>NC_136071.1:870580390-880580390 GCF_964261635.1 Lissotriton helveticus | reverse complement strand
ACAAACACAGAGTCGCAATACTCTGTTTAGTCTTCGCAGATAACGAAAAATCGTGTAAAAAAAAAAGAAAAGGAATCGAGCAAAATCAGTAGGCCACTAATGGGATCTCTTTTTGACCTCGCTAAAATAGAAACATTAGGAACAACCCCTCATGACAAATACAAAACTAGTGAGATGAACTGAACTCCACACAATGATGGCTACAAAACAGCTTGGCTCCGCCACCCACCCCGCCCAAAATAACGATAAAGAGCGGCTGCCATGATTGGTTGCGGAATGGCCACGACGGGGCTACGAAATGGTGCTGCTCTCATGCTAACCCCAGCTTCAGTCTGAATAACCAGAAACACTGTGGACTACAAATTCGATCAGTTCCGGTAGCGCCCCAATGTAACCCGGTAGAGAAGAACTAGCCCTCCCCTCTTTGACTGATGGTTCTTGTTGCCTGTCCCTTCTGTTGTCATTTAACAGAACTATTTAGCCTGCTGAAAGGGGTTGTGTTCCAACCGCTGGTTGGTGGAGACATTTTGACTATATTCTGGACCTGCGTTGTCGCGTAATGCGTCATATGACGCGCCGCGTTAGCGCATCCGGAAGTCATCCGGGGCGCGCAGCGCGTAACGTAAGCATAACAAGTCATGTGACTTGTTAATAAAACTTTTCATTGGTTCATTTTACTTTTCTTATTCTAATGATGAAAGGCTTGGTCATATGACCTAAAAATTACGCTTTTTATTACTTCCGAACATTATTTTTTCTTAAATATATGTTATAATGTTCCAGGCTAATGTACTTTCCCGGAAAATTTACAACTGTCCTGCAAGTAAAATATATTCTTTTTTCGAGAAAAAGAGCGTTTCTTCGTCCCATGACGGAGCCGTTGAGCAAAAGAGGGTCGACCTGCTGTCTTAGTCGCCGATACGCCTGAATATGAGATTCTTATCGATCACTTTATGTTGCAGGAGTAGAAAACACAACAGCCCTTGACCATTTATCTTTACTGCGTTCCTTCGAATTATACCTTTTACCCTTCATGTAATTGGTCTGCTTTATTTCACTTGCCTTTTACTGATTCTAAAACAGTGACTATTATTAAAAACTTTACCAATGTATATACTACTACCATGTTTTCTTTTAAAAACCTTTATTGTGAAAATTTCATTATACAAATACGAGCCTATAACCACGTGGGCCGGCCACGGAGCAAACTGTAATCGTATATGATGAGTAGACATTTACACTGTAGAGGAACGTAACGGGCGGGCCATTAGGTTGCAAGAACTAAGGTGTCTAACAGTTACGGAATCGGTGGACGTACATTTTATAATTAAAATACGACAGGGCCAGTTACAATAAAATTATCTAGATATACATTTGCGGGCAAGTACCATGGGTGACGTTAATTCGAACTTTCAATAGTACAGTAATCAATAACACATCAGAACTTAATATCAATAGGGATGTCGAAATATTCAATCAATTCTCGTCCCCGCCCGCCATGTGCTTCAAAACTGCATACGTATCTCGTGATTTCAAGGTTCTGCAACCAGTACACAACAAGGAGTTACGAGTCCCATTTATTCCGGCGCCATTTTGGGCGAGGACGGGCAGGTCCAGGATATAGTCAAAATGTCTCTACCAACCATCGACCATGATGATGTTCATATGCTGTATTTATTAGAGTAACACTCATCTGTCCACATGAAATTAATTTGCCACAATCTAAACATGTCATTTTAATCTTTCCAAAGTTCTTCTAAATATTTGGGACCGTTTCCCTTGCCTCTGATGCTGTCAGTGCCACTTCTTTGATGAATGTACTAGCAGGTCAGGGGTTCTCCTCCAAATCTCTCTTTTATGCAGCACTATAATTAATTGGTGCCACCTCTCCATATGACGATGCATGGTATAGTTACCATAACTATATTTTTTTTCGGTTCCTCTGGAGAGTTCATCGTGGCAGATGAAGCGTGTAACGTACCGGGCATTTACCTTTTTTTGCATGTACAGGAAAGGAAAAAAAAAATCGAGCGTCCGAGTTCTAAGGTGTCCCAGGGCCATTTTAGTGGACCAGGCCCAAATCCAAAGTACAGGCCGCCATTTTGAGAGTCCTGTTGCAGCCGCCTGTCGCTGTAGCATCAAGAGCAGCCGAAACTCAGCTGAATGGCAACTGAAACGGTAAAGGGGCGCCCCACTACAGCAGACGAGCCTCCACCTAGGAAGGCCCGTTCACGCCGCCTCCCCCCCCCCTTCGGGCACCCCACGCCGTTATTCGGAGCAGTATTGTAGGATGGCCACACCAGTGCGGCAACTTGCTAGACATCACCTCGGTGGTAACCGAATCTCAACGCCTTGTGGTGTCTTCTATTCAGAAAACATTGTTATGCTGCCTTCGACCTATTCGCCGCAAGTGCGCACACAACTCAACTGCATAGCTTGCTAGACACCACCTCGGTGCCATCCGGATCTTGGAATCTCAGCGCCTTTTGGTGTCTTCTCTTCAGAAAATATTGTTGCGCTGCCTTTGGCCCCATTCGCACATCGGTCCGCTACTGACGCCATCTCACAGGCTAATGGGGCGCCCCACGCCGACTTTCAGCATTGTAGGATGACCACACCAGTACAGCAACTTGCTAGACATCACCTCGGTGCCATCCGGATCTCGGCGCCCCACTGCAGATGAAGTGCCTCTCAACTATGAAACCACCACGGTGACATCCGGATCTTGGCGCGTTGTGCTGCCTTCGGCCTATTCGCACATCGGTCCGCTACTGACGCCATCTCACAGGCTAATGGGGCGCCCCACGCCGACTTTCAGCATTGTAGGATGACCACACCAGTACAGCAACTTGCTAGACATCACCTCGGTGCCATCCGGATCTTGGCATCTCAGCGCCTTGTGGTGTCAGTCAGAAAATATTGTTGCGCTGCCTTTGGCCCCATTCGCACATCAGTCCGCTACTGACACCATCTCACAGGCCAACAGGGCGCCCCACGCCGACTTTTACCATTGTAGGATGGCCACACCAGTGCCACAACTTGCTAGACACCACCTCCGTGCCATCCGGATCTTGGCATCTCAGCGCCTTGTGGTGTCTTCTATTCCGAAAATATTGTTGCGCTGCCTTTGGCCCCATTCGCACATCGGTCCGCTACTGCCGCCATCTCACAGGCCAACGGGGCGCCCCACGCCGACTTTCAACATTGTAGGATGGCCACACCAGTGCGGCAACTTACTAGACACCACCTCGGTGCCATCCGGATCTTGGCGCGTTGTGCTGCCTTCGGCCTATTCGCACATCGGTCCGCTACTGACGCAAACTCACAGGCCAACGGGGCGCCCCACGCCGACTTTCAGCATTGTAGGATGGCCACACCAGTGCTGCAACTTGCTGGACACCACCTCGGTGCCATCCGGATCTTGGCGCGTTGTATTGCCTTCGGCCTATTCGCACATCGGTCCGCTACTGACGCCGCCTCACGTGCCAACGTATTTTCTCCGCATTTTATACCCTATGCCGCATAACAGGTCATGTGACTTGTTTATAAAACTTTTCATTGGTTCATTTTACTTTTGGTTTCCTAATGATGGAAGGCTTGATCATATGACCTAAAAACAACACTTTTCATTGGATGAAAACTTTTTTTTTTTCCCAAACGATGAAAGCCCCACCTTGTTTCTGGATGTTTCAGACTGAAGCTGGCTTCAGCATGAGAGCACCACCATCTCGTAGCTCCGTCGTGGTCATTCCGCGAGCAATCATGGCAACCGCTCCCCACCAGAAGCCTACAGGAGTCGGGGGCCCCCAAAACTTTTGATAAATCCTCAAGGCGGAGGGGACGCTTTCGAGAATGGGGTCCAAGACCTAGCAGACAAGCGTCCGATTTCCAAGGTGTCCCAGGGCCATTTCAGTGGACCAGGCCCAAAAAGGAAAGAGCCTGCCGCCATTTTGAGAGTCCTGTGACAGCCGCCTATCGCTGCACCGCAAGAGTGGGCGCAACTCAGCTGAATTGCGGCTTTTGACACAGTGGACCAAAAACGGACGGAATGGCAACTGAAACGGTAAAGGGGCGCCCCACTACAACAGATGACACTCCACCTGGAGAGGCCCGTTCACGCCGCCTCCCCCGGGGCGCCCCACGCCGTTATTCGGAGCAGCATTGTAGGATACCAAAACCAGTGCGGCAACTTACTGGACATCACCTTGGTGCCATCGTTCTGCTGCCTTGGAACTATTCGCACAACAGTTTGCTACTGATGACCCACCCCCCGCGACGCCCCACGCCAGAAATCTGGACGTTGTGCTGCGTTGGGACTATTCGCACAGCCGACCGCTACTTCGTTGTTTTTCCCTAAAAATGTTTATATGTTATTACTGTTTTTGTTTTCTTGTATATATTTATAAGTTATTAAAGTTTTATAATCTTACTACTTTGTTGGAGTGCTATATATTTTTAATGTGACACATAATTGTAAAAACTTTGATGTACAAAGAGTCATCCCTGGAATCTTCCGCTTCAGGCTCGGTCCCCTCCCCAATCACAATACAGGATGTTTTTCAGATAATAGGAACGCGTCTGCTGTGACGGATCTCATCGAGTGTGGGCCTTGATCTACTATAACTCCTTTGAAGAGGGGTGATTCTTTACAGCTGGGGCCATAAACTACATCTGCAGGGCTAGCTGATACCCTAGGACCGGCCTGGACAATCGGACACAGAGGAAAAGGAGTGTCAGAGGGTGCGGTAGTGAATAGGGCGAAAGGGAGGTGTCGGGCGGGCACAGGGTGTGATTCTCAGGGAAGAGCAGCGCAGATGGGGGGTGGTTTATTACCCATGCATAAGACAGAGAGCGGGGGTGACCACTGCCTGGGGGAGATGCTTGCGAGGGTGGGGAGTCATGCTAAGGATCGACAGCGTGCACAGAGTGGGTCTGGTCAAGGCATCTAAAATGACTGCCGTGCACGACAAAAGTGTGGCATTTGAAAAAAGGCAAGATGGCGCAGACAATGTTTTTCAACACTTCCTGATTTCCTTCGAATCGAACGTTAACAGACGTTGGGGCATATTACCAAAGTTAAGCGATATTTATCCCTAACGATGCTTAGCAACGATTTTTTTACCGCTAAGCATCGTCAGAAATTATCGCAGATAAACCTTGCTATTATCAAGGTTTATCGCAAATACGATAAAAAACGACCGCAATGCATTAATATCGCTGAAAACTCAGCGATATTCATGCATTACCGAGCTAATGCTCTTAGCCATGTTATCCACCTCCCATTGGATAACATGCCTTAGAACTGCTCAGGGCTGGTGCTAGCTTTTGGAGATATTCGCGCTTATCGCGAATATTTCCAAAAGTTGATAATAGGAGATAGCGATGTTACATCTTGGCATGCCCACTTTGCATGTCATTAGTGATAAATATCACTCACATGCAAAGTGGGGCCCAAGATGGTCGCTATCTCCTACTAGCCGTCGCTAACTGGTGTTAGCAACAGCTAGGTAATACAGATATAATTTTATCTCCGCGAAGCGGAGCGCTGTTACAGATATATATCTTTTTTTGAACGTTAATTTCTCAAAATCCACTGGAGCACATATATTGAGACCTAGCAAAGGCACATCGGACTACCAGTCCCTACAATTTTGCCAAGTTTCGTGCAAATCCATTCAGCCGTTCGATTATTATTATTTTATTTTTTTTGCCTCGCGGGGCCCTTTTAAAACCTCCACATCAAACCTAAGAGGTCAAGGAGGATCTACTATGCCCCCTTATGGTCATTTGCCCCTTCGCTTTGGCCTCCTCTTGTCTCTCGATCCTACCGAGAGACAAGATGGCGGCCGCTACGGACTGTTTGCAATGTTTACAGACGCCGGAGAACCAATCAGCTTTGCAAACCTCCGTTACGCGAAGCGGAGCGCTGTTACAGATATATATCTTTTTTTGAACGTTAATTTCTCAAAATCCACTGGAGCACATATATTGAGACCTAGCAAAGGCACATCGGGCTACCAGTCCCTAATATTTTACCAAGTTTCGTGCAAATCCATTCAGCCGTTCGATTATTATTATTATTTTTTTTTTTTGCCCCGCGGGGCCCTTTTAAAACCTCCACATCAAACCTAGGGGGTCAGCGAGGATCTACTATGCCCCCTTATGGTCATTTGCCCCTTCGCTTTGGCCTCCTCTTGTCTCTCGATCCTACCGAGAGACAAGATGGCGGCCACTACGGACTGTTTGGAATGTTTACAGACGCCGGAGAACCAATCAGCTTCGCTTCACAAAGCTCCGTTGCGCGAAAAGTACGCGAACTGGAGCGCTGCCCGGTCCGCTGTTACAGATATATATCTTTTTTTTAACGTTAATTTCTCAAAATCCACTGAAGCACATATATTGAGACCTACAAAAGGCACATCGGGCTACCAGTCCCTACAATTTTGCCAAGTTTCGTGCAAATCCATTCAGCCGTTCGGGCTAAAAGTGAGGCCAACCGCCCTATGGAAAACTCAATGTTAAAAACACGTTTTGGGACCCCCCTTTTTTCTCGGCCCCCCTTGACGAACCCCCCCCAAATTTTCAAGGGCTGCTCAGAAACAAAATGTGCCATTTTCCTGAAAATGTCAGCCAACTCCGTCCACAAACGCCAAAGTTATTAGACATAGAATTTTCAAAAATCCCATAGGGAAAAAATCCTAACTATATATACCTACTGGCGACCGCCAGTAGGTAATATATATATATATACATACACATACACACACACAAACCCTGCTTCACGGCGTTTACCATTAAAGGTACAGAAAGCTGGCACAGACCTCGTTTCAGTGCTCAATCAGTAGTTTATTTTTTAGTCTTCCACAACGCATTTCGGTCCTTTCTGGACCTTGATCACATGATATATATATATATATATTCACTGAAAAAACCATAGGTTATAGACCATATATAGTTAGGAATTAGCATTTACAAAACCTTGAAAATTCACTGCAAAAACCATAGGTTAGAGACCATATATAGTTAGCTGGACATTTTATTGACATAAAACCAATGAAATTCCATATATAGTTAGTTGCACTAACTATATATCGCGCACCCGCAATCCACTGCTGATGATGTCACATATTACATCATTCATGACATGGTCAGTGACATCACTGATGACATCACTGATGACATCTCAAATGACATCACTGATGACATCACTGATAACAACATCCAGTGATTTTTTGTTTCTATAAAGTTTAAATATGTCTTACATATTGAAGAATGAGTGGATGTGTAAGTGTCTGGACGAAGGATTTAGTAGGTGCATGACTGACTGTATGAGTGAGTGAATAAATGTGTCTCACTGAGTGCATGGGTTAGTGACTAAACTGTCTTAATTTGTGCATCATTATGTCTGTTGTTCTGTAAACTGCTGCATGTGTTGATCAGTAGCTATATGAGTAACTATATGGGTTATTGATTGATTGCCCAAGTATTTGTATGGGAGACTGAGTGTGTGTGTGGCTAGCTGGGAGGTGTGTGACTCTGTGCAGATCAATCTGTACTTGTATCAATGATTGTATAAGAAGGTAAGTATGTGTTAGTATATGTTTGAAAATGTAAGGTGCTCTATGTTTAACTGTATAGACAAGAAAATGGAAGTGTCATTGATTCTTTACAGCACTGACTAGGTGTGTGAGTAACTCCATGGATGAGTGGCAGACTGTGAGTGTCTGTATAGGTGTATGAGTGCATATGATAGTGTTGTAAAGATGAGTGATTGTATGTATGAATGATTGTATGGGTGAATGAGTGAAGGTGTGTGTAGACGTAGCAATCAGTGAGTGCATATGTAGTAACTAGTATTGGTGTGTCAATGGTTTCAAAAATTATACTCTCTTTTTAACACTGGGTGAAACAGAGGTTATATTAAAATGTGAGGAGATGCATTGTATTGTCACATGAATGATATCATCAGTGATGTGGTCATTGATGTCAAATGAGATGTCATCAGTGATGTCATCAGTGATGTCATTTGAGATGTCATCAGTGATGTCATCAGTGATGTCACTGACCATGTCATGAATGATGTAATATGTGACATCATCAGTAGTGGATTGCGGGTGCGCGATATATAGTTAGTGCAACTAACTATATATGGAATTTCATTGGTTTTATGTCAATAAAATGTCCAGCTAACTATATATGGTCTCTAACCTATGGTTTTTGCAGTGAATTTTCAAGGTTTTGTAAATGCTAATTCCTAACTATATATGGTCTATAACCTATGGTTTTTTCAGTGAATTTTCAAGGTTTTGTAAATGCTAATTCCTAACTATATATGGTCTATAACCTATGGTTTTTTCAGTGAATTTCAATGGTTTTTAAATAGCAAATATCATAAGCTGTCGAATGTCAAGTACGTGGTAAGTAAAAACATTTTCGTGTTTATGCACACTGATCTGCTTTGAATGCTGCCCCCCACCCCTCATTTCTATTAGGAGTACTCTCTCTTTGCAGATAGTGAAGGGTAGTTAACGCAGCCCTTTGCCCCCTTTGTAATCCGTCGTGCCTGCTTCTCTCTCCATTTGATTGATTGTTCTCTTTGGTTCATTCTCTATTTACAAACAAGCACAGAGTCGCAATACTCTGTTTAGTCTTTGCAGATAGCGAAAAATCGTGTAAAAAAACAAAAGGAATCGAGCAAAATCAGTAGGCCACTAATGGGATCTCTTTTTGACCTCGCTAAAATAGAAACATTAGGAACAACCTGTTGAAAATAGCAATGCGTATGTACATAAGTGGCGTTCATTTGTGTTCACAGTACCCCTTGTTGATTGTTTCAATCGAGCATTGAATTGTTCGAAGTTGGTTCTCTTAAGGATCTTCTCTGCCTGCAAACGAGGAAGAATAGGAATATTCTCTCTCCCTTTGCAGATAGTGAAGGGTAGGTGACGCAAGCCTTTAACACGTCGTACCTATTTCATTCCTCATTGATTGATTGATTGTCCGAACATTGACTGTTTGGGAATTAGTTCTTTTTGGAGGTATTCCCTGTTTGCAAATAAACGTAGGAAAATCTTTGCAAGTAGTGAAAGGGTACGTAATGCGGACCTTTCTCCCCCGTTGTAATCTGTCATGCCTATCTACTCCCCACTGATTGATGCACCTGTTTCACCCGGACCATTTACTAGAGATACGTCATCTGGCCCGACCAGAGAGCACCCCTAGTGAAAAGGACATATGCAATAATAACGAAGTGATCACTGTATCCTGTTAACAGAAACTTTAGCATGAAACAACCTGGAAAGAAAAGAATAGGAAAACGAAAATCAGTAGGCCACTGATGAACATGAACTTTTATTAAACAACGAACAAAGAAACGATAACATAACGTAATGATAAAACCTATTAATGTCCTGGAAACAAGAAAACGTTAAAATATGCCAGTGGTGAGAGACCAGAAAAACAGTAAGAGAAACCAAATCACCCCTCGCTGTCCCACCGCCTGCCACGCCAAAAAAACCGATAGACTAGGGAAAATGCAAGTCAGTAGAACATCCGCCCCCACTCTGGAAACTTCCAAGGTGGGGCAGGGTTGCGGCTACGCCCAGCCGGGAGCAGCCCATATAAGGGAGGTCCTGCTGCCACGCCTCGGCCAGGAGATCCTAACGTAGGGTGTAGCCGGAGGAGAGGCCGAGGCCAGCGGGACCCGGCCAGGGGATTGCCTTTACAACGCTGAACAGTTGCAGGGGGGGGGAATGTCTCCTCGACCCTCCCCTCTCTCTCCCAGTCCGGCCGCGGTGGCCCTTGAGAGTTGCAGGTACTCCCGCCACATGCTCTTCCGGTCCGGCCACCAACGGTCGGGGGGCCGAGGACGACGGGATCCGGCTGCAGCCGATAAACCAAGAAACCCGTTCATGGGGCCAGAGCCAGGGGCGTCCGGCCGACATCTACCGGAAGCCCGGCCCGAAGACGGACGGGACACTTATTCCTTCATGAATAATGGCTGCGACAACACTGGGGGGGGATGTCTTGCACATGCCTCCGACCCCCCCCCCCCTCGTCCTCATCGCCTGGTCCGGCCATAACAAATCTCAAGCGAGACGCCGTGGGGTGCACTGGGAGGGAGAGACGGTGCGAACAGGCCTCTCCCGCCTCCCCAGGTGGAGGCTTCCCAGCTGCACCCTCAGCGCTCCAGGCGCCCGGAAAAGGGTTCTTCCACTGTGGCCATGCTGCAACGTCTCGCCCGGCAGGGTGGAGCCCGTCCGCTCATTTGACCCCGCGATCGCCAGTAGCTACCGAACTCTCAAAATGGCGGTCGACCTGGCAAGAGCGGGCCCAGCATAAAGAAATGGCCCGGTCACTGGTTGACTCCACCACCGTAGTCCTCCACGACCTTGAAGATTCTAGAGGAGCCGCGGGAGTCTCCGACCCCCGATGGGGAATGACTGCCATGATCGCCCGTGGAGTGACGAAACTGTATCCGCGGGACGTCAGCGCTCCCATGCTGGCGCCAGCCTCACTTTGAATTACTAGAATCCTGCAGACCTCAGTTCCGGTGAAAGCACAGTGTGACCCGGTAGGAAAAATTGTTGCACCCCCTCCCCTTTTTCACTGATAGTTCAAACCACCGATCCTTTCCTTTGCCCTTTTAACGGAACTTTGGACTGCCTCCCCCTCTTTTACATTTTCTAGAGAAAACAAAACATTAACCACTACATTAGCATAGCAGTTGACACCAGAACTGCTTTCAAATTTAAAACCAACAACATCTTCAACAAAATCCTTTTTGTTTCTGCTGTGACCTTGCTACAGCACAGGCATTGTCCCCAGCAGTAATTCTGCGATGCCGGTAAGAATAGCTGTGGTGCCTACTGGACTCACTCACCCCCGCGGCGCCCCACACCGTTATTTGCTGGGCGGCAACTTACTAGACATCACTTTCGTGCCATCTAGATTTCAGCGCGTTCTGCTGCCTTGGAACTATTCGCACAACAGACCGCTACTGACAAGAATATTTCATTATTGGTGCTGTCAATTTCAATAAATCTATTGGATAATTCAAAAGAAATTGCCACGGTCTCTTCGTTGTTTAAATGTTTTTACTGTTTTTGTTTTGTTGTATATATTTATATGTTATTAAAGTTTTATATTCCTACTACTTTGTTGGAGTGCTATATATTTTTAATGTGACACATAATTGTAAAAACTTTGATGTACCAAGAGTCATTCCTGGAATCTTCCGCTTCAGGCTCGGTCCCCTCCCCAATCACAATACAGGATGGTTTTCAGATAGTAGGAACACGTGTGGTGTGACGGATCTCATCGGGTGTGGGCCTTGATCTACTATAACTCCTTTGAAGAGGGGTGATTCTTTACAGCTGGGGCCATAAACTACATCTGCAGGGCTAGCTGATAGCCTGGACAATCGGACACAGAGGAAGAGGAGTGTCAGAGGGTGCGGTAGTGAATAGGGCGAAAGGGAGGTGTCGGGCGGGCACAGAGTGTGATTCTCAGGGAAGAGCAGCGCAGATGGGGGGAGGTTTATTGCCCATGCATAAGACAGAGAGCGGGGGTGACCAGTGCCTGGGGAAGATGCTTGCGAGGGTGAGGAGCCATGCTACGAATCGACAGCGTGCAGAGAGTGGGTCTGGTCAAGGCATCTAAAATGGCTGCCGTGCACCACAAAAGTGTGGCATTTCAAAAAAGGCAAGATGGCGCAAACAATGTTTTTCAACACTTCCTCATTTCCTTCGAATCGAACGTTAACAGACGTTGGGGCATATTACCAAAGTTAAGCGATATTTATCGCTAACGATGCTTACCAACAAATTTTTTACCGCTAAGCATCGTCAGAAATTATCGAAGATAAACCTTGCTATTATCAAGGTTTATCGCAAATGCGATAATAAACGGCCGCAATGCATGAATATCGCTAAAAACTCAGCGATATTCATGCATTACCGAGCTAATGCTCTTAGCCATGTTATCCACCTCCCATTGGATAACATGGCTAAGAACTGCTCAGGGCAGGTGTTACTTTTTGGAGATATTCGCGCTTAGCGCGAATATCTCCAAAAGGAGATAGATATCTTGCATGTTGTAATGCAAGTTATTGTGGTATATGGAACTCATACCATAATCTCTCAGGAAAGCAGAAACTGATCCTTTTGGGACCGCCTAAAAAGGCCTAGGGGGTGAGGAGTACTCTACTTTGCCCCCTTTTCACGTTCCGAACTATTTTATTTTACTCTCTTCTGTAATTACACAAAATAGCAGCGATAAGATGCATCGGAGACACACAGTGAGAGAAAGGAGGCCGGAGATGAAGAAGAGATGTCAAATACACATTGGAGATAATATAGTGGCAGAAGGGAAGTAAATATGAGTAAACTTACCATGTAACATAAAAATGTTGCACTCTATACTATAAGTCTCATTTTATACTACAATCACTTCGCTACAACCTCATAAATTAAAAATAAAAATGAATAATGTCTCAAACAATTTTTGATTTCTAAATATAAATGTATTCTTCAGAATTTTCTAAATTTGAAAGAACTAGTAACATGTCCTCATCAGCAATGTCCTCATGAAAAGTCTGCAATGATGATTCTTGTAACTCTATGGTCTCCAAACATTCGATAAATTCGCCATCAAGAGATTGATCAAAAAAATCATTCAAGTCATCTCCTCCTTGTGACAATATTTCATTATTGGTGCTGTCAATTTCAATCAATGTAGTGGAATCATTCAAGTCATCTCCTCGTGACAATATTTCATTATTGGTGCTCTCAATTTCAATCAATGTAGTGGAATCATTCAAGTCATCTCCTCCTTGTGACAATATTTCATTATTGGTGCTGTCCATTTCAATCAATCTAATGGAATCATACAAGTCATCTCCTCCTTGTGACAATATTTCATTATTGGTGCTCTCAATTTCAATCAATGTAGTGGAATCATTCAAGTCATCTCCTTGTGCCAATATTTCATTATTGGTGCTGTCCATTTCAATCAATCTAATGGAATCATACAAGTCATCTCCTCCTTGTGACAATATTTCATTATTGGTGCTCTCAATTTCAATCAATGTAGTGGACAATTCAAAAGAAATTGCCACGGTCTCTTCATTGTGAGCCATTTTATTTTGAAATTGCTTGCTGTAAATTGCAGAAAAAAATAATCACTTTCATTTATCGTTTTTAGTAATACATAATATAAAACTAACTTTATCAAGTATTTAGTATAACAGAAGGACTGCAAATAAATAACAGAAAACATTTTTCAAATTATCTTCAAGTGTACAACATAGTTCCCCTTACAAATTAACAACTCACCTTTTTAAAAGTAGGAGAAGTGTTAGTACTGTGTAAATCAAACACCAGAAATTCACCACCAAAAATTCCTCACAAATGTACCTCAGACAGTAGTATCACAAAATGGCTGTGGTTTCCTCTCATTTGAAATATATACATAACCAATTAACTTTCATCACACACAAATACAAAACCAAAGTAACATTTTAATTGGTTCTAAATTTCAACACTTTCAAATGTGTTTTCCCCATGCAATTTTCCATAGGACATTTACATACGTCTACAGCCTGAATGGCTGAACGGAATTACACCAAACTTGGCAAAATGGTACATCAAACCTAAGAGGTCAGGAAGGATCTACTATGCCCCCTTATGGTCATTTCCCCCTTCGCTTTGGCCTCCTCTTGTCTCTCAATCCTACCGAGAGACAGGATGGCGGCCGCTACGGACTGTTTGGAATGTTGACAGACGCCGGAGAACCAATCAGCTTCGCAAAGCTCCGTAACGCGAAAAGTACGCGAAGCGGAGCGCTGTTACAGATATATATCTTTTTTTGAACGTTAATTTCTCAAAATCCACTGGAGCACATATATTGAGACCTAGCAAAGGCACATCGGGCTACCAGTCCCTAATATTTTGCCAAGTTTCGTGCAAATCCATTCAGCCGTTCGATTATTATTATTATTATTTTTTTTGACCCGCCGGGCCCTTTTAAAACCTCCACATCAAACGTAGGGGGTCAGCGAGGATCTACTATTCCCCCTTATGGTCATTTGCCCCTTCGCTTTGGCCTCCTCTTGTCTCTCGATCCTACCGAGAGACAAGATGGCGGCCGCTACGGACTGTTTGGAATGTTGACAGACGCCGGAGAACCAATCAGCTTCGCTTCACAAAGCTCCGTTGCGTGAAAAGTACGCGTCCTGGAGCGCTGCCCGGTCCGCTGTTACAGATATATATCTTTTTTTAAACGTTAATTTCTCAAAATCCACTGTAGCACATATATTGAGACCTACAAAAGGCACATCGGGCTACCAGTCCCTACAATTTTGCCAAGTTTCGTGCAAATCCATTCAGCCGTTCGGGCTAAAAGTGAGGCCAACCGCCCTATGGAAAACTCAATGTTAAAAACACGTTTTGGGACCCCCCTTTTTTCTCAGCCCCCCCTTGACGAACCCCCCCCAAATTTTCAAGGGCTGCTCAGAAACAAAATGTGCCATTTTCCTGAAAATTTCAGCCAATTCCGTCCACAAACGCCAAAGTTATTAGACATAGAATTTTCAAAAATCCCATAGAGAAAAAATCCTAACTATATATACCTACTGGCGACCGCCAGTAGGTAATATATATATATATATATATATATATATATATATATATATATATATATATATATATATATATATATATATATATATATATATATATATATGTGTGTGTGTGTGTGTCAAGACTATACCCTACCAGGCTTAGAGTGACAAATGCATTATGAGGGGAAGGGACTAGGGAACACTGGTTAGCAGATTCAGTGTCCCTGGTTGTGTAGGGTGCTCTATAAAGGAGCTGCTCTCCACCTAACCATGGGAATGGCCCAGAGTTTTCTGCTTACTTTTCTGAATATATACCCATTATATAATCACACAATACTGAGGATCTATTGATTTATTGCACACATGGAGCCTGATCACAAACTGCATTTTTTAGTGCATAAAGCAGTACTAAAATAGTTTTCAAATCTACGATCAAAGACCTCCACCTCTCCGATCTTTACTGTGTGGAGTGATGGAGATCTCCACACAACTAAGGGTACCATTATGATGGCAGGTGGACAAATTCTGCCCGCCACCGTAAAGGTATGCGGGACCGTCTGCCAGGGGCGTGGCGGTCCCGCACCTGCAACTAGGATGCCACTGCCACCGTGGCTGTGGCATCCCCCATTCCCAGTACTGTGAGCACCGCCCGCCACAATGCTGGGAATGCACGTTGTGCATTGGCATGCACAAGGTGACAGGCACCACGCGGTGCCTACCACCTTGCCATGCCAATTCAGGGGGGTACCTATACCCCCCCACACCCTCAACTTCCTGGAGGCCAGCTACGGGCCCCCAACAGCAAAAACCGCATGCCTTTCCATGGCGGCAACACCGCCATGGAAAGGCTGCTCTCTGTCGGCATCCTGATATGGTTGGTGGTGTCTTACAGACACAGCCACCATATTATGGCAGCTTTCCGCCCGGTCGAAGTATCGACCGGTGGAAAAGCGGTGGACGGTCTTCCCGCCCGCCGCGGACCCCCAGCCACGCTAATGTGGCGGGGGGTCAATCATGGAAGGATGGAGGGCGGATCACCCCCGCCAGACTTGCAGTGGTTACCGCTGGCCCGGCGGTGGCGATCCTCCTGCCATCCTAATGGGCCCCTAAGTATATAGAGTTACACATGCAAACGCACACATCTATATATTAAGTGATTAAAAAAGTTACATATAATTATGAATTCTTTTTTAAGTTCATATTAACTTTATTTAAAAAAAAATATTTAGACCGTTCTACTTTTCCCCAAAAAATGACTAAAAACATTTATAAATTAATTTAATACATGTTTAACCACTGACTAAATGTTGAATTAAAATGAGTATGTTAGTGACAAAAATTCATTGTTTAAAATTGTTTAAAAATTCATATACATGAAATTAATAAATGAAACTTTATTATTTAATACACATCTTATTAGCTGAGTTAAGGTGCTGTAAAATATATTTTAATTGGTCCAGGCTAATAATTAATATTTTAAATTTAGACTGAAATATTTGTATTACCTATTCTAAGAAATGATTAAGTTTAATAATTTTCCTATACCTTGCATATAGAAATCTCCACCTCAGTGGTGGCGATTCCCACTAACAGGTGTAAAGTTACTGGCAGCTACCTTACACACTGTGGATGCCTCTTACACATTCTGCTGTAGGAGCCACCACTACCTCATTTGCTCATTTGAGAGGCAGAGACATGCAAACCTACACATAGGTGCAACTCATTACTTGGAAATGGCAAATAGCAAAAAAGGAGAGAGTGGTACTTACACTTGTAAATATATACGTGTATGTTTGCATGTGTATATTTATCTTTGTGACTCGGGCTCAAAAGTTTGCACATTTTAGAGGTTTAAGTTGACTGTGATGGCCAGTGTTACATTCTATTCAGTCTTCATTTCAAATCGGACTATATTTTACCATTTAGCAAATAGAATACTTTAACAGATGAGAGGACGACTGCCATTAATCTACATTGATGTTTTAGGTCTTTAACCTATACCAATATTATTTTTAAGTTATTTGCTTCCACACAAATATTTATCCATTTCGATGACATCTACTTGTAATTCTTCACATTACCATACAACATTATTTTAAAGCCAGACTATTAGCATTGCCAAAACTTGTTATAATATACAGCCAGTTTTCTGTGTTAGTCCAAGAACGGATCCAAAACTGCTTAATGGGTCCCTTGTGTGGGATACTGCTAAAAAATCTCAGACATTTTGAGCAACAGCCTGTTGCTTGGCAAGTAGTTTAACTTTTACTATGATAGGAATGGGCTTATATACTCTAATATGCGGTGTAGAGTCAAAATATCGAGTTTTCATTATCGACCAGACATAATATCGAGTAAAAAATATAGAATAGACATAATATCGACTAGACAGAATATAGACTACCAAAATATCGACTAGAAAATTTTAATATCGAATAAAATGGACATAATACCAAATCAAAAATATAGAATGGACATATTATCGACTAGACAGAATATAGACAACAAAAATATCGAATTTAAGGTAAGTTAATAATAATTTTTAAAATTTGTGTAATTGGGTGCTGCGAAGGCCTGGAATGCGCTGCCATTGAGCCTCAGACAGACATCAGACCTGCTCTCATTCAGGAGAGCACTGAAGACGTGGCTCTTTACACTCTAATTTCCTCAACGCACGCATATTAGTGATCACTCAGCGCCAGGACACCTTCGGGTAACAGTGCGCTTTAAAAATGTGAAAAATAAATAAATAAATACATAAATAATTCTGTAGCGGGTTTATAGGGGAAAAGGGTGGGAAGTAATTTAATTATAATTAATTAAATGTGTTATTTTATTTATTGGTATTTATTTAAAATTAATTGTCAATTAATTAATAATTGGTAATTAATTAAAATATAATCAGTAATTAATTTTAATTGATTAATTGATAAATATGTTAATTTTAGTAATTTGTTTTCTGTAGCGGGTTGTGGGTTTATAGGGGAATAGGGTAGGAAGTAATTTAATTATAATTAATTAAATATGTTATTTTATTTATTGGTATTTATTTAAAATTAATTGTCAAATAATTAATAATTGGTAATTAATTAAAATATAATTGGTAATTAATTTTAATTGATTAATTGATAAATATGTTAATGTTTGTAATTTGATTTCTGTAGCGGGTTGTGGGTTTATAGGGGAATAGGGTGGGAAGTAATTTAATTATAATTAATTAAATATGTTATTTTATTTATTGGTATTTATTTAAAAGTAATTGTTAATTGATTATTAATTGGTAATTAATTAAAATATAATTGGTAATTTATTTTTATTGATTAGTTGATAAATATGTTAATGTCAGTAATTTGTTTTCTGTAGCGGGTTGTGGGTTTATAGGGGAATAGGGTGGGAAGTAATTTAATTATAATTAATTTAATATGTTAATTTATTTATTGGTATTTATTTAAAATTATTTGTCAATTAAGTATTAATTGGTAATTAATTAAAATATAATTGGTAATTAATTTTTATTGATTAATTGATAAATATGTAAATTTTAGTAATTTATTTTCTGTAGTGCGTTGTGTGTTTATAGGGGAATAGCTTGGGAAGTAATTTAATTGTAAGTAATTACATTTGTTAAATATTTTTATTTGTGTCTAATTTTTAATTATTTTTATATTGTAAATTAATTTATTGGTAATTGCCAAATAATTAGTATTAGTAGGTAATTTTTATTATTAGTTAATTTGTATTTGTCATTTTAATTGATTAATTAATATATTTTATAAATTGTAAAATATTTTAATTAAATTGTAATTGGTATTAATATTTATGTTATTTATATTTATATATGAAGTATTTACTTTCCCTACTATTGCACTCACTGGAGTGGGAATAGTAATTTTTAAGCCTACGCTATCCACCGCTTTCCCTACTGTTGCACTTTCTGGAGTAGGAATAGTAATTGTTACCCCTACGCTATCCAACGCTTTCCCTACTGTTGCACTCCTTGGAGTGGGAATAGTAATTTTTACCCCTACGCTATCCAACGCTTTCCCTACTGTTGCACTCTCTGGAGTTTGAATAGTAATTTGTATCCCTACGCTATCCAACGCTTTCCCTACTGTTGCGCTCTTTGGAGTTGGAATAGTATTTTTACCCCTACGCTATCCAACGCTTTCCCTACTGTTGCACTCACTGGAGTGGGAATAGTACTTTTTATCCCTACGCTATCCAACGCTTTCCCTACTGTTGCACTCTCTGGAGTAGGAATAGTAAGTTTTACCCCTACGCTATCCAACTCTTTCTCTACTGTTGCCCTCTCTGGAGTGGGAATAGTTATTTTTCCCCCTACGGTATCCAACGCTTTCCCTACTGTTGCACTCTCTGGAGTTGGAATAGTAATTTTTATCCCTATGCTATCCAACGCTTTCCCTACTGTTGCGCTCTCTGGAGTTGGAATAGTAATTTTTCCCCCTACGCTATCCAATGCTTTCCCTAATGTTGCACTCTCTGGAGTTGGAATAGTAATTTTTATCCCTACGCTATCCAATGCTTTCCCTACTGTTGCACTCTCTGAAGTTGGAATAGTAATTTTTCCCCCTACGCTATCCAACGCTTTCCCTACTGTTGCACTCTCTGGAGTTGGAATAGTAATTTTTATCCCTACGCTATCCAACGCTTTCCCTACTGTTGCACTCTCTGGAGTAGGAATAGTCATTTTTATCCCTACGCTATCCAACGCTTTCCCTACTGTTGCACTCACTGGAGTGGGAATAGTAATTTTTACCCCTACGCTATCCAACTCTTTCTCTACTGTTGCACTCTCTGGCGTGGGAATAGTTATTTTTACCCCTACGCTATCCAATGCTTTCCCTACTGTTGCGCTCTCTGGAGTGGGAATAGTAAATATTACCCTTACTCTATCCAACGCTTTCCATACTGTTGCTCTCTCTGGAGTGGTAATAGTCATTTTTACTCTCCCACTATCCAACGCTTGCCCTACTGTTGCACTCTCTGGAGTTGGAATAGTAATTTTCACCCCTACGCTATCCAACGCTTTCTCTACTGTTGCACTCACTGGAGTGGGAATAGTAATTTTTACCCCTACGCTATCCTATGCTTTCCCTACTGTTGCACTCTCTGGAGTGGGAATAGTAAATTTAACCCTCTCGCTATCCTACGGAAAAATTATGTATATGTTTTAATAATAATATGTATATATATATATATATATGTTGTAAAATAAAAAAAAAAAATTTAGTTACATTATTTATTCATTTAAAGTTTATTTAAGTATTTTAAGTATGTTAAAATTAATTATATTTATTATTATATTAGTTTTAAATTAATTTTAAGATATTTAAAAAATTCGATATTTTGACAGTCTATATTTTTTCCTATTGATATTTTGGAGTCGATGCACTTACCTGTTTGTAGATAGGAAGTCAATATTCTGGCATTCGATATTTTTACCTCGATATTTTGGCAAGTCGATATTTTGACTGTCGATATTCCCTAATATGCAAAGTGCTCAATTGAAATTTCCACTTGTAAAATGGTACAAGGCAGTTCCGATGATAGCCTATGGGAGAGCTTATCCTTGCAATAGGGAAAATTAAATTGGCAGTATTTCACTATCAGGACATGCAAAACAGACCAGTACATGTCCTCCCTTTCACATACTGCATCCTGTCCATGGGGGTACCTGGGCCTACATTAGGGGTGCCTTACATGTAGTAACATGGAAGGTTAGAAGTAGGTGCACTTGACAGGTCAACATGGCAGTTTAAAACTACACTCAAAGATACTGCAATGGCATGCCTGAGACAAGTTTACAGGGCTACTTTTAGCATTTGATTTACAAGCCCTGGGAACACACAGTGCACTTTACTAGGAACGTATCTGGTACTCAAATATGCCAATTATGGAGAATCAATTAGAATTACAATTTACACAGAGAGCATATGCACTTTGGAACTGCCCAGAGTGGTAAAGCCAACAAAAACAGGGTCAGAAAAATAGAAGGCAAAAAGTCAGGGCATAAACCTGCAAAAAGGGCCAGGTCCAACACAAATAGATACCACATAGACCGCAGCATTGTCATTTTATCTCTCACATATTTTGCAGTTTAGATGACAGCAGTGCCAATTTCCCTCCACAAAACAAACAATATAGCAAGGCAACCTCCACCCAAAATTCTGCAATCATAAATTTTTCATGTGTTTTTGTTGCTGAACTGTGGTTGTTTGTCTGCCCTTCTGCATATCTACATTTTCCACATTGCCTTATTCCTCATCTGAGCCAACTCTGTGACCTTTTCTCTCCTTGAGACGAATGTACTAAGGGATTTTGTGGGCACAGGTCATGAGATTCTCAAAATCACTGGTTTTGTGACTGGAAATCCCTTTCTGTTGCATACAAAATTCTTGAATTGACTGGAATTCCAGTGACAAACCATTAATACTAGTGATACCAAATCCCACTTTGAAAGGAGTGTGAAGGGTGAATTCCTTACAGTTACCATTCAGTGTCCTGTGTATCAATGATTTGTGACTGGGACTGCAGTCGCAAACCATTGGCCAGTTACTGACTTCTCAAAGGAGGTTGTAACTGATTTGCAAAGGAGAAGGTATGCCTTTTGAAACCCTTCATCCTTGGGAATCGGGGTGGCAGCATCACGGACCTACTGACCCTTACATATTCTATTCGGAACATTGATTATTTATTTTTTAAGCCACACCTAGCTCTATTAAGGAGCACAGGCTGCTAGATAAAAGTTTATATTTTGGTATGCAATTACAGTGATGAGGAGCAGCTGTCCCTTGCACACCACCATCTTTAAGATTATAGCCAATCACAGGAGGTCGTAAATTTTAACCTGCCCAATGAATATTAATTAGGCAGGTCATTCTGCAACCCCATGTGAACTGACCTATTAGTGCACAGGTCGGCTCATAAAATCAGATTCCACCTGAAATTTGCTGAAATTTTTAAATGGAATTATCATACATCAGGCCACCGTTTCGGTTTCAGCAGAGTCCATTTCTGTTTTGTTAGGAAATCTGCTGCAGGGTGTGAATCTCCACACAACCCACTAATGGCACTGCAAGAAGTGCTTACTATCAGCATTTGTGCGAGGGACGAGCATTATTTAAATATAGACTGGGGCTGTTACAATTGATTTTCTGCATGCTTCAACATCACAAATATTTTTCGCAGCAAGGCACACCTGATAAATGCGTATTTACGAACAAATGTAGTGCCTTTCCGTGACTGTGGGCAAGACATTTTTCTGGATGAAATATGTAGATTTAGAAACGTGATGTAAAGCATACTTCCTCTGTGGGAAATCTGAAATAATTCAATCCTGGACTGGTTCTGAGTGAAAGAATATGTGTCACACACTTTGAATGTGAATATGCCAGCGTTTTAATAGAAATTCTGCAGACAGACTTTTAAGTGGCATGTCAAACCATGATGGCGCTTCGAAATTGTGCATAATTATATGACCACTGGCAGTTTGACTGTTGCAGTTTGCTTCACTGGATCGATGAAACAAAATAATATAAACACGTTCATTTTGATATGGAATTGACTTGCACTAAACACTTTTTATTCATTTATGCAGTTTTTCTAGTGCAAATTCGACCAGAAGGCACTGTAGCGCTTTATATGAACACCGGTTGCATTACACTAAGGAGATATTAATTTTTTGAAGCACAGGGAGATTGATTTGCCCAGAGTCATAGGATGTTGAACCGGTGCCAACACTCGAGCTTGGTTCCAGTGCCATCTTTAGGATATGTGGGGCCCTGGGCAAGACATTTTTGGTGGGCCCTTTGTTCTGATTAATTCTTGATTTTAATCAATCATTATTTGCTAGCATAATGCAGAAAATTATGTTAAACTTTCATAAATGGAATCACACAAAACAAATGACATACTGCCTTGGGACCCAAAACATCCTCAAGATTACGTCAGGGAATGAGAGGTGTTGAGGTAGGGAAATAGAGTTGATATATACTAAGATATCACCTTATTGGGTGGCAGCTCTGTAGCTGGGGATCATAGGCAATCTCCCACTTTGCCCATGCCTTAAAACGTCTCTGCCTGTCTCCCCGGTTTCAAAGGCAGCAGCTGAGGCCGTAATGCCACATCCTCTCCCTGTGAGGTAACCTTTTGAAGCAAAACCACACATTTATATTCCTGTGTGCAGATCTGTTGACCGCGGGGAACATCGTTTACAACGCGGTGAAAACACCGCGCTGCCTTTACAACGATGCCATTACAACGCAAGTCGTTACTACGACTTGCGCTGGATGGCGCTGTTATATAAGGAATATTGCAATTTTGTATTCCAACACCTTCCCTACAGTTACGTGGACTGGTGTTGGAATATAAAATTATAATATTCCACAATCCATGTCCTACAACGCAAGTCGTTGTAACGACTTGCGTTGTAATGGCAGCGTTGTCATGTACCGCGATCTAAAAGATCGCGTTGTACTGACATACATCATTCAATATTTTCACTGCTGTTCAGAACATTGGACTCGTTTTGAAAGGGGCATTAAATAAACTGTAAACCGGCATATAGTATGTGGATGTGTACTTGAAATTAACCACAATGCAACTAGAAATTGCCTTTATTAACTGCTAACAAACACACACTTAACTATTCATTGTTTATCTGTAAAATGAGACCGCAGTATTAAGGCTGGTGGTCATTGGACTGAAACTCTGCACAACACGTGACCTATGAGTGCAAATGTCTGTCAATTCCTCTTAATCAGATAGGCTTTGAGCAGCTAGCCTTTTGATTTCATTGAGCTACCACCGCTCTCCTGGCTTGCTCATATTTACTGAAAGCCTTGCTATCAGCACCTCAGGTTCCTTGGTACCTGGAACTGCGTAAATTCGTTTTGGCCATCTAAACACATTTCCTGCTATTTCCATAGATGGCTTTGGGATTGGTTGCTTTGAAGAAGTACTGTCCTGCTTCTCCACTACGTCAAAAGCAGTATCAACTGTCGGTAAAAGGTAGAGGCGTTATCAGCCACCAACCTTGGAGCCAATGGTCAGAGCTGGTATCTTAGAAAACAGTGGCTCTGCCACCTGAGCTGCACATCCCATTGATGGGCCTCCTTGGTATAACTCGAAGCTGCAATTGCCCTACTGACTTAATGGAATATTAAGATTGGTTGATTCAGCAGGTGTCCCCAGTCGCAGGAATGTATGTTTCCTTGGGGAGTGGGCTAAAATGGCACATATTAAGCTGTCGGATAATAATTTAAGAAAAATCGTAACTATGGGAATGTGTAATTGAATATTTGAGAATATTATATTCTATCTAAACTATTTGACTATCTATAAAGAGTGAGCTATCACGACAGAGATGTTCATGACTGAATTAATTTTTCAAGTAATTCTTCAATGTAACTT
This sequence comes from Lissotriton helveticus, assembly GCF_964261635.1. Lineage (NCBI taxonomy): Eukaryota > Metazoa > Chordata > Amphibia > Caudata > Salamandridae > Lissotriton > Lissotriton helveticus. The sequence goes on along the minus strand of NC_136071.1, from coordinate 880,556,338 downwards.
ACTGGCAGATTTGACTCAGTCAGGCACAGATGTAGCAATTAAGATTTCTCTCCAGGCCCTACTAGAAAAGCTGTTCACTGCCTGACAGAAATTTGTTTTCTTCACTAGCGCAGGGGTCGCTTTAGATAGATGTGCACTACTCATAAAAAATGAGTACCTATAAATATATTGACCGACCTGTTCCTGATTATCCTCATTTCTCTAGTGTGACTGTACTGACCAAAGTGGGTAACTACCCTACTGAGTCAAAGATTTATAGAATCATAACTTGCATACATGGGCCATAATTAGTAGTAAGGCTTTATTCTTAAAAAGAGCATGCACTTAGAAAATATCCCTGTCAACACATGCCTTGATCTGTAAAATACGTTTTCCGTGATCTAAAATCACATTTCACCTTACATTATGCATCAACCATCGAGGGGATTGTTCAGGTAGCTAAGATCATGTTTGGGGGTGTGGCACAGCGGCCAGGGGGGCTGACTCCAGAATCTGGGGGCTCACGGTTCAATCCCCAGCGCTGGCGGCAGATCAGCCCAGCACCATGTGATTTTGGGCAATAGCTCGCTTAATCTTTCCAAAGGCCCCTTGATGCCCTCGTGTACTTGATAGCAATTTACAAGTACTGGACTTTTACATTTACATCTCTAAAATAAACACCCAAAGGGATGAAATCGCTATTGCCGTTATTTGCAATTCTTCCTCAATTCCACAGTCGAGATGAAACATGAAGCCCTTGGCTCTTACTCTGAATAGATTTTTAGGTAACCCGGTATCTCTTCCGTGGCAATGACTGCTCAGGATGCTGAAAATGGATGAGACTTTTTTTCTATTTTAACTGCATCTAGAAGAACATGTCACCACCTTTACTATAGATCATCAAATTTACCAAAAAAAACCACTTGTCAATCAGCCCCTTGATGGTCTTTGCATGTCTGTCCTCCTAAAAGTTGGCTTTTATTAGAGGCATTTAAAACACACATTTGGGAAATAGAAGGCCCATGCTTCTACTCATGAAAAACATACTAGTCCTCATTGTTATGGCAATTTTCATGCCTCGTTACCATCCCAACTACACTGGGTTTGGTTGTGTAAAAAGTGGTGGTTAGACAGCACAAAAGACACTTTGAGACCCATCACGTTCTCAATCCCATTTAGTTGGTCTATATTTAAATCAAGGGGTAGAGACAGCACAGAAGTGTGAGTTTGCATGTTTCTTGGCTGATTGAAAAAAGCCTCCAATTGGTTATTCCTGCGGTGATGTGTGAAATTCAGCCTTTGAGATTTTTCGGTTTGGTAAATCACAAACCTAGCTCAAAGGAACAGCTGAATTCAATTGATTTGTATTTAATGCATCAGAAAGACCTCAATCATGAGGTACTATAGAAAGGATAACTTGTTAGTGTGTATAAGCTGCAGAAACCAGGATGTAATAAGTAGGTGGCAACATGTAACTGGGGTAGTGTTAGACATTACATTTTGCACATGTTCCTCATCATATACATAAGTAACCTAACAACTGAATGAAATCAAAATATGTCCTCTTCACCTACAAAACTGAAACCATCCATAAATTAAGCACTGGCTCTTATCGATAAATCTATATGGCTTTACACCCCAGCTGATCCACAGCTCCACATCTGTTTGCTTCCACATCAACACCTCCTGAAGACTAAAGGACTCATCTGACTCAAAAGATGAAAATCACATGCCACCAACTGCCCTGTTGCCGAAAGTAATTTCTTTCCTTGTGGAATCAGACTTCAGAACTGATCTAGAGGTCTGATTCTTATAAAATGTAATGAAAGTGCAGACAACTGTGTTGGAATCCCACTTCGCCTCTCTAAAAGTGTACTCCTCCTCACCAGACTGTCTCATCATAGCTCTCCAGATATTTAACAGGATTACACCCACTCTCTGAGAACTCCACTGGCTCTTCTTTAACATTCAAAAGAAACTGCACTATTTAAAAACAACTCAACTGGAAAGATTTATGGATTTGGCAAGCCTTTGCAGCAGCAGACTTGGGTAAGAGGTTTTAATCTTATGGGTGTTAAAGGTGTTTACATTTTCAATTTTGGTTGAGTTTGATTTGAGTCAAAATGAACTTTCAATACAGTGGACATTATCTCGCCATGCAGCGATAAACTGGAAAGGTGAAAGCAAATTTACATTGAAAATCTTTGTTACAAAAACCAGTAAGTAGGCAGAAATTTTCTAGCATAAGAAACTATTTTCTATTTACTCCAATCAATTTACCACAAGTGACTTACCATATCCTGTTATTTGTGCCTAAAAGTGCAACATTAGCGCTGATTGCAATGCATCAGAAATGGGTAGGTTTAACAGATAATGGAGTCGCAAATTCAAAACTGAAAACAATGTCAGGGTAGATTCTATTTCATTACTTAGTGATTTAAAAAACCCATATAAACGTGGATCCTTGCCACACTGTAGATTTCCATTGTGAAACATCTAATACAGATCGCTTCCTGAAGGTGTTTCATTCCATTTGGCAGCATCCTTTTTTCAGCTCGTTTGCTCTAATTATTTAGTTAAGCTATCACCTGCTGTGCTTCATGTTTCAATTAGTAAGAGTAAGAACATTGCTAATCAACCGTAAAACAGCGCAAATAACATTTCAGCATCTATTGCTTAATACTTCATACTTTTAATGCCAGCATCACTAATCAACAGTGAATGGAAATTGAAGACTGTTATGAGTCAATTTTCAGTAAAATGATACATTGTGGTTACAAGAATACCAGCTCCGCTTACTTCACATTTCTCCTATGATTGCTGTGGAAATACCACATCATTGTTGGCTTTTTGTGCTCTCAGTGGTGTAACACGGGGACGGTCCACCTCGGGTGCACGAGTTTTGGGGGAGGGCACTTTTACCCTGGTCGTCATTTGTCCCCCCTACACCCTTCTTCGCACTTACCTGTGGCTGTCGCAGGGCAGCAAACGCAGGGACTACCACGGGCAGCAAAAGGTCAAGCTACACCACTGTGTGCTCCACATCACACGCCATGACACAGTGATGGACAGGGAGCTAAAACCGACCCCTGGAAATGTGTTCCTTCACCCTATAGTGTACTGAGTGAGCCATCTACAGGAATAATTGGGGGAAATTATGTAGGTGTGCAATAATCCTTATTTATTTAACCAAAAATCTTAACCCTGGGTAATACCATGTAGTAAGCGTATTACCTTTCATGCCTATTATATGACCTACATCTTAGAATACTCTAAAATCAAATACGTAATGCATTGACTGTACAACACTCCTATTAATTTATTTATGCTTTATTTTCACTAGAGCGTTAAGTAGATATCAGTATGGAATGTGGGATAGATTTACGAAATGTTCAGTTTTCTTCAAACTCACAAATAATTTCAGGAATACATCTGCATGGTGGCAACATTTGCAACTTTTAAGGAATAGTCACATGCATTCTTAAATATATTGCCATTTGGAAATGTTCCACGCATATATTTCTGAATGTTTAAATGTGACACAGTAGTGCATTTGACACTTTCCGGCGTTTTTTGGTTGTTCATGGGAAAACAAAAACCAAACATAGTACATTTCAAAGAAAATAAATTGATTATTTGTTGTTAATTCTGAAAAACAATAAATACTCCTCTCTCTCTCTCTATGTATATGTGTATATGAATATATATATATATATTCACTGAAAAAACCATAGGTTATAGACCATATATAGTTAGGAATTAGCATTTACAAAACCTTGAAAATTCACTGAAAAAACCATAGGTTATAGACCATATATAGTTAGGAATTAGCATTTAAAAAACCTTATTTTACTCACACAAAACCATTGAAATTCCATATATAGTTAGTTGCACTAACTATATATCGCGCACCCGCAATCCACTGCTGATGATGTCACATATTACATCATTCATGACATGGTCAGTGACATCACTGATTACATCACTGATGACATCTCAAATGACATCACTGATGACATCACTGATGACATCTCAAATGACATCACTGATGACATCTCACTTGACATCAATGATCACATCACTGATGATATCATTCATGTCATAATACAATGCATCTCCTCACACTGTAATATAACCTCCGTTACACCCAGTGTTAAATAGAGAGTATCATTTTTGAAACCATTGACACACCAATACTAGTTACTACATACGCACTCACTGATTCCTATGTCTACACACACATTCACTCATACAATCATTCATACATACAATCACTCATCTTTACAACACTATCATATGCACTCATACACCTATACAGACACTCACACTCTGCCACTCATCCATGGAGTTACTCACACACCTAGTCAGTCCTGAAAAGAATCAATCACACTTCCATTTTCTCATCTATACAGTTAAACACAGAACACCTTACATTTTTGAAACATATACTAACACATAGTTACTCTCTTATAGAATCACTGATACAAGTACACATTGATCTGCACAGAGTCACACACCTCCCAGCCAGCCATACACACACTCAGTCTCCCATACAAATACTTGTGCAACCAATCAATAACCCATATAGCTACTTATATAGCTACTGATCAACACATGCAGCAGCTTGCACAACAACAGACATACTGATGCACACTTTCAGACAGTTTAGTCACTAACCCGTGCATTCAGTAAGACGCATTTAATCACTCACTCATACAGTCAATCACGCACCTACTAAAACCTTCATTCAGACACTTATACATCCACTCATTCTTCAATATGTAAGACATATTTTAACTTTACAGAAACATAGTCACTGGATGTTGTCATCAGTGATGTCATCAGTGATGTCATTTGAGATGTCATCAGTGATGTAATCAGTGATGTCACTGACCATGTCATGAATGATGTAATATGTGACATCATCAGCAGTGGATTGCGGGTGCGCGATATATAGTTAGTGCAACTAACTATATATGGAATTTCAATGGTTTTGTGTGAGTAAAATAAGGTTTTTTAAATGCTAATTCCTAACTATATATGGTCTATAACCTATGGTTTTTTCAGTGAATTTTCAAGGTTTTGTAAATGCTAATTCCTAACTATATATGGTCTATAACCTATGGTTTTTTCAGTGAATTTCAATGGTTTTTTAATAGCAAATATCATAAGCTGTCGAATGTCAAGTACGTGGTAAGAATTTTTTTTTCGTGTTTATGCACACTGATCTGCTTTGATTGCTGCCCCCCACCCCTCATTTCTATTAGGAGTACTCTCTCTTTGCAGATAGTGAAGGGTAGTTAACGCAGCCCTTTCCCCCTTTGTAATCCGTCGTGCCTGCTTCTCTCTCCATTTGATTGATTGTTCTCTTTGGTTCATTCTCTATTTACAAACAAGCACAGAGTCGCAATACTCTGTTTAGTCTTTGCAGATAGCGAAAAATCGTGTAAAAAAACAAAAGGAATCGAGCAAAATCAGTAGGCCACTAATGGGATCTCTTTTGACCTCGCTAAAATAGAAACATTAGGAACAACCTGTTGAAAATAGCAATGCGTATGTATATAAGCGGCGTTCATTTGTGTTCACAGTACCCCTTGTTGATTGTTTCAATCGAGCATTGAATTGTTCGAAGTTAATTCTCTTAAGGATCTTCTCTACCTGCAAACGAGGAAGAATAGGAATATTCTATCTCCCTTTGCAGATAGTGAAGGGTAGGTAACGCAAGCCTTTAACACGTCGTACCTATTTCATTCCTCATTGATTGATTGATTGTCCGAACATTGACTGTTTGGGAATTAGTTCTTTTTGGAGGTATTCCCTGTTTGCAAATAAACGTAGGAAAATCTTTGCAAGTAGTGAAAGGGTACGTAATGCGGACCGTTCTCCCCCGTTGTAATCTGTCATGCCTATCTACTCCCCACTGATTGATGCACCTTTTTCACCCGGACCATTTACTAGAGATACGTCATCTGGCCCGACCAGAGAGCACCCCTAGTGAAAAGGACATATGCAATAATAACGAAGTGATCACTGTATCCTGTTAACAGAAACTTTACCATGAAACAACCTGGAAAGAAAAAAATAGGAAAACGAAAATCAGTAGGCCACTGATGAACATGAACTTTTATTAAACAACGAACAAAGAAACGATAACATAACGTAATGATAAAACCTATTAATGTCCTAGAAACAAGAAAACGTTAAAATATGCCAGTGGTGAGAGACCAGAAAAACAGTAAGAGAAACCAAATCACCCCTCGCTGTCCCACCGCCTGCCACGCCAAAAAAATCGATAGACTAGGGAAAATGCAAGTCAGTAGAACATCCACCCCCACTCTGGAAACTTCCAAGGTGGGGCAGGGTTCCGGCTACGCCCAGCCGGGAGCAGCCCATATAAGGCAGGTCCTGCTGCCACGCCTCGGCCAGGAGATCCTAACGTAGGGTGTAGCCGAAGGAGAGGCCGAGGCCAGCGGGACCCGGCCAGGGGATTGCCTTTACAACGCTGAACAGTTGCAGGGGGGGGGAATGTCTCATCGACCCTCCCCTCTCTCTCCCAGTCCGGCCGCGGTGGCCCTTGAGAGTTGCAGGTAGTCCCGCCACATGCTCTTCCGGTCCGACCACCAACGGTCGGGGGGCCGAGGCCGACGGGATCCGGCTGCAGCCGATAAACCAAGAAACCCGTTCATGGGGCCAGAGCCAGGGGCGTCCGGCCGACATCCACCGGAAGCCCGGCCCGAAGACGGACGGGACACTTCTTTCTTTTATAATGGCTGCGACAACACTGGGGGGGGATGTCTTGCACATGCCTCCGACCCCCCCCTCGTCCTCATCGCCTGGTCCGGCCATAACAAATCTCAAGCGAGACGCCGTGGGGTGCACTGGGAGGGAGAGACGGTGCGAACAGGCCTCTCCCGCCTCCCCAGGTGGAGACTTCCCAGCTGCACCCTCAGCGCTCCAGGCGGTGGCATCCTAACAACTACAGTGCTGCACAGTTTCGGAACGACCTAGATAACGGTTCTTCCACTGTGGCCATGCTGCAACGTCTCGCCCGGCAGGGTGGAGCCCGTCTGCTCATGTGACCCCGCGATCGCCGGTAGCTGCCGAACTCTCAAAATGGCGGTCGACCTGGCAAGAGCGGGCCCAACATAAAGAAATGGCCCGGTCACTGGTTGACTCCACCACCGTAGTCCTCCACGACCTTGAAGATTCTAGAGGAGCCGCGGGAGTCTCCGACCCCCGATGGGGAATGACTGCCATGATCGCCCGTGGAGTGACGAAACTGTATCCGCGGGACGTCGGCGCTCCCATGCTGGCGCCAGCCTCACTTTGAATTACTACAATCCTGCAGACCTCACTTCCGGTGAAAGCACAGTGTGACCCGGTAGGAAAAATTATTGCACCCCCTCCCCTTTTTGACTGATAGTTCAAACCACCGATCCTTTCCTTTGCCCTTTTAACGGAACTTTGGACTGCCTCCCCCTCTTTTACATTTTCTAGAGAAAACAAAACATTAACCACTACATTAGCATAGCAGTTGACACCAGAACTGTTTTCAAATTGAAAACCAACAACATCTTCAACAGAATCCTTTTTGTTTCTCCTGTGACCCTGCTACAGCACAGGCATTGTCCCCAGCAGTAATTCTGCAATGCCGGTAAGAATAGCTGTGGTGCCTACTGGACTCACTCACCCCCGCGGCGCCCCACGCCGTTTTTTGCTGGGCGGCAACTTACTAGACATCACTTTCGTGCCATCTAGATTTCAGCGCGTTCTGCTGCCTTGGAACTATTCGCACAACAGACCGCTACTGACAAGAATATTTCATTATTGGTGCTGTCAATTTCAATAAATCTATTGGATAATTAAAAAGAAATTGCCACGGTCTCTTCGTTGTTTAAATGTTTTTACTGTTTTTGTTTTGTTGTATATATTTATATGTTATTAAAGTTTTATATTCCTACTACTTTGTTGGAGTGCTATATATTTTTAATGTGACACATAATTGTAAAAACTTTGATGTACAAAGAGTCATTCCTGGAATCTTCCGCTTCAGGCTCGGTCCCCTCCCCAATCACAATACAGGATGGTTTTCAGATAGTAGGAACACGTGTGGTGTGACGGATCTCATCGAGTGTGGGCCTTGATCTACTATAACTCCTTTGAAGAGGGGTGATTCTTTACAGCTTGGGCCATAAACTACATCTGCAGGGCTAGCTGATAGCCTGGACAATCGGACACAGAGAAAGAGGAGTGTCAGAGGGTGCGGTAGTGAATAGGGCGAAAGGGAGGTGTCGGGCGGGCACAGAGTGTGATTCTCAGGGAAGAGCAGCGCAGATGGGGGGAGGTTTATTGCCCATGCATAAGACAGAGAGCGGTGGTGACCAGTGCCTAGGGAAGATGCTTGCGTGGGTGAGGAGCCATGCTACGAATCGACAGCGTGCAGAGAGTGGGTCTGGTCAAGACATCTAAAATGGCTGCCGTGCACGACAAAAGTGTGGCATTTCAAAAAAGGCAAGATGGCGCAGACAATGTTTTTCAACACTTCCTCATTTCCTTCGAATCGAACGTTAACAGACGTTGGGGCATATTACCAAAGTTAAGCGATATTTATCGCTAACGATGCTTACCAACCAATTTTTTACCACTAAGCATCGTCAGAAATTATCGAAGATAAACCTTACTATTATCAAGGTTTATCGCAAATGCGATAATAAACGGCCGCAATGCATGAATATCGCTAAAAACTCAGCGATATTCATGCATTACCGAGCTAATACTCTTAGCCATGTTATCCACCTCCCATTGGATAACATGGCTAAGAACTGCTCAGGGCAGGTGTTACTTTTTGGAGATATTCGCGCTTAGCGCGAATATCTCCAAAAGTTGGTAATAGGAGATAGATATCTTGCATGTTGTAATGCAAGTTATTGTGGTATATGGAACTCATACCATAATCTCTCAGGAAAGCAGAAACTGATCCTTTTGGGACCGCCTAAAAAGGCCTAGGGGGTGAGGAGTACTCTACTTTGCCCCCTTTTCACGTTCCGAACTATTTTATTTTACTCTCTTCTGTAATTACACAAAATACCAGCGATAAGATGCATCGGAGACACACAGTGAGAGAAAGGAGGCCGGAGATGAAGAAGACATGTCAAATACACATTGGAGATAATATAGTGGCAGAAGGGAAGTAAATATGAGTAAACTTACCATGTAACATAAAAATGTTGCACTCTATACTATAAGTCTCATTTTATACTACAATCACTTCGCTACAACCTCATAAATTAAAAATAAAAATGAATAATGTCTCAAACAATTTTTGATTTCTAAATATAAATTTATTCTTCAGAATTTTCTAAATTTGAAAGAACTAGTAACATGTCCTCATCAGCAATGTCCTCATTAAAAGTCTCCAATGATGATTCTTGTAACTCTATGGTCTCCAAACACTCGATAAATTCGCCATCAAGAGATTGATCAAAAAAATCATTCAAGTCATCTCCTCCTTGTGACAATATTTCATTATTGGTGCTGTCAATTTCAATCAATGTAGTGGAATCATTCAAGTCATCTCCTCGTGACAATATTTCATTATTGGTGCTCTCAATTTCAATCAATGTAGTGGAATCATTCAAGTCATCTCCTCCTTGTGACAATATTTCATTATTGGTGCTGTCCATTTCAATCAATCTAATGGAATCATACAAGCCATCTCCTCCTTGTGACAATATTTCATTATTGGTGCTCTCAATTTCAATCAATGTAGTGGAATCATTCAAGTCATCTCCTTGTGACAATATTTCATTCTTGGTGCTGTCCATTTCAATCAATCTAATGGAATCATACAAGTCATGTCCTCCTTGTGACAATATTTCATTATTGGTGCTCTCAATTTCAATCAATGTGTTGGACAATTCAAAAGAAATTGCCACGGTCTCTTCATTGTGAGCCATTTTATTTTGAAATTGCTTGCTGTAAATTGCAGAAAAAAATAATCACTTTCATTTATCGTCTTTAGTAATACATAATATAAAACTAACTTTATCAAGTATTTAGTATAACAGAAGGACTGCAAATAAATAACAGAAAACATTTTTCAAATTATCTTCAAGTGTACAACATAGTTCCCCTTACAAATTAACAACTCACCTTTTTAAAAGTAGGAGAAGTGTTAGTACTGTGTAAATCAAACACCAGAAATTCACCACCAAAAATTCCTCACAAATGTACCTCAGACAGTAGTATCACAAAATGGCTGTGGTTTCCTCTCATTTGACATATATACATAACCAATTAACTTTCATCACACACAAATACAAAACCAAAGTAACATTTTAATTGGTTCTAAATTTCAACACTTTCAAATGTGTTTTCCCCATGCAATTTTCCATAGGACATTTACATACGTCTACAGCCTGAATGGCTGAACGGAATTACACCAAACTTGGCAAAATGGTACATCAAACCTAAGAGGTCAGGAAGGATCTACTATGCCCCCTTATGGTCATTTCCCCCTTCGCTTTGGCCTCCTCTTGTCTCTCAATCCTACCGAGGGACAAGATGGCGGCCGCTACGGACTGTTTGGAATGTTGACAGACGCCGGAGAACCAATCAGCTTCGCAAAGCTCCGTAACGCGAAAAGTACGCGAAGCGGAGCGCTGTTACAGATATATATCTTTTTTTCAACGTTAATTTCTCAAAATCCACTGGAGCACATATATTGAGACCTAGCAAATGCACATCGGGCTACCAGTCCCTAATATTTTGCCAAGTTTCGTGCAAATCCATTCAGCCGTTCGATTATTATTATTTTGGTTTTTTTTTGCCCCGCGGGGCCCTTTTAAAACCTCCACATCAAACCTAGGGGGTCAGCGAGGATCTACTATGCCCCCTTATAGTTATTTCCCCCTTTGTTTTGACCTCCTCTTGTCTCTCGATCCTACCGAGAGACAAGATGGCGGCCGCTACGGACTGTTTGGAATGTTGACAGACGCCGGAGAACCAATCAGCTTCGCTTCACAAAGCTCCGTTGCGCGAAAAGTCCGCGAACCAGAGCGCTAACCGGTCCGCTGTTACAGATATATATCTTTTTTTAAACGTTAATTTCTCAAAATCCACTGGAGCACATATATTGAGACCTACAAAAGGCACATCGGGCTACCAGTCCCTACAATTTTGCCAAGTTTCGTGCAAATCCATTCAGCCGTTCGGGCTAAAAGTGAGGCCAACCGCCCTATGGAAAACTCAATGTTAAAAACACGTTTTGGGACCCCCCTTTTTTCTCGGCCCCCACTGGACGAACCCCCCCCAAATTTTCAAGGGGTGCTCAGAAACAAAATGTGCCATTTTCCTGAAAATTTCAGCCAATTCCGTCCACAAACGCCAAAGTTATTAGACATAGAATTTTCAAAAAACCCATAGAGAAAAAATCCTAACTATATATACCTACTGGCGACCGCCAGTAGGTAATGTATATATCATACACGAAAGCCCCTTCACCAGGAACATAACCGGAGCACTCTTGTGGGTTTAATGTTCATTTTATTTGGACTGGGCTGACGTGTTTCGGCATCAAGCCTTTCTCAAATGCCCCTTGTGAAACTAATCATTTATGTGCAGGTGGTTAAATACTGTGATCGGCTCCCCTGCAGTGGAAATAAGAAAGGACCACCATTACACAATCGTCCTTCCAGATTGTATCGTCTCCATCATAGCATGTCATTGATCCAAATGTATTACAGTCATTGTAACGTTTTTACATCTCAGTGATGATAGGAACAAGTTCCTCACTGTTCTTTAGTCATGCACTAATAGCATATACTTCCACTGTTCCTTTTTCTGGGAAGCATTAGCATAGCATGATAACCCATTCATATGCTGCATACTACCCATTCAAAGTTTTGTACCTGAAGGTGCTCAGTCTCAGTGACTTCCACCTTGCCATGCAGTCATGCCCCAACTTGCTGTCAGCAGGTACATATTTAATTTTCACAGCCATGGTGGTTCTGGCAGGTTTCGAATATAATACTGCAACAAAGTGCCACCACACCTGCCGAACTCTTTGCATGATGGGTGCACCCCATCAGCAAAGAGTTCAGCAGGTGTGGTGGCACTTTGTTGGAGTATGAATATATATATAGACATATATATATATTCACTGAAAAAAACATAGGCTTCATGAGTGTTATAGTTAGCTGGACATTTCACTCGTACAAAACCATAGAAACTCCTCAGTTATAGTTAGTTGTGCTAACTATAACTCGCGCGCCCACAATGCACTGCTGATGATGTGATGAGCACAACTAGAGATTTGGAGTTTGGGCTCTCTGAGCTCAGGATTTAAAAATGCATCTTTTAGTGAAGGTGGTGTTGTTAAATTGTGTGTTTGAAAATAGCAATTTTAGAAAGTGGGCATTGTCTTGCTTACAAAAACACAAAAATTCCTTGGGTCTGTGCTAGTACGCAGAATGTTCAAAGATGACAGACTAAAGTCTCACAAAATCTCCACATGGAAGAGATCCCTTTCAGGACGAATACCCTCACCCACCAAAGGTGGCATGCTTCATCATATGGGTTTCACCTCCCAATGGGAAAACCTAGTCCTACAACCTCCTCAATGTGAGGAGGGAACTCAAGGATGTTCTAAGGGTGTTTCTACACTCACAAGGATGCTAAAATCCCATGGATGAATGATAGTGTATTGAGGACACAGTGCAAAGGAAAAGTGAATCAGAAGTAGTGAGATTAAAACTACTTAGTGAGGGCAAAACGATACACCTTATTCAATTGCTCGCACTGGTAGAGTTAAAAACAGTGCAGCGAGCAATATGGATTTAAATTGCTTGTTGTTGAAAAAAGGTTGACATGTTTCAGCCTTAGTGATCTCTTGTGGGTATCTAGGCTTTCATCAGGACCATTGGTTTAAAGCTGCTGATGTGTTGAAGTGAAAATTCCACAGTAAAATCATGATACCAAACCAGTAATTGTAAATATCTTTGTAGGATTTTACTGAATCTACTATAGCATTTTGGATAAGCGGCCTCACCTCGACCTGGCAACAGCTCATGGAAGAGGGCCCGCTCTCTCCGTCGGTACCCCGTCGCGGTACGTGAGCTGTGACCATCTTGTGCCTCTGCCTGCCCGTGGAATCAATGTCTTGTTTAGACTGACAGAGGCCTGTTTGTGCATTCACTCTAGACAGTCACAGAAAGGGAGTTGAGATGTGCCCAACATGTATTGAAGGCCCTTCACCTGGCTGATGGGCCTTCTTGAGCTAAAGTGATGGGAGGAGCTGTCACCTGCACTTGAATGGGGCTTGCCCGACCTCTCACAATGCTGTCTCCACCCCATGGAGTGTGTTTGGAGCAAAGACCAGGCAAGACAAGAACTTGTGCACTACAAAGACAATCCTTTGAATAATTCCTACTTCAATGGCCTAAAGGGGTATAAGTATTGGACCTAAAATCCCTGGCTTTTAGAACACTTCTGGATCAAGAGGAACTTCTGCCAAGGAGACGAGCTGTGAGGAGGAGTACTGCCCCTTCGCTGTGTGTTGCTTTGCTGGGTAGGCCTTGCAATTGCTGCATATGTTTAGGAGAGGAAAAGGAGTGAACTTTGCTTTGTACCCTGTTTGTGAAGTTTCTTCAAGGGCTTGTATGTGCATGCCTCCATTTGGACCCATGGAGGCTGTTCCTGCTGCAAAGAGACGCTTGAAACCATCAAAAGTGATGCATCACCCTTCCAGCACCTGTTTTTCTGATGCAGCACTACCATGCAGAAGAGATTTCATGCACAGCGCCATGCGCCAAAGAATTCAATTCAGCGCATGTCAGGGGCCAGAGAAACCACCACAGCCAGAGTTCAGCGCACTGTGCGCACTGTGTCTCCGAAGTCAGAGACTCCCGCACTGACTCTTACGCTGGCCCTGCTGTGCGGTTGAAAGAATCAACGCATCGTGAGACTACGGCTAAAGAAATCGAGGCAGAGCCTGTTTGCTGCTTCAGCATAGACCTAAAGCACATCCGGATTTCCATGCATTGCCCCTGTGCGCAAAGTTTTTCCCATGTATCACCTGAAGACCAGAACCGTCTTGGATTTCTACCCATCACTATCCCCTACTGACCAGATTAAACACAACACTTCTCCTGCATTTAGCAGACCTGATGCATCGCCTCCCTGTGTACTCAGGAACCAATGCATCATTGTGCTTTATAACGCTTCCCCCTCTGCGGCTGCTACATCTTGTGGATTCTGACGCATCGGAGGTTCTTCGTGTCAAATCATCGCCTCAATAGAGTTCTATTGGCAGAATTGCTTGAAACCTTTCAAAAGTCATGTTTTGAGTTGTGTATGTTGGATCTTTGTCATTTGGTCTTGTCTGGTTTAGATAAAGATACTTTATTTTTCTAAACTAGTGTGGTGCCCATTTGTAGTGTTTTCACTGTTTTACTGTGTGTTATGCACAAATACTTTACACATTGCCTCTGATATAAGCCGGTGTGTTTGTGCCAAGCTATCAAGGGGGTGAGCAGGGATTATCTGGGTGTGTAACTCCTTTATCTTGACTACAAGGAAGGGTCCCTACTTGGACAGGGTGCAAGCCACTGGCAACTAGAGACACCCATTTCTAACAATTAGTAAGAGGGAACCGTGCATTTAGGGCTGGGCTTGCCTATAGGGAAATCGGGCAGTGGTTGATGGGCTTGTCTGATAGGTAAGTGTGTGGGACATTTTTTGGGCTGTTTGTGGGCCTGTTTGTAGTCTTCTTCACCGGTTGTTGCTATTAATTTCCCTTATATCAAACCAAACATAGCAAATCCATGCCATGTTCTATACTTTGCAAAAGACTTATACAGCGTACATTTACACAAATTCATAATTGCTCCAACTTGCAAACATTGGCCAATATTTAGCTACTAAACTACTAATGGGGCCACTTTTATTATAGTGCCTGGCCCTATTTTCTGTCCCCAATCCAACCCTGCTGATAGTGCTGCATTGTTGCTGCTGCTGGAACTGCATCTGTTGACTGTGGTGAAAACTTGCACTGCTTCTGTCTGTGCTGTACCATGAATTTGTTATGCAAAACATTTACAGAGCTGCTGTCTGCACTGCACTCGCTCTTTGTGAGAGATGTTTCCATTGCTGCAACTTGTCCTGTAGCTGTTCTGTGTATGTCAGAGAAGCTTGAACTGCTGTCGTGTATACTGGCATTTTCAATGGGCTCGAATTAATTCTACACATTTGGTATCTTTTTCTCTGTGTATTAATGAACCATTTTATTCATACAAAAAGCATACTATTGGCTTTGTCAAGGGTTATTTCTATTTAGGTCAAATATGGTGTACTTCTCCTGTCTCTTGGCTTTTTTGTCTCCATGCAGCTTACTGTTGCCTTGAGTGTCTTATTGCTTCATTACTTACAAGTTGCCCCTTTATCATAAGCAGACTGCTTCAGTCTAATCCATCAATAGCTCCCTATAATCATTTCTGCTTTATTGCCCCATGGGTTCTGGTTTTTGCCATTGAATGGATAAACACATATGATGAGGAAATACAATCATTCGCAGGACAAGAGCCAGTGACTGATGTGGACTGAACAATTAACGCATGCTGTCCTCTCTCATGAATGGAAGGAGTGTATAAATGATACTCAAACAGACCAATGGGTGTACAGAGCTACCTTAAAGGCCATATGGATATCTATTTATATATATATGGATGTAGTTATTATTTAATGATTTTCTTTTTACAAGATCCTGGCAGATAGTCAAGAAGAAATTCAAGCATGAATAATTACAGTGCAAATCTTCTACCCCTAGGGTTTATCAGAGGCTTTAACCAACATCAAAATGCTTTCCTGCAAAGATAGTCTGTGACACGTCATACAGCAAATTACCCATTTGTAGCATTTAATACAGAGAAAGAATAATTCCCCCTTAAATGCATAAAACTTTCACACTCAATAGCAAAGGTTTTCATAATAAAGAGATCAGGCCTACGACATTGGAAATATCTTTTCCTACTTAACCAATTAGGCTCCTAGCTGTTATCATTGGCTTGTCACGATATCCAACTGAAGCCTCACGTACTGAGCTCAAGCTACCCCACAATACAAATGTTAAGCTTACAGTCATAACATTAATTAGGACCCAATTCACAAAGGTGAACTTACACTTTTATGTAAGTTTACCCTTTTTCTGCATTCACTAACAAACAATTTAATAGTAACTTTAGGACTGTGGAGACACCGCAGTTGGGGCGAAGAACTCGGCACATCAAAAGACAGGCCTGTCCTATTATTCATGAGCAGAGCTGAAGCCCCGACTGCAGAGTCACCGCAGTCGTAAAGTTACTTTTAAATAGTTTGTGTGTGAATATCGAAAAAATAATAAGCTTACTCAAAAGTTTAAGTGTACCTTTGTGAATCAGGGCCATAGTATAAAAAATTACAGATACCGTCTCTTTATCCAAAAAGTGCATAAGAAGGATTCTGACTGTCATTTGCCTTTGTTTTTGCTGTGTGTTGGACTCCGTTTTGCTTTGGGCAATTTGACACTGCTGCTTAGTGCCAAAGTGCAAGTGCTCCCTCTGTATATTGTTATCATGAATTCGTGTTTCCATGATTGGCTGACTTGATTTACTAGTCAGTCCCTAGTACAGTGCACTGTGTGTGCCCGGGGCCGGTACATCAAATTCTGCTAGTGGGCTTGCAGCACTGATTGTGCCACCCACATAAATAGCCTGTAAATGTAACTCTGGCCTGCCATTGCAGAGCCTGTTTGCAGTCTAGTACTGCCATGTCGACTTGGCAAGTGCACTCACTTGCCAGGACCTAACCTTCCCTTTTCTTACATATCAGACACCCCTAAGGTAGTCCCAAGGTACCCCTGTTGGCAGTTTGCAGTGTATGTGAAAGGTATGACATGCCCTTATGTGTGTGGCATGTCCCGATAGTGAATAACAGCCAATTTTGTTTTTCACTTTTACAAGGCTACCTGTTCCCATAGGACAGAATGGGGAGTTTGCTTTTAGGATCTTATTAACATACCTACCCATGGAAACAAGGTAGAAAAATAAAGTTTAGTATGCCTGAACTCAGAATGTTAAAATGCATATTTTAGTGAGGGTGATTTTTACATTCTGTGTTTGAAAAAAACACTTTCAGAAAGTAGGTACTTTCTTGCTTAACCATCCAGTGTGCCTCTGCTAAGTTTGTATATTGCATGTCTGGCTTTTGGATGACAGGGGCTGGAGATAGGCAGTGGCTCCAGAGAGCCTGATGAGTCAGACCTGGACTGAATAGAACTGGGCTGCATTTAGAGTAGGGGGAGGAAATTTCCTTTCACCTGAATGGGCCTCGTCTGCCTTCAACAATGCTGTCTCCACCTCCTGCCAGGAAGCTGCACCATTGAGGACAGAACTAGTTTGGGCTGGGTACAGACACTCTCTGCCTTCAGAGAACAAAGGGTTTTTGTGTATAAAAAGAGGGACCTGGACCCCAGACTTTTAGACTCACTTCTGGGAATCAAGAGGAACCTTTGCCAAGGAGAAGAGGAGAAATACCGACCCTCTGCTGTTTGCTGTCTGGGGTGGCTACTTTCTGCCAAGGAAAGGAGAAAAGGACTTTGCTGTTTGCTTTGTAACCTGCTTGAGGAAAGGTTCTCCAAGGGGCTTGAAATTGAGCTTGCCTCCTGTTCTGAAATCTCAGGGACACAAAGATTTCATTTCTTCTGTTTCAACTGCCATAGAAGGAAATTGCAACACTGACGAGCGATGCCGTAACCTGCACCGAAGCCGTGGGCAACGATAGTGAAGAACATGATGCACCGCCCGACTTGCACCTACGGCCCGACACATGCTGACGCTGCACCGCATCAACTCCAAAACCGTCACCAAGGTCGCTGCCTGCACTGGAGTCAAGGACACTGGTCATGACATCCATAACGCACTGTCCAGACACACACCGCAGCCCCGACTTCAAAACGCAGGTGCTTCAACGATGCAGAGCCAATACTCGACGTGGGTGACTCCGGAATCCATCGACACTGCACCGTTGTGAGGAACTGCCGTCTTGCTGCCACCATGACATCACTTCCCCGACACAGTAAGGGACCGACATCTCACCTCCCCTGCACCGCAGTAAGGGACCGAGGCTTCACCTCCGCTGGGGTCATAAGGAAAAGCCACCGCCAACAAAGCATCACCTCCCCGATGCCGTGCACTGTCTTTGCTTTCATCAATTCCAAGGTACTGTTCTTTGGGGGTCTGCTTGACTCCGCGCCTGATGCCGCACACCTTGCTGTCGGCGCCGTCCTTTGGGATTTTCACCTGTCTTGATGTGATACCTCCAGGTGGAGGTATTTATTGCTACAAACTTTATTTTAGTGAATAACCTATTTTTGAGAATATCTTGATAACTGTATTGTGGATTTTTGTCCTTTGGTCTAATTTTGGTTTAGATAAAGATTAAAAGATTACTTATTTTTCTAAACTGGTCTGGTGTCCATGTGTGGTGTTTTCACTGTATTGCTGTATCTGTTCACAAATGTTTTACACACTGCCTCTGAGATAAGCCTGTCTGCTCGTGCCAAGTTACCAAGGGGGTGAGCAGGGATTATTTGAGAAGTGCATCGCCCTTACCCTGACTAGAAGCAAGAGCCCCTATTTGGACAAAGCTACCTACCTCTGCCAACTAAAGACCTCCATTTCTAACAGGGGGTAACCAGCACCAAAACCCTTGCCTGCTATGGTAATCTGAGAAATTCCTGGCAAAACACATATCAATCTGAAGGCGTTATTACAGATTAATACCAATCTACCCTTTGAAGCACATTGACTAACATATGACTTTCAAAATCAGTGTGATAGGCCTACTGCCTTTACCATGACTTATTATAAACAAGCAAGCCAATACCCTTTATCATAGCTTGTCACCATAATCAACTCAGACCTACTATGTTGACCTACTGTGTTGAGAATAAGCCTGCCCACAAGACAATCATCAGGCATACTGTAATAAAATTACAAATATGGACAAAACAGTTGTGAAAACAATTCAAAAGCCTGTCTAATAGAGCCTGATAAGGACTACCATAGTGCAAGTTATTTATTCCCATGGTTACTTCGGGAGGGGCCATCAACACTAAAACCCTTACCTGCTAAGGTAATCTACAAGATACCATGGAACACATACCTGCCTATAAGCTTTAGCATAGTGTAAAAGCATTTCACAATAAATAAGTAGGCCTACTTGTATTGTTATCAAAAGGGCATTAAGAACAGATTCCATCTAAGGAATCTGACATAACATGTCCCTGTGACCTAATAAGGCCTCCAGCGTTTACTAATGGCAAGTCAATATATACAACACAGGCCTAATGAAGTGCGTTTTATTTTTAATTTATTTATTTTATTTGAAAGGTTCTATAGAGCGCTGGCTAGACCCGGAGGTATCAGATCGCTTTACATGAGTATCAGCCCATAGTTGCAGGTTACATCGTTACAAGGATTACACAGTATCAGAGCAAAGCTACATAGTTACATGATCGGTCGAGAAAAACAATAAGGACATATTCGTAAGGGAAAAAGCAGGCAAGGGGAGAGACTCAGGGGAGAGGGGGTATGAGCAGGGGAAATAGACAAAGAATGAAGGAGGGAAAGAGGAGGGGGAGAGACAAAGCATGTAAGAGGAGGGGGCGGGTGACGGGGGCAAAAACCAGTAGACGAGTAAAAGCTGCGTCCAAAGTCCAGTAAGCTGTGGTCCCAGAGGAAGTGGCCAAATCTCCGTTGTGAGAGGCTCCCTTTATGCAGTGGACTCTCTCAGAGGGGTCTCTGAGACTCCAAGGCCTACCTATTGGATCTTTACCCAACAGTGGGAGTGGGAGTGCTTTGTCAAGGGGCGCCATACCATAACTCAACTGTGAGTGGCTCCCTTGGCACTGTGGACTCTCTCAGAGGGTTCACTGAGACTCCGGAGTGTAAATAATGGATTTTTCCCCAACAAGGGGAGAAGGAGTGCTTAGTCAAAGGGCACAAGAGACATGGGGCTAGGCGTAGTAGTAACATGTTATGTCAGGAGAAAAAAATTAAAGACATAAACGTAAGGGGAAAAAAACAGGCAAGGGAAGAGATTCAGGGGAGAGGGGATAGGAGCTGGGGAAGTGGACAAAGAATGAAATAGGGGAAAGAGGTGGGGGAGGGTGAGAGACAAAGCATGAAAGAGGAGGGTGAAGGGGGCACAAACCGGTAGATGAGCAAAAGCCACGTCCAAGGTCCGGTAAGCAGTGATCATAGGGGAAGTGGTATCTTTCCCACATCACCGTTGCGTGAGGCTCCCATTACGCAGTGGACTCTCTCAGAGGGGTCTCTGGGACTCCAAGGCCTACCTACTGGTTCCTTCTCCAACAAGGGGAGAGGGAGTGCTTTGGCAAGGGGTGCCATACCATACCTCAACTGTGAATTGCTCCCTTGGCGCTGTGGACTCTCTAAGAGGGATCACTGAGACTCCAGTATATAGAAATTGGATCTTTCCCCAACAAGGGGAGAAGGAGTGCTAAGTCAAAGGGCACAAGGGACAGGGAGGAAATTGAGACAGTGTGAAGGAGGGAAACCAACGTGAACTGGCAACAATAAAGGAATACATTTATAAGATCATGAATATGAACAAATCTACAATTGGAAAAACAATACTAATTCCCTCTCAATAGGGCCTATTTAGAATCTTCACAGTGAAATTTTACTCTGTGGGTTTGTCAGAGTGGATGAACACCACCAAACCCCTTGCTTACTATGGTAATCTGTGAGATTACATGTAACCATACCCCTTCCTACAGCCTATAACACATTGTGATAATTGACTGTTGAAGGCCAATTGGCTTTATCATATGTTTTTCGCAATAAATAATCGAGTCCTACTGCCTATGTCATACATTTCCATGACAAAAAGACCAGGCCTATGGCATGTGGCATAACATTTCTCTACACATCACTTAAGCCTATACCTGTTCTCATTGGCTTGTTACCAAACCCAACTCAGGCCTACTGTGCTGAGTGTAGGCTTTCACACATGGCAACCACCAGGTATACATTTACAAATGTATACAAAATTCTAGTAGAGATAAAGCAAACTACAACTCTCATAATATTACTTAATAAGGATTACGATACTGCAGATCTATACCCAAGGTTTGTTAGAGGCTGTAACCAGCACCAAAAATGTTTCTACTAAGGTAATCTGTGAGATTCCATGCAAGACACATATCTGTAGGCTTTAATTCAGAGTAATAATCCACACTTAAATGCCTATTACCTTTAAAATTTGCTTTTCACAATAAATATGGCAAACCTACGGCCTTTATCACAACTTTATTATAAACAATCAGGATTCTAACTTTTATCATTCGCTTGTCCCCATATTCAACTGAAGCCTACTGTACTGAGTGTAAGCTTTCCACAACGCAACCATCAGGCATACTGTCAAAAGTACACGTTACAGAATTACAGTGGGTAAATCAAAATACTGCCACTACTAAGAGAGCCTAACACGTATTATTACTGTGTGCATCTTTCATTCCCTTAGTTTTTTAAACCTTAACCATTGTCTACTGTGTTACTCTGAGATTACATGTACCAAAATGCCTGCGTACAGGCCTCAGCACAAAGGAATCGCAATCCATTCTTAAAACCCTATTCTCTTTAACACATGCTTGTCGCATTAAGTAGGTCAGGTCTACAGCCTTTGACATAACGTTTCATATTGAACATGTTAGATTTCTGAAATTAGGCATGACACCTTTTACCTTTTGCTTAACACCATCGCCACCACCGGTCTATTCAAGTGCATATACACAAAATATAGGCAATGATTGCATTTTCAAGAATAAAACGTTGAGAGAGCACAATAATTTTGACTGGCAAGGAGCAAAGAGGTACCGCATCTACAATTTGGACAATATTCGAGGGTGCACAGTGGGAGAGTGTAGCATGAGATGGGGAGGTGCACCATTATAATTCACCAAGTGCTAATATATTTTGGACCCAAGGTCATAACTTTGTACTTGCAGGTATTCAAAACCTTCTTCATGATGAATACCTCCTGTTCAGCCTACAGCTCACCCCTACCTCTTCTTTTCCCGCAGTCCTTTTTTTCCAACCTTCTGGCCCTAAATCCACCTTCAATAGTTCAGTTGCGGACTTATTGTCCCTTTAAATTCTACATGATGGCAACTTTACTATACTTGCCGACTTAAACATTTATCTGAGTAATAGCTCGCCTATGGACTGCTTTAGATCACTCTCATCTCAGCTACTCACTTAGCAGGTCACAGTCTAGAACCCCATTTTTCACCAACCTTAATGTATTTGTCTCCCTACATTCTATCTGCCTTACCTCCTCAGACCTCTTTGCATTACTATTTGTCTTCTCTACTGGCCCCCGTCAAGCACATAACTTTACCCCCCAATATGGTTCTGATTACTCAAGCATGGGCAAAAGGTAATTCCAGCCAATCCATACAAAACTCTTCCATACTCTCCATTTGCGACTATGTTGAACTTCAACATAACTGCTGCCACATTTCAGTACATGCTCATGGTTCCTCTTATGCACATCTCATCTCAGGTCCTTCCGTCTCTTGCATTCACTCTGGCAGTCTTGCTTTCTTCTTCCTGGTAGCCACGCTCTTTGAATTCTCTTGCAGCACACATCAGTCTCACTTCAAGCCATTATCAGTTCAGAAAGATGTTGGAACCCTGGCGTTTCAGTAGCACCTAACTTCCTAGCTGTCACCGCTCTCTACTAGTGCCAGGGCACCCTTCTGCAAGTAACTGTGTGATCTATGAATCTCTATTCATTCAATCATGCTTGTAAATCCTGCTCCCTTCATTTTATAAGTAAGCCTGATTCCTCACCATAAAAGCCTAACAGACTAACAGAGGTCGGTCACACTGCATCTATGTCATTGATTATTGAACAAAGAAGAGGACTGGTGGACACTGAATGAATGTGTACTGGTCAGCCGCCACAACAAGCAGTTCACATAAAGCAAAGCTCTTCCTCCTGAGGTGACAAGAATATTTATATTATGAATGCTCAGCGCATTAAAATGTAATCCTTTGATTTCTGTACTAAGGCCTTAAAATTGTAGACCTTGAGTATAAAACTAGGCCAGTGTCCTGGAAGCTGTTCCAGCCGAAAAACAAATTCAACGCTGACAAAAATGCTAAACCAGCTCCACAGTACAGGAGGTTCTGAGAGAATTGGGTGTCAAATGCAAAAACAACAAGATGATGGATGGAATGCTTGAACCAATCTCAGCCTCTGGTATTCCCTCTGGCCGCAACCCAATCTATCGTTTTTCGCTCACCATGCCACCTCAGTTTGAACTCACTAATGAGAAGAATGGGAGCATAATTGCATCAGTTCTGCCCATCCTGCTCTGATAACAGCCCCTTAGCCTCAGAGCAAAGTGGCAGAGTGGTCAGTCTAGCCCTGAGATGGAGCAGTGTTTATCGGATGCCGGCCACAGAGGAGCATTGGTTTTCTGAATGTTCATCATGTTGATGTGCCAGGGATCATAAGGTCTAATAGTGCTATAATTTTAGGTATATTATCAGGTAGGAGACAGTGAACAACAGAGGCCAGTTGCAAGAAGCTACAATGGACTGACAAAAGATATTTTCACCATTTGTGTAGTATATGCACACAGTAGAATACGACTTAAAACCACGCTTTCAACAGACAAAACTAGTGAATGCACACATTCAGCACACAAAACATGTACCTGCACTTAAGAAGAAATACAGACATTCGTGCAGGTCTGTCAACAGACCCATGCACTCTTTTGCACACTGAGAAATAAACTTAAAGGTTCGTTTCACATAGACCGATATAAATGCACTGACAAAAATACAACATATAGGCCCCAGTAAACACAAACGCACATGTATACACCCTGACACGTGTCCACAGAAAACATACAATCACAAACAACTACATGCAGACAAATAGATGGATAAGAATGTGGGTTGGATAATTGAACAAAGAGATAGATGGACAGGGTTTGAACAATTCGATGGATACATGACTGGTAGTAAGTGATGCAGGTTTCTTGCCCATCTAAATATTAGCTACTTCTGCAGATGAACTCACATTCTGGGAGCAAAATGGAGAGAAAGGCCAATGACTACTCAACGTTTAGTTAAAAAAAAAAATCTCTTTTACTAAGAATAATTATATTGGTATGTTGAACCATCCTTGCCATTTTATAATACTAATCAGCAGTCTGGATGGCCCCCACAAACATAGAGATAAAATAATCCATGCACACAGTACAAAATAAATAAAGGCATGCAGGTAAATAACAATTAGGTGCACAAACGTACACAAATATCAAATGATCTACAAACATTCTCACCCACATACCAAGAGAGTTAAAGGCATCCATTAAATCAAGCCAAAAGACATATAAGACCCCGTCAAACAAACAACAAATATAAGTGTAGCCATGCACACAACCCTTAGGAATCCATGCTCAAAGGCAAAAACACATAAAGGCCCCTTGTAAACAGACAAGTTGACTCTATTGCTGCATGAACCCAAGCACGCACAGACATCACAAAGAAAGGCACCCATGCCTAAACAACCCCATCGCTGTTGACACACAGAAAGAAGCACATGGATGGTGGATGGCAAAAGGACATAGAAAGACGGTTGCATAATATATCCCGTTTAATGCAGGCATTATGACCACTTAATAATTTGTATCTTAGTGGCGAAAATCATACATATGTAGAACCGAAAGTTAGTATCTGCAGTTCCACAGATGCAGAATTGCACATGAATTGTCCATGTA
Source organism: Lissotriton helveticus (assembly GCF_964261635.1). NCBI lineage: Eukaryota > Metazoa > Chordata > Amphibia > Caudata > Salamandridae > Lissotriton > Lissotriton helveticus. The sequence continues at coordinate 880,531,503 of NC_136071.1, read as the reverse complement.
TACTGAGCAACATGCATCACGTTCTATGCTTTCCATCTACAAATCACGACCATTAGATATGTATGTTCAAGTGAAGTGAACTAAAACTGCTAGAATACGCTAATTTACCAAATTAAAAGCCTGGTGTATTTAGAGCAATCGACTATCCTAGACACAATGCGTTATTCCTTCATACACTTTGCTAGGCTTAATTTTTAACACAAAACGTGTTTTTGAAACATTGATGATTTCAAGAGAAGAGGTCCAGCTTTAATATGCCTAAAGGCCTTATTACAAGTTTAGCGGCCTTCATCAGTCCGTGGTGAGCACTCCAGCTGGATTATTAGTTCAATCAATCAATCAATCATTTCATTTGTAAAGCGTGCTACATACGCGCGAGGGTCTCAAGGCGCTGGGGGGGGGGGGGGGAGGTGGGGAGCTGCTACTGATCGAAAAGCCAGGTCTTGAGAAGTCTTCTGAAGGCCAGCAGGTAGAAAAAACAGTTACAGGCACAACAAAGATCAGGTAGTACAGACAATGCAGGGACCAACTTACTCAGCAGCAGCAGCGGCAGACACACAGGTGGCGCTGTGGGTGGGGGAGCGACCTACCAGGTGGGTCAAGGGTCCAGGGCAGGTGGGCAGTGCAGCGGTAGTGGTGTCATGCTCAAAGGAAAGCCTAAACAGAATACCACTGCTATGAGAGTGCCTGCAGAACGTACGTGCACGGAGTGGCATGCACTATGTTATGTGTGCCACACAGTGCAAGTACAAATGAGCAATTGTAGGTATATAACATGTGTTCCCCCGCATACATCCCGGGGGTCCTGCTATGAAAAAGGCCGTGGAAATGCGGGTTGTAAATATGCGTGCTGGTGCCAGCATCGACACTGACAGTATATTCAGGCCCTTTTCATACTGCCACCAAAGCAGGATTATGGATCCTAGCGGAGGCGGCAGTCTTGTGGTGGTCCCACCACCACTATCGTAATACGGCGGTCCCATCACCAGGGTGGTGGCGGTCGGACCGCTACAGCGAGTACAGCTGACCCAGGACTACCGTACTCATAATAAGGCCCTAACTACATAAACACAGAGATTCACAAATGCTCTTTAAACAGACTGCATACACAAATGCTTGTTATCACATTAGTCTGTCTGCCCTACTGGTTTTGCCAATGCTGGAAAATGTGCTTTCAAGCCAGTCCTAAAAAAATACAATCTTGTTGAAAGAGGAATTATTTTTCTCTGCAATCCTCTTGCATTTCAAAGTAGAACATACTTTTAAAGGGATTTTTGGATGGCAAGACCAGATGAACAACTTTGTAATTGACTACCTGTAAATACAGCAACGAACACATAGCAGGGCCGGCCTAAGGCATGTGCAAGCTGTGCACCTGCATAGGGCCGCCAAACCCCGGGGCCGCCACGCCAATATATATCCTTAGATACATATTTGCGTGGCGGCCCCTGGCAGGGATTTGGCGGCCTCGGGCCCCCTACCTACACTCCCTGCTCAGGGCCTCCGTGAGCCTAGAGCCGGCCCTGCACATAGGCTATTTACTACTAATCTCTGACATCATAGTAGTGCCTCTGAACACAGCAGGACTTTTAAATAGTGTCTTTAAACAATGGACAACATTTGCATACCATCTTGCAAAGACCACACCTACAATTCCACATGCGTGGCTTGCTCTTCAATCTAAAATATTTGTCCATCAGCATAACAAAAAGAAAGGTTTAAACCAATTTTGGATTCTAGGTTCTATTTGTTCTTAACTGAAAGTCGAATTATTTAGCAGTTAGAGATAGTATAAAGTAGGTGAAGAGAATACAATTCTATGACTATTAACATTGTCAAGGTCATTATAGTGGGAAGCTGGATAACATGTAATTGTTATAAATAACTAAAATACATTTGAAGGCACATTTTTAAAAGCGGAGTACAACTTTGAACATCTGGTATTTTACTTCAGCAATTAAAGTCAGGAAGGAAAAACAAAAATGAACAATAATGTTGAGTAAGTTTCCCATCAAGACACTAATTGATTTAAAATATATTTTGTCCTCACTGTGAATTTTGAAACAATTATTTTAAAAAAAAGGATATCATCATTAACCAGTTTTCAGGATCGCAATTGTGATCTGTTGATAAACGTATAGCATAATATCATAATCACAAACGAAAAAGTTGTGTTCAGGGATTTTTTTCCCAATATTGATGTATACTAGATTCATTATCCTGCTCTAGATCTTTGACTCTAATATACTTTTGAGTTTTGTAAGTTTTAAGTGCTGCATTTACAGAAATGTACTATGTACTTGTATAATAAAAAGTAAACCTGCCAATTCAATATTATTATTTTGTGCCTTTTATCATCTCTGACCTTATTTTCTATAAAACAGTAATATATATTAAAGTTAGCATCAAAGAAATCCGGCCAATGAAAAATCTAATTGGTCTAGTTACCACAGTGAATGTAACATATACTGCAAAAGAAGTGAAAATGGCTTAGAAGGCAGCACCGATTAATACAAATATCCTGACAATGGCAGAATGTTGCATTACTGTCTGGTCCATGGCAGAACAAATTATATTCCAGATATCATGGATAAAATATTATATAATAATCCTGGGCACTTCTATAACACAAACTGAGGCATGAACATTGAAATGCCCTGTATTTAAAGAGTGAAAAGAAAATTACTAGAATAAAAAGAAAAAGGAGAGACCTTTGAATGGATAGTTAAGGAATAAAAGAGAAAGTTAGAAACAAATCTTAATTTGGAAAAATGGAATTTAAAAAAATTGACAGATCACACATTACTAAGTGCAATCTATGTCCACAAGAATGCTTTTAAAGCATATTGCGGTGTTGGACTTTTGCCAAGCCTTGTATTCACATCATAGAATAGCACTATTTCATTTTCAGATTATGAAATGCATCCCTGGTGACACCAGCTCGCATGCATACAGCTTAACCACTTGGCTGCTAAGGCTTTTCCCGTCCTGTGCTGAGATTTCTTAAATCTCTTTATTTCATGACGAGTTCACCTTGTCATGAGCACAGCTCCAGTGTGCCTCATGACGAGCTCACCTTGTCATGAGCATGCAAGAGATTTAACATCCGTTGCTGAGGTCATCAAGAGTGATAAATAGATAGGAATACGTTTTTGTAAATGCTAACTCAATCAAGACGCTGAAAGGAGATGCATCCACATAAACTGAAAGGATCATGATCTTACATTGAATTAATTTATAACGAGCTCACAGATTAACCAAGTATTGTGACTGATGTTACACTTGAAAAGGACCTAGTGCATGCCTTCAAACTCTACAGAAGATACAAGTATGGGTACTAAGAGACAATAGAAAATCCTTCAATTTCGGGAAGAAACTCTTAATATGGAATATTGTCCACCATCTGAATTTACTTCACCATATGGATATTATTAGGGAGGAAATTCAGCAAGTGGGCGTTACTCTTCTTGATTACTACTTTAATATTTAAGTTTCTTGGAAAAATTGAGGATTTTCATTTTCCTCCATACTCTAAATGAGGCCCTTCTGAAATCTGTTGCATGTAACAAATACATCTTGTCTTAACAAGTAATAGCACATCATTTAATTTGATAGAGGTTACAGCCTCAATTTTTAACAATAATAATGTGTATTTCATTTGGATTTAATAAGCTGTACAATGCATCTTTTATTGGTAATAGAGTTGTGAGTATTGCATTATTTCAGAGTATAGTAAAGTCATACCATTTGTCTGCCTAAAATGTGTATCTTAAGCTTTATTTGCAATTATGTTCAAGCTGATTAAACTGTGTAGGGATGAAAAGGGCTCCTAAAAGAAATACTTTTCTGTAAGATAAAGCTTTGTAGTGCACACTATGTTTGGAATAGAAATAAGCAAATATTGGCAAAGTCAATATGCCACACTATTTTTAAAGGGATAGGATTCACGTTTGCATGCCTTCCAAAAGCGGTTATGTCACTTTTCCAACGTAGGCTGCAGTACTTAAAGAGCTACTAGAGGTCATTCAGAGTAGTTTCTGTAGCAAACTGCAGTATTTAACTTGAGCCCTTACTGGAGATTAAAATTGTATAATTTACTTCTTTTTCACAAGTCACCACTTCAGTGTAGTTGTATGATATATGCACTGCAGCGGTGGAGGATAGGTAAGGTATGGTATATTAGGTAGGCTAGTTATTTTAGAGTATATATATTGTAGGCTAGGTAGGCAGGTGTGTTATGTTAGGTGGGGTAGGTTATGGTAGGTAAGGTCTTAATTTTATTAAATTTTTTGTTTTATGAAGCGTGTGCTATCATGCCCACAGGGGCACATTGTTGCTGAACAAAGGCAAATCATTGACAGCCAAAATTAAATGCTACTATGGGACAAAGGGGATGACCAAACTACAAGATGAGAACAGACTAGTATTGAAGGCTTTCCTTAATTTTAGAACATCTGCTTCCTGTGAAAGATAAACATGGCAAGGCAGGGTATGTGTCACAGAGAACAGATTTACCAACAGCTTTCAAATAAATTCTAGCCACAGTTAGAAGAATCTTGACTTCAGTATTAGTAACCAAGTTGACTGCTTTAATTTAAATTGAGTGGTGAGGAGAAACTGGTGGCTGGAAAAACAGTTGTGTGCACCAAGTACAAGGATTTGAACAATTTTTGACAAAAAAGCCAGTGGAACAGCAAAAAGCAGGAGAAATATGATCTCTAGGCTTCAGTTTTAATGCCAATCTAACTGTATCATTTTCGATCGACTGAGGCATATGAATGAGATCTGGATCCTATGTAAAAAACAAAACACATGTAGAATGTCTTTCGAAGTACTGAGCTATAAAACACATTACTTCAATATTGAATTATTCTGGTTGACCAATGTTAATCTAAAATCAAGCTTTATGCCTTGTTCCATAAACAATGGGGCAAAGTTGGGATGGGGCCTAGTGATGCGGTCCAATAACAAAGACCACAAAAAGTGTATGGCGTTGCTGGACAAAGAATTTCAGTTCTGTCCCCTTTAAGTTTCAAATGACTATTGCTCATCCAGCATTTCACTTTTGTTAGGCAAGCATTGGTTACATCCCCTGTAAACTCTAATACAAACTCTATGTATTCTACTTAAAGAATTAGTTCAAAGCCACAAAGCTGCATTAGGTAAACCAAATATAAATTAAACACAATGGATGAAAAAGAAGATGATGTGGTTGACATGATATATAGGTGTGAAAGGTAAGGTAGGTTAGGTATAGATGGTAGGTATGATACACATGGTAGGTAAGTAAGACAGATAAGTATGGTAGATAGATTAGGCATGGTAGGTATAGAAAGATGTGGAAGGTTAGCTATGGTAGGTATGCTAGGTTAAGTAAAGTAGGGTAAATATGGTAGGTAGACATGGCTGGGTAGGTATCGCTGGTAGGTATGGTACATACGCAGGTGTGGCAGGTAGATTTGGTAGGTTTAAATAATAGGTAGATATGAGAGGTTAGGCAGGAAATGTTAGCTATGATATGTGGGCATGATAGATGTGTAAGCTACTGCAAGTTAGTTATGATAGGTGCAGTAGTTTAGGTAAAGTAGGTGAAATATGGTAGACAGGTATGTTAGGTAGGTATGACGGTAGACAGGTATGTTAGGTAGGTAGGATAGGAAAGACTGGTGTTAGGTATGATAGAAGCATCAGGTTGGTATAGTAGGGTAGGTGTGGCAGGCAGATAGGATGAGTAGATATGATAACTAAAGTTGGATGCAATAACTTTGCTTTTCAAAATTTGAAATACGGAAAACGTTTATAGGCATTTTGTTTACAAATCATAGCATTTTTAATTTGACCTAACTAGTACGGTTAAAAATAAAGTGCACTTTTTTGCTTACTGATCATTAATTTATATAGTATTTTATGTTGCAAATTGTTTACACGTGTTTCTTACAACTCATGTCAAGAAATATAAACAGTCCAGTCATGTAGGAGACGAAAGAAATGGTTTATTATTTCAATTGCCTGTAGGTATTTTTCCTTAACAACAAAAACTATATTATTATGATTATTAATATTATTATGACTTTAAAAGCTCTTACAGAAGAGACTGCATTAGCAGAGTTGCACTGTATTCTCGAAGATGGCTGTAATACAGCTGCTGGAAATATTCACGAGTCCGAGGGCAAATAGAGGTTACAGAGATCAAACGGTAACAATGAAAGCTTTTCACTGCTGCTGTCCGGGGTCTTGACCTCACTATTGAAACTAAAATTGAGCACTAAGTACCCCCTTCAGCATTTGATCCTCAGGTTGCAAAGTCAAGAAGTTCAAGACTTATTCAGGTAGGTAGTGGAAGGTAGAGATTCAGAACGCAATCTACAAATAACATCAGTTAATACATTCCTGTCCAATCCATGATTTTACTTTAAACAGAAAAGTATTATCATCAATTCAATTCAAATATTTATTTGCTTTATACTCACAAAAAACTATAAAAGTTTAGCGTTCTAGAATAAAAATAGCAATATATACATTAATTAAAGAGACAGAACACTATAAACCCCTAATCAATTAGTTAATGAGAGAATCATTATTCCAATTTTCAAGTTGAGTAAGACATTTTCTTTCACACACTATTTTCAAAACAAAGGACGTTACTGCAAAACAAACTTGTACCTCCTATATTTTGCACAAATATAAAAAAGCATCTCTAAAATCATTATGATTCCTATTTCCACATAAAGATTTGGAATAATATATCATTTACAAAAAAGTGCAGAGTGCAATGTAGTTTATCTGGATTTTCCATCAAATAGGCAGTATCAGCTACCCTTACTCTATTTACCCATATTCAGAAATGCCTCCATCATGAGCACAATGCCCAAACAAAAGAGCATCTAAATGTATTGAAGTGTTGTATATTAGTAACAGTGGTTAGATACATTTGTAGACTGACAGTCTGCCAGTCTGGCAGATAGCTTCTAACAGATGTTTTAGTTAGTTCCACCAAGCTTCTCATGCGCTCTCTAATATTATTAAATGTTTAAACCATCAAAACCAGGGTGCACCACATTCAAAATATTCATGATTACTCAAAAAAATAGCAATTAGCCATGATGATTTTCATAAATCTAAACAGTGTTTATCCTTTATTCATCCTTCTTTTTAGCAGTGTAAAAGTTAGCCAACGCGTTTCCTCCAAGGAGATCGGACTTCTTCAAGGCTGTAGTTCAATAAATATGCAACATGTATAAACACTTCTACAACAATTATAAGCAACAGACACACACTACATACAGCAACACATACAATTTATACAACTGTTCAAAAACACAGCAGTGAGCAGAGACAATGTACGATAGAATACAGTACAAGGTTTAGACGCAGATCACTATGAAATGTATGTGCAAAAGGAAGAACAAAAAATATTAAAAACACCCTCTTATGACAAAAAAGTGAAAATCTAAATCAAGATATATCAGTGTTGGAAGTGATTTAAAAGCAATATGTCGCCTGCATTCGGTTGAAAGGGGACACAACATTGAAGCTGAATTACATGACTTTTTGTGACATCATAAAGCATTATGACATGGGTATATCATGTTTCCCTTTACTTGAACTCACGCCTCTGTGACTTACTAGTCACTACATTGATAATGAACTACATCTAATACTTTTGTAAGTTCTTCGCTGTAAAGTTATTAGAAAAGGCATGTACAAAGTAGGATATGTCTTCCATCATTCATATTTGCTTCCCACACTATGCATTACCTTCTGTACTGGTATGAAACCTCGGTTTTAACTATTGTGTGAACATTTAAGAAGGACAGCATATTGATATATGTTTTTAATGTCAAAATTGGCTTTTACACTGTTAAAAAGGACCATGAATAAAGGGTAAACATTGTTTGGATTTATGAAAATCATCATGGCTATTTTTGGGAATAATCATGAATATATTAAATGAGGGACACCCTTGGTTGAGATGGTTAAAACTATTTTCCTTGATGAGAGTTAGCATCCTTTGGGCTGAGGGTGCATACAGATAAGTGCACACTACGTGATACATTTTGAGTAAAAGACTTCTCTTTGGGGATATAAGGATGTGGGTTCAGCACTCGGTAGAGGCCCACTGTGCGCTTGCTGGTTATGTTATTCCCGGTCTAACCTCTCTCCCTCTGCTCGTCTGCGGCAACTTGTACCTGGGTAGCGCTGGGATGCCTCTTCGCAGGGGCAGCCATGCGCTGTATAAATCCTTTTATCATAACATAACATGTTTCTCATTAATAATTGTTAAATATATTTTGCTCCTAGAGTAGTAAATAATAGACTCTGGATTTTTTATGAGAGCAAAAGATTTTGAAAGAACAGTTAAGTGTCAAACGATCCTTAATTATGGCCTTAGTAAACGTTGTTTCGGTCTTACTCCAAATTGAGTGCTATGAAGGATGGGGTTTAGATTTCAGGAGTCCTCAATATATGATACTCCTAACTCCTTTTGCAATAAATGCCGGTTTTGCCTTTGGGGCTGCAAGCATTCGGCATAAAAAAGATTTTGCTGTGTTTTCAAAATAGTAGTATTACCAAACATCACCTGCCTATAGTAGAATAGGGAACTGCTGAGGACATACTTTGGGAGAATCTGTATGTAGCACTAAGCTTTTCTCCGAAATTGTGAAATGAAATGAAGGTTTTATAAAGCACATGTATGCAGAGGCGTGTTAGTACTGGGGCTGTCATAAAACTTGAGCTGAGGGAGCAAGCAAAGGTTAAGACTTGGGTGCAAACAGGCATGTTTTAGCACTTTTCTAAACAGCTGTCTGTTAGTTTGGCTTCTTAATGTAAAAGGCAGAGAGTTTCAGAGTTTAGGAGCCAGATGAAAAAAGCTTCTGCCACCCCATTGTATGGTCTTCACCCTAGGAATGACCAGTAGAGAGGCAGTCGACGACCTGAGATTGCATTGTGGGATGTGCACTCAAATGAATTTGTTGAAGTAGGCAGGTCCGCCACCACAGAGGGCCGTGTGAACAATGCAGAGATTGAATTTGGACCCTGGCCTGGACCGGCAGCCAATGCAGATCTTGAATACTTTGGAACACTGGACTGAATTTGGGAATTTTAAGCAGGTGACATGCTGCTGCATTTTGAATTGATTGAAGCTTGTGTAAGGTCATCTTATTTGCACCCAGATAGAGGGCGTTGCATTAATCAATCTTTGATAATACCAAGGCTACAATCACAGTTTTCTTAGATCAATCGGAATGAAAGGTAAGATTTTCTTTAGGATCTTCAAAGTGTAGAAGCAGGACGATGCAATAAGATTGATCTGGTCCGATATGGATAGTTGAACGTCTAACTCCTAGTATTTTTACCTCTTTACTGGGGATGGACAAGGTTTGGCTTCTTTTGGCCACCAGGATGTGTTCCAGAAAGATGAATTTTTACAAAATAGTAGCACCTCAGTTTTACCGGTATTCAGCTTTAAACAATTGTCCTACATCCATCTGATAATGTGGACCATACAGTTGTTAAATTTCATTGCTATCCGGCTTTGATGATAAAGAAACAACTATTTGCATATCATCCGCGTAGCAGATAGCAGTAAAGCTGTGAGAGCGGATGAGTTTAGCTGGGGGGGTATCGTAGACATTGATAAGATTTGGGGATAGCGAGGATCCCTGGGGTACCCCGCATGACAAGGCGTAGGGATGTGATTTGTGTCCTCCATTCACTACAGTTTGATCTCTCTTTGTACAAATGATCTTAGTATATTGGAGACTCTGCCTGTGACCCCCATTGCAGATAAGCATCGGATGAGTACTTGATGGTTTACCATAACAAATGCGTCTGAGAGGTCTAGCAAATTTAATATTACCTTCCCTCCTCCATCTAGCTGGATGCGGATTTCCTCGGTGGTTTCAATAAGTGCTGATTCAGTGCAATGCAAAGGCCGAATTCCTTGATGAGCAGGGTCCATTTATCATTTAACTCTAGGAAATGGAGCAGATCTTAGTTTAGGGCTTTTTCAAGAGATTTGGATGCAAACGGCAGATAGGAGATTTACCAATAATTTCTAACCTCCGTAGGGTCTTGCTAATGTTTTTTCAAGATGAGCCATAGTAGGTATTTCTTCCAGATGTTCGGAAAGGATCCGGCGTCCAGAATATTGTTTAGGAGGGGTGCAAGGTGGCATACAATGGTACTAGGGACCATATGAAGGACCATAGCTGGACAGGGGTCCAGTGGGGATCCAGATTTGGTTGACAATGTAAGCCTCTCCACTCATTCGGGCGTTAGGTGATTATAATATTCCAGGCGAGTCTGTATAGTTACCTCGCCATGATCCAGGGGACCCAAGGCTTCTGGGTTGTCCCCAGCTTGATGACTGGAGAGCTCGTTGTATGTGTTTTTTACTTTATTTGTAAAGAAATCTGCCAGTTTATCACAAAATTCTGTGTTGGGGATGAACTGTTTACTTTCATCAAATTGTGATAAAACAGTGACAGTTTTAAAAAGCTCTCTGGGTGCTTTTCTTGCTGTACTAATTTTCTCAGTAAATAAGTGTGACTTTGCTGAAATTATTGGCTCTTTGTACTTTCCAATCATTTTTCTGTGATGGTTTTTTTCCACTCAGGAATATTCTTTCCTCCCAAATCATTCTTGGGTCCTACTCTGCTTCTTAAGTTCCTTAGGCTCAGACATGTACCACAGCGCTGATGGTCGCTTCCTGTGGTTAAGTATATATATTTCAGGGGCAAGCTTGGTGATCGCTGAATCAATCCAGCCAACAAAATTGTGGGCTGCTGAGTCGGAATCAATGTTTAGACAAGTGTGGGGTTGTATGGCTGAGTCAATGTTATTTATTTTCCCCCATGGGCGAGTTGCAGTCATACTATTGATGTTAGGTGCTTTGAGGATCTCTCCTGGGATCGTTAATCCAAAGAATACAGTGCTATGATCTATCCAGGCCATGGGTAGGTCTCTGTTAAAAATAATCGGTGCGTAGTTGGTGAATATGCCATTGAGAGTATGGTTCCCTATGCGAGTTGGCTCAGTAACGATCTAGCTTAAGTCAAAACTGTTTAGACAATCAGTTACATTGGTAATATCTCTGCAGTCAGTAGATTCCAAATGGAAATTAAAGGGACCCAACAAGGTGAAATTGGGCTACTCCATGAAGGATTCCAAAAAGGTCTGTCCGGAGGAGATGCATCTATTCCTGGGGCCAGGTGGCCGGTAAATTTGCACCCTATTAAAAGCTACCTTTTTAACTGTTAACTTTGAGGAAAAACATAATAGCTTCTTCCTACAGTAGAAGTGGCTGCAAATGTGGCCTTAATATTAGTATGATAGGCTATGAAAACACCCCCTCCCGTTGCTCTTCTCTGAAGAGCTTGTACCCTTTAGGTTTGGCCGTATAAAGATTTGGATCTGAGGAGCTGTGGGTCCAGGTTTCCGTAAGAAAAATTATGTCAGGGTTGTGCTGATCAATAAAGTATGCAAGTTCATATTTAATTTTGGGAAGTGACCTAGTGTTCAGTAATACACATGTAAGGACAGAATCCCATGGCTCACAGTTATGAACGGGTAGAGAGCTTGTGAACCTAGAGTGATTTTTTCAGTGCCATCATGATTAATGCAAGTAGCAAAATTACAAGTGGGGCAGCACAATACAATGAATGGTGGCCCCTTGAAAGTTCATTGGTTTACATTTCATTAGCTTACTTCAAAGTCTGATGTCCAATAAAGACTCTCTTCAGTAGAACTAGTCAGAAATTTGAGCAGGGGTTCGGGCGCACGGCGGATTCCGGCCGCGGACGTGCTCAGACAAACTTGCCATTCGCGCGCCTTCAGAGCACCAGCGGCATGCCCGTTGAGCTTGCCCGTAGCGCAGTCGCGTCAGCATGCTAATTTTACCTATCCGTCTGCAAATCAACTAGCACACAAACAAAAATGACGGCCTGCTCTGACTCACTGGGACCGACCAACGTGCCAATCAGGAAGAACTGTGATCAAAGCACACAAGTATAAAAGTATTAAAAGCACACACAAAGTATTGCAAGTACTGCTTCCCCCAAAGAGCTTCAACTCAGCTCCGTGCTCATGAAATGACAGCTATAACAATTGTTAATATCCATAGAAAAAATTAATGGTGCAAAGACTACCACTGCCTTACCCTTCTTGTAACAGTAAATGTGGCCAGGGTTGCATTCCCCCTTGATAGCACAGCATAGCATGGCAGTTAATTTCTCATACAATCCACCCAGAAATGACACTATATCTTCTAGTATACCTAACAATGTAATCATTTGCCAACGTTTATGGTGGTCAAAGGCACTGCTTAAGCCTACAAAATAAATATCTAGTTTCCCTATCTACTATGGTTCCCTTTTAAAAGATTCATGTTTGCTCACTGCTCCACCAGCCTCATAGCCCTCCTGGACCTGTAATGTGACTTAAAGTATGACGGTTTGTTCTGCCCACAACTCCAACCGCTCGAAGAGGACCCTAGACAAAAGCATAAGTGCAGTGGGGTTATGGCGATTATAATCATGCAGCACAGTTAAGTGCTACACATGAAAAGTAGGGCATGCAAACCATGAGGAAAAAGTACCCTTTTTGTCTCGGGTACCCACATTGTTATTTTCTCATGCTGCAGGCTTTTTGACTGTTGGTGACCAAACACTCTTAAACAGACATACTCCCTGTGTTCTGACCCCTAATAATCTGAGAGAATTGGATAACTCTTAACTGCCAGAGTCACATTTTCTATAAAGCCATAGTATATGGAACAAAAATCCATCCATGGCATGGAAAGTTAACCATCTCCTGTAAATGAGGTATCACTCTCTGATGATAGCGCTGACGGTATATGTGAGCCAGTTCTATCTGTATTACAGAAAGAGCCGCACAAGCGTCTGCAGCCCTCTCTGTAATACCAAAGTGCCCTGGTGATGTGCAAAGCAGATGCAAATGCCTGGCACTTTCCACAATGCGGCCCCTGGTAGGTGCAAATGTGCACTGCTACTCAATACCTGAACACTACAACTGCAGTGTATTGTATTGTAATAGTGTGCCTACGGGTGCGAGTCGCCCTCCCCCCCATAAAAGACATGAAACAGGTTGTTGTCGTTCACCGCGTAGTCTTTTTATTAAACTCCAAGCAGTGTCATTAATCCATTAATCCTTTATTCATCTTGATTAAGGTTTAAGGTAAAACTTTAAAATTACTTGCTTCTCAACACAACATTATTAAATAATCTCCAAGTTATAGATTGTCATTATATTTATGCCCCGCTCTCCAAGGGGCCTTTTTGCTTGTCCTTCAGGCTGCGCCAGCAGGCCACAACCAAGATAGCCTGCTCTCCTTAAGTTGACCGCCCTCCGGTCAACAGAGCCGCAGGTAAATAATCTGCCACTACTTGTGACAAACATACCGGGGTATACCCCCTCCAATGTTTATAAACCGACACCCCATCATCACGGGTAGGGCAGGAGTGGTCAGGACCACCAGCAGGTCAGTCCCCCCTCTCCCGCCAGGCCAGAGTCCCACAACGACTGCTTGCCCTTTCCATGGGCAGCCAGTCCATACCAAAAGGGGAAGTCCACACCCTTTTCTTGCCTGGGACCCCGCCGTTGTCTTCCTTGTTGCAGGGATGGGTGGGTGGGTAATTCTTTTGCTGGTCTGCTGCCGCCGGAGCTGCTGAGAGAGGACAAAGAGGGTTAGTTCAGCCTCCCCCGAGGCTTTGTACCCTCGGGGGAGGGAAGGTCAGCCCTGCCTCCCTGATGACGTGTGCTGGCTCTTCCCTGTCCTGGTTACCGCCTTGACGACGTCCCTGCTGGCTCCCGCCCCCGGGTGCCACTAAGGGCGCCACGCCTCTAGGATCGGGTGGCGCCGTTCATTGTATTTGTATATTGTTTACTACACCTGACGAGCCACTGAAATGCATTATGCTGGCTAGCACAACGCTCTGTGTATGATTCTATGGTAGTAAACCCTACTTAAGGGAATGGACACAGAGGTTCAAAGAGAGTTTGACCTTTAGAGTCTGGTAACACCCACAAACTTCCAACATTATTGGGATTCACAGACCATATCCCCTGACCATTACCCACCCTGGAACTGGTAATTTTATCGCACTGGCAAAGAGCTGGGTGGGAAAGTTGGCGGCTATGGAATGGGGGTTTTCCATGAGGAGAAACAGATAACCCGCAGAGAAAAAAGAACGAGATACATATGCATGTAGAGTGGGCTGCCTTTCTCTAATTTTGAGTTGCACTCTGTGTATTGGAGACATGTCACAAAAAAAATACATCTGGCATAGCTTTACAGGCATACTGCTGGAAAGGTGTGTGCATTGCAAAATGGCTACATTTTAACAAATGCATAGGATTACGTGTTTGAATCTACATTTTTACATTATCTTTTGAAAGGGGTCCTTTGAGGTTGTTTCCCCTCGTTCCTTCTGTGGTTCACTACAAACACCTAATCTCTGCACTGTACTCCCCTTGCACTCCCCTTGTCCATGATGATGTTGCTTGAAAGGCATACACTTTACGGTGACTTAAAGATGACACTGAGCTCATCTGCTCGGAGTCAGCTGGTAACGACTGATGCTACCTGGTCCTGCATCAAGTCGCCTCTGCAGTTACTGATTTAAACCCCAAAGTTGATTATTATTGTAAATATGTCCATGCATTCATACCCTGAAACCATTACACTTACTGAACTAAATGGTTATGCACGATTTTGTGTCCATGCTTCTCAATCATGTTACAATGTTTTATAAATGAGCTTTTATTCCAAAATCAAGGACATTTATATTTATACCCTTAGGCTAGATAATAATGGAAAATCACCTTCACATGGGGCACCTCTTAAGAAATGCTAATAAATGAAAGCATGCTATGTCTAAAGTTTCCACTAATAAAAACGAAGGTCATTACACTTGAGCTTTAAACTGAAAATGCAAATGAGCTCGATTGAAAAAGCTTTATTCGAGTTTGTACACTCATAAAAGCACACACATATAAATTACATACATTTCTTAAAAACATCAAACAATCTGTAGTACTTGGTTTTATAATTAAAAATACATGATACACAAACATAAGAAATTATTTCTCAATTGGAGTTAATATAAGCTTTTTCCTACAATGCAGAAACTACATGCATGTTACAGTATAGAAACCTCCGCGTTACGGACCATTCCCGGATTTATGCAATAAAACTCGTAGCATACATGTTATCCGCTTTTTGAGGTTAAAATTCAGATATATCTTCCAGCTGCTATCTACAAATAAAAATCATACACAGGAAATTGGGAGGATGTAGAATTCAGAAGGTACTGGTAGCTAGAGCCCTCCTCCTTAAGGACCACGCCCACCCCAAATATTTGGCAGTTCCGACTACAATGGACATTTCAGTGGAAGAACAAATAATTCTTAGCCCCTCAACACCACTTAGGACACCGAGATTCCTACACACTGGGGCCAACCAAGATTTCCTTGGATTTGCATAAGCCACACATGAGAATAGAAAATGTGCGATGCTTTCCTTAGGTGCCCCGCACGACGGGCAGCACGCACTGCCTCCAGTCTTCCAACTGGACGTCATACACCTCAAGGGGAGAGAGCCTGCCCTTAACTGGAAAAATAATTTCCTGTCTGTTGGGAGAGTTATAATGTCCCAATACTTTTCTAGGGATGGCTGATGTTTAAATTCCATGAATCTACCCCCCAAGGATTCCGAGATTACGCTTCTCCAAAGTTTTTGGTCAATGTGATTCCAATATAGTTCTTTTATACTGGTTTTACTGGGGAATACTTCCCCTAAGGGGTTTTCCCACAGTTTGGAGAGCCCAAGCTCAAAAAGTGCATCTCTTAACATTTTGAGCCATGCGATTTTATGAAAAACATCAAGTTTGGCTAATGCTAAGAACCCCTCGGCGTAGTGTCTTATTTCCACGGTTGTCCATAAACGTCTCCAATATAGGATAGGCCTCAATCGAGCACGGTCAGTGAGCAATCTTCTACCTAAGTCTAAACCAAGCGGTATAAGTGGGGTGCTTTGGGGGAGACTAGTTATCCCTCTCAAAAACCTGTTCTCAGATCTCTGGAGGGTGGTGAGACTCTCAAAGCCCCAGACTTCAGCCCCATAAAGGGCTGCGCCCAGGGCCTTTGCGTCATAAACCATGAGAACAGGTTTTATAGGCCTGGTTTTAGATTTTATTTGCTCGACCCTGAGTACACCAGAAATCTGCTGGTGTTTCAACACCGCCTTCTCTACGTGTCGTGACCAACCCGGTTTGCTTGATATCTCAACCCCGAGATACGTGAAAACTTCTACCGACTCAAGCTTGATATTGTTCAAAGAAACATTGGGTCTGGAGTGGCACTTTTGCCCAAAGGCCATCAACTTTGTCTTGTTTACATTAACCTCCAGACCCCGTTCCTTGCAAAATGAGTCGAAAATGTTCAATGCTCTCTGGAGGCCCGACGGGGTTTTGGACACGATCAGGGTGTCATCAGCGAACATCAGAATAGGGACTCTGATGCCCGCTAACGAAGGTGCATCGACCATTGCGTCCGAGAACCTATCCACAATGCCGTTAATGAACAGGGAGAACAGCAGGGGTGCCATAGCACATCCCTGCCGGACCCCCCGCTCAACTGGAAAGTTAGCAGTGGATTCCCCATTCCTCCCCCACTGGACCCTTGCGTAGTTACTTTCATGAAGACGCATTATCAACGTGAGCAAGTCAGGTGGGACCCCTAGTTTAAACAAAACCTCCCACAGCGTGCGCCTGGGCACCAGATCAAAGGCGGCCCTGAGATCTACAAATGCTACATAGAGCCTACCTTTGCCCAGGAGTACAGTCCCCCACCGCAGCATAGTGAAGCGAAAAATTTGGTCGACCGTACTGGTTGCACGTCTGAATCCTGCCTGAAAGGGGGATAACGCATTATTGTCGTCTACCCAGGCCATAAGTTTGACGACCAGCATCTTCCCTACCACTTTTTGCATAGTGGCCAACAAACTTATTGGTCTATAATTTGCTGGTAGTGACCGATCGCCTTTCTTAAAGATCGGTATTATTATTGCCCCCTTCCAAGTATTTGGGATTTTAGCCCCCTTCGCTAGACCATTTCCCAACAAGGTCGCATATTTTGCCCACAAGGCCTTGTCGTATTTAAAGATATCTGAGGGGATTCCATCCAGCCCAGGGGCTTTCCCCCCCTGCAAGCTTGCTATTACATGTTCCGCATCCTTACTTGAAAACAAATCGCCCTTGCAGAATGTCATGGGGATTGGATCTGTGGCCATTAAATCCCTGCTCTCAGCATACTGGGGTTTAAAATACTCGACCCACAATGCCTCATCGACATTGTTGTCGGGTTGTTTAGAGACGCCCCCTCTTCCCCATTTCACGGTTTTCCAGAAAAGCCTGGAATCTTTCTGGGCTGAAGCAGCCAATAGCTCCTCCCAATACTCCTCGTCCCACAGCTTCCTGGCCAGGCGGATACTATCATTATAATGTTTCCTACTGGCGCTAATCGTAGCCCTAACCCTGCTTTTAAGTGCTCTGCCCAACTCCAGTCTGGCTACCCTGCACTGCTTGTTGAACCAGGACGCCATAGTGATTGGCGCTTTTCTGTTATACTTCGCTGGCTTGGTAAAGTGTGGTTTTATCACAGAAAAGAAAGTGTCGTGTATGTCAGTTAATTCAACCGAGTCTGGTAGTACAGGGTCTGCTTTTGTCAAGGCAGCAATAGCATTGACTGTCTCCAATTTAATGGACTCCAAGGTGGACAAATTGGCCAGGACATACGGCCATCTCACCCGTCTTAGGTCATTAGTCATGACAGGTACATTCCCATCACCTGGAACTAGATTAGTTCGTGCGGACCTCCACCATGAGTGGGAGACACAAAGGGGGTTGTGGTCACTTTCTATTCTCCCCACAATTTCCATGTCACCCACGCCACACCATAACTCAAAACTACAGATGACATAGTCGATCCTACTTTTATTGTGCCCATTATCAAATGTGCAATTGCCACCTTGGTCGCTTTTTGTCCTGCCATTAAGAGCCCTCAAGCCATACTCTAGACATAGCGCATTCAACAAAAGAATGTCTTTTGACCACCGCTTCACAGGTATGAGGTTTAGATTTGGGATGCCCCAGAGGGCATCTTCCTCCATTCCTATTGGGTATGCACTATTTTCTAGAGGCTCAAATGTCCTATTCAGATCGCCAGCCAAAATTACTCTATTACCAAGTGAGTGGGAATCAAGGGAGGCGGATAGGACCTCTAAGGTGGCAGAATTCCCAAGGCTCGAGCCCCTGACATATATATTGTAAATATCTATCGCGCCAACCTTCCCTACAGATAGCCTTAATAATTGTATCTCCTTGCAGCCTAGATCAATCACTTTAATTTTAACCTTTGAATTTTGTTTGATCCAAATTGCGAGGCCACCCATGGGTCTACCCCTGGGGCCTTTCGTAGCTGGTATACAAAAATTTAAGTATCCTGGGAAATATATTGGGTCACAGGCCCACGTCTCTTGAAATAGGCACATTTCGAATCCACTTACAAAGTCAATCCATTGCTGTGACAATAATCTAGCCCCCAGCCCCGCTATGTTCCACGACAGAAAATTCTCCATGGTATTTTCTATACAAGTCCCCTTCTCAATAGGTACCATGGGCAACAAATCAACTGGCATCCTACAGTCACAGTTCTGTACAACAACAGTGTCTAAACAATTAGCAACTATTCCCTCCTTGATGCTAATAGGGGTTGGGATAGCTAGTTCACCCACATAGCCCACAGGACTTGCAATAATACTCCCATCACCCATATTCTCTATTTCCGAGGTTAAGCTCATTCCATCTTCATTATTTGACATTTTTCCGCCAGTGTTACTTCCCCCAACCCATTCCCCCACCGGGGGGGGTTGGACATCTGTGCTCTGTCAATATCCCCACCTCATCTGTCCCAGCCCATTCTGTGGGATACATGCCGGTGTATAGTACTTGTTTATGGTTGCGGTGGGCATAGCCATAGGACCAGCCTCTACCCCAATCGGAATAACAGGTCTCGGGTACTCCCAACAACCCCCTGAGCTCTATTTGATGGGAAATAAAAAATATTACTTTGACCTTCTAGGGAACATGCTTGAATAACTAAACTTCTACTATATGATAAGGCAATGGGACAAATGTTAAACAAATATATAGGTATATATAGATATATATAGATGGATTGGCATTAAGTTCATTTATTTGGTGAAATAAAATTCACTCTGCTCTTCACTAGAGAACTATCGTTTGTTTCCTGATTGCTGCGGTTGTGTGGAGTTATTCAAGAGGTCCTCACCTGGTTCATCTCGTCTTGGAATGGTGAGCAGGAACATTTTCTATATAACCTACTGGTCAAATAATGAAGATGGAATGAGCTTAACCTCGGAAATAGAGAATATGGGTGATGGGAGTATTATTGCAAGTCCTGTGGGCTATGTGGGTGAACTAGCTATCCCAACCCCTATTAGCATCAAGGAGGGAATAGTTGCTAATTGTTTAGACACTGTTGTTGTACAGAACTGTGACTGTAGGATGCCAGTAGTATGTAGTTAGGACCTAGCTACCATAGGAAATCCGCAACATTCTATTGGGAATACATTTGGCGCCGGTTGAGGAATTTGCGTGTAATCTTCCAAAATTTTGGCCAGCTCGGCTGCGCTCCTTCCCTGAAATTTTCGGGGGGATTCGTGAAGTGGGCCCTGAGAAAAAAACGGGGGTCCCAAAACTTGTTTTCCCCATGTTAATTTCCATTGGACGTTCTGACAAGGCTACAGCCCGAACCGCTGAACGGAATTAAACCAAACTTGGCAAAATTGTAGGAACTGGTACGCAGAAGTGCCTTTGCTATATTTGGTGAAAATTGCTCCAGTGGTTTTTATGAAAATTAACTTCAAATACACATATATATCTGGGCGGAGCCTAACCACACATCTCATCGTGAGATCTGATTGGCTTCATCCAAGAAGTGTTGGCACCCATCTTGGGACCAATATACATGATAGCACCTCATTAAAAAGCATTGTAGTTAATAGAGGGTTTTAGGACTTTAGTTACATTATAAATCATTTGTTGATGGTACCATACTCATTTTAGGAATTGTGGTGTGTTCTAAGGTGAAAAAGCCTTCTGCTGGGATATCATGAATCATGTTTGAAAGAAAACTATTATCTCATGCTTTTCCCACAGTGGTTTGGAAGGGGATCTATAAGCTAAACTGAAAGTATATTTTCTGTAAATTCACATTATCTTTCTCAGTCATGTGAGCATGAAGTCTGACATTCTCAGTAAAACATGTACGTCCAACAAGGACAGAGACTGTCAGTTGATTCCTTTGTGTTCTACTGCAGCCTCCTAGAGTGTTCTAAAGAATAACTAGAGCGCTAACAGTCCTACTTATTACAAAGGTATGGCACACCTGAAGCAATCTTGATTGGAATAAAGTGGTAACTCTTAAAACATTTAATTTAAAAAGTAACAAAATGAGGGGGTATATTTTGCCATAGAAAGTATGATTAGTGCTACAAAAGAAAAATTAGGGCACATTTTGAGTGACTTCCCAAATCCTCTTCTATTTCATTAAAAAAATTCTGACATGCAGTCTCCCAAGATGGCCACCAGAGACAAAAGAGCCCAAATGTAGCCCAAATATCACCCAGATGTAGCCCAAGTATAGCCCAATGACAGAATGTCCCAGAGTGCTCTAAAGAACAACTAGAGCGCTAACAGTCTTACTTATGACAAAAGTATGGCACACCAGAAGCCATCTTGATTGGAATTAAGTGGTAAGTCTGAAAACATTTAATTTAAAAAGGAACAAAATGAGGGGGTTCATTTTGCCATAGAAAGTATGATTAGCAGCAGACTTCCCTGGTGAGCAGTAGCTTTACTACAGTGATCTAATGAGCAACTAGAGTGCTAACATTCAGAATTTATGGCAAATGTGTGACACATCTGAATGCCTTCTTGATGGAACCAAAGTAAACAAGCATTGAAAATGCAATAGATCTCGCCCTCGTTTAAGTTAAAGCCATTCTGTTTGTAATGAGGTGGCTTTTTAGCTTTGCTTTTATTAGTGTTTTTAAAACTTTCATGTAAATATCATGCATATGTATGCATATATGTATATGTATGCATGCATTTATATTTGTATTTATATAGATATGCAGATTATATATGTTTATATATGTATGTATATATATATATATATACACACATACATAAATGCATATGCATATATATGCATATATATATATGTGTATATGTGTGCGTGTAGAGAGAGGTAGAGAGGTAGAGGTGTAGAGGTAGAGGTGTAGAGGTAGAGAGGTAGAGGTAGAGAGGTAGAGGTAGAGAGGTAGAGGTAGAGAGGTAGAGGTAGAGAGGTAGAGACTAGTAGAGAGAGAAGTAGAGAGAGGTAGAGAGGTAGAGAGAAGAGAGTGAGTAATAGAGTAGAGAGTGAGTAGTAGAGAGTAGTAGAGAGCAGTAGAGAGAGTAGCAGATAGTGAGTAGTAGAGAGTAGTAGAGTGAATAGTAGAGTGAGTAGTAGAGAGTAGTAGAGAGTGAGTAGTAGAAAGTAGTAGAGAGTAAGTAGTAGCGCGAGTAGTAGAGAGCAGGCGAAAGTAAGTAGTAGAGAGTAGTAAAGAGTGAGTAGTAGAGAGTGAGTAGTAGAGAATGAATAGTAGAGAGAGAGAATAGTAGGGAGTAGTAGAGTGAGTAGTAGAGTGAGAAGTAGAGAGTAGTGGAGAGAGAGTAGTAGAGAGTGAGTAGTAGAGAGTAGTAGAGAGTGAGTAGTAGAGAGTGAGAAGTAGAGAGTGAGTAGTAGAGAGTATTAGATAGTGAGTAGTAAAGAGTGAGTAGTAGAGAGAGAGTAGTAGAGAGTGAGTAGTAGAGAGTAGAGCGTAGTAGAGAGTGAGTAGCAGAGAGTAGTAGAGTAGTAGAGAATGAGTAGTAGAGAGTGAGTATTAGAGAGTAGTGGAGTAGTAGAGAGTAAGTAGTAGAGAGTAGTGGAGAATATTCCAAAGTTTGGCACAGCACCACTTGCACAATAAGTCCAATCAAATCATATCACTTAGAGTCCTTATTAAAGCACTGAATCTTGGTGTATATTCAAATGCTTTTATTTTCCTTAAGTTTATGTACCACAGCCAGCTGACGCGTTTCGTTCTGTACAACAGAACTTCTTCAGGGCGTTCTTATTTCCTTCAAGTTATGTCGGTATCCTGTTGTCATATAACTAGATATTTCTTCCAAATGTTAGACGAGACGTAAGTACATTCCAATTCAAAGTGACTAGGTATCAATTTTACCCACACAATTCGGGCAGACTTGAGTAATTTATAGCATCCTCAAAGTCAGTCTTTAAAAAATTCCAAAGTATAGGACATGATAATCCAAATCCAAATGTTTCTCAAGAAAAGTCATTTTCAATCGTTCAGAATTTCGGCGTTTGGGCAGATATGACCCAGGGACCCCCAGTATGCAAGGGGAATTAGTCTCCCCTCTGCAAACGCGCCAGTGGCCTGCGTTGCAGAGAGGTGTAAAAAGAGGCATAGCCTCATTACACCTCTGTGCAATGCAGCCCCCTGGTGCATACTGGAGGTTCCAGGTGGGCTAGTTGGCCCCCAGGGACCCCCAGTATGCAAGGGGAATTAGTTCCCCCTCTTCAAACATGCACGGGAGCTGCGTTGTGGAGAGGTGTAACAAGGGGCATAGCCTCATTACACCTCTCTGCAATGCAGCCCCCTTGTGCATACTGGAGGCTCCTGGTGGGCTAGTTGGCCCCCAGGGACCCCCAGTATGCAAGGGAAATTAGTTCCCCCTCTGCAAACGTGCCAGGGGGCTGCGTTGTGGAGAGGTGTAACAAGGGGCATAGCCTCATTACACCTCTGCAATGCAGCCCCCTGGCGCATACTGGAGGTTCAAGGTGGGCTAGTTGGCCCCCAGGGGCCCCCAGTATGCAAGGGGAATTAGTTCCCCCTCTTCAAACATGCACGGGGGCTGCGTTGCAGAGAGGTGTAAAAAGGGGCGTGGCTTCATTACACCTCTCTGCAATGCAGTCCCCTGGCGCATACTGGAGATTCCTGGTGGGCTTTCAGGTCTTATATAGTTAGGAATTAGCATTTGAAAAACCTTTGAAATTCACTGAAAAAAACATAGGTTTCAGGCCTTATATAGTTAGGAATTAGCATTTAAAAGACCTTGCAAATTCACTGAAAAAAAACATAGGTTTCAGGCCTTATATAGTTAGGAATTAGCATTTAAAAAACCTTTGAAATTCACTGAAAAAACCCAAACCATAGGTTTCAGGCCTCATATAGTTAGGAATTAGCATTTAAAAAACCTTTAAAATTCACTATCAGCTAGATTCATGAAAGGAAATTGCGCTCGCAATAGCTGCGAATTCGCAATTCCGCTCGCAATTTGAAGGGAAGGAATTAAAAAAAAAAAAAATAGCGAATTCGCAATTTAAAAATAGCGAATTCGCTATTAAATTCGCAGAATCCTGGAGAATGGGCTTTTGCGAATCGGAAATTGCGAGGACGCATGGATTCTGCAAATTTAATAGCGAATTCGCAAATATGCCATTCATGAAAATTCGCTAAAAGCGAAAAACGTGCAAATCGCTATTTGCGACGCGCAATTTAAGAAGAACTCAAATCAGGTGGTAACCAGTACTGAAAATGTTTTTGTTTCAAAAAACAGTTAGGTCACTCCCAACAGGTGCAGGGCTGATCAAACACATTTAAGGACATGCAGCTGGAGCCTGGTGATTCCCACAATGCCTGGACTTTACATGCTGGTGAGGCGGCGTAGGCTGCAGCGAGCTGCACGCAACAGACGGAGGATACAGGAGCGGATATTCCGCCAGCGGGTCACCCTTCTGGGCCAAACCAGAGAGCAAATCTATGCCAAGTACCGCCTGAGTGGGGCCATGATAATCAAGCTCATCCGGGACCTAGACCCCCTGATGCAGCACCCTACAAGGAGGACCAATGCCGTGCCCACACATGTGCAGGTATTGTGCTGCTTGCACCTCCTGGCCTCCGGAAGCTTTCAGGGGTTGGCCGCTGTTGCAGGGGGGATATCCCAGCCCACCATGTCCCGCTGCCTAAGGAGTTTCCTGGAGGCAATGCTGACCCGGCTACACCACTATATATCATTCCCCACCAGCCAACAGGACCTCAATGATACAAAGCTGCAATTTTACAATGTAGCCCAATTCCCACACGTCATTGGATGTATTGACTGTACGCACGTCCATATTTGCCCACCTGCTGAGACAGAGTACATGTACCGCAACCGGAAATGCTACCACTCCCTCAACATCCAGATGGTGTGCAATGCCAAAACAATAATCACAGACATTGTGGCACAGTACCCAGGGAGCACACATGACTCCTTCATCTTCAGGCACAGCGGCATCCACACACGACTGGCCAGGGGAGACTTTGGGGAAGGACACCTACTGGGTAAGTACACATGCCCCAAATGTGTACGTTGTGATCATGTAGCTGCGCAGAACAGGCACTCACTCTCTGCTCCTTACATACAGGTGACAGCGGCTATGCTCTCCGTGAGTACCTCCTCACCCCATACTTCAACCCTGCAACTCCACAACAACGGCGATTTAATGCATCACACATTCGTACAAGGAACTGTATTGAGAGGACATTTGGCCTGTTGAAAAGCAGGTTCCGCATACTGCACAAGACAGGTGGGGCCATGAAATACGATCCTGAGGTCTGCTGCCGCATCGTGGCTGTGTGTGCCATCCTTCACAACATTGCTACCAAGCGCAGGATCCCTGTTGACATCTCTGGCAGTGAGTCAGAAGGGGACAATCGGCCACCTGCACATGTGCGTCACGCACGCGGGGAGAACCCAGCAGAAGGACACAGGCGCCGCAACCAAATCTGCATGAACTATTTCTAGGGCACCCACTCCCCACACCCATAACTCAACTCATGCATGACGACATTAATAATGACATGAGGCACTTTACGTTATTCAGAATTTTAGTTACTGTTACTGCACAATAACCATGGCATTCTGAACAGTGTGAAAAGATTGACATATTGCGTCATATGTCCAGGTTAGTCTGTATGGCATGCTTGTTGCGTCAGCATGTGGCCTCATTGCAATGCACAACTGTTCAGTGGCGTCTCCGGGTAGTTGCCCCTGACCTCCTCTCAACGTCCACCTCCAGATTGTGCCATGCGGCAGCAGAGGGCCTGCTGCTGCGGCGGGGTGCTACAACCGGTAGAATGGACTGGCTGCTGTGGCTTGATGTTGCCTCGTCTGCCCCCCCGCCTGGCCATGGCCAGTGGCCTGCATGCCCTGCATGGCTGTTGCTATGTTCTCCAGGGCTGTTGCGACGTCCTGGCAGCACTGCACCATTTGGCCCTGCATGGCCAGGGAGCGTCGCGAGAGCTGGGAGGTGGCATTCCCAAATATGTGATTAGACCGCGTGTACGCCGACAGGCGTGTCAATAGTTGGCGGTGTCTGCGGCGATTGACATTCCGCTGCCTGGACATTGCCTGAGTGTTGGCCTCCACAGCTGCTGTCATATGTGCCACATTACGTGCCGTCTTGTCCAGTTGGAGGTGGATGGCGGCTAGGTGTCGGGCCTGGGTCTGGTGCACACTCAGCATCCTGCGCTCAATAGAGAGCCCACCTGCTCACACAATTCTGCCCCTTCCAGCGCGGGATGTGTTGGTGCGCGGCTCCCTGACCAGACCGCTCGTCTGGCTCCTCACAGCCGCAGGGCGGCGGGTTTGTTGGCGACCTGCTGCTGGTGTTGCAGGCCCCACTGGTGGCTGTGTGCTGCGTGGTGCTACAGCAGTGCATGTTGTCACGGGGGTGGCACGGGCCACAGGGGCTGGTGGTGGAATGACCGCTGTTGTGGCAGGTTGCCCTGATGGTCCGGGCTGTGGCGTATGATGTGTATCCCCCTCCGTGTCCTCCGTGTTCTCCTCTATCACCAGGGCCTCGCTGTCTGAGCTGGGGACATTAGTGCCACCTGTGATGTGAAGTGGACGTTGATTAGTGACATGTTCCGTACACAGTTAGGCTTGCTACATGCATGCAGTCTACCATTCCCTGTCTCGCTGCAGGATTGACTGTCACTGGACATGTCAGGCTCTATGGTACAGGATGGTAATTGTGGGATGACTACATGTCCCACAATGCAATAGCGCTATGGAGCTGTACTTTGGCTGCATGATTGGGGTTTGTTATGGGATGCACTGGAGTCATGGACGATGTTAGGGGACAGGGGGTTGCAGTCGCATGGCACTTACCTGGTGTGTCTTGGGTGGGTCGGGAGGAGTCAAGCTGGGTCACACCCATGCAGGCCTGTGGGTTGATGGTCTCCTCCACTTGGTCCTCCAGTGGGGTGTTTGGTGGGACAGTGGGCTCCCCTCCACCTGTCGCTAATTGCTCCCCCAGCCTCTCAGCAATCTTTTCTTTTGCCCGCCCTCTTAAGTCATACCAGCGCTTTTTCAGCTCGTCCACAAAGGCGCTGGGTCACCCCCACGGCGTTCACTTTGGCGCAGCTGCGCAGCCATATGCGCCGTTTGTCCGCCTCTGGTACCCTTCGGGAGTCACTGCCAAATAGGCGGTTGTGATCCTTGGAAACACCTTCAATTAGGTGTTCGAGCTCCTGCTCCGAAAACTTTATTTTGCGCTTTCTCCCACTGGTGGAAGGTCCTGCTGCATCCTGTGCCATGCTTGCCACTGTGCTGTCTCCTGCTGTAGTCCTGTGGGAATGCTGGAGGGGAGCTCTGCAACTGCTGCCTGTACTTCAGCCTCTCACTGCTGAATGAGGGTGGGAGCTGCCTACTTCCTGGTTGTGATGTCATCCCTGTGCTCAGATGCGACTTCCCGTTTTTGCGATCTCGCAGTTAGCGAGATCGCTATTTGCGATATCGGTAATAGTGAATTTGCAATTTCAACAGGGGTATCGGCGGAATCTGCGATTTATTACCGATTTCTGGCTTCTCGCAATCGGCGATTGCGACCGCTTGCGAATCGCATTTTTAAATCGGAAAACTTCATGAATGCCGTTCTGCGAATTCTAAATTGCGATTCGCATTTACTCGCAATTTGAAATTCGCAGAATTGGACATTGATGAATCTATCAGTATAAGTTTTAGGGGTGTTATAGTTAGCTGGACATTTCACTCATACAAAACCATTGAAATTGCTCCTATATAGTTAGTTGTACTGACTATATGTCGCACACCCGCAATCCACTGCTGATGATGTCACATATTACATCATTCATGACATGGTCAGTGACATCACTGATGACATCTCAAATGACATCACTGATGACATCATCCACGTGACAATCACATACACCTTTTCATACACTAGTAAAATCTTTCATCACTCTTTGTAAAATAAAGAGTATCATATTTTAATCCATTGTTACAGCAATACAAGTATCTAAAAACCCACTCAGTGATTTTAGATGTATACACACATCTAATCACTTACCTGTAGATTCACTCATACATGCTGTCAATGAACGATAGAACACTATCAAAAATACATATACACCTAAATCGACATTACACACCAGCACACATCCTATTCACATATGAAGTCATCCTACTCACTTATGCAAACAATGGATCATACTTACATATTTACTTAGCTACACACTTATACAAACACAACTTCATCTATTCATTTAGATAGTAAGTCATACTTAGTGAATTATAAAATCATTATTACAAGTATAAAGTTATCCATACAGTCACTCACACAATCATTGAGTCTTATGTATACTTATTAATATACAACTGACACATACACTGCCTTTTATTTTTCTAGTTTGTTGGACATGTACCATTGAGAAATATATTTGCTCATCACCACACCCATAAAGATATTCACTCACCCAAACAATTGTTAGAACATGTAATTTTAACTTCATATATCTAGTGAATCAACTATTCACACATCTTTGGGCAGTCACACCCCCCCCACCGAACCACACACACATTCACTCTCCCATACAAATACTCAGTTAACTAATCAATAACTAATACAGACTTTCACATAGCTAGTAAACAACTGGAGAACCAGTTTACACAACAACTGACAAAGTGATACAGATATTCAAACAGTTTAGTCACTATCCACTATATTTAGTGAGACACTATAAATTGGTCAAGTAAACAGTCAATTACACTGCTACTAAATCCTCCATCCAAATATTTATTTTTATATATCCACTCATTCTTCAATGCAAATTGCTATATATATAATGCATATTTAAATAACGAAGCAAACCACATTCACTGGATGATGTCATCAGTGATGTCATCAGTGATGTCATTTGAGATGCCATCAGTGATGTCACTGACCATGTCATGAATGATGTAATATGTGACATCATCAGCAGTGGATTGCGGGTGCGCGAAATATAGTTAGTACAACTAACTATATAGGAGCAATTTCAATGGTTTTGTATGAGTGAAATGTCCAGCTAACTATAACACCCCTAAAACTTATAGTGAATTTTAAAGGTTTTTTAAATGCTAATTCCTAACTATATAAGGCCTGAAACCTATGGTTTTTTCAGTGAATTTCAAAGGTTTTTTAAATGCTAATTCCTAACTATATAAGGCCTGAAACCTATGGTTTTTTCAGTGAATATATATATATATATATACATACATACATACATACTATCTTCAAAAGAGAAGTAACATATTTTACACCTGGAAATAATGAATGCTTCAGGTATTTAATATTGCTAGATTTGGTTATCAAAGGACTAGGTAAAGGTAAAAAAAGAGCAATTAGACATTATTCGAAATGTATGAATGCACCAAATTAAAATGTAAAAACAACAAACGGTGTTCTAGAAAATATTTTATACCTGTTATGAAAATATGGTACACATTTATGAGCCGCTGCTCATCTTAGTCGCACAGTAGCTAATTACATAGTGTTTATGTATATGTACATAAACACACACAAAACAAACATTTTCTTATAACATCAAGCGTCATAAACCTTCACCAACAACCGGCTGGCGACGTGTTGCATTACATATTACATAAACGATGTACTTATTATTAGTGCAAATGAACAAGGTGGCTTTGACTAGTTCTAATCTTTTCAGAGCCTCCATTAAAGCATGGTGGCTGTAGCAGTCTAGTTTCCCTCACCCGGATGGGTGAAGACCCGGAAAGAGAACCACACATTGTATCACTTAATTAAAGGGGGCCGGGATCGCTCGGGACTTCCGGTCCACACCAGCGACCATGAGTGTCTGTGTATTCATTGCCCCGTAATTATCGCCCCCTGTAATGTGCTTTGATAAGCGTGGGCCCCCCCCTCAAATGCTACACTGGTGACGAGGATGGGAAACGTGAAATCCTGGTCCCACTGAAACATAAACGACACCCACCGTGCAGCCCGAGACAGCGCCGATGAGGAGCCCAGCCGAGTCCAGAGGCAGGAGACTCGACGAAGAACAACTCCGCCCGGAGGCCGCGCGGTGAGCAAGGCGCGACACAGCCTGCGCTCGTAGGTACCCCAGTCAGAGAGGGGAGAAGAGCTCGCGCGCACCACCCGGGGATATACCCACGCTACCGGGAAACCCAGCGCTCAGTTGGCGCGGAAGAAGGCAGAACAAAAGAAAGCCCGTATCAACAGGGAGGAGAGCACGCGAAGGGACACAACAGCTGAGAGGGGACAAATCAGCCTTCCCCAAAGCCAGACAAGCCGCGTGAGCGTCACAACGCTCAGAAACAGAGCTGACCCAACAGTGAAGAGCCACATTTAAACAAGCAGTGTCAAAGGCATAGAGAACAGTAGCACTGAGGCTGCTAAACAGGCAAATAATGACAAAAGGGGAAGAATAAGAAGAGGCAGAATAACACAACTGGGGCATAACACTGAACAAAAGGAAATCAGACGCCTTGAGACACAGAAGAAAGCAACAAGCATTGGCAGTCCCAAGCACCCAGGACACGCAAAAGACAATGAGTATGCATAGTGAAGCGCAGGTGCAACCAACAAAGGGAGAGGCATCATGTCGAATCCCACAGGATAGGCAGCTCAACAGCCAGTGGCCCCGCCGGTGGTACCGCATCCGGTACACTCACAAATTACAGCACTTCCCCCGTTCAGCGAGCTCGTTGACCCGGCCACCGCGTCGCCAAGATGGAAAGTATGGGTTGGTCGCCTTGATAATTATTTCGCGGCCACCAGAGAGACTGACGGAGCCGTCAAAAGATCGCTGCTCTTACACTTTGCAGGAGACGAACTATACAAGCTGTTCGAGCATCTCCCGAACACTGGTGCACCTACCGACTATGATCCGGTAGTCAGAGCCCTAAATGCTCATTTTGACCCCCAGCTCAATCCTCATTACGAACGATTCAAGCTAAGGCAAGCCAGACAAAAAGAAGGAGAGTCAATGGACACTTATCATGCACGCCTCAGAGAGTTAGAAAGCACATGCGCGGAGGATGATCAAACCAAAGAAGTTACAGCACAGCTCTTCCAAGGCTGTCACAACAAGACGCTGTGAACGCTCATACTTTGACAGCCCTGGATTACCCTGGAGGAAATATCTGATGTCCGGGCGACAGCAATGGAAGCCGCGCTTAACTCGCACACCGAGCAAGCGGTCGGTGTCAAGACGGAGCGTGTGGATGCCGTACGAACACCATCTCGAGGAGGAAGAGGAAAGTGGCCCACAAAGACAATGTGACAAACCTTGTGTGGATGGTGCGGGAGAGAAGAACATCCTCCGGACAGCTGCCCAGCAAGAGGAAAGACATGCTCAAAGTGCGGGATCCTCAATCACTTTGCGAGCGTGTGTCGAGGAGGCTCGCGAGGGAGAGGCAACACAGGGAGGAAGCCGCCAACGGGAGCTGTGAGGAATCTATCACTGGAAGAACCAACAACCTCAACATTGACAAAGACCTCCACTCGCCACCCGCAGCGCCTGGATGACTCATCCACGGACGAAGACGAAAAGTGTTATTTCGTGTCGTTTGCAAGCGACCTCAAGAAGAGGTGACGACCACAACCCAAGCACAACATCGAAATTGATGGGTCCCCAGTAACCGGCTTAATCGACACCGGAGCGACAGTTAACGTGATGGGGTTGCAACACTACAAACGACTGAACCCGAAGCCATCGCTTACCCTGTCAAGAATCAGGATTCTAACGTACGGAAGCCAGGAACTACTTCCACTAAAGGGAAATTATTACTGTGCAGGTGAAATCAGAGAACCAAGAAGTAACTACAACCTTCCATATCGTGGATAGAGAGGCCGACATCCTGGTCGGAAGTTATACTGCTGAAGACCTCAACCTGATTGCTTTTGCAAACGTGGTAAAACTCCTACAAACTGATGACATCCTGGATCTGTTACCACAACTGTTCAAGGGATTAGGGCGCATAAAGAGACCACCCATCAAGCTGCATATAGACAAAGTTGTACAGCCAGTATCGCTAAGACACCGACGGATCCCTTTTCATCTCCGACCACTAGTAGACCAAGAGCTCCTAAAGCTTGAACACCAAGGGGTCATCGAAAAAGTGACTGGTCCAACTCCCTGGGTGTCACCCATGGGGATTGCCGAAAAACCGAAGCAACCAGGGAAGATTCGAATATGTATCGACATGAGAATGCCCAATCAAGACATAAAACGGGAGAGACATCTGACCCCAACGGTTGATGACATCCTGGCCGACCTGAATGGTTCACAATGGTTTTCGAAGTTAGACCTAAATGCTGGCTATCACCAGCTAAAGCTAGTTTCCTTCACCCGGATGGGTGAAGACCCGGAAAGAGAACCACACATTATATCACTCTCTGGCCAGGTGTGGCCAGAGAGCTTAAATAAAGGGGGCCGGGGCTTCCGGTCCACACCAGCGACCATGAGTGTCTGTGTATTCATTGCCCCGTAATTATCTCCCCCTGTAATGTGCTTTGATAAGCGTGCCCCGCCCTCAAACGCTACAGTGGCTACATGCCATGTTGTATCTGAATGCAGTAAGATTCCCTCTGGTAGCTAAATCCAATCAAAGGCGTAGAGTAAACCAGGGATGCCACCATATTTTGGGGAATCCGGAACTCCACCATCACTTATAACCAACACCACCACAATAAACATACAAAGCCAATAAAACAATGCTGCTTTTTCATGATCGTATGGCTCTGGCCACATTTCAAATACATTTTTTGTGTTTAGGGGGACTATTTTGCTGGTATCCTATCAAGTTCCTATTCCCTCTGGTGCTGCATGGAAGGCTTAAACTTGTACACTTCCACTAAGCCAATCATTTTAAAAATATTATTCAATTGCCTTTTAAATACATTGGCAAACTAGAATTGAATAACAAATTTCCAAGGGAAAGGTATTTTGTTTGCTATTACATGGAGTATTTTGTCCTGTGTTTTCTCATCACCTCCCACAGGCTAGGAGCCTTACTTTTGGCTAAACTATCTGATCATGAGCCAGTGGCAGCATAAAGTAAAATGTGCCAGCCCTATTTAACAAGCATTGGCAAAGCCAATAGGTCTCGCCTTTAGGATCTTTTAAGCGTTTGGCTAGAGCTATTGGCTTTCTTTCCACATTTTCACTTGGATGTGCAGAACACATGCTTTAGGCTTTTAAGGTCTATGTCAAGTACTATTCATGATTAATTTCATTTTACAACTAGGGTCACGTGTCCTTCAGTTCTTATCTATATTTTTGAATCTGCAAGCACCACGTTCAAATTAAGGGGCACAACTTGGAAAAAAACAGTAGGAAAGAAATACACGCATTGGAAATGCATTAGGTTTTGCATTTGCTTGAGTTAGTACTATTGGCATTGTAAATGACAATGTGTTTTACCCATGTTTTATGGAGTGTATGTATGTGGTGTGCAGTAGAATTATGTGGGTTGGGTTGGATTGGAATTATTAGTTGTGGAATTGTGTGGTGTGGAGTGCATTTGTGTTGTGGCATTATGTGGCATGGTGTGCAGTGGCATTATGTGCATGGTAATTGTGTGGTATTAAGGGTATTGTAATTAAGTGTAGTGGAATTGTGTGTTATGAAGTGCTACTTGCCACCCTGAAGAGTAGTAGGTTCACAGACCAGGATATGGGAAACTCTAAAAGCAGAAAAAATGTTAGTCAAACTAGGGGCTTACTAGGAAGATGTTATGAGATTAACCCAGGTCCTACTGTGGTAAGTTGTTCTCAAACAGACCCACCAAAAGGGACTAAATATCACCATGTGTTGTCATGGAAGACTAGCCATTGGCGTGCCAAAAACATATTACACAATATGATTGACCTCCTGGTCCTGGTTTAAGGAGCAGATAACTTATGACCACCTCTGTGTGTGTATTCACTATGTTTTATGTAATAAACTTGCACTTGTCAAAGTCCTAGGTTTGCCAACGTTGGTCCCTGCTCTCTCATGCGTCGTGTCCCCTATCTGTACTCATCTCAATGTGTGGTTTACCACAAAACCTTCTACACTATTGTGAAAAGAATCAACGTGTGTAATACAGAAAAAATAAACATACACATGGACAAAAAAATGTGTGCACAAGGTATGGAGCGCCTCACGGAAGAAACCCCATGGGAGTTCACTGGTTCTCACCAGTGGACTCTGATTCTCATCATTAGCACTTCCATACCAACAAAAAACATGTGAAGATAGAATTTTTATTTATAAATCTAAGAAGTGTGCAAGTGCTGTGAGCAAATACTATCCCTAATCAGTGAGATATGCTTAGCTGGATAAAATAAGCTATAGGACGTGTCTCCCTATTTCTTAATTCCTGACCCCTAACAAAGTGGAGCCTACTGCTATTAGGACCACCTTGTTATGTTAAAAATGAGCTAAACCATCACTAGCTACCATTCTTTATTCTCTGCCGTGGGTTTGCTCGTTTAAAAGACCCTCAGTTGCCTTCTAATTTTAGAGGGTCAACATGTTTCATTGCCTGTTATGATTTGTGGCAATTTCTTCAGAGCAAGGGTCAGTTCTCACCTTTCTGCTTTGGTTTAGCGGTCAAAGAGTACTGCTATTATGTCCTATTTAGGCATACAGGTGACCCTTTGTTCATGATCTGTGTCGCGGTTTTAAATCCCCAACTACCTTCGGTTAATCGGGTAAGTGTTCGGACGGCGTGTTTCCTCATCCAAACCCAACTACCTTCGGTTAACGGGTAAGTATTCGGATGGCGTGTTTCCTCATCCGTGCCAAAAACATAACCAAATGCTGATGTTGTCCTACAAGATATGACACACCTCTACTGCATCAAACAATTGAAACACTAGAGCAGATATATATGCTTACATTGCAATGAGAAAACTCGAGTTGTACTTTTACAAGACTCGAATATGGTAATTGCAGTGACAAGAATCAAAATCCAATAAAATTTCGTCTCCACTTTTAAGGATCAGGCCCCTTTTAAATCTAGTGCATTTTTTGCAAAATGAACATGGTTTTGAAACAAATTGAACACACTCAAAAGAATATTGCATTTAATGTCAGCCCACAGCCAAGGAAATCAGCTTCTCCTGGTGTCACATTAACATTTCAAAATGTGGCACAGGACATTCCTAAAATAATGTTAATTTTAAGTTCTAACCTTAGACTTTGATTGCAGCTTTCTAGATCATTCTAATGGAAAATGCATCAGGAAGCCAAAATAATCTAAGTGGTACAAATGTCAGAAGATGAACATCAGCTCTGAAGTCAAGACTTGTGGAACAAAACTGTACTCAGAGTCCGAGCGGCTTTTCTGTTAACGGTTTCTTTCTGTTTACCTAAAACTCTCAGCCCGAAGACTATATACCTGTATAAAGGGCATGATTCAGTTTGCATCACCCACAATAAGTCAAGAAGTTGCCCTGGCATTTGCGGGTTGAACTGCCACTGAGAAGGAAGGAAGAGTCAAACATCACCAATTATTTAGCAAGTCAAAGAGGCCAGCACATCATGGCACATTTTAAACAGTCAACGGCTGACAATCTGCATTAACGTTCAATAAAAAACAGCTCCATGTGAAAGCACTGGCTTTATGTGACCAAGTCATTAAAAGAGTGCACAAACACCAGTCTATTTGGGTTTGGTGAACCCTTACTTGTAAATATCCCACATCCCCAAAAATGAGATATAAACCGCACATATTCATTTGGTAGGACCGGGCTACGGAAGTAGGTTACATTTTTCTGGTGTATATTTGGATTGGTTTAATAACAAAGCTTTTTTTTGGGGGATAAACAAATACATTTCAATGACGTGTTGAGAGTGGGCAGGGCGTCCACAGAGCTTCTACTCCATATTGAATACTGCATGCCTTGCAAAGCGAGCAGCGCATGCACGCTGCAGCTATAGGCTCGACCTAAAAATATGATATATCCATGGGACATTGTTTCAGGGCACGACACAGTCATCCTTTCCACCAGCACCATCACTAAAAGGGACTGCAAGACCCGGAGACCAGTGCTAAGCCCGCAGCTTCCGCCAGTGAGGGGGAGGCGTTGCCACCGCGCTTAAAGTGCTGCCCCGTGGCGTGGGACATCGTTTCAGCAAACCAGCTTTCACCATCTCGAAAATCCAGCACCTCACTGCTCAAAGGGGCCCCTAGTGCCTGATCTTTAGCACTGGTGGGACTGGAGTCCCAGGGCACGATGCGGTCATCCTTTCCACCAGCACCATCACTAAAGGGGACTGCAAGTCCCAGAGGGCAGTGCGAAACCCGCAGCTGCCGCCAGTGAGGGGGAGGGGGAGGCGTTGCCATTGCGCTTAAAGCGCTGCCTCTCCACCCAAGGCGTGGAACGCGCCCGGGCCAATGGCGGGCCCGTCCTAACCCGTCATTGCCAGGAAGAGGCAGGGCCAGAGCCCCTTCATCTCTTTCCTTGGAACACTTTTGCCACAAAAAGCTCCTGAAGCCATTTTAAGGTATTGTGTTGACTGTAGGCTGTGCAACCCATTTGTAATTGATTGCTATTTGCCGCACTTGGGGCGTTCTAAAATCGACTATGTTTTAAACCCCTTGCAAATTTCTTGTCTCCAGAATCCAGTTTAAACGTGCTTGTTGATACAATAATCCCACCTATGGCTTTTGTTGGCGACTTAAGCTGCTGACTTTTAGGTTGGGAATGGGTAAAAGGAAAACTATGGAAAGTACAGGGGGGGGTTATGTGCCCTGCTAGCGGGGTGGACATGGGGAAAAAGGTAAGGAAAGCAGCAAAGAGGGCAACTGCTACTAAGAGCTGTGTAATGAACAGAATGAATAATCTGATCACGGAACGTGAAGGGCTTTTAGGAATTGAGTTGTCAGTCCTTTCTGATTTTGTCAACAAGGATTCCATTCCCCTGCGCCCAACTACTGTCCCCCAGATGTTCCAAAAATCCTAAAAAAAGGAGTAGGGATCGGCCACGAGTCCACAACACCGGATCCTGAGCCAGACTCACTATCCGATACTCCCCCTCCATTGCCCTCACCTCCCACTTATGATGTTGTAGGCTACCTTGAGCCCTCAATTATCTGCACGAATCGTTTTGATGCCCTGGCTGGGGAGCCTAAGACTTGTAGGGAACGCATACCCCACAGCCCATCCCCACCAGTAATAAGAGCTCGATTGAGGTAGTCTCCACTTGTCCTATTTTGGCACAGACCCTTACCCAGATTGTTACTTCACTACAGGAGGAGGTTGGGTTATTGAAAGTGATGATTGAGGAATTTGTGGGCACCGTTAGAATGTTAGTTCATTACATACGCCAGCAGTTCCTTGATCCTGCAATCCAAAATAGTCATCTAAAGCAGGAGATCCCACAACTAGTGGTCAGCCACATGCTCCTGAAATTCCATTTAGACGAGCCACTAAGGCTTCCACTCCCATGCAGACAGACCCCCTTGAAGTTTACTCTTGCAACACCCCTCAAAAGCAAATGTATTCTTATTGCCAGAAATCATGATATGCCTACAAATGCTTTAATAGATCCACTAATGGGTATCAATGTTCCAGCTCAACAGAACAAACAACCCACTCGCCCCCCTATTCAGGCACACACGGTCTTTTTGGTTAATGTCTCCAAAACTGCCCCTAGTAGCAGCTTTGAGAATACTGAATCTTTGATAAATAAATCTATTCATTGGCTACGTCATGTCAGGGGTTGCCGCCCGCTGATCAGGGAAGATATTTTCAGGGCACAGAGATGCACGTCCAAAGGTAATCCTAGGGACTGCATCGAACTAACCCTGACCAGGCGGAAAATCTTTTGGCTTTAGAGTATAGGTCCTGCCCCCCGGACTCTTCATCTATCCAGATCAGGCGTTTCCCAACAATCACTGCAGCAAGGGCCTATGACAACGTGCTACCATTCCCTATATTTAGAAGGTCCTCACTCAAGGTGGTTGATTGACTAAGTCATGATTTACACCCTTGGCAGGAATTAGAACCTACTCCAACCATTAACATCCTAAGCCCCCCATCACTATTCAATCAATTTCTGCCCCTGAACAACCTCAAATCTGGGCAAAAGCCAATAGAAACAGTAGTCACTCTGTTTGTATGGGGTGGCAGTAATTTGTAACACTTCTGTTCCATCTTCTACTCTACCCCCCCTTGGTTCAACCAACCTCTTCGGGAAATGGAGTCTCAACTTCCCAGCTTAAGATCCTTTCCTGGAATGTGGCGGGGCTCTAAAATAAAGTGTCTGTACCTGATTGGGGGACGCCTTTCTTCGTGATTATTGCTGCCGAGGTCTTTGGGCATTCCTGAACCCTACTCTCACCTTTACAACTTGCGGAACCCGCTCCGCGGGTCCCGCTGCGCTCCAGTGCCACCAGGGAGCCGGGTTGTGCGAGCGTGGACTGGACCAGGGCTGCGAGCGCGCGGAGCAGGACTTCTAGGACCAGAAGTCTCTGCTTACCGCGCCCGCCTACCAACACCTGGCCGCTCTCCCTGTCCTCCACGCCGCGCCTGCATTTCGTTAAAAGGCTTGAACTGAGAAACCGCCGTGGGACGCCTTTCTTCGTGATTATTGCTGCCGAGGTCTTTGGGCATTCCTGAACCCTACTCTCACCTTTACAACTTGCGGAACCCGCTCCGCGGGTCCCGCTGCGCTCCAGTGCCACCAGGGAGCCGGGTTGTGCGAGCGTGGACTGGACCAGGGCTGCGAGCGCGCGGAGCAGGACTTCTAGGACCAGAAGTCTCTGCTTACCGCGCCCGCCTACCAACACCTGGCCGCTCTCCCTGTCCTCCACGCCCCGCCTGCATTTCGTTAAAAGGCTTGAACTGAGAAACCGCCGTGGGACGCCTTTCTTCGTGATTATTGCTGCCGAGGTCTTTGGGCATTCCTGAACCCTACTCTCACCTTTACAACTTGCGGAACCCGCTCCGCGGGTCCCGCTGCTCTCCAGTGCCACCAGGGAGCCGGGTTGTGCGAGCGTGGACTGGACCAGGGCTGCGAGCGCGCGGAGCAGGACTTCTAGGACCAGAAGTCTCTGCTTACCGCGCCCGCCTACCAACACCTGGCCGCTCTCCCTGTCCTCCACGCCCCGCCTGCATTTCGTTAAAAGGCTTGAACTGAGAAACCGCCGTGGGACGCCTTTCTTCGTGATTATTGCTGCCGAGGTCTTTGGGCATTCCTGAACCCTACTCTCACCTTTACAACTTGCGGAACCCGCTCCGCGGGTCCCGCTGCGCTCCAGTGCCACCAGGGAGCCGGGTTGTGCGAGCGTGGACTGGACCAGGGCTGCAAGCGCGCGGAGCAGGACTTCTAGGACCAGAAGTCTCTGCTTACCGCGCCCGCCTACCAACACCTGGCCGCTCTCCCTGTCCTCCACGCCCCGCCTACATTTCTATGGACCATTTATAAAAGTGAAGGCTTGTACCCGCTAGCGGGAGCGTGCGGGAGCAGCCCGGGACAAGGGCGGGACCGTCTGTGGCCGTCCGGGGCCGCAGGAGGCCGCGCTGGGCCAGGGTATTGACAATTTCTTTTAATGTAGATGTTATTTTAATTATTTATTTCTCTGTTGGTTGCCCATTTCTGTGCCGCTGCTAACATTGTAATAAGGCAATTTTTACGGGTAGTTAACATATCCTGTTTATCTCTTTCGATATGAGTCACTCAGCACCCCCTGGTGTGGGCACTTTTCCACTTGGCCCTCTTGATAAATTTTTCAAAAAAACTATCAAGGATGTAGATAGGGATCTCCTCCTTGCTTTGAGAAGAGCCGAGCGACGACGCTCTATTGAGCAACTGAAGAGAAGCCAATTGCCCTTCCCCTCAGACTCAAACTTTACTCAGGCTACGGATGCCCGAGGGCTGAGTTCGATTGAGGATGATGGTACAGATATCAACCAAACCCCCAGCATTTTTAGGTTTCCTATTATTTCGCCGCCTTGTGTTAGTGCAACTAGTGGTGATCAGTTAGCTTGTATTCCCATTGATCACTCGAGTTTTGTTGATGCAAACATTCCAGATAGCCAACCTAGGGACCTTGGGTCTTGTCCCACGTTGCCGAACTCCTCACTGGTCTGTGTTGAACCCGGCGAGAACATACCCTTGAGGAGCATGGGTGACGTTGGTACTAAGTCTGATGATGTAAAGAGGGTGGTGCGTTCCCCACCGAGAAAAAGAAGGAGAAAGGGTGGGGTAAAAAGGAAAGGCCAAAATCGCCAGATAGTATCATCACCCCCACCCATTGTAATCCCTGACCAACTAATCTCCCCTCAAGTAGAGCTACCGGCGCCAGAACCACAAAACTCGCCTACTCCTGCCTTAGCTACTGAAGGGTTTAGTGAGGCGTCTTGTGTCTTCATAGAGAAGCTCATTAAATCATACATGTTACCGTTGCTGGAGCGTGTTAGGATTTTGGGTGACAAATTGGATCGCCTATTGGTGTCCTCTGAGTTAACACAACCTACTACTTCAGTTAAGGGCAAGGGTGTATCCACTAACCCACAAAGTGCTTTACACACGGCAGGTAATACAAATTCAAATAAAGCATCTGCTGTGGCTGTTAAACCCCCAAGACCACCTAGTACGGCCAATGCGAATCCCAGGGTAGTCGCTACCAAACCCCCTCTACAGGGAACTGTGCAACAACCAAAGAAAAGGGAGGGTAAATCGGCTCCCTCAACCGGTAATCCCCACAAACCCCCATCAAGGAGGCACAACGTGGACTTACCACCGGATTCCATGAACTTTGTTATTGTAATGACAGGCGTGCCACCAGTCTCGGAAGGGGATCGGGAAAACTATGAAAGCCTAAAAAATAAAGTCATCTTTTGGCTAAAGACAAATAGACCCCTTCCTGCACATCTTAATGGGGATATTGTTTCGGTCAGAACATGTCAATGGGTGGGGGTTCGCCCAAAAGATATAGCGGGTGATATAGTCATCATCAACTTTAGGGATAACAGAGTAGTATCCTATATCTCAGATTGGTTTGTAGGAAAACATGAGGGAGGGGTTTGTACCAGGAACCTTAGTTATTTTTATCCTGAGACCCTGATTAACCCAATTGAACAACCCCATGCTAAAAACACCAAAAGCCTCCTCAAATGGTCCAACTTTACAACTAGTTTCCATGGACCTCAAATTAATCCAGAGGAACGGTATAGTTCCTATAACCAATCTAGCTACAATTGTCCCTTGCAAACACCAGGTTGGGCTAAAATCAAAACTCAACCTCCTGGCCCACCAGTCTTACTGAACTATCCCGCACCAAATAATACTTTGTACCCCATAGCACCTCTAACCCATGTTTTTCCTCAGGCCCAACAGCTCCCTAGCTTTTATCCAGCTTATCATCATCCATCTAGTCTGAACCCTAAGGACCACTGGAATATACCGTTGAGGAACCTTTATGACCCCCTAGCAGGGTTATCAACAAATGATTGACCAGTAGCGTTGATAAGGGATGATGAATCTAACTTGGATTATAAGGGAGGGAGGGTTGATCTGTTTAATTCATCAATCACCAATGGAAGTTTATTCAAACAACCCTGTAATTGCATTGAGGGGGGCATGGCTAACCGAGTGGAGATAGGCACACTGAAAATGGCATTTACCCCTTTTTTCTTAAAGAGTGTTATTATAGCGGGTGCAGATCCAGAGCCATGTCCTCAGGCCGGGCCTGCGGGTTTGATGTTGCCAAGTACGAGCCTGGTTGCCTCTGTGCCTGAAGCAACCTCTCCCCAGCCTAATGATTCTCACCCTTTTGAGACTACTAACCTATGTGAGTTAATGTACAACAAGGG
Organism: Lissotriton helveticus; assembly: GCF_964261635.1. Taxonomy (NCBI): domain Eukaryota; kingdom Metazoa; phylum Chordata; class Amphibia; order Caudata; family Salamandridae; genus Lissotriton; species Lissotriton helveticus. Next base: position 880,490,160 of record NC_136071.1, on the reverse strand, counting down.
TACTGTTATGGGTTGTTGGAACATTGCAGGTTTAGAATCTCGCACATGTATTCCTGACTGGGTAGAGTTCATTTATCAAGGAGATATTTGGTGTTTTCAGGAGACTTGGGCAATTACCCCAGTGTATTTCCAAGGTTTCCTGAACTTTTACAAGCCTGCGACCAAAGGTCTGAGAGGTCGGGCTATGGGTGGCCTCACAACATGGGTTCGCCAAGCTGCAGGTGTAACTGTCAAAGAAATTTTTATTGATTGTCCTGACTTACTGATAGTTAGCATTCAAACATGCAGTGGGCTGGTTATAATGCTGATTAATGTTTATGCCAGGGGAGTGACGGGTGGCAGAGTTTCGCACACCCTTACTTGTTTAGATGATTTTTTAAGTTCCAATGTTAATCTCGGACATGTAGTGGTGATGGGGGACCTTAACACCTGCTTCGAACCATTAAGTTATGACGATGGTTTACTAACTGAAGCAGAGGACCAGACTTGGGGGATCCCACAACTTGAAATTCCCCCGATAACTAAATGGTCTCAGGCAGCCACATATATTAAAGGTCTCTGTTTGAACTGGGGGCTCCGAGCACTCAATGGTCGAACTAGCTCGGAAAGGACGGGTAATCACACTTTTTTTAATGGTAGGCACAGTAGTCGTATTGACTACATTTTAGTTGATATGAAAATGTGGCCGGTGGTTTTGGATATGATTGTTAAACCGCGCCAAGAAAGTGACCACGAACCCTTGGTGGCAGAACTGAAGGATTTTAGTTTTGTAGGGACGGTTGCACGACAGCCTAATCCTGTTGAGGAAGCGGTTGTACTCACGAACGATATGAGGAGGGTGCGTTGGCCAAAGGTTTCGGTAGACGTGGAAGCACGCAAAAAGATTAGAGCTCTGGTCTCAAACACTCTGGTGGAAATTGAAAAGTGTGATGTACAGATCTCAGATTTTTCAACTATTCATGCCAGTTTGTTTCAGTCCCTAAAATCTTTGTTCGTTAAGTACGTTGCAAACAAAGGGAAAGGGAAGGGCAGGAAACCATTAAATTGGTTTAATGAAGCCTGCAGAAAGTCCCACGCAGATCTGTTTAAGGCTTTAAAATCAAAGAACCCTGCCCTAATTACAGAAAGTAGGAAGGCTTTTAATAAAGCCAAACGTCAGGCCAAAGCCGCGTGGGACAACGAGCGATGGACATCTCTAGCTGAGGCCTGTGGCTCTAGGAACTTACAGCAGTTCTGGCACCTCCTCAGGTGGGGTAGCTCACAGGATGATCGCCCAAGCCCCGCTTCTGTTGAACCTCAAAAATGGGTGTCCCACTTTGTGGAACAATTTAGATGTCGTAACACTGCGAATGCTCCCATTAGCTGGCCATTATCTTTTGACACTCTTGTGTTTTCGGCTAATGAAGTTGAAGCAGTTCTGAAAGCCATTCCTAGGGGAAAAGCGCCTGGTCCAGACTGTATCCCAGCGGATATTTTTCTAGAGGATCATGATCTCTGGGTTCCATACCTGGTGCGTTTGGTAAATGCATTGGCAGTAGACGCCAGAGTACCCGATTCTTGGGCTGGTGCTGAAATATTGCCTATCTTCAAGAAGGGCGATCGGTCGGTTCCATCCAACTACCGGCCGATCAGTTTAATAGACGCGGTACAGAAGATCATAACCCGTCTTGTGCTCACTAGGATCCAGGCATGGATAGAGGAGTATGACATTCTCACCCTTCTCCAAGCTGGGTTCCGCTCCCATGTGAGCACCTTGGATCAGGCATACCGATTTATGCTTTTGCACTGGAAGACAGTCACCCTGGGTAAAGGCAACCTGTATGCGGCCTTCGTGGATCTTAGGTCAGCGTTTGACCTGGTCCCGAGGGCAGGCTTATGGAAATCCCTCTTGGAGATGGGTATGCCCCCCATATTGGTACGTATCATAGTGAACCTCCATGCCCAGACTTTTGCTTATGTGCACTGGGGTAAACCGGGTGAGGTGACGGAGAACTTTCCAGTGGCTAAAGGCGTCAGACAAGGCTGTGTCATGGCACCTACCTTGTTTTCCCTATATATCAACGGGGTCACTAAATACTTTGACAACTTTTCCACGGATGCTCCAAGTTTGGCTGGCATGCGTATCCCCCTGCTCATGTTCGCTGACGATACTCTCTTGATTTCACGTACCAGACAGGGTCTGCAAAAGGCACTGTCAAGGTTTGAGAGGTTCTGCAGCGAACATGAGCTGGAGGTGAACGTGTCTAAAACCAAATTTATGGTTTTAAGGGGGCACAAACAAATAACCGCCAGGGTCTCCATGGGGGATATCCCCCTGGAGCAAACAAAGCACTTCACCTACCTGGGAGTTACCTTTAGTGACACTTTGAGCTGGACCCATCAGATCGAGCTCATGACCCTGAAACACCAACAGTTGGGCGGGGCACTGATCAAGGAACACAAAGGGTCATTTACGAGGCCGATGTCCCCGCTTATTAAGATCTATGGTGGTAAGGTTCTATCTGCAGTCCTGTATGGTGCGGAATTATGGGGTGGTAGCAATATGGATCCACTAAAACATGCTCAAAATAAATTTCTGAGAATGTCTACAGGTTTGCCACAGTCGACCCCACTAACTCCCCTTCTTTATGACTTGGGGTGCCACTCGGTGGAGGATCAAGCAAGACTCCGTCCACTAACATTCTGGCGCCGTCTGTGGACAACACCAGAACTCCACCATTATGCTGCTGCATGCTTAGCGGTCAAAAATAGCCCTGGTGCCACAAACATCGGATGGTTCAGAGACCTCAAGGCCATTTTACTAGCTTTGGGTCTTGGAGATCTCTGGTCCACGCCTGAGTCAGCCAATTTCCCCTCTAAAAAGGAACTAAAAAAATGTTACTGGGATTGGGTGACTCATAACATGTACTTGAAAACGAGCTCAAGCAGCCTCACTGGACTGTTTATTGTACATAAGGATGCGCCCAAGCTTGAATGGTTCTGGGATACCATATCTAAACCCCTGGACCGCAAATTATTTTTTCAATTTAGATGCGGTTCGCTTCCAATTGGGGAGTTTACCAAAAAGTGGGGAACAGAAAGGTCGGGGTTTTGTCCCAGGTGTCAAGGTACCGGGGAAAGCCTGAATCACTTTTTGTATGTGTGCCCTCTTTATTCTGCCCCCAGAGCTAAATGGCTAAGACCGGTTTGTAGAAACTTAGGTACCAGATCGGCTGCGGAAGCAACTAGACTGCTAAAAACCAACTTGGAGTCTCTTATTGTTGTGGGGGTCGCTAAATTCCTTGGGTGGGCATGGGTGCTAAGATGCAGGCTTATCAAATTTAACCAAATGGTGACTGTTTAGTCTTTTGTAACCTGCTGACCTATGGTTGTATCAGAGTCCCCTTCTAAAATTTTGCATATTTGTACAAGAAGCTGATTAGCTATAAATGATTTAATACTTGTTTTAACGGTTTTATATGTATATACTGTATTTTATGTCTTTTATGATGAACTAATCGAATAAAGACTTCTTGAACTTGATTGGAATAATTTGATTGAGGAACACCACATCTGTATATTCCAAGAAACATGGAGCCGAGTACCACTATACAAGTCTGGCTATATTTGCTTCTTTACCCCTGCTGTTCAAACGGGTAGGGGGCAGCCATCTGGAGATCTTATTGTTTGTGCTAAGATAGACATGAGCTGTGAAATAAAGGAACATCAATGTGCGAGCCCGGATATTATGTTTTTTTCGATCAAGGGTACTAGTGGTGGTGAAATACTTGAGCTGTTTAATGTCTATATAAGGAGGACCCCAGGGGGTAAAGTATCACATATTGTTATGTCGTTGGAACAGGAGTTATCCAGCTGCCCATCAGACTCATATGTTATGATTGCTGGGGATTTTAATGGCACCTTCTAGCCTTTAAGCTCCAAAGATTTGCTGGGGGTAGATGAAGATTACGCCAAGTGGGGTGTCCCATTTTTAAATATACCCCCCGATCAAGGAATGGTCCCAGGTAGCAATTCAGATCAGTGCTCTCACCTTAGAAGCTGGATTAAGGGCTGTGATTGGTAGAACCCCCTCTGACGTCGCAGGGGCTAACACATAAAACAGAGTGTCTTGCCCCTCACAAATTGATTACATATAAATTGATGTTAGATTTTGGAGATCCATAATAGATATGGAAATGGTTCCTTCTACTGATAGTGACCATAATACACTAAACTTGATTATGGAATCGCCCTGGGCTCTTTCTATTCCCACAATCAAGGGCACAGGACCCCTCATGAGGACAAAATAATTGGTCCCTTCAAACTACAGTAGGTACCTTAAATGGCCAAGAGTTGTGGCTCAAGAATTTAAAATGGTTGAGATTAGATGCACACTCAGCGAAAGCACATTTAAATTGCGACAGAGTGAAAAGGACGGTCAGTCTAGGGTCCCAGAGTTATATGGAAGTATGATGACTCAGTAGGGGTCTCTGTTTATTATAGAGAATCATGGTGGTAAACGAGTCATATGCCGTAAAAACCACTGGACATGGTTTAATGCGGATTGTAGACAGAAGAAAAAGGCTTTATTCTTAGCAATAAAAAACAGACACTGTCCCTTAGTTAGGAAAACCAGAAAGGAGTACAAAACTGCCGTCATCCAAGCAAAGCGTGAGTGGGATGAGACACACTGGCAGAACTTAAAGGATGCAAGTGTAGCCAATCATTTTAGCACAGTACCTGATTCATGGAAAGGTGCAGAGGTGGTACCTATTTTTAAAAAAGGTGCTAGGGATGACCCCGACAACTACCGCCCAATCAGTTTGATCGATGCCATTCAGAAAGTAGTTGGCAGGGTGTTGCTTCAGAGAATTCACCATTGGGTGGATGATAAGGATGTCCTCTCCCAGTATCAAGCGGGTTTCCGGGCATGTACAGGGACAGTGGACCAAGAATTTAGATTGCATTTAATTTATTGGAAGGTTGTATTAATTGGCAAGGACAGTCTTTATTTGGCCTTTATTGACCTAAAGACTGCTTTTGACCTACTACCCCGTGACCGGATGTGGCAGCTATTAGGTGATATGGGATCCCTCCGATGATTCTGAATTTGCTCATTCGCCTTCACTAGGGCATTTATGCCCAAGTAAGGTGGGGAGCTCAAGACCAGAAGACAGACAGGATCCCTGTAAACAGAGGAGTGCGCCAGGGTTGTGCAATAGCGCCCACCCTATTTTCCCTATTCATCTATGGGGTGGTTAGTTTTTTACAAAAACTTGCATTGAATGCCCCTTCCCTGGCAGGAGACAGGGTTCCTACCGTGCTCTTTGCGAATGACCCTCTCCTCTTGTCTAAAACTCCGTCTGGGCTCCAGAAGCTCTTAGATAGATTTCATCTCTTCTGTGAGTCCAGGGGGCTGGTTGTTAATACCTCCAAAACTAAGCTCATGGTTTTTAATCCCTATAGGCTACATAAAGGTAATTTTACACTAGATGGAACACGCTTAGAGCGAGTCTCAACGTTCGACTATCTAGGTATTCGGCTTGCTGAGAAAATGCATTGGCGGCATCACATCAATAAAATGCTTTTGAGCCACAAGCGTGTGGTAGGAACACTACTCAAAGAACATCGCTCCTCGCAGAGCAGACCTGTGGCTCCCGCTCTTACGATTTATGCAGCCAAAGCAGTTAGCTCAGCCCTCTATAGTGCCAAATCATGGGGCTTCGACAATGTGGATGGAAATAGTAAATCTGAACACAAATTCTTTAGAGATCTAGTGATGCTTTCCAGCGAGGTACCATTAAAACCTTTGATGAGCGACATCGGTAGGCGCTCTTTTAAAGATATAGCCAGGCTACGGCCCTTGTTATTCTGGGCCCGCCTGCGTCGGACCCCTGAGCTTGCTAGCTATGCCTCCGCGCTCACATAATTGATGGCTCTGGATGGCAACCAAAGAATCAACTGTCTCCTTAATCTAAAAAAGTTAGTTTTTGCTTTTTGAGGTCGACTAGTAAGGCCGACCTCAAAAAGTGTTATTGGGCTTGGGTAGATGCATAAGAGCATAGTAATTCGAGATTAGGAAGGCTCACAGAAGAATTCTATTTACACAAGCAGCGCATACTTTTAGAACCTTACTTAGATTTTATCCAGATGCCACGAGACAGGGCTCTTTATATTCAGTTTAGGGTAGGCACACTCCCGTTACGAGAATTAACTGCAAAGTGGAGTGCCCCGCATCAGTCAACAGCAGACTGCCTCTGCTATAAAGCTCCAACTTAAAGTGTGGCTCATTTTATGTTTGCCTGCCTACAAGAAGGCAAGAAAAAGATGGCTAAAACCTATCTGCAGCGTACTGGGCACCTATGAACATAATGCCGCTTTGCGCATTTTGAAAACGGACGCACAGACCCTCCTGGCCTGTGGCATGGCCAAGTATCTTGGCCGTGCCTGGATAGTAAGGTTTAAATCGCTATGTGTTACACTCTAAATGAACTAATGTGTTTTTTATATTTTTAACTGCTCTGCTCATTTTTATTGCACTGTCACTTTATACTCTTTTAAACAAACAAGCTGGAATTGAATTAACTTATGACTGCACAAAGTTTCTACCTCAAATAGTCTGCCATTATTTTCCTATGGAAATTTGAATGTACTGTTTTTATGGACTGTATATTTTTTAGACCATGGTTCATCTGATCACTCGTATTTTTATGATGATTGTATGTATGTCATTGCTTTTAAGATACTTGTTATCGAATAAAGCTATTTTTGTTACTTGACTTTGACTTGATATATCCAAGTGCCATGGACAGTGTAAAAGTTCCTGGGCATTTTCTATAAAACAGTCATGATTAGTACGATCAAGAAGTGAGGCTGGCAAGTAGGTATCTAAGGAACTAATTAAATAAGTTAAGATTCATGTGGCCGACACCAGGTAATGCCAAAATGACATTGCTCAAAAGAAAAATATAAGAAATTACATTGGCAGGTATGAAAATGTTGATAGATGTTTTACATTCTTTGAATTCATTTAGTAGAAGATTGCTCTGAAAATTAGGTACTAATGGCATGCTGGAGTGCTTGAACATTAGCTCTCCTGAATTCAGAAGCAAAGCTTGGACTAAATATATGCCTTCTTTATATGCAAAACTTACATTTCTGCCCCAAACTTTGAAATCTGATGACAGACAGCGCCAGACTGACAGTTCATATTCTATTAGTAGCATTAATTAAACTTATTACTAAATTTGGAGCCTCTAATCCATATGATTAATCAATAAATATTTTGAAGAAGATAGAGGAGTGGTGGGTTCATGCTCTGTTTTTTTCAGCTATTTTTAAGTGCTATCCCATACCCAATGTCTGTGAGGGTGCTCTGGCTGTTGCAGGTTCCATTAAATGGGGACAGGCCTAATCCCTGCGATTAATGATTGCTATTATCACCAGTAAAATTGCACTGAAAGAGCATTGCACCATACTTGTCCCAAGCAACTCTGTTTGAGTAGATGAATTGAAGGGCATTCGTTATTAATATTAACCGGATGTATGTTGTTACAACGCATGCTTTTTCCACGCATGCCTTTACAACGCAGGTTTTTCAACGCTAGTCGTTACAATGACTTGCGTTTGGGGGCGCTGGATAGTGAATAGTTTAATTTACTATTTATTTATTTATTTATATTCTTATAGCGCGCATGAATCAGCCCCGAAGGGGTATCTCCGCGCGTAGCTTCTGTAGCTTCTTCTATTCCAACTCCAGTCCCCGTGGATAGTAGGGAAGGTTTTGGATAGTAAATTAAACTATTCCCTATCCTACAGCGCCCTCCAGCGCAAGTCGTTGTAACGACTTGCGTTGTAATACCTGCGTTGTAAAGGTACTGCGTGGTAAAAAGTTCTGTTGTAAAGGATGTTTCCCCTATTAACCACCATTAATTCCAGTGCTGTTTTTCTATTATGAAAAAATCCATAAAAGATCCTTTTATTTATAGATCTTCAGATCTATTGTGTGCACTCAAAGAGATACCCATAAGCTTTGCTAAGGATGATTTTGCTGGTTAATGGTGCCTTTTTCAGAAATGCTTTGTGTAAGTCTTTTTAAGAGTGTTCCCTCCAAATCACTATGCACCTTAGCCACCATGACTTGGACAAATGAATCAATTTCCTATTAGATTACTTTACATTACTCATCAGACCACTGCTAAATTCACCTTAAAGGTTTACCAAGAACTTGAATGAAGGTGCTAGTAATTTAACCTTTAGGATGAGACCTAGCTCTATGTAATTAGCTACACTACACGTATAAGGTGGCATCTTTTGTATCTATTTTATAATTTGATTGTATGTGTTTGAATGGAATGCAACCTGACAAGTGTCCAATTAAAACATTTCCAAGAGTTTGAGTCCTTTAGAAGAGTATGGCACTATCTACATTGACAAACAATTAAGAAAGGCACTTTTCTATGTTTACATTGTTCAAAGTGTTTGTTTGGTAAGAGCCTCCGCATGTTGTCATCCCTTAGAAATATTACATTCAATAGCATTTGACTTGTGAATCCAGATCTTCCCTTTATAATATTAGATGTAGATGGGAGTTATTTCGGTCAAACATAAAGACACATGGATTCAGTGGCGGCGCCTCTGCAATGGCAGAGGAGCATTGGCCCACTGCTTTTAAGCAGTGTAAATAAAGGAAACATAAAATGATAACTCAAATTATTATCATTTTATGTTTCCATGCTGCTCTGCGAGCAGAGCAGGGGAGTAGTCATTTGCCCACTCCAAGGGCCCGATGTAGGTCACCAAATACCGGTCGTAACGGCCGAATTCGGCCGTTACCGACCGGTATTTGGTGATTGAGATGTAGGGGCCAATATTTTGCACAATCGGTAAATTTACCAAATCGGTAAATTTACTGATTCTGTAAAATACCGAATCAGTAATTTTACCGATTCGGTAAATTCCAGATGTAGGTCGCACTGTTTACAGTGCTACAGGCCTTCAGAATTCGGTAATTTACCACCCAATCCAATTGGGTGGTAGAATACCGAATCCAGGTGTGCATGCACATGTGTGCATGCACACCTATGCCATGTGACAGACAGACATGCCCTTAGGGGTATGTTACCTTTATAACGCAACTTTTACAACGCACTACCATTACAACGAAACATTTACAACGCAAAAACTATTACAACGCATGTATTTACAACGCATGTTTTTACAACATAGGTACCTTTACAACGCATACCATTACAACGTAAGTATTGGTAAGTATATAATTATAATAAAAATGTTATATGTTTGGGTTTTTTTAAGGGGTATTTTTAGGGTTCAGGGTCAGTTTTGGGTTTTTGGGTAAAAGCGTATTTTTAGGGTTTAGGGTAAGTTTTGGGTTTTTGAGTAAAGGGGTATTTTTAGGGTTCAGGGTCAGTTTTGGGTTTTTGGGTAAAGGGGTATTTTTAGGGTTCAGGGTCAGTTTTTAGTTTTTGGGTAAAGGGGTATTTTTAGGGTTCAGGGTCAGTTTTCAGTTTTTGGGTAAAGGGGTATTTTTAGGGTTCAGGGTCAGTTTTCAGTTTTTGGGTAAAGGGGTATTTTTAGGGTTCAGGGTCAGTTTTCAGCTTTTGGGTAAAGGCGTATTTTTAGGGTTCAGGGTCAGTTTTCAGTTTTTGGGTAAAGGGGTATTTTTAGGGTTCAGGGTCAGTTTTGGGTTTTTGGGTAAAGGGGTATTTTTAGGGTTCAGGGTCAGTTTTCAGTTTTTGGGTAAAGGGGTATTTTTAGGGTTCAGGGTCAGTTTTCAGTTTTTGGGTAAAGGGGTATTTTTAGGGTTCAGGGTCAGTTTTGGGTTTTTGGGTAAAGGGGTATTTTTAGGGTTCAGGGTCAGTTTTGGGTTTTTGGGTAAAGGGGTATTTTTAGGGTTCAGGGTCAGTTTTGGGTTTTTGGGTAAAGGGGTATTTTTAGGGTTCAGGGTCAGTTTTGGGTTTTTGGGTAAAAGGGTATTTTTAGGGTTCAGGGTCAGTTTTGGGTTTTTGGGTAAAGGGGTATTTTTAGGGTTCAGGGTCAGTTTTGGGTTTTTGGGGTACAGGGGTACAGGGTAAAAATAAAGTAAATTAAATTAAATTACATTAAATTACATTACATTAAATTATATTAATTTCAATTAATTTACAATTAAAAAATTAATATATAATTACCAATACTTACGTTGTAATGGTATGCGTTGTAAAGGTACCTGCGTTGTAAAAACATGCGTTGTAAATACATGCGTTGTAATAGTATTTGTGTTGTAAAAATTTCGTTGTAAAGGTATGCGTTGTAAAAACATGCGTTATAACGTCATATATCCGCCCTTAGGGCATGTCTGTGTGCCACATGGCACACATGCCTGTATTTGGGGTGCTAGAGGGTGTCAAAGTGACACCCCCTGCACCCTTGCTGCAATCGGTATTTACCGAATCCGTAAATACCGATTCGGTAATGCCCTTTGATTCCTATGGGCTTCAATGCCCATAGGAATCAATGGGCATTACCGATCAGTATTTACAGAATCGGTAAATACCGAATCTCAACGATTCGGTATTTACCGATTCTGAAATACCTAAATCCCCCCCCCCCTCCATTTTACCACTTTTTAAATACCGATTCGGTATGATTCGGTATTTAAGAAGTGGTAAAATTAAATTACCTACATCGGGCCCCAAGTGTGCAATGACTGTTTGGCCAGCCAAACTGCCATAGGTACTTTGCATGTTCTCCACGCAGGCTAAATTACAGCCTACGTAGAGAACATGCCCAGTACCCAGTCCCCGTCTGATCCCTGAACCACGGAGCTCAGAATAATCACAATGCTGCATTGCAGCACTGTCATTGGTCAAGGGAGCCTGGGGGCTTCCTGGTTCTTGTTATGACGAATCCTGACACAGAGGAGAGACGCAGCGGTGATAAGGTACATTTTTTTTTTTTACATCCCCCCTTTCCCCTGCCACATCACCCCGATCAGTGCTTACGGCCACTGATGGGAATTTACAGCCTGATTCATGTAGCTAAAAGCGCTTGCAAAAGGGCCAGATTCTGAGAATCTGGCCCTTTGCGAGTGCGATTTTTGCATTTGGTATTCATCATCCCAAATGCAAAAATCGCTATTTAAGAATTCGCATATTTGCGAGGAATGGCATTTAAGGAATCTCTAATAGAGATTCCTCAAATGCTATTCACGACACAAAAAAAATTTGCGATTTAGCACTTTTGGGCCGCTATTTACCGAGAGGTCAGACCTCTCGGTAAATAGCAAAAACTCAGAAAAATGCTTTTAAAAGCATTTTTCTAAGTTGCATGTTGCACACACACATGTCCTTTGGACATGTGTGTGCGCAACACCTGTTCAATTGTGCATTTTAGGGGTGCTACAGGGTGTCCTTTGGACACCCCTGGCACCCTTAAAATCGCTATCTGATTTGCGAGTAGCAAATTGCTACTCGCAAATGAGGGATACTCCCCATTCATTCCTATGGGCCTTTTGGCCCATAGGAATGAATGGGGAGTTATTCCTTTTTTTGCGAGTAGCAAATTGCTACTCGCAAATAGAGAACATGTAGGAATCGCTATTGATTTAGCAATTCCTACATGAATGCCGTTTTGCGTGTCCTCAATAGCGAGTCGCTATGATTCGCTATTAGGGCCACGCAAAACGGCCCGTACATGAATCAGGCTGTTAGTGAGCATAATTCTAATGTGAGAAACGGTGTAATAACAACTTCCGTAGCTATACATCGGTTTTATTGTCAGGAGAGACAGAGGACAGTTTTACATGTTAGTGCAGAATGCAAAATATAAACTTTTCCAAGAAGAAGAAAATCAAAACAAACACCGAGTTTTGGCAATATACTCATCCAAGATGGCCAAGCCAGCATAACAATTGGCATATTCATTAGAGAGAAGAGATACCATGGATTGTTTGCAATGTTTAAAGGTAGGTTTAATGTTGTTTTTATCATGGTGCTGGGCATTTGACAACTTGATGAAAGACTACATGGGGAAGAATTGTGCATTATTGACATCTTTTTGGTGGTCGGAGACTTGTAATTATGAGTGTGAATTAAATAATACATTAGAGGGCAACCACAGATTTGTACAACATACGAGAATTAATTAATTTTGATTTTGAGGAACAGAGAAAGTGTTTAGTGACTGGACATGTTTAATGCCTTTGATATCTGTATCAGAAATTGATGTTAAAAGGACTGCCACCATGAGGAAGGGAGCACTTATCCCCACAAAGGATAGTTGACTTTTTACAAATGAGTCCCACATGAAAATTAATATCGATTCTTCATGAACAAAATGAGAAAGATTCATTAAAATTCTGAGAATTGAATTTTAAGTGAATTTGGAAAGCAGAAACAATTAATAGTGTTTTATGGAAACTATAGCGATAATTGGTACTTCTATGCAGCATAATGAAAGTAGTCTAGAGAACTGTGAAAGCTAAATCTTGTGAGAATGAATAGGCAATTCATTTGTCATAGCTTGGCAGGGTTTGCTGTATTTACAGAAACTAAGGTGCTGATTCACATTTTCGTGTAAGTTTACTCATGCAGTAGTAAGTTAACTACTGCGGAGACTCCACACGTATATATCCTATACTTTTATGCTGCGAGTTTCTGGCACAAGTGCGGAGTCTCCACAGTTTTTAAATATACTAGTAGTATCTTTAAACACCACTCATAGAACATGACCTCTTTTGTATGCATTGTATAATTTGATTTTGTGTGTTTAAATGGAATGCAACCTGACAAATTATATACAGCTCAATACTATACTTGCCACACTGCTGAGATGAGTCACCTTGGAAACAAGCTGCAGGCTCGCAGAGCTTTTCAGGAAACCCATGGGTATTTCTTTGATGAAGCTAGACTAGATATATTTCTGAAACAGGACTGTATAAAAAGACAGATTGCTAGATTTGAACAAACTGAGAAACACGCCAGTGAGGAGATGCATGCTACTCTCTGCTGTGGGCAACAAGAACACTTTGCCTAAATACATGAGTATATATATCCATGTTTATTTACTTGGTGGACATTCACTACAAGTCAGTTTCCCATGCATTCCATTGAAATAGAAGTTAAATAAAATGTGGCAATAGCATCATCTGGGTGTACTTATTTTTGCACATTTGTTTGTAAGTCCATGAAGGACAAACAATCACTAGTGAGAATATGGATTTTTGCCTATATAAAATGAATTAACTAACAGCTTCTTTGCGCCCCTCCAGTTTCAACCTTGCCTGCTAATGTAAAGGTTCTTTCTAAACACAAGGGAAACCCAATAAATGCCAGGGACATAACGCAATTGGTAGAACACGGAAGAGTGGTCCCTAGTTATAAACATATACAGAAATTATATGCAATCAAATGACACATTTAATCAGACAATTAAAGTAACAAGAATGATGCCATGAGTTCCAGCGCAGAACATCATGCATGGTGCCCTTTTATTAGCAATACACGCATGTGATAAAAGTGATCATCTTGTGTATAAAAATAACAAGAACAGCAAAGCTCTCCATAATAAATCATATACTCAGACGTGGGTCTGTGGTACAGTTAATTGACTATGTTTCGATGCATGCCCAATAGCAAGATTATTAGGACTCTAAAATAAGTCATGAACTCGAGACAATATTTGTAGGCACTGTGGATGGATAAGGACGAAAATGAAGAGTAAATAAAACAAAGAGTAAAAAGTGCTTCCCTTGTTCCGAAAAAGCAAAGAAGGAAGAGGGCAGGTAAGTTCACCTGAGAAGCATAGTAACTGCCCATTGGTGATGGCAAATGTGCTCCATGCCCAGGCTGGCCACATATGTCAAAGCCTAAAATCTTTAATTTTAGAGAGGAAGAGATTGAAGAATTGCTTAAAAGACCTTTCACTATGAACTTTTGGCCTACTACACAAAACGGTACATCAGACTGAGGTGGGGAAAATTACATGTTGAAAGAAGAAAACAAATTAGAACTTCTTTACATGGTGAAGTTCTTTTAGAACATTTAAGAGCTGGCACAATCCCTCCGTGATTACAATTGAAGACCGTCCCTGTTATTTTTGTTGAAGATTTAGAATACATCAGTCACTTTAGCCACTTTGGAACTAATGCTGAAGGGATTGGATGCTTTTGTCCATAAAAATGGCAGAGAGACTTAGGAAAAAAGAATTAGACACATAAAAGAATTAGAGGATTTTTTTTTAAAGAAATACTGCTATTGAAGATGCCAAAGTACTTTTAAACAAGATTGACCAAGATTTAGCGGCCTTTAAGAAAAACATAGAAGACTTTTAACACACCAAACAACATAAGGATATTTCAAACTTTTTAAATGGTAAGGTATATCCATATTTAGATAAGGATTACTACAAGCAACCAGACAATACAAGAGCATTAACACAGTATCAAGAACGTGGTAAAAGAAACATTAGTAACTTCTCAGATATTTCACAATATATTTTTACAGTTTGAGTCATTGTGAACCATTAACTAGTGCTGCTCTAAATCAGCAAGGAGTTGCTTTTTTAAGGAGAGGACTTGGAGGGGCTGCGGACGAAGTCAAGGAAAGCGATGTTTCAACCCAAATCAGACCATGGGAGAGATTTCAATAAGGAGATAAACTTACAGATGGGGGAACCAGTACTAATTCCCATGTACAATTTGTGAAAAAGAATATTAGATCCAAATGAAACAAGCCTTTTGAGTGAAGGGACGTCATTTATCCTACATTACCTTTCTTTGTTGAATTGAGGATGGAATTGATACAATTCGATTGGATGTTTTCTTCCCAATCAAGTAACATCACAAGAGAAGAATTATCCTGGTTAAAAGGGACCATCAAGTTTTTACCCACCAACTATTAATATGCATATAGAATTGCAAACATTCGAGAGAACCGTAATAAGAGATGTAGATCAAATTGAACAGAAGCATAAATGCACTAGGAATAATGTATCTAAGGAGTGATACCAAGCGCTTCTCTGATTGAAAAGGTGTGTAGAAATCATAATCAAGCTGGCGACAAATGGAGCACTACTGTAATCATGGCTAAACCAGCATATAAGGATGAAGTTTTGAGGCAATTGAACAGCGTGGAACATTATAAAAAAATATCAGATGATCAAGCGGCAAGAATGAAGGGTGGTTATCTAGGAAAAAGAAAGGGTACCACATTTCCAAAATTAATAATAATACTGAGAATCCACCAGATTTCCCCATAATCTCAGGAGTGAATTCAATACTTGAACCCCTAGCCAAGAATGTCGATGTGTTTTTCAAAGCACTCGTTGCCGATATGTCAAACTATTTAAAGGACACTATGGATGTCATCAATCATCTTGACGGGATGGAATTGAATGAAACTGAGGACTCATATGTCACACTTGACATCGCAAGTCTTTAAATGAATATACCACAAGAAAGTGCTCTGGAGGCCATGGAATATTTTCTGAACAAGACACAAAGTCCACATGAGGTCCCCACAGAGTATATACTGGAATTAATGACTATCTGCTTGAAATATAATTTCATTTGAGATGTCATCAGTGATGTCACTGACCATGTCATGAGTGATGTAATATATGAGGTCATAAGCAGTGCATTGTGGGGGCGTAAATTATAGCTAACAATAAATGCTGAATTTCACTGTTTTTTTACGAGTTAAACCTGAACCTAACAATAATGCCCCTGTAATCATTAGTTGTTTTTAGTGAATTTCTAAGTTTTTTTAAATTCCATTTCCTAACTATAATGTCCTTGTAACCTTTGTTTTTTTCAAGGAATGCCTATAGTTTTTTTAAGTAGTAATGGCATTTGCAGAGTGCTGGAGAAAAAGGGGTGGGCCTCTGACTAGCTCTCAGACATCCCGCTGTGTAGGACTTACAAAAAGTACCAGGAGGGCTTCTTGTCCCCAAGGTACCTCAGCAACCAAGAGGACTTCATTCCCAACCAGTAGTGCACCAGGAGACACATTTGCAGAGTGTTGGAGAAAGGGGGAATGGACTCCAAAGACCTCTGAGCAATCCTGCTCTGTGGGAATTACTGGAGGTAATTATAGGGTTGTTCACCCCCAAGGATCCTTAGCAACCAAGGGGACTTCATACCCCAACTAGCAGAGCACCAGGAGGTGAGTTTGCAGACTGGTAGAGAAAGGGGGCAAGGTGACAAAGAATTCTCAGCAGTCCCACAGTGTGGGACTTACTGAAGGTAGCAGGAGGAGTAGTTGTACTACAAGGGCCAACATTTCGTACTGTTACCTCCAGGAAGTCCCACACAGTGTGATTGCTTAGAGGTCTTCAATGGACATGCCCCCTTTCTTCACCCCTCTGCACATGTACTTCTTGGTGTACTAATAGTTGGGGATTGAAGTCCCCTTGGCTCCAGAGGGTCCCCTTAGTCCAATGGAATGCGTGGTTCTGTCATGCATTCTTAACAGTCACAGGAAGGGAGGTAAAATCATTCTACAAACCCTGTTTGAGTTCCACGTTTCAAATGCATTGTTGAACTGGGTACCCAGTTAACTTTTCCAATAATTTCCCAACTTCGCATAGTGACCTAGTGGCAAGTAATTTACAGCTACTTTATCCAATATTCAGGCAACTTTACACAATGCCAAATCCTTGCAGCTTGTACTGATGTAACTAGACAAAACTGAGAACATGATGCAAAGAAGTGTCCATTGACACAATGTGGATATTTGTTTTTAAGCTGCAACTAGAAATGATTGCAACAATGTCTAATGCTAGAATCAATGACCAGAATATAACACTCTTATCATATTTCATTTCTCACTTATTGTGTCCTTGCCATCCCTTCCCATGATCATTATATTTGGGAAACTGTTCACATCATGGTTCAGGTAAAGTGCACCAGCTTGGGAGCATATGCTTTATTGTGTTAAACCGAAGCATGTTTTAGGAGTATAAAATCTATGATGGGTGCAAGGAAAACCATCTTGATTTATTGGAAAAATCTTTTTGAAGAGCGTAGAACTTACATTGTGAGGCACAGAAAAAGAAGAACAAGAAACAAAGGCAAGATATTAGTACAAGTGCATGTGGGCCAGGTTGTGTGAGGGTTGACATGCTTTAAATGTAGGTTAGTTCAACATGGATTTTATGGCACATCAGACTAACAGGTGATGCACTAGAGAGAAGCCCTCCCTGTCCTCAAATCTTAGAATATTTTAATTGAATACATGAGTGATATTTACAGATAACGGGTATGATCCTTGTATATGTCTATAATCTCCACCATACCTACTTCATTAGATAGTGAGGATGGAAACATATACTGAAAGCTTTTTTGGCGGATTCATAGACAGTCAATAAGCAGCCTACAGTGTAGCCATGAAATAATATATGTTTGATTATCTTTCTTTGATCAACAATCAAAGCAGGTAGCCCCGAGCAGATGGCATATAATCAGAGCTTTCTGGGCCAAAGAGGATACAAGTGGCACAGTTCTGTACTCTGAAGATTTATGCATGTCCAGGGGAGGTGTTGGATTATCTTGACATATCCGCATGATTTATATCTTTGACATATTGAGAGAGAATTAGTTATGTTGCTTCCAGTGCTGGATAGTCTTCAGGTAGAACAACACTAGATTTGAACCCCCACTTTCACTCCTGAAGATTCCGTTGGATTTGGCGATTTTGTCAGCTGAAGACCGAGGTTATTATATATGTGGTTAAGGGCATATTTAGTCATTTAAAAAGAATGCAGAAAAATAGGCTCTCCGAGGTAGACAACAAATGATAATGGCAGTTTTAGAGAGCCTTGTGCCATTTTTGAGGTGTGATCATTTAATATTTTGAGGCAAGAGCATAGAGATGTGGTACAGTTGGCATCTATATGCATATACAAGAAATATAATAGATACATCACAACTCTCCAGGTGTACAGAAGTGGGAGTCATGAATCATTTACCACAGTTTTATCACTTCATAGAAAGCTCAACATCGATGTTATAGTTGGATAGGATGTCTAGGTTGATGTTTGCCATTTTCATGGAGACATGACAATTTCTCATTTAGGCTTCCTAGGAATGCCTTCTATTTGCTAAGAGATACTAGTGGCAGGAATTCGTGAATTGATATCTGTGCAAAATTGGTTTGTTAGTTGAGGGGGGATGTGAGCCCTTTTTAAGCAACAGCCACAATCCTTGTCAGAGTGCACCACAAAAGTCACTGAACTAACCTGTGCATAATGCTCTGGTAGCTTTGCACAAAAGCAGTCAGGCTTAACATAGAGACAATGCCTAATGTATTTATTCAGCCCATAAACAATAATAATAATAATTCCAGATTTGTAATGCGCAAACTTAGCACCCCTAAGTGTATTCAGGCACTGAGGGCCATCGGGGAGATTAAGTGATCTATTGCCCAGAGTCACATGATGCTGAGCTGAGCTGCCACTGGCAATCGAACCGTGAGCCCCGGTACTCTTGAATCACATGTCTTCCCCTGATAAAGTTAAAACACAACACAAGAAAATTCCCAAACCAACTCAGAAACAGAGTAAAACTTAATAAAATATTTGATACCAAGTCCAATCATTTCAACTAGAAATGTGCAATTTATAAGACTTAAGGTAAGTATAGCACCTAAAAGCGTAAAGCGCCAGTCGCAGTTGTCTGGTTGTGCTACCCCAGTTGAAAGTGACAAGTTTAAGTTAACCATGATGGTGTAAGAGCTGGACACAGAGACCAGGCTAGTCTTGCTGAAAAAAATACTTTACCGCTGTGCGCCTTTATTTGAATTGTGCCTTATTCTAATTGTGAAATTACTGCCTGTAAATATTTGAAAATTGTATCTTTTTGCTACTTGCACTTTGCATATTGGATATTTAAACGTATCGATTTCCGCCCGCACCCCGGTCCATCACGGCAAGTGCCGCCTGTACAGAGGGCGATTGCAGGTTTTTCACGTTTCCCCACTTCCAGTGACTTTGGCATTTCCGGGTGGTGAGCGGGCTAGTTGTTCCCACTGCCCACCCTACTTAACCAATGCCAGAGCGGGCACGCCAAAGGCAAGCCCGTCTGTGCCCATCCGCGTCTGGCCCGTGCCTAGGACCAGAAACCCTGCACGAAATGAAGGCAAAATAAGGAGCATAACTTACACGAGGGATGAGTTGCACAGGCCCTACAGGCAGAACGAAGAAGGTTGCTCAATAAAAGAAGATATTCTTCCGCCAACGATTATCAGCATTTGTGTTATATTTCAATCTCATCTATTGTTGAAATTTTGGTTTAAGACACACGTTCTTGTATTGATGTGTTCACTAGAGACTTTTGTCCAATTTCAGAGAAATATGCTACATACTACTTAGGAGTACTTTGAAGTAGTGCACTTGAAGACTAGGATATCGGTCTTAGTTCTTTCCCTTTTCAAGTAGGGGGTGGGCTGGACCTCCTCTTCAGGTGCACACTTCATTTTGTTAATGTGAGTTTACTGTCAATAACTCGTTGTAAGTTTTCTTTAACTTTGTTGAATGCATTCCAGTTGTGGTTTTTTCCACTTTGACTTTCTAAATCTGGCTTTTTCAGAATTCTGAGTTAAAATCTGACTTTACCATTAAAAAGAGTTTTAAGTTTCAATTTCTCAGACACCAAAATGACTTTTCTAGCTGCTCTCAAACAACAGTTATCATATAATGTAATAATGTAACCCAATGTTGTCCTGTGGGAGTTCTAGGCCTTGCAGCTGTGAAAAATGAATGTAAGAATTTTTCACTGTCAGAACAAGTAAAACTTAAAAATAATGTATGTTGCTTTGTAGGCTGTTTAGGGCCTATCCTAGGGGTGCAATCTGTATCCAAATAGAAGGTTTAGGACTGACATAAGGCTTATTTTGCAAGGCAAGCTTGGCAGTTTGAAACTGTAGGCAAAGGCTGCAATGGCAAGGATTAGACATCTTTTAAAGGACTACTCAAGTAGATGGCACAAAATGTGCTGCAGGCCCACTAGTAGCATTTAATGCACAGGCCCTGTGTACCTGTGGTACCACTTTAATAGGGACTTCTAAGTAAATTAAATGTGCCAATTGGGTGTAAGACCATTTTGCCATGCTTCAAGGATAGAGCACAGGCACTTTAGTACTGGTTAGCAGTGGTAAACGGTGCTGAGTCCTAAAGCCACAAAAACAAGCTCAGCAAAAAAAGGAGGGATGAAGGCAAAAAGGCTCGGGGACAACCATCCAAGGGTATCCATTCTAATAATAACCTGGGCAGTAAGGAAATAAGTTCTAGAAGTTTGAGAGGTTATTTCTGATTTCTAATACCTGGAATAGTGTGAACTCTATGGGAGAGCAGGAGGTTGGGATGGCGGTGCAAAGAGCATCAGTTGTGTAATGGAAAGAAGACATAATTTTCTCAGGTAACTTTTCTGAGGGCGCAACAATGAGACATATGTTTTGAGAGGCCACCAATGTTTGTAGATTTTGAATGTTTGCTAGCATAATTTTCTGTTTAGTTTTGAGAAATAGTTAGTGCTGCATTTTGTGCTCTCGTATAAGCCAATGAGTGTTGTTGAACATGATTACTTCATTCATTGCAGAGTTCAGAGATTTGCAATTAATTCTATTTAGACTGTAAGTTTTGCCTTATCAGAATTGTTTGCCATTTGTACATAAAAAATATTTTCAAGCAGACAGTACATTAAAGAGAATAGTGAGAAAAAAGTCAATTCAGAAAAAAGAATGATACAATGTTAATAAAGAAATTTCAGAAAAAGTTAATGCCGTGGTATGATGCTTTGAAGATAGGAATATAAAAGATGAGGTACAAACAGAGCCAGAAACATTTTAAACTACCTGTTGTGTGGGACAGAATAACAGGGTAAGGTCCTATATATAAAATGTGATAGGGCAATCATTTAGAATAATCTGAGTGCTCATGCGTTGAAAGCAGCAAAAGCAAGTCCAAGTTCAGAACTTTTAATTGGTCAGCGGCATGACCATAAAAACACATGTTGAAAACAAGTTCAAACAGATCACACAAATCAGTATCAGTTACTAAAATGCTCATCATCATAATCTTCTGTATCATAATAAGCTGGATCATATTGCATACTTTTTCCTTAAACTCGTCGCCTGAGTGGTCAAATTTAACACTGCGTAACAGATTCTTGGTGACTCAAGATGTTGTAGAAACAATAAACCTTCTTGATGTGTTGTAAAACATTTTCCCAATAATATTGGACATAAAAACCAAGTTCTAAAAACAGATTATAAAGTGAATCGTAACATAAAGTACTTGGTGGACTGTATGGACACTCCGCCACATGGATAACAGAGTAATGAGGCAAACAAAGTCTTAGTGAGGGAAAAAGCCACTAAGAATGATCAGGTTTGCTTGCATGTTGGTTAAATAGAATCTATGTTGTGGTGCCTTTATCCATTATAGATAGGGCGTCATGCCTTCACAGGTTGAACATGGAATATATGACTAGACAGTAAGCATACCTAAAACTTTCTTGAGTCTCATCTGGTCTCTGAGGGCTTAATATGTGCCCATTTCCAATAACTTTTTGTTTTTCAACTAATCTCAGTAGTATTATCAAAAAGACTAGATAATCCTAGGTCTTGAAAAGTATTTTTATATACTTAATTCATGGAATAGTTAACATGTTAGTCTGTTTCAGGCAATCATCCACTATTCCCAGAGTAAAACTCTATTCTGGGGTAGACCAAATTTTGACCCACAGCAGGATGGGTGCCAAACCCACTGTATCGTCTAAGAAATCTAGACTCACTTTGTTGTGAGTGATAAAACTTGATGTGGATCAGAGTAGTCTCAAACGCCTTGTTAAAAACTTGTTTTCTGCTGCCTTATGTGTCTTTACAGTCATATGCCCCCACACTCCAGCAATATTAGTGCCCCAAGGTAGACATTTACTTCTATATAGCATGGTCGGTTGTTTGGGAGGTTTACTTCCCAAATTGTTTGCAAATCTGAACAGAGGTTCACATACCACCTCTATTGAATGGCACTTTTGGGGGATCAAACGGTCCCATACTAGGTTAGCACCAAATAAAATGCCTAAGCAACTAAAATTAATTGTTGTCATTATGGGTTTATGTCCACTAAAACACTTACTCGAGCTGATGGTCTTTGGCCCACATGTTCAAATATATATATATATATATATATATATATATATATATATATATATATATATTGCCTACTGGCGATAGCCAGTAGGTATATATAGTTAGGACCTAGCTACCATAGGAAATCCGCAACATTCTGTTGGGAATAACTTTGGCGCTGGTTGAGGAATTTGCGTGTAATTTTCCAATATTTTGGCCAACTCCGCTGCGCTCCTTCCCTGAAAGTTTCAGGGAGATTCGTGAAGTGGGGGCTGAGAAAAAAGGGGGGTCCCAAAACGTGTTTTCCCCATGTTCATTTTCATAGGACTTTCTGACAAGGCTACAGCCCGAACCGCTGAACGAAATTACACCAAACTTGGCAAAATTGTAGGGACTGGTACGCAGAAGTGCCTTTGCTATATTTGGTGAAAATTGCTCCAGTGGTTTTTATGAAAATTAACTTCAAAAACACATATATATCTGGGCGGAGCCTAACCACACATCTCATCGTGAGATCTGATTGGCTGTCAGCACTTCATCCAAGAAGTGTTGGCAGCCATCTTGGGGCCAATATACATGATAGCACCTCATTAAAAAGCATTGTAGTTAATAGAGAGTTTTAGGACTTTAGTTACATTATAAATCATTTGTTGATGGTACCATACTCATTTTAGGAATTGTGGTGTGTTCTAAGGTGATTTTACCATGTGAAAAAGCCTTCTGCTGGGATATCATGAATCATGTTTGAAAGAAAACTATTATCTCATGCTTTTCCCACAGTGGATTGAAAGGGGATCTATAAGCTAAACTGAAAGCATATTTTCTGTAAATTCACATTATCTCTCTCAGTCATGGGAGAATGAAGTCTGACATTCTCAGTAAAACATGTACATCCAACAAGGACAGAGACTGTCAGTTGATTCCTTTGTGTTCTACTGCAGCCTCCTAGAGTGTTCTAAAGAACAACTAGATCACTAACAGTCCTACTTATTACAAAGGTATGGCACACCTAAAGCCATCTTGATTGGAATAAACTGGTAACTCTTATAACATTTAATTTAAAAAGGAACAACATGAGGGTGTATATTTTGCCATAGAAAGTATGATTAGTGCTGCAGAAAGAAAAATTAGGGCACATTTTGAGTGACTTCCCAAATCCTCTTCTATTTCATAAAAAAATTCTGACATGCAGTCTCCAAAGATGGCCACCAGAGACAAAAGAGCCCAAATGTAGCCCAAGTATAGCCCAATGACAGAATGTCCCAGAGTGTTCTAAAGAACAACTAGAGCGCTAACAGTCTTACTTATCACAAAAGTATGGCACACCAGAAGCCATCTTGATTGGAATGAAGTGGTAAGTCTGAAAACATTTATTTTAAAAAGGAACAAAATGAGGGGGTTCATTTTGCCATAGAAAGTATAATTAGCAGCAGACTTCCCTGGTGAGCAGTAGCTTTACTACAGTGATCTAATGAGCAACTAGAGTGCTAACATTCAGAATGTATGGCAAATGTGTGACACATCTGAATGCCTTCTTGATGGAACCAAAGTAAACAAGCATTGAAAATGCAATAGATCTCGCCCTCGTTTAAGTTAAAGCCATTCTGTTTGTAATGAGGTGGCTTTTTAGCTTTGCTTTTATTAGGTTTTTTTAAACTTTCATGTAAATAACATGCATATGTATGCATATATGTATATGTATGCATGCATTTATATTTGTAATTATATAGATATGCAGATTATATATGTTTATATATGTATGTATATATTTATATATACACATACATAAATGCATATGCATATATATGCATATATATATGTGTATATGTGTGCGTGTAGAGAGAGGTAGAGAGGTAGAGGTGTAAAGGTAGAGAGGTAGAGGTAGAGAGCTAGAGACTAGTAGAGAGAGAAGTAGAGAGAGGTAGAGAGAAGAGAGTGAGTAATAGAGTAGAGAGTGAGTAGTAGAGAGTAGTAGAGAGCAGTAGAGAGAGTAGCAGAGAGTGAGTAGTAGAGAGTAGTAGAGTGAATAGTAGAGTGAGTAGTAGAGAGTAGTAGAGAGTGAGTAGTAGAGAGTGAGTAGTAGAGAGTAGTAGAGAGTAAGTAGTAGAGCGAGTAGTAAAGAGCAGGAGAAAGTGAGTAGTAGAGAGTAGTAAAGAGTGAGTAGTAGAGAGTGAGTAGCAGAGAGAGAGAATAGTAGAGAGTAGTAGAGAGTGAGTAGTAGAGTGAGTAGTAGAGAGTAGTAGAGAGAGAATAGTAGAGAGAGAGTAGTAGAGAGTAGTAGAGAGTGAGTAGTAAAGAGTGAGTAGTAGAGAGTTGTAGAGAGAGAGTAGTAGAGAGTGAGTAGTAGAGAGTGAGAAGTAGAGAGTGAGTAGTAGAGAGTAGTAGATAGTGAGTAGTAGAGAGTAGTAGATAGTGAGTAGTAGGGAGTGAGTAGTAGAGAGTGAGTAGTAGAGAGTGAGTAGTAGAGAGTTGTAGAGAGAGTAGTAAAGAGTGAGTAGTAGAGAGAGAGTAGTAGAGAGAGAGTAGTAGAGAGTGAGTAGTAGAGAGTAGTAGAGAGTGAGTAGTAGAGAGTAGTAGATAGTGAGTAGTAGGGAGTGAGTAGTAGAGAGAGAGTAGTAGAGAGTATTAGAGTAGTAGAGAATGAGTTGTAGAGAGTGAGTATTAGAGAGTAGTGGAGTAGTAGAGAGTAAGTAGTAGAGAGTAGTGGAGAATATTCCAAAGTTTGGCACAGCACCACTTGCACAATAAGTCCAATCAAATCATATCACTTAGAGTCCTTATTAAAGCGCTGAATCTTGGTGTATATTCAAATGCTTTTATTTTCCTTAAGTTTATGTACCACAGCCAGCTGACGCGTTTCGTTCTGTACAACAGAACTTCTTCAGGGCGTTCTTATTTCCTTCAAGTTATGTCGGTATCCTGTTGTCATATAACTAGATATTTCTTCCAAATGTTAGTCATTTTCAATCGTTCGGAATTTCAGCGTTTGGGCAGATATGACCCAGGGACCCCCAGTATGCAAGGGGAATTAGTACCCCCTCTGCAAACGCGCCAGTGGCCTGCATTGCAGAGAGGTGTAAAAAGAGGCATAGCCTCATTACACCTCTGTGCAATGCAGCCCCCTGGCGCATACTGGAGGTTCCAGGTGAGCTAGTTGGCCCCCAGGGACCCCCAGTATGCAAGGGGAATTAGTTCCCCCTCTTCAAACATGCACGGGGGCTGAGTTGCAGAGAGGTGTAAAAAAGGGTGTGGCCTCATTACATCTCTCTGCAATGCAGCCCCCTGGTGCATACTGGAGGCTCCTGGTGGACTAGTTGGCCCCCAGGGACCCCCAGTATGCAAGGGGAATTAGTTCCCCCTCTGCAAACGCGCCAGGGGGCTGCGTTGCAGAGAGGTGTAACAAGGGGCATAGCCTCATTACACCTCTGCAATGCAGCCCCCTGGCGCATACTGGAGGTTCAAGGTGGGCTAGTTGGCCCCCAGGGGCCCCCAGTATGCAAGGGGAATTAGTTCCCCCTCTTCAAACATGCACGGGGGCTGCGTTGCAGAGAGGTGTAAAAAGGGGCGTGGCTTCATTACACCTCTCTGCAATGCAGTCCCCTGGCGCATACTGGAGATTCCCGGCGGGCTTTCAGGTCTTATATAGTTAGGAACTAGCATTAAAAAACCTTGCAAATTCACTGAAAAAACCATAGGTTTCAGGCCTTATATAGTTAGGAATTAGCATTTAAAAAACCTTTGAAATTCACTGAAAAAACCATAGGTTTCAGGCATTATATAGTTAGGAATTAGCATTTAAAAAGCCTTTAAAATTCACTCAAAAAACTATAAGTTTTAGGGGTGTTATATTTAGCTGGACATTTCACTCATACAAAACCATTGAAATTGCTCCTATATAGTTAGTTGTACTAACTATATTTCGCACACCCGCAATCCACTGCTGATGATGTCACATATTACATCATTCATGACATGGTCAGTGACATCACTGATGACATCTCAAATGACATCACTGGTGACATCACTGATGACATCATCCACGTGACAATCACATACACCTTTTCATACTCTAGTAAAATCTTTCATCACTCTTTGTAAAATACAGAGTATCATATTTGAATCCATTGTTACAGCAATACAAGTATCTAAAAACCCACTCAGTGATTCATAGATGTATACACACATCTAATCACTTACCGTAGATTCACTCATACATGCTGTCAATGAACAATAGAACACTATCAAAAATACTTATACACCTAAATCGACATTACACACCAGCACACATCCTATTCACATATGAAGTCATCCTACTCACTTATGCAAACAATGGATCATACTTACATATTTACTTAGCTACACACTTATACAAACACAACTTCATCTATTCATTTAGATAGTAAGTCATACTTAGTGAATTATAAAATCATTATTACAAGTATAAAGTTATCCATACAGTCACTCACACGATCATTGAGTCTCATGTATACTTATTAATATACAACAACTGACACATACACTGCCTTTTATTTTTCTAGTTTGTTGGACATGTACCATTGAGAAATATATTTGCTCATCACCACACCCATGAAGATATTTACTCACCCAAACAACTGTTAGAACATGTAGTTTTAACTTCATATATCTAGTGAATCAACTTTTCACACATCTTTGGGCAGTCACACCCTCCCCCACCGACCAAACACACATATTCACTCTCCCATACAAATACTCAGTTAACTAATCAATAACTAATGCAGACTTTCACATAGCTAGTAACCAACTGGAGAACCAGTTTACACAACAACTGACAAAGTGATACAGATATTCAAACAGTTTAGTCACTATCCACTATATTTAGTGGCACACTATAAATTGGTCAACTAAACAGTCAATTACACTGCTACTAAATCCTCCATCCAAATATTTATTTTTATATATCCACTCATTCTTCAATGCAAATTGCTATATATATTATGCATATTTAAATAACGAAGCACACCACATTCACTGGATGATGTAATCAGTGATGTCATCAGTGATGTCATTTGAGATGTCATCAGTGATGTCACTGACCATGTCATGAATGATGTAATCTGTGACATCATCAGCAGTGGATTGCGGGTGTGCGAAATATAGTTAGTACAACTAACTATATAGGAGCAATTTCAATGGTTTTGTATGAGTGAAATGTCCAGCTAACAATAACACCCCTAAAACTTATACTGATAGATTCATCAATGTCCAATTCTGCGAATTTCAAATTGCGAGTAAATGCGAATCGCAATTTAGAATTCGCAGAACGGCATTCATGAAGTTTTCCGATTTAAAAATGCGATTCGCAAGCGGTCGCAATCACCGATTGCGAGAAGCCAGAAATCGGTAATAAATCTCAGATTCCGCCGATACCCCTGTTGAAATTGCGAATTCACTATTACCGATATCTCAAATAGCGATCTCGCTAACTGCGAGATCGCAAAAACGGGAAGTCGCATCTGAGCACAGTGATGACATCACAACCAGGAAGTAGGCACCCCTAAAACTTATAGTTTTTTGAGTGAATTTTAAAGGTTTTTTAAATGCTAATTCCTAACTATATAAGGCCTGAAACCTATGGTTTTTTCAGTGAATATATATAGATATATATATATACTGTTTTTAGTGATCCCATCTCCACGTTTCACCCGCAGGGAAGCGGTGCTTTCTGGGAAGTGTAGTTCATTTTGGACTGCTTGGAGTGAAGGAACATGTGATCTGGGGAGGGAACTCACCGTCCAGTGATGACAAGGCAGGACACTTCAAAAAGGCGTGGGTGGAGGTTTAACCGGTTTGTTGCAGCATCTGAGGAAGGCTAAATGCCGAAATGCATCATGCTGTGCAGTCTGAATAAACGGCTCTCTGAAGGTTTCCCCGAGTGGCCTCTTTCCTTTCCAACTGGAGGGGTGTTTTGTGGTGATTCAATTGGTGCACCAGCCAGAGGTGTTCAAGAGGCCCCGCTCTACCAAGTGGCAGGAGAGATGCTGGCACCAGCTTTGCAGCTTTTTTTCTCCCCCGAGGTATCGGAACAACTCCTGCCCGTCCCGAGTTCTGTTTCAGCTCGGACTGCTGCCAGGTGCAGCTCGTGACTGCACGAGAAGTCGTAATCACTGTATTGGCGACTTACAGCCCGGCTGGGACTCACACTAGAGGCTGGAGCTATAAAGGGGACCCAAGAGAGCCTGAGGACTTCATTTTACCGGGACACTCCATACTCATTACCACGTCTTTTCCCTGTTAATAGTGATCCCATCTCCACATTTTACCCGCAGAGAAGCGGTGCTTTCTGGGAAGTGTAGTTCATTTTGGTCTGCTTGGAGTGAACGAACATGTGATCTGGGGAGGGAACGCACCGTCCAGTGATGACAAGGCAGGACACTTCAAAAAGGCGTGGGTGGAGGTTTAACCGGTTTGTAGCAGTATCTGAGGAAGGCTAAATGCCGAAATGCATCATGCTGTGCAGTCTGAATAAACGGCTCTCTGAAGGTTTCCCCGAGTGGCCTCTTTCCTTTCCAACCGGAGGGGTGTTTTGTGGTGATTCAATTGGTGCACCAGCCAGAGGTGTACAAGAGGCCCTGCTCTACCAAGTGCAGGAGAGATGCTGGCACCAGCTTTGCAGCTTTTTTTCTCCCCCGAGGTATCGGAACAACTCCTGCCCGCCCCGAGTTCTGTTTCAGCTCGGACTGCTGCCAGGTGTAGTTCGTGACTGCACGAGAAGTCGTAATCACTGTATTGGCGACTAACAGCCCGGCTGGGACTCACACTAGAGGCTGGAGCGATAAAGGGGACCCAAGAGAGCCTGAGGACTTCATTTTACCGGGACACTCCATACTCATTACCACGTCTTTTCCCTGTTAATAGTGATCCCATCTCCACGTTTCACCCGCAGGGAAGCGGTGCTTTCTGGGAAGTGTAGTTCATTTTGGACTGCTTGGAGTGAACGAACATGTGATCTGGGGAGGGAACTCACCGTCCAGTGATGACAAGGCAGGACACTTCAAAAAGGCGTGGGTGGAGGTTTAACCGGTTTGTAGCAGCATCTGAGGAAGGCTAAATGCCGAAATGCATCATGCTGTGCAGTCTGAATAAACGGCTCTCTGAAGGTTTCCCCGAGTGGCCTCTTTCCTTTCCAACCGGAGGGGTGTTTTGTGGTGATTCAATTGGTGCACCAGCCAGAGGTGTACAAGAGGCCCCGCTCTACCAAGTGGCAGGAGAGATGCTGGCACCAGCTTTGCAGCTTTTTTTCTCCCCCGAGGTATCGGAACAACTCCTGCCCGCCCCGAGTTCTGTTTCAGCTCGGACTGCTGCCAGGTGCAGCTCGTGACTGCACGAGAAGTCGTAATCACTGTATTGGCGACTTACAGCCCGGCTGGGACTCACACTAGAGGCTGGAGCGATAAAGGGGACCCAAGAGAGCCTTAGGACTTCATTTTACCGGGACACTCCATACTCATTACCACGTCTTTTCCCTGTTAATAGTGATCCCATCTCCACGTTTCACCCGCAGGGAAGCGGTGCTTTCTGGGAAGTGTAGTTCATTTTGGACTGCTTGGAGTGAACGAACATGTGATCTGGGGAGGGAACTCACCGTCCAGTGATGACAAGGCAGGACACTTCAAAAAGGCGTGGGTGGAGGTTTAACCGGTTTGTAGCAGCATCTGAGGAAGGCTAAATGCCGAAATGCATCATGCTGTGCAGTCTGAATAAACGGCTCTCTGAAGGTTTCCCCGAGTGGCCTCTTTCCTTTCCAACCGGAGGGGTGTTTTGTGGTGATTCAATTGGTGCACCAGCCAGAGGTGTACAAGAGGCCCCGCTCTACCAAGTGGCAGGAGAGATGCTGGCACCAGCATTGCAGCTTTTTTTCTGCCCCGAGGTATCGGAACAACGCCTGCCCGCCCCGAGTTCTGTTTCAGCTCGGACTGCTGCCAGGTGCAGCTCGTGACTGCACAAGAAGTCGTAATCACTGTATTGGCGACTTACAGCCCGGCTGGGACTCACACTAGAGGCTGGAGCGATAAAGGGGACCCAAGAGAGCCTGAGGACTTCATTTTACCGGGACACTCCATACTCATTACCACGTCTTTTCCCTGTTAATAGTGATCCCATCTCCACGTTTCACCCGCAGGGAAGCGGTGCTTTCTGGGAAGTGTAGTTCATTTTGGACTGCTTAGAGCGAACGAACATGTGATCTGGGGAGTGAACTCACCGTCCAGTGATGACAAGGCAGGACACTTCAAAAAGGCGTGGGTGGAGGTTTAACCGGTTTGTAGCAGCATCTGAGGAAGGCTAAATGCCGAAATGCATCATGCTGTGCAGTCTGAATAAACGGCTCTCTGAATGTTTCCCCGAGTGGCCTCTTTCCTTTCCAACCGGAGGGGTGTTTTGTGGTGATTCAATTGGTGCACCAGCCAGAGGTGTACAAGAGGCCCCGCTCTACCAAGTGGCAGGAGAGATGCTGGCACCAGCTTTGCAGCTTTTTTTCTCCCCCGAGGTATCGGAACAACTCCTGCCCGCCCCGAGTTCTGTTTCAGCTCGGACTGCTGCCAGGTGCAGCTCGTGACTGAACGAGAAGTCGTAATCACTGTATTGGCGACTTACAGCCCGGCTGGGACTCACACTAGAGGCTGGAGCGATAAAGGGGACCCAAGAGAGCCTGAGGACTTCATTTTACCGGGACACTCCATACTCATTACCACGTCTTTTCCCTGTTAATAGTGATCCCATCTCCACGTTTCACCCGCAGGGAAGCGGTGCTTTCTGGGAAGTGTAGTTCATTTTGGACTGCTTGGAGTGAACGAACATGTGATCTGGGGAGGGAACTCACCGTCCAGTGATGACAAGGCAGGACACTTCAAAAAGGCGTGGGTGGAGGTTTAACCGGTTTGTAGCAGCATCTGAGGAAGGCTAAATGCCGAAATGCATCATGCTGTGCAGTCTGAATAAACGGCTCTCTGAAGGTTTCCCCGAGTGGCCTCTTTCCTTTCCAACCGGAGGGGTGTTTTGTGGTGATTCAATTGGTGCACCAGCCAGAGGTGTACAAGAGGCCCCGCTCTACCAAGTGGCAGGAGAGATGCTGGCACCAGCATTGCAGCTTTTTTTCTCCCCCGAGGTATCGGAACAACTCCTGCCCGCCCCGAGTTCTGTTTCAGCTCGGACTGCTGCCAGGTGCAGCTCGTGACTGCACAAGAAGTCGTAATCACTGTATTGGCGACTTACAGCCCGGCTGGGACTCACACTAGAGGCTGGAGCGATAAAGGGGACCCAAGAGAGCCTGAGGACTTCATTTTACCGGGACACTCCATACTCATTACCACGTCTTTTCCCTGTTAATAGTGATCCCATCTCCACGTTTCACCCGCAGGGAAGCGGTGCTTTCTGGGAAGTGTAGTTCATTTTGGACTGCTTAGAGCGAACGAACATGTGATCTGGGGAGTGAACTCACCGTCCAGTGATGACAAGGCAGGACACTTCAAAAAGGCGTGGGTGGAGGTTTAACCGGTTTGTAGCAGCATCTGAGGAAGGCTAAATGCCGAAATGCATCATGCTGTGCAGTCTGAATAAACGGCTCTCTGAATGTTTCCCCGAGTGGCCTCTTTCCTTTCCAACCGGAGGGGTGTTTTGTGGTGATTCAATTGGTGCACCAGCCAGAGGTGTACAAGAGGCCCCGCTCTACCAAGTGGCAGGAGAGATGCTGGCACCAGCTTTGCAGCTTTTTTTCTCCCCCGAGGTATCGGAACAACTCCTGCCCGCCCCGAGTTCTGTTTCAGCTCGGACTGCTGCCAGGTGCAGCTCGTGACTGAACGAGAAGTCGTAATCACTGTATTGGCGACTTACAGCCCGGCTGGGACTCACACTAGAGGCTGGAGCGATAAAGGGGACCCAAGAGAGCCTGAGGACTTCATTTTACCGGGACACTCCATACTCATTACCACGTCTTTTCCCTGTTAATAGTAATCCCATCTCCACGTTTCACCCGCAGGGAAGCAGTGCTTTCTGGGAAGTGTAGTTCATTTTGGACTGCTTGGAGTGAACGAACATGTGATCTGGGGAGGGAACTCACCGTCCAGTGATGACAAGGCAGGACACTTCAAAAAGGCGTGGGTGGAGGTTTAACCGGTTTGCAGCAGCATCTGAGGAAGGCTAAATGCCGAAATGCATCATGCTGTGCAGTCTGAATAAACGGCTCTCTGAAGGTTTCCCCGAATGGCCTCTTTCCTTTCCAACCGGAGGGGTGTTTTGTGGTGATTCAATTGGTGCACCAGCCAGAGGTGTACAAGAGGCCCCGATCTACCAAGTGGCAGGAGAGATGCAGGCACCAGCTTTGCAGCTTTTTTTCTCCCCCGAGGTATCGGAACAACTCCTGCCCGCCCGAGTTCTGTTTCAGCTCGGACTGCTGCCAGGTGCAGCTCGTGACTGCACGAGAAGTCGTAATCACTGTATTGGCGACTTACAGCCCGGCTGGGACTCACACTAGAGGCTGGAGCGATAAAGGGGACCCAAGAGAGCCTGAGTACTTCATTTTACCGGGACACTCCATACTCATTACCACGTCTTTTCCCTGTTAATAGTGATCCCATCTCCACGTTTCACCCGCAGGGAAGCGGTGCTTTCTGGGAAGTGTAGTTCATTTTGGACTGCTTGGAGTGAACGAACATGTGATCTGGGGAGGGAACTCACCGTCCAGTGATGACAAGGCAGGACACTTCAAAAAGGCGTGGGTGGAGGTTTAACCGGTTTGTAGCAGCATCTGAGGAACGCTAAATGCCGAAATGCATCATGCTGTGCAGTCTGAATAAACGGCTCTCTGAAGGTTTCCCCGAGTGGCCTCTTTCCTTTCCAACCGAAGGGGTGTTTTGTGGTGATATATATATATATATATATATACACACACAGACAGAAAGCGGTCCTTCTTGAATTGTTCCAATTGTCAGGTGGCGCATATGCCGGCAGAGACCCAACGCCGGTAAAATTTACCCTAAGTTCCAAGGTTCCTCAAAGGATTTAATGCACACTCAGAATGAGGGTGGAAAAACATCAAATGTATTCTTTGGTTACCGCTACGCGTTTCGAGACCCACCGGTCTCTTGATCACACGTAAGTAAAATATCAGTTAAACTATGAGTACTATACTCTGACACAGTTTAAATACAGGAATGTCCGAAATATAAAGTCAATATCTACTAAGATATGATTAAATGCTGAAGTAAATACCTTAATTTTACAAATGTATATAATGGAATTACAGGGCATATCAACATATGTTCAATCCTCCATTAAGAGACAGTGAATGTAAATGTATTCTTTCTTTTTTTCAATATTATTTGATTATCGAAATGATTAACACTACAATGCCCAGAATGCCACATAACAGCTAACTGGGCTTAAATAGTGTAGAAAGAGAAAACTCACTAACCGTGAGCAAAGCCGAGAAGGCTGAAACGCGTTGGTTGGGTCCGTCTGAATAAATCAAGTTAATAACTTTCACTCCGGAGTGCTGTGTATTTTGTTTGCCAAATTGAATTCGAAGCCAGGATCCGGCTTCCACGCCAAGCACCCACTGCCAGAGCGCACTGTTGAAAAGGATCACATTGTGGATAATATATATATATATATATATATATATATATATATATATATTCACTGAAAAAACCATAGGTTATAGACCATATATAGTTAGGAATTAGCATTTAGAAAACCTTATTTTACTCACACAAAACCATTGAAATTCCATATATAGTTAGTTGCACTAACTATATATCGCGCACCCGCAATCCACTGCTGATGATGTCACATATTACATCATTCATGACATGGTCAGTGACATCACTGATGACATCACTGATGACATCTCAAATGACATCACTGATGACATCACTGATAACAACATCCAGTGATTTTTTGTTTCTATAAAGTTTAAATATGTCTTACATATTGAAGAATGAGTGGATGTGTAAGTGTCTGGACGAAGGATTTAGTAGGTGCATGACTGACTGTATGAGTGAGTGATTAAATGTGTCTCACTGACTGCATGGGTTAGTGACTAAACTGTCTTAATTTGTGCATCATTATGTCTGTTGTTCTGTAAACTGCTGCATGTGTTGATCAGTAGCTATATGAGTAACTATATGGGTTATTGATTGATTGCCCAAGTATTTGTATGGGAGACTGAGTGTGTGTGTGGCTAGCTGGGAGGTGTGTGACTCTGTGCAGATCAATCTGTACTTGTATCAATGATTGTATAAGAAGGTAAGTATGTGTTAGTATATGTTTGAAAATGTAAGGTGCTCTATGTTTAACTGTATAGACAAGAAAATGGAAGTGTCATTGATTCTTTACAGGACTGACTAGGTGTGTGAGTAACTCCATGGATGAGTGGCAGACTGTGAGTGTCTGTATAGGTGTATGAGTGCATATGATAGTGTTGTAAAGATGAGTGATTGTATGTATGAATGATTGTATGGGTGAATGAGTGAAGGTGTGTGTAGACGTAGCAATCAGTGAGTGCGTATGTAGTAACTAGTATTGGTGTGTCAATGGTTTCAAAAATTATACTCTCTTTTTAACACTGGGTGAAACAGAGGTTATATTAAAATGTGAGGAGATGCATTGTATTGTCACATGAATGATATCATCAGTGATGTGGTCATTGATGTCAAATGAGATGTCATCAGTGATGTCATCAGTGATGTCATTTGAGATGTCATCAGTGATGTCATCAGTGATGTCACTGACCATGTCATGAATGATGTAATATGTGACATCATCAGCAGTGGATTGCGGGTGCGCGATATATAGTTAGTGCAACTAACTATATATGGAATTTCAATGGTTTTGTGTGAGTAAAATAAGGTTTTCTAAATGCTAATTCCTAACTATATATGGTCTATAACCTATGGTTTTTTCAGTGAATTTTCAAGGTTTTGTAAATGCTAATTCCTAACTATATATGGTCTATAACCTATGGTTTTTTCTGTGAATTTCATTGGTTTTTTAACAGCTAATATCTGTAGCTGTAAAATGTATTCTTCTTTAAATCCAAAAATATATTTTATATGTTTATGAATAATTTTTTTTTTAAATATTGTTTTTTTCTTCGTTCCCGCTTCGCGAATCGGGAAGCTTCCCGTTAGCTGACCTTGATGCCGCGAAATAGACCGCGAGCCGGTAAACGTTTCTTTACCGCAAGTGCCGCGTTAGAAAACAACATCGTGACGCCTCCCGTCCGCATGACGTTTCACGTTGTCGCGTGATACGTCATATGACGTGCTACGTTAGCGAACTGGTACGCGAAGCGAGTCGCAAAGCGCAGGTTTCTGGAAGCAAACCGGGAGGCCCTGCAAAGCGCTTAACGTAAACACAGCAAGTCATGTGACTTGGTAATAACACTTTTCATTGGTTCATTTCACTTTTGGTTTCCTAATGATGTAAGACTAGGTCATATAATCTAAAATGAACACTTTTGATTGGTTGAGAACTCTTGTTTTTCCCAAATGATGAAAATCCCTCCTTCTTTCCTCACTCTGACTTTCATCATTGTGAGAGAAAGACCCTTTGTGATCACTGAGCAATGGCTTCTTTAGTAGCTTCAGCTGGTGCTTCCCCACCACCTCCACCACATCCAAGGAAGAGTGGACCACCTGCTCAAGTTATAATTCAACAAGAAGAAGAAGAAGAGGAACAGGACGACGAGCACGAAGAGAGGCAGTTTTTGCCTGAGCAGCCCAGGACGTCTCACCGGAAAGAAAACTTCATTTGGCAATTTTTTAAAATTCCCAAAGGTCAGAAAAAAGTAAATGCAAGATACGTAACTTGCCTTATATGTCAAGATAGACTGTCCAGAGGAACCGAGAAAAAATACAGTTTCGGAAACTACACAATGCATCGCCATATGACTAGGTGGCATCCTAACAACTACAGTGCTGCACAGTTTCGGAACGACCTAGATAATCTCCCTATTATGGCCAGAAGATCTGTTGTACCGGAAGTAACGGGACCAGAGGGCAGGGAGATGGTGCCAAATATACAAATGAAATTTGGTGAAGTAAAACACATCTGCGTATTTTGCGATGGATTCATTTCCTACGGAGAAAAAAGCATCACTCTGATCAACAGAGCTATTGACTATCATATGCAAGTTTGTACGAAACGCCCAAAATAATAAATACTTCTTTTTTTGTTTTGTTGCTCCTGTTGAGCCCTTTACAATGAATCGTTTTCATTGCCCCCTCCAAGAAAAACCCCAAAAAATATAAAACTGTTCAGAAAAATTCAAAAAAAGTAAAAAAATGTTCCGAAAAATAATAAAAAAAATATAAAGCAACAAAAACAATAAAAAAAATAAGTTCTTTTCAGAACTACCTCCCCGTTATTAAAAAATTGGTACAATATTTGGAACTGTGCCAACCTCTATTTCTCTTAGTTCGCTTCCCAGTTCGCTCGCCGGTACGCGAACCAGAAGCGAACCAAAAACAGTAAGTATAAGGGAAGGAAACAGACACTTATGTGAAAAGAAAGACAGCTATAGGGGAGTAAACTAGAGATACTATTACCCGTAATCCACTGCTGATGATGTCACATATTACATCATTCATGACATGCTCAGTGACATCATCAGCAGAGGATTGCGGGTTTTTTGGCAACGTGCCTTATCCACGGTTTAATAACGCTGCCTTTTGCTTTATATAAGTTTTCAAATTGTATGAAATATATACCAATAGGTCGTTATGAACCTTTAGGTAGTGCTTTTCTTCATGAGGTCTGGTCGCTTCCATACACATACAGATGTTTCAAAGATGATCAAGAAGTTTATCTGAATGGAGAGGAATGCACTGAGACGCCAGATCATTCACTAATGTGTAGGCACATACAGTTACACGGTTCATGCAACAAACACCGACCAAATATGGCTTGCGTGTTGCAAGGCACGCCAGTTCCTGCTATCATCCCCACGTTCAAGTTGTTGGAAAATGGTAGTTATTTGATGCTCAATAATGAAGATTGTTCTGAGTTAATTAAAAGTATTCCTTTTATCGTAACAGTAAGTGAACGGGTTATTTGCTGCAGAAATGTTCTATTTCCTCCCACACATGAACATAGGGAGTTTTCAATCTGGCCACAAATACCAACCTTGGGACAGATTTCAACGGCATGGCAAGAATAAGAGCTCTTTTGTCTCAGAGAGAGGTGGCCTTGAGTTCGGCCCGTGAAACTTTCGTGCTTCACATAGCGAACACCCGTACAGAGGTGCAGACCCTTTTCAATTCAGATTTGCCTTTCAATTTCAGCAAGATGGTTCCGACTATCTTTAACGCATCCTCCACAAAGACCCTGGCGCACTTTTTTAAAGTTGTTACCAGTGGTCTCGTGACTTCATTTGAGAAAATCTTTGGAGTCATCCCTGCTTCCTTTCATTCTATTTTCTCCACTCTGGTTCGTGGATTGGCATTTTTACTTGCATTACCAGCGGACGCTCTTGTGCTTTTTTACATTTTTAAATATGGATGTCCCTCCTATGCAACCTCCCACCCTGCAGCTGCTGACACTGTTCCGCAATCGCATGCTAGAATATTATGGCACAATGCCGTTGGCGATATTAAGCACGGCATATGGATTATCTTTTCGATTCTCCTACTTCACCTGTGTCCAGCCTGTATTTCACTGCCTGACCTGTGATTTCGATTGGGCCATTGATTTGTGTCTCTGCGGACCGGTTTCTCCTGACGTCGACTTTAATCAGCTGATGACTCCTATCATTACTCACGAGTTGGTTTGTCCTGGCGAAAGGATTATGGCTGTGGCATTGATGCATGGACTACTTGGTCCCTGGAATTTACTGGCGGCAGCACAGTCTTTCTTGGAACAGAGCTTTCTTGAAAACCCACCGAGCTGTCCTCTGATGGTGATAGAGGATCCGGTGCTGGGAGAGCACGTATGTTCTTTTCCGCTTTTAAATTGGATGGCTGAACTGTTTTCGGATGAAGACGGTGACTTCCTATTGGAGGCTGTTGCAGCTTATTTTGCATACACAGTTATGTCATAGACCTTTTTCATGTTTGATATGCTGAGTACTAGCATTTCATTGACAATTCATTGACTTATTTGTCAAGTTTTTATTATTTACCTTGCCTATTGGCTTAAGACTCGATAAAGTATTTGGCTGTTTTATTTTTCTTTAGCATTAAATTTTCCTAGTTTTTAATGCTTTACCTTGCGGACCGTCCACATATAAACTTGCAATCTGCTCTCATGAGATGGCACTTCTATTATCTTATTCAGTTCGTTTCCGGATCATGGGGAGGTGTCATCTAGGTCCTGGATATCTTTACACCGTGTTAAGTTAGCATGGGCTCATTACCGGTTTAAACGCCATTTTTCCTTTTTTGCAACTTCTGCACACGACACTTAGTTGTTGCTTTAGCTTTCCACCTAGTAGTTCATCGTGGTTTACATGAGAATAATATGTTATTGCTCTACTATCTGCTTTGCTTGTTAAACTATATCTGTACAGCGAGTGCTAAAGTTTCAAGAACAACACGATACAGAATTGTTATGAGGTCTGATCTCCACGACTTCATACTCATAACATAAGTGCAACTTCTGCCAATTCTGGGCATGAGGCGGGTTTTATATTGCTTTGCCGAACACACATACACAACAGTTGATGCGGTTCACATGAAGAGAGAGCTGGTGTATGCTGATGTGATTCCTTCAAATCTAAGACACTAAAGTATGGGCACGCCCTAAACCAACACAAAGAGACCTTCTTAGCAAATAATATAATATGTGTATTAGGGAGGGTGAGATATAAGCAGCCGCGGGCCGTGGAGGGAGTTACGGTGAGGCAGGGAGGCGGGGAGGGGGAGAAGCAGGGTGGAGCCCTCTCTACCTTGCCCCTCCCCCTCCCCGCCTCCCTGCCCCACCGTAACTCCCTCCACGGCCCGCGGCTGCTTATAAGTGTTGCTAACTCTTATTCATTTACAGCATGTTAACATACTGTCACCATTCGCTTTTTATGTACTAGTAACTATGCTGGTAATTTTGCTACTGATAATATGTGTACTTGTATTCTCCACCCTGCTTCTCCCCCTCCCCGCCTCCCTGCCTCACCGTAACTCCCTCCACGGCCCGCGGCTGCTTATAAGTGTTGCTAACTCTTATTCATTTACAGCATGTTAACATACTATCACCATTCGCTTTTTATGTACTAGTAACTATGCTGGTAATTTTGCTACTGATAATATGTGTACTTGTATTATCTAAGATACTACGCCTGAGAAGACGGCATTAGTAAATAAACATTTCAAATACACATGTGTTCTTCTTAACTCCATGTTCTGGTTTCTAAGAAATATATAACGACCGACTGTTCATGAGTTCCACGTATCCTGAGGTACTATAAGTTCATATTCTGGATTGTCTAAACATTGAGAGTTTGTTATATCCAATGTGACACTGTACCTAGCTTGCTAAGGAGTTTTTGATTACTAACGTGAGTTTTGGGACACCCTAATTCGCCGAGGTTCCAATCCTCTGTCCACAGTTCTGTGTGAGAACAGAAACCCTGCGACAGGGGCACCCCCGACCCTTGCTGGAGCTTCATCACACTTGCGATACAACTCCAGCAATGCGCCACCTTTACGGCACAGATACATCACGCATCTGTGCTGTTTTTGCCCCATGATGCGCCGCATTGTAAATGCAGCACACCATAGGTGACGGAACAGCGGCACAGAATGACTAACACATCCCTGGTGATGCGCCAGTCATCATAAATGTATCCCTATGCTTCTTATCTTGTTAGAGATGAACCGCCATATGTATCATCAAAGTTTTTTGCATTTCCTAAATAGCGAACTTTAAGGAATAAATAGCGATTCTTTACCATTCCTAGTTTGCGATTCGCTATTTGCTAATTACAAATTACCCATTCATTTCCTTCATTTCCATAGGGCGGTTGGACTCACTTTTAGCTCGAACGGCTGAATGGATTTCCACGAAACTTGGCAAAATTGTAGGGACTGGTAGCCCGATGTGCCTTTGCTATGTCTCAAGATATATGCTCCAGTGGTTTTTACGAAAATTAACTTTGAAAAATATATATTGGGCTACATTGGCCTATATATATGTTGGAGCCCAAATGTAGCCCAATGTAGCCCAATGAAGCCCAATGTAGCCCAATGTAGCCCAAAGATGGCCGACAGACACACAAAAAAACAAATGTAGCCCAAATATCAGCCAGATGTAGCCCAACTATAGCCCAGTGACAGAATGACCAATCAGCTTCGCAAACCTCCGTTACGCGAAGCGGAGCGCTGTTACAGATATATATTTTTTTTGAACGTTAATTTCTCAAAATCCACTGGAGCACATATATTGAGACCTAGCAAAGGCACATCGGGCTACCAGTCCCTAATATTTTGCCAAGTTTCGTGCAAATCCATTCAGCCGTTCGATTATTATTATTATTATTTTTTTTTGCCCCGCGGGGCCCTTTTAAAACCTCCACATCAAACCTAGGGGGTCAGCGAGGATCTACTATGCCCCCTTATAGTTATTTCCCCCTTTGTTTTGACCTCCTCTTGTCTCTCGATCCTACCGAGAGACAAGATGGCGGCCGCTACGGACTTTTTGGAATGTTGACAGACGCCGGAGAACCAATCAGCTTCGCTTCACAAAGCTCCGTTGCGCGTAAAGTACGCGTCCTGGGACGCTGCCAGGTCCGCTGTTACAGATATATATCTTTTTTTAAACGTTAATTTCTCAAAATCCACTGGAGCACATATATTGAGACCTACAAAAGGCACATCGGGCTACCAGTCCCTACAATTTTGCCAAGTTTCGTGCAAATCCATTCAGCCGTTCGGGCTAAAAGTGAGGCCAACCGCCCTATGGAAAACTCAATGTTAAAAACACGTTTTGGGACCCCCCTTTTTTCTCGGCCCCCCCTTGACGAACCCCCCCCAAATTTTCAAGGGCTGCTCAGAAACAAAATGTGCCATTTTCCTGAAAATTTCAGCCAATTCCGTCCACAAACGCCAAAGTTATTAGACATAGAATTTTCAAAAATCCCATAGAGAAAAAATCCTAACTATATATACCTACTGGCGACCGCCAGTAGGTAATATATATATATATATATATATATATATATATATATATATAGGATTCGTCATTGTTTATCTTTAGGTTCAGCCCCTGCATAACACTATAAAATCCACCTCTTGTAGACCATTAGCAGTGCAGGCTAAAAGAACAGCATCACCTGCATATAGTAAAACAGGAACTAAAC
The DNA here is from genome assembly GCF_964261635.1 of Lissotriton helveticus. Lineage (NCBI taxonomy): Eukaryota > Metazoa > Chordata > Amphibia > Caudata > Salamandridae > Lissotriton > Lissotriton helveticus. The sequence goes on along the minus strand of NC_136071.1, from coordinate 880,448,730 downwards.
TCTAAAAATTTTCGGGAGGTAAGAAGTACAGTTAGTTAAAAATGAATCAAGGGCATTAACACAGAAAAGAAATAAAAAATGTTGCACGATTCAGCCTTGTCTCACCCCACACATGACTTGGATAGCGGGAGTCTATACACCTGTCTGGGAATAACACACTCTCATATTCGTGTCATGATGGAGACTTTTTTGCACACTCAAATATTAATCCACTTCCACGTATCCCATTATTTCTTATAGTTTATTTCTGTCAAGTAAGTCAAAGACACAGGAAAGGTCCATGAAAGCCATATGTATGGCACTTCTGGCTTTGAGATATTTACCCAAGATTAAGAAAACATTTAAAGCTTGCTCAATGGGGCCAAATCCTGGACGTAACCCATATTATACTTGGGTGAAAAAAGATTTTTTACTCACCCAGGCTTCTAACTTCCCCAAAATGACCCTACCAAAGATTTTCCCACATGAGTCATGCAGTGCAATTGGCCAATAATTGTAGGGGACATTCTTGGCTCCATTGTTATATACAGGGACTGTGAGTGGCTGCCTCCACAATTCAATCGTCCCCCCAATGATAATAGACCTAAAGAAAATTGTAAGCAACAGGGCCAGAATTCTAAATGATGGTTACAAATCTCCATTGGCACTTTGTCTTGTTCTGCTGCCTTGACAAATGCTGAAGGTAGTATAGCTGCACATACTTCCCAAACTGAGATGAATTTGTTAAATACTACTAGGTTCACAGTGGTTGCAGCAGGAACAACTGGGAGTCTTTGACTTTTTATCAGGCATTCCTGGGTTTAATACTTTTACAAAATGAGAAACCCATTTGTGCTCAAATATGTGACAATTTAATCCTGATTCTGGCTATGGCTTTTTAGTAAAGAAGGGACTGTTCAGTAGTTCCCAGATGGCTCTGTTATCTTTCAAGGCTGCTGCTTGTTTTGGATTGTCTCATGCCTTTGTTCTTATTTCAGACTTTCGTTTTTCAAAGGCTTATTTATAGTTCCTTCTAGCCACTCTCACCACCACTGCATCCCTTGAGATTTTGTGTGTTACATTTTTTTACACTTTATAAGTATTTGTGCATTTCGAGTTAAACCATGCATAAACAAGATTCAATATCCGTGGATTCTTAATCAGTAATAAATCAAAAATTTATTTGCAATTCCTATACAAATTTTCACATATACTTGCTAGCTCATAATTTTCTCCCAAGCAGTTTAGAATTTCTGCATAATTATTGCTCACCACATCTGTGAAACTTTTACTACAGTTAACATGTTCCATTTTTTTATGTACCCCATTTTTAGTATAGGTCATTGGCAGGGTTGTACCTGGCATAGGTGAAACTAGAAGTATGCAAGAAAGACCTTACAATTGTATATGTTTCTAGCAGTTCATCTGACTATCTGCTGCCTTAACATCCCCCATCGCAGCTACATCACCGGACACCTGAGAGACCTCCACTGGCTCCCAGTCAACAAAAGAATCACCATTAAGCTCCTCACACACTCCTACAAGCCCTACATGACACAGGACCTGTGTACCTCAACCACCGCCTCGCATTCCATGCACCCATGAGAGACCTCTGCTCCATCCAACTGGCTCCGGCAACCGTCCCACATATCGGCAAGAACACAGCTGGAGGAAGATCGTTCTCCGACCTCACAACAAAGACCTCGAACACACTACCTCTCCACCTCAGGCAATCACCATCACTGGCTCACTTCAGGAAAGACCACAGTTCCCTGTTGAACCAGCATCTATCTCCACCTGCCCCCAGCACCTTGAGACCCTTACGGCAATTAGTCATGCTTTACAAGACATCTGATTGATTAATTGATACTATGAAGAGCAAGTCACAGAATTAATGTGCTGAAATTATGATCTCTCTCCATTGATTTTGGCATATAGTTGTATACATCTTCAATGCACAGATACATTACCTAAATATGTGCCTTCTTATTCAAACCTCCAGTCAAAAATTAGGCAACATTTTATTTCTTATGATACAGTTTAGTTGGTTAAAACTGCCTGCTGATCAGTTACTTTGAAGTTATCACCAGTATACAAGTTCTGCCTGATTAGCCAGCACAGAGAAAAAAGTAGGAAAAAATGACTGCTTTCTGTATATAATCCATATAGGATATAAATCAATGTGACAAATTGCATGGTAATTGAGTGTACTTTTCAGAAGTAAAGTAATCCTTCATGCAGTAGATGCTCGTGGAGGGAGTGCCGCGGGTGCAGGGTGGGGGGTAGTAAACTCCGGCTCACGGCTGACCGGAGTAATGTGAATAAATAAATAAATAAAACAAATCTCATTGCACGTGCTGAAACGCCAAATGCGTTTCAGCACAGATTTTACTACACCTTCCCATGTCCTTGTTCATACATGTGTATCTATTTTGCTTGTCTGCTTGTCTCATGCTCTCACACACTCCTCTCTATTAATTGGTCCACTGAGTACCCACCCACATTGGTCCTTGCTCAAAATTTGAGATACGGTCATACCTCTTTTCTTTTTGTTATTACTTATCGGTGCTTAAGATCTGGTGTTAACAGATTATTGAAAGATGGCTTATAGGTTTCCTGCAGAGATTCCTAAAGTGCCTATTTTCACTTTATTTTAATTTGTCTTCTCACTATTTCTTATAGCTAGCTCTTTCTCTTCTCTTACATTCTGCTCTCACAAATGTTTATTGTTCCTGCCTCACTTTTCTCACCTCTGTTTATCTTAACTGCATGCAGTGTACCATGCTTTTTCTCCTTAAATCCATTTCTTCTCTTTTCTCTACTCTCCTTGGTCACTAGTCTCTCACTTTCACTCCTATCCTTTTCTCTCATCTAGCCATCTTTCCAAAAGATTCTTTTATGTCCTTTGCATACTTCACTCTACTGTGCATACCAATTAAAAATAAAAAGGTAAGAAAGGGATTTCTTTGGAAGCAAAACCAGCCGTCATATAGTATTAAAGTATTTTTTGACAGAGTACTTGGTTCAAGACAAGATTCCCACATTCCCTTTTTTTTACCTCTGCCTCGTTCTGATATCATTAACTTACATAAAAAAATAGAAACTGGTTGCTCATAGATGGGCAGTTTGTCAGCAACAGTGTTGCTGGAACAATTTTTAGAGTGGAGCTGCTGACCAATAATTGAAAGGCACAGGGGATATTCGACAGTCTATCTTTAAACACACATCAAATACTGCAATGGTTCCTGACAATGCTGTTTGCAGTTTGGGGCAGGTCTCAGTCAACATGATGGAGTCCTGCACCAAACTGTTTTTTTTTATTATTTTCAAGAAAATAATCCCGAAGCAGGATTGTCTTTTTTCAAAATAAAAAAGAAAATGTGAGTCCTCTTTTATTGCGATGTTACCATCTAGCAGTTTTCATGCCCATACTGCCAGGCAGTGAAGATTTACCTCTTATTTCACCCATCTAAGTTGAGTTGACGTAATTAGAGGTCTGCCTCTGATGGCCCATACTGGACATATTCGTCATAGGGGTTTAATCATGGTGGAGACAGACTAGCCTCTGCCATGATTAAACTAAAGGTCAGTCTACATCTAAAATATTTGGCTGGACGATCATTTTGGCAGTATGTATGCTCCGCCGACATTGAAATGGAGTATACAAACTGTCAACATATAAACAAGGTCCTAAATCAATCTGAGCCCTTCATCTTTTTTCTCACATCTCATATAGTCCCATTGATTGTCATGGTTGTGTTTCACATATTACATGGAAAAAGGTACATTCCCATGTCCACGGAAGTATACTAAACAACATTTTACCAGTCTGAGTCTCTGGCATCTTGCACTTAATCTGAATTCCTCTCATTCCCAAATGCTCCTCATACTTTAAGTGAGCTTTGGCTATTTAGTAGATTTCTGGCCTTATACGGTCTAACAGTCTCCCTGTTGCATCAAACAGCATTGTACATTACTCACAGCAGTATTCATGCATTCCTACATCACTCCGTCCCAATGCAACTGTGTAGTTTTATTCGTTCCTCACATTATTAGCTGCATATACTTGTTAAGTTTATGCCTTTATTCTTAAACAACAGAATGATTAAATATGAGCAAAAGCACAATCTAGAACTAGGCATAGGGGTTTATTTTGCTTGGAAAAGAGGAATTTGATATAGGCTTCAAGCGGTATATCAATGCTTTATTTATTCTTTCTCATGGTCAAACTCATCAGTGGGTGTTTTCCAGAGTGGCAGGATTATCAGAGACTGGTTTGCATGCCTGCGGTCTTGGGGTGGTGGGGGGTGGAGGTTGTGAACAAGGGGTCAATAGAGACTGAAAGAGCTGGGACATTGCCATTACAAAGGTTTAAGTTCAAAGCCCACTCTTCATCCATGGTCTCTATCTAATCAACAGAAAAAAGAGAGGAGCTATTAGCGAAATGTTTCTTTGCAGCATGGTTGTCAAAAAAAAGAAAAGGCAGCCACAGATGGGGCCAGCCAGCCAGTTGTACTTGCTGCAGGGCACCTCACCATCCTCGGCACCTCTGAGCCTTGCTGTCTATCATGTTTGTAATACATATATTTTATTAAGAACCACAACTCTGGATTCAGGCATGCCTCTCCCTTTTACCTACTCAACTTGCAGTGAGGTGTCGCGCAGAAGACAGAAGTGTGCAACATCTATGCACATGCTCAAAGCAGGGAGGCCTCTCATGCTAACTCGATGTGCTATATGTATGCAGTACGAAACCTCTTGGCCACAGCCCCACACCCTACTGCAACCCAAAGGGGGACTAAGAGCACTTGAGTCCTGACAAAACAAGCCTTCGCGGTCTCTCGTCTATCATGAAAGACCCAGGTTGGCAGATGACTAGACTGGCGAGAGAAAAGACCAGCTGCTTCTGGTGACTGCAACAGTCGCTAAGGAACTAAAAGCAGCTCACACCTTTCGCCCTCCTAGGGAAATGCCCGGTGCTTGACAGAGCCAGTATAAACAAGTCCAGCTTTGCTAAATTGTAAAATTAGTGTTTCTCGCAATTATAATTGTTAGTACCTTTACTTAAACTCTTTCATACATCACCTCTTTAACTTAATTTCTTTTGTGTGGAAATGGTTTTTTGAAAAATAAAATAGAAGTCTTCTTGACACAAACACTGTTTTATGGACAACATTCAAATCAACCAAGAAGGAACCCTATTCATTCTAAAAAAGTAAATCTTGGATAATGGTGAGGAGCATGTCTTTCAATTTCACAGAGTGCGAGCACTGTTTTCATCTTTACATAATTGTTGCAGAGAGAAAGCTGCTGAAAAACTCTTCAACTGAAATCCACATTTCATGTCAGACAAATCCCTTTGGATCATTAAGCAAGCATATAATAGCTTTTACTAAAATTACTAGCAACTCAACTCACAGTAGACAGCAATTCACTATACAGGGAAAGCATACAGTGGCTATATCAATTAGCACCATCAAATCTTTTTAAAAAAATGATATTCTGCTAGGTCTTGGCTGATACTTCTTCATGCTTGCAATAGAGTCTGAAGTAAATGTGCATATATAAAGCAAACCACAAATTGTTTAAAGTTGTGGACAGATTTAAGTAAGATCCTATTGAAACTAGATGGTTTGTAACTGGTTAAGTATCAATAATAGAAAGGGGGTGTTTACCTTCCTTTGCGAGCCCCCATGCATGATGGCACCCCAGAACCCAGATATTCATTCTGATGTGCAAGCAGTACAAAACAGGACTTTGATGTTAGATCTATGGCAGACGCTGATCTGCCGCCTACCTTACATCTCTGGGGGAATGATGAAGGAGTTTGAATGGTGCTATAGTGTCTGCCAACCTTCCATTCACCTCTTTCAGGTCTCTAGGAAACCAGGAATTCTTGTGACCCTCTTGTGCCACCAACTATTCTCTCCTTTGTCACTTGAGGGTTTGTGCAGACACACAGCTCAGTCAAGCTGCTGTGAGATGTTTGCTTCCTTCTATTGCACTTAAAGCTAACAACACAGCTTTCAGAAGGGGAGGGCCAAAAATGCCCAGAGACTAGTGGGAGGAGAGGTGGCAGGATGTCTGCTATTGTTGTTCTTTTAAATATCTGGACAGTGGCAGGTGAGAACGTTAACAAGGGAGTAGGACAATATTATATTTATATGTATATTTATTTTATAAATATATATTACCTACTGGCGGTCGCCAGTAGGTATATATAGTTAGGATTTTTTCTCTATGGGATTTTTGAAAATTCTATGTCTAATGACTTTGGCGTTTGTGGACGGAATTGGCTGAAATTTTCCGGAAAATGGCACATTTTGTTTCTGAGCAGCCCTTGAAAATTTGGGGGGGGTTCGTCAAGGGGGGGCCGAGAAAATAGGGGGGTCCCAAAACGTGTTTTTAACATTGAGTTTTCCATAGGGCGGTTGGCCTCACTTTTAGCCCGAACGGCTGAATGGATTTGCACGAAACTTGGCAAAATTGTAGGGACTGGTAGCCCGATGTGCCTTTGCTAGGTCTCAATATATGTGCTCCAGTGGATTTTGAGAAATTAACGTTCAAAAAAAGATATATATCTGTAACAGCGGACCGGGCAGCGCTCCGGTTCGCGGACTTTACGCGTAGCGAAGCTGATTGGCTCTCCGGCGTCTGTGAACATTCCAAACAGTCCGTAGCGGCCGCCATCTTGTCTCTCGGTAGGATCGAGAGACAAGAGGAGGCCAAAGCGAAGCGAAGGGGCAAATGACCATAAGGGGGCATAGTAGATCCTCGCTGACCCCCTAGGTTTGATGTGGAGGTTTTAAAAGGGTCCCGCGGGGCAAAAAAAAATAATAATAATAATAATTGAACGGCTGAATGGATTTGCACGAAACTTGGTAAAATATTAGGGACTGGTAGCCCGATGTGCCTTTGCTAGGTCTCAATATATGTCCTCCAGTGGATTTTGAGAAATTAACGTTCAAAAAAAGATATATATCTGTAACAGCGCTCCGCTTCGCGTAACGGAGGTTTGCGAAGCTGATTGGTTCTCCGGCGTCTGTAAACATTGCAAACAGTCCGTAGCGGCCGCCATCTTGTCTCTCGGTAGGATCGAGAGACAAGAGGAGGCCAAAGCGAAGGGGCAAATGACCATAAGGGGGCATAGTAGATCCTCCTTGACCTCTTAGGTTTGATGTGGAGGTTTTAAAAGGGCCCCGCGGGGCAAAAAAAAAATAATAATAATAATCGAACGGCTGAATGGATTTGCACGAAACTTGGCAAAATTGTAGGGACTGGTAGCTCGATGTGCCTTTGCTAGGTCTCAATATATGTGCTTCAGTGGATTTTGAGAAATTAACGTTCAAAAACAAGATATATATCTGTAACAGCGCTCCGCTTCGCGGAGATAAAATTATATCTGTATTACCTAGCTGTTGCTAACACCAGTTAGCGACGGCTAGTAGGAGATAGCGACCATCTTGGGCCCCACTTTGCATGTGAGTGATATTTATCACTAATGACATGCAAAGTGGGCATGCCAAGATGTTAGCGACTGGAAACAGTCGCTAACATCGCTATCTCCTATTATCAACTTTTGGAAATATTCGAGATAAGCGCGAATATCTCCAAAAGCTAGCACCTGCCCTGAGCAGTTCTTAGCCATGTTATCCAATGGGAGGTGGATAACATGGCTAAGAGCATTAGCTCTGTAATGCATGAATATCGCTGAGTTTTCAGCGATATTAATGCATTGCGGTCGTTTATTATCGTATTTGCGATAAACCTTGATAATAGCAAGGTTTATCTGCGATAATTTCTGACGATGCTTAGCGGTAAAAAAAATCGTTGCTAAGCATCGTTAGGGATAAATATCGCTTAACTTTGGTAATATGCCCCAACGTCTGTTAACGTTCGATTCGAAGGAAATCAGGAAGTGTTGAAAAACATTGTCTGCGCCATCTTGTCTTTTTTCAAATGCCACTCTTTTGTCGTGCACGGCAGCCATTTTAGATGCCTTGACCAGACCCACTCTGTGCACGCTGTCGATCCTTAGCATGGCTCCCCACCCTCGCAAGCATCTCCCCCAGGCAGTGGTCACCCCCGCTCTCTGTCTTATGCATGGGTAATAAACCTCCCCCCATCTGCGCTGCTCTTCCCTGAGAATCACACCCTGTGCCCGCCCGACACCTCCCTTTCGCCCTATTCACTACCGCACCCTCTGACACTCCTTTTCCTCTGTGTCCGATTGTCCAGGCTGGTCCTAGGGTATCAGCTAGCCCTGCAGATGTAGTTTATGGCCCCAGCTGTAAAGAATCACCCCTCTTCAAAGGAGTTATAGTAGATCAAGGCCCACACTCGATGAGATCCGTCACAGCAGACGCGTTCCTATTATCTGAAAAACATCCTGTATTGTGATTGGGGAGGGGACCGAGCCTGAAGCGGAAGATTCCAGGGATGACTCTTTGTACATCAAAGTTTTTACAATTATGTGTCACATTAAAAATATATAGCACTCCGACAAAGTAGTAAGATTATAAAACTTTAATAACTTATAAATATATACAAGAAAACAAAAATAGTAATAACATATAAACATTTTTAGGGAAAAACAACGAAGTAGCGGTCGGCTGTGCGAATAGTCCCAACGCAGCACAATGTCCAGATTTCCGGCGTGGGGCGTCGCGGGGGGTGGGTCATCAGTAGCAAACTGTTGTGCGAATAGTTCCAAGGCAGCAGAACGATGGCACCAAGGTGATGTCCAGTAAGTTGCCGCACTGGTTTTGGTATCCTACAATGCTGCTCCGAATAACGGCGTGGGGCGCCCCGGGGGAGGCGGCGTGAACGGGCCTCTCCAGGTGGAGTGTCATCTGTTGTAGTGGGGCGCCCCTTTACCGTTTCAGTTGCCATTCCGTCCGTTTTTGGTCCACTGTGTCAAAAGCCGCAATTCAGCTGAGTTGCGCCCACTCTTGCGGTGCAGCGATAGGCGGCTGTCACAGGACTCTCAAAATGGCGGCAGGCTCTTTCCTTTTTGGGCCTGGTCCACTGAAATGGCCCTGGGACACCTTGGAAATCAGACGCTTGTCTGCTAGGTCTTGGACCCCATTCTCGAAAGCGTCCCCTCCGCCTTGAGGATTCATCAAAAGTTTTGGGGGCCCCCGACTCCTGTAGGCTTCTGGTGGGGAGCGGTTGCCATGATTGCTCGCGGAATGACCACGACGGAGCTACGAGATGGTGGTGCTCTCATGCTGACGCCAGCTTCAGTCTGAAACATCCAGAAACAAGGAGGGGCTTTCATCGTTTGGGAAAAAAAAAAAGTTTTCATCCAATGAAAAGTGTTGTTTTTAGGTCATATGATCAAGCCTTCCATCATTAGGAAACCAAAAGTAAAATGAACCAATGAAAAGTTTTATAAACAAGTCACATGACCTGTTATGCGGCATAGGGTATAAAATGCGGAGAAAATACGTTGGCACGTGAGGCGGCGTCAGTAGCGGACCGATGTGCGAATAGGCCGAAGGCAATACAACGCGCCAAGATCCGGATGGCACCGAGGTGGTGTCCAGCAAGTTGCAGCACTGGTGTGGCCATCCTACAATGCTGAAAGTCGGCGTGGGCCGCCCCGTTGGCCTGTGAGTTTGCGTCAGTAGCGGACCGATGTGCGAATAGGCCGAAGGCAGCACAACGCGCCAAGATCCGGATGGCACCGAGGTGGTGTCTAGTAAGTTGCCGCACTGGTGTGGCCATCCTACAATGTTGAAAGTCGGCGTGGGGCGCCCCGTTGGCCTGTGAGATGGCGGCAGTAGCGGACCGATGTGCGAATGGGGCCAAAGGCAGCGCAACAATATTTTCGGAATAGAAGACACCACAAGGCGCTGAGATGCCAAGATCCGGATGGCACCGAGGTGGTGTCTAGCAAGTTGTGGCACTGGTGTGGCCATCCTACAATGGTAAAAGTCGGCGTGGGGCGCCCTGTTGGCCTGTGAGATGGTGTCAGTAGCGGACTGATGTGCGAATGGGGCCAAAGGTAGCGCAACAATATTTTCTGACTGACACCACAAGGCGCTGAGATGCCAAGATCCGGATGGCACCGAGGTGATGTCTAAGTTGCGGACCGATGTGCGAATGGGGCCAAAGGCAGCGCAACAATATTTTCTGTATGGAAGATACCACTAGGCGTTGAGATGCCAAGATCCGGATGGCACCGAGGTGATGTCTAGTAAGTTGCTGTACTGGTGTGGTCATCCTACAATGCTGAAACTCGGCGTGGGGCGCCCTATTAGCCTGTGAGATGGCGTCAGTAGCGGACCGATGTGTGAATGGGGCAAAGGTAGCGCAAGAATATTTTCTGAATAGAAGACACCCCAAGGCGCTGAGATGCCAAGATCCGGATGGCACCGAGGTGATGTCTAGCAAGTTGCTGTACTGGTGTGGTCATCCTACAATGCTGAAACTCGGCGTGGGGCGCCCCATTAGCCTGTGAGATGGCGTCAGTAGCGGACCGATGTGCGAATAGGCCGAAGGCAGCACAACGCGCCAAGATCCGGATGTCACCGTGGTGGTTTCATAGTTGAGAGGCACTTCATCTGCAGTGGGGCGCCGAGATCCGGATGGCACCGAGGTGATGTCTAGCAAGTTGCTGTACTGGTGTGGTCATCCTACAATGCTGAAAGTCGGCGTGGGGCGCCCCATTAGCCTGTGAGATGGCGTCAGTAGCGGACCGATGTGCGAATGGGGCCAAAGGCAGCGCAACAATATTTTCTGAAGAGAATTTACCAAAAGGCGCTGAGATTCCAAGATCCGGATGGCATCGAGGTGGTGTCTAGCAAGCTATGCAGTTGAGTTGTGTGCGCACTTGCGGCGAATAGGTCGAAGGCAGCATAACAATGTTTTCTGAATAGAAGACACCACAAGGCGTTGAGATTCGGTTACCACCGAGGTGATGTCTAGCAAGTTGCCGCACTGGTGTGGCCATCCTACAATACTGCTCCGAATAACGGCGTGGGGTGCCCGAAGGGGGGGGGGGCGGCGTGAACGGGCCTTCCTAGGTGGAGGCTCGTCTGCTGTAGTGGGGCGCCCCTTTACCGTTTCAGTTGCCATTCAGCTGAGTTTCGGCTGCTCTTGATGCTACAGCGACAGGCGGCTGCAACAGGACTCTCAAAATGGCGGCCTGTTCTTTGGATTTGGGCCTGGTCCACTAAAATGGCCCTGGGACACCTTAGAACTCGGACGCTCGATTTTTTTTTCCTTTCCTGTACATGCAAAAAAAGGTAAATGCCCGGTACGTTACACGCTTTATCTGCCACGATGAACTCTCCAGAGGAACCGAAAAAAAATATAGTTATGGTAACTATACCATGCATCGTCATATGGAGAGGTGGCACCAATTAATTATAGTGCTGCATAAAAGAGAGATTTGGAGGAGAACCCCTGACCTGCTAGTACATTCATCAAAGAAGTGGCACTGACAGCATCAGAGGCAAGGGAAACGGTCCCAAATATTTAGAAGAACTTTGGAAAGATTAAAATGACATGTTTAGATTGTGGCAAATTAATTTCATGTGGACAGATGAGTTTTACTCTAATAAATACAGCATATGAACATCATCATAGTCGATGGTTGGTAGAGACATTTTGACTATATCCTGGACCTGCCCGTCCTCGCCCAAAATGGCGCCGGAATAAATGGGACTCGTAACTCCTTGTTGTGTACTGGTTGCAGAACCTTGAAATCACGAGATACGTATGCAGTTTTGAAGCACATGGCGGGCGGGGACGAGAATTGATTGAATATTTCGACATCCCTATTGATATTAAGTTCTGATGTGTTATTGATTACTGTACTATTGAAAGTTCGAATTAACGTCACCCATGGTACTTGCCCGCAAATGTATATCTAGATAATTTTATTGTAACTGGCCCTGTCGTATTTTAATTATAAAATGTACGTCCACCGATTCCGTAACTGTTAGACACCTTAGTTCTTGCAACCTAATGGCCCGCCCGTTACGTTCCTGTACAGTGTAAATGTCTACTCATCATATACGATTACAGTTTGCTCCGTGGCAGGCCCACGTGGTTATAGGCTCGTATTTGTATAATGAAATTTTCACAATAAAGGTTTTTAAAAGAAAACATGGTAGTAGTATATACATTGGTAAAGTTTTTAATAATAGTCACTGTTTTAGAATCATTAAAAGGCAAGTGAAATAAAGCAGACCAATTACATGAAGGGTAAAAGGTATAATACGAAGGAACGCAGTAAAGATAAATGGTCAAGGGCTGTTGTGTTTTCTATTCCTGCAACATAAAGTGATCGATAAGAATCTCATATTCAGGCGTATCGGCGACTAAGACAGCAGGTCGACCCTCTTTTGCTCAACGGCTCCGTCATGGGACGAAGAAACGCTCTTTTTCTCGAAAAAAGAATATATTTTACTTGCAGGACAGTTGTAAATTTTCCGGGAAAGTACATTAGCCTGGAACATTATAACATATATTTAAGAAAAAATAATGTTCGGAAGTAATAAAAAGCGTAATTTTTAGGTCATATGACCAAGCCTTTCATCATTAGAATATGAAAAGTAAAATGAACCAATGAAAAGTTTTATTAACAAGTCACATGACTTGTTATGCTTACGTTACGCGCTGCGCGCCCCGGATGACTTCCGGATGCGCTAACGCGGCGCGTCATATGACGCATTACGCGACAACGCAGGTCCAGAATATAGTCAAAATGTCTCCACCAACCAGCGGTCGGAACACAACCCCTTTCAGCAGGCTAAATAGTTCTGTTAAATGACAACAGAAGGGACAGGCAACAAGAACCATCAGTCAAAGAGGGGAGGGCTAGTTCTTCTCTACCGGGTTACATTGGGGCGCTACCGGAACTGATCGAATTGGTAGTCTACAGTGTTTCTGGATGTTTCAGCCTGAAGCTGGGGTTAGCATGAGAGCAGTACCATTTCGTAGCTCAGTCGTGGCCATTCCGCAACCAATCATGGCAGCCGCTCTTTATCGTTATTTTGGGCGGGGTGGGTGGCGGAGCCGAGCTGTTTTGCAGCCATTATTGTGTGGAGTTCAGTTCATTTCACTAGTTTTGTATTTGTCATGAGGGGTTGTTCCTAATGTTTCTATTTTAGTGAGGTCAAAAAGAGATCCCGTTAGTGGCCTACTGATTTTGCTCGATTCCTTTTCTTTTTTTTTTTACACGATTTTTCGTTATCTGCAAAGACTAAACAGAGTATTGCGACTCTGTGTTTGTTTGTAAATAGAGAATGAACCAAAGAGAACCAATTCTAAAACAGTAAATACTTGGATAACAATCAATCAAATGGAGAGAGAAGCAGGCACGACGTATTACAACGGGGGCAAAGGCCTGCGTTAACTACCCTTCACTATGTGCAAAGAGAGAGTACTCCTAATAGAAATGAGGGGGGGGGCACCATTCAAAGCAGATCAGTGTGCATAAACACGAAAATGTTTTCACTTACCACGTACTTGACATTCGACAGCTTATGATATTTGCTATTAAAAAACCATTGAAATTCACTGAAAAAACCATAGGTTATAGATCATATATAGTTAGGAATTAGCATTTACAAAACCTTGAAAATTCACTGAAAAAACCATAGGTTATAGACCATATATAGTTAGGAATTAGCATTTAAAAAACCTTATTTTACTCACACAAAACCATTGAAATTCCATATATAGTTAGTTGCACTAACTATATATCGCGCACCCGCAATCCACTGCTGATGATGTCACACATTACATCATTCATGACATGGTCAGTGACATCACTGATGACATCACTGATGACATCTCAAATGACATCACTGATGACATCACTGATGACATCTCATTTGACATCAATGACCACATCACTGATGATATCATTCATGTGACAATACAATGCATCTCCTCATATTTTAATATAACCTCTGTTTCACCCAGTGTTAAATACAGAGTATAATTTTTGAAACCATTGACACACCAATACTAGTTACTACATATGTACTCACTGATTCCTACGTCTACACACACATTCACTCATTCACCCATATAATCATTCATACATACAATCACTCATCTTTACAACACTATCATATGCACTCATACACCTATACAGACACTCACACTCTGCCACTCATCCATGGAGTTACTCACACACCTAGTCAGTCCTGTAAAGAATCAATCACACTTCCATTTTCTTGTCTATACAGTTAAACATAGAGCACCTTATATTTTCAAACATATACTAACACATACTTACCTTGTTATACAATCATTGATATAAGTACACATTGATCTGCACAGAGTCACACACCTCCCAGCCAGCCACACACACACTCAGTCTCCCATACAAATACTTGGACAATCAATCAATAACCTATATAGTTACTCATATAGCTACTGATCAACACATGCAGCAGTTTACAGAACAACAGACATAATGATGCACAAATTAAGACAGTTTAGTCACTAACCCATGCACTCAGTGAGACACATTTAATCACTCAGTCATACAGTCAGTCATGCACCTACTAAATCCTTCGTCCAGACACTTACACATCCACTCATTCTTCAATATGTAAGACATATTTAAACTTTACAGAAACAAAAAATCACTGGATGTTGTTATCAGTCATGTCATCAGTGATGTCATTTGAGATGTCATCAGTGATGTCACTGACCATGTCATGAATGATGTAATATGTGACATCATCAGCAGTGGATTGCGGGTGCGCGATATATAGTTAGTGCAACTAACTATATATGGAATTTCAATGGTTTTGTGTGAGTAAAATAAGGTTTTTTAAATGCTAATTCCTAACTATATATGGTCTATAACCTATGGTTTTTTCAGTGAATTTTCAAGGTTTTGTAAATGCTAATTCCTAACTATATATGATCTATAACCTATGGTTTTTTCAGTGAATATATATATATATATATATATATATATATATATATATATATATATATATATATATAACCTGCTGGCGGTCGCCAGTAGGTATATATAGTTAGGACCTAGTTACCATAGGAAATTCCGAACATTCTATTGGGAATAACTTTGGCGCCTATTGAGGGATCTGTTTGTAATTTTCCTTAAATTTGCCTCGCTCCGCTCCTTCCCTGAAAGATTTGGGGGGATTCGTCAAGCGGGGTATGAGAAAAAAAGGGGGTCCCAAAACGTGTTTTCCCCATGTTAATTTCCATAGGGCCAGTCTGACACGGCTACAGCTCGAACGGCTGAACGGAATTACACCAGATTTGGCAAAATGGTAGGGACTGGTATGCAGCAATGCCTTTTGTATGTTTGGTGTAAATCCCTCCAGTAGTTTTTGAGAAAATGTAATTTGACATTTTTAAAATGGCATTTTCTATGGGACCTTTAGACAAGGCTACAGCCCGAACAGCTGAACGGAATTACACCAAACTTGGCAAAATGGTAGGGACAGGTATGCAGTAGTGCCTTTTCTATATTTGGTGAAAATCCCTCCAGTAGTTGTTGAGAAAATTGAATTTGAGCAAATTATATATCTATATGCGCTCAACATTCTATTGGGAATAACTTTGGCGCCGATTGAGGAATCTGCGTATAATTTTCCAGAATTTTGTCCAGCTCCACTCCACTCCTTCCCTGAAAGTTTCAGGGTTATTCGTCAAGCGGGGGCCGAAAGGGTGGTCCCAAAATGTGTTTTCCCCATGTTCATTTCCATAGGGACCTTTAGACACGGCTACAGCCCGAACGGCTGAATGGAATTACACCAAACTTGGCAAAATGGTAGGGCCTGGTATGCAGATGTGCCTTTGCTATGTTTGGTGAGAATCCTTCCAGTAGTTCTTGAGAAAATTGAATTTGAAATTTTTTAAATGACATTTTCTATGGGACCTTTAGACACAGCTACAGCCTGAACGGCTGAACGGAATTACACCAAACTTGGCAAAATGGTAGGGACAGGTATGCAGTAGTGCCTTTTCTATATTTGGTGAAAATCCCTCCAATAGTTGTTGAGAAAATTGAATTTGAGCAAATTATATATCTATATGCGCTCACCGTACGCGCACCGTACGCGTACGGTACGCGTACCGTACGTGAGCGTACCCTTACGCGCACGAGCGAGTTTCTGATTGGCTGACAGTCGACTGTCAACATTCTAAACTGTCCAAACCAGGAAGTGTTGACCACCATCTTGTTTTTCAGGAGAACTGAGGCACAAGAGAGCCCAAAACAAGAGTGGAAAACACGAAAAGGAGGCAGGGTAGAGACCCCCCAACCCTCTAGCCCTTTTTAGGGGGTCCCAAAAGGACCCCCAAGGGCAAAAAAAAAAAAATTGAAAAAATCGCGGGGTACGCCCAACCGTACTCGTACAGTGCGCGTACACCGCGATTTAACCTACCCTGCCCCCTTTTCACGTTTTTCACTCTTGTTTTGTGCTCTCTTGTGCCTCACTTCTCCTGAGAAACAAGATGGCTGCTCAGGTGGTCCCAGAAGGATAATAACATATATAAACGTTATCCGCTAATAGAATTAGCATTTACAAAACCTTTGAAATTTATTGAAAAAAAATATAGATTTCACGCCTGATATAGTCATTTGAGATGTCATCGGTGATGTCATCAGTGATGTCACTGACCATGTCATGAATGATGTAATATGTGACATCATCAGCAGTGGATTGCGGGTGCGCGAAATATAGTTAGTAGAACTAACTATATAGGAGCATATATATATATATATATATATATATATATATATATATATATATATATATATATATATATGTTTGTATATCTGAACAGGGGAGTCTTGGTCGCATGATTAGGTACTATCTAACAGTCAATTAGCTATAAGTCATAAAGTAGGAGAATAGAATTTTTCCCATACTTGGGGCAAGTGGCAAACCTGCATAACTCACACTTACCTATTTTAGGTTTATAAACAAGATGTGGGACCAGTGGGTCTTAACAGTTACTGCATGACTCCCAACCTATGTTTGGGAGGAGAGGATTCTGACAACCATAGTGATGCAGAGTATGTAGCTGTTTACAAAGCATGTTTAAGTATAAAATTACAGCATAGTTTCAGGTAATAACTGTTCATAGGTTGGGACATGATTGCTGCACAAGACACGTAACATATTCTTATTTGTCCTAGGTGGGCGAGTTTACGACACAAGTACATTCACCCTCTTCTTTTGCCTTTGAATTTTAAGCAAGCTAAGCCAGTCTTATTGCATTTGCACTTTTTAGAGATTTCCAATGTATGCTGATTTATGATTTTAAATGGCAATTTTGTGAAATCTTTTTATTATTTAACCTGTTTTATTGTCCTTTTTGTGATTTGCTCTGTCAAATCCAATAAAGTTATCTGGCTGACAGGCTATATGCCTACATTTAAGCTTCTGCCCTGGCTCTGCAGCAGTACGTGTTTAATACAGATCTCCATACCTACTCATATGCAATGTCTAAACAGGGGCGTAACACAGGCCCCCGCAGCCCACGCATTGCGGGGGGCCCCGGGCCCACACTCCTGGGGCCCCACACTCCAGGGGCCCCCTCCGTGTACATGATGTGATTTTGATGGTGTGCAGTGCGCACGGCACAGAACATCGACCCGGCCTCAATAAACTAAAGGATGCACACGCGCACCAATGCAGGCTGGGTGTAACAGGTTGCGGAGGGGGTGGGGGTGGGTCTGTGCTCGCACTCCAGGGGCCCCCCTCACTCACAATATTATGATTTTAGGGGCACGCCCGGCCTCAATAAATTAATGGTGCACAGCAGCACCACGGTGATGGCACCCACGCCCCTAGGCCCCGGACAGGCCTCACAGGCTCCGCTCTCTAATTAAATGGAGGCTCTCTCTTTTATGGTGCGCAACTGAACTGCTGTGCAGTGCGCACGCGCGGGCCCCCGGCCGAGCCATTTCAATAATTAATGGTGCGAGGGCCCGGCCGGGCCTCTCTGAGGATAATTGGTTAGTGTGTGCGTGTGGTGCGCAGTTGTCTCTGCGACGCGCCTGCGCAATTTTCAGGGTGGGGCTGAGGCAGCAGGGTCTGGTGTCGTGACCAATATACTGAATACTGGTCATGCAGAGCACGCCATTGAAAGTGCGCGTGAGCCGAGATCCCAGGACCAGGTCAGACCCAGCCGTCACGCTTTGCTGAGAAGGACCATCGGAGGTCTGTGGCCATAATTATTACCAGCCCTGGGCCCTGTCTGACTAACGTTGCCCAGTTGCCCTGTCAGTGGTGCCTTCTCTTCTCTGCTGCTGCTGCCTGGCCCGATCGCACCTACCTGAAGCTGCAGACCAGGCCCAGCCCGCAGGCCAGTCATCTATTCTAGGTACATTACATCCTCCACAGTCCTCAGTCTCTGGCTTTGTAATGTATTAGATTTACCCAAAACAATCCAAGCTGTGGGCCGCTAACGTTGTGTTGCTTTCCCTCTCACATGTCCTCCTGCTACAAAACACCACGGGGCAGATTTACAAGCCCCCTGCACCACCACTACGTCACTTTTCGTGACGTACTGGTGGCGCAGGAGGCTCCTCCATATTTACAAGGAGAGGAAAAGCCACTCTGCGTGACTTTTCCTCTCCTTGTAAATATGGCCCCTTCACATGCAGCACTGTGCGTGGAAGGGGCGTTCCATGGGTGTTGCTGTGGAACAAAACACATCTCCAGATTTACGAGAAATCGTAAATCTGGAGATGCATGTAAATGCTACAACACCATAGAGGTGGCGTAGCGAGGCGCAACGAAGAGAAATGTTTTCATTTCTCCTCGCTTTTAGAAATGTTTTCAATTCACCTCGTTTTTTCCTCTTTTCAATGTGTGCTACATTCTACAGCACACATTGAAAGAGGAAAAAGCCTCTTGTGATTGTTTTTGTGCAGGAAGGTCTCTCTTCCTGCACAAAAACATTCTCCCCACGAAAACAGGCATCCTTCCACCATGGTGCAAGGGTGCCTGCACATGCACATGGTTGCAGTTTGTGCGCCAGCGCAGGGGAAGCACAGCGATGCGACATATTCTTGTAAATATGTCGCTTCGCTGTGCTTTCCAAACTAACGCAGCACGGCGCAGCAAAATGACTTGCTGCACCGTGCTGCATTACGTTGTATACAATCTGCCCCCACCCATTTGCCCACCAGTGATGCAAATTTTCCTTACACACCTTCTTTTGAAAAAGCACTACAATTTATACTGAGGTCCCAAAACCCGTTTCGAATTCGATCCTGGGCGGGGGGGGGGGGGGGTTAATGTAAGTGTGAGAGCATGGATTTAGATGATGAAAGAAGTTATTGGACTAGCGAAAAACCGCAAATGGCTGTCAGCTACCACCCCATTCTAAAACATGTACAGCTCAAAGTATACATTCTTTGACACAGAATTTGAGCGCAGCTATTGGCCTAAACATATAGTAATGTCGCGTTCTTGTGTTGCAATGGGATTATTGCTGTTGTTTGATTTGGTCATTGGACCCACTTTGTATGATCACCAGTGCTGACCTCTTTGTTGTGCATGGGGTAAACCCATTTCATCCCACAAGAACAGGACACTAATTGAAACCAGAACCTAACTCCCCATTAGCCTCTCACCACCTGAGAATGAAACGACTAGTGATGAACCCTGCAATTTACTTGGGCTCCAGTTTATTGCCAATAAATGCAACTCAAATGTAACTTGGTCAATTAGTGTGTCAGGTATAATAATGTGCAATCATAACGCCCAACAGGTATTTAAACATATTCTATGGACTCTGGAAGGTTAATAATGTTCTGGTGTCCAGAGCTGAAGTGAGCGATCAGATTGGCTTAGTTCTTGGCATAACGTTGCCAAGAACAGATATGATTTTATTTTTTGCAAAATATTCATTTAAAGTAAAAAAAATGCAGGTTTTCACAGGTTTTATTGGTGGTAAAAAAAACATTTTTAAAAGTTGGGATTTCCCACTCTGTTCACTCGGTTAATGAATGGATACTAGATTTATCTGCTCTTGCAAAAATTTAAAATCATGAAGTCAATTTAAGGCATGTAGACATTTGTAAGACATCATAAACCCACAAGTATCCAAGTGCCATCTCAAAGGACTCAGGAGACCAAGCTGAACATCCAATCTGTTTTAGCCTAACTACCATGGACCCTTAAAACAAGGAGTTCATTCCACCAATAAAAACGATAGATGTACAACATTCAATCTCCCGCAGTCATTAGCATTCTCCTTGAGACATTTAATCATCTCATATCCCATGGTCGCCGAATCTGTCCCAAAAGGTATGATTCCATCTTCTTTTCAGAATGGACAAAGCCGTCACCTGAAGCAGTTTTATGAATCAGGACCTTAGATTAACGCCAGTAAATTAGCAATATGAAGCCACCGGTAGCCTCTTAAGTATAGAATAGATAGGTTGCCAACATGGAAAGTCAGTTGCTGAATGAACAGCAGAACTCTATTTTCTGTAGGTGCCCCTAAACACTTTCTGAAGTACAGCTTCCTGTCTGCAGCCAGTGCCGTTCCACTGGCAGCAGGCTTCTGCACAAACTATTTTTCTTCATTTTATTCATGCACTTTTTTTTTTAATTCATGTTTTTATATATAGCGCAAACTCGATCTGAGGTATTATAATGTTTTACATGAGCACCAGTTGCTTTACAGAAGGACACATACATTTTTTTAGGCACAGAGTGATTAAGTGATTTGCCCAGAATCACAGGGTGTTGAGCGTCCCTGCGAGACTCGTACCCCGATCCCTAGCTTCGAATTTGACCGCTCTAGCTGGTAGCCACATCCTCTATTATACAAGTGCATATGTCTGAAGTATGTCCCCCCTCCCACCCCACCGCTGTCTGTGTTTTTCCTTGCTCTCTTTGGCCCCTGCCCTCCTCTCACCATCTGTTCTCTTTTGTTTTTTATTTTTGCTGTTTTATGTAGCAACAACTTCACCCAAAGGTATTGGAGAAATTTTTCAGGCGCACCAGTTACATTACACAAAGCCATGTTCGTTAATTTTTTTGAGGCATGGGAGGTTTACCCAGAATCACAGGATGTTCCCCAGCTGTTGGCAGCTCTGGCCGTAACGTCACATCCTCTTGCCCAACTTTCCTCCCTCCTGTTGCTTGCCCCTCCCACCGTCTATTATATTACAGCTTGCCCCATAGCAAGCATTGGTGATGCCAAGAAATTTAACCTATGCAAGATATATTGGTTTTGTCAATGTGTATTTAGACATGTTGCACAGCAGCACCGAACATGGTGTAAAGTAAAGAAATAAATCGCTATGATGCAGCTAGCATTGGCCACATCACAGCTTATTGTTTTTCTTTACTTTAAGCCATGTTGCACTGCACCCCACTCTACTATCCAGTATGTCTAAAAACATTAATAAAGCCAAATGCTATTTGACTTTGTTAAAGTCATTAAGACATGTAGCAGAACATGGCTCCATGGTGATTAATTGTAGCATCAAAACTTAAACAAGTTTGATTCCCACAGTAATTTCTGTCCTTGGGTTATGCAGTCTGGTCACACTGTGGTGACACCACAGGAACATCTGGGCCTCACCCTCAAAGAGGGGTGCAGGACCTTCCCTGGTACTGCAATGGACATCTTTGGCTCATCCCGCCTCACCTCAGCTGTTTCACGGCTTCCATTTCTTCTCAGCAGCATCTTCCTCATGTAAGGACACCGCTAGAGTCCCTGTTGTATGGTTGGCAATCTCTCTATGGAGCTTATACATCCGTTCCTGGTAAGTCAAAGCGAAGTCCTCAGCTTTGTGGACCTGAACTTACCAAGGGGAGTTTGTTGTGGATGACCCAACCTGGAGCACAGAGAGTTTCTCAACACCACTTGGAGGCAGAACCTAGGATCCAATAGAGAAATTTCGGTCTAACTAATGAAATCTGAAGTCTTTCATCCATCTATATACCAAAGCCGCAAACGGCAGATGCGTATGAAATCTGTCACTTCTTATTCCTGTTCGGAGCAGTTTTGACCTTTTGCTTACTCCTATGAGTTAGATCCAGCCAAAATCTTTGCGGTGAGGTATGAGCAGGCATGTGGGATGGAGCTGAAGGCCTCCTCTCAGACAATACCAATAAGGACACAAAAGAAGGGTAGGTTGTCTTTCTCTGCTTACTGTTAACTGGAGCGTAGACTGTCTTACTTGGCTTACTATTAACCTGTGGGTGGTAAGCTCTACTGAGAATGGGCCAAGCACACAAGCGGGCACTGACTGAGCATTTACCCGGTGGGCTGGAAAGGTGGGGGTCTGTTTTGGACCAGTGGGGGGGGGTTTGTTGCAGGGAGCCGGTTTTGCAGCAGTGCTTTTACCAGTCGGTTTAAAATATTTATGCCTTCCTGCACAAAACAAAAGGCCATTGGTTGACTAAAGTGGTTTGATTTTTGTATGCTTCTGCCTACTGTACTTGTTACTGTTTTGCTAGTCACTTTGAAATATTTGAGCCTTCAAAAAGGGAATTGTTAGTTTAAATTGGTTTGATTATTGTATGGTGCTGTAGTTATTATTGTTTACCTATTGCTTTGGAATATATGTGCCTTTATGCACACACCAAATGGGGAATTGTTTTACCAACCTGGCTTCATTTTTGCATATTGCTGGACTTGTTTTTACCATGCACTTTGAAAGTATTTTCACCGTGATGCAAGAAGAAAATTGGATTGCTTTACAAAACATGCTTGGTTTTTGTATAGTGTTGGACTGGTGATTGCTTTATTATGCGCTTTGAAAATATTTGCACTTTTTCTTTTGCTTTACCAACTACAGTTTGTATAGATTGTCATTAAGCACTTGCTGATATGGTTTGTTTTTATTCTACCTGCAGTGTTATTTATGGTGTTGCTTTCACTTGTCTGTAATACTTATGCCTTAAATCTTGTATTTAGCAATCTTTATACTACAGAAATGATAAATTAAAACAGACAAACATCTGCATCAATGTTCTGAAGCATACAAATAGTTTTCTTCCTCAGCCTTGTTTGCCTGCCTGTTTTGCAATGCTTACTAATAAAGACATGATGGTAGAAATTGAAATTGCTTCCTCAGTTCACGTTGTTATGATCATGCACAACCCTTGACATTTGCTAGTGTGTGGCATGCAGATAATTCACTAGTCTATTTCTCTTGACTTTCGCAGGATACTGAGTACTTCTCAAGTATATTGTCAGTCGAGTGTTTATGGAATTGCAGGTTTGGGTTTGTCTTTCAAAGTTTCAAGTGATTGTCCATTAATGTCAATTCTATTTCAGATCCTTCATAGTTGTTCTTTGTTCTTCAGCCATAGTGTTCCTGAGACCATAGGATCACTCTTTGGCCTTGTTCTGATTAGCAAACACTCTTAACATACAAGCTATGCCATTTGTAACAATACTGTCGAAAGCAGATTATTTAACTGAGGCAGCACTTTCTCTTTAGAACTTAGAGAAAGACAAAATTGAGGCATTTCATTTAAATGTTGGAGTTTTCAAATCAAAATATACTAGATTTCTGGTTGGTAGGGCAAAGTGGTAGGTTGTAGGCTTGGCCGCCGAGTGGGGTGAAGGGGGTTGGGGGGCCCCCTCCATGTGCTTTGCAGGAGGGCCCCCTCAAGTTTCGTTACGCCACTGTGTCTAAAAGTGATTATTCAAAAACATAGTGCATCTGTGGTCAGTAACTCCACTGCACGAAGGCTTCTGATCCACAATGCTTTACCATTTGTCACTGATTTTTCTCAGTTTTCTTCTCTAATATTACATTTGGCGTGTTCTGAATTCCAAGGAAATGTATGCTACGCATTTCGTTTTTGTGATTGTGCACTGGATTTACAACAAGATACCTGTCCATGTTTTGGTAACTCGAACATGTTCCTGACTTCCAGTTTTAAATTCTCAAGTTGGTATTTCAAGTGGTGAAGTAGTTGATCTTACACTTGATCCTTAGATTGAAGTAAAATTATTCTTTCTTGTTCACAGACATGCATACATTACAATTGTTGCAAGTGGAAACAGAGACGGATTTGATAGTAGCACATTACATTAATAATGGGCTGATTGTAACTGGCGCTGATCAGATTTGAAGGGGAGGTTCTTCAATCAAGAATTCCAAAAATGCCTGTATACTTATTCTTAGAATATTCAGTAGTAAAATACAATTAGTCTGGTTGTGGAAAGATAATTTAAGATTCATTAAAAAGTTATAATTCAGATGAATGGTTAGCACTGTGTTCACATTAATTCAAATAAAGATTAGGAAAAAACAGTTCTAATTATTTAGTTTTAACCCTGTTTTCGAATTGAGCTCAACGTTTTATCCTTGTATGCCTTTACATATTTGCATGAGTGACTATTATATTTGGAAAATGTTGACATTTATACAACAATGCTGTTTAATTGTATTGTGACAATGCAAGCATCCCATTAAATAAAAACACATTTGAATCATGTAACTAGAAACTGGGAAAAGAATGCCAAATTGTCTTTCAGAGGCTAAATGCACTTCTTCTAATGAATGATCGAATTAAACAAATAACAGTAACTGTAAATACAGTACACTGCATTCTTAGAAGCTACAATTAACTGAATGGGTGCAACAAGATGCGTTCTTAATTGGTAAAAATAAATATGTGGGAATCACACCGGTCAACAATGATCACAGCATGATTTACAATTCAACAATTATGATAAACATAATCAAGGGCACATGTGAGTAAGTCATTGCCTTCTCTTCGTTTGGTGACAAGACCTGTCGTTGTGACCTTCTTCCTTTCACTACTCATCCACGATCTTCATTCTTTGATTCCAGGTCTTTCTTCTCTCACCTCTCTTTGGTGCTCTTCACAGACCTCTCCTCAGGTCACCGCTTCTCTGACCTCTTCTCAGGTTACCCCTTCTCTGACCTCTTCTCAGGTCATCGCCTCTCTGATCTCTGGTGGGTAAACTTCTCCCTGACCTCTGGCAGGTCATCTCTTCTTGGTGCTTCCCGCTGGTCATCTTTACTGACCTCTCGCAGGTCATCTTCTCGAGGGTGCGCTCCAGGTGCCTCAATAACACACCAACGTGGCTCTCTTTTTGCAGCCTCCACTTGGGATGGCTTCACAGGATCTGTCATGCCTTGTGAGCACCTGGGGCCTCTTCCTTGCAGGGTGCTCACTCATGGGCTCCAGCCCAGACAATCACCCTCTCCTGTGTCTAGGGTAGAATATTTGGCCTATTTCCTTTTCTTGTGCTTTCTGTCCTTCCACTGGGGTTGTTCCTCCTTCAGGCAGCTTGCAAACACCCTTCTTTGACTTGTGGTGGTGTCTTCTCACCACTGGGTGCGCATGTTGTGCACTTACATCAGTCTTTGCTAGTTTGAGCTTCTCCCTCTCCTGGGGAACACAGTCCATCTCTCCTTCTTTGCACACAGCAGTTCAGAGCCACATCATCCCTGTTCACTCTGTCCCTGAGCTATCCTTAGTGCTGCTGTGACCACCTATGGCCACTCGTCTGCCCCGTAGATGACTGGCCTTATTGCTCTTTTGCTGCTACAGTCAGTGCAGGCCTGGGGCTGCTCATGCATTCAGTCCGGGCTGCCTTGGGCCTCCCACTGTGTTGGCACAGCCTCTCCTCCCTTCTCTTCCGCCTTTTATAGGGACACAACATGCAGTAACGGGTTCACTTCACTGGCCGCCCTCTCTCCGTGACCTCCACTGTGGCCTCTCTCTCCTCCTGTAGCACGGTAAGTGCACTGTTTTCTTTATCTTTTTTGTGCCACATGAGGGTCTCATGACATGTAGGCAGGGGCTCTCCTCCAGCCCTTGTTAGTCACTGTTCGTGCTGGCTGTAAATGGCACATCTCGCCCGCCTTGACAGCTCTGAGCAGGCTGCACTTTTCTCTTCGACGTGGTACAGGTTGGTCCGGCATGGCACTCGCAGACACCCACACTGGAAGCCATGGGCAGGCCTTCTGGAAGCTCCGATGTGTCTGGAGCTGCATAGGTGCAATTTTGACGTGGAGGCCGCCTTAGACTGTTTAAGGCACTTACTGTAATATTACTCCGTTTGGGGCTGATTCTACAGCCCCTTTAGCCACCTTTCAGTGGGTGCAGCTTCATAATCCACACAGCACTACAGGGGCTGTCACCCACCCCTTAGAAGGGGGGTCGCCTCTGTCCTCTTTGCGCTGTCGGGACTCTGTCTTCCGGTTGCAACACTCTGCTCACATAACTGGACATCTCCTTCTATATTGCAGCGCCTTCTTTAGCATGCTGAGTCCATCGCCATGACCCGGTGCCCAGCACTAACGCTTCTTTGGGCATTCCTCAATCTGCCCAGTCACTGCCGAAGTGGGGTGGGCTCCCGATCACCTCCTTCACCCCAGGGCTTTTCACATGCAGGCAATCAGGTGCTCCTATGCCAGCTTGCAGGGGGTTGCCCTCGACAGGGGCTGCTCTCTCCCCCTCAAGCACCACCAACAAGGCAGCCGCACATGCGGGCTCAGCCCACTCATTGTCACTGTAATGGTGCAGGGCCCTAGGCCCTCATGCATAAATGACTGTCACACAGACACCAATAGCTACTGGGTAGAACTGGCCCAGGGCACGTGCGCCCAGCCCCTTTTATTGTCAGGGTCCCATGTCCTGTACCACCGGTGGTGGATGGGTGTGGGGTGGGGTGTAAGCCAGCCTTCTGGGAGTGGCTGGTACAGCAAACAACTAGACCAGTGACCAGCAAGTCACTAAACCACTGACCTCTTGCTTTTAACACTCCCGTTTTGCTGACTTTGTTTTTTCTGGCTATAGGACTCATCCAAAAATAGAATATAAATGCTGCTTTCTTCAAGTAAAACCTGAAATAGGCTGACCAATGTTAACCAATGGCTGAAGGGGTGACCAAAAGCAACTCTTTCAGCTTGTTTCTGAAGTGGATGACATATATTTTGGCACATAGCTGAAGCTGTCTCCAGGGAGTTCCAAAATATGCACTTCGCAAACAAAGTTGCACAAAACTGATCCCTTGTCTTATGTTGAGTAACTTATATCTGGCAAGTGTATTCCATGCACCTATCTCCAACTTACGTGTAGCAATATTTGTGAATTGGCCCCATCAATAAGTATTGAAGCCATCCTGTCGTTTTGCCTTTGATTATTACTTTCTCAGTCTTCAGGCCTTACGTCAATTGAAAGTGCCACTGACAAACAATCAAAGGAATAGGAAGGTACATCCACTGTGCTTGGTTTGAGAACAATACTTGTCTCCTTGACAACCAAGGTATTTTGATACCTATATTAATTGGCACCAGATTAGCAATTATTAATTATCACCAGATTACCATATTTGTCCAGACTGCTGAAGTATCCGGTCATAGAGAATTCCAGAAGCATTCATCATCATTTAGAAAAGGATCACAGCCTTAGTCAAAAAACATGCACTGGGAGAGAACAGAGAATGTTTACCCGGTCACAAAATGACATTACCGAAACAAATATAAAACATATAAATTATGATGCAGTTGTTTTATACAGATATCGCTCCATTTTCCACAAAAGGTTTTAGTCATAGGTGGCACGTTGGGCATTATTCACCCAATGGCCAGCTATCTCATTGTGTTCATTGAGCAGACCGTTTATTATAAAGGGACAGGCGCTGCTTTTAAAGAAATGTCTCCTGTTTAAGAACACAACGGGGGATTATTCACTTGCCTCCACTGAAATGCACCACATGTGTTTCTAAAGAGGAAGCTGTCCTGGGTCCCGTTTGTTGATCATTTTTTATGCTTTGCAACCCCACCTGCTGTCTTAAACCATTGATAGATCCACAGTACAAATCTCAATTAAAAGGTGAAGCCGATTTCACACCCACTCCTAGCAGCGATTAGTAATGATGTGCAGAATCCCTTTTGCGAGCAGAAAATAATTTTCTGACTCTCAAAAGGATTGCCCCACACAATTTTGTCATCTCAAAGCCTGCATTTGTATGAATTGCAGGCATGCAACTACAAAATGGCTTAGTACATCTGGTTATTCCTGAAGTATCCCTATACAGGTGGAGGCATTTGTCATTGGGAAAACGTTTTACAATGTGCTACTAGTTGCAATATAGAACTGCCCTTGCCGGCCTATTTCTACCACAGACACAAGTAGCAAAGTTGTTTTGAATAAGTGATGCAACATGTTGAAAAAAACAGCAAAATCGCAATTGGGATTCCTTTAACCTTACTTTCTTTAGCTATGTTTTTACACAGAATAAGCATAATATGACTACATTAACACTTTTACTTTGCAAATACTCACAGATCAACCACTTGCACGAGTAGGGTACATGATCTTGACATAGGGCCTTATTACGAGTTTGGTGGTCCATGAACCGCGGTATCCGCGGTCAAGGGTGAAACACAGTGAGCTCAGAAGTTCAACCCCTGTATTAAGAGTTGTGTGGAATGCATTTGGAAAGAACGCGGCTAAACCGCTGACACCGCCAGCACACCGCAGGCCACCAGGTTCGCTTTTGAGGAAAAGCAGCCCTTATATGGCAATACAGGGGGAGTTTCACCACTGTGCATATTACAAGTTGGATGCTGGAGCTGACCACGGTGGTGAGACCGCCAGCTTCAAGCTAGCAGAAACTAAGTATTTGGGGTGCATACTTACCCCTTTCTTGTTCTTCCAGAAAGAGTTCAACCTGGATCCCTTACTTCAGGTCCCCCCTTCAAAGCAGCATCTTCACCCAAAGGAATACAAGCCAACCTTGTCTGCAGTGCCATACAGACGAGTCCTTTTTGTACCATATACTCATTGCCTGGACTCCTCACATATGGGCCAGACTCCGGCAATGGGTAGGTGGTATTTTTCCACATGTATTATGCATATGTGTGCATTCAACAAATATGCAGTTGAAATACACACACAGGCATCAATACATATGGAAAGTAATCACAACCACTGCAAAACCTCTGCCTCACCCACGAGGGCCACTGTGGTAAACTTGTAATATGCTTCTCTGAAGACCCTTGGCACTGTGGTCTCCCGGTGGCCACGATGTTCGGGCGGTCAACCCGCCCAATTTGCAGTAAGGCCCATAGTATTGGTTGAGAACATGATTGCAGTCTAAATTTTATTAAAAAAAGACAAACAGTAAGCAAACACAACCTGAACAATGCAAATGTATACCACATAACCTTTGGATTTTCCTATTCTTTACTGCGATCTTAATTAATCTAAACTAACTAATCTTCAGAATGTTAAATAAGGGGGAGGAAATAGGGAGAAAGGGGAAGAAGTAAGGGAGCAAAACAGAGCCGGGTTTGTGAGAGAGAATGAGAGCGCAAGAGTTTCTCTAAGAAGTTTTGTCAAAGGGCTGGGTCAATAAAGGGTTAAAGGGGAAGAGGAAGTGTTATCGCTTTTGGAAGGGTGTGAAGAAAACACATTGCTTTGTTTATAAAAAGCAAACAGAATCTTACTCTGAAGAATGCAACAGTAAGCCACTAATGTAAGATCCATTACATCTCATGCCTGCAGCTCCAAATTTAGCTCTGTTGTGACTAGTCTACTAATTATAATAGGACTTAAAAAAACACAATGCTAAATGGATGTCTTGATTAGCATTACTGATTGTAATTGATGTTATAGTGTATGTTCCAAATTTCAGAAAATATAGTGTAAAGGTATGCCATTAATTTGCTTTACATGCCTAGGTGCCTTTATTACAAAAACATTCATATGAAATCAATAATTCACAAGGACCCCTGAAACATAGAATATATTGAATTGATCACTAGTTATGTTTTTTGTAGCTAACAATAACTAGCGCATGTCAGAGGTTTTGAATTCTCTCCATAACCATATACTCACTTTAATTGTATGTTTTAAAGTAACATATAAATAGTAAAGGACCTTTACTATAAAGTTTCTAAAAAGAAAGCAAGGACATTGAAAAGTTGTTCCACCTATATTTAAGAATTAAACGACAAACAGACCGCAGCAGAAATGGAAGAGCATGACACTCTTTGAGCTTCTCAGATTGTTTGCTAGAAAGAAAACTTCAACAATACACTCAAGAATATGCTTAATAGTCTGTTTTCAAAAGTAAATCTATAAGTCTCAATAAGCACGTTTCAGGCAGCCACATACAGAGGATCCAATCCTTGATACCCATAAAAGAGTTTAGACTTCTGGGGAGCATCAAAGGCATATAATGCTGTTGTCTACAAGAAAAGACAAGAAATGACAGCACATTGCACATAATTAGATTTGTAAACTCAGATGAGTGACAAGTCTTCTCTCTGGGTTTGCTGCTTTTTGAATCCTGTCTTCTAATACAGTGGGAATTTAGAGAATAAGACATGGCATTTCTGGAATCTGGAGATGGTATGACACAAATGTATATGCCTACAAGTTAAAGTCCACTGCTGAAGAAAATAAATATCTCTGCTGAGAAAACTAAATTGTTACAGTCAGGCTTGTACAGAGTACAGCAAAAGAATATACCTGGAGGTAGTTCAACTTTTCCACAAGCTGTAGAGGCTCAGATTTCAACAATGGCACAATAACCTCTACTTGACCCCGTTTTAGTCACCTTCCAGAACCTTTACAATAACATCATCCAATAAAATTGTCTTTAGTAAGGCTATGCTTTGGACATTTTTTTTAATTGAAGTGGCCACTTAGTTCAAGCAATTTGTCATTGTATTAAAGCCTGTCTCATCATTGCCGTGGAATAAGACATCTGAGTGTAATCAACATGCTGATGGGACTGTAGCCCATACACATGCATAATATAACCTAGCACCATAGCAGGTACACTGGCCTCTATATGTTTTATATTCCAGCCACCTTAGAGTTACAGCTTTGCACAGTGCCTTTTCCTAAAAGGGAGGCTCTTCGGAGCAGAGGTGGAATCATACCTTTTGCATGGGGCATGTTAATCCATCAAGAATGTAGTCATCCACACATTACGAGAAACATTGTCACTGGAACCAAGGCCGGGAGGAGACTTGCTGCCAGAGCTCACCGGAATCCTGACACAATGAGGAAGGAAGGATTTCTGGAGGTACTGGGACTCATTACTGTCAGTAGGAGTTTGGTGCAAAAAATGTGTAACTGGCAAGAAAGCTGATCTCCAAGAACCCTCGTGCCCTGAACCCCCCCCCCATCCCCTCATGTGCTTGTTCTGACAGTTCTCTAAAGAAGCCAGTAAAAGAGACACAGCTAGCCTGGCTCAACATCTTAGCACTGTAAGTTTGTATAGCTTCTTTTTCATCTACTGTGTGTATGATACAATGTTTCATGCATGCCTTGCTAGGCAACAGACGTTCAGTACAGATACAAAATAGCAGTTTACATTAGATACCTGGTGGATTAAAGGTCTCACTCAACAGTAGAAAGCAAAGACAATGAATAGCAGCATTGAAATGGGATTTTATTAATTACACTGTATTGGGCTGCTGCTATGGGCAATATCTAGCCGACAAGCAATAGTTGTCCAAGACACGTATCACTACTGCGGCATGTCAAAATATTAAAGCTCTGTTATGTACACAAGCCTTCAAAATGGTGGTCAGATCTAGAAAGTAGCTAACCATTAAGGGTCGGGCCAACAGCAGTGGCTGAATGAATATGCTGTATGAAGGACAAAGGCTGGAGGCATGGCAAACCAGCATCACCCACTCTCCTCCCCGAAGAGGACCAGAACCAATAGCGAGACTAACTGGAGCCGCTGGGGAGTCCAGACAGTTCAAATTCTGCAGAGCTTAACCAGACCCTCCAGTATTTCGCGATTTCGCGATTTGCAATAAAATCGCGAAATCGGCAAAATAGCGCTATGACCGCGATATTTATGTTTTTTGCCGCAAAAAAAGGTCTTGACAGACAGCTCACAAAACGGTGACCTCTGATTGGCTGTACGGGCACACGTCATTACGTCGTGCCGTACTAGCTAATTTAGAGGTGATTGAGTAATTGTACACGCATTGTGGATTAGAGGCCAGGACAGTTTATGGCTCCAGCAAGACTGCCACCTGTGAGTGGGGGCATTGATGAAGGGGGCTCCTGACACCTCGTCTGAAAGCGCAAACACGTTGCATTCAATTCAGCCGTTGCCGGCAGGACTAAACACCAATCTTGCTGCTTTACAGCAATCACAGCCAACAATGTGCTTTCAGATTAGCACTCACGTAAATTTTACAGGAGGTGCTGTATTTAACACGCCCTGTAGAAAAGATGAAAGGTGAGTCAGACACAGGCGGGCACCTAGAGCCGAATTTCGGGGGGGGGGAGGGGGGGTGCTAATTATTCGAACCATAGTTAGAGTGCCTGAATCTACATGTAAATGGTCTTTTACGGACCTGTTAAGTACTCGGGGGCGGCTGCAATTAGATCGTCTTGGATGCAGGCAGCCTGACCTTGCTCTCGCCTTCTGATGTGTATAGAGAGAGGGAGGGGGGAGGGGGGGCTGAGCAGGTCGCAGGTTTGGCCAGTACAGGAGAAACAAGTATGTACGTGGCCACATTTTACTGTGAGCTGTTCCAGCTCAATCTTTCATCCTTCCGAGGGCGATAACAACTGAGTTTCAATTGGTTTATGCGCAGACCATGTCATTTTAATTGAGAGCTGTAGGTCGACTAGAGATGAAACTGTGGGACTGGAGGATGGATGGGTACACTTTTAGGAGGGAGATTTTGGGGCAGAAGTGGGAGAATTGTATTCCGTGATTTTAGAAAGGAGCAAGCAAGGCTTTAATCAAAATATCAACTTTCCAGTGAAAGTAGTTTATTGCTTTCTTGCATAGGACTTATCGGCGTGGAAATCCATCTTTCTATTTTGGAATTTTAAGAGTTTTTGTTGCCCAGGGCAGTATTTGCATTTCAGATTTGTGCGAGTGCATTGCTTCTTTAATTGTGTACAGACCAGCACAATACTTTGCCACAATTCAAGGTTGACTACAGTGGTTACATTCTTTTGCTTGCTATTCTATATATTCTGTTGATGTATAGTTTGTGTGTGATAAATTAGCAGTTTGTAAATAGCTGTTTGAAGGGTAACATTTGCTCAAATTGTAATATTGACCCTGTTTAATAGGGTTATTAGACTTTTCCCAAAGGTGGCTGCCAATCTTTTTTTGCACGTTTCTTTGTATTTGTTTAAAGAGAATGGAGAATCATGCACATCCACCCTCATTAACCCATGCCCGACGCCAGGCTGCCTTTTGAGGAGCATTTATATGTGCTCTGCATGCACCAGTAGTCCATAGACAAGCCCTTCATTCCCAAGTCCAGGGACTGATGGGCCCCACATATCTTCTGGATCGGGGCTTGCAGTGGTCACTAAGGGTGGAGAGGAACTCAACCCCGCTCCATAACACCATCTAAGTGGTGCCTGTGGGCTGAATGGAGGACCTCCAGTTGGATGTCACGACCTCATGAAACTAACACCAGCTCACCCAATATTTTAAGGGTTTGTGGACCTGGCACATAGAATCCTTTGCTCTGAGGACCCGCAACTAAAACACTTACGCTAAAAATCTGTGCTTAGCATAGTGTGCTGCCCGACTTGTATTTTGCTGTTTCTGTCATTGCATCCCGATATGTGATATAAAGTAACATCATACCTACAACAAGGCAGGACTATTGGCTAGGTCAATGGTTATTAGTTGCATAAGATAAATAATTGCAACTATGGCTTGTTACATGTAATATTGAAAAAGCTTCCACTTAAAGCCCTAGTGACACTACAATGTTGCTGCTCTTGCGTTTCAAGGAGAGAAGGGAAATCCAGAATGAAAATGACTCTTTAAAGGATTTCCTTCCCTCACAACGCTCACCTGGCATGACGTCAGTAACTTCTCCACTATTCAGATGCTCCAGGATTTCGTGATTTCGCGGTTTGTCGCTAAATCGGCACTTTTGTAAAAATGCCGTGATTTTTACAACAGTGCCCACTAAGATATCTGTGTTTGTTGTAGGGAAAACTGCCAAATAAAATGCCGCAAAATTGCCGCTAAATTTCCATATTTGTGCCGCTAAATTTCCATTTTTGTGCCGCTAAATTTGCTAATCCATGCCGCTATATCCTGGGGGGTCTGCTTAACAAGTAGTCTCTTCGGCTACTGCTCTAATCAATGCAGCACTGGCAAGTTATAGTCAAAACATATAGCTAACATGCACAAATAGAGATACCTTTTTAGAGGGCCTGAGCAAACTAATACGCTAACAGGCAACACATATTTCCTGCATATTGGAATGATGAGCATCGAGTCAGAAGATTCTGAAGAGCAGCAGAGCTCTCAAGCTACTCACACCTCATCCTATTTTACAAAATCTATATTTAAGAGTACATTGAAGGATATTGGAGCCATTAAAAAAGGTTCCGCGGAATGAAGGAACTTAAACAGAGGTGCTCTGGAGGGACTGGGAGTTTAAGTGAAAAGCCAATATATGCTCACCACCTGAGTGTCTAGCATTGAGGAACAAGATAAAACTGCAACAATTAAATATAGTTAGCAGCTTAATAAGTTATCTCAAAAGTGTGAGAAAGAATAGATCTAGGTTCTCTAACCATAGCATCATAGGAAAACCAGAAAGAGTAGAGACTGGCTACATGGATTCACCTTGCACCATCGAATATTTAGAGCCAAACCAAGAACCAATATTGTCGGTTTACAGAATTATAAAATAAAATAACTAGCACCTAGCATAGCCAAACGGAAAAGGCAAATTGTCTCTCGACAAGGCTCCTCTTTCCCTGGTTCAAGCTTAGTAGAGTGCTAAAAGAAATAGAACACTGACAGCCCTGTTTGCAGAATCCAAGATGTTGTTGATTCCTGTAGCAATTAGAGGAGCTAATTCAAGAATGAACTGCCAAGAAGCATTTCAAAACTTTTCGGATCCAAAAGAGGTCCACCAATATGTATTAAAGAGAAATTATGAGAAAATAATGAAACTGATGGGCTAAAGAAGGCTGTTAGCTTACCAAGAAGGGAAAGCAAAGCTGAAGGATGGTAAGAAATTGGACTATGTTTCTGGATGCAAACTCCTGTATTCAGAAAAGGAAAGGCGACAGGAAGAGGATTGAGGGGCGCAAGTGACAGAGGATGTGTTGGAAATAAATAAATGGCTGAAGATTATATTACTATAAACTTCTGCCATTTATTTGTTTCATACTAAGACTAAGGGTCTTAATAGATACGAGTTTGGCAGTCCTCCTGTCGGCCTGCCACTGCTGAGTCAACCGGAGAACCGCCAAGCCTGAAGTACAACCGCCGGATTACGAGTGTAATCCAGAGAGGGCGGGTGGTGCTGCAGCAGTCTTGCAGTGGTAGCTCTGTTTGGCTCATAGGAGAGCCGGAACATCAGACTGCTGTCATGCCACACTGTTCATAAATGAGGGTGCAATTCCAGGGGGCTCAATGTGTGCCCCCCTGCATGCACCCCAGTCCCAAAAGGGTCCCCTTATATGCCTCTCCACCACCCTTTTCATGGCTGGCTCACCACCATGAAAAGCGTGCCGTAAAGCCCACTTGTAATATGCTCGGTGGTGCCGGCATTGGCATTGCCAGCATATTGAGGCTGGTTGCAGACAGCCAGCTCTGTGGGATCCTGAATCCCGGAGGAGCCAATAGTCTCATGGCAGACTGACCGCCACACTCAGAACACTGAGTGTGGAACCAAAGTGGTGGTGGTGGTGGTGGTCGGACTGCCACCATGAGTATGATGGTCCTGAAGATGGCCGTACTCATAATAATGCCCTATGAGTGGCTGATTACCAAATTAGGATGATATAATCATATGATCATTTGCTGGATGTTAAGGGGTTAAATTACAGAAGAAACAGGTAAAATAAGAGCTAGCCAGTTTAAAACTGGACATAATCTATTTGCAAGAGCGCAGAATTTCAAGAAAAGATATAGCCTTTTTTCAGAGCATGATTGCTGGAGAAATGTACTACTCTCTACTAGGGCCTCTGTGAAAGGCTCTGTGAGCCTCTTGTAGTCTAAGCTACAGATCGCATATGTTGAAGCTGATCCAGGAGGAGGTGGGTAATAATTGGTGTAAAAACCATATCCACCACTGTATATATATGCGCTCTATATGAAACCAACGAGAACGAGTCGACTATATACTTATGGAAGCACTCTTGCAGTTACCAATGTTATAAGCAGTCACTAGCAACTTCAACTGCATTCAATCTTTAACTAAGCATTTGCAGCGCTGCTCGGTGCTACACAGCCTGTAGCTATTGAGCCATTTAAACATTCAGAGGTGTACTGCTGCTCTTCATAACCATATGACATGAAAAGAGTACTTAGGCCCAGTTGCGTTCTATGACATTGCACAAAACTATTCATGTACTATGTGTGAGAAACAGGAAGGGACGGGGGCAGCAAACTAATTTATGTGATGAGATTGTAGGTAAGGGTGGGCGAAGTTGGCGGAGTACCACTATGCAGAATGCGGTATTCTGCGGAGTTGAACAAAAACTCTGAACTCCGTTCCCTAACGTCTCATCCCAATTAATAATACAGAAACCTCACATACCTTTGGTAAAACAACAAGTAACTCTATTTTTACATGCTAAAATGCATATAGTAATTTCACAAAAGTAAAAATGAAAATACAGCAGGCACATCATGCTGAGCAATTCGGTGGTGGTCCCATTCTCCTAGGACCACCCCAAGCACAATTATGGGCAAAAATACAATCCCAACCAAAGGCCCTGCAAAGCATTATGGGATGAGAGTCTAGAGTGCATTGAATATTATTGTAACCAATATCAAAACATTCCTCAAGGGGCAGGCTTTCCCGGCTCAGCTGAGAGCTAATACAATAATATTCATATATTATAATATAAATTGATTCTTTATGGTGAAAACCCTAATTTGTTTAGTAATGTAATAGGACTGGCACACGTAAATCTTTTAAACAGATTAGGCAAGAGTTTGGGATACCCAAAACAAATTCTTTCTAGACTGCACGATGCATCCTTGATGTCAGACTTTGCATTGCAAGTCCACGTCGACGGGATCCTGAATGACAACGCAGAACCTCGCAACATAGCCTTGTTGCATCTCCGAACCAACGCACCACTTTGGCTGTGCATGACATGTTTGACACGGATCTATGCATCGCTACGCAAACCAGGATTGAAGATTCTTATGTTCAGTGGGCCTAACTGGGTCCTTGTAGCAGTCTGCGCTCCATCGCAGTCAGCCTGAACTGACTTTGGCCGGGTCTGGCATGACCAGATATCCATAGTTGGCACTTTTTGCCTTTTGGCTCTATTTTTAGTAAAATCTTTAAACCTGTATATCTCAGTTTCTACTGACTAACTTTTTGTCATTTTGGTCTTGTTCTATCTATTAAAAATTACTCTATTTTTCTGAATATGTTGTGGGATCCTTTTGTGGTGTGTTTTTGCTTTCTTACTGTTTGAGGTTTTGCACAAATAATTTACACATTGCCTCGGAGTTAAGCCTGACTGCTCTGTGCCAAGCTATCCTAGGGATGAGCATAGGTTAATGTAGGGTTTGCTTGTGTCATCACCGAGAGGAATTCTTGTTGCAGCTTGAGAAGGGCTTCACCCACCTCACTCAGTCATCCAATTTTTTACACCTACTAAACGTCTACCGAAAATAAGTGCTAGTCTAATCAAATATAGTCTACAATGGATTTTGACATATTATGTATTATTCTTGGAC
The DNA here is from genome assembly GCF_964261635.1 of Lissotriton helveticus. Taxonomy (NCBI): domain Eukaryota; kingdom Metazoa; phylum Chordata; class Amphibia; order Caudata; family Salamandridae; genus Lissotriton; species Lissotriton helveticus. The sequence goes on along the minus strand of NC_136071.1, from coordinate 880,411,086 downwards.
TACACCATGAATTTGGGCACAGAAGTGGTCTAAATAACTGGGTACGGAGATTTCTCTTGAAAGATACATCCAATAATTTAATATAGGATACTTAGTCAGCAGACTCACCAGGTTTTGGCTTCAACATGATTGTAGTCTTGCTTTTATATCCCAACAGCAAGACTGCATTGCTGTAATGTGGATAAACGGCCCCTGGTTTAGTGCTACACCAGGGGCCATTAGGTACATGCATTTGTTTCATGCTCAGGCCGTCGACCCTACTGAGAGAAGGTGCTATTGATGATCGATTTAGCAACAGGACTGTTGTTAAGCTATAATCCTGTTTGATAATTATGTCTTTAAACAAAGATATATGCAATATGTTAATCTTTTTTGACATATTGATGACAAGATTACTTAGTTCTAGATTATAGCGGAACTCTGTGCGACGAATACCACTGTTTGAATCAGGAAATACTGGATATTCATGACATTGATCAGCTAATGAATTTTGATTGATCTACAAGTTATAACAAACCATTGGGTAATAGGGTAGAAAGGACACCATGGAGCTAATGAAGCACAGGTGAAATTCGAGTGTTATGATTAGCCTCAGGACTGAACTTCATCTCGGTTTCTGACTGGTCAATTTAAAACAATAGGGTTAAGCTATAATTTGGGTTTAGACTATGTGCGCTCTGGTTCTAGTCTCTCTGCATAATGACAAAAAAAATTTGCATATTACACATCGCCCTAAATTCAATTATAATGTATATATTGTGAATCTACTTAAACTGGCCAAAATTAAAAATAAAAGGCTGTGAATGCAAGAAGTGAAAAAAGCCAACACCGATTTTTTAAAAGCCATATCAAATTTCATGTCAGCCAAAAAAATGTTTAATTTCTTAGCCAATTTTTGTGAAATCAGAGCTGGAAACTGCATCATTGGGCCCCATATTTCATATATTTCTTTGGAATGTCTCTACTAGGGGATAAAAAGCTTACTTGGTGGAATTTGCACTGCCTATTTAAGCACACAACACGAAGCTTTCAGTTGTTCTATCACTCATAGATTTACATTCAGGCAATTACATTTTATAGTACGATGAATGGTAGCAGCATTGCCACTTCATAGTGTTTGAATTAGCTGAGAATGCATTTGCTTAGCCGATAAAGTCTGAAGAGGACAATGTACAAACATTCTTTTTAAATTGTAATGCAGTATCGTACAGCAAACAAGCCTACGAGGGGTAGACTGTTCTAACATTCTTCCTGAATACAAAGAAAATGATAACAGATATGCTGTTTGTTCATGATTTTAATTGTGAATGTGTAAATGTAGCACTACATTTTAACATTTCAAAGAGCCCGGCTATTTTTTTTGCTGCTCGCAAAGAAACAGCCTACATTAACATATTGATTTCAGAATATATTTTTATTAGTACCTTGCTGATTCATTCTATGTTCATCACATACCAAACCCATTACTGTATATGCGTACCTGTGCTTTCATGAGGTTATGAAAATCAACATGAGACATGAATTTAAGATTTTATCTGAAATCTTCAATTTAAAGTTAAAGTATCTAGAAATCAGAAGCACAGTAAATAATATTGAAATATAGGGAAAAAGAAGCTGAGAGACACAGATATTTCGTACTACAGATGTAGTAGTGTCTGTTGGTGACAAATGCCTTATAACAATGAGCACTTTATAATAATCCAGCATGCCGAAAGACAGGAACAGTAAACGAAGAATTGAACATTCCCTAGTGAAAATGTCGAGTTGCTTCAGGTAAGCATTTTGGAGTCGGAAGGCTGCTTAGGTTGGATTGACTTGGATAGAAAATATCTAACACCGATTTCTAACACTCAGTAACAACAACTGTTAAACTATAAATAATAAAATCAAGAACTTGGACCTGATTTCTACTAAACAGTTTTGAAGGTGATGATACTGTGAACAATGGTATGTTCAGAACAGCCAGAATACAATTATATTGCCATTAGGCTACATATTACTGCTACCACCACCATAACACTAGAAGATATCTCTTTCTTCTCCTGATGATATTACTAACTACGGTGCTGACAGGCAGGACCCATACCTTACCTTAGCCAGATACCAGCCATGACATATTTGGTCTAATAAAATGTACAGACTGCCATGTTGGCCATCAAGCAATGCAATACCTGGTGTTGTATCCTTTTATCAAGATCGAAATCTGGCTCATTGAGTGAAAAAACAGCATTTTTCCTTACTCCATTACACAATTACTGTATATGGCCAGAATCTATGTTAATAAACTAATACATATCATAACTGTTATTATCTTTAATTTTCAGCAGTGTACCAAACTCCACAACTGAAAAAGGTGATCACTTGCTAGATCTGCATTCAATTATACAAACATTTTCTGTGAGAAAGTAAAACACTGCATTATCTCCAACATTTGCTTTGCATTATTTTCTTAAAAATACCTTTTGGTTTGAATCCTCTTGACTCCTAGGTACATAAACGTACCCAAATCTAATTCCTGGACTTAATGATCAGGCATGGAAATCACTCTGTTTAAAAATCCCGACAAACACAAATATTTGACTTAACTTGAATTTTAACCACCCACTGTCCAAGTGATTAGCTTTTATCAGAAAAACAGATGACAAGAAACAGGCGTTTCTTCAAGTAAGATATATCCCAAATTAGGTAAAGTAAACTGCATGCAAGTTGTACTTTTTGGACAGGCCCTTACTAAATCTACTTATCTATTACAGAGATATAGAACTGAAAAATATATAATAAAAAGTGTTCAAACGAGACTTCCACCTTTTATGCAGATAAGACATCAATTGAATACTTAAAATAAGACAACCCCAGAATAATCTCTAGAAGACTCAGCAGTCCTCACAAAGAACTAGAGAAAGTTGTTCCCAGAGGACACGCCGAAATGAATTGCACTTACAGAGATACAGACATCTGGAAGCCCTTCTGAAATGCAGCAGCGCAAACAGCTCAGAATTTCCTCTATTTGGCAAATAAATTCTGAATAAAGATATATTATATCAGTGTGCATTTGCGCACCTAATTAATTTTCTAAATTCTTTAGTAGGATATATTCGTTTCTCAATAAAGAAATCTATTGAACAATATTTTTCATGAATATGGAGAGTTTCACTCCCTATTCCCATCTTGGAAGCCTGCTTTATCCAGTGCTTGAGAAAAGTAATTTTTGCAAGTGTTTCTAAATTGGAAATCAACTTGGAAAGTTAATGTGAACACTCCCTAAGATAAAAGTTTGTAGGGGGAACTTCCTACTTTGCAGTTAGGAAAACCATGGCATGCTTACAACCACAGATATGCCACCAAATGTGTCGAAATGTCCTCATTTGCAAATCCCACATTTTCTGCTTACAATATTGCCCTCATTCTTTAGTTATTTGTGCTTGTATTCAATTCTGGTTCACAAATCACACTTTAAATCAGGCCCAGTCTTATTAATACTTACACAATCTCCATAAACTCAATCACAGAACTAAAGCTATAAAACAAGAGACGAGTGTGAGGAGGGTGAATGTGATAGGCATATATCTGCATGGACAGCTTTACCTTCACATGCTTTTAATATCCTCAGTGTAAGGCCATTTAATAATCAATCAACTCATATTAAAACTATTAGTGATAAAAAGGTTGAATTAACAATCTGTTGAAAAACCTGAGGAATTCCTGAAGGCTAGATTTGGTTCACATTTCTTTTGTAAAATCAGCTTTTCTAGTTTTCAAATAAAAGAATGCAAATTTGATAGAATATTCCCAGAGATCTGATAAATTCAGTTTTGTTTACAAAAGGTAACATAATTCATTAGAATTTACTAACCAATAAAATTGTTATACATCGTGAGTTCTACGAAGCCAGAAGTGCTTACAACCTGACCCCCACCTGCTGATAATATAATGTGTAATGTCTCTCGGTTTACAACCATGTGGTTGTCAATGTTTATTGTCCTGCTGAGTCGAGCTAGCTCTTTTTCATATTTCTTATCCTGCTAAAAGAAAAAAACCTTGGCCTTAAATGCTGAGTAATTATTGTTCATCACTGAAAATTCCTCAGTTACTGTTACCAATTCAACCACATCTTTCCTTTCTATGCTCAGTTCCACCTAAATGTACAGTTACATTTGTTATGCTATTCAAAACATTCCCAGAAGAATGCCTGGAATGCTGTGCAGATACAGGTTTCCAGGCAATGGTTTTTGACAATTCCCCCTTTACTGAGTGTTATGCAGCATGAAACTCTACACAGGGGCAATAAATCCTCTAGTGCAAATGCAGACTTTTTCTGCATGGAAAAATATTTTTGAGAGAATTATTTTTTGAGAAAACTCTTCCTTGTAGCAAATCTCTGGGTGATCCTTTCTACTTCTCAACCTGGAAAGGGACCTATTCTGGCTCTTGGCTGAAGTAAATCTCTGACAATTTCGAGGCTGGGAGAAGCTTAGAGAGGAATTCGGGAATGCCCTCAACCATTAATATTCGTGGGCATCACTGAATGCCCATGGGTAAGAATTACTACTCTCGATTACTGTGCACTAGTGGCAGAGATAATCAACTTCAGAAAATGAATTTATGCCCAAAAGACATAACTTTGTGTAATCCTATCAGGTGGTAAAAAAATCCTATCACGTCTTAAAGGAATTTTCAATTGGAAAGTTACATTTAAAACTGAATTTGCCCTTGTGAATAGGGACCCACCACATTTCTTTTTTGATACTCTAAGATTACATAATTAAAAAGCCACTGACTCACTAACACTGTGTAAATCCACAAGTCACAGACTTTAACCTATGATTCATTGCAGTTCTTCAAGTGTACTCAATGTCCACAAAAAACACCTGTTTGGATTAGTTAAATGGTGGAAATCTACTGGAACAGTGGGTACGTGCAAAGGATTTTTTTTATCTTTTCAGTTTTGTGCTCCACAGCATAAGAAACTTTCTCCATGGAGAGAGTTGTCACTTCCCCTATACAACTGGCACCAAGAAAAGGCATTTATGCCTCCATTTTTGGGAACAAAAAGGTGTGCTTTTCTATGATGGGAGCCCATCTGCAAACTGTTAGGGAATAAGTCAAAATGTACTAATTTGTAGATATTCACAATGGTATGCAACAGCACCCCCTCTGAAATAACTGTCCTGCCCCACTGATCTGTGAGTGAATATTTTGACTAATCCATAATTTGTGTATCAACATTTCTGCATGGAGGTTAGTTTACCTACATGTAAGTTCTGCTTACAATAACATAAAATGTGACTGAACTACGGTTATATGAGAAGAAATTTACTTGTTATTGGATATTTACATGTTGTCAAGTAGGTTTAATAATATCTGTTTTTAGGTGATCTGAATTTGTTTGCTTGCTATATTAAAATTCAGTTCAGTGTTTATTCATTTTTGAAAGTACAATCTGCTCCCTGGAGTGCTTGGAAGTTCTACATAGAAGATTTGTGCAATATACAAGGTTATACAAATGAAGAAAAAAACATAAAAAGAATAGTAAGGCGAAGTAGAAAAATTGTGCCAAGTGGCAAAATTGACTCTTCTCAGACTGCTGTAAGAATCATTTATTACTCCACAGGTTTTGACATGAATTCTTCTAAAAGTAGAAATTCGCCAAATTAATTTTTTTAACCTCGCTTGTAGTAAGCTATTTCTCCTGTTGGTTGAATACTACGAAAATACACATTTTATAATATTAGTGAAACTGAAATCCAATCAATAGTTACTTATATTAATGTATACACAAGGATACATTTAATTTAGTATTTAATACCACACAAAGCAACAAAGGAAATATAGTCCTAAATCAGAGAAGACAAATAAATAAAAACAATGAGTTTCAGTTAAAACCTTTTTATGCCCAGTAACACTCTGTTGAGCCTCTTACCTTAAAGTCAGTGAAAGTCTATACCAAAAACAAATGCATGACCTTTACCCACCCTATACAAAATGTATTACCCATTTATATTGTTCAAAACAACCATTATCTCCTGCATTTCAAGCTGGACACTTTGCTGCCCTTCTAAAATATGAAAATAAAGTAAACGGGCATTAAACTAAAAATAAAGCCCCCCAAAGACTTTCCTCCAGATTTTGCAAAGCAAAATAACAACCCCATGAATCCAATTATTTTACCTGGCTGATTTATAAACATTGTAAATCAGTTTAAGATCTCAAAAGCTACTCCCTGGAAATTCTATAACAAACTAGAATCCCAGTACAAATTAACCTGATCAACATTAGCATCACAGCAGGACTTTGTGCAATTGGATCACAGTGCATCAGATGTATTCTAAAAGAGATTATATGGATCACAAACTGGTGATGTGTATAGCTGAGTGGGTATGCATACTGATTGAGACAAGTAATCACAAGTGAATTGATCCTGATTGCTTGTTCCAGTTCCTAACTTACATCATCATTTCTGAATCCTCTTTCTTATGCAGGATCCATTACAACTGATAAAAGTTATAAATTATGCCAAAAATTAGGAAATCTGTAATTGACATATGCCCCGCCACTTCATTCTCATAATTCATTAACTGTAGGAAAGGAATGGTCTACTTTATACCAAACTTGTATTGCATATCATTAAATTATTTGAATTGCTTTACAATTGTTACTTGTATATCTGTAAAAAGGGTACTATGTTCAAATAACATTAAATTATTATATCAAATGGTTTGAGCTGTTTTAAAATGCCAATTTGAACTGAAATGAACAATCACTTGGATGATTTTGCTGGCATCTCAGTTTGTTTAAATTTCTTTTTTCGCCACCAATTCTAATCCAAATCCAAACCTTTAACTCTAACCCTTAACTTGACACTCACACTTTACTGTAATCCTTGGCTTCATGCTGCTCTTCCACAAATCCTAAATCGAACCCAATATTTACACTAACCGTAATTTTACCCAAACCATAATTTTATAATTAATCCTAACCTGGTGACTCACCCTAATCACAACCTTCTCCCTGCTGTCAGGTCTATCGTACCAGCTTCGTCCCTACTCCTGGTTCTAATTCTAGCTACTTACAGTTGTATTGCGCTCCCAGATGGGTTTGGAAAGTACTTACATGCTCAATGGATTTCAGGTAATATAGCAACATGGCAGCCTTATTGGCTTATCCCCAGCCACAGACGTTAGTGATATCAGTGCCCTGACCCGTCTAGAAGTCTCAGAGGTATTTGGCCCAGTTGACTGAGACATTATTCTTGGGCAATTTAAGGATTTTAGGAAATACAGATACTGAGCTTGATTTTGCTAATTTCTTAGGTTGGTGTCCTCTATTCTTTTCAGGATTTTGTCCTGTTCCCTTGTTCTCCTCTGTCCATTTCATATTTACATGGAACATTTTTGCTTACCTCACCCACTCATTCAAATGATACTTTTAATGAATGTGCAGCGTTAATGCAGTTCATCAATTTGAAATGGAGAGTAGAAGCACTGCTGCAATACATTTAATGGGAGGGTACCAGCAATTTTCAGGAGCAAACAAGTACTCCGAATAGCGAGTACCATCTGCACCAAGTGCATCCATTGAGGGGACCCACCAGTGGCAAATTGGGCTGCAAGCTATATTGGTACTCTTTACCAGGTAAACTATTGTGCACTGCTAGAACTGTTTTAGAACTCGAAGATTTATGTAGAAGCATTCCTATATGGGCACATTTCAGACACTTTCATCTACCCCCTTAATGAACGTACCCACATCTATAAATGGGAGACTTCAACCATAGTATTTATCGGAAAAGCATTCCACTGCAGTCACATTCTCTAGAGGATGTTTGGGGACTTTTTTTTTTTTCCTAGACTTCAATTTGTGACCAACGGAAAGAGATAGGTGATAGTGGATAGAAATTCTAATTAAAGGTGAAAGTGCACATTGCTCCAGAGTAGACCACATCCAGTATTGCTTTTAAATCATTCAAATAAACAGCCTATTCAGAAAAAAATGCTTTGTAAAACGGTTAAACCGTCCTAAACAGAAATTCTTCCAGGAAGATACACATTTACAAGTGACAAATAACACACTGTTATTCTAGTTGAGAATACCAAGGAAAGGAATTGATTTGCAACAAACTTGCGGTCTAAAAATAACACCCACCCTCCCAGCATTCTCTCCAATCCAGTCGAATTAGTGTGTATTGAAGTAATGCGATACATTATTGTGGCCTGCCCACAGTCAAAATCAAGCATAGATGCTCATTGAATTTCATTTTCTAATTTAATTATAGAATATCTTTATATTCTGGATAATATTCCTCTGACAATGTTCCCAGTATCTTTTAATACTCGCATATATATATCAAATGAATGCACACTCAAATATAACAAATGCATATTATATTCAATATACATTTTGACATAACTTGTGAAAAATGACACAGAAAAATCTTTTTTTAAATCCTAAATGGAAATGAATATAGATTGGGTTCATTACAACATACTTTTGTCTATGCTGTAATGTGTCACAGGATCATGAGGTGAAGTATGAAGTAATGAAAAAATTATGCAAAGTAAAAAAAATAAACATCCCATTTGAGCATTTCAAAAGCAGCTCGTCTGCTCATGGCTACAATAAGAGAGAGTGTATTGCTTAACTGCCTTAATGTACAACTCTGGAAAGAGTTACATGCAAGTGGAAAAACTATATGTCATGTTGAAATAATGTATTTTTAATTACAGGAAGGAAATTAAAAAGGATCATGTGCATTTCACTATCGTCAATGATGACTCAGAAGGACTCTGCTTGAGTGTTGTGTCATTGAATAATGCGCTCAGTACAGTGACCTACATATATATTACAGCAGTTAAAGCAGGTCCAAAATCATCACAAAAACTTAGCTTTGACTCAGTCTACTGACCAAACAGTGTGTTGCCTCTTTCTTTTAATAAAAATCGCTGAGGCCCGCCATATTCACCAACTGTTTGCTATATCTTCAATACGCACGTCTATTAAATTTCTACACTGTGAGTTATATGGGGCCCGGTGGGTAAGTAAATACGGCGGTAATGGCTGCAGCGGAACAGCATTACCAACAGCCATTACTGCCTTATTTAAAGGATGCCTGTTCATTTTGCAGAATATTGACATAATTTCTTCCTCTTTACTCTGGCAGCATTTAGCTGTTGTTAACATTTGCAGACATTAATGGGAGAGTGGCTGGCAGAGGTTGGTCTGACCTTACGGTAGTGCAGCACTATCTTCACATTTCGTAGTGATTTCTGCAATTGTTGCAAAGTGAAGAGGAGAAAATCTGTAACTCAGTTGGTGAATATTTCTTACGCACCATGTTCATAATATTTGGTTAGGTTAAAGGGCATCCACAAATTTCCTAAGAGACCAAATTTTTCTGAAAACATTCTTGGACTTTGTAAATTTTGATTTTTCTGTTCATAGATTTGGACATCCAAAGAGTGTAGTAATTAAACTTGTTTTTAAAGGTTAAAAGTATAGATCTTCTATTCAATTTTGATTAACTCTGAACATTAGAGTCAGAAGATTTTGACCCTACGCAGTTCTGTAAAATTAAACAGAGCCATCAACATTATCAGGGCAGAGAGAATCTTGCATTTATCAAAGATAAGTGTCCTCTGCATTCAATAAACCCCAAAACAAGTTGCTTTCCAAACCCAGATTAAGTAAAAGGGGCCAGGAACTAGGTCGAAGCATCCATCTAAACTGGTATAACCCGAGCCACTACGCAATATCCCCATCCATCAAAGCCTTCTCACCAAATGATCATGCCAAAACGTTCCTTATAAAAAAAAGTTCAGAAACGTTTAATACTTGACAACTTTTACAACATTATGCAATTCTAGGTGGACAGGACACTCAATGGCAACAACCTATCTTTGATATCTGATGTAGCGGGGAGAATTCTCCTGCAGGAACAGGTTCTAGAGTGATCACTGATAATATGATGGGTGGGTTTGAAGTACAAAACTTTAAGGGCCAAAATCCTATGTTTTAACGAAAAAAAATATTTTATTACCATACGTAAAGCCAACGCCCAGGTCCACACAGCCGATGGCCTGTCACAGCAGGTGGTTGGCTGAGTGGTCTGGCCAGTGGCCATGCCCTGCATCCAACACCACTCAGGCAGCCAATCCCACACTGTGGACTGCTTTTCACCACGCATGGCTAGCGGCTGGCCACAGAGCCTCAACCCCATGCTCTATATGGTCAAACGGCAATGCGGGTGTTGTCCACAGGGCCTGTGGCCAGGCCCTGTGGCCAAACCACCCAGAGGCAATCAACCCCTCGGGCCTAAACATATATATTAAGGGAAGGGGAGTGCAGACCCACTCACCAAGCCTTAATAGGCAACAGGGACCCCATTGCCAAGGCAAAATTAAAACAAAAAGAGGAGGGGGCCATGTGACCACTCTTGCCAAGTCTCATTAGGCTCCAGGGACCCTATCCCCTTGGTCCAAATTCAATTAAAATAGTGGAGGAGGGCTTGTTGGCCCCCCTCCGTAAGCCCCCTTAGGCCCTAGGGCCAAATCCACTTTAAAAAAGGTTGGGGGCTGCACAGCCCCCCCCAGCCTCGTTAGGCCCCAGGACCCCATCCCATTGGGCCATATTTTACTAATAAGGGGAAGGGGCTGCACGGTTCCCATCACGAGCCTCATTAGGCCCTGGTGACCCCATTCCTCAGGGCTGTGTGTGTTTTTAAAGGGGAGGGGAGCCATGCAACCCCCGCCACAAAGCATCATAGGCAACCAGCACCCATACCCCAGTGCTGTATTTTCTTAAAAAGGGGAGGGGGCACATCTTTAGGCCCTATGGACCCCATCCCCCAAGGGGATATATATATATATATATATATGTATACCCTTTCAGGCATAGAGTGATGAGTAAATTATGTAATAAAGAAGCACAAAACTCTGGGTAGTTCTCAAGTTTAGGTGGAAAGCAGCTCCTACATAGAGCACTCTCAACACCAGCGACACTCTAGATCTGCTCACCTCAAATGTCTGCTTTTTTATCAAAGTTTTTGGGCATTGGATTAGTAAAGTGCCATTCACGCCGAGATAGAAAGGGACAAAGTATTTTGCCATTTCTACAGCAAAAGACTGATAATGGAAGAAACTCCTCATGCAACCAAAAATGTTTTCATAAGTTGCAGCTTATTCACAATAATTCATTCAAAATATGCATCTTTAATAACAAGATATATGCCATACTACTGGGAATTCTACTGTAGTACTATTTTGGCAGCAATTTATTATATTCTTATCAATTCCATAAGGTCAATTGTTTCTAGAATCCCACTGTTCCTCATACTTATCATTTGAAAAATAAGTTTGAGGACAATTTGCTTTGGCAAACTCTGTTATGCAATTACATTTCTCAGCAAGCATTCGTTATAGGTACATTTTTATAGACACACATATAATCTCTTTACTATGTTTAAATCCCCTGGTTCTTTAGTGTAAAGCTCCAGGATGCACCTCGACTCAAGATATCTTAGGGCTCTCTCTCCGTCCCTTTTCCATACACTGCATGGGATTCAGTCAATAACAATTTACATGTAAGAAATTGAGTTGTTGGTTGCCTGGGGTGTAAGTGCTAGTCAAGCAGCAACCACAACTCTTCTCAGGATGAAGTTAGAAGTAAACCCTAAATTACCCTGTGCTCAACACTCAGGTAGTATGGCACAGAGCATTCACTCTTAACTCAGAGGCAGTAGCACAGTGAAACAACACCACAAATGGATCCCACACAAATTTTGAAAAATCGAGAAAAATTACTGAGTTATGAAATTTTAAGGATTTTGAGGTAAAATAGTGCCAAAAAGCCCAAAGTGCCAACCGTCAACTGGTGATTGAGACCAGGAGAACGTCACAACTTCAGGCAGACTGCGATGGAGCATAGGTCAAATACAGAGAACAGGTTAGTCACACTGAAATGTTACCTTCTCAGCCCAGTGACAAGATCCCCCCTTTCAGTAAGGAGGGGGGCCGAGTGAGCAGGGAAGCATTGTGGATGGTCGATGTAGCAGAGGGCAGGCCGGGTGTCATGGGCAGTCATTGCAGGAGTGCAAGGATCTTGTTTTCATTGCAAATGGTTGGTCCAGTGCTTGGTGGTGGCACTCCACACGAGCGGTCTATCCTGTAACGCAGAGGCTCAGGTTGATAAAACTTCGCATAGCGCGGCTCTGCAAGTGTTAAGCATTCAGTGCCACTGGACCCGTTTAAGGTCACAAAGAACCCTAAAACGTAACTTCAATTCAGCCTTTCTGAGGACACACCAAGGGTACAGGACCTGTGGGGAACCACTTGGGGATCGAAGGCTTGCTCCAGCTCGATCTGGATGCGGTTTCAGGTGGTTGGGAGCCTTTAATGTACCTGTGGCTCAGAACAGGAGGACAGCAGATTAGCCTTTGGAGTGACTCTGGGAGTCCTGAGTTGAAGAGGTGCCAGTCCAGTTCTTCATATCCAGGCAGAGGGCAGCAGAGCAGGGCAGCAGTTCCTTCAGACCAACTCCAGAAGAGTGGCAGTCCTTTCAGCAGTTGTCCTTCATGGCAGAGTACTCACAGGTCCGCAAATGTACTGAAGAGTTTGTGTCTGAGGTCCAGTATGTATACGCAGCTGTGCTTTTGAAGTGGGAAGGATCTTCTATAGGCCTTGCAGTAATGAAAAACAAGTTTACAAGTTTTTCCACTACAAGTGCATGTAAGTGTAAAACTTAAAAATGCATGTCCTACTTTTAAAATACATAGCAACCTGCCCTCTGTGCTATCCAGGACCTGCCATTTGGATGACATATGTATTACAAATGAAGGTTTGGGCCTGGCAAAGGTTTTACTTTGCCAGGTTGACATGGCAGTTTGGAAATGCACACAAACAGGCTGCAATGACAGACCTGAGACATGCTTAAAGCACTACACAAATGGGTGGCACTTTACTAGGGACTTACAAGTAAATTAAATATGCAAATTGGATCCAAGCCAATCTATAATTATTTTAAAGAGAGAGCACTGGCACTTTAGCACTGGTTAGCAGTGGTGAAGTGTGCAGAGGCCTGAGTAAACAAAAATGTATTCAGCAAAAATGTGGGGGGCAGAGGAAGAACATTTAGGGACGACCCTGCAGAAAGGGCCAAGTCTAACAGTATATTAACATTTTTTTATTTCAGCCATGATGATCATGCAAGTGGCAATTCTTTATTGTTCTTATATGCTGTAGTACCCTTTTTAATGCAGGTGATATGGTGCTTCCATACAGCTTTTTAGACATGGACATGTCAACATGTATACTATATTGTAACTTTTACAATAGTAAGATCCCTTATGGGTTTTGGTTTCTTCAGAAATGGTGTGCATATTAATTGTGTATCAACACTGTGTTGCATTCCGCATCCTAGTTTCGGCATTCGTCAGGTTCTGGGTGTGTTGGTTAATACATTTTTATCTGCTGGTCCATCACTGATCTAGATCTAAAAGCAATTTGGGGTCTATTTGGCAATTCCTTTCCTATTACTGGGTCATTTTTAATTGTGAACAAAGCAAACACCACAGCTAGAACCTGGGCTTGAATGGCTGTCATAATAAAACATATTTCCATGAAATTCCAGTGAGTTTTCCTATGGCTTCCTGTGTGCTTTCTTTCATCAATTGTCTCACGTAGGTTTTAGGGGTATTCACTAGGGCGATCATGCACAGTCAGACTTTCCTCCGCCCCTCTGCTGATTTCCTGCATTGCATTGAAATTGCCTAATATGTTATTTCTTTCCAGCTGTGGTCTGCCAGGATGTTGCTGGAAGATGTTGTTCCTTTACTTGCACAGATTATGGGGTGCCGTACATAGATATAAAGGCTAGTATTTGCCAATAAAGTAAAAGAGGGTGTTTTCTGTAGTTCTCAGAGAAGTTGCTTCCAAATTACCTTTTTAGTGTTCTCTATTCGATTCCTTGTGGCCTCGAAGGACCATATCTCTGCTCAATAGTCTTATTTCTCACACTCTGGATACTTGCAGCCTTATCCAGTTGTGTTATGTTCCAGCCCAATCGACTGGTAAATCTATGATGCTTCTGGTGGAGTTTCCAGTCTATGTAGTAGCATTGTTTACGTGGTCCATTCATGGGCTGTTGTATCCAATTATCATGCCATGATATGCTCTGCAGTTGACATTTTCAGTTCGCTCTCGAGTGAGGCAAATGTATTTTCAGCAGGCGTTCTTTTCTTTTTCTGGACATGACCATCACTTTGGAATTGTTTTCTTTTATTATCAGTTTATTTTCTGCATGGTAGGTTTTAACTGTTTTAAATGTGGGTAGACATCTCATTGCCTGTGGAATTCTGGCTACCAACACTGATTCATCTGCGTACAGCAGGATCAGGATTTTTTCCTTACTGATTATTGTTATATACCGTACTGCATTGCACATAGCCAGGTACATATAGGTGTTATATAGATTAAATAATGAAAGGGCTACCTTGCTTACGCCTCAATTGCATTTTACATTACCTTATAGTTCACCATTCAATTCAGATCTAACCTATGCTGTATTGTTTGTGTACAGCTGATTGTTGGTGTGGACCTAGTCACTGGACCGTTCCCATATTTTTGCCACAAGAGTTTAAGTACGATTATATCAAATGATCTGCTGTGGAGAATGAAGACCAGATAGAGTGGCATCCCTTTTTATATTAAAGTGAAGCAATCTCAGAATGTTGCCAACAGTAGACAGGCCTTTTCTGAATCCTCCCTGTACAGTAGCAAGCATGTTTTCTTCTATGGCCCATTTCTGTAGATGGAACAGGATGTGTTTGCATATTTTGTGATCAGTGCTACGATGACAAATTGGGTGATACCAACCTGAATTGGAGCTTCCTAGCCACTCATCACCCCACAATCCCCTCCCAAGAGAGATTCCCAAACCTCTAAACACAACCTCTTCCTAGACTCATGCTTCCTAATGATACATCAATGTAATCCTGTGTGATCTGGAGGAAAGTTCTCTCAGAAACATTTGCGGAGTCAAACTGGAAGAATGCATACTTCTTCCCTCCATATTCACATTAGGTTTTATTGGATATACAAATGAAGCAACAATACCCTTCACCTTTAGTCTTCTCATCACTTTCTAAAGTGTTTTGCAAGCAAGTGTATCTGGACTTAAATCATGGAAGGAAAGGAGCTGGGTGTGACCCGGTCATCACTTGTGGCTACTGGATAAACTGTAATGGTAAACCTTACATCTGCTGACTTGAGAGACCTTCATTTCTCTGAATTATCTAGGGGAGCATATACACCCCCCAAACTAGATGACATAGTGCCTCCATCTACCACAACTCAGACAGTACAGCACATACGGTTTCCTTCTAGATGCCAGTCTGTTTCTGTGATGGGGCTCCTAGCACTCTCTACTGTGTCCATCTGTGGAGATTATTGAGAGCACTCAATCCCTGTTTCCAATATTGCTACTCCTTCAAGCACATTTGTTCTTAATACCAAGAGCTATCCCATTGCTTAGTAGCCTCTTCTTTGTGGAATCCTGCTCTTTCTCCACTGTCATCACACTGGTCGTCAAGCCATCCCTCTTGTTTTCCACCATCTAGACATCCCTCTCAATATATATTATCCGCCCCAGCGCTCATGGCATTAGTGGTCTGTAAAAGTGATTCCTCACCTTGGGTGAGCTTTGGCCCTTCAGTCCTCATTCGTGCATTCATACAAAATATTCACCAGAAATATGCAGACCATGAGTGCTTGAAGGCTAAAACCTCCCACACCACAATCACATCACACTGCACATGAATGGAGCTCCACTGGCTGCCCATACATAAAATAGCTCAATTCAAACTCCTTACCCAGACTTTCAAGACACTACATAACACTGGCTCAGCATACCTCAAAAATCTTATCTGCTTTCACCTCCGCTCGTCTGCACTCCTACTTGCAAAGATTCTACACATATGGAAAATCATATAGGGTGGAAAAGCCTTCTCCTGCATTGTTCCTAACATTTGGAACGACCTGCAGCTATACTTAAGAGCCAACTCCTCACTTCTGAAATTCTGCAAGAAGTTGAAGATCTGGCTTTTCATGTAGTCCCACTAGGCCCTAGATTTGGCATAGCTTGGCATGGCATGGCATACAATGACTTGACATGGCATGGCATGGCATGATACTTGTATTTGGCCCTACTTATGCTGCTGTTTGGGATCTAAATAAAAATCCTTGCATTTATGTTTTGCTGCCATATTCATCTGACAACATGCAGCTGGAATTCACCACTAAACCGAGAGCCAGTGACAGCACGTTTTCCTTTGCTGTCTACACAGGGCTCACACAGAATCCAGTGCCATTCTTAAACCACTTACAAATTCTCCAGGGGCACCATACCAAGATATAATAGGATGTTAGTTTCTCCTCCCAAAAAATCTTTCATCTGCTCCTGGTGTGTCTACTTAATTCACAGCCACACATAAGTCACAGGTTCTCTGGGCATCAGTCTTGCTCCTCGGGCCTCGCCCAGCTTCAAAGCCAGTGAAAGCCTGGCGAACAAGACTCTCCATCCTGATCAAACCAAACAGTGCTATCACCCCCAGCAGTCTCATTTGATCACAATTGGAGGTCCATCTCTCTTTGCTACTGGGAGAGGCCGTGCGCAGTAAGAAGAGCTCAGCTGTTGCAGATCCTGAAGGCTCTGCTCCTTACCATTCGTCCAGGGGCATCAAAGCCCAGTGCCTGCTTTAAGTACTTCCATGTCCAAAAGCTTGTAGGGAGCACGACGGCCAGCACTATACTGGGATTGTTCTCACAAGCTCTGCTGGATCACCCATAATCTTGGCCACTAGGCGGCCCTGTCCCTGATATTTTTATTTATATAAATTAACATTTTTTTTTTAACTGCAACTGTTTCTAATTATTTTTGACAAGAGCATTTCTTTTAATTTGTTTTTGTTTTCCGCTAAATAATATTTGCAATATTTTTTCTCAAAAATGGGTTTCTATTGATTTGTTTTCCTATGAATTTACGTTCTGCTTTAATGGGCATACTATTTGTGAGAGATTTCATTTATAGGACAATATCAAACTGAGCAGAGCCACATACTATTTGTAAGTGCACATCCTAAAAAACAGACCAAAATTCCTCATCACGGCTAATCCAGAAAACCTCTCTCAGAATCGTTTTATCTGCTTAAGCATGACATTTCCAAATTGGACATAGTTCCATTCTGCTGCTCTCCAAGAAAAACGTACATAGAGAAGGTAGGCTCGAATACAAAAAAATGGTTTGCTGAGCCAAGTGTGGCGATGCCACACAAGTGTGTTTGTTGACTCTATGGACGAAAGAGCATGATTTTGAAAATACTTCTTGTATTAAGGCACATCTTTGATGATCGCTGTTCAAACCCAGGGACACATGCCAAATTAAGCAGAATCAGATACATACATTCCAAATATTGAAAACCTAATCCTGAAAAATACATCTGTATGTATTTCTTTATCCTCCTAACTGGCTTTCAAGGAGATATTGCTGAATTATTTTCCGATTTTGCTAGACATTTCCCAAATACTAGTAGTTCCGCACTGCTTCCTTCAAAAGGGGAGCTTGTTAGTGGGGAGGCTGGTCATAGAATTTTATTTTCCTGTATTTGTTAGGTAGGAATAACAGTTTTTCAAATATTTTTCAATAGGTTTGAGTGCGCAACATATGTCAAAATATGATGAACACTATGAAATAAACAAAATCTGTTCCACTCATAATGTATCTGTTTTGCCATAATAAAACAAATTAAGTTAAGTGTTGCCAAGGAATTTCTAACTTTCCAAATCTGTTTTTCATATTCTTTTTTACATTCTATGAATTACATTTGATGTTGTTGGCAGATTATATAGTCTATGTTGCAACACAAAGTAAATTCCAAATATACCGACAAGCACTATAACTAAATGCTGGTTTAAAGACCTTTGGAAGATCTACTCGAGCCCATGTGAGCCCTTGTATAACCTCATATTTTAGGGAGTAGGACATATTGCTCATTTTGGGAAGCCCACGCTTTAATAAGAATGTCTATTCTTTCATAAATACGTCTGGTAGTTCTATATGTTTTGGCAATTTCTTATTTAGCGACTAGGACAGAGTAAATTATGTTTTAAAATGTTGAGCAGTAGGCGTTGGACGCCACTATCCTTAAAAGCTGGACTTTCTAACATTGGTATGCAGGACCCGACTTTCCATTTATTCCTCCAGGCATTTCCTCAGGGACTGGATGCTGTTTTTTTAAAGCAAAGGGCCACTGTGTATACCTCTGCCACTTTCTCCAGCTCCCCCAGATAATTGCAGCAGGCACAAAGGGTGCTTAGGTGAAAGAGGAAATAGAGTGAAGATAGAGATGGAGAGAGAGAGAAACAAGAAGAAGAAGAAATGAGAGAGGAGGAAGGGAGAGGTGTAGTGTTCTTACTCATTTCATAGAATGTTGTACTCCTCAGCATTAGAATGTCACTTCATCTGCTGGTTGTAGTTATGAATAGAATGGGCCGAGGAAGCTGAATGCGACCTACTCCTGGGCTGGCGGCACCGGGGAGTTTGCGGAATAAGCATACCTCCCATTCAATGTACACTGTGTACCTTGTTTTCTTTTCTCATAGTGGAATGGATCAAAACAAGAGTACCATATTTGAAAATTTTTGCCAGGCTGCTTTTTATTCCCAATCCTGCCCTGATTGCACGTATGTGAACTCTCAGAGTTGGACCCTGGTTTGGTTACACTGGGTGGTATATGTTTTAAAACGTACATCAGTACAGGGTGCGGAAACCACTGGTGAAATTTTCAGAGTCTGTTGAATGTTAATGACCATTCAGGACAGGCCTTTCTTTAAAATAATGTACTTAAGGTACTGCTAGGATTCCCCTCCCTCTCCTTTATTTCCCCTTTAATGATGTTTTATTAAAGGTGAAATAAAATGCTGGGGTATCGAATACTCATAAGAAACTCACATCTTTCCAAGATGTAACTTAAGGACATAATGGACACATGAAGACATGAATATATAAATACATCTGTAATGCCATGGCAGCTGGTAGGGAACGGTAGTGGGGGCATAGGCGGGTAGAAACAGAAAAAAAACCATCTGCTGGTCGCAGTCACCAGCACCGCATCTCCTCCGACGCAGGAACCAGAATCAGGAAACACACAGGCTCCCAGACTACCCTAGCCAATCACAGCACTGTGTTACAGCAGCATTGTGATTGGTCTGAGCGCCGTGGTTTGATGCTCAGAGGAAGTGGGAGCCTGTGCATGTTCTCCATCCAGGCTGTACAATACATCCAGTGGAGAACATGCAAAGTGAGCATGACGGTTTGGCTGGCCCAAGACGGCGGCCAAACCATCATGCACACTTAAGGTGCAGCAGCAACCGCTTCTCCTCTCTCTGGGTTACGGGAACCCAGCCCTGCCCCAAACTAACCAGCAACTGCATGCGCAGTTCTAAATCAAAAATGATAATAACGTAATTATTATCATTTTATTTTTTCTCTGCAGTGCTCCTAAAGCAGTGGGGCGACGTTCCTACACCTCAGCGGATGAGCCGCCTCTACTTTAATGGACCCTTAGGTACAACAGTCTCAATCGTCCTTCCCTCTGAAGCTGCCCGCTGTTTCTAGGCACTTGAATCAGAATTCATATGTTTGGCGCATATTTCTGGCGTTTCTGTAATCGCCTCAGACCAGAGAACAATAAGCTCGTACTTGGGTGATAACACGGAGATAATTTCCATCCTTATGTTTTAACAACATAAGTTGCAATTGCAGTTCCACTGTAAAGTTAAACATTCTCTTGTGGTATGGTGTCTCAATAAGAGCAGATTATATGTGTGTTACACCAAGAACGACTATGGGTTTCTCATACTTCCACAACTGGAAGGAAAGAATTGGTTCTGCTCTCAGAGACTACATTTGTATGAGCCTTGACCAGAGAAGCATGTGGCAACCTCTGGCCACCATACATCATACAGTCCCTTCCTGAATCAACAGCTATTTGCACACAGAAAAACTTTTTCAAAAACGTACTTGTCTTACAAACGCAAGCAAGCTGTATCTTGCTAACAGATCAGAAAAAAATAAGCTCATCACTTCCTTTCAAGCAATGCTGATCTTTTTGTTCCATGATGTTATCTCAACACCAAAATACCAAAAAACGGCTGTTTGTATCTTCTTTTCAAAGCATAGTTGTTGCTCTGTTCTTGAAAGCCTTTACACACAGAACCTCTAAACAAGCCTAGCAAACCAGAATAAATCTAAATATTTTCAAGTCCAGGTAGCTACCTATAGGAGGGCAATGACTGTGCGATATACTGGGATCTCTTAAATCTAAGCAGGTCAAACATTTTAAGCATAGCAAAGGAGACCAAGCTACCTTTATTTAACTTACTAAATGCCCTACCAACGTGACTTTATTTGCTTTCTAGCCCTACAAATTACTATAGATATAAATATGTGCCCTATCTCAGCGGGTTTCATGTAGTCCCACAGATCGAGAACATGTACGGTGGCCTGCAGCTTTAAATCTTGACCTATGACTAGTAGTGAGAGGGGATTAGATGAGAATTCGAAGCAATACTTAATTTGTAAAGAAATAAGTACCAGGGACATCTCCGGAGGCCACCGCACCAATTACCCCTGCCAGAGCTGCCAATGACAGTACCAGCACAACTACTAACCATCAGACATCTACAAGTGTGACAATCTAGTCTATTCCTGGCCTCTAACGCTATCAAACTGGTGCCAGATATTAGTTATTTTTAATGTATATTAAATTAGTATACAACAGTTGTGCTGATCTCTAAATTAGACAAACAGTGCAGCCATGCGGCAAATGGTCATAAGTACCGGTGTTGACAATTAAGATCTGATGCTGAGCACCGGAAACCACCAGCTCAAATTAAGCACCGATTCCAAGGGGACAAGGAGGCAAACCTCTTGGGACTGTGTGAAGAAAATGACTTTAAGATGCCAGCCAAGTAAAGGTACATGGAAAGGTAGGAGCGCTTCATGAGCAAGATGTGTTGAGCTGTGTATTCTCTTAAAACTTTGTGGCGCTAGCAGCGTAGTTATACAGTAAAGTGAACTTCAACATAAAGAATATGCAACTACTGATTATACAAACTAAAAATGTCTCTAAAAATAAATAAAATAAAAAATACATGATAAGAGCTACTGGACTACATTTTTACATATAGAAGGCAGAATAAAAGTCTGCCATTTGCACTATTTTGAGTGACAAAAGAGGGGTGATTACTACAACATATATATCTAATAAGACAAGACAACCGTAGAATGCACTGTAACCTGCCTCTACAGGCAGCATTGACATTCGAGCCAGCTACAGTGTTATAACAAGGGAGAGAGAGTTTAATATCTGGTATAGCCCACTACAGCAAGCTATAAGACTAGTTGAATCGTCTACCCTATGGGAGGTGGGGAGGGATTAAAAAGAAGTTAGTTGCCAATGACTATGCAGATGTGCTTCTAAGGTTTATGTCACAAAAACCATAATACTTGGAAGTTTTAAGGCATGGCCCTCATATTCCTGTAAGTAGGAAAATAACAAAATATTTGGACATGAAAAAAGCGTCAAATCCACCTTCAATATTTCTTTAATTGCTATATGTCAATCTTTAATCAGAAAATGGGACAAGTGTTATTTTACATGGTAGTGCTTGCGGTATTCAGATAAATGTCTATATCAACTTTGGAGGATGGTAAAGCAGGGGTGAATGGCGTTAAGAATCGTATTAAGAAATGTCCATTTGTTCTCAAAATAAGCCACAGTCTATTCCACCCCCTAAGTTACTCCTTGCCGTCTCAAATTAACTCACAAACTGATCCTTTAGTTGATTGATTGTTCAAGTACTAGATGATTGCTTTACTTACTAAACATGAGACCATGCTGACGTTTGAGGTTTTTGGGCATTGTGATTGCTCTGAATAGTGTTAAGTGTGACTCATTGTAGAGAGAGAGAGAAAGAGAGAGGAGAGAGAGAGAGAAGGAGAGAGAGAGAGAGAGAGAGAGAGAGAGAGAGAGATGTGTGTGTGTGTGTGTGTTTCTCTAATATAACATTTGCTGATTTTAGATCCATTAACAAATATACATATCCATTTGTTTGACTTTGTTTCTCATAATCTGAGGACACTCAACTGATCATAAGACTTGAAGGCGATTTTTCTGCCCTCAAGTCTAGATTTAAGCAGTGTTTGTTGAAAGGATGAACAAAAATTCTCTGCTGTTAAACTCTTCAAAGACTTTAGTGCTGGTCTTCAGTAACCCCCTCATCTCGAGCCCCAACTGGTGGCCTTTCTTAGTAGGTGCTTTGTTCCCTAGATGCTCTCTCAATTTTCAACATACAATCTCAAAGAATTTTTCTACATGCATCTTCACTCGGAAAAAAGGTCCTCCCTCTTTTGCCTAAAGATTGATGGAAAATTTTAATCCAATTCACTATCCTATCCAGGTTGAACTATTGCAATTCCACATAACTTGGCATTCCTCAAAAAAAGCTTCACAAACTTCATAACACTAAGGGTCCGATTCCGATGTCATTCGGAAAGGCACTGAATGGGATTCAATTTGTCTGAATCCGATTCGGAACCTGGGTTTTGGACCAACTCGAAAATGTTTCCCAACGACCGATTAAAATGGCTGGATAGTGGTCGAACTGTTCGACTCGGTTCTGAAAGGCATTGGGAGTGCCTTTCTGGAATATTTCCAAAATATGCCTCAGCAAACTGATAGGAAAAAATATTAGTGAAATTGTGCCTGCTCTTAAGGTGATGTGAGCTTCTTTGTGAATGAGTACAGGCTCTCTACTATTGTGTAATCCTGTGTACCAACATTGTGAAGGTTTATCAGTGTTTTGCTAATCCTCAAAAAACCCTTAGCCATCAGAACAGAATGATGCCTGGTGGGCACAGTTTTTCACTTGAGAAAATAAACAACCAGTTATATGGGTTCTGTTTATGTGAACTTCTTAGGCGTAGGGCCAGTGTAGAGATAAAAGATCTATGGCGCCCCAGGGTTGTTATGGTGATAAGCTAAGACATATACGCCATTGATACCATAAGGGTGTCTACACAGAGACGAAAGAGAATTGAATGAGAGCAAGAGTCATTGTAGCACATAATACACACACACACACACACATATCCGTATTCTCTCTTTTCTGCAAAGGATGCCAATGAGATGTATGGCTGGTCCGTCAAGACACTGATTAGTGAAATATAGTCAGTCGAAGGAAATAATGCACCCAGATGAACCTAACAGTACTAAACTGACTGCTTTTTGAGCGAATTCTAAGAGCAATCATGCACTTTATGCCCATTGAATTTGAAATGCATATTCATATGATGGATTCAATGTTATGGTTTTTCAACTTTTTTTTTTCAGAACTAGACGTTTTTCAACCTTTTTAACATAATTTTAAACAGTGAATTTTATTTTTAAACAGTGTATTTTTAAGCAATGTATTTTACCAACTAAGCATATAATATAAATGTGGTTTGATTTGACTTAGGTTTCAGGATCTCAGCAATGAATATGAATGAGGGGAATTTCCACATAATATATATAATTGGTTTTATTTACATGTCTGTCATTATGAACAATTCCTGAAAAATTTCAGAAGTGTGACCAACTCTAAAGAATTTGCAATGTTGTGAACTAGCTGTAAATAGCAGTAGAGGAAGAGTACGTGCCTTCTCTGTTGTGGACGGCTTTCTGACTACCATATAATCCACATTTCATGGCCAATAATGCCACAGTCCCAAGAAAAAAGTATTATTTTTTATCTCCGTGAAGCAGTTGCCTAATTTAAATGGATCCTCTAGATGAATTCATAACATTACTATATCAAATCAAATTAATAAAAAGTGGAGCAGTAGGAGTCAACTTCCAAGCACTAGCGAGTAAACCGGATTTTGCTTTAAAAGCATGTAAGTCTTTCAAGGTCCATCTTTTCTGACTGATATTCAAATAAGGTATGTATCATAGAAGTCCACCTGCCCTGTTCTCCTTCCACTGATGGATACTGAGATGGTAATTTGCAATGTTACATATATTTGAGAGGTTGGTTTAAGCACTTATGTTATATAGCCAACGTTGATGTGTTTACAGAGGTTCTATGACTCACGGAAAAAGGATGGAGTCTGCGATTTTTATCATACTTTGTAAGGCGTGTGCACCAATAGGGACAACTGATCACTGACATCGCTGTCTCTCCCTCTTATGGATTTAAGTAATTTAAAGCATGGGGGAGGGGGGGCGGCATGGGGGAAGGGGACCAGCTGTGCAGACTGTGTACTACCCAGTCGGCACAATGAGAACTAGGCGTCCCCAGTTAATGATGCTTAAATTGTGCAATTTACTCCATCAGTTTATCCCTGTCATATGAAGGCTGTGAAACTGACTTGTAAAGTCATCTTTATATCATTACGTAGTGATAAACAAGAAGCACAACACCTCAAGGTGCTGGTGGCAGACATCTGTGGCCAATGTCAACACGAAAGGCCAACTCTGCGTCGTTATACTTTCTAAATCCATAAAATGACGGTCATTCAGGGTGACACTATAGTACATTTTGTAAAAAGATGCGTGAAAACACCACCCCCCCCAAAAAGAAAAAAACATGCAGTATTTTCAAAAGTAGTAACATCATATGTTCATTATGCTGGATTAAAAAATATATATTCTTCTGCACCTCTTTAAATGGAGTGTAAAAAAGCGTTGATTTAATAACAGGCCCTTCACAAGATTAGTACAAAGAAATTCTACAGAGCACATGAATGTCGAGAAAAATAATATTTGTTCTTCAGCTTTATTAGTCAATATTACTGTTAATAAAGCACGTCACAATTTACAAAAGCAGAGACATTTTAACATTTGTTTTATTGCTTTTTTTTCTTTTTTAATTTACAACAATCGTCTAGTAGCAGTATAATCACCATTCCTTCACTCATAAAGAGAGCATTGCTTGTGTGTAGTAGGCTGCACAGTCCAAACAAGAGAGAATATTTTGATGACTTGGCAGTTCTTGTAAAAAAACACAGTTAACAGACTTCCCTCTGATCTTCGCTTCCATATTCACTGCAGTAATAACAGGTGAGGAACATGTTCAAGTAATTTCTCAAGAACAGTTGTTGGACTTGGCCCTTTTGGCAGGTTCACCCCGAAACTTTTTGTGTTCCC
The DNA here is from genome assembly GCF_964261635.1 of Lissotriton helveticus. Lineage (NCBI taxonomy): Eukaryota > Metazoa > Chordata > Amphibia > Caudata > Salamandridae > Lissotriton > Lissotriton helveticus. The sequence continues at coordinate 880,385,849 of NC_136071.1, read as the reverse complement.
CTAGCCTGTTTCTGTAACCTGGTGTTGGTGATGTTAGGCCTCTGCGCACTTTAGCACTGTGGTCGAGTGTAATGTGCGTGCGCTGTGTATGCGTGGTGAGACTGGCCTGCCCTCCCATAGGAATGCATGGGGGATATGAGTGTCCCTGGTAGTTCCTATGAGAGGAGTGCAGGGGCGAGCTTAGTATGTGCGAAATCGTGAGAATAAATGCTGTGCAATGGTGTACGCAGATTTACGGTGACTGATGGAGAAGTGCCACTTTTAGAAGTTGTACAAGAAAAGGGGGGGTTTGGCCCAAAGGGATAGAGGGGGGTAGGGCCTTAATCACAAGAATAAAAGAAATGCAGCCACACCTCCATTGATTTAGATCAAATTCCCGATCGAAGAAGGAGATAAACAAAAATGATTATGCTTATCTCGGCAACAATTTGTGCCTCTTTATTTTTTGTTATTTTGTGGAAAGGTTTACTTTTTAACCAAAATAGGAACACATTATCTACTACACAAAATGTCACATTAATACAAACATTGAATGATACCCAAATTATATTATACTGTACATGATTCTACACATATTTACAAAACATTTATACATACGGTGAAATCCAATACAAAACATATATTACATAACATTCAGCAAGTCAAAAACAGTTTATATGTACATATACTCAATATCATGAAGTTATAAACAGTTTATATATCCGTATACCCAATATGAACTCAATGTCCTAGAATTGTAGATGAAATCAAACAGCAATTTCTACACCCAGAGAGCAATTAATCCAAATACTCTAAGTGTTTAAAAAATTTGTTGCGAAGAATTTAATCCCGCTTAGCCGACGCGTTTCGAGTTATGGCTCTATGGTTTGCCAAACTCTCATCAGGGCTGGATTAGTCTTTTCTTTGGAAACTGTTTATGACAAAAACAAAAATAATGGAAAGTCTTATTTAATATAGCGCTTCCCGAAAATCCTTCACAGCTAACTTAATCATTAAGTGAACATCGTACCTGTGTGTTGCCAGAGTCAATTCGTGGCTTTGAAAATATGTTTCAACACAGTGGATGCCAGTCTGTAATGAGATACCAAATCTGATTGAGTCTCTAGCCTGTATGGCCTTGCATGCAACTGCTGTTTTGAGTAAAATCTACAAGGTTACCTTAACAGGCAGCAGCCTCTTCAATTCATAGGCAGAAATGGATCGCAGCCATCTCAATTCTTTATTTCTGGAAGAATGAGTGGACCCGGTGTTATTTAAGTCTGTCAATGTGCATGGGGTTCGCAAACTGTCAACGAGCGTAAGAGCTACTTACTCAATCTGCGATGCATGGCTGGATTCTGACGAGGAATTTCAGACACAGTCAGAGTTTTCTGTTGATGCAGGAAGCTGAAACAAACGAGCTCTATTTAAGCACGACAATTTGATCGTTGTGGGAGCGTGCTGCTATCGTGGACATAATTCACAAATTCTCACCTAATTCCGGGTATTGGCGTTTTACGTGTGGCAGTCGCACAGGTCTGTTTGTCACTCCGTAATGCAGAACCAGCACCTCCGCGCGGTTCTCTGATAGTATAACCGGGTCAAAGGTGCACGTGATCGGCAATCTCACCAATGGCTATGCGGCGCCTGTGAGCATCCATCATGATGCATTGTGGAAGTTGTGTTTTTGCAAAATCCACACGAACTTGTGCGCCGAGGGCCACACAACCCTTAGCTAAAGGGAACTGTTAACCACAAAGGTGCGGTGGGCTTGTGATTAAAATGCGTATTAAAAGCCAAGGCCTGTTAATTACATCATTCGAATCTGGATTTAAACCCTAGAAGTTAGCATTTCTGTGTGCTGTGTGTCTGCCTGCCTGGTGTGAATTGCATGTCTGGCTTGTGATTGACAGGTGCTGGATGATGTGGGTGGCTCCAGGAGACAGGGGGGAGTCTGCCCAGTGGTGAATAGAGAGATCTGCATGCAGATGGGAGGGAGGAGTTGCACCTGGTACCTAAATAGGACTGTGCCTTCCCTCCAAAATGCTGGTGCCACCCCCTGTGGTGCGTCTGAGCACTGAGCCCCCACCTGACAAAGGAGAGAGGAGCTGAGCAAAACAAAGTGCTCCAAGCTCCCCTATACTAGTTCTGACTGGTATCCCCCCAGCCCTGTGCTGGGAAACAGAGGGTTTCGCTAATATCAATATAGAGGCTGTGTCCCCATAAAGTTGTTCAGTTCTTGGAGTGTGCTGATCCTGCTGGGAGCGTGCTGCTGCTGGAGCCCAGGAGGGCTGCCAGGAGGGCTTGCCTTCCTGGGCCCTGCAGGGCCCCTTCTTCTCTAAAGACTTGATTAGGACCTTTTGCCTCAACTTTTGCAGTCAAGGGCCTTCAGGACTTTTGCTGACATTTAGCGCCTCATGAGCGCTATTCTTTATTTCAATTTTCCCACAGAAGGAGGAATGCGTGGGTTTTTGCAGCGTTGAGCTGCTCGTCCTGTTGGAAGGAATCCCGGCGTGAGGGATTCCCCCGTGATGCCTCATTGCGGGTGCCAACCCCGCATCGACAAATTTATTGCGGAGAGCGGGTGCCCACCCTACTCTAATGCTATTTTTGGTGGGTGCCCACCCCTTCTTTAATGCCAAGTGCTTATTAGAGTAAGCGGGTGCCCACCCCGCATTGCTGCAAAGGAATCACTGCTGCGACCCGAGTGCACCACGACCAGGAAGTCAGGCAACCTGGGGTTGTGACATGGGCGGAGCCAAGGGAAGCCCAGGAAGATTCCTGGCGACGCCAGGAGAGGCAATGTCATGACCGGGAAGACCAGCGAGGCCGGAAGCATGAGGGATAAGAAAACCCGGGCGGGAGCCTACCCCGCACCGGGATGTACTGGAGAGGACGGGAGCCTACCCCGCCTCCCTGCGCTCCATTGATGAAGTCCCGGGTCCCAGGAGGGGGCCCAGGTGAATTAGCGAGGTGGCCGACGTAATGAGGAGTCCCGGGTCCCAGGAGGGGTCCCGGGTGAAGAGAGCTCTGCCACCACACAAGAGAAGTGGCGCCGGTCCTGGGAGCTAGAAGGAGACTGAGGGAAGCCACGGAAAGGTAAGGGAGATTACGGTGAGTGCGGCCGCTTTAGGAGTCCGGTGGGAGGAGGAGGGTATGCCGGGGTACATGGCGGTACCCGCAACCCTGATGGTTGCTACAGCTGCCCCGCTAGACAGAGGGAAGATGCAACATGGGCAAAAGTTACCTTGGGAGTCCCGGAGTGGGACTTCCACGAAAAGGCGAGTCAGCAGTGTCTGAGCGGCCCCACATGGCAGAGGGCCGCTCCAACGTTTGGCCCTAATTACTTTCCAGAGCCTGTGGGGCCCCAATCGTTTAGGGGCTCCTGAGGGCCACAGTGCTTGGGGGCATGATTATTTCAGGAGCCTGTGCGCTCCATGGAGGCATGTTAATTTACAAACCCCCCCATGTGGCTCCAACGCTTGGGCATAATTATTTTAAAGCCCCCTGTGGCTCCAACAGGGAAAATATTGTTTTAAGAGCACCAGCAAGGCCCAGAGGGCACAGTTGTGCCAGGGCCCATTTGTTCTATTCCCAGCTGTGCCAAGCCAGCGCAGGCAGCTGCAACGTTTTTGCCCAGTTATTTGAGAGAGTCCTTGAGAGGGACAGAAGTGGCACAGAGGTGCCAGGCCTTCACCATTATTTACAGCTGCCCAGCAAGTAGTGGGCAGCTGCACCGTTTAGGCGCACAGTTCTTTGGGGGCATGTTTCTAGTTAGGAGTGAGATGCACTCCTTTGCCCTATACTTTCCCAGCTGCCCAGCAAGTAGTGGGCAGCTGCACTGTTTAGGTCTGGCAGATTGCGCATCCTTGACTTTCGCTGCATTGGTAGCGCGCCCTGACTTTTGGGACACAGAGCATTTGAGCCCCTTTTTGAAATGGCCAGTTGGCCAGGGGGACTGTTAGGATTATAGGGCACCAGGCCCTATTGTGATTATGTGGTGCTAGGTAATGTAATGCATGTAGTATAATTACGCACCCTGTTTGATACCTCTAAATGTGTTTTTATGATTATGAGGTGGTTCTGCATAATGTGTTTATGCTGGTGAGGTTGGCGCGGAATGTAAATTGCGCCTGAAGTGATACTGTGCATAATGTACTTTATGCTACAGGCTGAGGCTAAGTATAGTGATTAGCAGTGGTTACTGGTTGTACGTTTATGATCTGTTTTACTTTCACTAAGTTCACGTTGTGATGGTTCTGACAGTGGTCCATGTGGCCCTGTCATGTGTATATAATCCCTTGTAAATATTGCCCAGTGCCAGTTGGCACAGTGTATATTGTGTGATTACTATTTAAATGTGTTATGGGAATACATAGAATATTTTTGATACAACCTTGTGTGGAGTTCCTTTTGTAGTGTGCCTGGAATGTTGTTGCTCGGTGCGTGCGCAAATGCTTTACAAATGGCCACTGGGATAAGCCTGACTGCTCGTGCCAAGCTACCAAGAGGGTGAGCAGGGGTTATCTTTGGCGTGTAACTCCCTTGCCCTGACGAGAGTGGTGGTTTCTGCCTGGCTTTGGCGCAAGCCTTAGCCAACCAGAAATCCCATTTCTAACAAAAGTAAGCTCTAGTAACCTTTGACCCCCCCTTTCAAATCCTGCTCATAGTTTATCACACATAGATAGTGTTGTCCTGTCTTTTTATCCTATGAACCCCTTGTGATTGGAGAAAAAAAACAGATTTTTATTTTTTTTTAAACAGAAGACAACACCTTCTTGCTTCAGCAGCAGCAGAGATGGATAAAATATATTTTTCTGTCGACCTCCACTGGCAGAACATAAAGAGGTCACAATACTTTTTAGTGAGGGGTTGATGACCCCAAGACACACCTGGTCTAGGGATTGTATAGGCCTGTTGGCCCTCATGTGAAAAAACATCCTGCATAGGTCTCTAAAACAAAGAAATGCACACGGTTAACAAAAGTTGGAAAAGGGTAGACAAAGCTGTAGAAATATCTATCAGACATTTAAGGAAGATGAAAGTAAGGATGTCATCGTCATGCACTACAATTAAGTAAGGTACATGAACAATGTTAGAAAACATTAGTTTTACCATTTCTTACGTATACAGTCATTTAAAAATAGAACATACTGGAAAGACCACAACTTTTTTCGGCAAAAGTTTTTGTTCACAAAACCGAATTTTTCAAAAGGAAATAGAAGAACAGAGGGTGACTGTGACATTACACTTCATCCATGAGAGAAAGTGCGAGTATCAGAATATATAATAGGATTTGTCTAGGCAGACAGCATGCAAAAAATTCACAAAATGTCACAGTGACTTTACTGACAATAGCAAGTAGCAAGAACACTACAGCCCATTGACCAAAGTAAGCCTCAAGATTTACAGTAAATCCTGGCTACAAGCAATGCCAAATATCTAAATCTGTGGCATTATGAAGCGGAAAAGACTATGTATCTGATTACAAGATTTGTCTCCTGGCTTGAGACAATCATGAAGGCGTCTTTCCTAGCTTCAGACATATTAGGACTGTCTGAAGCCAAGAATAATCCTTTTTAAATTTAATCCACCTTATATATCTGCCAAGGCAATGCAGAGATTTCATGAAGTCTAATGTTAATTGGCCAGTACTAAACACAAACATATTTACTAATCACATGACAAAAAGGCTACCATGGTGTGGTACATTATTCAAATATTCATGATATCATTTCCACTGGGAAGCGTATCTTTCTTGCTTGTAGGATGTATATGCATATGCTTGTGATTTTGCTCCTCAACTTTTTCATCTCACTGGTCCTCTGGTTTGTCTATTTTAAATAGTAGTAGTTAAAAGTGTATTTTGTACCATAATATTACTGGAACAGTACATCTAACTGACAATTACAATATATTCTAGAAAGCAACTTTGTCTTAGTATTTTCTCAAGTGGCTCTCAAGTTAAATCTCGTTCTGGTCCTACTAAGCATCATGGTGCTCTGCTACCACCCATATATTATCATGCGGCTTTCAATCCATTTTTGTTTTTAATTAACAATCACATATCACAATAGAGAATCCTCTGTCTTTAACGAATGAGACAAACTGAACAGACTAAACAACCAGTACAAAGAATATGTGGTTATATATTAGGAAGATACAATCTGAACATGTGTCCTGAACTAACAATGCAACTGCAATATTGGGATGTTACACAATAGAGTTCCTCCGACACATCTTCTGAGAAAGACCTCCATAAAAGTATAGTTCCAACCAGGAGGACAAATCGCATTGACACTTTATCAGGGCGCGTGCGCGGATTAAAGAGTTGGAATGTTGCGATATGTACACGACTACCTTTATAAATACAAGTCTTTGCACTGACTGGTGTAGTCTTGATGCTCTTTAAAGGGAGTAAATTAAATATACCATGTAAATATTTTTGGATGAGCAGAATTTAATGGCAATAACTCACTTGCGACCATCAATGTATTATTTTTATTTCACTGTTGCATATATGGCAACACAAAGGTGGTGGTAAATGACTGGCATGGTTTCGAATTACATATATACAAGGATATGTTAAAAAAAAAATGGGACGATTTTGAATCACAAATATGAAAGGATATGTTGTGACATAAAATAATAAGAAGAATCAATTTTAATCAAATTCAAAATGAATTTAGCAGCACTAGAAAGAAGGTCCCCGTGCTGAAGGTTTTTAAGGTAAGGCAATTCGAGGTTGATTGTCGGACATTCTACTGTTGTTGCAATAGTCATCCTTTATGCGCAAGTTCTTCATTTGGCTTCTCATACCACCTCTTTGTTGGCAGCACCCACAATCTCTGTTTATTCTATCCCATCACCCGCCACATTCAAAGCCTGCATCACTGACGTCTGCGCTTGAGAGTGGGGGAGGGGGAGCATGTGCTGCATGATGCTCAAATCAGACAAACTGATACATTTACTCTTATCCACATCACCCAAAACTATCTACATCTGTTCTGGGAATCCATTTAGACAGTGAGATGCAACTCTTCTTAATCACTATGACCCCAAAATTGTTAATCTCTAATTTATTCCCCGATATCACATCCTTTTCATCAGCCAGCCAGCACAAACGTTGCTCTATTACCTAAACACCAGCAAGCTTGACTGACATCTAGCTGAAGTAAGTAATCAATGCTTTTAAATGTATGTTGTGTGTGTGCTTGCTGGTGAGAGATTGTTTATGTGTGAGAGCCAATATGTGTGAATTTTGTGTTTATGTGTAAGTACGTGTGTGAATGAAAGTGGAGGTCAAAGGATGAGTGATGTCACTTCCGCTACCCCTGGCATTTCGGTGAATTGACATCCATAGTCCTCTCACCCAATGAAAATGAATATGTAGTTGTAGGGAGACTCATGTGCCCCGCATTGTGACCTGTCATTGAGCATATGCACTAGCCTTCTAACTGTGGGAACTGGAAAGAAGAAAAGCTTGAACTTCACTGCACTGAGTATGTTGTTCCTCAAGTAACCAATCAATCAATAAAAGTGCGAGTGCATTAGCGAGATGAGGGGTGGAACAGGCAAGAGTGCCCGATCTCAAAAAAGTTTCTTGGCCCTCCTCTCTTTCCTTGCCTTTTAGTGGGACATTGTTATGTCTGATTAAGGAGCACTCTGAACTAGCCATTATAAAAGTTGCAATATAATAATGGTTTTCCGAAGTATCATTTTATGGGTCACAGTCTTAAATGTACTAAAAGCAACAACAGTCTTTTGTGGCCACCGAGCGAGATCAGGCCAGGAACATCTACCATACCCATCTAATACTTTAAAACAGTCTGGGCAATCCATCAACATATGTTTCAGCCATTACACTTCGCAAACATACACGAGTTGAATTGGCAGGAAAAGGGGTAAGTGCAGTTGTAAATACCTATTTGAGAGACACTAACTCAATATACAATCTTCCTGCAGTAAATAACACTAGCTGTGTTGAAAAGCTTAGGCAAACTGGTACCAACGCCAGTAGCAGCCGGCAAAAGGCCACCCAAAAAATATGTGACAGCATAAAAGAGGAGGCTGAAGGACTGTTTACATTTTATATTTCATGCAGTTAAACCAAAAAGTATAGCACAAAATACGCGAATAGGACAGTAACAAAATCTGTATTAACTACCTTAAATCAGGTATTTATGGTTTTGTCTGAGAACGTAATTTCCAACAATTCCTGACTCAACAGCATCCCTTCAGGCTTTCATTGTTTATTAATGTGTTTACTTTTCATATTTTCTCTGAGAAGGTAGTCTCATTGACGGGGACAATCTTTAGTTGTGCCACTGAAATAATATTCTGACTTTAGCCTAGACCAGCCTTACCCCAGGCTAACTGTGTGAAAGTGTATCTGTGTACCTATTTGGGTATGAAATACAGGTTAGTACGCAACAAATTTTTTTGGGAATTCCTTCTAATTATGAGAATGTATCACGAGATAATAATAAGTTATTTTTGTATCTAATTGTCTTAGCCCGTAGGGAAATATGTAAACTATGGGTGAGTTCCACCATACCGACATATGTTAATTGGATTAGGGCAATTAGGCACACTCTCAGCTTGGATACTATGGTATGGAAGAGAAGGAAGCACTTTTGGACTCCCTGCATTATTTGGCTTGATGGTTTATAACAACTTTGTCCAATGATTAGCCCTTTCTGCAGAATGATCCACCCGAAGATCAGTCTAGGGTCTGGATTAGTGAGAGACTGAGCTGACTATCCACATGCTTGCATTGTGAGATTCATACTGGGTGTCTGCAAAAAGAGCTCCCATAAAGATTTTTGGTACAATCAAATATAAATCTTTATCGGCGTATGAGGACAAAAAAAATAAAAAAAAATAAAAAAGAAAGTGTATCTGTCAATATGACACATTTTTTCAAATAAAGAAAGTCAGCATGACAAATTCAGGCTAAAATTTCATTTTGAAGAAATGACAAAATACTTTTTCCACAAAAATAATGGACACAGTAGATATCATTTTTTCAGAGGATTGTGGTAGTCTTCCTTTTATGTCTACTGTGACCCAGTAGGACGTAGACAGCAACAACATGTGGGGGGGGGGGAGATGAGACTAAAACTAAGCTAAGAGTGGAAAGATGGTTGTACTTGTGGGTGGGGTAGTGTTGATGTGGCAGGGGTTATTTGTGGGGCATGGCAAAAGAAACCCTCAAGTCTGGGGAAAAAGTGGTGTAGCGCAAAGAGCTATGATATATGGGAGAGGTAAAAGGGATCGTGGTTGCCGAACTATGGGGTGGTGATTAAGGTGGAATTAAAAAAGAACCCCTCCTTTAATAGAAAAAAGTAGAGAGGTCACAGGATTAAGGGGGGAGGAACCCCTGCTTAAAAGCAACAACAAACAAGTCCATAAAAAATGTATGTTTCTTCAAGAAGGACTTTCACTAGATTGGTTTCATCAAGAAGGATATGTTGAAAATATTGTGTCATACCAGGTTTCATCAGGTGTGTGTTTTCTATTGAATGCCTGATAGATAACCTTCCTTGAGGGATGGCAGGATAAGATGATAAGATGAGGATGTGAAATATTGGGCTAGATTTTCTATGAAGATGCATAAGCAGTGATCCAGTGACCATCAGTAAATTTGGCTCAATGAACATTTCAAATAGTCTATGTCCACCATGCAACACCAGAATCACCTTTGTGAGCTGACCTTTAAGTGTTAGTGGTAAATTGTGTATAAAGAGACCACATTGCTGTGGGGAAGTGGTTGTTCTGCCCAGTAATCACTTTCAGTTAATGCCACTCTATGGACACTCCACTTCCATTTGGTCACTCTGGAGTAGTTCTATTGTCCCTGCTACATGGGAAAATCAATTATCGATATCACTCCTGCATGGAACCTGAAAAAATTGCAGAGAGCAGTATGTATCATCTGGTTACATGCTTTCTGATTTGGGATCAGAAATCCATTGCTTTTATGGACTCCTTTGTACATCAATGCTTCCCAGATAACTAAGTATCTAATACGAGTAAAATCTTATAAGCGGAGTGGCAAAAGACATTAGAGGAATGATCTCTGTTGCCGGTTCTGGTAACACACCCCTTGCTGATCAATCTATCCTAGGGGTGGAATAAATTGACTGGTACTCAAAGTGGGTGCCACAATCAGCTAGATTGAACATAGGTGAAGTGGGGGGCATTGAGGGATACCATAATATCTTAGTTTTGTGGGCCCGCCTTTATGAATCCTTAAATGTGAGAATTTTGAACCATTCCTTAAAAACAGACATCCTTACAATGGTATTCAGCTTACACTTTGCTACACAACAACATTAGCTTGTGCAGGCAAATTAACAATCAGCATTCTTCTTTATTTGCATTAGCTGTCACGACTTGCGGTCTTGGAACCTGTGTGTTATAGAAGGTAGTGGTAGCTTTCTGAGATAATTAGTTACATATACTCATCACTGAAGAATGGTAATCACACTGTGTGATACTGGCTTCTTTGATACTGCTACATCACACACATGTCTGGCACTCTGAACAGTTAAATAGTCTTTGTATAATATGGGAACGTTTATATGTTCTTTCAAGCACATATTTTGGCTCCTTGTTCACTTATTCAGCTGGGAATTGGGGTTCTTACATGGCTACATTTTTAGAAAACAAGAAGTACAGGAGGTTTCACCCACAAAGGGGAACCAGTGTTTCTATTCAATTTAATGTTCCAACGTACCACACCAAAAGTCTGAGTCAATCTTTCTCCTAATCGACCTTTTCTGAAGGAAGGGCAAATAAGATCAATATAGTGCCTGAACGTTAGGTGACTCATGAACAACTTTTGTAGAAACACAATCTTTTTGATGCAACAAGGTTTTTATGTCTGGTCAAAGAGTATACCACTCTGAAATGGCTTGGCTGATTATGTAGAATGGATATGTGGAAAACTATTTGAATGTTATATTAAAGATAGTAATCACCATTGTAATTTAAGTGAAGTAGGGGTTATTGCTGCAGTCCAATTCTGAAGGGTGGTTCAGCACATTTATATCCATCAACCACAGAGTCATTGTTTGGATGTGTGCAACATCTGTCCCCACAACATCCCCTGCACAATCCTTCTAATGAAACTTTGGGGAAGAGGTCACAAATTTTCTGTTTTACATTCAAAATGTTCCCAAAATGCTCAAACGAGAATGGAAGTGACAAGTTCATCATGGACAGTTGCAGCCCAACTTCTCTCTAAGAACAAACAGGAGACCAACGGTTACCTAAATAGGCCCTCTATAGAAAAGCGATCCTGGAGCGTCCCTTTAAAAACAATCTGAATAAATGACTCTAAATTGCAAAGGCCCTTTAAAGAAATAGGCAAGAAGCTGCTCTTCAATGAACAGACCCTTGGAAAAGTCGAATAGTTGAGCAAGTCTTACAAAGAACATCTAAATAATAAGAAATCGCATTAATGCATTTACAGACAGAAAAATGGGGGGACAGTGAACCATTCAATGTATTTAAAAGAAATTGCGAGAAATGGCTGTTCGTTTCACAGGCCCTTGAAAGGAAAAAGCAGCGACCAACACCTCATACAATAGACCCCTAAACAAAATGACTACCTGAAATAGTCAACAGACAGGCCTCTTACAAATATCAAACTCAGTAGCCTTAATTAGGAAACAAATATCACAGTATTAGCAGTCAAACTTCGCATGCAAATGTTAGAAACTGTTGAAAAAATCTCAATGTAATGTCATTAACTAAAGTGTATGACTACAAACATAACAGATCCAATGGCTTTTTTAAAAGTTGCTTCACGTCTGTTCTCTATTTTTCTTTTATCCATTTTAATTCTTACTTTCTAAAATTCTATTTTCTCTATGTATTTAAAAGATCCTTTTTGAACGTTCCAAGGGGCAACATCTGGAAACAATGCATGACCCCTTCACATCATTTGCATCCTGAGGGGAAGATTGAGGCTGGATTCTAGAGAGTCAAAATAATGTTCCTGCTACAAAGATTAGGAGAATCTCAGACCTCAACCAGTGTGAAGTAGCATCTGCCCACTGCGACTCAAGGGGCACTTGTACTGCTATCCCTTGCCTTGTAATAGTTACTAGGGAAAAGAGTAATCCAGCAGTAATATGCTGCTATAACCCTCAATTAGAGCTTATTTAGACCCAGTTAAAAGCACTAGACTACCTTCCCTTGAAGACAGCCTGGAAATTACCTCCACGGTCGGTGAAGGTGCAATGTTGTTCCTCACAAAACCACAAGGCATTAGGGCCTGGTGTCCACTGCACTAACATGGTGGACAATAGATACAGGGAGAGGTGTGGCACCGCAGCCAGAGTGGCTGACTCCGGAAGACAGTACTCATGTTTCGATCCCCAGCACCAGCTCAGCACTATGTGACTCTGGGTTATAGCTTACCTAATCTCCCCGATGGCCCCCAGCGCCCTGAAACCTTTAGGGGTGCTACGTTCGCGCTTTACAAATTTGGATTATTATTATGCATTTTAAAACTCTTTAATCAAAGCCTGGACCTAATGGTAAAGTCAGACCAGTTGAGGTAGTCTATGTGCATTTCAGCACACAGTGCTGGCTACAAACCTAACCAGGAAGTTTAACTGAAGACAAAATGACATCAGAACAAGCATATCCGTCGAACAATCCGCTTTCTAATTACACTGAGTGCTTTATGAAAAGTACGAAATTCCTTAAACTGGTTATTAGATTAGCCAGTTTAATTGCAATTTTGACATGTCAGCAAAACGATTGTATTCATTAATTAAAATAATTCCTCTTACTAAGCGTTTGAGCCTTTCCTTTGGCATGCTCCTTTTACAAATTTCCATCAGCCAATTAGGCCTTGTACAATTCACAAGTTTATGTTTAGAATATAAAGGATTCTACCATGACGATCCCTTGAAACAACGCCTACACGTACTTTCATGAAAAGGTTCAAATATAAAAACAGATATGATGTTACACAATAGAGTAATGCGCATGCACAAACCACACTTGCATCTAAATCTCACACAATTGATAGTTACACACAATCTTTTGGATTTGCTACCTGCTTATATGAAACGTATCCTTACGCTTTTTGACATGTATGCCTATTTTTCAGTAATGTATTAATGGTAGTCAAACTGTTTTTCTTGCTTTATTTTTTATCGTTATGTACTTCTGATACTGTTTATAATTTGGCGGTTTAAAACAACACAATATCTTCCAAATAAACTGTGCAATATATATATATATATATATATATATATATATATATTTATATATATATTCACTGAAAAAACCATAGGTTATAGACCATATATAGTTAGGAATTAGCATTTAAAAAACCTTATTTTACTCACACAAAACCATTGAAATTCCATATATAGTTAGTTGCACTAACTATATATTGCGCACCCGCAATCCACTGCTGATGATGTCACATATTACATCATTCATGACATGGTCAGTGACATCACTGATGACATCACTGATGACATCTCAAATGACATCACTGATGACATCACTGATGACATCATCCAGTGACTGTGTGTTTCTGTAAAGTTTAAATATGTTTTAGATATTGAAGAATGAGTAGATGTATAACTGTCTGGACGAAGGATTTAGTAGGTGCATGACTGAATGTATGAGTGAGTGATTAAATGTGTCTCACTGAGTGCATGGGTTAGTGACTAAACTGTCTTAATTTGTGCATCATTATGTCTGTTGTTCTGTAAACTACTGCATGTGTTGATCAGTAGCTATATGATTAACTATATGGGTTATTGATTGATTGTCCAAGTATTTGTATGGGAGACTGAGTGTGTGTGTGGCTGGCTGGGAGGTGTGTGACTCTGTGCAGATCAGTATCAATGATTGTATAAGAAAGTAAGTATGTGTTACTATATGTTTGAAAATGTAAGGTGCTCTATGTTTAACTGTATAGACAAGAAAATGGAAGTGTGATTGATTCTTTACAGGACTGACTAGGTGTGTGAGTAACTCCATGGATGAGTGGCAGAGTGTGAGTGTCTGTATAGGTTTATGAGTGCATATGATAGTGTTGTAAAGATGAGTGATTGTATGTATGAATGATTGTATGGGTGAATGAGTGAATGTGTGTGTAGACGTAGGAATCAGTGAGTACGTATGTAGTAACTAGTATTGGTGTGTCAATGGTTTCAAAAATTATACTCTGTTTTTAACACTGGGTGAAACAGAGGTTATATTAAAATGTGAGGAGATGCATTGTATTGTCACATGAATGATATCATCAGTGATGTGGTCATTGATGTCAAATGAGATGTCATCAGTGATGTCATCAGTGATGTCATTTGAGATGTCATCAGTGATGTCATCAGTGATGTCACTGACCATGTCATGAATGATGTAATATGTGACATCATCAGCAGTGGATTGCGGGTGCGCAATATATAGTTAGTGCAACTAACTATATATGGAATTTCAATGGTTTTGTGTGAGTAAAATAAGGTTTTTTAAATGCTAACTCCTAACTATATATGGTCTATAACCTATGGTTTTTTCAGTGAATTTTCAAGGTTTTGTAAATGCTAATTCCTAACTATATATGGTCTATAACCTATGGTTTTTTCAGTGAATTTCAATGGTTTTTTAATAGCAAATATCATAAGCTGTCGAATGTCAAGTACGTGGTAAGAAATTTTTTTCTTCGTGTTTATGCACACTGATCTGCTTTGATTGCTGCCCCCCACCCCTCATTTCTATTAGGAGTACTCTCTCTTTGCAGATAGTGAAGGGTAGTTAACGCAGCCCTTTCCCCCTTTGTAATCCGTCGTGCCTGCTTCTCTCTCCATTTGATTGATTGTTCTCTTTGGTTCATTCTCTATTTACAAACAAGCACAGAGTCGCAATACTCTGTTTAGTCTTTGCAGATAGCGAAAAATCGTGTAAAAAAACAAAAGGAATCGAGCAAAATCAGTAGGCCACTAATGGGATCTCTTTTGACCTCGCTAAAATAGAAACATTAGGAACAACCTGTTGAAAATAGCAATGCGTATGTATATAAGCGGCGTTCATTTGTGTTCACAGTACCCCTTGTTGATTGTTTCAATCGAGCATTGAATTGTTCGAAGTTAATTCTCTTAACGATCTTCTCTACCTGCAAACGAGGAAGAATAGGAATATTCTATCTCCCTTTGCAGATAGTGAAGGGTAGGTAACGCAAGCCTTTAACACGTCGTACCTATTTCATTCCTCATTGATTGATTGATTGTCCGAACATTGACTGTTTGGGAATTAGTTCTTTTTGGAGGTATTCCCTGTTTGCAAATAAACGTAGGAAAATCTTTGCAAGTAGTGAAAGGGTACGTAATGCGGACCTTTCTCCCCCGTTGTAATCTGTCATGCCTATCTACTCCCCACTGATTGATGCACCTTTTTCACCCGGACCATTTACTAGAGATACGTCATCTGGCCCGACCAGAGAGCACCCCTAGTGAAAAGGACATATGCAATAATAACGAAGTGATCACTGTATCCTGTTAACAGAAACTTTACCATGAAACAACCTGGAAAGAAAAAAATAGGAAAACGAAAATCAGTAGGCCACTGATGAACATGAACTTTTATTAAACAACAAACAAAGAAACGATAACATAACGTAATGATAAAACCTATTAATGTCCTAGAAACAAGAAAACGTTAAAGTATGCCAGTGGTGAGAGACCAGAAAAACAGTCCGAGAAACCAAATCACCCCTCGCTGTCCCAACTCATGCACTCTGAAAGTTCAAAGTTTTGAGGAGTGCTTGTAACATTGTCTGAAGCCTATTTGCAATTGCTTCATCTTCACTATTCTTAAAGTAAGTGGGGGCTGTTGTGATGCGGTGCCACCCTGAACCGCTTGACGGAGGCCCCCGAGGGACGGTGTCATGTCGCGGACTCGGAGGGGGCGCTTGGCTCCGGCCCCCTCCCCAAGTCGTGTTGCCCTGGTTTTGCCTGAGATCGCCCCCGACATAGGTGGCCGGCTCCCGGGGTCAAGCGGAACTTTTTTCCTTTTGGTGACTCTTCCATTCTTCACCTTGTCCCACAATCCGTTTCACCTAAAGACACGCTGTAGTGGGGCACCCCTTTTCCGTTTCATTTGCCATTCAGCCCGCTTTTGCTACACTGTGCCTCTTCCGCTATTCAGCTGTTTACCGCCCGCTCTTTCGACTACAGCGTCTCGCTCACCATGTACTTGAGTTGCTCCCGCTCTTGCGGTGCAGCGATAGGCGGCTGCCACAGGACTCTCAAAATGGCGGCCATCTCTTCAGATTTGGGCGTGGTCCACTAAATGGGCCTGCGACACCTTGGAACTCGGACGCTTGTCTGCTAGAGCTTGGGCTCCATTCTCGAAAGCGTCCCCTCATCCTTGAAGATTCTACAAAAGTCTTGGGGGCCCCCGACTCCCGCAGGCTTCTGGTGGGGAGCGCCTAGCATGATTGCTCGTGGAATGGCCACGACGGAGCTACGAAATGGTGGTGCTCTCATGCTAACGCCAGCTTCAGTCTGAAACATCCAGAAACACTGTAGACTACCAATTCGATCAGTTCCGGTAGCGCTCCAACGTCACCCGGTAGAGAAGAACTTGCCCTCCCCTCTTTGACTGATGGTTCTTGTTGCCTGTCCCTTCTGTTGTCATTTAACAGAACTATTTAGCCTGCTGAAAGGGGTTGTGTGCCGTCCGCTGGTTGGTGGAGACATTTTGACTATATTCTGGACCTGCGTTGTCGCGTAATGCGTCATATGACGCGCCGCGTTAGAAAGTTTAATAAATTATGAAACACAATAAACAATCCTTAAAAAATAAAAAAAATAAAAAAATAATCAACAAAAGCAACAGCTAGGTAATACACATATAATTTTATCTCCGCGAAGCGGAGCGCTGTTACAGATATATATCTTGTTTCTGAACGTTAATTTCTCAAAATGCACTGAAGCACATATATTGAGACCTAGCAAAGGCACATCGGGCTACCAGTCCCTACAATTTTTCCAAGTTTCGTGCAAATCCATTCAGCTGTTCGATCCTACCGAGAGACAAGATGGCGGCCGCTACGGACTGTTTGGAATGTTTACAGACACCGGAGAGCCAATCAGCTTCGCTTCGCAAAGCTCCGTAACGCGAAAAGTACGCGAAGCGGTGCGCTGTTACAGATATATACTTTTTTTTTAACGTTAATTTCTCAAAATCCACTGGAGCACATATATTGAGACCTAGCAAAGGCACATCGGGCTACCAGTCCCTACAATTTTGCCAAGTTTCGTGCAAATCCATTCAGCCGTTCGATTATTATTATTATTTTTTTTTTTTGCCCCGCGGGGCCCTTTTAAAACCTCCACATCAAACCTAGGGGGTCAGCGAGGATCTACTATGCCCCCTTATAGTTATTTCCCCCTTTGTTTTGACCTCCTCTTGTCTCTCGATCCTACCGAGAGACAAGATGGCGGCCGCTACGGACTGTTTGGAATGTTGACAGACGCCGGAGAACCAATCAGCTTCGCTTCACAAAGCTCCGTTGCGCGAAAAGTCCGCGAACCAGTGCGCTGCCTGGTCCGCGCTTACAGATATATATCTTTTTTTAAACGTTAATTTCTCAAAATCCACTGGAGCACATATATTGAGACCTACAAAAGGCACATCGGGCTACCAGTCCCTACAATTTTGCCAAGTTTCGTGCAAATCCATTCAGCCGTTCGGGCTAAAAGTGAGGCCAACCGCCCTATGGAAATTAACATGGGAAAAACGCGTTTTGGGACCCCCCTTTTTTCTCGGCCCCCCCTTGACGAACCCCCCCCAAATTTTCAAAGGCTGCTCAGAAACAAAATGTGCCATTTTCCTGAAAATTTCAGCCAATTCCGTCCACAAACGGCAAAGTTATTAGACATAGAATTTTCAAAAAACCCATAGAGAAAAAATCCTAACTATATATACCTACTGGCGACCGCCAGTAGGTAATTATATATATATATATATATATATATATATATATATATACACACACACACACACACATACTGTACATTTGATTTAGCAAATGATTCCATGAACAATGTGCAAAGTGTCCTTCTATTATGAATTAAAATAGATTTGTTATTGATACTTTCATCATTATATCAGCACCTGATGGTTAGTTGTAACTCATTTGGGCGGCAGAGGCCCACATGGACGTTTCTAAAATTCTTTCTGATCATCCATAGATTTCTTCAGAATATAAAACGCAGTTTAATCAGTTACAAGAGGAAATGTGAAGACATATCTAGCAACACAGCCGGGTTGCACTGAGAACGTGTTCCCAGACTCATTCTGTTCAAAACTACACCACAGCTTTTCTTGTATATCATTAAAATATTATAAATTTGAGGACATTAGTATAAGAATTAAGTTTTGGGGTAGAGCGAAAAGACACGTAGGGCTGTCAAGGCACATAGACTCTTCTGGTGTGAATATTTAATTTAGGTATTTTTTAGCCAGAGCATATGATTTCCTAGTAGTCTTTTAATATCAATATTTAGAATGAGTGCATGACTTTCAAACCCCCTTAAACCTTGTCACTCTATCAGAACATTACTTAACTGTAGTGGTCAGGCATGGAACCCTATCCGGTGCAACATGCACTCTCAGGCACAGATTTAGTTTAACTTATTTATATTCACTGTATGCAGAGGAATAAACCCTAAAACTACACTCATACTGTCGGGTAATGTCCACACCCTTGTAGGAAAGTATAATTCACGAAAAACATTTAAATATTATCGGTTTCATTATGGCAGACCACAAGAATAATTGCTATTATTTAAAGCATCCTTAAGATAAACGAACCACATATTAAAAAAAATGTAAATCATGTTCAGGAAAGAGATGACCTGAAACGGCAGGTGAATTCAAAATAAAGGAATTGTCCTAATGTCCTATACCTGTCATCTCACTGGAATTTTGCTTTTTTACTTTTATTCTTAACAAGGCACAAGCAATGCCTACAATGACTTTAACGGAGTCACCTGCTTTTCAAAACTATATCACTCTCCAAAAAAATGTTCATGCCCCATTGACCTTAATAGGGTCAACCTCTAAAAAAAAGTCGGACTTCACCCGCATTTTTTATGCAAGCAAGAGGTTGACATGTATGATGTCCTCAATTGAAAACACACAGAGCCAGCCCTAGTATGCAGGGTGGGCTATAGAACATACTGCATTCTACAGAGCAGGGCGTGAAGTCAGAAGACCTGTACCTGGCCACTGACCCAGTGCTGACCGCCACTGACGCGGCGCACTGCATTTATACTCAAAACGAGGAAGTAGTAATATCCCTACTCGCTACAAATGACGTGTTTCAAACACACTTATCTAACATCAAGCAGGACGTGTTAATTCATTCAGATTCAGACAGAAAACGCCCCAAACGAACGAATGAATGTCTGGCTGTACGTGCAATACAAGCTAGAATCAAGGCAGCAGAGCGCAGGCTGGTGAAGCGATGACCTTTCGGACACACGTGAAGGGGTTCAGACATAGATGTCGTGAGTATCTCTCTACGGGGTATTCGCGGGTTCCCAATCATCCACTGTGGTGTGGTCGTATTCCTTTCATAAAAGAGTTGGAGGGAAGACTAGCCAATGCAAGTTATAGATCTGAAACGAAAGTGCGGCGTCTTTCTGGTGCCGTGCAATACACCTGAACAGCTTCCAGCCTAGGGAAGACTGCAGCGCACGTAATCCCAGGACAGCAGCCAGCCAGCTGCACGCGGACGTTGCACTCTCATGCAAAATGCATAATTATTCACTCTTCAGTGCTGTCATCAAGTGACGTATGTCAAGCACTCCGGGTGACAATTCTGTGCACCCCATTCACATCTGCTTGCATCTGTACCGTGTACCCATTTACCCTGAGAGCATGTCATATCAAAGGAAAATAACAGAAATTCCAGATGTGTTAATAGCGCTAGCATGAGGATTATCACACCTACGAGAGGTCGCTTTCCACTCTTTCATTCAGAAAACCGACTAAAGCGAGCACTGCAGCGTGAATAGTAATAGCCATGCGTCCGCCTGCGCCCTCCTCTAGCGCACAGCAGTCAGTCAGGCAGAATGCAGCAGAGGCACGACTCCAACATACGGTACTCACACAATTCTGAAAGATGCACCAAAATGGAAGCGCGGGCAACTTCAGGTACTCAATACCGGGCGCAGCCCCTCTCCGGGATAGAGGACAGGTCAACAAGTCCGCTCTGCGATTCCTAAATTCCCGTCACTGAGGTCCAGGCGTGGATTCTGCAACAGTCAGTGCTGTGCCTCCCAACCCGCGGAAAGCGGAGCAGCGCAAAGCAGGCGGGCGGATGGGCAGTGCTTCCTGCAGGTGCCGGTGTTGTGCAATATTTCGCCTCCCATGGAATGTCTGAATCCCCGGCTCCTCGGCTGTCTTCGGAAAAGGAACTCCTCCTCCCCGGGAGCGCTGTACCCTCCCCTTCTTGAGCAGGCAGAAGCAGCAGACGCCAGAACTGATTTTGCCTCTCGAGCGGATTTGTGTGCGTTTTATTTACAGATTAAACGACTGATTAGGGTTTCTTAGAGCTGCCCTGTGCCCCTTTCTTGTTTGAATGCACCACGGCCCAGGGCTGCCTAGTTTTCAATCTGCTTGTGTACCACATTGGCATGTCTTCAGTGCGGTAATGTATGCCATGTCCAGACTCTTGAGACAACTTCAGTGACACTCATCATAAACTTTGTAATTGGTCCTAGTTCACCAGTAGCTGAGCTCTCAGGGTTCCCATCTCCATGCGTAAATTGCTCAGCCATTCCTGAATCAGGACTACAAGTCCCAGAATGCAAAGACAAAATCTTGGACTAGCTGGCCGAGTTACTCACCCATGGAGCTAGGGAACGTGAGCTTCCAAGTTGACAGCATTGTGGCCTCCTATGGGTTTTGGAGTAGCCTCCAAGGACAAATTCCGTGCCTGCCAAGTTTCCCAGGTCCAAGTGTAATGTGCTGCTACAGTCCAGGTTGTTTTCTTTGAATTTTGAGACTTGAAGAAGTCCCGTTTTATAATGAGTAAACAAGCCTACAAGTAACAGAATTATATTTAAAAAAAACTGGTGCATCATATCATGCTTGGACCTCGGAAACTTAGAAGCACTGACCATCTGCCCAATAAACATATGTGAATATGTTCCTTCCACCAGGTTATTAAACTCTACATTTTACATTGCTTTGACATCACTGACTGCATTGCCCTACATGAAGGAAGGGTCTGTTTGGAAACCTAAAAACTAAAATAACAAATGTTGCTGTATATTCTTTCTTTGGAGGCTATTGATATGAAGCACCAATATTCCTAAGGGAAACAAGTAAGAAGAAAGATCATTTGCCCAACATGGCCACTCAAACTACCAGATTAGACCTTACACAGATATCGCATGTTGTGCCGGTTCAGCTGGAATAGTTCAAGTTCAAATTTATTAATTGCGTTCTGGTGCTTGTATTTCTGCATCTATAATGGGAAAAGGCAAATTACAAGTTCGAGAATGCAAAAAAATCAAAACATTGCATGCACATAACATGAGACAGCTTGAGCATTTTGCTTTACAATCGTAAAGATTAATGTCTCATTTGATTATTCAATTCACAGATTTTTTTATGTATAGTAGGAACAATTTGGTGTGTTCACTTTTTTACTTTTTTTTTCTCAATAAATAATATGCTTGCAATTATTTCAATTAGGCCGGTTTCCCGCACACACGTTTGTTTGACAGTGCATTGGTTTGTCTAGATTTGGAACAAGTGTTTTGCAGAAGTGCTAAAATATTGTTTTCACTTTTCAGCTTACATTTTTAAAGTTTCTTTTTAGTTATTCTGACACAAATACAACAGGCCCTCAGGGCACAAGTGAACTTCACCCCCCGAGCAGCAGTGCGCCAGGAGCCGGATTTGCAGAGTGGTTTAAAAAGGGGACGTGGCCTAGGACCACTCTCAGCAATTCAGGTGTGTTGGATTTACTGGAGGTACCTGGTGGGCTAGTTGGCTCCCAGGGACCCTCAGTATTTAAGGGGACTTAATCCTCCAATTTAGAACGCGCCAGAAGGGGCGTTTGCAGCGTGGTGCAGAAAGGGGGCGTGGCCTGTGTCCAGCTTTCAGCTATCCCACTATCTGGGACATACTGGAGGTATCAGGTAGGCTAGTTGACTCCTAAGGACCTCCAGCAGTGAAGGGGACTTTAATCCCCATCCAAGAGCGCACCAGGAAGTGCCACTGGAAATATGCAACTGTTTGGCTACACCAACTTTCACACAATTATAGATTTTTCCCATTAGCCACATAATCCATCATCTGCTCCCTAATCTGCAGATTTGAAAAAATGAAAAGCCTTGTTTCTAGCCCAAATGGCTCCAACGTTACCAAAAATGCAACAACAAGTGTTACAGCGTGGTGGAAGGCACTTTGCAAACCTAGAATGGTCACCTGTTACTTATTGCTAAATGTGGATGTTAAATTGGTACTAATGTGTGGAAAAGTAAATTTTGCCATGTTCTGTGTCCCTACGCCTCATCCATCATATGTTATGTGTGCATGACCAATATGCATATGTTATTCCCCATGTCCGATTAATGACGCAATTACAGTTGTGTCCACCTCTGGTATGTCATTTTCCAGTCCTCGTGAATACTACGAATATCAGGCCTATGTAAAGTAATGTTGCCACGTTTCTCAGTGTGCACGTTATTCCATTATAAAGTCCCCGTTTCCAGGCCTCAAAAGGGCCCGGACATCAGATTCAGCTCCTGTCTCCTGAAAGCCTCGCTGAGGAGCGATACAGCCCCCACCTGTATCCTCGACCTTTCACTTACTTCCTGCCTCGCAGTGCCCGGTGCAGCCTGGCTCTGCCTCTGAGTCTGTTATGTATGTTATGATTCCAGCTATCAGTTCAGTCCTCCTTCTCTGCATTCCTAAGCTACTGAACTGCATCAATAGTTTCCGTCATTGTCTAGCCTTCTCGTCTCCATGTTAGAGAAATACTGCATTTAATGGTCATTTAATATTCTTCATCACGCATTTCATGTAGAATAATGTATGGTCCAGTCTTAGAATCAAGTTAGTTTTTCCCCTCATGACTCCTAGTTTATATCAACATGTTCCCTAAACATCAGATACCAGATAGGGTTTAGGTACATGTCGCTCCGACCCTCCAGACTCTAGTCTCTGCTCCTAGCACAGAGTTCGTAGCCCCCAGCTTCTCCTAGTGATACGTCATTGCCAGTTTACGCGCACCATTAGATTAGAGGTCCCGGCTCCTTAGGTAGCCCCCTCCTATGTTTCCGCCCATTCATGACATATTCTGTTACGTTTTCATCACATGCCTAAGTATACTCCCAGTTACACCTCTTTTTACTGTTATCTTTCGCGACTGCTACGCGTCACGCCTTCTGCTCCACCCACTGCTACGCCTACTGCAATGTAATGCTATGTGTTTGCGCTATGTATATAAGTTGATGTATTGTTATTAAAAGTTAGCGCGCTCATCCCAGATCAAGCCCCGGCAGCTGCTGGGCCCCAGTTGTCCTGCTGGGCCCTGTCACCTCTGTTCCTATGCAGGTTGTCCTGATCCTGTCCTTAGGTTGTAATAAACCTGCAAAAGCTCCTACTACCTCGAATCTTGACTCTTATTTTATTGAGCTATCTGTTATTCATTCATTCATTCAAAAATAGATCCGGTATTATTTATTTATATACCACATAATGGCGCCCGAACAGGGACTTGCCCTTTCCCCACGCGTCGGTGAAGCCACGCCGACCCCCTGACCCTCTGCAGTCGTGACGGAACCATACCGTGCACTGGCAGATATTTCTGCTCCAAGTATCCCTCAGGCCCACGGAGGAGACGGAGGAGGCGGTCCAGCATCCAAACGAGACGGTGGAGGAACGCGGCGAGTCCCGACCAGAGCCCAAGCCGAGAGTCCAAGGTCCGAGGTATCCGGAGGCCCACCTGTAACTGAAGTCCGAAGTTCGTCGTCCGTCGTCCAGTCCAGTCCGAGGCCTTCCGTTCCGTGCTGCCCGGTGAGTACCATTGCTGGGGTAGTATCTAGACAGGACCAATCTAAATTGACTCCTGGTCCGTGGGTTGGTGGTGCCCAGACTCACAAACGAAGTGTTCACCTAGGTGGATACGGGTCTTGATGCGTCCCTTTATGGGACCGGTATGTTCCGTACTGTTACAGCAGTGCATCCAGTAACTCTAGTCTGTTCCGTTCTCGAGAAATCCTGTTCTGTTTCTGTTCTCAGTATTTCAGGTAATATTCTGTTCGAACTGTTATTTATAATGTTCTTTATGTATTTTAATGTTGTGGTATGAGTGTGACGTGATTTCGTGTTTTCATTGTATATTGTATTGTGTCTAGATTACAGTTCAGTCATGCCGCTCTTTTCCAAGTTACGTCAGATAAAAACTAGAAAGGGTCTGTTAGAGGAAGCGGTTCCTGTCCCGCCCAGGGACAGTCCAGGTCACTTTATGTATCAGAAACATGGCATAAGCGCCATAATGTATCTAGATTTATGGGTAGAGTATACCAAACAGTTAGAAGAAAAGTATAGATGGCCCGTATCGGGTACATGGGATGCCGAATGTATCATGCGAGTAGAAGAAGCATTATGGAAAAAGAAAGCCAGACAGTCACAGAAAGATGCCATCGAGTTATGGCGTAAAGAAGCGCATAGAAGAACGGAAAAGGAAGTCAGAAAGTCAGAGTTAAGTAGAGAATCCCAAGAACGAGCCCAAGAAAGAGAATTAATCGAGATAGGTGAACAAGTCAAAGCCGAACAGTCAGACAGACAGAGGCATGCCCTTATTAAGGGTATGTATCCTCTTCTTGCCGAGGGCTTGCCAAAAGCGACCCCAGAGGCATCCAGTAATTTCCCGCCACCATTAATTCCGACCAAGCTACGTCACAAACCGACCGCAGCTGATATTTTTATTTCGTCCTATCTGGACGACACAGTCCCCGAATATGCAAATCCTGTTCGCGCTCCGCCAGTCCCTGTAAACCAGGTAATTCATGCTCCTCCAGACACCGGGGTGCCCTTAACAGCTCCCCCGGGTCAGCCCGCCATACAAGTCCAGCCCACGTTACAATTACCGACCCTGCCAGGTCGGAAAGCATCAGTTGATGATTCCAGTTTAGGGGCCGCGGGAGGAGGTCTTCCTCAAACCCCGCCGCCACACAAACGTTTAACATTACTCGAATTACATGCTCAAGCATTACAGCGTACGCCCAAACATCAGTCTGTTACAGAAATCAGGCAAACCCTTACCGAATGTGTCTATGATCCAGTTCCAGGCGAATATAATATGGTTTTATATTCATTACGTATAAGGAGAGTGACCGAGTATCTAGTCACCTTGCCGAATATGAAAGAATATCTAGACAGAATATATCGTTTCATCCGTACAGGGGATGATCCAGAAAGTATTAGTGATGCCATGTCTCAAAGGAAAGCCGAGATCCAGCTCATGATATTAAAGTTTCTGATCAATTGCCTAATAAGAGAACAAGATTACCCGTCTAAAGATCCGGCCGAAATGAGAATCCTGACAAGGTGGAGTGATAATATAGCCGAGGGTAAGCACAAGACCGTCAGTGCCATGGAAAGTATGTACAAGAAAATCCGTAAAGAGATAATAAAGATACACGAACAGCGTAAAGCAGCACAAGTAAGCGAGAAAGAAAGTACCTCTGAACCTGAAGAGGAAGACGACGAGAATCCCGCCAGAATAGCGTATGTAGGAAAATCTAGATTTCAAGATCGCCATTTACGCCTAGAACACAAGTCTATTTCCCATCATCAAGCACCAGAACAAGGTTCCCTAGAACAAGTATTTCAAGCTACCGATCACATTCTGAAATCACGAATCGGTTATAGCGAATTAAGTACTATGCATGAACAAGAACTAGTCCGATCAGCAGTCCGATGGATTACTGATTCTACCACTTTTCCAGACGAAATAGTGGCACAAATGTTTCTGAAACTGCCCCCAGCCGAGCAACGACTGGTGGGTATGTATATGATCCAGCACCTCATTACTCTGTATGAGGGTCAACATTCTGATCCAGGCCCGTTACACGATGTCCTGAACGAGTTACTCCAGTATAGATGGAGAGGTCTAGGTACCGATTTAATTAGTGTCATTCTAGAACAGCGCCACAAATATAGAACGTTCCTGAACCCGCATTTTGTTCATGTCTCACCCCCAGAAAGTAAGCCATTCTACATAGACAGACAGAATCCGTTACGAGAAGTCCACCCAGTCAGAGGGACGGGTGGCGATATGCAACGAGTGTTTGTATACACTCCGATTTCAAAGATGGAACTTCTTGAAATGAAGAAATTAATTCCCTGTCATGACAAAGATCCAGCGGGGTTCCATAGAGAATTAAAAGACATGCTCCGTATGGGAGAATACACTTACCCAGATATCATTAAAATGTTAAAGGTCCTGTTACCCGCAGGGGTGTATGAAAAGTTAAAGGAAAAGGAATGGGAGGTGGGAGAGAAAAAGATCGATTGGGCAGCTCTAGAAGCTGAAGACAAGGCACGAGTACCAGGTACCGGTCTTGGAGATAAATGTAAAGAATTACCAGAATTACTGATTCAAGTTTTACCCAGATTATTGACAACTAGGAAGGAAGACTGGGATGCAATCTCAGCCTGTAAACAGAAACAAGATGAAGATATTAGTGATTTTTATTCTAGATTTGAAAAATGTTTTAGTATTAACAGTGGTCTCAAGACAAGTAGTGAGTCATACCCTCACCTTTTCGTTACCAAATTAGTCGAGAATTCAAGTCCACAAATTAAAAACCGAGTTTTGAAAGTCGAAAGCACCTGGCAAGCAAATACCCCGTCCCAGATGCTCCAGATGCTCCAGTATCACCAGAATAGAATCAGGGAAGAGCAAGAACACGAGAGAAAACGTATGAAAGACACGAAAATGAAAGTGCTAGTTGCACAAACTGTTCCTCAAGACAGTCAGAAGAGGGGTCCGAATCAAGCCAGTCATCCTGCAGCTCCCGTTAAAGGGAACTGCAATTATTGTAAACAGCCAGGTCATTTTATAAACGAGTGTGCAGTTCTGAAACATAATATAGCTACTGGTAAGACTAAAGAAAGACCACGTCCGCCTAGACAAGAACAAGTTTCACAGACTCCGCAGTCACAGAATGCACAACAGACAGTTTCCGCACCGCAGCCTATTGCTGCAACACAGCACGTTACATCGCAGATGTACCAGTATGCACAGTCTGAGTATCCAGAGTACCAGCCATATTCATGAAACAGCCTGGAGAGGGAGGTAGGCTTGCCTCTCATCGAGATACCTGTAGATCAAGAAGGTCCCTATGTTCACAGTCAAGTATTAGGGAAAGACAGAAAGTTTTTGATCGATACAGGGGCAAGTAGGACCACAATTAGTCATGCCGAAGTTCCAGGGGCTCCACTCTCAGGCTCAAGAAATGTTTCCCTTGGATTTTCAGGAAAGCCAATAGTTAATGAGATATCCAAGCCAGTTACTCTAGAAGTAGGTCCATTGTCCCGTACTACTGATCTGTTACTTACTAAGTCATGTCCAGAAAACCTATTAGGTATTAAGACACTGAAAGAATTAGGTGCAGTTATTTGCTGTTCCCCAGAGGGAATACGATTGTTCCTACGTGACTTTAAGGGTCACTATGTATTACGAGATTTTGATTCAAGATTGTCTAATGTTCCACAGCACTTATGGGCGCAAGGTCCAACTGATGTAGGTTACATGCAAATCACACCCCATCGTGTGACTCTCAAACCAGGTGTAGTGTTACCACGAATCAGACAGTACAGATTGCCACCTGAGGCTGTAGCAGCCTTATCCAAAATTATTGACGAGCTCATGGCTCAAGGAGTAGTTGTAGAAACTGACTCCAATGTATGCAATTCTCCGATCATTCCAGTCATGAAACGTACTGATCCGAATGCACCCCCAGTATATCGATTAGTGATTGATTTACGAGAGCTTAATAAATGTATTATTCCTCAGTACCCAGTTGTCCCAGACATTTCTTCCCTGTTAACAGCCATTGATTCCGAAGCCATGTTTTTCACTGTCATTGACCTCAAGAATGCATTTTTCAGTGTTCCGATTCATCCAGACAGCCAGTTTCTTTTCGGATTTTGTTTAAATGGAAGGAGCTATATGTTTACACGCGCTCCTCAAGGTTTCACAGAAAGTCCTAGTATTTACAGTCAAGCACTCAAGAGACAACTAGACAACATTCACATGCCAACTGACACTGCCCTGCTCCAGTATGTCGATGATCTCCTGATCACAGCCCGTTCTGAACGTGCTTGCGAGCGAGCATCACTTACAGTCCTGTATTTTCTAGCCGAGATGGGGCACAAGGTGTCACCTTCGAAGCTTCAATTCTGTGTCCAGCAAGTGATCTACTTAGGCCACTTGCTGTCCAAGAGGGGTAGGCAGTTGACACCAGACCGTATCCAGTTAATAGCGAGTCTTCCCCAGCCCAGAACCCAGAAGGAGGTACGTGCCTTTATCGGCCTTACTTCTTATTGTAGACAATGGATTCCCCAGTATGCATTTCTAGCCAAGCCACTGATACAGTTAACGACACAGGAGGCAGCCGTATCGACTGTCCTCCCTTGGACATCTGACCATACACTTAGTTTCAACGAGTTAAAGAAAGCCCTATGTCAAGCTCCAGTTCTAGCTACACCGAACTACAGTAAGCCTTTTACACTTTTCGTTACTGAACGTGAAGGTACAGCATTATCTGTTCTCACACAAGATCAAGCAGGACAATACAAGCCCTGTGCTTATTTTTTGAGCACATTAGATCCAGTCGCCCAGGCGTTGCCTGCGTGCCTCAAGTCAGTTGCAGCCACAGCACTAGCAATCAGACAAAGTGATTCCATAGTTTTAGGACATTCCCTGACAGTACAAGTTCCACATTCCGTGGAAGTTCTTTTAAACCGAACACAAACACAGCACTTGACAATTGCACGTTTAACAGGTTATGAATTGACACTGTTCCAGCCACACATAGAAATCAGACGCTGCAACGTCCTGAATCCTGCTACACTGTTACCATCAGTTAATTCAAAACCAGACACACATGACTGTGTGGAAGTAGTTAACATTACGACTAAGCCAAGACAAGATCTGACAGACATTCCGTTATCAGATCCTGACCTGACACTTTATGTGGATGGTTCATGTATGAGAACTAGTACAGGAGAACTAGTCGCCGCGTATGCAGTGACTACTGACACTGAAGTTATTGAAACACACCGTATTGACACCCTGTCCGCTCAAGCAGCAGAGCTAGTCGCTCTGACACAAGCCTGTATACATGCCAAGAACCTGAAAGTTAATGTTTACACAGATTCACGTTACGCATTCGGAGTTGTACACGACTTCGGAGTGCTCTGGCAGGAGAGAGGTTTCATGACTTCTCATGGAACCAAGATTCAGCATGGTCTCCTTATTCAAGCCCTGTTAGATGCCATACATTTACCGACATCCATTGCTATCATGAAATGCAAAGCACATACGAAAGTTACAGACATTATTTCCCAAGGTAATGATCTAGCAGACCGCACAGCCAAGCTTACAGCACAGACTCCAGACATTCCAGTTAATCAGACACATACTCCAGATCCGATTACATGCATGACAGTTAAGGACCCTACACAAGACGTCATAGATATACAGTTACATGCTACCCCCGATGAAATCAAGAAATGGTCTGAACAAGGAGGGGTCCAGACAGATCAAGGATGGTTAACGAAGGGTAGAGCCACATGGTTTCTCCCCGATTCTATGGTTCAAGTCATTATCAATACCGCACATAGTCCAGCACATTTAGGAGAAAAAGCTATGTTAGACAGTATCCAGAACATTTGGTTCAACAAACATTTACGAGCTGCAGCCAAGCAGAAAGTCCGTACCTGTATGATATGTTGTCAGTTTAATCCAGGTAAAAGTGTCCCGGTGGAACAAGGTGGTTTCCAGCCCCCCGACCACCCTTTTGAGGTCCTCCAGATGGATTATATTCAGATGGAGCGATGTCGAGGTTTCAAGTATGTCCTTGTAGTTGTATGCGCTTTGTCCAGGTGGACAGAAGCATATCCAGTCCCAGATTACACAGCCGCGACCACTGCCAAGCAGTTGGTTCGTGAATTTTTCCCTAGATATGGACTCCCTAGAGTCGTATATTCTGATAACGGTCAGCCATTCTCATCTGAACTCATGAAGCACGTTTCCCTTTTGTTAGGGTACCAGTGGAAGTTCCATTGTGTACGCCATCCTGAAGCAGCCGGTCTAGTCGAAAGACATAATCAGACCCTGAAAATCCGTATTGCCAAAGTCTGTAAAGAAAAAGGTGTGGACTGGCTAGTAGCTCTGCCAGTCGCTTTGTTTTATATGCGCATGGTCGCACATTCCAGATCAGGTCTGTCCCCGTATGAGGTCGTATTCGGCCGCCCCCCTAACATGTGGGGTACTCCTAGACCCCGAAGTATTACTGATGTTTCATGTAATATGCTGACAGATTACCTAGCTTCCTTGATGTCTGCCCTCAACTCATGTCGTTCACAGGTTGCTGCCGCCTTTCCAGACAATACCGAGGTGGCACCACATGAAATCGTTCCAGGCTCCCTAGTGATGGTCCGGAATTTCGACAGATCAAGTCCGCTGGAACCACGTTGGAAGGAGCCACGTCAGGTCCTCCTCACCACCCGTACAGCCGTGAAGTTGGAAGGCAGAAAAGGATGGATCCACCTGTCTCATGTTAAACTTTTTAAAGGACTGAAATCCGTTTCTAAAAACATTTCCCAGGATTTGAAGGACTGCCAGAATATTGCTCTTAAGGACTGTCCCGCACAAGACATTATTACAACCCCTCCCTTGTTAGAGAAAACTCCGCAACAGGAGTATAAGTTAAAGCTCAGGTCTAGTAAAATAAGTCAGTCAGTTTGATTGTATAAGTCCTCCCCTAGGTGAAACGGTTAGACTGTTTCTGACATGTATAAAATAGACCCCCATAGTGAGAGAGTCAGTCGAAGTTCAATTCAATGTATCGTTTTTCTGAGTTTCGTATTATTCATCAGCATAATGATTTCCTGCACCAGCTATGCGTTCTATCTGTATTGTCCAGTTCCTCATGTAAATATGTCTGCTAATGCTACAGTAGAGCACACGTTTAGTGATCTGCCTCCTCACGAATATTCTTACCGCCTCGCTATGCGCAACAACACATTTATCCGTATGTTACATTATTCACACCAGACCAGCAATGCCACTAATTGTTGGGTGTGTGGTCGACTCCCCCCTTTTCAGACACCGAAGGGAGTTCTGCCACTGTTTCCTTATCCATTCTCACATAATGGTTCGTGTGGAGCATGGTCCACGTTAACGTCATCCTCAACAGATGTGTCTTTTCTTAACAGTACATGTTTCCCAGACAAGCAAGGTCTCCCCCACAGAACAGGTTTAGATCTAGAAAATGAAGTTTATAATTTAGGTAATTATTCGTCGAATTTCATGGTCCTGAATGTTCAGTCTGATACTACTCCAGACTTACCTGCTATTTCAGTACTACCTGTCAAAGGCGAATTATGTGTCCGTAGTTATGGTTCCATACATGTAGGTCATAGTGAATGTACTGCTGTTATCCAGTATAGTGACAGTGGGAAATCTGTTTTTAAAGCTTCACGTCATTCTTATTTTATTTGTGGTCAGACCGCATATGTCCGTCTGCCCCTCGATTGGGAGGGAACCTGTTACATTGCCTTCCTACTGCCACCTGTTTTTCTAGCCCCATCTGATTATCACAGAAACACACATCTAGTACACATTAGACATAGAAGGGAGTCCCCAATTGTCGATTATACTGAAACTACTCTAGAACAGTATACAGATTTCAATAAAGGTTTCTTCTTTTTTGTAGGACCTGTCCAGAATAGTAAACTGATCCGTAGGTTAACAAGAACCCTTGAAGCTGTAGTAAATGAGACTGCCTCTGCTCTAGGTAACCTAACCGAAGAACAATCTGCTATGAGATTTGTCGTTTTGCAGAATCGTCTCGTCCTTGACGTCATACTGGCCGATAGGGGCGGGGCCTGTAGAGTCATCGGATCTAGTTGCTGCATTTTCATTCCAAATAACGCGCCGTCTGTTTATTCAGCTATAACCAGACTCCATAAAATTGCCCATCTGTTACACCAAGATCCAGGCACCTGGACATGGTCCGGTTGGTTCTGGAATATAATTTCCGCCTGGGGATGGAAAGTCCTGTCCTTTTTAGGTATTGCAGTAGCGATCATATTTAGCTGCTGCCTCTGTATACAATGTGGCCCTGCGATTTGCAGCATGTGTGCTACCTCTTGTATTCCTAGTCCCAAGCCCCGTTCTAAATCCCGTTCCAAGACAATTCGAGACGAGCAAATGGTACTGTATGAAATGATAGATGGTATCATGAAAATTGATGTTTCCTGATGGAAACGTAGTGACAAGGAGGGAATGTGGAAAAGTAAATTTTGCCATGTTCTGTGTCCCTACGCCTCATCCATCATATGTTATGTGTGCATGACCAATATGCATATGTTATTCCCCATGTCCGATTAATGACGCAATTACAGTTGTGTCCACCTCTGGTATGTCATTTTCCAGTCCTCGTGAATACTACGAATATCAGGCCTATGTAAAGTAATGTTGCCACGTTTCTCAGTGTGCACGTTATTCCATTATAAAGTCCCCGTTTCCAGGCCTCAAAAGGGCCCGGACATCAGATTCAGCTCCTGTCTCCTGAAAGCCTCGCTGAGGAGCGATACAGCCCCCACCTGTATCCTCGACCTTTCACTTACTTCCTGCCTCGCAGTGCCCGGTGCAGCCTGGCTCTGCCTCTGAGTCTGCCAAAAGTATGTTATGATTCCAGCTATCAGTTCAGTCCTCCTTCTCTGCATTCCTAAGCTACTGAACTGCATCAATAGTTTCCGTCATTGTCTAGCCTTCTCGTCTCCATGTTAGAGAAATACTGCATTTAATGGTCATTTAATATTCTTCATCACGCATTTCATGTAGAATAATGTATGGTCCAGTCTTAGAATCAAGTTAGTTTTTCCCCTCATGACTCCTAGTTTATATCAACATGTTCCCTAAACATCAGATACCAGATAGGGTTTAGGTACATGTCGCTCCGACCCTCCAGACTCTAGTCTCTGCTCCTAGCACAGAGTTCGTAGCCCCCAGCTTCTCCTAGTGATACGTCATTGCCAGTTTACGCGCACCATTAGATTAGAGGTCCCGGCTCCTTAGGTAGCCCCCTCCTATGTTTCCGCCCATTCATGACATATTCTGTTACGTTTTCATCACATGCCTAAGTATACTCCCAGTTACACCTCTTTTTACTGTTATCTTTCGCGACTGCTACGCGTCACGCCTTCTGCTCCACCCACTGCTACGCCTACTGCAATGTAATGCTATGTGTTTGCGCTATGTATATAAGTTGATGTATTGTTATTAAAAGTTAGCGCGCTCATCCCAGATCAAGCCCCGGCAGCTGCTGGGCCCCAGTTGTCCTGCTGGGCCCTGTCACCTCTGTTCCTATGCAGGTTGTCCTGATCCTGTCCTTAGGTTGTAATAAACCTGCAAAAGCTCCTACTACCTCGAATCTTGACTCTTATTTTATTGAGCTATCTGTTATTCATTCATTCATTCAAAAATAGATCCGGTATTATTTATTTATATACCACAAATGGTGTGCAAGCCACTCTTGCTTCCTTCTGCGCCTCTCTTGCCTCTTTCTGCATTTCTGTTGCTTCTTTCTGTACATTTCTTTCTTTTTCTGCACTTCTCTTGCCTCTTTCTGTAAATCCCTTCTACTTTCTGCACCTCTCTTGCCTCTTTCTACACCTCAGTTGCCTCTTTCTGCACCTCATTTGCTTCTTTATGTACCCTCTTGCCTCTTTCTGCACCCTTCTTCCCTCTTTCTGTAACTCTCTTTCCTTTTTGTGTACCCCTCTTATGTCTTTCTGCACCCATGTTGCCTCTTATTGCACCTCTGTTCCTTCGTTCTGCACTTCTTTTGTTTCTTTCTGCACCTGTCTTGCTGCTTTCTGCACCCCTCTTGCCTCTCTTCATCCCCCTTCCCTCTTTCTGCACTTCTGATGCTTCTTTCTGCACATATCTTGCTTCTTTATTCACCTCACTTGCCTCTTTCAGTACCTCTCTTGCCTCTTTCAGCACCTCTGGGTGTGTCATTAGCTGTATGGGTGAATGTGTGAGTGGTTGTATGGGTGGGTAACTGGTTGTATGATCAGGCTCTATGAGTGAGTGAGTGGGTGTGTGAGTGAGTGTGGAAACGTGAGTGTTTAAGTAAGCACTTGTATGGGTCTTTGAATGGGTATGTTTAGTTGTGTGGGTGTGTGAGTGGGCGCATGAGAGGTTGTATGGATGTGTGAGTGGATGTGTGTGGATGTGTAAGTGGGTGTGTGGATGATGTCATGAGTGATGTCATCAGTGATTTCATTTGAGATATCATCAGTGATGTCATCATTGATGTCACTGACCATGTTATTTATGATGTAATATGTGATGTCATCAGCAGTGCATTGCGGGGGTGGGAGTTATAGTTAGCTCAACTAACTATAACAGCTGAATTTCTCTGGTTTTGTACAAGTGACATTTCCAACTAACTATAACGTCCCTGAAACCTGTGTTTTTTTTAGTGAATATATAGATAGGTTTAATTTCTAAAGAATAATTAAAATGTTTGCATAATGAATTCCCAGTGCTCCCTACAATTTATTTTATATCTAAAATACACAAGGAGATAGCACCCATTCTTGGCAGACAAATCATCTCAGGAAAAAACGGCATCAGCAAGAATATAACACATTATGTTGATTATTATGTTCAAGAGCATTTTCACAAACTCCCAACTTACATCAAAGACACTGGTGACTTTTGACTAAATTGAATCGAATTATATGGACAAAAGGTCTACCGCTGATTACATTAGCCATTGAATCGTTATATACGAGTATTGGCCATCAAGAGGGTCTAACAGCAGTTAAACACTTCCTTGACACCAGACTCTTGACCAACTATAATCATAACATAATGGTGTTGTAGCTAATTAGGTGGTGTCTGTTCAATATATTTTTTCCTCTTTGGGAAGGACCTGTTTAGACAAAAACGGGGAGTAGCTATGGGAGCCTGCTTCTCCCCGAGCTAGGCCTGTTTATATGTCGGCTGGTGGGAGGAGCAGGTTCTAATGAAAACACACATAGCAATGTATTCCACACATGTCATGCACTGGCTTAGATTTATTGACAATGTTTTTATTGTTTGGAGGGGAGATCATGACAGCGCAGTTCAGTTCATCCAAGAAATCAATAGAAATTATGTGAACCTGAAATTTACATCACATATCAGTGAGGAAAGCATAGACTTCTTGGATGTGAGAGTGTATGTGTCAGATATGAAACTCGAGATGACACTGCACCTTAAAGCAACAGCAGGAAATACAACACTGAACCCTAGAAGTGCCAACCCAAAGCATTTGGTCAAAAGTATACCCTTTGGTGAATTCCTTAGGGTTAAGAGAATTTGCAGTACAGCAGCAAAGTTAGACAAATGCATGTACGAAGCCAAGGTACGATTCAGGAACAGAGGATACAGTGATAAGATTTTGAACGAGGCAACAAACAAATCTAAGACCAGAACGAGGGAGTCCCTGTTACAACAGTAGGGAAATAGAACTAGATAAAGAAATAACGTCAGAAATATCGACTAATATAGATGAGAATTCATCTAGACTCATTACCATGTACAGTAGTCATGAGAGGCAGATAAGGGCAATTGTAAAGTGGAATTGTAATGGCACCCATATTACCGGCATCATCATCTTTTACTTTTACACAAGCACAATCCATGTGAATCAATTAGTCAAAAGCAGCCCAGAAATAGGCCAAAGTACCCTGTGGCTCAAACCTAAGAAAGGATTTTACAAGTCCTCATCGTGCAGAGCATGCACATTTGGGGTCAATCCGCACATTATGTGACACCCTTCAGTTCCATCAAGGTAGCCATACAAGGTCATTTCAACTGATGGACTGAGTATGCGGTGTATGTGCTCACGTGTATCTGTGGCCTGAGATATGTCGGAAGCACTAAGCTGCAGCTACACGTGAGAATTCTCCAGCTTTAAAGCAGAACATGACAATAATCTTGACTGTCTAAGTATTTTGTTATTGATGCATTCCGATCATACGCTGAGGTGGAAACAGAGAACGACTGTTACGTCAGTTAGAGTCACGCAGGATTCTAGAATTAGACTGTAAGACATTGACAGTGCTGAAAAACAATGAGGATCTTCTTAATTTTATTTAAACACTGTCCACTTAGCATTGCAATATGGTAGCACTGGTACATAAATTAAGAGTATCCGCCAATTCAAGATATTATTACTCGAGAACCTTAGTATAATGCTATTTATGAATTATTTGTGTAGATGTATAATTATCTATATCCTACCGCCAATCCATCAATTAATTTTTAAACCCACAAAATCTAAAAATAACAAAAAGTAATATTATTCAGAGGTGTATATCATCGGTATTTAATTATGGAAAAATTATTGTGTTGCACAAGTTTAAGTTTGCACATTGTTGCACTAGGCACATTATAGCACTATGCACTTATAGGGTACTTTAACCAGGATTAATATGCTCTATTTGCACACTAAAATGCTGCTGAGGCTCATATCTTAGAATTCGTAAATATGCTTCTTGTAATACCAAGAGGACGAATGTCTATGGCATTGCATTAAAAATAAGTAGGGGAACAAACTGTTTAAAGCATTCAAGCATGAAATTATTGAATATTATATGGTTCCCTGTTGAAATAAATTAGGTGTAGAGTCTTAAAAAGATAATAGAATTGAACCACTTTTAAATTAATTTGAAATTAATTTTAAATGACTTTAAATTAATTTAAATTTTGAAATGTCTATTTATGTATCTATTTAAACACAAGGTTTGGATATGCAGGAAAACATTTATATTTATAAATGTAGTGGAAGTCTGTCCTCCGTTGAGAGCCATAAGCAAGAGCCAGTATGCATTTAAGCTGTAATGAGAGTATGTTTTTCATGTCCATTTTTAAAGCAATAATGTGACACAGATGGGCTTGTACTAAAATAATGGCTGCAGAGCGTTTCACAATGTAATCAAAGTGACACTCTGACCGAAACGAGTTATGACATTTGATTGTAAATAAAGGAAGCCGAAGAAACAAGAGGAGTTTGTGCCTGATGTATTCTTACCAAGGAAGTGGAGGGGTGCTTATGGTGCATCCAATATATATATGACCTTGTGATTAATGAATTAAAGCATCTAAATTTACAGATCAGCAAAGACAGAAACAGAAATAAAAATTCACCTCATGCTCAGCAACAGAATGCGTATCAGAATTTGATTAAGAAGTTGCCTGACAACAATGATTGTGTAGTACGATGTGCCGATAAGGGGGGCAACGTGGTCCTATGGGATCACCAATTGTACCTAACGGAGGCATATAAACAACTGAGTAATCTGACATGTTATGCCAAAATTAAGAATCTGTGATGATAAGTTGCTATGAGAGTTTCAATGATCTGTTGCAAAGATGGTATGAAGAAGGTTTGTTGAGTCATGATGAATTTAAGTTCTTGAAAATTGACAAGCCAGTAACCCCTGTATTTTATTTAATTCCAAAAGTGCATAAAAATTTAGAGAATCCCCGAGGCGCCCAATCATATCTGCAATAGGGAGTGCTTTTGAAAATTTCTTCAAAGTTTATAGATTAATTTTTAAACAAGGAAGTACAGGTCTTGCCCTCTTATTTAAAAGATACGAGTGATTTTTTTAAACAGATTTACGATCTGCCTTGGGAAGCAGACTATCTCCTAGTGACCATTGATGTAACAACATTATACACTAGTATAAGGCATGATGATGGGCTAATGGCCGTTAAGCACTTCATGAGAAATAGATCGATCCGCTTATGGGCTCATGCAGTGATGCTTTTAAAGATGGTTGAGACATGCCTGAAAAATAATGTTTTCCTATTTGGTGATACTTTGTACCATCAAATCTGCGGTACTGCTATGGGCACCTGCTTCTCCCCGAGCTATGCTAATTTGCATATGGGCTGGTGGAAGGAGCAGGTCACCCGGACGCAGTACCAAGCAGAGTGGGAGGAGCACATAATGCACTGGAGTCGTTTTATTGACAATTTATTCTTGGTGTGGAAAGGGACATAAGAACAGGTCAATTACTTCATTCAGAGAATTCAACACAATAATCTAAATTTGAAATTTACAAGCGAAGTCAGTAATACAGAGGTTAATTTTCTAGATCTTACAATTTACATCCATAAATGGAAAATATCCACTAAACTGTATAGAAACCCACGGCGGCAAACACGGTGCTTCATGCATCTAGTTTCCATCCTGTTAATCTAAAGAGGAGTATTCCGTTTGGGGAATGTATTCGAACCAAACGCAATTGTAGTGAAGAATCACAGACCAAGGTAGAACTTAAGAATCTCAAGGACAGGTTCAAGGAAAGAGGTTATCCAGGAGAATGGATTGGGGCAGCAATCTCTAAAGCTGATAAATTAAAAAGAGAGGATATTCTATTAGGGGCTCGAAAAAGAAAGGTAAAGACAAAACAAACCAATGCAGACTAATTACCAAATACAGTTTGCAGCAGGGAAGTTTAAGAAGCATTTTGAATCGCCATTGGCATTTGATCAAAAGTGATTCTGTCCTGGGTAAAACTGTTCCACGTAGACCAGAGATAACATTTCGACGTGTGAAATCTTTCAGGCAGGCTCTTGTTAAAAACACAGTCAAGAAAAAGGTATTGAGAGGAACATGGCTGGATAAGAAGGGAGGATTTGTAAAATGCACAAAGTGCAAAGCCTGCCGACATGGCATTAACACAAAGGAATTCAAGGTGGGGACATCGAGTGCCATGCGGAAAATTGGAGGTAACTTTAATTGCAAGACGGATTTTGCTGTCTACGTGCTGCAGTGTCCTTGTGGCCTGCAGTACGTAGGCAGTACTATCCTGGAGGCACATAAACGTGTGCTACAACATCTTAGAGCGATTAAAAATGGGGATAGGGCATACCCAGTGGCCCGTCACTTTGAAAGATTTCACAAAAAAGAAGTATCTGGACTTACCTATTTTGTTATAGATTCTGTGGTAAAAGATATAAGAGGGGACAATCGTGAGAAAGCGCTCCGCAAATTGGAATCTAGGTACATTATAGAACTGAATTCAATGCAACCGGAGGGGCTTAACATGGAGGAAGATATGTATACGCATTTATAAGTAAGATGAATTGATAGTAGCGAGACAACAAGATGTTGCCAACTTGTTTTTAATGCACTTTAGACAGCTGAGTATTTAAGATTATAACCAGAAACTGATGTGAATAACCGAAGAATTATTGCTTAATGTTTCATGTCTATAACACGGTGTTATATAGGCAATTGGCCCACTGGGTTATAAATGTAGAACTCTGAGAATTGGACAGAGTTGCTCTGGGTCGAGTACAAGTGTACCCAATGGTGCGACAAATGTGTCTGATAGACAAAACGCGCACATATCGTCTTTGGACTTAAAGAGTATAGCGATTTTGTGCGCTATAGATAATATTGTAAATAAGTGTAAAAATTATTATATTCTGGTTATTTTCTATCCTTTATTCATGCAATGTATTCCGAAGTTTGTTATAAGAATTTTTTATTTTACAAACAGGGTAATGCATGTAAATATTGAGAAAACTACGAGTCTGTCTACACTTTTTATTGTTTTGTAGTACAACACGTGACACGTATCATGATGAGTTAAAAATGGCTGCTTCTGACTTTGTAAATATCGGTGAACAAGGCTGCAAGGATAGCCGAAACGTGTTCGGATCAGGCCAGAATAAATTAATTTTGAGCCAGCTACACATGGCGTCGTGGTTATCTTTTGGCAGTGACAAGGGTAACGTGCAGTATATATATACTTGACTTTTGCAAAAAAGGAAATAAAATAATGCACTACAATTGGGTCCACGCTCGTGATTTCGCGTGCATGCGAGGTTGATCTGCGAGGTATTGCAGAGATATATATATATATATATATATATATATACCACGTGACTCTCCTTGAATCTCTCTCGGCGTCTCCGGCCCAGCCTGGCCTCGAGCACACACCAGCAAACAAAGGGAGACGGACCACAATGATTCAGCTTCGGCTGATTTTATTTGAAGCACAGAGCAGCTACGCGTTTCTGGCAAGTTATGCCCTTGCTCACGCATATATATATATCACGCTCCACTAGCACCTGCCTGTCGCACTCCTAGGCTGGTGCCTGCTAGTCGGGGGTGCACCCGACAACAATATTAGCTCCAAAACCCCTTTCCCCCGTAATCCACCGGGAATAGGAAGCAGCACTCTCAGGGTAAGTTCACAGTAGGTTTTATTGCTCTCAAAACGCTCTTTCGGCACTCGGCCTTCGTCAGTAATGAAACGGAGAGCAAAACAGCCACAATACATTTAAACCATCACGTGGTGATTTGACTCGACATAGAGATAGGACACAATATTAAAACGTGATCGCCATCTTGGAGTGGGTCTATGTCTAATACATGGTATGTCACATTCAATACAGTAATACCTGGACAATACAATATTGTCTATATGGCAATCCAATTGTATATTTGTTTAAAAATGTGCACCATTTATATCACGCCCACAAATGGGCTATACGATGTTTTGAACAGATCCATCACCTTGATGCTAATATTTCGCCCTGTATGGGCTAATACCTATTGTAGTCCAAATGCTATGGTGTAAAGAAGAAGAGACAAATCCATCATGTAATGATAGTACATCATGTTATAGATAAAAAATAAAAAATGAAGGAAGAAAAGGGAAGAAAAATGTGGTTAATCAATCACAGTGATCTATCTCATTGTATCAGATGGACAGCCAAGTCTTCGTGCATATTAAGTCCCATCGGCATTTTACTCTGCAGATCAATAATGTATCGCGACTCAAGTCGCCTGAGTTTATGCAGCCTGTCCCCCCCTCTCACACTACAGGGGACAGAATCTAGACAAAAGTATGTTAACAGATTTCTGTTGCGTGCATGTTCTTTCTCAAAGTGTCTAGCTACTGGATAGCTCACATCTGCGTTTTGGATCTCTCGTTGGTGTTCCAAAATCCTTAATTTCACAGGATTTGTGGTGCTGCCAACATACCTTCTGCCACAAGGACATGTTAAACAATACACCACATAAGGCGTAGTGCATGTAAGGAACTTTAGTATTTTTCTAGGCTGTTTCACCCCTGGCACGCTGTATTGTGTGGTGCGTTTACTTCCTTTGCACGCCTTACATCTACCACCGGGAAAAAGCCCTTCATGGGTTCTGACTTGGATTTCGGTTCAGATCATTCATGGTGACTATGGACCAAATAGTCTTTCAGTGCTCTTGCCTTCCTAAAGGTTACCAAGGGATAAGAGGGTAAGTCTTGCTTTATGACAGTGTCCGTCATCAAGATGTTCCAATGTTTCCGCATTATGCGTTTGAGGTCAGCGGCATTGCTGGAGTAGGTCGTTATGAGTCTGAATGTTCCCCCAACAGTGTTTGTCTTGTTGTTGCTATCTTTTTTGAGCAGCCCTGCCCTCTCTAGGTTGCAAACCTTACTCAAAGCTTGCCTGAGTACTCCATCATTGTACCCTCTGGCTTTGAATCTTTGTATGCTGCTACTAGCCGCTTTCCGAAAATCTTGTTCCCTGGTGTTGTTTCTCTTTATCCTAAGTAATTCCCCATAAGGTATACTATTTACCAAGCTCTTCGGGTGACTGCTGGTCGCAAATAAGGTGGAGTTGCCCGCTGTCTCCTTACGGAAGAGTCTGGTCTGCAGACTGCCATTCTCAACAAATACTGTTAAATCTAGATAGTTAACTTCAATTTGGCTGATCACACCTGAGAACCTCAAATTGTTGTTGTTGGTGTTCAGTACCTCCATATATTCTTTGGCCACATCGACTGAACCCTCTATTATAATAAAGAGATCGTCGATATATCGGTACCAACATTTCACACACTCATTCCATTTCTTATTAGCCGGGGACCAGGCTACCTGCTCCTCCCACCACCCCACGAATAAATTCGCGAAGCTGGGGGCGGAGCAGGTGCCCATCGCCACGCCCGTGAGTTGCTTAAATAGGTCCTTGCCAAAAAGAAAAATATTGTTGTTAAGGCAGAATGTTAGGAAATCAAGTAGCATCTTGTTATGTTCAAAATATTTCACTGGTCTACTCTCCAGAAACCAGGAAATAGCCATCAGCCCTTCTTCGTGCCCAATACACGTGTACAGGCTGGCAATATCAATCACCAACATAGTATATCCATCACACCAATTAATACTTTCAATGCAATTCAAGAAATGTTTGGTGTCCTTCAAGTATGATTTCAAATTAGTCACATGAGGGGAAAGAAAGGAGTCAATGTATATCGATAGATGTTCTGTATTACTGTATTGAATGTGACATACCATGTATTAGACATAGACCCACTCCAAGATGGCAATCACGTTTTAATATTGTATCCTATCTCTATGTCGAGTCAAATCACCACGTGATGGTTTAAATGTATTGTGGCTGTTTTGCTC
Organism: Lissotriton helveticus; assembly: GCF_964261635.1. NCBI lineage: Eukaryota > Metazoa > Chordata > Amphibia > Caudata > Salamandridae > Lissotriton > Lissotriton helveticus. The sequence continues at coordinate 880,343,078 of NC_136071.1, read as the reverse complement.
TCCGTTTCATTACTGACGAAGGCCGAGTGCCGAAAGCGCGTTTTGAGAGAAATAAAACCTACTGTGAACTTACCCTGAGAGTGCTGCTTCCTATTCCCGGTGGATTACGGGGGAAAGGGGTTTTGGAGCTGATATATATATATATATATATATATATATATATATATATATATATATATATATATATGCACAAAGAAGAAGAAAACTTTGGGTAGTTCCCAAGTTTAGGTGGAAGGCAGCTCCTAAATAGAGCACCCTCAACACCAGAGAAACTCTAAATTTGCTCACCTCAAATGTCTGCTTTTCTATCAAAGTTTTTAAGCATTGGATTAGCACAGTGCTATCCACGCTGAGATGGAAATGGACAAAGTCGACATTGCCGACCCCTGGTAACAAAAATGGCCCCCCAGGGGCCCAAAACCGGCTCCCACCCTTGCGGCCTACCGGGGAAATGCCCGGTGCCCGCTGTGGCCAGTCCGGACCTGATCTTTATACTCTGAACTAGGCATCCCTCTGGCTGAGGCCCAAGAATCTTAGCTGCCCCACAATGAGATTCCAAATACTAGTCTTCAGGGGCCCAACAATAAGAAATTCTTCAGTGGGCTCCAAATATTTCTAGATCAAGTTGTGGGAGCCATAAGTTCAGCATAGAGTTCAAGCTGCTTAGTGAAGAATATTAGGAGTTCAATACCTTGTTTTTACTTGGAAGACCTGTCCCTACCCTAACAGCAGACAACACATTTCTTATCCATCAGCAGTGCCAAAGTTCTATAGTGTTTGTTTGAAATAGGAGTCTCCTATACCCACCCTAGCACCGCAAACCTTAGGTTATGAGGAACTTCCTGTCCAATCATAGCCGATCATGCAGTGACGAGTTTCTGCTAGTATCGTGTATGCTGCTCAGGACCATGCCAGATGTAGGAATTTAGCTCGCAACTATCTGCACCTGGCACAGTTCGACTCGTCCCGCAGGCAAAACGTCGGCATAGTTTTGGGCGTGTAATATGCCTGCTATAGAAATTTTATAGTAGATGATGCACAGTTTGCTACTTGGAGGGAACTTTTCCATTTGTGTACAACAGAAGTTTAAATTCAGCTGACAATTTGACCAAATCAGGCCAGTGGGACCTAAGAACGCTCCTCCACTTCAGATCAGTTTCAAAAATGGTGCAATAACCTGAACTAAACTGTAGTTTATGAATTTCCCATTGCTCCTTTTCACCATCTTTTACCTTTATGAATCAATCCATAGATTCTGAATGAACCTAATAGCAATCTATAGCTGCTAGGTGATGCACAAGCATGCACACCAAGATGATAGCTACACGCTGAGCTCAGCTAGCTCTCATAATTGATAACTGGTGTCAATGAACTAAGATGTTTTTTAAAAAGTCAGAGGGATGCCTGTCTTTTAAAAAGAATTAATTGTGTTTCCGACTCTCACCTGGCCTTGACCTTCAGCTCTGTGGTGTTTTATTCCCTCACGCCATACCTTCTGGTGATTTTGTTGACAATATCTTGAGCAGATTAAACTGCTGCTATGTTTCCAACACATCTCTAGGGAAGGGTACTGTTCACTGAAGAGAGAAGTGCGATCTTTGTCCTGGACCTTTCTTTGTCGGTTTAAGTTTCTGCACCATCAATATTCCCCCGATTTGACCACTTTTCATTGTATTGCTTAATGCTACTGTTGTTCAGATAAAGGCCAATATATTGGGTGTTTTATTTGGCTATTGACTAAATGATATCAAATACATGCCTTTTCAACTTTATTTTGCGAATTTGTGGGGGGCAGTTTATTGTACAGCGTTTATATAAGCAAACATTCCAATATAATTACCACACAAAAACACTTCTCTTTTAACTTTATTATCAATATGGAAAATAAAAATAGACATACAAGCAAGCAGAAACAAACAGTGTTTCTTTCCCCTATTAAATCCAAAGAGGTTGAGTCTGCAGTGCTATCTCTTAATTAATTTCTGGAGTAAATTCACATTCTGGCAGATGCATCAACGAAGCCTTTTGCTATTCCTTAATAGCGATTTTTAAGGAATAGCTAATTAGGAATAGCAAAAGCCTATGCATGTAGGAATCGCTATTAAAATAGCGATTCCTAAACAATACGTAATTGCTACTCGCAAATTGCTAGTCGCAATTAAGGAATGCTGTCCCATTCATTTCTATGGGCCTACAGGCCCATAGGAATGAATTGGAGATTGCATGAGCAATTTGCGAATACCAGTAGGTACTCGCAAATTGCTTATGCAATTTCAAGGGTGCAAGGGTGTCAAAATGACACCCTGTTGCACCCCTGAAATTGATCTCCTCACATATGTTGCACACACACATGCCCTAAGGGCATGTGTGTGCGCAACATGAAACTTTGAAAATTGCACAAAAGTGCTTTTTTCAAAGTTTTAGCAAATTACCATGAAGTTCAACTTCATGGTAATTTGCTACTCGTATTAGCGAATTCGCTTTTTTTTTTACTTTCATGCATTTGATTTTAAGGAATCTCAATTTGGGATTCCTTAAATGCAATCACAATTTAAGGAATCTCAATTTAGAGAATCCTTAAATTGCAATTTTTGTATTTGGGATGATGCATTCCAAATGCAAAAATACCGGGAGCAATGGGGCAGATTCTGAGAATCTGCCCATCTGCTCCCGGTATTTACTTTGATGCATATGCCTGATTGTTCTTTCTAATACTGATAATAGTTTATAGATTTAAAATATTCAAAGTGATTGGCTTGGCTTGCCAATGAAAGTTTCTCAGAACAAAATTAAAACCCGAGACAAGAAAGCCATGTTATATCCTTTATGTTCTGTTAGTGCTAAAATTCTTTCTAAGAACAAAATACTTCTAGACTAATAGATTCGAAATAGACAATGTAACTTACACATTTTCAACTTACAAGAAAGTATTGAAGGTACAGACTGCATTGTATATTTGGAGAAAATCCTCCGTAAAACACTTGAAAAATGAATTTGACAGAGAAATTTGAGATTGATAAATTTTATCACATTACTTCACATCGTGAAGGAAGTTAGCCCAAGCCTAAACAAATTTCTTCACCACAATCATTTATAAATGATAAGAAAAGCTGCAAGAGAAATTCCTTCCCTAATGATAAGCATTAACAGAATCTTTATACATCAAGACTTTGCAAAAGAAACAGTGGCCATTTACAAGTAATTTGCAGCCTTGAGGCCCACACTGAAAGATTCCAGTTCCAAATATTGACTTTTTGACAGTTAAACCATGTTCATTTGGACATATGTCGTATCGAAAGCATTCTGTTGTCCTGCAGATCTTAGAGCTTTTTTTTGACCAGCACCACCCTCTCTATGAAAACACAGGAAACTACAGAATGTTAATGTGTTCTTATTGACTGTTTCCTTTACCTACATTTTAGCATGTGTATATATATATATATATATATATATATATATATATATATATATATAAAAAATTCCGGCAATGTGGTCTGTTAGCAGGATCGCTCAGCAGCGGGTGCAGGCGTTGGGCCAGACCAATGGCCAGAATCAATTTTAGAACAAAGGACGCCGCACACTGCAACTTCGATTTTTGGAATTTATTCAGTGCCCAGTCTGACACACCAACGCGTTTCAGCCTTACTGCCTTGCTCACGGTAGGTGGCACTACTTTTTTGCAACTGTTTATACTATTTCCTGTTTCAATCACTCCCATGAATTCTGGGACATGTAGTTTCAAATTGTGTACACACAGATCACCTTATGACAGACATTATCCTGTTGTTAAATGAAATAACGCCATTGTACTTAGCATTTCACAGTTGTTGAAAACAAACATTAATGTCAATAAAATGGAAAAAGGGAAATTCAATCTTTTTAAGCTTTTCCTTCATATTTGTGACAGCAGGAAAAGGGGGCAAAGTATGCTCATTATTGTATAGTACATCGCATCATTAATTAAATCACCTAAGAGTAGTTCATATTAGGGCAGTCTGGGTACAGTACCCTACCCTGCAACCTATATTCCATTTGAATTTTTGACATAAGTTCTCTTTGAACAATGTATTTCATATTTCATAAGGGCAGTGACTGTTTATTCTTCCTATTCTAGATGGACATAAAGTTCCTCATCAAAGTTCATGCCTCAAGTTATATATTTTTTTTTGCGGATGGGGAATGATCATGGATTTTGATATACATACATAGAGACACATATATACTCCTGGTGTTGGTGAGTTTCCTTCCGGCTGCCTGAATGCCGGTGGTGCAGCGTAATACAGCGCTTCGCCACATGCTGTTCCAAAATAAATTCAAATGGTTTCTTTACCACGAAAAAAGGAGGCCACAGCACTCCAGTGCGGTAATCTTATATTTATTTTTCAATTTGGCAGTAGCACAAACACCACGCGTTTCGGTGTGGACGTGCACTTTGTTCACGACGTTGAACATGTTACAAAGATGCAGTTTTTTATACTTCTGACTTTCAATCCAAACAATAAAAAACAGAAAATGAAAAAGGACTCTAGTAGAAGTGCCAAAAATAGTGACCATTTTGTAATGGTTACTAAAATTGTGCTCCATAATGTATTGTCAATCATACAGTACAGAAAATAGGATAACAAATGATAAAAACCACATAATACACTTTCCTTGCGAGTGACTAGTACAACATTGCTTACTAATTCATTGATAATCATAAATGGGCTTCCACTAGCTAAATATATATAGTTCTAATAAATGTTTTTTTGCAGTGTCTCTCAACTCGCCACACTCATCAATTTTCATAGAGCTTTATCTCATAATTTATGCTTATACTGTCAGCGTTGCAATGCTGGGAGATCAAACTGGTGGTACCAAGTTTCCTGGTGAGTAACTAAATCTTCCCCACTATTACATTTCACCCAAGTGGGCTTTTTAGTCACCCACACTGATTATAATAAAGCACACATTTCGCAATCTAGTGTTGCTCAACTTGATAGCTGATCTCAACTACTGTGTAACCACCACCCAATTGTTCCTTACTGTTTCTCTAGCAGAGTCTTCCTGTAAACAAACAAAAAAAATTACAAGATTAAAATTTCTCCTCAGAGATTTAAACACTAAATATAATTAATTTCAAACTGGTTAAAAACAACATGGTCCAAGACAAACAGCAAAACAGATTAAAAATGCACAAAGAGCTCTTTACCTATGTTCAAGCCTTGTGGCTCCATACTGTCCATTTCTAGGATATGCCTTGACTCCAATCTTCTGAGCTCTTTGTCTCTATCATGTTTTCTTTTAGGTACACTGCCAATAACGCTTTATTTTAATGCCTTATGATCACCTCCATGCATTTTATGAAAATGTCACTCCACTGGGTAGCTATTGTCATTATTTTTAATTGCTAGTGGTAGCCCATTTATGAATATCAATGAATTAGTAAGCAATGTTGTACTAGTCACTCACTAAGGAAAACGTAATATGTGTTCTTTATAATTTATCCTATTTTCTGTACTGTATGATTGACAATACATTATGGAGCACAAAGTCAGTAACCACTACAAAATGGCTGATATTTTCGGCACTTCTAGAGTCCTTTTCTGTGTTTTATTGTTTGGATTGAAGGACAAAAGTATAAAAAACGGAATCTTTTTAAAATGGTCAATGACGTAACCAAGGTGTGTGCTTGTTAAGAGGTCGTCAGAGGCCTTGCCCCCTTCCTCAACCACCCTACACATACGCCTCCTAGTGAACTGCTGCTTGAAGGAAGAAGTCCATTTTAGTCCCGAGGCCCTCAGGAGGCAAGTGGACCTCACCCTCGCCACCACCAGTACACAGAGAGGCGTGTTTGCAAAGTGGTGGAGAAAGTGGGCCTAGCCTCTGACCACCTCTCAGCAATCCCACTGTGTGGGGCTTACTGGAAGTAACAGGCAGTCTTGTTGGCCACTAAGGAACCTCAGCATCCAAGGGGACTTCATACCCCATCGGATGAGGAAACACACCGACATACCACTCACCCGACTAACCGATGGTAGCTGGGGATAGAGACTGCGGAAAAGATCATGAACAAAGGGTCACCGGTATGCCAATCCTGGGCAATATAGTGGCACTCATTGACCGCTGAATCAAAGCAGAAAGGTGAGAGCTGACCCTTGCCCTGAAGAATTTGCCAAAAAGCATCAAAGACAATGAAACATGTTGGCCCTCTAAAATTAGAAGGCAACTGAGTGTCTTTTAACTGAGCAATCCCACAGCATAGAATAAAGAATGGTAGCTAGTGTCGGTTTAGCTCATTTTTAACATAACATTGTGGTCCTAATAGCAGTAGGTCTCACATTGTTTGGGGTCAGGAATTAAGCAATAGGGAGTCACGTCCTATATCTTATCTTATCAGCTAGTTATTACTCACTGATCAAGGACAGTATTTACTCACCGCACTTGCACACTGCTTATATATATTATAATTTTTTTTTGTCTTCACAATTTTTGTTTAGTATGGAAGTGCTAATGATGAGAACCAGAGTCCATTGGTGAGAACCTATCAGTGGACTCCCATGGGGTTACTACCGTGAGGCACTCCATACTTTTGTGCACCTTTTTTCAAGCTTTTGTTTTTGTACGTGTTGCACGTGTTGATTTATTTCACGGTAGTGTAGATTGTTCTTTGTTACACCACACATTGAGATGAGTACAGATAGTGGACGCGATAAATAAGAGAGCAGGGACTAATGTTGGTGAACTTTGAACTTTGACAAGCGCCAGTGTGCTACATAAGACATAATGAATACATATACACATGTGGTCATAAGTGATCTGCTCCATATATAAGGGTCAGGTCAAATGCATTGTGTAGTGACTACATACCCCAACCAGCAGTGCACCAGGAGGTGCATTTGCAGAGTGGTGGAGAAAGGGGGTTGGGCCTTCGACGAGTTGCTGTCTTTTTGTTGTTGTTGTATTTTAAAATTTTTTAGGAGGGGGCCGCGTGCCCCTCGTTCCCTGGACAATGTTGGGCCCCAAGGACCCCATCCCCAGGGCCTGCCCCTTTTACAAACAATTTTTTTTAAAAAAGGGATGGGTGCGGCCCCCTTCCCAAGCAGATTTTGGCCCGGAGACTTCGTTCCCCCAGGACCTGTCAATTGAAATATTTATTTTTTACACAAAAAGGTAGTGGGTCCATACGACCCCCCTCCCATGCCATTTTCGGCCCCAGGGACCCCATCACAGGGGGCCTGCCCCTCTTTTTAAATGAAATGTTTAAAAAAAAAGGGGAGCCACTTCAGGCTGGGCCCTGGAGCCCAGCCTGTAGTCTGGGTGCCCTGGTCCCACACAGGGCACCCACATTTTCAATTCTGGGGACCGCGGGGAGCCTAAATGCCCCCACAGTCCCTGACGGCTCCCATCTCCCGTGGGAGCGGTATTGCTTTGAGACCCAAGGAGCTGCTAACATGCAGCTCCCTGGATTTCAAAGCAATGTGTCTGTTTTCCTTCTTGCTTCCTACAAGCAAGAGCATGTTCTGCTCCCGCTTGCTGAAACTAGAGCACTGTTTGTTATGGCTTGGCAGGAGCGTTGCTTCCACCAAGCCATAGCAAACTGTAATGTCCAGGGGTGGGCACCCCGGGACATTGTTGGAGCTGGCCCTGAGGCATGGCAGTCCCAAGGGCCATATATGGCTCCAGGAGGGGGGGCCATGCGCCCCCCTCCTTTCTATTTTAAGGTGTGCCCTGGGGAGTTGCCGGTCCTCTGCGCCGAGAATGAACCAGGAGGAGGGGCTAAATGGCCCACCTATTTTAGACTTTAGACCTGGGGAGGTGGTGGTCCCTGGAGCCCAGGGGACTCCATGAGGCTCCCCAAGCCAAATATAAAAAGCCCAGGGAGGTGACGTTCCGTGGGCAGGGGGGAGTCTGCAAGGCCCAACATATTATTATATCTCACCCAGGAAGGTGGTGGTCCCCGGGGCTGCAGGCAAGCCCAGTAGACCTGGCTGCATACATAATAAAAAGTGCCCCTGGGGAGGCGGGGGTCCCTGGGTCTTTGATAAGCCATAGGAGGGGGCCCAGTGCACCCGTCTTATATTTATGATATGCCCCCGGGGGATATTTGAGAGCAAGCACGGGAGCCCACGCTTGTTTTTTTAATTTTATTATTTGCAGAGAATTTGCGAATATCGCAATTTCGCCACAATTTGTTTTTAAAACAAATGCTTTTATGCCATAGCGGGGTCCCAGGGCGATTCCAAGACTATGGCTTGGGGGTTAGGTTATTCCTACCCTGCCCCATTTCTTTATTTTTACTTTTGGGGGGAACTCGGTGATGCTGAGTCCCAAGATGGCTGGCAACACTTCCTGGTTGAAGTGTTGGCCGCCAATCAGAGCTGTGCATGTCCCTGCACGATCTCGTCTTTTTTGTGTGAAATATCCATGGCCAGAGATATCACTATAATTTTCTTCTTACATTTTGCAATAACTACTGAATGGATTTGCACCAAATAACAAAAGGAACAATCTGCATAACAACACCTACCTTTCTGCCAAATTTGGTGTAATTCCAATCAGTGGTTTGGACTGTAGTCATGTCGACAGGTTCTTATGGGAATTAACATTGAAAGCGCACCCTTTTTTAACCCTATTTTTCTCAGCCCCCGCTTCACAATTCCCCCCAACCTTTCCATGTACAACATGAATCATCTGAGCAATTGTTTGGGGAAATATTTGTGAAGATTCATCAAACGGCACCAAAGTTATAGGCAAGACAAAAAACGTGTTTCCTAGGGAAACATGTTCCTAACTATAACTACCTACTGGCAACTACCAGTATTATATATATATATATATTCACTGAAAAAACCATAGGTTTTACATCAGTTATAGTTAGCTGGAAGTTTTACTCGCATAAAACCATTGAAATTCCCACGTTATAGTTAGGTGGACTCACTATAACTTGCGCGTGCAATGCACTGCTGATGACGTCACATATTACATCACTCATGACATGGTCAGTGACATCACTCATGACATCACTGATGACATCTCAAATGACATCACTGATGACATCATCCAGTGAATGTGTATCTTTCTGAAAAAGAAATATTTTTTATATATGTATATCTAAAGTTTGATGGAAGAATAAATGGGTAAATAAATGTCTAAATGGATGTTTTTTTTGTGTAAAATTGATTGCTTAACTGACTTATTAAATGTAACTTAGTGAATACATATATTAGCGAGTAATGTTTAAATTTTTAAATATCTGTATCTGTGTCTCACTTTGTGAATAAGTGGCTGCATGGGTTGGTGAGTAGCTACATGAGTGTATATATGGGTTATTAGTTGTTTTTTTGAGTATCAGTATCAGTGTCTGTATGGTTCGGTGGGGGATATTACTTAGAGCACAGATGCATGAATGAGTGACTCACTATTTGTATGTATTTTGAAGACAGCATGTGTGCAAGACTGTATGGGTGGATGATTGTGTGTATGGGTGGGTTAGTGAGTATGTGTTTTTATAATTGATTGTTTAAGAGAGTAAATATGTTTCCGTTTCTGTAGAAGTATGTGTAGTGGTGTGTATATAGCAGTATAATCAAGTAAATGGTTTTTTGATAGTTTATTTGCATGTGTGAATTTGTGTGTGAGTAACTATATGGATGAGTATTAGTGTGTAACAGGATGTATAGGTGTATGAGTACATATGATGAGTAAGTACATGCATGAGTGACTATATAGAACTGTTGGTGAATGAGTGGATGTGTATGTAGATGTTGGAATTACCTAATAAGTTGTTGTAATTGGTATTGGTTTCTCCTTTTTTAAGAAAATGTTAGTTTCTATTTTTGAATGTGTGTGTCAAAGGTTATTTTATGCTGATAGGAGGTCTGCCACTTTGTCACAAGGATGTTGTCATCAGTGATGTCATTTGAGATGTCATCAGTGATGTCATGAGTGATGTCACTGACCATGTCATGAGTGATGTAATATGTGACGTCATCAGCAGTGCATTGCACGCGCAAGTTATAGTGAGTCCAACTAACTATAACGTGGGAATTTCAATGGTTGTATGCGAGTAAAACTTCCAGCTAACTATAACTGGTGTAAAACCTATGGTTTTTTCAGTGAATTTAATAGGTTTTTTAAATGCTAATTCCTAACTATTACTGGTGTGAAACCTATGGTTTTTTCAGTGAATTTAATAGGTTTTTTAAATGCTAAATCCTAACTATAACTGGTGTGAAACCTATGGTTTTTTCAGTGAATATATATATATATATATATATATGTACCAAAAAATGCCCAGCATTTGAGGCTGCACAATACTGCGATGAAGGAAACATCCTTAATTAGAAGAAACAGGCAGCTTCCGATTCCGTAATACATCCTGTGGCCTGACGCGTTTCGATGGACTTTCACCATCTCTTCAGAGGCCTCGTGAGCAGGAAAAAATGACGTGCATGACTCGCCGCCCATTGTATTAATTGGCTTCCGAATGCCGAATTTGTTGCATTTTGGGCAGCGTAGTCCATTTAAGCACTATTTATCCCCTCCAGTGGGTAACATGCCCACGATTGATTGCAGGATAAATGTTTTTCAAGCCCTCCATTAGGCTTCCCGAATCGGACTTTGCCTGTTAAATTACAAATCACAGTACCATTTACAGGGGGAGGGGTTCCCCCTGTCCGCATCCATGAAGTTCTTCGGATGGTGCGATCCCTCTACGGCGTGAAGCAGCCGTATAAATATGTACCAAAAAATGCCCAGCATTTGAGGCCGCACAATACTGCGATGAAGGAAACATCCTTAATTAGAAGAAACAGGCAGCTTCCGATTCCGTAATACATCCTGTGGCCTGACGCGTTTCGATGGACTTTCACCATCTCTTCAGAGGCCTCGTGAGCAGGAAAAAATGACGTGCATGACTCGCCGCCCATTGTATTAATTGGCTTCCGAATGCCGAATTTGTTGCATTTTGGGCAGCGTAGTCCATTTAAGCACTATTTATCCCCTCCAGTGGGTAACATGCCCACGATTGATTGCAGGATAAATGTTTTTCAAGCCCTCCATTAGGCTTCCCGAATCGGACTTTGCCTGTTAAATTACAAATCACAGTACCATTTACAGGGGGAGGGGTTCCCCCTGTCCGCATCCATGAAGTTCTTCGGATGGTGCGATCCCTCTACGGCGTGAAGCAGCCGTATAAATATGTACCAAAAAATGCCCAGCATTTGAGGCCGCACAATACTGCGATGAAGGAAACATCCTTAATTAGAAGAAACAGGCAGCTTCCGATTCCGTAATACATCCTGTGGCCTGACGCGTTTCGATGGACTTTCACCATCTCTTCAGAGGCCTCGTGAGCAGGAAAAAATGACGTGCATGACTCGCCGCCCATTGTATTAATTGGCTTCCGAATGCCGAATTTGTTGCATTTTGGGCAGCGTAGTCCATTTAAGCACTATTTATCCCCTCCAGTGGGTAACATGCCCACGATTGATTGCAGGATAAATGTTTTTCAAGCCCTCCATTAGGCTTCCCGAATCGGACTTTGCCTGTTAAATTACAAATCACAGTACCATTTACAGGGGGAGGGGTTCCCCCTGTCCGCATCCATATATATATATATATAAGATTCCGCCGGAGCAGAGACCAGTGAAACCCGGACCATCTTGATGCTGCGGGGGCGACACTGGACATCGCTTTATTGAATCCAACACAACCTCCCTCCTTTGAGAAAGACAAGACCACCAAAAGGGAACCTGTTAGGAGCCAGCTTTTATTAAGGAACACCTCCGTACACACAAATGCATTTCGGCATAATGACAGCCTTTTTCAGCATCTGAGGTATTCTGCAACAGAGAAGGAGTTCATATGTCGGTATAAATACCCGCCTCCCCCTCACTGTTCTGTGTTTGCTCCACCCCTTCCAGGTACAGTCCATAAGCATATGCCTCCCGTTTGGCGCTAAATTGTTATCGCCTACAGGTCCCAGAATGCAATTGATGAGTGGGTAGGCATTTCGGGGATAGGAGCAAGTACGGGCTATGATGTTGTGAAGTATACCCCAAAGTACGAGTGTCCCAAGATTCAGCGAGCTCCTCTGGTCCCCTAAATTGCAGCGCCCCTTAGGCCAATGGAGTTCTTATAGCGGGGGCCAAGTGGAAAATCTGCCCCGCCCAGAGAGCAGTCGAGTGGCTGCTACACCGCAACACATTATCCACGGCTTGAGGGTGGGCCCTGGGTAAATCCAGTCACCTGGAAACAACGAAGATTCCGCCGGAGCAGAGACCAGTGAAACCTGGACCATCTTGATGCTGCGGGGGCCTCGTAGACGCGACACTGGACATCGCGTTATTGAATCCAACACAACCTCCCTCCTTTGAGAAAGACGAGACCACCAAAGGGGAACCGTTAGGAGCCAGCTTTTATTAAGGAACACCTCCGTACAGACGAATGCATTTCAGCATAATGACAGCCTTCTTCAGCGTGTGAGGTATTCTGCAACAGAGAAGGAGTTCATATGTCGGTATAAATACCCGCCTCCCCCTCGCTGTTCTGTGCTTGCTCCACCCCTTCCAGGTACAGTCCATAAGCATATGCCTCCCGTTTGGCGCTAAATTGTTATCGCCTACAGGTCCCAGAATGCAATTGATGAGTGGGTAGGCATTGCGGGGATAGGAGCAAATACGGGCTATGATGTTGTGAAGTATACCCCAAAGTACGAGTGTCCCAAGATTCAGCGAGCTCCTCTGGTCCCCTAAATCGCAGCGCCCCTTAGGCCAATGGGGTTCTTGTAGCGGGGGCCAAGCGGAAAATCCGCCCCGTCCAGAGAGCAGTCGAGTGGCTGCCACACCGCACCACATTATCCACTGCTTGAGGGTGGGCCCTGGGTAAATCCAGTCACCTGGAAACAACGTAGATTCCGCCGGAGCAGAGACTAGTGAAACCCGGACCATCTTGATGCTGCGGGGGCCTCGTAGACGCGACACTGGACATCGCGTTATTGAATCCAACACAACCTGCTTCCTTTGAGAAAGACGAGACCACCAAAGGGGAACCGTTAGGAGCCAGCTTTTATTAAGGAACACCTCCGTACAGACGAATGCATTTCGGCATAATGACAGCCTTCTTCAGCGTCTGAGGTATTCTGCAACAGAGAAGGAGTTCATATGTCGGTATAAATACCCGCCTCCCCCTCGCTGTTCTGTGCTTGCTCCACCCCTTCCAGGTACAGTCCATAAGGATATGCCTCCCGTTTGGCGCTAAATTGTTATCGCCTACAGGTCCCAGAATGCAATTGATGAGTGGGTAGGCATTGCGGGGATAGGAGCAAGTACGGGCTATGATGTTGTGAAGTATACCCCAAAGTACGAGTGTCCCAAGATTCAGCGAGCTCCTCTGGTCCCCTAAATCGCAGCGCCCCTTAGGCCAATGGGGTTCTTGTAGCGGGGGCCAACCGGAAAATCCGCCCCGTCCAGAGAGCAGTCCAGTGGCTGCTACACCGCACCACATTATCCATGGCTTGAGAGTGGGCCCTGGGTAAATCCAGGCACCTGGAGACAACGAAGATTCCGCCGGAGCAGAGACCAGTGAAACCCGGACTATCTTGATGCTGCGGGGGCCTCGTAGACGCGACACTGGTCATCGCGTTATTGAATCCAACACAACCTCCCTCCTTTGAGAAAGACAAGACCACAAAAGGGGAACCGTTAGGAGCCAGCTTTTATTAAGGAACACCTCCGTACAGACGAATGCATTTCGGCATAATGACAGCCTTCTTCAGCGTCTGAGGTATTCTGCAACCGAGAAGGAGTTCATATGTCGGTATAAATACCCGCCTCCCCCTCGCTGTTCTGTGCCTGCTCAACCCCCTACAGGTACAGTCCATAAGCATATGCCTCCCGTTTGGCGCTAAATTGTTATCGCCTACAGGTCCCAGAATGCAATTGATGAGTGGGTAGGCATTGCGGGGATAGGAGCAAGTACGGGCTATGATGTTGTGAAGTATACCCCAAAGTACGAGTGTCCCAAGATTCAGCGAGCTCCTCTGGTCCCCTAAATCGCAGAGCCCCTTATGCCAATGGGGTTCTTGTAGCGGGGGCCAAGCGGAAAATCCGCCCTGTCCAGAGAGCAGTCGAGTGGCTGCTACACCGCACCACATTATCCACGGCTTGAGGGTGGGCCCGGGGTAAATCCAGTCACCTGGAAACAACAAAGTTTCCGCCGGAGCAGAGACCAGTGAAATCCGGACCATCTTGATGCTGCGGGGGCCTCATAGACGCGACACTGGACATCGCGTTATTGAATCCAACACAACCTCCCTCCTTTGAGAAAGACGAGACCACCAAAGGGGAACCGTTAGGAGCCAGCTTTTATAAGGAACACCTCCGTACAGACGAATGCATTTCGGCATAATGACAGCCTTCTTCACCATCTGAGGTATTCTTCAACAGAGAAGGAGTTCATATGTCAGTTTAAATACCCGCCTCCCCCTCGCTGTTCTGTGCTTGCTCCACCCCTTCCAGGTACAGTCCATAAGCATATGCCTCCCGTTTGGCGCTAAATTGTTATCGCCTACAGGTTCCAGAATGCAATTGATGAGTGGGTAGGCATTGCGGGGATAGGAGCAAGTACGGGCTATAATGTTGTGAAGTATACCCCAAAGTACGAGTGTCCCAAGATTCAGCGAGCTCCTCTGGTCCCCTAAATCGCAGAGCCCCTTATGCCAATGGGGTTCTTGTAGCGGGGGCCAAGCGGAAAATCCGCCCTGTCCAGAGAGCAGTCGAGTGGCTGCTACACCGCACCACATTATCCACGGCTTGAGGGTGGGCCCGGGGTAAATCCAGTCACCTGGAAACAACAAAGTTTCCGCCGGAGCAGAGACCAGTGAAATCCGGACCATCTTGATGCTGCGGGGGCCTCATAGACGCGACACTGGACATCGCGTTATTGAATCCAACACAACCTCCCTCCTTTGAGAAAGACGAGACCACCAAAGGGGAACCGTTAGGAGCCAGCTTTTATAAGGAACACCTCCGTACAGACGAATGCATTTCGGCATAATGACAGCCTTCTTCAGCGTCTGAGGTATTCTGCAACAGAGAAGGAGTTCAGATGTCGGTATAAATACCCGCCTCCCCCTCGCTATTCTGTGCTTGCTCCACCCCTTCCAGGTACAGTCCATAAGCATATGCCTCCCGTTTGGTGCTACATTCTTATCGCCTACAGGTCCCAGAATGCAATTGATGAGTGGGTAGGCATTGCGGGGATAGGAGCAAGTACGGGCTATGATGTTGTGAAGTATAGCCCAAAGTACGAGTGTCCCAAGATTCAGCGAGCTCCTCTGGTCCCCTAAATCGCAGCGCCCCTTAGGCCAATGGGGCTCTTGTAGCGGGGACCAAGCGGAAAATCCGCCCCGTCCAGAGAGCAGTCGAGTGGCTGCTACACCGCACCACATTATCCACGGCTTGAGGGTGGGCCCTGGGTAAATCCAGTCACCTGGAAACAACGAAGATTCCGCCGGAGCAGGACCAAAAAAAACCCGGACCATCTTGATGCTGCGGGGGCCGCGTAGACGCGACACTGGACATCGCGTTATTGAATCCAACACAACCTCCCTCCTTTGAGAAAGAGGAGACCACCAAAGGGGAACCGTTGGGAGCCAGCTTTTATTAAGGAACTCCTCCGTACAGACAAATGCATTTCGGCATAATGACAGCCTTCTTCACCATCTGAGGTATTCTTCAACAGAGAAGGAGTTCACATGTCAGTTTAAATACCCGCCTCCCCCTCGCTGTTCTGTGCTTGCTCCACCCCTTCCAGGTACAGTCCATAAGCATATGCCTCCAGTTTGGCGCTAAATTGTTATCGCCTACAGGTTCCAGAATGCAATTGATGAGTGGGTAGGCATTGCGGGGATAGGAGCAAGTACGGGCTATAATGTTGTGAAGTATACCCCAAAGTACGAGTGTCCCAAGATTCAGCGAGCTCCTCTGGTCCCCTAAATCGCAGCCCCCCTTAGGCCAATGTGGTTCTTGTAGCGGGGGCCAAGTGGAAAATCCGCCCCGTCCAGAGAGCAGTCGAGTGGCTGCTACACCGCAACACATTATCCACGGCTTGAGAGTGGGCCCTGGGTAAATCCAGGCACCTGGAAACAACGAAGATTCCGCCGGGGCAGAGACCAGTGAAACCCGGACTATCTTGATGCTGCGGGGGCCTCGTAGACGCGACACTGGACATCGCGTTATTGAATCCAACACAACCTCCCTCCTTTGAGAAAGACGAGACCACAAAAGGGGAACCGTTAGGAGCCAGCTTTTATTAAGGAACACCTCCGTACAGACGAATGCATTTCGGCATAATGACAGCCTTCTTCAACGTCTGAGGTATTCTGCAGCAGAGAAGGAGTTCATATGTAGGTATAAATACCCGCCTCCCCCTCGCTGTTCTGTGCTTGCTCTACCCCTTCCAGGTACAGTCCATAAGGATATGCCTCCCGTTTGGCGCTAAATTGTTATCGCCTACAGGTCCCAGAATGCAATTGATGAGTGGGTAGGCATTGGGGGGATAGGAGCAAGTACGGGCCATGATGTTGTGAAGTATACCCCAAAGTACGAGTGTCCCAAGATTCAGCGAGCTCCTCTGGTCCCCTAAATCGCAGCGCCCTTAGGCCAATGGGGTTCTTGTAGCGGGGGCCAACCGGAAAATCCGCCCCGTCCAGAGAACAGTCTAGTGGCTGCTACACCGCACCACATTATCCACGGCTTTAGAGTGGGCCCTGGGTAAATCCAGGCACCTGGAAACAACGAAGATTCCGCCGGAGCAGAGACCAGTGAAACCCGGACTATCTTGATGCTGCGGGGGCCTCGTAGACGCGACACTGGACTTCACGTTATTGAATCCAACACAACCTCCCTCCTTTGAGAAAGACGAGACCACAAAAGGGGAACCGTTAGGAGCCAGCTTTTATTAAGGAACACCTTCGTACAGACGAATGCATTTTGGCATAATGACAGCCTTCTTCAGCGTCTGAGGTATTCTGCAACAGAGAAGGAGTTCATATGTCGGTATAAATACCCGCCTCCCCCTCGCTGTTCGGTGCCTGCTCCACCCCTACAGGTAAAGTCCATAAGCATATGCCTCCCGTTTGGCGCTAAATTGTTATCGCCTACAGGTCCCAGAATGCAATTGATGAGTGGGTAGGCATTGCGGGGATAGGAGCAAGTACGGGCTATGATGTTGTGAAGAATACCCCAAAGTACGAGTGTCCCAAGATTCAGCGAGCTCCTCTGGTCCCCTAAATCGCAGAGCCCCTTATGCCAATGGGGTTCTTGTAGCGGGGGCCAAGCGGAAAATCCGCCCTGTCCAGAGAGCAGTCGAGTGGCTGCTACACCGCACCACATTATCCACGGCTTGAGGGTGGGCCCGGGGTAAATCCAGTCACCTGGAAACAACAAAGTTTCCGCCGGAGCAGAGACCAGTGAAATCCGGACCATCTTGATGCTGCGGGGGCCTCATAGACGCGACACTGGACATCGCGTTATTGAATCCAACACAACCTCCCTCCTTTGAGAAAGACGAGACCACCAAAGGGGAACCGTTAGGAGCCAGCTTTTATAAGGAACACCTCCGTACAGACGAATGCATTTCGGCATAATGACAGCCTTCTTCAGCGTCTGAGGTATTCTGCAACAGAGAAGTTGTTCAGATGTCGGTATAAATACCCGCCTCCCCCTCGCTGTTCTGTGCTTGCTCCACCCCTTCCAGGTACAGTCCATAAGCATATGCCTCCCGTTTGGCGCTAAATTGTTATCGCCTACAGGTCCCAGAATGCAATTGATGAGTGGGTAGGCACTGCGGGGATAGGAGCAAGTACGGGCTATGATGTTGTGAAGTATACCCCAAAGTACGAGTGTCCCAAGATTCAGCGAGCTCCTCTGGTCCCCTAAATCGCAGCCCCCCTTAGGCCAATGTGGTTCTTGTAGCAGGGGCCAAGTGGAAAATCCGCCCCGTCTAGAGAGCAGTCGAGTGGCTGCTACACCGCAACACATTATCCACGGCTTGAGGGTGGGCCCTGGGTAAATCCAGTCACCTGGAAACAACGAAGATTCCGCCGGGGCAGAGACCAGTGAAACCCGGACCATCTTGATGCTGCGGGGGCCTCGTAGACGCGACACTGGAAATCGCGGTATTGAATCCAACACAACCTCCCTCCTTTGAGAAAGACGAGACCACCAAAGGTGAACCGTTAGGAGCCAGCTTTTATTAAGGAACACCTCCGTACAGATGAATGCATTTCGGCATAATGACAGCCTTCTTCAGCGTCTGAGGTATTCTGCAATAGAGAAGGAGTTCATATGTCGGTATAAATACCCGCCTCCCCCTAGCTGTTCTGTGCTTGCTCCACCCCTTCCAGGTATATTCCATAAGCTTATGCCTCCCGTTTGGCGCTAAATTGTTATCGCCTACAGGTCCCAGAATGCAATTGATGAGTGGGTAGGCATTGCGGGGATAGGAGCAAGTACGGGCTATGATGTTGTAAAGTATACCCCAAAGTACGAGTGTCCCAAGATTCAGCGAGCTCCTCTGGTCCCCTAAATCGCAGCGCCCCTTAGGCCAATGGAGCTCTTGTGGCGGGGGCCAAGCAGAAAATCCGCCCCGTCCAGAGAGCAGTCGAGTGGCTGCTACACCGCACCACATTATTCACGGCTTGAGGGTGGGCCCTGGGTAAATCCAGTCACCTGGAAACAACGAAGATTCCGCCGGAGCAGGACCAGTGAAACCCGGACCATCTTGATGCTGCGGGGGCCTCGTAGACGCGACACTGGACATCGCGTTATTGAATCCAACACAACCTCCCTCCTTTGAGAAAGACGAGACCACCAAAGAGGAACCGTTGGGAGCCAGCTTTTATTAAGGAACTCCTCCGTACAGACAAATACATTTCGGCATAATGACAGCCTTCTTCACCATCTGAGGTATTCTTCAACAGAGAAGGAGTTCATATGTCAGTATAAATACCCGCCTCCCCCTCGCGGTTCTGTGCTTGCTCCACCCCTTCCAGGTACAGTGCATAAGCATATGCCTCCCGTTTGGCGCTAAATTGTTATCGCCTACAGGTCCCAGAATGCAATTGATGAGTGGGTAGGCATTGCGGGGATAGGAGCAAGTACGGGCTATGATGTTGTGAAGTATACCCCAAAGTACGAGTGTCCCAAGATTCAGCGAGCTCCTCTGGTCCCCTAAATCGCAGAGCCCCTTATGCCAATGGGGTTCTTGTAGCGGGGGCCAAGCGGAAAATCCGCCCTGTCCAGAGAGCAGTCGAGTGGCTGCTACACCGCACCACATTATCCATGGCTTGAGGGTGGGCCCGGGGTAAATCCAGTCACCTGGAAACAACAAAGTTTCCGCCGGAGCAGAGACCAGTGAAATCCGGACCATCTTGATGCTGCTGGGGACTCATAGACGCGACACTGCATATCGCGTTATTGAATCCAACACAACCTCCCTCCTTTGAGAAAGACGAGACCACCAAAGGGGAACCGTTAGGAGCCAGCTTTTATAAGGAACACCTCCGTACAGACGAATGCATTTCGGCATAATGACAGCCTTCTTCAGCGTCTGAGGTATTCTGCAACAGAGAAGGAGTTCATATGTCGGTATAAATACCCGCCTCCCCCTCGCTGTTCTGTGCCTGCTCCACCCCCTACAGGTACAGTCCATAAGTATATGCCTCCCGTTTGGCGCTAAATTGTTATCGCCTACAGGTCCCAGAATGCAATTGATGAGTGGGTAGGCATTGCGGGGATAGGAGCAAGTACGGGCTATGATGTTGTGAAGTATACCCCAAAGTACGAGTGTCCCAAGATTCAGCGAGCCCCTCTGGTCCCCTAAATCGCAGAGCCCCTTATGCCAATGGGGTTCTTGTAGCGGGGGCCAAGCAGAAAATCCGCCCTGTCCAGAGAGCAGTCAAGTGGCTGCTACACCGCACCACATTATCCTCGGCTTGAGGGTGGGCCCGGGGTAAATCCAGTCACCTGGAAACAACAAAGTTTCCGCCGGAGCAGAGACCAGTGAAATCCGGACCATCTTGATGCTGCGGGGGCCTCATAGACGCGACACTGGACATCGCGTTATTGAATCCAACACAACCTCCCTCCTTTGAGAAAGACGAGACCACCAAAGGGGAACCGTTAGGAGCCAGCTTTTATAAGGAACTCCTCCGTACAGACGAATGCATTTCGGCATAATGACAGCCTTCTTCAGCGTCTGAGGTATTCTGCAACAGAGAAGGAGTTCATATGTCGGTATAAATACCCGCCTCCCCCTCGCTGTTCTGTGCTTGCTCCACCCCTTCCAGGTACAGTCCATAAGCATATGCCTCCCGTTTGGCGCTAAATTGTTATCGCCTACAGGTCCCAGAATGCAATTGATGAGTGGGTAGGAATTGCGGGAAAAGGAGCAAGTACGGGCTATGATGTTGTGAAGTATACCCCAAAGTACGAGTGTCCCAAGATTCTGCGATCTCCTCTGGTCCCCTAAATCGCAGCGCCCCTTAGGCCAATGGGGTTCTTGTAGCGGGGGCCAACCGGAAAATCCGCCCCGTCCAGAGAGCAGTCAAGTGGCTGCTACACCGCACCACATTATCCACGGCTAGAGGGTGGTCCCTGGGTAAATCCAGTCACCTGGAAACAACGAAGTTTCCGCTGGAGCAGAGACCAGTGAAATCCGGACCATCTTGATGCTGCGGGGGCCTCGTAGACGCGACACTGGACATCGCGTTATTGAATCCAACACAACCTCCCTCCTTTGAGAAAGACGAGACCACCAAATGGGAACCGTTAAGAGCCAGCTTTTATTAAGGAACACCTCCATACAGACGAATGCATTTCGGCATAATGACAGCCTTCTTCAGCGTCTGAGGTATTCTGCAACAGAGAAGGAGTTCATATGTCGGTATAAATTCCCGCCTCCCCCTCGCTGTTCTGTGCTTGCTCCACCCCTTCCAGGTACAGTCCATAAGCATATGCCTCCCGTTTGGCGCTAAATTGTTATCGCCTACAGGTCCCAGAATGCAATTGATGAGTGGGTAGGAATTGCGGGGATAGGAGCAAGTACGGGCTATGATGTTGTGAAGTATACCCCAAAGTACGAGTGTCCCAAGATTCAGCGAGCTCCTCTGGTCCCCTAAATCGCAGCGCCCCTTAGGCCAATGGGGTTCTTGTAGCGGGGGCCAAGCGGAAAATCCGCCCCGTCCAGAGAGCAGTCGAGTGGCTGCTACACCGTACCACATTATCCACGGCTTGAGGGTGTGCCCTGGGTAAATCCAGTCACCTGGAAACAACGAAGATTCCGCCGGAGCAGAGACCAGTGAAACCCGGACCATCTTGATTCTGCAGGGGCCTCGTACACGCGACACTGGACATCGCGTTATTGAATCCAACACAACCTCCAGCTCCAGTGGCGGCGAATGCACTTCGGCGTTTCGCCTTCCTCAGTGCCCAACACTGGACAAAATCATCACAGTAAGTTCTTCCATACTGCCTCTTAAGTAGCTGACGTAGGTCGGCTCCTCCCCCGTACAATACAATAGTGTTCACCTGCTGCAGAACGTTCCAAATCTCTGAACTGCAAATCCAGTGAACAGTGAAGTGTGTCATCGTGTCCTCCTTCATTCTGGTCCCGCAGCAGTGAATTTTAACATTAACTCTCCTCCCATTTTCACCGACCCGAGTTGCCTCAAAATAGAGCATTCTGGGAGTTGCAGTTCGGCGATTTGGAACGTTCTGCAGCAGGTGAACACTATTGTACGGGGGAGGAGCGGACCTACTTCAGCTACTTAAGAGGCAGTATGGACGAACTTGCTGTGATGATTTTGTCCGGTGTTGGGCGCTGAGGAAGGCGAAACGCCGAAATGCATTCGCCGCCACTGGAGCTGTTTTGAGCAAATAAACCCTTTCTGACCTGTTCCCCTCTGGGCCTCTGCTTCTTCCTTTGGAGGGAGTGTATGGAGATATTTCTTGCGCTGGCCAGCAACGCAATACAGAAGCCCCCACCACGCAATTGGGTCCGGACTTCAACTGGCATGCTTCACGGCACTTTGGTTCTTTCAGTGATGGAATGTGTCCGACACCCGCCTCTCCACCAGGGGGACCTGAGCAGTTGAGGTATTGTACCTCTCTCTGTGGCATCTTGCTTCCTTCAATTAGCCCCTGCTCATTGGACTTCCTGTACCAGGGGCTGTTACGGTACGAGGGGACCCGAGTGGAGTCTTTGTGATCTCAGGACACTGATGGGTATCATCGTGTCCTGCTTCATTCTGTTCCCGCAGCAGTGAATTTTAACATTAACTCCCCCCCCATTTTCGCCGACCCGAGTTGCCTCAAAATAGAGCATTCTGGGAGTTGCAGTTCGGAGATTTGGAACGTTCTGCAGCAGGCGAACACTATTGTACGGGGGAGGAGCGGACCTACGTCAGCTACTTTAGAAGCAGCATGGAAGAACTTACTGTGATGATTTTGTCCGGTGTTGGGCGCTGAGGAAGGCGAAACGCCGAAATGCATTCGCCGCCACTGGAGCTGTTTTGAGCAAATAAAGCCTTTCTGACCTGTTCGCCTCTGGGCTTCTGCTTCTTCTTATGGAGGGAGTGTATGGAGATATATATATATTCACTGAAAAAACCATAGGTTTCACACCAGTTATAGTTAGCTGGAAATTTTACTCGCATAAAACCATTGAAATTCCCACGTTATAGTTAGTTGGACTCACTATAACTTGCACGTGCAATGCACTGCTGATGACATAACATATTACATCACTCATGACATGGTCAGTGACATCACTCATGACATCACTGATGACACCATCCAGTGAATGTGTGTCTTTCTGAAAAATAAATATATGTTATATATGTATATGTAAAAGTTGATGGAAGAATAAATGTTTAAATAAGTGTTTACATAGATTTTTTTTTTTTAAATTGATTGGTTAACTGGCTTATTAAGTGTATCTTAGTGAATACATATATTAGTGAGTAATGTTTAAATATTTAAATATATGTATTAGTGTTTCACTTTGTGTATAAGTGACTGCATGGGTTGGTGAGTAGCTACATGTGTATGTATATGGGTTATTAGATGTTTTTCTTAGTATCAGTATGAGTGTCTGTATGGTTTGGTGGGGGTATTACCTAGCACATAGATGCATGAATGACTGACTCTCTCTTTGTATGTGTTTTAAAGACAGCATATGTGCAGGACTGTATGGGTGGATGAGTGTGTATATGTGTGTGTTAGTGAGTGAATGACTGTCTCACTAGTGTCTTTATCAGAAACTACATATGTTTTAATCTAGTATATGTGAATATTGACTCCAACTCATGCAAAGAGATCTTTACTGTGGTGAGGGAGTTTACGGCCCCCAGATCCAACCTGCCCCAAAGAGCGCCATCCGAGTCGTGGGTCTGTGATCTTGCCAAGTTCTTCACGGACAAGATCAAATCTATCCAGGATTCTTTTACAGTGAGGTCTGCTGAAGTGTTTTCCAGCATGGTGGCCGGACTAGTTCCGTCGTCCACGCGGGATGCGGTTCTGGCAGAGTTCCCCTCTGTCTCCACCGATGCCTCCCTCGCACTTCTGGCCAATCTTAAATCGGGTTCGCCTTTAGACCCCTGTCCGGCCAAATTTTTGGCCAAGATAGCGGCTGTGGTCAACCCATTGGTCAACCCTCTCTTGAACCTGTCTTTGAGTGAGGGGAGGGTCCCGCAGTCCTGGAAAAGGGCAATGGTGATCCCCCTCCTCAAGAAGCCTAGGTTAGACTCAGAGGTTTTGGCCAACTACAGGCCGATTTCCCTCCTCCCGGCGCTGGCTAAAATCACGGAGAAACATGTGCATGGCGTTCTCTCAAGCTTTCTAGAATCCAATGACCTGCTGCACCCCTCGCAATCCGGCTTCCGCCCTAATTTAAGTACGGAGACGGCACTCCTGGAGGTGTCAGAGGTCATTAGGGAGACACTGGATTCTGGAGGCAAGGCCATGCTTGTCATGCTTGATCTGTCGGCGGCCTTTGACACCGTCCCCCATGAGGCGCTCCTCGCCAGACTCCATGACATCGGTCTGAGGGGGACGGTGTTCAACTGGTTTACATCTTTTCTTGAGGGCCGCCGACAAACGGTCTGGGCCTCCCCGAGCTCCGCTGAGATGCCGCCATTGGGAGTCGGAGTTCCGCAGGGATCTGTGTTGAGCCCGACTCTTTTTAACATCTTTATGACCCCTCTCGCGGCACTAGTGGAGTCCTTTGGGGCCCAGATTGTGTCCTACGCGGATGACACTCAATTGCTCTTCACGTGTGGGAAAGATCAGGCTTTTGATGGAGAGAGTATTCGGGGCTGCTTAGGGATGGTCTTTAACTGGTTTCAGCAGAACAGCCTCAAAGCCAATTCCAACAAATCGGAGGTACTGTTCTTTGGTTGTTCCTTAGACCCCGACTGGCTGGCCTGGTGGCCAATGGATATGTGTCCCCCTGCCCAGGCATCGCAGGTGGCAAAAAATCTGGGAGTGAAGATTGATAATAATCTGACGCTGAGATCACATATTCTTGGCTTGACGGGCACTTGCTTTGGCATTCTTAAGATGCTCCGGAAGTTCCTGCCTTTGCTCACAGAAGAGCACAGAAAGATCACTGTGCAAGCCTTAATTGGCTCCAGACTGGACTATGCCAACGTCCTTTATTTAGGTCTTCCGGACTATCTTGTTCAGCGGTTGCAGGTTGTGCAGAACTCTGCGGCTAGCGCCATTTCTGACCTCCATAGGCGATTGAGAGCGTCCGGTTTGGTGCAGTCGCTTCATTGGCTGCCCATCCGGAAGCGGATCATGTTTAAAGCATTGACCCAGGCGCACAAAGCGCTTTTCGGCTCCGGAGCAAAGTACTTACAGCGCAGGCTTGTCTTTTATCGCCCGGCTCGATCTCTGCGGTCGGAATCTCTTTTTTTGGCTGTGGTTCCTCGAGTGAGGAAGGCCCGTACCGGGGGGTGCTCCTTTAGTTTGAGGGCCCCTCAGTTGTGGAACACCTTGCCTCTGGCCTTGCAGCGCTCATCTAATCTGCTCCTGTTCAGGAAGAACCTTAAGACCTGGCTTTTTAACTTTTAGGATGTCTTTTTTTCCCCTGTTAGTGTCTGTTTTATGGTGTTATGTTTTTTATACTGAGCTGCCTAAATAAAGCGCCGGGACACTCTTTTTGAGTAGCCGTGCGCTATAGAAATAAAATTTAACATAACTTAACATAACATAACATAAGTGAGTATATGTGAGAGTAAGAGATTGTAAGAGTTGCTGTTTAAATTAGTATATGTTTCTATAAGTGATTGTTTAAAAGAGTGAGTATGTGTAAGTTTCTTAGAAGTAAATTGCTAGTGTGTGTATAGCTGTATATGCAAATAAATGGATGTTTAATAGTTTATTTGCATGTGTGAGTATGTGTCACAGTATTTTGTAGATGACTGTCGGTGTGTAACAGGATGTATAGGCGTATCACTACATATGATGAGTGAGTATATGTATGAGTGACTATATAGAACTGTTGGTGAATGAGTGGATGTGTATATAGATGGTGGAATTATTGAATTGGTTGTTGTAACTGGTATGGGTATCTCCATTTTTAAAACAATTTTAGTTTCTATTTTTGAATATGTGTTTCAAGGGTTACATTACAGTGAAAGGAGGTCTGTAACTCTGTCACAAGGATGGTGTCATCAGTGATGTCATGAGTGATGTCACTGACCATGTCATAAGTGATGTAATATGTGATGTCATCAGCAGTGCATTGCACGCGCAAGTTATAGTGAGTCCAACTAACTATTACGTGGGAATTTCAATGGTTTTATGCGAGTAAAATTTCCAGCTAACTATAACTGTGAATTTAATATGTTTTTTAAATGCTAAATCCTAACTATAACTGGTGTGAAACCTATGGTTTTTTCAGTGAATTTCAATGGTTTTTTAATAGCAAATCTCTATAGGTATAAAAAGTAAAAAATGTTATAACGAATTTTATATTGTATAATTATGTAATATTTTTTATTTTTTTGCCCTGGGGCGCTCCCGGGGCGCGTACCGGTGAACCCACGGGTAAGCGCAATGTTACGGCGCGCCCCGGGGCGTGTACCGGGGAGCGTCCCGTTAGCGCTATTCTCGCGAACGAAAACAACATCGTGACGCTTCGCGTAACCGCGTGATGCGTCATATAACGCACTGCGTAAGCGCACCCGGAAGCACGCGAGCGCATACGATCGCGCAACGTCCTGACGTGCTTACGCTACGCACCCCCGGGCGCCCCGTAGCGTAAGCGCGTCGGGTCATGTGATCTGAAAATAACACTTTTCATTGGTGCAGAACAGTTTTGGTTTCCAAATGATGAAAGCCCGGGTCATGTGACCTGAAAATAACACTTCTCATTGGTTTGGGACAGTTTTTTTTTCCAAATGATGAAAGACCCCACCTTTTTTCCTTATTCTGACTTTGTCCTTTGACTGAGGAAGACCTGTTTCAACAATATAGAGAATTATTTTGTACTTTCAAATGGCTACTGTAGCAGCAACAGCTGGAGCATCTGCACCACCACCACCACCACCACCACCACCAAAAGGACCACCACAACAGTACATTGGTGGTCAAGAAGAGGAGGAGGAGGAAGAGGAAGAGGAGGAGGGGAGAAGATGGCTGCCTGAAAACAATACCCCATACAAGCCAAGGCCACACATTGTATGGGAGTTTTTTCAATCCCAGAGGGCAAGAAAAAAGTCAATGCGGCCAAGGTAACTTGCCTAATCTGTGGCATGGAACTCTCAAGGGGCAACCCAAACAAGAAATATTCTTTTGGTAATAATACCATGATTAGACATATGACCCGCAAGCATCCAAACAACTATTCTGCTGCAGAGATCAGGGAACTGGCCAGTAACCTCCCCCAGTCTTCAAGGACCACCTCCAAAAGAAAGCAACCCACTCCATCGGGACCAGAAACAACGGAGACGATGCCTTGCATTCAACCACGATTTTCAGATTTTAGAATTACATGTATTCATTGTGGCAAGCTCATCTCCTATGGTGAAAAGAGCGTAAAGCTCGTCGCCCTTGCTGGTGACAATCACAATTGCCCCAAAAAACCCTAATTTTTTCCGTTTTTTTGTTTTTTGCTCCAGTTGAGCCATTTTCAATTCCCTTTTTTTTGTTTCTCCCCATAAAAAATACAAAAAAAATATTAAACTGTTTTGAAAAGCCAGTAAAAGTACAAAATGTTCAAAAAACATTAAAAAAATATAAAACAACAAAAAGAAGAAAAAAAACAGTTCTTTTTAGAACTACCTTTAATTTATGAAAATAAACCTATATTTTTAAAGAATCTCTGTCAATTTCTTTTGCTTAGGGTACGCGTACCGGGGCGCGCACCCAAAAAAAAGAAGAAAAAAAATTAACGAAGGAGTTAGCATGAGGGAAGAACACAAAGAGAGTAATGTTAAGAGAAAGAGAGCTACAGGGAGAAACACAGAGGGACTGTTTATTACATAGTAAAAAACAGAGAAGGTGTAATAGGGTGAAAGTGAGAAAAGTAAAATGACTAAAGGAGCGAAAGAAAGGAAGAGAGAGGAAGAAGACTAAAGTAGAGATAGTGGGAGAATGTGAGTGGGTGTTGAAAGAAAAAGAAAGGACAGTATAGTAAATTTACTAAACTTCCCTTTGGGTTACAACAAACATCTAGAAACTCTGTATTGCCCTTGCAACCCAAATATGAAACAGAGCCTTATGCACTTTTAGTTTTTCTGTGGTTTTTATAAAATTCTCTCCGCTCATTATTTAATGCCCTACTGTAGAAATTATAAGTTGACTTGCTTTAGAAAAGCACTGAGGACCTTTTTATTACTGGGATCAGATGAAGTAATATTCAGAGTGAGCTGCTTTCTCAAAGCTGCCGTTCGATCACGAGCCACTTTATATATTGATGTATAACATCCGCACACTGTACTTTTTATGCACTTTATAAACTCTCTTTTTTGCACATTTGGCACTTTTTGCTTCTTTGCACATTACTGACGAGGACCCATTAACGTTGCTGCTATTATTCATCCTTTTTTAATTCTGTTTGTTAGAAAACATTTTTAATTGTATATAATGCTGTTTTTAAAAAGGAGGGACATTCTGTGTGTTACTGTGAAATTGATTGATTGGTTTATGTCTTTTTCCCAGCTGTCATATTAATATTGTACTGTATTGTTTTGAAACTGTACTTGCATGCACTTTTATGGATGTTTTTATTCCGAATAAAGATCTTTTGACTTGAGAAAGGACAGTAAAAAATGGAGAATGAAGGGTAGTGGCGGAACCGGGATAAATGAAGAACGGTGAAGGAGGGTGAGAAAACACCAGTTAGTGTAAGTAGACAGGGGTGAAAGAGGGTGAAAAATTTAATTAGGATAAGACATGGGGAGTGACAAAGAGAAAGGCCAACGAGAGTAAAGGAAACAGTGCCTGAATGGGTTTGAATGAAACAGCAAAGAAAGGTAAGTAATGCAGTGTGTGTGACTTATAGGGAGTCAGTGGGTGTAGGTCGGGGTGTGGGTGTGTAAGGTGTGCCTGTGGGTGTGGGTGTGTGGGGTGTTTCGGTGTGGGTGGAGGTGAGGGTGTGTGAGATATGTGTGAGGGGTGTGTGGGTGTGGGGGGTATGTGTGTCGGATGTATGTGTGTGTATGGAATGTGTGTGTGTGTGTGAAGAGTGTGTGTGGGGGTGGGGGTGTGTGTATGAGGTGTGTGTGTGGTGTGTGTGGGGTGTATATCAGAGGTGTATGTATGTGTTGGGAAGGGGATGAGGTGTGTGTGTAGGAGTGAAGTAAATAATTAAGAAAAAGAGAATGAGTGAAGAAGCAAAGGAAGGGAACAGAGGGTAAGTGAAGTAAAGAATGGGAACTGAAAGAAGTTGAATATGAGAGGGAAAATAGGGATAGGGGAGTAAACATGGAGAATAAGTGAGGGAAGCAGAGTAAAGAAACAGGAGTGACGTTCGTTGAGAAAATATTAGTGAGGTTAAAGCAAAGGGTGATGACAAACTACATTTTTTTAGTCGCACTTACCATATAATTAATGTAAACTTAATTACATGTTTTTACTACACTTTGTATCTGTGAAAGAGAGAAGAAAAAATAAGTTATAATTAGTAAAATATGTATTTTAAATTAAAAGATACAAATGAATCATAACAGTGTATTTAGAAATAAAGTAAGAGTGAAGGACACAGAAAGGGAAATAAAGTAAGGTAGAAGGACAAAAAGAGAGAAAATGAAATAGAAGGAGAGCAAATTACTAAGAGTAAGGCATATAGATTCACTGACAGAGAGGAAGAGAAGAACAGAGAAATGAACTGAAGGTAAGAAAGATACTAAAACAATGTGAGTTAGCAAAACTAAATCAGGAAACAGTAGTAAGTAAAAAGATAATGACTGAGACAGAAAAGAGTATAATTAAGGATGCATTT
Organism: Lissotriton helveticus; assembly: GCF_964261635.1. NCBI lineage: Eukaryota > Metazoa > Chordata > Amphibia > Caudata > Salamandridae > Lissotriton > Lissotriton helveticus. Next base: position 880,313,582 of record NC_136071.1, on the reverse strand, counting down.
AGAAGAATGAGGAATAGAAGATAACTGAGAGTAAGTGAAGAACAGTCATAGAGTGAAGGGATGAAGGGAGAGAGGATAATATACAACGATTGAGGGAAATGGAGTGAGGAAGTTAGTAGACAGACACACTAAGAGAAAAACTGAGTGAGGTGAAGTACAATGAGTGAGCAAAGGAAATGAGTAAGGGAGCAAAAAAAGGAAAGAGAGGAGAAGACGACTAAAACAGTGGTACTGAGAGAAAATAATTTGGTGATGAAAGTAAAGAGAAGGACATTGAAAGAAAGGAAATGAGGGATAGTAATGGAACCAGAGTAAAAGAAATGGGTTGAAGAACGATGAGAGAGGAGCTGTGAAGTTGTTGTAAAAGAAATGATAGAAGGTAGATAAACACAAGTGAACATAACACAAGGAGAGCGAGGCACTGAGGACATAGAGGTAGTGAACGAAAAATAGAGAGAAAAGGTCAAAAGAAAGGAGCAAACAAAGATAAGCGAGGGGGAGTGGGTGATTTATAGTGATAGAGTGCGACAATACTGCTGAGTGAGTAAACAGGAATTACTAAAAGAGCAGAGGAGGAAAATACGGAAAAGGGAAGTAAAGCAGAGAGAATGAAAGCTGAAAAGTTATGCAAGGGAGAGAGGGGATGCAGACAGTTGAAATGAGAATGAGGGGTTGTCAAAGAAGTGGAGTAAAGGAACGGGAGTCACAGAGAGTGAGAGAAAGACATTATAAGTGAGTAAAAAGAACTGAAAGAGGATGGAAAAAGGAAAGTGAGTGTCAGACAATGGGAATACAATTTAATTTACACAATCCAAAGTATAGAATAACTTGTACAACATGTTACATAGTTTATTTGTGCTGTTCTCAGAATATATTGAATTTCACTTAAAACAGTGAGTTCAAATTACTCATCATATGAGAGCGGGAAAAAAAAAACCACAATCTAAAAGATTGTGTTTTTAAAAAAAACTTAGATACTGACAAATAACAAATGTACACTAATCTTTGATTGACTTACGTTTCCTTTAGGCCAAATAGTATATCATGGAGGTCCTTTTCTCGTTGCAAAGTACTCTGCTGTTTACTAAAAAATCCATTTCATCGACTTTCTAGAGGAAAAGCTCCAAGAACATCTGAAATATTTTCATTATTTTCATATACTCCTTTTTTTCAGTCATGACTCTTTACTCATTCCTGTACCTTTCCTTTTGGCCAAATAGTGTCAGATGTATGAGTATATTTTCAAATTAATTAAAAAAAAACTCTGAAATTAACGTTTTTCCAACTTTTACTCAGAATATAATTTTAAACAGCAAACTAACCTTTATCAACTGCTCCCGTCTTCATAGGCCAATTACGTTTACTTACATTTTGGTTCTAAACACACCAGGTTTGAATTTTTTAAGTCAAAAGGCAAACGTTGTTTGAAAGTCAAATGAGTGTCATTACAGTGGGTCCAACCTTTACAACTTTTTAAATGGCATCTGTAATGCCCTGATGTTGTTGAAGGACCATCATGATAAATAATAGCTACAGTTGCAAACGTTCTTCCTGATATTGATAACTGAGAAGCCACAAAATTTTTAATAGAAGTTGACAATTTACTTCCATCAGGTCTACATCGTTGGAACATTAAAATGACATATTGACCATAATTTTGTATAAATAATGTGGACAGCATTGCAGACTTACATTGGGTACACACCATATTGAGATCCGCTACTTTAATTAGTTTTTTAAAAGGCACTGATTTGCTGTCTGGTAAACTCAAATATATAAATCTTTCAGTGTCTATTCTAGTAGTACTTGATAAAGTACAGTTGTCGCAGTCATGCTGCCATTGATAAGAAAGGCTAAAAAGATTTTTTATATCTACACCTTCATCTTCCAATACATCAAACATATACATTAAAAATTCCTGACAATCCTGCTGAATATTCTGTGAAAATTGATTTTGACCAAAACATATATCTAGAAGATTTCGAATTTCTGAAACACTTTCTATTTTTGCTCTATCACTGCTACATTTCTCAAACACAGAATTCAATAAACAGCAGAGTGTTTCATCCCGATTTTCAGCAATCTGTTCTTGTAAAGTTTGAAGAAAAAAAAACAACATTAACCACTACATTAGCATAGCAGTTGACACCAGAACTGTTTTCAAACTGAAATCCTACAACATCTTCAACAGAATCCTTTTTCTTTCTGCTTACAATTACAGTTTCATCTACTTTTTGTCTTTTTGCTACTACCTCACTGCAATTATTCTCATTTCTTCTTTTTCGGCCTACCACACGTTTTTCAAACAGAGGATATTGAGGCAAATGTGGAGAATACTCTCTTCTTAACCTATTGTATTCTTTAACACAATCTAGATCAGCACAAATCTTTGTTTCATCACACTCAATCAAGTACAATCCTGATAAAGTTCTGACTCATGATAATGCCACATATGCCATAACCTCTTTAAACACAGAAGTTCCAATGTTCACCAGAGCGCTATCTACACTTAAACCTTGAGATTTATGGATTGTCACCGCATATGCCAAACAAACAGGAAACTGTTTTCTGCAAACATATAAGTCTTTCACAAGCAAAAATCTAGCTGAACATCAACAAATTTGTTCTATTTCTTCAATGCCATCAAATTTAATTTTTAAAATTTCAATTCCATCTCTATTTTTGTAATTCACAAAACCAACAACATGACCCATTGCTCCATTTACCAGACCTCTTTCAACATTTAAATTCCTTCTCAAAATGATACGACAATTTAAACACACATTCAGAGTCTTTTCAAAACCAGCAGTTTTGGATATAGTCTTCTCTAATGAATCCAATTTTGATTTCAAATTTTCTGACAAAATAATGTTTGCTCCCATATGCTCTATTTTATCTATAGCTTCCAGTTTCACTATCTCTTCATTTTCTAACTTTAACATTTTGTTGTTGAACATGGAACATTCTTTCAGAGTTAGCATCAATCATATGCCAGATTTCTTCTTGTTAATTTTCTTAAAAATATTCTCTGGAAGAATGTTTTCATTTGGGTACAAATTTGAAATTAATCGTCCATGTAAAGCTTCTTTCCCTTGCTGACATACTTTTCCGATTCTTACATCTTGTAGAATATTTTTATAATCTTCATCCTTTGCCTGCCGCATATTTTGAAGCAGTTCTGCATATTTGAAGTTTAACCATATATAAACGTTTCCAATGCTTCCTAGGCACTTCCTGGTATCTTCATGCGTGAGCATTTTGAACACAGGTTGTCCTTTCACTGGAGTCAACTGCAGTAGATCTCCAAAAACAATAATATGTTTTCCTCCAAATAAGACATCATAGTCTGTTCTAAGAATTTCTTGCATTCTCAAATGCACAAAAGCAAGCATTATATTTGACACCATGCTTACTTCATCAATGATAAGAAGTTTCATTTTCTTCAGGACTCTTGAAACTTCGGAACACACATCTCCAGACAGCTTGTGGTATTGCAATTTGTTATCATGCTCCACTGGCAGCATCAGTAAACGATGTAAAGTAATCCCTGTAATATTATGTGCTGCCAGCCCAGTTGGAGCGGTAACAACACAAGATAGCGGGGATTCAGTCCTGTTCTGCAGATAAGTTGCAATTGCTTTAATCAGAAAACTTTTTCCAGTTCCCGCTTCTCCACTCACGTACAGTTGGACAGGTTTAAATGATGTACATGAGCACTCTTTTTTCTCATGAGTGAATCCATGTTCAATCTGTTCTGTGACTTCGTCATATATTTTCTTCTGCTCAAGATTTAGTTTTTACACCAAATCTTCTAAGTTAACTACATCTTCTTGAGCTTGTTCCATAGCTCTTTCCACCTCATCCATGGCAGTGGCAGCTTCATTTTGGATAATTGGTCCTCCTAGTGGATCCTGACTCAATGAAGCAGAACTCTGACTGTCTTGAGAACTGTCTCTAGCAATCTCTACAGCAATTGTGGCTTCTTGCTCTATTTCTTCGTTCAACATTTGCAGATAATTTGGAAAAACAGGACATTCTATGGTATCCTTGGTTGCATTAAAAGAATCTTCGTAACAGAGAAAATCTCCAAGTAGTTCCTCTTCTGTACGCCATGGCTTAAAGAGTTGCAAAAGAGTTAAATAGTAAAATTCCCTTTTCTCTGGATTTTCGCAACTCATTTTTCGATGATTAATCAAATGGCCTTTTCTGTGCTTCACTAGACATCCTTCACACCCAATGATAGCATATATTCCATTGTTGATATCTTCTCTGATGGTTCTCTTATAAACATAGTTTTGCAGAACTTCATAGAGACAAGCGTTCTCAAGGTAAGAATTTCTATTTGGATAGTATGTATCCAACATATTTGTCTTCAAAATATCTGTACTTTCTGGTTCTTTCTCCGCCAAATACTCTATTTCTTGTACAGATTTCAAAACTCGGTTTCGTGTTGCAGCAAGACCTAGACTCACCCAAATGATGGTTATAGATTTGGTATAGAGACTTGCTGATGACAATCGATCAGAACATTCATATGCTCCAATTTCTCGATGCGACAACATCTTCAGACTGTAACTGTATAATTTCTTGCTTAGACTCTTTTCATGTGAAATGTCCTCACACATTTCCTTCAGTTCTGTCTTTTCTTTTTTTGTGATGTAAGACGTCACATATCGAGCCACAGCAGTAGAGTTGTCAGCAACAAACTGAATATCCATGTTAGCATTCCACATGGACAAAATCACTGGGTTGTAGTCGTTGATGTACTTGGACTCTTCGTTTCTTTTTAAATTGTATGTATTTTTTGGTGATTTCCTCGTCACAGTATGTCGCAGAGAAGACATCAAATTATTTACTCTTCCTTTAGAAATCACTGGTCATGGAAAGCCGAAACAACATTTTGTGTAGAACTTGTCCTTGTTTCTGAATTTTCGAGGACAGTACTTTCCACAACGATGGGATTGAAAGCGTAACACTTGTTGCCTTAAACTGTTTTCCTCTGTAGTTTTCGGAACAGCACATGTTGAATACTCTTCAATGAACCTCATCACTGTCTCATCCGAATCTGTTCCAAATTTGGGTGCATCTTTAAACCACAACAACATATGTATGTGAGGAGCACCTCTCGCTTGATACTCCTTTCTCCAGAAGAAATCCAAAACCTCTCCAAGGGGAGGATTTTTTTTGTTGGTAATAAAAGACATCATAGCTTCAAATCTATGATTGAAATATCTGCATACATTCACTGGATCCAAAGAACACAGTTCTCCAGGTGTTTTGAATTCTATATTTTGTATATTTGCATTTCCCTCTCGTAGAAATTCAAGTAAGTCGTCCCATGCATACTCGGCACAGCTAAGAGTGAGGAACCATGTAGGAGTTCCTAAGTTTTTTAGCATACATTTCAATTCCCCATGACGATGGTACGAATACTCGTTTGTACCACGATGACATGCCATGAGATTGATTAGATGAGATTCCAAAATATTATCTTGCAGATTCACTTTCTCCATAAAGTCCCTCGCCGAAACATTTTGCAGATGTGCTCCACTTTTCAGAATATGGTTTACTGCATAAGAAAGCCCAGACAAGTCACTTTCAAACAGTAGATGAAACAAATAGGGAATGCATTGACGAAACCTTGGATCTTCAGCATATAATCTTACAGTTCGATATTCAGATGCAGGAATTTGAAGTGGTCGATCGTCATATCGTCCACCTCGACCTGTTGGAAATAGCTGTGGAAAACAACGAGCTTCCAAACTTTCTTCCCATACACTAATGGGACTTCCTTTTGATGCTTTCATTTGAAACAATTCAATTGCATTCCCCATTACTTCTTTGGAATGCAAAGGATGAACAGTATAATGTTCATATATTTCTTCACTTCTAGACACATCAACGTTTTCAATTTGGCCGGCTGAACAATCACTGTCTTCATCTACAGCTGTTTCCTCTGCTGCAACACATACATGTTTGTAATACTCATTGTTTTTCACTAAATACAACGTTGCCTTTTTGACTTTCCTAGCATCCACTAAATCTTGCCAGATTTTCTTACTCTTTGTCGGAACCCCATTAACTAGAATATCTAAAGGTTCCTCTTCTACTTTTTCTATACCAATTGTATCAATATTTTTTTTGAAATCTAGAGGCAAATAAACAACTCTTCCCTTTAATCCTCTCTGCAAATCTGTAGGAGGCAATTTCCCTATCTTAGGCTCCATGCGAACAATAGCCTGAAAAGGATGGACACATTGAATCAAAATAGACTCATATGTATTTAAATCCATCAATTCACGGGGAATGTCTACCAACTCCAGATTATTATGAACAGCTCTAGCAGGCATTCTGTTTTGATTTAATTTATCATAACAATATTTACAAATACGCTGATCAGAACTCAAATCAAAACAATACTCCACCCACAAATAAGTTGCAAAATCCTTCCACTCATAATTATTTATCTTTTCACTTTTTACGTATAAATCAACTAATCTAGTTTGATGCTTATAATGACTTCGTCGACAACACACACAAGTAAAATTCAGCCTTTCACTTGATTTCACCTTAAACCTGGTAATTTCCTGGTCAAACTTTTCTGTACTTGAAATCTGTACATTGTCTTCCACATTACCTTGAATTTCTGTGTCAATTTCTACACTGTCCTCTTTTTCACCAAAATAACAAATCTCAATTTCTTCACAAATCTTCTTCACATCTAATTCAGTTCCATGCAAAAGAGCACTGTTTAATTGTTTAAGCTTAAGTGCTGGACTTTTTGCATAATACAACATTCTCACTAATTTCCTAATTTTGGTATGATGCACTGCTAACATCCTAAAATGATGAAAAACACTCTGACAGACTTTTCTAGAAAGACAAGCCAGTGAATGCCCTTGCAAACCTGTGTTTTCTCTCACTCTGCAAGGATCTAAGTCTTGCAACAACTTCATTTTCTGCTTTAGACGTTTCTTACTATATGTACGTAAGAAATTACAAAACAAATCAATTGATTCCTGTCGCACACTACAAATACGACTACACTTCCAAGTGTACACTGGACCCTTACTACGTCTCCCTAAAACTTCATCAGTTAACACCTCTTCTGGTTCTCTAGGCACAAGTTTCTCTTTTTCAATCGGACAACCGTCTTTCACCTCATATGCTCGACCACTGGTGTCAACTGCATGCACTAAATCATTCTCCTGGAAGTAACTCTCCTCATTAAAAAATGGCTCACAACTTGAACTGTGCATCCATTGTCCTGCAAAAACTTTACAAAAATTAGTCCGATTAATTACTCTTTTCCATCTACTGTTTGACTTGAAAACATCAATTGTCTTGTTAAGTGTCCTAATTCTATTGATTATTAAAATAAATAATTTTTTCTTAACTTCAAAAGTCTGATCAACAATTTTCTCTACACTTTTCTTTTTCTTATAAAAAGCAGCTCTCTGTTTACCTTTCCTAATGTTTTTTAACAAATTTAAAACCACCCTATTGTGAAACATTCGTTTACAAATGTCTCTAAACTGATTCTGCCTTCTATTCCTATACATATTATTCTCTCCTGCTCTAGTAGTAAGATTTTTTGAGGGCATCTCCTTCCTTTTCAAATTTACTCTCTCATTCTCTTTTTCTACATGCTGTCCAACATTTTCTTTTTATCTACATATGTTCCGTAAGAAAGACTTAGTTGTCTTACCAGGAGCTTTTTTCCTGTTTTATGAAGTATTTGTTGTGGAAGAATGCTGTAATTCCATTGCTGTTTTTGTTTTTTGGCGCTTATCATCTTTTCTTCTCCTTTCCCTTGAGGGCATCTTTGCTTACTCTTGAAATCTTGATTTCAATCTGTGTTAAAGAAAAAAATAGCACATTATAAACCACTATTACCAAACAACAAAGCAATGACAAAAAGAAAACGCTCTATTCAGGGTTACAGATCAGGTGAGGATTCTCCAGGGGTGCAGAAGAGGTGAGACCTGTATTGAAGAGTGTAGTGGAAGAGAGGTCTGTCCACAGGTACAAAGAAGGTGAGACCTGCGTCTAAGAGTGCAGTAGGGGATAGGCTTCATGAAGTCTAGTCCACTGCACTCTTACACACAGGCTTCACCACCTATGCTTCCCAGAAAAGGCCTCTCTCCCACTACAGTCTTGAACATAGGCCTCACCTCCTCTGTACCTCTGGACATGCCTCACCTCAACGGCACAATCTACAGGTCCTATGTACAAGCATTCCATGTCACTACTAAAACTTCACAATTTTACAAAATACAATTCCTCTATGCAAAGAAACTCAATGTGCTTCCTACACTGAGTTAACACAGGTAACATCATTCTGAAAAGGTCAAATTTATTTCTTTCAGCATGCAAACACTATTTATTCCATCTCAAAAATGTAAAAGCCATTCATTTTCCCCAAAATCGTTTTTGACTTCACATTTAAGAAACACAGCACAGGTCCTATGTACAACCATTCCATGTCACTAATGAAACCTCACTATTTTACAAAATACAATTCCTCTATGCAAACAAACTCAACGTCCTTCCTACACTGAGTTAACACAGGTAACATCATTGTGAAAGAGTCAAATTGACACCTGTGTCCAAGAGTGCAGTGGACAAGACTAAACTGGAGTAGTGTGCAAAAAAAGATGAGCCTCATTTATGAGGCCCTGCGTCAGTTTTGCACTGCTGATGCGTCACTTTTTGTGACGCATCAGCGGCATAAAAAATGTGCCTTGTTACGCCATATTTAAAAAGTGACGCATGTAGGTAGATGCGTCACTTTTTAAACCTCTGCGTCACATTATACCTCTGTCAGGTGTAATGTACACAGAGGGGGCACTCCCCCGCAAAAAGCCTCGTAATAGTGACACAGTGAAATCTATGAGATTTCACTGCGTCACTTTTAGGAAACTATTACGTCAAAATCTTGCTCCTGCCTCACAGCAGGCGTAAGACTGATGCAAACACTTTCACATGGGGCTTTCCCCATGTGAAAGGATGCATTGCTGGAGTTGCGTCACTTTTGTGACACACTCCAGCAATTCGTCACTTTTGCGCTTACAGATACATCAGAAATACTGACTTATCTGTAAGTCCTTGCAACATGATGCGTCATACATTAAATATAACGCATCATTGGTGTCACAAGGAGTGCGCAGTGAAAAATGACACATAGCTGTTTTCATAAATAAGGCCCTCAGTGTGCTTCCTAATCTGAGGTAACACAGCTGACATGATTGTGAAAGGTTCAAATTTTTTTATGTAATCATGCACACACTATTTATTCCTTCTCAAAAATGTAAAAGCCATTGATTTGCCCCAAAATCGATTTTTCAATAACATTTTAGAAACACAGTGCAGGTCCTATGTACACGCATTCCATTTCAGTACTGAAAAGTCTCTATTTTACAAAATACATTTCCTATCTCTTGCAAACGTTCCTACCAAGCATTACCCAAAAAATGAAACAAACCAACAGCAAAGAAACTCAGTCTGCTTCCTAATCTGAGGTAACACAGGTGACATGATTGAGAAAGGTTCAAATATTTTTATGTAATCATGCACACACTACTTATTCCTTCTCAAAAATCTAAAACCAATTGCTTTGCCCCAAAATCGATTTTTCAATAACATTTTAGAAACACAGCACAGGTCCTATGTACAACCATTCCATGTCACTATTGAAACCTCACTATTTTACAAAATACAATTCCTCTATGCAAACAAACTCAATGTCCTTCCTACACTGAGTTAACACAGTTAACATCATTGTGAAAGAGTCAAATTGACACCTGTGTCCAAGAGTGCAGTGGACAAGACTAAACTGGAGTAGTGTGCAAAAAAAGATGAGCCTCATTTATGAGGCCCTGCGTCAGTTTTGCACTGCTGATACGTCACTTTTTGTGACGCATCAGCGGCATAAAACATGTGCCTTGTTACGCCATATTTAAAAAGTGACGCATGTAGGTAGATGCGTCACTTTTTAAACCTCTGCGTCACATTATACCTCTGTCAGGTGTAATGTACACAGAGGGGGCACTCCCCCGCAAAAAGCCTCGTAATAGTGACACAGTGAAAACCATGAGATTTCACTGCGTCACTTTTAGGAAACTATTACGTCAAAATCTTGTGCCTGCCTCACAGCAGGCGCAAGACTGAGGCAAACACTTTCACATGGGGCTTTCCCCATGTGAAAGGATGCATTGCTGGAGTTGCATCACTTTTGTGACACACTCCAGCAATTCGTCACTTTTGAGCTTACAGATACATCAGAAATACTGACTTATCTGTAAGTCCTTGCAACATGATGCGTCATACATTAAATATAACGCATCATTGGTATCACAAGGAGTGTGCAGTGAAAAATGACGCATCGCTGTTTTCATAAATAAGGACCTCAGTGTGCTTCCTAATCTGAGGGAACACAGCTGACGTGATTGTGAAAGGTTCACATTTTTTTATGTAATCATGCACACACTACTTATTCCTTCTCAAAAAACTAAAACCAATTGCTTTGCCCCAAAATCGATTTTTCAATAACATTTTAGAAACACAGTGCAGGTCCTATGTACAAGCATTCCATTTCAGTACTGAAAAGTCTCTATTTTACAAAATATATTTCCTATCTCTTGCAAACATTCCTACCAAGCATTACCCAAAAAATGAAACAAACCAACAGCAAAGAAACTCAGTCTGCTTCCTAATCTGAGGTAACACAGGTGACATGATTGAGAAAGGTTCAAATATTTTTATGTAATCATGCACACACTATTTATTCCTTCTCAAAAATGTAAAACCAATTGCTTTGCCCCAAAATCGTTTTTTGAATAACATTTTACAAACAGAGTGCAGATCCTATGTACAAGCATTCCATTTCAGTACTGAAAACTCACTATTTTACAAAATACATTTCCTCTCTCTTGCAAACATTCCTACCAAGCATTACCCAAAAAATGACACAAACCAACAGCAAAGAAACTCAGTCTACTTCCCAATCTGAGGTAACACAGGTGACATGTTTGTAAAAGATTCAAATATTTTTATGTAATTATGCACACACTATTTATTCCTTCTTAAAAATGTAAAAGCCATTGATTTGCACTAAAATCGTTTTTCAATTAACATTTTAGGAACAGAGCACATATCCTATGTACAAGCATTCATTTTCACTACTGAAACCCATTGATTTGCACTAAAATCGTTTTTCAATTACCATTTTAGGAACAGAACACAGGTCCTATGTACAAGCATTCATTTTCACTATTGAAACCCATTGATTTGCCCTAAAATCGTTTTTCAATTAACATTTTAGGAACAGAGCACAGATCCTATTTACAAGCATTCATTTTCACTACTGAAACTCATTGATTTGCACTAACATCGTTTTTCAATTAACATTTTAGCTACACAGCACAGCTCCTATGTACAACCATTCAACTTCACTTCTGAAACATGACTATTTCACAAAATACAAATCTTCTATCTTGCAAATATTGAAACCATGCATTTTCAAAAAGCATCACAGAAACCAACAGCAAAGAAACTCAATGTGCTTCTTAATCTGAATTCTCTTTCTATATTGAATGAATCATAACTCACCTTTACAAATGCTTTGGGAGATTGAGAACAGTGTCAGATACACACCCCAATATTTCTTTAGCAGAGCAAAAGGTATGTTCTCCAGGCACTGCAACCATTAATGGCACAGAAAACCTCTAATTCTACACACATATTGCTCATGGTAACCAATCAAAACTCTTCCCTCTCTATTTTCAAACCAACACCCTTCCCTCCCCTCAGCCCTTTCTACCTGTTACCATAGCAACTCCCTCCTCACTGAGCTCTCAGGGTTAAAAGTTTATTCTACAATGTTGCAAATGAACTCAGCAAGGATGTTTGACATATCAATAGAGCTTATGAGGTGCAATGTTTCTTTAAATGACTTTTTCTTAACCATTCAAATTACTTCTTTCACAGAACAGAACCATGCACCTTAACTTTCAGTTTTCAACTTTCTGAATCTACCAATCATTGCTTGTGATTCAAGAGCACTGAAACTCCACAGTTTTTTTTTGCAAACTCCTACAGTTCCAACTGCCATTTCATTCCCACACTTCATCTGACTGCACCAGAACCTCCTCTTACCATGTATTCTGTCTGGATTATTGGACATAGCTACATCCACTGGGCTCAAAGGTATGCAGCTACCAGAAATTTTCACAACCTTGATTTACCAAATGTGAACAATAAATGGATTGGCCAGAGAGGATTGAGATGTCATCAATTGATACCATTGGTGAAAACCTTTTTGCATCTGCCACACCCTCACCTCATAATTCTGCACTGTGGTGGAAATGACTTAGGCACTTTGACTGGGGTAGGTCTGGAAATGCTTTTAAAGGACACCTTTGAACAATTGATGGCACTTTTTCCTCAAACTGCCTTGGTATTTTCCAATATATGCCAAAGACAGAAATGGAAGTGGTCCAACCAATTTTGTCCACAATTTGAGAGAGCACGGAAACATGTGAATAAATCTGTTTCTGCTTACATGAGAGACTATGGAATGGGTTCAATATACAACAACAACTTGCGTTACAACATGCAAGATATCTACAGAGGAGATGGTGTACACTTCTCAGATGAGGGGAATAGAATATTCCTCCTGAATATAAGACTGTGCATTGGAACCTACTTGTAGGTACCTAAATCAGCCACAGAACCCAAAAGCTCTTTTCAGAGCTACCCTACCTCTGATCACTCAAAATGATTATTTTTCTCTAACTTTTTTCACTGTTTTTCACTAAAGTACGCTCCCCGGTACGCTTCCCGGTGCGTGTACCGGGCGCTCCCCCCGTGAAAATTAAAAAAAAATTGGGTTTTTTGGGCCTATATGGGCCTCCTAAGCCCCCCTCAGAAAACCTAGGGGGTCAGGGAGTGTCTACCGTGCCCCTTTTACCCATTCCCAACGTTGTTTGTCCTCCATCTTGTGTCTCAATTCTTCCAAAACACAAGATGGAGGACTCCCGTAGCGCTGCCGGTACGCGTACCGGGACGCGCACCGGGAAGCGCTCCCACAATTTTTTTAAAGTTAATTTACATAAAAACCACTGGAGACACTTTCACCAAATATAGAATAGGCCCTACTACATACCAATCCCTACCATTTTCCCAAATTTGGTGGAATTCCATTGAGCCATTTGAGCTGTAGCATTGTCTAAATATCCTGAGGTAAATTACATGACAAAAACACATCTGAAGTGTTAGAATTTACAACCAATTAAAATGTTACTTTCATTTTCTACTTTTTTTTCCTGACATTTGATTGGTTATGTACATGAATATAAATGAAAAATGAGAGGGAAACACAGCCATTTTGACTACAACTACCTGAGGTACATCTTGAAAGGATTTTCGTATTTTTTCTTCTTCACCTCTCCGTAAAGTAAGTTGTTAATTTGTAAGGGGCACTTTAAGTTAATTTGTAAAAACGTTTTCTGATACTTATTTACTGTCACTCTGCTATAGTTATAGATATAGATAGGCTCCTCTGTTATATTTATGGATTGACTTAGGCTTCTCTGCTATAATTATGAATTTACTTACGCTTCTTCACAGGCACTTTTTTATATTTCTACTTCCTGCCTGATACCATACACTGCCCAAAGTTAACTTCACTGTTAAAAAATCAGAACTACCTGTCTGAACTTAAACCCAACACTGCCCTAACTCTACTGATATATTTATTTTTAATACAATTTACAGCAAGAAAATGGAAGGAGAAGCAAATATTTCTTTCGAAATAGTTCTTCAAAACAATCCTGAGGAAGACTTGGACTTTATGGATCAGTCTCTAGACGAAGAATTAGTTAATTGTGTGGAAGAAATCGAATCATGGACTGAAAATGAGGACATTCCTGACGAAATAATGTTGGAAGTGTTATTAAATTTTGAAAAATCAGAGCAATAAAATTTTATTTATTAATTAAAAATTGCTCTTGACATTATTCTTTTTTATATGTAATTCATGAACTAGTACCAAAATGATTATGTTTATATTAACGGTGTACATTGAATTTAAGACTCTGAATTGGTACCTACATGTTGGTACTTAAATCACCCACACAACACAACAACTCTATTCAGAGCTACCCTACCTCTAAGCACTTTAAATTATTATTTTACTGTTTCACTGAGTTTTCCCCATGTGTGGGGGGGAGGTGTGTGTGGGGGATGTGTGGGGTGTGTCTGTGAGGTGTGTGTGTGTGTGTGTGTGTCTGGGGGGTGAGGTGTATAGGTGTGTGTAGGTGTGTGGGATATGTGGGTGTGGGTGGGGTTTGTGGGTGTGTAAGGTGTGTGTGTGGGTGTGTGGGGTGTTTGGGTGTAGGTGGGGGTGTGGGTGTGGGTGTGTGAGGTGTGTGTGGGGGGTGTGAGGGTGTGGGGGGTATGTGTGTAGGATGTGTGTGTATGTGTGGGATGTGTGGGTCTGTCTGTGAGGTGTGTGTGTGTGTGTGTGTGGGGGGGAGGTGTGTGTGTGGGATGTGTGGGGTGTGTCTGTGAGGTATCTGTGTGTGCGTGTGTGTGTGTGTGTTGGGGGGTGAGGTGTGTGTGTGAGTGTGGATGTGTGGGATGTGTGGGTGTGGGTGTGGATGTGTAAGGTGTCAGTGTGGGGGTGTGGGGTGTATGGGTGTGGGTGGAGGGGTGCGTATGTGAGGTGTGTGTGGGGAGTGTGTGGGTGTGGGGGTGTGGGGTTGTGTGCGTGTCAGTGTGTGTGGGACGTACTTGTAGGTACCTAAAACAGCCACAGAACCCAAAAGCTCTTTTCAGAGCTACCCTACCTGTAATCACTCAAAATGAATATTTAAAACTATTATTTTCACTATTTTTCACCAAAGTACGCTCCCTAGTACGCTCCCCGGTGCGCGTACTGGGCGCTCCCCCCACGAAAATCGAAAAAAAATAAAAAAAACATTTCACCCGCGGGACCCTTTTATGGCCCCCACATCAAACCTAGAGGGTCGGGGGGGGTCTACCCTGCCCCCTTTTGGTTATTTCCCCCTTTGTTTTTGCCACCTCTTGTGTCTCGATCCTACCGAGACACAAGATGGGGCCGCTCCGGACTGATTGGAATGTTGACAGACACCCGAGAGCCAATCAGCTTTCCGTGCGCAAGTCGCGTGGCGCGCCCGGAGCGCTTCCCGGTGCGCGTACCGGGGCGCGGCTATAGATATATATATTTTTTTGAACCTAAATTACTCAAAATCCTCTGGATCTTATATCTTGAGACATAGCAAAGACACATTGGGCTACCAGTCCCTACAATTTTGCCAAGTTTGGTGGGAATCCATTCAGCCATTCGGGCTAAAAGTGAGGCCAACCGCCCTATGGAAATTAACATGGAGAAAACACGTTTTGGGACCCCCCTTTTATCTCGGCCCCCGCTTGACGAATCCCCCCCCAAACTTTCAGGGAAGGAGCGGAGAGCCGCGAGGCAAATTTGAGGAAAATTTCAGGCAGATTCCTCAACCGGCGCCAAAGTTATTCCCAATAGAATGTTGCGATTTCCCTATGGAAAACAATCCTAACTATAACTACCTACTGGCATTATAGGAATAGGAATATATATATATATATACAGGCACCGACACCGTGATTCTTCGTGGCACAGGTAGCTTTTTATTCCAGTAGCAAGGTCAGACACGTTTCGGCAGTACAACCGCCTTGGTCACTGCATTACACACTTGGCTGTATAGCTTCAAAATATATACATGTAGATTCTCCCTTGGTTGCCATAGCAACCAAAAAGTCAGTCATAGACATAAAGGAGTTATGTATGGCTGTACTCAATGACAATGCAGTTTTTTTGAGAAACAATAATAAAAATAGAAAACAAATTACAATAAATTGCAAACTATATTTCACTACAATTGAGTTTAGAGATGGCACTCAAAAGTAGTGTCTTTTAAAAAAAACGAAACAAATGTTTTTCCCAGTACATATGAATTTGGATTAAATTAGCCGGTGTGCTAGGCACTTGTTACCATCGACAGCCACTCTTGGTTTTATACTGTGAGGCCCCTTCTCCCTCGGATAGCAGATGAAATGACAATCTTATGTTATGCCATGACCTGACTAAATTACTACGTGAGCTGAACTAGTGCCCAAAGAAGAACCAGGCCTATGTGAACGGTCGTGCAATCCCTTCTAAGTGGAGGTGCAGCCTCACCCAATTGCACGCATGGCTGCTAGAACTTACATGCTTTGTCTCAGATCTAAGAGTACATGTGGGGTACTGGTTCCCCTTAAGTGTCTTTACACTGCCTAATACTGGGTATGCAATGACAAGTGTCAATTATTGCAGTGGTTAGTTGATAATAGCTAAGTAAGTTCCCAGAGAAGGGAAGCCGCTGTCATAGTGGAGGGAGAGTAGCTGAATAGCTGGGGTCTGAACACTGTTCTAGATTAGTGTACTAGATGGTGAGTTAATATGCCCAAGTGGGCATAGGAAGTGTAGATCCTAAGTATATACATAAATGTAGAGTATATAGTGGTCCAAGTGCTAAGTATTGTAGCTGAATGTAAGGGGATAGGGAAACAACAAATACATATATATAGCTATTATCTCCTCCAAAATCAACATTAGAATCACGATCTTATGTGCAAATGATACTTTTCTCTTGGCACCTCAAGGTGTTTTCCATATTATTGGTACAATTGTATTCATACTTTTTAAACTTAGTATGTTCAATTTATCTAATTTGTACATATTTATGAAATTAATTTACTGTATATTTATTGTGGATTGAATGTATTGCACTTGCCATAATATTCATTCCTACACAGAACAAAACTTAATTCTGTGTGAATTTACACTATTAATTTCGAGTGTGTATATATATGTACATAGGCAACAAACTTTTATCGAGATATGCTTATTTGCACAAATATTGATTGTTTTGCACATGGAGGTCTTTTGATAATGTAATACATATATCATATATTGTTGATGGGGATTATCCCGGTATGCACTTTACAGCCTAGTGATGTGACTTCTATCGTAACCATGTGATATAGGCAACCAATCATGGGTTCAGGCACATTGCACTTGCACTTTAAATTCTGCCTTCCCTCCCTCAAGCGTCATGTGATCAAGGCCTCTGTGTAGGCCGAAACGTTATGTCGAGGTGGGCCCTCCACGTTACTGAATAAAACCACTGCTCACCTGCACCTTGGGTCTCCTCTCTTTGTCTGCGCATGGTATCCAGTGATTGGGCTCCTGGCGAGAGATTTGGAGATTGTTCTTATCTCTACAACCGGTTGTGTGCTTCTCCGGTTTTGGATGACCCCTTCCTTCACAAGCAGCGGAGCAACAGGAAGCCGAGACCTCTGGTGACCCGGAAGTCGTTTTGGTTCTCCCGTTGGGGAGAAATTGCTCCAGCCCCCGGATACTGCTTACTGTGTCGGCAAAACGAGCTGGTTGAGGCGCGTGGGGACGGCCGTCTCCTAGTGCACCGGAAGCCTGTTTCGAGCAGCCAGCACGACTAAAGACAAGTCCGGCGAGGAAGTAAGTGCCTAGTCGAATAGCGGAAAGTATTTGACCAAAACGCTATTCTTTGACTGTGAGCACGCACTGTGCGTGTAGTACACCTGGGAAGGGCCATGTCGGCGGACGCGATCCGTGGGAGGGAACAGCTAGCCCTGAATGCTTTTGATGACTCCCCGGCGGGGGAGGCGTCAGTGTCGGCTTTGCAACAAACACTGGATGATGATAATGCGAATATCCGTGACAAGTTTAAAAGATTAGAGAAGTTAATGCGGCGCGAACAATCAAAGTGGTGGGAGCACCGCTCCCTGAGCCGCTATCTGGAGGTCAATAGGATCCCAAGGGGGCTACGAGTGATGCTGGCCCCCACTTATGAAGATCCCAACCCGGATATGCTCAAGGCCTGGGCAGAGTGTAACTTAGACTCTTCACAACGTTTGGTACAAATATTGGTACAATTTGCGGACAGTGACCGCGTGAAGACCCAGGTAAAGATTGACGAACTCAATGCTGAAATTGAAGCCTTGGGCAGTGAGGAAACAGCTGAATGTATCAAACTGAGAAGCGATATGATGGCACGCTTACAGAAAGAGGAGGATAAAAATCCGGAAAAGGAAAACCTTTAAGTTCCAAAGGGACAAAATGGACTATGCTGAGGGACGAATTTTCACATTTGCCAAAAAGTATGACATCATAAAAGCTGGCAAAACCTTCAAGCCCGTTTCCCCTTCTCAACCATCTACATCCAATCAGACGAAGGGTTCAATGTTAGTTGACAACACTTCTGAATCTAATCTCAGTTCCAGTATCAACAGTGATACAGATTCCAGCAGTTCACACAATGAATCTGGGTTGGGGTTTACCAAACTGACATTGGCCCAGGAACTGGAATGTCTACGAAAAGACAGGCGCGACACTCTACGCCCCAGGACCACTTCTTCTGCAAAAACAAAATCCGCAACGCCAAACGTTACCAATGCCGAAGGGCCAACTCAAGGAACAAAAGCAACAAAAAAGAAAAATTACAACAGGCGATGGAACAAGAAGTAAGTGATATATTAGAGGTGGCCCCTTCTGTTCTTAATCTCACTGACACTGTGTTCTCTACATCTGAACTAAATATCCTATCGAAGGGTCTGACTTTCTGTCCTCCTAGCGATTTCAATTACGCAAGCACCAGAATAGACTTATATAAGTTTGTTCGTAAGTTGAAATTACAAAAACAGTTTGCAGGCAACAAAATCAAGGCAAATTGTACACGTCCCTCACGCTACAGCCAAGGGCTCTTGGCAAGAGATGCTCCATTACTGAACGATATGGAAACACTTGATTCAGATCATGAAGGATCACAGAGTTCTTCTGCACAATCCAACAGCAATGTGGGGGGCCTCACTAACTTCAAAGCACGATCTACTTACACCCCTGTGCTGCTTTATGACAATATAGACATTTTCCACGAGCAGGCTACCAAAGAGATCAAGGGGCTTTACTCCAAAGTGTTAAAAACCAAACAACACCAATACCAACAGAACGATCAATACCAAAAACTTATATGCAAGATTCAGCAAAATGACAACATCATTGTCAGGCAGGCCGATAAGGGAGGCAATATAGTTTTATGGCTGAGAAAACTATATTTGGAAGAAGCCCTCTCACAACTAAAGAACTCAGACTGCTATAGACACTGTGACATTGATGTGGTAAAGAAAGCCCAAGTTGACTTCTATTCTTTACTAATGGGATGGCGGTCATTTGGACTCATCAGTATGGATGAATTGAAATTTTTGAAAAATGACCACCCCATTATGCCAGTTCTATACCTGATCCCCAAGATCCATAAAAATCCGGTTAAGCCCCCGGGAAGACCCATTATTGCAGCATGTGGGGGGTTACTGGAAAAAACAACTGTCTATGTCGATTCATTCTTGCAAGAACATGTGCAAAATCTACCATCTTTTGTTCAGGACTCGAATGATTTCCTTCGTAAAATTGAAGACATAGAGTGGGATCCAAGCGGGTGGTTAATTACACTGGATGTTACATCCTTATACACCAGCATCATTCATTTAGATGGTATTAGAGCTGTGGATTTCTATTTGGGTCAGAGACCACTGTTGATGGCTGAACACAATCGTATGCTTATATCCATGATTACTTTTTGTTTGAACCATAACTTTTTTATGTTCAACAACAGGTATTACCAGCAAGTCAGGGGTGTTGCCATGGGGGCCTGTTTCTCTCCCAGTTATGCCTGTTTGCATATGGGCTACTGGGAGAGGCAGGTCCTCTATGGTGAACACTCTGACATTGCGGCCAGGTCGATTGTTCGTTGGTATCGTTATATTGACGATGTGTTTCTGATTTGGAGTGGCACTCGGCTAGAGGCTGAGCAATTCATTAACACTCTCAATTGTAACAACTTTAATCTGGCCTTTACATCAGATATTAGCCAGGACCAGGTACATTTCTTAGACATCACTATTGAGTCTTGCCAGGGGAAATTACAGACCAAGCTCTTCAGGAAGCCCACAGCAGGTAACACTGTGCTTCATGCCCAGAGTCACCATCCTGCCCACCTCATTCGCAGCATACCTTATGGGGAGATGCTGCGGATGAGGAGGTTATGCAGCACTGATGTACAGTGCAACCTAGCACAGGATGCGAGCAAGATCAGGTTCCTGGCTAGGGGTTACAAGAGAACTGAGATTGATAGGGCAATCTGTAAGGCTAATGCTTTGCCCCGGAATCAGATACTGGAACGAAAGCAAAAACCCATTTCAACGGAAATCAAAACACAGCCAGTGAGACTGATCTGGGCCTAAAATAGGCAGCATGGCGTGCTCAGGAAAATCGTTACCAAGTATTGGGATCTCATTAAATGCGACCCCATTATTGGAGGGAAAATGCCGGCCAAACCCTTAATCACCTTTAGAAAAGCATATTCTATGCAGGACGCTTTAGTAAAGCCAAGTCCTGAGGTGGTAACTCGCAATAACTGGCTGGACAAAAGTAAAGGCTTCAGAAAATGTTCCAGCTGTAAAGCCTGCCTCCATGGCGTCAATAAAACGAAATACATGGTTCCCTTCTCAACTACCACACGCAAGATCAGTAAACAATTGACTTGTAAAAATGACCATGTGGTATATGTGCTGGAGTGTCCTTGTGGCCTGCGATATGTTGGTAGCACCAAACTGCAGGTACACAAGAGGATAACTCCAGCACATACGGACCATTAATACCAATGACGCTGCATATCCAGTAGCACACCATTTCAAAGAGAGTCACAACAACAACAGTGCTCTTTTGAAATACTATGCCATTGACTCGGTTGGTCCCTTGAGAAGAGGAGGAGACAGAGAGGGGTTGTTAAGAAAATTGGAAACAAGGTATATTTTGGAATTGGACAGTAAAGCCCCAGGGGGTCTCAATTCCACGGAAGATCTTTATACTTGCCTGTAAAATCCCCCTACATGACACACTGGCTAAGATGTTCAATGGATTTTCGCTCCCTGTCTTTGGTATCTTTCTTCTCTTTCTTTTTATTGGCTTTACTCCTAGCAGATACTGTACTGGTATAAATTAGAGAATCTGAAAACTTAAATCAAATATGGCTATACATTAATCAACTTATATCTGAGTAGCTAAGCTGATGACAAAATCCATTTTATCCTAGTCTAGGATTAGGCTATGGTTTGTACATATATAAATAGGAAATGATAAAGAACAAATATAAAAAAACAATGATATGTAATCAATCTTTTTGTTTCACTGTCATGGTTGGTTGCACCATCGCATGTTTGATGTATAGGCTTGCTAGGTAACTTTAGACTGAACCCTGTTTAAAGTTTGGGGGCTGCGATAAGGTATTTAACCAGCTATTATCTCCTCCAAAATCAACATTAGAATCACGATCTTATGTGCAAATGATACTTTTCTCTTGGCACCTCAAGGTGTTTTCCATATTATTGGTACAATTGTATTCATACTTTTTAAACTTAGTATGTTCAATTTATCTAATTTGTACATATTTATGAAATTCATTTACTGTATATTTATTGTGGATTGAATGTATTGCACTTGCCATAATATTCATTCCTTCACAGAACAAAACTTAATTCTGTGTGAATTTACACTATTGATTTCGAGTGTGTATATATATGTACATAGGCAACAAACTTTTATCGCGATATGCTTATTTGCACAAATATTGATTGTTTTGCACATGGAGGTCTTTTGATAATGTAATACATATATCATATATTGTTGATGGGGATTATCCCGGTATGCACTTTACAGCCTAGTGATGTGACTTCTATGTCTATCATTTTACATCGTAACCATGTGATATAGGCAACCAATCATGGGTTCAGGCACATTGCACTTGCACTTTAAATTCTGCCTTCCCTCCCTCAAGCGTCATGTGATCAAGGCCTCTGTGTAGACCGAAACGTTATGTCGAGGTGGGCCCTCCACGTTACTGAATAAAACTACTGCTCACCTGCACCTTGGGTCTCCTCTCTTTGTCTGCGCATGGTATCCAGTGATTGGGCTCCTGGCGAGAGATTTGGAGATTATTCTTATATATATATATATATATATATATATATATATATATATATATATATATATATATATATATATATATCCAAAATCCGCTTCCACACTGTGCCTTCCCATGGAAAAAAGGTACACAGACCAAAACATCAGTGCTTGCCTAATTTACTCGACTTGAGCTGTCCACTATTACCCGTTTCGGTCATCCTCGGCCTTGAACTCATGACAACACTGCTCAAAAGATCATCTAATCTAAAATGACAATGCATTCAATGGATTAATGAATATGGAAAACAGACTTTGCGAAATGTAGTGTTTAATTCCTTAGGATGGATATCAGAAACATATATTAATATATGTTTCTGTTATTTATGTCTAGATTTTCAAGACACAGTCCTTAGTGCAACATAATGCAATAAATAAAAAAATACATAAATGTATAATTTCATCATTGCATAATGTCTATTTTTGTACACTCAAAGAGATGGTAAAAGCCAAAGTCAAAATGTAATTACAGTGTAATACCGATAATCAAACTTTATCCATTGAAACCCATTACATTTATAACATGTAAAATGTGTGTTACCTCCCACATAATCCTAAAACTTGTTATAAAGTGCCTTAGTCCTGTGTTTAAATTTAAATTTTTAATATTGGTTCAGGCTGTAGCAGAATAAATCCTGATAGGGAAATTTCATCAATCTATTTCTATTTATTCATCATAGGTATTAATAACATCGTCCTCAAGGATATATATAGTATATACAAATTGTTCTTTAGCAATGAACATCATAAGATTTGTTTTTATAATGTTTTCATGAATGTAGCACCTGCCAATATGTTTATCCTGTATATAATAGTATAATGATTAAAAATATATATATAAATGAATACGTCTAAGTTCTAGCATATTTCATAATCTATTTACAAACAGGTATATAAATCTTCCGTATTGTTCAATCCCCTAAGGTTCTTTGTGTCTAGATCAAGAATGAAACGAGACGCTAGTCCTCTAAGTTTTATTTCTCTATTTCATCCTCTTCTTTGTGTGGGGACTGAGTCAATTAAGAAATATTTCAGATCACTTGAATTGTTATTGTGGGTTTCCTTAAAATGTTGTGCTACAGTGTATGTTGGGTCTGAATTTTTGATGGCCCCATATGTGTTGGAGTATGCGTTTATGGGCTTGTAGTTTTGTGCTCCCAACAAATTGTAACCCACATGTACATTGCAGTACATATATATAACATAATCTGTTTTGCATGTGAGGTGTCTGTTTATCTTCTTTTCTTTGTCACAGAACAGTTATGTAGGAAGTTTTGTTTACCCTGTGTTTGCACGCCTTGCAACTTGTGCATTTAAAGAAACCCTTTCTGGCAGTTAGCTATGAGGCTCCTTCCTCCATTTCTGGACTACTCTTAACCAGAGCATTTCTCATGGATTTTGTCTTCCTATAAGTAAGGGAGGGAATTTTCGGTGAAAGGTGTCCTATTACCGGATCATCTAACACCAGGAGCCAGCTGCATTTGAAAATATTCCTTAACTATTTATCCTGTTTGCAGTATGTTAAGATTAGTCTAATGGGGTCATTGCTATGATCTAGGTTTTCAATTGTTTGCCCCTCAGGTGGTGTCGTTTTTCCAAATAGCAGCTCAGATCTACTATGTTGGTTTGATTTGGCTATAGCTTTATCTACTGTTTTGGGCGAGTAGCCTCTTTCCAAACATCTCTTTTTGCTCGCCTCTTGTGTCATTTTCAGCTCAGAGTCATCACTACAAATTCACCTCAGTCTCAACATCTCTCAAAAGGGTATGATTTCTATCAGGTGGAGGGGATGAGAGCTGGGGCCGTGAAGAACTGTGTTCCCTGCTGTTTCTGTACTGTGTAATGATGTTACCAATTTTTTGTTAGCTATCCTGACTGTTACATCATGGAAGTCAACTGAATCTGGGTTAACCATGGCTGTAAACTTTAAGTTGATATCATTCTCATTTATTGAAGACACAAATTGTACAGCACTTTCTTCAGTTCCTCGCCACAGAACAAATAGATCGTCTATATAACATAGCCAAACTACTACATACTTTTTCATATGTTGGCAAAATGTGCCCCTGAGAACCAGCTCCTCCTTCCAGCACATGTGTGGACATGCATAGCTGGGAGAGAAGCTGGCTCCCAGTGCGACTCCCCATTAATGTTGATAGACCTGATTTTGAAATACAAACACTTTGGGGCATATTGCCAACAAAGTGGCGAAGAGAGATGTTAGCCGCCTTGGCTTAACGCCTCTCTTCGCTACTTTGGAAATGCTAGGCTGCACCATATTACCAAGGATATGGTGCAGCCTAGCGTTTCCCATTGCGATGGCGATATGTTATACAACTTAACGCCAGCGGAGGCAAGGAATGTTTGTTTATGTACAGGAAGGTGTTCCTTCCTGCACATAAACAAAGCTTAAATGCCATTTTGTAACTTACATGTCGGCTGCTTCATGCAGCACACATGTAAGTTACAAATCTGCATTTTTAAAAAGAGGTTTGTTTATGTACAGGAAGGGACACCTTCCTGTACATAAACAATCCTTGGCATTTTTCTTTTTCCATGTGTGCTGCACAAGGCAGCACACATGGATAAAGCAAAAACGAGGAGAAATGAAGCATTTCTCCTCGTTTTGCCACCTTAAGAAAAGGTCTTTCCTGTTCTTAAATCCAGCGCTGCCACCTATTATCGCCTCTCTTGATAATAGGTGGCAGCGTCGAAGTGAATGGGTGTTGCGGTGGAATGCCCACCGCAACACCCACTGCACGCTCCCTTTCACAATGAGTTTATCGTGAAAGGGGCCCTATTACCAAGGCAGCGTTAAGTCAATTAATATGGCTTTAAGCGATGTTAATTTACTTAATTCTGCCTTGATAATAGGGCGATGCAAATATCGCCGCGTTATCGGCAGAAAAGTGCCGATGACGCGGCAATAAGGGGCTTGATAATATGCCCCTTTGTTCTCTAAGCAAAACAGGGTCATATTCACAAGCATTTTAGTGTGTTGTGCCAGGCTTGCCGATCTATTGTTGAGAATGTATTTCAATGCTCAGATGCCATTTTATGTTTTATACTCGTGTATAACGAAGTGACATCTACAGACATCAGAATATATCCTTCCTGCCAATCAAGGTTGTTTCTTTTTCGCAGGAAGTCACTGGTATCCTTTATATAGGGTGGGGGACTTTTTACATAGTGCTGTAAAAAATAGTCAATGTAACGGGATGTGTTTTTAAAAAGTCCGTCACATGCAGATATTATCGGTCTCCCTGGTGGGTTTCTTTAATTATTATAGACCTTGGGTGTAAAGTAGATCCCTGGCATGACGGGATGATCTTTTTTCAAATATTTGTATTCACCCAGACTAAATAACCCCAAGACCTTTCCAAGCCAACAGTTTGATATGAAATTCATTGTATCTAATTTTAACCATTTGTGATGAGCTCCTTTTATAACAAGAACTATCATTTAATTGGGATAGTGACACCTCCATTTAGTCTTTCCTTGGCCAAAGGACAATGGTGAATATTATCAAGAATAGGCGATAGAATTATCGTCGCTTTATCGTCAGGAAACTGCCACTAAAGCGGCGATAATGGCCTTGATAATATGCCCTTGTGTATTCCCATAGCAGCCCAGGTTAACACCAGAACCTGGGCTGCTATGGGAATTCACAAGGGCATATTATCAAGGCCATTATCGCCGCTTTAGCTGCAGTTTCCTGCCAATAAAGCGGCGATAATTTTATCGCCTGTTCTTGATAATATGCCCCAATGTTTCCTCCTTTGTCAGAGTTTCTAATTATGACTTCTTGGTTCTTTTGTAATTTAGAAATAAGTTGGCAGTATTTCCACTCCGGGCTTGTTTGGTTTTTGAAGCCTGGAGTTTAATTTCTTGATTTGTGCCACCACTTGTTCAGTAAAAATATCTGTGAATCTCTTGGCATTATTGGATTGAAAGTTGATTTGTTTTTAAAAGGTGTTTTGGGTCTGGAGAACAATGTCTTTAACATGGTTGTTTGTGTGTCATCTTCATTGGGTGCATCCTGACTGGAACTTTCCTTTTGTAAGTCTTGTATATCTCTAAGTAATGCCTGATTCCCAATAGTTAATTCCATGGTGCTTGGTAATTGATCTTTTTCTCGCTCGTTCATTGAATTTTTCTGAGTTTTATGAAGCAGATGGTACTTGCTCAACTTCAATTTTCATATACATTTGAAGACATCATGCCTGGTTTGAAAGACCATAAACAAGTATCTAACTAGCATCTTATTAAAAAAATAAATCAAAATTCTGAACTTTATGCAGAAATGTTTGGCACTAGTCTATTGAAAATATGGAGTATAGTGATTCATACTGATGAAATTGGTTTTCATGAAAGGTAGACATTTTTAATAATTAAATTATACCATACTTTTATTTCTTGGAATAAGAGCCATTCCCTCGTTCCAATCTTCGTCTGCTCTCCTGGCATAAGCTGCAGAGAAAGCTGTTGATAAAGTGCACTGGCAGTTTTTGTTTTGAGTTATGTCAACTTAAATTGTGGTAGTATCTTTATTGAAATTGTTTCAGCTCTTAATCACCAACCATCTGCTAAATTCTTTAAAAATGTTTTTTTCTCAACCTCCTTTACACTTTTCGGGGGAACTTGACAAGGATGCATGTTATCTCTTGTTCTTATTTGTATTATTCATAGAACCTTTCCTTTGTTGATAAAAAAAGTCAGATGAGAATACAGGTTCAAATATGAATCATAATATTCATAAAAGTATGCTTTTGCTGAAGATGTTCTCTTATATATTAATAATCCAGATATTATCATACACATTATTCCGCACAATAAATGAATATGTTTTAATTTTGGGGTATACTCCAAATATTAGTAAGACAGAGATATTTCCTTTAAATGATTATTGTACTCCAGATATGTTAAACAAAACTAATATTATTTGGCAAAAAGACCAAATTAAATATCGTGATTTTTAAAAATTAAAAAAAACTATTAATATTAATTATGAACGTATAGTTTCAGAAATGAATGAGAACATTGATAAACCATAATCCCTCCAAATGACTTGGTGTGGGGAAATTTACTCTTTTAAAATGGTTATTGCTAACAAACATTGTACATTTTATCAATGCTTCCTTCACAACCACCTCTTTCATTTTACAAATATTGGGCAGGGTTATTTCGAAGTTTATATGAAACAACAAACCCTCTATGATAGGTTATGATACTCTCAAAGGATGGAAAGCTTAGGGTGGGATAGGTTTGTATGACTTCTATAATTATCATAGCACCTTTATGGTAAAACAAGATTTATTATAGTTTCAAAGAGTGAATTGATTATATTCTCCTAAAGGGGGTTCAAATTTAACAATATCTGATATATCCGTTTCCACTGTCAGCTGTATATATGTACTCACTAAATCCTCATCAGTATTTTAAATCAACTAAAATAATGCTTTATGATTTTGTTTCGTTTTTTCCAATTAATAATGTAGCTTGTAAAAAAGATTTCTTTATGGTATAATCCTTCAAATGAATTGGACAAGCATATTAAATGTTGAAAATCGTGGATTGCGGCTGGAATAATTTATTTATCTGATATTTGCAAATGCACTCTATTTCTGCCTTTTTGGAACTACAGCAACATTTCTATTATCCAATTCAGACTATTAGAAATATAAAATATTCCGTAGTTCCTTCTTGAATAGTTTCCTAATGCCATACCTTTTGCAAAAATTTCAGATTTAGAAATATGTTTAAATATTTTAAATATGTCTTGTCATATGGTCGCTAAAAGATACCATAACATTAATAATGCAAGAAACACAAATGTGTCCTTTGCGTTTCACTCCTGGAATGAAGATTACCCCTTAAGCTTGCCAGAAAATGTGGTAATTATCTGGTGTTTCAGTTTTTCTTGCCGCTGCCTTATATAAAAAAAATATGGTACTTCTATTCAACTGCTTGTAGACACCATGGAAACCTTTTAAATCTAAAATAATGAAAAGTCCAATTTAATGGCATTGTAATAGAAAGTGTTGGTACTTTAAAACACATATTGTTTGAATGCTCAATTTTGGTTCCAAGTGTGAACTCTATGAATGCAGTGGTCCCTGAGTAAAATCAGCTGCAGAGGAGGGAAGTATTGGAAAATAAAGCGATGTATCGGTTCTTGAGTCCCTGGGGAAGCGATGCGTCAGTTCTGCTGCACGCAGGAGAAGTGTTGCATCAGTTCCGAACTGTAAGGGGAAAGGCGGCATGGAAATCGGATGACTGTTCTGGTCTGCAGGTAATGGAGATATTGGACAGCTGGTCCTTGCAATAGTGAAACACAAATTTGGTAGTATTTCACTACCAAGATGTAAAAAAAACAGTGCATGTCCTACCTTTCACATACACTGCACCCTGCTCACCCTGCTCATGGGGGTAGCTTGGGCCTACCTCAGGGGGGCCTTATATGTAGTAAAAGGGACTGTTTGGGCCTGTCATGTTAGTGCACTTGCCAGGTCGACAAGACACTGCAATGGCAGGCCTGAGACACATTTACAGGGCTACTCATATGGGTGGCAAACCAGTACTGCAGGCCCACAAGTAGCATTTGATTTACAGGCTCCGGCCACACACAGTGAAATTTAGTAGGGACTTACCAGTAAATCAAATATGCCAATCATGGATAAATAATCATAATCTCAATTTACACAGGGTGTACTTGCACTTCAGCACTGATCAGCACTGGTAAAGTGCCCAGAGTACATAAACCAGCAAAAACAAAGTCCGGCATACCATCAGAAATACAGGAGGTAGAGAGAAAAAAACAGGAGGAACTATGTCAAAGATGCCAGGTCTAACAGTAGTGCTCAACAAAAGTAGCTAATATATCTGTTTTTGTGACTTATGTAAAATTTAATTTCTTGCAAAAGTATTCACCCTTCAAAAGGATTGAAACAAAATAAACTGCACATAGTTCTTCCTACATAAATTAATGAAGTATTAAAATAGACCAGGACAGAAGTAGCACAACCTAACATTAAACAGCCATCAACTAAAAAAATGTATTATAATATTGACTTGACCATGGTATGAAGTTTGATGAACCTGTTATGAAAATAAAAATAGACACGATGTTAGATTTTAAGATAGCTTTTGTGTGGAGAAACAGATGTGAATTGCAGTGTGGAGACACTTTTTCTGTAAGAACCTCTCTTTATTGATCTAGATGCCATTACTGTTACCACCCAGACTGCATAAGGGCTGACACAAATGACCCGGGGTGCAGGGAGCCATGAGTCACCTCCTACCTGGTCCCTCATGGTGGGTTGCATGTGAGTTGGTGCAAATGGGCCCTTCCTTTTTCATGTCTCACCGGTAAAGGTTGTTGGTATTCTGTTGCTTTGCTCTCTTCTTTCCGCTGCTGCACGTACTCCAGCAGGATTGGGTCTTCTCTTCCTGGCGGAAAGATGTCCTAGGTCACGTGGGAGACGCTCGCCTATAAAGATGCGCGTCTCTCATTGCCAAGGTGCTGGACTTTATGGATTATCGCTTCTGGGTCCTGAAAGAAGGACCCACGCTGCATTCAGGCTCTCCCATGTGATTGGGCGTCCTGCCGTGTTCACTCTTTCTCCTTCGAGGAACCACTGGAGCGGATCCTATTTGTGACTATAATTGGCTTTTCAGCACTTGTGGAGAGCGGATTCCCTGTCCTTTCAGAGGACCACGGGAGCGGTGCCTCCCCTTTCTGTTTTGTGTTTTTGGATACTCACCATCTATTTTTGTCTAAATCAGAGACCCCAGGAGCGGTACTCCTTTTATGTCTGAAAATAGTGAGGAAAGCCAGTCTGCTGTGCTCACCTACGTGCCTGGAGGGGATCTGCTGGTTCCTTACCTCACGTAAGTCAGGTATTGCCACCGCTCACTTTCCTTTGGACCTTTTTTCCTTTCTTTTTGGTGTTCCTGCACATCGAGGCTCTCATGCCTGCAATTCAGAAAGGGAGTTTCCTTGTGCATATCCTTGGAGACCACAACAGTACTACCTGTTCCTGCCACAAACACTGAACCATCTGCTCCTTTGTTGTTTTTCTTCCTGGGATACCCTTCCCCTGTGATGTGTAATAGGGGTCCTTTCCCGCTTACTCCCTCTACATTTCCTGGATGCTCTTTCAAAGGGTGAGTAGATCGTAAAAGGGAAAAGGGGGGGAAGTAGGGTGCTGTATGAAATGGGACTGTCTCCTAATATGTGCTACATTTTTTTCTATCGTACCTCTTATCCGTTTTTGCATTGTTGTGTCTTCCAGACAGTGATTACACCCTCGTCCTGA
The DNA here is from genome assembly GCF_964261635.1 of Lissotriton helveticus. NCBI lineage: Eukaryota > Metazoa > Chordata > Amphibia > Caudata > Salamandridae > Lissotriton > Lissotriton helveticus. The sequence continues at coordinate 880,283,111 of NC_136071.1, read as the reverse complement.
AAGGACGTGCAATTCATCCCATCTTCGTCTTCCCTGAGTAACCCTGCCATCCTACGGTGCCGAAGACTCCTCCCACATATATGATATCCTGCTTCCTTTTCCCCTTGGGACCAATCACCCGGGCTATTTGAATTAGCGTGGAGGATTGGTCTTGGGGTGAGAGGGAGGATAATCTCCATTTACGCGGTTCGTGGCTTTCAGGTGAGTGGAGTTGTGACAATTACTGCCTTATCTTCCTTGATCTTCCTTGGTCCATCAGGCCTGGCAGTAAAGCTGATATTCAGGTTTTACAAATTGTAGTATCTGTCCTCACAGCAGTGGTTAAATTAATGTAGTTGATGCCACTAGGCACCACCTACACTTACATATGGGAAATGGGATCCTTTATATATGCTCTCTGGGCAGAGATTAATAACATTGTGTGTCAAAAAACCCAATTGCTGGATTCTGCTGCCTACCTTTCCACAATCCATTAACACTGATGCATGGTGTTTGCTGAAAAATAACACAACCACCACACACTTATGTACTGGTGCTTGTTTTTGTCTCTCCCAGGCAGGCCTGGAGTGCATAGATCGAACAGAGTGACACATGCAAAAAGAACAGTTGATAGACAGAATGCAGAACAATGTCATACATCCACCCCAGTACAGACATCTGGACCTAAATCCATCATTGTGTTGCTCACCATGCCATTGCAGTTTGATTCCAGCCATATGCAAATGAGTCTTGACCCTGTGCCTCATTGGAACTGTTCCGCCCGAACTACCAAGCCAGGTCCTCCCTGGACTGGAAACAAGCATCCTAGGACCAGGAGAGTACGGGACCCACGTCTGGGCATACCCGTTCCACTCAGGGTGACAAATGCAAGAAAAACAGTTGATGGACAAAAATCAGAACAATGTCATACATTCGCCCCAGTACAGAGATCTGGGCCTAAATCTATAGTTGTTTTACTCACTATGCCATTTCTGTTTGAACCCAGCCATATGCAAACAGTCTTGACCCTGTGCCTCATAAATCATAATCGTAAATCATACGTTCTTATATAGTGCCTTTTCACCATAAGGTCTCAAGGCGCTTGCTTTGGGAACCCGTCCTGGCCTTTCCCTGCGAGATTACCCCTACTGGGCATCCCCAAGGTGAAGACCAGGCATCCCATCGCGGTGGGGCCGTAGTGGAGATTAAGCAAGCTATTGCCCAGAGTTGCAGAGTGTTGACCCGCGATTCGAGTAGACACCAAGGCGAGAATTATCGAGTCCGTGGACATTTTGAGCTCAAGACCCTGCCGCGTCGGGGATTAAACCCTGGTCCCGGGTCTGACCTCTGCATCAGGGACTGCCTCCTCTAAACGGTGAGCCACACTTCTCCATGGGAACAGTCCGGCCCGAACTGCCAAGCCAGGTTCTCCCTGGACTGGAAATAAGCATCCTAGGACTGGTTTCAGGGTTTCAACTCTCATCAGCCAGGATAGCTTGATTCCAGTGGCATTGAGAGCCCGGGACCCACTTCTGGGCATACCCGTCCCACTCGGGGTAACAAATGGAAAAACAACAGTTGATGGATAGAATGCAGAACAATGTCATACATTCACCCCAGTACAGAAATCTGGGCCTAAATCCATCATTTTCTGGCTCACCATGCCATTTCAGTTTGAACCCACCCATATGCATATCTGTCTTGACCCTGTGCCTAATGGGAATAGTCCAGCCCGAACTGCCAAGCCAGGTCCTCCCTGGTGTGTCTTTTGCTTTCTCGCCCTTAGTGCGCCAGGTATGCCCAGACGTTGGTCTTGGGCTCACTGTGCCACTGGAATCAAGCTATCCTGGCTTAAGAGGGGTGAAACCCTGGAACCGGTCCTCGGATGCTTGTTTCTGGTCCAGGGGGGACCTGGCTTGGCAGTTTGGGCTGGACTGTTCCCATGAGGCACAGTGTCAAGACTGATTTGCCTATGGCCAGGTCTAAACTGGGGTGGCATTGTGAGCAAAAGAATGATAGATTTAACCCAGATCTCTTGACTTGGGGTGAATGTTTTGATTTGTTCTGCATTCCGTCCATCAATTGTGTGTCTTTTGTTTTTTTGCCCTAAGTGCGCCAGGTATGCCCAGACGTGCATCCTGGGCTCACTGTGCCACTGGAATCAAGCTATCCTGGTTGAAGAGGGGTGAAAGCCCGAATCTGGTCCTAGAATGCTTGTTTCTGGTCCAGGAAGGACCTGGCTTGGCAGTTTTGGCTGGACAGTTCCCATGAGGCACATGGTCAAGACTGATTTGCATATGGCCAGGTCTAAACTGGGGTTGCATGGTGAGCAAAAGAATGATGGGTTTACCCAGATCTCTTGACTGCGTGTGAATGTTTTGATTTGTTCTGCCTTTCATCCATCAATTCTGTGTCTTTTTCTTTCTCGCCCTAAATGCGCCAGCTATGTCCAAACATGGGTCCTGGGCTCACTGTGCCACTACAATCAAGCTATCCTGGCTGAAGAGGGAGTGAAACACCAAATATGGTCCTAGGACGCTTGGTTCCGGTCCAGGGAGGACCTGGCTTGGCAGTTCGGGCTGGACTGTTACAATAAGGCACAGGTTCAAGACTGATTTGCATATGGCCTTTTCTGAACTGTGGTGACATGGTGAGCAAAAGAATGATGGATTTAACCCAGATCTCTTGACTGGGGGTGGATGTTTTGATTTGTTCTGCATTCTGTCCATCAATTGTGTGTCATTTGCTTACTCGCCCTAAGTGCGCCAGGTATGCCCAGACCTGGGACCTCGGCACACTGTGCTACTGGAATCAAGCTATCCTGGCTGAAGAGGGGGGATACCTCAAAACCGGTCCTAAGATGATTGTTTCTGGTCCAGGGAGGACCTGGCTTGGCAGTTCGGGCTGGACTGTTCCCATGAGGCACAGGAACAAGACTGATTTGCATGTGGCCAGGTCTAAACTCGGATGGCACGGTGAGCAAAAGAATGATGGATTTAACCCAGATGTCTTGACTGGGGCTGAATGTTTTGATTTGCTCTGTATTCCGTCCATCAATTTTGTGTCTTTTGCTTTCTCGCCCTAAGTGTACCAGGTATGCCCAGACGTGGGTCCTGGGCTCACTGTGCCACTGGAATCAGGCTATCCTGACTGAAGAGGTGTGAAACCCCGAAACTGGTCCTAGGATGCTTATTTCCGGTCAAGGGAGGCCCAAGCTTGGCAGTTCGGGCTTGACTGTTCCCATGAGGCACAGGGTCAAGACTGATTTGCATATGGCCAGGTCTAAACTGGGGTGGCATGGCGAGCAAAAGAATGATGGATTTAACCCAGATCTCTTGACTGGGGGTGAATGTTTTGATTTGTTCTACATTCCGTCCATCAATTGTGTATCTTTTGCTAGGTCGAACAGAGTAGCATGGAGGCCAGCATGCCTGGCACACTGACGAATTCTGGGATTTTTTTTCCCCAGGATCCATCCTGTTGGGCCAGCATAAAGAATTTCATAGTTCCCAATGCTGCTATGCAGTCTGGATGGTGAGATACGCAGCAAGGCACAGACTTGTTCATTGCCCTGAGGCACCTCTCATAGGCTTCTGCTTTCACTGAGATAGACTAAGAGCGTGTCATTGAGGGTGCCATAGACTTGTGAGCTAAAATGTTTCTGCCTGCCTGACGTAACCCAACATAGAAGTCCTGAGCAGATCCATCTGCAGATGTCTGGTGAGTTGAAACTTCCTGGTTCCTGAGTGCGTCAACACCCACAGCCAAGAACTCCGGCCCTGTATCTGCGAATATCTACACGGTGGACTTCAGCTTGGCATGGTTGGATCCGCTGACAATTCTCGGAGTAACAGGATCTCCCCATCAGGCTGAACAGGTGATGACTTTTCAGGAGGAGCTCACTGTCTGTAGCTAGTCTTGCCGCCTACTTGAATAAAATTGCTATACTCAGTTCTTCATATGTAAAAGAGAGAGTGCTGTTTCCTGAGTCTTGCTCAGAAGCCCACGGCCTGTGCAGTTAAACATCAGCAAGCTGAATACCAAGGCTGGTAGTGATAAATCCAGCTTATGCCTCTTTAATCCACTACCAAATCCTCCCTGCCCTTGTATCTGACTCTTGCAGATTCCTACTTCCTCTGTTTGTGATGGTTTTACCATCTTTCTCTTCCTCCATCTTTTTGAACTGTGTTTTTTTCCTCTCTTCAATTGAGAAATGTCTGATGTGGAAAAATAAGTGCCAGTCCCCAAAATTAAGTGCTGTGGTCCCCACTGGCTCAAATGAAGCACTTTTTATAACCGTGGTAAATCTGGATGGTGGCCTCCATATAAAATGTTTTGGCTTCTGTACCTATTTATTTTTTTTACAAATTAAGCACTGTCTGCAAGGATTATTTGTTGGTTCATATTGTGTTATTTTGCAAAATTAGAATTTACATTTATGTGTTTTTTTTAATCCCAGACAAGGCTATCCTACTTCCTGGATATGCAGTGGCAGCTCCCTTATTGGGGCGTGGGGGCGTCACCCCACTGCTTTCTCGCCGTGCAAGAAGGCAGAAACATAAACAGTAAAAACTACCATTTATGTTTCTGCCTTCTCGCATTGCGAGAATGCAGTAGTGCCTCTGTGCCTTGTTGCTGGCGGACGGGTGGGTGGTCCTGCTCAAGGACAGGGCGGGAGTGGTGGGCCCTCTGTTGTGGGTAGTGACTGTTTGGTCAGCCCTGGAGCTGACCAAACAGTCAGTACCCACAACAGTGGGTAAGCCACTACCCTCTGCCCTCGAGCAGGACCTCCCACTCTCCATCTTTCTCTATGCAGAGAAAATGTCCTGGTTGGGGCTCTCGCCTGCTGCGCCTACCAGCATTGTGATTGGCCAGCATTGCGTAGGGGATGAAGCTGCCTGCTGGCTGCTTCCTGCAGCAGGAACACATGGACCCACCAGTACAGCGTGCCCGGCCTGGAGCGGAGGCGGTGCGGTACCCCGGCAATCAGGTACATTTTATTTTAATTGTTTTATTCGTATTCCCCACCCACGACAACCCCGTTCTCCCTCCTACCTCCCCTTCCTTGAGCATGCCGGCCGCTGCTGAAGGTCTCTTATGGACTGTCACACATCACCCATATTAAAAATAAAGTAAAGGAAACGTTATTTTAAAAATCTAAGAATTATTCAAGGTCACCAAGGCAAGACTTTGCAGAACAGACCTGACTCTATCAGGGGTCTCCCTGAAAAGCTCGGGCCTTGGGCCAGAGTCCACTTTGCCCATGCCTTAAAACTGAAACTTAAAAACAGTCTAAACTATCAGCAATTAGAACATTCAACCACAGCTTACATTCAGGATTGGCTCAGGGCGGTGTAACCGGTGCCACAGCACCCGGTGCAGACTTCGGGTGGGTGCGCTGTGCTTTGAAGTATGATATGGTTTTAAAACTACCTGCTGCTGCCGTGTTCCTTGCCTCTAACAATTTTCATGCAACAATAAAAATGTCAAGAGAACTCTGGTGAATAATGTTCTTCCTTGCAAGAGATTGGAGTAAGACAGCATAGAGGTTTAATATTTCTGCTGCACAGAACTGTGCATCATCCAGATCACAAAGTGCAAATAATGTAAATAGGTCCGTGGGTTGCTGCTTTTGTCTGAGAGATCCTTTTGTTACTTGAAGTTTATAAGTTAAAATATAATATAGAATAGTGATCTATTAATCGTCATCAGAGAACTGAATGCAAACTACAAAGTATATATTAGAGTGCTATGATTTTTTTCCCATCTTTCATTATCCTAATGTTAGAAAAAGGGCTGAAATCAAATTGTATTATTAAATAGACCCGCCCAACCATGGTGTTACTCTGTATATTATAGAAGTTTGAGCTTCTCCAGACCAAGCACTATTAAACTTAGTGGCGGCTCCCCCATTGGGGCGTCGCCCCACTGCTTTCTCATGGTGCGAGAAGGCAGAAACATAAAAGGTAAAAAGTACCATTAATGTTTCTCCCTTCTCGCATTGCGAGAAAGCAGAAGTGCCTCTGTGCCTGGTTGGGGGCGGGCAGGTGGGTGGTCCTGCTCGCAGGCAGGGGGGGAGTGGCTTGCCCACTGTTGTGGGTACTGACTGTTTGGTCGGCCCTGGAGCCGACAAAACAATCAGTATCCACAACAGTCGGTAAGCCACTCCCCCTACCATGGGCAGGACCGCCCACTCCCCCTCTATCTCTATGCAGAGAAAATGTCCTGGCTGGGGCGCTCGCCTGCAGCGCCTACCAGCTTTGTGATTGGCCAGCGTTCCTAGGGGAGGGAAGCTGCCTGCTGGCTGCTTCCTGCAGCAGGAACACATGGACCCACCAGTACAGGTGTGACCGGCCAGGAGCGGAGGCAGTGCGGTACCCCGGCACTCAGGTAAGTTTTATTTTAATTGTTTTATTGTATACCCAACCCACGACAGCCCCCCTCCGCCCTCCTCCCTCCCCTCCCTCGAGCATGCCGGCCGCTGCTGAAGGTCTGTCATGGACTGTCACACATCACCCATATTAAAAAGTAAATTAAAGGAAACGTCATTTTAAACAATCTAAGAATTATTCAAGGTCACCAAGGCAAAACTTTGCACAACAGAGCTGACTCTATCAGGGGTCTCCCTGAAAAGCTTGGGCCTTGGGCCAGAGTCCACTTTGCCCATGCCTTAAAACTGAAACTTAAAAACAGTCTAAACTATCAGCAATTAGAACATTCAACCACAGCTTACAGTCAGGAAAGGCTCAGGGCGGTGTAACCGGTGCCACAGCACCCTGTGCAGACTTCGGGTGGGTGCGCTGTGTTTGGAAGTATGATATGGTTTTAAAACTACCTGCTGCTGCCGTGTTCCTTGCCTCTAACAATTTTCAGGCAACAATAAAAATGTCAAGAGAACTCTGGTGAATAATGTTCTTCCTTGCGAGAGATTGGAGTAAGACGGCACAGAGGTTTAATATTTCTGCTGCACAGAACTGTGCATCATCCAGATCACAAAGTGCAAATAATGTGAATAGGTCCGTGGGTTGCTGCTTTTGTCTGAGAGATCCTTTTGTTACTTGCAGTTTATAAGTTAAAATATAATATAGAATAATGAGCTATTAATCGTCATCAGAGAACTGAATGCAAACTACAAAGTATATATTAGAGTGTTATGATTTTTTCCCATCTTTCATTATCCTAATGTTAGAAAAAGGGCTGAAATCAAATCTTATTATTAAATAGACCCGCCCAACCATGATGTTACTCTGTAAATTATAGAAGTTTGAGCTTCACCAGACCAAGCACTATTAAACTTAGTGGCGGCTCCCCCATTGGGGCATGGGGGTGTCGACCCACTGCATTCTCGCGGTGCGAGAAGGCAAAAACATAAACGGTAAAAAGTACCATTTATGTTTCTGCCTTCTCGCATTGCGAGAAAGAAGAAGTGCCTCTGTGCCTGGTTGGGGGCGGCCGGGTGGGTTGTCCTGCTCGAGGGCAGGGGGGAGTGGCTTGCCCACTGTTGTGGGTACTGACTGTTTGGTCGGCCCTGGAGCCGACCAAACAATCAGTACCCACAACAGTCACTCCCCCCCCTGCCATGGGCAGGACCGCCCACTCTCCCTCTTTCCCTATGCAGAGAAAATGTCCCGGCTGGGGCGCTCGCCTGCAGCGCCTACCAGCTTTGTGATTGGCCAGCGTTGCCATGGGGAGGGAAGCTGCTTGCTGGCTGCTTCCTGCAGCAGGAACACATGGACCCACCAGTACAGCGTGACCGGCCTGGAGCGGAGGCGGTGCGGTACCCCGGCACTCAAGTAAGTTTTATTTCAATTGTTTTATTCGTATTCCCCACCCATGACCCCCTCCCTACCCCCCCCCCCCTCCATCCCCTCCCTCACCTTCCTCGAGCATGCCTGCCGCCGCTGAAGGTGTGGTAAAGAAACACTGTGTGATTCCCCCAAGATAGTGAACGATTGTATAGATATCTATAGGCAACTAAACCAACGTAGTAAAACTATACAACTTTTAGTAACTGGTTAGGATAACCTGAAACAGGTTAGGCCACTGTCTGGGCAAAATATTTGACACACACAAGATCCCATTCGAAAAGGAATTTTGTGCGTGAAAAGAAGACGCCAGGTGTTGGAGAAACTCGTCTGCCTCGCCATATTCCCAGCTCAGGGGCCGTTTAGTGACGTTTTGGCATTTCGTGTTGGTTTGCCGACTGCTACTCAATGCTCAAACATTCACAAAGTTTCGTAATTCATGACTTTTGTTTGGCGCCTTTATTTCTCGGTTTGGTTTAACATGGAAGCGAACATCCTGCACACCTAAGTTGCTTTGCTACTGCAATCCGCAAAATAAAAACACAAAAATGCTCAGATCTATATGTAATAAAAATGAATTATGTTTTAGTAAGTTTCATTTTTTTATGCTTTATTAGTTAGCAGAAGTATTCGACAGGCGTCTTCTCTCTTGTGAAGATTATTTTAAACAAACCTGTATAGATTCTTAACCATGAATATGTGAGAACACATTGCAGAAGTGAAAAAGCATCTAAAGTAGGGCAATGAAATCGAGGTGAAAGTATACTGAGGAGTTCAGACCTCTGTGAGTGGATGAAGGGACAGATGGGGTGAGGGCAAAAGTAACTGTAACAGCACACAGGGCGCGATGTCACACTGAACGAGTGAAGGCATACTGGTGTTTGGGACACATGCCACATGGAGTGAGCATGCTATGGACAGTAAAGGGCTCTAGAAGAGGGCTTGGCTACTTTAAGGGGTTAAAAGCCTACTAATTGTAAAGAGGGGCTAAAAACACCATCTGGGTGAGATGGCACTGGTGTGCGGGGGTGAGGGGATAAGGGGGGTAAGACGACACACAAACAAAGATGTGAGCACAGCACTCTAGTGAGAACATAGTAGACAGAGGAGAATACACTACGGTGTGAGGGCACGGGCAGGAGGGAAGGGGCATTGAAAGTTTAATGGCACTCTATGGATAATAAAGCACACAGGAAGACGGGGGCATACTTGTACAGCGTGATCACATATTCTCCTTCCACCATTACAGGGTGCATTTTCATCCTTTTCTACTTTAAATATTGTAAAATGTAAATTTATCTGTTGTGCAGCTGTTACCACCTCCGCTCAAGGCCGGTCATGCTGTACTGGTGGGTCCATGTGTTCCTGCTGCAGGAAGCAGCCAGCAGGCAGCTTCTCTCCCCTACGCAACGCTGGCCAATCACAAAGCTGGTAGGCGCTGCAGGTGAGCGAACCAGCCGTGACATTTTCTCTGCATAGGGAAAGAGGGAGAGTGGGCGGTCCTGCCCATGGCAGGGGGCGAGTGGCTTACCCACTTTTGTGGGTACTGACTGTTTGGTCGGCTCCAGGGCTGACCAAACAGTCAGTACCCACAACAGTGGGCAAGCCACTCCCCCTCTGCCCTCGAGCAGGACCACCCACCCGCCCGCCCCCAACCAGGCACAGAGGCACTACTGCTCTCTCGCAATGCGAGAAGGCAGAAACATAAATGGGACTTTTTACCGTTTATGTTTCTGCCTTCTCGCACTACGAGAAAGCAGTAGGGCGACACCCCCATTCCCCAATGGGGGAGCCACCACTAAGTTTAATAGTGCTTGGTCTGGAGAAGCTCAAACTTCTATAATTTACAGAGTAACACCATGGTTGGGCGGGTCTATTTAATAATACAATTTGATTTCAGCCCTTTTTCTAACATTAGGATAATGAAAGATGGGAAAAAAATCATAGCACTCTAATATATACTTTGTAGTTTGCATTCAGTTCTCTGATGACGATTAATAGCTCACTATTCTATATTATATTTTAACTTATAAACTGCAAGTAACAAAAGGATCTCTCAGACAAAAGCAGCAACCCACGGACCTATTTACATTATTTGCACTTTTTGATCTGGATGATGCGCAGTTCTGTGCAGCAGAAACATTAAACCTCTGTGCTATCTTAGTCCAAACTCTCGCAAGGAAGAACATTATTCACCAGAGTTCTCTTGACATTTTTATTGTTGCCTAAAAATTGTTAGAGGCAAGGAACATGGCAGCAGCAGGTAGTTTTAAAACCATATCATACTTCCAAACACAGCGCCCCCACCCGAAGTCAGCACCGGGTGCCGTGGCACCGGTTGCACCGCCCTGAGCCGTCCCTGACTGTAAGCTGTGATTGGAAGTTCTAATTGCTGATAGTTTAGACTGTTTGTCGATTCCAGTTTAAGGCATGGGCAAAGTGGACTCTGGCCCAAGGCCCGAGCTTTTCAGGGAACCCCATGATAGAGTCAGCTCTGTTCTGCAGAGTCTTGCCTTGGTGACCTTGAAGAATTCCTAGATTGTTTAAAATAACGTTTCCTTTAATTTATTTTTAATGTGGGTGATGTGTGACAGTCTATTACAAAGAAATGTGTATATGCTTCATTTCATGCAAAATCATCCATAAAAAAGGTTCTTTTAGATCACAGGAGGACTTTCACAGAGATTATTTGCAATATTATTAGTGATATTAGTGAGCTGTTGCTTTGTTACAATATTGAAAACACAGGCTACCCCTAAATATTAGATGTAAACACATTTAGAATTTGGACAAGAGTGTGTGTGCACTGTCCGTGACTTGTCCAAAGGGGACATGAAAGAGCTGAAATTGGATCATAAATTCAAAGCTGTGCCAAAAAGGGGCCCGAAATACATTTGGCCAAAGACCCCCAAAATCTTTAAGAGGTCACTGTTCAGTTCAGCATGATCTTTGAAGTTCTTTGTATTGTTGTAAATGAGACATGTACAGGGCATCACTTAGCAGCAGTTTACTTTGTTGGTCTTGTTGCCATGACTGTATGTGATAGTACTTGAGTATTTCTTGAATGAGCAAGGATTGTCAGGTGGAAGAAGGGGAAGGAGGTATTGATGCTGCACTGGTAACAGTTGCAGTATAGTCCAAAAATTACTTTCCCACAAAAAGTCTGAAATTTACAGTGAAATATATTCACTTCTTTTGCATAATGTAGAGCGATAATGATGTGAAAAAGCTGAACATTCAAGATCAGTAAAGTCCTAGATCAAAGGATTAGGGAAGCCATAGAAATAACTAGAACTAGCAGGGTAGTTATTACAGAGGGACTACATGTTGATGCTCACAGAAGTTATTTGCAGACTGGCTTAGTTTCTGTATATAACTGGAATGGGGTGTAATGTGTCATCTTTTTTTTTTTTAAAGTACTGTCAAAGTAAATTTACCTCAGATTGCTCATACACTGCTGGTAATGTCACCAGTTAAATTAAATGGTTAAGCTCAACAAATTGCTGGAGTTTTTAGTTATAAAAGACATTATGTGAAACCTGACAATGTCGACTGTCAATCAATCAATCAGGTGTTTGTTAAGCGTGACTACTCACCTGTGAGGGCGCTGGAGGGTGGGTCGCAGGTTCCAGTCCATCAAGGAGGGGGTCTGTCGAAGAGCCAGGTTTTGAGGTTTCTTGCGAAGATGGGGAGCGATGTTATCTGTCTGAGGTGGAGCGGAAGGTCGTTCCAGGCTCTGGCTGCGCGAAAGGAGAAGGAGCGGCCTCGGATCAGGTCTTTCTGGTGCGGGGGACCACGGCGTAGGTGAGCTGGGCTGATCGTAGGGTCCTTTGGGGTGTGTGGAATTTGAGTCGGCAGTTCAGGTATGCTGGTCCGGTGTCAAGGAGGGCCTTGTGAGCGTGGGTTAGCATCTTGAAGGTGACTCTAGCTTTGATGGGGAGCCACTGGACTGTGCACAGGTGCTGGGAGATGTGGCAGTGTCTTGGCAGGTTGAGGACCAGTCTTGTGGCAGCGTTTTGGATGTTCTAAAGCTTGCAGGTGAGGTTTTTGTTTATTCCAGCATAGAGTGCATTGCCGTAGTCGAGCCTGCTGGTGACCAGGGTGTGAGTGATTGTCTTTCTGTGTTCGAGGGGGATTCATTTGAAGGTCTTACAATGGAGGCGGAGGGTGTGGAAGCAGGAGGACGAGATGGAGTTGATCTGGCGGGCCTTTTTAAGCTCTTAGTCCCGGGTGATTCCCAGGTTGCGGGCATGGTCTTTGGGAGTGGGCGGGCTTCCAAAGACGGGGAGCCACCAGGTGTCTGTTGCATGCTGCTTGTGTGCTTCTTGGCACGCAAGCTTCTTAGAACTTAGAATGTTCTAACCTGCTTCTGTCGGTAAGATTCTGTATTGGTCAGTTGGAGCTGGACTGCGCCTTCTGCCAGTCTGTGGTTGTTAAGCTGTTCCACCTATCCTTAAATAAATCACTATCCTGGAACTAAACCTGTTGCGGACCTGACATCTTTTCCACATATTGGCGACAGTGGGAGTAGCGTTTCTGGAAAGTTGGAATCTACAGGGAGGAACGGCGTTCACTTTGTACTTCGAGTCAAGTAAGGATTTTATTCTTATTAAAATTGTGCCTTGATAGCACCAGCGGCTGTTTTAGCATATGTGCCTTGATAGCACCAGCGGCTGTTGTTTTGTGTGACTCATTGATTTTAATTTTGAGAAAATTCCCAAGTGTGAATGCTCCTGCGGCAGTTGAAAATTTGTGCACTTGATGGCACCTGCGGCAGAACTTTAAGATAGTATCTTCACTTTGGAGACTGTTCAATTTAACGATCTGAAGTAACGCTGTTAATTATCAAATAACGGTCACTTACTTATTTCAATTGGCTCGAGCACCTCGCCTTTCTTCCTGCGCAGTTAGAACGTTCGGAGCCTCATCCTGCTCTGGCTCACGGTCGTCACTGTCGCAGGGCATTGTGGGAGTGACGTCATCACGTCATCTCACGTTTTCGGCCATCTTGGTTTGGGAAACTTTATCGGGTCGGCGAACAGCACGTTTTAAACAACATTTCATTGTGGAAAACGCCATATGGGAATATACACACTGTTTCTACAATAGATTTCTTTTCAAATTGTTTTTTCAAACAGCAATTGTTATTAACTATTTAACAACTTGAGGAAAATACATTTTGGGAAATTCAATTTAAATAATTTACAATTTTCAAGTCTCTTAGTAAACTATTTTTTTTTGGTCAACAGTCATGGCCAACATAATGGTTCTACCACATTTTCTACCAGTGGCAGGTGATCCTAAAATGGATTGGGATTTGTGGTATCCCATGTTCTTGGCATACGTTAGTGTTCTAGAAGAAGATGGGTGTTCTTCAAAAAGAAAATTAGATCTCTTACGTTTATCTTTAGGTGGTCAAGGCATCAAAGAGTTATCGGATTTGCCTCCTTTGGAAGACTCTGATTCTGAATCTGATGTTTTTGAAATTGCTGTCAAGCAACTTACAATTAGATTTGGGAAAAAAGTCAACACTGTAATGGAACGTTTTAAATTTTATTCAAGAGCACAGAAAGATAACAAATCTATTGAGAATTATATATCTGCTTTACGTGCTTTGGCTGGATCTTGTGCCTTCGACACTATCAACTATGAACAAGTTCTTAGGGATCAAATTATGATGAAGACAAAAAGCAAGAAGATACAGGAAAGATTGTGGTTAGGAACTGAAACTTCACTTAAAGCTGTGGTTAATATAGCTAAAGGTATCGAACAATCGGAAAAGTTTGTGACTGAAATAAGAAGTCAGAGTCAGAGTCTTTCAGTCAAGATTCAAGAGTCTATACCTGAAGTATCTGTTGTCAAAAGTCAAGCTTTCCAGAAGAAAACTGTTTTCCCTACTTTCAAAAAAGAAGGTTTCACAAAAGAAAATAAATTTAATAATAGACGTACATTTATAATATGTTATAGATGTGGAAGTTTTGACCATGTGGGGAATTTTAAAAGTTGTCCTGCTTTAAATAAGATTTGCGTAAAATGTAAAAAGACTGGACATTTTGGGAAAATGTGTTGTTCGCCTCAGAAAGTAAACTGTATTTCATTAGATGAAGAAGAGTTTGGTGAGGAATTTAGTGAGTTCAACTGCATTTCATGTATTTCTTCCGATGATTGTAAAAGTTTTCCTTCTGCTTTATTTTACATTGATGGAAAGGAAGTTTCTATGTTAGTGGACTCTTGTGCATGGTATTCGATATTTGGGAAAGACATCTTTGAAGAGTTATGGCCTAATAGAGAATTTATGAGTCCTGATATCAAACCTGGTAGTTATTCTGGTCATAAAATTGAATTAATTGGTTTCTTTTGGGCCAAAGTAGATTTTAAGGACAGGTCTACTCAAGCCAAAATCTATATTGCTCGCAAAGGGGAGTCTATTTTAGGTTGGCCTCACCAGAAAGAGATGGGAATCAAACTAGATCCTAATGCTTCACCTCCTGTATATATTGATCCAAATGTCTCATTGCCTGTTTGCGTTGTAAATCCAAGTGACAATGAATTTGTGGATAACATTAAGAATAATTTTCCAAGTGTATTCGAAGAGAAATTAGGTGAATATGCCCAGTTTAAACACAAAATCATTCTTAAGGACAATGCAGTACCTGTAAGACATAGATTCAGAAATGTACCTTTGGCTTATCGTGACAAATTGAAAGGTATTCTCGATGATTTAGTTAAATCGAATATCATCAAACCCATCGAGTCATCCCCTTGGGTTTCCCCTATTGTTCTTTCTTTAAAGGCCAATGGCGAGCTCCGCTTATGTGAGGATCTTCGCAGTCTTAATAAAGAAATCTGGACTGACATGCACCCTCTACCGAAAATTAATGAACTAATTTCCACCCTTTCTGGTGCTAGTGTTTTCCCTACATTAGACCTTGCTAGCGCATATCACCAGGTCGTACTACATGAGGAATCAAAGAATCTGACAGCTTTTGTCACTCCTGAGGGTATGTTTCGCTATTTGCGTATGCCATTTGGGCTTGCGAGTGCTGCATCTGTCTTTCAACACTTAATGAAGGAAGTGTTGGATGGTTGTAAAGGTGCTATTGCATTCCAAGACGACATTCTGGTCTTTGGCAGCGATGTTGTACAACATGATAAGAATCTAAAAGCCGTTTTGGGTGCGATACAATCAAAAGGCTTAACTTTAAAGTTTTCCAAGTGTAAATTCAGACAAGAAAAGGTAGAGTATTTGGGACATGAGATTTCCAAGGAGGGTATTAAACCTAAGTTTGATCATATCGCCAGTATTTAAAAAGCTCCTGCTCCTATCAATAAGGATCAATTGTTTTCCTTTCTAGGTTTAACTGAATATTTTAGCAAATTTGTAAGGAATTATGCTTCTAAAGTGTCTTCTCTTCGAGCTTTACTTAAAAAAAATGCAAAGTTTTCGTGGGGCAATGAACAGCAACTGCAATTTGATGTGTTAAAGAAGGAAATTTGTTCTGCACCTTTTTTAAAACCATTCGTTGTGGGTAAAGAATGTATTGTTTCAGTTGATGCATGCAATACTGGTTTGGGGGCGGTTCTTCTGCAGAAAGGCATTGGTGAAGAAAGTATTGTTTCATATGCTTCTAGAACGTTGAAAGGTGCTGAGTATAATTATTCAACAATTGAGAAAGAATTATTAGCATGTACCTGGGCGGCTCAGCACTTTCGACAATTTCTGTGGGGCACTAAATTTGTGCTCCGAACCGACCACAAACCCCTTGTGAGTATGTTAGCTGCGGGTGGTGGAAGGATTTTGACAGCTCGTTTGGCCAGGTTGGCAGCCAAATTACAAGAGTATCGATGCACTGTGGAGTATATTCCTGGTAGACTCAATGTGCATGCTAATTGCATGTCCAGATTAGCCTTGCCTCATCATGATGACGAACATTCTGATGAATGCGATGTGGCTTATACCATGAAAGACATAAATATTAATGATTTAAAGGTGATTTCTGAAGATGTTTGGGTGAAAGCTATGTCAGAGGATAACATTCTTGGTTTGGTTAATACCTATCTGAGGTGTGGATGGCCTGAAGAGAGGAAGTTGTCAGGTGATTTGAGTTCTTTTTTCAAAGTCAAGGATGAACTTATGTGTTCTGACAATAGTATCAAAAGGGGTGACAAAATTATTCCTCCTGTTTCAGTCAGGGAAAATTTGATTAGGATTGCTCATGAGGGCCACATGGGCATGTTGACTACTAAGAGGCGGTTAAGGGAATACTATTGGTTGCCTTCTATGGATGCTGTTGTTGATAGATGGGTCAGGAATTGTCAACCCCGTTCAAATAGTGACAAAACTGTGAAACCTTTATCCACCTCGGTCACTCCTATTGAGTATTCGGAAGTTCCTTGGAGAAGATTAGGAATTGACATTATTGGTCCTTTAAATTTGTCTGGTTATAAAGAGGTTTACGGGTTAGTTTTGATTGACTATTTTTCTAAATGGCCAGAGGTTAAAATTGTAGAAAGGATTACCTCTGGTCAAGTTATTGATTTTCTTAACAACATTTTTAGTCGTGAGGGTCTCCCTTCAGAGATTATTTCTGATAATGGAACGCAGTTTGTTAGCAGTGAGATTGAAATATTTTTTAAAGAGCATGGTATCACTCACAAGAGGGTTTCTAATTATAATCCTCAGGCTAATGGTCAAACTGAGCGCTTTAACAGGGTTGTTAAGGAATCCATTCAGTTAGCTGTTAAGAATAATTTGAACTGGAAAAAAGCATTATGTGCCACTTTGCTGACTTATCGCATCTCGCCCAATTCTGTAACAGGATGTTCTCCTTTCGAATTCTTAAGGGGTCGCAAAGCTGGTTCAAAACTGTTACCTTGGTGGTTAAAGTCTGATGAATCTGCTTTGTCTGGTTTGGATGTTAAGAAAGTGAGAGAACGTGTTAAAATTTATCAAGAGAAAATGGGTAAATGTTCCAACAAAAGAGTCTCAAGTCACAAGGTCAGAGTTGGTGATTTGGTGCGTGTGAAATTTGGAAGTTCGCTTTCTAAGAGTTGGGCTAAGTGGTCAGATCCTGTTAGAGTGATTGAAGTTTTCAGCAAAGCTGTACGTGTTGAAGGGGGAAAATTTGGAATTTTAGACGTGTATCTGTTGTTAGATCTGACAAATCGTTGATGAATTCTAAAAAATTTTCTTCTCATGTTTATGATGAGGATAATGATCAATTTTTTTAGATGATTTCAGTGCTCTGCAAGGTTCACAGAAGGTTCTGCCAAATGATTTTGCTTGTTCTAATGAACCTGTTGTTACTATTCTTGATTCACAGGAGGTTGTCGACAACACTGATGTTTTGAGTGATCATGGTGATGTCGAGTATAGTCCTGTTGGTCAAAATGAATCTGTGCAAAGAGTTGCAAACTGTGTACCTAGGAGAAGTTCACATGTTTCGCATCCTCCTGTAAAAATGAAAGATTATGTTTGTTCTTAGTTGTTTTTTTTTTTTTCTCAAGGAGGGGAGGTGTGTTGCATGCTGCTTGTGTGCTTCTTGGCACGCAAGCTTCTTAGAACTTAGAATGTTCTAACCTGGTTCTGTCGGTAAGATTCTGTATTGGTCAGTTGGAGCTGGACTGTGCCTTCTGCCAGTCTGTGGTTGTTAAGCTGTTCCACCTATCCTTAAATAAATCACTATCCTGGAACTAAACCTGTTGCGGACCTGACATCTTTTCCACAGTGTCATTCCAGATGATGGGGTTTGGGCCCATGATGAGTACTTCCGTTTTGTTGGTGTTTAGTTGTAGGCAGCTGTTTTTCATCCATTTGGCAACGGCTTCTATGCCTTCTCGAAAGTTGAGTCTGGCGGTGTTGGGTTTATTGGATAGGGAGAGGATGAGTTGGGTGTCGTCTGCATATGACACAATGTTGAGTCCGTAGGTTCTGATGATGGGGGTGAGCGGGGCCATGTAGACGTTGAAGAACGTAGGGCTGAGAGAGGACCCATGGGGGACTCCGCAGGTGTTAGGTGTAGCGTCTGAGAGGAAAGGGGGAGTTTGACCCGCTGTGTTCTGCCGGAGAGTAAGGAACGGATCCAGCCAAGGGCCTTGTCTTGGATCCCTGCATCGTGGAGTCCGCGTATTAGGGTGTGGTGAGAGACTGTGTCAAATGTCGCTAAGAGGTCAAGGAGGATGAGGGCTGCTGTTTCTCCTTTGTCCAGTAAGGTACAGATGTCGTCTGTTGCAGCGAGGAGGGCGTTTTCCGTACTGTGTTTTTTTTCTGAAGCCGGATTGGGAGGAGTTGAGGATGTTGTGCTCGTTGATGAATATGGCAAGTTGGCTGTTGATGGCTTTCTCAATGACATTCACTGGGTACGGGAGCAGGGAGATGAGTCTGTAATTTTTTATGTCAGTGGGGTCAGCCAAGGGTTTCTTCAGGAGGGGGTTGATCTCAGCGTGTTTCCAGTCGTCAGGGAACGAGGTGGTTGCCAGGGAGTAGTTGATGGTGTGGCAGAGCATGGGTGTGATGGTGACAGCAGCTCTGTTGAAAATGTGGTGGGGGCAGGGGTCCATGGGGCCCTGGAGTGGATTGACTTCATCGTCTTCAGTGTGTTTTCGGTGGTGAGGGCTATCCAGTTGTCGGTTGCTGTCTTCAGGGTGTAGGGGGTGGTTGGTGAGGGTTCAGTGTGTTGGTTGTTTTCGTCGAAGTTGTCATAGATGCTCTTGATTTTATGGTGGAAAAAGGTGCTGAGTTTGTCGCAGAGGTCTTGTGAGGGAGGGATGTAGGTAGACTCGCTGGTGGGTTGGGCGAACTCCTTGATGATGTTTTTCTGATGAGTTGGTGGTTGGCGCTGGTGGCGGCTCAGAAGTTGTTGTGGGCTTCTGTGCATTTGGTATACCAGGCCTTTTCGAGGCAGCGGCAAGTGCGTCTGGACTCCCAAAGTTCGGTGGTGAACCATCTAGCTTTCTTGGTGTGGGTGTTGTTGTTTTTCTTGAGGGGGCTATGGTGTTTGCACTGTCAGAGATTCATCTGTGCAGGGTCTGGGCTGTGGTGTTGGGGTTGTTGTTTTCCGCGATGGTTGGGGTGGAGTTGCTGAGTGATGAAGTTAGCTGGTTGTCGGTGATTCTGGTCCAGATTCTTTGTGGGAGCAGGTGTCTGTGGATGGTGAGTGTTCTGAAGGTGAAGTGGGCGCACCGATGGTCAGTCCATGGGAGTTCGGTGGTGTGGCTGAAGGTGATGGAGTTTTCTGTTGTGAAGAGGGGGTCGAGGGTGTGTCCTGTTGAGTGAATGGGTTCGGTCATGACCTGGAGGAGTCCAATGCTATGGAGGTTGTCCAGGAGGGATGTGGTGCTGCGGTCCAGTTGGTTGTCGAGGTAGAAGTTGAGATCTCCCAGTAGGGTGAAGTTGGTGGACGCAATGGCATGTAGGGAGATGATGTCCGTGATGGAGTTGGCGAAGAGTCCGCGGGTTCCAGGGAGTCGGTAGATGAGGGTTCCTTAGAGGGTGGAGGTAGGGCTGGCGAGTCGGGCTGATCGCGGAGTGTGCTCAGGCGGAGTGTAAACTTGTGGACAATGGCGATTCCTGCTCTCGGGCGGGGTGGGTGGTTCTTCCTTGAGATTTTGTTTCCTTGGCGAATGGCGTTTGCGACGTCCGGCCCGAGGTGGCATTGGTCCAGGTTTCAGTAAAAAACGCTATGTCCGGGGTGGTGCTGTTGAGGAGGTCCCAGATGTCAGTGGTGTGTTTGTGGGGGGATGCAACATTGAGGAGGATGCATTACGGGGTCTTTGGTTCAGTTGTGTTCCTGCGGGTGGGTTGCGCTTGTTGTTGCGACCTGGGTTAAGAGCGCTGGGTCGTATCGTAGGCGGTGCAGAGATCCAGGGTTCCTGGGGGCTGGTCTCAGTCGGGGCGCGGACGGGCGCAGACAGGCTTGTCTTTGGCGGGCAGTGGCTGCCTTTAAGTAGGGGTCGGGGAGGGCTGGACAGTAGGGGTCGGGGAGGGGAGCTGGATTGGGCCAGTCGCACTTGTCGTGCTGGGGGGAGGGGCTGCGGGTGCAACAGCGGCGGGAAAAACGGGCTGAAAAAGGCAAAAGGAAAAAGGCAAAAAGAGAGAGAAAAGTGCAAATAAAGGAGCAAATGTGCAAGAAAGAGTTGAAGAAAGACACAGAGGACACAGAAGGAGAGTGAAAGGGGGAGATTGAGATGAGATGAGGGTAAAAATGAGTGAAAAATGGAGGAAAGACACAGAAGGAGAGTGAAGGGGAGATAGAAGTGAAGGAAAAAAACGAGTGAAAAAGGAGAGAAAAAGCGGAGCGAGAGAATGAGACAGAGGTCCACTGGACCACCAGGGATGAGGCGCAGGTGAAACCTGCGGGTGGAGGAGGGCCTCAAACACCAACACTCGAGAGTGGAGGGGCTCGGGGGAAGGCCTCACTTGATGGTGGAGCTGCGAGGGAAGGAGAGCAATTTCACTGCCAATGAGACTGTACACTTCAAAGTCATAATCTGTTCTTATTAGCCAGATGTTAGCCAGATGTTCTAGCTAACCATTAACAAGTAAGCATTCTCTTTCTATATAAGTCTGTTATTATTAAACTAGGAATGACAAACCCTAGCTTACGTTAGGTATTTTCCTGGAACTAAATCACAGCACCGACAGAAGCAGCAACTGCAGGACAACCCACCCCTCACTCAGAAAAGGCAGCACTCCTCACACAGCCTTTCCACTCTTCTTCTTGGCAGGGTCCCCTTGTTTCTTGAAGTAATCTAAAGTCCTGGGATTTTAGTTGCACTACTTATGCCACATTTTTTTATGTTCTCTTTGCTGTAAGGGTCTCTGAATCCAGCCAAAATCAGTCATGTCCTCCCTGGTGTAGCATGACCACAGGGGGTGGAGACAGAATTGTAAAAAGGAGACACAGCCTATTCAGGTGAAAGTGAAACTCCTCCCACCACTCGAAATGCAGACCACGTCAATTCAACCCAGCAATTAGTCAACCAGGCAAGGCAGGGCACACCTCAACCCCCATAGTGACTGTCTAGACTGAATGCACATCCCCAGTTCCTGTCACTCAAACACCAGATGCTGAATACACAAACAGCCAGAAGCACACAGAATGGTAAAGTAAGAAAATGCCCACTTTCTAAAATTGAGAAAAAGAGACCTGGGACTAGGTCCTAGACATCGGGGGCACTACAAAAAATCACTCAGAGAGGAGTTTAAACAAAATACAATCAACAATTTGTAAAACATACAAAGTGGAGTAAACAGAGTATAACAGTATTGTACATGTCCATTTTCACAATAGTTCATCTTCAAGAAGAAGGTATTTTTACAAACATGCCTTCTCGGTGGCTAAAGCATAGATGTGAAGACTTTGACTTAAATTTATATGTCAGATTATGTATTTAACAAATATTTAACACTTACATCTCATTAAAGTAAATAATGACAAAATACTCCTTTAAAGGGTATTTAAGGTTTACTAAATTGCTGATTGCATTAATGTCTAAGGGGGCTTTATGTTTCTTTTGCACCTGAATACCCACTAAAAAGAGGGTATACTCTCCAATAAATGTGGATGCTTTCACAGAAATGCTTTATGTCCTGCATGATACAAACGATTATGTCCATTAGCACTATGGCAGTTGTAGAAAATTGGGTCAAGGTGTAGCTCGCTGATACCTTCCATTATAAAAAGCATACAGCAAACTGTCACTTTGTTGGATGATGCCATCAGTAATGTCATCAATCATATAGTTAGAGATGTCATCAGTATTTTTAATCAGTTATGTCATTTAACATGTGATGAGTAATGTGATTTGCGTGGTCATAAAGATTGCATGGCAGGGGTGCAATCTATGTTTGCTCACTGAACTTTAGCTGGCAAATGTAATTGTTTATTTGGCTTCTAAGTGTTAGTTTTTAACTTGTTTCAATACCCAAATATGACGTTAAATTAAAAACTATCTCTGAGAAGCCAGAAAAAAGACTGAATTTGGATTTCTAATTGATAAAATATGACATCATCCAATGGATATGACAGTTTACCATGAGCTTTTCATGCTGGACAGCATGGGACCTGTAGAGCCAATTTTCCATTACATCGGTAGTGCTAATGGGCATATCCTTACAGAATAAGCAGAACGTGCAGCATAATTATGAAGCAATCCACATTAAGTAGATATAATTCTTATTTTTTATGGGTATTGCGTGCAAAAGAAATGTAGACATTAATTACATCAGCAACTTATTAAACCTAGATTAAAGTTCTAAGAAATACAGTGTTTGGTTCTCATTTACCTTAATGACGTGCTCAACTTACATAGAATTGTAAGTCAACAAATTCACTTCTATATATTACCCAATTATAAGGCATAAACTAGCAGGTCCTATGAACAACTCTCCGTATTATGTAAAAATACCTAACACATATTCCCGAAATGAATACAATGGGAAACACCATTTTAGCAATGCTTAAAATCATACTGTGAATTGAACCATCTATACGTGAGTCACCCATACATTATACATTCTATAACAATGTATGTTTCAGAATTTTCAATGAATGTTTGGAAATAAATATCTGTCCTTTATAAATCTCCAGTTTCTAAAGAAAATTGTCTGTGGCACTATATGACAAATCTTTAACATCAGCATGTACACATATATCTAAATGTGACTTTTGTACTGTAATGAGATGTTTTATTGTTTCTTACATCTTTTTAGTAAGAAACTTTGAGTTTAAAATTTGAAATGTACAACTGCAACTCACACTAGATGCACGCATTGTCAACCTTGCACTTATCATTTCACTAGTAGCAAAAGTGTGCACCAACCGCACTGAATAAGACTTGTCACTACACTGTTTGTATTTGAAAGCAGTAGCTTGGAGGATGACATCAGTTGTGCGATCAGTGATGTCATCAATTATGGCATTTATAATGTCACCAGTGATGTCATCATTGATGTCAATCAATCATAAACGTTATTCTATTTGGCAAGCAAATCATAAAAGCACATAATAGTAATTCATTCGATAAATTATGCAGCGGAATAGAGATACATAATTTAAGTAAAATATTCAAAATCTTTAAATGGATGGTAAATCCAATATAAACCATGAAAAGTGCAGACAAATAAGTTTAGAAATGAAATGGTAACCCGATAAATCTATTCCAGTGTGCATTTCTTGAAAAATCTATCATAACCACAAAAGACATCACATTCCCACCCTGCAAGAAAGATAAAGTGCATATGCAAAAAATAAGTAATATAGGTCGCGCTATGATAAAATATATTCCGGTGAAAGAGAACGGGGAGTCGAGCTTGAATCCATCACGGCCGACGTCTTAGGTACCGCACATGAGACTAGTAGTGCTTCAGTGTTCATGAGAAAGGAGGCAGGGGAGTGGCCAAAACCCTCAGAAAGTCAAAAGGAGGGCAAAGAGAAGGTCATATCATCGTGGTAATCAGATGGAGGACGGGACGTCTCGGGACCCAGCAGCACAATCGAGGAGCCGGGGCAAGGAGAAGCCAACAAGGGAGAAACAGATGACTGAGTCGGTGGAGGAATCACAGCGACGTGGGAAGGCGGAGAGACCAGCAGTTTTCCGGGAAGTCCGGTCGCAGGACCAGGCTGAAGGAGGGAAGCAGGCGGCAAACCGAGAATAAAGAAAGGGGAAGAACCGGACAAGCCAACCCTTCCGTATGCAGTCATCACACCCAGCATCCAGGAGAGTGACACGGACGCCATGGGTCCCAACGCCACAGTCCTGGATATGGATTGTGCCAGAGGCAAGTGCCAGCATTTATGCAGTAAAATCTACCGACATTAGATTACAATCAATGTAGACATGTATCAACGGGCTAACCCTAACAAATGTCTAATACAGCATGTTTCCTAACCGAATCTAACATGTCACACTTATGAATTTTTCTGCATATCCTATTTTTGGGCCTACGGCAAGGTCGCTAACCGGTGTCAAATCCTTATCAGCCAGCTACGCCCTCACGTATGATTGTGCATGCGCGGAGGGCCCGTTTACCGAGAGGGTACTTCCCCCCTCCCGGTTACCCCGTACCTCCATGAACTCCATTAACCAAAGGGAGGCCCTTGCACTCTGCGCCGTTTAATGACATCATTGTGCATGTGCGGGGTGGCTAACCAGCCCAAAGAAAGCATGACTCCCCCCTCCACCGCACCCATCCGACCAAGCGGATGTACCGCCCCTGGAGTTCTAGGAGAGACCACTTGTCCCTCCCCCTGGGCGACCCCATTCAAGAATGGCGCCGCCCCCTAAGAACCTTAAATTGACTGCTCACCGTTCATGACCTTAACGCCTGACCAAGGACAATCAATAAATACGACAATTATGTTACCTGTAAACGGGAGGGAAAAAAAGGCCTAAGGAAAAAATTCACACCAAAACACGTTACCGTGAAAAGTGAAAAACAAGCATAAAATTGATACTACAACCTGTAAACGGGAAAAAGGCCTAAGGAAAAAATAATCTCACACCAAAACACAGTTATTGTGAAGAAACAAAACGCGCCTAAAATTGATACAACAATCTAACATACAAGCTCAAGAATCTACTTCAGGGGCTGGTGGGTCGGGAAAATTATTGTGCGCCTCACGCTGCGGCAAGGGGCATAGCCTGGGGAGCGCGGGAACAAGAGGGCACCTCCCGTGCTCCCCCGGCCTTTTAACCCCTCAGGGGCAGACCAGTTGCAACTGGTCCGCCCCCTTGGCTCCCCCCCTTTGACCTGGAAGCAATTAGATTGCCTCTGGGTCAACAAGGGAGCCCGCACCAATCGGTGGTGGGGCACACCAGCTGCGTCATCAAGACGTGGCGGGGGCACGCCCCACCACCGACAGAGGTAGGAGAAGGAGAGGGCAGGCGCCCCGCCATACGTGCGGGGGAGGCCGAACGGCCCCCCCATTCCTTATGGTCAGGGACTACCGACGATCCCCCTCCCCGTCTTGTGCATCCCTACAATTATATAAAAATTGGACATGAGAGGCGTTTCTTTGGAAGGCGGGGGTCTCACGACCCCTGGCCGTATTTATTAAAACATGAAATAAACAATATTTACACAAGCATTAATGCAGAGAAATCTACTGACATTAGATTACAATCAATGTAGACAGGTATCAAAGGGCTAACCTTAACAAATGTCTAATACTGCGTGTTTCCTAACCGAATCTAACATGTCACACTTATGAATTTTTCTGCATATCCTATTTTTGGGCCTACGGCAAGGTCGCTAGCCGGTGTCAAATCCTTATGAGCCAGCTACGCCCTCACGTATGATTGTGCATGCGCAGAGGGCCCGTTTACCGAGAGGGTACTTCCCTCCTCCCGGTTACCCCGTACCTCCATGAACTCCATTAACCAAAGGGGGGGCCATTGCACTCTGCGCCGTTTAATGACATCATAGTGCACGTGCAGGTTGGCTAAGCAGCCCAAAGAAAGCGTGACTCCCCCCTCCCCCGCACCCATCCATCCAAGCAGATGTACCGCCCCTGGAGTTCTAGGAGAGACCACTCGTCCCTCCCCCTGGGTGACCCCATTCAAGAATGGTGCCACCCCCTAAGGACCTTAAATTGACTGCTCACTGATCATGACCTTACCGCTACAGGCCAGCATAGTTGCCCGACTATCTGGCACCCCTATCCTCCTCCTCTGAAAGGTCATGCCTACTTAGAACCCCCCCAGCCATGCCAAAATGTTCCCCAGAAATAGTTTGTTGCCTGCCCTAGTCAGGTGGACCCCATCTTGTAAGAAGAACTGTTCCACCCTGACACACCCATGTGGTATGTTCTGCAGTAGAGGTGACCAAAATATTTTCTCTATCTTGTTGTTGGTCCTCTTTACCGAGTGATTCAACGCCTTGACAGAGTCCTCCCCCTCCATCTGAGTCTAGGAATCATCTGAGACCAAACTATGGTGCAGCCTTGGCATGTTTTAGCTAACCAGTTTACTTCTGAGATTATCTCTTCCAGCAGGACCCTCCTGCCCAATTTCACCAGGTCGTTGCCACCCAAATGTAAGATAACAACTGTGGGCGGCGGGGTGTGTCTATCGAGCAACTCTGTAAAGAACCCCTATACTGACTGAGGCAGAGACCCCCCCTACCATGAAAGGAAACCTTGAAACCTCCCTGTTCCGCCCTCTGTCTATAGTTACGTGCAAAGAAAACAGATTTAGCACATTTCACAAATGAGTGACCAACAATCCATACAACTTGTGCCTCGTTCTTATATGCTTGGGTCCGCCGTGATGAAGGTACTTGCTGTTGGTGATCCGACGACAGTTTCTGCCCTGTGTGACAGGCTCGAGAAACTGAAATACAAGCAAACAAACAAGACAGGCGTCAGCGTAAATTATCCTGCCACCTCACAACATGTGCAGCCGCGCATAACGCTTGTAACAGTTGGAAGACCATCTCCCAATCCATTTCACACTGCTCGCATGTAACCCTCTAGCAGTTGCTTCAGTGGCAGGACCCTATCCAGAACGAATGCATCCCAAAATGTTTCGGATTTAAACCAGCCCTGTCCATTGTCATTGTCAATACTCTTTGGAATTGAAACCTGGTCAGTGGGGTACCATCTGCATGCATTAACAATGCTCCCCCCGTTGCGCCTGCTCTCTGTTTGATGAAGGCCTCTACGTGGAACACTGGGCAGCAAGGATTAGTCCGTGCCCGATGGAGTACCAGCCCCTCCCCCGGGCTTCCTGATCAGTTTTTGATTTACGTATGGTAATCAATAGTGTATCACCCAGTATCTTTGCGTGTTCCAGCCGGAGTCCACCTAACATGTCCTGCTTATTGCTAGCCACCAATTCACCTACCCGGTATGCCCCATAAAAGGTCAATGTAAAGGCGGCTCTGAACAGGAGTACCTCCCCTGATGAACTGCAGATGTCAGACAAGGCATTCAATAATGATGCCAGCCGTTTTAAACCTATCGGTTGTCTGGTGTCCGTTGTGGTTGCTTGCAGGCGCCGCCACCCCATTAGTGCCTTCCGCACGATGAAACTATTTGTGGGATCTTTGGCCTCCCTGATCTGCGCAAAGAAAGAAACAGCCGCCATGTGCCTGCTATCCATTACTGCGGAGCGCCCTCCTTTATGTAATGCATCTAGGTACTGAGTAAAATTCTCTGCCTGATCCCATTTCTCTGCCCAGTCCCATTTCAAAAAGGAGCAATAAGACAAAAACGCCCCTTCATAAGCGGTTCTGGTCCTGGGCGCTAGGCTAGCTGCCACGAGGTTCTGTAGCTGGGGGCACCAATTTGCCAGAGTGTTGCTGGGAAGTGTGGAGGCGTGGCCTCTGCGGATGGTAGATGTTCCCTGAATACCTGCATCTTAAAGCGAGAGAGTGCGTCAGCTGCATTATTCAAAACCCCTGGGACAGGTTTGGCCCTAAACTGTACATTGAGTTTCATGCAAACCAGCACAATCTCCTTCAGTAGGCGAAGTATAAATTTACAATGTGCCGCCTGCTGGTTGATACATTCAACTACCGTCATGTTATCTGACCAGAAGATTACAGATTGATTACACAACTGATCAGGCCAAGCTGTTAATGCAACCCAGATTGGAAATAGCTCCAAGAAACCGATGTTAGCTGTCAGGCCACTCTCCTCCCAGCAAACCGGCCACCGTTGGGCCACCCACTTGTTTCCAAGTATGGGCCAAACCCCACACTGCCCGCAGCATCAGTCCATAGACCTAACTCTGCAGATATAGTGGGGGGACCGTACCACACTACTCTGCTGTTGAAGCCCTCCAGAAATGCGATCCAAATAGGCATGTCTAGTGCGATGGTGTTTCTCCCGCAGGCTCGTCATTGTCTGCGAGATTGAGCGGGAGAATGGGTGTGCCATGGGTATCACTCTTAGTGTGAAATTCAACTGGCCCACATTCTGCTATAGCTGCTGTAGCATCACTTTGTCTTTGGCCAGACATTGCTGGAGAGCTGCTCTAAATTTCCTGATTTTGTCTTTGGGTTACCTGAAACAACCCTCCACTGAGTCCAATTCTATGCCTAAAAATTCCAATGTGATTGCTGGACCCACAGTCTTCCCAGGCGCCAGCAAGACCCCAAAAGCCCGCATGAGCACGCAAAATTCCTGCAATGCCCATGCACACTCCTGTGAGCCCGCCGACCCGAGAAAGAGAGAGTCATCCAGGTAATGCATGACCTGGTGGTGTCCTGTCATTTGCCCAAAAACCCATTCCAGAAAATAACCAAATTTCTCAAAGTAGGCGCATGAAACAGAACAACCCATGGGCATACACTTATCCACGTAGAATTTTCCTTGAAAAGAGAAGCCTAGCAGATGCTGATCTAGGGGATGAATTGGCAGTAGCCGAAAAACAGATTCAATGTCTTACTTTGCCAGAAAGGCTCCAGGTCCCAGAGTTCTCAACATATCCACTGCCTGGTCAAAGGACGCATACCTAATTCTACAAATGTTTTCATCGAAGGCGTTATTTAAAGATGCGCCCCTAGGTGCTGACAGGTTATGAATGAGCCTGAACTCGCCCTCCTCCTTCAACCCTAACAGATAAGGTTCCTACATTTAAAATTAAGAGAGTCAACACAGCTGCCTCGTGGACAAGTAGCTTAATACTAGGCAGCTGAGGCACATAGACCACTCACAGCAAGCAGCATTCTTTTAACATTACTCCTCGACTCACAGACACCCAAAAATAATCAGACAAAGGGATTTGGAGCACCCTGCTGACACGTCACAGCTGAATTACCTCATGCATCATGGTCGATGTGGTTCAGTGTTACTCACTTCACACACAGTTCTCACAGTTTGTTGGCCAGTGGCAGTACCAGTATTCTTTTCAAGTGTATCCCCAGACACGTGTTTTTAGATTCCTCTTTCATCAGTGGGGAAAATGTTCATAGGTCGCTGGACGTGCTGCCGCAGGTCTGTCTGCTGCATGCCTGCTGGGGCTGGAGTGACGACTGTGATGACTGGGTCGTCATCTTCAGACTGTTCATCAGCAGCAGAATACACCACTTCTACTTCTTGTTCATCGTCATCACCCATAAGTGAAAGCCTTGCGGGAACCTTCCTTTTAGGCTTATCTACCTTTGTCGGCTCATGGCGTGCTTCCCTCTCAGACTGCATTGGTGGGTTCCAATCAACATCTAGATCATCAGAAGGAAGGGGGATTGCAGAAGAACTTGTACTAGCCCTCCTTGACCTTTTTCTTTCTGGGGAACTGGAAGACAATGGATCATCAGGTGGAGTGGCTTGCTCGGATGATACCTCCGCTTGAATCTCGATTTCCTGATGTGCCCCTACTTCTGGAGGAACAAGCATTGTGGGCAGTTGTGCCTCTCCATGCGCCTCTACTTGCGTCTCTACTTGCGCCTCGCTATGCGGCTCTCCATGCGCCTCTCCTTGTGCCTCTAGTTGCACCACTCCTTGCGCCACTCCTTGCTCCCTTCCTTGCCCCACTCCTTGCGCCACTCCTTGCGCCTCTCCTTGCGCCTACCCTTACGCCTCTCCTTGCGCCTCTCCTTGTTGCACCTGTGGTTGTGGTTGCGGCTGTGGTTGAACACTCATCTGATGAGTTACACCCTGCGTTGATTAGATGCTACTTTCTTGCGATGAGTCAACGCCAACATCACTGGTCGATGGTGATTGAGCAATTAAAGTGGCTGCCTCTGCGGCACTCATGGCCTTGGGCCTAACTTGGCGTGGTGGCACTGAGACCAATGAAGCTGAGGTGCTGCTCTCAGCTTGCTCCCCGGCAGACACCGCTGCTGCAGGCGTAGTTTTTTCCCCCCAAAAAGTGTCTGTGTGCACGCGAGTCTCCTTGGTAAGTGCCGGCGTCACTTGCTTCTTCTGCTCCTTCTTACTGGCAGTGGCACTGGCAACTTCTTGGTAGAGGAGCTACGGCCACCTTTCTTTGGGCCCATCTTTTTCAGATGTCAGAACAGCAGGCCGCAGTTGCATGAGTTGCAGAGTTGTCTGTGGCCACACGTGACGTTACGTGACGTTGTGCTGCACACACCGCAGCAGGACTTCTTCCTGGCCCTGATGATGAACGATGAGGATGATTCGTGGTTCTCTTCACCTAAAAGCAAAGGAAACCAGAGGAACATCAGTTAAATAAATTTTGCATATGTCATGCTTCAATTAATATTTGCAACTAGGCTTTTATTATTATTACAACACACCCAAAAACGGAAAGACCAAAAATAAAAATTGCAATTATTTCTAATCAAAAATGGATGTTTACATTAATAGAAGAGAGACCCCACAGAAAGCCTTGGTCCATGCACCACTGAGTACCCCTGGGCATAATGGATGAAAGCAGGGCAGACTGGGTGCAGGCCTATTGCACAAAGCACACTGCCTGGCTTCAAAATGGCCCTTGACCCCAACCCACATGGCCAGGCCGTGACTGAACCAGGCCTCAAATGGCCCCCACCCACATGGCCAGGCCCCAACAACACCCCCAAAAATCGAAAAACACACAAAAATCGCCACAATCCAATGCCATCGATTCCCTAAATGATGTTTAAATTCAAGAGACCCCACAGAAAGCCTTGGTCCATGCACCACTGAGTACCCCTGGGCATAATGGATGAAAGCAAGGCAGACTGGGTGCAGGCCTATGGCACAAAGCACCCTGCCTGGCTTCAAAATGGCCCCTTGACCCCCACCCACATGGCCAGACCCTGCCTGGACCAGGCCTCAAATGTCCCCCACCCACATGGCCAGGCCCCAACAGCACCCCAAAAAAATTGAAAAACACACGAAAATCACCACAATCCAATGCCATCCATGCCCTAAATGATTTTTAAATTCAAGAAACCCCACAGAAAGACTTGGTCCATGCACCACTGACTACCCCTGGGCATGATGGATGAAAGCAGGGCAGACTGGGTGCAGGCCTATGGCACAAAACACCCTGCCTGGCTTAAAAATGGCCCCTTGACCCCCACCCACATTGCCAGACCCTGCCCGGAACAAGCCTCAAAATGGCCCCCACCCACATGGCCAAGCCCCAACAACACCCCAGTACAATTGAAAAACACACAGAAATTAACACAATCCAATGCCATCCATGCCCTAAATGATGTTTAAATTCAAGAAACCCCCCAGAATGCCTTGCTCCATGCACCACTGAGTACCCCTGGGCCTAATGGATGAAAGAAAGGCAGACTGGGTGCAGGCCTATGGCACAAAGCACCCTGCCTGGCTTCAAAGTGGTCCCTTGACCCCCAACCACATGGCCAGGCCCTGGCCTCGAAATGGCCCCCACCACATGGCCAGGCCCCAACAACACCCAAAAAATTAAAAAAACACAAAAATCACCACAATCCAATGCCATCCGTGCCCTAAATGATGTTTAAATTCAAGACACCCCCCAGAAAGACTTGGTCCATGCACCACTGACTACCCCTGGGCCTACTGGCTAGTGTGGCTTTACACGCACCCCAAAATTAAAAAAAATCCACATATAACAGTGAGCTATTCAATTCCATGACATAAATGATATTTAAGCTCAACAAAACTCACACAAACAGTTGTATCATGCACCCATGACTAACCCTGAGCCAGCTGGATACTGTGCCTACCCACAATATATGTTTCTAAAAGTTATGAAAAAGTTTAAAAATTGTAGTTGCAGCTACTGCAATGCCCCAAACAAACAACACCAACTTACTTGTAAAATCTCAAATCCAAAAGTAATCCAAAAGTGATCCAAACAAAAAGTCCTCAAATACAAATATCCAGCAGCAGCCACAAAAAGTAATCCTTCCAGCTCCATATCCAAATGAAAAGTGACCAGGACATGGACAAAGCACTGGGAGGAGCCTGCTGGACAGGAACAGGAAGTTGGAGACTCTGGGGCACTTCCTTCCTCCCCCCCCCCCCGAAAATGGACTCCTTGCGCAAAAAAGTGCAGCCAAATTTCAATCTGAGGAGTTATTCTGATCCAAATCATCAGTTTCAGAAGGTTTATGCTGCCTGCGGTAGATTTCTTGTGCAGAATTGCAATTTTTGCAAGTTCGGGAAAGCAAACTGTTCAAATCTCCCGCCAGAAGTCAGCTGCGTGTCGCATGTACGTGTTCGCAATTGTTTACTCTCGCGATGCGTGATCGCGGGCCCTTATGACGTAGTCGCGTTCTCAAACTCTCGCAGTGCAAGATGGCGTGCCGCTATTACGTATTCGTGGTCAAAAAGTCTCACGCGATCACGCAGCTAGATCCAAAATGGCGCAGCCCACGCAAAAACAACTCGGCAAACTCAGAATCATGGTAAGTCAACGCCGCGCGCGCAAGATTGTATTTTTGAAGCGCGACCAAGCAAAAAAATCGGCAAGCTTGCGAATTGTGGATTTTTAGGCAAATTCACGCAATTCGCGAACCGCGAAATTGCCAAAAATCCGCAAATTCCGCGAGCGAAACGAATTTTCAGCCCACACTGACAGACAACAACACAGCTAGCTGCATGTACCCTAAATGTATGATCACCAAAACAATAAATAGTTACATTTAGCTATGTGCATCATGTCCACAATATTTAATCACTTAGAATTTGCCTCTCGAGCCACTAGTCACCTTTATATTACATGAACCACTTCTTTCCAGTCCACAGTGGTGTGCCTCTTTGAGTCTTTTCCCATACATTTAGATGTAAATGGGCCCTTCTTTCTGAATGTTATTGAGTGAACATACAGATTTAGTTTTCTTCCATGAAAAACTGATCTATTGAACAAAAATAGGAAAGTAAAAGGATGATTCAAGTTAAGGTAAACTAAGAGGTTTCAGATGAACCAAGAGATGATGGCGTGCAGTTAGTGAAAGTCTAATCAAATAACACTCAAACAAGCACATAGAAGCTTGTTCCCAAAATGATCACCCAAACATTAAAAATACCAAGTTTATCTAGTGCACACCGATCTGCCACATCAGTGGTTATTGGAATTATTAATTAATGCATGACACCTGTTCTAAATTGATGTGGTATGTACCAGTCTTTTTCCATGATTGCCACAGACATAAGCAGTTCAGTTATTTGGATCTTCACTGACAGCTGTGGATGGGAATTAAAGGTTAACATAGTAGGCATCTTGTTCTTTCAGGAACTGGAAGCATCCATTATAACTATACAGACCTTTTGTTATTGTAAAGTACTTAGTAGACTTAAAGGTTTAATACATTGTCATTCTTTGTCATCACTAAGTCACCATGCCAAAATGGTTGTATCCTTCTTGATTTTCTGTCTTTTTCTTGCACAGTGGTTGACTGAAGTTTATTAGCATTTCTTGGCATCTCAAATATAGCAATACAACATGTTTTTTTCTCTTCTTCAAAGCAGGCATTTTTGTTGTGTTACTAGTGTACTAGTTGTACTCATTAGTTTAGATTATAGAGTCCATATTCAAGGCCAGGGCCTTCTCTGGATCATGAACATTCCCCACACTTGGAATGTCTAAGAATTCATCCTCATCTACTTTTGTGTCTCCAGAAGCTTGTTAATTTTTGGGGATGAAATGTTTATTAATTTTCATCAGGGTCAGTCTCTCCCTGTTTTGAGGAGAGAGACTTGTCATTCTTACTGTGACAGTTGCACTTGCTGCACTGAAAACGGGCCCTGGGGATACACTGTCTAGAGGACTGTGAGAAGTTGAATGTAACCACTACTCAAGCAACAGCCACAGTCCTAAATTATCCTCAATTAACATGTGCCTATTTTAGCCCACTAGTAGCTTGGAACAAAAGCAGTCAGGCAGAAACTTAGAGGCAATGCATAAAGTATTTATGCAGCACCCAAACAGTAAGAATGTTAAAACACAACACAAGCAAAATCCCACAATAATTTAGAAAAATAGAGTAACATTTTAGAATTTATTTGATACCCAAGTGACAAAAATCTAATCAATAGAACCGTAATTATGAATCTTTAATGCTCTTCGTGCAATCTAGTCCGTGAAAGATCAGCATGCCAACAATGGATATCTAGTCATGCAAGACAGGGGCTAAGTTGAATGTTATGGCCTACTGCGATGGAGAAGTGGATTGGGCCAGTCTTGTCTTATCTTCAGGCTTAGAAAACATTTTGATGAAAAATGCCTGAGAAGGTAAAGTTCAGCGGGAAAGGGCAACTGGCGGTGTCTGAGGCAGAGGAGCCGTTGACAGGGAGCCACTGGACGAAGTCCCTGTGAAGATTGCTACGTTCAGACTTAGGGCCTGATTTAGATCTTAATGGATGGGTTACTCTGTCACAACGGTGACAGATATCCCTTCCGCTGAAATATAAATCCAATAGGATATTATAGGATTCATATTTCGGGGGAATGGATATTCATCGCTGTTGTGATAGAGTAACCCATACGCCAAATTCTGAATCAGGACCTAAGTTTTGTGGTGAAGTTACTCGCCTTGCACAGTTATATTATTATCCAGTTTATTTACGTTTCTTCAATAATAAAACATCTCAGCTACCACCAAAGTCCAAACACCAACTGACATCTGCCTTCCTCAGCATTCTCAGAATCTTTACCCATTACCGTCTATAAGAAGGTTCTGCAAAGATAAAGAGATACCACATCTCTCCCCCTGTTTACCCCAAACAAAAATTTAAAGTCAAAGCAGCCAACATACTAATATTATATACAGATAAAGTACAACTAAATTAAACCATGAGTGATTTGTACCAGAAGGCAAACAATAACTGCAGGCAACATTAAAAAAACCGCATGTTTATGCAGAGGAGCCCATTAAATTGATAGAAACATTTCATACATAATCTTTCATAAATCTTCGTGGAAGAACCATTGTCTCACTCCTCCTAGGCTTCCCACACACAGCAGTGTGCACATTTCTGGATGCAACCCCACCACCAGAGCCATGCTTCATGACCACAATCCTACTTAAATTCTAAATGCAGTTGTGTTCCAGTTTTACATCTTTTCTGAATAATTTAGCCACCTTGAGTGGAGAAGAGAATTTCAAAATCCTACCAACCCAATCAGGTTTCCTTACTCTTATCAAATCACTCACCTCAACTTAATTTTGCCATGTAGAATATGTGTTGTCAGAAAGTTCTTTACTTTTTAACATTTTTCGTTGTTGTTTTTGCTTCCACTCATCCACTGCCACAGAAGCACCCACTTTCTTGTGATTGAACCATGATTTACACATCAGGGAATTAGATTTCCTACCCCTAAGTAGTTTCTATTTTCATACTTTGTGCCAGCTTTGAAGTGGAAGCTATAAACACAGGCCCATAGTGCATCAGAGACTTTTCAACAATGGATACCCTGTACGTGATCGGAAGGAGGATGTGGATTCTGGCTGCTCAGCAGAGGAGGCGGGGACAGGAAAGGATTTTCAGAGTAAGGTTGACAGAGGAAGAGATATATAAGTACAGGCTGAGTAGTAATGTGATCCTGGAACTAATAACCACCTTAAAGTCATACCTAGAGAGCAGTATGCTGCGCAGCAAGGCAATTGCAACTCATGTCCAGGTATTGTGGGGCATATTATCAAACCCCTTATCGCCGCGTCATCTGCACTTTTCTGCCGATAACGCGGTGATATTTGCATTGCCCTATTATCAAGGCAGCGTTAAGTCAATTAACGTTGCTTAAAGCCAGGTTAATTGACTTAGCTCTGCCTTGGTAATAGGGCCCCTTTCACGGTAAACTCATCTTGAAAGGAGGCGTGCAGTGGGTGTTGCGGTGGGCATTCCACCGCAACACCCATTCACTTCGACGCTGCCACCTATTATCAAGAGAGGCGATAATAGGTGGCAGCGCCGAATTTAAGAACAGGAAAGACCTGTTCACAAGGTGGCGAAACGAGGAGAAATGCTTCATTTTTCCTCGTTTTTGCTTTTTCCTTATGTGCTGCCTTGTGCAGAACACATGGAAAAATCAAAATGCCATGGTTTGTTTATGTACAGGAAGGTGTCCCTTCCTGTACATAAACAAACCTCTTTTAAAAAAAGGCAATTTGTAACTTACATGTTTGCTGCATGAAGCAGCACACATGTAAGTTACAAAATGGCATTTAAGCTTTGTTTATGTGCTGAAAGGAACACCTTCCTGTACATAAACAAACCTTCCCTGCCTGCGCTGGCGTTAAGTTGTAAAACTTACCGCCATCGCAGGGGGAAACGCTAGGCTGCACCATATCCTTGGTAATATGGTGCAGCCTAGCGTTTCTGAAGTGACGAAGAAAGGTGTTAAGCCAAGGCGGCTAGCACCTCTCTTCGCCACTGTGTTGGTAATATGCCCCTGTGTTCCCTCCACCTATTGGCCAGTGGTAGTTACCAAAATGTCATAGCAGTGGTCAGAGGCATGTCGAAGAGTCCGCTATTGTGTTTCTTTTGCACATTCCTAGATGCCATGATCCACCACATACAATAAAACATCTCACATCTGCCTGCCCAGGGACAATGTGGAGATTCCACATTCCAAATGCATTTCTACCGTATAGCCAGCTTTCCACAGGTAATTGGGTATATGTAAGAAACCCATGTGCCCATATGTTCCTCATCCCGCCTGAAAAACCGGAACCGAAAAAACACCCATTCCCTAAACATTCTGGTTGTCTGCAATGCACAAAACATTGTCACAGACATTGTGACAAAATTTCCAGGGGGCCCCCATGACTCCTACATCCTACAGTGGCATATACCAGCGACTCGAAAGAGGAGCATTTGATGAAGGATACCTATTAGGTACTGGAATGTAATGTACACAGTGAAATGTATTATTGCAATCATTACTCTCTGTATGTTGTATCACCCTCATATGTGTCTCACCAGGTGACATTGCATATGCCCAGCGCCCATAGATTGTCCCAACCTACCTGTCACCCAACAACCCGCACAAAAGGCGTTACAATGTGGCACAAAAGAGCACCAGAACTATGATAGAACGCCCATTTAGCATCCTAAAATCACACTCTGGTGGCTTCACAAAAATGGCAGCGCCTTTCAGTATTCACCTGAGACTGCATTCAAAATTAAGGCAACAAGTGACATACTTCACAACATAGCCAGCAGGAGAGGCTTACCCATAGAGGTGTCTGGATTAGACTTAGAGGATGATGACCTAGGCCCACCTGTCCCACAGCCAGCCAAACAGAGCAGGGCATCAGAGGGGATAAGCCACATGGACCACATAGCCAGACAATTTATTTCACAGTAAGATGTAGACTTTTACCAGTTCCCTCCACAAATGACAAAGCAACAGGTCAATTTCAAAACCTAGGTAACCCTTTATTGTCAGTGCACTCCAACACCATGCTAGACAACCTCTCCATCATGACCAACATAACATAAATGTGATTGCATCGTGCAGTTACACCATTACCAATATCAAATAATGGGGGAAACTGCATGGCACACTATCACTGTGCAGTCTTTTTTCCCACTCCGTCCGGTATGAGTGGATATGGGAGATGGAGAAGTAGGCTGCCTGCTGCTGCTCCTACGCAGAAAATGTGTGTCTGCTGCAGAGACACTGCTGCAGCTGGAGACCTCAATATCTGGAGCATCTCCTATTGGCTCACTCACAAAACTGGCGGTCTGTATGGCTTCGATAGCAGCAGTAATTTGTTGCAGGCTTCTGGAAACATCATCACTTTAGTAGCCCATTTCAGCCTGCCGGGACAGTGTGAGTCTTGAGTCTAGGGTGGTTCCTTGGGTGTGGAGTGAACTACTGTCGAAGCTCTAGGCCAGCTTGTTATTAATGAGCCTTATTTGTTTCACCAGCAGGTGCTGAATATGCAGCATGGCATGTTCTAGCCCACTATACACTGCCTGTTTGCTGGTTCCTGACTGGGAGTGGAAGTAAGGCCTTGTATGATCACGCCTCTGGGAATGCTGCATTGGATGCTGCTGCTGGACCCTGGTGACCGGAGTGTGTATAAATTTGGTTGGCTGGTGGAATGGCAGGGCCTGATCAGCTGATGTTGGAAGTGACACGGATTCAGCACTGGCCTGGTCATCTGCACAACCTGCCTGACTCTCTGTCAGCCCATCCTGCCCTTCCTTCATCGGGGCCTGGTCCTGGTCATCATCCTCTTGGCTTTCCTGTCATCCAACAGGTGAATCTATGTGGAAAATTGAGAAATTAATGAAATAAACATGTGGGACACTATCTCAGTGGTCGTACAATGTTATTCAGCTTATGTCTGACAGTTACTACACTGTTTATGTACCTAAGTACGTTCCCCATAATGCACCTGCTGTGACTTTTAGTATATGTAAATGGAGCTTCTATGTTTATTTGGTCAGGGTATGTTGCATGCATGTGGACTGCAGGATTATGGCAGACATGTTTGAATAGTGAGAGATTTTGCACTTACCAGGTGGTAGGAGGGGTGCAGATGTGTTGAGGGACCCTGAGACACACATTGGCTCTGTCCCCTGTGTCGTCTCCAGCAGTGCCTCTGTAGATGAGGGGGTCATCAGATGGGCCTCCTCCAGTATTCTGCCCTTCTCCCAGCCTTACTGCCACCCTCTCTTTGGCCAGAGAGCACAGATCAAACTACTGCTTTTTCAGCTCATCTATTGAACTGTCAGCAACACCCAGGGCATTTATCTGATGCTGCATCTCTTGCTATATTTTTCTCATCTTAGATGCCAGGACACTATGAGAATTACGTCCAAAAAGCCTCTTATGGTTGTTGCAGCAACCATCTGTTAGAATTTCAAGTTTCCTTTCAGAAAAGTTGATTTTGCGGCAGCACTCTTATACTCCCTTCTCAATCTGCTGGCTGGCCATTCCAGGGCTTGCTTGGTGCCTGGAAGCAGTGCCGGACTGTGCTGCAGACTTCCCAATGTGCTATGACTGCTGATCAGGAATCAAGGGCCAGCACTTTCTCGGTTGTGGTCATTTAGTAGTTACAGGAAGTGATTGTACATTTTTTAAACCGCGTTCGCTAAGTGCAACTGCTAAACGCTAATTGCAACTCCTAAACGCAATTGCAACCGCGCTAGCAATTTGCCAGCACTTACTGATTTGCAGATTGAGAGTTCATTATTAGCGATGTGAAACAATTATGAGTCACAATTTGGTAGCCAGTTTGTGACGTACATTAGATTTAGCGTCTCTTAATTTGCAAGTCGCTATTTTTCGCAAATTGCGAGATGCTACATTTAGCGGTTGTACATCTAGTGCTAAATGTAATAAGGTAACCCAATGTTATCATAGTACTAAACAACAAATTTGGGAGTTTTTAACTACCAGGACATGTAAAACTTTAAAGTACGTGTCCACATTTTTAAATACAATATACCCTGCCTGAAGGATTGTTCAGGGTCTACCCTACGTGTGACTCATATGTATTAAAAAGGGAGTTTTAGACTTGTCAAAAGGTTTATCATGCCAGGTCAAATCTGCAGGGAAAAATTGCACACAAGCTGCAACGGCAGGCCTAGGACATGTTTTAAGGGACTACCTAAGTGGGTGACACAATAAATGCTGCAGGCCCACTAATAGCGTTTGAATTGCTGGCCTTAGATATATAGTGTAACACTTTACTAGGGACTTATAAATAAATAAAATATGTCAGTCAGGTATAAGCCAGTTTTACCATATTTTAGGGATTGAGCATAAGCACTTCAGCTAGCAGTGGTAAAGCGC
Organism: Lissotriton helveticus; assembly: GCF_964261635.1. NCBI lineage: Eukaryota > Metazoa > Chordata > Amphibia > Caudata > Salamandridae > Lissotriton > Lissotriton helveticus. Next base: position 880,243,686 of record NC_136071.1, on the reverse strand, counting down.
ACAGAGTTCTAAAGCCAACAAAAACAAGTTCAGCAAAAGAAGAGGGGAGAAGTAAAAATGTTTGGGAGACAACCCCAGGGCTGCAGGTCTGGGGGTGCTAGAGGGCGCATGGCAAAATGGCTGCGCTGTAGTGCAGCTCCGCCGGCCGAAAAACAAAGCCGACAAAAATCCCTCCTTTTCTGCTCGCATCTTCTTCTAAAAATGGCAGGATATGATGACCCAATGTTAGAGGCTGCACACCGTAGTTGTTTACTAGAGCCAGCACTCACATTTGTGGAGAAAGCTGCTGTTTCCAGCGCTGGCCTGCATGAAAAAGATGGCAGCATAGTCATCCTGCCGAGGGCTGATGCATGGAGTGCAACGGGGGATGGAGGCTGGGATCGGTGACTACAGGCTGGGGACCGCACCGACACCTGTTAGCTCCCTGTGCCCGTCGGAAGCCGGAGAGTGCAAGGCGGGCGAGCGGGTGAGGAGAGCTCGCGAGGCCGCTGCATTTCCCTGGGACGCGCCGTCGACGGAGGTGATCAGACGGGGTGTGGTTCCACCCCGGTCGCTGGAGCGGTACTCTGACGAACCTGCTGCCTCCTGTGGTGTCGCCGTCGGAGTGAGGATCGCTGGCTGAGAGCCGGAATGCAGTGAGTGTTGGTGGGGTGGCCCTCTCTGCTGGCGACCACGCTTGGGCCTGAACGCACTTTCACAGATGCACGCACCGCTCGCTGAAGTGCCAGGAGAGATCCACTGTGGGGGTCGGAACTCCAGTGCTGTGCAGCTGGATATCGTTGCTGTGCCCTGAACGAGAGGTTGGCGCTGCACTGACACATCGGCGCAATTGCCTAGCCATCCTGAGTCCAATTGGATGGAGCTAGGAGAAGATTGAGGCTCCTTGCACAGCCCGGACACACTGCTGTGCGGAATAGTGGAACCCGGTGGGGACTACGTGGCTGACTCCCCTCGCTTGTGTGATGTCTATGTGGCTGCGCTGGATTCCCCCTACCCCCACCATGGTGAAAATGTGTTGTTGATGTTTCTTACTTTGAAGCATAGCGCTGTGGCCTGGAACATTGGAGAGTGGTTGTGGAGTAGTGGAAGATCACTTTTCTTGTGGCCCTTTTTTGGATCCTCAGACCTTGCGCTGGGTGCTACCACTGCCTACAGGCTTCATTAACTTGCAGTCTGGAAACAAAACTGTGTCGAGGTGTTGGGGCACCTCGGTGTTGCACGACCCTGACTTGACACGCGCCCCAATATTGGACACCGCGGCTGTGATACTGTTCACGTTGTTTTGCTGCCACCTACTCTGTCGGCGACTCGGACTATAGTAGGGGCCTATGAAAGCACAGAACTTTTCCTTTTCTGGTTGGGAAGCAAACCATACCGGTGGCCAGTCATTGGTGCAGCGCCAATATGTGTAAAACTTAACACGGTCAGCCTTGCCTCACATTTGAGCCCCGCAAGACTGGCAGATTGCAACGTTGCGCCACCTCCGACTCGGAGATGGACACTCTGACTGACAGCCTATCCTCCATTGAGAAGACACTCTTGGCTGTGCAAGCAAGCTTACAGGCCATCGATGGAAAAATAGACAATCTAAATCTAAGAATGGATCATATGTCCATGAAGCTGGACAAAAATGTGTTACGCCTAGGTGAAGCGGAAACACGATTATCTGATGCAGAGGATGATCTACAGCATATGTTGACTAAAACACTAGAGATGGAAAAAGTGTTTGCCGTCATTAGGAAATGAGGACTTAGAAGCAAGGTCTCGGCAAAACAACCTGCGGATCACAGGCTTACCAGAGTCCATCAATACTACCTGCCTTGAAATCTACGTTGAGACCTTGATACAAGCAATATTTGGGCATGAACATCTGTCACCAGTGCTGATTGTAGAGCGTGCACACCGCTCGCTGGCTGTTCCTCCTCCTCCAGTTGCACCTCCGCGCCACATAATTGTGCGTTTATTAAATTACAGGGACCCCAACACTATTCTCCGTCTGGCAAGGGAGAAAGGGCACATTGTCCATAAGGGAAATACTCTGGCTTTTCACCCAGATTTTACAGCAGCCGTGCAAGCTGCACGTAAAGAATATCAACCCGCAAAGAGACTTCTGATGGCCAAAAAAATCACCTATGCAATGCTATACACGGCACGGCTGGGCTTTGATTTGAACGGCAAATCAAAATCTTCACTAGTCCAAAATCAGCAATGGAATATGCCAAGACTATTAAGCGCAGACACCGGGAAACCTCAAGTACAGCGGACGACGATCACGGTGAATCCTCACGTGAAACTGCTGACTGACACACTGTCGGAGCCAATGGATGCTCAGGTTCATTGCGATCTTGGTTGGTTTACTAACGTCCAGGCTGGGCACAGGCAACTATAGCCTTTTCACACTTGCAGCGGAGATTTAAACAACTGACGAGAACTCTTGCTGCTCAGAAAAGATTACTATTACTCTTTATGTGAATGTCACTTATTTTCTATTTTATGATTTGTGCAGTTACTCGGGCAGGAACCTTTATTCTTGCTCTTTGGCCGCCTCCCTGTACATCTGGGAGGTTATTTGTGCACCAGTGCTTCCCTATGGGGGTTCCCCACGGCTCATCTCAGCTCTGTTTTGTTTCTGGGTACCGTTTAGGGTGGTCTGAGATGGCTTTGGACATTTGGAGATGCTGAAGTGGGTGGGGCATGTTGTTGGGTGGGTGGGAATCGGGGGTTTGTTCATGTGGCTACATGTTACACAAGTATCATAGTGCATACAGGGCAAGAGAAACACATAGAAACCTGGTTATATATACTGTACTGTCCGTTTAAATGCTGCAAATAGACCGAGAAACGATAAACTGCCTGACGTGGAATGTAAGAGGGCTCAATTTGCTCAAGAAGATAAGACAGATATTGACATATTTAGACCGCCACAAGGTAAAGATTGCCCTCATTCAGGAAACACATCTGAGACGTCACACTGAGACACGTATTGTGGCACATTGGGCCGGGTACAGACTGGCTTCTTCATATTCAGCATTCGCCAAAGGGGTTCTCATGCTTATTTAAAAAATCTTCCTTTCACTGTGATCAAAGGCTGCACAGACGACACCAGCCACTATTCTATAACACATGGCAAATTGTTCGGGACAGTTGTAACTCCAGTTAATGTTTATGGCCCCAACGTAGACGATTCTGAGTTTTTTTAACGTATATTATCTGTACTACGTGACTGGCCAGACGCGACAATCATATGGGAAGGTAATCTCAATACTCATCTAGATCCCAGTAAAGACAAGTCGAGTGGACCGGGACGGCACTCACCCAAAGTGGCCAGGGTTTTTAATGAAGGGATGGCAGAGCTAAGCTTGATTGATGTTTGGTGCCTGCGTAACATGGAGAGATTAGTGGGAACACACATTTCCACTGCACATGGTAGCTGGTCACGGCTAGATTACTGGATACTGAGCGAAGGTGCGACAACATGGGTCTCTGACGTAGGAGTACTGCCAAGAACGTTATCTGACCATAACCCAATCAAACTTACTTTGCACATCCCGCAAACTGTCAGCCGGCAATTCACTTGGCATTTTTGCTATGAAGCATTACTGGACCCACTATATACTCATACGATCAGGGAGGCCATAGAACAATATTTAGTACAGAATAAGGGTTCAGTTAATAGTGCAGTAACCTTGTGGGAGGCCTTCAAGGTCACAATACGGGGCAAATGCATTAGCAAGATGGCTGGGATACTGAAAGATATCCGGGGTCAATTGACACAAGTTGAGGATACCCTGATATGTCTTGAAATGGAGTATGAGAGATCCCCTAGCACATTGCTTCTTGCACAGATTAAAGATGCATTATTGAAATATAATGACCTGGCTGCAGATGAAATCCGCTTCCAGCCTGTCAATGAGCTCATCAGCTCTGGAGATTGGGTGACCATCAGTCTTGGTGACTGAGTTGATCCCCCTTTAATCCACACAGAATCTGATTTCTGGGGCATCATCTGGTGGGGCGACTTGGGGTACCAGCCCCACTAGGCTGGATCAGGGAGAGGTGTGGCGCCGCGGCCAGGGCGACTGACGCTGGAATCCGGGGATCACGGTTCGATCCCCGGCTCCGGCGGCAGGTTAGCCCAGCACCATGCGACTCTGGGCAATAGCTTGCTTAATCTTCCCGACGGCCCCCTGCGCCTAGAGACCCTAACGGGTGATTGTGCGCTATACAAATGTGGATTATACTGTAGTGCTCAATCACCCCTAATTCATGCATTCTAGAGACTTCTTACTTAATACTAGCCATTGCTTTGTCTGACGACTTGTACATTTTATTTTTCACAGGCATACTATCTTCAGTATCATTGCCATGGGTACACAAGTGTGCAAGCCCTGTGGTGAAGGAAAAGAATGAGGCAAACTGTCCCAACAAATGGTGACAGTCCCTCTGTTGTTCTAGGATCAGGGTAGGGAAGAGGTTGATACCCTCTGCTGACCCAGCTTTCTCCTTGACGGCTAGGAGGTGGAGGAGAGGTGCACTTTCCTCTTTCACCTTATCATCTGTCAGCAGGTGAATGGTGACATAGAGTACCCTCATGGGGTTCCTGGGGGTCTTGAGGTCCAGCAGGTAGGTGACCTCACCTTTCTCTCCTTTACTTCAGAAGCCCATAACCAAAGTTATAGAGGTGGGCTCCACTGGCTCTATTACATGCAACCTCTGTCCAGGCTGAAACTCTATGAGCGTGGTCTTAGAGTTGTACCAGAGTTACATTACTTCCTGGCTTGCCTCTGGGTTTTCAAAATTTGTATTTCAGATGTTTTGCATCTAGTTCCTGAGAGCCAGCATGTAGCTGACTAAATCTACAGAGGGCTTTCTGGGAGCGTACCCCCACCCCTCCTTCAGGGTGACCATAGTGGGGCTCAAATGGGTTAAATCAAATTCCCTCCTATGGTACCTGCCTGGAGGCAAAAAGCAGGAATGGTAAGAGGATGTCCACTTATTCTTCATGGGCTCAGGCAGGCCCATAATCATGCCTTTGAGGGACTTGTTGAATCTCTCAACAAGCCCATTTGACTGAGGGTGACAGGGTATGGAGAACTTGTAGGTTACCCAACACTCCTCTCAAATGGATTTCATGTATGCAGACATTAAGTTTGTGCCCCTGTCAGACATACCATCCTTCTGGAACCACACTGGGGTAAAAATCGGCATCAGCGTCACTGCAGTTGCAGTCACAAATCTCAGAAGTACAGCCTCTGAATATCTGATGGTCCATTAAACCAAGATAAATATGTTGCCTAAGGTAGTTTTAGAGTTCAGGGGCCCAAAAAATGTTGATGCCCACCCTTTGAAAGCAGGTGCCAAAGACATGTAAGGGAGCCTGGGGAGCATTGAGCTATTGAACTGCTTTCCCACTGGCCTGACAAGTTAGACAGGCTGTCTTCATCTGAGCCTAATAGAAGTAGGTAACGAGCCAGACAAAGGTCTTGCCCTGCCCCAGACATTGTCACAGGTGTGTCATGAGCCAGTTCCAGCAGGAAGGCTCTGTAGCACTGAAGGACCACCAATACATGGGTTGCCCCAGGCTCAGGAACCTTAGGCTTAAAATATAGGAGGTCATTCTCCCAATCAGGTGATTTCCAGAGGTGTCACCAGCTGTGTGTCACCCCAAGACCTACTGAGTTAGGCACTTCTTCTGTGCTTTACAGAAGTCCTCCCTGGTGGGCCCACCCTCAACATGCCATCTAGCAAACTCATCAGGTCTCGGGCAGCAATGCCCTACACGGAAGGCTCCGTGGAGGCCTCCTTAGGGGCCCCTTCAACCTGGACCATAGGAGTTTCTGGGGCTGATTTCCTGTGCCCCTTGTCATTCCCTTTCTTGACAGCTGCCTGAGATATTTTTCCAAGCTCTAGACTTCCTTGACTCCCCTTTTGGGTGACCCTTTACCTTATAGTGAAGCACTCCCACTCACGCGACACTAACATCGCCAGGTGTGATCTGAGGTCCACTTTCTTCCAGTGAGTGTGCTCAAGGTCATTGGCTAAATGACAATTTGCAGGCATTTCAGGGCTCACAGCTACTTTCAGAGAACAATATATCCCCCCACTCAAAGGGAAGCATACCAGTTGTCTGCAACTACAACCTAGAGAAATGTATTAGGGATTACTTGCTCTGATGAGGCCAGATGACACCTTACAGTAGCCACACTGGCTCCTGTGTCCCTCTTCTGCCGATTGATGGTGACCCACTGCCTGTACTTTAAAGTATTAGAAGGCATGTGAACTTTGGGCACTATTTCTTCGTCACCCAGGGACACTAGGGTAAACTTTGCAATCTCCATACTAACTGGGGCAATCTCCACCCCAAGCACTACACTGACCACCACCTGGGTCTTGCAACATGAAAAGATGATGGGCAGAATGCTGAACTATGTCAAACATTCACCTCCATTCACAGATCTGGGTTTAATCCATTGTTATTTTGCTCACCATGCCATGCCAGTTTGGACTTAGCATTATGCAAATCAGCCTTGACCCTGCTCCCCGTGGCAACAGCCCAGCCCAAACTGCCAGGCCATGTCCTCCCTGGACCAGAAAAGAAGCATACTGGGACAGGTTTCAGGCTATCACCCCTCATCAGCCAGGCTAGCTTGAAACCACTGGCGCAGCGAGCATAGGACTCATGCCTAGGCATGCCCTTCCCACTTATGGTGAAACTGCAACAGAAAAAGATGATGGATGAAATACTGAACATTGTCAAACATTCACCCCTGGTCACAGATCTGGGATTAATCTATCGTTATTGGCTTGCAAAATAATGATGGGTTAAACTCAGATCTGTGACTGGGGGTGAGTGTTGGAAAAGTTTCAACACTCTGTCCATCATTTTATTTTGTGATGTTGCTATGTGTGCCCTAATTGGCTGAGGGTTTGCCAGATGTGGGTCTCTTTCTCACTGCACCACTGAATTCAAGCTAGTATGGCTGATGAGGGGTGACACCCCGAAACTGGACCCAGGATTTTTGTTTCTGATCCATGGAGGACCTAGCTTGTCAGGTTGGGCTGGACTGTTCCCATGGGAGTAGGATCAAGGCTGATTTGCATATGGCTAGGTTCAAACTGGGGTGACATGGCAAGCAAAATAACAATGGATTAAACCCAGATCTGTAACTGGGGGTGACTGTTTGAAAAGTTTAAACACCCCTTCCATCATTTTATTCTGTGATTTTGCAACCCTTGGGATAGTCTGCCTGTGCCTTCTTGGAACACTTGCCATCCCCTTTCACATGCCTATACCTGTAGCACTCCGGAACCTAAGGACAAACTTACCTGGCTTCTTAAAGAAGCCATCTTCGTCAGACTGGGGCTGTGTCTTCTTTACTTGAGAACTATTTTGGGGGCCTTTGAAATATCGTGTTTTAATGTTTTTCTTGCCCCTCTTCCTTTTGGTGGGACCCCTGAATACCCTTGGGGAATCCCCTTAAATCCCTTTTTGGACACTCTGGTGCTGACCCAGAGATCTGCCTCCTTAGCAAGCTCCCTGGGTTCACTGAGCTTACTATCAACCAGGTGTTGCCACTGCTCTCTAAAGCAGGTATTGAGCATGAGCTCTCTCAAAATCAGAGTGTACAACACAGTAAAATCAGCAAGTTTGCTGCCCTTCACCCAACTACTCATTGCATGCTGTAGTAGTCCAGAAATCTACCCAAGGCTGGTTGTGCAGATTCAGGCTGTCTGAACAGGGTTCGGTACTTCTCATGGGTCAGCCCAAAAGTTGTCAAGTGAAATGGCTTTCATAGGAGCATACTTCATACGATCCCCTACATTTAGTGCCAGAAGGGTTTTCCTCCCAACTTTGAGCATTTGTTTACATATGTTTGCTCCCCAAACTTCCTTTGGGACTCTGTGCATTATAAGGGCTACCTCATTAGCAGAAAAACATTTATGTGTGCCATCCAACCACATAGCTGGGCACCAGGTATTGTGCTATGCAGTCTCACCTCTCTTGTGGACACTGAATGCATGCTTCCACCATTGTTGCTGGACTCTGCTTGCGTGTCTTGAAGGTTCAGCACTTCAGGCTCCCCCGCATGTCCAAAATGCAGAGAAAGGGATGCCGCATTCCTCCACATGACATGGTCTTGCAGACCCCTGACTCAAGACTGGCAGCGAGTGACAACCAGAGTGAGGGCGGCAGCCACGGCAAGAGGTATAAACACGGACATGAAGGTTAAGCACTGCCTCCTGAACGTCATCTCCGAACCCAGGAAGTCTGGGACCAGGTGTAGATTAACGAGGCGCTATTGTTAGCAAGATAATGGATAGCCATTCACTGGCTTCGTGCTGGGCCCGGTGGAAGCCTCCTGGCAGAAAGATTTACGAGGGGGCAGTGGCAGACGAAATAAGAATGAAGGCTGTCAAAACAGACGACAGAGTGATGGAGGACCTGGCAATATGGTCAGAAATGACGCAAGCAATAACGCGCCCGGGCCAGGATGCGCTCAAGAAGGGAGATTGATGACGCTGGATGCCTGCTGATGGTAGTTGCAGCATATGAGATTAGACTATTTTGACAAGAAATGTACAATAAACTCAGGTCGTGGAGACAGTCACGATGTGAATAACGTGTTTCCGCGGTTCAGGATTGTGATTGTGATGTTAGTCACAAAAATAATAAATGAACTTAAACAAACAGCATTCGCCAGGAAAGTAGCTCCATGAAGACACTGTATAGGAAACTTTGAGTGATAGTTTTATATAAAATATAATGAAGCATATTTTTTTTAATTTTATTTGCTTTTTATGCGTGGCTTCAGAGCTTGTTTATTACAACAACCCTCCTGTGGAAATCGAATGATCTGGAAACGCGCAGAGATGCCTTCAAATTGAATGAACAAGCTTGAAAAACTGTTCTTGGAAAGGAATATTGGACGATGACATATTTTCAGCAGAGAATCTAAAATGTATTGAAACGAATAAGAAAAAGGCTTTCTCATTAAAATTGGTATAAATAAATGTCCCCAAAGACATGCACTTTTTTTGGCCCATGAGGTATTAAGGATGTAATAAGAACTCTACTCCACGCCACTAAAACGTTTGCGACGAATAAATATATATGGTCACACAGGCTTCAAGAAAAGTGCTGTGTAGTTAACAAAATATGTTGATAGCTAGAAATTAGAACAGAGTTTAATGAAAATTCGAACTCCATATTTGGTTTGTTTTAGATGTTTTATCCTTTCCTATAGCACAATAGCACATACTGCATAACTTAGATACACAATGATAATTGCAAACAAACAAAGGCATCATGTACACGTCTTATACTGGCCCTCACAATTGCCCTTTATTTTATCAACAATTTATATATTAAATATTTAAATTTCAATGTGTACCTAATGTTGACTACACTTTGAAGAAAACAGCTTTGTAAAGCTAACTACTGCAAAGTAATATAAAGAATAAAGAGGTTATCTGATAGATGTGTATTGAAAAGAGTGAGTTTGAAAGTGGATTCCAAATAAAGGAATGAACTACTTACTATTTAAAAGACAACATACTGAAAATGTTAATGTTAATATTGTACGCCTGGTCACAAATTTTAACATGTAGTCACAAGATATTATTAAAATGTTGAATTAGATGGGAAAATCTCGAAAACAGATAACCTCATGAAAGGATGCATTCATACCAAGTTCACATATAGAAAAATGTACTCACTTCAGTATGAATGGGTATATAGTTATCCATGGAAGATAAACAACACATGATCGGCTGACAAAGAGACATTGATTTTTCATATGTAACAAAGGCAACATCTTTTGATGTGTTTGATGTGCCATATGAAAAGATGCAAATACCTATCCAAACAGCCCACAAATGTAAGATCAATGTTACCATATATGTAATAGAATGTGCATTCATAGTTAAATATTTTGATCTCTTTGAAGTAAAAAAAAGGATTTCTGAGTGCAAATGTGCAATTAAAATTAAAGATGTCACCTATGCGGTTCCACAACACTTTCAAATAATGCATGGAGGCAATGGAGAATTGCGAACATATTATGGCAATGATCATACAGAATAGGATAGAATTTAGAGCCAGAACTCCAGAGTCTGAGTGCATAATGCCTGTTGAAATCAAACATCCAAAAGTACAGAATCTTGAAGAAGAACTAGATGTTCATTTAACGTACATTCAAATGATAATGAAAGGTAGAAAGCATCTACCTTGTAACATGTGTATTTAGGATACAATAACTAAGAAAATAATTTAGCACCTTTCCCTTCACATGAAGATTTTTGTAAATAAACGATCCATTTTGATTATTTTTTCTTTAAAAAAAACCATAGACGGGATAATCTAAAATGGTAAGATTGATTGCCGTGCATCAATACAGGCTTTTTATTACTTAAAGCATTATTAATGTTTTCTCTTCCAACATAACAAAAATGAAATAATTTTTTAGTATTTACCTGTTTTGCTGTCTGGGGAACAGCTGCCTTCGTGTTCTGTCTGCCGTGAGGGGAACAGCTTTTTCATCTACATGACGTTAGGGTAACGGCCTACATCCCCCAGTAGCCCCTCCAGGGTCGCAGGGGAGCCACGTCACACCAGCACCGGCACCAGCCTTGAGAGCTCTCCCGCCCCACGCAACGCGGGACGTGCTTTTGTATTTACCTGTTTTGCTCTCAGGGGAACGGCTGCCTTCGTGCTCTGTCTGCCGTGAGGGGAATGGGTTTTTCATCTTCACGCCGTGAAGGGAACGGCCTACATCCCCCAGTAGCCCCTCCAGGGTCGCAGGGGAGCCATGTCACACCAGTGCCGGCACCAGCCTTGAAAGCGCTCCTGCCCCCGCGCAACGCAGGATGCGCGCGGGCGGCGCCGGGCGAAGCCCGGGCAAAGGGCGGGCCGTCTGTGGCCGTCGGAGGCCGAAGGAGGCCGGGCTGGGCAACCTCTTTAATGCCTGCAAATGGGTAAGCGGAAACAGCAGGGCAATGGGGAGCAGGGGGGCAAAGAGGCAAAGGTGCAGAGGAACTCAGAATCCATCATTTCTTATTTGACATCAGCCGTGGGGGTTTTAAGTAAGGAGATTGCCAATGCGGAGAAGGAGTTGGGATTGGATCTCCCCTCAACGGTATGTGAAGTGACTGATATTGTGCCTGTGACTAAGGTACCATTATAACCGGTTGCAGTGATAACTAATTCCACAAGCGTGACTGAGATTCAAAATGGTATAGTAGAAGCAGTGGGTGAGGTCTTCACTGACAATCAGTCCCCTGGGGGAGAACGATCTGGACTAATAGCACAACGTAACCTGAGGAAACGAAGAGGAATTAAGAAGGGCATAAAGCGGCAAAAACAAGTAGCTGTTTTACAACATACTGACTGTGATATCCGAAAAAAACTGGGTGACCTGGTGGAGGAGATGTTCAATTCACGTTTGGAGCCAGCCTCAGCGGCTATTGCCAAGGACATTGTAGATACTGTAAATATTTGTGTCGCAGGTCTTTTGAAAAAATGTGAATTCATTGACTCATTCATAAACGAGTACAGAGGTCTGCAAGACTTGGTTAGACAGACCCAGCAAGATCATATTGCCAAATCTGGGAACAAAGAGGGTCATTCTTGTATTACTAGCTCAACTTTAACCCAGGATCAACATACTATAACATCTAATAATGGGAGTGTGGGCGCCATTGGTAACATTCCACAACATGAAATTGGGAGTTTTATTCCCTGTAACGCCCAAAGGGCGGGCAGTAATAACATAATTGGAGAAAAATTCGTCAGGTATCCCAGTACTAGCAAGAGGCTAGTTAACCCTTGTGGCATCAATCTTGATCTCCCCCCAAAAGCTCCTCCTTTGGTGGCTGTTTTCACAGGAGTACCCCCATTAGGTGTTGGAGTGGTTGAATCTACCCAAGAACTCCCAAGGCAGTCCAGAAATTGTTGTATACAACATAGCAGTGGGGGGTTAAATATATCGTCTAGCATTATTATGGCCAGAAGGGTTGGATGGATTGGACGCCCTAAGAGTGTGGAAGGGGATTGTGTGGTAGTGAATTTTAATAGACGCAATGTGGCAGATAGACTGTTCTGGGACGCTTCAGAGTTAGATAATTCTGGTATTAGACCATTACCATTGGGTTATTTTTTATCCACCATCAGTTGTACACATAAATGCACATGCTACCTACTCACCAATGCCTATTAGGAAGAGGTCTTTGTTGGCCCCTAATACTTTACATGAGATTCCTCAGCCCCAAATAGCTGGGGGCTGAGAGCGTTAAAGCAGCTCCACAATTATTTTTTAAAATTTCAAAACAACAGGATACAGATATAGTTCTAACTAACCATTTCACCCCATGGACACACTTGGAGGATATTGACTGACTAGAAGATACTGCCCAGCACTCAATGGAGAGACTTATGGAGCCAAATCTAGCTACCTCCTGCAAAATTCTATGTTGGAATGTTACAGGAATTAGGTCTAAGAGAAATGATGACATCTGGTTGGACTTTATAAAAAAATATGACATTATTGCCATGCAGGAAACATGGGACACAGCTAAGAATTTTTGCCTGGATGGCTATATGGGTTTTGTTGTTCCTGCAATTCCAGGGACAGTTGGCAGATCGAAAGGAGGTTTAATCCTCCCTTTCTCCTTAAAACTGAATGGTTCCCTAAAGATGTTGGAGTCAGGCTCTAGTAATTTTTTAATGGTTGAGTGGGCTACACCCAACTTGTCTAAAATATTATTTATCAATTTTTATAATGCCAGAGAGAGTGAGTTTATTAATCAACACTTGGTCTCCCTGGATTGTTTTTTGTCAGAATATAGAATAAAACAAAACACTGCATTCGATATTATCCTTATGGGTGATTTTAATATTCACCCATGTAGTTTGGACTGTTATATAGATGAGCACCAGGGGCCTCCCTGTTCTGTGGTTCCACATTTTGAACATAGTAGACAGGGAAAGGCTCTGGAAGATCTCCTAGCTAACATGAATCTTTTTGAGTCAGGTTTTAGTGATGGTGAGGAGAGGGTCCCTACATTTAAAGGAAATGACACAGGCACTGTTATTGATTATATCTTTTTGTCTTCCTGTGTTTTAACTAGGGCTGTGTTGTACAAAGTTGTATTTTCTGTGTTTAGTGACGATAATCTGGTGACTCTGGAGGTGGAATTAGGAGAAGCTTTGGGCTTTAGGGATAGTGTGACTTTGCGTGTTAGTCAATTGACTACAAAAGACATGGGGAGGGGACTCAAGTGGTCTAAGGTGGTTCCTGAAACATTTTTTGAGGATTTTTTTTATTAAGGCTGATGTGAACTTAGCCATATGCTTAGACAGTTCTGCTCCTGGTTCGGAGATAATTAGTGCTTATGTTGCCATATGTAGCCAGATTGCAAATGATTTAAAGGCTAAAACTAAATTGAGACCTCATCAGGAAGAAAGATGGTTTGACAGAAGCTGCTCCAAGGCTCATGTTGCTTTGCTTCAAGCCCTGAAGGAAAGACCAAGAAATAGGGAATTCATTGCTAGCTTGAGGAAAACATACAAATTGGCTATCGCTCAATCCAAACAAGAAATTAAAGATGAAGCGTGGAACAATCTTTTATCAATTGAAGTATATGGGGACAGTGGTAAATTTTGATTAACTATTAATCATCCCTTTTTCTTGGGGCAAGAGAACATACCCTTGGATTGTATCATTCCAGATGGTCAATGGCTAGCACATTTTAGGGAAATCTATGGCAATGAGGGCTTGGGTTCTCTGGTAGGTGATAATATGTCTACACAGCCTTTGCCTCCCATATCCTTTGAAGTGGCTGAGGTAGAAAGAGCAATCCTGGATATGTAAAAAATAAAGCACCGGGCCCGGATGGGGTCCCAGCATATTTGTACGGGAACATACCCAAATACTGGGCTAAGATTTTAACTAATGTTTATAATGCCTCAGGCTCTAATGGGTTTCCTGCCTCCTGGGCTACATCCATCATCGTCCCGGTTTTTAAAAGGGGGCAGAGAGGGGACCCTTTGAGCTACAGACCAATCTCTTTGATAGACTCAGCAGTAAAAATCTTGGGAAGAGTCATCTTGTACAAACTCATGGATTGGTTAGATAGCAGGGGGGTCCTCTCTAATCTCCAATACGGTTTTAGGGAAAAGAGAAGTACCCTTGATCAGTGCCTGAACCTACAGCTTTTGATAAGTAAATATACAGTGGCTAAGGAAGGGTCCCTTTTTTTGGGTTTTATGGACCTTTCCTCAGCTTTTGATTTGGTTAACAGGGCAAAACTGTGGTCCATCTTATTAGATTTAGGCACTGATCCAACTTTGGTTAATTTTTTAGCAGTTTTACACCGGGGTCTTTTAGCGTCAGTCAGGGTTACTCGGGATGGTAGATGCACTGGTCACTTTAGTTCAGAGAGGGGTGTCAGGCAAGGATGTATCCTGGCCCCCCTCCTTTTTACTTTAAATATTAATGCTCTGGAGAAATCCTTAGGAGGAGCCTCTCTGGATGTTCCGCGTATAGGGGACTCGGTAATCCCGGTTCTCCTGACGAGGATGATGCTGTTCTATTGGCCCATACTGGCCTTGGTCTCCTTTGGGGATTTTATGGTGTCGCTGGATTTGAATGTAAATATCAAGAAGTTATATGTTATGGTGGTTGGGAAACATTGTAGGAAATTGAAGTCGAAATCCTTTTTCTGTAATGGAGCTGAGGTTACGAAGGTGCCCATTTTTATATATTTAGGGGTCCTCTTTGATGAAAGAGGTACCCGGGGTCCTCAACAGAAGCTCAAAAGTAATGCCGTAGCAAGGTCTACCTCAGCACTTATGGGTTTTTCAAAGAGGTTGGGGGCAAGACTAGTGGAGGCACTTTTGAAAATGTATGAATCTAAATGTTTGGCTATAGCCATGTATGGCTCCTCTATATGGGGCTACACATCGCAGGACAGGATCCAAGTTGCAGAAAATAAGTTTTTAAGATCTCTTCTCTCAGTACCCCTGTCTACCCCAACTTTTTCAATACATACTGAACTAGGGTTGGGATATGTAACGGATCTGTTGAAAGTTGCCCCACTGATGTGTTGGGTAAAGACCTGGCTAAACCAAGAAATTACACTGAATCATCAGATTTTAGGTGTTTGTGTATCTATGGATAAAGCTAACAGGGTTCCCTGGCTTGTGTATGTAAGATTAATGTTTACAAGACTAGGGTGCCCCGAGATTTACACCTCACCGGATTGTATTAAAAAAGGAGGTTGGGAGCTGGACAAAGATTAGTTTCTTAAACATGTTAGCATTGGAACGTGAGGAGCAGGAGCTAAAGAAACCTTTTGTAAAGGCTAACTATGTGTTATTAACTACTCCCGCACTTGAGCCGTATTTAAAAATTGTAACTAGACCTTTTCATCGCCAGCTTCTGATTAGATTTCGATTCAATTTAATTAATTTAACTTTAGTTTTTTTTCCTACCTGGGGTAATCCTGAAAACTCTAATCCATGTCATTGTGATAACTTTTCAACCCAGGACACTTTGCACTTTATTATGTTTTTTGAGTTCTACTCTGACATTCGGAAAACATTTTGAATACCAATATTAAGAGAGGCAGGTTTTCTACAAGTTAGGCCTGCTCGCACTTATTTACAGGTGTTAAGTAGTACTTGCGACATCTTTTGTGTTGCCAGTCTTTGCTGCTCGGAGCAAAACTAAAAGATTAGCCATCCTTAATAATTATAATCCTGTCTGATTTTATTGACTACTAAAGGAAATGATGGGTATTTATTGTATATTGATTGGTATTGTTGATTTTATATATATGAAATGTTTGTATTCTTGTCTTTTAAGATATTAAATAATTGAATAAAGTGTTTTGACTGACTTACTGACTGAAATCATTTTGGAAATGAATCCTATTTATTGGATATTAACTGTAAGAGATGATTACTTACATACGTGCACATCTTTTTATATAAAACAGCATGTTTTGGGATTGTACAAACATTTTTAGTTTATTAATCAGAAGAAACACTGGCTACATATTATTAATTAAATCAAACCAGACAATCAACTCGATGATACATTGTGACAAGCTGCCCTTTTGAGCTTTGAAGTAATTTCACCTCTTTCTCCATTGTGGTTAGAATTTGAAAAAAACTTCCTTATGGCCTTCACTTTTAAGGAGGTTTTGTCTTTTCCTTTTAAAAAGGCACTCCTTTACTCTCCATTTTTCAAACAGACTGTTTTGTTGATCAAGCCCACATTTCTCTTAATTCAAATGACCCCTTTCATATTTCTTGGAATGCCGTTATGATATAATTCTTTAACTCAGGTTAATAATAGACCTCTTTTTTGACGTACTTGTAAAGATATGGATCTTATGTGGGTTCATCAACTTTTTCATGTTAGTGCTCCTATTCCTTTACCTCAATTTTGTGATGCTTATCAATGCCTCAAGTCTTTTTATTTATGTTTTCTATCATTGATGAATGTGGTGCTTGATGTACTTTTCCCTACAGGGTTCTTTGTCTAGTTTACTTCCTCTTTCTTCTGGATTTACTGTGTTCCTCTAAACAGGCCCTAGAGCATCAGTTATTTACAAGTATTTCTTGCTATCGGACCCAACTCGTACCAAATCCAAGGTCGAACTTTTATGGGAAGAGGACTTGGGGGTAAATTGGAATGTTGCTTTTTTGGAATAAGATATGGCCACACATTTATAAAGTTTCTAGATCAGCTGGTATTACGCAATCCCTATTTTTAATCTATCGCAGACTTTACTTCACTCCTGCACAATGTTCTAGGTACTCCTCAGGTACTTCTGCTAAATGTTGGCCTTGTGATTTTCCTCAAGGAGACCGTATGCATATGGTATTTAGGTATCCTGATACACTTTCCTATTCGCCTAGGGGCTTGTCCCCAATTAAACAGATTTTTAACATACAAAACTCTTCTAATACTCTTTTTCTATTTCTGGATACACTAACTCCCATATTAGTCACTTATTCCTTTTTTTACAATGTTAAATTATTAGATATTTTATTGGCAATTGCATTTCAGCAAATCGTTTTTAACTGGAAAACCTCATCCTAATTATCATATAAGGTGTGGTGGGATTATGTTTGTTCACATCTTAGATTGGAATCTATGTATATGATGCAATGTTCATCCTTTCAAAATGCCCAAAGGTTATGGTTACCGCTTACTGTATTTTTTAATCAGGTTGGTGGTACTGTATCTATATTGTTACTATATTGTCTGAAAATGTTCCTCCTCCGTAATTATTTTATTGTCTGTCTTTGTTTTGCATTTGAATGGAATGTTATAGTTTCTAAGTACATATTGTTGTTATGCTTACTTATATTAAGGCATGGTTGAGGAGGTGAATGTTTCTTGTCATTATATTTATATATAGAAACTCTCCATTTTCCTTCCCCTACCTCCCCCCTTTTCTTCTTTCCCTCCCCAAAATTTATGAAGACTTTAATGTTTACATACAGTGTATTAGTTGGTACTTGCTTGATATTTCATCATTCATATTTATGTAATAGTATATATTGTTGTATTAAATAAAGTCTTTTACATTGGAAGGCCCCTTATAATCCAGTCATCTGCCATCTTCTCCCACTTCTGTTTCCATCTGCTCCATCTTAGACCTTGTATCAACCATATCCGCAAGTGGTCCTTAAACTAGAAGTCACTTCATGACCATGAAGGGATTCTCATTTTCTGCAATAAATAAAAAAAATGCCATGACATTTAAAAATCAAACAATACATTTAAAACACTGAAACCAATGACTTATCACTTACATTATTATCAACCTTAAACAACTAAGAAGGGTTATACTTTCTTTAGTAAAAAATACGGCCACCATTCCCGTATAGATTATTTTTTCATGGATCAATGCTTGTTGGAGGAAGTTGAAGAGGTTAAACATCTTCCGGCTACTCTCTCTGATCATTCCGCGGTATTACTCTCTTTGAGATTTCAGGAAAAAAGGGCTATAACCAGATGGACTGTAGATCGGACAATCTTAATATAAGATAATAATGGGTCAGCAAAAAGTCAGGTCTTTTGGGCTGCGTTGAAGGCATTCCTTCTTGCCTTGGGAACATCAATAATTACGGGGAAGAAGCGTAGCTCTAGGCAACGTGAGAATGAACTGTTGAAATCTATTTAAACTAAGGAGTTTGAATTACAGAGGGCTTCCTTAGAACCTTTTATTGAGGTCCCCCGTCTTACTAAGGAGTTGGAGAACCTTCAATTAGAATACCGGGGGCTTTTGGATATGATTATAATAAATAGATGCCAGATGACTCTGCATTAGGCATAATTTATGGGGCATTACTTAGTGAGTTGGGGGACAGACAAGATCAGTTCCTGTTTAAGTTCGGAGACCCGAAATTCTTTAAGAGAGTAAGGTTAAAAATTCTCCTAAAGGCGCTAAAGAATTGGGTATTCATACGGAAAAATTTGAGAACCACATATTACTCAGATTATTTGCCAATTCGGGGTTCCCCAGGCACTCCAGCATGTTTAGATGACCTACTCAGCCTACCATTGAAACAAGCAGGTATCTCTCGTTGGGGAGATTTGAAAACTGGTATGGACCTGATGAGCTGGGAAGTTATGACATCATGTACCGATGGGCAATTAACAAGATTCAAATATTATCAACTGTCTGCATGGTGGGCTCGGCAACAATGGGAAGAACAGATAGATGATGCCTAATTAATTCAAGCTGTGAGAATTGGGAGTTTCAAAAAAGAGGTGGCTTTGTGGTACCAAACTTTGATTGGAGCAGAAGCTGACATGAGCCAGGATATCCAAAAACTTTGGGGTGATGATGTGGATATTATTAATTTGAGCGATGTTTGGTTGAGCTCGTTCACATTGCTTTGTGAGACAGTTAAACCAGCTTACCTTAAGCGAAACCATCTTTTTACTTTTATCGGGTTTATTGGTCTCCGGCGAAATTGACAAAATTTACAGGAACTGAGCACATCTGTTCAAGATGTCAGGATCCCTCAGCAAATGATAGTCATATGTTTTTAATCTGCCCCATAATTACAAAATATTGGAAGCATGTATGTGAGTTTTTGACAGATGTAACAGGAATCCGAATAGAAGCAACCCCTACGCTTATATTTTTGGGATTAGGCCAGGATGGTACTTTGGTTTCAAATAAGCCTGCGGCAAGGCAAATTTTTTATGTTATTTTATTGGGAAGAAGAGAGATTTGTAAAGCGTGGAACTCGGCTGTCCCACCCCTTTTCTCTGATTGTAAAAACAGCATCCTATATATAAGTCAACAAGATATGGCGTGCGATCCTAGAAGTCGAAGAAAGACTTGGGCTCTGTTGGTTGAGTAGTGCCAGAGGAACGGTGTCCAATGATTAAGCCAACAAATAGCTGTCGGTCCTAGTCCCCCTCTTTGGTATTCTTGCCTGTTAATCATAAGAGGGGTTGGAATTGAAACAGTTAGATTTCTTGTCTGGAAAGACTCTATTCCCATTTTCCTCTCGCAGGGGAATTGGCAGGATGAGGACCAAAAAAGAAAAAAAAAATCTTAAGCAAAAGTTCCTTTTAGAAAATCTTATTTTTATAAAATAACCTCACATCTCCCAAACCACTCACCATATAATGCTAGCTCCCTGATTCTCTGGGCAGTAAAAATATGATAATCAACTTTTATGGCAAGACAGAAGGCTAGCATTATGCATGTTCTGTTATGTACTCAAATCAAATGTACCCCAATCTAAGCCCAGGTAAATACACAACCTTTTATTTACATTTGTTCTACCTTGCTCTTCATAACAGTTCTAGCACTGACCTTTTACCCAGTTATATGTTGAATAAATGTCGATCGGTTTCCTTGAAACTAGCCACATTTATTATGCTTGAGGATTCAAGGATCTCAAGCACATGACATACATAACAGCATGAACATACTTCTGTACAAAAGTCATGGTAATCTTCATCCTAGGGCGAAAGAACTACTTTCCATAGTATTGATTTAGGCTCATTTTTGTAATCGTACTCACAACACATCGATTATGTAAGGAACCCCGAGTCTATCTTTCTGGTATATAAGAACCATACTTTCCTAGATAGACAGAGGAGAAGCTTCGACGCTGACACAAGGCACTGGGTTCCTGGCCTGCAGAAGCTACAACACGCATAGGTCTGACATCCCTTGAGGGGTGTCCAACTCAAGACCAAGACGGGGTCCTTCATTCTCTCCCATCAGGTAATGGGGCTGGCATCATTCCTAGGGGATCTTGGCTTTACACCCACATACATACTAGGTCACTTAGGTACACTTAGATAGGGTTTGCATCATAGGAGTACGCTTGATTGCTGTCATGTCAATATGCCTGCATATATTCACAGTTTTTGCACCATTGTAGAATTCTACCTTTTATTTACTCTGTTGGTGCTTGTAATCTTAAGCATCTGTTTCTGTCTAATGATTGTCACAGAAGACATGTTTTATACTAGAATGACTCTGGTTCAAAAAATGACTATTGAAAAGGCCCCCATTGTTTATTCTGTTTATTTCTCTGAGACTGAGTGAGCACGACTGACTGAGCGAAAAGTGCTGCACTGTTTTCACGATCTCTGAAGGATCAAGGGTTGTCATGTTCGATAGTTGCCAGAAACTAGTGGCTCCTTGGTAAGGTTAGGGGGCTTAAGGTGGCACCGTGAGCTAGCTGGTCTAATGGCTAACATATCCTTTGGGAGCATTTGGAATCAGTCTAGACACCTATCCCTTAGCTTATGTTGTTTAAATATATTTTTAGGAACTACACAACAGTTGAAAGCCTGTAAACACGCTGCTTGAAACATGCTCTATAGGTTTGAAGTAAAACTTTCTGAAAACATCTTCATTAGACAACTCAGCAGCTTTTGAGATCTCCTCCAGGCTACCTCCATTAACACAAGCTTTAAAGGTGATATTGCCACTGAGAGAATGTGCTGCAAAACAATTCATATTCACTCCTGCCCTCTTTCATAACAGACCTCACCCATCTAGCTATAGTAGGAGAAGAAATTCCCTTATATAGTTTCACATAAGAGATTAATAACTGATCTACTCCATCCCCTATAAACTATAATACACTACTCTCATATTCTCACAAGCAATTGACAATGCCAAGCTTAGGACAGGCATCAAACATTGCATAAAAATCTGAAACTGACATAGCCTTAGTCCTTCTCCAGGTTTCGAACAGAACACCCTGAGGTGGATAAAACCTAGAACTAATATCAAGTGCCTTAACATTATTCACTCCAAAAGAAAATGTGCATAACAGGGTTGCCATCTTCTAAGATAAGTCTCTGAGACCCAAATATCTATTTGCGGCCAACTTCCAAACAACTTTAAAACCAGGTCAACATCCCAAAATAAATTATATTTTGCCTTAGGCGGTCTTTTCAACCTAATTCCTTCCATCACTCTACACACCACAGGGCTTCCACCTTCCAAACACCATGTACCAGTGCATGACCAGCAGAAGCCACTGACCTATAACAGTTCACTGTTCTGTATGATAAATCCTTCTCAAATAAACCTGCCAAAAAAAACGCAATTTTCCACCATTATCTCATTTGCCTCCACAGGATCCAAATCCCTTCCCATGCACCAACGTGGCCAAACAGACCATGCACTCTATATCTATTCCGAGTTGCAGTAGCCCAGTACTCAGTAGCTGTTCCTGAGAGCTCTAAGAATGTACAGGATCCCCTGAAATCTTCCATACAAGTAGGTTGAGCAAACCTGCCTCCACCAAGGGGCTGCTCCATTCTTTCTTCTCTTGCCAACATCCCTTTGAAAGCCCTGATTAAAAAAGGCTCATCCATCCCTTTTTCCAACACTGAAGGGAACCATGCCTGAGAACTCAAAAAGGGAGTCACCAACACTATCCGACAGATTTACTTGTGCGCATGTATCAACACTTTCTGAATCATAACAAATGGAGGGAAAGCATATCCCCCATGCCTCTCCAATCCTGAGTGAAAGCATCCATTGCCATTGCTTCTGTATCTGGTCTCCAATTGATGTAGTCCTCCAGCTGATTTTCCAACCTTGAGGCAAAAAGATCTACTCTCAGAGGACCAAAACATTCCTGAATCTCCAGAAACACTGTTCTGTCCAACCTCCAATTGCTGTCATCTATTTGATTTCTAGAATTCCAGTCTGCTACAACATTCTGCACACCGGGCAGATATTGAACCTGTAAAGCAATCTTCTGTTCCAAACAAAACACCCAAAAGTTCTTTGCTATCTCCGTCAACTTCCTTGATCTGCTTACACACTACTTGTTTATGTATGTAACTGCTGTTATATTGTCCATTTTCAGAAGAACTAAACCAACTTGGAACTGAGTTTTGAAACTTCGCAATGCAAAACTCCCTGCTTTCATCTCCAAATAATTTATATGCTCTATCTGTTCCATCCTGCTTCATACTCCTCCTGTTTCCTGAGTAGAGCACAATGCTCCCCAACCAGATTTACTTGCATCTGTGGAGGTTCTTTAATTTCAACTCCATTTTACATTCACTGCCATTTTGTGTTGCCTTTACACAGGCTGCTTGGTTCACGAAGTGTCTCTGCCCTTTGGATTGCAACGTGTTGAAAGCCCCCTCCGTCCTTGTTTTGAAACCCATCTCAGACACCAGCCGGCCTAAATTAATCCTTGTCTGGACTACCTAATCTCTATATCAACTATCTGTTAGCCTTTAGTATTCTTCTTGTGCCGTATCTTATCTTTTGGACTTCGCTATTCTCTCCCTGTGTTTTCCTATTTCACAACCTTTCTTTTGAAGCATACAGACATGTCCTGCCATTACTGATTGACCTATAGGTGCTGTCATTGATTGACTTATGGGATTGGGCAAAAACACGACTCAAGGGGATGTTCTGGTTACATGATGCCTTGTTTTGAATGTTTTCCTATTGGCTAATATTTGGCAGATCTTGCATGTCCATATTAGGCATTTTGCATGCTTGCATGAGCTAGGACTGCCCCTTACTTTTATGCTGAGTTTGTAACTCTCACATATATAAGACCCCAGTGTTCTGTACTCTGCAGACTGCCTCATTCAGTTGCTAAGGCTTCTGTGTGACGTAGTCTCACTCATTTGAGTTTAATAAAGATGCTCATTTTATATTCCAGCTTCTGTGTCAACTTCTTCTTTCTATTAGTGAGACCCCTGAGAATGAAGTTTGATTTCTTCACTGTCTCCAATACAAAATCTGGTCTAGAACCAAAAATCACTCGTTCATTCCAGGCCTCCAAATTCTCCAACCACCAAGTTAATTCCTCTCTCACCTCCTTTGAGACTGTTATACAATCTCCATTCCAGAAATCTAGTGCCAGACCAGCAGTCTTCTACCATTATAATGCCTGGTACAGCAAAGGACACACTGCCTGAATTGATGAAGATAAAAGACTAATTATCCTTTACAAAACTCTCAATTTCACCATCTGCTTCCTCAGCAGATACTTCACTTCCTGTCTTATCTTCCTTATGTTTTTTTCTCTGGTTACAATAATTGCCCTTTCACTGTGTGCATCATAAAGCCTAAATACTCATGGGACTGAGATGGCATTAATACTGACTTTTCCTTGTTTATTAGAAAACCCAAAGATTCCAACAAGGACTTCACCGTCTCCAATTGTGATCTTAAGAAGACCACATCCTGGTTCATTATCAGAAGATCTTCCAAATAAAGGATCATACGTACACCTCTATCTATTAATATGGTGAGAGATCCTGTACTTTGGTTGGTATCCGAACCTTGTCAAATCTGAGTAGCCTTTTATACTTTTTATCAGGCGTTATACACAGAAGACTCAGAAGATCTGAGGGTCGTCGAAGACCTAATACATAATTATCTGGATTTCGCTGTAATGGAGGGAGTGACGCAGGACGAGAGGGAGCAATTAGATAATCCATTGATTTGGAAAGAGATCTTAGAAGCAATGTCGAAGCTACCCAGATGGAAAGCGGCTTGTTATGTTATGTTATGTTAATTACTTTTGTATCGCGCACAGCTGCCCCAGCAAAGGGGCGTCCTGGCGCCCAGGAAGGTAAACACAACATTACATATAGCTGCCGAATCAGAAGTTTTTATTAAAAAGTACTGTTTTTATCGCACGTCTAAACTGGAAAAGATCTTCCAGTGCTCGAATTTCCGCAGGAAGAGAGTGCCAGAGTTTTGCGGCTACCACTCGGAAGGAGCGGCCGCCAGTCCTGCTCAACAGAAAACGTGGGACCACAGACACATTCTGACCCATTGATCTCAGGGGTCGGGAGGGAACATATGGGGTCAGAAGATTCTCCAAAATGGGTGGGGCTGTACCTTTTAAAATTTTAAAAGCCAGGCAGAGCACCTTGAACTCAATCCTCCTGGCTACTGGAAGCCAGTGGAGCGCCTGCAATGTTCTTGAGACCGAACATCTCCTAGGCAGGCCGACTACCGCTCTTGCCGCGGCGTTTTGTACTCGCTTCAGCCGTTTTAATTCCGCCTGGTTGGTCCCTGCTAGCAGAGCACTGGCGTAGTCTAACCTGGATAGCACTGAGGCCTGGACCACGAGCTGTCTGGTGGGGGCATCAAAAAATTTCAATACCGGCCTGATGCCTCTAATAACGCCAAAACAGGTAGCAGCTACCCTCTCAGTATGACACGTAAAGCTCAAGGAGGGGTCCAACCAGACTCCAAGGTTTTTTATCTCTGTAATGGGAGTTGGGATTATTCCAAGCTCAGAAGGCCACCAACGATCATTCCACCATCCAGGTTGCTTACCAAACACCATGACCTCTGTTTTCATAGTGTTCAATTGGAGACAGTTCTGATTCATCCAATTGGCCACCGCACGAAGCCCCTCACAGAACTTGAGGGCCTCCCCTGCTGAGTCCCCACTTAACGTGACCGCCAGCTGTGTGTCATCCGCGTAGGAGACCATTGTCAGGCCCCAGCGTTTGACTACATCAGCCAGCGGTCTAACGTAGATATTAAATAAAGTGGGTCTCAGCGCTGATCCCTGTGGGACCCCCAAAGTGAGCGGGTAATAGGTGGATTTCCCGGGAGGGATAGCAACCTGGAACGATCTATCTGAGAGGAATGAGTGGAACCAGCAAAGAGCGGATCCCCTAACGCCCACTTCCTCCAACCGCCGTAACAGGATCTCGTGGGATACAGTATCGAACGCGGCACTCAAGTCTAACAACAAGAGTGCCGCTGTTCGTCCACCATCCAACACGGAGCGCAGATGTTCGGTCATAAACAACAAGGCAGTCTCCGTGCTGTGACCTGTGCGAAATCCGTTTTGGGTGGGATCCAAGATATTAGCTTTGGCGAGATGATCAGCCAGGATCCCATTCACGTGGGCCTCGGTGACTTTGGCGGCCCACGGCAGCAGTGAGATGGGGCGATAATTCTCTGGTTTGACCGGATCTAAAGAGGGCTTTTTTAGGATAGGTGTTACTACCGCATGCTTCCACCTAGTGGGCACAATTCCTGAGGACAATGATAGATTGATAAGGGCTAACATAGGTGTGCGACATAAAGCCTGCATGTTTTTAAACTGGGCCGGCTTGAGCGGGTCCATTGGGGAGCCAGATTTAATTTTTTGGCTCAATAAATCAAACCCCTCATCAGAGAGGGGGGCCAGCGGGTACATCGTCACACCGTCATCCCTCGGGCAGCCATCTAAGATCGGCTGTTGCGTCCACCGAGGGAAAGGAGCGGTAGATTGCCTGAACCTTATGAATAAAAAAGGCAGCTAAGCTCTCGCAGTGGGAGTCGGTACAAATTTTAGCTGCAGATGCCCTCTTCATCATAAGGTCCTTTAGGACCTTAAAAATCAATTAAGAGGGATTAAGGCTATTCCGAAACTCCTCTGCATAAAATGTGGCTCGGGCTCGACAAATCGCTCTATGGTATGCCTTAGTTAAAGTGAGGTAACAGATCTTGAGCGTGGGGGTATAGGTTTTCCTCCATCGCCTTTCTGCTTTCCTACAATCTCTCTTGAGAGACGCTAAAGTCTCATCATACCAAGGACTATGATTTTTCGTCCGACAATTCGAACGAACCAGAGGAATTAGCAAGTCCAAGGCCAAAGAGATCCAACTGCAGAATAAATCATAGCCAGAGTTAACCTCAGAGAAAGAAGGCAAGGGTGACTTTTCCAGTAAAAGGTAGAAATCTTCTAACTTTAATTTGTACCACTGGCGTTTAGGGATAGATTTATTCTGCGATATGAGCAGAGGGTCTGACATAGGAATGACAGCCTTCACCAACATGTGGTCCGTCCAAATTAACTGGGTTGGTTGGCTTATAATTATGTCCTCTAAGTTAGAGAACAGAGGGTCCAATAAATGCCCACCCTGATGCGTGGGGGACGATACCCTCTGCGAAAGCTGTAAGGCTTCCATATCAGCCAAGCAGCTTCGAATAGAGGGTAAAAGTGTGCAATCAAAGTGCAGGTTGAGATCGCCTAGCACATTGAAATTAGCACAGCCAAGAGCCTCAGAACTAATGACATCCGGGAGAGCGGCCCTAAAGGCGGCATCGCAGCCCGGAGGCCGATATATTAAAACTCCTGTGAGGCAAAAACAGTGAGTAATGGAAATTCTGAACCGGGCACATTCACAACCTGAGATTTTCAATTCTTTCCATTCAAAAGAAAAGCGGCGTTTCAATGCCATAGCAATTCCACCCCCCACGCGCTCCACGATTAAGAGTGGCTATGGTATACTCAGGGGGGAGAGCAAGGTTTAGTATCGCGGTATCCGCATCTTGTAACCAAGTCTCGGTCATAAACAACACATCCGAGCATCATTGGTAAGCAAATCAAAGATCTCCGCATGGTGCTTGACCAAGGATCTAACATTCAGGTTGTTAATAGTAATAGTGTTCAGACACGTGAGTCTGCCGAGATGAAACGTCGATGGAACGAATGCATGAAGGTGCCGGCAGACACCAGCAACAACAAGTACAATGATAAGGACCACATAATGGCGCAACAAGCGGTAAAGGACAAATAGGGAGACGGTCACGAAAGGCTAACAAATCTGCACTACAGTACCTCATAGTAGAGGGCGCCATGGCCTTAGAACAATGGCGATAGAGTTCTGCCGCACCCCGCACTTCCTTAGCGCTGACGGGCGCAGACGGGCAGACTCTGGATTGACTCAGGCGAGAGTCAGGCGCTACCGCTGCGCGTCACCGCTGCGCGGGCATAGCGAGCATTAAATAGAGCCTCATCTGCACTGCGGAGCACTAGAACGCTCAGGCGGATGGCGCGCTAAGGAGCAGCAGCCCCAATATGGCGGCCAGGCGCCGAAAGCAGCAAGATAAAGTGAATAACTCCGCTCTACAAGCGGTGGGGGGCACAATTACGGTGCAAGTCAGAAGGCGCTAAGGTAGTGATAAAAACAGGGGCAAATAACTGAAATTGCCAATATTAAGTAAAAGCGATAAATCTTTAAAATAAACACAGCACAATACGCCAAATGAAGTGCCAGCAGCAGCACGCTATGTAAATCAGGTAAAACCCTTCCAAAGGCCGAGCAACACACCGAGCTCGCCTTAAGTAGAGCCTCACCTGCACTGCGGAGCACTAGAACGCTCAGGCGGATGGCGCGCTAAGGAGCAGCAGCCCCAATATGGCGGCCAGGCGCCGAAAGCAGCAAGATAAAGTGAATAACTCCGCTCTACAAGCGGTGGGGGGCACAATTACGGTGCAAGTCAGAAGGCGCTAAGGTAGTGATAAAAACAGGGGCAAATAACTGAAATTGCCAAAATTAAGTAAAAGCGATAAATCTTTAAAATAAACACAGCACAATATGCCAAATGAAGCGCCAGCAGCAGCACGCTATGTAAATCAGGTAAAACCCTTCAGATTTCGTTAAGATTTTTGGGGATCAGTTAAAAGAAGTCATGACAACTCTATTTTTACAGATTTTTGAAGGAGCTACCCTGCTGAACTCCTGGGCTATTGCAACGATTATAGTTTTCCCGAAGAAAAATAAACCTGTACAAGGGCTTGGCTCCTACCGTCCAATAACATCAATTAATGGGGATATTTATGAAGATGCTGGGGCCCTCACGAGGAATTTTTATTTATGGCTATGGCGGTGCTGCGTATGTGTATTGCTAAGGCGTGGCTAGACAAAGTGCTCCCTCTACCCTACATTATTGGTTAGTCAGGTTGCTTGCTGCTTATAATTTAGAAAGTGCAATTTATGCAAGGAAAGGTCGAATGGGCAGATCACTTGGGAAGAGAATTTGGAGACCCATTGAGCAGTGGAAAGAGGGCGTTAATAATACATGTTAGGAATGTTGTTCTTTTTTCCCTCTTGTTAGCTGACTCTTTTTGTTTTTATTAATTTTGGTCTGTTTCTCTTTAGTTTTATTTACTCTTCTTCTTCTTTTTTGCTTTTTTCTCCTACGAGGGCCTCTTTAAATTGTATATACTGTGATGTTTAAAACATGCAAAAAGGAATGTATATAATGTAAGCCAATTTGCTACGTGCTGTGTTGTAACATTGGGAAAAAAATACAACATTTTTAATAAAAATATTAAAAATAAATAAAAATAATTGGGATATTTAAATGTTAAAATATATTCAAAAGTATTAGCTTTGCGTTTATCACAGCTGATTTATAGGATTGTATCCTTGGGGCAGCATGGTTTCATCCCTGCAGGTAAACAATAGAGCATATTAGAAGGATCATTACCTTGTTGGATGCGAGAACAAGTGTAAGTAGACCCTATGGCGGCAATTCTTTTCGATGCTGAAAAAGTATTCAATAGGGTCTCCTGGCAGATTCTCTGGACCACGATGCGATGGAAAGGGATAGGGATGAACTTTATTGCGGCAGTTAAAGCTTTGTAAAGGACCCTGTGGTTAGTATTTTTATAAATGGGGAGATGACGGAGGCCCTTCAAAATCACAAGAGGGTCGCGACAAAGGTCTTCCTGCTCACCGTTCTTTTTTGCATTGTACATAGGCCCTTTTTTAAAGCATATGGAATTAGCTCTGGATATTCCCCCTATAGTAATATGTGAGCAGGAGAGTGATGTGTTGGCTTTTGCCGACGATATAGCTCTAGTCACCTCACATCCCAAACAGGCTACTGGGGCAATAGAACAAGAAGCCCGGAGATATGGTATTTTATCAGGATATGCCTTGAAAAGGAATGGCACAGATTGTCACTAATTAATTTACATCCTTTGATGATTATAGGGTACTAAAAAAGCAGTATACCTAGGGGTCACAATAAGTTCTGATCTAGATGAGGTGGTAAATGAGAACGTGCGCAGAAGAAAACAGCAAGGCATTGAAAAGGGCTGATAATTTAAATTTAAAATTGATTGGTAGAAGTAACTTAATTATGATGGTATTTTTTCCTAAAATGCTGGATTTTTTAGAGCAATCCCCCTTGCCTTTCTGAATTGCTGGTTGAAGAAGCATATTTGCACAATTTATATGGGCATACTCGAGACCAAGAAGATCGTACAAGTTTCTGTCACTACCCATTGAACATGGTGGATTGGCTCTTCCTAACCTTAAGATATATTGGTGGGTGGCTTAATTGGTACACTATACAGCACTTTAGAGGGAAGTCCTTAACAGCAGTAGATCAAGGTATCCCTCCCCATTTAAATTACTGATTGGTACTGAAGCCTGGGGATGTTTATGGCACCAGCTGGATTATGGTTTCTATAAAAGGGTGCGATTTAAGACACTGCTCACTGCTTTTAAAGTATGGCCCCGGTACCTCGCCTACTAGGGCTGGGGAGGTTGAACTATTATATCCCCTTATGGTGTATTAAGAACTTGCCAGAGATTTTAAATTACCTTTATTTTAAGAATTAGTTGAAGGCCGGAATAAAACAAATAGGCTGTTTTTACCCAATTTGTGGTATAATATCATATGATGAATTAAGATTGAAATTTGGTTTTACCCATAGAGAGACTTTTAAATATCTTCAGATTAGTGATTATTTACAGAAGGGAGGGGTGGAGAGACATGGGAAGAGTGAATATGTGGACAAACTAATGCAGCCTACCCCCCCCCCCCCACGTATTGGGAGTATGTACAGGTTGCTTAACGAACACATGAAAGACGATTTTGATTCTAATAAGTGGCAAGCTAAGCTAGACATTACTGACACAGCATTCCAAAGTGATTTTATAACCTCCCAATTGGTTCTAATGCCTGCCAACCTCTAAACACAATTTTTAAGAAGCAAACTGCAGCTGTATATTGATTTAACCGCTATGGTTATTGGGTATATTCAATCTGGGGGTAGAAGATGGAGGTGTCTTGTTAAGCATAGCATTGGCTGTGTATAGATTGTGCATTGCCTCAGCTTGGCTTGATCCAGTCCCTCCCTCGTTTCAACAAAACTGTCCCGATTATTAGTGACATATAATCTTGAGAATGCTATATACACTTGAAAGGGACACAGGGCCAGGAAGAAGGGGATAAGCATTTGGAAATGCTTAGCCAATTGGGTTAAACAATCGGATAGCTAAAATGCACTCGCACTTTATAGGATTAATTTGCTGCTAGACAATTGGAGTAGAAAACCAGAATTTGAGTTGGTGCAGGTTTCAGACTTGTTTGCATTACATCTGATGCATATTTTGCAGTATTGTATTTTGAATCTGCAGTTAAACAATGAATGGATTTTTCAGGGGTGCTTTTTCATCTTTTTGTTACTATGTAAGAAGAACTCACAATGATTTATTGTTGATTATCTTTGATTCTTGTGATGTATTTAAGTGTGGGGAAGCGTGGGTTTGGGGGAGGGCTCAGGGTCTGGATTAAATTATGGGTGAAAAATGTTTGCTTCAATACAAATATTTTAAAAAATAACTAAATAAATAACTCTTGTAGAAATGCTTTCACAGTGAATGCAAATGTTTCGGAGCATATTGGTGGTGTGTAATTTCCATTAATACCTTGTTATATGTCTCTACTTTTGTTTTCATGTTGACTTATGAATAATTCAGAAACATAATAAACCTTCAACTTGATTGATTTTGTAGCTGTTGGAGCACTGAAGTCTTTGCCCATTCCAACCTCAAGGACTCTTGTTCAGCACTCGATCTCACAGGAATATCCATACCACACAGATCTGTGGCGGGAGTTGGTGAGTTTGAGTTTGCATCTCACATGTTTTTCTTATCTCATCTCTGATATTCTCTCCGCTGTCATTTGTTGATTTTCACAAACCCCATGTTAAAAGTAACTTCAAACACAGCTGAAGATGTATTCCATTTATCTGTTGTATTTTATATACTTCATCTACTGCACTCTTCTTCTTTCAGGTAGTAGGAACCATCTACAAGCAAAAGGCGGCAGTCAATCGGCAATTGGTCCAAGGAGAGAATCCAATACTCAGCCAATCAATAATATCGATGGCCGGCACTGTTCAAGGCAAGGGACTGCATTTTGCTCCTGCCTCATTGGAGCAGTAAAATAATGCTTCTCCCGCCCAGGCAGGAGCAAACGAAGCATGCTAGCTCCCACCAGGACCCAGCATGGGGCTCCCCACACATCCCCCCAACTTAGTATTTTATGGATGTTCCGGGAGTGCACTGGTTCATCTAACCAAGGTCTCTGGGAATGGGGTCCCTGGGGTCATTGTCGGGATGGGGAGGGTGACCATGTGTTCTCCTCCCCATCACAAAAACCACACAGTGCCCCTCCCCTTATTAAAAATCTTGTGGTTGGTTTCCATAGCACCGTAAATGCTCTGCGAGGGGGGCAGCACACTGCCCCCACCAATAATTCTTTACTTTTTTAAACGTGTCTCAGGTTGGCACTGAGATACCGAAATAAATGATAAATGAGCGGCAGGAGCTGCTCACTTATTTTTCACTGCTCTTTCTAGGAGCGCCCAATAATGCCCTGCAATGACATTTTTGTTTATTCATTATTCAACCACCAAGCATTTTTCTAATGTTGTAGGTGTTGTAAGAAGTCAAGCAGCACCCCTCGTAGAGGAAGGTATGACAAAAGAAATGTTGTAGTACTAGATGTTTCTCTGTATACTTCCTTTATTTCTTAATAAATGAGTTTATTAAGTCTTTGTGGTATACTGGTCCTTTGTTCTTTGGTTCTACCTTCTGGTCTTTTAAGGATAGGGATCTCCCAGGTTCACTGGTTTGTACATGTCCCTCGGAGGAAAAGAAAACAAAGGTAACCATTGGAAATTTAGCAACAACTTCATAACAGAGGGAGTTTGGGAGGAAGTTATCACCAAACCAAAAACACAAAGAAAGCTCCTTGACCTACCACTGAGTGTTTAAAAGGTCCTGGATCCCTGAATGCGGGCAGGTGGCTCAGCAGGAAACTCTTTTAAACAAGTAAAGTATGTCCCTGGTGTGATGATACTGCCGGTGTAAAGATAAGATTTCACAGCACAGTATTGAATGTGCCCACTCTAAAAACTAGGACATGTATTTATTTATGTAAAAAGTGTTGGTATGCCTTGAAAGTCGTCAAAAGCACAGGACTGTCCGGGCTAATCTGGGCCATCTGGTTATCCTATAATAAGTGTTTTTTTTTTTTAAAGATACATTTGTTGACCTCAAGCAGGATGAAGTTAAAAGAAAATACTCTAAATTTGTGAAATCTTGTAGTGTTATAATGATTTACGTTTTAAAAAAATGATAAAGAATCCACAAATACTGAAAACTTAACTTATTATTAATTTTGAGCAGAATGTTGAAATATTGTTACAACATAATGACATTCTATTGTTGACACATGTAGAATACCATTTAAAAATTAACATGTGTTTAATTTCTTTATATTGGCCAACACTTCTTAGCACAAGATAAAGATATAAGAAATATAAAAGTAAGTCCAACAGCAGAGGGCAGAGGACTTGCGCGCTGAGCGCTGTAACTTCACTTTAAATTTAAATCTTGCCTGTTCACTGCTGCTGAGTGCGAGCAGCTCCAAGCCTTGTCCGTCCCGCTGACTACGAGCGGCGAACGGTAACTTTCATTTTTTAACTTCACTCCCCCTATCCCGCCCTCCTGACTCCTCCCATCACGGCTTCATAGCCTATATAGGCTCCGCCCACTTTCGCCACGCGTTGTAGACTGAAGCCCTGTGGCAGAGGGCAGAGGACTTGCGCGCTGAGCGCTGTAACTTCACTTTAATTTTAAATCTTGCCTGTTCACTGCTGCTGAGTGCGAGCAGCTCCAAGCCTTGTCCGTCCCGCTGACTACGAGCGGTGAACGGTAACTTTCATTTTTTAACTTCACTCCCCCTATCCCGCCCTCCTGACTCCTCCCATCACGGCGTCATAGCCTATATAGGCTCCACCCACTTTCGCCGCGCGCTGTAGACTGAAGCCCTGTGGCAGAGGGCAGAGGACTTGCGCGCTGAGCGCTGTAACTTCACTTTAATTTTAAATCTTGCCTGTTCACTGCTGCTGAGTGCGAGCAGCTCCAAGCCTTGTCCGTCCCGCTGACTACGAGCGGCGAACGGTAACTTTAATTTTTTAACTTCACTCCCCCTATCCCGCCCTCCTGACTCCTCCCATCACGGCGTCATCATAGCCTATATAGGCTCCGCCCACTTTCACCGCGCGTTGTAGACTGAAGCCCTGTGGCAGAGGGCAGAGGACTTGCGCGCTGAGCGCTGTAACTTCACTTTAATTTTAAATCTTGCCTGTTCACTGCTGCTGAGTGCGAGCAGCTCCAAGCCTTGTCCGTCCCGCTGACTACGAGCGGTGAACGGTAACTTTCATTTTTTAACTTCACTCCCCCTATCCCGCCCTCCTGACTCCTCCCATCACGGCGTCATAGCCTATATAGGCTCCGCCCACTTTCGCCGCGCGCTGTAGACTGAAGCCCTGTGGCAGAGGGCAGAGGACTTGCGCGCTGAGCGCTGTAACTTCACTTTAATTTAAAATCTTGCCTGTTCACTGCTGCTGAGTGCGAGCAGCTCCAAGCCTTGTCCGTCCCGCTGACTACGAGCGGCGAACGGTAACTTTCATTTTTTAACTTCACTCCCCCTATCCCGCCCACCTGACTCCTCCCATCACGGCGTCATCGCCTATATAGACGGCCCTCATGCGGCAGTGCAGCGGACGAGCGCAGCGGGCGCGACGTAGGCGCGCCGGAGTTGCGCCAGAGTTAAGCCCGTCTGCGCCCGTCCGCGCCAGCACGGGCCCAGGGCCCAGTTCCTCTGCTTACAATCATGTAACCTACTCCCGTACTGCCTTACTGCGGTTGCGGGGGCCTCCTTGCTCCGCGAATACCGTTTTCAATTGTCACAATTCTCCTATCTTGTGCCCAAACTGCAGCCTTTCACTGGAATCTTCCGTCTCAAGTTTAGACTGCATGTCTTCTACTTTTTGGAATATTCCATCCCAAAGTCACAATCCTCCCCTCATTCCGCCTCACCCCTGTCCCTCTTGGAAGTTTATTAGCATCAATTGTCG
Source organism: Lissotriton helveticus (assembly GCF_964261635.1). NCBI lineage: Eukaryota > Metazoa > Chordata > Amphibia > Caudata > Salamandridae > Lissotriton > Lissotriton helveticus. The sequence continues at coordinate 880,209,179 of NC_136071.1, read as the reverse complement.
ATCCCTCGCGAAACACAAGAGAGATATTTTCGACCTTTTGGAGACAGCTAGCCCAGCTGCCATGTTTGTCACCAAAACCTGGTTAAACGACAGCTCTGGCCCTGACATCGCCATGGCTCTCCCCAATGATTACACCTACATTGGGCGAAACCGGGTTCTTAAAGATGGTGGGGGAATCGCTATCATTTTCAAGAGAGAATTCTCCTGCAAATGGGAAGATCTCGATTTCCCAAACTGTGAGGCGGGTTTGTTTAAACTCTTACTCACTCCTCATTTTACCTTAACCGGCACGCTGATCTATCGCCCTCCGGGTTCTGCTAGTAATTGGGCTGCCTCCCTCCCTGAACTCATTGCCCCATTCTTGGCACAATCAACTAATTTTATCATCGTTGGTGATTTAAACATCCATTTTAACTCTGCGTCGTGTGCTATTTCTACACGCCTCTTACAGGACCTTGCAGCCTTAGACCTTCACTTGCATAATTCTGACCCCACTCACAAAGCCGGTAATCTTTTGGACCCCATCATTTCCAACCTCACTGGCATTTCCTATCAATCTTCAACGCCGGTCATCTGGTCGGACCATTTCATTGTTAATTTCTCTATTAAAACAACAATGGCTATATCCTCAAACCCCGCTCCCCCTCACAAAGCCAGTAGGAACTGGAAACGTCTAGACATGGATAAATTTAACTCCCTTCTTGCTAACTCAAAACCTATGTGTTCCAATATAACTACTAATGAGCTACGTACTGTCAGACGATGGTTGACAACAGCTTTGGATTCTTGTCTCCCGACTCAAAAAAATAAACCTCAAATCCATCATCCACCAGCACCATGGTTTACTGATGCCCTTCGCTTAGAAAAATCCAACTGTAAAAAATTGGAACGCATTTGGCGTTCCAATTATAATTCTGATCAGAAACTAAAATATAAGGTTGCCCTCAAAGCTTATCATTTGGCTTGTGACACTGCCAGAGCCAATTTTGCCAATACTACTATCCTTATGGCGCAAAATAGACCCAAGGCCCTGTTTAAAATCGTCAAAGAGCTTTCAGGTGCGTCTACTGTACCCAAAGACCCCTGTTTGGACACTGCCCAGTGTGAGGTGTTAGCTAATTTCTTCGTTGAGAAGATTGATAAAATTTACGACACTTTTAATTCTACTTCTGTTGTGTCCACTAACTCTGATCCAACCATATGTAATCCCACTCCGGCTATTACTCTCTGTTCCACTTCCGTGACTCCCTCTCTACACGCTTGGGATCTCATCTCCCCTTCACTTTTAAAAAAGTATCTGCGAGACATTAAATCTGGTTCCCCTCTTGATCCAATACCTCCACAAGTTCTGAGCTCCTTGGATCCAGCCCTACTGCATATCATTCTGAAGGTCCTGAACGCGTCTCTAAATGAAGCGATCGTTCCTAATGAATGGAAGCACGCTATGGTGGTTCCATTATTAAAAAAGGTCAACGCAGATCCCAATATCCCATCTAACTTCCGCCCTATTTCTTTGCTTTCATGTTTTTCTAAAATCTTAGATAAACACGTTAATTCTTTGCTTAACTCTCACGTTGAATCTTCTAATTTTCTCCATGGTTCTCAATCCGGGTTCAGGGCTGGCTTTTCCACTGAAACCACCCTCCTTGGTGTGTCGGAATCCATTAGACAAAAGGTGGACAATGGGGAGACAGTGGCGCTCATATTACTTGATTTGAGTGCCGCATTCGACACCGTCTCCCACTCCATCCTGTTGTCCACCTTGAAATCTGTGGGTGTCGGTGGTTCCGCCCTGGCCTGGATTGCTAATTTCCTTTCTGATCGCACGTTTCAAGTTTTTTCCTCTACTTCTGTTTCATCAATCTTTCCCTCTAAACACGGTGTTCCACAAGGGTCTATCCTTAGTCCCCTCTTTTTTAATTTGTATGTGAGACCTCTTGCTTTTCTGGCGGAACAGGCAGGTCTCACAATTTACTCATATGCCGATGACAGCCAAGTCATCTATTCACTCTCCACCAACAAAAACTCTCCTTCTTCTTCTCTTCAAATGGGACTTCGACAAATATCTGCATGGATGCTTGAGCACAAATTAAAATTGAATGGGGACAAAACAGAACTGCTCCTATTTGGCTCTGACACCTCGCTATGGGGCCCACAACATTGGCCGCCGGAGATGGGTCCCCTTCCTACCCCAACTACGACTGCTCGTAATCTTGGGGTCCTCCTTGACAACCAACTGTCCTTCAAGCAACATGTCGTGAAAGTTTCCGCCACCTGTACTACCATCATCAGGTGGCTGAGGAAAATCACTTGGATGCTGCCTGCCGACACCCTTAGGACTGTAGTCCAGGCTCTTGTCATCTCACGCCTGGACTACGGGAACATCTTACTCTTGGGTGCCTGTAAGGAGGTAATTAGGAAGTACCAGGTGGTACAAAATATGGCTGTTCGCCTAATTTGTAACCTCCCTGCTAGAACATCGGCCACGTCTCATATGCGCAAATTGCATTGGCTGCGAATTGAGAGTAGGGTCAAATTCAAGGCTTTATGTCTCATGCACAAAAACATGACTAGAAGAGCCCCGCACTACCTATCTGTTTTAGTGCAGCACTATGTCCCCCCTCGCACACTTAGGTCCTCCACCCAGAATAAATTTAAGATACCGCGTGTTAAGAGAGCTAAAATGGGAGGCCGTTCGTTCTCCCTGTTAGCACCCTCTCTTTGGAACTCCTTACCCTTACCTCTGCGTTCTGAAATGTGCTTCTTGACTTTCCGTAAAGGAATCAAGACTTGGCTCTTTAATATGTAGTCTGCTGGTCTGATGCTCCTCTCATCTTGTATGCCTTTCTGTCTGCCTTAGCGCCGGGAAACCTCCGGGTAGCTGCGCGCTTAACAAGTGTAATAAAAATAAAAAATAAAAATAAAAAATAAAGGTATTTGTATGTAAAATAAAGATCAAATAAACCTCAATCCCACATGTAAGGTTTTTGGATTATGAACAAACCAACCTGTAAGGTTCTTGACTTCATTTTTTTTTTGCTTTTGCTTAGTATTGACTACATAACTGCACTCTGTAAATAACAATGCTGTCACTGTTTTGTGAGTACATCAAACTCACTCAAATAATCTACTAAAACAAATCATTACTCATCCCCTTGCTCCTCATATTCAATACAGTGTTTTGCCCTTTTTTACCCCTGACTACTGTGTGTCCCTCACTCATTGACTACTACAGTGTATGCTTACATGTGGCCACACTCTGCAGTGGCATAACAGGACTACATACTTAAAAAGTTATGACAGGCGATGGCTTAAGACTCCACAAGTAGTTTATGAATAGTATTTGGTACTACTTTTTAATGCTACAAAATGCACAACAAAATGCCGTTTCTGACTGAGGATCTATGTGCAGAGTATTACACCTTCACCTGTCCTATCTTTTTCTGTGCGGCGTACTCCTCCCCAAGAGTAGAGTCTCTACCCCCAGTGCGAAAACTCCACCAGAAGAGTGGAATCTCTGCAGTTGTAAAAATAGTACTCTTAAAATTCGGAACGTAGTTTATAAATACCAAAAAGTAGTAAAGTTACATATTGTAAGTTAGGCTTGTGAATGGGGCCCAAAAGGCTGTGATGCTATTATTCCCTGCCAGAAACCACCATGCATAACATTACAGTCACATGCAGGAAAAACAAGCAATATATACATGGTGCTTGAAGAAAACACACAGCGCCTTAGTGACATTGATATTTTGATGATCAAAAACGACCCTCCACTTTGCAACCAACAATGCAGGCTCCCCCTCATGATGTCTTGACGTGATGGTCTTACTAGCACTGAACAGTTTTGTTAAACTACTCCTGCTGTGTCTGTGCAGCTGCTATGATAATGAAAAAAAGTGCACCACACTAGAGGCAATCCTAGATTTGACTGGCGGTCTGCAGTGGAGGCAGTGCAACTGCCTCCTACATTCCAGCAGGCTGGAGACCGCATGTTTTGACCAGGTGCCCCCTCGCCTAGGGGAGGGGTGCCCTTAGTAGCGCAAAGGGACTGAGTCTCCACTGGGGATGAGTAGGGGGGCTGGACAACAAAGGTGGCATATGACGTCATCGAGATGCGCAGGAAATTCTTGGTGGGGTTACTTAGGGTGTGCCCCAGGGGCTTCAACCTCTTAGTCCACTTCGACCTCTGGAAGCTTCAGGGGCACGTCATGAATGGGGAACAAGGTTTCCAGTCGGGGACCTGCGGAGTGTGACTCAGTACTTGGGAGGGGGCCCAGGCGTAGGTTTTAATAATTTGTTTAATAATGAGCACCAATTTAAAAACAGTCGCACCCCGACGAGTATCGCAGAAGTATAAGCGGGGGCACATCGGTAATTGGTTTAGTTAAGTAAGGCTCCGAGGTGGGGTGCGGGGGATGCACCCTCTTTTGTGGGGCAGCGGTAAATCAATAATACCTTACAGTGTCCAGGTGAGGGCAGCTAGGGTCATTCTCTGACGGTAACAAGAGAAAAGGGTTTTTAAGGGTTAAGGGAAAGGGCGCTCTGCAAAAGTAAACGCTAGGTTATTGGGATTAACAGTATTGGGTGTTGGTGCGAATAAGCAAGGGATAAGCCCTATAACGCCCCGTGGTACGTCTGTTCACTGAACACACGTTACAAACATCAAACAATTGCCTATTGCACACAACCAGAGATTAATTATTATTCAATTTCTCTAAAGCATATCACACATGAGCAGAGAGTGAACACATAATTGTAAAATAAGCTGTCAGAGAAAACATCATATTAAAGAAAAATCTTCTTTAATTTCTTGTGCAGCCAGCCGACACGTGTTTCGTCGCATAGCAATGCGACTCATCAGGGCTGGGGAAGATGCAAATAGAACATTGTGGAGCATTTGTGTACTTGTAGTTTTGAATTGCAACGTTTCACTAAATAATCGTGACTTGGTAATAGTGAATAATTGTTCGATGTTCAACGTGACAAAAGTGTCTGGTTCTATTATTATATTCAGCTGATCAATGTGGAAGACTGAAACCCGTGGAAACCAACGTTTGTCGTCCTTAAGGTGAGAGGGTGAATATGATAATTTAAAAGATTCGAGTGAACGAGGGACGAATCCCAGTGTGGAAATTACAAAACTAATAATTATTCTGGTGTCGATGGTGTCTGTTTCAATCGGACAGAGATGATAGCTCGAAATGGTCTCGAAAGACCAGTGTGGTCAGTGGCCACTGCTTCTCTGGGGCGAGTGTTTCTGTAGGTGACTCGTCACTCCATGCTGCTCATACTAAGTGATAAATAGTGTGCACGTTGCGTGATTATAAAAATTATCAATCATACCTGTAAGTTTCAAGTGAATGAAAAGAAGGTCTAATAATAGAAAAGGAAAAGAAAAGGACAAAAACAGGAAAACAAGATGTAAAGTGCTATATATAGGGTTTGGTGAATACAAAGTGCACCGTATATCTAGGTGAAAGACAGCGGGCATTCAAAGGATCAATTGAGAGGCTCACCGCTTAGCTGGTGATATTTCCAACCCGGCCGTGCTCAGGACCATAGGAAGCGTGGGTAGACGTATACACTTTCGGGTGTTATGGGTAACTGGCGCTCATATAGATTTTAGCATATGAATCTTACTCTAGTTATATAGCTGGTGCATCCAAGTTTTATGGGAGACAACACCCCTCCTCCACTAATTATCAACCTAAGGTTGAAAACACAAATAACATAAGTCTCGGAGCACACAAACATTTTTTTGAATGCAATTGCAAATTATGAGTCCAAACTTCCAACTCCACAGTAATGGTGTTACGACAGAAGTCTTTTATTCCACCAAGTCCACTCCTTGCGCCAACGCGTTTTGCCTAGGTTAAGGACACCTACGGCTTCGTCAAGGCTGGAAGTAATACAAAGAACTTATATTTGTAATCATATTCTTACATATGGTTCTAAAAAAGCCTTCCACCATTTACATGCAGACCGTGTCAGGACTGTAAAAACATAGGTGCATAGTAGCCAAACATGCTACTCTTTAGACCACTGTATTGCCCTATTTTATACATTTTAATCCATATTTTAGAAAAAATACAATATCGCTTGTGGTGTCCATTGGTATTCTGTAGGCCCATTATTTACCGCAATTTTTATAGATTTTTGTACAACCCAAGTGCACGTGAAAAAGAGAGAAAAAGAGAAATTTTGCATCAAAAAAGAGAAATTACGCATCAAAAAGGCGTCGGTACCTTCACAGAGTCAGGATCTACCCTGAAATAAAAAAATAAGAATCTCTAAATTATCCAAACCTAATGTTCAGGTAACGTATAAATAGAGGTCAGGTGTTAAACTGTTATTTAAAAACGAAACTTGGTCCTACCTTATCGCTTGTCCCCTCCAGTATTGTAAATATATTCTTCCTAATACTAGGAGAGTATTTTTGAAACGCTTTGTAATCCGACTGCTTAATCACATATATAAAGGCTGCATGCCTGAAAACATATTACACCCTTGTTAGTGATCTAATATTGCGATACAAGTTAATTTAACCTGCATAACGAAAGTCTGTTCCAAGAGTAAAAGGGCGCTTACCTCTATAAGTATATATATTATCCACTGTTAACGAGGTCAAATTTCAGCAGCGTGTTGCTGTCCGTAAAGTCTGGAAATGTATTATCCCTGCAATCACAATTAAATAATGGACTTAGGTTAGCCATTATCTGGCCCCTAGACCAAGATTTCTGAAGCCTCCTTTATTTTGTATCACGTTCCAATCTCACTCTTACCGTTTAAGATCTGAGCTCCTTTTTCGCCTGTGGCGTCCTGCCCGTGTACAGGCAAGCGTACACTGCTTCCCTATGTGCGCGGTAATGTGTATACTCGGCGATATAAAAAGAGGACCACAGTATTTCGCCCCCGAATGGCCGCCATTATAAAGTACCGGATACTGCATAGAATGTGTATAATCGTGGATATAGAAGGAGGACCACAGTATAGCGCCCGTGAATGACCGCCATCATAGAATGGGACCAAGTCATTTCTGCCTTTGCTAAAGTACGCATTAGGTAACGAAAGGACTAAATTATCGCAAATATCAATGACCGTCATCATCAAATCAGGTCAATGTAATCTTTATTCGGATCCGTGTATTAGTGTATCATTACGCATCCATCTGGTAAATAGACAATATTTAGTATATTCCCCCATATCACATGTTTCTCAAAATTATAACCGTAATTTTGAGGGTATTAAATAATTAATGTTGGGGATATCTAAGATAATTATTGAACAGAAGGCCTGTGAAGATTGGTGCCCAATTAGATAAATTCTCACCGCATTTGGATTGTACAGAACACTGTTACATTGTCCTCAGAGTTAATCTTAATTTGTTTAACAAACATATACCTTATTCATCATGTGCCCATATAGAGAGTCATTATAAAGCCAATCTAGACAAATATCTTGAAAGAGAGTGACCTGAGATTGTGCATCAAACTCACCCCAACCAAAATACTATTATATAACGATAGTCTGAGTCATGTTAGAATCATATTTCAGTCACCCAGAAAAATCTGTAGCTCATGATCAAAATTTATACCGTTATCCACGGCTTTTAAGTGCATAATCCATTTAGCTTCACATCTGCGTAGTGACAGTTCCCTGTTACCACCCAGTGGGCTTGGTTTGATTTGATCAATCCCAAAAAATACAAAGTTTTTACTTGCATTTTGTGCTGGACAGTTATTAATGTGTTCCGCCGTGGGATATCTGGCATCATTGTGTTTCACTGCTCTAACATGTTCCCCCATGCGGTCTTTTAACATTCTAATCGTGCTTCCCACATATATTTTAAGACATTTGCATTGAATGATATACACAACGTATTTTGTGCTACATGTGATATTTGTTAGAATGTTGTATTTTTTGCAGCCATCTATGAAAAACCCTTGGAGTGTAAGTCTAGCCAAGTTTCTGATCTTTGTATAGAATAGCTTGGGCTCAGTAAATTCCCTAGCGTTTGTCCCCTGCAATATGTAATTTGGGGTTGTGTACCAATGTGCTCTTTTAATGTTTTGTCCATCATCACTACATGCTAATGCCTGTTCATACTTGCTTTCAGTTTCATACTAACAGGATTGTAATTGGTAATCAACCTGATCGGTTGTTTATTGGTTCCCGTTCTAGTAGTGGGTTTGAGGGTAGATACACGTTTAGTGTTCAGAGCTCTTTGTTTAGCTTTCTGTACATCTGAAGGATGATAACCTCTACGCTGGAACCTACCCTCCATGTCCTCTAAACAGTGTGCGAACCAATGATCATCGCTACAGTTTCTTCTAGCACGGAGCATCTCCCCAAAGGGGATTGCTCTGATTTGATGTCGCGGATGTGCACTTTTCGGGTGCAAAATGGAATTACACGCTGTAGATTTATGGTGCATTTTACTTAGAATTTTATCATTTTTAGAGTAGAGTTCTACATCAAGGAACACTACACTGGTTGAGCTGTGATTAGTGGTGAACCTGATGTTCATGTTGTTGCTGTTCAAAAAAATCATAAAACTCAAACAAAAGGGGTTCAGGGCCGGTCCAAATCATTAGGCAATCATCAATGTACCTGCCCCGATAGAGAATGTGTTCATTCCAACGACTTGCTTGTGGGCCCCAAATGAATACCTCTTCCATCCATCCCATGAATATATTGGCATAGGCTGGGGAAAATTTTGAGCCCATCGCCACACCCTGTTTTTGTTTGAACCATTCTCCATTAAACAAAAATAAATTATTCGTCAAGATTAGTTCTGTCATGGTTAATAGCATACGTGTATGTTCCCATTGGGTTGCAGGTTTTTTAAATAAAAAATGGTTAAGAGCCTTGATTCCTAATTCGTTTTGAATTCTGGTATATAATGATACCACGTCAAGAGTGACGAGTATCATGCCTGTTTCCCATTTAACATCATTCAAGATATTGAGTATGTACCTAGTATCTTGTATGAATGATGGTAAGTTTTTCATGATGGGTTGAATAAAGATATCCAGAAATTGAGATAGACGTTCTGTCCGTCCCCCAATCCCCGAGACTATTGGCCTCCCTGGTGGAAATGCGAGGCCTTTGTGAATCTTCGGTAGGGTATATAGTATAGGATATCTTGGGCGGCTCACTTTCAAAAAAAGGTATTCATCCTTATCTAACAGTCCTGAATCATACCACTTGGTTAGAAATTCATTGATTACATTTGTTAGTCTAAACATAGGATTAGATGCCACTTTCTCATAACATTTCACATTTTGCAATTGATTATAAACTTCATTATCATAATCAGTTTTGTTCATGAGAACAATATTCCCACCTTTGTCTGCGTTCCTAATGATCAGTTCTTTGTTGTGCTTAAGAGTTTCCAACACCTTTTTCTCCCCCATCGATAAATTAGAAGTGTATTGATCACCTTTACGTAAATGTTTCAAGTGTGCATCTAAGTCATTCAGAACCAAACGATAAAAATTGTCAATATGATTGCCACCCATTAGGTTGGGAACCCATCTGGACTTGTCTTTAAGACCACTTGAGATTGTGAGATCTGGTCTAATGTCCAGATCTTCCAATACTCTAGCGATAGTATATGGGTCATCCTCACGTTCAGTAATAGATAACAGGTTGACCGTGTCTTGAACATCATTTATAGTAAGTGAATCAGAGACTGAATTGTACAATTGCACAGTAGTTACTTTATTCTGTTCAGGTTTATGCGAGAAATATTTCTTTAATTTAAGTTTCCTAATAAACTTGAACAGATCTATTTTCACGTCACAATCATCACCCATGGTATTTGGACAGAATCCCAAACCCTTCTTTAACAGACTTGTCATTTCTTCAGTAAGGTGGACATCAGAAAGATTCACCACTTCTACTTCTAAGTTGCTATTAATTGCTTCTTGTCCGAAGACCTCGTTTTCATTCCTGGTCTGTTGGTATCTGTGGGGTCTCTTCTTACTTCGTCTGTTTTTTTTGTAATGGCACCACGTCTGGCCTGTTCCCTCTCTTTATGCGATTCACTTCTTGCACACAGGATGAGTTGCCTAAATGGAGCATTTGTCTTAGTCCTGATCCAGCCGCACCCTCATTATCACTGCAACTAGAGGGAATAATGCTTAATGATGTAGTACTTGTACTTTCTGTAATTGTTTCTGAGGTCTTTTTAGTCTTGTCTGTTTGTATTTAGTAGTCATATTTTTTAGAAAAAGTGAATATTCTGCCAGAGTTGTAATCTATTTCATCTCGCTTCAGTTTGCGAACTTTCCTCTGCTTAATATCATTTTGGTGGGCACTCAAAATACCCTTCAAGATCTCATAGTTTTTAGCGGTTGGGTCGGGTAGGTTTAATGCTTCAATCTCACTCTCCAGTGTAGTAATCTCAGCTAAGAGCTTTCTGACCTTTCTCTCTAAATTCTCTATCAAGATATCCATTAATTTAAGAGAACTAGAGGTAAGTTCTTTTTCCCAAACATCTAGTAAATCTTCATCTAGATCATCATAGGTGGGCATGATCTGTGAGCGGAGCCCCCTAGGTACCCTGTTAAGTTTGACATATTGCTTTAGGGTGGCTCCATCCCACCATTTTGACATCTCCGCTTTCTTCAGTCTTTCAAGTTTTATAAATTTATCCTTTAGACCTTCAGTCTTATGTGTGTTACCCAGTTTCACAGCCTCACTCACGGTACTGCCTTTGCATAGGTTATCAAACAATCTGCTGTGAGCCTATCCCTGTCCAAATCATCACTCATTATGTCCCGAGTATTGTAGGTATCTCTATGCCTATAGAGCTGCCCCCCTGAAGAACAAACATATAAACATTCGGGTGTTATGGGTAACTGGCGCTCATATAGATTTTAGCATATGAATCTTACTCTAGTTATATAGCTGGTGCATCCAAGTTTTATGGGAGACAACACCCCTCCTCCACTAATTATCAACCTAAGGTTGAAAACACAAATAACATAAGTCTCGGAGCACACAAAAAATATTTTGAATGCAATTGCAAATTATGAGTCCAAACTTCCAACTCCACAGTAATGGTGTTACGACAGAAGTCTTTTATTCCACAAAGTCCACTCCTTGCGCCAACGCGTTTCGCCTAGGTTAAGGACACCTACGGCTTCGTCAAGGCTGGAAGTAATACAAAGAACTTATATTTGTAATCATATTCTTACATATGGTTCTAAAAAAGCCTTCCACCATTTACATGCAGACCGTGTCAGGAATGTAAAAACATAGGTGCATAGTAGCCAAACATGCTACTCTTTAAACCACTGCATTGCCCTATTTCATACATTTAAATCCATATTTTAGAAAAAATACAATATCGCTTGTGGTGTCCATTGGTATTCTGTAGACCCAATATTTACCGCAATTTTTATAGATTTTTGTACAACCCAAGTGCACGTGAAAAAGAGAGAAAAAGAGAAAGTTTGCATCAAAAAAGAGAAATTATGCATCAAAAAGGTGTTGGTACCTTCACAGAGTCAGGATCTACCCTGAAATCAAAAAATAAGAATCTCGAAATTATCCAAACCTAATGTTCAGGTAACGTATAAATAGAGGTCAGGTGTTAAACTGTTATTTAAAAATGAAACTTGGTCCTACCTTATCGCTTGTCCCCTCCAGTATTGTAAATATATTCTTCCTAATACTAGGAGAGTATTTTTGAAACACTTTGTAATCCGACTGCTTAATCACATATATAAAGGCTGCATGCCTGAAAACATATTACACCCTTGTTAGTGATCTAATATTGCGATACAAGTTAATTTAACCTGCATAACGAAAGTCTGTTCCTAGAGTAAAAGGGCGCTTACCTCTATAAGTATATATATTATCCACTGTTAACGAGGTCAAATTTCAGCAGCCTGTTGCTGTCCGTAAAGTCCGGGAATGTATTATCCCTGCAATCACAATTAAAATAATGGACTTAGGTTAGCCATTATCTGGCCCGGAGACCAAGATTTCTGAAGCCTCCTGTATTTTGTTTCATGTTCCAATCTCACTCTTACCGTTTAAGATCTGAGCTCCTTCTTCGCCCGTGACGTCCTGCCAGTGTACAGGCAAGCGTACACTGCTTCCGTGTGTGCACGGTAATGTGTATACTCGGCGTTATAAAAAGAGATCCGAATAAAGATTACATTGACCTGATTTGATGATGACGGTCATTGATATTTGCGATAATTTAGTCCTTTCGTTACCTAATGCGTACTTTAGCAAAGGCAGAAATGACTTGCTCCCATTCTATGATGGCGGTCATTCACGGGCGCTGTACTGTGGTCCTCCTTCTATATCCACGATTATACACATTCTATGCAGTATCCGGTACTTTATAATGGCGGCCATTTGCGGGCGAAATACTGTGGTCCTCTTTTTATATCGCCGAGTATACACATTACCACGCACACACGGAAGCAGTGTACGCTTGCCTGTACACGGGCAGGACGCCACGGGCGGAGAAGGAGCTCAGATCTTAAACGGTAAGAGTGAGATTGGAACGTGATACAAAATACAGGAGGCTTCAGAAATCTTGGTCTCAGGGCCAGATAATGGCTAACCTAAGTCCATTATTTAATTGTGATTGCAGGGATAATACATTCCCGGACTTTACGGACAGCAACACGCTGCTGAAATTTGACCTCGTTAACAGTGGATAATATATATACTTATAGAGGTAAGCGCCCTTTTACTCTAGGAACAGACTTTCGTTATGCAGGTTAAATTAACTTGTATCGCAATATTAGATCACTAACAAGGGTTTAATATGTTTTCAGGCATGCAGCCTTTATATATGTGATTAAGCAGTCGGATTACAAAGCGTTTCAAAAATACTCTCCTAGTATCAGGAAGAATATATTTACAATACTGGAGGGGACAAGCGATAAGGTAGGACCAAGTTTCATTTTTAAATAACAGTTGAACACCTGACCTCTATTTATACGTTACCTGAACATTAGGTTTGGATAATTTAGAGATTCTTATTTTTTGATTTCAGGGTAGATCCTGACTCTGTGAAGGTACCGACACCTTTTTGATGCATAATTTCTCTTTTTTGATGCAAAACTTCTCTTTTTCTCTCTTTTTCACGTGCACTTGGGTTGTACAAAAATCTATAAAAATTGCGGTAAATAATGGGTCTACAGAATACCAATGGACACCACAAGCGATATTGTATTTTTTCTAAAATATGGATTTAAATGTATAAAATAGGGCAATACAGTGGTCTAAAGAGTAGCATGTTTGGCTACTATACACCTATGTTTTTACAGTCCTGACACGGTCTGCATGTAAATGGTGGAAGGCTTTTTTAGAACCATATGTAAGAATATGATTACAAATATAAGTTCTTTGTATTACTTCCAGCCTTGACGAAGCCGTAGGTGTCCTTAACCTAGGCGAAACGCGTTGGCGCAAGGGGATCACTGATAGAATATCGACAGTCAAACTATCGACAGTCAAAATATCGAGGTAAAAATATAGAATGCCAGAATATCGACCTCCTATCTACAAACAGGTAAGTACAAAAATATCGTCTCCAAAATATCGATAGGAAAAAATATAGACAGTCAAATTATTGATTTTTTAAAATGTCTTAAAAGTAATTTTAAAGTACTATAATAATAAATATAACTATTTTAAACATACTTAAAATACTTAAATAAACTTAAAATTAATAAATAATTATTGTAACTTAAAAAATTTTTTAAAACACACATATATATATATATATATATATATATATATATATATATATATATATATACATATTATTAACAAAACATATACAATATTTTTTCCGTAAGATAGCGTTAGGTTTAAATTTACTATTCCAACTCCAGTGAGTGCAACAGTACGGAAAGCGTTGGATCGCGTAGGGGTAAACATTACTATTCCCACTCCAAAGAGTGCAACAGTAGAGAAAGCGTTGGATAGCGTAGGGGTGAAAATTACTATTCCAACTCCAGCGAGTGCAACAGTAGGGAAAGTGTTGGATAGCGTAGAGGTAAAAATTACTATTCCCACTCCAAAGAATGCAACAGTAGGGAAAGCGTTGGATAGCGTAGGGGTAAAAATTACTATTCTCACTCCAAATAGTGCAACAGTAGGGAAAGCGTTGGATAGCGTAGGGGTAAAAATTACTATTCCCACTCCAGCGAGTGCAACAGTAGGGAAAGCATTGGATAGCGTAGGGGTAGAAATTACTATTCCAACTCCAGCGAGTGCAACAGTAGAGAAAGCGTTGGAAAGCGTAGGAGTAAAAATTACTATTCCCACTCCAGCAAGTGCAACAGTAGGTAAAGCGTTGGATAGCGTAGGGGTAAAAATTACTATTCCCACTCCAGAGAGTGCAACAGTAGGGAAAGCATTGGATGGCGTAGGGGTAAAAAAAACTATTCCAACTCCAGCAAGTGCAACAGTAGGGAAAGCGTTGGATAGCGTAGGGGTAAAAATTACTATTCCCACTCCAGAGAGTGCAACAGTAGGGAAAGCGTTGGATAGCGTAGGGGTAAAAATTACTATTCCCACTCCAGAGAGTGCAACAGTAGGGAAGACGTTGGATAGCGTAGGGGTAAAAATTACTATTCCAACTCCAGCGAGTGCAACAGTAGGGAAAGCGTTGGATAGCGTAGGGGTAAAAATTACTATTCCCACTCCAGCGTGTGCAACAGTAGGGAAAGCGTTGGGTAGCATAGGGGTAAAAATTACTATTCCCACTCCAGAGAGTGCAACAGTAGAGAAAGCGTTGGAGGGCGTAGGGGTAAAAATAACTATTCCAACTCCAGCGAGTGCAACAGTAGGGAAAGCGTTGGATAGCGTAGGGGTAAAAATTACTATTCCCACTCCAGAGAGTGCAACAGTAGGGAAAGCGTTGGATAGCATAGGGATAAAAATTACTATTCCCACTCCAGAGAGTGCAACAGTAGGGAAGACGTTGGATAGCGTAGGGGTAAAAATTACTATTCCCACTCCAGTAAGTGCAACAGTAGGGAAAGCGTTGGATAGCGTAGGCGTAAAAATTACTATTCCCACTCCAGAGAGTGCAACAGTAGAGAAAGCGTTGGATAGCGTAGGGGTAAATATTACTATTCCCACTCCAGAGAGTGCAACAGTAGGGAAAGCGTTGGATAGCGTAGGGGTAAAAATTACTATTCCCACTCCAGAGAGTGCAACAGTAGTGAAACCGTTGGATGGCGTAGGGGGAAAAATTACTATTCCAACTCCAGCAAGTGCAACAGTAGGGAAAGCGTTGGATAGCGTAGGAGTAAAAATTACTATTCCCACTCCAAAGAGTGCAACAGTAGGGAAAGCGTTGGATAGCGTAGGGGGAAAAATTACTATTCCTACTCCAGCGAGTGCAACGGTAGGGAAAGCGTTGGATAGAGTAGGGGTAAAAAGTGCTATTCCCACTCCAGAGAGTGCAATAGTAGGGAAAGCGTTGGATAGCGTAGGGGTAAAAATTACTATTCCCACTCCAGAGAGTGCAACAGTAGGGAAAGCGTTGCATAGCGTAGGGGTAAAAAGTACTATTCCCACTCCAGAGAGTGCAATAGTAGGGAAAGCGTTGGATAGCGTAGGGGTAAAAATTACTATTCCCACTCCAGAGAGTGCAACAGTAGGGAAGACGTTGGATAGCGTAGGGGTAAAAATGACTATTCCAACTCCAGCGAGTGCAACAGTAGGGAAAGCGTTGGATAGCGAAAGGATAAAAATTACTATTCCCACTCCAGCGTGTGCAACAGTAGGGAAACCGTTGGATAGCGTAGGGGTAAAAATTACTATTCCCACTCCAGAGAGTGCAACAGTAGAGAAAGCGTTGGATGGCGTAGGGGTAAAAATAACTATTCCAACTCCAGCGAGAGCAACAGTAAGGAAAGCGTTGGATAGCATAGGGGTAAATTTTAATATCCCCACTCTAGTGAAAATAAATTAATCTAAGTCACAGAATTATAAATTAATCAATTAATACATTTTAATTACCAATTAAGAATGAATTAATTACCAATTAAAAATTAATTAACAATTTATTTAAAATAAATACCAATTAATTAATTATCATGTTTAATTAATTATATTAAATTACTTCCCACCCTATTCCCCTATAAACCCACAACCCGCTACTACAAATAAAATAATATTATTCACATAATTATTAATTAATCAATTAATAAAAATTAATTATCAATTAACAATTAATTAATTACCAATTAAAAATTCATGGACAATTTATTCAAAATAAATACCAATCAATTAATTAACATATTTAATTAATTAAAATTAAATTACTACCCACCCTATTCCCCTATAAACCCACAACCCGCTACAGAAAATAAATTACTAAAATTAAAATGTTTATCAATTAATCAATTAAAATCAATTACCAATTATATTTTAATTAATTACCAATTAATAATTAATTAACAATTAATTCTAAATAAATAACAAAAAATAAAATAACATATTTAATTAATTATAATTAAATTACTTCCCACCCTATTCCCCTATAAACCCACAACCCGCTACAGAATTATATTACACAAAAAGAAAAAGTAATATTAACTTACCTAAAATTCGATATTTTTGTTGTCTATATTATGTCAGGTCGATATTATGTCCATTCTATATTTTTTACTCGATATTATGTCTAGTCGATATTAAAAACTCGATATTTTGACTCTATACTGGCGCAAGGAGTGGACTTTGTGGAATAAAAGACTTCTGTCGTAACACCATTACTGTGGAGTTGGAAGTTTGGACTCATAATTTACAATTGCATTAAAAAAAAATGTTGAGTGCTCCGAGACTTATGTTATTGGAAGCGTGGGTAGACTTTAGGTCCGGTATAAAGCTATATGGCAAAGAATGGAAAGGTAGGGGTGTGGTTAGCGGCTGATACTAGAGTTGTGAAAACAGAGTAAAGTATGGAACCCTAATAAACGAGCCAGCTCACCACGTCGTAAAAAGCCTGGAAGGGTAATCGCAGGTCAGATCCAGAGTGTAGATATGACGGGGTAATGGTATTCGAAGCTGGCGGAGGGTGGAGCTCTGATAAGGCTAAGAGATTAATAGGAAATAAAGAAAATTAGGCATCAAAGAAATGTAAAAGCGGGGGCTGTCCTGAGAGCTGTGTAAAAGCAAATTGTCCGGCACATACTAAACGACGTGCCTGACACAGTGAAAAGAATGGTGTTACCTCGTGTTTAGAGTATAACGCCAGTGGGATCCGCCGGAGATCAGTGTTAAGGGTAGTAGAGCGAGTGCGCTCTCATCAAGGATCGATTCTGAGAGGAATACAAAAAGAGCATCATTTGTAAGTGTTCAGCGAGTGTTGCCGTCATATAGAAGTCACTGTAAAGATCAGGGCATAGATAAACTAATGCCCGCAAGAACTCTTACCGGCCGGTCAGGGTGAAGAAGCATAGCGTCGACTGCTTCTGTATTCCTGGAAGGACACGTGACCTCACCCCGGAAGCGTATTTGAGGAGTGTGTGACTGAGGACCCGTATGTGAAAGGCTGGAACGTAAGAACGTGCTAGCACGAGTGGGATCAGAGGACATCCCCCAGGGCTAAAATGTCCCGTCCACCATTCTGTATTTGTATTTATTTGTATTTGTATTTAATTTATTTATAGAGCGCTAACAATCATCCTGAGTAGGATATCACGGCGCTAAGGTTGGATGCTGAGAGGTACAATAACCACACTGAGTAATGATTTATTCTGATTTAGGGAAAAGTAGTGTCTTTAGTTGTTTCCTAAAAGATAGAAGATCGTCTGTCAGTCTAAGACTGGGAGGTAGTTCATTCCACTTAGCAGCCGCCAGATGCGAGAAGGCCCGCTCTCCCATCCTGACAGTCTTCACCCGAGTGGTGGTAGCTCTTCCTAAAGTACTGGATCGAAGGTTCCTCGGTGGTCTGTGGAATTCTGTCAAAGGATATACAGCGTGATATTCCATAATATCCATAGCTACATCATTGTACTACCCGTAAGCTTCATTGAAAGTTAGTAGTGATAAAAAGAAACCTATTTTGTGAAAAGGAACATAAAAGGGGGCGGAAAGGAAGGGAGAAGTAGGAGAGGAGTGGTTAGTGATATAGATACTACCAAATAAAAGTCGGATCGTGAGATAAAAAGCGAGGTGCTCGCTGTGTATCATACCATACGGTATAATTGTGTAATACCGTGCTATTGAGACCTATGCATTAAAAGATAATAAAACACACTTATATGACTAGTTCCTACTTGGTAGTGCCTGTTACATTGTAGGCAGAAAGATATTGTTCATAAATTTGATGCTAGCCACAAAGTGTTGCGACATTTTCAATCATTGTTCAAAATACAACAGAGAGGCATACATAAATATTTCTCATGTGCCCAGAGTTAGATAGCGAAGTTCGTGACAACGTAGAAGGATCATGAAAATACAGTGAGTGATCATTCAGAGTACGGAATGGTGAACGTAATGGACAAATTATAATTCGTATTTGTGTATCATACATGGATCTAAAAGCATATCTTGCCAATTCATTAGGCCTTCAACAAAGCTGACAATATATATCTCTAGCCATATCCTAATTAGATGATGTATATAGAACTATTACTGATCATGTGTAATTCTAAATAGGGTTGGATAAGACCCTTGCGAATACATATGAGTTATATTGACAGAAATTGCCAGCATGAAACGGTAAACAAAAACGGAGCATCGCATATATATTGTTGTTCACAACGATACTTGGTTACTGTTAAGGCACTGTCAGAATATTCCAAAAACCAAAACATTTCACATAATAGATACACAGATTATTTTGAACATAAAAGTATAAGAACATTAAATTGTATATGGCCTAGTTCCCTAGAAAGTATTGCATCTCCTGATCAAAATTAAGACCCTGTTCTACTGTGCGAAGACGTAGTATCCATGTGGCTTCTAAGCGTCTCAACTTAAGTTCCTTGTTACCACCTCGTGGGCTAATGTGTTCAGTGTCAATACCAAAACATTTCACTTTTTTGTCAAGACCCTGCTCATGGCAAGCAGCCGCACGCAATGCTACAGGGTACTTAGGGTCCTGCTTGTGTATAGCCCTCATGTGTTCTGATAAGCGTTCTTTAAGTGGCCGGATCGTGCTTCCCACATACCGTTTGCCACAGACGCATTTAATGATATAGACCACAAAGCGAGTGGTGCAATTGATATTGGTCTTCATTGTATATAGTTCTTTAGTTGGACCATGAAATCGTCGCGTGCCGTGTTTTGCCCATCGGCACATGGAACAGAAGCCGCATTTGAAGAAATCAGGTTATGTGGTGTAAGCCATGTGGTTGCAGCTATATTCCGTGGAATAGTAGGACTGAGCCTGTTCCTCAGATTCATTCCCCTTCGGAATGTGATTTGAGGATGTTCTGCAATGTGTTCCTTGAGATTTTTATCAGCTCTTAGTAGATGCCAGTGCTTTGCAAAGCTTTTGCGGATAGTGCGATGTGACTCATTGAAGTCAGTTATCATCCGTACCTGTGTGGATCCTGTGTCGACTTTGGCCTGTGTGCCAAATGTATCTTGTCTTTTAACTCTATTAATCTTGTGTGTGGCTTTCTGCAGTGTGTCTGCTGAGTAACCTCTCCTGAGGAATCTGTATTGCATTTCTTGTAAGGTGCGGGCAAACACTGTGTCACTGCTGCAATTTCTACGAGCTCTCAGAAATTCACCATAGGGTATTGCCTCAATCTGGTGTCGTGGATGTGAGCTACTAGCATGTAAAATAGCGTTACATGCAGTGCTTTTCCTGAATAGTCTGCTGTGTAGGGTTTCATTCTCAAAATAAATTTCTAGATCTAGAAATTCCACTTTGATGGTACTAGATTCCATAGTAAAGCTCATTGCCCATGTGTTTTAGTTAAAATGTGTATAAAACCCTAGTAGGAGTTCCTGGGTACCAGACCAGAGGAGAATGCAATCGTCGATGTATCTCCCCCAAAAATATTATGGAATCTACAAACTGTGAGCCCTTGAGTCCCCAAATCAAATCTTTTTCCAAAGCACCCATGAATAAATTAGCAAAAGATGGGGAACATTTTGAACCCATTGCTACACCTTTCTTTTGTCTGTACCAAATGTGGTTAAACATGAAAAAATTATTTTCAAGAATGAGCTTCATCATAGAGACCAGCATGCTGGTGTGTTGCCACAAGGTTGCGGGTCTGTTCTGTAGCATTTTGGTGATTACCTCAACACCTAGATTCGGAATGATGCTGGTATATAAAGCAACTACGTCAAAAGTTGCTAGGATTGTGCCAGTATGCCATTGTAAGTCTGTGAGTATGTTAAGGATATGTTTGGTGTCCTGGATATAGGACGGGAGATTCCGTACTAGTGGTGCTAAGAAGAGGTCAACATATTCGGCGAGTCTTTCAGTAGGTCCATTGATACCTGAAATGATAGGTCTGCCTGGGGGAAATGGCATGTGTTTGTGTACCTTTGGCAGTGTGTACAGCCACGGGTAAGAAGGTCTAAAAACCTTGAGGTAAAGATATTCATCCTCGTTAAGTAGCCCTGCCTCCTTCCATGTGTGTAAGTTCTTGTTTATCTCAATGGTCAAAGGTCCTATGGGATTGTATTCTAGTTTTTCATAGCACGAGGAGTCCTGTAGTTGACTCAGAATCTCCCCATGGTAGTCGTCTTTGTTCATTATTACTACGTTGCCACCTTTGTCGGCTTCACGTATAAAAATGTTCGGATCTTTGGTAAGAAGATTCAAGGCCACCCGTTCCCCTGGGGTTAGATTGTCTCTATATCTGAAAGCCTTGAGATACTTGGTGTTGAAAAGCTTCTCAATGTCCTCCAAAATGTGTTTATTGAAGTTGGCTATCGCATTACCACCTGGTACGGTGGGACTCCATTTCAATTTCGATTTCAGGCCGCTGGCAATGTGAAATCAGATTCAATGTCAAGTTCTTCCAGAAGTTTATCCATATCATATGGTGTATGTTCCTGATCAGTCAGAGAGAGTAGTAAGTGAGTAGCCTGTATGTCATTAATGGTGAGTGTGTCAGAATCAAAACGAGTCGGGATATTTTTCAATACTTTATTCTGAGAGATATGACTGGAAAAATGTTTTTTCAATTTTAGACCACGTATAAACTTAAAAATATCAATTTTTAGTTTGGAGATGTCAGTGGTGGCATGTGGATTGAAACTGAGACCCTTACTCAGGAGAGTGGTCATATCAGGGGTGAGGTGTTTGGACGAGAGGTTGATGACATCTGTATCATCTGTATCATGTGTGCCTATGGGTTCTTCACTGTCCCCGATCTGAGTTTCCTTCTGTACTCCTCTGCACTTCCCCCTCCTGCCCCTGCGGGTTTTGGATCTGGGATTCGATTGCCCCTTCTTATCAGTCTTCCACATTGATCAGCTGAATATAATAATAGAACCAGACACTTGTGTCACGTTGAACATTGAACAATTATTCACTATTACCAAGTCACGATTATTTAGTGAAACATTGCAATACAAAACTACAAGTACACAAATGCTCCACAATGTTCTATTTGTATCTTCCCCAGCCCTGATGAGTCGCATTGCTATGCGACGAAACACGTGTCGGCTGGCTGCACAAGAAATTAAAGAAGATTTTTCTTTAATATGATGTTTCTCTGACAGCTTATTTTACAATTATGTGTTCACTCTCTGCTCATGACCTCTGCTCATGCTTTAGAGAAATTGAATAATAATTACTCTCTGGTTGTGTGCAATAGGCAATTGTTTGATCATTCTCTGGCGGGGCGCACCGGTATGCGGGGGAGGCAGTAAGGGCAGCTCGCGGCAGTGTTTTGGAGGCATAGAGTTGCCCAGGGGGTCGAGATGCATCTCAATGCCGGAGACCGATAGTAATGCGAAGGGCATCCGTTTCGGGGAATGGGCGTTGCTAGGGGTGGGGCAGCGCTTGTATGTGGGTGGTGGTATTGGCGGCTCACAGCTGAGTTTCAAAAAGCAATTAAGGTGGGCTTTACATTGAGGGACTGCGTGTGGCGGGAGTCCGCTTCGTATGCAGTCTCAATGGGGCTACTGAGGATTTAACAAAACATAACAGGGGAACATCTCATAGAAGCAACAGGCAGCACATGGACATACAGGCAACACCTGCCTCCTCCTATATTGTGTGGCTGGTGAAGTTAAGTGTGGTCGCTCTGATGCATGAAGAGTGGACTCTCTGGGGGTTTCGGGGTCAAGGCTACAGGCCCGGGTGGTACATATGGTGACAGGGCGGTGGTAGTTAGGGCTGCGAAAGGCGGTGTGCCCAGGCGCACAGGTAATGTTGGCTTGTGCAGACCATGGGTATGGCCTGGATGGGGGGCATGCAGGCTAGGTGTTCACATACATGTCTTTTGTGTCTTAATAGTAGGTTACGAGGCATGGCGCTGAAGTGCGCACGCTCAAACCCCGGGAAGTCCGCGACCCAGGAGGATTTCCAGGCCCTGAGTGAACTTTGGAAGGCGGCAAAGCGGCATGGCATGGAGGCAGTGCTGCAGAAGTTGGCAAGCGAGCCAGAGCAGCAGCCAGACAACGGGCCACCAAAGCGGCAGAGGTAGGTCCTAGTTTGGTATAGGGAGGGGCAGTAGGGCATGCCCAGGGCACAGCCTGAATCAGTAGCCACAACGGTGGGTGAGTCAATAGCTCATGGGACTGCGTCTCACAGCTCAGACCTGGCAGCGCGGGGGCCAGTACTTAACATGAGTGTGGGTGCAGTGGGGTCGAGTATTATGGCTATTTCAACCACAGTGGCATCTGTGGGCTCACCACAGACAGGGGGAGCTCCAGCAGGGAGTGCCGCAACCCACCAGTCCCTGGTGCAGACCGCACCACAAGCAGGGAGAGTGCCAGCGGTTATACAAGCAGCGGGGCACTAGTGCCGCTACCACCAGGGCCAGGCTTGGCAACAGGAGCACAAGTGGTGTTGCAGGTAGTGGGAAGAGCGGCAACCCAGCAGTCCCCAGTAATGGTGGGGTGGTCCTGTGCTACCATTCCCGGAAACAGTTGCGGTGACAGGATCACAAGGTGGAGTGGCAGCGCTGGTGTGGGCACAGTCTGAGGGGTTGCCTGCGGCAGTGGGGTTGGGGGTAAGTCAGCTTTCCCGCACAGTGGCGACAGTGGGGGCAAGTGTGGGACACTCTCCTCCCATAGTGAACCCATTGATATTTGGGTCTTTCTCATTGGCGCTGGCCCTCACCTTCAGCAATTACATGGCACGTACAGACGTAGAAGCGAGAGAGGATTCAGGAGGGGGAATTTGTGAATGTGTTTTTTGATCAATGCAGAGGTAGTCCCAAGTAGACCCAGAACAGGAAAAGAGAGTGACTTAAAGCTGAAAGCGTGTGGGTTGAGTGGTCCTTAAGGAACTGGGTGACGGGTTTTCCAATTATGCGGCGATTTTGACTGACAAGTCACTATCACTAGCCCCTCAATTGTTTGTGGTTATGTCATTAATTCATGGGGCAGCCTCCGAGTTCCAAGGATCTGCGTGGATGCAGTATGACACTAAGTTTAGGCAGATGAAGGCGGATAGGCCAGAAATAGCATAGGACCAGAGAGAGATCAATATTTGGCATGCAGCGTTCAATATGTCCCACGGATCGGGGAGGGCAGTGCAGTCCTTTCACTTCGACAGGAGTTACAGAGATAAAAAGCTAGCCTGCTGGCAGTACCACAAGAAGGAATGTAGCAAGGGGATGGCATGTAAGTTTAAGCACATTTGCTCCTTCTGTGGGAGGCAAGGCGACCCAGAGTTTAAGTGTTTTAAAAAGCAGGGGAAGCCGAGAGAGCCAACAACACCTAAGCACCGAGAGCCCAATTAATACTGCAAAGCTCCCTTCCCCAATTCACCTTTACGTTCTCACACATCTGCTCAGCAAATATAACAATAGCAAGGACGTGCACATTCTGTACTATGGTTTCAAGGACGGGTTTCGCATTCCCTCCCATGCACCCCCAACAACAGTCCCACCCAAAAATCAATTGTCAGTTCTGCAGCAGCATGAGCTGGTACGGGACAAGATTATTAAGAAGGTGCGGGCAGGGAGGGTGGCAGGGCCCTTTAGTTCCCCACCATGCACGCCCTTGCGTTATTTGCCTCTAGGGCTGGTCCTGAAGAAAGAGCCAGGCAAATTCAGTTTAATTCCCAACCTCTCTTACCCTGCTGGGTTTCAGTAAATGATGGGTTAGAATACACACTGTGCACAGTGCGATACCCCACCTTTGACGAAGCCATTGCAAAATGGCAGAGATTAGGCAGGGGGGCCCTGATGGCCAAGTCAGACATAGAGGCGGCTTTCTGCCTTCTACCCATCCACCCAGAAGATACTCGCTTGCTAGGTTTCACCTTTGAGGGGAAGTGCTTCCTTGACTTGTGCATGCCCATGGGGTGTTCCATTATGTGTTCAGTGTTTGAGACTTTCAGACAATTTCTGGAATGGACAGTGAGGAATTTGGTGGCATCGGAGGATGTGGTGCATTACCTTGATGACTTCTTGTCCATGGGTCCCCCGGGGGGCGGGGCATGTGGGAGGGCCCTGCAGGGCTTTGGGCAGCTGGCACAGACCTTGCAGTTGGTTCCATTGGTAAATGATAAAACGGAGGGCCCCACCACATGTTTGTGCTTCCTGGGGATTGAGATAGACTCAGTGGTAGGGGAGTGTAGGTTGCCACAGGAGAAGGTGGAGTAGTGTGGCTCACTGGTTAGAGGCGGCAGGCCTGAGAGCAGAAGTCAGCCCGGGACCAGGGTTCAATTCCCGACGCGGCAGGGTCGTGGACCTTGGTCAGCAGACTCGATAATTCTCGCTTCGGTGCTTACTCTAATCAGGGGTTACACTCGGCAACTCTGGGCATTAGCTTGCCTAATCTCCACAACGGCCCCACAAATTCCGGGGATGCCTGGCTCCACCTTGGGGACTCCCAGCAAGGGACCATCCCACAGGGAAAGCCAGGACGGGTTCCCCAGAGTTATACAGCGCCGGGACGCCCCGTTGCTGGGGCAGCTGTGCGCTTTACAAGTATACTACATTTACATTTACATTTACAAGGTGAGGGCATTCAGAGATGAGGTTAACACTTGCATATCAGCAAGGAAGGTTACGCTGTATCAGCTGTAGGTATTGGTAGGGCAATTGAACTTCGCCTTGAGAGTGATTCCCGACTTGGAGATGTGGAGGGGGTTTCTAGATAATTTCAATGGAACACTATTGTGACAGCAACCATCACAGAGCAGCAGGGAGGTAGCCCTGTACACAGACGCGGCGGGCAGCACTGGGTTTGGGGCAGTCTTGGGCTCCAGGTAGTACATGCAGCATTGGCCGGGGGAATGGCTTGCCTCTGGGATTACACGCAACGTTACCTTTCTGGAATTGTTTCCCATCCTTGTCGCCTTGCACATTTGGGGGGGCAGAAATAGCAAACACCAGGGTCATTTTTTGGTCTGACAGCATGTCAGCTGTTATGGCAATTAATAATTAAAGCGCAAATGCCTTTGGGTGCTGTGGTTGCTAAACACTATTATTCTCCTGTGTCTCCTGCATAATGTGCATTTTTATGCCAAACATGTACCTGGTGTGGATAATGCAGTGGCTGATGCGTTGTCTCGATCTAAGTTGGCAGAGTTCAGGGCACGGTGGCCGCAAGCGGACGCAGTGATGGTGGAGTTCCCAGAGGAGTTGTGGAGGCTTGGTGCCCCATTGCCACAGACCTAATTGCAGCATCACTGGCACCCAAAATGAAACGTATGTACGAGAAGACTTGGAAGGTGTATGACGCAACATTTGGATCAGGCAAGAAAGCCAAAAAGGTTCACCCTGGAAGGAGTGGTGTGACAGAGGGACAGGGGGAAATCGTTATCTCTAGTGAGATGGCAACTGTCCGCCATTGCCTTCTTTGCCGGGTTAAAAGGTGTCAGGGATCCCACCAAGGACTTTAGAGTACGGAAGACCATCAGAGGTTGGGAACGCATGGTACCGGGCATACAGGACAACAGGTGACCTATAAACATGGAGAGGCTGGGAAGGATGTTGAGGGTCTAATAGCACATGTGCCGGTCCCAGTATGAGGTAGAGCTATTTAGGTTCACGTACATGCTGGCCTTTTTTGGGGCCCTGCGCATTTCAGAGTTGGTAGCATCGTCAAAGAAGTGTGAGGGGGACTGTGTGTGGCGGATGGAGGACTTGAAGTCGGGGCAACCCATCTCAGGATCAAGCGGCCAAAAACAGACCCACTAGGGAAGGGCGAGTGGGTGCAAATACATGCTGCGCATAACACCGCATACTGTCCAGTGGCATTGGCATGGCATTACCTCAGGGGGCGACCCATAGTGACCTCGACCAGGCTGCTAGTTCACAGGGATGGGGCACCATTGACACAATACCAGTTCACAAAGGTGTGTAGGTGAGTGCTGGCTTATTAGGGTGAGGATTCAGCACAGTTTAGCTCCCACTCATTTCTCATAGGGGCGGCCACCACAGCAGCGGCAATGGGCTTGCCAGTGGTGGCAATCAAAAGGGTGGGACGGTGGCGGTCAGCATGTTTTGAGCGGAACGTGAGACCAGGTTTGTTGTAGAGGGTGGAACGAGGCCCAGGGCCCCACCCCCACCCCCAGTCCTGGTCATAACTGCAATTCTCTCTCTCTTTCAGTGGATGTATGCAGTCCAGTTCACATATGTTGGTGCGGGCATTCCTTTATTCGCGGAGCAGAGCAGCAATTCGGCAGGTCCAGGCTGGAAGAAGCACAGGGGACCGCTGGGTTCGCACACCATTGGATTCGGGTGGGGGTCTAAGAATGCAGGATGTGTTTGGATGGCTAGAATAAGCGATAGAGTCAAAATTGGTTCCCCGCCTGGTCATTTTAGTCAATCACTCTGGCGGGAATTATATGGTGCCGCTTGGCAGGCAAGGGGTGAGGGAAGCTTTGTTCTCAACCATGTCTAGGATTAGACAATATTTGCAGACAACAGCAATATTTTGGTTGGAAGTAATACCTTGCGTGGTATGGGCTGGGGGGGCCCGGAGAAGGGAATGAACCAATCTGTAAAGAAGCTGAACCATTCCATCAAACAAATGTTAGCGAGTTTTAATATGGGCACTATCCGGCACAACTTGCTCCAGCTGGAAAAAAAGGAACTGTTCCACCAAGATGGGGTGCATCTCTCGGCAAAAGGGCAGGAGCTTTTTACCGAGACTATACTAGGGGCTGTTGTGCAGCACAGTCAGCGCTGGGGGAGGAGGGCGAGTGCGCCAGGGAGCTTCTCACCCTGTGACGGAGCACTGACAGCAACAAAAGGGGATACACAACAATGGAGTTTCAGTGACTGGATGGACCCCAGGAGGGGGTAGGATCGATGTGAGCAGAGGGCAGGCAGGGAGGAGTGACTGACCTGCTGGTGGTCCTGGGGTCTACTGCCCTAACCCACGACCTATGGACTGAGTAGAATCTTGGGGAGGCTGCCTGTATTCAGGTACCCCGGTGGGCCGGTGCGCTATGCGGTTCCCTGGATTTCAAGCCGTGCGACTGTTTACTGTAGCACGTTGGGGCCTGCTGGCACAATGTGCGCAGCAGAGGGTTTTTTTGTTGGGCCTAGACATCCAAGTTCAAGTGTACGGCCAAGTTCAAGTTCAAGTTTAATGCTCTCCCTAATTTCCTCACTGACTTTGACATGCAGATGACAATAATGTGTGATGCACTGTATAAGTTTATATATCCAAGTAGGATATGTTTACTCTAAGTATTGGTTTGTGGTGAATTGCATGGTTTGATGTAAATAAAAAGCTATGCTGTGGACAACATACCCTGACTGTGAGAGTTCTTGGGAACAGCGGGGAGTAAAGGTGAGAAGTGGGGTAGGAGGGAATGTCATGTTGCACGCCTACTATGACCAGGCACCCCCCCACCTAGGGGAGGGGCGCCCTTAGTAGCGCCACGGCGCTGAGCCTCCACTGGGGATGAGTAGTGGGGCTGGACTACAAAGACAGCACTTCCAAAGTTAATTCATGCCCTCTCTATTATCTGAAGGAAGACCTTTTAGTATAGAAAATTTCTATTCTCCATGACTATGGAAGTGCCTTCCCAGTGTGTTCATGTGGTTTGAGAGTCTGCCATTTATTGCAGTATTACCCTTTTACCTGTGTTTGGTACCCTTTTGTAACATGCACACGTCACTTTTCTCTTGTAACACACTGTTTGCTACCTCTTACATTTTGTTTGCTTTCGATACTTGCACAAGTGCCACCGTTGCCTACGTGACGTTTGTTCCTGTGTTTGAGTGTCCTCCATTTATTGCAATATAATACCTCTACTTGTACTTTGTACGCTTTTGTAACCTGCACACATGTCACTTTTTCCTCCTGTAATGCACCGTTTGCTACGTCTTGTATTTTGTTTGCTCATGATTGTCACTTTTGCCTCATGTAATGTAACATTTGCTTTTATAATTTGTTCACTTGCAATGTTCTCATGTATCAGTTCTGTTCTTATTGTGAAGCGCTCTCACACTTTCGGGTAAAGTCCGCGCTATATAAAAATGCATAAATAAATAAATATGACGTCATTGGGTGTGCAGGAAATTCCTGGTGGTGTTATTTAAGGTCGCGCCCCAGGGACTTCAACCTCTTTGTCCCCTTCGACCTCTGGAAGCTGCAGGGGCAAGTTGTGAACCACCCACCCACCCAGCAGAAGATCAAGGCCTCGTGGAGCACTGACAGTTAGCAACAAAGGGGGATACACAGCAAAGGATGTTCAGTGACTGGATGGACACCAGGAGGGGGTAGGATCAATGTGTACAGAGGGGAGGAGGGACTGACCTGCTGGTGGTCCTAGACTCTACTGTCCTAAACCACAACCTATGGACTGAGTGAAATCTTGGGGAGGCTTCCTGTGTTCAGGTACCCGGGTGGGCTGGTGCGCTATGCGGTGCCCTGGATTTCAAGTCGTGCAACTGTTTACTGTAGCGCGTTGTGGACTGCTGGCATAATGTGTGCAGCAGAAGGGGTTTTTGTTGGGCTTAGATGGCCAAGTTCAAGTGTACGGCCAAGTTCAAGTGTAATGTCATGCCTAAGTTCATCAATGAATTTGACATGCAGATGGCGATAAAGTGTGATGCGGTGTATAGGTTTATATATTCAAGTAGGATACGTTTATTCTAAGTATTGGTTTGTGGTAAATTGCATGGTTTGATGTGAATAAAAAGCTACACTGTGGACAACATACCCTGACTGTGAGAGTTCTTGGGCACAGTGGGGAGGAAAGGTGAGAAGTGGGGGGGAGGGAATGTCACGTTGTGCACCTACCAAACCTTAACAATCCTGTAAAGCTTAAAACTGTCTCAATTATGCAACACTGATGAACACATTTTAATAAAATACCTCCCTGCTGAAAAGTGAGAATTTGGGAATGGTTCAATGCAGGCCTCTATTGTAAACTTCCATTGTTAGCTACCATTGCCACAGTGCTTCTATTTGAAACTTACAACCTCTGTATATGTTACAATGTAGATGATTAAGGTATAATCATCTGTACTCTTTGTACTCATGCAATAACAAGCTTAACACTCCTAAATATGTGCAATGCAAGACTTTCGTTTTTGTACTTGAGCTGACGTTGCAATGTACCTTTCATTTCAGTGTAATTTCATTTTAAATCTAAATGTGCTCTCCTTAGGGGGCAATAAATAGGTCTGTACCCTAAGGCCAGAAGAAAGCTTAAGATGGCTCTGCCTCCTACTCGTGTCTCTTCTTTCCAGAAAACAAGTAATGGCAAACTTGTTATGCATTGCCCTGGAAACAGAGACATGTTATCAATTCTTTTGGGCAAATATAAGCAATATGCAAAGCAAAAAAATGCAAACATGTAACAAATAGAAAAATAAAGAAACGATTCAGCATCCCCAGCACACAGGCACTGTCGTGCACTTGTTTTTAGGTGGATGTGGACAATACTGTGCCACTCACAGCGGAGGGCACTCCACGGATGGAATAGACTAACCCATTGCATCATACTGTCTGTGGCGTTAGAGGTGGCAGCAAATTGTGTATCACACTCAAACGGACCGAGGAAGATGGCTGACCCAAAGTCCCTGTATGTATTTATAAATTGTTATTGTGATTTGTTTGAAAAACACGAGGTTAGCAAGACAGCCTATCCCTGGGCAAGACCTAAACGGTATATCTTTGTAAGTTTGTAAAGCAGTTCCAGGACAAGATGCAAAAATCAGAACTAGGAAGGACTAGGAAGATGCCCACGCTTGATCTAAACCAGTAACAGCACAGCTGTGAATATCCTTTAAGCGAAATTAAAGATTCTTAAAAAAACAACACATTATAAATCAAAAGCAATACAAGGTTTATGGTACAGTTGTTGAAAACAAACACAATGGCTGCACAAGTCATCTAAGCATTTACTCCCTCTTGAAGCGATTATGTTTACTGTATGCATGAGCACGTCCAATGCACGTGGGTCTGTGCTGGAGGTAGTTCTAAGACCTGCTGTACCTTTACCTGTTGACCTCTTACTGAAGGCTGTACATCATAACATACATTGATGAAATGAAAGCTGACCATGGAATTCACAGGAAACCAGACATAAACCCACCCCAGACGGCCCGTACTTAGTGGCCTGAAAGCATCACATGCTGAGGTAATTCACGAACAGAAGACAAATCCTGTTTGGCGTCTGCTGAAGCGACCAGGGTCATGGTAATCCTTCTGAATGTGTTTCCATTGTGCTGGGATTTGCTTTGGACAAGTCACATGCTAGCAGTAGATTTGCTTCAGAACCCACACTTAATAGGCTCTGACCACGTGAATGAGCAATGTGATTATTGTGAATCTCAATAGAAGTGCACCAGCGAGGAACAGGAAATGAACTGGAAGGACAGACAGCAATGCATGTGAATTCGAATATTGATATGGCCCTTTTGTGGTCTAGCGAGAACATCTATAAAGGGGGAAGCAGCATGCCTTTAAAAGGGTTTAAAAACGTCAAAACTCTCCACCATCATGATGGAACGATATAAAAAGAGGTGGCAATCTTAGGTATCCTTTACACTTTACACTTCAGGGTGTGTCCATTTGACTCGAGCCCTCGTTTCCATGACATACACCATAGGAAATCTGCTTCAAATAGTGTTTGCGTGCAGTTTCTCTCTCAGTGGGTGCTCATTTCAATGTCATCCGTTATATTTTACTGCACCGATTTCGGTGGAAAATCCTCGCAAAAGTTGTGTGAGGAAAGCCACCCAATTAAGAATGCCCCAGTTTGGAAAGGGAGAAAATATGTGGTACTGCCATGTTATCACTCACTTGGTCCTGTAGAAGTTAGAAAAAGGCATTGCTGTAAAAACCGGGGCTATCTGTATGTCCCGGGACCCACATATGACAACCCTCGAAACCAGGTTGTGAGCTTTGCAGCGCTAGAAGATGCTTTTGGATCCGCTCCTGATTGGTCTGGCTGTGCCATTTCATATGGTTGCTGATGATAGGCAAGTCTTCGTCAAACTTTTGCACTCTTCAAAGCTAGAGCCAGTTTTTCTCAATGTACCTTCACTCCTATTCAGGAATAGGCGTCTAATATATGTCCGTCCCTCAATTAGGCCAAAATTAAGTTTCTTATCTTCCATAAAGGACATACCCTTTCAAAAATAAGCTAATTTACTATCAACTTAAAGTGATTGCCTACTTAACTGCACCTGAACAAAAATTTGAAAAGCTTCCGATATGTTGACCATGAAACCTTTATGTAGGAAAGGTCCTTTTCTTGTTAAAAAGCATATGGATTCAATTGCAAAAGTATCATTGCCTCTTAAACTGATTATTGTAATTGTCTTATTAGTGTTTGTTAGACCTGGCTTTTTCAGCTGGTTTACCCCTTGACTTTTTTGATTTTTGGCCTCCTGTTTTTGACTCTGTTTTTGTTGGTTTTAGGACTCTGTGCTAAAATGCATATGCACTTTGTGTAAAGTGATATTATGGATTGGTGGTTCCATGATTGATGTATTTTACTTACTACTAAGTCACTATTACAGTGCACTGTGTGTGCCAAGGGCCTGTGAGTCAAATGCTGCTAGTGGGCCTGCTGCACTGATTGTGCCACCCACATACCAATCCTTGCAAAAGGTTCTCAGACCTGCCACTACAGTGTCTGTGAGCAGTTTGGTACCACCATTTCGACCTAGCAGGAGAAGCGTGGCTCAGTGGTTAGAGGTGGCAGACCCGGAAGCTGAGATCGGCCGTGGACCAGGGTTCGATTCCCCGCCTCGGCGGGACTCGGGCTCAAAAATTCCACGGACTCGACAATTCTCGCTCCGGTGCCTACTCAACTCACGGGGTCACACTCTGCAACTCTGGGCAATAGCTTGCTTAATCTCCACTACGGCCCCTCGCGGCGGGATGCCTGGCTTTCACCTTGTGGATACCCTGCAGGGGTATCTCACAGGGGAATACCAGGACGGGTTCCCCAAGCAAGCGCCTTGATGCCTTCGGGTGATACGTGCGCTATATAAGTCGCAATACATTTACATTTACACCCACTTGCCAGGCCCTAAACATCCCTTTTCTTACATTTAAGTCACCCCGAAGGTAGACCCTAGGTACCCCT
Source organism: Lissotriton helveticus (assembly GCF_964261635.1). NCBI lineage: Eukaryota > Metazoa > Chordata > Amphibia > Caudata > Salamandridae > Lissotriton > Lissotriton helveticus. The sequence continues at coordinate 880,176,523 of NC_136071.1, read as the reverse complement.
GTGGGCAGGGTGCAGTGTGTGTGAAAGGTGAGACATGTCTTGGTGTGTGTGTCATGTCCGGATAGTGAACTACAGTGTAGTTCGTTTTTCACTATGGAAGGGCTATCTGTCCCAAAGGCTAGAATGGGAGTTTATTTATAGCATCTTATAAGTATACCCTCCCATTGGGACAAGGTAGGAAGATGGAGTTTAGTATGCCTGAACTCAGAATATAAACATGCATCTTTTAGTAAAGATAATTTTTATAATGTGGGTTTGAAAATACCACTTTTAGAAAGTGGATATTTTCTTGCTTAGCCATCCTGGGTGCCTCTGCTGGTTTGTGGATTGACTATCTGGCTTTGGAGTGACAGAGGCTGGGAATGTGCATTCTCTTAGATGGCCTCGGGGGGGGGGGTTGTTGTGTGTTCTGCCTTTCCTGAATGAGTACAGCCTGGGCTGAATAGACCTGGGCTGCATTTAGAGTAGGGAGAGGAGATTTCCTTGCACCTGAAGGGGCTTGGTCTGCCTTACACAATGCTGTCTCCACCTCCACAGAGGACAGAACTGGTTTGGACTAAGCACAGGAACTCTCTGCCATCAGGGAACAGAGGACAGAGGAAAATCCAATATACATTTTGGGGCCCAGATCCCAGAACTTTAGATTAGTTCTTGGCAGAGGAACCTCTGCCAAGGAGAAGGGCTGGGAAAGCAGAAGGAGAAGTACTGCCCTCTGTTGTGTGCTGTCTGGGGTTGGCCTGCAATGGATGTTTCTGCCAAGCAGAGGATAAAGAATTTGCTGTGTGCAATGTCTCCTGCTTGAAGAAGATCTCCAAGGGCTTGAAGTAGAGCTTGCCTCCTGTTCTGAAGTCTCAAGGACACAAAGACTTCACCACCGGCTCCCCTAAACTTCCTTGCCGGGAGTTCTGACCTGCCAAGAGGTGCCTGTTGCTGAGTTGGGCCTCTCGAGGTTGTTCCTGCTGTTGGGAGATGGAAAAGAGGATGCAACTATGAGAAGCATGATGTATCTGCACCCATTTTTGATGCATCGCAGCTGTGCTGCTGAAGAAACTGACGCAGCACCTGCCTGCGGCTGGAGAAATCATTGCATGACAAATCCTGTGCACTGATCATCGATTCTGACACGAGCCCTGCTGTCTGGCTGCAAGAACCAATGCATTGTGGGACCGCAGCTGGAGAGACCAACGCAGCGATATTGCCGCTGCAGCATCAAGAACTGATGCATCCCTAATCCCCACGCATCGCACCGGGGCACCAAGTCTACAAGGACACTGGGGGCCCAGTAAAAAAACGAAGCATCACCTCCCCACACAGTAAGAAACTGACGCATCACCTCCCCTTAAGTAGGGAAGCAACGCATCACCTCCCCTGTGTGACAGTAAGGAACCCACACATCACCTTCCCAGGTTGCAAGGAACCGACGCATCACCTTCCATGCGGCTGTTTTTGTTCATGATTTTGACGCATCCAAGGTACTTTGTGTTGAAAGTGTTGCATCTATAGTTTGCTATGAACAGAACTGTTTTTGCATTCTGAGGATCACATTTTAACTACTATATTGTTGATTTTTGTAATTTTGGTCTTGTTTGGTTTAGATAAAGATTACTTATTTTCTAAACTTGTGTGGTGTCCATTTGTAGTGTTTTCACTGTATTACTGTATGTGTGCAGAAATGCTTTACCCACTGCCTCGGAGATAAGCATATTCACTCGTCCCAAGCTACCAAGGTGGTGAGCAGGGGTTATTTTAGAAGTGTATCCCCCTTTCCCTGACTAGGAAGAAGGGTACCTACTTGGACAAAGATGCAAACCATTGCCAACTAGAGACCACCATTTCTAACATTGATGGTCTGCAGTGAGGATTAGGACTTGCATTTGTGCCTAATATACAGTGATTGGTGTGCACTACTAGTATAGTGCAGACCATTACGCAACGCATACTATTTTTCCCCGTTTCCCTTTGGAATTTGATTGTTGGAGCGCTGAATCATTCTTTAATCTGTTTGGCCTTTTCAAAATGGAAACTAACTTTTGGCACCTGCACATCTACAAGATGAGGGAACTGAACGTTTTTTGCAAGGAAGGGGGCTACCTGTGAAGGGGAGATCCATAAGGCAGGATCTTGAGGCAGCCCTGCATAACTATGGGGTGCTACACAGGGAGGCAACACTATCAGATGACTCTAAGGAGGAATCTCAGGGGGAGGATCCCCAACCCGAATAACAAGAGGGCAGAGGCCCTGAGGAGGAAACATTATGGGAAAGATTGGTTTGTGAGAAGAGGAACTAGATTTGTGCTCTAGACCGTAGGCTGAGGCAGATAGACCGCGAGTGTGAGGAGATCAAGTGAGCCTTCGCTGAACAAGAAATGTACGTAGCTCATGAATTGAGCTTGGCTGGGCTGGAGGTGGAGTCCAGCTCAGATGGTAGCAGCAAAGAGGTGTTATTTAGTGCTGTGAGAAAATTACACACACACGGAGATGTGGCACCTAACTTGAAGGAGGGGGTTGACATACACCAGGGGGTTCAGGTTTATGAGGTAGCTCTTGTGGTGTGCAGTGTCCCTGAATTGGATTGGGGAACAGGCCCAGGGGATCATATTCCTAGTGATGGGAGGGACACTCTACTGACTAGAGATGAGTGCTGCAGGGAGAGGGGTTCCACTATGATACCGTGTGGAGGCCACCTAGAAGAGTATGGCTTGAGTGACAGAGACAGTCAGACACTGTCTTGCCAATCTCAGGAGAGTGATGAGGGGTACATGTGAGAGGCTCTGGATGCGTAGGTAAAGAGTAGCTTGGTTAACACCTGTGTGGGGCTGTGTGATTCATTTGTTGGAGAGCATATTTCAAGTCCCTGTTTTCCAGAGATATGCCAAGACCTGGTGGAGTGTGAGTTCTCTGACCCCAGGGAGCTCGCACTGGAGGCAGACCTTTAGAGGGATTCCACTGGGTCTGAAGAAGCATCTTGGTTTGATCCTGTGGAGGTGGCTCAGGTTTTCCCCAACCAAGTGAGGTAGGGGAGAGTTGTAGTAGCCCATATAGGTCCCAGAGTAGTGGGAGGGGCGTAGGGTTCCATGTCCTGTCTCAGAGGAGAAGGAGTGGGAGTTGGCTGTGTCCTGAGGTGCCCGAAACCCAGTCTCAAGGCTTGGTTGGTTCCAGGGGGGAACACCAGGAGGGAGGCCAGGTCTGTACCGGGAAGCCATTTCCTGTTGGTGGTCCCAAGGTGTCAGGTGTGCTGGTGGTGGAAGCTGTAATGAGTGTCACACCAGTTCTGGTGTCCGGTGGCACCTCTCCAGTTGAGAGGGTGCATGAATCCAGAAAGAGGGTTGAGGGGGACGCAGTACACAGTGGAAGGACCAGTGGGTCAGGGGTTACCTGCTCTGATGTCAGAACACCTCAGGGCTGACCACTTCTGGCCTGGATGGTCTTCAGGTTCTGTCAAGTAGACAGGAGACTGGAGACCTGCAATAGTGTGACTGCTGGGTCCAACCTTGAATGGCATGGCGAGCAAAAAAACAATGGATTTAGGCCCAGATCTCTGCACTGGGGTGAATGTATGACATTGTTCTGCATTCTGTCCATCAATTGTTGTTTTTGCATTTGTCACCCCGAGTGGGACAGGTATGAACAGACGTGGGTCCCGTGCTCTCCATGCCACTGGAGTCAAGCTATCCTGGCTGATGAGGGCTGAAAGCCTGAAACCGGTCCTATGATGCTTGTTTCCAGTCCAGGAAGGACCTAGCCTGGCAGTTCGGGCTGGACTGTTACCATTTGGTACAGGGTCAAGACTGATTTGCATATGGCTGGGTCCAAACTTGAATGGCATGGTGAGCACAAAAACGATAGATTTAGGCCCAGATCTCTGTACTGGGGTGAATGTATGACATTGTTCTGCATTCTGTCCATCAATTGTTCTTTTTGCATTTGTCACCCGAGTGGGACGGGTATGCCCTGATGTGGGTCCCGTGCTCTCCATGCCACTAGAGACAAGGTATCCTGGCTGATGAGGACTGGATGCCTGAAACCGATCCTAGGATGCTTGTTTCCAGTCCAAGGAGGACCTAGCCTGGCAGTTCGGGCTGGACTGATCCTATTGGGTACAGGGTCAAGACTGATTTGCATATGGCTGGGCCCAAATTTAAATGGCATGGTGAGCAAAAAAACTATGGATTTAGGCCCAGATCTCTGTACTGGGGTGAATGTATGACATTGGGCTGAATTCTGTCCATCAATGGCTCTTTTTGCATTTGTCACCCGAGTGGGACAGGTATGCCCAGATGTGGGTCCCATGCTCTCCATGCCACTAAAGTCAAGGTATCCTGGCTGATGAGGGCTGAAAGCCCAAAACCGGTCCAAGGATGCTTGTTTCCAGTCCAGAGAGGACCTAGTTTGGCAGGTTAGGCTGCACTGTTCCCATTGGAATAAATCTTCATGAAGAAACTACATAGAATGGACATTTTATATACAACATATTTTGGTGACGATCTGGAAAAGAACCTGCGTGTGTGACCTGACCCTTTTTTATGTAAAAGTTTGGCCTAAGTGACCCTCATGAGCCAAGGCGATTAATTTAGATCTTAATGAGACGGGGGAATAAAACGCTCACCCCTGACTATAATGTTATCAGGATTCACAGACAATTCTTCAAAAAGTTTGGAGTAAGGTCTGGCTGCAGTTTATAACTGACACAGAACCAGAGTATGTCATAGACCCCACATTCCAAGAATAGGCATGACACAAAAGGTTGGAGGAGAAAACAGACTAAGACACATTATAACACATCTCCCGTCTATCAAAACACAACAAGAAGGTGTACAACATAAAAGGCAACGACACACACAAAAGGAAACCCCAAGACAAGACACACCACCCACCCTCTCACAAACAGAAACAAATGAACAAAGAACAAAAGAGAATAAATACATGTCAGACTCTTAATAAGGGTTTGTGGTCAGTTCTCAAGATGACTCTAGAGCCCCAAATAAACGAGCGAAAGTGAGCCCAAACGGCTGCCAAAGTTTCCCGCTCTATAGCAGAGTACTTCCTCTCTGTGCCAGAAAGAAAGTGGGATGCAAAAGTCACAGTTTTTTCAGTGCCAGAATGTACTTGAGAAAGAACAGCACCAATACCAACAGCACTGACCTCTACAGTGAGGATAGTTTCCAAATTGAATTGAAAAGGGGCCAACATTTTTGCATTCGAAATTTCATTCTTATTGGCACAATATGAATTCTACTGAGACACACCCCGAACAAATGTTTGGCCCTTCCTGAGCAAAACTCGTAATGATTCAGATTTTGTGGCAAAATCTTTCACAAATTTTGAATAATATTCACCATCCCCATGAAGGAACGTAGCATATCCTTGTCAGTGGGTGTTTGAGCATTGACTATGGCACTGACAAGGTTGAGTTTGGGTCTAACACCTTCACTTGAAATGCGGTAACCCAAAAATTCAACTTCAGAAACTACAAATTTGCACTTTTCTTTCCGCAAAGTGAGGCCAGCTTCTAGCAATTTGCGATGAACAGTACGAAGGGTGGCATTGTGGGATTCAATGGTGTCACCAAAAATTAAAATGTCATCTTGAAAGAAGATTTGAAAAAACAAGGAGTCAGGTCCTGGGACATGTAGTTGGTTGGACCATAGGTAAACGTTATGAAAACACAAATTACCAACTACACACTTCTCTAGATCCTCCTATTTAAGGAAAAACAACCCAGTGATACTTCTAGGTTAGTTGGGTATATTTTATTCGTACCCCTTTATTCTATTGTTTTACATTTTTTCATTGTTTCATGTGTGAAAAGGACACTGGACATTTTAACAATTTACACATAAATACAATACATTTCTAGAACATACACGATCAACAACATTTATATATACACAAAAGCTTCAAATTCATACAGCGTGTTTGCTACTCACACTCCCTTGAAAGAAGATAACATTTTTGACACCAGCTAGAACCTTAGAGGTGAGCCTCTGAAAAACCCTGGCCGCGGATGACAAATGTAATTATTATTATTTGTCACCTGCTGCTCAGCCCTTCCTTAACCTGACACTCTCTCTCATCCAACATTCCACAACCAGCTCTCACACCAACATTCCACTCCACAGACACACAAGCTGAGCAGCAGATATAACACATCTCCCTTTCTTAATATAAATGAAAATAAACTGCAAAAGAATCATAATAAAATAGGTGCAAGCATAAGGTGACAATATTAATTGCATGCAAGAGAGGGGCAAGAAGCAATACGTGTAGATGGCGAGTAACATGTATACAAATTAGCAAAATATAAATATTTCAGAGAAGGAAACAGATCACGCAATCCAGCAACTCTAACACTCACCACTTCTCCCTTTACCATACAAAAAAACAAAATCCATGCTCCCATCTTATGCAGAGCCCACCAGGAGCAGCCTCCCAGCTGCTCAGCCCTTCCTCCAACTGACACTCTCTCTCATCCAACATTCCACAATTAGTTCTCACACCTACATTCCACTCCACAGACACACAGGCTGAGCAGCAGGTATAACGGTGTCCAACTGCATTTATTTTACTGTTTGCCTAATGTGTTAATGCGCAGAATTGTGAAACCTCTAGGATTTGGGCTTTTCAACCCAATTGCTTGTTCTATCATTAGGTCGTCTCTAGTGCAGGCAAAGTCTCATGGTATATCTGTACCTGCAGGAGCTAATGTAGTAGAAAATGTCCTACGGATAGTCCATTTAAGCATAAAAGGAACATGAGGAAATGCAAGTGAGTGAAGCTGGAACAATGTTCCAATGAGTGGGGCTGGTGCTCATAGACATCACCTGACGTAAGTGCTCTGATAGTACTTTTAATGCTGCGTATATATGTATTAAGAAACGCGCATGTTACTTGTACATCAAGCACTTGTCTGTATATGTATGTGTTTACAATGGCCTTTTCATTTCACTGTACCCCAGCAAGAATGTCACGATTAAAATAAAATAACTAACTGCACTTTGTAAAGTGACAAATTGTACTTGAGCGCACAGTGAATGCTTCAGGGCTACTAAATAAAGGCCTCTTCATTAACAAGTCGCCATCGAAAATGCATCAAGGATTTATGGAGGTGCTGGATCACCCCTCCCCCACCCACACCCTTACTTCCAGCACTAGTTGCCTAAATTGTAGTGCATTGTTGGGCTGTGACCTGTAAGGATGTTAGTGAGTGTTGTGTAACACTGCATGTACTAAGATGTCCATTCATAAACTACCAATGGAAAGGATAGAAAGCGTGCTTGTTAGGAGAACAAAGTCAGCACAGGTTTGACCACTTGGCTCAACCCTGGTCAATCTGTAACCTCCCACTTGCTGATGGAGGACTAGTGGGAAATCTAAGAGTGGAAAATTGGAAAATGTAAACATGGCTCTTTTGTTTACTTGTTGTACCTGCTACTGATCCTGCTGACGGCTTCATGTTCTTGGAGACCAGGGCCAGCAAGGGAAGAGCCAGGTAGGTGCACGAGCGACTGCTGGCTACTTCTAATTGGCCTTCGTGTGCCTATAGGTTACTTTAGGGCTCTGCAGTGCGGACCCAGAAGTGATTATTTCAGACTCACACAATTTTTCACTGCAGTTCCTACTACTGTAGTTCAGTGTAGACATGCCCTACTTACACATATATAAATAGGATTTAAACTAGCATCACCATGACAGTGTAGTTATTATTCAGGCTCTTCATAGGACGAGGACCTCGTTAAATGTTTACAATGAATGGCCCAAATAAAAAGAGAAAACATGGCTATTGCAGCATCTAGCGCCATCTGCTGGTAATAGTCATGTTAGATGGCCCATCTATAATAAATATTGTGGCTCGGATTCTAAATCTATAAATACGTGTTGCAGTACCAAGCGCCTGGCCTTCGCAAAGAGCGGGTCCTAGGATATAAAGACACGTCTCCCAACGACCCCCTCGCGGCCACTGACCCCCCTTTTGGCTGGCTTGGCCATCAAACTGCGGCTTTAGGAGAGAGCATCTGACTCTACGCCGCTTAATACGGCAATAATCCCTTCAATTACTTTGTGATTCATCAATCTAAAAAAGCCTGAGCCCAAGTGAGAGTCAACACTGGCACGCTCTGATTACATTCGGAGTGCAGCAAAAGGCTGCCATGCATGTTACAAACACCTATAATTGAGACCCCGCAGGGAATCATTGCCAACAATATCTGCTATAGTGTACATACAGACTATCAAGCATTTGTAAATGCATTAGGTGTCGCCTATGTGAATAATAATACGTTGTTTTGTTGTAGGTTTTAGCTTGGTGAACATTTGTGCAATATAAGTTACTGAAACTCCGTAAACGTGTTATGACTTGTTTAATGAGGAAGGCAATATATTGCGTATTTTACTGGTGGTGCTATAAAGCGGAGAGGTTCAGTAAAGGGTGTAGGACAAAGAACTAAAAACATGCAGCCGACAAGCACGCTCAAAATGGGTGCAGCTCCGAGTAGATTAGGTGAAGGGTGGAGGGCAAGCGAAACAAGCCCAGTGTAAGCGCTGTGCAGGTAAAACCTAAACGAGACAGGAAGCAAATGGTGGAAACTTTTGCTGTTTATTAACATACCCCACAGACAATGTTATTTCCTTCCTGTAATACCTTTTTTAGTGAGTTATGAATTGCCCTTTTTAACAGTGTACAGGACTCAGAATTTCAAATGTCCTAGTGGGTGCTACATAAAACATAACATAATTAATTTAGGTGGAAATCTGCTTTAAGCATATTCCCTTTCTACCTCTCCCTCTTAACATGTTTCCCCAGCAGTATCTCCCAGGAACATACCTTTCTTCTTCTTGTGATAAGAACGAGGTAATCTCTAGTGCATTTCCACGATATTGCAGACCAGTCTTTGCGGAATGCTTGATCTTTGAGGAACAGCAGTGCATGGGATCATTATGACAGAGTACCTGAGGGTCAATGCGGCACCGAGAGGCCTCTGGGTGACCAATTCACCACGCATTTTATCATCAAAATGGCCACTAGACTCACAGATGAACTAACCATTAAGATTCAAGTGATCAAATCCCAACTAAATAATATGGTACACATCACAGTCTTTAAAAAAAAGCTGGACGAAATAAACAAAGAGATGAGTGACACACAAGAGTTCCTCACACAGTCTAAATTACAGAAACTAGCCAAAGAACTGAAAAAATTCTCTATTGAATGGATCCACCCGTATAGCAGCAGAGATTTTAAGAGCAATGACAATACCTCCAATTACAGTACCAACAGCGGCTCGTCAAGAGACAGTAATGACTCAAGTGGGGATGAATACCCCAACTTCACTAGGAGGGGAAATCAGAACAGAAGGGGAAACCGTAGAGGACGCCAGATGTGGCCACACTACCAGATGGGCCCACCGGGAATCCCTTTTCAACAATTCAACCCCCACTTCCAAGGGTGGATGAATCCCTTTTTCCATGGACCACCCCAATGACACACCAGCCTCAGCAACAATCAGGACAAAATTTCAACCAACGACTTCCTTTTTTAGGGGGGGGGGCGTGCACCCCAGAAACAAAGACGAAGAGGAGTAACATGGTCAGACCAGACAAGACAGGTAGAGACCAGGAGTGTCACAAAAGCGAAGGCAGGACCGAGCACAACTCCCTCATCGTCAACCTAACAGAAAAAGCACTATCCCAAGACCAAATACAAGTCCTGAATAAAGGCTTGGGCTATGTACCTACACCCAGTCTAGACACATTTAAGACAAAATGTGAAATATCAGAATTCTGCCGAAAATTGAAACTGAAAGCCTTTTTCAAAGATCAAGCACAACCAATGGCAGATGGTGATACATCACTAAGGCACAAATCGAAATTCTGTCCCATGAACTCTCAAGTACCAATAGAAATCATAACATTTGAGCAGGCTGTAATGAAGGAACTAGACAACTTGGACGAACACACAGAAAAACCTTTCCAGAACATGACTAAGGCAGAACAAAAGGCCCTGTACGAACTGAAGCATGATGACGAAATCGTTATCAAACCGGCAGACAAAGGGGGAGGGGTAGTTCTCCTCACGAAAGAAGGGTATCATAAACAATGTCAGGATCTCTTAGCAGACCAGAAATTCTACCAGATCATAACAACTGACCCAACACCAAGGCTACAACGAACAATTGCCTTGATGGTAGAGGAAGCCGAGACCAACGGTTGGATTTCAAAAAAAGAGGGTGAGTTCCTGGTGACCAAGACACCCAGAACACCTTAATTCTATACTCTACCTAAGAGGCACAAAGCACGTCTCCCACCACCAGGCAGACCCTTTGTTTCCGGCATAGGGTCTGTCCTTGAACCTCTTTCTCAATTTGCCGACGAGTATTTGAAACCCCTCGTACAAAAAACTCCAACCTACTTGAAGGATACTAGAGACCTTCTAAATCACTTAACACAAGTAACCTACTCGGAAAGCACCATGATCCTTGTAGGGATGGATGTAGAAAGTCTCTACACGAGTTTGCCCCAAGAAAAGACATTGAATACCCTAGAGAATCTATTTTTCAACATGGATTGGCATTTCAAAACCCCCGCCACTTTGTCCTGGAGTGCTGCAGACTTGCACTGACCGAAAATTATTTCGAATATGAGACAACCTTGTACAGACAATGCCATGGGACCTCAATGGGCAGTACATTTGCCCCAAGCGTGGCAGGGCTCTATGTCAGTAATTTCGAGAAAATGGTCATCAACAACACAGACAACCCTTACCAACATCAAATCCATTTCTGGAAGCATTATATAGACGACATACTCCTTATCTGGGAAGGCGACATGGAGAGTCTATTAAACTTCCACACATGGCTGAACGCACAGGATGAATGGTTAAAATTTACATACACGGGGGTGAGGAGCCTAGCCTGAGAGCGTGATGGTCGCCTTTTAGCTCGGCTCCGTCGGCCCTCCGGCCAACCTCGAATATCCTGTACTTTATCCTGTACCGCGATGATACTTCACTACAGCTATTGGAACTTGACGATCTACTCCTACTCACCGTCTGGTCCGGAGGCTCCTGCGTGCTGTGGGTCCGCAGTTCTGTCCTCGAGAAGATTGGGGCCTCCGGGTGCTTGAGACCGGGACCTCGCCTGCGGGACCCCACCGGCGGTGCTGTGATTGCCGGCCCCAGCCGAGAGAGAGAGCCACTGGTGGGAGCCGTTGTGTGTATGCCCCGGAGTTCCTGGATCGGCCCCGATTTGCGGACCGTGCGGCTGGAGGGGGGCGAGATGTGTCGGCGCTGACTGTGTGGAGGGGTCCCTTCGCCTTTGTTCTGCCCGGCGGCCCTGGACCCCGCGCTTGGCTCTCGTTTGTGGGGCCTGCCGCTGTTCGTGCGGGGGCCCCCCCCATCGAGCGTCTACCCTTTCTGTGCCAGTGAGGCCGTTGTTGGGAACCTCCGGAGTTTTATAAAGTCCTACATTTGGGAACCGTTTGGAGGCCCACGGTGGAGTGCGGGGCGGCGAAACTCACAAGATGGCTACCGGCACCGTGGGGGGTGCTCCGCCTTGCACCGCAGAACTTTGCTGGCCGGACCGCACGGGGGCCTGGGCGTGTGCTCGTGAGCCCACGCTCAGAGATGTCCTGGACGCCTTGACGTCCTTATACGCTGTCTTGGCTCCCGGTGCTTCTACCGACTCCATACGGCCCGCCGCCATTTTGGGTCGACGCTCCTTCATGCACCCCTATCGGCCTGCTGCCTCCATTGCTCTGCCCCCTCTGGCTGTGCCGAGAGTCGATGCCGCTGTTCTTCGGTCGCTTGATGGCCCGGTGGCTTTTGAACCTCCAATTTTTCACCACCCGGAATTCGATGACTTGCACACGATGTGGAAACCAGCTCCTTCCCGGGTAGTTGGGAACTGTGGTGGACTGCTGCTTGCTCCCGCTTCGATGGATTCATGTCTTTGTCCTGGAGGGGTGCCTTTACACTGTGGAATTGCGAGACTGGACATCTGCTTATTTTTACCTGACCTGTTGTTGCTGCTACAATTGACTTGTTTTATTGATTTTTTGTATCCCATTGGCTTGGTGACTCTCCCTGCTCTGCGTCACTGCCGTAACCCTAGTCAATATTACGGTTGTTCTGTATTGGATGGTCTGCACCATGTTGTCCTCTATTGGGTTGGTTTCGTGGTTAGGAAGGGCTGGGGGTAAGTTGCATAACATTGATGGATTGCTGGTTTACCTGTTCGTCGTACTGTCGCTTGTACTCTCGATATTGTGAGACTCTACACCACGAAATTCCCCCTCCCCCCCCTGCGGGTTATTGATGTATGTGAAGGTGTAATGTTGATCTGGTAGTTATTCATCTGATGGTCGGGGAAGGGCCGCAGCCGAGTGTATTTGTTTGTATCCTCTGGCTCCTCCCTCCCGTATTATTTTTGTTTCATGTTCCTTCCTTTCTTCTCTTTTTGTCTTTTTATTCTTTTCTCTTTCTCTACTATATTTCGGGTTTCGGATTAGGGCGACAGGCACGCTGTAGGGAGGGTAGGCCGTAGCCTTCTGCAGGGGTGCGGGGTGGGACGGTTGGGCGGGGTCTTTCAGATGTTTATTTTCTTGGTTCTATGGCCCTTTTCTATCCCTTTATAGGGGTGCCGCCTCTGTCCTCGCTTCTCTGGCATGAGTGGGTGGGAGTCTGTCGCTATGCCACTTTTATCAGTTTTGATGTTTTCCGTCGCGACTTCCATACCCTTCTTCTCGCCAGCCTTTTACTTTCTTCTGCGTTAATAGCCGCGGGTCGCGTGGCCCGGGGTGGCGCCCTTCTTACACGCTGTGTTTCTCCTTTTATTTTCTTTCTCTTTATTCCTTTTTCTTCCCTTCTTCCCAGTCCTTGTCCTTATTGGATTCCTTCCCTCAGTGTCCCCCCTGTTTTCCCCCCTTCCCCCCCTCCTTTTTCCCCAGCCCCCCCTTCCCACCCCCCCCTTTCTTTCCCCGGGCTAGTATGGCGGGTTGGTTGAGTTCGTCCAATTTAACCGCTCTCCTAGCGTTTGTTAGCGTATCATGGGGTGGGAGACATGGGATGCTGATAATACTTGTATGCTTTTCGTATATTTTGCATTTGTTTTGTATTGCGATGACCTCGTGTCTTCACTTCCTCCCCCCCCCCCCATCTTTTCATTCTGGCGAGGGTGTATTCCTGTACACCGGGTTTCCCGTATTTTACACGAACCTGCCATGAGCCTCGTCCCCTTATTATAAAATGAACCTTCATTGTTCCTGAGACTGGGCCGTTAAAGTCGCGCGTCCTTTTCTTAGCAATGTTTTAGTTATGTTTGTTTGCCTGCTGACTGGTCTTGTGTTGCTTACTACGACTTTTGAACGCTTTTTGAATTGTAGCCGGCCAAATTGGTTGTGGGCCCACGACTGTATATCTTATTGCTGCAAATAAAGGTTTTTAAAAAAAAAAAAAAAATGTACATACACTACCGATAAGAAAAACCTAGACTTTCTGGATATAACCATCTATGTTGAGCATGACCACCTTCACACCAGAACTTTCTTTAAACCCACTGCAAGGAACAGTCTCCTGTCCTTTAATAGCTACCATCCACGCCCCTTGAGGGAGAATATGCCCTACAGCCAGTTCCTCCGTTTACGGAGGAACTGCAGCAAGACCGATGACTATAAGGCCCAAGCAAATGACCTCTGTAAGAAACTGGAGGCACGACAATACCCAAAAAAGGTGATCAACAAATGTAAAAAGAGAGCCAGAAATCAGAATCGGGAGGCACTGTTAGAAACAAACAACAGGGCCACTGAAGAAGATCTGCTCACATGCGTCACAACATACAGTCCAGTCTCAAACAAAATAAAGAAAATAATAAATAAACACTGGCGCATCTTGACTTCAGCGAGCATCTCCTGGCCCAAACCGCGATTTGCCAATAAACGAACCAGAAATCTGAAAGACCTCCTAGTCCACACCAGACCTAGACTAACCACATCACAGAATCAAAGTACCCTTTGGAATCTTCCGCCCATCACAGGACATTTCCCATGCGGATGTTGCTCGGTCTGCCCACTAACCAGACCCACAAAAGAAATATAACTCCTCCCGCACCTAAGATGGACATTGAGGAACCATACTAATTGCAATACAAGCCATGCAATTTACATGATCACATGTCCATGTAATCTCAATTACATAGGCATGACATGCAGAAAAGCAAAACAGAGAATCGGCGAGCACCGCAGCAATGTTAAATGCCGGAAGACAACGACTAAGATGGCCACACATTACCTAGAACAAGGTCACACAGTGAATGATCTACAATGGATTATTCTCGAAACCTTAAAAACCAAGGACCACAATGCAGAACGAATACTGTTCGAAAAAGAACAGAAGTGGGTACACAGACTAGGGACTGATGTGCGAGGTCTGAACGATAATATCCCATGGGCTAGCCTGAACAGATGAATCCATATATTGTACTGAAGTCAAACATCGACCGCATTGAACTAAAGAACGTCATAATATGAAGAGAACTTATGCGATAAAAACCACTAAAATTAATTAGAATTTATTGACGGGAATTGTTGAAAAAATATTTTCTCCTTAAAAATACCCACTAACGCAGGAGAGAGTAGCAGATTCTTTTTTCCCGCTCTATACTTACAAGAGGTGTATAAATAATCCCGGAAGTAAACCAACTCTACCGGGAGCAGGAAGGCAGAGTCAGCACAAGTTGTGCGGGAAGCGTGGAGCTACAGGTAACATCGTGAACGGAGCTTTAATGGCACCTACAGATAAGTACACCCCCGTAAACTAACCTGTTACCCCCCATTATTACTATTTTTAGAAAGAGCCCTTTTCCCCCAGACTCCCTGTTACCCGTGGAAGCGCAGAACTGAGTGCGTGGAGGTATGTGAAAGTATCGAATGAATGTCACAAAATAACCACACTTGTACGCTACCATAGACACCCCGTAGCTACCATAGACACCCCGTAGATATAATCGGCACTTAATATGTAAATATGATCCGTGTGCTAACCCTTCGCGATTCTAGCAATTAAGAGCCCCGGTTATAAATAACAACAATGCATGACCAAACTACAGACTAGTTACCAGGCACAGGAGTATGTGGAAACTGCCAGCAGTAAATGGTGAACGAACAAGTATTGACAGACACAATTTGCACAATATGTACTGTATAATAGTCCCATCACCCTCACCGAGGTCACGCTTATTGTTTATATTCACAGGCACAACATTGACCTCCAATCAGCAAAGGACTAATATGTCGCTTTGCCCCACATATATCACCCGGTCTTGAAGAAAGCCCACCGACCTCCCAGGCAACTAGGGCTGAAACTAGTCGACCTTTTAACTTTACGAAAATTGATAGCGTGAGAACCCTAACAATTCTCCCTACGCATATCTGTCTATAATTTCACCACTCACTCGAATCCGGAATAATAAATATTCACCCTGGCTGTCCAAGTTATTTTAATTTCACATTCACCACTTGTCACTGGACACTACTGCTTTTAACCTCGGGTTACTACCTCCTGGCGGAGGATGCATAACAACTAAACCCCGTGATTATGCAAACACGAGAGTGCAATAGCGGAGAACCAAAATATACCGCTACCGAAATACCCACTCACGTGTATGAGGGTTTTTTTACCAAGGGACATCCCAGCAACCTGAAAACCCAGGTTAGCAGGACAAGTGATCCAACCCCTCCCACAATTGATTAGTATATTACGTTCCAAGGAAAGTGGTTGGATCCAACTCTTTTTTCCTTCTCCCCACCTTATGATGTATGAGTGACATAAGTCAACCCCAGGTCAGCTTGTGCACAGTGACTACAGCTCAGGGCAGTGCTTGGTGACAAATATTGCCACATAATTTGCTGTCATTTTGCCTCTTTCAAATTACAGATAAAAGCTGTCTGTGAGAAGATTCATTATGGAAAATGGACATTGCACCAGAATTATGGACGTGCGGCAACTGGACAGGGGTGATATTAAATGTGTGTGCGAGGAACCGATGAGTGCCCGGGGAGCGGTGTGGAGCTGAGTTAGGGGCATGAGGGAAGGGGAGATCCTATCGTGCTTGCACAGGGAGAAAGTAAGTAAGTAAAGTAAGTAAAATTTTTATTTGCACAATTAATTAACCACATCAATGCTATAGCAATTCCCCCTCTGTGCTGATATTTTAGGACTCCCGTTGTTCATGACGAGCTCAGCTCGTCATGAGCACACAAGCAGTGTACTGCATGACGAGCTGAGCTCGTCATTAGCATGGAAGGGGTTAAAATCATTACAATATACACATCCAAAATTGACTGTTGTAAAAAAAGAATATTCAAGTCTATTAAAAAGTCAGTAGGTTTGTTGGTTAAAAGAACAATGGGAATATCGCTTAAAGAGGATAAAACTCAGACTTGGTCAGATGGTAAGATCAAGGAGTTAATTTCTGTGATAAACTTTACAAAGCGTGTCGCCTTCTGAGGTGAGTCCCCCCTCATGCAAGCATCAAGTGCTTCTTGACATGTCCTAATGGTAAAATGATGCCAGATTGGTCTCAGCCAAAAGATTCTTTGGGCTCGTAGGCGGTGACAAATACACAAGATGTGGATGAAATTTTCATCTTCCTGGTTACAAAAACGACATTGGGAGGAGGCTTCTTTCTTATATCCTTGACCAAACTTATATGCCTTCAGCAGAATTAAGCCGAAGCGGAATCTCATTAGTTGAAGTTTTGTATGTTGTTTCATGGAGGATGCAAGATAAGACGGTAGAGTTTTCGGGGCATATAGTTTGGAGGCCCAAGAGCCATGAAAGAGCTGGAGTACCTGTTGGGCGTCAAAGTCATTTGATAAGATTTTTGCCTGTTTGGCTAAAAGCTTCGATTTCGCCTCGATGGGCAAGGGAGTTGACCATATGTTCTTTGCTTTGAGGGATTCGAAACAGAATATCAAATATTTATCCCACGATGTTTTGGGGTTGCTAAGCAGTGACTATACGCATCTCTTTAAGGAGAGAGGGCTAGCTTGTTTCGCTTTTAGGCAATAGGAGATATATCTCGCGCTCATAATCCATCACATGGAGGATAGAGAGAATTCTTCCCGAATTTGGGCATGGGAAGTCGAGTTTGGCAATCGAAATACCCTGCGGTAACATGTTGATTGCGCTCTGTCTAGCCAGTTATTCATTTTGTCTTTAAAAATGATTGCACCAAAAGAGATTGTGGGAAGGAATTTTGCAGTAATCAATTTTATCAGTGGGACTAAGTCCTGGGAGTGTAGAGCGCTCTTCGTTCTTATGAAAGCCCCCTCCAAACTACGGGCAACTGCCTGCATCTCAGTAGTATGCACAGAAGATCTCCCTTTATGATCAATCCAGACGCCCAGATACTTATATGCGGTGACAGTCTCCAGTGGTTTCCCTTCAATAAACCACATGGACTTTTTTATTTTCGTGGAAGATATTGCCATTGCTTTAGTTTTAGTAACATTTATCTCTAGCATATTGATGTTACAGTACTGGGCGAGGGAGTCGAACAGTCTTTGAAGGCCCACCTGGGTTTGGTCTAGGAGAATGGCGTCGTCTGCGTATTGCAGCGTTTGGATTTTTCTTTGTTCAATTCCAGGGGGAAAGGCTCTGGAATGGGACAGCCATTCAGGGAGGTCTGCGAGGTACAGGTTGAAGAGTAATGGAGCAAGGGTGCACCCTTGTTTTAGACCTCTGCTAGTGTAGATTTTGTTAGAAGTAGACCATCTCAATGTTACTCTTATTTTAACCCAGGTGTCTGTGTGTAGGGCTATTAGTGCATTCAATAGTGACCGTGGGATGCCCCATCTTGCCAATTTTTCCCACAGTTTAGGCCGGCCCACGCTATCGAAGGCTTTACGAAAATCGATCAATCCCAGGAACAACGATTTGCCTTTTGCAGCTAGTGTGGTTTCCATCAGGTGAGCCATACAAATCAAATTGTCCTCGATATGGCTGCCTTTTTGGAAGCCAGTTTGGGTGAAAGGGATTAGGTTATTATTTTCCGCCCAATTTGTAAGTTCCTTTAAAAGGACGCTGGCGTATGCCTTCCCGTCCACATCAAGTAAGGCTATCATCCGATAATTGTCGGGATTGGAGCGCGAGCCTTTTTTATGGAAGGGGACGAGGAGTGATCCTTGCCAAGAGGCCGGAATAAGGCCTCCAAGTATTGCGGCCTCGAAGAGAGGGGTCAGTATCATGGCCCATTTCTGGGCGGAGGCTTTGAATACTTGAGTGGGGATTCCGTTGGGTCCCGGGGCGCCACCCTAGCGCATTTTCATTATTATTCCTACTATTTCGTCTGTTGTTGTCTTGTAAATGTAAATGTACAGGAATTTATATAGCGCAAATCACCAAGCGGTTTCTAAGCGCTTGCTTAGGGAACCCGTCCTGGTATTCCCCTGTGAGATAACCCCGGCAGGGTATCCACAAGGTGAAAGCCAGGCATCCCGCCGCGAGGGGCCGTTGACGGAGGAGATTGTGTCATCCTGGGGGATTGATTGGTCGAGCAAGGACAGGCTACTGCTATTGTTATTTAAGGGCGCACGGTGCTGTATAAAGTATTTTGACATAGGTCTCCCAATCAGCAGGAGAGATATTAGTTGCGGTGGGTGGTTTAATGACTTTGGTGGCCTTATTTACCGAGTTCCAAAATTTTCTTTGGTATTAGTTTTTAGGATCTCAAAGACTGTCGCCCAGTGGTGCTCTTCTTCCAGTTTCTTTAGGACGAACCTGGCCTTTCCTGTTTATTTTCTGGCGGCTGATATGTCGCTCTTCAAAGATTTATATTCGCTTTCATTATTTGCGTTGGTACGTTGCAACTTATTTAATTTACTTTTTGTGGTGATTATAAGTTGTTTTTGCTCTATCAGAATAATCGAAGCCGGAAGGTCCTTCGGAAGGCTATTTGTTGGTTTTAATGCTAATTGATCTCTGAGGTTAGTCAGTGTAATTTCCCAAGAGGATGCTGTCAAATGATTAATACCAGCTGGAGCCCATTTGGACAAAAGATTATCCACTTCCGCTTCTATTACTTCGCGATTTCCTTCGGACCATCTCAGTTTTCTTACATTCTGGAGATTCGATTCCATTCCAATCAGGGGAATATTCAGGCGATGTAACTGCCTTAGGGCGATCTTGCGTGTTAAGATGGCATGATCGCTATCTGAGGATGGTATTATCGAGAGCTGGCATACCCAGTGGAAAGCAGTGAGTGATATCCATATATAGTCTAAGGTAGCCAGACGGGAGGAGGATATGTGGGTATATGCAGCTGGTTGGTCCGAGGCAATCCTTCCGTTGAGGATACGCAAGCCGGATTGATTTAGTTTTGTTGCTAGTTTTATTCCGTTGGCTTCCTTCCGCTGATACTGAGATTGTATCTCCGGGATTGCCCACATTTTGTTTACTGATAATAATTCAGAGGATTTGGTGGGTTCAATGTCCATTAGATTAGAGTTGAAGTTGCCCGTTATCAGCCACAAATCGTTTGGAAATAGGGTTTCAAGATTGTTTATTATAGGTAGCATATTGCTTAATGTAGACCCTCGTCTTGTTTTTGTGGGGTGCAGGTAGACACAGCCAAGAATTACTTTTTGCTTAATTTTACCCTTTTCGTGGCTCTTGATCTCGATGCTGATGAAGATGTAGTCGCCCTCGCCGTTGTAGAGTGTTTCTAATTACGCGACCAATGTGTTCTTCACAGCGATCAGCACGCCCCCGGATGCGTGGCCACCTGCTGTGGATGGAATGGCGAAGGATTCCGTTACTGTAAAATCTGGTGTTCTCCAGGGCCCAGGTCTCTTGAATGGCGAAGATGTCGTTGGTGTTCCGGAGGTCTGTAGTTAATCGTCCGATTTTCTCTTTTGTTAGGCCCCGGATGTTCCTGGAGCATATATTAAGACAGTGGGCTATGTCATAATTTGATTTATTTTCGTGCGAAGTTGTCTTTGCACTACCATAAGGCCTGGGAGAGCCAAGACCAATCTTGGGATTTATTCGGCTTGAATACGCATTTTCGTGGTCCTCCTGCTGTTGTAGCTATTACTTGAAGCGGGGTCTAAATCCAGGGTGCTGTTTTTGACACAGGGAGAAAAGATGTCATTTTGTATGCCGCCTGCAGCAGCAAGTAACTGCAGTCTTCCTGGGGAAACAACCTTTGCATCGTGGTAATTAGACAGCAATGCCTTTACAACACAATGCCATTACTACGGAAGGTATTACATCGACTTGCAGTAGATGGCGATCTAACATAAGGAATAGTATAATTTACTATTCCAACACCTTCCCTACTGCTGCGTAGGCTGTAGTTGGAATAGTAAATTATATATTCCTAATGTTCCTAATGTTACAGCGCCATATACTGCAATGTCTTGTGTAGTAATGGCATCGCATTGTAACATTGCGGCCGTTGTTACAGAACGCAATGTAATTGCAAGCGATGTAGCTAGCTATATTCTCTTCCTGCAGCAAGACTTTAGTAGGAAGGCCCTTAGGAATATCTGAGGGCACATAAATAATAAACCCGAAAACCACACTAACCTTATAGACAAACCTGTCTCTTTCTGTGTCCATCTTCGCACAAGGCCTTCAGAAGGTTGTGCAGCGCCTCATCACAACCCTAGCTCGTCACACAACTGCTCCATCTATGCAAGAAGAACCTACCAATTAACGCTTTACCGTTCAACTTCAGATCACGAGCCTATAACATGAAGGAGTATCTGCAGTGGAAGGCACTCCAAGCACTGCTTCTGTTCAGACACTGCTGCTCTGTTCTGGTAGACCACTCTGCTTCCTTATGTGCTGTTTGCGGCTGTCATGCAAATGAAATGGTAGCGCTCCAATACCTTTGTGTCGGGTTTGTGCCAAAATTGCAAAAACAATTAAAAAAGACAGCTCTGTCTTTTGGCGGTCATGTAGCAGCTGCTGCAGAAGGAGCCCCACCACTGATGGACATGTGACCCATAACGCAGCTGACAAGAACGCTTGAAATGTATGCAGTCACATGGAGATTAGGTAAAGGAAGGATTAGAAACAAAAAATGAAAACAAACATGCTTAAAATGCGTGCAGACATGAGCAAGATTATGTGAACAAAGGCAAAACCTAAACAAAAGACTTCCACAAAAGCAGATGAAAACAGTACTTGGGCCATGGACAATGATAAGAGAAACACACAAGAGGAACAACAGAAAATAGTGTGCTACAGCCAATAGAAGTAAAAGTAAATGGCAAGCACACCAACCAATCTAAAGCAAAGGCGGTATGTAAGCGCTTTTAAGATTTATATTAAATACAATAGATTTCACAAGGAGTGCAGGCAAGACCTTAAAAGGAGGCTTGCTTAAAACAGGATTGAGAAAGTGATGAGTAAGCACTCTGATGGCACTATGTTTGCACTTGACTACCCAACTAGTAGGAAAATGGTGTCTCACATGGTCAGGTATAGCTTAGAAGTGTAAGGCAATATTAGAAAATAAATCTGTAAACTTGACAAGAATCAGTGAAAATGTCGCAGAGATTTGTAACAAGTCACAATTCCAGCTGGCTTGCAAAACAAACTCCTTGTGAATTCTCGACAGTTTGAAAGAATGTCAAGAGATCAAATAAAATGATGCTGTTTGACTTGACAGAAAATAAAATGCTGGCGCTCGATAGAAAGGGGCAGGGAGGATATAAAACCCTCGCTTGAAGCTTTGAGCAAAAGGATGGCTGTCAAAGGACAAAAATATTTATAATAATGGCTAAAACAGTAGCTTCAGTGAGGATCCGCTGGGAGTCTGTTCAAGTGGAAAGGACGCAGATGTTTCAGGAATGCAAAGCTCGAGGTGGAATAATCTGACAAAAAGAAAGCCTCCTGTAAATATCAAATGTGTGAAATAGGTTTGCATACACAATGTTCACGCAGCTTAGTAGAGCATGTAAGATAGAGTTCATGTCCTTTGAAAAACTATTAAAAAAAAGTGCTGAGCTTGCAGCCTAATGACTGCCCCCCACAAGTATCAGAACTACATTGATTTAACCACTCTGCCACTCCCGTTGTATTGGGTACCCTCAGCCCTCAAAAATCAGTGAGAACTGCAATGTGAACACCTTTAGGCACAACAAACTCAAATATATAAAAATATTAGAGGATCGAGAACAGGATTTCAATTGAATGGACAGGGTCACCAAATGAACATCAGAAATGCTATGTATTCTCTAATTGTATCCAAATGTTGTACACAATAATACTACAGAGAGAAGCTTTGAGAAACCCTGAAACAAGACACCATTCTCCACAGTGTATGGACGAGACAGGAAACTAAAAATGAAACCATATTAAAAGGGCCAAAGGAGGCCCTGGAAGCAAGCACTATGAAAGGAAGAATCATTGCGATGGCTAAACTCTAAAGAGGACCCACACAGACGGCGGTGTCGATTTTTCTTTTGAAAATAGCTAAAACCACAGGTCTAGAATTTATTATACAATCTATACTCACTGCTCCCTCACATTTGGATCAGAGGAACATAAGTTAGTCAATTACATATGGGGACGAGAAGGAAAAGGAAAATCTGTCTACCATCAAACATAATCAAATCTAGACAGCGCTAAATGACGCTATGACTATTACACAGAGGGTGAAGTGGCTCCTGGTCACTAATGAATCAAAGATCTTTATGGATGATGAGTTAGCTAGGAGGGACTGGGCACTGACCAAGTGGTGCAGCATGAGGGAATTTGGGGAGTATGGCTGGAATCAGATATGGTTGATTTCCTGATGTCTCCTTTTGAAATATTACACCACCTATATTTGGATGGAGATATATGACTTATCCGGTGCTGGCATTATGCTGCAAACGATGACATGTTTTACATTGGCAATCGTACACATGTGGATTTTCTCCTGAAAATGTATTTTATTTTTAAATCTTGTCACCGGTATTTTGCAAAAGAATTCCCTTCGCAAAATGTTCTTTTGGGAAAAATCTCACAAACCTTTTTTTTGGTGGGTAGTTTTTGTAACGAAGACTTCGTAAAAGGAGAGGACATGATGAATAATAATAATAATAATACAAGGTGGATTTGTATAGCTCTGCTTGTCACCTGGGAGGGTATCCAGGCACTTATCCTACTAATACTACTAATAATAATTCACCTCTTTACCCCATCGTCACGGGGCTAATTCCCCTGCGATGCAGGGGAGAGGGGGGCCACGCGCGGCGCCGCAGTGCTATTGACGAGCTCGGCTCGTCATGCAGCACGGTGGCGCTGTGCTTATGACGAGCTGAGCTCGTCATGACCACGCCCGCTCAATGGAACGCCCAGCACAGAGAGGTAATTATCCCCACGTGGGCGTTCCGCGGAGGTCATGACGAGCTCAGCTCATCATCAGCACAGCGCCACCGTGCTGCATGACGAGCTGAGCTCGTCATCAGCACGCAAGAGGTTAAGTGCATGAGTCATACACCCTCCCAAGTGCGTCTGTCGGCCATTGGCTGACAACAGGGAGGGCTTAAAAGGATCCTCCGGTGCTAGCACCGGAGGATTCCTTGTAGATAAAAAAGTTGGGGGAGATGCAAAATCACATCTGTGTGTCTCCCCACACATGTGTGACATCAGTGTGCTGCGAGGCATGCCTAAATCACAGTTTTCTCCATCGGAGCCAGACAAAGCAGCAGGTTAGCGCTCTCTCCACTCTGTTGGGGAAAGGAGGCCCAAAAAGTACTCCCCACGTTTCAGGGAAGCCTCATTGGAAAGGGAAGAGTCTCCCTCGATGAAACTGTTTCCTGGCACTTGATCGTGGGCACGCCAGGATCCACTGCCAGGAAACCTACTAGAGCGCTCTGTCAATCATCTCCTTGTGTTTGCTTTGTTGACCTAAGTTAGCAAGGTATGTCCAGGCGTGGGTCCCTTGCTCACTTTGCCACTGAATTCAAGCTAGCCTGGCTGATGAGGGGTGTTACCCGGCCCCAGGATGCTAGTTTCCAGTCCAGGGAAGACCTCTATCCATCGGGACTGTTCCTATGAGGAACAAGATCAAGACTGATTTCAATATGGCTGGGTCTGAACTGAGGTGGTGAAGTGAGCTAAAGAACGATGATGGATTCAACCCAGATCTGTGACTGAGGGTGTGTGTCTGAAAAGTTTCAGTTCTCCGTCCATCATCTCCTTGTGTTTGCTTTATGAAACCCACTAGGCCTCCGGAGAGATTGCTTTGGGGTTCGGCCCTCGGGGTAACGGGCCACCCTGGGTGGCACATTTCCTTTTAAAAAAGGTCGTTTTTCCCATGGGGGGGCGCAATCGCCCCCACCCAGGGTCTGATATCGGGCCTACCCCCTGTGGGCTGATTTAAAAAATATATAAATGTGTGGTTCCCCTATGGAGCCGCTTTCGGCACCCAGGAAAACCACACATACTGACCCTTGCTTTTACTTTTAAGTTACCAGTAGCAACATCCCATGGTGAACCTGTGGGTGCTGCAGGGGTTGCTGGGCCCCAGTTAAAAGCCCCATTTACTATCCCCGCTTGCTTCGAACTTTCATGCTCCTGTGCCGAGGCTGGACACCCCCCCTCCTTTAGAGGGTACTTAGTCATGGACACTTCGCATCCGCGCAGCTCCTCCTGAGCATGCTAAAGTGCAGACGTGACTGCCTTTTACTTTCCTTGTACTTCCTGTTTGGAGAGATGCCTGGCTCCTGATAGGGTGGGTGGCATTACTGCATGGTACCACCAACCTGCTTTATTGATTTAATGTGTTTTTTTCACAATTTTAATTTGTTTTTACTTTTTAGTTACCAGTAGCAACATCCCACAGGTGAGCCTGTGAGTGCTGCAGTGGTTGCTGAGCCCCAGTTAAAACCCCATTTACTGTCCCCGTTTCCTTCAATCTTTCCCGCTCACGCGCTAAGGCTTTACAGGCCCCCCTCCTTTAGAGGGTACTTAGTCATGGACACTTTGCATCCGTGCTGCTCCTCCTGAGCATGCTAGAGTGAAGAAGCGACTGCGTTTTAGTTTCCTTGTACTTCCAGGTTGGGCAGGTGCCTGGCTCCTGATTGTGTGGCTGGCATTACTGCATGGTACCACCAACCTGCTTTTATTATTTTTATGCTTTCTTCACAATTTAAATTTGTTTTTACTTTTAAGTTACCAGTAGCAACATCCCACAGGTGAGCCTGTGGGTGATGCAGCGGTTGCTGGGCTCCAGTTAGAAACCACATTTATTTTTCCCGTTTAATTCAATCTTTCCCGCTCACACCGTCACGCCGAGGCTGGACAGGCCCTCCATTAGAGGGTACTTAGTCATGGACACTTTGCATCCGTGCTGCTCCTGTATGGGGAGGTATCTGGCTCCCAATAGGGTGGCTGACATTACTGCATGGAACCACCAACCTGCTTTAATTGAATTAATGCGTTCTATCACAATTTTAATTAGTCTTAACTTTTAAGTTACCAATAGCAACATCCCACAGAGGAACCTGTGAGTGCTGCAGGGGTTTCTGGGCCCCGGATTAAAAGTCCATTAACTTTCCCCACTTACTTCAATCTTTCACACTCCGACCCGAGGCTGGACACGCCCCTGTCCTTTAGAAGGTACGCAGTCATGGACACTTCGCGTCCGTGCTGCAGATGTGCGCACCTCGTGCGCCAAATGCATGCCAAAGGAAAGCCCGTCCTCGCCCATCCGCGTCTGGTCCTGGACCAGGGTCGGGGTCCCAGGATCTTTCTTAGGAGAAGAAGAGTCACTCATCAAATAATCAGGTATGGAACTGGAATCTCTATTAGAGATTCCTCAAATCCAATTCCTCGCAAATATGCGATTTCGGTAATAGAGATTTTTGCATTTGGGATGATGAATCTATCTAATGAGGAGGGTAGTCCTCATTAGATAGGACTACCCTCAGGATAATAGCCGGTGGCCACTCGCATTAGCCTCTCAAATGTACATGCAAGCATCGAATACTGAGGGCATTGAAAAATTATCCTACAGTGTCATCCACGGGATGTCTTCGTTTAACCCGCCCTTGTCACAGTTGAGCTTGTACACCCATTTTTGCTCGATTTTAAACAGGTACCTTGAAATGTCCGTGATATGAGTTGGAATATTTGGTTGTTCTAACACAGTCCACTCAAACTCCGTTGGTCCGTGCCCAACTTGGATAAAGTGATTCGTCAGTCTTGTTGCTTGCTTTCTGCACCTTATTGTGCTCTTGTGTTCTGAGATTCTTGTTCTGATCTTTCGGGTGGTCATCCCGACATACCTAAGTGCGCACGGGCAGGTGATGAGATAGATCAGATTGCTGCTGTTGCAATTGGTGAACCTCTTTTGTTCCCATGGACGATTCGTTCCTATATCAACAGAGGTGGTCTTTTTAGTCTGTGGACATGCTGCACAGTTGCCACACGGATGGTGCCCCGTCACGGGTGGCATGTTCCATATCGTCCCCAGGTGATGGACTTCCTTAGGAGGAGGTCTGGTGTGAACCAGCTTGTCTCTCAGACTCGTAGCTCTTTTAAAAGCAAATAGTGGTTGTGGTAGGGAGTCTGCACCGGTGTTCAAAATTCTCCAGTGTTTACGGACTATGCGCTGAATGGCGTTGGATCTAGTGCTGAACGTGTTCACGAATGTGAGCCTGTCATTCTTGATCTTTGGAACAGGTGGTTCCAGTAATGCTTCCCGGTTGTTGTTCGCTGCTCTCTTCATTGAGCGCTTAATCAATTTCTTCGGGTAACTTCGTTCAGCAAGTTTTGATGCCAAGTCATCAGAGTGCTTGATCGAGTCTTCTTTGATGGTACAGTTCCGCTGCACTCGCAAAAACTGTCCATACGGGAGATTATCGCGTAACGATTTGGGATGACAGCTGGTATATTGCAGCAAAGAATTGCGAGCCATAGGCTTTCTGTGTAGCTCAGATTTCAGTCCCTGTGGTGTAGCCGTAATCAACAGGTCTAGGAAGGCCAATGAGTGTTGGCTGTTCTCCAATGTGAACCGTAGATATGTATTCTGCTCATTGAGCCAAACTTGGAAATCATGGAGAGAGCATTCATCACCACGCCAAATCACCAGTATATCATCGATATACCTCTTCCATGAGCATATCGATCCCAGAAAAGGGTTCTCATTGGTTAGCACACAGTCCTGTTCAAACTTGTGCATGTACAGATTCGCCAGGGACGGGGCAAAAACACTGCCCATGCTTGTCCCAGACGTCTGCAGGTAGAACTGGCCCTCGAATTCAAAAAAGTTCTCCTTCATGGCTAACGTAGCCAGATTCATCACTAGTGGGATAGGTGTTATTGACTCCCACGATAGTTCACCCAGCAGAGATTCAATGGCCTCTAATGTTTCGTTCTGGGGGATGGAGGTATAAAGTGACTCCACGTCGAAGGATACCAGGTGATCTGTCAGGATATTAAAATCCAGCTCTGGTAGCAATCTGAGTAGGTCCTTGGTGTCCTGCAGATAAGTTGGCATCAATTTCACCATTGGCCTCAGAAAGAAATCAACAAATGTAGACAAGGGTTCTAATAATGACCCAATCCCCGAGATAATAGGTCTACCCGGTGGTGGTCTCCTGGCCTTATGGATCTTCGGCAGGACATAGAAATATGGAGTGACAGGATGTTGAATGGTCAGAAAGGCTGCTTCTTTGGTCGTAATCCATCCTTCTGCCAATGCCTCTTCCACAATATGCCCAATGAGTGTTTTCAGTCTTGGCGTGGGGTCTGTCGTTAAACGCTGGTAGGAGCGTGTGTCTCCCAACTGTTGTAAACACTCCTCTCTGTAGGTGGATGTATCCAGAAGGACTATCGCACCCCCCTTGTCGGCTGACTTGATAGTAATGGAGCGATCATTAGCCAGATCTTTAAGGGCTTCTTGTTCCGGTTTTGAAATATTCATAAAAGGGTTGTGAGATTGTCTGAACAGTTCTTGAATGTCATGCTGTACGGCTTCTTCGAAGGTGACTACCTTAGCGGGAACCGTAGCTGTGTGGGGACTGAAAGTAGATGGTTTCTTAAGTCCTGTATTCTCGAGGAGAGTATCCGCTGATTCTGCTTTAGAGAAAAAGAAGTGTAATCTCACTTTACGGAAGAATTTCGACATCTCAATCTGTGTCGAAAAGGGGTCGCCTGTGTTGGTGCTCACAAACCCTAGACCTCGGTTCAATACCTTCTCTTCCATCGGTGTTAGATTGCGTGAACTTAGATTCACTACGAGGCTGGCCCTGTGCTCTGACCCGCTTGATCCTGCGGGATCTGTTTGCCGCTCCGGAGTCCCATCGCCTGTGGGGGGACGTTCCATTGTACTTGTCCTTGTCCTTGTGCTGTCCGGCATCGTCCACGCGACCTCCCTCGGCCAAACCCTAAAAAAGGCATGTTAGGACCTGGATAATATGGTCCGGGTCCGAAAGGTCCCATTTGTTGGGGTATCTGGGGTGGCCCTTGCATCCAGGGATTGGGTGGCCACCAAGGGTTGAATTGGCCTTGATTGTAGTTCTGTCCTCCTCTCTGTTTCCACTGCCCTCTTCCTCTAGGTTTCGTCATTTGATTACCTTGATTAGAGGAGTCAGAGTCACTTGAGTTCTCAGATGAGGATGTCCCATATGTCGAGCCACCAGTTCTTCCATTACGATTGAATGGCGTCTGCACATAATTTGCGCTAGTGTAAGGATAGATTTTCTCCTTAGAGAACTTTTCCAAGTCCTTCTTACATTTCTCTAGTTTAGAGAAAAGAATGTTGTCTTTGAAATCCTTGTTAGTCTTGTTGTTTTCATCCTGTTGTTTAGTAAACAGTTTGCCTGTTATGGTAGTTTTAATTTGGCTTTCTAACAATTGGATCTCAATCATAATTTTATCCGCAGCTTTTTTTGCAGTCTTTATTATCAGGACCAGCCAGTCTCTAGTGCATTTCCATGCAATGAGGTACCAATCTCTAAGGAAATCAGGATCATCTAGAAAAAGTCTCGGTGAATTGACAACGATCAGCCCTGTTGGTGCACCGTTCCCTCTAAGGTACTCAGCCATGGTAATTCCATGAATGCATGTTCGAGAGTGGCTTTTTTTCAGAGACAAGATCTTAGGCCAACCATCCTGGCTACTATCCTGAGGTTTGGATAAATTATCCAGCATGCTGGGGTTGTCATCTAATATAGATTGGATTCCGGCTTCGTCGAATGCTAGACCCAAAATGGAGGCCATCGTCGTCAAGACAAAGTACTGCCAACTGGGGCGGTAAAGACAAAGGGTGCTCTGCCTGTAGGTAGACACTGAATAGTCGACACCGACTTTATGGCCACAACCCCACTTAGGAGGTGGGCGGTGATATTTTAATCACTCTAAAGGAATACTGAACCCGCAGCCTCAGCTGCTCCGGAACTACAAACAACAAACAATTTTTCTAGGGTTCAAGGGAAGTATTTAAAGACCAGGGCACAGTTATACCCCCCACACAAGTATTCAGGAACAACAAATAACTGTGGGTCTAAAAAGTGAGCTCAAAACATGTTTCGTGTTGCTGGCTATGTGTCTGCTACTACTGAAACGATAGAAGACAGACTGGACAGTTAACCACTGTGAAAAATGTCCATCAGTTACGCGATTTTGGGCACCCAGTACATCATTTGGTCTACTCCACAGTAGTTTCACCACCACTCTATCTCCATAGATGTATATTGGGGATACAGAGTGATGGGTGGATGTCTGGTAGATTGGATTTATTCGTAACTGTGAGCAGTGCACAAAAAATGAGTGTGGTAAAAATTATAAGTATAAGATTGGATGGTGCATACAATTATCACTTTATTCTGGAGTCATGCACCTCCAAAGTTAAAAACAATAGTGCAAAGAAGTCAGGTGGTTCAAGCAAATACCTTCTGACTGGGCTATCTGGTCGACATGTTTCTGCGGTTACTGGTCAATCATTATACCATCCGCTTCCTCAGGACCCATAAACTTAATTGCTACTGCTAAACTAGTGAATGTGAAAAAACAGGACATTTGTGAACGAAAAAAGTGTCACCTGTACACTTCCATTTTTCTCCTGTGAGTGTCCGTTTGTGCCAAAGCCAGCGATTCACATGTAATGAAAACACAAACAATCATAGCACTTACGTTAGTTCATGCTATACAAACATTATTATACAAATTATTCTAATACTACATCTGGGTCAAATGACCCTAGTATGTAAAACCTTGTCAGCGTAATCAAAGTCTCACCTTAATTTTTAAGGGAAAAGGCCTCACCTCACCTGGCAAACAGCTCAGGAAAATGAAGCACCGCTCTAGAGTGCAGAGAAATATATACAAAAGTCAGTGTAAAAAGACAGTGCCTGGCAGGTACAGAGTCACCACCTAAAGGATGCCAAACAGCACCCAGTAGGGGTCAGTTGTCTTATCATTGTTCGTAAATATGGCATATTTTCGGGCATATTTGTAAGCATATTTTTCAGCATATTTTTAAGCATAAAACTGCCATAAGGTGTCTATCGTTATTACCTATAGGAGCAACCCCATAGCGGTTAATAGTCTTAGCAGTGATCTTAAAACTGGCACATGTACAAGCCTTAGGCATTCAAGAAAACTCCATGAAGTGTCAATCATTAACACCACCTTGTGCTTATATACCAGAAGATAGTGATATGGCCAAAAGTACCAAGCGTCTTCGTGCATTGATGGTCTCTATTCATTGACCCAGACAGATACATACATCTGTTTTCACCGGATTAGTCGCGCTGTGTCAGCAGAGCGCAGTCAAACTAATTCCACAAGCAGGGTCTATCACGCACTTCATAGCGAGTAAAGAGTTAAAAAGTTACAGTGTTAAGTAAAGCCCCTCCTGCCGCCTCACCTCTCCGTCGGTACTTCAGACAGCCAGCCGGGCTGTTTGGGGAGGTGACGCGGGGAGCAACGTGCACTTCCTTATTGATTTCTGAGCCAGAGCGATAGGGCGGCTCAAAGAACTACAAATGTTACAAGTACTGCCGGGAAATGTGGTCCCGCTTACGCTCGGCAAGCGTCCTCTGGCGCGTGTCAGATCAGAACTACGTAAGACTCTGGGAAATGTAGTGTAGGTCTAGGGTTTGTGAGCACCAACACAGGCGACCCCTTTTCGACACAGATTGAGATGTCGAAATTCTTCCGTAAAGTGAGATTACACTTCTTTTTCTCTAAAGCAGAATCAGCGGATACTCTCCTCGAGAATACAGGACTTAAGAAACCATCTACTTTCAGTCCCCACACAGCTACGGTTCCCGCTAAGGTAGTCACCTTCGAAGAAGCCGTACAGCATGACATTCAAGAACTGTTCAGACAATCTCACAACCCTTTTATGAATATTTCAAAACCGGAACAAGAAGCCCTTAAAGATCTGGCTAATGATCGCTCCATTACTATCAAGTCAGCCGACAAGGGGGGTGCGATAGTCCTTCTGGATACATCCACCTACAGAGAGGAGTGTTTACAACAGTTGGGAGACACACGCTCCTACCAGCGTTTAACGACAGACCCCACGCCAAGACTGAAAACACTCATTGGGCATATTGTGGAAGAGGCATTGGCAGAAGGATGGATTACGACCAAAGAAGCAGCCTTTCTGACCATTCAACATCCTGTCACTCCATATTTCTATGTCCTGCCGAAGATCCATAAGGCCAGGAGACCACCACCGGGTAGACCTATTATCTCGGGGATTGGGTCATTATTAGAACCCTTGTCTACATTTGTTGATTTCTTTCTGAGGCCAATGGTGAAATTGATGCCAACTTATCTGCAGGACACCAAGGACCTACTCAGATTGCTACCAGAGCTGGATTTTAATATCCTGACAGATCACCTGGTATCCTTCGACGTGGAGTCACTTTATACCTCCATCCCCCAGAACGAAACATTAGAGGCCATTGAATCTCTGCTGGGTGAACTATCGTGGGAGTCAATAACACCTATCCCACTAGTGATGAATCTGGCTACGTTAGCCATGAAGGAGAACTTTTTTGAATTCGAGGGCCAGTTCTACCTGCAGACGTCTGGGACAAGCATGGGCAGTGTTTTTGCCCCGTCCCTGGCGAATCTGTACATGCACAAGTTTGAACAGGACTGTGTGCTAACCAATGAGAACCCTTTTCTGGGATCGATATGCTCATGGAAGAGGTATATCGATGATATACTGGTGATTTGGCGTGGTGATGAATGCTCTCTCCATGATTTCCACGTTTGGCTCAATGAGCAGAATACATATCTACGGTTCACATTGGAGAACAGCCAACACTCATTGGCCTTCCTAGACCTGTTGATTACGGCTACACCACAGGGTCTGAAATCTGAGCTATACAGAAAGCCTATGGCTCTCAATTCTTTGCTGCAATATACCAGCTGTCATCCCAAATCGTTACGCGATAATCTCCCGTATGGACAGTTTTTGCGAGTGCAGCGGAACTGTACCATCAAAGAAGACTCGATCAAGCACTCTGATGACTTGGCATCAAAACTTGCTGAACGAAGTTACCCGAAGAAATTGATTAAGCGCTCAATGAAGAGAGCAGCGAACAACAACCGGGAAGCATTACTGGAACCACCTGTTCCAAAGATCAAGAATGACAGGCTCACATTCGTGAACACATTCAGCACTAGATCCAACGCCATTCAGCGCATAGTCCGTAAACACTGGAGAATTTTGAACACCGGTGCAGACTCCCTACCACAACCACTATTTGCTTTTAAAAGAGCTACGAGTCTGAGAGACAAGCTGGTTCACACCAGACCTCCTCCTAAGGAAGTCCATCACGTGGGGACGATATGGAACATGCCACCCGTGACGGGGCACCATCCGTGTGGCAACTGTGCAGCATGTCCACAGACTAAAAAGACCACCTCTGTTGATATAGGAACGAATCGTCCATGGGAACAAAAGAGGTTCACCAATTGCAACAGCAGCAATCTGATCTATCTCATCACCTGCCCGTGCGCACTTAGGTATGTCGGGATGACCACCCGAAAGATCAGAACAAGAATCTCAGAACACAAGAGCACAATAAGGTGCAGAAAGCAAGCAACAAGACTGACGAATCACTTTATCCAAGTTGGGCACGGACCAACGGAGTTTGAGTGGACTGTGTTAGAACAACCAAATATTCCAACTCATATCACGGACATTTCAAGGTACCTGTTTAAAATCGAGCAAAAATGGGTGTACAAGCTCAACTGTGACAAGGGCGGGTTAAACGAAGACATCCCGTGGATGACACTGTAGGATCGTTTTTCAATGCCCTCAGTATTCGATGCTGCATGTACATTTGAGAGGCTAATGCGAGTGGCCACCGGCTATTATCCTGAGGGTAGTCCTATCTAATGAGATATTGGACCATTCATTTCCACAACAGCTATCCAGGCCATGCAGCCGGGTAGATGTCTGCCTTGTAAATATGCTCAGAAACTGGCGATGCCTGCACCATCAACAAACCCACTATCACTTATTAGAGTTCATACCAGTTTACAGCATCCTTGAGTAGGAGCCCTATGGCTGTAAGAAAGTGTTTTAATATTTAACACTTCAAGATTAGATATCTAGTCACCGCGGGTGTTCTGACATTTTTGGTCACCGCGCTGCAATTGACAGGTCCTTGAATAGCGGGAGTATAAACTAAACGCGATCGTGTGACGCGTGCAACACTACATTTCCCAGAGTCTTACGTAGTTCTGATCTGACACGCGCCAGAGGACGCTTGCCGAGCGTAAGCGGGACCACATTTCCCGGCAGTACTTGTAACATTTGTAGTTCTTTGAGCCGCCCTATCGCGCTGGCTCAGAAATCAATAAGGAAGTGCACGTTGCTCCCCGCGTCACCTCCCCAAACAGCCCGGCTGGCTGTCTGAAGTACCGACGGAGAGGTGAGGCGGCAGGAGGGGCTTTACTTAACCACTTGGCTGCTAAGGTACTCCCTCTTCTTCCCATTGACTTTCCATTGAAATCAATGGAAAGTCCATGACGAGTTACCCTTGTCATTAGCGCTGAAGGGGTTAACACTGTAACTTTTTAACTCTTTACTCGCTATGAAGTGCGTGATAGACCCTGCTTGTGGAATTAGTTTGACTGCGCTCTGCTGACACAGCGCGACTAATCCGGTGAAAACAGATGTATGTATCTGTCTGGGTCAATGAATAGAGACCATCAATGCACGAAGACGCTTGGTACTTTTGGCCATATCACTATCTTCTGGTATATAAGCACAAGGTGGTGTTAATGATTGACACTTCATGGAGTTTTCTTGAATGCCTAAGGCTTGTACATGTGCCAGTTTTAAGATCACTGCTAAGACTTTAACCGCTATGGGGTTGCTCCTATAGGTAATAACGATAGACACCTTATGGCAGTTTAATGCTTAAAAATATGCTGAAAAATATGCTTACAAATATGCCCGAAAATATGCCATATTTACGAACAATGATAAGACAACTGACCCCTACTGGGTGCTGTTTGGCATCCTTTAGGTGGTGACTCTGTACCTGCCAGGCACTGTCTTTTTACACTGACTTTTGTATATATTTCTCTGCACTCTAGAGCGGTGCTTCATTTTCCTGAGCTGTTTGCCAGGTGAGGTGAGGCCTTTTCCCTTAAAAATTAAGGTGAGACTTTGATTACGCTGACAAGGTTTTACATACTAGGGTCATTTGACCCAGATGTAGTATTAGAATAATTTGTATAATAATGTTTGTATAGCATGAACTAACGTAAGTGCTATGATTGTTTGTGTTTTCATTACATGTGAATCGCTGGCTTTGGCACAAACGGACACTCACAGGAGAAAAATGGAAGTGTACAGGTGACACTTTTTTCGTTCACAAATGTCCTGTTCTTTCACATTCACTAGTTTAGCAGTAGCAATTAAGTTTATGGGTCCTGAGGAAGCGGAAGGTATAATGATTGACCAGTAACCGCAGAAACATGTCGACCAGATAGCCCAGTCAGAAGGTATTTGCTTGAACCACCTGACTTCTTTGCACTATTGTTTTTAACTTTGGAGGTGCATGACTCCAGAATAAAGTGATAATTGTATGCACCATCCAATCTTATACTTATAATTTTTACCACACTCATTTTTTGTGCACTGCTCACAGTTACGAATAAATCCAATCTACCAGACATCCACCCATCACTCTGTATCCCCAATATACATCTATGGAGATAGAGTGGTGGTGAAACTACTGTGGAGTAGACCAAATGATGTACTGGGTGCCCAAAATCGCGTAACTGATGGACATTTTTCACAGTGGTTAACTGTCCAGTCTGTCTTCTATCGTTTCAGTAGTAGCAGACACATAGCCAGCAACACGAAACATGTTTTGAGCTCACTTTTTAGACCCACAGTTATTTGTTGTTCCTGAATACTTGTGTGGGGGGTATAACTGTGCCCTGGTCTTTAAATACTTCCCTTGAACCCTAGAAAAATTGTTTGTTGTTTGTAGTTCCGGAGCAGCTGAGGCTGCGGGTTCAGTATTCCTTTAGAGTGATTAAAATATCACCGCCCACCTCCTAAGTGGGGTTGTGGCCATAAAGTCGGTGTCGACTATTCAGTGTCTACCTACAGGCAGAGCACCCTTTGTCTTTACCGCCCCAGTTGGCAGTACTTTGTCTTGACGACGATGGCCTCCATTTTGGGTCTAGCATTCGACGAAGCCGAAATCCAATCTATATTAGATGACAACCCCAGCATGCTGGATAATTTATCCAAACCTCAGGATAGTAGCCAGGATGGTTGGCCTAAGATCTTGTCTCTGAAAAAAAGCCACTCTCGAACATGCATTCATGGAATTACCATGGCTGAGTACCTTAGAGGGAACGGTGCACCAACAGGGCTGATCGTTGTCAATTCACCGAGACTTTTTCTAGATGATCCTGATTTCCTTAGAGATTGGTACCTCATTGCATGGAAATGCACCAGAGACTGGCTGGTCCTGATAATAAAGACTGCAAAAAAAGCTGCGGATAAAATTATGATTGAGATCCAATTGTTAGAAAGCCAAATTAAAACTACCATAACAGGCAAACTGTTTACTAAACAACAGGATGAAAACAACAAGACTAACAAGGATTTCAAAGACAACATTCTTTTCTCTAAACTAGAGAAATGTAAGAAGGACTTGGAAAAGTTCTCTAAGGAGAAAATCTATCCTTACACTAGCGCAAATTATGTGCCGACGCCATTCAATCGTAATGGAAGAACTGGTGGCTCGACATATGGGACATCCTCATCTGAGAACTCAAGTGACTCTGACTCCTCTAATCAAGGTAATCAAATGACGAAACCTAGAGGAAGAGGGCAGTGGAAACAGAGAGGAGGACAGAACTACAATCAAGGCCAATTCAACCCTTGGTGGCCACCCAATCCCTGGATGCAAGGGCCACCCCAGATACCCCAACAAATGGGACCTTTCGGACCCGGACCATATTATCCAGGTCCTAACATGCCTTTTTTAGGGTTTGGCCGAGGGAGGTCGCGTGGACGACGCCGGACAGCACAAGGACAAGGACAAGTACAATGGAACGTCCCCCCACAGGCGATGGGACTCCGGAGCGGCAAACAGATCCCGAAGGATCAAGCGGGTCAGAGCACAGGGCCAGCCTCGTAGTGAATCTAAGTTCACGCAATCTAACACCGATGGAAGAGAAGGTACTGAACCGAGGTCTAGGGTTTGTGAGCACCAACACAGGCGACCCCTTTTCGACACAGATTGAGATGTCGAAATTCTTCCGTAAAGTGAGATTACACTTCTTTTTCTCTAAAGCAGAATCAGCGGATACTCTCCTCGAGAATACAGGACTTAAGAAACCATCTACTTTCAGTCCCCACACAGCTACGGTTCCCGCTAAGGTAGTCACCTTCGAAGAAGCCGTACAGCATGACATTCAAGAACTGTTCAGACAATCTCACAACCCTTTTATGAATATTTCAAAACCGGAACAAGAAGCCCTTAAAGATCTGGCTAATGATCGCTCCATTACTATCAAGTCAGCCGACAAGGGGGGTGCGATAGTCCTTCTGGATACATCCACCTACAGAGAGGAGTGTTTACAACAGTTGGGAGACCCACGCTCCTACCAGCGTTTAACGACAGACCCCACGCCAAGACTGAAAACACTCATTGGGCATATTGTGGAAGAGGCATTGGCAGAAGGATGGATTACGACCAAAGAAGCAGCCTTTCTGACCATTCAACATCCTGTCACTCCATATTTCTATGTCCTGCCGAAGATCCATAAGGCCAGGAGACCACCACCGGGTAGACCTATTATCTCGGGGATTGGGTCATTATTAGAACCCTTGTCTACATTTGTTGATTTCTTTCTGAGGCCAATGGTGAAATTGATGCCAACTTATCTGCAGGACACCAAGGACCTACTCAGATTGCTACCAGAGCTGGATTTTAATATCCTGACAGATCACCTGGTGTCCTTCGACGTGGAGTCACTTTATACCTCCATCCCCCAGAACGAAACATTAGAGGCCATTGAATCTCTGCTGGGTGAACTATCGTGGGAGTCAATAACACCTATCCCACTAGTGATGAATCTGGCTACGTTAGCCATGAAGGAGAACTTTTTTGAATTCGAGGGCCAGTTCTACCTGCAGACGTCTGGGACAAGCATGGGCAGTGTTTTTGCCCCGTCCCTGGCGAATCTGTACATGCACAAGTTTGAACAGGACTGTGTGCTAACCAATGAGAACCCTTTTCTGGGATCGATATGCTCATGGAAGAGGTATATCGATGATATACTGGTGATTTGGCGTGGTGATGAATGCTCTCTCCATGATTTCCACGTTTGGCTCAATGAGCAGAATACATATCTACGGTTCACATTGGAGAACAGCCAACACTCATTGGCCTTCCTAGACCTGTTGATTACGGCTACACCACAGGGTCTGAAATCTGAGCTATACAGAAAGCCTATGGCTCGCAATTCTTTGCTGCAATATACCAGCTGTCATCCCAAATCGTTACGCGATAATCTCCCGTATGGACAGTTTTTTCGAGTGCAGCGGAACTGTACCATCAAAGAAGACTCGATCAAGCATTCTGATGACTTGGCATCAAAACTTGCTGAATGAAGTTACCCGAAGAAATTGATTAAGCGCTCAATGAAGAGAGCAGCGAACAACAACCGGGAAGCATTACTGGAACCACCTGTTCCAAAGATCAAGAATGACAGGCTCACATTCGTGAACACGTTCAGCACTAGATCCAACGCCATTCAGCGCATAGTCCATAAACACTGGAGAATTTTGAACACCGGTGCAGACTCCCTACCACAACCACTATTTGCTTTTAAAAGAGCTACGAGTCTGAGAGACAAGCTGGTTCACACCAGACCTCCTCCTAAGGAAGTCCATCACGTGGGGACGATATGGAACATGCCACCCGTGACGGGGCACCATCCGTGTGGCAACTGTGCAGCATGTCCACAGACTAAAAAGACCACCTCTGTTGATATAGGAACGAATCGTCCATGGGAACAAAAGAGGTTCACCAATTGCAACAGCAGCAATCTGATCTATCTCATCACCTGCCCGTGCGCACTTAGGTATGTCGGGATGACCACCCGAAAGATCAGAACAAGAATCTCAGAACACAAGAGCACAATAAGGTGCAGAAAGCAAGCAACAAGACTGACGAATCACTTTATCCAAGTTGGGCACGGACCAACGGAGTTTGAGTGGACTGTGTTAGAACAACCAAATATTCCAACTCATATCACGGACATTTCAAGGTACCTGTTTAAAATCGAGCAAAAATGGGTGTACAAGCTCAACTGTGACAAGGGCGGGTTAAACGAAGACATCCCGTGGATGACACTGTAGGATCATTTTTCAATGCCCTCAGTATTCGATGCTTGCATGTACATTTGAGAGGCTAATGCGAGTGGCCACCGGCTATTATCCTGAGGGTAGTCCTATCTAATGAGATATTGGACCATTCATTTCCACAACAGCTATCCAGGCCATGCAGCCGGGTAGATGTCTGCCTTGTAAATATGCTCAGAAACTGGCGATGCCTGCACCATCAACAAACCCACTATCACTTATTAGAGTTCATACCGGTTTACAGCATCCTTGAGTAGGAGCCCTATGGCTGTAAGAAAGTGTTTTAATATTTAACACTTCAAGATTAGATATCTAGTCACCGCGG
The DNA here is from genome assembly GCF_964261635.1 of Lissotriton helveticus. NCBI lineage: Eukaryota > Metazoa > Chordata > Amphibia > Caudata > Salamandridae > Lissotriton > Lissotriton helveticus. Next base: position 880,137,331 of record NC_136071.1, on the reverse strand, counting down.
GTGTTCTGACATTTTTGGTCACCGCGCTGCAATTGACAGGTCCTTGAATAGCGGGAGTATAAACTAAACGCGATCGTGTGACGCGTGCAACACTACATTTCCCAGAGTCTTACGTAGTTCTGATCTGACACGCGCCAGAGGACGCTTGCCGAGCGTAAGCGGGACCACATTTCCCGGCAGTACTTGTAACATTTGTAGTTCTTTGAGCCGCCCTATCGCGCTGGCTCAGAAATCAATAAGGAAGTGCACGTTGCTCCCCGCGTCACCTCCCCAAACAGCCCGGCTGGCTGTCTGAAGTACCGACGGAGAGGTGAGGCGGCAGGAGGGGCTTTACTTAACACTGTAACTTTTTAACTCTTTACTCGCTATGAAGTGCGTGATAGACCCTGCTTGTGGAATTAGTTTGACTGCGCTCTGCTGACACAGCGCGACTAATCCGGTGAAAACAGATGTATGTATCTGTCTGGGTCAATGAATAGAGACCATCAATGCACGAAGACGCTTGGTACTTTTGGCCATATCACTATCTTCTGGTATATAAGCACAAGGTGGTGTTAATGATTGACACTTCATGGAGTTTTCTTGAATGCCTAAGGCTTGTACATGTGCCAGTTTTAAGATCACTGCTAAGACTATTAACCGCTATGGGGTTGCTCCTATAGGTAATAACGATAGACACCTTATGGCAGTTTAATGCTTAAAAATATGCTGAAAAATATGCTTACAAATATGCCCGAAAATATGCCATATTTACGAACAATGATAAGACAACTGACCCCTACTGGGTGCTGTTTGGCATCCTTTAGGTGGTGACTCTGTACCTGCCAGGCACTGTCTTTTTACACTGACTTTTGTATATATTTCTCTGCACTCTAGAGCGGTGCTTCATTTTCCTGAGCTGTTTGCCAGGTGAGGTGAGGCCTTTTCCCTTAAAAATTAAGGTGAGACTTTGATTACGCTGACAAGGTTTTACATACTAGGGTCATTTGACCCAGATGTAGTATTAGAATAATTTGTATAATAATGTTTGTATAGCATGAACTAACGTAAGTGCTATGATTGTTTGTGTTTTCATTACATGTGAATCGCTGGCTTTGGCACAAACGGACACTCACAGGAGAAAAATGGAAGTGTACAGGTGACACTTTTTTCGTTCACAAATGTCCTGTTTTTTCACATTCACTAGTTTAGCAGTAGCAATTAAGTTTATGGGTCCTGAGGAAGCGGATGGTATAATGATTGACCAGTAACCGCAGAAACATGTCGACCAGATAGCCCAGTCAGAAGGTATTTGCTTGAACCACCTGACTTCTTTGCACTATTGTTTTTAACTTTGGAGGTGCATGACTCCAGAATAAAGTGATAATTGTATGCACCATCCAATCTTATACTTATAATTTTTACCACACTCATTTTTTGTGCACTGCTCACAGTTACGAATAAATCCAATCTACCAGACATCCACCCATCACTCTGTATCCCCAATATACATCTATGGAGATAGAGTGGTGGTGAAACTACTGTGGAGTAGACCAAATGATGTACTGGGTGCCCAAAATCGCGTAACTGATGGACATTTTTCACAGTGGTTAACTGTCCAGTCTGTCTTCTATCGTTTCAGTAGTAGCAGACACATAGCCAGCAACACGAAACATGAACCCGTCTTACAGACACCGCCACCATGCTACAGGTTTTTCCGCCCCGGCCGCAAGGCGACCGGGGCGGAAAACAGGCGGGCGGTGTTTTTCACCGCCACCTTCCCCTCCGCCATCCTAATCTGGCGGAGGGGATTTGGGCTTGCGATGTTGGGCGGTTTGCCTCCGCCAGGCCGGCGGTGGCCGCCGCCAGCCTGGCGGAGGCAAACCGCCCGACATCGTAATGGACCCCTAACTGTTCAGCTTCTGCCTATACTTCCTGGCTTAATTATGCCTTTTCTAAATAAGCTCCATCAACCACGTCCCATAAATACAGGGGGGAACCTTCTGCCGCCGGGTTCTATGAAGCTCTGAGTCTAGAAATGCAAGCATACAGAAGGCAAGAAAGACATTGGGGGAAGTACTGTGATGCCAAAGATAAACAGTTAAACAAATTGGTGTTATCCAAATATAAAACTCTTTTTTTTATCGAAAAAAGTCTCTACTAAACCCAAATGATAGAGAACGCATCCAATTCCAACAAGGAAATGATTCAGGTGGTCATGAAGCTTACTTCGGTCTCGAAGAACAGCTCGACCATACATAGTCAACATTTTAGCGACAATCTGGCTTTTACTTTCAAAGACAAGGTCGACCAAATCTTTAATATATTCAACAAATCAGAATCCAAAGATACTATTGAGCTGAGTCAGCAGGAAGTTCCTGGCTAGCCCCTGCTTTTGAAATTCACATCCGGCTCCCCCAATCAAGTAGCCGCTCTCTTATTAGGAGCTAAATCAGGGTCACCGGTTGACCCATGCCCTCCCAGGATTCTAAAACTTGCGGAACAACCTATCTCCACCTACTTAGCTACCATTTTATGTCAAATATACTGGAAAGGGGTGTTTACCACTATATGGAAACAAGCCTGTATTCTCCCGCCAGTAAAAAACCCAATTTTGATATTAATTATCCCACCAATGGTAAACATACATTACAACACAGTCATTACATCGCACTGCTTTTACAACATAACTGTTACAACGCAACTGCCTTTCACATGGCATGCCATTACAATGCATTCCATTACAATGTATGCCATTACAACGCTTTATAAGGTAAGCAGTGGAGATTTTTTAGTTTTAAAGTAGGTATGGGTTTTGGGGTAGATGGAAATAGTAATTTTACCCCTACACTATCCAACCCTTTCCCTACTGTTGCACTCACTGGAGTGGGAATAGTATTTGTTTACCCCCACACTATCCAACACTTACCCTACTGTTGAACTCACTGGAGTGGGAATAGTAATTTTTACCCCTACACTATCCAACACTCACCCTACTGTTGCCCAAAAAGTGTTATGCGTTGTAATGGTATGCATTGTAATTGAATGAGTTGTAATGTTAGTTTTTAAAAATGCATTGTAATGGCATGCGTTGTAAAATCATGCGATGTAATGGTAGTTGCAATGTAAAAAGCTTGTTGTAAAAGCATGGGTTGTAATTGCTTGTGTTGAAACGTCATATATTCCCACCAACTATCGTCCCATCTCTAGGCTTCCTCTTCCAGAGAAAATCGCTGGAAAGAGTATTAATTCAGAACTATCAAAATTCACCCTTGACAACCATCAGTTAGACCCCAGTCAATTTTGGTTTAGAGCAGATCACAGTACTGAAACTGCCTTAATAAAATATACAGAAGAAATAACCACCTCGCTGGATTGTGGGCGATCTGGAGTCCTCATTTTGTTGGATCTATCTGCAGCGTTCGAACCAGTGGACCATGAGCTTCTGGTCCACCGCTTGAATGCCCTAGGAGTCAAAGACAAGGACCTTTCACTGCTCTCTTCTTTCCTTGAAAAGAGGGCTCAAATCTTGACATTGGGCCAATATAACTCCATACCATTCACACTACCTTACAGGGTTCCTCAGGGCTCTTCATTGAGCCCAACCCTATTTAATATATATGTTTCAGAGCTAGCATCTCTGATCAAAAGCTTCCACCTGAATCATACCGCCTATGCTGATGACACTCAGCTGTTACTATCAGCAGCAGATAAAGACCCCTCAGGTCCATCAAGACACCATGACTGCATGAGTGTCATCAGCTTATGTATGAGTAAGCATTGTTTAAAAATCAACTCTGGTTAAACTGAGGTAATACTTTTCGGAAACCTCCTCCCTGCATGGTCCCCAGCATGGTGACATGATAGCCTAGGTCCATCACTGTACCCATGACAAAAACGAAAAATGTGGGCTTTATTATTGATGATAAGCTCAAATTTGGAGCACAAGTATCCAAGGTAGTCTTGTCCTTGTTCCACACTATTAGGATGACTAGAAAAATTCTCCTTTCATTCCCACAGTACCAGGAAAACTGTGGTTTCAGCATTTGTCCTCTCAAAATTGTCCTACTGCAATGGACTGTATATGAATCTACAGGAAGAACTGATTAGAAAAACTTTGCATTTCAATAAATCAGGTGTGTTTAATCAAGCCTTGTCTTCTGTCCTACAATGTGCAGTCAGTAATCAAGGGCGGGATGACGCCCGAAACACATTTGGCAAGATTGAGGAAGGGTTCATGACAGGCTGCATATGACCACCAGCAGTACGTGTGTGATACCCCCTCGTGTGTGGCTTTCCACTTTGGGAAACCTTCTGTTTTGAACATTTAGCAGCCAGCATGGTGTCGGGTAAGCCCAGCCGCTGCTTCTGATGGATCTACATTGCTCGCCAATGAGAGTGGTGACTGGAACAAGGGGGGCCTGAGCTGCCGGTAGATATTGGGACTACATCGGCACTGTTACTATCTCTCCTCACCCACTGGGGTTGATATTTTAAACAACGTTGGCACAGAGGCACCCACTGGGGTTTTTGCACCAGGAGTTAATGTCACGAAACTGCAAGAACCATAATGTCTAGCCACAGCCCACATGGGTGGGAGTTCGCATTTCAATAAAGCAGGTGTGTTTAATAAAGCCTTGGCTTCTGTCCTACATTGTGCAGCCTGTGTTCAAAGGCAGGATGACGCCCGAAACGCGTTTGGCAAGATTGAGGAAAGGTGCATGACAGGCTGTGTATGACCACCGGCAGTACGTGTGTGATACCCTCTCGTGTGTGGCTTTCCACTTTGGGCAACCTTCTGTTTTGAACATTTAGCGGCCTGCCCGGTCGCGGATAAGCCCCACCGCTGCTTCTGGCGGATCTACACTGCTCGCCAATGAAAGTGATGACTGGAACGAGGAGGGTCTGAGCTACTGGTAGATATTGGGACTACGTCGGCGCTGTTACCATCTCTCCTCACCCACTGGGGTTGATATTTTAAACAACGTTGGCACTGAGACACCCACTGGGTTTTTGCACCGGGAGTTCGTGGCATGAAACAGCAAGAACAATAATGCCTTGCCCCAGCCCACATGGGCGGGACTTTGCATTTCAATAAATCAGGTGTTCCCGAGAAATGCGCATGCGCGGCCGCCCGCGCATGCGCATTGGTATCTATGAAGGAACACTATTCCAAGAGGGAGCCCCGGATGAGCCCCGGACACGGTAAATGCTTTAAAATTGCTTTATTAAGGGTATTTTGCTAAATGTTATCCTAGCTTATTCCTATCGCCAATGTTGTATTGCCTATTACTTTTTGTAATGACCATTCTGTTTACCCTAATAAAAATTATTTGAACTTAAAAAAAGGGTATTTTGCTTAAATAATGTATGTAGGGGAGGGCGGGAGGGAGGCGGGTGGCGGCCGACTCAGCTATGCTCACGGAGTGGGCGTAGTGTTGCCGGCTACGCTGTCTACGTAAAATGCGTAGGAGGCAACACTACGCCTACTCCGTGGGCGTAGCCGATTCGGACGCCCAGGGTTAGTTAAATCAAACCTTGTCTTCTGTCCTACATTGTGCAGCCAGTGATCAAGGGCGGGATGACACCCGAAACACGTTTGGCAAGATTGAGGAAGAGTGCATGACAGGCTGCGTACGGCCCCCGGCAGTACGTGTGTGATACCCCCTTACGTGTGGCTTTCTACTTTGGGCAACCTATATATATATATATATATATATATATATATATATATATATATATATGTGAATCACATCTCGAGCTGTTCGGGGGCGGAGCCTGCTTGCACCTGGCAGGAGGGAACAAGGTACTTTACCGGCATTTTTCCCCTACACCCTGCTGAAACCATTAGGCGCTGAGGAAGGCTAAAACTATGCCGAAATGCATCTGCCCGAACTTTGGTTTTAATCAGCAATAAAGATTCCTCCACAGTCTCCTTGGTGTGGCCTCTTCTTCTTGCCCTTTGGAGAGGATTTTGTGTATATATATATATATCCATACTAATATAATAAAGAGAGAGCACAAACCTTTGAGGTGGGTAATCTCAGGAACCACAGCACCAATCACAACACCCAATACAGCGTTGGAAAGGGCAGTTGCAGCAGAAGGACATAGGCTATGCAGACGCCCACCATATACATTTAAAAGGTAAAAGAACCATGCCACCAAAGTAGTCCCTTGTAGGCGTGTCTGCGTTGTGCTGTGGGCGTGTGCTGGGGCGTGACAAACACTGGGGGCATGTGGCACGTTCCGCCCTTCATGCCATGTCTCATATCGTGTGCTAATCCCACCCTGCTCCCTTTAAATACCCCTGCACCTCATAATCATAACCCACCCTTACTCCTTAAAATACCCCAACACCCTTAAACACTAACCCATCTTAACCCTATAAATATACCCTGTACCCAAAAACCCAAACCTACCCCTGAACCCTAAAATACCCCTGTACCCCAAAACCCAAACCTAGCCCTGAACCCTAAAAATACCCCTGTACCCCAAAACCCAAACCTAGCCCTGAACCCTATAAATACCCCTGTACCTCAAAACCCAAACCTATCTCTGAACCCTAAAATACCCCTGTACCCCAAAACCCAAACCTAGCCCTGAACCCTAAAAATACCACTGTACCCCAAAACCAAAACCTATCCCTGAACCCTAAAATACCCCTGTACCCAAAACCCAAACCTAGCCCTGAACCCTTAAAATACCCCTGTACTCCAAAACCCAAACCTACCCCTGAACCCTAAAAATACCCTTGTACCCCAAAACCCAAACCTAGCCCTGAACCCTAAAAATAACCCTGTACCCCAAAACCCAAACCTACCCCTGAACCCTAAAATACCCCTGTAACCCAAAACCCAAACCTATCCCTGAACCCTAAAACTACCCCGGACCCCAAAACCCAAACCTAGCCCTGAACCCTAAAACTACCCCTGTACCCCAAAACCCAAACCTATCCCTAAACCCTAAAACTACCCCTGTACCCCATAACTGGAGAAGCGTGGCTCAGTGGTTAGAGGCGGCAGACCTGGAAGCTGAGGTCAGCCGTGGACCAGGGTTCGATTCCCCGCCTCGGCGGGTCTCGGGCTAAAAAATTCCACGGACTCGACAATTCTCGCTCCGGTGCCAACTCGACTCACGGGGTCACACTCTGCGACTCTGGGCAATAGCTTGCTTAATCTCCACTACGGCCCCTCGCGGCGGGATGCCTGGCTTTCACCTTGTGGATACCCTGCCGGGGTATCTCACAGGGGAATACCAGGACGGGTTCCCTAAGCAAGCGCCTTGATGCCTTCGGGTGATACGTGCGCTATATAAGTCGCAATACATTAACATTACATTACATTAACATACATTACATTACATTACATTACATTACATTAACATTACATTAACCCAAAACTATATCTGAAACCTTAAAATACCCAAACACCCCAAAACATATACCTCAGTACCCCAAAACATATACCCCTATACCCATACTTACCTTATCCAAAAAAAACTAGCCCTGAACCCTAAAAATATCACTGTACCCCAAAACCAAAACCTATCCCTGAACCCTAAAAATAACCCTGTACCCAAAAACCCAAACCTACCCCTGAACCCTAAAATACCCCTGTACCCCAAAACCCAAACCTAGCCCTGAACCCTAAAACTACCCCGTACCCCAAAACCCAAACCTAGCCCTGAACCCTAAAACTACCCCTGTACCCCAAAACCCAAACCTATCCCTAAACCCTAAAACTACCCCTGTACCCCATAACCCAAAACTATATCTGAAACCTTAAAATACCCAAACACCCCAAAACATATACCTCAGTACCCCAAAACATATACCCCTATACCCATACTTACCTTATCCAAACATTTAAAAAAAACATGCTTTTACCATTCATGCAGTTACAACAAATTTCGTTGTAAATGTATGCGTGGTAAAAGCATATAAAATGTAATGCCATGCGTTATAATGGCATTGCGGAGTCATGGTACTTTCGTAATGAAAGTATGCGGAGTGATGGTATGCGGAAAGAAAGTTGTGGAATAATGGGTGTTTACCCTCCCCCGGTAAGTACATTGGTGACACGGCGGCCCACATCTCCAGCAACATACTCATATTTTTCACCACCCATTTGAAATTTGCACAGGTCTCTCTCATTGATGGCCAGCACCGACATACACTTTTAGACACACCTCCCGCCACAAGTTCTAGAATTGCGAACTTTAGAGCTGGGGAGCTACGTTTGAATCTCGGCATCAGCTCAACATCCTGTGATTCCAGGCAAATCACTTTGTCTCCCCTTGCCTACCACAAATGAATGTGTTCTTCTGTAATGTAAATTGTGCTCATGCCATGTTGTCGAGTTCGCGCTATATAATATTGCAACGAACAATACAGTAGGAAAACTCGAGTTCACACACTACTGAACGCGCACTCTTAAGTGCATCAGCAGTGCACTGTGAATCGTAGCGTTTCATAGGCCTATCACAGATAAGAAATGCTATCTAAACGAAATCCTACAAAACAATATACTACTGGCCGGCATCAATTCATACCCGGACAACGTCGGGACGGGCTGCTAGTATATATATACATATATATATATATATATATATATATATATATATATATATATATATATATATATGTATATATATATACACACACACATATATATATATAAAGCAGATCCTCCGTTTGCGTCAACAGAGAAACGGCACGCCGTGTAGCACTGAATATACAATTATTCAAGTCTTTTGGCAAACATAAGCAACATCACGATTTCAAAGTTCCTAGTATGTCCAGCTTTCAGGCAGCAATAAAAATGTCAAGATATCTCTTTGATTAGTTCCTGCAAGAGAGCGAGATGGAGCTTATCTAGTGGCAGTTTTGACTCCCCATTAAACAGAGGGTTTTTTTGTTGCCACAATTCATAAGATACAACTGTAACATAGAACAGTGACTGTTATGAACTGTCATCAAAAGCTGCATGCAAACTGCATAAAATAGGTTAGTACGTTAATTTGATTTCCCCAGTCCACAATTATATATTCCTAATGTTGCTAAAAAGAGTTTGTTTGGGTAGATATACATTCTTGTTGGCAAAGCCAGCCTGTACCATTGCTTTAAAACAAATGACATGTATGTGAGTGAGTGAGGGTCTATAGACATATGAGGGACACTTTTGCCCGGTAGGAGTGAGGGAAACTCAGGAGGAGGTCATGAGGGGGTGATTCCAAAAATGATTGTCGCACTGGGAACCACCAGAGCTAAAGCCTGTGATGATGGGTATGTGGTAAGGTGTAGTAACAGTGTGACTTTTTTGTCTTTTTTAGTGTCTTGTCAGAACCTGCAGATTTAGGAAAGAAGGCAAGGTAAGGTGACTTCATCTTTATTTACTGTTGCACACGTCTCTCATGCACATACCCACTGACTGTTCTGGAACAACAAATCTGCTTTCTACTTAGGACAGTGTTTCAGAAGGATGATATTAGCCAAGAGCAGAGATGCGTTTCAGTCGATGACTGCTGCCCAAGCCCTAACTCGGGTTAAGGAGGACAGCTCTGTGGCAAGATCAGAGACTGAGTCAGCAGATACTGAAACAGCATCTGAGGGAGAGGAAAATGGAGCAGAATCTGGAAGTGATTTTTCAGTCAGCGGAGTCTCACAGTGTTTCAGCGATCTGCGGGACATGATGATGGCAGTCGTGCTGTCCCTTCGCAAGCACAGTCTGCAGCGAGGGGACTGTAGCAGGTTAGACCAACCCAGAGAGCAAGCACATGTGGCAGCAAGCACAGATGGATTGTTCTCTTTGCAGCCCCCCAATTTAGATCATCCCCAACTTCCACCTTTCACTGGTTTCTCGGTGGATGTAAATTCGATACAACCAATTTTTTCCATTTGACTGTGCCCGTCTCTTTTTTAATGTTGCCTTCCTTGAGCAAATTGTGCAGCAAACAAATTTGGGGGCCAAACATTTTCTGAGGGAGCATGGAGGGGCTCCTGGGTCTCATTCTAGGGCATACAGGTTACCTCACACTTCATTGAAGGAGTTGAAGATATTTTTGGGACTTATGCTCAAAATAGTGTTAGTGCAAAAACCAACCTTGCAGTCCTGCTGGTCCACTCACATTTTCGGTAACCCCCATCTTCGCACCGTACATGAGCAGAGATCGTTTTTTGTAATTGATGCACATGGTGCATTTCGATGACAATGACAGCAACTATTCTGTGGCATTGCCCTGTGACCATCTAAACCATGACAGGTTGTTCAAACTTTGGCCTGTCTTGGAACATTTGTCTGCCAGGTTTCCAGAGATTTATACACCTAGAAAGATTATAGCCATCATTGAATCCTTGATCCTGTACAAAGGGTGGCTTCTGTTCAGGCAGTACATTGGGAACAAAGGAGCTGTCTATGGCGTCAAGCTACACATGTTGTCTGAGAGCTTTACTGGTTATGTGTAGAGCTTGCAAGTGTATACAGGGAAGGACTCCACTCTAAACCCTGTTTGTTGGTTGGCTTCCCATGCTAGGAGTCACAGGAAAAATAATATGGGAGCTTGTCCAGCCACTCTTTCACAAAGGTTATGACCTTTATGTGGTCAATTTTTATACGCGAATGGAGCTGTTCAGTGCGGTCCAGTTTGTTGTTGCTGCAAAGCATTGCCACAGGAGCTTGTTTGTAAGAAGCTCCAGAAATCCCAGTGCACTGCTTTGCGTTCCAACGAACGTCTCGCAATCAAGTTCTTGGATAGGCATGATGTGTACAGAATTCCAGCAGTTCATTACAATTCACAATGAGAGCACTTCCCCTTCACGGTTTGGGGTCAAATGGCCAAAATTCACATGCATACTTGATTACAAGTTCATGGGCGAAGTAGATTAGAAAAAACAGGTTCTTCAGCCAAACAATGTGTCATAAAACTCACACTTGGTACAAGAAACTGTTTACCCATCTGATCGAGATGGCAACATACAATGCACATGTTGTTTATCGTCAGACAGCCACAGGAAGACTCATGTCTTTCTGTGACTTTCTGTTGTCTGTCATTGAAAGTCTTACTGTACAGAAGCAGCAGCATCCTCTTCATATGCTCTGGAGGACATGGCAAGGCTTCAGGATCAACATTTTGCTAATCAAATTCTTGCAACAGCTAAAAAGACTTGTCCATGTTATTATAAAGTGTGCTCTAAGCATGGAAAAAGGCAGGAGAGTTATGTTTGTTGTCCCAAAGCCCACCTCAGCCAGGCCTGAGTTTTCATACTTGCTGAATGTTGTATCATTCAAAAGTGAAGTACTGGGAAATTGACTGAGGTGGAGGTGCGGTTTGGTAAACATTTCGATGGCTGTGCATGAATACCTACCTTCCATGGGCAACTACTTCTTTAGGCAAGCAGCAGCAGAATTTTAGTTCCTCTACTTCAGAAAAGCACAAACTTCCTTATGGCCTGCTCAACATCTTTATCTGCCATCAGAACTTGGTTGGAGTTCTGTTCGCTGATTGTTATGTCATGTTATCTGCCATTTGTAATGCGCACGGATACTCGGGAGTGTCCCGGCGCGAAAGACTATTCAGAGGAGAGCGGAGGTAAATGCAGCGGCAAGAAGACTAATTAAAAAGCAACGTTTTTAACTGCTTTTTAAACAGCCTACGGTCATGGTTGTTCCTAAGCTCGAAGGGCAGGCTGCTCCAGGCCATAGCCGCTCTAACAGAGAGGGAGCTATCTCCCATTCTGGCGAGGCGGTGGCATGGAATAACAGCAAGACATTGTCCCGTGGAGCGGAGATGTCTAGATGGCACATAGAAATCAAAGCGCCTCCTGAGATACAAATGTCCTGATTTGTAGAGAGCACCATGGGCAATGGTCAGTGCCTTAAACAGAACATGCTGGTCAACCGGAAGCCAGTGCAAATCACGAAAAGATGCTTAATACTGTATTTATTTATTTATTTGCATGTTTGTAAAGCGCTGTGAATAAACTCCCGTAGGTGTATCTCCGCGCTGATGACAACCAGTAGAAACTGACAACAGAAACAATGAAATTAAGTACAGTATAGGCTCCTATGATCCAGCAGATAGTATTTAAAATGAATTAAAAAGGAAGGTTTTTAAGTATTTCCTAAATTGAAGATGAATATGGCATTGTCTCAGTGGGAGCGGGAGTGAGTTCCAAAGACTGGGGCCAACTACGGACAGAGCCCTGCCACCTAGCCTTGATTTAGTTATCTTTGGGACACTTAGTAGCAACTGGTCACTGGATCTCACGGGTAGGGACATAAGGAACAAATTTCCTGGCCAGATATTCTGGTCCCAATTGATTTAGGCCCTTGTGAATAATACAGCAGGTCTTAAACTTCACTCGCAAGCCTATTGGTAGCCAGTGAAGTTTATGAAGTAATGGTTTTGAAGGGGATCTGGGGGGTGCATTTAGCACCAACCTAGCTGCTGTATTTTGCACCACCTGTAGGCGATCCAAAACCTCCTCATTTGCACCTGCCAAGAGACCGTTACAGTAATCAAGGCGGCTTATGATCAGCGCCTGAACTAAGGTCTTCCTATAAGAGTCAGGGAGAAAAGGAAAGATTTTACGAAGGAGACCAATCACATGAAAGCAAGATCCCACAGTAGTATTAACATTTTGCTTCATGGACAGCTCCGGCTCCAATCTGACTCCTAAGTTCTTGATTACTGTTTTTGGCTCAGGAACTGGGCCCAGATCAGGAGGCCACCAGTCGGGGGACCATTGAACCCTGGCTTCCCCGAAAAGCATCACCTCTGTCTTTCCAACGTTACACAGGAGAAAGTTGGACGACATCCACCTTGCAACTGCCTTCATCCCATCCGAAAATGATTGAATAGTTTCTGGGGTAGGATGTTTAAAGGGGAAGAGCAGCTGCATATCGTCCGCGTAGGACACTGGATGGAAACCAAAAGCTCTAGTAACATCTGCCAAGGGAGCCACATAGGTGTTAAATAAAGTCGGGCTCAGGCAAGAGCCCTGCGGGACTCCCTTGTTAATGCTAACTTCTTCCGACCTAAATTCACCCATGGTGACAGATTGGGTACGGTGGGAGAGGAAGCTCTTGATCCAGTCCAGGGCCCTACCGCCGATACCACTCACAGACAGGCATTCGATCAGGATGGCATGAGAGATCGTATCGAACGCTGCCGATAAATCTAGGAGCACCAGGACAACGGAGTAACCCCTGTCCTGGTACAGCCGCAGATCGTCCGTTATCGACAGCAAGGCTGTTTCAGTGCTAAATTTTGGCCTGAAACCTGACTGTGATGGATCGAGACTACCAGATTGTTCTAGGTAGGTGGAAAGGTGTTTATTGGTGTGCTTTTCAATAATCTTCCCTAAAAATGGCAGGAGGGAGATAGGCCTCAGGTTAGACATGTTGGTCCAAGGAATAGATGTATTCTTCCTAATAGGTCTAACTAGGGCTTTTTTCCAACATAGTGGAACAACTCCAGATAACTCCAGTAGATACCCGGGATACCCAGTAGCAATCTAGCGGCCGCATTCTGGATGATCTGTAACTTTTTTAGCTTGTAGCGGAGAAGGCCGATGTAGAGGGCGTAGGCATAGTCTAGCCACGAAAGAATGAGCGCACCGGTCACCATTCTTTTGCCGCTTTAGGCAATAGCGGCAGAAATTTCTTAAGGAGTTTCAATGTGTGCTGAAACACCCCCACCAGTTTATTGATCTGTGATAGAAATCTGAGGCCCTCACTAAACCAGACCCCCAGATTTTTTACTGGGCTACCCATGGTTTTTGGCATGGGGTAACCCTTGGGCCGCAGGTCATCCATAAAATTCTCGAGTTGAGGAGAACCTCAGACTTATCCTTTTTGCATTTAAGTTGGGCCCGAGCTACCCATTTAAAAACTTTAGTCAGGCAGTTTTTAGCTGAGTCCGAGGATACATCATTTTTTTTCCATGTGAAAAGCAGCTGGGTATCATCAGCATATGCTATGATTTTAGCGCCCAGCCCTTCCACCAGATAAATTAGTGGCGTCACATAAACATTGAAAAGTAATGGACTCAATGTTGAGCCCTGAGGGACGCCCATTGTAATGCTCCTCGGTGTGGATGAAAAAGGCGACAGCCACACTTGCTGCGTTCCATTAGCCAAAAAGGATTCAATGCAATCCCACACACGGCCCGAGATTCCAATGTTGGACAGACGGGCTAGCAACTGACGATGTGGTACCGTGTCGAATGTGGCAGAGAGGTCCAATAAAACCAGGGCTGCTCTGCCGCCTGAATCAAGGCATTCCCTAATAGCCTCTGTCATCTCGACCAATGCCGTCTCTGTACTGTAAGAGGACCTGAAGCCGGACTGGGCCGGGTGGAGAGCATCAGACGTTTAGACAAACGCAGACAGCTGTTTGTAGACTGTTTGTAGACTGTCTTCTCACATACCTTCGCCACAGCCGGGAGGAGTGAGATTGACAAGGAAATCACATCAGCCTCTTTGTAACAATTACTCGGGGCAAAGTACACCCCCATACCCCATATTTGCGTTACTACGCAAAATCACTGACAGGAGTCACTGGTCCTACTTTTCCTGAACATTTAAACAGCAGATAACAACAGGTCATGCAGTGGTGTCAGCACATTTTAAGTTTACTGGAGTGTTTGGCATGTTTTTCATCTTCCCATGACATTGCTAATTTACTCTATAGTGTTATAATGTACAATGCAAGAGAAGCATGCAATTCAGTATTAGGATGCCCATAACTATAATTGGGGTGTGCATAGATTCATGAGGGGGTGCAAGACAATCTCAGGGGAAGGGTAGGGCGGGGTCAGAGACAAGGGTGATGGTGGGAGGGAATAGAAAGAGAAGTGGGGGAATGGGCAGGGGAAGAGAGAAGGAAGAAATGGGTCATACTGCTCAGGGCACTCGGAGGCTGAGATCGATGCGGGTCTGAGCAGGGGCTCAGTAATTTAACTAAGCATGGGCGTAAAATCCGCTCCGATCGCGGATTTTTCGGATTTTCGGTAAATTCGCAATCCGCGAACTCTCGCGAATTTGTCGAAAATCCGTGAATCCGCTCGCGGCGGATTTTTTGCTTGGTTGCGGCGCGCGGCGTGGTGCACGGCGTTCACTTTCCGTCATTTTAGCGTTTGCCGAGTTGTTTTTCTTTGCGAGTGACGCGCCATTTTAGATCTTGCTGCGTGTTCCCGCGGGAGTTTGTCGCCCGCGAATACGTACTCGCGGCTTGCCACCTTGCACAGCACACCTCGCGAGAGTTCGCAATTGCGAACACGTAGTTGCGGCGGAAAGGAACAATCTCGCACTTGCGAAATAGAGATTTTGCAATTTCGCACAAGAAAATCACCAGCAAACAGGATAAACCTTCAGAAAATTATGATTTTTATCAGAATCACTCCTCAGGTTGACATTTGCATGGCCTTTTTTTTTGCAAGGAGTCCATTTTGGGGGGGGGGGGAGGAAGGAAGTGCCCCACAGTCTCCAACTTCCTGTTCCTGTCCAGCAGGCTCCTCCCAGTGCTTTGTCCATCTCCTGGTCACTTTCATTTGGATCTGGAGCTGGAAGGATTACTTTTTGTGGGTGCTGCTGGATATTTGGATTTGAGGCCTTTTTGACTGTCTTTGGATCACTTTTGGATTAGAAATCAACTTTCACAAGTAAGTTTGTTTGGGGCATTACAGTTGCTGCAAGTACAATTTTAGAACTTTTTCAGAAAATTAAATAAATTATATTGTGGGTAGCCACAGTATCCAGTAGGACCAGGGTTGGTTATGGGTGCATGATACAACTGTTTTGTTGAATTTAAACACCATTGAGGCCATGGATGGGCTGGGATTGTGCAGATTTTATTGTTTTTTGTCGTTTTTTTGGGCCTGCTGGTGTGGCCCTTTGCCCAGGGGTGGTGAGTGTTGCATGGGCCTAGTCTTTCTGTGGGGTGTCTTCTTGAATTTAAACATAATTGAGGCCATGGATGGGCTGGGATTGTGCTTATTTTATTGTTTTTTGTCGTTTTTGGGGGGCTGCTGGTGTGGCCTTTTGCTTGCCCTGGGGTGGTGGTGGTGCATGGACTGAGTGTGCCTGTGGTGTGGTCTCACTCTCTTTGATGTAAACATCATGGATGGCATTGGATTGTGGTGATTTCTGGCTGTTTTTCTGTTTTTTGGGGGTGTACTGTTGATGTGGTCTGGCCATGTGGGTGGTGGTGGTGGCCATCTTGAGTGCTGGCTGGTACAGGCAACATGTGCTTGGGGTGTAAGGGGGCCATTTTGAGGAGAGGCAGTGTCTGAGGCCTGCACTTATTTTGCCTACTTTTCATCCCTTATGCCCAGGGGTAGTGAGTGTTGCATGGGCCTAGTGTTTCTGAGGGGTGTCTTCTTGAATTTAAACACCATTGAGGCCATGGATGGGCTGGGATTGTGCAGATTTTATTGTTTTTTGTCGTTTTTTTGGGCCTGCTGGTGTGGCCCTTTGCCCAGGGGTGGTGAGTGTTGCATGGGCCTAGTCTTTCTGTGGGGTGTCTTCTTGAATTTAAACACCATTGAGGCCATGGATGGGCTGGGATTGTGCAGATTTTATTGGTTTTTGTCGTTTTTTTGGGCCTGCTGGTGTGGCCCTTTGCCCAGGGGTGGTGAGTGTTGCATGGGCCTAGTCTTTCTGTGGGGTGTCTTCTTGAATTTAAACATAATTGAGGCCATGGATGGGCTGGGATTGTGCTTATTTTATTGTTTTTTGTCGTTTTTGGGGGGCTGCTGGTGTGGCCTTTTGCTTGCCCAGGGGTGGTGGTGGTGCATGGACTGAGTGTGCCTGTGGTGTTGTCTCACTCTCTTTGATGTAAACATCATGGATGGCATTGGATTGTGGTGATTTCTGGCTGTTTTTCTGTTTTTTGGGGGTGTACTGTTGATGTGGACTGGCCATGTGGGTGGTGGTGGTGGCCATCTTGAGTGCTGGCTGGTACAGGCAACATGTGCTTGGGGTGTAAGGGGGCCATTTTGAGGAGAGGCAGTGTCTGAGGCCTGCACTTATTTTGCCTACTTTTCATCCCTTATGCCCAGGGGTAGTGAGTGTTGCATACTTGCATGTCCCTAGTCTTTCTGTGGGGTGTCTTCAATGTAAACATCATGGATGGCATGGGATTGTGCTCATTTTTCTGTGTTTTGTCGATTTTTTGGGGTGTATAACTGAACTGATGTTCCTCTGTCTTCCATTGCTTTTAGGTGCACAAGAAGACTCAATAGAACCACCAGTGCCAGGAAGAAGTCCTGCAGCGGTGTGTGCAGCATAACGTCACGCGACGTCACGTCTGGACACAGAACCCTCTGCAACTCGTGCAACTGCTGCCTGCTGACCTGCTCTGAAGAAGATGGCCCCAAAAAAAGTAACCCGTAGCTCCTCTAGCAAGAAAGGTGCCAGTAAGGAGCAGAAGAAGCAAGTTACCAAGGACACTGGTGTGCCGCCCGCCCCTTTTTTTGGGAGTAAAAAAAAAAGTATGCCTGCAGCAGCTGCAGCGGGATCTGCTGGGGACCAAGCTGGCAGCAGCACCCCCGCTCCATTGGGCTCAGTGCCACCACCACCACCACGCCAACTTAAGTCCAAGCCCTTGAGTGCTGCAGAGGCAGCCAGTATACTTCTTCAATCACCATCGACCAGTGATGTTGGCTCATCGCAAGAAAGCAGCAGCAATGTCCCTCAATCAACACAGGTTGTTGTAGCTCATCTGACGAGTGTTGAACAACCACAGCGGCAACAACAATCACATGTGCAAGTACAAGCCCAAGTACATGTGGAAGGAGAGGCAGCGCAAGGAGATGCGCAAGCAGAGGTGCATGGAGGGTCACAACAAGTGCCCACAATAGTTGTTCCTCCCGAAGTAGGGGCACATCAGGAAATCGACAATCAAGGCGAGGTATCATTTGAGGAAGCCACTCCTCCTGATGATCCTTCATTGTCTTCCACACCCCTAGCAAGGAAGAGATCAAGGGTGGTGTCTACATCCTCTTCAAGCACACCTCCTTCTGATGATACGGATCAAACTTGGGAACAAACAAAGGTAGTTAAGCGTAAAAGGAAGCTCGTCCAAAGTCTCAGAGTTATGGAGTGTGATGAGTCTCAACAAGAAGTGGCGGATACTGCTGCTGATGAAGACTCTGCCAACGACGACCCAGTCATCATAAAGGTCACTGCAGCCCCAGCGGGCATGCAGCAAACAGACATTTTGACCCTAGCCCGAAGAGCTGCTGAGCGTGATGATGATGTTGTCGATGAGGAGGCAGTGGAAACACCACAATCATTGGAGTTAAGTAGTACACCAACTCGTCCCGCTTCCATATTTCTTTCTGGCAAGAAGAGACCTCCGTCAATCTCGACCTTAATTAGTGGCGGTGAAAGTGCAAAACGTACAAAAGTTGGGCAATCCACATCCTCCACTTCATCTGGCATTAGCTTCATGACCACCACCACCAGTATCGCCGCCTCCTCCATGTCCCACAGACACTTCAAGTCCCCAGTTTGGGACTTCTTTACTGTTTGTCCAAAAAATCCAAAGTTTGCCATTTGTACCATTTGTAAGCAAGCAGTTAGTCGTGGTAAGCCAGGTACCAACTATGGTACCGGAGGCCAGAGAGGTCATCTTAGGAGACAGCACACTGTCAAATGGTTTGCGCACCTAGATGCGATCAAGAAAGGCCAAATTCAAGGAAACGTTGATGTTTCATCTGATGATGACGAGCAGGAAGAAGACGTGTCAAACACTTCCCTTACACCCAGTACCCCTGTCAGCAGCACACCCAATGTGAGGCACACTAAGAGTGTTGGAGCGAGTGAGACACCAACGCACAAAAGTTCACCAGCGAGCAAAATTGGGTCAACGAAGTCATTATCAGCCCGTAAATGCTTGGTCCAGGGCAACATTAGAACAATGCTTACTTCAGACGTGCCATATGAACGCAACCACCCACTGACGCGTCTGTATAACACTAAGCTGGCTAAAATGCTAGCTGTGGACCTTCTACCTTTTTCTTTTGTAGAAGCGGTAGGTTTTCTTGAATTAGTGGCAACGCTCTGCCCTAAATGGAAGGTTCCGAGCCGGTTCTATTTTGCCAGAGTTGCGGTTCCAGCACTACATGAAGATGTGCTGCAGGCGATTGGGGCAGCTTTGCAGAAGAGTGCTGTTCACACAATACATCTGACAACAGACATGTGGACCAGTGGCCCAGGCGATGATTACATGTGCATCACTGCACACTGGGTCTCTTTTTCAGGTGTTATAGCAAAGCTAAACGCAGGTGTTGACCCGGACCAAGTTTTCAAAGCTGCTCGGAAACATGCAACACTAGCCATGTTTGGCTTGGAGAAAAGTCACACAGCAGAAAACCTTTTGGAAGAGTTTGACAAAAAGGTCTTGACAATGCTATCCCCCCTAAAACGCAAGATTGGTTATGTTTCCACGGATAATGGCGCCAATGTAGTTAAGGCCATGTTGAAGGGTGACCATGTTAGAGTGCCGTGTTTGGCGCACTGTATCAACCTGGTAGTTCAAAAATTCTTGAGTGATAAAGAGAGTCCAGCGTTCGAGGTAATGGCCACCTGCCGCAAAATGTGCAACCATTTCAGCCATTCTTTTAAGGCCCGGAAGCATCTGCGGAGACTGCTACTTGAACGTGGAATGCCAGTGAAAGCACTCATCCAGGAGGTGGCAACACGTTGGAACTCAACCTTCTACATGCTTGAGCGTCTGTATGAGCAGTATACGGTACTCGATCACTATTTCTTGACAGAGGCTACATCTCAGAAGGAGGACCTGCGGATGAGTAAGGCGCAATGGGCCATAGTTAAAAGCCTGACAGACATGCTTCGTCCTTTTGAGTTCTTCACGCGTGCAGTCAGCCAGGAGGACTGTAATTTGGGAAAAGCTATCCCATTGTTGTGCATACTGGAGCACCAACTGATGGCGGTTTCTTCTGAGTTTCAAAAAGATGAAAAAAAAAAACCCATTTCATTTTGTCTGAGAAATTATTACATCGCCTACGTGGTGATGAACGTCTTAAAAACATCAACTCAGATCAGCATTACATTTGTGCTACTATTCTGGATCCACGCTACAAAAAGGCGCTGGCAGACAACGCATTCTTTCCTTTCGCTGATGCAGATGTTCAAAAGTACAAACATTGGTTAGCCTGGTCAGCCAAGAGGTTTGAAAAAGAACGGCAGGTTATTGAAGGAGAAGCCAGTACATCAGCATCAGCATCAGCAGGCCATCCGCAGTCACAAGAATCCACTTCTGCACCTGTGGCTGGGGCACAAGTGACCTCTCAGCCGTTAAAGACACCGGCAACTGGATCATCTGCACCACACACAATGACAACACTAACAGTGGCTGGGGAGGAGGATTGGCTAAGTTTGATGGGGTATGGTTCTCGAAAAAATGTCACAGCCAGCACAGCAAAAAGTAAGCAAAGTGGAGGAACAGTTGATGACCTTGAGTCGATGGTGCAGGACTATCTGAATGACTCAACAGTGGTCTTTCTTAATGAGGAGCCATTGCAGTATTGGCATGGCAAAAAACAATTGTGGCCACAGCTCTACAACCTGGCTATAAACTATTTGTCTTGCCCACTCGCAAGTGTGTCTTCTGAACGTGTTTTCAGTGCTGCTGGTGGCATTGTAACTCCCAAACGGAGCCGCCTCTCGCCCAAAAATGTGGAGCGGCTGACAATGATCAAGATGAATCAGCACCTCATACCACCAGATTACAAAGTACGAGAAAGCACGCCGCATGAAGACGAGGAGGACAGCAACGTAGATGAGGGGATTTTTTCTCTGTTCGGTGCCACTGACCTCATCCAGCCTGAATTCGCAGAGTATGATGACGAAATCTTGTTCTTATTCCCTGACACCGAGCCCTGAAAATGAGACAATCAATCAAGAACTTTCTTTTTCGTCCTTATTCACTTTTATTCCTGTGTGCTTTGTGTCTCTCTTTCTTTGTTTTGCACAGTTAATTTAATTCAAACTTTAATCACCTAATCCCAAAAACAAGACCATCATCAGAACTGTCTTCACTTGTTTGCTTATTGATTTGAAGGTGCCGCAGTCTACATTCCTCAGGTTCACAAGTTCTGAAGAACATGCTCCTCTATCCTCCTCCTCCAGACTGCGATTTCCCTCCAAGCAGAGTGCTGGATTACGCACAATGAAGAAAGACTCAGCACTTGTGGGGGTGTTGTACTTCTTTGCGGGTGAGTTGACGGTTTTGGGCCCATTGCTGTGAAGCTCTAATAATGGACAAAAGTGTTTTGGACCAAATATGAGGTGGAAATTTCTTGCCGTTTTTGCTGACTTGCTTGCCTTTGAGGTGCTCTTTGGCGGGGTTCCGGGGGTTTGTGTGTAATTTTTGGTGTCTGTCGAAGCACTGCTGCGACAGTCTAATCTTGATTGCATTTGCTTTTCAGGAAATCCGTGGTGGAAAACAGGAGTTATGATGATTGATGATGATGACGACCTAGCTGCACAGCGCCGCGTTTGGACCGAAGGCCGAGAGACATTGTAAGTATGAGATTTAGCTTTTCCGCTGTTTGGTGGTGTTGTGTCGGGTGTTTTTTTGCGGGTGGGTTGGCGGGTCTTGCCTGGGGCATTCCTGGGAAGGTCTAATACCGGATACAAGTGTTTTGGACAAAATCCATAAGGAACAGCCTTTTTTTTGCCATTTCTTCAGACATCTTGCTCAATGTAGCGTTTTGGGGGGCTTCCTGCTGTTCGTGGGTGGGTTGCGGCCGGGGTCTCTGTCGAAGCACTGCTGCGACAGTCTAATCTTGATTGCATTTGCTTTTCAGGAAATCCGTGGTGGAAAACAGGAGTTATGATGATTGATGATGACCTAGCTGCACAGCGCGTTACTTTGGACCGAAGGCCGAGAGATATTGTAAGTATGAGATTTAGCTTTTTCGCTGTTTGGGGGTGTTGTCGCGTGTTTTTTTGCGGGTGGGTTGGCGGGTCTTGGCTGGGGCATTCCTGGGAAGGTCTAATGCCGGATAGAAGTGTTTTGGACAAAATCCTTAAGGAAAAGCCTTTTTTTTGCCATTTCTTCAGACATCTTGCTCAATGTAGCGTTTTGGGGGGCTTCCTGCTGTTCGTGGGTGGGTTGCGGCCGGGGTCTCTGTCGAAGCACTGCTGCGACAGTCTAATCTTGATTGCATTTGCTTTTCAGGAAATCCGTGGTGGAAAACAGGAGTTATGATGATTGATGATGACCTAGCTGCACAGCGCGTTACTTTGGACCGAAGGCCGAGAGATATTGTAAGTATGAGATTTAGCTTTTTCGCTGTTTGGGGGTGTTGTCGCGTGTTTTTTTGCGGGTGGGTTGGCGGGTCTTGGCTGGGGCATTCCTGGGAAGGTCTAATGCCGGATAGAAGTGTTTTGGACAAAATCCTTAAGGAAAAGCATTTTTTTTGCCATTTCTTCAGACATCTTGCTCAATGTAGCGTTTTGGGGGGCTTCCTGCTGTTCGTGGGTGGGTTGCGGCCGGGGTCTCTGTCGAAGCACTGCTGCGACAGTCTAATCTTGATTGCATTTGCTTTTCAGGAAATCCGTGGTGGAAAACAGGAGTTATGATGATTGATGATGATGACGACCTAGCTGCACAGCGCCGCGTTTGGACCGAAGGCCGAGAGACATTGTAAGTATGAGATTTAGCTTTTTCGCTGTTTGGTGGTGTTGTGTCGGGTGTTTTTTTGCGGGTGGGTTGGCGGGTCTTGCCTGGGGCATTCCTGGGAAGGTCTAATACCGGCTAGAAGTTTGTTGGACAAAATCCATAAGGAAACACCAGTTTTGGCACTTTTTGTAAGTTAGGGTTCGTTAGGGTTAGCCCTAGCAGCAGGATTGCATGTGTTTAGGGGGGTTCTATTGCAACGCGGTTCTGTTGTTGTAGAGCACTGTTGGAGCGATGCTGGCTATGGATACTTTTGCTTGCAGGCAAGTGGTTTGAATACAATCCACGGTCTGTATTTGGGTCTACTGTTACTTTCAAAGTACGTTTTGTAACCATTTTTCTGCTAGGCATCGTTTTTGGAGATATGATTGGGTTCTTCTACATTTTTGCGACTGGCTTTAGTAAGGGTCTTGGTGGGAGCATTGCTGGGAAGGTCAAATTTTGTTCTAAAACACAGTAGTACACCCACCTTGAGGGGAAAGATCCGCTATAATATTTTGGCCATACTTATTGATCCTTAAAAAGGTGACTCAGACAGAGCACGCAATTTCAAAAATATTGTACTGTCTATTAGGGAAATCAAAGTGTCACTTTTTGAACCACACAGCGTACATACCTTTTATTTATTTATCAGTGGTATTGTAATAGCACTTCCTGTTTTCCGTTCAATAATTACAGGCCGGGTTTCAGTCAACATCCGCCAGGCAGGCAGTGGACAGGGTGTCTCTTCTGTCAGTGGTCACCACCACATTGATGGACGAAGCGTCAGCTGGAATGGAGGAGTGCCGCCAATAAGAGGAATTGTTTGCTGCATGCAACTTACTTACCAATTTCAACAGGACAACTCCAACAACATACGCAATACAGATACAGTATCCATTGTTGTCTTTTATTCTATGAGTGTGACTGCATGTGCTTACCTTTAGTTTGTAACCAAAGATTGTCTGTAAACTCTGTATCTTCAATTATTGTTTGTCCATGCTCTGCTTTTTTTTTCTTCTCTCAACAAAACCTACCCAAAAAGAAACCCCCATTCCCATCCATTTTACAAACCCTAACCCTCTTCCCCCGGGCTGTGTTGTTTTGCTTGATGTCTGACTAAAATGACATCAATAATTCCACACACTTGCTGGGGAGGATAAGGTGATAGCAGCAACAGGCTGGTGAAGGAATACGAGGATATCTTCTAGACTTACTCAGCTTCAGTACTATATCTTCTAGTAGTAGTAGCCAATGTCAAATAAATTCAACGCAAGTACTAGTTATACTTGCAATACTTTACCATTTGTTAGGCTACATTATGGCACTGTTCTAGTGTACTGTCACCTGCTATTTTCTCGATCGTACCGTAACCGTTGTAATGCTACAGTAAGGAGTACAAACAAGGTTTCGTTTTCTTTTTTTCCATAGGCATGCAACTGCCACTGTGTCACACCACTAGTACCACCGCAATGAGGAAATGTCACCCGCCCAGGAATGACAACGTTAATCCCCATTTCACCTGGAGCCAGCCCTGGGCCTAGCCCTAATTTCTAACACAAATTACAGGTAAGATAAGCGTTTGGTGGGAGGTAGTATAATGGAGTATTATTTCGGAGTAGACAAGAGATTGACGGTTGTACTACTAAAGTCCTACGACTGTTCAGGAAAACAAAGTTACTGTTACACCCCCGCCCCCCACCCACCAGACTGAAAAGCAGTAAAAAACAGGTATGGTCAGATAAAGTTGAAAAATATATTTATTTATCCCTAACAAAATAATCTCCCTCACCCACCCTAACCCCAACGATTGTCTCTGAAACGTCCCAAAACGATCCCAACTCCCAAATCCCACCCCCCAAAAGTCTATAAAAAAAGGGCAAGGGACACTCCACTACTGGAGGGTGCTGGTGCTGGTGCATGATGCGGCATGGGCATCATACTCCTTGCGGAGGGTGGCAAGCTCGGAGCGGAGGCCCTTAACCAAGGTCTTATACCTCAGGACCTCCTGCTCCAGGTTGGACATGCGGACTCGTAGGCTGCGTTGGCGTTCCTTGCAGCTCCTGTGGGGGGCTGCTGGTATTTCGGTTGCTTGGCGGTGGCGGTCGGCTTTCTTAGCCCGGCTCGGTCCCGCTGGCTTAGTCACGGAGGAGGATGCAGTGGTCACAGTCGAAGATGTTGCCCCGCTCGACTGCGTGTCCTCCTCCTCCTCCAGGGCCACCAGCCGCCGATACTCGGCGACTGTGGCCTCCAGCCTCCGTTGCTGGGCCAATCTAGCCTGCTCCCTCCTTGTTGTTGATTTGGAAGGAGCAACTATATGAAGAAAGAAAGACATAGTCTGTAACCAATGCTCCTTATTAATAACACAAAGTGATTGAGCCGAAAGTTGGGTCACAGAGTACAAGTAGCAAATTGAAAGCACAGTACATAACTATTGAGGACAGTATCTATGTAACCTCCCACTTCTGCATCCTTGCTCTAACAGTAGTGGTAGTTTAATGAACTAATTCTACGACCACTATGGACTTCCATTACAGTCGACTATGACAGTACACCAGTCTTATTCTTCTTCTTCTCTCTTGTTTAGGGAAATGGGTACGTTATCTTATGCAAGCCGGCAGAATGACATGGACACAGCACAGTGAAGTTGCACCCGAGAAAAAAAGTTGCACACCATGATGATGGAGACAGACTTGCGTTACTGTACCGGTCCAGTACATGCAGGTGGTGAAGCTATTACTTTTCTATTACGGGTGGCACTGAGAATACTCTGTTACAAGGGCTACTGCTTAATTAATTTACCTTTCACCCTACAGTGCAAATGAGTACTAGAAAAGGAAACTGAAGAAGCTAACTAATTTGATTATCTATCACTTCACATGGGACGTATTTAATGACAGATGAGATGACTTTAGGTGCTTTGCTTAATATTGAGTGAACAGTGATACACCCACACATGAATGACGTACTACAAGTAAACTAAAGTTATTAAGAGAGGTACGGAGTGTCCACCGTAATAACCAGATATATGCTGTGAATGCAAACGCAATACAAAGTACTGCTACTATTCATGGTAGTATTGGACACATTTACAATTTCTTTTCCTTGCCTTCCCTGCACTGGGACGGACGTGCGGGTGCGGTGGTACATGCTCTTCAAGGTAACACTTACTTCACCTGGCGACCATCTACTCTCTCTAGATACACATGTGCTATGTAAGAGTCAGAGAATACCATGCTCCAGGCATCCATTCAGTCAAAGTATACGCACACATACAGTTTCTGTTTCACCCACCCAGGCTGCTGTCCTTCCACCCATCCTTGCTTCATCATTGACCCAGCCATGCACCATACCATATTCTTTCCTTCCCAGCCACCTCTGGGTCCAAGCAAACACATATCGTTCTTCTTTGCCAGCCATCATACAAGTTCGCGTCCCACTTACTTACACCCTTCTTTCGCTTTTCGTTCATCCCATCCATCACGTTCGTCTAAGAACTTATTGGGATTCTTCTCACCAAAAACTTCACAGCTAAGTCGAAGTACATTTCGAGGAGGCTACTACCTGGTTGATTTGTAATTGTAATACACCCGTGCAGAAAGCACACTATGCAGTCTTCAATCTCAATAAGTAAGGAATATATAGCTTACCTGTTTCCGCCACCACCGTTTGATCCCCCACAGGAACGGCCACCAGCTCTTCTACCGCCGCCTCCTCCCCAGAGGGCTCCGAGTCCAAGTCCAACACAGCCACCTCCGCGCTGGCCCCGTCACCAGATGTTACACCTACAAAGTACATTTAAGAATGTTAGAATACACCACTCACTACTATATAATATTTGGTCTAGGAGAAATGTTAAAAAAACAGAATACAATGTAATAATTTGTGACTGTCTACTCCATAGTAAAAATGTCCCATTTTCCAGGGAAGGCTGTTGTCTTGCTGCACTTTTATGCACAACTGATGAATGCTTGCTTTTGATTTTTAACACGCACCACTTTTTCTCCTAACAGACAGAAGCTTGACTCCTGAGTCCTAAGAACACGACCAGGATCAAGTTCAAACTAGGTGAGAGTTCGGCTCGACCACAAGAAATGTGTCCAATTAATCGTCAGCACTAACCACTTTTCCGTTTACAGTTAAATAGTTTTATGACAAAGTAGATTTTAATAAATGTGTTTACTTTTAATAAAGCTTTTACACTTAAATAGACTCTGTGGTTTTTGTTCCTCTAGACTAGAGTGGATGAGCTAAAGGTTTTGGAATTTTTGCAAGCATGAGTGCCTCTGACACTTCTTGACTGTGCTGTGACTCCGTACTACTCTCTTGTCCTGCGTACGATAATCTAGAGATCATTGGGGATCTATAATCGGTGACTTCGGGAGCTGAATGACTCTGCCACACTATCTAGTCAGTAAGGAGACAGTGCATAGAGGTATTGCTGAATATAATGGGAGTCCAATGGAATTGCCAAATGTCCAATCTTAGTTAGCTACACAGACAGACTAATAAGAATAGTCTAGTAATACCACAGGGAGTCATATTCGAGGCAGGATAAGAATTTATATCCAGTCTACAAGAAGATCAAAGACGATTTAGAAAAAATCGAATGAGGAACGCTAGGAAAAAATATGTACTGTTTATTAAAATGTAAACTTACTGGGGCCAGCAAAGGAGCCCTCGCCTGCCCGATCCTGGCCTGCATCCTCAGCACCCTCCTCCTGTGTCCTCTTGCCCTTGGGGGGAGCTGATGTACAACATGAAAGAAAGAAAAACCAGAAAACATGGATGAGATTTTTCAACCAAATCAAACATTTCAAAAGAACAATAACAACATATTTTGGAAAAATAGCAAATAGATAGACAACTATTCCACGGGATCTATCTCATGTGGTATACTACGTTATTCGTATTGCCTGATTTGCGGAACGTTGACTTAGAAAGTTCCTATGTAACTCAATAAACAGACTACTAAAGAGGTTTGCCTAGGCCTGGCACTGCAGGCAGCAGTGCGCAACACGTGACAGACAAAGTCCATCCTGCTTGCAGATCAGTGAATACTCAAACTATCAATCCACCCGCCACCACCGCCACTATTTCTTCTGATAGCCATGTGACTGTCTAAAGGAAGGACTGGACTTCAGTCTGTTGGGGCTGATTTATAAGTCCCTTGCGGAAGTTGCGGCTGATTTTCCTCCATTGTTGCGTGCCTTTTCTGACGCAGCGGCAGAACAAAAGACTCGCCATGGTGTTGGTGCGGCGTATATATTAAAAAAAAAACACATATGGGCATATGGGCGATGCATCACGTTGTAAAGCCCTGCGCCATCAGGGGGCGTTCCGGCGCAAGGGAGGGCGTACCTGCGCAGGAACGAATCCTAAAAGTGGCTGAGGGAAATCTACAAGATGTCAATCAGTCATTTTTAGGACAATGATGCATGACTCAAACCCTGCGCGCTTGAAGCCGACGTACGGCTTGATGCAGCATTGGGGAGATAGGGTACCCCAGAGCATTGCTGGAGCTGCGCCATCGTTGGCACGCAACTCCAGCAATGCGCTGCCTTTACGGCACAGATGCGTAAGGCTTCTGTGACGTTTTGGGCCAATGGGTGGTGGTGGCATGGCACACAATTACTGCCGCATCCCTGCTACTTTGCAGGGATGCGCCGGTAATTGAAAATATGACCCTTACTGTCTAGCATTACGCAGTTCTTTTCTTTACAGTACACTCATACATAATTTCTCAGGCCAATGAAATGCTTCTGAACACAACATACAAAACAAAGAAGCATAGTAGCAAGCAAGGCTACTGAGAAGGAGAGCAGTGCACCTGAAAATGAAATGCATAGAAGATTTTGAAATATAATTTACCTCAATGTAATCGGCAGCATTATTGCTCTTGGTAAAGAACAAAGATTTGCAAATAACAGAGCAGGATAAAACAGAGTAGTAAATGTACTACTACTACTACTCACCAAGCCCGGGGACCTCTACGCCGAGCGCGTCCAGCAAGTCCCGCTCCCGGTCCATGACATCGGTCCAGCGGTGGGTGGCCTGGTTATATGTGCGCCGGACCCCAGAGATCTTGTACATGGCCCGGCACACCTTCTCCCACCGCTGGCGGCGCTCCCGGATGCCATAGCCGGTCGCGATCTTGCCGCCTCCCAGGATAGTCTTGGGGAGGCGGCGCTGGACGTGGAAGATCAGTGCCGCCACTTCCTCCGCGCTGAAGATCTCCCTCGGGACCACTTGCTCCCCCCTTAAACGCCCGCACGGGAGCCGGGCACGGGGTGCGGGACCCTTCCCCTTCTCAGGGTGCTTCCCGGCTCCCTTTACCATGGTCTGGGCAGAAATAAACTTAAATGATAAAGAAGAAATAGAATAGTGAAGAAGAAAAGAAAAGAGTTTAAAAAAGTAGTTTAAAAGTAAATAAAAGCTGCAGAAAACACAAAAATATAGAGCTAGAAAAATAGAGGGTTAGATAATAAGTAAAATTAGATCAAAAAAACTTCAAACAAGCAAAGGATGGCAGAGATTGAGAGAGGATACAGAAAGCATGCCCAGAACCATAGCAATGAATGAGAAACAAGATGGCCGCGCCCGTTCACGACCGCGTGGGTAAGTTCGCGCGAGATTTTCCTTGCGAGTACGCGCGAAATTGTACTAGCGAGCAGCACACTTTGCGAGATTACACATAGCGGGCGGAAACGGAATTACGTCACGCCAACAAGATGGCCGCGCCCGTGTACGACCGATAGGGTAACTTGGCAAACGAATAGCTAGAAGCGCCTCGCGAACACGCGCAAGATCACGCGAACATACACGTCGCAACAAAAACAATTTTGTATTCGCACGTATTCGCGGCTTCCGAAATCGATCTCGCACGGATTCGCGCCCCAAAAAACGCGCGAAATTGCAAAAAAAACGATTTTAGCTAAAATGAAAGCAATGAGCAGGTGCAAAAGTTCAAACTTAACATTAGTAACATTCAAGGTAGTGCTTCCTGATGGGCCCCTCCAGAGTTTGCAACAATTCTATGACCCTGCTATGACCCAAACAGCAGGCTCATAGAATAGCACCATAAAGGTCCTGTAAAAAAAAATTTCACTGCAACAAAAAGCAAATTACAGATAAGGAAGGAAGCAGGTGCCAGCCAGACTGGAACTTTCAAAATTACTGACACATTAATGAAACACAAATTAATTGATGGCAGTTGAAGAAGGGCAGGTGTGCTTGCTTTTTTCAACCACCATAATCTACAGTGATAAATAAACCTAATAGGTGCCAGTGAGGATGTACTAGAGGGTGGCATGGGTGTCCCAGAGGGTGGCAGTGGTGAAACAGAGGGTGCTGTGAACCTGTGATGATAAACCAGACGTAGAAACAACATAGTCGCGGCCGTTGCAAGCCGAAAAGTAAGTTCGCAATTGCGAACTTGTCCCAAAATCGGCGCGAACACGCGCCAACACAAAAAACGGAAAAATCCGCAAATCCGCTAGAGTTCGCGGATCTTCGCGGATTGCGAATCCGTAAATCCGCAATTTCGCGTACGCGAGATCCGCTAGATCCGCCCATGCTTAAATTTAACCCCTCGTTATAAGTTTGTAAGTCCAGTAACAGCACCTCCCAGTCTTCTACAATTCTCTTGCCACTGCTTCTGTTCTTCTTCACTTTAGTGTCACCACACACCAGTGAGCAACAGCTGGTTTGGCAATAAGCCTAAGCCTATGGACAATAAGCAGCAGAAAGTCAATGAAACAATTAGTGTCTTTTGCAGTTTTTGAGTTCTTAAAGAGCTCCAATAAGGAATCCTCTATGGTGCATACATTTGTATGACTGATCACTTCTGCTAATGCATTTGAGAGCTCCCTCCATAATGCCACAGCCTTTGTACAAATCCAGAACATATGTACCATGTTCGGCCCTGCTCGACGGCACCAAGGACAATGGGCGGAAAACCCTATTATCTGGTGGAGAGTAGATAGTGTGAGATAGGCTGTGTGCAGGATGTTATGCTGCATGAACTGAAACTTATCATTTCGTGACAGTTTCCTAGGGTAAATAAGCACCCTCTCCCATTCTTTCTTCTTTAGTGCCTGGCCTATGTCATCCTCCCAACCCCTATGAGTCACAAATAATGGGTCATGCGTGGTGTATGCTAGGACATGGACAATCCATGTGATAAGTTGGCAACCACTGCCCTATGATGTGGAGTTCATGTATCAATAAGTGCTGTTGCGGCTCTGGCTGTGGTGTTCCATAGTCAAACTAATTTGGCTACCAAGCAGCCATGGCCTAGGAAGTGACCCACCGGGAGTTTTTTCTCTTCCTGCAGCCTGTCCAGGGGAAGAAGTGCATCATCAAGAAACAAGGCCTCTAATGTACCCAGTCCTGCAGTTTCCCATGTCACCATGCCTTCCTTCCCTATCATGTTGCTGAATGATTTGATGGAGCCTATTGCGATCTTGGGAGAATATTGGGGGAGTTGCAGCGTAAGTCGCAGGCTGAGATGAAAGCTGTAACAAGCTACCCGTAGTAGTCTGTTGGAATCTAGTGGTGGCCGCACACATGGACGAAAGGTCTGCTGGACCACACGTTGGCCAAGTGTAGAAGTGAGGAGCACCTATTCTTCTGTAAGGTGCCCGCAAATTAGCGTGATGGACATTGTACCTGTGCGACTAAGCAATAGTGCTAAAAGTTTGGTTCTCCCAGGCCCCCTCTGTCTACTGGTAATTGTAACTTACAGAGTGCAACCCCACATCTCCCCTTGTTCCAAATGAAGCTCCCCAGGGCTGTATGAAATGTGTGAAATGTTGATCTAGGGATATGTACTGTAAGGTTGTGAAATTACTAGAATAAGCTGGAAGCATCACATTTTCGACAAGGACACTCTGTCCTGTACTGTAAGTGGCAACGTGCTCCAGAATGCCATTTGTGGATAGAGATATGTGATGGCTCTGGTTAGACTGTCATCAATGAGGTCCTGTGTCTCTTGGTAAATGTGTATACCCAGATATCGGAATGTGTAGGGCTCCAACGTAAGGGCTGTAGTTCCACCATCAGCTACTGTTGTGGACAGTTTAGATGCCGTGGGTACAAGCAGGATTTGCCTCAACTCACTCCCAAATCTGAGACAGCATGGAATTCTTCTAAGATGTCCTGAATGTCGGCTATGCCCTTCAGATGTTACATATATATTCATTAACAAGTCTTCTACATACAGCGAGACAACATGTATCTCCCAATTCAGTGGGATGCCCCAAGCCTGCCCCCTTTGTGCGAAGGGCTCCATTGCCAGGGCAAAGAGCAGTGGGGACAGCAGACATCCATGCCGCGTACCTCTGCTCACTTGAAACAGTGGAGAAACGCATTGGCCAATCTTCAGTCTGGCAGTGGACTTAGAGTATAGCAAATGAATGAGCCTGTGCAGCCTTCCCATAATGGCAAATGAGATCAGAGTTGAGAATAGATAATCCCAATCCACTGTATCAAAAGCATTCTCCAAGTCCAGCACCATGCAAGCACCATACGGCCACTGGACTGGAGAGAACTGCATCATTCTATGTAAGCACATGATATTGAGGGTGATAGATCTTCCTGGCACAATACCATTCTGTTCAGGGTGTACCAACATTGGCATGTGTTCATACACTCCGCCCACTATGACTTTGCTCAAAATCTTGTAATCTGACCGAGCATAGATAATGGGTGATATGAGGATTGCTCCAAAGGGTCCATTTCAGGTTTTAGGAGAAAACCATTAACGATTCCCTCAGTGATGGTGGGAAGCAACTGTCTGTTAGAGCTGTTTGGTACAGCTCCAACAGCTTGGGATTAAACAGATAATCATATGCCTCATAAAATTCAATGGGGAACCCATCTAGTCCTCTGGTCTTGTGTGTGGCAGCACCTCGTATAGCCCCTTGGATTTCCTCCAGTGTGATGGGCACAATAAGCTTCTTTCTGTCAAAGGGCTCTCTGGAAGTTAGTGTAATTGCACCAAGAAAGTGCTACATAGCCAGCTAACAATCAATGAAAGGAGGTTCATAAATGGATTGGCAGTGGGCTGTGAATGCTTTGTGTATGTCCACCTGATTGGTGGCTAGTTGCGTTGGGGTTATCCTAATCATAGTGATCGGTGTGATGGGTTTAGCGCATGTTCAACTTGGGCGGCTGTCTCTAAAGCCTCTTATGACACTTCCATGGACACCAAGTCCCTCTACAGATCTACCCTGACCCCTACCACTGCATGGATCCAATGAACCCCAAGTACCACCTATAGTGCCTTCCAGTCTATTAGTTTGAGGAGGCTGTGCCCCACTTCTCTATCAGGTAATGTGATAATGTCTTGCTGGTTGTATATCTGAAGACCTGGTGTTCCAGCATGATAAGCTGCAGTCGCCAGGTGGGGACTGGTGGCCTTGGTGCTCCCCACTCTAACTGCAACTGCAGAGGGTTATGATCAGATAAGGTCTTTCCTAAATATTCCACCCACCGGACAATAGTCATGTTGCTGGGTCCAGAGTTTCATGTGTAAATCATGAGGGCGAGTAATAGGAGTACTCTCTAGAGTCTGGCTGGGGTGATCGCCAGCAGTCCAGTAGGGACCAGTGTGCGAGCCATTGGAACAGATGGGCAGCAGCAGTTACTACCGGGGAATTTGGCAAAGGTGGGTGGAAATGATCTGTCTGCGGGTTTATCACACAGATAAATTCCCCTTCAATTATCAATGGGATATGCGCCCATCGAGTATGTAGATTCGATAAGTGGGACAGGAAAGCCAGCTGTGCTACATTGGGAGTATATGTGCTCCCCAACAGGACAGGTCTACCATCTAATTCTCCTTCGACTAAAGCATAATGCCCCTCTGCGCCCATCTCTGCTGTCGCATAACAGAAAGGGACTCCAGGCACGACCCAAACCATTTCCCCCTGGCAAAGCCTGAGTATGTAGTGCGGTAACATAGGCCAAGCCAGTGCTTTTACAACCTGGTATCCTCCCCTCCTGCAAATTGAATCTCCTGCAACAATGCCCCTCCTAATATCAATCAATCAATCAATCATTTCATTTGTAAAGCGCACTACTCACCCGTGAGGGTCTCAAGGCGCTGGGGTGGGAAATGCTGCTACTGCTCGAAAAGCCAGGTCTTGATGAGTTTTCTGAAGGTCAGCAGGTCTGGGGTCTGCCGTAGGTGGATGGGGAGGGTGTTCCAGG
The DNA here is from genome assembly GCF_964261635.1 of Lissotriton helveticus. NCBI lineage: Eukaryota > Metazoa > Chordata > Amphibia > Caudata > Salamandridae > Lissotriton > Lissotriton helveticus. The sequence continues at coordinate 880,103,447 of NC_136071.1, read as the reverse complement.
TCTTGGCGGCGAGGTGGGAGAACGATCTGCCACCTGAAGTTGCTCTTCGGAAGCGGGGGACTGTAACGATGGCGAGGTCGGAGGAGCGGAGCTGGCGGGTGGGGGTGTAGAAGCTGAGTCGTCTGTTGAGGTACGTTGGTCCGGTGTTGTGGAGTGCCTTGTGTGCGTGGGTGAGGAGCTTGAAGGTTATCCTCTTGTTGACCGCGAGCCAGTGCAGGTCTCTCAGGTGGGGTGTGATGTGGCTGCGGCGAGGGAAGTCGAGGATCAGGCGTGCAGAGGCGTTCTGGATGCGTTGGAGCCATCTCAGGAGTTTGGCCGAGGCTCCTGCGTAGAGGGCGTTTCCATAGACCAACCTGCTGCTGACAAGGGCCTGGGTGACTGTTCTTCTCGTTTCAGTGGGGATCCACTTGTAGATCCTACGGAGCATGCGGAGGGTGTTGAAGCAGGAGGAGGAGACGGCATTGGCCTGTTTAGTCATGGAGAGGGTGGAGTCGAGGATGCCCCATAGGTTGCGTGCGCGGTCTGTGGGTGTTCGAGCGGTTCCCAGTGCGGTCGGCCACCAGGAGTCGTCCGAGGCCGAAGGGTTGGATCCAAGGATGAGGACCTCCGTCTTGTCCGAGTTCAGCTTCAGTCGGCTGTTTCTCATCCATTCAGCAGCGCCCTTCATTCCTTAATGAAGGTTGGTTTTGGCGGTGTGGGGGTCCTTGGTGAGGGAGAGTATCAGCTGGGTGTCATCGGCTTAGGAGAGGATGTTGAGGTTGTGCAGATGGGTGACCTGGGTGAGCGGTGCCATGTAGATGTTAAACAGAGTTGGGCTGAGGGATGAGCCCTGGGGTATGCCGCAGATGATCTTGGTGGCTTCGGAGCGGAAGGGGGAAGACGGATGCTCTGTGTTCTGCCGGAGAGGAAGGAGGTGGTCCAGTCCAGGGCCTTCTCTTGCATCCCAGCATTGTGGAGGCGTGTTTGTAGTGTGTAGTGACAGACCGTGTCGAAGACGGCTGACAGGTCCATGAGGATGAGGGCCGACGTTTCTCGGTTGTCCAGCAGGGACTTGATGTCATCGGTGGCGGCGATGAGGGCAGTCTCGGTGCTGTGGTTGCTGCGGAACCCGGACTGGGAAAGGTCCAGGATGTTGTTCTCCTCGAGGTAGTGGGTCAGTTGTTCATTGACGGTCTTCTCGATGACCTTTGCCGGGAACGGGAGCAGGGAGATGGGCCGGAAGTTCTTGAGGTCCTTGGGGTCCAAACTTGGGTTTCTTGAGTAAGGCGTTGATCTCGGCGTGCTTCCAGCTCTCCGGGAAGGTTGCTGTCTCGAAGGAGGTGTTGATGACTTTCCGGAGATGGGGTGCGATGGATGTGGTGGCTTTGTTGTAGATGTGGTGTGGGCATGGATCTGACAGAGATCCCGAGTGGATGGTGTTCATGATGTTGATGGTGTCTTCGTTGTTGATATTGGTCCAGTAGAGCAGGCGGTTGGTGCGGATGGTGGTCGTGGGGGTGGAGGTCTCAGTGGCTGTCGGGCGGTCGTGGCGTTGAAACTGTCCTGGATGTCTGTGATCTTGCGGTGGAAGAAGGTGGCCAGCGAGTCGCACAGGTCTTGCGAGGGTGGGACGTCGTTGGGGTTGGAGAGTTCCTTCATGATGTTGAAGAGCTCTTTGCTGTTGTGCGCATTGTTGTCTAGGCGGTCTTTGAAGGAGGCCCTTTTGGCGGATCTGATGAGGTGATGGTGTCTGCGGGTGGCATTCTTGTGGGTGGCGTGGCTGTGTGGTATTCGTTCATGGAGCCAGATCTTCTCCAGCTTTCGGCAAGTTTGCTTGGAGGCCCGGAGGTCTTCAGTGAACCAGCTGGCTTTCTTGTTGGTATGATTGTTGGAGGGTCTCTTGAACGGGGCGAGGGTGTTGGTGCAGTCGTTGATCCACTGTCTGAGGTTGCGGGCGGCGGTGTCGGGGTCGGTATGGTCAGCGGGTGGGCTCTGGGCGATGGTGGTCGTTAGCTGGTCTTTGCTCCAGCAGCGGTGAGGCATCTGTTGGGTGCAGTGGTGCGTGTTGGGTTTCTTGAAGGTGAAGTGAATGCAGCGGTGGTTGTTCCAGTGGGGTTCGTGGTATGGTTGAAGGAGACGGGGGGGCTTGCGGAGATTATGGGGTCAAGCGTGTGACCGGCGGAGTGGGTGGGTGTTGTGATGAGTTGTCTGAGTCCAAGGTTGGCTAGGTTGTCGATCAAGGTGGTGGAGTTGGTGTCGACATTGTTCTCGAGGTGGAAGTTCAGGTCCCCGAGGAGCATGTAGTCCGTGGAGGGGAGGGTGTGTGTGCTGATGAAGTCGGCGATGGAGTCGCTAAACTGTGGTCGGGGTCCGGGCGGTCTGTAGATGAGGGTTCCTCTGAGGGTGGTGTTGGGGTCGGTGTGGATCTGGAAGTGCAGGTGTTCGGCGGTGCTGAGGGTGTCGTCAGTGTTGGTCGAGACTCTGTGTGTTCCTGTGGACGATGGCGATTCCTCCTCCTGCTCTGTTGGTGCGGTCCTTGCGGGTGATCCTGTAGCCTACCGGGACAGCTATGGCTATGTCGGGTGCCGAGGCAGAGTACAGCCAGGTCTCCGTCAGGAAGGTGACGTCTGGGGAGGTTGAGTTGAGTAGGTCCCAGAGTTCAACGGCATGTTTTCGGGCGGAGCGAGTATTGAGAAGGATGCATCTGAGGTGGTTGGGTTCTTTCCTGGTCGGCAGCATGGTGGGGCGGATGCTTGTGAAGCTGCAATTCCGGCAGGTGAAAGCTCTGTGGGTGCGCTTCGGGGCGGCCAGGAAGCAAGTGTGTGATCGTTCGGTGTTGAGTGCGTGGAGGGTTCTGGTATCGTAGTGGTGTCGGGCATCATGGCGTTCGTGGTGTCAAGGGTCCTGACGCTGGGCGCGGTCCAGGCACGGATGGGCACAGACGGGCTTGCCTTAGGTGCGCTAGCGGCACGCCTGCGGCGCGGCTGCGTAGTGGCTTCCATATGAGGGGATGTGGGAGGCAGGAGCAGCTGGGAGGCGGGAGCGGGCGGCGAATGGGATTGTAGGTGGGCGGGGCCATAATGACACAGTGGCAGGAAAAATGGGCGGGGCCGCGGGAGAACTGGGCACAGGAAGGAAAAACAAGTTTAGGCAAGAAAACAAGTACAGGCACAGAGGAATAAAAAGAAGTCTGGGCAAGAAAGCAAGTTAGGCACAGGGGAATAAAAACAAGTCTGGGCAAGAAAGCAAGTACAGGCACAGGGGAATAAAAACAAGTCTGGGCAAGAAAGCAAGTTAGGCACAGGGGAAAAATACAAGATTAGGCAAAAACAATGCAGGCAGAGCTGTGCAGCAGCGTGGGGAGCGACCTGCCTGCGAACAGGGTCAATGGTTGCAGAGCATGGGTCATAGGTCGCACAGCATCTCTCTTTTGCGCCATGCCCATTTCACGGACGTTCCACGTTACTATGCTAACTCTTGCCATTGTGCTACTGCTACCACGGGGTGGGCACAAGGGAGAACATTGAGTTGTGAACTAATGGCTCTGCACTTAACTGCATAAATAAATTGCTAATCAATGGATGTTAGTGTCCATAGTTCATCATAGATGGAGGTAAAGTGGTATCTCTCAAATAAAGCATGTTACCAGATGTTTTTTCAGGAAAAATGTTTTCTATTTATTCTTTATTCTTTTATTCAATTGATGTTTCTTAAAATCACAGCACACAATTGACCAACACGTTTCGTCCCACTTGGGACTTCTTCAGGGATTAACATGTCAGGGACATGTTCCACAAGTTCTTCAAGTCAGGCTTTAGTGTGGCGAAATATTGGTATAGGGAGTGAATGGGAAATGGATCTCCCGACTTCACGCTTGGGAGCTAAATATCCTCTTCATTTCTTTCCCCATCATTGGCGACGTAGAAGGGTCACGTCTTTGGCTCACTGCACCACATCTGAATTCATCTTTATAGCCATTACACGAGATTGACTGGTGCAGGTCTTCAATGCCTTGACCTTTTCTATGTGCTTCTGAGAACATTGAATTGTGCAGCTTCTTCTACATGCTCAAACTCAGATGGGTACATATTGCATATAGTAAGATGATAGTACACCACATGACTTTGTGAACTGTTGAATTAGAATCCTCAACTCCTCTCCCAGGGCGGCCTGAGAACTTGTGGTCACCAAAACATTAAATAAACGTTCCCATAGAGGGGATACTCCCAACTGTGTGCAAGCAAGCACTTTGGTCGCCCAGGAGCAAGCGAACCAGACTGTCATGGGACCCCACCATTTGTGGACAGTCTGTATGTATCGCTAGTGGAGGGTCTATTTGGGGGACTCATTTCTTCTCAGTACATGTCAGAATAGGGACATCTCAGTAGATAGCCTCTACATCGGCTGCCCCCGGACCCCATCGTGTGCCATGCCCTCTAGAAGAGTATCATACTCCCTGTGATTTTTCACAATAACCTTCCGCTATCTGTGGCATCACATATGAGAGCACCGTAGAGGACATGCTGTTTATGGAATGGCTGGACTCATTGTGTGATGTGCCTTCATCCTGCGTCTGAGGTGGTGGAGACCACCGATCCACCCATGTAATCCCATTTGCCAATGCTCGAATCTGTTGTCCTTCATCTTTTAGGGGTGAGAGACCCCTGGTCCATAGCACTTTTGGCAGTTTTAGCTTTGCGCTTTTTACGGCTTTGGGCCCGGGCAGTGCATGGCCGACGTGCAGACAGCAGTGGAATGGAGGATTCATAACGATGTTGTTCCACCCAACCCCATGCGTCTGCTGGTTCAGTGAAAAAGTAGCTTTTATTTATGACCCTGACATTAAGGTTACCCCTAAAGAGCAGCCAGTAGTTAAGTTCAACCTGGCGCAGTCTGCGTTTCACTCCCAGGAAGGGGGCCCTGTGGCGCTGCACTGATAGAGTGTAATCTGAAAAAAAACAAATATGTGGGCATTCTCATAGTGAAGCAGTGCAGTTGCCTGTAGCAGAGCCTCTTTGTCCCTATAGTTAATTATCCGTGCCACTACAGGTCGGGTGGGGGCCCTCGCTGGCGGTTGTTGTGCCAGGACCTGGTGAGCTCACTCCACTAGGAAGTGGGAGGCACAGCTTACCTGGAGTCGTCACCTGCATCAGCCAGGATTCGAAGAATTTCACTGGGTCTGCACCCTTGGCCCCTTCTGGGAAGCCTGCTATGCAGAGGATATTTCGGCAAGAGCATCCCTCTGAGTCTTCTGCCCTACCCTCCAATTTCTGGACCTTAGTGGATAGTGAATGTCCCACCAAGCCTTTTATAGATGGTTGTAGCTCGGCAATTGCGCTTTTGGTGTGTGTAATGCGGTCTTCCAGTGTGACCTGATCATCCCACAGCATGCCCAGCTCAAGTGCTATTGAGTCAACTCTATTTTGCAGGCCTTGCCTAGTGTCTGCAATGGCCTCAAGTATTTTGTCTAGTTTTATGTCAGTGTGCCCCATAATTGAAGTTTATGATGAAGGCTTCAGGTCAGAGCGATCTGTGGTGCCTTTGCTCAGGCACCCCTGCGGCTGTGTTCCTGTTCCACCCCAGCGCCCCATGGCCAGTCTCCACAAGTAACTTATTGAAACATCAGGCAATCAACCCACCTGCATTAAGAGTGACATTAAACAGTGTGCGGAGATGCCAAAGACCCGCCTGGTCCCCAGCTCTCTCTTGTCGGATCATGCAGTGGGCGGCACAAGCAGTCCTGGGGGAAAGAAATGCAGGTCCCGATGTGATATGCTGAAGAGCGCGCCACTGGTTCTCTGTGCTAAAGTGCAGTGGGCCAATGGCCATAGATGCTACTTCCTCCACCGTTGCCTGGGTCCCACTTCCCTCAATCTGAGTATCATCTCGACTCCAACAATGCCACCCAGCAGGACCCGCCTCACTCCTAGACCTCCGAGTGGTCACCACTGCAGGGGGGCACGAGCAGCCCAGATGTCATGCCAAATGTGAATAATGCCAGAGCAAATGTGGGGAGGTCTCTAACACCAGCACTTTTGCAACGTTCCATGTTACTGGGTCTGGGGAGCAGTATGTCTCGAAAGTTTTCATGATGCTACTACTCCCATATCTACTTTTACCTTTTCAATCAGGGTCTTCTGGAGGCAGCGTGTCCTACTCGCTTGAGGCCCATCAAGTTGTCTCATATGGATCTCCCTGTCTCGCCCTCTCACAAGATAAGGCCACAGTTCAAGAAGCAGGTTAAATAAAAGGGGGGAAAGTGTAGAGAGATGGCTACAGCCCTCCATAGTTGAGTCCCATGTCTGCACGGATGCCCAGGGGCAACTCATGCCAGTTGGCACCCAGACTGGCCTCTTCACACCACTTGGTAACCCCCTCAACCTCCCCATTTAGGGAAGGGGAGATGGGCCAGCAAAGAAGGCTACTCCACATTTAAGAGAGGGGCTTCAGCTTTAAACAGGGCACCCTCTCCCTAACTGCCATTCACTGCATTCAATGTAAATGTAAATGTAAATGTACAGGAATTTATATAGCGCAAATCACCGAGCGGTTTCTAAGCGCTTGCTTAGGGAACCCGTCCTGGTATTCCCCTGTGAGATAACCCCGGCAGGGTATCCGCAAGGTGAAAGCCAGGCATCCCGCCGCGAGGGGCCGTTGTGGAGATTAAGCAAGCTATTGCCCAGAGTCACAGAGTGTGAACCCGTGAATTGAGTAGGCACCGGAGCGAGAATTGTCAAGTCCATGGACATTTTAGGACTCAAGACCCCGTCGAGCTGGGAATTGAACCCTGGTCCCGGGCTGACCTCTGCTTCCAGGTCTGCCTCCTCTAACCAGTGAGCCACACTTCTCCACTTCACACAGATGTCCCACAGTCTCCCTGGGGAGCTCAGACTCCTGCGTCTCAGGACGGATGCTGGTCACCGATTCCCTGCAGCCACATGGGCCACAGGCAATATTCGAGCACTACCTTCTCCTGTCCTTTGGCCACCGGGTTCACACAGGAGTTTTCCTCGATGTCTGGCTTCATTGATCAGGGCAAGCAGCAGCTCCAGGGGCCTCCATGCCAGTGGCAGGTCACAGTGCAGGCCCTGCTGGCTCAGGGAGTCTCTTTTGCAGTAGGCAGGCTCTCAGTGCAGCAAAGGTACTGTTAATTGGCACAAATGTCGATGCCTCAGCCCCCATCTCAGAGCCGCCCAAAGTGAGGCCCCCAGAGTGCGGATGGCGGTTGGTGTTGACGAATTGTGAGTCTCCCAAGGGAGCAGTCCTAAAGCCCGTCCGCCATCTTGCAGCGGCTGACCACACCCCTCCACAGGATACAACATGGTACATGATGATTGTTTTCACATCTTTAGTATTGGATATGATGCAAATTAGTTATTGAGTTTTCATATTTTCAGAGCAAACGTAGAAGTGTCTGTGAAAGGCTTATTACGTTAGAGAACTTGGGCAGTATTCCCTAACATGTTTCCCTTAGTTTCATCAGTAGATATGCTCACTTAGTTCAGGGAATGAGCCCTTGGAAGGCATATTCGGACACCCCTAGCTTGCATACACAAACGGTAAGGAGTTGAATTTGGCACTGTAAGTGCACTGAAAATGCATGAAATACACGTTTTCTTGAGCTTCAAATAGATATGGATGAAAGGCATTAGTATAGGTTAACTTGGCAACTATACGGGCTTATTCAGGTCTTTGATAAGGACATAGACATGAATGGTAAGAGAAGCTTAGGGTAGGTGTGCTCTCACAGGGATATTGCATAGGTAGAAAGCAGATAGCAAAGATAATATAGATAGATACACATGCAATCACTTCATCTACACCTACGGATTCTAACCCATTGACACTGCTCTTGCCCCACTACTGAGTTACCCCCTCACTCAACTATTTAGATGACTTCAAACCGCCACAACACAGCAGGCAGCTTCCTCCCTCAACACCCCAAAATGCACACACTCGGCACCTGAAACAGTTTCACTGACTCTCAATCTAAAGCTCTTTTCAAACACCTGAACACATATTCAGAGTCTAACACAGCACTGATCCAGCATACCTCAATACCGCCTTACATTTCAGAAACCTTCCAGACACCTTTGCTCAGTGTGGGCAGCACCGGAGCAAGGAGAATTAACTTCTCTTAATTGACCCCAAATGGGAGGAATGTTCTGCCTTTACACATATGCGTTGTCTATAAAATGAGGGAATTTCACACAAAGCTGAACACTTGGCTCTTCGTGTTGGTTACTCTATAGATCCCCCTGACTGCTTTTGCATTGGTGACAGAATACCTTCTCACCTTTACAGACAACTCTATACCCAACGCTACATGTATGGGTAACATATTTGACCTGCATGCCATGTTAGTCCTCCATCAGACATAGGTAGATGTTCAGTTTGCTGTATGATATGCGCATCACAGTCACAGCACTGCACATAATGGTGGATGGCACATATGCAATGGACTCACGGTCTACCATGTGTGTCTAAACACCACCATTCTTCATGCTCCCTTACTAAAAATTCCTTTGTTTTTTTCTCATGCGGGTAGCTGTGGGTTTTGGGCCCTAGCTCAGCTGGCACCTAGGCAGTCCTGCACATTTTTGAAAATTAGACAACCAGTGGAGTGCAGGGAAGCATGATTTGCATGGCTCCCACCAGGTAATGTTATATAAATGCCCTTGCAAACATCAAACTTTGGTAAGAAACACACATTTTCATCACATTTCTGTGACTAAAAGACATGGTCTCTACATGCAGCCACAGATTTCCTACCACCATGAGTTCCCATATGTCTTCTGATAAGAATGGTACCCCACTTGCTTGAGTGTCCCCAAGAGAAAGTAACACAAAAGACCTTAAATCTAGGGGTGGGCAGACATTTCCGTTCCGCCCACGGAATGGGCTGAAATGTGCACTTTCCGCCTTCCGCAAAGAAGGCGGAAAAACGGGGCAAATTTCCGCCCATTCCATGGAGGAATGGAAGTTGGCTGCCCGCCCGCCTCCCGCTTCCCGCCCGCCTGCCTCCTGCAATATTAAATTAAATTAAAAGGCTAAATAAATTTTATAAGCAAACGTACCTTATTGCCCCGCATCTTCCCGATCCCAGGATCATTTTTGTAAACTGCGCATGCGCAGGACTGCACATGCGCAGGTTCCCGCGCATGTGCAGTTTACAAAAATGAAGCCATTATCGAGAAGATGCGGCGCAATAAGTTAAGTTTGCTTTAAAGTTTTATTTAGCCTTTTAATTTAACTTATTAATGTAGGCGGGAGGCGGGCGGCAGGTGGGTGGGAAGCGGGAGGCGGGCGGACGGCGGGCGGCCTCGCGAAACGGAAATATTGCGGAGAGGCACGGAGATTGCTTCAATCTCCGTGCCTCTCCACGATAGTCCCTTCCGTGACTTCCGCCCACCCCTACTTAAATCACTACATTGAGAGATAAGCAATAGTGGTCGGTGCAGTATGTGGAGCCCTACTATGGCGCCACCAATGCAAACCTAATAACCGCAACCTTTTTTGCAAACTAGACAACCAAGGGAGTCTGGGTGGTGTGGCTTGCATGGCTCCAACAAGGTTTTCCTACCCACAATGCTCTACAAACCTCAAACACTGACTGAAATCATTCAATTTCCTCCCATTTCTGTGATGGAAACTTCTAGAATTTGCAGGAATCCATGAAAACTCCTACCACTCTGCATGACCCCACCTGTGCCAATAGAAATGCTGTCCCGCTTATGTGGGACTCAAACCAAGGTCAATAGAGCCTTCGCTAATGTTCTCCCATTGATCTTGGTTTGAACTGTTTTTGTCATGGGCATTAGGCCTACCCACACAAGTGAGGTACCATTTTTATCGGGGCACTTGGGAGAATGCTGGGTGGATGGAAGTTTGTGGCTTCCCACAGATCCCAGGACTTTCCATCACAGAAATATGAGGGAAATGTGTTATTTTAGTCATAGTTTGAGGTTTGCAAGGGATTTGAGGTAAAAAGAAACAGGTGAGGGCCTCTCAAGTCACCCCATCCTCAATACTCTTAAGTCTCTAGTTTTAAAAAAATGCACAGGTTTGCTAGGTTTCCCTAGGTGTTGGCTGAGCTAGGGTCCAAAATCTAGAACTACCCACACTGGAAAAAAAAGGTCAGATTTCAGTGCAAAAATATGATGAGTTCACGTTGTGTTTTGGCCCATTTCCTGTAGCAGGCAAGTTGCTTACCCACACAAGTAAAGTGCCCTTTTTATCAGAATACTCGTGGGAGCATAGAATAGTAGAACATTTGTTATTACCAATTGGATTTCACTGCATTTGTGCCTTTCAAAAGTTAGCCAGCCTATATGAAAGAAGATATTTTGAAAAATATCCTCTAAATCATACCCTAATACCAGTACCCACTAATTTAGAGATGTATAAATAACCACTGCTACTAAACTCCTTGCCTTGTGCCCATTTCAGAAATACATAGGTTTCCTTGATCCCACTTTAGTGATCACTTTATTTGATCTTTTTCTCTCAACATCGAGGGAGGCTTCTCGTCAGGCTGGGTTTCGAGTCAATAGCGGCGGCTTGGCTCAGAGCGATGCCTCGGACAACTCCTGGAAGTCTCATCAATGACGAAAAACTCAAGCGGTTTAGTGGGGCAAACTTGAATCTTATTCCGAGTCTCGGTTTGACATCGCTGGCTTGACTCTCTTTGACTAGTCGGTCACATAATGGAGATTTTTAACAAAAATTCTGCAATCTTCTTCAAACTACTGGATCTTCTTCCAGAAGATCCTTTTGGGATTCCAAAGTGTCCTCAAAACCAATGAGAGGTTCCAGAAGGGCAGAGTTGCTTCTTAGGATGTTGGGACTATGTCTCCCACAATGCACCTGTCCAAATCCTTTAAGGTACATCTGAAGGTGGTCAGCTGATTTCTTCTTGCTTGAGTTGATGCAAGGGAATGTACTGCTCACATTTAAAATCAAGGCAAAGTCCTTAGGGCTGTAGTTCGCAAAGTGTGAAGCAGGTGCAGTCATTCAGAGTGCAGTCCTCTTGGTGCAGAGCAGGGCTCCAGCAGGGCAGTCCTTCTTCTTCTTGTAATTTCAGGCAGGGATCTGAGGTGCTGGGCAGGTCTCCCATATTTATCCAGTGTTCTTGGGTGACAAGCAGGGGGGCACCCCTCACCAATGAGGTACAGGGTGCCACCCTCAAGTATGGCCAATTCCTCCAAAGTGTGGCATATGTGTGTCCCTGAAAGCACTATTTCTTTAAAATCCAAAATGGTGAAACTCTCTCCCGGACGTTAAATTCAGGCTAAGCCAACCCACTGGCATGGCTATGTTTCCCTAACACTCCCCTTCCAGGCCCTCTGCTAATTTAATTTCTAGGACTCCTACCTGGCTGGGGTGCAGGAAGTGGGGGTGAACCTGTGTCCTATCCTAACTATCATTCCCTCTTTGAAGACCAGGCTGGATACCTAGTACCCTTCCTGCCTTTTGCTCTGCCGCTTGCAGATCTCCTCTCACCTCATCAGAGTAGTCTGGCTCACCCTGCCAGAGGCTGGCCAATCAGGAGAGGCTGCTGGAAGGCTGGATTTTAGTTCATCAGAAAAAAAAGTTCTATAACTTCTTTTCTGTAATAGTTCTAATAAATCTAACCTTGGCAAGTTCTTGGATTTATTCTATCATTTTATTACTTTGAAGTATATTTTGAGTTGACTCCTGTCAATATTTATACTCTATCAAAGTATTCCTGGTTAGCCCATGGAGCCAATGTGTACCGTTTTTACCTCACCAGGGCATATATAACATATTTTATAATGTCCCTACTTTTAGTTGTAAGGCATCCTACCCCTGGGGCACATAGGGGAACCCGGAGGGTGACTTTTATGTACAAAATAAAGTAGTTTGAGACTTTGAAGTACCTTTAATTCCAAAGTCAAATTTGCATATAATTTACTATAAATCAGCATGCAAAGCAGGGCTGCCTTCAAAATGACAGCAGCCAACACAGCAGTGCACGCGTAAGTGCACTAAATCTGCTGGGCCTCTAAACCCACATACCCTACAATTTACTAGGGGCTTAGAGGTAGGTTGTCATACCAATTTTAATTACAACTAATTAACATATACCTTTTACACAGAGCACTGGCCTTGGGTCTGGTTAGAAGAGCCCCTGGCACAATTAGAGTAAGTTATCACCAGTATCAGTCGAAAAATAGGGGTGATCAGGGCAGAAAGAATGACTTTCTCACAGTTACAGATTAATCTTCAAAATTTCTTTATTTCAACAGCTATTTTCCTTTGGAAAACCTTGAGGGATCTACACATATGACCTCTTGTTGGATTTACCATTGTGTCTACTTTTCAGGAATCTATAGCTGTTCTGGTAGATCGATGGCTTTCACAATGGTTTCCACCACAAACTGGAAGTAGGTTAAGAGCTGAAAACATCGGAAAAATTACCTACCTCTTTGAAAAATGTCAAAACTGTGATACAAAAGTAGGTTTTTTGATACAGCCCTGCAGGTTGCTGAAAGCTGGAAAAATTGTGAATTTAGTAGAGCAAACCATTTGTGGATTCCATTTCTAGGAGAAAATAAAACAGTCACTTTTATCTGGATCACTTTTTACCTATTTTTCTCAAAAACTAAAAATGTTGCTATATTTTGCCTATTTTCTCAGTCCCGTCCAGTGTAATCCACAAATCCTGGGTACCTTTAGAATTCCCAGGATGTTGGAAAAAATGATGCAAATTTGGCATGGATACCTTATGTGGAAAAACAGTCCTGGAGCCCTAAGCGCAAACTACCCCAAATAGGCAAAAGGGCTCAGCATTGGGGGGTGAATGAATGAATGAAATAGTTTTATAAAGCGTGCATTACCCAAGGGTGTCTTAGCATTAGGCAGATCCAGGCCGAGAGAAGGAGTTGCAAGTTTAGGGGGGAAATGAAAGCAAAATCAGGGTGACCCCACTAACTAAAGTGGAAACAGCCAAGTCTATAGCTGCTTTCTAAATACCTGCAGTGTCGGCTGAGCACAGAGAGCCAGGGGAAGAGAGTTCTAGAGCTCTCTCCCCTGATAGGCTAGCGTTCTGCCACCCCAGTTTGATCGCTTCGTTCTTGGGACCGTGACCATGAATGCAGAGCTAGATCTAAGACTTCTGCTGGGCACGTACCATGTGAACTGTTCTTGAAAATAGGACGGGCCCATCTTGCGAAGCGCCTTGTGCATAAGGCACAGTGCCTTAAAAGACACCCTCTTCTCCACTGGCAACCAGTGTAGATCATGCAGTAAATGAGACACTAGTTTAAACTTGGGAATTTTCAGTAGTGTCCGTGCTACAGCGTTCTGAAGAAACTACAATTTGTTTTGCAGATATTTGAAGTCCCAAGATAGAGTGAGTTGCAATAATCCATTTTAGATATGGTGAGGGCCATCATCACTGTCTTCTGCAAGTCAAATGGAATGTATGGGAGGACGTTTTAGAGAACGCGCAGCATGAAAAAACCTCCTGACATTATTGCATTGATATGAGCAGAGAAGCACAGTTTAGTGTCAAAAATGACTCCCAGGTTTTTTGCCTTCTGCACAGGCTTCGGAAGGTTGCCCAACTCAGCCGACCACCAGGACGCATTCCAGAAGGAGGTCTCTTTCCCAAAGAGTAATACCTCCATTTTGTCTGAGTTTAATTTGAGGCATTTGCTCCGCATCCAACTCACCACTGCCGTCATACATCTGCAAAAAAGTACAGCATCTTTCACAACCTGAGATGAAATGGATAACACTATCTGTGTATCATCCGCATAGGACAGTATGGTCAGACCGAAACTGTGGATCAACTACACCAGGGAGGTAACACACACATCAAGAAGAGTGGGACTGAGTGCCAAGCCCTGCGGCACCCCACAGGGGAGCAAAGAAGGGTTTGATTTTGTGTCTCCCATCTCCACCCACTGAGTTCTGTCTGCCAGACAGGACCTCAGCAGTGTTAGTGCAGACTTTCTAAAACCTAATGTAGTGTAGTTCCTATATTCCCAATAGGATACGCGCATTGGAATAATATATACTATAGAATTGACGTAGGACTTAGGTCGACTAGGTCTCTATTGAATATATTAAACTTAATTGTGAGTGCCTGCTAGCTCAGAGGTCACTTGAAACTTTCTCGAATGAACAAGAAGGGATTAGTTTCTGACAACCGCATAAACATGACAACTTTGATTCCCCAAGATGAAACGTATCTTCAGAGTGGTGGAAACAATAGATAGATATTTCACCACAGTCAATCGTGCATGCTTAGTTTCATCAGAGGTGCAGAGAAATAGACGGACAGGCATTTTCAATAAAAGGTATTTATTGAAGTCTTCCTTCTCATGCAGAAGAAATGAACTGCTACACTCGTAATACTGGCTGTAAAGTATAATGCGTACAGCAAGAAGAGTATTATAAAATAATACTGTAAAAGCATGGTATGGTTTCTAAGCCATAAAATACATACATAAATAAATAAAGACTAAAAGTACTCAACTGGTGCTTCTAAAATACGCCTACCCCGATGTCCCTAACCTAAGTCTAGTACGAGGAAAGAAGTAAGTGTGGTGTAGTTTAGTATTCTTTTGCCAAGAATCTATCCAATGTATGCATATTCGAGTGGATAGTTTAGAGGTAACGCTGCACCGCTGCCTTTGCTTGTGGCATTGACAGCTAGCATTGTTTCACCTTCTATTTTTATTTTTGAACGAGTGATTGCAGCTACGGAAGCCGTTTGCACAGCTGCCTTCGCGGCTTCATCAGCCAATGAATTCCCTGCAAAGTGAACGCCATCACGCTGATGACTCAGTATATGGATCACATGAGCCTTTTGTAGTTCTTTCAGTAATAGAACTACTTGTTCCCAAAGCAATTTATGCTTGATTGTGCCACCTTTTGCGTCTTTGAAACCGTTTTGAACCCAGTTCTGCAAGTATTAATTGTAAGACTGGACACAGTAATACGAATCGCACACTATAAGTGTGGGGAATTCGCGATCTGTATTTTCCAGTGCCATCTTGAAAGCCTGTAGTTCAGCTCGCTGAGCTGTACAGTCTCCGAGAGATTGTGTTTTTGTGACCATAGGTCTGAATTTACCATCGCGCCAGCAACCTTTAACAATCGCACACGCTGCACTATAAGCTTGTTTACCCCCAATTGCGGGCTGTGCTGATCCGTCTGTATAGATTATACATCCGTAGTGTTCTAGAGGCAGAATCTCAATGGGCAGAGGACATTCTTCTTTGTATTGTAGAAATTCTTGAGTTTTCAAGTAAGGGTCAAAAACATATTCAACGTCTGTTGCAGCAAGAGAATTAACCCATTGTATCCACATTGGATGTAAAGCCTTTGCATTCGGAAAGGCTGGTACAGGTGTAACAACCATTATGCGTTTTCCCTGTGCGTGTGCTCTCTCTTTTGCTACTGCAGTTTGAACCGCTGTCAGAAATTTTTTCTGTAGAAGTGAATTTTATTTCAGGTTGTGTGTACAAGTATGATTTATACGCTATTGGTACCTTTTCACCTTCATTAAAGGTTAGGTATGTGAATCCGCATCTCCCTGGGATGATTCAGATTACAAGGTTGCGTACGTTTTACGCGTGTCTGTAAATGGGTTGTTGCTAACATGTCTGTTTGCACTGAACGCAACATTTCTGTGTGTTTTATTGTCCAATTAGTTGATTTGAAATCAGGTTTGATTAATTCGTAGAGAGGTTTAAACCTTTCTGCGTAATTTAGAATGTAAGTTCTTCCGAAAAGTTTTTTGAGGTTGGAGCAGCACACATTTTTCTAAAATGTTGGCTGCCAGGCTCTTGCCTTCACTTGAAAGTTCGTATCCTAAAAATAGGACATTGAGGTGGGCAATTTGTGATTTCTTAAAATTCAATTTGTACCCTTCAGATGCGAAATCAAGTATTATGGTGTTCACTCTGTTCAAGTGCCTATCCAAGTCATCGTCTGTAAGATAGATGTCATCGACATAAGATCATCATCATACATTTGCAGTAACTCTGTTACTCTGGCTGAAAATAACCCTGGACTATTCTTGAATCCTTGGGGGAGACGACAGAAGTGACGTTGTTTCCCCATAATTGAGAAAGCGGTCAAATACCTGCTTTCAGGTGCGATATTTTGACAGAAGAAACCGTTTGAAATATCTAATGTAGTGTTATATTTTTTGCGCACAATGTTATTCATCAGTACTGCACTGTGTGCATTTTGTACTGCAAAGGTTTTGCAACAAGAGTTTAAATGTCTGTAATCCAAAACTAGTCAATAGGTATTGTCTGGTTTGGAAACAGGAAACAAAGGACTGTTCATGGACGAGGTTCATGTTTCAATCACCCCTTGGTATTCAAGTTGATCTAAGATCTCCCTGACCTGTTTTTTAGCTTCTTGCTTAACTGGATACTGCCTCTGAGCAGTTGGTTGATTTTTTAACTGGATCTTATGGTGAGGAGAATCCTCATCCCATCCCACATGATTTTTATATAATGCAGGAGCTTGGGCTACTGCCCATTTTCTGGCATGGGTGTATTTTTTATGAATAGGAATATGATTTGAGAAGGCTGGCATAATGATCTCTTCGCCATGTGGGCACTCCTTGACAAATTCAGGTGGACATTTTTTTTTCACCCAGAAGAATGTCATAACCCTTAGAGAGTTTTTCCCAAAAGAGTGCTCTTATTTTTCTAGTTATTTCCCCCTCTATCCTGAGTGCTACTTCATATAACTTATGGGGTACACTAACCCTGGTATCGGCAGTTTCAACTTGAATATACTCATTCAAGTCCATTGTCTCTAGATGATCCTTCAGGATCTTGCGAGCTGTGGTAACTTCTGCTGCACTGTCCAGCATTGTCTGGGCCCACTCCCCGTTCTTGAGTTGTGTCCTCAAGATCCTCGGCATGTCTGATTTTTAGACCTGCTGCCTTCTTCTTGGTGAATTGGGGGTTTCTTATTTTTTGGAACGTGTTGATCATCTTTGGACTTCACATGTTCTTCCTTGTGTTCTGACCGTCCTCTTCTTTCCGATTTCTGTGAGGAAGTCTGAAAGGTACAAGAGGAACATGTATCAGTATCTTGATATCTATCAGGTTTTCTCAAATTATCCCTGTTCCTGAGGTTATATCTCTTTTCAGAGGGCTCCTTTTGAGGAGACCTACCTCTGGACTGAGAACGCTTCTCTTTAGGAAGTGTCTGTTTAGTGTTTTCCCACTTCTTTTGAGGAGTGGTAGGTTTGTTTTTAATAAAAACTTTTTCAGGATTTTCTGTTCGGGCTTTACTGGTTTCCCAGCCAAACTATCTCTATCTAGTTCTTCACAGAATTTTTCTATTATTCTGGCCAGTTCATACGGTTGCTCAGTTACATCAAGTTCTTTTAGTTTAATTTCAGGACATCTGGTATTAGCGCCATGGACGGAACACCATGTGGTTTTGTGTATATTGCAGCAAAGACTGTACCCCAAGTGTCACAGTCCTCCAGGTGCGGTGCGATCCCCATTGGTAAACAGATTGTTAGAATCCTGTCTTTCTCATGAGGTGTACTAGTGGGAAAAACTGCCTCTATTTGAGTAATCTTTTGAGCTAACCAGAATGGAATTTGTTCCCTTTTTGTGGGTAATTTACCAATTACCGATTGTATAGTCTGTGGTGTAATTTTGTTTGTGTTCCCCTGATGAGGGGTGTGCTGTGGAATCCTTATAGCAGGTTGGACTGTTAGAGTATGCATGACATATTGAACCAATTGTCTATGTATTTTAAATAATTGTTTTAGCTGAGCTAAAAGTTCTGGACCTGTCATTTCTTCCATGGCAGGATGTGGTGTATAGCTGCCTAGTACCGGCCATGTTGCTCCTGGTCTACCTAGTGGACCGAACCTGGTAATGTGATTTTGATGTTGTAGGGTGCCTTTAAACCAGAGTTGATGCTCTTGGTAAGTTAGTGGAATTTTAATGTCCTCGAAAGGAACGCATTATGCTGGAGGTTCCTCTATCTTGTAGTAGTGGAACACATGTGTTCTTGGATTTGCTTCAGGTAAGATAATCCATGAATAGAATACCTCTGTCTGCCGATATTTGTGTGCCTCTATGACAAAAATTACCCTACCACCTCTCGGTGATAGGCCATTTTCTATAAGTTTTATAGCTATTGTTTTCCGCACATTTTCCGGGATGATTATAGCATCCGCATCGTCTTGTTGGAAACCCGTAACATCTAAACCTGGTTAGTTTGCAGTTTCTGCAGCTCCACCGTTCTCGGTGTCGCTATTCGACATTTTGTTTAAATTCTTGCATAGCAAGTCTCAAGGAAACAAAGATAAGGTGCACAATATTTTGGAACTCTGTATGCTTAAACTTTGAACAAAACCAATAACTAATACATTAGATTTTTTGTCCTACTCAGTTATGGTGGATATTTTATCCTTTAACCCACTCCAGACGTCTATTGGAGTATTTTACGGGAAAAAAGGGGTCTCTGTGAAAAGCACTTCTGCGTTACTCTAGTATCTATAAATTAGTGCCTTACAAAACATTGGGCGCTATGTAGTGTAGTTCCTATATTCCCAATAAGCTCTGCGCATTGGAATAATATATACTATAGAATTGACGTAGGACTTAGGTCGACTAGGTCGCTATCGAATATATTAAACTTCATTGTGTGTGCCAGCTAGCTTAGAGGTCACTAGAAACTTTATTGAATGAATAAGAAGGGATTAGTTTCTGACAACCGCATAAACATGACAACTTTGTTTTCCCAAGATGAAACGTACCTTCAGAGTCGCGGAAACAATAGATAGATATTTTAATCGTGCATGCTTAGTTTCATCAGAGGTGCAGAGAAATAGAGAGAAGGGCGTTTTCAATAAAAGGTATTTATTGAACAGTCTTCTTTCTCATGCAGAAGAAATGAACTGCTACAATCGTAATACTGGCTGTAAAGTATAATTCATACAGCAAGAAGAGTGTTATAAAATAATACTGTAAAAGCATGGTATAGTTTCTAAGCCATAAAATTCATACATAAATAAATAAAGACTAAAAGTACTCAACTGATGCTTCTAAAATACGCCTATCCCGATGTACCTAACCTAAGTCTAGTACGAGGGAAGAAGTAAGTGTGGTGTAGCATAAGTTTAGTATTCTTTTGCCAAGAATCTATCCAAGATTTCTCCAAGGGTCTAATCAGCTCCGTACCTTTGTTTAGAATGAAAAAGGTCTGGTAGCTTTCTGTCTCAGGACTCGATTTCCCAACACCCCGCAAGGGGAGCTTGGAAACACTCGAGCTGGATTTCTCAGCAAGAGAAAAGACAGCGTCTCTTCCAGTGCGTTTGCTGGAGGGTTGGCTTCCTTCGGCACTTGCTGTAGCGAGCTGCGTCGGGCAAGTAGATAGTCGAACTGCTCCAAACCACCGTGTGTTTGCAATGGCAAATGTGGGCATATTTATATCTTGAAGGTACCGAGTTTGACGTACAGTTGGACATAATAACGTCTTCAAAGAGTCTCAGTTCTTTGAAAATTCCATGAGTTCTTGGACAAATCAATATTCAAGCAAGGGGAAGTCCCTGACTGCTGAAGCCGATTTTTCCAAGAAATCACTGTGGCTTTTCGGAACTAGTGGAAGTAGCCATGCCATATTTGGACTGCATGGGCCATGTCTAAATATGGTTATGATTTCTATGCCTATAATAGGACAAGGTGATTTATACCTATATAAGGGCATGAATCACAAAAATTACACTAGGGTCCTAAAATGCTATACAACACTAAAGCAAACAGACACTTAATAAGTAACGCATGGTGGACCGTATCAAAGGCGGCGGAGAGATCCAGGAGGATTAGAGCCTCTCTGCCACCTTTGTCCACCCTTATTCTTACCTCTTCTGCTGCAGCTACCAGAGATGATTCTTCGCAATGGTTATCTCTGAACCCATATTGGGCAGAATCTAGCAGTTGATGTGTGTCTAGAAACATTGAATGTCTTCGTTCTTGGCCTTTTCTAGCAGCTCAGCAGGGAATGGAGGTCGAGAAATTGGTCTGTAGCTTTCCACAAGGGTCCAGGGATGGTTTCTTCACCAGGGGAAGAATGGAAGCTTATGGCCAGCTGCTTGGGTAGTGCCCGGAGTTAAGCACCCCATTCAATAGGATTCTAAGTGGTCCTACCACCGTGCTGGTCCCCTTGTTGAAAATCAAGGGGGGACAAGGGTCCGAAGGGGCACCGGATTTGATGGAGCTCATAAGACTGATAAATTTATTTCCATGAGAGAGGAGAAAACTCCACGAATAACTGAGAAGGGCCGTCCCCTGAGGTCACGGCCTCAGACTGATGAAGAGAAAGGTCAGATCTACAAGAATTTAGAGAGAATGCTTGAAAGATAGTGTTGACCTAAGATTGAAAGAACTCTGCCACCTTGTTGCAAAAAGGTACATCTGGCAAGAAGACATTACTGTTATTCCAAATGGACAAGTTTTTGACTGTTTTTAAAAGTTCCCTAGTGCAGTTTGCAGCGAGCCTGATTTTTTTCTGAGAAGTATTTAATCTTTTCTGCTTTAATTAGCTGTGTATACTCCAGGAGACATTTGGGTCTATTGGGTGGGGGAGACCCAGGAGCTAATGGGTTAATATTAATAGTATTACCTTATTGGTATTATTCATTTGATTTGCTTTCTTGTTTTTCTTATTAATGTTAGTATTATTACTATAGTGCTACAACTACTATATAATACTACTACTACCATCCTTATTGCTGCTACTATTAATAAAATCACTAATAACCAAAATTAATCAAACTAATTAGATTCATAATAATCGTAATTATAAAAACATCTCCAGGTCCGACAAAGTAGGGGCGCACACCTACAATAGGCTAGGACACACGTCACGGATTGACTATTTCCTCCTTGACATACACCTGTGGGGCATGGTGGAGGACATGGTAGTTTTACCTTCTGTGGAGAGTGACCACAATCTACTGTCCCTCACCCTGTCACACAGGTGCGTCAATAGCACCGTGAGTGGGTCTTCTTGTAACCCCGCTCCAGACCTGTCAGTGGTCTCGAATTGTGGGCGTAGGCTGAAGTGGGCGAAGCTGGCTCTTTCGGAGGAGAAAACCTCTGTGATCAGGCAGCTTCTGGCTTCAGCCCTGGCCAATCTTGACTGTCAAGAGGAGGGGCAGATGGAGGTGGCACCTAGGTTTTGTGCCATAATTCAGGCCATTGGTGACCTCTTTGTAGTCCCAGCCCACCCGAGCGGAAGGAAACCCAACCTACGTCCGGGCCAGGGCTGGTACAACCAAAAGTGTAGGGAGGCGAAATCACTTCTTATCGAGGCAGTCAAGTCCAAATTACCGCTCAGGACTAGAGAGGCCAGGAGACACTACACACTCTGCCAGAAAAATGCAAGGAAGGAATGGGAGGATAATTTCTGGCAGAACCTCCTGGCGGCCAGCCGTGGGAAAGACGCTAAAGGTTTTTGGGACATGGTGGGCAAAAGGAATCGTCCCGACGATTCCCGGAGGACTTGTGCGATTAATGCCCAGACTTGGTTTTCCCATTTCCAAAATCTTTACTCTGCTGTTGAAGGCCCACTTAATGATCCCTTTAAAATTCCATCCTTTACTCTAGACCGAGACCAGGAATTGTTTTCCCCCCTCGATGTAACAAAGCAAATTAAAACCTTGGTCCCCTTGAAAGCTGCTGGCCCGGACGGCCTACCGGGGGACATTCTCCGTGCCTATCCGGAAGAATGGGGGGCTCTAATCTCTGCACTCCTCAATGCAATCATGGGGGGAGGGCTTGTGCCTGACTCCTGGAGAGGTGCGGAGGTGGTGCCCATTTTCAAAAAGGGCAGTCGGGATTCACCAGGGAACTATAGGCCTATAAGCCTAATAGACTCCAGCCAGAAACTGGCCGGGAAAACCATCTTGGGGAGAATTACTCAATGGGTGGACGACAATCACATTCTGTCCGACATGCAGGCTGGGTTCCGTTCGGATACAGGAACCATTGAACAGGCCTTTAGGCTTTTGTTGATACACTGGAAGGTGGTGGTGCTGGGCAAAGGCAGTCTCTATCTGGCCTTTATTGACCTTAAGACTGCCTTTGACCTGGTACCGAGGGAGGAACTTTGGAGGGTGCTTGATGGTTTAGGGATGCCCCCGTACCTACTGAACCTCCTCATTAACCTGCACACTAACACCTATGCCCAGGTTAGATGGGGGTTGAATGGGGAAAAGACCGATAAAATCAGGGTCGAGAGGGGAGTAAGACAGGGCTGTGTTTTGGCCCCCACCTTATTCTCCCTCTTCATTAATGGGGTGGTAGATTATCTACTGGGCGAACCATCAGACGCTCCTAGCCTGGGTGGAGTAAAAATTCCAACTCTGTTGTTCGCCGACGACACCCTCCTCATCTCCAAAACCCCCCAAGGTCTACAGTCTTTACTGAACCGCTTCCAGGATTTCTGTACCACTAAAGGCCTCGTCATAAACATAGATAAGACCAAGTACCTAGTCATGCACCCACCCCGTAAACTTGGTCTCCCTCCAATTCTGAATTCTATACCCCTAGAAAGA
This sequence comes from Lissotriton helveticus, assembly GCF_964261635.1. NCBI lineage: Eukaryota > Metazoa > Chordata > Amphibia > Caudata > Salamandridae > Lissotriton > Lissotriton helveticus. Next base: position 880,080,886 of record NC_136071.1, on the reverse strand, counting down.
GTGGCGGAATTCGATTATCTGGGGATCCGCCTGAATGATGCAATGAGCTGGACTGCCCACATTGATAAAATGACTCTGGCTCACAAAAGGGTGGGGGGCGCCCTTCTTAAGGAGTACAATAACTCCTCAAAACATTGTGTTGCTCCCATACTCGAGATTTACAAAGCCCGTGCAGTCCCTGCTTCTCTCTATGGATCGGAACTGTGGGGCTTGGGCAAGGTCGATTCACTGAGTAAGGCCGAAAATAAATTTATCAAGGACCTTCTTGCTATCCCAGCGAGCAGCCCGACCATCCCAATGCTCTTGGACACTGGCTGCAAAGCCATAAGGGACCAGGCTCGGCTTTGTCCCCTTCTGCTCTGGGCACGCTTGTGGAGGGTCCCGGAGCTACAATCTTACGCCAATGGGCTGGCAGAAGTGATGCATGCTGATGGTTGGAGTAGCATCAAATGGCTGAAGGACATAAAACATCTTTTAGGGGAACTGGGTCTGGCCTCTTGCTGGCATAGTCACTCCGCTCCACCAAAGAAGACTCTAAAAAAACTTTTCTGGGAGTGGGTTGAGGTGAAGCGCTCTAGTAGCCAGCAGCATTGTAAAACCACCGCAGCTTTCCTGTTGTTTAAAGACGTTGTCCTGTATGAGCCATATATGGATATTATAACAGTTGCCATGGATAGGTCCTTGTATATAAAATTTCGGCTAGGAACCTTGCCCTTGGCGGATCTCTGTTCAAGGTGGAATAAAGCCCAGCACACATCACGCTTTTGTGCCTCTTGTTCGGATAAACCAGAGACGGTGCCACACTTCCTTTTCGAATGCCCGGACTATGGTCGCCCCAGATCACGTTGGCTTGGCCCCATTTGCAGAGAATTGGGGACTCGTCAGCATTCTGTTGCCCTTCGGATTCTTTTAACGAATACAGCCCCTCCTATTGTTTGTGCTGTTGCAAAATTTTTAAAATGGGCTTGGTTGATAAGACTTAGAAGACTGTCCATATCAATTTAATTCTTTTTTAGCTAATTTATTCTGATATATCGTGTTTTAATTGCCATTCTATTTGTACAGTCTTACTTATTTCGACATGCTGTTTTTATATTTTTTGTACTGCTTTTATGATATGTGCATATCGAAATAAAGCATCAATCAAAAACATCTAGGATCGTAGTTTTGGGTGTTATTTTGGGCCAAAAGCAAATGAATGCTAATACTCATTTACAGTGTGGGGAACTGTAATAATAAGAATAGTGAGGGAGGTGGGCATTCGAAGCTACGTTGTTTCCTTCTGAAGCTCACAGACATACACTCTGTAGCAGCTGCGACACTTCATCCATTAATGCGCAGCGAGGCCAAGAGAACGCGTCATCAATCTCCTCCCGTCCCCCGCTCCATTGCAGTCAGTCTGCTGACTCTTTTATATTCCTGTGCGCCTGACATTTCCAAAACCTGAGCATGTTGAAGCAGTTAGGTAGCTCAAGAGTAAGTGAATAAACATACCAACTACACTTACTTTTTTTCTCTGTCTCACTCACAGTCTGCACCAACAATTTTCTGGATGCGTCAAAAAATAATTATCTCGGCCCCTCAGGGCAAGTATGATAGTTGACCGAGCAGAAACCCTTGTTTTAGTTTTATGGGTCTTCCGTTTGGAGTGTAGATATTAAAAACATCTGGACACATAATTTCAATCATATTAAAAGAAAATATGGTTGCAAAGATACATCGCAACCCGTCCTTCCGGTACTTAAGAAACATGGGAGCAGGAAACGAAGCTGTGCCTTCCAAGGGTTAACGAGCCGCAAATAGCATAATTTATCGCAGACTGTAAGTACAAATAATGAGAACGTGCCCGACTTTCAATCATTTGAGCGGGCCTAGGAAATCGGACAATAATACAATTAAACCAACTTAAAGCTTCAGTAATTCCCTAAGGGCTGTTAACAAAGCAGGCGTGGCACTCTCCAGAACAGAGCAGGCAAATATCCAGGCAAAATGAAAACGCTGCTGGCGTCATTGTTTTTTCAAAAACAAACTCCGTCTCTCAAAAATAAAAATGTGTGCTGCACGGCCACGTAAACATGGTGGTTGCTCAGTCGACTTTTAGTGCCTTCAGAGGAGCTGCTGAGGCAACGGTTCCTATGAAAGCAGAGAGATCTCTGCAGGGTGGCAGACATCTCTAAATATGGTGGGCGGGAGTCCAGCCAGGGGTCCGGAGGTAATTACTTCAGTCATCCTGACAGATGGAGACATGCTTTCTGTCCTCTTAATCAGTCCCTGTATCTGGATAGGGACCGGCTCACCCTCATTCATTCCTTCAGGTAGCCTCCAGGTCACAAGTAATGCTGATTCGTTGTAAAACACAGATCTGCATTAGAGGGAGTGAGATTTCTGGGAGTTACATATCAGCTACTGTGCAATTACAACAAACAAGATGGAACAGCCAAGCCAAGGGAGCATTGGCAAAGAAAAGAGCTCTGTTTTAAATGTGCTAATGTATGCAAACAATGGCATGTATAAATGCACACAGGTTACTTGTGCTTGTATCTGAGCAACCTGACTCTTTTTGGAATGTGACTAATGTGGGATGACCAGAGTGGTGCTCTTATCTTGACACAGATTCTTGCATTTCAAGTGAGGAATAGAGTACATGTGCTTTGTATTAGGTTGTTGTGTTTGTTTGGGTACACCTGCTACAGGGTCAATCTGGAACAGTTGAGGATGGTACTAACAATTGATTGTACTCTGTTTCTCAGATTGCATAATCCATCATTGGGAAACTAGGATTGTGACGTCTAGAATTTAAAAAACGTACTCCAAAATGCTCCAATGAGAGGCTAGACATCCACATGTGACATACTGGTTCCGCACAAAGCTTTGGAAGGTGCATAGCAGAAATAAATTGAGAATTCTCTACATAAATAGGAGACTGTTAGAACCGGCTGTCTCTAGTTGGCAGAGGTATACACTTCTGACAAATAGGGACACACCTTTTCTAGTCAGGGCAAGGGGATCACACACTTAGATAACCCCTGCTCACCCCCTTGGTAGCTTGGCAAAGCAGACGGGCCTATCTCAGAGGCAGTGCGTTAAGCATTTATGACCACATACAGTAATAAAGTGAATACACTATAAATGGACACGACACAGTAGTATTATAAAAACAAGGATGTTTATATAAGGCTTAGCACAAGACCAAATAATGACAAAAATATACCACAATCTTAATAAATACTCTTGGAAGGAAAATAATAGTTCAAGTACGGTTTCTTCTTAGCACAAAGTCTTTAGTACCAAAAGCAACTCTTCTTCTTTAAATCACAGTTCTTGGCAACAATGTAACCCCCACAGAAGTCACATGACGTCGAGGCAAAGTTAATCCAAAGGTTCGGCGTCGACCGACAGGAGCGCTACGTCGAGCCCAGAGTCGAAACAGACCCCCACAACACAGTACCCTGGAAAAGTGAAGCACACGATGATCAGCAGCGTCGAGATGTCCGGCGTCGCATCTTCGGCGTCGATCGGGCCTCGGAGTCGGGGCGATCTGCAGCGGCGTTGACGGATGTCAAGCAGGAGCAGCGCTCACGAGGCGAAGCAGGATACGGCATCGTCGTCGATGTCGTCGGTTGCAAGAGTGAGCAGCGCTCACGGCGTCGAGAGGGCTCGGTGTCAAGGCGGTCGGTAGCGGCTTCGCTACTGGCGTCGATTGGGCCCGGCGGCCGGCGTCGAAGGTGTGGGACACTGGAGCTGCACTCACGATGTCGGGCTGGATTCGGTGGCGTCCGTCGGCGTCGAGGTGCTGGACTTTCAGGTTCCAGCAACAGGCACTTTTAGCAAATGATGAAGTCCTTTAACCCTGTGACTTCAACAGGAGGCTGGCACTCTTCCATCCCTTGGAGATTTCCTAGGAAAAGCGTGAGAGTACACACTCAGTTCCTCTCTCCTGGTTCCTTGGCAAAAATAAAGAAGTAACTGCAGGATTCCCCCAACAACAGCACACTGGCAGAAGGGGTAGGCAAGTCTTTGGATCAGCAGGCTTCTTGTCCTTGGTGCAGGTTTCCTTGTCAGAAGTGATCTAAATCTTTGGTTCAGGGGTCCTTCTCTTATACCCCTTTTCTGCTTTGATCTCTTTGTCTGTGTAGGGAGATTTCCCACATCCTGGGTTTGTTGTGGGTGTAGCCAGGCCGCGGCACCTGGCCTATTCACTGTGCAGGGCAGGGTCTTAAGCCGCCCAGCAGGAAGTGGAGCCAGCATTGTCACTGGCAGGGGCAGGGCCATCAGTCGCCCGGTAGGAGGTGGGGCCAGGATCGTCCCTGGCAGGCACAGAGCCATCAGTGGCCTGGCAGGAGGTGGAGCCAGCATTGTGTCAGGCAGGGCAGGCTATCATGAGCTACTCTTCCCCTACTCTCAATGCAAATGCCTCACTCACCCCACACTGACTCATTCAGACCTCTGGAGCCACCCAGCTCCTGTCACACGCACACCAAACCGGCAGAGACCAGTAGATAGTCAGACAAGAAAATAGCTACTTTCTAAAAGTGCTATTTTCAAACACAGAGTCCAAAAACCATCCACCCAACAGATGTGTTATTAAACTCTGAGTTCAGGGATACCAAACTTGACATTGCACCATGCTCCCCGAGCCCGCTAGGATTATACCGTTTAATAATCCTGGCAGCCCATTCTAACTTATGGAGAGCAGGTAACCTTACAATAGTGAAAAACGAATATGGCTGTAATTCACTATTAGGACAAGCCAACCTCATCAGGCTTGTCCTACCTTATGCTTACAATGCACCCTGCCCTTGGGCCTACCATAGGGGTGACTAACATGAAGTTAAGGGAAGGTTTAGGGACTGGCAAGTAGGTCTAGCAATGGCAGACCTTTAGACATACTTTTACTAGGCTGCTCTTGTGGGTGGCACAACACGTGCTGCAAGCCCACGAGCAGCATTTGTATTTACAAGCCCTGGCACTCCTGGTGCACGCTACTAGGGACTGACAGTAAACCAAATAGCCAAAACATGGAGTTCAATCAATACATCAATTTCACATAGGGAGCACTTGCACTGTGGCACTGATCAGCAGTGGCACAGTGCCCAAAGCAATATTCCAGAAAAAACATCGTAAACAGAGGAGGCAAACAGAAAAAATGGAGGAGAGACTCATGTCAATGATGCCAGGTCTAACAAAGACATATCTAAACGTGTACTGCATCTATGAAAGAAGTCAAATACAACACTTTTATATGGTTCTAGACTAAATCAAACGAGCAAATCAGGTCAGTGAGCCTTCAGAAACAAACAAGTAATTTAAACTATGGTACCCATTATTCAGCATTTTACGGCTGGTAAACAGAAACTATAAAAGCAGAAAAAGAATTAAAATGCCAGCTTTTGGAAGAAGTCGAGCCCTACAACAATTCCATGATAGATCTATTCAGTAAGCAATTGCAGCACACTGGAGTGCACAGAAGAAAACACTTTAATTCTATCTGCTCTGTCTGCAGCTGGCTGTAGTTAACCGATTGCATTGTGATAAACAGAAGCACTTGGTGGTGAGGCATGGGGGACTATCAGTCACAGAAGACATTATGCTCAGTCCTCTGCCAATAAGCTAGGATAATCTGACAGATACAGGAGTTTAGCCACCACAATCTTTAGTCACAACAGCTCTAGAAAACGAGTACCTCATGGGAAGAAGCCAACATCTGGCAGTGCCACCATTAGAGGTACCCCCCAGAATATAAGGACACCACAATACCCAAAAACCAACCTTGCCACCGAAAATATAGAAAGCCAATAACATGAAGACCAAGAACCTCCTTGCCCAAGAACCACATCTCTCCCACCTGAGAAACGAGGTCACCCAGAATTGAAACTGAGAGTCCCAGGAAGGCCACCAATAACATCTCAAAGCAAGTCTTATGAATTGAAAAGCTATCCCATGTTATCAAGACCAGAGAACATGTGTGCACACCTCCCCTCCACAGTACACAGAGCTTTCCCTTGTTTTCAGGAACCAAGGTAGCACTAAAACTTTAATTTTCTTCAAAAAGCAAGCATCATCATATGGGGACCCAGTGTCCTCCAAACAACAATGGAAGCAAGAGAGAAAACAGAGTAACATAAAGCCACAAATACCAACATCACTTTCTTTCACACACGAACTGGCACCAAGGTAGCACTACAACTTTAATTTTCTTCAATACCCAAGCATCATCATATGGGGACCCAATGTCCTCCAAACAACAATGGAAGCAAGAGAGCAAACAGAGGCACAGAAACGCACAAACACCAACATCACTTTCTTTCACACATGAACTGGCCTCTCTCTCATCATATCCCTTCTGTTTGAACAGAAACTGAATCATACACCATCTGCACTAGGCATCCAGTATGTTCTATATTTCATTTTATTTGTATTGTTTAACCTGTATGGACGGCTATGGTTCCATCCTCTGTGGTTACCAGGAGGACATTGAGTATTCAGGAGTGATATGTGGAAGACCTGATAGATTTGAAGATGAGCAGTTAAAGATAGTTGAGCTGTCATGGGATTACTTTTTTTTCACGTAAGGACTGACATAGCAAGGTTTCAATTTCGAGGATGCACCCATCTATTCCAGGTAAGGTGTGGTTAACCAAACAAACTGTGTAGTGAGAGAAAAGGGTCTACTCTCTGAATGTGACCCAAAAAATTACAATCATCCTCTTTCGGTTTCTCAACCTAGGGGTCATGTCTTTAGACACTTCTGTAAAGATTTGTATAGGATCGTGGGCTTCAGGAACCATAGAAGGGGAGGAAGAATCATAAAAAACATGCTGGGATGGTACGGATACCTGTGTTCGAAGTAAGGGTTTTTTAGGCAAATTCAAGTACAGACAACAATTCCAACCATGTCTGTTCTTGAGTGGCACAAAAACATCATGGGAGCTGCTCAATGTTTTTGTTTCAGCTTCCATATTGTCCATCATTTTTGGGACGATAGGCTGAAAAATAGGACAGATGTAACCTTTGCATCTCTTTCCAGAATTCGGATAAAAACTGCGTACCTGTGACTGAAATGATGTGCTCAGGAAACCGATGTAACCTAAATATATGATGGATATGAGACTGTGCCAAGCTCCTCACTATTGAGACAGCTTTCAACGGAGTAGAGTCCTGTAATTCTAGAGGTCTATTTCTTTCCGAATAATTATATTTCCTTTTACAGATGGAAGGTCAATGTGAAATCCATACAAATATACCATGGATAATAGAGTAGGGATGGAGGCTGGTGTACCCCTGGTGCTTTTTGAGTAGCTGACTTTGTTGTGGCACAAACTCCAAAGCTGCTCACATGTTGGTGTACATCTTTTGATATATGTTTCCATCATGCACATCAATGAATCAGCTCAAATGTTTCTTAGTGGCAAAATGATCAGCTGTGTCTGTTGGGTTTCTGAATAAGTAGTCATACCTGACAACCATGAAAATAAATTCACAGCGAGATGTACTTATTCAAATCTTTCAAAGGGATGGTGATAGCTGCCAAGATGTTCGTTGGAGATATGAATAAAATACATTCCACCTCATCATCCTTTCCCTTCCATATAAATCATAGTTAGAGTATCCGATTTAGTATTCTAAGGACCAGGATTAAATGTATTGAAGAAAATAAACCTGGAAAAGAAATGGATCCAGAGTGGCCGCCTCAGATTACTTGTATTTGATGTTTTAAGTAACCTCACATTTCTATTACCTGTAATGGCTATTATTGTATGCTTAGCACCCTGTAAGTAGTGTATCAACTCGGTAAGGCTTCTTTGTTAGCAGTACGTCTTTATTTTACATGGTAAGGTTAACAGATGTAGAATTCGAGTAGAAGGGGATAGGAACTGCACTATCCAAAGCACATGTATACACAACATATGTTTGCTGATAGTCAGTATGCTTCAGGATGCTGTGGTAAACCACTCCTTTATATTCTGAAACGCTAATTGTAAAGAAGACCCCCCCATGTGCATGGTTTGTTTTTCTGTAGTGTAGTAGTAACAACAAGTCTTTCATGTTAGTAGTAGTAGATGTAAACATCTAAAAATATTTGCAAACCCCAGGTAGCGTTGAAGGGGTTTGAGAATATTAAGAGGGTGGGCAATGCAAGTTTGATTTTTACTCTGATCAATTTCAATGCCTTGAAAAGAGAGTAACTATCATAAAAAGAGATAATTTTAATGGTCGAACTCATATTTAGATAGGTTTGCAAACATTTCATTTTAGGATTCTTCGTCCTCTCTGAGATTTCTTTCACATAGCCCACTTAACTTTGCAAGTTTGTGGAAAACACAAAAATATTGTCAAAACTGGAAACCATACATTAGTCTAAGATATCATGAAATACATGATTAAGGAAGTGTTGAAAGGGAGCAGCGGTTTTGCCCAGCTCTAATAGGGTAACTAAATATTCATAATGTCCAAACTGGGTATGAAAATCCATCTTCTATTCATCACCTGGAGGGATCAATTCTAGGTTTTAGGTTGCTGTCAGATTGACTTGATTTATTAACATTTCTATGAATGGCAAAAAATATACATCCTTAATTATGATGAAACTGAGGTGCTGTAGTCAATACAAGTTCACAACTCCATTTCATCCTTCTCTGGGTGCTCCTGCAGTGAAAGTAGATTGCTAGATGTATCCTTTTGCTTAATTATCTTTCATACTCTACTGCAGAATTTGTTTTCTTGGTCAGTCAAAGGAACAATTCTCCCCTTAAGGAATATAAGCTCCTCAACCACCCAACTATCAAAGAGTACAGAAGCAAGATGGCGAACGTGTAAGGCACTAGTGCGTAGCTCTCTTCATCTAGACTTTTGCCAGATTCAGATACAGCTGGAAAATCGAGCATGCTCTCTGGTGTTGCTATCAAACTTTTGCGTGCAGTGGATCATCAGGGAGTGTATGGCGAAAATAAGTGCAAATGTGCTGCAGCTCAGAAACGGCTCTCCGGGCATGGGAGCATTTCATTACAACAGGTGGCACATACATTGGATGCCCTCAAAGGTTATTGGTGAATCAAATGGGGCCAAAAACTGTTGGTGGACCCTCAGCAATGCAAAGGCCCGGCAGCACCAGGTACGGCATCTGTGCTGACCTCGGCCAGCACAATGGGTGGTACTAGTAATAACACCTTCACAACAGCAAGGCAGAGTGGTTGCCAGTGGCAACCAAGCTCAAAAACGGACCATCTGTAGAAAAAAGGAAAGGAAAGCTTTGCTCCTCTCACTTCCCCTGAGTACCTGGCCCTACAATTGCAGATCATATTCGGAGGCCACTGGGGGAGACCAGGCTACTGACTTGGTAAAGATGGCAGAATTACCTCTGGAACCAGAGCTAAAGGAGCAGGTGGGGAATCCTTCGCTTAGTGAGGATTCAGTCTCCAGCACAATGAAAGATCACCCAGCGGGGCAGTCTACACCAGACTCACAGCTAAATCACCTTGCTGCTTCTAAAATGGTAGAGGCTTCTTCTTCACAAAGTGAAGTAGGAGCCAAAAAGGGCAAAGGCAGTGCTCTAGGTACAGCAATAGGAGCTCAGTGAGCAAGTGACATCCAGTAAGACGTACTCCATAATACATCCAGAGCCCAATATGGTTAACAAACTTCCTAAGTCACATAGACAGCATAAAAGTTGGATAGCTTTAACCAAAACCAGGGGCTTGGATACCAGGGTATTTTTTCTCGCTTTCAGATGGAATGGAATTGTCTGAGGAGTTTTGGGATTTGGCATGTGACTCAAAGGGCAGTATCCCTAGTGGATCTAGTGATTCTCCTGAGGATACCATTTCATTGACATCTCATAATTCTCTTAGAAAGAGCAGGAGGCAAACAGGTGCAGAAAAACACATACAATTGAATTCTTCAACTGCAACAGCAACCTTGGTAGGCAAAGGTTTGGGGGACTCCCAGGGTCTCTCTAGTACAGACTAGCAGACTCTGGAAATTATCTACCACACTATCATGTCTCATAGGGACTTGACGCATGCTGACAGTCAGAAAGCCCGAGCGGTGACCCAAAAACTACAAGGAACAGTACATTAAGCCCCTCAAAAATGTTCAGCAATCGCAGAAAAGATGGACAGGTCCACAGTTCTGGAAATGGATGTTGCAGTTACAAAGGGTCTCATTGGGGTTCATAAACTCCAACTAATCGATATCTAATGGAAGCTGGAAGATCACGAAAACCGTACAAGGGAAAATAATTTTCAGGTCTTAGGGGTGCCAGCAGCGGGGAAGGAAAGAAATGACACAAGATTGTTCCTGATTGATCTTTTCCAGAAGGGCTTTCCCGAGATGCAGGGCTGGAACTGGGCTCAAGAGATTCAAAGAGCCCAAAGAATTCCACGGTGAAGAACTGAAATCTTCATTCTCAGGGGTCTCACTAATATAAAAAAAACTTGGCACAGAAGCTGAAATACGAAAATACATCTTTATTAAACTTAATAAGTGAGGCCACGTCACACAGAAGCCGTAGCAACTGAATGAGGTAGTCTAAAGAATACAGAACACAGAGGTCTTTTATATGCTTAGGATTTACAAACTCAGCACAAAAGAAAGGGGCAGTCCTAGCTTCTGCAAGCATACAAAATACCTAATATGGACATACAAGATCTGCAAAATATTAGCCAATAGAAAAACATCATGTAACCAGAATGTCCCCCTTACGTCGTGTTTCTGCCCAACCCATAAGTCAATCAATTACAGCACTTATAGGTCAATCAGTAATGGCAGAACATGTCTGTATGCAGTTAGGCCAGCTAGTGTCTGAGATTGCTTTCAAAGCAAGGACAGAGGGGGGTTTTCTACACGTTCCAGTCCAAAGGGCAGAAACACTTCATGAATAGAGCAGTCTGAGTAAAGGCAACACAAATTGATGACAAATGTAAGATGGAGTCAAAATTAAAGAACCTCAGACCCCCCTTTTGCCATTACACAGGCAAATCCTAAAATTATTTTGCAAACATTATGTATTTCAGTGACTATTGACAATGCCAATAAAACAATAAGAATCAGTCTCCAAACACCAATTCTATGCAATCGCACGGGAAATACCCAGAGTCCGTCGAAGCCTCTTCTGGCAGGCTTCTATTGTCCATCACATCCTGTTTCTGTTGTTTTCTTCCGCATGGGCCTCTTCATTCAGGCCTTTCATGAAAATGATGTTACTCAGTATCCGTTGGAGTGCCTTCCTGGCAAACACTCACAGCTCACTTGAAAGTCTCAATGTCTCAATGCAGTGCACTAATATTTCCTGTGCTGCAGGCACTACAGATAGTGTCCTCTTCATTAATCAAGGGCACAGATCATCTCATGCAGACCCAAGTACTATTAATCGGGGAAGAGCAACAGACTGTCACTCTCAGCAACACTTTCAGGCTCCAACACTCTCTATTCAGTGTCAGAGGATGCTCGGGCTGCTCTTTCATGGGCACCATAATGTAGTGCCTTTTGCCAATCTCAAATCTTCCGGTGCACTGCACTTCCGTTGGAGCAAAGGAAAAGGGGTTGTGTGGCCAAAACTCAGGCCAAGGGGCTCAAGGGACTGCACACTGTCAGAGGTTAACCAGCACATGACAGGTGGGTGGAAAACTGAAGCCTCAAACAACAAGAATCCTTCTCTTTCGCTCTTTGCACTGAAATTCTGGTTCTGTGGCAAAACCAGATCCTCCTTCTTTTCTGATGTTCAACGCCTTCTGATGAAGCAAGTACAATACGTTGGAGATATCACTGATGGCACGCTGGCGATCCCTGTCTGGGTGCTGGGACTGTAGGGCCAAGGTATGTAGCCCTCATCTGTAACTGACACTGATGAGAATTAGAACTCATCTTTATCACCGTTCTGCAGGGTATCATTCTTCCTTTGACTCTGGAAGATCCCGCAGAACCTAGTGACGTAGGAAATGTGACACAGTTGTTTCCTTCAATTTAATTACAAAAACAGTTCATTGTATAACAAGGGGACTGCAAGCAAGTGGCCTGCAATCTTTAAAGGAGTGGCCATACGTCATGGGACATTTCTGGTCTAGAACACACTGTCATTCTCAAAGGCAATACAAAGAAAAAAGGCAGTAGGCAAAACAGTGCATCTAGCCTCTTTAATTGGGTTTCCATGTGAGAGCATATCCTCTACCATCTAAGGGTAGATAGCGACATGGGAATTCTAATTGAATGGATGTCCTCACACATAGTGGCATTGTCTAATGGGGCAAACACATTTTTTTTCTCTAAATGATTACATATAGGTGTTCCTAAATTCCTTATCTAGAGCACCTCAAAAGAGAGATCACATAATACATATTATCAGGGACATGTAGATACCTCCCTTTAATAATTTTGCATCAGATGGACTATGCAATACAAAAGCTAATGATCAAAATGTGGAAACAAAAGACAAGAACTAGAGAGTCCTAGTATTTCCTATATTTAAAATACATCTGATCCATCAAAAATTAAAGCAGCAGAAAAAAGGAACTAAAAACCAAATTAGAATAGGCATTGAATTTGTCATGTTCAAAAAAACGTAAGGTGTCTCCTATTGAGGTGGAAAACTTGTCTTACTATAGTATTGAGTCAGTTAACCAGTCCATCACTATCCTAACAGTCAGACTGGAAAACATCAGAGTAGTTCTAAAGAACATTTTTGAAAACCAGACTGGTCATACAAAAGGGAATTATACATAATATGGGGTCTCTGGTACATTACTGCAGTCTGGAAGTGTGAACCTGAGCAATACACCAACTGGTGAAAGGAATTTGGAAAAGGGAAATGGGACTAGGTAAAAATGAAGCCTTGTTTCCTTTATGGTACAAAGCCATACACTACTTAGGAAGCAGAACAAAACTGACTAATGTAATATAGAAATGAGGTCACCATGTACAAGAGTCACAAATCTATAATTTATCCTTACGTCCAATCAGGATACATAAATTTAGGGCTGCCTGTTCCTTTAAGGGAAAAGGACAGTATCGTGACTAATTGCAGATGACACACTTTGATTCTGTATATCTCTTTTTTATTTTCCTTCAAATACCATTAAAGCCAAATTTGACATACACTGGTGAAGTGTTGTCTTGTTTTGTTCACAGCATGAAAAATCATATCTGTGAAATTTAGTATCAGCGCAAAAAAAAAAAGAAAAAAACCACACATATGCCAAGCCATCAGATATACGCGCTGTATATCAAGCACAAAAAGCATAGACAAAACAATAGCATATGTAAATAAGCGGTAACACACAACACTATTGCATGCACTTTTATGCACTGTGAACCTGCAGCCCAAAACAGAATATTCAGGCCTGCTTAATTTGTCAGGCTTAAAATCCTCACCCTCCTTTTGACAGCAGATCACCAGTTAGTGGATATTTGGCTGTCAAAACACAACTAACTGTGTCGCTTCTGACACACAGGACCAGCAGGAACAATTCATAAAAGGATAAAATGCAAAAATATGTAAAACGCACAAACATTTCTGCACATAACACACAAAATATCAACTGTAACAACCATCTTTTGAAAACATGCTAAACCTTTTTAACTTTCCAAAAACTTTTTCACAGACACTCTGCGTGTCCCGTGCGCCAACACCCTTTGAGGCCCTGCTTTTCCAAGCAATAATTTCTCCATCTCTTTACACTTACTCCTATCCTACTTCACTGACCTTAAGGTCAAAATCTGCCTTGCGGGCTCCTCAGCCCTCTATCTCTTCCTCACTCAAAGGCTGAAAAAAAGACAAAAAACCTTCCCAACTCTTTCTAACCTGCAATAACCAACCCTATTTAAAAACACATGATATATATATTACTCCTGTTAGGGGCTACAATTTATTTCTATACTTAGATTATTAAAACAGTTACTGTGAATAATTCGCAGAACATAATAACACACATACCAGTTTTTAGAACAAATGCTTGTTTGCAATGGTACTCATTTCATCAACCTTAAATGGATGAAGGTCTCAGTTAGGTCCAGCAAAAGTTAAAACCTTCCACCCTGATATTAAACTCAAACCTCTGCACCAGGCACATTGGCTCACTGACCTATTTCAAAGGAAACCCAAATGGGAACAACCTGCAAATTTGTATTATACCTAAATGTATGCATTTACTGAAGCCTAAATCACTTTAAAGCTATTGTAAATGGCAAAAATGCCCAAATTTTACCCAAATTCGACTTTGATATTTGGGGCACTTAAAAATAAATATCCTATAATAATGTTACATATTAATCATCCTCAGAATGTTCTTTACAAATTGCAGAGATTGGACATTAGACATATCTCCTGCAAATCCTGAGAAAAATGAGTTTTTCACGCCTGCGTCAAGTGAAATTCTATATGCTAATGTCCTCATTATGCAGTATACCATACCTTAAATTAAATTATAATGCTAGGAGGTCACAGTATAAGTATTAAGCTTCATGAATAGTAAAAAACAAATTTTGTAGCACTTATTTTTATAACCCAATCATTTTTGATAATTCCACATATTAAGGCTCTGTAATTCCTCGAATCTGACTTCATTTTATTTTTTTTTATTTTCTCTGTGCCACGTAGGCCGACGAACAAAGTGGCCTGGCCTCCCCAGGTCATGTACACATTAACCAGATTAAACTGTGAGAAACTAACTTCTTCACCCGAAACTGACCTGCAAAACCAATTTCCTTGATTGATCTTAACTTTTTAGTTTCCTTGCACTTGCCCTATCTTGTTTCAGCATCTGTTACGGTTTCTTTCTTTTTAAATGTTTCTTCACTACATGGGTTAATTATTACTTAGGAACTGAGCCAAGAATATGCTTAGAGAAATGCTTAAAGAGAGGAAAACCCTTAATTAAAATGTCTTCCTATAATACAAAATAATGAACCTTAGTTTTGAAACCTTTTTAAAACAACATTCTGAAATGCAAAGTTTCACCTGTGCAACTGAGGGGAAAATCCTGACTGAATAAATATTCCTGTTTATTTAGCTTGTCTCTAAGGGCCAGATGTATCAAAGGGTTTTGCCCATTCTGTGTCTATGGGAAAATGTGTTCATGCATATGGCCCTTAGTGTTTGTAACATGAGCAGCTGGCAGTCTTTTTCAAACTAAAACATATCAATGCATGTTCTATATTATTTTGAGTTCAGCAGGAATTTACTTCAGCTGATCTGTTTGCCTGTTAATATCTAACACAATGTATCTAAGGAAAATGCTGTAAGTTTTTTTTTTCTTTTTGCAAAATACCCAATTTCGTTTTTGGGGGCTTTTTATTCCTAGTGAATGTGAATTTACATTTTAGTTTTTAAACATTTAGACATCTTGCTTAATAGACTGAAAACATCAGGAAAAAACACAAACACACATTTGAGCTCATTTCAGACATAAACAGAAAGGGGTCAAACACTCAGGACACACATTATGGCGCGCTTTTAGCCATGCATTTCGTGAATAGCGCCATCGCTATTCACTTACAGAAATTGCACTAATGGGAAAACCACATAGACATTTAAACACACATTTAACCCACATATCAATACTCAGGACAGAAATAAAGGACAGCCCACAGACTGTACTTAAACCAAACCATTTGTAAATACTAGTTGTAAGTCATATTTACAAGAAACGCTTCTCAATTGTGTTCCAAAAGACTGCGAAAACAGCCCAACAGACTGATGTATGTCCAAGAAGCGAAAATACACTCAATTCACTAGCTTTGACTAGCAGAACACCAAAAATCGCTCTGCATATCTTCATTCATAAAATTGCACAGAACAAAGGATCCTTGTATGTATTATGTCCATATTTTAATTCCCTGGGGATACAAAATCACCAAGGAAGAAATATGTTTGTAAATCTAAACCTATTTAGATATTCCCTCTAGGGAAGCCGGCTAATTTACTTCACATCACAACATGGTACCTTCCAAATACAGCAACACATTCTTCTTATGTGAGCTTTCAAACAGGCATGCCCGAAATATTGCAAAATATACAATATTATAATCAAAATAGTGCTTAATGTACTTTTCGTACGTGCACCGTTCAACTAAACCAAATAGAGAAAATTCTCCTCATTACCTGTCTACACAAATTGCAATTTGCATATACAAACCTATACAAATCCAAAAGTTGGCCAACACAAATTCCAAAGTACCAAAGCTACAGTAAGCGTTACTAAACTACCATACTCTTCCAAAGCTACAGTAAGGGTTACTAAACTACCTTACTCTTACCAATCAAAAAGGTTATCCAAATTCTAACTGTCAAGTTCTAAATGACCTAACGGTCGCTTTGTTTTTTTTTTTAATACTCACGCCAAAAAGGCTCTCAGTCGGCTGCAGAGACGAAGAATCCCCAGAATCCCTGTGCACAGAGTACCTTCTTAGTAGAATCCTGTCTTGTCCTCCTCAGTAGCTTTCTGTCTCCTGACAAGATCACTCCCACAGAAAGTCACTTCTCTGATGAAGCCCGCGTTGGCCGCGCCATCTGAAGAATTGAAATCTTCATTCTCAGGGGTCTCACTAATACAAAAGAACTTGGCACAGAAGCTGAAATATGAAAAGACATCTTTATTAAACTTAATAAGTGAGGCCACGTCACACAGAAGCCGCAGCAACTGAATGAGGTAGTCTAAAGAATACAGAACACAGAGGTCTTTTATATGCTTAGGATTTACAAACTCAGCATAAAAGAAAGGGGCAGTCCTAGCTTCTGCAAGCATACAAAATACCTAATATGGACATACAAGATCTGCAAAATATTAGCCAATAGAAAAACATCATGTTACCAGAATGTCCTCCTTACGTCATGTTTCTGCCCAACCCATAAGTCAATCAATTACAGCACTTATAGGTCAATCAGTAATGGCAGAACATGTCTGTATGCAGTTAGGCCAGCTAGTGTCTGAGATTGCTTTCAAAGCAAGGACAGAGGGGGGTGTTCTACACGTTGCAGTCCAAAGGGCAGAAACACTTCATGAATAGAGCAGTCTGTGTAAAGGCAACACAAATTGATGACAAATGTAAGATGGAGTCAAAATTAAAGAACCTCAACGGGTGTTGGGACAGATGAACCTTGACATGGGGAAACCTAGGGCAATTTTATTAAGAGAAGCAATCTTTGAAAAGGTGTGCCTGGACTAAAAATGTGCTGTTGATGATTGTTCTTTTTTTGTAAGGCCTGACATTTGTCAAGGAACAGTTGAGAGGGGATGGAGACTCCGACAGCTAATTCGGTCCTATTAGGATAAGGGGGCACAGGCATTCTTGATGAACCCGGCGAAGCTTAAGATAGTTTGTTTTTTGTTTTTAGGTCATTTTTATCGCACACAAATCATCCCAAGGGGATCTCTCGGCGCTCGAGAAAACGACAGGCGGTCTGTGAGGAGCGGCTTAAAAGAGCCATGTTTTGAGCATTTTTTTTAATTGGGACAGGTTCGGACATTCCCGGATTTGTTCCAGGAGGCAATTCCAAAGTTTGGGGGCCAGATAGGAAAAGGAACGACCCACCATTTTTGTCTTCCTGAATCTGAGGCAGCACAGCAGCTTCCGATTACTAGATCTGAGCTGCCGTGTAGGTTGATACCATTTTAGTTTGTTGGTCAGATAAGCCGGACCCAGACCATGCAGGGCCCTGAAGACCAAACACAACATCTTAAAGGTGGCCCGTTTCTTAACTGGAAGCCAATGTAGTTGGCGGAAAAGAGGCACAGAGGGGGTTCGGGCTGCTGTATTTTGCACGACCTGTAATTTGGATAAAAGGTCCTCCCTGATTCCTACCAATAAAGAATTTCCATAATCAAGGCGGCTGATTAACAGCGCCTGGATAAGAGTCTTTCTAGCGCTAAGCGGGATCCATGGGAAAATCTTTCTCAACATCCGCATTGTCCCAAAGCAAGAGGCTGCAAGGGTCTTTACCTGTTCCTCCATTGAAAGCTGATTATCTATCTTTATCCCCAGGTTCTTCGCCCAGCTTTTCGGGGAGTGGCCTCTCCTAGTTCTGATGGCCACCAGTCTGGGGACCACAGATCCACAGCCTTGCCAAACAAGAGTATCTCAGTTTTAGCGGAATTTAGTTGTAGAAAGTTTCTCTTCATCAAATCTGCTATATTAATCATACACCTCAAAAACGTTGCTTTCGTTTCGGCCCGATCTCTCTCTATGTGTAAGATCAGCTGTGTGTCATCAGCGTAAGATATAGTTTCAAACCCACAGTTCCTGATGACTGAGGCCAGTGGGGCAACATATAGATTAAATAATGTGAGACTCAATGTAGAGCCCTGTGGCACCCCCTTGTCCACTGCAGCTGGCGGTGACACATGGCACCCTAATTGGACGGATTGAGTTCTATCGGAGAGATAGCTCTGATACCATTTAGGGGTTAAGCCTTCAACACCAATCTCTCGTAGCCAGTTTAGCAGAATACTGTGTGCGATGGTGTCAAAAGCTGCCGACAGGTCCAGCAGCACCAACATAGCTGGAGAATCCCCGTCAAGCGAGGTCCTAACGGTATCCGTAACTTCGAGCAAGGCGGCTTCCGTGCTATGAGATGCACGAAAACCTGACTGAGAGGGGTCCAGTATCTTATTCTCTTCTAAATAGTTAGAGAGGTGTCGGTTTATTATTGCTTCAATGATTTTGGACCAACATGGGAGAAGAGAAATGGGTCTATAGTTTAGCGCGTCTGTGAGGTCTGCTAGTGCCCTTTTCAGCAGAGGTTTTATACGCGAGACTTTCCAATTATGAGGAAAGATAGCCGTAGCTAAGGAAGTATTACATATATCTGCCAGAGTATCTGCCAGGATAGGGGCAAGCTCCTTCATAGCCCTAGATGGCAGTGGGTCTAAAATCGATCCTGACTTGGCCTTAGCCAATAAGGCACCCACCTGATCTGTGATAATAGGGAAATTATTTATGCTCGGTGAGCCAGGGATTGCCTTAGGAGCCTGACTGTCATACATGTCCTCTAATTTTCCAAAGGAGCAGTATATGGTGTCAATCTTATTGGTGAAATGGGACACTAAATGATTACAGAACTCCTGTGTTGCTGGCGGGAGCGAGTTATTGGCCCGCGGGCTAGTGAATTCTTTTAGAATAGTAAAAAGCTCCTGTTGATGAGTCTTTAGCCTCCATAATTCGGGTGCTGAGATTAAACCTCCTGGCCGTATTGCAGCTGTTTAGATATCTTCTATGGGCCTCATGATGACAGTGTTCATCAAATGCTGATTTGAACTTTCTCCATCTTCTTTCAAATGATCTGCATGCAGCCTTCTCCTGTTTTAGTGTGGCAGTATACCATGGAGCAGGGGCTAATTTAGCCTGAATTTTTACCCTCTTCACAGGTGCGATCACATCAAGTACAATAGAGTAAAAAAACACAGATGTTTACTTCTGAAATGTTTACTTCTGAAATTTAAGCTAAATAATTCCTCAAGGACAAGAATCTGTAAGCATATGTTTCTGTGATGCACCTTAGCCACTATACTAGATCAATGATTGTGCCTTGATGTGTTTTAATGCGTAGTGAGATAAAGGAAAGTCTAGCCTAACAAGCGAGCAGATGTGGATATAAAAGGAAATGTTGGTTTTGTTGTATTTTATGTCTTTTCTATATACTTTCCCCCCCTCTTCTTTCTCAGGTCCTACTTGTTATATGTTTGCTTTGGTCATAGGGTTAAGTTGTATAATACAATCAACTTGGATGGCGGCATAATGCTCTGGGGGACAGGTGGAGAGATCCTGAACATCACTACAGACCTATGCAGGGTCTGTATGCTGCACATAGGTCGGAGGGGTATGGGCAGTCGGGGATTGGTTGTTGGAGGTGGGGGGTGAGCTGGGGCAGTAGAAGGGGGGTTCAGTGTGGGTAGAGGGGGGCTTCACAAAAAAACAAAAAGCTATCGATCGTAAGTAGAATCATTTAAAGGGTTGACTCAGGTTTTGGTCCGGGGTTGTGACTCCAAGGAATAAAAAAGTTCATCCTGACCCGCTTAGGGAGTCGAGTCAACTTATTTCGGTCAACGCACACCCAGCTGTTACATTATGTATGGTGGTAAAATTCACATTTGCTCTGTTAACGATTGTGTCTCAAACGATAAAGCTGAGAAGCAAAATATTGACAAAGTGCTCAGAACTTGGGGTCCTGATGTCATTTCAGAGCAGGAGACTCATTTCTCTACAAAGTAAGCACACACAATAATAACAAGCAAAAATTATATGTGGTACAATAACCAAAATTAAATCACTTATTAAGTAGCACCTTAAGAGTAACAAAGGCACCTTAATCCCAGCCCTACAGTATGACTATTTTGCTTATCCTGGCATTTTAGACGCTACTTTGGAGTTATGTCTTAGTTCGTCATACAAAAAACTATTTTATCAACCGCGACATGTTAAACGCTCCAGATGAAGACTAGAGCTAGGGCTAGTAACTCAATCAATCCAGTGCAAGGCATCCATGTTAAAATATCACATCAAGTGCAGGACGGCTCCCAAGAATTCAGTAAAAAGCCTTTTGAAAAACATTAATGAAACCCCAGGCAACCCATGGTCTATTAAACTAAATAAAGCAATCTTGTTATTCAAGACTGAAGTTTCTGCTTTTGGGGATGGTTCCATCCCATATTCTGCATGGAAGACAGACATTAACAAGCAAATGAAAGTGGCTTCTGGGGTCCAGGATTTACTCACTGTCGATAGCCGAGGGTTGGCACAGACTCTAAAGGATTCCTATCATGTTGGGAAACTGCAAAAATATTTCGTGGATTCCATCTATACAGCTACTCAAGCTCAAATCCTTTATATGAGACTTCTTGCATTACTAATACGAGATTTTTAACCGCACTAGGCTGGCATAGGTGTTGATAATAATTGAAAGTTATGCCACAATTATCAAGAATCATGGTTTCATTTGCTATGCTGCTGCCCCGATTCAGATTATCAAAGGCGATTACGGCTAAATCCAAATTTTTGGGGCAGACGGAGTACATACCTCTGCACAGGCATCTTCCTTTTGCTTTAATAGCAGATCACCTTGGGTGCTGTGTAAATGCCCTACATGTGTGAACATTTTAAACCAAATCTTATTGAATGCTTGGGCTACAACCCTCCCTTTGAAACAATGTCAGACATACCATCATTTGTGATATGTCTTGGGCTACCTACACAACAGTTAGGGTTTTAGTAAGATCTGATTTGGACAATGGTGTTCTCTGGATAGAGGGTGCTCATCTATCAGGTGAAACCCCTCTTAGTAAGAATGTCTTTGCACTTTGTATCTAGTTTGGACCATTTCGGTTGGTTAACTATAATGTTTTAGCAGCAGAGTCATAAAGAGTTATTACTCTTTTAGTTATTCGTGTTAGACACTCTGATACATAGGTACCTTACATGGCAAGCAAGAGTATGGGATTTAAGTTTGCCCCAAACAAAGATTATAGTGGGCGTTTTGATGGGTACTCTCGCATTTTGCATCTGCCCCTTGGAGAGGGAGGTACCAGGAGGGCAGGCTGGAGGTAATAGGAGTGATAGTTCCAGTCAGCATTAAGCACAGATGGTATGCTGGAGGAATTGAGTGTGAAAGTTCTAGTGAATAATACAACTTTTCCCCTCTATATTGTATTATTTTATTGGTGTATATTGAAAGACATTAGAGGCAATTCAATTTGTTTCACCACATTTATAAAACAGCTCAGTGTATACATTGCCTACCTTGTATTGTGAACATCTTTTTACATTGACTATGAATTTTAGTGCTTAGGTAATTATGTTTTATCCTAAGAATGAAATTGTATATTTTAGACTTGATTAGACCGATGCACTCTGCACTTTAAATAATGTATTGGAACTTTGCTGACTTTATTGGTAATTAGGTATTTTGAAAATAAATATGGTGTATCATGTAGGTTTTCTTTTAAATTGTTATGGTTTTAATTTACTATAAAATAAACAAATTACATACTTAATTTACTTACAACACGCATAATAACATGAGGTACAATATGGGAACACACAAATATATATAGTAATGGTAAAAAAATGTATACAGTATACAATGGGATATGGAACAAATTAGTATTATATATATCGGTGTTACATTAAATGCCACTCAAAATAAATAACAACAATTGTATACATGAGGAGTCTGGAGTACTGTGTGTTACATAGAGTGCCACTCAAAATAAATAACAACAATTGTATGCATGAGGAGTCTGGAGTACAGGTGGATACAAGGCACCGGAAAATCCTGAGCTAGATATGAAAGGGAACTGCCATGGAAGGGAGAGTAGATGAAGAGATTCTTTCGAGGTAGTGAATGTACAAGGCATCATAGGACTAGTGTCAGGGCAACTTGCATATGTGAGCAAGCTAAGATAAAGTACTTCACCGATAGGGTCTACACATGAGGAGAAATGTTTCCCATGGGTCAGTTCAGCAGCTCGGGAGAGTAGTAACAGATGGATCCAACTACGTTCAGAGCAGCATAGAACTGGCAAGTGCCAGTGTAGAAGAGGACCATTCTCTGTGTTCTATAACATAAGCAGGAAAACTCCAAAAGGTATAATTAGTCTACCATGGATTTTGGGTGGAGGGGGGTTGTGTTGGACTTGGCCCTCTATGCAAGGCCAACACTGAACTTTGTGCCTCCACGCCTCCTGTATTCTGAAACTGTTTTTGTTGGCCTTAGAGCTCTGCACATTTTACTACTGCTAACTGATGTTAAAGAGCTTGTGCTTTCTCCCCTAAACCTGGGAAAATTCGCTCATACCCAATTGGCACATTTAATGTACTTATAAGTCTCTAGTAAAATGGTTCTGCATATACCCAGGTCTGTACATTAAATGCTACTCCCAGGCCTTCAGCTCTTATTGTACAACCCACTTCAATAGCCGTTTAAACATTTCTGAGGCCTACTACTGCAGCCGGTGTGCAATTTAAACTGTCAATTCAACTTGGCAAACTAACACTGTGAGAAATTAGGTTGCTGATTGGGGGGGGGCTACTAAAGCAGCAACTACAATTCTTGTCAGGGTGAAACACAAGCAAACCCCAAATTACCTTGTGTTTAACCCTCTGTTCACCTGGCACAAATGCAGTCAGGCAACATAGAGGCAATTTCTAAAATGGTTATACAACATTGAACCAGTAATAAAGTGAGAAAAGAAACATCTTACACTAATTTAGAAAAATAGACTAAAATGTAATAAATTATTTGACACTAAAATGATAAAAATCCAATTAGAATAACCAGAGAAACGCAATTTAAAAGAGACATCCTGCAGAGAAATGGTCCTTAAATTCTGGTTGCATAGCAGCAGTCCCTCGGAGCAATGTCAGGTCCATAGCGAGGATGCGTCATACAGCGATTGTTCTGATCAATTGTGGGGCCTGCGATGTGGGCTTGTGTCGAGGCTGCATCACGCTGCTTCAGTTCTGATGAGGAGCTGTGAGGTTTGCATCAAGGATGGCCACGCAGTGCTGGTCCCGATGAGCTGCGAGGGCTGAGATGCTGGCTTGCGTCATGGCTACATCTGGCTGAATCGGTTCCGATGAGGCAATGCAAGAAGCTGGATCAGGTTCACATTGTGCTGCATTGGTTCTGGTAGAGACCACAGCTGAGCTGGCAGAGAACCGTTAGCCCCACTTCAAATGGTCAAGGACTGGAAGGGTACCACTTTGTGGGGTTGAGGCCCTCACAGCAGGCATAGTCCAGGTGCAGGGGTCAAAATGGTTGGAGCCTTTTCTGCCCCTGAGGTTCAGCCTTAGATTAGGAGGCTAGACAACTAGCCATTGGAGTCACTCTGGTTGTCCTTGGTTCAGGATGCAGGTCCACTACTTCTTACTCAGGCAGCAGGTTAGCAGCATAGCAGGCCAGTAGGACAGTCCTTCTTGCAGCAGTGCAGTACAGCAGTCCTCCTTCTGAGTCTTCCTCAGGTCTAGAATTGTACTTAGGAGTTGGGTCTGAGATGCTCCACTATTTATACCAGGTGCCCACTTTGAAGAGAGAGAAGGTTCTAGAGTACCGCACCCCTACAGAGGTGTCTTGAATTTCCTGCCTCTCTACCCTGGCCCTAGCTTGCCTGGGGCACAAAAGACTTGTGGGAAACTCTTTGTGAGTGTGTTGAGTCAGAGCTTTCATAATGCACAAGTGTGGTAGGTGACAGCTCCACCCCTATCAAGTTAAAGATGCCTATCCTGTCAACACTTATTTCTCCTTTGTCTCAGTGTTTGGAAGCAACACACAAAAGCCAACTGCCAGCTATGCCTAGTCATGTGACCTAGGATACAGGCTGCTGGCAACAAATGGTTCAACGCAATAGGTCTCGCATTTACACAAGTTTAAGCTATTGGCATTGTAAATGACAAAAAATGAAAACAAAAATAAAAGGCATTGTCATTTATAATGTCAATAGCTGAAACTCGCATGAATGCGAGACCATTTGCATTGCAAATGCTTGTTTAGACATGTTGCACAGCAGCATAAGCTTCTGTGCAACAAGGTTTAAAGACCGGGGGAAAAAGTACTATTATGTGACCAGCGTTGACCACGTCATAGCATGCTTTTCTTTATAGACATGCGGTGCTGAGCAATATGGTAAAAATTAGCACAAAGGGCAAGCTCCATGACAGAGTTGTGGAGGAGGAGGGAGCGGCAACAACGGAGAGCAGAAGCGGGGTAGCAACACAGGGGAGGTGCAGGAGAGGAGGGTGGGATAGCAGCAACAACAGGAAAGAGGAAAAGCAATATGGAAGAAGAAGGAAGCATCAGTAATGTATGAGAACTTCCAGGAATATGCACAACAGGATTTTTGGTACTTTCCGAGTTACTCCATTCACTTGAGTGGACGGATACTCCTTCTTGAGTGAACCCAAGCATGTCATATTTAAAGACGTGTTTAATGCTCATATCACATTGTGCCTTGTCAATAATAATAGTGTTCCGATATTTAATTGAGTCCACTCGATAAAACAATATTTGTCAGTCATTCACAAAGCGAGTATGAATGGGGAGCTTAATTTCACTTTACATTTCCTGAAACTACCCACGTGCATAGCGTTGATCTCTCCTAAACAGTGCAGGCCATTTTGATTGTGAAGTATCAATCAGCCATGACATAACAAAAGCATGCAGAAAAACTCATCTACCGACATACTTGCCCACAGACCAATAATCATGCACACACACACATTCATCCATACAAGTACCCATGAACAGCACAGAGACATTCATTGGGGTGAATCTGTGCTTGCGCGTGTGGGAGGATGGATCGGATCACTGGAAGCATAAATTAGGTTGGAAGCTCGGTTGAGTGAATGTAGTTGCTTATATGGATACATTGGGGTGGATGCATAGATGGTTGAATGTATGAATTAAATTAAAAACAAATTTATTCAGTTTTCTGATGATGACAATTTCGATTCCCAGGGATTTCATTTGTTTTCTGTTTTTCCCATTTCAACAGCAGATATGAAAATCAGGTCAACTACTCCTTCCATTCTAAACACAAATAAGTATGCAAATAAAAAAAGAACCTTTGTATTATCCTGTTGTGTGGTCATCTAATTGTGAAAAGTGACTGCATACCATGCTAACGCGATGCGAGAGATGAAAGTCAGTATTATAACGCAAATGACTCTAGAACAAGAAAAGTAGACCATAGTCCAAAAACTTTGACTGTAGCTTGTGAAAAGTAGAGAGCACTGATGTTCTTTCAGTCAGGCATGCTCTCAAATTCGGGCATTATCAAGAAAGTGTGGTCACGGTAGCAAGCAAAGCTTATGTGTTCTTATATAGTAGCAGAAACACAACACAAATTAAGGGTGGCTTGACTGTCCACTCTTGTATTTATATAGTAAATGCAATTATTTTCCAAGCATTGACAGATAAGAGCCACAAAATTGCTCTTTAAAACAAATATGCAATATTATACAGTGCTCTGGAAGTGATAGGTAAGGAAGGAGGGAATCAGGGTAAAGTGTTCACGTGTAGGTAGGGGACAGGGAAAGGTGATAGTGACATATATACATCAACATAATTTGTTGTATACGTTTCCGTGAATGATCAAAATGTTCCCAATATCATACATAACTAAACAGCGCCCACAAATAATTCTTTATGGTGTCGCAGGAGTTTGTATTATGGTGTTGTCAACGTTTCGACCCCTCAAGTCAGGATAGATTATGGTCCTTGGGGTGGGGTCTTCTTCAGGACAATGGGAGCACCTATGAATGATAAAATGGTGGGTGAGGGTGAGTATTCCAATCATGTGTGTGCTACTAATGAAAGAGGTAAAAATACCTACTGGTATATCGGACGGGGGCCAAGATCCGCCGCGCTCGATTTGATAGTTGGGCTTGAAAAAGCTCCTAAAGCAAGAGAAAAACAGTGGTACAATATATCAGGCTGGTTATAAGTCCCAGAATAACTGTTGGTGTTACAGAAACAAGGTAGGATTACTCACTCTAGTAGAAATGGTAGCAGTTGTTAATAACTGGTAGACAGCATTGAATGAAGAATAAATATTCAGTAATATTCAGTAATGGCACATCTGCAGCATCGTCCGCTTGCAGATCTTAGGAAGAAATCCCCTCGTGCCTACAGTCCTAAACAGAGAACGGAAATTATTGTTCATGTTATAAGTGGTATTGGTCATAAAAATTATTTCTCACAAAAAATTAACTGGTAAAAGGTGTGCCTTCATTTAAAGATCAAACCAAAAGTGTTAGGGACCAGATTTAGCCTTATGAGCCAGCATCTCACTTAGTGCTGAAATTCTATATGTGGGCTAAACCTCAGCCGTCTCGATGCAAAGCCCAATTGGAGGTTATATCGAGAGAAGATAAGGAATGTAATAACCTCCCAGGTGGAATCAGGCGCATAAGCAGTGTTGGCCTTGAAGCATTATAGGGTCACAAACATCATATGGATATTAAAAAAGATATTAAAAAAGGATGACTCCCATGGTGAATGTTAGGCCATGTAACGACAGATGATAAACCCCTCAAAGGATAGGGAGTAAGGCCCACAAGATAATTGAGGGTGCGGGCCTTGTGGGGTCTTAAAGTCATATAAAAACATTGGCAGAGTCGATGGTCGCTTACCTCCACATACGGCCTCGGCTCGAAAATGGAGAAGCGGATTGTGGCGGACAGCTGCCTATGAAGGATGAGTTGGGCGCGAGGACGCTGCAACATGGTACGTCACATTGTACTGAATGTGGCAGAGACAGTAAAAGTGTACAGTGTAGTCGTCCTGTACGTGATACGTCATGAGTGCAGAAGAGTCAGCACAAGTTGAGAAACCTAGTCTGTAAATGTCACCGCATTAGGAGAGCAACAGTCTGAATGCGAAGTCTTCTAAATGGCAGAGGTGTGTCCTCTTATGTGAAACGTTCTGAAACCTGTGATTATGAAGTTATGTCAGCCTGACGAGTAGTGTACAAAACATTTCTATATGTACAAAGTCATATTACATAGAAATCTAAAAATGGGCAGCGTGGACACAACATGATGCTCGTGTACACATAGTATTTTCTTAACAGCGTGAGTTGTATACAATATCAATATCAGAATATACTTAGATGGTCACAGTAGTCATAGCTGGATATGCAGCCTATCGCCGTAAAAAATAAATTGATTGGCATAAACACCTGCACGTCTGCCTTCTGTTTGCACCGCCGGTGCTTGGTATGGGCTGGGACAATAGCTTGCTTTTCTGTAGCCGGATGGAGTGCTGTTAAATAAACCGGCTGCAAGTCGGTGTAGTTTGCATTGATCTAAGGTCACTGTCTCCCCCTTCCCAGCAAGCGCGGAAGCATGCAGCCAGCGCGAGATACAGCACAGCCCAAGCCAGGTGCGGCTGCTCAGCTGTGAGCTGTTGCTAAGTGAGCAGCTCCCCCACCACACAGACAGATGGGGCCGAGCCAACGGCAGGCTGCTGCTGACAAATGGAGAGACGGGCCCAGCAGTGCTGCCGTTCTTTCAGGGAAGAGACGGAGGGGGTGTGGGGTGGAGGCTGGGAGCTCGGGAGAGAGAGTGAGGCAGGCTGGAGAAGGTGTGCACTAATAGACTTTGATGCTCTCAAGAGAAATGCCATTTTTTTTTGTTAAGCGGTGTAACAAGCTGTGTGCTACAGCTGTAAGAACCTTTCGTGTGTAGCCTAATCTGTGCACGCAGCACAGCGGGGTCCGGTCTTGATTAAGACGCTTTTGTGAAATGGCTCACCCTGGGAGTAGTAGTACATTGTAAAACAGATGTTTGGGTGGCACAATAGCCGTTCGGACCAGGGTGCCTTGCACATTCATTGGTGTCCATTGGCACCGAACTGGCCCTGCTCAGTGCCTCCAGTAATAGTGAGGGGGATGTGCATAAGACTGCGCAAACCAGTGGGGTGTCGAAGAGGGAAGCGCTTCATCAGGCACACTGCGTCTCATAGCGCCTGCCGATTCCTCATTGTATTCATACGTGCCAACTTACAAAACAAGCATTGGCCGAGCGGCCTTAAAAGTGAAACTGATCAAGATCAGGATCGCGCTCTGTTGCCATCACCTTCTAGCTCGCAAAAGTGAAAGCAGCTGCAGCGTCACGTCTGGCGAGTGGTGTGCGATGTGCGCGCACCATGACGAGAGAGGAAAGCCAGGTTGCTCGTCACTGTGCGCGTAACCACACACTCTATGCCACCCAAAAAGCTGTGGTCTGCTTTTTAAAGCCCATTCACTAAATGTCTCACCAGACAGCGCATACGCTGGCTCAGGCGAGACCTAAAAAATGGCTCCTTTCTAAAAAATAGGATTTTCAGAATTGTGACTTTAAATCAAGCTGTACTTTTAGAGAGGGTTTTAAATTCCAATTCTTTAAAGACCAAACATGACATTTCTACCTATTCCCAAGACCACCTCCCTCCCCCAGGTCCTGAGATCTCGGTTGGAATCAGAGTGCACTCCTCTGAACGCAAAGAAGAAATCTTTGAGACCGCAGAGGGGCCTGCTCTCGCCGGGACTTTTCCGCACTCCCCGAATGCTAACATCAAGCTCCAGTGAATCTGACTGTTTATGCTACAGCGACGACCGGCAACTCAAGGTCTGCACTTCACGCTACAGCATCTACAGCCCATGGTGACCACCCATACGAAGCTCTAGCAATGACCATCCTCGACACCTGACAACCGACAAGATCTTCAAGTTACAGCAATGACCACGCTTGATGCCTGATCTGCTCTGCCCGCAAAAGCCCCAACCATTTGCAATGCTCTCTCTACTCTGCACGCTGGACTTTGAGATGGTAACTCTTTCAGTAAGAATAACCTGCTTCCTGGATCCTGCTCGGTCTCACACTACCAGATAATAGCTTGTGGTGCTCTGTGCTTTTAGTTGCTATACTTACCTAAAATCTTTTAAATTGCATATTTCCGGTACAACTAATCGGATTTTTGTCATTTTGGTCTCACATTATTTATTACATGTTGTTCTATTTTATTACATTGTTGTGAGAATTTCCTTGTGATGGGTCTTCACTTTTCTCTGTTTGTGTGCTGCACAGGTGTATTTAGTGACTGTGTGTGGTTGACCCTGACAAGGAATGTGGCAGTTGCTTGAGAAGGGCTCACACCTCGCCTCAACAAACAACCCAATTAAATAAATACATTAAGTTACAAATGACTTCCATATAGTCAAATATATTTTCTCTGTTTTACTACCAGATAAAATCATTATACATTTTAATGAATACAAACTACATTCCAATGTCTAACCAGGTTGGTCCTTGATGCCATGTTGCAATGAAAGGATTGTAATGCATCAGCAATAATGCAATTAATCTTGGCAAATGTGTTTACTTGACATCTCATAATTAAAATCATATAATGGAGGACTCTAGCACAGTCTTTCGGTACATTTCTCTTATTCCCCTCACTCTTTCTCTCCATCAGTTACCTCCCCCGAATATATAAGACCTCAGAGTGGACAAACTCCTACCACAGTCAGCTTAGTAAATCAGATTGAGAACTTGAATGAAAATATTGCCAACACAATAATGGGACCTGCAAAGCTAAACCAAGTTACCAGCATACCACAAACTATACAAATATGTATTTATCTCTCACACTTCCTCCTCAATCTCACCACTAATCACTGCATCCCAAAACATGATAACCACACCTTGCTGGTCATCACTCAGGACATGGAAAGCACTTCCCACATAGAGTCAAAGCAAAGGCAACACACATCCTATCACACACCAATAGGGTGCAGCGTGTGATCCATGTGGGTAAGTGCTGCCCCTATCTACAATGGAGCAGTAGCCCCTATACAAATGCCACAAAACCAACAATAAGAGTCTATAGAGAAATCCAGTTATGGTGATGCGGCCCTCTTCTTCATGGTGTTAGTGGAGCTTATCCAGCTGAAG
This sequence comes from Lissotriton helveticus, assembly GCF_964261635.1. Classification (NCBI taxonomy): domain Eukaryota; kingdom Metazoa; phylum Chordata; class Amphibia; order Caudata; family Salamandridae; genus Lissotriton; species Lissotriton helveticus. Next base: position 880,050,469 of record NC_136071.1, on the reverse strand, counting down.
AGTTCTTGCTCCTTTACCAAAAGTGAATGCACTGCCCATGAGCATTTGTGAGCTGTTACGAGGGAGAGAAAAAACTTGCTTTAGCACTTTGGCTATTGCAATTTTTAAAACTTGTGTAGTTGATGCTAATGCTTTACTTGGTAATCAAAAACACAATTATAAATGTTCGACCACCTGTTTAATAGACCTATCTACTTAAAGCGCATTATTTCGAAAAGCACGCTTGTAATCACCAGCACAGGTACTTCTTGGTTAAATTGTTTTCAGTGAGAGGCGACAGTAAGATGCCATTCTCTCTGTTTTTAACAAGCGAGACACAATTGTGTGGGTTTATAATGTCAGACCACGCTTATTTACTGTGATTATATCATTGCGCAAAGACTTTCAGATACCCACTAATCCAGATGGCTCTTAACATGTTTTTTTTGTGTTACATAATCAGGAAAAAGTTATTGACGCCTACTTGTTCCATTTTACTGACAGTGCGAATATGTTACTGGCTTTACTTAGGGAAAATCAAAAATAAAAGAGAGGAAGAGCTGACAGCTGAAACAAATACAATAAATCACATGACATAAGGTTGACCTTGCAAAGCAGTGATTTCCATCATGCTAATGAAATAACAACTGGGGCCTCACTGACCAAAGCCTCGTCCACGTTTTAGCTCATGTTTTCGTCATGTTTCACATACATTTTCATTTGTAAAGGCAGAAACCCTGTGCGTCCAGTGATCCTTAGGCCTGCAAATATGTTTTTTTAGCACTAATCAAGTCCATCTTCCTGGTGGACATTCAATTGCACTTTAAATTTATGAAAAAAAAGAAGAAAACATTAACTTGGTTATTTTGGCAACCTGATTGCAAGAATGTGTTTCTTTTCAGTAAATCGTTTAAATAGAGCGTTTCTTGCAGTAGCTTTGCTTTTTCATACTTGTTTTGTTTTTATAAATTCAGCCACCTGTGCAGGGGCATTTTGCGCTTTGAGTGTAAGCAGATACCATCTTCAACAGCCAGAATTGTTGCTAGTCAGCTGGTGTCAAGGTCACTGCTTTTTAGGTCAGGATTAGCCTCCTCGATGTAACCATTCATCAATGCAGCCTTCCTCTGTGAACCATCATCCCAGTCCAGACACCAAACCAACAACACACAAACTGAATCTCTAAGGAAAGAATTGATCACCCATGGGCATAGTTCACATAAGAGGTGCGATTACTCATGTCATACTCGAATACAGCTACATACTACTGACTATAACACAGATTTCTTATCCAGTTAACTGCTTGACATCAAACTGGAGCTGGATAATCTGTGTGAGATGATGTCTTCAACCACGCTCCTGATCTCTCTTCCACAAATACTCCCCTCCTAGGACTGCTTTCTTAACACCAGTTACTCCTCAATGGACACAGTTACTTCTGAAGAGACCAACAAGCACGTCAAACCCAATAATTCAGAGCATTCCATCACCCCTTTAATGTACCCACACCATAATAGTCTGTGATCACAGTTCTCATAACACTTCCTAACATCACATTCTGCAGAACTTTGCCAGCTCTCAGATGCTATTAGATGGTTATACTAGGATTATGCTTTTTCAAGGTGTCAGATTTGTTAGTTTTCTCGTGTAGCATCACTCATGTTCATCAATGTACCCTTTTCATTGTGGATGTGATTGTCATAAATCATTTCTTAAAAACACACAGGGATAGACTGTTTCCAGATAATTTCTGAACCAGGAACATAAGAGTGCACAATAGAGCCTGGAAGGAAAAACCAGACTCAGCAACGTGTTAATATAAGGTGGCAAGTGTTGGGGCTCCCTGTTGATGCACTCACAAAAACTAATGAAGAGCACTCTTCTGAGACATTTTACCAGGAAAAAGTGTGAACAAAGTCACACATGTTAAAACAGAGGAGTGCACTTAGGAGTAAACTACTGGATAACTGGTGTATTACTAACAAACAGTTGCTCCACTTGATATGTACTCGAAGAAGATGTCACATAGAACACCTCCCACTCCAGGATTTACAGCAGCATGATCTAAAGCACTAGGCAACTACCAGCCCATCTCTCTGCTACTCTTCCCAGTGAAAGTCATTGAGAATATCATGGACAAACATCTAGCCACCCACTTCAATAACAACCTTCTCAACAGCACCCAATTTGGCTTCAAGCTAAACCACAGCACTGAAACCGCACTCATTGCTGGAACCAATGTTATCCGTCTAATCACCGACAGAGAAGTCCCACTAAACTCTTATTTCTGGCTTTATCTGTCACCTTAATACAACCCTACATAATGCTGGCATTCAGGGACCAACATGACACTGGATCTGTTATTTTCCTATAGGCCACACCCAGTCAGTCAACCTGAATCTTTTCACCTCAGCCGCTGCCAAACATCTGTGCAACGTTCCACAAGGATTCTTGCTCAGTCCCATGCTGTTCAACACCTCGTAACCCCACCAGCTACTTGCACACATAGAATTAATGTAAATATCCTACAGAGATGACAGCCAACTCATCCTCTTCCTCGTTTGCAAAACATCTAAAACTGAACCAACTTCTCCATCTGCATGTCTGAAGTCTCAAGATAGATGAAAAACAGTTGCCTCAAGCTCAACACAGACAAGATGGAGGCAGTCATCTTCGGTAAAGATACCTCACTATGGGACTCCACCTGGTGGTCTGTTGATTTTGGATGGTATCCAACCCAACCATCCATGCAAAAAAAACAGGAATAATAGTCAACAACCAATTCACTATGAAAGGCAAAGTGAACACAGTCTTTGCTTCCTGGTCCACACACTCAAGATGCTCAAGACGATTTTCAGGTGACTTCCTTTCAACATCTGCAGAACCATCACCCAGGCCCTCGGCATCAGCAAGTTGGACTATGGCAAAGCATTCAACGCAGAAATCAACACAGAACTGGCTAGAAGACTACACACAATACAGAATTCAGCTGCCAGGCTCATACTCAGATTTTCCCCTGCACCTCAAAGACTCCTCTTTCTCCCCATCCACAAAAAGACACTCTTCAAAATCCTCATGCATACATTCAAAGCCTTGCACAACTTTGGCCCACCTACCTCAACAATCGCATTAACTTCCACAGACTACTCACACACATTCCCAGCACTCTAGAAACAGATCTGACAACCAGATATTTTCCTACCTTGCTCCCAAAGCATGGAATGACCTTTCCAGCACATCAGAACCTCCTCCTCATTTTACTAGAAACTGAAGACATGACTCTTAATATAGTCTCGACCCTAGCTCGACCCACCCTCAGCCTACTTTTCAGTGCCAAGATACCATCCCAGGTGAGTCTTCTACAAATACATAAAAAACAACATAACATAACCCAAGAAGAAGCCGATAGAATACAATTAAGAATTTAAGGATATCCTAATAGAGGAACAACATATGCCTAAGAATAAACTTGAATCCCTGTCAGGGTGAATCTCAAAGGTCACTACATTTCACCTGTGCTTATAGATTGGTTTCTTGGCATAGAAAGCAGTCAAGCTTAACTTAGAGGCAATGTGTAAAGTATTTTTGCTGTGCACAAGCAGTAATAAAGTGAAAAACACAACACAAGAAAAATTCCACAGCCATTTAGAAAAATAGAGTAAATTGTAATATATTGTTTGACACCAAAAATGCAATCTGTAGAAATGGGTTTAGGTATTTTTAGCAAAACTTAGCATCTAAGAGATCGAAGCACCAACCGCAGACATCTAGTCGTGCGAGATCAGGTCAAAGTTAAAAAATATGGTCTACTGCAAAGGAGTGCGGGCCAGATACAAGAAGTGGACTGGGTCCTTTCAGTGCTTACCTTTAGACTAAAAATAAATTTAGAAGAAAAAGTTCTGAGAGGATAAAGTTCAGCAGGGAAAGACTGCAGGTGGTCCCTGAGCAGGGAGTTGCTGGATGAAGTTACAGCAAAGATTTCAACATTCAGAGTTGAAAATCTCCAGCAGAATGAGGAGGAGGCTGTAGCCGATGAGATTTCCAGGAGGCCGGATACCCCTTTGGCAAAGGACGGCTGAAAAGGATTTGATGTTGAGGAGTAGAATGTAGTGGGAGCAGCCATGTCATCAGGCGGACTGGCAATTCACCTTGTGTGGATAAACAAGCAGGTTGGTTCTGGTCTTCCCTTGGTCTCAGAGAAAGCTTTAGCCAAAATGTTCTCAGTCCCAAGTTTTGGATTTGGGCTATCTGGGAACCTTTAGCACCAACACCAGGTGTCCAGGACTGGAAAGGCACCACTTGAGGGGTTAGGACTCACTCAGACTGGGTTTGGGTGTGGGTTCAAGATGATGGGACCCTGTGGCTCTAAACAGGAGGCCACCAAACTGGCCCTGTGGGAAATTCTATTAGTCATAGGTTCAATTGAGGAAGCAGGGCTCAAAGCAGCAGTACAGGCCTCTGAAGGTACAAAGCCAGCTCTGGGGCAGCAAAACAGTCGTTCCATGTGCACCAAAGCAGTCTTGCAGAGTACACAGCAGGCCACAGCAGCAGGCAGATCTCTGGGAGTCCTTTCCGCAAGTCCAGAAAATTAATGGAAGAGTGGGTCTGAAGTCCCTTTTTCTATACCTGGTGCCTTCTTTGAAGTAGGGGAAGTTTCTAGAGGTTTCTCTTTGATGTGCTTGGAATATCTTGACTCCCCTGCCCTGTCTCCAGGTTGGCTGTAGGGACAATGCAGTGGTGACAAGCCCTTTGTGTGAAGGCAGAGTACTGCCTATTCAGGGCAAGTATGGCTGTGCCCAGCTCTGCCCCCCATCCTGGCAGCAGATGGCCCATTCAGGCACACCTAATCCCTCTATTGTGTTACTGTCTGAGAGGAATTCAGAAAGTCTAATTGCCAACTACACCCAGTCATGTAACCTTAGGCAGGCTGCAGGCACCAAATGCAAAGGGCAGGAAAATGCCAACTTTATAAAAGTAAAAGACACAAAATTGATGGACAAAATGCAGAACAGATCAAAGCGTTCACCCCCAGTCAAGAGATATGGGTTAAATCCATCATTCTTTTGCACAACAATTGTGTGTCTTTTGCTTTCTCGCCCTAAGTACCCCAGGTATGCCGAGACGTTGGTCCCAGGCGCTCTGTGCCACTGGATTCAAGCTATCCTGGCTGATGGGTGAAATCCCGAAACCAGTCCTAGGATGCTTGTTTCCGTTCCAGGGCGGACCCGGCTTGGCAGTTCAGGCTGGACTGTTCCCATGAGGCACAGGGTCAAGACTGATTTGCATATGGCCACTTCTAAACTCAGTTGATGATGGAATTAACCCAGATCAGCGACCCTTGACCCTGCTCCCAGGACAGGTCGCTCCCCCCACAGCATCAGCACCCCCCTTGCTGCCTCTGCTCATCCTGCCTTGCTGCCTCGCCGTCACTCCCGCTCCCCTCCGCCTCTGCCCGACGTTTTTTCCTGCTCTCCTCCTGCCGCTGCCTCCCCTGCAGCCCCGCCCCCCATGCCTGATTCACGGCCCGACCCCCCCTGCTGATCCTCCCTCCATCGCCCCCTTCTTAATGGAGGCCGCCGCGCAGTGAGGGAGCGACACTTGACCCTGCTCCCAGGACAGATCGCTCCCCCCACAGCGTCAGCGCCCCCCTTGCTGCCTTTGCTCATCCTGCCTCGCTGCCTCGCCGTCACTCCCGCTCCCCTCCTGCCTCTTCCCGCCGTTTTTTCCCGCTCTCCTCCGGCCGCTGCCTCCCCTGCGGCCCCGCCCCCCCACACCTGATTCGCTGCCTGACCCCCCCTGCTGATCCTCCCTCCCTCGCCCCCTTCTTAATGGAGGCCGCGCACAGCGGGCGCGCCACTGGCGTGCCGAAGCGTGCCTGGACCGCGCCCAGCGCCAGTACCCCTGGCCCCCGACGCAGCCAGGCGACCCGCCTCAGATACGACGCCACCGCCCTCCACGCACTCAACACCTGCCGATCACCTGCCTGCTACCGTGCCACCCAAAACGCTCCCACGGACCCTTCACCTGCCAAGCCTGCAAATTCACCTGCCTCCGGACCTGCACCGTGCCCGCAAGACCTAGCGCCAACAAGAACCACCTCAAGTGCATCCTGCTAAACACCCGTTCCGTCCACAAACACGCCATCGAACTCTGGGACCTCCTCGACACAACAGCGCCGGACATCGCCTTCCTCACGGAAACCTGGATGAACGCCTCCTCAGCCCCCGACATCGCCATTGCCATCCCGGACGGCTACAAGATCACCCGGAGGGACCGCATCAACCAAACCGGAGGAGGCATCGCCATGGTCTACAGGAACACCATCCGCATCACGACTAACTCTGACGACGCCCTCACCGCCGCCAAACACCTTCACTTCCAGATACACACCGACCCCAAGACCACCCTCAGAGGGACTCTCATCTACAGACCTCCTGGACCGCGCACACTATTCAGCGAAGCCATCACAGACTTCATCAGCCCGCACGCCCTCGCCTCCGCGGACTACATCCTCCTTGGGGACCTAAACTTCCACCTGGAGAACAACAATGACAACAACACCACCACCCTGCTGGACAACCTAGCCAACCTCGGACTCAAGCAACTGGTGAACACCCCCACCCACTGTGCCGGCCACACGCTTGACCCAGTCTTCTCCTCCAGCAACCACGTCTCCTTCAGCTACACCACCGGACTTCACTGGACCGATCACATCTGCGTCCACTTCAACTTCAGGAAAACCATGACTCACCACCACCCGCAACAGGTTCCCCGAAGACGCTGGAGCAAGATCACCACCGACCAGCTCACCACGTCCCTGAGCCAAAACCCACCTTCCAACACAACGGACACCAACGACGCCACCCGCAACCTCACACAGTGGATCACCGACTGCGCCCATACCCTTGCTCCACTGAAGACCCCGCCAAGCAATTCCGGCAGCAAGAACGCCTCATGGTTCACCGACGACCTCAAACACTCTAAGAAAGCCTGCCGTACCCTCGAGAAAGCCTGGCGCCACGAACAGTCAACAGAAAACATGGCAGCCCTCAAGAACGCCACCCGCAAACACCACCAGCTGATCCGCACCACCAAAAGAACATCCTTCAGAGAACGACTGGACAACCACACCCACAACAGCAAGGAACTCTTCAGCATCATCAAAGAGCTCTCCAACCCCAGCGCCAGCAACAATGACATCACGCCTTCGCAAGACCTCTGCGACTCACTCGCCATGTACTTCCACCGCAAGATCGCTGACATACACGACAGCTTTGGCGCCCAGACCACGCACCCAAACATCGAACCAACGCCCCCCACCACCATCCTCCGCACCTGGACCCCCGTCAGCACCGAAGACACCACCCACGTGATGAACACCATCCACTCCGGCTCCCCAGCCGACCCCTGCCCACACCACATCTTCAACAAGGCCGACTCCATCATCGCACCCCACCTCCGGAACATCATTAACAACTCCCTCGCGTCTTTCACCTTTCCGTAGAGCTGAAAGCACGCAGAGATCAGCGCCCTCCTGAAGAAACCCACCGCCGACCCCACGGCCCTCAAGAACTTCCGCCCCATCTCGCTCCTCCCCTTCCCCGCAAAAGTCATCAAGAAGACCGTCAACATACAGCTGACCACTTTCCTCGAAATGAACAGCTCCCTCGACTCATCGCAGTCCGGCTTCTGAGCGAACCACAGCACCGAAACCGCCCTCAGCGCAGCAACCAATGACATCAGGACCATGCTTGACAACAGGGAAACTGCCGCCCTCATCCTCCTCGACCTATCGGCCGCATTCGATACAGTCTGCCACGCATCCTAATGACCCGCCTCCACCATGCCAGGATCCAAGAAAAGGCCCATGACTGGATCACCTCCTTCCTCTCCGACAGAACTCAGAGAGTCCGCCTCCCGCCCTTCCGTGCCGCAGCCATCAAGATCATCTACGGCGTACCCCAAGGCTCCTCGCTCAGCCCTACTCTCTTCAATGTCTACATGAGTCCCCTCACAGCCATCGCACGCAAACACGGCCTCAACATCATCTCCTACGCAGACGACACCCAGCTTATCCTCGCCCTCACCAACGACCCCGCCACCGCCAAAGCCAGCCTCCAGGAAGGAATAAAGGACGTCGCGGAATGGATGAAGCTCAGCCGTCTGAAACTGAACTCAGACAAGACGGAGGTCCTCATCCTCGGACCATCCCCCTCTGCCTGGGAGGACTCCTGGTGGCCCCCGGCTCTGGGCACCGCCCCAAAGCCCACAGACCACGCATGCAACATGGGATTCATCCTTGACTCCTCCCTCACGATGACCAAGCAAGTCAATGCCATTACTGCTTCCTGCTTCAACACCCTTCGCATGCTCCGCAAGATCTTCCGCTGGATCCCCACCAGAACCAGGAAGGCGGTCACCCAGGCCCTCGTCGCCAGCCGTCTGGACTACGGGAACGCCCTCTACGCTGGTACCACAGCCAAACTACAGAAAAGACTTCAGCGCATACAGAACGCATCGGCACGACTCATCCTGGACATCCCCCGTCATAGCCACATCTACACCCACCTGACAGACCTACACTGGCTCCCCATCAACAAGAGGATCAAGTTCAGGCTCCTGACCCACGCACACAAAGCTCTCCAGGACATGGGCCCCGAATACCTCAACAACTGCCTCAAGTTCTACACACCCACCTGCCAGCTCTGCTCCACCAGCCTCGCCCTCGCCACCGTCCCGCGGATCCGCGGAACCACCACTGGAGGAAGGTCCTTCTCCTACCTGGCTGCCAAGACGTGGAACTCCCTCCCCACCCACCTACGTCTGACCCAGGACCATCTCTCCTTCAGGAAACAACTCAAGACCTGGCTATTCGAGCAGTAGCACCACCCCCCTCCCTCCCCAGCCCCTTGAGACCCTCACGGGTGAGTAGCGCGCTCTATAAATGTTCTTGATTGATTGATTGAGATCTCTTGACTGGGGGTGAATGTTTTAGTTTGTTCTGCATTCCATCCATCAATTGCGTGTCTTTAACTTTATAAAAGTGGCATTCTCATAATTGTAATTTAAATTTCAACTTTCAAATTAAAGAGGATTTTAATTACAATTTCATAGATAACAAATCTGAAATGCTATCTGTCCCCAATCAAAAGTTAGCACTTATTAAACGTAATAGGGCAATCCGATGGTATTCTATAGGACAGGTAGGTCTCACAGTAGTGAAAAATTTACTTAGGGGTTTTTCACTACCAGGACATGTAAAACTTAAAAGTACATGTCCAATCTTTTACTTACAATGTACTCTGTCCTGTGGGCTTTTGAAGGCCTACCTATAGGGTGACTTAGATGCATAAAAGGGGAGTTTGAGGCTTGGAAAAGGGTTATATTGCCAAGTCAAAATGGCAGTATAAAACTTCATTTACACTGCAATTATAGGCTTGGGAAAGTTTTAAGGGGCTATTTAAGTGGTTAAGCACATAATTTCCCTTTGGAACAACTTGTGTATTCTTATTAGGAACTGTTGCGGCTCTTTTTACCCAAATCAGTCATTCACCTTCATACTAAAACATAAGTATTTTCATATCCTGAGTAGAGCGCTTTAATTGTGTATGTATATGTGAGTTGTTGTTTTAGTATGTATATGTAGGACTGATTTGGGTAAAAAGAGCTGCAACAGTTCCTAATAAAAATACTCAAGTTGATCCAAAGGGAAATTTTGTGTTTAACTTCTCAGTTATCAGGTGCTCTGTCCCTTTGGACTCTAAAGAGTCCCTCTCCTTGGTTTCAAGGCTATTTAAGTGGGGACATAATTGGTGCTGCAGGTCCTCTAATAGTACGTAATTTACAAGTCCTAGATGAATGGTATAGCACTCTAAAAGGGACTTACAAGTAAATTAAATGTGCCAATCAGGTGGTAACCAAGGTTACCATATTTAAAGAAGAGAGCACACACACTTGCACATTGGTTAGCAGTGGTAAAGTGCACAGAGTCCTAGGGCCAATAAAAACGAACCCAGCAAAAAAAGTGGAAGGTAAGGGTAAAACGTTTGAGGGTGACCCTGCAGAAAAGGCCCGGTCCAGGTCCAGGTCCAACAAACCCCTGGAAATGTTATCTGCTACTTCAATGGAGGACGATATTATTGTTCTAAACTCAACCTAGGGTAAAAGATATTTTCAACCTTTTTTTTGATTGGGTTGACCGATTGAGTGTAATCAAGGTACTAAGGGCCAGATGTAGGTAAATATCATTTACCGATTCTAAAATACCAAATTTTACCGATTCGGTATTTTAAAATCGGTAAATGATATGTAGCTAATGATTCAGTAAATTTTACAGAATCGGTAGGCCCATATGAATGAACGGTAAATACCGAATCGTTTATAGGGGGTAGACCTACAAGGGTGTCAGGGTGTCACATTGACACCCTGTTGCACCCCTGTATAGTGCATGGGTGCACATGTGGCAGACATACATGCCCTAAGGGCATGTATATCTGGCACATGGCACTGAATTAAAAGCACAAAATTGCTTTTTAAAAGGTATTCGGAATTTACCACCAACTAATAGTTGGTGGTAAATAACGAATCCTTAAATGTAAAAAGCTCTCTACATTAAGGATTCGGTAATTTACCGAATTGGTATGTTAAGAATTCGGTAATTTACCGATTCCTTAAGTTACCGATTCAGTGAATTACTGAATCCTACAATTTGGCCACCTACATCTGAAAAGCCTATTTCCGGTCGGTAACGGCAGAAATTCGGTAATTTCGGCCGTTACCGACCGGAATTAGACTTCCTACATCTGGCCCTTGATAAAAAGTCAAGGCACCCTAGACCTGCACTGGTATTGCTAATGTTCTAGGTTGTATCAGAGAAAAAGTAGTAGTGCACGAACTGGGAACCTGACCTCCCTAGCTCCCCTTATATTTTGGAAAACCAAAATTAATATTCTTAACAAAAAATGCTCAGCACATACCAATATGTTTCAGATATCAAAAAACAAATTAATACAGTTTTCGAAATTGCTGTATAATATCAATCACATAAACATTTACTCCCAAAGTCCAATGAATTTGCTGAAGACTTCGTCTTTTCCAAAAACTTTTCTTATTTCTTTATTTTGAAGGATGATATTTTCATTTAATCTTTAAAAACATGATAAATGATCATAGCCGACGCGGCGCGTTTCGTCTCCACGAGACTTCTTCAAGGTGTGCCTGCGAGAAAGTGCATGTACATATTCCTCAGAGTTAAGCAGTGTTAGCTTGGATGTAGTCCTCAATAGTGTATTTCTGTCTCAATTAAGTGTTAGACGAGCAGAGAGTTCGGTCCGATGTCCTACTTCACAAAAAGACAGGCAAGAGTCTGTCATATTGTTGCTCAATCTGTCCCCTCTTTTCAATCCTGCTTCTTGCTTGTATCCCGATTGTGGCTCCAGTATCTCTTCAACTTCAGTCATTGTTACCGGACGCATCTAGCTCCGTGTCGGGCCAATCCTGACCGGGATGATATTTGTGCTGCTAGACCAGTTGTTTACATTGTTTACTATCTAGCCTTGTGAGATTTAGCAGCATCCCACAATATTGGTGTCCAGCTTTTATGTCCAAATCACATCCCCAAGAAGGTGCAGCCTACGGTGAGCTTGCCCCCAGTACCAGCCCCTACGTCTTGATTCTCGCGAACTTCCCCACTTGTCTTTCTATCCCTGTATTTCTTTCTGCCTTCTTGTTCAATCTGTACACAAACCGCTTGGAGGCAGCCATGTTAGAAGGGAGCCAGGATCTTCCACAAATCAAACATCGCTCTATACCCACGTTGCTATATGCCGACGACTCAGTCATTTTTGCCAGGACGCTGATTCAATTACAAGCACAGCTCAACAAATATTGTCTTTATATGGATTCCCTTGGCCTCAAGGTCAATATAAAAAAGACATTCGTCATGCAGCTTGGCCCGAAAATAAGAAACCCTAAATCCATCTTTGTTGATAAAACCAAACTTGAAAGAACTCGTGTCTATCCCTATCTGGGCATCCCGGTGGACGATTCTCTGAGTTGGCGGCAGGCCGTGACGAGCAAAAAACTGCTTTTCACAAGAGCGAAGGCAGCCCTAGTTTCCTTTTCAAGGAAACTAGGGAAACCTGCACCACCTGAACTACTTGCAATATATTATGCTAAATGCCACAGTGTGGCAACGTACGGTGCAGGGGTATGGGGCTATGGTCCGATAAATTCACTCCAAACGATCGAGAATGAGTTTGTTAAATATCTGTTGGCCCTACCCCAAAGTGCCCCAACCTATGCCTCGTTAACCGAATTAGGCATGGATTTTATTACAGACACAATCCGCTGCCAACCTATGCTTCTGTGGCACCGTATCTGGATAAAAGAGGAGTGCCACCTAACGCGTACTATAATCTCAGACTGTACAGCCCTTGTCAACTGGGAAAAAATACCTTGGCTAGAATATATCAGGAACCTTTGTCGGGATATGGATCACACCAATTTCTTCAACGACCCAACAAGCATGAGTGACATCTCAAGAAAAGATCTCAAAAAGCTGTGTTTGTTCCATTTTAGAGCCCTTCGAAGTGCAACAGAATTGGCAAAACCCACAAACTCACAAGTTATCGCCGTACAGACTCATTTGGGCATACAACCATATCTGACCTTCCCTCTGAACAATTATGAAAAGTACCTCCTTACAAGATTCCGTTTTAATTCCTTTTTCCAGCTTGTAACCTTTCCAAATGTCCAAAACTGGTCCCCTGTTATTATTCCTTGTCCTTGTGATGATGTTTCTTCCCAATCAACAATACATATTTTATTTTTTTGCAAATTTTATGTTTTCCCAAGGAAGGTCTGGATTATGCCCTTACTAAGATCAAGCGGCCTAAGAACCTGTCGTCTTGCTTTTTCAAACCTGCAATGTCTGAACTCTCCTACCACAGCAAAGTATGTAGCTAATTTTTTTAAATCCTGCATCAAATATCGACGTCACTATGAGTAACCTACATTGTAGCTTATGTTTTTATTCTCTTTTTAACATGATTGGTTAACTCTTTATACGGTTTTTAAACATGTATAATTGTAATGCTTTTTTCCCTGTACTTTTTATGGTTGCAATAATATGTGGCAATCGAATAAAAGATTATGATGGATGATGGATTTCTTTCTGCTCAGGGGGAGCTAAGGGTGGCCTTTCGGTATGGTTCAAGTTCCAATTGAACATACATGTTACCTCGATTGATGTTAAGCCTTGATGGATGCAGGTGCTTTCTTTAAGTGGAATGAAGAATTTTGTTTTCATTTAGTCAGCTTTTAGAATCACGATTTTTCATTTTTGGATAACATCCTTTTCGTGATTTGTTTAATGGCATTGACGATTTGAGCAGCTGTGGAAAGCATTCGCAGATCAGGTTAATTTGTTTGAATACTATATTTTTGGTTGTCCAAATTCATGGCTGAGTAAAGATGTTATTTTAACTTGCCCTGGCGCCAGGTTTTTAGGTCTCGCCTGTCGATGCGCATGCGCATCGAGCAAGCGAGACTATAGGGGCTCATCCAGACTTTATCTAACTTGCAAGGAATCGTGGCGATTCCTTGCAGTGCCCGTGACTTTTAAGCTCAATGCGCATGTGCATTGAGCTTAAAAGCGCGTGCACATGCCCCCAGCCGCCTGCCTTGCCTACTCTCTCTCACAGCCTCCCCCAGCTCCGCCCCCTCACTACTTGATTGCACGGCCGCTAGGCCGTGCCTCCCCTACTCTCCTCCCCCCTCCTCCTCTCCTCCCCTGCCTGCCTGCCGCTAGGCCGTGCCTCCCCTACTCTCCTCCCCCCTCCTCCTCCTACTGCCGTGTCGCACCTCTCCCCTCTCCGCCCCCTCCCCTGCCAGCCGTGTTACGGTGAAAGGCTTGTTTGTTTATTTTACCCGCCGTGTCTCTGCTGCTTCCCCCTGTCCTGTCTCTCCTCCTCTCCCTCTCTATACCCTCCCCCTCCCCCCCACCACTCCCATCAAGTCCCTCTGGCCCTTCCCTCCTCCCCGGACCCCTCCTCCCCTGCCCCCTCCTCCCCTGCCCCCTCCACCCTTTCTTGTCTATTGCACTTCTCTGCCATCTGTCTTTTCTTGCGGAGTGATGCTGGCTTTCACAGCATGCCGAGCTGCTGCGTGCGTCCCTTCTACATTAACTGGCTCCTCTCTCTTCACCGACCACTTTGGCGATCGGCGTCCTGAAGCAGCAGGTAGAACAGTGTGAAACAAGCAACAGGGACCGATGCTGGGGATTAACCTTCCGCAGACCAAAGCCACCCGACCTGTATAACTCTGTGTCAGTGGTGCGTAGTGTCCTGTGGCCGCATCCAACACTTCCTGTGCAGTGCATATCTGCCCTGGTGAAAATACTTTCTCTGGGGAGTTTCCAGCAGTTTAATGGCTTCACTGGTATTTCCTAGGGAATGGGGCATTGCACAGGAGAGTGTGCCGTCGCCTTTCGGTATCTTTTTATGCGTCGTCCCGCCATGTACTATACTGTCCCCTTGCACACGTACAGTTATATGAGAAGGTGCTCAGCAGGGGTAGGCTGCATACATCCTTTTGCTGCCACTGCTCCGAATGCTAGTCTTCGTTCTCCCTGCTCCTCAGTTGCGGGGCTGTGCTCACACCGCAAACAGTGGTCATTAGAGCTCGGCCATACGTGTCAACGTTTGGGAGTAAGCGAGAGGGAACTTAAAGTTGTCCCAAATTGGTTTGCACGTTAACTTGCATTTAGCTAAATTCTTTGTTTCTTTATGGAATGCATTAAAATCGCCAATCAAAAGGATACACTTCTTTTCAACGTGCAGGCTTCAAGACAAACCAGCATTGGCCAGGTGATTATTTATGCAGCCCCTCACCCTCCAGGCTCATGCTGTGACAGCACACTCCTCCATCCCTATGGGCGCCCAATACTCTCCCCCTCCAGGCTTGTACTGCAACATTACACCCCTCCACTCAAAGACACTCCCACGCCCCTCCCCCCACGCACCCCCCATGAACATACTGTACCATTGCACTCTTCCATCCCAGGACACTCCCAGGTCTTCACCCTCAAGACTCATGTTGTGCATCACGCTCCGCCGTCTCTGGAGGTGCCCAAGCATCTCACCCTCCAATATGGCACTACGACGTCACACCCACCTTCCTCAGAAACTCCCTGGCCCCTGACCCTCCAGACTCTTACTGTGACTTCGTACTTCACCATCCTTGCAGGCGCTAAAGCTCCCCACACTGTGCCACCCCACGCCTCTATCCTAAGATACTTTCAGGCCCCAACTCTCCATTCTCATACAGTGTCATCATTCCCTCCAACACTGGACACTCCCAGTCCCCCAACCTCCAGTCTCATGCTGTGCCATCACACCCCTCCATCCACAGGTACTCACACGCCCCCCCACCCTCCAGTCTAATACCGGTGCAGTCACACACCTCCGTCCCCAGGCACTCACAGACCCCTCATCCTCCAGTCTCATGCTGTGCCATCACACCCCTCCATCCACAGGTACTCACACGCCCCCCCACCCTCCAGTCTAATACCGGTGCAGTCACACACCTCCGTCCCCAGGCACTCACAGACCCCTCATCCTCCAGTCTCATGCTGTGCCATTTCACTTCTAAATTCTCATTCAACTCTTGTATTGCATCCTCTTACTCCCTGGCCCTGTAATCTCCAGTCTCGTATTGTGACATCATACTGCTCTATCCCCAACCACTCACATCCCCCCCACCCTACAGTCTGATTTTGTGCAGTCATGCTACTACTTCCCCAGGCACTCCCAGGCTGCCTACCCTCCAGTCTCATACTGTGCAGTAACGCTTCTCCTTCCCCAGACACTCACAGCCCCCCACACTCCAGTGCCAATCTGTGCAGTCACACTTCTCCTTCCCCAGAAACTCACAGCCACCACACTCCTCCTTCCCCAGACTCTCACAGCCCCCACACTCCAGTGCCAATCTATGCATCTAGCGAGTCACCCTGCTGTGGACGGATTGGTTAGGCAAGTGATGCTGGGTGGGTGTCCAGGTAGCTGGCATTGGCAGTGCGCCTTGGAGCATTCAAGGATGGGACAATATTTGCAAATCAATCTTGAGCGACATCTGAGAGGGTGGCTATTTTAAATCCTACCAGGACCGCCAGAGTTCTCCCTTAACAAATGCCAATTTTTCCACTGCCTCCAACTCTAGCCTGCACTCTCTGATCACCAGGCAAGGCCATACCGGGCATCAGGTGTTTCCCTAGGAGGCTGAAAGGTATGGATGCCGGTTTGGGGGCTTCCGGTTGCCTGCTAAATGTATTATAAGGCCGACAGCTGATAAACCATTTGCTATTGGCCAGCTCGCTATGGCACCGAATTTTGCACATTACAAGAATGTGTTCAATTGTGGCCCGCGCCACACAAACGCGACATCGCCATTCATCAGCCTCCTTGTACCCACTGGAACCTGTGAAAAGTAAAACTCACAAACTACACATTCTTCCCTGCACTTGTGAAAGGGCAATACGAATATTTAGGCCGAAAATGTTCTGCTGCACACTTACACTGCAAGCTAGCGCCATCTAATACTTTTTAAAGAAATAAACTAAAAATAAATGTATCCATTCCAACTAGACCGACATCAGCGAGCCTTGGTCCCAACGCATTTCTTCGGAATGACCTCTTGCTTTCCAACGTGCTCAGAAATACTTTATGGCCTTTTATGCTTCCATATCCAGCAGACAGCTGCAGTGATACACTTTTAATAAACCGGTAACTTGAAGCGTCACCAAAGTAAAGAGAAGCTTTTTATTGTGTTTCCGGTGAGGCTTGGAGCGAGCCCTGCCTGGTGCCTGCACCCCGCTGGGCCCATCCCTTCAAATGTTCACCTGCTGTGAAAAGTCAAGTGCCTCCCTTGCCCGGCAGTATACTTGAACCCTGCCAGAGGTCACTTACCCTATTCCATGACAGGTATGGCTTTCCTGTCTCTCCTGTAGTTGTCTTTCGTGTCCCACCTATGTCAGGGGTTGCCCTTTTACTCTCCGGGGATGGCACTACTGGATGCTGCCCCTTCCTACCAGGGTTGGCCTTTTAGGCCCACCCTCTTGTTGCCTCCTTCTGTCGACAGGACTGCAGCATCCCTAAGCAGTAGCAGGCACCATTACAATATCAGGAGATCTTTTGGGCAGGATAGATGTACATAAAGCACAGACCTGCATTCCCTGTTAACTTGGCCTGGAGCTGGATGTGGGTGTAGACATTCAGCTGCTAGTGCACATTGTTTTACATCAGAACATTTTTAGACTTAAACAGCAGCTACCATGCCATGTTAGAGAGCACTGGCTGCAAGGTGCCCCAGAGCTTCACCATCAGAGCGCTTTAAATCAGCATGCTTATAACAAGCAAGACTAGCACTCTAAATTACTTCCAAGTTTGCTTAGCATAAGCAACAGCTAACCATTCACAAACAATGTTTATATACCAATTGCAAATGGTCTTTAGCATTGCCTACAGGAAACAAAAATGCTAAAGATAAAAAAAAAAAAACATAAACAATTCTAAAAGCACAAACTCTAATGCTGCGAGACCTATTGCATTTCCAATGCTTGTTGCACCTGTCAGTTATGCAGTTGAGCAGCATCTGGTTACATAAACAAAACTGACATTAGAGACGCTGAGGCCATCACTACATATTTTGGGGCAGAGGCGTGTTCGTCTGTTCTTGATCACATTTGTATGTCCTGTAGCCTGATTCATTATATTTTAACTGGCGAAGTGTTACCCACAGATTTTGGAGATTTTAATTCATTGACTGTGGTACTTGCGCCTTCACTTCCTAAAGTTCGAGACCTCAAGGTTAAGGACGGTGTCTGCAAGTTACTCTGGAATCTTCCAAACCCAAGTGAGCTCCTGGGCAACTTTTCAAAGCACCATCTGACTCATTTTAATATTTGTCTTTCTTAGTGGCTAACCACAGTTATATTGTCTCGCCTTTTGTTGACCAACTTAATTTGAATACATGTTCACCTCTCAAAGCTGTAGGCCAGTGGATGCGTAATGTCCCAAGGTGGTTTCGCAGTCTATTCCCACTCTAATAAGCTTATTCGGGATGACTTGTCCAAAAAGCTGAGGGATAATGAGGATGTAGTCTTATGTAGAGCTTGTTTAAAAGCTACATTAAAAAAGGCAAGTTTCAATTAAGCGGAAGAACTGGGGCACGTTAATGATTGCATACAAATGCAAAGACCCCAATGTATTCTGACATACAGTTAATTATGTCAAGGTTAGCAGCGGTTCTATCCCTAGCCTGGGGGTACACATCAATGCTGAACAATGGGTGTCCCATTTTCAGAACATCTACTATCTCAACCCTGTGGGTGGTGTAGTTGGGAATGTCTAATACTACAACCATTAATATGTTGCGAATGGGCCACTTTTTTTTCTTTGGTCAACGTTGCTCAGCAATGTTTTAAATAGTTCATGCAAAACTGACCTGCCTCATTCCTTGCTCACCTTTAAAATTGTTCCCGTTTTCAGAAAGGAAGCTGACTTCAGCCACTCTGTTACCGGCCCATATCTTTGACTGACTCAGTTGTTAAAGCGGTCAGCATAATTCTGCCCAATAGATTGGGTTAAAAGGGCATATTTTTTTGTGCAAATCTCAGTATAGTTCCAGAAAAGGTGTGGTGTAAGAAATTGGGTTTTTGGGTGAGGGGGTGTGAGTCCTTCTCAAACAATAACCTCAATCTTTCTCAAGATAAACCACAAAGTCAATAAATTAGCCTGTGCTTAACCCCCTGTTAGCTTGGCACAAAAGCAGTCAGGCATGACTTAGAGGCAAATGTGTTAGGTATTTATGTAGCACACAAACAGTAATACAGACAAAACACTCCGCAAGAAAATCCTACACCAATTTAGAACAATGGAGTAAACTAAATGACACCATAGCAAATAAAATTCATACAGTGGAACTAGAGTTATACATTTGTAATATTTTTCCTGAAAACTAGTGCCTAAAGGATGAAAGTGCAAACCGCTGGCATCTAGTCGTGCGGGCAAAGTCAAAAGTTATGGCCGCCCGCAATGGAGCACAGTTCGGATACACAAAGTGGATGGGGCCCAGTCTCGGTATACCTTAGCACTTAGAAGAAATTGTGAAGGAAAGTTCCTGAGAGGGGAAGTTTCTGAGGGGAAAGGCAGCTGTCAGTGTCCTAGGAGAAAGTGTCTTAGTTGGGGAGCCACTGGACAAACTTGCGGTGAAGATTTTTACATTCGTGCCCTTGGTGAATCAGGCCCTCTGTCTTTCCCATAGATCCATCAAGCATCCATTTTGCGATTCCTTATTAGCGAAAAAAAAGGATTCGCTAATAAGGAATAGCAAAAGGCTATGCATGAAGAACTCGCTTAAAAAATAGCGATTTCTTAAAATTCCTTAATTGCGACTCGCAAATTGCGAGTCACAATTAAGGAATACCTCCCCATTCATTCCTATGGGCCTCTAGACAATCTCAATTTGCGATTCTCAATTAGAGAATCGCAAATTGAGATTGCAATTTCAAGGGTGCCAGGGTGTCAAAAGGACACCCTGTTGCACCCCTGAAATCTGCATATGGGTACATCTTGCACACACACATTCCCTAAGGGCATGTTTGTGTGTAAAATGGAACTTTGAAAAATGCACTTTAGTGCATTTTTCAAAGTTTTTGCAAATTACCATGAAGTTCAACTTGATGGTAATTTGCTCCCCCTATTAGCGAAATCTCTAATTTTTTAACTTTATTGCATTGCATTTAAGGAATCTCAATTTGAGATTCCTTAAATGCAATAGCAATTTAAGTCATCGTAATTTTGCGATTTCTTAAATTGCAATTTTTGCATTTGGGATGATGCATCCCAAATGCAAAAATACCGGTCTCAAAGGGGTAGATTCTGAGAATCTGCCCCTTTGCGCGCGGTGTTTAGCTTGATGCATCTATACCTTTGTCCCTTGTTTTGGAAGTCAAAAAACTCCAGGGGAAGGAAGCTGCAGACTGAAGCCAATGAGGGCTCCATGAGGCCGGATATAATTGCTTGGAAGTCCTGCTGAATAGGATATACTGCTGCAACAAAGAACATAGTGGGAGCTACCAAGAAGTCGGGTCAATGGGCGATAAACCTTGGGTGGCTGAGTGAGCAGGCAGGTCCCAGTCTTCTGATGTTTCTCAGGCCATGTTTTGGTTCAAAATTTTCGAAGTTTCAACTTTTAGGGTTAGTCAGGAGCAGCACCTTTAACACCAAAACAAAAGGTGCAGAACTGGATGGGCACCAGTTGGGGGGTCAGGGCTCACTTCAGCAGAGTCCAAGTGCAGGGTTCAAGGTCTCTGGAGCTTGGTATGTCCCTGTAGCTCACACAGAAGGCCAACCAACTAACCCTTGGAGTCACATTGGTAGTCCTAGTTTCAAGCACCAAAGCAGGCCTCAAGCAGCAAGGCAATCCTCTGAGTTCCAAGGCTGGCTTCAAGCAGCCTGACCTTCCTCTGAAAGAACCAGGGCAATCCTGTGAGATACAAAGCAGTCTCAAACAGCAGGTAAGTCCTCTGAAGTACAATGCAGTCCTTCTGGGGGTCCTCTGCAGATCCAGGAGTGTACTGAAGAGTTGTACTGAGAGTTCAATATTTATTCCTAGTGTCCACATTTGAAGTGGGGGGAACGTCTAGGTTTCCTTCACACCTGGTTCTGGAAAGTTTCTTCCTTCACCCGCCAAAGTCCAAGTGGTCTAGGGTAAAGAAAAAACAGGTGTCAAGCTCCTTGCGTATGTGCTGAAGGCAGCCCTTTCAAATGTAAGTGGGGCAGAGAACCGTTCCACCTCACACATCCTGGCAAGATTGAGCTCCTGCCAACATTAGCACCCCTTTGTCTCACTGTCTGAGAGGCATGCATAAAGGCCAACTGGAAGCTATTCAGAGTCATGTGACCCAGGAAACAAGCTGCAGGCACCAACTGGTAAGGACAATAAAATGTCAACTTTCTAAAAGTGAAATTTCCAAAAATTGTGACTTAAAATCTGGCTTTACCCTTAAAAAGGAAGTTTGAATTACAATTCTTTTGAGACTAAACCTGACATTTCTACCTGTTCCCAATCCAAAGTTAGCACTTATTAATTGTAATAGGGTAATTTAATGTTATCCTTTGGGAGAGGTAAGCCTCACAATAGTGAAACATGTATTTGCATTTTGTTCACTACTAGGGCATGTAAAACTTAACACCACATGTCCTACCCTTAAAATACAATGCACCCGGTCCTATGGGCTGTTAAGGACCTAACTTGGGGGTGACTGACATGTATTAAAAAGGGAGTTTTAGGCCTGGCAAAAGGTTTATTTTGCCAGGTAGAATTGGCAGCTTTAACCCCTTCGCTGCGGGGGTTATTCCCCCGCTGTGCTGGGGGGGAGGTGGGCGCAGAAAAATGTTTTTGGCATTTAAAGCATGTCTTCAAGAAGGGCAACCCTTAATTTGTGAAAACACTTAATACAAGCATACATAGATCACAGTTATGTTTACATAAATAACATGTACAAACCTACTGACATATTTATATACATGACGTATTTGACCAGTCCTTTACTGACATATACCACACTTGTTGGAAAATTAACTTTTACCAAAAGTACATTTTCCACCAAGTGTGGTATATGTCAGTAAAGGACTGGTCAAATATGTCATGTATATAAATATGTCAGTAGGTTTAGAACAACTGAGAAACAAGTCAACTAGATACTTTGTATGTATAAAAAATACAAGTGGTCCTATCTAGTTTGCGCAAGGACCCAAGCCTCCCTCTAGTATCAGGCCAACTATTAGCATTTAAGTTACAGTCCCTGGGTCCATGTCGTACCATACTCTAGGGACTTATAAGTAATTTAAATGTTTCAATCAGGTGTAGGTCAATTTTACTATGTTTTAGAGAGAGAGCGCTGGTACTGTAGCATTGGTTAGTAGTGGCAAAGTGTACAGGGTAGTAATGCCAATAAAAAATAAATTCAGAAAACAGGAGGGGAGAAGGCAAAAAGTTTAGAGGAATACAACACTAAGAATGTCAGGTCTAACTCTTGGTACAATGGAGCAATGTTTGAACCAGCTCCTTATTTGCAGATGTAGAATTGCAAAGTGTTACCCTTTGTACCTGGTCTTTATAGATCTTATTAGTGCAATTGACCAAGTAAATAAGTCAAAGCCTTGGCGTCATCTAATAAAAATTGTCCTGTATGTGCCCTTAGAGAATTTCTTATCTGTGTTAAACTTTGACTTGTCTGATAGGGTCAGATATGTCTCTAATGGTGAGTGTACAATCCCATTAAATCTTGAATGGGGCTTCCATCAGGGTTGCGTCCTTGCTACAATTTAGTTTATTCTTTACTTTAACAATCTTAGTTAGTTCATTGTTAACTGTGGCCAGGACGTGACAATGGCCAACTCTAAGCCAATCCCAGTGCTTTTATATGTTGATAATGTTCTTCTTTTGGCCCATACAACTGAAGTATTAAAAAGGTTGGTTGATGCTTCTATGGAGGATTTAGACCTTGACACCAACTTCACCAAGTCCCATGTCATGTTGTATGAACCAAATGTACCAGGTTGCAAATCTTTGCCATCATGGGTAAGGTACTTAAGAAAGTGCAGCAATTTCCATATGATGTTTGATCCCATTAATTCCAGCAACCAAGCTACAATGTCAGACGACAAAGCGTTTTCCCTGTCGATTGGTGTAATCTTGCTTCGTATTAAGGAGCCAATGATACCACATCATTACTTGAAATCTATAAAACAAGTACCCTGATCACGTTTTATGGTGTCATAATATGGTACTCTGTTAACAATAGTAGTCTGTAAATGAAGGAGAACCGATCTTGTCACCATTTTCTGTATCTCCTGTTTAGCTGCCCACATTTTCTTTATCATGAAGAGCTGAGGAGACTATATACTGAAGATCTCATCAAGCTGGCTTCTTTGTTACTTTGGGCTTCAGTTTGGGATAACCTTAAAACCATCCTCAATCAAAATATAATTGTTGATTGTCTTATATGCAATAAAGAAGCTAACATCCCATGATTATACTATAAAAAATCTACTGTGAAAAGTATGGATAGGCCAACTCTATTTTCAAATCTATACATTATTAGTAAGTCAAATACGGCTTGGCTCATACAATTATTCTTGGAAAATGTGAATCTTTCCAGAGACAAATTAAGTTATTAAATCTATGCTAAGACAACTTACATTATTCTGCAGACAACTGCCAGAGGTTGCAAACCTTATTAACTGTCTATAGTTGGTTCTTGGGCAAGAGCTCTTTTATCGAGATTTAGAGTTGGTTTATTATATAGTTTATTATCCTCTCCCTCTGGACATTAGAAAAGAGGAGTGACCTGTCCTTGTGAGTAGTCTGTTGAACTTTGCATTGTTTTCTAAATGTTATTGTTTTTATGTTAAAATTACTAATCCCCCTCCTTATTCAATAGAATTTTGAATGATATATAGCTGCACTATTTTTCTTCAGAGATGTTAAAAGGGCATGATTTTTGTTTTGCTGTTGGATCTTTTTTTAAATCCATAGAGCTGCAACATAATTCTATACTTTTTTTTAATTCATTCCTATATATATGTGTGCAAGATTACTTTAATGACTCTAATTTGTTTTTGTTGGCTGTAGGACTCTGTGCACTTTACCACTGCTGACCAGTGCTAAAGTGTTTCTGCTCTCTTAAAGCATGTAAAAATTGGACAACCAACTGTCCCCTTGCACTGATACATTCCTTCCGGACATGCACAGATCCAAATTTGCATGGAAGGTTTCACATACATTTCCTCTCAGTTCTTTTGTTTGGGCTATGTGCTGACTTTTTCTTTATGCAGGCTCTCTTCTTTATAGAACTTCAAGAAGATATTGGAACATATGTGTTGGACTTGATCCTCCCTGGAGGATCATCCCGGATTTTTGCTTTCCTCTGCCTTCTTTTACTTTTTTGACTGTGCACTTCTTTCCTGATAATTAGTGATAACATGCTTGTGTTCTCTCCTTAAAACATAAAATTGGAGTACACCCGATTGGCACAATTAATTTACTTGTAACTCCTTTGTAAATGGTACTAATGGGCCTGCAGCATTCATTGTGCCACCCACTAAAGTAGCCTTTTAAAACATGTCTCAGGACTGCTACTGCAACTGCCACTGCGGCCTTGCAAAATAAACCTTTTGCCAGGCCTAACCCTTCCTTTTAAACATGTATACATCAGCACTAAGGTAGGCCCTGACGGCTTATAATGCAGGGTGCATGGTATTTCAAACGTAGGACGTGTGTCTAAGTTTTACGTGTCTTGATAGTGAAAAACCCCTAAAGTGTTTTTACTGTTTTAAGACCTACCCTTCCCATAACACTGGGTTACCTTATTACATTTAATTCGTGCCAACTTCAGATTGGGAGCAGAACTAGAAATTATGTTTAAACTTAAAAAAACCTGTAATTTAAAATCATCTATCATGGTAAAGTCTGGTTTTAGTTTATAATTTTAAAAATGGCACTTTTAGAAAGTTAGCATTTTCCTGCCCAAAGTTTCTGAGGCCTTTCTAGGAATTTCCCTCTGCCTGAACTTGTTAATGGTTCTGCCATCAAGAAGGTGAATTGGGCCCAGAAAGTCTACAATTGATCCTGGGTGTAGCAATGAGAACATATTCCTCTTAGGATGGCTGGGGAGGAGCTGTACCCTGCTGTTTCTACATTTCAAAGGGCCTTGTCCATAGCACACACAAAGGAACCAGACACCAGGGCAGCTCTGCCTTTTGTCACAATAGACAGTTTGGAGCCAAACCTAGGGTAAGGGAAAGAACTAACCAGAACCAGTTTTGGGGGTAGCTCAGCAGATTTCCCCAAACAAAGGCTGGTGCCAGGTATAAACATTGGCCCTTCAGAACCATTCATCAAACACTTCTTGACCAGTGGGAGATTTGGTAGAAGGACTACTCTGCTGTCAGATGGACTGACCTGTTGCTTTAAAGACTACCTTGCCTTCTGAAGGAGGACCATTGGACCTGATTGCCTTGATTACATGCTAACTAGAATGGTTCCAATGGGCAGTTGCCTGAATGGAGCTTCCACCCTTCTCAACCAACAGCTCAATTTCAAACAGTGACATTTCAAACTCCTATGTTGAGACTAAACAATACATTTTGAATCATTTCTACTTAACATTTAATATGTATAGTTCGAAGTTAAGGAGTTCCAGGCACTACATGTGATTTTAACACTGTAGAGAAAGCTGGAATACAATATTGCTTCATGTTGGACTTGGCCCTTTTGGCAGGTTCACCCCGAAACTTTTTGCATTTGCCTAGCCTGTTTCTGTAACCTGGTGTTGGTGATTTTAGGCCTCTGCGCACTTTCTCACTGTGGTACAGTGTAAAGTGCGTGCGCTCTCTCTGTATGTGTGGTGAGTGGCCTGCCCTCCCATAGGAATGCATGGGGAATATGTGTGACCATAGAATTTCCTGATGTGTGGGGAGTGCAGGGTCGAGTTTGGTATGTTCGAACTCGTGTGATTAAATGCTGCACGAAGATGTGCGCGGATTTGTTGTGTCTGGTGTGGAAGTGCCACTTCTAGAAGTTAAGAACAAAAGGGGATAGGTCCATAGACACGTGGTGGGGGCTAGACCCTTTATGAAATATATAACACAAATTGCCCAAACCGCAAAATCTCCACAAGCTTATTAAGAGGGAAGAGATCAATTTATTGTGATCACCCTCGACATCCTACTTAGTGTCAATGTTTTTTATCTTTTACAAGTTATGACAAGCTATATGACAGAAAACAACAATACATTAAATATTTACACACCTATATATACTTTGTACATACATGAAAAACAAATTCTTTACACAGTACAAAAAGAAAATTTCTTGCATCAAACATTACAAAAAACTAAGAATACATCACAAACAACATTAGAACAAACATTACAATCAAAAAATGAGAAAAATAGGAAAAACCAATACAACGGTTGTTAATTTGTCCTCAAGAGCACTATCTAGTGAAGAGGAAACAGTACTTAATTTTGGCTTGAAATTCGTGCCAAGCAAGAATACTGACTATACTAAACTCAAATTAGAGGCGATACAGTTTTGCCGTAAAATAAGATTGAAGGCATTTTTTGCAAATAATCCACCTACTGAGAGTATGGAAACAACAGGTCTTAGAAACAAGTCAAAATTTGTTCCTTATACCAACATCCCTAAACAGGTGCTGGCATTTGAACAGGTACTGCTTTCCTCTATCAATAAGATGGAGAAAAGAAAGAGCTTCACCCGATGTCGAGGGTCATCACAATAACTTCTAGAAGTTGGCATGTCTGTGCAGAAAATGTGAATTGGCTGTCTGGCTTGTGATTGGCTGGAGCTGGCTGGTGTGCCTGGCTACAGGAGTCAGGATGGGTCTGCCCCGGTGGTGAATGGAGAGATCTGCATGTTGATGTGAGGGAGGGGTGCACCTGGGACCTGAATACGGCTGGGCCTTCTCTACACAATCCTGGCTCCGTCCCCTGTGGTGCGACTGATGACCCTAGCCTGTCTTGTGAATGGGGAGAGGGGCTGAGCACAACAGAGTGCTCCAAAACCAGTTGCATCTGGTTTTTCCTTAACCCTGCAGCCTAAGACAAAGGAAATGTGTGTATAAAAAGAGGCTGTGACCTCATGTTAAATGTTCTTGTTCCTGACTTGAATCTACGAGGGGCGTGCTGCTGCTGGGGCCCAGGGGAAGGCTTGCCTCCCTTGGCCCTGCCCAGCCCCTGGATGCCTCATGGAACTTGTTGCTGGGACCCCTCTGCCTTGCCTGGGAGATTGGGGGACTTTTTCTTGTCCTGGAACCTTATTTTGACCTTCTTCCCAGCTCCCAGGACATTTTACAAGATTGGAGCACTGTATTTTACTCTAGCATTGCAAGCCTGGTGAGCGCTTTATGTTCCCCTAGGGAGCGCTTTCCCTTCTCCTGATAGCACTGGGCTGTGCACCATTGCTGCCTTATGTCCCCTGATTTTAATCATTACTAGCAGGTGCCCACCCTGCATTAGGTTAGCTTGTTTCCTAATTAATTGTCCCCAGTGGGCAGGTGCCCACTCTGCGTCTTCGTTGTTGCGGAATTATCCCTGGTGCCCACCCCGCCTAATTGAACCTTAGCGGGGGCCCACCCCGCATGCCAGCGTTGCTTTGAAGCCCGAGGGAGCCTACCCCTCATTGCAGCCGGGCAAACACGGAGATCGCCGCCACCGGCCGTGGCCCGCCTGGTTGTGGGCGGGGCCTGCGACGGAAGCGGAAGTGCGGCCTAACAGGAAGAAGCCCCGGGAAGGAGAAACAGTGTAGAGCCCCGCGGGCTCCACTTCAAAAGTCTTGGTCCCGAGTCGGGGGACCGGGTGAAGATGCGCCCTCTCCGGATGCCTGAGGTCGCATGGCGGGGCTCCCAGGAGTGAGGGGAGCCCCGGAGGTGGAGTCCTGCACTGTCCCCGGAGAGGGGACGGCCCTCCGCGACACAAGGACCGGACGCCCGGAGCCCGGTAAGAAGGGGGATCGGGCTGTCCCTGGTTGCTGAGAGGAGAGAAAGCTTCCCCTGTAGCTGCAGTGCGACCGGGAGAAGAGTGGAGCTCCCCGGCGTGGAAGAGCCCCAGGAGACCCGGGAGAGCGGAGACGTCGCACCAGACAGATCTGGTGAGTGGGGCCCTTGGGTTCAGTGGAGTGGAGAGGGTGTCGGGGCACATTGCCGGTGCCCGCCCCTCCCCTCCTGCCAGTGCTGACTTTGATTTGGGGGCATTTCTTGGCAATTGAGAGCCCTGTGCCTCACCAACGTGTGGGGTCAGTTGTAGTATTTAGAGCCCACTAGTCTCCCGGGGGCATTTGGAGGAGTCCGAGCCTGAAAGGTTCCAACTGGATTTGGGGCATTTTTGTCTTTAGAGCCCACGAGGCTCCAGCGTGATTAGGGGGCATTTTGTAATTTAGAGCCCACGTGGCTCCCACGTTGTTGGTGGCAGCATTGTGCCCAGAGCATAGAGGGTGCCCTCGTTCTGCACATTCTTGATCTAGAGCTCCAACATTGGCGCAACTTGTCCAGAGGGGCTAGTGAGAGCCCCTGTCGCAGTTTTTTTGATTCACAGCTGCCCAGCAAGTAGTGGCCAGCTGCACCGTTTAGGTTTTCTTTCTAGGGACATGTCTCTGGACTCAGCAGTGAGTCGCACTCCTTCGCCCCTACTTTGGCCATCCACAGCTGCGCAGCACTTAGTGCCAGCTGCAGCGTTTAGGCCCTGTTCATGTCCTCAGCTGCCCAGCAAGTAGTGGGCAGCTGCTACGTTTAGGTTTTGGCACAGTGGCGCAACCTGGACCCTAATGTGATTTGTGTACTAGAGTGAGGTGGTGCTAGGAAATGTATTGTTGATAGAATGTTTTGCGCACCCCGTGTTTTATACCTCTAAATTGTGGTTTTTGATTATGAGGTTATGCTGCATTCCAGGTGGTTATGCTAGTGAGATGGTACTTCACTCTGTGATTTATGCCCCTAGTGTAAGGTTTTACTTAGGTGGTGAGGGTCTAATGTGTTTAGACTAGTGAGGAGATTGCCTACTGTATTTATACTGGTTAGGCCTAATGTGATTTATGCGTAATGTGTAATGCCTTTATACCTATACTTCTAAATGTGCTCATGCTTAGAAGGTTGTTTTGCCTAGTATAGTTTATACTAGTGAGGTTATGTGTCCCTGCGTGATCTAGGCCTATGGTTATTAGTATTGCGTAGTGTGCACCTACCTTTACCAGTGGTTACTGGGTGTGTTCTACAATTGTTACTTGGTGCTACACTTATTCTATGTTCTAGAAGTGCTACTTCTGCTAAGTGTTGACCCAGACAGTGGCCCACGTGGCCCTGTCCTGTGTAAATAATCCAGTGTGAATATTGCCCGTACCAGTTGGCACAATGTATATTGTGTGATTACTATCTGATGTGTTTTGACAATACAAAAGTTATTTTTATATAACCTGTGTGGTGTTCCTTTTGTGGTGTGCCTGGGATGTTGTTGCTGTGTGCGCGCAAATGATTTACACATTGCCTCCGGGATAAGCCTGTCTGCTCGTGCCAAGCTACCAAGGGGGTGAGCAGGGGTTATCTTTGGCGTGTAACTCCCTTGCCCTGACTAGAGGGGTGGTTTCTGCCTGTCTTTGGCGCAAGCCTTAGCCAACTAGAAATCCCAGTTCTAACACTTCATATTACTCTTCTTTTCATCATTTATGTAGTTTTATAATGTGTCCTTTACAAATCTAAAGACAGATGAGGTTTATTTTCTAGCTGGATATATTTTCTCTTTTAGCACATCCTTAGATCCTCATTGATTAACCTGAATGTTCCTTGAATATTCTCAGTTTCTACTTCTCTAATGTTCCTCACTTTTCCCTTAAAGCTTTTGTATAGGAGACATGGAAATCTATGATTCCAAGTCTCTTGTGAACCTACTCTTTTGTTTCAGGCCTTTAAGAAAACATTTACATTAATTCTTTCATTAAATATTTCTATATATTGAATTATGGTGTCTAACAAATGACTATTATTACTCCAATGCTGCTTGCATAGTTTACCAAATGTATATGTGTTAATATGAATCTTATCATATCTAGGATCCACCCTCCTTGCAAGTGGTCTTATGACTCATTTGGCAAATTTTTGATTCCATTCATTTTTATGTAAGTTACGAACATGCGTTACTTTCATTTCAGGAGCTAATTCCCAAAATGTGCTGTTAGGAACCAATGCAGAAATTTCATTGTTGCTTAATGCTCTTCTCCCTCACTCCCCATTTTGGATAGTGTGAATAGTTTGTTTAGGCATAAATGGAATGGGGCAGTTGTATAGTGTCATTCAAAAAGATAAAGGTATAGGAAAGCGATAAATAAAACACAATTGGGCTCATTAGGATGGCGGGCGGATTGCCCCCGCCAGGCTGGTGGTAGCCACCGCCAGCCTGGCGGGGGCAATCCACCCGCCACCTGCACCTAAATCCCCCCCCCCGCCATATTAGGATGCGGAGGGGATCGCGGCGGATGGAAAGACCATCCGCCGCTTTTCCGCCCCGGTCGCAAGGCGACCGGGGCGGTAAACGTTTAATATGGTGGTGTTGTCTATTAGACAACGCCAGCCATAATATGATGGGCTCAAACAGATGCCTTTCCGTGGCGGCAATGCTGCCACGGAAAGGCATGCGGTCTTCACTTCAGGGGCCCACTGTGGGCCCCCATGGTGAAGGGGGGTTGGGTGGTGCACATGGGGGTACCTGTGGTACCACCCTGCATTTGCATACACAATGTGGCAGGCACCACGCGGTGCCTGCCGCTTTGTGTATGCAAATGCATACATGCATTTTTAGCATGATGCGCCTGCCACTGTGGTGGGCGCATCCTAATATGCAGTGCGGGACCGCCGCTCAGCTCGCGGGTGGTCCCATTTTGCGCAAGGGTGGCGGGCGGGCAAATTCCGCCTGCCATCCTAATGGGGGCCTAGGTGTCTGATCCTTGTATCTGCCAACGCTCGTTTCCCAAAGCTGATTGTAAAGGCATTGCTTGATTCTAAACCGCAAACCCTGCTCAGGAAATGCAAGTGAATACATTGTTTTGTGTCTATGAAGTAAACTAAGACTCAAAAGTGTGAAATTTTGATTATAGAAGTGTGAGGGTCAAACTAAAACCTTGATGGAGGTTTGAAATACTGACATTTTGAAACAAACGCAGGTTTAGTCTTCCAATTGGGCGCAGAGCAATGCTCCTAGTGAAAAAATGGGAACACAGTTGTTGTGGCGTTGGTTATACGTAAATACCAATCAGCATACTGAATATATAAGTATACCTTTTAATGTTTCACTGTGAGCTGAGGATCTGCTTCGTGATGAATGAATGGGACAGTTAATCTAAGGTATTAATAATGTTCTATCCTAGTTGCTGTTGAATGGTCTTGGAGATTAAGTGTCATCGACAGAAGATATGTGGCACTTGAAAACTCTCTCGGGACATAGGATTTGATGCTCCACGTCCTCCTAAAAGACACTAGCATGGGTATCAGATTACCTTGAGACTCATGCAACACACTTCCCGTGACTGTGCAGACTATCCCGAGTTTTTAGCTACTTTGCTTCTAGGTCAAAATCCTCAATATCCAGAATACACTTTTCATGCACCACCTTTACTAAGCACACCTCCACTGTTAGCAAAATGAAAAATTAGATCAGTGGCAATGCAAACAATACATAAGTTCATAGGGGATTTGTATAAATCTCCAAAGCACATATAAAATACTACACATTAATTTTGATGTGAGCTTTCAGGAACAGTCATTTCAAGCAATAATGTTTCTCTTCTGCAGATACATTTTTGATTGCAAAAGTATCAAACTCTGACAGCTCCGGTTCACAATCTTGTGAGCCCCTGATACATGAAGTTAGCAAACTACCTTCTTCACTCCGTCCACCTCTGTCTCCTCTCTCCCTCTTTGCTTGTTCACTGTGTTACACTCCTCTCTACCTCACCTTTCTATACCTCCACCTCTCGCTGCCTCTTTCCCGCCCCCTCCTACACCTTGCCTTTCTCTCTCTGCCTCATTCTCCTGTCTCTTTACCACCACCTCATTCTTTACTGTTATTTTTCACCTTGCCCTCCTCACTTCCTTGCCCTCTTCTCCACTCCACGTTTCTCTTCTTCCACCCTACCCTTGTTTCTCCTCCTAGTTTTGAGATGGACTCCAGCATGTCTACCAGCAATAGGCTCCTGCTTGCTGTCCTCCTACAGCCACTGACGGAACACAGTTTGCTGGTGGGGGTGCCAACAGAGCCAGCGGTGGCGCAGTCCACTGGTCCCTGGCCAGGGCTGGATTTAGAGCTGGTGTACCCTGTGCAACAATCCTTTTTGCCCCCATGACCTCTTTCCTTATGGATTCCTTCTCTACCAGCAGCACCCCTTATCTCTCCATAACTCGTCTCTCACATGCATTTCATTTGTTTTATAGCGCTAATCATACCAGTGTAGAGTGTCGGATCACTTTACATCACACACATTATACAAAAGAAATTACCCAAATGTGTGTAAATCAGATAATGTTACATAACACAATGAGGATTACAAGATCTAGGAATCACATACCATCCATTCTAGTAGCCAATAAGTTTAAGAGTGAGTAGTCTGGAGAAGCACAAACTCAGGATTTCAAAATGTACCACTTTGGTTAGGCTATCTTTACTAATAAGAACACATATCTACGCAAACTAACCTTTTTAGAAACATTAGGATAATGAAAGACTGGAGAAAAAAAAATTACGTTCTAACCAATACCTTGTAGTTTGCATGCAGCTCTAAGATGACAGTTCATTGGTCACTGTGTTATATTAGGATTGTAACTTATGAACTGCAAGTGACAAAAGGATCTCTGTGAGAAAAGCAGTAACCCACTGAGCTATCCACATGAAATACAGTTCTGTGATCTGCTTGTTAAACGTTCTTTGCAGCAGGCACATTATTTCTAAACACAGCACCCCAGAGGACAGTGCCCGGTTGTGGCCGCACTGGCCGCACCACCCTAGAGCCGACACTGTCCCGACATTCTGCTGCATACTGTTGTACTGGAGTCTTAGGCAACAGTGCTCGACTGGAGAAAATACATTTCAGACGTCCCTGGGACTAACAATGCTGGGGCAGGGATTATGGCATCCCTAGGGAGGGCACCGCTGTAGTGTTCGCCTACAGTCAAAGCCTGACAGTGGAGGATGGCAATTGGAAGAGCTTAGAAGGCCTTCCCAGTCCAGGCTTCTGAGCCCACCCACAGTGTAGTGTTATTGCAGGTTAATCTGTTCCACAATATGTGGGGGATAGCAGGCATTTATTTAATGTTGCATCTTCTTATTAGTTTTCCTTTTTGAAGTACTGTAAGAAAAAATAAATATGGAGCACTTATTTCAATTATATATGAAGAAGATTCCCAGCCATGTAGATTACTAGTGAGAAGTAAAGGTCGTGCAAAACAACAATGGACAGATTTTTTTTTGGGAGAAAATAAAGTTACATTTTAAAACTCTAAGACTTTGCGCAGGAATACTAGAGTCAGGGAAGGGCTAGGTAAACAATAATAATTTTGAAGATCAATGAAAAACTGTTATGGCTATTTATTGCAATTATACAAAAATACCATTATTCGTATTCTTTACATTTTTTAATCTCATCATATCAAACTCTTGTTAGTAATTCATATGCGGAGCGGAAATGTAATTGGCATGCTAATGTTCATATTTGTATTCAATGAACAGAGTACATTTAGCTACCTACACGCCCATGAATATTCAATCAATAAGAAATTTCTTCCAACAAGATGAGGTCTATATTTCTCAAAAATCTATAAGTGACAAACACTATTGCTGGGATTGCTTTTAAAGAAAACCTATTAATTGAACTGCTTCTCGAATCGAAATAGAAATACATATCAAACATAGAAATAATGTACTATCTCGTGAGCTTTGCAGATGAACCAACTAAAGGCAAAATAGAAAGAAAAAAAGGCATAATTAAACCTTTCAGTGAAGCTATGCTTGAAATCTTTTTTTTTATTTTGTGGGTGACAGAACGTAAGACCGTACAGAAATCTTGAACATAATTGTCGGTAAATGGATGGGTGACAGAGCGTAAAAACAAACTGCTGTCAATTAAGGAAGCAGGTGGTCGGCAATGATCATGCATAATAAACTGCAAGCAAAGAAGGGACAAGGATGCACCCACAAGCAAATCAATCAGAATATATCATCCGATATCACACTGCTCAGGTCAGAAGCACCCTACCACACACGCACGCACACACACATCTCTACAGACATTTATTGGCATCAGTCGCAAAAATGACTGAACTTACCATGAAACAAACTTCAAAAAACAGAAAACAGAATACTTTAATCGGGAAGAACGGACATGCAGTTTCAAAGATAATACCTCTAGTAATACACCCCAGTGTCTGCTCGAAATAGAAACAAAGACATTCCCACAAAGCCAACACATCGCACGCCAGATGCAAAGCCAACATACACTTGGCACACTACTAAACTACAAGGTAATATACAATTTATAATAACAAAGTCAATGTAGAAGCAAATAATTATATAGGTAAACTCAAGTGCCAGCAATGCGAATCCCACCCACCTTCAAATGCTCATGAGTGTGTGAATGCACCAAACACAGGTACCACCGACAGCAGCCACAGAGCAAAAAGCAAGTAAAGGCATAAAGAAACCAGAACATGAGACTTTCATGCTACTGAATCCTTTACAAACTATCAAAAGGAAACAATCTAAGTAGCTACTTATTGTAAGCATCACATTACCTTCCCATATCAACAATAAGACTCCGCCTGTTGAGCCTCTTGAAAACAGCTCATGAAAAAATCCAAAAGCTCAATATGACAAAGCACATTTTGTGCATGCGAGTGGCATAACTCTGAACTCAGTCCAACAACTTGTATGAGAATAAAGACACCTTTCTGAAAAAAATGCCTCCCTGTATGTGTGAGAGCACAACACGCCTGGAACAAGGAGGAGGTGGTGGCAGCTGACATAGTAGAAATCACATCAGAAGTAAATCACAATACGCTCGTGCTATGCAGTGTCATGACATGCTCACCTCACCACATAGTGCAAACCCGAACCTTAGAATAAAGCCTGATGGATATGGTGAACACCTGACAATCACTTAAGATGCAAACATCCTAGAGAAATGGCTCTTCCTTGCACCAGAGAATCACAACCAGTAAGATCCCACAGTTGAATCCAGCATAATCCACTCATGCAGAGCAGCTGTACTGATGGAGGCACTTGAAGCAATCATTACAAATGCATTGATACCAAGGAGAGCTCTTTCAAAAAGAAGGGGAAAATAAGATTCTGAATATGTTTATGAAAGCTGAAATCAACTGGAAACTAAAATAATCAAAATCATAAAGTGTAATTCGTGGGGCACCTCATATAGTGGTGGTTAAGGATCCATCTCAACACACTCTATGGGCACCACTACCATAGAGGACAGATCTAGCAAAACTAGTTCGACTAGCAGCAAATTGCACGAGACGGCTCTGGGAGGTGCAATAGAACCTTGTTGGAGGGAATAAGCAAGTTGGCAAGTTACATCAAGGAGGAATTGTTGTAATCCTGGCCCACGAGGTACAGTGCCACATGAAAGGCTGCTCTATGCGTGTAAAAAAATATAGGGAGGACTAGAAAACCAGACAGACCAACATCAACAGCTCCTTCTGTGGCCAAGAGCAACACTGCCAAAGATGGCACAACTGAAAGCCTTGTAATGCCTGACAGGATGGAATGTGCAGTGATTATAGATCTGAAACTCTGGCACAGGTCCTATGTTGTGGTACCGCGCTACTTTTGAAGAATGAGATACCTTATTACATGCACTTTTCCGACAACTGGAGATAATATGAACCTGTGCAGAGTCTGGTAATACATATTTTAAGTTTTAAAAACAGAACCAATCAAGCTAAAGCACACAGAGGCCTCAGGAGCACAAACCCAACCACACCATAGAGTCTAAAATCTCAAAGTCTTTCTTTCCAGCATACAATTGTGGCCGACTCCTTGTGAGAGAAATTAATTGGAATTACTGTAATTGAGATACACGTCGAATTTGCCAAGGTAATTTTTTATTATTGAGAAATCTGCCAGCTGTGCGTGGGGGTTCTCGTGTTTAACAGGAGTCATTCAGAGCATCTAACAAGCGAAACTGAGATATGATGTTGAGCTTTTAAAGCTTTATCTCAATATTGAGACAAACACTTTTTGCAATTGTTATCTGTGTGTTTTTATTTACGAGATTATTGGCCACTTCTTTTAATATTTATATATGTGTATATCTACGATGGGACAACGGATTTTATTAACTACGCAATGAAGTTTGTTGGACAGTGTATACGAGACTCATTCTGTGAAAGCCAAATAACATACCCACTGCAACACTTACACAGCCCTTCAATTATATTATAGAGAGGGAAACTAATGTAGACAACTGGCTCACCAGCAAACAAATTGCAGGTTTATAGAGGGCAGACCCTGACCAGCAAGGTAAGCACATGTATTTGTTTATATCAACATCAACTCTTAAATGCAATGAAAAATGGACCAGTGATCTAAAACTGAAGGTGATAATGATGTATATAAACAGTGATGCCAAATCTATGTTGTGAGTACTCAGCACGACAGACTTATGAAGGAGCAGTATACAAGTGTAAACCTCATGGCCATTGGCAGTCTATGAACTTTGATGGATGTTCTTGATAAGGCTATGGCCAATTGATGTCCCTTATTCACCAAAAGGTTCATAGAACGACCTCAATTCCACACAGAGGCTACTTTAAGTGAGCATTACGCAGGTGTGCCTCTCTATATCGTGTTACAGGCTGTGATGGCACATTGGGGGTGTCAAAACAGAATGCAACAGAGGCAAACATAGTCAGACGCCATCTTGAGGGGAGGAAACGGACGCGCTCCAGTTGTTGGAAGCTCTGCCAAAGGCAAGCCCGTCTGCGCCCGTCCGAGACCTCACGCGGCCCGGGGCCCGTCCCCCTGGTCAGAACACCATAGACCGGTGTGGGATGGTAACTTATACGAGGCAGGCGCTATTACATCTGCGTAGGGTGCCTCCGCCGGAATGCTTACACATGCTGTACGTGGAGCAATGGCCTTCCAAGTGTGTGAGTTGTGGCTATACAATTCACAGAGACCGAGAGACGGGCAAGGAAGGTAATGAACTCTCGGCCTTACTATTGAATTGTCGATCATTGAAATGTCATAGCATGAACATTTATGACATGCTGATGGATGATAACCCTGATCTGGTCTTCTTGACAGAAACCTGGCTGGATGAGCAATCCCTCCCAGACATTAGAGAGGCCCTCCCCTCCGGCAATAACATTCTCCATATTAATAGAGGGATCCAGAGGGGGGGGGGGATAGCTATTATCCATAAAACCGAGCTGCCATGTTCACTTGAACCGGTTGCCATTAATAACTGCGAAGCTGGGCTATTTTCTATTTCGGTTGGCCCGAACTGCACTATTAAGGGTTACCTTATCTATCGCCCTCCTGGTGTGGCTAATGTGTTCATTGAGAGTCTCCTGGAGGCTATAACGCAATCTGCCTTACGCCATAATAAGTTCATGATTGTAGGAGACCTTAACGTGCATTTGGAAGATGTTAACTGCCGAGAGGCTGTATCCTTGATCAATTCCCTTAGAGCGCTTATGTTTGTTTTGGCTGATAACAGAGCCACTCATCAAGCGGGGCATTTGCTGGACCCAATCTTTGTAAATTGGGAAGATATAAGTGTATCTGCCCCGATTAAGATTGTGTGGTCCGATCATTATATGATCCCCCTTAAAATTGGAAGACTGCCCAAAAGGGCGCCTCTACTGAAACCCCCCGCCATCAGGCGCAGGGACTGGAGGAATTTCAGTCACGATGTCTTCAGTCAAACCCTAGGACAGGACCCCCCAAAGCTCAGTGACAATCTGGTTGAGGCATGCAGGAGGTATGATGATTGGGTTGGGGGTGCACTGGATAAAGTTGCCCCCTGGACTCAAAAAGCTGCGGCACGGAGCACGAAATCTGCTCCGTGGTTTACCGCCGAGCTGCGTGCCGCCAAAGCTAAATGTAAGACTTTGGAGCGTAGATGGAGAGCGGAATATGTCCCCTCACTACGTGAAGTCTATAAGAGTGGATTAAGGTCCTACCACAGTCAGATTAGGAAATCGAAAAGAGATTACTATCATAAGAGGATTGACTGTTCAGAGAACACATCTAAAGAGCTTTTTATGATTTTGAAGGAACTCTCCACCCTCTAGTGAGTTCTGGGGAAGTCCCCCCTTCGACAGAGTCTTGCAATGAGATTGCGGACTTTTTTGTAGGGAAGGTAGAAAAGATCTATGCATCTTTTCAGATTAACCCAGAATCCACAAATCCCCCTAATCCTAGCGGTGAGAATCGGGTAATGAACAAATTTAGGGAGTTTGTGGTCCCCAGAGTAGAGGAGCTAATTAACATTTTATTGGACATTCACTCTGGCTCCCCCTTGGATGTGGTCCCTACAAGGATTCTTCGCTGTCATCTTCCCCAGGTAGCGGAGCATATAGGTAACATGGCTTCACTTTCCTTTCAGGAATGTCTAGTTCCGGACAGCTGGAAATTGGCCCAAGTTGTCCCGATAAAAAAGAAAGCCCACATTAGCATGACACAACTGGATAACCTTAGACCAATCTCCCTCCTTCCCTATTGTGCGAAGGTAGTGGAGAAATTGGTTAACCGACAGCTGGTGAGCTTTGTGGAGGAAAATAAGCTCCTCCACTCGTCTCAATCGGGATTCAGGGCCAAACATTCGACGGAGACCGCCCTTCTTCTATCTACGGAATTGTTGCGGAGTAGGGCGGATGAGGGTCATACGGCCGCACTGGTCCTATTGGACTTAAGTGCGGCGTTTGACACCGTATCACATTCCGTATTACTGGACCGTCTAAGTGAGAAGGGAATAACTGGTCCTGCTCATGAGTGGTTAGTCTCCTTCCTCATGAACAGGAGATTTCAAGTGCACTGCCCTCCATGTAAATCCAGTATAAGATGTCTCAGACAAGGGGTTCCACAGGGCTCGATCCTGAGCCCCACGTTATTTAATCTGTACATGGAACCCCTTGCCAAACTGGTGGAGTCATATGGTGTTGCCATTGTCTCATATGCAGATGATACACAACTGGTGATCAATCTATCCCGTGATCCAGTTGTGGATGCTGAGAAATTCTCGGCCTGCTTGGTGGCACTTGATGGGTGGATGAAGCAGAACTATCTCCGCCTTAATGGTAATAAGACTGAAGTTCTCATCGTTGGTCCCTGTCCTTCCATCTGGACTTCTGCCTGGTGGCCTGTAGAACTGGGCTCTGTCCCTGCACCGGTGGACACAGTCAAAAACCTTGGCATACTTCTGGATTCTAATCTAGCCTATACTAATCATGTTGATAATGTTGCTGGCAAATGCTATGGCATTTTGAAGGTCCTGAGGAAAATCCTTGACCTATTGCCTCCCAGCACCAGAAAAACAATGGTTCATGCCTTAGTTACCTCCCATTTGGATTATGGGAATTCCCTCCTATGTGGACTCAGTAAAAAAGGCCTAATGCAGCTGCAACGCGTCCAGAACGCAGCTGCTAGGCTTGTCCTGAACCTCCCTAGGAGGGCCTCTGGGAAACATGCATTGCGTTGCCTGCATTGGCTTCCAATTAAAGAACGCATTAAATTTAAAACTATGTGCATTGCACATCGCATAGCTCACAAAAAGGCACCTTCATATCTCCAGGAGTTGCTTCCTATCTATCGTCCTTCGCGCCTTCTTGGGCCAATGGGCAGCATGCTATTAGTGGTTCCTCGGATCCACAGATCAAGGATGGGAGGACGATCCTTCAGACTCCTGGCCAGTAAAGACTGGAATGACCTACCCATCGAATGGAGGATGGAACCGTCTGAAGCTAGGTTCAGACAGAGGTTGAAAACTCATCTCTTCCCCAAGGTTAATTAGTTTAGTTCTTCCTCCTGGTCCTAGTGCTACTTTCTGAGCTGGGCTGATATGATGATTATTGGGATTTTCAGCGCGGGGACGCACTGTTCTCTGTGCAACCATGCGCTTAACAAATGCTATTATTAATATTAATCTGTGGCACACCATGCACACAAGATGCAAAATTGCACTGTCTCCAAAACTGACATATTCTGTTCAACTTTCACCTGAAATGATGACAGCAGAGATTTACCAACCAAACAAGACAAAAGTCAATCAATCATGATGTGTAAACTGAATGTGGACAAGACGAGGTTCTGCTGGTGGGCAACCATCCATACCTATGGGATGTGGGCATCTACTATGGGTGTCACTCCTTCATCTGTTCATGTAGTAAATAATATGGGGGTATGGCTCGATGACAAGCTTTCTATGAGCCACCAAATCAACAAAGTGACAGCGACTTGTTTTGGCATCCTTAAGTGGTTTAGGAAAATCATGACATGCCTGCTCAAAGAACTGCAGTTCAGGCAATTTCCACACTGGACTATGGTAATGCCTTATTCTCGGGTGCCGCAAAATCTCCTCTCAAACGACTTTTGACTATACAAAATGCGGCAGCACAGCTTCTCTTTTACCCACCCAGATTCACCTCATCAGCCTGAATGTAACATACTCTTCACTGGCTGCCAATTGAACATCGGGTTCAATTCAAAGCCTTATGCTATGTGCATAAGTGTCTTTCCAACAGAGGGCGCATGCATCTGAGTCCTTGGTGTCTTGATATACACCTAAATGCTCTCTCCGCTCTAGCGATCAGGAGCTGGCAGTGGTTCCCACAATCAAGAGAACCCATCAAGGTGGTTGGGCATTTCTGTATCTGGGGAAAAAAACGGATGTATGACGTTACAACGCATACTTTTACTCCGCGTACCATTACAACGCGGTATTTACAACGAATACCGTTACAACGCATAGCGCTTTGGGGTGCTGGATAGTGGTAAGTATAATTTACTATTCTAACTCCAGTCCCCGTGGACCCTAGGGAAGGTGTTGGATAGTAAATTAAACTTACCTCTTATCCTAGAGCGCCCCCCAGCGCAATGCGTTGTAATGCCATGCGTTGTAATGCCCGCGTTGTAATGGTAGTGCGGAGTAAAAGTTGCGTCGTAACGGGTGTATACCGAAAAAAACTTGTGGAATACCTTGCCTCAAACATCGAGAGTATGCAAATCGCTTACAGCTTTCTGAAAATTACTCAAAACATTCTTTAACAGTTCCTCTTGGCTCGTGGAAATGCTACTTGGTTTAGTTAGAAGGCTAGAGCTGGGAAACATTTTTTAGGTAGCCATGCACATTATAAATCACGTAAATAAATACAAAATAAAGAAATGCATTTTAGCATTGAACTTGGCCGGATTTTTGAGGTGTTCAAATCCTCCTGAACTCTATCTGCAGCTGGCTCTTGCTTCAACCACCCCTAACCTTTAATTGACACTGATACTCAGGGGCATATTAGGATGGCGGGCGGAATTTTCCGTCTGCCATCCCGACGCAAAAAGGGACTGCCCGCCATAGGGGCGGGGGTCCCGTGGGGGACATTAGGATGCGCCTGCCACACTGGCGGGTGCATCCTGCATTTTTAACATTGCAGTGGGCGGTGCTTTCAGCACCGCCCGCCGCAATGCTAAAAATGTACATCATGCAGTTCAATGCACAACGTGACAGGCACCGCACGGTGCCTGCCACGTTGTATATTGAAATACAGGGTGGTACCATAGGTAACACCCCATGTGCTCCCCCTCCCCCCAGAATCCCTGGGGGCCCGCAACAGGCCCCGCAAGTGATTCCTACCTGCCTTTCCGTGACAGCAACGGCATGTCCCCGCCAAAATGCTAATATGGATGGCAGTGTCTCCCAGACACCGCCACCATGTTAGCAGCTTTTCCGCCCGGTCGACTCTTCGACCGGGCAGAAAACCGGTGGACGGTCTGTCCGTCCGCCGGTCTCCCCCACCATGGTAATGTGGCAGGGGGAGAATTCAGAGCGGGCGGAGGTTTTCGGTGATCCGCCCACAATCATAATCACCCCCAGGTGTC
Source organism: Lissotriton helveticus (assembly GCF_964261635.1). NCBI lineage: Eukaryota > Metazoa > Chordata > Amphibia > Caudata > Salamandridae > Lissotriton > Lissotriton helveticus. The sequence goes on along the minus strand of NC_136071.1, from coordinate 880,008,764 downwards.
CAATGCTTACTAATATACCCTGTATTTCTCAGTGTTATTTCAGGAACCTGAATCTGTAACTAAGTTTTAGGCCCCCAAAACCCAGCTTTCCCATCATTTACCTCATCATCTGCACTCTTTCTTTGCATATATGTGCATTGTAATACCTAACATTGTTATATTCTCAGGTTAGGCCCATATAACGAAGCAGCTTATTTCTTACATTGTCCTCACAATATAACATTTTCAGCTGCGACCTTTAGCACATATTTGCGTGCATGACAATGTTGTTTACACATCTAGCTTTGCACAACATTGTCACAACGCCCTGAACATCATGTACAAGGTTCGTTTTGCACTATGTACAAATGTCATCACTATCTTCATCCATGGGGCAGCAGGTCTATCTACATATACATAACATCACTAATCTATACGCACATCACGAGGTTGCTTTCTATTATAAAAGAAGAGCAACCCGAAAGATTAGCAGAGGAAGCACTTCCACTGATACCGAGGTCCGTGCATGCTGAGAAATCACCATACAGTGGTCTGACATCTTGTGAGGTGTGTCCAGTTCATAACCAAGGTGGGGTCTTTCATTCTATCCCATCAGGTAATGGGGTTGGATCGTTCCTTGGAGGGATTCTTGGCTTTACACCTACACACACTCTAGGTACACTTAGAATAGTGTTCACCTTGTAGAAGTACGCTTGGTTACTGCCTTCTTTTATATGCCTGCATATATAACATTGTTTCAGCACCATGGTAGAACTAGTATGTACGCTTTTGGTTATTGTAATCATGTTTATCTGCTTCTGTCTACTAACCATTGCAGCACATGTATTTTATGCAAGAATAACAGTGGTTCAATAAATATTATTGAAAACGTCCAACTGTGTATTCTCTGTATATTTCTCTCACAATAAGTGAGCACGAGTGATTGAGCGAAAGGTTCTATACTATTTCCATGATCCCTGAGGGGTCAGAGTTGTCATGTTCAGTGGTTGCCAGAAACCATTCGCTCCCCGATAGGTTAGGGGGCTTACGGTGGCACTATGAGCTAGCTGGTGTATAGGTCAACATATCCTGCGGGGTGTCTAGAATCAGTTTTGACACCAAGCCCATAGTTTATGTTGTCCAACCAATGCGCAGAGCCTAAGGATTAATAGGAACTACACGACATGGCGCCGCCACCATTGGCTATGCTCTTATTTAAATGTCAAATCTGAGTAGTTCAGTTGTGCTTTCTCTGGGACCCCTACACACATTTGAACTAGAGATGTCCGTAGTAGGAAGCGAAACAAATTAGCCACGGCTGTGTAGGTACATCCTATGTATTGGCTGTAGGTTAATGATGTTGAAAAACAGGTAGTTGCACTAAATATTTCAGAAAAGTGCAGATAGGCAGTTACCATGAAATTATTACAACATGGCCTACAGGCAGCAGGTGGAGATGTTACATTTGTGGGTGAGGCACACGAAGCATTCAGAAGACAGGTATTCTATTCTTGGGCTAAATTCCCATCTGCAGATGCACACACACGATTGTTTCATGAATATACTGAAGTTGAATTACCTGATGAGTAGTTCCCAATCATGTACTTGGAAGTTCCGCTAACTTACCTAGAGCACATTAATTGGTTAAAAAGCACCCTACCCAATACCAGAGAATATGTGAAACTCAGTCTGCTCAACAAAGAAGGATCAACCTGGCTGGTATTAGCTTCATATACAACGCATCCAAATATTGTTGCTTTCAGCAGCAGGAATTTACAGAAATCTTACACCATACATAATGAGAACATTAACAGTTCAACATGCAAGAGCTGCTCAGGCTACACAACCACATATGGCTACTACAGATATTAGCCCACAAATACTGAATGCCGATATTGAAACGATTCCCACCAGCCGGGAGCAAATCTCATTCTAGATAGCAAAAAAAAAACCAGCACAGCTTGAAGCAGTTTTTCCCAAAATGGGTCGCCAGGATAAAGACTGAATAATGACAATTTCCTTACCAATTTGGATGGCTCCCAAGGTAGAATATTGTGTCACTTGGGGTACAATCTTTGCTGTCACGTATACAAGAACCCATGGTACCCACCCAATAGCAGTCATACCAGATGTACTGAAACAGATTCAGAATGAGTATGGGGCAGAACCTCCCTTAGATCTGGGGATGAAACTGATGGGCTATTATGCCCAGGTATCAGCCATTATGTTGAGTAATAAAAGGGGAGGTAACAATGGCCGCTATACGCCAACAACTGAGGGAATTCACTCCTACATGGCCGGAGTGAGCATTGCCTAAGATTATTGAAGATACATATGCTTCACTTGGTAGAGATAATCTGAGAGCCAGGCCTGAGAAACCAATAGTTAAGAGCAATTCTGAAAAGGATAACTCCAAGCAACCACCCGATTCTTCAAAGAAGAAATGGGATGATAAACAAAAAAATAAACAAAACAAAACATAGTCACAAGGCGGGTCTCCTCAACAGGAGCACACCAACAGAAAATACAATTTGAGAAACCGTGACAATATTAGAAAGCCTGAGGATACTGATACTAGTTCCTCTCGTTCCTTATAGGAGTCATCTGAAAAACGTTCAGAGAGAGACAAATGGTCAAAATACAGATTGGAAGAGTGAGTCAAGCCGAAGAGGGAGACACATCGCACTTTGGACTACATCATTAAACAAGAAGATAAACAAAAGACTTCTAAAATTCAATTTGAAAAGAAAAAGGTAGCCAGGATTAAAATTAGAAATGCCCAGGCTACTGAAGACTCTGCTTCTGAACGAGGAATAGGCACTGATGATGCTGGACAGCACAACTGAAGTCCCAATAGCTCAGAACCTGATGAATTATCTGGAGGTAGCAGTACAAGGTGAGCATATCACAGTGGAAACGCCTGACACAAGTGTAAGTGTCTCACATCGTTTATACAAAATAGCACTCCAAATGGAGGGGACAAACCCAGGAAGGTAAAAGGTCTCTTTTGGGAGAACCTGACTTATGGTTACGATATTCTTTTGGCCCCAATGAGGGAAGAAGTTATTTTACCTGTTTTCTTCGACCTCGTACCATAATCAGTTAAAAATGTAGACACGCAAGAGTGGGCATTAGTGTTAGCTCCTTCACTTTACTGCAATCATGATGGGTGGGATGATGAGTCACCTCATCATTAAATCCCATTAAAAACAATTCCTCAACCACAGAGACAATACCCGATTAAACATCAGGCAAATAAATAAGTCAGGGAGATCAAGTTGAGTACCAGGGTGTGATAGAAAATTCCACATCAGCTATGAATAATCCCTTGTTTCCCGTAATGAAACCTGAGGATTTATATCGTCTGGTCTTTACAGACATTTAAACACATCCTCACGCACATTTGCAGTACAAAATGCACATAGTGGTGCACTAACGAATAATATCATGCGGAAAAAATACAAAACAGCACTTGACATTTCTAATGGATTTTCTCCCACAATATAGCACCTAGGAGCAGATATTTGACAGCATTCTCGGTGCTAGGCACTGAACGCCAATATTTTTGATTACCACAAGGGTATAAGAGCATCCCCGTACTGTTTTCAGACAGAGTAACAGAGTTACTTCAAAATTTTGATGAGGAGGCATTGTCCTATGTAGATGACATCTATTTGATGGATGATGAATTAATGCAACACTTGTCTAGGGTGACCCACATAATTCTCTGGTTCGCCCACAAGGGATACAAATTTAATTTAAAAAAAATCAAAACTCCCCACCTCAGTTTCGTATTTTTGAGGTACAAATTGTCAAGTGAAGGCAAAAGCCTGGCAGCACAATTTTTAGAAAAATGTGCCCTGCTCCAACCAACAGCTACCCTGAAAAGACTACAATCCATTTAAGGATTTTTTAATGTTGGCAGGACATACATTTTGGATTACCCCAAAAGAGTGAAACTTTTCTACAACTTAATTAGACCCGATTTTTAAGTATATTAATAGACAAAGGAACACACAGATATTCTATGTTCCGTACAAGCTGACAAGATAGCTTCTAAAGATTTACACACACTGGTTTCCACAACTAACCTGGTGATCTGTGTAGTTGCGGGACCAACTGGGTATACATATATCACTTTCAATTAGGGGGATACCATACCTATAGCATACAAATCACATTTGTACACAAACACTGAAATGTGTTCAGCACCCACTGAAAAAAGTTCTCACAGCGGTACAGACTGCTATAGTTAGAGAGAGAGAGAGAGAGAGTACTTGCTATGGGGAAATGCATATTTGACATGACCCTAGTACCGACACTTGAGGCCGTTACAAAGGCAAGCTTCCCGAATGCTAAAGCGTTACATCCACAGTAGATTCAATTGGCTTACACTCTCACTGCAACAGTAGATTACATATTTGACTCCACTGTACAAGCACAATCATTCTTGCAGTACAAACAAGAATATTCTCTTCCATTTGAAATTAAGCCTCTTGATCAAAATGAATGTATCTAGATGTGCCCAGCCGTGCGTAGGAATAAAACAGCAATATTCTGCAGCATGCACAATTGTGAAAGGGCACATGCATGATGGAAAGTTCCATCATGGGAAAACCCACACTGTACAGTGCATCTGGCAGATCTAAAAGCTCTGATACCGGTACTACAAAATACAGATCGTGATTTCCCCACGCTAACTGTGTGCAATTCATTTTATGGAGTCAAGTCCTATAACGAATATTTACATTATTGGGGCCAGAATGGGTTTAGGGATTTCAAAGGTTGCACAGTAAAGCACAAGCTGCTTTGGAAACACGTGGCAAAGCTGAATGAAGCCTGCCATTGGCTAATTTTATTCATACATTGAGTTATCAACATGTTGGTGTTCACATTGAAGGGAATTCGATGGCGGATGAAGCCACCAAGGCAACAGTATGCACTGCTGCCGTTGCTGCAATAACTCGCTTCAGTATGAGGATAGAAGGAACAACTATGATAGCTGTCAATGCCACTTGCAACAGCTCAGCCCTGCCACAAGGCTTTCTACTCAAGTACTCCTACAAGTTAGATGCACAGAATATTCCATATACTTAGATTCCAGGAGTGGGAGATAGAGTAATACCAAACACTGATCGCAGATTAGGAGTTTGATATTAGCTGCACAGAAGGGTCTAGGTTCAGCTCATGCAGGGATCACTGCTACAGTTTCACTACTAAAGCATCGGTATTGGTGGCCAGGTCTTAATAAACAGACCAAGGACTTTTTCTTTTCATATTCGACAACTGCCAGCAGATGGAGGACTCCACCGTAGCACTTCCACCACAAATACCTTAATTGTTCTCAGACAAACCTCTTGTGTGTGTATATTTGGATCACTGTGGCCCCTTATGCTGAGACGGGGCTTACAAGTACATCTTGGTGGCTGTAGATTCATGCTCCAGATTCCTGTGGGTTTGGTCCCAGCGCTCGGCTAACGCTCAAACTGTTATCAAGGATTTGCAAGTCTTTATTGGCACATACGCAATTGGCACACTACATTCCAACCAGGGTCCAGCGTTTAGCTCTCAGGTTTACAAAGAAGCCATGAGAAATTTGGGTGAGGCATTGCAGTACACCTTCCCTTACTATCCCGAGGAAAATTTGGTAAGGCAGAGGAAAAACTGTGACTTAAAACAATTCTTGACAGCGAGGGTATTAGGCTCAGGTGTTGGGTCAGTCATGTATATGGGGTCCAGAGGGCACTTTACAACATGCCAAGAAAATACCTGGGGGCTTGTACACCTTATGAACTCCTGTTTGGGGTAAGGATGTGGGTACCTGACCTCAATAGTGTCAACACAGTGGCAGTTGAAACCACATTTGATGTTGAAATCCCAATGATCATTTGGATGTTTTACAGGACCTTAAAGAATAGAGAGCTTTACAAAGCAACGTCCAAATAAAACACACCACCACTAGTGAATTGAAAACAGTACCGGCAAGACCTGCCTGGGTCCCGAAGATTAGGAATAGGTCAGAGAGAACATTGTGGACAAAAAAGAATTTGGGTCATCTTGTGGAGTGATACAAAAGGGGATGATGGACGGAGCATTTGTACAAATCAAACACTCACCCCCAGTCAACTGATCTGGGTTTAATCCATCACCATTCTTTAGTTCACTCAGCCACCCCAGTTCAGACATGGCTATATGCAAATCAGTCTGACCCTGTGCCTCCTGGGAACAGTCCAGCCCGAACTGCCAAGCCATGTCTTCCCTGGACCGGAAACAAGCATCCTGGGACCGGTTTCGGATTCATAATCCTCATCAGCCAGGCTATCTTGAATCCAGTGGCCAAGTGAACAAGGGACTCACGTCTGAGAATACCCTGCCACACTTAGGGCGAACAAAGCGATACAAAAGGGGATGATGGACGGAGCATTTGTACAAATCAAACACTCACCCCCAGTCAACTGATCTGGGTTTAATCCATCACCATTCTTTAGTTCACTAAGCCACCCCAGTTCAGACATGGCTATATGCAAATCAGTTTGACCTTTGTTCGCCCTAAGTTGGCAGGGTATGCTCAGACGTGAGTCCCTTGCTCACTTTGCCACTGGAGTCAAGCAAGCCCGGCTGAAGACGGCTGTAATGCCAGAAACCGGTCCTGGGAAGCTTGATTCCGGTCCAGGGAAGACATGGCTTGGCAGTTCGGGCTGGACTGTTCCCATGAGGCATAGGGTCAGACTGATTTGCATATAGCCATGTCTGAACTAGGGTGGCGGAGTGAGCTAAAGAACGGTGATGGATTAAACCCAGATCAGTTGACTGGGGGTGAGTGTTTGTATTGTCAACGCTCCGTCCATCACCACCTTTGGTTTTTCTTTGTTCGCCCTAAGTTGGCAGGGTATGCTCAGACGTGAGTCCCTTGCTCACTTTGCCACTGGAGTCAAGCAAGCCCGGCTGAAGACGGCTGTAATGCCAGAAACCGGTCCTGGGAAGCTTGATTCCGGTCCAGGGAAGACATGGCTTGGCAGTTCGGGCTGGACTTTTCCCATGCGGCATAGGGTCAGACTGATTTGCATATAGCCATGTCTGAACTGGGGTGGCGGAGTGAGCTAAAGAACGTTGATGGATTAAACCCAGATCAGTTGACTGGGGGTGAGTGTTTGTATTGTCAACGCTCCGTCCATCACCACCTTTGGTTTTTCTTTGTTCGCCCTAAGTTGGCAGGGTATGCTCAGACGTGAGTCCCTTGCTCACTTTGCCACTGGAGTCAAGCAAGCCCGGCTGAAGACGGCTGTAATGCCAGAAACTGGTCCTGGGAAGCTTGATTCCGGTCCAGGGAAGACATGGCTTGGCAGTTCGGGCTGGACTGTTCCCATGAGGCATAGGGTCAGACTGATTTGCATATAGCCATGTCTGAACTGGGGTGGCGGAGTGAGCTAAAGAACGGTGATGGATTAAACCCAGATCAGTTGACTGGGGGTGAGTGTTTGTATTGTCAACGCTCCGTCCATCACCACCTTTGGTTTTTATTTGTTCGCCCTAAGTTGGCAGGGTATGTCCTTTGCTCACTTTGCCACTGGAGTCAAGCAAGCCCGGCTGAAGACAGCTGTAATGCCAGAAACCGGTCCTGGGAAGCTTGATTCCGGTCCAGGGAAGACATGGCTTGGCAGTTCGGGCTGGACTGTTCCCATGAGGCATAGGGTCAGACTGATTTGCATATAGCCATGTCTGAACTGGGGTGGCGGAGTGAGCTAAAGAACGGTGATGGATTAAACCCAGATCAGTTGACTGGGGGTGAGTGTTTGTATTGTCAACGCTCCGTCCATCACCACCTTTGGTTTTTCTTTGTTCGCCCTAAGTTGGCAGGGTATGCTCAGACGTGAGTCCCTTGCTCACTTTGCCACTGGAGTCAAGCAAGCCCGGCTGAAGACGGCTGTAATGCCAGAAACCGGTCCTGGGAAGCTTGATTCCGGTCCAGGGAAGACATGGCTTGGCAGTTCGGGCTGGACTGTTCCCATGAGGCATAGGGTCAGACTGATTTGCATATAGCCATGTCTGAACTGGGGTGGCGGAGTGAGCTAAAGATCGGTGATGGATTAAACCCAGATCCGTTGACTGGGGGTGAGTGTTTGTATTGTCAACGCTCCGTCCATCACCACCTTTGGTTTTTCTTTCATCTTGTGGAGTGCCTTTACCTGTCCTGGCTGTGGAAGGTCACCAGAACTATACTTCCTTCGCCTCTAGCCAGTCACTGAGATAAGAGGTTTGTCTCAATTGATCTGATCAAACCACACGATGTGGTTGATTCTCAACAGCAGGCCACGTGGTCTCCTGGGTAGCCCCACACTCCTCTCACTACCATGCAGGAAGTTCAGATGGAAGCTTTAATAAGGACTGAAGAAAACAACAATGAAATGATACTTCTTCCTGTTGAAACACCTACAACTGTACAATCAACAAGTACAGAAATTTCAATAAAAAAATTGAGAACGTCTATTTAAGCATGCCACAGATCGAGTCATCTGCCAGTTCTACAAAACCTGCTGATCGAGTCATCTACCAGTTCTACAAAACCTGCTAAGAATAGACCGGATGGCTTCTGGCTACTTCATGCAGTATGATGATTTCTTATCAGATCCAAGTGAACCTGAACTGCCGACACTGCCTCTTCCTTTCAAGCTATGAGCATATGCTTTCAATCCTTGGCTGTAAAAGACTTACTTCATGTTCCCTGGCTACATCTCTGGATTACAATTGGATTACTTTTCCTGGTACTTTGGATTGGTATAATGACTGTCTTTTTCCTACTTCTGAACGAACACTTTCTCGCAGAAGACTGTGCAGTAAAACTCGTGAACTTAGTAAGCATGGGCAAAATTTGCGAATTCGCGATATGCAAATTCGCGTGAATTCGTAATCCCGATTTTACCAGTTCGGGAACGAGAACTTGAGCATGCGGTTGCAACGGTCGCGAACATGTTGTTTCCACTTAACCAGCTTGCTCGCGATGCCTTTTTCCTGTTTTGGGTCGCAATGACTTGTTCGCGTTCGCAATTTTCTGTTTTGGGTCGCAATGACGTGTTAGCGTTTGCAATTTCCTGTTTCGGGTCGCAATGACGTGTTCGCGATCGCAGCGTCGCTCGGCCAGCAACCAAAATCTCGCAGCACAAGCGAACAAGGAGGAAAACTCATCAGCGAACGCAGAATCATGGTAAGTCAATGCCGCGCGCACGAGATTGTATTTTTGAAGTGCGAACAAGAAAAAAAAATCCACCAACTCGCGAATTGCGGATTTTTGTGCAATTTTGTGTGATTCGCCGATCGCGAAATTGCCGAAAATTCACAAAAACTGCGAGCGCAACGAATTTTCCGCCCATACGTAGAACTTAGTTCTTAAACCACATGCATCATTGCATTGTGAATGTTCTTTGCTCTGGAATGGGTGTACAGAGTCCCGGCACACACTCCGACCCAAAGGGATCATGTGCGTCCTCTAGTTGCCAGGTTGCTCTCTTATAAGGACCTTGAACACATACTTAGCCAAGCACAGAAGAAGGGGGGGCGCCTCAAAATTGATAACAGCATGATTAGGATCTTCCCGAATTTTTCATTCAGAGTGCAGAAGCAGCAAACTACTAGTCAAAAATGCTAAGAAAAAACTCCACCAGCTGGGCATACCCTATGCCATGTTATTCCCAGCCAGGCTGTGGGTGGTGATCCAAGAAGGCATACAGTTCTTCCAGACCCCAGAGGAGGTTTATAGTTTGATTGACCTCCACCCTTAGCTTGGACTAGGTTAGCATTCAGCGGAGGACCACCAACACAGGGCAAGGTTCCGCAGATGGATTAAATATCATATCAGGGCGGCCCACTTGGAGGCGGAAGCACAGCAAGAATGCCAGAGAGTGATGACTGTGGAGGTGTTGATGACTTCTAGAAGATGAGAGGGATTGAACTTCAAACTCGGGCTGCAGATCTAGGTCCTTTGGGCAGTCAAGCATTGAACTGCCCACGATGACCCCTAGGACATGAGATGAAATCATATGACCTAAGTAAAGCTGATGTCTGATACTGGATGGGAAGAATTTCCAGCAGAGCGAGTTACAACCACAATCCCCACATTACAGTTTCACATGGTTCCTTCAGCGAACACTTGTTGGCTGAATATATGTTTGGATGGGGGGTCGTTGCCTGCTTGTCCTGAGGAATGGGAGTTGGGTAATTGTTATTCTTTGTTTAAATGGAAACATATGAGTCGCTACCCATTCACTCTTACACCCGTACAGCAAATTGGGTTTGAAATTGTCACAAAGTTGGGCAACACCCAGAGTATAATCACCATGAACTATGGCTACACCTATGACTTTTAATTATTCACGTGGAACATTAGAGGGATGCACACCATGACAATACACTATAAGGTGTTTTCCTTTTTACAGGAGACACATTTCACAGCTAAGTATGGGGCCACACTCACAAAAGGTGGCAGGGCCAGTCTTATTACACAACATATTGGGCCTATGCCAGGGGTGCACTAATCTGGATTAAGTCGGGAGTCCTGTTCCAAAACAAAGGAGACCTGATAGACATGGGGAGTCGATATGTGGTTGTGACGGTTCAGTGACTAAATATCAAGGGACAGAATATAGACTGCCCTAAATATCGACTCAAAAATATCGAGGGACAGAATATAGAATCCCTATCTACAAACAGGTGAGTACCACAATATTGAGTACAAAATATCGATAGTTAAAATATAGTTGACTAAAATATCAAATTTTTTAAATGTATTCAAAATAATATAAAAGTAATTAAATAATAAACACAATTAAATAAAACATGATTGAAATAATGTAAAAAAGCTTAAAATGTAAAAATAATAAATGTAATGTAAAAAGATTTTTTTTACATATATATTTACTTAATAATATTATAAAATAATTATTAATCCTAATTATAATATATTTAAAACATTATTACAAATATATTTATATATATATATATTTACCTATTGTCTAAATATACAAATAAATAATATATAACAATTTAAATAATTAAAGTAATACTCTTTATGTTAATTAATAATTTACATTACATTAATATTAAAAACATTACATAGCTAAGGGAATAACATTAGTATTCACACTCCAACAATTGCAAAAGTAAAGAATTTGTTGGATAGTGGGAGGGTAAAAATTACTATTCCCACTCCAGTAAGTGCAACAGTAGTGAAAGCGTTGGATAGCATAGGAATAAAAATTAATATTGCCACTCCAGTGAGTGCAACAGTAGGAAAAGTAATGATTTTATATTTAAATAAGAATAAGTTAATTATCAATACCAATAAAAATATAATTAAAATTATTTACCAATGACAGAAAATGTTATCATTAATGAATTAAAAAATAGCAATACATATTTTTTATTAAAAGTTAATTACCTATAAATAATTATTTAACAACCAATTAATTTTCAATACCAAAAATGTAATACGTAATAACAAATTTACCAATTAATAATTAACTAACAAGAAATGATTTATCAATACACAAAAATAATTTCAATAATTACTTTATTACAATTAAATGACTTTGCACCCTATTCCCCTATAACCCACAACACACTCCAAATAATAAATTAATACAATTAACATATTATCAATTAATCAATTAATACAAATTAATTATTAAATAATAAGAATGAATTACCAATTAATAATTAAATAGCAATACATTAATTATCAATACAAATAAATTAAAAAATATTTACTTAATTGCAATTAAATTACTTCCCACCATATTCCCCTATAAACCCACAACCCGCTCCAAATATTAAATTAATACAATTAACATAATTATCAATTACTCAATTATTAAAAATTACTTAGCAATTAATACAAAATATTTAGCAATTAATAATTAGTTAACAATCAATGAACTAACGATACATATAAATAAAAATAGATATTTACTTAATTACAATTACATTACTTCCCACCCTATACCCCTATAAACCCACAACCCACTACAGAACTAAAACGCAAAATTAAATTAAAAATCATTCATAATTCATAAAAATTAATATTTAATTTACTATAATTAAATTACTCCCCTCCCTATTCCCTTATAAACCCACAACCCGCTATGAAATTAAATTACACAAATATTAAATACCATAACATTACTTTAGGAAAATTATACATACATGACAAAAATAATTTTAGCACATATACTAGCATACATAACACTAAAAAAAATCAATAATATCGAAATCGATATTTTAAATTCGATATTATGGAAATCGATATTTCTTACCTCAATTTCGATATTATATCCAACTATATTTTGGTAATTCGATATTCTGGCTTCACTATATTTTTGATTCGATATTCTGGCCTCTCTATATTTTTGATTCGATATTCTGGCTGGATATTTTGCGTGTTCACCAGTTGTGACGGGTCGCCTAGAGGGACATGACGTAGCAATAGTTAACATATATGAAGGCACAAAAGATGGCGGCAAGTCGGAGAGGAGCTTGAAGAAGTAGCTACTGGGCAGGGGACAGCTTTTCAGCGAAAATTCCAGTGAAGCCCGCTCACACACACACACCCGTATCAACAATTCTGTGGATGATTCAAGTACTCACCGCCTTTGACACCGTGGTTGTCCTTGGGGTGCTCAGGAATGGTGATGCTTTGTCTGGATCTCAGAGATGGAGAGGGTGAGAGGAGGTGCGATGCTTGCATGGAGCCTGCTGGAGATGACTGCCCAGGTAATTGGGCTGGGCCCAGACTGAGCCGGATCGGTGCGATCCCTTCCTCAGATCACCATCGTGATGTTAAGGGGCTGTGGTGGAACCCCCCACGTCCTCCCTAGGAGTTGGGAGGAGGCGAGGGTCCCGATTGACCCCCCTTTGCAGTGACAGCAGAACGCGCTACGATCGGGAACTAGAGCCATATCTCGGCTCCCGTCATGATTGGGAGCGTGTGGGTCGAGATGAGGTGAGGTGGAGTCACTGAGGGTGTGCACCTCCTGCTCGCGTGATGTTGCTCTGCACGGGGGTCTTCTGTGGGTCATCTTGAGAGACCTGGAGTCGCTGTGAGAGGGCGCCTCCTGCTCTCGCATTGTGGATTGGGAGTTCTGGTGATGTGGCAAGTTTCTGGAGGCATTGGGTCTTCTGAGTCAGCTCATGGTGGTGCATGGCAGCTGGGAGATCGGTGGCAATAGCAGACTTCTTGGGTCTGTCCTGATCGCTACATCCTGACATGTTGGTGCTGTTTGTTGTCCATTCTGTCTATCATTTCACCAGCAAGAAAAAAAAAAAGAAAGAAAAAAATAGTTAACAATTGCGGTCGGAGTTAGCCCCCCTCACAACACTCACAGAAAGAGGACTACGTATAAGGGAGGTAGTGGGAGTGAAACTGAAAGAGGAATTGTACCAATGAAACTGATAACGGACAGTTATTAACTAAACCAGGAAAGAAAGAGAAGTTGTGATAGGTCTAATACAAGAAGATTTTTAAGGAGAAACTGAATAAATTAATATATAAATAAATAATTAATTAGATTGGAAAGAAGAGCTTCACCAGAAGAAATTATTATATAAATAGAATAAATACATAGGAAAGAAGATCATCACTAGAAAAAAAGATACATTTGGAACAAATAAATAAATATTGGTAACACATACAGTACAAACACCCAGTGTATTAGGAAAGTATGGTTAAATGAAATAAGATGGCCATGATATTATGTTAACATAGTGGCTGCCGTCCTCATTTTTAACGCTACTGATCAATGTCATAGGTAATCACAATCAGGGCTGGGCAGTCATAGGAGTAGTTACGCCCTAATCACCTACCTTAGAACAAAATCATCTCAGACAAGGTAACGGAGGAAAATCCAAAGCAGGAGTTGTACATACTAACTACAAAACGAAAGGATTGAATCTGTTGCCTGTAGGTAACAATTCCTACTCTATAGAATATCCCTCCAATCTCTCTAGAAATGCAACCAAAACCTTTAAATACAACCTGCTCAGAAAAAACCCTGAAACACTCATCTTAGATCCCTCCTTCAACTAAAAAAACAGGGTAATTATTAACAACCTAATTTTCCTCACTAGTTCTCCGGCTAAATGGTGCACTACAGTATCTAAATTGCTATACATCAAGGAATCAAGAAACATCCCTTACGGCACTAAGATGATTATAACACCCTCAAAAATATTAAGGGCCACACTGAATATAACTTACTACAAAAATGGCATGGTACTCGTCCAAGCGGCTAACAAAGATCCCAAATTATTCGAGGACTACTTTGCCATGTTAAAAGATCCTGTCCATAACATCCATCATTCAATGCACCAGCATGGCAGCACCCCAAACACCATCACCCATACTCCACGGAGAGCACAGGCTAGGAGTGAAAGTAGTACTGATCAGGACAGTCAGCATACATCAACCCCCAGTACAAGTGATCAGGAGAATCAGCATCCTTGTCAGCATACAACAACCCCCAGAACAAGTCATAGTTCAAGGTCGTGCCGTATAGCCACCTTTCTGTTACATGGCATACACAAAACAGTTATACTCCCCCACATGCCTGGAGCAAATAACCCCACAACTTTACATATAGCTGATCTTTCGGATAAAGCATCCATTGATCAGACCTTCAGGAGGATAAATCACCAGACCACTAATGATTCCGGGCTAACCCCTCAGATTAAATAAAAAACTACAGAAGGATCTAACGGTATCCACAAGCACTCTGAACCTGAACCATCCAGTATACCGCTCTCCAGGCCAGCAGCCATGCTCCAAAAGATTCATCTCTCTCCTCCATCACGAAAGGAGCTAGAAAGTCTCATTGCCCAGATGGATAAGATAGCCAAGGACATGCAAAATGCTATTAGGAACATGAAGAATAACAAAAAAGAAAAGAAAGAAAAAAAGAATAAAAAAGGAAATAAAAGAAACATCAATGAATTCTTGAATATGGACATTTGATTTGTATTTAGAACCTTGGCGTGGTGCACCTTTGCTTTGGTTGAAATATGAAGAATATCTTACTTCTCTCAGAAAGCTATCTTTCCAAAATATTCCATATTCAAAAATCTGTACACACACTCCACAATAAGCTTAACACTACCCCACTGCCTCTATCTAATAGGATTTACCATCCAGGTAATTTCTTTAGATACCTGATGGACAGTGTAACATAATCCTTACTATTATCTTCAGAGTAGACATCCAGTCTCACCGCTAAGATAATTGATCAGGAATTTAGGGTTGTCTCAATGAATGGAAACAGAATAACACAATCTAATCTCAGGAAGCTAAACACCAGCAACCTGAAAGATATAACGCTAATCCCAGTGGGGCATGACACTAACCGAGATAACCCTCCAAAATCAATTTTTTACCTACTACTAAATTGCCTCTCAGCATTAAAACATGCTGCTGACATTGCCGACCTAATCTTGAACCAGGACATCAACATGGCTATTCTTACAAAAACGTGTATCTCTGAATCATCCTCCCATGCCTTGACTTACTTGTGCCCCAAAACTACTACATTGTAAGACTCGACAGGCTAAACAAAAGGGGTAGAGGGGTGGCCTGTATCCACAGATCAAACTTTGACATCTCAAATGTTCTCTCCGACCCAATGGATACATGTGATTACCTCAGGCTGTCATTAAGATTTACAGATAATCAACTCTACAAAATACATGCTTTCTGCCACCCTTCAGGTAAAAACCTAGGGGGTCATTAGGATGGCGGACGGACTTTGTCCGTTTGCCATCCTGTCGGGGGCATGGACCGTCCGCCATAAGGATGGAGGTGCCGTGCCTCGAATCAGGATGCACCTACCACAGTGGCGGGTGCATCCAGCATTTTTAACATTGCGGCGGGCGGTGCTGAAAGCACCGTCTGCCGCAATGCCAAAAATGCATGTTGTGCGTTACAAAGCACAATATGACAGGCTGGCGGCATTGCCGCCATGGAACGGCATTCCCCGAAGCACATCCTAATATGGCTGGCGGTGTCTGATAGACACCGCCACCATATTAGCCCTGTTCCGCCACGGTCGCAAGGCGACCGCGGTAGAAAAGCGGCGGACGGTCTTCCCGTCCGCCACGGACCCCCCAGCCATCCTAATGTGGCGCAGGGTCATTTCTGTTAGGATGGCGGACGGATTACCCGGCCCGGCGGGGGCAATCCGTCCACCATCCTAATCGGCCCCTTAATTTTCATAGAACAGCTAATGGAAATTATCACAGCAGATTCAGAACCTCACTCCAATGCTATTTTCCTTGGGGACTTCAATCTTCATTGGAATGACCTCAAGGACAATCAGGTCAATATTCTTAAAGAATACCTAGCTGTTCACGCACTAGTATTAGCTTGTGCCCTTGTGATTGGTCAGATCACCACATCATCACTTTCCAAATACCATCTAGAAAGAAGAAAACAGCCTCACAATTAGGCAAACCCAAGCAGTGGGGTAAAGACAATAAGGGCCTGAACATGGAGAGTCTGACAGCATGTTGCAAGATTGTTCTTCAACCTTCTTCTGAACTGGCGAACGTTAGTGAGCTTATGGATCATTACAACCTTATGAGCCAAAGTACTAGAAAATGCGCTCAACAACAATTGGACAAACACATTACTCAATTTAAGCTCCTAAACGATGGCCAATCGGGGTTCAGACCAGATCACAGTACGGAAACAGCTATTCTGCACATAGTAGATGACGCTCATCTTGCTCTAGACCGCAACGAAACCTGACTCCTTGTCCTGCTAAACCATCTGCACTTGACACCGTAAATCATGCCAAACTTTTAGACCGATTGGAGAACAGGATTGGCATACAGGGAACAGCCTTAAAATAGGTTTATTCCTTCTTGGAGACCAGGTGGCAGAGATTCCTGGTGAACCACAAGCTATCCCGCAATCCCTGATTCAAATTGGAGTTCCACAAGGATCAACTCTACCCCCTTCCCTTTTCAATCTGTACATCGAACCATTAACCGAAGTATTGCAGCAAGCCAACATTTCCTTCCACATGTATGCAGATAACGCTCAGCTTTATATGAAGATTACATCACTGGAAGAGATCAACATAATGAACCAAGCACTACACAAGACCGTTCAATGGCTATCTTACAGTTATAATTATCAATTATCTTATCTTATCAGAAAAACGAATTCCTTCTGATCTCCCCTCCTAAAATCACCACCAGGGATAAGGAATGGACCGAGATGATCACTGCGTTAAACATTCTGGTTGATTCTACTAAGTCTCTAGGAATCACGCTGGATAAAGAATTAAGCATGCGTACCCATATCAACACAATGGCTAAAAATACACGCTTCCATCTGAGCTACCTTAGAAAATGGAAGCTGTTTATTGATACAGATGACCAGAAAACAGCAGTCCATGCACTGGTCACATCAAGAATTCAGTATGGTTGCACAACTCTATCAGTTCTTCCTAAAAGTTCAACTGCTCCTCTAAAAACTTGTCTCAATGTTGCAGCTAGACTTATAACGGGCTCTAAAACATTTGACCATATCACTCCACATCTGAAAACCCTAAATTGGCTACCATACAAGGCAAGAATATAGCTAAAGATTGCATATATTACACACAAGGCACTACGCCATACAACTCCACGTTACCTTGCCCAGAAAATTACATTACCTGGAGGTAGAAGATCCTCTTGGGGTGCCAGAGATTTTTAACTGAGACCAGATTTCTTCAGGAAGGATAGAACATATTATAAAGCGTTCGCGGGAGCTGTACCTAGAATCTGGAACCTAGTCCCTCCTCGATTCAAGAAGGAGACTAAGTCCTTTCTGATGAGTAAGTTCCTCCCATAACAAACAGAGGTCAATATTAGGGTTTTTGTACAAGACCTGCTAACAATCTGATCTTCTACACACAGTCATGCAGGTAGGCTATTGTAAATCAGGTTTAGGGGCCTGCTAATCACACAACATTGAGAAACGGGGAACTATGCAAGCCAGTTTACCTTCATTAATTGGGCTTTACTGTCTTCAGTCAGTGCGGTTTGAACCTTTAAGACTATGTTCCTGTCAATAGGGAGGAGGTCTAATGACAGGTACCTTGATCAATCCACATTAATTTTTTTTTACTTGTAATACAATACTATAACCATTGTGGACAACTAGTAATTTTCAGTAGTTGTTTTATTTTGATATTTAAGTGTGTCTTCTTCACTTGTATTACGGTAATTGTAGTTGATGTATAATAATCTTAGATTGTGTGTTATTTGTAAGTTTTAGCATATGCTATTGTTATGGGATTACCTATTCCCTGTAGCTGGTGTCACGATTTGGATATCATCTGAATTAGAATACTGCTGAACTGTAAAAGCACACCCAAGTTAATGGGTCATGTTCGCGCTATTGAAATCATTGAATAAATAAATACATTAAATATATGCTCTGGATCTCGATCAAGGGGCTTTCCTGGCAAGTTTGTTCAGTGTGCTGCCACCCTACTTGGCCCAGTCTGTCATCATAGGTGGGGATTTCAGTTGTGTAGCGAATCCCCAGATCGATTGTTCCCATCCACCGCTGTAGGATTACCTAGTATTTAGGACAGTCAGGATCTTTACAGATTGGCAGGTCCAATGGGGGCTACTGGTCAAATGGCGCCGAATGCACCTACTGATGAGAGATTACTACTTCTACTCCCACTTGCATAACTTACATATATGCCTTGATACATTCCTCTACACTCCAGACATCCACGACATAATCAACGGAGTGGAATATCTGGCCCGCACAATTTTGGATCACAACCCAGTGCTATTACAATTGGGATGGGAACGCCCTACACCAATATTTCCCACATGGTGATTGACCAGAACCACTAGAGGACCTACTGTTCTGAAACGTGATCCGGGAACACATCAGACCATATTTTGAAGATAATGGGGGGATTGCATCTTCTCCCCTAGTGGAGTGGGATGCCTTCAATGTGGTGATTTGAGAACCGTGCAATCCATAATCTGTAGGTATCAGGGGTACTCTGCAGCAAGAGGTGGTGGAGGCAAAGCAGGAGCTGAGACCGTTGAGAAGCACCGGCCAGGGTACCCTGAATTTCAACACACCCTACTAGATGCTAAACAGAAGATAGTGGACCAAATAGTGAGGCTCAGCTATTTTGACTATAAACAGTATATGATATGCACACATGCTGAACGCAACAGAATCAGATCCCTACTGGCCTGGTTTGCTAATCAGGGGCTTGGTTATATTGGAGCTTACTACTGAGATAGGAGCTCACTTATATAGGCCGGTGGAGGTAAATGGTTACTTCTTAAAGTATTACTCTGGGATATGCACGAGTGTCACACACTATGAGGCAGAGACATTACACACCTTCCTCACGCCATTGCCCCTTCTGGAAGAAGCTGAGGAACTGGGTGGGTATTTTGGTTTCCAAGAGATAAGAGAGGCAATAAAAGGATTAGCTTATGGGAAGACGCTGGGAACTGAC
Source organism: Lissotriton helveticus (assembly GCF_964261635.1). Classification (NCBI taxonomy): domain Eukaryota; kingdom Metazoa; phylum Chordata; class Amphibia; order Caudata; family Salamandridae; genus Lissotriton; species Lissotriton helveticus. Next base: position 879,989,259 of record NC_136071.1, on the reverse strand, counting down.
GGGTTTCTGGTAGACTTTAATGCAGCTTATGTTAATGAACTAGACCCAAACTGGTGGAACTCTATAAAGAGGCTAGGACCATGGGTCACATGCCAGCCTCCCCTCAGGAGGCCTTAGTGGTGTCTCTATTAAAACCAGGGAAACCAACTGATGACTGCAAATCCTACAGGCCGCTGTCCATGCTATATCTCGACTACAAGATCTTCAGCACGATCTTAGACTCCAGACGTCTCCTCCTTATGCCCAGACTAATACACTTTGACCAAGCAGCATTTATACCTGGTCGGAACATGGCACTTAACATCCGTAGTCTTTTGGCGGTGATGGAAGCCAAGCTCTATGGTTGTGATGATGCAGCCATATTTGCTATCGACATTGAAAAGCCCTTCCATAGCCCTGAATGGGGTTTTCTATATGAGGCCATAAATCGGATGGGCTTGGTGCCCGGGTTTTTAGTGTAACCCGAGGTAGACGCTGCTTTTGGTATTATTGCCAAACGATCTCTTCTCTTGGGGTACAAACCACCAGATTAATGTGCTAGGAACTGTACTTTTTTAAACTCACCCTGTCAATGCTGATGTTTTTAACTTCACCGTAATTTACAGCTTCCTGCCACCTGACCCCGGTCCGTCACGGCTTATGCCGCTTGAACGGAGGATCTGTTACTGGCATTTCAATACACTTCCGGTGGGATCACCGGAAGTCTAGCTTAGCGGTCTAGCTTTCCCCTGCTCAAATTCCATTTAAAGCGGAGCAGGGTGCGGACACTCGCAGCGGCACCTCTGACCCGAGGTAGATGCTGCTTTTGCTACAATTGCCAAACGATCTCTTCTCTTGGGCTACAAACCACCAGATTAATGTGCTAGGAACTGTACTTTTTTTAACTCACCCTGTCAATGTTGATGTTTTTAACTTCGCCGTAATTTACAGCTTCCTGTCACCTGACCTCGGTCCGTCACGGCTTGTGCCGCTTGAACGGAGAGTCTGTTACTGGCATTTCAATACACTTCCGGTGGGATCACCGGAAGTCTAGCTTAGCGGTCTAGCTTCCCCCTGCTCAAATTCCATTTAAAGCCTGGACCCCTAGCTCTTCACAGTCTGATACCGTATCTGCTACCGCTGTTCTAAATTTTAGGCAACATGACCCTGCTCAGTTATTCCAGTGAACAACTAAGAGAGCTGAACACCCCTCGGAACAAACTTACTGGAACCCTAACCTCTGAATTAGCTAGCTGTCCTCAAATCTCTCTGGTCGTTTATTCTACTGATCCAAACCAAAAGGGAGAAGCGTAGAGGTACTGATAGAATCACCCTCCAAAGTAAGCTTTTATAACCACAGAGATTCTATCAAAAAAGTGAATATGTGATATTTTTTGTATATATACTTTTTACCGTTTACACCAGGGTGCTAGGCTCTCTCTTACACATGGAAAGATGGGAGCACAATGTGCTTGTTAAAATACCCCTCACACTCTAAAAAACCAAGTAGAGTCATGCTTCATCATAGGGGTCTTCCCGCCCCTATAACGGGACGGGGCGTGCTACGACCAGACGGAATACGCGGGAGCACTAAGATGTGACAGAGGCTATGTGTAGGTGTATAGGAATCAGTGAAAGTGTAGGGACCTAACACTAGTGAGTGTGCAAAAAGTGAAAAAATGGAAAAGATTTAAAAATTCCCTGGCTAGTAGAAAAAAACATTTATTAACTTCTCCAGCTGGGAACATTAAGAAGGGGTTGTGTGGTAGAGCATTAGCTACTACCTTGTCGACATGTTTCGTAAGCAGTCCCCTACTGCTTACTCATCAGGACCAAAAGAACAGTCCCTACTGTTATTTACTCAGTTTCTAACAGGTAATGCCTACTGTCCTATAAACAACCAACAAAAATAAGTTGGATGTTTAGGCCTCAGGGCATGAGTTGGCCCACGGGAGGCAGAAAAGATCGACCTATTATGGTCTTTATCTCAGCAGTTATCATGCCCCATGAGGTTTTGCAGGCGAGGGGTAATCTGCGCAGTTTTAGTCTCTGCTAGCAAAAGGAAAGCATTGTTCCTACCCCCGTGCACCTCCGAGGATTGCCGGGCTCAAGCCACTTGAGCCCGGCAATCCTCGGAGGTGCACGGGGGTAGGAACAATGCTTTCCTTTTGCTAGCAGAGACTAAAACTGCGCAGATTACCCCTCGCCTGCAAAACCTCATGGGGCATGATAACTTATTTTTGTTGGTTGTTTATAGGACAGTAGGCATTACCTGTTAGAAACTGAGTAAATAACAGTAGGGACTGTTCTTTTGGTCCTGATGAGTAAGCAGTAGGGGACTGCTTACGAAACATGTCGACAAGGTAGTAGCTAATGCTCTACCACACAACCCCTTCTTAATGTTCCCAGCTGGAGAAGTTAATAAATGTTTTTTTCTACTAGCCAGGGAATTTTTAAATCTTTTCCATTTTTTCACTTTTTGCACACTCACTAGTGTTAGGTCCCTACACTTTCACTGATTCCTATACACCTACACATAGCCTCTGTCACATCTTAGTGCTCCCGCGTATTCCGTCTGGTCGTAGCACGCCCCGTCCCGTTATAGGGGCGGGAAGACCCCTATGATGAAGCATGACTCTACTTGGTTTTTTAGAGTGTGAGGGGTATTTTAACAAGCACATTGTGCTCCCATCTTTCCATGTGTAAGAGAGAGCCTAGCACCCTGGTGTAAACGGTAAAAAGTATATATACAAAAAATATCACATATTCACTTTTTTGATAGAATCTCTGTGGTTATAAAAACGTTTATTCTACTGACCAGGTAGAGACCCATCCCTTCCCTGATTCCTGTTTCCCCAGCACAGAAAATGTAGCTGAAACACTTAATGCCATATATTTTAATGCTCGCTCAATCCCCAAACACACTTTAGAAATCTGGTCCTTACTTGACGCAGCAGCCCCAGATATTTGTTTTATCACTGAGACCTGGCTACATGAACATGCCACCCCTGATTTATACATCGCCTTTCCATCAGAATATAAATTAACCCGACTTGATAGGAAAGAAACTAAAGGGGGGGGACTACTGATTGATGCAAAAAAAACGTGAACATGGTTAGTTTAGAAAACTTTGCCTCCAACTGATTAGAAGTCATCATATTTCAGATTGAGGGAAAATCGAACAACATTTGGAAAGGAGCCTTAATATATCGTCCTCCTGGCACCAAAGGAGACTTTGCCAATATTTTGCTCGAAATTATTGCACCACATGTCCTCGCCTCTGACAAATTTCTTTTAGTTGGGGATTTTAACTATCATGCAGACATACCATCTGATTTAGACATGGAAAAGTTAATGTCCAGCATGTATACTCTGGGACTTGATCAGAAGATCATAGGCCCTACACACCAAGCCGGCCACACATTGGATCTTCTTTTTACCAATTCTCCTGATCTGACAGTAGCCTCTCCTATTCCATTGCTCTGGACAGATCACTATTTAGTAAATTTTTCTTTCCCGATGGTCAAAATAAAAATAGCATCGGCAAATGGATCAACATTACAGAGATCTTTGAAAAAAATCACTCTACCACTCTTTCAAAAATATTTTCAGCTAACTTTTCACACTCCTTTTCTAAGTGCCAGTACTGCGGCAATACAACTTGATCTCGATATAGAGACAGCACTGAACAAAATAGCTCCTTTGACCAGAGTTAAGCACAAAATTAGAACTGCGCCTTGGTTCACAGAGGAATTAAGAATTATAAAACTGAAATGCAGAGCCGCAGAGATGAAATGGCGGAGGAGTAGAGATCAGAAAGATCGGAAAATATATAAACTTCTGCATGTTAGCTACATGCTTAACATAAATCTGACAAAAAGAGCATTTCTTACGGAGCGGATAGACAGCGCCCAAAATTCCTCTAAGGAACTTTTTCAAATAATGAAGGAATTTACCACTCCTAACACCGCATTAGAAATTCCGAACTCTCTGGAATGGACTAATGTACTGTCCCAATTTTTCGAAGATAAAATCACCGCCATTCGCCTTTCCTTTCCTTCTCATCCCGACTTAACTCAGCTAAATGCCTTGGGCATATCTTCATCAGACCCCCCACACATCATGGAGGAATTCACTAAAAGTGATTGTGAGGCGACCATGTTGGCCGGACTAAAAATTAAGTCAGGGACACCTACTGATCTTATTTCCCCTAAACTTTTTTCTACACTTGTGCCTGTACTGGTGGAACATCTTACTGACCTTTTTAATAAATCCTTTGTGGATGCCGATTTTCCGACAATATAGAAAGCTGCTAAAGTCAGACCCATCCTGAAAAAGCCCACGGCCGACCCTAACATCCTGTTAAGTTATCGGCCCATCTCCCTGCTTCCATACTTTGGGAAAATGCTTGAATCCATTGTTAACAAGCAGCTTGTGAGTCATCTTGAAAACCATGGACTCTTGGATCCCTCACAATCGGGATTTAGGGCACAACATAGCACTGAAACCGCATTGGTCGAGGTGGTTGATAACATTAGACTGGCGTTGGATAAGCGCCAGTCAGCCATCCTCGTCCTGCTCGATTTATCGGCGGTGTTTGACACCATCTTCCACCGCATCTTAATTCATCGGCTGTGGGAGATTGGTGTCAGAGGAAACACCCTAAAATGGTTTTCTAGCTATCTGTCGAATCGCACCACAACGGTCCGAATTGGAAAAAATAGTGCGATTGAAAGACCTGTTAAAATGGGCGTCTCCCAGGGCTCTATATTGAGCCCGACGCTCTTTAATATCTATATGACTCCTTTGGCCAACATAATCAGAGCCCATGGTTTTGATGTTCTGTCGCATTCCGATGATACGCAGATTTTAGTTACACTAGATTCTGACCTTAACAAAACCAAACAACGTTTCAAAAGCTGCCTGGTACAAGTTGAGGAATAGATGACCATCAATCACCTTCAACTAAATGGCAGTAAGTCAGAAATCATGCTTTTCGGCAAAGCGGCAGAACATTGGACAGATGACTGGTGGCCAACCAATCTGGGCACCTGCCCAGTACCAAAGGATTCAACCCGTAATTTGGGCTTCCTGATGGATAACAAATTATCTCTGAATAATCAAATAAACAACATCATTGGTACTTGCTTCGGACTAATGCGTAGTCTGAGAAAAATCTTCAAGTGGACCCCTGTTCTGGCCCGCAAACCCTTAGTCCAGGGCCTAATAATAAATAGGATGGACTATGGGAACGCACTTTTGGCTTCCATAAATGAACACCATCTGAGTAGGCTCCAGGTTCTCCAGAACACCGCAGCCCGATTGGTTCTTAACCTCCGCGAAAAACCTCCTCTGCTGCCTGTTTAAAAAGCCTACACTGGCTGCCGGTAAAAAGGCGCATCCTTTTTAAAACATTATGCGTGGTCCACAGACAAATGTATGAAAAAGTCCTAAATACTGGTCCAAAAAACTCAGATGGTATCAGCCACAAAGAGAACTTAGATCCAGAAACGAAATTCTATTGACACCTTTAAGAATACGAACCTCCAGAAATGGCGGTCGAGCATTTTCGTTTCTGGCTCCGGCCGCATGGAACAAAATACCTTTCCATCTCCGTAACTCCCCTGATCATGGCTGTTTCCGCAAAGGACTAAAGACTTGGCTCTTTGCAAACTAACTGCGTCCCCTTCTGTCAGAGACTGCTGCAAGCGCCATGAGACTCCTAGGATGTGATTTGCGCACTATCCAAATGTCTCTGACTTGACTTGACTTGACTTGTTATATAGCAAACCCACTGCCAGAGTCCAAACAGGGCAAACCTTCTTCAAGAGCTACAGTGTAGGTCATGGGACCAGGCAGGGGTGCCCAATATCGCCCCTGTTGTTTGCCATGGCGATGGAGCATTTTCTCTGGGATTATAAAGAAATCAATAAGCAAGAAATGGCACATCTTGAAAAAAGCAAACATGAATGTCTCCCAGTTTTTATTTGTCAGGGAACATAAATGAGTTTTCAGTCTACAGAGTCACATCCATGGCCTTTATGAAGAGATACCATGGACATCTATCCCATGACCATATCCCATGACCACAGCACTACAACAATAATATATTTATACACACTGACAAATCTTCACAGACACTATGACAATCTATCCACCCAGTGATGCTGTCTTTTTGTATATACTTTGGGGCAGTAACAGGGGTTAGATGTTTAACATTATCTGTTTGACCACTATGTGGTTTGGAATATTAGAGAATAGGGTCCCCTTGTTTTCTGCCCCTAACCGCAATGTTGTATATCTCTATAAAACTAACCTTACTAGGCTAAGTTGTCAAATATCGACCTACACCTAATGCATGGATTACCTGATCCTGGTCCTCTGACTATTGAAGCAAACTCACTGCAATTCCCATGTGCGGTTTTGGCCATATGAGTCTAAACTTCCCATTGGAGCATGCAGAGTTGCCCCCAGGGACCCTGGCATTTTTCTATACATATGTAATGCTGGGGTTTTCTGATTCTGATCATTAGATTCTTGAGTTATCCTACTGCAATTCCAATGAGCTGTTATGGCCGGGCGCTTCTAAATATCCTATTGGAGGACAGTTTCCCCCAAGGGGCCAGGTGCTTTCCGCACAGCATTCGTCTTGATGCCAGAGTAATTTTACTACAATTTCAATGAGTCTAAGGTTGTCATGTGACCTTGAGCATCCAATCAACACATGGACTTCCCTTCCCATGAAACCTGGTGCCCCCTCAACCGTCTGTGCTACTCTGATCACTTTTGAACATCGGTGGGAATAATGCAATCACAGGCTATTTAAACTGGATGCAGTGCGACAGTCAGTTCCCTCGAACCTGGCATTGCGTGCTTCCATATTGAGGAAGCTATGATGGTAAGGGGGTTGCAGCAGTGGTACGTACTAGTGATCCACATTTAAAAATGATTTTTTGGTTTCCAATGGAAACGTGTTTTATAGTTGCGGGCCCAAGATAAATGATAGATGTATCTGCAGTGGTACTGTGTCCCCAGTCATGGATTAGTGGCAGTTGATTACCATTAATGAGGGCAGTGTAATCCTTCTCATAAAATATTCCAGGTTAGTGCATTAATCCCGCACTCCTTACAGGTATCAATGACGGGTGGCTTCATGTGGGACAGGACAGTGCATACCGGTTGGAATTATACTGTTCATCACACATGCATTTTTTATTACATGATTAGCTTTAATACAGTGGGGCTGTGTACCCGGCATGGATTAATTGCGGCTAAGTGACATTGAGGAGGGCTGTGTAATCTTTGTGATAAAATGTTTTGGGCCAGGGCAGTAGTCACACGTTTTTTACATGCATCAATGGCATGTGGCTCCTAGTGTGACAGGACAGTACATTCCGACTGGAATAAGACTATTAACTGCAAATGCATTAATTATTACATGATCATCTTGAATGATGAAGACAGCTAACAATGTTCCACCTAGTGGTCTGTTGAACATTTCAGAATACAGTGATGTCCGCATTTGGCAGATCAAGCGGCACTGATTTTGTATTTTAGCATTTTTTTAAAGTCAATTTAGCTCAGCATTTTACTTGCTCCTATCTCTTATTGCTGTTCATTGTTTTTTGCTCTCCCCTATGATGCAATGTAAGGGATACTGTTACCTGAGCCTCACGCCAGGGCCTGATTTGAGGTACCTATCCCGAAGTTTAGTGGGTAAGCCCCATCCATCACCTGTCACACTCAACTGTCCCCTGAATTTGTCCATGAGGGGACCGGGTCTGTTGCACGGGTGATATATAAAGTGTATATATAGAAGAATCCTGCAATATCCCAATGTGGTTTTGTAGGGCTGTCTCCTTGAGCTGGTTTGTTCCTACCTACGTGGTTTGAATGGCTAACACTATGCATACTATCGCTTTCAGGAAACCACCATTGGATCACTATTTTGAACTAATATGTGGACCACTGGATTTGTATTTCTATACTTTTTTTAATTTTAATTTTACTTTGTGCACTTAAGCAGGAGCATCAATTATGTAGGTCCTGAGAAATGCCCCAACACCTCTGTGCAGGGTGAGAGACACCTCTGCGGAGGGTGAGAGGCAGGAACAGGTTGACCTGCTTTCTTGGAAATATCCAGTGGGTATGATTATACCCGGCTGGATTTTTGCTTGTTTTAATCCTGACCCAGGGATGCATGAATAAAATGTGTTGCGTACATTGGAGCCAGTTTTGATTTGCACACCCATGCACTCACGCTCTCCTTCACTCACAACTACTTGCTCTTTGGAACGGTATTTACCATACCTCTAAAAACATCCCTGAGCTCTTCTCTATATGTGATGGAGTCGTAGCCTGCACGGGGACTAGGCATAATGGTGGGAGGAGGTTCCCAATTATGAAGCATGCTACATTTTGTGGGTGAGAAAATTTGTCCTTTAAAGGGAATACCCCACATCCACTAGGCATACTAAATCTCACTTCTCTCCATTCCTCTTCCAGACCCAGGTGTTTGTTTGTGTTTTGTTATGGCTGTTGGGAAATCAACTCTTGTTGTTCTCTAGACCTCCACTGGCCCATATTTTGTGGTTTGTCAACTTCATGTCCCTGCTTGCTGTCTGGGAAGAGAGGCTCGGAGGAAAGGCCCATCTGCCAGGTCTGGAAAGCAAGTATGGACCAAGGCTGACCCAGGCCCTGGCGGCATCGGTTGGAGAACCGCCGGACCGCAAGGGGGTCCCGAGTACCCTGTCCCTAATAATCTGGAGTAAGGCTACCTCCCTTTGTTGTAATCTGTGTGCACCAAGTGACAGAGTAGACCACTAGTTACTAACACTCCCAACCTCCTGGAGCCCTGTCTGAGTTTGAGAATGCAAATCAGCCCCTCATCAGAACTTCCAGGGAAGCCGGGATGATGGCTTTGTGTCCCTTTCAAATAACAGCTGAGGCTGACCAAGCAGTCCATCCCTCAACAGACCAAGTGTGCCCAATCATTCGGGGTATAAAGTGCTTGCCTAGTCCTCCCCTGGCAGGCCCTCCTGCACGGGGATGTTGGCTTCCGGTCCCTGCTTGCTCTCATGAAAAGTAGGCTCAGAGGAAAGGCCCATTGGCAGGGCTGGGAGGCCTAGGGCTCAGAGGAAAGGCCCACCCAGCAGTGCTGAGGCTGGAATGGACCTGGGCCCCTGGGCCCCTGAGCCCATAGGCACCCGGCAGGCAGGCCTGGGCCTTGGCACCACTAAGCTGAGTACTGCCGTTTATGCTGTTTGGAATCTGCAAAAAGGAAAAAAGAAAAGAAAAGAAAGTCCTGGAACTTTGATGTAAAAGTGCACACGCATCACCACCTATGTACACGGGTGTGTCATGACACTGTGGGCATCCCAACATGTTGATGAATTGCAATCAAGTTAATGGATACCATCCTCAGAGTGGTTACTAAAACAGTGAAAGAAAAAAAGGTGGGTGAAAGTGTTTTGGCAGAAGGAGTGGATGGGTAGTAAAATCCTGCAGCAAAGGCTGTTCTGAAAGGTTTTTTAAAAAACTGAAATTTAAATACAAGACATGGAAGAGTAGGATAGTAACTGAGAGAGGCTGATGGGCATGTATGCATCACAATGGGGATGTGTTACAATGCATGCAAAAGCATGCATCGTGATATGTTGATGGACAGTTTGTTATATTTAATTTACCATTCAAACACGGCATAGGGGCATGTTAGCAGGGTAAATGAAAACTAAAATCTGATTAAAAGGTGCATTCTAGTATAAAAAATGGAAGCATGCAGCCGGTAGCACTTACTGGGCCCTCATAAAAACTAAAAATTAAAAATAAAATATTTAAAATGGGGGGGGCAGGATGGGGAGCATTGGGGAAACATGGAGGAACAGTTTTCCTTCCAGCTTCATGCAGAGATGAATGTCAGTGGAACCCTTCTGGATGAAGAGGTTTCTTTCACTTGCCTCCTAATGGTATCTTCATGTGAAAAGAACTACTATTTGTTGAGGGTGGGCGTAAGTCACATAGGGGGTCTACGTGGAGAGGCATGGAGATGGAACCAATCTCCGCACCCGCCTCCCGCCCGCAGTATTAAAACTTTACAAAACATTATAAATAACAATTGAAATCACTTAACCTTATCAGTGGCGTCCCCGGGCTTCCCTCCGTCTCCATTCTTCTGGTAAACTGCACATGCTGGGAGGCAGGCGGGAGGCCAACTCCATTCCACCCGAGTGTGCGAAGATTTGTCTTGTTTCTTCACCTACATCGCAGAAGGCGGAAGAGGCAAATCTCCGCACACTCCGTGGGTGGAACAGAGTTGGCCGCCAACCCCTACTATTTGTATTGTTCTTGGTCAGTGGCGCCTCATGCATATAAGTGCGGAGGGGAGGGGGTGGGGAAGGGTGGAAGTCGACATATGACGGGATAGTGATTTTCAAATAAATAAATAAATAAAACTACTTACCTGGTGCCGCTGCCTCGGCAATGCTGCGAGCACAAGTAAGTGGTTTTATTCATAATAATAACATTTATTTAGAAAATGTAAATATTTTATTTATTATTTTATACTTTAACAAAAGATTTGAAGACTCATCCCTTTAACAACTATATCACAATGCATCTCAGTGACCTCTCCTTTGACTCACTGACTTTCAGCTTGCCTATGAAAAAGTTCTAAAAACCTGTCACAAAATCTATGCCAAGATGACAAATCAATTTTTATATAAATATTCAACATAATAGTCAGTCTAAACATTAATTAAAACTTCAATATTAAATCAGACTGACATAATAAAATGATATATAAATCAATACATTGAATACGTAAACCTTCCAATCAAAAAGCTTAAAGAACAAACTCAAACCATCATGTAAACCAAATACAGCGCATAAAACATACATTTGCGAATAAAAATCAAATATTATTTACACAAACAATAAAATATAACATTTCACACCCCAAAAACAAATTGTATAACACTGTTCGAATCCAATAGACATCCCTCTAAACAATCCAAAGTATATAGTAACCATTAAAAACCTGAAAAAGTGTTTTTAAAAGAAAACGCCCAGGGAAACCTGAAAAGAGGAAATCAAAGCTAAAAATGTTGGTTTACTATAAAGCAAAATTGATTTCCTTGAAAAAAAAACCTGTAATTTCCAATGCCCATAGGACACATTCATTGATAGAAAACCTTTAAAGTGAAAGAGGAAACTCAAAAGTACATATACATTACACTGAATAATCATAAATACGTAACATAGAATAATATAGCAAAATCTAACATAACATAATGAAACATTAATAAAACATTGCACGAAAACCCCAGATTACACACAAGTAAAAACACTACTATGAATACAACTATGGGGTAGATTATGATCTTGTTAGGAAGGACTCCGAACCGGATTCAGTTTTGCCGAATCCGATACAGAGCCCTTGTTTCCAACCGATTACGATGCCCGTAAACTGGTAGGGCTGTCCGAATCGGTTTCAAAAGTCTTTCGGCTTGGTTGAGTCTTTCGGATCCGATTCATGCATCTCTATGGGCTCTTTTTACAAGCGAGCGAGAACGATGACGGGTTCGGACAGCCGTTCCGAATTGGTTTCTCTGGAACGAATCGGCTGTCGCATTTGGTCTTTAGGGGCCTGTAGCAGACCCCCCTTCACCCAGGGCCCTCCAAATTGGGCCCATGTGGGTACTCAAGGGACCCCCCTTTTCCAACCATGCACATGGTGACAGGCACCATGGGGTGTCTGCCATGGGTGCAAGGTTTTCTGCAACGACCCCTTTCTTTAATGGGAGCCTGAGTTCTGGTTTTGAAGGTAATGGTAGTCAGAATGTCGCTCGGTCGAACTCCCCTAATCTGAGTCATTAGGAAAGCATTCCGGAACTAATTCAGTTGGACTACTTTCCAAACGAGATCATAATCGCCCCCTAAATGTACAAAGAACCCACAAACATTACTTGCGTAGCCTTTAGACCTCCCCCTCTATAACCCACTACCCTTAAAACCCTTGATAAAAAAACTTTAAAAGGACTTACATGTTCCAACTAACAGCAGCACCTTACTGCGACCTCAGGAGTACAAAATAGAAAATGGCCGCTAAATGAAACTTAATGGGAATTTTTTTTCTAAGGTTGGACAAATGTATTTAAAAATGTAAAAAAATATTAAACATGTAAAACATGTGATAGAAACTTTAAAATCATTGTAAAGTATACATTAAATAATAGTAGAAATACAATTATTTAATGTACACAAAAAAGTATGTTAAAATGGCGTTCAAAATATGTATATAAAGCAATGTAGGAAAAGTAAAAAAAAAGTCAAACAATGGAAAAAAGTGGAAAATGTACAACATAAAATCCAATGTGAATATTTTTATTTTATGTTATTAAAATGTATTTATATGATTAAATGTTAATTTTTCATTTGAAATAGATATATTTTAAAAAGTTAAAATATAAATAAAATAAACTCTGAAATCAAATACATTCAGAAAAATATGTTACTTGTAAATAGCACAAACTATTTCTACTACATCCAAAAACAATTTAAACAAAGTATTTCAGACTAAAATTATAAAGTTCAATATTCACACTCTTCATGGACAGTGAAGGGGTGACATTTACTATTCCTACTTCGATCTAAAACAATTTGGGGAACGCGTTTGACACAAAGGCGTGACATTTACTATTCCCACTCGAATCTTTACCAAGTTCAGGAAAGTGTCTGACACCACTAAAGAAGTGACATTTGCTATTCCTACTCCAATCTATACCAATTTGGGAAGGTGTTGGACACTAAAAGGGTGACATTTACTATTGCCACTCCAACCTATACTGATGGGTGGAAAGTGTGGGACACTAGAGGGGTGACTATTACTAATCACAATCCAATCCACACCAAATCATAAAAGGTGGTGGACAACAAACGGCTTACATTTGCTTTTTCCACGCCACCCTAACTCAATTTCAGGAAGGTTTTGGACACTAAAGGGGTGACATTTACTATTCCCACTCCAAACTATACCAATTTCAGGAAGGTGTTGGACACTAAAGCGGTGACATTTACTATTCACACCAAATCTATCCCAATTTGGGAAAAGTGTTGGACAATAAAGGGGTGACATTTACTCTTCCCGCTCCAATCTATACCAATTTGAGGAAGACGATAGACACTAAAAAGGTTATATTCACTATTCCCACTCCAATTTAAGCCAAATTGAGGAAGGTGTTGGACACTAAAATGGTGACATTTACTATTCTAACTGCAATCTCAAACAATTTGGGGCAAAGTGTTGGACAGAAAAGGGGTGACATTTACTATTTCCACTCCAATCTACACCAATTTGCGGAAGCCGTTGGACACTAAAGGGTTGCCATTTACTATTCCCATTCCAATCTAACCCAATTGGTGGAAGGTGTTGGACACTAAAGTGGTGACATTTACTATTTCTACTCCAATCTAACCCAATTGGTGGAGGGTGTTGGATACTAAAGGGGTAAGATTTACTATTCCCACTCCAATTGAAGCTAATTTGAGGAAGGTATTGAGCACTAAACGGGTAAAATGTACTATTTCCACTACAATCTCAAGCATTTTGTGCAAGATGCTACACACTAAACATTGTATATACACAATCATTATGCCATACTCACACACAAATATGAATATATAAAATTAACAGAAATTCACTTAAAAACACCCTAACCAAAACTACAACCATATATATATTCATATTTAAACATTAAATTATAAAATAATGTTCTAACACTATTAATAAATAATGATTTTTTTAAAAGTATGTCCTACCATTCCTAAACTTAAAACCATAAAGTAGAAACATGAATCATAATTCAAAATTTACAATCATAAAAATAAAAACAAAATAACACCACTTTGTAAAAGATATTTTTTAAATGACATTATAAGTTTCAACAAATAGATGAAAACTTTTTTTAATTATAATGATTAAAATAATTACTTACATTTTACTTTGAAATATTTTACTTTATTACATTTCATTTTTACATCTTTTAAATTTTATTATTTTGACTTTTAATATGTATTATAATATGTACAATAAAACCCCAATATCCAGCTTCTAAAAAATGCTAGATTTATATAGAATAGAACAAACTACAGTTAGTTGCATACAATATAACATTACAAACAATAATACATACAACATTGTCTTAATCAATATTTTTTACAACGATATTAAAGAAAACACTTAAAACAATATTTTTGCCTTCAGTATTCCTGTTGATGATATTTTTGGCAATCTGATATTCTTCACACAATATTTTTGTATCACAATATTTTTTTTTCGATTTTGTCCAAACACCACTGAACAAAAAGCTCTGGCCTGGAGAAACACAAAGGTTTGATGCTACTGCAGCCAAGGTCTTGTGTTATTTTGTTGGCTGGAAATACTGGGGTAGTCGTGAACAGATGCCCCCCAGTATACTTCTCCTCCTGCCTAGTATTGAGGACATCTAAAATGTATTTTGAGCCTTTTGTAGTTATTCAATAAAGATTGTAAATGATCTTTCCTTCTGGAAAAATGAGTATGCTTTCTCTTAGTAGGTGTAAAGAGGTTGATTTAAAAAGAGATAACCTATATGTTGCCTTTTGTAGCTCAAGGTGGCATTTGACATGGTCCCCAAAAACCAACTGTATTGTACCCTTAAAAATCTAGGGTTACATGCCCCCCTTTACGATATTTTAGTAAGATTGCATTGTAACAACTTTGCCCAAATTCGTTGGGGGGCACGGGGAGAGACAACTGACTGCTTGGAGTTCTACAGGGGATTCAGACAAGGTTGTGTACCTGCCCCTACACTGTTTCTTCTCTTAATAAAGAGCTGTTTCAACTTTCTCATGGACTGCGACAAAGACTATTACCCAGTCCTCAGGGGCACTAAAATCCCTGCATTATTGTTTGCAAACGACATGCTGTTTGTTGATTTATAAAATGTCAAAAGGTATTAAGTCTCTCCTCCTGAGGGTCAAACTATTTTGTTCCAACTTTTACCTAACCATCAATGACAATAAGACAAAGTGTATTGCAATACACCCACATAGAGGGTTCAGATGTGTTACAAGATTGGAAGGGTCGGAGCTTGTAAGAGTATATGACTTTGATTACCTTGGTATGCGACTATTGAGTACTAACTTTTGGGCCAGTTAAGTCTTGAAAAACATGCTCATGCAAAATCAAAGGGTGACTACTATTCTAAGATTTACCAATAAAACTTCTTTTCATCCTATCTCTCCAATCTTAGAAGTTTGGGGAGCAAACGTAGCAATAGCTGTCTGAAGCGCAGAGATCTGGGGTCACTGGGGTGTCTGAAAACAAGTTTCTGAGAGCTGCTCTAAAATTGCCTGATAGTTCTCCCCTGATCTTCAAGCACGGTTTAGGTATCCGATCCATTTCCCCTTTACAGCGCTTCAGACATATTCTGCATTGGTTGTGAATTTGGTCTACCCCTGAGCTCTCACATTGCAGAGAGGGTCTGAAAGACATACTGGAAAGACAACGTAGAGGGTCAATTCTACTATGGTTGGATAATATAAAGCAAACTCTTTATTCCCTGGGCCTGTCTGAGTCCGGGCTACATACTACTTCTGCCACCTCAATATCTGCCAAAAAGTGGAAGCACCACTATTGGGAGTAGGAGGAGATGAAGTTGTTGAGCCACCAAGACTCTGGACATTTAAATGATTGTGTCTTAGACTTCAAGCGCTTTTCCACTTTTGAGGCTTTTATTGACGAAATTGATCCACCATTTACTAAAGCCCTTTATATAAAGTTTAGACTAGGTACTCTCTTCCTGACCCCATTATCAGCTAAATGGAGGGGTCACCTAGTAGATAGCAAACTCTGCTCAGCATGCAAATGGTTTGATGAAACTTGCTGTTTTTTGCCTTAACTATTCCAAGCAGCGTAGGCATTCGATCATCCCTTTGTGTCATCTACTAGTTTCAGAGTTGCTTTGAGAATTTGTAGAGCTGATACCACTTCCTTTTTTGTCTTTTCAATTGCTAAGTTTCTAGAGAGAATGTGGCCGATCCAGCGCAAAAGTCTCTAAACCCTTTGGGGCAGATTTACTACTTCAGGCGCATCTCTGCTAATCAGCAGGGATGCGCCAGAAGAGTTGCGACGCATCTGTCCACCCGTGCGCCATCACTGATGCGCCGCATTTAGATTGCGGCGCACCATGGCGCACGGATGGGCAGATGCGTGTCGCATTCCCCGGCGGAAAGGCGACGCAGCTCTCGCAAGGCTCAGGCTTCCTATATGGCTAACAAGCAGGGTTTTGAAGCAGCATGGCCATAAAAGTGACTGAGTGAAATCTTGTAGATTTCACTCAGCCACTTTTGTGAGGCATTCCTGCGCTGGAACGCCCCCCCCCCCCCAGTGCTGGCACGCCCACATGTGGCGCAGGGCTTTACAACGTGATGCATCTCCCTAGATGCGTCATGTTGTAAATACCTCGCAGCATGGCGCTGGCTTTGTACCGCTGCTGTGTCACAAAAGTGATGCAACTGCAGGGCAAATGTGGCGTAAGGGGCTTGTAAATCTGCCCCTATGTTCTTAATAGTTAAGTAGGAGGCCCATAATGCCCTTGATTGAGCTTGCTAGATGTTCCTAAAGTACAAACTCTTTATTAACCATAGTGACAACAGCAACACCATTTGAAATATTTGTCTCAAATGCTTCTAATGATTAGCTCTGGTGGCCTGGGAATATCTTACTTCTTGTCACATTTAGGGGCACATTACGATCGCGGACGGACGCCCTGAGTAGGAGGGAACATCCGCATGTGCTGCGGCATTCCCTCCTGTGCAATTAGGATGTGACCGCCACCCTGGAGGTCACATCCTCTATTTTTAACATTGCAATGTTAAAAACCCATGCATTGCATTTACATGCACAAAGCGGCTGGCACCACGCGGTGTCTGCCGCTTTCTGCATGTAAATGCAGGGGGGTACCATAGGTACCCCCCATTGTGCACCCCCCACCTCCCTTCACCCAGGGGGCCCGCAACGGGCCCCCGAAGTGAAGATCCGTCTGCTTTTCAACGGCGGAGAACCCGCCGCGGAAAAGCATGTCTGGGAAGCCATCCAAAAAATGTCTGGCGGTGTCTTAGAGACACCGCCACCATATTTGAGCTTTTCCGCCGCAGTTGTAAGCCGACTGCGGCGGAAAATTGGCGGACTGAAACCAAGACCCACCAGCCATCCTAATGTGGCGTTGGGTCTTTGGTGGGTCCGCAGCGGATTTCCCGCATCCTCCGGGCCGGCGGCGGGAAATCCGCGATCCTAATCGACCCCTAAGGTGGGATTGCTCTTCAGACTAACCTCAACCGCCATTCGGAAGAACGTATTTTAACTTCAATTGGTTTGCTTTATTAATATTTTAACAGGTGATTTTTTTATGTATGCATGCTGTTCTGTGCTTTTAGTGTTATTTATTAATATTAAGTTTACATTTGATGTTAAGTATTGTACTATTGATCTGTGACTTTTATGGTCTGTGACCGAAATAAAGAAAAAAAAAGATTTCACTAGTTATTTGGGAATGCTTATGACAGCTACTCATCTTGTCTGTCACTGTTATCTTTAAAATAGTTTTCCTGGCGCTGTAAAATGCTCTATCTTGATCTAAAATGACATTATTTCTCATGCAGTTATTCTCGTTCAGGCGCCGACGCTAATGACTAACCTTTGCTGCGAACGCGGCTATGGTTGGCTGACTAAAAGTATATGAAGGATAAAGGTTCTGTTATGTTACAGTACCGACAGTTCTAACATGAAATGCGATTAAATGTGACTGCTCGAGAATAAAATGATTGAATAGGGTGACTGTATGGAGCACCTTCAAGTGCTCAGATATTTTTTTGTTATAAACAGGAATGCAGTGAAAAAGAAAAAAAAAGCACAATACAGTTCCGAGGCCACAAAAGCACGCATGCCCTTATTCGCCAAGGTGATGCTCAAGAACACATTTATGAAAGAAGTCATTTAACACAGTGTATTTTCTGCACGCACAGAGACCGAGTCTCTAAAAGAAATAATGTACTTGAAATGTGCTTGAATTAAGAAAAATAACATAACCAATACACACAATCCACAGAAACACCTTACAGGAGTCACACCGATAAAGGCAAAACGACATATGGAGAATCGCAATCAGGGATGCGACCCTAACCTTCAGGGGAGCCCACCCACCATGAGGCCTCCATTCAGACCAAAGCCTGTGAATTTTAGTGAGATATGGGATTTACGTGTTCCCCATAGATTTTGAGTTTCGTGCTACAGATGTAAGTTAGAGTTGTACCAGATTCAAAATTAAGACGACGAACTATCATGTACACATGAAGAGAAAGGCGACAAGCCTTGGAAACGCAAATAGTTTTGGATGTTGTATTGTTGTATAGAGAAATGGGTTTATCATGTTTGATTAAGACACTCAGCACAGGGACAACCTGTAGTGCAGCAGCAGTGCACTATTCCTCTCACACATACTACAGCTAACAATCAACAGCACAAGCCTCCCTTTGGCATTGTGGAGTTCTTATATCGGTTTATAAATATTATGACAAAGCTATGGGAGAACAGAGGAGTTGTTGGGCTTCGGAGAGTGACATAAACACGTAAAACTGGAGGTTGTGTTGCCTTTAAAAGTAGACAGATCACTATTCAAACCATATCTGGTACCACACAGTGTGAAAAGGGGGAAATTCAAGATTACAACTCTAGTCGCCTGGATTCAAAGTCAGCAACTGAACCACTTACACCATCCCGTTAAAAAACTCAGCAAACAACATGCCTTCACATACACAAACATCGAAATACAACAACACACTATATGGGGAAAATAATATGAGGTATTGTGTGTAGTTGGGAAAATTCGCTCCTCTCTGAAGATTAGGGTGTTGCCTCGCCATCTTGATGAATGGTTTGCATCACTTACTTGTAATGAAATAAGAGATTGATGCATATTCAAAGGAGCTCTTCTCTTGCTCGCAGGTCGGATTTGCTGACGTAGATCAGCAGCTGCTTCCTTAACATGTTGAACCCGAGGAAGTTCTTAAGCATTTCTCTCTTGGCTGAGGCAGAGACATACGACAAGTGCCTAATTTGTAAAAAATGTAAATACAGGAGCAGAATTGCTTTCTTGGGAATCCACCACTAGTACTTCCGAATTCTAGAGTTTCTGAGTCTCAAGGCTACCTAATCTCAATTCCTTTTCACGTCTCTTTCTTCCATCACCCTACGCTTCCAGTCTATTTATCTTACTCTTTGATGTTATTTGTCATGCCCTGCTATCTCCCTTGATCACTGTTTGCCCACCTTTCTCATTCTCCTTCTTTCCTACTTTTTTGCCTTTCTCTCTCCCTCTTGGCCAGAATCTGATGGTGAAAATGAAGTCGGGGTCCCGGAAGATGATTGCAGTTGCAGGCTGCGCGCAATCACAGGCACGGTATAAGCACTGCACAAAGCCAATCAAATATGAAGCACAACCAACGAGAAGGGTATACACACACTTCGTAAGATAATGGATGTTGAACATTTTTGGGGCTATGAGGAAAGGTGGAGATGGAGGGGACCAAAAACCAAAGGGGCCTCCTAGGACTGATGCAACAGGATGAAGACAAAAAAGTCTGGAAAATCCGTAAGAAACTAGCATTGATAAATAGGATGGAAAAGGTACTACAATGTGGAAATGTTTTCAGTTGAAAGCAGTTTATAGTTCCAAATGAACAGCACACAGCATTCTGAGAAGCATTGATTACCATAAAAAGTTGAATGTGCTATGCTTCGACCATGTGCTCTATGAAACACAACTAGAAAATAGCAGGATAGGTGATTCTATTTGTCACATTCTGTCCTAGACCCTATTTTAGGCTGGCCTTTAGACAAGATATTTTGATTTTAATAAAAACACATGCTTATAATATACTTGACTGTATGGGGTATCAGCTAGCCTTTTTCATCCATTGGTCTATTGCAGTGTCGTTCACATTTTATTCAACGCACAACTGCATACAGCTTGGGAAACAAATCAGTCCACTTTAGCCAGACCAATTTGTTATTCAGTGACAGCATTCTACTTGTTTACAAAGCGCACTGGGGCAAAAAAGCATCCCCATTCACTGATTTGGCCTTTTTTTTCAAAATAACCATGTGAGTGCCCGGCAACTCCGGAAATGCTGCTACTGATGCAGCGCTACTCTGGAAATATCTTCTAAAAGCTTGTCACCTTTCCCTGAAGTTTCAATCGCTCCATCAACTCCCTCCTTTATCTCCAAAAATTATGCACATTTTTGTTTTAACATGTTTCAAGTTCTTTCGATTAGTATAGATTATACTCTAGTATCTTCAATTTTTCTGCTGTCTTGATAGAGTTTCTCTTTAAACTCTTCCATCTCTATATCACCCTTTTCACGTTCTCTTTCTTGTTTTTCTTTGATCAACTTCTTTATTGACTTTTTAACATTTCTTCTCTTTCTAATCATGCAACATAATCTTAATATCAAAATCACTACTATTTTTATTGTTACTGGAATTAATACTTTCCCTATATTAGAACTACCTATTTCATGCAACCAATGTTTAACTGCCGAAAAGCTTCTACCAAGTCGTTCAAGGACACCATCAACCTCCAGTGGTTCAACTTCTTTGTGCAATTCTGTAAGATTTTCAATAGATCTCTCACTGTTTTGACTTTTATCTGCAATATAAGTGCAACAGTGTTATACCTTCAAAATTCCACAAACTCCTCCTTCTTTTGCCACTAATATATCTAGAGCAAGACGATTTTGCATCACCATAGCCCTCATGGCAATCATTTCTGTGTTTACCATTAAAAATCTACCTGCAGTGTCTGTTGACAAATGATCTACTATTGTTGACAATTTTTGAATTCTGTTTGCATTAAAGATATCCCCACTGGGGTATCAGTGCTCCAAAAACATCACCTATTGTTTCTATTACAATCTCTCTTTTTCTACAACCTAAAGGTTTACCTATCTCATGTATTCCATTAGTACCTCTATTTACATGAACATTTTTAGGAAAAACCAGGCCTACATAACAGGTCCTATACCAATGTTCAGGCAACCTATAATAAGCTTTGTTCCCACAAATGAAATAGATTCCAGGAAAAACGGGGTCATTACCACCTTTAAATCCCCAACCCCCTATTATACGATAAGTGTCTTCACATTGACTCGCTCCCACAAAATAATTGTCATACACAGTATTGTCTCTACGAATACAAAATGTCCCTAATGATGGGGTATCTATGCTTATGGCCATGTTTACATTTCGTCCGAGATTACAACTCTAGTCGCCTGGATTCAAAGTCAGCAACTGAACCACTTACACCATCCCGTTAAAACACTCAGCAAACAACATGCCTTCACATACACAAACATCGAAATACAAAAACACACTATATGGGGAAAATAAAATGAGGTATTGTGTGTAGTTGGGAAAATTCGCTCCTCTCTGAAGATTAGGGTGTTGCCTCGCCATCTTGATGAATGGTTTGCATCACTTACTTGTAATGAAATAAGAGATTGATGCATATTCAAAGGAGCTCTTCTCTTGCTCGCAGGTCGGATTTGCTGACGTAGATCAGCAGCTGCTTCCTTAACATGTTGAACCCGAGGAAGTTCTTAAGCATTTCTCTCTTGGCTGAGGCAGAGACATACGACAAGTGCCTAATTTGTAAAAAATGTAAATACAGGAGCAGAATTGCTTTCTTGGGAATCCACCACTAGTACTTCCGAATTCTAGAGTTTCTGAGTCTCAAGGCTACCTAATCTCAATTCCTTTTCACGTCTCTTTCTTCCATCACCCTACGCTTCCAGTCTATTTATCTTACTCTTTGATGTTATTTGTCATGCCCTGCTATCTCCCTTGATCACTGTTTGCCCACCTTTCTCATTCTCCTTCTTTCCTACTTTTTTGCCTTTCTCTCTCCCTCTTGGCCAGAATCTGATGGTGAAAATAAAGTCGTGGTCCCCGAAGATGATTGCAGTTGCAGGCTGCGCGCAATCACAGGCACGGTATAAGCACTGCACAAAGCCAATCAAATATGAAGCACAACCAACGAGAAGGGTATACACACACTTCGTAAGATAATGGATGTTGAACATTTTTGGGGCTATGAGGAAAGGTGGAGATGGAGGGGACCAAAAACCAAAGGGGCCTCCTAGGACTGATACAACAGGATGAAGACAAAAAAGTCTGGAAAATCCGTAAGAAACTAGCATTGATAAATAGGATGGAAAAGGTACTACAATGTGGAAATGTTTTCAGTTGAAAGCAGTTTATAGTTCCAAATGAACAGCACACAGCATTCTGAGAAGCATTGATTACCATAAAAAGTTGAATGTGCTATGCTTCGACCATGTGCTCTATGAAACACAACTAGAAAATAGCAGGATAGGTGATTCTATTTGTCACATTCTGTCCTAGACCCTATTTTAGGCTGGCCTTTAGACAAGATATTTTGATTTTAATAAAAACACATGCTTATAATATACTTGACTGTATGGGGTATCAGCTAGCCTTTTTCATCCATTGGTCTATTGCAGTGTCGTTCACATTTTATTCAACGCACAACTGCATACAGCTTGGGAAACAAATCAGTCCACTTTAGCCATTGACCAATTTGTTATTCAGTGACAGCATTCTACTTGTTTACAAAGCGCACTGGGGCAAAAAAGCATCCCCATTCACTGATTTGGCCTTTTTTTTCAAAATAACCATGTGAGTGCCCGGCAACTCCGGAAATGCTGCTACTGATGCAGCGCTACTCTGGAAATATCTTCTAAAAGCTTGTCACCTTTCCCTGAAGTTTCAATCGCTCCATCAACTCCCTCCTTTATCTCCAAAAATTATGCACATTTTTGTTTTAACATGTTTCAAGTTCTTTCGGTTAGTATAGATTATACTCTAGTATCTTCAATTTTTCTGCTGTCTTGATAGAGTTTCTCTTTAAACTCTTCCATCTCTATATCACCCTTTTCACGTTCTCTTTCTTGTTTTTCTTTGATCAACTTCTTTATTGACTTTTTAACATTTCTTCTCTTTCTAATCATGCAACATAATCTTAATATCAAAATCACTACTATTTTTATTGTTACTGGAATTAATACTTTCCCTATATTAGAACTACCTATTTCATGCAACCAATGTTTAACTGCCGAAAAGCTTCTACCAAGTCGTTCAAGGACACCATCAACCTCCAGTGGTTCAACTTCTTTGTGCAATTCTGTAAGATTTTCAATAGATCTCTCACTGTTTTGACTTTTATCTGCAATATAAGTGCAACAGTGTTATACCTTCAAAATTCCACAAACTCCTCCTTCTTTTGCCACTAATATATCTAGAGCAAGACGATTTTGCATCACCATAGCCCTCATGGCAATCATTTCTGTGTTTACCATTAAAAATCCACCTGCAGTGTCTGTTGACAAATGATCTACTATTGTTGACAATTTTTGAATTCTGTTTGCATTAAAGATATCCCCACTGGGGTATCAGTGCTCCAAAAACATCACCTATTGTTTCTATTACAATCTCTCTTTTTCTACAACCTAAAGGTTTACCTATCTCATGTATCCCATTAGTACCTCTATTTACATGAACATTTTTAGGAAAAACCAGGCCTACATAACAGGTCCTATACCAATGTTCAGGCAACCTATAATAAGCTTTGTTCCCACAAATGAAATAGATTCCAGGAAAAACGGGGTCATTACCACCTTTAAATCCCCAACCCCCTATTATACGATAAGTGTCTTCACATTGACTCGCTCCCACAAAATAATTGTCATACACAGTATTGTCTCTACGAATACAAAATGTCCCTAATGATGGGGTATCTATGCTTATGGCCATGTTTACATTTCGTCCATTTAATTTTTCATCCTCAGATTCCCAATATTTAGATTTAGTATGCTTCACTTTTTCATTTCTTTTATAAACAGTAAACAGTCCTCCTTTCTTCAACCATATCTAAAAATGCTTTTTCTTCATTCCTCATTTTACAAGTTAAATTATGTCTAAAAGCATAATCATAGTCAATTCTTGAGTTTCTAAGACAAATTCTGCCATAACTTTTGCAGGCTTAACTTTGTTCATTTCATTTATAACTCTCAATTTTGCAAAAACATCAGAATTTGAATATTAATACTCTAATTTACCTGTTTTGTAAAATAAACTTGCTATTACACTACATGTAATTCCATATGTAAGTGGAAGATGGTGATAGGTCACCCCTTCTGAGACTGATGCTGGCAATTTTACACACACATAACAATCACTAGCATCCATGGTTTTAACATACACAGATAATAACCGTGAACAAGTATTCTTTGAAAAATCACTAATAGATTTATCCTGGTGAATCTCTGGCTTATACACATGTACTTTATAAGTTTTTAATTCATTATGTTGTCCATTCATAGTCCCATTTGCTTTCATTTTCTCAAAATGTTCTCTAAAGGGAATAATAATAGCTAAAATCACCCATACTAACATTAATAGTCCTGTACATATTAACCACATTCTATGCCTTTTTCTAAACATAGAACATTTAGTAGTTACATTATTAGTAGCCATTTTTTTTTTACACAGCCATTTTTTTTTACAGTTTTCTGTACTCAAATGTTCATCTTTAATAGACTTTCACTTTACACTCATAGCGTTTTCTTATACCAATGTTTCAAGTCTTGCTTTTATTTTGCAATTTCAGATCAATTATTTATTTTTCTTTCTTTGAGTCTCAATTTTTACTCACTTTCTTTCTCTTGACTTGTGAAATTCAAGTTTTCTTGGCTGCTGTTTACTTCCTCAATAGGAGGCAAAAACATGTAAGCCCATTCAGGTGATTTATATTTCTGTTTTGGTCTTTCTGACTTGTTATTTCATTTACTTGATCTTCTGGTTTTCTTGCTTTGTTAACCAGTCTGAATTTCAGTCCATCATTTTCTCTAGGCCAATTATCTCCTTTACAAATCCTTTTTGTCTTTGGTTCTGTAGTGTTATGTTCCACTCTTCAAGCTCCTTTCCTTGAACTCTTTCTCAATTGAGTTTCATCTCCACTGTCATCAGTTTCACTTTCAGTATTTTCAACAGTTTCATTTATGATGAACTTTATAATGTCTGTTTATTTTTCAGAATCTGTTTTCTCTTTACCCATCAGTTTCACTCTGTTAGGAACATCTCCATAACTGGTACTTGGAATCTCATCCTTGTCGTGAGTTATTTCCTCTTTTCCAGTGTCAGGGTTTTGGTTCCTGCTTTCAGAGCTTTCTGACTGTTCTTCAGTATTTTCTTGATTACCAGTTTTATCTCCACTTTGTTCAATGTCCTTACTGGTATCAGTTCTTACCAAATCTCGACTTTCAGGTTGATCTTCAAAATTTGGTATTCCAATAGTTTCACCTTCTCCTTCAGATGCAGAACTAGCATCTGATACCTCCAGATGTCAACGTTATTGTTACTGGGACTGTTACAGCTTTTATATCTTTTTGGTTAATTCATTTGTAGAACGTATATATTCAGAAGTACTTGAGTGTTCTTCAATTTGTCTCTCTAATCTTGCTACACCTTTTCCGATTTCATCATTTTGCTGAGGAGTACCTGTAAGTCTAGTTTCTACAACTGGGGTGTTTGAATCACATCTCATTTCTACCCTTTCTGGAAGGTCTCTAAAATCTGAAAATCGTTTTGGGGTTTCAGCAAACCTATCCTCTACTGGTGGAGCATTTGGAGTAATCCATATAGAAGCCGGTTGATATGGTGGTGGTCTCCTATTTAATATCTCCTCCAGCACCGTATCCTCTGATTCACCATCTCCATAATCTTTACTTTTTGATTCCACATTATTCCTTTTCTCTGTGCATTTTTGCCCTTCTATTTCACCTGCCAATCTAACCGGATACATTCCATCACACATATCAGCATTTCTCCATCTTCGCATTCTACTCTCATGTGTTTCTCCCCATAATCCACGTAATCTACCTCTTGGTCCTCGATGATTTTCCAACCTTTCTCGCTCTAACTCATGCATCTCATCTTCCCACTTAAATAGTGCCTCAAATTGAGTCGGTCTAGGTCTCGGTTCAAGCTTCATCATCTTTTCTCTTAAATTTCGTAAAACTGCCAGATTAAAGGATCCTACTTCTGGAAATGCTATCGCACCATCATTTTTAGTATATCTAGCCTAATTCTCTAGCCAAATGCATGTATGATAGCCATATTTTGTCACCATGTAAGAAGCAGGAGTTTTTGGCAGAGGAAGTAATTTTCTCTCTCTCGTTATTATCGCCTTGTCTTTCTTAAATACATTTTTCAATCTCTTAAATCATTAAGGTTTCTCCTTTTCTTCTCTATATTAATACTCAATTTTTCTGATTATTTCCTGTCTTTCAAAAGATTGCGCCCTCTTCCGCAAACTGCTTTGTAACACCAGCATAACACAGCGCGGTTCACACTATTGCACCAATTAGAACAAGATACGTTGTCTTAGTGCTTAACCAATAGTCTCGCTGCTTTACTGATGCACCAATCAGCCCTTACTCTGTCTTGGTCACAAGGACCAATCCCTGCGCGACACTTTTGACGTCAGCTCTGCTCTGGCTTCTGCAGCTTCAACTGACCCCTCCTTTACAAGGTTTATCGAATAGCTGTATTTACACTTTTATACAATTGAATCGGTTAGTAACTACATAAAACAACTCTATTTGTCTGTTTCACTAAACCAAAGTGATAGTTTTCTCAATCGCACAAGTATTCTGCATTTCCAGTAGACAGCGCTTACCTCTTCTCTACCACAGAATTTTAAACTCGCCGATAAAGTAGCACATCCCTCTACCTTGCCCTTCTCTCAAGCTCAGGTTAAGCTCTATTACTCTCTCAGCAGTAAGTTTTAAATCAGGATGCACAATGATCCCTGTACTTGAAGGCTAAGATTTTATAGACTGTCCTCGCTCTGCATTTGTCCTTTCACATGTAAAGTCCCTAAACTTGTGATATACGATGATACCACTACTTTTTGAAACAGACTATGCGATGTACGACTTCACTTGCCACACTTCCTCTGCCTGTAGACAGAGTTACCAGCTTCCCACACTTTCCGGAGGCCTTTTCCAGACTACATATAACATAATACAAACTCAACAGATGTTAGTCATAATTCTGTACATCAAATCCGGTATACATCACTTTATACATTATCCTAGCTAATTCTATAGCAACCAATGCTCTGCTACCAAGTTAATTACTGATGCACCGCTACTCCGGAAATATCTTCTAAAACCTCGTCACCTTTACCTGAAGTTCAAATGGCACATTTACTCATCAGTGGGGCCCATAACACTGCAAGTCACTCGTACACACTTTCTCTACTTCATGGATTGGTGAGACTCAAAGGAGAGCAGCTGGATCATAGCGGAGTGTCTAAATTACAAAAACATTGAAAGACAATCTCTGGTTTTTTTTCTAAAGTTTTGCATAAACATAACATGCACACTCGTTGGAAAACCAATAGGGTTGCAGCCAATGCGGGACATTTTGGTTTTGAAAATATTTATTTTATAATATAAATGAAATAACTTACCATTAATTGTGCTATGTTCACTATGACAAAAGTTAGAATGACATGCCAAAATAGGTTAACAAAGGTATAATTTGTGTAACAGATGAACATTTAACAAAACATGCAGGTGAATTTACCTCAGGTAGAGCAGGATTGGTGCACAAAAAGATGGCAGAGAGAAGAGTAGACTGGGAAAATGAGTTGACAGCAGAAGAGGACGATTACTAGGGTAGTACCAAGCATGTGGGAGGAAGGTACAGTGTCATCTGAGGGATTGGGGGCGCACCGGCCAAGACATATTTTGAGGGCCCCTGCAGGGGAAATATTTTGAATTGCATTACACATTTCCTGATAACTCAAGCCAGCATGAGTCAAACAATAGTAAATTATATGCTAAGCTATACTTCATGGAGTACAGGACAGCCCACCCCAGTTTTCAAATGTAGTTATGTTCACACAATATAATTAATGAGTCAATAGAGACATCATCAGATACCTCCAACTTACTGCCAGACAGTACAGTGAGTGCTCTAAAGGTGCACAAAATACAGGTTTTCCTGAGCATAACTAATGGGGAGGTATTGGTCAGGATCACCCGGCACCTGCACAGTATTAGTCAGTACTTAAGGGTGAGACGGAGACATGAAGAGATAGTTAAAGTTTAACTGAGGACTGTTTTCATTGGGACCTTGTCTAGATGAAAGACAGATGGTCAAGATATGAGTGATACACAGAACACTGCGTCCACCACTCCCCACAGGGTCTGGAGGTATGTGGTATTGACTGGAGGTATGTGTGGCTGTTGGCTGGGACCATCCGTATTTGGTGGATGGTGGTATGTGTCTAGTCATTTGCTAGATGTATGTTTGTATGTAAGTTGGCTAATAACTGGGAGAATGGAAGCATGATTGGTGTTCCAGTCCTTATGTATATGAATGTGATTGGCTTCTCAGCCTTACCACACCTGTCCCATAAAAATCAGTGCCCTACTTGTATGGATGAGTCAATGGACTGCAACAGTAAAGGACTGAAACTGTGACCATTTAAAAGTCATTGAACTATCAATACAGTCTATATATGGCCATTGGTTTGATCTGTTCTCTAGTAATAAACGGAACCACACAAGTGGGGTACCATTTCAATTGAGAGAAGTGTGGAAATAATAAGTTCTTTATATAATAGCGATACTTATAGGTAAGTAAAATGTTCACTCAAATGGGGGAACAGCGTTTACAACGCAACTTTTACAACGAAGTACCTTTACGATGCAACCATTACAACACAACTTTTACAACGACTTGCGCTGGGGGGCGCTCTAGGATAGGGAATAGTTTTAATTTACTATCTTACACCTTCCCTGCTATCCACAGGGACTGGAGTTGAAATAGTAAATTAAACTATTCACTATCCAGCGCCCCCAACGCAAGTCGTTGTAACGACTTGCATTGTAAAACTTGAGTTGTAAAGGCATGCGTTGTAAAAGCATGCGTTGTAACGACGTACATCCACTCAAATGTGTTTTTATGCATTAATGCTTTCCTATGGAGAAAATGGCATGTATTGCAAACGGTTCTCAGGGATCCCCTCAAGGACTTAACATGCTAGGTAGCCTAGGTCCAACTTACCACCAGAAGTTCGAGTTTATCTGCCCTGGAGTGTCTGGGAGCAGAGGTGCTGGGCAGGTTGATAGCCTTATGTGCTACACGATAGGCAAAGAAAAGGGCCACTTAGAAACAGGCAGCAGAGGAAGAGTTGTCCGGCAACTCCCAATGGGGGGCTTGGTTCATGGGGGTCCTTGGAGCAGGGGACCACTCTTGGTTGTTGTGGAGCTGGCCCGGTGATGTTGGCTGCCGAGGGTTTTGGTCGGCGGGTGCCTGTCTGTCACAGGCACCCACGGATCTCAGTAAAACCTGCAAAGGGGGTCAAAACAGGACAGTTGGGCCACTCTCGGTGCTGGCCTTTGTGAAGCTGTTATCTCTCATTGGCTGCTCAGTCTCTGCAGCATTGGAGTCCGGATTGGACTAAAGCAAGCTTTGGTTGATGGAGGGTGTCTGGTACCATGAATATTGGCCCAGGGCGGCTCCGGATGGTCCTGGCCCATTCTCACTTGGCACGAAGAGTGAACCGGGCGTAGTGATTGGTGCCCACAGGCTGCAGGGAAGTGGCTCCTCCATTTCAAGAGGGATTCTGATGGCTTAGAAAAGTGCTGGAGGCCCAGCAGGGCTATCAGAGGGTGCACAGCTTCAAGACAAGTTGGGTTGTCGAAATTGTCAGAACAGGAGCAGGTAGGCAGGCAGCGTTTGGCACCAAAGTCCACCAGCTGTCCGCAGTTCTTGCTTCTTCGGCTCTTCTGTGTCCTCTGTTCTCAGTCAGTCATGTCTGAGTTCCTGGTGTCAGGGGAGCACCTAAATACTCAATTTAAGGGTGTTAAGAATAGTGACTGGTAGTAGCCAATGGGCTACTCACCATAGGGGTCACTACACCCCCTATATGACCACTTCCTGTTGAGAATGAGCACAAACCTGTCCCAGAATTTCAATTTCCCAGAAAATCAAAATGGTGGAACCCTTCTTTCATGTGTCACATCAGGCAGTCCACCTTAGGAGTGTGACTGGCCTGGTAGTGCACCATATCTCCTAGCATAACTCTTTCCTACTTGTCCTGGTGCCAAATGGGTCTCAGGACATGGGGTGGATGATGTGTGAACATCTTCCTCCGGAGCAGGCTTTGTTTACGGCCTTATAGAGCATGGGCTCTCACCTGCAGGGGGACAGAAACATGCCTGGGGTGGCAGGCTGGACATTACCAGTCAGCCAGTACACTAAGAGGATGGCAGGCTTTCAGGGGACACCTCTGATGTGCCCTTTGGGTGCATATTTGTATAAATACACTACTGGCATCAGTAGGAATTTATTAAGAAAAGGTGTTGTAATGACCAGTACCCAGTGCATATACATGAGATGGCTCCCTATTCACTTGTACTATCTAGCATTTGAACTACAGAGCTCAGGGGAATATCTGCTCATGCAGATATGTCCTCACGTGTAATATAATGCACTCTGCCTTAGGGCTAGAAGGCCTGCTGTAGGAGGACATATATATCGCATGCAGTGTCTGTGGGCATGACACACAGGGTGTGTGCCATGTCGTGTTTTAACTTTAATTGCACCATTTCATGCAGTCTGCAATGGCAGTCTGAATGAGTTTGGTAGAGTTTGCTGCTCAGTGCATTAGGGTGGCACAATACATGCTTCCGCCCTAAGGGACCTTTTCATTACCCATGTACTAGGTACCAGGGGTACCAATTTCTAGGGACTTACAGTTGTACGTACTGAAGGTCTTGCCAATCAGGGAACAATTTCACAGTTACTTTGCTGTAGGAAAAGAGAACTGGCACTGGGGACCTGGATAGCAAGAACTCAGTGCATGTCAGTCAAATTTGCATCAAATTTCCATATGGTGATGAATAAAAGCATGGTTACTTTGGCGCTCACCCACTACCTCACACTGCTATCACTAATTCTTGTGTATGTAGAGGTGCTTCAAGGGTAGGGGGATTCACCCTTTCTCCTATAAAGCATGTAATCAGGCGTATAACTTGACACAATTATATCAATCCCCTAAGCACACACTTAACTATAAATTACATTGTGAGAACAATTAGGAAAAACAGCATTTGCTCTTGTCTTTTTTATTTTCTTTCTTCTTTTTAGCCAACATGTGTTTCATCACGGAGGGTGTACCCGACAACTTCTTCAGAGCTGTCATTTCTGTAAACGGCTTGTAGGTTCAGTCCTTGAAAGCGGTTCTCCTTCCGTCCTGGATATCAGACGAACCCAGTCTTTAAAACACAAACCATCTTTCGTGTTCTTGCAGTCCGAAATCCTATCTCATTGGTGTGTTCGTTATATTGCATTCACCATAATATTCATACTGTCATTGTAATCCAAAATTTGTAGAGAAAGATTGACTTCTCATGGGTAATATATGCAATTGCTGTTCTCACGATCTGGTGTGTATTGGCGAGTTCGTTACATGCATCGCTGCATCTCTGATCCGTGCCACGGCATGTAGCATACTCGCTATTTTCAACAGGAAGGAAGTGCCACAGAGGCTCCAACTTCCCCTTCCTGTCCAGAAGGCTCCTCCCAATGCTTTGTCCATCTCCTGGTCACTTTTCATTTGGATTTCAAGATGAAAGGATCACTCTCTTAGTCTACAATTCCAGCTACATATGCCATTGGATTTTGAGAACTTTGTTTTTGTGACTTCACAACAAGTAAGTTCAAAAACGTTTGCTTAAGGGTGTTGCTTGTTAGAAGGCATGCACCAGTATGTACTTGTACCTTTGATTAAAGTTTTTACTTTGATTTTGGTTGTGGTGGGTGCCTGGACTTGCAGTAGGGGCCTATTTTTTGCATACAATGTTTTTGTTTTTAGAAGGGAAAAGGATTAAGTTGTTTTTCTTCCTGTTTGTGAAATTTGCACTATCAATTTATTTTACCATTTGACCTTGTCTACCCCCGGGCCATCTAGCTGGTGCTAGGCACTGCGTATATGAAATAACTGTCTCTGGTACATGTTGGTTTAAAACATCTATGATTTAGGGATGGCATGTGATTGAATGTAAAATGTGTGTTTCTGTATTTCACATTGTTTCTGCAAAAAGTGTACTTTGGTGGGGTAATATTTTGATGCCTTGAGAAGATCTGGATTGTTGGAATTTTTTTTAGCTGACATTATTTTCACAGTTGGCATTGCTGAATGAATGGTAGTATTTTCTCCTCTGTGTACCATGCCTCCTTTGTTTGCTGGTCAAATGGCCAGATTTATGTCTGGCCAGTGTTTGTGTGTGTGCCGACAGCCGTTTTGTGCAGCTATCAAGTGTGCTTTTGCTATAGGCCTGCATCGCTTCTTTGTTGTCCATGCCTTCTTGTTTGTTGTTGTTTGAACACATGCCCGGCAGCCATTGCATGTAGCCAGCCAGTGTGCTTTTGCCATATACCTGCATTTCTTCTTTATTGGCCATGCCTTCCTGCTTATTGTTGTTTGAACATGTGGCCGCCGGCCATTTTGTGTAGTTAGTCAGTATGATTTTGCCACAGGCTTGCATGTTTTCTTTGTTGTCCACACCTTCTTGCTTGTTGTTTGACCATGTGGCCCAAGGCCATTTTTTGTAGACAGACAGTCTCATCAATCCTTTTTTTTTCATTTTTTTTTTAATCCCCTGATATCAGTTTAATGTGCTTGAGGACGATTGTAGTATGTATGTACAGTGTTGATATATTATTATATGCATTTGTCCCTGAACCTCATTGCCTCCCATATGATTTCTAGTGAGACACCAGCAATGACTTTCTTTTACATTATTTTACTTTTCTTTTTACCCCCTGCCTGTCACGCCACACACCAGCATTTATTTTTTAATGATTATTTAATTTTCCCCTGCACACCCTGTCTGCCATAGGTGCACACCAGCATTGATTTTTTAAGGATTATTCCATTATCCCCTGCACCCCCTGCCTGCCAGCAATTTTAAGGATTATTCCATATTTCCCAGCACCCCCTGCCTGCGAAGGGTCTCTTCGGCCAAAGGCGCACACTAGCATACATTTTTAAAGGATTATGTCATTTCCCCCTGTAACCCTCTGTGCCATAGACACACACCAGCATTCATTTTTTAAGGAATATTTCATTTCCCCTGTACACCCTGTCTGGCTTAGGCACATACTGGCATTCATTTTTTTAAGGAAAATTCAATTTTCCCCTGCACACCCTGCCTTCCATAGGTGCACACCATCATTAAGTTTTCTTACCATTATTGCATTTTCTGCTGTACCCGCCTGCCACAGGTGTCTCATAGGACTTAGAGGCCAATAAAGAAAACTTTTAAATATGTATGCTGTTATCCTAATTGAAATATTATTTTATGGTTTGGATTGGAATGGATGCACTATTGTTAATTATTTGCTATAGCATCACTAAATTATATTGTCTGTATGAATAATTCAAACTGCAAACATGCCACATTTCATTGAATGTTTTTCTTGTTTGTTTGCTTCTAGGTGACAAGAGTACTGCCAGACAGAAGGACGACACAAAATGACACCACACCAAACCACCTGAGTCATACCCTCCTTCCGCTTGTGCAGCTAAGTGCCAACCGAGAGAGCTGGAAGATGGCCCCAAAGAAAGATGTTCCTGCCAAGAAAGTGGCCAGTGAGGTGAAAAAGCAAATTGCCACCACTGCCATGCCACATTCCACCTTTTTCAGGAAATACGGTGTTCCTGTCACACCATCCTCTGGGCGGCAAGCTGGGAGCAGCACTCCTGCACAGACAACGGCACCACTCCAACCTAAGCCCATGTCCCTTAGCGAGGCAGCAACTGCAGTCATGGGGATGAAAAGTGAGTATGAATTGGATTTGTCTCAGCCACAAAGTACCCAATTCTCACAAGACACTTGGCAAAGTGGACAATGAGAGCCACATCCCTTACCAGTTCTTCCTGAAGCAGGAGAAAGACAGAAAGTTGAACTTCCTGCTGCGCAAGATGTAGCTCTTGAACCATTAGCTTCATGGTCTCCAGCATGAAAAAGAAGGGTCACTCCAGCATCTTTCCCAAGTCATCCTTCTGATGATCTGGACATGGATTGGACCCCAGCCGAATCCGAGACACACCATGAGAAACAAGGGAAAAGAAGGAAAGTTCCTGAAAGTCTTAGAATTATGGAAAATTACAGTCTCCAGCATGAAAAAGAAGGGTCACTCCAGCATCTTTCCCAAGTCATCCTTCTGATGATCTGGACATGGATTGGACCCCAGCCGAATCCGAGACAAGCCATGAGAAACAAGGGAAAAGAAGGAAAGTTCCTGAAAGTCTTAGAATTATGGAAAATTACAGTGATGAGGATGAGCCAAAGATTATCAATATGGAGGGTAGCTCAGACGCCACCAAGATGACCCCTCCTATTCCACCTACCCAGAGGGATGTGGCTCTGGTTCCACAAACACCACCACTTTCACCTTCAATATTTGTAAGGCTACAGATGAGACCTGAATCCACCACTACCTCAGTTGAAGTATGCACTGCAGAGAGGCAAATGACACACCCATCTACCTTCAGATCTTCAGGCATTGGCACACTAAAAAAGTTCTCCTCCCCAGTCTGGGAAATCTTTACGATTAGAAAGCAGGAGGATAACATTGGAATATGCTCCATTTGCCATGCAAGTAGTTTGTTGAGGCAAGCCAGGTTCACACTATGCTACTGGAGACCAAACGTCCCATTTGAAAAAACATCAAACAATCCAATGGGAGGGGTACCTTAAAAAAGTATCTAGTGGTGGTGATGAGCAAGGGGAAGAAGCTCTGATCACGGTGATAGAAGGAGGTGATGAGGATGAAAAGGATGTCAACTTTACACAAAACAGTCCCGTGCCCTGTAGTGTGCCAGCATCACCTGTATTAGCAACCTCCAAATGGCACCTGACTTGGATGCAGACACCATGACATACAGTGATTCCCCCAAGGCACATATTGAGCCTACCACCTCTTGGATTTCTCCTGAAGTTGCTTGTGGCAGTGGCTCCAGAAAAGAAAACAAGACACGCTACTATTACAATATGTGTAGGCAGGAGGGGCCCTACAAACCCAACCACCCAACAGCATGGTTCAACGGGAAGTTGGCTTAAATGTTAGTGCTGGGCCTCCTTCTTTTTTCTTTTTGTGAAAAGATTGAGATTTTTGAATTTGTGGCAGCCATATGCCCCAAATGGAAGGTTCCCAGCAAGACCTATTTTGCCAGAGTTGCTGTTCCAGTGCTCCATCATGATGTGCCGCAATTGGTTGGCCAAGATATGCAGCAGAGTGCTGTTCACACTATCCATCTGAAGACAGACATGTGAACCAGGTGTCAAGCAACTGATTACATGTGTATCACTGCACTCTGAATATCCTTTGTGGGGGTGAGGCAACAGCTATATGCAAGTCTCAGCACAGAAAAAAGGTTTAGGGTAATTTGGCTCAATTCAACGGTAGCAATGCTCACCATTGGGAGATCCCGTACAGCTGCAAACATCTTGGGAAACTTTAACAGCAAGGTGTTTGAATGTCATTGACACAGAGGTATCTGAACTGGATTTGTTGCCATGGAAAATGGCATTGATCTAGTCCTGTGTTTGGTGCATTGCATCAACCTGTTTGTGCAGGACTGTTCCAAGAAAGAAGACATATAGTCAGCAAAATACTGGCAACCTGCAGAAGAATTTGTACTCATTTCAGTCATTCTTTTGAAGCCAGTAGCAGTTGAGGATCATTCAGCATGCTAATAGAGTACCAGGTAAAGCCTTTTTAAAGGAGGTGCCAACACACTGGAACTCGACCTACTCAATGTTGCAAAGTCTGTTTGAGCAGTACAGACCGATCACCGACTGTGGGGGATGCAACTGGGAAAAGCATGACTGTGGAGATGGACAAATGGGTGGTAGTCAAATGCCTGATACAAATGCTACTTCCTTTTGAGGTTTTCACATGGGAAGTTCGCATGGAGGACCGTCCGCTGAGCCAAGCAATCCGGTTGTTGCATCTGCTACAGGACCAGTTAAAAAAGTGTTGCAAAGGTGTGCTGGTGTGAACGAAGAAGCATATGAGTTAGTTCAGAGCTTAATCCTTCGCTTGGCTGTTAATACCAAGCTGCAAAAAAAAGCACACCTTCCAACAAGTACATCTGTGCCACAATACTTGATCCACCGTGCAAAATCTTTTGCTTACTTTCATTCCTTTTTCAAAAGGTGATGTTTCACAGTACAAGATTTGTATTGTTGACCATGCGAGAGATTCGGAAGAAGAACATCTGGAAGTTAGAAGCAAAAGATCAAAGGTTCTGGCATGCAGCCTTCAACCACCAGAAATGGCAGTGCTGTTGTCTCACAGCAGCCAACACCAGCAACAGAAAAATCGTACCCACTGTCTGCAATGGCTTGGTTTCAAGTGGCAGGGCTTAAAGCAAGTACAGAGGTTAAGGCAGTGTTTTGCCTGGCCATTGTATTCACATGGGATGGGCAGGCAAGCCATGCTGCATCTCAATCTGCTTAAGTTGTTGGCCTTGCTGGGAGCCCACGAGGTCGCACATGTGAGATGATCTGGCCCAGAAACCCGCCCTAACTGCGGCAAGAGAGCAACATGCCAGCCTTATTGAGTCACTGTAATGGTTAGACTGTAGAGTGTACCAGGCTAGGATGCCTGCAGAGGATGACAAACCAGGCCACATTTTGACTTGACATGGTTATTAAAGAATGCCGTGGTGACCACTCCTATTACTGCCATACGAGTGTACCCAACACAGTTTGCCACTCATCAAGTTGACATACACATGGCATTCACCTCCCATTATATATCTCCCTACAATCAACCCCCGGTTGATGGACAAGCTCTGATCCATAGATTCCTCAATGCGGTCACAGTGCCTGTCATTGCTTAGATAGGAAGAGAGAAACGTAGTGCTCCTATCCCGGAGCAGATGATATGGGGTGCCACATGGGGTGCTGCAACATGTAAGACCCCTGGATTACCTGCTGAGTTTTATAATACATTTGAGGCTCTGCTGGTTCAAAACTGTTAAGAGTTGTATAATGATGCTCCTGATGTGGATCTCCTATGTCTGACACTTAAGGAGGCACTACTGGTCTCACTTCCCAAGTCGGGAATGGATCCTTTTAAGTTGATGTCCTACAGGCCCCTTTTGATGCTGGGTACGGACTATAAAATACTAAGTAAGATCATTGCAGTACGGTTGCCTGAGCACTTTCCCCACTTGGTACATCCAGACCAGAATGGGTTTATCCGGGTCACACCACTACCTCAATATCCGTAGACTTTATTGAGTGCTTGAGAATGCACCTGATCAGTGGCCCTATGTGGTGTGTGTGGTGCTAGACCTAGAGAAATCATTCTATACTGTTGGCTTGGAGTACATGTTCGCAACCCTGACCACCATTGGCAAAGTGGGGAGGCTCCAAAGTCTTTTCTGGCTTCTCTAATTGCAGCCCATGGTGGGGGTGAAGATAGGGAGATGTGTCTCGGCCCCAGTTCTTGTCAGCAGGGGCATTTGCCAAGGAGGCCCCCTATCCCCATTACTGTGTGCCTTGGTGGTAGAGCTATTGGTGCAGCGGCTTCGATGGGAGGACCAGGCCTGAGGAAAACCACCAGGGGGGGGGAACCAGCACCCAATCTCACTATATGCAGACAGTGTGCTAATACACGTCTGGGTCATATAAATTGGAATTGATGCTATAATTACCATATTAGCAGAGTTTTAAGCCACCTCTGGACATGGGGTATATTGGTCAGAGACCTGTTTATTTCCGATTCGGACAAACTGTCTGCAGCAATCAATTTGTGGTAAATAAGCATCCCCTCTGCTGGACACCGCATACATTCTGATATTTGGGCATTAACATCTACCCCGCCACTCATGACCTCCTAGATGGTAACCTCACTATAGCCATTGCCTCACTCCAACCGCAGATCACCTCCCACTACCAGTGCAAGGTGGAGTGGCGCTGTCAAAAATGGTGGTACTGCCTCAAGTTTTCTATTATTTCCATAACCTACCGGTGATCGCCACCAGCAGCACCTTTTGCACCTTGCATGCGATGCTGGGAGGCTTTCTGTGGAGCAAATGTAGACAGAGAATAGTGCTATTCAAAATGCAGTTCCCAGTGGAATCAGGGGGCTTGGGTGCTCCAAACATTGAGCATTATTACCTGGCAGTCCAACTACAGTGGCTTGCCTGCTGGATGGCAGGCAGATACGTGGAGGAGCTGGGACTGGCCTCCGAGATCCATGCACAGCATCTGTTGGGTGAAGCTTTCCTTCCACAAGGAGTGCTCCCACAGCAGGCCAATCCCACAGCAGGCCAATGGCTTGCTGTGTGTGGCCTACAGCAGCTATCAGAGGAGGTTATGCCTCATGCCAGACATGCCCCCAAGATCCATTTAGGATATATTAAACCATTCAGAGAGCTGTTAGGGGAAGAGGTAGTGACAATGTAGAAGGAGGCTGGAGTGGGTACAGTGGGGGACTGTTCTAGGAGGGTGCCCTTTTGAGCAGTTGCATTATGACAGGGATCTTTCAGTAGGACATTTTCTGGCCCATGGCCAGCTGATAGCCGAGTTTGGATGACTGTGGCAAATTACTGACACAGAACAGGTGAAGGCAACAGAAGTCGAGCAAGTGGCAGCACCGATGACCCTTTAGAGGGTGGTCCAGGACTATCTATATAACCCAAAAGGCCTCTACATGGACAACAACCCATTGCTCTATTGGTATGTGAAGATGCCCCAATGGCCAGAGTTCAGCAGGTTGGCAATAAAGTATCTGGCTTATCCAGTAGGCATTGTGTCTTCTGAGTGTGTGTTCAGCGCAACTGGCACAGTAGTCACAGTCAGACGGACCAGTCTCTCACCTCAAAATGTAACAAGATTGACCATGACTAAAAAGAACCAACGCTTAATACCACAAGATTACACTGTCCCTGAAACAGCACAGGAGGATAATGAGGGCAATTGGTCAGGCTCCAGTGTGTTAGCTGATAAACATCTGGGTGAGCGTGCTGCGTCTGAGGACAAACTACACTTTCCCTGAAGGAGTAAGCCACAATAGACCTTTCATTGTTAAACTGCTGCGCAACTAAAAGATATGGAT
Source organism: Lissotriton helveticus (assembly GCF_964261635.1). Classification (NCBI taxonomy): domain Eukaryota; kingdom Metazoa; phylum Chordata; class Amphibia; order Caudata; family Salamandridae; genus Lissotriton; species Lissotriton helveticus. The sequence goes on along the minus strand of NC_136071.1, from coordinate 879,949,943 downwards.
ATATGAGACTATTTATATACTTGGTGCCTGACTTATTCAGCCCTGTATTTATTCACATGTATGGACTGGAGTGGAGTTGGACCAGTGTGCACAGAAGAAGCCTCCCCATTCGCTTAAAGTACATGACGACAATACCTCCCATCCCTATCCTTCTTTTCTTCATTCCCTAGCTGGGCTGCCAGTAAAGACCATTCATTTGCAAGAATGCCAATGTTTATTGCTTCCATGGAAAGAGTTGATACAATACAATAGACAAATGTGCACCACATGCTTGTTGTAACAGGTTACTAACTATTGCCCACCAATGAGTGATATATTGAGTGAGTGATGAGGATTTGTGTGGTGTCAGTGACGGTGTTGTTCTACTAATTTGTAAACTTTATTAGCAATGTTTGAAGCTCGATGAGTCGTTCATTCTGCCTAAATGATTGCCCCTTTCACACTTAGCTAGAATTACTTGCATGGTCCACTTCTTGTTGTCCCTTTTTGTGGGTTCTTCAGAGAACAGACCAGTCACTTCAGGTAACAAATTGTATAATAACTTTGGCCCTGTTTGACGAATCTTCACGAAACTTACCAGAACTAAAGTTCATCCCCTTCAGCTTTTTCCTGGGAACTTTCATAGGTGAGCCATCAAGCAGGGGCTGAGAAACAAGGGAGTTGAAAAACAAAAATTCTCCATGACTTTTCCATAGATTTCTATAAGACAGGCTATAGCAAAAACGTCTGCTCGTAATTAACACCAAAGTCCTCAGGAAGCTGGATCTTGGTCTGCAAATTCTGATTTTTGTGATTTGGTGTATAGCCATTCAGTAGTTTTTGAGATATTAAGGGTAAAAAAGAATAATATATTTTGGCAGTTGAGCTCGCAAGAGTTCTGAAGGTGATCCCGTAAGAACACAAAATAAACAAGCATTAGCATAGCTAATAAGTCTCGCCTTTGGAACCTTATACGTGTTTAGCCAGAGCTATTGGCTTTACCATTGTCTTTAAGCTATGTTGTAGAGCAAAGAGACTGCTGTGTAGCATGTTGAAAATTTATAATTCAATATGCAGCACGAACCAAAGCCAGAAAATTCTACGAAATAAAGTTATTGGATCTGACGAAAGCTGAATTAGAGCACACCTGTCTGATAGAACAGAACAAAGACTCCAATAATCAATGGCTTTGGGTTGCGGTTCTAAAAGCTGAACTGAATACTGATTTAAGTCAAAAAGCTGCTCAAACTTATAGAGCTTACAGAAAGAAGGTTTATGAAACTGGGGAAAAAATAGGTAAACAATTGGCTTTGCGTACACGTCAAAAAAATGTTTTTAATAACATTACCTCTATTGTAGATGGTGGACGGACTTACGTTCAACCTACAGATATTATTACACAATTCCAACAGTATTATCAAAACCTATATTCTGAGGAAGGGAATAACTCTGAAAAAGATATTGATACTTTTCTGGCTGGCTTTCTTAACAATACTAAACAACAAAAGGAGAGGTAGGGAGAATGAGGCACTCTCTTAGTCCCCGGTTAGTTATGCAAAAACAAGAAAAGAGAGGTCAGATCAAACACTTGATCAATCTAAGCGTAGACTATACAGACCACAGTTCAAGGAGTCAACACAAGATTAGATTATCACATCCGATTTGGGTGATAAAGAAAGCCCTCACACACTGACCTAGTCAGTGTCATGCTTCATCATCGGGCCCCACCGACAGAGGCCGAATGCCTCTGCGGTGTGCTACGACGCCAGAAAGAATGCGGAGCAGGTTTTGTGTGTGGAGGGCGTGCTCTTGTTTACAGTGAAATATTAAAAGTGCCTAAAAAAGGGTATCGAAAAAAATATATTTAATAAATGATCCCTGAGGCACAAAGTAAAGAGTATTACGTGTCTGTATTTACATGCCAAGGTTCAAGGTTGGTAAAATACAGAATATACTCAATTTATTTCAGTCAAATAATAAATAATAAAGTTATAATAAATAAATTCGGATGTGATAATCTAATCTTGTGTTGACTCCTTGAACTGTGGTCTGTATAGTCTACGCTTAGATTGATCAAGTGTTTGATCTGACCTCTCTTTTCTTGTTTCTTAACAATACGGCAGCCACCAACCTACTAGATGATGGGATGAGAGAAGAACTTGAAGCTGAGATTACATTCGATGAAGTTGTAGAAGCCCTATCACTCTTATCCTCTGGTAAAGCAGCAGGCCCTGATAAATTGCCAATTGAAATTTACAAAATCCTTAGCTCCCTATTAAGCCCCTTATTATTGGATCTTTTTTTGGGTGTACAGTACAATGGCATTCCCCCACCTTCTTGGGATGAGGCTAGTATTATAGTATTTCCTAAGAAGGGAAAACCACCCGAACAGTTGACTTCTTATCGACCCATCTCATTGATAAATTCGGACTCCAAATTATATGCCAAAGTGATGGCTCTCAGACTCAGCAGGATCATTGGGCATCTGGTTTCTCCGTGGCAGCATGGCTTCGTTCCGGGTAAGGGGACAACTGACCATATTTGCCGGGCTGTAGCACTATTTGATGCCATGTCGGTCACGGGGGATCAGATGTCTATGATCCTGCTTGGCGCTGAGAAAGCCTTTGACCGTGTCCCATGGAGCTTTTTGTGGGTGGCCATGGCACGTCTTAATTTCGGCCCTAAATTTCTTAAAACTATAAAATCCATGTATCATCAACCTAAAGCAAAAGTTTCAATATTAGGCTTGGAATCGGGTTTCATCAATATAACAAGAGGCACAAGACAAGGCTGTCCTTGCTCTCCTTTACTTTTCGCCCTTTACATTAATCCCCTTATCTTAAAATTGATAGAAAATAATAATATAAAGCCGATTATATGCAATCATTTCGAAACCAAAGTATTGGCATACGCTGATGACATCGCGGTATTAACATCTCACCCGATCGAAGCGCTACATGAAATCGAATTGCTTTCTTTGCAATATGGCAATTACTCTGGTTATTGTCTGAATAAGGGAAAGACCATTGTATTGTGCACCGACAACACTACATGCTTAGAAATAAGAAGAGCAAAAACAGCGACGTACCTCGGTGTGATTCTATCCGTTGATATAAAGACTTTAGTTAAACACAACTTTGATCCACTTGTAGACAAAATTAAGACAGACCTGGACAGGGTGAATGGATTACATCTCTCCATTATAGGTAGGGTGAATTATTTAAAGATGAATATATTACCGAGATGCCTGTACCTTTTTCGTTCAATCCCTTTAATTATAGATTCTAAGATAATTAATTCAATCAATAAACTTACTTCTAAATTTGTTTGGCAACACGGGAAGATTAGACGATCACTATCTTACTTATCTATTCCGTTCAACAGAGGTGGGCTTACAGCACCGAATATTATTTTGTACCATTGGGCAGCTTTTCTAAAGCATTTAAAACCAATGATTCTAGAAACACCCTCTACTACTGATACTATTAACACCACTATTCCCTCAATTTACGAACTAGTACTTGGGCAGGAAGCCAACGGTCTTTTATTAAGAAAAACTGAAAATGCCCATTATAAACAAGTTAAGGGTGAAATTATTAAAAGCGCTTGGCTAATCTGGAATCAGATACTTAAACATATACAGATTGGCAAAATTAACCATTATACGCCCCTACTTCAATCGACCTTTACCTCTGATCTTGATTTTGATCATACGGCCAAGAAATGGTACAGCCTGGGCATAAGAACAATTAAAGATGTTTGGGTAAATGGCCCATATACTACATTTCAAGATTTAAAAATAAAATTTGGTCTTCCAGAAGGGGACTTTCTCAAATTTGGTCAATTGCACGCAAAATTAAAAGCCAAAAAAGATTTAATTAGTCTCCAGAAAAACGATCTAATAGAAGCATGTAACCTCGCAAAAACTAAGATAGGAACATTATACAGTATTTTATTAAGAAATATCAATGATGATATTGAGAAAACAGAAACCAAATGGGCGGTAAAATTAAATAACCCCGATATTGATATAGATAAAATACTTGATATGAGTAATAATTTGTTTATGGCTAGTAATTTAAGGGCACAACTGTATAAAACTATTTATGATTTATATTTTACTCCGGCCAAACTTTTTGCTTGGGGTAAAAGGGAAACTGACTTATGCCCACGCTGCTCACAAGGCCCAGCGACGTTAATTCATTTGTTTAGCAGTTGCCCCGAGCTTCTTCTTATAAAAAATATGATTGCCTTATTCTGGGAGAAAGTTTTTTATCGTAAACTTCCTGAGTCTGACACCTTATATGTTTTGGGATATAACAGCTCGCTTAATTTAACTAAATCGGAACAAAGATTATTATTTATAGGTACAGCTGTACTGAGATTAATTTTGTCTGCGCGTTGGAAGGATAGTCTTCCTCCTAGCTTCCAAATGTGGCTAGCTCGCTTTCTCGCTGTCTTTAATTTTGAATCTGCAGTATTTGCAACCAGGGGAACTAAAACAAAACTTCGTGGCAAAGAACTTTGGCGTCCAATTTCTATTTGGAAAGAAGGTTTATTTCCTACTGGAATTGGCTGAACAAAATTTGAATCTCTCCCTGTCTCCTTTTTTTTTTTTTTTTTCTCTTTGTAAATTTTTTGAAATATTTGTTACTGTCTTTATTGTATTCTCTGCTAATATATTTCTCCTTTCAGCTCTTTGTTCCACCTTTCATTTTTATATTTCATAATTGTTCCGGCATGTATTGCTTTACTCTTTTACTGAATTTAAATGTAAATACTCAACTTATTGTATTTCACGTTATATGTATTATCTTTTGCTAATACTGGCTCTAAAAAAAATAAAAAATAAAAATAAAAAAAAAATGTATCATAAAAAAGTGTTATAGGTCTTTTGTTACCTTATATATAACCAATAAGACATTATGTACAACTGAACGATCCTATTTAAAAAATAATTAACATACAAAATGTCTTCTACCTTTCTTTTCCTTGCAATACTTATTGGGAAGAAGTTAAATTAAAAGCAAGTAAAACAATGTTACGATGTAGCCAGCACAGGCTGTGTTCTATCTTTTTTTATTATGATAGGGCGACATAAACCACGGGAGAATGGCATAGAGTGGAGTGTCATAGAGTGCAGTGGCGAAGAGTGCAGTGATGAGTAGTAGTGTGGAGTAAAGTGCTTTGATATAGAGTGGAGTGGAATGGTGTAGAGTAGAAAGGCGTAGAGTGGAGTGGTGCAGTTAAGAGTGCAGTGATGCAATGTGGAGTAGAGTGGTGTTGTATGAAGCGGTACAGAGTAGAGTGCAGTGGTGAGGACTGGTGCAAAGTAGAGTGGAGTAGGGTAACGTGAAGTATGCATGGTATGGTAGCGTACTGCCATTACAGACAACAACTTTTCCATTGAAATGATCATTACATTACCCGTAGAGTGATTTTGAATGATATGTTAAGATCTGCCAGATATGGCCACAATTATGACCATTTAAGAACATGTAGGCTGACTTGGAGGGTTTAGAGTTTTATACAGAGAGCTGTGTGCAGATTGCAGGCCAAAGGTTTGAGCTATGGTAGGGTTGTCTCACCATTTCATCCTTGGGAAATTGATAATCTAAATGCTTATCTACAAGACCTAATATTTGGTAGCAGCTGTACTCAAAACCCATTTTGTGGTGTGCACGTGTAAAGAAAAGAAAGACCCAAGGATATATTTGGTACTTTCTGTGTAGCCATCGTGCATAAGCCAGCAATGCAAGCAACACAAGTGCAGACAATGAGATAAGTAACATTAATTCATCCTCAGAAAAAGTTAGAGCCAATTAGGGACTACATTAGGGTATAAGAAAAAAAGTTGCAAATATGTTTTGAGAAAAACAAGGGAAAGAACCTGAAAACGTATTTTTTCTACACTAACGTGAAATTGTGAAGACAAATCACTTTAGTTCTGCATTAGAGTAATCATTCTTGTGTAACATAGGGTTCCACTAGGCATGTACTTGTCATTTTTTCACAGACAGACCCTTCTCTATGATTTGACAAGGAAATAACAAGAGTCCCACAGCAGAATTGTTTCAGCTTTAAAGTGACAGTACATGCACTTTTAAGCATGACTGAAAAACGTTTATAGGAAGGCTGCTGTGTTTTGCAGCACAGCAGGCATATATTCAGGGACTATTTTCAACAGAGCTGAGAGCTATTTTAACTTGGCTAAATGTGAGGGATCATATATTCTGTTATTACTAACAATATTAATTTTGGGTTATCCTTTGCACTCCAATTATACAATTTGAATCTTGTATATATCTGCTTATTGTCTCACTTTATTAGTACTAACACTGTAGTCAGTTTTATCAGTTATAGATCATCATGTATTCAGTTTAGATCTTCCTATTAGTAGTGTTGGTCCATTACACTGCAATTATAATTAATATGCATGTTTTAGGAATCCCAATTCATTTCGGGACTAGCCCTTTATTGGGGGAATGCGTCCTGTAATATAATCAACATCTTATGGTCAAATTACCAAGAATAGTACACCCTACCAGTCATATGTATAATCAGTGAAAAAGCTGTGTATGTTAGTGCCAAGTCATAAAGAATAACACTAAGGAAACCTGTGCGGATGATTCATGAAAGTGCAATCCTAAGACGATCAGTTATTGTGAACTGTCACCAACTTGTGTAACCCAAAGAAATGAATGTGAAGTAAAACAAGGTATCTCTTTATGCATCATTTTGAGTTGGCTAACATTTTTCAAAACAAAGAATGGTCAGAAAATTTGGTTACATACTGGAGGTATATTGACACAATATTTCTCATATGGAAAGGCCAACAAACACAGTTAACTTCGGTTATAAATTACTTGAATGCCATAGATGAACGTATCGGCTTCACTAACACCATGAGCAAAAGTCAAATAACATTCTTAGACGTTGAAGTTACTATTCAGGGACAAACTCTTGGAACTAATGTTTTTACTAAACCAACAGACAGAAACAACTTTCTTTATTATAACAGTTGTCATCAAAGAGCATTGAAACAACATCTACCTTACTCTCAGCTACTAAGAATAACATACAATGAAGAAAAACAGAGGCATTTTAGTCATTAAATTCAAACAGAGAGGGTTTCCTAATAGCATTATGAAAACAGCTATTGAAAGCAACCAACTGCTTACAAGTGCAAAACCTTCTAATACTACTATTAGATCTGTTTTTGTTTCCAAATTTTCTACCAGGAGTCATGACATCAAGAGGATTGTGTTGAAACATTGGTCTGTGCTGCAAAAGGAAGATGAATTCAAGGGTATTTTTAGCCTTCCTCCACTTTTTGCATATCAGAGAACAAAGAATTTGAAGTAGATTTTGGCTTAACTGATCAAACCAAAAGCAGAACAAATCCACAAAGGAACTACACCATGCTGCAAATGTGGAAACTGTAATAACATTGAAAAGGGTACCACTATTATGCACCCTGTTCAGGGAACCCCTATCAAACTGTACACCTCGGCTACTTGTGACTTTAAACATTTAGTATATGTGTTGAAATGCCCATGTGGATTAGCATACGTGGGCAATACAGAAAGAAAGATAAAAATCAGGCCTACTGAACACAAAAGCAACATTTGCAGTAAGAACAAAAAATCAACAGTTGCTGTTCATTTTAATACACACAAACATAACATAAGTCAACTCAGATTCCTTGTATTGGAAATGGTACCGATCCAAGATGGCAGTGACAATAAGAAATACCTGCTTCAAAGGGTAATATATTGGACTCCTTCAGGCCTAAGGATCTGAATGAATGCTCAGATCTGAGTTGTTACCTTTAATACTCACTGATTCTTCCTCTTTTGTCATTTTACAATTCTTGTCATTTAATAGTATTGCCAGTTGTTTTTGTGACCTTCATTGTGTTTGCTGTTTCCCCTTTTCACTCACAAGATGGCGCTCACATTTTAATAAAATAATATAATCAAACAACAGAAGAGTGACTAAGGCGAAAAAACAAAAGGAGAGGGGTAAGAATATTCAATTACCACCATGTAAGAATAAGTTCAAAGGAGAGGAAAAACGAGACAACAAGTGAGTTTAGCAGACATAGTGAAGGAAAAGAACCCTCAGGCACCAACTGAAAGTTGGTAGCCAATTGTCTTCATTGGGTTCTTGTTGTAAGTACATGAAGTAGTACCCAACAAAGTGATGTGAATTAAAAAGAGTATAGACTATTCCCCAAGCCAGAAAAATAATTATTTAATGAAGGGAAAGTTCTAACTCAGTTAAAAAAGTGAAAATCAGACATACAGATGGTTGGGCTAGTTTGAACCAAAGAGTCCTAAACAAGAAAGTGCAAAGGTTGACATGTTTCTGCTTTAAGTGAGCCAATCATCAGCTCAGCATTCATCAGGACCACACAAAACCTCGCCTTTAGGCAGCGCTCGCTAAGGCACCTGCACATACGGGCGGGGAAATAAAGAAAAGATTACAAACTTGAATGTAACCGGTGCACAGGAACTTCCTACGTGCAACCCCTCCAACACATGAGGGCTGTTGAATATGTGTCAATATCAGGAAACAGACCGTGGCAGGGGAGAACCTTTACGCCCGGAAAAGTTCCGTCCGGGCGACTACCCTCTGAACAACCTATTCGATTCACATTTTAATGCCATGATGTCCGTCATCACTTTCACTCTTAGCCCCTTTTTTAGGTTTCGCCTAGCGAAGGCTGCGCTTGCGCAGTCTCCGCTGGGATAAAGCTGATGTTTTAGAGAACGGGGCTTGAACCCGCCCCTCTTCTCCATTGGCTGGCCTCGTAAATGCTGGCCAGCCATTGGAGGAAAGGGGCGTCACTACGTTCAAGCCCTGTCTTTTTGGGATTCGGGGTGTGTTTTTTAGTTTTTTTCTCTCCTCTTCCCATTGGCTGGAATTTTACATTCCAACCAATAGGAAGAGGAGAGAAAGAAAACACGCCCCCGAATCCCAAAATGACGCTGCGTTTCTCCGAGGCATTTCTGCCCCGCCTCGGAGAAAGATGGTGGTGTTGGACTGCCCTCCTTACAGCTTGTTGTTATTGCGTTAACCCATATGTTTGTGGGTCTCAAGTCTTTGCATATGCGTGTGAATGTTTGCATCCATGTGTGTCTCTGACTGCGTGGACCCATGAGTGTGCCTGCACGTCTTTGTATGTTTGCGACTGCGTTAACCCATGCGTGTGCGCCTCCTCAGACCTCGAGTATGCCTGTGGCGTGTCTATGCCTACTTGGTCCCAGCCCCTTGAAGCAGACAGAAGATAAAGACTCCTGCGCCTGCCTCGGCCCCGCCGCCATTTTGTCAGCGCGGCCTATTGTCCTGCTGCCTCTCGTGTTACGCGGTGGATGAATCCCAGCGGCCAGGTGTTTGTGCAGCGATAAGGAAAGAGGGGAGGGGCTTTATCCTAACCTTGGTGCTTGCGAGGAAAGAGGCAATGTGTGGGTAAGCAGTGAAGGGGGCCGAATATGCTAACGAGCCGTTTCCCTCCCTCCATTCCCTCCGCCCTACCCGCAGGCTCACTCCGCCTCCACAGTGATAGATCTGGACTGTAGTATCGAGGGCAGCGGCGGCTTCCTGGCACACGCCCACAGTTTACGGGGCAGTCCCTGTAGTTCGATGTACTCCACTACACCGAGGAGCCATGGTGGGATCTAATGCACACGGGACAAACGTTTAAAGGGCGCCCTGTCCGCACACCTACTGCATGCAATTAACGAAATACAAATGGAATTATTCCTGAGCAGTGCTAATGAGTCTTTCGGCCCATTAGTGCTTTACCTGGTGTTAGATAGATGAGTACTTGACGTTAGGTAGATGGACGGCTAAATGGATGACTTGGTGAGTGAGTACCTGGAAGGTTGAATGTGTGTGTAAGAGACTGGGGGGTGGTCATGAGATTAGATAGAGGAATCGATGTTGAGAGATATGGATGAATCAGCTGGTTTGTGAATGGATGTATAGCTGGATGTATGAGTGCTTACATAAAATGAGTGCACGAATGTGTGGTGGTCCAAGAGTGGTTTGGCTGGATGGATCAATGAGTGGATATATGCATCCGTGAGTATATGGCTAGATGGATAAATGCAGATGTGCTGAATGAATGGATGGATGGATGGAGGAGCACGAACGAGTTATTGGAGGGACAAGTGGATTGATATGTGAGAAGAATGATGGAGAGACAGAAGGAGAGAGAGACATCACCATCTCTTCATGCAAATAGTTTTGTTGTGTAACGCTGGGGTGAAACCCTCCACAGTGACACTGCACATGTACCACAAGGTTACTGACTAGATTTCATCTGTATGGGTTGAAAAGAATAGTGCTGTTGCGATAACATTTGCAGTTATACATTTTTTATATTGTTACAACGTCAAGCTTCCATGTCTTATGCTTATGTGTGTGCCTATTTTTGAGGAGAGGGAGTAGGTGAATCTGCTGAACAAAGCTGTCACTTCATAATTTTGTTTTCAAATATCGTTATTGAACGTATATAAGAACACCACATTTAACCGCCCTAGAAACATGCTCTGATTACATCACATGGAGACAGAGCGGTGCATAAAGGCACGGAGTAATTCTGAACATTAAAGCAGCATGAACTGCTGAAACCTCAATTAATATTGACCGGTGTCGGGGTTTCATATTTGCAGAAAATGACTGAATTGCACGTTACTTTCAAACCAGTAGTGTCCACGCCTGCTGCCTCTTTTACCCTCAAACAATTCCAAGTGTCTGCGATTCGCTCAAACACCCCACCCCCCTCCCCAGGGGCGTTCTTCCGATCTCACCTATACACAAATGCTCTTTTCCCCCCCTCATATTAGCATTGCTTTGCTGACGCTGTGATCCCTCCGGCCGAGCCAGAATGGGTGGAGAACCTACCCCCGCTTGTCCTAATAGTACGCTTCTTACACCCCCTCCCATCCGAGTCCCTCACACCGAACCATTCTGTTTTCCCACCAATTCCTTCTGCTGTTCCTCTGCTCCTCCTACCCCTTAACAGATTGCCCCTCCTACTGCGCCCCATCCTTTTTGAGCAAACATCAGAGACCCCCACACGTAGCCAGCCCCCAATGCCTCCTCGCTTTACCGCCGCAGGAGCTTGTCTCCCTCGGTCTAGGCCGCACTTCCGGGTATGAGGAGAGGCACTCACTGCCTTAGAGAATAGAGCAAAGGAGAGATGTCCCATGCACCACACATGTCCCTCCTGCAACCCCACCTCCCCCTTTCTGTCTAAAGTGGGAAATCAGTGTTTAATCGCTGACTATGTAATACCCAGAGGACTCAGTCGTACGTGATGTCTTGTCAGGTTTAATCTGTCAGTCTAGGTATATTGAAATACTGGAGGGATTAGTAAAAAGTCAGTCACAAGTGAGACTGGTACATCTGAAACTGTGGCAGTTCTGGGGCACTTTTTAGGTCTCGTGCTCGTGTTTTTCTTGCCTCTGTTCATGCTCGTGTTTTTCTTGCCTCTGTTCGTGCTCGTGTTTTTCTTGCCTCTGTTCTCTGCTTGTGCACGTGTTTTCCTTGCCTGTTTTTCTTGCCCTCTGTTCCCTCGTTGTGATCTGTTTTTCCTGCCCTCTGTTCCCTCGTTTTTCCTGCCCTCTGTTCCCTCGTTTTCCTGCCCTCTGTTCCCTCGTTTTTCTGCCCTCTGTTCACTCGTTTTTCTTGCCCTCTGTTCCCTCACTGTGATTCGTTTTTCTGCCCTCTGTTCTCTCGTTTTTATGCCCTCTGTTCCCTCGTTTTTCTGCCCTCTGTTCCCTCGTTTTTCTGCCCACTGTCCCCTGGTTTTTTTGCCCTCTGTTCCCTCGTTTTGATCATTTTTTCTGGCCTCTGTTCCCTGTGTGTGGCTCTGTGTGTGTGTGTGTGTGGGGGGGGGCTCTGTGTGTGTGCGTGTGTAGAGGGCTCTGTATGTGTGATCGTTTTTTTCTGGCCTCTGTTCCCTGTGTGGGGGGCTCGGTGTGTGTGTGATCATTTTTTCTAGCCTCTGTATCCTGTGTGGGGGGCTCTGTGTGTGTGGGGGGGCTCTGTGTGTGGGGGGGGCTCTCTGTGTGTGGGGGTGGGCTCTGTGTGTGTGTGGGAGGCTCTGTGTTTGTGTGGGGGGCTCTGTGTGTGTGGGGGGGCTCTGTGTGGGACTCTGTGGGTAGCTTTATTGTAGGTGGCTCTATGTGTGGGTGGCTCTGTGTGTGTGGGTGACTCTATGTGAATGACTCTGTGTGGGTGGCTCTGTATGTGTGTGTGGGTGGCTTTGTGTGTGTGGCTCTGTGTCTGTGTGTGGCTCTGTGTGGGGGGCTCTGTGTGTGTGTGAGTCTGTGTGTGTGAGTCTCTGTGTGTGTGTGTGGGTGCAAATGCAATAGGTCTCGCATTTGCGAGAGATTAAGCTATTGACATTGTAAATGACAATGCCATTTATTTATCTGTTTGCAAAACCAACACATAAATATAAATGTTGTCATTTACAATGCCAATAGCTCTAACTTTGGCAAAGGCGAGACCGTTGCATTGTAAATACTTGTATTTTGTTTCCCTGCGCTTACTCTTGAAAACACATCGCCTGCGATGGCATGTATCAACTCTGAATTAATACTCGACATGGACATGGACGTGCCGCAAGGTAGTCACACCTCTGAGTATCAATGATATGCATTCAAGCGTGTTTTGTTATATGTTTGATATATGTGGCTGATTTTATAGTGCACTTTCTGCAGTCCGTTCATATGTCTTTCGGAAATTCGTGCACTTTGCATATACAGTTAGGTTGCATCAGTTAGAACACTTGGTTTTGCTTACCGACCGCATGGTTTACAGGAATACGCATGCAATTAAGATTTTTGTTTCTTATGTTCTTAAAGGTCTGGCTAATTGCTCAGTGCACCTTTCGTTGTTTGTTTACATGTTCTTTTCTTCTGAAATGTACTCTATATACTCACACGCGGGTGTCCCATTCAGTACATTTGGTACTGTTTTCTGCATGTTTTCTTCACTAACAGGTAGAAAAAAGAATTTTTACCACTGAACGCTGTTCCCACATGTGAGGAATACAAGCGGTTATAACCTGCGCATTCATTACAAACACTGATTGATTTGTCGCAAACACATGTTTTTATGGCATTCGATTTACAACTCCTAGACTGCACTATTTATTCAAGTCCTAATATTTTCAGTCAAGTCGGTTGAGGTACGTGGATTAACAAAGGTGGCAAGTTTATGGATACCTTGTTTTACTTCACATTCTTTTCTTTGGGTGACACAAGCCGGTGACAGTTTACGATGGGAAACATCCTTTACAACGAAACTTTTACAACGCAGTGCTTTTACAACGCAGGTTTTACAACGAAAACCATTACAACGCATTGCACTGGGGGGCGCTCTAGGATAGGGAATAGTTTTAATTTACTATCCAACACCTTCCCTACTATCCACGGGGACTGGAGTTGGAATAGTAAATTAAACTATTCACTATCCAGCACCCCAAAGCGCTATGCGTTGTAACAGCATGCGTTGTAAAAACTGCGTTGTAACAGCATGCGTGGTAAAAGCATGCTTTGTAATGTCATACATCCGTTTACGATAACTGATCGCCTTTGGACTGCACTTTCATGACATATCCTTACAGGTTTCCTTGACGTTATTCTTTACAACTTGACACTAACATAAACATCTTTTTCACTGAATACACATATGACTGATAGGCTGTACCACTCTTGGTTATTTGACCATAAGATGTTGATTATATCACAGGACGCATTCCCCTAAAAAATGCATATGAATAATAATTGTAGTGTGATGGACCAACACCACTAATATGAAAATTCAAACTGAATAAAGGATTACCCATAACTGATAAAACTGACTTCAGTGTGACTACTAATAAAGTAGGACATTAGGCAGAAATATACAAGATTCAAATTTCATAATTGGAGTGCAAAGTGGGGACATTGTTCCCTCTAGGATAATGCAATATTGGTTTACAAGTACTCACGCCTTAGATCAGTGGACAGTACCCACCTACACCCAGCACCATGCAAAAAGAAGAAAAAAACACAGTAGAACTTTTTGAACATTTCTAGGAGTACAACAGTTCTTAACTTGTGTGTTTGATAACTAACAATATGACAGTCCTCAATGTAAGGTTCTAGTCTCATTATTACCACGTTTCCCACAGATTGCGCAAAATACCACTTCGCCCATTCCAACAATTCACAGATCAAAAAGATGAGATTTTGGAAAGGGGCGACCACTCGGTCCCCCCGAACGTATGGATGGGTGCCCCGAACCTCCCGGGAAACCATTTTGGGCGGGGTGGGCGTAGCCCGGCTGGTATGCCCGAAGCGGCGTAGCCGGGGCGCGCCTTCCCCCGCCCAAGAGGGGTTGTCCTAGACACCTCAACGGAAGACGACCACGCCCGTAGGCGTACCGGGGACGGGTACACGCCCTCCCGCAGAAGAATAAAGGAGCGGGAATTCAGAGGAGCGTCCTCTTGTTCCTCGGATCGGAAGGCTGCACCACTCGTTGCCCGTGAGCCCTCGACGGAACAGGCAGCAATTTTGACCCACCCACCAGCCCCTTATGGCAAATGTTTGGAGAAATAAAGTCTTGCAGAGAGATGGAAGTATAGGCCTTTTTTCCTTGGTAGAAAGAATGAAGGAATGTTGAGAATAAAGATTGACCTTTTGCAGAGATGTCTTCTTGCAGGAACTAGCAATTGATGGCACAGTAGTGATGTCGAGTTTTTCTTTCCTTAGTAGGTAAACAACTGTCGTATTTATTTGTCGGGCGGTAAGGTCATGATCGGTGAGCAGTAATTTCAAGGTCCCTAGAGTGGGGCGCCACCCACAATGGATGGGAGCGCCCGGGGGAAGACGGCCATTGGCCCCTTCCACGGGGAGGCGGCACCCACTAAGGATGGGGCGCCTAGGGAGAGATGGCCATGGGCCCCTCCCAGGGGGGGAGGCGGTTAAATGCCCCTCCTACTAATTTCCCGGGGCCGGATATCCGCGACGGCGGATAGAGAGTGTGGGGATGGGGGGAGAGTCCACGCTGTCCTTCCTACAGAGACCTCATACGGGAACTCGGACGACCCTTAAGATGGCGTCGAGTAGAAAGGGGGCCCCCACCACGACAAGGGAAGTTACAGTTGGCAATGTGGGTACAGTCCTCTGCGCTTGCGCCGCTCACACCGTGAGGGCGGGAGTCTGGTAGTAGGGATCTGACACCGGTTAAGACCTTGCCGTTGGCCCTTAATGCTAGGATGTACAATTTGAGTTAGAGTGTATGCATTTTCAGGATGTTAGCCAAAAGTACATGACTGCATCGAAATGTAATAAATGACAAATTGTACATTATGCATAATGATGAAACTTTTATTTAATGTTTTAAATTTTGTTTCATATTTTAATAAATACGGCCGGGAGGGTGACTCCCTCCCGCCTTCCAAAAGTTCAACTATTGTCCGACTTCCCATTCTTGGGGAAACGTGTTGGGAGGGGGTGGCGGGCATCCCGGCCATATGAATGTCTGCTTTTATTTACCACCTAATTTACACTCTTGGTACCCAGTCCAACCTCAAAACACTGACACTCAAAAGAGTGTGATTGAGAGGTTTGGGGAGTTTTAAGTGGAGATACTTCGGCGATTAATTCAAGCTCCTCTTAGTGTAAACGGGAGGGGGTGTCTGATAAATCTCTCCTTGCCAAGGAAAATGTGAACAAGGCAGCCATTACTGCCTGTGGTGACCTGACCCTTCAAAGAGAATGCCTGCCGCTAGGCATATATCTTCACTCCCCACCCTCTACAGAGACTACTCCTCCAGTGATTTCAAATTTTCAGATGTAATTTTAGAAACCAAAGTGGCATCAACCAGTTTGCCCCTTTATGACGAGCAAAGTTAAACAAACAAGCACCTACCAGCTGCCCCCACTAACTCCATGCTATACAGCTCAGGCCTATATGTACGTTTGTCCCCATGTCGTTTGCTATCCTAATGTATGCAGATTGTAAAGGAATGCTTCCTCTTATGAAGACTTGGTTACTTTTATTCACTTTCACAATAAAGCACCTGGTCACATGTTGTCATCACTTTACTGCACTTTGTACATCACATGGATGGAGGTGTTTAACCTTGGAAATGCATCGTACAGACAGACCCAACTCTTTTAGTTTCAAACCAGACAGCAGGGTCTTGTCTTTTCTTTTCAGGGGAAATGACCTGTCTAGCCAACAAGTCACAAAGAGTTTGATAACAAAGGTTCATGCAATCTTTTAATATCACATGTACTCTCCCTAGAAAATTCGTTTTAAAGAACATGGAGTAGGCAGTAGCACAGAGGACCCAAAACTCCTTTCAGGCTTGAAAACTATGAAAAATATTAAAAAGAATAAATACAAAATCTTTACCATGCTAATCGTCCCTCAAAAACCTACAACAAAACTATTTGATGCTTTGTATGTTTCTTTAAATCAAAGTTAAAACATTTCATCATACCAAAGACTATGCATGGGTGAATATTTTATGGATTGTGGTTAGTTGCTGAAAAGCTAATTGAATAGCATATTATTTGATCGACTGCTCTAAAATATAAAATACCATGCACAGGATGATTGTTGACAATGTTTAAGCAGTTAAAGATGCAGACAAACGTATTCAAACAAAGAACTAGCCATCATATATTTAGAGAAATCGCCAGTATTACACGAGTACACTAAATTGGTTTGGCTCAATGTGGTCTTCCACTACAAAAAACTGTATTAAATCTCTGATGTGCATACCATCACCACAGTTTTAAGAGTCTCGCTATTAGTTAACATTAATATTCATCAGTTTGGGTGCATTATTTCATGTTAGAAGGGAGACAGGAAGCACATCCAGCGAGGTCTAGGTAGCGTTTATTTAACAAGTAACGGCGAAAAAAGAGACAGCCTCGTCATGATGGTAATGACGTGCAGCCGCCATCTTACATTGGGGCAATATCCAATAACAATAGTAAAAGGTAGTGATTTTTTCTGCATATCGGCAGTGTGTAGCTGGATATCAATGCCAAATAGTTTTGTTCACTATTCTCTTTGTGCGGCAGGGGCAGAAACAAGCACCCCCGGAAAGTAGTTTCTAACGTTTGGAATGTTAGAAATGAAAGGACCATAATTAGTGTTTACTGTGAAAAATCAGGGGTGTTGTGGAAATGAAGCAAAAAGCTTATAAGAGGTGGCAGCAAAAGGCATGTTGTCCCCATAGGTTTAGAGAGGAGGTTTCTAGGGGAAAACTACAGCAAAGATAATAAATGTATACTGCTTATAACTAATTTTGGGGATCTCACTAGACTCTTACGGGTCCGCGAATTGTAAAAAGGAGTAGATAAGTTCTCAGTAATCTATATTAGCAGGAATACATATTGTGGTCTTTGTTTTTGATAGGAAGTGTGTAAGAGATAACTACTGTGATGATTAGAAGTTAATATATTTTTTTTAAATGTACAATCTTGTGAGAATCCCATGGGATTGTGAAAAGTAGGAAGGAGTAGATTATATTTGAATACACTCTGGTATGCAAACTTGTTACTGTTGGAAGGAGTATTACTGGAGATGGTGCTTATCAGAGTCTACTATTTATGCCCATCAGCTTTGTAAGAGTTGTAAGTAGAGTACAGTCTCTTCACTCTGCTAACCTATGATCAGAGAGAGCGGTGTTAGTAGGGAGGATAGTCCCTCCAGTTTCTCTAACCACACCCTACTATGTGCATCCATCATTTGAGAAAGAGGCTTGACAGGAGAAGCCAGTCACTCCCCATACACTCTACTATGCACACCAGTCATGTCAGCTCAAGGTCTCAAAGGAGAGGCCTGTACCTTCTACACTCTACTATGCACACCTGTCATTTGAAAGAGAGGTCTGAAAGGAGAGGCCAGTCCATCCACGCACCCTACTATGCACACTTGTCATCTGGGAGAGATCTAAAAGAAGAGGGCAGTCCCTCTTCACACCCTACTATGCACTCTCATCAATTTAAGAGAAAGGTCTGAAAGGAGAGGCTTATCCCTTTCCACACCCTAGTCTGCACTCCCATCATTCCAGAAAGAAGGCTCAGCAGAGAGACCAGTCCCTCCACACATCCTACAATGCACACCTATTATTACAGAGAGAGGTCTCAGCAAAGAGGCAAGTCCCTCCACACATCCTACTATGCACACCCTTCATCCAAAAGAGAGATGTCATCAGAGAGGTCAGTCCCTTGAAATGCCCTACCATGAATACTTGTCATTTGATTGAGAGGTTTGAAAGAAGAGGGCAGTTCCTGCTTAAACCCTAGTATGCACACCCATTATCCAAGAAAGGGTTCTCAGTGAAGAGGCTAGTTCCTTTCCCGTACTACTATTCCGCTACAAGTATGTTGCGATCCCGCAAGAGACTCTCGAGAGTAGAGTGCATGCTTCATGCGATGCGTCTTGCCACATGAAGCTAATGCAATCTCGCAAGACCCGCATGGAAAAATTACTTGGCCGGCCACAAAATGTTTTAAGCTCCTGCATGAGTTTCATGAGACCATGTGGGGAGAATTAAAAAACAAAATGGCGAAGGCTCAACTAATAGCTATTATTCTTATTACATGGCTAGAGAAATGCTGTGATGTGATTGGGTGCAGAACCAGAGATAGTGCAGGTTGTTCTTGGTGCTTTGGGGGAGAAGGAGCCTGTTTGAGTCGTGCTGAACAGAAGTACATTTATGTGGAGCTGAAAGAGCTGGTGTCTTCATTTAAGAAAAAACTTCATGTTTAGGTATTTAACAATAACGTTTATAAAATTTGTTGTCAGTGTCAGTAAGTGTACTAATGTTGGTTAACGTATTGTACATCAAGTTTACAGAGTTAAAAGCTGTCCGGGGAGAGGGAGATGTGCTAATATAATTTTTGAGAGGTACACATTATAATGTAGATGTGAGCAATGTATGTAGATTGTGTTGAACAATGAGGTGTTCGAACTGTATGTACTTGTAAGTAAAGGAGGCAGGGTTTCTCAAATTATACAACAAAGAATGTGGAATGTGTTAACACAAGCCCTAGTGTTTTTATGAACCTCACTGTACATATCATTTAGCACTATGAGGTGTTTGAATGGTGTTGTTCCTATTTTTGGAGTGAAAAACTATGGTGAATGCTAGCAAATGTGTGTGAAGTGAATGTGTTACTTTGTAAACTTTTATGGAAGCAGAGTTCACAGCATGTTATAATTAAAATTTGAAAGTATGAAAATAGAATGGTTGAGAGTGTGGATTTTTTCAGGAAAAATTAATACTAGTTACTAGTGCACTAGATATAAATATGTAATATGGGTGAAAAAATGGAGTAAAGCTTAGACAGTATAGTGATGTATAACTGTTATCAATTATTTGATCAGTAAGTCGTTTTTATCTATTTGGTTATTTTTTGTTTTTTAGGAGGAAAATGGAAACTTGTCTCTGTGGAAAAAATATCTGCTTACATAAGCAGCAAAAAAGGGCCGTGATAAAACAAGCTGGATTATTGTCTTGTTTACCAGTGAGTACCTGAGCATACACACCGTATCTAGGATTATAAGATGTGGAAGCAAATGAAGAGCTCTGTAGTTCATCAGCATGAGCTAACTCTGCCCAAGATAGCTTCTGTGAGCTCCTTTTAAAAACTATATGCATGAGAAACTATGCTGTGATATTTTTGCTAGGTGACCTCAAAACAAAATAACTGCCATAACAAGAGGTTTTGCCATGTTGAGGATGTTGAAGACATTATAAATTAGTAAAGTTGGTTGTTTTGTTTGTTTTATAATTGTCTATATAGTTCTGTGGTCAGCCCCCAGGGAGATCACACATATATAAAACATGTGATCTCACGTGAGAGACTGTCTTAGAAACCAGAAGTGCCTTGTTCACATGTCAAAACATGTAAAGCGTGCTGCTCATTAAATCACTATCTGCAATTTACCTGCTGGGAGTGTGCATGCTTTCTTTCCTTGGATATTGGGAAAACTCTGTTGTTGATATATATATATATATATATATTGTGTCACAATGTGATCCCAAACCATGCGAGAGCGCTCCGCAGCGTGTGCTCAGCCCAGGGGTCGGATCCTGACCCAGGAAATTTTTTCAAACAAAGGAGGCGGCACATCAGGAATTAATTTAAGTCTTTTTATTCAAGACTTCACCCCACCAACGCGTTTCAGCCAACACTGGCCTTGCTCACGGTTGGTTAGTCCCTCTTTAGTGTTTGTTTATATACTGTCCCACTTAGAGCCATTTAGGAGGCATTGTGGGATTTGTAGTTACAGTGTCCATTTGTGAAAAATAATGAAAATAAAAGAAAGACAATATTGTGCTTTTTAAAATAACTGCACATTGGTGACACATAGTTCACTGGGGCTATATTCTTGTTTCAATTCTTGGTATAGTACCCAAGTAACATGTTCTTCATTACTGACTCAGTGTTCATAGTTTCTGGTATAGTACCCCATTATCCTGACGAGAACACATTTACTATTCAAGATGGACATGCAGATCTTCTCCAAAGTTCATCCCTTTCGGGTGTTTTGTTCTGAGTCTGACTATCATGCGAGATTCAATTTGTCGCAGTCTGCGAACCACATCACCACCTCTCTCCATTTTGTCCACCATCTTTACACCATAGAAATGCATTTGTCTCCAGTCTCCATTTTGGCAAATGCTCATGTGTTTTGCTGTCGCATACTGCATATTAGAATTTTTGACTGCTCGGATGTGTTCCAAAATTCGTTTTTTTAACATGCAAGTTGTACAGCCCACGTACTTCAGTCCACATTTGCACTCAATGATATATACAACATTTTTCGAAGTGCAAGAGATCTGTTGTTCAATTCTCATTAGTTTTCCATCTGGTTCCTCAATCATTTTCATGCCTTTACCAATTTTGCAAGCTTTGCAAGAGTTGCATGGTGTGAACCCTTTTCGTTGATTTTGTAGCCAATTCGTCTTCTGTTTCTCTTGAAAATAACTTCGTACCAGCAAATCTTTAATGGATGTATTCTTTTTGTACGTTATTTGCAGTGTTTCACCGAGAGCTGTTCCAATGTCTGGATCCCCAGACAGTAGGTGCCAATATTTTTTCAATATGCGTGCAATTTTACCACTTTCCTTACTGAAAGTTGTGATGAATCTGGGAGGTGTGTGGGTTTCAGATTTTTTAGGCTGTTCCATTAGTGTTTGTGTTCTTGTTTTCAAATCGATCTTTCTCTTGCATTGTGTCAGCACTCTCTCTTTGTAACCTCTTACTCTGAATCTGCTTTTGCTCTCCTTTATCACCTTTTCCGCATCTGCCGGCACAGAGCAATTTCGTTTCAGGCGTGTGAACTCTCCATAGGGTATGCTTCGTAACAAGGATGTCGGATGGAAGCTTGTGCCGTGGAGCACACTGTTAGTGGCAGTTTTTTTACGAAAGAGAGTCGATTCCAGTTTGTCATTCGACACATATATTTTGGTGTCCAAAAAGTCTATTTCCGTTGTACTGGTATTACATGTAAACTGTAGACCAATTTCATTTTGATTCAGTTTCTTAAAATAAGTTTGAAATTGATCATTTGTGCCATGCCAAATAATAAATAGGTCGTCAATATAACGCACCCACAATATTATTCGGTCCAAATCCTGTTAATTCTCCTCATTCCACGCCACAGTCTTCTCCCACCACCCCATTGTAATGTTCGCATAGTTGGGAGATAGAGAAATGCCCATGGCCGTGCCACAGATTTGTTTAAATAACTGTTTGTCAAAGAAAAATACATTATTTCTCAGGCATAAGTCAATCATTTTGATCAGCATTTGTGAATGTTCCAAATAATTAATGCTGCGTTGTTTCAGGTAGTATTCTACAGCTTGCATCCCGATCTCATGACGGATTTAAGTGTAGAGTGAGACTACATCGATGGTGATTAACAGATATTCTGGGTTCCAATCTACATTCATCAGTATTCTCAGAAAGTCCCCAGTATCCTTAATGTATGAAGGAAGATTTTGTGCAACAGGGGCTAAAAATTTATCCACATAGTTGGAAACGTTCTCATATAATGACCCACAAGCTGAAACAATTGGTCTCCCAGGAGGATGGTTCAAGGTTTTGTGAATCTTCGGGAGAAAATATATACAGGGTATTATTGGATGGTCAATTGTTAAATACTTTTTTTCATCGTCATCTATTAGACCTTTAGCATGCCAAGTTTCCAGATGTTTTTGTAATTCTCTCTGCATATTCACATATGGATTGTTTTCCAATTTCTGATAATTATTTTCTTGATTCAATTCTCTCTGTGCTTCACATATATAGTCAGATGTTTTCATCAGCACAATGTTGCCCCCCTTGTCTGCTGGCTTTATAGTGATTTTCTCATTTTCCATCAGTGTTTTTATGGCAGCTCGCTCAGATTTTGTGAGATTTTCACGCGTTTTGTTCCTTACTTTGGTTAGGTTGTCGATTTCTTTTGTTACTGCTTCTGCGAAGAGATCGATTTTGTTGCCGGGAGATAAAATTGGATAATATCTCGATTTCCTCTTCAAGCCAATGGCTGGTCTCTCATCTGTTGTTATTTGTAGCTCTTCCAGCAATTCCGTGTCTGATAGTGATGTACCATTTAGATCAAATAGTGATTCAAAACTGTTCCTCAAATCCGGTATGTCTGCAATGGTGTTGAAAGTGATATCATTTATGTTTTCTTCCGGAATATTTGATGTTTCAATGGATTTTCCTGCATGTATTTTTGCCAGTTTTAACTTTCTAACATATTTATACAGATCTATTCTTGTCTCCGTGTAGTCAAAATGCGCTTCCGGACAGAATGATAGTCCCTTATTCAACACACTTCTCTCAGTTTCTGTTAGTTCATAGTCTGCAAGATTCACTATTAGGTTTGTTTCGGATTGCGATTGCGGAGGGGGTATTGGCGTTTTTCTGCGTCTTGCCCTGCGGATTTTTCGGTGGCTGATGCTGGGGTTGTTTGATTTTGTAGTCCCCTGCCTCTTCCTCTGCGTCCTCGGTTGGGGTATGGTCGCCTTCCCCTCCCTCTTCCTCCGCCTCTCGAAATGCTCTTCTCCAGATTGACCAATTCGACCTCTTCTAAAACAGACAAGTTTTTTGTCTGGTATGTACTGCGTGCTGAGCCATCATCACTGATGCTGGATTCACTGTTAAACAGCAACTGAATGTTTTGGAAAAATTATACAAGAAAGAAATCAACAAAAGCTGGGAAGTCATTGCCCTTGAGAAATATCTGGAAGTCAAACGGATTCCTCGTGGCCTAAGAATATTTACGATGCCCACGCATTTTGAAGTAAAAAAATCATTAATTGATGAATGGATAGATAATAATACACAATGCTCGCTCAATATGATGCGCATTCTAGTGAAGCATGCTCGTATTGAAGGGGATGAGATTACACAGAAAATAAAAGATTTGGAGGACAAATTATCTAAAGAAACCAATCAGGATGAAGTAGTCAAATTACGTAAAGACATGGAAACAAGATTAGACGCCTACGAAAGTGAGGTCGAGGAGCGCAAAGAGCGCAAATTCCAACGGGATGAGCAGGACTACATTCATGGCAGAATTCTCACATTTGCCAGAAAATATGATACCCTGAAGAAGAACTACCCCACGCAAAAATTAATGTTGAGTGTAAGTGAATCCAGCATCAGTGATGATGGCTCAGCACGCAGTACATACCAGACAAAAAACTTGTCTGTTTTAGAAGAGGTCGAATTGGTCAATCTGGAGAAGAGCATTTCGAGAGGCGGAGGAAGAGGGAGGGGAAGGCGACCATACCCCAACCGAGGACGCAGAGGAAGAGGCAGGGGACTACAAAATCAAACAACCCCAGCATCAGCCACCGAAAAATCCGCAGGGCAAAACGCAGAAAAACGCCAATACCCCCTCCGCAATCGCAATCCGAAACAAACCTAATAGTGAATCTTGCAGACTATGAACTAACAGAAACTGAGAGAAGTGTGTTGAATAAGGGACTATCATTCTGTCCGGAAGCGCATTTTGACTACACGGAGACAAGAATAGATCTGTATAAATATGTTAGAAAGTTAAAACTGGCAAAAATACATGCAGGAAAATCCATTGAAACATCAAATATTCCGGAAGAAAACATAAATGATATCACTTTCAACACCATTGCAGACATACCGGATTTGAGGAACAGTTTTGAATCACTATTTGATCTAAATGGTACATCACTATCAGACACGGAATTGCTGGAAGAGCTACAAATAACAACAGATGAGAGACCAGCCACTGGCTTGAAGAGGAAATCGAGATATTATCCAATTTTATCTCCCGGCAACAAAATCGATCTCTTCGCAGAAGCAGTAACAAAAGAAATCGACAACCTAACCAAAGTAAGGAACAAAACGCGTGAAAATCTCACAAAATCTGAGCGAGCTGCCATAAAAACACTGATGGAAAATGAGAAAATCACTATAAAGCCAGCAGACAAGGGGGGGCAACATCGTGCTGATGAAAACATCTGACTATATATGTGAAGCACAGAGACAATTGAATCAAGAAAATATTTATCAGAAATTGGAAAACAATCCATATGTGAATATGCAGAGAGAATTACAAAAACATCTGGAAACTTGGCATGCTAAAGGTCTAATAGATGACGATGAAAAAAAGTATTTAACAATTGACCATCCAATAATACCCTGTATATATTTTCTCCCGAAGATTCACAAAACCTTGAACCATCCTCCTGGGAGACCAATTGTTTCAGCTTGTGGGTCATTATATGAGAACGTTTCCAACTATGTGGATACATTTTTAGCCCCTGTTGCACAAAATCTTCCTTCATACATTAAGGATACTGGGGACTTTCTGAGAATACTGATGAATGTAGATTGGAACCCAGAATATCTGTTAATCACCATCGATGTAGTCTCACTCTACACTTCAATCCGTCATGAGATCGGGATGCAAGCTGTAGAATACTACCTGAAACAACGCAGCATTAATTATTTGGAACATTCACAAATGCTGATCAAAATGATTGACTTATGCCTGAGAAATAATGTATTTTTCTTTGACAAACAGTTATTTAAACAAATCTGTGGCACGGCCATGGGCATTTCTCTATCTCCCAACTATGCGAACATTACAATGGGGTGGTGGGAGAAGACTGTGGCGTGGAATGAGGAGAATCAACAGGATTGGGACCGAATAATATTGTGGGTGCGTTATATTGACGACCTATTTATTATTTGGCATGGCACAAATGATCAATTTCAAACTTATTTTAAGAAACTGAATCAAAATGAAATTGGTCTACAGTTTACATGTAATACCAGTACAACGGAAATAGACTTTTTGGACACCAAAATATATGTGTCGAATGACAAATTGGAATCGACTCTCTTTCGTAAAAAAACTGCCACTAACAGTGTGCTCCACGGCACAAGCTTCCATCCGACATCCTTGTTACGAAGCATACCCTATGGAGAGTTCACACGCCTGAAACGAAATTGCTCTGTGCCGGCAGATGCGGAAAAGGTGATAAAGGAGAGCAAAAGCAGATTCAGAGTAAGAGGTTACAAAGAGAGAGTGCTGACACAATGCAAGAGAAAGATCGATTTGAAAACAAGAACACAAACACTAATGGAACAGCCTAAAAAATCTGAAACCCACACACCTCCCAGATTCATCACAACTTTCAGTAAGGAAAGTGGTAAAATTGCACGCATATTGAAAAAATATTGGCACCTACTGTCTGGGGATCCAGACATTGGAACAGCTCTCGGTGAAACACCGCAAATAACGTACAAAAAGAATACATCCATTAAAGATTTGCTGGTACGAAGTTATTTTCAAGAGAAACAGAAGACGAATTGGCTACAAAATCAACGAAAAGGGTTCACACCATGCAACTCTTGCAAAGCTTGCAAAATTGGTAAAGGCATGAAAATGATTGAGGAACCAGATGGAAAACTAATGAGAATTGAACAACAGATCTCTTGCACTTCGAAAAATGTTGTATATATCATTGAGTGCAAATGTGGACTGAAGTACGTGGGCTGTACAACTTGCATGTTAAAAAAACGAATTTTGGAACACATCCGAGCAGTCAAAAATTCTAATATGCAGTATGCGACAGCAAAACACATGAGCATTTGCCAAAATGGAGACTGGAGACAAATGCATTTCTATGGTGTAAAGATGGTGGACAAAATGGAGAGAGGTGGTGATGTGGTTCGCAGACTGCGACAAATTGAATCTCGCATGATAGTCAGACTCAGAACAAAACACCCGAAAGGGATGAACTTTGGAGAAGATCTGCATGTCCATCTTGAATAGTAAATGTGTTCTCGTCAGGATAATGGGGTACTATACCAGAAACTATGAACACTGAGTCAGTAATGAAGAACATGTTACTTGGGTACTATACCAAGAATTGAAACAAGAATATAGCCCCAGTGAACTATGTGTCACCAATGTGCAGTTATTTTAAAAAGCACAATATTGTCTTTCTTTTATTTTCATTATTTTTCACAAATGGACACTGTAACTACAAATCCCACAATGCCTCCTAAATGGCTCTAAGTGGGACAGTATATAAACAAACACTAAAGAGGGACTAACCAACCGTGAGCAAGGCCAGTGTTGGCTGAAACGCGTTGGTGGGGTGAAGTCTTGAATAAAAAGACTTAAATTAATTCCTGATGTGCCGCCTCCTTTGTTTGAAAAACAAAAAAACAAAAAAATAAATAAATATATATATATATATATATATATATATATATATATATATATATATATATATATATATATATATATAGATATGTATATATATGTATATATATATATATACATATATATATATATGCAACAAACTCCCGGAGACCAGGAAAAGAAGGGTCGCACACGCCAGAGGATTCTGTTCCTTCAAAATTTCCTTATTTATTCTTAATTTTGCATATTTTCCGGTTCACTCGGCAAGACAAACCAAAAGCCGACGCGTTTCGCCGCAGCCGCTGCTTGATCAGTGTTTGCAGCACGACCAACTTACGTGCTTTCTCCAAATCTCAAACAGCTCAATGCGTTTCGGATGGCTAATCCTTGATCACGAGCATGACTCAAAGAAACATCTCAGACATGCTCAAACTCATTTCAACAGCTTTATTAAGTCCGCCTTAGTGGGCGTGTACTTGCAGTCATCGGCAATCCCAATGCTTTCTGGTATTGGTAGTTTTGACTTCTCAAATCCTCTTATATTTCATTAAAAAAATTCTGATATGCAGTCTCCCAAGATGGCCACCAGAGACAAAAGAGCCCAAATGTAGCCCAAATATCAGCCAGATGTAGCCCAACTATAGCCCAATGACAGAATGTCCCAGAGTGTTCTAAAGAACAACTAGAACGCTAACAGTCTTACTTATGACAAAAGTATGGCACACCTGAAGTCATCTTGATTGGAATACATTTAATTTGAAAAGGAACAAAATGAGGGGTTTCATTTTGCCATAGAAATGTTATATATATATATATTCACTGAAAAAACCATAGGTTATAGACTATATATAGTTAGGAATTAGCATTTAAAAAACCTTATTTTACTGACACAAAACCATTGAAATTCCATATATAGTTAGTTGCACTAACTATATATCGCGCACCCGCAATCCACTGCTGATGATGTCACATATTACATCATTCATGACATGGTCAGTGACATCACTGATGACATCACCGATGACATCTCAAATGACATCACTGATGACATCACTGATGACATCTCATTTGACTTCAATGACCACATCACTGATGATATCATTCATGTGACAATACAATGCATCTCCTCACATTTTAATATAACCTCTGTTACAACCAGTGTTAAATACAGAGTATAATTTTTGAAACCATTGACACACCAATACTAGTTACTACATACGCACTCACTGATTCCTACGTCTACACACACATTCACTCATTCACCCATGCAATCATTCATACATACAATCACTCATCTTTACAACACTATCATATGCACTCATACACCTATACAGACACTTACACTCTGCCACTCATCCATGGAGTTACTCACACACCTAGTCAGTCATGCAAAGAATCAATCACACCTCCATTTTCTAATCTATACAGTTAAACATAGAGCACCTTAAATCTTCAAACATATACTAACACATACTTACTCTCTTATACAACCATTGATACAAGTACACATTGATCTGCACAGAGTCACACACCTCCCAGCCAGCCACACACACACTCAGTCTCCCATACAAATACTTGAGCAATCAACCAATAACCCATATAGTTACTCATATAGCTACTGATCAACACATGCAGCAGTTTACAGAACAACAGACATAATGATGCACAAATTAAGACAGTTTAGTCACTAACCCATGCACTCAGTGAGACACATTTAATCACTCACTCATACAGTCAGTCACGCACCTACTAAATCCTTCATCCAGACACTTATACATCCACTCATTCTTCAATATGTAAGACATATTTTAACGTTACAGAAACATACAGTCACTGGATGTTGTCATCAGTGATGTCATTTGAGATGTCATCAGTGATGTCATCAGTGATGTCACTGACCATGTCATGAATGATGTAATATGTGACATCATCAGCAGTGGATTGCGGGTGCGCGATATATAGTTAGTGCAACTAACTATATATGGAATTTCAATGGTTTTGTGTGAGTAAAATAAGGTTTTTTAAATGCTAATTCCTAACTATATATAGTCTATAACCTATGGTTTTTTCAGTGAATATATATATATATATATATATATATGTACATATACATACATTTAGATAGATATAGCTCTCTCTTTAAATATATTAGAGACTGAGTCTCTCTTTCTCTCTTTTTCTCTTTCTCTCTCTCTATATATATATATATTTTCTCTCTCTATATATATATATATGTACATATATATCTCGAGAGAGAGACTCTGTCTCTAATATATATAGAGAGAGCTATATCTATATGTGTATATATAAGTACATATATATATATATACATATTCACTGAAAAAACCATAGGTTATACACCATATATAGTTAGGAATTAGCATTTAAAAAACCTTATTTTACTCACACAAAACCATTGAAATTCCATATATAGTTAGTTGCACTAACTATATATCGCGCACCCGCAATCCACTGCTGATCATGTCACATATTACATCATTCATGACATGGTCAGTGACATCACTGACGACATCACTGATGACATCTCAAATGACATCACTGATGAGATCACTGATGACATCATCCAGTGACTGTGTGTTTCTGTAAAGTTTAAATATGTTTTACATATTGAAGAATGAGTAGATGTATAAGTGTCTGGACGAAGGATTTAGTAGGTGCATGACTAAATGTATGAGTGAGTGATTAAATGTGTCTCACTGAGTGCATGGGTTAGTGACTAAACTGTCTTAATTTGTGAATCATTATGTCTGTTGTTCTGTAAACTGCTGCATGTGTTGATCAGTAGCTATATGATTAACTATATGGGTTATTGATTGATTGTCCAAGTATTTGTATAGGAGACTGAGTGTGTGTGTGGCTGGCTGGGAGGTGTGTGACTCTGTGCAGATCAATGTGTACTTGTATCAATGATTGTATAAGAAAGTAAGTATGTGTTAGTATATGTTTGAAAATGTAAGGTGCTCTATGTTTAACTGTATAGACAAGAAAATGGAAGTGTGATTGATTCTTTACAGGACTGACTAGGTGTGTGAGTAACTCCATGGATGAGTGGCAGAGTGTAAGTGTCTGTATAGGTGTATGAGTGCATATGATAGTGTTGTAAAGATGAGTGATTGTATGTATGAATGATTGTATGGGTGAATGAGTGAATGTGTGTGTAGACGTAGGAATCAGTGAGTACAAATGTAGTAACTAGTATTGGTGTGTCAATGGTTTCAAAAATTATACTCTGTATTTAACACTGGGTGAAACAGAGGTTATATTAAAACGTGAGGAGATGCATTGTATTGTCACATGAATGATATCATCAGTGATGTGGTCATTGATGTCAAATGAGATGTCATCAGTGATCTCATCAGTGATGTCATTTGAGATGTCATCAGTGATGTCATCAGTGATGTCACTGACCATGTCATGAATGATGTAATATGTGACATGATCAGCAGTGGATTGCGGGTGCGCGATATATAGTTAGTGCAACTAACTATATATGGAATTTCAATGGTTTTGTGTGAGTAAAATAAGGTTTTTTAAATGCTAATTCCTAACTATATATGGTGTATAACCTATGGTTTTTTCAGTGAATTTTCAAGGTTTTGTAAATGCTAATTCCTAACTATATATGGTCTATAACCTATGGTTTTTTCAGTGAATTTCAATGGTTTTTTAATAGCAAATATCATAAGGCGTCGAATGTCAAGTACGTGGTAAGTAAAAACATTTTCGTGTTTATGCACACTGATCTGCTTTGAATGCTGCCCCCCACCCCTCATTTCTATTAGGAGTACTCTCTCTTTGCAGATAGTGAAGGGTAGTTAACGCAGCCCTTTGCCCCCTTTGTAATCCGTAAGCATGGGCGTATTTTGCGGATTGGCAATCCGCGAACTTGCGTATTTACGGATTCGCAATCCGCGAAGATCCGCGAACTCTAGCGGATTTGCGGATTTTTCCGTTTTTTGTGTTGGCGCGTGTTCGCGCCGATTTTGGGACAAGTTCGCAATTGCGAACTTACTTTTCGGCTTGCAACGGCCGCGACTATGTTGTTTCTACGTCTGGTTTATCATCACAGGTTCACAGCACCCTCTGTTTCACCACTGCCACCCTCTGGGACACCCATGCCACCCTCTAGTACATCCTCACAGGCACCTATTAGGTTTATTTATTACTGTAGATTATGGTGGTTGAAAAAAGCTAGCACACCTGCCCTTCTTCAACTGCCATCAATTAATTTGTGTTTCATTAATGTGTCAGTAATTTTGAAAGTTCCAGTCTGGCTGGCACCTGCTTCCTTCCTTATCTGTAATTTGCTTTTTGTTGCAGTGAAATTTTTTTTTTACAGGACCTTTATGGTGCTATTCTATGAGCCTGCTGTTTGGGTCATAGCAGGGTCATAGAATTGTTGCAAACTCTGGAGGGGCCCATCAGGAAGCACTACCTTGAATGTTACTAATGTTAAGTTTGAACTTTTGCACCTGCTCATTGCTTTCATTTTAGCTAAAATCGTTTTTTT
Source organism: Lissotriton helveticus (assembly GCF_964261635.1). NCBI lineage: Eukaryota > Metazoa > Chordata > Amphibia > Caudata > Salamandridae > Lissotriton > Lissotriton helveticus. The sequence goes on along the minus strand of NC_136071.1, from coordinate 879,918,682 downwards.
TGCAATTTCGCGCGTTATTTGGGGCGCGAATCCGTGCGAGATCGATTTCGGAAGCCGCGAATACGTGCGAATACAAAATTGTTTTTGTTGCGACGTGTATGTTCGCGTGATCTTGCGCGTGTTCGCGAGGCGCTTCTAGCTATTCGTTTGCCAAGTTACCCTATCGGTCGTACACGGGCGCGGCCATCTTGTTGGCGTGACGTAATTCCGTTTCCGCCCGCTATGTGTAATCTCGCAAAGTGTGCTGCTCGCGAGTACAATTTCGCGCGTACTCGCAAGGAAAATCTCGCGCGAACTTACCCACGCGGTCGTGAACGGGCGCGGCCATCTTGTTTCTCATTCATTGCTATGGTTCTGGGCATGCTTTCTGTATCCTCTCTCAATCTCTGCCATCCTTTGCTTGTTTGAAGTTTTTTTGATCTAATTTTACTTATTATCTAACCCTCTATTTTTCTAGCTCTATATTTTTGTGTTTTCTGCAGCTTTTATTTACTTTTAAACTACTTTTTTAAACTCTTTTCTTTTCTTCTTCACTATTCTATTTCTTCTTTATCATTTAAGTTTATTTCTGCCCAGACCATGGTAAAGGGAGCCGGGAAGCACCCTGAGAAGGGGAAGGGTCCCGCACCCCGTGCCCGGCTCCCGTGCGGGCGTTTAAGGGGGGAGCAAGTGGTCCCGAGGGAGATCTTCAGCGCGGAGGAAGTGGCGGCACTGATCTTCCATGTCCAGCGCCGCCTCCCCAAGACGATCCTGGGAGGCGGCAAGATCGCGACCGGCTATGGCATCCGGGAGCGCCGCCAGCGGTGGGAGAAGGTGTGCCGGGCCATGTACAAGATCTCTGGGGTCCGGCGCACATATAACCAGGCCACCCACCGCTGGACCGATGTCATGGACCGGGAGCGGGACTTGCTGGACGCGCTCGGCGTAGAGGTCCCCGGGCTTGGTGAGTAGTAGTAGTAGTACATTTACTACTCTGTTTTATCCTGCTCTGTTATTTGCAAATCTTTGTTCTTTACCAAGAGCAATAATGCTGCCGATTACATTGAGGTAAATTATATTTCAAAATCTTCTATGCATTTCATTTTCAGGTGCACTGCTCTCCTTCTCAGTAGCCTTGCTTGCTACTATGCTTCTTTGTTTTGTATGTTGTGTTCAGAAGCATTTCATTGGCCTGAGAAATTATGTATCAGTGTACTGTAAAGAAAAGAACTGCGTAATGCTAGACAGTAAGGGTCATATTTTCAATTACCGGCGCATCCCTGCAAAGTAGCAGGGATGCGGCAGTAATTGTGTGCCATGCCACCACCACCCATTGGCCCAAAACGTCACAGAAGCCTTACGCATCTGTGCCGTAAAGGCAGCGCATTGCTGGAGTTGCGTGCCAACGATGGCGCAGCTCCAGCAATGCTCTGGGGTACCCTATCTCCCCAATGCTGCATCAAGCCGTACGTCGGCTTCAAGCGCGCAGGGTTTGAGTCATGCATCATTGTCCTAAAAATGACTGATTGACATCTTGTAGATTTCCCTCAGGCACTTTTAGGATTCGTTCCTGCGCAGGTACGCCCTCCCTTGCGCCGGAACGCCCCCTGATGGCGCAGGGCTTTACAACGTGATGCATCGCCCATATGCCCATATGTGTTTTTTTTTTTAATATATACGCCGCACCAACACCATGGCGAGTCTTTTGTTCTGCCGCTGCGTCAGAAAAGGCACGCAACAATGGAGGAAAATCAGCCGCAACTTCCGCAAGGGACTTATAAATCAGCCCCAACAGACTGAAGTCCAGTGTCCTTCCTTTAGACAGTCACATGGCTATCAGAAGAAATAGTGGCGGTGGTGGCGGGTGGATTGATAGTTTGAGTATTCACTGATCTGCAAGCAGGATGGACTTTGTCTGTCACGTGTTGCGCACTACTGCCTGCAGTGCCAGGCCTAGGCAAACCTCTTTAGTAGTCTGTTTATTGAGTTACATAGGAACTTTCTAAGTCAACGTTCCGCAAATCAGGCAATACGAATAACGTAGTATACCAGATGAGATAGATCCCGTGGAATAGTTGTCTATCTATTTGCTATTTTTCCAAAATATGTTGTTATTGTTCTTTTGAAATGTTTGATTTGGTTGAAAAATCTCATCCATGTTTTATGGTTTTTCTTTCTTTCATGTTGTACATCAGCTCCCCCCAAGGGCAAGAGGACACAGGAGGAGGGTGCTGAGGATGCAGGCCAGGATCGGGCAGGCGAGGGCTCCTTTGCTGGCCCCAGTAAGTTTACATTTTACTAAACAGTACCTATTTTTTCCTAGCGTTCCTCATTCGATTTTTTCTAAATCGTCTTTGATCTTCTTGTAGACTGGATATAAATTCTTATCCTGCCTCGAATATGACTCCCTGTGGTATTACTAGACTATTCTTATTAGTCTGTCTGTGTAGCTAACTAAGATTGGACATTTGGCAATTCCATTGGACTCCCATTATATTCAGCAATACCTCTATGCACTGTCTCCTTACTGACTAGATAGTGTGGCAGAGTCATTCAGCTCCCGAAGTCACCGATTATAGATCCCCAATGATCTCTAGATTATCGTACGCAGGACAAGAGAGTAGTACGGAGTCACAGCACAGTCAAGAAGTGTCAGAGGCACTCATGCTTGCAAAAATTCCAAAACCTTTAGCTCATCCACTCTAGTCTAGAGGAACAAAAACCACAGAGTCTATTTAAGTGTAAAAGCTTTATTAAAAGTAAACACATTTATTAAAATCTACTTTGTCATAAAACTATTTAACTGTAAACGGAAAAGTGGTTAGTGCTGACGATTAATTGGACACATTTCTTGTGGTCGAGCCGAACTCTCACCTACTTTGAACTTGATCCTGGTCGTGTTCTTAGGACTCAGGAGTCAAGCTTCTGTCTGTTAGGAGAAAAAGTGGTGCGTGTTAAAAATCAAAAGCAAGCATTCATCAGTTGTGCATAAAAGTGCAGCAAGACAACAGCCTTCCCTGGAAAATGGGACATTTTTACTATGGAGTAGACAGTCACAAATTATTACATTGTATTCTGTTTTTTTAACATTTCTCCTAGACCAAATATTATATAGTAGTGAGTGGTGTATTCTAACTTTTTTAAATGTACTTTGTAGGTGTAACATCTGGTGACGGGGCCAGCGCGGAGGTGGCTGTGTTGGACTTGGACTCGGAGGCCTCTGGGGAGGATGCGGCGTTAGAAGAGCTGGTGGCCGTTCCTGTGGGGGATCAAACGGTGGTGGCGGAAACAGGTAAGCTATATATTCCTTACTTATTGAGATTGAAGACTGCATAGTGTGCTTTCTGCACGGGTGTATTACAATTACAAATCAACCAGGTAGTAGCCTCCTCGAAATGTACTTCGACTTAGCTGTGAAGTTTTTGGTGAGAAGAATCCCAATAAGTTCTTAGACGAACGTGATGGATGGGATGAACGAAAAGCGAAAGAAGGGTGTAAGTAAGTGGGACGCGAACTTGTATGATGGCTGGCAAAGAAGAACGATATGTGTTTGCTTGGACCCAGAGGTGGCTGGGAAGGAAAGAATATGGTATGGTGCATGGCTGGGTCAATGATGAAGCAAGGATGGGTGGAAGGACAGCAGCCTGGGTGGGTGAAACAGAAACTGTATGTGTGCGTATACTTTGAATGAATGGATGCCTGGAGCATGGTATTCTCTGACTCTTACATAGCAAATGTGTATCTAGAGAGAGTAGATGGTCGCCAGGTGAAGTAAGTGTTACCTTGAAGAGCATGTACCACCGCACCCGCACGTCCGTCCCAGTGCAGGGAAGGCAAGGAAAAGAAATTGTAAATGTGTCCAATACTACCATGAATAGTAGCAGTACTTTGTATTGCGTTTGCATTCACAGCATATATCTGGTTATTACGGTGGACACTCCGTACCTCTCTTAATAACTTTAGTTTACTTGTAGTACGTCATTCATGTGTGGGTGTATCACTGTGTTCACTCAATATTAAGCAAAGCACCTAAAGTCATCTCATCTGTCATTAAATACGTCCCATGTGAAGTGATAGATAATCAAATTAGTTAGCTTCTTCAGTTTCCTTTTCTAGTACTCATTTGCACTGTAGGGTGAAAGGTAAATTAATTAAGCAGTAGCCCTTGTAACAGAGTATTCTCAGTGCCACCCGTAACAGAAAAGTAATAGCTTCACCACCTGCATGTACTGGACCGGTACAGTAACGCAAGTCTGTCTCCATCATCATGGTGTGCAACTTTTTTTCTCGGGTGCAACTTCACTGTGCTGTGTCCATGTCATTCTGCCGGCTTGCATAAGATAACGTACCCATTTCCCTAAACAAGAGAGAAGAAGAAGAATAAGACTGGTGTACTGTCATAGTCGACTGTAATGGAAGTCCATAGTGGTCGTAGAATTAGTTCATTAAACTACCACTACTGTTAGAGCAAGGATGCAGAAGTGGGAGGTTACATAGATACTGTCCTCAATAGTTATGTACTGTGCTTTCAATTTGCTACTTGTACTCTGTAACCCAACTTTCGGCTCAATCACTTTGTGTTATTAATAAGGAGCATTGGTTACAGACTATGTCTTTCTTTCTTCATATAGTTGCTCCTTCCAAATCAACAACAAGGAGGGAGCAGGCTAGATTGGCCCGGCAACGGAGGCTGGAGGCCACAGTCGCCGAGTATCGGCGGCTGGTGGCCCTGGAGGAGGAGGAGGACACGCAGTCGAGCGGGGCAACATCTTCGACTGTGACCACTGCATCCTCCTCCGTGACTAAACCAGCGGGACCGAGCCGGGCTAAGAAAGCCGACCGCCACCGCCAAGCACCCGAAATACCAGCTGCCCCCCACAGGAGCTGCAAGGAACGCCAACGCCGCCTACGAGTCCGCATGTCCAACCTGGAGCAGGAGGTCCTGAGGTATAAGACCTTGGTTAAGGGCCTCCGCTCCGAGCTTGCCACCCTCCGCAAGGAGTATGATGCCCATGCCGCATCATGCACCAGCACCAGCACCCTCCAGTAGTGGAGTGTCCCTTGCCCTTTTTTTATAGACTTTTGGGGGGTGGGATTTGGGAGTTGGGATAGTTTTGGGACGTTTCAGAGACAATCGTTGGGGTTAGGGTGGGTGAGGGAGATTATTTTGTTAGGGATAAATAAATATATTTTTCAACTACTTTATCTGACCATACCTGTTTTTTACTGCTTTTCAGTCTGGTGGGTGGGGGGCGGGGGTGTAACAGTAACTTTGTTTTCCTGAACAGTCGTAGGACTTTAGTAGTACAACCGTCAATCTCTTGTCTACTCCGAAATAATACTCCATTATACTACCTCCCACCAAACGCTTATCTTACCTGTAATTTGTGTTAGAAATTAGGGCTAGGCCCAGGGCTGGCTCCAGGTGAAATGGGGATTAACGTTGTCATTCCTGGGCGGGTGACATTTCCTCATTGCGGTGTTACTAGTGGTGTGACACAGTGGCAGTTGCATGCCTATGGAAAAAAAGAAAACGAAACCTTGTTTGTACTCCTTACTGTAGCATTACAACGGTTACGGTACGATCGAGAAAATAGCAGGTGACAGTACACTAGAACAGTGCCATAATGTAGCCTAACAAATGGTAAAGTATTGCAAGTATAACTAGTACTTGCGTTGAATTTATTTGACATTGGCTACTACTACTAGAAGATATAGTACTGAAGCTGAGTAAGTCTAGAAGATATCCTCGTATTCCTTCACCAGCCTGTTGCTGCTATCACCTTATCCTCCCCAGCAAGTGTGTGGAATTATTGATGTCATTTTAGTCAGACATCAAGCAAAACAACACAGCCCGGGGGAAGAGGGTTAGGGTTTGTAAAATGGATGGGAATGGGGGTTTCTTTTTGGGTAGGTTTTGTTGAGAGAAGAAAAAAAAAGCAGAGCATGGACAAACAATAATTGAAGATACAGAGTTTACAGACAATCTTTGGTTACAAAGTAAAGGTAAGCACATGCAGTCACACTCATAGAATAAAAGACAACAATGGATACTGTATCTGTATTGCGTATGTTGTTGGAGTTGTCCTGTTGAAATTGGTAAGTAAGTTGCATGCAGCAAACAATTCCTCTTATTGGCGGCACTCCTCCATTCCAGCTGACGCTTCGTCCATCAATGTGGTGGTGACCACTGACAGAAGAGACACCCTGTCCACTGCCTGCCTGGCGGATGTTGACTGAAACCCGGCCTGTAATTATTGAACGGAAAACAGGAAGTGCTATTACAATACCACTGATAAATAAATAAAAGGTATGTACGCTGTGTGGTTCAAAAAGTGACACTTTGATTTCCCTAATAGACAGTACAATATTTTTGAAATTGCGTGCTCTGTCTGAGTCACCTTTTTAAGGATCAATAAGTATGGCCAAAATATTATAGCGGATCTTTCCCCTCAAGGTGGGTGTACTACTGTGTTTTAGAACAAAATTTGACCTTCCCAGCAATGCTCCCACCAAGACCCTTACTAAAGCCAGTCGCAAAAATGTAGAAGAACCCAATCATATCTCCAAAAACGATGCCTAGCAGAAAAATGGTTACAAAACGTACTTTGAAAGTAACAGTAGACCCAAATACAGACCGTGGATTGTATTCAAACCACTTGCCTGCAAGCAAAAGTATCCATAGCCAGCATCGCTCCAACAGTGCTCTACAACAACAGAACCGCGTTGCAATAGAACCCCCCTAAACACATGCAATCCTGCTGCTAGGGCTAACCCTAACGAACCCTAACTTACAAAAAGTGCAAAAACTGGTGTTTCCTTATGGATTTTGTCCAACAAACTTCTAGCCGGTATTAGACCTTCCCAGGAATGCCCCAGGCAAGACCCGCCAACCCACCCGCAAAAAAACACGCGACACAACACCACCAAACAGCGAAAAAGCTAAATCTCATACTTACAATGTCTCTCGGCCTTCGGTCCAAACGCGGCGCTGTGCAGCTAGGTCGTCATCATCATCAATCATCATAACTCCTGTTTTCCACCACGGATTTCCTGAAAAGCAAATGCAATCAAGATTAGACTGTCGCAGCAGTGCTTCGACAGAGACCCCGGCCGCAACCCACCCACGTACAGCAGGAAGCCCCCCAAAACGCTACATTGAGCAAGATGTCTGAAGAAATGGCAAAAAAAAGGCTTTTCCTTAAGGATTTTGTCCAAAACACTTCTATCCGGCATTAGACCTTCCCAGGAATGCCCCAGCCAAGACCCGCCAACCCACCCGCAAAAAAACACGCGACAACACCCCCAAACAGCGAAAAAGCTAAATCTCATACTTACAATATCTCTCGGCCTTCGGTCCAAAGTAACGCGCTGTGCAGCTAGGTCATCATCAATCATCATAACTCCTGTTTTCCACCACGGATTTCCTGAAAAGCAAATGCAATCAAGATTAGACTGTCGCAGCAGTGCTTCGACAGAGACCCCGGCCGCAACCCACCCACGAACAGCAGGAAGCCCCCCAAAACGCTACATTGAGCAAGATGTCTGAAGAAATGGCAAAAAAAAGGCTGTTCCTTATGGATTTTGTCCAAAACACTTGTATCCGGTATTAGACCTTCCCAGGAATGCCCCAGGCAAGACCCGCCGGCGCCAACCCACCCGCAAAAAAACACCCGACAACACCCCCAAACAGCGAAAAAGCTAAATCTCATACTTACAATATCTCTCGGCCTTCGGTCCAAAGTAACGCGCTGTGCAGCTAGGTCATCATCAATCATCATAACTCCTGTTTTCCACCACGGATTTCCTGAAAAGCAAATGCAATCAAGATTAGACTGTCGCAGCAGTGCTTCGACAGAGACCCCGGCCGCAACCCACCCACGAACAGCAGGAAGCCCCCCAAAACGCTACATTGAGCAAGATGTCTGAAGAAATGGCAAAAAAAAGGCTGTTCCTTATGGATTTTGTCCAAAACACTTGTATCCGGTATTAGACCTTCCCAGGAATGCCCCAGGCAAGACCCGCCGGCGCCAACCCACCCGCAAAAAAACACCCGACAACACCCCCAAACAGCGAAAAAGCTAAATCTCATTCTTACAATATCTCTCGGCCTTCGTTCCAAATGCCGCGCTGTTCAGCTAGGTCATCATCATCAATCATCATAACTCCTGTTTTCCACCACGGATTTCCTGAAAAGCAAATGCAATCAAGATTAGACTGTCGCAGCAGTGCTTCGACAGACACCAAAAATTACACACAAACCCCCGGAACCCCGCCAAAGAGCACCTCAAAGGCAAGCAAGTCAGCAAAAACGGCAAGAAATTTCCACCTCATATTTGGTCCAAAACACTTTTGTCCATTATTAGAGCTTCACAGCAATGGGCCCAAAACCGTCAACTCACCCGCAAAGAAGTACAACACCCCCACAAGTGCTGAGTCTTTCTTCATTGTGCGTAATCCAGCACTCTGCTTGGAGGGAAATCGCAGTCTGGAGGAGGAGGATAGAGGAGCATGTTCTTCAGAACTTGTGAACCTGAGGAATGTAGACTGCGGCACCTTCAAATCAATAAGCAAACAAGTGAAGACAGTTCTGATGATGGTCTTGTTTTTGGGATTAGGTGATTAAAGTTTGAATTAAATTAACTGTGCAAAACAAAGAAAGAGAGACACAAAGCACACAGGAATAAAAGTGAATAAGGACGAAAAAGAAAGTTCTTGATTGATTGTCTCATTTTCAGGGCTCGGTGTCAGGGAATAAGAACAAGATTTCGTCATCATACTCTGCGAATTCAGGCTGGATGAGGTCAGTGGCACCGAACAGAGAAAAAATCCCCTCATCTACGTTGCTGTCCTCATCGTCTTCATGTGGCGTGCTTTCTCGCACTTTGTAATCTGGTGGTATGAGGTGCTGATTCATCTTGATCATTGTCAGCCGCTCCACATTTTTGGGCGATAGGCGGCTCCGTTTGGCAGTTACAATGCCACCAGCAGCACTGAAAACACGTTCAGAAGACACACTTGCGAGTGGGCAAGACAAATAGTTTATAGCCAGGTTGTAGAGCTGTGGCCACAATTGTTTTTTGCCATGCCAATACTGCAATGGCTCCTCATTAAGAAAGACCACTGTTGAGTCATTCAGATAGTCCTGCACCATCGACTCAAGGTCATCAACTGTTCCTCCACTTTGCTTACTTTTTGCTGTGCCTGTGACATTTTTTCGAGAACCATACCCCATCAAACTTAGCCAATCCTCCTCCCCAGCCACTGTTAGTGTTGTCATTGTGTGTGGTGCAGATGATCCAGTTGCCGGTGTCTTTAACGGCTGAGAGGTCACTTGTGCCCCAGCCACAGGTGCAGAAGTGGATTCTTGTGACTGCGGATGGCCTGCTGATGCTGATGCTGATGTACTGGCTTCTCCTTCAATAACCTGCCGTTCTTTTTCAAACCTCTTGGCTGACCAGGCTAACCAATGTTTGTACTTTTGAACATCTGCATCAGCGAAAGGAAAGAATGCGTTGTCTGCCAGCGCCTTTTTGTAGCGTGGATCCAGAATAGTAGCACAAATGTAATGCTGATCTGAGTTGATGTTTTTAAGACGTTCATCACCACGTAGGCGATGTAATAATTTCTCAGACAAAATGAAATGTTTTTTTTTTTTTTCATCTTTTTCAAACTCAGAAGAAACCGCCATCAGTTGGTGCTCCAGTATGCACAACAATGGGATAGCTTTTCCCAAATTACAGTCCTCCTGGCTGACTGCACGCGTGAAGAACTCAAAAGGACGAAGCATGTCTGTCAGGCTTTTAACTATGGCCCATTGCGCCTTACTCATCCGCAGGTCCTCCTTCTGAGATGTAGCCTCTGTCAAGAAATAGTGATCGAGTACCGTATACTGCTCATGCAGACGCTCAAGCATGTAGAAGGTTGAGTTCCAACGTGTTGCCACCTCCTGGATGAGTGCTTTCACTGGCATTCCACGTTGAAGTAGCAGTCTCCGCAGATGCTTCCGGGCCTTAAAAGAATGGCTGAAATGGTTGCATATTTTGCGGCAGGTGGCCATTACCTCGAACGCTGGACTCTCTTTATCACTCAAGAATTTTTGAACTACCAGGTTGATACAGTGCGCCAAACACGGCACTCTAACATGGTGACCCTGTAACATGGCCTTAACTACATTGGCGCCATTATCCGTGGAAACATAACCAATCTTGCGTTTTAGGGGGGATAGCATTGACAACACCTTTTTGTCAAACTCTTCCAAAAGGTTTTCTGCTGTGTGACTTTTCTCCAAGGCAAACATGGCTAGTGTTGCATGTTTCCGAGCAGCTTTGAAAACTTGGTCCGGGTCAACACCTGCGTTTAGCTTTGCTATAACACCTGAAAAAGAGACCCAGTGTGCAGTGATGCACATGTAATCATCGCCTGGGCCACTGGTCCACATGTCTGTTGTCAGATGTATTGTGTGAACAGCACTCTTCTGCAAAGCTGCCCCAATCGCCTGCAGCACATCTTCATGTAGTGCTGGAACCGCAACTCTGGCAAAATAGAACCGGCTCGGAACCTTCCATTTAGGGCAGAGCGTTGCAACTAATTCAAGAAAACCTACCGCTTCTACAAAAGAAAAAGGTAGAAGGTCCACAGCTAGCATTTTAGCAAGCTTAGTGTTATACAGACGCGTCAGTGGGTGGTTGCGTTCATATGGCACCTCTGAAGTAAGCATTGTTCTAATGTTGCCCTGGACCAAGCATTTACGGGCTGATAATGACTTCGTTGACCCAATTTTGCTCGCTGGTGAACTTTTGTGCGTTGGTGTCTCACTCGCTCCAACACTCTTAGTGTGCCTCACATTGGGTGTGCTGCTGAGAGGGGTACTGGGTGTAAGGGAAGTGTTTGACACGTCTTCTTCCTGCTCGTCAACATCAGATGAAACATCAACGTTTCCTTGATTTTGGCCTTTCTTGATCGCAGCTAGGTGCGCAAACCATTGGACAGCGTGCTTTCTGTCAAGATGACCACTCTGGCCGCCGGTACCATAGTTGCTACCTGGCTTACCACGACTAACTGCAAGCTTACAAAGGGTACAAATGGCAAACCTTGGATTTTTGGGACAAACAGTAAAGAAGTCCCAAACTGGGGACTTGAAGTGTCTGTGGGACCTGGAGGAGGCGGCGATACTGGTGGTGGTGGTGGTCATGAAGCTAATGCCAGATGAAGTGGAGGATCTGGATTGGCCAACTTTTGTACGTTTTCCACTTTCACCGCCACTAATTAAGGTCGAGGTTGACGCAGGTCTCTTCTTGCCAGAAAGAAATATGGAAGCGGGACGAGTTGGTGTACTACTTAACTCCAATGATTGTGGTGTTTCCACTGCCTCCTCATCGACAACATCATCATCATCATCATCACGCGCAGCAGCTCTTCGGGCTAGGGTCAAAATGTCTGTTTGCTGCATGCCCGCTGGGGCTGCAGTGACCTTTATGATGACTGGGTCGTCGTTGGCAGAGTCTTCATCAGCAGCAGTATCCGCCACTTCTTGTTGAGCCTCATCACACTCCATAAGTCTGAGACTTTGGACGAGCTTCCTTTTACGCTTAAGTACCTTTGTTGGATCATGGTGTGCCTCACTCTCAGACGGCTGTGGTGCTGGTTCCCAAGTTTGATCCGTATCATCAGAAGGAGGTGTGCTTGAAGAGGATGTAGACACCACCCTTGATCTCTTCCTTGCTAGGGTTGTGGAAGACAATGAAGGATCATCAGGAGGAGTGGCTTCCTCAAATGATACCTCGCCTTGATTGTCGATTTCCTGATGTGCCCCTACTTCGGGAGGAACAACTATTGTGGGCACTTGTTGTGACCCTCCATGCACCTCTGCATGCGCATCTCCTTGCGCTGCCTCTCCTTCCACATGTACTTGGGCTTGTACTTGCACATGTGATTGTTGTTGCCGCTGTGGTTGTTCAACACTCGTCAGATGAGCTACAACAACCTGTGTTGATTGAGGGACATTGCTGCTGCTTTCTTGCGATGAGCCAACATCACTGGTCGATGGTGATTGAAGAAGTATACTGGCTGCCTCTGCAGCACTCAAGGGCTTGGACTTAAGTTGGCGTGGTGGTGGTGGTGGCACTGAGCCCAATGGAGCGGGGGTGCTGCTGCCAGCTTGGTCCCCAGCAGATCCCGCTGCAGCTGCTGCAGGCATACTTTTTTTTTTACTCACAAAAAAAGGGGCGGGCGGCACACCAGTGTCCTTGGTAACTTGCTTCTTCTGCTCCTTACTGGCACCTTTCTTGCTAGAGGAGCTACGGGTTACTTTTTTTGGGGCCATCTTCTTCAGAGCAGGTCAGCAGGCAGCAGTTGCACGAGTTGCAGAGGGTTCTGTGTCCAGACGTGACGTCGCGTGACGTTATGCTGCACACACCGCTGCAGGACTTCTTCCTGGCACTGGTGGTTCTATTGAGTCTTCTTGTGCACCTAAAAGCAATGGAAGACAGAGGAACATCAGTTCAGTTATACACCCCAAAAAATCGACAAAACACAGAAAAATGAGCACAATCCCATGCCATCCATGATGTTTACATTGAAGACACCCCACAGAAAGACTAGGGACATGCAAGTATGCAACACTCACTACCCCTGGGCATAAGGGATGAAAAGTAGGCAAAATAAGTGCAGGCCTCAGACACTGCCTCTCCTCAAAATGGCCCCCTTACACCCCAAGCACATGTTGCCTGTACCAGCCAGCACTCAAGATGGCCACCACCACCACCCACATGGCCAGTCCACATCAACAGTACACCCCCAAAAAACAGAAAAACAGCCAGAAATCACCACAATCCAATGCCATCCATGATGTTTACATCAAAGAGAGTGAGACAACACCACAGGCACACTCAGTCCATGCACCACCACCACCCCTGGGCAAGCAAAAGGCCACACCAGCAGCCCCCCAAAAACGACAAAAAACAATAAAATAAGCACAACCCCAGCCCATCCATGGCCTCAATTATGTTTAAATTCAAGAAGACACCCCACAGAAAGACTAGGCCCATGCAACACTCACCACCCCTGGGCAAAGGGCCACACCAGCAGGCCCAAAAAAACGACAAAAAACAATAAAATCTGCACAATCCCAGCCCATCCATGGCCTCAATGGTGTTTAAATTCAAGAAGACACCCCTCAGAAACACTAGGCCCATGCAACACTCACTACCCCTGGGCATAAGGGATGAAAAGTAGGCAAAATAAGTGCAGGCCTCAGACACTGCCTCTCCTCAAAATGGCCCCCTTACACCCCAAGCACATGTTGCCTGTACCAGCCAGCACTCAAGATGGCCACCACCACCACCCACATGGCCAGTCCACATCAACAGTACACCCCCAAAAAACAGAAAAACTGCCAGAAATCACCACAATCCAATGCCATCCATGATGTTTACATCAAAGAGAGTGAGACAACACCACAGGCACACTCAGTCCATGCACCACCACCACCCCTGGGCAAGCAAAAGGCCACACCAGCAGCCCCCCAAAAACGACAAAAAACAATAAAATAAGCACAATCCCAGCCCATCCATGGCCTCAATTATGTTTAAATTCAAGAAGACACCCCACAGAAAGACTAGGCCCATGCAACACTCACCACCCCTGGGCAAAGGGCCACACCAGCAGGCCCAAAAAAACGACAAAAAACAATAAAATCTGCACAATCCCAGCCCATCCATGGCCTCAATGGTGTTTAAATTCAAGAAGACACCCCACAGAAAGACTAGGCCCATGCAACACTCACCACCCCTGGGCAAAGGGCCACACCAGCAGGCCCAAAAAAACGACAAAAAACAATAAAATCTGCACAATCCCAGTCCATCCATGGCCTCAATGGTGTTTAAATTCAAGAAGACACCCCTCAGAAACACTAGGCCCATGCAACACTCACTACCCCTGGGCATAAGGGATGAAAAGTAGGCAAAATAAGTGCAGGCCTCAGACACTGCCTCTCCTCAAAATGGCCCCCTTACACCCCAAGCACATGTTGCCTGTACCAGCCAGCACTCAAGATGGCCACCACCACCACCCACATGGCCAGTCCACATCAACAGTACACCCCCAAAAAACAGAAAAACAGCCAGAAATCACCACAATCCAATGCCATCCATGATGTTTACATCAAAGAGAGTGAGACAACACCACAGGCACACTCAGTCCATGCACCACCACCACCCCTGGGCAAGCAAAAGGCCACACCAGCAGCCCCCCAAAAACGACAAAAAACAATAAAATAAGCACAATCCCAGCCCATCCATGGCCTCAATTATGTTTAAATTCAAGAAGACACCCCACAGAAAGACTAGGCCCATGCAACACTCACCACCCCTGGGCAAAGGGCCACACCAGCAGGCCCAAAAAAACGACAAAAACCAATAAAATCTGCACAATCCCAGCCCATCCATGGCCTCAATGGTGTTTAAATTCAAGAAGACACCCCACAGAAAGACTAGGCCCATGCAACACTCACCACCCCTGGGCAAAGGGCCACACCAGCAGGCCCAAAAAAACGACAAAAAACAATAAAATCTGCACAATCCCAGCCCATCCATGGCCTCAATGGTGTTTGAATTCAAGAAGACACCCCTCAGAAACACTAGGCCCATGCAACATTCACTACCCCTGGGCATAAGGGATGAAAAGTAGGCAAAATAAGTGCAGGCCTCAGACACTGCCTCTCCTCAAAATGGCCCCCTTACACCCCAAGCACATGTTGCCTGTACCAGCCAGCACTCAAGATGGCCACCACCACCACCCACATGGCCAGACCACATCAACAGTACACCCCCAAAAAACAGAAAAACAGCCAGAAATCACCACAATCCAATGCCATCCATGATGTTTACATCAAAGAGAGTGAGACAACACCACAGGCACACTCAGTCCATGCACCACCACCACCCCTGGGCAAGCAAAAGGCCACACCAGCAGCCCCCCAAAAACGACAAAAAACAATAAAATAAGCACAATCCCAGCCCATCCATGGCCTCAATTATGTTTAAATTCAAGAAGACACCCCACAGAAAGACTAGGCCCATGCAACACTCACCACCCCTGGGCAAAGGGCCACACCAGCAGGCCCAAAAAAACGACAAAAAACAATAAAATCTGCACAATCCCAGCCCATCCATGGCCTCAATGGTGTTTAAATTCAACAAAACAGTTGTATCATGCACCCATAACCAACCCTGGTCCTACTGGATACTGTGGCTACCCACAATATAATTTATTTAATTTTCTGAAAAAGTTCCAAAATTGTACTTGCAGCAACTGTAATGCCCCAAACAAACTTACTTGTGAAAGTTGATTTCTAATCCAAAAGTGATCCAAAGACAGTCAAAAAGGCCTCAAATCCAAATATCCAGCAGCACCCACAAAAAGTAATCCTTCCAGCTCCAGATCCAAATGAAAGTGACCAGGAGATGGACAAAGCACTGGGAGGAGCCTGCTGGACAGGAACAGGAAGTTGGAGACTGTGGGGCACTTCCTTCCTCCCCCCCCCCCCAAAATGGACTCCTTGCAAAAAAAAAGGCCATGCAAATGTCAACCTGAGGAGTGATTCTGATAAAAATCATAATTTTCTGAAGGTTTATCCTGTTTGCTGGTGATTTTCTTGTGCGAAATTGCAAAATCTCTATGTCGCAAGTGCGAGATTGTTCCTTTCCGCCGCAACTACGTGTTCGCAATTGCGAACTCTCGCGAGGTGTGCTGTGCAAGGTGGCAAGCCGCGAGTACGTATTCGCGGGCGACAAACTCCCGCGGGAACACGCAGCAAGATCTAAAATGGCGCGTCACTCGCAAAGAAAAACAACTCGGCAAACGCTAAAATGACGGAAAGTGAACGCCGTGCACCACGCCGCGCGCCGCAACCAAGCAAAAAATCCGCCGCGAGCGGATTCACGGATTTTCGACAAATTCGCGAGCGTTCGCGGATTGCGGATTTGCCGAAAATCCGAAAAATCCGCGAGCGGAGCGGATTTTACGCCCATGCTTAGTAATCCGTCGTGCCTGCTTCTCTCTCCATTTGATTGATTGTTCTCTTTGGTTCATTCTCTATTTACAAACAAGCACAGAGTCGCAATACTCTGTTTAGTCTTTGCATATAGCGAAAAATCGTGTAAAAACACAAAAGGAAT
The DNA here is from genome assembly GCF_964261635.1 of Lissotriton helveticus. Taxonomy (NCBI): domain Eukaryota; kingdom Metazoa; phylum Chordata; class Amphibia; order Caudata; family Salamandridae; genus Lissotriton; species Lissotriton helveticus. The sequence goes on along the minus strand of NC_136071.1, from coordinate 879,902,525 downwards.
CGAGCAAAATCAGTAGGCCACTAATGGGATCTCTTTTTGACCTCGCTAAAATAGAAACATTAGGAACAACCTGTTGAAAATAGCAATGCGTATGTACATAAGCGGCGTTCATTTGTGTTCACAGTACCCCTTGTTGATTGTTTGAATCGAGCATTGAATTGTTCGAAGTTAATTCTCTTAAGGATCTTCTCTGCCTGCAAACGAGGAAGAATAGGAATATTCTCTCTCCCTTTGCAGATAGTGAAGGGTAGGTAACGCAAGCCTTTAACACGTCGTACCTATTTCATTCCTCATTGATTGATTGATTGTCCGAACATTGACTGTTTGGGAATTAGTTCTTTTTGGAGGTATTCCCTGTTTGCAAATAAACGTAGGAAAATCTTTGCAAGTAGTGAAAGGGTACGTAATGCGGACCTTTCTCCCCCGTTGTAATCTGTCATGCCTATCTACTCCCCACTGATTGATGCACCTGTTTCACCCGGACCATTTACTAGAGATACGTCATCTGGCCCGACCAGAGAGAACCCCTAGTGAAAAGGACATATGCAATAATAACGAAGTGATCACTGTATCCTGTTAACAGAAACTTTAGCATGAAACAACCTGGAAAGAAAAGAATAGGAAAACGAAAATCAGTAGGCCACTGATGAACATGAACTTTTATTAAACAACGAACAAAGAAACGATAACATAACGTAATGATAAAACCTATTAATGTCCTAGAAACAAGAAAACGTTAAAATATGCCAGTGGTGAGAGACCAGAAAAACAGTAAGAGAAACCAAATCACCCCTCGCTGTCCCACCGCCTGCCACGCCCAAAAAATCGATAGACTAGGGAAAATGCAAGTCAGTAGAACATCCGCCCCCACTCTGGAAACTTCCAAGGTGGGGCAGGGTTCCGGCTACGCCCAGCCGGGAGCAGCCCATATAAGGCAGGTCCTGCTGCCACGCCTCGGCCAGGAGATCCTAACGTAGGGTGTAGCCGGAGTGTGGTGTTGGGTTCAAATCAGGCCTACATACTCTGCTAAACTCTCGAACACCTTAGTATAGAAGTTGGCACGGACACTGGAAAAGGTAAAAGACAAGTTTATTAAGACCCCATGGGGTGGTGATACATTCCTACAGCACCCTTCGGCAATGTAAGAAGTAGCACACCGAACATTGGTGCGCGACCTCTTTTATACAGTTTAATAGTAATAAAAAGATAGGCGGTTACAAGTTACACATTTTAGGTACATATAAGGTCATTTTTGGAACACAGCCAACGTGTGGGAGGAGTTTCAACAGCACTGGTCAGTTAGTGTGAACATTCCTAAAGAGTGACCAATTGGTGCGTAATGCGCATGTGCGCTTGACCAGTACTAAAAATAGCCTGTTGCCGAGCAGACTAGTGACCATGGGTATCGAGAAAGGACGAAAGGGCATACTGACCACGAGGCAGCATGTTCATGGGAAACGGAAGTCAGAGGGATTCAAAATGGCCCCCGTTCATTTTGGTCAAGTTAACAGAAAAGACCGTGTAGCTGTGCTAAACGCTAACTCAGGAGCTGCCAAAACACGACAGACGGCCCTTTTAGCGTTTAGCAAAAGCTACCTCATAGTGGACATAGTCAGAATGTTCATCCTCAATGTTAATAGCCATTATTTGCAATACTTCATCATTGATCAGTTTCTCTTGCTTAACAATAGCTCGTTTGGACGGAATACAGGCTGTGATACATACAGAACATAATGTAGGGCCACATTGAATACATAGACAAAGGAAAAATAGTACTCCAATAAAAACACAGAGAATCGTTAATAATTTCCAACCCCAAGTACTAAGCAGGGTCCAGAACCAACCAGAAAAGGTCCATGTTCCATTTTCCGGGTGGATCTCAGCAGCTATCTTATGTAATTTTGTAATTGAATCATATACAGAAGGTGAGTTATCTGGTACGTACACGCAACAACTACTTCCGATGACACGGCATGCTCCACCCCTATCAGCTAGTATCACATCTAGAACCATTCGATTCTGGAGCGCTACAATTCTGGTAATTTGTAATTCTTCAGTAATATTCCCTAAAGCAGAGGCAGTTTCATTAGCAACGGCTTCTACCACACGTGTAAGCCGCCTTATCGTCCTGCTATTCAATGCAGCTCCTACGAATGAAAATAACCCCAAATTGAAATCTACATATTGTTGTAAAGTGGTATCAGTCTGGTCTATCTCATCAAGATCTATTGTTCGTTTCACTCTATTCAATATGAAATCATGGTACAAAACATAATCATTGTGATACATGGGAGGAGCAATAAACACAGGTGGTAATACAAACGCTATATAACACGTTCCCAACCATCCCAATGGTAGACGATGGTATCCCTTATTTCCACAAATGAAATATGTGTTATGTGAAGCTACAAATGCAATTCCAGTCGGTGTATCAAAGGTGAGCGTAATATTACATTCACTGCGGCCTACAGGGATTGTACCTTTATTTCTAATACACAAATCTGCTTTTGTATCGATAACGGTTATTATATGCATGCTCGTCACATTTATAAGTCTTTGATTCGTATATACACGAGGTGTAGAAACATTGTCCGGACGATATTCTTCCCATTCGAATTTAGTTCCTTCAGCGTGTGGATAGCCATCTTTATCGTTATAGCATATTTTATTCAATCGAAAAAGTAGTCCACCTTTCGTTGGCCATCGCAGAGTAAAAAGAAGAGTGTACCAAGCATGACAAGAACCATTATGAGAAAACGGGAGAGGAATGAGTGGTGTTCCTCCTTTCTTCTGATGTCCGGGCAACATTCCACACACCCAACAATTGGACGTATTGGTCATATTATGAGTATGATGCAAAATCTTAATAAAGCTGTTGTTCAAATAAGTCTGCCTATGTCTTTCTTCGTGAAAAGGCAGAGTGAAATGAAAATGTTCAGACGGGCTTGGAGTGGTGGGCAGTAAATGTTCTCGTACAGGAAACAACAGTTCTATAGTCCAAGCTAATACTGCGATCACCACTACAGTCAAAACAAACAAAACAGCACCAAGAATTCTCCTCTTTCGTGTCGAAGGAGAGGCCATAGTTCATAAAACAATACTTCTTCAAAAACAACACTACGCGGGAAAAATAAAACGATGGTTCTGAACCGAGGCTGCCGTTGATTTGTTCTCCGGGATTCAAGACGGGTGTCGCTACACTGGGCAGAACTGATCCCCCCCCCTTGATATTCCCGGCTTCCGTTTCACAAACCTCAGAGCGGTCACCAACCAGTTTCAAAAAGAGCACAAGAGAAATCTTATTTCCTGGGGCGTAGATTATATTTCACTTTATCAGAAACAACGTGGTCCGGGAAGGATCCCTCCAAATCATCAGGCGTGACAGCTGGGCTCTTTTCTGTATCCAAAATCTTTCTGTAGTCAGATAGCACCACAGGGCTCACCAGATCCGGAGAGACACGTCGGCAGTGCGTTGAATGTATCCACCGTTTCTTATTGGTGACTCTCACGGCAGTTCGCGTAGCCAGCAGCACTTGCTCAGGGCCATGCCATCTCGGTTCCAAACTGCTGGATCGCTCAAAGACTTTGACCATCACGTGGTCCCCAGGGCGGAGATCGTGAGCCTCACCAGCAGATTTATCAGGGAGCGCCTCTCGAACCTGTTGATGAATAGAAAGCAAATCATTTGTTAATCGTGCCAGATAATCGTTCATCATTATACAAGGCATATCATGTATCAAACGAGGTTTTGGAACTCCCCAGATATTCATAGGCCTTCCAAACACCACTTCATAGGGTGTGAGGCCAGACCGAGAATGGGGCACTGATCGAATGGACAGCAATGCCAGAGGCAAAGCATCCGGCCATTTCAGAGATGTCGATGCCACTATCTTTGCTAGCTTCAGCTTCAGAGTTGCATTGTATCGTTCTACTAAACCTGCTGATTGCGGATGAAAGACAGCATGGAATCGTTGTTTGATTCCCAATCCTTTCAGGACATATTCCACTACTTTTCCAATGAAATGAGGGCCATTATCACTCCACATAAGTTTACAAACACCGTAGCGCGGGAAGTACTCCTTGAGTAGCACCTTAGCTGTTGTCAATGCTGTATTGTCTTTCGTAGGGTAAGCCTCAATCCATTTGCTGAAGGCACACACCACTACTAGGACATACTTGAGATTATTACAGCGTTCCAGCTGGATGTAATCCATTTGTAGTACTTCGAATGGTGCAGTAGGTGGAACAAACCCACCTTTAGGAGTATGAGTCCCTTGTCCAGGATTGTGCTGCAAACATATCAGACAGGTCTGTACTACTCTCTTAGCAGTGCTAGCAATGTCAGCATTTTCCCAAACTCGTGTAAGCAATTTAGTAATTGCAAGAGCTCCAATGTGTGCCAGTCCATGTGTCATTTGCACCATTGTTTGTAAATAGGCCATGGGTAGTTTCCATCTCTCCATATCTTTACTACGCCAGCAACCCTCATCATCCAATACTCCCTCGGTGGCCCATTTCACAAGTTCTGCCTCTGATGCTGACTTCTGTATATCGAGTATTTCTTCTCTAGCATCATGCCACCGCTCAGCTTGTGACTTCACCACATACATGGGGAAATTATTGTGCAGCATAGCGGTCTCTCTCGCAATGCGGTCTGCAAAAGCATTGCCCTGTCCTATTTTGTCCGTCACCTTTTTATGTGCACTGCACTTAATTATTGCAACTTTCTTTGGGCATAACAGTGCATTCAGGAGATCGCGTACCAATTCTCCATGCATGATGTGTACTCCGTGTGAAGTCAGGAATCCTCGTTCCTTCCAAAGTAGGCCAAAATCATGCACTACTCCAAAAGCGTAACGACTATCCGTGTAAATGTTCACACATAGTCCAGCACTTAACTCACATGCCTTCGTTAAGGCTATTAACTCAGCCGCTTGAGCTGATTTTTGGGGTATCCGTGCTGCTTCTACCACAGTCTTAAGTGTCGTGATCGCATAAGCTGCGGAAGTCGTACCATCTGGTAACCTCACACATGACCCATCAACCCACAGTTCCCCATCTACATCTGGAAATGGCGTATCCTGTAAATCGATACGACCCTTTGTCTGTTCCTCAGTCAGAAAAACACAATCATGTTGTTCTTCCTTCTGGGTCTCAGCAACAGGATCCGGCAATAAAGTAGCAGGATTTAGTGTTGCACATCGTTTTAGTGTGATGTGCGGCGCCAACAACGTTAGCTCATATCCTGTCAGACGGGCACTAGTTAGATGCTGTGTTTTCGTTTGATTCAGTAACGCATCTACCGCATGGGGGACTAGCACCAACAATTTGTGTGACAAAACTATTCCCTCACTTTGTCGTATCGCTACTGCTGTTGCTGCAACTGCTCGAAAACATCCAGGCAATCCTCGAGCCACAGGGTCGAGTACCGCCGAGAAGTATGCACAAGGCCTTTGTTTGTCTCCGTGTGTCTGCACTAACATTGACAATGCGCACCCATCCTTCTCGTGTACATATAATGTAAAGATCTTCGTGTAATCAGGTGTACCCAACACTGGTGCAGAACAAAGAGCTTGTCTCAATTGCTCAAAAGCATTCTGACATTCATCCGTCCATTCAATGGAAATCAGTGTATCTTTAGACAACAATGCCAACAATGGTTTAACAATATGCGAAAAACCCAATATCCATTGCCTACAAAAAGACGTCAAACCTATAAAGGCGCGAACATCTTTCTGAGTGCGAGGGACTGGGGTATCTAATATTGCTTGAATTCGATCTGGTGTCAATGCACGGCCCTCCTTAGACAAAAGATGACCGAGGTAGGTCACCTTTGGTCTACAATATTGTAGCTTTTTCTTCGAAACTTTATGATTATGTTTGGCCAGGAAGGAAAGCAAGGAAAAAGTACTCTTCTCACATTGTTCTGGCGTGTCTGCAGCAAGTAAGATATCGTCTACATATTGAATGAGAACCACTCCCTCTTGTAAGTCAAAGGAATCAAGCTGTTTTTTTAATGCTTGACTATAAATGCTAGGACTTTCAGTATAGCCTTGAGGAACTCGACAGAATCTGTACGATTTATTATTTAATGTAAAGCCGAATAGATATCGACTGTCAGGATGTACAGGGATCGAAAAGAAGGCATTCTTCAAATCAATGACTGTAAAAGTAGTTGCCGTCGGTGGAACCAACGTAAGCAATGTGGTGATGTCAGACACCACTGGATACTGAGGCACTACTATCTTGTTTATTTCCCTCAAATCAATAATAAAACGGTAAACCTTAGTATCTGTATCTCTCTTAAGGATCGGTAAAATTGGACTATTGCAAACATTGTAAGGAACTTCCTCGACTACTCCTGCCAAAATCAAATCATTTACAATGTGTATTAAAGCAAGTTCACCTTCTCTAGAAATCTTATATTGCGGGACACGTGGCAGAGATACTCCCTCCTTTACAGTAATACGCACTGGAGGAATTATCATTCGTCCTACATCCGTGTCAGAAGTGGCCCACAACGTTTTTGGTAAGGAGGCCAATACTTCAGATTCATGGAGAAAACACACTCGCTCAAAGTCTGGGTAATTCTCATTCAACACAACTCGCACTCCTTCTGGTGCACAGCGAATAGTAGCTCGAAAGTGTTTTAACATATCGAGTCCAATAATATTATCTGGTGTATTTGGAGACAACAAAAAGGGACAAGGGGCAGCAAATTTATCAACATGAAACGCAACTAGTTGAGACAGTGGGCTAGAAGTAGGCGTTCCATCGAACCCTATTGCTGTAATTACCTCGCCAGACAGGGGAGCCCTTGGAACCAAGTGTTTGGACAAAGCGCTACGAGTAGCTCCTGTATCAACCAGAAATTGATCAGTGGAACCCAGAACATGTGCTTCTATGTATGGACCCCTTTGATCAACTGGTACCTCAACCGATTCCACACCCCATCCTACGCAATCCTATGCATAATGCTCATCCCGTAGTTCAGTAGGACCACCCTCATTTATCTGATATTGATTGCAATTATCAAACGTATTATGATCTGACTGACCACGACCCCTCGCTCCATATCCCCCACGATCATTCGTGCCATAACCTCCTCTTGACCCTCCATAATAACTTCTAGACCTTCCACTTCCTCGCCCCCTCAAATTACGCTGCTCTCGAAACACCGGACAGTCTGCAATCCAATGCCCAAACTGTTTGCAGTATGCACATTGATTCACAGAAATGTCAGAACGAGGGGGAGGAGCATTACTGTACGATCCTCGTCCCCCTCTATTGTTCCCTCTCGTAGCCTGAACCTGAGCTAACATTACCTTCGTTTTCAATTCCTTCGCCTTCTTTTCACTACTTTCTTTCGCCTCCAATTCCTGTCTTTCATAATATTGAGCCATAGTCAATAAAGAAACTGGGGTCGCTGTGGTCCATGAACTTTCACTCGTTTTCAATCGTTTCGCAATCTCCGGTAGGAGATTAGCCACATACTTATCAACAAATAAATGCCTGCCAGTATCTTCTGTCAATAATTGACCACTGTAATCATGGAACGCTTCCTCGAAGCGAGAGAAAAAATCGGAAACTGATTCGTCCGCTTTCTGCTTACAAGAGGCTAATATAGTCCAATCAATCTTTTTAGCGGGAGCAAGAGTCTTTAGTTTTGTTAGTATGGCCCCTGGAAGGTCTAATATTAATTGACACGGCTTACATGCTGGTTCTCTATCTAAGTCAGCCTGAACAAGATCTTTCCAAGTGGCCCCGAGAGTCGTGAGGTCATCAAACCTACGAATCGCTCTCCACATGTCAGGGGGCAATATCAACCCGAAAAATAGATCAATATCAACTAACGTCATGATACACGAAGAAATTGCACTTTCAACATTTTCATAGAAAGCCGCAGGATTTTTACGGGGATCAGGTAACGCATTCTTCAGTGCCATAACATCTGCTCTATTCCAAGGCGTATAAACCCAGTTATATACAAAATACCCTTTCGCGTCTTTTGATCTCTTATCATCATCTGTGCCATCCCCTTTATGAGGGACATATAAAGGCGCAGCTTCTCGCATAGGTCTAACATTAATCGCAGCGATCTTATCTGTTTCAAAGATAGGGCATTCTTTGGATATCCCCGTCGCTCCGGACGTAGACGAATTCTTCGACTTTTCCAACTCCCGTAGTTGTGTCGCCTCATTACGCAGTTCAATCAAACGTTTGAAGAAGTCGTCCGCATCTGAAAGAACAAAAAGACCTTTACGAAAATTCTCACGACCCTTGGATATCTCCTTTGGTTCTAACTCGAGAGAATATTTTCTATACCGCTCAACAACTTCATCTCCAAACTGATCTAAAAAATACAGTCGTTCCTTATCAGGCCACTGTTCCATTTGTTCAGTAACGTCAGAAACAGTAACAGTATTAATATTTAGTTTTCGTGCAAATGAACGTAATTCCGCAGCTCGTTCCGCATGTAACCTGGTACGCTGTGTTCGATCACTATCCTCTTCTGATTCCTCGCTCGGAGCCGTTGGTGCGACGTACGGGGGCGGACAACGATCTAGTAATGAAAAATCATCTGTTTCATTAGTAAGGACTGGATAAAGAGGACGCCTGATAGGGAATTGACCATTAACCTGTAAATTTCGTTCTCGTCTCTCCCTCTCTTTCTTTTCCTGTAATTCCTTCTCCTGTAGCTGTAAAGCTTTGTCACGTGCAGCCTTCCGCTGCACTTTCTCCGCCAAGGCTTCCTCACGCTTCACTCGTTCACGCACCTCTTTCTCCCACATACGCACACAATCAAACATATCTTGTCTAGACCTTCGCTGAAACAAACACTGTTCTACATACTGTACCTTTCGAAGGTCAAACGACCCATATAGTGGCCACTGTAATTCACGATCAGTTTTAGTATACTTATGCCATAATGTACTATACATTATTGGTGGAATACCGAATTTGACATACATGTCACGATTTGGAGTCCCCTCTGGGGGAGCCGGCTGTTTTGCACTTAATCGATAATTGGTACCATTTTCAGAACAGCACATCCTACGGAGTGTGCTAAAAACAGGCATGTTTCAAAAAGTACCCCGAAAACGTGATACTACAAAAATGCCACCTAACACGGTGCACTGTTCAAATCAAATAAATCAGAGAAATATCCCTACATGCCTGCCTATGTGAGGTGCACTTCACATATTCAAATTCAAATTCAAAGATTCAAAACGTTAGCTAACAAATTCAAATTCAAATTCAAAGTTTCAAAAAGCCACAGTAAGTGTCAGTAGACTACCTCACCACTTAAAAGCTTACCAAATATTTTCAAACGTCCAAAGTCCAACTGCCAAGTTCTGCGGTCAAATCAGCCAAAACGGCACATCATGACAATCCAAGATCAGAATCTCAGTCGAGGACCGGCGCCACCTGGAAGGTCAGATCGGAAGGAAGGGAAAACGCACCGTGGGTGCCGAGACTCGGGTCACTCAATGGCAGCGATCGCGTCCATGGCGAGTTTCCTAACCTTCGTCACGACCTCTCCTTCGGGCATCCGAGTCGCCGATGAGTCCCTTCGTGGTCGCCAATTGTGGTGTTGGGTTCAAATCAGGCCTACATACTCTGCTAAACTCTCGAACACCTTAGTATAGAAGTTGGCACGGACACTGGAAAAGGTAAAAGACAAGTTTATTAAGACCCCATGGGGTGGTGATACATTCCTACAGCACCCTTCGGCAATGTAAGAAGTAGCACACTGAACATTGGTGCGCGACCTCTTTTATACAGTTTAATAGTAATAAAAAGATAGGCGGTTACAAGTTACACATTTTAGGTACATATAAGGTCATTTTTGGAACACAGCCAACGTGTGGGAGGAGTTTCAACAGCACTGGTCAGTTAGTGTGAACATTCCTAAAGAGTGACCAATTGGTGCGTAATGCGCATGTGCGCTTGACCAGTACTAAAAATAGCCTGTTGCCGAGCAGACTAGTGACCATGGGTATCGAGAAAGGACGAAAGGGCATACTGACCACGAGGCAGCATGTTCATGGGAAACGGAAGTCAGAGGGATTCAAAATGGCCCCCGTTCATTTTGGTCAAGTTAACAGAAAAGACCGTGTAGCTGTGCTAAACGCTAACTCAGGAGCTGCCAAAACACGACAGAAGGAGAGGCCGAGGCCAGCGGGACCCGGCCAGGGGATTGCCTTTACAACGCTGAACAGTTGCAGGGGGGGGAATGTCTCCTCGACCCTCCCCTCTCTCTCCCAGTCCGGCCGCGGTGGCCCTTGAGAGTTGCAGGTAGTCCCGCCACATGCTCTTCCGGTCCGGCCACCAACGGTCGGGGGGCCGAGGCCGACGGGATCCGGCTGCAGCCGATAAACCAAGAAACCCGTTCATGGGGCCAGAGCCAGGGGCGTCCGGCCGACATCTACCGGAAGCCCGGCCCGAAGACGGACGGGACACTTCTTCTTTCTTGAATAATGGCTGCGACAACACTGGGGGGGGATGTCTTGCACATGCCTCCGACCCCCCCCCCCTCGTCCTCATCGCCTGGTCCGGCCATAACAAATCTCAAGCGAGACGCCCTGGGGTGCACTGGGAGGGAGAGACGGTGCGAACAGGCCTCTCCCGCCTCCCCAGGTGGAGGCTTCCCAGCTGCACCCTCAGCGCTCCAGGCGCCCGGAAAAGGGTTCTTCCACTGTGGCCATGCTGCAACGTCTCGCCCGGCAGGGTGGAGCCCGTCCGCTCATGTGACCCCGCGATCGCCGGTAGCTGCCGAACTCTCAAAATGGCGGTCGACCTGGCAAGAGCGGGCCCAGCATAAAGAAATGGCCCGGTCACTGGTTGACTCCACCACCGTAGTCCTCCACGACCTTGAAGATTCTAGAGGAGCCGCGGGAGTCTCCGACCCCCGATGGGGAATGACTGCCATGATCGCCCGTGGAGTGACGAAACTGTATCCGCGGGACGTCGGCGCTCCCATGCTGGCGCCAGCCTCACTTTGAATTACTAGAACCCTGCAGACCTCACTTCCGGTGAAAGCACAGTGTGACCCGGTAGGAAAAATTATTGCACCCCCTCCCCTTTTTGACTGATAGTTCAAACCACCGATCCTTTCCTTTGCCCTTTTAACGGAACTTTGGACTGCCTCCCCCTCTTTTACATTTTCTAGAGAAAACAAAACATTAACCACTACATTAGTATAGCAGTTGACACCAGAACTGTTTTCAAATTGAAAACCAACAACATCTTCAACAGAATCCTTTTTGTTTCTGCTGTGACCCTGCTACAGCACAGGCATTGTCCCCAGCAGTAATTCTGCAATGCCGGTAAGAATAGCTGTGGTGCCTACTGGACTCACTCACCCCCGCGGCGCCCCACGCCGTTATTTGCTGGGCGGCAACTTACTAGACATCACCTTCGTGCCATCTAGATTTCAGCGCGTTCTGCTGCCTTGGAACTATTCGCACAACAGACCGCTACTGAAAAGAATATTTCATTATTGGTGCTGTCAATTTCAATAAATCTATTGGATAATTCAAAAGAAATTGCCACGGTCTCTTCGTTGTTTAAATGTTTTTACTGTTTTTGTTTTGTTGTATATATTTATATGTTATTAAAGTTTTATATTCCTACTACTTTGTTGGAGTGTTATATATTTTTAATGTGACACATAATTGTAAAAACTTTGATGTACAAAGAGTCATTCCTGGAATCTTCCGCTTCAGGCTCGGTCCCCTCCCCAATCACAATACCGGATGGTTTTCAGATAGTAGGAACACGTGTGGTGTGACGGATCTCATCGGGTGTGGGCCTTGATCTACTATAACTCCTTTGAAGAGGGGTGATTCTTTACAGCTGGGGCCATAAACTACATCTGCAGGGCTAGCTGATAGCCTGGACAATCGGACACAGAGGAAGAGGAGTGTCAGAGGGTGCGGTAGTGAATAGGGCGAAAGGGAGGTGTCGGGCGGGCACAGAGTGTGATTCTCAGGGAAGAGCAGCGCAGATGGGGGGAGGTTTATTGCCCATGCATAAGACAGAGAGCGGTGGTGACCAGTGCCTGGGGAAGATGCTTGCGTGGGTGAGGAGCCATGCTACGAATCGACAGCGTGCAGAGAGTGGGTCTGGTCAAGACATCTAAAATGGCTGCCGTGCACGACAAAAGTGTGGCATTTCAAAAAAGGCAAGATGGCGCAGACAATGTTTTTCAACACTTCCTCATTTCCTTCGAATCGAACGTTAACAGACGTTGGGGCATATTACCAAAGTTAAGCGATATTTATCGCTAACGATGCTTACCAACGAATTTTTTACCACTAAGCATCGTCAGAAATTATCGAAGATAAACCTTGCTATTATCAAGGTTTATCGCAAATGCGATAATAAACGGCCGCAATGCATGAATATCGCTAAAAACTCAGCGATATTCATGCATTACCGAGCTAATGCTCTTAGCCATGTTATCCACCTCCCATTGGATAACATGGCTAAGAACTGCTCAGGGCAGGTGTTACTTTTTGGAGATATTCGCGCTTAGCGCGAATATCTCCAAAAGTTGGTAATAGGAGATAGATATCTTGCATGTTGTAATGCAAGTTATTGTGGTATATGGAACTCATACCATAATCTCTCAGGAAAGCAGAAACTGATCCTTTTGGGACCGCCTAAAAAGGCCTAGGGGGTGAGGAATACTCTACTTTGCCCCCTTTTCACGTTCCGAACTATTTTATTTTACTCTCTTCTGTAATTACACAAAATAGCAGCGATAAGATGCATCGGAGACACACAGTGAGAGAAAGGAGGCCGGAGATGAAGAAGAGATGTCAAATACACATTGGAGATAATATAGTGGCAGAAGGGAAGTAAATATGAGTAAACTTACCATGTAACATAAAAATGTTGCACTCTATACTATAAGTCTCATTTTATACTACAATCACTTCGCTACAACCTCATAAATTAAAAATAAAAATGAATAATGTCTCAAACAATTTTTGATTTCTAAATATAAATGTATTCTTCAGAATTTTCTAAATTTGAAAGAACTAGTAACATGTCCTCATCAGCAATGTCCTCATGAAAAGTCTCCAATGATGATTCTTGTAACTCTATGGTCTCCAAACACTCGATAAATTCGCCATCAAGAGATTGATCAAAAAAATCATTCAAGTCATCTCCTCCTTGTGACAATATTTCATTATTGGTGCTGTCAATTTCAATCAATGTAGTGGAATCATACAAGTCATCTCCTCCTCGTGACAACATTTCATTATTGGTGCTCTCAATTTCAATCAATGTAGTGGAATCATTCAAGTCATCTCCTCCTTGTGACAATATTTCATTATTGGTGCTGTCCATTTCAATCAATCTAATGGAATCATACAAGTCATCTCCTCCTTGTGACAATATTTCATTATTGGTGCTCTCAATTTCAATCAATGTAGTGGAATCATTCAAGTCATCTCCTTGTGACAATATTTCATTCTTGGTGCTGTCCATTTCAATCAATCTAATGGAATCATACAAGTCATGTCCTCCTTGTGACAATATTTCATTATTGGTGCTCTCAATTTCAATCAATGTAGTGGACAATTCAAAAGAAATTGCCACGGTCTCTTCATTGTGAGCCATTTTATTTTGAAATTGCTTGCTGTAAATTGCAGAAAAAAATAATCACTTTCATTTATCGTTTTTAGTAATACATAATATAAAACTAACTTTATCAAGTATTTAGTATAACAGAAGGACTGCAAATAAATAACAGAAAACATTTTTCAAATTATCTTCAAGTGTACAACATAGTTCCCCTTACAAATTAACAACTCACCTTTTTAAAAGTAGGAGAAGTGTTAGTACTGTGTAAATCAAACACCAGAAATTCACCACCAAAAATTCCTCACAAATGTACCTCAGACAGTAGTATCACAAAATGGCTGTGGTTTCCTCTCATTTGAAATATATACATAACCAATTAACTTTCATCACACACAAATACAAAACCAAAGTAACATTTTAATTGGTTCTAAATTTCAACACTTTCAAATGTGTTTTCCCCATGCAATTTTCCATAGGACATTTACATACGTCTACAGCCTGAATGGCTGAACGGAATTACACCAAACTTGGCAAAATGGTACATCAAACCTAAGAGGTCAGGAAGGATCTACTATGCCCCCTTATGGTCATTTCCCCCTTCGCTTTGGCCTCCTCTTGTCTCTCAATCCTACCGAGAGACAAGATGGCGACCGCTACGGACTGTTTGGAATGTTGACAGACGCCGGAGAACCAATCAGCTTCGCAAAGCTCCGTAACGCGAAAAGTACGCGAAGCGGAGCGCTGTTACAGATATATATCTTTTTTTGAACGTTAATTTCTCAAAATCCACTGGAGCACATATATTGAGACCTAGCAAAGGCACATCGGGCTACCAGTCCCTAATATTTTGCCAAGTTTCGTGCAAATCCATTCAGCCGTTCGATTATTATTAATTTTTTTTTTTTGCCCCGCGGGGCCCTTTTAAAACCTCCACATCAAACGTAGGGGGTCAGCGAGGATCTACTATTCCCCCTTATGGTCATTTGCCCCTTCGCTTTGGCCTCCTCTTGTCTCTCGATCCTACCGAGAGACAAGATGGCGGCCGCTACGGACTGTTTGGAATGTTGACAGACGCCGGAGAACCAATCAGCTTCGCTTCACAAAGCTCCGTTGCGCGAAAAGTACGCGTCCTGGAGCGCTGCCCGGTCCGCTGTTACAGATATATATCTTTTTTTAAACGTTAATTTCTAAAAATCCACTGTAGCACATATATTGAGACCTACAAAAGGCACATCGGGCTACCAGTCCCTACAATTTTGCCAAGTTTCGTGCAAATCCATTCACCCGTTCGGGCTAAAAGTGAGGCCAACCGCCCTATGGAAAACTCAATGTTAAAAACACGTTTTGGGACCCCCCTTTTTTCTCAGCCTCCCCTTGACGAACCCCCCCCAAATTTTCAAGGGCTGCTCAGAAACACAATGTGCCATTTTCCTGAAAATTTCAGCCAATTCCGTCCACAAACGCCAAAGTTATTAGACATAGAATTTTCAAAAAACCCATAGAGAAAAAATCCTAACTATATATACCTACTGGCGACCGCCAGTAGGTAATATATATATATTCACTGAAAAAACCATAGGTTATAGACCATATATAGTTAGGAATTAGCATTTAAAAAACCTTATTTTACTCACACAAAACCATTGAAATTCCATATATAGTTAGTTGCACTAACTATATATCGCGCACCCGCAATCCACTGCTGATCATGTCACATATTACATCATTCATGACATGGTCAGTGACATCACTGATGACATCACTGATGACATCTCAAATGACATCACTGATGACATCACTGATGACAACATCCAGTGACTGTATGTTTCTGTAAAGTTAAAATATGTCTTACATATTGAAGAATGAGTGGATGTATAAGTGTCTGGATGAAGGATTTAGTAGGTGCGTGACTGACTGTATGAGTGAGTGATTAAATGTGTCTCACTGAATGCATGGGTTAGTGACTAAACTGTCTTAATTTGTGCATCATTATGTCTGTTGTGATGTAAACTGCTGCATGTGTTGATCATTAGCTATACGAGAGGCTATATGTGTTATTAATTGGTTGCCCAAGTATTTCTATGGGAGATTGAGTTTGTGTGGGGGTGGCTGGAAGGTGTGTGACTCTGTGCATAGATGTGTGAGCAGTTTATTCACTAGGTGTATGAGTTCAAGAGTGCATGTGGAAACAGCTACATGGGCAGTTGACTGTGTGCATGAGTGTATTGATGAGTGAATGGATATCTCAATGCTACATGTCATAGTAAGTACATATGTAAAACACAGTACATGTGAGAGTTGGCATATATAAATAACTGTGCATGAGAGCCACTGAATGAGTGAGTGGTTGTATCGATCATTGTGAACTTGTATCAGGGATTGTATAAGAGAGTAAATATGTGTTAGTATATGTTTCAATAAGTAAGGTGTGTTTAACTGTATAGTTGAAGAAATGGAGGTGAGATTGTTTCTTTGCATGACTGACTGGGTGTGTGAGTAACTCCATGGATGAGTGGCAGTGTGTGAGTGTCTGTATACACTGAGTGTATCTAAGGTTATATTAGAGTCTGAAGAGGTTTATCGTATTAGCACAAGAATGATGTCAAATGAGATGTCATCAGTGATGTCATCAGTGAAGTCATTTGAGATGTCATCAGTGATCTCATCAGTGATGTCACTGACCATGTCATGAATGATGTAATATGTGACATGATCAGCAGTGGATTGCGGGTGCGCGATATATAGTTAGTGCAACTAACTATATATGGAATTTCAATGGTTTTGTGTGAGTAAAATAAGGTTTTTTAAATGCTAATTCCTAACTATATATGGTCTATAACCTATGGTTTTTTCAGTGAATTTCAATGGTTTTTTAATAGCAAATATCATAAGCTGTCGAATGTCAAGTACGTGGTAAGTAAAAACATTTTCGTGTTTATGCACACTGATCTGCTTTGAATGCTGCCCCTCATTTCTATTAGGAGTACTCTCTCTTTGCAGATAGTGAAGGGTAGTTAACGCAGGCCTTTGCCCCCGTTGTAATCCATCGTGCCTGCTTCTCTCTCCATTTGATTGATTGTTCTCTTTGGTTCATTCTCTATTTACAAACAAGCACAGAGTCGCAATACTCTGTTTAGTCTTTGCAGATAGCGAAAAATCGTGTAAAAAAACAAAAGGAATCGAGCAAAATCAGTAGGCCACTAATGGGATCTCTTTTTGACCTCCCTAAAATAGAAACATTAGGAACAACCTGTTGATAATACCAATGTGTATGTACATAAGCGGCGTTCATTTGTGTTCACAGTACCCCTTCTTGATTGTTTGAATCGAGCATTGAATTGTTCGAAGTTGGTTCTCTTAAGAATCTTCTCTGCCTGCAAACGAGGAAGAATAGGAATATTCTCTCTCCCTTTGCAGATAGTGAAGGGTAGGTAACGCAAACCTTTAACACGTCGTGCCTATTTCGTTCCTCATTGATTGATTGTTTCCCCAAACATTGACTGTTTGGGAATTGGTTCTTTTTGGAGGTATTCCCTGTTTGCAAATATACGTAGGAAAATCTTTGCAAATAGTGAAAGGGTACGTAATGCGGACCTTTCTCCCCCGTTGTAATCTGTCATGCCTATCTACTCCCCACTGATTGATGCACCTGTTTCACCCGGACCATTTACTAGAGATACGTCATCTGGCCCGACCAGAGAGCACCCCTAGTGAAAAGGACATATGCAATAATAACGAAGTGATCACTGTATCCTGTTAACAGAAACTTTAGCATGAAACAACCTGGAAAGAAAAGAATAGGAAAACGAAAATCAGTAGGCCACTGATGAACATGAACTTTTATTAAACAACGAACAAAGAAACGATAACATAACGTAATGATAAAACCTATTAATGTCCTAGAAACAAGAAAACGTTAGAAATATGCCAGTGGTGAGAGACCAGAAAAACAGTAAGAGAAACCAAATCACCCCTCGCTGTCCCACCGCCTGCCACGCCAAAAAAATCGATAGACTAGGGAAAATGCAAGTCAGTAGAACATCCGCCCCCACTCTGGAAACTTCCAAGGTGGGGCGGGGTTGCGGCTACGCCCAGCCGGGAGCAGCCCATATAAGGCGGGTCCTGCTGCCACGCGTCGGCCAGGAGATCCTAACGTAGGGTGTAGCCGGAGGAGAGGCCGAGGCCAGCGGGACCCGGCCAGGGGATTGCCTTTACAACGCTGAAGAGTTGCAGGGGGGGGAATGTCTCCTCGACCCTCCCCTCTCTCTCCCAGTCCGGCCGCGGTGGCCCTTGAGAGTTTCAGGTAGTCCCGCCACATGCTCTTCCGGTCCGGCCACCAACGGTCGGGGGGCCGAGGCCGACGGGATCCGGCTGCAGCCGATAAACCAAGGAACCCGTTCATGGGGCCAGAGCCAGGGGCGTCCGGCCGACATCCACCGGAAGCCCGGCCCGAAGACGGACGGGACACTTCTTCTTTCTTGAATAATGGCTGCGACAACACTGGGGGGGGATGTCTTGCACATGCCTCCGACCCCCCCACCCCCTCGTCCTCATCGCCTGGTCCGGCCATAACAAATCTCAAGCGAGACGCCGTGGGGTGCACTGGGAGGGAGAGACGATGCGAACAGGCCTCTCCCGCCTCCCCAGTGGAGGCTTCCCACCTGCACCCTCAGCGCTCCAAGCGCCCGGAAAAGGGTTCTTCCACTGTGGCGATGCTGCAACGTCTCGCCCGGCAGGGTGGAGCCCGTCCGCTCATTTGACCCCGCGATCGCCAGTAGCTACCGAACTCTCAAAATGGCGGTCGACCTGGCAAGAGCGGGCCCAGCATAAAGAAATGGCCCGGTCACTGGTTGACTCCACCACCGTAGTCCTCCACGACCTTGAAGATTCTAGAGGAGCCGCGGGAGTCTCCGACCCCCGCAGACACCCCCGATGGGGAATGACTGCCATGATCGCCCGTGGAGTGACGAAACTGTATCCGCGGGACGTCGGCGCTCCCATGCTGGCGCCAGCCTCACTTTGAATTACTAGAATCCTGCAGACCTCAGTTCCGGTGAAAGCACAGTGTGACCCGGTAGGAAAAATTGTTGCACCCCCTCCCCTTTTTGACTGATAGTTCAAACCACCGATCCTTTCCTTTGCCCTTTTAACGGAACTTTGGACTGCCTCCCCCTCTTTTACATTTTCTAGAGAAAACAAAACATTAACCACTACATTAGCATAGCAGTTGACACCAGAACTGTTTTCAAATTGAAAACCAACAACATCTTCAACAGAATCCTTTTTGTTTCTGCTGTGACCCTGCTACAGCACAGGCATTGTCCCCAGCAGTAATTCTGCAATGCCGGTAAGAATAGCTGTGGTGCCTACTGGACTCACTCACCCCCGCGGCGCCCCACGCCGTTATTTGCTGGGCGGCAACCTACTAGACATCACTTTCGTGCCATCTAGATTTCAGCGCGTTCTGCTGCCTTGGAACTATTCGCACAACAGACTGCTACTGACGACCCACCCCCAGGCAACATCTTCTGAATTTTCATAATTTGAAAGAACTAGTCACATGTCCTCATCAGGAATTCAAAAGAAATTGCCACGGTCTCTTCGTTGTTTAAATGTTTTTACTGTTTTTGTTTTGTTGTATATATTTATATGTTATTAAAGTTTTATATTCCTACTACTTTGTTGGAGTGCTATATATTTTTAATGTGACACATAATTGTAAAAACTTTGATGTACAAAGAGTCATTCCTGGAATCTTCCGCTTCAGGCTCGGTCCCCTCCCCAATCACAATACAGGATGGTTTTCAGATAGTAGGAACACGTGTGGTGTGACGGATCTCATCGGGTGTGGGCCTTGATCTACTATAACTCCTTTGAAGAGGGGTGATTCTTTACAGCTGGGGCCATAAACTACATCTGCAGGGCTAGCTGATAGCCTGGACAATCGGACACAGAGGAAGAGGAGTGTCAGAGGGTGCGGTAGTGAATAGGGCGAAAGGGAGGTGTCGGGCGGGCACAGAGTGTGATTCTCAGGGAAGAGCAGCGCAGATGGGGGGAGGTTTATTGCCCATGCATAAGACAGAGAGCGGGGGTGACCAGTGCCTGGGGAAGATGCTTGCGAGGGTGGGGAGCCATGCTACGAATCGACAGCGTGCAGAGAGTGGGTCTGGTCAAGGCATCTAAAATGGCTGCCGCGCACGACAAAAGTGTGGCATTTCAAAAAAGGCAAGATGGCGCAAACAATGTTTTTCAACACTTCCTCATTTCCTTCGAATCGAACGTTAACAGACGTTGGTGCATATTACCAAAGTTAAGCGATATTTATCGCTAACGATGCTTACCAACGAATTTTTTACCGCTAAGCATCGTCAGAAATTATCGAAGATAAACCTTGCTATTATCAAGGTTTATCGCAAATGCGATAAAAAACGGCCGCAATGCATGAATATCGCTAAAAAGTCAGCGATATTCATGCATTACCGAGCTAATGCTCTTAGCCATGTTATCCACCTCCCATTGGATAACATGGCTAAGAACTGCTCAGGGCAGGTGTTACTTTTTGGAGATATTCGCGCTTAGCGCGAATATCTCCAAAAGTTGGTAATAGGAGATAGATATCTTGCATGTTGTAATGCAAATTATTGTGGTATATGGAACTCATACCATAATCTCTCAGGAAAGCAGAAACTGATCCTTTTGGGACCGCCTGAAAAGGCCTAGGGGGTGAGGGGTACTCTACTTTGCCCCCTTTTCACGTTCCGAACTATTTTATTTTACTCTCTTCTGTAATTACACAAAATAGCAGCGATAAGATGCATCGGAGACACACAGTGAGAGAAAGGAGGCCGGAGATGAAGAAGAGATGTCAAATACACATTGGAGATAATATAGTGGCAGAAGGGAAGTAAATATGAGTAAACTTACCATGTAACATAAAAATGTTGCACTCTATACTATAAGTCTCATTTTATACTACAATCACTTCGCTACAACCTCATAAATTAAAAATAAAAATGAATAATGTCTCAAACTATTTTTGATTTCTAAATATAAATTTATTCTTCAGAATTTTCTAAATTTGAAAGAACTAGTAACATGTCCTCATCAGCAATTTCCTCATGAAAAGTCTGCAGTGATGATTCTTGTAACTCTATGGTCTCCAAACATTCGATAAATTCGCCATCAACAGATTGATCAAAAAAATCATTCAAGTCATCTCCTCCTTGTGACAATATTTCATTATTGGTGCTGTCAATTTCAATCAATGTAGTGGAATCATTCAAGTCATCTCCTCCTTGTGACAATATTTCATTATTGGTGCTGTCAATTTCAATCAATGTAGTGGAATCATTCAAGTCATCTCCTCGTGACAATATTTCATTATTGGTGCTCTCAATTTCAATCAATGTAGTGGAATCATTCAAGTCATCTCCTTGTGACAATATTTCATTATTGGTGCTGTCAATTTCAATAAATCTAATGAAATCATACACGTCATCTCCTCCTTGTGACAATATTTCATTATTGGTGCTCTCAATTTCAATCAATGTAGTGGACAATTCAAAAGAAATAGCCACGGTCTCTTCATTGTGAGCCATTTTTTTTTTAAATTGCTTGCTGTAAATTGCAGAAAAAAATAATCACTTTCATTTATCGTTTTTAGTAATACATAATATAAAACTAACTTTATCAAGTATTTAGTATAACAGAAGGACTGCAAATAAATAACAGAAAACATTTTTCAAATTATCTTCAAGTGTACAACATAGTTCCCCTTACAAATTAACAACTCACCTTTTTAAAAGTAGGAGAAGTGTTAGTACTGTGTAAATCAAACACCAGAAATTCACCACCAAAAATTCCTCACAAATGTACCTCAGACAGTAGTATCACAAAATGGCTGTGGTTTCCTCTCATTTGACATATATACATAACCAATTAACTTTCATCACACACAAATACAAAACCAAAGTAACATTTTAATTGGTTCTAAATTTCAACACTTTCAAATGTGTTTTCCCCATGCAATTTTCCATAGGACATTTACATACGTCTACAGCCTGAATGGCTGAACGGAATTACACCAAACTTGGCAAAATGGTACATCAAACCTAAGAGGTCAGGAAGGATCTACTATGCCCCCTTATGGTCATTTGCCCCTTCGCTTTGGCCTCCTCTTGTCTCTCGATCCTACCGAGAGACAAGATGGCGGCCGCTACGGACTGTTTGGAATGTTGACAGACGCCGGAGAACCAATCAGCTTCGCAAAGCTCCGTAACGCGAAAAGTACGCGAAGCGGAGCGCTGTTACAGATATATATCTTTTTTTGAACGTTAATTTCTCAAAATCCACTGGAGCACATATATTGAGACCTAGCAAAGGCACATCGGGCTACCAGTCCCTAATATTTTGCCAAGTTTCGTGCAAATCCATTCAGCCGTTCGATTATTGACATTTAGATACGTCTACAGCCTGAATGGCTGAACGTAATTACACCAAACTTGGCAAAATGGTACATCAAACCTAAGAGGTCAGGGAGGATCTACTATGCCCCCTTATGGTCATTTGCCCCTTCGCTTTCGCCTCCTCTTGTCTCTCGATCCTACCGAGAGACAAGATGGCGGCCGCTACGGACTGTTTGGAATGTTGACAGACGCCGGAGAACCAATCAGCTTCGCTTCACAAAGCTCCGTTGCGCGAAAAGTACGCGAACTGGAGCGCTGCCCGGTCCGCTGTTACAGATATATATCTTTTTTTAAACGTTAATTTCTCAAAATCCACTGGAGCACATATATTGAGACCTACAAAAGGCACATCGGGCTACCAGTCCCTACAATTTTGCCAAGTTTCGTGCAAATCCATTCAGCCGTTCGGGCTAAAAGTGAGGCCAACCGCCCTATGGAAAACTCAATGTTAAAAACACGTTTTGGGACCCCTCTTTTTTCTCGACCCCCCCTGGACGAACCCCCCCCCAATTTTCAGGGGCTGCTCAGAAATAAAATGTGCCATTTTCCTGAAAATTTCAGCCAATTCCGTCCACAAACGCCAAAGTTATTAGACATAGAATTTTCAAAAATCCCATAGAGAAAAAATCCTAACTATATATTACCTACTGGCGGTCGCCAGTAGGTATATATAGTTAGGATTTTTTCTCTATGGGTTTTTTGAAAATTCTATGTCTAATAACTTTGCCGTTTGTGGACGGAATTGGCTGAAATTTTCAGGAAAATGGCACATTTTGTTTCTGAGCAGCCTTTGAAAATTTGGGGGGGGTTCGTCAAGGGGGGGCCGAGAAAAAAGGGGGGTCCCAAAACGCGTTTTTCCCATGTTAATTTCCATAGGGCGGTTGGCCTCACTTTTAGCCCGAACGGCTGAATGGATTTGCACGAAACTTGGCAAAATTGTAGGGACTGGTAGCCCGATGTGCCTTTTGTAGGTCTCAATATATGTGCTCCAGTGGATTTTGAGAAATTAACGTTTAAAAAAAGATATATATCTGTAAGCGCGGACCAGGCAGCGGTCTGGTTCGCGGACTTTTCGCGCAACGGAGCTTTGTGAAGCGAAGCTGATTGGTTCTCCGGCGTCTGTCAACATTCCAAACAGTCCGTAGCGGCCGCCATCTTGTCTCTCGGTAGGATCGAGAGACAAGAGGAGGCGAAAGCGAAGGGGCAAATGACCATAAGGGGGAATAGTAGATCCTCGCTGACCCCCTAGGTTTGATGTGGAGGTTTTAAAAGGGCCCCGCGGGGCAAAAAAAAAAATAATAATAATAATCGAACGGCTGAATGGATTTGCACGAAACTTGGCAAAATTGTAGGGACTGGTAGCCCGATGTGCCTTTGCTGGGTCTCAATATATGTGCTCCAGTGGATTTTGAGAAATTAACGTTCAAAAAAAGATATATATCTGTAACAGCGCTCCGCTTCGCGTACTTTTCGCGTTACGGAGGTTTGCGAAGCTGATTGGTTTTTCGGCGTCTGTAAACATTCCAAACAGTCCGTAGCGGCCGCCATCTTGTCTCTCGGTAGGATCGAGAGACAAGAGGAGGCCAAAGCGAAGGGGCAAATGACCATAAGGGGGCATAGTAGATCGTCCCTGACCCCCTAGGTTTGATGTGGAGGCTTTGAAAGGTTCTCGCAGGGCAAAAAAATATATACCGTTTTTTTAGTTTTTTTGCGTGGAGTGCGCTCGGTTCGCGAACCGGGAAGCGTTCTGGGGAGCGTACTTTCTTGAAAATTAGTGAAAAAAGTTAGAGTACAATAATAATTGTGAGTGATCAGATGTAGGGTAGCTCTGAGAAGAGCTTTTGGGTTTATGGTACATTTAGGTACTTATAAGTAGGTACCAATGCACATTCTTAAATTCAGAGTGAAAACTCTGTTGCCCTCATCTGAGAAGTGAACTCCATCTCCTCTGTAGATATCTTGCATGTAGTAACGCAAGTTATTGTTGTACAGGGAGCCCATTCCATGGTCTCTCATGTAAGCTGAAACAGATTTGTTTACATGCTTCCTCGATTTCTCAATTTGTGGACAAAATTGGTTCGACCACCTCCATTTCTGTCTTTGGCATATATTTGAATATACCAAGGCAGTCTGAGGAAAAAGTGCCATCAATTGCTCAAAGGTGTCCTTTAAAAGCATTTCCAGACCTACCCCAGTCAAAGTGCCCAAATCATTACCTCCACAGTGCACAATTAACAGGTCAGGTTTTGGCAAATGCATAAAGGTTTTCACCAATGGTATCAATTGGTGACATTTTAATCCTCTGTGGCCAAACCACTTAATTTCCACATCTTGTAAATTGAGGTTAGGTAAATTCCTGTTTTCAGCGTACCTTTGAGCCCAATAGATGTAGCTATGTCCAACAATCCAGACAGAAAACATGGCGAGAGAAGGTTCTCCTGCAGTCAGATGAAGTGTGGCAATGAAATGGCAGTTGAAAAAATGAGAGTGTAAAATGAAAAAAACTGAGGAGTTTCTGTGTTAATGAAGCAGTAAGAGTGATTGGTGGATTTTGATTGCTGAAAACAGAAAGTTAGTGTGCATGGATGAGTTCGTTGAAAGATGTATTTTGAGTGGCGAAGAAAAAATCATTAAATGAAAGAATGCTTTGGATATGCAGGTGCACTGAGAGTTCAGAGTTCAATTGCAACATTGTTGTGTGAGAGGTCTTGCAAGAGGTGGTTGCTATGCAGAAAAAGCAGAGAGGGGGCAGAGGGGGGAAGGGTTTTGCTTTGAAAAAAAGTGAGGGAAGAGTTTTGATTGGGTGACATGAGAGATCTGTGTGAGGAATTACAGCATTTCTGTGCTTTTGATAGCTGCAGACTCTGGAGTGCATACCTTTTGCTCTGCTGAAGACAAATTGGTGTGTTTCTGAGACTGTTTTGAAACTGAAAGTACTTGCTAAGGTGAGAAAAAATTTCTTTAATTTAGATAGAAAATAGTGTGCTTTAAGGAGAAAATTATGAAGAAAGTTGTGTTTTTCAAATGTTGCTTTGTCTCAAGTGTTTCACAAATAGATTTTGTTTGTTTGAGAAATTGTAATTGGAGAAAATGTGAAGTATTAGTACTGACAGGGCTTTTATGTGCATAGGAGCTGTGGAGTGTTTTCAAATTATGACTTGTAAATCGTTTTTGGGAAAAAGCAATGGTTTTAATATTGATGAGAAGGATATAATGGTGTCTGCTTCTTTATAAGGTAATTGAGAGTCTTTCCCATTTCAATGTAAGAAGTTTGTCTGTGGAGCAAATTGCTTGTAAATGTGCTCCCACCTGTGCATGGCAAATTTAGATTTTGAATGTTTCCGTTACATAGGCATGTTAAAGGTGACTGAAACATGCTGCAAAGGCAATCAAAAAATGCTTTTATGTGTCTTAAGGACATTTTAAGTCATTTCCCCATGTGCAGTGTTTTCAAATTATGAGTTGAAAATCGTTTTTGAGGTAAAGGAATGTTTTCAAAATTTATGTGCGCCATATGACCCCAAATTTTTTTTTCAGGGGTGCAGCAGGGTGTTCTTGAGATACCCCTGCACCGTCGGAAAAATTCGTAATTTGCGATGAGGTAATTGCTAATCGCAAATTTCACCTTCATTCCTATGGGCCTCCTGCTGCATGGAAATGAATGGGTAATCTTGCTGAAATGCAAAGTCGAATCTGTATTTAAAAGGGTCTGCACCTCTGTACGGGTGTTCGCTATGTGAAGCACGAAAGTTTCACGGGCCGAACTCAAGGCCACCTCTCTCTGAGACAAAAGAGCTCTTATTCTTGCCATGCTGTTGAAATGTGCTCCCAAGGTTGGTATTTGTGGCCAGATTGAAAACTCCCTATGTTCATGTGTGGGAGGAAATAGAACATTTCTGCAGCAAATAACCCGTTCATTTACTGTTACGATAAAATGAATACTTTTAATTAACCCAGAACAATCTTCATTATTGAGCATCAAATAACTACCATTTTCCAAGAACTTGAACGTGGGGATGATAGCAGGAACTGGCGTGCCTTGCAACACGCAAGCCATATTTGGTCGGTGTTTGTTGCATGAACCGTGTAACTGTCTGTGCCTACACATTAGTGAATGATCTGGCGTCTCAGTGCATTCCTCTCCATTCAGATAAAGTTCTTGATCATCTTTGAAAATCTGTATGTGTATGGAAGCGACCAGACTTGATGAAGAAAACCACTACCTAAAGGTTAATAACGACCTATTGGTATATATTTCATACAATTTGAAAACTTATATAAAGCAAAAGGCAGCGTTATTAAACCGTGGATAAGGCACGTTGCCAAAGCAGTCAACCTTTTGGATTTATACTGGAAATGTTAAAGGAAGAATTACGGAGTAGGGCCTGTAAATCTTTAATAGACAACGAGTAAAATTACTCCAACCATCGTATTCCTCTAACTCCGGGATAGTAGGGGTGTTTAATTTTTTAGAAGTAGCCAATCCAAAGCATTTGGTCTGGGAAATTGTTTCATTCACAAACAACATATGTTTTGGGATGAGACATGCACGGTGGAAAGCCTCAGTGCCTTGTACCTGCCAGGTTCGTGAACCCCAAACTGATGTAGATCCTGGATATTTTTACTCTGTATTACGTTAGCATGGTCTCATTACTGGTTTAAACGCCATTTTTCCTTTTTTGTAACTTCTGCACACGACACTTAGTTGTTGCTTTAGCTTTCAGCCTACCTGCGTCAAGATCTATGCCTGCTTCAAGCAGGCGCAGGGTTTTGATGTAGCTTTGTCCTATCTGATTGTAAATGCGGCACACCGTGGGTGGCAGAGCAGCGGTGCACGTTAACTGGTGCATCCCTGGGGATGTGCTAGTTAATATAAATCTGTCCCTTTACATTTAATTATGTGCAGGGGACACAGAGTAGGTGAGGTTTATCCAAGGTTAAGAAGAGATGAGTCCTGTTCAGTGAAAAATTGGAGATAGGCTTCAGTATATTATATACTTAAGTAGTGTGTTAAGTTTTTGATGACTGTTATTAATTTACTGTTGGGTAATAGTGGTTAATAACATTTTTTATTATATTTTACCACAGATTCAACTGCACATTATTTCAAGATTTTAGGATGCCTAGCAAAGAAAGAGTAAGAAAGGCTGGAAAACGTCAAAGACAGCAGGAGCATGGAATATTGCAGCAGTCCTCTAACAAAAAGATTTGTCAAGTCACCAAGAAAGCACCGGGTAAGAGTCGAAAAACAGTCATAAGAAATATGTGTAGTAAAAAAAATATTACTACAGAAAATGTTTCACTCCAGAAAAGGAGACCGAATTCAAATGGTAAGGAAAGGCCAATGAGAAATGTTACTGCTAGAGTAAGAGATAACTCTATGCATGAAAGTAGAAGGAAACAACAGTTTAGGGATATTCGTAAACGAATGTTCCGCAACAGGATAATTGGGAATTTGTTAAAAAATATTAAGAAAGGTCAGCAGAAAGTGGTTTTTTATAAGAGAAAAAAAATAGTTGAGAAAGTTATTGATCAGGCATTTGAATTTAAACGTAAGTTATTTATTTTGACAATCAATAGAATTAGGAAGCTAAACAAGGTAATTTATGATTTCAAAAGAAATAGTAGATGGAAGAGAATAGTTAATCGTAGTAATTTTTGTGAAGTTTTTTCTGGAGAATGGATGCATAGTTCAAGCTCTGAGGCATTTTTTAATGAGGAGAGTTATTTCCAGGATAATGATTTGGTGCATGCAGTTGACACCAGTGGTCGAGCTTATGAAGTGAAAGATGGTTGTCCAGTTGAAAAAGAAAAACTTGTGAGAACAGAGATAGAAGAGGTGTTAGGTAATGAGGTTTTAGGGAGACGTCCTAAGGGTCCTGTGTACACCTGGAAGTGTAGTAGTATTTGCAGTGTACGACAGGATTCCATCAATTTGCTTTGTGATTTTATACGGTCATTTAGTAAGAAAAGTTTGAAGCAGAAAATGAAGTTGTTGCAAGAATTAGATCCTTGCAGAGTGAGAGAAGTGATAGGTTTGCATGGTCATTCACTGGCTTGTCTTTCCAGGAGAGTATGCCAGAGTGTTTTTCATCATTTCAGGATGCTAGCAGTGCATCATAATAAAGTGAGGAAATTAGTTAGAATGTTGTATTATGCTAAGAGTCCAGCAATTATGCTAAAACAATTATGCGCTGCTCTTTTGCATGGTTCTGAAATAGATGTGAAGAATATATGTGAAGAAATTGAGTTTTGTTACTTTGGAAGTAAAGAGGAGAATGTTGAAATTGACCAAGAAGAAGAGAGTAATGTGGAAGATAGTGTACAGGTTTCCAGTACAGATAATTTCCAGAGGGAAATTGCGACGTTTGAGGTGAAATCAAGTGAGAGGCCAAATTTCACTTGTGTGTGTTGTCGACGCACTTATTATAAGAATCAGACTAAGTTAGTGGATTTATATGGAAAAAGTGAAAGGGAAAATAATAGTGAATGGAAGGATTTTGCAACATACTTGATGGTAGAAAATTGTTTTGATTTGGGATTGGATCAACGTGTGTGTACTTATTGTTGTAACAAATTAAATCAAAACCAGATGCCTGCTAGAGCAGTTCATAATAATCTGGAATTGGTTGAAATTCCTTCTGAATTGAAGGATTTAAATACTTATGAATCTATTTTGATTCAAAGTATCCATCCCTTTCAGGCTATTGTAAGAATGGAGCCAAAGACAGGGAAATTGCCTCCATCAGATTTACAGAGAGGATTAAAGGGAAGAGTTGTTTATTTGCCTCTAGATTTGAAGAAAAACATTAACACAATTGGAGTAGAAAAAGTGGAAGAGGAACCTCTGGTTATCTTAGTTAATGGGGTTCCGACAAAGAATAAGAAAATATGGCAAGATTTAGTAGATGTTAGGAAAGTCAAAAGGGCAACATTGTATTTGAAAAAATATAATAAATACTATAAAAATGTATATGTTGCAGAAGAGGAAGTAAGTGAGGAAGAGGATAGCGATTTGTGTGCTGGTCAAATTGAGAAAGTAGAACCCTGTACTAGTGAAGAAATATATGAACATTATAGTGTTCATCCTTTGCATTCCAAGGAAGTCATGGGGAATGCTATTGAGTTGTTTCAAATGAAACAAGCGAAAGGGAGTCCCATTAGTGTTTGGGAGGAAAGTTTGGAAGCTCGGTGTTTCCCACAGCTTTTTCCAACAGGTCAGGGAGGAAGATATGATGAGCGACCTCATCAAATTCCTGCTTCTGAATACCGGACTTTGCGATTGTATGCAGGAGATCCTAGGTTTCGACAATGCATTCCTTATTTGTTTCATCTCCTGTTTGAAAGCGATCTGTCTGGACTGTCATATGCAGTGAACCACATCTTGAAAAGTGGTATACACATGCAAAACATCTCAGCAAGTGACTTTATGGATAAAGTCAATGTCCAAGACAGTATTTTGGATTCTCACCTGATTAATCTCATGGCGTGTCAGCGTGGTACTAATGAGTACTGGTACCGTCGTCATGGTGATTTAAAATGTATGCTGAGGAACTTAGGAACTCCCACATGGTTCCTCACTTTGAGCTGTGCTGAGTATGGCTGGGAAGACTTACTTGAATTTCTACGAGAGGCAAATGCTAACGTAGAAAACATCGAATTCAAGACACCCGGAGAACTGTGCTCTTTGGATCCAGTCAATGTATGTAGGTACTTCAATCATAGATTTGAAGGTATGATGTCTTTCATCATGAATAAGAAGAATCCACCTCTTGGAGAGGTGTTGGATTTCTTCTGGAGGAAGGAGTACCAAGCAAGAGGTGCTCCTCATATACATATGTTGCTGTGGATCAAGGATGCACCTAAATTTGGAACGGATGCAGATGACTCAGTGATGAGTTTCATAGAACAGTATTCTACGTGTGCTGTTCCAAACGCAAAGGAGAAAAAAAGCCTAAGAGAAAAAGTTCTACGTTTCCAAAGCCATCGATGTGGAAAGTACTGTCGTCGTAAATTCCGGAACAAAGACAAGTTCTACACCAAATGTCGTTTCGGCTTTCCACGATCGGTGATTTCTAAAGGAAGAGTGAACAGTTTGATGTCTTCGCTGCGACATAATGTGATGAAGAAATCACCTAAAAACACATACAATTTGAAGAGGAACGAAGAGTCTAAGTACATCAACGACTACAACCCGGTGATTTTGTCCATGTGGAATGCTAACATGGATATACAGTTTGTGGCTGATAACTGTATGGCTGTGGCTAGGTATGTGACATCTTACATCACCAAAAAAGAGAAGACAGAATTGAAGGATATGTGGGAGGACATTTCCCATGAAAAGAGCCTCAGCAAGAAGTTGTACAGTTTCAGTCTGAAGATGTTGTCGCATCGAGAAATCGGAGCTTACGAATGTTCTGACCGGTTGTCTTCAGCAAGTCTCTATGCCAAGTCCAGGAGTATCGTTTGGGCGAGTGTTGGTCTTGCTGCAACGCGTAATCGAGTTCTGAAACCTGTGCGGGAAATTGAGTATTTGGCGGAAAAGGAGCCAAACAGTACCGACATTTTGAAGAGCAACATGTTGGATACATATTATCCAAATCGAAGCAGTCACCTCGAGAATGTTTGTCTGTATGAGGTTCTGCAAAATTACATATTCAAGAGGAACATCAAAGAAGATACTGAGAAAGGAGTGTATGCTGTAATAGGAAGTGAGGGATGTCTGGTCAAGCAAAGAAAATGCCACTTGATAAACCATCGAAAATTGAGTGGCGAATCTCGTGAAAAAAAGGAGTTTTTCTATTTAGCACTTTTGCAACTTTTTAAGCCTTGGCGTGCAGAAGAGGAACTGCTTGGAGATTTCCTCTGTTACGAAGACTCTTTCAATGCTGCCAAGGAGACCATAGAATGTCCTGCTTTTCCCAAATATGTAGAAATGTTGAATGTGGAAATTGAGCAGGAAGCAACGATTGCAGCCGAGATTGCCAGAGACAGTTCTCAGGACAGTCAGAGTTCTGCTTCATTGAGTCAGGATCCACTAGGAGGACCTCTTATCGAAAATGAAGCTGCCACTGCTATGAATGAAGTGGAAAGAGCCATGGCACATGCTCAGGAGGATGCGGTTAACTTAGAAGAGTTGGAAAGACAACTCAACGTTGAGCAGAGGAAAATATATGACGAACTTACCATGCAAATTGATCATGGATTAAGTCATGATAAGAAAGAGTGCTCATGTACGTCGTTGAAGCCTGTCCGACTGTACGTGAGTGGAGAAGCGGGAACTGGAAAAAGTTTCCTTATTAAAGCAATTTCATGTTATTTGCAGGAAAGGACAGAGTCATCGCTGTCTTGTGTTGTCACCGCTCCAACTGGACTGGCAGCACATAACATTAAAGGGATTACTTTACATCGTTTACTGATGCTGCCAGTGGAGCATGACAACAAATTAGAATATCACAAGCTATCTGGAGATGCTTGTTTTGAAGTTTCAAGAGTCTTGAGGAAAATGAAACTTCTTATCATTGACGAAGTAAGCATGGTTTCCAATGTTATGCTTGCCTTTGTGCATTTGAGAATGCAAGAAGTTCTCAAAACAGAGTATGATGTGTTATTTGGTGGCAAACACATCATTGTTTTTGGAGATCTTCTGCAGCTGACACCAGTGAAAGGGCAACCTGTGTTCAAAATGCTCACGCATGAAGATACCAGGAAGTGCTTAGGGAGTATTGGCAACGTCAATATATGGTTAAACTTCAATTATGCTGAACTGCATGAAAATATGCGTCAGGCAAAGGATGAAGTTTACAAGACTATTCTACAAGATGTTAGAATTGGAAAAGTGACCGAGCATGGGAAAGAAGCTTTACATGCACGATTACTGACAAATTTATATCCAGACGAAGATGTTGTGCCTGAGAATATTTTTCAGAAAGTTACTGAGAAAAAATCTGGAATATGTTTGATGCCAACTCTTGCAGAATGTGCCAAATTCAACAACAAAATGTTGCATTTAGAAAAGCAAGAGATTGTGAAATTGGAAGCTATTGACAGAGTAGAGCATATGGGATCAACAATTATTTTGTCTGAGAATCTGAAAACAAAATTGGATTCATTAGAGAAGAGTATATCTAAAACTGCGGGTTTTGAAAAGACTCTGAATGTGTGCTTGAACTGCCGTATAATTTTAAGAAGGAATTTACATGTTGAAAGAGGTCTGGTAAATGGATCAATGGGTAATGTTGTTGATTTTGTGAAATACAGAAATAGAGATGGAATTGAATTTTTAAAAATTAAATTTGATGGCATTGAGGAAGTACAGCTAATTGCTCGTTGTTCTGCTAGATTTTTGCTTGTAAAAGACTTATATGTTCGTCGTAAGCAGTTTCCTGTTTGCTTGGCATATGCGGTGACAATCCATAAATCGCAAGGTTTAAGTGTAGACTGTGCATTGGTGAATATTGGCAGTTCTGTGTTCAAGGAGGGTATGGCATATGTGGCATTGTCACGAGTTAGGACTTTATCGGGATTGTACTTGATTGAGTGTGATGTCACAAACATTTGTGCGGATCTAGATTGTGTTAAGGAATACAATAGGTTGAGAAGAGAGTATGCGCCACATTTGCCTCAGTATCCTTTGTTTGAGAAACGTGTGGTAGGCCGGAAACGAAGAAATGTGACCAATACTGGGGAGGTTGTAGCAAAAAGACGAAAAGTTGATGAACCTGAAATTATAAGCAGAAACAAAAAGGATTCTGTTGAAGATGTTGTTGGTTTTCAATTTGAAAACAGTTCTGGTGTCAACTGCTATGCTAATGTAGTGGTTAATGTTGTCTTTTCTCTAGAAACTTTAAAAGAACAGATTGTGGTCAATTCGGATCAAAGATTTTGCAGTTTGTTAAATTCTGTGTTAGAGAAATGTAGCACTGATAGAACAAACATAGAAAGTGTGTCTGAAATTCGAAATCTGTTAGACAGATGTTCAGGCCAAACACAATTCTCTCAAAATAGTCAGCAAGATTGTCAGGAGTTTTTAATGTATATGCTTGATGTATTGCATGATGAAGGTGTAGATGTAGATCACCTGTTTGGGCTTTCTTATCAATGGCAGCATGACTGCGAGAACTGTAGGGTATCAGCTACTACTAGTGTAGACTCAGAAAGATTTATATATTTAACTTTGCCAGACAGTAAATCAGTCTCTTTTAATAAGCTAGTAAAAGCCGCTGATCACAACATGGAGTGTAGCCAATGTAAATCTGAAATGATGTCCACTTTATTTATACGAACATATGGCCAGTATGTCATTTTAATGTTCCAACGATGTAGGCCTGATGGAACAAAATTGACAACTTTAATTAAAAATTTTGTGGCTTCACAGTTGTCAATATCAGGAAGGACTTTTGTAACTGTAGCAATTATATATCATGATGGTCCTTCAATAACATCAGGACATTATACAGCTTATTTAAAGTGTAGAAATGGCTGGTCATTCTGCAATGATTCTGTTTTAATTTTCAAAAAAAAATTGCCATATGACCTTAAAAACTCTTACCTGGTGTTTTTAAAACCAAAATTTTAGGGAAAGAATCTCGGGATGTTCTCTGAGGAATTTCAAGAAGTTCTCATGGCTCCTACACTATTTGGCCTTGAGGATAAGTGTAGTACAGAGACATAACTTTTTACCATAACACTGGACGTTATTGAGAAATACGTGCACTGTGAATGAGTTCAGAAAAACTATTTCTTTTTATAAGCTAATTGAAGCAGCGAATCAAAACATGGAGTAGAGGGAATGTAAGTCTGCAATGCTGTCTACTGTTTTACATTGCTTTGTGATTAAAAGTGATGTAGAGAATTAAATAATTGTACTAGTCATAAAGGTAGTGTAAGTCTGCTTCATAGTAAGCAGTATCAGTGTGATAGGAAATGTAGAACATGATTGAGCAAGAAGGGGAAGATATTACTAGTCCAGGATTGTGTAAATGATCTTCAACATTTTAATTCTGAAAGTTGCGGAAATGCGAAAAGACGGGATTGGCTTACAAGAAATCCAAGAGTTATACATGGCTCTGACACGATTTGGCCTTGTGGAATCGTGTGGTAGAGAGCGAGAAGTCATTTATTGTATGTAACATGTTTTTGAAAACGATGGAGGTTTTCTTTCAGAAAGTGGCGGGTTGAAAGTAATAACAGCACAACAGAGTGTAAGCTGTTCATAGGACATCCTTGGCAGTCATGGAAAGTAAGTTAACTTTAAGGAGTTCTGAATTCTGATTTGTAATGTATGGGTTTTTTAAACACAATCATTTTGATTGTGTTTTTTTTTCCCCGCTGTTATATGATGAATACCTTCAAGTCACTGTTTTAGTGAAATTTGATACATTCTGAGAACAGCAAAAATAAACCATTTAACATGTATAATTAATTCTGTTCTGTTTGCATTTATGATGTACATGTAGAACTGTGTAGGAGGCATGGAGAAGGTGAGGCTTCTGTCAGTGTCAAAGTTGTTGCATACAGTGCTCATATTCTACGTAGTCTTTTATATTTCATTACTTTCACTGTTTCTGACAGATCTAAAAAATTTTTTTTTAAAAGAACAGTAAGTATAAGGGAAGGAAACAGACAGTTATGTTAAAAGAAACACAGCTATAGGGAATAAACTAGGGATACTGTTACCCGCAATCCTCTGCTGATGATGTCACTGAGCATGTCATGAATGATGTAATATGTGACATCATCAGCAGTGGATTACGGGTAATAGTATCTCTAGTTTACTCCCCTATAGCTGTCTTTCTTTTAACATAACTGTCTGTTTCCTTCCCTTATACTTACTGTTCTTTTTTATAAAAAAAAATTTTTGGTTCGCTTCCGGTTCGCGTACCGGGGAGCGAACTGGGAAGCGAACTAAGAGAAATAGAGGTTGGCACAGTTGCAAATATTGTACCAATTTTTTTATAACGGGGAGGTAGTTCTGAAAAGAACTTTTTTTTAAATTGTTTTTGTTGTTTTATATTTTTTTTATTATTTTTCTGAACATTTTTTTACTTTTTTTGAATTTTTCTGAACAGTTTTATATTTTTTTTGTTTTTTTTTCGGAGGGGGCAACGAAAACGATTCATTGTAAAGGGCTGAACAGGAGGAAGAAAACAAAAAAAAGAATTTATTGTTTGGGGAGTTTCGGACAAACATGAGCATGATTGTTAATAGCTCTGTTGATCAGAGTGATGCTACTTTCTGCGTAGCAAATGATTCCACTGCAATGTACGCAGACTTGTTTTACTTCACGAAATCTCGTTTGTATATTTGGCACCATCTCCCTGCCCTCTGGTCCCGTTACTTCCGGTACAACAGATCTTCTGGCCATAATAGGGAGATTATCTAGGTCGTCCTGTTCCTCTTCTTCCTCTTCTTGCTGAATTATAACTTTAGCAGGTGGTCCACTCTTCCTTGGATGTGGTGGAGGTGGTGGGGAAGCACCAGCTGAAGCTAGTAAAGAAGCCATTGCTCACTGGTAACAAAGGGTCTTTCTCTCACAATGATGAAAGTCAGAGTGAGGAAAGAAGGAGGGATTTTCACCATTTGGGAAAAAAAATAGTTCTCAACCAATGAAAAGTGTTCATTTTAGATCATATGACCTAGTCTTACATCATTAGGAAACCGAAAGTGAAATGAACCAATGAAAAGTGTTATTACCAAGTCACATGACCTGCTGTGTTTACGTTACGCGCTTTGCAGGGCCTCCCGGTTTGCTTCCAGAAACCTGTGCTTTGCGACTCGGTAAGCGTACGAGTTCGCTAACGTAGCACGTCATATGACGTATCACGCGACAACGCAAAACGTCATGCGGACGGGAGGCGTCACGATGTTGTTTTCTAACGCGGCAGTTGCGGTAAAGAAACGTTTACCGGCTCGCGGTCTATTTCGCGGCATCAAGGTCAGCTAACGGGAAGCTTCCCGATTCGCGAAGCGGGAACGAAGAAAAAAAAATATTTTAAAAAAAAAATTATTCATAAACATATAAAATATATTTTTGGATTTAAAGAAGAATACATTTTACAGCTACAGATATTAGCTGTTAAAAAACCAATGAAATTCACAGAAAAAACCATAGGTTATAGACCATATATAGTTAGGAATTAGCATTTACAAAACCTTGAAAATTCACTGAAAAAACCATAGGTTATAGACCATATATAGTTAGGAATTAGCATTTAAAAAACCTTATTTTACTCACACAAAACCATTGAAATTCCATATATAGTTAGTTGCACTAACTATATATCGCGCACCCGTAATCCACTGCTGATGATGTCACATATTACATCATTCATGACATGGTCAGTGACATCACTGATGACATCACTGATGACATCTCAAATGACATCACTGATGATATCTCATTTGACATCAATGGTCACATCAATGATGATATCATTAATGTGACAATACAATGCATCTCCTCACACTTTAATATAACCTCTGTTACACCCAGTGTTAAATACAGAGTATAATTTTTGAAACCATTGACACACCAATACTAGTTACTACATACCCACTCACTGATTCCTACGTCTACACACACATTCACTCATTCACCCATACAATCATTCATACATACAATCACTCATCTTTACAACACTATCATATGCACTCATACACCTATACAGACACTCACACTCTGCCACTCATCCATGGAGTTACTCACACACCTAGTCAGTCCTGTAAAGAATCAATCACAGTTCCATTTTCTAATCTACACAGTTAAACATAGAGTACCTTACATTTTAAAACATATACTAACACATACTTACTCTCTTATAGAATCACTGATACAAGTACACATTGATCTGCACAGAGTCACACACCTCCCAGCCAGTCATACACACACTCAGTCTCCCATACAAATACTTGTGCAACCAATCAATAACCCATATAGCTACTTATATAGCTACTGATCAACACATGCAGCAGCTTGCACAACAACAGACATGCTGATGCACACTTTCAGACAGTTTAGTCACTAACCCGTGCATTTAGTAAGACGCATTTAATCACTCACTCATACAGTCAATCACGCACCTACTAAAACCTTCATTGAGACACTTATACATCCACTCATTCTTCAATATGTAAAACATATTTAAACTTTACAGAAACACATAATCACTGGATGTTGTCATC
Organism: Lissotriton helveticus; assembly: GCF_964261635.1. Lineage (NCBI taxonomy): Eukaryota > Metazoa > Chordata > Amphibia > Caudata > Salamandridae > Lissotriton > Lissotriton helveticus. The sequence goes on along the minus strand of NC_136071.1, from coordinate 879,865,278 downwards.
AGTGATGTCATCAGTGATGTCACTGACCATGTCATGAATGATGTAATATGTGACATCATCAGCAGTGGATTACGGGTGCGCGATATATAGTTAGTGCAACTAACTATATATGGAATTTCAATGGTTTTGTGTGAGTAAAATAAGGTTTTTTAAATGCTAATTCCTAACTATATATGGTCTATAACCTATGGTTTTTTCAGTGAATTTTCAAGGTTTTGTAAATGCTAATTCCTAACTATATATGGTCTATAACCTATGGTTTTTTCTGTGAATATATATATAGAGAGAGAGAGAGAGAGAGAGATGGGTGGATAGGAGGGTGTGTAGTGACTATGAGTGAGTGTGTGGGTGTTTGAATGGCTGTATGAGTGAGTGACTCAGTGTATAAGTGGTGTAAGGATGAGTGAATGGCTGTTTGAGTGTGTTTTGGGTAAGTGAGTTGGTGTAGTGAGTTGGTGTATGAGTGCCTATATTGGAGAGTGTCTGTGTGAACGGCTGTATGGGTGAGTGAGCGAATGTGTAAGTGCTTGTATGTATGTGTGAATGGGTACATAGGTGGTGATGAGGATGTGTGAGTGTTTGTATGGGTGTGAGAGAGAGGATGTGTGAGAGACTGTGTAGGTTAAGACGTGGGTGTGTGAGTAGCTGTATGGGGGAGTGTGTGGCTATGTGAGTGGCTGTATGGGGGTGTGAGTGATTGTATGAGTGGCTGTATGGATGAGAGAATGGTTGTGTGAGTGGCTGTATGAGTAAGTGAGTGAGTGGGTGTGTGAGTGCCTCTGTGTAGGAGTGAGTGGGTATATAAAACACTGGAATGGGTATGTGGTGAGTGGCTGTGTGGATATGTGAGTGGGCATAAGAGAAGTTGTATGGTGGTGTGAGTAGGTGTGTGAGTGGTTTTGTGGATGATGTCATGAGTGATGTAATTTGAGATGTCATCAGCTATGTCACTGACCATGCCATGAGTGATATAATACATGAGGTAATAAGCAGTGCACTTCAGGGGCATAAGTTATAGTTAGCTCATGTAACTATAACTGCTGAATTTTACTGGTTTTGTACAAGCCAAATCTGAGCCTAACTATAATGTCCCTGTTCATTTCGTTTTTTTCAGTGAATTTCTAAGGTTTTTTACATTTTTATTTCCTAACCATAACATCCCTGTAACCTTTGTTTTTTTAGGTGAATTTATATGATTTTTGTTAACTGGTACTCATGTTTGCAGAGTAGTGGAGTAAGGGGGTGGGGCCTCCATCCAGCTCACAAGAATCCTGCTATGTGGGACTTACTGGAAGTAAAAGGGGGGTTTATGCCCCCCCCATGGACCCTCACCATCCAAACGGACTTCATCCCCCAACCAGCAGTGCGCCAGGAGGTGTGTTTGCTGATTGGCAGAGTAAGGGGGTATGGCCTCAGAAGACCTCTCAGCAATCCCACTGTATGGGACTTAATGGAGGTAACAGAAGGGCCTGTTGGCTCCCCAGGACCCTCTGGATCCAAGGGGACTTCATCAACCAACCAGCAGTGCTACAGGAGGTGTGTTTGTAAAGTGAAGGAGAAAGGGGGCGGGACTCCAACGACTTGCCAGGCTGGGCTTCCTCATTTTTTTAAAATGTGTTCTAGAAGGGTTCTAGAACATGCTCCCCCCCCCACTTCCCTGGGACAATATCAGCCCTGAGGACCCCATCCCTTTCTTGTATGGGGAAGGGACCATGAGGACCCCATCTGGGGACAATTTTGACCCCAGAGCCCAATCTCCAGGGCCAGTTTTTAAAAAATATATAACTCGCCAAATGGAGGGAGGCTGAGCAGCCCCTTCCAGGGATAATTTTGGCCACGGGGACCACATCCCAGCCTATATAGTGAGTGCCCTGATACCACCCAGGGTGCCCACTCACCATTAATGGGATTGAGGAGTAGCCTGAAGGCCTCCACAGTCCCTTGCCAGCTCACTGCCTCCTGCAGAAGCCGGCATTGCTTTTACAGAGAAGGAGCTGCTAACATTTAGCACCATATCTGTAAAAGCAATTTTCCTATGCTTTGAGCATAGGAAATTTTCAATGCTCTCTCTTGCTGAAAGCAAGCACAGTTTGCTGTGGTTTGGCGGGAGTGGTAAAGCATGCATGCACTGCATTTATGTCATATTTAGCCCCGGCAAGGTGGTGGTCCCCAGGGCATGGAGGTTACCAGCAGGCAACCCCCACATACATTTTTGAGAATCCCCCAAGGAGGTGGCCATCCCCGGGCCTTTAGGGCTCCTAGAACGGACATGCCCCGCCTTCTACATATATTGGACATGCTCCCCGGACCTGTCCCACCCGAGGGCTGATTGAAAACAAAGCGTGGGAGCCCATGCTTCATTTATTTTAAACAATATCAGAGGGATTTGTGAATCCAGTGCAAATCCTGTCAAAACCGTTTAAGAAATGCTTTTTTCGCCCCTGGGCGATCCCTGTGGGACCAAACCCGCCCCCCCCCCGCCCCCAAAGAGGCCTAGGGGGTCAGGTTGTTTGTCTACCCTGCCCATTTTCTTTTTTCTTAAAATCATTTATGTGACCCGGTTCAAGCAAGTCACAAGATGGCTGCCAACACATCCCTGTTTGAAGTGTTGGCAGCCAATCAGATCAGAACACAAGATCAGGAGGGATCACAAATCCTTTGGGGCCCAAGTTATATACCTGAAAAACCTTTAAATAACTCTACAACTACTGAACAAATTTACACCAGAACCAAAAATAGCACTTTCTAGGCCAATAGCTACCTTTCTGCCAACTTTGGTGTAATTCCATTCAGCAGTACGGCTGTAGCTGTGTCTAAAGTTCCTATGGAAATTAACATGGGGAAAACGTGTTTTGGAGCCCCTCCATTTTCCCCGCACACCTGCTTGATGGATCACCCAGAAAATTTCAAGACAGCAGCTGAAGTGTGTGGCAAGCTAGTTTTGAAAATTTCACGAGGATTCGCCAAATGATGGGAAAGTTATTGGAAAATGAAAGAATGCTCTTCCTATGGAAACTACATCCTAATCATAACCACCTACTGGCGACTGCCTGTAGGTTATATATATCAATCAATCAGGATCTATAAAGCCAGGTCTTGAGGGCCAATAAGAATTCTGAAAGTGTGGTGATGGTCCAGAGGTCTTTGCTGTGATGTGGGAGAAGGAGCGTCCTCCACTTCTGCTTCAGTAGATGCGGCAAGTTTGGGAAAGTGAAAGGGAGATGGAGCATAATCTTCTCGATGGTTAAAGGATTTTTAGGCAGGTGTTAATGTAGGCGGGTCCTTGGTTGTATAGAGCCTTGTGTGTGTGGGTCAACAGCTTGCATTGACATTTCTTCTGCATGGGGAGCTTGTGGAGTTTCCTGAGATGCAGTGTGATGTGGGTTTGTTGGCGAATGCCGAGGATGAGTCTGACAGCGTTGTTTTGTAAGGTCTGAAGTCTCTGTAGAAGGTGGGCAGTGATTCCTATGAAGAGGGCATTTCGGAAGTCCAGTTGGCTGGTGATGAGGGCATGTGTCATGGTGCATCTCGTGTGTAGGGGTAGCCACCTGAAGATCTTACGTACCATGCGCATAGTGAGGAAGCAAGTGGCAGAGACGGCATTGATATGTGATTTCATAGTGAGCTTGTTGTCAATGATGATTCTTAGGTTTCTGGAAATTATGTTGAGACCATGGGATCTGACGATGTAGGCCAGCGGGTTCATATATGCATTGAAGAGCATTGGGCTGAGGGATAATGCCTGGGGGACTCCGCGGGTGACCGACTTAGGTTCAGAGGTAAAAGGTGGGAGCAGGATCCTCTGGGTTCTTCTGGTAAGGAAGGAGGTGATCTATCTTGGCACGTCCACTTGGATGCCCATTGTGGTGAAGTCTTTCAATCAGTGTGTGGTGGGATCCAGTGTTGAAGGCTGCTGAGAAGTCGAGGAGGATCAAAGCTGCTGTTTCTCCTAAGTTGAGACGGTTTCGGATGTCGTTGGTGGCTGCATCAGGATTAGGAAGGGTTGAGTAGCTGATTCTGCTCCAGGCGTTTCATGAATTGATTGTTGATGATATAAATGTATATACACTGAGAAAAAACAAAGGTTACAGGGATGTTATAGTTAGGAAATTTAATTAAAAAAGCATTCGAAATTCAATGAAAAAACCAAAGGTAACAGGGAAATTATAGTCAGGCTCAGATTTCACTCATACAAAACCAGTGAAATTCAGCAGTTATAGTAAAGTGGGCTAACTATAACTTACGCCCCTGCAATGCACTGCTTATGACTTTACATATTACATAACTCATGACATGGTCAGTGACGTCACTGATGACATCCAAATGAGATCACTGAAGGCATCATCCAGTGATTATAAATGTTTTGTAACAGTTTTTGATTGCTAAAATATATACTAAGGTACTACAAAAGTTAAGTTAGTATACCGTGTGTACTACTAGTGAGTGACACCATTTCAAACATATATTATGTGAGTGGTTGTGTGACTTTATGTACCCTTCAATGAGTGGGTGTGTGAGTGACTGTATGGGTGTGGGTGTGGGAGTGGTTATGTGAGTGGCTGTATGGGTGAATAAGTGGGTGTGTGAGTAGCTGTATGGGTGAATAAATGGGTGGATAAGTAGCTATATGGGTGAGTGAGTGCCTGTGCAAGTATCTGCATTGGTGAGTGAGTGGTTGTGTAAGTGGCTGTATGGTGAGTGACTGGCTGTGTGAGTGGCTGTATGGGTGGGGGAATGGGTGTGTGAATGGCAATGTGGTTGACTGAGTGGCTATGTGAGTGACTTTATGGGTGAGTGAGTGGGTGTGTAAGTGGCTGTATGGGTGAGTGAGTGGCTGTTTCAATGGGTGTTTGGTTAACTGAGTGGGTGTGGGAGTGGTTGAATTGGAGAGTGACCGTTCAGTGACTGTATGGGTGAGTGAGTAGATGTATGAGTACTTGTATGGATGTGTACATGGGTATGTAAGTGGTTGTGTGTGTGTGTGAGTGGCTCTGCTGATCGGCTATATCGGTGAGTGACTGGGTGTGTGAATAGTTGTATTGGTGAGTGAGTGGGTGGGTGAGGGCCTGAATGGGAGAGTGAGTGTTTGTGTGAGTGACTGTAAAGATTAGCGAGTGGCTGTGTGGCTAGGTGTTTGGGTAAGTGGGCAGCTGTATGTATGAGTGAGTGGGTTTGTTAGTGGCTCTGTGGCTGAGACAGTGGGTATGTGACTGTTGTATGGGTGTGTCAGTGGCTATATGAGAGGTTGTGAGGGAGTGTGAGTCAGTGTGTAAGTTGTTCTGTGGATGATGTCATCAGTGATGTTTTGAGATGTCATCAGTGATGTCACTGACCATGTTATGAGTGATGTGAGGTCATACACAGTGCATTGCACACGTATAAGTTGTAGGTAGCTGAATTTCACTGGTTTTGTACGAGTGAAACATGAGCTTAATTATAATGTCCCTGTAACCTTTGTTTGTTTTAGTGAATTTCTAAGGTTTTTTTAAATTCTATTATAAAGGTGGTGAAGGCAGAAGGCCTGCTGCGCTGCTGTGTGGCAAAAGCTTGTAAATGAGACCCCAAATGCCAAAGCTGGTAGACTTAAATCTACGTAATGCCTCTTTCCTCTACTGCTAAACACTCCTTGAACCCATGACTCACTCTTGCAGGTTCCTGCATTTTCCTTTTCTGAGGTTTTTCTGTCTTTTTTTTCCTTCATCTTTCAGATTTGTGTGTTTTTCCTTCTCTAGTCATCTGGAAGTATCTGATGCAGGAAAATAAGTGCCGGTCCTCATAAATAAATGCTGTGCCCACCACCGGCAACCTCTGGATCAAATTATGCACTGCACCTCTGGCTCAAACTGCGCACTGCACCTCTGGCTCAAATTATGCACTGCCCCTAATAATAGCCTTTCATTAGCAGTCTTGTGCTGCACAGTCTCCTAGGATTGAAAAAGCCGTTCGGTGTGCCATTAATATGCTAATGCAAGCAAATAACATTATCAAACACAAGGAGATGATGGATGGCATGCTGAAACTTTTCAGACACTCACCCCCAGTCGCAGATCTGTGTTGAATCCATCATCATTCTTTAGCTCACTTCACCACCCAGTTCAGACCCAGCCATATGCAAATCAGTTTTGACCCTCTTCTTCATGGTAACAGTCCAGCCCGAACAGCTGAGCCAGGTCTTCCCTGGACCGGAAACAAGCATCCTGGAACAGGTTTTGGGGTAATGCCACTCATCAGCCAGGCTAGCTTGAATCCAGGGGCAATGTGAGCAAGGGACCCACTTCCCGGCATACCCTGCCAACTTAGGACAAACAAAGCAAACACTAGGAGATGATGGATGGAGCGCTGAAACTTTTCAGACACTTACCCCTAGTCACAGATCTGGGTTGAATGCTTGCTCACTTTGTCAATGGATTCAAGCGAGCCTGGCTGGTGAGGGGTGCTTACCCTGAAACCGGTTCCAGGATGCTTGTTTTCGGTCCAGGGAAGACATGGCTTGTTAGTTTGGGCTAGACTGTTCCCATAAGGCAAGGGGTCAGCACTGATTTTCATATGGCTGGGCCTGAACTGGGGTGGCGAAGTGAGCTAAAGAACAATGATGGATTCAACCCAGATCTGTGACTGGGGTTGAGTGTCTGAAAAGTTTCGGCACTCCGCCCATCATCTCTTTGTGTTACCAAATAATATTTGTGCTTGCCTCTGTTTGCATTTGTTTTTACAATAAAGCTTTACCTGTTTGCTTTACCAATGTTTGTTTAGCGTTTTTCATTACTTTTTACCAAGTTATTCTTCAAACATTATGAAAAAACAACATCCTCAGCAGGAGGCAATGCATTAAATAAAGTGACACACAGAACTAAAATGATGAAATGTGGACTTTTGCAACTCCTACTCGTGTAGATACTGAGTCAGAGCAATTTGTAATCTAGAGCATGCCTCTGTACTTCAGATAGGCTATCAATCTCGTACCTGGAACTGGTACTAGTTTAGCATGCCATCAGAGATTTATGAACAACTCCGTCCATATGTCCTTTGAAGGTAATTTGTGTGAATTGATGTGCTGTCGCACTGTATGTTTGGTGGATGTTGAGGTTTGCATAAGTTTAGCACTAGTGCCCATTTAGCCACCTGCTTCCTGTGATGAATGAGACGAGATAGCCATCATTTTGTGAAGTCATTGAATATGTTGCTCATGTTGCACTTTTATTAGTGTTAATAATAATAGTTTTATTTTATTAATGCTATTTTGAGAAACACTGAGAATTTGCTTTTAAAATGTGTATGCTTAGTGTACTTAAATGTATTCTTTTAATTTTCTTTTATTCGGTATTAACTGGAACTGTTGAATAAAGTGAGGCAAAAATAGCCAACTTGTAAATACTTCAACACATTCCATGAATCTATGTATTCATAATGCATTAAATAAAGAAAGTGTATTCTACCGCATTTGGTAGATTGCAATTGCCCTATGAAAGCAGAACAAAGCAATTTATACCAATAATTGTATGGAAAATGACACTGACTTTTTTGAGCACAGTATTGCTGACTGATAAAGGGCGCTACATTGTTTGCATTCTATTTGCTGCATGGTGTTAGTTTATAAACTGATTGTAAACACAATTGCTGAAAAAGAATATATGTAAAATGTTTTTATAGTCACAGACGCCCCATATGGCTGACAATGTACATTTGCTACGAGAACAGGTCTTGCTTTACTTCAGGCACGTTAAAAAGCAAAGCGCGGATATAGAAAAATCAATGCAATTAATACCCATCTAAAACTGTGGAATACTGTGACTTGGATAAATCAAACTGATCTGGCATTGGCGTGGGAGTATTAATCCTTTTGAAATAACATAATTCCCTAAGAAAGGACGTTGAAAGCTTGGTTACATCAGGAGACAGTGCATCTGATATAAACCACACTAAAAAGAAAACGAGATAAGAAGCTCAGTCAATAAGGCAACATTTTTACCTTTTTTACAACCTTGCCGCAAAGGCCGACCAGGCCCATTTCATCAATGCAGTAAATCGTATGGCCGTACCTCCAGAATTCTAAGTACTTTAAAAGGATTATATCGAATTGCAGGAAACCCGTCTGTACCTGCAGGTTTTGAAATCTATTCATAAACCCTTCGCGGTTCAGCAAGGACGTTGCCTTCCTTGGCGTCCTTTGTGAGTGGCAGTGTGCTTCGCATGTCAGAGGTAATTTTCTCTGATATTCTTCTGATTATAGCAACTCACTAAGGGACTTGTTGGAGATACGGGAGTGAACTGACAGCAGAGAAGTCCCATCGTTTAAATAAGAAGTGCCTGTAAGTTATGAAATAGGTCACAAAGCTGCTCTGTCATCCCTTTTATGTTTTAAAACAGTATTCCTGCTGAAAGTTACAGATATTGTATGTTATCAATGGTAAAAAGAAAATGGAAAAAAACCCTACAGCCTTTAGCCACAGTCTTACGATGAGGTCACATGCTGAATGTTTTTGAAATTGTTGTCTCTTCTTTTTGACTTCCACAATTTTAACAAAAAGAACCAATGAATAATTCGATAGCACTTTTAATGAATACACCTGCTTGTAAGTAAAAGTCCGAGTTGCACTAAAGCCATCGAAACACAATTGCAAATATTGGTGACCATTATCTATTAAATGTATTATCCCTTGAATTCCTTATGCCCTTGCTTTGCTCCCATTTTACAATTGAAACAATTCTCAGCACTTTAAACACACGCACATTAAATGTATCACTTCACGTGTCTCCCTCAGCTCCTATGCAGTAACAATCAGTTTTTTATCAGATTCGCGTTAAACGTTTAATCCATGTTAAGCTATTCTCCATTATAGAAACCACAGAAAGACAAGCATTCAGAAAGCTACATGTTTTCTTTCCATATTCTAGTTTGTTATGGGTGAAAACAAGTTCAAAAAGAGTGGAGGGTCCCCTGTTTAGTTTTTCAGGGTGGGGGAAATTCAGTCATGCACAAAAAACAAATCCCTGTTCAAGTAGTAGCAGGCTAAGATTGCTGTAAGAAAGCTGAACAGGGGTGTTGGGCTAGTCTAATACTTAGCACATTATCCAATGGACACATCAGACATAAATGCAGGACTAAATCTAATCAAGTTCACACAACATGTAAAAGTAAAAAACGCTGGTACTAAAATAGTTATAAAGATGTACACAATTTATTAGAAAACCTCCCAACTGGGTTACAGTCTAAAAAATGAAGCAGCATATACAGTATAAAATACCATTAAATAAATGGCAACCTTATAAAATTTATACAGTCAAAGTATTGTAAACAAGTCGACGCAGCGTTTCGGTGTTATTAGTCTTGACACCTTCTTCAGGACACAAACATTTGACTTCTTATCTATGAACAAATAACACGATTTTAACATCATGGTCTATTACATATAATTGCGTTTTCTACATGCCCTGCTCTTATTACATTTACTGTCTAATATTCTCATATTAATTCTGATCCCCCTTTGCCAGCCTCTAGTTCGTTACAGTCCAGTAAAATAAATCTTTACAAGACATCAATGCAAATTCAACCCTTGCCCTTTGAGCGGTAATTATAAAGAAAACAGGATGTACCTTTTATCTTATATTGAGGAAGCTTTTCAATTGCTATCTCTCTATGTGATTGATTAACACCAGGGTATCTTCATCATATTCCATACACAAGCGAGAAGTCTAGATAAGATAAAAAGAAGGACAATGCCACTCCTTATTATTATTGCTAATATTCCACTTGCCGTGGGCTCGTTAGGCAGTGGCAGATTTATTTACCTTGTGACGCGGACTGAGGATTATCAGTGTGCACGGAGGAACCACCGTTGCTAATAAAGGGTGCTCCTTTTTAAGTCGGATTAGTTCATTTGTGGAGAGTCTTTATCTCTATAGTCTTGTCCTAAGTATGAAAGTAATAAATTTTAGGGGACTCGTGTTTTAAGCGTTAACACCACTCTACATCTAAGATCCCTTTTACATTACTCACCCTTTGAATGTGGGTAAAGATTCAGGTTACGACTATGGGAGAATTCCCTGCTTGTTCCGGTCCTTTCTCTTGTATAACCAGGAAATGCGTAATCTACAGACATAAGCATTAAAATTTTTTTTTGTAATTCTCAATATGTTGCACACCTCGAGTTGACATTACTGCTATATCTTGCATCAATTATGCTTCCATTGTCTACATCTATCTTCAATATTCAGATAGTTAAAAAGCATATAACCAGAGTTATTAGCAACAGTAAGTTAAAAATATGGCCTGATGCCAATTTTGTATATTCAGCGTTACACATGGGGCGGACTATACTGGGAATCAAGTTACATCGCCCCCGCCCCTTACATATTCAAAAACTAAATCATGGAGAAGTTGTAATACTCCATCTTGTATGTTTATCCTGCAAACAAGCTGCATCCTAATATTGTTCTAAATAATAGTTTCCCTAAGGCTCGTCTCCGCACATACCTTATTCGTTCAGGTCGGCCTCCCTGTTCCTCCGTGTCATTCCCCTTCGCGAAAATTGAAGAGAAATGACCGTTGCATTCAATGTCCTTTTATTCGGTTTCAGCCCGATCTAACCCGGAAGTGATTGTATTAGTCACTGCCCGAAATACCAAAGACACAATTATTTTATGTATCTTTGTTTTTCATTTCCTAATATACTCGCTGATATTAAATTCAACCTGTGAATGTCATTTGTCTGTTTTATGTCGATTCTGTGAGACATAACCCGGGGCTGTGATACCGGAAGTGTTCCAACTTTGATCGATCGTGGCGACTATGACGCTATTGCTCTAAAGGTGCTCAGATTGTCGATATTCTTATTCTTTAATGTAACACCTTTCTGGGATCATTATTCAAACACTTGTATGTGTATTGGTTGCTTATTCTAGATTTACCGGTTCACTTTTTAGTGAACGACTAAGCATGGCGGCCATCTTAGTATGGGAACACACAATACATTGTGGGGCCAAGATATTACTCTATTACTAGGGAACCTACTTCAATATTATTGATAGTGATGAAATATTTTAAACCAGGGGTACAGAAAAATGGCATTTCTTTAAACAAAATACTGACTCACTGATTCAAATATTCTATTATCCAGTCATTGGTATCATTAGTAACTGTGCTTACCCATCTCATTTAAACAGCGTAATATGAATACCAAACGACCAATCGTGGAACAAACAATCCCATGCAAAGTATAAACTTAACTACAGACCGCAAAATGCAAATTGTAAAAACGTCATGATATGTTTTTGAATTATTGAGAATTTGGATTGTATTGTCTGCACTTAATTGACAAGAGAAAATGTTGCTGACACCGTGACCCTGATGCTGTGTGGATAGGCCATGCCATGCCTCCTTGCCTGCCAGACTGGCATGACACTCCTGAGCGCCATACCACTGCACAGCACTGCACTATGTGATGCCGTGATCACTTAGCCATCCGCTTGGCTTTTGTGGGGTTCAGAAGGTGGTTTTCTATGTTACAGTTTTTGCCTTTGAAATGTCTTCAAATCGTTCACAGAATTGAAATTAAAACAAAGAACGTCTTTGAGAAAATCAAACCACTGTAAACTATAATATGAAAATTTACACATATATACAAGCAAATTCTCTTATCCCAATTTTTCTTAATCTTTTGTATTGTGCCACCCTGCAAATACATGAATGCTTAAATGATAAGGTATGCCTCCACTCTGTCTCCTTCCTCTCCACTCCCTCTATTTTAAACCTGCCCTGTCCTTTCCTCTCCCCTCTCCTCACCAGATCACTTTCCCAAAAACTGTACAATAGTAACCCAATTAACAATACCTTTAGCCCTCCCTGCAATTCCCTAGTAAGTGGTATCCCTGGTACCTAGGGCCAGGAGGCTAAAGAGGGTCCTTATTGGCTGCAGCATGAATTGTGCCACCCTAAAGTACCCCTCACCAAACACATCCAGACTGAGTGTCTTGGTGCAGACAAAAGTGAAAACAAGCTTTGGCACACATACCTAGGTGCCATGCCCACAGACACTGCTGCCATGCCCACAGACACTGTATTCAGAATAGATGAGTTACTCCTGCAGCAGGCCTTATAGCTCTAAGGCAGGGTGCATTATATTACATATGAGGACATATCTGCAGGAGCAGATATGCCCCTGTGCTGGTCAGCTCTATTGTTGCCAGTACAAGTGAACAGGGAAGCCATTTTAAGTACATGTGCTGGACACTGGTGAAAATGAGTTACCCAGCTACATGATAGTTTCACTGAAAATAGGGATGTGTGGTATCACACATCTTGTATTAATAAACCCACACTGATGCTGGTGTTGGACTGATTAACACATGCACAAAGAGGGCACCTTAGAGGTGCCCCTGAAAACCTACCAGCTGCTGATGTGCTGACCAACTGGTGTTCACCAGCCTGCCACCAGAGACACGCTTCTGACCCCCAAGGGTGAGAGCCTTTTCTCTCAGGAGACTAGAAACCAAGCCTGCTCAGGCAGAGGGTGCTTACACCCCCTCCCACAGGATAACCTGCTGATTAGTATTCCAATGCAGGGGAGCTTCAAAGAGCCCACAGCCTTTGGTATGCAAATCTGTCTTTTCTCACAGAAGAGGAAGATAACCCCCTTTGTCCCAAGCCCTTTGGCACCTGGAAAGGCGGGAACATTATCTAGTCAGGTAGGCATGTCCACCCCAGGCCAGTACCACCCCTATGGTGGGTAACCTGAAGTGGACTTGACATTTTATAATTAGCCATTTTGCTGATGGCAAACTTAGGAACTCTGGGACAAGGGTATGCCCACTCTCCATAGGAAGTGGTCATATAGTGGATGTAATGACCCCATGAGTAGGTGGCTCATGGGCTACTACCCTACACTCCCCGTATGCTCCTAAATCCAATATGGGAGGTCCTAGCACCAGAAAATCAGATCCTGACAACTTACAAAGAAGAAGGACACAGAAGAGCTGCAAAGGCAGAGGATTGAAGAATAGCAACTGACTTGGTACCAGCCATTCCGGCCTGTCTGCTCTTCCCCGTTAAACCTGCACCAAAGACATCTTGTCCTGCAGCTGTCGTGCCTCCAAAGCCTGGGAGGATAGCCTGCCTTCACTAAACAGTCAAGAACTCCTGTGGAGCAGCGGAACTGCTGCCCTGCATCTTGCAGGCACCCCAAAAAGAACCACAAGGACTCCAGAACTGCAAAAACCCCACACCACCAAGCACCACTTCACCTGTGCCCCCCAGCCCGTACCAAAGTGGGCCAACAGTGTCAATAAGGTCCGCAAGGTCTCCAGAGACAGGGCCCACTTTGGCTTCATGCCTCGTAAACTTCCTGATGTCACTTGCAGCCTCTGTTGCAGGCCCCCCTCAACCGCGAGTGCTTCCGGGCGAAGAAACCTGACACCTCAAAGACCATCTGCAACCAGCTGCCCTGCCCCGAGGAGAGTCGGACCACTGGTGTCCCCACGTGCCCTAGTATCGCAAGACAGGAACATTCCCGTTGGTGCAGCCTGAATTACCTTGAATCCTGCAGCTTCTTTTGCAGCAGACCTATCCCCATTGAGTAACATGAGGCACCTGAAGCTGTTTTGCCCCACTGCACCTGGCCGCCCTACTGCTGCTGGAGGTGACCTTCTGGTAGTGCCCTGGACCTTGCCCCATACTCACCTTAAGTCCAGGAAATTGATTTTGTAAGTAGCTGTTGTCTACCTGAATGCTGTACTTGTTTTTCCTCCCATAGGATAACATAGCAGCTTCTGAAAAATGCAGTGCCAACTTTTTAAGCATGAAAGTATTTCTCTTTCAAAAATGTACTTACTCCATCATATCAACTCTTATGGCGAAATATATATAAAGATAAGAGTTATTTTTATAAATTGGTGAGGATCTCCTTACTGAGCCGTGTGCATCATTCATTTACTATTGTGTGTATTTGTAGATGTCTAACACTCCTCTCTGATAAGCCTAAGGCTGCTTGACCACACCTCTCCCTAGAAGAGAACCTTGAGATTGCAAGAACAAGTCCCTGTCCATTCATAAGGGAGCTGCTGGACTCTTTGCTAGATGTACCTCATTTTGGTATACCACATTAAGAGTCATCTTCCTACAATTCCCCTTGTTTTTCTGTTTTTGGACTACCAGATTTTAGACTTTTACTGTGAGTGAGCCTCACCAACTGAGTCTCACTTACAGTAAATTCTGTGAAAATGGCTGTTGAAAATGCTAACTGCCATTGTCTGCATTTTAAGAGAAGGCCCATTGCTGCTCAGCCTGGGAAGGAAGCTCTGGGCTAGTTAAATGTAAACACAAGTGCATGCATGTGCCCATGTATGTAGGCTGAGAGTGTGAGATTACCATCTAGCTCAGCCCAGTATTTAGGGACAGATAGCATGACACAGAGAAAGGATTATTCAGGGATTGAGGCTGAGTTGGTTTAGGCCATATAATGTGGGTGGGCATTCTTCATGCCCATCTCTGATGGTTACTGAGAAATCTATGTGCTTTACTGATTTACAAATTATTAGAAAAATCTGTGCCACAGCACAGTTTTGCTCTTCGTAGGCAAAGAGATAGTAGTCCGGTATGAATCCTACGCAGGTATCAATACTAAGGTTCGGATGTATGACGTTACAACGCATGCTATTACAACGCATGCCTTTACGACGCAAGTTTTACAACGCAACTTTTACAACAACTTGCGTTGGGGGGCGCTGGATAGTGAATAGTTTAATTTACTATTCCAACTCCAGTCCCCGTGGATAGTAGGGAAGGTGTAGGAAACTATTCCCTATCCTAGAGCGCCCCCCAGCGCAAGTTGTTGTAAAAGTTGCATTGTAATGGTTGCGTCGTAAAGGTACTTCGTTGTAACAGTTGCGTTGTAAAGGATGTTCCCCCTAAGGTACACATGCACTCAGAGTGTACATCAAAAGTTTTTTTTGGGGTACCTGTATGCCTTACGGCATTGGACATATTGCCCTAGCTCAGCTCATAATTAAATTCCAGGCTTTGGGGTCCAATTCATTTCTCTGCTGGAAGGCAGAGGATCAAATACATCCCCAATCAAAAGAACCATTTGACAGTGATTTGCTCTTTTGCTGGGAAAGGAAGAGGTGGGGAAGACACCTCCATGTGCTAATTAGGTATTCACACTGCACCAGACCTGGTAAAGCCAAAACTTACAGAAACAAAGAAGGACAGCCAAACCACTGGAGCCAATCACAGGAGGGGCTCTGCTTTGATATTTATGTGAGGTGGGATCAGGCAGCTGTGCCAGGGAAGTTCTTTCAACAGACCACTTCAAGCTGCTATTTAGAAATTTCCCAGGATGCTGTGCAGGAAGGATGGAGCAGGGATAAGGTGACTATGAGGTACCCTAGGATTGGGCAGAGATGCCTATCTTCTAGAACTTTCCACCCCTATAGAAAAACCCTGAATAAGGGAGAGACTATTAAGAACTTTCTGGACCTGTGATTGACAATTCTAGAGGAATGCCCAGTTGGAAGGAGAAGCCATCTGACTCCACTGCAAGGATGGGCCTAATGATTTTAACTTCAACTGGCACCCAGTGACTAGGAGTCTTATTCCATCTTATACCCACTGAAAGAAAGTAGAAAGATGGTCCTGTTTGAGTGAGACCTAGAGGATTACCTGGGATTTTTGGGAAGCTGGCCCTGCTGATGGGTGACCTCCATCAGGAGTGGACTCTTCTGCTGACAAATGTAAGTCCTGCAAGATAGCCAAAGCCATGAGGCTTGGGGACTGCAAAAGTGAGGGTACTCTGCTGATGGGCTGTGTGGGGGGCGCTGAGGAAGTCCCTGGGCAAAAGCAGGTGTCAAGAGTCCAGGCAGAAGACAGGTACAGCAACAGGACTAATGAAAGAAAGTTCTATGAAGGCAAATCAAGTCCAAAGGACAGGAAACTTGAAGCAAGCTCTCCTGGTGGCTAGAGCTGGCCAGCAGAAGCAACATGTCACAAAATGTATGTAAATAGATGCTACGAGGCCAGAGAAGTTCTTTCCCACTGTGTGACCAGGCTGGAAGATGGAGTGACTATTGCTCAGCTGCTCTTTGCTAAAATTTGCCCAGGATGGGTCAAGCCCTCAATATTCAGCGCAACCTCAAGCAGTATGTTCTTTTAATAGGGAAGGGGTGCTTCTTGTGGACCCCTCCTCAGAGCCACCTTTTCCAACCAGGATGTTCATCCTCCAGGGGTCAATAAAAGTCAAAAGTGGCAGTGGACCTGGGGGTCCCATCTCCCTGGGACAGAATAAATTTGTTAGCCCTGACAGCCTTAGGGTCGTCTTCCCAAAACCTTTTTTGCCTGCTTGCCTTCAATTTTACTGAATTCATTTGTTGGACTTAGGTCTCTGAGGAGTTTGACACTGCCCACCAGTGCTAAAGTGCGTGTGCTTTGCCCCTAAAACACGGTTTGATTGACCTAGCCACAATTAGCATATTTAATGTATCTAAAAATCTGTAGTAGAGTGTATTACCTCTGCCAGGGGCCTGTAAATTTAATGCTATTAGTGAGACTGCAGCCCTGATTGCGACACCCACACGAGTAGCACTTTAAACATGTGTCAGGCCTACCACCGCAGAGCCTGTGTGTGCAGTTTATATTGCCATATCAACTTGGTATTTAAATCCCCTTCCAAGCTTTAAACTTCCCTTTTATTAAATATAAGTCCCCCCTCAGGTAGGCCCTATGTAGCCCAAAAGGCAGGATGCTGTGTAATCAAAAGGTTGTGCATACACTTTTATGCTTGGCATTTCCTGGTAGTGTAAAGCACACAAATACATTTTTTCTACTGTAAGGCCAACCCCTCTCATAGGCTAACATTGGGATTTCCTTATTACCCTTATAATCTGTAATTTCAGATTGAGAAGGATTAGATCTGTCATGTTTCATATCACTAGAATGGTAATGATAAATACTCTTTACTGGTAAACATGAATTTATTACTACCTTTGTAAAACTACCAGTTTTAGAAAGATGTCATTTTTCTGTTCTTAGCGCTGTGATGCTCTGAAAGAACTGCTTTTCTGCTGTACTACCCTGCTGCCTGTTACCCTCTGCCTTGCTGAGGAACAACTGGACCCATCTGACTTGAACCGTGAGTGACTCCAGGGGCATGATGGCTTCAAATCAAATACTTCCCATCCACCTGCAACAGCACCTGGACTTTGTTTGCTGCACGTCTTGTACTGTGAAGTGGTGCCAATCCAGTCCTCGGCCTTTGGCAGAGGGTATAAAGTGCTGCAACTACAAAAAATCCACACATCGGTGATGTTGCGCCAATTGAAACCGGTACATCTCCCTCCGCGCTGATGCGCCAGAGCAGCTACATGGACTGTGGACCTCCCATCTCGTGACTGCTCGGCGTATCGCCTCCAGTTTGCCATGCATTGCCTTAATCCTCTGGCTTGACAACGATGCATCTCCAATTTGCGTGACTCGATGACAATACATCACCTTCTGTCCAGCAGTGTGAGGCAGAAGCAATGCCTCTTTGCTTCTTGCATCTCGACTTCATCAACGTTGCATCCCAGGCACTTTTTAGTGGGACAAGTCTAGTCCCAGTATCTGACCCGCCCTGCACCGCAAATGCCCTGAACCTATGAATTTACCCCAGTCAAACACTACCAGATTTTCATTTATTCTTTAGGAATTCAAGTTATACTTATTAGATATTTGACATTTTGGTCTTGTTTTGTTCATAAAAATAAGCTATGTTTTCAAAATGGTGTAGAGTCTTTTGTGGTGTTTTTACAGGGTTACTGTTTGAAGTGTTGCTCAAATACTCTACTCATTGCCACTTAAGTTAAGATTGCCTGCTCTGTGCCAAGCTACCAGATGGTGAGCATAGGTTCATTTATGGTATGTATCTGACCTGGCTACGATTGTGGTTCTTGCTTGGACAGGGTGCATACCTCTGCCAACGAGAAATGCAATTTCTAGCTGAAGTGAAGCGCATGCATGGTGGTTCTCCACCCCCTGTGCTCTTGTCTGAGGGGACAGGTGTAATGCAGCATTAGGGCTGTCTCCTGTGACCAACACTGGCCCTGCTCCTGCCTGTGCTGGCTAAGCAGCAGATGAGAGAGCAGAAGAAACATGGTCCGAATAGCAGCAGGAAATGTTTTCTAGATTTACCATGCAGACTGCTATAAAGGCCACAGCAACAACGGCTGCCCGAATGGGGAAAAGCACCCGGCTAAAAAGAAAAAAAAATCTATCACTAGGCTGCATTTGAAAAAAAGCATTTTGCAAAGTGGCTCAATAAAAGTTCAAGGCCACAGGCTACTGGAGCACTGCAGAGTCCCACAAAATGAATGTATTGTTTCTTGTGCTGGTCCAGAAAAGGCAGGGGAACCATCAACAATTTTGTGGAGTATTTGGGGGACTGTCAGAAGTGAAGCAGCCCACCAAGAAGATGCCCCAAAAGTGGGTGTGCTGTTTCACA
Organism: Lissotriton helveticus; assembly: GCF_964261635.1. Lineage (NCBI taxonomy): Eukaryota > Metazoa > Chordata > Amphibia > Caudata > Salamandridae > Lissotriton > Lissotriton helveticus. The sequence goes on along the minus strand of NC_136071.1, from coordinate 879,846,811 downwards.
GGACGTTATATTGATATCCCCAGGAGACGTTTCTAATGTTTACAAGCACTACTAGACCATATGCTTTTGCAAAAAGGCTCTCAAATATAGAAAACCCTGATGGTTGGTACTATAGCTTGAGTGGCAACATGGTAAAAGTAAAAATGAAAACTCTTGCAGACATTGAATTGAATTATTAATCCTTTATTGACAATAATGATAGTGATAGTAAAATGTTACATGTTTTAAGGAACGTTATTGAAAGCTCGTACCATCCATTGTGATTTCAATGGTGTTGCGTTAGAGGAAAGTATTTTTGCATTATATTAATCTGGTGATACCCCGTCAAAGAAAGTAGGACTGCCCTTTCTATAACAACACCCCCTTATATTGTGTCTAGTATAGGTGGGTATTGTGATTATCGGGTTCAGGGCTTGCTGGGTATGTGGATTGTTCTGAGGGTGTCACCAAAGGTATTTCCATCTGCCTAGTTATAGATTTTGGTAGCCCTGGGCAGAGCAGGCGTAGTGCTTCTACGCAAAGTTCCACAGAGTTGGAAAGCAACTCCATGGAACTTTGCTATGCTTTGTGCCCTCCCCCTCCCAAAATAATTATAATTAATAAAAAGGCACTTACCTGCCCCGTGGCTGCCTCCTCCTTTACATCACTGCTCTCCTGCCTTCTCCTCACCGTCCTGCTTCACTAATAATCCCTACGTTGTACGTTGTACGTTGTACCTTGTACGTCTTGAGCGTGCGCATGCGCAGTCGCAAGACGTACAACGTAGGGGTCATCAGTGAAGCAGGACAGCAAGGAGGTGGCAGGAGAGTGGTGATGTAAAGGAGGAGGCAGCCACAGGGCAGATACGTGCCTTTTAATTAGTTTTAATTCATTTGGGAGGGTGGTGGGGCCGGCTAACTATACTCCACCACAGAGTCATAGTTTTGCCTGAACTCCGTGTTTGCAATGGAATGCGGAGTCAGCAAAACTACATAAACTCAGCTGGCAGAGCATAGTTACCCACCTGGGGTTAGATTTTTCCAAATCAATGAGTACTCTTCAGTAGTGTGTACATAATAAAGTACTTTTGCTTTTAATAGGAACAAGCACTTCCTGGACAAAGATTTTACTTATTGAGGATTCTTTGTTGCATACCAGCAGAGTAGGGTACTAGGCTTTACAACCTCACTGCCTTGGACTGCCCTACTTCACTACCAAGAGAGAGTCAAGTTTTACAATAGAGTACTTGGTTACCAGTAAAGAGAAGGTTTCAGATGTATTACTTGTGTGGGACACATTCTTCACCTAGGCAAAATTTCAGTTACACGTGCGCAATTAATGTAATTTTGGGAATTCCACTTTACCCACATAATGTGAAATTCCCAAAACTACACTATTACACCACTTCACATAATTTTGTGGTAATGTACAGCGAATGCATCATTCGGAATACAAACTTACTGCAAAAAAGGGAACAGCAGAATGTGAACAGCGTTTGCTTTCTTGTCCTCTTTTTTTTTGTGAGAAATGCATCCTAGGGACAAAAGTGTATGTGTGGACATATTCCACGCTAACATTTATCGCCAAATTATGAATTTGCATTTTGCATAATAACGAGTAATTTTGTTTCATTTTTCAGATTTTTTGCTTAACTACGCAAAAGCAAGTTACACAAACTGTGCAACACACCCACTCACATCCTTCCAGACTAATAGCCCTCTTTCTTCCAAGGACTATCTGTGTTCACTTTCAAATTATTTTATGATTTAAGGAAATATCTATCCCCATATTTCTTAATGAGTTCTTAGGCACTCAATTCTGCTCTGAATAAAAATCCTTCAACAAGAATTTATCCAGATAAATGTCTTAACCCCTTCCCCGCTCATGACGAGCTCAGCTCGTCATGAGTGGTGCCACTCGCACGCTGATGACGAGCTGAGATCGTCATGTAACGCGTGTTTTTAAAAAACGCCGCGTACAGCGGGAAAAGCCGCCGCACGCATGCGGTTAAAGATGTACCATACAAATGAACAAATGTCCAGAAGATTGGATTTTTTGACCAGGTGCCCACAATTTTGTGCTGCTGCCCACAATTTTCCTAAGACTTATGGGACATGCATCATTTTTTTATTCGTATTTAAAAAAAAAAATGTGTATTCAAGTTTATTATAAGTAATACGAGCGCACTGCTTGGTTCAATGAACGTTTTTCAATTTTTGCTGTGCTTCGCTCATACAAGGTCTAAAAACATAGGAGAAATGTTAAAAAAACCTAAAGAAACAAGCATACAGAAGCAATTTACAGGTACGCAACCTTGCTATAACTGCAGCCATTGTAATAATATCATGAGGGGGAAAATTATAACACTTGTATTACTTATAATTAGCATTTGGAACCCACTCAAACGTAGTAGCACGCCAAGATTAAATCATGCAATACGAAGAGATAACACAGCTCACAGAGATAAGAGCAGAAACATTCGCATACGCTGAAGAAGCAAGCTCATGAATATATTCTTTGATACAAGAAGAAACAAGTGAATTTGCCACCACCAAAACCAAGGAACAACAGATCAAACAACTATTATACTTCACAAGAAAGGAAATAAACCAACGCCTTCACGCTTCCACTTTGGTCAGATACTATAAAGCACAAAGGATTCCGAGGGGCCTTCGAATTTCCCTCAAACCATCGTTGTGTAAAAATTCCAAACAATTCACAGAAAAATGGTACGCCATTTTAAATAAATGCAGTCTGGATTTTATACTATTAATAATAGAAGAACTGTCAAAAATATTGGAAGAACTCAAAATGGACATAGACAAAACCAAACAAGAATTAAACAAATTAATTACACCAGAAGAGATGACGAGCATCTTGGAGGACATCAACAAACAACTTACAAAACACACACAGGAAGTGAATGATAGAAAGATACGAAAGTATAGACGAGACACCATCGACTATAAATTGGAGGAGGTGTATACATGGGCCGAAATATATGCAAGGAAGAGACAAACAAAAACGTATACGTCACAAACAGATACGTCCTCCACCGAAAGTGATATATCCACTACACATAAAGCACGAACGAACAACAATCAGCAGCTACAAGAACAGGCAAGCTCATCATCAAAGGGGCCTTTTTTAGAGAGAGGCCAAGAGGAAAGAGCCGACCCAGGAGCGGAAAGGGAAAAAGAAAAAGACAGGGGACATCCCCAAACGAGGAACGTCACAGCCAAGAAGGACAAAACAAAGAAACAATTGAACTAACAACAAACAAAGACAATCTTGTTATAAACATTTCGAAATGCCCATTAACTAAAATCCAGCAACAAACCCTCCAAAAAGGCACATCTTATGTGTCCATGGCACATACTAACACCCTGGAATTAGAAATAAGTTTGTTTAAACTCACAAGAAAGATCAGATTGAGACATTTTTTTGACAACGTGGTAACTGAGGGAAACCGAAAGGAGGAGGATCAGTTAAAAGGACTAAAGATAACCAGTTCCTACATGGCACCAATCAGCCACAAAACAATAGACTTATTTGAGAAACTTTGCAAACAAGACATACAAAAATTAAATACACAAAAAAGAAACAAACACGTAAATATGACCAAAAAAGAATACGGCATCATAAAAAAGATTGGCAATGGTAAAGAACTAATATGTCAAAAGGCAGATAAGGGAGGAGCCCTCGTCATATTGGACTGAACATATTACGAAACAGAAATAGAAGATCACTTGAAAGACGAGAACATCTATATGCAATTGGATTCAAATCCTACACAGGAGATAAGAAACATCTTACAAATCATACTAGAGAAAGCCACAGAAAAAGGAACCATACAAATCAAAGTTAGACAGTATTTAACTCAAGACAATCCAACCAGCCCAAGCTTTTATATGGTACCCAAAGTGCATAAGAGTCTCAAGACTCCACCATGTCGACCCATCGTGTCCACTAGAAGAAGCATTCATGAGCCTATAGGCACATTTCTTGATAAATATTTACAAAACAGCGTCAAAAGCTCAAAATCTTACATAAAAGACACCACGGAATTTTTAAACAAACTATCTACCGTACGAGTAGAAAGTGACCAGAAGATTTTCATGGCAACCATAGATGTGAAGGCGTTGTACACTTCCATTCCTCACAAACAAGGATTAGAAGCAGTGGAAAAGATATTACTAGCCAGTCAATATGATCAGGACATGCAAATATTCTTAATGGAATTAATGGAGTTCACTCTAATGCATAGCTATTTCACATACAACAACAAATGTTATTTACAAAAGAGTGGGACCTCAATGGGAAACGGTGCCACTCCGGCCTACGCAAATATCTTCATGAGTGTCTTTGAGGAACCAAATGTGTATCAAAATGAAGCCTGGAATACTAACATCGCACTGTGTGTTCGTTTTATAGACGACATTTTCGTGGTCTTGAAAGAAACCAAAGAATTACTACTCTAACAAATCATCCAATTGAATCAAGTAGACAGCAGAATACAATTCACGTGGTAAATACAGGAAGAAACGATTCATTTCTTAGATGTAGAAATCACAAAAAAAACACGGGATTCTTAACGAATATGTTCAGGGAACCGACAGATAGAAACAACATCTTGAGGTACGAGAGCCACCACCCTTCGTCACTTAAGGAACATCTTCCGTACTCCCAGTTTCTCAGGGTCAAACGAGTGGTCTCGGAACCCGAACAACAAATTACACAAACTCAGTCAATGATAGCACGCTTTAGACAAAGAGGATATCCAGAAAGAACTTTGCAACAAGCTCTCAGCAGAGCACAAAAAAAGACCAGAGAAGAACTTCTCAAGACAAAGCCTAAAACAGCAGAAAACCGTATAACTTGCGTTAGCAAATTTTCCAACATGAGCACACAATTCAAGAGAATCATCAAAAAGCATTGGGAGCTATTACAAGCAGAGCCGGATTTCAAACAATCATTTGTTAAAGAACCTTTATTCGCTCATACAAGGTCTAAAAACAGAGGAGAAATGTTAAAAAAACCTAAAGAAACACCCACACAGAAGCAATTTACAGGTACGCAACCTTGCTATAACTGCAGCAATTGTAATAATATCATGAGGGGGAAAATTATAACACACCCCACGAAAGGAAACAACATAACTTTGAAAGTGAATGCAACATGCGAGACGTCTAACATTATCTATATGCTAATATGTCCTTGTGGAAAGGCCTATAAAGGCCAAACAGAGAGGAAGTTCAAGATTCGATTGAATGAACACAAAAGTAATATAAGGACCAAGATGATGAAATCCACTATAGCCACCCACTTCATAAAAGCCAAACACCAAATAAGCCAATTAAGGGCGTGCATCATAGAAACAGTGGAAAAGAAGGAAGGCACGGACAATAAAAAAATGTTGTTGAAAAGAGAAAATTACTGGATATACTATTTAAATACCATGAAACCGAACGGACTGAATGACAGAGTTGAATTTCTGTGTTACTTATAAATGTATAGATTACCCATGATGATCAACAGAGAGATTCGTGATTTAACATGTTAACTGCCCACGGAAGAAAGAATTAGTACAAAAGGGGGTGGTGATGGACGGAGCATCTGAACCAATCAAACACTCACACCCAGTCAAAATATCTGGGTTTGATCCATCACCGTTCTTTAGCCCACTCTGCCACCCCAGTTCAGACATATGCAAATCAGTCTGACCCTGTGCCTCATGAGAACAGTCCAGCCCGAACTACCAAGCCATGCCTTCCCTGGACCGGAAACAAGCTTCCGAGGACCGGTTTCTGGCATTCCAGCCGTCTTCAGCCCGGCTTGCTTGAATCCAGTGGCAAAGTGAGCAAGGGACTCACGTCTGAGCATACCCAGCCACACTTATGGCGGCCAAAGCGGTACAAAAGGGGGTGGTGATAGACGGAGCATCTGAACCAATCAAACACTCACACCCAGTCAAAAGATCTGGGTTTGATCCATCACCGTTCTTTAGCCCACTCTGCCACCCCAGTTCAGACATGGCTATATGCAAATCAGTCTGACCCTGTGCCTCATGGGAACAGTCTAGCCCAAACTGCCAAGCCATGCCTTCCCTGGACCGGAAACAAGCTTCCGAGGACCGGTTTCTGGCATTCCAGCCGTCTTCAGCCTGGCTTGCTTGAATCCAGTGGCAAAGTGAGCAAGGGACTCACGTCTGAGCATACCCTGCCACACTTATGGCGGCCAAAGCGGTACAAAAGGGGGTGGTGATGGACGGAGCATCTGAACCAATCAAACACTCACACCCAGTCAAAAGATCTGGGTTTGATCCATCACCGTTCTTTAGCCCACTCTGCCACCCCAGTTCAGACATGGCTATATGCAAATCAGTCTGACCCTGTGCCTCATGGGAACAGTCCAGCCCGAACTGCAAAGCCATGCCTTCCCTGGACCGGAAACAAGCTTCCGAGGACCAGTTTCTGGCATTCCAGCCGTCTTCAGCCCGGCTTGCTTGAATCCAGTGGCAAAGTATTGATTACACTTTCCTGAGTCAGTCCCTGCTTCCTTCTGTATTACAATCACAGTTTTACCCAATCTGCATTTTGGATCATGCTCCCTTGAAGATGACGATCACATGGCCAAACCCGCGCCCTAAACATGCCCAATGGTATTTCCCCAACTTTTTATGCAGAGACAGACTCCTCAGAGATGAACTGAGGAAGACTATCAAGGGGTATCTCGAGACGAACTACCCCGAGGACACATCTCACTCTAATACTTGGGATGCACTTAAGGCAGTAATCTGGGGCAAGTGCATTGAATTGGCTACTACCTTGCGTTCCCAACATGGAGTGGAACATCTTCAGCATTAAAGTGTACTTAAGCACGCTGAACAGGAACACAAGTCCCAACCTTCAACTCTGACACTTCGGAAGGTTACGTCCTTAAAGGGGAAACTACAGGTCATTTACGCTAATAGAGCTGAAAAATCTATCCTACGGTTGCAGGCCCGAGGTTACGAGAGTGGTGATAAGGTGGGAACCTTGCTGGTGCACCAACTACAGGCCAAACAGGAACTTGAGTACATCAAACACATAGTAGATGGCAATGGTATCTCTCACAGATCGGAGGAGGATTAGGCTGGACCCTTTGAAGCTTTTTTAGGGCCCTGTATACCTCGGCGTCCTCAGGGGCGATCGATCCATTGAGCTACTTAGATGCTCAGGACCTCCATCAGGAAGGGGCACTTACCAATGAAGAGTTGTCATAACCCATCTCTGTCAAAAAAGTGCAAAAGGGGACCGATTCCCTTAAACTCCAGAAAGCTCCCGGTTCGGACGGATTTTCAGCCCACTTCTATCGGACGTTCGCACCAGAGCTTGTCCCCTTCTTAAAAATATTGTTTAATTCTATCACTTCTACACATAGGGTTGCCCAACCGGGCAAGGATTTAGCACACTGCTCCTCCTATCGCCCGATCGCTTTGCTGAACCTTGATGCCAAGATTTATTCCAAAATCCTGGCTACACGTTTAGAAACTATCCTACCTGCTCTCGTGGATTCGGATCAATCGGGTTTATTAAGAGGAGCCAAACTCATGACTAACCCTGGGCAAATTACTATGCTACGCTTGCGTAGTTTGCGCTACTTCGCACTACGCAAATTGCACGTAGCACAGTGCAAACACGCGTAGCAGGAATTTTTTGCTTGCTCGCGGTCCTCAACGTCAAGTTGTCGACTGCGAGCGAGCAAAATGACATCCCGGCGAGACTGTTTCCTCGTTCGCGATCAGCAACATCAAGTTGCTGATCGCGAGCGTGGAAAATAAACCTCCTGGCGAGATTCTCAACGCGGGTAGGACAGGTTTTTCATGGTGGGTGGTCACGTATGCTTGCGACCGCTCACGATGAGAAACTACCAGTCCGCGTTGAAAAAGCTGCAGCTCAAGTAGAAATCTACTCGAGCGGCAGAAAAGGACCGCTTGCACTGTGCAAGATGCGGTTTGCACTGATTGCACAGTGCGGACAAGCATCCGGCACTGTGCAATCAGTGCAAACAGCATTTTGCACAGAGCACTATGCAGTTTGCGTAGCTAAGCGTAGCTTGCGAAGTGTGAAGTGCACTTTGCGTAGCTCTACTACGTGAACTACGCCCAGGGTTACTCATGACAACTTGAGGCGCATCATCCACATCAATGAAAAAGCTGGCAAGGAGAATATTCCCGCAGCGCTTCTCTCGTTAGACGCGGAGAAAGCTTTCGATCATGTGGAATGTTCCTTCTTATTTAAAGTGCTTCAGTGCTTTGGCTTCAGCGAAATCTTCATTGGGATGATTAGCGCTGACTATTACTCTCCTAGTCCCTGTCAATGGAGTGGTGTCCTCCCCCTTACCCTTGACGCCTGGGACAAGACAAGGTTGTCTCCTATCTCCCCTCCTCTTTGCCTTGAGCATTGAACCTCTGGTGCATAGGATCAGGGGTAATGAGGAGATTAGGGGAATTCATTTTGGCACAGAAGATCATAAGATATCGTTATTAGCCGATGACGTCCTACTTCCGGTGACGGACCCCAGGTTTCTCTCCTGGCTATCCAATCAGAGCTGAAAGCATTCGAAGAGACAACAGGTTTTAAGGTTAACCTAACAAAATCTTTCCTATTGAACCAACAATAACCAAAGATGAATGGTGGCGGTTCGAAAGGATGTCCCCCTTTCGTTGCTCCTCGAGGTAAATTACCTATTTGGGAGTTAAGCTTAACCCGAGGGTGCATGACCTGTTCCAAGCTAATTTTCCTCCCCTCATGCGTCAATGGAAGAGCGATTTGGGCAAATGGAGGGCAGCTTACATCACCTGGATTGGCAGGATTCATGCCATTAAGTTGGATGTTCTCCCCCCGTCTACTCTATCTCTTTCAGGGGATTCCTATTTCAATTCAAAGAGGACTTTTTCGGGAATTGTGAATCATGCTGACCAGATTTATTTGGCAGGGGAAGAGGGCTAGACTTCCGTACAAATTGCTCGTTAGACCACGCAAGGAGGGTGGCATAGCGCTACCGGACTTTCGATCTTATTACAGCGGGCACAATTGCGTGTGATCACGGAGTGGTCATTGAGGGAATCAGAGAAGCATTGGCTTCACATAGATAGATAGATAACTGGGCACACTATTTGGGATCTCCTCTGGAAACTTAAATGTGATAGACCTCTCAATGCTTATATTAGCACTCCTACTTCCACCACACTTAAGGGATGGGACACTCTCACCTTCAAAATTCAACTTACGACCTTTCTATCCCCTCACACGCCTATACACTTTAACGCAGCGTTCCCCCCTGCTCTACAAGATGGCCCATTTGACGCGTGGCAGGAGGAGGGTTGTCTCATGATTTCCCACTTGTTTGAGAAGGGAGAACTCCTCACGTTCCAGAACTGCAAGGAGCAGTATGCATTAACTAATAAAGAAGAATACCACTACTTGCAATTGAAACACTGGGTGCAACAGACTCTGGCGCAGCAGGCCGCTACCAGGGAGTTGCTGCCTATCGAGAGGTTTGCGCAATCGGGGTCCTCTTCCAAGGGGTGTCTATCCTTCCTATATGCTCTTATCCATGCGCTGAGCCACAGAGGAACCCCGCACTTCAAACAATTCCGGAATAATTTGTTGGAGGCCCCTATGGAGGACAAGCAGTGGGAACACTTGGGAAGGGATATAGCGAAATTCAATCGTTCCATGTACCTCAGGGAGGCACACTACAAAATGATGTACGATTGGTACCTGTACCCTCAGAAATTACATACGATTTTTCCAGGAATCTCTGATAGGTATTGGAGGGGGTGTGGGCTTTTAGGGCGATTTCAGACATATTTGGTGGGATTGCCCTGTTTTCAAGCCTTTTTGGAAGGAGATCCTAGCTCAGAAAAAAATTGTCTTGGGCTACCCTATTCCAGACTCTATAGAATATGTCTTGCTGGGGGTTCGGGACCCACTCCTGAGAAGACGGACACAGAGCAACATATCCGTCCTTTGGCTCTGTTTGGGGGCTGTGAAAATGGCAGTAGCTGCAGCGTGGAAGAAGCCAGACGCCCCATCCCTCACCCAGTTGCATGCTAGATTGTGGCGGGCTTTGGCCTTGGAGCGTATGACTGATATTGTTGAGGACACCAGGAAAGGTTTTGATTATATTTGGTCTCCACTGGTCAGATATCAATCAGAGGGGCTCCCGTTGACAGCTTGTAATCCAAGGCTTAGGGCTCTCCATCTATTTTTAATCTAGCCACCTACTACTGTAGAGTGCTGGGTCTGCTGCGTTGATCATTGGGCTGTGGACCTCGGCGCTCCATCCCTCGTACCCGTTTCTTCTCTCTTTTCAGTTGCACCATGACATCGTTGTTCGATTTTTTTTCCACTTTTTTTTTTCCTTTCTGTTTACCATTTTTCTCTTAGGTATAATTAAGTTTCCTTTTCATGGTACTCTCATGGGAGAGTAAATGGTTATCAGCAAACATCACTGGGTTTGTGACTTGTCCTGATGAAACTGTGTCATATATTAAACTACATCCGTGTGGTCCTAGGGGGCAGAATGTAGCTCTAAGGAATGATTTGTATACCTGGGCGGATGATTCGTCTAAAATTTGTCGCATTTGTAATGTTTTTGTTGCACTCCCTGAGGAAATTTTCAATAAAAACATTTTGCCATAAATGTTCATATATTCATGAAAGTGTTTTATTTATGACACTACCTCAATGTATGTGTACCATGGTAGATGAATTCCCATTAAATGTTTTCTGATCTTACATCACTAATCACAGGCACAGTTTCTTATGGAAGCTGGGAAATTCATTCGAAATTCAGCAACATCAGTTTTGTCTTTTGACATTGAGCATACTTGTTTCTTCACCAAAACTTCAAACTAGGAACACACTGGATACTTCCATAGAGACTTTCTCCTTGTAGACAACAGGCTACTTGCTTTCAGGTAAGCAAAAGAAAGGAATTTATATGATATCATATGCTGTCTGCTTTTATATTATTTACTCTTTGTTGATGTAATAGTCTCACACTTCTTTTAATTTTTGTTGCAAACAACTCTCTACTACCACTCTTTCTAATAAACCCACAAACACACTAGTTCAGGTTTCTTGTTTGTCCTCATATGGGAGAGTTTACGTTACTTTTCTATGATGAACTCCCTTTGGGTAAGGTAAAACTAAAAACCTGTCTGTTTCCTATGCTCAGAATGGGAAGTTGGTGTACCTATATTTCCTAGGGCCAAAGGAAATCTGCTGGGTGTGGTCAGGGAAGGCTTTGTCATACTACACTAAAAGGAACAAAGGATCTAAGCAATGTTGATGCCCTTTGCTGCAAATCACACTTCAGCATTGTGGGTCTCTTCAAAATAAGGAATCTGAAGTGCAAATGATAGATTCTGCCATAAAGGACCTCAAGATGGTGGAGGGGGCACCATAGGGCCATACAATGGTGCACTAAGGAATAAGCTGTGTATTATCTCTCTCATTTTGCATTCAATGTATCAGTCAATAAGGGCACCAGATAATTAGTGGATCATAGAAAATACGTTAAAAGTTCACCCACATGCCCAAATCCACTGACACCATAATTGATGAACATCCATTATTTAGTAATCCTCTAATTGAATTTAAAGTTTGGATAGGCCTGAAAACCCTTCTGGGGATAGAGCCGTTTTCAAGAATTCCAGGCTTCCAGCCACAGTCCTAAAATGATTTTACCCCCAAAAAAAGTAATACCTCTCTTTATCGAAATTAAAGTCTACGTTCCTTAGAAGGTGTTGATTCAAAATCAGTCTGCATTTAGAATTAGAGATCTTAAAGAGACAAGTTTCTGTTATGCAAAACTAGCAAACTAAAATCCCCTAATCCTGTTTATTTCAATTTAGCTGACTCTTCAAGAATATAAAGAGAAACAGATAAAACGATAATCAGGGTGAAAACTTTCCTTCACTACCTTGTCCATTAACTTTTCTCAAGAATTGTAGACTGTAGAAGGGACAATCTAAGGTTAACAGTGGGTCAGATTCAGATTCAAAATACTTTATTCGGTTAAAAAGACAAAAATAACCATAAAAGTAGCATATAGAAAATACAGTTTACACAGGGAGTCATGTATTCATTTTTTAAAATACCTATGTACAATAAGGAGGTTAGTTCATTAAAATCGATTTACGGCATTTAAAAATAGATTTAAAAAATTCACCCATTGAGGCTACCATAAAAACAGTTTCCAGTTTCTGGCACTCTAAAAACGCTAAGCGACATCTTCGTAAATTTAAGTCTTTAAGAATCGGGATGATACATTTCTTTCGCGCAAAGGTATAAAATTTACAAAAGAATAAAATATGAATATCAGACTGTGGGGAAACATCATCACATGGGCAAAAGGGTAATTCTTTCAACCAACAATTCATCACGGGAAAAGACAAGACTCTAAAAACAATATTGAGTCTAAACCGGGTTAAAAGGAAACGTTCGTGATTGGACATATATAGGGACAGGTATGGCTGTAGTTTATCTCCGCATAAAATATCCTGATGGGCAGAGACAGTCTTTCAGAAACAGTGGGTCTTCATCAGGACTGGCTGATTGAATGGAAGGGGAGTAACCTGGAAATAATCATTTATTGGTGAGTAATCGGAGGATGACAACTCGCAAAAGCAAGCCCTCACTAAGAATGCAGATCAAATTTTCGTGCTGTCCGGGGGAACAGGGGTCAATGCGATTATCAGATGTTCAGAGAATCTTCAAACAATTGAGAACTTTTAATGGTGTTTTGAATTCTCCACCTCAGAGTACCAAGTTAAAAACCACAAGCCATCATGCTCCAACTTCTGTAAAATCCTCGGATGGATGGGGGAGTTCCTCTTTATTCAATTGTTTGCAAGATCCACTTTGACATACTGTAGATTAAGAGCTCCTAGAAAGCTGTCACAACTATTGGTAACATTGAGAAGATATATGCTAAGTTGAAATTTGTATCAACCATATCCAAGGATAAGGACAGAGAGTGTTGTGCCTCAAAGATTCTCAGGCTGCACCATTAACTAACAAATGGGGTGGTAAAGCAAAGACAAGAAGATTTGGTCCTTGAAGTAAAATCCACATTTAAATAGCCTAATAGAGCACAAAGAAGATGGATCATCACCTATGAAGTGGTAGAAAACCGTACTAAAATACATCCTGGAAAATCATGAGGGAGATGTGAGCATTGAACAAGCTCATAAAGTTCCTTTTCAACACCCAAAGTAGTGTTTGTGACCTTTCAGTGTCCTTGTCAACTTCTAAGATTTCTTAGTAGGAATAACGATATTAACCAGAGATATTAAGGTTAAATTCTTTCACATTTACAGATAATTAGATTCAGGAATCTTCCCAGGCAAGTCACATATGATGCCAAATTAGAGATGGATGCTCAAGTTGTTTACCACTTCCTGATCCAGCAAACTAAATTAAAACTTTTGAGCAGTAGTAATGTTCAATATGTGTTTGAAGCTAAGAGACAAAAGTAGAGGTTCTACATCACCAGGCAATATCTTAAAGACCCAAAAAGTCATATTTTACTTTCAGATGGCTAAGCTGTGCCTCACACACTCTCAAAATGTCTGAACATCAAATTCTAATTTTAGCTGCAATTGTTTAAAATTTAAAATTTAGGGGGTAAAAAACATCTTGCTTCCTTGGTGATAGGAATGGGGGCTGGTGGCTTCTCACAACAACTAAGGTTGGGGCATGGGTATTTTATTGGTTATTTTAAATCGTTATTCTAAAATCATATTGTCTCACCTTTGCTTGCCTGTCGCATTCCCCAGTCCACCGCAGCAATCTCGTGCTGTTTGTGTGGAGGGAGGCATTTTAGATTCACTTCCTGGTTGAGCTCCGCAGAGCGGCCATAGTGGCAGGGTGGCGCTCTAGTGGTTAATTATACATAGGCCTATAAATTACACTATGACGCCTACGCGCAGAGGGCGCGCCGAAAGCGCGCTGAAGGCGCGCCTAAGGCAAGCCCGTCTGCGCCCGGCCGCGCCCGGCCGGGGCCAGGGGCCACGGACTACGGCCAAAATTTGACCTACTCCGCCAGAGAGTTAACCTTACTAAGACCCTCTATCCATCTCTGCCCCTCCCCAACCCCTAATACAATCCACCGCATCTCTATCAACGGTATCTCTCGGCCATCACAATCTCGCCGATACGCGGAAGTTAGTGGCGTCCCATCCACTACTACCTACCCCTCCACAAAATCCCTAATGGATCTCCGCTGTGTATACCTTAATACCCGCTCCTTGGTAAAGCAGCAACTTGATATTTTCTTACTACTTGTTACTGAAAAACCTGATATATTATTGATTACAGAAACCTGGCTAACCCAGGACTCACTGCCGGACATCCTTGCAGCACTCCCCTCAGATTATTACATCATAGCAACTAACCGCCCTTCTGGTAAAATGGGCGGTGGGGTAGCAGCCATAATTCACAAAAAACATAAGTTCGTGGCCCTCCCCCCTCTGGTCCTGACGGAAGCTTATAACCCAGTTATTAAACTCGACACGGACAGCGGTGCCCTAGTACTGGTATTGATTTACCGTCCCCCTCAAGTGATGGCCACTTTCCCGATTTCTCTGGGAGAACAGATGGCCTCCCCTGTGGTGAACTTTCCCAAAACTCTCCTGATCGGGGTTCTGAACTATTGGTTCGACAACGACGCAGGTGGCCCCCAAGCAGCCTCACTCCAGGAACTATTTTTGAACCTTAATATGGCACAGCACATTCACTCGGCCACTCACGAAGAGGGTCACAATCTGGACCAAATATGGTCTTCCAATCTCTCACTCTCGCCTCCTACCATCATGCCCTGTATTTGGTCTGACCATCACTTAATCCGGTTTACAACTACCATCAAGGCCTACATTAAACCTCAACCCCTGGCGGGAGGTGTAACCAGAAAATGGAAATCCGTAAATACCTCGGCCTTTATAGACACCTTGATATCTACGTTACCCACAAAATGCAAGGATGTAGATACCATGAAAGAAAAAATCACAGATTGGCTATCAGCGGCCACTGATACCCATGCACCCCTGGTGAAATTCACCCGCACACGTAGCGGGGACGCTCATAAATGGTTCACTTCTGACCTAAAAAAATCAAAACTTTAATTATGCCAGAAAGAAAGGAAATGGAGAGCTAAATGCACCTCGCAAGATAAAGAAGAGTTTGTCTCAGCTCGTAGAAATTATCTAAAAATCATTTTAAAAAGTAAAGCCGATTATTTCTCAACAAAAATATTAAACTCTCAAAACAAATCAAAGGATATCTTTAACATAGTAAACGACCTATCCAATAGCGAGAGAACAGCTCCCACCCGGGTCCCTACTCAGGAGCTCTGTAACTCACTTAACGAGTTCTTTATAGACAAAGTATCAGCTATAAAGAGGAGCATCCATATTCCGTCTAGCCAGGAATCTATTGATGACATTTATAATAATCCTCATACTCTTGATGCTTTCCCCCTTATTGA
Organism: Lissotriton helveticus; assembly: GCF_964261635.1. NCBI lineage: Eukaryota > Metazoa > Chordata > Amphibia > Caudata > Salamandridae > Lissotriton > Lissotriton helveticus. The sequence continues at coordinate 879,831,292 of NC_136071.1, read as the reverse complement.
ACAAAAAAACACTCTTGGAGCTCCTCTCTCGAATCAACTCCGGGTCACCCAACGATAGCTGCCCACCACACATCTTGAAAGAGATCTGCTCGGATTTACCCATGAGCATCCTTCCATTCCTGAACGAATCGCTCTCACAAGGCAAGGTTCCCTGCAACTTCAAAAACGCCACGGTCGTCCCACTTATAAAAAAACCTGGTGCAGAGCCTTTAGACCCGGCCAATTACAGGCCCATTTCCCTCCTCCCCTTCCTCTCTAAATTACTTGAGGCCCACGTGTCTAGATGTCTCTCAAAATGTATTGAACTCTCCGATTATTTAGAACCGAATCAAGCCGGCTTCCGCCCGTCACATTCTACGGAAACTGTGATTCTCACAGTCCAGGACACCCTAAGAGTTAATGGGGATAAGGGTCTCCATCAGGCCTTGGTACTCCTAGACTTGTCGGCCGCGTTCGACACGGTCGACTACAACATACTGTTGAACCGTGTCAAGCAGGCCGGCCTCAGGGGTCCCGCTCTTAGATGGATTGCGTCCTTCATCACCAACAGGACGCAATCAGTGAAACTCGGAACATTCACAGTCCCAACGATATCTTCTTCTTGTGGGGTGCCTCAGGGCTCATCACTTTCACCACTTCTATTCAATCTGTATCTTCGACCCTTGCTACACTCTGTAAGGAACCGTAAAATTACCATCTTCAATTACGCTGACGACCTGCAGCTGAAAATCCCCTTGAACTCTCCGGTCTCTGCTGCTGAGTTCCAGGCAACAATGTCACACATAAAGTGCTGGATGGAGTTAAACCATCTCAAACTTAACCCGGGCAAGACAGAACTTGTATTGCCCGGGAAGAGCGAGCTCAGCTGGGGCCGACATTTTTGGCCGACTGATATGGGTTCCTCGCCTGCGGCGTCCCACTCGGTCAAAAGGCTTATTCTCAGCGCCGACCTGTCATTTAAAGGACAGGTAGGAGCCGTGGTATCCGCTAGCTTTTTCCAATTAAGAAAAATCAGGAAATTGCACATCTGCTGACCCACTCAGCACTTGTGCAAGTAGTAATAGCCCTGGTACTTTCTCGATTGGACTTTTCGAATGCTCTATATCTCGGCCTGTCAGCAGGACTGCTAAAACGACTCCAGATGGTCCAAAATCAAGCGGCCAGACTGATTTGGAAACAACCTAAATGGGAGTCAGCAAGGCCCGGCATGGAAAAATTACATTGGTTACCGATGGCCCAAAGGATTGCCTTTAAGACGGGTTGCACTGCTTTTAAAGCACTGCATGGAAATGGCCCTAAATTCATAAGAAAAATGATAACCATCTATAAGCCTCAGCGCAATCTACGCTCTGCCCATCTTAGCCTAGTCACCATCCCCTCATTTATAGGAAATGGCAAGGAGGCTGCTGCTTCTGTTATCTAGCAGCCACATTCTGGAACTCTCTCCCCTTGCCACTTAGGAACTGTGACAACCTTCTGGGCTTCAGAAAGCTCCTGAAAACGTGGCTATTCAAGCAGTCCTACGCATAGGAATTGTATTTTTGTCTCTTCTGCAATAGCGCCAAGAAACCCATGGGTGTACGTGCGCTCTATAAATAGTTAAAAGAAAGAAAAAGAAAAAATATGGTGAATTCTTTAGCAGGTGCATCAACAGGGACTAAAGGGCCAGATGTACAAAGTAATTTTTTTTATTACAAACCCTGCGAGTCTCAAAATCATAGAGCTCATTAAGATTAATAATATTATTTCCACTTATAAAGTGCTCTCCTACCCAGCAGTTTGTGACCTTACAATGACAATGTTATTTTGAAATGAAAATCACTCAGAAAAGCAGTTCCAACTTACGAAATGAGCTTACTGACATACCAAATCACAATCAGTAAAAGGATTGTTCCTTCCTAATTCTGATTCGATATTGTGTTTATTAATAGTTTGCAACCTCAATTGTCTTTGCAAACCATTGATCAGTTACACATTGGAAACAAAGGGGTAACATGCATAAATTAGAAGGTATTCACCTTTCTGAATGATGTTGACAGCCTCGGTGGAATAGGTAGTGATCCAGACACCAATGCCTGCTTCCCTTATGTTTTCCTTGCAGGCCATATATCTGTGTTTGTAACTAACCACAGGAAGGTGCAGACAGTGAGGCACCTAATTAGTATTAATATTATTGATATTAATTAGGCATGCCATTCTGTGGCCCCTGTGATAGGGCATTTTCAAATGAGACTTATTAGGGCATAGATTGTATCGCAAAATGAAAGACTGATCTCGAAAATTGGTATGTCATTTGTGACCACATTGAATGACCAGTATTTTGATATATCTGGTCACCCCAAGAGAATTATCAGGGGTCTGGAAGCTCAGGATGCACCAGTATTGAGCCTGCTACCTAGATATTGGGTGGGAGATGTAGGGATTTGGGTAAGAGGGCAGGGTGGAGGTCTGGGACCTAGAGATGGCCATTTAGCGAAATGTTGATTTCAAAATATTAGGATGAAGAAGGCTGGCAGAAATGCACTGACTGTGTTTATGGCAGCTCATAGAGGTAGGCATTGTAAATAAGATTGTGCAGTTTAGGGTAATTGTTGGACCTGGCCCTCTATGCAGAGTCACCTCGAAAACCTTTGCCTTTTCCCCTCCATTTTTTGCTGAGTTTGTTTCTGTTGGCCTTAGGACTCTGCGCAATTTACATTGCTAACGAGAGCTAAAGTGAATGTGCTCACTCCCCTAAACATGACAAAACAGGTTTAAGCCAGATTGACATTTTTAATGTAATCTATTTATAAGTCCCTTGTAGAGCTATATACCATATACCCAGGGTCAGCAAATTAATTGCTACTTGTGAGTCTCGAGTATATATTGTACGACCCACTTAAGTAGCCCCTTACAACATGTCCCAGGTCTGCCAATGCAGCCTGAATTCAGTTTTAAACTGCCACTTCACTTGGCAATATAAACCTCTTACGCCAGGACGATTGACCGCTTGAAGCCACATTGTAAGCGATGAACTTGTGAGCAACAAAAGTGCTTATAAGGGGAAGAAAAGCGTAAATGATATACATACACCCCTTGTATCTAAGTGAGAGCTGGTATGTGGGTCCATGGCTCTAACTAGTGACTCTTTATTGATGTTTTATAGGTCCAGGGAGGTGATCGTTGACCTTAGTTGCCCTGATGAATTTGTTGTTACCGTTGAAAAGGCAATGAAACATGCTGGCCATCCTTAATGTGGTTAACAACATGCTGTGTTTTAAATATTGGGCCAACTCACGCTGTGAAATAAAAAGTTAGGAGTGTGTATGTGAGTTGAACTCAATTTTAGTCGAGACCTCTTATGTCTCTTCTTTCATGGGGTCTTGTTCTTTTCTTTTTCAATTTTCACACCTTTCCCGCACTGGACACATATTTCTTCTTATATGAGAAAGTTATTGATGATGACAAGTACGTGGGCAAGCTGGTGAGAACCTGCCTGTAGCTCCTCCGGTGGTGCGCACGTGAGGTACTTTCTCATTTTCCCACCGCTTTTTGCATCATTCTGCCTTTGTGGTACATATATACTCTAATGTTGAGTGGTGCTGGTTGAGTGATCTGACTATTGACTGGTTCTTTCCCGGCTGTGGGTGTTTTAGATTATTAAGTATCTTTGCACAGGGGATTAGGTAAGAGTTCCTGAAAAGAACCACTGAGCCTGGGAAAAGAAAAAAATATCGCCCCATAAGTAATCTTACATATATAAATTGATGAGTGCCTAAGAACTTCAGGTCCTTGTTGTTGGATAATATAAACCTCTTGCCATGCCTTAAACTCCCCTTTTATTGCATATAAGTTACCCCTAAGGTGGGCCCTAGGTAGCCCAATGGGCAGTGTGCATTGTAATTAAATGATTGGACATGTACCATTATGTTTTACATGACCTGGTAGAGAAAAACTCCTACATTATTTTTCCATCACTATGAGGTCTATCTGTCCCATAGGTTAACATTGAGTTGTCTTATTACATTTAATGCGTGCTAACCTTTGACTGGGAAAAGATAAGCATTTCATGTTTGCTGTCTATGAAATGTTAATTAAAAATCCTCTTTAATAGTAAAATTGGAATTTAAATTGCAATTTTGAAAATGCCACTCTTTGAAATATATTACATAACAATGGGGTGACCCAAAAATAACCCTGAAGGACCTGGGTAAATTGCAATACGTAACAACAATTTAAACACTTTATATAAGGGCTCTAATTAAATTCCATATAGATGAGGAGCCAGTTGGCCTTCATCATTCTCATGATTAATTCATCAGATTACTCACAAATTGATGATTATTTCCAGGTTGCTCCCCTTCCAGTCAGTCAGTCAGTCTTGATGAAGACCCACTGTTGAGTTTAGATGGTCCCTTCTCCCTTTCACCAGGTCAAAAAGTCGGCACTTTATTCAGCCTGGATTTGATATTTGGTCCAGAACGGGACAATTATGATTTAATCGTTTACCATATATCAGTGAGATCACATTTATGCTGTAATATTTATGTAACAGACAGGCTTTTCTGTATTGATTATGATATATGTAAGAGATCTATTTCTTCCTTCCCTTTCCATCACAATTCCACCCATGGTTTCTCTTTTTGAGCACTTTTTTCTAATTTTCTCTCTGGAGTGACCAAGTAAAAATAATGTATTGATACTGTTATTTTGCATATAAAAAATTCATGCATTTACCATTTTGTGTGTGATAAAAGGTCATATTGTTATATACGTTCTCATTTAGTGATAGAAGCAATATTTTACCCCCTTCCTCAGAGCAGAGGAGATTGTCATTAATAAATGAAAAGTTGGTGCGGTAATTGGTTTCGCATTACCTCTCATTTTTGAAGGTCGTTACAATTGGACCATTGTTGTTACTCTTCGGAAGTTGGCATTTTCCTGCCCATAGCCAATTGGTGCCTTAATCTTCCCCTGGGTCACATGACTGGGTGTAACTGATAGACTTTGTGACTTCCTCCTGGACAGTTACACAATAGAGGGAATAAGTGTACCCAAAAGGGCCATTTTCTGGCACAGCCCTACCTGCAACTGAATAGGCTGTGCACTGCGTTCAGACAAAGGGCTTGTTACATCCACATTATCTCTTTAGCCATCTTGGAGCCAGGGCAGGGGATTCAATATATTCTAAGCAATTTAAAGAGAAACCATAGAAACTTCTCCCAACTTCAAAGAAGGAATCAAGTATAAAAATAGGCCCTCAGTCCCACTCCTCAGTTAACATCTGAACCTGCATAATGACTGGCAGAGGACTGCCTGCTGGTGTGACCTGCTGTTCACTCTGTAAGACTGCTTTGCTGTAGCTGAAAGCACAGAATTGCTTACTGAACCTGTTGTGAACTTCAGAGTTCAGCTCTGCTGTTTGAGCCCTGCATCTTCTCCTGAACCCAGGACTGCCAGAGTGACTCCAAGGGCTAATTCGATGGCCTCCTTTTCAGAGCCACAGAGACATGAGGTTCCCACCATCTTGGACCCCCACCAGGACCTATTTCTATATCCATGTCTATTTCCTGATTTTGTCCTGGCTGCTTATTCCCATCCTGAAATTTTCCATGTTTCCTCCTCCCCCGTCTTGTACTCCTGGCACCTTTCTTTTGCCTCTCTTTATTCTTGAAATTTCCTCCAAAAAAAGAAGAGTTAGTAACAGGTGTTACTGTACTACCCCGGCTCCAGGTTCATCTGTGGATGAAATGCTGGAACTGCTGTAGTTCACTGAACTTAGCTCACCTTGAGCATCGGTGGCTATTGTTTTCTTGGGTTTCACAACCTGATAAAATCCCTTTGCAAAGGTAAAAATTCTACCTTGCTTGTAATCTCTTTCATCTCGTCAGATTTTGCTCAGTTTCTTATCCTTAATTTGAAGTTGATGTCTATGTATGACATCCTTCAAAATTGCATAGTTTTTTTCGGTTACATCAATAATGATTCATATCTTCAATCTCTTTCTCTACTTCAGCTATCTGAGTTTTAAGCTTTTCCAACTTTCTTTCAGCGTTCTTAATAAGTATAATTACAAAAAGGGGGTGGTGATGGACAGAGTATCTGAGTTAATCAGAACACTCCTACCCAGTCAACAGATCAGGGCTTGATCCATCACCGTTTTTTAGCTCACTGCACCATCCCAGTTCAGAACCTGGCTATATGCAAATTAGTCTGTCCCTGGCCCAGTGCATCATGGGAACAGGGCAGACCAAACTACCAAGCCAATTCTTCACTGGAAAGGAAACAAGCTTCCGGGGACCGGTTTCTGGCATTACAGCCGTCTTCGGCCCGGCTTGCTTGAATCCTGATGGTGCAATGAGCAAGGGACTCATGTCTGAGCATACCCTTCCACACTCATGGTGGCCAAAATAATTACAAAAAGGGGGTGGTGATGGACAGAGTATCTGAGTTAATCAGAACACTCCTACCCAGTCAACAGATCAGGGCTTGATCCATCACCGTTTTTTAGCTCACTGCACCATCCCAGTTCAGAACCTGGCTATATGCAAATTAGTCTGTCCCTGGCCCAGTGCATCATGGGAACAGGGCAGACCAAACTACCAAGCCAATTCTTCACTGGAAAGGAAACAAGCTTCCGGGGACCGGTTTCTGGCATTACAGCCGTCTTCGGCCCGGCTTGCTTGAATCCTGATGGTGCAATGAGCAAGGGACTCATGTCTGAGCATACCCTTCCACACTCATGGTGGCCAAAATAATTACAAAAAGGGGGTGGTGATGGACAGAGTATCTGAGTTAATCAGAACACTCCTACCCAGTCAACAGATCAGGGCTTGATCCATCACCGTTTTTTAGCTCACTGCACCATCCCAGTTCAGAACCTGGCTATATGCAAATTAGTCTGTCCCTGGCCCAGTGCATCATGGGAACAGGGCAGACCAAACTACCAAGCCAATTCTTCACTGGAAAGGAAACAAGCTTCCGGGGACCGGTTTCTGGCATTACAGCCGTCTTCGGCCCGGCTTGCTTGAATCCTGATGGTGCAATGAGCAAGGGACTCATGTCTGAGCATACCCTTCCACACTCGTGGTGGCCAAAATAATTACAAAAAGGGGGTGGTGATGGACAGAGTATCTGAGTTAATCAGAACACTCCTACCCAGTCAACAGATCAGGGCTTGATCCATCACCGTTTTTTAGCTCACTGCACCATCCCAGTTCAGAACCTGGCTATATGCAAATTAGTCTGTCCCTGGCCCAGTGCATCATGGGAACAGGGCAGACCAAACTACCAAGCCAATTCTTCACTGGAAAGGAAACAAGCTTCCGGGGACCGGTTTCTGGCATTACAGCCGTCTTCGGCCCGGCTTGCTTGAATCCTGATGGTGCAATGAGCAAGGGACTCATGTCTGAGCATACCCTTCCACACTCATGGTGGCCAAAAGCGTGGAAGGGTATACTCAGATGTGAGTCCCTTGCTCATTGCACCATCAGGATTCAAGCAAGCCGGGCCGAAGACGCCTGAAATGGCAGAAACCGGTCCCCGGAAGCTTGTTTCCTTCCCAGTGTAAGAATTGGCTTTTGTAGTCTGGTCTGCCCTGTTCCCATGATGCACTGGGCCAGGGACAGACTAATTTGCATACAGCCAGGTTCTGAAACTGGGATGGTGCAATGAGCTAAAAAACGGTGTTGGATCTAGCCCTGATCTCTTGACTGGGTGAGAGTACTCTGCTTAATTCAGAGACTCTGTCCATCACCACCCCTTGTTGTAAATTATTTTGTCCACCCTAAGCGTGGAAGGGTATACTCAGATGTGAGTCCCTTGCTCATTGCACCATCAGGATTCAAGCAAGCCGGGCCGAAGACGCCTGAAATGGCAGAAACCGGTCCCCGGAAGCTTGTTTCCTTCCCAGTGTAAGAATTGGCTTTTGTAGTCTGGTCTGCCCTGTTCCCATGATGCACTGGGCCAGGGACAGACTAATTTGCATACAGCCAGGTTCTGAAACTGGGATGGTGCAATGAGCTAAAAAACGGTGTTGGATCTAGCCCTGATCTCTTGACTGGGTGAGAGTACTCTGCTTAATTCAGAGACTCTGTCCATCACCACCCCTTGTTGTAAATTATTTTGTCCACCCTAAGCGTGGAAGGGTATACTCAGATGTGAGTCCCTTGCTCATTGCACCATCAGGATTCAAGCAAGCCGGGCCGAAGACGCCTGAAATGGCAGAAACCGGTCCCCGGAAGCTTGTTTCCTTCCCAGTGTAAGAATTGGCTTTTGTAGTCTGGTCTGCCCTGTTCCCATGATGCACTGGGCCAGGGACAGACTAATTTGCATACAGCCAGGTTCTGAAACTGGGATGGTGCAATGAGCTAAAAAACGGTGTTGGATCTAGCCCTGATCTCTTGACTGGGTGAGAGTACTCTGCTTAATTCAGAGACTCTGTCCATCACCACCCCTTGTTGTAAATTCTTTTGTCCACCCTAAGCGTGGAAGGGTATACTCAGATGTGAGTCCCTTGCTCATTGCACCATCAGGATTCAAGCAAGCCGGGCCGAAGACGCCTGAAATGGCAGAAACCGGTCCCCGGAAGCTTGTTTCCTTCCCAGTGTAAGAATTGGCTTTTGTAGTCTGGTCTGCCCTGTTCCCATGATGCACTGGGCCAGGGACAGACTAATCTGCATACAGCCAGGTTCTGAAACTGGGATGGTGCAATGAGCTAAAAAACGGTGTTGGATCTAGCCCTGATCTCTTGACTGGGTGAGAGTACTCTGCTTAATTCAGAGACTCTGTCCATCACCACCCCTTGTTGTAAATTATTTTGTCCACCCTAAGCGTGGAAGGGTATACTCAGATGTGAGTCCCTTGCTCATTGCACCATCAGGATTCAAGCAAGCCGGGCCGAAGACGCCTGAAATGGCAGAAACCGGTCCCCGGAAGCTTGTTTCCTTCCCAGTGTAAGAATTGGCTTTTGTAGTCTGGTCTGCCCTGTTCCCATGATGCACTGGGCCAGGGACAGACTAATTTGCATACAGCCAGGTTCTGAAACTGGGATGGTGCAATGAGCTAAAAAACGGTGTTGGATCTAGCCCTGATCTCGTGACTGGGTGAGAGTACTCTGCTTAATTCAGAGACTCTGTCCATCACCACCCCTTGTTGTAAATTATTTTGTCCACCCTAAGCGTGGAAGGGTATACTCAGATGTGAGTCCCTTGCTCATTGCACCATCAGGATTCAAGCAAGCCGGGCCGAAGACGCCTGAAATGGCAGAAACCGGTCCCCGGAAGCTTGTTTCCTTCCCAGTGTAAGAATTGGCTTTTGTAGTCTGGTCTGCCCTGTTCCCATGATGCACTGGGCCAGGGACAGACTAATTTGCATACAGCCAGGTTCTGAAACTGGGATGGTGCAATGAGCTAAAAAACGGTGTTGGATCTAGCCCTGATCTCTTGACTGGGTGAGAGTACTCTGCTTAATTCAGAGACTCTGTCCATCAGCACCCCTTGTTGTAAATTATTTTGTCCACCCTAAGCGTGGAAGGGTATACTCAGATGTGAGTCCCTTGCTCATTGCACCATCAGGATTCAAGCAAGCCGGGCCGAAGACGCCTGAAATGGCAGAAACCGGTCCCCGGAAGCTTGTTTCCTTCCCAGTGTAAGAATTGGCTTTTGTAGTCTGGTCTGCCCTGTTCCCATGATGCACTGGGCCAGGGACAGACTAATTTGCATACAGCCAGGTTCTGAAACTGGGATGGTGCAATGAGCTAAAAAACGGTGTTGGATCTAGCCCTGATCTCTTGACTGGGTGAGAGTACTCTGCTTAATTCAGAGACTCTGTCCATCACCACCCCTTGCTGTAAATTATTTTGTCCACCCTAAGCGTGGAAGGGTATACTCAGATGTGAGTCCCTTGCTCATTGCACCATCAGGATTCAAGCAAGCCGGGCCGAAGACGCCTGAAATGGCAGAAACCGGTCCCCGGAAGCTTGTTTCCTTCCCAGTGTAAGAATTGGCTTTTGTAGTCTGGTCTGCCCTGTTCCCATGATGCACTGGGCCAGGGACAGACTAATTTGCATACAGCCAGGTTCTGAAACTGGGATGGTGCAATGAGCTAAAAAACGGTGTTGGATCTAGCCCTGATCTCTTGACTGGGTGAGAGTACTCTGCTTAATTCAGAGACTCTGTCCATCACCACCCCTTGTTGTAAATTCTTAATAAGTATATTCATCATTGTGAATGATGAAGCATAGAGATTTTCTTCCCAATCCTTGTGAAGGTCTGGATCGAGATCATCGAAAGTTGGATCAGGTAATGCAATTTAACGAGAATCAATGCACTTCTTTTGTCCAACCTGCCCTCCATTGCCGAAAGTCATATTTTTTTACCTTGACTCGTTCTCGTGCAAGTAGATATTGTCAACTGGCGTTTTGAGCTTTTAGTTGCTACTTTTTACTAAAAATAAAAAAAATCATAATTCCAGTTATACTGATGGATTGTTGTAGTTTTGGGGTCAAATAATTTATTATAATGATTCAATTTTTCCAAATTGGTGTGGGATTTGTCTTGTGTTGTGTTTGCACTTTATTACAGTTTGTGTGCTACATATATATTTACACATTGCTTCTAAGATAAACATGACTGCTTTTTTTGCCAAGTTACCCAGGGCTAAACACAGGTTAATTTTCTGACTTTTTGTGGTTCACCCTGCCAGGGATTTAGACTGCTGCTTGGCCAGGGCTCACAATCCAGTCAAGCAGCAACCCAATTTCTCACATTAATTTCTTTCAATTTGAATTGTTTAAATAACCTTAGAAAGCAGAGAAACATTTTTATTATGTACAAAAGTATATGATCCCTCCATCATTCTATATCCGAAAATAAATGCAATGGAACTAAGTCAAATAAAATGTTGCTGTAACTGGACCTGTCTTAATTTCTAATCACAAACCTGTGCTTGATAGAGGCAAGTGGCAGTATTGATTAGGATCCTCCAGTGTAAACGTCTTCTGCCTCTGATCAGGACAGGTGTTTGGGTATATATCAAGCTTAAATTGGAGAGCCGGCTCCTTGTTACGATGTGATTAGCTGTTATAATACCCATGAGGATAATGCCAAGTACCTTTATCATTTTTTGTTAGAACAAACCTAGTTCAGGGCAAACAGTACTGTTTGGGGCATTCTTAACTGCTGTAAACTTCCTCCTCATGATGCCTCATAACCAAATAGGGGCCAGCCATACTTATCTCCTAGAAATAGCCCTAATGGACTGATGCCATCAGCAGAATCTTAATGCTTATAAATAAACGTTCTACTCTTAAAGATTTTATGCAGCCTCTACAGTGGACTATTTCTCAGCTTCCAGTTCCCTTCAGGCTGTCAGTAGAAGAAAACTTCCTCCAGGGTTCTCTGATCAATTGGCAATACTTTTTCAGCATATGTCATGTTCCTAGAAGCCAGGGACTACATGTTTATAAAAACCTTCTTTTTGAAAAGTTCTTTTTATTGAAATAAAACACCAGTATAAGAGACATTATACAGAGGTTCGCTCATAGTTAGTTTCCACAATGGGGTGCTAAGATAAATAATACACACAAATCAAAGGGAACTTCACGGGGAGGAAGGGTCATCAAGAGCAACGTTTCTGGGTGGCGTACAAATTTCTCCTCTGTAGCAGTTCCAGGGCCCCCAAACCAATGACCACTTTCGAGGGCAGCCCCTTGCAAGATTGTTGTTTTTTCCCTAAACATACACCACTCTAAATTATTTTTCCACGCTTACAAGGTGGGAGTTTGCTCCGCACCCCTCAACTGGGCTATGTTCCTTTTTGTTTTGCTAACATGAAACACAGAGTGGCCCATTGTGTCTGTGAGGTGTTTAAGTCAGTAGGCTCCCATATATTTAAGAGGCACCTTCTTGCCTCCGGTGTTAGGGAGACCCCCAGTACTTTATGTAGAGTGTCGTGTATTTTTCGCCAGTAGGTGGTGATGTGTGTACACTCCCAGATGGTATGCATAAAGGTACCTGTAAGACCACACCGCCATTTGCATAGCCGCGTGTCTGAAAGTCTCATGCGCACCAACCGGGGTCCCGTGATGTAGATCCTTTGCAGAATCTTCAGCTGGACTAATCCCAGGCGGGCTGGAATGGCAAATCCCTCGGGGATGATACTGCTGCCTGCCAGTCTTCGTCATCCAGCTCTATCCCATCTTGTACCCATTTCTCTCTTAACTCCTCAAGGGGATCAGCTTTGTGGTTAAGTCATTTTTTATAAATAAAGGAGATTGTTTTTTCGGGGAGGTTGCCATCCAATATTCTATCCTCTAGAGGTGACGCCTCTGGGGGCTCCATACCTCCAGGCAACACTGAGAGAAGCGAGTGCCGAACTTGTATATAGCGGAAGTAGTCGGTGTTTGCCAGTTCGTACTCCTTCTGCATTTCCTCGAAGGACTTAATCCTCCCCTTCCCCATATATCTTTGACAGTGGAGATACCTATAAGGTCCCACTTGTCGAAACCTTTTGTCCTCCAGCGCTTACCCAGTTCCTCGGAGTCCCAGAGTGGGGTGGCCATGGTCAATTTATCCTTCCAACCGAGGGAACTCGTGGCAATATGCCAGACCTGAACTGCATTCTGCGTTGGCCCTGTTAAGGCCAGTTTCTTCGGTCAGGTATACAGGGCCCTGTGACACCTACCCCCAGGGAGAAGCCATCTATCCATGGCATAACCGGGATCATCAACTCAGCCATATGTGCCATGGTTAATCGCAGCTAGCTGTGAGGCCCAGTAGTATTGTCTAATATCCGGGAGGCCAATGCCCCCATTGAACCAAGTAAGTGTCAGTTTGTTCAGAGCAATGCGGGGCCTGCCATCTCACAGTAGACTCAGCTAAAGGCTCTCAATCTCACAAAAGTAGCTAGCTGGTACAAGATCCAAAGTATTTTGCAAGGCATGGAGAAAGCGAGGCAGAGCCATCATCTTAAAGAGGGCTGCCCTACCCAATAACGAAAGAGAAAGCTTCCTTCAGTGGGCGACGTCGCTCTTAAGCCTCTGCAGGGGGGAAGGAGATTCCGGGTGTATTGAACCGCGGGAACCAAAGAGACGAAGACTCCCAGATATTTGAACCCCTCTGTGTTGACCTGTATAGGACAATTTCGTGGAGGGACCGGGGGATCCCCACTTAATACAAATAGCAATGATTTCTTCCAATTGATAGAGAGTCCCGAGTATCTCCCAAAGGAGGCCAGGACATCGAGGATCACAGTAAGGAACATACGGGGAGGGGTCAGGTAAAGCAAAATGTCGTCTGCATATAAAGATATGCAATCCTCCCATGGGGGGACCAATGCATGCCCCTAATCGTCGGCTCCCACCGTATCCAGGCGGCCAAAGGCTCCAAGACCACTGAAAAGAGGAGAGGGGACAGCGGGCAGCCTTGACGAGTTCCCCGACTAAGCAAGACCGGAGATGAGGCTCTGTTGTTTACCACTACCTGGGCCAGGGGTTGCGCTTATAACAGGCGCACCCACAAGATAAATTCGGGACCAAATCCAAATTTGGCCTAGGCAGCCCACAGATAGGGCCATTCAATCGTGTCGAAGGCCATTGTTGCATCTAGCGACGCAATTATGGATGGTTCCCGCAGAGCGTGAACTCTGTCTATTACTCCGTGCAGTCTGCGCAAGTTTAGGGCCGTATTTCTATGGGGCAGGAAGCCCAATTGATCGGGATGGACCAGGTTGCTGATCACTTTCACCAGTCTATTTGTAAGGAGCTTGGCCTGGATCTTCAGTTCAGCATTTAAAAGAGAGATATGCCTGTATGAGGCGCAGTCTGTTTTAGTCTTACCTTCCTTATAAATCAGAACCACAGTAGCCATTCTCTGTTCCCTGGGTAACACCCACAAACATTGCTTTCAAATAAGGTGCTAGTTTGTCCAGTTTGAGTTTGTAGAGTTCGATTGGAAGCCCGTTGGGGCCTAGTGCCTTTCCAGAATTTAATGAATGGATCGCTTGGGCAATCTCGTCCACTGCTAGCGGGCTATCTATATAGTCCCGGTCTTCGGAGGAAAGACATGGGAGCTGCACATCCCGGAGCAATCTCTGGGAGTCAGTTTCAGAGTGAGGGTACACTGATTCGTAAACCATCCAAAAATGGTCCGCAAACGTGTCTACTATGTCCTGTGGATCAGTAAGTGATACCCCTCCCCCGTTATAAGCTCCGGGACAGGACGGCTAGCCCACTCCCTCTTGTCCAGCCATGCGATGAGTTACCCAGCCTTATCCCCGAGATCATATAGCCTGCCCTGTTTTTCCCTACCAATAGCTTTAGCCCTGTCAGTAACCAGTTCTTTGTATACGTGTTGCTTCAGGCTCAATAAATGAAGTTGAGCTTGCGGTACCCCCGGCTCCAACTCTCCCTCCAACCTACTAATTTCAGTCTCCAGCTCCAACACCTCCCTTTGCCGCTCCCTTTTAGAGCCTGCTATCAAGGACAGAGCCTAACCCCTGACTTTCCACAGGGACCGGGAAGAGGACACCGACCCCACATTATTTGTGAAATATTCATCTAGAGTTGCAATAAGATCTTTACGATTTTTGGGATCGCGCAGATACCAAGGGTTGATGGGGGCCACCCTCCCTCCAGTGCCAAGACTTACAACTATGTGGACCCAAAGCGGAGAGTGGTCTGAGATGCCTCTGGCCAAGTGTGTGGCGTTTGTTATGTAGGATGCTTGTGCGGCGGGAACTAAACAGTAGTGCAGGCGCAAAATACTATTGTGAACCCCCGAGTGGAACGTGCATTGCTTTTGATCCGGATGAAGCAATCTCCAACTATCAACCAGGCCCATTGCATCAATAAAGTCCGGTAGCCATCGTGTCGCCTGCCCCAACTCCCGAGGGGCATGTCTGTCCAATGTACCGGAGACGACTGCGTTAAAGTCGCCACCCAGGATCAAAAGCCCTTTAGGGATAGTGAGCAGGACCTCCCCCAAGTCCGCAAATGTCATACCCTGTAGCCCAGGAGGAATATATACAGATAGTAATGTTATGTGTCGACCTTTCCACATACCCGTAACACCAGCATACCTGCCTCTCCCGTCTTCCCACATGGAAGTCACTGCCATTGGGAACGCGTTATGAATCAAAATGCCCAACCCTCCCTGGAACTTGATGTGAACCCTGAGTGTGCGACTAATTTGTATCCCATTCTGTGTAGAGCTTTGCACGAGTTCCCGACTAGGTGCGTCTCCTGAAGCAGGACCACATCCAGCACCTGCCTTTTAAGAGACTGCAGAACCACACTCCGTTTGATTTTTCCCCCAACACGTTTATGTTCCAACTCAGTACTTTCCCTTCCCCACCCTCCATCGTCTACTTGGTACAATAGACCAACCTCCGCATTTTCTCTGTCAAACAAATGTACTTTGCTGATGCAGCTAACAAACCACCCAACAGGTGAACCCAACAACCCTCCCCAATACCCCCCCACCCCGCTGCCCTGCCCTATGGGTTCCAAACTGCCAGGATACAAAGGTTGTTACGATGGAGGCGGCCCTCATAGCCATCCAGCTTAAGTTCGACTGAGTTGCGTGAGTCCTGTAGTTCTCGGACTTCTTTTTGTAACTGCGAGACGCCCTCCACCAGACTATTGGCTGTTATTTCTACTTGCTTCACCTTCTCATTAAGTTTCCCCATATCGGCCCTGATAAGATTAATATCAATGGCCATGGAGTCCATTTTGTGTTCTAATGAGGTTTTAACCCCTGTGATAGCCGCCATGACATCTTTCAGGGAAAGCTCCAGCTCCTCCTCACTTGGATGTCCCCTCGCTGTCTCCTCAGACAACCTGCCCTGTTGCGTCTCCTTAGAAATCGTGTAACGATCCTGCTTGTTAGCCTGGACCGTCTTTGTCCCCTTGGCACCAGAGCCCATTCCGCGATCCATCTTTACGGCCAGGGCAGGACTCAGTCAAGGGCAGGCCGCTAAGGGTAGTATAGAACGCTGCCGCGTGTTCAGGATGTCAAGCCTGGGGGGCTGGCAGTCCGATCACACACTCCGGGGGATCTCACTGCAGGGATGGAGAAGCTATAGGCAGCAAGAGCATCCTCAGACAGCTGGCTCAGTGTGGGGCATCACACCTCCAGCACCCCTTATCGCCTCGCCATCCAGGGGAGTGTTTCCTTAGCACCCTACGCCTCCACAGACACGGTGTTGATGGACCCTGTCTCTATTTGCAGGAGACCTGGTCACTGCAGGGAACATCGCCAACACACCGTCCCCAGGGCCCTTGCAGCACAGCCCCCAGCCAGGCGATCTCGGGGTGAGCCCAACTCCCAGAGTTATTCTTCCATAAGAGTAGAGAGCAAAGGAGGATGCGGGGGGGCCCACATGACAGTCAAGTCACACAAGTACTACCAGCTGTGAGACCCACCACTTATGGGTCATGATGTGCACAGTGAAATACCACCATGGGAAAGTCCAGACTCACCCCTTCCTTGCCAGGCAATGTCGCATCAATTGATTCACCTCTGGCCGCAATCAGGCACGGGCCAGAAGTCAGCATTTGTCCCACGGAAAAATCTCCACAGTCCGTTGGGGGGGGGGAATGCAGGGTCTCAGAAAGCACCCATCCGCAGTTCCCAGGGCCGTGCCTAGCATGCTGCAGCTCTTGGCCGTAATGGCGGCCGCCGCTCTGCCTCCGTCCCTTCGGCACCGCGGCACCACTCTGCCACTGTTTCTTCTGCCCTCACAGCTCGCAGAGACGATCGGGGCCACCAGAGCGATGAAGAGTGAACCGCCTCAGGGGCCGCGATCTCACCGCCGGGGCGGGCCGGGAGGCCCTACCGCCGGGCCAGATCCCCCACTGCGGGCCCATGCTTTGAGGTCCCGTACAGGCTGGCAATTGTAGATGGTCGGAACTCTCCGGCAGAAGAAGTCACAAGCCCCGGAGCAGGCCAACCAGGCTCCGCTATTGCTTAGGGACAAAGGGCTTCACTTTGGACTCCCAGATGGAATTGCAGGATAGACGATTGGGGCACTCGGGCAACGGAGCTCACATCCTACGCGGCCATCCCTGCTCGAACTCGGCCACGCCCCCCCGCCCATGAAAACCTTCTTAATAGAGCTGTAGTTTCTCCATCAAATTCAGGAACTAGTTCAACATTTGTTCTGCAGCTCCTGCTACGGCCTGGAAAAGTGCTGCAGCACAAGATGCAATTGAAAAAGGCATATTTTTAAACATTCATGCACCCCTGCTAGGGGCCCACAAAGTCCTTTCCGTGTGCCTGTACATGGCGGTTGGGCCGCCATGTACAGGCCGAGGGAAGCAGACATCTCTATGGAGGTGCTTGAGCAGGCACCACCCCTATTGTAGGGATTACGTTCCCAGAGCAGCCCCAACAGGCTACTTGAGCCCGTCAGAAAAGCAGCGGTCGGTCCCCCGACCCACTGCCTCCGACCACCGGATCAGAATCCGGCATTCGGACCTCTTCTGTGGATGTAGGAGGACCCGCCACAGACAGCCTGTCAATAGAGGCCCACCCACATTGGAATTTGGCCCTAAATTAGGGGGTTATAAAACATTGAATGAAATCCAAATCCTTAATATTTAATAGCCCAATTGAGGTGTTACCACCAGATGTTAGACGGAAATATAGTTCTCATCCTGAAAAAATACTTAAGGATGTTCTTTTCCGATTCGGTCTTGAATAGTTACTGTTCAAATGTCACCCCGCTACTACCTAAATCCCAAGAAACTTTTACCACATTCCCATGAGACCTTAAAATCTTGCAAAAATTGTGGCCATTTTGGCTGAAGTTGGCTACAAAAGCCACATCCTGGCAATTACTCACTGCTAGTTATTCTGATTTACTTTAAGGATCAGCATCTCCAGAACCTGGCACCGTGGTTGGGGTCTTCCAGCATCAGTGCTCCAGACTTCTTTTTGACCATTGGTAATGGCCTGTTAGAAAAAAAAATACATAAATGTCTACAACAAGAAACCACTCTGAAACTCAGAACAGTAATGTGCACATGTGCAGCAAACAATTGCCAAAATGTGCATAATTAAGTTTTGAATCCTAGAGGCAGTGTTCACCTGCTAAGCGAGCCTGTGAAAAGGAAAGACATTAGTAGAAAATTGTGTACAATTTGAGAACTCAAAAACTACTAGCCAATCTTTTAACACAAGAAATACAAGGAACTGAATATGTCATTTTAAAATACTCTGAGAGAAACTTTGAGACACAAAAGGGAAATCCACAAGGGGCAAGCTCAAAGGTCTTTTTTTTTAATTCTGTTAGATTATTTGTTGTAAACCTCTGTAAGGAGTCACAGGTATCATGTTGTTGATATTGAACTAGTGTGTGTGTGTGAGGGAATGTGTATTGAAGTGTACACTGGGCATTGAACTAATAATCCAGTGTAACATTTCCTTCAAGTGCAAGTGTAACAAGAAACACAAAAGCATAAACAACCGTCAATGGGAAAGAGAGAATTTTGAGGTGAGAAGGCAAATGTTTCCACAAGAGAGTGACTGATATCTACTGGACACACAACTATCAGTCTTCCCTTACATATATAGCTAGACTAAAAACAGCGATTTGAGCAAGCTAAGATGACACAACATTAGTAATAATAGCCACACCAAAGGACAAGCAAGCCTCACAGATTATTGGGCACACACAAATTAAGCCATTTTGTTCACTCCTCTTGTCTTATTCTCTTTTGCCAAGTTTGGATAGCCCCACTTCAAGTGACTCAATCAGTTCTAAGTTGGTGATAGGTTGACAAGGTAGTTTTGAGCCCACCTCTCTGATTCTGTCTAGTTCCCACACACTTCGCAGGTTAGTGTGATATGTCCTCCGACAGTTGCTGTGTCCCTACCTGAAGCTCCTGAAGGATAATTTGCAGTGGTTCTGCAGAACTTAGGCAGGCAGTACATAGCCTTAATGAGGTGTAAAAAATGCTCTCTGGGCAGGGACCTGAGTGTAAGCAGATGTTTTACTTCCCCTGGCAGGAAGACCAATTAGGGTAGATCCAGGAACAAGGCCTAACCTTTCACAAGTAAATGTAAGGTGTGACCTGGGGAAGACCATCTTTTGTCCACCCAGTCAGGCTGGCACCAAAACCAGTGAGAGAGAAGATATCCCAATGACCAGTTTTGACTGACCTCAAAGAATGGAACTGATTACTTGCCTGGCCACACCTCTAGGGCAGCCCACTGGTTCTTCACAAGAGAGGTAGGGTTTCTCCACCTTGAATTTGAGGAGTAAGGTGCATTGGGGGATTGGCTGCAGGAAGCCAAACAGAAACAGCTGCAAAAGTAGATAGGGTTGCCCTGAAAACCTTTACCCCAATGTTTAAGGAGGAGTCAGGAGTCATCCCTACCCACTAGCTAGTGCCAACCATACATGTGGTAACCCCAGTCACCCACCTCAGAGCAGTCTCTGGATCTGTGGAAAAACTGACAAATGACTGAGCCTGCAGATTGAGATGGGTGACCCTGAACGGCTGGAGTTGGTACTCAGGACAAGAAAGTGGACTCCAAGGGTTAGTTGGCTGACCTCTTGTGTGGCTAAAGGGATACAACAAGTTGCAAGTGACCTTTTACTTGATATACTCTGCTGAGCAGGATTACCTAGACGGTACCCTGCTGGTGAATTTTGCTGGACTGAGTCATGATCCCCAAATGCTGTACCTGAGGTCCTTGGACCCTTAGCGGTGTCTAACTGGATTTCTCCTAATAATACTGAAATAGTGGGCTTTCCAGAAGTCCAAGGGCTGGGACCAACCACCAAAGCCAATCTGCCCAAGACATGACCTTGCTGGGCTGAAAAAACAAGTTTCTCCTGCTTGGAGTTTTACAGCAACAGAAAAGCATTTGAGTGGGTCATCGGCGAGAAGGTATCGGACTTTGTGAAACTCATTATCGAATACAGCCTTCAAACTTGTCCTGCTGGAGGATTCTGAGCTCTGAAAAGGATACTAAATATGAATAAAGAAATCTTGACAGGGATAAAGTGCCAAATGTATCCAGCTGATGTGATGACTTTCCTGGGGCAATTTTCCCACTCACAGCTTTCCCTGTCAAAACATAATCCAATGGCTATATGACTTTGAGAGGACTTCCTTTAAGACTGTATGCAATCTTGCCTCAATGAAGGATGTCAACCTCCATTTCAGAGGCTAAGGGTCTCATTTAGACTTCGGCGGATGCCTTTGCAAATTTGACATATATCTTGTCCACCCTATTGCAAATGCCATAGGATATAATGTAATTGTAATATGCCAGATGGGATATCCATTAGGTTTGTGACAGAGTGTGCCATCTGCCAAAGTATAAATCTGTCCTCGTTTCTCAAGATCTCCGACTGGGACAAACTACAGTTTGTGTATCCAACCTGTGATCAGTGGTGGTTCCTTTGAATGGGCTAAAGAGATGTGCCCTGTTTCTTTTCTGTTCTATTTGTTTTTGTGATGCAAAAAGTGAATAATAATATAATATTCACTCCTGGTATAACAAAAGAAAAATGTCAAGCTTCTGTTCAGGAGCCACAGGCTCTGTCTGAAGGCAGGCGCAGGTGCACAATGGTGCCTGCACCAGCCTTCAGAGATTTTCAGGGCTGGAGCAATTCCATCCCTTGCCTTGGGGCCTTTTCATACCTCAGTGCCTCCCCTGTGTGCTGCAGGCTTAAGCCCTACAGTGCATGTGGCTACACATCAATCAGCCTTTCACTCCACCCTTTTGCACTCGACACAGAGTTGGGAAAGGGTGAGGCAAAGAAGCAGAGTGAAGCCTGATACTTGTGCCCTTCTGCACAGGTGAGATGTTTCAGTGTCCTCCATCCTGAAGTCAGAAAAGAGTAGCGGTTTAAATGGGACCTGTGTAAGAAATAAGGTGAGAAAATGAATTTTTTTTAAATGTTATCTGTGTATGGGTGAGAGTGGTTGCCTGTGGGTGAGAGTGTGTGTCTGTGTATGAGTGTGTCTGTGAGATAAAGCGTCTGTATGTGTGATCATATCTGTGCGTGAGAGTTAAAGGTATAGTCTGGACGGAATGTCGTGGTTCCACTGTCTGTGGGTAAAAAAAAGAATTCTGATCCTGCCTCTCCTTGCCTCCGCAAGGTGTGATCTTGGGCGAGGCAGCTCAACTTCCGAACCCCTCTGTTTCCCAATGCAAGAAATAAAGGACAAGCCTGAGGGTAGAAACCACAGCAATAGGAAGGAAGCAAGAAGTAATTGTTCTTGTGAAAAAGTCTTTTTTGATACAGCAGTCTTTTCACAGCCACATGGTCTCTTGTCAGCCCAGACTGGTTCCCCCAACCTGTCTGCCCAGTATCCAGTCTTTAAGCATGTGTGATTGTTATACTGAAATGCAGTCCATTTTTAAGCGGGTCTTATGGCTATAGGTAAAAGAACAGAGGCACGGGAGATAGTATGGCACAAGATCAAACAGTTTTGGTCATGTTAGAGCTTGGCACGGCCACTGGGTCGCCCTCTAGCCTCTTGGTGGTGCCATGTGGATCTCCTCCCAGGCATGGATCTCACTGATGAGGTAAATTTATCACAAAATGTGCCACGTTATGCCACATAATTAGCCTTTTCTTGCTGCATAATTTAGTCAACCCTACCTGCATAATGTATTCCTTCTCTGCAGCATATTTTAAGTGGCCCTGCTTATAGCTGAAGGCTGAGCAGGAAAGGCACACAAGTGTGTTTTTCTGAAAACTGTACTGGTGACATTTTGTGCTGACATCTGCACTACTTGGCATGTGCCAAAACAACCTTCAAATCAATTGATAAGTGCAAACCCGACACTTTGTTTAACAATACATGTTACTTGATGATTAACCCTAAATGTAGTGTATCCACTGTGAGGATTTATAATGGCTGTCATAATTATTTTAGGTTTGTTAAATTTGATAAAATATGCTGACCAAACGTTTAATGTGATATAAACTGTGAGATAACATTATGTCCCTAATTTCAGAATAATGACTAGCTGCAAATGGCATGTGTAAGACTATCTGATGCCTAACTTCTGATGATCTTCCAGTCATAAGACAGTGCTCAACTGAATAAACAGCTACCTACATCATTATCATATGAAAACATTTAATTGATGTCATACCTAAGTACAATTTCACAATTGCTTTATTAACCTTCTGGCTTTCCCAAATTTGCTTGAAAATGCACCATTTGTCCACTGTTTTGAAAATAAAATTCCCTGGGGGGAGAACCCTCCCAGAAGCCGCCTTATGACAGTTGGGCGCGCTCGCTACGCTCACTCACCACAGGGCACTCATCCCAAAATTTTACACCCACCACTTTCAAATGTCACCAGCCGCCACTGCCTAGGATCAATCGCGATTGGCCTGAAATTGCACCTAAGACCCGTTGTATTGCAACCATAGACATTGCCGCTTAGTGTGTTTTGGCACTCTTTTAAATCTTCTAAAATTCATTTTTCCAGTTCCCCTTATTGGATTATTTTCATTTTGGTGTCATTTTGATGATTACATTTTACTCTACTTTTCAAATATAGATTGGGATTTTTATTGTATTGTGTTTTTAACTTTTAAACTGTTCTGGTACTTCTATATCATTTGCATAATTTATTGTAAATTATGCCGCTCAGCCATGGTTTGAGCTAAGGTTTACATTGCCTGTGACTGGACGTAAAAGATTGGTAGCTTTATTTACTTGTGGTGCACTTGTGTTATTTACTTGTGGTGCACTTCCATCCACTCCAAAGTTTTAAACTGACCTCGCTGGTCTTCATCTCCCCCCTCCACTCTCTGCACATAACGGAAGCTTCACCACCGTTTTCGGTGGGTCCTGGGTCCCTGGGAGGCTTTGGGCTTCGTTTTTGGGTGCCATCTTGCTTTGGGCACCAAGTACAATCGGCAGGCGCCATCTTGGAGCGTCCTGACGCTCGTCCTTCGTCAGGGGAGTGCCTATTTAAAGTCGTCCCCCCCGCGCAGCGGGACGCGCAGTGGTGACGCCTGCGCTGTGCCAGAGTCCTGCCCGTCTGCGCTCGTCCGCGTCGAGGCAGCGGGTGCGGGCACAGGACTCTGGCTTCCTGCTCACATCCCACCATGGATTCCATCGCACCGATCAGGTACAACTGCGCCGATCTCTTCTCTGTTAGGGATGGTCTTAGGGCCTGTACACATGATCTGGTGTTTCCTCTTTCGGGACCTTATGTCTGTCCTTGTGGCAGTTTCTCTCTGGATTCCCCCACTGGGGTGCGCTCTACTGTAAGATCTACTCTAGGTACGCGTATTGACTACTCTGAGCGAGCACTTAGTATATGGAGCCTTAATGTGAGATCACTGGTCAAGCACCATCAGTCCCTCCGTGACATGATTGAAAAGGACTCACCTGACCTCATTTTTCTTACCGAGACCTGGCTACAGGACGCTGACTCTGCCATAATAAATCTGGCTTTTCCTACCACCTATACGGTATTTACTTTGAACCGTACTTCTAGGGGAGGAGGCATAGCTATGGCGATAAAATCTTGCTTTCCGGCGGTGTGGAAAGTCCTTGATCTGCCGATGTGCGAGAGCGCCTCTTTTAAGGTCACTGTCAGCCATCAGTTCACACTGAGTGGACTGCTTATCTATCGCCCTCCAGGGAATAACACGGTTTTCAAGGCCGCTCTCGTTGACATGGTTAATTTGTTAGCTCCTAGATGTGCTAACTTTAACATCGTTGGCGATCTGAATATACATCTTGATCAGACGTCTTCTTTACCCATTAGCTCTTTGATAGCGGACCTGGAAGCCATGCAACTGAACCAACTAGTCACTGCCCCCACGCATATAGGAGGTCACATCCTTGACCCGTTCTTTACCACCTTGGTTCGGGCTAGGGCTTTTGACCCGGTGGCGGTGGGCTGGACTGATCATCTGTTGGTTAAAGTGTCATGTCCCTTGGATGACCAACGATTCAAACCTATGGACAGACTGACCCTTAAAAGAAACTGGCGTAAGCTTAAAATGGAGGAATTCGTCAAAATCCTGGAGGCACAGCCCCTGGGCGACCTGTCGAATGTGGAACAGGGATATGAACAGTTCTGTAACTGGGTCCGTACTGCTCTTGATTCTCTTATACCAATGCGATGGTTGAAATGTCATGCTAAAACTCGCAGTCCATGGTATAATGAGACCCTTGCCGAGCTCAAAAGAACTTGCCGGCAAGCTGAGAGGTTGTGGAGGAAATCCTTCGACCCCACATTAAAATCACTGTACTTTACCCAGCTTAAGATCTATCACAGAGCTATCTGTCACGCCCGGGCGGCATACTATGCCTCTGAGTTTTCAAACAGCCCCAACCCATCAAAATTAATATTCAAGGTGCTCAAAGATCTGATGGGTAAACGGGCCACCTCGCTAGCTATCTGCACGGACTCCCACTGTGAAAGCTTGGCATCCTTTTTTGTGGAGAAGGTGCAGGTAATCTACCGAGGGTTCATGCCATCTATGCAAGGTGACGAGCCCGGGGCTGTAAGAATCCCGGACTGCGAACCTTTGTCCTCCTTACCTGCTTTGTCAGCTGAGGCGTTTGATACTCTGAGCCTTAAAATCAAATCTGGCTCTCCTCTAGACCCTTTGAAGCCAGAGCTTTTTACTCTTCTCCCGCCCCTATGCCGTGAGCCTATATTGGACCTGATCAATTGCTCACTAGCTGAGGGCGTGGTTCCGGCCTCTTGGAAGCAAGCAGTGGTCAGCCCCATTCTGAAGAAACCTAGTCTCGACCCTCTGCTACCTGAGAACTACCGCCCCATCTCCCTCCTGCCCTGGACCGCCAAGGTCACTGAGGCACACGTGAATTCCATCTTGTCTGCCCATCTCTCTCGCAATAATATTCTTGACGAGAGCCAGAATGGTTTTCGCGCACAACACAGCACCGAAACTGCGCTGCTCTTTATGAGCGAACATCTGCGTTCGGTGCTGGATGCGGGGCAGACAGCGGCGCTCCTCTTGTTAGACCTGAGCGCCGCGTTCGACACGGTGTCTCATGACATTTTGTTGCGGAGGCTGGAGGAAGTGGGACTTGAGGGGAAAGCTCTTCACTGGTTCCGCTCTTTCCTCTCGGATCGGTTTTTTAAAGTAGCCATTCCACCTGGTCAGTCATCTTTCCATCCTTTGGGACTAGGAGTACCTCAGGGCTCTGCGCTGAGCCCCACTCTGTTTAACCTGTATGTGAAACCGCTGGCTGCTGTCGTCAGACAAAGTGGCTTAACCATGACATCGTACGCCGACGACACGCAGCTGGCGGTGACACTCAGTGGGGACCCTGAGGTGACTGCCCCCAGGTTTCGCGCAGGGCTCTTAGCCGTGGCGAATTGGATGCGTATTAACTGTTTACAGTTAAACGCTAAGAAAACCGAAGTCCTGATCTTAGGAAAGCAAGCGGAACTGTGGGGAGACCAATGGTGGCCTCCTGAATTGGGGGTGACTCCCATCCCAGCGGCCGAAGTGAAGAACTTGGGGGTCTGGCTGGATTCCAACCTCTCCTTCACCAGCCATACTAAGAAGATCGCAGCTACCTGCTATGGTATTCTGCGAGGACTGAGACCAGTCCTCAAATTTTTCGACCCCCCTACTCGGCAACTGGTGGTCCAAGCCGCTATTCTTTCTCGGCTGGACTATGGGAGTGCTCTGCTGCGTGGTGTTAATCAGGCCGAGGCCACCAGACTGCAGAGGGTGCAGAATGCCGCTGCGCGGGCCATTGTGGGCCTCCCGAGGCGGTGCTCTGTATCTGCAGTTTTAACCTCCCTTCACTGGCTGCTGGTCAGACAGAGAATCAAATTCAAGGCGCTCTGTCTGACATTCAAGATCCTGAAATTCTCGTCACCTCCTGCCCTGACGGGTCTTGTTTCCCCGTATGTCCCCAGGCGGTCTCTCAGGTCGGAATCTCTCCATTTAGCGAATACGCCTAGATTCAGACTGAGTAGAATGGGCGGCCGTTCATTTCGAGTTATGGCGGCCGGATTATGGAATTCCCTTCCTGCCCATATCCGTGCCCTTGATAGCCTGACTCTCTTCAGACGTGCGATCAAAACCTATCTGTTCACCTCTACTGACTGATCCTCCTTCTTTTTAGCGGTGCTTTGTTGTGTTGTGATACTGGATCAGGCGCCAGGACGCCCCTTCGCTGGGGCAGCTGTGCGCTGAATAAAAGTTATTAACATAACATAACATAACAATTAATAATTCACTTTCTTATAGTTCTGATAAGAAATGTAACAACATTTGGAGGAGATCCGAACATTTCAATGTTCATTGATTTATGAATGTATGGAAAACTAAAAATCCTCGAGCAAGCTGACACAGGCACTCTGGTAAATAGTGCTCATTTTATCGATGAGGCAGCCTAAAGGTGTGTTTTGGATCAGCCGAGCTTTGATCACATTGAAAAGAAACCATTCTTACTTCCCTTTTGAGTGCATAAAAGAAACATAAAAGATGGGATTTTACAGGTCTGTCTAGTCAATTTATAAAAAAAGGCCATGGCCATATAACCATTGTAATTTACAGGCATATTTACAATTTGATAGTAAGATTATTAGTTCATTCCCATGTACCACAGATTTATTTTTATTTCATCCCTGCCGCTTATTTTGTTATTATGGTTATTAAGGATAAATGACTACATATTGCCCCAATGGGCCATACTGAAAAGCTCTATGGTATAAAGATGTCACTCTCATTCTAAAATATTGCCAGTGAAAATCATAATCATCCCATTGTCATCACATGAACACTTGCATTGGTACACATCACCTTATTAAAACATATTGCTCGAGTGGTTTTGCTTCATCCAACCTATTTGAGCAGCAATTGTTAACTTACTTTATATTTTTGTTTTCTCTGGGTTCCATTGTGATTACGTGTATGCCACTGTTTTTAAGGCCCATCCTATATTGGGTCGCATGTGGCTAAAATACCTGTATAAATCATTAAACAACTTTACATTAAAAACTCTTTGGGGCATATTTACAAAGAGTTCAGGCAACGATGCACAGCAAGTAAAGATTTGTTCTGCTAATAATGGGGTGATCCTTCAAGAGGAAGGGGTGGGGGCAAGAATAAACAATGTGCAATTTCCAAGCAAGCAAAAAATTAATTTCCTTTGGTAACTAGAACCTAATTGGGAAGATCAATTTGTTTGTCAAATTGTTTCCGCATTACCTTCATTTTTTTCTCTTTCAAAGTAGCTTGGGCCTCCTAAACATATTCCTACAGGAAAAATGTTTTTTTGCTAAAACACTGCTAAGATTTATGTCAGGTGGGCAACAGACAGTGTGCGTGCAGAAATGACTTTGGTGCATGGTTGTTTATGAAGTCCTTCACTATGCACGGGTCGGAATAGGTTTCCCTGCTAGATTCTTAGGTGCTTATCTACAAGCTCCTTGCGCCACTTTTGCGTTATTTTAGCATGGCAAAAGTGACGTACGGGTGGCGCAAGGGGCTGTAAATAAGCCCCTAAGTTCTTACCACTGACTTCATGTGATTGTTTGTGCTAGCTGTTCTAGCATCAAGCCTCTGGTATAACAATCCTTGTTATCCAAAGCTATCCACCCGCGTTTGGTTGGTGCTTGTCACAGCATCATCTAGCTTGCGGTTTGGTTAATTACTTATATTGCCCCACCATTGAAATGCTGCTATTCCTTGTCTTTAGTTAAAATCTTGTTCTTGGTTTTCCGTCCATGTGCTGCCATTGATAACAAAGGCCCTGTGCACAAGATCTTGTGGCCTAACCATCTCTCACTGACGTATGTGTCCTTCTCCCATTTTCCCCTTGCTTACTTAGGGGTCCTTGTTGTAACTTTGCACTTGGTTCCGCCCTCTTCCCCCTTGTCACCCCCTCCCGCTTCTCTCCCACTTGGTATGGCCCGTGCTGTCATTTGAAGGCAGCAGTAGAATGTTCTTGTGAACGATCCTGTCAAGCTGGGAGCACCTTGTGTTAAATTGAACTGAATAAAGGTTCCTGAATTCTACCACGTGTGGACCGTATTTACTACAATTTTGGCGACGAAGGAAACGGAGCTGAGCCAGGGTCAGTTGGGTGTCTCTCCCCTGGAGTGATATGAGCTTGGACAAGGAAAATATGAGGAAACGAATTAATGATGTATCTTGGGCGTTCTAAGGAATGGGAGAAATTCAAGTGAAGTAAGACCCACGTTGAGGAACATTGAATGAAGCGCAAGTCGGTGAGGTGAGCACTTTAATCTGAGTGAAGAGAATAAAGAAGAACAGGGAACGAATTTTAATCTCTGTTGAGGAATAAGAAAACATGATGAAATAAATTGATGATTTAACTTGGGCAGTATGTGAGAATATGAAGTGTTGAGAAGAGAAAGACCCAAGTATATGAGCGCTGGAAGAGGCGAGAGTTCGTGAGGTGAGCAGTTTCAGCTCAGTGAGGAGAGCTGAGCGGAGCGGGGAACGCATTTGGAATCGTGGACGTCGTGTTTGAACTATATAAGTTAAGCCTTGGAGACTGAGTTGAAAAGTGAGCGAGGCAAGCGTTCCAAGGTTTCTTGTCCCCGCAAGTGTCATTGAGGAGAATCAGCGCGATCATCGTGTGAATTGTAAATCTCCTCAGTTGTTCTGAGTGCTGTCAAAGCTCCGTCACATTTGATTAAAACCACCTCAAATCTACAGCGCTAACCGGATTCATATTAGGAGAGGCACTGCCACCTTGTGGCCATTTTAAGCATAGGAGCATGTGAAAATCTCCAGTGAGAACAGTTCAGCGCAGATCATTTCAACCGGGTTAAGGGGAAGTGAGGCACAATTCAGTGGCGGTTTCCCTTGGTGATGTAAAATGCCGGAAGGAAAGATATGTAACTCTCCTCAGTGCGGTGTGTAGGAATTCAACTACGCCATAGCAGCAAAGCAGCGTCTTAGAGTGTCGTTTGAAGGGAAGGAGAAGACCGAGATCTCACGCACTCGTGTATCTACTAAAGGCTTATTGGTGAGTCATAGTGGCTGGGAGGAGGTGAAGTGAGCCGAGCAGGGAGCTCGGAAACGGCATCTTGAATTTTGGTGAGGCACAGCTGAGCGCGAGAGGGAGCTACCCTAGGGTGAACTTAAAGATTTCTGAGGCTGATTTTATTGGAAAATAGACAATAACAGAAGCAGCCAGGCGCATAGTAGAGTGTGTGGTGATAAAGAGCCTTGGAGTTTTCAACAGTTACAAGCAGCGTGAGGTCAATGCTCATGGGAAAATTACAATAAAAAAGGTGCATAATTGGTATCAAAACATATGGGGGTGTAAAGAGACTGAGTATTCAACATTACAAGGCGCAGCGCGAGGGCGAGGCTCATTGAATATTTACATTAAAAGACTGCGCATAATTAGTATCATAGCTGACGTTTTTTCCTCCTGAGACTTTAACTGAACAAGAGCGAGACATTGATTACCAGAAGGCTGGACC
This sequence comes from Lissotriton helveticus, assembly GCF_964261635.1. Classification (NCBI taxonomy): domain Eukaryota; kingdom Metazoa; phylum Chordata; class Amphibia; order Caudata; family Salamandridae; genus Lissotriton; species Lissotriton helveticus. Next base: position 879,801,866 of record NC_136071.1, on the reverse strand, counting down.
CAAGTTGTATAACGCTGAATCGTGGTGAATCTTTGAAACAGTGTGAGGTGTGGGGAGCAGAGCAGAGGGTACAGTCGTCCGAAACTGATCTGAGGCAGCGGGTTGAAGCTGCGTGAGGAGATTTAGAGGAACAGAGAGTGTAGCGAACCTCTGGTACCGTGTTTGATGATTAACCGAGGCAGCGCGTTGAAGCTGCGTGTGGAAATTTGAGAGGAACAGGGAGTGCAGTTAACCCCTGCTACCGAGAGTGAAACAGAACTGAGGCAGCGCGTTGAAGCTGCGTGAGGAGATTTGAGAGGAACAGGGAGTGCAGTAAACCCCTGCTACCGTGTGGAAAACGGAACTGAGTTAGCGCGTGAAGCTGCGTGAGGAGATTTGAAAAAAAAAAAAAAAGGAAAAAATAAAACGTAGGAATTCCTGAAAACAAGCATTGGTTTTCAAACTTCAAAAAAAAAAAAAGGGGAATAATTCAAGGATTTGGAACTTGGAGCTATTTTAAGTGAATGATAACTGTGCTCCGGAGCAACCACGTCATCGTGCTGGGTGAAATTAAGTGAATTTAGCTTACCTGCAGTTTTCACCTGTTGGGTGCAACGCTAGTTACATAGTACCGAGAAATACTTACTGGTTGTGTTATATTAACCTGGTGAATAGCAACATGAACGTGGAAATAAACAAAAGGTATAACTTATCGCCACCGGAGCCATTTTTTGAAAGGAAGGGTGTTACCACAAAGACTATGGAAGAGTGGAAGGAACATTTAAGTAATATGGTAGCTATGATAGAAAATGAGGAACAACCATTACTTCCCAATGATAAGGTGGAAATATTGTGGAATAGAGTAAGTGCAGGCGGGGAAGAAGTCTACATTAACATTGGAAAAATGGTCCAAGAGGGAGCCGAAAGGAATGTCGGGGAAGAGGTTGTGGATGATACAGAGGATCATTATATGCAAGTGAGGTCTTGTGATGCACAAAGGTACGAAGGTATCAGGGATGAAAAGAACGACAAAATGGGGATGAACTTGAGTAAACTTAACCCTGGGGGTACTATCAACTTGGGAGGAAGTGAAATTGATATTGTCGCGGATTTTGTGTCATATGATTCTATGGTGAGCACGAGTTTGAGGAAAAGCAAGTTAGCTGAAGCTTTTGGACTTGGACTCAAAGAGACTAATATATCCCTTAAAACGTACATGGGTGACGACAATAACCGATCAGGGGGGAAAGAGTTGGAATTGATATACAAGGAAAGATGTACTAGGAAAACGATTTACATCACAGTAAATGAACCCTCCGATCTGAGAGGGGTGGAACAAAAGAAATTAAGATTGATAAGGTTCCTAGAAAGCAATGAACACAGGAGTGACCTGGTGGGAATCAACACTACACCAATGGCCTGGTTTGAGTGGTTAAAAGAAAGGGAACCACCATATAAGGGACAGGTGGCATGGAAAGGAACTGTTTGGAGAGAAGGATGGAAAAAAAAAATGGTTATGGACAAACTCAAAGTAAAACATGGTATATATAAAGGACTTGAAAGGAGAAGGAATATAAGCAAGGAATCTGTGAAGGAAAAAGGTGAAGAAGCTAGAAAAAAAGAAAATGAATTTGTTAGTAAAGGAAAATATAAGGTAACTCCCACTAAAGGTGGAAAGGAGGAAAAGGGTAATCCCATTCGACACAAATTAGGGAGAGAATGGCATGAAGCTACAAGGAATGAACCCATATCCAGAAGTTCAGGCGCTGAGTACGGAAAGAGGTCTGAAGTGGGAGCATGGCCTAGACCAGACAACCAAGATGAAAAGGGGTATGAGGGCCATGGTGTTACAAGGCGGAGACCTAGTGCGGTCTGGTCCAGGAAACTACCCAAGGAAAAGGACTTAAAGTTATTAATACTCACCGAGATGGAGGTGATGATACGAGGGAGTGAAGTCTGGAGCACAAGAGAACTAAACCTTGGGACTGACTTGTGGATGACTGGCATAGCGGAAAAGCAGGAGTGCTAGGAATATTTTACCCTGCAGTGTCCGCCTGGGCAGTCCGTGCTTCCAAGTTGGATTAAGGCCCGGACAATGGGTGGGCCATCACAGAACGAATAACTCTTGTTGACAGTAATACCTCCTATGTAATTCTGAGCTGAAAACTACTAGAGGTTTGTCTTTGGGTTGGTCATCACAGAACTAATAACCCTTGTGTACAGTTATACCACATGAGACATTTTACTTTGTAGAATTATAAGTCTGTAGTGTTGGCCCCGTAGGCCATGACTAGGGGATAGTGATTTCTTACCAGTGTCTACATTATTTCCCTGAGCCCTGACACTCGTATAATTAGGAGCATGACGTCTCTTAGTCTCTGTATAAGTATTTAGGGGTCCAGGGTGGACGGGAAGTTGAGGAGTCTAGCCCTTGCTTTACTCTCCTTTGTCTGATACAACCGGGGGATTAAGGGGACTTTTATAGTTTCAGGTCACCACCCTCTTGTTCCTATATTTCTCCGCCCCGCCCGTACAGAGACAGTTTATCTCGTTTACAATGGTCCTCTGCCAGCTTGGTAGAGGCCCTGGGGGTTCTTTCTTCTTTATGTCCCAGGTTCCCACCGGGACTTTGGACTTTTGTCTAGGACCCTCTGCGTTTCCTGTTAGCGCAGTTGCAGTTATCTTTTCCCTCCATGCTCCATCGTTTTCCTCTCTCCTATCTTCTCCCGTCATCTCTCTCTTTTCTCCACCCCTTCCTCCTCCCCATTCCGCTCCCCTTCTCAGCTGCCCCCTGTCTGTTCCCTCCTTGTCTCCCTAGGGAGGATGATGTGTTGTAACTTTGCACTTGGTTCCGCCCTCTTCCCCCTTGTCACCCCCTCCCGCTTCTCTCCCACTTGGTATGGCCCGTGCTGTCATTTGAAGGCAGCAGTAGAATGTTCTTGTGAACGATCCTGTCAAGCTGGGAGCACCTTGTGTTAAATTGAACTGAATAAAGGTTCCTGAATTCTACCACGTGTGGACCGTATTTACTACAGTCCTGCTATTACTACAATAGCCACCTGCCAGAGAAGGGGTGAGAGGATTGCGACTTTTGCTGAATCATTCGCTTCAGACCCACTTAACATTTTGTAAGTGAGGGGTAATTGTGTATGACCCCATGTTCGCTGTGGGTTAGGTGGCCAGCTGTCTGGCTGTAAGGCATGGGGCAGCCACACAAAGGATGCAGCAACAACGGAAACCTTCTCCCCACATACCCATGTCACATTTTCGTGTCAAAGGAACTCTCAACAGTGAATTTCTATTGGAGTAGGCCATTCCTGACAATAGTTGAGTTTGCTCAGGGCATTCAATTGGGAACAAATGGGACATGGGAGACGGACTGTGAGTAATTGGGTTGTTAGTTGATTGAGGGGTGGCCCCTGTTCAAACAACAGCCACAAGCCCTGCCAGGCTAAAATACAAAAGTCACTAAATTAACCTGTGCTTAACCTTCGTAGCTTGGCACAAATCACATTCAGGGTTAACTTAGGGGCAATGTGTAAATATTTAAACAGCACTCAAAAAGTAATAAAGTGAAAACACAACACAAGAAAACCCCACACCAGTTTTCAGAAATAGAGTAAATGTTAATACATTATTTAATACCAAAACTATAAAAATCCAATCAGTAGAACTAGAGTTATGATTTGTTTAAACTTTAAATTGAAATCTAGCACCTAAGACATCAAAGTGCCAACCACAGACAGCTATTCGTGCGAACACAGGACAAAGTTGAAAAATATAGCTGACTTTGATGGAGCATGGATCGTCTACAAGAAGTGTACTAGGTCCAGTGGTTGCTTACCCTCAGACTTAGATGACATTTTGAAAAAAAAGTCATGAAAAGGTAAAGTTCAGCGGGGCAAGGCTGCAGGTGGTGTCTGAGGAGAATGCGCCATCATTGGGAAGCAAATGGAGGAAGTTGCCGTGAAGATTTCAACATTTGGACTTAGTCTCTTTTTTGGAAGTCGAAAATCTCCATTTGGAGAAAGCTGGAGGCTGTAGCTGATGAGAGTTCCAGGAGGAAAGGCTCCCGATCACTGAGCACCACTGAACAGGATTTGCTGCTGCTGCTTTAAAGAACGTAGCATGAGCTACCACTAAGTGAGGCCTACCGGTGATACACCTTGGGCAGATAGACAAGTAGGTTGGTCCCAGTTTTCCCTTGACTCCAAGTTTTGGATTTTGGCTATGGGGCACCATTAACCCACAACCCAGGGTCTGGAACTGGAAGGGCACCACTTCCGGGTTCAGGACTCACTCAGGCTGGGCTAAGGTGTGGTTTCTAGATGGTGGGAACCTTTTATGTCCCTCAGGCTCTGATCAGGAGATCAGCAAATTGACTCTTGAAGTCACTCTGGTAGTCCTGGGTGCAAGTGATGAATCAGCGCTCAAACAGCAGGGCTGTCCTTTGAGGGTTCAAGGCAGACTCCAGGCAGAAAAGCAGTCATTCCAGGTGCAGCAAAGCACACTTATGGAGTACACAGCAGGTCATAGCAGCAGTCAGTTCTATGTAAGTTTTTCGCCAGTTCCAGAAAGTGAACTAAAGAGCAGGTCTGAGGGTCACTTTATTTTATACCTGGATTCTTCTTTTAAGTAGGAGAAGTTTCTAGAAGTTATCATTTGAAGTGCATGAAATTTCTTTACTCCCTCGCCCTAGCTCCAAGCTGGCTGTAAGGACAATGTAGTGGTGACAAGTCCTTTGTGTGAAGGCAAGGCACAGGCTATTCAGTTGCAAGTGGAGCTGTACTTAGCTCTGCCTTCCCATCCTGCCAGTTGATGGCCCCTCAAGGCATACCAAATCTCTCTATTGTGTGATTGTCTGTGAGAAATAAACAGAGTCCAACTGCCGATCACATCCAGCAATTTGCCGTAGACAAGGTTGCAGGCACCAAATAGCAAGGGAAGTAAAAAAATCGCAACTTTCTGAAAAAGTGCCCTTTTCAAAAAATTTATTTAAAATCTGACTTAATCATTAAAGACGATTTTTAATTACAATTTTGCAGATACCAAACAGGATATACTTACCTGTTCCCAATCAAACATTAGCACTTATTAAATGCAACAAGGTACCCCAATGTTATACTATGCGACAGATAGGCCTCAGAGTAGTAAAAAACAAATTTAGGGGTAGGACATGTAAAGCTTAAACGTAAATCCCCAACCTTCTAAATACAACGCACCCTTCCCTATACTTTAGGAGTCACTTATATGCAATAAAAGGGGAGTTTATCTTTTGAAAATTAACCTATCTGACAACAGAAGTGAGTCACTATTCTGAAACAAGTAGATGGTGATAGGGTGACAAATTTTATGTGGAGTGCCATTCCCAATCACACACTTGTTTCACCCATTAACCTCTGATCCTAGATCTACCCTATATCTTTCTGCTATAGATGAAGACAGTAATGATTTTCCTTTTAGTTTCTCTCATGCTCATTCCATTCTTGTTGATCTAAACTATAAGAAAGTTGAAGACCTGTCAGTGTTGACTACTTGGCCTTTGGAAATTCAATCCTAAGCTAGAGAGTGCAGGCAGTCCTTAGATAGAGCCTGTGTGACTGCCTATACTGTGTCCATAGAGACCCCCTCTGGTAGTCTGGAGCCTTTACCACAATAGAAGATGCAGTACATTCTGTAAAATGTTTGGTCATAGAAAATATTAATCTCTGTATAAGGTACTGACCTTTACTATAAATGTGGAGAAGTGTGGCTCAATGGTTAGAGCGGCAGACCCAGATGCAGAGGTCTGGCCCGGGACCAGGGTTTGATTCCCGCCTCGGCGGGTCTTGGGCTCCATTTCCCCGGACCTGATAATTCTCGCCTCGGTGCCTAGTCTAATCATGGGTCCCACTCTGTGACTCTGGGCAATAGCTTGCTTAATCTCCACAACATCCCCAGCAGCGCTGTGGATGCCTGGCTTCACCTTGGGGGTGCCCAGGAGTGGACATTTCACAGGAAAGCCAGGATGGGTTCCGCAGCGGTATGAATACAGCGCTACGAGGCCTCCGGGTAGAAGTGCGCTATATAAAATACAAACATTTACATTTATAAATGACACAACCTCTCTGGCCACATTTTTTTTAAGTTCAAGTTTATTGAAACCAAGCATAAAAAGAATACCATAACAGTGCATCCATCAATATAATGTATACATGAAATTGAAAAAGTACATATTAAAGAAGTGTAAATAAATGGATTCAATAAACAGTAATAACGAAGTTGAGGAAAAGGATAGAAATGGGGAAGGGGGAAATAACATAGTAGGTTAAATCAAGAAACAAAGTAAAGCATAATTAAATATGAACATTGTATGCCGATAAGTATCAATAAAAAGGAGAATACAAGTATGCAACATATACATCTATTAACAATATTGTGAATAATTTAAGGAAAAACACAACAAGAGATAATCAAGGCGGTTTACGAACCTCATCTGACTTATTAGCATGGGTAACAGAAGAGGGATTTGGAGAAGAGAGGAAAGATAAATATGTAGTAAGAGGAATCCATAACAGATCTCTTTTAATTGCTAGGGAAATGGGAGTGACATAATTAGTGTCCAACCTGTGATGAAAACATATGGCATTCCACCATGCAGAGTAGGTAACTTGCGTCGTATCTTTCCAGTTGGAGGTTATCAAGTGTAAAGCTATAGCTATGAGTAAGTCAAGTAGTTTAAAATGATAGGGTGTTTGAGGCCAAGATGGGGATAAGACACTTAGGAAAACAATGGAAGGGGAAAAGGGAATCATTGTGTTAAAGATGATATTTATACGAGACCAAATTGATTGCCAGAAAGTAAAGATATTAGGGCAGTGAAATAGCATGTGCATTAAATCAGCATTAGGGCATGGGCCAGACCAACACGCAGACGAAATATCTGGAGAAAAAAATGCCAATCTTGCAGGGGAATATAATAAACGTTGATAAATTAAATAAAGGGTTTGGGTAGTGTTGGCTGCCCTGGAGGTTTTATGAATCTTCAACCATAGTTTATCCCGTATAGAAACAGACCAGGATAATGACAGATCCCGTTCCCAAGCCAACTCAGTCTTTGTCTTAAGCCTTTCTGAAGGAGATAGAAAACATTTGTAGATACGAGAAGTAGAAGGAGAGGTATTCAAAAGAGGAAAAAGTGTAGATCAAGAAGTGGGAAGAACAGGAAAAGGAGGAAGTGATTGAAGATAATCTTGAAGAGCAGGGAGCAGAAGATCATATTGTTTCATAAAAGAGTAAGGAAGGAGAAATTAATATTGAAGATCAGGAAAAGACATGGGCACATTGTCACGTAGAAGTTGAGAAATCCACAGTAAGCCTTTGGATCTCCAGGATTTCCAATAGAAAGTGCAATTTTTAATGCGTAGTAATTTGTTATGCCAAATTGGCTGCTGATGTAACGAAATAAGAGAAGGGTATGAGGAAGGTATGAGGGGAGATAAGGGTCGACGCGTATGAGCGATGACAGAAGAGCGGAGAAGAGAAGAATTAGCAGTAAAAGCAAGTGTTTGAAGAAAATCAAAAGGTGAAGTAAGGGATTTTTCAATAGATAACCATACAGGAGGATGAGAAACTAGTTCAGTAGATAACCATCGAGAAGCTTGTTTAAGAGTAAATGCATAATGCTAAGATTTGAAGTCAGGAAATTTAAGACCTCCGTTAATTTTATCTTTTTTAAGACAAGAAAAGGCTATCCGAGAAGGTTTATTTTTCCAAAGAAATTTCAATAAAATAGAATATATTCTTTTAAAATAATAACTTGAGATATGGACGGGAATCATTGAAAGAGAATATAAAATTATAGGAGCTAGCATCATTTTAATAGAATCCAGTCTGCCCCGCCACAAGAGAAAGAGAGTATGCCATTTGGTAACTGAATCAGTCAATTTTTTGGTGATATATTCAAAATAAAATTGTAAGGTATTAGAAATATTAGAAGAAAACCATAATCATAAGTATTTCACTTTAGTCGGTTGCCAGGAAAAGCCTGTTTGGTCAAAGTAGTGGCGCAGACATAAAACGTTAAGGGGTAAAACTTGGCATGTATCACGGTTGAGGCGGTAACCAGAAATTTGAGAGAAAGTGTTGACTTGATAAAGGAAAGAGGGAAGAGAAACATCGGGGTCAGAACAATATAATAGGATATCGTCAGCGTAAATAGACAGTTTAACTTGATTGGGGCAGCGATGAAAACCAGTAATTTGGTTATCTTGTCTTAGTTTTGTTAGAAAGGGCTCCAGTGCTACTATAAACAACAAAGGGGACAAGGGACAGCCCTGGCGAACACCTCTAGAAAAAGAAAAGTAATCTGAGATTTTACCATTGGCAAAGATAGTAGCTCTAGGGCCAGAATACAATAAGGAAATAAGTGAGATTAATTTGTGGGGAAAACCTATCCATTTGAGAGCATGAAACATAAAATTCCAACCAATCCTATCGAATGCCTTTTCCGCATCCAGTGTTATGGCAGCAAGTGGATAGTGTAAGGTAGACGCTTTGCTAAGAACATTAAAGAAATCCCTAGAGTTCTCAGAGGATAAGCGTCCTTTGACGAAACCGGATTGTTCTGGTCCAATAAGTTCAGGTAAGATGGGGTCGATACGTAGTGCGAGTATTTTTGAAAAAATCTTATAATCTGTGTTTACAAGAGAAATGGGACGATAATTTTTACAAAAAGAGGGATCCTTATTGTCCTTGGGAATTAAACAGATCATAGCATCTTGAAAAGTACCGTGAGAAGAACTATTTGCAGGAATTAAATAGGAGAAGAAGATGTGGCAGAAGGAGCTTCGAAAAATGATCTTAAAATTCGATGGTAAAACCGTCAGGGCCAGGGGCTTTACCGCCTCTCAAGACCGAAATAGTGTGAGAGATTTCTTTTAAAGTTATATCTGTTTGAAGCGAGTCAATATGGGTAGAAGAAGGGGAAGAGAATGATTGGAAGTAAGAGGATATATCAGCCTGAAGAGGCTGTGTTTCAGGAGTGTAGAGAGTTTTATAAAATGAGACAAATTCCTGTAAGATGTTGTCATCTTTAAAAAGAGAATCACCGTTAGAATTTGTTATGGAAGCAATCCTACTTCTGTCACGACGGGTTTTTAAGTAAGTACCCAAGAGCTTTCCCATTTTGTTCTGACCCCCATAGTATTGTGCGCTACTCTTCAAGAGATAAGAAGCTGCAGTCTCAGTGGATAATTTATTGAAGGTAACTTTGGCTGAAACGAGATCTTTTAAAGAAGATTCAGTAAATGAGTGGTAATAGACATTCTAATTGTTTAATCTTTGTAAGAAGTTGGGTGGGTTGTTTTTTAAAACTCTTTTTCTTCTGAGAAACTTAGTTGATTATGAAACCTATTGCAGTTGCCATAAAAGAATTCCAAATCATAGTTGGTGAAGAATCAGAAACGGTATTAGTGATAAAAAAAGTCTGTAGCAAAGGAACTGAATTGATCAGTCAGTCAGTCAAAATACACTTTATTCGATTTTTGTTAAAATCATAAAAGGCAAAGGTAATACATACATTGAAAATATTTTGAAAGCACCCACAATACATTTATTTACACATCTTAAAAAGGTCAGATATTAAAACGCCATAAAGTATTTAAAATTAGGTTAAAAATTAATATGTTAGTACAATTTTAGTTTAAAACAATACAGTTCTAGGGATTCTTTTGTTTCTTCCTCTAAAGGCAGCTGTAAGGAAACTTGCAACACAAAAAGTGACATGTGCATTTGGTAACAGTTGAAGGAAAAGTAAAGCTGGTCTCACTTGTATAAAGCCCATAGTTTTTAAAAGAGGTATTAGATATTTTCCCCTCTCCGTATTATATAACCCACAAAAGAACATAAAATGAAGGGTGTCCTGGTTGGAGAACTGGTCACACTCACAAGGTGGTGCATGCTCTGGTTTTTCCCACACAGGAAAACGACCTAGTGAATAGTGGATCAGGTTCATTCTAAGTCTGGTTAATAAAAATCTGTGCAAGGGTTTAGTTACAAATTGCAAATATGGTTCCATAGAGGGTGAAGAGGATAGGACCAAATGTGCTCTTACTGATGGTTTGTTAACTTCAAGCTCCTCTTTCTCTAAACGGGCCCTCCCCTGGAATTCCTGCTTGATCCATACAATATCTGCTCTCCTGATATTTGAAGGTGTTGTGTATAGATCGGGTCTCCCAAGGGCAGTGAATGATGACTTTATGTATTTCAGCCATAGTATTTTCATTGCCCCCTCCCTTGCAATCACATCTTTAAGAATACTGTGATTTAAGGACAACTCTGTATTTAACCAGGTATTAGCCCAAAAAAGTAAAGGAGCCATTTTCAGTCCATCTATAATGTAGGGTAGGCCTACTTCCTCCTGTATAGAGTAGGTGGGTGTAGAATTTGGGACCGATAGAATTTGTCTGATAAGCTTGTTTTCTACCCTCTGGAGACTATCCAAGTTAACATACCCCCAAAGAGCTGAACCATATGAAGCAATGGAAACACACTTGCTTTTGTAGACTTTCGACACAGCTTCCATTGGTTTGGCAACTAGTTTTTTCGTGAAGGCCATCAGGGCTGCTGTGGACCGTGCTAGAGAGATGTTCTTGGCCTTGATCTGCGGGGCCCAGGTGCCTTTCTCATCAAACAGGATCCCTAGATATGGGAAAACAGGGACCCTTGAGAGAACCTCGCCCTTACAAGTAAAGGTTTTTGTATGTGATTTACTTTTCTGTGGGCCCACAATCATTGTGTGTGATTTAGTTACATTAATCTTTAGATCTAAGTTTCCCATAAAAGAACCATTTAGCTCCAAAAGGGTCTGTAGTCCAATGCCCGTACGGGCGATGAGAACGGCGTCATCTGCGTATAGGAGAGCCGGGACCTGCTTCCCACCTACCCGAGGGACGTCTGCGTTACCTGCTACCAGGGACTTCCCCAAGCCATTTATATAGATAGTAAATAGGAGGGGGGTCAAGATGCAACCTTGGCGCACCCCTTTCTTTGACCTGAAGCTGTCTGAGCATCGCCCCTCCCTAGAAACCCGGACCTTCGCAGAGAGCCCCTGGTGTAAGCTTGCTATGAGTGCCACCAAAGAATCCTCGATACCAAGCTCACAGAGTAGGGACCAAAGCTTGGACCTATTTACCAGGTCGAAGGCCGAGGAGAGGTCCATAAAAGCCAGATAAACTGACCCCTCCCCGGCCACCGTGTACTTGGAGATTAGGAGGTGTAAGTTTGAGCATTCCTCCAGGGTGCCCCGTTTCTCCCTAAAGCCATATTGTATCTCTGCGAGACCCCCACAGAGCTCCAGGTTTGCTCTCAGTTTAGTTAATAGTACTCTGCCCAAGATCTTGAAGGCAGAGTCTATTAGAGAGATTGGTCGGTAGCACCCAGGATCCTCCCTATCTCCTTTTTTGAAAATGGGCACTATAACAGATGTTGCCCATGTGTCTGGAAAACATCCATCGTTTGTTGCCCTGAACACATTGGTGAGGACTTTAGACCAGGTAGTTGGGGCATATCTAAAAAAGTCCACCGGGACTCCGTCTGGTCCCGGAGCCTTATTTTTGGTGGAGTCCATTATAGCTTTATACACCTCCTCCTCGTTAAACTCTACTGCAGGTAACCCCAGACCTAGCCCTATGCCATTTTCTTCCACAGTGTCATTGCTGTCATATATATTTTTAAAATGGTTAACCCATTTCTCATCAGTAATGACACAATCGGACATTGTATTAACCTCCCCCGAGAAGAATTGATTATTTATGATGTCCCAGAATCTCCTACTATTACGTAGAACATCCACGTCAAGTAAGTCATTCCAGGCGTTATTTTTAATTATATTTTTTCTTGTCTTAATAGCCAGTTTATAATCCCGTCTTAATTTGGAGATTAAGATGTTATCCCTCGGCTTTGTTTTTAATGCATTTTTCAGGTCTCTGTGGGGCCTTGAGCAGTTTGTGTCAAACCATTTGTGGGGCTTAAGTGGCAATCGGGATTGGGGAACTGTGAGCTCTTTAGCAGTTTGTAAGCAAATAGAGTCAAAGGCTAAAATAATTTGGCTATTGGTGGAATTTTGATCTAGACAGACGCACATGGGTTCCTCTATCTTAGGGAGCAAGGATGCCATAAAGGTTTCCTGGACCACCTTACCCCACTTAAGCCGTCTGCCCTGGTCACTGGGCACCGTCAATGTGCAAACCCTGGGAAGACCCAGGTGTTTGCTCCAAAGGTCACTCCAGTGCCACTCAGCAGACACTGGGTTGTGGTCGCTATGTGGTGAGGCAATTACCTCATATTTTCTCACCTTAGGGGTTAGTCCCTGAGAGATAAAAATATAATCTATCACAGACCCGCTTTCTGAGCCTTTATAAGTGGGCAACATTTCGCAACTTCCTGTCCTGTGAGGTTCAAACATGTTAAGGCTAGCAAGAAAAGATTCAAGTGCCTCCCCCGCTTTAGTGTGCGCAAAATGTAAATTTCCAATATCAGTCTGACCCTCGTATTTGCCTAAGTTACATTTTAAAATGCATTTGTGGATGTTAAAATCACCTAATATAATAAGCTCGAAATAAGTACGTGTATTTTGCCTGTAATTATTAAGGGCGTTTTCCAGGAGGTCCACGTGAACTGTGTCTGTTGATCCGACCCATGAGTTATAGAAGTTTATTACCACAAGGATACAACCTGGTGAAATAGTTAACTCTATAATTAAAATGTTTGGGGAACCAGACTCTAGTTGCCTAAAGGACCCGGCCAGATTAAGAGAAAAAAGCAGAGCTAAACCGCCTTTCGCTCTTCCTGCACTGTTTGGTAAAGCTGGTATGGTGAAACTTAAAAAGCCATCTAGCCAGAAATTTGGTGAAGTGTCCCATGTTTCTTGGAGGGCTATCACATGTTTACTGGTTAGAAAATCTATCCAGGTAGGATCTAACCTTTTAGCTCTAGTGCCCGCCACATTCCAACTAAGGAACTGACACAGAGGAGATGTCCCTTCCCCTAGTGATACTGGTGACAATGGCTGAAGAGGTGTTGATTGTCAGTCATTTAAGTCTAAGTCCACTAAGGGAATAAAACTATTTGCCAGAACCAGATTGGGGTACGGACTTTCAGTGACACGTCTATCCTGCTGTCGTCTAAAGGGTATCCTTTGCCATGGAGTATCATCTTTACCTGTCTTCGGGAATGAATGTAGATGTGTACTTGGGGGAGAATTCCCTTTGTGGGGTGGGTAGAAAAAACCTAGTGGGACTGGTCTGATAGTGTCATATTCACGAATTTTTGATCCATCCCAAAGAGTCTGTCTGCACATTTTATATTATCAAAATTTACCACCACACAGTCACCCCTCACAGATTTTGGTCGGCGGCCCACCCACCCCACCCTTCTTGCAAAATTGACACTATTTGAAATATTTATACCCCCACAGCTATAGTTTTCACACCATTCTTTTGCTATTTCAATTAGCTTATTGGTAGATTCTGCTTCCCCCTCTGGTAGAGGTGGTACCCCTACAAAAACCACCACAAAAGGTGCTACAGCTGGGGGGAGATGTAGATGTGCCTTGGAATCTACTCTTGTTTTTAACTCTACAGCTATATTGGGCCTAACTAGGGAGGGTTGTGCGGTGCCTACTTTGCAGATCTTATCGCCCATACTCCTCCCTGTAACTGGCACAGTCATAGGTCCATTTGTAGGGATAGTCAGCAAGGGCTTAGAAGCAGATTGAGTACCACCCTTAGGTGCCAGGGTTGCCAATAGCTGTTGGGGAGAAGGTGTCTCAAGTTTCTTAACTAGGTTGTCAATTAGTACACATTTCTTTAGCAACCCTTCCAGACATGTATTCATGGTATCAACAATATCCTTTGCAATCCCCACTAAGAGCGGTTCAATCCGTTCCTCAAAAAGGGTTTCAAGATGTTCTTTAAGTGTGTCCTCTGAAATATATTTAGTCGTGGAGACCCCATCTCCTTTCTTCCTCTTTCTGGGTGTTGGTTTGGCTTGAGTGGCAGGGTTAGGGAGCAGAGTAGGTGCGGTAGGTGGGATCGCTTGTGTACTGCTAACTTGAGGGTCTGTTTGACCTGATATTGATGGTAGTTTTAATATAATTATCTCAGGTTCCAAAGGGGTGCCTTGATGAGGGTTAGGTTCCAAAGATAATGGAGCAGTCACTTGTAAACCCAGTTCTTGTTGGGCGGTTTCTATCTCTTTAGATAGGGCCCCCACTGCAGATGTTAAATAAGAAATGATGTTTTCCGAATGTCTAGCCACCTTCGGTTTTTTACCCCCCGCATCTGTACAGGTAGTGTTTTTTCGCTTACCCATGGTCAGGTCGGATGCAAGGGGGGAGGCCCCGCCCTGCCTCTTCCTGCCGATGACTGACAAAGACTGACCCGCCCTTGTCCCGGGCTTCTCCCGGCGCCGCCCGCGCGCGTCCCGCGTGGCGGGATACACTCCGTTGCTTTGTAGCGCCTCCGTGCGCTGATGGTGACGTCACAGGTGCGACGCTGGGGCACCTGGGTGTTGGAGTCCGCTGGCCGTTGCCCTCACGGCGTGGTGGCGGACCCGGGAGCAAAATGGCAAGGCGCTGGTCTGCTCGCGGTCCCTGGAAGCCGTTGCCCTCACGGCTGTGTCTCTTGCAGGTAGGTACCCCCGCTGTGACCCCCACGGAGCTGTGCAAGCCCCGCTGCTTTGTAGCGCCTCCGTGCGCTGATGGTGACGTCACAGGTGCGATGCCGGGGCACCTGGGTGTTGGAGTCCGCTGGCCGTTGCCCTCACGGCGCGGTGGCGGACCCGGGAGCAAAATGGCAAGGCGCTGGTGTGCTCGCGGTCCCTGGAAGCCGTTGCCCTCACGGCTGTGTCTCTTGCAGGTAGGTACCCCCGCTGTGACCCCCACGGAGCTGTGCAAGCCCCGCTGCTTTGTAGCGCCTCCGTGCGCTGATGGTGACATCACAGGTGCGACGCCGGGGCACCTTGGTGTTGGAGTCCGCTGGCCGTTGCCCTCACGGCGCGGTGGCGGACCCGGGAGCAAAATGGCAAGGCGCTGGTGTGCTCGCGGTCCCTGGAAGCCGTTGCCCTCACGGCTGTGTCTCCTGCAGGTAGGTACCCCCGCTGTGAATTGATCAGTGAATTTAGAATCTGTAAGAAGGGAATTGTTAAAACGCCATCTGCCAGAGGACTGAGAAAAGGGAATTATATCAAAATGAACAAAAACCGGGGCATGGTCAGAGATTAGGATGGAGCCTATTTCTGAGTGGAGAACATGTTGAGCAAGGGATCTACTGAAAAAGAGATAGTCGATGCGACCCATCAACCATCTGAGTCAATTTCCTGATGAACAATAGAAACATTAAACTTTTTATGACAAAGAATAACAACACCATTCTTTTTTCCTAAAGCTGGAGAAGAAAATACATTGCCTACCCAAAGTCTTTTCAATTTAGATGCTTCAGTATCTGATAAATGGGTTTCCTGTAACATGGCAATATCTGTTTTTATCTAGTCAAATGGGATAACACTCGTTGTCTTTTAATAGGATTATTTAAACCTTTAAAATTCCATGTAGTAACTCTGATTGTGTCTGAGACAAGAGAATATCAGTAAACACAAAGCATACAATGCAAATAACAATCTGAAAAACTAAACCATGCATCATATGAGGAAGAATAAAAATAGAAATAGGAATACAATAGAGAGCACACGTATGAAGAATAATGATTGGGGAAAGGAAAGAGAAGAAAAGTGATGAGAAAAAGAAGAATTGTGGGATAAGAGACAAGAAGAATATGTTGGAAAAGTACTAGAAGAATAGAAAAAGGAGAAAGAAGGGGGGAAATAAGACCTGATAAAGGGAGAGAATGAAAGAAGAAAACAGAAGAGAAACCAAAAGAAGAAATAAGGGAAAAGGAACTTACATGAATTCCAAACCATACGAAGGGGTGGGGGGATGGGAGGCCACACAGGATAATGACGCGTCGGAGACCCACAGGGAGGGACGGGAGAGGAGGGTAGTGCCAACGAAATGTGGCAAAACACAAGAACATAAAGAGAACGTAGAAGGGAAACCTGGGAAGGGAAAAGAAGATGTTAAGCACAATTTAAAAACCAGGAGAAAAAACAATACCATGACGATATAATCACGAGGTACCAGCTAGTCTAACAGTAAAACTAAAGAGTGGTAAGAAAAATGGGGAACAATAACAATATATAAAACCATTCCATGAGTATTTCCATATGAAGTTTAAGACAACACCATAAGTAAGTAAAGTGAGGCTAATGTAAGAAATGGAGAAGGATAAGGGTCAATGTGAGTTATTTGGAGTGTGAAGGAGAGGAGGTATCCAAAGAATCAGCCTGGAATGAATAAAGGAAACTCTTGAGTTTTAGTGGATCCTCGTAAGTAGTGGTTTTGTTATTGATAGTCACCTTGAAGAGGCAGGGATGAAAGAGACCATATCTTGCTTCCATTGAACGTAATTGAGGTCTCATTGCCAAGAACTCCTTTCGGCGATCTGCTGTTGACTTAGCATAATCTTGAGTAAAAAATAAAGAAATTCCTGACCAGATAATCTTGTTTAATGCTTTGGCCGCAGAAAGAATTTTCGGTAGGTCAGTATAGTCAAGAAAATACAGTATCACACCTCTTGGTCTACTCGCAGAAGAAGAAGAAGCAAAGTTTGATAGTGAGCCAAATCTGTGAGCTCTTTGGATATTTAAGTTAGTAGTCTCTGGAAGTTTGAGGAGTTTGGGAAGAAAGCTCCTGAAGAAAGCAATTGAGTCTGACCCCTCTGTTCCTTCCGGCAAACCATAAATACGAAGATTGTTTCTTCTATTCCTATTTTCCAAATGTTAAATTTTTTTGCAGAGAGTAGATACTTGAGAACAGAGGGAGTGGATTTTAGAGGTGGAAGAAGTTAATGAATGAACATTTTGCTCCAAAGTTGTGACGCAGCTCTCTACAGATGACCATTTATTAGACAGCTCTTGAAGCGTAGAGGTGGTCTCTTGTAGTGTAGCTGTAGTTTCCTAAACAAATGGGCGTAAAGCCCTAATCTCTTCTAGCAATAAATCCATAGTGACCGAAGAAGACTGTTTAGGAGGGGAAGGAGGATATTTCTTCAGTCGTTTAGTCGTTGCTTTGGTGCCACTAGAGACCATGGTAGGTGTTGCAGATGACGCAGATTTCGGGGAAAAACCAGAAGGGTCATCCATTTCCAAGCACTGATATCGTGAGCTGGTTTGAATAAGAAATCTGCAAAATGATGATGACTTGTTTGAGTCTTTAAATTGTTTTCCCATATATAAATACAATAAGGTAAATAGTTGAAGACCCTACTTCCAGGTGTAACATATGAAAGAAATGCCTCATCAAACAGTGAAAAAGTAAGAATCAGGTAAGAAATATAGGATAACAATCACAGAGAATGGATGAGAAACATACCTAAAAAGGCAATATAAAAAACAGTATTAGGTCATCCAAATATATAAGATTGTTATGCGTACCATGAAGAACAATGAAGACAACTGAGGAGACAGCGCATGTGAAATAAAGCAGTAATCATGACATTTTACAAATAATGAGGAAGCTGTGGTACAACAATATAAGCAAAATGTATCAGTTGGTGAAAAAATTCAGTCAAATTCTGCACAGAATGTCATCCCCTCTGACTGTAGGGGGAAGCAGCATTCAAAATGGCGGTTTAATGCTGAGGTGTATTGATATGCGGCTGAAATGCGAGGGTAAAGCGGAACGGAATCCTACGACACCCTTCACTCTCAAGTGATGTTGAATATTCCGTTGGCACTGTTCATCTGAGAGGGCTACATGTGAATGAGGTGTGAAAAGTAGTAAACAGTATCAGAGGTGCCCAATAAATCAGACATAGTCCATGAAGAATAGTGAAGACAGCTGAGGAAACAGCGGATGAATAATTGAGCAATTATCCTGACATTTTGCAACAGCAAAAAAAGGAGGAAGCTGTGGTACAACAATATAGGCAGAATTTAACAGATGGTGAAAAAATTCAGTCAAAATCTGCACAAAATGTCATCTTGCACTGGCTGTAGGAGGAGGCGGCATTCAAAATGGCGGATCAGTGCTGAGGAGCATAGATATGCGGCTGAAATCTGAAGATAAAGCCACAGAAATAGGAGTAAATCAAGGGGGACGGTACCTGCAGAGTCTCGAAGCGGCCTTTTTTATAACCGAAGATCACCAGTGTAGCGGGAAGAGAAAGGCACTGTCGGGATGATGGAGCTCGCAGGCGCCTCAAAATGGCGGGTGAGCGGCCGGCGACGCCGCGGTGAAATAAAGGCTCGCAAAAGTCGAGTTTCGCCGATATTCAGGGCTTCAGGAACAAGACCATGGAAGTCACTGATATTTCGTACGACACATCCTCCGTTCTAGAGTCGGCATACAAAGTCTAAGCGCAGCGTTTTCCGGCTCCGCTCCCGCCGGCTCCAGGGAACTACGGAAACGCTGCCATTGCTCCTGGGCGCACCCCACGCCCCCTCTGGCCACATTTTCACTATGTAAGGCTCAAAGATTTCGACATTGAAGTTCGAGGCTACTGAGGGGCCTTAAAAATGATTGTCCAGCTTTGTGGAGCTATGTTTTTGAAAGCTTCCGCTTCTCTGTTCTAAGTATCAGGTAATGCATTCTGATTCTGAATTTTTCTTCCAGTGCTAATTTCATCAGACACAGTTTTTTCCCATATATATATAGCAATACATCTAGCAAACCATAATTAATAAGGTTTATAGAAACTGTGGTGTAAAAGGCAAAACAAACAGACTGATCACCATGTCAGTGAAGATGTAGAAATAATGCATGGTTTACTGCTGAAGGTATTGTCAGTGGCTGTGTTGAAGCTGCATGAACTTTAAACAATCAGCTGCAGCAAGATACACGTAGCACATGTGCCATTGCTACATATGTATCAAGCACACATGTGATAAATCTATTTTCTGATTTTAATCATATTTGCAGATTAACATGAATCTTTTGCAGTTGAAACAATTATGCTGTGATATACAGAAATATGTTTTCCTGGCATATGCCAAATTAGGGCTCAACTAGGCCTCAACTTCATCTTCTATTTATATGGCTGCTTCATAATATTCATTGTGCATTTATATTTCTTGTTGACACTGCATTCTGCAAAATGTGCACTGTTCACTTTGTAATGACATGTTGCTCTCGAAGAACTCTTGAGGAAGCCTTTAGATATTTTTCAAGGTTCTTCCTGTATGTTCATGGTAAGTAATGCTTCTATTTGTCTTTGTCCAACCAAATTTGTTCTAACACCCTCCGATAGTATTAGGTCAGAATGGAAACCCTTTCAATTAGTTAACTTTGTTCTGCCCTAGAAAGTGACCCACAGTCGGCTTACCACAAATATTTGTATGCTTCTATGAAACTGATACATCTATTTGAACTTTGAGACAAGAACTTGCCATTTCCGACTTTCAAGAGTGCAGTAAACAAGGCAGGAAGATGAAAACAATTTCAGTTCCTGGTTGCATGCCTGGATTTTGATTAAAAACTAAAATGGCTTGACATCTGCTTTCCCAGCATAAATCAAGCGTAGATTGATGGCTTTGAGATTTGGCCAATTACCAGCGCTGGCCGGCAGACCACTCAGAAAATACAGCAGACCAACAGCATGTAGACTTTGCAAAGCCAAATGGAGGACTTTATGCATTTGGTATGTATATGTCCTAACCTTCACAAACTTCGAGTAGCTCTACTAAGAAGGAGCGTCAATGCCAGAAACATTTGTACATGCAGATAAGCAATAGCGAGTCCACAGTTAAACTGCAAACTGGTGAAATTGTTTTGACGGTCACCTCTAGCTGATAACCCAAACAAATGTCACCACCTTAATTTATTAGCAGTATACAGGTGAAAGGCACTGAGGCCAGTAGTTTTGATAAACCAACAGCAATTAAATTGGATAAATCAAACTTATAAGAAAGGATCTGGCCTAGCCCGCAGTTTAATTACTTGGTATTGAATTAATCAATCAATAAATCAGGGGCATTGTAAGCACGCTATTCACCCGTGGGGGGCTCAAGGCGCTGGGGGGTGGGGGAGGGGGTTGCAGCTCCGTTCAGTCGAAGAGCCAGGTCTTGAGTGTCTTCCTGAAGATGTTCAGGGAGGGGGCGCGTCTGATGTCGATTAGGAACTCGTTCCAGGTCTTGGCTGCAATGTAGGAGAGGGCTCTTCCACCTGTCCTGGCATTGCGGATACGTGGGATTTTGGCTAGGGTGAGGTCAGAGGATCAGAGGTTTCTTTTGTGTACGTGGAAGGAGATCCTCTCGTTGAGGTATTGGGGTCTGGCGTTGTGGAGGCATTTGTAGGCGTCGGTGAGTATCTTAAAGGTGACCCTCTTCTCTACGGGGAGCCAGTGGAGGTTGCCCAGGTGTTGGGTGATGTGTTTGTGTCGAGAGATGCTGAGGACAAGTCTGGCTGCGGTGTTCTGTGTGGGCTGGAGTTTATTGAGCTGAGACTTGTTGATCCTGGCATATAGGGCGTTTCCGTTGTCCATTCTGCTGGTTATGAGTGCAAGGGTGACGGTATTCCTTGATTGAGGGGTCCATTTAAAGGTCTTTCAGAGGATGCGGAGGGTGTTGAAGCAGCTGGAGGCGACGGTGTTGACTTGTCGGGTCATGAGAGGGAAGAGTCGAGTACGATGCCAAGGTTTTGGGCATTGTCCGTGGGGGTGGGTGGGGCTGCTGTGGGCCACCAGGTGTTGTCCCATGCAGAGGGGGAGGGTCTGAGAACGAGGACCTCTGTCTTCTCCGAGTTGAGATTCAGGCAGCTGCTGCTCATCCAGGATGTGACATCCTTCATTCCTTCCTGGAAGTTGAGTCTGGTGGTGATGGGGTCCTCGGTGAGGGAAAGGATGAGCTGGGTGTTGTCGGCATATGATACTATGCTGAGTCCATGCTGCCTGACAATGACGGAGAGGGGGGCCACGTAGATGTTTGAAGTGTCATGCACGCTTCTTCTTTGTCTCGGAGGTGTCCTGGAGTCACGCTGCTAAGCACCCTGTCTCCCCCCGTCACCCTCCAGGAGTCAGGAATAACCACTAACACCCAAAGAGTAACAAGGGGGAAAACAGGGGAACAAAACAAGGGTAGGAGGGGGAAGAACAAATAGCGCTCCACAATCTTCTTCCACTCAGAGAATGGTTTGTCTTCTGGGTGTGATTCTGTAGTGAAAATACGAGAACAAGGAATAAAAACAATCCCCTCCTGTAATGGTCCCAAAAAGATATTAATGTTATATGTATGTACCTTCTCGATAGTGGAGAGAGCTGATAAGGAAATGAAGTAAACAATATGGGTCCCCACAATATCTTCCTGGATATGTATCATCCGATACAACATGCATCTAAACATGAAAGGACAAGATCAATAAAGCCTAATTGGTAGGGTGATAAGATAACCTCTGCTGTGTATGACACTCACCAATGAGACTGTCGCCTACGCTGTAAATAAACTTCCCCAAGCTTCACCACAGAAGGGTAGAGCAATAAACAAACCCCACTCAATGATAAGTGGTCAGAATACGTGGCGAACACCCCAAGAAAACAAAAATCAAATGACTAGTAAACTGCACTAGTAATCCAAATAGGTCCAAAACAATATAGCGAATAAATCAGAACAAATGTCAAGAAGCAAGCCGCTTCTTAGACTTACAATACCACGAACAGGCGCAATATCTCGAGACAAACACAACCTCCTTCCTCCATGAAACGCTAGCTCCTCGGACGCCTAAACCAATACCCGGAACGAAACAGGAAACAGCTGGCTAAACGCGAAGCGGTTCCCAATTGTTTGGGGCGGGTTTAAGTCGCGCATTACATGACGTCTGCGCATGCGCGAACACTGCGCATGCTCTAAATCTCCTGTAGACACTTTTGCCAACCATTGCCAACCACGTTTATCTCGTCTTCAGCAATTCTGCCGATTTGAGTTTTTCAGGCATGACATGAAGAGCGTGAGGCTGAATCATTATCCTTGGGGCACTCCGCAGTTGATTTCCATGGGTTCGGAGAGGAAGGGTGGCAGTCTGATTCTTTGGGTTCTGCCGGTGAGGAAGGAGGGGATCCATTCGAGGGAGTTTCCCTGTATGCCGGCGTCGTGGAGTCTGGCAGTGAGTGTGCGGTGGGAGACAGTGTCAAATGCTAAAGAGAGGTCAAGTAGGTTTAGAGCTGCGGTGTGTCTTTGGTCGAGGAGGGTGGGGACATCGTCTGTGGCGGCGAGTAGAGCGGTTTTGGTGCTGTGATTGCTTCGGAATCCGGCTTGGGAGGGGTCGAGGATGGAGTTTTCTTCGATTCATTTTGTTAGTTGGGTATTAACGATCTACTCGGTGACTTTGGCAGCGAAGGGGTGGAGGGAGATGGGTCGTAGTTGTTGAGGTCCATGGGGTCTGTTGACGGCTTCTTGAGAAGGTGTCTGACTTCTGCTTCTGCTTTTTTTCAGTCGTTGGGAAAGGTGCCGGTCTTGAGGATGGTGTTGATGGTGCGTCATAGTTCGGGAGGGAGGGCAGTGGCGGCTCAGTGGTAGATGTCGGGTGGGCACTGGTCCATGGTGGCCCCTGAGTGGATTAGGGTGAGATTCTCTATATAAAGACATGATTTGACAGTGAGGCAGATTATTTGGGTATCTACTAGGGATCCTGCCCATTATTCTTGATTTGCTGCACACTTTATTTACCAGTCATGCTCATTACTGCATGTATTTGGTTTGTGTATCTTTAATGTGCCATTCTGTTGGAGTGGGCCCTTTTTGCAGGGTTGTTTCCAAACATTTTGCCTTCCTCCTGTAATCTTTCTGAACCTGGTTTTGTTGGCTTTATGACCCTGGGCACTTTACCACTGCTGATCAGCGCTAAAGTGCATGTGTTCTTTCCTTTAAGTTTCGAATAATTGGTCTACGCCTCTTTGACATATTTAATTTATTTAAAAGTCCTTAGTACAGTGGTATCCTATATATCCAGGGCCTGTAAACTAAATGCTACTAGTGGGTCTGCAGTGCTGCTTGCACCACCCACAGAAGTAGCCTTTCGAAACTGTCTCGAGCCTCTGCCACTGCATGGCCTGAGTGCACAGTTTGCTGCCTCAGTGACATGGCATTTAAAATGCTTGGCAAGTCTGAACCCCCCCTTATACTAAATAAAATAAATAAATAAATGTCGGAATTTGTAAAGCGCACAGCTACCTCCACCGGAGGTGTCCCGGCGCTGTCCGTATACCGCTTTGGAACCCTTCCTGGCTTTCCTGGGAAATGTCCACTCCTGGGCACCCCCCAGGTGCAGCCAGGCATCCCAGCGCTTTTAGGGCCATTGTGGAGACTAAGCAAGCTATTGCCCAGAGTTGCAGCGTGGGGCCCATGATCAGAACAGGTACTGAGGCAAGAATATCCAGTCAGGGGAATTAATGAGCCGGAGACCCCCCGAGGCGGGAATCGAACCCTGGTCCCTGGCCAGAGCTCTGCATCAAGGTCTGCCTGCTCTAACCATTGAGCCACACTTCTCCACTACTACATCTATTCCACCTCTAAGGTTGGCCCTAGGTAGCCCTATGGGCAGGGTGCTGTGTAGGTAAAAGGTAGGACATGTTCCTTCGTTGTGTGGCATGTCCTGGTAGTGACAAATAGCCTATTTGGTTTTTCACTGCAGTGATGCTGCTCCTCTCATAGGTTTGTATGGCGAATTCCCTGATATATGTTTCAGTGGTAATTTCTGATATGAAAGGAATAGCGTTGCCACGTTTGGTATGTTTGGAATAGTGGTGACAAATCCTGCTTATTGGCGAAAGTGGAATTTTTATTACTATTTTACAAATACCAATTTTAGAAGTGGGCTTTTCTGTGTGCTTCTGACTCTTTGAGCTTTGCAGCATGACTGCAATCAACGTCTGGTTCACACTGACAGGGACCTGTTTTGTGCATTCACTCCAGAAAGTAACAAAGGGAGATGGGTGTGCACTGCATATCCAGGTGGGTTGTGCTGTGCTAGAGTGATGGGAGAAGTTGTCACCTGCACCT
Source organism: Lissotriton helveticus (assembly GCF_964261635.1). NCBI lineage: Eukaryota > Metazoa > Chordata > Amphibia > Caudata > Salamandridae > Lissotriton > Lissotriton helveticus. Next base: position 879,777,803 of record NC_136071.1, on the reverse strand, counting down.
GAACAGGGCTGTGTCTGCTTTTCACAATGCTGTCTCTGTCCCCCTGTAGTGTGTCTGAAGCCAGGGCTGGGGATTGAATGGGGGTGTTGTGCACTTATAGAATTTGTGTTGAAGTTACCTTCACATCAAAGTAATTTTGTGTATAAATACAGGGGCTCTGACCCCATGATTTTAGACACTACATATGAACTGAAACTGTACGCTGCTGGCTCTACTTGCTGCACCAGAGGATTGCTGGGCTGCCAGGAAAACCGTCATGTGGACTTTGCTTTGTTGTGCTGACCTGCAGAAAGGACTGCCTCTTTGCCTCAAGGACTCTAAGTGCTGGTCTGTTGCTTGCTTTCCTGATCCTGTGTGCCCCCAAATGCTCTCTTAGGAGCTCAGTGCGGTATGAGCACTGAGTGTTGCTCCTGGTTTTTTCCCTTAAACTTGTAAAAGAGCAGCATGTGGGTATTTTTGGCAGGAAAGTGCATGTGAGGTACTTTTCCCTTTCCAAAAGAAGCTGCCTGGATCAGCATGCATTGAGCACTTTATTTTTCTTGTTGTTTTGTGCAAGAAGTGTGTGATGGGCGCTTTTTGCTTCAGCATTCCCCCCAGACCAGCATGTCCTCTGCACAATTCGTGATGGCTGAGCCTTGGTTTCCAGAGCATGTGGAGCGCCTTCCTACTTTGGAAACCACTCCGTGAGTGAGGCCCGCCTATACCCCACTGGTGTTAGAGCTGCCCGCTCTACAAAACGAAGGAGCCTGCGACATAGCGATGCTTGGGGGGCACTCCCAAACCGTCACAATCTTGAGCGCCTGAAGATCAGTGCTTCCCGGCGGTGGCACTGCGGCGATCTATGAGCAGCTTGGGCTCCACAGATTTAGTACTTCTAGCGCATCTCTGCTAATCAGCAGGGATGCACCAGAAGAGTTGCGATGCATCTGCCCACCCATGCGCCGGCGCACAGTGGCACACGGATTGGCAGATGCGCGTCGCATCCCCCGTCGGAAAGGTGGTGCATTGCTGGAGTTGCGTCGCAAGCGACGCAGCTCCAGCAAGACCCGGGGGTGCCCTATCCTTAACATGCTGCGTCAACCTTGGCAACCATGAAGCACTGGGTGCGTACTCATCAGTCCCTATGGGGCCAAACACCTGCGTGTCTCTGCAGCATCTTGAAAGTGAGCAGCAGTGTGACTTTTTCTCCTGCAAAGCTGGCCCAGGGAGCAAGGCTTGAGGTATGCTGGTGAGAGGACGTAAGCAGCTGCCCTGTTGCATTTCCGAACTCAAGGGACCCAGGAAGGTCTCCCCACCACCAGTTGCAGTAGGTGGGCACTCCCCTCCCCACGAGGGGCCTAACCTTATGGGGCACTCGAGTCACTGTAGTCTCCCAGGGTGAGACATTGACTGAGGCCCCCACTGTGCTGATTACAGGAGGCAATTCATGAATTTACTGTAAAATATGTAAAAGAAGCGCCGGTGCGCTGTGGCTTGTGGGTTTAAGGTGGAAATGGGGGATGCCTGTGCCTTATTAGTTATTGTTGCATTACCAGCCCCAATATGTTGATATAGGTTTTTCTGCTGCATTACATGCCCTGAAATTCTTGATATGTAATTTTAATCCTTGCACTGACAGGATAGTGAGCATGATCTCAGGAGCTGCCTTTATATGCGCAGTAATGATTTTTCATGACATGTGCAACAGAAACCTCTCTTTTATTTCACATATTGTTATGTTATGACAATTGCCTATTTGGCAAAGTGATTCTTGATTCATGTTGTTTTAGTCTATGTTTTATATACAATACATGAGTTATGTTTATATAATATTGTATGAGGTCTCTTTTGTGGTGTATTTATTGTGTCACTGGTGTGTATGTGTGAGTGATTTGCGCAAATGCTTTACACATTGCCACTGTGATAAGCCTGACTGCTCTGCCAAGCTACCCCGGGGTGAGCATGGGTTGTCTTGGGTGTGTAGCTCCCTTACCCTGACTAGAGTGGTGGGTTCTATCTGGCTTAGGTGAATACTCTAGCCAGCCAGAAACCCCATTAACACATTCTTGGAACTGAACTGTAATAAAAAATAACTAAAGAATTGAAACACAATAAAAGAGCTTTACAACAATTGATTTCTATTTCCTATGACTAACTTAGTGAGACTGAGAATATTTTAACCTTCTGTATTTCACTTTACTATTCTAATAAACCTTCATTTTACTTCCACTTATCGCAAACTTTTTTTTTAGTCAACTTTATTTATTGACACATTGCGTATCTAGGACCCTATTTAAATATTCCCGATTTATGCCCTTGTGTGGTTATAACAAATCATATCCTTAAAAAGGCATAAGAATCATATCCATATTTAGTCATAGCCAATGCAGTCCAAATACGGCAAGGCTACTCCCATAGACTCCTAGAAAGTACAAAGCATTCTTAAAACAAACCAAGCCTCCAGCAGCCCGGGAATCCCCCCTGCTTCTGTTTTGATTTGTCCAAGAATTCCTGGAGTCCTAAAAGAACTGCGAGTCCTTAGTGACGTCTTATGTCTAACCTTACGTCAAACTCTGCACCTTCCAGGTATAAATATACCAACAGCTGCCCTAGCAAACACACGGTGGTTTGGAGCAGATCGGCTATCTACTTACCCGACGCCCTGCTGAAACGAGTGCTGAAGGAAGCCGACCTTCCCATTGACGCACTGAGAGAGACGCTGTCTTTTCTCCTGCCGAGAAATGCAGCTCCAGTGTTTCCAGTCACCCTTGCGGGTTACTGGGAGATCGAGTCCTGAGAGAGAGATACAAGACCTCCTTCATTCTATAACCAAGGTGTGGAGCTGATTAGATCCTTAGAAAATTCTTGCTTCAGATTCTTGGGAAAAACTATCTTAACTCAAACTATATCTCACTTACTCCTTCCCACGTACTAGGCTTAGGTTAGGTACACCGGGGTAGGCGTATTTTAAAAACACCAGTTGAGTACGTTTACTCAACTTTTATCATTGTATGTATTTTATCTGTGTTAAGTATCTTATGGCTTAGAAACCATATAAATGCTTTTACAGTATTATTTCATAATACTCCTTTTACTGTACGCACTTTACTTTATGACTAGTATTGCAATTGTGGCAATTCACTTCTCTTGCATGAGAAAGAAGACTGCTCAATAAATAACCACTTTTATTGAAAACGCCCGTCTCTCTATTTCTCTGGACTTCTGGTGAAACTAAGCATGCAGGATTGACTGAGTGAAATAGCAGTCTATTGTTTCCGTGACTCTGGAGGTATACTCCTTATTCTGGAGGGAGCAAAGTTGTCATGTTAATGCGGTTGTCAGAAACTAATCCCTTCTTGTCTATTCAGGAGAGTTAATACCTTCTTGTTTACTCAAGAAAGTTTCTAGTGACCTCTGAGCTAGCTGGCATTCATAATTAAGTCGAACATATTCAATAGAGACCTAGTCGACCTCAGTCCTACGTCTAAACTATCGTTTATGTTATTTCAATGCGCAGGGAACTACACTACATGGCGCCCAACGTTTAGTAAGGCGATAATTTAACGCTAGATATGAGAGTAACTCAGTCGTGCTTTTCACACAGACCCCTTTTTCCCGTAAAAACTCCAATAGACGTCTGGAGTGGGTAAAAGGATAATATCCGCCAAAACTTAGTAGGATGAGAATCCTATGTATTAGTTTTTTGTTTAGTCAACGTTGAAGGATACCGTGTTCCAAAATATTGTGCACCTAATCTTTGTTTCCTTGAAACTTGCTGTGCAGCAAACCTTTCAGTCAGTAAAATGACGGGAAGTGACGAAGAAAGAGATGCTTTGGCAGCTCAACTTTTAGAGGAAGACACAAGTCTCCGGCAAGATGACCCGGAGGCTATAATAATACCAGTCAATGTATGGAAGAGTGTAACTTACAAACTTATAAATAATGGAGTATCACCAAGAGGTGGTACAGTCATATTTGTGGTAGAGGGCCATGAATATCGGCAGACAGAGGTATTCTTTTCCTGGATACATTTTCCAGCAGCACATGCTGTGACACGCGAGTTTCACTACTACAAAATAGATGAATCTCCAATGGAATACGTTTCTTTTGAGGGTATTGAAATTCCGATAACATACCAAGAGCATCAGCTCTGGTTTAATGGCGCCCTAAAACATCAAAATCACTTCACCAGGCTCGGTCCACTAGGTAGACCAGGAGCCACATGGCCAGTTCTAGCCGGCTACACACCACATCCTGACATTAAAAAAATGTCAAGCGGAGATCTTTTAGTACAGCTAAAACAACTAATTAAAATACATAGACAATTGATCCAATATGTAATGCGGACTTTAACAGTCCAACCAGCAATTAGAATTCCACAGCACACCCCTCACCAGGGGAACACAAATAAAATTACACCACAGTCTACACAATCAGTCATTGGCAAATTACCCGCAAAACGGGAACAAATTCCATTCTGGTTAGCTCAAAAAAATTACTCAGATAGAGGCAGTATTTCCTGATACTACACCTCGTGACAAACACAGAATTCTGACTATCTGTCTTCCAATGGGGATCGCACCACATGTGGAGGACTGTGACACGTGGGGCACAGTCTTTGCTTAAATATACACAAAAACACATGGTGTTCCGTCTATGGCAGTTATACCAGACATACTAAGACAGATTCAAAATGAATACGGTCCAGAACCTGCTTTAACTCTAGGTATGAAATTACTGAAAGACTTTAAGCAAGTCTCGGCTATACTATTAGCCAACATAAAAGGAGAAGCAGCATCTGTGGCGATCCGCCAGAAATTGAAAGAAACAGATATAGCGGAACAACCTTTTGAACTTGCCAGAATAATTGAAAAATCATATGAAGAATTAGGTAGAGATAGTTTGGGTGGGAAACCACTAAAACCACAACTAACTGAAAATCATGAAAAAACCTTTATTAAGAATAATCTCAATACTCCAAAAAAGAGGTGGGAGGGTAATAAACAAACCACTCCCGGAGAAAAAGAATTTCAGTCCAGAGGAAGGTCTCCTCAACGGAGAGGTAGATCTCCAGAACGAGGAGGCACGTCTCCCCACAGGGAGCCCTCTGAAAAAGATATAACCTTAGAAATAGGGACAATTTGAGAAAACCTGACAGATATCAAGATATTGATACTTGTCCCTCTCGATCTTTTCAGACTTCCACACAGAAATCGGAAAGAAGAGGACGGTCAGAACACAAAGAAGAGCACGTCAAGTCCAAAGACAAGGAACCTACTCATCAAAGTAACAAATTACAATTTCCAAAAAAGAAGGTAGCTAGTATTAAAATAAAACATGCCGAGGACACAACTGAAAAACGGAGAATGGGCCCAGACAATGCTAGACAGCGCAGCAGAAGTGACCATAGCTCGCAAGATCCTGATGAATCTTCTGGAGACAGTGGACACGAATTAATACATTCAGGTGGAAACTGCAGACACCAGAGTTAGTGTGCCCCATACATTATATGAAATAACATTACGTATAGAAGGGGACAAAAGTAGGAAAATAAAGGGTCTCCTTTGGGATAACCTATCAAAAGGCTATGATATCATGCTAGCAGAGAATGACTGGCCACCAGAGTTTGTCAGGGAGTTCCCACATGGCGAAGAAATGATTATGCCTGCCTTCTCAAATCACATTCCAATTCATAAAAAATACACATATGCTAGAAAAGGGGCAGTGGCCCAAGCACCTGCATTATATAAAAATCATGTAGGATGGGATGAGGATTCTCCTCACCATAAAATTCAGTTAAAAAATCAACCAACTGCACAAAGGCAGTATCCTGTTAAGCAAGAAGCTAAAAAACAAGTCAGGGAGATCTTAGATCAACTTGAATATCAGGGGGTAATTGAAACATGCACCTCACAAATGAACAATCCTTTGTTTCCGGTCTCCAAACCAGACAATTCATATCGTCTAGTTTTGGATTACAGACACCTAAACTCTGGTTGCAAAACATTTGCAGTACAAAACTCACACAGTGCATCACTAATGAATAACATCGTGCGCAAAAAATATAAAACGACATTAGATATTTCAAATGGATTCTTCTGTCAAAACATTGCACCAGAAAGCAGGTATTTGAAAGCTTTCTCCAGTATGGGGGCCCAAAAGCAATTTTGTCATCTCCCACAGGGATTCAAGAATAGCCCAGGATTATTTTCAGCAAGGGTAACAGAGTTACTACAGATGTACGATGATGACCTCAACATCCATTTTGACAATGGGTCATCCACAACCGTGAGCAATCTATTGGCGGATCTGGAAGCCCTGCAACTCATCCAGCTTGTCACCCTTCCTACCCACTCAGGAGGCCATATTTTGGACCCCTTTTTTTCCACGCTTGAGGGGGTGAAGGTGTCAGACCCTTTGTTGATGGGATGGACGGATCATTTGCTAGTGGAAGCCTTCTGTTCGATCCACGATAAGCCTTTTATATCGGTGGACAGGCCTATTTTAAAAAGGCCTTGGCATAAGCTAAAGCTCGAAGAGTTTTATAGGCTACTGGAACAGAAACCTCTGAGCACCCTTGTTAATGCAAATGTGAACCAAGGATACCATCAGTTCTGCACCTGGATCACCGACGCTCTGGACTCCCTTATACCGATGCGGTGGTCGAAAGGCCGGATAAAAACACAAAGCCCTTGGTATAATGAGTCTCTTGCAGAGCTGAAAAAATCTTGTCGAAAAACAGAGAGGGAGTGGAGAAGATCTTACGATCCTGCTCTGAAAATTCGGTATTTCGCTGATCTGAAGGTTTATCACAGGGCTATTTGCAGAACACGAGCTGCTTTCTATGCACAGGAATTTGCTCTCAGTTCCAACCCCTCAAAACTGATTTTCAAGGTCCTGAAGGACCTGATGACTAAAAAAGCCACCTCGGAGGTGATTTGTACAGACTCCCACTGTGACAATCTGGCCACTTTCTTCCTAGAGAAAGTGGAAAAAATCTACCAAGGATTTGATACAGGCTGTTCAAATCTAGAGGTAACCGAACCTGATGCTATGGGACATGATACCCTGGCTATTCTACCAGACCTGCCTATTGAAATCTTTGACAGGCTCAGCCTCAGGGTTAAGTCAGGTTCTCCTCTGGACCCGTTGAAGCCAGCTTTTATCAACACACTTTCCCCGTTGTGCCGAGACCCCATATTGAAATTAATCAATATGTCACTGTCCAACGGAATGGTACCCACCGCATGGAAACAGGCAGTGATTACCCCTATTTTAAAAAAGGCCAATTCTGATCCCCGGATGCCAGAAAGCTACAGACCTATATCCCTTCTGCCTTGGATAGCGAAAATAACGGAAGCCCATGTCAACTCAGTTCTGTCCGAGCATCTGGCTCGTAACCAGATATTAGATCCCAGTCAGAATGGCTTCCGGTCAGGACACAGTACCGAGACGGCGTTACTTTACATCACGGAACATCTTCGCCAGGTACTTGACTCTGGTCATACAGCAGCGCTCCTGCTATTAGACCTAAGCACTGCTTTTGACACTGTGTCCCACCATACATTGATCCAACGCTTACAGGAAGCTGGAGTTACGGACATCGCTCTCCAGTGGTTTCGTTCCTTTCTATCGGAGCGAACCTTCAAAGTGGCTATACCACCAGCTCAATCCGCCACTTATTCCTTGGAGATGGGAGTCCCACAGGGATCCTCGTTGAGCCCTACAATGTTCAACCTCTATGTGAAACCGCTAGCTGCAGTCGTCAAACAGTGGGGTCTGACGATGACCTCATATGCTGACGACACACAGCTGGCGGTGACACTTAGTGGAGACCCCGAGGTGGAGGCTCCCAGATTCCGAGAGGGTCTGGTGGCAGTAGCAAGCTGGCTCCGGACCACCTGCCTTCAGTTGAATGCCACCAAAACTGAGGTGTTGGTATTAGGGAAGCATGCGGAGCTATGGGGAAATCAGTGGTGGCCACCAGAGCTGGGTGTCATTCCGATTTCTGCCTCTGGCGTCAGAAATCTAGGCATTTGGCTGGATCCTGCACTCACCTTCATGGATCACACCAAGAAGGTGGCGGCCACATGCTATGGCATCTTGCGGGGTATAAGGCCGGTTTTAAAGTACTTTGACCCCCCCACTAGACAGCTTGTGGTCCAGGCATCAATACTATCCCGGCTGGACTACGGCAGTTCGCTGATGCTAGGGATGAATCAAGCAGAGGCCTCTAGACTACAAAGGGTTCAAAATGCCGCGGCACGTGCCATTGTGGGCCTCCCCAGACACTGTTCAGTGGCTGGCACGATCGTGGCCCTACACTGGCTCCCGGTCAGACAGCGAATTAAGTTCAAAGCGCTGTGTCTGGCTTTTAAAATTTTGAAGTTCTCTTCGCCGCCGGCACTTGCCAACTTACTTACTCCCTATTTTCCTTCAAGGTCCTTGAGATCTGAGTCGCTCCACCTGGCAGTATGCCCCCGTTTCAAATTGTGCAGAATGGGTGGCCGCTCCTTCCGGGTGCTTGCGGCAGGGTTATGGAACTCGCTTCCGGTCCATATTCGAGCTCTTGACGACCTGCTTGCCTTCAGGCAGGCGATTAAAACCTTCCTGTTTCCCGTCTCTGAATAGTTGCCCTTTTCTTTTACTGTGTGTTATGTTGTAGTGTCTGTCCAAGCGCCAGGACGCCCCTTTGCTGGGGCAGCTGTGCGCGATAAAAATACAACTAACATAACATAACATAACATAACATGAGGCATTATCTTATGTCGATGACATCTATCTTACAGACGACGACCTGGAGACACACTTGAAAAGAGTGAACACCATCATACTTGGGTTCGCATCTGAAGGGTACAAATTCAACTTTAAAAAGTCATGAATTGCCCACCTCACTGTCCTATTTTTAGGATATGAGTTATCAAGTGAAGGCAAAAGCCTAGCAGACAACTTCTTAGAGAAGTGTGCAATACTCCAAGCTCCAAGAGCGCTGAAGGACTTACAATCAATTCTAGGTTTCCTGAATTTCTGAAGAACATACATTCTAAATTATGCAGAGAGGGTTAAACCTCTCTACGAGTTAATAAAACCTGATTTCAAATCAATTAATTGGACTCAGAAACACACAGAAATTTTACGTTCATTACAAACAGACATGTTAACTAAAACAAAACTGCAAACACTTGCAAACGAACGCAACCTTGTAATCCGAATCATCCCAGGAAGATGCAGATTCACATACCTGACCTCTAATGAGGGAGAAACAGAACCAATAGCTTATAAATCAGACTTGTACAGACAAGCTGAAATAAAATTCAGTTCTACCGAAAAAATTCTGAATGCGGTTCAAACTGCTGTAGCAAAAGAACGAGCCCTAGCCTAAGGGAAGAGCATATCTGTTTTAACAGCAGTTTCAGTGCTTGAGGCAGTAACAAGACCGAGCATTCCAAATGCTGTGGCATTAGATCCAAAATGGTTACAATGGGAAAATTCTCTTGCTGCAACAGACGTGAAACATGCATTTGATCCGAAAATGAAAAAACTAGAAGATCTAGAATACAAAATGAATATCCTCTGTCAATCGAAATTCTGCCTCTAGAACAATACGCCTATGTAATTTACACAGACAGATTTGCACAACACTACGTTGTGGAAAAACAAATTTACAATACAGCATGCGCGATTGTCAAAGGTCGCTGGCGCTTAGGTAAATTCAGAGCAATGGTCACTAAAACTGAATCACTCCGAAACTGTACAGCTCAGCGAGCTGAAATAAGATCTTTAAAAATGCCGATCGCGAATTCCCCACACTAATAGTGTGCGATTCGCATTACTGCGTCCAGTCTTACAATAATTCCATGCAGGCCTGGATTAAAAACGGTTACAAAGATGAGACAGGTGCAATAATAAAGCATAAAAAGCTCTGGGAACAAGTAGTTCTTTTACAGAAAGAACTACGAAAGACTTTTGTGATACATACACTGAGTCATCGACATGATGGTGTTCACGTTGAAGGGAATTCATTGGCTAACAGAGCCACAGCGGCAGCTGTTCAACCGGCTTCCGTAGCTACAAAAAAGCATTCTAAAAAACAAATAGATGGAGAAACCATGCTGGCAGTAAAAGCCTCATTAAAAGGCGACTATGCAGCATTACCTCTCAACTATCCACTCAATAATACATACATAATTGATGCAAACTCCGTTCCTTTTGCTCGAATCCCTGGAGTGGGGGACAGAGTAATTCCAAACACGAACCGGAGGGCTTACTTGATTCAAGAAGCACACATGGGAATGGGTCTGAGGCACCAAGAGATCTTGAAATCTCTAATAGAATTGCAATCACAATACTGGTGGCCACGGATGAGCGTGCAAATTTAGAACTTTGCAATGAATTGTCAGAACTGCAATAGAGATCGCAGTTGTGAACCGGACCAGACACCTGCCCGGACACCTCTATTAGACAGCATTAGGCTATCTATATGCAGACATCCAGATGGAAAAATGCGACCCCATAATTATTAAGACGAGATTCATTTGGATGTGGCCCCAGCACTCAGCTGACGCCAAAACTGTTATAAAAGATTTGCGAGTCTTTATCGGCACATACGCAATTGGCATGCTACATTCTGACCAGGGTCCTGCGTTTAGCTCTCGAGCTTACAAGGAGGCCATGACCAGCATGGGCATTGCATTGCGGTACTCTAGTCCATTCCATCCCGAGGGAAATGCGGTAGTGGAGAGAAAAAAACGTGACATAAAGCAATCTATAACAGCGAGGGTATTAGGTTCGGGTGACGAGTGGGCCAAACATCTAATAAGTGTCCAACGTAGCCTTAATAATCTGCCAAGAAATTCTCTAGGAGGTATCACTCCGTACAAACTTTTGTTTGGTACTAGAATGATCATTCATGACCTCAATTGTCAGACTTCACTGGTGAAACAAAAAACTTTTGATATCAAAGATCATTTGGCTGTTTTACAGGATGAAACAAGAAGAAGTCTAAGTAACACAAAGCTAAAGCCAACGGCCACTGAAGAAAAACCACCTGTCCCAGCAAGACCTGTCTGGATTCCAAAGATTGGGGATCTGGTCAGAGAAAAGATCGGGGTGAAGAAGGAATTTGGGCCTTCTTATAGAAAAGCAGTACCTGTCTTAGCTATCAGCGGAACAAGATCAGTAATACTACCACTGGTAAAAAGGAGAACAGAGTTGTATAAATCGACCTGGTAAAACCACAATCATGTGGCCAATAATAAGTAGTAGGCCCAGTGGACTCCCAAGAAGTAGCAGAAGACCAAACCTTGCTACAATCCAAGAGGTTCAAACTGAAAGACTAATCACCTTTGATAAACCTACAGTGAATAAAAAAGGACTATGCAACAAAGCCATGGAACTTGTGCCTCTTGAAACCGAAATTGCATCAGTTCGTCAAGAAACACCAATCTGCAATGATGTAGCCTCTAAACATACATATCCTAAGATTAATGAAAATCTGGAAGCAATTCCAACAATTGACAGAACTGCATCAATTTCGATGACTTTTCTGATGATCCAAGTGAACATGAAAAAACGCCAGCAACTAAAACTTTCAAAGAAAAAATGACTGAACTCTTTCAACAAATCAAAGAAACATATCTGATTTCACCATGGATTGAATTGTGGATTGTGTTAGGTGTACTTTTCCTCCTGCTCTGGCTCATTTTGGTTTTAAGCTTGGGAAGATTTATTGATGGAAAATATAGTACAATGGACAAAGCAAGCCAGATCATCAACTTGGTCCTAAAGGCTCACAGATCTTCTCACATTGAAAAAAGAGAACTGTCATCAGTGAACATCACAGCCAATCCTATACCCGGTGGTTTAGCATGGGACACAACGGATTACGAAATCTATGGCCCGGTTGAACTCTTGAAATATCCACATCAGTTCAAGGTTTCCTTAACCTTAAGTGACTTTGTATCACCCAGTACTTTCTCTGATGATTGGGACTTTGAAAATATTAATAATATGATGTCAGATTTAGAAACGTCAGCAAAATTTACAGAACATGATTATTTACACGGTTCATCTTATTACGAAGAAATGTATTGCTTCAATCATTATGGGCATCACTGTTTGCATAAATCTGCTAATAACAGAAATGTTTTTACTTATAATCAATGGGAACATTGTCCAACACCGCCAAAAGGCAGTTCGAAAACATTTTATGTGAAATTCCCATACTTCTCAGGGTTTAACACAAGTGATGCAGAAAAGTTTTATTTTAAAATGTTAAATAAGACAGGAATGAAAACAGTGTTGACAAATACTAAATTGATTTATTCTGAAACATTTTATGAAAAAATGTCTACATTTGGTTTTGAATTTTGGAAAAACAACTTTGAGACAAAAACCATCTGGGGTACAAAAGACTGGCATGTACAAGGTCTAGAATCATTATTCAGAGCCTGCATGATCCCAGAACAGATAATATTCCTGAATGACACCATTCAACAAACAACCTGTCTTGGCCTAGCCAAGATAAAAGACTTAAACAAACCGTCTATTCCAAAGCCCATACCTGATAGTAACAGCACTACAGATGTGGAAATAGACGTATCCCATATTTTACACCAAAACAGAACTAATCCTGATTGGAAAAAATGGTTGATCAGGCCCACAGACACTAATAACTGTCAAGATAGATTCCTGAAGCAAACACAGGGGTTCAAACAGAACAGGCCAGACCCAAGATATTCCCAGAGACAACATCCAGGGATAATCTATACTACTATAATAAAGAACTTTCATGCTTTGAGGCGGTAAACTCGGGAACCACAGCGCCAATCTACACACCCGATACACCGTTGAAATCATCAGGGTGTGTAGATGGTTATAGGCTATATAAATTTAAAAAATAAACGTTATTTACAATATTTATATATTTTTTAAAATTAGTCCCTCCAAAGTAGCGCCGGCCGCGATGTGCGTGCTCACGTCAGGAGCACGGGGAGGAGTGGCGTACGAGGAGCGGTGGACATTGCGCGGGGGAGGAGTGGTGATGTGAGGAGCAGCGGACAGGCCAACGGCGGTGCGAGCAGCGGAGAGGCGAACATGGCGCGGGGAGGTGCAGCGGCAGCGGCGGACAGGCGGTGAGGAGCAGAGAGGTGAGGACCGGTGAACTGAGGAGCGGCGGCTGAGGTAAGGCTCCAGGGACAATGTCGGGGCAGGTGGGTGTCGGGCCAGGCGGGGGACGGGGAGTATCCCTGCAGTCTCGAACTGAGGAGTAAGTCTCGAACTGAGGAGTAAAACGTATTAGAAAGGAGAGGTATGTTTGAAGGGCTGGTGGCGGGCCAAAGGTGGACTGGAGTTAGACTGGAAGCGGGAGGTGACTGAAGGTGGGCTACTGACTGCTGTGGGCAAGGCTATTCGCCAGTGAACGCTGTCGGACACGCAGAAGTAAGCGCACTTGAGGAGAAAGACGATTCCTCTCATCAGCATGGTAATGAAGCAGGTCACGCTGAGGGGAAATAAACGGGCGCAAACCAGCGGTCGGCTTTACTAAAGCTGGAAAGGTATTTGAAAGCAGGTGCTGGGCAGAAAGGAATAGACCTCCGGGGGACAATGTTCGGGCAGGTGGGGGTCGGGGCAGGCGGAGGACGGGGCGGCCGGGGGCCCGGGCTGCTGGGCAATGTCGGGGCAGTCGGGGAAGCCTAATTGCTCCCGGACAAGGTCAGGACGGGCTGCTAGTAACAAGATACAGTGTAGGAAAACTATGCCTCGAGTGGCTACAGAAATCCACACTACCTGAAATTAAGCAACACTTGACTTTACTTAAAGAAGGTGCTGACTTGCGAGATTTCATATTGGGACCTCGCAAACAGCGTCGAAAACGTTTCATATACGCCGGTATATACGCTGCTTACAACGAAGCTTGGAAAGTAGTGCAAATTGAAACTGCTGAAAAAATACTAGAAATTGATCATATTAATTTGGAAAAACCACTGTCTGTAGTGGACAATGGGTTAACGACTCTGTCCTCCAGAATTTATTCACTGGACAGCATTGTATCATCTGCTATTGATATAGTGGAACAGGATATGCTAATGTTACAACATGGCCAGTCCCTATACGTTCTATTGTACAGTTAGGCTGGACGTTGCAAAATCTGTGTTCAGGCTACGTGCCATGGCGTCTAATCAACACAACGTCATTATTTTCTATCTTTAACCTTACAGATAAACAAATCTCTTTGGCACAAAAAGGAGCAGACTATACGGTGCTGAGCATGAAAAAACTCGAAAGGTTACCATTGACAATGTCAGAACGACCTGTCATTGAATGGATAATACATGGTACAATTACAATTCCGAGAACGACTTTTCAGTTTCAAGATTGCCAAAAGTATATACCAGCAGGCCTGTATGAAAAGTTGGGTAAAGGATACATCAAGTCAACCTGGAATTTACCTTATACACATAGATGTTATAGTGAAGGGAAAAAGTAGGTATTTCTTAGTGGTAATAACTGTAAAAATTCACTAAGCGGTACACTTCTGTGTCAAGGTATTGACTTGCATGGAGCCTGCGAAGGTTCATTAAATAACCTCTTATGTCACCTGCATGGCACCCCTGCAACACAGATAGAGACTTTTTTCAGACAGCTTTCCAACTGCAGCTACGTTATAATAAGTGACCACAGCTGTTGTGGCATGGTGCCAGGAATAGCCTATCTCGTGAGCGTTACTTCCAGGGTCATGTGCTGTATGCAAGTATTGTATCCAAACAGCAAACCAGACAAGGAGGCAGCAATATGGCCTTCTCTGAATATCTCTTCTATTCGAATTGATACTTCAAGCAGAATGAAGTCTATTCTTTTACAGACAACTGTGCCTTTAACCTCGTCCAAAGAGACGTATGATCTGCAAGTTGCAAGGACAGCAGCAGAGATACATGCATTATTATCAACAAATTACCCCATGATTTCGTAGAAATGTTAGGTCAAATTTTAAACATGTCTGATACCAGTGGCATCGCACATGTATTTAAGACAATTTTTTTGGGACTATTAGCACCCTTTGAAGCAGTCATGAGCATCTTCCCGAATTTCGTGCACTCTGTGTTCGGCGGCCTGCCTCTCCTCTTGGGACTCGTAGCAGGAATTTTATTTTTGTTTCTTCTGCTCCGATATGGCAAGTCAAGTCACAGACAAAACCCAGGCAACAATGGAAGACATGATCCTAGCAATGAGATACCGAGAGCGGATTACTAAGGTCCTCGGCTTGGCTCGGCTAAGAGATCTGAATACTACCTGGTTTCTTTCATTCAGACCAATCTGTCAAGATTGCATCTTACCTGTTCTACGATGCCTGCTATGCGGAGAAGAATGCGCATTGGACGTCTGTCTTACACTACCATCAGCAGTACCAATGGATATTGATGCTTTGCTTGGTTCTGTAAGGGCTCATGCAACGTGTTGTCCCCAGCAGCTACCTATTCTGATGACGGCATTCGTTGAGACCTCACCATTACGATTATGTTTGAAGAAACTCAAATCTTCATTCTCAGGGGTCTCACTAATACTTGATAACAAAGAAGTTGGCACAGAAGCTGAAATATGAAAAGACATCTTTATTAAACTTAAATAAGTGAGACTACGTCACACAGAAGCCTTAGCAACTGAATGAGGCAGTCTGAGGAGTACAGAAAACAGAGGCCTTATATATGCTTAGGGTTGCAGACTCAGCATAAAAGTAAGGGGCAGTCCTAGCTTTTGCAAGCATGCAAAATACCTAATATGGACATACAAGATCTGCCAAATATTAGAGAATAGGAAAACATTCGCAACAAGGCATCATGGAACCAGAACATCCCCCTTGAGTTGTGCTTTTGCCCAACCTGATAAGTCAATCAATTACACCACCTATAGGTCAATCAGTAATGGCAGGACATGTCTGCATTCTTCAAAAGAAAGGTTGCATAATAGGAAAACACAGGGAGAAAATAGCGAAGGCCAAACGATAAGATACGACAGGAGAAGAATACTAAAGGCTAACAGATAGTTTATACAGGGATTAAGTAGTCCAGACAAGTATTAGTTAGGCCAGCTGGTGTCTGAGATTGGTTTCAAAACAAGGACTGAGGGGGTTTTCAACACGTTACAGTCCAAAGGGCAGAGACACTTCGTGAATCATGCAGCCTGTGTAAAGGCAACACAAAATGGAGTTGAATGTAAAATGGAGTCAAAATTAAAGAACCTCAGTCCCTCCTTTTGCCATTACACAGGCAAATCCTAATTCATTGCTTAGGCGAGCATTCTACTCATTTCATTTAAGTAGGTATATGTAAGCTATCAGCAGGAATACAAAAAGAACAAAGCATCGGGTCATAATCAACATTAAGAAAGTAATGACCACTATTACAAACAGGATTATCATTTTTTTCCACAACTCTAGGCAAAAGCAAATCCTAAAATTATTTAGCAAACATTTTCAGGGCTCCTATGTATTTCAGTGACTATTGACAATGCCAGTAAATAACTAAGAATCAGTCTCCTAACACCCATTCTATGCAATCGCACGGTAACTGCTTGTGCAACCATAACTATACCCAAGTCCATCTAAGCCTCTCTGGCAGGCTTCTATTGTCCATCAAATCTGCTTCCATTGTCGCATTGGGCCTCTTGATTCAGGCCTTCCATGAAAATAGTGCCTCTCAGTATCCGTTGGAGTGCCCTCCTGGCAAACACTCACAGCTCACTTGAAAGTCTCAATGTCTCAATGCAGTGCACCTGTGTCTCTCCTCTGCGGCAGACACTACAGATATTGTGCTCTTCGTTGGTCATGGGCACAGATCATCTCATGCATACCCAAGTACTATTAATTGGGAAAGAGCAACAGACTTTCACACTCAGCAACACTTTCAGGCTCCAACACTCGCTATTCAGTGTCAGAGGATGCTCGGGCTGCTCTTTCATTGAATTTTCTTTTCATCATGGGTACCACAATGTAGTGCCTTTTGCCAATCTTGGATCCTCCGTTGCACTGCACTTCCGTTGGAGCAAAGAAAAAGGGGGTGTGTGTGGCCAAAACTCAGGCCAAGGGGCTCAAGGGACTGCACACTGTCAGAGGTTACCAGCACATGACAGGTGAAAAACTGAAGCCTCAAAACAACAGGGATCCTTCTCTTTTGCTCTTTTGCACTGAAACTCTGGTCCTGTGATGTCCAATGCTGACTGATGGAGCAAGTACGATGCTTTGGAGATACCATTGATGGCGCGCTGGCGATCGCTGTCCAGCCTTGCTGCTTTCTGGCTGCTGGGACTGTAGGGTCAAGATGTCTGCCTTTCATCTGTAGCTGCAAAAACAACAGGTGATGGACAGAGTCCCTTGCTCACTTTGCCACTGAATTCAAGCAAGCCGGGCTGAAGATGGCTGGAATGCCAGAAACCGGTCCTCGGAAGCTTGTTTCCACCCCCTTTTGTACCGCTTTTGGCCACCATAATTGTGGCAGGGTATGCTCAGACGTGAGTCCCTTGCTCACTTTGCCACTGGATTCAAGCAAGCCGGGCTGAATACGGCTGGAATGCCAGAAACCGGTCCTCGGTAGCTTGTTTCCGGTCCAGGGAAGACATGGCGTGGCAGTTCGGACTGGACTGTTCTCATGAGGCACAGGGTCAGACTGATTTGCATATAGCCATGTCTGAACTGGGGTGGCAGAGTGGGCTAAAGAACAGTGATGGATCAAACCCAGATCTTTTGACTGGGTGTGAGTGTTTGATTGGTTCTGATGCTCCGTCCATCACCACCCCCTTTTGTACCGCTTTTGGCCGCCATAATTGCGGCAGGGTATGCTCAGACGTGAGTCCCTTGCTCACTTTGCCACTGGATTCAAGCAAGCCGGGCTGAAGACGGCTGGAATGCCAGAAACCGGTCCTCGGAAGCTTGTTTCCGGTCCAGGGAAGACATGGCTTGGCAGTTCGGACTGGACTGTTCCCATGAGGCACAGGGTGAGACTGATTTGCATATAGCCATGTCTGAACTGGGGTGGCAGAGTGGGCTAAAGAACGGTGATGGATCAAACCCAGATCTTTTGACTGGGTGTGAGTGTTTGATTGGTTCTGATGCTCCATCTATCACCACCCCCTTTTGTACCGCTTTTGGCCGCCATAATTGTGGCAGGGTATGCTCAGACGTGAGTCCCTTGCTCACTTTACCACTGGATTCAAGCAAGCCGGGCTGAAGACGGCTGGAATGCCAGAAACCGGTCCTCGGAAGCTTGTTTCCGGTCCAGGGAAGACATGGCTTGGCAGTTCGGACTGGACTGTTCCCATGATGCACAGGGTCAGCCTGATTTGCATATAGCCATGTCTGAACTGGGGTGGCAGAGTGGGCTAAAGAACAGTGATGGATCAAACCCAGATCTTTTGACTGGGTGTGAGTGTTTGATTGGTTCTGATGCTCCGTCAATCACCACCCCCTTTTGTACTGCTTTTGGCCGCCATAATTGTGGCAGGGTATGCTCAGACGTGAGTCCCTTGCTCACTTTGCCACTGGATTCAAGCAAGCCGGGCTGAAGACGGTTGGAATGCCAGAAACCGGTCCTCGGAAGCTTGTTTCCGGTCCAGGGAAGACATGGCTTGGCAGTTCGGACTGGACTGTTCCCATGAGGCACAGAGTCAGATTGATTTGCATATAGCCATGTCTGAACTGGGGTGGCAGAGTGAGCTAAAGAACGGTGATGGATCAAACCCAGATCTTTTGACTGGGTGTGAGTATTTGATTGGTTCTGATGCTCCGTCCATCACCACCCCCTTTTGTACCGCTTTTGGCCGCCATAATTGTGGCAGGGTATGCTCAGACGTGAGTCCCTTGCTCACTTTGCCACTGGATTCAAGCAAGCCGGGCTGAAGACGGCTGGAATGCCAGAAACCGGTCCTCGGAAGCTTGTTTACGGTCCAGGGAAGACATGGCTTGGCAGTTCAGACTGGACTGTTCCCATGAGGCACAGGGTCAGACTGATTTGCATATAGCCATGTCTGAACTGGGGTGGCAGAGTGGGCTAAAGAACGGTGATGGATCAAACCCAGATCTTTTGACTGGGTGTGAGTGTTTGATTGGTTCTGATGCTCCGTCCATCACCACCCGCTTTTGTACCGCATTTCATCTGTAGCTGTCACTGATGGGAATTAGGTTTAAATCAGAGTTCCGCAGGTTATTATGACTTAATCCCGCAGAACCTAGTGACGTAGGAAATGGGACACAGTTGTTAGTTTCCTTCAATTCAGTACAAAAACAGTTTATTGTATTTAACAAGGGGATTGCAAGCAGGTGGCCTGCAATCTGTGAGGGAGTGGCCATACGTAATGAGGACAATTCTGGTCTAGAACACACTGGTATTCGGAAAGAATACAAAGACAAAGGCAGTAGGCAAAACAGTGCCTCTAGGGTCTTCAATTGAGTTTCCATGTGAGAGCATATCCTCTATCATCTAATGGTAGATAGCTACATGGGAATTCTATCTGAATGGATGTCCTCACACACGGTGACATTGTCTAATGGGGTAAACATTTTTTCCTCAATGATTAAGTCTAGGTGTTCATAAATTCCTTATCTAGAACATCTCAAAAGAGAAATCACATGATACAGATTATCAGGGACATGTAGATACCTCCCTTTTAATAAATGTGCATCAGGTTCACTATGCAATACACAGGCTAATGATCAAATGTGGAAACAAAAGACAAGAACTAGAGAGTCCTGGTATTTCCATGATTAGAACACATCTGATCCACCAAAACTTAAAGAAGCAGGAACAAAAGGGTAAACATCCAAATTAAAATAGTCATTGAAAATGTGTCATATTCAAAAAAATAAATGTAAGGTATCTCCTATTGAGGTGGAAAACTTGTCTTACTATAGTATTGAGTCAGTTAGCCAGTCCATCACTACCCTGACAGTCAGACTGGAAAACATCAAAGTAGGCCTAAAGAAAAGTCTTAAAAACCAGTCTGGTCATACAAAAGGGAATTATACATAATATGGGGGTCTCTGGTACATTAGTCAAGCATGTGACACAATACCAAGAGTATGGGTGATACACAAAAATCAAAAATAGTTCACAAATGTTAGCTCTACCGCTGGCCGCTAAACCATATACGGTAACCTCAGCTAATGTTCCAGTTCCTTCTTCAGGGAAAAATTAAACCTTGTTTCCTTTATGGTACAATGCCATACACTACTTAGGAAGCAGAACAAAACTGACTAATGTAATATAGAAATTAGGTCACCATGTACAAGAATCACAGATCTATAATTTTATCCTTACGTCCAATCAGGATACATAAATCTAGGGCTGCCTGTTCCTTAAGGAAAGGGGGCAGTAACGTGACTAACTGCAGGTGACACACTTTGATCCTGTATATCTCTTTTATTTTTCTTCAATATTACTATAGCCAAATGTGACATACACTGGTGAAGTGTTGTCTGTCTTGTTCACAGCATGAAAATATCATATCTGTGAAATTTAGTATCAGAGCAAATCCACCCAACTGTTGTGCAGCGATATGCATCATCATGAAAAATCCCTTCACAACACAGGGAAACTTGTAATAGTACCAGAAGCAACAACATAAAACAAAAACATGCATAAAATAAAAAAAACGCACATGTCAAGCCATCAGATATACTTCCTGTATATCAAGCACAAAAAGCATAGACAAAACAATAGCATACGTAAATGAGCGGTGACGCACACACTTCATGTCATGTACTTTATGCACTGTGAACCTGCAGCCCAAAACCCAATATTCGGGCCTGCTTAATTTGTCAGGCTTAAAATCCTCACCCTCCTTTTGACAGCAGATCACCAGTTAGTGGAAATCGGCTGTCAAATACAACTTACTGTGTCACTTCTGACACACAGGACCAGCAGGAACAATTCATAAAAGGATAAATTGTAAAAATATGAAAAACGCACAAACATTTCTTTTCAAAGAAGTCATAATAAAAAAAAACACATCTGTTTTCAACATACTGCTGACACTGCGCATAACACACAAAATATCAACTGTAACCAACCATCTTTTGTAAACATGCTAAACCACCTTAATTTTGACTTTCCAAAAATAAAACTCTTTCACAGACACTCTGCGTGTCCCGTGCGCCAACCACCTTTGAGGCCCTGCTTTTCCAAGCAATGATTTCTCCATCTTTTTACACTCCTAACTCCCACCTTACTGACCTTAAGGTCAAAATCTGAATTGCGCGCTCCGCACTTCTCAGCCCTCTCTCTCTTCCTCACTCTGAGGCTGACAAAGACAAAAAACCTTCCCAACTCTTTCTAACCTGCAATAATTAACCCTATTTAAAAACACATGTTATATATATTACTTCTGTTAGGGGCTGCAATTTATTTCTATACTTAGATCATTAAAACAGTTACTGTGAATAATTCGCAGAACATAATAACATAACATACCAGCTTTAGAACAAATGTGTGTTACTACCCTATGCAACAGTACTCAGCTCATCAACCTTAAATGGATGAACGTCTCAGTAGGTCCAGCTAGAGTTAAAACCTTCAACCCTGATATTAAACATAAACCTCTGCACCGGGCACATTGGCTCACTGAGCCATTTAAAAGCAAACCCAAATGGGAACAACCTGCAAATTTGTATTATACCTACATGTATGCATTTACTGAAGCCTAAAGCACTTTAAAGCTATTGTAAATGGCAAGAATGCTGTTTGAATGGTCTATTTTACCCAAATTCGACTTTGATATTTGGGGCACTTAAAAATAAATATCCTGTAATTGTGTTACATATTAATCATCCTCAGAATGTTATTTACAGATTGCAGAGATTGGACATTAGACATATCTCATGTAAATCCTTAGAAAAATTCGTTTTTTACGACTGCGCTAAGTGAAATTCCATATGCTAATGTCCTCATTAGGCAGTGCAACACAACTTAAATTACATTATAATGCTAGGAGGTCACAGTATGAGTATTAAGCTACATGAAGAGTAAACAACGAATTTTGTAGCACTTATTTTTCATAATTATTTTTCATAATTAATAATTATTTTTAATAAACCCAATAATTTTTGATAATTTCACATATAAAAGCAAGCTGCATCCCTTGCCTATCATTTTTAGACGCATTCATTTATAAGCCTAAGCACAGAAGCCTAACTTGAAACATGACAAAATTTGGCGCCACATTTTTTCTTTCTAAAAAGGACAATTTTTATTTAGCAACAGAACCAAGAATATGCGTACAAAAATGCTTAAAGAGAGGAAAACCTTATTTGAAATGTCTTCCTGTAATACAAAATAATGAACCTTAGTTTTGGAACCTTTTGAAAACAACATTCTGAAATGCAAAGATTCACCCGTGTTTAACTGAGGGCAAAGTCCTGGCTTGAGTAAATATTCCTGTCTATTCTGTGACCTGCAAAGACAACAGCTATTTGCTCAGTGGCAATAAAAGCTCTCCTCTCAGTATTGTAACATGAGCATGGTGGCAGTCTTTTTTAAACTAAGACATATCAATGCGTGTTCTATAATATGCGTTTGAGTTCAGCAAAAATTTACTTCAGCTGAAGTGTTTGCCTGGTAATATCTAATACAATGTATGTGAGTAAAAAAAAATTATTTTTTTTACAAAACACACAAATCGTTTTTTAGGCCTTTTTATTCCTAGTGAATGTGAATTTTTAATTTTAGTTTTTAAGCATTTAGATATTTTGCTTAATAGACTGAAAACATCAAGAAAAACCACAACCAACCATTGAGCTCATTTCAGACATAAACAGAAAGAGGTCAAACACTCAGGACACACAATACGGCGCGCTTTAGCCATTTATTTTGTGAATAGCGCCATCGCTATTCACTTACAGAAGTTGCACTAATGGAAAAACCACATAGAAATTTGAACACACATTTAACCCACAAATCAATACTCAGGACAGAAACAAAGGACAGCCCACAGACTGTACTTAAACCAAACCATTTGTAAATACTAGTTGTAAGTCATATTTACAAGAAGCGCTTCTCAATAGTGTTCCAAAAGACTGCAAAAACAGCCCAACAGACTGATGCAAAAATACACTCAATTCACTAGCTTTAGCTGGCAGAACACCAAAAATCGATCTGCATATCTTCATTCAAAAAATTGCACGGAACAAAGGATCCTTGTTTGTATTTTGTCATATTTTAATTCCCTGGGGATACAAGGAAGAAATATGTTTTTAAACCTAAACCTATTTAGATTATCTTTCTAGGGGAACCGGCTAATTTACTTCACATCACACTATGGTACCTTTCAAAAAGAAAAAAACCAACACATTCTTCTATGTGAGCTTGAAACAGGCATGCCAAAAATACTGCAGAATATGCAAGTATTATAATCAAAGTAGTGCTTAATGTACTTTTCGTACGTTCACCATTCAACAAAACCAGATAGAGAAAAATCACCTCATTACCTGCCTACACAAATTGCAATTTTCATATCAAATCCATATTAAACTCAAAGTTGGCCAACACAAATTCCAAAATTCCAAAGCTACAGTAAGCGTTACTAAACTACCTTACTCTTAGCAATCAAAATGTTATCCAAATTCTAACTGCCAAGTTCTAAATGACCTAACGGTCCCTTTTTTTTTTTAAATACTCACGCCAAAAAGGTTCTCAGTCAGGAGTGACATAATGTGGAGGATCAAAATCAGGAAGATCAGAAATATACTGGGATGCAGAGACAAAGAATCCCCAGAATCTCCGTGCACAGAGTAGTAGAATCCCGTCCTGTCCTCCTCAGTAGATTTCAGTCTCCTGACAAGATCACTCCCTCAGAAAGTCACTTCTCTTATGAAGCCCACGTTGGCCGCGCCATTTGAAGAAACTCAAATCTTCATTCTCAGCGGTCTCACTAATACTTGATAACAAAGAAGTTGGCACTGAAGCTGAAATATGAAAAGACATCTTGTTAAACATAAATAAGTGAGACTACGTCACACAGAAGCCTTAGCAACTGAATGAGGCAGTCTGAGGAGTACAGAAAACAGAGGCCTTATATATGCTTAGGGTTACAAACTCAGCATAAAAGTAAGGGGCAGTCCTAGCTTTTGCAAGCATGCAAAATACCTAATATGGACATACAAGATCTGCCAAATATTAGCGAATAGGAAAACATTCAAAACAAGGCATCATGGAACCAGAACATCCCCCTTGAGTCGTGCTTTTGCCCAACCCGATAAGTCAATCAATTACACCACCTATAGGTCAATCAGTAATGGCAGGACATGTCTGCATTCTTCAAAAGAAAGGTTGTGTAATAGGAAAACACAGGGAGAGAATAGCGAAGGCCAAACGATAAGATACGACAGGAGAAGAATACTAAAGGCTAACAGATAGTTGATACAGGGATTAAGTAGTCCAGACAAGAATTAGTTAGGCCAGCTGGTGTCTGAGATTGGTTTCAAAACAAAGACAGAGGGGGTTTTCAACACGTTACAGTCCAAAGGGCAGAGACAATTCGTGAATCATACAGCCTGTGTAAAGGCAACACAAAATGGAGTTGAATGTAAAATGGAGTCAAAATTAAAGAACCTCAGGTGGCGGTGAGGTACGAGATGAAAGCGGCACACAGGTACAACCTTCTGCGAACATTGCTGATCCAGACATCGATGATGGCAATGAATCTCACATTTGCACTATTTCTACTTTTTCGGACCTGGTCCAACTTTCACCTACTGTTGTAGACGAATTCTTTGCCAGCCTATCTGAACTTATGTTCTCCCCTAACAACGAGAATAACTTTTAAAACAAAACATGAGCACACAGCTTTCCCTGAACTCTGAATTCGGCCTTCAGTTTTTGATAAACAACGCTTCTGAAAACATTTTGAACTATTTTTCTTCCATGGAAGCAAAATTATTTTTCCATTCCCAAAATATTTACTTTTTTGGCACATGATACTCTGCTTGAAGTAGAACTATTCTTAGAGAACAGAATTTCTATTTTCAAACTCTAGAGACAATATTTTGATTTAGCCTCTAGCACATGTACAGTCTTGTATAAATATGTGATGAAATGGTCTCGACCTTCTCTTCTGTATTAATAGCCATTTCATAAATGAGATTTTCGCAAATTCATTTAGCAAAAACTTTAACGTACTATATATGCATTATCTGAATGATACCACTGCTTGAAAAACGTACAGTATAATACTCATTTTTCGTGTATATACCATTTCTAATGCATTTTATGTATTTTTGGGGTGGGTTGGAAAGCACATGCATCGTTATATGTTCAGCATTGCTTAGTATTTAGTAATGATGGACATTATACGTGGAGTGGGTGTTGTGAACAAATCTAGGACCCTATTTAAATATTCCCGATTTATGCCCTTGTGTGGTTATAACAAATCATATCCTTATAAAGGCATAAGAATCATATCCATATTTAGTCTTAGCCAATGCAGTCCAAATATGGCAAGGCTACCCCCATAGACTCCTAGAAAGTATGACGCGTTCTTAAAACAAACCAAGCCTCAAGCAGCCCGGGAATTCCCCCTGCTTTTGTTTTGATTTGTCCAAGAACTCCTGGAGTCCTAAAAGAACTGCGAGTTCTTAGTGACATCTTATGTCCAACCTTACGTCAAACTCGGCACCTTCCAGGTATAAATATAGCAACAACTGCCCTAGCAAACACGGTGGTTTGGAGCAGATCGGCTATCTACTTACCCGACGCCCTGCTGAAACGAGTGCTGAAGGAAGCCGACCCTCCCAATGACGCACTGAGAGAGACGCTGTCTTTTCTCCTGCCGAGAAATCCAGCTCCAGTGTTTCCATTCACCCTTGCAGGTTGCTGGGAGATCGAGTCCTGAGAGAGAGATACAAGACCTCCTTCATTCTATAACCAAGGTACGGAGCTGATTAGATCCTTAGAGAATTCTTGATTCAGATTCTTGGCAAAAACTATCTTAACTCAAACTATATCTCACTTACTCCTTCCCACGTACTAGGCTTAGGGTAGGTACACCGGGGTAGGCGTATTTGAGAAACACCAGTTGAGTACGTTTAGTCAACTTTTATCATTGTATGTATTTTATCCGTTTTAAATATCTTATGGCTTAGAAACCATATAAATGCTTTTACAGTATTATTTCATAATACTCCTTTTACTGTACGCACTTTACTTTATGACAAGTATTGCAATTGTGGCAATTCACTTCACTTGCATGAGAAAGAAGACTGCTCAATAAATAACCACTTTTATTGAAAACGCCTGTCTCTCTATTTCTCTGCACTCCTGGTGAAACTAAGCATGCACGATTGACTGAGTGAAATAGCAGTCTATTTTTTCCGCGACTCTGGAGGTATACTCCTTATTCTGGAGGGAGCAAAGTTGTCATGTTTATGCGGTTGTCAGAAACTAATCCCTTCTTGTCTATTCAGGAAAGTTAACACCTTCTTGTTTACTCGAGAAAGTTTCTAGTGACCTCTGACCTAGCTGGCATTCATAATTAAGTCTAACATATTCAATAGAGACCTAGTCGGCCTCAGTCCTACGTCTAAACTATCGTTTATGTTAGGAATATAGGAACTACACTACACCTGAACTGTCTACTTAATCTCAATCCTGCAGATTATCGATGTGATAGTGGCCACATACTGCCTTGAATGTTAATGCCAGCACAAATGGTCTTGGAGGCACTATTATTTCTGTACTTTTCTCCACAACTCAGGACACCAATCAGTCAGTGGGCCAAATCGTTCCTCCACGGAATAAAATTAGATGATCAAAAAATGTTATGCACAACAAGAGTTCTGGCCTCAGCAATGGTAAGACCACAAATATAATGATAAGATCATTATTATGAGGTAGGTCACGTATTACTGGTCCCCTAAATTATCAAACCATGTTGTTTGATCACAAAGTGTTCCTCATTTCTTGAGTAATTAGCAGTTTACTACCATTGCTTGGATACTGATAAATTCTACGATGTTATTGTACGGAAGAACCATACTCTAAGATGGTAGGCATTCGGAGAGGTGGAGGAGGGTATGGGATACTCCTCTTTTTGAGCCGGTGGTTTCCGGTGCTTGGCATAGGCACTTAATGGTCAACACAGATGCTTATGATGATCTGCCACATGCGGGCGCTATTCATTTAATTTAGAGACGAGCTCAACAACAGTTGTTGGTCTTTTTTAAGGTATATTGAATTGACAAATACCTGCCCCCAAGATATTCTTATAGCTTGGGTGCTGGAATTGTCTGAACTGCCACACTTGAAGGAGTGTGATGGTTAGTATTTAGTTGTGTTAGTGTGGTATTGTCAGTGGCAGCGTTGATAGGAGCAATGGCTGGTGCTAGCTGCAGTGGCCTCCTGATAACGGCCAACTTATTTTACACAACTTATGCACTGGGATGGGGGTTGTGGAGAGTTCATAAGCCGGTGAGGGCGAGCATGCATTTGGAAGCAGCAGGTCACCAGGAGCAGATTTCTCCCATGACTGATATTGGCACTGCTCTAATCCCTCTCCTCAAGTACCAGGAAGTGCTCTATCCAGCACAGGGGGTGGGGCCCTGGACTAGGAACGAAGATGGAAATGTTTATGTATAGTCCACACCACATGTGCCTTCACTGAGCTAACATATGCACACGGAGGCATATATATTGCCTTAAAACTGCCTTATGCAAAAATGTTCTCACAATAAAAGGTTTTACATTATACATCCAAGGGGCAGATTTACTACTTCTGGTGCATCTCTGCTAATCAGCAGGGATGCGCCAGAAGAGTTGCGATGCATCTGCCCACCCATGCGCCGGCACACCTTGGCGCACGGATGGGCAGTTGCATGTCGCATCCCCTGTCGGAAAGGTGGCGCATTGCTGGAGTTGCGTCCCAAGCGACGCAGCTCCAGCAAGGCTCGGGGGTGCCCTATCCTTAACATGATGCGTCAATCCTTACGCCTGCTTCAAGCAGGCGCAGGGTTTTGACGCAGCATGTCCTTAAAAGTGACTTAGTGAAATCTTGTAGATTTCACTCAGCCACTTTTAGGAGGCGTTCCTGCACCAGGAACGCCCCCCCCCCCCCGCGCCGTAATGCCTACATGTGGCGCAGGGCTTTACAACGTGACGCATCTCCCAGATGCATCATGTTGTAAATACCCCGCAGCATGGTGCTGGCTTTGCCGCAGCTGCGTCACAAAGTAACGCAACGGCGGCGTAAAAGAGGCGCAAGGGTTCAATAACTCCCTTTTCAGTGAAAACTGTTTTATACAGGGGAAACATGCAATAAACGCCTATTACTAGGCATGTCTGTCTACATAAATAAAAAGGTAAAACTAATGTTACAAGGAAGTGAAGATGTCAAGGCCTTAAACAACCTGGTGTAATATAAGTCCAACCGGCACTTCTCTAATGTCTAAAATTCATGTAAAGATGTCAGTGGAAGTCGCATATGCCCTACACAACGCGTTCACTTTAAATCTGGAAAGAGCTCAAGGGAGCTGTCTGAAAAAAAGTGTCTCCTCAGCGTGTTTAACTGGAGATAAAAATTCTACGGCCCGCCAAGGCAGCCACTTTGGGAAAATGAAACGCTTATGTTAGCGTTACCTCAGATTACCTCTCAAAGCAATCAATGTTGTTTTTCTTTCAAAACTGCTTATTTTACTGGCATTTATTTTGACTATTTATGTGTGTACTGTCTGTACGGCCAGTGCGTAGATTCGAGAAGCAGAATGTCCGTTTTATTATTTATAAAATGAAGAGAAAATGCCATAAATGAGTCCCAAATTGAGTGTACAAGTGCCCTCAATGCTTCATTCGTTTTTTTATTGTTTGCACTAAACAATTGACTCTAGTAATTTCATTTGTAACCATTAAAATAGATTAGAGTGAAACGATTCTACTCGCTTTCTTAGACCACTAGCATTAGCTGTCTTTTAAAGTATCTATCTATCTATCTATCTATCTATCTATCTATCTATCTATCTATCTATCTATCTATCTATCTATCTATCTATCTATCTATCTATCTATCTATCTATCTATCTATCTATCTATCTATCTATCTATCTATCTATCTATCTATCTATCTATCTATCTATCTATCTATCTATCTATCTATCTATCTATCTATCTATCTATCTATCTATCTGTCTGTCTGTCTGTCTGTCTGTCTGTCTGTCTGTCTGTCTATCTGTCTATCTGTCTGTCTATATATCTGTCTATCTATCTATCTATCTATCTATCTATCTATCTATCTATCTATCTATCTATCTATCTATGTATCTATCTATCTATCTATCTATCTATCTATCTATCTATCTATCTATCTATCTATCTATCTATCTATCTATCTATCTATCTATCTATCTATCTATCTATCTATCTGTCTGTCTGTCTGTCTGTCTGTCTGTCTGTCTGTCTGTCTGTCTGTCTGTCTGTCTGTCTGTCTATCTATCTATCTATCTATCTATCTATCTATCTATCTATCTATCTATCTATCTATCCATCTATCTATCTATCTATCTCTCTGTCTGTCTGTCTGCCTGTCTGCCTGTCTATATGCCTCCTCTCTCTCTCTTTGTTTCCCTCTCTCTCTATCTCTCATAAAAACATATTTTCATTGTACATGCTTGCAAAGCACTGGTGCGGCTAGCGATTGACCATTCCAAATAGCAATGTATCTATTTTATCTTTCATCAGCAATCTTAAATTAATATCTCCAGCAGCCACACACCAAATCACCCATTCCGGGCCTTTCCTGACGCCTCACTATCCTGTCATGCATCACAATCCATAGGGAAAATGTACACACCGTATCCTGGCACTTTAAGGTCTTTTGCATGTTTGTTCCATGTTATGCCAATGAAGTTACAGCCTGCAACTACAAAGTATTTCGACTGACATCATGCATGTTGTCATAGCACTGCTCATGATCTGACCTGCACTTCCTTGAGAACAGACTTAAGCCAGGTAGATCTCGAGGACTGATGAAGGGGGCTTAGAGACATGCTCTGGTGTTTCCTTTTTTCACTGCAGAGTGACCATTTATCTGAATTCCATTGCTAGTCCCCAACAGCATAGGAAGATTGGTAGCAGTAAACTCCTTGGACTTCACACAGAGAGAAGACATAAATGGTGCAATTATATACAACAAGTATTCCTCATTCATGTGATTTGAATTCTTTGGACTGGCAAATTACATTTTCAGCTAATTCCTCCCTCATGGAGTGGCTTCAATACCAGCCCAATTTTTTCCTTTGATGTCCAGCCCTAGGTAACAGTCACTTCGGATTTTTCCCATAATTCATCAATTACAAGTCCATGGCACTTCGAATGCTTATGAGCCAGCCAAGAGAAATGTACAGAGCAGCACCCGACATATCCCTGTGAGCTTCTCTATACGGCAAAATATTTTCTTTAGCCACAAATTCACAAAAAAATACAGAAAAGGGATATAGGGCCAACTCATGTTCGATGCTCCTAATGCCCTGCTCCAGCTATAATGGCATCCAGGGAGATTTCTGAGGAAATAAAGGCATGTGTTTTAAATCATTATCTCTTTTTTGCCAGTGGGAAAGATGTTATGTAGACCAAAATGTCTGCCCCATATAATTCTGCTGTAATTACTTGGGCCTTGTCACGTTTTAAGGTGGAGCCAATTCCTCTATGTCTACATTTTCTACTGCTGTAGCGTCGCTGCACCCATGTACAAGTTCTCTTTCTATTTACCACTCACTTGGTCCTCAGATGGACCAGTGCTAAGAGTCCCAGTAGCTGGAGCCTCCTCTACTGTTTGGCTAACCTGAGATGGCTGTCTCACTGTAACTACCGCCACATCCAAAACAGGCACCGTATCTTCAAAGGGGTATTGGACTCGGCAAGTGTGGACACATGTACCCAACTTGAAGACAACCACATTTGACAACAGTTGTGGTTACCAGAATTACTTGGAGTGGCCCATGCTAATGAGGTTCCAGACACACTTTGTACTTGTGCTTCTTCACCAGGACAGTCTCCTGGACTGAAGTTGTGGCATTGCGCCTATTGAGGTGAAGTTGCAGCTTCCCCAACCTGCTGAGACACAGAACGTGCCATGCCAGCCAGTCCTTCACAATAATCAAGCACCAAATCATCTGACCAATCGGCTTGCTGGACTGAAGGCTGTCTCATAGCCCTCCCCATAGTAATTTCATGAGGGGACAATCCTGTTCTTCTGTCTGGGGTACTTCTCAAACTCATCAACATGGGAGGTAAAGCATCAGGCCATTTCAGAGACTTTGAGGTACACACCTTTGCCAACCCTGACTTTATTGTTCGATTAACTTGAACCACTATGCCAAAGGCTTCTGAATGGTAAGCACAATGTAGCTTCTGATTAATTTGTAATGCTGCACATAACATCTTCAAGACCTCAATATTGAAATGTGTCCCTCGGTCTGACTCCAAAGGAGTCAGAAATCCAAAACATGGTATGAGCTACCTTAATAACAGCTTCGCCAAATTCAAGATGTCATTCCGTCATGTGGGATAAGCCTCTACCCACCGGGAAAAAATGCATACAATTACAAGAATGCATCTTAGACAATTGCAAGGAGGCATTTCAATGAAATTGAGTTGCATCCTGTTAAATGGTCCTCCTGATCTTCAAAAAAGACCCATTGTAACCAGTGTTCTTTTTCCTACATTTATTTTTATGACACACTATGCACCTATGACACAATGCCTGAGTTGCAGCTCTGAATCATGGGCTAAACTATGTTTGGCAAAGGAGACACGTCATAGCAACCCTTCCAACATGTACAGGACCATGAACACAATGTGCCATGGGAGGCAAAAAACTATCTGGTCGTACTGGTCTCCCAACGGTGTATATCCAGACCACATCTTCTTGTCTCTGTGTGCAACCTTCTCTTACCCATCCCTGCCTCCCTACATCTGGTACTCTATCTTGTTTTGCTTTTACCTCTCCCCAGGTCTCTATCGTTGACAACAACAGTCTACACTCAGTGACATCAGTATTCTCTTGAAGGGGATCTCTATTGAAGATGTAAGGCTTTAGAGCACAATACCGCACAGTCTGATTTGCAGAGTGGTTGCCAACTGTGACAGAATCATTGCCTTGCCGATGAGCGGCACATTTCACTATGGCAGTTTGAGCAGGCAGCTTCAATAACAGCAGAATGTTTCTCACGCTTTCCACATTTAGAATGTGGGATACTGACGGTGTCAGGAACCCATGCTGTGACAATAACTGCCCAAAGTCATGTACAACGCCAAATATGTACTGATTGTCAGTGAAGATGGTAACTCTCAATTTGTCAGATAAGTTACAGGCTGCGTCAAGGCTATCAACTCGGCAACTTGGGCAGAGTATACATCCTATAACCAGGAAGCTTCATACCTGCGACCGTACACACAGCTTAAGCTGCTTTCAGATTTCTTTACACATCATGCAGACATGATCCATCAACAAACAACACATGATCAGATTCAGGCAACGGAGTATCCAAAATATCTGGTCTCAGTTTGGTGCATAATTCAGTCACCTCCAAACAATCATGATCTGCTTCATCACCCACAATTTTGTTTCCAGGCAAAAGTATTAAAGTTGCGGGACTCAGACTCGTACACCTCTTCAGAGTTACATTTTCCGCTCCCAAAATAACCTGCTCATATTTTGTGAGATGGCTGCTAGTGAGATGTTGCGTTTGAGCACAAGTAAATATCTCAATGGAATGTGGCATGTACTTTCAACAGATATCCCATCACAATATTCTCACTTCGTTCCAAACTCACATATGTTGCAGCAACAGCTTTAAGGCATCCAGGTGAGGCAAAAGCCATGGGATCAAGAATGGCTGCAAAATATGGCAAGGTCTACGCGCAGTACCATGCCATTGAGTTAGCAGTGAAAATGTGCAACATTCATGCCCACTGCAAAACAGAGTAAAGCTTTTGTTGTAGTAGGGAATTCCCAAAACTGCCGCTCAACAAAGACTCTCTCACAGTTCAGTGAAAGTGTGCATGCATTCATCATCCCAAGGTACTGGGTCTGACACATCTTTGTGAATAAGCCTTTGAAGTGGCATTGCTTTGAAGGAAAAATTGGGAATCCATTGTTGACAATAGCCAACCATTCTCAAAAATATGTGGGCTTCCTTTTGTGTATTTGGCGAACTCATCTTTAGAATGTAAGAAATTTTGTCTTCTGACACTTTTCTAGGCTCCTTTCTCAATGTGATGTGATAAATATAGAACATCCTTCCAGTAGAACTGTAATTTGGATTGTGACACTTCATGTCCATCCTCTGCCGGGTGATTCAGTAATGCGATGGTGTCTCATTTGCAAGCCTCCTGAGTACTTGAAGCTACCAGAAGGTCGTCAATATACTGGAAAAGGACAGAGTGATTTGGTATTACTAAGGACTCCAGATTCTTTTTTAAGATCTGGTTAAAGATCAAATGGCTTTCCGTATACCCTTGAGGGACTCAGCACCATACCAAGACACAATTTCAGAACCGGAAAGCAAACAAAAATTGACTGTCCTCATGCAATGGAACAGAGAAGAAGGCTTGGTACAAATGAATGACAGAGAACCATTAAGCTTCACATGGAATTTGGAAAAGAATCATCGCTTGATTTGGCACAACGGAGCAGCATGGAACTACAATCTGATTAACTATACATAAATCCTGAACTATCCGGAACTTCCCATTAGGTTTCTGCAAAGCCATAATGGGAGAGTTACATGGACTTCCCAGGATTTCCCAGAGAATCCCTTGCTTGATCATTGATTCAATCACTAGAGTGATCCATGCAATTGATTCTGGACTCAAATTATACTGAGGAATTTGAGGAAATTCAGCATTGGGCTTCACAGTACTTTGTGCTGAAGCTACAGCTTTGATTAGGTGTAGGAAGCTGGCTCTGTATATACTATACCAACGTGAGGAATAGTGTACACAGAATCCAGTGGAACCCAAAAGGTAGGCTGAGGTAAAGTAGATAGCATATCACTCTCTATTTGGGATAGTGTGGTCGAGCAGTAAGGCTTTATCAGAGGACTGTGTTCAGCATTTGTTGTACACACTCAGTCAGCAAATGAATTCCCACACTCAAATACTGAGCTTCAGACCAATTGTTTTTGTAAAAATATTTTCTTTCAGTTATGTTATTTCCTAGAACCAAGCAAGCCTGGCACAGGTAAGATGATAAATACTTTGCAGTAAATATACAGGTGTAATACAGTTTGTATTGTAATTGAATATGCACTTTGTTTTGATTTACTGTACTGTTACTGAGAAATGCAATGCTTTGGAAATACAGTACACACACTTTGAAAGGGCTTTTTAGTAAAATGACCTGTACATTACTTTCAGATTAATTTTCTTACACAGTATAGTATACCTGAATACTACACTGGGAGGTTTCCTGAAACCAGGTAAGTAAAAGCGTTTTTGGTATTTAGTACAATTTTAAAGGATTTCTTTAGATTTTTCAACTCCACGCGTAGAAACTTTTTGTAAAAAAACAGTCAATGTTATCCTATGGAGGAGAATATTGTTATCGGTTAAAAGGTGAGTACTTTGTTCTGGGAGTTGGTGTTCTGGGGTTACACTCAGGTGTCCCCGAGGGTCAAGGATTCACTCTTGTTACACCCTCAGCGGCACTAGGGCAGCCGGATGCAGATTGCTGAGGCCCAATGTTATCCAATGGGGGATAGGGGACCTCCGGTTGGTGGTTGCTGACGAGCAGGCCACTATGTTGTGGGAACAAAGCTTCTGGACTTAAGCTCAGGGCAAATGGGGGTTTAGACCAGCACAGAAGATGCACCCTCAGCGGCACTGGGCTGGCCGGGTGCAGAGTGCTGTTTTGGTGTCGGAAGCCCTGTAGCTTTCAATGGGAAGTCTCCGGTTTGCAAAAGCACTGCAGGCTCAGGGACGAAGTTCTTCTGGGTGTGACCATCACTTGGAGAGGTAAGTTGGGATCTTGGGGGTTGGTTAGGCACCTTTGTTTAGGCCAACCAAGGCTGTGGGGCGTCGGGTGCAGGGGTGCCTTTTAGGGTTGGATTTTCTTACCAGCTCCTGGTCGCGGTTGGGGGGACCTTCCGGGTTGAGGCTGCAGACGTCAGCTGGAGGCTTGTGGCAGGTCAGGGGTCACCGGATCTTGGGTCAGGATCACCAGGGAGACCTCTTCTTGGTGGTGGGCCACTCCAATTCGGGCTGTGGGCGTCAGGGGCAAAGTGGTGCAGACCCGCTGATCCTTGCGGAGCTGGAGTCAGATTGAAGGCAGGCAGGTCCTCCGGGTTTCTTGTGTTGCTGGCTGCAAGACACACCAGGATTTTGCTGGAGCATGTTCAAGGTGGGGACAGGCCAGTAGGTGCTGTGGCGTTCGTAATGACAAACTCCCAGCACCATATAGTCGTAAAGGCAGCACTGCACTTACAATGTCTAAGAATGGACGAAGACATTGTAAGGGTACAGTGCTCATGCAATTGTATCCACACCACTGGTATAGGACACCCAGCTAGAGGGGTGAATGATCTATGCCAGGGCAGTGGGTTGTAGGCATGGCACACAGGGATGTGTGACATGTCGACTCTTCACTTTGTTCTGCACCAAGACACGCAGCCTGCAAAGGCATTGTGTGAGTGTAATGGTTCAGGGCCTCTAAGGGTGGCACAATAAGTGCCGCAGCCCTTAGATGTCTTCCTTGTTCACAGTGCACTGGGTACTTTTAGTACCATTTACCAGGGGCTGACCTGTGGCCAGAGATGCCAATTGGGTTTTGTTTTTAATGCAGGTTTAGGGAAGGAACATAGGCCCTGGGCACCTAATTGGCAGGAGCCCAGGGCACACTCAGTTAAAGCACATCAGCAGTTCAGCATACAGTGGGGGCTACCATGCAGAAATAGGGCACTTTCTCACATTAGGCCATTGTCTTTTCCTGTAAAATTCAATACTTCCAGTGACACAGTATATCTCAATTCAAAAGGTAAATCATCATTAGTTAGCATAGGAAATAATCCTTCAACTTCAGAATTTTGTTCTGCCAATTTGAAAACAATGTCCTAATTATTAGTATGGAATTTGATTCCTTTTGATGTGCAATAAATGAAACAGTTGAACTTGCACAGTAAGTCTCGTCCTAGCAGATTTACCGGACTTAAATCACATACCAAAAATGTATGCAAATCTTCAAAGGACCCAATTTGAACTGGTATAGTCTTTGTTACTGGGTTAGACATCAGTTGATTTGTAACTCCCACGACTTGGATACTTTCACCCGAGAGGGGGAGGTTTAGAACTTCCACTGTTCTCACAGTGGAACCGGCAGCACCAGTGTCAACAAGAAATGAGAAAGGGGCGCCATTTAACTTGCCATCCACTTAGGGACCACTCTGGTCTAACTCCAAAGATGTGTCAAGCACGCATTCCTACTCCCCCCTCAGGGACGTCTGTGTGACATGTCTGAGTCTGTGTCATCAATCTGAATCAAATGTTGTTTGGACACATTGTGATTTGAATCAGCTAGAGCCTTTGTGTGAAATCCCTTGCTTGAATTAGATTTCTGAACCTGACTATTCACATGAGGCTTGGGGCATATTTGGATTTTGAATTCTCTGCCTATGAGTTTGTTGAATCTGTACCATGTTACCACCTTGTGACTGTGCATTCCCAACCAGTTAAACTTGTCCACTTAACTGATTAGGAGGATTAAATTGACATTCATGCTTCCGATGCCCAAACTTTCCCCTAATGTGACACGGATTATTCTTTTTCTTCATCTCAATGGAAACACCTCTACCTTGAGGTTGCATACTCGTTTGTTGCCCTCCGCCTACTCCTCTCATCCCAGAATTTGCATGGAAATCTCCCTGTACTATGTCTGTAAAATCCCCACCAGCACCACTATAACATTTCTTTGCAGCCTTCATTTGAGCTATCATAAGCTTCTCCTTCAGCTTCCTATGCTTTGTCTCAAGTTCATCTCCGCAACATTTAGCATATCAGATAATTACATCTATGGGCTTTCTTTGCCAACCAATCAAATGCTGTTGGATCATAATGCTGATTTTATGTCTCAACCCATATATGATCTGATAAACGAATTGTCTCATATCCTTTCCTGACACATTCTTTATCCCACTGTATTGTTTAAATACCTGAAAAAACCGTTCATAATAGGAATGCACTGTCTCTTTTAACTCCTGTGTTGATCTGTCAATCTTCACCCAATCGATCTCTTTGGGAGAGATTTTTCCTTTAACATGAGTAATGGCTTAATTGTATTTCTTCATTGCCTCAGGTGATGGTGCACCAGTACATGGATGTCTAGCTGGTTCAGTTTTAGGCCAATCAATAGCAATTTTACATTCCAACCACAAGTCTCTTGGAACCACAATGTCAGAGTATCCAAATCCTTAACAACAACCTTCGAAACCTCCACAAATCTCTTTTCTTGTTTGTACCATTCAACTGGATTCTATCTCAACGTCGGAAAATCATTTGTAAAAGATAATATATCTGGTCTAGTCCATGGGACATATACCTACCCTTCACCAGGTTCCTCTCTCTTATGGAGTATCTTTATTCCTTCACCTCCATCATCTTCAATGATCAGGAACATTTTGCATTGTAACTCTTTTTGCCTCCATCGCTTTCTTCCCACTTTTCCAACTCTTCCCATTTCCTAAGTGTAATTAACAACTCCTTGATTAATAACCTCATTCTTGGAAGTCTCATGTTATCAATGTCTCTGTCACTAAAGTCTAATCTGTATAATCTCTGTAGTGTCTTTGATCTTTGTATGTCCACCCTATACTTCTGTGCCAAGTCAGTTAGTTTCTCATGTGTGTTTCAAGCACATCTGGTAATATCCTTGCATACAAACACCAGTTTGTTGTCCTGCTAAGCAGCTA
Source organism: Lissotriton helveticus (assembly GCF_964261635.1). Taxonomy (NCBI): domain Eukaryota; kingdom Metazoa; phylum Chordata; class Amphibia; order Caudata; family Salamandridae; genus Lissotriton; species Lissotriton helveticus. Next base: position 879,739,897 of record NC_136071.1, on the reverse strand, counting down.
TCCTAGCGGGGCTTATAGTTCCCATTATCATTTCTTCTAGTTCGAGTTTTGCTACATCAAGAGCCTTATCCTTACTTGTTTTTGAAGCAGATGTTCCTTGGGTTCCTGCACTCCTATCGTAAAGAGAAGAAGATATGTCTTTGATCCAATCATCAAGTTCCTTGGGTGTAGGACCTATCTGTCTTTCTGGAGTATACTATTCCCAATTAAATTTTTGCTTCGCCCTTTGGCGCCTGTACAGGAGTGGATGGTAAAACAGATACATCTGAATAAGTTGATCGCACCAGAAGAGTTTTTAGTGCTAGTTTTATTATCCCTGTTGTGGGGTTTCCAGGCCATTTTCCAATCTTCCACCTGAAGTGGTATGTTGAGCCAAAGCTGCATTCAAACCTGCATTGGTTCCAGTAAGAACATTTACAGAAGTTGAAATTAATGGCTCTTGATTTGTCTGTCCTGATCTCAAGTCTGTAGAAGTAGGATATGAACTTCTTATCCCAGTAGGGACGGCCAAGTTATGTGTGTTTTGTATTCTCTTTACAGATTGATATAATGGAACTACATGACCTATTGTTACAGGAGCAGTGAGGGCATGGGGAGAATTTAACATAGTCTGATTATTTGCTTCAGGTCTCCATGCAATGTCATTTATGGGTGGAAAGGTGTTGAAACCTGAGTCGGGTCGGGGACAATCGACATTTGCCCGGCGGTATTGCCTCTGTGACCCTCTAGTTATTTAATCAATGAAGAGGCAGGGGCTGGAGACTGGAAAGCAGGAAACAAGGTTTTTATTCTCTCCGGAGGAGAACACAGCAAAACGGACAGAAGGTATCGTTCTGAGGTGCTCTAACTTACGTTTTGGGGCATGGCCCCTTATATACAGTGTTTGTGGTTTTTATTACAGTTTACATACATATGATAAAGCTTTGATGTACGAAAAGACATTCCAGGAATCCCCCTTCGGGCCCGTTCCCACACATATCTACAGTAGAAATCCCCACCCTGGTCACAGCAGGTGATGACTATCGCGCAGCTGGATATTCCGCCAATTCATGGAATGCGGGGTTCGATCGGATCTCATGGGGTGGGGGGGCTTTGATCAACTCGGGGGTCCTTTGAGGAGGGAAGCTTTCTATTGTACGGGGAGGGGCAAGGGATAGTATCGGCAGAGCTGGGTGTCGGCCTGGGAACGGGGAAGACAAACGGGCACACAGGGAAAAGGGGGTTTGCATCTAAGGGCCGGGGATCATGAAAGGGAAGAAGGGAGGTGTCGCGCTGGGAACAGGATGAGGGCCTGGGGCAGAGCAGCGCCGAAGAGGGGTTTATGATTCAAGGCAGGTGCAAGCAGGGGGGGGGTGGTCAGCGTGCAGGCTTAGTGAAGGCGAAGGGCTATGTCAGGGGCCAGCGGCATGCAAAAGGGTTCGTTCTGATCGGGGCGTCTTAAAATGGCGGGTGCGCACGACAAAAGTGTGGCATCAGGGGAAGAGGCAAGATGGCGCGGATAATGTTCACCAAAACGTACTAATTTTCAACAGTCCTCCCTTTAACATATTCAAGACATCTTGCTGGTTCATTTTCTACTTGGTTCTATTGCGGTGGGCATGAGAAAGAAAACGGTAGGAACCCTAGATGAAAGAGTTGTAAACAATACATTTTGAGATTTCTAGTTTTTAGGAGCTGGACCTATTGGATAAACTTTGATAAACTTGTTCAGCAGGAAAGTCATAGGAATGTAATACAAAAAACGGTTCTGTAGCGAGAGCAGCAAGTACATATCATAACGTGAACTGGCAGGTTATTACATATCTCAGATTCGGATTGGAGCAGGATCAATACAATGGCGGCTGGGAGAGAAATGAGGCATAGCAGAAACGGTGATTGAGGATGTCAAATGTTCGAAGTTAACGAGTTTTCATTATTCTTTGTGGTCTTTCGTTGGCGCTGTGGAGCACCGGCGATGGAGCTACGGGTCCAGCTCTATTCTAAGTTCTGCGTTGCAGGGCACGACCCTTTCCTCGCGTTTCTGGTCGGAAAGGTCCCTTTCGCCCTGTGTCCTTTGAGGTGATTGTCAGAAAGTTCAGATGGAAGAAGAGCGTACAAAACAGTCCATAGGGTAGGTCGGAGAAAAAGGGGGATGGAGCAAGGCCAAATTAGGAACAGACTAGGGGAACGAGAGACTTCAGATAGGCGGGCGTGTGACCGAATTCAGAGAGCGGGGACTTGTCGGCAAACACTGGACATCGAGCAGGGGCATCAGGTCGGCCCTTTCTTCTCATGTTGTCGAAAACAGTGCCTCGTCCTGCAGCTCTTTTCTGTCGTGGTCTCGCCTTGGCTAATGTCGCAGGTGTTCCTTAGTCTGCAGTCAGGCCTCGTGCTCCCACATCCGGTCCTTCTCTCCTCCAACAGCAGTACCCTTAAACAAGTTTGAAAAGACAGTCTTTAGAGAAATTGCAGATGAAGATAATCAAAAAGTCTATTTCTCTCCCAGCTCCAGGCAAAGAATGAAAATGCCCGTTATATTAGTGTTCACAACTGGCATATGAATGACCGGTGACGGGCCTGTTGGATCTACTTTGACTTTCCTTCATAATTATTTATTACAGTCACGACAGTTCATCTGATGGTGACCCACCTTCGTGAGACGAACCTGGCAAAGATATGCCGTTCTCTAGAGTTTTACATTTACAAAGGGTACTGTGAGTTGTCAACATGGTACTACACAGGCATTTTGCTGAGAGACGAACATGGCTAAACATTTCTTTTCTATCGATGCATCCTGCTTTTCAACTACTACGGGGTTCATTTCGATGATTCACCTTGGACTAGTCAGTTAACCTTGTAAAACATCATTCTGGGTCCTACGTAACTTCCTACGGCCTGAGTACTTAATCAGAAAAGACAGGGGTTTTGTGGGAGACGACTAGGGACATAGAAACTTGTGGTAAGGGCGTAAATCGACCCATCTCTCACAACCGGAAATGAGGGGTAGTTTCATAACTCCCGTTTTTGGGCGGCTGATACAGGGGATGTAACAGGGGTGATCATTTTTCCTGTTTGGGTATTGCGACAAGTCGGGGTGGGGAGGGTCGCGTATTCTGAGGTCCTTTCTTATACCATAGGAGCCGTTGACATGTAGTTCCCTTATTACGGGCCAGATTAGGGAACCTCTGTCGTCTTTCCTGTCCTTTCCCTTACGGCCCAACCTCGGTTCATTGACTTCTAGCGGAAAAGGAGAGGTAATGACGCGGTCTCGGGGTGATTGTATTAAAGACAAGTTTTTTTTGGGGGGTTTTTTTTTGTGCAAATACTGACGGTATTTGAAGCCAATTAGGTGGTGTGCTAGGGGGGGCAGTCTGCCAATTTCGGGGCTAATCACTCGGAAGAGTGGGAGTGCAAAAATAGAGGGAGAGAGAGAGAGAGAGAGAGAGAGAGAGAGAGAGAGAGAGAGAGAGAGAGAGAGAGAGAGAGAGAGAGAGAGAGAGAGAGAGAGAGAGAGAGAGAGAGCGCAACGGCAGGCTAAATAGTACACGTGCAACAGAGAGGGTGGCTGTGTATTCAAGAAAGGCTATTTAGTGCATTACACAGTAAAGGGCATTCATGGGTCTGCGTTAGAATCTTGTAATCATGCAGTTTGAGCATTAAACAGGGTAGAGGGGACGCGCCTTGAGAAAAAGGAAAGAAGAAAGGATGTACCATTTTGTCGCACTTTCTCGCATTCTCGGTCCTTCGACCAGTTGGGTCAACGCCTCAGTCACACACACACATTCTCTCATAGTTTCGCATCATATGTGACATGGGTTCATTCGTCCGGTCTGGTTTAAGGGTGATCACTTTTTATCAGGTTGTGCTAATTTTTCGGGTTTGTTCGATACGTGAGTATTTTGCAGGCGTGCTTAGGCACCACCTTGCGGTGCTAGTCTGCTCCGTGTATTAGACATGGCAAGGCTTCCGATCTTCGCCACACCTCGGCTGTAATCTCTGATGTAACCTGCAGAGGGAAGGAAAAAGGGGGTGGGGGAGACAGCATTCGCGCATATTTAAATACATGTATTCAAGAGTCCTTTTTACTCACCTCTTACTCGTCTTCCCTCCTCGGGGCAGAGTCCCCGGGGATATGGTTTCTGGAGTCAGGGGGGGGGGGGGGGCAGTGTGCCCTTATAGGTCGTGTGCGGGGAAAACGTAAAAAGGAAACCAGAGGTGCCTAGTACGAGGTATCTAGTCAAAAGGATGTATCTCACTATCGGGATCCTTAAACCTCTTTCAACGCTGTGGCGTTCTAAGGTTCTTCGGTTCTTGGGTCAGCTCCGTTCCCTGATACCTTGGAACGTTGTACTTTATAACATTTACACCATTTCATTTTACCCTCCTTTAACATTCCCTCATTTACACCGTTCGTTTTACCCATCCTTGGAAGTCAAGGCCTTCCTCTACGCGAGAGTTCATGGGTCAGTCGCGTACTTTTGAAGGCGGGGTGTCGTGTTGTCGATCCGACCCGTCCTCCAGGGCTGGGCAACCATCTTCTTTTAACCTTAAAGAGAGAGCAGAGTAGGGTGCACAGAAAAGAACTTTCCCACCGATCCCACATTTTTAAAATAAAGCATGCAATACCCGTCCATAGTTTCAAAAAACTTTATTTTGCAAAATCATTTCAGCACGTGGATTATGAGGGTGCGGTCGTATTTGGCCGGTCGTGGCAATGGCTAAAGTGCGTACAGTGGGGGGTGTCGTTTGCAGCAATAAAAACATCGGAAAGTTTTATTCATTCATTTGTAAGAAACTAAAACGTCTATTAATTGGCTGGGGGTTCGGGGGGGGCATTTATTTTCATAATTTAGAAGCATAATCATAATAGTTGCAATCAGATTTCCTATATGTATACCGTATGTGTGCGTCGTAGATGAGGTTATACATCAGCTATAAAAAAATATAATACATTGTACATTTGTAATCAGCATTTGTAACGCGATCCTTTCATACTGTTCGTCGAGTGAGCTCTCCTTGTCTTTTCTAGCCAAGTGTACAAAGGATCATATAAAGTCTCAGAACATCAAGTTTATATTAGTGCGAAGGAACACCACGAGGTGTTCGTAAGTTCCGATGGATACCAGCGCCATCTTGGGCGGGGCCGGCTCAGTCCGGAGGCAGCATCAGGGGGAAATGTTCCCATTACTGGCAGTTGGACCAGAGTCCTTTTCGGCAGTTCTAGAATTCATGCTAACAGAGGGAGTGGCAATGTCACGTTTATTTCGTTGGCGATCAAGGCAGCCGTCCCTTACCGGAAACCTGCAGAGGCCGAAGGTTCCGCCGGGGACCTTTGTAGGATCTTCAAGGCTGCGGAGATGCTGTCGGAGATGGGGGGCTCGTGCCCCAGCGGGCAAATGTTTGAGTTATATTGCTGGTCAAAGTTACTCTAGTGGCCGGGGCCCGCCTTCCAGCGGACCCAGACGCCATTTTGAGGCCCTACAGGGGCCACTCTCGTCGAGTTTTGCAAGAGTGGGAGAGATCCTTCGGAGTGAAAGGAAGAGGTCCCTGTTGTGTGAAAGCGGGACGTTCAGCTGGGGTGCAGCTGTGATGCCCCCACCTGGGGGGGGGCGAGGGAGACTCGTTTGCGCCGTCTCCTTCTCCCGGTGCACTCCATGCTGTTCTTTTTCATCGCCCCGCATGAAGGTCTCTCCACATCCGGTGTTCCCCAAGTCTTGTGCTCAGTGCGGTGGGAGTATGGCCACCTGTGGCGCGCATTCGGCGCGGCACGAGTATCAGTGCAGTCATTGCTGGTTCGGTGTTCCGAAAATATGGCCACCATTGCACGTTCGGTGCTGCGCAAGTACTGGGGTGCCACCATGGTGTGTTCGGTGCTGTGGAAGTATTGGCACCATCGCCTGACTGGGGGTGTTCGGCGTCGGGCCGGGGGCTGGGAGACCTCCTATCGGTGGAGGTGGGAGAGGCTCGTCCGCGTCGCCTCTCCCTCCCAGCCCAACTTGGACAAATTGTTGTGGAGGTACGTGCAGGACATCCCGCCGTCCAGAGCTGCTGCGGCTGTTACGGAAGGGAAAAGAAAGAGGTGCCTCGTTCTTCTCTGGACATGTGGCGGGACTACTTAAGTCTATCCAGGCCCGTTGCGGCTGGCTGAGGAGACATGTGGCGGGACTACCTACAACTGCCCAGGCTGCTGGCTCCTGCCTCTCCTCCGGCTCCCCCATACGTTAAGATTTCCTGACCAAGAGTTGGCAGCGGGGCCCGCCTTATATGGGTTGTCGCTGGTTGGGCGTAGCCGTAACCCTGCCCTACCTTGGAAGGTTCCAGAATGGGGGGGGGTGAATGTTCTGTTTGACTTTCATTTTCTACAGTTTTACCGTTATTATTCCTTGTTTGTTGTGCTAAATTAAAAGTTCAAGTTCATCAATGGTCTACGGATTTTGTTTTGCCATTTCTTTCTTTCCAGGTTGCTTTTATGCTAAGTTTCTGCTAACAGAGGTCGAGTAACACGGAAACACGTGTAGAGGGATGACGCAGATTCGTACATTACATACACACAAACTCAGACGGGGGACAGTACAAGCACGACATACAAAGACCCAAGACGAATATAAAACAGTTATTGGTCATGATTATCTCTTTCCGTCTGTGAATTTTAAAGCGAGGCTGGGTTCCCGTCTTGACGTTGCCCGACCTAGGAGAACTTGAGCATGCCGCTGAAATTGTCCTGGCGAAATCTGTGCCATCGGGCATAATCAAACGTGGTGGTTCTATCTGGTCTGCCTATGTAAGTCGGGTTCTTCTTTGTCTCGTGCTTTTTCTCGTACTGCCGGTCTGTCGTTCCTGTCGGCCCTTTGCCTTTACTCACGCTCAGTAGAGTCGGGCATTGGGCTTTCCAGTGTCCGACATATCTACAAAAAGCGCATTGGTCTGGCCCTAAGTCTGGTCGTCTTTTGCATAGTGTCGGGGGATAAGTTGTGGGTAGCGGTGTCCTGGGGTTGTCCTGTCGGTATATTTCTCTACTTGGTTTGTCCTCGTCTTTTCTCTGTCGTTGCATAGCCTCTCTGCGCCACATACCGAGACTGTCGAGCATAATAGGCGTTGTCTTATTATTTCGAAGGGCTATTTCTAACGTTTCTATTTTATCAAGGTCAAAGGATCCTGCCAGTGGCCACTGTTTGTCTTGACTTTCTTTGGTATACCTGTGCCACAATTTATTATAGGCTATGGTAACTAATCCATAGTTTATGAACATGTCCTTATTAGGGGTGCCTTCTAGTGGAGCTATATGGTCCACCTCTAATACACGGTCCGGGCTGAACCAATTATCAATCAATGGGGAGAAGACAGACATGACGGCTCGTAACGAGGGACTAATAAGTCAGCAGTGCCTATCTTATCACTAGGTGCAAAGACTAGACAGAATATTCCTATTCTACGTTGTTTGCAGGCAGTGAATACCTCATGAACAAAAATAAAAAAGAGTAACCAAGAACGCGGAACAATCAAGCAATTAATAAATAAATAAATAGGATAGAAAAAGGACAATGGGGAGAGTAAGTAGGGCGCAAAAGTCTGCGTCCTCTACCCTTTCACTAACCGCAAAGAGGAAGCTGTTGTTTCCGGTTTGCAGACAGAGAATCTCCAGAAGACAATCTGTGAACAGTAGTTCGGGGTTAAAGAACCCAGTTAATCAGTGAGGGAGTGGGGAGTCTCCCAAAAACCGTTGAGAAATAATAGAGTCAGTGGGGGAGAAAGATAGGCGCGACGGTTACGTTACCTATCCTTCACCGTTTGCAAAAGAGAAGGAGCCTACTGTTTCTCCGTGTGCAGACAGTGAATCTCCAATTAGGTCAAACAAAGAGTAATACTAGTATTTTATAAATAATCAAGCAATCAAACAATCAAGCAATCATTTCGCACCTTGTCGTGATTACACGACCTTACCCGGACCATGTGGACAGTTTCTTGTCTTCCGAATCCAGCGCCCGATCGTCCTCTTTTTCTCGTAATTCTCACGGCACTCCTAATGGTCCCCAGTCAGGACCGTAGATCACTCGAGAGAGGTCTGTTCGGAACTAGTGAAGTTCGGATGATCGGCTGCCAGACGAGGGTCTATTGGGCAAGAGCTCTCCCGATCGTTGCAGTCGTTCACTCTGTCGTCGGGACCTCTCCCACTGGATCCACGAGTCGCTGATGGGCCCCACGCTTGGGACGCCAATTGTTGAAACCTGAGTCGGGTCGGGGACAATCGATATTTGCCCGGCGGTATTGCCTCTGTGACCCTCTAGTTATTTAATCAATGAAGAGGCAGGCGCTGGAGACTGGAAAGCAGGAAACAAGGTTTTTATTCTCTCCGGAGGAGAACACAGCAAAACGGACAGAAGGTATCGTTCTGAGGTGCTCTAACTTACGTTTTGGGGCATGGCCCCTTATATACAGTGTTTGTGGTTTTTATTACAGTTTACATACATATGATAAAGCTTTGATGTACGAAAAGACATTCCAGGAATCCCCCTTCGGGCCCGTTCCCACACATATCTACAGTAGAAATCCCCACCCTGGTCACAGCAGGTGATGACTATCGCGCAGCTGGATATTCCGCCAATTCATGGAATGCGGGGTTCGATCGGATCTCATGGGGTGGGGGGGCTTTGATCAACTCGGGGGTCCTTTGAGGAGGGAAGCTTTCTATTGTACGGGGAGGGGCAAGGGATAGTATCGGCAGAGCTGGGTGTCGGCCTGGGAACGGGGAAGACAAACGGGCACACGGGGAAAAGGGGGTTTGCATCTAAGGGCCGGGGATCATGAAAGGGAAGAAGGGAGGTGTCGCGCTGGGAACAGGATGAGGGCCTGGGGCAGAGCAGCGCCGAAGAGGGGTTTATGATTCAAGGCAGGTGCAAGCAGGGGGGGGTGGTCAGCGTGCAGGCTTAGTGAAGGCGAAGGGCTATGTCAGGGGCCAGCGGCATGCAAAAGGGTTCGTTCTGATCGGGGCGTCTTAAAATGGCGGGTGCGCACGACAAAAGTGTGGCATCAGGGGAAGAGGCAAGATGGCGCGGATAATGTTCACCAAAACGTACTAATTTTCAACAAAGGACTGTGTGAATTTGGGCTTGTCGTCATGACAGGTGCGTGCAGAATATTTCCACCATAGGAATTTACCATACTCTGGGGTTGATCCTCATTATAGGATGGTGGACGATTAAAAAATAATTCATTTAAGAATTTGTCATCAATTTCATCTTCACTCTCATCAGGTTGTGTAAATGTCTGGGAGTCCTCAATGTAATTTTTCTTTTCCTTACATTTCCTTCCTTCCTCCTCCGAAACTGGTACAGAATACATACGAGTTCCCTCAACAATATCTTGTCTCCAAGCTTTCTGCTGTGCGTCCCAGCTAGCCTCAACATATTGATTTTGAGTGTTTTTATATAAATTCCCTGAAATCTTTGCTCTTCTTATGATGTGCTATGTGTTCCCATTTACTAAGGACTTCAAATTGCATAGGTTTTGGGGGTGGCTTGATTTCTTACAAATGTCTTTGCAAATTTTCAAGAATTTGAATATTCGATGTCCCATACTGTGGGGAAGCTAAAGGTCCATCTTTCTCAAGTGTATTTTATCCAGTTCTCGAGCCAAGTGCATGTATAATATCCTCTATCCTATGTCATGTAAAAAGCCCCTTCTCTACAGAGTACGGCACATCTCCCTGCATCAAACTCTCACATTTTTTTAAATCTTCATTTTCCCTCAGAATCTAATATTGTCACGTTGTCTTTCAAAAATAACCTGCTCTGTAACTCTGGTATACTCTTTCTTGTTTATTTGCAATCAAACAATACCAGCGGAACACACTATGACGTTGTCAAGCTATCCGATCGCGGCGTTACACCAACCAACCAATACCAGCGTTGCACCCTGTGATGACACCTCACTCTTTGCAGCAACTACCCCTCCGTCACCATTCTCCATGCAGGGGATATTGGGTTTTTAGGGTGTAAGGTTGGGGAGATGTTTCTTTAGTGGAGATTTTGATGTAAATTTAATGGCAATTATTGTAATAATCTGCAAATGTATTTTGTAAATTGTTTTAATTAATTTTGTTGCATTAATACATTTGATACATTATAATTTATATTTCGTTTAGTTTCGAAAACTTTTATTTCGGTCACAAGGACCATAAAAAGTGACAAGATAATAAAAACAACATACATCTTAAAACAATAAATGCAGAAAAGAGCAATCCACAGTTAGGACTAAGGTGTTTGGGGGGGATGACGGAGAGGCGTGGTTTGAGCACAACACAAAAATGTATAAAAGGCATGAGTATCCTGCAGCTATCTAGAGAAATAGGAGCCAAATCTCTATGTACAAGAGATAAAAAGAAATGTACACTATTTACAATACTTACAATAAAATCCAATTCATCGAGATAAAAATATGTGCAAGGTAGTATAAGAATAAAAGACCAATTGTATGGCAATTCTCTAGAATTCAAATATACAATTTTCTTCTGTAAAACATTTTGTGCTTATTTTTCCTTTTGGATAAAGGCCCATCTCCTTCGCCATATCGTGTTTAAGTATCTAGAAACGGCAAACACAATAGGGTTTGATGTATCGTATTTTAGAACCCAAATAGCCTCCCTACAGTTAACAAAACCCAAATTACTGCAGAGCGGTACAAGCCAGTACCGCCTCGCATGTTGGTAGCCCGGGCAAAAGAATAGGATATGCATTTCAGTTTCGTATTGAGTATTGCAAACTGGGCAGCCTAGCGCTTTCTGCCCAGCCCATTTGTTGGTCACCACACGTACCGGCAGAGAACTATATCTAAACTGTAAATATAGTGTTTTTGCTACCACAGGCAGGATATCATCCAGAAAGGTTTCCAGCTTGTAGTTGTCCTTAACTGTGAGAAACTGTGTTGTTATATTTCAATAATATATGTTAATTATATTAAATAAAAAATAAGTATTTTGTTTTAAATATTAAATTAAATAATGAAATTAAAAGCATTTAAAAAAAATTAACATATATCAACAGTAAATTTAATAAAGATACAAAATGAATGTTAATAAAATAAACGTTTTATTTCATACATTTAAAAAAAGAATACAAATATTTTAACATTTCTTCATGTAGAAAGTAATAAGATTATTGTAAAAAATATTTGTAAATTATTGTTTTTTAAAAATATTTCTTTTATATTTTTTAAAAAGTATGATTGGTATTTATTAGATTAGGTTTCTGATTTTATTTTATGGTTCAAGGTTTGGAAATGGTAGTAAATATATTTAAAAATATAATATTATTTAATAGTGATACAAATATTGATTTATATGTTAATGTTTAAATATGAATATAGAGGTTTGTAGGTTTTGGTTAGTGTGTTTTTTTAATTAAATGTTAGTTTTAGTTTATTTTACATTCATCATAAATTATGTGTGAGAATGGAGTATTCAATGTGTATATACAATTTGTAGTCTGAAGCAACAGGCATAAAATCTTCCAGATTGCAGTGGAAATAGTAATTGTCAACAATTTAGTGCCCAACACCTTACCCTAATATGATTAGAATTCAGTGGGAATAGCGAGTGTCACTCATTTAGTGTACAACACCTTCCTCCAATTGGGTTAAATTGGAGTGGGAAATAGTAAATGTCACCTCCTTAGTGTCCACACCTTCCCTAAAAGGGCATAGAATGGAGTGGGAATAGTAAATGTAACCCCTTCAGTGTTTAAACAAACAAATTTACTTTTGAGGGCTCCGGTCTCTCCTCCCCACCCCCATGACGTGCGGGTAGGTTCTACAGGCAAGACCGGACTGCGGACAGGTACCTCAACTTGAGGGTATCAAGCACGCAGGAGATGACCGTTGAAGCCTTCCTTTTTCCTAAGTAGGGTCCCACTTAGAGACTGCAGGACCACCTGGCCTGCTCTGAATTTTCCAAGTGGAAGGTAGTATCTCCCCTTCCCTTGTAGTGGAGCACCCACCACTTGATTGTTAGGTCCTGACGAATTGCTCTCCTGAGCATGAAACATGTTGACCTTCAGGTAGATTCAGACACCGCTGGATCATAGCACTAGCATGTCCCATTCTACTCATTGTTTTTATTAAAGTAGTGAACCACACCATTAAAAATCTCCGTGGATTTACTAACTTTTTTAATATTCCCACTATCACATACACGTCTACACTCTCCCTAAAACCCTCATACCCACATGCACCAATTGGCAGGAACAAAAGATCTCCGATAAGGAGCCCCTTTATGGGAGCCCATCAAACATTGCAGCGCCAGTTTGACGAGGAGCAAAACCCAAATGATGAAGCATGACACCTAGCTTGCTGGGTGTGTAAGGCTTTTAGTTCCGGAAGGGGAATCCCCCTCCCCTTCCCCCCTTTGTGCCTTACCGGTTGGTTGGGCTTGGTTACGCACTCCTTCGCCCTTCTTCTCCCCAGGGAACAGCGTATATCTTTTGTTGTTGCAGTAGTAAATGTCACCCCTTTAATCTAGAACACCTTCTGTAAATTGGTTTACATTGGAGTGGGAATAGTAAGTGTCACCCTTTTCGTGTCAAACACCTACTCCAAAGTGGTATAGATTGAAGTGGGAATAGTAGATGTCAGTGTACAAGACTGGCCCTGAGGCCTCAAGGGTAGAGAGGTACTCCCACAACAGGGACGGGGGTAAGGATATGTCGTCCCAATCAATAGCCACAAACAAAAAGTATCCAACACAAAAAAAACAATATAAAGAATAATGAATAGGCACAGTTCTCAAACTGAGGAGTGAGGACATGCTACTACCACTATTGGGAGCACAACCTCTTTGTTAAATTACCCTGACACAATCTAATAGTGTTATGCTTCATCATCGGGTCACCCTGGCTCCTAAAGGCCATGGTGGGCTCAACCGTGTTCCAGGGAGCTCTTATGAGAAATGGCCAGGGGGTTAAAGATTAAAAAAAACACCATCCACTCCAGGTATCCCTTTAATATGGAGGGAGGGTAGTTATTAAAACGAAAGGATAGGGTATTCCCAGGATACAATGGTCCTATGACCCTATATCTGCCAACATGTTTCAGCCAGTGACCGGCCCTATGGGTCCATGGATTTCATGAGGGCACAAATGTGTATAATATCCCTCCCTGAAGGTATCAGAAAAAATTGTTGTTTATTCAAAAATTCTCTGAACAACACACATAAGTAACGCCTAATGGATATACTGATCCTTGAGGAGGCGTTTCCATTTCTAGATTGTCCAACCAAATTATGGTGGACTAACCGCCACTCACGAGTGCAGAAATGAGGGTTGGTCTGGTAGTCAAACAGTTTTCAAAGAACCCGACCTTGCATGGATCGTTAGTGTCTAAAATCTTCTTCAAACTCTAGATTGGAGTTGGAATAGTATTTGTAACACTTTCAGTGTCTAAAACCTTCTCCAAATTGGTATAGATTGGAGTGGGAATAATGAATGTAACCCCTTTAGTGTACAAAACCTACTCAAAATTGGTGTAGATTGGAGTTGGAATAGTATATGTCACCCTTTTATTGTCCAACACCTTCTCCAAAGTGGTATAGATTGGAGAGAGAATAGTGCATGTTACTCTTATAATGTCCAACACCTTCTACAAATTGGAATAGATTAGAGTGGGAATAGTAAATGTCACCATTTCAGTGTTCAGCACCTTCTCCAAATTGGTAGAGATTGGAGTGGGAATAGTAAATGCCACCCCTTTAGTGTCCCACACTTTTTCCAAACTGGTATAGATTGGAGTGAGAGTTGGAAAAGATCACCCCTTTACTTTGTACAACACCTTCCACATATTTGTTTCGATTGAACATGTTACCCTTTTAGTGTCCAACACCTTCCCGAGACATGTTTAGACAGGAATGGAATTGTGAATATGACTCCTTTTGTGTCCAACACCTTCTCCAAATATGTGTAGATTGTAGAGCTAATAGTAAATATTACCCTTTATTGTCCAACACCTTCTCCAAAGTGGTGTAGATTGGAATGAAAATAGTAAATGTCACCTCTTTAATTGTCCAACATTTTTTTCAAAATAGATCACTTTCGAGTGGGAATAGTAAATGTCACCCCTTTAATGTCAAACAACTTCTGAAAATTGGTTTAGATTGGAATCAGATTATTAAATGTCACTCCAAAACGATGGGTTTAGGCCCAGATCTCTGTACTGGGGTGAATGTATGACATTGATCTGAATTCTGTCCATCAATTGTTGTTTTTGCATTTGTCACCCAAGTGGGATGGGTATGCTCAGATATGAGTCCCATGCTCTCCACACCACTGGAGTCAAGCTATCCTGGCTGAAGACGGCTGATAGCAAAACAAACAAGATGATGGACGGAATGTTGCACAATGGCAAAACATTCACCCCCAGCCACAGATCTGGGTTTAATCCATCGTTGTTTTGCTCACCAAGCCACCCCAGTTCAGACATGGCCATATGCAAATCAGTCTTGGCCCTGTGCCTCATGGGAACAGTCCAGCCCGAACTACCAAGCCATGTCTTTCCTGGACCAGAATCAAGCATCCTAGGACCGGTTTCTGCCTATCAGCCGTCTTCAGCCAGGATAGCTTGACTCCAGTGGCGTAGTGAGCAAGGGACCCACGTCTGGGCATACCCTTCCCACATAGGGTGAATAGCAAAACAAACAAGATGATGGACGGAATGTTGCACAATGGCAAAACTTTCACCCCCAGTCACAGATCTGGGTTTAATCCATCGTCATTTTGCTCACCAAGCCACCCCAGTTCAGACATGGCCATATGCAAATCAGTCTTGGCGCTGTGCCTCATGAGAACAGTCGAGTCCGAACTGCCAAGCCATGTCTTTCCTGGACCGGAATCAAGCATCCTAGGACCGTTTTCAGGCTATCAGCCGTTTTCAGCCAGGATAGCTTGACTCCAGTGGCATAGTGAGCAAGGGACCCATGTCTGGGCATACCCTTCCCACATAGGGTGAATAGCAAAACAAACAAGATGATGGACGGAATGTTGCACAATGGCAAAACATTCCCCCCAGTCCCATGCTCTCCACACCACTGGAGTCAAGCTATCCAGGCTGATGACGGCTGATAGCCAGAAACCGGTCCTTGGATGCATGATTGCGGTCCAGGAAAGACATGGCTTGGCAGTTCGGGCTGGACAGTTCCCATGAGGCACAGGGTCAAGGCTGATTTGCATATGGCCATGTCTGACCTGGGGTGGTGTGGAGTGCAAAACAACGATGGATTAATGCCCAGATCTCTGTACTGGGGTGTATGTATGACATTGTTCTGCATTCTGTCCATCAATTGTTGTTTTTGCATCTGAAGACGGCTGATAGCCAGAAACCGGTCCTAGGATGCTTGAGTCCGGTCCAGGAAAGACATGGCTTGGCAGTTCGGGCTGGACTGTTCCCATGAGGCACAGGGTCAAGGCTGATTTGCATATGGCCATGTCTGAACTGGGGTGGTGTGGAGTGCAAAAAAACGATGGATTTAGGCCCAGATCTTTGTACTGGGGTGAATGTATGACATTGATCTGCATTCTGTCCATCAAGTGTTGTTTTTGCACTCTTTTAATATCAAGCACCACATCAAAATTGATATTGATTAGAGTGGGTTAGTAAATGTCACCCCTTTACTGTCCAACACCTTCCACAATTGGAGTAGGAATATTAAATGCCACCCTTCTAGTGTCCAACACCTTCTCCAAATTGGTATATATTTGAGTGGGAACAGAAAATGTATCCCTTTTAGTGTCCAACACCTTCCCCAAATTGATATAGATTGGAGTGGGAAAACTATATGTCACCCTTTAAGTTTTCAACACCTTGTCCAAATTGGTACAAATTTGACTCAGAATAGTACATTTCAGCCCTTTAGCGTCCACCTTCGTATCCAAATTAATTTAGATTGGAGTGGGAATAGTAAATGCCTCCCCTTTACTGCCCAACACGGTTTAGATTGGAGTAGGAATCGCAAATTTCCCGCCTTTAGTGCCCAACACTTTCTTAAAAATGGCTTTTGTTGGAATGTCATTATTAGATTTTATATCATTTTAGTGTGAAATCCTTTGTTTACATTGAATTTGTATGTACAAGAAATAATTTGTGTTATTTAATTAGTATTGCTGGCTTTTAAAAATGTAATAAAAACATAGTTGTATGTTTTTAACAAATATTCTTATTGAGTGCATATTTTTACAGAATAGAGACACATTCAATTTTTATTTATGATTTAAAGTTTATTTAATTTAGATTGTCACATTTTAAACATATGCATTTCAACTTAAAACAAAAAATGTATGCACAGATATGGAAATAAAACATTTTTTTATGTATTTTTATGAGTACCAAAAAAATGTAAATCATATTTCAATAGTTTTGTATGTTGTACATTTTCCACTTTTTTCCATAGATTTTTCTTTCTTTTAATTTTTTATTTACTTTTTTAAAACAATCAGCAATACAGCAAATTGGAAAAGGAAAAGAAATGAACACATCACAGTTTACCATGGGTAATCCAGTTTAATAAAGCAAAACATTAATATGGTCATTCCATTTCTCTTGGGACTACTGTGTCCACCCCCTGTGCAATCTTCGGCCAGCATAAAAAATACATTCATGTGGGTACATCTCCTCCACCCAACCGATCACTCATGTTCAGAGCCACTATCACTCTCAGTATCCTCAACGTAAGTGTCAACTTCCGGATCCAGAAATCCCATACACAAATCACACCACACAGCGATATCCTCTTCTGCCTTATCATACCTCCTACAAAGCCTCATGTGAGCTTCCTCAGCGACCAACCACTTTTTCCCATTGTTTAACATTTTTTTTCACATTTCTTAAATTGTTTTATATACATTTTTTTAGCATCATTTTAAAATATATTTTTTCAGCATATATTAAACAAATATGTATATGCTATTGTTTAATTTATCCTTTACAATTTATTAACATTTTGCACATTTCCTGATATGTTTTACATCTTTCAAGATGTTAAAGTTTTTTAATAGTCTATTCAACGTTGTTTAATTATTTCCATTTCATTTCCATCGGTAGATAGTCTTTTCTTTTACTTTCACTTATTAGACATTTTTGTTTACTGCTACCTTGTATTTTGAAGCCTATTTGTGTCATTGTTAGTCTATTTTTCAGGATACAGCTAGTGGTAGGGTGCTGCTGTTCGTCAGAAAAGTCCTTTTAAAAGTTTTTTTAAAGAGTTTTGAGGATGGGGGTTTATGGGGGGTGGCCTAGATGCTAGTTATAGTGTGGTTTGTATGTTTTTTGTACATTTAGGGCCCGATTATGAAGTCATTAGGAAACTGTCCTGAACGAAATGGTTCCGGACAATGATGATTGTGTAATATATATGTATTTTCTTGGAATGTAATGTGTTTTGAGGGTAGGTTTTCTTGCTTGTGGGCATTGGGAGTTACCTTTTTTAAGGAAATTACTTTTGGTTTATAATAAACCAATATCTTTAACTTTGATACCCCTTTCTTTCAGGTTTTAGGAGAATTTATTATTTTTAACACTTTTTTGTTTTTTATGGTTCCTAGATACTTTGGATTGCTTTGAGAATGTCCCTTGGATTTGTTTCATTTGTGCATTTTTTCGGCTATTTAGAAGATATTTTTCTGTTTTAGTTGGATTACTATTTTTAACTATGTGTATACAGAAGAAGATAGGCAGCTACAGAAGAGTAAGTCATATATATTTTATTTCTGTTGGGTGGGAAATGTTATACTTGATTGTTTGTGTGAATATTATGTGATTGTTATTTGGAAATATGTGGTTTATGTGTTATACTTACTTTACGTCATAGATTGCGTTTGTTCTTTGAGCTTTTTGGTTGATGAGGGTTTACATTTTTCATGTAAATAATTCACATTTTATTTTATTATCTCATTCTCAATTAAAATTGGAGTTTTATTTCATGTTTAGAGTTATGCAATAAAAGAGTATTCTTATTTTTGATATACAAAATGGTTTCTGATGTTGGCTTAGATTTTGTGACATTTTCTGTGACTTTTGTAGGTGACTATTTATTTTATAATATGTTTTTGACTATTATTCCAAAGTAATCTGCTCTTTTGTTGTTTATGAAGACTTTGACTCTACGTTGTAGCATGCCATACATTCTTTTGGTTTCTTTGCTAAGTTTAGGTGCAATTTGGCCAACAAATTGCTCCATTCACAGTTGTTGGTAGCCTGGCTTTTTTATGTAATGCTTCTATAAATATATAAATTGTAGGTTTGGTTTGTTCTGGTGTATATTGGACTGATTTGCATTTAGCTGGGTCCAAGCTGAGATGACATGGTGTGCAAAATAATGATTGATTGGGATGCGACCTGAGTAATTGCCAGTGACTGAGATTAATTCAAGCATTCCATTCAGCACTTTATTTATACTTTAGTGTGTTGCCATGGCGGTCACATTCTGTATCTTTAACATTGTGGCAGATGCTGCTTCAAGCAGCACCCGCTGCAATGTTAAAAATGCATGCATTGCATTTGCATGCACAAAGCGGCAGGCACCGCGTGGTGCCTGCCGCTTTGTGCATGCAAATGCAGATATGGTACCCCCCATGTGCACCCCCACCCCCTTCACCCTGGGGGCCCACAATGGCCCCCCCAGAAGCAAAGGTCCACAAGCTTATCCACGGCGGGAAAACCGCCGCGGAAAAGCATGTTAACACATGCTTCCTAATTTGGCTGGCGGTGTCTTGCAGACACCGCCACCAAATAGCAGGCTACACCCCGCGGATCAGCGGCGGACGGGCCTGCGGTCCACGAACGGACCTGCCGTCCGCCGCTGACCCTACCGCCATCCTGATCTGGTGGGTGGTGTTTACAGGGACCGCGGCGGTGAATCCGCATCCTCCGGGCCGGTGGTGGCTTTCACCGGCCCGGAGGATGCGGATTCACTGCCATTATAATCGACCCCTAAGTTGAACAAGTCCAACCCACATCACTATAATTTTCCTACGGAAAAATGGCTGGCACATTTTTTGCTCTATATGCTCCAGGCGGCTTCTAGGATTTTAACTGCAACCAGATTTTTAAACCACCAACAGTTTTGGGTTCCACCACACCTGCTCTTTTCAGTTTGGAGGCAACAACTACAACTATTGATTGGCTGAAATCTACAAAAGCCCCCTGCCCGGACAAAATTCCAGGTGACTGGAACAAATCCGAACCTTTGATCTGGTCCATATTTTTAAACATGTTGTAAAACGCTATAGCAGCTGGTGGCAAGGTACCAGATTCCTGGTTTGGGGCTGAAATTATAGTAATATATAAAAAAGGTGATCCAGGGGATCCATCAAATTATAGGCCTATCAGCCTTATTGACAATGCCCCAAAAAAGTTTGCTAAGCAAATTTTAGTGAGACTTCTTGACTGGGTAAATGCAAACAAATTTTGTCACCCCTCCAGGCAGGTTTTAGAGCTAAAATCAGCACAATAGTTTAGGACGCCCCCGCGCCGCACGGCCACCAGCTGTTGCGAGTGCCTCCCCGCCTGCCTGCCTCTCTGCTCGGCCAGCCGCCGCGTGACCACGCCCCCTGCCTTCGAGCGGCGTGGGCTCGCCTCCTGCCTTTGCCTCTGTTTGTTTGTTTTGGTGTGCTTTTAACTGTTGTAGCATTTTTCATTTGTATTTTGTAATTTTATAACTTGGTTCCCCTCTTTTTGCCTGTTTTGCCCCTGTCTCTTCCCTCCCCACTCCCCGCTTCCCGCCACCGCCGCTAACCCCGCCCCTTTTTCATTCTGTACCCTCCCCGCTCCCGCCTCCCAGCTGCTCCGCCCTCCCTCGCACTTGGCCATATATGGCGACCGTGCGACGCAGGTGAGTGTGTCCTAGTTTAGGACGCCCCCGCGCCGCACGGCCACCAGCTGTTGCGAGTGCCTCCCCGCCTGCCTGCCTCTCTGCTCGGCCAGCCGCCGCGTGACCACGCCCCCTGCCTTCGAGCGGCATGGCCTGGGCTCGCCTCCTGCCTTTGCCTCTGTTTGTTTGTTTTGGTGTGCTTTTAACTGTTGTAGCATTTTTCATTTGTATTTTGTAATTTTATAACTTGGTTCCCCTCTTTTTGCCTGTTTTGCCCCCGTCTCTTCCATCCCCGCTCCCCGCTTCCTGCCACCGCCGCTAACCCCGCCCCTTTTTCATTCTGTACCCTCCCCGCTCCCGCCTCCCAGCTGCTCCGCCCTCCCTCGCACTTGGCCATATATGGCGACCGTGCGAACGCGCAGCGGTGACGCGCAGCGGGCGCGCCGATTGTGCGCCGAAGGCGCGCCAAAGGTAAGCCCGTCTGCGCCCGTCCGCGCCTGGACCGCGCCCAGTGCCGGAACCCCTGGCCCCCGCATACCCCAGCCCACCCGCCGGACGTACGACGCCGCCACCCTCAACGCACTCAACGCCGGCCGAACCCCTGGATGCTACCAAGCCACCCCGAGACGCACCCACGGACCCTTCAGCTGCCGCTCCTGCAAGTTCACCTGCATCCGGACCTGCACCACACCCGCACCCACCAAGACCAAGACGAGCAACAACAGCAGCCACCTGAAGTGCATCCTGCTCAACACCCGCTCCGTCCACAGACACGCCGTCGAGCTCTGGAACCTGCTCGACACCACAGACCCAGACGTCGCCTTCCTCACGGAAACCTGGATGAACGCCTCCTCAGCGCCCGACATCGCCATCGCCATCCCGGACGGCTACAAGATCATCCGGAGAGACCACGTCAACCAGACAGGAGGAGGCATCGCCATCATTCACAGGAACACCATCCGCATCACGACCAACACCGACGACACCATCGCACCCACCGAACACCTGCACTTCCAGATCCACGTCAACCCCAGGACCACCCTCAGAGGCACCCTCATCTACAGACCCCCGGGACCACGCACACAATTCAGCGAGGACATCGCCGACTTCATCAGCCCGCTCGCCCTCCCCTCGGCCGACTACGTCCTCCTCGGGGACCTCAACTTCCACCTGGAGAACAACGACGACCGCAACACCACCACCCTGCTGGAAAACCTCGCAAGCCTGGGACTCAAGCAGATGGTGACCACCCCCACCCACCTCGCCGGACACACACTCGACGCCGTCTTCTCATCCAGCAAAGACATCGCCTTCAGCCACGCCACAGGACTCCACTGGACGGACCACAGCTGCGTCCACTTCACCTTCAGAAGAACGACGATCCACCACCACCAGCAACAGGTTGCCCGAAGAAGCTGGAACAAGATCACAGCCGAACAGCTCGCCGCTTCCCTGAGTCAGCACCCTCCCGCCAGCTCAGCGAACCCCAGCCAGGCCGCCGACAACCTCACGAAGTGGATCAGCAACTGCGCGGACGAACTCGCCCCTTTGAGGACCCCGCCCAGCAGACCCGGCAGCAAGAAAGCCCCATGGTTCACAGACGAACTCAAGAGCTCCAAGAAGGACTGCCGAGCCCTCAAGAAAGTCTGGAGAAGGGAACCAACACCGGACAACATGACCACCCTCAAGCTCGCCACCCGGAAGCACCACCAACTGATCCGCGCCACCAAGAGAACTGCATTCCAGGACCGGCTGGACAACAACGCACACAACTGCAAGGAACTCTTCAACATCGTGAAAGAGCTCTCCAACCCCAGCGCCGGAAACAACGACATCACCCCATCGCAAGACCTCTGCAACTCCCTCGCCTCCTACTTCCACAACAAGATCACGGACATTCACAACAGCTTCAGCATTCAACCATCGCACACAACGACCGCAGCACCGCCGCCCACCACCACCCTCCGCACCTGGACTCCGATCAGCACCGATGACACCGTCCGCATGATGAACTCCATCCACTCCGGATCTCCGACCGACCCCTGCCCTCACCACGTCTTCAACAAGGCCGACGCTGTCATCGCACCCCACCTGCGGGACATCATCAACACCTCCTTCGACACCGCCACCTTCCCGGAGGGCTGGAAGCACGCCGAGCTCAGCGCTCTACTAAAGAAACCCACTGCGGACCCCACCGAACTCAAGAATTACCGCCCTATCTCGCTCCTCCCGTTCCCAGCCAAAGTCATCGAGAAGACCGTCAACAAGCAGCTGGCCGCCTTCCTCGAGACGAATGGATCCCTCGACCCCTCACAGTCTGGCTTCCGTGCCAACCACAGCACCGAGACCGCCCTCATCGCTGCCACCGATGACATCCGAGCCCTGATGGACAACGGAGAAACAGCGGCCCTCATCCTCCTAGACCTCTCCGCGGCTTTCGACACTGTCTGCCACCGCACCCTAGTGCAGCGCCGCAGCAACGTCGGAATTCAAGGGAAGGAACTGGAATGGATCGTCTCCTTCCTCGATGGAAGAACACAGAGAGTCCGTCTACCACCATACAAGTCAGAGGCCACCGGAGTCATCTGCGGCGTCCCTCAAGGATCCTCCCTGAGCCCCACCCTCTTCAACGTCTACATGAGCCCCCTCGCGACCATCGCACGCCAACACAACCTGAACATCATCTCCTACGCCGATGACACCCAGCTAATCCTCTCCCTGACCAACGACCCCGCCGCCGCCAGAGCCAACCTTCACGAAGGGATGAAAGATGTAGCCGAGTGGATGACGACCAGCCGCCTGAAACTGAACTCAGACAAGACGGAAGTCCTCATCCTGGGTTCCTCACCCTCTGCCTGGGACTACTCCTGGTGGCCCCCCGCCTTGGGCACTGCACCCACACCGACAGACCACGCACGCAACCTGGGCTTCATCCTTGACTCCTCCCTCTCCATGACCAGACAAGTCAACGCCGTCTCCTCATCATGCTTCAACATCCTGCGCATGCTACGGAAGATCTTCCGGTGGATCCCCACCGAAACCAGGAAGACGGTCACCCAGGCCCTCGTCACCAGCCGACTGGACTACGGCAACGCCCTCTACGCCGGAACCACCGCCAAGCTCCAGAAGAGACTCCAGCGGATCCAGAACGCCTCAGCCAGACTCATCCTCGACATCCCCCGACGCAGCCACATCTCCGGACATCTGAGAGACCTGCACTGGCTCCCCGTCAACAAGAGAATCACCTTCCGTCTCCTCACCCACGCACACAAAGCCCTGCACGATCAAGGCCCGAGCTACCTCAACAACCGCATCAACTTCTACACTCCCAAGCGCCACCTCCGATCAGCCAGTCACGCCCTCGCCGCCGTCCCCCGCATCCGAAGAACGACAACAGGAGGAAGGTCCTTCTCCTACCTGGCCGCCAAGACCTGGAACTCCCTCCCGACCGACCTGCGCCTGACCCAAGACCACCTCTCCTTCAGGAAGAAGCTCAAGACCTGGCTGTTCGAGCAGTAGCAGCACCCCCCCTCCCAAGCGCCTTGAGACCCTCCGGGTGAGTAGTGCGCTCTACAAATGCCCTTGATTGATTGATTGATTGAATGAATCAGATTTTTAGATTTGTGGTTTTATATTGTTACTTCAGAAGCAAAAACTTTATGTGGCTTATATTGACCTTAGAGCAGCATTCGATCTTATACCACGTTCTACCCTTTGGCAAGCCCTGACAATATGGGGGCCCCGTAAATTTAGTATTTCTAATAAATAAATTGCATGGAAATAACTTTGCTCAAGTTCGCTAGGGCCCCAATGGCGAACTAACGGATCATATCCCCATTGAGAGAGGAGTACACCAGGGCTGTGTTTTAGGGCCTACCCTATTTTCTCTGTACGTGAATGATGCTATGGAAGTCTTAGAACTTGCAGAAATGATTCGTCGGCTTGGAATAATAATAAGATACCAATTTTACTTTTTGCAGACACACTACTTATATCCAAATCACCTATGGATCTCCAACATTTTAATTGATATTTTTTAAAGCTATTGTAAATCAAGAGTCCTAGAATTAAATATAAATACAACCAAGTTTATAATGTTTAAAAAGACTAAGAAGGAAAGTCAGACAATCCATGTAGGTAATAAGGCTCTTGATAGAGTACACAACTTTGACTACTTAGATGTTAGACTTATAGATAATTTAAGGTGGATGAGTCAAATGGAAAAATCTACATTAATAATTAAACACATATCTGATACCATTTTAAGATTTTACAATCAAAGTCGCTCATAATTTCCCACTGCTATGGAAACTTACAGTGCAACCGCACAGGGAGCCGCTCTGTATGGGGCAGCGATCTGGCGTTGTGGCAATTTACATTCATTGAATATCGGTGAGAATATTTTCATTAAGAAACTATTAGGTTTACCCTCCAGCTCGACATTAACCCCTATGTACTTTGATGTTGGGATGAAAAGAGTTTCTGACCTGGCTGTCTTAACAACTCTCACATATTGGATCCGACTTTGGATTACATCTGAACTTGGAGTTTTTAAAGATTCCTTGACAGAGTTATTGGAACTCTCAGAAGCCAGGGATATCCCTTGGGTCAAATCCATCTCAGGCAGGTTTTCTAAACTTGAATTGCAGAATCTGTGGGATGACCCTAATACTATTACAAAAAATGATAACAAACAGTCACAAGTTCGATATTGGGCCTATATTAATGATCGTTACGTAACAAATAGCTCTAGTGGGTCTGCAATAACCAACTTTTTTGCTTTTAAGCAATTCCCATTATTTGTATATTTCTTGGATTTAATATTTGCAGTTTTAAATAAGAATCTATAAATATGATTTAATCATGGAACTCTCCTTCTAAGGTCTTTTACAAGCAAATGGTGTACTAATCAAGATTAGAGGTGGGCGGAATTTGCGTAGTCGAGCAACGCAAACCTCCACGAAACGGTAAAAAAATCTCCGCGAGCATGCAAAAGTTCTGCGAAGACACAGAATTGCTTGTTCCGCTCGTTCGCAATGCTTTTTATTCACCCTACGTTGGCAGGGCATGCCGACATGGGTCTCTTGCTCACTTTGCCACTGGATTCAAGCTAGCCAGGCTGATGACAGCTGATTAGCCAGAAACCGGTCCCAGGATGCTTGTTTCCGGTCCAGGAACCCTGCAACAACAAGACTTTCTTCTTTGTCATCAGGGTCGGCATTTGGGATGCGGAGGGGAGCCTCAGCAGCAGCAGCGTTTTTCCAATGTACAGTTTTTCAGGTGCATTTGAAGCGTTTTGTTTCTGGCTCGGAATCCAAGACCTGTTCCCACACCCATATCTTGTGGAGAAGCTCGTGAGGTGTTTACTGTTGTCACAACATTCGAGACTTTAGATACCCTTGTTCCTGATGACTTTCGTTTATGTTTGGAGGAAATGTTGTAAAGAAATTTAAGTTTTTTTTTCTAACGGCAGCAGATGTTCTTATGGCATTGTAGTCTTCTTATTGCTATAGTCTGTCATTTGTTTTGTTTCACTCTGGGCGTTGACTGCTCCATCTCTCAATGCTCACATATTATGAGTATGTTGTGGTCTTGTGTTGAGTGTGTTTTGGCACAGTACCATCATCACTTTTGCTCTTGTTTGGAGGAGGAACCACTCCTGTGCTGGTATTTATTTCTTCTTGGCAATTTTCCAAAAACATTTTTTATTCATACCAGTCAGTATTGAAGTTGCATTTTTTTAAATCTTTAACATGTTTATTGCTGTTCAGCTCATTGTGTTATTGCTGCTTCTTAACATCTTGCTATGTCATGCTCAATGTACTGTCATATTGTTTCTATGCCATGTTTAACTTATTGCCAGGTATGCCTTGCCATTATTGAATGCATTATTACTTATGTTGTGTGCATTTAGTGAGATTATTGTTAATTTAGAATCTATGTGCAATGCACCATGTGCTTCTTGTATAGCACATGTTCTTACTTCATAAATTCAAGCGTGCTTTCTAGTGTTTTTTCTACTGGGAGTTTATACGTTGGTAGAGTGCCATGTTGTAAATTTCAGAGAGGTAATTCAGGGCATGGTTGAAGCCAAATTGTTGATGAGTGAGTGTTTTGGCTAGTGTTTGTTTTCTCTTACTTCTTGATTGGCTGTAGGGTCGTACACATTTACATGTTCTGTGTGGAGTTTTTTACTGCACGTACCACCCTTACTTAGGATTTGGGGGAAGGGCTCAGTTAAAGCCAGATTGTTGAAGAGCGAGTGTTGTTCCTAGTGAGTGCTGTTTTCCTTTATTACATGATTGAGTGTAGTTGTGCACCTTTACATGTTCTGTGTTGAGCGTCCTTCCTTACGTACCACCCTAACTTTGGGTTAGGGTGAAGGGCTGAGTTGAAGCTAGATTTTGAAAGTGAGTGTTTTCCTTGTGATTGCTGTTTCTCTTAAATTTTATTGGGTGTTGAGTTGTACACTTTCACATGTTCCGTGTGGAGTGCCTTTCCACACATACCACCCTTACTACGGGTAAGGGTGGAGGGCAATGTTTATGCCGTCTGTTTGCTGTGGAATGTATTTTCCATATTTCCTATGTTTTTTTTTCTTGCTCTTGTGTGCAGCATTCCCTACCACACCTTATGGTTGGCACCCTATTTACTTATCTCATGTTTGCCTGGCCAGCCAACATGTTTTATGTATACGGGTTTGTTTGTGGTTTGTGGTGTGGTAGTGCATGGATTTTGCTGTGGTAGAAAGGGAGATGTTGTATGAGTGTATTCTTCTTATAGTACTTGTGTTCCTTTTTTCTCTCTCTAATTTATTTCTTGTGCTTGAAATGTTCCATCTTTTCTCTTCATGTTGACATTTCAGATCGTTGCTATGTTGCTTATGTGTGGCAATGGTTCTGATATCATTCTGTTGCATGCTATTGTTCCTATGTCATCCTTTGCTTGCATCAGACTTCATTGCCATTCCATTTAAAGTTATTTTGTAATTAATTTAAAGAAAGGAGATGTGTTATACCTGCTGCTCAGCCAGTGTGACTCTAGTGACAGAATGTTAGTGAGTGGAGTGTTGGCGAGTGTGCAAGTCAGTTGGTGGATGGGCTAAGCAGCAGGAAGGCTGCTCCAGGTGGGGCTCTGCTTTACATCTTAACATCTGATCTGGAATAAACCTACTTACTCGCTAATCCTTCTTATGTACTACATTCAGCTAGGACAGCAGTTGGGAAAATTGCCATTATCACAGGAGAGGTACCAAGCAGGCAGCAGCAGTGCAGGGTCTGCTTCCTTACAGAACAGGTACTGCATGAAAGCATGAAGTGGGTTTCTCTCTCGCACGCCGAACACAGCTTTTTCTGCAGTACATATATGTCAAGGCAGAGGAGTTCGAGCAGTTCCTTTCATCACTTTTTCGCTGTCTCAACAAAAGGTTTGTTACTTGGGAAATGCTTTCGTTGTGGCATCGATGATGCTGAGATTTTCCATATTTTTTTTTCTTGTACTAAATTAGCCTTTATATACAGCATATTGAGAGGTTTCTGTCACAGGTTACAGGTGTGGTCATTAATATCTCTGCTTCGACCATGCTATTAGGTACTGTGGAGGATATGAGTAGTGGGACACTGATGTATAAATATAGGTATCTTATGTTTGTAGCTATGGGGGTCGCTAGGCTATATATAGCATCTACTTGGCTTCAACCAGAGACACCTTCTTTTGAAATGTGGTGCGCTAGGTTTTATAACATCTTTATTTTAGAATTCAGTTTGTACTCGCTTAAAGCTTCACGGAAGTGTGCGCTGGGTATGCAAATATTGGGTCCTATCTGTGATCATTTGACTCTTTGATTCTCCGATGTGGCATGTATGGTAAGGAATAAACTTATCTGTATGTATTTATAATTGGCTTTGTAATTATGACTTATTGATTATGTATATATTGCTTGATACTGTGGATTTTCAATAAAAAAATGTTTTTGTTACTTTAACAAAGCTGGGTCAGTATAATTTTGCCATTCAGTGCTGAGCACAGAAGCAAATGGAGGTGCATGCATTTTGTCAGAAACCACCCTGTATATATCGCAGACATTGACCCAGAAAAACTACAAGTTGGACACCCTCAACAGTTTAAGCAGGTGCAGCACAGATGGTAGGATTGCACCATGTCTGGTGCATGTAGGTTCAAAACACTGTTTGAAAGTGTGGCACCTGTGTGCCAGTACAGAATTGGTATTTATGGTAGGTTGCTCTATTTAACAATAACCTACTATGTAGCATGTTTTCAATCCTCATTAAACATGTACAGGTATGACATGAGTGACAAATAGGCCACACAGAGATCTTTAAGGCTTTCCTTAACTCACTGAGAGGAATGTATAGCTGGATGAGTTATTGAACATGCGAGAGGAGCTACTCCACATCAGAATCCTGATGGTTCTGTGGTTTGTGATAATTCTTTGGTTTTCCACGTATTTTTTTTTCAGTTTAATAAGGTTTTTATTTTGTTTAAGAAAAATAGTACAGCAAAATATAACAGCATGACATAGAACAGAACCAATATGAGATAATCATGAAAGAAAAGTGGAGATGAAAAAAGGTTCAGATAAAATATGAAATGGAAGAAAATAGTAGAGAGAAAGAAAGATAAGAAAAGAAAAGAGAAAAAGAGGAAGAGAGAGAAAAAGGAGGGAAAGGTTAGGGAGGGGGATAAGAGGATAAGAAGGTAGAGAAAGGAAGCCAGGTAAGATCAGATTTAATTTTTAAGGCGACAGAAGAAGAAGAAGCAATTGCAATTCTGTGCTCATCACATACAAAGTTCCACCATGTATGCACAGACAATTGAGAGTTATCCTTCCAGCAAGACAAAATTACTTTGAAAGCAGTTGCAATGAGAAGATCAAACAATTTAGCGTTATACGAATGTAAGTCCAAAGCATCTGATAGGGAACCTAAAAAAATATGCAACGATGAAAATGGTTCAGAGAAATGAAAAATACGCATGCAATATTTCCAAACTGCGTTCCAAAAAGTAAGAACTGATGGGCAATCAAATAAGAGGTGTTTGAGAGTGCCTGGGTGAGAGGAACAGGACCAACAAAGGGGTGAGGAGGAAGGGGAGAATTTTGTTATGTTTACGGGGGTAATAAGAGCTCTATGGTAAAGAAAAAAAAGTGACTGAGTAATACGAGCTGAAATAGAAGTCTTAAACAGTTTAGACCATAAGCGATCCCAAACATCAACAGGTAACGAGAAAGATAAATCAGTTTCCCAAACAATTTCAGTAACAGTTTTAGACCTAAGGCCAACATTCTCTAATAACAGTTTATAAATTAGAGCAGCTTTGGGTATTTGTTGAGTAAACATAGGATATAAAGGAGTGGAAGGAGTAAGGGAAGGAAGGAGATCAAAAGTAGGAAGGGTAGATAGGTGAGAGAAAATGGCAGAAGTAATAATGTCAAATTCTTTGCGAAAATGTGCAGGTAAATCAAACATAGTTTGCATTACATCAAATGGAATAATGGATGATTCAGAGAAAAATTGGTTCACAAATATAATATCCTTTTCTTTCCAATACTTGAAATAGAAAGATTTACCCTTGTACTTAAGATATTTGTTATACCATACGCTAGAGGAAAGAAAAGTTTGTAGGGGGGACGAGCCTTTCGAGAATATATTGTGCATTAGAGTATGTGAGTATTTCAGTACAGGGTGTATAGTCAAGAATGAACAATTTGACATGAAAAGGGATTGTTGGAAAGAAAAATCCTTTAACAAGGACCTTTCGACAGCAATCCATCTGGGTAGAGGGGTATCATTGAAATCGAACGCCAATGAGAAGGCTTGTTTTATTAAAAAGGCAGAATGGTACGATTGGAAATCAGGAAAGCGGACCCCACCTTCAGATTTTGGGCGTGTAAGTTTATGTAAGGCAATACGAGGTCTTTTATTATTCCACAGAAATTTGGAGCAGATGGAGTTCAGCCGATTGAAAAACAATTTAGGGATTTTCACAGGGAGCATGGATACAGTGTATAAAATATGTGGGGAAATCATCATTTTGATGGTGTCTAAACGACCCCACCAGGAAAGGAAAAGAGGAGACCATAATTGAAGGAGCGATTGAATTTTTTGAGTAAGGGAGGTAAAGGTCAGTTGGAGTGTGTCACGCAAGGTAGAGGAGAACCAAATACCCAGGTATTTGATCTTGGATGGACACCATGCAAACTCAGTCGATGCAAACATGTATTGGTAACAGGATGAGTTGAGGGGTAGGACCTCCGTTTTAGAGAGATTAAGCTTATAACCAGAAACAGAGGAGTATAAGCGGACTTCTTCTAAAAATGGAGGAAGGGAAGAAACAGGATTAGCCATGTAGACCAGGACATCATCGGCATAAGCCGAAATTTTTGTCTCAATCGATGACTGTTTGAACCCCTGAATTAGGGGGTTAGAGCGGATTTTAATGAGGAAGGGTTCAAGACAAAGAATAAAAAGTAAAGGGGAAAGAGGACAGCCTTGTCTTGTCCCTCTGGATAAGGGGAAAAATTTTGAGAATTGATTATTAACAAAAACACTAGCACGGGGAGCAGAATATAGTAGTTTAACTAAGGAAATGAAGTGGGGGCCAAACCCAAACCATTGTAATGCTTTAAACATGAATTTCCAATTAATTCGGTCAAACGCTTTCTCAGCGTCTAGGGATAGGGCAGCTAGAGGGGCTTTGAATCTTTTACTGTGGGAAATAATATTGGCAAAAACACGGGCATTGTCAGCTGCAAGTCTACCTTTCACAAAGCCAACTTGATCGGTTGAGATTAGTAGAGGAATAAGGGATTCGAGGCGGGCCGCTAAAATTTTGGCAAAAATTTTACAATCATAATTAATAAGGGAGATGGGACGATAGTTTTTACACAGGGAGTGGTCTTTGTCAGGTTTGGGGATTATGATTATTAGGGCGTCCAAAAATGAGCCAGATGCTTTAGCATTTGCAATAAAGGAGTTAAAAAGTCGTAAAAGATGGGGGACAAAAATAGAATGCATGTTGGCGTAAAATTCAATTGGGAGACCATCTGGACCAGGGGCTTTCGCTTTCTTGAGGGAGGTAATTGCCTTGAGAATTTCCTGAGGGGTAATTTCAGACTCTAGTTGATGGAATTCGGTAGGGAGAGATGGGGGAGGAGGAAGGTCTTTGAAGAAACGGGAGAGGTCATCATCATCAGGGTGCGTATCATCAGTATACAGGAGTTTATAGTAGTTATGAAAGACTTGTGCAATATCCTCATCAGAGGAAACCGTTGTATTGGTTACTTCATTGAGAATAGAGCCAATTGATTTTCGCTCAGATTTAATTTTGAGATAGTTTGCTAGCATTTTCCCCGCTTTATTCTGACCCCCATGAAATTTAGATTTAACCTTCAAGAGGGTGTTGCAAGCTTCAACTGTGGCAATTTGATTGAGTTCAGATTTGGCTTTGATAAGTTGGAGGAGAGCGTCAGGATTCTTGGACGAGAAGTAAGAGTGTTCTAGGGTCTTAATGTTGGAAAGTTGGGTGGTGTATTTGTCACGGTTGAGTTTCTTTTTCCTAGATACATAAGAGATTGTGAAACCTCGTAAAGCCGCTTTAAAAGCATCCCAGTTATTTGAAACTGACGTGTCTTGGGGTAAATTGAGGGAGAAGTATTCAGAGATGAAATCTTTAACTTTAGACATAAATACAGAATCGGACAGAAGGAAAGTGTTAAATTTCCAACGATTGAAAGAGGAGGAGGTTTGGGCCAGGTCAAAAGTGGCATAAACAGGTGCATGATCCGAAAGAAAAATAGAACCAATTTCAGATTTCTGAATCGCAGAGAGAAGGGATTTGCTGACTAGAATATAGTCAATTCTGGACCTGGTGTGGTGAACATTAGAGTAGAATGTATATTCGAGTAAGTTTGGATTACATGTTTTCCACACATCGAAGAGGGGACGTGAAGTAATGGCTGATTGGAAGGATTTGTGTGTCTTATCAGGTTGGAATTTGGAGGAGGATAATCTATCTGAAAAGGGGTCTAACCATTGGTTAAGGTCGCCAGCTAAGACAATGTTAGGGCAGTCAATGGAGGAAATGAGGATTTTGACATCAGTCCAAAATTTAGGGTCTGGTCGGACAGGACCATAAATATTAAGGAGCACCATAGTTTTGTTTTGTATAGTCACTTTTGACATAACCCAACGACCTTCAACATCCGATTGAGAAGATAGAATGTGGACATCCAAACCTTTACGAAATAATATAGCAACACCTCCTTTTTTATCAATAGCAGGAGAAAATACAACTTGACCCACCCATGCCCTCTTAAGTTTCAACGATTCGACATCTGTACAATGCGTTTCTTGGAGAAAAGCAACCTGAGCATTTAACTTGGATAAATGGGACAATACCTTTTGACGTTTAACAGGGTTGCCGAGACCACGAACATTCCACGTTACAAAGTTACACATGATGGAAGGCAAGGGAGGAGGGTAACAACTGGGTCCAATACACTGCAGGTAAGGAGCTATAAGGAGAGACATTGGAGACAAACATGTTAGAAATGAGAGTCAAATACGAAATATAAACAAAGGCAATACAAATCGGGTAAATATAGAGAAACAATAGACAAGGAAGCATCACGGTCATTAGGAAAAGCGAGGAGGAACAATGAGGAATACTGGATTTATCAATAAGAAAGGAAATAAGTGACACAAAGAAGAGAACGGAACATAAATGAGCAAGGGATAAACATGAATGGCCTGTGAAAAGAAGAAGAAAAAGAAAGAAAAGAAAAAGGAGGAAATAGATAAGAAACAGATCAAGGCAAAGACGCCAGATCTGAGAAAAAAGAGAATACCTAGATAGTAGGAGCATGGAGACGCCAACGCGGGCGCCTACCCTACAGAGCGAGGAAAACGCGGGAATATAGATAGGATATAATGAACAAGATGAAAGGTCGAAGCAAATAACGACAAGAAAGAGACCGGGACAAGGCCACAACAGTCGTCAAAACAGAAGAAAAGTGAATGCAGGAAATAGAAAAGAGTTATTTTCAGTCATTAGTGTCCATCGTGGAAGTGGAGACGGTTAGTAGATACTCTCGAAGCTTCTGTGGATCATCAAAGGTACGAGAACGACCATTGTGGGTTATTTTGCAGAGACAAGGATGTAGGATTCCATATTGAATGCTTAATTCCCTCATACGTGGACGCAGATTGAGGAACTCCTTGCGACGTGCATTCGTAGCATTCGATAAATCCTGGGCTATGAAGATGGTGTGGCCCGACCAAACGAGGCGACGTTTTGCTCTTGCAGCTTTAAGAACAGTCATCAATTCAGTGAATTCCAGAAAAAGCAGGATAATACCTCTGGGTTTGGTCGGGTTAGACGTTGGACGTCCCAAACGATGAGCACGCTGTATGTTTAGAGGGGTAGATTCTGGTTGGAGTTCCAAAAGTTCGTAGAGGAATTTGCGGGTGAAGGACTCCGGAACACCATAAATACGGAGGTTATTCCGCCTGTTACGATTTTCAAGGTCCTCTGTATGAAGTTTCAACTGCTGTATCTCCTTTTCAAGAATAGGAATTTTTGTAGAGACATCCTGGACGTCACTAATGCGTTGTTCTAGTTGCAGGACTTTATTTTCCATGACGACCCATCTGTCTTCTATCTGCTTGAGCTTCTCATTAGTTGCCACCATGAAAGGTTGTAGGCCACGAACCTCTTCTAAAATGGAATCCAGCACAGGGTTCGGAGAGGAGCGAATTGGAGATGGAGGGTCATTCTTAAGGCGTTTCGGTGTGGTACCAGTGACAGAAGATCTCGCATGGCCTGCGGTCTGAGACATGATGCCAACAGAGGGGCAAACTAAGAGGACCGCAGGAATGGAGGCCACACCGCAATAATAAAAGTGTTGAGACCCTATATGTAGAGGTATAAGAAGTACTGGAAAAAAAGAGGTCTTGGAAGAGGTGACAAGTAGCACTGGAGAAGCAATACCTCAAACCTACATGACAGGCGTCGAGAAGTAGCAAAAATCAATGTTATGCGTAGTCAAAAAACCATCCAGGAATATGGTAGGAAATTAACAGCAGAGCGTCCATGGAATATGGGACCCAAGGGAATTATTTGGTGTTCCACGAAGGATTAATAGCAGAGGAAAGGAAGGTATGGAGCATTGCGCAAAGAGCACCACAAAATGGTCGCTGAGAAGTATTGTTAGTAGAAGTAAAGGTGCTGAGGAGAACTCTGGCTCCAACGGTCAAGAAGAAGCAATGGTAGCATGGTGCGCAGAACTTTGCACATACCTTGTCACAACATGAGCTTTGGTAGCAGCAGACGAGCTGATACGGCGTTAGAGATGCCAGAAAACGGGACGCGAGCGCGGCGGCACAAAATGGCGGCCGCCCGCGTCCCGTAGTGAGTGAAAAAGAAGCAGCGGTGAAAAGATATGAAAGCGGCAATTGCGGGCGCCGCTGCTGCTCGCAATACATGGGGACCATGTTCCGCCGTGTAGGAAAGTCTTTTGCCAGTCTCCGTGTGCAGGAAAAACACCAGGAAAACAGTCAGGATTCTCGCGTCGTCACGGAGCTCACGAAGGCAGCGCCATCACACGCCGGCGCGTAAGCCACGCCCCTGGTTTTCCACGTATTGAGGAGTCATTACCTAGTAGGTCATTGCTATTATGAGGGCCGTTAAAAGAATGTGATATGATGATTGATCGCCCTTTAATAAATATGAACGTATTGACACTTATTTATGGAAACATAAGATTATAAATCACATATTGAGTTTATAATGGTATGCTTACATAAAGAGATCAAGTGTATTGATTGTATATATAACACACAAACACCACTCTGAATTTTGAGTCCCTGTTTTTTTAAAAATGTATGTATTTATATATGTATTTATGTAATGGTTTTGCATAATTTTATTTTACTTAGTGTTTGCTTCCAATTTCACAATATGTTAAATGATATTCATTTTCAGTACTGAAACATTAGTTTTCAGTTTGTGTGCGGATTTCACGCCACCCTGGTAAGTAAAGGAGGTAGGATTTCACGTGACAAAAATGTTGTTTTGTGGCTTATGAAATCAATGTATTGCTACTTAAAAATGTCCTATGTTAGGCTGGATGAGGACAGCATTCAAATCCAGTACTATGCCACTAAACACCTAAATGTTGAATAAACATTTTGAAGGCCACAGGTGTACAGCACAAAATACTGAAACAATGTCTGTGCATTACTTAACTCTATTAATGGAGGAACCAGGGCCTTATTTAGTCCCCTTGGTGCATCGAGATTGCTTATTAAACAACTTGCAGTCCACATGATAATGACTAGAGTAAAAATCATGAGTTCAGTCAGGCCAGTATAATTTAAGACTTAAAATATCTTCATTAAAATGATGACTCATCTGTAATACGGCTGATACCAGCCATTCAAACAAGCAATGTAGATCATTAAGCAGGTTTGTACAATTAATTTTTACTGTGAAACAGAGTGAATGTAATGGTTATTCGTAAAAAGAAAAAACAACATTCTATCAAATGTGAATTTAGGTAACAGGCAATGTATTGCTAGGCCATTTGGAGATGTTCTCTTCAGCAGCACATATTTGACAGGATTTTGTAAAGAAAATCATACATTTCCACTCTTCGGTTTACTCCTGGTTTTGAAGTAAATATACGGTTTGCTATGGAATGTACTAGAAATTCCAGTCATACTCCTGGGAAGCTTTTAATGTTGGAGCATCCCAGGCGTAAACAGATTTCTTCACATTTAGACATGGATGA
The DNA here is from genome assembly GCF_964261635.1 of Lissotriton helveticus. Lineage (NCBI taxonomy): Eukaryota > Metazoa > Chordata > Amphibia > Caudata > Salamandridae > Lissotriton > Lissotriton helveticus. The sequence goes on along the minus strand of NC_136071.1, from coordinate 879,704,264 downwards.
ATGTACATGGTGTATATTTAGACATTTTCAAATGTTAGGAAAAGTGCATTTGCAGTTGCTAACTTTTTTCTTTTTTCCCCCAAAGTGAAATATTTTTTTCTTGACAAATGAATTTGCTCTCCTAAAACAGGTCATATGTACAACTAAATTTGCCCATAGCATTTAGGTGCTAGTAATAAGAGACAGTGCGCTCCATTCAACAATAGTTTGCTGTAAGTTGTTCCTTTAGTACTATTGAATTCCAGGACCAAATCAGGACAACCTTTGGCTTCCTTCTGAAATTTATGATTAAACCAGGATTAGTACAAGAGTATAAAAGTGAGTTACTCATACATCATACTTTCTGAATTGAGCCCGGCAGGTTATTCAGGCATTACGTAAACAGTGCAGCACTTTTCAATAAATACATTGTGAACTCATTTATAGAGTGAATTGTAATTTATTAATAATGTGTAAATATGCTCCATGTGCAGGGTAGTTACTTGGACATGCCAGCAACCTGAACACTTTAAACTACCAACACTGTAGTTCACAAATCAGAATTAGACAAACATGTTTCAAACATTGGGAAATTGTTTACTTGGAGAATGGTGGCACAGCACAACTGAAATTATTGGTTTTGCATGAGGCTGAAGAATTCAAATTATTCTAAGCAACATTTTTCCATCTACCAGGTTGCAAAATGTCAAACCTATGTATTTGTTTGGCAGCAGAACAAAAACCGAAGTTAAACGATATCATGATAACATTTGTTTTATATGGACTAACGAACTATAAACGCCAACTGACTGAAATACCAGGCATTCTGCAAATTACACATCTCTCTGCCAGCAGCCTCAAAACTTGAAAAATAAAATGATAATAAAGCAGGCTTATTATCGTTTAATTTTCAAGTTCTAAGGCCAGAATCTTGGGGCGGCAATTGCAGGGGCAGCCACAGAGGGGGAGTGGTTTTCACTGGTGTCAGTGCGCACGTGGGTTTGGCCAGCCATCTTAGTGGTGTAAGCTATTTGCTAATCACTTTCTTGGTAAGTCAAGCTCATCTACAGCACCCTATCAGGCCCACCATATCAGAATAATAGGACCAATGCACTCTACTTTCCCTCACTTGGGTAAAAATGAAATCCTAGCTGTTAGAACTGGGGGTCTCTAGTTGGCAATGGTATACACCTTTGACCAAATAGGAACACTTGCTTCTAAGTCAGGGAAAGGGGATAACACTCCTGGATAACCCCTGCTCACCTCTTTGGTAGGTTGGCACGAGCAGACAGGCTTATCTTAGAGGCAGTGTGTTCAGCTTTTGTGAACACATACAGTGATTCAGTGAAAACATTACAGATGGACACCACAGAGGTTTAATAAAAATAAGCATTCTTTATATAGACTTAACACAAGACCTCAAGCGACAAAAATCCACAATACTGTAATCAAAAATAATACTTCAAGATGGTAGAGGTAGTTCAAAAATAAATGATTTACTTAAAAGCAGGCTTTAGCAACAGATAATCCCAACTGGAGTTATCAAGACGTCAAGGTCAAAGAAATCCCAAAGTACGGCGCCGACCGCGAGGTGCGCGGCGTTGGGCCCGGAGGCAAAACAGACCCACACAGATGCTCATGGCGTCGTGGAGATGCAGTGTCGTTGGCGCTGTGCGGCGTTGGTCCCTTGCTTCGGTGGGTGGGATGCGTCGGGTCCTGGAGGCTGGCACAGGCAGGGGAGGCGTCGACTCTTGACCCAAGAGGAGGTGGAGTTACAATGGCGCCAAAATCACGGTTCCGTACAATGTCACGATGACAATGGATTCTTTACCACCCACGTCGACGATCGGCTCCCCGATGATGTCGGCTTCGGAGTTAATGCGGCACAGCAGCAGGTGTTTGGCCTACGTCGTAAGTCGGAGCAGCGCTCACGGCTATGGCAGGCTTACGATGTAATTCGCTGGTGTCGATGTGGCACGACAGCCGGGGTCGGGTCTACATTGCAAGTCGGAGCAGCGCTTACGGCTTCGATGCAGATGGCGGCGTCGCTCGCTGGCGTTGGTGTTGCATAAATCCTTCTTTAGCAGCTAGAACAGCAAGTTCCAGATGCAGGCAAACAGAAGGGGTGAAGTCTGGTATCCCTGAGACTTCGGTCAGGAGACAAGCTCAAATCAAGCCCTTGGAGTAATATTCCGCAAGATGATGAAAAGTCTTAGAAAGTTCCTTCTCCCTTCCTTGGCAATGAAAAGACCACTGCAGGCCAACTCAGCAAACAGCCCACTGGCAGAGGGGCAGACCACACTCCTGCAGCTTCCTTGGTTCTTCTCCTTGGCAAAGGTTTGTCTTGTTTTCCTAGAAGTGATCTAAAATCCTGGGGTCTGGGCCCCAATATTTATACTAGCAAATCCTTTGTCCTCTGAAGGCAGAGGGTCCTGTACCTAGTCCAAACCAGTTCTGGGCGCATTCTGTCAGTGCACACCTTCTTCCTTTGTCAGTGTGGGCCAGGGTCATCAGAAGCACCACAGGAGTTGGAGCCAGCATTGTGGAAGGTAGGCACAGTTCTATTCAGGATCAGGTGGTACTCCTCCCACCACTCTACATGTAGATAGGTCTAGTCAGACCTGTGCTGACTCAACCTGTCTCCTGGAGCCTCCCAGCCCCTGTCACAAAACCAGACATACAATACACAAGCTAGCAGAGGCAGGCTGGATCGTTAGGCAAGAAAATACCTACTTTCTAAAAGTGGTATTTTCAAACACAGAATGTTAAAACCAACTTCACTAAAATATGTATTTCATCATTCTGAGTTCAGGCATACTAAACTCGAATTTCCACCATGTTCGCTTGGTCAGTTAGGATTATAAGATGTTATAATCAAACTGCCCAGTTTGGCCTAAGGGGACAAGTAGCCTTGCAATAGAGAAAACGGAAATAGGATGTAATTTACTATCAGGTCATGCCACACACACCAGGGCATGACCTTCCTTTTACATACAATGCACCCTGCCCTAGGGCCTACCTTACAGATGTCTGATATGTAGAAAAGGGAAGGTTTAGGGACTGTCAAGCGGGTACAGTTGCCAAGTCGACATGGCAGTCACAGACTGCTCACAGGCTCTGCAGTGGCAGGACTGAGACACACTTCACAAGCTGCTTCTGTGGGTGGCACAACCGGTGCTGCAAGCCCACCAGCAGCGTTTGATTTACAGGCCCTGGGCACACGTAGTGCACTATACTAAGGTCTGACAGGTAAATCAAATAATCCAATCATGGAGTCACTAATCAATAAATGAATTTACAATAGGGATCACTTGTACTGTGGCACTGAATAGCAGTGACAAAGTGCCCAAAGCATCTAAACCAGCAAAACATATCGAAAACAGAGGATGCAATCAGTAAAAAATGGAAGGGAGACTCACACCAATGGTACCAGGACTAACAATATCTATAGCAAGGGCAGTGAAATGAGGCACCCTGCTTGACCCCGCCGCCTTAGACATTCTCCAAAAAGGGTGGAACATCATTCTTTCAGCCCTTATAGCCATATATAACTCCTCCAAGGATAGTTGTAGAGTACCACATGCTTGGAAACATGCCATTATGCACTACTTTGCTGGATCCTGAACCGATTGAAAATTATAGACCTATCTATCTACTTCCAAGCATAAGCAAAATCCTAAAAAAGGTGATAAATAGCCAACTTTCAGAATTCCTGGAATCTAACAACATACTACATCCCACAAAAATGGGTTTTTGGCTAGGCTACAGTCTGGAAACATCGCTCCTGGTGGCCTCTGCGGATCAGATCAGTATGCTTAACCTCTTTGAATTAAGCGCAGCCATTGATACAGTCACCTACTCCACTCTACTTTGCAGACTGGAAGAAAGTTGGAATCACAGGCAGAGCATTAGGAGGGCTATCATCATTCCAAAATAACAGCTTCCAAGTTAGTGAGGGGCTTTATCTATAGCAAGCACAGTGAAATGAGGCTACCCACATGACTCCGCCCGCTTATACATTCTCCTAAAAGGGGGAAACATCATTCTTTCAGCCCTTATAGTCATATATAACTCCTCCTTGGATAGTTGTAGCATACCACATGCATGAAAACATCCCATTATACGCTAATTGTTAAAGAAACCGTCGCTGGATCCTGAGCTGATTGAAAATTATAGACCTATATATCTACTTCCAGTCATGAGCAAAATCCTATAAAAGGTGATAAATAGGCATCTTTCAGAGTTCTTGGAATCTAACATCGTACTACATCCCATGCAAATGTGATTTTGACCAGGTTACAGTATGTAAACAGTGCTCTTGGTAGCCACAAATGATCAGATCAGCCGAACGTAACCTCCTTAACTTGAGTGCATACGTCAATATGGTCACCTGTTCCCCTCTACATTGCAGACTGGAAGAAGTTGAAATCACAAGCAGTGCATTAAAACGGCTCTCATCATTCCAAAATAACTGCAGCTTCCAAATTAGTAAGAGGCTTTTACTCTCTACAAGCCATCATGTAAAATGTGAAGTGCCGCAGAGCTCCTCACTCAGCCCTGCGCTCTTTAATTTGTACGTCGGCCCCTAGTCTGACCTAAATTGTTATTTAGGTTTTACCATGGTATCATATGTGAACGATGCACAGGTTATTGTCTTTCTTATGCCAAATGCAGGCTCCATATCCCAAAAACATAACTTATATACTAGAGCAGGTTACCAAATGGATGGCAGATAGCTGTCGTAGTTAAACGGGGACAAAACGGAGGTCATGATAGTCGGCAACAATCCATTACTATGGCACTTAACTTAACTAGCCCAACCAGAATGGCCAGGAGAAAAATGGAGGACTCTGTTCTACTGTTGTGGGTTGAATGAGGAATTAAAGGATTTGTTATTTCTTGTTCGAAATAGGCCTACTAAATTTGAAGAATTAGTTTATTTAGTTTTACAGATTTATCAGAGGCACAATGAAAGAGGGTTAAGAATGACAAAGCAATCAAAAGACATTTTATCAAACACAGAAAAGACTGATCCTAAACCTAGGTCTGATTCCCCGGAAACAATGCAATTTGGTGCTATAGGGTCCCCTTTGACTCAAGATGAATGAGAAGGAAGAAGTAAACATCACGTATATCTATATTGTGGTTCTGATAAACATTTTTGTCGAAATTGTACAAAGAAACCAGTAAGAGAGTGGTTGGGAAACAAGGCTGCTCAGCACTGAAAGTAATCCCAATATTGGGTGCTACTTGAAAGATGTCTTCTTTTTTTTTAAGTTCATCATTCTAAGTTACTACATGAATATAGGGTCATTCCATACTATGTATTGATAGTGATTATATTTCATGCTCAACTAGCTAAAATCTTCTAATTGTACTTCAAAGATTCCTTTTTTTTTTCTTGGCAAAACTGATCAAGAGGTATAATCATTGGACATGATACTCTTCATCAAATTTAAAACAAATTCCAAAATACCCCATTCTCTACCTAATTCGTACTCTTATTACTCTTTTTTTCCAATTCCCTGAAATACCTCACTGACTTCCACCAGTCACACCAAATTGGAAGTATGGATTGACAGCACCTTTTGCCTATCTCCCTCCATGCCAGGAGAATCAAGTAAAATATCAGCTTTCTTTGTAATTTTGAGGGACATACTGCTCGAGTCTCTCTCTGCATCATCCCAAAGATAATCAAGGTGGGTCTTAACTCCACGTTTATTCGCAAGATATCATAGATTGTTTTACCAAAAACCTTCCAAGGCCGGGGAGCTAGTGAACATATGGACATCATCTGCCTCCCTGACTCTGCACCACTTACATCCAGAATTCTCATCTCCTCTTATCTTGCCCAGTTTCAGTGGGGTCAAGTAGGCTCTGTGTTTGGTGAAGTAGTAGTTTCTCCTTAATGCAGCTGATTTATTCACAGAGTAAAGCACACTCAATAATACCTGCCATATTTCACCAAGTGAAGGGGTTTCATGCTTTCTTCTGCAGCTTCCATGAGATACTGACACCAACATGAGAGCTGCATCTTTCTTGCCTTGGGTTCCTGGAGATCCTTTTCCATGGAGCACAACTCAATCTCAGTTCCCTCTTGGTTCTAAACCAAGCGCTTAGCTGATAAAATGTAATCCTAGAAAGTGTACCAATAGTCAACTCCCTCCAAGAAGCCCAAGAAAGGACCCTTCTCCCTTCCACGATCTTCCCCCAGTACATAATTCCACATTCCGGGGCCTTGCCAAATTATCCAACAGACACTCTGAGTCCCTGGTGAGTCCCATAACGGTTACAGCTGGCTGTAATACGGTATCCCCACAGTGATATAACTTGAAACCGCACTTTGGCAGCTGCCTTGAAGTACTTCAGGCCCACCTTTTAAAAAAACATTAGGAACCCCAAACTTGTTCAAAAAGCCATCCTCAGGTAGTTTATTCAGCATGGCACTGTACAAAAAACCTACTGATGGCCGGTCTGGACGAAGAAGGAGCATTGAGTTGTTCTTCAATTGGTAAACCCAACAGTACAGTTGAAAGTCTGGAAGCCCTAGTCCGCCTTCCCCTAATTCCTTCTCAGCTGCTTCCAGGAAAGACTGACCCTCTTACTGGCCTATATAAAATATGTAACTCATCCCTTTATCTTCATAAGAAACTTTGTATCAATACTTAATGGGATGTTACGTAGCAGATACAAGAATTTTAGTGGAATAGACATTTTAACTTAGTTTACCCTGCCATGTAGAGTGAGGGGGAGGTTCTGCCATTTTTGTAAAGTCTTGTCCACCTCCTGGCAAAATTTCTCCCTATTCACTGATGGAACTTTCTACTGCGTTATTATTAACCCCAGAGACCTTATCTGTCTCAAGGCTTGAATGCCCTCACAATCCTAGTTCCATAACCTGATCTTAGTTTTGGTTTAATTTATCTCGCAACCAGATAACTTCCCAAACCACTTTTCCTCTGTCATTAGGCACAGGGTAGCAGGCTCAGCATCTGAAGTGTATATTATTAAATCATCTTAGAAAGTGCCTATTATAAATGGCTTTATTTCTTTGTTTAATCTCACGTATTGAGCCTAATTTACAGATCAAAAGAATAGGTGACATAGGACGGCCCTGCGTAGTCCACCAACCTATTTTGACTGATGTAGTAAGGCTACCATTAACTAGCACCTGGACACATGGCATGCTATGGCTGTTTCTCAGCACATTCCGAAACTCTTCCCCTATTCCAAACTTCTCCAGCACACCTGCTAAATATTTCCAGTTGACACGGTCAATAGCCTTGGCCGCGTCAAGGGTTTCAAATGTCAGGGGAACTCTTAAGGTTGTAGCTAAGTCAATTGGTGCTATTAAAGTACAGGTCAATTCTCTTCCAGGTAAAAAAAAAACCTTCTGGTCCTCATTTATTAAACGGCCCACTACTTTACCTATAATGGGGGTGCCCTGTGTCCCTCAGAATCTGGGTATACAATATATAAACTACAGTGAGTTCTATTGGGTAATGCAATTCTAACTGAAGAACAGAATTGGTTTTTGTGTCCAGTGTGATTTTATGGATGATCTTCATGACTTCCTGTTTTGATTCATCCCTGGAAAATAGGCAAAGCATTCATGTGATGTGAAATAGAGGGCTCTAATTATCAGGAGATTCTCCTTCCCCAAGGGATCGTTTTGTGACCCATCTCTACCAATGTTGATTGTTCAACACTACTTTACCTAAGCAGGCAGCCCGGATTCCTGTAAAAAGTTTGTAATCACCATTAAACAGTGATATTGGTCGATACAACTGACACTGTGTGATATTCTTTTCCGGTTTTAATATTAATGGAGTACCAGCCTAATTCCAAGATCCTGGTATGGGGGATCCTTTCAATAGAACACCATTACACAACCCAAGCCAGACCGGGATCACTACCTCTAGCATCAAGATATAGAACTCATTTCATTGTCTGGACCTTCTGCTTTCCCTATTTTAAGACTCTTAACATCTATCAGAATTTAATTCCCAGTTATTTCATTACTCAACAATTGCTGCTCTTCTTGTGTGAGTTTAGGTAGGCATTTATCCATCAGCCATCTATCTAACTCACCCTCATCCACTTGCAAAGTTTCAGAATATAAATGTATGCACATTCAATCTCTTCACTAACCTCCACCATCAGATCATTCTCCTCATCCTTAACCTTCCTGATATAATTCTTCGTTCTCTCTCTTATCTATTTCTATCATGTTGGTTATTTGAATAGGTTTTGAAGTTGCCCCAGGAATTTTACAGTATGGATTACCCTGCCTAGGTGAACTTTACATTAGCAGCAGAGGGATCCCTATCTTTACAGTCATTTAATCGCAGTCTGCCTGCGTGGGGTTTTATGTGTCCATTGCATTTAGATCAATTTAACTCCAAAATGTAACTTTTGCCTTTCAGCTTCGCACATCCAAATATATATATATAGATCCTTTTCTTCTCCTATAATTGGTCTCTTAATCATATCTATCTATGCATGAGCCGTTCACAAATATAAGATAGTATACTTATGTTTCCACTATGGAAGCTCTACAAACTTTCGGCTTTACGGATAAACAATATGCTCTCCTAGTGAGAAATCAAAGTAACTTTGATCAACAGACCTACACTGCTGCCTCTGCAGCCAATAATGATATTAATAAGTTACTATCCCTAAAAAAGAAAATAAAAAGAATAGAAATGCATGGGAATTATATGTTGGAATATCTCAAGGCAGGGGTTATACCGCAAGGTTTGAGAGTTTGCAACATTCCCGGTCTTTTTGTTCAAGTCGGACAATTCTTAGAAAAATTGTCACATATCGCAAATAGATGTTGACGGGACCTTATGATTTTAATAGTAGAAACTGATAAAGAGTTGGTACAGATTTTAGTGGAGGAGATGTCGACCCTAGAAGACAAAATTAAAAAAAGAAATGCCTTAGATGAAGCAAAAAAGAAGCTTGAGGAAATAAGCCAAGAAGTCACATCATACAGTGACTATTTGATCAAAAGAAAAACCAATAAATTGAAGAAAGACATACGGTTCTATTCCAAAGAAAAACCCGTATTTAAATAAGCATTTTTACTCAAAAAGTCAATATCAAGAACCCGAGACATATGGTCTTGCACCACCTAGATGTAAAGTAACTACGTTCTCTGACACATCCGACCCGTGCCCCCACCACGTTTTTAACAAGGCCGACTCCACCATCGCACCCCAACTCCGGAACATCATCAACTCCTCCTTCAACACCGCCACCTTCCCGGAGTGCTGGAAGCATGCCGAGCTCAGCGCCCTACTGAAGAAACCAACAGCGGACCCCACCGACCTCAAGAACTTCCGCCCCATCTCGCTCCTCCCTTTTCCTGCTAAAGTCATCGAGAAGATCGTCAACAGACAGCTGGCCTCCTTCCTCGAGACGAACGGATCCTCAACCCCTCGCAGTCCGGTTTCAGAGCCAACCACAGCACCGAAACCGCCCTCATCGCAGCCACAGACGACATCCGAGCCCTGCTCGACAACGGGGAAACAGCGGCACTCATCCTCCTGGACCTCTCTGCAGCGTTCGACACTGTCTGCCACCGCACCCTAGTTCAACGCCTCAGCAACATTGGCATCCAGGAGAAGGCACTGGAGTGGATCGTCTCGTTCCTCGCCGGAAGAACACAGAGAGTTCGCCTCCCCCCGTTTCGATCCGAGGCCACTGAAGTCATCTGGGGCATACCACAAGGATCATCACTCAGCCCCACCCTCTTCAACGTCTACATGAGACCTCTTGCAGCCATCGCACGCCAACACAACCTCAACATCATCTCCTACGCCGACGACACCCAGCTGATCCTCTCCCTCACCAGGGACCCCGACACCGCCAGAACCAGCCTACACGAAGGGATGAAAGACGTCGCCGAATGGATGAAGACCAGCCGCCTGAAATTGAACTCAGACAAGACGGAAGTCCTCATCCTGGGACCATCACCCTCCGCCTGGGACGACTCCTGGTGGCCCCCCGCCCTGGGCACCGCTCCCAAACCAACAGACCACGCACGCAACCTGGGCTTCATCCTGGACTCCTCCCTCTCGATGACCAGACAAGTCAACGCCGTCTCATCATCTTGCTTCCACACCCTACGCATGCTCCGCAAGATCTTCCGATGGATCCCGACCGAAACCAGGAAGACGGTCACCCAGGCACTCGTCACCAGCCGACTGGACTACGGAAACACCCTCTACGCCGGGACCACAGCCAAGCTACAGAGAAGACTCCAACGCATCCAGAACGCATCCGCCCGACTCATCCTGGACATCCCCCGACGCTGCCACATCTCCAGCCACCTGAGGGACCTGCACTGGCTCCCCGTCAACAAGAGGATCACGTTCAGGCTCCTCACCCACGAACACAAGTCTCTCCACGACCTAGGCCCCAAGCACCTCAACGACCGCCTGACCTTCTACACACCCACCCGCCAGCTACGATCGACCAGCCACGCCCTCGCCACCGTTCCACGCATCCGAAGAGCCACCGCCGGAGGAAGATCCTTCTCCTACCTGGCGGCCAAAACATGGAACTCCCTCCCCATCCACCTTCGACTGACCCAGGACCATCTCGCCTTCAGAAGACAACTCAAGACCTGGCTGTTCGAACAGTTGCGGACCCCTTCCCCCAAGCGCCTTGAGACCCTCCCGGGTGAGTAGCGCGCTATACAAGTGTTATGATTGATTGATTGATTGATCTGATTTAGACAGTGAACCAATGACACATAATGCCAATTATGATAATGAGAGAGCAGGGTACCAATACAACACTCAAAGAGGCCAAACTTTTTTAGGGAGATGAGGACCATGCAGAGGTTCCTCGAGGCCAAGATATCAGCCCAGGTTTCAAGTCAACTTCAACCACAACAACTTTCAACTGAACAACTCACAGTACCTGATTACATGCAATGCCCGATACTGGGGGACATTGAACCTATACCCATCTTCAATTTATCTAAAAGATCTTTAAATCCCATCGAAATAGCTCTTCTGTCGAAGGGCCTTTCATTTTTACCAAATACAGGGGCTGACACATTTGACATTTCCCAGGACATTATCTCCTTTTCTCGAAAAATACAATAAAAAATGTTCTTCGAAGATAGACCAGCACCAGTGAATAAAAAGGATAACAGATCAGGCTTACGTCCTGTTTCTACATTTACTCCTTCTTTAGAACAAGTCGGACCAGAAGTAGGTATATTTGAAACAATAGTCATGGCTAAACTTAAAACAGCCACAAAATTTCAAATGAGAACAACTTCGAATCCTCGAAAAGAAGAACTTGAGGCTATGATTGAATCAAAACGTACTAAAGACATTCCAGTGAAAAACTGTGACAAAGGTGGTGGAATCATAGTTATAGATACTGAAGTATACATTAATACCATGTACAACCTTCTTAATTATCTTACTTATTACTGCAAGGTTAATTTAGATCCCACCACCAGAGTCCAACTCAAAATACAAGTTCTCACAAAAAGAGCTGTAGAACAAGGCATCATATGTCAACAAGAGTTTGACTTTTTGAATGTATCTCATCCTCGCATGGCCAGTGTCTATGGGGTTCCAAAAAAACATAAAGACAGCACAAATTCCTCCTACCGACCCATCGTAACAACTAAAGGGTCTGTCACAGAATCCATTTCCAAATATGTTGATAGTATTTTGCGCCCCAACATACCCAAAACTTTGTCACATGTGAAAGACACTAAGGAAATGATTAACAAAGTAGAGGGACTGGCTTATATCAATAGAGACACTTTGTTCTCTTTAGACATTGAGTCCCTCTACAGCAATATTCAGCAACAAGAAGCCCTTACAGCAGTAGAATGGTTTATCCATACCTAGCAAATTGATTGCAATGTATCTTTCATGATCGACATTTTACAGATTGTTTTTGAGGAAAATACTTTTGAATTTAACAGGGACCTCTACAAACAGGTTAAAGGGGTAAGCATGGGGGCCTCTTGTGCCCCCACAGTAGCGAACATCTATATGACATATTTTGAACACCTCTTCATTGAGGTGCCCCTTTTTATGAGTCAATAAAACACTGGCCATGATATATCGATGAATTTATTTTCATTTGGAGTGATGACCCAGAGATCCTCAATATTGATACTCACAGTATAGAGTTTTTAGATGTTGAAATCAAAGTGGCAGATTTGAAACTAGAAGTAGACCTGTTTGCAAAACCAACAGCAAGAAATACGCTGTTACATTTCTCCAGTTACCATCCTAAAAACCAAAAAGAGAGTATAACGATGAGCCAATTTTTATGCCTCAGGCGTAATTGTAATTGTACAAATTTCCAGGATTATGATCTAAGAGCTGAAACTAAGAAACTGAAATTCATCATATGAGGCTACCCCAAAGACTAGTTAGAGAAGCATATAAAAGAGCTCGTTTTTATGACAGCGATCACTTATTACAAACTGTAGCTAAGAACGAAGTGCCCAAACTAGTGTGTGTCACCAGGCACTCAGTCTTCAATGAAAAAATATGCCATATTATCAATGCCCAATGGCATATACTCAATGTGAATAAAGAAACCAATACCATTATACCACGACCCATGTATGCACGTAGACGTAATACAAACCTCAGAGATCTAGTGGTACATTCCAGGATAAATTCTAATTCACCATTCATACCCAAAACCATTGGGGGACCTAATGCAATTACAGGTAATCATAAATCTTCCCAATGTAAAGCTTGCAATGGAGCTATAATCACAGACACATACACATATCAAACTAAAGAAATAAAACTTAAAACGTTTACCAACTGCAAAACCAATAATGTGGTTTATCTGCTTCTTTGCCCCTGTGAAAAAGGCTATGTTGGCGAAACGTCACAACAATTTTCCACACGATTGACAGAACACCGTTCTGCAATCAGAACCAATAAACTGTAGCTCTGTTAGTTAAACATTATAAAAAGAATAACCACACACCAGAAGACATTAGATGGTTAATTTTGGAAAAGAAAATAGAACAGAACAGGTTTAGATTCTGAGGAGATTAGGAAACGCAGGGAAGTTTTCTGGATTTTTACGCTTGACACACATACCCATGGATTAAATTTAGAAATCCCGTGGGATCAAGCCATACGTTACAACAGTGGCTAAATCTGGTTGATATTTCCATCTTGCAATTTCTGAAATCCAGGTATTATAGAGTATGTGGACATGCACCTCCATTGGACCCTTTTGTGCATTTATATTGACATCATGTCTCGCTGTGGCTAATGTTATATTTATCCCTTTGTGGGGTATTACCACCGACCCACACAACTAGTGTTTGATATTGCATGGACTATACATGATTAGACACTTTATTTTAATAAACTTCTTTACACAGGGTACACTTCACGTTGTATCTGAGAGAATTGGTTATGTAGGACTTCTTTCATGATAATGTCCAAGATGGCTGCTATGTTCCGATCCCACATTCATTGTTGGGCAAGTGCACAAGTGTAATTATGCTAACACTGTAGAGTATCTGCAGTCTGTGATTTCTTATTTCACTATTGCATCATCTACATGCTTGATATCTTGTTAGGTCACCAATTAGACGCAATTCTAATTTAAAAAACGCATTGTTCTAAAATGAGTATCACTCCACTGCCATATATATACAAGTAGTTCTATTTTTAGAAATTTCATTTTTCTTAAATGAGTTTTACTTCTCTATTACCGTTTTTTTAGATTATGCTAATTACATCTTTTTTACCTCCCTTCTTTACAACCCACTTTTCTCTTTATATTTGTCTAATAATGTTTTTTTTCATTCCGCACACATTACAAGATGGCCGCTACAGTGCCAGGGAAACCTTCAATGAATACTTGAGTTTGATTGCGATCACATGACCTACCATATGATCGGCAAACCGCTTTTCAAAAGCGCAGCCTCTTCTCGACCGGGTTACATCCATTCACGGCCGCTGGAAACTACATTGTAACTCTTGCCACAGTGACACACTCTAAGCCAAGATGGACAGTGGTACATTGGTCCCTAATTGGACTACATCACCCATGATCCACCTACGATGCCTGATTGACACCATAAGGCGTGAGAAAATCATGGACGAATCCACAAAAGAACCAAATAAGGACAGAAAAAGATGTTCTTAACAACGACCAGGATGAGATATTTGGACAGACATGAAATTTGAGCATAAAAACGTTAAGTGAATATCACGAAGGACTATGTCTAAATCAGGCGGAAAGTTTTACAATTTCGAGAAAACCTATGCACCATATACTGCGCCCGACAAGGTATCTGCATTGCCAACACTACACATAGGCAACCACCCTAAATAAACAAAAAAAGAAGCAACATCGGGAGGATCTATAAAAAACATCTCCGTGACCGGGGACTACAACTCCCATGAATCTAGGGAAACCCGGAAGCCAATATGAAATTGAACGCGGCGTCTACACGAAGGAACAGATTGCACGCTCGATGCCCCGACCGATCAAGGTAAACACAAGAATACGAGTGCTTTTTTCACTGCTAAACACGTTATGCCCTTCGGATTCTAATTCCACCCCCGTTTTTGAACAGGCGGGAGCACTGGACCCCAGGTGAACACGGAACAAGCGGCGAATTTACAGGTACATTCCCTAGATAAACTCAGTCACTATGGTGCATAGAAGTAGAGAATAGTAAAATACTGAAGACTATTCCCTGTCTCCCTCTCATTACAGTTTTCAGCTGCTTAAAGCATTGAAGACCTAAACCTCAAACCGTTTTAGCACAAGTAAGTGCTAATTTAAAAACGTCGTTACGAATTTAAAAACATTGTTACGAATGTACTGTCATCGGTGAGATAGTTTGTTACTGACGGTGAACATGGGTCCATGTTTGTGTTTTCTTGTTTCGGTGTACAAGGTTGCATCACCAGTGATTTATACGTCGGGAAACGAAAAAACCTCCCAGGCTCTATTGAACAGAGGTAAGACAAGCAGGTAGAAAGCATAGAAGTGTTCCACAAGCAGTTATATATAAACAACTAGTTTTCTCAAAACAAGGTGCTCACCTCTTTTCACAGACCATCGTCCTGATGAGAACCCCCAAACTAATTTGGGTTCGAAACGCGTAGACCGTTGAGAGCCATTGAAAAGTTCCAACAGATTAAGAAACTACACAATATATTTGAATTTTTGAATTACTTATATGGCTTTGCTGTGAAGATTGTATTTCCAGCAGTATTTTATCTGTAAGAGTATGAGTGGAGTATGGATGAGAGTTTGAATGAGTTTATGTAAACTTGTATTATTTTTGAAAAAACTGTGTTTGAATTATTTGTTGGTTAGGTCTTGTACATAAGGTCCAAAAGATTGGTAAGAATCAGGTGAAATGTAAAATGTAAAATTGTGTAAAAACAAATACTGACTAAAAACGAATGAATTAAAAAGAAAATAAAAATCCAAAACATTTGGTTTCATTCCAATGTTGAGAGAGTAAAAGTGTTGCATTGAATCGTCTAGCACCAGCATCCTCTGTTGTTAATCAGTGACCTGGAGGCACTGTCGGGTCGAATACCATCACAAAGGGAAGTGTAATTTTGGGGCTTCCTTAGCTGACTTTCAAAAAACAGACAGTCATTTTTCATTACAGGAAGCTGTACTTTCCCAGACACAGTCCATCTGGTTCTATGATGTGTCCCACACAGTAGGTTGCTCCCTCACATTGTTAGTTAATCTTACCGGGACCCTGCTACTTAGAGTGTATATCATGTAGGTAGCCTTGTTTGTTTTGCTCCCTCATATATTATCGCTTATAATTTTACTGACACAGACCCCAGACATACATGTACACAAACCCAGTAGATGCCAGCGAATTTTTCATGTTATTTATTCGGTAGACTCACCAGAGTTAATGTAGACTAATAAATATACAACTATTGTTCACTTTTGATCTAATATATATAGTATCAACTTCACAGGTAAAACAACAATCTTCTCAACTCATCTCATGATTGAGATTAATAATCATACCATATGGAGGTGCAGCTCACCATGAGCGCCGCCACAAGTTTTAATATGGTAAAGATTTTCAGATTACTGCGATTCATAAATAGGTTTCTTGATCAAAACTCCTCGATTTACAATTGTTGTTATCTATTATCTGCTTTCCCTATAGGACAGAGATTTTTTATCAAAAAAGAACATTGACAAGTCCTTTAATATCCTCCTACTGTGAATATTTACCGTTAGCTGTGACCTAAACATCCTTTGGGTAAGCATTTTTTAGTTGGTCACTGCATTATAATCATCATACACACCTGGTGGACAAAAGGTTTAAGGTCTCTATAGTTTCACCTTTTGCGTTCACACAGATGGCCTAACTCCTTCGGATCACTTTATAGGACAGTGCATGAGAGGCTTTTTGATTTCGTATTTTCCTAATCCCCAAACTAACTTACCTATATTATCCAATGGGTAATAAATCAAATTTTTGCAAGTGATTGAGCATTTGCAATGCAACTGTACTTCAAGGATTCTAGAGTCATACATTTTGTCCATATTCTTCACCATCTGTTTGGGAGTTGGCTCTTATCCTTTTTCTTCTTTTTTCTTCTTTTTTGAAATTCATTTGAAAGGCATTTTAAATGTGGAGTTTCTCGATCTCGACAATTTTTTAAATAACATTGTTGCTGCTTTACACCCTTCATGAGAGTAACAACACTTTACAATTGTTGTTAAATTTATATCCACAGAGAAGTTATTGGAAGGTAGTATTCCTGAAGAAGGCAGGTCATTGCCGAAATGCGCGTAGAGATGATATAAAAACCACCCGTCATTCATAATTATCTTGGGACACAGATACCACATCCTGAGCTTGTTGTTGTGTCTAACTTTTGGAACTCCATCAGAACATTTAATCGAGCCTACATAACTTAGATTATTGCTGCTTTTGATTAAATGATTGTGTATTAGGAAGACTCCTACAATTTATCAGTGTGAACAATTTAAACATTTGAATGATAAGTATGTATGGATAGGCGGATGAATGTAGCATGTATGTGTTTTAACTATTTACTTCTCTGTTATGAACTGTATACAATGAATTAATATAAGAAAATAAAAACTATTTTTCTATTTTTCTAATTTAGAGTTTCAGCTTTTCTCTGTTATCTATTTCTATCATGTTGGTTATTTGAATATGTTTTGAAGTTGCCCTAGGAATTTTACAGTATATAATTCAGCGTTCTATCCAGTCTGGCCTTCAATGCCAGTAGCTTTCTGTAACTCCCGCCTTGCTCATATGCCCTGACCTTGCTAGTCTTCCACTGCCGAAATTCTTTCTCTTCCAGTTTCAGCTTAAACTTCAGTTGCAAATCCTCCAATTGTTCTTCTAGGTTTTTCACATCCTACCCTTGAACTTGGGTAGTTTTCAGTAGTGTTTCTATGGCAGCTATCTCCTCCCCTATTTGTGATACCTGCATCCTCTCTCTCATTATCCCTGTGAATGCGGTGCTCTTTAAACCCCCTCAACCAAGCCAGATATGCATCTCAAACTATGTAAAATTCCACCCAAAGAAGTCCCCTGTTTCCTTCTCTACCTCCTGCATGATTCCCAATTCAAGGAATAACTTCCTATTAATATTCCACCTTCTTGATTGCTTACTTGCCGGCAATCTGATCATTAATAGCAAGGCTGCGTGGTTTAATAAGTGGATTTAAAGATGCTATGTCTCCAAAATTCTCTCTACATCTCCACTCACAATGAAGAAATAATCTATCCTTGAGTAATTGCCATTTTTCATACAATAAAATAGGTGATTCCAGCAATTTCCCTTTACCCTGTGCCACACATCACATAGATTTAATGTTATCACCATTGAGAGTAGTAGGCCCTCATCCTTGTTGTGCTCATTAGTGTATGAACCGAGGACCTGTCTAGGTGCTTATCCAGTAAGATATTGACATTTCCACTTAAGATAATAGGTTTTAAATTCTGCCATGGTGGAGAAAAGAGCGGACAATAATGAAACATCATGTACATTCAGGCCATAGTAACTGGCCAATGTACACAAGCTCTGCTGAGCCTTAATCTTTACTACTATTCAGCGTCAAAACTCATCATTTATATCCCACTCTTTCCACCCCTGAGTTTGCCTTAACTATAATGGCTATCCCTTTCGTACAGTGTTGATTATCCGTGGCCATCATATTTTCTACCCACCTTTGTCTCATAAAGAGTTTTTGCACTCTTCTCTTAGCATTTGGGTCTCCTGCAACATAATAATTTGAGACGTATGATTTGAATTACTGTCGGACTAAATGCTGCCTTCTCATCTGCAACCCATTTACATTCCGACACAAAATTGAATAGACTTGGTACCCTTGTTGGTCATCCTTTCCCCCAATAATCTTAAAGATTCATTCTAATCAAGTTTCCCCCAATAACAGTAACCCTACCCAATTTAATTGAGAATTTTCTTTCTCCCTATGCTCTCCAAACGATATGCTCCCCCCTGGGAACCCTCCCACACCTACCTCTTGTCATTCTTGTGCCTATTGGAGCTCACACCTACATGAACCACTTATATGACAGTGTGTTCTCCCCTACATTTTGCATCTTTCATTTGCCCCCCAACTCAATCAGGGCTATAGAGTAATCCACATTTGCTAGTGCTAGGAAGTTATGCATTTTGTTTGCCCACATAGCTGTCAAAATTGCTGGAAATCGTATCTGAACTACCGCCCCCATTTTCCTTAGATCCTCTATATGTTTGTCCATTTCCCATCATCTGTCTCTTGTAGCACAAAAGATATCAGCCCTGATTTTGAATGTAGTTCCTTTGACCCGGAAAGACTTTACGTTTAAGGCGGCAATCAGGATTTTTTTTTTTACTACGTATGACTGAAAGTTAACCAGTACTTTCCTTGATCTCTCACACCCTGGATTTAGTTTAAATGGGTCTTGATGTACCGTCTGGATTTCTACCCCTAGATCTACAGAGAAAATCTCCTGAGGAAAGGCCTTAGTTGACAAATCTATTACAAATAATTTTATATCAGTCCCCTTCACCATCCACCACATCCACAATTCTGATATTATTCCTTTTTGAGTTATACTCGACAGCTGTTTTTCTCTCTTGTCTCTTGCGTGTTCTCGCTAACAGTTAAACAAGTTCCTGAACCCTATTCTCTAATACTTCAGTGCGCTGGTCTAAGCCCAACCTTATCCCTACCACACAAAAGCATGTCACTTATATCTTACTTTAGTTTGCCTCTGAGGTTTAAAACTGCTCTTTAATCTCTTGCAACAGCTGTCCAAAAATCTCTTGTACTTTTCCTCAACTGGCAGAGTACCTTCCGTCACTACCAAGCATCTGATTCTGCAATGACAGTGGCAAATACAATATGTCCCCCTCTCAAACCGGTCTCCATTTCCGCTATGTCCCTACTCCCTTTTCTCAATGTCAGGCTCTCAGCAGCCAGGTGTGTAAACTTCTTGCAATCAATATGTCTGGATGTACCATAAATGTTCCTACATTAGCGTCTACCACTGTATCCCCTTGACTCTTATTCTCCATGCCCTTATTCTGGTCTGGAGTTTTCCCACCCTCTTCTGAATTCCTTTCACTGTTTATGGAGTTTACTTTAAAAAAGGATGTCAATAATGGCATCACTCTGGAGATCCCAGTACCTGGATCTCTGATTTTTTCTCTTAAGACTGGCTCACCCCTTGATGAAATCATATTCAAGAGTTTATTGGGGGGCTGTACACTAATCTCCGCTATCTCTTTAATCTGGTTACTGCTCTTCCCTTTGCCCCCGAAACCCAGGGGCCTGTTTCTGCTAACAGGAGATTCTTAGACCTTAACCTATAACGTTTGTCAATCACCTTGTTCACTGAGTCCAACTTGTCTCTTGCACTTCGTTTACCGGTATCCTTATATGCTCCCAATTAAGTATGGGCGCAAAATCCGTTCCGCTCGCGGAATTTGAGGATTTTTGGCAATTTCGCGATCCGCGAATCTCGCAAAATTGGCGAAAAATCCGCACAGCCGCTCGGGGCAGAATATATATATTTTTTGCACATGCCCGAGTTGAAGCTCAAATTCAGTAACGTTTTAATCATCCCAAACAACTAGTGAGCACGGTCTAGACTAGGCAGGTGTGCTTCCTCCCTATATCTACAGTCTACAATTAGATGTAATCCTTGATGGAGGTCTTTGGATCCACGAGTTTCTCAAACGCAATCCCCGTGTACTTCCTGTGGCCAGGAGGCTGCTTCCTTCTCATCTGCTGCTCTTATCGGTCTCTGACCCTTTATAAAGAAGAGGCATGTGAACTCGCATAGAAGCCCCGCCCGTTTAACCCCGCCCCACACACACTAGGGTATGCAACCTCTTCTCGCCCTTTCCCCCACTGTGATGGACAGCTCACTCGAGGGACTTGGGCGCCTATGGGCATGGTGGCAAAGTTACAGACACACATGGTCACTGGAGACAACTCTTCTGGCCCTTTACGCAGCTGTGGTGTTGGAAAAGCACCATACATTTACCCAACGAGGTAGCACTTACTGATTAGCCAGTAGAAAGTACTCCAGTTGAGTAGAGGTATGGCACAACACGGTGGTATCTTTGTGGATACATATGCAGGCAGGATTCATTCTGGCACGATGCTCCTGTCACAAAAATTAAACCTCAACAAGAAGCACTAACAGATATAAATGAAGCAGGTGCCCGAGTTGAAGCTCAAATTCAGTAACGCATTATAATCAGCTCAAACAACTAGTGAGCACGGTCTAGGCAAGGCAGATGGGCTTCCTCCCTATATCTACCTCCTACAATTAGATGTAATCCTTGATGGAGGTCTTTGCATCCACGAGTTTCTCAAGCGCAATCCACGTGTACTTCCTGTGATCAGCCCAAACAACTAGTGAGCATGGTCGAGACTAGGCAGGTGTGCTTCCTCCCCATATCTACTGCCTACAATTAGATGTAATCCTTGATGGAGGTCTTTGCATCCACGAGTTTCTCGAGCGCAATCCCCGTGTACTTCCTGTGACCAGCTCAAACAACTAGTGAGCATGGTCGAAACTAGACAGGTGTGCTTCCTCCCCATATCTACCGCCTACAATTAGATGTAATCCTTGATGGAGGTCTTTGCATCCACGAGTTTCTCGAGCACAATCCCGGTGTACTTCCTGTGACCAGGAGGCTTCTTTCTTCTCATCTGCTGCTCTGATCGGTCTCTGACCCTTTAGAAACAAGAGGCATGCAAACTCGCATGGAAGCCATGCCCGTTTGGCCCCGCCCCACACACACTAGGGTATGCAACGTCTTCGCACCCTTTCCTCACTATGATGGACAGCTCACTCGAGGGACCTCAGCGCCTTTCGGCGCGGTGGCAAAGTTACAGACACACGTGGTCACTGGAGACAACTCTTCTGGCCCTTTACGCAGCTGCAGTGTAGGAAAAGCACAATACATTTACCCAACGAGGTAGCACCTACTAATTAACCAGTAGAAACAGAACTCTAGTATATGTTTGTGCAAATCTGCGAGTTCGCGGACTTTTCCGCTAACTCACGGATTTTTTTGCCATTTTGCGAGATTTCGCGGACCGCAAATCCACAAAATTCACCCATACTTACTCCCAATGCAAGTACTGGACCCCAAAAAGCAGTCTTACCCTCAGTCCTCTGCCTATCTGATTCCATATTCTTTTCCTCCTAGTCAGCAGCCATCCATTTTCCCACTTCCTTAGTTTCCAAACCTCCTCTACTGAACCTGCAAGGCACTCGGGCATCAAAGTGGATCTCTCCTGAGACCTTCTGTAAACCAAGGTTGCTGCTGCTTGTGCTGTCTCCGTTGAAGTTGCCTACACCGACACTGCCTCCATATTGGAAGAGAACACGCTGGGCTGCTCTGAGACTGAAAAATGCACTCGCTGCTGCAAACCAATGAAGCTCTCCTTGCTGCATCTGCATCAGACCTTGGGGGAATACAACAAAAATGCACAATGCAACCCCTGATAGGGAATAACAAACCAATCACCTCACTACTTTTCCCGAATGTGAGAGCTCCCTACCCACTGCTCTAGCTGGTCGCCATGTTCCCCCAAGATTCCTTCTTATGTTATATCATTACCAACTACACCAGCAGATACATCCCATATGTTCTTAATGGTATCTTTATTTGTTGATAAAGAAAAAGAATATGTGTTATCTGCATTGGTAGATTCTGAAGTTACACGGTTTTTGCAGAATGGGGGTTCGCTGAGAAAATGTGGTGGTATGAAATCAAGAAAGCGATACAAAAGGGGATGATGGACGGAGCGTTTGAGCAAATCAAACACTCACCCCCAGTCAACTGATCTGGGTTTAATCCATCACCATTCTTTAGCTCACTCGGCCACCCCAGTTCAGACATGGCTATATGCAAATCAGTCTGACCCTGTGCCTCATGGGAACAGTCCAGCTTGGACTGCCAAGCCATGTCTTCCCTGGACCGGAAACAAGCATCCTGGGACCGGTTTCGGTTTCATAATCCTCATCAGCCAGGCTATCTTGAATCCAGTGGCCAAGTGAGCAAGGGACTCACGTCTGAGCATACCCTGCCACACTTAGGGCGAACAAAGCGATACAAAAGGGGATGATGGACGGAGCGTTTGAGCAAATCAAACACTCACCCCCAGTCAACTGATCTGGGTTTAATCCATCACCATTCTTTAGCTCACTCGGCCATCCCAGTTCAGACATGGCTATATGCAAATCAGTCTGACCATGTGCCTCATGGGAACAGTCCAGCCCGAACTGCCAAGCCATGTCTTCCCTGGACCGGAAACAAGCATCCTGGGACCGGTTTCATATTCATAATCCTCATCAGCCAGGCTATCTTGAATCCAGTGGCCAAGTGAGCAAGGGACTCACGTCTGAGCATACCCTGCCACACTTAGGGCGAACAAAGCGATACAAAAGGGGATGATGGATGGAGCGTTTGAGCAAATCAAACACTCACCCCCAGTCAACTGATCTGGGTTTAATCCAACACCATTCTTTAGCTCACTCGGCCACCCCAGTTCAGACATGGCTATATGCAAATCAGTCTGACCCTGTGCCTCATGGGAACAGTCCAGCCCGAACTGCCAAGCCATGTCTTCCCTGGACCAGAAACAAGCATCCTGGGACCGGTTTCGGATTCATAATCCTCATCAGCCAGGCTATCTTGAATCCAGTGGCCAAGTGAGGAAGGGACTCACGTCTGAGCATACCCTGCCACACTTAGGGCGAACAAAGCGATACAAAAGGGGATAATGGATGGAGCGTTTGAGCAAATCAAACACTCACCCCCAGTCAACTGATCTGGGTTTAATCCATCACCATTCTTTAGCTCACTCGGCCACCCCAGTTCAGACATGGCTATATGCAAATCAGTCTGACCCTGTGCCTCATGGGAATAGTCCAGCCCGAACTGCCAAGCCATGTCTTCCCTGGCCGGAAACAAGCATCCTGGGACCGGTTTTGGATTCATAATCCTCATCAGCCAGGCTATCTTGAATCCAGTGGCCAAGTGAGCAAGGGACTCACGTCTGAGCATACCCTGCCACACTTACGGCGAACAAAGCGATACAAAAGGGCATGATGGACGGAGCGTTTGAGCAAATCAAACACTCACCCCCAGTCAACTGATCTGGGTTTAATCCATCACCATTCTTTAGCTCACTCGGCCATCCCAGTTCAGACATGGCTATATGCAAATCAGTCTGACCCTGTGACTCATTGAAATCAAGAAAGACAAGGCGTGACATGTTAGGACAGTTGATGGTAAAGAACTACCATGGTCGAAACAGCATAATCCGGACATAGACTAGGTAAACAAAGCTGTGACTTTTACATCAAGTTTCTGTAAATCTTTATGTTTGGTAGTGAAAGGACAGGAACACAAAGAAAGATCAACGAATTTCCATACTGTATCTTCAGAGATCTCTTTTACTCACTCACACGATCTTTTACATATTCCTTCAGAATATTGGGATTATTCTGATGTATGTAGTAAGAAGGGGGGTGAAATCTTACCACCGCACCACTCAAATGATTGTAGGATAGATCTTATAGCTTGGGTTCAATTGTCAAATGGTCTAATGTCTGCACTTACTGAAAAAGAAACGTTCTACCTGCATATATACCTGGATGAGTATCTGGCTAGTGGTTTTATCCAGCCATTTAGCTCTCCAGTAACATCACCTCTTTTCGTTATTCCCCAACAAGGAAGCAAAGTGAGAACTTGCATAGACTACCATGCACTAAATGCAACCACAGTCAAGAATCGGTAGCCTATTCCATTAATTCCAGTCTTACTGGATCAAGTAAAAGGGGATCAAATCTTCACAAAATTAGAATTTAGGGTGGCCTACAATTTGGTCAGGGTAAGACAAGGTGATGAGTGGAAGACTGCCTTCCAGACCAAGTTTGGTCTCTACCAATACCAAGCAATGCCCTTTAGACTGTGTAATGAATATATGACATTACAACGCAAACAATTACAATGCATACCTTTACAACATGGTTTTTATATCGCAACAATATTACAACGCATGATTTTACAGCGCATGCCTTTGCAATGCATTTTTAGAAACTACCATTAAAACGCATATGATTACAACGCATAATACTTTGGGGACATCAGTGGGGTAAGTGTTGGATAGTGTAGGAGTAACAATTACTATTCCCACTCCAGTGAGTACAAAAGTAGGGTAAGTGTTGGATAGTGTAGGGGTAAGAATTACTATCCCCACTCCAGTGAGTGCAACAGTAGGGTAATTGTTGGATAGTGAAGGGGTAAAAATACTATCCCCATGTACCCCAAAACCCATACCCACCCTAAAACTAAAGAAATACCCGATTACTTGCCCTATAGTGCTTTGTAATGGCATGCGTTGTAATGGTATGCGTTGTAATGGCATGCGTTGTAGTGACATGCGTTGTAATGGCAGGCATTGTAATGGCATGCAATATAAAGACAGTGCGTTATAACAGCTGCGTTGTAAAGGTGGTGCATTGTATTGACTGTATTGTAATGGTTGTTTCCACCGTGTAATTCTTCAGCTGCTTTCCAGTTTTTTATCAATGAAGAGTTGCACAAGGTTTTAGACACATTTCCATTCTATATCGTGATGATATCTCAGTGTACTCCACAAAATACAAGGAAGATTAGCAGCATGTGAGAATAATATTAAAACTAATGACATAAAACGGTCTTTAAGCTAAGGCCGGGAAGTATTGCTTCCATCAAGATAATATTTAATTTCTCAGATTTATTATATCTGCCTTAGAAATCCAACTAGATATACTTCCATGAAAAGCATACAAAGATTCATGGGACGTCCCAATTTTTATAGCCGTTTTATTCATAAGTTGTCGCATATGAACCCATTACTAGAACCACCAGGAAGGGATCTGTGTTTTCCTGGACACCAGAGGCAGAGGCAGCATTTCAAGAATAAAAGAAGACATTCACCACAGCCCTTTACTGAGGCATCCTGACACCACTCTTCCCTTCTATGTAGAAACTGACGCATTTGCAAAATCTATTGGGGCTATGATCAGATCTGAATTGAATTATACCATTACTGAAATGGAAATGTTGCCCTTTAAGAGGGCTTTCAAAGAGTGGCAGCATTATTTAATGAGTGCTAAGGAACCATTAACTGTGTATACTGATCATAAGATTCCAACTTTCTTCAAATCTGTAAGAGCAATAAACCTAGGCAAATACGCTGGTCACTAATTTTTTTTTAATATTAATTAATTTGACATACAGACCTAGCAAGAACAAATGCAGAACTCAAAAGTACAATGTCAAGACAGGGCATGCTTAATTGCGTGTCACAAAACAAAGATAGGAAGTGTATTAACAACTTACCTTACTATAAAACTGTCCTGTATTTACCAACTACTACCCCATGATGAACAACCTACTTTTGTTGGTCAGGGTAAATGTTCAACTATCGATTATGTGTTCATCTCAAAGTCCCTTGTTGACTTTGATAGTCTGCGGGAGGTGCATGAAACCTGTTTAACAAAGTTAACCCAATAGAAATTAGAGTGGCTGTAATTGCTGACAGTAGCCCGGACCCTGTACTGGTCCTGATTTCCCTGGCCTGCCCTCTAAGGATAAGGGACTAAGGATGAAATGGTGTAGTCTTCAAATCCCTTATTTGTTTAAAACCTTGGTCAGGATTAACTTAGATCTTATTATGGAGTCTGTACTATCTCTTGATTATCTTTCTGCCTTGGTCCTGGATGTCTTTTCCAAACTAAACAATCCCGCCAATGCTATTATGAGGGTGATGTTGGGGAACCATAGTGTTGTTCAATCTGGTTGGTGTAATAAAGCTTGTAAGGTTGTAAATATACATTTGCATAAGTCCCTTAATACCAAATACAGTGACTAGCATAATATCAATGTACAGTGACTAGCATAATATCAATGTGGCTGGAATGACATATAAACAAGCCAACTGGGAGCGGAAAGCAGCTCTCAAAGAGGCTTCCTGGGGATGGTGTCCACTTGTGATATTAGGGACTCCAGGGGCCTTTGGGCTATTGTAAATGGGTAGCAGCTTTCTTCGGTTGCACCTGACTACATAGACTCCTTTATCACCCCTGCTCACTGGATGTGCTCCTAGTCAAGGATGAGGAGAGCTGCTTGTTCCCTTTGGAGGTCAGATTTGACCTGGAGCAGGTATGCACAGCAATCTTGGTTAGTCCCACCAACAAATCCCCTGGCCCCAATCGGATACCCGTGGATCTTTATAAGGCAGAAGTCTCTTTTTGGGCCTCTATTTTAACAAATGCACTAAATTTAGCTATGCAGATAAGCCTCTTCCTCATGGAAATCTCCATTCATAGTCCCTGTCTTTACAAAGGCATAGTTCCCTCTTAGATTAAGTTGTGAAGGTGCTGGGCACATTATTTTACATTGTGTGGAAGATTGGACCCAATCAGATAGCATACTTTTTCCAGTAGAGTATGGTTTTAGGGAAGGCAAAGGCACTATGGAGCAGTGTTTGAACCTAAACCTACTGATTGGAAAATATGTTTTTGCAAAACAAGGGTCCATCATCTTACATTTGACAGAGTAAACAGGTCAAAAGTATGGAACTATCTGGTGGCACTAGGGCTACCTCTTTCTCTGTTCAACTTTTTAAGATGGATGTGAAAGCTTCTGTCAAATATGGCGTGGGTGGGAAATGTATGAAATCTTTTAGCCTCCCGCAAGGGGGTACAGACAAGGCTGAGTGTTGGCGCCCATTCTTTTTCTGTTGTATATTAATGGCCTTAACTCCTACTGGGCAGCCAATGGGAAAGATCTGCCCAGTCAGTATTCATGCCCTTCCTGCTCTATGCTGACAATGCAATACTACTGTTCTGAACAGACAGCGGCCTTAAAGTGCTTGTTGACCATTTTGTCAGCTTTATGGATGAGCTGGAGCCCTATACCAACAACTCATTATATGGTATGTGGAAGGTAATCTATAAAAACTAGACCCATTGTCATTAGGGGGAGGATGGTTTCTAGGGTGCCTGCATTTCTTTACTTGGGGTTACACTTGATCAGCAGAACAACGTACTTGCCTATCTAACCAGTGCACACACTTTAGCCAAGCTTGTAGTGCTCTGTTTATGTTCTCAACCTCAGTAGGGAGCAAACCCATTTTGCCTTTACAGCACATATACAAAATAAATTGCCTTCCATTACTGCTGTATGGTGCTTCTATCCGATCGTACCGAACCTGTAACACCATCCATCACGAAAATAACTCTTTTTGCAGGAAACTACTGGTTTTGGGTCTAAACAGTACATCACAATTTGTCCACAAAGAGTTTGGCCTTGCTTATTTGGAGAAATGTGCGAAACTGGCCCCATTGTTATAGCGGATTTCAGTTTGGTGTGATGATCACATGGTGTTCAGCTGGGATTTGGTTTAAGATTGCCTTGGATGTGTGCATGGCAATAAGATACCATGGGTAAATTACTTTGCGTTCATTACCCAATCCCTATGCCAGACTAATTTGTTTAATAGACACCCACTACCCTAAAACGGAGGGCAGGAAAATAGTGAGGGAACTGTTTTTAAATCATTTAAAGGAAAACAGAGAATGTAAGGTGCTTGAGAAATCAACCACCAGATCTCTCCTGTTTCTGAACAGTACCTTTCTGTTGTTAGACACCCTTGGCAAAGATCATTACTGTAGTCATTACTAGGTTTTACCCCAAAGGTATCTATCACCACTTTTAAAGGGGAAACATCCTTTACCACGCAACTTTTACCACGCAGTGCCTTTACAACGCAGATTTTACAATGAAAACCATTACAACGTATTGCACTGGGGGGCGCTCTAGGATAGGGAATAGTTTTAATTTACTATCCAACACCTTCCCTACTATCCACGGGGACTGGAGTTGGAATAGTAAATTAAACTATTCACTATCCAGCACCCCCCAAAGCAATGCGTTGTAATGGCTTGCGTTGTAAAAGCATGCGTTGTAACAACGTACATCCCTTTTAAAGTCATGGGGCTTTTGCCAGTTTTGACTGACTTTCCTGATATTTACAGCTGTCATCTGTTCATACTGTGATGTTGTCTGTTTCTTCTTTTCTGAAAGGTGTCATGCACTGGAACAAAATCATGATTTATAAAACTGTTTTCTGCCCGAATATAGGACCGGCTGGACCTATTTTATGATGGATTGTTTTTAAATGTTTTTTTTAGAGTAACAGTAGTTGTAACGTTTATGAATTTGGTATTTTTTGCTTTGTATTTTAATTAGCATGTTAGGTTTTATATGTTTTTATCTTTTATGATTATGCTTTATAATCGATTAAAGATTCATTCATTCATTCATTCCTTGAATACCTATGCTTTACCAGAAACCTATGACTACAACATACCTACAGTTGGAATAACATGGCTGATGATGCCATCAAGTATGTCAAACCTGTGCATGATCAAAGAATGATAAGACAAACTCTAGTGGGTTATTACAAATAACTGACACTCCATTGCAGTGGAGAGTGGCCACAATAGATTTTATTACAGACATGCCAGAAGACTAAGGGTATTGCATTATTTTTGTAATATCTGGTGCTTTAACTAAGGTGGCGCATTCAGAACAGTACTAATTTTGCGGGGACTCGCTCAACTTGGTCTTCCCTGCCTTCCAGACCCTCGCTGGTTCCTGTGTTCTCCCTCCCGCCGCCGCAGCACACCATCTTGCGGCCGCCGGGTGGAGGGATAAAAACTACAATTCACGGGATCCTTTGCGGCCGCTGCTGCCAAATCTGCGCCCGGAGGCGCTCATAAGTGACGAGGGCATCGGTGGAGCGGGCGCATTCAGAACAGTACTAATTTGCGGGGACACGCTCACCTTGGTCTTCCCTGCCTTCCAGACCCTCGCTGGTTCCCGTGTTCTCCCTCCCGCCGCCGCAGCACACCATCTTGCGGCCGCCGGGTGGAGGGAGAAAAACTACAATTCCCGGGATCCTTTGCGGCCGCTGCCGCCAAATCTGCGCCCGGAGGCGCTCATAAGTGACGAGGGCACCCGCGTCGCAGGACCGCGTGCGGGCCAAGCCCGGGCAAAGGGCGGGCCCTCTGTGGCCCTCAGAGGCCAGAGGAGGCCGGGCTGGGCCACCCCTCTGACGTGCAGGACTCTGATTCCATCATTTAGGTATCTGTACCTTGCTCCTTTACTGTTTCATGCGATAATTTGTATCGATCTCTCTGTTATATTATGGTTCGGCCATCTAGGAGGGACCGCAAGGTCACCATTGCATCTACTGGGGGGGTGGCAACTGGTACCATTGACCAATTCCTGACACGGGCTAAGGTGGTCATAGAGAAAGAGATAGCACTAGTAGAGAAGCGCTTGTCGCTAGACCTTTTGACAGGGAAACGTTCCTCCCTTGGCAAGATTGGATCATCTGTTACACCTGAACCAGTTTTAAATTTAACACCACTAGTTATTCTGAGCCTAGTATCTAGCCACACACAAGGGGAAACTGATATTGCCGAGGCATGTTCACTACCAAATTCAACACCAACTAGTTTGGTCTCTCATGCCTCTTGTATCTCACCACCTCTATCAGCCATTTCAGCCCAGTCGTCATCCTTACCTGTGATTTCTGCACCTGCTAATACAATGACACCAGAGACCACCAATATTAGCACTAAAGATCCACAGGGCAAAAGGAAAAGAGGAGCTAGCCCACTAAAGAAAGTCACAGTAAAGCGGCGCAAAAAAGTGCCAAGGGCTCCCCGACAGCTAGTACAGCACGCCAGTCCACCTTTAGTAGTTATTGACAAACCGCAACCAGTCTTACATGGTTTTAGCGAAGAAAGGCTTATGGAGAAAATGGAGAAGTTGGTTCGATCATTAATGTTACCATTAATTGAAAGGACAAAATCAATTAATTCCAAATTAGATCACCTGGAAAAATTAGTTTCTGGAAATACAACCAGACTAGACACTTTAACAACAGTTTTAAAAGATCTAAAGACCTTATCTCCTCCCATTGCTGCACCAACTACTGTCCCCAGTAGCAACAGTGTAATAACGAAACCCCATGCCACTGCACTTCCAGCAACTCAATCTGCCATAACCATTGCAAACAAAAGTATGTCAAACACTAACTCAATGGGGTCTGCTAGAAGTAAAGCTGTAAGTAGGTTAAAAATCAACCCGAGGCGTGCGTCCAAATAGTAAACAACCAGTCCAAGGGGCAGGGTCCTATATCCAATAAGTATATTCCCCAACGTGCTCCTTGTGTAAACCTTCCCCCAGAGGCAATACCCTACACAATCATCATGGTGGGAGTTCGTGGGATTGGCCCTGAGAAACGGGAAACACATAGCGACTTGAGGAATAAAGTCATTTATTGGCTAAATTCAAACAGAACACTTCCCCCCTTCTCTAACCCAGAGATACTAAATGTTAGGAGGGTAAGTTGGGTAGGGAACACCACCATGGACCTGGAAGGTGACTGCGTTATCATGAGTTTTAAAGATCCCTGGGTGGTTGACTTCATCCGCAGAGAACCAAGGTTCGGTAGAGAGGGGGATATTCAAACACTAGACTTAAATTACTTCTACCCAGGTATAAAATATGTCCCATCCCTCTCCCCATGCCATGTATATAGAAGGGAGCCTTATGTAACGAACCCCTTTAGAAGGGATGCGTTTCAATTACCACTATCAAATCGATTTGAGCCATTTTCCACTTTAGAGGGGGTAGATTGACTGTTGTAATGTCGACCCAGTTGAAGTCATTGAACCTTATAGTATGAATTGTGGGGTGACTTCGGAAATACCCAAAGTAGTCCAATCTTTAACTGATAGTCAGGGTGCGGGGCATGACGAAGGCCAGGAAGGTGGGCTGGATGTGGATACGTCACACCAGCACACTGTTGAGGAAAAATCAGATAATTGTAGAATTATCATGAGTGATTTAGCCCAGAATGTAGTTTCCCCGCTACATCTGGATAAAAGTCAAAGCGAGTTGGAAACCATTCTTAGTATAGAGTCGAATGTTTTATCAAATTACACTAATACGCCTGTAACCAATACCATTCGTATTAGTAGTCACAGGTTACCACTTTCACACCAACCAGTACATGAAATTGGAGATGGCCTAAATATTATAACCTGGAATATAGCAGGCATAAATAGTAAATTTAACACTCCGTTTTGGAACGATTTCATTACTCAAGGGCATGACATATTATGTCTCCAAGAGACATGGTACAGAGATCCAATTACTGTTGAAGGTTACACATCTCTTTATATAAATGCTGAAGATTCTGTTGCCGGTAGGGCCAAGGGTGGCTAGTTGACCCCGATCTCTACTAGGCTTACAGAATTTAAACTAGGAAAACGTATAGATGTTGGCCCTCATGCCCTTATAATCTGTCTTGAGCATCAGAAAACTAATGATTTAATGATTGTCAACTTTTATAATAATATTTTTAATGCCAATAGAGATTCTGTGGTACAGGATATTGAAACTGCAATAGATAAACTACTCGCAGATTATAGAGACTGCCCAGTTATACTCTGGGTAGGGGATTTTAATTTGCAAGTTTGTGTAGACGCCTGTAAGGGGATCTGCGGCACCATCCACGACTACGAGGATAGAGGTACCATAACTTATAATCATTTTTCACCCGATAAATATGGGCTGGCACTGAACAGTTTAGCCGCCAAATTAGATTTAGAACTTTTGGATTGTTCCAAAAAGAGGGGAAACGTTAGATGTCCTACATTTAAGGGTAGAAATGTTAGTTCTAATATTGATCATATGCTAGTTTCAAGCGGTACTGCGTATTGTGATTTATGGATAGAGGAGCAAGCAGTGAGTGATCACAATAATATCTCATTGACATTACTTGGCTAGGGCCTTAAAACTCAAACCTATAGTAATCCAACACAAGAAATTATGGCCTCTAGACCAAACGGACCCAGAATTAAGTGGGCTAAAATTAATCCTAACAAACTCCTAGCAGAAATAAATGGCAAATGTGGCGCCGAAATAAGTTATTGTCTACGCGAGGCGACTAATCCTGAAACTATGCCAGTAATGATCAAAAAGATTCATGCAACAATAGAGGGCCTACTAACTGGCAAGAACCACAAACATAGAGCCAAAGAACAGGGCTTGTTTGATAAAGATTGCACAGAAGCCTTATCTTTACTAAAACATGTGCTGTCAATCAAACCAAGGGACCCGTAACAAATAAGGGAAATGCGGCATGCTTATAAAATCAAGTTAGCATCAAGGAAAAAACAGTTACAAGATGAGGCATGGCAAAATTTAGATATGGCAGCAGTCACAAAAAATAGTAAACTACTATGGGAGACAATTAATTGCCCATTTCTGAAGAATGACACCATACCTACAGTAACTTCTAATGTTAACTGTAAAGAATGGATAGAACAGTACTCCAAGGTTTTTAATTCAGATGAATTATTTTTAGATACTTCTAGCTTATGGCCGACCATTCCATTATCTATTACTTTGAATGAGGTACAGGCAGGACTTAAGAAGAGTAGTGGTGGCAAGGCCCCTGGTCCGGATGGTGTACCCATAGACCTGTATAAACATGAAATGGAATTATGGGCACCCATCCTAACACGCTTTTTCAACGCCGCTATTGAGTTTGAACTTCCTCAAACCTGGGGGCAATCAATTATTGTACCACTTTTTAAGAAGGGCTCAAGGTCAGAGGCATGCAACTACAGACCCATCTCCCTCCTTGATTCATCAATTAAAGTACTAAGCAGAGTCCTCTTGGATAGACTGGAAAAGTGGGCGGAAGAGGAATCTATTTTATCACCAGTACAGTATGGATTCAGGAGGGGGATGGGTACGATGGAGCAATGCATTAACCTCGACCTCATCATCAATAAATACACAACAGTTAAGGAAGGAATCCTTTTTTTATGTTTTGCCGAGCTTAGCTCTGCTTTTGATTTGGTCGAACATTCATTTTTATGGCCAATTTTAATAGACATGGGTGCACCCAAAGAGATCATATATTTCCTTGCCAGATTATATGATATACTAACATGCAAGGTACGTTATGGGTTGGCTGGCGAGTGCACCCCTTTTTTTAAAGTCAACAGAGGCATAAGGCAAGGATGCGTCTTAGCATCACTCTTGTTTTCCTTGTTTATCAATGAGATAGATATGATACTTAGAACGTCTGCTGTGGATGCACCATTTATTGACGGCAAGCCCATCCCAGTTCTGCTCTATGCAGACGATGCGGTCCTTTTATCGCGTACTCAAAATGGACTGCAACATCTCATTGACAATTTCTCTTTATTTATTTCTAAACGAAAATTGGTAATTAACAAAGGTAAAACGTTTACAATGGTGTGTGGAAAAAAGACCAAACAAAATAGGACTTTTTTTTTAGAAAATGTTAGGCTAGAGCCCGTTGAAAAATGTTGCTATCTAGGGATAACCTTTTCTGGAGATGGGGGATGGACCAGTGAACAGGAGTGTGTACATCTAAAACTGTCGAGGAACATCAATAGCATCTTTAGATTCGCAAATAAACTGGAGAGTCGTAGAATAAAAGAAATGGTCAAAATTTACATCGCAAGGTGTCTGTCATCCGCACTGTATGGGGCTGGTGTGTGGGGACATAACACTAACAGTTGTAAGCTGATTCAACAGCAGGAAAATCACTTTTTGAACGGTCTATAATGTACCTCGGCATCTGCTTCCATTGAGATTATACATAGAGAAGTAGGTCTACCCCATATTGGAGATCTGGCTGCTTTACGCCCTCTTTCCCTATGATCTATATGGTCCAAATTAGAAACAGAATTTACACAAACTGTAATTATGGACCGTTTAAAATTAGAACATTATATGTGTATTCCCTGGTTCAGGCACATCCGGTTCTGGTTCAAGGCAGTTTTTGATTACGACCCATTCTTGAATCCAGAACTGGGCGTCCCTTTTTCAAAAAAAGAGCTAAAAGATCTGTTCCTGAAAAATGCAGAGAAGGCTAGGGTCGCCAGATATGCAAGTCAACGTACATTTATATTTATAATGAACACAACATCAAAGAAGGTCTTCAGCAATATCTGATAACTGTTACTAGAAGTTCCCATCGTTTCGTACTAACACGGCTGAGATTAGGTACTGTGCATCATCTAGTGTCTTTTCCCCAGATTGGAAGGAACAGCATTCTACCTTGTCCATGCGATGGGACATCTAAACAGAGCTACTGCCATTTTATGCTTTTCTGTAAATTTTATCTCTCTTTTAGAAAAATATACTTAAAGCCTATGTTTTTAAAATATTACAAAAGAACTACCATTGAATCTTTAGGGTTAATGTTCGAACTGAATAGCACAGATATATGTTTCTATGTAGCCACCTATATTTTAAAATGTGTCGCTAGCAGGAAATCGATCATCACATGACTTAGAATATTATGATCTTTCTGTAAAATTCGTACATCGGTTCTGGCTTTTATTATTGAACATTTAAAAAAAAAGAAAATTTTAATTGAATATTTATTAAAGATGAAATTTGCACAATCTTTATACATCATCATTTTAAATGGTAATTTGAACAAACAGAAACTGTACATCATTATGAAATATGTGTTATTTTAATGTTTAAATTTAGGATGTGTATTTTTGATACAATACCCAAATGGAAATAATATAAATCTTACCTGTAAGATGTCATGAGCGAAATACTGCATTCCTTGTACATTTTATAAATGTTTACATTCACCTTATTTGTGGAGACATAGTTTACGCTTCTGCTCAATATGGTAACTGCACTTTATCAATATTATAATGAATAGTTTGTATTTTTTCTGTCTGCTATATGGTTATATTTTATATGCCGAATAAAGCATTTGAAATTTGAATTTGAACTAAGGTGGCTCATTTTGTTCTAGTTAAAGGATTACCTACTGATTAGACTGCACGTCAATTATTCGGGCTGCATGTAGTTCAACTTCATGGATTACCCTGTAAGGTGATTTTGGGGAGAAGATTGCAATTCATATCCAGATTGTGGGCAGCTTTCTGTGGATCTCTTTGTATTAAGTGGCTTTATCTTCTGCTCATTACCCCAAGACAGATGGCCAGACAGAACAAGTTAATCAAGAGATAGAAAAGTATCTCCATTGCTTTATTACCAATCAAAATAATTAGGTTCAACATCTCTGGCTTGCAGAATTCGGATACAATAACTCTCCTCACAGCACCACAGGACAGACACCATTCTTCAGCATGCAGGGATATCACCCCAGAATGCAAACTAATTTTTGCATACACATATAGAGAATCCCACAGTTACACAGAGACTCAAACATCTCCAAGGAGATAGGAACAAGATAAAGCAGCATGTATATAATGCTAAACACCATTATAAATTGCAAGCTGATGAAAGGATGAAAGAACAAATTATGCACTTGGGTCTAAGGTATGGCTTTCAACTAAGGTATTGCCCTGTGCGTAGCTCCATTTAAGGTACAGAAACATATTAGTCCAATGGTGGTGAGGTTGACGCTCCCTTCATTACATATGCACCCTAAATTGGTTTTACCTGGCGCAAGGTTTCAAAAAGTACCTCCCGCAGTTATAGTGGAATCTGAACCTGAATATGAGATAAAGGCTATTCTAGATTCTCGTATTGTCTTGTACAACTAGTAATGCTTATTGGATTGGAGAGGATATCGTCCAGAGGAGAGTTCTGATTTCCAAGTCCATGCCCCACGCCTTATTACATTTCATTGTCATTATCTGTATAAACATGGCCCTGGGATAGGGCCTCGCAGAGTTGATAGTGTCAGGATTAAGAAATAATGTGCATGATCATATATGAAATACACCCAAACTTGCAATCAGAGTTGAGATAGGATAGGGTGGAATAGCAGATGGTTGTTGCCTTAACCTATGTTTTTCAGCATTTGATTCCTCCAATTACAGCTATATACATTCAGGAAACAGGAGTTGGTTTAGTATAATTGAACTTCTACACATGTGTGGCAGACATGTTATGTGTACCTTTGGATCTGTGGTCTAGTCTGCAGTCATGTGTTAAATTATGGTGACTATTTAAACAATATCGGAGCCCAGATCTGTGCTTCTCAACTGTTGTTGCTGTGCCAGCTTCTGAAGGAGTATGCCTTAATCTATTTTGCTTCAAGAATTCTTGACCGCTCATCTCCAAGAAAACAGGTTTTGTTTTTCTGCTACTTATGTAATGATTGCTCCAATTTCCAGATGATGATATCCTTTATGTTTATCTTGTGTAAGTTAAAGAGATTGGAACTCAGGAAGTGCTGGTAATTACTTAAACGATGAATGCAGCTTGCCAAAGCAGGTATTCTTTATGGTTTATTTTTTCATGAGTTAAAGCGATTGGAATTCAGGTACAATAGTCTATAAAGATGTGACAGCACTGTTTTCACTTACATTTTTTAAATTGCATATCTCCAGTTTTACTGATTTTATTTTTGTTCTCAATTAATTTATTAAATGTTACTCTATTTTTCTTAATTGGTCTGGGATTTTCCTTGTGTTGCGTTTTCACTTTATTACTGTTAGAAGTGCTGCATAAATACTTTACACCTTGCCCCTAAGACAAGCATGACTGCTTTTGTGCCAAGCTACCAGAGGGTTAAGTATAGGTTAATTTAGACTTTGGTTCTATTTTGCCCTGACAACAAGCTATACCCATTCAGGAAACAGGAGTTGATTTAGTATAATTGAACTTCTATGCACGTGTGGTAGACATGTTATATGTACCTGTGGTTGTTGCTTGAATAGGGTTCCACCCCCTCAACCAGTAAAACAATTTCTTATACAAAGAAACTGTTCTTTCCAGTCTGACACAAGTTGATACTTGCCTTCTATACTCCCTTACAACCATGACCTTTCACTGTTTAGTAGCCTATCCTGAAGGACACATAGATGAGGATCAGAAGTATTATCTCAAAACCACATTTCACGAAGAGTGTATTGTTCAAAAGAAAAGCTAGAGTTTTCATATGTATCCATTTTCCTTACATAACGGTATACAATACTCCCCAACCTGCCAGGGATGGCCCATCCAGACACACCTACTCCCTCTATTGTATAGCAGTGTGGGAGGAATAAACAAAATCCAATTGCCAGCTGCACAAAGTCATGTCATAGAAACAGAATCTTGATCCACAGACCCAAATAGGTACCGGCCAATCTCCTGCCTACCTCTTCCAGCCAAGATAGTGGAGAAGGTGATGACTACCCAGCTAACCAAATATCGGCATTCAACACCATCGACCACATGGTGTTGATTAGCCGCCTGAGCTGCTTAGGAATTCAAGAGAAAGCCCTAACACTTATTACATCATTCCCCTCTGGAAGACAACAATCTGTGGATATGAATCCCCTCCCTTCTCACTTCCTTAAGGGGTACTACAGGGCTTCTCTGTCGGCCCCACACTATTTAACATATACTTCACAGAACTGGCCAATCTAGTTAGATCCTGGATACTCTCACATTTTAAAATGTAAAATGTAAAATGTAAAATTGAACTCTGGTAGGATAGAGGTAATCCTTTTCGGAAACATCTCTCCAATATTGCCTCAGCCTGGTCGCTGGTCGAGTTGGGCCCCCTGCCCACACCAGTGATGAAAGCGAAAACCTAGGAGTGATCATTGGCGAAAAACTTAATTTTGGGCAGCAGGTCAACACCATCAACTCCTCCAGTTTCTATCTACTTAAATCCTTCTTCTGCATGGATCGTAACATCCAAAAATGGGAGGTTATTAGTCTTGTTCTCGCTTGTGAATCTAAGATGTTCTTGGGACTGGTTGAGCCATGTGATGAAGGCATTCAACGTTGTGTGATCTCCATCACAGATAAGCAGAATGTCGTTGATGTAATGCCGCCATAAATTTATGTTCGAAATGTAAGGATTAATGGGAGTAAGAATCATAGATTTCTCCAAGTTGTGCACGGACAGGATCGCGAAATTAGGAGCGAAGCATGCGCCTATTGAGACTCCCTTTATTTGCAAGTAGAAGGTGTAGCGATACAAAAAATAATTGTTTTGTAAAGCAATCCGTAGTAGGGCCATAATGAGATCAGTTGGAATCTTCGCTGGTTAAGGTCTGGAGAGGAGTAGTGTCTTTATAACTGATATTGGTATAGAGGGATTCTATATCCATGCTGACCAGTAGTTGCGAAGTGATATCAAATGGTTTGTCCTCTATGGTATTTATCAGGTCCATTGTATCGCGAATGAAGGTATCAGTAATTGGGACAAACTCCTTGATCACGGCATCGATATATTTGCCAAGTGGTTCCAGGATGGACCCACATCCGGAAACTATTGGACGCCCAGGTGGATTCAGTTGGTCCTTATGTATTTTGGGAAGGACATATAAGACAGGAGACCGTGGGCTCGGATTATTCAGAAACTCAAACTCTTTTTTCGTTATGATGTTTTGGTCCCTCGCTTCATTGGTGACCGTCAGAATTTTTTCTCTGATGTCTTCTAGGGGGTCTTTAGAGAGCGGCCTATAATGATTGTGATTGGTGAGCTGTCTCTGTATCTCTAGGTCATATTTATTGAGGTCTATGACTACAATTCCACCCCCTTTGTCAGCCGGCTTGATGAAAATTTCTGCGTTGTTTTTTAATGAGAGAAGGGCTTGTTTTTCTCTCAAGGGGAGATTATAGGGCATAAAATGAGGTTGTAATTTGAGATTCATGACGTCCTTCATCACCAGGCGTTCAAACGTCAGGATCTCTGGTGGCATAGAATGCGAGGGTGGATTAAAGGTGGAAGGTGGACGGAATGGTGACACTGTGAAGTTGGAACTGTCAGGTTTCTCAATGAAAAATTGCTTTAGTCTGATGCGTCTGAAGAATTTCAAAAGGTTGGATTGAAGTGCCAGAAAGTGTGAACGGTCAGTGGGTACAAATGTAAGCCCTCTTGATAGAAGCAAGGTTTCTTCCTGGCTGAGGATGTGGTCTGATAGGTTGAAAATGGGTATGGATAGATCAATACTTGCTTCAGATTCATTCATGTTTATTGGTGGGGCCCCCATTGGTAGTATCGATTGCGCATTTGGCGTTCGCCCGCGAATGTTGGTTGATACTGGCGGTTTCTTTTTGGGCGGTTTGAGGGAGGAGGCTGGCCGCGGCCTCGTGCTAAAAAAACAGTGGGTATTAATGGTTGTGGTCTATTATTGGCACCAGATGTACTTGGGCCGTGTCCAGAGTCAGAATCCTCGATGGAGGTATTGGAGGAATCAGAGAATGTAATACGCTGGTTGTTCCGATAGCGTCCCCAGTTGCGTGTTCTTGCAGGGGTGTAGGGAGTATTGTAAAATTCTTCACTCAGGTATGGATATGTATGTTCCACCTTATAGAATTTGATATCTTTCTGGATTTTGTTAATCTTTTTATTAAGCTCGAATGTATTTAAGTTGGAGATGGTAGTATTGATCTGTTCTAGTAGGCTCTTGGCGTCTGTTAGAGAAGTGTCTGCTAGGATCTGCTTTTCCAATTCTGCGATTTTTTCTAACTCCAGACGACAATTTTTTGTATCGCGACACCTTCTACTTGTAAATAAAGGGAGTCTCAATGGGAGCATGCTTCGCTCCTAATTTCGCGATCCTGTTCCTGCACAACTTGGCAAAATCTATGGTTCTTACTCCGATTAATCCTTACATTTCGAACATAAATTTATGGCGGCATTACATCAACGACATTCTGCTTATCTGTGATGGAGATCACACAACGTTGAATGCCTTCATCACATGGCTCAACCAGTCCCAAGAACATCTTAGATTCACAAGCGGAACAAGACTAATGACCTCCCATTTTTTGATGTTACGATCCATGCAGAAAAGGGAAAACTAGGGACTACCTTGTTCCGCAAACCGACGGAGAAAAACACTTTATTGGAATTCTCAAGTTACCATCCCCGAGGCCTACGTGATGGACTGCCCTACAGCCAGTTCTTACGTATCCGACGCAACTGCAAGTGGCGGAAAGATTACTTCAAGGAGGCAGAAGTCCTAACCAAGAAATGAATCCACAGAGGATACCCACGTCGCCTGGTTACACAAGCCAGAAAAAGGGCATGGTATTGCCATAGAGATACTCTCCTGACCCCGCAACCAAAGAAACCAATGACGAGGATTCCTTTCGTCTCTCAGTTCAGTCCTGACAGCAACAAAGTCAGCAATATCATCAAAAAAACTGGCCTGTCCTTCGGGAACTCGAACCATTCCAGAACCCCCGCTTTTCTCATACCAACGCGGCCGTAACATCGCCAGTCACTTAGTCCATGCCATCACTTGGCCACGACCTTCAAATGAAAGGCACACCATCACTGCAGCCTGGGGACTAGATCCCGTTATCGGACACTACAAGTGCCAAAACTGCAGCGTCTTTGCACACACGCTTAATACCAAGGACTTCGTCAATAAAGAACGTACATACAAACTGAAAAGTCACACCAACTGCAGAAAACAAAATGTGATCTATGCAATAGAATGTCCCTGCGATCTCATCTATATAGGGCAAACAACCCAAATGGTCAAGTAGCGGATTATCCAGCATAAAAGCAGGATCAATTGTAAAGTAGTAACAGCACCACTTGTCTCCCACTTTCTCGAAATGGGACACCGCGATGTGGATCTGAATTGGCAAGTCATTGATAAACCAACACTCCTAGTCCGGGGAGGGGACATCAAAATCCTGCTGAACAAAGCAGAATGTAAGTGGATGACTCTCTGCAATTCGGTCATTGCTGGCCTTAACACTCTAGATGAGTGGAATAACACAGTTACCACGTAGCAACCTTTCAATTCATTGCCACTTATACCATATATCCTTAAGTACCCCCGCTTTATTGGATTCTGGCTAGCCTCCCTGCTCTATGTTATCCCTTTGGGGTTCCTTCTTTCCAAACCGGTTCGTAATAAATTTACCATTGATGACTATCTTGTGTTTATTAAGCATGCCCTGTCCTTTGACTGTGACCTTATTCATATGTTTTTCTGCACCTTATCCACTGTTCTATCCCTCAATATGCATCATGGTTATTGCTACGCCTTTATTTAAATGCTGTATCCATTGTAATATTTCCCTGAATAGTTGTCCCTCTGGTCAACTCCCTTACTATTCTCCACTCTGGTATTATCTGTATTTTAAAGTCATGTAAGCAACGCGTGTCGTTTGTTGTATGTTTTGTAAATATGTCAGTTCACTTTAACCCCTTCGGTGCTCATGACGGAGCAGTTCCGTCATGAGCGTCGGTTGAGCTGTGCTCATGACGGAACCGTTCCGTCATGACCACACCCGTTTTTCAGAACGTTCAGCACAGCGCGAAAATTCGCGCCGCGTTGAACGGGTTAAATATGACCTTTTTCTTTCTTTCACGCGCTTTGCTGCTTGGGCGCGCCCACCCTCCCCATCACTGCTTAAAGTTTAACCACACCCCCCTCCCAATCATCTCCTCGGGACTCTATGGCCCCGTGACCTCCAAACACGGAAGCTTCCTGCAGCCTTCATTTCTGCTCGTAAGCCCACTCGGATTAACTGAGAACCACGATCTTGATTTAAAAGGTATTCCCGCCGCCTATTACCTTTTTTCAGCTACCGCCGGCTAGCTCGGTATACGCTTAAGTATGAATTGGTCCCTTTATATTTGTTTAGGTCCAACCTACCGAACTAACTATATGACTGCTCTCCACCTAGACGCCGACAAATCTAAGCTCTGGCTTGACTGTTACAGGTAACCTCCGCCGCTTAATTCTCTAGCCACACTGCGTAGGTCTCCTGGCATGCACCTTTCTTGACTTGGCCCTTCTATCTTTTAGGTCCAACTCGCCCATTCTCTTGGAATACTGCCCTCCGCCCAGACGCTGATTAACTAATGCTCTGGTCCCGTGCCATTGCCAGGTAAT
Organism: Lissotriton helveticus; assembly: GCF_964261635.1. Lineage (NCBI taxonomy): Eukaryota > Metazoa > Chordata > Amphibia > Caudata > Salamandridae > Lissotriton > Lissotriton helveticus. The sequence continues at coordinate 879,661,768 of NC_136071.1, read as the reverse complement.
TCTACTTTTTAACCCCTTCCACCGCCACGCCCCCGCCGCTGCCTGACTGCGTCCACATAGTTACCGTGGCTTTCCCCTTGTTTCAGCGGCCCTGCGGTCACCGACCCATCCTTGCTGGATCCTGCATACCGGAAAGGGTCCTCAGGTATGCTTCTATATCCGTACCCTCTTTACTGACTTATGCTGCCCTAGTCGCACCGGCCCCCAACAAACCCCCTACACGCCCATCAAACCCCCCTCTGACCTGATCACTTCGAGCAGTCGACCACCCCACCCTCTCTGATACCTCCATTGAGTCACTCCCCTCGCTTCTTACTAACGGAGCTTGTGTTATTTATTTCCCTCCCGAGTATCCCTTTGGGCTGATATGACCTGGAATAGGGTTTTTTTACCCTGCCCTCCAGTACCAATATGACGGTCTGGGCTCCTGCCTGAGGTATACTAGTCTACTAGCCTCATACATGAGTCTGCCATATTCAAACTAACGACTTTCCATGCTCTGCGGGTACCATCCCTACCGGCTTTGCCAATGGCTATGCCTGGCCACCGCTCACCACCACAAAGTTATTAGACCACTGGATACCATGGCCAATTGCTAAGTCCCCTCCACTCTTGGTCTCGGCCCCCGAGCCCCCTCGCCCCTGTTCCCCCCTTTTTCCTTTTCTAGCGCGATCCTCACTTGTCCTTTTTGCCCCACACCCCTGAAAATGAGACCACCTGGTCCAGAAGATGGTCCCAACTGATTAAGGACCGAAACCCCGTAGACTTCGCAGCGCTACTGCAGGCGCATCTTTCTTTGTGGCTCACTTGAAATTGTGAATTGTGATATTAAGTCACTATAACCTAGTTACGCACTGAGCCACTCACTGTATAATTATTGCACCTTGTTCACATTGCGCCGTTCACGCTGTCCACTCCCTCACTTGCGTCGCCACATACCACTTGTACATACTGTTCACCAAGTTTCTTCGGTTGTCATATGAATCTTTCAATTTTGTGCTGGTCAAATTGTTTGAATATGACCCTATCTCTTCTTTCAATCTGAAAATATAAAAGTAACAACTATATCCAAGTTATTTGAATAAGTGTCTCCTTTCTTCTTGCTCGTGTAATGTTTTATGCATGCAACAACAATTGCCTTTGTAATTACACCTGTTGGGATATTGTATTGTCTTTATATCTTAGAACCCCAATCCCGACTAGGTAGATGGGTCACACTCCTGTTTTCTTTTACAACACTACATTATTCTGGGCATAGGCTCCCAGAATGCACTGCAGCCAATCCTGACTCTGCATGAACATAGCATCGGGATTGTACTGAGCACTGGCAACTTGGGCTCCCAGGCAGACTGGAAGCCTGTGCCTGCTCTCTCCGGCCCAGCATTGCATCTGGGGCTGGAGAGAGCGTCACTGCGCATGAGCATTTGGCCACCTAAGAATGCCGGCTAAACACCTCATGTGCAGTGAAGGGAGGCCCACCACTCCCCCACCAGCAGTGTCATCCTCCCCTGGACCCACCCCCAGGACTCTTTAGGGTCCCGTGGCTAGTGGATTAAAATAAAATAATAATAAAACATGTTTAAAACCTGTTTCGTTATCGTTTTGTTGCTGCTGGTAGCGGGCGGCTCTTCTCCGCTCTAATGGAGCGGCCGCTGCTGGGGCCATTGGAGTCAAGTTTCACTTCACTTCATGGACTAGAGCTGGGAAACAGACCAACGCCTTCCAGCAAAAGGCTCCTGTGGTGGGGTATGTGAGAAATATAATGCTGGGCTGGAGGGATCAACCTTAAACACAGATAATTGAAATCCATAGAAACAGTTGACTAGAACTTTAGGAGATACAAAAGGGGGTGGTGATGGACAGAGCATCCAAACCAATCAAACACTCACACCCAGTCAAAAGATCTGGGTTGAATCCATCACCGTTCTTTAGCCCACTCTGCCACCCCAGTTCAGACATGGCTATATGCAAATCAGTCTGACCCTGTGCCTCATGGGAACAGTCCAGCCCGAACTGCCAAGCCATGCCTTCCCTGGACCGGAAACAAGCTTCCGAGGACCGGTTTCTGGCATTACAGCCGTCTTCAGCCCGGCTTGCTTGAATCCAGTGGCAAAGTGAGCAATGGACTCACGTCTGAGCATACCCTGCCACACTTATGGCGGCCAAAAGCGGTACAAAAGGGGGTGGTGATGGACAGAGCATCCAAACCAATCAAACACTCACACCCAGTCAAAAGATCTGGGTTGAATCCATCACCGTTCTTTAGCCCACTCTGCCACCCCAGTGCAGACATGGCTATATGCAAATCAGTCTGACCCTGTGCCTCATGGGGACAGTCCAGCCCGAACTGCCAAGCCTAACTTCCCTGGACCGGAAACAAGCTTCAGAGGACCGGTTTCTGGCATTACAGCCGTCTTCAGCCCGGCTTGCTTGAATCCAGTGGCAAAGTGAGCAAGGGACTCACGTCTGAGCATACCTTACCACACTTATGGCGGCCAAAAGCGGTACAAAAGGGTGTGGTGATGGACAGAGCATCCGAACCAATCAAACACTCACACCCAGTCAAAAGATCTGGGTTGAATCCATCACCGTTCTTTAGCCCACTTATCGCTTTGTTCGCCCTAAGTGTGGCAGGGTATGCTCAGACGTGAGTCCCTTGTTCATCTGCCCACTGGATTCAAGGTAGCCTGGCTGATGAGGATTATGAATCCGAAACCGGTCCCAGGATGTTTGTTTCCGGTCCAGGGAAGACATGGCTTGGCAGTTCGGGCTGGACTTTTCCCATGAGGCACAGGGTCAGACTGATTTGCATATAGCCATGTCTGAACTGGGGTGGCTGAGTGAACCAAAGAATGGTGATGGATTAAACCCAGATCAGTTGACTGGGGGTGAGTGTTTGATTTGTTCAAACAATCCATCCATCTTCCCCTTTTGTGTCGCTGTTCGCCCTAAGTGTGGCAGGGTATGCTCAGACGTGAGTACCTTGTTCACTTGGCCACTGGATTCAAGATATCCTGGCTGATGAGGATTATGAATCCGAAACCGGTCCCAGGATGCTTGTTTCCGGTCCAGGGAAGACATGGCTTGACAGTTCGGGCTGGACTGTTCCCATGAGGCACAGGGTCAGACTGATTTGCATATAGCCATGTCTGAACTGGGGTGGCTGAGTGAACTAAAGAATGGTGATGGATTAAACCCAGATCAGTTGACTGGGGGTGAGTGTTTGATTTGTTCAAACGATCCGTCCATCATCCCCTTTTGTATCCCTTAGAACTTTAGGAGAGGCACATGAAGGAGTACAGAAGAGAAGACACTCCTGTTTGGTATTCGGAAAGAAGATCAAGTTCAGACTCTCATGATGCAGAAATATCACCCCCAAAAAATTGTTGCTGTGGAAATATGGTGACACAGAATTCCGTTGTCAAGAAAAATAGTTTTCAAATGTATTGTTGTTTTTAATATGATTTTCATGAATATAGTTAATTCAGTGTGTTCTAGTCAATATATAAGTCATAGGTGGGAATATTGTTAGAATATTTTTTCCTTTTTTTATGTCCTCAGTTTGCCAACTCTCTTGTTGGAACTCCTCCTATCTCTCTATACTGAGTGTGAAGACCATTAGAGAGTGGAAAGGGTACCCCTTAAGAAGAATGTGATTTCCATTCTCATCTCCTTTCCCCTCCGGGGAACATAGATGAGTTCCTGGAGAGACCAGGACCGACAGCATATTTGGCTTAATAATTGTTAGAATAATTGTCATTTAGTTTTGAAAATTTAGGGGCCTATTAGGATTGCGGTGAATCCGCATCCTCCGGGCCAGCGGAAGCCACCGCCGGGCCGGAGGATGCGGATTCACCGCTGCGGACCTCAAAAACACCACCAGCTACATTAGGATGGCAGTGTTATAAGCGGCGGATGGCAAGTCCATCCACCGCTGATCCGTGGGATGTTGTCTGCAATTTGGTGGCGGTGTCTGCAAGACACCGCCAGCCAAATTACGATGGGTGAGGAAACATGCTTTTCCGCGGCGGATTCTCCGCAGTGGAAAAGCATGTGTAGCTTTGCTTCTGGGGGCCCGTTGTGGGCCCCCAGGGTGTTGGGGGTTGGGGGGTGCACATGGGGGGGTACCTATGGTACCCCCCTGCATATGCATGCACAAAGCGGCAGGCACAGCATGGTGCCTGCCGCTTTGTGCAAGCAAATGCACTGCATGCAGTTTTAACATTGCGGCGGGTGCTGCTTCAAGCAGCACCCGCCGCAATGTTAAAAATACAGGATGTGACTGCCAGGGTGGCGGTCACATCCTAATTCGCACGGAGGGACCGCCGCTGCCCCTGTGGAAGGTCCCTCCAGCTCTGGGGTGGCGGACGGACGCAGGTCCGTCCGCCATCCTAATCGGCTCCATAGTTTTCAACTTGTAGTGTTCTAGTAATTTATTAGTAATTTTGAGTTTAGTAGTGGGTTGTTTGGTTTGTAGGGAAATTGGGTGGTAGGGTTATTAAATGATAATTCATTTAAATGTAATGAGAATTTAATTTGGAATTCATTATTTAGTTGGTCATTAATTATGGTAATTGTTTATTTGTTAGTTTACGTTTTTATTTTAAAAAATCGTAATGTTTTTTATTTTAATAAAAATAGTATGTTATAATTTGGTAGCAAGTTGTTGGGTTTTTAGGGGAACAGGGTGGGAAAATATTTAAATTAAAATTCATTTAAAATTAATGGTGAGTATAATTTTATTGTAAAATAATTATTTCATTGATAAAATAAATTATGTTAATTGTTTAATTGATACATTTAACCTTTTTCATTACATTTGTAAATTTAGATATATATTTTAGGTTTGAATGTAATTAATGTTTGGTAAATGTTATTTATATTTAATTGTTTTTTAGATTTTTATTTTTTAATTTAGTGTTAACATTTTCAATTAAGTATAATATGTTGTATTCTGTACTAAAATAGTTTTAGTACATAATTTGAACTCTTATTATTATATGTAAGTTCTTCAAAGACCTATATGTTCCCTATTGTTGCTGACATTGGAGTGGGAATTGTAAATCTAACCACACCGAAGTCCATCGCTTTCCCTACTGTTGCTTAGACATGAGTGAGAATAATAAATCAAACCCCTCCGAAGTCCTATGCTTTCCATACTGTTGCTTAGGCTGGAGTGGAAATAGTAAATATAGCCCATACTAAATTCAATGCTTTCCCTACTGTTGATTATACTGGAGTGTGAATAGTAAGTCTAACCCGTCCAAATTTGAACACCTTCCAAAGTCCAAAACCTTCTCTACTGTTTCTGAGACAGGTGTGGAAGTAGTACATTTAAACCCAATTCAACTCCAACACCTTCTCGACTGTTGCTTAGATGGGAGTGGGACTAGTAAATCTAACAGCTGTGAAATCCAATACATTCCCTAATGTTGCTTAGACGGGAGTGGGAATAGTAAATCTAAATCATAAGAAAGTCCAACGCCTTCCCTACTGTTGCTTAGACTGGAATGGAAATAGGAAATATAACCTATCTGAAGTCCAATGGTTTATCTACTATTGATTAAAAAGGATTTTTTAAAATCTTTCTTGTAGTGATTTTTACAGTTATCATTATAATTATTTTTCTTTGGTCTTCCTGGAGTACCCCATGTTGAAGTATGCCAAGTAATTTGTAGCCGCTGAGAGTCATCCAGGCGTGAGTCCTGTAGACAAAAGCTGTTTTTTCTTCAACAAGGGAGATTTTTCTGATTACCTTTTTTACTACTTGCTTAAAGAGCTAATGGGTAGTTTGAGTTTCCCATAGATCTACAAGCCTGGTAGTAGCAAGTGAGTCCACCAAGTACTTTCTGGCCAGCAAGTTAGATATGTTACAAAATTCTTGCCACAGCTGATGGTTCAGTGTGTCCCGGGGAGAGTTCTTAATTTTGTGCTAGCACATTATGTAGGAACCTTGCCTTGCCAAGAGTTGGTTGGTTAGGCCGAACTCCAATTGAATCTGTGCAGGTGAGGCGTAGGTTGGAAGGTTAAGCATAACTCTATAGGCCCTGGCCATGGTGGTGTCCAGCAGTTTTGTGCCCCTACCCCTCAGTGCCTTACTGCCATAGGTAATGGAGGGTAGGATTTTGGCTTGAATTACCCGGAGGAGAAGTGGAAGGATAGGCCCTGTGAGCTTTGTTTTTACCTGCCTTGGTGTTGTTGCTATTGCCGTCCCCTTCCTCCTGAAAGCCTCAAGGTGGTTGGCGAATTGACCTCCCTTATCGATGGTTACGGCTAAGTATTTGTATGCAGGGATGTTCCCAATTGTGGTGTTTTTCCAAGTACCAAGAGTGGGTCCGTCGTTTGCCGTTTATTGTCACAGTTTTTGATTTGTTGATGTTCACTCCTAGATGGTTTTCCACTACGTACTTGTGCATTTTGTTGAGTAAGCATTGTGGCTGTATTAGTGAATGAGTGGGTATAGAGGTGGCTGTATCATGAGTGATGTAATATGTGAGGTTCTAAGCAGTGCATTGCGGGCACACAAGTTATAGTTAGCTCAGCAAATATAAAGGCTGAATTTCTCTGGTTTTGTACGAGTGAAATATCAGCCTAACTATAACATCCCTGTAACCTTTGGGTTTTTTCAGTGAATGTCTAAGGTTTTTTAATCCTATTTCCTAACTATAACAGCCCCGTAAAAAAAATAAAATCCAGTGAATTTCTAAGGTTTTTTACATTCTAATTCCTAATTATAACTTACCCGTAACCTTTCATTTTTTCAGTGAATTTCCATTGTTTTTGATGTAGCAATGGTCATTGCGGAATGGTGTAGTAAGGGGGAAGGGCCCCTGACCAGCTGTCAGACACCCTGCTGAATAGGACTTATAGAGAGTACCAAGAGGGCTTTGTGGTCCCCAAGGTCCTTTAGCATCCAAGAGAACTTTATTCCACAACCAGTAGTATGCCAGGAGACGTGTTTGCAGAGTGGTGCAGAAAGGGCGTGTTGCCTTCGAAGACCTCTTAGCAAACTGACTGTGTGGGACATGCTGGAGGTAACAAGAAGGATACTTGACCCTCAAATACCCTCACTAGCCAGGGAGACTTCCCCCCCCCAACTAGTACTATGCTAGGAGGCACGTTTACAGAGTGATGGAGAACGGACGTCCTTGATGATTGTACAGGTAGTGCCTGTATGATTCTATGACTGCCATTACAAAGGACAGACTGTGAATACCGCGTGTTTTTAACACAGTGTGAGTGTGAGTACCGAGTGCTGGTGCACTAGACGACAGCTTCTAATCTTATTAACTGTGCATTGAACCCGCATTGTTCCTGCCGCCTGTTCTAGTTTATCCCTCAGTTGCTGCTTAAGAATCTTTTATTTTTCTCGCTGCTATTTTGCACTTTGCACATTGTAAATTACTTGTTGGCCGCACTTGCTTGATCTCACATGTCTCCACCTCCCCGGTCTGATGCAGCTTGGCCGTTTGTTCAGAGGGAGGCGGACACACCTCCCTGCAGGCTCTCACTTCTGGCCTGGTGGGCGGAGCTCGGTGATTCTTCCCGCACCGGCCATCCTTTTTAGTCAATGCTGGGGCGGACGCGCAGAGGAATTTGAGTACCGAGTGCTGCTGCGCTAGACAACAACTTTTATTCTTATTAACTGTGCATTGAATCCGCATTGTTCCTGACGCCTGTTCTAGTTTATCCCTCAGTTGCTGCTTAAGAACCTTTTTATTTTTCTCGCTGCTTTTTTGCACTTTGCACATTGTAAATTAGTTGTTGGCCACACTTCCTTGATCTCACCTGTCTCCACCTCCCCGGTCTGACGCGGCTTGGCTGTTTGTTCAGAGGGAGGCGGACACACCTCCCTGCTGGCTCTCACTTCTGGCCAGGTGGGCGGAGCTCGGTGATTCTTCCTGCGCCGGCCAGCCTTTTTAGTCAATACTGGGGCGGACACGTGCAGCGCGCGCACCGGCGGTGTGCCAAAGGCAAGTGTATCTGCACCCGCACGCACCAGCACAGGGCACGGGGCATGTGACCCTGCCCAAAAATACACCTACTCTGCAGTTAGTCTCCTACATATGCCACCTAAGAAACTATATCGGATTGAAGGTCAATTATCACTAAAACTGCAGTCCTTAGGGCTTTTAAACTCCAAGCCCCTGACCGCTGTCGATATCCAACCCCCGGGCGTACGTTCAAGGAGTCGACCGGTGTCACCCTCATTAGGCACAGACAGAGTCTGGTCAAAGACCTTGATATCATGTACCTTAATACTCGCTCCATGGCTAAACACCAGTTAGAAATGTTAAATATCTTAGATACGGACGCACCAGATTGCCTGATACTTACTGAGACCTGGCTCACAGAGGTGTCGTCCCCTGACATCCTGGCAGCCCTCCCCGATAACTATTGTATCCTACGTACAGACAGGCCATTAGGGAAGAGAGGGGGAGGAGTGGCTGCAATTATAAAAAAAGAACTTTCCGGCTCTGCCCTGCCTCACCTGGAAATTCTGTCAGTAGACTCTCTTGTAATCAGATTCAATCTACATAGTAGCACGCTGATCTATGTGATAATATACAGACCCCTCCGCCACAATGCCTGACTTTCCCAAAACCTTTCTAACTACATTGCGTCTTTGATCACTGATTATGACAAAGTAATGATTATAGGTGACTTGAACTATTGGGCCAATGAGACTGACGAGGGAAAATCTTCCAGGGAGCTTTCTGAGTCCCATGCTTGTCTAAACCTCACTCAACACATTGACACCCCCACGCACATTAAGGGCCATACCCTCGATCAAGTGTGGTCAATTAATGTCAACCTGACTAACCTGGCAGTAGAACCATGCGCTTGGTCTGACCACTTTATCCACAGTTTTAATCTGCTTGCACCCCCGCTGAGTTCTAACCCCTCTCACTCAAAAAGCACTTTTAGAAACTGGAATCGGGTCAAGCTCTGTAAACTAGTAGAAACTCGGTCTAGGGAGCAGCCGGGAGGTAATCCAGATAACTGGGAGAGCGAGATTGCCGACTGGCAAAGGAAGGCCATTAACCTCCAAGCTCCTATACAGACCAAATCCTACCGCCCCAGGCAGCATGAAGCCACCAAATCATTTAACAAAGATCTTAAAACCATTAAACTCCAAGTACGCCAAGCTGAGCAGAAGTGGAGGAAAACCTACAAAGCTCAAGATAATATTGGTTATACCACCAGTCTTCATCAGTATAAGGCAGCTATACTGGAGGCTAAGAGAGCCTTCTTTACGAACAGGGTACTCGATTCCGATAATGGATCGAAAGAAATCTTTAAGAAAGTAAAAGAACTCTCTAACCCAAGCCATGTGAGCCCATCCTTTGTGCCTAGCCAGATACTTTGTAATGACCTGAATTCCTTTTTTTTGGATAAAATAAAGAAAATTCGAAATTCGATTGCCCCCACCAACTGTGGTCTCGAAATAACAGGGATATTCCCAATCCTTGCGTTCTCAAGTCCCTCCCCTTGATGGATATGAAATGTTTCTTGGACTTCGCAGTTAAGATCAAATCAGGCTCACCTAAGGAGGACTGCCCCATTTACGTCTCAAAAGCAATCTATCGGTCCTTCCCTGATATCTTTCTCAAATTTCTACACTGCTCCCTGTCCCTTGGCATTGTACCACTTGCTTTTAAAGAGGCAGTGGTCGTTCCACTTCAAAAAAAGCAAGGCATAGATCCCAATAAATTGGAGAACTACAGACTCATTTTTCTTCTCCCATTTCCGGCAAAAGTGTTGGGGACCCATGTGGCCACTTGCCTTAGCTCTTTTCTGGAAACTACTAAATTCCAGGACAACCATCAGGCAGGTTTCCGTCCTACACATTCCACCAAAGCAGTGATTCTATCAGTCCTGGATGACCTCAAGGGACAGGCCGACATGGATCACACTCAGGCCCTGATCCTCCTTGACCTGTCTGTGGCATTTGACACCGTGAGCCACAACATTCTATTGGAGTGTATTGCCGCAGCAGGTCTCGTGGGCTCTGCACTAGCCTGGTTCGGCTCATTTTTGGAGGCCCGTAAACAGCCCTTCAAATCTAGAATGGGAGACGTGAACTGTGGCGTTCCTCAGGGCTCCTCCCTTTCGCAAATTCTGTTTAATATCTGTATACGCCCCCTGATCTTAGGTCTACATCAGAAGGGTGTAAAAATCTACAACTACGCGGACGACATGCCGTTTATTTTCACCCTTGACAACTCTATAGAGTCTAAGGACTTTGTCATGAGGTCTATGCTGTATGTCAAAACGTGGATGAATGAAAATCAACTAAAGTTGAATTCAGAAAAAAACGAGATCATTGTTCCCCACTGTAAACTTGACTACTGGACTCCCTCCTATTGACCCCCTGATCTAGGTGTGGCACCCACCCCTAAATCTGCTATAAAAAGTCTTGGTCTTCATATTGATGCTGACCTCTCCATGAGCACCCAAATTGGCTTGGTAACATCGGCATGCTTTGTCCAATTGCACAAACTGCGCAAGATCAGACGTTTTTTTAGTAAGGAGGCCATCACCCAAATTGCTATAGCCCTAATCCTTTCCAAAATCGATTATGGGAATGTCCTCTACATTGGACTCCCACAATTCCAGAGACATCGCTTGCAGATGATTCAAAATCAAGCGGCAAGGATCATCTATCTTAAGGACAGGCGATGCCATATCACTCCCCTACTTAGAGACCGCCACTGGCTCCCAGTGGAGCACCAAGCCTTGTTCAAAGCTGGCTGTACACTCTTCAAAGCTATCCAAGACACCAGCCCAAGATTCATTGTCTCTCTGATCAAGGAATACCTTCCCAAGTGGACTTTGAGATCCGCGCACCAGAACCTTTTGACGGTGCCCAGAATCCGTCGCAAACGCGTCGGTGGGACTAGGTTTTCTTTCTTGGGTTCTGGAATGCTTTCCCTGCTTCCCTCAGACTTGAGGGAGACTATCTGTGGTTCAGAAAACAGCTAAAAACCTGGCTTTTCACCGTGGCCTACAATTAGCTGTCTCAGGCTTAAAGCTGCATTCGCCAAGAAACCTGTTGGTGTATGTACGCTATACAAATTCCCATGTAACATAACATAACATACATATTTTACATAAGGTTTCAGTGTAGCTATTTAGTAAGTTACTAATTTAACTTTCCCCTTTGTGTTCGTTTGTCAAAATAACAACATCAAAAAGGCATTTTCCTTCTTCACAGCAACGCCAGAGGTCGCAATGACATCCGTAGTCATGAATACAAATGAAGAAGTGTAAAACAGATATATAGACATATTTTTAACAAAGTTTCAGTCCAGCTGTTTAGTTACGTATTGGTTTATCTTTATTTTAACAACACATTTGTAAAAAAAACTGAACTCATGAACACAACACAAATTTCAAACATACATCAACCTATCCATTGTTACCCAAACTTATGGGGAATCAAAAACTGCTGCAAAACTGGTGCAATCCACAATGTGTGACAGGACCCTCTGTAGAGGGATGAACACATTTTCACTATACATGTGGGACGATGTCCATCTCTTATTCTCTTGAAACCTAACATTGAAGATGTCTCCAACTGGTGATCTACAAGAGGGAAGCTGAAGAACCATCTACATCAGTGGCAGCAGCAACAATACCCGGCCAGAAAGCCCCTTTAGAGATACAGACTACTACAACAGATATGGCTCCACAGTTTTCAAGAATGGCTGCATATTGCATGGACTACAGTGTTGTTAAAGCAGCTGGTGACCAGTGTGTTACAGCTATTCACAATGCTGCTAAAAATCATACATGGCATTTTTCCCCCCTTTTGAATTATTTGCACATTTCATAAGAGGAGTTCATATCGAGTAGCAGGTGAACAACCTTCACAACGCAACTTTTACAACTTACTACCATTACAACGAAACTTTTACAACGCAAATGTATTTACAACGCATGTTTTTACAACGGATGTTTTTACAACGCAAGTACCTTTACAACGCAAGTACCTTTACATCGTAAGTATTATGTTTATTTAATTAATATAGACAATTAGTTTTTTATTTTATTTATTGTTATTAGAATATTTTTATTTTTATATTAAATATATTAATTTGAGTATTTAGAAATGATACTGTAGTATTAATTTTTTTAAGATAGTATTTATTTAAATATTTACAAAAGAGTATTTATTTTTTTATTTATAGATTAAGTCGGAAATGTAATTTAATAGTAGTATTAATATTTTAAACATAGTATTTATTTTAAAAAATGTAAGAGTATTTATTTTTTATTGATAGATTAAGTAGGAAATTTAAATTAATAGTAGTATTAATATTTTAAAGATAGTATTTTTTTTAATATTTATAAAAGAGTATTTATTTTTTTATTTTTAGATTAAGTAGGAAATTTAAATTAATAGTAGTATTAATATTTTAAAGATAGTATTTATTGTAAAAATTTTAAAAGAGTATTTTTTATAGATCAAGTTGGAAATTTAAATTATTAATAATATTATTTATTGGAGTTAATTTATTAATTTGAGTTAAAATAAATATTACATTTGTTATATTTTTATATAAGTAATAATAATATTAAATTATATATTTATATATTTAGTATAAAAATGAAAATTAATACTCTAGTATTTTTAAAAATATATACTGTTAATGTGAATTAAAATTGTTAAAGTTTATAAGTATTGATTTTATTGATGTATTTCAAACATGTAAAAAAATAAAACATTTGTGAAATTGTTAAATGAATAAATACTTTATAAATTTAACTTAAGTTTAGTAAATTAAAAAATTTGTAAAAGATTGTAATTTATTATGAAATATATAATTTGTAAATGTATTATGTTATTTTGAGGAGTAAAAAGATTATTTTAAATATATTATTATTATTTGAAATTTTGATTAATTACATTAAAAAAAAACTTAATTAAAATAATTAAACTAATTTTTTCAAATTATTTTACATCAAAAAATATATAAGTATAATACTTATTATTTTTGCAAGTTGTTACATGATTTAATATAAATTTTTGAAAATCAGTTCCCACGATTTTGCATTGATTCAAATGGGAGCAATTGTCCTTCATTTATTTCTATAGTTCTAGCTGATCATCCCGCGGAAAAGAAAAGGAAGGTGTCAAAGAAGAAGAAAGGGACTGATTAGAATGGAAAAGGAATAAGGATGCAGGTAAGGATTAAATATTAATTTTAACGTACATAAAAATAAAAACGATGTAACGGTATCAAAAATACATTAATAAAATAAAGATAACATCGTTTATTTTTTGTATTTTTTTAAATAAAAAATATTGAAATTTAGCATTTTTTTTTTTTTTAGATTTTTTCATATATTTGTTATTTATTTACATGTAATATAAGATTTATAAACAAATAATAATAAAATCAAACTATCACAGTATTAAATAGTCCTTTTTCAATCTTTGCAGCTTTCTATGACGTATTCACGTAAACGTAAACGTAAGCGGCCATTTTGAAGAGCATCGATGCAGGAAGCAGCTGGAAGCTGATCTGCGTCCAGGTAAGAAACATTTCTAACTTTGAATATACATGTTTAGCTTAAAAAAGAATACTTGTATTGTAAAGAAAGGATAAGGAGAGGTTGCCGTTTTAGCATTTAATGTTAAATTTGTAAAACAACATGTCGACGATCGTGTTACTAGTGTATGCCTATGTCGGTCGCAAAAAGTATAGGTTGTGATTGAAAGAAATGAAAATATAATTGTTTAACATTACTAATCTGATTTATGATATAACGAAATGGTAAATGCATTTTATTAAAAATGATTTGATTTCCTTTCAACTATAATTTTGATTAATGTTGGTAGTACATTAATGAAAAATGCTTCTTACATTTATTACAGTTATTTTGGCTAGAAACACTATCAAAAAATAATTTTGTTTGTATGCATTGTTTCTAAAAAGTGTTTTGAATTACATTGTTTGTATTATGTTAAGTTTGGAGGGATTATTTGTTTTTTTCACTTGGTTGGTTAGTAGGTTAAAAAAAAATCATTAGGCTGCAAACATTTATATAGCAGCTGTTTTGGTTTGGTGAATATAGGTTTGGTGATTATGTTTTGTATGATTGCTAATTTCTATTTGAATAAAATAGATATAGTCTGTTATTTTTGTTTAAATTTGTAAATAGCTAGGGTTGTATGGAGAGAAAAAGTCCTGTAGGAGTTAGAAATTTTTTTTAGGATGTTATTATAGTACTGTGACTGTCATATTTTGCAAAAATGATTATTTTGCAAGATTTCATAATGCAATTGAGTTTGATATATTTCGAAAAAATGTATATATTGATCATTTTGAATATTGAAATAATTCCAATTTTCTATACAGATAATTATGTAAGCAATGTATTTGATTTCAAATTATAAATAAAAGGGTGTATTTCAAATACATCTGATTAGATATTTTTGAATTTTAAAATACAATAATAAACAAAATTATTTTGTACTTCTAACCACATTTTTTGGGGATTGTATGTCTACATTTAAAAGAAGCATTTTAATTTTTTTTTATAGTTGAAAGGTTCGTACATATCTTTTTTAAAAAAAAATACATTTTTCAACAATTATATATTTCAAATAGTTTGCAAACTTGGAATGGATTTCAACATTTGGAACTAATGAAACTATTTAAGTTTTCCGTTTCAATTTGGAATAAATGGGGTTTATTCGGTGTTGCAAATAAAAGGATTACTTATGGCAGAAAAAAAGATTAAAAAATATTCAAAAAAAGGAGGCTGACCCGATTAACATTTTAGGTTCATTTAAAAAAAAAATAATATGGCCAATTGTAATTAGTGTTTTATTAAATTTAAGGCAAAGCAGGAAAGTAAGGTCAAATATTTTTTTAGAAACTTAGAATGTTAGCCACATTTTCGAGGTAGTCTAGAGCCACACACAACGAAAACTGTTGCATTATACCCAATAGTCTTTCAGACATTTCTTTTGTTTTTTTTTGTAACTCGTGGGTTTAGACTACCACTTAATGCTTGGGAAAGTCTCATTTCTTGGAAACTTTGCTCCTTCTTCAAAGTTTCCAGAAATGAGTAGAAATTAGGGTGAGGTTTTCCGATTGTATGGTTGAAGGAGTTATGCCATCCCTCAATGGCATTATTTGTTTTAGCTTCTCCCTCTAAACAGCTCGTGTAACAGTTCCACCACTCCACATGAAAATGTGGCTTCCTCCTGCGACCTGATCTGCTTAGGTGACCAATCCATGTGTCTTCAAAATAATTTAGGATGGGTGCCCATTTGTCTTCATTTTGATTGTAATATTCAGATTCAGTAATGGCAGTGTAGTACTCATCTACACTATCGGGAGGAACAAAACAAAGTGCTGTTAATTTTTTTAATTCAACTTGGAGTTTGCTGTCTGTGGAGTATTCTGTAACCAGGGATGTTTTCTGTAATTTACGCCAGAATGCCTGGGAAAAATGGAAAAAACACCCCTGAATTTGGGTGTCCGTGTACGTTTTACTGATCACATTGATCATGCTCAATTCAAAATCTATTATTATTTTCCTAGGACTTTTTGTTGTTGTATTTTTAATAACTGATAAAAGTTCAGTGTAGGTTGCAGAAGTCTTATCAGGCAGCAAACTATATACTAAGGGGATTACAATATGTTTAATTTTAGCGTGAATTGTGTAAATTTGGTAGAATGGATGGGGTGTACTTTTAAACGTCCCATCCATCATCCAAATTTCACTATTTTCTAATTTTACAAGGTTGCGGGGAGTACTAAAAATTAGAATACGTTTCTGAGGGTTTTCATTGTCATGGAGAAGGAAGGGTTCATTAGAAAAAGAAATAGTTAGATCATCTGGAATAATAATGTCAGAAAAAGTATGAGGTGTTGTGGTTTGAGTGTTACTTGCCTGCTTTTGTCTTTGAATAATTCGTCTCAAATTAGGAATTATAGGCATATTACTAGCAACATGAGAGGGGACATGTTGTGCAACCTCTCTTAAAATGGTTCCTGTTGAATCATTGGAGGTGCTTGCAAGTTCTTTCATCTCGTTAATGGTTTCCCTAACATCAATCTCCATTGCAGAGGCAGAGTGGTTGTGATCAGTAGTTTTTACAATAATATCATCATGGGTAACCGCTCTGCCGCTGCAATGGGATGAGTAGTATTGCACACACCTCCAATGATTTCTAGGAAAACTTATCCTTTCTTTACAATACAAGTATCCTGCATGGTTCAGTAGTTTGTTTTTTCCTTTTCTGGATTTGATGTAGGAAGCTTTTTCAAGTGTAGACATTATCTGTGGGGGAAAAAATTTATTAATTATATGTTTCATATAACAAAAAAATAATATAAATAAATCTAACAGTTTCTCTGCTTTTGATTTTTTATGCAATTTAAACGGTCAATCTTCAGTATATTTTTTGGGGTCATTTCCTAATGTTTCTCACCTTTGCAGGAGAAAAAGGTAATTTTGTTTTAGAGTTTAGCACACTTTCCCTCCTTTTGAATTTGTTATTGAGTTAAAATAGTATCTATTAGTACCACACCATCCTACACTTTCTTAACTGCTGTATCAAAATTGAGTTGGAATATTATTTGTTATTGGTACACCATCCAAGATTTACAATTCAGTTGCACTTACCTGGAGTTAGAAGACTAATTGATACCCCTACACCATCTCACACTTTCCCTACTGCTGCAACTACCTGCAGTTAGAATAGTAATTAATACCCCTACACCATCCTACACTTTCCCTACTGCTGTACCTACCTGGAGTTAGAATAGTAATTCATTTCCCCACACCATCCCACACTTTCCCTACTGCTGTACCTACCTGGAGTTAGAATGGTAATTCGTACCCCTACACCATTCCACACTTTCCCTACTGCTGTACCTACCTGGAGTTAGAATAGTAATTCGTACCCCTACACCATCCCACACTTTCCCTACTGCGCACCTACCTGGAGTTAGAATAGTAATTCATACCCCTACAACATCCTACACTTTCCCTACTGCTGTACCTACCTGGAGTTAGAATAGTAATTAATTTCCCTACACCATCCCACACTTTCCCTACTGCTGTACCTTCCTGGAGTTAGAATAGTAATTCGTACCCCTACACCATCCCACACTTTCCCTACTGCTGCACCTACCTGGAGTTAGGATAGAAAATAATACCCGTTTACCATCCTACACTTTCTCTACTGCTGCACCTACCTTGACTTAACCGCTTCCATGCTAATAACAAGGTCAGCTCGTCATGCAGTGCCCATTCATTTCAATGGAAATTACAGTAAAATCCTTCAAGTGCCTTAGCACTAAAGGGGTTAAAATAGTAGTTCATACCCTTCTATCATAGAACATTTTATTTTGCAGGAGGTATTTTATATACCTTTTGGTTTGGTTTTTTCCTTTGTGGTCTTGTTTTTGTTCAGATTTTTCTTTTTTGGTTGGCTTTTGGGTTGTTGACCCTTTGGTATTCGGATTCTTGTTTGCTGATTCAAAGATAAATGTGAATTTCTTTAAAAAAATAAGGAAAAGGAAATGTTATTTAAATGTTAAATGTTTCTGATACACTTGAAAATGTGAACATTAATGTGTATAATTAATATTTATATTTACTGTTTCTTTTATACTATGCTAACCTTTTCCTGTTATTGCATTTTTCAGATGTAGGAATTTTTATTTTCGTTTCCTACACCATCCCACACTTTCCCTACTGCTGCACCTACCTGGAGTTAGAAAAGTAATTAATACCCCTACACCATCCTACACATTCCCTACTGCTGTACATACCTGGAGTTAGAATAGTAATTCATTTCCCTACACCATCCCACACTTTCCCTACTGCTGTACCTACCTGGAGTTAGAATAGTAATTCGTACCCCTTCACCATCCCACACTTTCCCTACTGCTGCACCTACCTGGAGTTAGAATAGTAATTCATACCCCTACACCATCCTACACTTTCCCTACTGCTGTACCTACCTGGAGTTAGAATAGTAATTAATACCCCTACACCATCCCACACTTTTCTTACTGCTGCACCTACCTGGAGTTAGAATAGAAAATAATACCTCTTTACCATCCTACATTTTATCTTCTGCTGCGCCTACCTTGACTATAGTACTTTATACCCCTCTAATATACAACATTTTATCTTGCAGGATGTATTTTATATACCTTTTGGTTTGTTTGCTGTTTTTCAGGTCGTGTTTGTGCTCTGCTTTTTCTTTTGTTGGTTGGCTTTTGGGTTGTTGACCCTTTGGTATTCTGATTGATCTTTGCTGCTTAGAAGATTAATGTAAATTTCTAAAAAAAATAAAATAAAAGGAAATGATATTATAATGTAAAATGTTTCTGATACATTTAAAAAAATTAATAATGCTGTGTAAAAATAACATTTCTCTTTACTGTTTCTTTTATACTATGCTAAATATTTCCTGTTACTGCATTTTTCAGATGTAGGAATATAATTGTATTCCCCTACACCATCCTACACTTTCTCTACTGCTGCACCTATCTGGAGTTAGAATACTAATTGATACCCCTACACCATCTCACACTTTCCCTACTGCTGCACCTATCTGGAGTTAGAATAGAAATAATACCCCTACACCATCCCACACTTTCCCTACTGCTGCACCTACTTGGAGTTAGAATACTAATAGATACCCCTACACCATCTCACACGTTCCCTACTGCTGCACCTACCTGGAGTAAGAATAGAAATAATACCCCTACACCATCCCACACTTTCCTTACTGCTGCACCAATCTGGAGTTAGAATAGTAATTAATACCCCTACAACATCCCACATTTTCCCTACTGCTGCACCTACCTGGATTTAGAATAGAAAATAATACTCCTTCACCATCCCGCACTTTCTCTATTGCTGCAGCTACCTGGAGTTACAATATAAAATAATACCCTTTCACTAAATTTTTAAAAGTTCAGTTATATTAATAATGAAATATTTACCTTCTTTTAAACTTGACGTTTCAATTTTCAAAGTAGAAAGTAGCTTTTTATTTGTTCGAAATATAATTTCTCTGTGAAAAATTAGATACAATAGCTATGAATTTAAAAATGTATTTTCAGTTCATTGTTTTAGAATTGTCGTTTTTTAAAAACTCGATAAGTACCTTCAAATTATTTATGAAGAGGAGTGTTGCTTCTCTCGCAAAATCCAATTTTTTTACACTAGGCTTTTTCGTTGCAGTTTATAGTAGTTCGACTAAATAAAAAAATGCAAAATTTTGTGATGTGTTAAAAATTACATATGTTTATTTCATAGGAAATATTTTTAAATAATAAACACTTTTATTTAGATGTTACTATGCTTTAAATATGTAGGGTATTTTATTTATGGATATATATATCCATAATTATAGTAATATATTGCTGCTATATAAAGTTTCGTTGAAATTAGTTTAGGTAACTTACTTGTTTTTCGAGAAATTATGCTCCTGAAATATTTTCGGGTTCTATGTTCATGAAGAGGTCAGAGAGTCAGCTTTTGGCGTCTGGTCACTCTGGGAGTTGAGAATCAACTGTTTTAAAAATGGTGTCTGGCTCGTATTTATAAGTTTTTGTCAGTGTCATTGTTTTTTTTAAGAAATATAGCGTTGGCAATATTTTTTTAAGTACAATCTTCTACTGTGGAAAGTTATAATTTAAAACTTTGTGTAAAGAAATGTTGTTTTCACTTATTCGTTCCGTTTTGGCATCCATTTTGAAAGTAGTGTTGTGGTATTATATTAATGGAAAGTGTTGTAGGACATAATCAGGAAATAAACAGTTTAAAATGGCGGCTATATGTATGTATAATGTTTCTGTTTACGAATAATTATTATTCTTCATACTAATATATTTTAAATTTATTTTATTGTTATTTTCGTTGGCTTTGTAAATTTTTCAACAGTTATGATTACATGAGTATTAATTTTAATACTCAGGTATTAATTTTAATACCCGCGTATTAATTTTAATAAAATCGTTGTATATTTTGAGATTTACGTTCAGTTTTTCTCCACATTTTAAAACACTTCCCCACCCAAAACCCCTAGTTTCCCTGCATCCCGTGCCAGGTTTTATTTTACATAAAAAAAATAAAAAAAATTATGCTATTTGGCGTTGTAAAGGTATGCGTTGTAAATGATTTCGTTGTATTAGCACTTTACTATTATTAACACTATCTCGCGTTGGAATAGTATTCGTTGTAAAAACATGCGTTGTAAGAGTATTTGCGTTGTTAAAAATGCGTTGTAAAGCCATGCGTTGTAATAGTATGCGTTGTAACGTCATACATCCCGAGCAGCAACAAGGCAATGAAAATCTGAAGGACCCTCAACTTCAATAGCAGCACAACAACACCAAAGCAGATTGTCCATTCAAAAGTTCAATCGCAACTTCAAGATTTGGTTCCACAGTTTTCCCCAATGGCATCATACTGCATGGATTGTGAAGTTGTAGTTAATGCTGGAGAGCAGTCCATAACGGACTTTCGCAATGCTAGAAAGAATATTAAATGTTCATGCTGTTTCAAATTTTTGCCCTTCATAGTTTTTCCACATCAGCAGGCATTTTATTATCTTACAAAATGGGTATCTAATATCTATGTATTCATTTTATTATCTTCCAATTGTTTGTAACACAACTTACATATAACTGGCAGTATAGACAAGTCAAATTCAAAAGACTTTATTCGGTTATGTCAAATAAATAACCATAAAAGTTCATATAATCACAGCATATATAACATTCAAGATAATTACACAATTAATACAGATAAAAACAAGCAAATAAGCATCTTTGACTCAGTACAAGTAAAAAAGTTTAAATGGTTATGGATTTTCGTGAATAAAAAACATTATTAAGAAAAGCTGAGACACACGCCACAGAAAATATATCATCAAGCTTCTGTATTGCTATAAAGGCTGGTCAGCACTGTCTAAGGTTCAAAGACCTTAATATGGGAATATTCCACCTTTTCCTTGGTATTAAATAAAATTTACAAAAGAATAAAATATGTATATCGGATTGGGTGGACAAATCATCACAGGGGCATTTGCTAATACCACTTGACCAGTCATTAGTAACGGGAAAGCTTAGTAGCCTAAATAAAATCCCGAATCTAAATCTAATAAGTAGAAACCTAGCATGGTCTTTCATCTGCAGGGTTAGGTAAGGTTGAATAACCTGCGGTGTTAGTATCAACTGATGGGCGATCACCGATTTTTTAGTGAACTCAGTTTTTTCCCTGCGGTTCTCTAAATACGTTATGCATAGCCTTTTCAGCACTTTTCTCGGGATATGAATCATTGATAGGGTGTCATCATAATAGTCAAGATGATCGATGTTAACAAAAAATTACTTAATATATCTCAACCACTTCACCCGACGGACACAGTCCAATTTCAGGGAATCCCCCAGAATGAGCTGGGTCAAATGACATTCATCAGTTATCCATAGCGTGTGCCACAATAGCACCGGCTGTACCTTGATGACATCTTCTAAATAGGACAAGCCGAGTTCAGTGTGACAATTATGGGTGGACATGCTCTCAGAAATAGATAAAAGATATCGCAGGAAGCCATTTTCGGTTAGCTGTAGGGTCGAGACATTTGCATCCCCCCAAATTCCCGCCCAATAGGTTGCGACCGCAACACAACTAGCTTTATATATGCACAAAAGTTCCTTGACTGGTTTTCTTTCCCAGCTTTTTGCTAAATAATTTGAGGGCCATAATTGACTTGGCAAATAACAGGTTTCTACTTTTCACTGCACTACCCCACTGTCCTGAGCTATCAAACAGTATTCCCAAATAAGGTAAAGTTGAGGTATGATCTAATGGTTTGGAGCCAATAAACATGGTTCTACTTTTCTGGTTTGCTCCTCTGCCACAGTTCATACCAAAGGTTTTAGCACTGTTAACCTTCAGGTCCAAGTTAGTCATGAAAGTGGAAAAAGATGAAATCATAGTTTGCATTGCTACTGGGGTCCTTGCCATCAGGACAGCATCGTCTGCATAAATAAGTGCTGGAATTTGACGATTTGATGCAATAGGCATATCTTGACAGTCTGGCAGCAAGGTTTTCTCCAGATCATTAATATAGATGTTAAATAAAAAAGGGGCAAGGACACATCCTTGTCTCACTCCCCTCGCATTGTTAAACATTCTAGTGCATTCCCCTTTTTTGCTGTATCCAATCGTGGCCCTGGCACCATTGTACAACTCTCTAAGGAATTGAATAATGTTGTCCTCAACACCCAACCAAACTAAAATTAGCCATAATTTGCTATGAGTAACACAGTCAAAGGCGGATGTCCAATCCACAAAGGTTAAATACATCCGGCCTCCCTTAGCCTTAGTATATTTCTCGAGGAGAATAAAAAGATTGAGACATTGATCTATGGTCCCAACTCCTTCTCTAAAACCATATTGTAGTTCGCTGATAATCTTGTGCTCCTCTGCCCATAGGTGCAACCTGTTTATGATAACCCTACCAATGATTTTAATTGTAGAATCAAGCAAAGATATTGGGCGATAGCACACACTGTCCTGTCGCACTTTTTAAAAATGGGTACTATGATCGACTCATACCAAGTACTGACGAGTCCCACAGAGCTAGCGGCGTTAAAAGTTCTTGTAAGCAATGGCGCCCATAAAGATATATTATTTTTAAAAATATCCGCTGGGACGCCATCCAGGCCGGGTGCCTTGCCCCCCTTGCTTAAATTAATGCCCTTAATTACTTCTTCTAGGGTGAAGTTTAGCCCCTCTTTGCCCATAGACAGATTATTCATATCCATCTCAATCGGCTCACGCAGTGATTCTACAATTGATGCCGGAGTACTATAAAGAGTTTCGAAATGGCTTACCCAATTATTTTCAGAGATAGCAATCTCCATCCGTGCCTTAGTGTTATCCTTAAAATATGGTGCATTAACTGCCTTCTAAAAGGCTGTCATATCTTTCAATTGAGAAACTTCACTCAATGCCTCCCATGCTTCCTTTTTCAGCGTCTCCGTCCTCTTTCTTTGCGCAATTTTATACGCTTTACGAAGCTCCCTAATCTGTTTCTGCTCTCTAGCATGACTACTCAAGGCCCGTTTTAGTTTGGAGTATGCCTTGGTGCACGCTGAGTCAAACCAGCCCCTATTTTTACTTTTTGGGTTCTTTAATTTGACCCATAGGCTATTCTTTATACATGTTGTTATTTGCCTGAAACTATTAATTGTTTCAGTGTTATCAGCACCCATATCCAAACAAACACTGAAACACGTTTTACAGGCCTTAATTAAATTGCACAGGAACTCTTCAGGTACAACCTTTGTCCACTTTAAGGCGTATCTATTCTGTCTTGAGATATCAATATCTCTCGAGTTTAACCTGGATGTATCATCAGTAATAGAGACAGCACATGGGTCTAGTATTTCCACCCTAATGGGGAAATGATCACTAAGGGGGGTTTCCAACGTGCTATAATTGGAAACATTGTCACCATAACATGAGGAGATCAATATATAATCAATTATCGAGAATACCCCTCTACCCATAAAGGTGGCAGAAAAGGGTACCTCTGGCTGACACAGTAGGTTAGCAAAACCTAAGTCATTCATCAACAGGATTTCATTTAAAACATCCCCTGTTACTGTGTGTTCAAAGTGTGCCAGTGTAGACCCCCTGTCCACCGTTAGGCCGCAGTTCCCCTTTTCATCTCTGTTGAAAAGGGCACAATTAAAATCACCCCCCCATATGACAGCAAATTCTTTACTTTTGTTACAGATTAAACTGTTAAGTTCATGTCTCAGGGTTTTAAAGACTGCGAGAATATCTGCTGATGGAATATTATTATATAAGTTTACAATCAGAATACAAAACGTTTTACTAATATGCAGTCCAACTATGTGATAAAAACAACTATTATAAAAAATCTCCAAACTTTTACATTTAAGACAGTTTGAGACATAAGTGCAGAGCCCCCCTTTTGCTCTGCCGTGAGTTGAGCCAATGGCAGGGGTAAATATTGTTTTAAAACCATTAAGATGATACACTTCCTTGGCCCATGTTTCTTGTAAACATATGACATCATGTTCGTTAGTTCGTTTAACCCAGAGTGGATTATCTAGTTTAGCTCTGAGTCCCGCGATGTTCCAGAAGATAATTGACCATTTGTCCTTAATCTTACTGTTAGGATCATCAGGGGAATTCACTACCTTATCCAGATCGCTACCCACTGTCTCCTCACTCAAGCTTAGATCCCTCATGATTAACTTGCTAGTCGTATCGATATGTATTAACTCCTTACTAGCACTGGTATAACATGATTGGTCAGGGGGATCTGTAGTCACCTGGTCAAGCATTAATAGAGGGTACGGGGAGTTTACAGTACTATCAAGGGTTCCCTTCTCCCTTGTTGGTCAATCCACCCCCCCAAGCCCTGACAGGGGTTCAAAATAGTTACTAGTTGGAACATTGAATTGACCCCCTGCCGGAAAATAATTACCACCCTGATGAGATGTGTGGTGCGAGAAGCCTCTATTCATTAATGAGGCCAAAGGGGCAGTGAGATGATTTCCTGAAAGGGAGTTATTAAATCCATACTGTGGGTTGTAGGGCCTCTGACCACCTAATGCGACAGAAGCCAAAGGGTAAAAATAGCTTAAATCAAAGGAGAAGATACCTCCAGAATTATCATAATTCGGAAAGCCGCTTATGAACTGTACCACTCGAGAATCTCTGAAATTTACTATGATACAGTCTCCTTCAATATCCTTTGCTTGATGACCCAACCAGCTTACTCTACTTACATTTAAAATCTCCCCTTGTAGATCTGGTCTAAGAGGACGGTTTCTTCCTAACCAGAACATAACTTTATTTTTTATTTCTTGAAAGGTTTCAACCCTATCATGCTTCAACTCAGGGACACCGGCCAACAACGATGACATATGGGTATGAATCAGGGGGGAGGTTGAATCTACTCCAAATTCCCTTGCTTCTGGGTAACGCAGCTTTATCCGCTGATGCTATAGATTCTGCTTTCTCCAGCCTTTTCGTAGATCTGTCTTTATGGCCGTCGGCATGACCTCCATTTACCACGGGTCTAACTGCCTGGGGGGCCTTACCTGTTGTATTACCTCTAGCTAGCTTAGGTAGTTCCTTGGCTTTTTGACCTGGCTTCTCACTAGGTAATAGAACTGCGTGTCTGTAAGTGTTGTGGTGGTGCTGTTTTGCAAAATTTTAGTGTCCGCCAACTTCTTTAACATTACAGAGTTAGCCTGGGTAATTTTCTCAAGTGTTCCCAGCTGTTCACTTATCCTTCTGGTGCGTTCCACTAAAGGTAAAATTAGGGATTTAACCAGGTGTTCGATATTTGCTAGCGAGCACTCTTTACTCCTGTCAACATTATATGATATTTCTACTATGTCAACAAGGGGGCTATGGCATTTAAGACCAGAATTCTCAACCTGCCTTGATCTGTTAATCCTGTCCTCAGTCATCTTGTCCCTACATTCAGGCGAAGCAACTTTTTTCTTCTTGGAGCTTCCGCCTATCTGTTGGTTTCCACCGCGTTTGCGTTTTAGATTAAGGGCAGAATCCACACATGTTCTGATGTAGTATAAAATCACAACCTGAACTGTGCACCGCGGGACGCGCGCGGGACGAGCCGGGCAAAGCCCGGGCCAAGGGCGGGCCCGTCTGAGCCCATCAGAGACAGGAAGAGACTGGCCTGGGCCACCCCCCCTTGAGTTTCCCTTATCAGTAAGACTTTTCTAAACCTGTTTAATTGTAATTGTATCACTTTTATATATTTGTTCTTTTTGTTTGTGCATTTTAGAATTTTGAGACAAGCATAGGCTTTAGTATACGGCCAATGGCACCTAAAATACAGAAAGGGATAAAGTTGGGGAATAGGGGAGGGGGGTTTAACTGGCACCTTAGATGCATTCATCACAAGGGCGGCTTCTGCACTGGAGAAGGAGATAGCCTTAACTGAACGTCGCTTATCCCTTGACCCTATGTTTCTGAGAAGATCATCACTTGGGGGAATAGCATTAGTACTGTCTCCTGACCGACCACTTACCATTAGCGTTCAACATGATACTATACCCCAGCATCCGCAAGATCTATCTACCATATTAGATATCAGTGGGGCAGACCCAAGCATTGATTCTTTTATGGTTTATCCCAGAGCAGTCCATGGCCTTAGTAACATCCCGCAATTGGCGATTAAATCAATGACTGATTATACACCTGCTCTGGGCGTTGCGGGAGGATGTTTCAGTGCCCCAACGCCTTCTGGGCAATGTAGTCGCCCTCTGCTGCTGCACACAAGCCCACAGGTACGAGCGTTTCCCGCGAAGCGAGAAACGCGAGAAGTGATGGAAAGAGGTACGTGGGGGGGGGTACGGTATTCACTACCAGTCAGTATTCCCCAATGCTGCTGCTGCTTCCAGGATCCAAAAATCCGCACAAAGATTTCCTGCGGTGCGCCGTTCAGGTTGTGATTTTATACACCTGCTCTGGGCATTGCGGGAGGATGTCACAGTGCCCCAACGCCTTCTGGGCAATGTAGTCGCCCTCTGCTGCTGCACACAAGCCCACAGGTACGACTGTTTCCCGCGAAGCGGGAAACGTGAGAAGTGATGGTAAGAGGTACGTGGGGGGTACGGGATTCACCACCAGTCCGTATGCCCCAATGCTGCTGCTGCTTCCAGGATCCAAACATCCGCACAAACCATCCCTCTACAAATAAATTCACAGGTAACTTTTGACAGTTATCATGATTTACTTTTTCACTTTTTAATTATAAGTCAACAATCTCTGTATAAATCTTCTAGTAAAGGCATCCCTCTCTTTTTTGCAGCCTCTTCAGCCTAATAGAGGTAGCTGTGGCCAGCAATCCACACTGTGAGCATTTTGAATTGAAGGAGCAATAGTAGTCAAGAGAAGGCTGGAGCTGAAAGAGGTTGTTTTCCAAAGGAAAGGCAGTTAAAATGGAGTTGTTTTTTTTATACAAAAAATATTTATACATATTTCATTGGATGCTGTCAGCATGAAAGTGAATAAAGTTAGGTAGGGAAAAAGAAGTCTTAATATTGGCTGTTGTTTAAAAAAGAAATGTAATACAGACATGGAAATGCTTTTGAATCTGTGGAGTGAAGTACACCCGCTGTATCCTCTTTGAAAGCACAATGTTCTTTCTAGCATATGCTATGAACTTTTGGCCTACTGGTTTCACTGGGTTGCTAGCTACACTGAGATAAGACTATATGGGGGGGTGTTAAAGAGACAGATTGTTTTTGAAAAGTTGAGAGTGATGATTTAATGTAAGTAATGGCAAGCTTTAATTTCCAACTCGGAACTATGTAATAAACTGTTGTATAGTATTTCAATTTCAGAAAAATTATATCGTGCCGACAGGAACCCTGTTTTGAAAGAGAGGGAAAGGGTTAACTGATGCTAACCATTCACAAGTGGATATGCAGTAGTCTAAAATGAAAGACATGATTTCATTTGCTGCCTTTCTCATGCGAGAGGGGAAAGTTGAAGAGGTTGCTTTGTATGAGACTTGTATATCATTCTTGTACTTAGGGGCCGATTAGGATCGCGGACGGACTTGAGTCCGTCCGCGACCCCTGAGGAGGAGGGAACGTCCGCATGGGCTGCGGCGTTCCCTCCGAGCAGATTAGGATGTGACCGCCAGGGTGGCGGTCACATCCTCTATCTTTAACATTGCGGCGGATGCAGCTTCAAGCTGCACCCGCCGCAATGTTAAAAATGCATGCATCGCATTTGCATGCACAAAGCAGCAGGCACTGCGCAGTGCCTGCCACTTTGTGCATGCAAATGCAGGGGGGTACCATAGGTACCCCCATGTGCACCCCCCACCCCCCTTTCACCCAGGGGGCCCGCAACGGGCCCCCGAAGTGAAAGTCCGTATGCTTATCCACGGCGAAAAGGCCGCCGCGGAAAAGCATGTATTCACCACCATCCTAATATGGCTGGCGGTGTCTGATAGACACCGCCAGCCATGTTAGAGCTTTTCCGCCGCGGTCGGAAGGCAACCGCGGCGGAAAAGCTGCGGACGGAATTCCAGACCCACCAGCCATCCTAATTTGGCGGTGGGTCTTTGGAGGCTCCGCAGCGGTTTTTCCGCATCCTCCGGGCCGGCGGTGGCTTCCGCCGGCCCGGAGGATGCGGAAAAACCGCAATCATAATCGGCTCCTAAGTTTTTACAAATCTTAACAGTGTCCAAACTATGCAGAAAGAGCTAAAACAACAATATAATCTATAAACTGAATTCAGTGGTATGTATATAACGTTGTCATTATTTTTAAAAAAGTGCATTAGAAATGAAGATGTATATGGGAGTTTGAATAAAAGGAGTATTACAGTGATGAGTTAAAAGATATTAGTTGAACTGTATTTATTAGAGGGTGTGTGTTTAAGAGGTTAGTGGTGAATGTTTTGGGAAGTAAGAGAAAAATGAAGTAGTGACTGTTTATTACATTGTGTATTTTGTTGAAAAATATCAGTATAGTCTTTGAAATTTATGATTAGGAACTAAGAATGTTTCAAATGTCTAATGATCATGTGTACAATACATACATCTGTCATTTGCATTCTGGGATTTGTACTACTTTTAGTAACATTATTAAACAGGAATAGTGTAGTGAGAAATAAAACATGAGAACATTTTGTCTGTGTGTATATGAATTAGAAATCAGTAATACTTGTTAGGGATATATTGAGAAGTGTTTGTCAATGTGGTTTTTAACTTATATGACCACTTTGCAGATGCTTGGAGATATATTTTGTGTGCTTGCACATAGCTATATATACGGTGGCACTTTTGAGTTTGCTTAAAGATGCAGATAGGTATATACTTTGGGAAAGATGGCTTGAATGCGTACATCTGTTAAGAAATCGCATACATGTTTACATGGTGAGCTATGTTCAGAAAGGCTGGTAAAAATTTCCTGTATATGTTGACGGTTTTATTTTTCTTTAAACATGCTTTGTTTAAAGTTGAGAAGGATTAATAGTGCAGGATGCCTTGAGATTTCATGTGCTAGCTTCATTTTGAGTGTAACATTTGTTTGAGATATGCTGAATATATGTTTTAGAAGCAGAAGACGTATTTGAGAAATGATGTAGGTATGCCATTCACAAAAGGTTTTGTGTTTTGAAAAATTTCAAAATGTTGTTTTCTGTTAGAAACTTACTGATGCATGTGCATGCTCAGTAGCAAAGCAATGTATGTTTCTAGAGGACCATGTATTCAATTACATATCAAGTTTGATACCCAGCTATTACTCACACATTGCTTAGAAGAAAAGCATGTATACAGTAAAAGAGGTAGTTTGATACTGACAGAATGAGATAACCAATGATTCAGAGATACAGTGACAATTGCTATCTATCTAACAGGAATAAAGGTACTTTCTCAGTCACTCAGGCAGTATTCAGGCACTTGTGTAATTACCTAGCCACTACTCAGTCAGTAATCAAAACAGTGATTTACTATTCATGGAGTTATTCAGTCATCCAGAAACTATACATGTACTCTTGCAATTAGGCAGGCAGAAATTATATTGTTGTTGAAGTATGCAGGAACTATGTATACATTCATCTAATCACCTAGGTACAATCTATTGACTTATGCAATTAACAAGCATGTAACTATGCAATCATTATAACATTTGCGCAGAACCTATGCCGTCATCTAAGCACCCACTTACAATCCATATAGTCATTGAAATACTGAGGCATATTTGTGCACTGATGAAACACTCAGGGTCTACTCATGCACTCATGTGATTATGTAGCGACTACCATTGTAGTAAACCTATCGCCCATCCAGTACCTATGCAGTCATTTAATTACTGAGCCAATAGTCTTGCACAAATACAATCACCCCAGCAGTATACTTACTTTCATCCAATCTCTCAGGCTTTAACAATGGAATTATGCAGTCACTCAGACACAAGTCATGCAATTATTCAATTCTCCAGGCACTACCCATGTATTTATGTAAGCATCCAGGCACTATCTGTTCAGTCAACCAAAAAGACATGGGCTGCATCCAGTCTCTGAAATACTGTTCATCCACTCCTCCAACGGGCTAGGTGTTATGCATGGGCTTGAACAATCATGCATGCACTGTCCATGCGCTGCATAAATCACCTATATACTATGTATGCACTCTTGCAATCATTCAGACACTAGATTTGCACTCATTTAATCATCCTACCAGTATCTATGCATGTATTGAATTATTAAAACTTTTGTCATGCACTTGTCAAATCATTCAAGCTCTACTCATGCAGTCATCCAAACACCCAGATACTAGTAGTATACTCATGCAAACATGCAGGCAGTAGGTATGCAGATATTGAATGGCCCATGGAGTTATGACATAGCCAAGGAATCATGTAGGCACTACGTGTATCCTCGGGGAACAACCTAGGCACTACCTATGCACTCATTTAATCATCCAGGGAGTATTGATGTATATAACCACAGACCCATGTATTTACAAGTTTTACTAAGGAATATGTAGTCTTTAGACAATATGGGTGATAGGTTTACTACATCTCCGTAGGAACGCCATTAACTAGAATAACTAGAGGTTCCTCTTCCACATTTTCTACACCAATTGTTTTAATATTTTTCTTTCAATTTAGAGGCAAATATACAACTCTTCCCTTTAATCCTCTCTGTAAATCTGAAGGAGGCAATTTCCCTGTTTTAGGCTCCATGCGAACAATAGCCTCAAATGGATGCACACATTGAATAAGAATAGACTCATAAGTATTTAAATCCATCAGTTCAGAAGGAATATTTACCAACTCAAGAATATTATGTACAGCTCTAGCAGGCATCTTATTCTCATCTAATTTATTATAACAATATTTACAAATACGTTGATCAGAACCCAAATCAAAACAATTCTCTACCAACAAATAAGTTGCAAATTCCTTCCACTCATTATTATTCTCCTTTTCACTTTTTAAATATAGATCAACTAACCTGGTATGGTTTTTATAATGAATTCGTCTACAACAAATACAAGAAAAGTTTGGCTTTTCACCTGAAATGACCTTAAACCTTGTAATTTCTTGCTCAAAATGTTCTGTACTAAAATTCTGTACATTTTCTTCCACATTTCCTTCTATTAATGTTTCTGTTTCTGCACTGTCTTCTTCAGGACCAAAGTAACTAACCTTAATTTCTTCACAAATGTTGATTAACACAGATCCAGGCAAAAAAGCACTGTTAGCTTAAGTGCATAATACAACCTTCTCACTAAGAGGCACATTAGGATTGTGGTTAATTTGCATCCTCCAGGCCGGCGGAAGCCACCGCCGGCCCGGAGGATGCGGATTAACCGCTGCGGACTGAAAAAAGACCCCCCGCCAGATTAGGATGGCTGGGGGATCTTTTTTCCGTCTGCCGCTTTTCTGCCGCGGTCGCCTTCCGTCCGCGGTGGAAAAGCACTAACATGGCTGGCGGTGTCTATCAGACACCGCCAGCCATATTAGGATGTCAGCGGTGCTATGCCTTTACACGGCGGCATTTCCGCCGTGCAAAGGCATACGGACTTATCTTTGGGGGCCCTTTTCGGGCCCTCAGGGGTGAAGGGGGGGTGGGGGGATGGGGGGTGCACATGGGGGGCCTTTGCGTGCACGAAGCGGCAGGCACCACGCGGTGCCTGCAGCTTTGTGCACGCAAAGGAAAACATAGTTTTTTAACATTGTGGCGTGTGCTGCTTCAAGCAGCACCCGCCGCAATGTTAAAAATACAGGATGTGACCGCCAGGGTCCGCCATCCTAATGAGCACCTAATTTCCTCACTTGAGTATGATGCACTGCTAACATCCTGAAATAGTGAAAAACACTCTGACATACTTTTTTAGAAAGACAAGCCAGAGAATGACATTGTAATCCCGTTTTTTCTCACACTCTGCAAGGGTCTAATTCTTGCAACATCTTAATCTTTTGTTTAACACTTTTCTTAATATACTTACGTAAGAAATTGTGAAAAAAAACAATTGAATCCTGTCGTACACTACAAATACTACTACAATTCCAAGTGTACACTGGAGCCTTAGGACGTCTACCTAAAATTTCATCAGCTAACACCTCTTCTGCATTTCTAGGAACAATTTTCTCTTTTTCAATTGGACATCCATTCCTAACCTCATAAGCTCGACCACTGGTGTCAACTGCATGCAACAAATCATTACTCTGAAAGTAACTCTCTTCATTAAAAAATGGCTCAAAACTTGAACCATGGGGCCGATTAGGATGGCGGACGGACTTGCGTCCGTCCGCCACCCCTGAGTAGGAGGGACCGTCCGCATGGGCAGCGGCGGTCCCTCCATGGCAATTAGGATGTGACCGCCAGGGTGGCGGTCACATCCTCTATTTTTAACATTGCGGCGGGTGCAGCTTCAAGCTGCACCCGCCGCAATGTTAAAAATGCATGTGTTGCATTTACATGCACAAAGCGGCAGGCACCGCACGGTGCCTGCTGCTTTGTGTACGCAAATGCAGGGGGGTACCATAGGTACCCCCCATGTGCACCCCCCACCCCCCATTCACCCAGGGGGCCCGCAACGGGCCCCCAAAGTGAATGTCCGTATGCTTTTCCATGGCGGAAAAGCCGCCGTGGAAAAGCATACTTACACCAACATCATAATATGGCGGACGGTGTCTCATAGACACCGCCTGCCATATTATAGCTTTTCCGCCACGGTCGGAAGCCGACCGCGGCGGAAAAGCGGCGGACGGAATTCCAGACCCACCAGCCATCCTAATTTGGCGGTGGGTCTTTGGAGTCTCCGCCGCGGTTTTTCCGCATCCTCCAGGCCGGCGGACACTTCCGCCGGCCCGGAGGATGCGGAAAAACCGCCATCCTAATCGGCCCCATGTGTTTCCATTCTCCAGAAAAAACAGTACAAAAATTAGTTCTATTAATTTGTCTTTTCCACTTACTTTTGGCCTTCATAACATTGATTGGCTTATCTAGTGTTCAAATTCTATTGATTACTAAAATAAACAATTTTTTTTAAATTCGAAATCCTTTGCAACAATACTTTCCATTTTCTTTCTGATAAAAAGCTGTTTTTCTTTTACAATTCTTTATATTTTTTAAGAAATTTAAAACAACTCTGTTATAAAACATTCGCTTCCGAATCTCAACAAACTGATTTTTTGGCCTATTGCTATACACACTATCTTTACCACATATTTTCCCATTATTTTTCTTTTTTGTCTGTTTTTTGTTTGTAGTTACAGATATATATTTTTTTTCCTGATTCTCCACACTTTTTTTTACTTTTTGTTATTTTTTTTATAAAATTCTTTGTTGACTTACCAGGAGCTTTCTTTGTTTTTTCCACATTACTGTTTCGATAAATCTTGTACTTATTTTTTCTTGGAAAAGTAGGCCTGTTTATATATTTTTCTTCTCTCACTCTTTGATGGCATATTGTTTTTTCTTTCTGTAGATAATTAAAATCTGTTGTGAAGAGAAAAAAAAGGTTAATTTAAAAAAAAATTGTAGACCACTACTAGCATACGACAAAGCAATTAGAAGCACTATATGTTGTAAAGTCTGGTTCACTCCATAAGTAATTTTAAGGCACAGCAGCAGTGTTCGGGCAGTGTAGGAGTGCTGTTTCAGGGTTTAGGACAAGGCAGTGGTTTTTGAACATTATAGGGGCATTTGCTGAAAATTATATTTCAGGGTTTACAGCAGTGCAGTAGTGTTGAAAGACTTTAGCAGGTTTAGCAGGTTTATGTAGAGATGGTATTTCAGGGTTTAGGACAGTGCAGTGGTGTTCAGGCACTGTAGGGGGTTCAAGGTGGGACTGATAATGTAGAAATGAGAATTCACTGAAATGATTACTACATGCTACAGAGACAGTTGCTATGCAATTTCTACTTATTTTTTTTCAAGTGCACTGAATCTCAGCCACATTTTTTTCTAAACTTCATTTCCAGAGCCCATCTGAGTACAACCAGATCTCCCTTCAAGATGCTTATAGTATGGATTGTAGGACACAGCTATATGTTTAGAGCAATGCATTTGTGCTTGGGCAGTGTATGGTATCATGTATGGGCTTGAAGTATAAAGCACTGCATGTCCTAAAGCCCGACTCACTCCACGAGTACATGTATTCTCATATCTGCAAACACATGCATCGTGCAAGTGATTCTGTCACAATATTCCCAAAAATACACTGACTCACATTCTGATTCTAGACAAATCAAAATATCCCTTGCAATTCACTGAAATGATTACTGCATGCTACAGAGAGAGTTGCAATAGCATTTCTACAGCACATCCAGGATCTTTATTACACAGCATGGAGACTATTTGGGAATTAAGAGACCTGACACACATAGATTTTTCTAGCACTACATGTCCTAAAGCCTGACTCACTCCATGAGTACATGTATTCCCATATTCCCACAATTATTCTGCCACATTTTTCTGAAATTAAGTCTGACTCACACTGTGATCTTAGACACATGACAGTATGCCTTGCAATTCCGTAAAATGATTACTACAGTGAAAGAGAGTCTTGCTGGGAGTGCTGTTTCAGATTTTAAGACAGTGCAGTGGGGTTGTGTGATGTTACAACGCATACTTTTACAATGCACACCTTTACAACACATTTTTTACAACGCAACATCCATTACAACGCATTCCATTACAACGCATGCCATTACAACGTATTTTTAAAAACTACCTTTACAACGCATTCCATTACAACGCATACTACCTTTACAACGCATACCATTACAACGCATAACATTACATTGCATGTATGGTAAGTATTGGATAGTGTAGGGGTAAAAACTACTATTCTAACTCCAGGGGGTGCAACAGTAAGGTAAGTGTTGGATAATGTAGCGGTAAAAATTACTTTTCTAACTCCAGGGGGTGCAACAGTAGGGTAAGTGTTTCATGGTAATGGTATGCGTTGTAATGGTATGCGTTGTAATGACTGTGTTGTAATGACATGCGTTGTAATGGTATGTGTTGTAGTGTCATGCGTTGTAATGGTTGCGTTGTAATGGCATGCTATGTAATGGATGTTGCGTTGTAAAAGTTTCGTTGTAATGGTAGTGCGTTGTAAAAGTTGCGTTGTAAAGGTTGTTTCCCGTGCAGTGGTGTTCAGGCAGTGTAGGGGCTCAAGGTGGGACTGAGAATGTAGAAATAAGAATTCACTGAAATGATTTCTACATGCTACAGAGAGAGTTGGTATGCAATTTCTACAGCACACCCAGGATCTTTATTACACAGCATGGAGACTATTTGGGAATTCAGAGGCCTGACACACATGCTGCTTTGGACTTTATAGCACTAAATGTCCTAAGGCCCGACTCACTCCATGACTACAGGTATTGCCATAATTTAAAAACACATCAACTAAGCAAATTATTCTGCCACATTTTTCTGAAAAGAAGTCTGACTCACATTGTGATCTTAGACACATGACAGTATGCCTTGCAATTCAGTAAAATTATTACTACAGTGAAAGAGAGTCTTGCTGGGAGTGCTGTTTCAGATTTTAGGACAGTGCAGTGATGTTCAAGCACTGTAAGGGGTCAAAGTGAGACTGAGAATGTAGAAATGAGAATTCACTGAAATGATTACTACATGCTACAGAGATAGTTGCTATGCAATTTCTACTTATTTTTTTTCAAGTGCACTGAATCTCAGCCACATTTTTTTCTAAACTTCATTTCCAGAGCCCATCTGAGTACAACCAGATCTCCCTTCAAGATGCTTATAGTATGGATTGTAGGACACAGCTATATTTTCTGGAGTGAAAGGTATGCAGCAAATAGATGCTTTCTCAACTTTGACTTACCAATTGTGGATATTATGTGGATTGGCCAGAGAGGATTGAGATGTCACCAATTGATGCCATTGGTAAAATCCTTTTTGCATCTCCCACACCCTGACCTCATAATTGTGCACTGTGGTGGCAATGACCTAGGCACTTTGACTGGGGTAGGTCTGGAAATGCTTTTAAAGAACACCTTTGGGCAATTGATGTCACTTTTTCCACAAACTGCCTTTGTATATTTTAATATATGCCAAAGGCAAAAATGGAACTGGTCCAACCAATATTTTCCACAGATTGAGAAAGCAAGGAAATATGTGAATAAGTCTGTTTCTGCTTT
Source organism: Lissotriton helveticus (assembly GCF_964261635.1). Classification (NCBI taxonomy): domain Eukaryota; kingdom Metazoa; phylum Chordata; class Amphibia; order Caudata; family Salamandridae; genus Lissotriton; species Lissotriton helveticus. The sequence goes on along the minus strand of NC_136071.1, from coordinate 879,625,544 downwards.
CCTCAGAGACTATGGTATGGGTTCTATATACCACAACAACTTGCTTTACAACATGCAAGGCATATATGTATATATATATCTATACATCTATATATCTATATATATATATATATATATATATATATATATATATATATATATATATATATATATATATATATATATATATATATATATATATATATATATATATATATATATATATATATATATATATATATATATATATATATATATATACGCACACCAAGCCATGAGGCTTGCGAAAAACATTGGCATCGTGGCATATTTTTCCAAGGGATTGGATTTTGCAAGCCCACCTCAGCTACAGACCAAGCAAGAGGCCGCTACTAAGAGCAGTCTGTGACTTCACGAGGACTCGTGATCACTGCATCTATGCGTCACGGCCCGGTTTGTTACCTGGATTTGGGGTTGAGACGTTGGGGACTGGAGACGATCTTGAACACTTGTATTTTGGGACACTCCCGGCAGTCATAAAGCCTTCTCCCCCCTTTATTTATTTATTTATTTATTTTATTTATAAAAATCTATAGCGCACAAATACCTTCCGGTGTCTCGGCGCTAGAGCTTACAGATTGCAAAAGGGTTCCTATTGGGAGTTTACTGATTAAAAAGCCAGGTTTTAAGATGCTTTTGGAATGTTAGCAGTGATGGGCTAAGTTTAATGTAGGGAGGGAGCAGGTTCCACAGTTTAGAAGCGGCAACCACAAAGCGTTTGTCTCCCCATGTGGCTTTTTTGGTGCATGGGATTTGAAGCTGTTGGGCTGAAGATAAACCTAATGTTCGACTAGGCGTGTAAACACAAATAGCCTTTTTTTTAAATTCCGGTCCAATGTTGTTCAATGCCTTATATGTGATACACAAGGCCTTAAACTTCGTACGGCTTCTAACCGGCAACCAATGTAGTTGACGAATGATGGGAGAAATAGATGAATACTTCTGTGTGCCGGTTAGAATCCTTGTGGCAGCATTTTGAACAAGCTGTAGTTTGTTCAAAACTTGCTCCTGCGCGTTCAACAATAGGCCATTACAATAGTCCACCTTAGACAATACCAAAGTGGACATTAGGGTCTTGCCTGCATTTGGGAAAAGAAATGGAAGCAATTTCTTTACCATTCTTAGGGTAAAAAAGGAGGCTGAGACCACTGCGTTGGCATGACTGACAAAAGCTAGCTTGTTGTCGAATAGAACCCCCAAATTCCTAACTTTGGATACTGGTGATGGAGGGGTTCCTAACTCCGAAGGCCACCAAACTGGGGACCAAGACGGGGTCAGCTCACCAAATACCATGACCTCAGTCTTGTCAGAATTTAACTTTAGACAATTCTGATCCATCCAGGTACTGATGGCTCTCATACCCTCCTGGAAATTAGCAGCGGCCACTGCTCCTCCATTTTTGTGGATCGCCAGGACCAGCTGGGTGTCATCAGCGTATGAGGTCAGTCCAATACCAAATGACTCGATCACCCTCGCCAAGTCCGACACGTAGATGTTAAAAAGTGTCGGACTTAGCGAGGAGCCTTGGGGGACTCCACAAGGCAGAGTGAAATCAGGAGAGTAATAACTCCCCATCTTCACAGACTGCTCTCTATCAGCCAGGAAGGATGCCAGGAGTGCTTTGGCTTTGCCCTGAATGCCTATTGCAGCGACACGGTCGATCAAGATGGTATGATCGACCGTGTCGAAGGCTGCAGACAAATCTAACAGTATTAGGACCGCTGCACCACCCTGGTCCATGATTATCCTGACCTCCTCTGCTGCCTTTATCAGAGCAGTCTCGGTCCCGTGGCCCTTCCTGAACCCAAACTGGGTGTCATCCAGCAGATCAGTCTGATCAATATAGTTCGACAGCTGTAAGTTCATTGCCTTTTCAAAAATTTTTGATGGATAGGGGAGCGAGGCAATAGGGCGATAGCTTTTAGGCTCTGATGGATTTAGGGTCGATTTTTTTAAGAGAGGTTTTACAGTGGCTTTTTTCCAGATTGAGGGGTAGTCCCTGGCATTACAGATGTTAGTGAGCACCGGGGCTATCCGATTGGATAATGATTTGAGGATGAATGGGGGACATGGATCCAAAGGTGATCCTGACTTAATAGTGTTCATAAGTTATTTCATAGCCTGTTGGGATAGTGGGGAAAAAGCCTCAAAGGTTGGCTTAGGGGACGTGAGAGGGATCTCCAAGCTGGATGAATCAGTGATAGTTCTTTTAGTAAAGTTGTTAAAGATGTCTTTGACCTTTGCCTTAAAAAAATCCGCTACCTTATTGCAGAAAATTTGAGATGGCTCTATGGTGGCAAGAGCTGGTGGATTGGCTAATTGTTTAACCACCTGATATAGCTGTTTGCTCGAATTTTGAGCTAGTTCTATCTGTGTACTATAAAAGTTACATTTTTCTGCAATTATGAGTTTTTTGTAGCTTGACGAAGCTTTCTTGTATGTATCTCTGTCATTGTTGGCGTATTTCATACGCCAGCGCCTCTCCAAATTTCGGCATCGTTGTCTTTCAAGCCTTAGTGGTTCCGAGAACCACGGCGCGGAGGGTTTAGTGCGGTTTGGCCGCATCTTTATGTTAGGTGCTAAGCGGTTAAAGGCATTGTTCAGCCAATGTCCATAGTTATTAGATGGTTCATGTGGATCAGATATGTCTTCTGGTCTCGTGGACTCCAAGGTATTATGTAAAACGGTGGAATCAAGGTTTTTCCAGTCGCGACATTTAATCTGGGGGCGGATGGGAGGGGATACATTTTTATGATTCTTGACTAAGATCGTGAATTTCACTGCCGAGTGATCCGTCCATATAAGCGGGAGCACTGTAGGGTAAGTCATATGAGAATTGTTTGTAAATAAGCCATCCAGAATGTGGCCTGCTTGATGAGTGGCTAAGGAGACCCGCTGTTCTAAGCCAGCGGCCGAGAAGTCGGAGATAAGAGTGGACGAGTCTTTATCTGCAAGATTTTCTAAATGAAAATTAAAGTCTTCCAAAATTGTGTAGTCTGAATTGGCGGCTACTGGTTCTAATAGGAAATTGAGGTATTTCAGGAAGGGTATGCGTGAGGTAGGTGGTCGATACAACAGAGTTCCCTTAAAGGTTTGTATAGGGGAGAGAGTAATAGTGAAACCTAAAACTTCAGCAAAATCGCAATCTAATGGTTCTGTTTTTATAGCTAAATTGGCTCGGTGTATAATGGCTAGACCACCGCCCCTTTTGCCGGATGATCTGTCTAGTCTAATCACATGATAGCCGTCTGGGGTGGCTATACTAAAATCTGGGCCAGATGCTAGATCTGCCCAGGTCTCAGTTATAAACAGAACGTCTATATTTTGGTTGGCTATGAGTTCCGCCACGTCTTCCCTATGTTTTATAAGAGAACGTGCATTTATAAGTGTGCAGATTATGTGTTTATCTTCGTTTCTAGGGACCAGGAGGGATGCTTGCTGTGAGTAAGGTAACGTAATCTTAAATGAGCAGTTCAGACAGGCGTTAGAAAGCAAGTTACAAAAGGAATCAGTTTCAAAGTGAGTACAGCTCTTGTAATTTACAGTGTTTCCTATACTCAGAAGCTGCGCTCTGGAATAGGTTGTTACCTTCGTTGTGTAGTGGGTTCTGCAGGGGCCAGGGGATGTGGCGCACAGCGCGATCCCAGCGCGGACTGGCGCAGACTGGCACCCCTTTGGCGCGGCTTCGGCGCGGTAGCGGCGCTCCCGCTGCGCTCGACCGCTGCGCTTCCGGGTAGCCATTTTTAAGGTCTAAGCCCCGCCCCCAGCTGGAACGCTAACTCCGTTCTGGTCGGGGAGCCGGCCCTGAGGCACAATGGAGCTCTACCCTGCCCTCCACACAAACGGCACGGAGCCGCGGTGGAACGGGGCTAGGGGTTCAGAGTAATCACAGTACTGCTAGTAGGTTAAAATAAATTTTAAAATAACAGTTGTTACATCAATTGCATCGGATTGCAGAAGGTGCGCTTTTAACAGGGGGAATTTTAAAAATACTGCGTTTAGAACTGGGCTTAACAGGCATGCAGAGGAGGATCCCCTCGCAATCTGCACGAGCTCTTCACAACAAACGCACAAGGAGCTGCCACCACCTTGCTAGTCGCCTGAACCCCCAGTCACGCTTCTTCTTAAGGTCTAAGCCCCGCCCCCAGCTGGAACGCTAACTCCGTTCTGGTCGGGGAGCCAGCCCTGAGGCACAATGGAGCTCTACCCTGCCCTCCACACAAACGGCACGGAGCCGCGGTGGAACGGGGCTAGGGGTACAGAGTAATCACAGTACTGCTAGTAGGTTCAAATAAATTTTAAAATAACAGTTGTTACATCAATTGCATCGGATTGCAGAAGGTGCGCTTTTAACAGGGGGAATTTTAAAAATACTGCGTTTAGCACTGGGCTTAACAAGCATGCAGAGGAGGATCCCCTCGCAATCTGCACAAGCTCTTCACAACAAACACACAAGGAGCTGCCACCACCTTGCTAGTTGTCAGGCACAACAGCGCACACAGTAGCACAACGTGGTTCTGCGTTCCATACTCACCGGAAAGATGCATGCTGGGACATGCAGTCATTACCAGCAGGCTGCATCTGCAGTCAATAATGGGCGGAATCAGCAATACTCCAGCCAATGGGAGGGCCTTTGAAGATCTAAAGAAGGGAGCAAGTGTTACCCAGTGTGAAAGGCATCTGAGGAAGGCACACGCCGAAATGCGTTATGCCTGGCAATAGTGAATAAAGGGTCGCCGAAAAATTCCCCGCTGTGTCCCCTGGTCTCTTTCTCGAAGTGATGTCCTGTATATATATATATATATATATATATATATATATATATATATATATATATATATATATATTCACTGAAAAAACCATAGGTTATAGACCATATATACTTAGGAATTAGCATTTACAAAACCTTGAAAATTCACTGAAAAAACCATAGGTTATAGACCATATATAGTTAGGAATTAGCATTTACAAAACCTTATTTCACTCACACAAAACCATTGAAATTCCATATATAGTTAGTTGCACTAACTATATATCGCGCACCCGCAATCCACTGCTGATGATGTCACATATTACATCATTCATGACATGGTCAGTGACATCACTGATGACATCACTGATGACATCTCAAATGACATCACTGATGACATCACTGATGACATCTCATTTGACATCAATGATCACATCACTGATGATATCATTCATGTAACAATACAATGCATCACCTCACACTTTAATATAACCTCTGTTACACCCAGTGTTAAATACAGAGTATAATTTTTGAAACCTTTGACACACCAATACTAGTTACTACATACGCACTCACTGATTCCTACGTCTACACACACATTCACTCATTCACCCATACAATCATTCATACATACAATCACTCATCTTTACAACACTATCATATGCACTCATACACCTATACAGACACTCACACTCTGCCACTCATCCATGGAGTTACTCACACACCTAGTCAGTCCTGTAAAGAATCAATCACACTTCCATTTTCTCATCTATACAGTTAAACATAGAACACCTTACATTTTCAAACATATACTACACACATACTTAGTCTCTTATACAATCACTGATACAAGTACACATTCATCTGCACAGAGTCACACACCTCCCAGCCAGCCACACACACACTCAGTCTCCCATACAAATACTTGGGCAATCAATCAATAACCCATATAGTTACTCATATAGCTACTGATCAACACATGCAGCAGTTTACAGAACAACAGACATAATGATGCACAAATTAAGACAGTTTAGTCACTAACCCATGCACTCAGTGAGACATATTTAATCACTCACTCATACAATCAGTCATGCACCTACTAAATCATTCATCCAGACACTTATACATCCACTCATTCTTCAATATGTAAGACATATTTAAACTTTACAGAAACATAAAATTACTGGATGTTGTTTTCAGTGATGTCATCAGTGATGTCATTTGAGATGTCATCAGTGATGTCATCAGTGATGTCATTTGAGATGTCATCAGTGATGTCATCAGTGATGTCACTGACCATGTCATGAATGATGTAATATGTGACATCATTAGCAGTGGATTGCGGGTGCGCGATATATAGTTAGTGCAACTAACTATGGGGCCGATTAGGATGGCGGTTTTTCCGCATCCTCCGGGCCGGCGGAAGTGTCCGCCGGCCTGGAGGATGCGGAAAAACCGCTGCGGAGCCTCCAAAGACCCACCGCCAAATTAGGATGGCTGGTGGGTCTGGAATTCCGTCCGCCGCTTTTCCGCCGCGGTCGGCTTCCGACCGTGGCGGAAAAGCTATAACATGGCAGGCGGTGTCTATGAGACACCGTCCGCCATATTAGGATGTTCGTGAATACATGCTTTTCCACGGCGGCTTTTCCGCCATGGAAAAGCATACGGACATTCACTTTGGGGGCCCGTTGCGGGCCCCCTGGGTGAATGGGGGGTGGGGGGTGCACATGGGGGGTACCTATGGTACCCCCCTGCATTTGCGTGCACAAAGCAGCAGGCACCGTGCGGTGCCTGCCGCTTTGTGCATGTAAATGCAACACATGCATTTTTAACATTGCGGCGGGTGCAGCTTGAAGCTGCACCCGCCGCAATGTTAAATATAGAGGATGTGACCGCCACCCTGGCGGTCACATCCTAATTAGCACCTGCGGACGTTCCCTCCTCCTCAAGGGTGGCGGACGGACGCAAGTCCGTCCGCCATCCTAATCGGCCCCTATATATGGAATTTCAATGGTTTTGTGTGAGTAAAATAAGGTTTTGTAAATGCTAATTCCTAACTATATATGGTCTATAACCTATGGTTTTTTCAGTGAATTTTCAAGGTTTTGTAAATGCTAATTCCTAACTATATATGGTCTATAACCTATGCTTTTTTCAGTGAATTTCAATGGTTTTTTAATAGCAAATATCAAAAGCTTTAAAATGTATTCTTCTTTAAATCGAAAAATATATTTTATATGTTTTTAATACAATTTTTTTATATATTTTTTTTAATAATTTTTTTTGTTTCGCTTCCGGTCCGCAAACCGGGTAGCTTCCCGTTAGCTCAATTTGCTGCCGCGACCCGGTCCGCGAACCGGTAAACGTTCCGTTTGCGCAACTGCCGCGTTAGAAAACAACATCGTAACACGTCGCTTGACAGCGACGTGTCGCGTAACCGCGACGTATCGCGTTGTCGCGTAATGCGTCTTATGACGCGCCGCGTTAGCGCACCCGGAAGTGCTCCGGTGCACGAAGCGAGGCCCGAAGCGCAGCTTCCCGGAAGCGATCCGGGACGCGGCGCGGAGCGCGTAACGTAAGCATACCAGGTCATGTGACTTGTTAATAACACTTTTCATTGGTTCATTTCACTTTTGGTTTCCTAATGATGTAAGGCTAGGTCATGTGACCTAAAAATAACACTTTTCATTGGTTTAGAACTATTTTTTTTCCCAAATGATGAAAACCCCTCCTTGTTTCCTCACTCTGACTTTCATCTTTGTGAGAGGAAGACCTTTTTTCATCACTTAGCAATGGCAAGTGTTGTAGCTTCAGCTGGTGCACCCCCACCACCACCACCACCTTTTAGGAAGAGAGGACCACCTCCTAAGGTTATGGTTGAGCAAGAGGAGGAAGAAGAGGAAGAAGAGGAAGAGGAAGAAGAGAGGCATTTTTTGCGAGAAGAGCCTAGAAGGTCCCGTGTCAAAGTGAATTTTATTTGGCAATTTTTTAAATATCCCCAGGGCCAAAAAAAAGTGAATGCTCAGTATGTAACTTGCCTTATTTGCAAGAAAGATCTGTCCAGAGGGACAGATAAAAAATATAGTTATGGCAATTATACGATGCATCGCCATATGGAGAGGTGGCACCCTAACAACTACAGTGCTGCGCAGGTACGTGACCTGCAGGATAACCCCCCTCCTGTGGCCAGAAGATCAAATGTAGAGGAAGTGACTGGACCAGAGGCGAGGGAGACGGTCCCAAATATACAGATGAGGTTCGGGACAATCAAACAAGTGTGCGTGCGTTGCGGTCAGTTGATTTGCTACAGAGAAAGTAGCATCAATTTAATCAACTTAGCAATTGACAATCATGATTGTCCAAACCGGCACAGAAAATAAATTATCTTTTTTTTTTGGTTGCTCCTGTTGAGCCCTTTAGAATGAATCGTTTTCGTTTCCCCCCACCCCCAAAAAAGCAAAATAAATATAAAACCGTTCAAAAAATACAAAAAAAGTAAAAAAATGTTAAGAAAAATAATAAAAAAAATATAAAACAACAAAAATAATTTAAAAAAAGTTCTTTTCAGAACTACCTCCCCTTTATAAAAAAATTGCTAGAATGTTTAGCACTCTAGCAACCTCTATTTCTTTTGGTTCGCTTCCCGGTTCGCTCGCCGGTACGCGAACCGGTAGCGAACCAAAAAAAAAAATTTTTTTAAAAAGAAGAGTAAGTATAAGGGAAGGAAACAGAGAGTAATGTTAAAAGAAAGACAGCTATAGGGAGTAAACCAGAGATACTGTTTAATAGATCTATTTACCGAAGAAAAGATGGAAGAGGGTATAATTGTGAAAAACAAAATAGATAAGGAAGTGAAAGAAAAAAAGGAGAGTAGAAGAATAATAAACAAGAGTTTCTTAGAGAATGTGAGTGAATGTTCAAAATAAGATTAAAACATGTGGAATAACAGAGAGAAAAAACAGAAAGCAGAAAAGAAGAAGTAACAGAAAAGGAATGATTGAAACAGCAAAGAAATGTAAATAACATAGGGGCATATTATCAACATAGGCGATAAAATTATCGCTGCTTTTATCGGCAGAAATCTGCTGCTACAGCCGCTTTTGCGGCAGAAATCTGCTGCTAAAGCCGCTTTTGCGGCAGAAAACTGCCGCTAAAGCCGCTTTTGCGGCTGTTTTCTGCCGATAAAAGCAGCGATAATTTTATTGCCTGTGTTGATAATATGCCCCTTAGTGTGCTTGAACTACAGGGAGAAAGCATAATGAACAAGTAGTGAAAGAGTGATCAGTCAGAGACCGTGAGAGTAATAGAGACGGAGTGAGTGAACAAGAGTGAGGAACTATGAGAACAGAGGGACTGAGAAAAGGAGTGGAAGGAGTAGAGTAAGTAAGTAATAGAGAAAGGAATGAGGGAAGTAGCAAATGCAGGAAACTGAGGGTTAAAGAAATGAAGCAGTGGAACTAATAGAAGTTAAATGTGATAGAAATGTAACGAAAAGAGTACAAAACACTTACCTTATAATTGTCGTTAACTTAGTCACTTGTTATTTTTATACTTTCAATCTGTGAAAAAAAAAAATTTGAAAAATATTAAAACATGTATTTAAAAATTAGAAAAGACAAGGGAAAAGATTGACAATCATCCAATTTTACAAAGAAATAAAGTTAGAGATAAACATGCAGAAAAAAAAGAGAAAGAAACGGTGATAGACAGTCAGACACAAAAAGAAATTTAAATAGAGTAAATTACTTAGAGAGAAAAAAAGAAGATACTTTCAGTGACAGAAAAGAAGGATAGAAGAGTAAACTAAATTGAAGTTGTGTAAGCTACTAAAACAAAGTGAGTAAAGTAAACTATATAAGGAAAGGGTGAATAAGGAAAAGAGAGTGAGAGAGAGAGGAGACAGAGGAAGTGAAGGAAAGAGTGTCAGATACAGACTGAGTGAGGCATCTACACAATGTGATTCGTAATGTTAGGAAACACAGGTAATGTATTTGAAAAACGTGCAATTTTTTTTGCTCAATCCACAATCACATCACTTGTGTTTCCTTTGCTTAGGTATCTCATTGTGCAGAAGATGTCTAGCATATGAATGAGTACGCAGAAGATGAGCACTGTATGCAACAACTTTGACACTTACAGAAGCCTCAGCTGCTCCATGCCCCCTACACAGTCCTAAATATATACATTTTAAACTGACGGTATCTTGTTGCAGATGAAGTGAGGCCAATCTTGCAACATGGTGCATCTTTTGCACTGCTGCTGCGTCACAAAAGTGACGCAATGGCGGCGCAAAAGAGGCGCACGGCCATCATAAATCTGCCCCTAACATTTTAAATGATTGTTTCAGGATGCCGATAAGGTGTGGCCTATCCAGAGATTTGTTTGAGGTTAGGCCTACTCAGGGTTGCAGATGAAATTTAGGCTTATTGAAGAGTACAGAGGAGATAATACATGTGCAGGCCTACCAATGAAGTGAGTCATGTCCACTGCACTCTTGAACAAAGGCCACACCTCCTCTGTGTCCCTGGACAGGCCTAAACCTCATCTGCACAATGTGATTCGTAATGTTAGGAAACACAGGTGATATAATTGAAAAACGTGCAAATATTTTTGCTCATTTCACAATCACATCACCTGTATTTCCTCAGCTTAGGTATCTCATTGTGCAGATTTAGTCTAGCATATCCAAGAGTACGCAGAAGGGGAGGACTGTATGCAACAGAGCAATGTACATTACTCACCTCCCTTGACACTTACAGAAGCCTCAGTTTCTCCATGCCTCCTACACAGTTCTAAATGTATATCATAAATACAAAAAGGTACAGAAATAATTATACATGTTAAATGGTTTATTTTTGCTGTTCTCAGAATATATCAAATTTCACTAAAAACAGTGAGTTGAAGGTATTCATCATATAACAGCGGGGAAAAAAAACACAATCAAAATGATTGTATTTAAAAAACCCATATACCATAACCAATCAGAAATCAGAACTCCTGAAAAGTAACTCACTTTCCATGACGTCGAAGGATGTCCTATGAACAGCTTATACTCTGCTGTGCTGTTATTATTTTCTGCCCGCCACTTTCTGAAAGAAAAGCTCCATCGTATTGACAAATATGTTACATACAATAAATGACTTCTCGCTCTCTACCGCACTTCTCCTCAAGGCCAAATCGTGTAAGAGCCATTTATAACTCTTGGAATTCTTCTAAGCAAATCCCGTCATTTTCTTTTTCCGCAACTTTCAGAAAGAAAACGTCCAAGATCACTTTCACAATCCTGTACTAGTAATATCTCACCCTTCTTGCTCACTCATGTTCCACATTAACTTTTCACTTTGTACTACACTACTTATCCTCAAGGCCAAATAGTGTAGGAGCCATTAGAACCTCTTGAAATTCCTCAGAGCAAATCCCAAGATTCCTACCCTAAAATTTTGGTTGTAAAAACACCAGGTAAGAATTTTTAAGGTCAAAAGGCAAATTTTTTTTAAAGTTAAAACAGAATCATTGCAGAATGACCAGCCGTGTCTAGACTTCAAATAAGCTGTGTAATGTCCTGATGTTGTTGAAGGACCGTCATGATATATAATTGCTGCAGTTACAAAAGTCCTTCCTGATATTGACAACTGCGAAGCCACAAAATGTTTAATTAAAGTTGTCAATTTTGTTCCATCAGGCCTACATCGTTGGAACATTAAAATGACATACTGGCCATATGTTCGTATAAATAATGTGGACAGCATTGGAGACTTACATTTGCTCACTCCATGTTGTGATCGGCTGCTTTTACTAGCTTATTAAAGGACACTGATTTACTGTCTGGCAAAGTTAAATATATAAATCTTTCTGAGTCTACACTAGTAGTACTTGATACCCTACAGTTCTCGCAGTCATGCTGCCATTGATAAGAAAGGCCAAACAGATGATCTACATGTACACCTTCATCTTGCAATACATCAAGCATATACATAAAAAACTCCTGACAATCTTGCTGAATATTTTGAGAGAATTGCGTTTGACCTGAACATTTGTTTAACAGATTTCGAATTTCAGACACACTTTCTATTTTTGTTCTATCAGTGCTACATTTCTCTAACACAGAATTCAACAAACTGCATAATCTTTGATCCGAATTGACCACAATCTCTTCTTTTAAAGTTTCTAGAGAAAAGACAACATTAACCACTACATTAGCATAGCAGTTGACTCCAGAACTATTTTCAAATTAAAAACCAACAACATCTTCAACAGAATCCATTTTTTTTCTGCTTATAATTTCAGGTTCATCGACTTTTCGTCTTTTTGCTAAAACCTCCCTACTATTGGTCACATTTCTTCGTTTCCGGCCTACCACACGTTTCTCAAACAAAGGATATTGAGGCAAATGTGGCGCATACTCTCTTCGTAACCTATTGTATTCCTTAACACAATCTAGATCCGCACAAATGTTTGTGACATCACACTCAATCAAGTACAATCCCGATAAACTTCTGACTCGTGACAATGCCACATATGCCATACCCTCCTTGAACACAGAACTGCCAATATTCACCAATGCACTGTCTACACTTAAACCTTGTGATTTATGGATTGTCACCGCATATGCCAAGCAAACAGGAAACTGCTTACGGCGAACATATAAGTCTTTTACAAGCAAAAACCTAGCAGAGCAACGACCAATTAGCTGTACTTCCTCAATGCCATCAAATTTAATTTTTAAAAATTCAATTCCATCTCTATTTCTGTATTTCACAAAATCAACAACATTACCCATTGATCCATTTACCAGACCTCTTTCAACATGTAAATTCCTTCTTAAAATTATACGGCAATTTAAGCACACATTCAGAGTCTTTTCAAAACCTGCAGTTTTAGATATAGTCTTCTCTAATGAATCCAATTTCGATTTCAAATTCTCAGACAAAATAATTGTTGATCCCATATGCTCTACTCTGTCAATAGCTTCCAGTTTCACAATCTCTTGGTTTTCTAAATGCAACATTTTGTTGTTGAAGATGGCACATTCTGCAAGAGTTGGCATCAAACATATTCCAGATTTCTTCTCAGTAATTTTCCGAAAAATATTCTCAGGCACAACGTCTTCTTCTGGATACAAATTTGACAGTAATCGTGCATGTAAAGCTTCTTTCCCATGCTCGGTCACTTTTCCGATTCTAACATCTTGTAGAATATTCTTGTAATCTTCATCCTTCGCCTGACGCATATTTTCACGCAGTTCAGCATAATTGAAGTTTAACCATATATTGACGTTGCCAATGCTCCCTAGGCACTTCCTGGTATCTTCATGCTTGAGCATTTTGAACACAGGTTGTCCTTTCACTGGTGTCAGCTGCAGAAGATCACCGAAAACAATGATGTGTTTGCCACCAAATAACACATCATACTCTGTTTTGAGAACTTCTTGCATTCTCAAATGCACAAAGGCAAGCATGATATTGGAAACCATGCTTACTTCGTCAATGATAAGAAGTTTCATTTTCCTCAAGACTCTTGAAACTTCACAACAAGCATCTCCAGATAACTTGTGGTATTGTAATTTGTTATCATGCTCCACTGGCAGCATCAGTAGACGATGGAAAGTAATACCTTTAATGTTATGTGCTGCCAGTCCAGTTGGAGCGGTGACAACACAAGACAGCGATGACTCAGTCCTTTTCTGCAAATAACATGAAATTGCTTTAATGAGGAAACTTTTTCCAGTTCCCGCTTCTCCATTCACGTACAGACGGACAGGCTTCAACGCCGTACATGAGCACTCTTTCTTCTCATGACTTAATCCATGATCAATTTGGTTGGTAACTTCATCATATATTTTCCTCTGCTCAACGTTGAGTTGTCTTTCCAAGTCTTCTAAGTTAACCGCATCCTCCTGAGCATGTGCCATGGCTCTTTCCACTTCAATCATGGCAGTGGCAGCTTCATTTTCGATAACTGGTCCTCCTAGTGGATCCTGACTCAATGAAACAGAACTCTGACTGTCCTAAGAACTGTCTCTAGCAATCTCGGCTGCAATCATTGCTTCCTGCTCGATTTCCGCATTCAACATTTCTAGATATTTGGGAAAAACAGGACATTCTATGGTCTCCTTGGCGGCATTGAAAGAGTCTTCGAAACAGAGGAAATCTCCAAGCAGTTCCTCTTCTGCACGCCAAGGCTTGAAAATTTGCAAAAGAGCTAAATAGAAAAACTCTTTTCTTTCAGGAGATTCGCCACTCAATTTTCGATGGTTTACCAATTGGCATTTTCTTTGCTTGACCAGACATCCCTCACTTCCAATTACAGCATACACTCCTTTATCAATATCTTCTTTGATGTTCCTCTTGAATATGTAATTTTGTAGAACCTCATACAGACAAACATTCTCGAGGTGACTGCTTCTATTTGGATATTATGTATCCAACATGTTAGTCTTCAAAATATCGGTACTGTTTGGCTCCTTTTCCGCCAAATACTCAATTTCTCGCACAGGTTTCAGAACTCGATTACGCGTTGCAGCAAGACCAAGACTCGCCCAAATGAGACTCCTAGATTTGGCATAGAGACTTGCTGAAGATAACCGGTCAGAACATTCGTAAGCTCCGATTTCTCGATGTGACAACATCTTCAGACTGAAACTGTACAACTTCTTACTGAGGCTTTTTTCATGGGAAATGTCCTCCCACATATCCTTCAATTCTGTCTTTTCTTTTTTAGTGATGTAAGATGTCACATACCGAGCCACAGCCATACAGTTATCAGCCACAAACTGTATATCCATGTTAGCATTCCACATGGACAAAATCACTGGGTTGTAGTCGTTGATGTACTTGGACTCTTCGTTCCTTTTCAAATTGTATGTGTTTTTGGGTGATTTCCTCGTCACATTATGTCGCAGCGAAGACATCAAACTGTTCACTCTTCCTTTAGAAATCACCGGTCGTGGAAAGCCGAAACGACATTTTGTGTAGAACTTGTCCTTGTTTCTGAATTTACGACGACAGTACTTTCCGCAACGATGGCTTTGGAAGCGTAAAACTTGTTCTCTTATGCTTTTGTCTTCCTTTGTCTTTGGAAAAGCACATGTAGAATACTGTTCTATGAAACTCATCACAAAGTCATCCGGATCTGTTCCAAATTTGGGTGCATCTTTGATCCATAGCAGCATATGTATATGAGGAGCACCTCTTGCTTGGTGCTCCTTTCTCCAGAAGAAATCCAACACCTCTCCAAGAGGTGGATTTTTCTTGTTCATGATGAAAGCCATCATAGCTTCAAACCTATGATTGAAGTACCTGCATACATTCACTGGATCCAAAGAGCACAGTTCTCCGGGTGTCTTGAATTCGATATTTTCAATGTTTCCATTTGCCTCTCGTAGAAATTCAAGTAAGTCTTCCCAGCCATACTCGGCACAGCTGAGAGTGAGGAACCATGTGGGAGTTCCTAAGTTCCTCAGCATATATTTTAAATCACCATGACGACGGTACCAGTACTCATTAGTACCACGCTGACACGCCATGAGATTAATCAGGTGAGAATCCAAAATACTGTCTTGCACATTGACTTTATCCATAAAGTCCCTTGCCGAGATATTTTGCATCTGTACACCACTTTTCAAGATGTGGTTCACTGCATATGACAGTCCAGACAGATCGCTTTCAAACAGGAGATGAAACAAATAGGGAATGCATTGACGAAACCTAGGATCTTCTGCATACAATCGTAAAGTACGGTATTCAGAAGCAGGAATTTGATCAGGTCGCTCATCATATCTTCCTCCTTCACCTGTTGGAAATAGCTGTGGGAAACACCGAGCTTCCAAACTTTCCTCCCAAACACTAATGGGACTCCCTTTGGCTTGTTTCATTTGAAACAACTCAGTACCATTCCCCATGACTTCCTTGGAATGCAAAGGATGAACACTATAATCTTCATATATTCCTTCATTTTTAGAGGCTTCTACTTTCTCAATTTGACCAGCACACAAATCGCTATCCTCTTCTTCACTTACTTCCTCTTCTGCAACATATACATTCTTATAGTACTTATTTTTTTTCTTCAAATACAATGTTGCCTTTTTGACTTTCCTAACATCCACTAAATCTTGCCATATTTTCTTACTCTTTGTCGGAACCCCATTAACTAAGATAACCAGAGGTTCCTCTTCCACTTTCTCTACTCCAATTGTATTAAGGTTTTTCTTCAAATCTAGAGGCAAATAAACAACTCTTCCCTTTAATCCTCTCTGTAAATCTGATGGAGGCAATTTCCCTGTCTTTGGCTCCATTCGTACAATAGCCTGAAAGGGATGGACACTTTGAATCAAAATAGATTCATAAGTATTTAAATCCTTCAATTCAGAAGGAATCTCAACCAATTCCAGATTATTATGAACCGCTCTAGCAGGCATCCGGTTTTGATTTAATTTGTTACAACAATAAGTACACACACGTTGATCCAATCCCAAATCAAAACAATTTTCTACCATCAAGTATGTTGCGAAATCCTTCCATTCACTATTATTTTCTCTTTCACTTTTTGCATATAAATCCACTAACTTAGTCTTATTCTTATAATAAGTGCGTCGACAAGACACACAAGTGAAATGAGGCCTCTCACTTGATTTCACCTGAAACGTGGCAATTTCCTTCTGAAAATTATCTGTACTGGAAATCTGTACACTCTCTTCCACATTACCTTCTTCTTCTGGATCAATTTCAACATTCTCCTCTTTACTTGCAAAGTAACAAAACTCAATTTCTGCACAAATATTCTTCACATCTACTTCTGAACCATGCAAAAGAGCAGTGCATAATTGTTTAAGCATAATTGCTGGACTCTTAGCATAATACAACATTCTAACTAATTTCCTCACTTTATTATGATGCACTGCTAGCATCCTGAAATGATGAAAAACACTCTGGCATACTCTCCTGGAAAGACAAGCCATTGAATGACCTTGCAAACCTGTCAGTTCTCTCAATCTGCAAGGATCTAAGTCTTGCAACAACTTAATTTTTTGTTTCAGACTTTTCTTACTATATGTACATAAGAAATTACAAAACAAATCAATTGATTCCTGTCGCACACTGCAAATACTACTACACTTCCAGGTGTACACTGGACCCTTAGGACGTCTCCCTAAAACTTCATCACCTAACACCTCTTCTGCCTCTGTTGTCACAAGTTTTTCTTTTTCAACCACACATCCATCTTTCACCTCATATGCTCGACCACTGGTGTCAACTGCATGCACCAAATCATTATCCTGGAAATAACTCTCTTCATTAAAAAATGCCTCACAACTTGAACTATGCATCCATTCTCCTGTAAAAACTTCACAAAAATTACTACGATTAACTGTTCTCTTCCATCTACTATTTGATTTGAAATCATAAATTGCCTTGTTTAGTTTCCTAATTCTATTGATTATCAAAATAAATAACTTTCGCTTAATTTCGAAAGCCTGATCAATAATTTTCTCTACATCTTTCTTTCTCTTATAAAAAGCCACTTTATGTTGACTTTTCTTAATATTTTTTAACAAATTGCCAATTATCCTATTGCGGAACATTCGTCTAGGAATGTCCCTAAACTGATTTTTCCTTCTACTACCATGCACAGAGTTATCTCCTGCTCTAGCAGTAACATTTTTGAGTGGCCTTTCCTTCCCATTTTAATTGGCTCTCTTTTTCTGGACTAAAACATGTTCTGTACTGATACTTTTTCGTCTGCAAATGTTTCTTAAAAAAGATTTTGTTGTCTTACCCGGAGCTTTCTTGGTGACTTGACAAGTTTTTATTGTAGAGGACTGCTGTAAGCATTTAGTAATTTACAACAAGGGGTGGTGATGGACAGAGTCTCTGAATTAAGCAGAATACTCTCACCCAGTCAAGATATCAGGGCTAGATCCAACACCGTTTTTTAGCTCATTGCACCATCCCAGTTTCAGAACCTGGCTGTATGCAAATTAGTCTGTCCCTGGCCCAGTGCATCATGGGAACAGGGCAGACCAGACTACAAAAGCCAATTCTTACACTGGGAAGGAAACAAGCTTCCGGGGACCGGTTTCTGGCATTTCAGCCGTCTTCGGCCCGGCTTGCTTGAATCCTGATGGTGCAATGAGCAAGGGACTCACATCTGAGTATACCCTTCCACGCTTAGGGTGGACAAAATAATTTACAACAAGGGGTGGTGATGGACAGAGTCTCTGAATTAAGCAGAATACTCTCACCCAGTCAAGAGATCAGGGCTAGATCCAACACCGTTTTTTAGCTCATTGCACCATCCCAGTTTCAGAACCTGGCTGTATGCAAATTAGTCTGTCCCTGGCCCAGTGCATCATGGGAACAGGGCAGCCCAGACTACAAAAGCCAATTCTTACACTGGGAAGGAAACAAGCTTCCGGGGACCGGTTTCTGGCATTTCAGCCGTCTTCGGCCCGGCTTGCTTGAATCCTGATGGTGCAATGAGCAAGGGACTCACATCTGAGTATACCCTTCCACGCTTAGGGTGGACAAAATAATTTACAACAAGGGGTGGTGATGGACAGAGTCTCTGAATTAAGCAGAATACTCTCACCCAGTCAAGAGATCAGGGCTAGATCCAACACCGTTTTTTAGCTCATTGCACCATCCCAGTTTCAGAACCTGGCTGTATGCAAATTAGTCTGTCCCTGGCCCAGTGCATCATGGGAACAGGGCAGACCAGACTACAAAAGCCAATTCTTACACTGGGAAGGAAACAAGCTTCCGGGGACCGGTTTCTGGCATTTCAGCGTCTTCGGCCCGGCTTGCTTGAATCCTGATGGTGCAATGAGCAAGGGACTCACATCTGAGTATACCCTTCCACGCTTAGGGTGGACAAAATAATTTACAACAAGGGGTGGTGATGGACAGAGTCTCTGAATTAAGCAGAATACTCTCACCCAGTCAAGAGATCAGGGCTAGATCCAACACCGTTTTTTAGCTCATTGCACCATCCCAGTTTCAGAACCTGGCTGTATGCAAATTAGTCTGTCCCTGGCCCAGTGCATCATGGGAACAGGGCAGACCAGACTACAAAAGCCAATTCTTACACTGGGAAGGAAACAAGCTTCCGGGGACCGGTTTCTGGCATTTCAGCCGTCTTCGGCCCGGCTTGCTTGAATCCTGATGGTGCAATGAGCAAGGGACTCACATCTGAGTATACCCTTCCACGCTTAGGGTGGACAAAATAATTTACAACAAGGGGTGGTGATGGACAGAGTCTCTGAATTAAGCAGAATACTCTCACCCAGTCAAGAGATCAGGGCTAGATCCAACACCGTTTTTTAGCTCATTGCACCATCCCAGTTTCAGAACCTGGCTGTATGCAAATTAGTCTGTCCCTGGCCCAGTGCATCATGGGAACAGGGCAGACCAGACTACAAAAGCCAATTCTTACACTGGGAAGGAAACAAGCTTCCGGGGACCGGTTTCTGGCATTTCAGCCGTCTTCGGCCCGGCTTGCTTGAATCCTGATGGTGCAATGAGCAAGGGACTCACATCTGAGTATATCCTTCCACGCTTAGGGTGGACAAAATAATTTACAACAAGGGGTGGTGATGGACAGAGTCTCTGAATTAAGCAGAATACTCTCACCCAGTCAAGAGATCAGGGCTAGATCCAACACCGTTTTTTAGCTCATTGCACCATCCCAGTTTCAGAACCTGGCTGTATGCAAATTAGTCTGTCCCTGGCCCAGTGCATCATGGGAACAGGGCAGACCAGACTACAAAAGCCAATTCTTACACTGGGAAGGAAACAAGCTTCCGGGGACCTTTCTGGTGAAGAATTGGCTTGGTAGTTTGGTCTGCCCTGTTCCCATGATGCACTGGGCCAGGGACAGACTAATTTGCATATAGCCAGGTTCTGAGCTGGGATGGGGCAGTGAGATAAATAACGGTGATGGATCAAGCCCTGATCTTTGGACTGGGTAAGAGTGGTCTGCTTAATTCAGACACTCTGTTCATCACCACCCCCTTTTCTGTATCGTTTTTGGCCACTATAGGTGTGGCAGGGTATACTCAGACATGAGTCCCTTTCTCACTGCTCCATCAGGATTCAAGCAAGCCGGGCCGAAGAGGCTGAAATGCCAGAAACCGGTCCCCGGTAGCTTGTCTCCTTTCTGGTGAAGAATTGGCTTGGTAGTTTGGTCTGCCCTGTTCCCATGATGCACTGGGCCAGGGACAGACTAATTTGCATATAGCCAGGTTCTGAGCTGGGATGGGGCAGTGAGATAAATAACGGTGATGGATCAAGCCCTGATCTTTGGACTGGGTAAGAGTGGTCTGCTTAATTCAGACACTCTGTTCATCACCAACCCCTTTTCTCTATCGTTTTTGGCCACTATAGGTGTGGCAGGGTATACTCAGACATGAGTCCCTTTCTCACTGCTCCATCAGGATTCAAGCAAGCCGGGCCGAAGAGGCTGAAATGCCAGAAACCGGTCCCCGGTAGCTTGTCTCCTTTCTGGTGAAGAATTGGCTTGGTAGTTTGGTCTGCCCTGTTCCCATGATGCACTGGGCCAGGGACAGACTAATTTGCATATAGCCAGGTTCTGAGCTGGGATGGGGCAGTGAGATAAATAATGGTGATGGATCAAGCCCTGATCTTTGGACTGGGTAAGAGTGGTCTGCTTAATTCAGACACTCTGTTCATCACCACCCCCTTTTCTGTATCGTTTTTGGCCACTATAGGTGTGGCAGGGTATACTCAGACATGAGTCCCTTTCTCACTGCTCCATCAGGATTCAAGCAAGCCGGGCCGAAGAGGCTGAAATGCCAGAAACCGGTCCCCGGTAGCTTGTCTCCTTTCTGGTGAAGAATTGGCTTGGTAGTTTGGTCTGCCCTGTTCCCATGATGCACTGGGCCAGGGACAGACTAATTTGCATATAGCCAGGTTCTGAGCTGGGATGGGGCAGTGAGATAAATAACGGTGATGGATCAAGCCCTGATCTTTGGACTGGGTAAGAGTGGTCTGCTTAATTCAGACACTCTGTTCATCACCACCCCCTTTTCTGTATCGTTTTTGGCCACTATAGGTGTGGCAGGGTATACTCAGACATGAGTCCCTTTCTCACTGCTCCATCAGGATTCAAGCAAGCCGGGCCGAAGAGGCTGAAATGCCAGAAACCGGTCCCCGGTAGCTTGTCTCCTTTCTGGTGAAGAATTGGCTTGGTAGTTTGGTCTGCCCTGTTCCCATGATGCACTGGGCCAGGGACAGACTAATTTGCATATAGCCAGGTTCTGAGCTGGGATGAGGCAGTGAGATAAATAACGGTGATGGATCAAGCCCTGATCTTTGGACTGGGTAAGAGTGGTCTGCTTAATTCAGACACTCTGTTCATCACCACCCCCTTTTCTGTATCGTTTTTGGCCACTATAGGTGTGGCAGGGTATACTCAGACATGAGTCCCTTTCTCACTGCTCCATCAGGATTCAAGCAAGCCGGGCCGAAGAGGCTGAAATGCCAGAAACCGGTCCCCGGTAGCTTGTCTCCTTTCAGGTGAAGAATTGGCTTGGTAGTTTGGTCTGCCCTGTTCCCATGATGCACTGGGCCAGGGACAGACTAATTTGCATATAGCCAGGTTCTGAGCTGGGATGGGGCAGTGAGATAAATAACGGTGATGGATCAAGCCCTGATCTTTGGACTGGGTAAGAGTGGTCTGCTTAATTCAGACACTCTGTTCATCACCACCCCCTTTTCTGTATCGTTTTTGGCCACTATAGGTGTGGCAGGGTATACTCAGACATGAGTCCCTTTCTCACTGCTCCATCAGGATTCAAGCAAGCCGGGCCGAAGAGGCTGAAATGCCAGAAACCGGTCCCCGGTAGCTTGTCTCCTTTCTGGTGAAGAATTGGCTTGGTAGTTTGGTCTGCCCTGTTCCCATGATGCACTGGGCCAGGGACAGACTAATTTGCATATAGCCAGGTTCTGAGCTGGGATGGGGCAGTGAGATAAATAACGGTGATGGATCAAGACCTGATCTTTGGACTGGGTAAGAGTGGTCTGCTTAATTCAGACACTCTGTTCATCACCACCCCCTTTTCTGTATCGTTTTTGCCACTATAGGTGTGGCAGGGTATACTCAGACATGAGTCCCTTTCTCACTGCTCCATCAGGATTCAAGCAAGCCGGGCCGAAGAGGCTGAAATGCCAGAAACCGGTCCCCGGTAGCTTGTCTCCTTTCTGGTGAAGAATTGGCTTGGTAGTTTGGTCTGCCCTGTTCCCATGATGCACTGGGCCAGGGACAGACTAATTTGCATATAGCCAGGTTCTGAGCTGGGATGGGGCAGTGAGATAAATAACGGTGATGGATCAAGCCCTGATCTTTGGACTGGGTAAGAGTGGTCTGCTTAATTCAGACACTCTGTTCATCACCACCCCCTTTTCTGTATCGTTTTTGGCCACTATAGGTGTGGCAGGGTATACTCAGACATGAGTCCCTTTCTCACTGCTCCATCAGGATTCAAGCAAGCCGGGCCGAAGAGGCTGAAATGCCAGAAACCGGTCCCCGGTAGCTTGTCTCCTTTCTGGTGAAGAATTGGCTTGGTAGTTTGGTCTGCCCTGTTCCCATGATGCACTGGGCCAGGGACAGACTAATTTGCATATAGCCAGGTTCTGAGCTGGGATGGGGCAGTGAGATAAATAACGGTGATGGATCAAGCCCTGATCTTTGGACTGGGTAAGAGTGGTCTGCTTAATTCAGACACTCTGTTCATCACCACCCCCTTTTCTGTATCGTTTTTGGCCACTATAGGTGTGGCAGGGTATACTCAGACATGAGTCCCTTTCTCACTGCTCCATCAGGATTCAAGCAAGCCGGGCCGAAGAGGCTGAAATGCCAGAAACCGGTCCCCGGTAGCTTGTCTCCTTTCTGGTGAAGAATTGGCTTGGTAGTTTGGTCTGCCCTGTTCCCATGATGCACTGGGCCAGGGACAGACTAATTTGCATATAGCCAGGTTCTGAGCTGGGATGGGGCAGTGAGATAAATAACGGTGATGGATCAAGCCCTGATCTTTGGACTGGGTAAGAGTGGTCTGCTTAATTCAGACACTCTGTTCATCACCACCCCCTTTTCTGTATCGTTTTTGGCCACTATAGGTGTGGCAGGGTATACTCAGACATGAGTCCCTTTCTCACTGCTCCATCAGGAGTCAAGCAAGCCGGGCCGAAGAGGATGAAATGCCAGAAACCGGTCCCCGGTAGCTTGTCTCCTTTCTGGTGAAGAATTGGCTTGGTAGTTTGGTCTGCCCTGTTCCCATGATGCACTGGGCCAGGGACAGACTAATTTGCATATAGCCAGGTTCTGAGCTGGGATGGGGCAGTGAGATAAATAACGGTGATGGATCAAGCCCTGATCTTTGGACTGGGTAAGAGTGGTCTGCTTAATTCAGACACTCTGTTCATCACCACCCCCTTTTCTGTATCGTTTTTGGCCACTATAGGTGTGGCAGGGTATACTCAGACATGAGTCCCTTTCTCACTGCTCCATCAGGATTCAAGCAAGCCGGGCCGAAGAGGCTGAAATGCCAGAAACCGGTCCCCGGTAGCTTGTCTCCTTTCTGGTGAAGAATTGGCTTGGTAGTTTGGTCTGCCCTGTTCCCATGATGCACTGGGCCAGGGACATACTAATTTGCATATAGCCAGGTTCTGAGCTGGGATGGGGCAGTGAGATAAATAACGGTGATGGATCAAGCCCTGATCTTTGGACTGGGTAAGAGTGGTCTGCTTAATTCAGACACTCTGTTCATCACCACCCCCTTTTCTGTATCGCAAGCATTTAGTAAGCTGCTGTGTTTGACGTTTTGTAGCCTTTTTCCTCCTGTCCTTCTAAGGCATCGTATAATTTTTAAATGATCTGCAGTTGAATCTGTGGTAAAATATAATAAAAATGTTATTAACCACTATTACCAAACAGTAAATCAATAACAGTCGTCAAAAAATTAACAGACTAGTTGTCAACTCTACATACAATATTTTTTAGTGCATTAGCAAATTTAAAACTCACAAATAGTAGCAAAGAAATGGAATGCTTCTACATTTGAACTGTGCTCTTTTATATGTGAATCTGAACTAATTTTATTAGCATATTTCACTATTTTAATAAAGACACTTCACACAATCTGTTTTTGAAGTTGTATTTAATTTTAAATAAAACGGTTTACATGGTTACTTTTCATTTTGAGTAACTTAAATTTATTTTTAAAGTCTTTATAGGTTAATAGGCTCGAGCAGGTCAGCTGCCCACCCTATGTCATACAATTCTGACAAATCTGCATCCTCATCATATTCTTCCTCATCCACAGGATATAAATCATCCAAGGGATCTACTTCCACTGACGTTTCAATAACAAGTTCAATGATAAGATCGAGATCAACAGATTGGTCATTATCACTCATGCTTGATGTTGTCGTGATCTTTAAAAAAAGAGAACAACAATGAGATGTTGCAGAGTAAGATACAAATCTCAGAGACTATAATAGTAAAATTGTTTAACAAGAGTAACATTTTGCAGATATTATTTAACCATGTCCAGCGATGCTGAGGAGGTGAGGCCTATGTCCAAGTTTTCAGTGAACAGGACTCATCTCTTCTTAACCTTGGATAAGCCTCACCAACACTGTGTCCCCTGCTAATACTTAAATTTAAAGGAGCAGATTTATGTTAACTGGCGCATCCCCAGGGATGCACCAGTTAACGTGCGCCACTGCTCTGCCACCCATGATGTGCCGCATTTACAATGCAGAGCACCATTGAGCAAAAACAGCACAGATGCGTCACGCATCTGTTCCACAAAAACGGCGCATTGCAGGAATCACGTCATAAGCGCGACATATCTACTGCAATGCACAGGGGCAAGCCACACATTGCATGGTGCATCACTCCTTATGCCTGTTTCAAACAGGCGTAAGGATTTGATTCAGCAATGCCATAAAGGTGACTCAGTGAAATCTTCTTAATTTTACTGTGTTAGTTTTACGGGGCTTTCATGCAAATGACTGCCCACCCTACAACAAAACACTCACATGAAACCTGACGCAGGTTTCATGTGGCACAGGACTTTACAGCATGACACATCTGCCTAGATGCATCAAGTTGTAAATATGTCGCAACATAGCACATCTTTTGCACCACCGCTACGTCACAAAAGTGACGCACAGCGGCGCAAAAGAGACGCACGGCTATCATAAATCTGTCCCTAACATTTTAAATGATTGATTCAGGATGACGATAAGGTGTGGACTATCCAGAGGTTTGTTTGAGGTGAGGCCTACTCAGGGTTGCAGATGAAATTTACGTTTGTTGAAGAGTACAGAGGAGATAATACATGTGCAGGCCTACCAATGAAGTGAGTCATGTCCACTGCACTCTTGAACAAAGGCCAGACCTCTTCTGTGTCCCTGGACAGGCCTAAACCTCATCTGCACAATGTGATTCGTAATGTTAGGAAACACAGGTGATGTAATTGAAAAATGTGGAATTCTTTTCCTCATTTCACAATCACATCACCTGTGTTTCCTTTGCTTAGGTATCTCATTGTGCAGATGGAGTCTAGCATATCAAAGACTACGCAGAAGGTGAGCACTGTATGGAACAATTTTGACATTTACAGAAGATTCAGCTTCTCCATGCCCCCTACACAGTCCTAAATGTTTACAGTTTAAACTGACGGTATCTTGTTGGAGATGAAGTGAGGCCTATCTTGCAACATGGTGCATCTTTTGCATCACTGCTGCATCACAAAAGTGACGCAACAGCGGCACAAAAGAGGCGCACGGCCATCAAAAATGTGCCCCTAACATTTTAAATGATTGATTCAAGATGACGATAAGGTGTGGCCTATCCAGAGGTTTATTTGAGGTGAGGCCTACTCAGGGTTGCAGATGTAATTTAGGCTTATTGAAGAGTACAGACAAGATAATACATGTGCAGGGCTAACAATAAAGTAAGTCATGTCCACTGCACTCTTGAACAAAGGCCAGACCTCTTCTGTGTCCCTGGACAGGCCTAAACCTCATCTGCACAATGTGATTCGTAATGTTAGGAAACACAGGTGATGTAATTGAAAAATGTGGAATTTCTTTTGCTCATTTCACAATCACATCACCTGTGTTTCCTTTGCTTAGATATCTCATTGTGCAGATGGAGTCTAGCATATCCAAGAGTACACAGAAGATGAGGACTGTATACAACAGAGCAATGTACATTACTCACCTCCCTTGACTCTTACAGAAGCCTCAGTTTAATATTTCTCAGTTCAATATTTATTTAAAGAAGCAGACACCAATATGACCTTCTCATAAATGTGAAAAGTGTTTAAAAAAAAAAAAAAACTATTTTCTGGTCATAATTTGAAAACACAACACAGGTCCTATGTAGAAGCACACCCTGTCAGTACTTACATTTGCCAAGCACACATGGGGGCGTATTTACAAGGAACTTGCACCACGGGCAAATGTCTTAAATTAAAATGGGAAAAATAACATCAAAGGGACTCAAAGGCCTTGAAAATATGCCCCAAGCAACCTATGAAACTCTAGCAGTACATATGAAGAAACCTAATTGATTTCAAAAAACGTTTTTAAACACATCATGTTAAGCAATTATATACCTACATTCATGGGGAAGTGACTTAAAATGCCCTAAGACACATGAAAGCGTTTTTTTAAGGCCCTTGCACCATTTTAGCGTCACTTTTAACATGGCTATGTAACTCAAAGAATCAAAATCTAAATTTGCCAAGCACACATGGGGGCGTATTTACAAGGACCTTGCACCAAGGGGAAATGTTTAAAATTAAAATGGCAAAAATAACATCAAAGGGACTCAAAGGCCTTGTAAATATGCCCCGAGCAACCTATGAAACTCTAGCAGTACATATCAAGAAACCTAATTGATTTCAAAAAACGTTTTTAAACACATCATGTTAAGCAATTATATACCTACATTCATGGGGAAGTGACTTAAAATGCCCTAAGACACATGAAAGCGTTTTTTTAAAGCCCTTGCACCATTTTAGCGTCACCTTTAACATGGCTATGTAACTCAAAGAATCAAAATCTAAATTTGCCAAGCACACATGGGGGCGTATTTACAAGGACCTTGCACCACGGGGAAATGTCTTAAATTAAAATGGGAAAAATAACATCAAAGGAACTCAAAGGCCTTGTAAATATGCCCCAAGCAACCTATGAAACTCTAGCAGTACATATCAAGAAACCTAATTGATTTCAAAAAACGTTTTAAAACACATCATGTTAAGCAATTATACACCTACATTCATGGGGAAGTCACTTTTAACATGGCTATGTAACTCAAAGAAACCAAATCTATTTGTAAAACACTTGACACAAAGCAACATTTTAAATACACAACTTTCTTCATAATTTTCTCCTTAAAGCATACGAATCTCTATTTAAATTAAATGAATCTTTTCTCACCTTAGCAAATACTTTTTGAGTTTCAAAACAGTCTCAGACACACACCAATTTGTCTTCAGCAGAACAAAGGGTATGCACTCCAGAGGCTGCAGCCAAAAAAAGCACAGAAATGCTGTAATTCATCACACATATCTCTCATGTCACCCAATCAAAACTCTTCCCTCACTTTTTTCAAATCAACACCCTTCCCCCTTCTGCCCTTTCTGCATTTTTTGCATAGCAACCACCTCCTGAAAGACCTCTCATGTTTGCAACTTCACACAACAATGTTTCAATTGAACTCTGAACTCTCAGTACACCTGCGTATCCAGTGCAATCTTTCATAAAATGATTTTTTCTTGACCATTCAAATTACATCTTTCAAAGAACTCATCTATGCACCCTAACTTTCTGTTTCCAGCAATCAAAATCCACCAATCACTGCTACTGATTCATTAGCACAGAAACTCTACAGTTTTTTTCATTACATACTCCTACTGTTTCAACTGCCATTTCATTACCACACTTCATCTGACTGCAGCAGAACCTCCTCTCACTATGTTTTCTGTCTGGATTGTTGGACATAGTTACATCCATTGGGCTCAAAGGTATGCTGATAACAGAAATTTACACAACCTCAATTTACAAAATGTGGAAATCAACTGGATTGGCCACAGAGGATTAAGATGTCACCAATTGATACCATTGGTGAAAACCTTTTTGCATTTGCCAAAACCTGACCTGTTAATTGTGCACTGTGGAGGAAATGATTTGGGCACTTTGACTGGGGTAGGTCTGGAAATGCTTTTAAAGGACACCTTTGAGCAATTGATGGCACTTTTTCCTCAAACTGCCTTGGTATATTCAAATATATGCCAAAGACAGAAATGGAGGTGGTCCAAGCAATTTTCTCCACAAATTGAGAAATCGAGGAAGCATGTAAATAAGTCTGTTTCAGCTTACATGAGAGACCATGGAATGGGCTCCATCTACAACAATAACTTGCGTTACTACATGCAAGATATCTACAGAGAAGATGGAGTTCACTTCTCAGATGATGGGGAACAGAGTTTTCATCCTGAATTTAAGACTATGTATCGGTACCTACTTATAAGTACCTAAATCTACCACAGACCCAAAAGCTCTTCTCAGAGCTACCCTTACTATGATCACTATAAACAAATTTTAAATGTAACTTTTTTTTTACTAATTTTCACAATTTACGCTTTCCGGAGCGCTACCCGGTACGCGCACCGGACGCTAACCGCGCGAAAATTTTAAAAAAATGGTTTTTTTTCGCACATATGGGCCTCCTCAGCCACCCTCAGAAAACCTAAGGGGGTCAGGATACATCTACAGTGCCCCCTTCTACCCATTCTGAACATTATTTGCCCTCCATCTTCTATCTCAATTCTACCGAAACACAAAATGGAGGACTCCCGTAACGCTGCCGGTTCGCGTACCGGGGCGCGCACCGGGAAGCGCTCGCTGAAAAAAGGTGGGAAAGTAATTCACAGAAAAACCACTGGAGACACTTTCACCAAATATAGATTAGCTCATACTACATAACAATCCCTACCATTTTCACAAATTTGATTGGAATTCCATTTAACCATTTAGCCTGTAGACCTCTCTAGATACCCTGAGGTAAATTACTTCACAAAACACATCTGAAGTGTTGGAATTGACAACCAATTAAAATGTTACTTTCATTTTCTACTTTTTTTACCTGACATTTGATTGGTTATGTACCTGAATATATATAAAGAAAGAGAGAGAAACACAGCCATTTTGACTACTACTTCCTGAAGTACATTGCAAGAGCATTTTCACTGACAACTTAAACTTGTTTTTAAAAGGTAAGATGTTATTTTGAAAACTAAAGTATATTGTGCACTTTAAGTTAATATGGAAAACTTTTTCTGATAGTTATATACTATCCCTCTGTAATAGTTATAGATTTAGATAGACTTTTCTGTTATAGTTATGGATGGATTTAGGCTTGTCTTGTATAATTATGAATTTACTAAGGTTTCATCACATACACATTTTTATATTTCTACTACCAGTGTGATACTATACACTGCCCAAAGATAAATTCACTGTTAAATTAATCCCAACAGTGCCCTATCTCTACTGATATATATATTTTTTATGCAAATTTCAGGCAAAATGGAAGGAGAACAAAAAGTGTCATTTGAAATTGTCCTTGAAGAGACCAATCAAGAAAACATTGAACCAAATTACATTGAATTCATGGATGAATCACAGGACCATGAACTACTACAATGTGTACAATCTGTAGATTTCCTCCTTCAAAATGAGGACATGTTGCAAGTTATGTTCACTCAAAATAAGGACATTTCGGACACTCAAATGTTGGAAGTTATGTTCACTGAAAATGACGACATTTCGGACAGTCAAATGTTAGACGTTCTATTAAATTTTGAAAAACAATCACAAAAATAAATTTTTTTTTAAAAAAAAACAACAAAACGAACAATCAATAAACATACAATATTTGAAAAGTCTATCATTCTTTTTTCCTCATAGTACGCTCCCCGGACCGCTTCCCGGTGCGCGTACCGGGCACTCCCCACGCAACAAAATGTTTTGGTTTTTTTTGCCCCGCGGGGCCCTTTTAAAGCCTCCACATCAAACCTAGGGGGTCAGGGAGGATCTACTATGCCCCCTTATGGTCATTTCCCCCTTTGTTTTGGCCTCCTCTTGTCTCTCGATCCTACCGAGAGACAAGATGGCGGCCGCTCCGGACTGTTTAGAATGTTGACAGACACCGGAGAGCCAATCAGCTTCGCTTCGCGAAGTTCCGTTACGCGTCAGGTACGCGAACCGGGGCGCTGCCCGGAGCGCTGTTACAGATATATATATTTTTTTTAACCTTAATTTCTCAAAATCCACTGGACCGCATATATTGAGACCTAGCAAAGGCACATCGGGCTACCAGTCCCTACAATTTTGCCAAGTTTCGTGGAAATCCATTCAGCCGCTCGAGCTAAAAGTGAGTCCAACCGCCCTATGGAAAATTGCATGGGAAAAACGTGTTTTGGGACCCCCCTTTTTCCTCGGCCCCCCCTTGACGAACCCCCCCCAAATTTTCAGGGGCTGCTCAGAAACAAAATGTTCAATTTTCCTGAAAATTTCAGCCAATTCCGTCCTCAAACGCCAACGTTATTCGACATAGAATTTTCAAAAATCCCATAGGAAAAAAATCCTATCTATACATACGTACTGGCGACCGCCAGTAGGTAATGTATATATATATATATATATATACACCAAATTTGCCCTTAAGATGAAGAAGCAGTCACTTGCAGGTGAACGCTTTTCAGAAAAGGCTCTTTAATATTCGAGGCAGGCAACCGGCATTCACACTGCGATTCTGCCAGCAGTCACCAGTAGGTAGTTATAGTAAGGACCTAGTTTTGATAAAAAAGGTGATTTTCAGTTGCCTCTATCTTTGTTGCTGGTTGATGAATCTTCATGAAATGTTCCCCAAAACTGTGCCTGTACATCAGGTGCAGTTTGGAAAGTTTGAGGTGTTTTATGTAGCATGGGCCCAAAACGCTTTTTCCCCATGTTAATTCCCACAGGACCTTTGAACACAACTACAGTCCAAACCGCTAGCTTCTGATCTGCGGATTGTGTTTTTTGTGATTTGGTGTATATCGATTCAATAGTTTGGGAGATAGTAACTAGTTTCAAGTTTCAAGTTTTATTTTTATTTGCTTTGGTACTCAACTGAGGACCACAAATAATTTAAACATAAAATTCAGGTTTTTTTACAACAGTAAAATTTCTTGTGCTAATACAATGTTACAAAATTTATAAAAGTTATATCAGACAAATTCATTTGGCGGGAATTTACATAAAGTGATCAGTTCCTTTGCTAAGTTAATCCTACATTTAATGTATATGGCTTGCAGATACCGCTTCCTTGCCGTTACCACCTTTGGATTTGGACAGGCAAACATTATATGCTCGATATCTTGCTCTCCACCATTACACAGATTACATTTAGAGTTTTCCTTTAAGTGCCATTTGGCTGTTACAGTTTTGACTGGTAATATACCGAACCGGAGCAGAACAATCACTCTCCTGACAGTATGATTTAGGTTGAAAGCAATGTACTGTTGAATTTTCTTGTATGTTATAGTTTCAGTAAAATTCTTATATGTAGATAGTTTAGAGCAATGCAAAAGGTCAAGATCAAAGCTAAGCCTTTAGGTGAAATGTTTCAAAAAGAGTTTAAGCTGGGTTGGTGTCCAAGCAAGCAGCAGTGATTTGGTGTATATTGATTCAATAGTTTGGGAGATAGTAACTAGATTTTATTTTTATTTATAGGGCCACAGATTACCTGGGGATCCGCCTGCGGACCCTCCAAGGTTTTGTGCACACTAGCGAACTCCTGATTGGCTGGCTGCACCTTCACAGAAAAGATGCGGCCAGCACTTTATTTGCCGGGGAATTTTCACCGGGGTTGAAAACCTGGCTGAATGGAAAGTTAAGGGTTCAGGTGAGAGGTTTCCTGACCCCTTGTGTATGCTTTCAATGAGAGGTGAGGATGTATTATGGCCATGAAAATGCCCCCAATTTTTTTTGATTTTTCGCTAACTATGCAGAGTCCTTGCAGGGCTCAGCACGACCCGCCATGTAACCTCATTGGGGATCTGTGCATTTAACGCAGTTGAAAAACAAAATATGTATATTTGTATATTTATACTCTCTCTTACTCTCACAGCCATTCACAAACCTAGTTAGACCCTGGTACACTCATTCACATACCCAAATGAACACTGCCACACCCATTCACAACCCCATACAGACTCTGTCACACCATTCACATACCCATATAGACACTGTCACACCCATTCACAAACCAATAGATACTTGGTGAGACCCATTTACAAATCCATACAGTCACTGTTAAACTCATTGACAAACCCATACGGATGCTATTGCACACATTCACAACCCCATACAGACTCTGTCACACCCATTCACATACCCATAGAGACACTGTCACACCCATTCACATACCCATAGAGACTCTGTGACACCCTTCACAAATCCATACAGTCACTGTCACACTCATTGACAAACCCATACAGACACTGTCACACCCATTGAAATTCCGTAGACACATGTTACACCCGTTCACAACAACTTAAAGACTCTGTGACACCCATTAACAAACCCCTAGAAACACTGTTACACCCATTCACAAATTCATACAGACTCTGTTACACTCATTCATATACCATAGAGGCACTGTTACACGCATTGAGAAACCTTTACAGACACTGTCACACCATTTCAAAGCCCCATACAGACATTCTCACACCCATTCACCAACCCATATAGAGAGTGTTACAACTACAGTTAAACCCTATAAAAACTGTTACACTTACTGCAGTGTCCACTCACAAAACACTATATAAAATATTAAGCGCTTTTTTGTGTGTTGAACGTGTGTTTTGGTATGCGGATCCGCGAGGGATCAGCAAAGTCAAATATATTTTTTTTTAAAAGGGTTTCAGTAAAACAATATAAAAGTGTTTGGGTAGTAGGGTGACTCTGAGAAGAACCTTTGTGTTTATCGTGTGTATGTCATTAATACACATAAGGATGGATGCAGAGTTTCAAGTTGCTGAGAAACACCGAGTTGCTTTCATCTGTGAAATGCACTATCTCTTCT
Source organism: Lissotriton helveticus (assembly GCF_964261635.1). Classification (NCBI taxonomy): domain Eukaryota; kingdom Metazoa; phylum Chordata; class Amphibia; order Caudata; family Salamandridae; genus Lissotriton; species Lissotriton helveticus. The sequence continues at coordinate 879,592,609 of NC_136071.1, read as the reverse complement.
AAATATTCCAAGCATGTGGATGCCGTAGGTTATTATTGTAGATAGAGCCCATGTTATAGTCTTAGAGGAATGCTGAAACAGTTTTTATTAACATTTTTCTTGGTTTTCCCTATCTGTGGCGAAACCTGAGATGACCATTTCCAGTTCTGCCTCTTACACATGTTAGTGAATACGAAGGCAGTCTGAGAAAAAGTTTCATTAATTGTGCAAAGGTATCCTTCATTAGAATTTCCAGTCCTACCCCAGTCAATGTGCACAGGTCATTGCCACCACAGTGCACAATCATGATGTCTGGATGTTAGTTCTCCATAATGCTTGCAACCTTGGAACTAATTGATGCCACTTTAACCCTCTCTGGCCAAATCAAATAATATCCAAATTAGGCAAACCTAGGTTGTGCTATCATTTAAAGAAAGTAAGGGCCCGATGTAGGTGACCATTACCGGTCGGTAACGGCTGAATTCGGCCGCTACCGACCGGTAAATGGGTCATTGAGATGTAGGGGACCTTTTTTACAGAATCTGTGAATTTACCGAATCGGTAAATTTACCGATTCTGTAAAATACCGAATCGGTAATTTTACCGATTCGGTAAATCTCACATGTAGGTGGCACTGCAAACAGTGCCACAGGCCTTTAGGATTCGGTATTTTACCATCCAATCCAATTGGGTGGTGAAATACCGAATCCAGGTGTGCATGCACGCGTGCCACATGGCACACATGCCTGTAATTGGGTTTGAGAGGGTGTCAAAGTGACACCCCCTGCAGCCTTGCAAAATTCGGTATTTACCGATGTTGTAAATACCGATTCGGTAATGCCCATTGATTCCTATGGGCTTCAATGCCCATAGGAATCAATGGGCATTACCGATTCGGTATTTACCGAATCGGTAAATACTGATTCCTTCCGATTCGGTAATTAATTACCTACATCTGCCCTCCTCTTTTTTACCACTTCTTAAATACCGATTCGGTATGAATCGGTATTTAAGAAGTGGTAAAAAAGATTTACCTACATCGGGCCCTAGATGCCTGATTGGGTATGAGGAGTATGTTTGTGCTTGTATACACTAAACCACACCTGTAAAATTTGACTTGTTAGCTAGAATGCTGCTGTAGAGACAATTATGAACGTCTGACCTACTACTGGCAGAGAATGTCACATTTATGGTCACCATAGAAACAGAGCTACAGGAGCAATGAGGGAGACTGGAAAGGCTAGAATGAAATGTCAGGACAATGTTTTAATAGAAAAAAAAATATTGACTTTCTGGGGCAAATGTAACCATTATTAGGCAGCTGTGTGTTTGTGAGAATGTATAGTAATTTTTTTATGAGATTGCTATAATTATGTGCATTTTACTATGATTGCCACTCCTCTTTCATCTATTGTTGAACTCTATGTACTATATTGTTTCCCACCTTTTCCATCATTGTCACTGCTTTCACCTTACTGTTTTTGTATTATTACTTTGAGATTGTATTTTTCTAAAAATGTACTACTTTCACCTTTTTTGTCATACTTTGCATCTACATATTAATTTTTTTTTCAAAACTCTGTAAAATATTTTCATCCAGGGGATTGGGAACTGACTGTGGTGCTAGCAGACTTCCTGTGAACAATCTACGACAGCATTAAAAAATAATAAAATGTACTTTTTTTAAAAAGGAGAGAGACATTATACTTAGTAAACATAATTTTTAAAACTATAGTAATTTAGTAACAAAAAAACAAAAGGTTTGAAGAATGGTATACTAACAAAATTCAAACATTTAAAAAGCAAAGGTTATAGGGACGTTAAAGTTAGAAAACAACATAAAAAAAAACTTAGAAATTCACTGAATAAAAATGTTTAATGGAACATTATAGTTAGGAAATATAATTTTTAAAAACTTTAGAAATTCATATAAATAAACAAAGGTTACAGGGACATGCTTTTTCCAGTTGTATCCCCTCCTCTTTGAAGGGCATATTCAGTGATCAGTCTGAATTGCTCAAATAGACATTGCGACATGTAGTAGGTAGCGTTCCGATGGGTGGGCACAACTTGTAGGAGGGCATTAACTGGTACACTGTTAGCATGCTGAATGATCTTTAACTGCTGCGAAGCTTTAAAACAATGAGTGAAATTAGTGAAGATTCTTATGCAAATGGCCATTACTTTGGTGACTATGTCTTCTTTTTGGAGAAATCCTTGCACAATCAGGTTAATGCAATTCACCAAACCCATTACCCTGAAATATCAATCAATCAATCAATATTTGTAGAGCTCACTAATCACTCAGAGGGCTATCCAGGTGCTGCACACCTTGTTATTAAAGTCTTCCAAGATGTTTGTAGCTGTATAGGATTTCTCCATGAAGAACATTGCTACTCATGCATGCTTTATGTAAAGCTGTCATCCTCTTCTTCCTCATCACCTCTATCACCGTGATCAGAGTTGCTTCCACTCTCTCATCACCACCACTACCAACTACCTTTTTAAGGTGCTCCTTCCACAAGATTGCGTGATGTTTTTTCATGTGAGACTTTTGACCTCCAGTGCCATAGTGTGAACCTAGCTTACCTTGACAAACACTTACATGGCAAAGGGAGCATATTGCAATGTTATCCTCCTGCTTACTAATGGTAAAGAAGTCCCAAACTGGGAAGGAGAATTTTTTCAGTTTTCCACTGCCAATGCCTAAAGTACTGGAGGTAGGTGAGTGTATCTTTTACATCTCTGCAGGGTGTACTTCAACTGAGGTAGCTGTGGATGCATGTCTCAGTGGGGGACTTACAACTATGGAGCTGGTGATGGTGGTGAGTTCCAGTTGCGAGAACGTTGCCCGCCTTGACGTGTCTTTTGGATCTGGATCCATCCCGTAAGTCCTCCCATCTTCTGCTACTGATCTTGGGGCCTTGACATCCAGTTCTGTATTGTTTTCATAATCTCCCCTTCGGGTAGGTTTTGGTTTTCCGAAGATCCGTCTAGGTCCCTCATTCTTAGGACTAGATCTACGTGTTTCTTATTCATATCGCTTTATATCACATGTCCTTTGAATATTCTGATTGTCGTCCCAGCAGTTCTACTCAGGCTTTTCTACTTTTTGCTTGCACACGACCCTGTCGCCCTGATGAAGGTGTGACCTGGATTCTGGGTCTGACAGCGAAACACGCGTCGACGCTGGAGGGACCTTACTCCCTTTGTCTGTTATTAACTTTGTGGAGAACCAACCTATATATGGACTGTACTATTGTTGTACTATGAAGATCAATTAGCCTTGGAGTTTTTGTATTAACATACTCTGTTCGATGCACCTATGCTGCTACAATCTTTGTGTTTGTTCCATTATAGTGTATACAGCACATATTTATGTACTATTTATATGATGGAATGTGTGAATATGTATGAGTCAGTGTTTGCTTGTCTGTTTGAAAGAGTGTGTGTGTGCAGCTTAGAATGTGTGCAACTATTGTAATTGTCTGATATATCTTTTTCATAGTGTTACAAAAATATGTAATACAAATTTGATTTTCCTTATTCCAATGTTGATACGATCTCTATATGAAGGGTACCTCATCTGGGACTGTCTTTGTATATATCACTGACTTTTTGCACTAGATAAATACATTTTTGGCAGAGTTTTTTTGGGTTTGTTTCCGGTGGTGAAACCAGTGCCACATCTCTGACCAGGTTGATTAGGAGGGACCATTTTGGTATCCTCTGGGCCACCCTCCATACTAACATTCAATGGCTTGTCCTCAACACTGTCATTTCATTTTTCAATCTTTATTTCGACCATTCGGTCATAAAAGATACACAGTACAAATAAAATCACGTGTAACTCTGCCATAAACAGATAAAACATTAGGTGCTTATGTTAAAAATAATCTATACAGAAACTTCTTAAAAAGGAAAAGCATTTCTAGATACTACCCAGCATTTTTTAAAAAGCGATTACGCGTATACCAAACATTAAAAAAAAATTTGGAAAGTGCAAAAACAGTTGGGCCGGAAACATCGGATTTTAAAATCCTATACATTGGTGCGTATTCCCTGCCACCCAAATTCTTTATCAAGGGGAGGAGCCAGTATTTCCTAGCTGCCTTGTAAGCTGGGCAGAAGAACACCACATGCAAATCGTTTTCCTCTTTGTCAACACAGACAGGACAGTACTTTGTGGAGGGGACCAATGACCAAGAACTTGTGAAGGCCCGAAAGGGCAATGTGCCATACCTCCATTGGAGGAACAGCTTCCTAGCAAGTGTAGGATATATAGGGTCCAGTGCCTTCTCAAATCTATAGAGATCCTTGCTTTGCAGGAATACAGTTGTTAAGGACCCCTCTGGCTGGGTAGTTTGGGCCCTTGACCTTTTGTGTTCATGATACAAATTCGCCAGGGACCTCTTGGAGATGTTTGGTGCTGCATCCGCTGGCTTAGTCCACAAATCGGGGAGCCCCAATTCCACACAGGTAGCTTGAATGTTTTTGACCCAGGGAATGGTAAGCGCCTTAGGGTGATTCAGTAGTTCGACCAGTTCCGCCCTGTAGTCGGCGAGATTATTGCTGCTCCAAAGCCTACGCCAGAAGGCAATGGGTCTCAAGCTTATCTCATCAGCAAGTGGTCGTAGCCCTAGATCAAGCCTCAAGGGGAGGAGCGGAGTGCTGGGGGGAAGTGCGGCTATCTGTCTTATAAACTTATTTTCTGTTAGGGACAGATTCCGACATGGCATATGGCCCCACAATTCAGCCCCGTACATAATCGCCCCCCTAGCCTGTGCCCTATATATCTGGATTAAAGCCCCCAAAGGGCGGTAGAACGAGCCGGTCATCATCCGGCAGATACCCCCAGTAGTTTGTATTAGTTTGAGGTTTGCCCTACTCTGGTGGGGTCCCCAGGTCATGGTTTCGTTGAGGGTCACGCCAAGATATTCAAAGGTGGCTACTCTTTCCAGCCGGACGGCTCCCAGTTGTGGATTCGGGCGCTGTTTCTGGCTCGGGTTCAAAACCATGAATTTGGTTTTTTTAGCATTGATTTCTAGCCCTCTAACAAGGCAGAAAGCCACAAAGGAGTCAAGTATCCTCTGTATACCCATGGGGGTTTTAGATAGCAGCAGTGTATCATCCGCAAACATGATCGCGGACACCCTGCTGCCATTTAGTTTTGGGGCGTCAGTATAATCGGTGGCATTGAGGTGAGCGATTACCCCGTTGACGAAGAGGCAAAACAGGGTCGGCGCCAGCACGCAGCCCTGTCTTACCCCTCTGCCAACGAGGAATCTGTCAGTCAGTTCCCCCGCTCTCCCACACCTCACACGGGCGTAATTATTGTGGTGTAGCCTCTGCAGGATCAGTAGGATGTCTGGGGGTACACCCATCTCTGCCAGGACGCTCCAAAGTTTCCCCCTGGGAACCAAGTCGAAGGCGGCCCGTAGGTCTACAAAAATTGTGTACAGACTGCTGCCCTCGAACTTTGCTGTCCTCCAGTAAATCAGATTCAGTCTAAAAACCTGGTCCACTGTGGATACCCCCTTCCTAAACCCCGCCTGGTAGGGACTAAGGGCACCCACCTCCTCCATCCAATCCTGAAGCCTGTTCAGCAGAACCCTGCCGAACAGCTTCTGTGATACGTCTATCAGACTAATCGGTCTGTAGTTGACGGGGAGGAGGGGCGAGCCCTTTTTAAAAATAGGGACCACCTCAGCCCCCAACCAAGTACTAGCGATTTCCATCCCGCCGAGAATACTGTTGAAGAGGACAGCAAGATAGGGCGCCCAGACGGTGGGCTCCTGTTTAAACAGGTCCCCTGGTAGCCCATCCAAACCCGGCGCCTTCCCCGAAGCCAGACCTGAAATAGCAGCAGTAACCTCACCTAATGTTATTGGATCCCCATGGCAGCCCGGCCGATCCACCTCCATAAGAGCGGGGAGTTCTCCCGGCTCAGAGCTGTATAGGGACTGAAAATGGGCCTGCCACACTCCAGGTGCTATATTGGGCTCTATTGCCGAATGTAGACTCCCTGATCCCCCGTTCACGGTCCTCCAGAACAGGCGTTGATCTTGAATCGCTAGGGCCTTGGTGAGTTCTTCCCACTGATTTTCTTCCCATTCTACTTTAGCCTGGGCAAGAAGCTTTTTATAGTCTCGCCTACTTTGTTTAAGGCGGTCCCCTCCTAAACCCTCCTTGATTACTCCAAGAAGTTCTGTTTTGGCCCGTCTGCATGCTACATTGTACCACTGTGTTTTACCTTGGCGCCTCTCCCTTGGCTTTCGTGAACTGCAAGTTAAATGAGGTGCCGCAGCTTTTATTAGTTCCTCATGGGCTTCATACAGTTTACTCTGTGAGTCTCTATTATTTGCCTCAATGTCAATGCTCCCCACGATTTCCAAGATGGGAGTAATCTCCGCGTAAAGCAGAGGGAGTTTATCCTTGTTTGTAACCATGTGCTCCCACCTGATTCTTCTCCTGCTGTTGTCCAGGAGAAGCACTAGGTTGTTCCCTCCCACTTTAGCCACTGAAGCTTGGGGGCCAGGATGGACAAGGTCAAGCTCAAGGGCATTATGATCACTGTCGGTCCTTTCTGTCACCCTAAAATCCTGTATTGTCGGCCACCTCACTAGCTGGACCAGGACATAGTCCAGATGGGACTCTCTCCCCCGTCTATTGTAAGTATTTTTACTGGGTATGTCGGATTTTGTTCGCCCATTGCAGGCTCTGAGTCCGAACCTTAGAGTAAGGGCAGTAATTTGCAGTGCTAGTGGGGTCCAGGCTTTCGGGACTGGGGCTTCCACCAAGGGTACTGCCCACCTGGCCTCTTCTTCCGATGAAAACCCTTCCAGGAGGTCGGGGAGTGGCTCGAAATGAGAATTAAAGTCCCCACCCACCACATAGTATGAATCAGACGACAGTTCAGATAAAAAATTCGAAAGTTCATCAATGGTTGGTGATTCCTTTGCCAATCCCATCGGCCTGGAGTAGATGTTAACCAGCAAATGTTTAACTTTGTTTGGCCATAGTAGTGAGACCACAAGGATATCATCAGAATTAAACGGCCACCGTGTGGCCACGCAACCCAAATGAGATGCTACCCACGTCATGAGCCCCCCTGATGGGCGGCCCTTGCCTTCCCACCTTGCTGGGATGGAGAATGATATATAGCCTTGATGCCCATAATCCTCTCTGGCCCAGGTTTCCTGGAACATGCATATGTCACCAGTCTCGATGTAGTTTGCCCAGTCCGGCTCATCCAGTTTGTTGGCCAATCCCGCAATGTTCCAGCAAATTAGCTTCAGATGTTCGGGAGTGTCAGTTGCCATGCCATAGAGGTTAGGGGAGATAGTTCCGGGCCCCACTTCTGCTGCAGGGCCTGAGGCAAGGGCAGCAGGGGGTGTGAGTGGCTCCGAGAGTCTGAGCGCACCATTATCCACCAGAGAAAGGTCCTTGGCTATCCCCTCAGCTTTGGCTGCATTAACAGCGGATGGATAGGAAGATTCTCTGATGTCGTAGTCGAGAGCCACTAGATCGTTCAATAGGCCAGGGGTTATGCCAGGAGCCACGGTAGGAGGTTCAGAAAGTCCGCAGGAGCCATTATCCCAGGTCACTGGCTTGTAAACAGTAAGTCAATCAACCCCGTCCAAGCCATTCAAGCAGCTGAAGCGATTAAAATGGGAATAGGGTGTATCCGGTGGTTGAAAATGCGGGCGTTGTGCATAGACCTTGTGTCTACGTCTGCGTTCCACCCTTGTCCATTCATCATGGGATGGAACCTGATGCATGCGAATGGGGGGGAAGAAAAAAGATACTGGGAGGGTCTGTATGGTGGAATCCAGTGATCTATTTACTCCTCCACAGATATGCAAAACAGTGCCCGGGTCTTTAAAAGTTACCAGAATACAATCCCCTATTATGGTTTTTCTGGTCTTCCCTAACCAAGGGGCCCTTCTCACCATAATAATCTCGTTGTTAAAATGGGATGGTAGGGGTCGATTCCAATTGAGCCATTTGATGACCTTTTTCTTAAGGGATTGATAATCTTCATTTTCCCCTGATCTTAAGTGGGGGGCACCTGCTAAAACCACCGTTAGGCTATTGGCTTCTGGCGGGAGGTCTGGCCTCCGTGGTCTTGACGCTGGCCGAACTGGAGAGTGTGGGAGGGGATTAACCTCTTCTTGGGAGCTTCCATTAGTCTCTACTTGAGATCTATAAAGGGCATGGTTTAGTAATTGTGTGGGTCTATTAATTTGGTTATTGTGTTGTGCCTGACGTGGGGTGGCCATAAGAGGTTGCAAAGGGGGGGCAGATAGCACATTGTGAGGGGGAACTTCATTGACAATTGATACAGCCCCCACTTTTGGAGGGTCCCCAACAGAAGGAAAAGTTCCCACTAGCTTAGTTTGCTTACTAACTAGGGTGTTCAGGGTAGTAAGAGATGTTTCTAATAAAGTGAGCCGAATCTCAACTTTTTTCAGACTATCGCTAATGGGCTGCAGAAGGGAGCGGAATAAAAATTCAATACTCCCCATGGCTGTGAGTGGAAGGATTATATTCGATGTGTTAGCCTCTGATTCCTCAGAGGTAACAACTATGGTCGGGCTTTGAGCCTTAAATGGTGGAATGGTAGGCGCTATCTCAATTGCCTTCCCCGGTAGGAGTATGTTAGTATGTTTCTTACCAAAATCAAGGTGAGATAATTTAGATTTCCCCCGTCCCCCAAAAGACTTCCTGGCGCGTTTGCTAGGCGGAGGCCTATGCATCTCTACTACAACATTTGATTTTGGTATACTCTTCTTCACAATTTGCATAGGGGAAGTTTGGGTTACCAAACTAACGGGAGTAAGGGATGACTCTGGGGGGGTTGGCTCTACGTTTATTCCGGGCACTCTCCCTGGGGTAGAGGGGATTTCCCTTAACAAAAGTGGAAAGTCCTCGTGGGTCGCATTATTAGAGCTGCTAGGGGGCGTACCTTCCTCTTGAGAACTGGGGTAAGGGGTAATGTCGCTCAACAGTCTGTTTTTCATGGATTCTATGGAGCGCCTGCGCTCCACCCTGCGTTTCTCTAGTGAGCTTTCCTTGCCCGCATCTCCCTTAGCAGATTTAAAATAATTGTCCAAAGTCCCTGTAATAGAGGCCCCCTCCCTTGATGGGGTTTCTCGTAATGGTGGCGAGGGCATTACCTTGTTCATGTTGGAGACTGGGATTAAGGGGGTAGGCCCGGCCCGGCCTCCTTCGGCCCCGGACGGCCACAGACGGTCCCGCCCTTGTCCCGGGCTTCTCCCGGGACGCTCCCGCTTAGCGGGAACACTGGTCCAATGATTATTCAACGGGCGCTTGCCTATTGGTTGGCGTACAGGGGGGTGTGGCCAGCGGGGAGAGCAGCCCAGGTGTGTTAAATGGGCGCGCAGGGGCTCCTGGTCATCGGAGTCCCTGCCTGCGTGCTCGCAGCCCCGCCGGCTTGCTCACCTGCCCGCGCCTCCTGTCCTTCTGTAATCCAAGGTCCAAGGTCTGCTGCCTCCTGTGTGCGAGGCGCTGCGGGACCCGCGAAGCGGGTACCGCGAGGTTAAAGGTGGTGACTGGAAGGCAACGGGAAGGCTCTAAAATCCTCTGTGTTCCTCTAGATGTGCAGGCTTTCCCTTCCTGCAGACAATCACCAAAGAACGGGCAGCAATAGGGTAAGAGTTCCGATTTAATCTGCAAACCGCCGCTTTTTCTGGACTGAGGGCGGGGGGCGTGGCCAGCGGGGAGAGCAGCCCAGGTGTGTTAAATGGGCGCGCAGAGGCTCCTGGTCATCGGAGTCCCTGCCTGCGTGCTCGCAGCCCCGCCGGCTTGCTCACCTGCCCGCGCCTCCTGTCCTTCTGTAATCCAAGGTCCAAGGTCTGCTGCCTCCTGTGTGCGAGGCGCTGCGGGACCCGCGAAGCGGGTACCGCGAGGTTAAAGGTGGTGACTGGAAGGCAACGGGAAGGCTCTAAAATCCTCTGTGTTCCTCTAGATGTGCAGGCTTTCCCTTCCTGCAGACAATCACCAAAGAACGGGCAGCAATAGGGTAAGAGTTCCGATTTAATCTGCAAACCGCCGCTTTTTCTGGACTGAGGGCGGGGGGCGTGGCCAGCGGGGAGAGCAGCCCAGGTGTGTTAAATGGGCGCGCAGGGGCTCCTGGTCATCGGAGTCCCTGCCTGCGTGCTCGCAGCCCCGCCGGCTTGCTCACCTGCCCGCGCCTCCTGTCCTTCTGTAATCCAAGGTCCAAGGTCTGCTGCCTCCTGTGTGCGAGGCGCTGCGGGACCCGCGAAGCGGGTACCGCGAGGTTAAAGGTGGTGACTGGAAGGCAACGGGAAGGCTCTAAAATCCTCTGTGTTCCTCTAGATGTGCAGGCTTTCCCTTCCTGCAGACAATCACCAAAGAACGGGCAGCAATAGGGTAAGAGTCACTTTCCATAGTTCTAAGGCTTTCAGGAACTTTCCTTTACCATTGTCTCGGCTGTTGTCCAATCTATGTCCAGATCATCAAAAGGGGGTTTGGAGAAGATGGTGAAGTAACCTTGCTTTTTCTTGCTGGAGATTATGAAGCCAATAGTTCAAGATCTGCATCTTGCTCAGCTGGAATCTCAACCTCCTGTCCAGCTCCTACTTCAGGAAGAACTATTGCTGGCTGTTGCTCCTGTTGTCCACTTTTCACAGTTTTCTGTGACAATTGGGTTCTTTGGAGTTGAAACACATCCAATTCATACTCACTGAGAGAAATGGGCTTGCGTTTAGATTGGGGCGGTGTGTTGATGATTTGGGAGTACTGCTCCCAGCTTACCGCCCAGAGGACAGTGTTGAAGACACAACACATTTCCTGAAAAAGGTGGAGGACGGCATGCTGATGGTAGAAATATGCTTCTTCTCTTCCTCACTGGCCACTTTCTTGGCTGGCACACCTTTCCTTAGAGCCATCTTTAGGCTCAGTCAGTTGGCATTTAGCTGCATGCGGTGTGCTGTGGCGTCACTTTGTGCTGGCCTTCGGTTTGGCAGTAGTGTGGGGGATTTCTCTTGAGCACCAGAAAGCAAACAAACAAGAAAAATATTCATCGAAACATGATAAAAACTGAAGTTGAAATCATTCATACAATAAAATTGAGTGAGGTTATCCAAATAATTAACAATACGTTATCCTTCCAAACCAAACTATAACATAATATTTCAATAACAACATACCGATTTACAAGTTTACTTTATGTGCCTGTAAGGCCTATAAGATACATGTGCAAGACAGAAGAGATTTCTGGCAGGCAGAAGGTATTCTCCTACGACAGGCAGGGGGTGCAGAGCAAAATGGAGTAATCCTTAAAATAATGAATGCTGGTGTTGTGTGACTATGGCACGCAGGCGTTGCAGGGGAAAAAGGAATAATCCTTGAAAAATGAATGCTGGTGTATGCCTATGGCTGAAGGGACCTATGGTAGGCAGTTCATGCAGAGAAAAATGGAATAAAGCTCAGGTTGCACGTTGGTGTGCACCTATGACAGGTAGGGGGTGTGGTAGAAAATTGAATAATCCTTAAAAACGAATGCTGGTGTGCGCCTGTGGCCGGCAAGGGCATGCAGAAAAATCTAATAAAGTAACTCCTGATATCTCACTAGGGACAATCAAAAATCCTAGGGAGGCAAGGAGGTGCAGGGCAAAATTGAAAAAATTTATATATTATTATAACACTGTAAATACATACTACAATCATCATCAAGCACATTAAACTGATATCACGGACAAACATTTAAAAAAATGAACAAAAAGACATAGCCCTCCATTAACAATGTCCCTAGAAAAAGGCTTTGAAAACTGGAAAAAAGGATTTAACACACTGGCTGGCTACACAAAAGGACCGCTGGCCACATGTTTAAATAACAACAAGCAAGAAGGCATGGGCAACAAAGAACACATGCAGGTCTAAGGCAAACGCACACTGGCTGGCTACACAAAATGGCCTCCAGTCACATGAATAAAAAACAACATGCAAGATGGCATGAATAACAAAGAACAAGTACACACCTATGGCAAAAGTACACTGGCCGGATAGACAAAGGGGCCTCCAGCCACTTGTTCAAATAACAAAAAACAAGGAGACATGGACACCAAAGAACAAATGGAGACCTATGGACATTGACTACACAAAATCGCCACCGGCCACATGGCATGGAGAACAAAGACAAAATGTTGGGTTATAGCAAACACACACGCACTGGACAGACCAAAAATGACAACTTGGGCAGCAAACAAAGGAGGTATGGTAAACAAAGTTAAAAACACTACCATTAATTCAGCAATTCGCAAAACAAAAATTAAGGCAGCTACAAAACTTTTCCAACAACACACATCCTCCCAAGGCATAAAAATATTGCCCCACCAAAATACACTTTTTTCAGAAAAAACATGAAATAAATAAACACACATTTTTCATTTGAATATATCCCTAAACCATAGATGTTTTAAGCAACATGTACCACACAAACAACTGTTTCATTGCCCACTGACTACTAGTACTGTCTGGATGGCCTATGGGCAGACTAGGCCACATGGAAAAATAAATGAATAGTGCAAATTACATAGACACAGAGAAAATGTATTTAACTATGCAGTTAGTTTTTTCCCTTACAAAAGCTAAAAACAAATTAATACAAACAATAGAATCCTACTGCAATTTCAGGCCACTCACCACAACCTGAATCAAATTTATAAATGTAATAAAAGGTACAAATATATACTGGTGCAAGCCCTCTATCAAACAATACCCTTATCCAAAAGTTTCTTAACTTACTTGTTGTGATGTCACAAAAACAAAGTTCTTGAAATCCAATAGTATGCAGCAGGAATTACAGATAAAGAGATTGGTCCTTTCACTTCAAAATCCAAAATCCAAATGAAAAGTGACCAGGAAATGTACAAAGCACTGAGAGGACAGGAATAGGAAATTGGAGTCTCTGTGGCACTTCCTTCCTGTTGGAAAAAAATAAAAAAAAATTATGCTTTTCACACTAAAAAACTACCTAAACCTTCCATTTGAGTAGAAAATCATGACCGCTGATGTTACAAAATGGCACTCAAAGGCTCTGTGGCGACCAGAAAATGCATCAGGGGCCGGCAAATGACACTCATGCTCACAAGCGCACTATGTGGAGCTTCGCTTTGTTTCCATGAGCATTGCAAGCCTCGATCAGCAGAATAATTTCTCCATACACCGATTGGCAGAATTTTAAATGAATTCTGCGTTACAGGTTTAAATATAATTCTGCCCAAGCCTGGAAGAAACACAAAGCATCACTTGCGGTTATCTAGTCCTCCTAGACCGGGGGAAAATCACAGGTTCAGGCAGACCATGAAGGAGCACAGGCCGGGTACAGGGATCAGGTTAGTCCCACTGAAAAAGTTACGGCTGCAAAGTCTGGCGTGAATTGTAAGCATGGGCGTAAAATCCGCTCCGATCGCGGATTTTTCGGATTTTCGGCAAATTCGCAATCCGCGAACTCTCGCGAATTTGTCGAAAATCCGTGAATCCGCTCGCGGCGGATTTTTTGCTTGGTTGCGGCGCGCGGCGTGGTGCACGGCGTTCACTTTCCGTCATTTAGCGTTTGCCGAGTTGTTTTTCTTTGCGAGTGACGCGCCATTTTAGATCTTGCTGCGTGTTCCCGCGGGAGTTTAGCGCCCGCGAATACGTACTCGCGGCTTGCCACCTTGCACAGCACCCCTCGCGAGAGTTCGCAATTGCGAACACGTAGTTGCGGCAGAAAGGAACAATCTCGCACTTGCGAAATAGAGATTTTGCAATTTCGCACAAGAAAATCACCAGCAAACAGGATAAACCTTCAGAAAATTATGATTTTTATCAGAATCACTCCTCAGGTTGACATTTGCATGGCCTTTTTTTTTGCAAGGAGTCCATTTTGGGGGGGGGGGGAGGAAGGAAGTGCCCCACTGTCTCCAACTTCCTGTTCCTGTCCAGCAGGCTCCTCCCAGTGCTTTGTCCATCTCCTGGTCACTTTCATTTGGATCTGGAGCTGGAAGGATTACTTTTTGTGGGTGCTGCTGGATATTTGGATTTGAGGCCTTTTTGACTGTCTTTGGATCACTTTTGGATTAGAAATCAACTTTCACAAGTAAGTTTGTTTGGGGCATTACAGTTGCTGCAAGTAAAATTTTGGAACTTTTTCAGAACATTAAATAAATTATATTGTGGGTAGCCACAGTATCCAGTAGGACCAGGGTTGGTTAGGGGTGCATGATACAAATGTTTTGTTGAATTTAAACACCATTGAGGCCATGGATGGGCTGGGATTGTGCTGATTTTTGTCCTTTTTTTGGGCCTGCTGGTGTGGCCCTTTGCCCAGGGGTGGTGAGTGTTGCATGGGCCTAGTCTTTCTGTGGGGTGTCTTCTTGAATTTAAACATAATTGAGGCCATGGATGGGCTGGGATTGTGCTGATTTTATTGTTTTTTGTCGTTTTTGGGGGGGTGCTGGTGTGGCCTTTTGCCCAGGGGTGGTGGTGCATGGACTGAGTGTGCCTGTGGTGTGGTCTCACTCTCTTTAATGTAAACATCATGGATGGCATTGGATTGTGGTGATTTCTGGCTGTTTTTCTGTTTTTTGGGGGTGTACTGTTGATGTGGACTGGCCATGTGGGTGGTGGTGGTGGCCATCTTGAGTGCTGGCTGGTACAGGCAACATGTGCTTGGGGTGTAAGGGAGGGGCCATTTTGAGGAGAGGCAGTGTCTGAGGCCTGCACTTTTTTTGCCTACTTTTCATCCATTATGCCCAGGGGTAGTGAGTGTTGCATGGGCCTAGTGTTTCTGAGGGGTGTCTTCTTGAATTTAAACACCATTGAGGCCATGGATGGGCTGGGATTGTGCTGATTTTATTGTTTTTTGTCGTTTTTTTTGGGCCTGCTGGTGGGGCCCTTTGCCCAGGGGTGGTGAGTGTTGCATGGGCCTAGTCTTTCTGTGGGGTGTCTTCTTGAATTTAAACATAATTGAGGCCATGGATGGGCTGGGATTGTGCTGATTTTATTGTTTTTTGTCGTTTTTGGGGGGGTGCTGGTGTGGCCTTTTGCCCAGGGGTGGTGGTGCATGGACTGAGTGTGCCTGTGGTGTGGTCTCACTCTCTTTAATGTAAACATCATGGATGGCATTGGATTGTGGTGATTTCTGGCTGTTTTTCTGTTTTTTGGGGGTGTACTGTTGATGTGGACTGGCCATGTGGGTGGTGGTGGTGGCCATCTTGAGTGCTGGCTGGTACAGGCAACATGTGCTTGGGGTGTAAGGGAGGGGCCATTTTGAGGAGAGGCAGTGTCTGAGGCCTGCACTTTTTTTGCCTACTTTTCATCCATTATGCCCAGGGGTAGTGAGTGTTGCATGGGCCTAGTGTTTCTGAGGGGTGTCTTCTTGAATTTAAACACCATTGAGGCCATGGATGGGCTGGGATTGTGCTGATTTTATTGTTTTTTGTCGTTTTTTTGGGGCCTGCTGGTGGGGCCCTTTGCCCAGGGGTGGTGAGTGTTGCATGGGCCTAGTCTTTCTGTGGGGTGTCTTCTTGAATTTAAACATAATTGAGGCCATGGATGGGCTGGGATTGTGCTGATTTTATTGTTTTTTGTCGTTTTTGGGGGGGTGCTGGTGTGGCCTTTTGCCCAGGGGTGGTGGTGCATGGACTGAGTGTGCCTGTGGTGTGGTCTCACTCTCTTTAATGTAAACATCATGGATGGCATTGGATTGTGGTGATTTCTGGCTGTTTTTCTGTTTTTTGGGGGTGTACTGTTGATGTGGACTGGCCATGTGGGTGGTGGTGGTGGCCATCTTGAGTGCTGGCTGGTACAGGCAACATGTGCTTGGGGTGTAAGGGAGGGGCCATTTTGAGGAGAGGCAGTGTCTGAGGCCTGCACTTATTTTGCCTACTTTTCATCCATTATGCCCAGGGGTAGTGAGTGTTGCATGGGCCTAGTGTTTCTAAGGGGTGTCTTCTTGAATTTAAACACCATTGAGGCCATGGATGGGCTGGGATTGTGCTGATTTTATTGTTTTTTGTCGTTTTTTTGGGCCTGCTGGTGGGCCCCTTTGCCCAGGGGTGGTGAGTGTTGCATGGGCCTAGTCTTTCTGTGGGGTGTCTTCTTGAATTTAAACATAATTGAGGCCATGGATGGGCTGGGATTGTGCTGATTTTATTGTTTTTTGTCGTTTTTGGGGGGGTGCTGGTGTGGCCTTTTGCCCAGGGGTGGTGGTGCATGGACTGAGTGTGCCTGTGGTGTGGTCTCACTCTCTTTAATGTAAACATCATGGATGGCATTGGATTGTGGTGATTTCTGGCTGTTTTTCTGTTTTTTGGGGGTGTACTGTTGATGTGGACTGGCCATGTGGGTGGTGGTGGTGGCCATCTTGAGTGCTGGCTGGTACAGGCAACATGTGCTTGGGGTGTAAGGGAGGGGCCATTTTGAGGAGAGGCAGTGTCTGAGGCCTGCACTTATTTTGCCTACTTTTCATCCATTATGCCCAGGGGTAGTGAGTGTTGCATGGGCCTAGTGTTTCTGAGGGGTGTCTTCTTGAATTTAAACACCATTGAGGCCATGGATGGGCTGGGATTGTGCTGATTTTATTGTTTTTTGTCGTTTTTTTGGGCCTGCTGGTGGGGCCCTTTGCCCAGGGGTGGTGAGTGTTGCATGGGCCTAGTCTTTCTGTGGGGTGTCTTCTTGAATTTAAACATAATTGAGGCCATGGATGGGCTGGGATTGTGCTGATTTTATTGTTTTTTGTCGTTTTTGGGGGGGTGCTGGTGTGGCCTTTTGCCCAGGGGTGGTGGTGCATGGACTGAGTGTTCCTGTGGTGTGGTCTCACTCTCTTTAATGTAAACATCATGGATGGCATTGGATTGTGGTGATTTCTGGCTGTTTTTCTGTTTTTTGGGGGTGTACTGTTGATGTGGACTGGCCATGTGGGTGGTGGTGGTGGCCATCTTGAGTGCTGGCTGGTACAGGCAACATGTGCTTGGGGTGTAAGGGAGGGGCCATTTTGAGGAGAGGCAGTGTCTGAGGCCTGCACTTATTTTGCCTACTTTTCATCCATTATGCCCAGGGGTAGTGAGTGTTGCATGGGCCTAGTGTTTCTGAGGGGTGTCTTCTTGAATTTAAACACCATTGAGGCCATGGATGGGCTGGGATTGTGCTGATTTTATTGTTTTTTGTCTTTTTTTGGGCCTGCTGGTGGGGCCCTTTGCCCAGGGGTGGTGAGTGTTGCATGGGCCTAGTCTTTCTGTGGGGTGTCTTCTTGAATTTAAACATAATTGAGGCCATGGATGGGCTGGGATTGTGCTGATTTTATTGTTTTTTGTCGTTTTTGGGGGGGTGCTGGTGTGGCCTTTTGCCCAGGGGTGGTGGTGCATGGACTGAGTGTGCCTGTGGTGTGGTCTCACTCTCTTTAATGTAAACATCATGGATGGCATTGGATTGTGGTGATTTCTGGCTGTTTTTCTGTTTTTTGGGGGTGTACTGTTGATGTGGACTGGCCATGTGGGTGGTGGTGGTGGCCATCTTGAGTGCTGGCTGGTACAGGCAACATGTGCTTGGGGTGTAAGGGAGGGGCCATTTTGAGGAGAGGCAGTGTCTGAGGCCTGCACTTATTTTGCCTACTTTTCATCCATTATGCCCAGGGGTAGTGACTGAGTGTTGCATACTTGCATGTCCCACTCCCTAGTCTTTCTGTGGGGTGTCTTCAATGTAAACATCATGGATGGCATGGGATTGTGCTAATTTTTCTGTGCTTTGTCGATTTTGTGGGGTGTATAACTGAACTGATGTTCCTCTGTCTTCCATTGCTTTTAGGTGCACAAAAAGACTCAAGAGAACCACCAGTGCCAGGAAGAAGTCCTGCAGCGGTGTGTGTGTGCAGCATAACGTCACGCGACGTCACGTCTGGACACAGAACCCTCTGCAACTCGTGCAACTGCTGCCGTGCTGACCTGCTCTGAAGAAGATGGCCCCCAAAAAAGTAACCCGTAGCTCCTCTAGCAAGAAAGGTGCCAGTAAGGAGCAGAAGAAGCAAGTTACCAAGGACACTGGTGTGCTGCCCGCCCCTTTTTTTGGGAGTAAAAAAAAAAGTATGCCTGCAGCAGCAGCAGCGGGATCTGCTGGGGACCAAGCTGGCAGCAGCACCCCCGCTCCATTGGGCTCAGTGCCACCACCACCACCACGCCAACTTAAGTCCAAGCCCTTGAGTGCTGCAGAGGCAGCCAGTATAGTTGTTCAATCACCATCGACCAGTGATGTTGGCTCATCGCAAGAAAGCAGCAGCAATGTCCCTCAATCAACACAGGTTGTTGTAGCTCATCTGACGAGTGTTGAACAACCACAGCCGCAACAACAATCACATGTGCAAGTACAAGCCCAAGTACATGTGGAAGGAGAGGCAGCGGAAGGAGATGCGCAAGCAGAGGTGCATGGAGGGTCACAACAAGTGCCCACAATAGTTGTTCCTCCCGAAGTAGGGGCACATCAGGAAATCGACAATCAAGGCGAGGTATCATTTGAGGAAGCCACTCCTCCTGATGATCCTTCATTGTCTTCCACACCCCTAGCAAGGAAGAGATCAAGGGTGGTGTCTACATCTTCTTCAAGCACACCTCCTTCTGATGATACGGATCAAACTTGGGAACCAGCACCACAGCCGTCTGAGAGTGAGGCACACCATGATCCGACAAAGGTAGTTAAGCGTAAAAGGAAGCTCGTCCAAAGTCTCAGAGTTATGGAGTGTGATGAGTCTCAACAAGAAGTGGCGGATACTGCTGCTATTGAAGACTCTGCCAACGACGACCCAGTCATCATAAAGGTCACTGCAGCCCCAGCGGGCATGCAGCAAACAGACATTTTGACCCTAGCCCGAAGAGCTGCTGAGTGTGATGATGATGATAATGTTGTCGATGAGGAGGCAGTGGAAACACCACAATCATTGGAGTTAAGTAGTACACCAACTCGTCCCGCTTCCATATTTCTTTCTGGCAAGAAGAGACCTCCGTCAACCTCGACCTTAATTAGTGGCGGTGAAAGTGCAAAACGTACAAAAGTTGGGCAATCCAGATCCTCCACTTCATCTGGCATAAGCTTCATGACCACCACCACCAGTATCGCCGCCTCCTCCATGTCCCACAGACACTTCAAGTCCCCAGTTTGGGACTTCTTTACTGTTTGTCCAAAAAATCCAAAGTTTGCCATTTGTACCATTTGTAAGCAAGCAGTTAGTCGTGGTAAGCCAGGTACCAACTATGGTACCGGAGGCCAGAGAGGTCATCTTAGGAGACAGCACACTGTCAAATGGTTTGCGCACCTAGATGCGATCAAGAAAGGCCAAATTCAAGGAAACGTTGATGTTTCATCTGATGATGACGAGCAGGAAGAAGACGTGTCAAACACTTCCCTTACACCCAGTACCCCTGTCAGCAGCACACCCAATGTGAGGCACACTAAGAGTGTTGGAGCGAGTGAGACACCAACGCACAAAGTTCACCAGCGAGCAAAATTGGGTCAACGAAGTCATTATCAGCCCGTAAATGCTTGGTCCAGGGCAACATTAGAACAATGCTTACTTCAGACGTGCCATATGAACGCAACCACCCACTGACGCGTCTGTATAACACTAAGCTGGCTAAAATGCTAGCTGTGGACCTTCTACCTTTTTCTATTGTAGAAGCGGTAGGTTTTCTTGAATTAGTGGCAACGCTCTGCCCTAAATGGAAGGTTCCGAGCCGGTTCTATTTTGCCAGAGTTGCGGTTCCAGCACTACATGAAGATGTGCTGGAGGCGATTGGGGCAGCTTTGCAGAAGAGTGCTGTTCACACAATACATCTGACAACAGACATGTGGACCAGTGGCGCAGGCGCTGATTACATGTGCATCACTGCACACTGGGTCTCTTTTTCAGGTGTTATAGCAAAGCTAAACGCAGGTGTTGACCCGGACAAAGTTTTCAAAGCTGCTCGGAAACATGCAACACTAGCCATGTTTGGCTTGGAGAAAAGTCACACAGCAGAAAACCTTTTGGAAGAGTTTAACAAAAAGGTATTGAAAATGCTATCCCCCCTAAAACTCAAGATTGGTTATGTTTCCACGGATAATGGCGCCAATGTAGTTAAGGCCATGTTGAAGGGTGACCATGTTAGAGTGCCGTGTTTGGCGCACTGTATCAACCTGGTAGTTCAAAAATTCTTGATGGATAAACAGAGTACAGCGTTCGAGGTAATGGCCACCTGCCGCAAAATGTGCAACCATTTCAGCCATTCTTTTAAGGCCCGGAAGCATCTGCGGAGACTGCTATTTATACGTGGAATGCCAGTGAAAGCACTCATCCAGGAGGTGGCAACACGTTGGAACTCAACCTTCTACATGCTTGAGCGTCTGTATGAGCAGTATACGGTACTCGATCACTATTTCTTCACAGAGGGTACATCTCAGAAGGAGGACCTGCGGATGAGTGCGGCGCAATGGGACATAGTTAAAAGCCTGACAGACATGCTTCGTCCTTTTGAGTTCTTCACGCGTGCAGTCAGCCAGGAGGACTGTAATTTGGGAAAAGCTATCCCATTGTTGTGCATGCTGGAGCACCAACTGATGGCGGTGTCTTCTGAGTTTGAAAAAGATGAAAAAAAAAAAGACCATTTTATTTTGTCTGAGAAATTATTAGAGCGCCTACGTGGTGATGAACGTCTTGAAAAGATCAAGTCAGATAAGCATTACATTTGTGCTACTATTCTGGATCCACGCTACAAAAAGGCGCTGGCAGGCGAAGCATTCTTTCCTTTTGCTGATGCAGATGTTCAAAAGTACAAACATTGGTTAGCCTGGTCAGCCAAGAGGTATGAAAAAGAACGGCAGGTTATTGAAGAAGAAGCCAGTACATCAGCATCAGCATCAGCAGGCCATCCCCAGTCACAAGAATCCACTTCTGCACCTGTGGCTGGGGCACAAGTGACCTCTCAGCCGTTAAAGACACCGGCAACTGGATCATCTGCACCACACACAATGACAACACTAACAGTGGCTGCGGAGGAGGATTGGCTAAGTTTGATGGGGTATGGTTCTCGAAAAAATGTCACAGGCACAGCAAAAAGTAAGCAAAGTGGAGGAACAGTTGATGACCTTGAGTCGATGGTGCAGGACTATCTGAATGACTCAACAGAGGTCTTTCTTAATGATGAGCCATTGCAGTATTGGCATGGCAAAAAACAATTGTGGCCACAGCTCTTCAACCTGGCTATAAACTATTTGTCTTGCCCACTCGCAAGTGTGTCTTCTGAACGTGTTTTCAGTGCTGCTGGTGGCATTGTAACTCCCAAACGGAGCCGCCTCTCGCCCAAAAATGTGGAGCGGCTGACAATGATCAAGATGAATCAGCACCTCATACCACCAGATTACAAAGTACGAGAAAGCACGACGCATGAAGACGAGGAGGACGGCAACGTAGATGAGGGGATTTGTTCTCTGTTCGGTGGCACTGACCTCATCCAGCCTGAATTCGCAGAGTATGATGACGAAATCTTGTTCTTATTCCCTGACACCGAGCCCTGAAAATGAGACAATCAATCAAGAACTTTCTTTTTCGTCCTTTTCACTTTTATTCCTGTGTGCTTTGTGTCTCTCTTTCTTTGTTTTGCACAGTTAATTTAATTCAAACTTTAATCACCTAATCCCAAAAACAAGACCATCATCAGAACTGTCTTCACTTGTTTGCTTATTGATTTGAAGGTGCCGCAGTCTACATTCCTCAGGTTCACAAGTTCTGAAGAACATGCTCCTCTATCCTCCTCCTCCAGACTGCGATTTCCCTCCAAGCAGAGTGCTGGATTACGCCCAATGAAGAAAGACTCAGCACTTGTGGGGGTGTTGTACTTCTTTGCGGGTGAGTTGACGGATTTGGGCCCATTGCTGTGAAGCTCTAATAATGGACAAAAGTGTTTTGTACCAAATATGAGGTGGAAATTTCTTGCCGTTTTTGCTGACTTGCTTGCCTTTGAGGTGCTCTTTGGCGGGGTTCCGGGTGTTTGTGGGTAATTTTTGGTGTCTGTCGAAGCACTGCTGCGAGCCTGCGACAGTCTAATCTTGATTGCATTTGCTTTTCAGGAAATCCGTGGTGGAAAACAGGAGTTATGATTATTGATGATGATGACCTAGCTGAACAGCGCCGCATTTGGACCGAAGGCCGAGAGATATTGTAAGTATGAGATTTAGCTTTTTCGCTGTTTGGGGGTGTTGTCGGGTGTTTTTTTGCGGGTGGTTTGGCGGGTCTTGCCTGGGGCATTCCTGGGAAGGTCTAATACCGGATAGAAGTGTTTTGGACAAAATCCATAAGGAACAGCCTTTTTTTTTGCTATTTCTTCTGACATCTTGCTCAATGTAGCGTTTTGGGGGGCTTCCTGCTGTTCGTGGGTGGGTTGCGGCCGGGGTCTCTGTCGAAGCACTGCTGCGACAGTCTAATCTTGATTGCATTTGCTTTTCAGGAAATCCGTGGTGGAAAACAGGAGTTATGATGATTGATGATGATGATGACCTAGCTGCACAGCGCCGCGTTTGGACCGAAGGCCGAGAGACATTGTAAGTATGAGATTTAGCTTTTTCGCTGTTTGGGGGTGTTGTCGGGTGTTTTTTTGCGGGTGGGTTGGCGGGTCTTGCCTGGGGCATTCCTGGGAAGGTCTAATACCGGATAGAAGTGTTTTGGACAAAATCCATAAGGAACAGCCTTTTTTTTTGCTATTTCTTCTGACATCTTGCTCAATGTAGCGTTTTGGGGGGCTTCCTGCTGTTCGTGGGAGGGTTGCGGCCGGGGTCTCTGTCGAAGCACTGCTGCGACAGTCTAATCTTGATTGCATTTGCTTTTCAGGAAATCCGTGGTGGAAAACAGGAGTTATGATGATTGATGATGATGATGACCTAGCTGCACAGCGCCGCGTTTGGACCGAAGGCCGAGAGACATTGTAAGTATGAGATTTAGCTTTTTCGCTGTTTGGGGGTGTTGTCGGGTGTTTTTTTGCGGGTGGGTTGGCGGGTCTTGCCTGGGGCATTCCTGGGAAGGTCTAATACCGGATAGAAGTTTGTTGGACAAAATCCATAAGGAAACACCAGTTTTGGCACTTTTTGTAAGTTAGGGTTCGTTAGGGTTAGCCCTAGCAGCAGGATTGCATGTGTTTCGGGGGGTTCTATTGCAACGCAGTTCTGTTGTTGTAGAGCACTGTTGGAGCGATGCTGGCTATGGATACTTTTGCTTGCTTGCAAGTGGTTTGAATACAATCCACGGTCTGTATTTGGGCCTACTGTTACTTTCAAAGTACGTTTTGTAACCATTTTTCTGCTAGGCATCGTTTTTGGAGATCTGATTGGGGTTATTCTACATTTTTGCGACTGGCTTTAGTAAGGGTCTTGGTGGGAGCATTGCTGGGAAGGTCAAATTTTGTTCTAAAACACAGTTTACAGTACACCTACCTTGAGGGGAAAGATCCGCTATAATATTTTGGCCATACTTATTGATCCTTAAAAAGGTGACTCAGACAGAGCACGCAATTTCAAAAATATTGTACTGTCTATTAGGGAAATCAAAGTGTCACTTTTTGAACCACACAGCGTACATACCTTTTATTTATTTATCAGTGGTATTGTAATAGCACTTCCTGTTTTCCGTTCAATAATTACAGGCCGGGTTTCAGTCAACATCCGCCAGGCAGGCAGTGGACAGGGTGTCTTCTGTCAGTGGTCACCAGCCACATTGATGGACGAAGCGTCAGCTGGAATGGAGGAGTGCCGCCAATAAGAGGAATTGTTTGCTGCATGCAACTTACTTACCAAATTCAACAGGACAACTCCAACAACATACGCAATACAGATACAGTATCCATTGTTGTCTTTTATTCTATGAGTGTGACTGCATGTGCTTACCTTTAGTTTGTAACCAAAGATTGTCTGTATCTTCAATTATTGTTTGTCCATGCTCTGCTTTTTTTTTCTTCTCTCAACAAAACCTACCCAAAAAGAACCCCCCATTCCCATCCATTTTACAAACCCTAACCCTCTTCCCCCGGGCTGTGTTGTTTTGCTTGATGTCTGACTAAAATGACATCAATAATTCCACACACTTGCTGGGGAGGATAAGGTCATAGCAACAGGCTGGTGAAGGAATACGAGGATATCTTCTAGACTTACTCAGCTTCAGTACTATATCTTCTAGTAGTAGTAGCCAATGTCAAATAAATTCAACGCAAGTACTAGTTATACTTGCAAGCAAATACTTTACCATTTGTTAGGCTACATTATGGCACTGTTCTAGTGTACTGTCACCTGCTATTTTCTCGATCGTACCGTAACCGTTGTAATGCTACAGTAAGGAGGACAAACAAGGTTTCGTTTTCTTTTTTTCCATAGGCATGCAACTGCCACTGTGTCACACCACTAGTACCACCGCAATGAGGAAATGTCACCCGCCCAGGATTGACAACGTTAATCCCCATTTCACCTGGAGTCAGCCCTGGGCCTAGCACTAATTTCTAACACAAATTACAGGTAAGATAAGCGTTTGGTGGGAGGTAGTATAATGGAGTATTATTTCGGAGTAGACAAGAGATTGACGGTTGTACTACTAAAGTCCTACGACTGTTCAGGAAAACAAAGTTACTGTTACACCCCCGCCCCCCACCCACCAGACTGAAAAGCAGTAAAAAACAGGTATGGTCAGATAAAGTTTAAAAATATATTTATTTAGCCCTAACAAAATAATCTCCCTCACCCACCCTAACCCCAACGATTGTCTTTGAAACGTCCCAAAACGATCCCAACTCCCAAATCCCACCCCCCAAAAGTCTATAAAAAAAAGGGCATGGGACACTCCACTACTGGAGGGTGCTGGTGCTGGTGCATGATGCGGCATGGGCATCATACTCCTTGCGGAGGGTGGCAAGCTCGGAGCGGAGGCCCTTAACCAAGTTCTTATACTTCAGGACCTCCTGCTCCAGGTTGGACATGCGGACTCGTAGGCGGCGTTGGCGTTCCTTGCAGCTACTGTGGGGGGCAGCTGGTATTTCGGTTGCTTGGCGGTGGCGGTCGTCTTTCTTAGCCCGGCTCGGTCCCGCTGGCTTAGTCACGGAGGAGGATGCAGTGGTCACAGTCGAGGATGTCGTTGTTGCCCCGCTCGACTGCGTGTCCTCCTCCTCCTCCAGGGCCACCAGCCGCCGATATTCGGCGACAGTGGCCTCCAGCCTCCGTTGCCGGGCCAATCTAGCCTGCTCCCTCCGTGTTGTTGATTTGGAAGGAGCAACTATATGAAGAAAGAAAGACATAGTCTGTAACCAATGCTCCTTATTAATAACACAAAGTGATTGAGCCGAAAGTTGGGTCACAGAGTACAAGTAGCAAATTGAAAGCACAGTACATAACTATTGAGGACAGTATCTATGTAACCTCCCACTTCTGCATCCTTGCACTAACATTAGTGGTAGTTTAATGAACAAATTCTACGACCACTATGGACTTCCATTACAGTCGACTATGACAGTACACCAGTCTTATTCTTCTTCTTCTCTCTTGTTTAGGGAAATTGGTACGTTATCTTATGCAAGCCGGCAGAATGACATGGACAGCACAGTGAAGTTGCACCCGAGAAAAAAAGTTGCACACCATGATGAGTGAGACAGACTTGCGTTACTGTACCGGTACAGTACATGCAGGTGGTGAAGCTATTACTTTTCTATTACGGGTGGCACTGAGAATACTCTGTTACAAGGGCTACTGCTTAATTAATTTACCTTTCACCCTACAGTGCAAATGAGTACTAGAAAAGGAAAATGAAGAAGCTAACTAATTTGATTATCTATCACTTCACATGGGACGTATTTGATGACATATGAGATGACTTTAGGTGCTTTGCTTAATATTGAGTGAACAGTGATACACCCACACATGAATGACGTACTACAAGTAAACTAAAGTTATTAAGAGAGGTACGGAGTGTCCACCGTAATAACCAGATATATGCTGTGATTGCAAACGCAATACAAAGTACTGCTACTATTCATGGTAGTATTGGACACATTTACAATTTCTTTTCCTTGCCTTCCCTGCACTGGAACGGACGTGCGGGTGCGGTGGTACATGCTCTTCAAGGTAACACTTACTTCACCTGGCGACCATCTACTCTCTCTAGATACACATGTGCTATCTAAGAGTCAGAGAATACCATGCTCCAGGCATCCATTCAGTCAAAGTATACGCACACATACAGTTTCTGTTTCACCCACCCGGGCTGCTGTCCTTCCACCCATCCTTGCTTCATCATTGACCCAGCCATGCACCATACCATATTCTTTCCTTCCCAGCCACCTCGGGGGCCAAGCAAACACATATCGTTCTTCTTTGCCAGCCATCATACAAGTTCGCGTCCCACTTACTTACACCCTTCTTTCGCTTTTCGTTCATCCCATCCATCACGTTCGTCTAAGAACTTATTGGGATTCTTATCACCAAAAACTTCACAGCTAAGTCGAAGTACATTTCGAGGAGGCTACTACCTGGTTGATTTGTAATTGTAATACACCCGTGCAGAAAGCACACTATGCAGTCTTCAATCTCAATAAGTAAGGAATATATAGCTTACCTGTTTCCGCCACCACCGTTTGAACCCCCACAGGACCGTCCGCCGGCTCTTGCACCGCCTCCTCCCCAGAGTCCTCCGAGTCCTCGCCCAACACAGCCACCTCCGCGCTGGCCCCGTCACCAGATGTTACACCTACAAAGTACATTTAAGAATGTTAGAATACACCACTCACTACTATATAATATTTGGTCTAGGAGAAATGTTAAAAAAACTGAATACAATTAATAATTTGTGACTGTCTACTCCATAGTAAAAATGTCCCATTTTCCAGGGAAGGCTGTTGTCTTGCTGCACTTTTATGCACAACTGATGAATGCTTGCTTTTGATTTTTAACACGCACCACTTTTTCTCCTAACAGACAGAAGCTTGACTCCTAAGAACACGACCAGGATCAAGTTCAAACCAGGTGAGAGCTCGGCTCGACCACAAGAAATGTGTCCAATTAATCGTCAGCACTAACCACTTTTCCGTTTTCAGTTAAATAGTTTTATGACAAAGTAGATTTTAATAAATGTGTTTACTTTTAATAAAGCTTTTAAACTTAAATAGACTCTGTGGTTTTTGTTCCTCCAGACTAGAGGGGATGAGCTAAAGGTTTTGGAATTTTTGCAAGCATGAGTGCCTCTGACACTTCTTGACTGTGCTGTGACTCCGTACTACTCTCTTGTCCTGCGTACGATAATCTAGAGATCATTGGGGATCTATAATCGGTGACTTCGGGAGCTGAATGACTCTGCCACACTATCTAGTCAGTAAGGAGACAGTGCATAGAGGTATTGCTGAATAGAATGGGAGTCCAATGGAATTGCCAAATGTCCAATCTTAGTTAGCTACACAGACAGACTAATAAGAATAGTCTAGTAATACCACAGGGAGTCATATTCGAGGCAGGATAAGAATTTATATCCAGTCTACAAGAAGATCAAAGACGATTTAGAAAAAATCAAATGAGGAACGCTAGGAAAAAATAGGTACTGTTTATTAAAATGTAAACTTACTGGGGCCAGCAAAGGAGCCCTCGCCTGCCCGATCCTGGCCTGCATCCTCAGCACCCTCCTCCTGTGTCCTCTTGCCCTTGGGGGGAGCTGATGTACAACATGAAAGAAAGAAAAACCAGAAAACATGGATGAGATTTTTCAACCAAATCAAACATTTCAAAAGAACAATAACAAAATATTTTGGAAAAATAGCAAATAGATAGACAACTATTCCACGGGATCTATCTCATGTGGTATACTACGTTATTCGTATTGCCTGATTTGCGGAATGTTGACTTAGAAAGTTCCTATGTAACTCAATAAACAGACTACTAAAGAGGTTTGCCTAGGCCTGGCACTGCAGGCAGCAGTGCGCAGCACGCGAAGTGACCGACAAAGTCCATCCTGCTTGCAGATCAGTGAATACTCAAACTATCAATCCACCCGCCACCACCGCCACTATTTCTTCTTATAGCCATGTGTCTAAAGGAAGGACTGGACTTCAGTCTGTTGGGGCTTATTTAGAAGTCCCTTGCGGAAGTTGCGGCTCATTTTCCTCCATTGTTGCGTGCCTTTTGTGACGCAGCGGCAGAACAAAAGACTCGCCATGGTGTTGGTGCGGCGTATATATTAAAAAAAAAACACATATGGGCATATGGGCGATGCATCACGTTGTAAAGCCCTGCGCCATCAGGGGGCGTTCCGGCGCAAGGGAGGACGTACCTGCGCAGGAACGAATCCTAAAAGTGGCTGAGGGAAATCTACAAGATGTCAATCAGTCACTTTTAGGACAATGATGCATGACTCAAACCCTGCGCGCTTGAAGCCGACGTACGGCTTGATGCAGCATTGGGGAGATAGGGTACCCCAGAGCATTGCTGGAGCTGCGCCATCGTTGGCACGCAACTCCAGCAATGCGCTGCCTTTACGGCACAGATGCGTAAGGCTTCTGTGACGTTTTGGGCCAATGGGTGGTGGTGGCATGGCACACAATTACTGCCGCATCCCTGCTACTTTGCAGGGATGCGCCGGTAATTGAAAATATGACCCTTACTGTCTAGCATTACGCAGTTCTTATCTTTACACTACACTCATACATAATTTCTCAGGCCAATGAAATGCTTCTGAACACAACATACAAAACAAAGAAGCATAGTAGCAAGCAAGGCTACTGAGAAGGAGAGCAGTGCACCTGAAATGCATAGAAGATTTTGAAATATAATTTACCTCAATGTAATCGGCAGCATTATTGCTCTTGGTAAAGAACAAAGATTTGCAAATAACAGAGCAGGATAAAACAGAGTAGTAAATGTACTACTACTACTACTCACCAAGCCCGGGGACCTCTACGCCGAGCGCGTCCAGCAAGTCCCGCTCCTGGTCCATGACATCGGTCCAGCGGTGGGTGGCCTGGTTATATGTGCGCCGGACCCCAGAGATCTTGTACATGGCCCGGCACACCTTCTCCCACCGCTTGCGACGCTCCCGGATGCCATAGCCAGTCGCGATCTTGCCGCCTCCCAGGATCGTCTTGGGGAGGCGGCGCTGGACGTGGAAGATCAGTGCCGCCACTTCCTCCGCGCTGAAGATCTCCCGCGGGATCACTTGCTCCCCCCTTAAACGCCCGCACGGGAGCCGGGCACGGGGTGCGGGACCCTTCCCCTTCTCAGGGTGCTTCCCGGCTCCCTTTACCATGGTCTGGGCAGAAATAGAGTTAAATGATAAACAAGAAATAGAATAGTGAAGAAGAAAAGAAAAGAGTTTAAAAAAGTAGTTTAAAAGTAACTAAAAGCTGCAGAAAACACAAAAATATAGAGCTAGAAAAATAGAGGGATAAAAAATAAGTAAAATTAGATCAAAAAAACTTCAAACAAGCAAAGGATGGCAGAGATTGAGAGAGGATAGAGAAAGCATGCCCAGAACCATAGCAATGAATGAGAAACAAGATGGCCGCGCCCGTTCACGACCGCGTGGGTAAGTTCGCGCGAGATTTTCCTTGCGAGTACGCGCGAAATTGTACTAGCGAGCAGCACACTTTGCGAGATTACACATAGCGGCCGGAAACGGAATACGTCACGCAAACAAGATGGCCGCGCCCGTGTACGACCGATAGGGTAACTTGGCAAACGTATAGCTAGAAGCGCCTCGCGAACACGCGCAAGATCACGCGAACATACACGTCGCAAAAAAAACAATTTTGTATTCGCACGTATTCGCGGCTTCCGAAATCGATCTCGCACGGATTCGCGCCCCAAAAAACGCGCGAAATTGCAGAAAAAAACGATTTTAGCTAAACTGAAAGCAATGAGCAGGTGCAAAAGTTCAAACTTAACATTAGTAACATTCAAGGTAGTGCTTCCTGATGGGCCCCTCCAGAGTTTGCAACTATTCTATGACCCTGCTATGACCCAAACAGCAGGCTCATAGAATAGCTACAAGTAGACCATAAAGGTCCTGTGAAAAATAATTTTCACTGCAACAAAAAGCAAATTACAGATAAGGAAGGAAGCAGGTGCCAGCCAGACTGGAACTTTCAAAATTACTGACACATTAATGAAACACAAATTAATTGATGGCAGTTGAAGAAGGGCAGGTGTGCTTGCTTTTTTCAACCACCATAATCTACAGTGATAAATAAACCTAATGGGTGGCAGTGAGGATGTACCAGAGGGTGGCATGGGTGTCCCAGAGGGTGGCAGTGGTGAAACAGAGGGTGCTGTGAACCTGTGATGATAAACCAGACGTAGAAACAACATAGTCGCGGCCGTTGCGAGCCGAAAAGTAAGTTCGCAATTGCGAACTTGTCCCAAAATCGGCGCGAACGCGCGCAAACACAAAAAACGGGAAAATCCGCCAATCCGCTAGAGTTCGCGGATCTTCGCGGATTGCGAATCCGTAAATCCGCAAGTTCGCGTACGCGAGATCCGCTAGATCCGCCCATGCTTAGTGAATTGTCCAGTTCACAGTGGAGGAGGCCATGAGGGACAGGGAGAGTGTTGGGGATGATCGGAGCTGCAGCTCAAGGATCCTGTCAGGTGTCATTGCTGGCGCTTGGTGTTATAGGTCATTGCAGGCTGTCAATGCTGTAGCACAAACTGCAGTTCTTCTGTTGCCAGTCGTTGCTGGCGTTCTCTGTAGTACAAAAAGATGGTTCCTCCTGAGCTTCACGTAGGCGGCCTAACGGAATGTGATATCTCGGCTCAAATTTGCCATGTTTGCATGGAGCATTGACCAAAACCTCAGACTTTTTCTCTTCTTCACAGGAGGAGCTCTACTGATGCCTGCAGAGGATGCACCTCTTGGGGATCTGGAACTCACTCTACAAAAGGCCAGCAGGGTTCTGGCAGGGCCAGTTGAAAGTCCATCCAGGTCCAGTGCAGCAAGGCAGCTGTGCTTCTTGTGTCCCTGTTGCTCAGACATAAACACCTGGCCCTTGGAGTCACTCACCATGGGATGAAGGGATCAGTTCCAGTCTTCCTTCTTAGTGAGCAGGGCAGGCGTCAAGCAGCAGGGAAGTCCTCTGGCAGCAGGGAAGTCCTTCTTCTATAGTGCCTACAGGTTCAGGAGTGTCTTGGAGGTTAGAACTGGGGGTCCTACTTTTATACCTGGTTCAGTTTTGAAGTGGAGGAAACTTCTATAGTTTTCACTGCACATATGGTTCTGGAATTGCCTTCCTCCCTGCCCTGGTCTCAGGGTGTTTGGGGTGGCAAAAGGCTAGTGTGAATTCTTTGTAAGTGTGCTGAGGCAGCTTCTTTTTTTTTTTTTTTGTCCTCATATGCCACCTAGGTTCCTACCTACCGATATACAAACACCATGCTGTCTCAGTTCTTTCGACTGGTGGGGAGTATAGAAATGGAACGGGGCCTTCATCCCACAGCAGTAGTGTATAGACCGGCTTTGCAAAGACAGAAAACCATACGGAGATCCCAGAAATGCAGCCAAAAAGATGCTAGAATATCATCAGTGTCCAGCTGTGCCCGGAGATGGGGTTGATGGCTTAATCATTGGACCTGGGGAAAAAAAAAACACAAAAAAAACCAGGTTGTCAATGGTCCCACCTCAGAAGATACCAGAACGATCTTTTGTTGCTGTTCCCAGCTCTAGCCAAGTCTAACCTGAAGACCTGTAATACAGAAGTGTACCAATCATTAATCGAGGGAGGAAGAGAGTCTTTCCACTTCTTACAAATATCTCTCCTAGCAAGCAGGATAGTGTAGAAAATCAACTTCCTTGCTGCTGCTGGAACACTGTCCACAATGCCAAAGATTACAGAGGTGAGGTCTAGAACAATGTTAGTACCCAGTGATATTGTAAGGGTCTTACTTATGGCTTCCCAGAACAGAGAAAGAAGAGGACACTCGAAAAACATGTGTGTGTCAGCTGCGGCTAACAGGCCACATCTCGCACAAGCCACCCTATTTCCCTGATTAAATTTGGAAAGTCGTTCGGGCGAATAATAAGCTCGATTGATGGTAAAGATATGGTTTCTACGTAGCCATGCTGGTTTGACAATGTCCCACATCATACCGCTTGATGTATTCCAAAGGTCTTGCAAGTTGGGGGTAATTAAATGAGGTGTGCAAAGCAGTTCCGGAAGCGAAAATTCACCATCCAGTTCTTCCAGGATTAGTTTATACCAAAATGAGATATACTTCTTAGTTGTAGATTTGTCAACTAGAAGAGTGATAAGGTTACTATGTCTACCCAGTGGAAACCTAGTTCTTTGAGATGGTGAAACTTTATATGCACTGGACCAACTTGATATTTGCATGTATTTAAATCTGGTAAAGTTTGGGCCAATTTTATTACTTAAACAGTCCCAGGGTAGCAGAGTGCCATCATCAAATAGATCTCCCCATACCAGAAGTCCAACATCTCTAATAGATTGCGCGAGTGTATCTCCCAGCCACGCCGGACAGTCCGGAAGACCCCACAGAGGCGTTCTACAACCGTAGTACCCTATTTTGATGCCCTTAGTTAACTGGGCCCAAATTCTTGCCATACCCCGTAAAACTTTCTGTTTGACTTTTTTTTAAAACTTAGGATCTCCGAATTTAAAAAGAAAACCTGACTGGCTCACCCCCTCTGCCACCAATAAAGTAGAAAAAATAGAACCAACTCCATGATCTGATGGATTCTTTAATAAAATCCTAGCGTGAGATAGCTGGAAAGCCCAAGCATAGATCTGCAGGTCAGGGGCTACCAGCCCACCCTTATCTCTGCGTCTCCTGATTTTCTTCCAAGAAATTCTCACGAGGTGATTATTCCAAATGAAAGTATTAATGTCAGCCTGTAATTTTTTAATAAGAAGAGGTTCAAAGTATAAAGGAATAATATTAAATAAGAAAGTAATCTTCGGTAGAATAGACATCTTAACAAGATTAATTCTACCCAACAAAGACAACGGGAGATGGGCCCAGTTCTGGAGCAACTTGCGACATTCTTAGCTACTTTCGAGAAATTTTTAGTAGCAATCTGATCTATGTCGCCAACAACAACCAGACCTAGATACCTCATCTCCTTACCAGGCCGAATGCCTTCAGTAAAGGAGCTCTGATCAATGTTCCAGGTCATCATCCCAGTTTTTAATGTATTGATCTCGTAACCGGACATCTCCCCAAACTCCGATGCCAATTTGAATATTGCAGGAAGGGCCAAATGGGGTGCGGACGTAAAGATGAGAATATCGTCCGCATATAGGGCCACCTTTCTCTCCCAACCCCCGCATGTGAACTCTTTGATGTCAACACTATCCCTCAAACTCTAGGCAAATGGTTCAGCATATAAATCAAAAAGAAGTGGAGAGAGTGGGCAGCCCTGCCGAGTTCCCCTAGAGATGTCAATAGGGTCAGATAATACACCATTTACCAGAACACTGGCCTTAGGATTCCGGTATAAAAGTTTGATAGCACGACGGAATCTACCTCCCATGTTGAACTTTGCCAAGGCCTCCAACAGGTGCAACCAGTTGACCCTGTTGAAGGCCTTGGTGGCATCCAACGTTAGAGCTGAAAGTGGAAGAGATTTGAGAAGCGCCAGATCTATAGCTCCTATTAAGTCGTGTGTCAGTTGGAAGAGTTGACGTCCTTTGACGAACCCCTTCTGATCCGGATGTAAAATGAGGGGTGCAACTACGGCTAATCTATTTGCAAGTATGGATGAGAATATCTTGTAATCTCCGTTTAAAATAGAGATTGGTCTATAAGAACCACATGCCGTTGATGGCTTCCCAGATTTTAATATTACAGTGATAGAAAAGGGGATATATGACGTTAAAACGCATATTTTTACAACGCATACCGTTACAACGGGACTTTTACAACGCCAATACTATTACCACGCATGTATTTACAACGCATTTTTTTACAACGCAGGTACCTTTACAACGCATACCATTACAACCTAAGTATTGGTAAGTATATATTTTTTTTTTAATTGTATATTATTTAAAATTAATATAATGTAATGTAATTTTATTTAATTTAATTTAATTTAATTTAATTTAATTTAATTTCATTTAATTAATTTAATTTAAATTTAATTTTATTTTATTTTTACCCTGTACCCCTTTACCCAAAAACCCAAAACTGATCCTGAACCCTAAAAATACCCCTTTACCCAAAAACCCAAAACTGACCCTGAACCCTAAAAATACCCCTTTACCCAAAAACCCAAAACTGACCCTGAACCCTAAAAATACCCCTTTACCCAAAAACCCAAAACTGACCCTAAACCCTAAAAATACCCCTTTACCCAAAAACTGAAAACTTACCCTGAACCCTAAAAATACCCCTTTACCAAAAAACTGAAAACTGACCCTGAACCCTAAAAATACCCCTTTACCCAAAAACTGAAAACTGACCCTGAACCCTAAAAATACCCCATTACCCAAAAACCCAAAACTGACCCTGAACCCTAAAAATACCCCTTTACCCAAAAACCTAAAACTGACCCTGAACCCTAAAAATACCCCTTTAATCAAAAACCCAAAACTGACCCTAAACCCTAAAAATACCCCTTTAAAAAAAACCTAACATATAACATTTTAAATATAATTATATACTTACCAATACTTACGTTGTAATGGTATGCGTTGTAAAAGTACATGCGTTGTAAAAACATGCGTTGTAAATAAATGCGTTGTAATGGTATTAGCGTTGTAAAAGTTCCGTTGTAATGGTAGTGCGTTGTAAAAAATGCGTTGTAATGTGTGTTTACCTAGAAGCGCTATCCCATGACTCCGGAGGAGGCGCCCCGTGCATAAGAATCTGATTAAACAGGATTGTCAAAAAAGGGACAATCTCCTGCTCCAATGATGAATACATTTCTGCTGGCAGGCCATCTGGGCCAGATGCCTTCCCTTTCTTAGCATTCTGGATGGCTCTCCTCACTTCATCCTCTGAGATTTCGGTCTCTAGCTTCTCACTCTGGGCTACAGATAAACATGGGAGGGAAATTTTACCAAGCCAATCCCTAATGGTAACAGGATCTAATGTTTTATCCTCCCGGTATATGGCTTGGAAGTATTCTTTGAAAGCTGCTCTAATATCAGAATCCACAGATAAGGGGTGGTCATTAACTTTAATCAGGTCAATGTTGTTGCGTGCCTGATCCGTTTTGGCCTTCCATGCCAGTAATTTTCCAGCACCCTCCCCATACTGGAAATGTGCAAGCCTGCTGGCCTCCCATCTTTCTTGTAATCTCAGGTTGAGAGTTGAGGCCAATTGACCCTTTAAGGAGAGTAATCTTTCGCGCAAAGGTATCAATACATCATCTGAGGAACTAGCCTTGGAATCAATCTCCAACTGGACCATAGCTATATTCGCCTCCACCGAGGCGACGGCCTCTCTATACTCTTTTCTTCTATAGGCCACTTTAGCTGTAATTAGGCCTCTCAGAAAAGCCTTAAGAGAGTCCAAGACAATTCCAATATTAGCAGAGCCAACGTTTGTACTCAAGAAATGCACTACCTCAGTTTTTATAAATAGTGTATCCTCAACATGAGAGAGTAGTGAACGGTCAAAAGACCAGTTCCTTGCCGGCGCTGTCAAAGGAGTTATGAGTTCCAGTTGCACGGCTGAATGATCTGATAGATGTAGGGGAAGGTATTTAATGATGTTAACAGTGTGTACCAACGTCTGGTTAATTAAGATGTAATCGATCCTTGATTGGTGATGATACTTATAATTCCTAAATGAAATACCTTGCTGTTGGCCTGCCCTTAATCTCCAGATATCCACATATCCATATTGCTTCATTGCATTTATCAAAAAGGATCTTGACTTCGACGGGACTTTAGACCTGTTATTAGGAGTTTTATCCAATATAGGGTCCAAAACAATGTTAAAGTCCCCTGCCAATATTGCTGGCTCTGGGTAAGACAAAAGATGGAAAAAGATAGTTCTCAAGACAGATGGGTCATCTTGATTAGGCCCATAATACCCCACTATTGTTAGTTGGAAGCCCAAAATAGATAGAGAAGCAATGACCCATCTACTATCTGGGTCCACTTTTGAGTCTAAGATCTTGATTTTAAGATGTTTCTTAAAAATAATTGATACACCTCTAGAGGTCAAGGACTGAGAATTAAAGATCGCAAAATCAATCCATTTATTAACCTTGACCAATTCGTCGATTTCAGCCTGAACCAGATGCGTCTCTTGGAGGATGATAACCTGAGCGTCTGAGTCACGAAGATACTACAGAAATGTTCTAGCTCTAGGTTTAGTACGCAAGCCATTAAAGTTCCATGAGATTATCTTTAGTTTAGTCATCATAACTGTTCCGAAGACCTCCCCGTCTCAATTCAAAATAAGAGTCAGCACTATACTGAACCCCCCCTTCAAAAGTTATCAGCACATCACAAAAAGGTATATAACTGACTAAGCATAATACATCATTATACTGGCAAATGAGGAATTTTCTAATGATTTTTAACCCCCCCTCAACCCTGTGCCCTCTCCACCCTCCACCCCTCCCATGGAAAACCTGTGCTGTATCTAACCGGATCAAGTCCAGTAGATGGCACCCCTACCTCAGGTTGCCGCCACCCCTATCCCCCTGGAAAGAAAAAAAACAGTAAGGTCAAAGTTTGAAAGTAAAAAAAAAAAATGTAAAAAAAAAAAATGTCCCTGTCTTAAAGTGAGTAGTGCGTAAGAAACAGATGGTAAAGAGGAATAAGGTATAAGACTTAACAGCCAATTGTCTTGTTTCCACCTTCTACCCCACACATTTCCCACTCCTTTTTTTTATCTTCCTTTTTCCCGTTTTATACACATGATTATATACATTTTTCTATATATTTTTTTTTCTCGTACGTTTTTAGTGTTTTAGTATTTAGTGTTCAGTAATTAGTTCGGATATTTTCTTTTCCTTTCCACCTTTCTTTTAAGATCATGCTTTACTTTCATCAGTAGGAGATCTGGGTCCTATTTATCTGATCCCTTATTTCCTAGGTCCAAAAGGAGCTCATCGGCAGCTTGAACAGACCTGATATTCATCATCTTATTGTTGTACATAACCCTTAATGAGGCTGGGAATATAAGCTGGGCTGTTGCACCTAGTCTCTTAAAGGCATCTAAGCGCTTACCAAACTCCCATTGCTTTTCCAGCGTGACCCTACATAAATCTGACCTTATAAGAAAAGTAAAGCCCTTACCAGGTAATGACTTTTGTTTTAAGGCCAAGTTTAGAATCTGCTCCTTAAGAGCGTAGGTGTGAAAATTGACCAAAATTTTACGAGGTTTCGACCTTTGTGGATTTAGTCTGAAGGGGTCCCTGCCCTGTGGACCCTCTGGATATCAGTAGCCAAGACCTCTAGAGATTGATCCAAGGAAAGAGAATCTTTTAGTAGAAGAGCAATGAACTTCTTAATATCTGATCCTTCTGTTCCTTCTGGGATGTTAAGAACGCGGATGTTACCCCTTCTAGCATTGTTCTCCAACACCTCCATTCTGTCTATTAGGGTCTGATCCTCTTTCTTTAGTTTGCCAATATCTTCCATTGCCTTATCCAGATGTAACAACATCACCCCAACAGTCTCTTCCAAGACACCAGTTATGGAGGTTAACCCATCTATTTTGGTAAACACACATTACAACGCATTTTTTACAACGCACTACCATTACAACGGAACTTTTACAACGCTAATACCATTACAACGCATTTATTTACAACGCATGTTTTTACAACGCATGTACTTTTACAACGCATACCATTACAACGTAAGTATTGGTAAGTATATAATTATATTTAAAATGTTATATGTTAGGTTTTTTTTAAAGGGGTATTTTTAGGGTTTAGGGTCAGTTTTGGGTTTTTGATTAAAGGGGTATTTTTAGGGTTCAGGGTCAGTTTTAGGTTTTTGGGTAAAGGGGTATTTTTAGGGTTCAGGGTCAGTTTTGGGTTTTTGGGTAATGGGGTATTTTTAGGGTTCAGGGTCAGTTTTCAGTTTTTGGGTAAAGGGGTATTTTTAGGGTTCAGGGTCAGTTTTCAGTTTTTTGGTAAAGGGGTATTTTTAGGGTTCAGGGTAAGTTTTCAGTTTTTGGGTAAAGGGGTATTTTTAGGGTTTAGGGTCAGTTTTGGGTTTTTGGGTAAAGGGGTATTTTTAGGGTTCAGGGTCAGTTTTGGGTTTTTGGGTAAAGGGGTATTTTTAGGGTTCAGGGTCAGTTTTGGGTTTTTGGGTAAAGGGGTATTTTTAGGGTTCAGGGTCAGTTTTCAGTTTTTGGGTAAAGGGGTATTTTTAGGGTTCAGGGTCAGTTTTCAGTTTTTGGGTAAAGGGGTATTTTTAGGGTTCAGGGTCAGTTTTCAGTTTTTGGGTAAAGGGGTATTTTTAGGGTTTAGGGTCAGTTTTCAGTTTTTGGGTAAAGGGGTATTTTTAGGGTTTAGGGTCAGTTTTGGGTTTTTGGGTAAAGGGGTATTTTTAGGGTTCAGGGTCAGTTTTGGGTTTTTGGGTAAAGGGGTACAGGGTAAAAATAAAATAAAATTAAATTTAAATTAAATTAATTAAATTAAATTAAATTAAATTAAATTAAATTAAATTACATTACATTATATTAATTTTAAATAATATACAATTAAAAAAAAAATATATACTTACCAATACTTACGTTGTAATGGTATGCGTTGTAAAGGTACCTGCGTTGTAAAAAAATGCGTTGTAAATACATGCGTGGTAATAGTATTGGCGTTGTAAAAGTCCCGTTGTAACGGTATGCGTTGTAAAAATATGCGTTTTAACGTCATATATCCATCTATTTTATTGTCCAAGGACTCGCAATAGTTCCGAATCTCTCTCTGTATGGATGTAGACTCTTCGAACCCCCTTTTAATGTCACGAGATAAGGTGGAAAACATTAGTAATAAAGAGGCTGATGTGATGCCTCCACCCTCCAGGGGTAAAACATACTCAGAGCCCAGATCTGAAAGCTGCCGCTGATCTAAGTCTAAGTCAGAACAGCTGATTAGCGGATATGGTCCCCCTGCTGCCTCCATACCCACGTTTGCTGCAGCTGCAGTTCCCTCCAAAAGAGAGGGAGGAGGGTCATTTGGTCTATCTCCTACCCCCATATGCGCTCCAGCAGCGTTTTTTAACCCATCGGCCCCCAATGTGTTAATAGTGATGTCTATAGTAGCCTGAGCTGCATTGTTCAGAGGGTCGGTGGGTGAGATGTAATCTGACTGAGGCATGGCTGTATGGACAGGGGGCTCAGGGGGCTCACCTACACCAGCTACAGTAATTGGAGTAGTAGGGATTTGACCATCTGCCAGAGGGGACTGGTCGGAAGGATTTGGGGCTAATGCAAGTTTCTCAGTAGATGACATATCTGATGCTGAAAGTACTGGTGTACCCTGAGACTCAGTGAGGTTCAATACTTGTGGTATTGCTTTGAAATATGAGCACAGCGACGGAGTGATTTTAGAGCTTAAGTCACATGGAACAGTGGGGTTACGTTTAGTTTGTGCTTTCCCTCTGACTTTCCCTCTATTGCCCTTTGCTTTAATTTCAGTTGAAAGGTATGAAGAGAGTTTCTTACCTACGGAGGGCGATGCAGCAGGGTTAATGCTTATGCTAGTGCTGGCGCTGGAAGGAGGCTCCCCTGATAGTATTTTGGCCGACAGCTTGCCCCTTCTGTAATTTTTTCTCCCCTTACCTTTAGGCTGTACTTGCTGATGCTGATAGAGCAGCTGGTGGTGCTGTGAACAAAAAGACGAACCTTCGTCGAAATTTTTACCCCCCCCCGGAGATATTTTGCTCTTCAGATTCATTGAGAGCGTCGTCTGACTCCTCGGTCTCTAAGGCGTCCACTGCAAGCCTTGTATGTGGTCTCGTAAGTCGAGTCACCGAAACGCCAGCCTCAGCGCATGAAGCCCGCAACAAATTGCGAGCCTTTCTCCCGCGCCGCAGCTCCAGGGCTGCCGCAGACCACCTCCGCAAGGTTGGCGGGGTTATCAGGGAGCTAGAAGCTGTAAGAGTGGGCGGCGTGCGAGCTCCGTCTACTCCGGTCGCTCCTTCAGCCTTGGATACGCCGACAAACAGCCCCGTCATGGAGATTGAAAGCAGACTTTTCTTTTCGGTGAAAAGTATGCTGAACAAAACATCCCACAAAACTTCTCAATTTTCCATACCACCGAGTGAGATATTATCAGCCAAAATTGTATTTTGTGTAGCGCAGAGGTTATGCGGAAGGGAATCCATCAAAATCTGTCACTTTCCAGGCTTAGGCGAAGTAAACGGCAACCCGATTACGGAGCACCGCGGCAGCTCAGCCATCTGCCGCCATGTTCCCCAAGATATTCCAGCCATGCTGAGGCAGCTTCTTTGAAATGTGAGTGACGCTGTGCACAGCTCAGCCACTCCCTTTTTGGGAGGATGGTCCACCTGCTGACAGCTACTTTGCCTTTGTGCCTGTGTCTATCATACGGCATGGGCACAAAGGCAAAGACATTCCATCATTTGCATGGGGTCACACCCCCATGCAAATGAGGGAACACCCTCTGGTGATAGCGCTGGCACTATATGTGCGACAGTGCTATTTGTATTCTGAAAGGGCTGAACAAGCGTCTGTGGCCCTTTCTGTAATACCAAAGTGCCCCAGGGGTGCACAAAGTGGGCAAACATGCCCGTTGAACCCCCAGGGCACTTTCCATAATACGGTCCCTTATTTGATCAATAGCCTGACAAGCTGTGAATGGGTCAGTTATGACTAATGATCAAGCGTTAAACAATTGCCCAACCACAACATATATCTGTGCATTCTAATGAAGAGGCTTTCAGTGCCCACTAACAAAGCATTGTGTGATCTCTCGCATGGTTTACTGGATATTTTGAAATTAATTAATTATTTGGATCTCTTACCTATAGAGGCTGTCTGTCTGTCTTTGAGAGATATTATGGAAGAACCTCTACCTGCTTCTAGTCAAAATTAATTGCTTTGATTTATTGATTTGTTAAAGTCTATAAACCAAGTGGCAAAAAACACAGTTGATGGACAGAATGTAGAACAATGTCATACATTCACCCCAGTAGAAGGATCTGGGCCTAAATCCATCGTTTTTTTGCACTCCACACCACCCTGGGTTAGACACTGTTGATGGACAGAATGTAGAACAATGTCATACATTCACCCCAGTACAAGGATCTGGGCCTAAATCCATCGTTTTTTTGCACTCCACACCACCCTGGGTTAGAGGCCCAGATCCTTGTACTGTTCTGTCCATCAACTGTGTTTTTTGCAATTTTCACCCCGAGTGGGCTGGGTATGCTCAGACGTGAGTCCCAGGCTCTCCACACCACTGGAGTCAAGCTATCCAGGCTGATGAATGCTGATAGCCAGAAACCGGTCCTTGGATGCTTGATTCCGGTCTGGGAAAGACATGGCTTGGTAGTTCGGACTGGACTGTTCCCATGAGGCACAGGGTCAGAGCTGATTTGCATATAGCCAGTGTCTAACCCAGGGTGGTGTGGAGTGCAAACAAACGATGGATTTAGGCCCAGATCCTTGTACTGGGGTGAATGTATGACATTGTTCTACATTCTGTCCATCAACTGTGCTTTTTATAAACCAAGTGGAACATGTCCATTGTTTGTATTTGTTTCAGAACAGATGCCAGACGGAAAAGAGACATAAGGGAATTCCAGATTGTGAAGTGTGGGTTAGGGAGTGTTTCCTCCCACTGCTCATGATTATTCTTGCTTTTGCAGGATGAGAGATCAGTTTGGACCGCTAAACATTTGCGTGATATGAGACATTTAATGCCTTGATGGTGAACCGCAAAGCGATAAGTAAACTAACAACAACTGGATGACTATGTACAATGAGTCATTGTTTATATCTGAAAGCCCTATGGCAGACAATAAAAACTTAAGACACTTTCACACGGTGCTTAAATTCCATAATCATTGTCAACGTTAGCTGATGTTTCTCCATACAATTAAATGGAGGGAACAATCACCTTCATATAATGTTCCAGAAATGCTTTAGAATAATGAACCTTTATCCTTTTTAAAAAAAATACAATCTCTAGCACATACTACTTTGATGAATTAAGTACATAATGTTACCATTTTGCCATGTAATGGTCCTTCATAAACCTGTCAACTACTTTGTTAAAATGAGGATACAGAGTTGCTTGAGGAGACATTCGACATGGTAATTAAATGGTAAAACTGCTTGCGAGACTATTGTTTTCCCCAGCCAGTGTCTGCAAGCATTTCCTTCGCTGCTGTGTTGATTGCCAAATTAGTTTTCAGAGCTGCCCTCGGTCATTCCCTTATTTATGGCTGTGCTGGACTATCTGATCGCGAGCACATATTGAAAAGAACTAATATGCTGCAGTTTCCATTTAAAAGCAGCAGCACGGGAACCCATTAGAAACAATTTTTAAAAACAAATTCCTTCCCAAAACAACCTAACTTGTTTTTCAAAAAGAAAAGAAACACATATTTTGTGCGAAGGCATAGATTCTTCTGAAAAACTGTTCTGCTATAGTTCATATCATTAAAATTGTTCACGTTTCAGGAAATAATTAAAAGAACCTTAATTCTAAATTATGGTTTTGCTCACCTTGCACTGGCATAGCAGATTACAGAAATACTATATTATACTACAATAATTCAATCGTTAAAACAAATCTATTTGAGGCTCACTGTATAAATGCAAGCTTTTTACTATTATGACCAAAACTTCTAAGGGGCATATTTACTAGGGCTTATCGCCACCAGAACATCACTTTTTGTGCCGTTCAGATGGCGTTAACCCCTTCACCTTATTTGCAAGGCAGCCTTAAGCTACTTAACGTGGCTTAACTCTGCCTTGTAAATAATGCCCCTTTCACTCAGCACTTAGCGTGAAAGAGGCTGGCAATGGGTGTTGAGGTGGGCGTCCTGTCACAACACCCATATTTTTGTTCACCCTGCCCTCTGTTTACAAGGGTGGCATAAATATGGGGCAGCACCAAAAATAAGACAAGGGAACCTGTCTTAACCTTGCGCAGTAAGGATACATTATTATTTCTTCTCGTTTTTGCTGTTTCTATGTGTGCTGCATACATAGAAAGAGCAGATCATCAATTGTGATTGTTCATGTGCAGGAAAGTGTTCCTTTCTGCACATAAACAATCAGTAGACAATGACCAGTTGCAACTACATAGATGTTACAAATCACCATTATTGATTGTTTCTGTCCAGTAAGGAACACCTTCCTGCACATGAACAATTATTCCCTTCTATGCAGGCACCCTTGCGCTATGGTGCATTGGTGCCTGCGTTGACGCTAGGCAGTTAAATTTAGTACCAGCGCTACGGGAAATGCATGGGGTGTGCTGTATGTTTGTATATCCCTGTGTTCCCAGAATGCGCGTTACCAATTGTGGCGTAACACCACACTCCGCCTTACCATTGTACATATGCCCCTAAATTGC
Source organism: Lissotriton helveticus (assembly GCF_964261635.1). Lineage (NCBI taxonomy): Eukaryota > Metazoa > Chordata > Amphibia > Caudata > Salamandridae > Lissotriton > Lissotriton helveticus. The sequence goes on along the minus strand of NC_136071.1, from coordinate 879,549,096 downwards.
CCCATAGCCACATTTACTGTTTCGTTCTTTGTTTTTAAACAGGCGAGAAGAAATTAAAACTGGGTTCTTTTGTCTGATCTGTGTTTACTCCTATACCTCACACATTAATTGGGTACATTTAGGTCCCAGAGCTACATAAGGGGGCACAGACACCACAGCACAAATAACACTTATACCAGGGATTAGGTGTCTTTTATATTTTTTTACATATTGGTGATGAAAAATGGAGGTTAACTGTGCAAAATTCTGTTTTACTCGCATTACGATGTTCCCTACTACATTTTGTACTTTTTTATCACTAGCGCATTGCTATATGAGACCCTGTCAGTTTCCCCTGTAATTCATTCTCAACAAATTGCTAGTTTCATTAGTAACTTTAAACCAAGTCGTTCTCATAGTCAGTGGGAAATCAAATTTCAAATTTCAAATTTTTCAAATTCAAATTCAAATTTCAATTTGAAAAAAATTTGAAAAATGTGGGAATCAAACATTTTCAGGTTAAATATTTCAAAATGGTCCGCAGAATTTGAAACATACCTCATTAAAAATCATGGATGTTTTCTCAGCTAGAGGTCGGCCGTGAAATACTCATTATGCTCCTTTGTGGTCCTGCTCTGCACCGCATCGCTAGAGGTACTAGAGATGGCAAGTGCAATGCTATGCAGGTAAGAGATAAATGACTTAAATTCCAGAAAAACTTAGATATTAATAGTAAACAGAGCAATGACTAAATCAAGTAAAATACACCAAACGTCTTTTTTGGAAAAATGTATGAATCTTTTCTTAAACGTGCTATAAATGGGAACCATTAACGTTTATATGAGGAAAAAGATGCTCAAAAGTTCTTCTCAATGCAATTAAGTTTCTTTCAAGCAAAACCTGGACTGAAGAACTCTCTGTACCATGAATGTAAATATGAGGAAATGATAGACAAAGTCAATTGGAAATTGTACGAAGACTACTTCATTTTATATAGTGTCTGATGTAATGTCATTAATGAGTTCCACATTCTCAGAGTGGCTTGATGAAAATCAATTCTTACTTGGCTAAAATTGCCATTTGGGAAACACCCCTTATGGAGACTAAAGCAGGACAAACTGTCAAATGTATGGACTGGGGTTTCAGACAGTTAACTTCCAGATAGATTCCTAGAACACATTTTTCTCCCAACAGGCCTCTGTCAGAATCCAAAGTGGATTCCACGGCCTTGGATGAGCGTTGTGGCAGATCATGAAGGATAACTGAAGATAATGAAATGATATGAGATGAAGGACAAACATGTCATGGGATACCGAGATATGTACGTCAAATCTTTCTACTCAGTTCTCCTCCATTATTGCTGTTTGAGGAAGCCAAATTTCATTAGACTTTGAGCACAAACAAGGCCAAAACAGGTTTGATAGCCTATAGTAGGATGAATTGAATAAATTACATAACAAACATTTTTCTATTATTTTTGTTTTTAGTTATATGGCAGTGTAGTTTGAAAGCAGTTTAAACTTTGTAATCGGGTGAGCAGTGGTGACAATTCTCTTGGACTTTGATGACCATGGCAATACTCATTTTAACCGTTTTCATCTCCTTCTTTGTTGTGCGTCCTGTGCAAATAAGCTACTGGTGTTCTGCTTACAGGGATCTTTGACTGTGACCAATGAGAGATCCTCTGTGCGACTGTGTAAATGATGTGACCCCCCCTCTAGGAGAGTAGGTGGGCACCATAGCTGCCAAGCACTGCTCTTCAGTGTCTCCAGCAACAAAATGTCTACATCCGCCATAAAGCAACGTTGATCCTTGATGTGACATCAGAAAACAGGAAGCTCAGTCTTCAAGAAATCTATAGTTTTCTAGACACTCTTTGCCAGCAATTCAACCTGGCATCTGGAAAAATGTGCAATTGCAACCCAAAAGATTTTCATAAATGGAGTCAACGGTCTTTCTCCTGGGACATTTTACACACTGAGACATCAGCGGCGTAGCACAACATGAGAGGGCCCCCCCCTGCAGAATGTGATGATGGGACTCTACGACTCACATATCTCACAGATATTCATTAGCCTGGGCTGAATGTGGCTTTCATGAAGGGTTGGGAACCAGTGTCACAGGGGCTGCAGAGGGTTCTACTACACTCCTAAGAGTCCCCTATGATGGTATGGTTATACGGTCTAAGTTGTGTTCAATATGGAGCCGACCCACATGAGTAATATCCATTCTGCTCCTCAGGGGGTAATTATTTCTCATTTGAAAGAAAAGAAGCCTGCCCATTGGGTAACATCAAACTGAAGCAGGTCTGTATCCACAGCCAGGCTAGGACCAGAAACCAGCCCTGGCACATCCTCTCAACTGGGTGGGGCGATTGAAGGGGTGGTGTGCTCCTGGGAAGCACCGCTGCTGCTTTTGTTACAAGTGGCGATTTTGCAGCACTGCAAAAATAGCCTCCACGGATAAAAATCGGCACCTACCCTTCGGCCCATCAGGAAAATGCCAGGTGCCCGCTAGGGCCCTCTCTGTATCTATCCATATGTCACAAATGGGCTCAAAAATATTAACCATTTTTAAAAGACCAAAAGTACTTTTAATTTTTTTTCATCAATTCCAAATTGCAGAAAAATGGGGTTTGTTACAATTTAGAGTTGAGAAAAGGACATCTCCGGAGATTGCAACAACCTATAGGCAAAGTTATTAGTCTTTGATCACGATAAAGTTATTTATTTTATACTGAACTTCTTTGAGTTGTATCATATCACATTAACACCAAAAGGGCCCGAATTTTCATTAAATAAATAATGTGTTTTAAAGTATTTTTTGTGCTTTTTTTCAATTACCTTCAGTGTTGCATACCAAGCAACCCTTAACAATAGAGAGTCTGTCCACATCAGGATCATGCCCGGGCGACAAAAGAAACAAAGTTGTACAAGAGGACTTCAGACTCAACTCACATGCCCCTCTCAAAATGAGCATATACTAGTGCAGGTGCACGAATTAATGCCATCGTGTCTTGAAAAAAGAAGACAAAGACAGCAATTACAACCAAATTATTAACACAAACTGGAATAAACAAAATGTGTGCATCTCCCGCTCCAGAACCGCCCCCCCTCCCTCCCCGCCAGGTCCAATGGATCAATGGGGTCCCACATCTGAGTGTTTCAAGAAATGGCGTCATTTCTCACAACAATTTATTCAGGCGTTCTACAACCGTTTCCGTGTTCTCCGGTGTCATACTAGTGCCGGTTGTTTCCAATACTCACTCACTTCCTCCCGTTTCGGTTTCAAGTCTGTCGGGTGGCGAGTTCTACATTCATGGAGGGAGTTCGTCTGACTTTGGGTCTAGTTGCTCCAAAGTAATGTGTTTGCATGCGATCAGTGTACATCTGAAAAAAGATATTGAGACACTGAAGTTGCGTTGCTAACAGCCACTGTCCCTTTAGGTCTGGCTTAATGAGTGCTTCGTTGCCAACCCGTATGAGGATCCAAAGTAAAGGCACCAGGTGAGGCATGTGTCATTTCTGGAATATTGATTGTTTAAGCTAGAGGTATGCAAATATTATGCTTTGAGGAACAGAGTTATCTATTTAACACAGTAATAGAGCCTATGCTGGCATGGTTCCCATGGTAATGGTGTATGAAGAAATTCTGTCTTCACAAGAAGCATTCAAGTCAAGTGTTCATTTCAGTTCTATATAAGTGTACTGGGCAACCAAGTCATCAATTTTAATAACTACTGTAATTATAAAAAGCTATTGTGAAGATAGAAGCCCTACATGGAAGAGTCTCTTCATAGTTGATTTCCCCACGAATTGTTTTATATGACATACGTCACAATATGTTTTGTATATTCGATGCTTATGTGCTGCTGTAAAGGAATATGATATTTGACCCATGCTGCTTTTTTGTTTGTTGAAAGAAAAAAATACTTAAAAAACAAAACATGGTTTAGAAGCTCGTCCTTACCTTACTGAATGGCTTAATAGACTGATGTATTGCTTGGGACTTTTCACGTGTCCGGTTAAGTTTAAACAAGAGATTGTTTTACACTTTTGGGGAATATTACATGCTCACAATAGTCCAAAGAATATGCAAATAATTAATATTTGTTCACCCTTACAGCTCCATCAAGTGCATTTGAAACCTGTCCGGTTAAGTAAGAGGAACTTTGTGCATAAGAATCAGAGGGGGATATTTTAAAGAACGTTGGATAACCATCGCAAATTTAGCTTAAAGCAACTTTGCATATCGCAGTCTATCGCGAGAAAATAACACTGTCTTAATGTCCAATTCCCAACCCGGCAGCACCATGCGATAGTAGCAGGATAACGCGCCAAATGACTGCGCAATAATCAACGTGAAGCAAAAAAAATGCAAAACATGAACGCCAAAAAAGTTGCAATGCCCCAAATCGCAATACAAAAATCAGCGACAACCAGCAACAGGCCTGCAATTCCCACGTGTTATGTGGGAAAATGCACTATAAAAGCAACATACAAAACACACCAAAACCGAATCGAACTGCGTAGCATCATGGATGCACCCGCACTGAGTGCAGAGGACAACCTGAACCCCACAAGTTCCATGGAGGACTAGCCAGGAACACCGCGTTCGGGAAGGGCAAGGAGAAGAGGAAGAGGAAGACGGGATTCAGTCCGCAGTAAGGCCGGATCATCGTCACAGAGGTGACAGAACACTACCAACAACTGTCCGTCACCACCACTGTGGCACTGGAAACCCAAACGGAAATATGGCAGACCATTGTCAACAATGTCAATGCATTCGGAGTGTTGGTGAGGTCAATGGAGGAGGTGAAGAGGTGCTGGCATGATGTGCAAAGCCAGACCAAGCAGAAACTCACCACCAACAGGAAGGCAGCAACGGCGACTGGAGCTGGGAGTCCTGTGCCAAAGGAGAAACTGGATGAGCTGGAGGAAATGGTGGCTACAGTCACCAGTGTGGACAGGATTTGAGGTGGCAGGAGTTGAGGGTCTGGACACAGCCCAATATGACCTGACCGAACAGAAACAGGGTGAGTAACAACCAGGGACTGAGTCGATGGGGGGAGATGGGCACAATGGCACACATGCACAATCATGTGTAGCACACTGCACATGCACAATGATAGTTGAACATGTCCCTGATACCCTTGGCACACTGCAGCACACATAGAAACACCAAGTAGGCCGCCGTCCACTATGTGCACAGAATCCAGAAAAGCAGCAGCTGTGTGAGCCACACTGACTATGCAAGTGACACTGCATGACCGATAGCATGGCTTCAGTCAAAATACATGGCATGGTGTACGATTCGACATTGAGGTGGATCACATCCGTAAAGGAGCAGCTCCCAATCTGACACATCCACGTGCACCTACAACCCATGACGCCCATTACACATCAGCAGACAAACAATGCACAAAAACTCAAAATCTGTCCAAGAGCACCAATGACCCAAGTCGCAAACATTTCAGCCCCTGAAAATCACACAATTCAAAGGCACACTGCCTCAAAGGGATAAAGGTCCGCGAAATCAGAGCTGCAGGGGAGACTCTCCCAAAATGTCGCAAACACACATAGCAATCACAGCACATCAACATTGACGGCAATGTGGTACAAAGTGCAACACCTACACCACAGGACAGAGGACAGAACTGGTTCCGCTTGTGTGTAGTGAGTGGCCACTCACATCTGACATTGTCTGACCCTTTGTGATGATAATGTACGAGTACAACCACACATCCCTCATGTAGTCGAAATTCCCACTTTCTGCCATCAAATAGCCAGCTTCACCAAAACAGTCACAATGTACATTGTCATGCAGTCTGTATGTAAACATTTACAAAGCTTCAACATACATGGGACACTCTGTTTACCTGCATCTTCCCTTTACATTGCAGAGAGACAATCAACACCTACTGAAGAGCACACCACAAATCTCATCAGTGATGATGAAGAGGACAACCTGCACATATGCTCAGACAGCCTCCAACGGGTAATGGACAGCCTCCGCACCCCACCCCCAGGAGCAAGGCAGCCCAGCTGCCTCAAGGTTACCCCACCCCTGCACAGACCACACAGCAGAAAAACACACACCACCACGGCTGTCTGCCAGGACCCCCCGAACATAACATGGAATTCCAATGCTGTGTGTTGGGTTACCAGGTGGATATGTCTGATCAGCTGCGGGGGGGTTTCTAGCTCGTGGCAGCCAAACTCAATGGCATACGTGGGTGTCTGAGTCCTATGAGAGACCACTTACAGTCCCTAATGGACACCCACTGTCTGCACCATGTTCCCCTATAATCCCTGGCCGACATCGCTGGGGCCATTACTCAGATACAAGAACTGTTTAGTCAGACAAGCACCAGCGATGACAGCACAGAGTTGGCACAGATGCGCAGGACAATTGAGACCATGGAGCAGATGCAGGCTGGAAGTATGGCTGCCATGGCTGAACACCAGCGAGATGTAGCTCAGATTTTCCATGCCTTGCAGTTCCTCATCTTGCCATTGCTGCCACTGAGCCTCTCCCAGATAACTGCTGTGGGAACTTCGACACACACATCTCAGACCCCTGATGTGTTAGTAGCACACAGTGATGCAGCCCTATCACCTTCGCACCCTGATGTGTCAGTGGCACACAGTGATGCAGCCATTACACCACCACACACCCCTGACACACCGGACACAGAAGAAGTATCAGAGGACTAAAATGTGGATGGTAATTACTTTGTGAGAAGGAGGTAGTAGCATCCATCCCTGCCATATGGTCTGTCCCTGCCCGGTTCAGCCTTACGCATCATGCCCTGGGACAACACCTCCCACTGACCCATGGAACATTCTGCAACATTCACCTGGGCCCCGACATAGACTGCCATACCTTCACTGGTTGACAATTACACAGCAATCCTGCTGTGGACTGCACTCTCCCTCTTCCAATTCACCTTTCAATCCCCAAAGGACTCTGGTTGGCCCATCACTGGGCCACCATTTAATCTGGGCTTGGCATGGCCATGTACGGCTCCAGCTCCGGCATTCACCAGAATGTGAATAAAACATTCTAAATCACACAGATGTGTCATGTCTATTTTCACTCAAGTATGAAAGTATGGATGGATGTAGGGACACAAGAAGGTATACCCTGGTAATCGACATCAATGCACATGTTTCACCCTGAGCCACATGGCCAATTAGATGAATGTGAAGGTGTGAACTATCTGTGGCCTCATTGCACATGAAGAACAATCTTGCAACCCTCAACGTAGATCCACGTCCATGTATTAAATAGGGCTGGGTGTAGAAATGACAAAATCAGTAGCAGACCAGAAGTGGTGTCCTCCATCACATGTGACAGAATGTCACTTTGCATACCTACTCACATACATCTGTCTGGACACATTCGGTTTTGCTGTACGACATTGCTCCACATGGCCAGAGTTTGGACCCCATACTCACATAGCTGAAGACACCTAAGTGCACGGGTCTGCCAGCAACTATTCCAAACACAATGTCTGGCTCACAGAGGTGGAGCTGTCAAAAAGGACCCACCCCAATTATACATGCGTTAGTCCCTCCCAGTGTAGGGACAATGCTTATTGTGGCACAATCTAATCAAAACTCATCACAGTTAGACACCAGTGAAGTTGGATAGACTTTATTGGCATGTGTGTGTCAGTACGGACAAGGCAACAGCCACAACATGCAGGGAAATGCTCAAGACACTTGGGAACATATCAAGGTGCAAGAAATGGGGAGGCAAAAATGAACACAAAAAAAAATGAACACAAAATCAATACGGATGGCAACGGTCTCAGCCCACCTTGCCTTGCTGGATGAGTCATGTGATGTTTTGCATTGCCCTGTGTGAGGGGACACAATTCACAGCCCATGGGATCTGCATAGTGCTGTACCACCGGACAGCGCTGACTGTCTGCTCTGCTGAAAGTGATCAGGTGAAAGGGTCCGACAAGGTCACATGCCGTGCTACATTGCCATGTGTGTACCCCCTCCTAGCAGTATGTCCAAATTGGGAACGTTGCCAAACGACGATGTTCTGCTTCAACCTTGGAGCTGCATCACCTTGCACAGGTGTGGGTACACACTTGTAGCTCCACGCACATGCATTCTGAGTCCAGACGAAGGCAGACACGTCAACTGTTGTGGTGGGATATGTGATAATTCCCCCCAATGCAACAAGGTGTTGGGACCTGTACTGTGGGTGACAATCCTATGTGGTTGCAGGAACGTAGTTACTCGTCCATGAATGCGAACGTACAGCTTCATGGGCAATCTGTTCCAATAGTACTTCGTTGTCGGGTTCAAAGAACACCAGGGTGAGCCAATCCTTTAACTGGTCCGGGCAGATGTGCTCAGTCCACACTGTTTCACCAATACGCAATACAGCCCAATAGGGGAGCACCTCAATGTGGTCACTGCACACAAGGAGTTGAACTGCCAGCACATACGCCAAAGATCAGTGCATCCCATGCACGGGTATCCCGGTGACACTCCTGTTCATGGGCCAACAGGGGGAGCACAGTCAGGTCATTACCCAATTGAGCTACCGTTACGTTGGATAGGCAGATCTCCATGGGCCACTCGAATGTGCATGATCGACAGTGGAACCAGGACTGGACGCAGGTGACATAGGCAAGACATAGGCAAGACGGAAACTCAGAGCGAAATTGATTCGCAACACTGCCATTGGCAGTAATCCCAACAGATGCAGCATTCGTGCACTGTACAGTTCCATGTGACAGGGGTTGTGCATGTGCCCGGGATGGCCTGCCATTGCATTTGTTGGTCTCGTAGCACCTGCAATCCTCAGACCAGTGGCAGTTTAGTGGACGATATGCCACAGCTCTGGGCAATGAATTGTATGTGTATGCAACATTTGGACATATGGGTTGTTTTTAACCAATGTGGCAAGGGCATCCCTTGCAGGTGTAGCTCATGCAGGGACAAGTGTGTGTGGGGTGTGGGCAAGTTGGTCTTTCATTAGCGCAGTTCGTGGTTTGGGAGTCATCAGAGGCTGGTATGGTTTCTCACGCAGGGTATGCCAGCCGCATTCAAGACCAAGGTCGAAGTTCGGTTGTCCTTCCGCCTTGCATATTGAGACAAAAACGCTTTCATACCTAATTTTAGCCTGACTACTGCTTGTATTTCTTAAATGTGATGTGGCCTTCGCGCTGACTTTGATGCCAGGCCTGTGATTTGGGGAGCACCAATTACGAAACACACACAGCAGTTGGCATGTTTGAATGAGCCAAGGGTCCGATTGGCCTTGCGCTCCTTGTTCAGTCTCTCTCTTTCTCTCTCTTTCTTTCTCTCTCTCTTTCTCTCTCTCTCTCTCTGTCCTTTGATGAGTGCCTGACACACCTTCTTATCTTGGATATTGTCTTGCAGGCTGTGACTCAGAGATTGTCCAGGGATGCCCCACCATGACTCTTCAAAATAGTTGTTTGGAGACAAATTAGAATGTGATATTTTGTTTGGACTTTCAATGGTGAATGGGTGAATCAGGTTTTCTGTACTCACATGTATGTTGATTGTTGTAATTGTGCGACATCAGGTGGGTGCTTTTGTTCATGATTTTGTGCTGTTGATGTGTGGTATCTTGGTCCGGGGAAGGTGGGTTGTGCCCGTGGTAGGGCCCAGGGGGGCTGGAGGGTGGTCTTGGGGTTGGTGGTGGTGAGTGCTGGGGCCCTCTTGGGTGTCCGGCCCGCATGATCTGTGGCTCCATGGCATCTGTTGCCCTTCAGGTGTGGCTCTGGGCTGGGCTCCCTTTTGTGGTGCAGGCTGTCATCCGACTTTGCACCAGGTCAGAGCACACAACCATCTATCTATCTATCTATCTATCTATCTATCTATCTATCTATCTATCTATCTATCTATCTATCTATCTATCTATCTATCTATCTATCTATCTATCTATCTATCTATCTATCTATCTCTCTACACCCATCTCTCTCTACACCCCTCTCTCTAGGACCTCCTTAACTCTCTCTGAACCCCTCTCTATCGACACCCCTCTCTCTCTACACACCTCTCTCTCTCTACACCTCTCTCTCTACACCCCCCCTCTCTCTAGGACCTCCTTAACTCTCTCTACACCCCATCTATCTACACCCCCTATCTACACCCCCTCCCTACACCCCCTCTCTACACCCCTCTCTCTACACCCCCTCTCTCTAGGACCTCCTTAACTCTCTGTACACCCCCTCTCTCTCTACACCCCCCTGTCTCTACACCCCCCTCTCTGTAGACCCCTCTCTCTACACCCCTCTCTCTACACCCCCCTCTCTACAACCCCCTCTCTACACCCCTCTCTATCTACACCCCTCTCCCTACACCACCCTCTCTACACCACCCTCTCTACATCCCTCTCTCTACACCCCTCTCTCTACACCCCTCTCTCTACACCCCTCTCTCCACACCCCTCTCTCTCTACACACCCCTCTCTCTCTACACACCTCTCTCTACACACCCATCTCTCTACACACCCCTCACTCTACACACCCCTCTCTCTCTCTATACCCCTCTCTCTACACCCTTTCCTCTCTCTACACCCATCCCTCTCCACCCCTCTCTCTCCACCCCCCTCTCTCTACACCCCTCTCTCTGTACACCCCTCTCTCTCTCTACACCCCTCTCGCTTCACCCCTCTCTCTACACCCCTCTCTCTCTAGTCCCCCCTCTCTACACCCCTCTCTCTCTACACCCCTCTCTCTCTACACCCCTCTCTCTGCACCCCTCTCTCTCTACACCCCTCTCTCTCTACAACCCTCTCTCTCCTCTCTCTCTACACCCCCTCTCTACACCCCCTTTCTACACCCCCCTCTCTACACCCCCTCTCTCCACCCTCTCTCTACACCCCTCTCTCTACACCCCTCTCTCTACACCCCTCTCTCTACACCCCTCTCTACACCCCTCTCTCTCTCTACACCCCTCTCTCTCCCTACACCCCCTCTCTCTCTACACCCCTCTCTCTCTCTACACCCCTCTCTCTCTACAGCCCTCTCTCTCTCTCTCTACACCCCTCTCTCTACACCCCTCCCTCTCTCTACACCCATCTCTCTACAACCCTCCCTTCTCTACACCCCTCCTTCTCTCTACACCCCTCTCTCCACACCCCTCTCTATTGCACTCACTCTATCTATCTATCTATCTATCTATCTATCTATCTATCTATCTATCTATCTATCTATCTATCTATCTATCTATCTATCTATCTATCTATCTATCTATCTATCTATCTATCTATCTATCTATCTATCTATCCATCCATCTATCTATCTATCTATCTATCTATCTATCTATCTATCTACCTACCTATCTATCGCCCTCGCTTTATCTATCTATCATTCTCACTCTATCTCTCGCCCTCACTCAATCCCCCTCACTCACTCTCTCTACACCCCTCTCTCTCTCTACACCCCTCTCTCTCTCTACACCCCCCTCTCTCTCTACGCCCCTCTCTCTCTACACCCCTCTCTCTCTACACCCCTCTCTCTCTCTCTCTACACCTCTCTCTCTACACCCCTCCCTCTCTCTACACCCCTCTCTCCACACCCCTCTCTATTGCCCTCACTCTTTTTATCTATCTATCTATCTATCTATCTATCTATCTATCTATCTATCTATCTATCTATCTATCTATCTATCTATCTATCTATCTATCTATCTATCTATCTATCTACCTACCTATATATCGCCCTCGCTCTATCTATCTATCATTCTCACTCTATCTCTCGCCCTCACTCTATCGCCCTCACTCTATCGCCCTCACTCTATCGCCCTTACTCAATCGCCCTCACTCAATCGCCCTTACTCTATCGCACTCACTCCATCGCCCTAACTCTATCGATCTATCGCCCTCACTCTATCTATCTATCCATCGCCCTCACTCTATCTATCTATCGCCCTCACTCTATCTATCTATCGCCCTCACTCTGTCTATCTATCGCCCTCACTCTATCTATTTATCGCCCTCCCTCTATCTATCGCATCACCACAGCATCACTCAGCACCACCACAACATCACTATGCGCTACCACAGCATCACTGAACGCCACAGCATCACTCGTCGCCACCACAACATCTCTCAGTACCACCACAGCATCAATCTGTGCACCCATTCAACAACAACTGGTTCAAATATGTTCTCTATATGTTTTAAGCTTTATTACAAATGTCACAAAAAGATGTTAATATTTCACTTCTGTTCTTGGATTTTCGTCACAATAAAATACACTGAACATAATCTTCACAAAAGTTATTTACAAAAGTTTTAAGCTATTGCCATTATAAATTACAATAACTTTTATTTAGTATTAATTATTAAAAAAAAATAAAAGCCATAATTATTTGTAATATCAATACATCTAAGTCATGTAAATACAACACATATTGCATAACAAATGCTATAGGTATCACATTTGCGGAAGTTAAAACTATTGGCATTGTAAATGACAAGGCTATTAATTTTGCTATTTTCAAAACCAACACATAAATACAAAATGTGTCATTTACAATACCAATAGCTCGAACATTCCTAATGCGAGACCTATTGCATTGCAAATGCTTGTTAAAACATTGGACTCACTCCTAACGGATCTCATCTGGGGAACGGGCCACTGAAGGGTGGGACTAGCTGAATTGCAGCTGGGGACTGATAGAGGGGGCTTGGGGGTGCCAGATTTCCACACCTACTGCTTCGCAAGCCAACTGCAATGGCTTTTGTACTGGCTAGCGGGGCGCAACCTGCATGAACTGGGCTACACAGCACAATCTCTGAACCAGGGTGCCCTTCACACCTTACTACTACCACAGAGTAGGATTCCCCCGGGGTCCCCCCTGCTGCTCCGGCGAATAGCTCTCACTTACTGGAAAAAGGCCTAAAAATACACAAACCAGAAATTCCCCTACACCCCTAATACTCCACTGCTTGGAATCTCCACACCCACTGGGCTGGCCACTAGGCGGAGCATACTTAGTTGTTCATGGGAGGGTGTCTCCAGGGTGAGGGCCTATACCACACCACTGGGATCGGGTCCCCCGCCTCCGCCCGGCATGGGGACCAGCGAGTTGGGCGGCACCTCTCTATTTGAGACTCCAACTTGGCGAAGACAGGTGGACAAGGCTGAGTCCTGGCCCGAGTTAGCTTAGTCAGGGGTGAGCCAGACTAGAGGGAGGGGGGTGGGTTGTATGGGATTGTTTTGTGTTTAAATTGGCCTTGATTGACCATTAGCCAGTAATAGAGTTACTGCAATATGCTGATACTAAAATGTCAATAACCCGCATGGGTTGGCACTTATCTTCCGAAGGTAATCTGTATTCATAGCGATGCTCCTTTTCACTCATTTCCTGTTGAGTTGCCGTTGTATTGACTGCATCAACGCATACGCGCGGAGCGATATTTCATAAAGTCAATAAAGTATGTTTAAAAAAAGTAGGTCCAGCAAGACCGCAGACATATTCAGATCCTTGTACCAGGATATGAGGAGGAGTGGGGTCCAAAAAGGAGCTTGACTTCACCTTGATAATACCAAAAAACACCACGCTTTCTTTGGAAATGATGACCATTGTTCTGCATCAAACTGTATAAGAACCACATAAAATAAAAACAAGCACGAGTCCTCTTGTTCACAGACAGCTACAGGGCATTACCATTACAAATCATATTGGAAAGTGCCTACTGCTTGAGTTCCCTGGGAGCAGTAACCCCACTCTCTTAATTAGGAACGTTTGTCGCTGTTTGATGCATTTTTTCCAACAGTTGTACGATAATTGTACAAGAAGCTCGCACATACGGCACCCAGGAGAACTGAATGTTCCTTGCAGTAGCAGATGCCCTCTTGGAACAAAGGCAGGCATGCACCAGTGATTCAATTGTACAACCCTTCGAGTCCCGGAATCAAAGAAAGGAAAGAAAACACGCCATTAAATATTAAAACGCATGTCTCCTGGGCTTGTATTATTAATTGCACTTTCTCCATAAGAGAATACGTTTTACTTAAAGCCTCGCAGCAGTGTGAAGATATTCAAGGAAATCTATCTCCTCGAGGAAGCAAAAAGACGAACACCAAGAGGGACTACAGTTAAATAATAACATATTTGTTAAAAGAATGCTATCATTTATGATTTTCACATTTAATGCATGTTGGAACTCAATAGTTTAGGTCTTGAGTCTACATTATTCAGAGGCATTTTTCAAAACTCTTTCGTTCACTGAGATGTGATTTCCAAACTTGGAAAGACAACAGACCCTGAAAAATAATGTCCTATGATGTAAATTCATTTTAACATCTAAATCTTGTATTTCAAATTTAACTAACAAAAACTTTCTAACGCTTTAGTATCATCGCACAGTCAGGCTTTTCTTCGACCCTTGTATTCACAGGGACTACACTTCAGTAGCGAAAAGGCGAATGACTTGTTCCCAACAAATAAGGACACTAAAGATCTCATTATGAGGCCCCTGTTTATTCCAACAGAATTACAAGATTCGCAATAACTCTGCAGAGCTGCTGCTCTTCAGCCAGAGACTCCAGACACTGAAAGCTTCTACATTCCCCAGGTAACACTTTGGGGAATAACCTGAAGAACCAGGTCTGCTGTTTCTTAAATCTGCTGGTTATTCCTCATTTTTGAGTGGGCCATCACGATCAACCCCCTAATCCTCAGTAACTTTGAGTCCCACTGAGCTACAGGCACCCCTACATTTAATAACTTCTGACTCGGCGTTACCACACCAAAATGTGAGGATCTCACAGCAATTGTCCTAAGTATTACGTCTGAGGTGGAAAGTTGGCCTCCATAGCCTTCCTAACACTCATGAGGTCGCACAGGCAAGCCCTAGCTTAAAAGAGGCTTTGTGAAGGTTGGGACTAGATGCAGTAAACACAGTTCATCATAGTAACTGAAAAGAGGAAATGTACAGCCATAGCTGGTATATAAAGAGAATAACTCTTTAATTACTCCTTTACAGCCCATACACCATGGTTTCTGGTTTGTCAGGGACACCAGCCCAACTAGTCTTTGAAATTGGTAAATAGTACTTGTAAATCTAAGGGGCAGGAACAACACAAACAGGTAACCTCGAAATGATCAATAGTCTTAGACTGTAGGACAGCCTGAGTTCATTTCATATTGATGTTGTTCACTGTAACAGAGAATATGCATGTGGGGAAAGGGGGTTTTATGGGTAAATACTAAGGCATCATGTACCTCTTCTTGTATTTGCATATTTATTTCTTTGTACAATTAATTGAAGCCATTACAAAATAATCAATATTGATAAAATCATCTCATATTTATCAGTTGAACACAAAAGCTCCCTAGAAATGTTCCTAATCTATAAAACGATTGATGTATGAAATTATTGTATAGGGCATAATTCTTAAAAATGGGTCGCAATTAGCTGCATTTACACAATATAAAACAGCAGCCACCCTAGACATGTCAATACAAATTAAAACATGTTGACTGAAGGGGCCAACTTTAATTTTAAGTTATAAAAATGCCACCACAGTTTTCATGACTTTTATGCATTTAGTTATGTAGTTAGCTAATCAAAGACAATATCAAATTCTAACCTCCCTGTACCTGCCAGTACAGAAGATAAAGGTTTTGTTAATCAGAGGGATAAGTAAAGATGTAAGCTATTAGTTTTCCTTTTTTTGGAACAGTGCCTCTGCAATATTGATAAACTTTATGAATCTAGTCATGCAGATGTTCACCCTTTAATCAGAATGTAATTGTTTGATGGCTTCTGCGAATATTAAATTAGTTAAAAGGACTATCGGTCATGTGTATCAAAAATACATTTTTCATTCCTTAAATAATACATTTTAGGTAATCGCTAGTTAAGGAATGCAAAATGATATGCAAGAAAATAGTAATTACCTAATAGACATTCGACTCATATGTAACAAGACTGTTGTTCTGATTGGGTTCTCAAACTTTGTTACTTTGCTTAAACAATGACATCCAAGGATACAGTTGATGATACGCAATTACAAAACATAATTACAACCTAAATAAAAAGCTATCTTTCAGTAATGGAAAAACATTGCCATCATGTGTGTTGGCTATTTTTTAATGTGGTCATCATTCTTCTTTAACAATAGTTGTCTATGATCTGTGTGCTTTGTGCTCGACCCTCTGCTGCACGGGTCCCATCCTGCTGAAACTGTAGTGGTGGAAATGTGTCATCTGAGTCTGATTCTGGCTCTATATTGATGTTTTGAAGCCCCTTCCTCAAGGCTAAATTGTGTTGTGAAGGATAGCACACGTGGCAAAGATTTAGCAACAAGTCTCCTGTCTGTAGATTAGTGCTCCACCAGACTTATTTAGGCATCTAAAACATGATTTCAGTATTCCAATTGTCCATTGAATTACTGATTGTGCTATTTTATGTGCCCTGTTTTACTGCCTTTCACTTCTGGACTTGGATTCAAGTACGGTGCCAGTATCCAAGGGTGCAAGGCATATGCACTGTCTCCTTAAATTGTATGAGAAGGAGAAACAATTACATTATTTTACAAACATACTTTTGAACATTGTATGAATTGAGTTTGTAATCCTCTCCCCAAGGAAAAAAACATTGCCAAATTCACTCTGAGAAAGCCAGTTATTTATTCCACTGTGGCAGCACCTAAAAGAGCAATGTGTGCTGTCTGGGAATATGGCTGCAAGGTCAGTTATGATGCATGAGGTATCACACAATACCTGAACATTGAGTGAATGGGAATTTTCCTGTTTCAAGAAAAGAATTCATTTTCAGAAGGGAGACGTATGGCAATATGTGTACCATAAATACAACCAATGATGTTTGGAAACTGTGCTACCCTATAAAAGTTAGCTTGGTGTGTTGTATATCTTGGGGAGTGTTTGGAGAAAAAGAAATGGTACAATTCGACAACCATGATGTCTAAAAATCTATGGAAAAACCTAGAAAAGGCACTTTTTGACACTTCCCCTACCACAGCCGTAACTCCCTGGTAACTGCCAGAGCTAAAAGGTGTAGACAACACAATACCTGCACATGTGGTTGAATTGCAATGGTTAATAATGTTTTCGGGTTTGCAGCTGAGGATGTAACTCAGCAATTAAATCCAAAATTACCTCATTACTCAGTCTATACTTCTCGTAAATCTCCTCCTCAGTCTGTTCAAGCAGGCTGACCCTCACCCTAAATATCCTCTCCTGTCTCCTTCTCTGCCTACCAGCCAAAATCCTCATCCTCCTCGCCAAGACATACATAGCGACCATTCTGAAATAGTCAGATGCATTTTGGGTGACCTTTTACAGTTTGCCTCTGATTACAGCCTGAAACATATTGATGGTATTTGCATTTCCTAAATGGACATTTTGCTATAATCTCAATTAGGATATCCTTTATACATAGTGTTAGTGATTCGCTTTTCAGTAAAACCAATTTGCGATTTAGAAATGCAAAAATTGCGATTTCTACATGATGCAAATCGGAAATTGCACCATTGGAAATGCCTTTCATACAAACACATGTTTTTGCATTTCCAAACAGCCTGTAAAAGTGATTCGCACTCTTAGAAAGTAAAACACTTGTTGTTTCCATCTCCATATGTATTCATGCAAAGTCAGTTTCAAATAAGCATTTGGAAAGCCACCAGATCTGGTTTTGGCTGCCAGCCTTACAGCACAGTCAATGTATATTTTTTTGTAAATCTAATAGAAATAGTTCAAACTAAAAATATTTGTTTGTTCTCAATACACACATATTGCAACAGCAGTCACTGGCCCGGAAAGGTATTACTCTGTGTGTAGATGTGCTCCTTGTTAAATGGCAGAATGCTGCCAGTTTCTGAAACGTTAGCCAATAGCTGATGTGGGCTGGCCCTTTGCCTCTTGCTGTGTACTTTAGTGGGTGGAATTAAAATGTTACTGACTTAATAACAGACCAATCAATCAATCAATCAATCAGGACACTTGTAAAGCACACTACATACCCGTGAGGGTCTCAAGGCGCTGGGGGCGGGGGGATGCTGCTACTGATCAAAGAGCCAGGTCTTGATTAGTCATCTGAAGGCCAGTAGGTCTTGGGTCTGCCGTAGATTAGTGGGGAGGGTGTTCCAGGCCTTGGTGACGAGGTGGGAGAAGGATCTGCCTCCGGCTGTCGTTCTTCGGATGCGGGGGACAGCAGCGAGGGCGAGGTCGGCAGAGTGGAGCTTGCAGGTGGGGGTGTAGAAGCTGAGTCATCTGTTGAGGTACGCTGGGTCAGTGTCGTGGAGGGCTTTGTGTGCGTGGGTGAGGAGCTTGAAGGTTATCCTCTTGTTGATGAGGAGCCAGTGTAGGTCTTTAAGGTGGGGGGTGATGTGGCTGCGGGGAGGTATGTCGAGGATCAGACGTGCCGAGGCTTTTTGGATGCGTTGCAGCCATCTTAGGAGTTTGGCCGATGCTCCTGCGTAGAGGGCGTTGCCGTAGTCCAGCCTGCTGGTGACGAGGGCCTGGGTGACTGTTCTTCTTGTTTCAGTGGGGATCCATTTGAAGATCTTACGTAGCATTTGGAGGTTGTTGAAGCAGGAGGAGGAGATGGCATTGACCTGCTTGGTCATGGTGAGGGTGGAGTCGAGGATGACCCCCAGGTTGCGTGCGTGCATGGTCAGTGGGAGTTGGAGCGGTTCCCAGTGTGGTCGGCCACCATGAGTCATCCCAGGCCGAAGGGGTGGGCCCAAGGATGAGGACCTCCGTTTTGTCAGAGTTCAGCTTTAGTCGACTGATCCTCATCCAGTCGGCGACAGCCTTCATTCCTTCGTGGAGTTTGTTTTTGGCTGTGTGAGGGTCTTTGGTGAGGGAGATGATCAGCTGGGTGTCGTTGGTGTAGGAGATGATGGTCGTGTTGACGGGTGACGTGGGCGAGGGGTGCCATGTAGATGTTGAACAGTGTCGGGCTAAGGGACGAGCCCTGGGGTGCGCCGCAGATGATATTGGTGGCATTGGAGCGGAAGGGGGGAGGCGGACATGCTCTGGGTTCTGCCGGAAAGGAAGGAAGTGGTCCAATCCTGGGCCTGCCCTTGGATTCCGGCGTTGTGTAGGCGTGTGCGCAGGGTGTGGTGGCAGACTGTGTCGAAGGCGGCTGATAGGTCCAGGGGGATGAGGGCTGCTGTTTCTCCGTTGTCTAGCAGGGTCCTGATGACATCTGTGGCAGAGATGAGGGCGGTTTAGGTGCTGTGGTTGCTGCGGAAACCGGACTGGGATGGGTCCAGGATGTTGTTGTCTTCAAGGTAGCGGGTCAGCTGTTTGTTGACTATTTTCTCGGTGACCTTAGCCGGAAAAGGGAGCAGGGAGATGGGCCGGAAGTTCTTGACCAATGGATGAAGCGGGCTGGCCAAAAGCCTTGATTATGCAAGTATATTACACATAAAATTGTATTAAAATCAAAAGGTCTTGGATAATGCCAGACCTAAATATATTCAAATAATATGAAATAATAAAGGCTTTGTTTACAATAAAGAACACAACCTATAAATCACTTTAGTATTATTAACACTGCATTTTGGATACACTTTACGTTATGGAGTGTCAGTCTTACAGAGTACTCTGCAGAACTTGGACTCTCAAACCAAACATATGTCTACTATCCTTCCTCATAAGACTTCTAGCAGTTTCTATCTTCAGCCAACTAAAACCCTTCTATCCTTTAGTTTTACATGGATGGTAATATGTGAAGGCACTTCAAGTTGCATTGTTTGGCATGTACCATCTTCAACTTGTATTCTCTAAAGCTGTAAATGGGACCCCTTTAGACTTTAGATGATTTAAACATAGCTGTATGATAATGGTTCCATAGTTTCTTGGTAATTTTCATCCTTTGCAAAAGTGTAGCTGTCTTTAGCACACCTGCTAAACCTGTGCCCTTACTAGGACACCCTTATATTGTTGTCCATGCACTTTCAACCTGACTCATTAGCTGTACTGATTTCACTTTTCTTTCCCCAGTTCACAAATAAAGCCAATATTCCACTCCAATTCAAACACATACAAGCAAGTACACACACACGCAACACACACGTACATATAAATAATTTAGTTTGCAAATAAAATTACCCCGTCTCCTTTTTTCCACTCATAAAAACGGTATCCTACTCTTTGATTCCATAAATATTGCGTCTATATGTTTCTTGCTTGCAGACACATTAATATTTTAATGCCTGTCTGAAACCTAGTGAATGATTAGAATAATTATTGAATGTCAGGCTTTCCATTGGGTATTGTGGCTTTTGCTTCAGTATTTTTGTGGCTTGTCAAGTAGTCAATGTTGGAGTTTAAGTGACTTTACGGGTAAGTACCAGTAACTTACATAAACAGGTTGGGAGTAAGCTAGTCTAAGAAGTTATCAGAAATTGCAAAGAATTTATGGGAGTTTTGTCTAGAACATAAGAAAGATTTAAAAACACTGTATTTACAAATGTAGGATAATATTATTAGGGGTGGCTGAAAGTCACAGTACTTGACTCTGCAGAATTCTGCAGTGTTACATAAAAAGTCAGCAAGATTCTTCGGAGTTCTGCCAACGGGTGAAAATAGGCAGTTTGTGCTTCTCTCACAGTGATTTAGCGCTGGTAGCACATTCTGAACTGAAAAATTAGTGTGAACAGCACAGTGCGGTGCACATGAGGGCTCAGCTACTCAAGCTGATTTTACTGCCGCTCGGTAGATTTTCAACTTGAGCAACAGCCTACTGACCACCAATGGTTGTGACCGCCCTCATTAGAAAAATCTCTCCGGATGTCCTGCTAGTGACCGGAAATTGTACTGGGGACGCTAAATTTGGCTCACACACACCATTTACCATTCTGGAGCTATGCCCCCAAAAAAATTCCACCGTGCAGTGACTGGTGGAATTCAGCCAGAACTTTGCATTACAAGAGTAATGCTGAGTCACCAAAACTGAATATTCAGAACAGAATTGGCATGACTTAATAGATTACAGAGTTTGGAAGTTGAAAACTGACTCGTTTCAGAAAGTAGAGCAGTCTCTGGGTCCTTTGGAGATAGATTTGTTTTGCTTCCTGTTTGACTTGTCAATTGAAGATATATCTCACTGGCAGCTAGCACCAGGGACATTTGCAGTGGATGCATTCAGCCAGGTTTGGAAAGGAAGGAGGTAACGTGCCATCCCTTCTTTCATGATGATTCAAGGGGGCACTGGTATAAGTAAGAAGACAGAGATGGCAAATAATCTTAGTGACTTCTTTTTGGACAAATCATGATTTTGTTATAATTAGTTATGGAAATGGTATTGGAAATTAGATTTCTGATTCAGCTTTTCAGAGGACTGTTAGTGGGAATAGAAAGGTTAGAACATCCATTACTAGAGTCAGATGTGCTCTCCCTTCTAGTTAGGAGAATTTCAGGAATTCTGGAAGATTTACAGATCCTTCTAGAGAGGCTTCGGAACTCCTTAATGAGTCATGGGCTCCAGGAACTAAGAAGAGATACAGGAGTGCATGGAGTGTCTGGTTACTGTGATGTTTGGCAAGGGATTTGGATCCTATGGGGGCCGATGAGCTAGAGGTTGAACATTTTTTGGCAGAATTGTTTGGAAAAAGTATGGGTTGAAGGACAATAGGACAGTTTGTTGTCACAGGTCAGCTATAGCAGTGTTTTGTTCCCTTTTATTTCGGTTTGAAGAAGCCCCTTGATATGTAGAGTTTTACAGGGAATTTGGCTGAAGAGGCCTCCAAAGTCTTTTTAGGAAAGTCTTTGGGATCTCAATGTAATCTGCATCACATGGGAACATTTTGGATTTGAGCAATACAGGGTGCTCTTTATTGTGTGTACTATTCAGAAAAGCCTTTGAGATAATCAGGGCAGAAATTCAGGGGAAAGTAATATCTTAATCATTCTGGGTTTATCTGAATGCATTTTGTAAAACAATAATAAAAAGTAACAAACTGCTTTATTAAATGTAAATTAATCATAACTTACACTTAAATCTTAAATGAATATGGGCAAGATGTGATCTTTATGGATGAAACATAAAATGTGAAGTATATTTCTTCTGTGATTTTTTTTTTATTTTTTATTATGCTTAGCTAATTTTTGTGTTCCAAAAATGATGAAGACAATATCCTGAGAAAATTAAATTCCCTGGAAACTCTTTAAACCTGTGCTCTGTAAACTATAAATTCTAACAGGGCAAAGATCTTGTGAACCAAAGGATAAACTACACAGTGTGATCTTCTCCAGAAGTACATTGCTGGCAGGGGGAATGGCATATGAGAGTTTGTGATTAACAGGTCAGATCCTGAAGGACCTATACCCTATTTACTCATCTTTTACCACCTGACTCCAATTCCCCACTTACAGAGGAGGGGAAGATATTTGGGTAATTCACTTAGCTTTGACAAACTGCTTGTGATGTTTGTGCTAATGCAAAATGCCAGATTAAAATGAGTGAAAAATGTGATGTCTTCAAAGTCAAAATTACACCAAGAATATAAAGGAAAATAGCCCTGTTACTCAGTGGGGTATGCTACAGAGAAGGATATGCACTTGGAAGTACTGTTAAACAAGGGGTAAAGAATGTACACGATCATACACATTACATTACAATAAAGAATGCCAAACTCACTGCTCACACTTACCGGATCCTTGTAATGAAGGGAGATTTATTTTATGTGCAGAGAACGCTAAATGATTTCGCTTGCTCTGCATACGTTGCAAAATATAATTATTTCATAATTGATTCATTTTATTTGTATGATGGTTTTATTACAGGAGACTTCTTGAAAAATCAACAGTATCATGAGATACAACACTGCTGATAATCACTGGCAAGAGGCCTACATTTGGAGTTAAGAGGGAAAAGGACAGGATTCAGCTTGTCCCTGTAGGCAAAATGCACCTTCCCTTACTATAAGGGATACGGGGGACTATCTAAGACTGAGGATTTAAGAGAGAAAGGTAGACCATCTCTGATTTCTCTTCTTAGTCTGGGGAAGCAGATGAGCATGGCTCAGCTTGAAAGAAACTGGTGTGAGCGATAATAGCAAGAAAATATGTTGATCAAAACAGATGGTTCAGTTTCGTAGAATGCACTATACACCATAGCAAGACACCACTATGTAACCCTTGTGCGATCACTTAAGAGCCACCAGATATGAATAGCAGAGCAAGCTCTGGGGCAGATGTACAACCGTTTTTTGCAGTCGCAAATGGGAATTCGGCCCATTTGCGACAGCAAAATTGGTCAGCCCCATGTACAAACTATATTTTGCGAGTCGCTAACCTATTAACAACTCACAAAATATGGATTGCAACTCTCTATTAGGAAGAGGCATGCCAAGGGCGTATCTTCCTACTGGCGAGTCTGACTGCAATGTATGATTGTTTTCCCACCGCACTTGCGGTGGCAAAACTCTCGCAGTTTACCACCCTGGTAAGACACTCGCAAATGGGAACGCAGGGTCATGCTGTTGAAACCCAAGCTTATCTAATTAATATAATACCTTTTCATGGCCTGCAGTGTGCACAATAGAACTAAACTGAAACATCCCTTTTATGCTATTCACTCACTGGTTAGCGGTGGCCATCTTATACTATATATCTTGAGACTCTAATCCTCTTACCTGCCTATTTATAAAGATAAATTTCACTTTACATATAAGTTGAGTATAACTCATCAAGAACAGACCCCCTATTTTGGGGTGCCACCTCTGTGTTGCCTTCAAGCAACACTACCTCCTCCTAGAAATTTCTGGATTAAAACCAGCACAGTTTGAAACGTTATTCTGCTACCAGCCATCAAATAGCCAATCAGCTGAATAGCAGAACTCCAGAGATCACACTACAGCAATCAAAATTATCATTCGCCTGAAACATTACAGTTCATTTGTCACTAATCAGTATGTTGCTTTACTCTGCATCTGCCCACAATGCATACTGACTTCTCTTCCTTCGTGTAAAGTAAACTACAGCCCAGATTTGTAACATATTTTGAGTTTATGTGACTTTTTTAACACACATCCTACTAAAATCGAGGTTGGTATCAATTTACCAACACAAACGGTGACTTATGTTATTATCTAACCAAATGTAACAGTGTGCAATGTACTGCCTTGTGTTACTTTGCATCCAGGGGCGTTCCGTGGGTGACACATGAGTGTATAATTTCATCCACGCATGAATTTTGATTCAAATCCATATGTATAAAGAATTGTACACATGGATTTTCACCACAATTCTGAGCTTCCCCGAGGCTAGCATGAATAGCTGAAATATTTTTATGTCTTGCCTTTCTTTTTTCTTTGCAAATGTGCTGCATTCAGCAGCATACATACAAAAAGGAACGTGCCTTAAAGTATAGTCTTTGTGCAGGAAGGGGAAACAACCATTACAACGAATCTTATACAACGCAAGATCTTTTACAACGCATGCTATTACAACGCATGCTATTCCAACACAGATGCTATTACAATGCAGATGTTATTACAACGCAAGTTTGGGAACGTTTTTTTATATATTTT
Source organism: Lissotriton helveticus (assembly GCF_964261635.1). Lineage (NCBI taxonomy): Eukaryota > Metazoa > Chordata > Amphibia > Caudata > Salamandridae > Lissotriton > Lissotriton helveticus. Next base: position 879,524,600 of record NC_136071.1, on the reverse strand, counting down.
TTTAAATTGTTACACCTGCACGGATTGGTAACACGGGCAATGCCCGAGGGGCCGATATCCGAATTCCAGCTGTGGGCTGCTTTTTTGAGCAGCCTGGGGGCCGAGTTGAGCGGTTTCTGTGTTGTTGGATGCCGTTAGCAGAACAGAGGGTGCCTGAGTGGCCTTTCTGGGGTTGATGGGCGTCTATTACCTCCCTTTTATCAACGGACAGAGGTGTTACTCCCTTTCTCTTGCTGGACCGGCCATTAATATTTGCATATTGAGCGGGGGTAAAGGGGCTGAGCAAAAGTAGCCTCACTTGTTTTCAGGTGTTTCACCAGTGTAAACTAATCTGTGCTTTTTTTAACCCCCCCTTTTTTTAATAAAATTTCGCCGAAGCAGTTTTTTGAGGAAAGGCAATATGCAAATGTGGACCACATCTTTTAAGCGTGCCCGGGCCGAATTTTAATCCCAATCCAATCCTGCCTACATTATTCAGCACTTATTATACATATGCACTTCCCTGGACATAGAATACTAATTAATACTCCTACACTATACTACATTCACACTACAGAAGCACCCTAATTGAGTTATTATAGTAAATAATACTCCTACACTATCCTGCACTTACCTATAGATGCACAACTCTGGAGATAGAATAGTAATTAATACTCATAAACTATCCTGCACTTACCCAAAAGTTGTACCCCCAGGAGTTAGAATAGTAATTGTTACCCCTACACTATCCTGCACTTATACTACAGATGCACCCCTCAGGAGTCAGAATAGTAATTAATACTCCTATACTATCCTCCACTTAGCCTACAGAAGCACCCCCCTGGAGTTAGAATAGTAATTGTTACTCCTACACTATCCTGCACTTACCCCAAAGATGCACCACAATGGATTTAGAATAGTAATTAATACTCCTACACTATCCTGCACTTACCCTACAGATGCACTCCCCTGGAGTTAGAATAGTAAGTAATACTCCTACACTATCCTGCACTTACCCTACAGATGAACTCCTCTGGAGTTAGAATAGTAATTAATACTCATAAACTATTCTGCACTTACCCAAAAGATGCACCCCCTTGAGTTAGAACAGTAATTGTTACCCTACACTATTCTGCACTTACCCTACAGGTGTACCCCTCTGGAGTTGGAATAGTAATTGTTACCCCAAGACTATCCTGCCCATACACTACAGATGCACCCCTCAGGAGTCAGAATAGTAATTAATACTCCTACACTATCCTGCACTTACCACAAAGATGCACCACCTGGTGTTAGAATAGTAATTGTTACCCCTAGACTATCCTGCACTTACCCTACAGAGGCAACACTCTGGTGTTAGAATAGTAATTAATACTCCTACACTATCCTGCATTTACCCTACAGATGCACCCCCTGGAGTTAGAATAGTAATTAATACTCCTAAACCATCCTGCACTTACCCCACAACATGCACCCCCCTGGAGTTAGAATAGTAATTGTTACCCCAAAACTATCCTGCACTTACCCTACAGATGGACCCATCTGGATTTAGGATAGTAATTAATATTCCTACACTATCCTGCACTTACAATACAGATGCACCCCCCTGGAGTTAGAATAGTAATTGTTACCCATACACTATCCTGCACTTATGCTACATATACACCCCCTTGAGGTAAAATAGTAATCGTAACCCCTACCCTAACCTGCACTTATCCTACATATGCACCCCCCTGGAGTTAGAATAGTAATTTTTAATCCTACACTATCCTGCACTTACAATACAGATGCACCCCCCTGGAGTTAGAATAGTAATTGTTACCCCTATACTATCCTGCACTTACCCTACAGATGCATCCCACAGGATTTAGAATACTAATTGTTACCCCTACACTATACTAAACTTACCTTACAGATGCATCCCCTAGGTTTTAGAATAGAAATGAATACTCCAAAACTATCAAGCACAAAAAATTCACAAAACATTTTAATTATTAATTAATATGCCTTTAAAAATATTTTACTAGCATAAACAAATTAAAACTTTGATTTTTTATTTTAATATTTTTTTTACATATGAATTCATTATTTAAAAAAGTAATTTAGAAATATTTTCCCACGCTTGAACATTGAATTGAATGGAAAAAATGTTCCTTCTTTTATTTCAATAGATGTCAAGGAGATTACCGCGTCTATGTTATTCAAGTTCATTTACAGTGAAACGCGGGAGGGAAAAGAAGCCCAATGGAGCATCTAAAAGGTATGAATATTTTATTAAACATAAATACATATTCTATAAAGTAGTAGTACTATTGAAATATAATTTTAAAAAAAGAATAGTAATAATGCGAGACTGAGTTCATTATTTTATATATATATATATTATATTTATATAATTTATATTTTAAATAACTTCATAATATATTTATAATATGTCGATAAACTTTATTTTGAAAATATTTGACTTAAATAATATTTTATTAAAAAACATAAGTAATAAATAAATTGTCTGTTTTCTTTTTTTGTAGCTCCAGGTGACGTATACGCGTAAACGTGAAACTTGAAGGCAGTCATTTTGAGGAGCATCGCCGGACAGAGCAGATGCTTGGGAGACCTGCGCTCAGGTAAGAAACTTTTAAAAACGTAAATACAATAGTGCGTGAGGGTGTGAGTGACGTTTATTGCAAGGAGAGAAGCAGGAGGCTTTTAGAAGTTAATAATGTGTTAAGTTCGTTTCGTACTAACATGTCCCCAACATTGTGGATGGTGTATGCCCACGTCGGGTCAAGTGTTAACCTTAAAAAAACATAGAGTTTGTATAGAAGTATTTTGTAAAGATATCTAATGTAATTTGTTTGAAAAAATGCAAAAAGTATTTTTGAGTTTGAAAAAGCGGTGAAAGAAGAAGATCGATTTTCGACATATGGATTTATTTTTGGGATACCGGATGGATATTGGATTTTTTTTTAAAGGATGACTTCAATGCTTTTTTGGATTTTTGAAATCTTTTGTACGATTGCGGATTAAGAAGGTTTGGATTTCATTTTCAAGATTGTAGAAGGATCGTTATCTCAGATGTATTGGAAATTCAGAAATGTTGGATATGGACAAGAAATACTTTTTGATTGAGATTTTGGAAATCAACCTTTTTCTTTTGGATGGAATTTTGCAATGGAGTATCAATTTTTGGAAATGGTTTTCGATTTGGAAATTGAGTCTTTTTAAAGAAGATTTTTCGAAGCAGTTTAGGAATGTGGATTTGAATTTGGAAAACAATCATTCATGGAAAACATTGCTTTGGATTTGATTATTAAAGAAATTAAATAAGAAAACATCTAAGGTAAGGTGACCTGACTTTATTTATTTTTACAATGTTTTGAAACATGCCAAATAAAAGAAGATGTAAAATTTATGGCAAAACATGAAAGTAAAAGTGTAGGTTGTATTAGTAAGGTAGAATGTGTGCAACATTATCCAGGTAGTCTGACGCCACACCCAATGAAAATTGTTGTAATGCACCCAATAGTCTTTCTGACATTTCCTTTGATTTTTTAGAAATTCGTGGGTTTAAACTACCTGTTAATGCTTGTGACATTCTCATTTCTTGGAAACTTTCCTCCTTCCTCAAAGTTTCCAAAAAATGATAAAAGTTGGGGTGAGCCTTGCCAATTGTGTGGTTGAAGGAGTTGTGCCATCCCTCTATGGCATTGTTTGTCTTTGCTCCTCCTTCTAAGCAGCTTGAGTAGCAGTTCCACCACTCCACATGGAAACGTGGCTTCCTCCTGCGACCCGACCTGCTTAGATGCCCAATCCATGTGTCTTCAAAATAATTTATTAAGGGTGCCAATTTTTCTTCTTTGTGGTGTAAAAGTCAGATTCAGTAATTGCAGTGTAGTACTTGTCTACACTATGAGGAGGAACAAAGCAAAGTGCAGTTCGTTTTTTTAGTTCAAATTGCAGTTTGCTATCCGATATATAATCCACAACTAAGGATGTTTATTGTATCTTACGCCAAAATGCCTGGGAAAAGTGGAAAAAACATCCTTGAATTTGGGTAGCCATGTACGTTTTGGAAATAACATTAAACATTGCGAATTTAAAATCAAAAATAATTTTCCTAGGACTTTTATTTGATGTTTTGGACTTTAACAGTGTTAAAAGTTCAGTGTAAGTTGTGGTTTGTTTATCAGGTAGCAAGGTGTATACCAAGGGGACTACTGTATTGTTAATTTTAGCATGAATAGTGTATATTTGGGTGAATGGATGGGGCGTGCTTTTAAACGTCCCATCCATCATCCAAACATCACTATTCTCTAACTTAACTAGATTACAGGGTGTGCTAAAGATAATAATTCGTTTAAGAGGGATTTCTTTTGTCATGCAGTAAAAAAAGTTTTTAGATACAGAAACAGAGAGTTCAGGAGGAATAAAAATATCAGAGAAAGTTTGTGGTGTAACTCTTTGAGGGTTACTTGCCTGTTTTTATCATTGTATAATTCGTCTCAGATTGGGTATGATGGGCATACTGCTAGCAACATGACTAGGGACATGTTGGGCAACCTCCCTCAAAATGGAACCAGAGCAGTCATTTGAGGTGCTTGCAAATTCTTTAATTTCATTGATTGTTTCTCTCACCTCAATCTCCATCTCCATTGCAGAGTGGTTATGCTCTGTGGTTTCTACAACTGAGTCACCCAGAGTAACCGCTCCGCCTGTGCAATGGGTTGAGTAGTATTGCGCACACCTCCAATTTCTCCTTGGTTCTGTTATTCTCTCCTTGCAATAAATGTATCCTGCATGCTTCAGAAGGCGGTTTCCCTTGCTTGGATGTGATATATTGGGCTGTCTTATTCGTTGACATTATCAGAAATGAAAAAAAAATGAAAGAAAAATTGTCATAATTAGTCTTTTTTTTATACATTTTTTATTTTTGGGTACAGTTTGAACATTTGTTAAAAAACATTTATGGAAAATTAACTGCTTTGCTTGTTTTGTTATGATACTTTGAATTGTTCCTGTTGAAAAAATATACATTTGTGAATATGTTTCAGTTTTTATTACCTTTTGGGTTGGTCTGTGCTTCAAGATGGAGTCTGTTGGTCGTTGCTATTTAGATTATTTTATGCTGGAAGAGAATAGGATATTTATTTGCTTTATAATTATTGTCTTTTAGGTATGTTGGTCTTTTTGGAGAAAAAGGGTTAAAAAAAATGTTCAATTCATTTTGGAAAAGAACTTACCTTTTGAATTTTTTTTTGATGTTGTGAAGATGCTGTTAATTTTCTCTAGAAGGTGTTGCAAAGCTGGTGTAGTATGGATTTTGTCTGAGTTCTTTACTGAATGTCGATATCTGCTGTAAGATATAATATATACATAAAATTATTTTAGTTTTAAGAAATAGCTATTTTAGGAAAACATAATTGCATTATTTTAGTGAAACAAGTCATATCATTTTATCAATATGCATTTATGTAAGCAAATAATAGAAAACAATATTTTATTAAAAAAATCGAATTATGAGTTTTGCAAACACTTGCAGAAATAGTATTGAATTAATATAACAATTTTTTCTCTTCGCTAAAGTATCCATACATTGTAAATATATAAAAACTGTTAGGCATCTATAAAAATAGGATTTATTCAAACATTGCACTGTTATTTATATTGCACATGTTTATTAAGTTTTCTTATAAATGTACTTACCTTAAAAATATATGTGGTACTTTGATGATGGTTTAATTGTAATTGGATGCTTTCTTGATTTATCAATTCTTAAAAGATTTTTAGTGCACTATTATCTGTCTGATGGAATAATTAAAAATAGAAAAAGTTAGCATTTCTTTTTAGAAATGAGTAGGTTTTAAAAGAAAATAGTTTTTATTCGGTGTGTGATATTTTATTTCTTCGTATACACCACTTTATATTTTTTTATTACATATTACTACAACACTATTCAACAGTTTAAGCAATTTAAATAACATTCAGCTTTTTAAAAATTAACACGATTCACCTTTAAACTCCTATTTTCTCTTTATTGAGAATCATATCAAAACATTTTGTTTTATTTACAGTCACTATTTCATTTAGCACCATTTTTTACTTCTTATTTACACACTTTGGTAGACCTTACATATATTTAAATATAAAGAGGAACAGCACATTTCATGCTTTTGCTTCAAATGGAACAAGTTTTTTTGATTATTCCTTTTTCGAAAAATTAATATTCATCACCACTATGGTTTTTTTCATATGAGCCTGGTACATTTAAACATTTCATATTATTTCTTTAAAAAATTTAGGAATTGAATAGTAACATAATTAGAAAAACCTACTGGGGCATGGCTTGGCAGGCTAAGAAGGCAGTCACACTCTAGGCAGGTTCCGGGCAGTCATTCATGAATCCACCAACAACCTGCCCACAACTGTAGATTTGGTGCATTCTACACCACTCCAAGCACTGTGAGGATGTCCAGGAGAAGTTTGGTGCAGCAGCAACGTCAATCTTTTCTGGCAGCAAAACAGAAAATGTGTTACCTCAAGATTCAATACATGTTACTGTATCCTGCATGCCTGTGAGTAGTGGGTGTACATCTCCCGCACATTATTCTTCGATACCTCTGAGGACGTTTTCCAGTGGACAGGCAAGTTTGTTTCAGACAAGTCTCATACACTGCACAAATGGAGTAAGATTTGTCCTTAAGTGACAGCTGCCATCTCCCTAAGAAGTCTACATCCAGATATTAAAATATGTCTCGTTCTTCTTGGAGGAACCCACACAACAACGAAGAACATTGACATTTGTTTTACCATTTCACTTGCAATCAGATATATTGTGGGATATTGTTATTGCATTCTCTTTCCTTACTGCTTCTGATTAGCTATCTTTTGCAGGCTCCTGTATATTAGATATTGGATACTATCTCAACTGATACTGCCTACACCTGGATGTTTTATCACTGTGCTATTTTCACATGTTACACTGACGTTGATATTATAGTATAGGCACCTGTAATGTGTGTGCCAAGATGTTTACTGCACTTCTGGAGAGACTTGGTTGAGAGTTGCCCTAGAGTTTATGTTTTACAGGTTTTAGGTATGCAGGATCCATTGGTGGTGTCCTCTCCCGACTTCCTCATGGGGTGGCGGTGATGATACCTTCTGTGACAGACACTTCTTGTTTACTGAAGTATGGGAGGGGAGAGGAGTGGGGAAACAGTTATTGCAATGTTTTCTTTGCCTATGCTCTAGGACGGTCCTATTGCTCATGCCCTTCAGAACTCAAGCCTAGAGACACTATCCATATGCCATAGACACTCATGACTGGCTCAATATCAGAGAACCTTGAGAGACGTATCTGAGACCTCACATGGAATGTCCGAGGCATGCTTGATAAGATTAAGCGTAGTGCTGTGCTGCGACAAGGTGAAAGGCTGGGTTTGGACATATTACTTCTGCAGGAAACTCACCTATTGTGTTCTATCTAAGTTTATCTGTCATGCTCGCTATGTGTATACACACGGGATCATGGGGTACGGGCATCTTAATTCAATGCAAAGTTAGATTTCAATCCCTTAAGATGTGGAGTGATGTCTATAGTCATTCCATAATAGTTACAGGCAGACTATATGGGGAACAGCTTGCATTGGGCAGCATATATGACACCCCCCATTAGGGGCAAACTTCCCCTAGTGTATTATCTGCTGTGTGTGGATTTACCTGATGACCTTTGTTTAATAGGTGGAGACCAGAATGGCACCCTCAACCCTGAGAAAGATAGATGGAATGAAAGGAATGGGCTGGAGAACCACACGGATCCAGATTGGCCTCCCTAGTGTCATCACTGGCATGGAAAGGATGCTTGGAGGCCATATCACCTGACCGACAGGGGATACACATATTATTTATTCATCAGATCACAGCTCCTTCTCCAGACTAGATTGCTTATTGCTCCCAACTACACATCTCCATAGGGTATTGGATTTTAATATTCTTCCGCAAGGGCTTTCTGGTCACTACTAAATGCCCCTTAAGCTCCAAAGGGGGTGGAGGCGCCCTCGGTTTTGTTAGTGTATTTCGCCATGACACCTCCAAAACATGTCCTGCAGATCACTCTATTGAGGATTTTTTTCAGTTAGCACTGCTATAGCACCCTCCGAGGTGATATTGTGGGAAGCACTTAACCGAGCTCTCAGAGGGATAGATTAAAGCTTTTGCACAGTAGAACATAGACATAAAACACAATAATTGGTAGAATTAGAAGCGCTGAGAGCTAAGCTGGAAACAGATAGTTGGTGGTTGTAGGGTGAAGCGGCAAGACATCAATTAAGTTTGACTCAACAGCTGTACCAGCAACACCTTCCCGTTGAAGCAAAACAGGCATGGCAAGCCATGCAATGTCATATCTATCAATGGGGCGATACATACAGCAGGATGTTACACAAACTATGCCAGGCCACGAATGTTATTCCTCTGGTGACAATGGTGCGGGACGACTGCGATGAGCTGCTGTCGGGATCCTGTGAGGTTGCCCAGAATTTTGTGGATTACTAGTGTAGACTATATGCTAAAACGACAGGGCCAATGCCGACCTGCTTCTAGAATTCTTTAGCGCTCTCCCACTGCGGACCCTATCGGATACAGTTAGAACACAATTCGACGAGAAGATTTCGTTGGAGGAGCTGATGGCAACCCTTGCTGAAATACGCACTGGGTAGGCTCCTGGACCTAATGGCTTTCCTAGTGAGTTCCTCAAAGCCTACATGCTACCGGAGAGTTCTCTTATAGATGCCATTTATGCGGCGTTGGAGGACGCTATGCTCCCACCGGACTGGCTCCATGCTGAGATTGTCATTTTCCTCAAACCCAGGTGCCCACCAGAAGCCCACTCATTGTATAGGCCAATCTCCCTCCTCAATTTTGTGGTAAAACTCTTTGCCAAAACCCTGGCCAATAGATTGATACAACACATGCCTGACCTGGTTCATCCCGATCAGGCGGGTGTTATGCCCCTTAGGGCCACATGCCACAATACATGACGAGTCTATAATGCATTAGCTATAGTGAACCGACTGGGGTGACCCTCTGCTATGTTGCTGGCTGACATAGATAAAGCCTTTGATTCAGTTAACTGGGAATACCTGTTCACTCTTCTCCACAGAATCAATCTCAGCCTGTGCTTCTTGGCCTATATTCAGCTTTTGTATACTAGATTAACTGCCTTCGTATGCAGTTCTCTGACCCCTCTGACATTGGCAGAGGTACACGATGGGGATACCCGCTGCCCCCCTGGTTGTCCGCTCTAGTGATAGAACCTCTGGTGGCTTGGGTGCAGATTGATTCCCAGGTACAAGACTTTGAGTATTGCACAGATCTGTCAGACAGGATAGTGTTATTCTTTCTCACAGACCCTGCAAATTCCAGTCCATATATTTCACACTTCAAGCAGGTCTTTGGTGAGACCTTGGGACTTAGTATGAACGTCGAGAAGTCAGTGGCGTTTTTAATTGGAGGGTCTGCTACAGATAGGACGTGGGCATCTGGGCTAATGTTGGCCACCTCTGGATTTAAGTATTTGGGCTTTTATATTGCAACTAATCCTACTACGTCCTGGGCTCATAATGTGGCCCCCAAACTACCTCGTATAAACACAGAAGTCAAACATTGTTCCCTGCTGCTATTGTCTCTGGATGTGGCTTGGCAGTTTGGGCTGGACTGTTCCCATGAGGCACAGGGTCAAGGCTGATTTGCGTATTGCCATGTCTGAACTGGGGTGGTGTGGAGTGCAAAAAAACGATGGATTTAGGCCCAGATCTCTGTACTGGGGTGAATGTATGACATTGTTCTGCATTCTCTCCATCAATTGTTGTTTTTGCATTTAACTAAAGCACTACCCTTTTGCCATCTCCCTTACCTGGTTTAGACAAGTCAATACAGTGCTAACCCAGTTTCTCTGGGGAGGACAGGTGGTATGCATTGCCCTTTGGACATACTTTCAGTCCACTTATAATGGTGGCATTATCACACCAGACATATATTCATATTATGCTGCATCCCACTTATTGAACATAAATGATTGGTGGTATACCTCACAGGACAATCCGATATATGCGATTGACTGTTGTGCAATAGAGGACACCCCAGTATTATACCTTCTTTATGGAGGGAAGATAACAATTTCCCTTTCTCCAGCGACCCAGGGAGTGATTCACATATGGAAAGGATCTGTCCATCAGATGGTCTGATGGGATCGTCAGACTTGGAGATGCCTTTGTGGGAGGGGTGCTTCCTTTGTCAGGTGGCCTCGCTGCCAGGATTTTGGCAGTGGGATGCCATAGAGATTTCAACTTTAGGTGATGTTATGAGACGCTCAGTCCTGAAGTCGTACAGACAGATTTTCAATTACATCATAACCAGTTCTATAAATATCTACAGATGCGCCATGCTTTATCTCCATATATTCTAGATCTCCAAGATATACCAGAGTTCAAACCCTTAGAAGGCAAATTACTAATGGGAGATTTAGGCACAGACAGAATAAAACAGGTTTATCAATCCCTGATAACAGACAGTCCCACCACACTGCCCGCCCTCAGGATCAAAGGACTGAGTGGTCTACCTACGCAGGAGGAGAACGATTGGACAGAGGCTCTGGCGCCCCCACGCGAGGCAGCGATCACATCCCAACTCCATCTAATTCAACAGAAATACCTCCACAGAGAATATTTTACTAGATATCGCCTGTGGCGCATAGGCACCATTAGCTCAGCTATATGCCTCTGTTGTGGCATGAGTGAGGGCACCTTCTTTCACACACAGCGGGAATGCATGGTCTTGGCAGGCTTCTGGCAGGGTATGGTGTCATGCCTTGAGGATGCTTTGTCTTTTGTAATCCCATTGGATCCAAAGCTGCTCTTGCTCCACAGTACTGAAGGCATAGGAGGTAATTGATATAAAAGGCACTTACTATTCCTGGTCCTTACCCTAGTGAAGAGATATTGTTAAAGTATGGAAAGAGACACTGCTTCATCATCCACAGTTGGAACCTGGTAGAAGTGGATGGGTCACTGTATGGGGATGGAAGTTGCAGTGTATAAGGTGCAAGAGTGCCCACAAAAAGACTACAAGATCTGGCAACGATGGGTGGACTATCGGGGTCTTGTCTTTGCTCCGGTCTCCACTATGGAATCCTCACTTGATGCCGAAATATGACAATATGGCGCCCTTGGGGTACATCTGGGATGTAGTGCACAATATTGTCATTGATGACTTGTGGGGCATGGGGTTGATATGGGGTTGATCTGCGCATATCAAAATAGATTCACTGTGTTTGAACATTTGATTTAGGATGTCTTTTCTGGAACAGTGGGCCATGTTGGTCTGGATATTACGACAGAAAACTCAATAAAATTTGTTATGAAAAATAAATTATGCCCTGCTGTCTCTGAGAATATAGTATTTGCCCTGTGGAATTAGTAGATACAAAGGTCCTGTTCCTACTTACTGCCAAAGTAGAAACTGCAAATATGTAACTTTTTGTTCTATCTGCTCTGATGGACAACCAAGATTCACACGTCTTGCCTGACAGGCTTGCATGTGGTGCTAAGTCTTCGGGGTGGCAGATGAATCTCTTCTGACTGATGTTCCTCTGTATTCAAAGATATTTTTGTTTTTATCCTCCCTGTTGTCACTTGGTCTTTCCCAAAGGTTTCTGCTTCTTTTCTCCCACGCTGGCATAATCTAACGCTTTTTCATATCTCACAGCCACTACTCAGTACCACAGAAAACATAACAGTCAAGTTCTGGTTCTGCCAACTGATGATACCCAGCAGAGTGAAAAATAGAAACATGGTATAACGGAGGCACCAATGTTGAATGCAATCGGCCCATGACGCATGCGGCCGATGGACAGAACTCATGGTGCATCAAGTGTGAGGCAGAAGGGGCATGTGGTTCTTCAAGTCTGTCTAGATCACATGCAGGAGACGACACCAAAGGAACTCGTGGCATATTGAGTCTATCTCTAAAGGCATGGTTTAACAGACAGGAAAGACTTCCTGAATGATGGATTAAGACTGTATAGCTGTCATCCATGGCTCTTTTGGGACTTCCTGAATGTAAAGACCTTTTTCCATTCACAGTGAAGATAGAATCACCATTCATGGTACTGCCTGGAAGTAAATGAGAACCTGTTCTCACTTACAAGGTAGGATCTACAAGAGTTGTACTGCTTGGATGTAAGATTGCCCTGTTCTCACATACAAGGTAGAATCTACCCTGGTTGTACTGCTTGGCTGTAAACACAGCCCTGTTCTCACTTACTGCCCAGGTAGAATCTGAACTCATGGCACTGCCTGGAAGCAAAATAGGACCTGCTCACACTTACAAGGTAGAATTCTGCACAGGTTCTACTGCTTTGATGTAACGAATTTCCCTTTCTCAATTACAAGGCAGTAGGTGCACTGGTCATACTCTTTGAATGTAAACACTGTCATATTCTCACTACAAGGTAGGATGTGCACTGGTTGTAGTGCTTGGATGTAAACAATGCCCTGTTCTCGCACAATAGGATTTGCACAGATTGTACTGCCTATGAGTAATTGTATACCTGTTCAAAGGTGCTAACTTTTCATTCGGCTACACAAACAAATGATGGATGGAATGCTGAATAAATCATAAATTCACCCATGTGCAAATCAGTCTTGACCCTGCGCCTCATGGGAACAGGCCAGACCGATCTGCCAAGCCAGGGCCTCCTTGGACCTGAAACAAGCATCCTGTGACTGGTTTCTGGGTATTACCCTTCATTAGCCAAGCTAGCTTGAATCCACTGGCACAGTGAGCAAGGGACCCAAGTCTGGGCATACCCATCCTGCTTAGGGTGAAAAGTGCTACGCAAACAAAAGATGGATGGAATTCTGAATAAATCATACATTCACCCCCAGTCAAGAGATCTTGGTTGAACACATCCTTTGCTATAAAACTTTTCATTAGGAGCAGGTAGGATGTTCATGCTTGGTGTTTAAGAAATTGTAATTTAAAATCCTATTTAGTGGATAATCCTATTTAGTGTTAAAGAGTCTAAGTCACAATTTTGAAAATGCCATGTTTAGAAAGCTGGCGTTTTCCTGCCCTAGCTATTTGGTGCCTGCAGCCTTACCTAGAACACATGACTGGCTGTAGTTGGCAATTAGACTTTACCACATAATTGAGGGATTAGGGGTGTGCTGTGGGGCATTAAAATGCAAGATGAGGGCAGAGCTGGGCACAGTTCCACTTGCAATTGAATAGGCTGTGTTCTGCCTTTACAGAAAGGACTTGTCACATCTGCATTTTTCATGCAATTAGCTTGAAGCCAGGGCAGGGGATTCAGGAAACTTAAAGCACTTCTAAGGAAATTCTCCAGAAATTCTCCTTGACCTGCGGAAGGACTCTCAGAGGACTGGCTGCTGTTGTGGCATGCTGTCTACTCCACACGACTGCTTTGCAGTACCTGGAAGGACTACTCTGCTGTCTGGAGACTGCCTTCATCCCTCGAAAGCATGCCTTGCTACTTGAGCCCTGTTTGATCACTTGAACCCCAGACTACCAGAGTGACTACAAGGGCTAGTTGACTGGCCTCCTGATCAGAGCCTCAGGGACAGAAAAAGACAACCATGAACCCTGACTGAGTCCTAACCCTCAGAGTGGTGCTCCTCCAGTCCTCGAACCTTGGTGATGGTGCTAAAGGTTCCCATATAGCCAAATTCAAAAACTTGGGACTTTGAATAAAAAGTGCTCTTAGAACTAAGAGAAGACATGTACCAACCTGCTCATCTATCTGCCCAAGGTGGATCATTGGTCGGCCTGACTTTGTTGCAGCTCCCGTTACTTCTCCAAAGCAGCAAATCCTGTTCAGTTGTTGTTTGCCAAAGGGGTATCTAGACGTGTGGAACTCTCATCAGCTACAGCCTCCTTTCTGAAAACTTCCAAACAAGAGACTAAGACCCTCATTCTCCTGTTGGTGGGCCAGCCACCGACAGACCGTCTGTGGCAGGACCACCGATATCCATTGATGCAGTCCAACTGCTTGATTACGATCTGGCGGTTGGAGGCATATGGGAAAGGGATCTACCGCTGCTGTTCTGATGAGCTCAAAGAGCCCGATAGATAAGCAGTAGGACCATAATCCCTACAATAGGGGTGGTGCCTGCTCAGGTACCGCTGTAGGGATTGCGATGTCCCTTTCCGTCTGCCTGTCTATGGCAGTCCAACCGCCATAGAAAAGCAGATGGAAAGAGACATTGGGCACCCCTAGCAGGGCCCCAACCCCCCCTGGACCTCCGCTACCGGGCCTAGGGGACCCCCCAAACATCCTTTCCCCATGTGGCAGGCACCGCATGGTGCCTGCCACAAGGTGCATGGATGTTTGAAAACGTCAATTTTTCTATTGCAGCTTGTGTTTAAGCCCTTTTCCTGCTGCTGCACAAGCTGAAATGCAAAAATGTATCTTTCCGACCTCCCCTAGGGCGGTTGCATCCTTTGCTGGGGCAGCTGTGCGCGGTACAAATAAAAATAACATAACATAACATAACATCCTAATTAGGTGGGTGGAACTTCTGACTAATAGGCCGGCAGATTTCATCCCACTATTGTGTTGGTCAGACGCTCGTCCTACCGACATCGTAATAGGCCCCCAATTGTGAACATAGAAATATTCACTGCAACTTTGTCCAGTAGGTCCCCAATGATGACACTCTATCATCAGACAACGCCTGCATCCTTGCCTCACTGAATTTTACCTTTTCAAAACACTCTTCTCAGAATTTCTTTTAAGTCTGAAGGTAAGTTCTGTCTGGGTCAAATCGACCCTTTTTATCTGACATACAGTGCCCCAACACTCTTTGATTGTTAGTGCATATTCAGAGTTTCACAATAAAAATTATACCCCAGCACTGCACATAAAAACCTGGAAACCAGTGGAGTCATGTCTAGGACACAGTACTGTGTGAAATAAAATTAGTTTGTGGTGGTACGCAGAGTTCATTTTACTTAGGTTTTTACATCTAACAAAATCTCTGTTAATCATCTGTGCATTTCACACATAGCCAGGCATACATGTCATTGAGAACATGGCGTCTGCCCTGAAACCCTATTTACCAGAAACTAACTTCAGGATGACAGTGCAGGCGTAGGTCTTCTCTCATCTGGATGTAGCACCCTGTTAAATTGCCTTCAGGACACCACTGAGGCACCCATGATAGGCACTGAAAGACATCTTATAAAAGGATTGAAGAAGTTCGACTAACTGACCCCATACCAGATTGAATTATGTTGGCTCCTCAGCAAAATCTGCATCGTTTTCAAGACCACTTCTATCCCCTACAAGTCCATCACAAATGGTGCCACTGTATACATAGCCAAAAACAGCACCATGCCTAGTGGATACTGTCAAACTAGCACCAAGGCCATCATCAGAACGGAGTTGCAGAAATTCTAAGAACCAAAAGACCTGAAGGCAGCCTGTTGTGTATAGAAGAAACACACGGGATAACACAGCCATTCCCATCTTTGCACCTAGTATCTGGAACAACAGTATAGTCAACAGAAAAACAGCTTAGGAACACTCCTATTCTTTCAAAATGAGACTGATGGGAAACATCCTTTACAACGCAACTTTTACCACGCAGTGCTTTTACATCGCAACTTTTACAACGCAAACCATTACAACGCATTGCACTGGGGGGCGCTCTTGGATAGGGAATAGATTTAATTTACTATCCAACACTTTCCCTACTATCCACGGGGACTGGAGTTGGAATAGTAAATTAAACTAATCACTATCCAGCACCCCTCAACACTATGCGTTGTAAAGGCATGTGTTGTAAAACTTGCGATGTAAATGCATGCGTGGTAAAAGCATGCGTTGTAATGTCATACATCCAGACTGATGGCCCATATCTCCAAAGAGTTCTACCAGAACCTATGAGTCACAGCATATTTAAATGATCTTGAATTGTAGCCTTGAATCCATCCGTGCAGTTCAGTGCTCCATTGTTCTCCAGCTACATTTTCACCATACACATTTTGCTACACAAACATTCGTCGATGCTCCACCCCAAGTAAGTAAGGAGGATCGATGGGAAGGAAAGGGATAATCCTGAACTTCAACGCCCAGTCAATATCATGAGGAAAAGCAGCCACAAGAAAACTTACCCAGTTCTCAGTATTTAAAGATGTCTTCAAATAATAGTATCATTATGCAAAGCAAAAAGTAGCTAAAGAGGGAAATTATTAATAGTAGTATTAAAAAAGGCCTTGTTCCTTTAAGAAATTAAACAAGCATAACACATCTGTCAATCGAATTATTAATAGTAAATATGCCTAAATACAGAAACGACCACAAGCATCTAGCCCTCTCCAAGCAGACAAACAGAAAGGTTTAGCAGGAACAACATGGGACTTGACTTTTCCCCAAATACCAAGTCTTTTATAATGTTTTGGACAAGAATACATACAAATTCAGTGTAAGGTTTTAGCATCGATCAAATTATTAATATCAAAACAACACGTACTTGCACATTATTTTCCTTAGCTGTGTAATATATATACTTTGTTGCGCAAAAGTAATCAAACTTTTTATTAATGCAATGAACTGATTCTGCACATTCATAATTACGGAGATTTAACCCACAGACTCGCAGTGTTGCAACATAAGCACATGACTTCAAGAGGAAGCTGTAGATAAGGAAGGTTTGAACACAAGGACAGAAACCCTAGTTTGCATTTGAAATCTGATTATTTTTTCTGAAAGAAATAAATCAAATATCCATCTTGTGCACCAGAAATAAACGGTAAACATCCTTTACAACGCGGTGTTTACACCGCGGGGCCTTTACGGTGCAGCCATCCCAACGCAAGTCATTACTACGACTTACACTGGATGGCGCTCTTGCTCAAGGAATAGTTTAATTTTATATTCCAACACCTTCCCTACTGTTACGTGGGCTGGAGTTGGCATAGAAAATTAAAATAATCCACAATCCAGCGCCCTCCAACGCAAGTCGTTGTAACGACTTGCGTTGTGATAACTGCGTTGGAATGGTAGTGCAGTGTAAACACAGCGTCGTAATGACATACATCCATGCACTTTTCTCCAATATGTCATGCACTCTTGATTCAGTGTTCTAGTTATGTAAACTAAACCATACCTATGTTAGGCACTATCTTCTAATACACCATTTACTTTAACCCATAGACACACAAATTTAGCGGGGAAAGCATATGGGTCTCAAAGATAGGCAATCAGCAACCCCTACCTGTGCAGTGCTGAGGCCGGTTCAACCCATTTATTTTATTTTTATTTAATTTGAGTGTTTTGAATAGCGCGCACAAGACCCTTGCAGGTATCAGAGCGCTTTACAAGGCAGATATAGGTGGTAGACATAGGCGTAAAATACTGTGAGTTAGATAAATACAGAAATGGTAGCAAATATAGATAAGCACATATATATATA
Source organism: Lissotriton helveticus (assembly GCF_964261635.1). Lineage (NCBI taxonomy): Eukaryota > Metazoa > Chordata > Amphibia > Caudata > Salamandridae > Lissotriton > Lissotriton helveticus. The sequence goes on along the minus strand of NC_136071.1, from coordinate 879,507,129 downwards.
TATATATATATATATATATATATATATATATATATATATATATATTCACTGAAAAAACCATAGGTTATAGACCATATATAGTTAGGAATTAGCATTTACAAAACCTTGAAAATTCACTGAAAAAACCATAGGTTATACACCATATATAGTTAGGAATTAGCATTTAAAAAACCTTATTTTACTCACACAAAACCATTGAAATTCCATATATAGTTAGTTGCACTAACTATATATCGCGCACCCGCAATCCACTGCTGATGATGTCACATATTACATCATTCATGACATGGTCAGTGACATCACTGATGACATCACTGATGACATCTCAAATGACATCACTGATGAGATCACTGATGACATCATCCAGTGACTGTGTGTTTTTGTAAAGTTTAAATATGTTTTACATATTGAAGAATGAGTAGATGTATAAGTGTCTGGACGAAGGATTTAGTAGGTGCATGACTGAATGTATGAGTGAGTGATTAAATGTGTCTCACTGAGTGCATGGGTTAGTGACTAAACTGTCTTAATTTGTGCATCATTATGTCTGTTGTTCTGTAAACTGCTGCATGTGTTGATCAGTAGCTATATGATTAACTATATGGGTTATTGATTGATTGTCCAAGTATTTGTATGGGAGACTGAGTGTGTGTGTGGCTGGCTGGGAGGTGTGTGACTCTGTGCAGATCAATGTGTACTTGTATCAATGATTGTATAAGAAAGTAAGTATGTGTTAGTATATGTTTGAAAATGTAAGGTGCTCTATGTTTAACTGTATAGACAAGAAAATGGAAGTGTGATTGATTCTTTACAGGACTGACTAGGTGTGTGAGTAACTCCATGGATGAGTGGCAGACTGTGAGTGTCTGTATAGGTGTATGAGTGCATATGATAGTGTTGTAAAGATGAGTGATTGTATGTATGAATGATTGTATGGGTGAATGAGTGAAGGTGTGTGTAGACGTAGCAATCAGTGAGTGCGTATGTAGTAACTAGTATTGGTGTGTCAATGGTTTCAAAAATTATACTCTTTTTAACACTGGGTGAAACAGAGGTTATATTAAAATGTGAGGAGATGCATTGTATTGTCACATGAATGATATCATCAGTGATGTGGTCATTGATGTCAAATGAGATGTCATCAGTGATGTCATCAGTGATGTCATTTGAGATGTCATCAGTGATGTCATCAGTGATGTCACTGACCATGTCATGAATGATGTAATATGTGACATCATCAGCAGTGGATTGCGGGTGCGCGATACATAGTTAGTGCAACTAACTATATATGGAATTTCAATGGTTTTGTGTGAGTAAAATAAGGTTTTTTAAATGCTAATTCCTAACTATATATGGTGTGTAACCTATGGTTTTTTCAGTGAATTTTCAAGGTTTTGTAAATGCTAATTCCTAACTATATATGGTCTATAACCTATGGTTTTTTCAGTGAATTTCATTGGTTTTTTAAAAGCTAATATCTATACCTGTAAAATGTATTCTTCTTTAAATCCAAAAATATATTTTATATGTTTATTAATAACTTTTTTTTTTTTCTTCGTTCCCGCTTCGCGAATCGGGAAGCTTCCCGTTAGCTGACCTTGATGCCGCGAAATAGACCGCGAGCATATAAACGTTTCTTTACCGCAACTGCCGCGTTAGAAAACAACATCATCACGCCTCCCGTCCGCATGACGTTTCGCGTTGTCGTGTGATACGTCATATGACGTGCTACGTTAGCGAACTGGTACGCTTACCGAGTCGCAAAGCACAGGTTTCTGGAAGCAAACCGGGAGGCCCTGCAAAGCGCGTAACGTAAACACAGCAGGTCATGTGACTTGGTAATAACACTTTTCATTGGTTCATTTCACTTTTGGTTTCCTAAAGATGTAAGAAGCTTCCCGTTAGCTCAATTTGATGCCGCGACCCGGTCCGCGAACCGGTAAACGTTCCGTTAGCGCAACTGCCACGTTAGAAATCATTATCGTGACGCGTCGCGGAAGCGTGACGTATCACGTTGTCGTGTAATGCGTCTTATGACGCGCCGCGTTAGCGCACCCGGAAGTGCTCCTGGGCGCGGACCGAGGCGCGAAACGCAGCTCCCCGGAAGCGATCCGCGTCGCGTCGCGTAAGCGCGACGTATCGCGTTACCGCGTAATGCGTCTTATGACGTACCGCGTTAGCGCACCCGGAAGTGCTCCGGGGCGCGGACCAAGGCGCGAAGCGCAGCGACCCGGAAGCTATCCGGGGCGCGTTCCGCAGCGCGTAACATAAGCGTGAGAGGTCATGTGACTTGTTAATAACACTTTTCATTGGTTCATTTCACTTTTGGTTTCATAATGTTGTTAGGCTTGGTCATGTGACCTAAAAATAACACTTTTCATTGGTTTAGAACTATTTTTTTTTCTCAAATGATGAAAACCCCTCCTTCTTTTTACCTCATTCTTACTTTCTATTTCCAGAGAGCAAGACCTATTTTTCACAATGGCTTCTGTAATAGCTGCAGCTGGTGCTTCTCAGCAACCACCACCACCACCACCACCAAAAGGACCACCACCAACACTGGACTTTGGTAGAGAGGAAGATAATGAGGACGAAGAGGAGGAGGAGGAGGAAGAGCAAGTAAGGCAGTTCCTGCCAGAAACACCAAGGCAGAGCCATATTAAAGACCACTACATATGGCAATTCTTTAAAATTCCACCTGGACAAAAGAAGGTCAATGCACCCCAGGTGTCTTGTTTGATTTGCAAAAATATACTTTCTCGTGGCAACCCCAACAAGAAATACAGCTTTGGCAATCATACAATGATTCGCCACATGGAGCGATGGCATCCTAATAATCTTTCCCAAGCACAAGTAAGGGATCTTGCTGCCAACCCCCCAGATGTCATCCCCAGCACCAACAGGGGTCAAAGCTCATTCGCCGGACCAGAAGGCCGAGAAATAATCCCCAATATTCAAGCTCCTTTTGCACACTACAAAATAGTTTGTATATATTGTGGAGGAACTATTGCTTATGGAGAGAAGAGTATTACTTTGATTAACCGAGCTGGAGAAAATCATAAATGCTACAAGATGAGAAAACAATGAATCCTTTTTATTTTTTTTTGCTCCTGTTGAGACATGTTCTAACCCTGCTTTTTTGTTATTTCCCCCTTACAAAACACAAAAAAAACACAAAATAGTTTTCAAAAATCCCAAAAAAAATCAAAAAATTGTTCAGAAAATTCATTAAAAAAAAGAAAAAAAAGAAAAAGAATAAAAAAACAGTTCTTTTCAGAACTACCTTCCATTTATAACAAAATTGCCAAAATGTTTATACCCTGTCTTTCTTTTCTCCTCATAGTACGCTCCTCCGACCGCTTCCCGGTACGCGTACCGGGCGCTACCCACGCAAAAAAAACAAAACATTTTTTTTGTTTTTTTGCCCCGCGGGGCCCTTTTAAAGCCTCCACATTGACGCCGCCTCACGTGCCAACGTATTTTCTCCGCATTTTACACCCTATGCCGCATAACAGGTCATGTGACTTGTTTATAAAACTTTTCATTGGTTCATTTTACTTTTGGTTTCCTAATGATGGAAGGCATGATCATGTGACCTAAAAACAACACTTTTCATAGGATGAAAACTTTTTTTTTCCCAAACGATGAAAGCCCCACCTTGTTTCTGGATGTTTCAGACTGAAGCTGGCGTCAGCATGAAAGCACCACCATCTCGTAGCTCAGTCGTGGTCATTCCGCGAGCAATCATGGCAGCCGCTCCCCACCAGAAGCCTGCAGGAGTCGGAGCCCCCAAAACTTTTGATGAATTCTCAAGGCGGAGAGGACGCTTTCGAGAATGGGGTCCAAGACCTAGCAGACAAGCGTCCGATTTCCAAGGTGTCCCAGGGCCATTTCAGTGGACCAGGCCCAAAAAGGAAACAGCCTGCCGCCATTTTGAGAGTCCTGTGACAGCCGCCTATCGCTGCACCGCAAGAGTGGGCGCAACTCAGCTGAATTGCGGCTTTTGACACAGTGGACCAAAAACGGACGGAATGGCAACTGAAACGGTAAAGGGGCGCCCCACTACAACAGATGACACTCCACCTGGAGAGGCCCGTTCACGCCGCCTCCCCCGGGGCGCTCCACGCCGTTATTCGGAGCAGCATTGTAGGATACCAAAACCAGTGCGGCAACTTACTGGACATCACCTTGGTGCCATCGTTCTGCTGCCTTGGAACTATTCGCGCAACAGTTTGCTACTGATGACCCACCCCCCGCGACGCCCCATGCCGTTATTTGCTGGGTGGCAACTTACTAGACATCACTTTCGTGTCATCTAGATTTCGGCGCGTTCTGCTGCCTTGGAACTATTCGCACAACAGTTTGCTACTGATGACCCACCCCCCGCGACGCCCCACGCCGGAAATCTGGACGTTGTGCTGCGTTGGGACTATTCGCACAGCCGACCGCTACTTCGTTGTTTTTCCCTAAAAATGTTTATATGTTATTACTATTTTTGTTTTCTTGTATATATTTATAAATTATTAAAGTTTTATAATCTTACTACTTTGTCGGAGTGCTATATATTTTTAATGTGACACATAATTGTAAAAACTTTGATGTACAAACAGTCATCCCTGGAATCTTCCGCTTCAGGCTCGGTCCCCTCCCCAATCACAATACAGGATGGTTTTCAGATAATAGCAACGCTTCTGCTGTGACGGATCTCATCGAGTGTGGGCCTTGATCTACTATAACTCCTTTGAAGAGGGGTGATTCTTTACAGCTGTGGCCATAAACTACATCTGCAGGGCTAGCTGATACCCTAGGACCAGCCTGGACAATCGGACACAGAGGAAAAGGAGTGTCAGAGGGTGCGGTAGTGAATAGGGCGAAAGGGAGGTGTCGGGCGGGCACAGGGTGTGATTCTCAGGGAACAGCAGCGCAGATGGGGGAGGTTTATTACCCATGCATAAGACAGAGAGCGGGGGTGACCACTGCCTGGGGGAGATGCTTGCGAGGGTGGGGAGCCATGCTAAGGATCGACAGCGTGCACAGAGTGGGTCTGGTCAAGGCATCTAAAATGGCTGCCGTGCACGACAAAAGTGTGGCATTTGAAAAAAGACAAGATGGCGCAGACAATGTTTTTCAACACTTCCTGATTTCCTTCGAATCGAACGTTAACAGACGTTGGGGCATATTACCAAAGTTAAGCGATATTTATCCCTAACGATGCTTAGCAACGATTTTTTTACCGTCAGAAATTATCGCAGATAAACCTTGCTATTATCAAAGTTTATCGGAAATACGATAAAAAACGACCGCAATGCATTAATATCGCTGAAAACTCAGCGATATTCATGCATTACCGAGCTAATGCTCTTAGCCATGTTATCCACCTCCCATTGGATAACATGGCTAAGAACTGCTCAGGGCAGGTGGTAGCTTTTGGAGATATTCGCCCTTATCTCGAATATTTCCAAAAGTTGATAATAGGAGATAGCGATGTTAGCGACTGTTTCCAGTCGCTAACATCTTGGCATGCCCACTTTGCATGTCATTAGTGATAAATATCACTCACATGCAAAGTGGGGCCCAAGATGGTCGCTATCTTCTACTAGCCGTCGCTAACTGGTGTTAGCAACAGCTAGGTAATACACATATAATTTTATCTCCGCGAAGCGGAGCGCTGTTACAGATATATATCTTGTTTCTGAACGTTAATTTCTCAAAATGCACTGAAGCACATATATTGAGACCTAGCAAAGGCACATCGGGCTACCAGTCCCTACAATTTTGCCAAGTTTCGTGCAAATCCATTCAGCTGTTCGATCCTACCGAGAGACAAGATGGCGGCCGCTACGGACTGTTTGGAATGTTTACAGACACCGGAGAGCCAATCAGCTTCGCTTCGCAAAGCTCCGTAACGCGAAAAGTACGCGAAGCGGTGCGCTGTTACAGATATATACCTTTTTTTGAACGTTAATTTCTCAAAATCCACTGGAGCACATATATTGAGATCTAGCAAAGGCACATCGGGCTACCAGTCCCTACAATTTTGCCAAGTTTCGTGCAAATCCATTCAGCTGTTCGATTATTATTATTTTTATTTTTTTTTGCCCCGCGGGGCCCTTTTAAAACCTCCACATCAAACCTAGGGGGTGAGCGACAATGTACTATGCCCCCTTATGGTCATTTGCCCCTTCGCTTTGGCCTCCTCTTGTCTCTCGATCCTACCGAGAGACAAGATGGCGGCCGCTACGGACTGTTTGGAATGTTGACAGACGCCGGAGAACCAATCAGCTTCGCTTCACAAAGCTCCGTTGCGCGAAAAGTACGCGTAGCGGAGCGCTGCCCAGTCCGCTGTTACAGATATATATCTTTTTTTGAACATTAATTTCTCAAAATCCACTGAAGCACATATATTGAGACCTACAAAAGGCACATCGGGCTACCAGTCCCTACAATTTTGCCAAGTTTCGTGCAAATCCATTCAGCCGTTCGGGCTAAAAGTGAGGCCAACCGCCCTATGGAAATTAACATGGGAAAAACGCGTTTTGGGACCCCCCTTTTTTCTCGGCCCCCCCTTGACGAACCCCCCCAAAATTTTCAGGGGCTGCTCAGAAACAAACTGTGCCATTTTCCTGAAAATTTCAGCCAATTCCGTCCACAAACGCCAAAGTTATTAGACATAGAATTTTCAAAAAACCCATAGAGAAAAAATCCTAACTATATATACCTACTGGCGACCGCCAGTAGGTAATATGTATATATATTCACTGAAAAAACCATAGGTTATAGACCATATATAGTTAGGAATTAGCATTTAAAAAACCTTATTTTACTCACACAAAACCAATGAAATTCCATATATAGTTAGTTGTACTAACTATATATCACGCACCCGCAATCCACTGCTGATGATGTCACATATTACATCATTCATGACATGGTCAGTGACATCACTGATGACATCACTGATGACATCTCAAATGACATCACTGATGACATCACTGATGACATCTCAAATGACATCACTGATGACATCACTGATGACATCTCAAATGACATCACTGATGACATCACTGATGACATCTCAAATGACATCACTGATGACATCACTGATGACATCTCATTTGACATTACTGATCACATCACTGATGACATCACTCATGTGATAATACGATGAACCTCTTCAGACTCTAAAATAACCTTAGATACACTCAGTGTAAACAGACACTCACAGACTGTCACTCATCCATGGAGTTACTTACACACCTAGTCAGTCATGCAAAGAATCAATCACACCTCCATTTTCACAACTATACAGTTATACACATCTTACTTATTCAAACATATACTAAAACATATTTACTCACTTATACAATCCTGGATACAAGAGCACAATGATCCATACAGCCACTCACACATTCACTGGCTCTTATGCACAGTTATTTATATATGTCAACTCTCACATGTACTGTATTTTACATATGTACTTACTTTGACATGTAGCACTGAGATATCCATTCACTCACCAATACAGTCATGCACACAGTCAACCGCCCATACAGCTGTTTCCACATGCACTTTTGAACCCATACATCTATGCACAGAGTCATACACCTCCCAGCCACCCACACACACACTCAGTCTCCCATACAAATGCTTGGGCAACCAATCAATAACCCATATAGTTACTCATATAGCTACTGATCAACACATGCAGCAGTTTACAGAACAACAGACATAATGATGCACAAATTAAGACAGTTTAGTCACTAACCCATGCACTCAGTGAGACACATTTAACCACTCACTCATACAGTCAGTCATGCACCTACTAAATCCTTCATCCAGACACTTATACATCCACTCATTCTTAAATATGTAAGACATATTTTAACTTTACAGAAAAATACAGTCACTGAATGATGTCATCAATGATGTCATCAGTGATGTCATTTGAGATGTCATCAGTGATGTCATCAGTGATGTCATTTGAGATGTCATCAGTGATGTCATCAGTGATGTCACTGACCATGTCATGAATGATGTAATATGTGACATCATCAGCAGTGGATTGCGGGTGCGTGATATATAGTTAGTACAACTAACTATATATGGAATTTCATTGGTTTTGTGTGAGTAAAATAAGGTTTTTTAAATGCTAATTCCTAACTATATATGGTCTATAACCTATGGTTTTTTCAGTGAATTTTCAAGGTTTTTTAAATGCTAATTCCTAACTATATATGGTTTATAACCTATGGTTTTTTCAGTGAATTTCAATGGTTTTTTAATAGCAAATATCTATAGCTATAAAATGTATTCTTATTTAAATCCCAAAATATATTTTATATGTTTATTAATAATTTTTTTTAAATATTTTTTTTGTTTCGCTCCCGGTCCGCGAACCGGGAAGCTTCCCGTTAGCTCAATTTGATGCCGCGACCCGGTCCGCGAACCGGTAAAAAATCAACTTAGTGACGGTATCGCGTTGCCGCGTAATGCGTCTTATGACGTACTGCGTTAGCGCACCCGGAAGTGCCCCGGGGCGCGGACCGAGGCGCGAAGCTCAGCGACCCGGAAGCTAACCGGGGCGCGTCGCGAAAGCGCGACGTATCGCGTTGCCGCGTAATGCGTCTTGTGACGTACCGCGTTAGCGCACCCGGAAGTGTACCGGGGCGCGGACCGAGGCGCGAAGCTCAGCGACCCGGAAGCTAACCGGGGCGCGTTCCGCAGCGCGTAACATGAGCGTGAGAGGTCATGTGACTTGTTAATAAAACTTTTCATTGGTTCATTTTAATTTTGGTTTCATAATGATGTAAGGCTAGGTCAGGTGACCTAAAAATAACACTTTTCATTGGTTGAGAAGTATTGTTTTTCCCAAATGATGAAAACCCCTCCTTCTTTCCTCACTCTGACTTTCATCATTGTGAGAGGAAGACCTATTTTGCTTGTTGGAAAATGGCTTCATTGGTTGCTTCAGCTGGTGCACCCCCACCACCACCTCCACCTCCTCATGGGAAGAGAGGACCACCTCCCCAGGTCATTACCAACACTGAGGAGGAAGATGAAGAAATGGATGAGGAGGGAGAAGAACCACAGTTCTTAGAAGAGTTGCCCCGGGTTTCCAGAAAGAAAGCCAGTTTCATCTGGCAGTTTTATTCGATCCCTCCTGGCCAAAAAAAGTGAATGCGAGGTATGTGACCTGCCGCATATGCAAAGAACAATTGTCCAGAGGGACGGACAAAAAATATAGCTATGGAAACCACACAATGCACAGGCACATGACAAGGAAGCATCCACTAAATTACAGCCGGGCGGAAATAAGGGATATGCAGGACAATCCAAGACCAACTCCTGTGGCCAGACCAACAATACCGATTTCTCTAACACCAGAAGAGGCACGGGAAACTGTGCCAAATATTCAAGAACATTTTGGGCACATGATTCACTTATGTATGCACTGTCGTGCATTATTAGCTTGTGGCAACATGAGCATCAATGCTATAAACCTGGCATATGAACACCATGATTGCCCTAACCGCCCCCAGTAATTTTTTTTTGCTCCTGTTGAGCCCTTTTCAACGCCTGTTTTTTGTTGTTTCCCCCCCCCCAAAAAAACCAAAAAAAATATAAAATTGTTCAAAAAATACAAAAAAAACAAAAAATTTTCAAAAAAAAAAAAAAATATATAAAACAACAAAAATATAAAAAAAAAAAGTTCTTTTCAGAACTACCTTCCCTTTCAAAAAAAATTGCTAGAATGTTTAGCACTCTGGCAAGCTCTATTTCTTTTGGTTCGCTCCCGGGTTAGCTTCCCGGTACGCGGACCGGGAGCTAACCAAAAAAAATTTTGAAAAAAAAAAAGTGTAAGTATAAGGAAAGTAAACAGAGAGTGATGTTAAAAGAAAGACAGCTATAGGGAGTAAAGAAGAGATACTGTTTAATAGATCTATTTACCGAAGAAAAGACAGAAGAGGGTATAATTGTGAAAAACAAAATAGATAACGAAGTGAAAGAAAAAAAAAGAGAGTATAACATTAACAAAGAAGAGTTTCTTGGAGAATGTGAGTGAATGTTCAAAATAAGATTAAAACATGAGGAATAACAGAGAGAAAAAATAGAAAACAGAAAACAAAAAATAACAGAAAAAGATTAATTGAAACAGCAAAGAAATGTAAGTAACATAGAGCCATATCATCAACATAGGCAATAAACGTTTTGCAGCTTTTATTGGCAGAAATGTGTCGCTAAAGCTGCTTTTGTGGCAGAAAACTGCCGCTAAAACCACTTTTGCACCAGTTTTCTGCCAATAAAAAGAGCAATAATTTTATTGGCTGTGTTCATAATATTCCCCTTAGTGTGCTTCAACTACACAGAGAAAGCATTATGAACAAGTAGTGATAGAGTGATCAGTCAAAGACACCAAGAGTAATAGAGACGGAGTGAGTGAACAAGAGTGAGGAACTATGAGAAGAGAGGGACTGAGAAAAAGAGTGGAAGGAGTTGAGTAAGTAGGTAATAGAGAAAGGAATGAGGGAAGTAGCAAAGGCAGGAAACTGAGGGTTAAAGAAATGAAGCAGTGGAACTAATAATAGTTAAATGTGATAGAAATGTAACGAAAAGAGTACAAAATATTTACCTTATAATTGTCGTTAAATTACTCACTTTTTGTTTTTATACTTTCAATCTGTGAAAGAGAGAACAAACATTTGAAAAATATTAAAACATGTATTTAAAAATTAGAAAAGACAAGGGAAAAGATTGAAGGACAAACAGTTTTTCAACAACTTTGACACTTACAGAAGCTTCTGCTTCTCCAGGCCGCCTACACAGTCCTAAAGATATACATTTTAAACTAACAGTATCTTGATGCAGATGAAGTGAGGCCTATCTTAAAACATGGTGCATCTTTTGCATTGCTGTTGTTTCAGAAAAGTGTCGCAAGACACTAAAATTTTAAATAATTGCTTCAGGATGCCAATAAGATGTCTACTATCCAGAGGTTTGTTTGAGGTGAGGCCTACTCAGGGTTGCAGATGAGATTTACACTTGTTGAAGAGTACAGAGGAGATAATACATGTGAAGGTCTACCAATGAAGTGAGTCATGTCCACTGCACTCTTCAACAAAGTCCAAACCTCCTATGTTTCCCTGGACAGACCTAAACTTGATCTGCACAATGTGATTTGTAATGATAGGAAACACAGGTGATGTAATTGAAATACGTGCAATTTATTTTGTTCATTTCACAATCACATCACTTGTGTTTCCTTTGCTTAGGTATCTCATTGTGCAGATGTAGTCTAGCATATGAAAGAATACGCAGAAGTGCAGCACTGCATGCAACAACTTTGACACTTACAGAAGCCTCACCTTCTCCATGCCTCCTACACAGTTCTACATATACATCATAAATGCAAACAGTACAGAATTAATTATACATGTTAAATGGTTTATTTTTGCTGTTCTCAGAATGTATCAAAATTCACTAAAAACAGTGACTTGAAGGTATTCATCATATAACAGCGGGGAAAAAAAACCACAATCAAAATGATTGTGTTTAAAAAACCCATACAACATAAGAAATCAAAATTCAGAACTCCTTAAAGTTAACTTACTTTCCATGATGTCCAAGGATGTCCTATGAACAGCTTACACTCTTTTGTGCTGTTATTACTTTCAGCCCGCCACTTTCTGAAAGAAAATCTCCATCGTTTTTAAAAACACGTTACATGCAATAAATGACTTCTTGCTCTCTACCACAAGTTTCCACAAGGCCAAATCTGGTCAGAGCCATTTATAACTCTTGGATTTCTTGTAAGCCAATCCCGTCATTTGGCATTTCCGCAACTTCAGAATTAAAATGTTGAAGATCATTTTCACAATCCTGGAATAGTAATATCTTCCCCTTATTGCTCAGTCATGTTCTACATTTCCTATGACACTGATATTGCTTACTATGAAGCAGACTTACACTACCTCTATGACTACTACAATTATTTAATTCTCTACATCACTTTTAATCACAAAGCAATGTAAAACAGTAGACAGCATTGCAGACTTACATTCCCTCTACTCCATGTTTTGATTGGCTGCTTCAATTAGCTTATAAAAAGAAACAGTTTTTCTGAACTCATTCAAAGTGCACGTATTTCTCCATGACGTCCAGTGTTATGGTAAAAAGTTATGTCTCTGAACTACACTTATCCTCAAGGCCAAATTGTGTAGGAGCCATTAGAACTTCTTGAAATTCCACAGAGCACATCCCGAGATTATTTCCCTAAAATGTTGGTTTTAAAAACACCAGGTAAGAGTTTTTAAGGTCATACGGCAATTTTTTTTTGAAAATTAAAACAGAATCATTGCAGAATGACCAGCCATTTCTAGACTTTAAATAAGCTGTGTAATGTCCTGATGTTATTGAAGGGCCGTCATGATATATAATTGCTGCAGTTACAAAAGTCCTTCCTGATATTGACAACTGCGAAGCTACAAAATTTTTAATTAAAGTTGTCAATTTTGTTCCATCAGGCCTACATCGTTGGAACATTAAAATTACATACTGGCCATATGTTCGTATAAATAATGTGGACATCATTTCAGATTTACATTGGCTACACTCCATGTTGTGATCAGCTGCTTTTACTAGCTTATTAAAAGAGACTGATTTACTGTCTGGCAAAGTTAAATATATAAATCTTTCTGAGTCTACACTAGTAGTACTTGATACCATACAGTTCTCGCAGTCATGCTGCCATTGATAAGAAAGCCCAAACAGCTGATCTACATCTACACCTTCAGCATGTAATACATCAAGCATATACATTAAAAACTCCTGACAATCTTGCTGAATATTTTGAGAGAATTGTGTTTGCCCTGAACATCTGTCTAACAGATTTCGAATTTCAGACACACTTTCTATGTTTCTTCTATCAGTGCTACATTTCTCTAACACAGAATTTAACAAACTGCAAAATCTTTGATCAGAATTGACCACAATCTCTTCTTTTACATTTTCTAGAGAAAACAAAACATTAACCACTACATTAGCATAGCAGTTGACACCAGAACTGTTTTCAAACTGAAAACCAACAACATCTTCAACAGAATCCTTTTTGTTTCTGCTTGTAATTTTAGGTTCATTGACTTTTTGTCTTTTTGCTACAACCTCCCTACTATTGGTCACATTTCTTCGTTTCCGACCTACCACACGTTTCTCAAACAAAGGATACTGAGGCAAATGTGGCGCATACTCTCTTCTTAACCTATTGTATTCCTTAACACAATCTAGATCCGCACAAATGTTTGTGACATCACACTCAATCAAGTACAATCCCGATAAAGTTCTAACTCGTGACAATGCCACATATGCCATACCCTCCTTGAACACAGAACTGCCAATATTCACCAATGCACTGTCTACACTTAAACCTTGCGATTTATGAATTGTCACCGCATATGCCAAGCAAACAGGAAACTGCTTACGGCGAACATATAAGTCTTTTACAAGCAAAAATCTAGCAGAACAACGACCAATTAGCTGTACTTCCTCAATGCCATCAAATTTAATTTTTAAAAATTCAATTCCATCTCTATTTCTGTATTTCACAAAATCAACAACATTACCCATTGATCCATTTACCAGACCTCTTTCAACATGTAAATTCCTTCTTAAAATTATACGGCAGTTCAAGCACACATTCAGAGTCTTTTCAAAACCTGCAGTTTTAGATATACTCTTCTCTAATGAATCCAATTTTGTTTTCAGATTCTCAGACAAAATAATTGTTGATCCCATATGCTCTACTCTATCAATAGCTTCCAGTTTCACAATCTCTTGCTTTTCTAAATGCAACATTTTGTTGTTAAATTTGGCACATTCTGCAAGAGTTGGCATCAAACATATTCCAGATTTCTTCTCAGTAATTTTCTGAAAAATATTCTCAGGCACAACATCTTGTTCTGGATATAAATTTGACAGTAATCGTGCATGTAAAGCTTCTTTCCCATGCTCGGTCACTTTTCCAATTCTAACATCTTGTAGAATAGTCTTGTAAACTTCATCCTTCGCCTGACGCATATTTTCATGCAGTTCAGCATAATTGAAGTTTAACCATATATTGACGTTGCCAATGCTGCCTAGGCACTTCCTGGTATCTTCATGCGTGAGCATTTTGAACACAGGTTGCCCTTTCACTGGTGTCAGCTGCAGAAGATCTCCGAAAACAATGATGTGTTTGCCACCAAATAACACATCATACTCTGTTTTGAGAACTTCTTGCATCCTCAAATGCACAAAGGCAAGCATGACATTGGAAACCATGCTTACTTCGTCAATGATAAGAAGTTTCATTTTCCTTAAGATTCTTGAAACTTCAAAACAAGCATCTCCAGATAGCTTGTGATATTGTAATTTGTTGTCATGCTCCACTGGCAGCATCAGTAAACGATGTAAAGTAATCCCTTTAATATTATGTGCTGCCAGTCCAGTTGGAGCGGTGACAACACAAGACAGCGATGACTCTGTCCTTTCCTGCAAATAGCATGAAATTGCTTTAATGAGGAAACTTTTTCCAGTTCCCGCTTCTCCACTCACGTACAGTCGGACAGGCTTCAACGACGTACATGAGCACTCTTTCTTATCATGACTTAATCCATGATCAATTTGCATGGTAACTTCGTCATATATTTTCCTCTGCTCAACGTTGAGTTGTCTTTCCAACTCTTCTAAGTTAACCGCATCCTCTTGAGCATGTGCCATGGCTCTTTCCACTTCATTCATAGCAGTGGCAGCTTCATTTTCAATAACAGGTCCTCCTAGTGGATCCTGACTCAATGAAGCAGAACTCTGACTGTCCTGAGAACTGTCTCTGGCAATCTCGGCTGCAATCGTTGCTTCCTGCTCAATTTCCGCATTTAACATTTCTACATATTTGGGAAAAGCAGGACATTCTATGGTCTCCTTGGCGGCATTGAAAGAGTCTTCATAACAGAGGAAATCTCCAAGCAGTTCCTCTTCTGCACGCCAAGGCTTGAAAAGTTGCAAAAGTGCTAAATAGAAAAACTCCTTTTTTTCAGGAGATTCGCCACTCAATTTTCGATGGTTTACCAAGTGGCATTTTCTTTGCTTGACCAGACATCCCTCACTTCCTATTACAGCATACACTCCTTTCTCAGTATCTTCTTTGATGTTCCTCTTGAATATGTAATTTTGAAGAACCTCATACAGACAAACATTCTCGAGGTGAATGCTTCGATTTGGATAATATGTATTCAACATGTTGGTCTTCAAAATGTCGGTACTGTTTGGCTCCTTTTCCGCCAAATACTCAATTTCCCGCACAGGTTTGAGAACTCGATTACGCGTTGCAGCAAGACCAAGACTCGCCCAAACGATACTCCTGGACTTGGCATAGAGACTTGCTGAAGACAACCGGTCAGAACATTCGTACGCTCCGATTTCTCGATGCGACAACATCTTCAGACTGAAACTGTACAACTTCTTGCTGAGGCTCTTTTCATGGGAAATGTCCTCCCACATATCCTTCAATTCTGTCTTCTCTTTTTTGGTGATGTAAGACGTCACATACCGAGCCACAGCCATACAGTTATCAGCCACAAACTGTATATCCATGTTAGCATTCCACATGGACAAAATCACCGGGTTGTAGTCGTTGATGTACTTGGACTCTTCGTTCCTCTTCAAATTGTAAGTGTTTTTAGGTGATTTCTTCATGACATTGTGTCGCAGCGAAGACATCAAACTGTTTACTCTTCCTTTAGAAATCACCGGTCGTGGAAAGCCGAAACGACATTTAGTGTAGAACTTGTCCTTGTTTCGGAATTTACGACGGCAGTACTTTCCACATCGATGGCTTTGGAAACGCAGAACTTTTTCTCTTAGGCTTTTCTTCTCCTTTGCGTTTGGAACAGCACACGTAGAATACTGTTGGATGAAACTCATCACTGAGTCTTCTGGATCCGTTCCAAATTTAGGTGCATCCTTGATCCACAGCAACATATGTATATGAGGAGCACCTCTTGCTTGGTACTCCTTTCTCCAGAAGAAATCCAACACCTCTCCAAGAGGTGGATTCTTCTTATTCATGATGAAAGACATCATAGCTTCAAATCTATGATTGAAGTACCTACATACATTGACTGGATCCAAAGAGCACAGTTCTCCGGGTGTCTTGAATTCGATGTTATCTACGTTAGCTTTTGCCTCTCGTAGAAATTCAAGTAAGTCTTCCCAGCCATACTCGGCACAGCTCAGAGTGAGGAACCATGTGGGAGTACCTAAGTTCCTCAGCATACATTTTAAATCACCATGACGACGGTACCAGTACTCATTAGTACCACGCTGACACGCCATGAGATTAATCAGGTGAGAATCCAAAATACTGTCTTGGATATTGACTTTATCCATAAAGTCACTTGCCGAGATGTTTTGCATGTGTATACCACTTTTCAAGATGTGGTTCACTGCATATGACAGTCCAGACAGATCGCTTTCAAACAGGAGATGAAACAAATAAGGAATGCATTGTCGAAACCTAGCATCTCCTGCATACAATCGCAAAGTCCGGTATTCAGAAGCAGGAATTTGATGAGGTCGCTCATCATATCTTCCTCCCTGACCTGTTGGAAAAAGCTGTGGGAAACACCGAGCTTCCAAACTTTCCTCCCAAACACTAATGGGACTCCCTTTGGCTTGTTTCATTTGAAACAACTCAATAGCATTCCCCATGACTTCCTTGGAATGCAAAGGATGAACACTATAATGTTCATATATTTCTTCACTAGTAGAGGGTTCTACTTTCTCAATTTGACCAGCACACAAATTGCTATCCTCTTCCTCACTTACTTCCTCTTCTGCAACATATACATTCTTATAGTATTTATTATTTTTTTTCAAATACAATGTTGCCTTTTTAACTTTCCTAACATCTACTAAATCTTGCCATATTTTCTTATTCTTTGTCGGAACCCCATTAACTAAGATAACCAGAGGTTCCTCTTCCACTTTTTCTACTCCAATTGTGTTAATGTTTTTCTTCAAATCTAGAGGCAAATAAACAACTCTTCCCTTTAATCCTCTCTGTAAATCTGATGGAGGCAATTTCCCTGTCTTTGGCTCCATTCTTACAATAGCCTGAAAGGGATGGATACTTTGAATCAAAATAGATTCATAAGTATTTAAATCCTTCAATTCAGAAGGAATCTCAAACAATTCCAGATTATTATGAACTGCTCTAGCAGGCATCTGGTTTTGATTTAATTTGCAACAACAATAACTACACACACGTTGATCCAATCCCAAATCAAAACAAATTTCTACCATCAAGTATGTTGCGAAATCCTTCCATTCACTATTATTTTCCCTTTCACTTTTTGCATATAAATCCACTAACTTAGTCTGATTCTTATAATAAGTGCGTCGACAACACACACAAGTGAAATTAGGCCTCTCACTTGATTTCACCTCAAACGTCGCAATTTCCCTCTGGAAATTATCTGTACTGGAAACCTGTACACTATCTTCCACATGACCCTCTTCTTCTTGCTCAATTTCAACATTCTCCTCTTTACTTCCAAAGTAACAAAACTCAATTTCTTCACATATATTCTTCACATCTATTTCAGAACCATGCAAAAGAGCAGCGCATAATTGTTTAAGCATAATTGCTGGACTCTTAGCATAATACAACATTCTAACTAATTTCCTCACTTTATTATGATGCACTGCTAGCATCCTGAAATGATGAAAAACACTCTGGCATACTCTCCTGGAAAGACAAGCCAGTGAATGACCATGCAAACCTGTCACTTCTCTCACTCTGCAAGGATCTAATTCTTGCAACAACCTTATTTTCTGCTTCAAACTTTTCTTATTAAATGACCGTACAAAATCACAAAGCAAATTGATGGAATCCTGTCGCACACTGCAAATACTACTACACTTCCAGGTGTACACAGGACCCTTAGCACGTCTTCCTAAAACCTCATTACCGAACACCTCTTCTGCCTCTGTTGTCACAAGTTTTTCTTTTTCAACTGGACAACCATCTTTCACTTCATAAGCACGACCACTGGTGTCAACTGCATGCACCAAATCATTATCCTGGAAATAACTCTCCTCATTAAAAAATGCCTCACAGCTTGAACTATGCATCCATTCTCCAGAAAAAACTTCACAAAAATTACTACGATTAACTATTCTCTTCCATCTACTATTTCTTTTGAAATCATAAATTGCCTTGTTTAGCTTCCTAATTCTATTGATTATCAAAATAAATAACTTACGTTTAATTTCAAATGCCTGATCAATAACTTTCTCAACTTTTTTTTTTCTCTTATAAAAAACCAGTTTCTGTTGACCTTTCTTAATATTTTTTAACAAATTGCCAATTATCCTGTTGCGGAACATTCGTTTACGAATCTCCCTAAACTGTTGTTTCCTTCTACTATCATGCACAGAGTTATCTCTTGCTCTAGCAGTAACATTTTTGATTGGCCTTTCCTTTCCATTTGAATTCCTTCTCGTTTTATGGACTGAAACATTTTCTGTAGTAATATTTTTTTTACTACACATATTTCTTATGAAATATTTTGTGCTCTTACCCGGTGCTTTCTTTGTGACTTGACAAATCTTTTTGTTAGAGGACTGCTGCTTATTTTGTTTCACCTGCTGTCTTTGACGTTTTGCAGCCTTTCTCTGTCTTTCTATTGTTGGCATGGTGAAATCTTGAAATGATCTGCAGTTGAATCTGTGGTAAAATATAATAAAAAATGTTATTAACCATTATTACCAAACAGTAAAACAATAAAAGTGATCAAAAACTTAACACACTACTTGACATTTTAAATAGAAGATTTTTTAGTCCTTGCAAATTTACAATACAGAAATAGCAGAAAAGAAATGACATTTATATTTATGTTACCTGTGCTATTTTATATGTGAATCTGATCTAATTTTATGAGCATATTTTAATATTTTATTGAAGACACTACACATAACCTGCTTTTGAAGGTGTCTTTATTTTTAAATTAAACGGTTTACCTTTTTACTTTTTATTAATTATAAATTTTAAAAATAAATGTTTATATTTCCATAGGCTCAAGCAGGTCAGCTTCCCATCCTATGTCATATAATTCGGACAAATCTGCATCCTCATCACGCTCTTCTTCATCCTCAGGATTTAAATCATCCAAGGGATCAACATCCACTGATGTTTCAATTACAAGTTCAATGATGAGGTCAAAATCAACTGATTGCAGATTGTCGCTCATGTTGAGGTTGTCTTTATCTTTAAAGAAAGATAACAACAATGAGATGTTGCAGAGTAAGAGACAAATCTCAGAGATTATAATAGTAAAATTGTTTAACAAGAGTAATATTTTGCAGCTATTATTTAGCCATGTCCATCAATGCTGAGCAGGTGAAGACTATGTCTAAATTTTCAGTGAACAGGACTCATCTCTTCTTAACCTTGGATAAGCCTCACCGACTCTGTGTGTCCTGCACATACTTAAATGTAAAGGGGCAGATTTATGTTAAATGGCACATCCCCAGGCATGCACCAGTTAACGTGCACCACTACTCTGCCACCCATGGTGTGCCGTATTTACAATCAGATAGGAGAAAGCTTCGTCAAAACCCTGCGCCTGCTTTAAGCAGGCATAGGTCTTGACGCAACATTGTGGAGATGGGGCACCCCTGAGCCTTGCTTGAGCTGCATCGCACTTGCGATACAACTCCAGCAATCACTACCTTTACAGCACAGATACGTCACGCATCTGTGCCATTTTTGCCCCATGATGCCCCGCATTCTAAATGCAGCACACCATGGGTGGCGGAACAGCGGCGCAGGATGACTGACACATCCCTGGTGATGCACCAGTCATCATAAATCTATCCCTAAGCTTCTTATCTTGTTACAGATGAACCGCTATATGTAGCATGAAACTATTTTGCATTTCCTAAATAGCGAATTTTAAGGAATAAATAGCAATTCTTTACCATTCCTAATTTGCAAAGAGCAAATTGCTAATTGCAAGTTACCCATTCATTTCCATGGGCTAGGAGGCTCATAGGAATGAAGGTTTAATTTGCGATTAGCAATTTGCTCATCACAAATTAGGAATTTTTCCAAGGGTGCAGGGGTGTCTCAAGAACACCCTGCTGCACCCCTGAAAAAGAAATTTGGGGGCATATGGCACACATACATGCCCTAAGGGCATGTGTTGGCGTCATATGGCACCTTTTGTTTTTTTGAAAAAAAGCTTTTTGAAAAGAATTCACAAATTACCACCAATTTACCACAATAGTTTCCAAATCCTTAATGTCATTTTTTACATATTTTTTGTTTGATACATTGCATTTAAGTAGTCACAAAATTTGCAAATCCTTCAGTGCAATTGCAAAATAAGGAATAGCAAATTTTGCTACTCCTTATTTTGCATCAAACTTGTTTGATACATACCATTTGTCTAATTAACATTCGCAAAGGCCGAAATTCGTAGAATTTTGATCTTTGCGAATGCTAATTAGCTTGATACATATGGCCCCAAGTGAGGCCTGTCTTGCGACATGGTGCATCTTTTGCATCACTGCTGCATCGGTTTCATGTGGTACGTTTTTTTTACACCATGACATATCTGCCTAAATGCATCAATTTGTAATGTTGTCGCCTCATAGCAAATCTTTTGCACCGCCGCTGCATCATAAAAGTGACGCACAGTGGCGCAAAAGAGGCATACACCTATCATAAATCTGTCTCTACCATTTTAAATGATTAATTCAGGATGACGATAAGGTGTGGCCTATCCAGAGGTTTGTTTAAGGTGAGGCCTACTCAGGATTGCAGATTAAAGTTACGCTTGATGAAGAATACAGAGGACATAATACATGTAAAGCTCTACCAATGAAGTAAGTGATGTCCACTTCATTGCGCCAGTCATCATAAATGTATCCCTAAGCTTCTTATCTTGTTACAGATGAACCACCATATGTACCATCAAACTATTTTGCATTTCCTAAATAGCAAATTTTAAGGAATAAATAGCAATTCTTTACCATTCCTAATTTGCAATGAGCAAATTGCTAATTGCAAATTAGCACCGCCGCTGCATCATAAAAGTGACGCACAGTGGCACAAAAGAGGCATACACCTATCATAAATCTGTCCCTAGCATTTTAAATGATTAATCCAGGATGACGATAAGGTGTGGCCTATCCAGAGGTTTGTTTAAGGTGAGGCCTACTCAGGATTGCAGATTAAAGTTACGCTTGATGAAGAATACAGAGGAGATAATACATGTAAAGGCCTACCAATGAAGTAAGTAATGTCCACTTTATTGCGCCAGTCATCATAAATGTATCCCTAAGCTTCTTATCTTGTTACAGATGAACCACCATATGTACCATCAAACTATTTTGCATTTCCTAAATAGCAAATTTTAAGGAATAAATAGCAATTCTTTACCATTCCTAATTTGCAATGAGCAAATTGCTAATTGCAAGTTACCCATTCATTTCCATGGGCTAGGAGGCTCATAGGAATGAAGGTTGCAATTTGCGATTAGCAATTAGCTCATCGCAAAATAGGAAATTTTTCAAGCGTGCAGGGGTATCTCAAGAACACCCTGCTACACCCCTGAAAAAGAAATTTGGGGGCATATGGCACACATACATGCCCTAAGGACATGTATAGGCGTCATATGGCACCTTTTGTTTTTTGGAAAAAAATGCTTTTTGAAAAGAATTCGCAAATTACCACAAACTAGAAGTTGGTGGTAGTTTCCAAATCCTTAATATCATTTTTTACATATTTTTTGTTTGATACATTGCATTTAAGGAATCGCAAAATTTGCAAATCCTTCAGTGCAATCGCAAAATAAGGAATAGCAAATTTTGAATTAAGGACATTTTAAGTAATTTCCACATGTGCAGTGTTTTCAAATTATGATTTGAAAATCGTTTTTGGGGAAAAGTAATGGTTAAAAATTTATGACAAGGACATAATGGTGTATGCTTCTCTATAAGGCATTTCAGTGTCTCTGATGTCATTTTTCCCATATTACATTATAAGACCTTTCCCCATAGAGCACATTCCTTGTAAATATGCTCCCACCTGTGCATGGTGAATTTAGATTTTGACTGTTTGAGTCACATAGCCATGTTAAAAGTCACCCCAAAAAATTGCAAACGCTTTAAAAAAACACATTCATGTGTCTTAAGAACATTTTAAGTCATTTCCCCGTGGACAGTGTTTTGTAAGTGGCACAAAAGAGGCATACACCTATCATAAATCTGTCCCTAGCATTTTAAATGATTAATTCAGGATGACGATAAGGTGTGGCCTATCCAGAGGTTTGTTTAAGGTGAGGCCTACTCAGGATTGCAGATTAAAGTTACGCTTGATGAAGAATACAGAGGACATAATACATGTAAAGCTCTACCAATGAAGTAAGTGATGTCCACTTCATTGCGCCAGTCATCATAAATGTATCCCTAAGCTTCTTATCTTGTTAGACATTAACCGCCATATGTATCATATAACTATTTTGCATTTCCAAAATAGCGAATTTTAAGGAATAAATAGCGATTCTTTACCATTCCTAATTTGCGATGAGCAAATTGCTAATTGCAAATTACCCATTCATTTCCATGGAGCAGGAGGCCCATAGGAATGAAGGTGCAATTTGCGATTAGCAATTAGCTCATCGCAAATTAGGAATTTTTCCAAAGGTGCAGGGGTGTCTCAAGAACACCCTGCTGCACCCCTGAAAACGAAATTTGTGGGCATATGGCGCACATAAATTTTAACAACATTCCTTTACCTCAAAAACGATTTTCAATTCATAATTTGAAAACACTGCCCACAGGGAAATTACTTAAAATGTCCTTAAGACACATGAAAGTGTTTTTTTATTGCCTTTCCAGCATGGTTGGGTCACTTTTAACATGGCTATGTAACACAAACATTTAAAATCTAAATTTCCCATGCACAGGTCGGAGCATATTTACAAGCAACTTGCGCCACAGAGAAAGGTCTTACATTAAAATGGGAAAAATAACATCAGGGACAGTCAATTGCCGTATAAAGAAGCATACACCATTATGTCCTTGTCATAAATTTAAAAACAATTCCTTTTCCCCAAAAACGATTTTCAAATCATAATTTCAAAACACTGCACATGGGAAAATTACTTAAAATGTCCTTAAGACACATAAAAGCGTTTTTTGATTGCCTTTGCAGCATGTTTGTATCACTTTTAACATGGCTATGTAACACAAACATTCAAAATCTAAATTTTCCATGCACATGTGGGATCATATTTACAAGCAATTTGCGACACATAATTCATAATTTTCTCCTTAAAGCACACTATTCTCTATCTAAATTAAAGAAATATTTTCTCACCTTAGCAAATACTTTGAGTTTGAAAACAGTCTCAGAAACACACCAATTTGTCTTCAGCAGAGCAAAAGGTATGCACTCCAGAGTCTGCAGCTATCAAAAGCACAGAAATGCTGTAAATCTTCACACATATCTCTCATGTCACCCAATCAAAACTCTTCCCTCACTTTTTTTCAAATGAAAACCCTTCCCCCCTCTGCCATTTCATGCCTTTTCTGCATGGCAACCACCTCATTGGAAGACTTCTGGTGTTTGCAAGTTCACACAACTTTGTTGCAATTGAACTCTGAACTCTCAGTGCACCTGCATATCCAGTGCATTCTTTCATTTAATGATTTTTTATTGACCATTCAAAATACATCTTTCAAAGAACACATCCGTGCACCCTAACTTTCTGTTTTCAGCAATCAAAATCCACAAATCACTGTTACTGCTTCATGAACACAGAAACTCCACATTTTTTTTCATTTTAAACTCTCATTTTTTCAACTGCCATTTCATTGCCACACTTCATCTGACTGCAGGAGAACCTTCTCTCACCATGTTTTCTGTCTGGATTGTTGGACATAGTTATATTCACTGGGCTCAAAGGTACGTTGAAAACAGGAAATTACCTAACCTCAATTTACAAGATGTGGAAATTAAGTGGTTTGGCCACAGAGGATTAAAATGTCACCAATTGATACCATTGGTGAAAACCTTTATGCATTTGCCCAAACCTGACCTGTTAATTGTGCACTGTGGAGGTAATGACTTGGGCACTTTGACTGGGGTAGGTCTGGAAATGCTTTTAAAGGACACCTTTGAGCAATTGATGGCACTTTTTCCTCAGACTGCCTTGGTATATTCAAATATATGCCAAAGACAGAAATGGAGGTGGTCAAACCAATTTTGTCCACAAATTGAGAAGTCGAGGAAGCATGTAAACAAATCTGTTTCAGCTTACATGAGAGACCATGGAATGGGCTCCCTGTACAACAATAACTTGCGTTACTACATGCAAGATATCTACAGAGGAGATGGAGTTCACTTCTCAGATGAGGGCAACAGAGTTTTCACTCTGAATTTAAGAATGTGCATTGGTACCTACTTATAAGTACCTAAATGTACCATAAACCCAAAAGCTCTTCTCAGAGCTACCCTACATCTAATCACTCACTATTATTATTTTACTCTAACATTTTTCACTAATTTTCAACAAAGTACGCTCCCCGGGGCGCTACCCGGTACGCGAACCGGGAGCTAACCTCGCGAATTTTTTTTAAAAAATGGTTTTTTTCCGCACATATAAGCCTCC
The DNA here is from genome assembly GCF_964261635.1 of Lissotriton helveticus. Taxonomy (NCBI): domain Eukaryota; kingdom Metazoa; phylum Chordata; class Amphibia; order Caudata; family Salamandridae; genus Lissotriton; species Lissotriton helveticus. Next base: position 879,482,416 of record NC_136071.1, on the reverse strand, counting down.
TCAGCCACCCTCACAAAACCTAGGGTGTCAAGATAAGTCTACCGTGCCCCCTTCTACCCATTCTGAACATTATTTGCCCTCCATTTTGTATCTTAATTCGACCGAAACACAAAATGGTGGACTCCCGTAACGCTTAAGGTTCGCGTGCCGGGGCGCTCACCGGTTCGCGTACCGGGTCGCTCCCTGGGAAGCGCACCATCAAAAAAGGTGGGAAAGTAGTTCACAGAAAAGCCACTGGAGACAATTTCACCAAATATAGATTAGCTCATACTACATACCAATCCCTACCATTTTCACAAATTTGATTGGAATTCCATTTAGTCATTTAGCCTGTAGACCTCTCTAAATACCCTGAGGTAAATTACTTCACAAAACACATCTGAAGTGTTGGAATTGACAACCAATGAAAATGTTACTTTCATTTTCTACTTTTTTTACCTGACATTTCATTGGTTATATACCTGAATATATATAAAGGAAGAGAAGAAAACACAGCCATTTTGACTACTACTTCTTGCTGTACATTTCAATAGTATTTTCACTAATTCCTTCAACTTCTTTCTAAAGGTAAGTTTTTATTTTTAAAACTGAAGTATATTGTGCACTATAAGTTAATATGGTAAACTTTTTCTGATAGATATATACTATCACTCTGTAGTAGTTATAGATTTAGAGAGACTTCTCTGTTATAGTTATGGATGGAGTTAGGCTTCTCTTGTATAATTATGAATTTACTTACGTTAAATCACATACACTTTTTTAAATTCCTACTTCCACTCTGATACTATACACTGCCCAAAGATAAATTCACTGATAAAAAATGCCTATCTAAAATTATTCCCAACATTGCCCTATCTCTACTAATATATATTTTTTTAATCCAAATTTCAGGCAAAATGGAAGGCGAAAACCAGGTTTCTTTTGAAATGGACCTGCAAGAGAGCAGCCAAGAATTGATTGATACAATTGATCAAATTGACATTGAATTTTTCGATGAAATTTGGGACAATGAACTACTGCAATGTGTACAAGCAGTAGATAACCTCCTTGCAAATGAGGACATTTTACACCCTCAGAGACTACAATGTATATTCCATGATAATTATGAAATTTCTGACAATGAAATGTTAGAAAGTTTAATAAATTATGAAACACAATCACAATAAAAAAAATGCTTAAAAAATAAAGAAAATAAAAAATAATCAACAAAACCAACAATCAATTAACATACTGCATTTGAAAAGTCTCTCATTCTTTTTTCATTGTAGTACGCTGCCCAGAACGCTTCCCGGTTCGCGTACCGGGCGCTACCCACGCAAAAAAAACAAAAAAAATTTTTTTTTTTTTTGCCCCGCGGGGCCCTTTTAAAGCCTCCACATTAAACCTAGGGGGTCAGGGAGGATCTACTATGCCCCCTTATGGTCATTTCCCCCTTTGTTTTGGCCTCCTCTTGTCTCTCAATCCTACCGAGAGACAAGATGGCGGCCGCTACGGACTGTTTAGAATGTTGACAGACACCGGAGAGCCAATCAGCTTCGCTACGCGAAGTTCCCGTACGCGCCCCGGTCCGCGAACCGGGGCGCGGACCGGAGCGCGCTTACAGATATATATCTTTTTTTAAACGTTAATTTCTCAAAATCCACTGGAGCACATATATTGAGACCTACAAAAGGCACATCGGGCTACCAGTCCCTACAATTTTGCCAAGTTTCGTGCAAATCCATTCAGCCGTTCGGGCTAAAAGTGAGGCCAACCGCCCTATGGAAAACTCAATGTTAAAAACACGTTTTGGGACCCCCCTTTTTTCTCGGCCCCCCCTTGATGAACCCCGGTCGCCAGTAGGTATATATAGTTAGGATTTTTTCCCTATGGGATTTTTGAAAATTCTATGTCTAATAACTTTGGTGTTTGTGGACGGAATTGGCTGAAATTTTCTGGAAAATGGAACATTTTGTTTCTGAGCAGCCCTTGAAAATTTGGGGGGGGTTCGTCAAGGGGGGGCGAGAAAAAAGGGGGGTCCCAAAACGTGTTTTTAACATTGAGTTTTCCATAGGGCGGTTGGCCTCACTTTTAGCCCGAACGGCTGAATGGATTTGCACGAAACTTGGCAAAATTGTAGGGACTGGTAGCCCGATGTGCCTTTTGTAGGTCTCAATATATGTGCTCCAGTGGATTTTGAGAAATTAACGTTTAAAAAAAGATATATATCTGTAACAGCGGACCTGGCAGCGTCCCAGGACGCGTACTTTTCGCGCAACGGAGCTTTGTGAAGCGAAGCTGATTGGTTCTCCGGCGTCTGTCAACATTCCAAAAAGTCCGTAGCGGCCGCCATCTTGTCTCTCGGTAGGATCGAGAGACAAGAGGAGGTCAAAACAAAGGGGGAAATAACTATAAGGGGGCATAGTAGATCCTCGCTGACCCCCTAGGTTTGATGTGGAGGTTTTAAAAGGGCCCCGCGGGGCAAAAAAAAAAAATAATAATAATAATCGAACGGCTGAATGGATTTGCACAAAACTTGGCAAAATATTAGGGACTGGTAGCCCGATGTGCCTTTGCTAGGTCTCAATATATGTGCTCCAGTGGATTTTGAGAAATTAATGTTCAAAAAAAGATATATATCTGTAACAGCGCTCCGCTTCGCGTACTTTTCGCGTTACGGAGCTTTGCGAAGCTGATTGGTTCTCCGGCGTCTGTCAACATTCCAAACAGTCCGTAGCGGCCGCCATCTTGTCTCTCGGTAGGATTGAGAGACAAGAGGAGGCCAAAGCGAAGGGGGAAATGACCATAAGGGGGCATAGTAGATCCTTCCTGACCTCTTAGGTTTGATGTACCATTTTGCCAAGTTTGGTGTAATTCCGTTCAGCCATTCAGGCTGTAGACGTATGTAAATGTCCTATGGAAAATTGCATGGGGAAAACACATTTGAAAGTGTTGAAATTTAGAACCAATTAAAATGTTACTTTGGTTTTGTATTTGTGTGTGATGAAAGTTAATTGGTTATGTATATATGTCAAATGAGAGGAAACCACAGCCATTTTGTGATACTACTGTCTGAGGTACATTTGTGAGGAATTTTTGGTGGTGAATTTCTGGTGTTTGATTTACACAGTACTAACACTTCTGCTACTTTTAAAAAGGTGAGTTGTTAATTTGTAAGGGGAACTATGTTGTACACTTGAAGATAATTTGAAAAATGTTTTCTGTTATTTATTTGCAGTCCTTCTGTTATACTAAATACTTGATAAAGTTAGTTTTATATTATGTATTACTAAAAACGATAAATGAAAGTGATTATTTTTTTCTGCAATTTACAGCAAGCAATTTCAAAATAAAATGGCTCACAATGAAGAGACCGTGGCAATTTCTTTTGAATTGTCCACTACATTGATTGAAATTGAGAGCACCAATAATGAAATATTGTCACAAGGAGGACATGACTTGTATGATTCCATTAGATTGATTGAAATGGACAGCACCAAGAATGAAATATTGTCACAAGGAGATGACTTGAATGATTCCACTACATTGATTGAAATTGAGAGCACCAATAATGAAATATTGTCACAAGGAGGAGATGACTTGTATGATTCCATTAGATTGATTGAAATGGACAGCACCAATAATGAAATATTGTCACAAGGAGGAGATGACTTGAATGATTCCACTACATTGATTGAAATTGAGAGCACCAATAATGAAATATTGTCACGAGGAGATGACTTGAATGATTCCACTACATTGATTGAAATTGACAGCACCAATAATGAAATATTGTCACAAGGAGGAGATGACTTGAATGATTTTTTTGATCAATCTCTTGATGGCGAATTTATCGAGTGTTTGGAGACCATAGAGTTACAAGAATCATCATTGGAGACTTTTAATGAGGACATTGCTGATGAGGACATGTTACTAGTTCTTTCAAATTTAGAAAATTCTGAAGAATAAATTTATATTTAGAAATCAAAAATTGTTTGAGACATTATTCATTTTTATTTTTAATTTATGAGGTTGTAGCGAAGTGATTGTAGTATAAAATGAGACTTATAGTATAGAGTGCAACATTTTTATGTTACATGGTAAGTTTACTCATATTTACTTCCCTTCTGCCACTATATTATCTCCAATGTGTATTTGACATCTCTTCTTCATCTCCGGCCTCCTTTCTCTCACTGTGTGTCTCCGATGCATCTTGTCGCTGCTATTTTGTGTAATTACAGAAGAGAGTAAAATAAAATAGTTCGGAACGTGAAAAGGGGGCAAAGTAGAGTACTCCTCACCCCCTAGGCCTTTTTAGGCGGTCCCAAAAGGATCAGTTTCTGCTTTCCTGAGAGATTATGGTATGAGTTCCATATACCACAATAACTTGCATTACAACATGCAAGATATCTATCTCCTATTACCAACTTTTGGAGATATTCACGCTAAGCGCGAATTTCTCCAAAAAGTAACACCTGCACTGATCAGTTCTTAGCCATGTTATCCAATGGGAGGTGGATAACATGGCTAAGAGCATTAGCTCGGTAATGCATGAATATCGCTGAGTTTTTAGCGATATTCATGCATTGCGGCCGTTTATTATCGCATTTGCGATAAACCTTGATAATAGCAAGGTTTATCTTCGATAATTTCTGACGATGCTTAGTGGTAAAAAATTGGTTGGTAAGCATCGTTAGCGATAAATATCGCTTAACTTTGGTAATATGCCCCAACGTCTGTTAACGTTCGATTCGAAGGAAATGAGGAAGTGTTGAAAAACATTGTCTGCGCCATCTTGCCTTTTTTCAAATGCCACACTTTTGTCGTGCACGGCAGCCATTTTAGATGCCTTGACCAGACCCACTCTCTGCACGCTGTCGATTCGTAGCATGGCTCCTCACCCACGCAAGCATCTTCCCTAGGCACTGGTCACCACCGCTCTCTGTCTTATGCATGGGCAATAAACCTCCCCCCATCTGCGCTGCTCTTCCCTGAGAATCACACTCTGTGCCCGCCCGACACCTCCCTTTCGCCCTATTCACTACCGCACCCTCTGACACTCCTCTTTCTCTGTGTCCGATTGTCCAGGCTATCAGCTAGCCCTGCAGATGTAGTTTATGGCCCCAGCTGTAAAGAATCACCCCTCTTCAAAGGAGTTATAGTAGATCAAGGCCCACACCCGATGAGATCCGTCACACCACACGTGTTCCTACTATCTGAAAACCATCCTGTATTGTGATTGGGGAGGGGACCGAGCCTGAAGCGGAAGATTCCAGGAATGACTCTTTGTACATCAAAGTTTTTACAATTATGTGTCACATTAAAAATATATAGCACTCCAACAAGGTAGTAGGAATATAAAACTTTAATAACATATAAATATATACAAGAAAACAAAAACAGTAAAAACATTTAAACAACGAAGAGACCGTGGCAATTTCTTTTGAATTATCCAATAGATTTATTGAAATTGACAGCACCAATAATGAAATATTCTTGTCAGTAGCGGTCTGTTGTGCGAATAGTTCCAAGGCAGCAGAACGCGCTGAAATCTAGATGGCACGAAAGTGATGTCTAGTAAGTTGCCGCCCAGCAAAAAACGGCGTGGGGTGCCGCGGGGGTGAGTGAGTCCAGTAGGCACCACAGCTATTCTTACCGGCATTGCAGAATTACTGCTGGGGACAATGCCTGTGCTGTAGCAGGGTCACAGCAGAAACAAAAAGGATTCTGTTGAAGATGTTGTTGGTTTTCAATTTGAAAACAGTTCTGGTGTCAACTGCTATGCTAATGTAGTGGTTAATGTTTTGTTTTCTCTAGAAAATGTAAAAGAGGGGGAGGCAGTCCAAAGTTCCGTTAAAAGGGCAAAGGAAAGGATCGGTGGTTTGAACTATCAGTCAAAAAGGGGAGGGGGTGCAATAATTTTTCCTACCGGGTCACACTGTGCTTTCACCGGAAGTGAGGTCTGCAGGATTCTAGTAATTCAAAGTGAGGCTGGCGCCAGCATGGGAGCGCCGACGTCCCGCGGATACAGTTTCGTCACTCCACGGGCGATCATGGCAGTCATTCCCCATCGGGGGTCGGAGACTCCCGCGGCTCCTCTAGAATCTTCAAGGTCGTGGAGGACTACGGTGGTGGAGTCAACCAGTGACCGGGCCATTTCTTTATGCTGGGCCCGCTCTTGCCAGGTCGACCGCCATTTTGAGAGTTCGGCAGCTACCGGCGATCGCGGGGTCACATGAGCGGACGGGCTCCACCCTGCCGGGCGAGACGTTGCAGCATGGCCACAGTGGAAGAACCCTTTTCCGGGCGCCTGGAGCGCTGAGGGTGCAGCTGGGAAGCCTCCACCTGGGGAGGCGGGAGAGGCCTGTTCGCACCGTCTCTCCCTCCCAGTGCACCCCACGGCGTCTCGCTTGAGATTTGTTATGGCCGGACCAGGCGATGAGGACGAGGGGGGGGGGGGGTCGGAGGCATGTGCAAGACATCCCCCCCCAGTGTTGTCGCAGCCATTATAAAAGAAAAGAAGTGTCCCGTCCGTCTTCGGGCCGGGCTTCCGGTGGATGTCGGCCGGACGCCCCTGGCTCTGGCCCCATGAACGGGTTTCTTGGTTTATCGGCTGCAGCCGGATCCCGTCGGCCTCGGCCCCCCGACCGTTGGTGGTCGGACCGGAAGAGCATGTGGTGGGACTACCTGCAACTCTCAAGGGCCACCGCGGCCGGACTGGGAGAGAGAGGGGAGGGTCGAGGAGACATTCCCCCCCCCTGCAACTGTTCAGCGTTGTAAAGGCAATCCCCTGGCCGGGTCCCGCTGGCCTCGGCCTCTCCTCCGGCTACACCCTACGTTAGGATCTCCTGGCCGAGGCGTGGCAGCAGGACCTGCCTTATATGGGCTGCTCCCGGCTGGGCGTAGCCGGAACCCTGCCCCACCTTGGAAGTTTCCAGAGTGGGGGTGGATGTTCTACTGACTTGCATTTTCCCTAGTCTATCGATTTTTTTGGCGTGGCAGGCGGTGGGACAGCGAGGGGTGATTTGGTTTCTCTTACTGTTTTTCTGGTCTCTCACCACTGGCATATTTTAACGTTTTCTTGTTTCTAGGACATTAATAGGTTTTATCATTACGTTATGTTATCGTTTCTTTGTTCGTTGTTTAATAAAAGTTCATGTTCATCAGTGGCCTACTGATTTTCGTTTTCCTATTTTTTTCTTTCCAGGTTGTTTCATGGTAAAGTTTCTGTTAACAGGATACAGTGATCACTTCGTTATTATTGCATATGTCCTTTTCACTAGGGGTGCTCTCTGGTCGGGCCAGATGACGTATCTCTAGTAAATGGTCTGGGTGAAAAAGGTGCATCAATCAGTGGGGAGTAGATAGGCATGACAGATTACAACGGGGGAGAAAGGTCCGCATTACGTACCCTTTCACTACTTGCAAAGATTTTCCTACGTTTATTTGCAAACAGGGAATACCTCCAAAAAGAACTAATTCCCAAACAGTCAATGTTCGGACAATCAATCAATCAATGAGGAATGAAATAGGTACGACGTGATAAAGGCTTGCGTTACCTACCCTTCACTATCTGCAAAGGGAGAGAGAATATTCCTATTCTTCCTCGTTTGCAGGTAGAGAAGATCCTTAAGAGAATTAACTTCGAACAATTCAATGCTCGATTGAAACAATCAACAAGGGGTACTGTGAACACAAATGAACGCCGCTTATATACATACGCATTGCTATTTTCAACAGGTTGTTCCTAATGTTTCTATTTTAGCGAGGTCAAAAAGAGATCCCATTAGTGGCCTACTGATTTTTCTCGATTCCTTTTGTTTTTTTACACGATTTTTCGCTATCTGCAAAGACTAAACAGAGTATTGAGACTCTGTGCTTGTTTGTAAATAGAGAATGAACCAAAGAGAACAATCAATCAAATGGAGAGAGAAGCAGGCACGACGGATTACAAAGGGGGCAAAGGGCTGCGTTAACTACCCTTCACTATCTGCAAAGAGAGAGTACTCCTAATAGAAATGAGGGGTGGGGGGCAGCATTCAAAGCAGATCAGTGTGCATAAACACGAAAATGTTTTTACTTACCACGTACTTGACATTCGACAGCTTATGATATTTGCTATTAAAAAACCATTGAAATTCACTGAAAAAACCATAGGTTATAGACCATATATAGTTAGGAATTAGCATTTACAAAACCTTGAAAATTCACTGAAAAAACCATAGGTTATACACCATATATAGTTAGGAATTAGCATTTAAAAAACCTTATTTTACTCACACAAAACCATTGAAATTCCATATATAGTTAGTTGCACTAACTATATATCGCGCACCCGCAATCCACTGCTGATCATGTCATATATTACATCATTCATGACATGGTCAGTGACATCACTGATGACATCACTGATGACATCTCAAATGACATCACTGATGAGATCACTGATGACATCATCCAGTGACTGTGTGTTTCTGTAAAGTTTAAATATGTTTTACATATTGAAGAATGAGTAGATGTATAAGTGTCTGGACGAAGGATTTAGTAGGTGCATGACTGAATGTATGAGTGAGTGATTAAATGTGTCTCACTGAGTGCATGGGTTAGTGACTAAACTGTCTTAATTTGTGCATCATTATGTCTGTTGTTCTGTAAACTGCTGCATGTGTTGATCAGTAGCTATATGATTAACTGTATGGGTTATTGATTGATTGTCCAAGTATTTGTATAGGAGACTGAGTGTGTGTGTGGCTGGCTGGGAGGTGTGTGACTCTGTGCAGATCAATGTGTACTTGTATCAATGATTGTATAAGAAAGTAAGTATGTGTTAGTATATGTTTGAAAATGTAAGGTGCTCTATGTTTAACTGTATAGACAAGAAAATGGAAGTGTGATTGATTCTTTACAGGACTGACTAGGTGTGTGAGTAACTCCATGGATGAGTGGCAGAGTGTAAGTGTCTGTATAGGTGTATGAGTGCATATGATAGTGTTGTAAAGATGAGTGATTGTATGTATGAATGATTGTATGGGTGAATGAGTGAATGTGTGTGTAGATGTAGGAATCAGTGAGTACGTATGTAGTAACTAGTATTGGTGTGTCAATGGTTTCAAAAATTATACTCTGTATTTAACACTGGGTGAAACAGAGGTTATATTAAAACGTGAGGAGATGCATTGTATTGTCACATGAATGATATCATCAGTGATGTGGTCATTGATGTCAAATGAGATGTCATCAGTGATCTCATCAGTGATGTCATTTGAGATGTCATCAGTGATGTCATCAGTGATGTCACTGACCATGTCATGAATGATGTAATATGTGACATGATCAGCAGTGGATTGCGGGTGCGCGATATATAGTTAGTGCAACTAACTATATATGGAATTTCAATGGTTTTGTGTGAGTAAAATAAGGTTTTTTAAATGCTAATTCCTAACTATATATGGTGTATAACCTATGGTTTTTTCAGTGAATTTTCAAGGTTTTGTAAATGCTAATTCCTAACTATATATGGTCTATAACCTATGGTTTTTTCAGTGAATATATATATATATATATATATTTTATATATATATATATATATATATATATATATATATATATATATATATATATATATATATATATGCTCCAAACCTTCTTATTTTCCAACGAAAAAGGCGCTGACACCGTGGGATTCAACAAAGAGGAATTTTATTAGCCTCTACGACGGCTGTTAACGCGTTTCAGCGGGAAACCGCCTTGCTCACAACAGTTTGAAAAGTGCAAATGAAAGAACATATATACACCACCCCCATTGTTTTCTCCCAAGGGTTCGTCACCACCTACTACCGAGGTCATTCAGTTACTATGGTTACATTCCCACCTCTCATAGAAATGGAAAAGATACATAAAAAAGTTGAAACATTTGTATCAGTGATCACCTCGGGCATTATACTTTTCTATTTACAACCTTTCCATAGTCGTAATACACTTTGTTACTGATTACCCTTTCTTTAGATATATTTACACTTTTAATGGATCATTATATTCTAACGCCCACGGCTGTAACTGTCTGAACCAAAAAATTAAACAAAACCCTTGTTATACAAAAACGTGCAACACATTACATTCCAATTAAAATTCATACATTTTAACCAATTGTAAACTAATGTGATTGCTCACAGTACCATAGCATATCTCTAGCAAATAATACATTTCTGACTACATGGTTCCACATTTAGCCCAAAGTATCCATAGTGTTCAACAATTTTGCACTAAATGTCTTGCCCCAGTGGGCCTACGATCACCTACGGGCTATTACGTGAGTTCCACACATCTTATAAAACAATTGGCCTCCAATAGCACTCATTTATTGTGAAATGCTGGGTCTGCTCAGTACTATGATTTGTGACTTAACCTGTGATTAAAAAAGAAAAAAAAGAAGAAAACTTTTGTGCCTGAAAACAAACCCCGAAGTGTACAATTGTGAAAATGGTTAAAATCTGGAGTATTAATACTGTGCTTTTCATATCTTTATTTACAAATTTTCAGAAGAGCGGAGTATGTGAAAACTGCATGGAGTTTAACAGATATAAATTACCTCCATTCTAGTACAGGGCTGAACCATTCTTGGTTACTATTTACAAGTGCACACTTAGTGCTTCATCAGAGTTCAAGCCGTTAGGGGCCTTGGTGTCGAGAAGAATAATATACCTCGACTCCAATCTCCTAAGAGCTAGGAGTCTGTTACCTCCTCTTGCATTTTTGTTAACACAGTCAATAACAAAATATTGCAAATCCTCGACTCTCCCTCCATGAAAACCATTAATGTGGCGTGCCACGGGATAACTTTGATCATTGTTGACCACGGCTCGTAAATGTTGTAAGATCCTTACATGGACTGGATGCAAGGTGCTACCAACATACTGCTTTTTACACGTGCATTGCAAAACATAGACAGCATGGTCTGTCTTGCAATTGTAGTTCCCTCTTATTGTCAGGGGCGTTTTCCTAAGTGGAAGATGTACTTTACTGAGGTTAACGCCATGTTGGCACGCTTTGCACTTTGTGCACTTGAAAAATCCATTTTTCTTTTGAAGCCAATTAGGTTTACTTAATTGGCTCGGAATGTTGGATACCAATTCCTGCATCATAGATTTAGCCCTTCTGTATGTGATCTGCGGCAATCTAGCACATGATGAACCTAATGCGGGGTCACTGCGTACTACAGGCCAATGCCTGTATAAGATTTTTCGTACATTGGTATGGTACGCATTGTACCCAGCGATTATTCGTGGTGTCTCAATTTCTTTTTTATTTAGTACCACACTTGGAATGTCCCTCAGTACAAGATTTTCTCTGCTTTTACTCCTAGATTTCCTCTCAGCTGTATCAAGAATCTTAGCAGAATAGCCTCTGGAGCGCAATCTTTTGAACAGCTGATTTTTAGATGTTTCAAAGCTGTCCTGTGTACTACAATTCCGCTTCATTCTGAGGCACTCAGCAAAGGGGATACTGGCTATGAGGCTGTGTGGATGGAAACTTCCGGCATGCAAGATGGTATTGCCGGAAGTGGGTTTCCTGTGGGTCCTCGTTTGTATCTTGTTTTCGGAAACAAAAAGTTCCAAATCCAAGAAAACAATTGAGGTTTTGCTTGTATTACACGTGAACCTTAAATTCAATGTGTTCTTATTTAGCTCTTCCACAAACTCCCTTACACTTTCCTCACTTCCCTTCCAAACTAGGAAGATGTCGTCTATGTAACGACTATAATGTCTCACATTTTCCGACATCAATGCACTGTATTTCGTCATGAGCACTTGCTCCTCCCACCAGCCCATATGCAAATTAGCATAGCTGGGGGCGAAGCAAGTGCCCATGGCGGTCCCCTGAATTTCCCGGTAAAGCAGCTTGTTGTACATAAATGTGTTGTTTTTGAGACACCATTCAACCATCTGTAGCAACATGGCAGTGTGTTGGTGTAATGTGATATCTCTGGTGTTCAAGTAATATTTGATGGCATGTAACAACTGCTGGTGTACAAACTTTGCACATCCAAAGTGACCAAGATAAAATCCGAATCCCAATCCACATTAAACATTTTTGCCAAAAAATCCCCACTGTCCTTGATGTAAGATGACAATTTATGTACATAGGGTTGCAAAAAGTAATCAATGAACTTGCTAGTATTTTCAAAAAGGCCCCCGATTGCAGATATTATTGGTCTTCCTGGGGGGCATAGCTCATTCTTGTGGATTTTAGGAATGAGGTACAGGTGGGGTGTCACTGGGTAATTGTTTTTCAAAAATTCAAACTCATGTTTTGAAATCAACCCCGCTGATTTCCAGTTATACAAACTTTGATGGTATCTCTCTTGTATAGTTGATACATTCTCTGAACTAATTCTGACATAACAGTCGCTGTCAGATAGTTGCAACAAGGCTTCTCTGTTGTATAACTCCAGGGGCCACAGTACCACGTTGCCTCCTTTATCCGACATGCGGACCATAATATCCTTTCTCATCCTGATTTTATTCATCACACCTTCATACTCATGTCTTTCATTGGCCTTTTGTTTCAAAAAATTGTTACTACTCTCAATTGACAGTTGTTTTAAGTCTCTTATTACCTTGTCCAAAAAGATATCTAGATTATCTTTTGGCATTAAAGGACAAAAGGTAGATTTTGGCCTAAAAGGTGTCTTGACGGTTTCATGGATATTGATCCCTGCATGTTGTGCCGCTATGTCGGTATTCCAAACTTGTTCCTCACTGTGTTCTTCTCTGTCCAATTCTGCCATCTCCTCAATAAAATCCATATCAGCCACTGTCCAACTGCCATGGTCAATCTCCGAAGATTTATCATTGTCACGATGTTTGTCTCTGTTATTAATGAAGTGTTTGCACAGTTTCAATTTCCTTATGAACTGGTGTAAGTCTATTCGAGTTTGTATGTAATCAAAGTTTGTTCGTTTACAAAATGATAAGCCTCTTGTTAATATTTTCTCTTCATTTTCTGTGAGGATCATATCCGAAAGGTTAATAACTGAGTTGTTTCGTTCAGCATCATTTCTCATTACTTCCTGTTCGCTCTGAAAGTTTGTTTCTTGGTTGTATTTTGTTGTTTTTTGTTTGCCCCATCTTCTGTTCTTACGCCTCCTGTTCCTTGGTTTTTGTTTCTGTTCTTGTTGTAATCCTGGCGTGGTTGCCAGGACCTGAGACTCCTTAGGCGGTCCTCGCGTAAAAAAGCAAATTCATCTACTGGAGTTGGGACATTAGAAAGTTGTCCCCGTGTGTTTTCGGTACCTGGGTCCGATTCAGCTCCCGAACTCACTTCCGACTCACTGGGGGTAGATCCTTCCCCTGTGTTGCTTGTAAATGTGGTCAAATTCTGTCTTCTAATGTTATCAAACTTTCGAGCGAATGTGTAAATCCTCCCTTTCAGGTAATCATTCCGGTCTCTCTGAAATTTAAGGGCTTTACGTTCCTTAATTTAATTTAATTTAATTTAATTTAATTGTGGGTTTATATAGCGCTAGGAATCGACTCCCGGAGGAGTATCTCCACGCTTCGACCGCTGGGGAACCCGTCCTGGCTCACCCTGAGAGATGGTCCCTGATGGGTATCTCTAAGGTGCGACCAAGCATCCCCGGCGGTCTGGGGGGGCCGTTGATAGTTTGTTCATACTTTGTTACTCTTGTTGTTATGTCAATCATAGCCTTGGTAATTTCTGCTTGATTTGCATGACTTTCCAGTTCTTTATTGACCACTTCCAATTTTGCCAGTATTTTTTCACGGTCAGAGGCGGCATATTTCACAAGTATTTGTAGCGAGTTTCTCGAGTACTGGGCATTGTTGTCTGCCCATTCCTGCAACATCGCCGGGTCGGGATTATCATACGTCGGTACCATTAGTACTCTTAATCCACGTGGTACCCGACCCACTTCCAAGTACCTGCGTAAAGAGATACATTCCCTCCATTTGGAAATTTCTTGTTTTCTATACCGCTCAAACTCCTTTAACAATGATTGCACTGTTGTTCCTTTTGTGGTTTGTTCTCCCCCTTGCCCCGATGTTATGGGGCTTTCTGTGCTGTTCGTGTCACTAAAAATATCTACAGCCGCTTCCATGCGTTCACGAACCCACTCCTCAGCCATCGTGTTCTTTTCGAGTAATTACGTCCCTCTTTGAATCCCACTGCCGCTCTTGAGCTCGCTGCTCTGCGGACTACCTCTCCCAACAGCCACCTGGTTAGAGCTCGCAACGCTTCTTGCTGCACACGTGGGCTTACCTCGAAACTCGGACACCCTCCGGTACACCGGAATCGAAGCAGCACACCTCGCGGCAGACAATCAGCGTCGGTCGTTCGTTTCTCTCGGCTAGGGGGGCTCTCTGTTTTCCTCAATCTTGAAGCATTTCCATTGATTTGCCAGGCAGCGGAGAGCACTAGAGCGAGGAGGGTCAGCGTGAGGGACTCCGGCACGTCCCTGTATATAAGCTCCAAACCTTCGTATTTTCCAACGAAAAAGGCGCTGACACCGTGGGATTCAACAAAGAGGAATTTTATTAGCCTCTACGACGACTGTTAACGCGTTTCAGCGGGAAACCGCCTTGCTCACAACAGTTTGAAAAGTGCAAATGAAAGAACATATATACACCACCCCCATTGTTTTCTCCCAAGGGTTCGTCACCACCTACTACTGACGTCATTCAGTTACTATGGTTACATTCCCACCTCTCATAGAAATGGAAAAGATACATAAAAAAGTTGAAACATTTGTATCAGTGATCACCTCGGGCATTATACTTTTCTATTTACAACCTTTCCATAGTCGTAATACACTTTGTTACTGATTACCCTTTCTTTAGATATATTTACACTTTTAATGGATCATTATATTCTAACGCCCACGGCTGTAACTGTCTGAACCAAAAAATTAAACAAAACCCTTGTTATACAAAAACGTGCAACACATTACATTCCAATTAAAATTCATACATTTTAACCAATTCTAAACTAATGTGATTGCTCACAGTACCATAGCATATCTCTAGCAAATAATACATTTCTGACTACATGGTTCCACATTTAGCCCAAAGTATCCATAGTGTTCAACAATTTTGCACTAAATGTCTTGCCCCAGTGGGCCTACGATCACCTACGGGCTATTACGTGAGTTCCACACATCTTATAAAACAATTGGCCTCCAATAGCACTCATTTATTGTGAAATGCTGGGTCTGCTCAGTACTATGATTTGTGACTTAACCTGTGATTAAAAAAGAAAAAAAAGAAGAAAACTTTTGTGCCTGAAAACAAACCCCGAAGTGTACAATTGTGAAAATGGTTAAAATCTGGAGTATTAATACTGTGCTTTTCATATCTTTATTTACAAATTTTCAGAAGAGCGGAGTATGTGAAAACTGCATGGAGTTTAACAGATATAAATTACCTCCATTCTAGTACAGGGCTGAACCATTCTTGGTTACTATTTACAAGTGCACACTTAGTGCTTCATCAGAGTTCAAGCCGTTAGGTGCCTTGGTGTCGAGAAGAATAATATACCTCGACTCCAATCTCCTAAGAGCTAGGAGTCTGTTACCTCCTCTTGCATTTTTGTTAACACAGTCAATAACAAAATATTGCAAATACTCGACTCTCCCTCAATGAAAACCATTAATGTGGCATGCCACGGGATAACTTTGATCATTGTTGACCACGGCTCGTAAATGTTGTAAGATCCTTACATGGACTGGATGCAAGGTGCTTCCAACATACTGCTTTTTACACGTGCATTGCAAAACATAGACAGCATGGTCTGTCTTGCAATTGTAGTTCCCTCTTATTGTCAGGGGCGTTTTCCTAAGTGGAAGATGTACTTTACTGAGGTTAACGCCATGTTGGCACGCTTTGCACTTTGTGCACTTGAAAAATCAATTTTTCTTTTGAAGCCAATTAGGTTTACTTAATTGGCTCGGAATGTTGGATACCAATTCCTGCTTCATAGATTTAGCCCTTCTGTATGTGATCTGCGGCAATCTAGCACATGATGAACCTAATGCGGGGTCACTGCGTACTACAGGCCAATGCCTGTATATATATATTATAAATATAAAAATAGTTCAGATGAATTTGGCCAAAAGGATCGCTTTCACTTCTTTTTTGAAAAATGTTGTGGAGGGGTTTAGTCTTGTGTCAGGAGGCAAGGCGTTGCAAATCCTGGGGGTCATTCCTGATAAGGTACGGTTATATGTTTTCTTCATGGAAAATCGTTGTGGTTTCAATAGAATGTTATCGGAGCTCCTGGTAGTTCTGATACCACCCGATGGTACCAATTTCTCCGCTAGATAGCTTGGGGTTTTGTGGTGCAGTGCCTTATGTGTGCACGAAGGTCAGGGGGGATGTGAGAATTTCTTATGGAGTCTGTGATGAGTATAGCGGCTGGGTTGATTGAGGCTCTAAGGGGGGCTGTAGTAGATCTGGGAAGGCCGCAGAGAGCGAGCCTCCCATAGTCCACTGTGGGAATTACAAGAGTCTGAACGGCCTGTTTAAAGTCATTTGCGGGTATGAAGGATTTCAATCTTCTCAGGGTAGTCATCTGAAAATGTGCTCCTTTAGTTGCTGCGCTGATGTGATTCTGCATATTAAGCTTATTATCCAAAGTTATTCCTAGTGATTTCACAGAGTCTATAATTCGAGGTTGGCCCTCGAGTGCAGTTAGATGCTTCATCCACTCACGGATGGTGTTTGTTTGGCTGGGGCGGGAGGGGGCGATTAGAAGGAATTCTGTTTTGAGGGTGTTTAGCTTTAAGTGGTTTTTGGCAAGCCAGGTCTGTGTTTTCTGTAGCAACGAGTTAAGGGACTTGATGTCTTCAAGTGAGTGGACCTTAATGTAGAGTTGTGTATCGTCTGCGTACATGTGATATTGGACATTTGAGGAGTTGAGAAGCACAGTGAGTGGCCCATCCTGGTCATTGGCATTTCTCTAACTGGAAGGAGTGGTTAAATCTCAGACCATATGTCTGGAAACTGATCCTGCTCTCAAGTCTGTCTTAGTTCTCTGCATTGACTTTGTGACTTGTACGTGTAGGACTTGTTGGTGTAAGAGTATTAAATATGTGCTGTCTATGATCTGCTGTTCCTTCTGTATTTCCATCATCTGAGCCTGCATTGCCTTGTGTCTTTTTGTCGCTCAGGCTCTGCTGTGGTGCCTTGTCAGATACAGACTTTGTTTTCCCTTATTATCCCGGACAGTACACAGCCAGGAAGCAGCACTCATTCACCATTCTGCTGAAGGTTCTGCAAGCCATTAATACATTTGTGGCCATAAACCATTGATACATCCCATTGTGATTAGGACAGGACACCCCTTTCAAGCCCCCTCTTAATTGCTATTTGAAATGGGTCTCAAAACCCATTTTCAAGTCAAAAAGGCTTTCCTGACAAAAATAGTTTAGTACCCTACACATCACATCACGATTGGTATTTCAAACCCTGTGATTTTGCGAATCACAAGCTTTGCAACTGCAAAAGTGTTTTGTTTATCAGGTCCATAGAGTTCTTGTGGGATTCCCTTAACACCATTAGAAAATTTTAGGCCACCACACTACAATCTATTGCACTATCACGCATGACTAACAAAATTGGAATATGTTTACTGTTCTAATGCAATTGAAAAGAAGTGAAGAAATAGTTTATTTTAAAAAAAATTGTGTTTCTTTCATGTCTTTCTTGTTTCTCCCACAAAGCCATCAGGACTCTAATGCCGGTGGGACAAAGGCGGTTGGCTTGTCTTCCATACCATCTTTCAACAAAATTACTCCGGTAAACCTTTCCTCAATGGACTGCGTTGCTTGGCAAATGTACACACATTTATGTATTAAATTAGAATGAGTTGTATCTGTCTCGAACCTGATCCTCACAGAAAAGGGCTTTTCTTTTTCCTCATGTTTAAGTAATGTGCATTGAAATGCAATAGCAGCAGGTGCCCTCGCTCCACGAGCAATGAAGGGAAAGCAGATGTCCATTAACCGTGTGCATAAATGCATATGCTCTGCTTTCACTTAATGCTCGAGGGTCGACCGAGTTGGGACAGTGTGCTTTATAGAGGGACCTGGGAATGAGGAAGTGATCGACGGGGTAGTTTTTTGTGTGAAGCCTACCTAGAAACAAAAAAGATATTTACAGAGGAGCACGCTCAGCCTCCAAACTCTCCCTCGTGTGTAATTAGGAAAGGATTTTGCGTCGAGCCTATGGTAAAAAGAAGACGCCATCATGGGGCGAAAAAAGAAAAGCCAACTCCAGGTTATGATGGAAGATGGTAAGTATTTTATTAATTCCACTGTGAGCTGCATGTGTTGTCTTCATTTATTCTTAAAGAAATTATCTTTAAAATGTAGGGACAACAAAAACGTAATCTCTGTAAAGAGGGTAACAAGAGGGACATTGGTATTGCTTCTGGTACAGTTTGACGAAATGATAAATACTTTCTTCGTAAAGTACACTGTTGTTCTGAGAAAGGTGTCATAGCCCCTTGAATATTAGCCAGCATCTATGGCCTCTGAAACTACATAATAGCCAGGTTTGTAACTTTTTTTTTCTGATGGATGCATAATGTAAGTCAAGGCTGAAACTTTCTTCATGAAATCCACATGAATAAAAATGTAATAAGCTACATTAACAAGTAATTGATTCTTTTTTTGTATTCTTATATAAGCCAATTATAGGCATTGACATACAAATGTAATCAATTGTATTCTTATTTTTATCATGTGATGTATATGTATATTTTTAAGACTGTCCAAAATCCCTTTTTCCTTTCTGCTCTCTTTTCGTTTTCTTCGTTTAACAATCAGAAATCTGTGTATTTCTTTCTGGGCACTTGGTTGCCGATTCAAATTTACTTGGTGCTGAGGCCATGGAGAAACCGCATCCGATTTTACCATTACAGACCAGCAAAATTGACCTAGTACCATGCTACTATGATTAAAGGGGAATTACTGTGTAGGAGTGACTTAGCCAGCCATAGAACGACATGAAATTCGATATTCCAAGGAGTTTTATCATACATTTATCACTTGCTCCGATTAAGTAGTAAATATATGGGCAGATATGTTTGTGGAAAGAGGAATCAGTGAGTGGGAGTGGGAGGGGGGGGGGCTTGAATGGAACATGTTTCCTGGCATTGCAAGCTTCTTCCCTATCTAAATTAAAACCGCAATGAGGCTTGGGTTCTGTTGCAGCCAAAGTCTTGTTCAAAAAAATGAATTAGGAACTCCCACAGCTAGAAAAACCGGGTACGAAAAAATGAGCACACAAATGTATGCAATTATTTTGCTCCTTATAACTTGCAATCTGGACCCTGGAAATGTAAAATGGCGAAAGGTAGTTACATTATCAAAACAGATATGCTTCCTGTATGTATTCATAAAGAAAATGATTCACATTCATTCATCTTCAGAATTACAGTAGTATATTAGAAAGGCAATGAGATGAATTTAAATAATTCTTTATATCCTTTTATTCCTACAGTTGGAATTGAGATTGACGGGTATATAGACAGTGAATCAGACAGTGACGGTGAGTTATTTTTTAGTACATTCAATCAAAACTGAAAATTGAAATTTAGAGCATAAGTTTTGAAAATGCCTTCATCGTTCTGTTTTGGTTGAGGCTGGAAATGGCACTCCTGGTGATTGCACCTGGTCTTTCAATTAAATTCAAACAATCTTTCTTTCATTGAAGACGGTATATACTGATAACATTTACCCAGGTTCGATTTGGGTGATGATTTTACCATCAGTAAGGGACAAGGAAGGAGTACATTAGATGAGCTGCTTATTTAATTTACATTTAAAATGCCTATGTGGTGGCTGATGAATAAGAAGAGCAATCCATTAAGATTCTGCAAAGTTGACAAATGTTCTACCAGCGTCCACTTCCCTTGGGTATCCAGCTTGATCGCAGAGATCACTAGAAGTTCAATCAATCAATCAATCAATCAATCAGCCATGAGGGTCTCAAGGCACTGGGGGTTGAGGGACAGCTCCGATTCAGCCAAAGAGCCAGGTCTTGAGGTCCACCCTGAAGGTGTGCAGAGTGGGGGGAAAGTCTTACGTTGAGCTGGAGTTTGTTCGAGGAATTTGCTGCAATGTAAGAGTAGGCTCTTCCACCTGTTCTGGCTCTGCTTATGCGTGGAGTTTCGGCAAGGGCGAGGTCGTGGGAGAAGAGGTTTCTCTTGGGTACGCGCAAGGAGACACTATTATTGAGGTATTGGGGTCTGGTGTTGTGGAAGGATTTGTAGGCATGAGTGAGTTGCTTGAAGGTTATTCTCTTCTTGACGGGGAGCCAGTGGAGGTGTCATAGGTGCTGCATGATGTGTTCATGTCATGGGATACCAAGGATGAGCCTGGCGGCGATGTTCTGGATGGTCTGGAGTTTCCGGAGCAGGAATTTGTTGATCCCGGTGTATAGGGCTTTTCCGTAGTCCAGCCTGCTGGTAATAAGTATGTGGGTGACGGTCTTTCTTGATTCGTGGGGGACCGACTTGAAGGTCTTGCGAAGGATGCAGTGTGTGTTGTAGCAGAAGGAGGAGACATCGTTGATATGTCAGGTCATGGTGAGGGAGGAGTTGAGTATGATGCCGAGGTTGCGGGTGTGGTCCGTGGGAGTAGGGGGGCTGCCGAGGGCGCAGCACCACCAGGTGCTGTCCCATGCTGAGGGGTGGGTCAGAAGACGAGGACTTCAGTTTTCTCTGAGTTGAGCTTCAGACAGCTGCTGCTCATCTAGGATGCAACGTCTGTCATTCCTTCCTGGAAGCTAAGTCTGGTAATGTCGGGTTGCCTCATGAGGGAGAGGATGAGCTGGGTGTTGTCGTTGTAGGATACTATGCTGAGCCCATCCTTTCTGACAAGGGTGGCAAGGGGGGCCATGTAGATGTTGATGAGTGTGGGGCTGAACAACAATCCTTGGGGTATTCTGCAGTTGATCTCTTTGGATTTGAAGTGGAAAGGCGGGAGTCTGATTCTTTGGGTGAGGAAAGAGCGGATCCAGTCGAGGGTGGTTCCCTGTATACCGGTGTCTTGGAGTCTGGTGGTGAGAGTGCATTGGGAGATGGTGTTGAAGGCTGCAGAGAAGTCAAGTAAGATGAAGGCCGGCATGTGGCCTTGGTCGAGGTGGGTGCGGATGTCGTACGTGGCAGCGAGACAGGCAGTCTTGATGCTGTGGTTGCTGCCGAATCTGGATTAGTAAGAGTCGAAGATGGAGTTGGCTTTGATGAAGATCATGAGTTGGCTGTTGATGATCTTCTCAGTGACTTTAGCCGCGAAAGGGTGGAGGGAGATGGGTCTGTAGTTTTTTAGGTCCGTAGGGTCTGCAGAGGACTTCTTGAGGAGGGCTTGACTTCCGCGCATTTCCCGTTGCCGGGGAAAGTGCCAAATTCGAAGGAGGCATTGATGGTGCTTCGTAGCTCGGGAGCTATGGTGGTGGCGGCTCTATGGAAGATGTGTGGCGGGAAGGGGTCCACGGGGTCTCCTGAGTGAACGCTCTTAATGGTCGAGGCAGTGTCTTTGGTGGTGATTGGGGTTCAGGTTGAGACGGTATACTAGCTGGCGTTGCTGGCGTGGTTTCGGCGTCAGATGTCTGTTCGTTGAAATTGTCATAGAGGGACTTGATTTTGAGATGGAAGTAGGATCCGAGTTTGTTGCAAAGGCCCTGGGAAGGTGTGATGTCACAGACTTCGTTAGGGGGTTTGGTGAATTCCTGGATGAAGCTAAAGAGTTCCTACAAGTTGCTGGAGTTGGCGAGGATTTTGTCCTAGCTGGAGGGCTTTTTAGTGGCTCTAATGCGTTGGTGGTATTCTGTCATGGCATTCTTGTAGGTGGTGCAAGCTTCCAAAGTTTTGGTGTTTCTCCATAGTTTCTCGAGACATCTGCGGGTGCGTCTGGATTCTCGGAGGTCAGTGGTAAATCAGGTGGCATTCTTGGGGCGTTGTCTGTCAGGTAATGGAGGGGTGCAAGATTGTCTGCACAGTTGTGATCTATCTGTGGAGTTCGTTGGCTGCAGAGTTGACTTTGGTTGTGGTGAGATGGGAATCGTGGTTGAGGGTGGAGTTGAGGTGATCCTCTGTGACCTTGCTCCAATTCCTATATGGAGGGAGTGGTGTATGTTTGTGAGCGGTGTTTTTTTAAAAAGGAAAGTGTACGCAGTGGTGGTCCGTCAAGGGGGGCTGTGTGGTGTGACTGAAGCAAATGTTTTTTCCTCCTACAAATATGGGGTGGTGGGCGGAGGTGGTGACGAGTTGTTTCATGTTGGCATGGTTGTCCAGGAGGGCGGTGGAGTTGAGGTCACTGAGGTTGTCTAGGTGGAAATTCAGGTCTCCGAGCAGTATGTAGTCCAAGGAGGCAATGGCATGGGGGCAGCAATGGCAGGAAATGGAGAAGAAAGGGAAACAGAAAAAGCAACAACAGAAGAAAACAACACAAAAAGGCACAAAACGAAAAGGCAAAACAGAAGGCACAAATAGACAAAAAGACAAATAGACAAAAACAAAACAGAGGCAAAAAAGACATACAGAACAACAGAGGGCAGGCTGAGCGGACCAGAAGAAGAGCAAGGCTCTACCACAGGACCAATAATAAGAATACTTATTAAAGCATATGCCTACGGCGGCAGTGGTTTGTAACCTGGGTTCCATCATGCCTACTCATGGAGTCTGCAAAGTCTCTGGGAATCTTTGAATATTTAGAAATTGAATAATATTAATAGATTAATAAAGTACAAATACATGAAAAAGAAATGTAAAATAATTTTCTGAAGTGCTATGTAACGTGAAGGAACTTAAAATTGGGGGATACAAATTATATTATATTGCCAGTACAGGGCAGCACAGGACAGTACATTAGGAACAACAGCTAACTCTTTCCAAGTTGTGCTGTCTGCGGGTATGGTTCTAACTCAGAGCATTACTGAGTTAGCACCTGTGCTGCAGACGGTGCTATTTCATTCAAAAAAGGTACAGAGGTTTGTACTGTGAATATGGTCATTGTTCATGATATGGCATATGGTTTTTCTGTATCCCCGAGTAGATTTCTTCTTTTTTTAAATATCTACAAGATCATCTTGATCAAATTCATGTCATTTAATTGTTTATAAGAAAACGAATACTGACTCTTACCGCTATAGCAGGTGAATTACACCAGAAAGCTGGCCCTGGAGCTCTGCTTTAGCTAGCATTGAGAGTAATTTTCTACTTTGTCAGTATTTTAGAACTTGGGCTTGGTTTCTGTACTTAAGATTACTTCATTGTCCCTTTCTGCTTTCCCATTTCTTTCCTGGCTGTCCTGACCATCACTGAGCATACTTATATTTTGCCACTGGTGGTGGTATTTTTTTTTTAGGTTGAGGTACTAAATACGCATCCATAGGTCCTCAAGGGCATCTAGGAAGCCATATTTAGAGCTTCTGGGCAGCAGAGGCTCCTTGTCCATCACTGCAGTTTGTTCAACAATGGCAGCCGTATCTCAAGTAATATTCAAACACCTTGGGGTCATAATGGCAGAGATAACAAGAGTGTCAGCCGAAGATCACTGTTTAGCTCTAATACGGCAACAGTTTGCTGGCTGTCTGATTCCAATTTGAAAATATAAGTAATTGGAGAATGCCTGGCACACTTTCCACCTTTACATAGCAGGTATCCTTTTCATTGATACTTTGACTCACTCAGTTAAGAGAAGTTAAGAATACTGGGACAGAACACGCCTCCACTAGTCAAGTTCCTGCTGTTGTTTTTGTTTTAGCTGATCACTGACCATGATGTAGGTGCATCAAGCCAAGCTCTGGAAGACACTCTTCTCAAGCAATCTTAATGGGAGACATATGCTTTCAGTGACCCATGTCTGGACTCCCTGAAGAAGGGACTGAAACAACAAGGGGGCATGTCAAGGGAACAACCGCTGGCCATTCAGAAGTTAAATGGCACTTAAAGGACAATGTATGCGCTGGTATTCATAAACCAGTTTCCCAGGATAAATAATTCCTTCAACACTGCCAAAAACAGAGTAGGAAATATTTTCACTTCATGCATCTATCCACAACGTCATGACTACAGAGAGTAATGAAGATAAATGACCAGATTTTCTGTATATCCTTGCTACATGGTACACCCTTGATAAGGTTCATGACATATTCCCCAAAGTTGTTAATGTGGACTCCTTGGTGGTTGACTTAACTTTAGGGTGGGGCATAACATAAAGAAGCTCTGATTTTACTGCAAACACATAAAAGGTGAGGAATGCTTGGAAATAGTCTAACTACTGGCAATCATTCTGGACAGCATTCCAACCCTCTGTTGTTTTGCTCAGTGTGCCACCTCAGCCTAGACCCACCCATGCACATATCAGTGTGGGTCCTGCTCCACTGGGAATAGTCCAGTCAGAACTGCCAGTCCAGACCCTCCCTGAATTTGAACACAAACACCTCAAGATTGATTTCAGTTTAGTTTGGCCTCTTTAGTTGGGGGCAGCTTTGATACAGTGGCTCAGTGAGCATGAAACCCACGTCTGGGCATACAGTTGTCCACTTAGGGTATTATTTCAAGCACACAAAAGGTAATAGAAAGAATGCTTGAAAATAGCCCAGCCCCATAGCCGTGGGTAGTATGGCAGCCACTGTTTTCTATGCCCTCAGTGTATGTTCAGACTAAACCCTTACGTGTGCAAGGAGTCTTGGATCTGCTCCCATAGGAACAGTTCAGCCCCAACTGCCAGGCCATCCTCTCTGAAATGGAATACAAGCAACCCCACAAAAGTTTCTGCCTAGTTGGGACTCTTCTGCCAGGTCCAGATTGGTTCCAGTGGCACAGGGAGCACCACACCTGTGTCTGGGCATGCCATTGCCCTCAAATGGCATTACATCAAACACAAAAAATGTGATGGAGGAATGCTTGCAAATAATCTAGCCACTGAAAATCACTTGGAGTAGCATTCGGACGCATGTTTTCCCAACTATGCTACTGAAGTCCAGACCCAGTTTTGTGCAATCTGTCTTTGTCCTGCTTCAATGGAAATAGTCATGCCCGATCTGCAAAGCAGTGGGGTTGGAATGCTATCCAGAGTTATTGCCAGTGGTTAAACTGCTTGCTTGCAAGCATTCCTTCTGCCACCCTTTTTGCACTTGATTTTCTTAATTAAAAACTTTGCTCTTAAAAGGAGACAAGAAACTCCTCCAAATTAAGAGTTCTCTTTAGGCATCTATTTATGTAAATAGTGCTAATCAGAACAGACAACCAGGTGAACGGCATCTATGTCAACTGGCAATAGTGTACCAGGGGTGATTAGAATCTCCTCTGCCTGTAAGAGATATTACTAGCTGAGCATGAGTTTTCATCACTAGAATCCTGTTGTCTAGACCAAAGATCATTCACCAGAGAATTTAACAGCAATGGTTTGTGTCAGACTTGTAAGCCTTAGGGTGGTCCTCCCCCAAACATTTTGCCTCACCTTCTCCATTTTTGCTAAAACTAAACCAGTGCTAAATTGCTTGTGCTCACTCCCCTCAAACATGGTTATGTTGCCTTATAACCAATTGTCATGTCTAATTTACTTTTAAGTCCCTTGTAGAGTGGTATACCATAAATACAGGGACAGTACATTAAATGTTACTAGTGGGCCTACAACACTTATTGTGCTGTTGACTTAAGTAAAATTTCAAAACATGTCCCAGGTCTGCCACTGCTGCCTGAATGCATTTTAATATTGCCATGTCGACTTGGCACTAAAACCCAATTGACATGCCTTAAACTCCCCTTTTATTACACGTATGTCACCTCTAAGGTAGACCCTAGGAAGCCCATAGGGCAGGGTGTTGTGTAATTAAATGGTTGAATGTGCACTTTTAAGTTTTACATGTACTGGTAGTAAAACACTCCCAGATTCGTTTTTCCCTAATGTGAGGCCTACTCCTCCCATAGTATAATATTGGAGAGACCTTAATACAATTTATAAGCTTCAATTTCCAGTTGGGGGGGTCAGGTAGCTATATCATGATTGATGAGTTTGGATATGTGGTGAAGAGCCTTATTTTATGGTACAGTTGGGTTTTTTGATGACAATTTTAGACATACCACTTTCAGAAAGTTGGCATTTTTCTACCCTTTGCGTCTGTCACCTGGCCTGGGTCACATGACTTAGTATAACTGGCAGAATGTGTGAATTGCTCCCAGACAGTCAAACGATAGAAGGGATTAGGTGTGCCTGAATGAGCTATCTACTGGCAGGATGGGGATGGGGCGAAGCTGAGCACATCTCCACGTGCAACTGAATAGCCAGTGCTCTGCCTTCACACAAAGGGCCTAAATACCCCACATTGTTACTGCAGGCAGCTTGAAGCCAAGGCAGGAGAGGCATGAAATTCCATGCACATCAATGCAACTGTCAAGAAGCTTCTCTAAAGTGCCATGGCATCAGGGTATAAAAGTAAGACCTCAAATACCAACTCTTCAGTACACTTATGGACCTGTGGATACTCTGCCAGGCAGAAGGACTGATATGCTGCCGAAAGGACTGCCACTCTACTGGATTGCTGACCTTCTATTGCCTTGCTGAACTGCTGCCTTTCTGCCCTGCTGTCCTGCCAGGTGAAGAAGTATTGGACCTGTAACCTTATCTTGAACACCTGACTACCAGAGTGAGTCCAAGGGCTAGTCTGCTGGCCTCAGGAATGTAAAAGGCTTCCCAGCATGCTACACCAGCACCTGGACCCAGCTGAAGTGAGCTTCTGACCCCCAACTGGTGCCCCTTAGTTCATGCACCCTTGGTGTGGATCAGAGAGCTGTATTCAAGCTTTGGGGATCTTTGCAACTGCAGAGGTGCCCATTCACAAGATACCTCACTGCCCACACCACGATTCAACGTGACGTGCCTTTAGCCTGACCCTTCATGCCACAGAATTGACCGCTGACTGGGGCCACCAAAGCACAGCTCCAGTAATGCCTGTTCTTGCTGCCTTCACGGTTCTCTGGTGGCCTCCAGTGAAACTCTCCCAGCTTCTCACAGCCCTCTCCACAGCAAAAGAGACTCTCAGCATGGTTTTTAGAAGGTGAACTTCAGCTGGCCTAACAGGGTGACTGTAGCTAACCTGTGATCCATCGCGGTCAGCCTGAACTTGTGACTTTGATCCGATACAGTGTGGCCAGATATCCACTGTTATCACTTTGTTCTTTTTTGGCACTATTTTTACTAAAATCCTTAGAAATTCATAACTCCAATTCTACTGACTGTAAGTTTGTCTTTTTGGTGTACACTAATTGATAAAAAAGATTGCCTAGTTTTACAAATTGGTTTGGGAATTTTCTTGTACTTCATTTCTACTTTGTTGATGGTTTTATGATGCATAAATACTTTACATATTGCCTGTAAGTTAACTCTGACTGCTTTTTGTGCCAAGCTACCCAGGGTTAGGAACAGGATAATTTTGTGACTTTTAAAGTTCAAGCTGCAAGGGATTGTGGCTGTTGCTTGACCAGGGCTCACACCCCAGTAAACGAACAACCCAAATTCTAACCGTGGTGTTCAGTGGTGTAGATCAGTGTTTGTGCAGTATAATACAGTGATATATGTGACACAAAATCCCAGGTAAATAATTGTATATGAACTCTAGCAATTCTCCTTGGCAGTTTTTAATTTTTTAAGTTAAGTACCCCTGCCTCTTCTACTACCGTAGTGATGGAGCTGATAATTTAGGCTGGAGTGCAAAAGCTTTGCAAGGAGAGGGGGCTGAATATGGGCAGTAAATCATCCAAGGTGGATCTCCTGATAGCATACCAGGCCTATGAGGTAGTCTAGAGGCTGCAGGTAACAACAGTGAAGGAGGAACCTGAGGAGGACCTGGATTGGAGAGAGAATGAGCACAAGGCCCCAGAGAGGAACCTTGAGTTGAAGGACGGGTCCACTGCCCCCAGAGAGAAACCAGCATGCCTAGGATGGGGCAAGGAGAAGTGTGTCTTCCAGGGGCTTGTCACAGGCCCTCACCTCCTTTCAAACCTAAGGCCTCAACAGACATCAACCAGGCAATCCAGAACTTTGCCTCCTGAATCCTCTACAGCACAGACAGAGCCGCCCCACTGAAACTCACAAATTCCAACACGACCTCCAAACATGCCAGCTAATACACCCCAGAACATAGAACCTCAAAGCACAAATGCAACCAATTGGTGAAACGATGGCACGCCACTAACAACCCCGCAGACAAAGCAGCTCACAAAACAGCCCTCAGTAACTTTTACCAGCACACCAAGGAAACCAACATGTAGCCATCGACTCCACTCACAACCACACAGAGGAACTCTTCAAAATAGTTGAAGAATTCTCCAACCCAACAGCCATGGAGAACACCTTCCACTCCTCTAAGGAAATCTATGACACACTCTTTGACTACTTTCACAGCAAGATCACCAACATCTTCAACCATTTCAACCTACAACCCTCTACCCTCAACTCCAATGACCTCAAATAAACCAGTAAACATCAGACAAAACATTACCACCTCGTCTCAGCTCACTGCCCTGACCACCTCAGCCATCGTGTCTTCCATCCACTCCAGGTGCCCACCGACCCCTGGCCCTACCACCTCCACAACCTCTCAATGAACCCAATCAGCATGCAGCTCACTAGGTTCCTTAACACCTGCATCTCCACAGCACTTTTACCAGACAGATGGAAATATGCAGATGTCAGACCCCTCATAAAGAAAGCCTCCGCAGAGCCCCTTGATCTAATCTATTATTGTCTGATCTCCCTGCTCCCCTACCAAGCCAACGCCATCTCCCACAACACCCTCAGACTTTACAGCACAGGCATTCAGCAAGACACCCTCAAATTGATCGTCTCCTTCCTCACAGGATGCGCTCAGAACATTCTTTCACTTCCGCACCCAAAGATATCATATGCACATTACCAAAAGGATCATCCCTCAGCCCCACCCTGTTCAACATCTACATGTGAGGTACTGGGTTTTTCAGAACCGGTACCGAACCGGTAACCCAGTGGTGTCAGGGTACACCCTAAGACCTCGAGTACTTTCCTGATTCAGACACAGAAACTCAGAGTCTTCTAGGTGAAGTCAAAGATCGGATTTATTGGCTGCAACCAAGTAACAGGCGTCCTAGAAGTACAACAACACGGTGTGTATATTCTCAGGAGACTGCTCAATCTTACAAAGCCAGGCTTCTCTTTTTATACAAAATATTAAGCTTTAGGCAAACATTCTTCACATTTCGGTGGATCATTCACATGTTTTCACTACAAAGGAAAAGCGGAGTCATGATGACAAACCCACATTTCAGTTCGTCCATCCCACAACAAATTACCCGGCAAGGCCCAACATTTTCATCAGATACAGGTGGACCCCCAATAAAAACGGGCACCTCCTCCTCGTAAAGCAAGTCGTAGAGAAAGTAACAGGGACAGGTGGGAGCAAGATTAGGCAGGGTGTGTGTGCGATGAAAAGGTTTATGGTAGGCTGTGCCTTGATGCTATCTCGCTCGGCCACTGGGAAAGGAACTGGCCGGGCAGGTTCGTCCTGGGGCAATGGTTCCAGCTTGCCCAGGTCACAGAGAAGTCAATTAAGGTGTACGTGTCCTTGGGAATCGAATTTGGCTTTAATAATCTGCCTATGTGAGGGCAACTCACAAAATGGCTGCCGTACACAAAATGGAACCTAAGGTTCAGAACGAAAATTACGATTTCAAAGTGTAATCGTTACTTGAAAGTGACGAAAATGCTCGTACATAGTGTACTCGTCATTCTCGGTCTTTTGATACCAAAATCGTCATGTTTCGACAAAGTTTTATTCACGAGTCCAGAATTTTCAGAACCACAAACCCTCCTTTTGCCCTTACATAGGCAATTAACCTATCCTCATGCTAATCTGAGTCCAGGTCTATATTCCTAAAGTCATTGAGATGTTGCTGTAACATCATTCCATTACTTAGCTTGTCTCTTGATACAGGTTTCCTTATACAAGATGTAGCGCAGAGGCCACATATTGCAGGAGCACACTGCACGCACAGACAGAACAGGAAAAGAATGGCTAAGACCATCCCAATGACCATCAGAATTTTCCATCCCCAGGCGGATATCAGTTCCCAGAACCATCCCATTAATGACCAATCTCCTTTATCCACATGAATAGATTCGGAAATCTTATGCAGTTTGGAGATGGCCTGGTACACTGTTGAAGCGTTATCTGGAATGAAAACACAGCAACTCGATTGGATCAAATTACGTACCCCACCTCGGTCTGCAAGTATGACATCTAATGCGACCCTGTTCTGAAGGGTCATAAGACGATCCGACTGGAGCTCAGCAGTCAAGTTACTAAGGGCACTGGCAGTTTCAACTACAGTGGATTCAACCACCCTTGTCAATTGCCTTATGTTCCTGCTGTTAGCCATGGGTCCCCAGAACGGCAGAAAACCCTTTACGAAGTCCCCAAATTCTTGTCCTGCAGTGTCTTCTTTGCTGAAGACACCTCTAACTATCCTTGTCTTGTGGTAATCTGCCGCCGCTGTGTAGGTGGGAGGCAACAGGAACGAAACAAAACATGTGCCCGAAAAGTCAGGGGGCAACCATGTATAGGCTCTATCATGGCAGAGGAAATAGGTACCCTTAGCTGCTAAAAACGAAGGGGAAGTCTGAGATGCAAAAACATATGTTGTAGTGCAGATACTCTTCCCTAACTGAGCTCTGGGATTCTTGCCAGTACCTTGCAGACACAGGTGACCCTGATGGGGTACAATCCAAATCGGGGAAGATCTCTTAGCTTGCTGTTTCTCACTCAGAGTAGCTCCATATCCGGTCACGTTCCATCCTATGTATACTAGTGTCTCATCTCTCGGGATAGTCTCATAGGAAATATCTTCCTTAATCATATCTACTATACCCTTAACTAGAGCACTATTCTTAGGATTGTCTGTTACAGAACGTAGGGGGTAGACTTCATGTGCATATATGAACATTGTTCTGTATGCCCACACAGAACCATTGTGGCTGAATGGCAGGACCAGATAAGGGATACCTTTATCCGTTGTGTGAGGCATAAGACCACATACCCAACAGTTAGTCGTGTTCATTACAAGTTGGTGTTGGTGCAAGAGCTGAACAAAGGAGTTATTAATAAACTCTAATCTCCTAGCTGATTCGTGTTCAGGAAGGGGTTGAAAAGAATGTGAGGAGGTAGTAGGAGGAGGTACGGGCGATGTAGTGGGTGCAAATGTCACTTGATAAGAGAATAAAACGTATCCAATAAAAAACGTCATTACACTGAATAGAACAAAAATGCATACTATCAGAAAACGTTTTTTGGTCATCATGTCACATATTCTAGCTTTAAAGTTCACAGTTTTGGCAGATCTCTCCATCTCGAAAAACTCCATCCTCTCTAAAATGCTGCACGCGATGGTAGGTTGTTTCTGCTAAGGAATGCTTCTGTCAGTCTAGGGCAACTCCCTTAGACCAACCAGAACTGTCGACCTAACGTCGTCAGCTGCACCCCAAAGACTTTGGGCAATCGCGACCCTAGCAGCGGAACCCGGATGGCGGTTCGAAAAGCAAAAATAAGCAAGTTTCTCAGATGGGAGAGCTGCGTTTTCAAAAATAGTGGAAAAAAAACTTTTATTTGTCCATAGGTCTCGGCCTCAAATTATAGCGCTTCTTTCCAGGTACTGTCTGGTCCTGAAACAGGAGTTCAGGCTCTGTAGTGTCCAATCGAACTGACGGTGATACAGCTGGTTGCAAAATATTGTCACTCTGTTTTTCAGTAAGTGTTCCTTTTATACGTGCATCACTGAAAGGCAGAAAGCGTGGTACAGTTTCAGTCTCTGAGTCGGCGACACCCTCCTGGACCCACTGGTCGTACGGCAGAGGCAAAGGCACCCTCTTGCAATGTACACCGTGGATCCAGTGCTTCTTTCCTTCCACTCGAACAGCTGATCTCGTTGAAAGAAGGACGAGGTGTGGGCCAGTCCACCTGGGCTGGTCGTTCTTTGTCCGCTGGAAGTTTTTTACTAGAACCCAGGATCCAGGAATGATCTGATGTCCTGGAGCTTCAGAGACCTGAGGCAGTGTATCATGCACCCGTTGGTGTAAAACACGCAATTTAGCTGTCAATTTGTACACATAGTCAAGCAAAACAGGGTATTCGATTTCACTGAACTTTGTAGGCCTAGGCACTCCCCATATGTTGGCCGGGCGGCCGAATACGATCTCATAGGGACTAAGTTCCACTTATGAATGCACAGTCATTCTAGTGGATAGGAGTGCTAAGGGCAGAGCGTCAGGCCATTTAAGACCAGTGCTCGCTTGAATCTTGGCCAGTTTTAACTTTAGCGTGCCACTGTAGCATTCTACTAGTCCAGCTGATTGGGGGTGATTTGCAGCGTGGAACTTCTGTTGAATGCCTAGCCCTTCACATACTTTCTTCATCACTCGACCCACAAATTCACTCCCATGGTCACTCCAGACCATTCTTGGCATTCCAAATCTAGGGAAGAATTCTTTCACAAGGGCTTTAGCTGTGGATAAGCAGTGTTGTCTTTTAGGGGGTAGGCTTCCACCCATCTTGAAAAGGCATAGACAACAACGAGTACGTATTTTAAATTGTTGCACCTTTCCATGTGGATGAAATCTAGCTGCAAAACCTCGAACGGATACGTAGGAGGTGCAAAATGACCAGCTGGAGTTGGGGTTCCCCTACCAGGATTGTGTTTCAGACACACCATGCAATTCTTGACTACATTCTCTGCACATTTAGGAATTCCAGCATTTTGCCATACTGGAGCCAACAACTTACAAATCCCTTTCACACTGATGTGAGCCATTCCATGGGCCATTGTAACCACTGCAAGCACATACGCATCGGGTAACAACCATCTCTGATGCTCTGACAATTCAACCCAACAACCATTTGCATCCATTTTACCCGTACTTTCTCTCCACACACTCAATTCTTTCTCTGTAGCTTCAGCTTGAATAGACTTCAAACTCTCTATCGTGTCTTCACACATACCAACATCACCAATCCATCTTGAAGGGCCTGCAACATACATTCGGCTCATCACATTCCTTGCTGTTTCTTTTGCTATTTCGTCAGCAAATGCATTTCCACGACCAGCATCATCAGTCACCTTCTTGTGTGCGCTACATTTCACTATCGCAACTTGCAACGGCAAAGTCAGTGATTCAAGAAGCTCATTCACCAACTGACCATGCTGAATCTTAGCTCCATGCGAAGTCAGGAACCCACGTTCTTTCCACAATCGTCCAAAACTGTGAGCCACACCAAATGCATACTGGCTGTCGGTATAGATGGTCACTTTCATTCCTTTTGACAACACACATGCTCTCGTAAGTGCAATCAACTCTGCTGCTTGAGCTGAATTATGTGGAATACGTGCAGCTTCAATAATCGTATGCAAAGTCGTGACAGCATATGCTGCAGTCTTATCACCATTCGGAAGCTTGAAGCATGAACCATCCACCCATAAGGTACCATCACACTTTGCAAGGGGAGTATCCTTGAGATCCACTCTCCCTTTCGTTTCTTCTTCTGTTCTAAGAAAACAATCATGCTGTTCTGAAGCATCTAAGTCCTCTACAATCGGCAACAACGTAGCTGGGTTAAGTGTGTTACATCTTTTTATGTGCACATGACTCGCTAACAATGTCAACTCGTAACCTGACAATCGAGCACTAGTTAAGTGCTGTGTCTTGGTTCTGTTTAACAATGTGTCCACTGCATGTGGGACCATCACAATTAACGTGTTATTCATCACTAGACCAGCAGACTGTCGAATAGAAACAGCTGCTGCCGCTGTTGCTCTTAAACAACTCGGCAATGCTTTAGCTACCGGGTCCAAAGTCGACGAAAAATATGCACATGGACGCTGCTTGTCTCCGAACAACTGCGTCAACACTAATAATGCACAACCTTCTTTCTCATGGACATACAATGTAAAGGGCTTACTGTAGTTGGGGGTACCCAACACAGGAGCCGAACATAATGCATCACGCAATTCAGAAAAACTTTTCTGACACTTTTCAGACCATGGAACGGGATTTGGTGTGTCTTTACAGGTTAATGCCACCAAAGGTTTGGCCAATAACAAAAAATTCGGTATCCATTGTCTGAAATATGATGTAATACCCAAGAAAGCACGCACTTCTCTCTGTGTTTTTGGCACACTCAATTTCGCTATTGCCTGAATTCTTTCTGGGGTCAGTTTCCTTCCCTCCTTCGATAAGAGATGACCTAAGTAGGTCACTTCTTGTCGACAATATTGCAATTTTGAGAGAGACACTTTGTGATGCAAATCACACAAATGACGCAACAATGACAACGTGGCTTCTTTACAGATTTCCTCAGTATCTGCAGCAACAAGTAAATCATCAAAATACTGAATGAGAGTAGCGCCATCAGGTAAAACAATCGTATCAAGCTGTGTTTTTAGAGCTTGACTATATATTGATGGACTTTCACAGTAGCCCTGGGGAGCGCGTTTAAAGCGGAAGCTTCGACCTCCTAAACTGAAGCCAAAAATTTCCCTACTCTCCTCTGCAATCGGGATGCTGAAGAAGGCATTCTTCAAGTCAATCACCGAAAACCAGGTGGCAGAAGCTGGAATCATAGTCAATAGGGCAGTAATGTCAGGAACAACTGGAAATTGTGGCACAACTATTTTATTGACCTCTCTAAGATCAATCACAAATCTGTACACAGGTGGCTGGGAAGCGTCAGTTCGCTTCAAAACAGGCAGAACAGGACTATTGCAAACGTTGCCTCTTGTCTCTTCAATTACATCTTTTTCAATCAGATCGTAAATGATCGCTAACAACGCTTTTCACCTTCACTAGAGATTTTTATTGGGGAATTCGCGGCATTTTAACATTGGCTT
Source organism: Lissotriton helveticus (assembly GCF_964261635.1). Lineage (NCBI taxonomy): Eukaryota > Metazoa > Chordata > Amphibia > Caudata > Salamandridae > Lissotriton > Lissotriton helveticus. Next base: position 879,447,505 of record NC_136071.1, on the reverse strand, counting down.
TCAATGTCACAACATATGGTGGTATTTCCAAAAGACCCACATCATTAGGACCAGTAGCCCACAGAATATCAGGAAGAAACGACAATTCTGTCGGAAGTTTATCCCTTGACAAATACATTGGAGAAACCACTTTCTTACCTAGTGTAAGTTGTACTCCTGAAGGAGAACAGTACAAAGTTGCATACAATCTTTTCAACAGATCTAATCCTAACAAGTTTTCACCACAACCTGTCGTTAAAATAAGGGGTGCTTCGAATTCACAAGGTCCAACAGAAAGGGACAAAGGGTCAGAAATCGGGTTTCTAATTGGGGCGCCAGAAAAACCTACTGATACATTCGTTTCGCCAGACAAAGGTGCGCCAGGGAGTTTTGAGTGCATAATAGAACTCTTTGTAGCACCAGTATCCAACAGAAAAGGCTCTGACACACCTGATGTAATCACCTCAACGTAAGGTCCACTCTGATCTACTCTGAAACAACTCCCTCTCTTTGTCTATGGCTGTCCTAGCAATCATTACCTTCCACATGCTCATCTTCTGCATAGTAATCATCAGCATAGTACTGAGCTGTCCTACCAGACGCGTTATTCTGCTGATCAAAACTATTCATAGAATTTTGAGACAGAAAGGAACGTGCGTTCTGGGGGACATTTCCACGTCCTCTACCTCTAGGGGGTGGCCGCTCCTTCTGCAACATCACTGCCAAGCCCTGGAATGGCCTTCCCTCTAGCTCCATGCAGCCTCCTTGCTAGCAGACTTCAGAAAGAGACTCAAGACCTGGCTCTTTTATGGACACATAGTGCCCCGATACCCCTAGGGATGACAGTGTTGCGCTTTACAAGTGCTGATTGATTGAATGATTGATGGAACTTTGGAGATGGAGGACAGGAGGGAGGAAGGGAAACTCAGGCTAGAGCTGGCCAAGATAAAGCTGGAGACTGAGAAGGCTAAGGCTAAGAGGGCCTTGGCAAAAGGGAAGGCTGAGGGTGAGAGCACAAAAAAGCATGAGGGAGCTGGAGCTAAAGGCAAGGCAACCTACAGGACCCAACAGTGATTGTGACAGTGTATCAGCAGTGTTTGCTGTAGGGGTGAGAGTGTGCATACCTCAGGAATTTGTGCCTAACTATGTGGTTGGAGTTAATATAGGCAAGTGGTTTGCTGCTTATGAAATTGCACTAAGAGTATACAAGGTCCCGGAGGAACAGTGGGGAGGTAGCCTGTGGAAACACATGCCCATGGTGGGGAGGGATACACTACTCAACCTAGAGGCAGAGGACCAGACTTGGTATGCCCCCATGCAGGCAATACTTGCTGCTAAGTTTGGGCTGACTCCTGAGAAGTGCCGTCAAAGATTCAGGGACAGCCACAAGCTCTCAAACAAGTCAGCGGGGTAATTTTCTAGATCATGCCAGCAAGGCACTGAAAGGCCGGTAGAGGGACAGCAAAGTGAATGATTTTACTGGGCTGTGCAACCTAATTTTGAGTGAGCACATGTTCATTAATTGTTTTACTGAGCTGCTGTGCCAACACCTAGTAGATAGCTGGCTTACTGATCCCGGGAGGCTTGCTGAGGAAGCACACCTCTGGGTCAGTACCAGAGTGTCTAAGAAGGCATCCGAAGGGGACTCCCAAATGGGTGGTCGGTGTCCCAATAGAAAAAAGAAGGGGTTGATAATATTAAAACTAAGGAGTTCTTTTAAGGTGCCCAAAACAGTTCACAGGGGTAAGGGTCCCCACCCCAAACTGGCCACCAGAAGAAAGGCTTATTAGGTCAGAAAAAATGTGAAAGTTTGTCCCTAAGTGCTATGAATGCTACCAGTATGAGTATATCAAGTGAGAAGCCAAGTGTTCTAAGAGGGCATCGCCACCCAGTGACTGGCAGTCACAGGTAATGACCAGTATATCAATCGGGGAGGAGCTGGTCACAGTTAGTGTGAGGTTACCCTAGTGTCCCTGGGTGACACAGACAGGGTGAATAAAGCCCACATGTCTTCCTCCACAGGGCTTGGTCGCCCCACTCACTGCTGCCGCTCCTGCCTGCCTTTGCCACCTCCTGCCTGCAGATTCCTTCGCTCGCTGCCCGCTGCTCCTGGAAATTTCCCGCTGCTCCTGGGAATTTCCCGCTGCTTCTTGGAATTTCCCGCCACTGCCTCCCTGCGGCCCCGCCCCCCTGTGATTCCATTCGCCGCCCCGCTCCCGCCACCCAGCTGCTCCTCCCTCCCGGCTCCTTACTTATGACGCCCCCAGAGCGACCGCGCAGCGGACGCGCGCAGCAGGAGCGCCGATTGAGCGACTAAGGTGTGCCAAAGGTAAGCCCGTCTGTGCCCGTCCGCGCCTGGACCGCGCCCAGCGCAAGGACCCCTGGCCCTCCCCGCCGAGGCAAGACGACGCGACTGACCTACGCCGCCGCCACTCTCAACGCACTCAATGCCGGCCGGACCCACGCCTGCTGCCGAGCCACCCCGAGACGCACCCACGGACCCTTCACCTGCTGCATCTGCAAGTTCACCTGCCTCCGAACCTGCCCCGCACCCGCCAAGACAAACACCAGCAGCAACCACCTCAAGTGCATCCTGATCAACACCCGCTCCGTCCACAGACACGCCGTGGAACTCTGGAACCTCCTCGACGTAACATCACCGGACGTCGCCTTCCTCACGGAAACCTGGATGAACGCCTCCTCTGCACCTGACATCGCCATCGCCATCCCGGACGGGTACAAGATCATCAGGAGGGACCGCATCAACCAGACCGGAGGTGGCATCGCCATCGTCCACAGGAACACCATCCGCATCACGACCGACGCCAACGACTCCTTCGTCGCAGCCGAACATCTCCACTTCCAGATTCACAACGACCTTAAGACGACCCTCAGAGGCACCCTCGTCTACAGAACCCCGGGACCACGCACACAATTCAGCGAAGACATCACAGACTTCATCAGCCCGCACGCCCTCCCCTCCACTGACTACATCCTCCTCGGGGACCTCAACTTCCACCTGGAGAACAACAAGGACCACAACACCACCGCCCTGCTGGAAAACCTCGCCAACCTCGGACTCAAGCAACTGGTCAACACCCCCACCCACTACGCCGGCCACACGCTTGATCCCGTCTTCTCTTCCAGCAAGTACATCACCTTCAGCCATGCCACCAGACTCCACTGGACCGACCACAGCTGCGTCCACTTCAGCTTCAAAAGATCCACGACCCACCACCACCCGCAACAGGTACCTCACAGGAATTGGAGCAAGATCACCGCAGTCCAGCTCACCACCTCCCTCAGCCAGAGCCCACCCGCCAACACAACGGACCCCAATGAAGCAGCCCGCAACTTCACACAGTGGCTGACCGCCTGCGCCGACGACCTCGCCCCACTAAAGAACCCTCCCAGCAGACCCAGAAGCAAGAAGGCATCCTGGTTCACCGACGACCTCAAGGACGCCAAGAAGACCTGCCGCACCCTCGAGAAAGCCTGGCTCCTCGACCGGACCACCGACAACATGACCGCCCTCAAACACGCTACCCGCAAGCACCACCAGCTCATCCGCACCACCAAGAAGAAATCCCTGAAGGAACGACTGGACAACAACGCCCATGACAGCAAAGAGCTCTTCACTATCGTCAAGGAGTTCTCCAACCCCAGTACCGGCACCAACGACATCACTCCGTCACAAGACCTCTGCGACTCCCTCGCCTCGTTCTTCCACCGCAAGATCGCCGACATCCACAACAGCTTCGGCGCCCCACCCACGCACCCAACCGTCGAACCAATGCCCCCCACCGCCACCCTTCGCACCTGGACCACGGTGTCCACCGAAGACACAGCCCGCACGATGAACACCATCCACTCCGGATCACCGACCGACCCCTGCCCACACCACGTCTTCAACAAGGCCGACTCCACCATCGCACCCCAACTCCGGAACATCATCAACGCCTCCTTCAACACCGCCACCTTCCCGGAGAGCTGGAAGCACGCCGAGATCAGCGCCCTCCTGAAGAAACCTACAGCGGACCCCACCGATCTCAAAAACTTCCGCCCCATCTCGCTCCTCCCTTTTCCTGCTAAAGTCATCGAGAAGATCGTCAACAGACAGCTGACCGCCTTCCTCGAGACGAACGGATCCCTCGACCCCTCGCAGTCCGGCTTCAGAGCCAACCACAGCACCGAGACCGCCCTCATCGCAGCCACCGACGACATCCGGACCCTGCTCGACAAGGGGGAAACAGTGGCCCTCATCCTCCTGGACCTCTCAGCTGCGTTCGACACGGTCTGCCACCGCACCCTAGTCCAGCGCCTCAGCAACATCGGTATCCAAGAGAAGGCACTGGAGTGGATCATATATGAAAATAAACAAGGACCCCCTGATTTGGATCAATTTCCTGGGTCAGGGCAAAACAGTATATGTGAGTAAAATACCCAGGCAAATCCTCAATCGAACACTAGGACATGAACAGAGACATTAGCTCAAAAAGATTTTTGAGAAAATAATCAGAAAAACGTTTTTGCACATTAAGTATATTTTAATTTCTATTATAAAACATGATTCAATGATAAAAAAAGGGTTTTAAGTACATTTGTATCGATACATGATAAAATATTCCAGCATTATACCATATGCGTGAATTTAGACATGAGTAGGTACATATATATTACAATAAAAAGATGGTTTCCTGTCTACGCGTTTCGACACAACTGTGTCTTCCTCAGGACTGTACCATCATATTTCTATAGATACCAACACTTGGTACCGGGATAAAAGCCAATATGAGGCAGATTACACAGCAATGAATCCCAGGGTAAAGTGGGAGTTGATAGGTTCTCCAAAGATGATATTCTGTGAACAGCAGCTATCACGTTTAAAAACAAATATTTCCACCTGTTATGATGACAGTTATTGTGAGCCGGCGGTTTCTTGAATGCCGAATTTCAAGAAACCGCCGGGATCCATTTGCCACCGGTCCGTGCTCAGCTCTGCAATTCACGCACCAAAGACGCCGTAAACTACATGCAGCAAGGCCATATAGATTAACTTCTGAAGCCGAGCCAAGCTAGCCGACCGAGAGAGGGTGCAAACTACGATATACAAATAAGGACGCCGGGAACCATACGCAGCCGGCTCACAATAACTGTCATCATAACAGGTGGAAATATTTGTTTTTAAACGTGATAGCTGCTGTTCACAGAATATCATCTTTGGAGAACCTATCAACTCCCACTTTACCCTGGGATTCATTGCTGTGTAATCTGCCTCATATTGGCTTTTATCCCGGTACCAAGTGTTGGTATCTATAGAAATATGATGGTACAGTCCTGAGGAAGACACAGTTGTGTCGAAACGCGTAGACAGGAAACCATCTTTTTATTGTAATATATATGTACCTACTCATGTCTAAATTCACGCATATGGTATAATGCTGGAATATTTTATCATGTATCGATACAAATGTACTTAAAACCCTTTTTTATCATTGAATCATGTTTTATAATAGAAATTAAAATATACTTAATGTGCAAAAACGTTTTTCTGATTATTTTCTCAAAAATCTTTTTGAGCTAATGTCTCTGTTCATGTCCTAGTGTTCGATTGAGGATTTGCCTGGGTATTTTACTCACATATACTGGAGTGGATCATCTCATTCCTCGCCGGAAGAACACAAAGAGTCCGCCTCCCCCCGTTTCGCTCCGAGGCCACCGAAGTCATCTGCGGCGTCCCGCAATGATCTTCACTCAGCCCCACCATCTTCAACATCTACTTGAAACCTCTCGCAGCCATCGCACGCCAGCACAACCTCAACATCATCTCTTACGCCAACGACACCCAGCTGATCCTCTCCCTCACCAGAGACCCCGACACCGCCAGAACCTGCCTACACGAAGGGATGAAAGACGTCGCCGAGTGGATGAAGGACAGCCGCCTGAAACTGAACTCGGACAAGACGGAAGTCCTCATCCTGGGATCTTCGCCCTCCGCCTGAGACGACTCCTGGTGACCCCCAGCCCTGGGCACCGCACCCAAGCCAACCGACCACGCACGCAACCTGGGCTTCATCCTGGACCCCTCCCTCTCGATGACCAGACAAGTCAACGCCGTCTCCTCATCGTGCTTCAACACCCTGTGTATGCTTCGCAAGATCTTCCGCTGGATCCCGACCGAGACCAGGAAGACTGTCACCCAGGCACTCGTCACCAGCCGACTGGACTACGGAAACGCCCTATACGCCGGAACCACAGCCAAGCTACAGAAAAGACTCCAGCGCATCCAGAACGCCTCCGCCCGACTCATCCTGGATGTCCCCCGATGCAGCCACATCTCCAGCCACCTGAGGAACCTGCACTGGCTCCCCGTCGACAAGAGGATCATGTTCCGGCTCCTCACCCACGCACACAAGTCTCTCCATGACCTGGGCCCCAAGTACCTCAACGACCACCTGACCTTCTACACGCCCACCCGCCAGCTACGGTCCACCAGCCTCGCCCTCGCAGCCGTACCACGCATCCGAAGAGCCACTGCCGGAGGAAGATCCTTCTCTTACCTGGCTGCCAAGACTTGGAACTCCCTCCCCATCCACCTTCGGCTGACCCAGGACCATCTCGCCTTCAGGAAACAACTCAAAACCTGGCTGTTCAAGCAGTAGCATACCCCTCCCCCCAAGCGCCTTGAGACCCTCCCGGGTGAGTAGTGCGCTATACAAATGGCATGATTGATTGATTGAATATAGGCAGTGGGTCACCATCAATAGGCAGAAGGTGGAGGCTCTGAGGGATACAGAAGCCAGTAGGTGTATTGTTAGATGCCATCTGGTGTCCTCAGAGCAGGTGATACCCAATACATTCAACCAGGTTGTGATAGCAGGCAACCGGTAGGACTACTACCAGGTGGCTCTTGTTCCCTTCTAGTGTTGGAGGTCTCAAGGCTTTCAATGAGCCCTTCTATGCCCGTGGACTGTCTGTTAGAGAAACAATTGGAGCACACTGCCTGGAAGGAAGTGGAGTCCAGGTCACACCTAGAAATGTTAGGGTTGCCTGAGTGGATCTATGCAACCATGGCCAGGGCTGCCCAGGGGGGAGTAAAAAAAGGTCTGGAGCTTTCAAGAACAGTCCAGACAGCTGCCAGGAAAAGGAAGGGCAAGGGGCATGAGAAACCAGTCCCTGAATGGGCATCAGGTGCATAAGGAGCCAGAGGAGCTCGCCCAAGAGCTTAATGGGGAGGACATTGCCTCCCATGGTACCCTGCCTGAACTTGCTGGATTGCAAGTATAAGGAGGACCCCCCAGGGTCATCTGATGACACCTATGGAGATCACCTCATATGTTGGGAGAATGACCTACTGTATAGTGAGCCTAAGTCTCCTAAGTGTGGGGCAACATGTGTATTAGTAGTTCCCTAATGTTACAGGGCCTTCCTACTGAGGCTGGCACATGAGATACCCCTGGCAGGACATCTGTGGCATTAGAAGACCTTTGCCTGCCTTGTCTTCCACTTCTACAGGTCCTGTGATTCTTTGTTTTAAATGTTTTTTATGCAAATGTATTAACGTTGTTTCCTCAATTAATTGTATACTTTGTAATGATGGAATTTTAAAATTTTGTATGTATAATAAATGTGTAACAGAGTAACTCATGGTGTGGTAAACTTCCTTTTTAAACATTTTTTTAAACATTGACTTATGTATATCCTTTTTGAAAACTAGGTCGTGTTCATTGGGGGTATTATTTTTAAAAAAAACTATCGTTCTTAATGTAGATTATACGGTGAGGCAACAGTCTTCTTTTTATAAAATTTGGCATCGTTAGGGATATAAGTAATTAGAACAGTAAATATACATAGTTCTTCTGAACATACACGGATAGTAATTGAGTATAAATCACTGTAACTTTACCTTTCCCGCCATATTATTGGCATGCTTTATAAATTTGTTTCTTTGAAAATGGTACATTCACCCTAGATCCCAGGTACTAGGTGTGAAACACAGTCCTAGACTGTCTTCCTGTGGGGACGCCCTTGTCTCTCATTTTGAACATCCTGTAAGAGAACCTCTGAGTATGGTTAGGGAGGGGTGGGAGCAAGTTCCCCCCAAAAATCCCGGATGTTGTTAGTTACCTGCTAACCCTCAGGAACCAGATGGCCAAGTTCCTGGAAGATGGCTTCTAAGAACTTGGAGGCTAGCCAGGACATAATGAAGCAATTGTATGACCTTACAGCTTGAATCCACAGAGTCACTCTAAATGACTCAGTCTTTATTATCTTGTAATTCCTGCTGTAAACTCAAGGTATCTAAAGTATATATGAGAAGAAACCTCACCCAGAGCTTATTGTGGCTACTTCATCATAAGAGTCTTCTCCACACCAGAGTAGGTGAATACCACCCTGGTAGACTCGACCACATTGGAAGTTCTTATATAATAGTTTTTCTGGACATAAGCAGCGATCCAGTGTTAAAAATATCTAAGGGTAAACCCCCCCAAAAAAAACATTTTGTTAATGGGTACCCTTGAGATGGTTAAAAATAATTTATAGAAGGATTGATGGTGATGTACAATGGTTTACTCATCCGCTTTCATTGCCAACATGTTTCCCAGGTTTCTTCAAGCCTATCGGACTTCAGTCTTCCTCTGATCCTACCTATTCCTTGCCCACCTACTTCATGCAGTCCATGCAAGAGGTGAGGTATAAGTCTCAGATATCTGTCTTGTGTAATCCTTCGGGATCCCCAACAAAAGAGAAGAATATAACCATTCATTGATTAAACCAAGTATTTGAGTGCATGAAAAACAGTTGTCCTTAATGATGTGCATTTCCCATGCAAAACTCATACTATCCTCACCCCCACATGTGATCACTGCAAACAAGCTATGTATGTGTGCAGTGCTTATTTTGCAAAACTGAAAAACATAAAGTTCATGACAAGCCAGAAAAACAATGTTCCCGCACATATCTTTGGTTGCAAATGACTTACCCTATTCTGGGATATTGTCAAATGCCATTATCATAGACGGAGTACCCTTCTTATGTAGTGTCACAATGGGTTTTCACAGGCACAGAAGAGCATTCGTAAACAGGAAGAACATAAGTCTCTTCCTATGCAGGACCCAAATTAGAGTGAAAGGAAAACCTGTGCCTGACACAGAATATCATTTTCATTTTGTCTTGGAGCCCCCTCTCCATTAATTTCAGTGCAAACTGTTTAGCCAAAACCAGATCCTGCCAAACAACACTATTTACAGAAGACTCTTTATGTATTTATACTCTTTATATTGTCTGATATTCTCTATCTAACTGGAATCTATTCATTAAACGTTTTCCAAATACCGCTTTCTCTTGATTGTATTATACACATTCAGAAATATTTATGCAGATCTTGAATCTCATGATGGAAGGTCAAATGCCCCAATTAGTCATCAGTTCTGCCATAGAAAATCAGGTGTAAGTGCACAGAAAATCACCAGCGTCCAGTGGTGCCTTGTTTGCTATGGCTTCAAAACTACTTGTTTAAAGCTCATACAACGATTTAATGAAGCAAAACGTCTTTCATATATCAGATGCAACATTTTGTCCTAATTGCCTCATTATGGCACTGTCATGATGATTAGTGAATAATAGCCACTTTAATATCTTAAGCTTATGCAGTAGTTGAGACAAGAGGTCATGGAAATTGCGGAGCAGCTCAGGCACACAATGTACAAATTAGGCATTCAAAATGGTCAATGCTGTGTGGTTTTTAGGAGTAACATTCTTTTTAAGCCAGGTGCATGTATATCCTACTATATCTCACAACTCCAGAGGCTCCCAGACCTGCCATCTTGTCAGACCCTGTCTACAATTATCCCTCTCCCCCAACAGATGGTAGTCCTTTTAACTGAAAACTTTCTAGTTTTTTGCACAAGTGAAGAAAGGATAAACCCCCTTGGAGAGCCTACTTACCTTGTCAAGAAGAATGTACGCCTGTAACACCTAGGCCATTCTTCGACATGCCGCTTCTTGCCGGCAGTCAGAGCTGCGAAGCCTAAAGAAGTGGGATGGCCCTCCCTCTGAGTGTGATAGTATGAAAATACTCTTTAAGTATTCATGGGGAATGTCTTTTTCTGTAGCAGTAATGGGGCAGATGAACTTTTATTTACCTCAGTGCCAATGTATGAGCTTCAATATGCACCTACAAATCCATTATACATGATCCCTTACAGACATTAGAAGTAGAAATTAAAAATAAATGTTGGCATAGAAGGTCTTGATTATGTATTGGGTGCACTTGGGTACTCATGGGAATTGTATTTTATAGATCAGCATATCAACTTCAGTTTTCAACATTCAAATCCATTATACATAATTCCGTATGGGCATCAGAAGTAAAACATAGAGAAAAAACTTTATAACTGAGTCCATGGCCTCTCATTGTTTCGATCAATGGTGGTAAATCCAACGGTGTTCATAGCACAACAGTTTATTTTCAGTGTTCCCATTGATATTTGGTAGACATTCAATATTCACCCATTTAAAGTCTGTGTCTGAACGTCCTTTTACAATAAAGTGTCTCATTAATTTTGGTGTGTTGTTTGCATTTTATGGTGCTTATATGTTCCTGTATTCTTGATTTTGCTTTAAGGGTTGTCATCCCCATGTTCTTCATCCTACATGGGCACATAGTCATGTAAATTACATTCATAGATTTACAGTTCGTAAAGTGTTTTAGTACCCAGAGAGTATGTATGTCTAGATCAAATTGTTTGTTCTTCTTTATAAATAAGCAGACAGAACAATGACCACAAGGAAAGTAGCCAACAATGGAGGGAATATTCCATACTTGTGTCAGTGTGTGGGTTTCAAGTTTTTTTGGTCTGATATGTACCAGTTGGTCTCTCAAAGATCTATTGCACTCAAAGGAGAATATAGGTTTTTTGAATTTTAAGGTACCCAACTTTAGAATTATCCAGTGTATATCCACAACTTTTTGACCTAGTTGGAGTAAATTCCATAGGAAGTCACACAAAACAAGCTATCATTCTCAAGTTTTTTTAAAGATTGCAGTAGTTGGTCTTTTTGACTGTTTGTGGCTTTCTTCTCAGCTTTTTGTATTATTCTCGTGGCATATGCTTTTCTTCACAGAGTTTTTGTGTTATCAAATTGTCAAACTGTTTGAAGTTGTGTTTTCCAGTACAGTTCCGTCTCAGCCTGAGGAATTCTTCCACTGGAACATTATCTCCTAGAGACTTGAGGTGGAAGCTATCATATCTGAGAAGGTTATTCCTATCTGTGGGTTTATAGAAAACTACACACACAAATGTATTTGACATTGGTATTATTTTTAGGTCTAAGAAAGAGATCTCCTCTCTGGTCATAGTAAACACTAAGAATGTGTTTCTTATATTGATTCAATCAGTGAATTCCTTAGCTTGTTCCTCTGTCCCTGTCCAAATCACAAGTAAAACATCAGTGTATCATTTCCACATAGAGATGTTTTCAGTAAAAGGATGTGAATGTGTCAAAATATGTTTCTTTTCAAAATCATGTACTTAAAGACAGACTACACTTGGAGCAAAGGTACTTCCCAACTAAGCACTGTGTACGTGCAAACAGCAATAATTTTCAAACTTGAAGTCATTTCTAATAAAAGTCCCTCCAAAACTCTCAAAGATTCTTCCTGCAGAAAGCTTGAATAAAGTGTCTCCACACCCATGGTAATAAGATGTTGGGTACTGGAATTCTAAGATACACCTTCCAGTCGGTTAAGAATATCTTTTGTGTCCTTCACATAAGAGGGCATAGTAGTCAGCAAAGGCCTTAAAAACATCTGTAAATTTTGACAGGGGTTCCAATGCCAAACCAATCACTGAGACAATAAGCCTTTTCGAAGGTAGAAATCTTCCTTTATGTACTTTTGGCAAGATGTAATGATATGGGACTTGTGGGTGAGTCTCAGAAAGGAATTCAACTTCCTCTTTGATAATCAATTGGTTAGACTCAGCTCTATTAACTAACAATTGGATATCCACCATCATGTCCGGAGTTAGATCACTCTCTGTTTTTTTGTAATTTCCAGTGTTCCCCAATAGTCCTAGACATTCCTCTCAGTACATATATATGGGTTCCAAATTGAATGTGGTTGGTGATATGATGTAAGACCATAAGGTCATTGGAAAATGTGTCCTCTTCTGTATTGTCTTTCTCTGGTGCCTGGCCTTGTATCCTCAAAGTCGCTAGAATTTAATTTTGAGGAGAAAGAATTGTTTGTGGAGCTATCTGATCTGTCAAAATATTTTAGTTGGGAATCCGGTCATGATTATGGAAATGTGCCATCAAATGAGATGTTTTGACATCTTTTTTAAATTTTTGACTCTTGTAGGTAGTTAAAGAATCAGTGAATTCTGCAATAGGTTTGCTTGTTGCATTTAATTTCTATTTGAAAATAGTGGTTGCAACGTGTGTTTTTAGGGCTGACTCGTTAATTTTTAATTTGGACTAAATATGCAACAGCAAGTTTTTTGCTGTCTGGATGATCAAGCCCTGCCAATCCCTGGTGCATTTCCAAGCAATTTACAACCAATTATTTATTTAATTCAGTCTCATACAGAAAAATCCATGATTTGTTGGTGCCCTGAGGTATTCTGTCATAATAGTACCATGGAGTAATGTTTTTACCAGTGACAATATTTGGTCTGATAATGTTTCCCAATCATTGATGATGGTAATGGTTTAGTTATTCGTTGAGTCACTGATCAGTGGGGTGCTGCCAGTATGGATGAGACCACATCATCATCAAAGGAAAGGTCTTCAGCAATTATTCTATATTAAAGTAATATTTTTAATGATGAATGGGGTATTTAAATTTGCTCTTTGCCACAAGACTCTTGAAGCTAAGCTGCTCCTCAGTCATATATTCACAAAGGGAGAGTAAGAGAAACTAGCTTCAAGCATGACCTATACTAACATACCTTCACCACAGGTGCATGAATCCGTTGAGTCTCTCTTAATGACTCAGTCTAAATTCATTTGTAATATTTGCTGTAAACTCAAGGTATCCAAAGGATATTGGAGAAGAAACCTCATTCCCAACTTATTTTGGCATGTTTCATTAGAGTAGGTGCATTCCACCCTGGTGGACTCAATCACTCTGGAAGTTCTTATATAATTGTTTTTATGGACTTAGGCAGAGATCTAGTGTTAAAAATATCTAAGGGTAACATCCCCAAAAAACTTGTTATTAACAGGCACCCTTCATATGATTAAAATTAATTTATAAAAGGATTGATGGTGAAGTACAATGGTTCACTCATCCTATTCCACTACCAACATGTTTCAACCAATTTTTCACGCCTATGCTGTCTATGGTCTTCTTCAAGGCCTACCTGTTCCCTGCCTACCTATTACATGTACTCCATGCAAAAGATGAGCCATAAGGCTCTCATACCTGTCTTGTGTAATCCTTCAGGATACCCCAAAAAAGAACATAACTATTCATTAATTATACCAACTATTTTTTTCAAGAAAAACAACTGTGCTTAGTTATGGTTTTTTCCAATGCCAACCTCATAATATACTCATCCCCACATGTGGTCCCTGCAAACAAACAAAGTGCCTGTGCAGTGCTTGTTTCGTAAAACTGCAAGACATTAACTTCATGCCAGGACCGAAAAACACCCTTCCCACACACCACGTCTACTTATTGCGCTGAATTCAACATTTAAATGATGCTGAATAGATTCAGATAGCATACTTTTATGTAGTCTGTCTTGTCTTGGATGTGCTTTATTTTAATCAAATCACAGTTAGCCTATTCTTAACTGTTGATTTGTTTGTATCAGGCATATGTTTGTCTGTAGATCAGACCAAATGCTAATCTTGTTAACCCCATGTAAAGTGCACTGATACCCTCGAGGGTCACGTTCCCGATATACAAAACTTTCTAAATAAATAAATACAAATAGTTGGCCTGTCCTTCTGATTAACCTATCCTGGGCAAAGATCATAGCGCTAGCGCTTGAATACGACCAGGAGTTTTGCAAGCTGCTATTTCGTTTTTTACAATTTTAAAAACCTATTGATGTAAGAATATGTGTTTTTGAAATTTCATTTCTGCAAGCTGCTATTTCGTTTTTAACAATTTTAAAAACCTATTGATTTAGAATATGTGTTTTTAAAATTACATTCCTGTGCTTTTACCTGTTTTCTGGTCGCTACTCCCCGGTCCACCACAGCTTGTGCTGATTGTGTGGAGGGAGGCTTAAGCGACACCACTTCCTGGTTGTCCCATCCTGGGCAGCCATCTTGGGGGAGGTTGACGGGCTAGTCTCCCCCCTCGCCCTCACTATTTTAGGGCGGGAGTATTGCGCGCACGATCACCTACCAACAAAGATCATAGCGCTAGCGCTTGAATACGACCAGGAGTTTTGCAAGCTGCTATTTCGTTTTTTACAATTTTAAAAACCTATTGATGTAAGAATATGTGTTTTTGAAATTTCATTTCTGCAAGCTGCTATTTCGTTTTTAACAATTTTAAAAACCTATTGATTTAGAATATGTGTTTTTAAAATTACATTCCTGTGCTTTTACCTGTTTTCTGGTCGCTACTCCCCGGTCCACCACAGCTTGTGCTGATTGTGTGGAGGGAGGCTTAAGCGACACCACTTCCTGGCTGTCCCATCCTGGGCAGCCATCTTGGGGGAGGTTGACGTGCTAGTCTCCCCCCTCGCCCTCACTATTTTAGGGCGGGAGTATTGCGCGCACGATCACCTACCAACAAAGATCATAGCGCTAGCGCTTGAATACGACCAGGAGTTTTGCAAGCTGCTATTTCGTTTTTTACAATTTTAAAAGCCTATTGATGTAAGAATATGTGTTTTTGAAATTTCATTTCTGCAAGCTGCTATTTTGTTTTTAACAATTTTAAAAACCTATTGATTTAGAATATGTGTTTTTAAAATTACATTCCTGTGCTTTTACCTGTTTTCTGGTCGCTACTCCCCGGTCCACCACAGCTTGTGCTGATTGTGTGGAGGGAGGCTTAAGCGACACCACTTCCTGGTTGTCCCATCCTGGGCAGCCATCTTGGGGGAGGTTGACGGGCTAGTCTCCCCCCTCGCCTAATCTATATGATCTCTCCCCATCCCGCGCAGCGGTGACGCGCAGCGGTAGCGCCGTATACGCGCCGAAGAGGCGCCAAAGAGAAGCCAGTCTGCGCCAGTCCGCGTCCAGACGCTTCTCGCTGGCCCTGGTCTGGGATGGTGACCGGCACCATGGTCGGTACTCGAGTTGCCTACAACTCTTTGTGGTTACACTCCTTACGCCCCCCTGTCAGTCCTTCCTGTTGCCATTCCGTCTCTCCAGCTAACACCGACCATCACTGCAAGCACTGTACATGGAGCACCTCCTGCCCATGTAACGATTCCCTCCCTTTGGGAGAGACTTTGAGATTGTATCTCCTCAATTGTCGGTCGCTACCTAAACACTCCACAGAGTTGCATCTGTTGATTGATGAGCTTAATCCTGACGCTCTATTTTTAACGGAAACTTGGCTTCAGATTGACAACGACCCGTCCTTAATATGGGCCATAACCTCCAGGCTACACCCTTAAGCACCTCGACCGCCAATCGGGGAGAGGCGGGGGCCTAGCAATTATATACAGGGACACCTTTAAGTGTCGGGTCACTCCTAATTCCTTGCTGACTTGTGAGAGCTTACACTTTGCACTTGATCTCTCCCCCACCACCACTTTTTCTGGTATTTTACTCTACCGACCACCAGGTTCCCTGAATAATTTTATCACTCAAATTACTGATCTCACCGCCAACGCAGTCGTGACCTCATCTAACCTCACTCTGCTTGGGGATTTTAATATCCATTCAGATGACCCCCAGGATATGGCAGCTAATAGCTTGCGGGCCAACATGCAAGCGTTAGACCTTTGCCAGAGAGGCTATCAGGCGACCCATAAGATGGGACATCTCCTTGATCACATATACAGTAATATCAATCTTAATGTAGAGTCACCTGTTCCTTTGCCTTGGACGGATCATTTTTTGATACCGTTCACCTGGCTTTCTAACTCTTGTTCCCCCTGTGAAGCCTCTACCAAGTACATGGGCCGGAAATGGTCCTCACTTCCCCTCACCGACTGGACAACGGCTCTCACTCAAGACCCCCCGAGAAGGGCCTCGACCCCTGCCTCTGCTTCTAGCAACTTTGATCACTGGATTTCCAGCACCTTAGACAAAGTTCTTCCCAAACGCCCCTGTAAACTCATCAGAAGACCTAAAGTTGCACCCTGGTACACTCCTGCTCTGAGGTTATTAAAGCTTGACTGCCGCAGACTAGAGAGAGCGTGGAGGAAGGACCATTCTCTGTCTAGGAAAGATGATTATAGGTCCGCAATGAGGCTCTATAAATCAGAGATTAAAATGGCGCAAACTTCCTTCTATGAAGGGAAAATTAGTGCTGCAGCCAACGCGCCTAGGGAAATCTTTAGGATAGCCAAATCCCTTATTTCACCTCCAGCTCAGCGTCCTACTGCTGAAGGGGCACAAGACCGCTGTAATGAGCTAGCTGCCTTTTTTTCCAAGAAAATCTCGACCATATACTCCTCATTTAGTAATCCTACGGTCAACACCCCCTCCGTCCCTTCTAAGCCAGCTGACTCTCCGGCTCTCTGCAAGCTGGATACAATTCCGCTTCTTGATGCCGGCAGCCTGGATGGATTAATCTCCAAAGTTTCTTCCGGCTCTCCTAATGACCCGGCACCCCCCCGGATCCTTGTCAAGGCACTGGACGTTATTCGTCCTGTTATCCTGGAAGCTTTAAACACCTCTATTGTGTCCAGGTCGGTCCCGCTTGCTTGGAAGTGTGCCATGGTGAGGGCGCTTCTCAAGAAACCCTCCTTGGACCAAAACAACTTGTCCAACTACCGTCCCATTTCGTTGCTTCCCTGGCTGAGTAAATTGCTGGAGAGGCACGCCAACAATATCTTAACAGACTATTTGGAGTCCAACTGTCTGTTGCGTGCCTCCCAGACAGGTTTTCACCCTCAACATGGCACAGAAACCGCCATGTTGGCGGTCACAGAGGAAGCAAGAATGACTTTGGATCGGGGAGGAAAGGTGGCCATTATCTTGTTAGACCTTAGCGCCGCGTTCGACACGGTGAACCATGCCACGCTAGTACACCGACTGGCGGGCATGGGCGTGTCGGGCGCGGCTCTGGACTGGCTCACCTCCTTTCTGAGTGAGCGCTTTTTCCGGGTCTTCGAGGGTGAGATAGTCTCTCCTAAACATCCTCTCAGGTGTGGGGTCCCTCAGGGCTCCTCCCTGAGCCCGACCCTCTTTAACGCCTACATGGAGCCTCTGGACAGGATAGTCCATCCCTTTGGTGTGCGTATAGTCACCTACGCGGATGATACGCAGCTGGTGGTCTCGTTAGACCACGCTGATGGATCATCCAACACCTTAGGCCCCTGTCTAGAGGCTGTTGCCAGTTGGATGCAAGCCTCCTGTCTCAAGCTTAACGGGGAGAAGACAGACATCATTCTCCTCGGAAATCCCTCCCCTTCTGCTCTTGCACCCGTCTGGCCACCATGTCTTGGCGCTCCTCCTGTCCCCAAGTCCCAGATAAAGAGCCTCGGGATCTGGCTTGACACCGCCCTTGATTTCTCGGTCCAGGCTACTAAGACTGCGGCCACTTGCTTCGGACTTATGAGGATGCTCCGGCGGGTGCTCCCTTTGCTCCCTTTCCAGGCGAGGAGGATCATGGTCCAGGCCCTGATTCTCTCCCGCCTGGATTATGGGAACGCTCTCTACCTGGGAGCACCGGCTTCGGTTCTTCAGAGGCTCCAGGTCACAGAAAACAGTGCGGCCCGCCTACTGTTCAATCTGTCCCGTCGGCAGTCGGCGAGGAAGGCTCTGAGGGACCTCCATTGGCTCCCAATGACTGCCAGAGTGCAGTTTAAAGCTCTGTGCATTATGCACAAATCCTTTCATCGTGTAGGCCCAGCGATTCTGCACCCTCTGGTCACGCCTTATGTTCCAACACGCCCCCTTCGGTCTGGTACTCTGCAGTTGGCCACCTCCTCTAAAATTAATAAAGCCCGTTGGGGTGGCCGTTCCTTTTCCCATTCGGCGACCAGACTTTGGAACGCCCTTCCCTTTGCCATCCGAGGAAATAGCAACCTCCTCTTGTTCAGAAAGGCCTTGAAAACGCATTTGTTTGCTAAATCCTGCTGATCTGCCCTGAGCCTGCGCTAAACCATTTTATCTTCAAGCGCTGCGAGGCCTCAGGGCAGTTATGCGCTATACAAATGCAATTTTTCATTTCATTTCATTTCATTTATACTTATCTTAACACCCCAATGATAACCACTTTTCTGAAAGAGCAGAATAGAGATTCCATTGTTTCTTCACAAACATTTGTGGTTTCCTTCCCATATCCGGCTTGGAAACCATATTGGAACATGTTGGAAATGGGTTATCTGGTTGGCTAGGGTATGCACCTAAAACAGGCAGGATCCCGCACTCTAATCAGGATAAAGGGGATTACACATCAAAATAACCCCTGCTCACCCCCTTGGTTGTGTGGCATGAGCAGTAAGGCTTATCTAGGAGGCAGTGTGTAAAGTATTTACACTTAACACACAGGAATACAGAGAACACCCTACAGAAGGACACCACACCAGTTTTAGAAAAATATTCAATATTTCTCAGTGTAAAACAAGACCAAAAACAATAAAAATTCAAAATGCAGAAATCAAACTATGAATAAAGCAAAAATAGACAGTTCCTTGAAGTCGATAGCTCTGTCTGAAGCTATCACGGCCTCTTGAGCAAACAGATTCAACAGTTCTGGCTGACTTTGGCGTCGCAGGCCAGCTACGGTGCCAGGGAGACCCTTAAAACAGTACCTTTGGAGATGCAGGGCATCAGACCTTGCTGTGAGCTCTGGCGGAGTGGTGTCAGTTCATGGAGTCGATGAAGGAGTTGTTGCAGCTCTAAATCCTTGAGTTTGAAGTCAGGAGTGCAGGCATGCGTCAGGTCTGTTGTGTGAAGTGGAGCAATCCGACATGCGGTGCCCCCAGGTCGCGTGGAGATACAAATGGGGATGATGGACGGAGTGTTTGAGCAAATCAAACACTCACCCCCAGTCAACTGATCTGGGTTTAATCCATCACCATTCTTTAGCCCACTCAGCCACCCCATTTCAGACATGGCCATACGCAAATCAGTCTGACCCTGTGCCTCATGGGAACAGTCCAGCCCGAACTGCCAAGCCATGTCTTCCATGGACCGGAAACAAGCATCCTGGGACCGGTTTCGGATTCATAATCCTCATCAGCCAGGCTATCTTGAATCCAGTGGCCAAGTGAGCAAGGGACTCACGTCTGAGCATACCCTGCCACACTTAGGGCGAACAAAGCGATACAAATGGGGATGATGGACGGAGCGTTTGAGCAAATCAAACACTCACCCCCAGTCAACTGATCTGGTTTTAATCCATCACCATTCTTTAGCCCACTCAGCCACCCCATTTCAGACATGGCCATACGCAAATCAGTCTGACCCTGTGCCTCATGGGAACAGTCCAGCCCGAACTGCCAAGCCATGTCTTCCATGGACCGGAAACAAGCATCCTGGGACCGGTTTCGGAATCATAATCCTCATCAGCCAGGCTATCTTGAATCCAGTGGCCAAGTGAGCAAGGGACTCACGTCTGAGCATACCCTGCCACACTTAGGGCGAACAAAGCGATACAAATGGGGATGATGGACGGAGCGTTTGAGCAAATCAAACACTCACCCCCAGTCAACTGATCTGGGTTTAATCCATCACCATTCTTTAGCCCACTCAGCCACCCCATTTCAGACATGGCCATACGCAAATCAGTCTGACCCTGTGCCTCATGGGAACAGTCCAGCCCGAACTGCCGAGCCATGTCTTCCATGGACCGGAAACAAGCATACTGGGACCGGTTTCCGATTCATAATCCTCATCAGCCAGGCTATCTTGAATCCAGTGGCCAAGTGAGCAAGGGACTCACGTCTGAGCATACCCTGCCACACTTAGGGCGAACAAAGCGATACAAATGGGGATGATGGACGGAGCGTTTGAGCAAATCAAACACTCACCCCCAGTCAACTGATCTGGGTTTAATCCATCACCATTCTTTAGCCCACTCAGCCACCCCATTTCAGACATGGCCATACGCAAATCAGTCTGACCCTGTGCCTCATGGGAACAGTCCAGCCCGAACTGCCAAGCCATGTCTTCCATGGACCGGAAACAAGCATCCTGGGACCGGTTTCGGATTCATAATCCTCATCAGCCAGGCTATCTTGAATCCAGTGGCCAAGTGAGCAAGGGACTCACGTCTGAGCATACCCTGCCACACTTAGGGCAAACAAAGCGATACAAATGGGGATGATGGACGGTTGCGTGGAGGCAGACGCTCAGTGACGTTGTCCAGCGGCGTCAGTGAGACCAGGGCTATGATACGAAGTGTGGCGGTGCTTGTTACGGTGCTAACAGGTGGTGCTAAGAGGTCACGGTGCAAGCAGCATCGTTGTTGTTGCTGACACGCTGTCATCAGTAGATCCAAGGCTGCAGTGCGAGACGGAGGAATGCAATTCCTAGGGCCCACAGGTCAATGTGCAGGCAGCGGCATCTGTTGACGAACTGGAGTCGATCTCACTGGCATCAGTTGGCCAACGCTGCATTGTGGAATGGGGCGGGGGCCATGTAACTTACGAGTGGTGCCCCTAAACCACGGTCACTGAGACCAGGGCTGTGGTGCAAAGTGGGACGGTGCTCCCTGTTCTCCACCAGCTGTGCCAATAGGTCACAGTGCTGGCTGCGGCGGCAGTTATATCAGGGCGGCACTGTGACGTGAGGCAGTGTATGGAGCCGACGCCGACATCGTTGATGGCATCAGTTTACCTTTTCTCCTTTTTGACAGCTAAAACATCTAGTTCCAGAAGCCGGTTCCCAGAATATGTTGAAGTCATTGATTTCCCTGAGACTTCCACCAGGAGGCAATTTTACATGAAGCCCACGGAGATACCTAGGATGCAGAAAGCACAGTTCAGTCCTTTCCCGGCCCAAGACAGAAGCAGCAACTGTAGGCCAACCCAGCAAAGCACACAGCAAAGTAGCAGTGTCTCCTCACAGCTCTTCCAGCTCTTCTTCCTGGCAAGTATCTTAATCCAGCAGTAATCTAAAGTTCTGGGGTCAGGGCCCCAATATTTATACCACATTTTTCTTTGAAGACTGTATAAACAGAGTTCCTCTTGCACACATAAACCAATTCAGCCTGGCTCATGCTGGGTTCACCACAGGTGGTGCAGACAGCTTTGTGAGAGGCATCCACAGTCTATTCAGGTGCAAGCGACAACTCCTTCCACTACTCTGATTGCAGCCAGGTCTATTCAGCCTGGCTATGAGTCACACATTAAAATATCAGCTCCCTCTTGTGTCTGTCTAGTGTGAATGCGCATCCCCGTCTCCGGCCACTCTGAATCCAATGGGGAATACACAAACAGGCAGAGGCACACTGGATGGTTAGACAAGAAAATACCCACTTTCTAAAAGTGCTTTTTTTAAACACATAATAAAAAATCATCTCTACTAAAAGATGTATTTTAAATCCTGATTTCAGACATACTAAACTCTATTTCTCCATCTTGTCCCAATGGAAATTTAGATGTTACAAGGCAACCCACATGTTAGCCTATGTGAAATATAGCCTTTCAGTAGTGAACACGCACAGCACAGTATTTCATTATCAGGACATACAACATTCACTATTACATTTTACATGCAGTGCACCCTGCCCACAGGGGTACCTTGGAAATACCTGAGGGGTGTCTTACATGTAAGAAAATGGAAGGTTAGGGCCTGGCAAGTGGGTGCACTTGCCAGGTCGACATGGCAGTTGAAAACTGCACGCAGACACTGCAGAGTCAGGTCTGAGACACCTTTGAAAAGCTACTTGTGTGGGTGGCACAATCAGTGCTGCATGTCCAGCAGTATCATTTGATTTACTGGCCCTGGGCATACCTGTGCACTGTACTAAGGACTTAGTAGTAAATCAAAAAAGCAAATTATGGAAATACAAATCCATAAACACAATATACATGGAGAGCATATGCACTTTAACACTGAATAGCAGTCTTAAAACCAACAAAAACAAAGTAAAAACCAGGAAGCCAAAAAGTCTGGAGGTGAACCCAGTGAAAACCCAAGTCTAACAGAACATCTTGCCAATTTAATCTGTTTTGAACTTTACCCCAATATCCTATCAGTGAGAACTGTAAGTGTACAGTTAAAATCTTAAACTCCAGGTCACCGTGTGATCCAGGCAGGGCTCAAGTGAATCCAAAAGGGTTGGTGCCTTGTCATGGTCCAGGTCTATTGTAAGCCCAGCAAGCTATTTGTAAAATTATATTCTTCTAGGGGCTTACAGTTGAATCCTGTAATCCCTTTCAAAACACCATATGTACATAGAAAGTTGCAGAGCATGTTGTTAGCCTCCTTGCCTAAACGACACTCTCCGCCACTTCTGAAATGCAGGGCTGCACCATATTTAAAAGAATATGGTGCAGCCCTGCATTTCCCCCTATGCTGACGCTAAATTTAGCAGTTTAGCGCCAACGCAGGCACCCTTGCACCATAGTGCAAAGTGGTCTGTGTGCAGGGGAAGATTGTTTATGTGCAGGAAGGTCCCCATTCCTGCACATAAACAGTCTTGAAATGCTGTTTTGTGACTTCTTTGTGTGCTGCTTAATGCAGCACACACATAAGTTGCAAATTTTTTTTTTTTAAAAAGATTGTTTACGTGCAGGAAGGGTGACCTTCCTGTACATGAACACAATTGGCCTTTTGCTGTTTGCATGTGTGCTACACAATGCAGCACACACGAAAACAGCAAAAACAAGGAGAAATTAAAAATGTCTCCTCGCTTCGCCAGGTTAAGACCAGGTTTTCCCTGGTCTTAATTCTAGTGCTGCCTCCTATTTACACCTCCCTTGTACATAGGAGGCAGCATCAGAAGCAATGGTGCGTTGGAATGCCCACCGCAACTCCCATTGCCCTCCCCTTTCATGCTAAGCATAGTGTGAAAGGCTGCCTTATTTACAAGGCAGTGTTTAGCCACATTAAGTGGCTTAACGCTGCTGTGTAAATAAGCTGATGCCCCTATCGCCACAGGAACATTGAAAAAAGTGATGTTCCCATGGTGATATGGGCTTGTACATTTGCCCCTGAGTTTCTCAATCGCAAAGATCTGAAACTGCTAAAATAAATGGTTTGTTGGTTTTTTGGATAAGACTTTTGGCTCTTATTTAATCTTGTTGTTTTTTGTCTAAAACATTTAAAAAATCATATCTCCAGTTCCTCTTTACCTATTGCAACCTTCTTAGTGCATTTATCTTCATCTTTGTTTCTTTGTTCTTCTACATACAGTTATACATTTTATTGTGTTTTGTACAATAATTCTTAGTTCTGCTTGAGCTTAGCACTCACTTCTCTGGGGATTGCCTACTGCTAGAGCAATAGTTACCAGGCACTGAGCAGAGATACTTTCAGAACTTTGCTTTTGCCTAACTGTAATGGAATTCTTAAGCTGGGAATGGTACCCCTCTCCCAAATAAATAACCTCAATCCAGACATATATTAAGTTCAAAAGGTTACAGACTTAGATTTACTAAAAACTAGGCAAGGCAATGCTGAGTCAAAACATGCAACACTGCATTGCATGAAGAGGAATTGTGCAGTGCCTTATTAGGTAAGAGCTGCACAATGGTGATGTCATTAGCAGCGCTTGACCCAAAAATGATGTGCTACGGTGATGATAAAGTATTGCTCCATGGCACAAAAGTGTGCAAGGCGAAAAGGTGTTGTCTTGCAAGATATTTGTACTTAAGTCACATCCTTCTGGTTTCATTTGGCCTGGGAATTCCACAAAA
The DNA here is from genome assembly GCF_964261635.1 of Lissotriton helveticus. Taxonomy (NCBI): domain Eukaryota; kingdom Metazoa; phylum Chordata; class Amphibia; order Caudata; family Salamandridae; genus Lissotriton; species Lissotriton helveticus. The sequence continues at coordinate 879,423,566 of NC_136071.1, read as the reverse complement.
TGGCGGGTTGCACCATTTTAGTTAATCTTGCTCTGCCTGAAATCCTGGGAATGTTTGCGCTATTCCAGTCCTATTATGCCCACATTGCATATTTTATGAGGAGTTTCATCCCATGCGATGCAATACTGTGTCAATGCTGTGCAATTTTCAGCACAAAAATACTTTTGCACACTATAGTTGATTGATGCTACTATTGACACTGGAGCATCCTTCTGCATCGTGTCTTGACTTAGCTCAAATTTAGTAAACTTTGGCCTAAGTGCCATCTTATCCATTGACTGCTATATAAGAGTAGCGTTCCAACCCATATCCAATGCATATGTATTGTGATACTCATTTGCTTGGTAAAATATGCATTATACCTGAACTAATCCTGAGAAAAACCATATAAATGTAATTTTAAAGAAATACTGGACGTTTTGGGCACTTTGGTGAGAAAAGCAGAATACATCAAATGGTGTTGTCGACTGGCACTGAACTGAATTACTCGATCTTAACTGGAATATCCAAAGAGCATCCAATAAGGCAGTTAGTCGTAATTATTATGGTTAAGGCTTAAACCCTCATTCATTGTACCCTGGCAGGTAGAGCTTAATCACCATTCTTAATTTTATACTGAATTATAAAAACGGGGAGGGGGAGATAATGTATGTGAAAAGGGAAACTCTTCTGAATCACCAATTTAGCATTCATCTAGTGTCTCTTCTGATATTCCAATTATCTTATTAACAGTGATTTCTGTGAACTGTTGGATCAGGCTCCATAAGCTGCCCCTTTTCGGATGCTAGCGAGCAGCAGAGAGCTACGGTGGCCGCACAGAGCACCAGATATAAGAGAAGTTCCTTCAATGGCCATATACATCAATAATGTGTATGCATCTCTAAATGTCCAGATAGAGTGACAGTAACAAGTTAATTATGAACACTGATTATTCAAAAATTGTGTTTATTTTTCTTTTTTTATATACATATAAATTCATATAAATACTGTTTTGAATCAAAAAATTACATAGAAAATCCATCAAATAGTTACAAAAATCACAAATCATACATTACAATCATATAAATAGGCGAAAAATAATAATACCCCACGGTAACAATCAACCAAGCAACTTACTCACGTGCTACCAGTCATACTACAACCATACCACATACTGAGATGAAAAGAAGGAACTGGATTCCAATTAGCTAGATAACAATGCTAATACTATACAAGGGCCACAAGATGTAACAGTCGGCCCTTGTAGCAGGTCTACGCGCGTTTCGGTGGTTCAAGCCACCTTCCTCAGGACCTTGTACATCATCTAGTGCAGATACCAGGGGATCAAAACAAAAAAAAAGGAGAAGAAGAATTGCCTAAGGAAAAGGGAAGAAAACAAGTCTGTCACTCCAAAATACACAAAAATTGTATATGCAAGAACATTAGACATTCACTGTTAAGCTAGACTCTGGGAGCTCATCAACGTGACCATAGAGAAGGAGTCCTACATCTCACAAGATATATTTTTATAAATCAAACTCTTGGCAAGAATTGAGACATAGATTAGCCAAAACTGTGGCAGAGAGAGGACATTTTTTAAGGTCAACAGTAACAAATCGTTCTCAAAACCTATTAGTGATCCCTACGTGAGCAAGGATTAGACTGCAGCCATAAGTTTACTATTTATAAAAAGAGGGGGGCAACAAGGCATACCCTAATCTAGTACGAAGAAATTTGAGCTAATAATGACACATCATGGCATGTGATGAAATACTTACAATATAATATAAGAGTATCTTTTCAAAAGATATATATAATCAGTAAAATCAAGAGTAGGATGAAATCCGGTGCACAGCTTCTACATAAAATTAAAAAAGACTTTTAGAATAAAGTGTGCTCAAAGGACTGGCTGAAACTAATGTGTTTTCCACAATTGGAAAGCTTACCAATGGTACCTCTCACGATGGAAACAGGGGACAGAAAAGCTAAAAAGCTTCATATAATGGATTGGATAGTCAAACTGTTCCGTGTTGCGGGCTGCAGAAAAAACATACAGAGCCAAGGTGTCATACTTAATGTAGAACATATATGGGAAACACCAAGATTTATGTACGTGCCTCCTAACAGACCACTCTTCATTTAATGCTGTTAGTAATCAAGTTCACCGATTGACATACCCAAATGGTCGCAGGATGTCCGTGCTGATAAGGGTTCTCAATGTACTCATGTATTTAGTATTTATCAAAACGAAGATCTCAATTAAATACGGGCGGCGAGGGAGCTAAGTTCTGTTGCTTCTGGATCTATCAAGGGGTGAAAAATGTATAGAAAAGTCCTCTTAGTACCGATACCGGTACACAGTTTGGAGATTACTGAACCATAGTAACAAATAAATGAGCTTACTTCTGTATGTGGTAAATAAGCCATCCATAGATAGGGTATAGTTTCCAACACCAGCGACCCTAAAAGTTAAAAGAAGTACGAGCGTTATATGCGTGCAGCATAAAGCAAGGGTCTGCTATGGAAGAGTATGCGCTGTTAATAGCATAATAGCATCAACCAGAAACACATACTAAAACATATGGCGGTCCATGCCACGGTGAAGAATAGTGACTTCGGACTACTCATCTTACAAAACCCCCGGGTGCGTGTGCATATACAAGAAAAGCCCGTCAATAGCGAGTAGCTCATTTGTAATCAACAGGACATGTTAACAGCTTAGACAAGTCTCAACCCATATCGCAAATGAAAAAGCGATAGCTATTCCAAATTCCTACGTCAAAAATATCACTCTAGTTTGCTTACTTAGTGATTCGCAGTGGTGCGACGTGATCCCTCTACGTCGGAAGAAACCCTCAGCGAAAGATCGCAGAAGCCCGTCATGTTTTATAACTACCGCGATAGGTCCTAAAATCACGCGAGAAGTTTACAAAGAAGCGTAACAGGTAGTGGGAGTCTCCCATCATGGGCATAGATAGAGGACTGCGAGATAGCGTCCATCTTACTAATGCCTAACAATAAGGGCCGATCAAGCCACAATTATAAGCATGCCAGAATGTCCGTTTAACAAGAACAACAAGTACAATGAAAATGTTAAATATATAAAAAAGATACTAAAAAAGTTCAAATCAATACATATATAGTTCAAGGGGAATGCAGAATACGTAATAGTTTAGAGGAGTCTCCCATCATAGGCAGGGACATAGTACTAAACAAAAAAGACTCCCAAGTAGCGTCCATCTTTCTAGTGTGGAGTCACAAAAGATGGAGTCATTTCACCATCTAGATGAGATGGAAAAGGTTTAAATAAGTTTCATGAATCAAGTAAATTCCATGTATCATGAATGAATCAATGCATGTCAGAAGTCAAATTCGCTAAAGAGAGGGAAATAGAATTCCTATGTGACACACTCCCTACTGAACCATTTGCTACAGTGAAGGCTCCCAAAATTCGGGGGCAGGATATGTACTCTAAGATTTCCATGTCAGATTCCCAAAGTGGCGCATGATGAGTCAAGGCAGGGGTTCATTACTTGGTCACATACCAAGATAACTCTTCATTTAGCCCTCGCTTGACACTATCCAAATGGTAAATCCAAAAGGTTTCACGTTTTTTACGCGTGATTTCGCTCGATTGTCCCATTTTAGTTATAACCTTTTCAAGGATAGACCATTTGATCTCATTCTCTCCATGAGATTTCTCAATACAATGTTGAACTAACGGGGCTGACAACTTGTTGGTCCTAATAGCGGACTTATGTTCGCTGAAACGGACGCGAAACTCACGACCCGTCTCACCAACATAAGCCAGACCACAGTCACAAAATAGAATGTACACGATGTTGCTACTGCGACAGTTTGTGAGAAAGCGTAGCTTAATCTTTTTTTCATTGTAGGTAACTGTGTCAGATGTGATCGCTGAATCACACGCGTGGCAGGAGCCACATCTGTGATTGCCCATTATTGCAGGAAGTCCAGTAATAGAAAGCTGGTTGTTCAATTGAGAATTTCTCGAGGGGGGTCTGGCATGAACCAGCATATCCCTCAGATTTCTGTTCCTCCTATAAGCCAACATGGGGAGAGGAAGTGGAGAACCGTTCTCATCCGAGTTCAAAATTCTCCAATTTTTATTGATAATATTACGAACCTTGTGGTTCAATGTGGAATGATTGATCACACATGTGATTCGATCATGTTTGGTTCGGGAATTACCTCGCAGGAGTGCAGATCTATCATAATATTTGGCCCTTTTGTAGGCTTGACGCACAAGGCGATGTGGATAGCCCCGTTTAATTAGTCTTTCTTTAAGTGCATCTCCATATTGATGGAATGAGCCAATATCTGTACAATTGCGGCGAATTCGTAAGAATTCGCCGAAAGGTATCGATTCCCTTTGGCAGGTCGGATGGTAACTGCCAAATTCCAAAATGGTGTTTTTAGCGGTACTTTTCCTAAATAGACTGACTGTTAGGTGTCCATTGGTCCCTGCAATGCTGATGTCTAAGAAGTCAACTTTTAGACTACTCCGGTTCATAGTGAACCTCAAGTTGGTGTCACTTGCATTGAGCCAAAGGAAAAAAGCTTGTAGTTGTTCTTCTGGTCCTTTCCAAATAAAAAAAATATCATCAATAAAACGCTTCCAAACAGAAATATTCTCAAAAAATGGGGCCAGTTCGTTGTAAATATTAGTAAGCTCCCATTCCCCCATGAATGTATTAGCCACACTCGGGGCACAAGAAGCCCCCATAGATGTACCCTGAATTTGCTTAAAGATCTTCCCATTGTCTTCAAAAAAGTTATTCATAAGTACAATCTCCAAACATTGGAGGATGAAAGCATCAGGGCGATCGGATGGGTGTCTCATGAGAAGGTTGGACACCGACTGTAACGCCCGACATTGAGGGATGTTGGTGTATAACGCCTCAATGTCGAGCGTCACCAGTATGTCTGTGTCAGAATTGAATGGCAAACCCTCTATTTTGTTAATTATATCCCCGGTGTCACGGATATAAGAGGCATATTTCTGAGTTAATGGGCACAAGAATCTGTCCACATACTTTGACAGTGGTTCAGTACAAGAACCAATAGTCGAAACAATAGGTCGCATTGGTGGATTGATTTCTGACTTGTGGGTCTTAGGGAGACCATACAAAACAGAAGTGGTGGGAGTTGTTCTGTTGAGAAAAACATACTCATCTTCACAAATATAACCATCTGAGAAGGCCACCTGAGTTATTTCTTGGATGTATCTAGTCAGGCGGTCCAATTCCTTCCGCTGGGCAGGTCTGTAGTGGTCTGCTACGGCTAGCATTTCCAACATTTTGTCATCATAATTTGCTTTATCAAATACAGTAATACCCCCGCCTTTGTCACAAGGCTTGATAATTATGGAGGGATTATTCTTCAATTCATTCAGAGATATTATTTCTGAATGAGAAAGGTTGGGTTGAGGGGTATAGGTGTTTTTTATAACCCTCGCAATATCTTGAAGGACATTCTGTTCAAAAATGCGTACCTCTGTACCTACCATGTCCAAAGTCGGTGTAAAGGTCGATGCTGGTTTGCAGCCCGACAGGTTAATCGCTTCCTCACAGGGTGGACGATCAGTGAAGAATCTTGTGGGAGAACAACTCCCACCACTTCTGTTTTGTATGGTCTCCCTAAGACCCACAAGTCAGAAATCAATCCACCAATGCGACCTATTGTTTCGACTATTGGTTCTTGTACTGAACCACTGTCAAAGTATGTGGACAGATTCTTGTGCCCATTAACTCAGAAATATGCCTCTTATATCCGTGACACCGGGGATATAATTAACAAAATAGAGGGTTTGCCATTCAATTCTGACACAGACATACTGGTGACGCTCGACATTGAGGCGTTATACACCAACATCCCTCAATGTCGGGCGTTACAGTCGGTGTCCAACCTTCTCATGAGACACCCATCCGATCGCCCTGATGCTTTCATCCTCCAATGTTTGGAGATTGTACTTATGAATAACTTTTTTGAATACAATGGGAAGATCTTTAAGCAAATTCAGGGTACATCTATGGGGGCTTCTTGTGCCCCGAGTGTGGCTAATACATTCATGGGGGAATGGGAGCTTACTAATATTTACAACGAACTGGCCCCATTTTTTGAGAATATTTCTGTTTGGAAGCGTTTTATTGATGATATTTTTTTTATTTGGAAAGGACCAGAAGAACAACTACAAGCTTTTTTCCTTTGGCTCAATGCAAGTGACACCAACTTGAGGTTCACTATGAACCGGAGTAGTCTAAAAGTTGACTTCTTAGACATCAGCATTGCAGGGACCAATGGACACCTAACAGTCAGTCTATTTAGGAAAAGTACCGCTAAAAACACCATTTTGGAATTTGGCAGTTACCATCCGACCTGCCAAAGGGAATCGATACCTTTCGGCGAATTCTTACGAATTCGCCGCAATTGTACAGATATTGGCTCATTCCATCAATATGGAGATGCACTTAAAGAAAGACTAATTAAACGGGGCTATCCACATCGCCTTGTGCGTCAAGCCTACAAAAGGGCCAAATATTATGATAGATCTGCACTCCTGCGAGGTAATTCCCGAACCAAACATGATCGAATCACATGTGTGATCAATCATTCCACATTGAACCACAAGGTTCGTAATATTATCAATAAAAATTGGAGAATTTTGAACTCGGATGAGAACGGTTCTCCACTTCCTCTCCCCATGTTGGCTTATAGGAGGAACAGAAATCTGAGGGATATGCTGGTTCATGCCAGACCCCCCTCGAGAAATTCTCAATTGAACAACCAGCTTTCTATTACTGGACTTCCTGCAATAATGGGCAATCACAGATGTGGCTCCTGCCACGCGTGTGATTCAGCGATCACATCTGACACAGTTACCTACAATGAAAAAAAGATTAAGCTACGCTTTCTCACAAACTGTCGCAGTAGCAACATCGTGTACATTCTATTTTGTGACTGTGGTCTGGCTTATGTTGGTGAGACGGGTCGTGAGTTTCGCGTCCGTTTCAGCGAACATAAGTCCGCTATTAGGACCAACAAGTTGTCAGCCCCGTTAGTTCAACATTGTATTGAGAAATCTCATGGAGAGAATGAGATCAAATGGTCTATCCTTGAAAAGGTTATAACTAAAATGGGACAATCGAGCGAAATCACGCGTAAAAAACGTGAAACCTTTTGGATTTACCATTTGGATAGTGTCAAGCGAGGGCTAAATGAAGAGTTATCTTGGTATGTGACCAAGTAATGAACCCCTGCCTTGACTCATCATGCGCCACTTTGGGAATCTGACATGGAAATCTTAGAGTACATATCCTGCCCCCGAATTTTGGGAGCCTTCACTGTAGCAAATGGTTCAGTAGGGAGTGTGTCACATAGGAATTCTATTTCCCTCTCTTTAGCGAATTTGACTTCTGACATGCATTGATTCATTCATGATACATGGAATTTACTTGATTCATGAAACTTATTTAAACCTTTTCCATCTCATCTAGATGGTGAAATGACTCCATCTTTTGTGACTCCACACTAGAAAGATGGACGCTACTTGGGAGTCTTTTTTGTTTAGTACTATGTCCCTGCCTATGATGGGAGACTCCTCTAAACTATTACGTATTCTGCATTCCCCTTGAACTATATATGTATTGATTTGAACTTTTTTAGTATCTTTTTTATATATTTAACATTTTCATTGTACTTGTTGTTCTTGTTAAACGGACATTCTGGCATGCTTATAATTGTGGCTTGATCGGCCCTTATTGTTAGGCATTAGTAAGATGGACGCTATCTCGCAGTCCTCTATCTATGCCCATGATGGGAGACTCCCACTACCTGTTACGCTTCTTTGTAAACTTCTCGCGTGATTTTAGGACCTATCGCGGTAGTTATAAAACATGACGGGCTTCTGCGATCTTTCGCTGAGGGTTTCTTCCGACGTAGAGGGATCACGTCGCACCACTGCGAATCACTAAGTAAGCAAACTAGAGTGATATTTTTGACGTAGGAATTTGGAATAGCTATCGCTTTTTCATTTGCGATATGGGTTGAGACTTGTCTAAGCTGTTAACATGTCCTGTTGATTACAAATGAGCTACTCGCTATTGACGGGCTTTTCTTGTATATGCACACGCACCCGGGGGTTTTGTAAGATGAGTAGTCCGAAGTCACTATTCTTCACCGTGGCATGGACCGCCATATGTTTTAGTATGTGTTTCTGGTTGATGCTATTATGCTATTAACAGCGCATACTCTTCCATAGCAGACCCTTGCTTTATGCTGCACGCATATAACGCTCGTACTTCTTTTAACTTTTAGGGTCGCTGGTGTTGGAAACTATACCCTATCTATGGATGGCTTATTTACCACATACAGAAGTAAGCTCATTTATTTGTTACTATGGTTCAGTAATCTCCAAACTGTGTACCGGTATCGGTACTAAGAGGACTTTTCTATACATTTTTCACCCCTTGATAGATCCAGAAGCAACAGAACTTAGCTCCCTCGCCGCCCGTATTTAATTGAGATCTTCGTTTTGATAAATACTAAATACATGAGTACATTGAGAACCCTTATCAGCACGGACATCCTGCGACCATTTGGGTATGTCAATCGGTGAACTTGATTACTAACAGCATTAAATGAAGAGTGGTCTGTTAGGAGGCACGTACATAAATCTTGGTGTTTCCCATATATGTTCTACATTAAGTATGACACCTTGGCTCTGTATGTTTTTTCTGCAGCCAGCAACACGGAACAGTTTGACTATCCAATCCATTATATGAAGCTTTTTAGCTTTTCTGTCCCCTGTTTCCATCGTGAGAGGTACCATTGGTAAGCTTTCCAATTGTGGAAAACACATTAGTTTCAGCCAGTCCTTTGAGCACACTTTATTCTAAAAGTCTTTTTTAATTTTATGTAGAAGCTGTGCACCGGATTTCATCCTACTCTTGATTTTACTGATTATATATATCTTTTGAAAAGATACTCTTATATTATATTGTAAGTATTTCATCACATGCCATGATGTGTCATTATTAGCTCAAATTTCTTCGTACTAGATTAGGGTATGCCTTGTTGCCCCCCTCTTTTTATAAATAGTAAACTTATGGCTGCAGTCTAATCCTTGCTCACGTAGGGATCACTAATAGGTTTTGAGAACGATTTGTTACTGTTGACCTTAAAAAATGTCCTCTCTCTGCCACAGTTTTGGCTAATCTATGTCTCAATTCTTGCCAAGAGTTTGATTTATAAAAATATATCTTGTGAGATGTAGGACTCCTTCTCTATGGTCACGTTGATGAGCTCCCAGAGTCTAGCTTAACAGTGAATGTCTAATGTTCTTGCATATACAATTTTTGTGTATTTTGGAGTGACAGACTTGTTTTCTTCCCTTTTCCTTAGGCAATTCTTCTTCTCCTTTTTTTTTGTTTTGATCCCCTGGTATCTGCACTAGATGATGTACAAGGTCCTGAGGAAGGTGGCTTGAACCACCGAAACGCGCGTAGACCTGCTACAAGGGCCGACTGTTACATCTTGTGGCCCTTGTATAGTATTAGCATTGTTATCTAGCTAATTGGAATCCAGTTCCTTCTTTTCATCTCAGTATGTGGTATGGTTGTAGTATGACTGGTAGCACGTGAGTAAGTTGCTTGGTTGATTGTTACCGTGGGGTATTATTATTTTTCGCCTATTTATATGATTGTAATGTATGATTTGTGATTTTTGTAACTATTTGATGGATTTTCTATGTAATTTTTTGATTCAAAACAGTATTTATATGAATTTATATGTATATAAAAAAAGAAAAATAAACACAATTTTTGAATAATCAGTGTTCATAATTAACTTGTTACTGTCACTCTATCTGGACATTTAGAGATGCATACACATTATTGATGTATATGGCCATTGAAGGAACTTCTCTTATATTTTGTGTACTTCTATTCCCCTCTGTTCCTTGGCCACAAATTGTTCATTCGAGGGTGTCCCATTATACATGTTGCCTACATTCGCGGTTTTTCAACCGTGGGATTCTTGTTTAGAGTGTTGTAATAATGATTGTTGCCTTTTTATGAATTATTTCACTGTTTGGTCTGTTCTGGGTTGTTCTCACGTGACTATAGTTTCTTGCTAAACACATTCTCTCCTTTTTGCCATACAAGGGGGATATTTCTTCTGATACATCTGCTCTTTTGATATAAAAAAGTGTTTGATTATTTCTTTTCCACGCACCTATTTTGTCTCCTCCTAAATATGGATACTTTTCAGACGTTTGGTTTCACAGACGATGACTTCAATACCCTGATGGGGAAATTAGCAGGAGATAGTGGCCCCACCCCTCCTCAACAATTAGGAAATAGTGAGTGGCAGAATCTCTTGAACATGCGCAAAAGACTTAAACGCATAGAATCTCACGCCTTTTATATGTTCGAATACCTTAAAGCGGGCGTTATCCCCTCAGGCTTGAGAGTACGCAATGCCCCTGCGCTTTTTGTTGACATCAAAAAGTTCCTGGAGCGGTGGTCACTTATTTCTAACCGCTGCTCCAGGGACTGGATGATGTTAATCATTGAAACTGCAAAAGATGTGGCTTCTACACTCTTGCAGGAAATAAACGATCTTGAGGAAAAGTTAAGTGCATCAACTGCAGTAGAAGACGGAAAGATCTGTCTTGAAAAAATTAGAACGGAGATGAAGGATTTTGAAACCTACCTCACTAATAAAAAAATGGATAAACTAAAAAAAGATGTGAGGTGGTTTAGTAAAGAGAAGATTTATCCTTATCTTACCCCTAGTTACTATCAGGAGGCACCACAAGGAAATCACAATCCTAACTATAATGGCTACCAAGGGAGAAAATACACCAATTTCTCTGACACAGGGTCCTCGGGCTCAGATGGAGATAATTATCAGGATACGAATTATGGCCAATCCAATCCTGGCTCTTTTAGGGGTCGGCCGAATCAACGTCCATTTAATGGGAGGGGTTTTTTACCCCGGGGCCAATACAGGGGAAGGAACGTCCGCTGGCAAGATCAAGCGGCCCATGCCCAAATGAACCCTCAACCTCCACAACAATACGTAAGGACTCGCAACCAACAGTATTGGTGGTAGAAGATGTAGAGATTTCTACATCCACTAATGACTTACCCGTTTACAACTTGTCCTCTATGAATCTTACACCTGAAGACACGAAAGTACTCAGTAGGGGCTTGTCATTTGTTCCGAGTATTCATCTCAATAAATTCAAATTACATGAAGACCTTTTTGCTTTCTTCCGCAAAGTCAGGTTAAACAGATTCTTCACTGATCGTCCACCCTGTGAGGAAGCGATTAACCTGTCGGGCTGCAAACCAGCATCGACCTTTACACCGACTTTGGACATGGTAGGTACAGAGGTACGCATTTTTGAACAGAATGTCCTTCAAGATATTGCGAGGGTTATAAAAAACACCTATACCCCTCAACCCAACCTTTCTCATTCAGAAATAATATCTCTGAATGAATTGAAGAATAATCCCTCCATAATTATCAAGCCTTGTGACAAAGGCGGGGGTATTACTGTATTTGATAAAGCAAATTATGATGACAAAATGTTGGAAATGCTAGCCGTAGCAGACCACTACAGACCTGCCCAGCGGAAGGAATTGGACCGCCTGACTAGATACATCCAAGAAATAACTCAGGTGGCCTTCTCAGATGGTTATATTTGTGAAGATGAGTATGTTTTTCTCAACAGAACAACTCCCACCACTTCTGTTTTGTATGGTCTCCCTAAGACCCACAAGTCAGAAATCAATCCACCAATGCAACCTATTGTTTCGACTATTGGTTCTTGTACTGAACCACTGTCAAAGTATGTGGACAGATTCTTGTGCCCATTAACTCAGAAATATGCCTCTTATATCCGTGACACCGGGGATATAATTAACAAAATAGAGGGTTTGCCATTCAATTCTGACACAGACATACTGGTGACGCTCGACATTGAGGCGTTATACACCAACATCCCTCAATGTCGGGCGTTACAGTCGGTGTCCAACCTTCTCATGAGACACCCATCCGATCGCCCTGATGCTTTCATCCTCCAATGTTTGGAGATTGTACTTATGAATAACTTTTTTGAATACAATGGGAAGATCTTTAAGCAAATTCAGGGTACATCTATGGGGGCTTCTTGTGCCCCGAGTGTGGCTAATACATTCATGGGGGAATGGGAGCTTACTAATATTTACAACGAACTGGCCCCATTTTTTGAGAATATTTCTGTTTGGAAGCGTTTTATTGATGATATTTTTTTTTTATTTGGAAAGGACCAGAAGAACAACTACAAGCTTTTTTCCTTTGGCTCAATGCAAGTGACACCAACTTGAGGTTCACTATGAACCGGAGTAGTCTAAAAGTTGACTTCTTAGACATCAGCATTGCAGGGACCAATGGACACCTAACAGTCAGTCTATTTAGGAAAAGTACCGCTAAAAACACCATTTTGGAATTTGGCAGTTACCATCCGACCTGCCAAAGGGAATCGATACCTTTCGGCGAATTCTTACGAATTCGCCGCAATTGTACAGATATTGGCTCATTCCATCAATATGGAGATGCACTTAAAGAAAGACTAATTAAACGGGGCTATCCACATCGCCTTGTGCGTCAAGCCTACAAAAGGGCCAAATATTATGATAGATCTGCACTCCTGCGAGGTAATTCCCGAACCAAACATGATCGAATCACATGTGTGATCAATCATTCCACATTGAACCACAAGGTTCGTAATATTATCAATAAAAATTGGAGAATTTTGAACTCGGATGAGAACGGTTCTCCACTTCCTCTCCCCATGTTGGCTTATAGGAGGAACAGAAATCTGAGGGATATGCTGGTTCATGCCAGACCCCCCTCGAGAAATTCTCAATTGAACAACCAGCTTTCTATTACTGGACTTCCTGCAATAATGGGCAATCACAGATGTGGCTCCTGCCACGCGTGTGATTCAGCGATCACATCTGACACAGTTACCTACAATGAAAAAAAGATTAAGCTACGCTTTCTCACAAACTGTCGCAGTAGCAACATCGTGTACATTCTATTTTGTGACTGTGGTCTGGCTTATGTTGGTGAGACGGGTCGTGAGTTTCGCGTCCGTTTCAGCGAACATAAGTCCGCTATTAGGACCAACAAGTTGTCAGCCCCGTTAGTTCAACATTGTATTGAGAAATCTCATGGAGAGAATGAGATCAAATGGTCTATCCTTGAAAAGGTTATAACTAAAATGGGACAATCGAGCGAAATCACGCGTAAAAAACGTGAAACCTTTTGGATTTACCATTTGGATAGTGTCAAGCGAGGGCTAAATGAAGAGTTATCTTGGTATGTGACCAAGTAATGAACCCCTGCCTTGACTCATCATGCGCCACTTTGGGAATCTGACATGGAAATCTTAGAGTACATATCCTGCCCCCGAATTTTGGGAGCCTTCACTGTAGCAAATGGTTCAGTAGGGAGTGTGTCACATAGGAATTCTATTTCCCTCTCTTTAGCGAATTTGACTTCTGACATGCATTGATTCATTCATGATACATGGAATTTACTTGATTCATGAAACTTATTTAAACCTTTTCCATCTCATCTAGATGGTGAAATGACTCCATCTTTTGTGACTCCACACTAGAAAGATGGACGCTACTTGGGAGTCTTTTTTGTTTAGTACTATGTCCCTGCCTATGATGGGAGACTCCTCTAAACTATTACGTATTCTGCATTCCCCTTGAACTATATATGTATTGATTTGAACTTTTTTAGTATCTTTTTTATATATTTAACATTTTCATTGTACTTGTTGTTCTTGTTAAACGGACATTCTGGCATGCTTATAATTGTGGCTTGATCGGCCCTTATTGTTAGGCATTAGTAAGATGGACGCTATCTCGCAGTCCTCTATCTATGCCCATGATGGGAGACTCCCACTACCTGTTACGCTTCTTTGTAAACTTCTCGCGTGATTTTAGGACCTATCGCGGTAGTTATAAAACATGACGGGCTTCTGCGATCTTTCGCTGAGGGTTTCTTCCGACGTAGAGGGATCACGTCGCACCACTGCGAATCACTAAGTAAGCAAACTAGAGTGATATTTTTGACGTAGGAATTTGGAATAGCTATCGCTTTTTCATTTGCGATATGGGTTGAGACTTGTCTAAGCTGTTAACATGTCCTGTTGATTACAAATGAGCTACTCGCTATTGACGGGCTTTTCTTGTATATGCACACGCACCCGGGGGTTTTGTAAGATGAGTAGTCCGAAGTCACTATTCTTCACCGTGGCATGGACCGCCATATGTTTTAGTATGTGTTTCTGGTTGATGCTATTATGCTATTAACAGCGCATACTCTTCCATAGCAGACCCTTGCTTTATGCTGCACGCATATAACGCTCGTACTTCTTTTAACTTTTAGGGTCGCTGGTGTTGGAAACTATACCCTATCTATGGATGGCTTATTTACCACATACAGAAGTAAGCTCATTTATTTGTTACTATGGTTCAGTAATCTCCAAACTGTGTACCGGTATCGGTACTAAGAGGACTTTTCTATACATTTTTCACCCCTTGATAGATCCAGAAGCAACAGAACTTAGCTCCCTCGCCGCCCGTATTTAATTGAGATCTTCGTTTTGATAAATACTAAATACATGAGTACATTGAGAACCCTTATCAGCACGGACATCCTGCGACCATTTGGGTATGTCAATCGGTGAACTTGATTACTAACAGCATTAAATGAAGAGTGGTCTGTTAGGAGGCACGTACATAAATCTTGGTGTTTCCCATATATGTTCTACATTAAGTATGACACCTTGGCTCTGTATGTTTTTTCTGCAGCCAGCAACACGGAACAGTTTGACTATCCAATCCATTATATGAAGCTTTTTAGCTTTTCTGTCCCCTGTTTCCATCGTGAGAGGTACCATTGGTAAGCTTTCCAATTGTGGAAAACACATTAGTTTCAGCCAGTCCTTTGAGCACACTTTATTCTAAAAGTCTTTTTTAATTTTATGTAGAAGCTGTGCACCGGATTTCATCCTACTCTTGATTTTACTGATTATATATATCTTTTGAAAAGATACTCTTATATTATATTGTAAGTATTTCATCACATGCCATGATGTGTCATTATTAGCTCAAATTTCTTCGTACTAGATTAGGGTATGCCTTGTTGCCCCCCTCTTTTTATAAATAGTAAACTTATGGCTGCAGTCTAATCCTTGCTCACGTAGGGATCACTAATAGGTTTTGAGAACGATTTGTTACTGTTGACCTTAAAAAATGTCCTCTCTCTGCCACAGTTTTGGCTAATCTATGTCTCAATTCTTGCCAAGAGTTTGATTTATAAAAATATATCTTGTGAGATGTAGGACTCCTTCTCTATGGTCACGTTGATGAGCTCCCAGAGTCTAGCTTAACAGTGAATGTCTAATGTTCTTGCATATACAATTTTTGTGTATTTTGGAGTGACAGACTTGTTTTCTTCCCTTTTCCTTAGGCAATTCTTCTTCTCCTTTTTTTTTGTTTTGATCCCCTGGTATCTGCACTAGATGATGTACAAGGTCCTGAGGAAGGTGGCTTGAACCACCGAAACGCGCGTAGACCTGCTACAAGGGCCGACTGTTACATCTTGTGGCCCTTGTATAGTATTAGCATTGTTATCTAGCTAATTGGAATCCAGTTCCTTCTTTTCATCTCAGTATGTGGTATGGTTGTAGTATGACTGGTAGCACGTGAGTAAGTTGCTTGGTTGATTGTTACCGTGGGGTATTATTATTTTTCGCCTATTTATATGATTGTAATGTATGATTTGTGATTTTTGTAACTATTTGATGGATTTTCTATGTAATTTTTTGATTCAAAACAGTATTTATATGAATTTATATGTATATAAAAAAAGAAAAATAAACACAATTTTTGAATAATCAGTGTTCATAATTAACTTGTTACTGTCACTCTATCTGGACATTTAGAGATGCATACACATTATTGATGTATATGGCCATTGAAGGAACTTCTCTTATATTTTGTGTACTTCTATTCCCCTCTGTTCCTTGGCCACAAATTGTTCATTCGAGGGGGTCCCATTATACATGTTGCGCACAGAGCACCAGTGCAGAGCAAACAGAGCGGCGAGGCGAGACACGGAGTTTTAAACGCGGGACACGAAAACGCTGAGAAACGCCGCATCACAGTACCGCGTCTGGAGTGACGGCAGGGAGTGAAGTGCCTGCCTGAGGGGGCCTACCTGGGGGCCTGGGGTCAGCCCTGGGGGCCGGGTTGCAGAAAGCTACAGTGCGGTAGCCTGCTCGATCTTTCCCTCACCAACTTACACGAATTGCTCTACGCTTGTAGTGCCTTGCGGTCTGGAGCAGCTTGTGGTTTACAGAAGCGGCATGGTGTATGAGGGACAACAGTAACAGTAAGAGTAAGACCTCACCTCACCTCACTTCACCCGTCAGAGCCAGAGCCTGAGCTGAGCTGCGAGGAGCGCGACTGTGGCGTGACTGTGGCGAGCTGAACCTGGGCTGCAGCAAGAGCAGCTGGAGCCATAATTGGTTTAGCTGGCCACGGAAGCTGTGGAGAGCCTGAGAGATCTGTACTGTAGGGTTCAGGAGGGGCATTAGGGCCTTAGGGCGCAGCACTTGGGGACACATGGACTTACAGAGGTTGGTGGCTGGTGAGGTGACACTAGATAAAACTAGGTAAAACTTAAGCGTGGTTAAGAAGGGAAGGCCCTTTAAGAAAGAAGGGGCCAGCAATTAATTTTGTGTGGCAGTGGGGACTTACAGAATACCGTACAGAATATCTGAGAACTGTTGGCCCGTAGAACAAGTCATTTTACCATACAGCGGTCATTAATATTTTATTAATTATTTTCCAACCGCTTGGCTGCCCCCCCAAGCCTCCCAGTTGAGCTGGAAACGGGCAACGTCTAGTAGCACAGTAGAGGTAGAGGGGAGGTGTGACCTGTGATGTGGTAGGAGTTGTGGAATAATAGAGCGCCCAAATTGCGATAGAGCTGTGGCAGAACACTGCCAGAACCATTGCAGTGCAGTGCAAATAAGGATTAGTAGTAGCTGCACCCAAACTTGGAGAAAGCTGATGGTGTATAGCTGAGCTGTCTAAAAACCAAAATTGTTGTTCATTATTATTTCGGCTGTTGTTATATTTGACATTTACTATTGCGATACACACTTGCATATCTTCAACACATTAGTGATATAAAGTACTAAATTATAACCGATCTTAATACGAACAAACAAGCTATAGATTGGGAATGCGCTCCGGGAAGGAAAGAACACTGGGCCCCCAGACAAGACGGGCACGTAAAACCCAAGCACCTAAGGTGCTAAAAAAAGCAAAAGCGCAGATAAAAGGATCAAATCGAACTTTAATCTCACCAATAGCACGGATGACCGAAAGATCGACAAAAATACCACAGAAATTCGATTTTTTGAAAGGTCCAACAGGAGCACTTATGTCAATGGAATCAGATGTAGAAAAAAAGCAGTTACATATTCCACTCAAACCAACAAACATCTTTGAAAAACCCCCACAAATAGTTGGCTTGGAGCGGGAATATGACTACGTCAGCAATACGCAAAATAAAGACTCAATGTGCAAAATAACGGATCAAAGAGGGGATCTAGAAGCACAAAGCCCAGTATTGCTAACTCAAATGGAAGCAATGAATATGGATAAGAATGGGATGGAAACATCAATACAAGATCTATCACAAGTCAAAAACTTTATGGGCTCAATAACTGCAGAAGTTCCAATACCAATAGAAGTTAAAAACCGAACTAGTCAATGCACATAATAATGACAAAATGAATACGGCCTTGGTGGCAACTATGTCAATAAGAAAAAGTGGAGAAAAAGATATGGAATTGAGATATGAAAATCAGGATTTTGACACTCCAAATCATATCAAAACAATGGAAAAAGACATGGAATTTGTCAGGATTGCACTCCGCAGGATCCGCATGCAGCAACAATGCTCCACTTCCGGACCCTCCGAACACCCTGAAGTATAGACACAGGGTGTTCAGATGATACGGTGAGGGAAAAACCCCAAAAGGGGAAAAACCCCAAAAGAATAAAGAGAAGAAGAAAGGGGGCAGCAGGGAAAAAGAAGCTGTAAGACAAATATACAAAGTTTAATACATTCCTTAACCCTACACTCATTACATTCTCACTAAGCAACAACTCGTAGATTCACCTGTAGAAAACGTGAGCATACACCAAACTGCTGTTTCTTCAGACTTCCTTCTATCCTGCTCAACACAAAAAAAATATGAAAAATGATGCCAATTACACCATCTGCCTAAAACATTGGTTCTCACTAGCAACATACCCCTTAGCCATTAACAGGGAAGCTCCGAAGAATC
Organism: Lissotriton helveticus; assembly: GCF_964261635.1. NCBI lineage: Eukaryota > Metazoa > Chordata > Amphibia > Caudata > Salamandridae > Lissotriton > Lissotriton helveticus. The sequence continues at coordinate 879,405,130 of NC_136071.1, read as the reverse complement.
AGTTCCATCCAATTCAATAAAGCACAAAGGAAAAAAAATAAAGACTGCACGTCCATGCCTAAAGATGAATAGGAGTTCCAGATGCAGTTTTAACTGAATCCTCCTTTACTATGATAGCTCAAAATGTTTCCCTTACACTGGGAACACATAAAGTTAACCCAAACACGGTATGGCGTAGTTATTTCACTACAGCCATCCGCTTTGGTATTTATTTATATCCAAATCCAGACTCTGCCAAATGAGTGTCACTTATTCGTGACGGTAGTGCGGAGGTCCTCATCCCCCCCTGCACTCCGCCACTTGCTATACCACAACAGAACTCCCTTAGTCACGACGCTGTGTGTAAATGTCCCAGAAACGAGTAAAACTACTCAGAGAACAATGCACAGTAATGATCCCTCGCAGCCACGAGGCAAAACGAAATCAGAACTTGCTCCGAGCCTGAGATTTGAAGCAAGAACAGCAAACGCGCTAGGAGCGCGTTACCAATTACCGATCACAGAGTCTTCCTTCAGAACGATAGGAACAGCCATTAATCACACCAGGAATCCCGAACACAAGGGAGCAGCCGCTCCCGCCGCCAAACAGAATCACGAGCCCCGATCGCCTGGCTCAGCCCCATGATATTCTGCAAACCTCTGGGAATCATGGGATTCGTAGTTGTGAGCCCTAGGTTGCTGGGTACTGTAGTTTTTAGGCAGGCGCGCTGTTCTACAACCTGACAGTACGCCCTCCTCCCATGCGCCTCCTAGGCCCGGGCTTCGCAGGAAACCTAGCGTGGAAAGAACGCACTGCCCTAGGAGCATTGATGTGTTGCACCGGCTCCCACGAATCCTCCTCAGAACCGTACCCCTTCCAGGAGACCAGATACCAAAGCACCCCTCTGCGGAATTTGGAGTCACGGATAGTCCTCTCCTCGTACTCCAGCTGCCCATCACATGCAATAGCAGGATGCGCCATTCTGCGCGAAGTAAGGGCTCTCTTCAACAACTGCACATAAAAACACAGGATGGATTCTCAATGCAGTAGGCAACTTCAATTTGTACGCTACAGGGTTGATTTGTCTCACTATGGGGTAGGGCCCAATAAAACGCGGATGGAAAATGCTCCTCAACTTGAAACGAATGTACTTGGTCGAGAGCCACACTTTGTCCCCTACCTTGAACTGAGGACCAGGAACTCGGTGCCTGTCCTCCCATCGTTTGTACACCTCTTTTGCCTTTAACAGATGTTTTTGCACCTCTTTATGCACCCTCCTTAAGGTCTGAACTCGTTCCCTCACAGAGGGCTGATTTATCAATTCGGCAGGGATATTGATAGGCAAAGTGTTAGCATCGTAACCAAAATTGGCCTTAAATGGTGACATGCCTATCGAACTGTGCCATGCATTGTTGTATGCCAACCTCGCCATCCACAACAACTCCACCCAAGATTCGTGTGCTTCCTTGGAGTAGCAGCGCAAATACTTCTTTAAGGTCTGGTTCAGACGTTCTGTTTGTCCATCTGTTTGCGGATGGAAGCTGGTAGAGAGCGCTGACTCAATACCCAACGCCTTACACCACATACGCCAAAAACGAGCAATGAATTGCGGCCCCCTATCAGATACAATGACTCTTGGTATGCCATGCAATCGTATGACTTGAGAGGCCAATAACTGTGCTGTTTGACTAGCAATGGGAAGATTCACACAAGGTATGAAATGTCCCATCTTCGTTAGGTTGTCCACTACCACCAATACCGTGGTTTTTCCCTGGGCAGCAGGGAGTCCTGTGATGAAGTCTAGACTTATGTTCTGCCATGGCTGACCAGGAGTGGGCATAGGCATCAACAGACCTTTCTTTTTGGTGGTGCCCCCTTTTGCTCTGGCACATGTATCACACCTCCCTACCCACAGGTGAGCGTCTCTGTTCAAAGACTCCCACCAAAAATGTCTTCTAAGCAGACTCACAGTCTTGGTAACCCCAGGATGTCCAGCCGCCGGAGATTCGTGACACCAACTAAAGGCTTTTTTTCGAATCTCCTCAGTAGGTAAAAACAAACCCTCTCCCTGGAAAGGCGAACCCCGACTCACCTTCCGGCCTGGTTTGGCAGCCGCCCAACGGACCCAAGACCCCAAAGACCTGGAGCCCTTGATGTCGTCCAGAAACTTTTTGGCCCTAATCACACACACCACCTTAGCTGAAGGGATGATGGATCGCTCCTCCTCACACTGTTTTACGGGGATTTCCTGTCTGGACAGAGCATCCGCCTTCCTGTTCTCCGTGCCAGGACGAAAGGTTACCACAAAGTTGTACTCGGAAAAAAAATAGCATCCACCGCATTTGCCTTTGCGTCAGATGTCTCGCGGAGGACATGTACTGGAGATTCCGGTGATCAGTATACACCGTCAACGCCTGACAAGCCCCCCACAGGTAAGGCCTCCACTCCTGAAAAGCCCTTTTTATTGCCAAGAGTTCTTTCTCCGCGATTGAATAGTTGATCTCAGCTGAGCTCAACTTTTTTGATAGGTAGGCAACAGGATGGAGCTGACCCGTGTGTGAATCCCTCTGAGACAAGACTGCCCCTATGGCTTCATCCGAGGCATCTGCCTCGACTATGAATGGATGTTCCAATACAGGATGTGCCAACACCGGTGCTGTGGTGAAAGCTCTTTTCAGAACATTAAACGCCTCCTCAGCCTCCCCTGTCCATACAAAAGACATCCCTTTTCTTAACAACCGAGTAATGGGGACAGCAGTTTGAGAGAAATGTAAGATGAACCGACGGTAATAATTGGCAAACCCCAAGAAGCTTTGCACCTCCCTCACATTCTTTGGGGCTGGCCAATCCCGCACCGCCTGTACCTTCCTTTCGGACATCTGCAATCCGCTTGGACTAAGGTTCACACCCAGAAATTCCGCCTCCTGTACCCCAAACTCACATTTACTCAGTTTCACATATAAACGGTGTTCCCTTAGTTTGTTCAAAACCTTGCATACATGGTTTGTATGACATGAGACGTCCTGTGAGTAAATCAAGATGTCATCTATATACATCACAACAAATTGGTCCACATATTCTTTCAAGACGTCGTTTATGAAAACTGAAACGCTGCAGGAGCATTACAAAGCCCAAAAGGCATCACCAGATATTCATACAGACCATATCGCGTCTTGAACGCCGTTTTCCACTCGTCCCCCTCTCTCACTCTGACCAGGTGATACACCCCACGTAGGTCCAAACGAGTATAGATCTTGGCCTCCCTCACCTGGTCAAGCAAGACTGAGATGAGGGGAAGAGGGTAACGGTTACGGATGGTATTCTTATTCAAGACGCGATAGTCCACACACGCTCTCAAATCCCCGTTTGCCTTCGCTATAAAGAAAAGAGGGGAAGCAGACAGAGAGCGGGAGGGCCGAATGAACCCCAAACGAGAATAATGCTCTATGTACTCTTTCAAATGAGTGGTCTCAGGTACAGACAAAGCGTATACTCTGCAAGATGGTATCGTAGCCCCCTCCACCAAATCTATGCGGCAGTCATATTCCCTGTGAGGGGGTAGAGTTTCTGCCTTTGCCTCGCTGAACACATCTCTGTAGGCCACATAATCAACGGGTAGTTGAACATTTTTTTCCACAGCAGTAGCTGCCAAAAAAGGGGAGGCTAACACCGTGACATTAGCAGAAACACATGGAACTAAATGCTCCTTACAATTCTCAGGCACGAAACAGAACATTTTTGTCTGCCAATCCACCACAGGGTTGTGCTTACGTAACCAAGGCATACCCAAAATGATTTCGTACTGAGGTGCAGCAATGATGTTCAGGGACAAAACCTCAGAATGCACATATCCGTGTGTCACCAAAGACAACCCCAACTCGCTGGTTCTTTCGGTAATCTGGCCTGATGTTAAAGGTTGCCCATCAACTGCTAAAACGTCTTCAGGATTCTCCCTAGGAACACGAGGTAAAGCTAAACGCCTCACCAGGCCTTCATCCACAAAATTACCAGTTGCTCCGGAATCTAACAACACCAGTACCTGATATCTTTCTAATTCGAATTCCAGCGTCATAACAACCATCAAGTGCGGCTCCGTTTCGTCGGTTCCCAGAGAGGACAAAGATGTGAGTTTCCACGCAGGCCCCCCTTCTACACAAGGCGTGTTGTCCTCCTTCTGTTCTCTCTCCTGTACTGTCGTAGATACCGCCACCTTCTTAAACCTACTGACATTCCCCGAAGACTTGGGTTTAGAAGGACATTCCCTGACGTAATGCCCCTTCTTCCCACAGTACATGCATAAGCCCTGTACTCTTCTAGCTTCCCTTTCTTCTCTCGACAAAGGTGCTCTGAGTGCTCCTATCTCCATGGGTTCAGAAGGGTTTTCAGTTCCCCCAGTTGCCTTACGAGGGTTTCTTTCACCACTGTAAACCCCTTTTTCCCATCGTCTCCTATTACACCCTCTGTCAGACAAACGGCTATCCAGCCTTAACACCAAATTCACCATATCGACAAAAGAAGTAGGCTGAGGATCAACCTGGGCCATTACATCTTTTAAGTCGTCATGTAACCCCTGATAAAAAAGGGACATTCTTTTTTCCTCCGGCCATTCTGCTTCGGCCACTAGTCTGTTGAAAGCAGTCAGATACGTAATCAGTTCTCCCCTGCCTTGTCTTAATGCTAACAACTCTCTGTCAGCACTGAAAGTCGTGGCTCTACGGTCAAAAACCCTCTCAAATTCGGCCTTAAATGCTGTCCAATCTGACAGGATAGCATCGTCACGTTTTACTAAAGGTACCGCCCAATCCGCCGCATCTCCCACCAGATATGATATCAAGAAAGCCACCCTCGAATGGCTTGTGGGGAACGACGAAGGTTTACAGGAAAAATGCATGAGGACTTGAGTCATAAACACATGTACCTTTCGGTGGTCGCCTGAAAACCTTTCAGGAGTAGCCAGTGGAATGGGAGGAGGCACAGTAACCTGGACATTAGAGGACGGGGCGGAAGCATTAAAAGGATTACCGCTCAAGCGTTCCACCTTTTCCCGTAAAGCAGCGGTCTCTGCTTTAGAGGAGGCCAACTCCTGTTGCACCAGGACCAAGGCATGTAACACATCCTCCATAGACGCCATTGTCTCTACATACGGACCGGACAGAGTGAAATTCTTAGGCTCGTGATTCTGTCAGGATTGCACTCCGCAGGATCCGCATGCAGCAACAATGCTCCACCTCCGGACCCTCCGAACACCCTGAAGTATAGACACAGGGTGTTCAGATGATACGGTGAGGGAAAAACCCCAAAAGGGGAAAAAACCCAAAAGAATAAAGAGAAGAAGGAAGGGGGCAGCAGGGAAAAAGAAGCTGTAAGACAAATATACAAAGTTTAATACATTCCTTAACCCTACACTCATTACATTCTCACTAAGCAACAACTCGTAGATTCACCTGTAGAAAATGTGAGCATACACCAAACTGCTGTTTCTTCAGACTTCCTTCTATCCTGCTCAACACAAAAAAATATGAAAAATTATGCCAATTACACCATCTGCCTAAAACATTGGTTCTCACTAGTAACATACCCCTTAGCCATTAACAGGGAAGCTCCGAAGAATCAGTTCCATCCAATTCAATAAAGCACAAAGGAAAAAAAATAAAGACTGCACGTCCATGCCTAAAGATGAATAGGAGTTCCAGATGCAGTTTTAACAAAATCCTCCTTTACCATGATAGCTCAAAATGTTTCCCTTACACTGGGAACACATAAAGTTAACCCAAACACGGTATGGCGTAGTTATTTCACTACAGCCATCCGCTTTGGTATTTATTTATATCCAAATCCAGACTGTGCCAAATGAGTGTCACTTATTCGTGACGGTAGTGCGGAGGTCCTCATCCCCCCCTGCACTCCGCCACTTGCTATACCACAACAGAACTCCCTTAGTCACGACGCTGTGTGTAAATGTCCCAGAAACGAGTAAAACTACTCAGAGAACAATGCACAGTAATGATCCCTCGCAGCCGCGAGGCAAAACGAAATCAGAACTTGCTCCGAGCCTGAGATTTGAAGCAAGAACAACAAACGAGCTAGCAGCGCGTTACCAATTACCGATCACAGAGTCTTCCTTCAGAACGATAGGAACAGCCATTAATCACACCAGGAATCCCCGAACACAAGGGAGCAGCCGCTCCCGCCGCCAAACAGAATCACGAGCCCCGATCGCCTGACTCAGCCCCGTGATATTCTGCAAACCACTGGGAATCATGGGAATCGTAGTTGTGAGCCCTAGGTTCCTGGGAACTGTAGTTTTTAGGCAGGCGCACTGTTCTACAACCTGACAGAATTGAGTTGTGAAAATCAGGATTGTGACACTCCAAACCAGATAAAAGCAAGGAATATCAAGGAAAAAAATATGGGAAGTAGAGATCAAGGTGACTTCAAACCAGATTGTACAGGTAGAGATAGTAATTCGGCTAAATTTAAAACTTCAGAAGGAAACCATCATACTGGCCAGGTTGATATTAATACCCATGTTACTAATAGTAAAAAACAATTTATTCGAAAATCAAAAATTACAGAAAATCAAGATCTAGGATCTATATGGGATATATTTTATCAAACCTCAACATTAACTTTAGAAGCACTGACATACCAGTCAAATAAAATAGATACTCAAATTGAAATACTTGGAGTCATGGCCAATGCAGTCACCAGAATGGACCGAAAATTAGCTGACCTAAATAACCTATTAAACAAAGCCCAAAAAGAAGCAGCTTCCAACTATTTCGATTGTACATGTGCACTTATAATAAATAAACTTGCAACTATCCCGGATGTAGTGAACACCATATTAAAAGATGTTAAAGACTTAGTACACAAAAAATACGATAACCAAAAAGAGGAGATGTGTTATTCTCTGTGTAATAAACATGAAGATCAAAAAGAGGAGATGGGATATTCGGATAAAAATCCATCTCCTGTAGAAGGGAAAGGAAAAAAATGAATCAAGTTGGAGATAGAATGTACCCTAATGTCGTATTTGAACTGAAAACTTAAACCATGCAGAAGACACAAGAAGAGACAAATATGTTATATAGTAAAGAAACACTGCCTGATTTCTTAGTACAGTGGAATAAAGAAGGAACTGACAAGGAAGATCTATTAGCCAATGAAATAACAAAGAGACAAAGAATTTTTTTTTGCAAGGCAAGAAATAAGGTAAAGAAGGAAAATATAGTAAAAGCATATTCTAAACTGGAAATACCTACAGATATGATAAATGAAGGACAAAGTTAAGGGAGACCAGGAAAACAAAATAGTGATGTACTTGGGGTTCAGTCTACAAAAGCATTGGAAAAAAATGAAAAATACTACGATATATTTACAAAGTCAGGAAAGCATTGGGTAGACCTTAAACCACATATAACCAATACAATTACGTTAACGGACAATACTGATCGACAAGTTGACTTAGTCAAAATTGAGGGTAAGAAAGACCAAGAGAAAAAAGAAACACATGGGCAAAAAGAAAATGGATGTGAAATAACTAAGAGCCTTATATGTGATATTCAAAGTAACCCGATTGGAAAAAAGAAATCTCTGACTTTTGTAGAATCCGAAATCTCTTTAAATGGACATCAAAGCTATACAGATCAAAGAGTTCAGAGAACAATTCACCAATCAAAATAATCCGCCAAGATTAAACAGGAGTCTGACATAACAAAAAGAAAATCTAGATGTGCAAAAACAACAGATAGAAGAATCCGTGACTAACTCAGCGACACCAAAAGAAGAGATCGACAATAATGGGTATAATCCTAGGAAGGATGACCTAGTTATTACAAGAAACGGTCAAGATAAGCATATTATAGGTAAAGACTATCAAACTTGTGACAATAAAAAGAAAGATTCGTTGCTTCTGAAAAGGACTGCACAAATCATTCTTACACCTTTATACGACTCACGAGGTAACCACGACACTTTGAATAGAGGTAATATTGTCCGGCTGCTGAAATCAGTACCATCATTAGAAAAAGTGACAACAAAAGATATTGAATCTGTGGGGTTATACAAATCCCTGAAGGCAGTCAACCACTAACGCTCCTAACTGAAAATACAGACTCCGTAGTGGATTAAATCCTGCATGAACAAGAAGTCTTTCGAAGTTGGGGGATAACAATTAGTCAACCTGCCCCAAACTTTTATCCTACTCCACTTATAAAAGAAGAAACCTCCACGAATAACTCTAAAGGGGGAAAGGACAACTTAGTGTATTCGATACTAAAAAATCCCTTGGGTAACATACAACGGGATGATGAAAAATCAATGGACGAAATAAAAGTTGGAGAAATAAAACAAATTAACGAAAATTGGATTCGGACAGCATTACATGGACAATGACAGGACAGATAACAATATAAAATAGAAGAAGTGAATGCGGATCATGTACCAATAGGAGTATGCTCATGGAACATAAATGGTTTATGTAAAAAGATAAAAAATGCTCAAATAGATACTTTATCAAACCTCTATCAAATTATACTTCTGCAGGAGACATGGGCAATTGACCCATTTTTGCTACAAGGATATAAAGGATACTATGTGCCTGCAATTAGACATAGTACATTTGGCCGACCGTGCGAAGGCTTGGCAATATTCATTTTAATTGATTTGAGAATTGAACATGAGCAGTTGGTCACGAACAATTCTAACATCCAAGAAGTAAAGTTGAAATATGTAACGAGTGAGGAGAAAAACTCGAAAATGTTAATATTAGTTAATATATACATTCCACCTAAGCACTCGTCAAGGAAGGATATAAATGCAGCTCTAACTGGATTTCTATTGGAACAAATAATAGATGAGCCGTTGATTTTATCACTACAGGTGAATTTAATATAAACCTGTTAACACATTTAATACGGGATGATTGTATACAGTCCCAAATTCACCAATGGGTAATTCCTGAACAAATACTGGATCCCCGAATAAATACTAAGCATAATCCAATTGGAAGAAAACTACTGATGGACGTGGAAGCACTGGGACTAAGAATATTAAACGGCAGGTTTGCAACTGATATACCCCCAGCTTGGTCATTTCAAACACAAAAGTCTAAATCAAGAATAGACTATACAATGGTATCTATAAATATTTTTGATAAAATTGTCTCCTATCGACTAAGGAAAATGTTAGATAGCGATCATAGTCAACAAATATTACAAATAAAATTGACATGTTTGAAACATCAAAATTATTTAACAACACAAAGTCAGACTTGTACCACCAATTATAGGAAGGTCACATGGAAGACAAATATAAGGACGATATGAAAGAAAAGGCACAAGAATTAATTAAAGAATGTTTCAAAGAACACATCACGCAGTCCGCAATTAAGCAGGGGGAAAATTTCACGCAGAAGATAGTTCAACCGTATGATGCCTCTTCTTGTGATAAGAAAAAACAAACGACCAAAACGAAAAAAAGGGATACTAACATCAACCTCCCACATGCTATCAAAAAAGTTAGGCAGACCCGTAATAGACTGAGGAAGCAGCTAACTAAGGGGTCCATTATGATCGCGGACGGACTTGAGTCCGTCTGCGACCATAGAGGAGGAGGAAACCTCCGCATGGCCTGCGGAGTTCCCTCCTGTCCAATTAGGATGTGACCGCCACCGTGGCTGCACCCGCCGCAATGGTAAAAATGCATACATTGCATTTGTATGCAGAAAGCGGCAGGCACCGTGCGGTGCCTGCCAATTTCTGCATCCAAATGCAGGGGGGTACCATAGGTACCCCCCATGTACACCCCCCACCCCCCCTTCACCCAGGGGGCCCGCAACGGGCCCCCGCAGTGAAGTTCCACATGCTTTTCCACGGCGGAAAACCCGCCGTGGAAAAGCATTTTTTAAAGCCCATCCTAATATGGCTGGCGGTGTCTGAGAGACACCGCCACCATATTAGAGCTTTTCCGCCGCCGTTGTAAGCCAACCGTGCCGGAAAAGCTGCGGACGGAAACCAGGACCCACCAGCCATCCTAATGTGGCGGTGGGTCTTTGGTGGGTCCGCTGCGGTTTTTCCGCATCCTCCGGGCCGGCAGTGGCTTCCGCCGGCCGGGAGGATGCGGAAAAACCGCAATCGTAATAGGCCCCTAAGCTCCCAAATAATGAGGAAATACAAATATAACTTAAAAGTACCAATAATAATTTAAGGAAATTAATTTGAAACGAAAAAAATAAGATCCAGCTAGAATTATGGACAAAAATGTTTCATGCTTGCAACCAAGCAAACTCAAGGGAGTTTTGGAAAATTATTATTGGTTTAAGCAGACCCAATAAAGCATCCACCTTAACTGAAGATGAATGGTTTGTATTCCTTAAAAAGATCCTAGACCCTGTATCTAAAATAAATATTCAGAAAGACAAGCAGACAATGATGATTAAAACAGACCTAGAATGTGAAATGGAAATTGTCATTAAAGAAAGTCAAGTGACAAACTTAATAAAGAAACAAAAAGATGGAGCACCAGAACCAAATGGCATCCCCTTTGCTCTCTACAAAGAAGATCCTATCAAGTTTAACAGACTCGGTTAAGGAGAAGCGGGTATTACCCCCAAACCAAACTGGGCTATCAAAGGTCTAGGAACCTCCACAAATATATTATTTCTATCGATTTTAATGGATAAGGTGCTCTTAGCTAAGCAGCCCCTCTATTTTTGTTTTGTCGATTTTAAATCGGCATTCGGCTGCGTGAACAAGCACCTACTCTGGAAGAAACTTAAGGATCAAGGAATTCCAGACTCACTACTAAAATTGATACAATTATTGTACTCTGACAATTGGGTCAGGGTGAGAATTGGTGATGGCCGAACACTAACCAATAAAATGCACACTACGGGAGGATTAAAGCACGGTTGTGTCCTTGCCCCACTGCTTTTTAATCTATTTGTAGAAGATCTAACTATTGCACTGAAGGAAGTCAATGCACATCCACCGAGGCTAGCTGGAAAACAAATATCTAAAAATAAATAAATAAATGCAAATGGAGACTGGAACAAATTCAACTAGAACAGGTTGATTACTACCGGTATCTCAGAGTTATATTTAATGACAGCGGAAACTTTCTTCCACAGAAAAAAGATATTACTAGGAAAGCTAATAGTTTGATTGCTGCATTTAGGATTATACAAAAAAAATTAACTGCATTGTCCGATTGTCCTTTACTAAAGATCATATCAGCAAAATTACTACCCACCTTGACATATGGCTGTGAGGTATTAAACGGGAAAGATGAGGAGATAATTAATAACGCAGTTGCTACAATCTACAAGATCTTATTTCACCTACAGAATAATGCCTCGCAAGCACAGGTGAGGTTGGAATTTGGGATAAATAACCAGCTGTGTGCAAGAAAAGGTCAAGTTCTTAAAGTATGGAATCGTATAAAATATGACCATGGAAACCAAATGTCCCAGAAACTATGGCAAGACGTCAAAGACAACCGGAAATTGCAGGCCTGGGTCTATCTAAATAAAGCAAAGGAAGAATTTGGTGTAATACCAATTTGGGAGAATACAATTACCCAGGAAAGTTTCAAAAGAACAATTAACAAACTGACTAATCAACTGTCGCTGATAAAAGACAAAGAGATATTTGTAAAAAGAAGACACGCATGACCAATTATAAATGGATTTTTTTTAAAACAAGCCCAAGAATATCTTGAAACAGCATGGTCACAGCAAAGTAAACAAATCTTTATCAGAGCACGTTTTGGATTATGGCCGGGTTTATGTCATTTACGGTCATGGAAGAGCAGTGAGGATAATACTATATGTAGGTTATGTAAATGTGGGCAAGAGGATATTATACATCTATTATGTCTTTGTCCCGAATTAGAAGTTGAAAGGAAAATCACCCTAAGAGACTATTCAATGTTCATGGAGTAAGGACATGTAGACAAGCATTGATGGCATGCCTAAACCCTAAAGACGTATTTATTAACTCTGCATTTGTAAAATTTGTATGTGTTGTTGGTAAAAAACTTGAAGATTAATTTTTGAATTTTATTAACTATGCGATATTAGAAAAATCGTGTATATAGTGTTTTACATTTTTTATACTTGGTGATATTTTAAGCATTGTTGTAAGATTTTAATTAATCAAACAAATAAACTTGACTTTACTTGACTAGTGTCTCCTCTGAATAAAATTGAAATTAATACATTCAACTGTCCCTTCAGAACTTCTGTCAAGTTTTGGGTACCTATTTGTTTTAATTGTTATCAATGATTTGTGTAGGAAGAGAGCATAACCTCAGTTATCAGTAAACCCTCTACCACATGCATGAGTAGCAACAGAAACCTGGACACTGCGTGTGGGACAAGAGCCCAACTAGTGGACCTGATGTTACAACTCTGAGTTTGCTCAATGCTGGGAGTTGTAGAGGAGCATAACAGATTACCTCCCTGTTCACAATTGTGAAGATGGTGCACGGACTACTGGCACCTGTCCTGATCCTCCGTGGTCTACAGCCAGTGCATTAAATGGGCGGGAACCGCCCGGGACGGAGTACCTGCAGTTCTTTAAGTTGAAAGGGAGAGGACCTGCCGTCCTCGGCACTGCTGCAATTCATTTAATGGGAGAGTACTGACAATTATCAGGAGCAAACGGGTACTTTAAATTGTGAGTATTCTATATTTCCATTTAAATCACTGCCTTTAAGCATATTATTGGTGCTTGAGAATGCTAGGCCGCTTTTAAAGAATAGAAAAGCATATGTTGTGGAAGGGCGAGAGAAATGTTTTTACTTCAAAAGTGTCCACGTTTGCAAACTTCGCACGTGGAGATTTACACAGTTTGGTAAACTTTACAAACATTTACCTGTAGGTGAGAATTCATGAGGAGTGTGTTTTTGCCACATTTTCACACAAAACCCTTTGTTTCAGAATATTCGCAAGTTTAACATATGTTCTTGTTGAAACCTAATGCTGTAGAATGTTTAAATTGTAATTTATTTAACATTTTTCAACTTTTGTAAATTTTTTGAAGCTTGCTTAATTTTTTATTTTTAAACTCGCCGAAACTGTAGGGGTAAAACATGGCAACTTCCAGATAGGCACATTTCAACACCATTTCGACATTTAAAACACATTTGCAGAATAGAACAAAGATTTTTGTAGGTTTAGGATAGCTAATATGTTTTTATTACTATTCAGCATCTGAGAGGGCATTTGGGATCTACTGGTGGTGCTGTAACATGTTGCTCCTGTATAATCTCTGTGAAGAGCTCTGCCCATTGTTATGTAATGACCATATCACATGTCCTTTTTTTTATATCTAATTTACATTAAACTGATTCTAATATTAACAACTGCATATTTCGCTTTTATTCTTCATATCTCTTTCCTACTAATTCAAAAGATGCCAGAACCCTTTTCAAATGACCCTGGGGCAAACAGGAGTACTGGGCCCAACTTCTTGCCCCAGGGCCTAGCCTTCTATAGGCCATGCACAACTGGGCCAAATACTACCTCACCAGCACTTGAATGTCACTGGTAGCACAGGTCAAGCAGTCCAAGGCTTTCGAGTCAAAGGTAGAGTGTCAGTGTAGACTAAAACACACAACTAAATGTACCCCCAACAACCCCAATCAATCTGGTCCAGCACAATATTTAGTTTTATGGAAACACAACAGTTCAAATCTACCACAGTGAAATAATTAACGCAGTCGCTTGCAAAGCCACTTTTAGCTCTTTGGTCGAGTTCACCTGAGTCCCTCCCATCTAGGCCAACCTTCCCCATTTTTCTGAAGTGTCTAGGTTGTGTGCGAGGTGACTGACCTCAAGGTACAGACCCACTCAGTTCTATGCCTCTGTTCATGAAACTTACAGCCAGTGGCCTATAATTCTGAGCGAGCCCCTACGCAAAATGTCTTACTTAGTTGGTAGCAGTCCCCTTCTATGCTCTGGCATATGTTTCAATGATTTCAGTGCTGAGATGGAAGTTCTGCAGCCTGGCGTCGGGCCTATTACCTTTGGCAGCATGGGAGCCTTCTATGGCGGTATAAGACCCCTCCAGCAGGAGTTGGATACCCAGGTGGGAGCCTTCCGAGCTTGCAGAATCCTTACTGTCACACAGGTCTGGCAGTCAACAGCAAGTTACAAACTCCTGGGCTCCTTGAGCTTGGTGATGCACACACAGGGTTATAGTCAGTGACCCGAGGTCAAGCGGGCCTACTCTCCCAGCAGAAGTGGTGGTCCCTGCAACTTTGCTTGATCCTTGGGTGAAGGATACAACAAAGCACTTGGGTTGTGATCTGGGTGTCCTAAGGTGACAGCCCACAACCTGTGCTAAGGTCAACAGCCATAACGATGTCCCTGAATAACCCGATGCAAAGAGGTGGTCCCTCAGCAAAAGTCAGTCCAGATGGATCTTCGGCCTCTCAGCTCACACATCTTCTTGGGGTCCTGACCAGTGTCCCACTTCACCAGCAGACATCACTCCCTGACTCTGGTTGCATTAGCTCAATTGGGCCTAAGCCAGTTAGTTTTTCTAATCAATTCAGGGATACTTTTCACTAATGGGAGAGGCGCTGGCCTAACGGCTAGAGCGATGGACCTCAAATCTTGGGAACCAGGTTCGAGACTCGGCATCCTGTGATTCTGGGCAAATAACTTAATCTCTCCATGCGTAACAAAAATTAATGTGTCCTCATGTAACGCAACTTGTGCTCATGTAAAGCTCCCAGATACCCAATACCTTCGGGTCAAGTTTGCGCTATGTGAAACTCCGTAAAAAATGCAATAAATAAATAAAATGCATGTCTCATTGAGTAGGCTTTCCTTTGTGTAATCAGAGGGCTTTTTGCCACTTTGGGTCCGATTACGGGATCCGATTTGACAATATGCGAATGCTTCTGGGTCAAAGACCTCAATGCTTGATCCTGATTGCTAAAGGGTGTAATGAATCTAATTCCCCCATTGTTATGCATTTGTATTGGCCTACCAAATAGAATTGCGCCCTATCTCTCTTGTTCAAGGCATTGTGCACATGCTACCTGCTATATCCTCTTTGTGCAAACCTGGGTCTTATGTCATTTTGGCACTTTAATATGTGTGTAATAGTGTTACAATTTCTCTACCCACAAAGCATACTGCCGTAAGGTATACCAGCTTTTAGCTGTCACGGGTGGAAGCTCAATGCGTGTAATCTGTTACATTCAGTTTCCTTGCTGAATACCCCGAATTCTATCCTATTGTCTTTAATGAAGACCTCTAAATCTAAATCTAGGAAGTTAGCACTTAATTTGCTTATTTGGCTTGTGAAGTGTAGGTTCAAGTTGTTTATGTTAGTTTCTTTCAGGAATTTGTCTGGACTTTCACTTGGCCCTTCCCACACAATAAACAAATCATCGATAAATCTTACAACATGTTTGTCCCATGCTAATTTGTGATCATTGCGGAGCACCTGTTCCTCTCACAAGCCCATTTTGCAAACATGCATATCTCCGGGAGAAACAGGTGCACGTAACTGGTGAAACAACTCACTATTAAACATAAAATAGTTGCTTTCCAGACAACGTTGTATCATAGCCATTAACATTTGAGTATGCTAGTACAGTTTCAATGGGCGTCTTTCATAAGTAATGATACACCACTCATAAACCATCAGGGTGATGGATACTAGTACACAATGCTGTTACTTCAAGTGACATGAGAAGGTTATTATCCTCCCGGGGGTATCATATATCAATTTTAAAAAGCCACCAGTGTCTTTATTATAAAACAGCAAGTTCTTTACATACTCTTGAAGAAAATAATCAATATATCTTGATGTATTTCAAGGAGACTTCCTTGAGAAGATTTTATCGGCCTGCCTGGTGACATCACAGTATACTTGTGCAATTGTGGGATCAAATACATAATTGTAATTTCGGGCCATTGATCCGCAAAACATGTATTCATCTTGCTTTATTAGTCCATTTACAAGTCGGATTTATATTGCTCCTTCATCAGTGTTACATCATTGCGATTGCATCTAACATAACAATCAGTGTTGTTGATTTGGTTGTATGCTTCCTTTTTATACATATCAGCCGGCCATTAGACTATATTTCCCCCTTTGTCAGAGTTCCTTATCACCACATCTTCACATGCCCGCAGGTTTTGAATCAGAGCTCTGTATCTTATATCAAAAGATCTCCTTGTCGGCTTCTATTTGTTGGCCACCCTGTTGAAGCACTTGACTCCAAATATTATTGTTTCGGTAAACACATCAACTGCATCTTGTAGGGCCACAGGCAAAAATGTAGATGGAGGATTCTAAGGTGTTTCAGCTTCCCCCCAAACTTTTAGATTGCACAATATGACTGTGTCTTGCTCAGTGATTGGCCCAGTAAATCCCACGCATTAATTTTGTCGTTAGCATAGCTCCTTTAAAATAATTAAATCAGATATTGTCAAATGTTGCTGATCTGGATTAGCACATGGCATTGATTTTGTTGTCTTTTATACCTCAGCTTGTGAAATTTAATTTCGAATAACTTAAAGATATCAATCCTTGTCTTATAATTAAGAGAACTTTCAGGGCAATAAGACAGTCCTAAAGATAGAATTTGTTTTTCAGTTTGAATCTAAGTTATTTGTGATAAATTAATGATGGACTGAGTGTCAACGTCTTGCTTCACTTCTTTCTCCATGATTTCTTTGTGTTGGATTTTGTTATTGGGTATGGCTTGGTAGCGTAGTGTGTGCTTTCTCCCTTTCAACTTTTGTGCTTTTGATCTCAAGGCCTTAGGATTTGGCATCAGTCCAGCCATAAAAGATCCAACTCCTCAACAATAGATGTTATGCCACCTTTGCCTCCTAAAGTTCCTGCCCCTTTTGCACTGTCATCGTATCAGTTAATCTGGGCTCAGTTATATTTCCGTGTCAGCAAACCTACACTCTTGTTTCGCTCTGCTGCGCTCCATGAACCTCTGATACTTCATGTTTTCATATCGCCGAGTGGATGTAAAAATGTGTCCTTTTCAAAGGTCTTGCTTATATCTTGCACATTTTGGGATTTTGCATAACTTGTTGTTTCCTCAGGCTTCTTTAAGCACACCTCAGTAACCTCCCTGTATTGCTTTAGTAATTCTTGCTGTGGATATTATTCAAGCTCTCTGTTAAGTAAGTCGATTTGCTGCTGAAGTTACACTCTGTCAATGTCTTTGTATTTCACCAAGATGCAGATTAAACGATTAGATGCTTCTATATTACTCTCTGCACACTCTTTCAACATGTAGGAGTTTGGATATTCAATACTGGGGACCATTAAAATCCTGATTCCCCCTTGACATTTGCCTCACTTCTAGGTACAAAAAACAATAGGAGAGGTAGGGAATTATAGGAACACTCTCTTAATCCCCAGTGATATGACAATAAACAAAGGAAGAGAGGTTAATGTCTCTAGTAAGCCACTTAAATGGAGCCTCAAAGACTCTAGAAGTTCACACCCTATTTGGGTTGAAAAGAAAGCCCTCACACACCGACCTGGTCGGTGTCATGCTTCATCATCGGGCCCCACCGAAGAGACCTAGTGCCTCTTCGGTGTGCTACGACGCCAGGAGACTGCGGAGCAGGTATCGTGTGATGGGTGTGTTGGAGGGTTAAATTAAACTTTAAAAGTGTCTAAAGGGTATCTACAAAAAATTTTTATTAATGATCCCTAACACACAATAAAAGAAGGTTCTATGTGACTGAATTATAAAGCCAAGGTAATGGATGGTTTAATTCAGATATAACGTAGTCAACATGTTTCAGCCTTAGTATTGGTTTTAATTTACCTAGGCATTCATCAGGACAATGTTAAACCCCGGCGGTATGGACTCTCTAATCGTCCACCCTAACCTGGGGACGTGAAAGTGAAAAATGAAAAAAGTGTTAAAGTGCATAAAAATAGGAAGAGCAATTGCTCATTCCAAAAAATCACTCCTAATTATGGAGTGTCTTGGCACCTGTGGAACAAAAAAGACAAACAGACATGTAAGACAAACAAACAATTATTTGTCAAGCTCTGCCTTAGCGCCTTTCCGTTCAGGGTGCTCCAAGTAAGTGGCAATTGTGTTCCCAGACTAACTGCTAGAATTAAACACCATCCGCATACCCTCTAGGGACGATAGATCTAATTCTGGGAAGTGTCGTGACAATAGGTGATTTAAAAAAGCCGTGAATGGCTTGCAGGGGATTAAAATCACGTGGTGCGGGTGTTTCAAGGATCAATGGACAAAGAGTCAGTGACCCACACACATCAGTTAGATATAAAGAAATATATCTCACTTTAAAGTTAGGCGCTATCTGCACCATGGGTCTCAGGAGGGGGGTTGGAGTGTCCCTGGCACATCCTAAGAAAAAAGAAAATAGGCTAGAAACATTCGGAATCGCGTTCTACTTAGCTTAATTGCGTAGTATTTGTCCGATCGTCATTGCAGCATTACTCACGCCCTCAGCACTCGCAGCCCGCTTGTACACCTCGTAACTCCTCAACCGGACCCCGACGATAGGTAACGGGGCCGGTGGGGATGTTTTTAAAGGTTGTGTAATGTTGTTGGCGCTCTTCCGGGTGGGCGTGGTTGCACCAGACCGAGGACGGGCTGTGCTTCCCTGTGGGCGGGGGTTCAATGAAAGCGAGGCTTGGTCGCGCTCGTAAGGTATGGGGAAAACGAGGCTTGGTCGCGCTCCCGTGGGAAATTGCATTGTGTCTCCAAAGGGAGGCTCGAATGCATTGGCCAATCATTGATTGCGGGAATGTAAACAAACCGGCATGTCGGAATTAGATGTCTTAGGCTATTTGAAAACAACAATCGTTGTTGTCTTTAGTGGGAGTGAATATGTCTGAGCTTCATTCGTTCTGGTTCAGATCTTCCCATATTCATGTAGGTGGAAGCACAGAGGACAACATGAGGTTTGCTGAATAGCGCTGTGCCAAAGGTCCTTTTATTCAGTATCAAATTGGTAATTTTTGTGCGCTTACTGGTCAGACGGGTCTTATTAGGTACTCAATTTAGAAAAAATATTTTTAAAAAAAGTTTAAGAGAAATTTTGTTTTTTTATCAAATTTCTCAGGAATAGTCAATGACCTAGTGTTCATTACAATGCGGGGATCCATCAGTTAAGTACCGTATTCCACGGAATATCATCATTGAGCCCAATGATGTTGGTACCCAGACGGTACACCCACCGCTGTTCTTTCTCAAAAAGCCTGCTAGTGATGTTTGTGGTACCCGTAATTTTTTCAATTATTGTCCATCTCATATCATTTGGGGTATGATTATGCTCCAGATAATGTCGGCTCAGTTTAGTTGTAGCCTTTTTGCATCGGATATTACTTCGATGCTCACCAATGCGCTGTTTCACCTTTCTTGTGGTCATTCCGATGTAACGTAAGGAACAGGGACATGTTATCAAGTATATTACGTTGTTTGAGTTACAGTTGGTGTGTGCAACTTGTGTCCAGATTTTTCCTGTTTCCAATGCAAGTGATTTTGAAGTTTCTGTTAGGTGACATATGCTACAGTCTGAGCAGGGATAATGACCTGTAATGGGGGGTAGGCCCCATGCCGTCATGACTGAGGGTGTATGCAGGTCATTTTTCTGTTTAGGGCGAGTATGAACCAGGGCATCTTTTATGCTACGGCCTTTTTTGAAGGAGAACATTGGTTTTTCCCAGTCTTTTTTTGCTGATTTTATGATACTCCAATGTTTGTTTATGGTTTTCTTCATATAGTTTGACAGCCCATTAAATGTAGTCACACAAGTGAGTGGTACCAAGTCTTGGCTGTTGGTTTTTTCTTCTAGCAAGACTTCTCTGGGCTGATTTCTCGCTCTCTTAAAGCCCTTGTTAAGGATTACCGAAGGGTATCCTCTGTCTTTTAGTTTTTCAGTTAGACTCGAGGCTTGTTCTTTGAAGTCAGTAATGCTGCTACAATTACGCCTTAACCTAAGATATTGCCCATAAGGCAAGTTCTCTTTTAGGGGGCGTGGATGAAAGCTACTGAATTCCAATAGATTGTTCTTTGCTGTTGGTTTATGATGAGTTTTTGTGATTAGACAAGTGCCAGATATCGTGATTACTACATCCAAGAAGACAATGTCAGTTTTACTTGTGGTGTTGGTAAATCTTAAGTTGTTATCTAGAGTATTGATCCACACCAAAAAGGCTTCAAGGTTAGTCTCACTGCCTGTCCATAACAACAAAATGTCGTCAATGTAGCGTTTCCACAAAAGCATTGACGAGCCAAATTTCGCAGTTGGGAGAAGGATGTGTTGGGCTTCAAAATCCGCCACATATAGCCCAGCCACACTTGGGGCAAAGGTACTACCCATCGAAGTCCCTGAGCATTGAAGGAACAACTTGTCCTTGAAAGAGAAAAAATTCTCTTTGAGTGCTATTGTTGCACAATCAATAATGAATTTTTTCGGGGTTTGGTAATTCCATTCAATTGAGTCTAATGCCTTACCCAGGACTTTGATGGTGTCGTCCTGGGGGATGCTTGTATATAAGCTTTCAACGTCCAGGGTCACTAGCGTTACTGAATTAACCTCGAAGGTGATGTCTGCCAGGATACGTAGTAGACTTTTAGTATCTCTCAGATAGGAAGGGGTAGTCTGTACCAAAGGCTTTAAGAATTGGTCACAGAACCTTGACAGAGGTTCCAAAAGCGATCCAATGCCGGATACTATTGGGCGACCTGGTGGTGGTAGACGGTTCTTATGTAATTTGGGCAGTGTGTAAAAATATGGGATGATATTTTCATTGGTATTCAGAAATTCTGCTTCATTCTTAGAGATGTGTCCATTCTCTTCAGCTTCTTTGACTAAAGCGGTAATCCTTTTAGTCAGATCAGTGGAGGGATCAGTGATTAATGGGATATAATTCCTGTTGTCATTCAGAAGATCTTCACAGGTTTTTTCATAGTCACTTGTATTCTGTATGACAATCCCACCGCCTTTATCGGCCGGTTTTATGGTTATTGAGATGTCATTTTGTAGAGCTTCTAGTGCCTTGTATTCCGCAGTCGTGAAATTCCCGAATACTTTGGGGTTCTGGCTTGCCTCCAAATCCTTAAACACTGCCTGTTCAAAAGCAGTGATTGCTGCTGGTACCGTATAAGGAGGAGGGGTGAATGTTGAATTGGGTCTCAGACCGGTATCTCCTTTCCTAATCGCTTCGTTAGGGTCTGTTTTTCCTTCAAAAAATGCCTTTAATTTCAGTTTTCGAAAAAAGCCGGCAAGTTCACAATGAAGTCTGAATTTGTCGGGTTTGGCTGTAGGGACGAAACCTAGGCCTTTTTCTAAAACCTGGTTTTCAATTGGTAACAGGGTTCGTTTGGACAAATTGGTTACTAGACTTACAGTCCGCTCGTTCCTGGTTGTTGGGCACTGCTGCGCGTGTGGTTTGACACCGAGTCGTCCTCGGTCCAGGAGACTCTGTTGTTGTTGCCCCTCCTCCTGCCCCTTCCCCTCCGGCCGCTCTCTAAAAAAGGCGGTCTGTATTGGTTTTGGAATTGCATTGGGGGCATAAAGGCTGGATTCCAACCCATGAAGGGGTATTGGGGTTGCTGGTAAGGGTAGGCGGCTGGGCCCATTTCCATCTGTGGTGGTTGCCAATGTTGATGGTAATTCGGGTTGCCAGATCTTGCTCTGTTATTTCTATTTCCACGGTTCCCTCTTCTTCTGGTTTTCATGGAGGAATCATTGCTCGATCCGCTAGTATCAGAGGAGTTATCATCTGATTGATCTGATTTGTTTGTGTTTCTGACTGGAGGGACGAAAGTCGCTACAGAGTAAGGATATACAGTGTCAAAAGCAAATTTTTTTAGATCTTTTTGGAATTTTGTAGCTTTTGATTGCATTAAATTGTCCTTATACTCATTCATTTCTTTGTTTATCTCGTCCAGCCTTTTCTTATAGCCAGTTATTGTGGCTTTGAAGGTGGATTCAGTCTCTCTAATTTCGATCAATAATGCCTCAGATAATCTGAAAGCTGTAAATATCTGGAGCATAATCATACCCCAAATGATATGAGATGGACAATAATTGAAAAAATTACGGGTACCACAAACATCACTACCAGGCTTTTTGAGAAAGAACAGCGGTGGGTGTACCGTCTGGGTACCAACATCATTGGGCTCAATGATGATATTCCGTGGAATACGGTACTTAACTGATGGATCCCCGCATTGTAATGAACACTAGGTCATTGACTATTCCTGAGAAATTTGATAAAAAAACAAAATTTCTCTTAAACTTTTTTACTACTATACCATAACATCATCTAGCAGCACGTAACTGCAGCGCGTAACAACTGTATATTTATGATGTGACTATCACAAAGTTAAATATCTAAATATCAAAACACCGTGACAATATTTCATGCTGAAAATTATGTGCTTGAAACAATGTATGTCAAAATCATATGAAATCAATGTTATATATTTAAACCACTAGTCCCACAATGCACCTTAATAGCCAGGTGGGATAAATAGTAAACATAGTTGACTGCTCACTTACCGTGAACAAAGCCTGTTTCTAGGCTGAAACGCGTCGGTCTGAGCTGGAGTAATAAACCCTTGTAAAAAATCAGAACTTTGTGTGCCGCATTCCTTGTGAAGAAATTGTAATTCGGGCCAGGATCCGGCCCCTGTGCAGAGCACCCACAACAGCGCGCTCGGAGTCGAGAGGATCACTTTGGAGAATATATATATATTTATTGGACCAACGATCCTGGTGCAGTTCTCGCACACAGCAGGTATGGACTTCAGTTCGCCATGTCCTATATTAATTCTTAAACCTACTTTAGGTCACCAGTAGGTCGTTATAGTTAGGACCTAGTTTCCATAGGAAAAGCATTTTTTTACGTACCTATAACTTTGACGTCGTTTGACAATCTGCATGAAAGTTTCCCAAAAACAATGTCAAAGTAGGATCTGTGTGTCATGGAAAGATAGGGGGCGATCTTTGCAGTGTGGACTGAGAAATAGGGTCCAGAAATAAGGGTGTGTTTGTAAAAAATAATTCCTATGGGAACGCATTGTCAAACCTACAGCCCAAACCACTGGATGGAATTTCACAAAATTTTGTAGAAAGGTAGATATTGTTACGCAGATTGTGCTTTTTGTTATTTTGTGCAAATCTGTTCAGTAGTTATTGAGAAATTAAATCCAAACTTTATAGTGATATCGTTTACATTGTGAGGAGTTCCCAGTAAACCGTGAAAGCGCACACCAACAGGGATGCTGTGATTGGTTGGATGCAAACGTAACAGAAAGTTGTGCTGGTTTTGCAGTGCTCGTGGTTACATCGCAATGTGTTTAATGTACATCGCGAAAGCCCACCAACAGGAATGCTGTGTTTGGCTGGACGCAACCTGAACAGAAAGTTCCAGCCAGCATTTATTGTATTGGAGACGGTTCCTTGGGCTGAAACTTTTTTGGGAAAGTGACATAAGGGGTCAGGGTAGAGGTACTCTAATCCCATATTTGACAAATGGGGATATTAGTGACACAAGTTATGCGGGAAAACATAAGATCAATTTAATACAAACTACCTTGAATATATGATTTTAAACAGTGCACTAATAAACCCTTAGTGTTTAAAATACTGTAAAACGTATGCATATCTGTGTTTTACACTTTATTAAAAAAAGGCACAATCCTCGCTGATAACGACGTCTTCGCGATACTCAGAATACTCGTGAACATGGAAAATTGTGTAAAAAGATTTTTTTGTATAAACTCCCCATAAAAATATGACTCTAAACAGTGCAGTCATAAACCCCAAGTGTCTAAAATACTGTAAAATGTGTGCATATATGTGTTGTACACCACTTAAAAATGGTGTGATCATCGCGGTTACCGAAATCAGCACGACTCAATGCATAAACGTGAAAACAGCAAGTAGGGTTCAAACACAGTTTTAAAAAAAGTTGCTACAAAAATATGTGTATAAACATATTCTTTGAGTTAGTAATGTGTGTATTGTAATAGAATGAATTTTTTAAATTACATTTATGAATTTGGTGGTGGTTAAATGTCTTCTTTCGGTTTGCGTTTTGGTGACAGGATCGAGATCATTGCGACGTCATTGCAGATTTTAAAATGTCTTAAAAAAATATATTTTATGAGAAAACAAACAAAATTTTGGGCTCTTGGTGGCTCTGACAAGAGCCTTTGTGTTTAAATAAATAGATGCCAAACACAACACTAAGTGGTGCACCATGCAGATGTAATGTTCAATATATGATTATAAAAAAAAGTTACAGGGATGTTATATTTAAGAATTAGCATTTAAGAAACTTTACAAATTCACTGAAAAAAACAAAGGTTATAGGGACAATATAGTTAGACTGACATTTCACTAGTACAAAACAAGAGAAATTCAGCGGTTAGAATTAGTTAAGCTAACTATAACTTGCACCCGCACAATGCACAGCTTTATGACCTCACATATTACATCACTTATGGCATGGTAAACCACATAACTGATGACCTCACTGATAGCATCTCAAATTAAATCACTGATAACATTATCCAGTGACTATGACTGTTTTAAAACAGATTATGAATATTAACTGTATATACCAAGGTATATTTCTTAAATCAGGGAGTGTATAAATGCCTGTATTAATGTTGTGTGGTTGAGTGACTGACTGTATAAGTGAGTGATTAGGTGTTTCAGTGAATATATGGGTGAATGACGTGTGAATTACTGTGTCAGTATATTAGTTGGTATGTAAGTTGCTGAATGGGTGTGTGAGTGGGTACATGCGTTGCTGTATGAGTGAGTGATTGGTTACCTAAGTACCTGTATAAGTGCATGAGTGTCTGTGTAGGTAGGCAAGGGGATGTGTGACTGGCTGTATGGATCAGTGTGTGGGTGAGTCAGTGGCTGTATGGGTTAGTGAGTGCATCTGTCAGGGGCTGTATGGGTAAGTGAGTGGGTCTATGGTTGTGTTGGTGGCTTAGTGCATGTATCAGTGGTATATGGGTAAATAACTTCAAATGTGATAGGCAGTATAGGGGAGTGCTGGAGTATGTGTGAGTGAGTGGTTGTGTTGCGGGTATTCTGCTCATGCACAGAACTATGCACAGAAAACCAGGACCTCAGTGAATTGTGGTGTACCAAAAAACTCACCTCAGTACCCAGAACCCGTATCCGACTAGCATCAGTGTTTCATTAGCTCACCGTACTTCAGCGAAGCTACCAATGATTAGACAACCCAGAACAAGCTACTTATGGTAGTCTCAGGAATGGTGGGAATCAAGAACACTCTTTCATTTTTATTCTCATATCAGTCCACAACGTGAGTAATCAGAGACAGAGAAAAGTTTAAAATGCTTTATTTTTAACTACCTGCTCTAAGAAGCAGTATTTTGGCCAACATAAGCAGGCATATGATTAGAAATAAAACAATCAGCATTGTTACAATTCCATAAAACACAAAGGGAGAAATCATCTTCGAATGATAGTGGAATCAGGTCGTATAGCAGCTTGTGAACCACCCTCCCCTGCTAGGAACTAGGTTTTATAATAATAGAAGGTCTCTTAGGCCTAATTGGGGAACCCCATACCTCCAAGATCAGCAGAGGTGAATCACATCTCAGGATCAGCAAAGCTCTCTGTCTCTGGAATGTTTTTTTCTCCAAGTGCCCAAATCATGCATGCAGTGCAATATTAAATGCATTTGAATTTCAGTTGGTTGCAGCTGTGTGCGTGTTGTGTCTAGTGCGTGGGCCGATCAACCTGAATGACAGCATACATTGTTATTATGACCTTGAAGACTTCTGCTCGCA
Source organism: Lissotriton helveticus (assembly GCF_964261635.1). NCBI lineage: Eukaryota > Metazoa > Chordata > Amphibia > Caudata > Salamandridae > Lissotriton > Lissotriton helveticus. The sequence goes on along the minus strand of NC_136071.1, from coordinate 879,379,321 downwards.
GTGTACAGACTAAGGTTGCGGTGTAAGTCTAAGGATCAGTAAAACAGACCGTTCTCATGCAAAGAAAATCAAGCAGGGTAACTTACAACAACAGTTACATGTAGTGTCGTGTGCAAAAGCTGCAAAGTGTCAAAATGGTGTTTAAACTTCTAATATGCTTATGCTAACATAGCAATGTGTGCAAGCAGAACCCTATCTTCACTACAATTGTGGGAGTACCTGTATGAGTGTGTGTGTGTTTATGTCAGTGACTGCATAGGTGAGTAAGTGTGTGTTAGTATATGTATAAGTGAGTGTGTTTGTGTATAACAGTATAGGTGAGTAAGTGACAGTGATTGACAATGGGTGAGAGAGTAGGTATGTGAGTAGCTCAATAGATGACTGACAGTGTGAGAGTGGCAGTATGGGTGTATGAGTGGATATATCAGTGGCTGTATTAGTGCGTGAGTTGGGTTAGAAGTGGATATATGGGGGACTGAGTGTGTGTAGACCTATGTATCAGTAAGTGGGTGTGTAACTACTGGTATGGGTGTGACAATGGTTTTGAGAATGGTAAGGTGGACGTTGAAGTGGATATATGAAAGGTTATGTTGATGTGTGAGTGGGTGCATCAGAGATTCTGTGGATGAAGTCATAAGTGATGTCATCAGTGATGTCATGAGTGATGTCACGGACCATGTCATGAGTGATGTAATATGAGACGTCATCAGAAGTGCATTGCGGGCAGGCGAGTTATAGTTAGCTGAACTAACTATAACAACGGAATTTCAATGGTTTTGTACGAGTGAAATGTCCAACTAACTATAACGCCCCTGAAATCAATGTTTTTTTCAGGGAATTTCTTAGGTTTTTAAAATGCTAATTTCTAGCAAGATGGCTGCCAACACTTCCTGGTTTGGAGTGTTGACTCCTGGTTCTTGGTTCAGAAAGAACCCTTTTTGTTAAATGGTGTAAATCCGTTCAGTAGTTGCTGAGAAAATCAAAATTAAAAAAGTTTCGATATCTATGGCCGCGCAGGATCCACGCACCCTCCTGATCATGAGCTTTTTGCAAATTGGCTGTATACACTTCAAACCAGGAAGTGTTGGCAGTCATCTTGTGCCTCAGTAGAATCGAGGCACAAGAAATCAGTCAAACTAAGGCGCAAAACACAAAAAGGGGGCAGGGTAGAAACACCCTGACCCCCTAGGCCTGCTTAGGGGGTCCCACAAGGGATTTTTAAAAATCGGCAAAATCCACGCAGGGTGCACGGATCTGGCCGAAAAAAAAAAAAAAACAAAGTGTGGCCTACTGCGCTTCATTAATAATTAGCCCCCAGGTGGGCCAAATCATGGGGGCAAAATTTGATTTGTGATGGCGCGCCTAAAGGGGTTTCCAACACCGGGGGCCGCCATCCCCGGGGCTTTAAAAATACATGGGTGGAGGGGGCTCAAAGGCCTTCCCAAGCCCCAGGGACCGCCGACCCCGAGGATTTAAGAAAATAATTGCTGGGGGCTCATGGCCCCTCCGCAGCCCCAGGGACCACCACCCCCCAGGGCTTTCAGTTTTAACATGGGGGGCATCCAAGCCCCCTCCCACCCCCGGGGATTTAATTAAATACATTATGCGTAGCGGGGGGAACACGGTCCCCGCTGCCCCAGGGACCACCACCCCCGGGGCTTTTAAAAAAAATAATCCTGTGTGGGAGGGGGCTTGAGCCCCCCCACATGCCCCGGGAACCACTACCTCCCGGGGCTTTGGTAATGTTGGGAGGGGGCCATGTGGCCCCCCCTTCTGGAGCCCTGTGATGGCCCTGATGACTGCCACCCCCCAAGGATGACTCCTGCAGTGTCCTGGGGTGCCCCGGGACACTGCTGTTTGCTATGGCAGAACGGGAGCCTCGCGGCTCCCACCCTGCCATAGCGAACCGCTTTGGTTTTTGGAAGACAGAGCGGGGAACCCTGCTCTCTCTTCCAAAAACCAAAGACGATTACTTTCCCACATGGGGAGCTGCATCTTAGCAGCTCCCCGTGTGTAAAAGCAATGCCGGCTCCCGCAGGAGGCGGGAGGCTGGTGGGACCGTGGGGGCATTGGGGACCCCCCCATGGTCCCCAACGGAGAGGGCAGCCCTGGGAATGGGGTCCTCGTGGCTATTAGTGGCCTAGGAGGGGGGCAAGGCAGCCCCCCTCCAAAAGCATACAGAAAAAAATGCCCATGCCCCGGGGGATGGGGTCCTCGGGGCCGATTATGGCCTCAGGAGGGGGGCCACGCGTCCCCCTTCCAAATTTTTGGGTGAAAAAAAATTAAAATTGGGGGCAGGCCCTGGGGTTGGGATCCCCAGGGCCACTAATATTGGGAAAAGAAGGGGGCCACACAGCCCGTCTTAAAAAAATAAATAAATAAGACCGGCATCGCGCCGGAGGCCAGGCCCCCTCCTTGCAGCACTCTGCAAACGCGCCCCCTGGCGCGTTTGCACTTGTGGAAGTAATTCCCCTTGAATACTTGGGGTCAACTAGTCAAACAGGAACCTCCAGTATGCGATGGGGAGCAGCGTTGCAGATAGGTGTTCTGAGGCCACGCCCCTTTTTACACCTCTCTGCAATGAAGCTCTGTGGCGCTTAATGGAGGTACCTGGTGGGCTAGTTGCACCCCAGGGAATCTCAGGATTCAAGGGGAGTTAACCCCCCAACTTAAAAAGCGCCACAGGCGTGTTTACACAGTAGTGAAGGGAGGGGGCGGGGCCTGAGTTGACTTGTGTGCAAACACACCCTGTGGCGCGTTTTAAGTTGGGGAATTAATTCATCTGCAATCCTGAGGGTACCTGGGGCCAACTAGCCCACCAGGTACCTCCAGTAAGCGCATCGGAGCTGCGTTGCAGAGTGTTGTAAAAAGGGGTGTGGCCTCTCAACACCTCTCTGCAACACAGTTCTCTGGCGCATACTGGAGGTACCTGGTGGGCTAGTTGGCAGCCAAGGACCCTCAGGATTGAAGAGGAATTAATTCCCCAACTTAAAATGCGCCACAGGGTGGGTTTGCAGACAAGTCACCTCAGGCCCGCCCCCTTTCTTCACCATTTTCAAACGCACCCCCTGGCGAGTTGTAAGTTGGGGAATTATTTCCCCTTCAATAGTGAGGGTCCCTGAGGGCCAAATAGTCCACCAGGTACCTCCAGTTTGCATCAGGGAGCTGCGTTGCAGAGAGGTGTTCAGAGGCCACGCCCTTTTTACACCTCTCTGCAACCCAGCTCAGTGGCGCTTACTGGAGGTACCTAGTGCGCTAGTTTGACCCTAGGGACCCTCAGGATTCAAGGGTACTTAATCTTCCAACTTAAAATGGCCACAGGGAGCGTTTACACAGTGGTGAAGGGAGGGGACAGGGCCTGAGGTGACGTGTGCAAACATGCCCTGTGGAATGTTTTAAGTTGGGGAAATAATTCCCCTTCAATCCTGAGAGCCCCTGGGGGCCCTACCAGTTCACCAGGTGTTTCCAGTAAGCACCACAGAGCTGCGTTGCAGAGGGGTGGGCCGAGGCCAGGCCCCTTTTTACACCTCTCTGCATACCTGGTGGGTTAGTTGGCCCCTAGGGACCCACAGGATTCGAGGGGACTTTATCCCCCAACTTAAAACGCCCACAGGTCGTGTTTGCACACGTCATCTCAGGCCCCCCCTCCCTTCACCAGTGTGCAAACGCACCCCGTGGCGCGTTTTAAGAGGTAGTTTTAATCCCCCTGCCCTATTATATACTATTCAGATACTCTGTCCATCACCACCCCCTTTATGAGTCGTTTTGGCCACCACAAGTGTGGAAGGGTATGCTCAGATGTGAGTCCCTTGCTCACTGCACCATCAGGATTCAAGCAAGCTGGGCCGAAGACTCTGTAATGCCAGAAACCGGTCCCCGGAAGCTTGTTTCCTTTCCAGTAAAGAATTGGCTTGGTAGTTTGGTCTGCCCTGTTCCCATGATGCACTGGGCCAGGGTCAGACTAATTTGCATGTAGCCAGGTTCTGAGCTGGGATGGTGCAGTGAGCTAAAAAACGGTGATGGATCAAGCCCTGATCTTTTGACTGGGTAGGAGTGTTCTGCTTAATTCAGATACTCTGTCCATCACCACCCCCTTTATGAATCGTTTTGGCCACCACAAGTGTGGAAGGGTATGCTCAGATGTGAGTCTCTTGCTCACTGCACCATCAGGATTCAAGCAAGCTGGGCCGAAGACGGCTGTAATGCCAGAAACCGGTCCCCGGAAGCTTGTTTCCTTTCCAGTAAAGAATTGGCTTGGTAGTTTGGTCTGCCCTGTTCCCATGATGCACTGGGCCAGGGTCAGACTAATTTGCATGTAGCCAGGTTCTGAGCTGGGATGGTGCAGTGAGCTAAAAAACGGTGATGGATCAAGCCCTGATCTTTTGACTGGGTAGGAGTGTTCTGCTTAATTCAGATTGTCTGTCCATCACCACCCCCTTTATAAATCGTTTTGGCCACCACAAGTGTGGAAGGGTATGCTCAGATGTGAGTCCCTTGCTCACTGCACCATCAGGATTCAAGCAAGCTGGGCCGAAGACGGCTGTAATGCCAGAAACCGGTCCCCGGAAGCTTGTTTCCTTTCCAGTAAAGAATTGGCTTGGTAGTTTGGTCTGCCCTGTTCCCATGATGCACTGGGCCAGGGTCAGACTAATTTGCATGTAGCCAGGTTCTGCGCTGGGATGGGGCAGTGAGCTAAAAAACGGTGATGGATCAAGCCCTGATATTTTGACTGGGTAGGAGTGTTCTGCTTAATTCAGATACTCTGTCCATCACCACCCCCTTTATGAATCGTTTTGGCCACCACAAGTGTGGAAGGGTATGCTCAGATGTGAGTCCCTTGCTCACTGCACCATCAGGATTGAAGCAAGCTGGGCCGAAGATGGCTGTAATGCCAGAAACCGGTCCCCGGAAGCTTGTTTCCTTTCCAATAAAGAATTGGCTTGGTAGTTTGGTCTGCCCTGTTCCCATGATGCACTGGGCCAGGGTCAGACTAATTTGCATGTAGCCAGGTTCTGAGCTGGGATGGTGCAGTGAGCTAAAAAACGGTGATGGATCAAGCCCTGATCTTTTGACTGGGGAGGAGTGTTCTGCTTAATTCAGATACTCTGTCCATCACCACCCCCTTTATGAATCGTTTTGCCCACCACAAGTGTGGAAGGGTATGCTCAGATGTGAGTCCCTTGCTCACTGCACCATCAGGATTCAAGCAAGCTGAGCCGAAGACGGCTGTAATGTCAGAAGCCGGTCCCCGGAAGCTTGTTTCCTTTCCAGTAAAGAATTGGCTTGGTAGTTTGGTCTGCCCTGTTCCCATGATGCACTGGGCCAGGGTCAGACTAATTTGCATGTAGCCAGGTTCTGAGCTGGGATGGTGCAGTGAGCTAAAAAACGGTGATGGATCAAGCCCTGATATTTTGACTGGGTAGGAGTGTTCTGCTTAATTCAGATACTCTGTCCATCACCACCCCCTTTATGAATCGTTTTGGCCACCACAAGTGTGGAAGGGTATGCTCAGATGTGAGTCCCTTGCTCACTGCACCATCAGGATTCAAGCAAGCTGGGCCGAAGATGGCTTTAATGCCAGAAACCGGTCCCCGGAAGCTTGTTTCCTTTCCAGTAAAGAATTGGCTTGGTAGTTTGGTCTGCCCTGTTCCCATGATGCACTGGGCCAGGGTCAGACTAATTTGCATGTAGCCAGGTTCTGAGCTGGGATGGTGCAGTGAGCTAAAAAACGGTGATGGATCAAGCCCTGATCTTTTGACTGGGTAGGAGTGTTCTGCTTAATTCAGATACTCTGTCCATCACCACCCCCTTTATGAATCGTTTTGGCCACCACAAGTGTGGAAGGGTACGCTCAGATGTGAGTCCCTTGCTCACTGCACCATCAGGATTGAAGCAAGCTGGGCCGAAGAAGACGGCTGTAATGCCAGAAACCGGTCCCCGGAAGCTTGTTTCCTTTCCAGTAAAGAATTGGCTTGGTAGTTTGGTCTGCCCTGTTCCCATGATGCACTGGGCCAGGGTCAGACTAATTTGCATGTAGCCAGGTTCTGAGCTGGGATGGTGCAGTGAGCTAAAAAACGGTGATGGATCAAGCCCTGATCTTTTGACTGGGTAGGAGTGTTTTGCTTAATTCAGATACTCTGTCCATCACCACCCCCTTTATGAATCGTTTTGGCCACCACAAGTGTGGAAGGGTATGCTCAGATGTGAGTCCCTTGCTCACTGCACCATCAGGATTCAAGCAAGCGGGGCCGAAAACGGCTGTAATGCCAGAAACCGGTCCCCGGAAGCTTGTTTCCTTTCCAGTAAAGAATTGGCCTGGTAGTTTGGTCTGCCCTGTTCCCATGATGCACTGGGCCAGGGTCAGACTAATTTGCATGTAGCCAGGTTCTGAGCTGGGATGGTGCAGTGAGCTAAAAAACGGTGATGGATAAAGCCCTGATCTTTTGACTGGGTAGGAGTGTTCTGCTTAATTCAGATACTCTGTCCATCACCACCCCCTTTATGAATCGTTTTGGCCACCACAAGTGTGGAAGGGAATGCTCAGATGTGAGTCCCTTGCTCACTACACCATCAGGATTCAAGCAAGCTGGGCCGAAGACGGCTGTATTGCCAGAAACCGGTCCCCGGAAGCTTGTTTCCTTTCCAGTAAAGAATTGGCTTGGTAGTTTGGTCTGCCCTGTTCCCATGATGCACTGGGCCGGGGTCAGACTAATTTGCATGTAGCCAGGTTCTGAGCTGGGATGGTGCAGTGAGCTAAAAAACGGTGATGGATCAAGCCCTGATCTTTTGACTGGGTAGGAGTGTTCTGCTTAATTCAGATACTCTGTCCATCACCACCCCCTTTATGAACTATTATATACTAGGGGCTTACAGAGGAGGTCATGCTAACCACAGGGGGAACCCATCGCAAAGTGTTGCCTAGTATATGTAGGTGTTTTCACTGTATTCTAAGTGTCTTTTAACATAGCACTGGCTATAGGACTGGTTAGTCAGACTCAGTTACCACCAGTACTCATCTGAAATAGTTGAAGGTACAGGATGATTTTGCAACAAGGCTTCTTTCAGCTCCTCTGTTTGTTCTTTCTGCATGTTTTCATTCTTCCTGCACTTTTCTTCGTCTTTGAGGACTTCTGTTGCTTCTTTCTGCATTTCTTTTTTTTCTTTCTGTGCGTTTTTTCTTCTTTCTTCACATGTCCTACCAATGTAGGCATAGTTAGAAACTGCATTTAAAAAACATTTGAAATTCACTTAAAAAACCATAGGGTTCAGCCGCGTTAAAGTTAGAAATTATCATTTAAAAAACCTTCGTAATTCACTGAAAAAACCATAGGTTTCAGGCACGTTGTAGTTAGGAATTAGCATTTAAAAATCCTTAGAAATTCACTGAAAAAACCATAGGTTTCAGAGGCGTTATAGTTAGCTGGACATTTCACTCTTACAAAACCATAGAAATTCCCCCCTTATAGTTAGTTCAGCTAACGATAACTGGCTAGCCCACAATGCACTGCTGATGACGTCACATATTACATCACTCATGACATGGTCAGTGAAATCACTCATGACATCACTGATGACATCTCAAATGACATCACTGATGACATCATCTTTGTGATAGAGTGGCAGACCTCCTCTCACCCTAATAAAACCTTTGATACACACATTCAAAAATAGAAACTAAAGATTTCAAAACAATGGACATACCAATACCAGTTACAACAACATATTCAGTAATTTCAACATCTACATACACATCCACTCATTCGCCAACAGTCCTACAGTCACTCATATATGTACTCACTCATCATATGTACTCATACATCTATACATCCGGTTACACACCACCACTCATCCATAGAGTTACTCACACACATAGTCACTCATGCTAATAAAGAAACAAACATCCATTTACTTGCATATACAGTTATACACACACCACCACACTTACTTCTACAGAAACTTACACATACTTACTCTTTTAAACAATCACTTATAGAAAATCATACTTATTCATACAGGAACTCTTCCAATCTCTCACTCTCACATGTACTCACTTATATACACCAATACTCACATATACTTATTTAAAATATATGTAGTTATTTATAAAGATACTATTGAGACTGTCATTCACTCACTAACACACCCATACACACACTCATCCACCCATACAGTCCTGCACACATACTGTCTCCAACACATACAAACAGTGACGCACTCATTCGTGCATCTATGTACTAAGTAATACCCACCACTGAACCATACAGACACTCAGACACTCATACTGATACTCGAAAAACCAAGTAAAAACCCATATAGACACTCATGTAGTTACTCACCAACTCATGCAGTCACTTATACACAAAGTGAGAGACTGATACAGATATTTACATATTTAAACATTACTCACTAACCCATCTATTCACTAAGATACACTTAATCATTCCGATATACAATCAATTTTACAAAACATAATCATCCATTTAGACACTTATAGACCCATTTATTCTTCCATCGACCTTGAAATATACATATATAAAACATATTTGATTTTCAGAAAAACACACATTCACTGGATGATGTCATCAGTGATGTCATCAGTGATGTCATTTGAGATGTCATCAGTGATGTCATGAGTGATGTCACTGACCATGCCATAAGTGATGTAATATGTGACGGCATTAGCAGTGCATTGCGGGCGCGCAGGTTATAGTTAGCTGAACTAACCATAACAGGGGAATTTCTATGGTTTTGTATGAGTGAAATGTCCAGCTAACTATATCGCCCCTGAAACCTATGTTTTTTTCAGTGAATATAAATATATATAAGTGATCAAGAATACATCGTTATTCGAAACGCGTCTGACCGTGAGCTGCAAATAAATCAAGACCTGCTCTTATCACAAATTACTGGTGTTCGTTTCCCGTTTCTTAAAGCATTGCCGGCTGGTGTGCATAAGGATTATTGGGAAATCATCGTTGGATATATATATATATGTATATATATATATATATATATATATATTACCTACTGGCGGTCGCCAGTAGGTATATATAGTTAGGATTTTTTCTCTATGGGTTTTTTGAAAATTCTATGTCTAATAACTTTGGCGTTTGTGGACGGAATTGGCTGAAATTTTCTGGAAAATGGAACATTTTGTTTCTGAGCAGCCACTGGAAATTTGGGGGGAGTTGGTCCAGGGGGGGCCGAGAAAAAAGGGGGGTCCCAAAACGTGTTTTTAACATTGAGTTTTCCATAGGGCGGTTAGCCTCACTTTTAGCCCGAACGGCTGAATGGATTTGCACGAAACTTGGCAAATTTGTAGGGACTGGTAGCCCGATGTGCCTTTTGTAGGTCTCAATATATGTGCTGCAGTGGATTTTGAGAAAATAACGTTCAAAAAAAGATATATATCTGTAAGCGCGGACCAGGCAGCGCCCCGGTACGCGTACTTGACGCGTAACGGAACTTCGCGTAGCGAAGTTGATTGGCTCTCCGGTGTCTGTCAACATTCTAAACAGTCCGGAGCGGCCGCCATCTTGTCTCTCGGTAGGATCGAGAGACAAGAGGAGGTCAAAAGCGAAGGGGCAAATGACCTTAAGGGGGCATAGTAGATACTCCCTGACCCCCTAGGTTTGATGTGGAGGCTTTAAAGGGGCCCCGCTAAGCAAAAAAAAAAAAAAATTTTTTTTGTTTTTTTTCGTGGTTAGCGCCCGGTACGCGAACCGGGAAGCGTACTGGGGAGCGTATCACAATAAAAAATGAATGATAGACTTTTCAAATGCTGTATGTTAATTGATTGTTGGTTTTGTTGATTATTTTTTTTTTTTTTAATTTTTTTTATTGTGTTTCATAATTTATTAAACTTTCTAACATTTCATTGTCAGAAATTTCATAATCATGGAATATAGATTGTAGTCTCTGAGGTTGTAAAATGTCCTCATTTGCAAGGAGGTTATCTACTGCTTGCACACATTGCAGTAGTTCTTGGTCCCATGTTTCATCCATAAATTCAATCTCATTTGGATCAATGATTTCTGTGTTGGACTCTGGAAGGACAATTTCAAATGAAATGTTTTGTTCACTTTCCATTTTTCCTGAAATTTGCATAAAAAAAATATATATTAGTAGAGGTAGGGCACTGTTGGGATTAATTTTAGATAGGCAGTTTTTATCAGAGAATTTATCTTTGGGCAGTGTATAGTATCAGAGTGGAAGTAGGAATATAAAAAAGTGTATCTAAATTTATAAGTACTACAGAGGGATAGTATATAACTAACAGAAAAAGTTTGCCATATTAACTTAAAGTGCACAATATACTTCAGTTTTAAAAATAACAACTTACCTTTAAAAAGAAGTTGAAGTTATTAATGAAAATCCAAATGAAATGTACACCAGGAAGTAGTAGTCAAAATGGCTGTGTTTCCTTCTCTTCCTTTATATATATTCGGGTACATAACCAATCAAATATCATGTAAAAAAAGTAGAAAATGAAAGTAACATTTTAATTGGTTGTCAATTCCAACACTTCAGATGTGTTTTGTGAAGTAATTTACCTCACGGTATTTAGAGAGGACTACAGGCTAAATGGCTAAATGGAATTCCAATCAAATTTGTGAAAATGGTAGGGATTGGTATGTAGTATGAGTTATTCTATATTTGGTGAAATTGTCTCCAGTGGCTTTTCTGTGAACTACTTTCCCACCTTTTTTGATGGTGCGCTTCCCAGGAAGCGACCCGGTACGCGAACCGGTGAGCTCCCTGGTACGCGAACCTTAAGCGTAACGGGAGTTCACCATTTTGTGTTTCGGTCGAATTATGATACAAGATGGAGGGCAAATAATGTTCAGAATGGGTAGAAGGGGGCACGGTAGACTTATCTTGACCCCCTAGGTTTTGTGAGGGTGGCTGAGGAGGCCCATATGTGCGGAAAAAGAAACATTTTTTTTAAAAATTTCGCGAGGTTAGCTCCCGGTACGCGTACCGGGTAGCGCACCAGGGAGCGTATTTTGTTGAAAATTAGTGAAAATAGTTAGAGTAAAATAATAATTGTGAGTGATCAGATGTAGGGTAGCTCTGAGAAGAGCTTTTGGGTTTATGGTACATTTAGGTACTTATAAGTAGGTACCAATGCACATTCTTAAATTCAGAGTGAAAACTCTGTTGCCCTCATCTGAGAAGTGAACTCCATCTCCTCTGTAGATATCTTGCATGTAGTAACGCAAGTTATTGTTGTACAGGGAGCCCATTCCATGGTCTCTCATGTAAGCTGAAACAGATTTGTTTACATGCTTCCTCGACTTCTCAATTTGTGGACAAAATTGGTTTGACCACCTCCATTTCTGTCTTTGGCATATATTTGAATATACCAAGGCAGTCTGAGGAAAAAGTGCCATTAATTGCTCAAAGGTGTCCTTTAAAAGCATTTCCAGACCTACACCAGTCAAAGTGCCCAAGTCATTACCTCCACAGTGCACAATTAACAGGTCAGGTTTTGGCAAATGCATAAAGGTTTTCACCAATGGTATCAATTGGTGACATTTTAATCCTCTCTGGCCAAACCACTTAATTTCCACATCTTGTAAATTGAGGTTAGGTAAATTCCTGCTTTCAACGTACCTTTGAGCCCAGTGAATATAACTATGACCAACAATCCAGACAGAAAACATGGTGAGAGAAGGTTCTCCTGCAGTCAGATGAAGTGTGGCAATGAAATGGCAGTTGAAAAAATGTGAGTTTGAAATGAAAAAAACTGTGGAGTTTCTGTGTTCATGAAGTAGTAACAGTGATTGGTGGATTTTGATTGATGAAAACAGAAAGTTAGGGTGTAGAGATGTGTTCTTTGAAAGATGTATTTTGAGTGGTCAATAAAAAATCATTAAATGAAAGAAAGCACTGGATATGCAGGTGCACTGAGAGTTCAGAGTTCAATTGCAACATTGTTGTGTGAATTTGCAAACACCAGAGTTTCTCCAAGAGGTGGTTGCTATGGAAAATAGGCAGAAAGGGCAGAGGGGGAAGGGTTTTCATTTGAAAAAAAGTGAGGGAAGAGTTTTGATTGGGTGACATGAGAAATATGTGTGAAGAATTACAGCATTTCTGTGCTTTTGATAGCTGCAGACTCTGGAGTGCATACCTTTTGCTCTGCTGAAGACAAATTGGTGTGTTTCTGAGACTGTTTTCAAACTCAAAGTATTTGCTAAGGTGAGAAAATATTTCTTTACTTTAGATAGAGAATAGTGTGCTTTAAGGAGAAAATTATGATTTATGTGGCGCAATTTGCTAGTAAATATGCTCTCACATGTGCATGGAAATTTTTGATTTTGAATGTTTCTGTTATATAGCCATGTTAAAAGTGACTCAACCATGCTGGAAAGTCAATCAAAAAATGATTTCATGTACTTTAATGACATTTTAAGTCATTTTCTGATGTGCAGTGTTTAGAAATTATGATTTGAAAATCGTTTTTGTGGAAAAGGAATTGTTTTTAAAATCATGACAAGGAAATAATGGTGTATGGTTATTTATAAGGCAATTGACTGTCCTTGATGTTATTTTTCTCATTTTATTGTAAGACCTTTCTCTGTGGCGCAAATTGCTTGTAAATATGCTCTTACATGTGCATGAAAATTTTAATTATCAATGTTTGTGTTACATAGCCATGATAAAAGTGAACCAACCATGCAGGAAAGCCAATAAAAAAACGCTTTCATGTGTTTCAATGACATTTTAAGTCATTTTCTCATGTGCAGTTTTTTGAAATTATGATCTGAAAATCGTTTTTGGGAAAAAGGAATTGTTTTTAAATTCAAGAGAAGGACATAATGGTGTATGGTTCTTTATAAGGCAATTGACTGTCCCTGATGTTATTTTTCCCATTTTAATGTCAGACCTTTCTTTGTGGCGCAAATTGCTTGTAAATATGCTCCCACCTGTACATTGAAAATTTTGATTTTGAATGTTTATGTTACATAGCCATGTTTAAAGTGACCCTACCATGCAGGAAAGCCAATCAAAATACGCTTTTATGTGTCTTAAGGACAATTTAAGTAATTTTCCCATGTGTAGTGTTTTGAAGTTATGATTTGAAAATCGTTTTTGAGGTAAAGGAATGTTGTTAAAATTTATGTTCGCCATATGCCCCCAAATTTCTTTCTCAGGGTTGCAGCAGGGTGCTCTTGAGACACCCCTGCACTTTTGGAATAAATTCCTAATTTGTGATGAGCAAATTGTTAATCGCAAATTGCACCTTCATTTATATGAGCCTCCTAGCCCATGGAAATGAATGGGTAATTTGCAATTAGCAATTTTCTCATCGCAAATTTGGAATGGTAAAGAATCGCTATTTATTCCTTAAAATTCGCTTTTTTGGAAATGCAAAATAGTTATATGATACATATGGCGGTTGATGTCTAACAAGATAAGAAGCTTATGGATACATTTATGATGACTGGTGCAATGAAGTAGAAATCACTTACTTCATTGGTAGGCCTTTACAATAAATTATCTCCTCTGTATTCTTCATCAAGCATAACTTTAATCTGCAATCCTGAGTAGGCCTCACCTTAAACAAACCTCTGGATAGGCCACATCTTATTGTCATCCTGATTTAATCATTTATAATTCTAGGGACAGATTTATGATAGGTGTATACCTCTTTTGTGCCACTTAGAAAACATTGTCCATGGGGAAATGAATTAAAATGTCATTAAGACACATGAATGTGTTTTTTTTAAACGTTTGCAATTTTTTTGGGTCACTTTCAACATGGCTATGTGTCTGAAACAGTCAAAATCTAAATTTGCAATGCACTGGTGGGAGCATATTTACAAGGAATGTGCTTCATGGGGAAAGGTCTTATAATGTAATATGGGAAAAATGACATTAGAGATACTGAAATGCCTTATAGAGAAGCATACACCATTATGTCCTTGTCATAAATTTGCAAACCATTACTTTTCCCCAAAAACGATTTTCAAATTATATTTAGAAAACAGTGCACATGTGGAAATTACTTAAAATGTCAATAATTCAAAAATTGTGATTCCTTAAATGCAATGTATAAAAAAAAAATATGTAAAAAATGATATTAAGGATTTGGAAACTACCACCAACTTGTAGTTTGTGGTAATTTGCGAATTCTTTTCGAAAAGAATTTTTTTTTTTTTAAAAAAAAGGTCCCATATGACGCCCATACATGCCATTAGGGCATGTAGGTGTGCCATGTGCTCCCAAATTTCTTTTTCAGGGGTGCAGCAGGTTGTTCTTGAGATACCCCTGCACGCTTGAAAAAAATCCTATTTTGTGATGAGCTAATTGCTAATCACAACTTGCAACATTAATTCCTATGAGCCTCCTAGCCTATGGAAATGAATGGGTAATTTGCAATTAGCAATTTGCTCATTGCAAATTAGGAATAGTAAAGAATCGCTATTTATTCCTTAAAATTTGCTATTTATAATATGTAAAATATTTTGATGATACATATGGCAGTTCATCTGTAACAAGATAAGAAGCTTAGGGATAGATTTATGATGAGTGGCGCATCCCCAGGGATGTGACAGTCATCCTGCGCCACTGTTCCGCCACCCATGGTGTGCTGCATTTACAATGCGGCGCAGCATGGGGCAAAAAAGGCACAGATGTGTGACGCATCTGTGCTGTAAAGGTGGCGCATTGCTGGAGTTGTATCGTAAGTGCGATGCAGCTCCAGCAAGGATCAGGGGTGCCCCATCTATACAATGCTGCGTCAAGACCTATGCCAGCTTCAAGCAGGTGCAGGGTTTTGAAGCAGCTTTCTCCTATCTGATTGTAAATGCGGCACACCATGGGTGGTAAAGCAGTGGTGCACATTAACTGGTGCATGCCTGGGGATGTGCCATTTAATATAAATCTGCACTTTAACATTTGAGTATGTGCAGGGGACACAGAGTCGTTGAGGCTTATCCAAGGTTAAGAACAGATGAGTCCTGTTCAGTGAAAAATTAGACATAGGCTTCACCTGCTCAGCATCGCTGGACATGGCTAAATAATAGCTGCAAAATGTTACTCTTGTTAAATAATTTTACTATTATAATCTGTGAGATTTGTCTCTTACTCTGCAACATCTCATTGTTGTTGTCTTTCTTTAAAGATAAAGACAACCTCAACATGAGCGACAATCTGCAATCAGTTGATTTTGACCTCATCATTGAACTTGTAATTGAAACATCAGTGGATGTTGATCCATTGGATGATTTAAATCCTGAGGATGAAGAAGAGCGTGATGAGGATGCAGATTTGTCCGAATTATATGATATAGGATGGGAAGATGACCTGCTTGAGCCTTTGGAATTATAAACATTTATTTTTAAAATTTATAATCAATAAAAAGTAAAAAGGTAAACCGTTTAATTTAAAAATAAAGACACCTTCAAAAACAGGTTATGTGTAGTGTCTTCAATAAAATATTAAAATATGCTCATAAAATTAGATCAGATTCACATATAAAATAGCATAGGTAACATAAATATAAATCTCATTTCTTTTCTGCTACTTCTGTATTGTAAATTTGCAAGGACTAAAAAATCTTCTATTTAAAATGTCAAGTAGTGTGTTATGTTTTTGATCACTATTACTGATTTACTGTTTGATAATATTTTTTTATTAACATTTTTATTATATTTTTCCTCAGATTCAACTATGCCTACAAAAATAAGAGAGATGAAGGCTGCAAAACGTCAAAGACAGCAGGAGAAAAAAAAAATGCAGCAGTCCTCTAACAAAAAGATTTCTCAAGCGATGAAGAAAGCACCGGGTAAGAGCTCTAAATATTTCATAAAAAATATTTCTAATAAAAAAAATATTAGTACAGAAAATGTTTCAATCCATAACAACACAAGTAAATCAAATGGAAAGAAAAGGACAAATGAAAATGTTACTGCTAGAGCAAGAGATAAATCTGTGCATGATAGTAGAAGGAAACAACAGTTTACGGAGATTCGTAAACGAATGTTCCGTAACAGGATAATTGGCAATTTGTTAAAAAATATTAAGAAAGGTCAACAGAAATTAGTTTTTTATAGGAGAAAAAAAAAAGTTGAGAAAGTTATTGATCAGGCTTTTGAAATTAAACGTAAGTTATTTATTTTGATAATCAATAGAATTAGGAAGCTAAACAAGGCAATTTTTGATTTCAAAAGAAATAGTAGATGGAAGAGAATAGTTAATCGTAGTAATTTTTGTGAAGTTTTTTCTGGAGAATGGATACATAGTTCAAGCTGTGAGGCATTTTTTAATGAAGAGAGTTATTTCCAGGATAATGATTTGGTGCATGCAGTTGACATCAGTGGTCGTGCTTATGAAGTGAAAGATGGTTGTCCAGTTGAAAAAGAAAAACTTGTGACAACAGAGGCAGAAGAGTTGTTAGGTAATGAGGTTTTAGGAAGACGTGCTAAGGGTCCTGTGTACACCTGGAAGTGTAGTAGTATTTGCAGTGTGCGACAGGATTCTATCAATTTGCTTTGTGATTTTGTACGGTCATTTAATAAGAAAAGTTTGAAGCAGAAAATGAGGTTGTTGCAAGAATTAGATCCTTGCAGAGTGAGAGAAGTGACAGGTTTGCATGGTCATTCACTGGCTTGTCTTTCCAGGAGAGTATGCCAGAGTGTTTTTCATCATTTCAGGATGCTAGCAGTGCATCATAATAAAGTGAGGAAATTAGTTAGAATGTTGTATTATGCTAAGAGTCCAGCAATTATGCTGAAACAATTATGTGCTGCTCTTCTGCATGGTTCTGAAATAGATGTGAGGAATATATGTGAAGAAATTGAGTTTTGTTACTTTGGAAGTAAAGAGGAGAATGTTGAAATTGAGCAAGAAATAGAGGGTCATTTGGAAGATACTGTACATGTTTCCAGTACAGATAATTTCCAGAGGGAAATTGCGACGTTTGACATGAAATCAAGTGAGAGGCCTAATTTCACTTGTGTGTGTTGTCGACGCACTTATTATAAGAATCAGACTAAGTTAGTGGATTTATATGCAAAAAGTGAAAGGGAAAATAATAGTGAATGGAAGGATTTTGCAACATACTTGATGGTAGAAAATTGTTTTGATTTGGGATTGGATCAACGTGTGTGTACTTATTGTTGTAACAAATTAAAACAAAACCAGATGCCTGCTAGAGCAGTTCATAATAATCTGGAATTGGTTGAGATTCCTTCTGAATTGAAGGATTTAAATACTTATGAATCTATTTTGATTCAAAGTATCCATCCCTTTCAGGCTATTGTAAGAATGGAGCCAAAGACAGGGAAATTGCCTCCATCAGATTTACAGAGAGGATTAAAGGGAAGAGTTGTTTATTTGCCTCTAGATTTGAAGAAAAACATTAACACAATTGGAGTAGAAAAAGTGGAAGAGGAACCTCTGGTTATCTTAGTTAATGGGGTTCCGACAAAGAATAAGAAAATATGGCAAGATTTAGTAGATGTTAGGAAAGTTAAAAAGGCAACATTGTATTTGAAAAAAAATAATAAATACTATAAGAATGTATATGTTGAAGAAGAGGAAGTAAGTGAGGAAGAGGATAGCGATTTGTGTGCTGGTCAAATTGAGAAAGTAGAACCCTCTACTAGTGAGGAAATATATGAACATTATAGTGTTCATCCTTTGCATTCAAAGGAAGTCATGGGGAATGCTATTGAGTTGTTTCAAATGAAACAAGCCAAAGGGAGTCCCATTAGTGTTTGGGAGGAAAGTTTGGAAGCTCGGTGTTTCCCACAGCTTTTTCCAACAGGTCAGGGAGGAAGATATGATGAGCGACCTCATCAAATTCCTGCTTCTGAATACCGGACTTTGCGATTGTATGCAGGAGATGCTAGGTTTCGACAATGCATTCCATATTTGTTTCATCTCCTGTTTGAAAGCGATCTGTCTGGACTGTCATATGCAGTGAACCACATCTTGAAAAGTGGTATACACATGCAAAACATCTCGGCAAGTGATTTTATGGATAAAGTGAATGTCCAAGATAGTATTTTGGATTCTCACCTGATTAATCTCATGGCGTGTCAGCGTGGTACTAATGAGTACTGGTACCGTCGTCATGGTGATTTAAAATGTATGCTGAGGAACTTAGGTACTCCCACATGGTTCCTCACTCTGAGCTGTGCCGAGTATGGCTGGGAAGACTTACTTGAATTTCTACGAGAGGCAAATGCTAACGTAGAAAACATCGAATTCAAGACACCCGGAGAACTGTGCTCTTTGGATCCAGTCAATGTATGTAGGTACTTCAATCATAGATTTGAAGCTATGATGTCTTTCATCATGAATAAGAAGAATCCACCTCTTGGAGAGGTGTTGGATTTCTTCTGGAGAAAGGAGTACCAAGCAAGAGGTGCTCCTCATATACATATGTTGCTGTGGATCAAGGATGCACCTAAATTTGGAACGGATCCAGATGACTCAGTGATGAGTTTCATCCAACAGTATTCTACGTGTGCTGTTCCAAACGCAAAGGAGAAGAAAAGCCTAAGAGAAAAAGTTCTGCGTTTCCAAAGCCATCGATGTGGAAAGTACTGCCGTCGTAAATTCCGAAACAAGGACAAGTTCTACACTAAATGTCGTTTCGGCTTTCCACGACCGGTGATTTCTAAAGGAAGAGTAAACAGTTTGATGTCTTCGCTGCGACACAATGTCATGAAGAAATCACCTAAAAACACTTACAATTTGAAGAGGAACGAAGAGTCCAAGTACATCAACGACTACAACCCGGTGATTTTGTCCATGTGGAATGCTAACATGGATATACAGTTTGTGGCTGATAACTGTATGGCTGTGGCTCGGTATGTGACGTCTTACATCACCAAAAAAGAGAAGACAGAATTGAAGGATATGTGGGAGGACATTTGCCATGAAAAGAGCCTCAGCAAGAAGTTGTACAGTTTCAGTCTGAAGATGTTGTCGCATCGAGAAATCGGAGCGTACGAATGTTCTGACCGGTTGTCTTCAGCAAGTCTCTATGCCAAGTCCAGGAGTATCGTTTGGGCGAGTCTTGGTCTTGCTGCAACGCGTAATCGAGTTCTCAAACCTGTGCGGGAAATTGAGTATTTGGCGGAAAAGGAGCCAAACAGTACCGACATTTTGAAGACAAACATGTTGGATACATATTATCCAAATCGAAGCAGTCACCTAGAGAATGTTTGTCTGTATGAGGTTCTGCAAAATTACATGTTCAAGAGGAACATCAAAGAAGATACTGAGAAAGGAGTGTATGCTGTAATAGGAAGTGAGGGATGTCTGGTGAAGCAAAGAAAATGCCACTTGATAAACCATCGAAAATTGAGTGGCGAATCTCCTGAAAAAAAGGAGTTTTTCTATTTAGCACTTTTGCAACTTTTCAAGCCTTGGCGTGCAGAAGAGGAACTGCTTGGAGATTTCCTCTGTTATGAAGACTCTTTCAATGCCGCCAAGGAGACCATAGAATGTCCTGCTTTTCCCAAATATGTAGAAATGTTGAATGCGGAAATTGAGCAGGAAGCAACGATTGCAGCCGAGATTGCCAGAGACAGTTCTCAGGACAGTCAGAGTTCTGCTTCATTGAGTCAGGATCCACTAGGAGGACCTCTTATTGAAAATGAAGCTGCCACTGCTATGAATGAGGTGGAAAGAGCCATGGCACATGCTCAAGAGGATGCGGTTAACTTAGAAGAGTTGGAAAGGCAACTCAACGTTGAGCAGAGGAAAATATATGACGAAGTTACCATGCAAATTGATCATGGATTAAGTCATGATAAGAAAGAGTGCTCATGTACGTCGTTGAAGCCTGTCCGACTGTACGTGAGTGGAGAAGCGGGAACTGGAAAAAGTTTCCTCATTAAAGCAATTTCATGCTATTTGCAGGAAAGGACAGAGTCATCGCTGTCTTGTGTTGTCACTGCTCCAACTGGACTGGCAGCACATAATATTAAAGGGATTACTTTACATCGTTTACTGATGCTGCCAGTGGAGCATGACAACAAATTAGAATATCACAAGCTATCTGGAGATGCTTGTTTTGAAGTTTCAAGAATCTTGAGGAAAATGAAACTTCTTATCATTGACGAAGTAAGCATGGTTTCCAATGTCATGCTTGCCTTTGTGCATTTGAGGATGCAAGAAGTTCTCAAAACAGAGTATGATGTGTTATTTGGTGGCAAACACATCATTGTTTTCGGAGATCTTCTGCAGCTGACACCAGTGAAAGGGCAACCTGTGTTCAAAATGCTCACGCATGAAGATACCAGGAAGTGCCTAGGCAGCATTGGCAACGTCAATATATGGTTAAACTTCAATTATGCTGAACTGCATGAAAATATGCGTCAGGCAAAGGATGAAGTTTACAAGACTATTCTACAAGATGTTAGAATTGGAAAAGTGACCGAGCATGGAAAAGAAGCTTTACATGCACGATTACTGTCAAATTTATATCCAGAACAAGATGTTGTGCCTGAGAATATTTTTCAGAAAATTACTGATAAGAAATCTGGAATATGTTTGATGCCAACTCTTGCAGAATGTGCCAAATTTAACAACAAAATGTTGCATTTAGAAAAGCAAGAGATTGTGAAAGTGGAAGCTATTGATAGAGTAGAGCATATGGGATCAACAATTATTTTGTCTGAGAATCTGAAATCAAAATTGGATTCATTAGAGAAGACTATATCTAAAACTGCAGGTTTTGAAAAGACTCTGAATGTGTGCTTGAACTGCCGTATAATTTTAAGAAGGAATTTACATGTTGAAAGAGGTCTGGTAAATGGATCAATGGGTAATGTTGTTGATTTTGTGAAATACAGAAATAGAGATGGAATTGAATTTTTAAAAATTAAATTTGATGGCATTGAGGAAGTACAGCTAATTGCTCGTTGTTCTGCTAGATTTTTGCTTGTAAAAGACTTATATGTTCGCCGTAAGCAGTTCCCTGTTTGCTTGGCATATGCGGTGACAATTCATAAATCGCAAGGTTTAAGTGTAGACACTGCATTGGTGAATATTGGCAGTTCTGTGTTCAAGGAGGGTATGGCATATGTGGCATTGTCACGAGTTAGAACTTTATCGGGATTGTACTTGATTGAGTGTGATGTCAGAAACATTTGTGCAGATCTAGATTGTGTTAAGGAATACAATAGGTTAAGAAGAGAGTATGCGCCACATTTGCCTCAGTTTCCTTTGTTTGAGAAACGTCTGGTAGGCCGGAAACGAAGAAATGAGAACAATACTGGGGAGGTTGTAGCAAAAAGACAAAAAGTGAATGAACCTAAAATTACAAGCAGAAACAAAGAGGATTCTGTTGAAGATGTTGTTGGTTTTCAGTTTGAAAACAGTTCTGGTGTCAACTGCTATGCTAATGTAGTAATGAATGTTTTGTTTTCTCTAAAAAATGTAAAAGAAGAGATTGTGGTCAATTCTGATCAAAGATTTTGCAGTTTGTTGAATTCTGTGTTAGAGAAATGTAGCACAGATAGAACAAAAATAGAAAGTGTGTCTGAAATTCGAAACCTGTTAGACAGATGTTCAGGGCAAACACAATTCTCTCAAAATATTCAGCAAGATTGTCAGGAGTTTTTAATGTATATGCTTGATGTATTACATGCTGAAGGTGTAGATGTAGATCAGCTGTTTGGGCTTTCTTATCAATGGCAGCATGACTGCGAGAACTGTATGGTATCAAGTACTACTAGTGTAGACTCAGAAAGATTTATATATTTAACTTTGCCAGACAGTAAATCAGTCTCCTTTAATAAGCTAGTAAAAGCTGCTAATCACAGCATGGAGTGTAGCCAATGTAAATCTGAAATGATGTCCACATTATTTATACGAAAATATGGCCAGTACGTCATTTTAATGTTCCAACGATGTAGGCCTGATGGAACAAAATTGACAACTTTAATAAAAAATTTTGTAGCTTCGCAGTTGTCAATATCAGGAAGGACTTTTGTAACTACAGCAATTATATATCATGACGGCCCTTCAATATCATCAGGACATTACACAGCTTATTTAAAGTCTAGAAATGGCTGGTCATTCTGCAATGATTCTGTTTTAATTTTCAAAAAAAAATTGCCGTATGACCTTAAAAACTCTTACCTGGTGTTTTTAAAACCAAAATTTTAGGAAAATAATCTCGGGATATGATCTGTGGAATTTCAAGAAGTTCTAATGGCTCCTACACAATTTGGCCTTGAGGATAAGTGTAGTTCAGAGACATAACTTCTAATCAAAGGATTGGACATCATGGAGATGTATGTGCACTTTAAATGAGTTCAGAAAAATTGTTTCTTTTCATAAGCTAATTGAAGCAGCCAATCAAAACATGGAGTAGAGGGAATGTAAGTCTGCAATGCTGTCTACTGTTTTACATTGCTTTGTGATTAAAAGTGATGTAGAGAATTAAATAATTGTAGTACTCATAGAGGTAGTGTAAGTCTGCTTCATATTAAGCAGTATCAGTGTCATAGGAAATGTAGAACATGACTGAGCAAGAAGGGGAAGATATTACTATTCCAGGATTGTGAAAATGATCTTCAACATTTTAATTCTGAAAGTTGCGGAAATGCCAAATGATGGGATTGGCTTACAAGAAATCCAAGAGTTATAAATATCTCTGACTAGATTTGGCCTTGTGGAAAATAGTGGTAGAGAGCAAGAAGTCATTTATTGCATGTAACGTGTTTTTAAAAACGATGGAGGTTTTCTTTCAGAAAGTGGCGGGCTGAAAGTAATAACAGCACAAAAGAGTGTAAGCTGTTCATAGGACATCCTTGGACGTCATGGAAAGTAAGTTAACTTTAAGGAGTTCTGAATTTTATTTTCTGATGTTGTATGGGTTTTTTAAACACAATCATTTTGATTGTGTTTTTTTTTCCCCGCTGTTACATGATGAATACCTTCAAGTCACTGTTTTTAGTGAATTTTGATACATTCTGAGAACAGCAAAAATAAACCATTTAACATGTATAATTAATTCTGTACTGTTTGCATTTATGATGTATATGTAGAACTGTGTAGGAGGCATGGAGAAGGTGAGTTTTCTGTAAGTGTTAAATTTATTGTATGCAGTGCTGCACTTCTACGTAATCTTTCATATGCTGGACTACATCTGCACAATGAGATACCTAAGCAAAGGAAACACAAGTGATGTGATTGTGAAATGAGCAAAATAAATTGCACATATTTCAATTACAACACTTGAGTTTCCTATCATTACGTATCACATTGTGCAGATCAAGTTTAGGTCTGTCCAGGGAAACATAGGAGGTTTCTACTTTGTTGAAGAGTGCAGTGGACATGACTCACTTCATTAGTAGACTTTCACAGATATTATCTCCTCTGTACACTTCAACAAGTGTAAATCTCATCTTGAACTCTGAGTAGGCCTCACCTCAAACAAATCTCTGGATAGGAGACATGTTATTGGCATACTGAAGCGACACTTTTCTGAAACAAGAGCAATGCAAAAGATGCACCATGTTTTAAGATAGTCCTCACTTCATCTGCATCAAGATACTGTTAGTTTAAAATGTATATCTTTAGCATTGTGTAGAGGACCTGGAGAAGCAGAAGCTTCTGTCAGTGTCAAAGTTGTTGAAAAACTATTTGTCCTTCAATATTTTCCCTTGTCTTTTGTAATTTTTAAATACATATTTTAATTTTTTTTTAAATGTTGGTTCTCTCTTTCACAGATTGAAAGTATAGAAATAAAATGTGATTAATTTAACAGCAATTACAAGGTAAATAGTTGTACTCTTTTCGTTACATTTCTATCACATTCACCTAGTATTAGATCCACTGCTTCACTTCTTTAATCCTCAGTTTCCTGCCTTTGCTACTTTCCTCATTCCTTTCTCTATTACCTATTTACTTAACTCCTTCCACTCTTTTTCTCAGTCCCTCTGTTCTCATAGTTCCTCAGTCTTGTTCACTCACTCCATCTCTATTACTCTTAGTGTCTGTGAATTACTTTCCCAACTTTTTTTTTTGGGGGACCGCTTCCTGGGAAGTTGCCCGGTTCGCAAACCAGCAGCGTTATGGCAGTCCACCATTTTGTGTTTCGTTCGAATCAAGATACAAGATGGAGGGCAAATAATGTTCAGAATAGGTAGAAGGGGGCACGGTAGATGTATCTTGACCCCCTTGGTTTTCTGAGGGTGGCTCAGGAGGACCATAGTTCTTCACTCTTGTTCACTCTCTCTGTTTCTATTAATGTCACTGTTTATGACTGATCAAAAAAATGTTTTTTTAAAAAGAACAGTAACTATAAGGGAAGGAAATAGACAGTTATGTTAAAAGAAAGACAGCTAAAGGGAGTAAACTAACGATACTGTTACCTACAATCCACTGCTGTTGATGTTACTGACCATGTCATGAATGATGTAATATGTGAAATCATCAACAGTGGATTGTAGGTAACAGTATCCTTATTTTACTCCCTAGAGCTGTCTTTCTTTTAACATAACTGTGTATTTCCTTCCCTTATAGTTACTGTTCTTTTTTAAAAAATATTTTTTTGGTTAGCTTCCGGTACGCGTACCGGGTAGCGCTCCGGGAGCGAACTAAGAGAAATACAGGTTGGCAGAGTTCCAAATTTTCTACCAATTTTTTTATAATGGGGAGTTAGTTCTGAAAAGAACTTTTTTTTTTATGTTTTTGTTGTTTTATATTTTTTTTAGTATTTTTTGAACATTTTTTTACTTTTTTTGTATTTTCTGAACGTTTTTAAAAATTTTTTGGTTTTTTTGGGGGGGGGGGAAACAAAAACGATCCATTATAAAGGGCTCAACAGGAGCAAAAAAAAAAAAAGAATTTATTTTTTGGTGCGTTTTGTGCAAACATTAATATGATTTTGAATTGCTCGCAAAATCAAAGTGATGCTACTTTCTCTGTAGCAGATGAAAGCGCCACATTCCACGCACACTTGTTTTACGTGACCAAACAACATTTGGATGTTTGGAATCACCTCCCTCGCCTCTGGTCCCGACACCTCTGGAACCACCGATCTTCTTGCCATTTGGAGGGGATGTTGTTGTTGGTCACGTAGCTGGGCAGCACTATAGTTATTTGGGTGCCACCTACTCATATGCCGATGCATAGTATGATTCCCATAACTATATTTTTTATCGGTGCCCCTTGACAATCTGTCACCGCATATGCGGCAAAACACGTAACGAGCATTCACTTTCTTTTGCCCCTCAGGAATTCTGTAGAATTGCCAGATATAATTCTCCTGTCGATTGTACCTCCTGGGCTCCTCTGGCAAAAACTCATGCTCTTCCTCCTCTTCCTCCTCTTCCTGTTCTTCCTCTTCTTGCAGAATTACTTCTGCAGGTGGTCCTCTCTTTCTTGGATTTGGTGGAGGTGGTGGGCTAGCACCAGCTGAAGCTACTAATGAAGCCATCACAAAGTCTCAATAAAGGGTCTTTCTCTCACCAAGATGAAAGTCAGAGTGATGAAAGAAGGAGGGGTTTTCATCATTTGGGAAAAACAAAAGTTCTAAACCAATGAAAAGTGTCCATTTTAGATCACATGACCTTGTATTACATCATTAGGAAACCAAAAGTGAAATGAACCAATGAAAAGTGTTATTATCGAGTCACATGACCTGCTATGTTTACATTACGCGGTCGGCGCCGCGCCGCGGATCGCTTCCGGTTCGCGTACCGGTGCGCTTCCGGGTACGCTAACGTAGTACGTAATATGACGTATTACGCGAGAACGCGAAACGTCATGCTGACGCGAAGCGTCGCGATGTTGTTTTGTAACGCGAGAGGTGCGCTAAAGGAACGTTTACCAGTTCGCGTACCGGGTCGCGCCTCCGGATTGAGCTAACGGGAAGCTAACCGGTACGCGTACTGGGAGCGAAACAAAAAAAAATAAAAAAAAAATTGTATAAAAAACATGTAAAAAATATTTTTCTTTTTAAAGAATAATACATTGTAAAGGTTTTGATATTAGCTATTAAAAAACCAATGAAATTCACTGAAAAAACCATAGGTTATAGACCATATATAGTTAGGAATTAGCATTTACAAAACCTTAAAAATTCACTGAAAAAACCATAGGTTATAGACCATATATAGTTAGGGATTAGCATTTAAAAAACCTTATTTTACTCACACAAAACCATTGAAATTCCATATATAGTTAGTTGCACTAACTATATATTGCGCACCCGCAATCCACTGCTGATGATGTCACATATTACATCATTCATGACATGGTCAGTGACATCACTGATGACATCACTGATGACATCTCAAATGACATCACTGATGACATCACTGATGACAACATCCAGTGACTATGTTTCTGTAAAGTTAAAATATGTCTTACATATTGAAGAATGAGTGGATGTATAAGTGTCTGGACGAAGGATTTAGTAGGTGCATGACTGAATGTATGAGTGAGTGATTAAATGTGTCTCACTGAGTGCATGGGTTAGTGACTAAACTGTCTTAATTTGTGCATCATTATGTCTGTTGTTCTGTAAACTGCTGCATGTGTTGATCAGTAGCTATATGAGTAACTATATGGGTTATTGATTGATTGCCCAAGTATTTGCATGGGAGACTGAGTGTGTGTGTGGCTGGATGGGAGGTGTGTGACTCTGTACAGATCAATGTGTACTTGTATCAATGATTGTATAAGAGAGTAAGTATGTGTTAGTATATGGTTGAAAACGTAAGGTGCTCTATGTTTAACTGTATAGAGTAGAAAATGGAAGTGTGATTGATTCTTTACAGGACTGACTAGGTGTGTGAGTAACTCCATGGATGAGTGGCAGAGTGTGAGTGTCTGTATAGGTGTATGAGTGCATATGATTGTGTTGTAAACATGAGTGATTGTATGTATGAATGATTGTATGGGTGAATGAGTGAATGTGTGTGTAGACGTAGGAATCAGTGAGTACGTATGTAGTAACTAGTATTGGTGTGTCAATGGTTTCAAAAATTATACTCTGTTTTTAACACTGGGTGAAACAGAGGTTATATTAAAATGTGAGGAGATGCATTGTATTGTCACATGAATGATATCATCAGTGATGTGATCATTGATGTCAAGTGAGATGTCATCAGTGATGTCATTTGAGATGTCATCAGTGATGTCATCAGTGATGTCACTGACCATGTCATGAATGATGTAATATGTGACATCATCAGCAGTGGATTGCGGGTGCGCAATATATAGTTAGTGCAACTAACTATATATGGAATTTCAATGGTTTTGTGTGAGTAAAATAAGGTTTTTTAAATGCTAATCCCTAACTATATATGGTCTATAACCTATGGTTTTTTCAGTGAATTTTTAAGGTTTTGTAAATGCTAATTCCTAACTATATATGGTCTATAACCTATGGTTTTTTCAGTGAATATATATATATATATATATATATATATATATAAAATGTATATATATATATATATATATATATGAACAGGAACCTCCCTCCAACAAGGAAAGAAGCAGAAGCCCAGAGGAGAAACTTGAAGAAGAGGCTTTATTTTCTCAGTGCAAATCCAGTGGCGGCGAATGCATTTCGGCTTCCGCCTTCCTCAGCGCCCATCACCAGAATAACAGCCACGGTGAGAGTGTGTGTCCTGCATCCTATGATGCTGTGAGCACGGGTCCGCTCCTCCCCCTTGCAAATGGAGCTCACCTGTTGCAGCTCATGTAAGTACTCCGAACTACAACTCCCAGAAAGCTCAGGTATGTCAGCAAACCGGGTTGGTAGAAATTGGTGGAGAGAGTAGATTGATGTTGCCCTCTGTCACGGGACCCACAAGGAGCAAGACGCGATGAAACACCAGTCTTTTCTAGGATCATGCAGCCCCTCCTCAAGTCTCCTCGTACCACCACAGCCTCTGCCACCAAAAAGTCCAAAATGCGGGGGCTATATATAAAAATTGAGAAAACTTAGAAAATCACTTGAAAGGAAGTATGTTTGCAGAGTGGTGAAGATCTCTCAGCTATCACACTGTGTGGGACTTACTGGAGGTACCAGGAGGGGTAGTTGGCCCTCAGCAAGTTCTTGGGGGCCAACTACCCCTCCTGTTTCCTACAGTTACTCCCACACAGTGGGATTGCTAAGAGGTCTTTGGAGGCCATGCCCCTGGTCTCCACCACTCTGCAAACACACTTCCTGGCACACTACTGGTTGGGAGATGAAGTCCACATTACTCCCGAGGAACCTTAGGGACCAAGAAGCGCTACTAGTAGCTCCTGTAAGTCCTACACAGCGAGAATCCTGATAGCTGGTCATAGGCCCAGCCCACCACTCAGCAAACATAACTCCTACTTAAAAATCAATAGAAATTCTCTGACAAAAACAAACATTTTAGGGATGTTAAAGTTAGGAATTAGCATTTAAAAAACCTTAGCAATTTACTGAAAAAAATAGTTACAGGGAGTTTATAGTAAGACTCAGATTTCACTCATACAAAACCAGTGAAATTTGGCAGTTATGGTTACCGGAGCTAACTGTAACTTACGCCCCTGCAATGCACTGCTTATGAACTCATCCAATACTCATGACATGGTCAGTGACATCACTGATAAGATCACTGATGACATCTCAAATCCTGAAGGCAACAGAAGGGGTAACTCTTCCTGTTACCCCCAGTAAGTCCCACTGAACACAATTGCTAAGAGGTCTTCAGAGGCCATGCCCCCTTTCTTTACCACTCTGCAAACGTGCTTCCTGGTGCACTACTGGTTGGGGAATGAAGTCCCCTTAGCTGCTGAGGGTACTTGGGGGCAACAAGACCTTCTATTACCTCCAGTAAGTCCCACATACCGGGATTGCTGAGAGGGCTTCAGAGGCCAAGCCCCCTATTCACACCATTCTGCATGAGCCTCCTGGTGCACTACTGGTTGGGGGATGAAGTCTACTTTATTCTTGAGGGTCCTTGGGGGCCAACTGCCCCTCATATTACTTTCATTAAGTGCCACAAAGCTGGATTTCTAAGAGGCTGACAGAGGCCACGGCCCCTTTCTCTACCACTCTGCAAATGTACCTCCTGACACACTATTGGTTGGGGAATGGATTCCACTTTACTCCTGAGGGCGTCAGGACTAAAGTGAATGTCTGGGAGAACACCTCCCACACTGCACCTTGTCAATCCAAGTAAAGTCCAGGTGAAGATTGTCAGCTGGAGTTGTCCTTGTTGTTGATGTTTCAGGTAGCACTTCCAGTGCATTCTTCCAGGTGCTGATCAGGGGGTCCACTCCTTTTAATTTAAGAAAGGCAAAGTCCTTTTGTTGAAAGCCTTGTGAGTGCAGCAGGTGCAGTTCTTATGACCGGAGTCCTCTTTTGTCCAGTCCAAGGGTTCAGCAGAGCAATCCTTCTTCTCAAGATGTTTTTTCTTTAGTCTATGGGGTTCCACGACACCATTCAAGGGCCCTGAAGCTCTGATTTGCTTCATCGAGGTTTGTGATCACAATTCCGACCAGGCATCTGGTCAAGTCATTTAAAGTCCAGGTAAAGCTGGTCAGCTGGGCTTGTTTTGATGGAGGTGATGCATGTGACTTCTTGAAGTTCTTTTGTACCTGTTGCTTTGAAGGAGTCCTCTCCTTAATCCTTCTGAAGCCAGGCAAAGTCCTCTTTTGTGAAGCCCAAAGTGTGCAGCAGGTGAAGTCCTTATGCGTGCAGTCCTCTCCTGGTGCAGATCAGGGGTTCAGCAGGGCAGTCCTTCTTCTTCTTCTGAGTGAGTAGCTGTGTCAGTGGCTGTATGGGTGAGTGAGTAGGTACGTGAGTGGCTGTATGGATCAGAGAGTGGGTGTGAGTTAGTGTGTATGAAAGTTGTTTGAAAGAGTGAAAGGGTATGTGAGTGGCTGTATGGGTGAGTGAGTGTCCAAGTTTTAGCGTGAGTGAGTATATGTACTGGTAAGTAAAAGGGTGCAGGAGTGGTTGTATGAGTGAGTGAGTGCATGAGTGCTGTATGGGTGAGTGATTGGGTCTATGAGTGATATATGGGTGAGAGAGAGGGTGCATGAGTGCCTGTATAAGTGAGTGAATGGGTGTATGAATGGTATATTTATGAGTTAGTGGGTGTGTTAGTGGCTGTATGGGTAGGTTAGTGGATGTGTTCCTTACTGTATGGGTAAGTGAGGGCATATGTTAGTAGCTGTATGTGCGAGTGAGTCAATGCATTAGTGTCTGTATGGGTGAGTTGCTGGGTATATTAGCGCATGTCTGAGTGAGTGCAAGGGTATGTCAGAACTGTATAGGTGAGAGTGGATGTATTAGTGGCTACATGGGTAGTTAGGTGGGTGTGTGAGTGCAGTATGGGTGAGTGAATGGGTGTGTGAGTGGTATATGGGTGAGTGAGTGAAGGAACTGAAAGAGCACCGTCATAACCCCCAACGCCAGACCCACACACAGAATATATTATATGATCCTTGGCAAATCACTTTATTGATTGGTTGTCGGCACCTGTGCCCCGCGCCCCAGTAAAGGCGGATTGTACCTGGCGTGTGTACACGAGGCTGGCGTTCTCTCCTCTCGGCTTCTGAAGTTAAGTTATCGGCATTGCAGCATCGCGGATCAGCTTGGCCCGAGGAATGATGCAGAGGAGTGTGTTTGTTCCCCGCAGTATTGCTCACCCGCATGAGCATTTTTGAAGCGCTTCTTTCCGGACTACGATCTCTACCAGGGAGGTGAGGAGGTGCGGGCGAGAGAGGCCACGGCGGCGGATGTGGCACTTTGATGCTTACGCACTGTATGTTATGCTCCTTGGTTGCGCTGCAGGTGCCGAGGTCTGAGCTCTACCCTCACCCTTGCTGGCTGCTGGAAGGGGGAGGAATTTAACATAGAGATCTCTGCAACATCTCTGAATATGTTGGCTCTGTGGTTATCAGCAACAGCCCTGACTCTGGCCTCAATTGTTTGCCTGTTCTTATAAAGATACCTTGGCACACCTCGTTTTGATAGGACAATAGTATAGATACTGGGTCCGGCTGCTTAAAAATAGATCTTTAGGGTAATGTTGAAAGAGAAATAAGTGGAAGAACCAGCCTAACCGGAAGGCTCACGCTAACCTGAAACGAGTGTCCCACACAGGCTTGAAAGGAGCTGTCAGTCAAGAGTGCCCGAAGCGCATCGGGCTTTTTGTCTGCATGGGTGCTTCATTTTAAACTTTGGGGACTGACCTGGACTCCCCTTGACTCCCCGCTCGCAGCTCCTGGCTCCCTGCTCCTGGGGCTGGTCTCCCCCCGCCGCCGCAGCCTCCTGACATCCCGGCGTGGCCGCAGAGTGGGGGGGGACTACATTACCCAGGGACCCTTGCGGCAGGAAGCCGCCCATGCCTATTCCGTGCCTGGAGGCGCTTAAAAATCGAGGAGAGCCACGGTGAAGCGGGTGCTTCATTTTAAACTTTGAGGGCTGACCTGGACTGACCTGGACTTCCCTTGACTCCCCTCTCGCAGCTCCTGGCTCCCTGCTCCTGGCGCTGGTCTCCCCCCGCCGCCGCAGCCTCCTGACATCCCGGCGCGCCCGCAGAGAGGGGGGACTACATTATCCTGACATCCCGGCGCGGCCGCAGAGAGGGGGAGACTACATTACCCAGGGACCCTAGCGGCAGGAAGCCGGCCACGCCTATTTCGTGCCAGAAGGCGCTTAAAAATCGAGGAGAGCCCCCGCGTCGCTAAGCCCGGGCAAAGGGCGGGCCGTTTGTGACCCTCAGGGGTCAAAAGAGGCCGGGCAGGGCTACGTTATTAACATTATTCTCACAAAATGAAGTAAGACTTTGGCGTAAATTGTGTATATAGGTTTGGAAATCATATTTTACCAAAACTGTGTTGGGCAGCGACCACTGTATCTTTTATGACCTCTGTATGTTGCTTATTTATGTAGGCGTCTTTATTGTTGTTTAATTTAGACAGTATTTTGTATTAGGCGAAAATGAATAAACCGAAAGAAGGCAAAGGGAAAGGGGTAGTAGGCACCCTAGATGCCTTCCTAGTAAAAGCTACCTCGGTAATTATAAATGAAATCAAGTTGACAGAACGCAGGTTGTCATTAGATTCGCAACTGCATCAGAGTCGTCATGGTACCCCTAGCATCACCAGCCCAAATTTAGAGGAGGGACATGTGGAAGGAGGTCCAGAATCTAACGAGTGCCCCTCACAGTTGCTCGAGTCTCCTTGTATTCAAGAGATTTCAGAATCTCCGATAACAAGAAACAAATCAAGTGTTACAACAAGGGCACAAAAAAACCAAACAGACAAGTGGAAGTAGCCCTGCTGTTATGGGTAAAAAACGAAAGGGCCAGATAATTAAGAAGCCTCGTAAACAATACATACCTAAACTCCAGGCTAAGAAAGGCACTCAAGAGATTACTGAGCCAAGACTAGATGTAACTACTGAAAACTATGATTCCCCAATGATAAATATTACACCTACACCTACACATATTCCATTTATTATGCATCAGAGTACGGAGGAACATTTCTGGTCCAAGATGAAAGTATTGATGAATGCCCATTTAGAAAACCCATTTTAACTAAATTAGTTGACATCGAAAACCGGCTATCTTATATGGAGAGTCAACAACTAAATATGAGTACACCACAAGCTGAACCGAGGCTCGGGTTAAATAAACAAATGGTTAAAAACAGAAGTGGGGAAATTGCCACAGTGGACTGCTCAGGGCAAAGTACGACACAGCTTGGGATGCCTAAGAGCAAACTATTGGGGGTAGGAAATACCCAAAAAGAGGATAGGTGGGAAAAAACAGCGGCCATTGAAGGTCCCCCACGTCATTTGCATGTAGACAGACCAGACTCCATCCTAAATTTGACCCCCAACGTACACCATATATTGTTGATTTAGCAAACGTATGCCCATTAACATCAGGGGAAGGGGAAGACTGGTTGTCTCTGAGAAATAAATCATTGCACCTCATTAATGCTAAGACAGGAATAGATAGTAATGTCTGATTTTCTGAACTCATTATAGCTCGAAGGGTCAAATGGGTTGGACCAAGTAAACCATTATTGGATGGGGATTGCATAGTCCTAACTTTTAGGACCCCAGGGCTTGCAAAAGCCATAATTGACCGGATGTGTGGTCAAATGATGGAGAAATCAAAAGTCATGATTTTACCGTTGGGATTCTTTAATCACCCCCCCATATGGCAATCCAATCTAGCTAGAACAGTGTGCCAATATAAAGTAAATCAGCAACCAGAGTGCCCACCATGGTATCATGCAAATCGTTTTGGCCCCCTGAGCACATTAGCTAAGGTCGACTGACTACAAGTAGGGACCTCAATAAGAAATGATGTTAAAGATACGATTGTTCCCTCACTAAATCCCGAGGTTATTACGAATGCATATTATTTATTGACTCTATGGGGGAAGATGGAGATCCACAGTTGTCCGAAAATACAGATAACATGGGGGTATTGATTATGGATCCTGAGGACAACCATGATATGGTAGATGCTGATCAAATGGTGGAAGGGATTAGCATAAGTAAACAAAGTAAACATCCAGAAATAATAAGTAATCGATTGGACAGATGTGCCTTCCGCATAATCTCTTGGAATGTAGCAGGTATCTCACGAAGATTCCGGGATGAGGCATGGATAAAATACATAAAAACTTTTAACATCATCTGTCTCCAAGAAACCTGGAGCAGAACAAACCAAAATTTGGATGGATACCATTCACTTACTGTTCATGCTGAAACTTCTTTGTCAGGGAGAGCAAAGGGTGGCCTAATGACATCTATTTCGGTGAAATATAATTCACTGAAAACACATAAAATAGTGGTCTCCCCATGGTATCAACTGATCTTGATCACAAATTTATTTTCTGTCCCCCTGCTTTTAATTAACTGGTATCATAACATCTTTGACACTCATGTTACATCTGTTGTTGTCGGTTTACAGGTTGAAATAGCTAAAGTGACTGAAAGTTTTTCACTCCAGTGTATCATGTGGTTAGGGGATTTTAACTGTACCTCATGCCATCAAAATGGAACCAAGGTTTGCGGTTTACTTGATACAAACGAGCAACCTCTGGCACATTTTAAGCACACCACACAGGGAGATGCATTGAATAATATTATTATGATAAACGATCTCTGTATGCTAGAAATGTCAACTAATAGCTCATTGGTGCCGATACCAACCTTCCAAGGGACTGGGGGTCAAATTAGTGTAATTGACTTTGTATTGGTCTCTAGTAGGTATGTTCATCTTGTTGATGATTTTAGAATAAAAGTAAACCCTGCTAGTGATCATAATCCTCTTGTTTGCCTGTTGAGTACTGTTGTTGACAGGAAGCAGTCCTTTGAACAATCAATGAAATACAGTCGAAATCAAGGCATTAGGTTAAAGTGGGATAGGGGTCATTCTAAAAAGTTGGAGGAAACGATTTTTGGAGCCAATTATCTTCAAGTAGATACTTGTCTAACGAGTACCTGTGAGCCTGAACTGATAATCCAGAATTTTGAAGCTCTTTGTGGGAGTGTGGCCACATACCTTCTTAAACCTGCTGGGAACGGCGATACCCGGGAGTATAAATGGTTTGATGCTGAATGCTCCGCAGCACAAACATTATTGAAGAAGGCACTACATCAAGTTCCTCTGGATAAGGAAATGGTAAAAAGGCAAGGAGAAATTATAAGGATACCATCGACAAACGAAAACTGGAATTGAAAAAGCAAGCCTACGATGACCTTGAAAAAGCATCTGATTTGAGGGACTGTAGACTGTTTTGGGAGGTAATAAATCGCCCTTTCCTCAGTAATGAAAAAAGAAGTATGATTGCCCATATAACCGGGGAGACTTGGGAGACCCAATATTCTAGAATTTTTAACCCGAAGGGTGCCATTTTGACAAATGAAGGTGAGGTTGAAATTGGCTTTAATACCGAAACTGCACAACAACTCAGCCTCTCACTTTCTTTGGGTGAAGTTGAGGAGGCATTAAGAAAAGGTATTCCCCTCAAGGCACCAGGTCCTGATGCTGTACCATTGGATCTTTTTAAACATAATGTTGATGTATGGGCGCCATTGCTCCTCAATGTCTTTAAGGCAATTATCGTTGGGCGTATCCCGTCATCCTGGAAAGAGGCAGTAGTTGTGCCAATTTTTAAAAAAGGTGGAAAAAGCGACCCTTGCTGTTACAGGCCTATTTCTTTAATAAACACCTCCTGCAAGTTAATGGGGAGAGTAATTCTGGCCCGTCTGGAGACATGGGCAGATTCCTGTGGCCTTATTGTGGACTCACAGTATGGGTTTAGAAAGGGTAGGGGGACAACGGAGCAATGTCTCAATTTAGCCCTGATCATTGGTAAGTACATGAAGGCCAGGGGTGTTTCTATACACCTGGCCTTCATGGACTTATTCAGTGCCTTTGATACTGTGTGCAGGGAGAAATTGTGGTTGTTAATGGAGGCTATGGGGTTTGAGGAATCCTTAGCCACCCTGCTGTGCAGATTACATGCTGCTACTTCAGTGGTCATCAGATATGGCTCTGGTGGTGAAAAGACAAGGCCTATCCCATCAACAGAAGGTGTCCGTCAGGGCTGTATTTTGGCTCCCTTTTTGTTTTTAGTTTATACAAATGGTTTAGACATTTTTTTATTGGAAAAATGTTCAGACTTCCCTAAAATAAACGGCAAACAAATACCTTTATTGTCCTACGCTGACGATACAGTGTTAGTGACCTTAACTGCAAACAATATGCAAACATGTTTGAATGCTTTTAATGAATTTATGCTGGGTTTAGACCTTAAGGTCAATTTTACAAAATCTTTCACAATGGTCTGCGGTCCAAGCGGAACAAAAACTCGTAGGTTTGTTGTAGATAATTTGATCATTGAAAAGGTCCCAAATTTTAACTACTTGGGAAATCTTTTTAACAAAACTCTGAGCTGGGACCCGTTAATAACGTCATGAGTACAAAATACCACGAGATCAATAGAGGCCCTCTTTCGTTTTGCAAGTAAATTAGGCCAAAAACCTATTGCTGAATTGAAGATATTGTGTAATTCTAAATGCTTGCCTGTCGCGACCTATGGAGCGGGGGTATGGGGATACCATAAATGCGCCCAACTACAAGTTATGGAGAACAAGTTTTTAAAACGTCTTTTATCAGTTCCGATTAGTTCTCCAAACATTTTTTGTCATAATGAGTTGGGTTTAGAATTTGTGAGCGATATTATCCATCTGTCCCCATTTTCTCCTATGGGGAAAAATCTGGTCCTCAGAGGATCTGCAGCTTTCAAAAGAAATCCTAAAAGATTGTGTATATTGGATCATGCCATGCAGATCCCATGGTTGTGTTATGTGAAGGAGACTTTTTATAAAATTGGCCTTGGAAACTTTTATGATAACCCAGATTCTATGAAATTAGATGCAAAGATGGTAATTAAGAATGCATACCGTAATAATTTGGGTTCATCAAAAAATAATGAACTACCATTACCCCAGGCAGGTAAACTACAGCACCAATTTATCTATTGTTTACTATACACACACAATGGTGTTTTTATCTGACAAGATTTCGTTAAATGAACTGCACTTTCTAGTTGCCTTCCCGAAGCATGGAGGTTGGTGTGAGAGGCTACCTCTATGCCCATGTGATAATGAAGCCCAGCAATTTACTCTGCACTTTGTTATTTTTTGCACTCTCTATAAGACTCCAAGAGACCGATTTATTAAACCCATTCTATGGGAAATCAGACCTTGTAATTTCAAAGAAGGTTTTGAGCATTTAAGATCATTACACACTGCTGCTATATGTAGTGCTATGCTTAGCTTCAATAGACTGGCACTTTTAATTAGGAATCGTTATTGATAATATGATTCTTGTTTTGACACCTTGTGTTTTAAATTGAAAGAAATTGAAAATCATGAAATTTATAATGTATATGAATATACTTTTTTTTATCTGCTCTTCGCTTTGCAGCTATCTCGCAAAAATCAAGTGGGTTGGCGTGAGAGGTTAACACACTGATGCATACGATGCTGTAGTTTGATAATCTATTGTGAATTTTATTTCGGTCTCTTTAGTTGACAGAATATGCAAATATGCAACTAAAAGTTTGTAAAATTAGGTTGGATAGTGTGAGAGGCTAACCAACTTATATATGTGATATTGTAACTTAAAAATGCACAGTGCACTTTATACATGTTAAATTGTGTGTTTTAGATGTTTTATTGAACTCTGTATTTTTATAGAATATAATGTTTACTGATAATGTGCTTATGACTTTCTGTATGCTGTGTCTGAACCTTTTTGATATGAAATACAATTTGTTAATTTGTATGTTCCAAATGTGCACTTTTATGATTCTTTTCGAATCGAATAAAGTTTTATGATGATGATGGTTAGTGAGTATATGTATGGGTGAGTGAAAGGGTGTGTGAGTGGTTGTATAGGTGAGTTAGTAGGTACATGAGTAGCGTGTGGGTGAGTGAGTACCTGTATCAGTGGCATATGGGTGAGTGAGTGGGTGCATGAGTGTCTGTATGGGTAAGTGAGTCGGTTGGTGAATGACACATTGATGAGTGAGTGGGTGTATGAGTAGATGTATGGGTGTTTGAGTAGGTGTGTAAGTGGCTGTATCAGTATTTTACTATGTGCATTGTGTGTAGTTTGATAAACTAAGTTACTCAAACTACATAGAAAGAACTGATTAGGATATTCAATCACTTCATTAGATGGTGCCATTCATCTCTTAAAAAAGAAACATAAATAGAAGTCAGCATTACATTTTCCAAAATTCCAGAAACAAAAGAGTGTGCATTACTTATGCTGTATATCACATTATAGTAAAACATTTTATTTTCCATTTTTTACTGCTCTGATCTGTTTTACTTATTGACCATAGGCCATGTACTGTATGAAGATTCATCCTTGAACAGTGTGGAAAAAATAATCGCATAGAGTGCAGAAAAAAAGACCTGCACAGTATATCACTATAAATAAGTGACCCTATGAATTTCACTCACTTCAATTATTTAATTAATTGTTTTACATACACTTACTGAACTAATCTAAAGAATCTTATGTTAAAAATAACCTTTTTTTATTATAACTGGTACAATACTACTAATACATATAAAGCACAGCTGAATTTCAGAGATCCTTTTGGAAACATCGGGCCCGATTCACACGGCAATCTGAGACAAAAGTCTAACTTTACGACTTTTGGTATTAACAGAGATCATTTACGAGTTGTATCTTTACTACCACAGTTGGGCTGGAATCTCCGACTCAAACTGTACTCTGCGGCTGAAGCTTTACTCTCTGTGTTATGCCAACATTTGGTGTAACTTCACAGTCAACACTGAGGGGGCCATTAGGATGGCGGGAAACGGGACCGTCCGCCTCAAGGCTCAAGGAAACGGGACCGCCCGCCGCAATCTGAAAAGCAAATGCACGCATTTGCAATCAGGAAGCGGCAGGCACCCCGCGGTGCCTGCTGCTTGGAGTATGCAAATTCGGGGGGGTACCACAGGTACCCCCCATTGCAAGGAACACCTCGCCCAGCACCAGGGGGGCCCGCAGGGGGCCCCCTAACCAAAGACCGCCTGCCTTGCGTGACAGAATGCCCATTGTAATATGGCTGGCGGTGTCTAACAGACACCGCCACCATATTAAACATATTCCGCCCCGGCCGCAAGGCGACCGGGGCGGAAAACAGGCGGGCAGTGATTTTCACCGCAGCGGTCCCCCCCGCCATCCTAATATGGCAGGGGGGGATTTGGCAATGGATGTCGGGCGGATTGCCTCCGCCAGGCCGGCGGTGGCTACCGCCTGCCTGGTGGAGGCAATCCGCCCGACATCATAATGGACCCCTGAGTGTGGTGTAATACCACAGTCAACAATGGGGGCAACGCAAATTGTGGACTGTTTGTACCATGATGCAAAGGAGCAAACTTTTCTGGGATGTGATGTAGTGTCTGGTCATACCCTTTACCATTTATTTATTTATTTATTTTTCACATTTGTAGAGCGCTCTGTTACCCGGAGGTGTCCTGGCGCTAGCGTGATTGAACCAGTGTATGTGGGTGTCTGAGAGCTTAATGAGTAAAGAGCCAGGTCTTGAGCTCTCTCCTGAAAGCCATCAGGTCCGAAGATTGTCTGAGATTGAGTGGCAGTCTGTTCCACGCCTCTGCCGCACCGAGGGAAAAACTCCTGCCTCCCCAGCGTGCTTTCTTAACTCTGGGGACTGTTACCAGCGCCAGCTCCCCAGATCTCAGGATTCTTGCTGGTTTATGCCAGTGGAAGAGCAGTTTCATGCACCTAGGACCCATATCATGCAGGGCCTTGAAGACCATGCAGAGTGCTTTGAAAACTATTCTTTTGCGGACTGGCAGCCAGTGGAGATTCACCAAGTCCTGGGCTACCAAAGCAAATTTAGGAGTGTCGGTGATCAGGCGGGCGGCTGCGTTTTGCCGTAGCTGGAGTTTGTTAAGTACGCCCTGCTGGGCGTTCAACATCAGTCTGTTACAATAGTCCAAACGTGAGAGGACTAGACCAGTAACGACAGTTTTCCTATGCTCCCTCTCCAGATAAAGAACTTTCCAGATTGTTTTGAGGATATAGTGCATAGAGGAGGACAGTGCATTGATCTGAGGCTTAAAGGACAAAGAGTCGTCCACCAGTATACCAAGATTTTTAACTTTTGCCACTGGGGAGGGGTCCCATTTCATCCGGCCACCATCTAGGGGACCAAAAATTGTCCCTGGAACCAAAGAGCAACACTTTTGTCTTTGTGGAGTTAAGTTTGAGACAGTTTTGAGCCATCCAGCAGCCCACCTCACGCATGCACCCTCTAAACCTATCTGCTGTGCTATCTGTGTTTCCGGGTAGCAGTGACACCACTATCTGTGTGTCGTCTGCGTATGCTGTGAGGTTAAAACCAAACGATCGAATAACCGGGGCTAGGGTAGCTACATAAACATTAAAAAGGGTGGGACTAAGTGAGGACCCCTGGGGAACTCCACAGGGGAGCACAAACGGATGCGATTCAAAGTCTCCCAGGGACACTGACTGAGTTCTGTTGAAGAGGAAGGCCTGTACGATCTTCAATGCCTTTCCTTGAATTTCACTGGCCCTCAACCAGTCCACCAACAGCTTGTGATGGACCGTGTCGAAGGCCGCGGAAAGGTCCAACAGGATCAGGGCGGCTCTGCCTCCTGCGTCCATCACTCTTCTGATGTCTTCCACGGATTTGATCAGGGCGGATTCCGTGCTGTGTTCCGCACGAAAACCGTGTTGAGAAGAATCAAGATGTTCTCCTGTCTTCAAAAAGGCACTTAGTTGCGCATTTAAGTTGCCTTCCATAATTTTGGCAGGGAGGGGTAATCGTGCAATCGGCCGGTAGTTATTCATCTTGGTGATGTCCAGGTTGTTTTTTTTTAGGAGGGGCAGGATGGAGGCTCGTTTCCATTTTGCGGGATATTCCCCTTTATCCAACATCTGGTTGAGAACGGGAGTGAGTCCGGTTGCAATGGTGGCAGGAGCTAATTTGGCTATTGCAGTTGGGCATGGGTCGTGTGGGGAGCCAGATTTTGTCTTCAATAGACGGCTCACTACTTCCTTTTCACTGATGGGCAGGAAATGTAGGAGTTTTTCCTGATTACTGTCTGATTCCGGACCATCCCTAGGTGGAGGGGTCCTGACTAGACTGTCTAGGGAAAAAAAGATATTTTCCACTTTTTCCCGGAAGAAAGTGGCAAGATTCTCACAGAGTGGAAGACTGGGGGGTATTTCTATGGATTTGGGGGCTGCCAGGGATGAAACAGTTTGGAATAATTCCTTTGGGGTGTTGCTGGCTTCTTTAATCCGTTTCGTGCGGAAGGCCCTTTTTGGCTGTAAAATTCTTTCTTTGTAGGCTCTTTGCTCTATATTGAGAATTTTTTTTATCTGTCTTACTGTAGTTTGTCCGCCAAATTCTCTCATGTCCAAACTGATTTTCTTTACCTCCTCTACCATTTATCTCATGTTCCTACTGTTCCTTTTTGCAAAAATTGTGTTCCGGCCCATTGAATACACTGAATCCGTCCAGACCCGGAGATTCTGCCCCAGGTATGGAGATTATGGCCTGAGCCGGAGAGTACGTCTTTAGCCAGAGAGTATGGCTTGAGAGGGAGATTCCGGCCCAACTGCAAATGTAAAGCTAAGACTCATAAATTACCTACGTGAATACCAAAAGTCATAAAGTTAGACCTTTGTCTCAGATTGCCTTTGTGAATTTGACCAATCATCCCTGGTAGGCCTAATGATGTCTTAATCACTAATGTTTCATGTAGAAGAAATACCGTACACCACTTTTTTTTTAAATCAGGAATCCTCCTTAATAATTTGGTTGAAGAAACAAGAGGTAAGAATTTGGTATTTTGAAAGGCATTTTTTGTTTAGATTTAAGGTTTTTGTCATTGCTTTCTGACAGTATAGTGTCCAGATGTTACATTAATTCTTGTATGAAAGATAATCGCTATAGTAACTTCTTCCAGAAAATTATATTTGCCTGCTTTGAAGTTTGCAATTTCAGTTTCCAATTTAGACCAATCTGCTCTGAATCATTATTTATATACAGTATTTTCACTTCATATTTGTAAAATGTAGACACAACAACTGATCTACAATTTGGGCAGGTCATATTTTGGTTAACCATTTTAATGAATCAGGTATTGTTATATAAAAAAAATCTTTCAGAATTTATTTTAGTGGTAAACATAAGAGAGCAATCTTCACAATCGTGGTCCCATGAATAACACAGTCCAAATACGCCATTATTACTGGTTTCATCTTCTTCTAACACTCCAAGCATGACCATTATAAACTCTTGAGCATCTTGTTGAGTGTTCTGAATAAATAGTACTGATCCAGTACATATATCTACTAGATCTCAAATTCCTGAAGCACAATGTATTACAGTCCCATAACTATGTAAACGCTGGATCAGAGAACACAGTGCAGAACATAATCTCTTCTGTGGTTTCTGTTCCATGGTATTTATAAGATGTGATATATGAAAGGATTCATTGAGAACAACATTTACATAGTAGTTGACACCAGAAGTGATGGCAACTGGTAACCTACTATATATCTCCCTCATTCTCCTACTTGTTCTTCTCAACACCTTCCTTGTTCTCTTTCTTTTCCTTCTTTACAGCAACATCTGTAGATTCTTTTGTGAGCTTCTGCTTTGGGCAGATTATCCATTTTTCACAAATTGGATATAGTCCTAAATGAGGAGCATGAACACTTCCTAACTGATTGGTCACTCTGACACAGCTTACATTGGCACTAACTTTC
Source organism: Lissotriton helveticus (assembly GCF_964261635.1). Lineage (NCBI taxonomy): Eukaryota > Metazoa > Chordata > Amphibia > Caudata > Salamandridae > Lissotriton > Lissotriton helveticus. Next base: position 879,337,019 of record NC_136071.1, on the reverse strand, counting down.
CTGTCATTAAAATCAACCAAAAGCATACAAGACGATGTTCTTACTTGAGACAATGCAACATATGTCATACCTTCTTTAAATACCGTTTTACCAATATTAATAAAGGCTGTATCTACACTTAAACCTTGAGAATTATGGATAGTTACGTGCTATCCTAGAGACACTGGGAACTTCCACCTCCGGACATATTAGACTGTTTCAAGCAGACAAAGTACAACACATTGCCCAATCTGCTTCATGCCATCAATCTGATCAAAAATGTCAATGTCATTCCTATTTGGAAAATTAATGAAATCAATAACTCTACCCATCGCACCATTTAATGATCCTTCCTCAACACTTAAATTACGCTGCAAAATTACTCTAGAGTTTTTGCACACAGGTAAAAAAACATTCTAAATCTGAAGTGCTGGATACATATTTCTCCAGTGAATCCAATTTTGCTTGTAGCTTTCCACTTGGCAGCGCTGTTACTCCCTGCTTTTTCATTTTGTCATTAGCTGCTACTTCCAAAATGTCTTCTTTCTTGAGTTTTAGCAACTGTTCATTAAAATGTGAGCACTCTTGGAGTGTAGGCATTAAACAAACTATGGATTTCCCTTCTTCAATGGAATTGAACATTAGCTGAGCTGCTTTGTTGTAAGAAGAGAATAGTTTTTTGATTTTCCAAGGTATGTTCCCTTTCCTTAGTCAGAACTCCTACTCTAATGTCCCTCAGAATATTTCTGTATTCCATGTCAGATGTTTGCCACATATTCTTCAGTAGTTCCTTGTATTGGACGTTTGGCCAAATGTTTACATTCCCAATACTTTCCAAAGAATTCTGAGTTTCAGCATGCAGATGTGTCTTGAAAACAGGCTGTTCTTTGATGGTTGTAAGTAGGCCTGGGTGGTAAATTCCGTTCCGCTCTCGGAATATGGGTAATTTCGCATACTGCGGAGAGCGCGAAATTGCCTCAAATTCTGCGTTCCGTGACTTCGCGAAATTTTGTGCTTGTTTGCGTTCTCAAATGCGAGTTCGCGAGATATTTCCCCCCGAGCACGCAAACAGCGATTGCGAACAGTAAAAAAGCATAGCAAACAAGCAATTCCGCTTGTTCGCGGAATTTCTGCGTGTTCGCGGAGATTTTTTACCGTTTCGTGGAGATTTGCGTAACGCGATTACGCAAATTCCGCCCACCCCTAGTTGTAAGTTGCAATAGGTCACAGAGGACAAATAAATGCCTTCCTTCAAGCAGCACATCATACTTAGAATCTGTTGCATTCTTAAGTTTATAAAAGCAAGCATTATGTTTGGGACCATGATCACCTCATTGATGATTAAAAGCTTCAGTTTCTTTAAAACGCTTGAAACTTCATGACAAGCTTCACTGGATAACATTTGGTATTCAAGTTTAGTGTCATGTTCAACAGGTAGCATTAGTAGTCGATGTAGAGTAATTCCTTTTTTGTAATGTTGAAGAGGTGTAGAAATGGCAAATAGAAAAACCTTTTCTGTCTGGAGTTTGGCAACTAACTTTTCTGTGGTTAATTAGATTTCCTTTTGTGTGTCTGACCAAACAACAGTCACATCTAAGTGCTACATATTTCCTTTCTTCTATGTTTTCTGTTACATTGGTTTTGTATCTGTAGTGCTGAAGGACTTCATAAAGGCACATGTTTTCTGTATTTTCTTGGTCGAGCTCTCCTAGGTACTGAATTTCTGGGAAAGACTTTAATACTCTTTGCATGCTTGCTAGACTTAGACTTACCCAAACAATTCCCCTTGACTTTGAGAACAAATTAGCTGAGCTCAACCGATCAACGCACTCATTGGACACATCTCTCTATGGGAAAGCATTTTCAAGCTGAAGTTGTACAATGTTTGGCTAGAGTCTTTTCTGCACAAATCTCCTCCAAAACCTTTTTCTTCTCTGTCTTCCCTGATTTTGTGACATATGAAGTGAAGTGCCAAGCAACAGTAATGGAGTTGTCTGCAACACATTGTACATCCTTATTTGCATTACACATTTTAGGAATCACAGGGTTATAGTCATTAATATACTTGGAGGCCTCTGTTCTTCTCAGTGTGTTTTTGTTTTTTGGTAATTTCCATGTCAGTGTATGTCTGATTCCAGACTAAAAGCTGTTCACTCTACCTTGGGAAATGATAGGTCATGGGAATCCAAATTGACATCTCTTCCAAATGTTGGTGCATCTTTTATCAATAACAGGGTGTAAATATGAGGAGTACCTCTTTTCTTGTTACTCTTTATGTCCCAAAAGAAATCAGTTATCTCACTAAGAGGAGGATTTCTTTTGTTGCAGATGAAAGAGGGCATTGTCTGGAACCTGTGGTTAAAATATCTACATTGGCAGGAACCAACAAGCAAAGTTCTCCTGCTGTCTTCATATTAATGTCGTTAATGTGTGAGTTTGCTTCTCTCAATAATTCAAAGCGGTCGTCCCACACGTACACAGCACAACTGAGTGTCAGAAACCAAGTAGGTGCACCCAGTGGGTAACAATTGTGTAAACTAGTGAGCCTTTAAACTTTTCTCCAACACACTCATTGGAGCTCCTTTCGCTTGTTTCATTTGAAAGAGATCAATAGCATCACTGACGACTTCTTTAGAATGCTGGTGATGGATTCTGTGGTGTTCATAAATTTCTTCAGGTCTGGATTGATACACTTTTTAATCTGTTCACTTGATGGTAATGTTCCATCCTTCATATATGTTTTATCTTGAACAACATCAACATTTTTATAATAATATTATTTTGTACAGGGTATAATGTTGCTTTTTTAACTGTATTAACATCCACTAACTCTTGCAAGATTGTTGTTGCTCTTGGTAGGCAAACCATTAACTATAATGTTAAGTGGTTCATCAATTTCTCTGTCTACACCTACAGTTTCAATATTCTGTTTAAACTCTACAAGCAAGTAGACAACTCTTCCTTTAAAACCTTTCTGTAACTCTGTTGAAGGTAATTTTCCTGTCTTTTGCTCCATACGAGCAATAACCTGAAACAGGTGTATATATTGTACGAGAACTGATTCATGCTGACATTTTATTACCCTCTAACTTATCATAGCAATACTTACATATGATTTGCCATGTTGACAAATTAAAGCGTGCCTCAAAAATAATATGCACCACATTTTTGCCACATCACTGTTCTCCTGTTCAGTTTTTAGGAATAGAACTAGTTCTGAGTTTGGCTTTTGTATTGAGTGCATCAACAAGAAATACAAACACAGTTTTGTTTCTCAGAAGAAACTGTGTTAAACTTTGCATTCTCATGTACAAAGTTATCGGGAATAATACCTGTGTTGTGTTCCTCTATACCTGCACATACCTATTCCTCATTTTCCCTAGACTCTTGTTTAGGACCAAGAAACAATACTGAACATCTTCACAAACATTTTCTATGTTTGCTACTGAACCATGCAAAAGAGCTACATTCATTTCTCCTAAAGATAAGGCAGGACATTTCACATAGTAAAACCTCCTAACTAAATTTTACATTTTAGAGTGATGCACAGCTAACATTCTGAAGTGACGAAAGGTGCTTTGCCACACTTTCTTTGATAGACAAGCTGGTGAATGTCCATGCAAATTAGTATACTTCTTTACTTTACATGGATTTAATCCTCGCAAAATCCCAATTTTCTGTTTCAGACTTCTGGTTGGAAACTTACGTAGGGAAAACTCTCAATATATCAATTAATTTCTGCTGAACACTATAAATACTGTGACAGTTCCATTTTGTATAAAGGGGCCTGCCCCCACCTTCTCTGTACCTCTTCAGCAATCACTTTGTCAGCATTCCTATGAACAAACTCTTCTTTTGCAATGGATGTACCATCCTTCGCCTCGTAAAAACAACCAGTTGTTTAAACTGCATGCACTAATGTGTTCTCTTGAAAGCCTCTTTCTTCATTAACCCCTTCGGTGCTGATGACGACTCCCGGTCGTCATCAGTTACGGTGGGAGTGTGCTGATGACGGCCGGGAGCCGTCATGACCACGCCCGCGATCGGAATGTGCTGCACAGGCACGGCCGCAGCCAGGGCGTTAAAGAAATGCTCAGTACTAAATGTCTGCTTCCATTCTCCTCTGACGATTTTAGAAAAAATATTAAGTCTTTTTTTCTATATTTTCTTCTTCATATAGAACACTGTTTTATCCAGTGTTCTCATTCTCTTCACTATTAAAATAAATAGTTTACGCTTCAGGGCAAATGCTTTGTTTACTACACCTCTATGGGCCTTATTTAGACTTTGGCAGTCCCACAGCGGACATTGCAATGTGCTGTCCACTGTAAGGACGCCAAACCTGTAGTGTGACTGCCTGCCAGATCAGGAGTTTATTTGTGGTCTGGCGGGCGGTCCTGTGGCAATGTCACGGCGGTGCCTGTCTAAGGCTTATAGGAGTGCCTTAGGCAGGCACCACCAAGGCAGCGCCTCAGCATGTTCCTGCATGGTGATGCATGCACAATATGTTGCATGCTGCAACATGCAGGAACTGGGTTGAAAATGGACAGGGGTGCACAACATGTGACCCCCTGCATTCAACCGTAGGCCCTGGAGCATCAGGAGGCCCTATTAGGGATGCCTTAGTTGCTTCTCTACCAACCATGCTATGAGAATGGTGGTGAACAGACAACTTATAATATGGTCGGCTAGCATATTACAATGCCTGACCGCTGCGCCACTGCTGCGGAATCCAGGAGCCCCCAGCAGCACAGCGGTCCTATGGCAGTCTGACAACTACACTTGTAATACTGCAGATGAGCCCACAGTGGTCATTCCACCACCATGACCTGCCATAATCGTAATATTGCCCTATGTGTTCTTTTTGCTTGTAAGCTGATGTTCTTCTCTTATACTGTTGTATATTTGTTTCCAAATTTTGCAATACCCTACTTCTAATTAAGCATGGGTTAAAAATCCGTTCCGTTCACGGAATTTGTGGATTTTCGGCAAATTTGCGGTCCACGAATCTTGCGAAATTGCAGAAAAATCAGCAAAATCGCGTTCGGGACGGATTTTCAAAAACTGAAGTACATGAAGCACTTACAGAGTTACAGCAGGTGCCCAAGTTCAATCTAATTTCTTTGTAACCATTTACAAAATGGTTACAAAGAAATTAACTTCAACTTGGGCACCTGCTGTAGCCCTGTAAGTGCTTCCTGAGGTGCCTCGTTGCCTACTTGCAACTATTCTCTGACCCTGCTCTGACCCTCGAAGCAGGGTCAGAGAATAGTTACAAGTATGGCACAATGCTCCAGGCTGTCACAAAAATTATACCACAACAGGAAGCACTTACAGATAAAGAAGCAGGTGCCGGACTTGAAGCTCAAATTCAGTAACACATTAACCAGCCCCCGGTTGAGGCTGGACAGGTGTGCTTTCTCCCCATAATCTACAGTGGTGAACCAGAGGGTGCTGTGATGAACCAGAAGGTGCAGTTGTGAACCAGAGGAAATAGACCGACAGCAGGTTCCCTCACTTTGCCCTTGGTAACTTGTGGAACCACCGTTTACCGAGTCACAAGCCTCCATAAGTCTTCATCCGACACATGTACCCAGAATCCCATGAACACCCCCCCCCAGTTTTCTTCCCCCTAGTTAAATTTAGCAATTCTCCATAGAAAGATTTCCATAGTGGCAAAACGTAACTAGTCACCGCATGAATAACAAAGCATTATGATAGCAATATGAGTAACTGTGTTCCGAAGCAGCGTGATTCGATGCAAAATGTCACTGTAAATGTAAAATGTCAATAAAAATATGGTTGAGAAAAAAAAAAGGCAAGACCAAAGACCCCCCCACCCCTTCCGTCCTACCTGGCACTGCCTGTTGAAGACCCATACATGTAGGGTTTCTCCCAGAAGCTTTCAACACAGTTAGTGTCCTTGGTATATGTACCTGGACCAGATTCTGTTTGACCTCTGTTTCTTTTTTTGCCAAATATCAGAACTTGTCCTTTCACTATATGTTAGATTTGTACTTGTACTGGTAGTCTGGTGGGCTTCTGCCAATGGTATTTCTCGGGCATTTTTCAAGATAATACTTTTCTCCTCAAGGTGGCCTGTACTAAGACCCTAATTTTTTATTTTTTTTACATTTTAAGGTTTTATACAGCACTGGATAGGCCCAGAGGTATCAGAGCGCTTTACAGGAGTGCAAGGAGGTACAGTAATTGATACATTTGGTCAAAAACTTTGCCATACGAACCAATATAACAGGGAAGGCAGATAAATAAGATTGCTATTTACAAGAGTACAATGATAAGCTCATGTGGGTAGAGGGAGATTAGATTAGAGTCGGTGTGAGGAAGTGAAAAAGTGAAGATAAAGGAGGGAGATACAGAGACTGGGAGTTAGAGGAATAGGGGAGTGGAAGATCAGAGGGAGGCCATACTAGAGGCTAGATGTCATACTTAAAGGTAGGGGCAGAGAGGGTGGTTAGGGGGAGGGGAAGTAGTAGCGTGCGGGAGGGGAGATGAGGAGAAAGGGGAGGGGAGAGAGTTGGAGGGCAAAAGAGGGGAGCCTGATGGGGTGAAAAGCGGGAGACAGTGTCTGAGGTAGGTATTATTAACCGGAATTTTGTTGAGGAGGTACAATTTGAGGTCTCGTTTGAAGTTGATGTAGGAAAGGTTACAGCGTAGGTCTTTAGGCAGGGAGTTCCAGATGGAAGGATTATTTTCAGAGAAGGATCGAGCCTGTGTGCTTTTCTTTTTTAGCAGAGGGGGAATAAGTATGAGGGCGTTGATACTCCTTGTCGGTCGGGTGTAGCCTGCTTTGTGGAGTTTGTCTGAGGGGTAGCGTGGGGAGTTTTGGTGAAGTGCTTTGTGCGTGAGACATGCAATCTTATAGGAGGATCTGCCGTCGATGGGAAGCCATTTGAGTGTTTTAAGTGCAGGGGAGATGTGATTGAACCATTTGTAGTCAAAGATAAGTCTCACAGCTAGATTGAGCACAGATTTGAGAGGTGAAAGATGGACTCTAGGTGTTCCAGCGAGGATAGCTTCACCATAGTGTATTCTAGAAAGGACCCACGATTGGACAACAGTTTTGAAGTTATCGGCCGTAATGAAGGGTTTAATTTTTTGGAGATGGCGGAGAGTGAAGAGCAGTCCTTTGGCTGTGGTTTTTATGTGGGAGGTCAGAGCAAGGTTATGATCAATGGTAATACCTAGGAATTTAACTGAATTGGAAGTGGTGAGAGAGCAGTTGAGGGCATCAAGGTTGGATATCCAGTCTTGTATGGGGAGAGGGTTATTTTTAGGGGCAAAGAGAATGATTTCATTTTTTTTAGGGTTGAGTTTAAGATGATTGTGGTGGACCATGATTGGATCTTGGTCAGGGTGTCATTGAGGTGTAGGACATCAGAGTGGGATTTAATCTTATAGTAAAGTTGAGTGTCGTCAGCATAGAGGTGGTAATTGATTCCTGCTGTTTGAGAATGAGAGTAAGAGGTTCCATGAAGAGGTTGAAGAGCATGGGAGAGAGAATGGATCCGTGGGGGACACCGAGGGAGATTGAGGTGGGGTTGGAAAGATAGTTCTCGATACAGCCTCACTCAATTGCAGAGGGCCGAAGCCTGTAGGTTCTCTATTGATGTGTGCATGGATTATACACTGTGTATTGCACAGTAATCCGGATTGAGGTTGATAAAAGGGGGATGCGATTTGGATTTCGAGTAAATCTGAACTTGGGCATTTAATCTTGTCTTTTACTATATCCACCTGGATCTCCAAATGAGTTTACTTAGGGACTGCTATTTTTTGCATCTCAGAAGTTGAGTTGTCTTTGTCTCATTCCAACTCTAGATGCTGTTCTTTTGAGATCTCCAAGATATTACATTTTCTTTTTATTTGATTTTTTTAAGAATTATAATTTGGCCTGCTTAGCCATCTATTTTCTTTGGTGTCTAAGTTTTTCGCTTGTCTGGTGTTGTTACATGATCCTCCTCAACTGCATTCAGAAGAGTCACACAAGTGCACTTAGAAGCTGTACCCCTGCCTCACAGTTAGAATGACTTAGCTAAGCATTCAGACCATTTGCAACACTCACTATTCCTTTTGATAGCGTTGCCTTGCAGCCCACAAGGAGTGAATTTATGAATGTTGGTACCTCATTGAGTTTTTTTGAAATGGGGAACAAATGCACATGGACCCTTTTGTAGCAAAGTCTGATTGATAGATTCTTTCACCGCCTTTTCCATATCAGCAATTCTGCGGTCAGTGTTAGTGAGGCTTCATAGAGCACCTCTGTTTGTTCATCTAATTTCTGTGACTGTGATGATAAGACTCCAGCTATTATATCTAGGGTTCTATGTATTACTTTCATGAGTCCCAGAATGATTTGCACTAGCATTGTTTCAAATTCTTTGACAACTCTATTTTTATCTTCTACATCCTTATCTTTAGGAGTCAGTTTTAGGCAAGACAGTTTCCTAACAGGACTATCTGGATAAGACTTATAGAATATTGAAGCGTCAGTATGACTATATGACTGTATAAATTTAAAGTCATCTTCATCACAGTGGGAAGGAAGAGCCTTGTTTTCAGGCTATTTTGCTTTTGGGCATTTGAGTGATCTCTGGTGATAATACGTTGGTGATAAGTCACACTTGCAGTCTCCCATAATTAATGACTCCTGACTGCTCAGTGAGTCAAATAAAAATGCTGTTTTAGGTTGGATTTCAGCAGAATTGGTCTCAACAATGTTCTTAGGGTGTACGGTCACTTTATTGTGGACACCTTGGACGCACAGGGAGCCAAAAGACTTTTCAGCTGGACTTGCAGCAGACAATTGTTCCCCACTGTGTAATACTCAGTGGTTGCTAAACAGGGTTTGCTAATTATATTGACATCTAGGAACTTGGAGCATAAGGAAAATATTTGCTCAACTGTCCTTCAGGTTGGTCCTGCTCATTTAGGACTGTGACTAACGTATTTACTACATAATTGTTTGCAACCATGTTGGGCAGGGATAGGTTTTTCAAAATTGAAAAAATCTGAAGTAAATTTGCTTTCCCTATTTCCTTCCCCAAAGTAACAGCTGTTCCTTTGCTACTGAATTGTCTGTTCATTTTTAGGTCGAGCATTCAAGACCTCTTGTATATACTTTAGTATATAATTATATGTGTATGTACTTTGTGGGCTCTGAAGATCAGCCCTAGGACTTATCTGCTTCTGCATAGGGACTTGTTTTTCTGTTCAACTGCCTCTAACTGTCTTGTTAGGAAATGACCAGCAGAGGTCAGTAATATATCAGCATTGCTTTCTGCTTGTTCAACTGCCTCTATTTAACTGATTTTATAGAAAATGACCAGTAGAGGTCAGTAAAATACCAGAATTGCTTTCTGCTGAGGGACATTATTTTTTAAATTTTTCTGGCAACTGCCTCTATTTAACTTTCCTTTTAGAAAACGACCAGCCGAGATTAATAAAATACCAGAATCACTTTAGCATTCTCTAGATTCCAGTCCATAGGCATTGTCTTCCACGAGCACCCGTAGACAATAATATTTTTTCAAATCTTGTATTTTGAGTGATATGAACACTGAAGGCCCTGATTTTATCTTAAAAACAGAGCTTTGGACTATATCATTTTCTGCTGAAAGACAATATTTCTCTACATGTGTTCCCATACCTGGCAAGTCGCGCAGTTTGGTGCTTAATTTTCCTCCATGTAAAGAACAGTAGATGTTTCAGCACCTAGGCTAATGTGCTGCCTAGCTAAATACATATAAGGTCCCAAAGGCAAGACCGATTGCATTGCAAATGCTTGTTTACCCATTTTACCAATTTCTACAAAAGCAGAGATGGGATGTGCTGGGTTTAACATTTTCGCTCTCTACTTTGGATGGCACACTGGTGGATTGTGTTGTTAGGCATTCAATATCACTTCTAGCAGCCCTGCTCTTTGCTCTGGTTTTACGCATGTTAGTTTGCGAAGGTTGGAGCCCACGTCTGTAGGCAAAACTTTACCATAAGACTTTTGGTAGAGCGCCCATATTTCAGCAATTTTTAGGTGGCAGTGTCTCTTTTACAATACTAGGTAGTAGTAATGCTGATAAGGGGGAATTCTCTCAGTTTAGAGAATTCATTTCCAAAATAAGAGGATCTGCAAGCCCCAAAACCATGTGACAGCTGTTAGTGCTATGCATCGAGTAATTGCAACCACTTGGAAAGAGCAGGCAATCTTACCTCTTTTAGGTTTGTGGCTTCCAAGTGTCACCCTGACGAATTCTATGTTTCCAGGAAAACATAATACGGATGAGCTTCCTTGACACCAGGCCTTTCAGGGCCTAACTTCACTTCTTGCTTGCCTCTCCTTATCTATGGCCTGAAGGCCAAGGAGGGAGAGAAGGCACATGGGCACAAGCAGAAAATTGGACCTGAAGCAGGAGTGGTACAGAGAAACAGAGTAGGCACAGGGGAAGAGAGGAGAGGTGGTGAGCTGCACGGCAAGCAAGCTGCGGACGCTTAGGCTGGCTGCCTCCGAGGGCCATGGCTCACTACCGAGCACTACAGCACCTAATGTGCTAAAGCTCACCTTCACCCTCCCGCTTGCATCACAGCTTGGCTCCCTACCATCACCAAATTATACTGATTGCCGCCCCTGGAGCCGTGCCCAAGAGCTGACTTACACTCCTCATGCTCCTTGGGCCACCACTTGGGCCCCAGCTCCTTGGGCCAACATCCACTGGACTGCCCACTGCTCTGCTTGCACAAGCCCTCAGCCCAGGCTGAACATAGGCTCCAACCGGTCTCCTGGCTCTACAATACTGCAGCGTCCAAAGGCTCTCCTCTCGGCTGTTCACACAGGACAACCTTGAGGGGTCTTGTTACTGTGTGCGTCTCAGTGCATTTCATTTATGACCCATCCCTGAACCCTAAAAGCCCCTACACTACCCATGCCTGAAACCTAACACACCGTGCTACCCCAATACACTAAACAGCCCTGAAACATACACACCCTTGCTTACCCCATACTCTACTCATCCTTGAACATTTAAAAGCCCTAACTACCCCTAAACCGAACCCATCACTGAACCTTAAGTTCCCCTGACTACCCCATAAATTACCGACCCCTGAACCTTGAGAATACCTTAATATCCCTGCACACGACCTATTCTTGAGACCTTAAAACCCCTTACTACCTTTATACTCCACTCCACATAAACACCCTTAAATGTACCTATTATTTTATGTAATGCATTAAGATTAATGTAATCATGTTACATAATGTTTTTATTAGTAGTTATTAAAATGAAATACTTTTGTATGGTATTAAAATTAAAGCGCACTTCTTTTATTTTTAAACCATATTACAGTTAAAAAATAGATATGTTAAATCATGTGCTTACAATTTAAACATGACTATTAATTACTCAACATAATTTATAAAAAACGTGCATACTTTTAGAAATATATATTTTTATATAAATGTGCTTATATGTATTTATGTTGATATAAGTATATGCATAATGTGACTACATTATGTGGTTTTCAGACATTTTAAGTATTTAAAAAAAATGTACCTGGGATGTGAAGGATTACTAATATAAAGGCAGGAAATCTCCCCCTAGATGCAAAGATGTATGATGTTAGTCCTGTGATGTAAACACCCCCAATATAATGACTCTGATGTAAAGGCTGCACAATCAGAACCATGTGCTTACAACCTATGAATCGAAGAAGTTATTATAATGAAGTTCTAATAAATAATTATTACAAAGAAAGTAAAGCAAATATAAATGAGATCAATAATTATATATGCTTTGTTGAGCATGCACAATTGTTCTACTATTAATGTGCCCCAGTGATAGCTTCAATATTAGTCACTTAGCAGGTCTTTACTATCTGAGAGGAGGACAGGAACAGTTGGCATAGAAAACAACACCTTAACACTTCCTCTTTGAAGCTTGAAATGCCAAATGGGACAGAAATGATTTGCTCCCATTCATTCACAGGGCCCTCCAAGACCCTAAGGATATACCCCCAGCAGAAGAGAGAACCACTTTTGACCATGGGAGACAAGAGGTTACCTCATCTAAATAGGGAATATGCTTAGTGATCTTTCTGGTGGAAGTTCTATTTAGACATCATAGATGTATGGCTTCTGTGCATTTTTACAGTAAGACGAAGAGAAAATGCTGCAATACAAAGTGGACAAAGGGTGAGAAAGTAGATAGGACTGGGTAGGAAAAATTCTCCAATCAGTGACTAGTGCACAAGATAGGACTGGTACCTCACTAACAGCTCTTGAGAACAGTTTTGGGTCAGGGAAGGCTACACCTCAGGAAAACGACCTGATGGAAGATAAATCACTCGCTACCTCTGAACTCCTAATAACCCCCAGGGCCTTCAATTACTCTTCAAGGGTCAGGTGTCTGACTTCCGGTCTACCTGTTTCAACAGAAAGCCCTGTAACTCTAAAAGGACCCAACTGAACCCTCAGAGCTCCAGGACTGACCAGGAGGAACTTTTCCAGTGTTTGGAGAAACCTGCGTCCTAGGGCCTGAGTAAGGGGGTCATTAGGATGGCGGACGGACTTTGTCCGACCGGCATCCTGTCGTGGGCAGGGACCGTCCGCCATAAGGGCGGAGGTCCCGTACCTCGAATTAGGATGCACCCGCCACAGTGGCAGGTGCATCCCGCATTTTTAACATTGCGGCGGGCGGTGCTGAAAGCATCGTCGCCACATTGCCAAAAATGCATGTTGTGCCTTTCAAAGCACAACATGACAGGCACCGCGCAGTGCCTGCCATGTTGTACTTTGAAACGCATGGACCCCCCAACCCCCCTTCACCATGGGCAAAGACCGTATGCTTTTCCGTGGTGGGCATTCCCCAAAGCACATCCTAATATGGATGGCGGTGTCTGATAGACACCACCACCATATTAGCCCTGTTCTACCACTGTCGCAAGACGACCGCGGTGGAAAAGCGACGGACGGTCTTCCCATCAGCCGCGGACCCCCCAGCCTTCCTAATGTGGCGGGGGGTCATTTCTGTGAGGATGGCGGACGGATTGCCCCGCCAGCCCGGCGGGGGCAATCTGTCCGCCATCCTAATTGACCCCTTAGAGATTGGCTGTATTTCAAGTGCATTGTTTGCAACAGCACTTTTAATATGGCAGATGGGAGATCTGTCATGTTTATGATAAAGTAACCCATCCGTCAAGCTCTAAACCAGGCCCTTTGTCATCTAAGTCATCTTAGTCACCTCTGGAGGACTGGGACAAGGTTGTAAGGCTTACTAGGGAGTTAGCACTGAAGGCGGGCAAGAAAATCAGGTGCTTTCTCGTCGGAGCAAGAAACATTATATATTGTTCTACCATGTTGGTATTGAAGGGCAAAAAGAGTTTGAACATTTCCCAACCTATGTAGCAGGAGATAGTGAGTTCTAGATGAACTTGTGGTTGCTTTTGTTACAGCTCTAAAAGTATTGGCAGCAAAATGTGAATTTGAAGATTTCCCTTCTCAGCTCATTGATGATCAAGTAGTTGCGAGATGCAGCTAAGACGGTACACCAGGAGAATGATGTAATGTAATATTATTAAAGTTCACAGTTGCATCCAATATTTGACTCATTGAGAGTTTGGGATGGCATCTCTGGGAGAATCTGCATGAGCTGTGTGATGCTTTGTGAGCCTACATTCCCAAAAGGATGGTGGTAATGGCCTCTCATGGAAAATTGCATCCATTGCAAACACAAACTCAATTAAGAGTATTAAAAGTGGGAAGATGGGGGCTTGTAATTGCACAAACGCCAGTGTATTAGCTTGCGTCCACATGGCAAAAAAGTTGGAATAGTCTTCTTCTTTTGTGTATCCTATCCTATAGTGGCTAACTATTCTTACGCCTGATGAAGACGAATTAATAGGTCGGAGATTGACCATGAACGATTTGCTCTACACAACTGTAACCATTTATTAATGTGATTAATTGTTTTTTAATTGTAGCATATTACAAAATATCTGGCAGTGGGTTATCACTGTTCTCAAATAGTCCTTTTATGAATGCTAGAGGAGCATTTTTCTTATGCTGCAACCCTGCTTCATGTGTTTGAATATTCCACCGTCCTCCATAGGCAAGGAAGACATTTCTATTATAAATAGTCACTTTGGGCCAGATGTAGGTAATTCGTATTTACCGATTCATAAATACCGAATTTTACCGATTCAGTATGAATCGGTAAATATGACGGTGTGAGATGTAGGGAAAATCGGTAATTGAAATACCGATTCTGTAAAAATCGGTATTTACCGAATCGGTAAATACCGATTCGGTAATGCCCATTGATTCCTTTGGGCATTGAAGCCCATAGGAATCAATGGGCATTACCGAATCGGTATTTCCAGCAAGAGTGCAGGGGGTGTCACTTTGACACCTTCTAGCACCCCAAATACAGGCATGTGTGCCATGTGGCACACAGACATGCCCTAAGGGCATGTCTGTCTGTCACATGGCATAGGTGTGCATGGATTCGGTATTTTACCACCCAATTGGATTGGGTGGTAAAATACCGAATCTGTAAGGCCTTTGGGACTCAGAAGAGTCCCACCTACATATGAAAGTTACCGAATCTGTAAAAATACCGATTCTGTATTTTACCGATTCGGTAAGAATCGGTAAAATTGGCCCCCTACATACCGAAAACCCATTTACCGGTCGGTAACGGCCGAAATCGGCCGTTACCGGTCGGTAAATGGCCACCTACATCTGGCCCTATGTCTTGTACTTGTCTTCTGAACACTTTTTTATTTTATTGATCTTGAGCTCTTATTCTGGTCTATATTTGACAAAGCACTTTTGTAGCTTTTTTAGTGGTTGTGGAAATTAGGGGCCAGATGTAGGTAGGCTTTTACCGGTCGGTAACGGCCGAATTCGGCCGTTACCGACCGGTAAATGGATTTTGAGATGTAGGGGGCATATTTTTACAGAATCGGTAAATTTACCGATCGGTAAATTTACCGATTCTGTAAAATACCGATTCGGTATTTTTACCGATTTGGTAAATTTGAGATGTAGGTGGGACTCTTCTGAGTCCCACAAGCTTTACCGAATCGGTATTTTACCATCAAATCCAATTTGATGGTAAAATACCGATTCCGGTATGCATGCACATGTGACAGGCAGACCTGCCCTTGGGGCATGTATGCCTGCCACATGGCACCCGAGCCTGTTTTGGGGGGGCCAGAGGGTGTCAAAGTGACACCCCCTGCACCCTTGTGTAATTCGGTATTTACCGAATCGGTAAATACCGAATCGGTAATGCCCATTCATTCCTATAGGCTTCAAAGCCGATAAGAATGAATGGGCATTACCGGTCGGTATTTACCGAATCGGTAAATACCGAATTTTACCGATTCGGTAAAAAAACATCTGGATTGTCCTACATGTCCCCCCTTCATATTTACCGACTCCTAAATACCGAATCGGTAAAATTCGGTATTTAAGAGTCGGTAAATATGATTTACCTACATCTAGCCCTAGATTCTCTAAAATGTAGATGCCACACATGAAAATGATATTTCATCAATTACTACCTCAAGAGAAAATGTGAATACAGCTTCAGTGGCACCTTAGCTTAACTCAGAATCTGACATTTTGTTTCTAAGTACCCTGTAAAAACATGTAACATGCACTTGAGATATAGACCTGCTCTATTGTATTTGAACATAAAATCTTTCTGCACTTGTCACAGAAAGTGAAACCTCTCATAGAGCCAACGATTTCACAACATAAATAAACTCTTAATTGCAAACTTTTTGCCTGAAACAGAAAGCAAGTCTGCAATTGGTAACAAAAACTACTAGTCTAGAATTATGACTGCATGTCTCATTAGGTCCTAGTAATGCAATTTGAATAAAAACAAACATGTACTTTTGCTTTCTACTATTTATTATACAGTCCACAAGAGTTACATTTTCTAGAAGCCAAAGCAAATTTGAAATATATAGGGCATAAGCATTTTAGAACATGCAGGGACATGCATGTCACTGGTCGTTTAACATGAGCCGTGTTGGAGAGCAAATAGTCCAGCCTGATGAAAAAAAATATATATTTTAGAGAACGTTTCTGAGTAAGTGCAAGAAAGGGCTGGGGTTCATAGGAAACAGTTATGTAAGTAACCACAAAGAATATCATAGGATAGGATAGGATAAAAATGTATTAAGCGCACTTATACCCAAGAGTGTCAAGGTGCTGGACAGACGGAGGAGTAAAGAGAAGCACGGGACAGCCAACTAGGATGAGAATAGCCATGTCTTTCAGCAGTTTCCTAAAAACTGGAAGAGATTCTGTGTTGGAAATTGTGGTAGGCAAGGAGTTCCAGAGTTTGGTGGCCGCTACCAAAAAGGAGTGACCACCCCATCTGGCCCTGCAGTGTCTCAGGGAGATCAATTTATTCTGAGTGGAAGATCTCAAGGTCCTCCCGGGGTATACCATTGGATCATGGTTTTCAACAGCAGTGTTTCTTTACTGTGCAAGGCCTTATGTATAACACTCAGGACCTTGAAGAAATTGCGCTTCCTGATGGGGAGACAGTGCAAGGCACAAATCCCCTCACTGGGTGATTGGTGCTTCGGAATGTTATGGATCAGCCTGGCCACAGCGTTCTTACAATCTGAAGCTTGTCCAGGGATGCTGCATTGATGTTGAGGTACAGAGCTTTGCAGTAGTCGAGCCGGGAGGTGATTAGCGCAATAATGGTGGACCAATGTAGTTCAGACGGAATATACAGCACCACCTTTCTAACAGCTCTTGAAATATAGAAACAAGTGCTGACAGTTTGGTTGACCTGAGCATCAAAGGTCAAACCCTCATCGAAAGTGACCCCTAGATTTTTTGCTGTCCTATCCGGGACAGGGATGGGACCACAATCTGCCGGCCACCAGGCATTTGACCAGATGGAATTCTGCGAGCCAAATACCAGATAAACTCCATATGCAGTCAAAGTGAAAAATGCACCTTACTCAGAAGGATGCACCCAAACAGCCAATAGCATTAGCTGAGATATGAGTACTCCGCTGGGCAGAAGCAAGACATGATTGACTAAGTCTCGAGTAAACGGTTGGAAAAAGCTTGGTGAAAAAAGACAATAGTTGAAACCGGTGGACCCAAGGCTCACACAATAGATGGGGTGTAAGCAATAGATTTGTTGGACTCAGGCCTAAAAAAGTCAACCTGGAATAAGCTCCTGGCGTAGGAGCATTTCGATTGGTTGATTGATTGATACGGGTCCTCTATGAGGTTTGAGAGAAACGTAAAGATGGTGATATCATCAAGATCTTTACGAAGGAGACCGTGCAGTTTGATGCTACTTGAGGAGGTATGGGGTTGATATTTCATTTAGTTTTAATTGGTTTATTTGCTTAATGGAGGAAAGGCAGGAAGAAGTGAGCCCACAATTAGGGCTTCTGCCAGATATAAAGAAACACAAATGAGTGGAGTTTTTTCTGTGTAATAGTCTGAAATGTTCACTTCATAAAAAAATACATGTAAAAGGAAAAACTAAAGGAAATGTTTATGGAATAACAAGATCATCCTAATACCAATGTCAGCTAACTGTTGCTAAATACCTAAAAACACAAGACTGCAAGACTGGCCAGCAAAGTGTAATTTAACAGCATACGCACTATCTTGTAGATGTGCATTAATTAACAATACGAATAACAAGTATTTTGTAATATTCTTACGCTGTGTTTTGTTTAATATTCAAAACAGACGAAGAAGCAAATGCCAAGAAGAGAACAGCAAGCAGAAAACCAGCTTCCAGAGGTGGGAATCGAAGTGGAAGAAATGCCAGAAACAATGGAAGCGAAGATGAAAGTGAAGGTGAAACGCCCAGGCAAAAAAGAAACGTTAATAAAAGACACAAAGCGAAAGACTGTGACGATGATGAAAGTGAACCAGATGAAGAGATCGGCAACAAAAGGGGCAGGCGGAACAGAGGCAAAAATACTGCCAACAAGAAACAAAGTGAGGAAGAAAGTAAAGAAAAACAATCTGACAAAGATGATCAAAACACGAAAAAGAAGGCCAGCAGGTACAGTTGTTGTGTACTGTAATTGCACAGAGGGCTGCTAAGCTCCAGTGTCAGAAAAGCAGAGGTCATGCTAGAGTCAGATGAAAAGTCTTGTTAGAAGTAATTTAAAAGATTCCAAGCTGAAGGCGAAAGTTGTTGTGCAGAATACAGAATGCAGTTTCTACTGCGTGTGCCGCTAATAAGGCCAATGTGTCATAGCTCGGACCATTAACAACACCTTGTTGTTGCCAATATTTGAACCACATTATATTGAAGCATGGGAACTAATGTTACATCCTTCAAGCAACCCATTCACAAACAGGAAGGAAGAGTTCCTCAAAGAAGTAAGACATTTAAATACATAATTTTCATTTACGTACTCCTATGAAGTCCTATTTTCGCGAAAGATATTTATGGCGCAATATTTATATCAAACGATATTCTGCAATATTCTGATGGCACACCAATTGCGGCCTTCAACTTATTGGGAGTGGCCTGACACTTCAAAATAGGTTTTGTGATCTGTGTGTTTTTCACCTACACATTTATATAGTCTTGTGTGTGGATTTTGAAATGTGCTCACCGGCAGAAAAGATGGCATAACGAGCTATTGCTTCAGCTGTAAGCAAAAAAAAAAAAAAGTTATTAGCAGGAATGTAAATAATATAATTGATCATTACCAATATTTGCAGAAATTATTTCTTCTGAAACTGACGTTCTATTTTTTAAATAGAGGTGCATACACAAATTGCATACATTCGACTCTTGCACCTACTGTATGTTTGCACCTTGTGATAATTACAATTGTTTTTAAATTGGTCTGTTGGTCCAAATGTCAATAGAAAATTGCCAGCACCTGACAAAAATGTATATTATCTGCAACGTAAGTATTTTCTTGGTCCTCTTAACCCAGAGTTAATTCTGTTTCCAAACGGTAGTTGGGTTCTCAAAAAGTGTGCGCCCACGGAAATCCGAGAAGGACCATTCAATATTGTACAGCCACTGAATTACAAGCCCTTCATCACCCTTCAAACAGTCCTTAATAGCCATATGATAAAGAGTAGCATGACGACTGGCCCAAATGGATATCCAAAGTGACAAGGGTGTGAACTTAATTAGGTCCTTGATAAATGAAAGACAAAGCTCTTCATGGCCTATGTAGAAGAACCTACAAGCGGGTATAGTGAGTAAATAAAATCCGTTTCCCTCATACTGCAAAGATTAAACAGTAAGATTCACCCAAATCCCAGCATAAATGGCAGTTAGAAGGCACTGAGTGCCCAATTCAGGGTTCAGCGGATGAGTTACTTTGTCACAATCGTGATGGATATCCCATCTGCTGAATTACACTTGCCACAGGGTATAATGCACTGGTAATACAGCGGATGGGGTAACCATCCTTTTTGTGATGGAGAAACCTGCCCATGAACTCTATTTCAGGCCCTTAGTATTTCTTGTTTTTGGGAAGAATAGGCACAAGCAGTTTGCTCCCAAGGGAAGAAAGTAAATTCAACATAGCCCCTACAGACTAAGTAGGTTTGTGGCAGCTTGTTCTTATGTTGAAATGCCAAAGCAGGACAACATCTTCCCGAGTTTGTTATTACTAATGGAGATGGTGCTCATGTTCTGTGTTTTAGTACCACAGACCATAATCTGGGACTTGTAAAAATGTGTATTAAGATCAAGCCAGGCCATTGGGCCTCTAAAGGTCCCCCCACATTTTTTAATTGATTCGGAGTGTGTGCTAACAGCACTGCATCGTCTGCATATCATAATGAGGGGATGGTGATGAGATTTATCATGGCCATATCTTGTCTCTGCATACCAAAAATCAATTCAAGTTATTAACATGCAGAATGAACAGAGGTGGAGCCAGGATGCAGCCCTGCTGCACCACGTGTTTCAATCTGAACGAGTTGGAGCACTGGCCAGTAGGGCCGAACCTGACAGTCGAGTTACTACAGAGAACAGAAAGAAAAGGAACTAATCATGTATCAAGTCACATGTCCAAAAGTAACAAATATATTTAGACCTATTAACCTGATTAAATATGCATGAAAGGTCCATGAAGGCAAGGCACAATTGGAAGCAATTAACTATGATATATTTACCATTAACGATGTAGAGATTTAAACACTACTCCATTTTACCGACACCCTCTCTAAAAACCCTTATTGGCGGTGGCTCGATATACCTTGTTTATTGGATTAGAGCCTAATTCTGTTAATAATGACTGTACCCAATCCCTTGGCTGAGTAGTCAATGGCAAATATGGGCCAATAACTTTGTGGCTCCATGCGATTCCCTTTCTTAAAAATAGGAACAATAATTGAATTTGACCAAGAATGGGGCAAATTACTGTCATTTAGATTGTTGAAAACATTTGCGAGAAGAGGTGCCCATAAACTGATGTTGCATTTAACTAGATTAATGGGTACCCTGTCCGGTCTGGGGGCTTTACCAGAAGGGCATTCTCGCAGCACAGTGACTACTTCTTGAAGTTCTGCATTGAACTTGATGGAGGTAAAGTAACTATAAAATGTATTCACACAACAGTCACCTTTAGAAGGTAATAGGTAAATGTTCAAAAAAAGAATAACCCACTGCTCCACAGGTATATGGGAACTGATACTTTTTATGCAGGTCTGACAAAAAGGGCATTTTGATTTGCTGGCTAAAACGTGGGATTGGCAGTTAATGCTCTTAATCTCTAGATGCCTTTCCCTTGGGGTAGATTCATTGATTGTGCAACAAGCAGCTACAACATGTTCCTCCCTTGGTTTGTTTGTCTATCTAATAGCAATAGCGAAACATGAAGTAATGTACCTAGGTGAAGACTGCTTCCTGGGATTAATAGGATTGAGGAGACGGTTTTTTGACAGTACACAGATTGTTATAAGTAGGCACAATTTCCCCCCGTCCTACCTGGTCCAAAAGAAAAATATAAAAATAGCTGAGATGGGACTTAACCAAGGACTCCAATTGAATACTAGGATTCAGCAAGCTCAAAACAAACTTCAGATTGCTGTTCGTTGTACTTAGGATATGATGTAATTTCGAAACTGCTTTGCTTAAGCAAAGGAGTCAAGAGCACTGCAGTAAGGGGGCTGTGATCCTTGATATTTACATATAGTGTGAAGTCCTCTACCAAATAAAACTGGAATCAGTGGCAAAGTGGAATGTGCCTTCTAATGAATAGTTACTAAATAGTGAGCAAAATAGTTTAGCTCAAACCCTCTGTTGTTGCGACAAGTGGGAGTTGCAACTCTAGCTTGACACGTAATTGAATAAACGACATAGGCATTTCCTGCTCTTAAGGACACAATAAAGTCTCAGATAACCTAGTTAGGCACTGAAAAAGGAATTTACTTAAGACTGACAGTTTAATCAATAAAATTGAACAATTTACAAAACATTTTAATGAGATTTCGCCATTGCAAACGTTAATTAAATAGAGTTGTAACTCTTTACAGCATACAACAAAAATACCTGGATCCACTTATTATCAACATTAATAGCAGTTAGAACACACCTATTTAAAATTAACACTTGGAAATTGGGTAGCTTGAGAAACAAGATGGTAGGATCATGTACAACTTTAAACATATGAAAATATGAGTTTATGAGGCAGTGGTCTGCAGCTCACAACAGATGTATGTTGTGGGAGACGAACTCAATAAACCATTTTTCTAATATTATTACATCTATGTTATGGGTCATAAATCTCAAAAACACAAAACTCACTGACGTCTACTTAAGCTAATTTAATGCAGTATTGCACAACATAGTCTGTGAGTAAGTGTGAAGGAGCAGGACTAACAAAAGGTGGAACTATGAAGTAGATTTTATGAGCACTCATAAATGGTTGCAGTAGTTATGGGAATATCAGCTGCCATATTTACTACTTTTTCATGCAATGCAACACAGCAGTGGAACTTGAAAAGTTGAATTGTGTGAAAGGAAGGCATCAGAAATGCGCCATATCCACTAAGATATAATGCACTTCTGCTCTTTCCAGCAGCCTAGGGTCAACGCAGGCACCATTATGCCCTGGTGAAAAGGCACCTGTGTTTCGGGCAGGATTGCTTTTGTGGAGGAAGAAATATCTTCCTCCACAAAAACAATCCTTAGTGGCATATTCCTCTTTCTATATGTGCTGTGTTCTGCCACACAAATGAAAAGAGGAAGTAACATGGATACATTAAGATATTTCTCCTTGTTACTCCTAGGTCGAGTAGGCACACTCTTTTAATGCAAATCCAAGATTACAAGTTTTTTAAATCTGAGTTTACATCAAAATACATAAGTGGATGCACGAGAACACCCATGTAACACCTACCTGATACAAAATACTTTGAGGCAGAACTCTGCCGTTCATTACTTGACCTTGTATTTACTAAACCATGCAAGTCAACTTTCTGTGGCTTAGTAAACAGCAAAATGTTTTTTGCAACGGGCTGTACCATAAAAGTGGCACAACCATGATGCAACATCTTTGGTAAATCCAGGTCTAGTTTACACCTTAGTGGGTCAGCTTATGCAGGATAAAAAGTGGGGTGAAGTACAACCATGAAGCACAGGTCTAGTACTGGGCCATTAATTAAATATTTGTTTTTTTTTAAAAAGGATGAAACTGAATAATCTTTTTTAACAACGTCCTATTTCTAATCATGTGTGATTTACCTGATGCAAGGATAGACTTGTCAGGAGTTACATAAAAACAAAATTGTCACCTTCACATGTGAATATCATAATGTCTTCGTAAGTATTTTGGGAAAATATAAGTTAAACATTCCTAGATCTGTTGTCAATCGAAATATTTATGAATAAGTAAATAGTAGTGACCAAATTTAAAAAGTTAGGAATAATATACACGTTTTGACAACATCTTTTTCAATTAGGTCCTCAATGTGCCTAATTTAGAACTGTCAAGGTTGTATGCGCTCTTTGGTTTGTGAAGAGACACACACTATACCTGCTTCTAGAGATTCCCTTTTCTTTTAAATGCTGTGTTCCTATTCCTATTATAATTTGCTATCTTATTTCAAAACCCATAAATAACTGGATTACATAAATTGATGGTTACTAATATGAACTGAAACTACATTTAGTATGACATTATGGACTTGAGTGGTGAGCTATTTTGTTCAGATTCAAAGGGCACTCACTTCTCGCACCAGCAACGACCAATCTTTATATTTTATCTATACAGAATAAAACCTCTTTCGACCGCTGGAAACCAAGTCTTGTTGCTAAATTACTTTGGGCAAACATGTACTACCTTAACTGTGAGAAATCCTGGTCAGAAGTAGGCCAGGGTGTCATTTCAATTATACTGGAATAATTGGAACAATTTCGGTAATACTGATATTACTCTTTGATACGTAACTACCTATAATTATGTGATTACTCAAGCTTGGGTGATGGGTGATTAAGAGTAATGGGGGTTGGGGGTCCTACTACAGAGCAGATTTAGGGAGCGTGAGCAGCAGCTTAATATTCATGTTCTACTGCATTTAGCCGTACTTCTTAGTGCATAATGCATCCTCACGTCCATTTTGGACGTGACAAAGCATTTTGCTCTATGCCAGGGGTCTCCAAACCCGTCCTGGGGGGCCAGATCCATGCCTGATTTTGTGCATATCCCCATTTAGATACATGTAGTTATTTTAAAAATCATGCATGGATCCGGCCCTCCAGGACCGGTTTGCAATAGCACTGAACTACAGCTGTAAATTGGGGACAAATCCTACCTCAAGAGCAAATTTAGTGCTATTTCTTAGTGCAAAATGTATTTTTGCAACCCCTTTTGGACACGAGGGGCCATTTTGCGGTAAGGAAATTGTGCTAAATACCAGGAGTACGTTGGGGTAAACCCTTATCCCCAAGAGCACATTTAATGAGCTCAAGCGGCTTCTTATGCTCGCTATCCTGTTCTGTTGCATTCAGCGGTATTTAGTACAACATGCAATTTCACACCCATTTTGGAGATGAGGGGGCATTTTTTGCATTAAGAAATATCACTAAATACAGAATTACTCTTCTTGCACAAATATGCGTCACCTCACTGAATTCTCAGGTAATTCCTAATGATTACCCTACACTGCATTATGTAAGTCACGCCCACCCCTAGTCAGAAGGTCTCAAGGCAATTAGAAAGTATTTGATGGCAAAAGTAACAAATTAGTCTTTTTGCCCTTGCTGTGCGTCTAGAAATCCCCATACAGAGGACTCTGAACTAAGAACGAAGCACAAAGCAGCACACATGTAAACAGCAAAAACAAGGAGAAGTTAAAGATTTCACCAGGGTAGGGCCAGGTTTTCCGTTGTCTTAATTTTGGCCCTGCCCCACATTTATGCCACCCTTGTAAATATGGGGCAGTGTCAAAATCAATGTCTAAGTATGGCGTGAAAGGGTGCCTTATTTACAAGGCAGCGTTAAGCCATGTGACGTGGCTTTCCCCTGCCTTGTAAATGAGGCAAAGCCCCTATCGCCACCACTACGTCCAAAAAAGTGATACTATGGTGGCGATAGGGGCTTGTAAATATGCCCCTCAGTTTACTAATTAATGACAACTAACAAAATTAATTAATAAGTAAGTAAAAGTATGTTAAGATAGCAAATAAATACAACTATGCTACATGCTTATTTCTCCAAATTACAGATGCATCCTCTACATAATCCTCTATAGGTGGCTTAACGCTGCCTTCTAAATAAGGCAAACCATTATCGCCACCACTACATCCAAAAAAGTGACCCTGTGGTGGTGATAGAGGTTTGTAAATATGCCCCTGAGTTTACTAATTAATGATAACTAATAAAATTATTAAATAAGTAAGTAAAGGTATGTTAAGATAGAAAATAAATACAACTATGCTACATATTTATTTCTCCAAGTTACAGATACACATTTTTTCTCTCGATGGATTGCACCAAAAGAATACTGCACCAACCTGCAAAGCAACAATCTACAGCTAAAACAAAGTAAAGACAACATTCAGAATGTAAATTAAAATGTGAACCTGCAATGTAATTTTTTTTAAATATATATAACCATATTTTTTGTTGCTTTTGTGTACATCTATTTTCCATACCATAAAAACCACAATCAAATTGCTGGGAACAGCAAAATACATCAGATCCTGAAAATGGAAACTGGTATTAAATTAAAGAGGATAAGTAAGGATAGCATTACAAATTAAAATAACACTCTTAAAATGTATCAAATATTATTCAAATTTTCTGTGACAGGGCTACCACTAATCCTGAAATGGTTGAAAGTGTTAGGGAACATAACCATCTACCTAATATTACTGACATTGAAGTCGGGAATATTGCAGGACCAAAAAGAGGCCAATAGAAACATTGCTTAAAAATTTTGCATACCATTTGGAGGGGGGAAGGGTGTCCAATTTGCTATTCCCACTCCAACCTCAACAAAAAATTGCTGGACTTTGGGAGGTTCAGATTTACTATTTCATCTCAAAATTTTGGGTGGGTTAAATTTACTAATCCAACTCCAAACATAACCATATTCATGGCATTGTTGGACTTCGGAAGATTAAAATTCACTATTCCCAATCAAAATTCAACCACATTAGAGGAGGTGTTCGACTTTGATGGTTTCAGAACTGCTATTATTTTACCAAGTCCAAACATCACTACATTGG
Source organism: Lissotriton helveticus (assembly GCF_964261635.1). Taxonomy (NCBI): domain Eukaryota; kingdom Metazoa; phylum Chordata; class Amphibia; order Caudata; family Salamandridae; genus Lissotriton; species Lissotriton helveticus. Next base: position 879,311,313 of record NC_136071.1, on the reverse strand, counting down.
CGAAAATGTTGAACGTTGAGGGGATCAAATTTAGTTTTCCAACTTGTCTGCTTAAACATGTTGGGGAAAGAGCTGTACTTTTTTTGGGGGGAGGGGGGGTGGACTTGATATTCCTACTCCAATCTTAATCACATTGAGGAACTAGGGAAAGTGTTGTTTTTTTCGGAGGGGGGGATCACATTTACTGTTCCAACTCTAAACAAGACCACTTTGAGGACAGTTTTCGATTTGCTATTCTAACTGCGAACTTAAACACTTTGCGGAAAGTGATTGACTTTCGGGGATGTAATGTGTTATTCCCACTTGGAACTATTAGAATTCAAAATTACCTGCTCCCAAAAAAGAATGATAATAGGCATTACACTAATATGAATACACTACAGCCATCAATTTTTATTATCTCGGAAAAGTATACCACGCAACATAAAAAAGTAAATAGAGAGTACTTCCAAAAAAGAAAAAATCTATTATGTACTATATATTTGAAATAAATACCTATAATTGTTTTTTTAATATTACATTTAAAATTAATTACAAATTCAGCAATTTACAAAATGCAAATAAGATGTATACATTTAAACATCCAGGTGTAAGAAATATACAAAGTAACAATAATCCAATTATTTTGATTAAAAGTTAAACACAATACTTGCTAAAATTATATACAAAATCACTACAAAGTAGAACATTTAAATATAGCACAATTAAAATTATGTTCTTTAAGGAAGTACATATAAACATTTTCATTTTAGATATTTAAAGATCAAAAAATGTAGAGAAATTACAAACATGATTTTTTAAAAATAATTTATGATACATTTAAAAAAGAAATTTTAGTACACTAAACAATTGTAAACATGCTCCCCATCCTGTTCCCTTATAAATCCCAAATTCTGCTCCTAAATAATATACAAAAAAGAGCACACCTGTCTGTGCCCATCAGTGAGTGACAGAGCCTAGGCTGCGCCACCCATCTTTCATTCTGTTTCCTACTATTTATTTACACCTACGCCATGAGAAAGTGGAGAGCAGTAGGCAGCGTATGCCCTGTTCTCAAAAATACCACTAAGGAGAGTCTTGTAGAATGCACTGTTGGTGTAATCGCAAAAGAAATTGCACTTACAGAGGAGTCTGTCACTGGAAGGTCATATTTCTTTTACCCATGCTGTAGGTTGCAGTGGCACAACCCTTTGCTTTAGCTCTGTGAAAATCGAAGATGGTGATCCTGTCTTATCATTTTGCACCAAGGTTTTGTCACTTCTTTTTGAGCCAATGTTCAAACAAAGAGGGTAGTTCACACCATGGACCTGGCTGTGGAAAAGTTAGAGAAATGCATTGAAAGAATGGAGACTTTGACTCCTCCTTCACTTGACATACTGGCTTTGTTGGACCAACTTTGTCTTGGAGTTAAAGAACTTATGAGGGGCTTACTTCAGTCAAGTCAAGTCAAAATAGGCTTTATTTGAAATCATGTAATGAATCATGAAATCCACAAAATATAACAGTATTAAGATTAAAAATCAGTTAAATGGGATAAAAACACAGATCTAAAAACAGACATGAATAAAAACATACGTCCCCTACGTAATCAATAGAATTTCAACAGCTGCAATTTATAACAGCCAATAAAAACCAAGACAATACAGCACATGTATACAAGTTTGGAAGCCATTGCAAGTAAAAAAAAAGCTGGTCGACATTGTACAAAACCTAGTTATGAAAACAAAGGTTTAATAAGGTGGTTTCTCAGGCCAGAATAATATTTACAAAAAAGAACAATATGAATGGTACTCGGCATGGAAATATCATCGTATGGGCAGTTCCCAAGATCAGGCGACCAGTTATTGATAGTAGGAAAACTGGTTAATTGATGGAAGATATCCAGCCGAGACCGGGTCAACACAAATCTATGGCACAGATTGTACACGTTGGCTAAATAGGGTTGCATATTGTGGCCAGTTAGAATTATCTGGTTCTATAAAACTGAGGATTTTGTGATCTCTGTAGATAGCCTCGATTCCTCAAGTAGTGATAGGCATTTCAATTTAAGGGTTTTTCTTTGGCTGGTAATCAAGGTCTCAGGATGATCAAAAAAATCAAGGTGGCTGATGTCTACCAAGAAATTACGCACACATTTGAGCCAGGGCATTTTGAGTGCAGACGTAGATCTAAGACAGTCTTCAATGATTGAGCGGTTGAGCGCAGTATAATCAGAGGACCAGATTTTACGCCAGAGAAGAATTGGCTGGATCTTGTTGATGTCTGCTAAATAAGGAACTCCCAGTTCAGAGCGGCAGACGAAGATTGAGCTGCTTTTCGGGAGAGCAAGGAGATTCCTTAGGAATGCGTTTTATGCCAGTTGAATTGATATCAGTATTCACATATCCCCAAAGCTCAGCCCATACATGACAGTTGGTCTGCATCTAGCCTTATAGAAAGTCATCATTTACTTCAGGTGTTTAATGCTTAATTTTCTAGCAATGTTCAGGAAGGCCGTGATGGTTTTGAATGGAGGCTCCTTGATTTAATTACACACATCCAGTTCCCAGCTTGATTAAATGAAATGCCTAGATATGAGAATGTAAATGTAAACAGAATTTTAGAGCCCTCAATAACAATCTCGCGATAACGTGTGACCCTTAATTTTTAAGCCGTGGTTCTGCATGAACTGGGCAAACTCATCAACTAATCGCTGAAGGCCAAGTGGAGTGCGAGCCACTAAAATGGCATTGTCAGCATATAAAACTGCCGGACTTGAATAATGTCCAACTTGAGGTAAGTCTGTACACTTACTTAATAATGTACTACCTACACTGTTAAGGTAGAGATTAAACAAAACGGGGGTGAGTATGCAGCCTTGACGGATGCCTCTTTCTATTATAAATGGCTGGGTACAATTGCCGTTTAGGACATAACATATTCTGCCCTGGCCTAAAGCATACAAGTCTCTGAGAAAGTTCACAACAGTGCAATTTACATCCATATTAACCATGATTGATCATAAATTATCATCTACCACAAAATCAAAAGCATAAGTTAAATCTACAAGTACTAAAACAAACTACCTCCTTTGATGTGCACGTATTTCCCAATAAGTAAATTCAAATGAATGGCCTCTTCTGTGGTCCCAAAGCCTGGCCAAAATCCTTACTGCAGATCCGAGATAATATTGTTGGACTCTGCCCAGTCCTGTAGTCTGCCTAGAAGAATACGTCCAGCCACCTTAACTAAGGAATCCAGCAGAGAAATAGGTCCATATTGTGCTGGACTATTACGGTCTCCCTTCTTAAATATCGGAATGAGGAGAGACTCAGGCCAAGTGGACAGAAGCCCACTCTGACAGGCTCTAAAAAGCAGGGTTAGAATGGGGACCCAGAGATTAATATTAGATTTAAACAATGGGGATCCCATCAGGGCCCGGGGCTTGCCTTCAGGGCCTGAACTACTTCATCTAAGGAAAAGTCAGGATAATTCCGGTTGGTCGGGATGAAATTGTAGCGGGAACGCTCATATGGACTATAATGGAAATGGAGATTGCTGTAGCTTCCTGGGATGAATACAGATTAGTAAAATGCATTAGCCAGTGAACCTCGGTGATGGCAATCTCTAATCGTGAACAATCAAAATGCATTAGCCAGTGAACCTCGGTGATGGAAATCTCTAATCGTGAACTATCAGCTGTATTAAAAAAAAGGGAAATTAATAATACACCAGTAAGTGATGTTATCATTTGTCAACCTGGCCTCAAGTAGTTGGTTCCAGGACTCTTCCTTTAGACTTTTTTTCCATTGTTTAATAGCAAGCTTGTAGGCATGTCTACACTCCCGAAACTTCCTGAATACACCTGGGTTGTTTAGATAGTGCTGATTTCAAGCTACTTAGGGCTTTTGTACAGGTTGAAATCAAACCTGCCACAATAGCCGAAGCCAGCTTTGTTCTGGGTGACAGTAAACCCTTCTCTAATACCTTTTTTATCAAATTGAAGGCCATAATAAAGTTGTGAGCCTCTGTAGTCTCGTCTAAACACGGGTCAACAGCTACGATCTGTTTACAAATGAATTTTTCTAAAAAAGTGGATGGATTCACCAAAGACCATCTCAAAGCGTACCCATTACGACGGGAGATATCAATGTTCTCACTGTAAAAAAAACTCTATTTATGTCCCCCCCTGTTGTGTGAGTAGGTTAATAATCAAAGCAACACTTTGAGGGAAGTGATCGCTGATTGCGGTATCGTGGATAACAAAATCTAAAACCAGCTCTGCGTAACGCTGAGGGAACAATAAAAAGTCTATAACACTATTCTTGCCCCTGTCATTATAGGTACTCCTGACTACAGCGGGGATCTGGTAAGTTTGTTGAAGCAACACAAATTGTGTTTAAAGAAGTGTGTAATATCTCTATTATCAGGAGCCGCCATCCCACCGATCCTATTGGATGGCTGCCGGCATAGACGTATGTTAAATTTGTCACCCCATAGAATAATTAGATCCCTACATCCGGTGGAAGTAGGGATCCAATTAGATCCATCAATTAGATCGGAGTCTAATTGATGGAGAGCTGTAATGATATTCAGCGTGCAGGCGTTGTTGTAAAATTTACAATGGGCAAGGTAGTATGCTGTGTAATCCGGAGAGTGATAATGTGGCAAAACACTCTGATTGCCATCACTGTGATATTCAAGGGGGCCAACATGTTTGACACATAAATACACAGGCCCTCTTTGGGTCTCCCACAAATGGACAGAATTGATGGAGAGTGGTATGTTTTAAAACCATTGAGATGGATTGGGTCCACAGACCACATTTCCTGTATACAAACAATGTAAAGCTTAGATGCAAAATCAATCCACTCAGTCATTGTGCATTTATTGCGCAACCCAGCAACATTCCAAAATAGAACGGTATTAGCTACCACAAGAATGGTGACCTGAGCAAGGGATGGCTGCCTAACTATAGGATCCTTATCTAAACATGACTCAGGGGACTTCCAATCCACCACTATATCTAGGCAGGAATCCGACTCAAGGCAGACATCTACTTCAGTCAATTTATGATTAACTGGTGCATAGATTCAATGCTGCGTTCTATAGTTATAAACACCGTTATTGGTGCTGCATCACCCTGTATGTGCACCATCACTATACCTCAGGAACTTGCGTCACTACTGCTAAATTCTCTTGTTTGCTTGGTCTCTTAATCTGCCTCCCTCATCATGCCTATATATGTAATTTTTGCAAGAAGGGTTCTATCGGTGGGCATGTCCTGAGAGTACATGGAAGGAGACTGCATTGCAATACATTTTAGAAGCCTTATTTATGGTCTCAAATTGTTATTCCTTTCTTAATATACAGTTATCATGCCTAGTCGTGTTATTATTTTACCACAAGGCTTCTTCTATAAGGTCAATCATGTGATTCCTCTGTTAAAAAAGTAGCTCGTTGTTTAACCCCAGTCGTGGATCTATCGCTGTTGGCTGCTGAATTGCTTTGCAAAATAGATTTTCGGTCCTTCAAAATTTGCCTGAAGTGGGCTGACTGGCACTACTACAAAGGGCAGCTGTAATTGATTTAGTTTTGCCTGTCATTCCCATATTTGTAGCAACAGTGTTAGTCTGAGATGATTAGCAATAGTTTTATATGTATTCAACCCCGGGTGACCCCTCTATCTCAGCCCAACATGGAGGGAGGACTCTTGACCTGTTTTAAATTCACCCTAAGTATTAAGATTACACCAATGCAGGTTAAGCTTGGGGAACTTCAGGTTTTTTTCTTTTAGCAGGATGAACAATTCACATTTTGTTTGCCTAATTTTAATAATAATGATTTTACCAATTTTTATTATCTTAACCTCCAAATGTTTTTGCATTTCTTGATGGTTTGCTGCTCTGTAATAAAATATCCCCTCAAAAATCCAATTTGATAATCTGCTGCAGGATTAATGGTGAATTTTTATATTTGATAACCATCTATCTGCTACAACCTCTTTGGGACCCTCATACCGGGGGGGAGGGGGAATTAAGCAATTACACCTTTTCCCATGACCAGTGTACACGAGGTTGATTTCTGCTGAAACACAAAAATTCCAACTTATTTTGGTGATGGTTGTGCTTCAACTATTGATTATATTTTTATATCCCGAGTTTTTCTGAAATATTATTTAATCTGTGCCACTATGGATGCTAGCTCCTCTGACCAAAATACCTTAATCATTTTGTTCTGGTACCCTCAAGCTTTTGTTCATAAATCAGCTGAGGCTATCCATTGTGCCTTCCCCACCACAATGGGTTGAGTTTAGCGCTGAATCTCCCTTGTGCTAAAGCTTTCATGGGCACTTTGGTAAAAACGAATTTCAGCATCTTTATGATCAGCTTACCAGACGCTGCAGGCGGGAGCGGGCCGTGCAGGTAAGAGGTGGGGTGGGACTCGACAGACGATGACGAGGGAAAATTTAAAAAATAATTACTTTTCACTTGTTGTCATCTGTCGAGTCCCCCTCACCCAGCACCAACGCCGAACCATTCTTACCTGCACGGGCCGCTCCTGGCTGCTGGCCCCTTTCAATTAATGAAGGCTTTTATTCATTTGTTTCATTGCATTAATAGTCCCCTGAGCCAATCACACAGTGCCTAGTCCATGCTGGTTTGGCGCCTCCCTAGCAAAAAAAGTGAGAACTGCAAGTTATACCATGCTGAGAGCATTATAGGTCCATGTTAAAAAGGAGAAAAATGGAAGTTAAAAATTGGGAGTGATTAACGAGGCCTTGCACAATCCAATGTTTTTTGGGTAGACAAGTGATTCTATAAGGACCAGCAATACTTTTTTTACCTATGCTGAGCACTGACATTACAGATGGCCATTGGGCTTCTGTAAGTAAATGCCTCTTTTTGCATTTTTACCCCCACTTGTTGGACTGATGCTGTCAAATTTCCAACACTGAGAGTGCACGGAGGCCTGCTAACAAGACCTCAGTGTCAGTGTTCTTATTCATTACAAAGTGTATGTCTAACCGGATAACCCCAATTGGCAAGGACTGATTTTTTTAAAAGTCACTAGTATATGGTATCCAGAGATTGTAAGAAAGAGGGACCACCCAGGGCTGCAGGGCTGTTTATGACACCCTGAGTGTGTTAAAGTTACAAAATGGCTCCCAGCCTACCACTGCAGACTGTAAGGGCAATATCGGTAGAAAGGCTAATAAAGGCCTATGGCAGGGAGCTGCATATTGTTGAGTAGGACATATATACCTGTATATTTCTTAACAGCAACACCTCCAAATTGTTATTTTGCTTGGGAAAAGTTGGTAGCCCAAAGGCCCCAAAGGCTAACACAGGGTTACTGACTTGCATACAAGCCTGGCTAACTACTGAATGGGACCACCTAACTGGGTACTGCTAGGTAACAATTGTTTGTGGCATCAAACCTGACCTGACGTCTCTTTAAAAGTTAAGCAACTTTTAGAAAGTTGTCACTCTCTGTCCTAGTGGTCTAGTAGCCTTATAACGGGCTGGGACCTACAGACAGTTGTCTGCCCACCTGTCCACTGTGGAGTGGACTTTATTACTCCCAGGAAAGAATCAAACACTGTCTGAAGCTAGGAGAGGTGTCACCTCCCTTTTGCTGGTAGCCAGCCTTGATGTTAGCTCAAAAGCCGAGCTTCAAAGAGGAAGGCACCTTTGATGGGCAACAGATGATAACACACCTGAGTGGCTGCCCATGGTTTAGGTAGAACGCTGGAGACAGAGAGGGAAGCCCATTGCCCAAACTGGTTTTCCCATGAGTGTGTTTCCCTCAAGTAGCCACACCTCTGGAGTGGACTACAGAGCTCTTTACATCTGAGGAAGGGTCTCAACAACTTGAGAGTGACCAGAATGGTGCACTCCAGGACTGGCACATTGCTGTAAAGTTGTCACCCAACGAAAGGGGACCTGGTAACCCATTGGCTAGTGACCTTGTGGTCCTCTCAAGGCACTTGTACAGTATAAAAGGGAAACCCCTGCCACCCTGTACATTTATATCACGCTGGAGTTTGGAAGAGGATCCAAAAAGTACTGCCCTGTTGCCCTTGGAATCATACAAACAAAGGCTGCACCGTCTGTTCAAACCACCTGCTGCACTTTGGGCTAGCAAAGTTTTGACTATGCCTGTGGCTCCTAGCTAGGGAAAAATTGATCCCCATACCAAAACAGTGACTCAAAAGATCAGTCTGCTGAAGTCCTGGAACCAGGGACAAAAGAGCTGAAGTAGCCTAGACCCGCAAGTTGCTAGCCATCGGAGAGGAATCACCGCTAGCTATCACTGGGAATCTCGAGAGATCAATCTTTGATGGCCAAAAGCAGCACCCAATTCCGCTGGACCTGGGCATGTAATTAAGTTCCAGATTAGTCACTCGTGAGGGTCACTAGCTCCCACTAAAGGATTTTGCTTCAACAGATGTATCCGGAGATCAGATGCCCAGCTGCTTTTGACCTTCAATCCCCAGAAAGAGGACTTTGTGGAACCCCCTACCTCTAAAGTCTAAAATCACCCCTCATCACATATGGACCAAGGAACAGCCACAAAGGCACTTCTGTCGACTGCATCACAACAAGAGCATCCTTAATCATGTTTTCCTCCTGCATCCCCAGCATCAGCACCGCTCCATCGTAATCTTAAAGGTCATGCTATAAAGGCTGCAACTGGACTGAAAAAAGCTCTAGTGGGCAGGTAACTGTCCAAATCTACCCCACTAGTCCCATGAACTTCCTTCCTGTCCAATTTGGTTGCCCAAGCCAGGCCACAGTTGCTGTACTAACTTTCTCAAAATTTGGAATAAAAAGTAATAAAATCTTTGAAAAATCATATTTCCAGAACCCTCCCAATTTTGCTCATCTTGCACACAATTGAATAAAAATACACCTTTTTATACATTGGTTTCTTGTTTCTTTCATGTTGGGAGGCTTTCTTATTCTGTTGTTTGGAGCTTTACACTAAGCTCATTTGCTCATGGCTTGCTGCTCGAAAACCATAGCAACCCAGGGTTGAGCTTAAGATTGTTCAAACGAACCTGACTCGACCAAATAGAGTTTTTGTAAATGCCCCACAGCCATATCATAGAATACATCCAGATCCTCACAGTTTCACATTCTAAGGCTATCTACAGCCTTCCTGATGACACCTCAAGGGACTTTGATACCCCTTAGAGTCCAGTACCTAGCCCAAAATTAAGTTTTTAATCTTGATTAGGTTATTTTAGCTATTTGTCAGTGTCCCTCTGGCAAAGCCTCTGGCCCAGATGGGGTACCTTATGGACCTATTCAAGCGTAATGTAGATCTATGGGCCCCCCTTCTAACTAACATTTCTAATGATCTTTGCATTAGCAAGCTGCCTGTATCATGTTTGGCACCTATTATAGTTCCTATTTTAAAGAAAGATAATAGATTCATAACGCAAAGCAAGAGTATAATTTCCTTTATTGAGTGATCAGTTCAAATAAATGCTAGAGTCGTTTTTAACAGAATCCGGGAATAGGCTAATGAGAGTAACATTTTGAGTCCCTGTCAACAAGGTTTTAAAGAGCAGCTTGATACAGTGGAGCAATGACTACATCTACACCAGTTATCGGGCAAGTACAACATTTCTCAGGTATGCCCATTGTACTTAGCTTTAAAGGACTTTTCTAGTGCCTTTGACACGGTTAATTGGTCAAAATTGTGCTTTCTTTTAATAGATATGGGCCTTGATGAAGTATTGGTAAGTTTTGTTTTTGATTTCAATTGCAATCTTACTGCTAAGGTAATATTTTGACCTAATGGTGAGCTATCTGACACCAAGGCTGCATACGTGCCCCTCTTTTATTTATCTTACACTTAGATAAAATCAATCTGCATCTGGTGAATAGTTATGTTAATGTTCCCATGGTTAATGGCAAACACATTCCATATCTTATAATATGTGTTTTTATTGGCCAGTACTCCAAGGGCATTGAGAAATTTAGTGTCAGCTATTACTCAATTTATGATGAGTTCAGATCTCAACACCAATTTGTTTAAGTCTTATATAATGTGCCTTGGCCCTATAAGTTCTAACATGCGTACTTCTGCCATTTGTAATAACAGGTTAGGAAAGGTTTAAAACTTTTTTTCAGCTGGGGCAGTCTTCAAATCTTCCTCTATTTGTGGTTTTAATATCTCTTCTAGATATCAAAAATTCAATCAAGCAATGGGCACTCTTTTTTAATCTATCCTCATTGTTGGGCGGAAAACCTATTATTCAATTCTTAGAAAAACTACAAGGTACAGAGGCCACCTATTGCAACCTATAGGGATAGGCCAACTCATCTACAAATGAAAGACAACCGCTTCTGCTTCCATCTTTACCACATTATACATCACATTAATCCCCAGGCTACTCTCAATCATTCCATCTTTAGTGACTGTCTAACCTGTGATAAAGTTATGAAAATCACATGGTGATTATATGTCCAATAGAACTTACAGGAGTTAGGGATTTTGTCCTAATTTGAAAAATACTTAACCTGTAAGTAATGCAAGTTATGGATCAAAAGGACTTTCCAAGAACACATGCGCTTAGTCAGGGAAGGAAATGAACTGAATAAACCAACAGTGAGTCAATACGCCATCATACAAACTTGTACTAGTATCCATCTCCATTTGAAGCTGGTACCAGGTCACTGGGTAAGGGCATTACTATTTAGATATTGATCCGGTACCACACGTAGCATACTGTGCTTTTCCTTAGCACAATACAATCATTCCAGCATTTGCATATGTCTGTGTGATTGCAACCCAAGCCAGACACTTTTGCATGTTACGTTACTTTTTTCTGTAAATTTTATCTAGCTTTTGCTAAAGAGTTTTTTATTATCTTTATTAAAAAAACATAATTTTAAAATTTGTAGATTGCCTTATGTTTAACAGACCCACAGCTCAATGATTTTTCAGTTCTCTAACAAGGTTTTTACCTTTACTGTACTTTTTATGAGGGCCCTTTATACCTGAAATAAAGATTTAGCTTGACCAATGAACAAAGAAATCCAAACATTTTAAAAACAAATACAATTTATTAAAACAAAAAAACACAAAATACACTTAAAAATAGACATAGCCTAAAACAGTATAACACACAACATTTTTTAATAACAATATGTTTACAAAATGATAATCATAGCTGAGATAGATTGCCCCACAATAGTTTGACATCACCATATTTAAGACACAATATTTGTTTCTCATGATCTTCTTCTCACCATATTTTGTCATTCCAGTGCCTGCAAATATCTGAGCTGGGGCAATCCTGTGCTATTAGCCACCTGGCCTGTACATTTCTCAGTTGACATGGACCAAATGGATATCATAGGAGTAGTGCAACACAGGTACTCAGGCTTCATGTGATAGAGAGAGTAGACACACTATCACATTAGTGTCTGTGTTTACCCGCATGCTTTGCACCTTTACTCCTTGGTTATGTTGCCTCTCTCTGCTATATGTTATTGGATTTGTGCATCTAGACTCAGCCTATGTTTTCTTTTTAGCTTTAAGGCATTGTTCCTGCTACAGTGGTGTGCAAAAGTGCAAAGATTTTGTTCTTGAAATTATCAGAAGGTTACAACTTTTCTTGAAATGCCAAGTTACAACGTTAAATTGGAAAGTAACATTCCACATTCATTTGCAATAACACATAATAACAATGCAAAATGTAAACATAAGAAAGTGGGCTATTAATTGGGGAGGATGCGAGTCCTACCAGAGTAATAAGGCCCAAAATCCTTTCAAGTCATACACACAGTTTCAATAACTACGGCACAAAGCAGACACTCTTAACTTATGAAAATGTATAAAGTAAAACAGGCAAGAAAGAATAACAAAACTAAATAAAAATTCCACAACCAAACACCAAAATGTCTAAACTCCCATACGTCGGCCTGAAATATGAGTTTTAAAACTTGTTTGTGGTTGACATGAACCAAGCACAATTTGAGTTCTACTGTGATGGAGTGCAGCTTGGAAACATAAACAAGTCGTACTTGTTAAAGTTTTTACCTTCTGATTTAATCTTTTTATTGAAAGTGAAATCCTCCAGTGGAGCATGATTGCAGACAGTAGATGGGGAAGCCTTTGAACAAGGTCCCAATAAAGCCAGTGGTTCTGACGGGAATTGTTCCCAGTCAGAAATGCAGCCATTGAAGTCCACCTGTCAGCATTTTCAGAGTGACTGCAAGAGCTGTCTGACTAGTCTCCTGTTCTCAGCTATAGGGACATAACATGCTTCAGAGACCTGACCTGCATCTGTGCATCTACCCAGACTCAAGTGAACCTCCGTACGCCCTGCTGCTGGCCTCTGCAAGAGTGAGTCCTGATCCCTAAGATGATTTAGACTTTTGGCACTGAGAGTGTACTCCTCCTGGTGCAACTGTGGGTTACCTCACAACCAATAGAGCAGATGTAACTTGATACAGTACGACACAGGACCTCACCTTGAAGCACCTGATAGCTCCTGCTTGGTGTCCTCATCAGAACTGACCCAGCAGGACCTTGCATCACAGCACCTCACAGCTCCTGATTGCAGCCTCATTGGAGCTGACACGACGCAATATATCTCAATGTAAGAGCTTGCATCACAGCAACTCACACCTCCTGATCGGTGGCCTCATTGGATCCGGCACAGAAGATGTGGGCTAGCTTGCATCTAGTGGCACAGTGAGTAAGGGATCCACTTCTGGGCATACCCATCCCACTTATGGCAAAAAGTGCTACGCAAACAAATGATGGACCTAATGCTGAATAAATCATACCTACACCCGAGTCAAGAGATCTGGGTTAAATCCATTGTTCTTTTGCTTACCATGCCACCTCAGTTTAGACCCAGCCATATAAAAATCATTCTTGACCCTGCTCCTCATGTGAACAGTCTTGCCTGAACTGCCAAGCCAGGTCCTCTCTGGACCTGGACTAGAGCAAACAAATTATGGATATCGGCCCAGATCTCTGTACTGGGGTGAATGTTTGACATTGCTCAATATTCTGTCCATAAATTGTTATTTTTACATTTGTCACCCCGATTAAGACAGGTAAGCCCAGACGTGGGTCCCGTGCTTTCCATGCCACTAGAGTCAAGCCAGCCTGGCTGATTAGGAGTGAAACCCTATACCCGGTCCCAGGATTCTTGTTTCCAGTCCAGGGAGGGCCTGGCCTGGCGGTTCCGGCAGGACCATTTCCCATGGGGAACAGGGTCAAGACTGACCTGCATATGGCTGGATTTAAACTGAAATGGCATGGAGAGCAAAACAATTATGTATTTAGGCCCAGATCTCTGTACTGGGGAAAATCATTGACATTGTTCAACATTCTGTCCATCAATTGTTCTTTTTGCCTTTCTCACCCCAAGTGGGACGGGTATAGCCAGACGTGGGTCGTGTGCTCTCCATGCCACTAGAGTCAAGCTAGCCTGGCTGATTAGGAGTGAAACCCGAAACCGGTCGCAGGATGCTTGTTTCCAGTGCAGGGAGGACCTGGCCGGGCAGTTCGGGCTGGACAGTTTCCTATAGGGACCAGGGTCAAGACTTATTTGCATATGGTTGGGCTTAAACTATAATTGCATGGGGAGCAAAAAAGAATGGATTCAGGCCCAGATCACGATACTGGGATGAATGTTTAACATTGTTCAACATTCTGTCCATCAATTGTTCTTTTTGCATTAGTTAACCCGAGTGGGACGGGTATGCCCAGATGTGGATCCTGTGCTCTCCATGCCCCTGGAGTCAAACTAGCCTGGCTGATGAGGGGTTAAACCCCAAAACCAGTCCCAGGATGCTTGTTTCCAGTCCAAGGCAGACCTGGCCTGGCTTTTGGGCTGGACCACTTCCCATGGGTACCAGGGTCAAGACTGATTTGCATATGGCTGGGTTTGAACTGGAATGTCATGATGGATTTAGTCCCAGATCTCTGTACTAGGGTGAATTTGTGACATTGTTCAACATTCTGTCCATCAATTGCCCTTTTTGCAATGGATTCTGATTGTGAGCATAGGGGTCTATTGTATCCTTATGATGGCCAACCGGTCTATCGGGTAATTTGGTGGCCATAACATGTACACCAGATTAGCTATGCCAGAGCACTAACCACCTCCTAGTATTCCCTATGTACAAAAAGGTGCCTTTTACTTTTAATCTTACCAGAGAAACCCCTGAATAAAGTACCTCATAGGTATGCTCTAGAAAATGTTATCTTCTTCACCATATTCCTAGCAATATCAAGAGCTTCCTCAAGTGATGAAGCTTACCTTAACTAAACCATGAATGAGAGTCTTTACTGGAGACCTGAAAGGTTTTACTTTGTAGGGTATTGGGCCTGCATACGGTCACTGGGGACACTTTCCCCCTGTCCCTTCAAAAATTAGGGGAACTTAGGGACATATTACCAAGCAAAAGCGATAATTATCGCTATTGCTTGGTTAGAGACAAAAATGTACCGCTAGGCTGCGGCGATTTTTATCGCAGATTATCGCAAATGCGATAAAAAATGTCCGCAATGCATGAATATCGCTGAAAAGTCAGCGATATTCATGCATTACCGAGCTAATGCTCTTAGCCATGTTATCCACCTCCCATTGGATAACATGGCTAAGAACTGCTCAGGGCAGGTGTTAGCTTTTGGAGATATTCGCGGTTAGCGCGAATATCTCCAAAAGTTGGTAATAGGAGATAGCGATGTTAGCGACTGTTTCCAGTCGCTAACATCTTGGCACACCGACTTTGCATGTCATTAGTGATAAATATCACTGAAATGCAAAGTGGGGCCCAAGATGGTCGCTATCTCCTACTAGCTGTCGCTAACTGGTGTTAGCGGCAGCTAGGTAATAGGGAGATAATTTTATCTCCGCTTTCTTGGCTTTTAAAGCCAAAAAAGCAGAGATAAACCCCCTTGATAATATGACGCTTATTTTTTTGATTTGCATTATCCAAGAAGGTTGGCCACGGCGAATGGAGCATATCACCACAGGCACAAAGTAGAAAATCCCAAAAGATTGGACCTAACGCGGTCCATGGTATTTTTGGGAGTGATAAACAACAGATTAGGGTTAAGGGATAACATGTCCGGCGCTATTTCCTCCAGGACCAAACTCCCTCGAGTCCAAAAGTTCAACCTTATTGAAGGTATTCAAAAATCTCAATTGTTTTTGAAAATTCACAAATAATATTGAAGTAGCTTCTCATAGAAGTTAAATTCGCTTAGATCCAGATCATGTAGTTTCAAAAAAATCAATCTTTATTCGGATTATTATACTGCCAGCCAACATGTCTTTTAAAATGTGACCCCTTCTTGAGGGCTGTAACGTTAATTAAACAAGGATACATGAAATTCATAAATCCTAAAGACATATTAGTAATATAAAAACATCAAGTTAAAATCATAAGACATGCTTCAGGTTCCCTGAAATGTTCAAATTGGAAACCGTGCAATATACCATTTCCAGGTTCCGATGGAAGAAGAGAGTAATTCAAAACATGAACAATAGTTGTTTATAAATTTCAACATTCAAAACTATCTCAATTACAAAAATCTATCATAAAATAAATTACAAACATCATAAACAACAAATAAAGACAGTGACACCTAATAATCATTTGTGTTGATATGTCCCTAAAAATCTAATATCTTTCACATGATTGCCACAAACTTTTCAGACAAATATTCCAATGTGAATCTGTTATATCAATCCAAATGTTACATTGGCTAGTAAACACCTACTTATGCCACCATTAGCATAACAGAAATCCACACATAGTGAGCTTTTTAGCCGATTTAGACAAAAGTCCCCACACAAAGTCGACTAATCTAATATATCCCCAACTTAATTGTCAGTGAAAAAAAAAACGAAGCCAGAACATATCTTAATTGGAGGAGTATCAATATATATTGAGAGATAAACTTTAGAAAAAAGTTAAGCCCTTAAATCAGTCCTATTTGGTCAAATTTATTGTTGATTATACACAATATGTAACAAAAGTAATTCTTAAAGTATAGATCAAGGACTGTCCCATTCCAGTATCTATAAAGAAACAATAGCATAATATCAATTATCATCCTGTCCTTTACAATATTCTGATCTAAATGATTTTATTATAATGAATTGAAAAATGTTCCCATCCGCGTATGGGGTTAACACACAATTACAACTCATGTCACTTTCATATGTCAATTACAGGTCTGGTTTAAACCGCCAATCAAAAACAAAATCAGGAAAAGAAGCATCTAAAAATCACCCTAAGAAAGTATCCCATGTTATTCCAAAAGGAGAAAAATAGCAATCAGATGTAAAATATCCAAAATCCTACCCAATACGCTCAAAAACACTATATTATTTCGGCCTCTTACTAACAGTCCTGCCACATCGACGCATATGCAGACAACTTCCTTACTTCCACTCGCCAAAATGAGTTATGCCATCTTTTTCTCTATTTATACTCAGTTGAAACTCCCACCACACCATAGCCTTGCCGTCCAACCCAGAAGCGATACATTACACAAAGAAATACTCACTATAGGACTAAATTTACAATGTTACAATTGTTTCAATAGAAATTCCCCAAAGAAATATATATACAAAAATATCCAGCATCTTACAAAAATGTGAATTGCAAAGATATTACATCATATTTAAATGATATCAGCTGTAATGTGAAAACAAGAACAAAAAACATCTAGAGCAAACACCAAAGTCAAATCGAACTACTGGATGCCTCGGTTAAACACATTGTATCAACTAAACACTACTGTCTCAATTTATGAGGTGAGCAAACTAATACAATGTGGTGAAAAGTCCGCATACAAAATTACACCAATCATCAATTTCTTGCAAAAAATATATACACTACACAATCATACTTTATACACCGTAATGTACAATTAAATGAAAGAGATCTAAAGCATACACTGTTACAAAGTCAAAGTCCGACTCGACCTCATTGGACACCACGGCCAAACTCACTACATAGACTCTCCACTGCTATCCCAGTTCATGGTGAGCCGCTCTTCTCCAATATGAGGAATAGTAAATATATAAAGGTCTAAATTCTTTGTTGACAATTCACCCCCATATTCATATTGTCTTGTCATGCATTATTAAATTATTAGACCATATTGGGATAGTTGTTGCAATGTATCAGCTGCATATATACAGTCCTTTTGCTCCATACTAATTTATTTTCTATTGAAGGGTATAAAGTCTTCAATCAGTATTTAAACCTTTGGCTATAGTTTTTACCCTATCAATCCAGAACAGTATCCACAAAGTTTAACTTGTCTTTAGTTGATGGATCATGATGTTTAATCAAGTGGGTGACTAATGGATATTTGACGCCTGTATTCATAATTTCTCTTATGTGCTCACGCTATTGTTCTTTTCATTTTCTTTTAGTTTATCCTACATATCTCATTCCACAAAAGCATAAAATCAAGTAAATGCAGTATGTGGTGTTACACTTAATGAAAGATCTCATTTAAATGTACTTGCTTCAGGCTTAGTTGTCCACGGGCCACATGTATGAAGCATTTTTGCAGTCACTAAAAGGTGTTTGGACCATTTCTGGCCACAAAAATGCTTTTACATTTGTACAAAATGCAAATTACAATTTTGTAATACAGTATCGAATCACAATTTGTGTATGCGATTCAGTATTTGGAAGGGGCGTGTTATGGACGTCCCTTACAAATACCGAATCTGAGTGGAATGTTTGAATGTTAGGCAACTGAATTACGGTAGCAAACCCTTCATATTCTACCGACTTCTTGAAGGAGGTGATAACCCATTCACCATGGTGAAAGGGTGCCCACGGGACCGAGAATGGAAAACAAATATTTTTTTGAAACAGGCAGTGGCCCCACATACCACTGACTACTCAAAAAAAATTAAACTGCAAAGTTTTATTTTTTCCTGCTAAACATATACTGTTTTCCTTTACGCAAAACAGGCTGCATTTAAAAAAATGCTTTATTAAAAGGTAGTCACAGGTGGCTGTAATTCCTAATAGGTCGCATATTGTGACCTACCTCATTTAAATGCATGAGGTAGGCCTATTTGTGTCTCACTAGGAATCATTAATGAAACTCAAGAGTTTCATACACTATAATACTGATTTCCTAAGTGCGATTCTGAGAGAATCTCAAGAAATTTATATTCCTAATGTTAGCACATCTGGCCCTGATTTCTGAGCCCCATCAATGATAGATCTACAACAGCTACAAGTCCCACATTTATAAAATCCTGTGGGACATGAAGGAAGCCATCTCTTATCACTGTAGAATGTTAAATTCTTAGGATTATATTTTATAGGGAGCTGTTTTGTATGCCACTAAAGGTTTATTGGGGATGTGTTTTCCAGTTTCCTCATTAAAAAGTAAAATGTCCCAATGTTTGGCTAAAGTGTCATAAATTATATTTTTTTTGTCCATGCTGTATATGGTGATAAATCTCACTTTATCTTCCTTCTCATGATAAGTTTTAGATTTTTGCGACCTTTAACAAACTCAGTCTAGACTTACCAATAGCTCTCTTTTGTGCTCTGACCATATTCAATGTCTGATATCCTCTCTTCAAATATATATTCTTAATAATCAACTCTTCTCTGTTACATTCCTCCTCAGAACTACTGTTTCTTCATGCCTGTAGAAACTCCCCAAAGGGTGTATTATCTTTCTGTTTCCATGAGTGGGCTGATTTAGCATGCAATAAGTTGTTAACAGCAGCGGGTTTATGAAACATACTTGAAAGTAGCATGTTATTCTCAACATATAGTTCACCATCCAAGACTATAATTTTATTTTTATCATATTCTAGACTAAGAGTTACATTAAATCTATTATCATAAAATATTGCTGGTAATTAAAGAGCACTTCCTCTGTCCCCTTCCAAATCACCAGGATGCCATATATATATCTGCCCCGGAATATCACCTTCTCTGAGCAGTGTCTTACACTATTCCATGCACTATTCCTCTAATACAAACCCATGAAAAGATTTGTATATGAGTGAGCAGACCTGGAACCCACTTGAGAGAGGCAGGAAAGTTTTCTGTGCAATTTTGGAGAGGCCATCATGCCTGTGCCTTGGCCCCATGAGCAGAGGGGATTCGCAAGAAAAGAATAACATGGCCATCACCACCCCCACTCCTGTTCAATGGGTGGAAGGCTGTAGAGATAGCATAACTCAAAAGGTGACTGCCACTCTGCTTGGCACCCATTAACAGTGTCAGACAGGTCAGAAATGCTGGATGGGATAGGCAGCTTACAGGGCCATCAAGAGGTCTAGGCATTCTTCGACCAGATGCACCAAGGGGTGGCAGGATCACATTGTTGTAATATCAAAGATACAGTGGATTCATCAATAATCAATAGATGTAAAAAGGAAATATTTGAGAGCCTATGCTGCCCACCTAAAAGGGCTCATTATCAAAAAAGTTTTCTTATGACAATCAATTGTAGACAAATGACAACTTAGTAAACTAAAGAATTTCAACATACAAGAATGTGACAGGTTAGTAAATGCAATGAAAATTCAGTTTTAATGGTCAGGTCAATCCTATTACAATCTTCTAATATGACAGTCTCCAAAAATAGTAATGGGAGTGCTAGATATGGCGGCTCAGTGCAAAAGTGACCAAGTAAGATAAAGTGGTAAAATATGTACAGTACAGTGCACAAAAATACAAAATATACAAATATCCAAGTTGTAAAAATCATAATTAGCCAGTAGGACAAAGGCATTGTTATTGTGTGTATGTGAAAGATAAATAATGTAATGCCACAATATTGTGAGTCCTTCCAATGGATGAATAAATTGTTGATACAAGGTCAAGATTACCCTAGTTCCTTTGGAGAACAGGGTTTCCCCATTCTTCTTATTGACCTACCTAAAAGGGGTCACGTCACACCAAAACCAAGGTTCACCCCATAAAGGATTAAAACCTTTTACAAACATTTGCACATTTTTTCAGCGGTGCTCCTGCATGGCAAATGAGCAGAAAAAGAGATGTGTTTTTGTTTGGGGGGTCTGCTAGGAGCACCGGTAGGGCCCACAAGTCCCTTACTGGCATGGAGAAAAACAGCCCTCTAATTCTCCTAGGAGGAAGAATGAGTGGGTATCAGGGAAAGCTGTGACCTTCCTCACGGTACCCCATGGTTCATTTTGTGTGTTTCTGTTTTTGTGAGATTTGGGATTTTTTTTGTCTGGTCCTGAGAATGGTGGTTTAGTCATCTGGATTAAAATTAAAATAAAACATTAACAGTGATGTTTTGTTGTTTGCAGTAATGTTCATTTAAGCAATACTTTAATGTTGTCAAAGTCAATTGGTGTGTTCTTCATTTCAATGAAGGGAGACGTTCATAACTGTTAAAGAGAAGCTGAGATGCTTATGATATTATACAGAAATATTCATTGATATTCAAACACCCATTTTTCCTTGCTGTTGAAGCTGTGTTAAAGAAATAGGTCTAAACGTTCGATAAGAAATGTCAAATGTTGTTTATGCTTAGGGAAGCCAAATACTGTTGTTTTTGATAGGACATGAACTAACAAAAGTGACATGCATCATTTGAAAATTGTGAACACATTGACACAGCCAGTAGATCTGACTTTTCGTAACTGCATAATTCTGTAAAAGTTGCTAAAGGCCTCTAAACACCCAATGGCAGATTTGAAGGTTAAGGTCCACTGAACACAAACTGTTCACGGTGTTTCAAAACCATGGGGTCCAGCCTAGATTTAGGAGATCAGTTAATCACTCTGACCTTCTTTTAGGATACACCCAGCACCCTTTGTAAGTATCTTTAGGAGGGGTTGTAAATGTTTTTCAACGTCCCATTTTGTAAATATTTGTAAATTTGTGTGTAGTATTTAGTTGTGTGTGTAATAAAATACTTTTCATTTTTAACTGGAAAATCACTGACTGGACAATGATTTATTGAGCATTATTTAATGCATTGCTGAGTTCTGAATTTTTAGCCCACCGAAGCTCCCTATGTCAGCCTTGGGCCACTCTGACTCGCTACCTTGAGAGTGGTGTGTTCGATACCCTGAGAGCCAGTCCTGCCAGAGATACTTGGTTCTCAGTTGGAGAGACTACAGAACAGGGCCTCAGGATGTCAGAGGTTTACCATCCTAGTTGGCACTATTAAGGCCACATTACTTCTGAGAAACCCAGATTTTAGAGAGAGGATGGTGAAACCTATTACAACTGTAAATACTTGTTAAGTGTTAGCTTCATATTGTTGGTTAATTTGTCCACACAGCTTTACACAATAGCAAGTTAGCTTTGTCTCTTGCTTAATGTATGCTATAGAAAGCTTACTTTGCCTGATCGTTGCAGAAGATGTTATTTGTTAGCTTTGCTTATTTCAAATTAGAACATTACATTAACGGCTTGATTTCTGTCATTGCTCATTTTCAAATATCGGTTCATTTTACCGTTTTGTTCCATTTTAAATTTTTTGTTTTGTTTTATCTTGTACACATGTGACAGATCTGACTTACAGCTACACATCAGGGGGAAATCGAGGTGCAAATGAGAGCTGTGACTGAGCAATAGAGCACTAATGTTGATCCCATTTTACATGAAGTATGAGTACATAAGCTGTACAGTTAAAATATAATTCTAACCAAATACTTAACCTCTTTATGTAAGAACACAGTAGCTAAATGAGCGTGTGGCTCCCCAGTCTAGTGTGACAATGGTAGTTTATTTATGTCAGGATGAGGTGCATACAAAATGTGTTGATGACTTGTATTTAAATTCAGTGGTGTTTGCCTGTTAACAGACATGCTTAAATGAGGAATATGAGAATACATGTGTAATTACTCTCAAACAATGCCATCATTCTGAGCTTGAAATGATCCTTTCAACTGCTTCGATTAAATCACCTCAGCTGCATTTCTTTATTTTTGTTAACACCAGGGCCAGCATGGCACTGGTGAAGCCCAGAGCAACAATCTTTATTTGGCCCCATTTCTAAAGCCACTCAGGACCTCAGGGGAGACACCGGCCAACAGCAGGGTCTAGTCCAGGTTAGTTGTCACTGGTAAGTTGAATACTTACAGGACAAAGTATCTTCTTGTGGTTTGGTATATTCCTGCAGCTTGAACAGGAGGACAACCTTATGACTCCAAGGGTCTGCCCAATTTTTTGTCCTGGGTGCAAGACCAAGCTAGTTCAATCCTTCTGGGCTCCTCACAGGTTACAGACAGCAGGTCCAGTCTTCTCCTGATCTTCAGCAGGTCCAGGAAGTGTTAGGAAGTGGGTACTTTACTTATCGGACACAAGTTATTGGGTGGGTATTTCTGGGCACAATCTAAAACAAAAACTCCAGAGGCCACCCATACCCACTTCTGGGATTTTCAAGGTGATAAAAGCCTTCAGGCACACTACACTTGGGCTCTGTTGGCTAACGGTGTGTGTGGAGAATGTACCATGGTAATCATAGTGTCCGTCGGCATCTAACACAAAAATCAAGTTTGAGGCAGCCACTGCACTGTCAATAAACCTGGAGACAGAAGTGTAGTAAGACAAAAGCAGAGTCCTTCATAATCTAGACTGTAGATCCATGAGAATAGGTCTTGCCATCCCCTTTGAAGTGTGCCCCAAGGGTTATTTGTGAACCCAACTGTAGAGTGAAACATGAAGATTACATTTCTAACATTGCAGCATATTCTAAGGAGGAGCAATGCAAATTAGCATCCCAGAACTTCTGGCAGGAAACTAGAACTTTATAAATTGTACAATTCCATAATATTTATTAAAAATCTGACTTCCTCATTGAATTAGATTTTTGATAACTGTTGTTTAATTATGATTCTAATTATTTACACAAGGGGATCTGTGCACACGCCTAATTCAGTATGACCTAAATGTCAATATTCAATAACACTTCACCACTGCAAACAAATATCAGTGCACTTGTAGTCTTGATTGTTGTTTTTCTTCAAGTATTATTTAATTTCACGCCCAGCCAACACGTGTTTCGTCAGGGCAATCAGCCCACGACTTCATCAGGGCTCTACAAATGTATAATGGTTACCTGTTACAAATGAGTCATGAGTGGATCTAGGTCCCCATTGGAGGTGCTGAGTTTTCCTCCTTTCTGTAGCAGCGTTACAAATTAGAGAATAGGTAACTAACGTGATACACTGTGGGCGCCATCATTGATCGACCAACAAAATAAAGGCTGGTTCGCTGTCTATATGATTCTAATTATTTATTCAAATTTTTCTAGCTACTCCCATTGCTGAGATACAGCATCAGAATTTTAATTTGTACCCTGATTCTCCACACAGGACTGCTAGGTCGCCCACAGTGAAAATAGATTTTGGTTGTGTGTTACCGTGTTACTGTAAGGACATGTGAGCTTTACATTTCCACATGTTCTACTTTTAAAAACCATGCACCCTGTCTTGTGGGCTACATGACCTACATAGATGTGACTTATCAAATACAAAAGTGAGGTCCTGGCCTGTCAAAAAGGCATATTTTGACAGGCCGAATTGTAGTTTTTGCACAGTTACAGTCAGGCTATAATGTTAAACCTGGAACTATGTTTGCACTGCACTGTAGAGGATGGCACACTAGGTGCTGCAATACACTTGTTGCCTTTAACTTCCAAGCCCTGGGTACACGTTGTAAAACATACTAGGGACTTATAGGCAAATTAAATATGCCAATAAGAATTATATCAATTCAACCATGTCAGGAATGAGGAGCACAAGAGCTTTACTACTGCGCATGTGTAAAGCGCACAGAGTTTTAAAGCAAGCAAAAATAAAGGCTCCGCTAAACGGTGAAAAATCAGGGGTGACCGTGCAGGAAATGCAGATTTCCTATACTGGGGTATGATCTTCCAACAAAGAACCTTTCAATAAGACCTACCTTACAGCTGAAGCAAAAGTCACCAATTTACATAACATGTTTGGAATACTGCCAAGTCTTTTTTTTTTAAATCACTGAAAAACAAAAAATTAGACTAGATGTAGAGGTCCAAAAGGATATGGTATTTTAATTGCGCATTTAGTAGCTGCAGATTCAGAGTGACTCTCATCTTGCCCGCTGCTAACTTTCAGTTTTGTTTTATTGGCTTCATTAAATAAGCTTTATTTCAATTTTTTGGACCTGTCCTTTCTAACAATGAACTCATTCATCAAATTCATATGTGTCATTCACCAAATTCATATGTATGCATGAGTCTGAATGTGTGTACTAAATAGCAGTCTTTTAACTGAAATCTCTGAGCTGGTAGGCTTTAGTAGAATTCGAAACTTTAGGAGTGGAAATTCAACAGAAACTCTCAAGTGGTAGATGACATTACAAGAAATGCCTTTACCATGCATGCCTTTACCACACACCCTTTACCACACACAGAAATACCACGCATTACCTGGCCACACAAATCTTGACAACGGTAAGTATATAACAGATAAGAGAAACCCTATTTATATCTATCTATATCTAAATCTATCTATCTATCTATCTATCTATCTATCTATCTATCTATCTATCTATCTATCTATCTATCTATCTATCTATCTATCTATCTATCTATCTATCTATCTATCTATCTATCTATCTATCTATCTATCTATCTATCTATCTATCTATCCATCTATCTATCTATCTATCTATCTATCTATCTATCTATCTATCTATCTATCTATATATCTATCTATATATATCTCTATATATCTATATTTACACATACACACACACATATATATTTGTTGATATATTCCTTTCCCCTCATCCGCCCGATTTTTCTTCCATAAGACTTGACACGGCTGGTGCTGCTATGTGTGGAGACGGATTCCCACAGCATATTTGTTTTACACCAAAGAATATTGTGAACTGCTCTGTATGAAATGGCTCATTCAAAGCATTTAAGTGAATTTCTGCGAGTGTCCGATATTCTTTGGTGAAAAATGAATATATATATATATGTATGTGTGTGTGTGTGTGTGTGTGTCTAGGAAAGGGCCTCTTTTTGCCTGGTTAGCCCCTACGTTTTGTGATTTCAAACTGTAAGTGCACTTTATCCATCCTAACTATGGGGCCGATTATGATGGCGGACGGACCTGAGTCCGTCCGCCACCATAGAGTAGGAGGGAACCTCCGCATGGCCTGCGGAGTTCCCTCCTGTGCAATTAGGATGTGACCGCCACCCTGGCGGTCACATCCTCTATTTTTACCATTTTGGCGGGTGCGGCTTCAAGCTGCATCCGCCGCAATGGTAAAAATGCATACATTGCATTTGTATGCAGAAAGCGGCAGGCACCGTGCGGTGCCTGCCGATTTCTGCATACAAATGCAGAGGGGTACCATAGGTACCCCCCATGTGCACCCCCCACCCCCCTTCACCCAGGGGGCTCGCAATGGGCCCTCGCAGTGAAGTTACACATGCTTTTCCACGGCGGAAAACCCGCCGCAGAAAAGCATTTTTCATAGGCCATCCTAATATGGCTGACGGTGTCTGAGAGACACCGTCACCATATTAGAGCTTTTCCGCCGCGGCTGTAAGCCAACCGCGGCGGAAAAGCGGCGGACGGACACCAGGACCCACCAGCCATCCTAATGTGGCGGTGGGTCTTTGGTGGGTCCGCAGAGGATTTTCTGCATCCTCCGGGCCGGCGGTGGCTTCCGCCGGCCCGGAGGATGCGGAAAATCGTCCATCGTAATAGACCCCTTAGTTTCGCTACCCCTTTAAGTCCTCTTGTAAGTGGTACCCCTGGAACCTAGGGCATGGCTACTGAAAAGTGTCCTCTGGGGCTGCAGCAGTGTTTGTGCCACCCCAAGGCTTGCTCACCACAGCTATGCAGGCTACATGTCTTGATGCAAGCAAATTCGGAATTGACATAGCACACAACCTTGTGTGCCATGCCTCCCATGCCCTGCATAAGATATAGGTAAGTAACCCCTACTGAAGGTCTTTAGCCCTAAGGCAGGGTGCACTATATTCTATGCCTGGGCATATCAGCATCAGCAGATATGCCCCTACTATGTCCAGTCTATCCTGTGATGTTGTAAGGGAACAAGGAAGTCATAAAGAGTACATGGGCTGGATGCTTGTCATCAAGAGTTTCCTAGCCCCATGATGGCTTCACTGATTTCTAAGATGTTTGGCACAGAACATCTCAACTTAATATATCCCCACTAATGCCTGTGTTGGATTTATTGATACATTCACACAGTGACACAATAGACCCTGCAGAGGGTCCCCTGAAACGTAATCAAACACTAGTCGGATCTCTAACCAATTTGCACCAGCCTCCCCCCACCAGACAGGTTTCTGACCTGATGGGTTAAGAGCCAGCTCTCTCAGAGGACAGAAACAATGCCTGCTCTGGGCAGGTGTGTTTCCCACCTCCTCCAGGACAGGATGGCCTTCCCGGGTGGGAAGCTTCAAATGCAATGCCACCTTTGAAATCCAACCTAGGAACCCACATATACTGGAAGAGGCGAAGCCCCCGTTCCTGCTCCACTTTTGGCTGGAGGAAAGGCTGGAAATTCAGTTAAATGAGAAAGAAGGTCCCCCCCTTAGCCTGCTCGATCCTTAGGGTGGGACAGGTGAGATGAACTCCTCTCCGGAAATACAACCACCTTGAGATGATAAGAGAACCTCAATTCAGGGCTAGCGTAGTGCCCCTTCCCGCCGGAAGTGGTCACCAAAGGGTGTAGACACCCTAAAGGTAGATAGCTCATTGGCTATTACCTGTCTCCCTCCCCTTGTAACAACCATAAATTTAGTAATTAGGTGGCTCTTCAAAACCTGAAACTTAGATTCATTGGCCCAAAAAGACCAGGACAAGAAGACCTGCTGCACGGGAAGTTAAGCCCTGCTGCAGAAGCAAAAGGCACCAAACCCTGCCAGCTTCTCCAAGGCCTCGACAATCACTTCCTGATGTTTTGTCATGAAACTGCAAGAACTCCAAGAACCCCAGAGCATCTACAGCCTTAGGAAATCACCAAGGAGATCCCTTGGAGTGAAACTATCACACCCCTGCACACTGCAGGCACCGAGCACTTGAAGTCAGGTGTGTCGACTTGCTGCTCCCTGACGACCTTGACACAGCACCAAAGAAAGAAGGGATACAATAGCTCTGGAGAGTCAGATCTGCGTGCCTACCAAGTTTGCAGGTACCAGGACTGACTGGAGCCACGGTGTACCAATACACGGGGTACGAGACCCCCAAAGGTAAAAACCTTTCACTCGGACTCCCAAAGCACCAGAAGACATTGAGGGACATCGAGATACCTGAGACCCACTTCCTGAGTGCCCCAGCTGCCCGGCTATTGCCTCTCCAAGTTGCCTGCCTCTGACAGAGTGGACTCTAAAGATGTACAATACCCAGCTGACCCATTCGCTCTGCACCCGGCCCTAGCAATGACTAACTAGCTCTGCTCCTATGGTCCTCAGACCTTTTTGACCTCCCCCTTCAAAGGAGCCCCATCAGACTTCCCTGTAAGTCTACCTGTGCAGTGCATTTTCAAGTGGCCCCCTTTGTCTTTGCGCACCAGTTTTCAAGACCTTCAGCACTCTGCTCCTGCCCAGCCCAGGATGCTCCCAAACTTCTCCTGCTGGAACTTCGGACCTGGTCCCAACATCAACCTAAAATGAGAAGGTGAAGTATTATCTGATTTTATGTGCATTTTTCCTCTTTTTCCCCATTGTTTCCTATTGAGCGTAATTGGACACAAAAGTGATATCATTTCTGAAATTTAAAAATTCGTAACTCCAAAATTACTTACCTTAGACCCGTGTTCTTGGTCTTAAAATATACATAAATGTCAACTTTATTTTTATAAATTGGTCTCGGATTTATTCTTGAGTGTGAGTCTAATTTATTGCCTCTGTGAGTACGACAAATGTTTACCACAATCCTCTGTCTGATAAGCCTAATTGCTTGCTCACACTACCACAAAAAGAGCATTATAATTATCTGCTTCTACCTCTGTGTACCATTTGGGGTTTCTAGGGACTCTCTGCACAGTGTACTTCGTTTTATTAGACTATATAGAGAAGCAGCCTCCTACATTTGATGGTTCAGCAGTGAGATAGAAGGCTTTGCATTTGCTAGAACCGCTTTATCAATATTTGACTACATGAGTAAATCCAAAATTTGTCTTTGACTAGTCAAATTATTGATTGGTCAATTTTTTCCACATTTCTAAAGTTAACCTCTGGGGCCTGGTTAAGTCCCTGAAACAAACCGTTTTGAAATTACAAAATCTGTACTTCAGTTAGTACAAAGTATTTAGTGTGTAGTTACTTTTTTTAAATTCATAAAGAGGCTCCAACTTTAGTAAAATAGTACTTGAAATCAGTACCCAGGATTAGAGCTCGACCTGACCATTACATAGACCCAAGCCATGCTAGAGGCAGGGACCTCTCTAAAGGTTATGGTATTCAGAACTGGCAAAACTCCACAAAAAGAATTCCTGCCAAAACTCATAGTTCAGTTTGAGAAAGATCACCCTGACCTGGTAGCCCAGTCTGAGGATGATGATAATGTCAATCAAGATAATACTGAGGATGGACATGAGTCAGTCTCCTCAAGTACAGCTGAAACCCCCGCAGATGAGGGCCTCATGAAAGATTGACCAAGAGACTGAACTTAGAAGCTAAGCTCCTTGGAATAGAAAGACAGAGGAAAGAGATGGGCCTAGGACCTATCTCTTGTGGCAGCATACAAATAAATAGGGAGAGTGAAGGTTTTGTGACTCCAAACTCCCAAAAAGGGTTGTCCCTAAATATTCAGATGCTGATGATATCACTAAGTGATTCACTACATTTGAGAGGGCCTGTATGGGAAGAAAAGTAGCCAGAAAAAACTGGCTCCTCTCTTGCGGGAACTATTCGAAGGAAAATGCAGGGATAGACTCCTGACATTGAATGAGAATGGGCCTTGGACACAAGATCTCTGCTGTGCAAGGCCCAAGCTCCTGGCTCTCTGGTCCCTTTGGGGCTGGCAAGTCTTCTACCTCAGGAGAGGGGACTTGATCTGGTGTCTGAATAGAAGCTGGCTTCCCAGACTTCTTGCCCTGGTCCATAATTACAGGCTCCAACACAAAATTTTCACCCTGGGTTCTACACTGTGCTCTGGTTTTCACACACCCATTAAGGTAGTCTCAGTATTTCTGCATGGGTTTTCTATTATACCTCAGCCCTTGCTAAATACTCCAAAGCATTGCCAAGTAGACACTTTACAAGGATAGCAGAAGACACCACTACCCTTTTGTGGCCCCTAACCCTTCATCAATGTAAGGTCTCCAAGGCCAGTGTATGCACTTTAGCCTGATTGTCAGCATTGGGGACTGTATAGGTCTCTCCAAACAGATATTGATCTGAGGACGCCAGGTGATCAGTCACCACGGCGATACTGGTGCCAGTGTCTCTTAGGGCTTCCACTCTAATCCCATTGATATTTGTCTCTTTCTACATCACTCCAGGTTACTGGGCTAGACAGCTGAGGTAGCTAATTCCACCCCTCCCTCTGACTCTAGAGCTGCCTCAGTGAGCATCTTTACAGGGTCAGGGATCACCTGTCATCCCATCTGGAGACTCCCTACTGCAATTACTGCAGACATGCTAGATGCACTCTTTTTTGTTTTTACAGATAGGGTCTGCAGCTCGATGTCCACCGGCCGTACACTCATGACACCAAGCTTTTTTGGGATCCCAGTTTTTACCTTGGTACCTACCCTGGGACTATGATGAGTGTCTGAGCCCACCCTCCTGAGCAGGTTTTTGAGGGCCTGAAGAAGTCTCATTTTTTCTCTTTTGGTTTTGTCCTTTTGCTCACTATCTTTCCCTCGGGCTGTCTTTTGGGTCTCTTTTTTTAGGTAAGTTCTGAATTGCTGCCACTAGATATGGGTCCTAGGGCCAACTCTTTTCTTTGTCCTTTTATGTTGAGCTTCTAAGATCAACATCCAGGTCAATCTTCCCAGCATTAGATCCTCTGCTGAGGGATTCTCCTCTGGCTCTAAGTGGATGGACTCAACCATGTCCTCAGTGTGATTTTCAGTAGTCTCATCTCCTTTTGATTGAGTTTCTAGTTCTGGATAATCTCTTTCAATCTGCTAAGTTTTTCTTAGTTAGTATGTTTGCCAGTTTTAATACCACAACCTTTACAGAGGGCCCTGCGGCTTGCATAGGAATGGTCTATGTAAGGGGTCAGGTCAGCCTCCTGATCCTGGTTATCAAGACCGTTCATTATTTTTAAGTTGGAACCTTTTTTATAAAGGTGAAAAACCTTAGCACCTTTCTTTGTCCTAACTGCAGTAAGATTTTTAAAATGCAAACAACTGGATACAGGGACTAAAGTAAGGCCCTGACATTTAATTTGGAATAGCAGACTAATCGAAAAAATACAACTGGCTAATGACAATGTTGGCTTTATTTGTGTGGTCACCTATTGACAGAGTGGTATCAGTAAACGCAATGTCGTAGACCCTACCACTGATCCACCAATGTAGGAAGCTGGCTCTCTACAACGTGTACTAAAATGAAGAAAACTGTGGAGAGAGTCCAGGGAATCTCTTAGTGGTTTAAAGGGTAAATATAGTTAATACTAACACTCTATTTTTGTGGTAGTGTGAGTGAGTGAGCAGGCTTATCAGAGTGCAGTGCTAAGCATTTGTTGTACTCACAGAGGCAATAAATGAGACATACACTCAAGAATAAATCCAAGACCAATGTATACATTTTGTTTTTGATTTTTATGTAATTTTTAAGACCAAGAACTTCGATCTACAGTAAGTATTTTCAAAGTTATGATTTTTAAGAGTTCTAAAAATATATCACTTTTGTGCGCACTTACAAACCATTGAAGTCAATGGTCACCATCTCGTGTTAGGTCGATAGCAGGACCAGGTGCAGAGTTCCAGCAACAGAAGATCAGGAGCATCCTGGATTTGGCTGGGAGCAGGGTGCTGAGTTTGAAGGGGACCGGTTGCACTATGACAAAGTTGACCACCTGGAAAGATACTGCACAGGAGGACTTGAAGTAAGTCTGGTGGGTCACATTCAAGGGAGGAGGTTGCACGGGCCTCAGGACCATGGGAGCACAGCTAGGTCATTGTTACCGGGGTTGCTCGGGCTGGGTGCAAAGCAGATTTGTCAGCCATGCGTCAGGATGTCCTTGTGGTTAGGAGCAGGCAACTTGGTGAGGGGATTTTGGGACAGCTGAGATACTCAAGACATGGGTCTCAGAGGACTCAACGTACCTTGATGGGTGCTTGCTTCTAGGATTATTAGAGTCTGGCACTGACTCTTCATCTTGCTGTTTGCTGAAGGGGTCTGGTACCCCAGGTATTGGTGCAGCTCCGGTAGTTCCTGGTGTCGCCAAACTTGGTGGGAAGACAGATCTGACCCTCCGGTGCTGGTGTACCTCTTCTGGTTTGGGTGCTGCTTCAGATTCACCAGGGAGCAGCAAGTCGACAAACCAGAATTAGAGTTCTAAGTGCCTTCAGTGTGCAGGGGAGGGATACCATCAATCCAAGGGGGGTTTTTGGTGATTTTTCAAAGACTCGAGTAGCTCTGGAGTTCTTGTAGTCTTCACAGATTCAAGATGAGGCTGCACAACAACGATTGTCAGGTCCTTGAGCCAGCAGGCAGGGTTTTGCACCAATTTTCTCTCCAGCAGAGCATCAGTTCTCAGGCAGCATCTGTTCTTTGCCCGTGTTTTCTTCTTGTCCATCAAATCTAAAATCCAAGGTCCATGGATGCCACCTGAGTGCTAAATTTAGGGGAATGAAAGGGGGAGATAGGTAGTAGCCAATGGGCTGCCTACCTTTTGGTTGTCCACACCTTGTAAGAGACCACTTCCTTTGGGAAGGGTCAGTACCCTAACCCTGGCAGGTTGGTTTCCCACCATCCCAGGATGGTGGATTTCAGGAGAGGATGTTACATAGTATGCCACACTGTAGGGGTGGTGCAGGTTGAATGTGGACACTCCACCTCATATAACTAATTTTGCTGCCTGTCTTCCCACCAAATGTATAGCAGGACTGGGAGGTTGGCATCCCCCACTTTCTGGGGAAGCCTGGGCTGCACTTCAAATGTGGCATCACCTTTCAAGCTTCCTGCTCTCGAAGACCATTTCTTTTCTGCCTGCAGGAGGTGTGAAGCACCTTTGTCTAGGGGTGGGTGGCAAATTCCGTTCCGCTCGCGGAACTTTAAAAAACTTTGAGATTTGAAAATATCAAAACTTCCGTGATCCGCGGGGGAATGGAATTGTATTGCACAGGCAGTAAAATATGCATTTTGCTTGCAGCGGACGGTTTTCATGGATGAGAAAACATACAGAGTTTTATGGTGCAAAACGTTCTACAAGTCAGAGCAGTGCATGCATTGGTGCTGGGGAGAGAACTGAGGCCGCTAACCAGCATGTTTCACAAGAGCGTGATTTGTTTGTCCGAGATAAGTCCGCCCCTGACCTTGTCATTTCTGTCACAACATCTGTCAAGAAGCAACAGCCACGGTTTACAAAGCTGAAAGCACCCACTTACATCCATGTGTCCCGGTGTCAGGGTTGCGGGCCCCAGAAACACCAGTGACATCATCATTCCCCTCCTTAGCGCCTAGGCACGAAATACAAGTAGGTGGGATTGTATCAATCATTTCTTACTGAATAAAGCGGCCTGAAGCAAAACGATAGTACATTACAGATTGAACATTAGCAGGTTCACAAAGAACAAAGAACAGGTGAAAAATGTCTCTTCGAGACTCCAGAAATCCTTCCAATGCCACTGGGTGGAGAGACATCACCGGAAGCAGAGGCAGGCAGAGAGGGAGGGACGGAGGGATAGATAGGGCTAATAGAACAGTCAGAGGTCAAACAGACACAAAGTTCACTTTCCCGGGAGGGGGCGAGGGGGTCGCAAGTAGGGGCCCTGACTGTTGCCCACTTTATCTGTGCCTTAAAATGTCCCTGTATCTC
Source organism: Lissotriton helveticus (assembly GCF_964261635.1). Taxonomy (NCBI): domain Eukaryota; kingdom Metazoa; phylum Chordata; class Amphibia; order Caudata; family Salamandridae; genus Lissotriton; species Lissotriton helveticus. The sequence continues at coordinate 879,278,342 of NC_136071.1, read as the reverse complement.
ACAAACTACAGTGAGTGGTGCAGCGTTAAGAATGTGGTTACCACAGCTGTACCCTTGTATACACGTGTAAAGATGCCACGAGTCACGGTTGGAATGTATGGAATATATCAAGGGCAATGACATCACTGGAGGGCAGCTGTTCCCTGTCACTGGCTGCCAAATGACGTGGGAAACAAAACACTATGACACCTCTCCGCATGAATACACGTGTAGGGCGGCGGCAGAGCTCCCACTGGGAAAGCTTTTTGCATTTGATTTACCCCCTACAGGCGGGGGCTGTGTGCACATGAACCCTACTTCTATTCACTCTCCCCTCTTTGCAGCAGATGAGGGGAAAGCAGCCTCCTGGTCACAGGAACTACACGGGGATTGCTGCAAGAGGCATGTGAACTCGCAAAGAAGCTCCGCTCCCAAATTTTTCGCGAGCACGCGAAATTCTGCATATCCGCGGAGATTTTTTGCTGTTTTGTGGAATTTTGCAAAAGGCAATTTAGCAAATTCCCGCCACCCCTACGTTTGTCCAGAGCAGGCTTTGTTTCTGGCCTCTGAGAGCATGGGCTGGTGGTGGCAGGCTGGCTATGGCTAGTGAGTGCTCGATAGGTTTTCAGGGGACTCTATAAAGGGTCTTCTGTGTTCATTTAATAATGCATCCAACACAGGCCTCAGTGAGGATGTCTGAAGTCAAGATTTTTGGTACAAAACATCTTATGGTAAAGTGAAGCCATCATGGAGCTAAAAGCTCGTTATTACAAGGATCCAGACCATGTACTCGCTATGGCTTACCTGTGCACTTACAATATCCAAGAATGGCTCTGATATTGCAGGGTAATATCTGCACATTTTCTTTTTAGTTTTATATAGCACAAACTCAACCCGGAGATATCAAATCGCTTTACATGAGCGCCAGATGTGTTACAGACGGCACATTCATTTTGTTAGACATATGGAGACTAAGGGCCAGATGTAGGAAGCGTAATTCTGGTCGGTAACCGAATTTCGTCCGTTACCGACTGGAATTAGGCTTTTCATATGTAGGTGGCTTCATTTCAGATTCGGTAATTTACCGAATTGGTATTTAAGAATTCGGTAAATTACCGATTCTTAAAAATACAGAATCGGTAAATTACCTAATCTGAAATGTAGGGAGCACACAAATGAGTGCTTCTCCCATCTTGGGATTCGTTATTTACCACCAACTAGAAGTTGGTGGTAAATAATGAAAACCTTAGAAAAAGCATTTTTTTTGCTTTTCCAACAGTGCCATGTTGCAGACATACATGCCCTTAGGGCATGTATGTCTGCAACATGGCACTGTTGGAAAAGCCTTAGGGCATGTATGTCTGCAACATGTGCACCCATACACATTTGAGGGGTGCAACAGGGTGTCAAAGTGACACCCTGCCACCCTTCAATGTTTCCCCCATTTACCGAATAGGTATTTACAGATTCGGTAATTGACATTCATTCCTATGGGGCACCAGGCCCATAGGAATGAATGCCAATTACCGAATCCGTAAATACCGATTCGGTAATTACCGAAACTTACCGATTCGGTAATTATTTAGGAAAAATTACCTACATCCCATTTGCCTGTTCTTAAATACCGAATCGGTATGATTCGGTATTTAAGAATCGGTAATCTGGGATTACCTACATCGGGCCCTTAGTGATTTGCCCAGAATCACAGGATTAAGTGATTCGCCCAGAATCGCAGGATATTCAGAGTCCCTGCTGGGACTCAAACCCGGTTCACCAGCTTCAAAGTCGACCCATTAGCCCTTACGCCACGTCCTGCCACATATGGGATATATTGCACCTTGTCTTAGGGCTGTAAGGCCTGCAGTAGAGGTGACATGCAGTGAATGAGGGCATGGCACACAGGGCTGTTTGCCACGTCAACACAGTCTGCAATGACAGTTTGCATAGTCTTGGTGAGGGTTCTCTGGGGTCGCACAATCCATGCTTCAGCCCCAGTGGATCTTCTTCAGTACCCATGCCCTGGGTACTGGGGGTCCCATTTAGTAGGGACTTTCAGGGGTGGCTGAAGTTGTGCCAATCATGGTATCGTTTTGGGAAAGAGATCTGGCAGTGGGAACCTAGCTAGCAGGGACCGAGTGCACTTACAATTCGAAATCACACCAAGCATCAAGCAAAAAGTTGGAGCCATCAATGTCAAAAGATTAATTTTCCTACAGCTGTCATGAGTGCCCCCGTATTCCATACCCTCTTGTCTCAAAGCGTGTCACTAAGGCCATGGGCATGTGTCAGTCTCTATCACCACTGGCTGGGTAGTGCAGGCTCCACCATGCCTCTGGGGGAACTTGAGGCACTGGTGAAGGAGCATATGATGATGGTGTTTATCAAGGGCACACCTGCCCAGCCCATGTGTGTATTCAGTAATGCTGTGGTACAGATTCTGCACATGCATAGTGTACACAAGTATGGAGCCCACAATGTGCAGGAGAATTTAGAACTTGCATTAGGGTCAGTGATACTGTTGAACATGGGTACTGTGTTACTGCAGAGTGTGCTGGTGTAGTAGTGGCTCTGTGGACTTATAATCCACTGTCCAACAGCAGTCCATTCTGACCGGGTGCACACATTATCCATGTCCCTACTCCCCCTTATTGTTACTGGCCTATCCTCTGAGCTTTCAATCATTGGCTCCTCGCTATTTTGCAGCACTTCATTCATGCCATTGCCCCGCCTCTGTCACTCTCAATAAAATGACTACTACCTCCTCAGGTCTGTGACGAGTAACTATATGCTGATGCTGTCAAGGAAATGCGCTCATATGCCATGTCTGCTCTCTCCTAAGTCCCTCCCTGCTCCCCGACTAACTCCTCTGTAGCTTGCCAGAGATTTGAAGTTATTTGGGCCTCGGCTGTAACGAGAGGCTCCCGAAAAAGCGACACCAGTGGTAGAGTAAATACAAAGCTGATTCCGCCTGCGCACAGATTCTATTATTGCAGGCAGCCGGAGTCCCAGCATCCACCCACCTCACCATGAAAATGCAGTCCCCCTTCGTTGCACAATCGGGATGTGCCCACCTGGATTAACTCTCCTCTGGTCCATTCTGCAAATCTTGGTGTGCCTCTATGCAGCGCTCAAGGCCTGCGTTATCCTTCCTTTTTCTTCTCGATCTTACAGGATCTCAAGTTGTGCAGGTTGACCTCCGTGATTCGGGTCCGAAGCCCCAAGATACTCAGTTCAGGGCTCAGTACAGCATTGCACCTCTTTCATGATGGGAAATGGCAACACAGTCATAGAGCCTGGCATTGCACAGCCATCCTCTCTGCCAGTATTTCCCTTTTAGGTGGAAGTAACTCAGCAGAATCTTGCAGAGCTTTTAAGAAACCCTGTGGAATTTAATGCAGTAAAACTCCCTGAGCTCTACCTATCCCTGCTTAAGAGACATTGAGCAACAAAGTGCCCAGGAATGAAATGCTTATTCTCTGAAGCCAATTCACCCAGGAAGTCCAAATGTGGAAGTTTTGAGATATCAAGAGAGTCCAAGTGACAATTTGGCAACATCAAAATCCCTGCCCCTAAGGAAGGCTATGGACCCTGAGAAGGGTGGGTGACAAAAAATGGGTGCTCAAAATAATTAAATTGCTTCAAATAAATATGATAATAGTTTGAGTGAGGACCATTATGTCTGCCCCCATATTATTCTGCAGGGCATGCCCTCTATAATCAACCTTGAGAATGTGCCAAAGATAGACCCTTCATGCTTACAAACACACATATCCTTATTGAACAAAGTGACATATTGGTTGAAGAAATGTTAAGGCTAGACCTGTGACTTGTCATAGGTGATTGTCACTTTCAGAAGAGTATCATGGGTAGGGCCTATGAATAAAATCTTGTCTGGAGACTGTATAATAATACACTTTAGAATGCCAGACCTAATGCAAGCCATGCTATACTGCCTCTATCCATCAATCATCCAGGAGGACACCAAAGCACAACCCTTGGACTTTTTCTACGGCCCACAAATAAATCACTTGCCAATACCAGTGCACAACAGAGTGGCCTTGCAAGAGACAGAGCAGCAATTTGTTCTCAGCAGGACAATGTCTAATAGATTTGAGGCCCTGTCATTGTTAGAACAATTGGACTGACAACCACAAAACTCCAGTCTTCCTGATGATAATGAACTTCACCCCTCCCCTTTGGCTGAGACATCTGTGATAAATAATAAAGATGTGCAGATAAAGGGGCAAATTATCAAGGGTGGCAATAGGGAATTTTCGCCGCTTTAGCGGGCGTTTTCGGCCGCTAGGCGGCGATAATTCTATCGCCCTATTAGCAAGCTGTCGCTAACAGCAGTTAGCGACAGCTTTTAGGTGATAGCAAGCAGTTTGGGGCCCGCTTTGCATGTTAGCAATATTTATCGCTAATGACATGCAAAGTGGGCGTACCCAAACTGTTAGCGACTGAAAACAGTTGCTAACATCGCTATCGACTATTAGCAAGGCAGAAGTAGCGATGGAAATATTCGCGCAAAGCGCGAATATCTCCAAATACTAATACCTGCCCAGACCAGTTCTTAGCCATGTTATCCAATGGGAGATGGATAACATGGCTAAGAGCATTTCATCGCTAATGCGTGAATATCGCTGTATTCTCAGCAATATTCACGCATTTCGCCGATATCGCCGGAAAATGTATCGCTTTGGAGATAAACGTTGCTAATAGCACGTTATCTCAGCGATAAATTCCGGCGATGCTCAGCGATAAAAAAATCGTTGCTAAGCCTATTTAGCGATAAATATCGCTACTTGTTGGTAATATGCCCCTCGGTTCTTAATCTCCTAGAAAGTGGCAGGCCAATGAGTCAAGTTAAATAATCTGGACTGGGTAAAGACAGTGGCTCCGTGTAAAATTATCTGCTGTCATGTGAAATTTCACAAGATCCTCTATTAATAAATTGCTATACAACTTTTAGCGTCCCATCTATTCCATCAAATTCAAGAAGGGCAAAAGGGGGTTAGATTATTTTCATCTCTGTTTCTCTTGATGGTATATTTGTCCAGGAGGTTAACAGTACATCATAGTGTGCTCTATGGTCTAACTGAAACTCCAGAAATCATTTGATTTGTTACTGATCAATTTTTACCATAATATCTTTGACATAACTACAATTAGGGTTGTGGATGATATGGTGAGTTACTTGTGTAAGGTTGAGAATAACCACAAAAGGGAACTTTTAATAATCTGCATTTGGATTTTAACATCCGTACATGTCACCCAAAAATCATGATGATTTGCGGCCTCTGGAACAAAGCTGATCAGCCTATTTTAAATGTAGGCATACCCCATATGGAGATGCACTGAACAGAGTAGTTGCCTCCAACAAGCTCACATTTGTGGAAGATCTTAACAGCTCTAACTCTAGCCAAGCCCCAACGATCACAGGGTAAGATTCATGCTCTATATTTGATCATATACTAATTTCAAACAAATTGACTTCAATAGTAAATAAACATGAGGTACACATAAGCTGCCTAAGTGACCATAATACCCTAACCCTGGGACTCAAACTAGAACTTGGCATTACAACTTCTAACACTCCTCAATATACTCTTGAATACACAAAGAACAAGGGACTACTGTCTAATGGCCAAAGATTGAAATATATCTTTATATGAAGGAACTGGTAGTGAATAATCAGGCCCAAATTGCCACTGTTGTACAAGATTACAGTTACCCTGCAGATATTATCCAGGCATATTCTACCTTGAACACGTACATGGCAGCAAAACTGACCAAAAACACCACACTGATTAATGGTTTAATCATGCTCATACTCAAGCTCATAAAACTCTTAAATTAGCCTTTATAAAAGCAGCCCCAACACCAGCTAGGTGTAGCTCAAGCCAAGATAACACATACCAAAGTTATTGCAGCTAGGAAAGTTGAAATACGGGAGATAGCCTGGGATGACCTTGAGGCTGCAAGTTGGCTAAAGGGTTCTCATGCCTTTTGCAAGGTTGTGAACTCTTCCCTTCTCTGAGGCTATGACAGTCCGAAGGATGACAAAGTTATTCCTGCAAAAGTATGGGCAGAGTACTTCTCTAAATTTTTGACATATGGTAAGCATTTCTCTCGGAGTTTGATGCCTGCTAGGCAGTGGGATGTGTCTTCACCATACTCAAGTGGGGTTGAGTCCACTCTGGTAATACCATCTTACCAGGATGGGATGAGATGGCCTATGATGAAACATGTCACATTACGTGAGTGAGCACACCTCATCCAAGTCTTGGAATTGCCAGGATCTAGGGGCCCGATTCACAGAATGAACTTAAGACTCAATCCTAAACTTACTACTATTTTGGTATTCACAGAATGCACTTACTACTTTTGGCATTCACAGAATGAACTTACTACTTTTGGTATTCACAGAAGTTAGGAGTTTGCCTTAAGTTTGTCTTAAGGCAAACTTAAGACAGACTTAAGACAAAATCCTAACTTCTATGAATTCCAAAAGTAGTATTACTAAAAGTAGCTTAAAAAAAAAGAAAAAAGCTAAAACATATCTCAAAGCGAGCTCTTCTACCTCGAGCTTTTGCTTTGAAAAATGTTTAGAAAAGCTATTAAAGGACCTGGGCCAGACAGGCCTGCCCCACATGGTACTTTTTGCGAGTAAAAAGCAGGAAGTGTGTTGGTCCTGACAGGAATGGGAGAGGTCAACTTTTTTACTTTGTCACATTGTACCTGAGGGAGGTGGGGACACCTTTTATTGGAAGGACTGGGACAAGGTAGAATTGAGGATAAATTGTATTTTATTGTAAAAAATCCACTTTCCAGCGTAAAACTGCTGTGATGCGTAGGCTATCAACAATCATTTTTAATGTCGAGACGGTTGTCCTGCAAATCAAAACATGTTGTCATTCATTTGTGTCTTCAATGGCTCGTTACCACGCTAACTGCAACGATTTTGGTTAGATTGAAACGTTTTTCAAAAAGGATACGTGACCTTGAATATGATGAGAGCACCTGGCATTTCTTACCTGAAAAACAGAGTAGAACATTACCTTTAATGGCTCATTAATGGTCTGTTTACTGCCAAGAGAGTAAACGCTTGCTTAACCAGAATATCTGCCGCATCAACAAAGTTAAGTGAGCCCATATCACAAGAACAGGAGATAAACAAACTAAGGTAACTTAACACTTGCAGAACATGATTTGGGTAACAAATTCGTATTGGCTTCTGACAGACAGCAAGCAACATGAGATTTGGACCTCAGTGTTGAACTCAGAGTTTTAAACAAGAAAAAACATTAGCCTGACAAGAGCACAAGGCCTTGTTCACCTGAATGAGCATGAATGTCTCTGGGTTGTGCACAGCCTTACGTTCATTTATATTCCAGAAATTATTAAAAGTCGGTAATAAGAATTCTGAAAGTATGATTTAGAGGTAGTTTAACAAGTATTGTTAATCTGATAAATTAATGTTGTGTGGTTAGCTAATAATGCTAACTTAGTTCAACCTTCACAAAGACGTTTGGCTCAAAATAAAACATTTTGAGCAATGTTTTTCAAGAAAATATTTTTGCGAGACAATTCCCCTGTTAAAGTGGGTATTTTGTTGCCTTTATTGCCCCCACATCTACATTCTCTTTCACGCACTACTTTTTGTACTTTAAAAGTAGAACAATAAAACTTATTTTTAAATGATCTAACTTTTATCAAATTGCAGCTTTCGATAACATTCCGTCTTCCATAGAGGGTGGGGGTGGGGCCGGTGCCTGTAAGTATGACCCCTCGAAGCAGATCTCCCTGCACCAGTCTTCTCATGCTCATATAGTTTTGGATCCCAAGACAAAACTGGTTTCTAGACCTCCTGTCCGGTACTGTCTAACCCCAACCCTACCTTGGGGGGGGGGCTGGATCCTGAAAGCAAGTTTTGGCAGGGGTTTGTGTGGCTCTGCCAATGACGGGCTGTGGAGGAGCGGGCTCCTAGAGGTTCCATGGTGACAGGGGCTGCTGTGTTTGCACCGCTGTGCCTGCGCATCAGTCACCATGTATGTAGCTGGCTTGGTGGCCAAGGTTGTGATAAACAGCCTCTGATGGAGGACTGGATTGTGGAGCTGCAGCATGACGGGGTATGGAACATTGAAGAGAAGGAGAACTCCAGCTAGACAGTGTAAATTGGCAGGTGAGGCTTATAAATGAGAGTGTGTTCCCCAGTTAAATAATGGCTCCATGCGGCACAGTAATCAGTCTACCATATGTGCTTCATGGCGCTGGGGGGGGGGGGGGGGGGGGGGGTTGAAACTCTTTCATTTACATGCTGAGATGTTGATTACCTACTTTTAATATGACCCTTGCAGACTCTAAGTCCTGCGGACCGGGAGGTGCAGCCAACCCTAGTGGGATAGAGGCTAACCCATCCCCGTGGGAAGCACCTAAGGTGCAGGGCAGCAGAGGAGGACAGAGTGGTACCAGCAGGGCAACAGAGGGACGAAGTATACAGGTGGCAAGCAGGCATTGTAGCAGCCTGCCGCCTGTTGGAAGTTTGCGAATGGTGAGAGCAAACGGGGTGCGACCTGCAAATTCCTACACGCTTGCGTCAATTGTAGAGGGAGCCATACAACCAGTGAGCGAAGGCAGGGAAAAGGGAGACTTGACTAAAAGCCCAGTTAAAAAAATTGACAGTGCGCCAAAAAAAGAGAACACAGGGGCTCAGGGACTGGCACCCATCCCAATGAAATGCCAATATCTTATCCAATTGCTCAACCATTGCCATAGGAAAGACGATGCACACTTGCTAGTAGATGGTTTCAGGAATGGCTTTAGAATTCCGTATGTTGGCTCGGTGGAGGGAAGGCTCTGCAACAACTTAAAATCTGTCACAGACAATTATGAGGTAGTGAGATGGAAGGTGACCAAGAAGCTAGAGCTGGTCAACGTGGCTGGCCCATTTGAGAAGCTCCAGCTGAAAGACTTTATAGTATCTCCACTGGGGGTAGTCCCCAAGAAGGAGGCAGGCCAATTGCAGCTCATCCACCATCTACCATACCCAGAAGGAGAGTCAGTGAATGATTGGTTAGATCAAGAGCTGTGCTCAGTATCCTGTGCTACACTGGACGAGGCAATTGACCTGCTAAGGACAACGGGGAGTGGGGCCCCGATGGCAAAGGCCACTATTGAGTCTGCCTTCCACCTCTTCGCAGTGCGATTTGGTGGGGGAACAATTCAAGGAATTGACGAAGCAACTCATGATCCCGGTAGCGGGAGGATAAGATGGAAGCCCCCACTACATGTCTGACATTTCTGGGGATAAACTTGATTCAAAAGAAGAGGTCAGTGGGCTCCCAGACCAAAAAATAGCAGACCTAAGACAGGATATTGAGAGGCTAATAGCCAAGAAGAAAGCAACACTCAAAGAACTGCAGTGGCTGCTAGGGAAGCTCAGCTTTGCCACCAAAGTAATCCCAGCAGGACCCATATGGTTCTGGGCACCAGGCTGCCATGGAGGGCAAACACCCAACCACTCAGAGTTTGTCTTTTAAACTACAGAGAAAGTGATAATGTTTTGTGAAATGTCAAAGAGAAGGGGGAACTTGACTTACAGGGCATGCAAATCACTACTATAATCTTGTTTTATCCATAATGGTCAATGGGCTGGACGAGCCTTCCTCCTAGTCTGAAGTTTGCTGAGAGAACATCAGGACCAGTACACCACGCAGCATCTGGCTAGATTGGAAAAATACTAGGTGGATCGATGAGAATCTACAACGACCCTGCCGCAGCTTTACCATGTTGAAATTTCAAATTAAGCCTGTCTGCTCTGTGCCGTAGCTACCAGGGGTTGAGCTCAGTTTCAAACGACTGAAACCTTTACTGCAACTAACAAGTATTGTGACATTGTTCCTTGTAGAGGATTACCATCAAACTCAACTAATAATAATCTTTATCACAATATTGATATATAAAGTTGAGTAAAGTGGAAGCCACCATCTGGTGCACTCACAGTTCTCCATCACATTAAGTAGAAAGCGACCACACCTGAGAGAGGTGTGTGTCATGCGTTTATGAAATTCACCCAGCAGGTTCCAACTGTCATTGATTTAGACGTCATATACCCTTTACCAAAAGGGAGGTAATGTGTTCTCTAAGTAGAATTGGAAAAGTTACCTTGTTTTACAAAAGTGCTTTGAACTCTGTGAAAATATACCCGCTCTTTACAAGTGTTCTATACAGTTGAATTTGCATTCAGGAAAAGATGAAATCTTGTGTGTCCTAGTAATGATTCATTATATGTATTGGAATGCTATGCATGATGCACAAGTGGCTGATTTGTATCATAACATCATAAAAGTAACAGATCCTCATATATTGAAATCCATTGCATAGTGCCAATCTAGGTGACATAAGTTATATCATAAGTGGAAGTAATTGGGTTATTGGTTCAGGGTTGTGAAAACCCTTCTCAAGCAACAACCACCATCCTAGTCATGGGACACCTGTTTGCCCCCCCCCCCAGATATCTTCTTATGGACCCTGGTGCTGAGCCATCATTTTTGCCTCCTTAGCCAGCTCCCTGGGATTAGAAAGCCCACTATCCACTAGGTGTTGGCACAGCTCTGTAACACAATTGCAGAACACCTAATCTCTGGCAATCAGATTCTATAACCTCTTGTAATCACTAAGACCACTGATCTTCACCTAACCATACAGTGCCTACCAAACGTGATCCACAAAATGTACCTAGGATTGTAGGGGCAGCTACTGCCTGTCCCTAAACGTCTGCCTATAATTTTCAGGTGTGTAGCATTGAGATATTTCCTGACAAGATGTCCTTTATGAGGGGATACATTGTCTTATCCCCCTTCCCTAGGGTGAGTAATGCATCCCTCCTTTCACTGGGAATGTGCCTCCAGAGATTGGCTTGCCAATCCTCCTCTGGGACCCTTTGCATTTCCAAATCAACCTCAAAAGCCTCAAACCACTTGTTAATTTCATGCCCCACAGCAAAGTTAGGCACCAGATACTTGGGAATGTGGACCTTTCTTTCTCCATGGGGGCACTAGGGTATCACTGCCACCATTGTTGCTGGACCCTGAGCATTACTTGGCTTTAAGGTCCAGCTCTCTCATACTCATATCATGAGTCCACAAAAGTTTCTTCTCCTTCAAGTCTCTTTGGGCAGCTGCCTCCTTCTTGGTATCCTCCCACTATGCAGCTTCCCTCTCCATCTGAAGTTTGAACAGCTGCGCCTAAACTCCCTTTCAGCCTTCCTGTCCAGGGGCAGTGGGCACCACTCCTGAGAGCAAGTTACCATATCTCCACTGGGTGCTTCACCCCAACTCCATCCTGTGACTTCCCAACAACAACGTCTCCTCCTCGGACACCATTGGCTGCCGTGCCCAGTGGAAATTTTCCTTCTCAGAAACGTTTTTATGAATGTCTTCTAACTCCGAAGGTAAGCTGCGACTAGGCCCAATACACCTTATGTAGTGAAACCATACTACCTTACAGTCAGCCTTAAAATTTGACTGTGCCGTATCTTGTGTGACCATATATAACCATGTTTGGTACCTTGATCATTTCCCAAAAAAATATTATTCATAGTTCCAGTTCTACTGATTGGATTTAACTTGTTTTGGAGTCATACATTTTATTCTATTCTTCTAAATTAGTGTTGTGTTATGTTTCACTTTTTTACTGTTTGTGGACTACATAAATACTTTACACATTTGTGGTTCACCCTGACAAGAACTGTGGTTGTTGCTTAGGTTGTGTTTTTACCCCCCTAAATAAATAACCCAATTTCTTACATTCATATGAGGCAATGATTGCATCCATTAAAATGAAATGCATGTTATGCAATGAGCCCTACAGTGGACTCTGATTGCACAAAAACAAGTGCAACCCTCTAAGAGCTAACTGTGATGCATTCTGTGAAATCAGTATGTGTAAACCATCAGACTGGATAATAGTAATTTCTGTGATTTACAGTGATTAATAATCGAAGAACTGAGATATGACGTAGTTCAATATTAAACACAAGCTATTACTGTTAGCATTGTTACAAGTAGAGCACCTATGTGCTGTACCGGCTGAAAAATTTGCCAACCATCATATCAGAGATTTACTTCCTTAGTGCCCAATTTTGAGTTTGGTGGACAGGGTATTACATTGGAAATGTGGCGAAATGTCCTGCCTGACAAATTCCGGTCGGCCCACCCCGTTTAGAGACGGGCGGTTGGCTCCGTTGGTGGAATAGTTCCTCTGATGGCCCAATTCAGTGGGGGACGTTGGAGGAAGAATATTACACCACCTGTCCTATTAAGGGTAGACGGTGTAATGTATGTTTTCCTCTACATCACCACCAGGAAAAGCCTGGTGATGATGGACAGAAAAAATGACCCCCACAACCTGGGGAAAAAACTCCCTTGGTGTGGGGGTCATTAGTCCTTTGTTTTTCAGAACCAAGCTCTTGTTGTGGGTATTTGTTTCTGAAAAACAGAAACATTAAAAAAGTTTGGTGGCCTGCTATCAAACATGATGGCTACTGCCCAAAAACACATTTTGTAGATTGAAAGGGGTCCAGTTCATGGTTGTTTCTCTTGATGTACAGAGATGGCTACTGGGCAGGGGGTCATCTCTAAATTTGGCATGTGGTCATCCATCAGAGTGGCAAAGAAAATGCCCTCCACCTTCTTGACAGACTTTAAATGAGGGCCTCAATTTTTGGTTAAACATTTTCATCTTATTCACCTTTCTGGCTGCAGTATTGATATTTATTTCCATCGCACCTCCTATAAGTGACGCCCTCTCTTTAAAAAAAAGAATAAAACACAGTTTCTCACCCAATGTAATAAGCCCAAAGGACATTCCTTTTACAGTGTGTTTTAGCCATGAATCCCTGTCGATATGTTTAAGAACTTTAAGCACTTTGAAATGCAGCCATATTCACCATCTAAGTTTTAACCTGTGAGGATTAGCAAAACTGGTGCAAAAACAGTTTTTGCACACACTGTCGACCATACCAGGGTTGTCACTGTAAAATGGAGATTAATCTTCTGCTAACAACTGTGTTGTGGTCACAATCAATAAGCGGAGACACCATGGGGTTCACTGTAGTTTATTAGGTCATAACACAACACCAGCGCGACCGGCAGCGCTCACCTTAGAACGTTGAGCGTCGGGACATTCCACTGTGGCACGGGGGTGCGACCACAGTCAAGTCACAACAAACTGTTAGACCTGGCATCCTTCACATGGTTCTCCCCTAATTTGTTGCCTTCAGACATTCTGTTTTTGCCGACTTGGTTTTTGCTGGACTTAGGATTCTGAGCACTTTACCGCAACTAACCAGTGCTAAAGTGCTTGTGCTCTCTATTCAAAATTATGGTAACATTGTCTTATTCCCAATTGGCATATTTAATTTACTTATAAGTCTCTAGTAATATGTACTGCATATGTGCAGGATCTGTAAATTAAATGTTATTAGTAGGCCCGCTCGACTGATTGTACTACCCACTTAAGTAGCTCTTTAAACAAGTCTTAGGACTACCATTGCAGAGCCTGTGTGTGAAGTTTAAACTGCCATTCCTCCCTGACAAAATACATGTTTTGCAAGGCCCAAACCTTCCTTTTTAATATATATATATATATATATATATATATATATATATATATATATATATGTATGTATGTATGTATGTATATATATATATATATATATATATATATATATATATATATATATATATATATATATATGTGTGTGTGAACCTTAATGTAGGCCCTGGATTTCCCCAAGGGCAAGTTGGGGTGTATTAAAAAAGTGGGGCATGTACTTTTATGTTTTACATTTTCTGGTAGTGAAAACTCTTAAATTCATTCTTTATTACTGCAAGGCCTATCTCTCCAATTCATATTACTTTTTATAAGAGTAATTTCCAAATGGGAAGAGATACTGGTTCATGTGTGGTGTCTCTGAAATCCGAATTCTCTTGAAATCAAGCTTTTGGGCTGTTCAGAACCGCAAATGTGAAGCGCCAGCCCGCCTGTCCACGACACACTGCCTGCTCTTCGTGCCACGCCGACCACCGCCTGTGACACTCTCCTTGCTCTCGGTGATTGTCTCCAATTCGAACATGACTCTTGGTACAAAACTCGAGAAGGTAAACTTTCAGCAGGACTTATTTGTGACTGTGTACGTCCACGCTCCATTGCGGTTGGCATGAACCTTTGACGCGACCAGATAACCATGGTTGGCGCTTTATACTTTTAGGTGCTGTATTGCAGTTTATTCTTTACAAATTTATAACTCCAGGTCTACTGATTGGAATTTTTTGTTTTTGTTTTATTTATTAAATTAAGCTCTGTTTTTCCAACCTGGTGTGGGATATTTTTGTGTGGTGTTTTCACTGTTTTGCTGTTTGAAGTGTTGCACAAATACTTTACTTAGTTCCTCTAAGTTAAGCCTGACTGCTCAGTGCCAAACTACCAGGGGTTGAGCACAGGTTAATTTAGAGTTTGCTTGTGCCTTACATTAATGAGGATGCTGGTTGCTGCTTGACAAGGGCTCACACCCCAGCCAACCTGCATTTCTTTTCCTGCTCCTTTGGATTGGTTTTGTGACAGTGTTCATTCTGCTGCTTCTGAACAGACATTTTATCCCAGAATGCTGTGCAGAACACATGGTAAACTTATTTCTGAAACCACATGCCTCATCACACCATGAACAGAGAGACTTGTCCCTTGTGAACATTTTAGCTGTTCCAGTTCCGGATGGGATTTTATGTGATAAGGTATCATTTGATGTCTATGGTCCCATTGAACGTTTACAAATTCCACATTTGTTTAAAATGTCTTTAAATTACATTATCAACTGTAGTACTGTTTCTGATGATTGGGACATTGATGCAGTATATGAAATGCTAGAAGGTCTAGAACATTCAACTGTGTTTTCTCCTGATGAGTTCTATGATGTTACAGCTAACTTTGATGAGATGTTTTGTTTTCAACATTACAGACATCATTTCCTGCACAAAGCTAGGTTTTCAACTTTTCACAATGGGAACCTTGCCGTATAACACCAAGGGGTGGTTCAAAAACATTTGCATGGAAATTTTATAATTTTTCTGTTTCTGATATATCTCAGCCAGCCTCTTTCTATTACAGGATTGCACCGTCATCTGCAAAGAAAATTATGTTAACAGACACTAAGCTGATTTACTCTGCTTCTTTCCTTTCCCAACTCTCTAAACAACTCTCTGAACATCTACTTCTAAACTCAGTATCTGATGTACATTTCAGAACAACAGAGTTTCCTTCATACCCTTTTTCCATTCTTTATATTGTACCATATGAATTGCTGTGTAATCGGTACCCAACGAAAACCCATTGTAAGATGCAGTTCGGTTGTTGGCTCTGGGTATTTTGGGTTCTTGGAGAAACTACAAACCCTATATATCCCCGTAACCAGTAGGGTTCAGAGAATGTAACAGTATATTGCTTTTGAAACTCTGCCACCGTAAGAAATTACACATGAAAACATAAATACAAATGGCAGGTTTTTTCATATCAATTTAAATATGTATTTATTTCAAGTGTTACTTTCTATTGGAAAACCTGGAATGATTTACATATGACTCCTTGTTGAATTCAGAATTTTGTTTAGATTTCAGAAATGTATAGCTCTCTGAGATCCACCATGGGATTCATACCCATTTTACCACTAACTGGAAGGAAGTTGAAAGCACACAAAAGGAAAATCATGCTATCTACCAGTAAAATGCCAAAACTGTGTTGAAAAATGTGTTTTTCTGATCCAAGTCTGCCAGTTTATGAAAGCTAGGAATATGGTGATTTTAGCACCACAAAGTCTGTTGATGCCATTTGCAGGAACAAAAACAGTGCTTTCTTCTACAGCACCTTTTCCCATTTCCCTCAAAAAACAAATGTTGCTATCTTTTGGTTCATTTCTCAGTCCCCTCCGGGGTAATCCACAAACCCTGGGTACCTTTAGACTCCCCGGGATGTTGGTAAAAAAGGAAGCAAATCCAGAGTAGATAGCTTATGTGGAAAAAAACGATGGAGCCCCAAGCGCGAACTACCCCAAATAGACAAAAAACAGATCAGCATGGGGAGGGGAGCCCCAGCTGTTAATGGGGTTAATTGTGCTGCAGCATGTTTTTATTTATTTCTTAAGTGTAAATGTAAAGAAAACTCAACCTTAAGAAAAAAAATGATTATGTATTAAAAATGGTTAAAAGTGATGTATAGAATTAGGAATTAGTAATTTGTTTATATTTTAGTAAACATTAATGTTACACTAATTTTTTATTTCCAATATGGTTGCTAAAATATTTTAGAAATAGATTATAAATATGTTTCTTTTTTTATTTGTAGATAATTATGAATATTAAATTACAGGAATTTATTTCTAAATAGTTTAATTAATGTAATTTAATTGAATTTCTCATTACTTCCAATGGGCTTTAATTTTTAGTCCCTCCCTCCATTGATTTCTATTGAAGGGTGTTGCAGAGCCAGGGGATAGCAATGAGAAGGTGCTGGACTTACTTCTAGTGTGAGTTGGAGTACATTTACTACTAGTTTGGCCATTTTTGCCTGTAATAACTTTACTACTGCCGTTTATGAATAACAATGGACTTACTCTTTGGAAGGTATGTATCTGTCCCTATCTGAACCCCTCCCTAAACCCTTCCTTACTCTTACCTAAACCCCTCTCATTTAGTAGAAAGTATGTCCATTTTGCCAGCCACTCCCTCTTATTTACTACTAAGGGCCTGATTCTGATTCAGGTTGGAAGGCTTCCCGACCGAATCAGTTTGGAAATGGTTTCCGACCCACTCGGATCGGGAGAGTCCGAATTATGGAGTACGATGCATCCGGATGCTTCCAGATATGATTTGGTTGGACTCCCATTGACTTCAATGGGAGCATATGTTCCTAACCGCATCATATTTGGGCTCTGGTTTGGCAAGACACGTTCCTGATATGATTTGGAAGGAGCAAATGCCATTAGGAGGCCTTCCTTTCTGCATCAGAATCAGGCCATAAGTAATAAACTCACATGTGTGAAGAACTCTGCATAGAAAAGATAGGAGAGTTGTAGGCAGAGATTTACACCAGTAGGTTAGTGAATAGCATTTTGTAGTACTTTCGTAGTGGTTTTGCAGTACTACTTTACATACTGCAAAATGCAGTTTGTGAATCGGGCCCTAAATATTGATGTTGGGATGTGAAGCATGCGATGCTTGAATGCCTCTGTAATCTTCTTTTGAATTTCTGGTTGCTTCTGGCTACTTTTAGGTTTTCGTACAGAAACCTCACTTTCCAGTCAGAGCTGTCTGTGCTCCCAAAGTTGTAATTCTTGAGTGTTTTTGCTTTTGTTTAACTTTCAACTTTAATTTTTAAATCCCATTTATGAGGAGGTGTGGGGACAAAGTATTGAGTGAGTTTCTTAGGGCAGCTTTTAACATTCCTTGACAACTATCGGGTATCTAATCTAATGCACTCAATGTACCCAATGGTAGTTGTGGGTTATGTGAATTATGCCTAAAGTGGATAGCTGATTTGGATAATTGTGTTGGCATTGAGGGGTGACTGGACACCTGAGGCATGGTTAGGGTAAACATAGGAATAATTTCCTGACCTTGCATGATCTATTTTCCTCTCCCACCCTCATACAAACAACACACCAGATTTACAAATACAGCTCACTCCTTTTGACTAAAATGATGTTGGTCTATCTCTATGTCAGATCAGAAAGCACACCTCACCTGCTGCTGGATGCCAGACAGCATCGTAGATGCAACAGAATTCCAATCTTTGAGATCATTAAAAGATCAATGCTGTGGCTCCTGCATGGACAAGCCAGACTACACATATCAACACCTCCTGCTGACTGATGCTTGCTCGCTTCTACAAACTCAGACTCCACTCTCCACAAGTACGCAGGAAGCAACGATACAGACGAATTTCCCAGTGGACTTGTCTGCGCAGTGCACACAGAGGCCTAGTTACTGCTGCAAAATTGGCTGAGTGGGCTGAAGCCCATTTCTTGTTAGTCATGCTCCTGGCCTGCTCCTTCGTCACCGCATTTGTACACTGGGTGCTGGCACTCTCTAGTGGCTCTGCCCACCAGTCATCCTCGATTTCCAGCCCCAAAGTATAACCTGCCCTTCCTCTCTCAATGCAGCGGGTGGCCTGCACAATTCTGTTGTAGTCTGTCTCTGTGGAACAATCCAGCTGATCTGTGCTGAGGGTGAGGGGTTTTGGGTTGTAGTGGCTGGAATGTGTGGCTAGGTGGTGCACGGTCGAGTATGAGCCAGGCTTTTTGCAGCCTGAGTGCAGCAAGATGGGCATGTGACTGATGTATGGCTGTTTTATATCTGAGTGTGGCGATGGTGGTGGCAGCATATGCTGCATAGAACATGGCTGAAAGCCTGTCGTGCCAGGCGCTTTGCCTGTCGCAATATTCCTGATAGCTACTCTAATCTACTGCACTGATATAGGACCCCCCCGATTTCTCATGTGGCTCCTCAGGTAGGTAGCCCTTTTAGTGGTAGGTTGACCTGAAGACTGATCATACCTCTGGTTGAAGCACTTCAGGGGCAACATACAAAGTCTCATAGTATCTGCAGAATTCAGCATTAATGGAAGCAGGGGAGTACAGTAGCTGTTTGACATCTGTGATAAGCTATACTAGCAACCTGCCAGATCTCCCCTCCTCTTCATGTGCCCTGGCAATATAATGTTCGTGATCATTTTAAGGGTAGCCTTATATTGTTCTCGTGTCTCCCGAATCTCATTTAAGGAATCTGGGCTAGTGCCACGAGCATTGTCGAGTGTGTTCAATCTACCATCCATAGTCTGGAGCTACCTATTCAACTCTTTCTGAATGTCAGTCATCTAGCTAAGGCAATGGCCACACACTACCACATTAAGTGCGTCCCACTTTACTATAACCGAGGATTTAGATCCCTGGTTATGAGCAAAGTATTCTGAGATTACTTCTGCCAGAGA
This sequence comes from Lissotriton helveticus, assembly GCF_964261635.1. Lineage (NCBI taxonomy): Eukaryota > Metazoa > Chordata > Amphibia > Caudata > Salamandridae > Lissotriton > Lissotriton helveticus. The sequence continues at coordinate 879,259,322 of NC_136071.1, read as the reverse complement.
GTCTTTGTAGCAATCATCTTCCAAGGAGGATGGGTTAAGATGCCATGTGGGAATTGGTAGTCAGTCTTCCATTAATCAAAACCCCAGTGTTGGACTTGGCCTTTTCCCCCAAACTTTTCGCTTTTGCCCCCCTAATTTGGAATGTCTCCCCCATGGGATTAAACCTGTATAGGCCATGAGTGGTGTGAGACACCTTGTTAAATTGTAATGCTATGTAATGGTGTGAGCACTTGTAAAGTCCCCGGATTGTAAAATGCACCTGACTGAAATGTCCTATGTTTCAAATGGATGTCATGGCCATGGGTTTTGCCACTGGACTGCCATAGGTCAGCGGTCTAGATAATATTACCCAGCTACCCCTAGCTTTTGGAGGGAAAGCCTGGCACCCAGGGTGCTCAACCCCTCCCCTTGAACCAGTTTAGGCCAGCTTTGCCAACATTCTAGAAGGTTCTGGCACTGCCTGGGAGGAGGGTATAAGTAAGGGGGATGTGCCACCAAAGAGTCAGTCAGCGCTGGGACAAGAAAGAGAGGGGACCTGCTGCGAGGGGCTACCGCCACATGGGCCTGTGAGCTGGGCCCTGTACCCCTAAAACCCCCCTCTACTGTCCCCCGGGCCCCTGATAAAGGAAGGGCCCCTAACAAGGACACTGACGCTGTTGGGACCTGGAACTGCGCCTGGAACTGTTGCCCCTTGTGAGGTACTGCCTATCAAGCGCTGCAGAGGGAGTTGTGCCCCCGAGGAACTGTGTCTTGCTGACCTGCCTCAGATAATTTGCCTCTGGACTGCCTGCATAGCGCTGTGTGTTGAAGCGCTGGAGAGGTGCTAAATTCCTGCCCCCTCTGTGTGGCCTGAGAAAGGAGCTGGGAGCTGAGAGCTGTGGGCAGAGGGAGGAGCAGTGCGCTGTGAATAGCGCCAACCTGCTGAGGAGAATCGCGCTGGAGGAGCCTACCCTCGTTTTGGCGCGATGTCCGCCATATAAATAATTAAATAGAAGGGAGCCTACCCCTTATTACCGCCGATATCACCGCCGCGGCCCGGCGCTGTCGTGGGGAGCCCCCGCTGTGGTGTGCATCGTCGCGGCGGCCCCCGGTGCCCGGAGAGGGCCGCCGATGTGGGGTGAGGGCCGCGCTAGGCCCTGAAGCCGGCCCGACCCGCATCACGTGGCTGGGGCGCCGGTGACGTCTTCCGCCACGCCCCCAGCCACGCCGCGCATGGATTGGCCGACGCGGCCGTGCCCCTGGTAGGCCGGCAGCCAGAGAAGAGGAGCCGACCGAAGCCCTGGGTCCCCGTGAGTGAGGGGGACCCAGGTGAAGTGCTGTTGCGGGGCCCCTGTGCAGAGGAATGAGCCCCAGGAGAAGCGACCGGAGCGGGAGGCCACCCCGCCGGTCTGTGCCCCCGAGTGAGGGGCCGGTGAGTTAGGCGGGGCCGGGGCACACTGTCGGTGCCAGCCCCGCCTCCCGACCTGAGGCGGCCGGAGGAGCAGAGAGACTGCGGGGCTCCCGTGAGGAGGAGGGAGCCCCGATTGGGCCGCCCATAGGCGTGTTGGAACCCCCGGGCCCCCGTGAGCAAGAGGGGCCCTGGTACTTCCGCCGGAAAGGAGTACCCCGAGTGTTGTGGCCAGAGGCTTGAGGGGGGGGGGGTGCCTCGAGGCACATTGCCGGTGCCTGTCCCTCCTCCTCGAAGCTGAAGAGAGCCCCTGTATGGGGCCTGAAGCCTAGCGGAAGCTACCTTTAAGTCCCGGGCCCCCGTGAGGAAGGAGGGGCCCGGCGGTAGTCGCGAGAGAGGAGGGGGCATCGAGGCACATTGTCGGTGCCTGCCCTTCCTCAGTGAAGCCCTGCGCCTGCTGGGGTCCCTAAGCGAAAGAGAGTCCAGGAGCAGCTGGTGAGTGGGGCCACAGCCGGACTGTGTAGGGGTGGTGAAAAAGGCAACGGGACACAGGGTCGGTGTCCGCCCCCCCCCCCGGTTAACTGGCCCGGGCCTAAATGCCCCAAAAATTAGTAAAAGTCGCAAGTGACTGTTAGGGGAAAGGCCATCCTTGTTATGGCGGCAGAATAAACAGACTGCTTTACCCAATGGGAGGGTTATTCTTGTGAAGCGAAATACAGCCTGCAGCCTGGTGATTGTGCGTACCTAATGAAAGGTGCATCCCTCTGTAGGCACTGGTTAGTCTTACCCTGAGGAGAGGTTTATTTCTGCCTGATGCCCGGGTTATTCTGGCCAACTGAGAAGCTATTGCTGACAAAGGACCCTTTGCTTGTCCCTTTGATGGAATGACTGCCCCCTCTAGGGAAGTGTTAGTCGCCTGAAGAGGTATTTAAGGTGGCCCTAGTAAAATGTTTATTCCTGCACGGTGACCAGGTGATAGGAAATGTTTAAGGATACCCCCTGTTGTTGATGTTACTGATGCCCATGCATATTAATGCTTCCCGCCTGATGTTTGTTATCCCTATGCTGATTTATTGCAGGTGTTCCTGTATGTTGGGATTTACTGTGATGCCCTGAAGTTTTCTTTTACAGGGGTCGGGCTGGAGTTATAGTGCACGGTGTGTACTCATGCGGATGGTATTTTGCAATTTCAGCCTATCACTAAGGATGTGAGCCTGAGTTGGCCCCGCCATATTGGCCCCAGGCTTAATGTTAATTTAGTCACATTTTTATTTTCAGGTATGGACTTACAGACTCCGCCCTTACTTACCATGTAAATAATCCCCCCCTTGATACACTTGGCTCTGGTGCCAGTTGGCGCCATGTGATGATACCACTGTTATGCATTTTTGCTTTGCAGGTTGGAGATACTAAACTTCTTAATTTTCCAACTCAAACTGGAGTCCTGCCTCTTTTCTGGTGTGCCTGGTGTGTCATCTGTAGGTGCTGCGTGGGTGCTTCACATGTCCTCGAAGTTTGGCCTGCCCGCTTAGTTCCATGCTACCCTCTTGGAGATTTGGGTAACCCCATTTCTTACATTGGTGGCAGCGGTGAGATAGGACTTGTGTTTGCGCAGTACCACAGCGGCCACGGGTTACACGACAAGTAGAGCTTTGAGAGAATTCAGAGCCTTGTTGTGGGGATTATTGTTGGCTGAATATTGATTTTCAGATTATTACTTCCTCCTGAAAGTGTTTTTGTGGAATTGTGTCCCCTTGTTCCACTGTGGGTGTGTCCTGGGGAACCTCACCACGATGGGGTTGGTTTATGAGGAGGTGGAACTGATGGAGTACACCGAACATGAGGTGATAGACTTCCTCCTGGAGAGAGGGATACCCCCAGTAGGAAACATTAGGAGAAAGCTGTTTCTTTATGAGGCCCTCGAGAGGGGGGAGCCCTTAAAGATCGGTGGGGACCTGTCTGATTACCCCCCCCCCCGAGTATTTGCAGGGTGGATTCGTTAGAAGCCAGTGGCAGGGCTCCCAATCCATATCCCTGGAGGGTAATTACCTGGATGGAGAGGAGGAAGAGTTTGGCAGGGCAGAGACGCCAGTAGCTGTGGAGGACACCGTAGATAGGGAGTCTCGCACTGGGTCCTGTCCCGGGGGCACTGCCCCATCCCTTTCCCTGTCCCCAGAAGAGTTGGTAGATAGGAGGGAAGAAAGGGAGCATCAGCTAGCGCTGGAGAAGCTCAGATTTGAGCAGGCCATGGAGTTAGCGCAGCTGAGGGTTCAGCAGCAGAGGCTAGAGACAGAAATGGTCCTAGCCCAGGAGAGGATGGCGGAGGCAGAGAGGGCCTTTGCCAGGGAGAGAGTAGCTCAGGTGGGTAGTTTGTCCCCTGAGAGTGGTTTTAAGAGCCTGGATACACTGGAGAGGGTGGGATCCAGTTGTGGCAGCGAGTGTAGGTCCAGTGTAAGGAGTCCCATTCCAGAAGCCCAGGAGACCGTGCCTGATTCCCAGGAAGAGGGGAACGGGTTAGTGTTCAGGGACAGGGGAAAACTGTCCCACCAGTCCTGGGGAGAGTTTGAGGAGGAGGGTTGGACTGCATTGGAGGATTGGGTGGTGAGGAGAGCAGTGGAGGATTGGGAAGGGCTGTGCCATGCCGTTATCCGGGAGCACATGCTGAGAAGTTGTTTCCCAAGTCTGCGTCATCATCTGTTGCAGTGTAGGTTCTCAGACCCCAGGAAACTTGCACGGGAGGCAGACCTCTGGGTAAGTGCCAGAGCGTCTGGGAAGACATTGGGGAGTGATCCTGAAAGGAGTGGTGCAGGGATCTTCCGACCCAGCGTGGCGGGAGAGGTGAGGAATGGCCCAGCTAGGTCCCAGGATAGTGAGAGGGTTGTAGGGCCTCACATCCCATCTATAGGAGGGAGTGAGACGAGGAGGTGTCCCGAGGTGCCCCAACTGCAGTCACAGGGCCTGGAGAGTTCTTTAAGGGTACCCCAGGTTGGGAGTCTAGGCTGTCCCGATGTGCCTTCTCATGAAGGGGATCCCCTAGTGTCAGGAGAACCCGGAGTATCAGTAACCAGAGCTCCAGTGGTTCGGGGGTCTGACCAGTCACAGGGTTTAGATCCTGGACTGGGGTTCCAGGTTCAGGGGTTGCCTGACCTGGAGGGTGGGGTACCTGTAACCCAGGTCCCTACCAGTTTGACTCCCAGGGGTACTTCTCCCGGTGGGAGGGTGCGGAACTCTGGGAGGGGGTGCAGAGGGAGCAAGGTCTCTCCTCTGTCACCGGCTCAGCCACAGGGCGCAGATCCCGGGTTGGGTGGCGAGGTTGAGGGTTTGCCGGACCTGGCGGGTGGGACATCTGTGTTCAGAGTCCCCCCAACTTTGACTCTCAGGGGTACTACTCCAGTTAGGAGGGTGCGGAACTTTGAGAGGGGGTGCAGGGGGAGGGAGGACTCGCCCCTGTCACCGGTGCAACCTGAGGGTTTCGACTCCAGGATGGGGAGAGAGTGGTTGTTTGAGGGTGTCCCCAGGAGAAGGAGATGGCGGAACCCTAGGAGAGGTAGGGGGAGGAGAGCCTCCCACTCTAGGAAGGAACAAGGGCCAGAGATTTCTGGATGGCCTAGAGGCCATTCCTGGCCACATCCCACTAGGGAACACCAGTGGGGTGGTTTTGTTGGTGAAGGGAGGGTTGCGAGAGAGAACCATTGGGTTCCAGAGTGGAGAAGAGACTGCAGGTGCTCCTGTAGTTGCCAGCCTGCGTCCACCTTTTTCCGCCCCAAGCAGGGAAGCCCATCAAGGTATTGATCGGTCTACCCTGGCTTTTGGCTGGGGGGGAGTTGTGTTGGACTTGGCCTTTTCCCCCCAAATATTTCGCTTTTGCCCCCCTAATTTGGAATGTCTCCCCCATGGGATTAAACGTGTATAGGCCATGAGTGGTGTGAGACACCTTGTTAAATTATAATGCTATGTAATGGGGTGAGCACTTGTAAATTCCCCCCATTGTCAAATGCACCTGACTGAAATGTCCTATGTTTAAAATGGATGCCATGGCCATGGGTTTTGCCACTGGACTGCCATAGGTCAGCAGTCTAGATAATATTACCCAGCTACCCCTAGCTTTTGGAGGGAAAGTCTGGCACCCAGGGTGCTCAACCCCTCCCCTTGAACCAGTTTAGGCCAGCTTTGCCAACATTCTAGAAGGTTCTGGCACTGCCTGGGAGGAGGGTATAAGTAAGGGGGATGTGCCACCAGAGAGTCAGTCAGCGCTGGGACAAGAAAGAGGGGGGACCTGCTGTGAGGGGCTACCGCCACATGGGCCTGTGAGCTGGGCCCTTTACCCCTAAAACCTCCCCTCTACTGTCCCCCGGGCCCCTGATAAAGGAAGGGCCCCTAACCAGGACACTGACGCTGTTGGGACCTGGAACTGTGCCAGCGCAGCGCGACAGAAGCCCCAGGAGGTGAGGAGTGTGCCCCTGGGCTGTCTGGAGGAACTGCCTATCAAGCGCTGCAGAGGGAGTTGTGCCCCCGAGGAACTGTGTCTTGCTGACCTGCCTCAGATAATTTGCCTCTGGACTGCCTGCATAGCGCTGTGTGTTGAAGCGCTGGAGAGGTGCTAAATTCCTGACCCCTCTGTGTGGCCTGAGAAAGGAGCTGGGAGCTGAGAGCTGTGGGCAGAGGGAGGAGCAGTGCGCTGTGAATAGCGCCAACCTGCTGAGGAGAATCGCGCTGGAGGAGCCTACCCTCGTTTTGGCGCGCTGTCTGCCATATAATAATTAAATAGAAGGGAGCCTACCCCTTATTACCGCCGATATCACCGCCGCGGCCCGGCGCTGTCGTGGGGAGCCCCCGCTGTGGTGTGCATCGTCGCGGCGGCCCCTGGTGCCAGGAGAGGGCCGCCGATGTGGGGTGAGGGCTGCGCTAGGCCCTGAAGCCGACCCGACCCGCATCACGTGGCTGGGGTGCCGGTGACGTCTTCCGCCACGCCCCCAGCCACGCCGCGCACGGATTGGCCGACGCGGCCGTGCCCCTGGTAGGCCGGCAGCCAGAGAAGAGGAGCCGACCGAAGCCCTGGGTCCCCGTGAGGGAGGGGGGACCCAGGTGAAGTGCCGTTGCGGGGCTGGGGCACACTGTCGGTGCCAGCCCTGCCTCCCGACCTGAGGCGGCCGGAGGAGCAGAGAGACTGCGGGGGTCCCGTGAGGAGGAGGGAGCCCCGATTGGGCTGCCCAGAGGCGTGTTTGAACCCCCGGGCCCCCGTGAGCAAGAGGGGCCCAGGTACTTCCACCGGAAAGGAGTGCCCCGAGTGTTGTGGCAAGAGGCTTGAGGGGAGGGAGGGCCTCGAGGCACATTGCCGGTGCCTGTCCCTCCTCCTCGAAGCTGAAGAGAGCCCCTGTTTGGGGACTGAAGCCTCGCGGAGGCTACCTTTAAGTCCCGGGCCCCCGTGAGGAAGGAGGGGCCCGGCGTGTAGCCTTTGCTCTTACCTCAACATGTTACTAACAAGTAACGCTCGATGGTATACAGTGTGTGTAGAGCAAGCTTCTGCTTCCGTGTTTCTATGGAAATCGAACGGGGATCGAACCGACAACGTTAGCACATTGTTGACACATAGCCGTTTAAAATGAGAGTATGCCTTTAAGAAAAACCCTAGTTGAAAGGGCAGATCAGCGCATGCGAGGCACAGCGCGACCATAGAAACACGGAAGCAGAAGCTTGCTCTACACACGCTGTATACCATCGGGCGTTACTTGTTAGTAACATGTTGAGGTAAGAGTAGAGGGTATAACAGCATGCAATGTTAGAGGCAGTGAAAAAACAGGTCTTAACAGCAGAGCAACCAGCAGCCTTATGAGGTGGGGCGGTATAGTAACGTATTTTTGTGTGTTTAGAAACTTGAAGCGCAATGAGCGACAGTGATTTAGAAACCAAACTAGGTTGATAATGCAAGTTTCACTTTACTTAAGTAATGGACATTAACAGACGAATAAAATACTCGCAGAAATGAGCATGTATTATGTTTAAATGGATTGCAAAGTTTATTTAATCACGTGTTTACCTTGTTTGATTTACTCATTTGATTTAAGTGGGCTTTGAGATTGATCGAAAGTATTTTTTGAATTTACAGAATCATTTCCCTGATGAAGGCAGGAGATCCTGCCGAAATGCATTGGATGTCATGAATTGGGAATTGTTATTGTTTGGATATTATTTGGATATTAACTATGGAGAAGTGCGAATAAAGACACTTACGGATTAATTTAAGATTCTTTGAACTATTATTTGGATAAAACTTGCTGGGGGACCAGCACCAACTTGTGCTCAGGGTGACAGCTATACTATTGCAGTACAGCTGCTACGTGAGAGTGTTCAATATGTTCCAGGCGGGGAACGGTACCCTGGTTGCACGGAACAAAATACAAAATTTCGGATTAAGTGGTGCACTATCCTACACCTTTAAGCTCAATCTGCCAAATATTTGCCATCTTCCAGTGTTCCAGTCAGTCCTGCAGGCCTTCTGCCAACTTATTAGCTGGATCTCCCAGCAGGGCAGGTTTATAGTGGTCTAATAACACGCCCACTACACAATTAAAATCTCCACCAATCAATAGGCTATCCTTAAGGAGTCCCGCCAAGTATATTGAAAGGGACTGGAGGAAAGCCACGTGATCCTAGTTTGGGGTAAAAACACTCCCCAAGGTTATCTCTTTCCAAAGCAGTGGACCTTCAAGGAAATCATATCTACCCTTTGTATCAATGACAGATCAAGCAAGCTCAAACTGAGTCTCTACCCTAACCCATATCGAAGTTCCTCTAGCATAGGCAGAGTATGAGATGGCATATAACTGCCCTCTCCACCTGTGCCTCAATCGATAAGTCTCCTCCCCTTTCAGGTGTGTTTCCTGAAGTATGGCCACTTGTACCTCCTGCCACTTTAGGTAATTGTGAATGTTATGTCTCTTGGAGGCTGATCCCATTTCCCTAATATTCTAGGACAGAAATGTCAGCGCCCGCCGGTGGTCAGCCATTGAAAGCGATATAGTACGCGAACCCCCAATGTCATACCGGACCTGCCTCCAGCCATCTCCCCACCTATCCACCCTACCCATTGATGCACAGCATGGTCCTTGTGCAAACTCCCCAACCCCAGGGCAAAACAGCAATGGCTAGCTGTGCAAACAGCAGCGTTGTGATTGGTGCTGAGTCCCGGGCTGCGCCCAGCCGGGCACCTGTAGGGGCACCATTTTCTCTCTGTATGCTGCATGCAGCCAGCATAGGGAAAATGTAGAGAGCGCATGACTGCGTTGGTCGGCCCCAGGGCAGTCAGGGCACTTAGAGTGGTGCAAGCCACTCCCTCTGGACCTGCCCACTCTCCCGCCCCCAACTAGGCATATGTTCCCACTCGCCCCAAACCATGCATGCCCGGGCTGTCTGCTTTCTCGTAAGCGCGAGAAGCAGAACATAAAATGGGACTTTATGCTCCTCGTTCTGCCATTGCAGCGTTGTGATTGGCTTAAGGAGGGGCGGGAGCTGCAGCATGCCTGTTCCTGTCCTGGAGGAGCAGAGGCGGCATGGGGCTCTTCAAGAGCAGAGACAGCGTGGTGGGACCCTGTCAGGTAAGTTCTGTTAATCTCACTGAAATCCCTCGAGTGGCGGCCCCGGGCTGGGCTGTGCTTACCAACTCTGCTAACCTGCGCTGCACTGTGCAGGTACTAGCAGCAATGAGTGAGTGATGGGAAAGCATAGTGCCAGTGTCTCTGTGCCCTGTGCACTGCTGCAGTGACTGACTCTGATACCGTGTGCCCTCAGGCCTGATCCGCTCCTCTGTCAGTCATGCAGCATACCATATAGTGAAAGGTCAGATCATAGATCATAGTCTGGGGCGCACTCAGCAGAAGACACTGTGACAAGGCAGGCACTTTTACTGGATGTTCACCACTCTACCTCCATGACGAAACTTCACTTAAATTCAAAGGCAGCTAAAAAGCTCAGTGAGCTGAACGGACCTCGACGCTGTCACAGTGAAGTTTACCTCCGCTCGTGAGTTTGAACTCCGGTAAAGCAGGATCAGTCTTACCGTACATTGTTACACTGAGTCACCTAAATTAGGAAACGATAACATCTGCTGTGTACAGTGCGTAGAAATGGCATACGTTTGGTATTTAGCACTACATTCAAAAAAAGGTCTTATTAACATGCTTTATGGTCGGAGCATATTATCGAGTGCTCCTGTCACCATGGCTACCTGATTGACATGAATTGTGTAGCCAACTCATCCCCACTATCACTTGAGGTGAGCTGCCATGGCAGCCTTTACGTTTTCTGTTCGACGGGACGTGCAGGCGATATTTAAATGATTTGTGCTTAGTTTCACATGGCATACACATTTGCTTCACTGTTTGCGACCTTGTTCCTGCAAAACATGGCGGCCGTAGCAGCTTGCACTTCTTTCAGTGTGCTCTTCTACATTTTGGTAATATTGCAGAGTTTTTCGTATTTATAGTCCACATAATTAACAGCATGGAGACCATGTTGCTAAGTACAAACAAAAAATCGGTTCCTGTTGGGGGGCTCGGCGTAGGTTATGGCACTGGCCTCTTATGCCCCCGTCGGGGGCTGCCTCTGCGATAACCCCCGCACTCAGCCCCACTCTCCCACCAATTGCATTCCTCATGTACAGTATTCCTTTTTGGAAATAATCCAACATACACATTTCTTGTGGTGGTCATTTGTTGGCCGCAGTTTTTATTAGGGGTACACGTATCTCTTTTGGGTACTCAGTACAGCCTTTAGTCAGTTATCAATGGCAGTGTGGCATGTTTTTGCGTTATCATAATCAGCATGTTCATTGCACATCTTTGGAAAAATTACTTTTCTACTGACAGGTCGTTCGGTTGGGTTTGCTTTGTCTTCTGCATGAAGGGGGTGTAGCCGCTGTCCCGGAGTTAGGCCCAACTCGCTACCTTGTCGGACTCCTGTTGTACCCTGCCAACCGGCGGGGGCTGGGCCACGAGCTCCATCTCCTTTTGCTACCCCCTCTTGATAGGCCGACTCACCCAGTGGTGAGGCATCGTAAGGTGAGTGGTCTTACCCGCCGTCCTTTGGTCCTCTCGCCCAGCCATGAGACATCCTAAGGCAAGTGGTCCTGTCCCGGCACACTGCCCTCCGGTGTGCTTCTGTACCAACCATTCTCCCCGTCGTTCGCCGCCACGCCACCAGGGAGGCTTCCGTCTTCCTGGGGGCTCCCCCTCACCTCTGGAAAAGCCTTATCTGCACCCTGCCATAGTCATCGCACCCCCCAGGTTGCTCCAGAATATGCCCATGCCTTCCTCGGACAGGTGCATTCCATCCTTTGCATAGATCTCCGGGTGGCCCGTGTGTATGAGCCCTTGTCTGATTGCCTCCAGTCCATTGGTTCTGCAGAATTTGCTAACAGTGAGGTTCAGTTTCTTCTATGAATTCTCGACCGCTCTTGGAGATTCTACCCCACTCCATTCCCTTCGGCCGATCAGCTCCAACCAAATCACGGTGGTGCTCTTGAAGGCTTTGGTTGCCTCAGTGAGGTCCCTCTGTATGTTGTGGAAGAGGGCTCGCCTCCCCAGCCTAGCTAAATAATTTCCCCCCAAATGGATGATCAGGATGTCCGGGTTCTGGGCCGCCTCCGTGTGCAAATCTACCAGGGTGGCCGGGAGCTGGTCCCATTTCACCCGGGTCGGCGTTACCATCGCACGCAGGTATCCACTGGCCGTCCCTCCTGCTTGTGGCCCCCTTGTCACCACTAGGTGTGCATCCTGCTTATGAATGAGTGGCCCACCACCCATAACAGCCACGGTCTTCGCCCTTCTGGTGAGAGGACATCGAACAAATTTGTCACATGGCTGCCCACCTGCTGGTGGATGCCCCTCAGTTCCTCCAGCAGGCCATGTCGTCCTATAGCAATTGTGGCCTCACATAAGTGCGGTACGCCCTTGACCACCATCTCCCTACCGCCTTGATCCCGGCCTCGCTCATTCCTTGCTGTGCGGTAGTTGTGGCCACCCCTATCCTGAATGAATGGTACCTGAAGCCTGCAGGTGGCAGCCCTGCTTTGCTGAGTGTGAGGCACAGGATCGCCTTGAATTGGAACTTGCTCAGATGTGAGCCATCTCTGTGCCTGAACAGGGGGTCATCGCCGGCAGGGCCTATGGCCATGAAAGCCAGCAGGCAACAAACTGCGCAACAATCCTGATCTTTGATGCATCGCAGCCTCACTAATGCCCCTTGCCGTCCTGATCTGTTTTTGACTGTCTCAGCAGGATCTCCACTTCCCCTGCCTTTGGTACTACATCCCCCGCTAGTAAGCAGCACCTAGCAGCCCCCGTTTTTGCAGGTGCCTCCAGCTCGCTGAGCCGGAACGCTCCGAAGAAGGCGGTCGAAAATGCTGCCCTAAATAGTAGGAGCTCAAAGGTGTCCTTTGCAGTGCCCGGCAGTGCCCTCATCAGTACGCCCAGTTTAGTGTAATCTATTGGGCACCTGCTGTCCTTTTTTGTACCCTCAGCCCGTTGCCAGCCTTTCATAGCCGTCTTGTTGTAGTGCGATGCTGCCGGATCCTGCCCTGTTATTAGTTTACTGTAATGTGAGATTGGCGACAGGTGGGCCCGTGCCCATGACCTGGATTTGTTGGCGCTGAAAGCCCATCTTATGAGTACTTTGGTTGCCCTGCCTATTGCCCCAGCGTCACCCAGGACAGGATGCCGCCTACTTGCATCACGGTGGCGACGTACTTCCTATACCTCCTGGCAGCCTCAGGGGCAAGCGCTTGGCTGATCAGTTCTGACAAGTCAACCCCGCCAGGTCCCACAGTTGGTCCAGAAAGGGGGTCATGTTCTGGTCCGCGCTGGGCGCAGGTTCCATGAACTTTGCCATTCTTGCTCTGGACAAGGCGTCCGCCACTTCGTTGTCTACTCCCGGCACATGGCATGCCCTCAGGTCTATGTTGCCCTCCAACTGCAATTTAATCAGTCGGCTCATTAGTCATAAAGTGTCTGGGCACCTAGCTGTCCACCTGTTAATTGCTTGAACCACCCCCTTATTATCAGACCATAGTGTCAGCTTCATGTTTCTCAGTGACCACCTCCATACCGTGAGTGCGACTATGATGGGGAATAGCTCAAGGAAGGTGATATTGTTGGTCACGCCCTCCCTCTGCTGGGCACTGTCCTGCGCACCACTTGTTGCCCAAGATCAACCCAAAGCCTGTGCTGCCTGAAGCGTCAGTGAACAGCGCAATCTGTTTGCTAATTACCCAGCCTTCTCTCCATATCAGGGTGCTGTTGAAGTCTGTCAGGAGGGTGTCCCACATCAGTAGGTCTTTCTTGACTGCCCCCCTAATCTCACATGATGGTGTTTTTGGGTAATTCCGTATGTTAGCTGTGTCAATCGCCTGGAAAATGCAGCACGGTGGTTTCGACGCTGGGCCGGACTCCTCCACTCGGTTGGAACGTTTCTCCACGAGAAAACCGCCATGCCTCAAAAGTCCGTTGTCCGTGCTGCTCCCCCCGGCTCCAAAGATAGGAGCCAAACTGGGGGAGGCAGGCTTATATTCCCCCGGCGAAGTTTGCCCCGGCTGGTGCTTTTCACCCCTATTGGGCTATTCATATGGTGCGATGGCCCCCATTGGCCGGGGGGGTGGCGCCGCCGTGGCGGCTGCAGTGTGGGGGGGGTGGGTTCCTCCCGCTCTATGGGCGCTTTTTTGAGCCAACAAAAAAACGGTTCCTGTTGGGGGGCTCTGCGTAGGTTATGGCGCTGGCCTCTTATGCCCCCGTTGGGGGCTGCCTCTGCGATAGGTTGTGTTACAAACCCTGATTGGAGTGCTTACATTGCATTTGCACTTGGTGGATTGTACAGAACAAACAAGGGTACTTTCACAATTGCTTTATTGAACTTCTTGCTTCTCAAATTTGATTGAGAAAGCACCATTTATCCAGTCTTTTCAAAATTTTCTCCGGGGAGAAACCCCCCCCCTTAGGATGTTCAAGCTCGCTCGCTGCCCTTGCTCGCCACGGTGCACTCTGACAGAAAGTTTACGCTACACCACTTTCAAATGTCACCAGCCACCACTGGAGATGGTGGCTGGTGACATAGGACTGTCCTGTTGTCTAAAGCACCTAAAGGAAAACTTGACCTGCTTTCCTTGAACCCAGGACTCCAGAAGTGACTCCAAGGGTCAGCTGGCTGACCTCGTTTTTGATCATTACCACTACAACAAGATTCCAGAGTCCTTTTCCTGCTTTACAGCAGGACGGGGACCTGACTTGGGCCTCTCTGATGGCCTCTGTGGGAGTGAGTCCTGACCACAAGTACTGTCCCCAAGGTCCTGGACCCTTGGCTGTGGTAGAGTGTAGTCCTCCCTGCCTAATTGAAAGCTTCACTGAACTCAATGCCAACAACCTTCATCAATGGTTTCACCAGGTTCAACACCTAGCAGCACCCAATCAATTTCTTCCCTATACTTGACGCTGAGCAGCACTCGAATGATGGCTTCACTGAACTTGACACTGAGTAGTATCCAAGCAACATGGACAACCTACTGTAATATAGTACAAGAATCCTTTTTCAGCTGAATCATTGTTAAAAAGTTTTTCAGTAACAATATCAAGTGAAAGTGAAGAAGATGTTTGTGCAATGTCAATGTTCACTTCAGAAAAGTGTGCACATTTTGGACTGGCTGCATGTGAAGGAAAATACAGGTCAAAGAAAGGTCGACATAAGAACGCACCAAAGTCATTCAAACAGTGTCCGAAGATTACACTCAAAGTAATCAGTTGCTCAATACTTTTTATTATCGACAATGGTATGTCAATAAATATTATTCCTGAGGAGAAATACAGTGAACTATCTCTATTTCCCCGACTTACGCCATTGGAAACTAAAGTGCATACATGGGCCACATCCACACCATGAAAGAGTCAAGGTTCCTTTGTAGCACAGATGAAACATGATAAAATAAAAGTAGAAACACTCATTCATGTACTTCAAGGTGCGGCGTCAAGTGCCTGTTTACTCAGCTTCAGCACAGCTGCTGATGTGGGACTGATATCAGTGAACTATAACATGAATGCTCATTATAAAATAGTAAGTCAGTTCCCTTTGTTTGTTCATGGAAAACTCAAGACCATGAAAGCACAATTACACATAAACACCGACAAATTGCATTTCATTTACAGTATGCTGTTGGAAAAGAACTGGAATCATTATTCAAACATGATATCATTGAGCGCTCCACTGGTCTAAAGCCATGGGTTTCTCCCTTATTGGTAGTAGCCAAGAAGGACAATAAATGAGCTGTACGTATCTGCATTGACATGTGTCAAGTGAATAAGGGAATTGGCATCTAGGTCTGTATATTGCTTACATGATAATACAATTGAATGGTGCGAAGGTCTTCTCTCACCTACATTTGAATAAAGGATATCATCAGTTGAAACTCGAGGAGAATTGCAGGTACATTACAACCTTGTCTACACATATTGGTCTTTTCCAATATAAATTACTGAGTTTCAGTATGTCATCAGCTGAAGAGCTGTAATTTGACGTATCATACAGCCTTTTATGAATGTTTTCAAGTATAGTCATGACATATTGTTTTTCAGATCTACAAAGAAGTACAATAAAACTCTCATGCAAGTGTGTCATGTACGTGTTTTACACAGGCTTACCTTTGAATGGTGAGAAATGTGAGTTCCATAAGACAAAGCTAAAATTCTTTGGCCATATCTTTTTTGATGGGGGTATGACACCCAATCCAGCTAAAAACCAGTCCCCCACAAGATGTGTCTATGTTACGTTCATTCCTTGGCATTGCCAACTACTGTTCTAGATACATATGAGAATGCCACCATAAGTGCTCTGTTGATTAGTGCTTTTTTTGACTTGCTTGGCATAGTTTGCAAGAGGCTGCATTACATTCTTTCTTCCAGAAACCATTGATTATTCATATAAACTGGCACAATAAATGACTCTGAATTCAATGGAAATTGTTTTTGCGTTGTCTATAGATTGTCATATAACTAAATATTTGAACCAAAAGACACAATCAAGACGAGCTTTATAATTATTTCTGTAATCATTAGGTAGTCATAGTCAATTTACTTTATATTTTACCCAAATAACTAGCCATCTCTTGTGTCCAATTAAAAAAAACAGAATTTCTGCAACATCGGGTGCCTATTTCATCATATAAAACATGCATATTGATTTCAGATATTAAATAGCAATGAGAAATGAGGAAGAGCCTAAATGTAATTGAAAGTACATATGAGAATGGATAATTAAGAAAGAGCCCCTGATGGCTTTATCTTCCGCCAGACAATGATAAACATTAATTTAACTTCAATTTTCTTTTTTTTTCATTAATTCACTTGCATAAACAGACACGGAAATTAGCAGCCAAATGGAATCTGCTCACCGTTGAAACAGATTACCGTTAGGAGTTTTCTCTTATTGCATTATATTTCGGTTCATTTTAGTTTTGTTTCTGCAACATTTCCTTGTACATTTATTTGCACTAATTCTTGTTGTCGTTTTTCCAAAAGCCCCACAGGGTCTGATGCGGGCTCTGACGAGGATGAGATTTCTATGACTGAGGAGGAAATGGAAAAACTGAAGGAACATGTGGAAGAAAAGAAGAAACTAATAGCGACCATAAGGAACAAACCTTGGCGTATGAAGAAGAAGCTGTCACTCTTACGGTAACATGATGCGGTGATTCCGCCACAACATTGCAAAGCCTACAGCCCCATTACTAATTAATCCAGAGTGCTTCATACTTAGCGCTTCCATTTCTAGAATACTTTTTTTCCTCATTGTGCTTGTATTTCCACTTGATTGAGTTTCTTGGGCTCCAGCCAAGACAATCATGACCCAATGTATCAGTTCTCTGCAAGAAGGCAACACCATCTGATTGTTGTCTCTGGAAATGGAGAGCAGAGCTGCAAAGGACACAAGAAACTGATACTGCAGCCTTCACCCATACGTCTCCTTTTAATTAAATTCAGTTATCAAGATATCAGAACAAGGGACAAGAAGGTCTCCACAAACAAGCTGCAATTAATAAATACTGCATTAGTAAAAAGAAATCTAAACAGCCTGGTGCACTGAGAATTACTAGAATGCCACAATCGTGGTCGTTAACAATTTGTTGGGGAAAATATATGTGATCTACCTGGTGACTGCAATATTTGTACCTTAACCTGTACATACCTTTCTTTCTGAGGCATAATTGAAACATCCTCACTGACTTGTATTTTAAAAATGTTCATCACTGCTCCACGGTTTTGCAATTTAATTTTAGGTAAGAATAGCTCCTGTTAGAGCCAGCAGAGCATTGTGAGGGTCACAGACTAGGTCCTATTACAAGTTTAAGTGCACATTTCGATCTCTGTGCCAATAGCATTTTACTCAGTGATCGGAATTCTGAGGTGTATGGTAATTATCGCAAGGTGCAGATTTTGCAAAGAAAGATCTGACAAAATTCGTAACATTAACGGTAAAAAGTACACATTTTGGTGTGATAAACAATGAATTTGCACTCTATGCCTCATTTCAAGGGCAAGGACACAGAGTAGGTTGTATTTAATTGCTCAGTAAATATTTCCAGCCTGGGGTGTTGGTCTTTACTTTGTACATTCATCCCTCCTCGAAATGGGGCCCTTAATGATTGAGACATTAATTCACAAAACATTTAGTAAGAAAATATGCAGTTTGAACAAAGAAAGTGAAACTTGAACTTTGCCCATTCACTTAATTTACAGTAGTCAAGACATGGATGGAGAATTGTACTTGTGAATTTCGAGGATATGAATATTGTGATACAAGAATATTGTGAACAAAATACCGAAAGATAAGTGCATATAGAGGAAATGTAGATTTAAAATCCTTAACTCCACATCCAGGTACCTCAAAGATAAACATATATGTGTGCGTATATATATATATATATATATATATATACATATATATTCACTGAAAAAACCATAGGTTTCAGGCCTTATATAGTTAGGAATTAGCATTTAAAAACACCTTTGAAATTCACTGAAAAAACCATAGGTTTCAGGCCTTATATAGTTAGGAATTCGTTTTTAAAAAACCTTTGAAATTCACTCAAAAAACTATAAGTTTTAGGGGTGTTATAGTTAGCTGAACATTTCACTCATACAAAACCATTGAAATTGCTCCTATATAGTTAGTTGTACTAACTATATTTCGCGCACCCGCAATCCACTGCTGATGATGTCACAAATTAGATCATTCATAACATGGTCAGTGACATCACTGATGACATCTCAAATGACATCACTGATGACATTACTGATGACATCATCCAGTGAATGTGGTTTGCTTCGTTATTGAAATTTGCATTATATATATAGCAATTTGCATTGAAGAATGAGTGGATATATATAAATAAATATTTGGATGGAGGATTTAGTAGCAGTGTAATTGACTGTTTACTTGACCAATTTATAATGTCTCACTAAATATAGTGGATAGTGACTAAAATGTGTGAATATCTGTATCACTTTGTCAGTTTTTGTGTAAACTGATTCTACAGTTGGTTACTAGCTATGTGAAAGTCTATATTAGTTATTGATTAGTTAACTGAGTATTTGTATGGGAGTGTGAAAGTGTGTGTGGTTCGGTGGGGGGTGTGTGACTGTCCAAAGATGTGTGAATAGTTGATTCAGTAGATATATGAAGTTAAAACTACATGTTCTAACAGTTTGGGTGAGTGAATCTCTTTATGGGTGTGGTGATGAGCAAATATATTTCTCAATGGTACATGTCCAACAAACTAGAAAAATAAAAGGCAGTGTATGTGTCAGTTGTTTTATATAAATAAGTATACATAAGACTCAATGATTGTGTGAGTGACTGTATGGATAACTGTATACTTGTAATAATGATTTTATAATTCACTAAGTATGACTTACTATCTAAATGAATAGATGAAGTGCTGTTTGTATAAGTGTTTTGCTAAGTAAATATGTAAGTATGATCCATTGTTTGCATAAGTGAGTAGGATGACATTTATTGATGTGACCTCACAGCAACAGACGCGTTTCGGCGAAGGTGCCTTTGTCAATGTTACCGGCACATATGAAACGCCATGTTTTTAACCACACTACAAACAATAAACATAAGGGAAGGACTAACACTCATTTGCTAATGTGAGCGCCATTTTGTAACGGATACATATCACGTATTTTCATCTTCCAACGCTTTATAACACAATAATTCATTCACCAACTGTGCTTGAATGGATCAATGTACCAATGAAATGTCAATTCATTAAATCAATAATTCATTATAGACAAATCTAACAAGGTACAAATGACAAATGACCACTTTAGCGGTCACTCGGCGTAGATGTGAGTTCAATAAAGCCGTGGATCGGCTATTGTCCTTCCCTGAAACATCATTAATCAGAAATTCTAATTCAAATGTCACTAAGAAACAATCTTTTCACTCATTTAGTTTGTAAACCAATCACTTTGAGCACGTCGTGAGTTCATTATAGTACATTTCATTCAAATTATTTTACATATTACAGCTTACTGTCGTCAGGATGCCATTGCATTGTCCTTATAGATAAACAAACATACATAGTAGCTAGTTATACCGATGTACATTGTAAATCTGCCTCGTGTACGTGAAGCATAAAAGGCTTCTAGTAATCAGGAATACCAAGCACATGAGCAGAGCAAAGCGCAACCTTCAATGGTTCATGCACTTCTTTGGTGGTCAGGTAAAGGAAGGGTTTTGTTAGTAAGGAATAAATGGGGATCCAGTGGCAACAATACGAGGTTATACCAATAAAGGCACTCACCTCCCATTGGGTCTTAGGAACCGGCATATTAGTGATAGCAGTTATACGTTCTGGTGTTAGTCTGCGACCCTCATCCGACAGTAAGTGACCTAAATAGATGACCTCCTGTCTACAATTTTGAAATTTAGAAAGGGAAACCCTGTGTCCATATTGTGCTAAATGCGACTGCAATTTAACGGTGGCATCTTTACAGCCATCCTCGGTATCGGTAGCCACAAGAAGGTTGTCAACGTACTGCAAGAGCACATTACCAGGGGGAAGTTCCAAAGAATCTAATTGTGTCTTTAAAGCTTGCCTATAGACACTAGGGCTTTTTGTATAGCATTGAGGAGCACAACAGAATCTAAAGGTAAGTCCAGCTATTGCAGATCCAAACAGATATCTGCTATCTATATGGATTGGTTTGCTGAAAAAAGCTTTTTTCAAATCAATCACAGAGAAGAATTTTGCTGAGGGGGAATCATTGTTGAAATCGTGGTAATGTCTGGAACTACAGGATACTGGGGAATCACTATCTTGTTAACCTCTCTAAAGTCTATTACAAAGCGATAAACATCAGGATGAGCATCAGGAGAATCCAAGAGTGCCTTCTTAAGAATAGGAAGAATAGGGCTATTACACATATTCACCACTGTCTCCTCAACCACACCAGACTCAATCAGATCCTATATTATTTGCAATGAAGCCTTTTCTCCTACTTGTGATATCTTGTACTGGGGAATACGTGGCAATTTGGCGCTGTCCTTTATCTGGATAGAGACCGGGGTGATCGGGAGCAACCCCACATCCATGTCTCCTGCAGCCCACAATGTGCGTGGCACATTCTTAAACTTAGCAGGGGCCTCTTTTGTGAAGCATTGTTTTGCACGGTCCACCTTTGGCCAAATAGTCATGTATACGCCATCTGGAGAACAAAAGATTGTTGCATGTAATCTTTTCAACAAATCCAATCCCATCAAATTCTCCCCGAGGTTAGGAAGTAGGGCTAACAACCGGCATGCCTGAAAAACCTACCATCACATTATTTTGGCCAGACAGAACTGCCCCTGGGACCAGTGAATGAGAAACAGAGCTATTCATAGCACCTGTGTCAATCAAAAATGTTTTCGCGGTGCCTTGCAGGTCCGTCGTGACATAGGGTTCGCGTTGATCTACAGGTACCGGAACTGGTCCCTCTCCCTGTCCTAGCTGGGGGACATCCCCGTCACTTCATCCATGTCTTAGTCTTCATGATAGTACTGCCGTCCTCTGGGTCGTCAAAATAGTTTCCGCTCTGTCGAGTATACAATGTACTGTCTGACTGCATCTCCCCTCGGCCTCCTCTTCCACGTCCTTTGAAAGGCCGACCTCTTGGGGCCTCACCTTTCTGTGATAACACCAGACACTCATTCCGCCAATGTCCCTCCTGCTTACAATATGCACATTGGTTGAGTCCAATGGGCGCATTCGAAGCACCACCCCTGTTCAACCGGGGTAGCTGCTGGGCAGAACTCGAACCTCTGCCTCTTCCAATTCCACTTCCCCTCGATACTTGCTGCATCAACACCCTCGTGTTCAATTCCTTTGACTTTTCCTCCACTTTCTCTTTCTCCTCATTCTCCCTTTACTCATAGTACTGTGCCATACTAAATATTACAGACGAGGAGGAGGTGTTCCAATGTACTTTCCGAAGCCTGCAACCTTGTTGAAATCTCGGGGAGTAAGTTATTAACAAACCTGCTGACAAACAACCGGACTCTTCCTATGACAGATCCTGACCACTAAAGTCTGGAAAACACCCCTTTTATACCTAGTAAAAAAATCAGAAACACTCTCGTCCTTCTGACGACATGCAGTCAACTTGTCCTAGTCCACTAGACTTGGCAGGATTAGGGAATGCATATAAGTAATAATAAGACCTGGCAATGGTAATAACTCTGCCTTCTGCTTCATGATGGGCTTGCGTTTCTTGTCCCACGCCTTAATCTGATCCCATGTTCCGCCCAATTCCACTAGATGATCCTGGGTATGCACTTGCCTTCATATCTTTACCGGTACCAACAGGCCAAAGATCAACTCAATATCAGCTAACGTCATCAACTTGGAGGAGGCCACTTCTCTCAACTCGTTGTAGTACACATTCAGATTTTTGCGAGGGTCCGGCAACTGAGCCTTAAGGGATATTACCTCACTCCTCATCCAAGGAGTATAAATCCACTGTTCCTGAAACCGAACATCGACTCATGGCCTAATCACAGTATTCGTCGAGTCGCGCAGTTCTGGTATTTCAGGATGGTAAATGGGATGGACTTTCCTCATGGGACACTGTGTCACTATCGTTGGAACCTTTTGGAGCAATCTGCTCTGCTAACCCACCAAGGTCGTTACATTACTAAAAAAGTCTTGTTGGGGGCCATACCTGTAGCATATACCCTGTCCCGTATGTCATAGATGATCTGCGGTGCAACACCCTAAAAACACTGTTCACACAGTCCTATCAGCGTGGCCGACATATGCTTAAGGGCATGCTGCTGTATGAAAGGCTCGTAATCTTTCATCACACTCCACACATCTTCCTCACTATAGATCGCATTCCGAGCCCACTGAGCTGCTTGATCCGCCACAAATTGCTTTTCCTCATCATCCACAGCAGAGCGCACCAACACTTTCTCCAAGCGGTCTCGCTCTGCTTCCCAATTCGCTTCATACATCCCATGCACAAGGCTCTCGCCATTTTGCAGTGTTTGAGGTATCACACTTAAGGGGGAAAGAGCAGATGAAGAGACATGTATCATCGTGAACGGAGACTGTACTGTAGGAGGAAAACGGGGCTTAGCAGCAGATAGATAATAGAGCTAACGGCTCCCGCCCCTGTGACTTGCGTAAGTAGAGGAGGAGCAAGCAGGCCTGAGCTGAGGCATTAAGGCTAGAAACAGAAACACTAGAGAGGGCGGCACTGGGACCAAAGACTGGGATGTTGGAACTGTTGGGTATATCTGTTCAGGGGCATAAGGAGGTTGGGGGCGAGAATCTAATAACTCCTCAACAAAAACATCTTCTTCCTCTTTAGCAACATAACATTTATCATTCTGCAATCATCTGCAATCAATACTTCCTATCTGAACATTCTATGCATTTCTCTATCTTTTCTCTCTTATAGGCCCCTGCTTTCTGCGTTATTGTTTACGTCTGTCTCTTCTGGGCCTCCTTCTCTTCTCTCATACGTAGTTGCTTTGCTTCATTCTGCCATACTCTTAAAGAATCAAACATCGACTGCCTGCTCTTTTTGGCGAACTTGTCCTGCAGAAGTTCAGTTTTTGTTCATCAAACGAGCCAGTAAGCGGCCACTGTAAATCAGCATTGTCCCTGGTATATTTATTCCACAACATGCTAAAGATAATAGGACCAAAGCCGTGCTTCAAGTATACACCAACATTTGGGGTATCCTCCAAAGGCGCAGTCTGCCTCTCTTCTATTAGAGCCTCAGTAGAACAACACCAATATCCAAAACACCCTAATTTACAAGGCATCTTAACATAAGACACTTGCACTGTCCCCAACGGGCAAATATAACCCTAACGAACAAAAGAGTTTGAGAACCAAAACAAAAACGGTCCAAGGACCACATCCTACAGTCCAGAGACTGCCCCAAGTTCAAGAAGACAGTCCGGAGACTGCACCATGTTCAAAACGATAGACTTTAGCACCAGATCTTTTCAAGAGTAAGCCGAATTTCCAGTTTGCCTGGCAGATTGTTCGCAAACACTCTGTGTCTTTTAAGGGTCCGCAAACCCACCAAGTTAAAACCAAAACAGTCCAAAGACCGTACTAAGACGCAGCCCGTCGGCTAGTGCCGTTAAAGCAAGGCAGTCCGAAAACTGTATCAAAACAGTCTGGAGACTGTACCAGGACACAGGCCATAGGCTCGTGCCGTTCAAGAATGGCTCAATTTTTCCAGGAATCAAACCACTCACCTGGTGCACTCAGGTTAAGCAAGGCTATTCTCCACTGCTAAATCTTCGGACCAAACGGTCAACTCAAAGGTTTTGCCTTCTCAGGACCCCAGCCGGTGACCACTAGATGAGGAGTCACCCAATCAGACGTGTGGGGCAGCCAAGAGAACTGTGCTCTTTCCATGTATGGATCCCCAATCCGCCCGACTGACTAGACGCCACCCCTACCCTGCAACCCGTTTATGGGTGAGTCTGATCACCTTGCAGGGTCCCTGTTTGGGCCCAACTGTAGGAATTGGCCCTTATGGGCCATATTTGGTAACTGAGAACCACCTACTATGTCTTCCCAAGTGACTAAGACTCGGTCAGACAGTAGAGAATACAAACAGGCATTTATTAGCAATATTCTGCAGAGTAGTTCAATCTGACCTGCACC
Source organism: Lissotriton helveticus (assembly GCF_964261635.1). Classification (NCBI taxonomy): domain Eukaryota; kingdom Metazoa; phylum Chordata; class Amphibia; order Caudata; family Salamandridae; genus Lissotriton; species Lissotriton helveticus. Next base: position 879,235,722 of record NC_136071.1, on the reverse strand, counting down.
CTAAGATGTTTGCTGAGGGACTGGCCCTCCAACAGCCTCCAACACGTAACCATTCCTCCAGGAACCCCCAACCACGCCCACAGTGGAAAGTTACAGGCTTAGGCTGAACGTGAACAAAAGAGGCACAGAAGGATGAGCTACCACCTGCTAGATGGGTACACATTATCACAGTTTCAAGGTTGCCGTGCCGGGTCTCAGCGTCTCCTAACGTGGCAGCAGAGCTACACACATGGATAGGTATGCAAGGGTAGAATGGCCTCTTCATTAGTAAGATCGAAGGCAACCTTGAACTGAAGAGGACATAATAACTAAATAGAGTCTTCGGCTGAGGCAAGCAAAATGAATAACAGGGCTAGTTCGGACACAGCCTAATAGGGATTGCGAAATACAAAATGGAGTCACACTTGCTAACTGAAGCTTGCGCATTACAAGGATAACTCCGTGGGTTGGATAACGTAAATACTCATGAGATGTCATTTAGCCGCACACTGCTAACCAACTACGGCATGAAATAAGTTTATAATAAGAATGGGGTTTTTCAAACCTAACAGGCTGATTTAAGTACCTTATTTGGATACCCCATTCCCGAAATCTGTCAGTCATGATGCTGCACTCAGTCTCATGTCTTTCATTATTCTAGCAATTTCTTTAGGCACAAAGAAGCCAGCCAAATGGAATGTTCCCTTTGAGGGTGGTTGGATGGTGGCTCCAAGCATGTAATATGCTGTTGCCAGCTGTTTCCTTTCTATACAGTTTTGTTGTAAGTTGTCCTTTAGTCACTGTGAGACAGATGTCTAGGCATTCTAACTTGTGATGCTAATCTTTTGTCTGAAAGCAAGATTCAGGTTATTGGTTTGTAGTATGCTAATAAATTACGTGGTAATCCTTTTTCACCATCTCATATGGCAAACAAGTCATCAATGTATCTTTTCCACATGATAACATGGGGAGTGTATGTCTATTTGGCTTTTGTAAAGAGCACCTGCTTCTTCCACCATCCCAGGAACAAAACGGGGGAGGAAACAAGTGCCATTCACAGTATTGCACATTTGTCTGTAGTAGACATCATTAAAGCAAAAGATGTACTGACTCAAGCAGAAAAAACCTAATTTTACCCAAAATGAGGGCATGGTCAATTACCTGTATTGATCTGTCTCTCAGCGAGGAAACATATGCAACAATCCCTTAGTAGTTGGTCTATACAAGAATGAAGGGAGTTGACATATAAAGTCATCAGCTGGTATTTTGTAGCGAAAATCTGTGGTGTCCCTACAGTATGATGGCAAAGATAGTACATCTGGGGTTAGGAACTGGTTCAAATACATGGCTGTTGGTTCAAGTAAATCCCCATTTCCTGAGACGACAGGTCTTCTTGGAGGGTGCGTGGGGTGCTTCTGTACTTTAGGTCAAAAGTATATTGTGGGTATTTTGGGTAGTCCACCAATAGAAATCATATATACCACCTTTGTCCATCCACATACCCAATCGAGTCAAATAATCAACAAGAGAAATCCTATATTTAGACTGGTTGATTACCAAAGAGCATTTTCTATCACTAAGCTGCCTATGTGCTTCACCACACTATTGGTCAATGTTCAAAATGACAATGGACCCCCACTGTCCAAGACTTTAATAACAATGTTTTTGTCATTAGTGCATTTTTCTGGGCTTTGGTCAGATTTTATTCTCCAGACTACCTTTGATCCCTCACTTTTCCTAATTTGATTGTCATGGTCTACTGGAAAGAATCAATCACATCATGTGGTGTGTTGGGATTAGTTTGACTTTTTGGCTTGAAGCTACCTACAGATGTATTATCGATATCAAAGCCCATCTCTACAGGATTGTCACTGATTGCTACATCCTTGTCTCCACTGTGTTCTAGGAGATCCCAAAATGCATGCTCTGATGGCAGAGAGCCCTGTGAATGACTCATGACCTGGTTTTAGCTGTCCCCTCTGTTCGTATCCAGTCAATGCAGAAATATTTCTGGCCCCTGTTTCTGTCTGGGGACTGCCCTCCCTTATGGGAATTTTATGCTTTGTATGTAATTTCATAAATTTGAGTTCCTGACAGAAAAGGAACCAATCAATTTTGCATTGTTATAGTTGAAATTGACTGTGGGGCAGAATGTGATACCCAATTCTAGCACATTTCTCGCTTCATCCATAAGAATTCTATTAGCTAAGTTAATGACAGTTAATTCAGCATTTAGTGCTCTTGATTTCTCCTTTTGGATTTTCGCCATGGTTTCTGTCTGGGGCGACCTATCCCTCTGTGTGTTTTCCTCAACCTCTGCCGGCACCTCTTCTGCCTCTGCCCCAACTTCTCAGTTTGCTACGTCTTTGTGGTTCTAGGTTTTGTTTGAGCAGTTTGAACTGATCTCTAAAAAAGTAATTGGAGTGGTGGTGCCTGCTGTAATGTCTGCTGCGTCTCTTGTTAATGAGCTCACACCTGAACTCGATGCAGCCGAAGATAATTCGTGGCATATGTTTTTTGGCATTGTTCTGAGTTGTTGCCCAGGTATATCAAATCTGCTGGCGAAAGTTAGAATTCACCCCTCCATTTAATCCTTTTTATCTCTTAGGAACATTCTCCTTTTCTTACTTTTGATTTCCTCCTTATATAATTTTAGTCCCTCAGATATGATGATTAGGAAATCTTTCACATAATTCTCCTCCTTATGTTGGTCAATTTCAGATTTTAGTTGTGCCAGTTCCATTCTAGTCGCCGCTAGATGAATCCTGGTGCACTTCACCAGAATCTTAAGCATGTGCTTGCAGAGCCCTCTCGTTGAGGAGTACTGTGTGTGACTTCTCATTTGTGGGTATGATGATAACCCTTAAGCCCCTAGGTACTCTATCCACCTAAAAAAAAAATTGAAGTATGGAGTCTTTCCACCATTTATGAATTTTTCTCTTAGACAGTTTTCTCCAACAATGCCTTTTTTTGAATGATTATTGCCTTCTCTACTGTTGCTGTATTGTTGCTCTGCTCCAAATGTACACCCTCCTTGCTGCTCTCGTCGATCATCACTCGTCCTTCCTCTAATCTTGATTTATTAATTTAATCCATGCTCATTGAAGCGGGTGGTATATCGTCACCACAATACTATGCACGAACCATGAGTGTGAGTTCAGAACAATGGACTCTCCGAGCGCTTGCCTTAGAATGTCTATACTGTGTGGGTGGTTTTGTGTATGCAGTATATACTGGAGGCAGCGGTGTTTACAGTGCTATCTCCCATGGTGCCGACTCCAAACAATAAGACACAGTGCTTTTGACATGCACTTGTACGTTGTTTCGATGAAGTCGAAGGGTGGGTTAGAAAGTGGGAACCAGCTTTTTTTAATGAGTTGCAGCTGCATTAGCAAATGCTTCCATTCACAATCACACTGGTGCCTGAAAAACAGGCTGTAGCATTTGTATCAATGTCAATATGCAAAATGGAGGAATCTTTAAGGCATTACTCACTGTGAATTATCGCATTTATTGTGATGTCAAAAACAAAGCATTTCAGGGATGTACGGCATTACAACGCGGGCTTTTACACCGCGTGCCGTTACAACGCTGTTTTTACAACGCAAGTCGTTACAACGACTTGCGCTGTAAGGGCTGGATAGTGGAATAGTTTAATTTTCTATTCCAACTCCAGCCCACGTTACAGTAGGGAAAGTGTTGGAATAGAAAATTAACTATTCCCTATCCAATAGCGCCCTCCAGCGCAAGTCGTCGTAACGACTTGCGTTGTAAAGGCAGCGTCGTAATAGCAGCGCGGGGTAATGCCCGCGTTGTTAAGGATGTTTCCCCATTTCAGTGTTGTAGTGTAGTTCCTATATTCCCATTAGGCTCTGGAATAATATACCCTATAGATATGACATAGGAACGAGATCAGTATGTCTCTATTGAATATACTAAACTTAATTGTGAGTGCCAGCTAGCTCAGAGGTCACTAGAAACATTCTCGAATACACAAGAAGGGATTCGTTTCTGACAACTGCATAAACATAACAACTTTGTTGCCCTAGGGCTAGAACAAATATCTTCAGAGTTGTGGAAAAAATAGCTAACTATTTTAATCAGTCAATCGTGCATGCTTCTTTTCTACAGAGTTGCAGAGAAAATAGAGGGACGGGCGTTTCAATAAAAGGGGGGTTATTGAACAGTCTTCTTTCTCATGCAAGAGAGGTGAACTGCTACAATCGTTAGACAGAATGCAAAGTATAATGCGTACAGCGTAAACAGTAGTATAAAATAATACTGTAATAGCATTGTCTTGTGCTGTGATATATAAAAATACATACATAGATAACAGAGGCTAAAATACTCAACTGGTGCTTCTAAAATATGCCTACCCCAATGTACCTAACCTAGGTTTAGTACCAGTGAAGAAGTAAGTGTGGTCTTTAGCATAGGTTTCGTTTTTTTTGCCTAGAATTGCCAAAGGTTTCCCTCGGTTCTAATCAGCGCCATACCTTAGAATGAAGGAGGTTGTCTCTGACTCGATTTCCCAACCCCCCACAAGGGGAGTCAGAAACACTGGAGCTGGATTCTCGGCAGAGGAGGACAGCATCTGATCAGTGCGTCAGCTGGAGAGTCGGCTTCCTTAAGCACTTGCTGTAGCGAGCTGCGTCGGGCAAGTAGATACTCGAACTGCACCGAACCATACTGTGCTTTGCCATAGCAAGTGAAGGTATATTTATACATTGAAGGTGTTTAGTAATGCCAGCTTTGAAGTAAAGTCGGGCATATGAACGTCATGGATGAACCCCTAAGGAATAGTTGTTCATGCATAATAATGAGTTTCTTGGAGAAATCAATATCCAGTCCCATCTGCTTAAGAGTCTGGTTTTCCTTGAAATCGTTGTGATGTTTAGTGAACACATGGAAGTAGCCATGCCTGTATTTGGGTAGCATGGATTATGCCTAAATAAGGGCTTGATTTCTATGCCTATATAAGTGCAACGTGAATTGTAGCTATATAAGGGCATGAATTCATTCGGAATTTAAAACGCCATACAACACCCACTCCACTTTCTTATGTACGACATTAGTAAGTTCTAAACACGTTAAACATATCTAAACATGAAGTGTGAAAAAACCCACCCAAAGCACATAAAAATGCATTTGAACTGGATGTACACATAAAAGATGCATTGGTGCTGTACGCATTTAAAGCAATGTTTCGTTCTAAGCATATATGTAGACATTTGTAAATGCTATCTGAATGAATCAAGAGAATAAACATTTATGAAATGGCTCGAAAATACAGAAGAAAAAGACCGAAACCATTTCATGTCAGAATACATAAAAACATTTGTATATGTGGACAAGGTCCCTGGAAGATTTTCAAAGAATTCTTGTTCTCTATGAATACTTCTACTTTAAGCAGATTACTTGTGCCAAAAAGGTAAAAATACAAATTTTGAAAAAAAAAAAAAAATAATAATCATAGGAAAAAAGAGTCCCAAAGTCAGAACTTCGTTTTGAAAAAATGAAGGTCAAATTCAAAGTCTCTCAGAACACTGTGTGCCAAATCAAAAGTCAGTGTTTGTGTTTGGAAAAAACATCAAATCTTCTAAGTCTGTAAAAAATGTGTCTAGCATTGTAGGTGAAAGCTGGATTACCTCCTTTAGAAGATTAACCGCACATCAATATGTTACATCGCCGTCAGCATTGGTTGCATTAGCAATGTTCGTGATGGATGGTACCTGCGCTCCTGTTTCCTCTAGTACCTCACAGTCAGCATTTTACGTCTGTGAGATCTCAATGAATGCCATCATCAGAATTGGTAGCCGCTGAGGACAACACAGTGCATGGGCCGTTACTGGTTCAAGTAAAGTATCAACATCTGTTGGCATGACTGATGGGCATGTGAGACATGTTTCTAACACGCATTCTTCTCCTCATAGCAGGCAGCGGAGAATAGGTAAGATGCAATTTTGCCAAATTGGTCTGAATGACAGAAACCATGTGGTATTTAATTCTTGTAGACGAGGTAGGACCATGATTTGGACGATGCACTCACGACACTTTATCGCCAGTAGAGTTGTCTCCATGCATGCATACAGCAAGTGACCCTGGCTGACCCAGTTACTAGATATGGCACACCTGGCAACATTCCAAAGCAGCTGTGATCGTTCAACATGAGGTAACTTCCATTTAAAAGTTGTCCAAATATTGGATCAATCACCGCAGCTGGTGAACCTTGCAGGTGGCTGGATAAGTTGTTAGAGAAACCATCACAGGCCCTGTGTAAGTTTATAACCTGACCAAGGAGAGAACCGCTTAGTGCGTTTTCCCAGTTTTTCCCGCTAAGAAACACGTCACGCCCCCCACTCCAACATCTATGTGTGTACGGTAATTCCCAGGATGTATTGATGTATTCTTTACCCAACCTTTCATATGTGCCTGCTGATGTATGTTTTAGGCAATACTGAAAATGGAAAATTGTAACAGGCAGAGTGATTGTTCCATGTATCATCCATTCAGTAGCTAGCTTTTCAGCAACTGTAAATGGCAATCTTTCCATTTTTTCAATGCTCAGCACCATATAGTCTGCCCCCCTTTGTGCCAATTTGATCTGTTTATCAGTGAGATTGAATTCTGAAAACAGTGACGTAGTATTGATTAAATGCCAAGGCACATAGCCTGAATTAAGGTTTTGCAACGTCAAGCCTAATAGCATGATAGAATGTAATTGCGACTGACTGACCATGTTGCAACATGACCTGTTCCATGATGTCTATGGCAGAAGACACTATGCTGTCCAATGAATATATCCTGGACAACAGAGTTGTTAACCCATTGTCAACCACAGAGAGAGTTTTTTCTAAATTAATATGATCAATTTCTCGTATTCTTTCTGCAGTCTCTGCTTGCGTAATCTTCCATGCTTCATTATAAGCAGCATAGATACCGGCATATATAAAACATTTATGAGGCAGTGTTCTTGGTCGTAGCAAGAATTCCCCAAGATCAGCGCCATCTTTAAGTAAAGATAAGTGTTGTTTTACATCCTTAAGTGTAGATCTATGTAACCATTCAATGCGCCGTTTCCCTACTCTGTATGTTGTTACTATTCCTGGATGCTGTATTTGAACATATCTTGGGTCTGGCCTAGTGAATGTGAAACCCTGTGTTTTGTGCAGGAATCTATCTTGACAGTTGTTTGTGTCTGTGGGCCAGATTAACCATTTTTTTCCAATTTGAATCTGTTCTGTTGTGATGCAAAATATTAGTATGTACGTCGACCTCGCCCTCTGAAGTGTTACTGCTATATGGTGTAGGTGTAGGTATAGACGGATTGTTCAGGTCTTTTATCTTGGATAACCCAAGACAAGACGTCTGTTGGCAGTGTCATTCAAAAACATAATTTGCTCAGGGATGATACAGGCTCTAAACATAGCTTCAATCCCCTGTACCTGCCAATCTTTTGTGCCCCAGACTGTTTTCGTCTCAATGTTGTCTTTCCAAAAGTCGAAACCTAGTTTAGACATTTGAGCATAAAAGGGTGCAGAATAAATTTGTTTGGTATTTGGCAACATACTTTTCATGTCTGTTTTGTTTATATTTCGAAAGTAAAATGATTCTGGATTGGATACATTGAACCCTGAAAAGTACGGAAATTTTCTTGCAAACTTTTTGAGCTACCCTTTGGTGACGTAGGACAATGTTCCCATTGGTTATACATTAACACATTTCTAGGACTTGCAGATTTGTGCAAGAAATTATGACCATAATGATTATAACAATACATTTGTTCATAGTCTGATGAACCTTCTAAATGTTCATGATTTGTGAATACTGCAGACATTTCTGAGTTCAACATCATATTATTAACAGTCTTGAAGTCCCAGTCATCAGAAAAGGTACTTGATGAAACAAAGTCACTTAAGGAAATCTTGAATAAATGTGGAATCGTCAACAGCTCCGACGGGCCAAAAATGTCATAATCCATTTTGTCCCATGCTATACCACCAGGTATAGGAATGGCTGCGATGTTCACTGATGACAAGTCTCTTTGTTCACAATGGGATGATTTGTGTGGCTTTAGGAATAAGTTGATGTTCTTACTTGCTGTGTCCATTTTGACATATCTCCCAATTATCAGTATTCCCAAAGTAATTACCAGAGTCAACCAAAGTAGCAGAAAAAATACACCCAAAACAATCCAAAGTTCAATCCATGGTGAAACCAGATAAGTCTTTTCCAGGTGATGAAAAAGGTTTGTTGCTTGTTCTTTCAAAGTTCTTTTTACTGGCATCATTTCAGGCTCGCTGGGATCCTCGGAAAAAGTTAATGAAATAGCCAGAGGCAGTTCTGTCAATTGTTGGGATTGCATCAGGATTCGTTAAAATCGCTGGAACCAATTGATCACTTGTTACTTTTGTTTAGTCAGATGCTACTTCATTGTAGACAGGCGTTTCCTGACAAACTGTTATTTGGGTCTCAAGAGGTACAAGTTCCATAGCTTTGTTGCTTAGTCCTTCATTTCGCACTGCATATTCTTCAAAGATGATGAGTCTCTCAGTTTGAACCTCTTGGATAGAAGCTAGATTAGGGCATCTGCTACATTCGCAGAGTCCACTTGGCCTACTGCTTATTATCGCCCACATGATGTGGTTTGACCAGGTCGATCAACACAAACCTGTTCTCCTTTTTACCAGCAAGAGGCGGCAGTAATACTGTTCTTGATCTGCGGATTGCTAGGTCAGGTACTGGTTGCCTGCAAGAAGGCCCAAATTCCTTCTTGTCCGCGATCTTTTCTCTGACTAGATCACCAACCTTTGGAATAACCAGACTGGCCTTGCTGGAACGGTTGGTTTTTCTTCAGTGGTGGTTGGCTTCAAGAACACATTACTTTGTTTCATTCTTACTTCATTTAGGTCCTGTAAAACATCCAAACGGTCTTTGATATCAAAAGGTTTTTGGTCTACCCCTGAAGTCTGACAATCGAGGTCCGCTACTAACATTCTGGTCCCAAAAAGCACTTCATATGGAGTGATACCCCCTAGAGAACTTCTTGGCAGATTGTTAAGACTATGTTGGACACTTATTATCGGCCTAATACCCTAGCTGTTATAGATTGCTTTATGTCCCGGTTTTTTCTCTCCACAACTGAATTTCCCTCAGGAAGGAATGAACTAGAGTACAGCAATACACCACCCAATTTGGCCATGGCCTCCTTGTAAGCTCGAGAGCTAAACGCAGGACCCTGGTCAGAATATAGCGTGCCGACTGCATATGTGCCGATAAAGACTTGCAAATCTTTTATAACAGTTCAAGCGTCAGTTCGAGCGCTGAGGTCACATCCAAATGAACCTTGAACACGAATCCACTGCGACCGTGATATATTTATAGTTACCATCCCTCTGTAAGGGACCGCAGTGGTCCAGGTAAACGCAAGCTAATGGTTATCTGAAATTAACAGGGGCATCTGCGCAGGATGTTTCACAGTAGAGACTTTCATCTTTTGCCATATTTCACATTCCAAAAAATAGTTTCTAGTTTGTTTCCTCATGCGTGGCCACCAGTATCTCTGTTTTAATAATGACACTGTGGTGGAAACACATGCATGAGCAGAGGCAAGCCCTTCATGTGCTGCTTAGATTAGTCCTAATCTATGTTACATGTTTGGAATTACTCTATCCCCCACTCCAGGGATTCGAGCAAACAGAACATTGTTCGTATCAGTTATATATGAGTATTTGAGTGGAAACCCTTTAGGTAATGTTTTACCACTGTCTTTGTTTGTGGCATTGACAGCTAGCATTAAACAAGTGATTGCAGCTACGGAAGCCGTTTGTACAGCTGCCTTCGCAGCTTCATCAGCCAATGAATTCCCTGCAATGTGAACGCCATCACGTTAATGAATCAGCGTATGTATCACGTGAGTGTTTTGTAGTCCTTGTCGTAACTGAACTACTTGTTCGCAAAGCGTTTTATGCTTGATTGTGCCACCTTTTGCATATTTATAACCGTTTTGAATCCAGTTTTGCAAATATTCATTGTAAGATTGAACACAATATTATGAATCGCACACTATGAGTGTGGGGAATTCGTGGTCCATATTCTCAAGTGCCATCTTGAATGCTTGTAGTTCAGCTCACTGAGCTGTACAATCTCCTAAGGATTGAGTTTTAGTGACCATTGGTCTAAATTTGCCATTGTGCCAACGACCTTTAACAATCGCGCACGCCGCACTAGGCTTGTTTACCCACCGTAGTGGGTTGAGCTGATCCGTCAGTATAAATTATACATTCATACTGCTGTAGAGGCAGAATTTCAGTAGGCAGAGGACATTCTTGTTCGTATTGTAGAAATGCTTGTGTTTTCAAATATGAGTCAAAAACGTATTCAACGTATTTTACAGCAAGAAAATTAACCCATTGTATCCATCTCAGATGTAAAGCTTTAGCATTTGGAATGCTCGCTTTTGTCACCGCCTCTAAGACAGGTACAGGTGTAACAACCATAATGCGCTTACCCTGTGCGAGGGCTCTCTCTTTTGCTACAGCAGTCTGAACTGTTGTCAGAATGTTTTCTGTTGAAGTGAACTTCATTTCTGCTTGTGTGTACAAGTGTGATTTGTAATCTATCAGTACGTGAATCCGCATTGTCCTGGAATGATTCAGATCACTAAGTTGTGTACGTTTACGCGTGTTTGTATATGGTTAGTTGCTAACATGCCTGTTTGCAATGAATGCAAAGTCTCTGTGTGTTTTTGTGCCCAATTGACTGTTTTAAAATCAGGTTTGATTAATTTGTAGAGAGGTTTAACCCTTTCTGAGTAGTTTAGAATGTATGTTCTTCCGAAATTCAGGACACCTAGAATTGACTGTAAGTTTTTCAGCGTTTTTGGAGGTTGGAGCAGCGCACATTTCTCTAGAAAGTTTGCTGCCATGCTTTTGCCTTCACTTGAAAGTTCGTATCCTAGAAAAAGGACGTTGATATGGGCAATTCTAGATTTTTTTAATTGATTTGTAATCATCAGAGGCGAATCCAAGTATATCTGTTAGATAGATGTCATCCACATATGACAATGCTTCATCATCATGAGAGTGTAGTAACTCTGTTACCCTTGCTGGGAATAACCCAGGACTATTCTTGAATCCCTGAGGGAGACGACAGAAGTGACGTTGTGTCCCCATAATTGAGAAAAGGGTCAGATACCTACTTTCTGGTGCAATGTTTTGACAGAAGAAACTGTTAGAAATATCTAATGTTGTTTTACATTTCTTACGCACAATAATATTCATTAATGCCATACTGTGTGCATTTTGCACTGCAAATGTTTTGCAACAAGATCTAAGATCTCCCTAACCTGTTTTTTAGCTTCTTGCGTAACTGGATACTGCCTTTGTGCAGTTGGTTGATTTTTTAAATGGATCTTATGGTGAGGAGAATCCTCATCCCATCCCACATGATTTTTGTATAATGCAGGAGCTTGGGCTAATGCCCATTTCCTGGCATATGTATATTTTAAATGAATTGGAATATGGTTGTAGAAGGCTGGCATAATGATGTCTTCACCATGTGGGCACTCCCATACGAATTCTGGTGGCCAGTCTTGTTCAGCTAGAAGAATGTCATAACCAGGGTTCCCGCTAACCTGCGCGGCTGCGCGCCCGCGCACCTCTAAGGCACGGAGCGCGCAGTGTCCTGTGTAAAGCGCGCACACGTTCTCGCCGTCGCCCACTTTTATAATGCAAGCGGCGAAAAACGGCAATTTACCGGTTGCCTGAGGCCTTTAGGAAAGTATTCCTGTTAATCACAGCGCCCGTCATTCGCTGCAATTAACAGGAATATTTTCACATTGGCCTGCAATCAGCACCCAGCAGCGCTGTATTTAGAAAAGAACTAAAGCAAGTCTGAAAGCACGACGTGTGAAGCACACATGCTTTCACACTTGCTTCATTTCCACAACAGCAGGATATCAGAGAAACAGCACGAGGTGGAAAAAAGTGCAACACCCTGCCACCGTGCACTGGCCACAGGCCACCCAAACATAGGCACTGGGGCCGCTGCAGCTTCGCACAGGCCCTTCTCTCGGGCAGAAATAGGATACAATGTGCTAACAGTGCACTTTAAAAAAAAATAAAAAAAGTTACATTCCTCCTCCCAGCGCTCTCCCTGCTGATTAACTATTTCGCATGTAGGGTCGTGGGTACGTTTTGAGCCTGAATTTGTTTTTAAAATTGCAGGAATATTTGCCTCACTTGGAGGTTGGATTGGAGAGAAACATTCTCACTCACTGTGTCACCTTCTATGGCATTACTTAAAAATCTGTAATGTAGCTTCTCTGATACCGGTGTTTTACCAGATCATCACAATCATTTATCTATGTGTAATACAGAATCCCTAGCATGCAGTCTAGCAGCAGGTAACTGTCTTTATTTAACCCTTAGTAGAGTTTGTTCTTTCAGAGTGTCTTGTAGAGTTGGCCTCAATTGGCTAATGAGTCCCATAGTACTCAATTGTAGAGGGAATATATTCAATTAATATTATCTGATTGCCTCTAACTTGAATCTAGGTGTTTATGCTATTTTTTCATTTTTCGCTGTTTTCTTTTGCACAGGCATGGCCCAGGGGCATAAGACCACTTTCCAAGAGAACCAGATCTTACACATTATTTTTTAGGCACCAGGAGATTAAGTGATTTGCCCAGAATCACAGGATGGTGAGCCAAGGTTGGTATTCCCACCTGTTTCCCCGGTGCTAAAGTCAGACGCTTGAGCCCTTAGGCCACATCCCTAGCCAGGCCTTTCCAAGTCTCGCCTATAGACAGCTGTTAGCTGTTGTCGAAGACGTATTGTGGGAAAATAGAACACTAAACCCCCTCCCCACAAATTCAACCGGTACCTCAAATTCCATCAGGAGAGTGAAGCTAGTAAGGTCTGTCCTCCCTAAAAGAGGTCCTTTCATTCCTCCTATCTATTAATCTCTCAAACCTTTAAGCCTTTCATCCTGCATCCATTTCATCTGTCTATTCATGCTCCCATCCGTCTGTCTTTTCATCTAATACATCCATCCTTCCTTTACCATTGCATTCATCCATCCAGCCATCTATCATTTCACCCACCTTTTATCAATCACCCATCCTTTCACCCTTCCATCCAGGTTTCATTCATTTATCCAAACATTCATCCTTCAATCCATTCTTATGTGCACCCACGCATGCAAATATAATTTTGCTCTTCCATCTCTCAAACCTTTCACCTTGTTATCCATCCTTTTATTGACCGGACCTTCTTGTCGCAGTTTCTTCCTCCTTTTCATATTTCCTATATTTCATTCTTCCTTTCTGCCCTCCCTTTCTCTTTCCCTCTATTTTCCTCATTCTTTCTCCATCTGTTATGGTTTCTACCCCGCATTTAGAAAAGAAATGCAGCAAGTTTTTATATAGTGCAAACTCAATCCGAAAGTTTTGGAGCACTTGATTTATTATTATATCTTTTTTTGTATGCATGGGGAGATTAATTGATTTGCCCAGAATCACAGGATGTTAGGCTGACCGAGACTAAAAATCCATCTCCTAAATCGACAGCTCGAGTATTAAGCCACAACCCCAACCACGTGAGTGGAAGCATTTTCAATATTATATACAACTTGATGCATGAAACAACCATTGACAAAGCCAATAGTCTTGTCTTCTTGTAGGTGTAATGTTACTTGTATTATATATCTGGATGCAATGACAGAAGCAGCAAAATATCAGTAGGGTGGCACACTATGCGATGCACATATTTTTATGTTAATTGCTTTTAAGCCGCACCCTTAATTGCATCAGTTACACCCTTTTGAAAGATCCCCGAGTATTTTGATCCCACTCAAAGCCTTGGTCTCCACACGCAGGCAGGTTCTAGGTGCACACAGGTTGGCTGCAGCGCACAGACCGTACTCTGCCGCACACAGAGAAAAATTATTAGAGGGAACATTGGTCATAATCCTTAGAAAGTCGATCCCAAAAGAGAGCTCTTATCTTTCTTGGTATGTCTCCCTCCATCCGGAGTGTTACTTCATATAACTTATGTGGAGAATTAACCCTGGTATCTGCAGTTTCAACTTGAATGAAGTCTCAACCTGAATGAATTCATTCAAGTCCACTGTCTCCAGATGATCCTTCAAGTTCTTGCAAGCTATGGTGACTTCTGCTGCGCTGTCCAAAATTGCCTGAGCCCATTCCCCGTTCTTGAGTTGTGTCCTCAACATCCTCGGCATGTCTGATCTTTAGACCTGATACCTTCTTTTTGGTGAATTAAGGTTTCTTGTTTTTCTGAACGTGTTGATCGTCTTTGGACTTCATGCGTTCTTCCTTGTGTTCTGACCGTCCTCTTCTTTCGGATATCTGTGACGAGGTCTGAAAGGTACGAAAGGAACGTGCATCAGTATCTTGATATCTATCAGGTTTTCCCAATTTATCCCTATTCCTGAGGTTATACCTCATTTCAGAGGGCTCCTTTTGAGGAGACCTACCTCTGGAATGAGAACGCTTCTCTTTAGAAGTTTGTTTGGTGTTTTCCCACTTCTTTTTAGAAGGAGTAGGAGTGTATTTAGTGAAGACCTTTTCAGGACTTTCAGATAGTTGGGGTTTAACTGGTTTACCACCCAAACTGTCTCTACCTAATTCTTCATAGGATTTATCAATTATTCTGGCTAATTCTTGTGGTTGCTCCCTTACGTCAAATTCCCTTAACTTCTGGGGGATCGCCACTGATGCTGCTTCACCTTTAATAATAGCTAATATTATAGCTGATACCTGTTTAAAATCTTTCAGTAATTTCATACCTAAATTTAAAGCAGGCTGTGCTCCGTATTCATTTTGAATCTGTTTCAGGACATCTGGTATTACCGCCATGGACCAAACACCATGTGTTTTAGTGAAGATAGCAGTGAAGACTGTACCCCAAGTGTTGCAGTCCTCCAGATGTGGTGCGATCTCCATTGGTAAAGAGATTGTTAAAATTCTGTGTTTCTCATGAAGGGTAGTATTAGGAAATACTGCTTCGATTTGAGTAATTGTTTGAGCTATCCAGAATGGAATTTGTTCCCTCTTTGCAGGTAACTTACCAATGACTTAGTGTAAAGTCTATGGTGTCATTTTTAGTGTATTCCCCTGGTGAGATGTATGTTGAGGGATCACTATTGCAGGTTGGACTGTGAGAGTCTGCATGACATATTGAACCAATTGTCTATATATTTTGATCAACTCTTTAAGTTGAGTTCGTAATTCCACATCTGACATTTCTTCAATGCCAGGATGTGGTGTATAGCTGGCTAAGACCGGCCATATTGCTCCTAGTTTACCTAGTAGACTGAGCCTGGTAATGCGATTCAAATGTTTTAGGGTGCCTTTAAACCAGAGTTCATGCTGCTGGTAAGTTAGTGGAATTTCTATATCCTCGAAAGGAATATATTTCTCTTCATTGTAGAAGGGAAATATCTGTGTTACTGGATTTGCTTCAGGGAAAACTATCCACAAACAGAATACCTCTGTCTTATGAGATTCATGTGCCTCTATCACAAAAACTATCCTACCACCTCTCGATGTTAGGTCATTTTTTATAACTTTTATAGTGATGGCTTTCCTTAAATTCATAGGCATGCATATAGCATCCTCGTCGGTTTCATTAAAACCTGTTAAGTTAAAAGCTGCTGGATCTCAGTGTTGTTGCCGTTATTCGACATTGTTTAATGAAAATTTGCAGAGCAAGTTTCTAGGAAACAAAGATAAAGTGCACAATATTTTGGAACACTGTATCCTTCAACGTTGAACAAACCAAAAAGCTAATACATAGGATGTTAATACATAGGATGTTTCATCCTAATCAGCTATGGGGATATTATCCTTTTACCCCCACAGATTTCTATTGGAGTATTACGGAAAAAGGGGTCTCTGAGAAAAGCACAAATGAGTTACTTTAGTATCTAGCGTAAAATTAGTGCCTTACCAAATGTTGGGCACCATGTAGTGTATTCCTATATTCCCAATAGGCTCTGCGCATTGGAATAATATACCCTATAGATATGACATAGGAATGAGGTCAGTATGTCTCTATCGATTATACTAAACTTATTGTGAGTGCCAGCTAGCTCAGAGTTCACTAGAAGCTTTCTGGAATACACAAGAAGGGATTAGTTTCTGACAACCGCATAAAAATGACTACTTTGTTTCCCTAGGACTGGAAAAAATATCTTCAGAGTCGTGGAAACAATAGATAACTATTTTAATCAGTCAATCGTGCATGCTTCGTTTCTACAGAGTTGCAAAGAAAATAGAGAGAACGACGTTTCAATGAAAGGGGTTTATTGAACAGTCTTCTTTCTCATGCAAGAGAGGTAAACTGCTACAATCGTTAAACAGAATGCAAAGTATAATGCATACAGCGTAAGCAGTAGTATAAAATAATACTGTAATAGCATTGTCTTGTGCTATGATATTTAAAAATACATACATAAATAACACAGGCTAAAATACTCAACTGGTGCTTCTAAAATATGCCTACCCCAATGTACCTAACCTAGGTCTAGTACCAGGGAAGAAGTGTGGTCTTTAGCATAGGTTTAGGTTTTTTGCCAAGAATCTCTAGGTTCTAATCAGCTCCATACCTTAGAATGAAGGAGGTTGGTATCTCTGTCTTGGACTCGATTTCCCAACACCCCGCAATGGGAGTCAGAAACACTTGAGCTGGATTCTTGGCAGAGGAGGACAGCTTCTGATCAGTGCGTCAGCTGGAAAGTTGGCTTCCTTCGGCACTTGCTGTAGCGAGCTGCGTCGGGCAAGTAGGTAGTCGAGCTGCACCGAACCACACCGTGCTTTTGCCTTAGCAAGTGAAGGTATATTTATACCTTGAAGGTGTTTAGGAATGCCAGCTTTGACGTAAAGTTGGGCATATGAACGTCATGGATGAACCCCTAAGGAATAGTTGTTCAAGCATAAAAATGAGTTTCTTGGAGAAATCAATATCCAGGCTAGGGGAAGTCCCTTCTGCTTAAGAGTCTGGTTTTCCAAGAAATCGTTGTGACGTTTGGAGAACGGATGGAAGTTGCCATGCCTGTATTTGGGTAGCATGGACTATGCCTAAATAAGGGCTTGATTTCTATGCATATATAAGGGCAACGTTAATTGTACCTATATAAGGGCATGAATCGGGAAAATTCTTCCGGAATCTAAAACGCCATACAATAGTGTTACAGACTTTCTCAAGTGCAGGTTCTATCATCTTTAGAATCTAACGGCCTCATTATGATGTCGGTCAGAAAGCATTCGAACCAACTCAGTGTCGGAATGTTTCCCGTCCGAGTAGTATTCAGGATGTCAGACCGACCAATTATGATGTCTCCGAACACTGTTTGGTTGGACTCCCATTGACTTCAATGGAAGCATGTGTTCCGACCGGCAACACAGGCTGCCGTTGAAAAAAGTGTTGGTCACGGAAAACCTTGCACCCTTTGGCGGGCACCCCTTGGTGCCTGTCACACCATGCAAGGTTGGAAATAGGGGATCCATTGTTATCCCTATGGGCCCCAACCAGAGGTCTCTGGGTGAAAGGTGGCCTGCTACGGGCCAATCTGTGTCTGACAAACCAATTCAGAAAGGCTTTCTTAATCCCACATTGTAATGTGTCAGCCGGAAACACGGTCCATAGACATGTAATATTCTGCTCTGACCGTGTCTGTTTCTCCAAATGCTGGTCGGAACAGAGTTGGAACGACCAAACAGTTTCCGACTATGATAATCGGTTGGTCGAATGTGTTTCCGAGTTGGTCAGAAACACGGGTTCCGAATCTAATTCGGACAAACCCGAATGCTGTTAGGAGCCTTTCCAACCAACATTGTAATTGGCCCTTAAATAGTGCAAGCCAATCCCCAACATGCAAAAGACATAGTAAACAGAATATGTCTAGACGAACCATTAAATGACATCAGTAAAAGTGTAAAAAACATTCATATTGTGCTCACTTCGAAAGTACATTATTTTAAATGAAACCATAATGGAAAATATGTCAATAAAATGTACTGCTAAATGATTATGATTTGCATCAATTAACATTGGACACTACGAGCAGGAATCAATTCCTGTGTGCTAATTACCTCATTCAATACATGGCACTATGTATATATATAGAACTCAAACTTAAATTTAATGCATGTGCGTGCATGCAGGAATGATAATTTCCTCTATACAGTTATGCACCTCCCATGCACAAGATATGCGAATACAGCCATTATAAGGCACAACATAAAACAACGCATCTCATTCTGTAGAAGTAGCGAGAACCATTTTGTCCTAAGTGAGTTATATATTCACATAATTACGCCAAAGTAGGCCATAAAAAAATATCTAAAAGATCATACATTGGAAATGGGCTGTAGGGGTCTCTGGGTATAAATGCAGCAATAATCACTGTGATGACGGTCACTGCATATCCAAGTGACACTGTTCTGTACCTGTTTTTGAATCCAGAAGATGACCACTACCGTATAGTGTCAATTATTAATTAGTTTGACACTCTACTATTGGTTTTTACAGAGTAGTCATTGTGTTTTTCTCTATCTTTTAGGTGTCCCTTATTTTTGTTGGTCCTGATGGGACCCAATATTCTCAACTGGGTCAAAACATCTTTGACACTTATGTAACACAAGCAAATCTAATTTGAAATTTCCCTAATTAATACAAGGACACAGATTTATCATAATTCCTGTGACATATGGATGCTTACATGGTTGTTTGTCCTTCTATGGAACACATACAATTATATTGCTTATTTTGTTATATATCTTTATTGTATATTATTGTTCTGTTTAGTTACATTTTCTCACATGGTACACTATGCACATTTTATATATAGATATATATAAACATATAATAATGTTTTGCATAACTTGCTTTGACTACTCTTTCTTTCTCCTGAATTATGTTTTGAACAGTACAACTGTATACAGCCATTGTTGCCTTGTTTTATTTTATAATTAAGTATATCACTAAGAGCGTTTGTTTCACTAAAATTCTTCACACACTGGTTCTTGTAGGGAAGACTGCCCTTGTAATTTTCTAGAGTCCATTGAAGTTAAAGCACCATATGAAAGTGATCTATATTAGACACTTTAGCCATCTGAGCATAAAGAATGATGGGCTGTATACATTTTTGTGTTATTTTCTCTAAACTGATTCAGAAATAAATCTTTACAACTGTGTGGTAATGATTGAAATGTAGAGTAATCTAGTTACATTTTTCAGCTACCCCAAATGTTTAAGTTCTCAGTATTTACAGATCCACTTATAGTATGTCTCTGACGGGTTATAGACACCAAAAGGCTGGTTGAGTTGGAGAGCGACAAACATGGTACAACTTGTTGCAAACACAAATCATATGTTATACTTCATATTTTACACTGTAACCTTAAATCTAGCATAATTATGGTGCTGTAGTCTTATTATAGAATCTGGGTGGTACACATGGATGTTTTGGAATGCTAAATGATCCTAATAGAAAAATGTATGGGATTAGTTGATGGCTGTCCCCATGCTTTACAAGGAATAAAGCATATTCGACTGTAAGTAAAAGTACTTTGCAAATTATCTCGGAGCTCCATGACTATAGAAAGGAACTCAGCCATCACCATCTTTCTTCTGCTTGGTCACATTATGTCCCAACAACTTTCAATATTGTTAAGGTGCTTTGGTATTTAAAGAACACATTCTGAAATATGTGCAATCTGTGTGGTCATGTTCCTATTCTCTGATCTAGTTTGCTGCATTGTGCATCACGGTCTTTGAGATAAAGATAGGTTGTTTTCTTACATTTTTCATTTATCTCCTTATTTATTACTCCCTCATTTTCTAATCATTCACAGAACACATGTTGCCTGAACCACGCAAATCTACGGATCTGCAAATCCTCGTTAGTGAAGATTGCGGACTTTTTTTGGAATTCACAACAAAGCCTTCTAAAGGCTCATCTGAAAACCTAAAAAACACACAATTCATGAATGGAATGAGGAGCACAAAAAACATTCACCTCCAGTCAAGAGATCTGACTTAAATCCATTGTTCTTTTGTTCACCATGCCACCCCAGTTTAGGCCCAGCCATATGCACATCAATCTTGACGCTGCCCCTCATGGGAACATTCCAGACCAAACTGCCAATCCAGGTCCTCCCTGGACCAGAAATAAGCATCCTGAGACCGGTTTCGGGGTATTAACCTCCATCAGCGAGGCTAGCTTGAATCTAGAGGCACAGTGAGCCCGGGACCCAGATCCGGGCATACCTGGCACACTTTGGGAGAGAAAGCAAAACAAACATGTGATGGACAGAATGCTAAACAATGTCAAACATTCACCCCAGTACAGAGATCCGGGCCTAAATGTATAGTGCTTTTGCTCCTCATGCCATTCCAGTTTTAACCGAGCCATATGCAAATCAGTCTTGAACCTGCTCCCAATAGTAACACTCCAGCCCAAACTGCCAGACCAGGTACTCCCTTGACCGGACACTAGCATCCTGGGACCGGTTTTGGGGTTTCACCCCTAATCAGCCAGGCTTGCTTGATTCCAGTGGCATGGAGAGCACCGGACCCACGTCTGGGCATACCAGTCCCACTCGGGGTAATAAGTGCAAAAAGAACAATTAATGGACAGAATGCTGGGCATTGTCAAACATTCTCTCCAGTACTGGGATCTGGGCAAAATCCATCTTTCTTTGCTCCACATGCCATTCCACCTCCAACCCAGCCAAATGCAAATCAGTCTTGACATTGCTCCCCATGGGAACCGTCCAGCCCAAACTGCCAGGCCAAGTCCTCCATGGACAATCATCCTGGGACCAGTTTTGGGGTTTCACCCCTTATCACCTAGGCTAGCATGACTCCAGTGGCATGGGGAGCACGGCACCCACATCAGGGCATACCATGACAAATGCAAAAAGAACACTTGATGGACAGAATGCTGAACAATTTCATACATTCACCCAGTACAGAGCACTTCTTGCCCTAAGTGGAATGAGAATGCACCGACATGGATCCCTTGCTCGCTGTACCACAGGTTTTAAGCTAGCCTGGCTGATGAGGGGGTAATACCCTGAAACCAGTCCCAGAATATTTTGACCTTTGAAGAGAGCTCTATCCAGGGGGCCCGCCACTTTTGAGAATTATTCACTTAAAATTCACTCCCTGGATAGATGTTTGCACTTGCCCTTGACAAGATTCCACCTTCAACCTTTTCAAGGGTGGGTATGAATTGGAGATAAGTTTGTGAAAACCTGGAAAAATGTAAGCTTTGGAATATCTTACCCCCTTGCCATCTCCACCACTGAGAGTAGATTTACTCACATGAACATTATTGTTTGAGTTATTCCTTTTATCAGTGGAAAACCAGATTTTCTAAATTGCAAAAGTGGTTGTACACTAAATAAAGCTGTGTCTACTGATAAGTTAAACACAAGCCAGTTGGCTGTGGAACCTTCAGCATATTTTGCCATAGTAACTGCTTTGCATACTGGAGAAGAGAAAGTGATTACTTCTTGAAACTCTACATAGATCATCTTATCCCCCTCCAAATCTTGTCATCAATATATACAATTCCAGATTTCCCTCAGAAGGTGGTGGTACATTGATGTTAGCAGACACACACTAAAAATGCCAAATTTCTCATGTCTACACGTGCTTGTATATCCATGAGAATCTGAGCAAAGAACTAAATACTGTCACACACAAATCAACCACCCTCAGTATATGCTATATCTGTAGTCTGTGCTTTTTTGTTAAATTGAACTTTTATTTTCCTCTCTAGAGATTCACAAGCTTTCGTTGAGAAATTTGAAGGAGCACTTGGCAAGGGAAAAGGCAAAAAATTCTATGCTTATAAAGTGATGATGATGAAGGTATGTATATGAAAAACTAAAATCAGCAAGCCATTGAACAGTGTGAAAAGGTCATGAGAAATGTGCATTTTGATTGTTAGTTACACTCAATTCATAGACAAGCTTTTTGACATTGATTCTAAAACGATTAAGTAACAAAACAAAATGCTGTTTATCCACTTGAAATTTTAGTAATCCATCAATCAATTCACACTTTATTTGGTATAAAAACTAAAACAGGAAGTAACAAATTAAACACAATAAAATTCATCCACAAAAACATAAAATAACTAAAAATAGATAATATATTATAGCAAGCAGGAGTATGAAATGGAGCATATGAGAGCATGGAATTCCTGAGTCCATCTTATTCCTAATCTTAATAGCAGCAGACTACTGACACGCATGCATTATACATTAATTTGGTGCAGGGCAAATTTACCCATCCTTTACACATCACAAATATGTCACAACTTCATAACAGATATGTGACATGAATATGCATAGCATTTGATTCCTATGTGGTCTAATAATATTGAAATAAGTGCTGCATATGACATTATTATTACAATGCATTTATTGTGGGACTAGTGAATTTACTCAAACTATCTATTTAGCCGTATTACATGAGGAATTAATAAACCACCCTTACTTAATAGAAATGTACAGTATAAATCTGAAATTCGACTTTCTTAATGTGTGCCTTAATACATTGAATACTGTTTAGATAATTGAATAGGAAACCATTTTAATGTATGAAGAATGCGATTGCACTAGAAACTACAAGGAGTTCATGTAATGTGTGCATTATTATTTCATATATTTCATTTAAATGTAGTTCTTACCCATACTTACACGTAATTATTTAAAGTATTTACTGTATGCTTTATGTAATGTGAACCTAATACATTGATCATTCATATTATTTTGTGTTTAAATGTGCACATGCATATCCAAATGAGTACTCTTGCTAATACTTTAAATTGATAATTTAGGCCTATAATTTGATATGCTGCATAAATGCTAGTTTCTATTTTCTGATACCATGACATTTCTTGCAGGTATTCACACACAATGTCAGTTGTAGAATAGATACATTACTGTACTAGACCTAGAGCATGAGAAGAATACCATGACGAAAAACATGTTCACATCGCTGGAGATTCAGATTCCCCTTAGATGCCTGTCAGATTCTTCCCAGATCATTTTTCAGAGTCTCTTTAGATCCATTCCAGATCCCTTTGAGAAGTTTAGTCCTCTATCCTTTCCTTGATTATTTGCTGAGCGTGGCTTAGTGTAACACTTACTTGAACCAAAAAAACTCTTTTTCCAAGCTTCTGCAGTGCTGACACATTTCATACTTATTTTTACCTTGCTTAGTTCTAATTTCCTTTATGGAAAGTCCTAATCTTTGAGATCCCTTAGGATTCTAGGACCATCCCTTTAACTTGGACTTTACTTTAGGTGATTTAGATTTACGCATGAATAGACAACAAATCTGAAATTTTTCTCTGAGCATCGGATATTTTTGGTGTGTCCAAACTTCTTATTTGCCTAATATGGGTCTGCCAAAATGCATTTTGTAGGTTGGGTCTGCATATTTCTATTCTGTACTTTAATAACATGGTGTTAAGAGTTGTGTATCTTAACGTGTCTTTGAATTTGTAATAAACCTTTCTCTTAGCTACCCTTCCTGGTCTTCACTGTGTTGCCAGAAATGGTTGCATTGCTATTTGATATTGATTGATGAAATACAAACTCTCCTAACCTCGCAGTGCATATAAGAAAGGTTAATCGAATGAATGAAGACATATTGTAAGAGAGTGGGCCCAGAAAACGCTGTATCAAATTCTACAAAGAGAAAAGCAAGTCTACACTTATTAAAATTTGGATCTTTAAGTACGGGAATAAAAATTCTAGTTCTTGGCGATGCATAACATTTGCAAAAAATGTCAAATGTATGCCACTTTGTGAGGACGAGCGTCACAAGGACTGAAGATTAAACCATCAGATGCCGATCTCCTCTTTGGAAGTGCAAAGGCATAATGCACAGTAATTTGAACAATAATTAAATATGGTTCCATGGCTTTCTGTGTTTTGAATAAAAGCAGGGATTTTACTACAGACTTGACTAGTTCAAGAGCCTCTTATTAGGTAAAAAAGTGCTGGTACCAGATTTTTTACCTAATTTATGAATGATCACGAGACTAACAAAATGATCAGGTCTCCACAAGGGGATTTCTTACAACGTGGCCTTTTAGAATTAAGATTTAAATCCTGAGCTAAGTGGTCCTTGATTACCAGCCTGTTTAAGTCGGCATGAGGATTAGACAAGACAGATACCACCAACAGTAATTGGGCAAGCTGGATTATATCCTGTAATTAGGAAATACCCAATTTTAATAACAGAATAATGCAGACTACTTTGCATGAGTACTAGTAACCATCTATAATATCTTTTTTACTCCACCTGCAAAACTCTGAAATCAGCAAAGCCCCAAATAGCTGCACTTTATCACATAGAAGAAGCACATTCGTTTATGTAAAATGTAACTATATTTGGTAGAGTTTTGGAACCCAATAGGGAGGCAAAAGTAAAAACATTGGCCTTCAGATATATAAAAGACCTTTCTACTGAGGACAGGTGGTGGGACCAGCAAGTACTGTTCTCAAGTATAATCCTTAGTAGTAATAAGCCTGGACCGCCCCAGAAACATACTTTTTAACAGAAAAGGTGCCAATATCCGTAAATCTGGGCCCCTACACCACTATATAACATTTTGAACAGATTGTGCTCAGAATTTGTCCATCTTTATAGGGTACTAGCAGCCCGTCCCGACGTTGTCCGGTATGAATTGCTGCCGGCCAGTAGTATATTGTTTTGTAGGATTTCGTTTAGATAGCATTTCTTATCTGCGACAGGCCTGTGAAACGCTCCGATTCACAGTGCACTGCTGATGCACTTAAGAGTGCGCGTTCAGTAGTGTGGGAACTCGACTTTCCCTACTTTATTTTTCCTTGCAATATTATATAGCGCGAACTCGACAACATGGCATGAGCTCAATTTACATTACAGAAGAACACATTCATTTGTGGTAGGCACGGGGAGACAAATCGATTTGCCTGGAATCACAGGATGTTGAGCTGATGCCGAGATCCGAACGAAGCTTCCCAGCTCTAAAGTTCGCAATTCTAGAACTTGTGGCGGGAGGTGTGTCTAAAAGTGTATGTCGTGCTGGCCATCAATGAGAGAGACCTGTGCATTTTTCAAATGGGTGGTGAAAAAATATGAATATGTTGCTGGAGATGTGGGCCGCCGTGCCACCAATGTACTACGGGGGAGGGTAAACACCCATTATTCCGCAACTTTCTTTGCGCAACCATCACTCCGCATACTTTCATTACGAAAGTACCATGACTCCGCAATGCCATTATAACGTATGGCATTACATTTTATATGCTTTTACCACGCATACATTTAAAACGAAATTCGTTGTAAATGCATGAATGGTAAAAGCATGTTTTTTTAAAAATGTTTGGATAAGGTAAGTATGGGTATAGGGGTATATGTTTTGGGGTACTGAGGTATATGTTTTGGGGTGTTTGGGTATTTTAAGGGTTCAGATATAGTTTTGGGTTATGAGGTACAGGGGTAGTTTTAGGGTTTAGGTAAGCATGGGCGGATTTTGCGGATCCACGATTCACGAATTTGCGGATTCACGGATCGTGGATCCGCAAAATCCGCGGATTTAGCGGATCGGCGGATTTGGGGGCGTGGCTTCCATGCCAGGAGTGGACCATCGTGCCAGATTGAACCCTGCCCTTCGTATTTATTCAAGAAGACGCCACCGTTTTGTGCCATACCTCTACTCAACTGGAGTACTTTCTACTGGATGATCAGTAAGTGCTACCTCGTTGGGTAAATGTATAGTGCTTTTACTACACTACAGCTGCTTAAAGTGGCAGAGAGTTGTCTACAGCGGCCAGGTGTGTGGTACTATGCAATCGCGCCGAAGGGCGCAGGGGTCCCTTGAGTGATCTGCCCATCATAGTGGGCAAATGGCGGGAAGACGGTGCACACCGCGAGTGTGTGGGCGGGGCCAAACGGACGGCGCTTCCATGCGAGTGCACATGGCTCTTGTGTGTATACAAGGTCAGAGACTGATCAGAGCAGCAGATGTAGAGACAGAAGCCCCTGGCCACATAACAGCACGGGGATTGCGCGCGTGAAGGTCAAAGATGCAAAGGCCTTTGTCCAGCGTCACAGCTGATTTTCGACGGTATATTTCGGAAGAAGGCACACCTGCCCAGCCTCCACAACGGTATTATTCCATTCCTGGTCTGTAGTAATTAATTTACGATGGCGCCGGCAAGCTGCCAGCGCCATCCTAAGATAGTTACAAAATTAGCTTCAACAGGAAGCTCTGATAGATTAAATAAAGCAGGCGCTCGATGACCTGCTTTATCTTATCTATTAGAGCTTCCTGTTGAAGCTAATTTAGTAGCTATCTTAGGATGGCGCTGGCAGCTTGCCGGCGCCATCGTAAATTAGTTACAACAGACCAGGAATGGTTGAACTTTTGCCCCCGGAATCCGCCGATCGCGGATTGCGAATTTTCGGCAAATTCGCGAGAGTTCGCGGATCGCGAATTTACCGAAAATTCGCAAAATCCGCGATCGGAGCGGATTTAGCGCTCATGCTTATGTTTAGGGATAGGTATGGGTTTTGGGGTACAGGGGTATTTTTAGGGTTTAGGGCTAGGTTTGGGTTTTGGGGTATAGGGGTATGTTTAGGGTTCAGGGGTAGGTTTGGGTTTTGGGGTACAGCGGTATTTTAAGGGTTCAGGGGTAGGTTTGGGTTTTGGGGTACAGGGGTATTTTTAGGGTTCAGGGCTAGGTTTGGGTTTTGGGGTACAGTGGTGTTTTAGGGTTCAGGGGTAGGTTTGGGTTTTGGGGTACAGGGTTATTTTTAGGGTTCCGGGCTAGGTTTGGATTTTGTGGTACAGGGGTGTTTTTAGGGTTCAGGGGTAGGTTTGGGTTTTGGGGTACAGGGGTATTTTAAGGGTTCAGGGCTAGGTTTGGGTTTTGGGGTACAGGGGTATTTTAGGGTTCAGGGCTAGGTTTGGGTTTTGGGGTACAGTGGTATTTTTAGGGTTCAGGGGTAGGTTTGGGTTTTGGGGTACAGGGGTATTTTTAGGGTTTAGGGATAGGTTTGGCTTTTGGGGTACAGGGTATATTTATAGGGTTAAGATGGGTTAGTGTGGAGAAGTGTGGCTCACTGATTAGAGGAGGCAGAGCTGGAAGCAGACGTCAGCCCGGGACCAGGGTTCAATTCCCGGCTCGGCGGGGTCTTGAGTCCTAAAATGTCCATGGATTTGACAATTCTCGCTCCGGTGCCTACTCGATTCACGGGTTCACACTCTGCGACTCTGGGCAATAGCTTGCTTAATCTCCACAACGGCCCCTCGCGGCGGGATGCCTGGCTTTCACCTTGCGGATACCCTGCCGGGGTTATCTCACAGGGGAATACCAGGACGGGTTCCCTAAGCAAGCGCTTAGAAACCGCTTGGTGATTTGCGCTATATAAATTCCTGTACATTTACATTTACAGTGTTTAAGGGTGTTGGTGTATTTTAAGGAGTAAGGGTGGGTTATGACTATGGGGTGCAGGGGTATTTAAAGGGAGCAGGGTGGGATTAGCACACGATATGAGACATGGCATGAAGGGCGGAACGTACCACACGCCCCCAGCGTTTATCACGCCCACAGCACACGCCCACCGCACAACGCAGACACGCCCACAAGGGACTACTATGCTGGCACGGTTCTTTTACCTTTTAAATGTATATGGTGGGCGTCTGCATAGCCTATGTCCTTCTGCTGCAACTGCCCTTTCCAACGCTGTATTGGGTATTGTGATTGGTGCTGTGGTTCCTGAGATTACCCGCCTCAAAGGTTTGGGCTCTCTCTTTATTATATTAGTATGGATAAAGTCTTTTTTTTTTTTTAAATATATTTTTATTGCAAAATTAGAAACCACAGGATACAAACAATCAACCAGTGCACTCGTGACATCCCCCCGTCCACTAAGAAGTCCAAACCATACACAGCCATTCAGCCCGCATCCCGGGGGCCGGGCGGCATGTCATTACATTTAATAGGAAAAGCACGGTGCACGTCCCACGGGGACCATGGTCGAAAAGTCGTTGTACGTATCTGCTTTTATCCCCCCCCCATATTAGTATGGATAAAGTCTATAAACTTTCATAAGTTTGTTAAGGTTTTTGGCCGTATGGGCCATCAAAATGGCATCATCTGCATGCAAAACAATGGGAATGAGTTTATAACCCACCGAAGGTATGTCCTGGCTCATTTGTAATAAGGCAGATTCGAGTTCATTAAAGTATAAAACAAACAGGATTGGGACCAACACACACCCTTGCTGCATGCTATTATACTGTCTAAAAGACTCACTTCATTCACCCTTCATGCCTTACCCTACTCTGGTGGGCATGTCATAAAGTAAGTCATGCAAAAAGTACACAATGCCTGTCTTAACCCCCATGGCAACAAGTAGTGACCAAAGCTTAGGACTGTTGACTTTATCTAAAGCTGATTTCAGGTCTATAAAAGCCTATGGTTGTAACCTCTTTCATCAAGGTATACGGATCTATAAGGAGATCGAAATTCAGTCATTGCTTCCCTGCCCCTAAACAGGCCAGGAAGAATTTTAGAATCAACAGATTATTTTAAAAAAGAGCAGTTAATAATCTTCCAGAAAGGACAGATATTTTTCTTATGACCAGACTCAACGAGATTCTGCAGGCTTTGTACTTGATTCAATGGTTCTTTTTAGTCAAATGTTCCTTATAAAGAAGCAGACATTGCACTATATCTGACTTCTCCCCAGATCGTTTATTCAGGGCCTACATTAGATTATGGTTAGTTTGAGAGCAGGAGGTTTGAGATCTATGTGGTTTGGAAACCAAAGAAACCAGATTATCCTTTAATAAATTATCAATATAAACACATATTCTAGGGGTGTGAGGAATTCATATAATTTGCTTTTGCATAATTACCTGAAATTACATCATAATTGAGTAAAACTACACGTAATTCCTCAAAATGCAAGTCTGTATTATGCTGTGTATTGGAGCGCAAAATGCATCCTTGCTATCCCTGGGCGGTGAACTCCACTCCGCTCGTTGAGTTTGCGGAGTTTCCGGCGGAGTTTTGTTCCTTGCTCGTATTCACCAATGTCAAGTTGGCAAGTGCGAGCGAGGGAAATCCACCTCCTGGCGAGATTTTTCCTTGTTCGCGATCACCAACATCAAGTTGGCGAATGCAAGTGTGGAAAATAAACCACCCAGTGAGATTTCTCAACCCGGGAGGGTCTGGTTTCTCATTGCGAGTGGTCGCATATGCTCGTGGCGGCTCATGTTGAGAAACTGCCTGTTCACGTTGAGAAAGCTGCTCCTCGAGTAAAAATCTACTAGAGTGGCAGAAAAAGGTAAGCTTGCTCAGTACATGGTGCTGTTCGCAATGATTGCACAAAGCGGACAAGCATCCGGCACTCAGCAATCACCGCGAACAACATTTTTCTACTGTACTCCGCTGCTCGCGTAGTGCGACAGAGTTTTTTTTGTACTTCGCGTAGCTTCATGTAGTGCAAATTTGCCAACTCCGCCCAGGGTTAATCCTTGCATCAATTTTTGTGTGACAATGCATTTAAAAAGGCATTCTGAAAACAACAACTTCTTGTGTTCTATTGTATTTGTGCATTTGCAGTACATTTTTAGCAGAAGTTACAGTGAATCGTGCCATTTGAAGTACATTTTTACCCTTAGCTGTGCATAATTACGTAAAGTGGCTTAATGATGTTTATTTATTTTATTTATTAAAGTTTTGTATATCGCTGGTTCACCCAAAGGGGATCAGAGCGCTTAACATTGTAGGTCTGATAGTCACAAGAATAACAGGACAAGTGTATCAAAACAAGCAATCAACGAAAATATACAGAGATAACAAAATTAACATACACGTTATTGGAGAGATAAGTTAAAGGATGATCATCAGAAAGATATAACATTAAGAGGACGTCGTAACATAAACATTATACTGTGAGCATTCAACAAGGTTAGTTTCAACAGGCTAAGGTATGGTTCATGGATAGGGTGAGATGCGAGTTGAATGGAGTTGTAAAGAAAAGGGTAAACGGTTATGATGGGGTGGAGTTGAAGGTTGAAAAGAGGTTAAGGTGTGGAGAGTGGATTAGGTTTGGAGGGGTTTACTCTAAGATTAAATTAGCCGGGCATAAATAGTTTGGGGAGAGGTTTAAGGTAGGAGATAGAAAAAGGGAGGAGAATGGGGGATGTAGTGAGTGGCGGAAAGGAAGATAGGGGAGAGGGAGGGTGTAGAATGTGCAGTATAAGGGGGATTAAGAGCCCCAGTATTTGTTGAGCATGTGTGTTTTAAGGTCTTTTTTGAAATTGAGATAGGAGGGTTTTTCTCGTAGATTTTTAGGCAGGGCATTCCAGATGCTGGGGGCTTTTCCAGAGAAAGAGCAGGATTTTGAGGTTTGTTTTTTTAGAATCGGGAGGATGAGGAGAAGAGAGTTTGTGCTTCTCAGCTGTCGGGCGCAACCTGCTTTCTTGAGTTTATTTGAGAGGTAAGTTGTTTTTTTTGGTAGAGGGCTTTATGTGTAATGAGGCTATTTTATAGGAGGAACGTCCTTCAACAGGGAGCAATTTAAGGGTCTTGAGGGTCTGTGATATGGGATCGAAGCGTTTGCAGTCTGTTGTGAGCCTACCGCTAAGTTAAGTATGGATTTGAGGAGGGTAAGGTGAATTTTGGGAGTTCCTGCGATCAAAGCATTTCCGTAGTCAATTTTCGAGAGGACTGAAGATTGGACAATCAATTTGAAATCTTCAGCAGGTATAAATGGTTTGATTTTTTTAAGATGCCGGAGTGTGAGAAGAGCTCCCTTAGCCGAGTTTTTTATATGGGAATTGAGCGTTAACTCTCTGTTGATGGTGATGCCAAGAGATTTAACTGATTCAGCTAGGGAAAGAAAGCAGTTGAGGGCATTGAGGTGGGAGATCCACGACTGAATGGGGAGAGAATTGTTTTTAGCAGTGAATAGGATTATTTCGGTCTTGCTGGGGTTAAGCTTTAAGTGATTGGAGTAGAACCAAGCTTGAATTTTGATTAGGGCGGAGTTGAGGTGGAGAATATCGGTATGTGATTTAATTTTATAGTACCGTTGGGTGTCATCTGAATATAGGTGGTCATTTATTCCGGTTTGTTTGAGTATGAGGGTCGGGGTTCCATGAAGAGGTTGAAAAGTGCGGGAGAGAGAATTGATCCTTGGGGGACACCAAGGGAGACAGGTGTGGGACAGGAGAGGTGTTTTTGAATTTTAACTTGTTGGGTTCTGTGTTGGAAGTAGGAGGTAAATTAATTAAGGACAGCACCATTCAAGCCAAACCGGTCTTGAAGTACCTTAATAAGGGTTGAGTGGTTTACTGTGTCAAAAGCAGCGGAAAGATCAAGAAGAATGAGTATGCAGGACTGTCCCTTATCTATGGCGAGGTGGATATCATCAACTATATTAAGCAATGCTGTTTCTTTGCTGCACCCTTTGCGGAAGCCAGATTGAAGAGTGTCAAGTAGGTTGAAGGAGTCAATGTGTGAATCTAATTGGAGAAGGGCACATTGTGCAAGGGCTTTGGAGAGAAAGGGGAGGTTAGAGATGGGGCGGAGGTTATTGGGGTCATTAGGGTCGGCTTTGGGGTTTTTAGGGATGGGTGTGATCTGGCAAAGTTGGAGGGAAATTGGGACGCACCCTGTGGAAAGTGAGGCATTGATGATATTGGTCCAGTGGAACAAAAATGTGTGTGAATTACCCCTCCGTAATTTACATTTTACTCCGGCCTAATATATTCTTAAAAGAGTTCAGCACCAATACATCAAATAGAGCAACACTTTCTAAGCAGCCATACATATCAGATAATTTATGTCCTGATTAGAGTGACAGGTGCATTCATGCCACCTGCCACCCTATCGGACAACGGGACAGCCTGATATGCTGTCGGCTGTCTCATCAACCTCATTATAATGTGATCGCCTCCAAGGCGGTCGCACTGCCTATCTCTTGTATTGTGGCAGCTGTTGCATGCTGCTGCACACGCCGCAGTACAAGAAATAGACAGAGAGCATATCCATGCATTACGTGACAGGCACTATGTGGTGCCTGCCACATGGTGCAGTGATATATGGAGGGGGGCACCATTAGTGCCCCTAATGTCCCTTTCTGCCAGTCTTTCCATGGTGGGTGAACCACCATGGAACAGCTGGCCGGGAGAGACATTGTAATCCCAACGGCGGTGCCTGGTAGGCACAGCCACCATTCAATCAATCAATCGATCAATCAGTCATTTGTTACGCGTACTACATACCAGCGAGGGTCTCAAGGCGCTGGGGGGGCTGCTACTGATCAAACAGCTAGGTCTTTTGTAGCCTCCTGAAAGTCAGCAGGTCTTGGGTCTGTCATAGGCTCAGTGGGAGGGTGTTCCATGTCTTGGCGGCGAGGTGGAAGAAGGATCTCCCACCAGTGGTTGTTCTTCAGATGCGCGGGCGGTGGCGAGTGAGAGGTCGGCGGAGCATAGCTGGTGGTTGGGGGTGTAGAAGGAGAGCCATCTGTTGAGGTAGGCTGGGCCGGTCTTGTGGAGTGCCTTGTGTGCGTGGATGAGGAGCTTGAAGAATATCCTCTTGATGACGGGGAGCCAGTGTAGGTTTCTCAAGTGGGGGGTGATGTGGCTGTGTCGTGGTACATCAAGGATCAGTCGTGCCGAGGTGTTTTAGATGCGTTGTAGTCGATTGATGAGCTTGGTCGGGGCTCCTGCGTAGAGGGCGTTTCAGTAGTCGAGTCTGCTGCTGACGAGGGCCTGGGTGACTGTCTTTCTTGTATCTGTCGGGATCCATCTGTAGATCTTGCGGAGCATGCAGAGGGTGTTGAAGCAGGAGGAGGAGACGGCATTGACTTGCTTGGACATTGAGAGCGTTGAGTCGAGAATGATTCCCAGGTTGCGTGCGTGGTCGGTGCGGGTTGGGGCTGCCCCCAGTGCCGTTGGACACCAGGAGTCATCCCAGGCTGATGGGTTGGAGCCGAGGATGAGAACCTCTGTCTTGTCTGAGTTCAGCTTCAGGCGGCTGATCTTCATCCAGTCGCAATGCCTTTCATTCCTTCATGGAGGTTGGCTTTGGCGGTGATGGGGTCCTTGGTGAGGGACAGGATCAGTTGAGTGTCGTCGGCGTAGGAGATTATGTTGAGGTTGTGCTGTCGGGTGACGTGTGCGAGCGGGGCCATGTAAATGTTGAACAGTGTCGGGCTGAGGGAGGATCCTTGAGGTACGCTGCAGATGATCTCGGAGGATTCGGAATGGAATTGGGGAGGCGGACGCTCTGGGTTCTGCCGGAGAGGAAGGAGGTGGTCCATTCCAGAGTGGAGAGATCTATGAGGATGAGTGCTGCAGTCTCCCTGTTGTCTAGCAGGGTCCTGATGTCGTCGGTGGCAGCGATGAGGGCAGTCTCACTGCTGTGGTTGCTGCGGAACCCTGACTGGGAAGGATCCAGGATTCTGTTCTCTTCGAGGTATCGGGTTAGCTGTCTGTTAACGACTTTCTCGATGACCTTGGCCGGGAAGGGGAGCAGAGAGATCGGTCAGAAGTTCTTGAGGTCTCTTGGGTCTGCCTTGGGTTTTTTGAGTAGGGCGTTGATCTCTGCGTGTTTCCAGCTCTCTGGGAAGGTTGCGGTCTCAAGGGTGAGATTGATGACGTTGCGTAGGTGGGGTGCGATGGAGCTGCTTGCTTTGTTGAACACGTGGTGCGGGAATGGGTCTGACGGTGAGCCGGAGTGGATTGTGCTCATGGTCTTGATGGTGTCATCGTTGCTCAGGCTGGTCCAGGCTTGCAAGGGGATGTGGTCGATGGTGTGCAGAGGGTCTGTTGTGTTGCTGTCTGGGTGTTGAAGCTGTCGTGGATATCTGCTATCTTGTGGTGGAAGAAGGTGGCGAGGGAGTCGCACAGGGCTTGCAACGGCGGGATGTCGTTGGTGTTGGAGAGTTCCTTCACGATGTTGAAGAGCTCCTTGCTGTTGTGTGCGTTATTGTCGAGGCGGTCTTTGAAGGAGGTCTTCCTGGCAGCCCTGATGAGGTGGCGGTGGTTGCAGACGGTGTCCTTGTGTGCTGCATGGCTGTCCGGAGTTTGTTCACTGTGCCATTTCTTCTCTAGTTTCCGGCAGGCTTGCTTGGAATCTAGGAGTTTTGGGGTGAACCAGCTGGCCCTCTTGCTGGTGTCTCCTTGGGGGGTTTGTTTCTTCAGCGGGGCGAGGGTGTTGGCGCAGTCCTCGATCCAGCGTTTGAGGTTGTGGGCAGCGAGGATGTATGACATTACAACGCATGCTTTTACATCGCATGATTTTACAACGCGGTTTTTACAACGCATACCATTACAACGCATAATGCTTTTAGGCGCTGGATAGTGAATTGTTTAATTTACTATTCCAACTCCAGTCCCCGTGGATAGTAGGGAAGGTGTTGGATAGTACATTAAACACATTCCCTATCCTAGAGCGCCCCCCAGCGCAATGCGTTGTAATGGTTTGCGTTGTAAAAGTTGCGTCGCAAAGGCACTGCGTGGTAAAAGTTGCGTTGTAAAGGATGTTTCACGGGCAGCGACGTCGGTGTTGGAGGGTTCGGTGGGTGGGCTGAGAGTAAGGTTTGCATTTAGTTGGTCCTCGGTGATTTTGCTCCAGCAGCGGCTGGGGATCTGATGGGTTCGGTGGTGTGTGGTGAGTTTCTGGAAGGTAAAGTGGATGCAGTGGTGGTCGGTCCAGAGGAGTTCGGGGGTGTGGCTGACGGAGGCGTTCAGGCTTGAGGAGAAGACGGGGTCGAGCGTGTGGCCGGCGGAGTGGGTGAGCGTTGTGACGAGTTGTCTCAGTCCGAGGTTGGCGAGGTTGTCGATTAGGGTTGTGGAGTTGTTGTCGTTGTTGTTCTCAAGGTGAAAGTTCAGGTCTCCAAGGAGGATTTAGTCGGTTGAGGTCAGGGCGTGCGTGCTGATGAAGTCGGCAATGGAGTCGCTGAACTGAGGGCGGGGTCCGGGGGGTCGGTAGACGAGGGTGCCTCTGAGGGTGGAGTTGGGGTCTGTGTGGATCTGAAAATGCATGTGTTCGGCGGTGCTGAGTGCGTCGTCGGTGCTAGTCGAGACCCTGATGCTGTTCTTGTGGACGATGGTGATTCCTCCTCCGACTCCATTGGTGCGGTCTCTGCGGGTGATCTTGTAGCCGTCTGGGATGGCTATGGCGATGTCGGGTGCAGAGGAGTTGTTCAACCATGTCTCTGTCAGGAAGGCGACATCTAGGGAGGTTGTGTTTAGCAGGTCCCAGAGCTTGACGGCGTGCTTGCGTGCGGGGCGGGTGTTCAGACAGGCTTGCCGTGCGCCAGCGGTGCGACCGCGCAGCGGCCGGCATGTGTGGGGAGTTGGGACTGAGGAGCAGCTAGGAGGCGGGAGGTGGGGGCAGCGAATGGGCAGTCAGGGGGGCAGAGCCGCAGGGGACGCAGTTGCGGGGGCGGTGAGGGGCGACAAAGGAAACAGAAGGCAAAAGGGCACAATAATTGAGGGGGAAACGAGTGGCACAGAGTGCAGAAAGGTCACAAAAAGGGCAAAAAGTCACAAGAATACAAGGGAAATGAGCGGCACAGAAGGCAAAAAGGTCACAGGAAGGGCAAAAAGGTCACAGAAAATGGGGGGAAATGAATGGGACAGAGGGCAAAAGGTCACAAGAAAGGGCAGAAATGTCTCAAAAAACGGGGGGAAACGAGTGGCACAGAAGGCAGAAAGGTCACAGAAATGCAGGGGCAGCTAAGCAACAGAAGGCAAAAACAGGCAGAGAGACACTGGGGCTGCGAGGGTAGCAGAAGGAAAAACTGGGCAGAGAGACACGGGGGCATTGAGGGGAGCAGAAGGGAAACCGGGCAGAGAGACACAGGGGCAGCGAGGGAGAGAACGGGCACAGGCGGTGCTGTGCGGAGGGGGAGCGACCTACCTGGAAGGGTCAAGGGTCGCTCTCCTCACTGCGCAGCGGCCGGCCTAGGGAGGTGGGAGGGAGGAGCAACTGGGAGGTGGGAGGTGGGGGCAGCGAATGGGCAGTCAGGGGGGCGGGGACGCAGCGGCGAGGGGCGACGAAGAAAACAGAAGGCAAAAGGGCACAACAATTGAGGGGGAAACGAGTGGCACAGAGACAGAAAGGTCCCAGGAAAGGGCAGATAAGGTCACAAAATATGTGGGGAAATGAGTGGCACAGAGGTTGAAAGGTCCCAAGAAAGAGCAGAAAAGGTCACAAAAAACGGGGGAAATGAGTGGCACAGAGGGCACAAAGGTCACAAGAAAGGGTAGAAAGGTCACAAAAAATGGGGGGAAACGAGTGGCACAGAGGCAGAAAGGTCACAAGAAAAAGCAGAAGAGGTCACAAAAAATGGGTGGAAACGAGTGGCACAGAGGCAGAAAGGTCGCAAGAAAGGGCAGAAAAGGTCACAAAAAACGAGGGGAAATGAGTGGCACAGAGGCACAAAGGTCACAAGAAAGAGCAGAAGAGGTCAGAAAAGACAGGGGAAACGAGTGGCACAGATGCACAAAGGTAAAAAGAAAGGGCAGAAAAAGGTCACAAGAACGGGGGAAATGAGTGGCACAGAGGCTGAAAGGTCCCAAGAAAGATCAGAAAAGGTCACAAAAAACGGGGGAATTGAGTGGCACAGAGGGCACAAAGGTCACAAAAAATGGGGGGAAACAAGTGGCACAGATGCACAAAGGTCACAAGAAAGAGCAGAAAAGGTCACAAGAAATGGGGGGAAACGAGTGGCACAGAGGCAGAAAGGTCCCAAGAAAGGGCAGAAAAGGTCACAAAAAACGGGGGGAAATGAGTGGCACAGAGGCACAAAGGTCACAAGAAAGAGCAGAAGAGGTCAGAAAAGACAGGGGAAACGAGTGGCACAGATGCACAAAGGTCAAAAGAAAGGGCATGAAAAGATCACAAAAACGGGGGAAACGAGTGGCACAGAGGCAGAAAGGTCCCAAGGAAGGGCAGAAAAGGTCACACAAAAAGGGGGGAAACGAGTGGCACAGAGGCACATAGGTCACAAGAAAGAGCAGAAGAGGTCACAAAAGACGGGGGAAACGAGTGGCACAGATGCACAAAGGTCACAAGAAAGGGCAGAAAAGGTCACAAAAAACAGGGGGAAACGAGTGGCACAGAGGCAGAAAGGTCCCAAGAGAGGGCAGAAAAGGTCACAAAAACCGGGTGGAAACGAGTGACACAGAGGGCACAAAGGTCACAAAAAAGGGCAGAAAAGGTCACAAAAAATGGGGGGAAATGAGTGGCACAGAGGCAGAAAGGTCCCAAGAAAGGGCAGAAAAGGTCACAAAAAACGGGGGGAAATGAGTGGCACAGAGGCACAAAGGTCACAAGAAAGAGCAGAAGAGGTCAGAAAAGACGGGGGAAACGAGTGGCACAGATGCACAAAGCTCAAAAGAAAGGGCAGAAAAAGGTCACAAAAAACGGGGGAAACGAGTGGCACAGAGGCAGAAAGGTCCCAAGAAAGGACAGAAAAGGTCACAAAAAACAGGGGAAACGAGTGGCACAGAGGCACAAAGGTCATAAGAAAGAGCAGAAGAGGTCACAAAAGACGGGTCATATAAGTGGATTGGTCAAATAACTGATAAAAGGGGTAAAGTAACTATGGTTGCTGTAGCCTATTGAATGCATGGGAGAAGAAAAGATTTTACAAGTTAGGTTGTTAGAAACAAAAATGTAATCAATAAAACTAGAACAACCCCTGCCTCAAAATGTAGGAAGCAACAATAACCCAAATCTGTTACCCACTAAGCATTGATTAGATGTCTTACAGTGATCACTTTGAGTAACTAAAGTCAATGACAATTCGGTTTGCCACAAAAACTGCAATTTCCATGGCATCTGCAAGCATTCTGGAGTAATCTTCAAAACACTTTTGCCCCATTTTGGATTATGTAATGAATTATGGAACAAGGTGGGATAGAACAATTAGTATAGGATTCCATAAAGGAGTCCCAGTGTTTGAACAAACCATTAAAATGATCAATATAGTGTGATAAAAATGATCATTGTAAAACTTTACAATAAAAAAGTGTGCCCCTGCCACATTCCATTTGGACAAACTGGAATTTATGAACACTAAGCAGTACCTGTGATACTTGACTGATCAAAGATGTAGCCTTCCGAATCTGTAGGCCTTTGGGCCTCCCGCTAAGAGAGGAAATAACTGTAACAACAAATTAGGCAAATCCATCCAAATCAGGAGTCTTCAATAGGTAGCTAGCTCATCAGTCTCTTTGAAGTAGCTCCTGAAAGTGCAACCCAGGGCAGTGCTTAAGTCAGAGGGCTTACTTTAACCATAGTAAAGAAGGCTACTTTGCAAGAAAAAGACAAAACTTTCTTTTAGTGCGTTAACCCAAAATGGGAAGTGCCAATTTATTAGTAAACCATTTAGAAATTATATGCTGAGGTTTGTAAATAAAAAAAATTGGAAATCCAAAACATGGACTCCTCTCCGAATGATAGTTCATATGGAGCTACAGAGATTTATAGCTTTTATTATTTCCTTTGTGCACGTAGGCACTTACTGCTTTGACTGTTATGTCATTAGTAATGTGGCGGCATTTTATTATGATAAAGCATTTCCTAACAATGCTGATAGTAACCATGTTGTATGCCTAGGGTTCTTGGTGCCTAATTAGCATATTGAATTCTAAATATCGTACAGCCAAAATATTGTATGTAGTGCATAGTCTACCACAGTATGAAAAGATAAGTATAGTTTTATTTACGTTCTTAACTCCACACCTACTTGACTTGAAGATCTATATTTTTGAGGTACGTAGATGTGGAGTTTAAAATTGTAAATCACAGCTGTGAGGAAAGCTGTTTGTTATATTGTCTGATTGAATGGCCTCACCGTATAATAAATTCACTGCCATGGTGGTACAGTCAGTGTTCTTTGAAAAATCTTAGTTCAACCCTGGATAGCTATGGATCTTAGCAGTCAAGCTTTATCAAAGGAACGCATGTAAAGCATTAAGAAATACCAAAACAGTTGAATAAGAAAAGAACAAGACTCAGTAAAAATCCAAAGCCAATATATAATAATAGGTTGCATTCTTATTTTTAAATAGACACCTCAATGATAAAAATCCCCCTGAGGGTTCTAGAGGTATGAATTTTCAAAAGGGCACTAAACAACTGCTGTGTCACTTAGCACAAAAATAGCAGTTACTTCGAAAACTTTCATGAAGTTGTAAATGACTACTTCGTCAATCTTAGGACAACCAATGACACAATTGAGCTTGTCACAGAGACCAATAAGGTCCAGTTGAACAGTTACCTGGCAGTCAAAGCAGTATCCAGTCTAGTTCCAGGTTCTATGGGTGAACCTCCATTAACTTTAATGGAGCAGTCCTGATGCAAGGGACTATTGCATATATTATTCAGATATAGGATGTGAAGATAATGATCCAATGATGGGGGTCTTCCTGGGCCAAACCCTCTATCTATGGACACGGTGGGGTGACTTTGTCCATGGGGTCTATGTCACTTGAAGTTGGGGTGAAGTCCAGCTGAAAATCAGTTGCCACTGGTCTCCTATTACAGTGGAACTAGGGGCTGCCTTTATCGAGTAATAATTTATTTGCTGGGTGACCAAGCTGCACTCAGACGACTCATCCAGGTGGTTTGAGGGTCGAGACTCAGTCTCGTAAGCTGCACTTGGGCAGTCCACGGCCGTCAGTAGTTCTTAGCTATCCACTCACCAAGGGAGGCTTCTTAAGACGATGTGGCCCTGTGATATGAAGTCTGCCAACTGACACTTGGAGTCACTTCTTCTGTCTGAGGCTTGGGGGCGACTGTTTCTCTAGCAGGAAACCACAGACAAAGTCCTCTCTACGCTAGCTCAAGGAGCAGCAGCTACAGTCCAGTCTTTGGAGCAGCCTCTCTTTGCTGTTTCTAGGTAACAGCAGGGCAGTATTTCTTTGGTCCTCTCCAGTACTGACGTGTTCTGATGTTTGGTTGTTTTTATGTCCAGGTTGATCCCTCAGGGATGCAGTAATTACTATTCAATGGGCTTTCTGGTCCCCTCCCACTTAGTAACAACTTCCTGTAAAGTGTAATAGGTAGCACAGAAGGCACCTTTTTCCCCACTCACAATATGGCAGAAATCTCTCTGTGGGCCTGCGGATCTCCCTAGCGAATCCCTGAGATTTGGTTACCTGCGAGCGACATGCCCACAGAAAAAGTTGTTAGGAAGTGGTTTTCCCCTCTCTGCCTCTAATGCTACTTTGGCTGCAAGAACAAAAGAGCAGCATTCCAGTGTTTGTTCACCATTCACCCTTTAAATGCGGCTTCCTCTTTGAAGCTCGCCTTTTGGGCCATGTGGGTATTTTACTGTCAGACCATATAAGAAAATATGTACTACTCTTTAATATACAGCACTCTCTTAGGACTCATTAGGCCTACCTTAGAGGTGAAATACATACATTAAAAAGAAGGATTGGGCTTTGCCATTACTTTAAATGTTAAAGTCGAGTTAGCAGTTGAAAAACTGCTCTGCCAGCCAGGAATGGCGGACCGGTAGTCGTACTTTGCTTTGTAACACTTGTGGTGGCACAATAAGTGCTGCAATCCTCATGGTTGGGAAAGTTAGGTCTTTACAGATTTTGGGCTGATCCTACTAAATTAAAGAAAATGTATATACACCTTCTCAAAACTATCTATTGGAACTTTATTGACAAATGTTTATTAGGAAAAAGTTCTGTAGGATCTTTGACCATTACATTTCTTGATTTTAAATATATTCCACTACTAGAGTATTACATGGATTTTATATATTTTGCTTTCCCTAAAAGTCTCTTCATACGATTTTGTTTGGGGATATTACTTATAATATCATTTACCCACAAATGGAATCAAGCACAGCCAGTACTCACCTGCCCGATGTGTAATCAGTGTGACGTAAATGAATCATATTTGCTATTTTTCTGTCCGGAGTATTCCTCCCCTCGTAGGAGGTGGGTTATTCCGATTTGTCGCAAACTGGGGATTGCACAATATCAAATAGCACTAAGGATTCTAAAAACTGACCTCTCCCCTAGAACTGTTGTAGCTGTTAGTACATTTTAGAGGCAGTTTGGTACAAGCGCAATACAATTCTAAAAAATTAGAC
Source organism: Lissotriton helveticus (assembly GCF_964261635.1). Taxonomy (NCBI): domain Eukaryota; kingdom Metazoa; phylum Chordata; class Amphibia; order Caudata; family Salamandridae; genus Lissotriton; species Lissotriton helveticus. The sequence continues at coordinate 879,194,551 of NC_136071.1, read as the reverse complement.
CAGTGTAAAGATCATGAGTTGCACTTTACCGTTTACCTATATCAATGAACTGTTTTTTCTTCTTGAGCTGTTCTATTTGGTGTGATTTCATGGTATTGTTTGCAGGATACTTTTATATACAGTTTTAAAGCACTCTGCACTTTACATCAGGGTCTTTTCACTGTTGAGAGTAGATATTATACATTGCTGCTATTATTGTATCTGATTCTGAAGCATTCTGCATTTTAAACATGGACGTATTGCTGCTACTATTGTATATATATCTGTGTATTTTTATTGTTTCATTGTTATTTTAATGTTTGAACTGTTGGTTATATATATACAAGTGCTGCAATCCACCAGAGACATTTTAACTTAGAGGCAATAGGTACCTCTGGTACCATATACTAGGGATTTAAGAGTAAGTTACCTCTGGGCAATTGTAGTTGAACCAATAAGACAGGTACCTTTCAAGGGTCAGAGAACCTGCACAGAGGTATTTTGGCAGAGCTAAGTGCACTGCACATCCAGAGTTGAGAAAACAGCAGCATCACTCATAAATGTTGGGGGTGATCATGTAAAATAGCCATTTCCTCATACATACTTATCTGCATATTCTTGACATTGTATTTGTCAATATTCTGGTTATGATATTTTGGTATAACTCAATTATGTGACATACATCTGTTCGGTCACTACTAGTAATTCTGTAATTCTATTGTTAGTGTCTCTGATTTGGCCACCACTGTAAAAATTGTAATAATTGCCAAAGCAATTAATAACTTGGGTCAATTTTCATCGATCAGAAGTAGCTCTCATTATAGAACAGGTTAGGGACCCTTAATATAGGTGGTGAGCTTCTATATACCAAGACTCCTGCAGTAAGATGACATCAAAAAGTCTAATAAAATCCAGTCAGGAATCATTGTCTCTTTTATGAAAAATGCCAGCAATGCTCCAGGAAAGAATGTTTCGATCTTGGAGAATGATATTGAGACTTTGTCCATTTGTACAGAGTGATACATATGCAGGGAGGGGGCTTAGGGGAAACGAGGATACAGAAACATGATTATTGAAAGCACTTGTTAACAGAGCCAACGAAAGTCCTTCAGTGATTTCAGAGGAGTACAACAATTGTGAATAGGGATTTGTGGATAGCTATGGGTATTCATTGTAGCGGATTTGGATAATTCATGGGTGTGAGAAATTGGTGAGGCAATGTGTAAAGTACTTATGGAACATTGAAACATCAATAAAGTTAAAACACAGCACAAGAAAAACCCCACAACAATTTAGAAAAATAGAGTACATTTTAATTAATTATTTCATGCAAAAGTAGAATTAGAATTATGAAATTTTTGAGGTTTAAAGTGAAAAATACTGCCTAAAAAATCAAAGCACCAATCGCAGACATTAGTCGTTCAAGACCAGGGCAATGTAGAAAGTTATGGCTGATCGTGATGAAGAACGGTTCAGATACACTTACTGAATTGGGCTTGCTCACCACCTACCTTAGACTTTAGGTATTTTTTAGGAAAAATTTCTGAGAAGATAAAGTTCAGCTGGGCAAGGCAACCAGCGGTGTCTGAGGACAATGCAACGTCGTCGGGAAGCAACTGGATGAAGTCCAGGTGAAGAATTCTAGGTTTGGACTTAGTCTCTTTTAAGGAAGTTGAAAATCTACAGAGGGACAAAGCTGCAGGCATTAGCAGAGGAGGAGTCTATGAGGCCTGACACCCCTTCTGAGAGGACCATTGTCATGGATTTGCTGCTTTGGAGAAGAACATAGTGGAAAATACCACAAAGTCAGGCTGACAGGTGATGCATTTTGGGCGGATCGGCCAGAAAGTAGGTTCTGGTCTCCTTTCGGGTCTCAGTGCACTTTTTGGCTGAAAATCTAAGTCTACATTTTTGGATTAGGCTATCGGTCGGACTCACTCAGGCTAAGTACTGGTGTGGGTTCAAGATGGTTGGGGACTTTCAGGAAGCCAACCAACTAGCCCTTGTAGTCATTCTGGAAGTCCTGGGTTCAAGCAGATAAGCTGGTCTCAAGCAGCAGGGCAGCTCTCTGAGGGCACAGGGTAGGCTTCAGGTGGTGGAGTTGTCCTTTTGGTACAGCAGGGCTGTTCTTTCAGGTGCTCAGCAGGCCACAGGCAGCAAGGCAGCCCTCTGATATTCCTCCACAGGTCCAGAAGTGAACTGATGAGTGGGTCTGTGGGTCCTAATTATGCACTGGGTACCAGGTGTAAAGTGTAAGAAACTTTTAAAGTTTCCCCCCAGAGAAATGCCTGGAGTTTACTGGCACCCTTAACTGGCCCCAGGTTGTCTGGGGCACAAAAGGATAGTGTGAAGTTCTTTGTGTGAGGGTTGAGGCAGCTACTTTGAAGTGCAAAGGGGCCTGTGCACAGCTCTGGCCCCCATCCTGCCAAAACCCAGTCCCTCTATGGCGTGACTCTCTGGGAGAAATACACAAAGGCCACTGCCAAATAAACCTAGCCATGTGACTCAGTAAACAGGCTGCTGGAGCAAAATGGTTAAATAAGAAAATGCTAACTTTCCAAAAGCGGCATTTTCAGAATAGTGACATAAAATCTGTTTTGACTATTAAAGAGGATTTTAAATTACAATTTCTTAGACGCAAACCATGACATTTCTACCTGCTCCCAACCAAAGTTATCAATTATTATGTGTATTAAATTAACCAATGTTATCCTATAGGAGACGAAGTCCTCAGAGTAGTTAAAAACAATTATTGCAGATACTAGGTATAGGAATGGATTGTATGACTTAACAACTACTGCCTAAACCACGACTTCGTTTACAACGAAGGCTAAACCACGACTTTTTCTTAACCACTACATTTTAAACCACTACTCCCTAAACCACGAAATCTTTAGATTTAATTCCATATTCTGTTCGTGAATCTTATGCTTTTACAATTTTTAAAATGAAAGCAACACTGCCATCTCCTGATATAAACCGGTAATTTTTTTTAAACTAATTTCTTCAACAACCTTTGCTGTATTTGATTTTAATCTATTACGATTTTAATCTTCCACGTTTTTTTTTCTATATATATTTGATTTTATTTTTATTTGTGGGGGGAGCCCCCCCCACATCCCCCATCTACCCTTTTAATTGTTTTCTCAGCCCTCTTCGTTGTTCACTCTTCGTTGTTCCGGTAAGTAGTTGTTTAAACATCGTGGTTAAGGATGTTTGCCATAGGAATGAAGGACATGATTTACTGCATGAAAACTAAAACTTAACATGTGCTTCTTTTAGAAGTCCATGTTTCTCAAGCCAGGCTAGAGGACATATTCCAACTATGTAAAATGGGAAGAACCCTTAATTTGGTAATGTCTTATAAGGAAGTGGTGTCAAAACTAAATTTGCAGCAATATGGAATGTTTTCTAAAGTATCCAGTGGCAAGGTCAGATATGTATTATGTCCAAAGGATCTGCAGATCCATTGGAATAATGTGTGCACTCCAAGGATCTGTGCTTGACCAAACGATCACAGGTTTGAATCCGGATGGGTCCACTTCCATCATAGAAACAATGAGGCATATTATCAAGGGGGTTTATCTCCGCTTTTTGGCTTTAAAAGCCAAGAAAGCGGAGATAAAATTATCTCCCTATTACCTAGCTGTCGCTAACACCAGTTAGTGACAGCTAGTAGGAGATAGCGACCATCTTGGGCCCCACTTTGCATGTCAGTGATATTTATCACTAATGACATGCAAAGTGGGCGTGCCAAGATGTTAGCGACTGGAAACAGTCGCTAACATCGCTATCTCCTATTACCAACTTTTGGAGATATTCGTGCTAAGCGCGAATATCTCCAAAAACTAACACCTGCCCTGAGCAGTTCTTAGCCATGTTATCCAATGGGAGGTGGATAACATGGCTAAGAGCATTAGCTCGGTAATGCATGAATATCGCTGACTTTTCAGCGATATTCATGCATTGCGGCCGTTTTTTATCGCATTTGCGATAAACCTTGATAATAGCAAGGTTTATCTGCGATAATTTCTGACGATGCTTAGCGTTACAAAATTCGTTGCTAAGCATCGTTAGCGATAAATATCGCTTAACGTTGGTAATATGCCCCACTGAGTATCATTGAGATGGGTAACAATAAGTATCTTCTGCTCAATGTCAAGGTGCCTCAAGGCCTGAATCTGGGTGTCAGGAAAAGGGTTAATAATTTCGGAGGGAGTTACCACTACCGTTGGGGAAAAAGTCCGCTTTGGTAAGGTCAAAACACAATTCGGAGAAAATCTCTGCTCGGTTACTCATAACTCTGGCACAAGCAATAGCGATCCCCAGAAAAGTGTTAGCTTCAAGCGGTACCAATAATTTCAAAGGGACAAGCACAACACGAAAAGGCCTCAGCAATATTGAAAAGCAGGGGAAAATGTTATGAGCAAAATGATATCGAGATTATAAAATAAATTGATACTTGTATAGCGTACTACTCACCCACAAGGGTCTCAAGGCGCTTGTACGAATACAAGGGGAGGAACCCATCCTGGCTTTCCCTGTGAGGTGTCCACTCCTGGGCACCCCCAAGGTGGAGGCCGGGCATCATTAGCGTTGTGGGGTCCGTTGTGGAGATTAAGCAAGCTATTGCCCAGAGTTGCAGAGTGGGACTCCATGATTGGAATAGGCACCGAGGCGAGAATTATCAGGTCCGTGGAATTTTTGAGCTCAAGACCCGCCGAGGCAGGGAATTGAACCCTGGGCCCGGGCTAGACATCTGCATCAGGGTCTGCCGCTCTAACCATTGAGCCACACTTCTCCACACTATTGCTTTGTCATTGGGTCAAAAATTCAATTGATTTGTCATTGGGTCAAAAATTCAATTTTTATCTAGGACAGCTCTGCCCATTACAATTCTGAGGGCGATAAATTGAGCACCACCACGTTGGGTAATATGAAAACAGTGCTTTAAAACAGGCAACATGTGGTATTAAGCAGTGTAAAAAGGTTGTCTATGAGTATTTTGTCACTCTGTCATAATGTAATGCAATTTCATGAATTATGCATTGTGCAAGACTGTATTGGCCTCACAAAGGAGGGGGCGATTAAGATTATTGTCTCATATTCTGTAATCAGAAACCTGACCTACATGGCAATAGTGAGTGGGTGCACACTAAGGCATCATCACTTGGCTTTTTGAGCTAATCTTTATCGTCATTTTGCAGATGTCCATGCCCAGTCATAGAATAATGTCAGAATCTGAAGAGTTAGAATTGCATTTTGTGTATATGATGGTGTCTCGTTGAATTCATCCTACCACTGTAATTTGCAACATAGATGTTCAAAAAGGATAACAAGAGCATTTACATGGGTTCTTCTTGTTTCTTGATACTGGGCTGGAATCTTCTACTGACAATGAGTGCCAGTTGAGAAGTAATTGAGTGCTGATTATGTGGAATGTGTTCCTTTAATTGCATATTCATAGATTCTATCACAGTATAATTGTTGTTTGTTGTTCCAAATGTTAATTTTAGACCCAAATAGCTTGTGCTGAACACTTCTGTGATATTGTCTATTTTGGTTGCCCGAATAGTCCTAAAAGAACTGAAACTCAGACTGTTTAAGGCTTTGCACCAGCTCTAGTGCATAGCAAAGAACCACATGATTTTTGCTATCCAGTGCAAAAGGTGTTTTACTCTGAAGAGGCACACTTTTCGTAGTCCAAAATCTAGTTTGTGCTGATTTGCATCAAGGACAATTTACTGGGGTTGCTCACAGCAAATACCCCTATGTTTTGATGTGGAGCCCAATCTTAAAATATAGTCAGACCACACTTTGCATTAAAAGCTAATGCTTACTTGAAGCTTGTGCAAACAAGGACAAATGTGTTTGTTTCTCCATACATTATACATTTCACCTCTGCGCCAGGGCACATCACACAGCAGATGACTGAGAATCTTCTGCGTTTGCCTACTCTATGCATAAGAATTTGCACTGTAAGGCTACGCAATCCACTACAAATCCTATGAGTGAGCTGCACGATATGCAAAGCAGCCTGATTTAAGTGCCGGCTCAGGGATGACATAAGCAGCAAGCAATCTTTGTGCATATAAGGCCACACGTATCAAGCTATTTTTCAGTCTCAAACCGGCTTAGCAACTGCAAACATGCATTTTGGTATGTATCAAACCCAAACTGGAGTTCAGTAGCATGCTACGGAATCGCAATTTTGGTTTGTGACATTTGGAAGGAGCGTCCCTTCCAAATACCAAATCTAAATGACATGTATTGATGTTTTGCAACTGAATTCTGGTCTCAAAAGATTAATAATTTACTGACTGTCAAAGTGTAATGGCAATAAATTGTAAAATTGATACTTGTATAGCACACTACTCACCCGCAAGGGTCTCAAGGCGCTTGTACGAATACCGCTGTGGAACCCATCCTGGCTTTCCCTGTGAGGTGTCCACTCCTGGGCACCCCCAACGTGGAGGCCAGGCATCCTTAGCATTGTGGGGGCCGTTGTGGAGATTAAGCAAGCTATTGCCCAGAGTTGCAGAGTGGGACTCCATGATTGGAATAGGCACCGAGGCGAGAATTATCAGGTCCGTAGAATTTTTGAGCTCAAGACCCACCGAGGCGGGGAATTGAACCCTGGTCCCGGGCTAGACCTCTGCATCAGGGTCTGCCGCTCTAACCATTGAGCCACACTTCTCCACAATGTATCCCTGGAACCCCTTTCTATTTGTGAATGTAAGAAAAAAAAATTCTAGAGAAGGCAGTGGTCCACGTGAACACAGGTATTATTTAAAAAAAAAAAAAAAACTTTTCTTTTTAAACACATCCCATTTTCCTTTCAGGAAAACGGATTGCATTTAAAAAAAGACTGCTTTATTTAAAATCAATCACAGACATGGTGGAAAGCTGACCTCAGCAGGACACCATCCCTGTGATGGCATTGATTATTATTAATATTCATCAGGTAGGTCGAATTGCAAGCCACTAGGAATCACTAAATGGAACTCTATGACTTTCAAACATTAGGAATAGCGACTTCCTAATTGTGATTCCTGATATTGATACATCTGGCCCATAGTCCTGTGCTGTGATTTCCTCCTCATGCAATGCTATGTGCTAATGGAAACAGGAATTCATGTTATACTATCTCACAATTATCTACCTTTCTGTTTTGAAGTGTGCACCGTGAGGGCTAGCAGTCAGCCAACCACCTGCTCAGTAACTGTAATGCTCTGAATCATTCGGCAGCTCACAGAAAGCAATTTTAGTTGTATAGTGCCTATTGACATTTGTAACTGGTGTAGGGAAAATTACTGATATGTGTTGACGTCTTTTGGGAAATAGCTGAGACTTTATTAGTAATTATTGAGTTGTTTTGGACAATTTCTTAGCTAATTTGAAAGAATTACTATCCTTATTATGAATACATTATGAGCTCATTCATGTTGAAAGCATAAGATAGCTCTAGATAGTTAATAGATTTGTTTAAGTTAATTATTTAATTTTTTTATATCACATCTGTGAGTTCGCTGGGGAAAGGGCATATACATCAATAAACTGAAAAATGAATAACATGACATGATGTTATTATGGATATGATTTTAACTATCAAATGCTGATTAAATGTTCTACAGCAAGGTAGATGTTTACTGACGTGAACTCATTGATTTGAGAAGGGTACTGATAAACCAGTACCGGTGATGTTAATAAAAGGGGATTTTTGCAAGATTAACAAATTAAAGAGAAATAGGAGGATTTCTCTTCAATTTAAATTCAGGGCTTTGTTGTGACCAATAAACAACATTGCTAATAAATAATCGTTCATGTAGTTTCAGAAAGTATGCTCATCAGGTACATTTTACACCATGGAGCCTATTACGATGTTGGTGGGACACCATCTGTGTGTGAAAACCGACTGACCATAGGCCGGTGGTTCCGCACACCTAAAGATGATGTGATCGCAAAGTCACAAACTCCCATATCCCTATCAGAGCTTGTGCTGCAGACAAAAACCACCCACCCACTCCCATAGAGAAATTGGAGTTTTTAACAATAGGTGCCCCCCAGGCCCACAACAAGAAGCTGTGGAGACATGGGGGGCCCTGAGTAGGGCCCCCAAAGTCACTTACAGAAAGGCTTTCCATGTCGGAAAGCCGGAAATGAAAAGCCTGTCGGAAACTGATATCTTGGTCTCGTTGGAAGCCAGCCAGAATGATCGGCCGGTTTAAACTTCAACCACCTTAATTGTAATAAGGCGTTCACAGTTTAACCCTTGGATGTTGGTCGGAAAGCCTCTGGCCAGCATTTGGAGGCTTTCCGACCGACATCCAAATCAGCTCCCATGTGTCTACACATTTTCTTCTCCTCTGTTTTGTTATGAAAAGGTTTTTGCTCGGGGTGGAAAAGGTGGAACATAATCTCAAATGGGGCACTCACCTAAGATCTATAACTGAGTAATATGTAAAAGGTGTGACCAATTTTACCAAGGGTGTGTCTTAATATATGGATAGAATCGTCTGTTTGATGGGTTCCTAAACAGACCCTACCCTTACAGTCAAAATAACAGCAATTAGCTGGCAAAACACTTTCATTGTTCTGATATATAGCCATACATAATTCTGAATTTGAGGTGCTCATGGCCTACCACCAACTACATTTATTGTTGGCCCTCAGCGTGCATGTGTTGCTCTGCATTCATTAAAAACTGCCAGTACTCTAATTACCTGGCCCTGGTCATAGCAGTATAACAGGGAGAAGCTGGCCAATAGGCATAGCAGGCTGTGCTTAACCCAATCAGCACAATGGTGACACGCTGTGACTAGCTATCATCCCTCAAGGATTGGGTAAGTGGAGTAAATGTTTTTAAGCGCTGGATGGGCTCTTGCTGATTTTGTCATGTGTGTGTTTGTCTTGAAAGTGAGGACTGTGTGCATTTTTGTAGTGTTTTCTTTTCTTTGCAATAGACAGTTCTCACTGGCTGCAGGACCGCAAGGGTCCAAGAAGTCCACATATGTTAGAAGAAATAGCCTAAAGAAATAGGAGATACCTGAAAAGAAGGCTGTTTCCAATCTATAAGTTGCTTTTGACTTTACCAAACTTAATAGACTGGCTAATGGAACCCTAAACAGAGAAAAGTTTTAAAGACGGTACCCGTCATCAAAAATCAAATGGATGCTCTGCTTGATTTAAAATGGCAATGTCAGTGGGCTGAAGAAGGTTAGTTATTAGCAGGAAAGTATTTTCGTGTGTGAATTCAACTTACTTGTCTCTGCAAGTGTGTCCTTCTCCCAGCTGCCAGGGGATGAATGACAGGAAGGAGACTCATGAACACAACAGGTGAACTTGATTGATCCAAACATATAGGCAGGTTGATTAAAGTGTCCAAAAGCAAAATGAGGAATAGTATATAGTGGAAACCATTGGCTGTCTCTTTAATTAAATTTACTTTTGGTAAAATGCCACCCACTATACTGTATGTAATTGGATTATTATGAAATTTAAAGAGCATAAAATAAGGGTGATGAAAGGCAAAGTAGGGTTGTGGGGTAATGATGAATATATTGAATGTTTATTGTTTGGGTGGGATGTACAGGTGATCTGTTGTTAATAGAGATATTCTTACGATTTGTAGATACTCCTGAAGAAGGTTAAATACCGAAATGCATTGAGTGAAGACATAATATCGTAACTGGTGGATGTTTTGATATTCAAGATACATTCGTGTATAGGCCTGGATGGGCAATGCATTGGATAAAATCAACTTAAAAAATACTATGAATGTCACCTTTTGACGTGATGCCTTGTAAAAAACGACAAGACAAGACAAAAACGAAGGAAATAAAAAATGATGAACATCTGATTACTATGGTGAATGAGTATTAATTTGGAAATACCCAAATGTATAAGCTGTGCAACCCGCACGTGACCTGCTAACGAAGCGGGCCACCATCGAATGAACTATTATGCCTTGGTGTGTAAGAAACGGCGCACCATTTACGGGTGCTGCACGCAAAATGGATTACAAGACTACTTAAAAAAGAAATTCAGAATATATGAGGTGTGCTTCAGGACACATTTTGCAGTGTCGTGACCCTGTGTCCCTCAGAACCTGGGTATATCGTAATAAACAAAAATTGTTCTGTCGGGTTTCTGATTACTTCTATTAGCGCATTAAGTGTCACAAAAGTATCTCAAAATGCCCAGATGCAGAAAACATTTTTACAAACAATAAGGCACATGACTCAAATTGCTGTCTACTGTGTAAGTTTTATCCAAATAATATCATTCACATTCTTTACACATATAATCACGGCTGTCAACACAAAATATAACAAATAGGTGTTGCCCAAATGACACTGGTGCTCAGTGTTCAGTGGTGTGTGATTGGACTACTGAAACGGGCAAGAAAGCGTGCCTGGTATTGCCCCCGGGATCTATTGCTACAAACTAAAGATAAGAAGACTAACCCCCAGATGCATCAAGCATCCATTTTGCTATTCCTTATTAGCGAAAAATAAGGAATCGCTAATAAGGAATAGCAAAATGCTATGCAAGAAGAAATCGCTTAAAAAATAGCGATTTCTTAAAATTCCTTAATTGCGACTCGTAAATTGTGAGTCGCAATTAAGGAATACCTCCCCATTCATGCCTACGGGCCTAGAGGCCCATAGGAATGAATGGGAAGACATTCTCAATTTGCGAATCGCAATTAGCGAATCGCAAATTGAGAATGCGATTTCAAGGGTGCAGGGGTGTCCAAAGGACACCCTGTTGCACCCCTGAAATTGATCTGTGCACATATCTTGCGCACACACATGCCCTTAGGGCGTGTGTGTGCGCAACATGAAACTTTGAAAAATGCACTTTAGTGCATTTTTCAAAGTTTTTGCAAATTACCATGAAGTTCAACTTCATGGTAATTTGCGAGCCCTAATAGCGAAATCGCTATTTTTTAAACTTTAATGCATTGCATTTAAGGAATCTCAATTTGAGATTCCTTAAATGCAATTAATCGCAAATTTGCGATTTCTTATTTAGCGATTTTTGCATTTGGAATGATGCATCCCAAATGCAAAAATACCGGTCGCAAAGGGGCAGATCATGAGAATCTGCCCCTTTGCAAGCGGATTTTACCTTGATGAATCTATGCCTAATACTGAGAATATTGTATGTGTAACCACATTCAACTCGAAAAGTAATGGTATGAAGAAAATCATCAAGAAGTATTGGAACTTGGTTGCCAGCGAACCTAACATCACTGAAAGAGGAAGGAATATCAAGTACAATGTGGTCAAACCATACCTCGAGCCACCCAAGCAACAGGACCTCAGAAGTCAACTGGGCCTCCCACCTATAATTAACCATTACAAATGTGGGCAGTGCAAAGTGTGCCCTCTGACCACGGAAGGGGCTAGCTTCACGCACAAAAATCAGACATACAAACTCACATCCTTTTCTAAATGCAACAGTATGAATGTGGTCTACATCATCTGTTGCCCATGTAACTCAGTGTATGTAGGGCAGACCACACAGAAGGTGAAGGTGAGGATACTCCAACACGTGAGCAGAATCAGATGCAAGGTTCAGGGGGCCTCATTTATGAGAAATGACGCATTGCTGCGTGAAAGCAGCGATGCGTCACTTCTCAGTGCGCCCTCCTTGCGACATACCTGATGCGTCATATTTAATGTATGATGCATCATGTCGCAAGGAGTTACAGATATGTCAGAATTTCTGACATATCTGTATGCGCAAAAGTGACGCATTGCTGGAGTGTGTCACAAAAGTGACGCAACTCCAGCAATGCGTCCTTTCACATGGGGCAAGCCCCATGTGAAAGGGCCTGCGTCAGTCTTACGCCTGCTGTGAGGCAGGCGCAAGATTTTGACGCAACGGTGTCCTAGAAGTGACGCAGTGAAATCTCATAGATTTCACTGCCTCACTTCTACGAGGCTTTTTGTGGGAGAACGCCCCCCCTGCATACATTATACCTGACGCAGGTATAATGTGGCGCAGGGGTTTACAAAGTAATGCATCTGCTTAGATGCGTCACTTTGTATATAGTGGGCAACAGGAGGCATGTTTTACGCTGCCGATGCGTCACAAAAAGTGATGCATCTGAAGCGCAAAAGTAACGCAAGGCCTCACAAATGAGGACCAGGAGCGCCCTTAGTGGAACACTTCACCACCAACAACCATCCTCCAGAGAGCAGCAGAAACCCGACATGTGTGCATGTGAGCCCAAATAACACCATTTTAGTGCGCTTTTAATTATTCTTTCTCATGCCCAGTAAGTCTGCTCTCTTGGGTCACAGGCAAAACGGATTGGTTTTCCCAATGCTTGCTTGAATCAAGAACAATAACAGTTACTTTTTAACTTATTCTGCACCATAGGTAGGCCTATCAGGAACTTGTTATATAAAATATTCAGTTTGAATTGGTACGGGTTATGCTATCTAGATCAGTGGTCCTCAGCCTTTTAAGAACGCCCCCCCCGCCGCTTTTTAGAATGACAAACTTTTGTGGCCCACCTAACTTTAATGTAAATTTGTACATTTTTTTATTGCACAGTTAATTAAAACTCACAATTTAAAATGCATAAAAATTGGTTATCAAACATTTAAAATTATTTGCGTAGTTCGTGTTATCGATAAGTCAGTTAATGTACTTCTTTTGGATCGTAGGGCTCAGAGTTGCTCAGGGCAGTGACTGGCTATTGCACATTTACATCTTTTTGTGCTTCATTAATTCTTTAATGGTCATGAGGAGGGGCGATTTTTTAAAGATAACTAAAGCATCATGTGGTAGTGCACTGTCACAGACAGCAAATTCTCTAGTGAAGTAGCCACTATTTTACAGACATATTGTTTTACTTATAAAACTACATAGCGCACAAATAATAACGTATGAAAAATGGGGACCTGTTACTATTTAAAATGTGTGCATTAGCAAGTAAAGTGTCTTGATTTGTTTTGTTCCTATTAAAATCTGTTTCCTGCACACGTCAGAATTACAAAAAAATGTGCTTCATTTTTGCTTTTCCTAACTGCTGAATAAATACAGTTCATTTCCAGGTATCTACTTGTTGTAGTGTGTTGCAAAAACCATCACACTTTGCAATTCTCCAGCATGATTGCCACATAATTCACTTTAAAAAATCCTCTGCGTTCCAGCTGGAGAAAGAACAGTAAACACTAATCCAATAAGCATCAATTTGTCAAAATACATATATCCCGTCATTTGACCTCTGTCTTTGAAGCACCAAATGTGAAAGACAAACACAGAATTCGTGACCCACCGGAAATAGGCTGGACCCCACAGTTTGGAAAACAGTGATCTAGATAATTTTTTTGTAGATGCCTACGCATATAGAAATGTGTCCAAATTAAACAAACCCATTTTTCTTAGTCATTGGTCTTTTTTATTTCTTTTCAGAAATGGATTAAATTTAAAAGAGACTTCGACAATTTTAGGACTGCCTGTATACCTTGGGAAATGAAAATAAAGGAAGTTGAAAGTAAGTCTTGTTTGACCTACTGTACAATATACAGACATATTTAAAGAGCTTAGCTTGCATATCTTTTGTTTGTTACATGGCTTTGAACATCAATTTGCACATGCACATCTTAAATAGTTTTTGATTATAGGACCTCGAATTTTGTTTCAAGCTTTGCTTATTAAATCCTATTGCTTTGTAAGTATGTATGTCTAGATTATATAAACCCATTTAAAAAGCAATGGATTGCTGTATAATAGAAGTGGATGCAAAGTGAGGGCACAAGAAAGTTGCATATAAATGAGAGGGTTCTGCTAATTAGCATTCTAGTGTGGTAAGCAATCAAACACAGCTACTCTTCCATAAGGTCACTTAAGGTATATGGTCGCTTTTCTCCAGAAATGGAAGAGTGAAGGTGTTTAGGTGATCTTTGTTAGATTTGGTTCCAGATCTTTGGTAGATAGAAACAAAAGACCTGACTTTTAGTATTCTCATTCTGTACTTTCTTTGCTTTATTTTTTTCATTTCAAAATAATTTTATTGGTATAAAGAAGCAAATGAAGATACAAATTATAAGTAAAAGTGATACAATTGATAATAGGTAGGTATCAATCAAAAGCTGACATTCAATAATGAGTCGTAGCAAATACATCTCAAGATAGAAGCAGTCTGCCAAAAGCAGAAAAATGAATCAATGAATAGGAATGAAATATATGAGGCAGAGTCCACCACCAAGAGTATCACTATCAGCTGGTATAATCAGGGGAAGAGAGGAAGGTGAAGAAGTAAGAAGAAAGAATGAGAAAGAAGAGGGAAAGATTGGAAAAAAGAGATGGAAGATAGAGAAGAAGGAGAAGAAACAAAGAGAGAAGGATTTCCAACGAACACACCCAACAAACAAGACACATTCATCCAGACGAATCGAAGGGATATTGGTCAACCAACCCCTTGGATGACAATTCCATATAATTATCCAGAGCATTCCAAACCTCACTAGCAATAGGTGGAGAAAGGTGAGCAAGATCGACCGAGGTATGAGCACTTCGTAAAAAGGAAACCCAAGCCCACCAAGTATGGTAAGAAACAGAGGAAAACGATTTCCATTCCATAAGAATCACTTTCACTGCAATAGTCAATAGGAGATCCAACAACTGAATTTCCATGGGTTCCAAGGGGAGATGGACTGGAGCAGCTAATGGACCTAATAAAATTAATGGAAAAGAGAGTGGGAACCTAATACCAAAGATGAGCATGAGGTGTTTGTGAATGAGGTCCCAAAAGGGTTGGAGGAGGGAACATTCAAAAAACATATGCGGAAAGTCACCTGCTAATAAACCGCAGCTCCAACATAGGTTATCATCTTTGAGATTGAGCGAGTGTAAACGAACAGGAGTCCAATGAAGAAGGTTGACAGAGAAAAATTTAGATTGCATTAACGATGGGGCGATTTTATTGCAAAGAGAAAGTTTACCAATCAACTGCCAAGTGTCTGAAGAAATATGGTCAGTAAGACCATGCTCAAAATGGTGCAACCATTTTGTTTGAGCAACTGTCTGCATAGGTAACGAAACAGTTGATAAAAATTTATAGATTTTAGAGGCGACATGACCAGATTTAGTCCATATGTGAAAAAGAGTAATCGTAGGAGAAGTAGGATGAAGACGCACCTTAGCAAGTGCTACTTTGATTTTGAGAAAAGTATAAAAATCTAAATTGGTTAAGGAATGTTGTTGAGCTAAGGAGGAAAAAGGTAATGGTTCATTATTAGAGCCATAAAGATGTTTAACAAGCGAGATCCCCTTAGCAGCCCAATAAGATATTAGAGGAGGATCAATATTAATTTTAATTTTAGAATTCCGCCAAATAGACGACCACCTAGATTTGTGAAGTGGAATCGCCACTTTCTTGTCCACCTTCCGAACCGCAGCAAGAGTATCCAGAATAATAGAACGGGAAAAAGGGATGGACAAGGTAGACGCAGTGCAAAAGGAAGCAGTCGGTAATGGAGAAGCCAATTCCTGTTCTATTAACAACCAAGAAGGAACATGAACAGGGGGAGAAGAAAACCATAGAGCACATTGAGACGCCAAAAAGGCAGTTTGGTACTTCTCCCAATCAGGAAGATTGCATCCTCCCATATCGTAAGGCTTCCTCAAGAATTTATAGGCAATTCTAGCCCGTTTATCATTCCATAAAAATTTAGAGGTCAGAACATCAATTTCATGAAAGAAGGAATCCGATAACTTTACCCGGAGCATAGAGGAGACAAAGTTAACAATAGGTGTAATCATCATTTCGAGGGTCTGAAGGCGACCCCACCAGGAGATGTGTTTCGGGGACCAAGTATCCAAAAGACGGCGTACTTTAAGAATAGTCTGGGCTTCATTATAGGCAATTGTAGCATATAAGGTCGAGCAAAAATAGATACCCAAGTATTTCAATTGTTTAGGCTGCCATTTAAAACCATATCTATATCTAGAAGAGGTGAGCAACCCAATGAACCCTTGCGGGCTTGGGTCAGAAATATGTTCAAAAAATGTGCCAGCAAGGGATTTTGCTTAAGGATCAGAGTTTTGAGCCAGGGTAGGAGAAAATAAATTAGTTACCTACACTAATGTTCATTAAAGGCTAAATCTGAGTTGATCTAATAGAACAGCAAACAGTATTGTTACCACACTAACAATACACATGAATGCAACCAACAAATGGAAAAAATACACAAAAACCAGGATTTATAGTCAAAAAGTTATTATTTTTGTTACAGTGAATAAAAAGGGTACTTAAAAATGCATTGGGGACAAACGAGAAGCATACTATATACTCCTACTGTAAATCACCAGAGATAAGTCAAAACTGCTAAACAATAATGGTACAATGATTTCAAATCATCAGAATAACTGAAAATCAAAGTAGATAAATGGATATCTGGCAGAATTAGACTTAAAAGTCGACGTTTCGGTCTTTGGGAGTGATTTCATAAGACCATCATCAGGACTTCATTGATGTGCATTGAGAATGATGACCCTAAAAAAGAAATGCAAAGTACACTGCCTGATGGTCAGTGGTGCTGGTCGAAATCAATCAACTAGAAAATGAGGGACAGTGGAAACCAGACCTTCAAGCTTTATTTGAGCGCTTGTATGGCTGCGATTTGAAGGTGGTTATTTGAATCTTACTATTGACTGCAGGTTAAATCCTAATGTCGTCTGCAGGTTAAGTTCCAGAAGTTCAAGTGAATCTTAAAGCGATTTGAATCGTTGGAGGGCATGGCACGACTAGCGTTCGGCAGCGTCAGCGGAACAGCGATGTGAAATCAGCTGTTTTCACATCGCTGTTCCCCTGACGCTGCCGAACGCTAGTCGTGCCGTGCCCTCCAATGATTCAAATCGCTTTAAGATTCACTTGAACTTCTGGAACTTAACCTGCAGACGACATTAGGATTTAACCTGTAGTCGATAGTAAGATTCAAATAACCACCTTCAAATCGCAGCCATCCAAGCGCTCAAATAAAGCTTGAAGGTCTGGTTTCCACTGTCCCTCATTTTCTAGTTGATTGATTTCGACCAGCACCACTGACCATCAGGCAGTGTACTTTGCATTTCTTTTTAGGGTCATCATTCTCAATGCACATCAATGAAGTCCTGATGATGGTCTCATGAAATCACTCCCAAAGACCGAAACGTCGACTTTTAAGTCTAATTCTGCCAGATATCCATTTATCTACTTTGATTTTCAGTTATTCTGATGATTTGAAATCATTGTACCATTATTGTTTAGCAGTTTTGACTTATCTCTGGTGATTTACAGTAGGAGTATATAGTATGCTTCTCGTTTGTCCCCAATGCATTTTTAAGTACCCTTTTTATTCACTGTAGCAAAAATAATAACTTTTTGACTATAAATCCTGGTTTTTGTGTATTTTTTCCATTTGTTGGTTGCATTCATGTGTATTGTTAGTGTGGTAACAATACTGTTTGCTGTTCTATTAGATCAACTCAGATTTAGCCTTTAATGAACATTAGTGTAGGTAGCCATTTAAAACCAGCAGAACCCATATGCGTAGAGAAACAGTAGGCATTTAAGGGGAACATCTCAGTCTTGTCCTTATTTAAGGTGTACCCTGAAACCTTCGAAAAAGGGAAATAGTATCCGAAATAGCAGGGATAGCCAAGGCAATATCATCTGAAAAAATAAGGACATCATCCGCGTACGCAGCAGTTTTAATACGATGAGGACCAAAAGAAAAACCTTTAATGTCTGGGTGTAACTCAATCAATCGAAGAAGGGGGTCAATGGATAATAAAAACAAAAGTGGAGATAAGGGACAACCCTGTCTGGTGCCTTGGCGAAGATTAAAAAAGGACGACGTAGCACCATTAAGTCTTATGTTAGCTCTAGGTTGAGAGTGTAGGGACATGACCATATTAATAAAGGAATCACCAAGATTATGTGCACACAATACAGCAAGAAGAAAAGGCCAAGAGACCTTGTCAAAGGCCTTTTCAGCATCAAGAGCCAAGGCTGCGGCTGGGAGATGAGAACGTTTAGCTGATCCGAGAATATGGCAAAATGTACGTATATTATCCCGCGCAAGACGGCCCTTTACGAAACCGGTTTGAGAGGGATGTACCAGTTTAGGAATGAAGGATTCTAATCTCTTGGCTAAGATTTTAGCAAAAATCTTGGCCTCCATGTTAAGAAGGGAAATAGGACGGAAGTTTTTTGGATCTGAATGATCCTTTCCCTCTTTTGGAATTACTACAATGGTAGCATCAGCCGCCGTACCAGAAACAGACCCATCCTTAACAAAAGCGTCAAAGACAGATTGAAGCTTGGGAACAATCACAGGAAGAAAAGTCTTATAAAACAAAATAGGGTAACCATCAGGCCCTGGAGCTTTGCCAGAACGGGTGGCTTTAATTGCGGCAATAATTTCTTCAGGCGTAATCGGACCATTTAAAAAATTGCTATCTTCCACGCATACCGACTGCACCGGGACAGATTTCAAGAATTCTTGACACTGCTCAAAAGAGGCCTGATTCGAAGGGGTATATAAATTATTGTAGAAATCACGAAAGACTTCAAGAATTTTCCCAGTCTGAAATTTTTTAGAACCAAGGTGATCATTAATAGAAGAGATTTGAGAAGACTTAAAGGAAGAATCCTGAAATTTTAATGTAGCCGCGAGAATTTTTCCAGCCAGATTTTTCAACAACAGCCTTTTGGATTTCTGAGCCTGAACCCCAATATGGGCTCTTTTGGTAACTATAGTGTTATATTTGTACTTTAATTGCTTGATTGACTGTAGGCATGATGTATCCTTAGACTGTCGAAAGGTAGATTCCAATTGTTTTATTTCAATTGCCAGATCTGTAAGTTCTTTTTTAATAGCAGCATTCCTTCTTGACATACAGTTAATAACCTGGCCCCGGAAAGTACATTTAAACGAATCCCAGAGGACAATTGGGGAAGAGACTGAGCCTTCATTCTCAAGGAAAAAGGTTTCGATTGCACTAGAGAACTCATCAATCTGGGCGGTATCATACAAAATTTCTGTATTTAATCTCCAGGAGCGAGCTCTTGATTTAGGGGCAAAGGACAACAATGTAAAAGTAACCGCGGCATGATCAGAAATCAGAATAGGATGAATAAGCGGAGAGGAGGAAGACGAAACAAGAGAGGAATGAACCAATAAATAATCAATACGAGAAAAGGTAGAATGAGGAGAAGAAAAGAAGGAAAAATCACTACCAGTGGGATTGTGAAGACGCCATACATCTTGAAGATGAGTTATGGAACACATGTTAAGCATTTGTTTATGGGACTTTGGAGGGCGAAATTGAAAAGCTGAATTCCTATCTAGAATGGGATCCATTGGTAAATTAAAATCCCCACCAACAATAAGATTCCCAGAATGAGGTGTAGCATTTAATTTTTTGGTAACCGTTTTCCAAAAGGACGGATCATCTTTGTTAGGGGCGTAAATGTTCATAACATAAAGATCCGCATTACCATCAGACAACTTAGTTAATAGCCAACGACCCTCATTATCGTGATCAGAAGAGACTATAGATAAACCCAAATTTTTTGAAATTAAAGTAATGACTCCATTTATTTTGCCACAAGCATCGGAACATACAACATCTGAAACCCATTCCTTCTTCAGGAATAGCGCCTCTCTGGTAGAGATCTTTGTTTCCTGAAAAAGGACTAGATCTGAAGAGAGAGACTTGCAATAATCTAAGATTTTTGACCTTTTCACTGGATGATTTAAGCCCTTAACATTAAGGGACAACACATTCAAGCCCGGCATAGACAGAAAATGAAAAAAATAGCATAATTCATAGATGGCAAACAAAAAACAATCAGCACGAATACAAGCACCCAGACATCAAACATTAACGTCGAATAGGGAGAGTCCATGAAGGAAATCCGAGAGAAGAAAAGAGACAAGAGAGGAGAAGAAAGAAGAGAGAGAAGAACCAGCAGGGGAGGTTTGAAAAAGACCAAATTCATACTAGGGGGAACGTGGGAAGGCGAGCAAGGGGACCGTCACGAGGAGTGATTACAATTGATATGAAAAACCCCAAAACAGTATAGAACTGAGTACACGTAATGAGGAAATAGGAACAACTGCAATATGAACTACTATCATTAGAGTATTACAAAAACAATTAATTCCATAACTCTATAAAGGCAATACGCATATACCAAATTAATTCACAAGTACCATATAAAGTAGCCAAAAAAGTGGAATAGGTGGAAGAGAGGGAGAAATCTAGGGGAATACAAGCAATAGCAAGTCTCAGCTATAGTTATACCTTATCATGAAGAGAGAAAGACACCAAGAAAAACATCAGAAAAGTAAACAAAGAGTAGATAAAATGAAGGCGAAGCAGGCAGCATAAAAACAGGAAAGAATAAACAGAAGAAAAACATATTTCTTAAGAAGACTACAGGGTGTAGTATAAGGAAAGGAGATGAAATACAATAGAGCAAGGCATTAAAAAGGAGGACAATATATCAAACAATAAAATACCACCCTAGATAAATACAAGGAGCTATAATATAATGAGAATGAATATGAGGGGAAAAAAAACCTTAGATAAGCAACCAATGAACTGTCCTTAAATATAGAAAACTTGTTATAATAATTCAATACGAAAATGCATACTAAAAAGTGCAATATAAATAGAATAGCTTATTATAAAGTATAAAAGAAGTACATAGAATTGCGATGGCCTAGCACCGATATAGGAAGATATTAAATAGTTGAGAAGCAAAACAATCAATGCAACAGCAATGTAAATATATATGAAACCTAAATATACAATACATGGTCAAAGGTACTTGTAAGCAATGAATTATCATGCATAAGTTAGATAAACCTTGTTATAATTAGCTAAAGAGAACAGGAAGAAACATTAAAAGATAAGAAAGCCAATTATGATATTTAGAGAAACTGGTAATAAAATATAAAAGCGATTCAATAACCGAGACCTAATATAAAAAAGCATATAAACGTGGTAAAGCAATCCAAACCCTAAAACAATAACCAAGTAAGCATAAAAATAAGTGCAAGGTATAATAATTGTAACATGGTGAAGCTAAACACAATGATAGAAAATATAAAATAATAAGCCAATGACCAATGCTTGTACCATAAGACGAAACAGTACCAGACAAATTGAAGTCAAGATGACTAAAGACAAACAAGAAGAGTAAGTACACACGACATAATATCCAAGTACAAAACAAATGAGAAACTAGACTACTCAGACGAAATATGAATACACATTGTACCAACAGAACCAAAAATAGATAGACGCAAAAATGCTAATCGGAAAAAGAACATACAAAAGCATACTACTAGTACAAAGCAGCACTAGGAAACAGATATGAGATATGTCCAATACCACAAAGAGGAATGAGAGACCGAAGACAACCAGAAAAAACCAGAAGGAGGAAGGAAAAACACTACCAAAGCGAAAAGACAAAAGCAATGAGAAGGAGAGCCGACAAGAAAAGAAAAGGCATCACTACAATAATGAGAAAGAGATAACAATTAGAAAAAACCTAACAGGCCAGACAACAACATACAGACGGAAAAAAAGACCACACCGAATACCAGGAAAAAACAACATCGAAAAACTTGACTGACAACATCAGTCACAAAAGAAAGCCACAGACGCGTCATCAACCACGGAGCACACAGGTCTAAGAAGATAAACTCAATAGACCCGGAAAACAGAGAAAAACAAGGAAGACAAAGAATCACATCAAGTGCCATAAGCACCAGGAGCAGACGAAGCCTCCATTTGAAGTTCCATCTGTAGTTCCATCTGATTGTCTAAAAAAGAGGCCAAATCAGCAGGTTCATCGAAGATTCTGGAGCGACCTTTGAAGGTAATGCGAAATTTGGAAGGGCCAGAGAAGGAAAAAGGGATATTCAACTCTGATAAGCGCTTCCGAAGATTAAGAAAACCTTTCCTCCTTATCACAGTGTCTCTTGCAAAGTCTTGAGAAATTGAAATACGGTGACCTTCCCAAGAAACAACTTTAATCTTCTGCATATAAGCCAAAATTTGTTCCGTGTGTTGATGACGCAGCGGCTTAAAAATGACAGCCCTTGGTTGCGTAGCAGATTTAGAGCAAAAAGTGGGGACACGATGTGCCCGTTCCAGTTCAAAGTCTCTCTGAAAAGAAATTTGCAGAGTAGAAGGCAGCCATTGGTATAAGAAGTCAATCATAGACGGAGCACCTTTCTCGGCTTCTTCAGGAAGGCCAAAAATGCGCAGGTTGGATCTACGGTTACGGTCCTCCTGTTCAGTTAAATCTCTCCGCAAAGCCGCCATTGAGCGTTCTAATTGTAAAAGAGATCTAGATTGCTTCTGCATATTATCCTCTGCGCCACTAATGCGTGTCTCCGTGGCAGAGACACGGATGGAGAGGGCTTTAAGATCATTTCTGATGGCTGATACCTCCACCTGTAATAAATCTGTTTTAGTTTTGGTAGACTGCGCAATGTCATGCACATCATTGAGACGAGTCGGAATAGCCTCCAGAGTGGAAATAGTATCTTTTTGAGAGGATTCAGGTGTAGGAGATATTTGTTTGAGTCTCTTAAGAGAAGCTTTCGACTCCTTAGTATCTTTAGCAGTCGGCGACAAGCCCATATTTGCCGCCATAGAGCTTCCGAAGCAAAGGTAAAAGAGACAACCACTGTAGAAAGTTGAGGAAAATCTCAAAGCCCAAGGACGTTAGTATACTCAGGAGGCAAGAATAAGAGAAAGGAAAGTAGCAAAAATATGCAATCACACCTCCAACAGGTAACGCAAAGCAATAACTAGCGGTGGGATTACGTGCAAAAAGAAAAAAAGTCTCATCACCTTAATGACAGGACCCTGCCAATATGAAGAATACACCGTCAAAAATTACGAATCCAAAAAGCAGGGTATCAAAGAGCAGGAAATAGCAGCGGGAGGCACTGGAGGCGCTCAGAGGAAAAGCAAAGTAGAATAAAATGCAAAAAGATTACATTTTAAAGCCACACCGCATGGAAAACAGAAAAAGAAGCCTTTGTAAGCTGGTAGGAGTTAATAATAGTCACCAGCACTTGTGTGCACTCCTTCCGGAGAAATTCGTAAACCTGGTACCTCCGTTCGTGAGGAGACTCGGAACTGCGTGTGGAGGCGACACAAAATTGCGGCCGTTGATAGAGAAACCGAGCGTCACCTTATATTGCGAAAATATTAGTCACCAGCAGCTCCAGGGCACAGGAAGGATGTTCACCCAGCACACGGCACCTTCCGAAACATGAGCCTCCGTTTCTGTGTGTGTGGGGTCACTGGAAGCAGATATGAGCCTCCGACGGCCCTCGCTCGTCTCGGAGCTCAAGCGCAAACCGCCATGTCAAAGCGGCGCGCAAGCCACGCCCCCCACTTTCTTTGCTTTTAAGCTGAGAAACGTCCTGAGTGCATGTGATGTGTCACTACCACATATCTTGTCTGCTCTGTAAGGCAGTGTGTAAGAGGTAATTGGTTTGAATATCACATAGTAGATTATGAAGGTAATTACAGCCTGCAAGGGAAGGGTATTGTACCAGATCATCATTGGAGAAACATCATCTGGCAAAAATGTCTTGTCCTTCATATTGTCCAGGGCCGGACTGGGAACCAAAACCGGCCCTGGCAAAGTGCTCGGCCGGCCCCCACGCCCTCCGGGCGGGAGGAGGGCGAGCACTTTGCCAGGGCCGCTTTTCAGCCGATTTTGTTACAGGGCCGATTTTGTAGCTATGCTGCAAAAACGGCTCTGCAACAAAAACGGCCCCCAGGGCCCAAAACCGGCCCCCCCATCCTTGCGGCCGACCGGGGGATTGCCCGGTGCCCACAACGGCCAGTCCGGGCCTGATATTGTCTACAAAAATATCGCCCCCATTGGAGTTAATAGTAGAAAATCCACACTCAATGATGCATTTATTTTGTAAACAATGCTTGGGACGAAATATTTATATCAGGCAATATTTTTTCAATTATATTTCAACATACAGCTCAAGGGAAGCCAACGGAGCTCTCCCAGTGCATGGCGGTGATTCATTCTTACTTTCTGAGTCCCTGGGTCATTCTTGCTGAGGTGGCTGTATATGATGCTTGTGAGCAAGACATCACCCCTCTTTATGTGTAACAGGAAAATGACCTAGATGAAATTCTAGAAGGTATGCTTTGACTTTGTAAGCAAGTAAGAGCTTATGCCAGAGTGAATGTGCCTCCATACTGAAGTGTGCCTTAAAGCAGAAGGTATGTCAATGTGGCACTCAAGTGACTTGGTGCTGTTAGTGAGTTAGGTGTGAATCAATAAAGGTTCACTGGAATAAGCTGTACTTGTACTTAAAATAGTATGTTGTCATTGATGACTAATCTGAGCTGTTGGTTTAAGAAACCATCTTGAGGAAGTCCTTCCACGTCCTTGCTTATGTAATAAATGAATTCATGTTATCACCCTAATTTAAGCTAAGGGAAATATGTTCATATGCATTTGTGGGCGCATTATCTCTTAGATACACTTACTGCATGATAGCAGTGCCCAGTGCAGGTCAGGTATAGTACTGTTCCTCATAAGTAGATGAGGCAATGCATCCCTAAAGATTACATTCGAAACATCATTTCAAAAATACATTCAATAAATAAGAAAGAAAAAACAAACTCAAAAAGGGAGGTCAAAATCAGTAATTTAGAGAAAACCATGAAGGTTTATTAAAATATCAAAATTCAATTGAAAACACGAAAATAAGGTTCAGTTGGTTCAATAAATCAGTCATAAAAAATAGAAATCATTTGCCATGAAGGCGTTTACCCATTTTAATAGATACAGGAATGAGCAGATGGAAATAGACAAAGGCCAGATTGTGAAGCAAGCTAACAGAGAATCTGGCAGCATCCCTGGTAGATCAAAAGAGTTCTCTGGCTTAGCCCTAAAATTGAGGGTCTTTTATAATGAATTTCACCATAGAAAGCAATGAAAAATGCAAAGTCCACATCAGATAAACAGATGTATCATTCTAGCTGTGAATAACAATTCAGCATTATAAAATGTCACAAAATAGAGTAAAAACGAAAATGGCTGTAATTCACTACCAGAGCATGTCACCCACACTAGTACATGCTCTACCTTTTACATACACTGCACCCTGCCCAAGGGGGTACCTTGGGCCTTCCATAGGGGTGACCAATGTATACAGAAAGGGAAGGGTTAGGCCTGGTCAGTGGGGACACTGTAATGTAATGTAACTGTTTTATATATAGCGCGGGTTACACTCCAGGGAGCATCTTAGCGCTTTAGAGTGTACAACGAAACAGGTGACTATGTTCGTGTGGCAGGTCGTGACAGGGGTGTTAAATCATGTTTTTACATTGTGTGTCGGATAAGGTGTAGATCCAGGTTTTGAGGGTCTTTCTGAAAGTGGTTTCTGTGAAGATTTGTCGGAAAGGGGGTGGTAGTGTATTCCAGGCTTTGGACCCCAAAACTGCCAGGGCTTTGCCTCCCCTGGTTTTCAGTCTAAACTTGGGGATAGTAAGGAGGTTGTCACCTTGGGACCTCAGACATCGGGAGGGGACATACCATTGGAACATGTGTTCAATGTATGACACTGACCAGGAGGACATGGCAGGTCACAGACTGCACACAGGCACTGCGGTGACAGGCCTGAAACACCATTTTAGGGCTACTCATGTGGGTGGCACAATCAGTGCTGCAGGCACACTAGTAGAATTTGTATTACCAGCCTTGGCACACTCAGTGCACTTTACTAGGGACTTCTTGGTGATACAAATAGGTCAATCATGGACAACCAGTTACAATAACAATTTAAATAGAGAGCATATGCACTTTAGCACTGAACAGCAGTGGTAAAGTGGCCAGAGTCCTATTGCCAACAACCACAGATCAGGAAAAACAAGGGAAGAAGAAGCAAAAGGTTTGGGGGTAACCCTGCAAAAAGGGTCATTTCCAACAACCACCATGTAAACACTATCCCCTAATATGAATATATTAAACTCTTTCCTGACCCAGTATCATGGGAGGTGTCATTACAAATGTGTTACAATAAACAATGGAAAGACTCATAGTGAGCAAGAAAAGCCTTGAAAGTAACAAAAGGCTTCCTCTGGACTTATATGAAAACAGCATTTTACTACAAAAAAACTGTATACATTTTTCTGTGTGTTAGGCAAATTAAGAAATATAAACAAAAGATGCATATTATGAAGTCAGCAGTCATTGTTTTAAAAAATGGAGTTGAGGCATAATTGAGACATATTTAACCTGTTGCGTGCTCATGACGAGCTCAGCTCGTCATGAGGCACGGTTGAGCTGCACTCATGACGAGCTGAGCTCGTCATGACCGTTGGAACGTTCACACGCGGGGATAATTTCCCCGCTGTGCTGAACGTTCCAAAACGGGTGTGGTCATGACGAGCTCAGCTCGTCATGAGTGCGGCTCCACTGTGCCTCATGACGAGCTGAGCTCATCACAAGCAAGGCGGCGCCGCGTTTGGCCCCCCTCTCCCCTCACAGCAGGTGAAAACGCCCCGCAGCCAAGGGGTTAAGCAAAGGCTAGGAAATACATTTAGGGCCTTATTACGACCACAGCGGTCCATTAGACCGCCATAGTCGTGGTGGTGGTCTGAACACCACCACACTGGAGTACTGCCCGCAGTATTAAAAGTGTACTACTGCTGGGGATTAAGCGGCTGTCTGAATGCAATTGAAGAACAAAGTATGCTGACTGTCCCGCTCTGGCACTCTGTGCATATATTGACTTGCCTCTCCAGCACCCTTTTCATGGCAGTCGCACCACCATGAAAAGAGAGGTGGTGAGGCAACAAAGGGGACTCTACAGGGCCTCTTCTTGTCCCTGTGCACAAGGGTGCATGCACGAAGGGCACATGTTGTGACCCCTGTAGTTCTGAACCCCCAGTTCCTGCATGGGAAGAAATGCATGACATGGTGCATTCCTTCCCGTGCAGGAAATTACACTAGCGGTCCCACAGTGGTGCTGTTCAAGGCTCACAATGGGCCTTTAAAAAGCACTGCTGCCAGACCACCAAGCCTCCTGCCCGCCAGACCACAAGATTACTTGTAATCTGGCGGGAGGCGGTCAGTTTGGGTGGTCCTGGTGTGGAATGCTGGCATGCCGCCCGCTTAAGGACCAATTAAACTCATAATCAGGCCCTAAAACACATCCCAGCATAATATTTTCAATTGCAATAGAATCAAGTTAAAAAGTAAAAATTATTTAAAGCAGAGAATAACTCCAACACATTCTAATAATTAGGTAATAGATGCAGAACAAATGGCAATTGTGTAGAGAGAAGATTAACTTCCGAAAAATATAAAATTACCTTTACCACCCTATACCACTACCCATCCCTAATCACTAAAATTACAGTTAGAACCCGTTACCACTCATCACCCCATAACACTAAAATTATCCTTTACCACTATCCACCCTAAACCATAAATACCTTAACCATCCTTAAACCCTAAAAGTACCCTTACCACCCTTTACCACTACCCACCTAAAGCCTACAATTATCCTTACTATCCTTTACCACTACTAACTCCTAAACCCTATTAACCTTTTATCACTAGTCACCAACAAACCCTAAAAATACCCTTACCACCCCAAACCCTAAAATGACTCTCACCACCCTTCATCACTTCCCACCCCAAAACCCTAAAATTAACCTCATGTATAAATAAAATATATTTACCTTTATGATACTTACCATGCACACAAAAAGGCACAAATACGTGCCTGCATGGTAAAGGCATCCGTAGTAAAGTCTGCATGGTGAAGGAATTGCAGGGTAAAGGCAAAATTATAAAGGCTGCAATAAAACAATATAATAACTGCAATAAGACAATACTTTCCTTATGGTTCTATAGACAATATTCTTTCTGCATGTTCCATCAAAGAGCCCACTGACCTGCAATCTGGAATAGAAAAAACGTACTGAAGTATTTAAGCCAAGCTAATAAATTCTGCCCTTTGCCAGTGTTAGTCATTATCACTTAGAGTTGCTAATTTACTTCCACATTCCCCTCTTTTCATTAGGCTGAAAAGACATATCCCAAATGATGTCTAAGTCACAGTAGGTCCTTTCTGAAAGGACCATCTCCAATGGCTTAAAATCCATAGCAAATTCGAATTGCACTGCTGTCCTAAATTCTTGACACACAGGGAAATACATTGAGATGCCACTACATTATGGACTCCGTTTTCTACCTAGAGGTTTGCCTTCTCTAGATGCATATTGTCAGTGTGTTTTAGATAATCTTTGAGATATAGTAGTACGTTGCTGTTTGGTTTGCAGATGTCAGGTTGGGGATTTACTGTTATTTTCCAATGTTTGGGTTCCTTAGTGCCTCCAAAGACTAGGGTGGACCCCTCTCTGGTTTGGAAAAAAACAGGCAACCACTATCTAGGTTCATGGTGGAATATTTTTCTTCTTCACATACACACCAGAAGCTTGGCCCAGTCTTCACTCCCACCCCTTTACCAACCACTTGCATCTGATCCCCAAGGCCTACACTCTCAATGGCAGCAAGAAGTGGGCCTCAGCAGGGACCACATATCACAGTGTGGTCTCTATTTTGAAATTTGGTGTTCTGACTTTAGCTAAAGATTTGAGCAGCTCTCTGACAGTATGCCTTTTAGCAGCATACAGTGAAACCAACAAAGGCGTGGGTCTGGTTACTGCCTGGCCTAGACCACTCTAACTGGATAAACAAACAATATGGACAGGTCAATTAATTCAATCAGTTCACACCACACCTAGCCAATAATCCTAGGCGGGCAACTTTTTCATTCTGAACATTTTTTACTTATTTTCATATATTTTTTCAATTCAATATGTGCGAAAATAAGACACTGTTATCAAAAACATTAAACACCATTGATACAAACATATAATATACATACATCAAAAATGAAAGACATTCATATATACACCATATAATGTCAACTACACTAGAAACTGTCTTTTTTGGCGGAGTATGGTTGCGGGGAAAGATTATTTGAGCTGTATCCCTGCACCACCCATTGTTGGATGTTGACGCTCTGAACGTCTCGATACTACGAGTTCAGATGCACCATGGCTGCCTTGATGTCTGGTCAGCGGATCGTGTCCTTTATTCACTCTCTGCACTTCTCCTCACAGAGTAGGACTACTGCGTGGCTCATTGGCTTCAGTGTAAGCATCGCGTCTTCGATGTGTTTTTCAGCATTCGATCTCCGGCTTCAGACTCGGCTGCTTGGATCCACTGCTGGCACGCGTCACGCAGCCATGGTGCATCTGAACTCGTAGTATCGAGAAGTTCAGAGCGTCAACATCCAACTACAGTGCAAATCGTTGACTGAATAAGGGACCGAGAAAAACAAACAAAGGTCCAAGACATTCCCCGTTCTACCACGAACGGTAGACTGCAGCACTGGGAAGAAAAAAAGATATACAGGCCACCTACAGTCCATGTCCTGAGGAAAACCCCAGAACAATCTAAGGGTTTGAAACGCGTTGACTCTACGCTGGAATAAGAATTACAATGGGTGGTGCAGGGATACAGCTCAAATAATCTTTCCCCGCAACCATACCCTGCCAAAAAAGACAGTTTCTAGTGTAGTTGACAGGCAGGCCCCTTGAAAGTATTGATTGGCCGCTTGTTTTTTGTATATGTAATATCAGGACTGTTGCCCCATCAATATAAGATTTGGAGGCATCTCCCACTTATTTTTCCCTTGTTTATATGGTGTATATATGAATGTCTTTCATTTTTGATTTATGTATATTATATGTTTGTATCAATGGTGTTTAATGTTTTTGATAACAGAGTCTTATTTTCGCACATATTGAATTGAAAAAATATATGAAAATAAGTAAAAAATTATCAGAATGAAAATGTTGCCCGCCTAGGATTATTGGCTAGGTGTGGTGTGAACGTTTAGCAGCATACAACAGCACGGAAGCCACAAAAGCAATCAGACTGTATCATTCCCTCTTCATTGGAATCAGCCTGAGGAAGCAAAGGCTATTGACAAAAACAAATCCTTCTTTTCACTCTCTCCCACAAATCCATTGGCATAGTTTCCCTAAAAAGCACTTTCACCTTCAGTTTAAGTTCTTTGAATTCATGCTACCTGCTGAGTTAGCAAATGCAATAAATACCATTTTAGCTTATTTTTATATTGCTCAGAATATTATGTTACCTGTATATCCACATGATGGGGTTTTAATATTCCACAAACATAAAGTCAATGAGTTGTGTTTCTAAAGCAGGAGTTTATTTTGGAAAATAAAAAAATAATGTTTTCTCCCACGGTGTGGAGGTCATTTTTTCATTTTTATTGTCCCTCACTGTCAGGAAAGTGACCACCAAAAAAGTCACCCATCCACCCACTCTAAATAGTGTGGATGGCCAGATGGCCAGGCCATCAGAGAAAGAATCATGCTGACTCTGTTGGTGGTTGCCTGACTCAAAATAAAGCAGGTGGACTAAGAGTTTGGCAGATATGGTACTCCGTTCCCATTGCAACAGATTATCCTGTCCATCAAACTCCAAGCTGAGCCTTCTGTGCAGTATTTTGTGTGTTCGGTGGGTCACATTTGTTGAGGATGAAGACAGACTGGAGAAAATCCAAAATGGGAACCAAACACATGCTTGGTTTAAAGTGAGACTATCAAGTAAATACATGAGAAGATACTGATAGCTTAGGAGAATCATTCAGGCAGGTATTTTGCAGAAAGAGTGCTCAACACATGAAACATCTTACCAGCAGATGTGGTGCAGAAATAAGCAATACAAGAAAATAATATAGCATGGGCAAGTGATCGGAAAATACTATGGTGCAAGGGTCAAATGGACAAGTTAGGGTGGGGTGAGCAAACAGCGCAAACAGCCCAAAGATGTGGAGAATCAGTGAAACTGCCAGATACCATTTGCTCTCAAAGTCTGGCAAAACTATGGACTAATATTCTTCTCACTATTTTCTTTAAGGTCACTTTGGTTCATCTGTAGCATCATATTTCATATTTCTCAGATGGATGTATGGCGTGAACCTGGTCCTGTTTGGTCTAATATTTGGCTTGGTCGTAATCCCAGAGGTAAGACAATAAATCTATAATTCAGATGTTTTCCCTGATGGTGCCTATTTAGAACAGTGCATTTGTGTAAAGCATCTAAGGACCTGATTTAAATCTTGCTGGTACTCCTGGTGTTCCTCTGAGGTAGCTGTTTTAAGTACTCCATCGAGTTGACAGTATCCCACCTGCCGTATTTAGATGAGTGCTGGCTGAACCGCTGTGGCAGACACCTCTGCTGGCGAACAGTACTCCGTCAGGCCAGTGGTATTGCACCAAACCTTCTTAGATATTCCTGTTGTGCTGGCGTTGTCCTAACGGCAGGTTCCTGATGGAATGAATATCTTGTGTAGTAGACACTGGTAATTACTACCCATTAATGTGTCAATACACTTATATGTTGTGTTTCCTCCAAAATACCTATGAAGGTAATGTGTAGTGGCTCTTCTTGATACATTTTGCATGTCACACCACAACTAAAATACGCTAATAAATGCAAACTCACAGGCACCACAAGCACAACACCCACAACCTCCACAGCAAAAATATAAATCTTTCAGTGTCAATACTCAAGCATGCACTTTACCTTTCAAAGTTGTAAAATATTAACTACTGCAATACACATGTTAAAAAAATGCAATACTAAAATACACTAGGCTACAGCAATTGTAGAATATTTACTCCTCCTATTTTTCTGCCATTCATCCATGAAAACATTCTCATCCATCCATACACTCACTCACCCTTTCACCCATTTACGCATTCACTGCGTAAAGAAATACAGAAGGTCCAACAGCACATCAACGATTCCAAGCATGCTTCACATTTTGTAGAGCACCACAATCGCCAGCTTTAAAAGAACGATCTCTCCTGAGCTGGCTGTCATACTCAAGTCCCTCAGCGCCACTTCTTATGAAGATGATGTCTTACCATTGTCCTTCTTTAAAGTTCTCTATGGGGATGCTCTCTTGCCCCTACTTACTCTTGTCAATGTGTCCCTCACTTAAGGCATCTTTTAAGAATCTCTTAAGACAGGCCCAATCCTCCCACTCTTAAAGAAACCTAGAGTAGACCTGATGACCGCACCAACTACTGTCCTATTACTCACTTACCATTCATCATCAAGATCCTTGAAAAAGCAGTCTATGTTCAACTATAATATCACATTAATGCTAACCATCTCCTGTATGACTATCAGTCTGGCATCAGATCACACGGCAGTATGGAGGCCGCCACCTTACATATCATAGGCGATACCATTTTGGCCACAGATGAAGATGGTACATGCCTCTTGGTATTGTTGCACCTTTCAGCTGTCTTCGACGCAGGCCACCATCCCACCCTCAAAACATACCCTTGAGTCAGGAATAAGCTTCATCAGCAATGTACTTTAATGATTCTTCTCCTATTTTTCGAAACAACTCCCGCTTGACCTCCAAGTCACAAAGGATTGCTATCACAAGTAGGGTTTCATACTGACTTTACAAGGAGCTGCTTTGCTCACAGATAACAGCATCAACGTACAGATAACAGCATGACGATTCACAAATGTGCAGATAACACACAATGCTACTTGAAAGTCCTCTAGTCTTCAGACTGTGGACCCGATTCACAGACCTAACTTAAGACAAAATCCTAAACGTACTCATTTTGAGTAACTTACTCATTTTGAAATTCACAGAAGGCACTTACTCATTGATGAGTATGTGCCTTCTGTGAATAGCAAAATGAGTAAGTGCCTTCAGAGCTGTCATCTGAAACAGAGTCCAGTGACATGAATGGCACAGTATACGC
Organism: Lissotriton helveticus; assembly: GCF_964261635.1. Lineage (NCBI taxonomy): Eukaryota > Metazoa > Chordata > Amphibia > Caudata > Salamandridae > Lissotriton > Lissotriton helveticus. The sequence continues at coordinate 879,161,650 of NC_136071.1, read as the reverse complement.
TTGCACAACACAACATCTCCCGCCAGCCCATGCACACCCAGGCAGAGGCATCCCAGCCCCTCCCGCCGCCCATCGGAGGATGCCCGTCCATGCACACCCGAGCTTCACTGCTCACCTTCCGCCACCGGTGTGTAGACTGCAGGTTTCACCACGTGCCACTGCAAGCCACAAGCCCAGGGCCCGCAGACATGGCACCCTCCACACCATGCATTCACGCTGCACTGGCCACCAGGTCTCACGTCTGGTGCTGGGACTTGATTACACTATGGCATATGACAAACCAGGGCACCTGGCATCATTGCAGCCTGCACAGCTGCTCAGCCCAATGGGTGCCGCTAACTCTGTGATCCCAGAAGCGAGGCCACATGACGGTAGTCCCCTGCAGCCCGCTGGTGCGGCCTACACTGCTGTCCAGCAAGGCACACAAATCCTGAACAGTCTGGACTGCCGGGACAGGGCATCATCGCAGGCTGCACACCCGCTAGGCAGCTCAATGTGCCAATGACTCAGTGCACCCAAAGTCACCGTCCCATGACAGGGTGCCTGTGCCGGCTGCAATGCAGCATGTGCCACAGACCATGTCCAACCCCAGTTAGCGTCCCACGGCGGGGCGCCTGTGCTGGTCACAATGCAGCGTATGTCACAAACCGTGTTCAACCCCAGTCAGCACAACATGGCGGGGTGGTAGGCCTGTGCAGGCTGCAATGCAGCGTTTGTCACAAACCCTGTCCAACCCCAGTCAGCGTCCCGTGCCACGTGGTGGTAGGCCCGTGCCGGCCTCCAGGTCTCGGGTCCTTCATCCAGTCACCACCCGCAGAGGGTTATGTGATGTCATCAGCCCCTTATATTTGTGGGCTCACATGGCCTGTGATGCCTGTGCCGGGTGGGTGTGGTTTGCATGCAAACCTGCCCTCGGGGAGTGGCTATGACATGTTGACAACTAGACCAGTGACCTGTACACCACCAGCCAGTACGCCTGCGCCGGGAAGCAATGAGGCCCCCCCGGAGCGTGAGCAGAGTGGTCTAGCCTGCCGTATGCCAGTACAGTGCAGGGCTTGCAAAAATGACTTGTGGGCACTGGGCGTGGTTCAGTCCATGTCCTGACATGAAATTGGCTGATGCATGTGTCCCTGTTGTGGTGTCCACAGGACCTGTGATACAAATTGCTATGTAGCACCCTCTGACTGGCATCCCACAGGATGAGCATAATTGATGCAAGGGAAAGAACTGTCCCTACATTGATCCACACATACATACCTACATGATGAAAGACATGACACAGCAGTGCGTCACTGGATGTTTATTGCACATCCAGTGCAGTTCCGCAGCGAGAGTGGTACAGGGCACTGACGAATAAACTACACTATATGGGCCTGTGGAGGGCCAGCCAGAGTCCATCCGTGGAAGTCAAGTACTGCGGAAGAGGAGGGGTGCAGTCCGCAGTCTGGTAGCCGTTTCATTGGTCATCAAACAGGATGTGGCGATCCATGTAGTTTTCCAAGGTGAGTGCATCTGAGTGAATCGGGGGTCAGTGGAAGGTCATGAGGCAGGACCAAACCAGGAACAGGCTAGGTGGCGGAAATGAATGCTATTGAATCCTTCTGATCACATGCCCATCCACGTCCTCATCCCCAGATGTGTCCCCTGCCCCACCTGTGGGTGTTGCTGTACCGGCTGCGGCACTGTGTGCGACTGACACCTCAGGTGCCGGAGGTGGATTGTCGGCCACACTGTGTGGTGCTGACACATCAGGTGCCGGAGTGGTTAGGCCTGCCACACAGGGAGGAATAGACACACCAGGGGGCGGAGATGTGGATGGTGTGAGGGCAGCAGCATTCAACATCCTCACGCCTTGTGGCAGCAATGCCATGATAAAGATCTGCAGGGCATGCTAGATCCCAGATACATTCCGCGGATGTGCAGCGGTGGCTGCCATCCTTTCCGCCTCCATCCACACCATGTCCTCCATGAGCCTCCGCATGTGCGGCAGCTCACAGCTGGTATCGCTGGAGCCACTCTGAGCGGACAGGTGTTATTCTCTCTGCGTCATGACTCCAGTGATGACAGTCAGGGCTTTTTGGAGACCAAGGAGCGGGGCTACACACTCAAGGATGGCGTCAAGTTTGGTTGCCATGATGCCGAAGCACAACTGCACCTGCTCAGCGGTCTCCCTCTGGCACTCCACCATACTGCGTTGGAAGGCCATGTGTTGTTCCTGGGGGTCTTAGGGGAGTGCCGGGCTGTGGGTGCCTCATGCTGGGTGCTTTGGGTAGTCGGTGGGGTCGCCTTTATGTAGCTGGGCAGCCCTGATGCTGGAGGTGAGTGGCGGATGAGGTCAATGATGTCTTGGGTGGCTTGGGTGTCGATGCTGGTGTTGTCCTCCTCGTCATCAGTGACGAGTGGCTGGGACTGCTCTGCAGGAGGTGTTGACGGTGCCCCTGCGAAGTGAAGGGGAGATGGTGTATTACAATGTGTCCACATGTATGTAGCCGCATGGTACATGTTGACATTCAGACAGCATGGCATTGTACATTGTGACAGTCTGTAGATCTGGGCGAGGACACAAAGTCATTGTGGGTGTGCACTGTGCTTGATTGTGCTCTCAGATGGGCAGTGAATCCTAAGATAGAGTTGCTGTTCTGACTCTCTCTGTAATTGAGGGAGTGGAGAGTGTGTACTTCGCTCTCTTTGAAGTGACATTATACCTTTGCCCTGAAGAAGCTCATAGAAATGACCGGCTGAAACGCGACCGCGACTGCGTCGACACTTTAATGAGGAATCCTCTAAGTGTTGAGTTGGTTAAGAGAGTATAGCGCCTACAAAATTAATAGCTAGGGGTGTTCCACCTCTGGCACATTGTGGATTTCCTCTGAGTGTATCATTTCTAAATCAGGAGTGTACACTGTGATAGTTTATTTTCATTAAGGGTATATTTTTCTTGTATATATTTTTTGATTCATGTATGTATTGTATATGTTGTAGAGGTTGTGTATATAATGCATTATGTTTTGTAATATAGATATGAATGTGAACTAATGTATTTAGAGTGTTTTTGTTTTCTTTTGAAACTTATGAAGTGTATATATACAATTGTGTTTATCTGTGCCCTCCCCTGTCTTTTGACACGCATGTAAGTTTTTTTGACGTATGGATATATAGGATTTACAAATAATTTTGAGAACATCAGGGTAATTAATTGTACCTTGTATGAAAATAAATGTTGAATTGATACCTCTTTACTGCTTTGTTTTTGATATACATCTTTGATGTCTCTTGCTCATGTACAAGAGGGTGATTTGGGCATAACCCCTGTTTGAGTTTTCCGTGATTGTGCATGTGTGCCATTGTGCCCATCTCCACCCATCCCCTCAGTACCTGGTGGTCACTCACCCTGTTGCGGTTGTGTTGTGTCCTGTCGAGCAGTGTCTGATCCTCTGACTCTGGCCACAGTGTCCACACTGATGACTGCCGACACCAGCTCCTCCATGTCATCCAGCTCGAGCTAAAGCGCTGGGCCTCCACTTCCAGTCTTCGTTACTGCCTTCTGGTTGGCAGCGAGTTTCTCCTTGGTCCGCCGCTTGATGTCTTGACCTCGTCCATTGTCCTCTTGTGCTCCCCGACGGCATTCACCTTGTCCACAATGTCCCGCCATATTCCATGTTTGGTGCCCAATGACACGTTGGAGATGACGAACAGTTGTTGATGGTGTTCCATCACCTCCGTCAATATGATCCTGTTTGCCTGCGGATTGAATTCATCTTCCTCTTCTTGTTCTTGCCCTTCCCTGTCCCTGATGTCTCTGGTTAGTCATTCAGGGTGCTTGTGGGGTTGCACTCATCCTCTGCGCCTGCTCCGGCTTCCTCCATGGTGCTTAGGTGTTGGTCAGTTTGTGTTTGGGTGTTTTTTCTACTTTTATAGTGATTTTTCCCCCTGCCAGGTGTGTGTTTCAGGCCTGGTGCTGCTTATTGCTGGTTTCCTCATCGCGCTTTGGCCCATCGCAGGTTTTTTGGTGTTGTGGTTTGTGTTTTTGTCTCCATTGAGGTGGTTGTATCGCGGACATTGTCTGCGGTTTCGGCAGACTATCGCATGCTACCGCCGTGTTGTGAATTCCACGTTGACACAGGGTTATTTTGCCGCAATAGACTGCAATGTTGAAAGCTGTGTTATGCTACTCTTGCGGTAGTTATCACACGTTCTTGTGAATATACCCCTGAGTTTCATGCAGTAAAAACAATAAAAAAATTTAGTATATTAACTTTCTCCTAACCTTTATCAACCAGATATTGATGGGAATGCCATATGGAAGTATGCCTCGGAAGACTGTACCAAGAAGTGAAGAAAAAACAGCCATGGATTTTTCAGTACTGTGGGATTTTGAGGTATGATAGTCTGTTTATTACCCACCAAAATAGAATTGGCTTGCAAAGGATCGAGTGTGTCATGATGCACCTCCCCGCTCTCAACAAAGGTACCAAATAGCATATTATACTCTACTCATTTGCATATATGATGTATGATGTTGCATTTTCCATGTAGATTTGTTTTAAGAGTATTGAAACAAAACCAGGATTCAAGGGTTTTAATTGTGTGAAAAATCACATTCAAAAGTCATCATAACTATTAAGAGTTCTTTCCCCAGGTAAAATAATTGTTACTTGAAATCTGTGAGGTGGTAAATAGTGTTTTTCTTATTCCATTTATTTCTGAACTGCGGTAATAAACTTGGATTTTACCTTTCGACTGATGTGATAAATGTCTGAGTGTTCATTTATTAGTACAGTTGCTCTAAAAAGGTAGTATTGGCCCACCTTCATTTCCACTACCATGGCATAAAAACAATACAAATGGGTACTACACAGTGACAGTCACCACTGCGTAGTTATAGTTAGGTCAAGCAGGAGGCAAAAAAAAAGTGGGGGTCCTAAAGGTACACTTACCCATGTTAATTCCCATAGGAATCTTTGCCCTCTGACACAGAAAACTATTACTGAATGGAATTACACTAAATCCGGCAAGAAGTGAGATCTTTACCAAGAAAGTGTGCTCTTTGGCATTTGATGTAAATCCGATCAGCTGCTTTGAGGTAATCAGCATTTTAAGAGAGGCCCAGGTCGAGTATTTCGGGGATGAACCCTAAGAAAAAGCCATATATGGACGGTTGATCCCATGTGAGGGCAATCTGATTGGCCGACAGAGCTTTTTATCCCATCACACCATTCAGTACTTCGGCACCAGTGCTGGTATCACGGTACCAAATTATTTGATTGGCCAATATATGCAATTAAAGGCGAACTTTCTGTTTGAATGCATCAATAACTTCGTAAAAAACAACTAAATGATTAGTGGCATTGCTCATTTTAAAATATATTTTCATATGAAATTCCAAACGTGACTTAATATTAAATTTCTTTGACAGGTCACCGCAGTCTTCTGACAAAAGTTGATCCGAATGTAGGGATTTCTTATTGTTATTCATTTTATCTTCTGTATCCAGCTCGATCGCATTGGGATCTTTAAGCATGTGAATATTAAGCACAATACTAAGCCAATATTTAATTTAAATACAATTGAGAGGTTGTTAAATGTTTCAATGCTTGAAGATATATTTTTTCTTGACGTTGCAGGGATATGCTAAATACTCAGCTCTGTTTTATGGCTATTACAACAATCAACGCATGATTGGCTGGTTGCAGTACAGACTTCCTTTGTCATATTTCTTGGTTGGAGTTAGTGTCTTCGGTTATAGCCTGATGGTGGTTATTAGAACGTAAGTATTCAGAAATCCAACAGCTTTCTAAATTAAATGCTTTACCTGAAACATTTTCACTACAGAGGGTCTCATTACAAGCTCCCCCTATCTCCCTCCTTGACACCGCCTCACCCCAACGTAGTTACCACAACAAAGGGTACCAGTAATACTAGAGGGGTCGAGTTAATGGGGATCGCAGGCAGTCGCTTTGGTACACTTGAGAAAGGAAAAATAACCAGGAATGGGTCATTTAAGTCCATGGAAGATTGAATATTTCTTATTAGCGCCAGTTTTTCACCCGTAGACTGAGTGTGTGATTCAGTTCTGCTCATAAGTGAAACTATATCCTAGTTTTATTGGGCAAAGATTTGTTTTTTTGGGCAGGACAGAGTGATGTTAACTGACTTATTAACACTTGCATGTGCCCTGTTAGTCCTAGTGATCAGTGATCCGTGATATTACTTACCTTAGGGATCTACAGTTGAGAATGAAAGGTGAGTGGCTTTCTCTGTACTGTGTGCCCTTTGCTTTATTATATCTCTGAGGCCTCAATCCAAGAAGTTAGGTCCGTTTGAAACAGATACCAATATCTTTTCTTTGCCCAACTTGAGTTCATAAGTGTGCAAACGATGAACATTTATGAGATGTGTTCTCCTTTAGGATTTCACCAGGCGAAATTTGCAAAGGCATAAGATGGAAAAATTAGGGAAACCTGTGAAAATCCGATGTTCAAACGTCAATGCCATAAGCTGTTTTTTGCAATAACCTACTATTTGAAATCACCTGCAGCAGAGTTCCTTGTGCGTACAGCTTTCATGCAGAAATACAAATTTAAAGCTATCTCTTGTGATTAATGTACCTGCTAGAGAGAGAGATTGAAGTTTTGTCTAGTGACAGTTTTGACTCTCCATAAAGTAGCGCAGAGGGCTAACCAGCCTTTACCAGCGCTTTAAAACTAATCACATGTTTGTGAGAGAGGTGCTAAGGAGAGATGAGGGGCCCGGTGATAATGATAAAATCCGAGGAGGAGGCCATTGGGGGGTACGGAAAAAAAGATTGTGTCACCGGGCGCCACCAGCACTAAAGCCAGCCCTGAATGCATGCAACCCTACTCTTGTCAGAGAAAGGATGTAGTGTATTGTCAAGAAATGTGTGGGTTTTTCTGTATTTTTCTTGTGGAGTAAGTGAATGGATTTCCCCTGGGATGAGTCTTAAAAAGCGCAATTGGAGGCCAGTGAAGATGCAATGTCTTCTGATTATTTTTGATTTGCTCAACAGGTTCCTGGTCAGCCTCCCATTTAAACTTAGACAAATAAACTGCTTTTCTCCTGTGGTGTTTAGTGATATTTTTGCTGGAGATGTTCACACTTGATAGATGTTTTAGATATATTTGTCCCAACCTTAGCAAGACATCGAGAGTCAGTTTCTGTCTACAGTCCCTGCAGGCATTGCAATCACGATTATCACATCAGTTACCTCGCATTAGACATCAGAATCTGCCACTACAAGACAGTACCAACCCAGAGTTGCCCTAAAGCAAATACTAATTTACACAGGTGGAGCCCCATGTGGAAACCTGACCAGCACTTACAGGTTCTGTACTCTGGGCTTCCACTACTATTGTCTTAGTGCCTCCATGTATGAAGAGCAAGCAAAGCATGAATGGGGTTAGAGCAGAGGACAGGAAGTGGTCTTCCAGAGTATTTGTGAAATAATTAAAGATAACGTTTTGGGAAAACTATATTTTGTCATGGTAGACTGAAAACATATTCCAAACTCCACCCACTAGCCTAACATTCTGCCAAGAATCTTAAAAAACCTTTTAGTGACACGCATCATAAAATATACCTTTTACATGCTATGTGGCTCTCCTATCATGAACATTTAGAGCACTGTCTCAAGGGTACTGGACTGTTTTACCAAACTAGTAAATCACTCTTCTTTCTCTAAAATGTATTTACAACACCTTAAACCTGCCCCAGTAAGTACCTCCACTGCACACAAAAGCAAATGCTGACCCCTCCTCTCCATTCAGCTAATAAAGTGTATCTTATCGCTCTCCCTTTTAACCACTTCACTGCGGCGGCTATTCCGCCGCAGTGCTAACGAATTTTCGCGGCCGCACGGCGGCCGCATCCTAGTGACGGAGCCGCTCCGTCACGAGCCTCGGTTGAGCTGTGCTCGTGACGGAGCGGTTCCATCACGGCCCGCCCCGCTCAATAGAACGCTCAGCGCAGGCGCGGAATTCGTGCCGCGCATGAGCGTTCTATCGAGCTGGGCGGGCCATGACGGAACCGCTCCATCACCAGCACAGCTCAACCGACACTGGTGACGGAGCGGTTCCGTCACCAGCACCGAAGGGGTTACCTGTAATGCACCCAACCACTTGGTCTTCTAGTTTCTAACCTATTATTTTATCTCCTGTAATAATTCAACCACCTAAAATTTAGATAGTGCCTCCAAAGTCACCTCAGCCTTAAGCTGTGTCCAATTTCACAGCCACTACCAATCACAATAATCTGTCCTCTATCCTCGTCCTTCTTGACTCTGCATCAGCCTTTAATGCGGTTATCCAGCCCCCATAGTTCTCCTGCCTCCCTATTTATCATTATAACATTTGTCAACTCATTTTGGGGCATATTATCAAGGGGGTTTATCTCCGCTTTTTTGGCTTTAAAAGCCAAGAAAGCGGAGATAAAATTAACTCCCTATTACCTAGCTGTCGCTAACACCAGTTAGCGACAGCTAGTAGGAGATAGCGACCATCTTGGGCCCCACTTTGCATGTCAGTGATATTTATCACTAATGACATGCAAAGTGGGCGTGCCAGGATGTTAGCGACTGGAAACAGTCGCTAACATCACTATCTCCTATTACCAACATTTGGAGATATTGGCGCGAAGCGCGAATATCTCCAAAAGCTAACACCTGTCCTGAGCAGTTCTTAGCCATGTTATCCAATGGGAGGTGGATAACATGGCTAAGAGCATTAGCTCGGTAATGCATGAATATCGCTGACTTTTCAGCGATATTCATGCATTGCGGCCGATTTTTATCGCATTTGCGATAAACCTTGGTAATACCTAGGTTTATCTGCGATAAAAATCATCGCAGCTCAGCGGTAAATTTTTGTCTCTAACCAAGCAATTGCTTGGTAATATGCCCCTTTGTTTTTTACGCTTTCCTATCGCTCCTTCTCAATCTGCTGGTGCTCCTTGCTCTCATGTCCTATGCCCCCCATCTCAGTGCTTGAACTTCTTATTTTCTTCTTCCATATCACTTCCCTTGGTGACATCTCCCATATCAGCTTCTCCAGTAACCTCTTTGCTGATAAAACATCTTTTCATTCCCAGCTCAGAATATCTCAAGATATCCTATAGTAAAAGCCTCGCTATTTATCCATGTTTAAATCCTCAATACATTGACAAAACGCATGCTAATATACTTTGACTTTGACCTGCTACCCTGGCTTCTCCTATATCGTTTCCCTTGACATAAAATATAGAACATGAAATGTAACTGCAGCAAGGGACAGATATCCTTCATCGCCTCATTTGTCACTGCTACCAGTTTTCAACAATGGAAGACCTGAAACTTACTTTCCTTTCTGCCCAAGCATCATGCATCTCATTGAAATTTATATCCTTTATAACTATTTCCCCATCAAATATCATGTATTCCATTAAAGTACTGTTGCCCCCTACACAAAGATCACATATCCAACAATATTTTAGATTGACTCCCCCATGCAATATCACCTTCTTAGTCTTCAGGGCCCGATTGACCAATACTCCCAGCGATGAATCCAACCCCTGCCCAGACTCAGACCCCAAACTTCAGTAAATTGCATATTAGGTTTTGTACATCATGCATTACATTTTGCATTTTAATAGTACAACATGTACCAGCCTAGCTGACCACTAGTTCTCCCCAATCATATTTACTAGCTATATATGTTAGCACTTTGCTGCTGAAGTACATCTGACTCGCCAAAATAAATGCAGTATTTCATTTTTACATATAAATACAAACCATCAATATTGCTTCAAACCAAAACGCGAAAATTGCCCCCTTTTGTACCACTTTGGGTGCCATAAGTGTGGCAGGGTATGCTCAGACGTGAGTCCCTTGCTCACTTTGCCACTGGATTCAAGCAAGCCGGGCTGAAGACGGCTGTAATGCCAGAAACCGGTCCACGGAAGCTTGTTTCCGGTCCAGGGAAGGCATGGCTTGGCAGTTCGGGCTGGACTGTTCCCATGAGGCACAGGGTCAGACTGATTTGCATATAGCCATGTCTGAACTGGGGTGGCAGAGTGGGCTAAAGAATGGTGATGGATCAAACCCAGATCTTTTGACTGGGTGTGAGTGTTTGATTGGTTCAGATACTCCGTCCATCACCACCCCCTTTTGTACCACTTTGGCCGCCATAAGTGTGGCAGGGTATGCTCAGACGTGAGTCCCTTGCTCACTTTGCCACTGGATTCAAGCAAGCCGGGCTGAAGACGGCTGTAATGCCAGAAACCGGTCCTCGGAAGCTTGTTTCCGGTCCAGGGAAGGCATGGCAAGGCAGTTCGGGCTGGACTGTTCCCATGAGGCACAGGGTCAGACTGATTTGCATATAGCCATGTCTGAACTGGGGTGGCAGAGTGGGCTAAAGAACGGTGATGGATCAAACCCAGATCTTTTGACTGGGTGTGAGTGTTTGATTGGTTCAGATACTCCGTCCATCACCACCCCCTTTTGTACCACTTTGGCCGCCATAAGTGTGGCAGGGTATGCTCAGACGTGAGTCCCTTGCTCATTTTGCCACTGGATTCAAGCAAGCCGGGCTGAAGACGGCTGTAATGCCAGAAACCGGTCCTCGGAAGCTTGTTTCCGGTCCAGGGAAGGCATGGCTTGGCAGTTCGGGCTGGACTGTTCCCATGAGGCACAGGGTCAGACTGATTTGCATATAGCCATGTCTGAACTGGGGTGGCAGAGTGGGCTAAAGAACGGTGATGGATGAAACCCAGATCTTTTGACTGGGTGTGAGTGTTTGATTGGTTCAGATACTCCGTCCATCACCACCCCCTTTTGTACCATCAAACCAAAACGCAGCAAAGTGTTAGCAGAATATAATTTAGGTGTATTCCATTCTTCAGGTCAAGGAGTATTCATTCTGATAAGAGTATATCATCCTGCTAGCATGGCAATTGGTTTGAGTTATGATGTGCATTTTATGCATTGCATATCATAACTGGTTATTTTCAGTGTTTTTCTATTTTGTCTTCACTGAACCATAAGTAACTTTTAGCATTTTTTTTGTTGAATTTCTATTTTCTTATGCATTCATTTAACGCATTTTTATTGACCACAGAGCACAGCCTTCAGCAGAGGTTGATCACAGGGTCTGCACCCAACCCTATTGCATATGGTCTTTGGCTGTACACAAAAAAAGGATCTAGCTGCAGGGGCCTGGACTGTATCCCACTCTTTATTTTGACCATCATTTTGACTTTATCCCCCTTGTCAGATCGGCATAAAATCTGGTATGATTGAACTGGACTTAATTCCGAATCTTTGCCTTAATTCATGATGATGTATCAAACAGTACCAGAGTTATCAGTGAATGTAACTTTCTCCATTGATGAATGCTCTCCAAACTGGACATATCAACACAATGCTGAACCTGCTAAACGTCTGCCAAAGTTAGTGCAGTTTTATAAAAACAATGCCAATTTTATTTGCCAGTGAACAGTTGTTGGATCATCTCTTTAAATGCCCCTCTCTCAATGGATCTGCATAAATTTAAAAATGCCAAGAGAAAGCTAAATATGTTAAGTCTCTCTCAAATTTCATGGTGATCCTGAAAACAGTTCCAGATGTATTAGCAGTTTTTAGAAAAATGCTTGCCCCTTGACCTCATTCATCTGCCCTCAACTAGAGATATCTGCACTGGGGAAAACCTGCTAATTGCCTTAAACATTTCTTACAGATTCTGCAAACAGTACCAAAAGTGAACATTTTATTTCTCCCCATTTACTTTTGTTCACCTCCCCATTTAAAGAAAAGCAGCCCTAGGATATAGGGTCTCAGGGAGACTAAAATTGGCCTGGAGGATGATCGGGCTGCACTCACCATGCCCTTCAAAAATACTTGTGGCAATCCCCCACCTGTCCCTTATCCACTCCAGTGGGCTTAAAATTAAGAACGCTGGGATCCAGCAACGTTTTTGGCTCTGCAGATTCACTTCCTGAGTCAAAATCTAGCTTTATGCCAAAGTTGGTGAAATTCTGTTCAGCCATTTTTTGTGTTATCACTGTTCAATTTTCCTGCAATAAAATGCAGAGGGAAAACGTGATTTGGGACCCATCTCCTGCATGATGGATCATCTCAAACTCTCCAGGAATAAACTGAGCTGGATTCGAGTTTTCTTTAAAAGGTTTCATGATGATTCATCAAACAGCATCAAAGGGGGGCGATGATGGTGGGCACTTCCTACACTCGTGCCAGCTAGTGCACCTATCCCGGCGACACCTCCGAAACTAAGGCTCGCTGCTATTCTGCCTGCCGCGCTGAGCCATTGGAGGACGCTGAGATGTCCGAGCCTGCTCCCCTGCTGAGTTTTCGCCCAGGAATTGCGATTCTGTAACGGCCCCGGACTGCAGTCAGCAGTGAGAGGCAGTAGAGGCTGTGAGGGGCATATGTAAATGCGAAATCTTTCTGCCCCTGAAGTATGTATATTGACAGGATCCAGAGCTGACATTCAGGTGCTGCAGGGGGTGTGGTGAGACGCTCTACCTGAGACTATTATTTCTAATCCAGAACTTACGCTGCCACATGAGATATAGCAAGCAACACATTAGGAGCTTACTATTGCATTTCTCTACTGCTACATTGGTTCTGTGCTGCCCCCGTTCCCCTCACTCCACTCTCTTGGTATACAGGGTATATTATCAGGGTGTGGTGGACCCATATTGGTTAAAACTATTCCCTTTGTTTGGACCTTTGCTTTCCTGGACTCAACTGGACTTGAGCCCATCCACGAAAGGGCAAACCTACAGGGGTTGGGAACCAACTGCTGCCGTTAGGTGGTTGCTGCTATAATTACAATATGCGCACATTTAAGCACAAGCCTCTCAGTGTTAATGCAGTCCCTTCAAACTTTCTACCCACTCTGAGAGGCAACGCCAGAAGGGCCCCTCAGAGAAACCACCAATGAAAGCATGAGCACTGCGGCAGGCACAGCAGAGAATGGATACTGAAGTGCAGCAACTCCTAGAAGCTGTGCGTCTGGTGGTCCCTGAAACTCAGAGGGGAAGTGAGAGTGGATCAGAAGTGGTTAACAGTGGAGATATCAGCATGGTGCATGCAGAAACCATAGAGAATGCAGACAATAGTAACTTATTGGACGATTGCCTAAAAATGACTACAGCTGAGCCTTTCTCTACCCCCTTCTGCTGGAAACAATACCCTCTTTTTTCCAAATCTCACATTGCCCCCGCAGCCTCAAGTGCATGTGATCAGGCACAAGCTCTGCTGCTGCTACAGCCTGCTTTAGTCCTCCCTCAACATCCGCTGAATACATAAATTGGATTGACCACTGACATAATCATACCACCAGCATTAGCAGGAGAGGAATCTGCTCTGCAGGATATAAAACAAAATCCGCAACTTGGCCAAAAAGTGTTAAATATGTTCGAGCTTATCCTTTCCGAGATAAAAGAGCCCTGTTTAACGCAATCTCAAGAAATTGCTTCCCTCCATGCAAGACTGTTGAATATTGAGGAAGCTACGAGCGGATGACAGAGGCCAAGTAACGTCTTAGAAGATAAAGTAGGGACCTTTCAACAGGAGATTACACAGATAAAGCAAAGTAAAGATGCTATGGAGTCCAAACTTCAAGATTTGGAGAACTACAATAGACGGTCAAGTCTTCGTTTGGTTGGGTTCCAGAATCGGTTGAAGGACCCCAAGTGCAGATGTGGGTAGAATCCCTGCTGAAAGAGGCTATCCCTGAGCTAACATGGGATTTAACAATTACAATGGCACAGGCGCTAGGGGGCGCACAGCGGAATGGCTGGGTAGCTACACAGCTCCGCCAGACGGCTCACAAAAATGAGCATTATGTGTACTTTCTGACAGGCGCTTCCCCCGGAGAACAACACCATCGAGATCGTGAAGGTTTCCAGCACTAAATGACGCGATTGCCGACTACATATCGGCGCTGGATAGACCCTGGGACAGAGAAGATCGCGGAGACCCACGGCGAGCGCTTGCAAAATGGCGGCAAGCCCCGGGAGAGTTAGGAGCGCCGAGGCGCAGATATGATCCCTACGGTCCCGACAGCTAAGTCTACGACGCTCATCACGTTAGGTATGGCCAGGAGGATGAGTCGCAGGCGTGAATAACCGAAATGACTGTATCTCACGGGAGCCTAATCACACACGGCCCCTTTAAGGTATCCAGGACGGCGGCAATCAAAATGGCGGCGCCCAGATGCGGGGAGAGGAGAGCACCGGAGTAAACGGGTGAGGAGAGTGCGGTTGACTGTCTGCGAGCGTAGAGTCCTGCCAAGTACTGCTAGAGGCTGGCGGCAACTGCGTTTTGAACCGTAGTAGACGCGAGTTGCACTGCCGGCACCTGGTCGATGGACCCGGGAGCAGGATCTCTGCGGACCATCCCCCCACGGCAGCAGAGAGGGTTCATGCTGGCCTGAGCTGGCGGTCCGTGAACCGCAACCACAGTGGGACATAAACGGAGCTGCGGCAGTGGCAACAAGGGAAGACCAGCGTAAAGATTGGATTGGTGCGGGGCCTCAGCACGTTGTCAGGGTCCCCCGCTGGGATGGAGGAAGAGCACTAGTCCGACCTGAAGACTCCTTTGCACTCATTATCCAGTGCCAACACGGGTAGGCTTGTGCGCTGTGTTGGGACAGTACCGCGTCGCGCCATATTACACGTATTTGGATCACGGCGCCCTTTCCTTGCCAGGAGGGAGGTGCGATATAATATAACGCAACGCGGCCAACGCTATGAGACGGACCGAGCCTGACACAAGGAACAGTGGGCAACGATGAGTGAGTGACATTACCAGGCGCGGGACTGTGATGGTGGGGCTTGCAGCTGCGGCGCGGTACTGATTGACAACCCTTGGGCGGGCCGGCGACCTACTACTCCTTACGGGGCTAGACTCGAGGACAATAGCCCTGCCGGGGTCCATGATGGAGGTATTCCCATTTCACACACGGGCATAGAAGCAGCCCTCGAGCGGGAAGTCACGCATCTGAGAACGAGAGTGAGGGGTACAGGGAAGCTGGAAGCCCAAGGAACAACGAGGTCCTCCACAAGAATACATACAAGGAGTACGGCCGCAGCGGCGTTCATCAAACCCACAGCGCGAACGACGACACCGCAGTATAAGAATCCCCCGACACCACCAGTAATGGGGAAACCAGATAGGCAACAGCCGAAAATCTCCTTTGAAAACAGGAAAACGTCGAAAGGCACGGAACAAGCGCCAGAAGGAGAGGGAGCGATGATGGCGGAAACTACGTCCACCATGGAAAAAATATTGCTGTCCATACAAGCTAATGTGCAGGACATTAACGGTAAATTAGACAATCTTACTTGTAGAATGGACGGGATGTCGAGCAAACTGGAAAAACATGATGAAAGACTGGATGAGGCCGAATCGAGAATATCAGCGGTGGAGGACGAATCACACGCCACGACTAGCAAATGCACGGGTATGGAGCGTATTCTGGAGGTGATCAAGGCACGGGAGGAGGATTTGGAAGCCCGCTCCAGACGTAATAATGTACGCATAGCTGGCCTGCCGGAGACGACCAACACGGGCAGAATGGAGACCTACATTGAGCAGCTATGCAGAGACATTTTCGGGACAGAAGCCCTATCCCATATCTTCATAGTGGAAAGAGCCCACAGATCGTTGGCACCCAAACCTAAAGTTGGAGCGACACCAAGGCCAATTGTGGCGAGAATACTCAACTACCGCGATAGAGACACGATACTGCGTCTTGCGCGCGAAAAGGGCAAAATCACGCACCAAGGCAACAATCTAGAGTTCTACCCGGATCACACCATGGCGGTCCAACAGGCGAGGAAAGAATTTGCATCTGTAAAAACTAAACTCAGGGATCTGAACGTGAAGTACTCCATGCTGTACCCAGCGAGGCTCCGAGTGACATGGAAGGACAAGATAGTGATACTACAGACACCGAAAGCAGCGCAAGACTTCGTCAAAAAAATCATACAACACAACAAACAACGTGTACGCGAGGAGCAACACGAGGACTCGGACGTGGCGGAGTGACTCTGCACGGACAATGGCCCGGGATGTGAACAGCCATGCAGTTTTTTTTTTGTTTTCTTTTTTCTTTTTTTTTTTCTCTTCTCTTCCTAATCCGTTGATTTCATCTCCGCAGCATATGATATTTGCAGCCTTGTGCTCTGTTGGTGCAAGGGCAGGTGAACGGGACAGGCCTTGAGGAGGACGGGATAAACATCGCATGCGCCTGGAGGCCCTTCACCTCTCAGGCCCGGATAATGATATTTACGGATATGAGCATGCAGGACACCTGAAAAGTTGGAGGTGAGACATTGGACCTCCTTATGTTGAGTCGCGCTGTGGAGGTGCAACGACGGCACAAGACCAAGCACAACGGAGCTGGCTGAATAGACATGGCCGACCCGGCCAAGTGGGCGAGGACTGGCACCGAAGGGAGGTTACGAGTATGAAGTCGAATACTGCCAAGTAATGTATGTTGTTGTCCGGGGTCGGCGGGGGAGGGATGAGAGGGACACGAATATTACACATGGTAATATAATCACAATGTGAGTCGTCTGCATCCACTAATGTGGGTGTAGAGTTGTGCCCCTGGCGGTCCTCTAAAAGGGTAAACCCCACCAAAGTTGTTCACAGAGTACGGTTAGTTGTTAAAGTTTATAAATGGGTCAATGGCTTCGGCAGAATTGGGTTGCTGGAGTGGGTGGGGGAGGGGGGATGAGGGGGGTAGTTGAAGTTTTGAGACTGAGACGGATAACACGAGTGTATTTATGGTGTGATGATGGGCTGGGAACCGGGGTGGTACCCCTAGTTTGCGGATGGGTATTGCGGTGCCATGTGGTGCGAGATGTTCTTCCAATGTCAGGATTGACAATTCACTCTCACTCATGGCGCAGGTAACTGGAGGCCACAACAAGAATCACATTAAACTCTTGACATGGAATGTACGGGGGTTGACTCAACCGAAAAAAATTCGACAAGTCTTCGCTTACCTGAAGAGGTGGGAAATAGATATAGCGATACTACAAGAGACACATATTGCGCCACACACACGTGCTCAGATTGGAGGTAGGTGGGCGGAATCTTCCTACATGGCTAACTACTCCACCTATGCGAGGGGGGTGATCACACTGATACGGAAAGGAGTGAACTTCACAGTAGATAAGGTGATCTGCGACGCATGTGGTAGATATGTCATTCTGACAGGCATGCTTAGGGGTCAAAAGATAACACTTCTAAATGTATATGGCCCCAACACTGACACCCCGGGCTTTTATCAGGAACTATGGTCACACATTCAAACATTGCCAGATGCTCACATAATCTGTGGTGGGGACTGGAACGTAACATTGATGGAAGGGGTAGACCGCTCCTCGAACTCCCTAGAACCACATAAACATGCCAGGGCTAAGCTGCTTCACATGATTTCAGACCTGTCACTGACAGACATATGGAGGCTCAAATACACAGCTGAGCCGGGCGCCACACACGTTTCTGCAGCTCATAACAGCTGGTCACGTTTGGACTACTGGCTGGGGTCGAATGCCATCGCATTGTGGACGACGGAGATTAAAGTCCTGCCAAGAACTCTGTCGGATCACAATCCTGTAAGGCTGACACTGGCACTGCCGAATTATATCGCTCCTCCCTTTCACTGGAGATTTAACTCACGCGCACTTACAGACACGGTCTATACAGACACTATCCACAAAGCGATCAAAGAGTATTTCCTAATCAACAAGCCTACAGTGGAAGACCCGGGTCTTTTGTGGGAAGCATTCAAGGCCACTTTACGTGGGGTGTGCATGAGCACGACGATTGGCATCCTAAAAGATATCCGACGACAAATTGCACGATGTGAAACACGCATGAGGGAGCTAGAACAGGCTTATGAAACCACACACAATGTCGCACACCTGGGCGAATTAAGAACTCTACATTCCGAACATCAGTCATTTGTAGAGGACGAAATCAAATACCTTGATAGGAAGATTTCAGCCAGATCGTATGGGGAAGGTGGCAGACCAGGCAATAGGTTGGCAGCCAAAATCTGTGAGGGTAAGGGCCATACACCTGTTCTACGTGTTAAGGCAAAGGATGGGTCGACACACACACAGGCTACTGCCATTGTGGAGTGCTTCGCTGGAGAGTACGAGGAACTGTACAAATCAAGGCCGATCGCATCCAGAGAAGACACGTTTACCTATTTAGACGATGTGGCGATAGGATGGCTCTCGGATGGGCAGAGGGAAATGTTGGCATCACCAATAACAGTTGAGGAAGTAACGGACATAATCACGTCTCTTCCTAACGGTAAAGCACCGGGCCCAGACGGGTTTACTAATGAGTTCTACAAAAAGTATGCTGACCTCCTTGCTCCACACATGGTGAGCATGTATGGTGCAGCGTTCGAGAACTCGGAACTCCCACCAACATTGCGTGAGGCAGCTATCATAGCGCTCCTTAAACCCGGTAAGGACTCGGAGATATGTGAGTCTTACAGGCCACTCTCACTTATAAATACTGACTCTAAAATACTGGCGAAGTTATTAGCGACACGTCTGAAGCCGCTTATGACGAGCTTGGTCTTGCCAGATCAGGCAGGTTTTATACCTACACGATCCACTACCCACAACACTAGGTCGTTATTTGCATTATCTCATTATCTCCAGCCATCAACCAAAGCTGTGGCGGTCATGTTAGATGCCGCCAAGGCTTTCGATTCCATCGAATGGGATTATTTACTAACTATTCTGCTCAGAATGGGGTTCCCCAAGCGATTTGTACAATGGGTCACAATAATATACACTAATCCATGTGCAAGGGTGCGAGTTAATGGGTATGTCTCGGAAGTCTTTAAGATTCAACGGGGCACTAGACAAGGGTGCCCGCTCTCACCACTACTTTTTGCACTAGCACTAGAACCTCTAGCTTGCATAATACGGCAAAACTACAAGACCTCGGCCTTGCAATTCCCATCCAGACCTCTGCATATCTCCTTGTATGCGGATGACATGCTTTTGTACATACGCGACCCTAACACCCACTTAAATCCAATTATGCGAGAATATATAAAATTCGGAGGACACTCTGGATTGACGATAAACTGGACAAAGTCCTCTATTATTCCTTTAACAGACACGACGACCTCGCACGATACGGACTACCCATTGGAGTGGCAGTCAGAGCCGGTGAGGTATCTGGGCGTAATGTACCACAGAGATCCTGAGGTGGTGATTAGATCGAACTACGGAACGGCTGTGTCCAACTTGGACGATAAAGTGTCGCGCTGGATACAACTACCTCTGTCATTAGCGGATCGAATAGCAATCGTAAAAATGAATATCCTGCCGAAGTTACTGTACCTCTTCAATAATATCCCCATTGAACCACCTACGGCAGTTTTTAACAGCATCAAGTCCCTGGTTTTAAAACTGATCTGGGCGGGAAAACAAGCACGCGTGCCCTTACAGACACTCACCTTGCCATACAACAGGGGAGGTTTCGGAGTACCTGATTTTCTGTTGTATTATTTATGTGCTCAAGCACAATACGCGGCATACTGGTTCCACGAAGTACCATATTTAACACACACGGCCATTGAACAGGGAGATGCGGCGCCCATCCCGCTGTCATCGATGCTCTCACACACGCGACCGCCTCTACACAATCGCGATATTAACACAATTGACACCACTGTTAAGGCTTGGAGGAAACTGGCAAGATTAGCGCACAAAGAGCCATTATACGCACCAGCGATGCCACTGCCTCACCACCAGGAACTATCAGTCACAGGGGAGAAGGTAGGAATGTCGTTATTGCAGCAGGTCGGAATTGGGACGATGGGAGACATG
Source organism: Lissotriton helveticus (assembly GCF_964261635.1). Lineage (NCBI taxonomy): Eukaryota > Metazoa > Chordata > Amphibia > Caudata > Salamandridae > Lissotriton > Lissotriton helveticus. Next base: position 879,141,760 of record NC_136071.1, on the reverse strand, counting down.
TTCCATGAGGGGCACTTTGTAGAAATAGACGACATGGAGTATATTCGGAATAAAACACCACTGTTCCTATTCACACATTACCGGTTAAAACGGGCCATGCAAACATTCTTCCCCACATTCCCGGAGGAACCGGAGAGCCTGGACTCCCTCCAAATGATCCTCACTTCTCAAGACACCTCACACCTGGTGTCTAGATTATACACAACAGCGCAGGCTGAAATACCAGGGGCGGGGGACAGAGCAAAGGAAAGATGGGACAGGGTACTGGAGACATCACTAACGGAGGAGGAATGGCAACAAACATGCGCGCTAACACAAATCCTAACACCAAACGGTAATTTACGTATTATTCATTATAAATTTATTCATCAGGCATACTACACGCCGGCGCGTATGTATAGATTTGGCCTTCAGGAGCATGACAGATGCAAACGGTGTAATGTAGGGGAGGCAGGGTTCACACACCTGGCATGGGACTGTGCAGCGATACAAACCTATTGGGGGGAAGTCACTACTACGCTGGCTGCCATGTTGGGAGTGGAGATGGACTGCACTGTTCGTGTTTGTTTACTGGGAATTATCCCACATTTAAGGGCCACAAAGCGTAAATTTTGTGCGATAGCGCTGTTATTGGCCAAGAGGCAGATCGCACAATGCTGGCATAGCAAACACAAACCCACAACGAGCAGGTGGATACTGGATATGACCAGCTGTAGAGACAAGCTACAGACTTATGAGGAAGAGTTACCGGCAAGATCTAGGCCCAAAGACTTCTGGTGCTATCTTACAGCATATTTACTGTCGCGGGACACAGACGAAGAGGGTTGATTGTGAAGTGGTTTTAACGGTGGGTCTCAGTTCAGAAGTGGGACCCCCGGGGCATGATCCAGCATCACTCCACGACATGTTGGTACTAAATTGACAGAAATGTAGACGTCTCAATGTTCTTTTGTTCCTCTTGTGGATAGTTCTAAGTCCACAACTGTCGGGTTACTATTGAAACTGAAAATTTATGACCTTATGACCTGCAAACTAACTGATGTGTTTCTATGCACTGGGCTGATTATGATTGTTTCATCTCTTGGAAACGTGTATAAGATGTTTTAGCAGCCGGCCCCAGGGTTGTAGGCACATGGCTGTGTATATCTGACTTCGTGTAATAAAGGTCTATAAAAAATAAAAAAAAAATAAAAAAAAAAAAACAATTACAATGGCACATAGGATACCATCTCTATGTCTTACTAATGCAAAATACCCTCACACAATTTTGGTTAATTTTGCCGATTTCTGAGTACGTGAGTAGATTTTGACTAAAGCCATAGAAAAAAGATCTTTCATGATTCAAACTGTTCCTCGGTTTAAGATTTTCTCAGATATGACGGCACTTGCTGCAAAAAGGAGAAGAGGTTTTGTGCAGATGATTGACTTTTCAAAACAAAAGGCGGACATTTGTGCAACTATTGTGCAGCAATCCAAGCTGAAAGTTCTTGAGAATGGCAAATTGCATATATGTGATGATTTGTAGGCACATTTATTATTTAAATGCATTAAGGTTCCATGTGCATTGTCTCCCTAAATGTGAATGGCCTCAATAATTAGATTAAAGCTTGAGCCATAGATTAATGGATACAAGGCCATAATCCTGATATTGTGTTAATTCAGGAGACACATTATACGGGAATTACAGAATCTACACACAGAATGTTTGGACACTGGACTAGTGGTCGATATTTTTTGTCAGCTAATGCCATCCATAGGGGAATTGCAATTGTTATTATTAAATCATTTCATTTTCAAATAAGTTCATTTCAGTTAGATACAAAAGGGAGATGGGGTTGGATTAGTGGCTTAATCAATCAATGTAGATTAGCAATGGGAAACATCCTTTACAACGCAACTTTTACCACGCAGTGCCTTTACGACGCAAATCATTACAACGCATTGTGCTGGGGGGCGCTCTAGGATAGGGAATAGGTTTAATTTACTATCCAACACCTTCCCTACTATCCACGGGGACTGGAGTTGGAATAGTAAATTAAACTATTCACTATCCAGCGCCCCAAAGCACTATGCGTAGTAAAGGCATGCGTTGTAAAAACAGCGTTGCAAAGGCATGCGATGTAAAAGCATGCGTTGTAATGTCATACATCCATTAGCAATAGCTTCTATATATGCACCCATAGAAGATAATCCAGCACCATTATTAGATCTTTGCTATGCACTCATATAGATTCCAGGGGTGGTATAAATAGGGGGTGATTTCAATTTTTTTGCAAAATCTGGAAATGGATTAGTCCTCTGGGACCCGCAAACAAAACAAGTCCCAAATAGCCAGGGCCTTGACTGAATGCGTGTAAAAACTAGATCTGATTGCTATCTGGAGGGCTAGGTACCCGGAAAAGAGAGAATACTCATGTTTTTCTGCAAAATATAAAAAAATATAAAGCTGCGGGCGGACTGGACTACTTTCTTACTTTCTTACTTCCCGCTATTTAAGATTAATTAATAATATGCAATAATATTATACCAAGTATGGCTTTTCGATCATGCAAAGATGGAGGTAAATAGGGTTTGATAAACGTTAGTTAAGCTCGAGATGGGTCATTAATAAAATTCATTTTGAGGACGAAGGTTGGTGCACTGAGGTCCATAATGAAATAAGATGTTTTTTTTCAATCATACAGAGCTACTGCTAAAGTAGAAAGTGTCTGGGAAGACTTTAAGGAAACCATTCGTGGCTATATAATTTCCAAAGATATTGTAACAAAGCGCTCTCAAAAGATAGAGAGGTCACAATTAGAACTAGGGTCCACCAGGCAAATGAACACTATATCACAAATAGGAGTGCAAAAAACAAGTTGGCTCTTGTGCATGCACGCAAAAGGATGCAAGAATACTATTACAATATAGATTGTTTGGCCAACTCTGCATACCTTCAAAAAGTATATGAAGAAAGTGAATTCTCTGGGGATTTCTTAGTTTAGCAAATAGAGCAGCAAGCATCCAACAGGATAGCATATTTGGCGGAAAAAAATTCAAAGATCCACATGACAGAAGAATCACAAATCCATGAGTATTTCTCTAACCATTATAAAGTCATCTACTTCACAACACAGGAGGTTAATGTTTTAAAACTTAAGGAGTTCATGTGTAAGCTTACAGTCCCCAAACTACAGGTAAATCATGTAAGGGATCTGTTGGCAGATATTACACTTGAAGAAATAGAGGAAGTGGTGTAGTCCTTAGCTAATGGGAAAGCAAGTGGAGAAGATGGATTTCCAGTCGAATTATATAAAACAAATTCTGTTGTCTTGAACCCTGAATTGGTGGTATTGGCCAACTGTGTTCTGCAGGGGCAGAGGAACCACCCCTCCTTTAAAATGGCCATAGTGGTCAGTTCTTTAAAGAAACCTAAAGACAAGGAGGTTGTGAATTCATATAGACCAATAAGTCTCCTAAACATTGACTACAAGACGACAGCTGTGAATTTCTTCTAGGGAGGCAGCTATCTTTTAACACCACTTTTTAATTGAGGCCTTAGATTATTTTAGCCACAATAAAATCCCGGCCCAGATTATGCTGCTAGATGCAGAGAAGGCTTTCAATTTGGTTGTTGGGAAAGTATTTTCTTCATTTTAGCTGCATTAGCATTCCCTTCTACATTTATCAGCCTGATCTTGAGTTCGCTTTGAGAATTATCCTGCTCCTGTACAAAATCTACTCAAGCGGCAGAAAGAAGCAGCGCCCTTTGGCGTGGTACTCTTTATTTTGAAGTTACAACATGGAAAAAGCGCCTGCGCTAAAAAACGGGGCAAGCAGCGCGACATTCTGAAATTTTGTCACTCGCGAAAGTCTGCAGAATTATGTAACTCTGTGGAATTCGACAGAGTAAAAATCTGTGAATTCCGCACACTCCTAGATAAAGACGATCTTAACTCCAATTCTAGTGAGAAGGGGGTATGAATGAGGTATAACATAAAGAAGATGTGATTGCTTTAAAACTTCAGGGGCCAGATGTAGGTTGCCCAATACTGAAATTACTGAATTTCAGCCATTACCGACCGGTATTTGGCTTTTGAGATGTAGGTGGCATGATTCCTGGATTCGGTATTTTACTGAATTGGTAATTTAAGAAATTGGTAAATTACCGAATTCTTAACATACCGATTTGGTAAATTACTGAATCCATAATGTAGGGAGCACTCAAGTTAGTGCATTCCTGAGTTAAAGGATTCGTTATTTACCACCAACTACAAGTTGGTGGTAAATATCGAAAACCTTTAAAAAAGCAATTATTTTGCTTTTACAACAGTGCGATGTGGCAGACATACATGCTCTTAGGGCATGTATGTGTGCCAAATGTGCACCCATGCACTATTCTGGGGTGCAACAGGGTGTCAATGTGACACCCTGCCACCCTTGAAAATGTTCCCCCTATTACCGATTCGGTATTTACCGAATCGGTAATACTGAATGGCTTCCCATTCATTCCTATGGGCCTCCAGGCCCATAGGAATGAATGGGAATTACAGAATCGGTAAATACCGATTCTTAATTACCGAATCCTACCTATTCGGTAAAATTTACCGATTAATTATCTACATCCCATTTACCTATTCTTAAATACCGAATCGGTAACATTCGGTATTTAAGAATAGGTAAATTGAGATTACCTACATATGGCCCCAGAAGATGCAGTACAAAAAAAATTCTTTAAACAAGAAATTGAAATGTATTTCATGAATGCTTCCTCCGTAGGACATGTTGACATTGTTTAAATGGACCTCTATAAGGAATATCTGTGCTGGTGAAATTCCAATACCCGCTGTTTATTGCGTTTATGTCTATTTTACTACTATGATCCAGCTCTTTGCTATCCAAACACATATTCTTAATTACATGTTCAATAGTTCAGTTCAAATAATATAATTTTGACCACCAGGGCCATAAAATTACAAACAAAGTTAGAAAGAACAATAATAAGCAGAAATATTGTTAAAACAATTGCTACATTGAAAAAACTGATTAAAACAATTAACACAGTGATTTACAAACGTGCATATAGATAAAACAGCGAAGTGACACCTGATAGATAATACAAACAATTTCTGACAACTACAGGCGGCACAGCACCTCCGTTCTGATCACCAACAGAGACCCAGAAATTTGGTAACCGAAATGCCGAACTACAATCTGCCCTGAGAATGCCAAGGGCAGCAGAATAGTAGTTTACACCTAGCAGCCTGCATATGGAAGCTAACCAGGTCCTACGAGGAATGCATGGGCTGGACACACAAAACAAACATGCATGACATTCATCTCTGCAGAATTACAGGCCAGAAACAGAGAGGCTCCCCCTCGGTCCAGTTGAAAGTGAACATTCTCAGTGGTAGGGTACGCACTCGAAACTGGAACTACAGCTTTCTTTCCAATACAACAAACACCTGATCCCAAAAGATCTCAAACCCAAAAGTGGGCTGGTAACCAATAAAATCATTGGTTTACCTGGAAAAGCGAGCATTGTGAAATTCTAGCTATTGAAGATGCAAATAGTGCTTTTTTAAAAGATCCTTGCCTGAGAATTTGGTAGACTTTGGGCACTCCCACAGCTCAGGCAGCCCAAGTGAGTAAAGCTCCTTTTTAATAAGCAGAAGTCAGGGGACCTTACTAAAGCCATCAATTGTCATAACATCCTTGAGACCTTCAACACACTGTGCGAGTTTAGGGATAGTCCATAAGCGTCTCCAATACCATAATGGGCGCAACCAAATTTTGCCCGACAACACTTTTACCCCCAGATCCATACAGTGGAGTGCTGGGAGCGAGAGAGGCAAGATTTCTAAAGAATTTTTTTCATTATTTTCAATAAATCACATTTTCGGAGGGGACCAATGTGCCCCTTTAACTCTATTGCCTCTTGAGGTGTCTCTTCAGATCTACTTATTTGTTTTCGTTTGGGGCAATGGGCATAAAAATCACCACTGTTCCTCAAATTCTTCCCATTTGTCAGCACATGACTTACCTTTTAAATATTTTGCATTCTTGTTCTCTTCTACATTTATTCCTAATGTCTCTTCTTTACCTGCCCCCAATTTTGCTATCTCTGCACTCATCGTGACTTTTATTTGGTCTCTCACCTATGCACACCTCCTACTGACATGTTTTTTTTCAGTTTGATAATGAAATCGTGTTAATGTTACTATTTTTTGGGTGTGTGCTGCTTTGTGTATCTGCAGAATGGCCAGTAATGCCAATGAAAGTACGGGAGAAGGCGATGATGGAAATTATAATTTCAGCTTTAAAATGTTTACAAGTTGGGACTATCTAATTGGCAATCCTGAAACCGCAGACAACAAATTTGCATCAATCACAACTAGCTTCAAGGTAATTTATAAAGTGATGCTTGTGATTAGAATTTACCTCTGATTAAACATCTTATTTTTCAGTTACGTTTTTTATTTCAGCACCATTACCTAATTAGTATTTTTTTCTTCTCTTTCACCTTTTCTTGTTGATTACTTAGAACTTTAAATCTATAGTAGGCTCCGAGATGTGTCCGAGAATTCTAACATTGTCCATAAGAGCTAGGGGCCAGATGTACGCCCATTTTATTTTGTGCCTCGCAATTTGCGACTAATTGTGAGTCGCAAAGTAAAATGTACAACAGTGTGCTTAACCCTGTTTACGATTCCCAATAGGGTCACAAATTGCGAGACTCATTAATATTAATGAGCCTCTTGCAATTTACACCTTACACTGTGCCATTACTGGAAAGATGAATATGCCAATTGGGGATACGCAGATTTTACCATATCTTTAGGTTCAGAACACATGCATTGGCGTCTGGCCAATAGTACCACAGTGCACAGAGTTAAAAACTCAGTAGCATCAGTCTACAAAAAGGAGGTGACTATGCGAAAAGGGCATTTTTTCACAATGCTCAACCCTAATTGAAAGACAAAGATCAACTCAGACATTCCCTTAGCACTTCTCATTGTCTTAGTGAAAGAAGCTGGAGAGCCAACTATGTTGGTGTGCTCAAGCTCAACTCTATGCTCTATTGTAAAGTTCAGTCCCTGTGGACTACCTTAACAGTCTTGGATTCGCCCCTGTCATCTGCAGCAGTTATCTGAGAAGTCTATGGTCAGCAAGAGCTCTCAAATGACAAATCTTTTCCCTATCTGGCCCTTGCTGGCTTTGATATCCAAGGCCTGCTTGCTGCCGGGCCTAGAGACCTTCCCTGGACTGAGTCAAGTGGCCCTGTCAGGTGCAGCTAAAGACAGCAATATCACTAAGATATACCTCACTAACCCAGGTAAGACACTGTTAAACAGCCTCTGAAAGGTAGCAGGGGCATTCTTCAGCCGAAATGCCATCACCTTATTAATTTATTTGTGAGTTTCATATAGGGCAAATGTTGCCCAAAGGTATCAGAGCACTTTACAGAGTGATCACAGCAATAATAACATAAGGTACATAAAGGGTGCATACAAATATACATAGAGATGGTAAACATAAGCACAACAATTATAACATGAGGTACAAAAGGGGTACGTAAAAATATATATAGAGTTGTGGTAGAAATGCAAGCTAAATATAATAATGGTAAAATAATATGCACAGCAGTAATAATATGAGGTAAAAAAATATACACAACAATAATAACATGAGGTACATAAAGGGTACGTAGAGATATATATAGTAAAGGTAAAAACGCAAACAGAGGACGCCAGGAAAAAGGAACAAGATAGCAGCATATACCGGAGGTACATAAAACGCTGATAAAAATAAACAACAACAATTGACTAGAGGAAGAGTCCGAAGAACGATAGGATACATAAGGGTTCTTAGGTAGCTATGAAAGGGCAGTAGCCATGAATAGGGAAAGTAGATGCATAGATTAGTCCGAGGTAGTGAAGGCACAAGGCATCTTACCGCAGGAATTCATGGCAGCTTGCCGCTTTATGAGGTAGGAACAAAAACAGTAACACCAGGTGCAGAGAGAGAAAATAAAAAAAAAATAGTACCCAAGGAAGATAAAAGCAGAAGAGCAGCAGTACTCTACTAACAGAAATTGTACATCAAATTGACCTTAAACTCACAGTGTCTATCTTGGGTGGAAAATGTAGACACATCCTTGGACCCCATAGTCAGGGCAACCTGCCACTACCCAGAGGGTGATTCAGCAGCTCATCTGTCTATTAGCTCATCTCGTCTTTGAATTGGGTGAGTACCAGTTTTAGTGATCACTTTCAGCCTGTTGTAATAAACATGGAACCATTTTTTGGTCCTTAGGTACCAGTACCACGGGACTAGATCAAAGACTCCTTGAAGGCTCAAAGGCCTTCATGGACAACATCTTAGCCCCTTTCTCATTGATACTGGCATTCCTTTTAGCTGACAGCCTGTAGATTTTTTATTTTGACGAGCAAGCTGTCGCCAGTGATAATTTCAGTGACACAACACTGGATCAGTCCAGATGCCAGAAAGAACAGGCCAGAAAATTGGCCCATCAACTGGTGACAGTACTTTTTCTTTCGGTTTTGTCACTGTAGAAGGGACTACAACTCTGTCCACTCTGCCATCTTTCTCATTGTGGGTGAGGAGGTCTGAAAGGGGCTCATTCCTTTTCTTCTCCCCTCATTGGTCACCATCAACATGGTCATGTGTGTGCAAGCAAAGTGCAGTTTCACTCTGTGGGGAGTTCTGGGAGTGTGACAAGAGTGCTCTTCTCACTAAGGTGTGCGCTCTTTTTCCTGGAAACTATCAAGTTTCTTCACTTGGATAATTATCAATTATAACTCATAGATTCGAAAGTCCATTCCATGATAAGTGGATTTTTATTTACAAAATGATCATTCCTTGTTTTCCATCATTATTATTGTACATATTCTTCATTTGTTTGATTTTCACCATTCCAATACCCAATGCATTTCGGGTCAGTAGGAGTGACCCTTCATCAGAGGTCTGTGAAATGAAATAATACAGGACCAAAGCGATCACTAACATAATATTTCATGACCAAATGATACATAAACATTATCATGCTCTTAAAAATGTTGTGCAAAGTGACTATGGCAAAAGTGACGCAACGAGGAAACAAGTGCAAATTGAAAAATAAATGAAACCCTCCTGGGATACTAAGGACCGAAGTGGAATGTCGTCTCTGGTAAACGTGGTAAGTGGTAACATCCCCTGTGGGGTATCGGCGTCAGTCGGTCAATGAAAGCCAGAAGTGTAACACCTTAAATAAACACCATAGTGCAATCTGACATGGAGTGTACAGGTTAACCGGTAGAGATTAGCGGCCGGACTTGAGTGCGCGAGGCAATCGTTAATCAGGTGATAAACGATAAATAAATAAACGGGCAAGTGTGGACCCGATAATGCGCAGCACTTACTGGTGTGTTCAGACATCAAGGTACGAGGCTGAAGCCTTCTCCTTCCGTGTTCGAGATCGGCTTGAGTGAAAAAACGACTATATAGCCAATTGGCTGTGATTATCTAACGCGACCCCAGTCACGTGATCAGAGTTTCTGAGCTTCAAAATGGAGCGGATGCTTCCATCACGTGCAATAAAGATAAATAAAAAAATACGAAAAAAATACGGAAAAAAAAGTGGTAAATATATGGGGTCAAATAAAACTCATTTACCGAGTTGAATTGGTATGGAGTGAAAGTGAAACGTTAAAGAAAATGAGCATTATGGATGTGTGTGTTGTGTGGATCGATCTACATAAAAAAGGACATTAAACATGTGGAAGCAGTGTGTGAATGGGTATGTTAGTTAGGACGCAAACTGGGTGAAAGAATATGATAGATTTCAGACGCGCTTGAGAGACACGAAAATAATGGACAGTGCTACATTCCTAATTTTGATATGTGAAGATGTGGCAACAAAAAAATTAAGAATATGAAAAAAAGCACAGCAATGCTGAGTACTAAATTCCACCCTGTCATTCATCCCTATAGGCTGTAGAGAGTTTTTTATGCAAAATAATTCTGATTTCAGTCTTTGTTTAACTGGATCCATGTCGCAGCGCTGTTTTACTACCTCCAATACTGTGAATTTCAATTGGGATATCTGATGTTTCGCCTCCATCCAATGGGTAGCTACAGTAGATCAGGGGCCAGATGTAGGTAGGCTTTTACCGGTCGGTAACGGCCGAATTCGGCCGTTACCGACCGGTAAATGGATTTTGAGATGTAGGGGGCATATTTATACAGAATCGGTAAATTTACCGATCGGTAAATTTACCGATTCTGTAAAATACCGAATCGCTATTTTTACCGATTCAGTAAATTTGAGATGTAGGTGGGACTCTTCAGAGTCCCACAAGCCTTACCGAATCGGTATTTTACCATCAAATTCAATTTGATGGTAAAATACCGATTCCGGTGTGCATGCACATGTGTGCATGCACACCTGTGCCATATGACAGGCAGACCTGCCCTTAGGGCATGTATGCCTGCCACATGGCACCCGACCCTGTTTTGGGGGTGCTAGAGGGTGTCAAAGTGACACCCCCTGCACCCTTGTGATATTCGGTATTTACCGATTCGGTAAATACCGAATCGGTAATGCCCATTCATTCCTATGGGCTTTAAAGCCCATAGGAATGAATGGGCATTACCGGTCGGTATTTACCGAATCGGTAAATACCGAATTTTACCGATTCGGAAAAAAACCATCTAGATTGTCCTACATCTCCCCCCTTCATATTTACCGACTCTTAAATACCGAATTTTACCGATTCGGTATTTAAGAGTCGGTAAATATTATTTACCTACATCTAGCCCTTAGTGTTCTGTGATCTGATGTTGCTTTTATGTTCTGTCATCCTGAACACTAAAGTACATATAAAAACCACAGATAGAAACACCAGTTTATTGTATCAAAGTTTTCATGCGGAAACTTTAAAGAATTATCTGCCGACCTCACAATTTATCAGACTCAAGAGAATTACATCGGATGCTATTAATGTCCAGGAAACATTTGCCAATCAAGTTGAAAATATCAACAAAGAGGATATCTCCAAGAAGTTTCGGAAGAATCGTTAAAAAGAGTGAATAACATGCCTAGAGAGACTCTACTAACAGCAAAGTCAAAAGATACTGAGAAAAAAACTGTATGTATGTTAAAATTTTCAACAGAAGCAAAGAAGATTAAGAGCGTCATCAATAATCACTGGTCACTCATAAAAATGGAACCTGATCTTCAAGGATTATATAGTGATCATATAACTTTCGCCTTTCAAAGATCAAAAATTTTAAAGAAATACTGACCATGAAAAAAGAGGAGAGGAGCAGCTATAAGGGCATGTCTAAATGTCTAAATTGTGTACATTGCAATAACGTCATGACAGGTAATGTGTTAATGCACCCCACCAAAGGGTATAAAATAGATCTTCATCACTCAAGTACATGTGACACCAAAAACGCAATTTATGCGATCAAATGCCCGTGTGGCAAAATGTATGTAGGACAAACAGAAAGGAAAATTAAAATCAGGATGACAGAACATAAAAGTAACATCAGATCACAGAACACTAAATCTACTGTAGCTACCCATTGGATGGAGGCGAAACATCAGATATCCCAATTGAAATTCACAGTATTGGATGCAGTAAAACAGCGCTGCGACATGGATCCAGTTAAACAAAGACTGAAATCAGAATTCTTTTGGATAAAAAAACGGAACTCTCTACAGCCTATAGGGATGAATGACAGAGTGGAATTTTCCTGTTTCTTGTAAAATTGTAATTCAACTACAGCATTGGTATACAGACTATTCTGATCCTCAGGAACTATACTTCAACATGTTGAACATCATTTATATGTTAAATTTCATGATTTCTATGAAAGCAGTGATTTTGTCACCACAGAATATGCTAATTAAGCAGTCACTAGTTAAACTCATATAAGATAGCCAGAATGGTACTGTTTTGGATTCAGTATAATATTTAGTACTCAACATTGCTGTGCTTTTTTTCATTTTCTTCATTTTTTAGTTGCCACAACCTCACATATCAAAATTAGGAATGTAGCACTGTCCATTATTTTCGTGTCTCTCAAACGCGTCTGAAATCTATCATATTCTATCACCCAGTTCGCATCCTAACCAACATAACCATTCACATACTGCTTCCACATGTTTAATGTCCTTTTTTATGTAGATCGATCCACACAACACACACATCCATAATGCTCATTTTCTTTAACGTTTCACTTTCTCTCCATACCAATTCAACTCGGTAAATGAGTTGTATTTGACCCCATATTTTTACCACTTTTTTTCTTCGTATTTTTTTCATATTTTTTCATATATCTTTATTGCACGTGACGGAAGCATCCGCTCCATTTTGAAGCTCAGATACTCTGATCACGTGACTGTGGTCGCGTTACATAATCACAGCCGATTGGCTATATAGTCGCTTTTTCACTCAAGCCGATCTCGAACACGGAAGGAGAAGGCTTCAGCCTCATACCTTGATGTCTGAACACACCAGTAAGTGCCGCTCATTATTCGGGTCCACACTTGCCCGTTAATTTATTTATCGTTTATCACCTGATTAACGATTGCCTCGCGCACTCAAGTTCCGCCGCTAATCTCTACCGGTTAACCTGTACACTCCGTGTCACATTGCACTATGATGTTTATTTAAGGTGTTACACTTCTGGCTTGCATTGACCGACTGATGCCCATACCCCACAGGGGATGTTACCACTTACCACGTTTACCAGAGACGACATTCCACTTTGGACCTTAGTATCACAGGAGTGTTTCATTTATTTTTCAATTTGCACTTGTTTACTTGTTGTCGTCACTTTTGCCATAGTCACTTTGCACAACATTTTTAACAGCATGATAATGTTTATGTATCATTTGGTCATGAAATATTATGTTAGTGATCGCATTGGTCCTGTATTATTTCATTTCACAGACCTCTGATGAAGGGTCACTCCTACTGACCCGAAATGCATTGGGTATTGGAATGTTGAAAATCAAACAAATGAAGAATATGTACAATAATAACAATGGAAAAAAGGAATGATCATTTTGTAAATAAAAATCTACTTATCATGGAATAAGACTTTCGAATCTATGAGTTAGAATTGATAATTTTCCAAGTGAAGAAAACTTGATAGTTTCCAGGAAAAAGAGCTCACGCCTTAGTGAGAAGAGCACTCTTGTCACACGGATTTTGAAGTTTATTAAAGGCAAGGACAGGCACTGTGCGACAGATGTAGCGCCAACACGAGATTTGTTGAAAATGTTGTAATAATTTTGATTAAAAGAGTGCACAGGGATAACAAATTTTTATGAGTTCTGGGAGTGGCCAGGTCTACCAGAGAGGAATTGTACGTACTCTCTCTCCAGCACTATGTAGGGCCAGTACATTTGCCTTCAAGGGAAGTGGGTGCCACATGCTCCACTACCCACAAAATCTTGCCAGATTAGTACTCCACCAATGTTACCTTCTAATCACACCATTTTTTGATCAGCTCTTGACTGGCCTCCAGATAATGATTAGCTTTCTTCACATACTCACCATCCTAGACTTCAGCCCCGTACATAGTCTGTGCTGTCCTGCTTGGATTTCCTGAGTGGTTTCTCCCGCCCTTCTCTAACAAGACTCAAAAGAACCCTCATTTGGTTGCCATACAGAAGTACAAAGGGGCTAAAGCCCATTCCATTCTATGATACCTCCCTGTTGGCAAACAAATGCTTGGCAACAAGAGATCCCACTTCCATCTGAGTTTCTCTTTCAAACCCATGCTCACACCTTTCAGGATATTGTTGAATCTCTCAAAAAGCCCATTGGTTTGGAGGTGATAAGGCAGAACTCACCTCACACTAATCTCACATAGACTTCAAGTACAAAGACATGACTTTTGTGAACTTGTCTGAAAGGGCATCTTTGGAGAACCTAACCCTGGATAAAATGTCAAGCAGGGAACTGGCCACCATGGGAGCAGTCACTGTAATGAGAGTCACTACTTCAGAATATCAAGTGGCATGGTTCTTTATTATCAGAATAAACCTGTTCTCTGATGCCGTCTTAGGGCCCAATTACGATGTCGTTCGGAAGGCCTCCGAATCAGATTTGGCTTTCCCGGTTCCGATTCGTAGCCCTTGTTTACGACCTAATCGTACACAGGTCCGAAGTACCAGGCACGATGTGAAAATCTCATGCGCATAGACCGAATCATTACAGGACCTAAACTGCTCTGTACGACTCATTTGTAGCCGAATTGTGCTGCACAATGGAGCCAAATTCCGATCAAGTGAGTACGATGCATGATTCTGTCAGCCGCTTTGCCTCGGTCTCAGGGAGATGAAACGGCTCTTGGAAGCATATTTCAGGGGGCCATAGCAGGCCCCCCTTCACCCAGGGCCCTCCGAATCTGTCACAGGGGTGTGTCTATGGGTTTCCCCGATCCAGGCATGCACAGTGTGGCGGGCCAGGGTGTGCGCTTTTCCCCACCCACCCCTTTTCTGCTATGGGAGCCAGTGTACGCATCAGTACATGGGCTCCCATAGAGTTCAATGGGAGTCCGAGCGAACCGAGTCCGTAAGCTTATGTCAGCATCGCTCGTTCGGACTCCTGGAGCACATTTCGGTCAAAAAGCCCTCTGGATCCAAGTCGTACGGATGGCTTTCCTAACTAGATTGTAATCGGGCCCTTAGTGTCTACCCTCATTAGCTGTCTTTTCTGAGCTCTTAGGAATCACATACCTGACACTCATGTTTACTGCCAATAGGCCTACGACTTTGTTTCTGCTCTGGGAGCACTTTTCACACCTCCTTGAGAGGATGCACTCTCAGGGGCATGCTGTGGGCAAGCTAATGCTAATTAGCCAAGTGAAGGTTCAGGGAGACTAAGTATATTTGTTAAAAGTCACTTTTACTAAATAGTCCTTCTAAAGTTACAATTTGACCTCTGATTTGGATTTTTAATAAACAATACAACATTGTATTTGAATTAAACTGGTAGCCTGTCCCAAACCAAAGATTGAAGAGTTATGATTTTATTTTTAATTGTAGTTTTCCTTCTCGGACAGCTACTGTCCTTTTAAAGGGAAAATATCTTTAGGGGAGGTTGGCACTCTAGGTATGTGCTAACCCTAAATGTTTGTATGAAACAATTTTAAATACTAGGCATGTTATTTTGTGGGCTGTGAGGCCTACTTATAGGTGACTTATTTAATATATAAAAGCATGGTTCTTTCCTGTCAATACGGGTTATTTTGACAGGAGTCCTTGCATGTTAAAGAACTGGAGGAGTCAGGCTACACAGCAGGTCTAAAGCCATGCTTTCTTTGCCAGCCCAGTGGATGGGACAACATATGCTGCAATCCGAAGACGACAATTAACTGTACCATTCAATTGCTGTATTTCCTTCACCATATTCATACTCCAATTGTAAGTTAGCCAATTTTACTGTGTGTTTAGGGGTCAGTGCAAAAATGCTGTGAACTGTAAAGCATGTGTAGATTTCGAAAACCAGCATTGACTCAATGTGCAGTGTTCTAAACTCAGCACCATCAGATCCCACAATTAGGGCGAACACACAAAACGAGGCATTTTCTCACACCCGCTCTAATGTATGAAACCCATAACAAATACATTCATATGGTTAGGCTTGGATGACATCCAATTTAATTCCAACCTGAAGCCACTTAATAGCATTCCAAGCACTGATTGAGGTGAAGCATTTAAATCTAAATACACTAGAAAATGATTTAATGCTAAAGAAAGTGTACTCCCTTCTCATAGACACAAATCTATTAGGAACACCAAATTATCAGTAAATAGTGCAAGCTGGTTCCTGAAATTCTGTGCACGTGTGTAACAGCAGAACTCTTTGTGAAACTTTTAAATATGTGTTCCATTTCCTACAATTTCTTCCTTCCTTTACTTGATAATATGTGCACTATCACTATACCAATAGTGGGAAAAAAACTCTATCTTGCATCTCTGTGTACATTTACCAATGGGAACAATTATTGGGTGACTGAATACATCAGCACATAGTGCCAGTAATACACTCCTTCTAAGAACCTCATCTATATTCATAACAGTCAGCTGGTAGTGCTCAGTCTCCGAAGAAAGCACGAAAAGCAGAATAATTAAATAGAATGGGCCCTCCATAATACAACAGCTTTTAAAACGTACTAAGGTATGATTCAAGGCTGACTAAATTGCAAACCTGATCACAAATGGCTCATAAGGTAAATTATAGTCAATGCAAGGGTCTTAAAAGCATTTGATGAGCATACATATGTGTGGTGTACAATGTAAATAAACAATGTAATTAATGATACCTGTAAGTGACTGAATATCTAGATGGCAAAATAACTTCTAGTAGAATGGTTTACAGAGACAACCTGGACAGTGCACTTTTCTCTTATGTAGGTACAAGTAGAAGGTTAACATTGACAACAAGCATTAACTAATGAACAAAGAGTATTTGCTCTATGCTGTCACCCGTACATTGCTGGATAAACTGACACTTAGCGTATGTGGAATCATCAAGGACGCTATTTGGATGTTTTAAAATGTGTGTGCATTTGAATGTTTGCTTTCTCCTGCGTCATATTTAGGATGTAAGTGGTTTATTTGCCTTCACAGTGTTCTTTGCTGCCTATAGTTAGGCCGATAAAATGCAGTTTATCCAGCAATGTGCCTGTGATACTATAGTTAACAGAGAATGATGTGTACAAGTCGTTTATAGTGGATAGTGTTGTACAATTTAGTTGAAAGCTTTGGTATAGATACAAAATACTTTGTTGATTCCTAGCAGACATGTTCACATACGTGTTTTGTTCACTGATGTTCTTCTAATGACCAAAGAAATGTTTGAAAGTAATGCAGAAATTACCAGATCAAAAAAGTCTGAGTAAGGAACATGAGGCGATGGGGGACAGTTGACATGTGGTTATTGAGATGGGGGATTGGTGCCAGCACTCTCTATTATCCAATATTGCCCTACACCTTGGGGCTATAATAGGGATGTGCACTTCAAAAATGTTACGACCCTCATCAAAGGGACAAAATGTTTAAGTAAGTTGTCAGGGGTATTTAGGCAAAATATTGGAGAAAAAATATCATGTGGACTAAATATTGTGTCAAGAATGTTGAAGACAAACATTGCGAATATAACATCTTCAAGGTACGTAGTTGTAGAGTTAAGAATAGTAAATATATGCCTATTTCCACTTACCTTCTCGATAGTTTGGTCGTCAATATTTTTGACAAGATATTCTGTACAGACGATATTTCTGTTTCTAATATTCTGTCAGTGAGCTGTGCCAAGTCTGCCCATACAAAACAACCTCCAATATTTCAGTAATTTTGGCTGACCATGCAGCGAAGGTTTAACAACTGAGTGCAGTGTAACGTAGAGTTATTTTTGTGCAATCACCATGTAGCTAATATCGGTATTCACACTATGAGCTTGTTTGTGTTTCATTTGAGTGTCGCAACTTAATGTGAATAATTGCAATATTCTCTGGCTTATCAAACGTCTGTGCATTAGCTATACTGTACCGTGAAACGATGAATTAATGTGCTATCTTCACAAGTGCAACCAGTTGCCATGGCAATGTTTTGGGAAGTCTATTCACAGCAACTCAAGCTCATTTTGTGTTATTTTTCCCCCAAGGAGTCTATTGTAGATGAAGAAGAAAGCAATAAAGACGAGAACATCCATCTGACACGATTCCTGCGGGTTCTGGCCAATGTGCTCATAATATGCTGTTTATGCGGAAGTGGCTATCTCATCTACTTTGTGGTAAAACGGTCCCAGACATTTTCAAAGATGGAAAACATAGGATGGTATGAAAGAAATGAGGTACTTCACGCCATGCATTCACTTATAAGTGCCCATCAACTGCATGCTTTTATGATGCGATTAACTAGATTTAAGTGATACATTTCTCAGAACGTTTGCATTACAGAATTGGAATTCTAAGTAATCACATTAGTGTATGTCTTACCTGCTTCTACTTCTGTGTAGTGTTCGACTGAACGAAAAGTTCTTGTTGCAACTCCAATTAAGAAGCAACTGAAACGAGTAAGTACCATGCACCACATTTTACTCTGTATCCTTCACTAGTAATGGCGGTTATCCCTTTCACATCTTACACCTGTATTATATCCTAAGACATTTGTAATAAGGCGGACTGGATATCCGTCAGATTGTAACAGAATACCCCGTCCGCCAAACTCTAAATCAGGCCTTTAGTTCCCCACTTCTGAGATGAGCTGGAATCCTGATTCATGAACGGGAGACAGTGGTTTTTTTAGGAGTTATTTTCCACAATTGTTGCAGAATATGTAACCACAGACATTGAACCCTTTAAACATGACTCGTGCTAACAAATACCACTCATACTGTTATTATGATTTAACAGTGTGTATTGAGAGATTAACACATGTTACGTAAATCACATTTAAAAAGCAGAAAGGGGAGCTCTGAAAAGTGCATAAGCGACAGCGCAGTGCTCAAGTGATAATCGTGTGTAACAAAAGAAAATGAAGGACGGTTCATAGTAAAAAAAAACATTTACGGCCTGTGCTAAAACGAGAGGACAGTCAAAGCACAGTGGTAATACAGAAAAATGTGTGTAACCATTAGGGGAGAAATGCATAATCCAGGTAAGCAGAATATGTCACACATAAGCGATCTGAAAGGGGTAGTGGTCCACGACCATGTATTGACAACTGGTGGGGAGGATTTAACAGTCTGGAAGGAGCAAAGAGCACTGCAAAAAACAGAGGTTCACGCTATCAATTCTAACTCACCTAAAACGAGATTATATTTACTGGAGCAATGTCATACTTTTTTCCTGTACGAATTTTGGCAGGTAATACCTTGTGGTATTTGAGCGGTAAAATACTGCAATATTTAGAGTTTCTCAGCTCAGAAAAGGAGATGTACTGTATTATCATATTCTATGTCAAGATCGGAAGTTTAGGATTATGCAGTCTTCTCTTTGCTTTAGTTCTCAATAGTCATGTAAATAAAACTATGAAGAACACAGTATTTATTATTTATTACAATACCCATGAATACACAAAGCTACAACACCCAATAGTCCAAGGAAAAGTAACCAATCAGCATAAAGACGGTCATATAAACCCTAGGGGCATATTCTCAAGAACGTGTGATAATCACGGCAAAATTAGCTTAATGCAACTCTTCACATCGCAGTCTGTTGTGGGAAAATAACTCTGTGTTAACGTTGTATTCTCACCTCGGCTGTCCCATGCGATAGTCTCACGGGAACGCGTCAAATGTCCATGATAAAGTCACCATGACAAAGATAAAAAAGTAAACCCCAAAGCAAAAAAAAGTTGAGATCGGCCCAACCGCGATAAAAAAACAGCAATATTCTTCCACAGGCCTGCAATTCACACATGTCAGGCGGGAAAAATCAGTATAAAAGTAAAAAAAACAAAAAAAAAGCCAAACAACAGCAAAGCACAATGGAGGTAGCCGGAGCAAATACAGAGGACAACCAGAACCCCACAAGCCCCCCGGAGGACCAGCATGGGACCTCAGGGGTTAGGGAAGGGCAAGGACAAGAAGCGGTTCAGTCCGCAGGAAAACAGGATCCTGATAACGGAGGTGGCAGTATACCATCAACAACAGTTTGTCACCTCCACTGTGTCATTGGCAATATAAAATGGATTATGGCAGTCCATCGTGAACAAGGTGAATGCAGTCTAAGTGCTGAAGAGGACAATGGAAGAGTTCAAGAGGCGCTGGAATGATGTGAAGCGCAAAACCAAGCAGAAACTCGCCAACAACTGGAAGGTAGCAATGTAAACTGGAGGTGGGAGTCCAGCGCCACATGAGGACCTGGACAAGATGGAGAAAATGGTGTCCACAGTCATCAGTGGGGAGACAGTGGCAGGAATTGAGGGACCGGACACTGCTCAACATGACCGGACACAACAGCATCAGGGTGAGTAACGACCAGGGATGGGGGGACGGGGGAGAAGGGCACAATGGCACACATGCACAATTTAGGAGAGCACATCTGCAGACAAACCATGCACCAGACCCCCAACTCCCACCAAGAGACCAATGTCCCCAAGTATGCAACATCTCAGCACTCTATAAGCACAGAAGACAAAGGCACACCGCATGAAAGGGAGAAGTGACAGCAAAATCAGAGCTGCCGGGGCTGACTCCCTCAAAATGCTGCACACACACATAACAGGCAGAGCACATCAACATTGACAACAATGTGGTACAAACCGCAACATGCACACAACAGAAGAGAGGACACAATTGGTACCACCTGTGAGTAGAAACTGGCCAATCACATTTGGCATTGCAGGGAAATGTGAGATTATGATGTACAAGTACAAACACACATCCGTGATGGTGTCGAAATGTCCACTGTCCTGCATCAAAAAGCCAGCTCCTCCCAAACAGTCACAATATAGACTGTCATGCAGTCTGAATATAAACATGTACAATGCGTCAACATACATGTGAACACAATATCAAAATGCATCTCCCCTTTAAATTACAGAGGGAAATCCGACGCCTCCCACAGAGTAGGCCGAACCTCTCCTCTCTGATGACGAAGAGGACCGCCACACCTTCAACCCCGACGCCCTCCAACAGCTTGTGGACAGCCTCCGCACCCCACCTCTAGGAGCAAGGCAGCCCAGCTGCTACGTGGAGACCCAACCCCCTGCACAGACCACACGGCAGGCAGCACCCACCACCACGGCTACCTCCCAAGACCCCCACGAAGACCACAGGACCTTCCAACGCTGTGTGTTGGAGTGTCAGGAGCAGCTGGCTGAACAGGTGCAGGTGGGGTTTGAATGCGTGGCATCCATACTAGATGCCAGATGTGGGTGTTTAAGTCCCATCAGGGGCCATTCACAGTCCCAAACGGACAGCCACAGTCCGCTTCATTCACTCCAGCGAACCATGGCTGACATCGCTGGAGTCCTGACTCAGAGACAAGAATAACTGTCTAGTCAGAGTGGTTCCAGCGATGTCACCCGGGAGGTGGGGCACATGGGGAGGATCATGGAGAACATGGAGCGGATGCAGGCGGAAAGAACAGCTGTCACGGCTGCACACCAGCGAGAGGTAGCTGGGTTCCTCAATGACCTAAAGACCCTCCTCATGGCGTTGCTGCCACAAGGCCTGGTGCTGATGAATGCTGCTGCTACGACTACATCCATATTTCTGCCCCCTGAAGTGTCAGTGCCACACAGAGCGGCAGATATTCCACCTCCAGCCCCTGAGTTATCAGTGCCACAGAGTACTGGAGACAGACCACCACCACTCACACACGAGGCACACGAAACAGCAGAGGATGAAGATGCAGATGAATGTGACTTCCTGGTAAGAAGAAAACTGTAGCGTTCATCTCCACCATATGGACGGTTTCTGCTTGGTTCTGCCCTCTGCATCATCACCTTCCACTGTCCACTGATACACTCTGTGACACTCAACTTGGACCTCGACATTGACTGCCATATTCTGATTGGTCACCAATGGCACAGCATTCAGCTGCGGACTGAGCTCTTCCCCTTCTGTTGAACTTGTCATTCCCTGAAGGACTCTGGCTGGCCCTCCATGGGCCAACAATGTAAAGTGGGGTTTGTGGGGCCCTGTACTGCTCCAGCTACAACACTCCACTGAATGTGCATTACACATTCATATGATCTTTCAAGTGTGGAAGTATGGATGAATGGAGGGTCAGTGATTCTCCCCTACGTCCATGTTGCCCATGTTATGGGACTTGGGTCACAGGGTGACACTTTGCCAATTGCGGCCCTGGTGGCGCTGGACCTACAACAGTTACTTCATTGTCCAGCCCAGGATGGAACCACGCCCAGAGCCATTGTTCACACCCTTACGCTGGACTGGCATATGCCAGACCAGCCCACTCCGCATACGCTTACGGGGGGGGGGGTGACAACGCTACCTGTCCGAGGTCTGTGACCCTTGAACCCTGGTAGGTCGCTTCCCACACCGCACAGCACCGTGTGTGTGCCCGTGCCTTGCCCAGCTGCCACTGCTGCCATCTGGGGTTCAAGGCCCCTCCTGCTCGTGTTTATATTTTTTCCTTTTGTACAGTAATTTGTGCCTATTAGTCACTGTTGTCATGCCCTTGTTCCCCCTTTTGTGCCTTACTGTGCCCTGTTTTTGACTGTGTGCCCATCTCTTCCCTGCACCCAGTACCTCTCTTCTCTCCCGTTCCTGCCGATGCGTCCCCTAAGCCCCGCCCCCCGCTCTCACATTCACCTGCTCCCACCTCCCAGCTGCTCCTCCCTCCCACCTCCACTTCTTATGGCGGCCGCTGCGTGGTAGTGAGAGCAACCCCTACCACTTGGTAGATCGCTCCCCACACAGCACAGCACCGTGTGTGTGCCCGTGCCTTGCCCAGCTGCCACTGCTGCCATCTGGGGTTCAATGCCCCTCCTGCTTGTGTTGATATTTTTTCCTTTTGTACTGTATATTTGCGCTTACTAGTCACTGTTGTCATGCCCTTGTTCCTCCGTTTGTGCCTTACTGTGCCTGTTTTTGACTGTGTGCCATCTCTTCCCTGCACCCGTTACCTCTCTTCTCTCCCCTTCCGCCGATGCGTCCCCTAAGGCCCGCCCCCGCTCTCGCATTCACCTGCTCCCACCTCCCAGCTGCTCCTCCCCTTCTTATGGCGGCCGCTGCGTGGTAGTAAGAGCGACCCCTGCACCCTGGTAGATCGCTCCCCACAACCCACAGCACCACGTGTGTGCCCGTGCCTTGCCCAGCTGCCACTGCTGCTGTCTGAGGTTCGAGGCCCCTCCTGCTCGTGTTGGTATTTTTCCTTTTGTACTGTAATTGTGCTTATTAGTCACTGTTGTCTTGCCCTTGTTCCCCCTTTTGTGCCTTACTGTGCCCTGTTTTTGACTGTGTGCCCATCTCTTCTCTGCACCCGTCACCACTCTTCTCTCCCCTTCCCGCCACAGCGTCCTCAGCGGCCCCGCCCCTCGCTCTCGCATTCGCTCCCATCTCCCAGTTGCTCCTCTCTCCCACCTCCCCTTCTTATGGCGGCCACTGGCGCACCAAAGGCAAGCCCGTCTGTGCATGTCTGCGCCCGTCCGCGCCTGGACCGCGCCCAATGCCAGGACCCCTGCCCCCTGCGAATGCCACAATGCCTGACTCCGCTACGACTCCAGCACCCTCCCCAAAGCGCACCCAAGGACCCTTCTCCTGCTGGAACTGCAGCTTCACCAGCATCCGGCCCACCAACCCACCGGCCAGGAAAGAACCCAACTACCTAAGTTGCATTCTCCTCAACACCTGCTCCGCCCGCAAACACGCCGTTGAACTCTGGGACCTACTCGACTCAACCTCCCCAGACCTGACTGAACCCCTCCTCGGCACCCAACATTGCCATTGCCATCCTGGAAGGCTACAAGATCTCCCTCAGGGACCGCGCCAATGGAGTAGGAGGTGGGATTGTCATCATCCACAGGAACACTCTTAAAGTCTCGACCAACACCCATTTCACTCTCAGCTCCGCCAAACATTTGCACTTCCAGATCCACACTGACCCCAACACCACCCTCAGAGGAACACTCGTCCACAGACTCCTCGGATCCCGACCGCAGTTCAGCTACTCCATCGCTGACTTTGTCAGCACGCATGCCCTCGCCTCCATGCATTACATCCTCCTGGGGGACCTAAACTTCCACCTCGAGAACAACGACACCAACTCCACCACCCTGATGGATAACCTAGCGAACCTCGGACTTAGGCAACTCGTCACTACACCCACCCACTCCGCCAGACACACGCACGACCCCATCTTCTCCGCAAGCCTCCACGTCGCCTTCAACCACATCACCAAACTCCACTGGACTGTCGCTGCATCCACTTTACCTTCCGGAAACCCACCAAGCACCCCCGCTCCCACAAATGCCGCGCCGTTGCTCAAGCAAAATCACAAGAAGACCAGCAAACCACCACCATCACCCAGAGCCAAACCCCCGAGCCCACCAACGCCGACACCGCCGCCCGCAACCTTAGACAGTGGATCGACGATTGGGCCAACACCCTCGCCCCGTTCAAGAAACCGTCCAACAGTCACACCAGCAACAAAGCCAACTGGTTCACCGATGACCTCCAGGCCTCCAAGTAAACCTGTCGAAAGCTGAAGAAAAACTGGCTCTGTGAACAAACGCCGGACATCTACGCAGCCCACAAGAATGCCACCCGCAGACACCACCACCTCATCAGATCAGCCAAAAGGCCCTCCTTCAAAGACCGCCTAGACAACAACGCACATAACAGCAAAGAGCTCCTAAACATCAGTGAAGGAACTCTCCAACCCCAGCCCCATCACCAACGACATCCCTCCCTCACAAGACCTGTGCGACTCTCTGGCCACATTCTTCAATCGCAAAATTGCAGACATCCACGACAGCTTTAACGCCACGACCGCCCCGACAACCACGGAAACCTCCGCCCCCACGACCACAACCACCATCTGCTTCAACCGCCTGCTCTCCTGGACCAACATCAACGACGACGACACCATCAAGATCATGAACGCCATCCACTCCGGATCCCCGTCAAACCCTTGCCCACACCACATCGTCAACAAAGCCAGCACAGCCATTGCACCCCATATCCGGAAAGCCATCAACATCTCCTTCGAGACAGCAACCTTCCCGGAGAGCTGGAAGCACGCGGAGATCAACGCCTTACTCAAGAAACCCAAGGCAGACCCCAAGGAACTCAAGAACTTCCGGCCCATCTCCCTGCTCCCGTTCCCGGCGAAGCACCGAACCTGCCCTCATCGCTGCCACCGATGACATCAGGACCCTGCTAGACAATGGAGAAACCACGGCCCTCATCCTCCTGGACCTGTCAGCCGCCTTCGACATGGTCTGCCACCACACACTACGTACACGCCTCCACGACGCCGGGATCCAAGAGAGGGCCCTGAACTGGACCACCTCCTTCCTCTCCGGCAGAACACAGAGTGTCCGCCTCCCCCTTTCTGCTCCGAAGCCACCGAGATCATGTGCGGCATACCCCAGGGCTCGTCACTCAGCCCCACGCTGTTCAACATCTACATGGCATCGCTCGCCCACGTCACCCGACTGCACTACCTCAACATCATCTCCTATGCCGAAGACACCCAACTGATCCTCTCCCTCACCAAGGACCTGCACACCACCAAAACCAACCTCCACTAAGGAATGAAGGCCGTCGCCGAATGGATGAGGAACAGCCGACTGAAGCTGAACAAGGAGAAGACGGAGGTTCTCATCCTTGGAGTCACCCCTTCGGCTTGGAACAACTCCTGGTGGCCGACCGCACTGGGAACAGCTCTGACACCAACCGACCACACACGCAACCTAGGGGAAATCCTCAACTCCACCCTCTCCTTGATCAAGCAGGTCAACGCCGTCTCCTCCTCCTGCTTCAACACCCTCTGCATGCTCCGCAAGATCTACAAGTGGATCCCCACCGAAACAAGAAGAAGGGTCACCCAGGCCCTCATCAGCAGCAGGATGGACTACGGAAATGCCCTCTATGCAGGAGCCTCGGCCAAACTCCTGAAACGGCTTCAACACAGCCAAAATGCCTCTGCACGCCTGATCCTCGACCTCCCCCGCTGCAGCCACATTACACCCTACCTGAGAGACCTGCACTGGCTCCCTGTCAACAAGAGGATAACCTTCAAGCTCCTCACTCACACACACAAGGCACTCCACAACACCGGACCAGCGTACCTCAACAGCTGACTCAGCTTCTACACCCCCACCCGCCAGCTCCGCTTCACCGACCTCGCCCTCAGCACAGTCCCCTGCATCCAAAGAGCAACCTCCGGTGGCAGATCATGCTCCCACCTCACTGTCAAGTCCTGGAACACCCTCCCCATCCACCTATGGTAGACCCAAGACCTGCTGCCCTTCAGAAGACTCCTCAAGACATGGCTTCTTGAGCAGTAGCAGCACTCCCCCACCCCTCAGCGCCTTGAGACCCTCACGGGTAAGTAGTGAGCTCTATAAATGCTATGACTGATTGATTGATTGATTGATTGATTGATCTGCTAATCACAGGTCTAGTTGTCAGCATGCCACAGCCACTCCCACACGGCTGGTTTACACCCACACCACACCCATCCAGCACACG
Organism: Lissotriton helveticus; assembly: GCF_964261635.1. NCBI lineage: Eukaryota > Metazoa > Chordata > Amphibia > Caudata > Salamandridae > Lissotriton > Lissotriton helveticus. The sequence continues at coordinate 879,115,583 of NC_136071.1, read as the reverse complement.
CGTTACAGGACATGTGACCCTGCCAATTAGAAGGCCCAGGCGCATGTGCTGGATGCCATTTCCACTCTCTATCTGGGGGAGTCTGTGTGCTTATTATTTATGCATGAGGGCCTAGGGCCCTATCACATCATATTCCCCAAGTCCAGAGGTGACATGATTGTGTCCGCAACACAATACCCAATCATAGAGGGTCCATGACTTGCAGGTCACAGACTTGGTGGCACTGGACACACTGTGGCTGGCACAGGCACACTGCCACAGGACGGTGACTTTTGGTGCACTGAGGTAGGGGCACCTTAAGTGCTGGCAGGTGTGCAGCCTGCGATGATGCCCCGTCCTGGCAGTCTGGACTGCTAGGGATTTGTGTGCCCGGCTGTACTGCAGTGTAGATCTGAGCCAGCGGGCAGTGCTGGCCTACCGGCACATGGCACTGCATTGCGGGTCACAGAGTTAGGGACATATAAAGGGCTGAGCGGGTGTGCAGCCCGTGATGATGCCATGTGCGCGAATATGATCTCTGCCATAGCAAAATCAAGACCCAGAATCAAGTGTGAGATCTGGTAGCCCACGGAGCGGGGCTGCATGATGTGGTGGGTGTCATGTTCGCGGGCCCCAGGCTTGGGGCTTGCACCGGTACGTGGTGGGCCCTCTTGGGGACACGCAGGTGGCAGAAGTTGAGCAGTGAGGCCTGGGTCCGCAGTGTCGCCACTCTCTCTCCCTCACTTCCTTTCCCTGTCTCTATCTTTCTCTCTTTCCCTCTCTCAATCTCTCTCCCTCTCTTGCTCTCTCTCTCTTTCTCTCTTTCACTCTCACTCTCCCTCTCTTTCTCTCTTTCTCACTCTTTCACTCTCTTTTACTCTCACTCTCCCTCTCGTTCCCCCTCTCTTTCTCTCTCTCTCTCTCTCTCTCACTCTCTCTCTTTCTCTCTCTCTCTCTCGCTCTTTCTCTCTCTCTGTCCTTTGATGAGCGCATGGCGCACCTTCTTATCTAGAATTTTGTCTTGCAGGCTGTGACTTACAGATTGTCCAGAGATGACCCGACATGGCTCTTTCAAATTGTTGTTTTGCATTTAATTTGAATCAAATGTTTTGTAATTCCAAGATGACTGAGTGATTCTCCTTATTCCGACCTCACATGCATGTTGAGTGTTGTACTTGTGTGACATCAGGCGAATTGTTTCGTTCATGATTTCGTAAAGCTGATGACACATATCTTTGATGTGAGGGTTCAGTGGGGTGGCGGGCCTGGGGGTGTTGGCGGTGTGCATTGTAGCCCTCTTGGGTGTCCGAGCTGTATGATCGTTGGCCCATGGCATCTGCTGTTCTTCTGGTGTGGCTCTGGGCTGGGATCTCCCTTTTGTGGTGCAGGTTGTTGTCCGATTTTACACCAGGTCAGAGCAGATGTTAAATTCCTGCTGCTAATGCGCCTTATCGACTGTTTTGGGATGTTATTGCCAATCTTGCAGGTCGTTGAGAATGTTGCGAAGTGGTGTGTTCACTGCTTTTTGCACGGGAACACCTACTCTGCATCTCATTAGCATTAGTTGCCGGGGTCATCTGTGGCAATGCTTTTTGCGGCTGCTCTCAAAGGTAAACTGGTGATATGGGCTGTTAGCACCAGCTTGTGAATGGGGTGATAAATTTATCAAACATAATCATAGTATTCATTTCATCAGTAAATGGTTCAAAGGTACACATCAACCATGTCAGAAAGAAACTGAGTTTAATTCAGCTGTAAGCAGTGGTATTCAATTTATACACAGTTATTTAGTATTTAATTCATACATTACATAACTTAACGGTGAATGTGGTCATTATTCACAATAGTGCTCAGTGGGTGTCAAAAAGAGGGGTTCCAGATTCAGTAGGGTAGGGGGTGGTTGGAATAGATGGAGGGACAAAAGAAAAGGAATTGTGTCCTGTAGACAATTCAAAATTAATCTTGAGACATTTCCTGTCTATAACAGATCACGTTGTTCCCTGTACAAACACTACACGAAAACCAAATATGGCAAATCCTAGCGTGACGTGTATGTTGTAGAGTAATGTTGTCGACGTTTCGACCCCAGTAGTAAGGGCGGGTAATTCCTCAGTTTAGGGTCTTCATCAGGACAGTGAGGAAAGTGTTTAGTGAGCACATTGATTCAGGCGTATCATGGAGTCCCACCTCAGTTGGAGACTTGCGCCGTTGTCGGTGTTTAGATTCTTTAGGGTTGTAAGCCTTTGATAGATGATGGCAGTCCCAGTTTGGGAAATGATGTAGGATTTGAAAATATTCCTTAATTTCGTATAAGTTGGTGTGTTAACAGTCCAACACCAACTTGAGGGGATTAGTCTGGCAGAAGTTTCTCACATCATCTGTGTTCTGCCAGACTAAGCGTGACCAGCCGCGCACTGGAATGGACAGGCGGAGTTGAAGCTCCGTCAGTATCCCTGTGAATTAGGGTCCATGGGGGGCTTAACAGCTGGCATCCCTACACATAAGAGTGCTGACCAACATCCCTATATATATTCTGCACTGCTGTACTGATGGCTGCGGTGTGGGAGAGCTGTGGCGGAGCTGTTGGGATCCAGATGGAGGCGATTGGCCGACTTGCGCCCTAGTATGATAATGCGATGGAGGCCTGTGTTGCCTGTGTGCGGCAAAGGAGAGAGCATAGCAGTTAGTGTGCCGGAGGTGGTGCCTGAGATCCAGCTGGATTACCAGCCTGGCATCCGACTGTCACTGCTTCCACCTGTGAGGGGCCTATAAGCTGGCCGGCCTTGGGCCTTGTAGTGGAGGGGAGCTGCGAGGAGGTTAGGGCGACACCGCATTCCTGCTGGAGTGAGCAGTTGTGGAACCTGGGCCGCAGCGCAGGAGAGCGGAGGGTGACTAAATGGAGCTACATCCCCTGGAGAGGTAATGGCGGTTCGTGCTATTCCCCCGGGGGCCCAGTGGTGAAAGCGGCTGCAGACAGGCCTAGGCACTATGTATAGTCCCTTGGGGCTTGTTGGGCCGCCTACTGCCTGCTCCCTTGCTTGCATCTTCCTCCCTCCCTGATGTCGACCTTACCTGCCTTGCTGTTGATCCCCCGAGGCGGCTCACGGTCAAGCGGGGGACTTGTGCACCTGCTGGGACTTGAGGGAAAGGGGAGGCCATAGGCCTTGGGTCTCTCCCCGCCAATGCATTGGAGAATCAACAACATATAAATTCACTGCTCCCCCTATAGTTTGGGAGGGCCAGTGACCGGTGTGCTTGCTGGGAGCTATGTCTAGTGGGTGCCCCATCACTGAGACTGACGCACTCCTTCCCCCTTCACAGACCTACATGCCACGGGTGCAAGGGTAATCCTCTTGCCCATAGTTGGACAGAGCTGGGACAGAAAGCATTGGGCTGCTGGGTGCAGAGGCAGCGGCCGGCTTGGAGTGGGGCCGGGATGCACGCAGCCAAGGGCACAGTACAGCCGGGGTCCACACATGCATGCAGTTGGGCATGGCACTCCAGGATCCTAAACAGCGCAAGCTGCCGTTTGACGCAGTACAAAAACAGAATACAGCAGAAAACCAAGACATGGCTGAGGATGTGGTGCAGAGAATGAGCGGAGATGCCTTGCCATTGGGCACAGATGCGCTCATGGCGGAGCTGCGATCTTGATTTAAAACACTTGATGGGGGTTTGAGGCACCAGATAAGAGATTGGACAAGATGGGGGAGCTCATTGATGTATACGAGTTAAAGCTGAATGCTGCAAAGGGTAGAGTGTCAGATCTTGAAGATGGAGCAGCTGAAAACTGAGCAAAAGCTGAAAAGACTTGAGAAACAGATGAGAACAATTGCCATGAAGAATGAAGAATTAGATACAAGGAGAAATAACATACGCATTCTGGGAGTGTCAGAATCGATGAATACCCGGCGCATGGATCAATTTGTTGAACGCATCTTGGTGGACTTTTTCGGCGGAGACTCCTTCACAACTACATTTTCGGTAGACCGGTCGCTTGGGCCGTGTCCTAATCCAGGTTGACCTCCTAGGCCGATAATGGCAAGACTACTGAATTTCAAGGACCGTGACACTGCCTTGCGGCTAGCAAGCAAAAGGAGACCACTAAATTTGCAAGACTCCACCTTATTCATATTTCATGACTTTAAAATCATTGTCCAAGAGGCACAGCATAAGTACACAGGTGTGAAGGCCATGCTTCGGAACCTTGGCCTCTGCTAGTGCATGCTTTATCTGGCCCACCTGCAAGTAGATGTCAACGGTAAAACTCGTGTCTTTGAAAATCCCACAGAGTGTAATCCTTTTATAAACACTTCTCTGAGAAGCAGCATCCTCCCGCCATGAGTCCCCGGGGGGGGGGAAAGGGGGTTGCAGCTGGACTTGCACTCTAGTGCCAGTAGGGACCTCTTCCCGTCTGGTTGACCATTGGGCCGTGCACAGGCTCTTGCCCCAGCCACCAGAGTAGTTAGCACTGCAAATATAATTCTAATCTTACTTTTGTTTGAGATGTAGGTTCATATATATGGGGTGCAGCTGTTGATACCTTGTTATAACCTTTCTCCTACAGCATGTTGCGAGTCGATGTGGCATTGCCACCGCCCAGTGATGTTCACTCAAGGGATAATTTGCAACCATACTTGGCTATGGAAAGTTCTGAAGTTGGTGAGATTGATATACGAGGGATGTGTTGGAAGGACAGCCACCAAGTATGGGAGGGGGAAGGGGATTATAGGATTTTTTTTGTATGGGGCATTGTTGTTGAATTCGCTCGCTAAGCAGCCATTTCGACTCTCTTAATGCACAATGCAGCATGCAATGTGTACATTGTATGGCAATGCAGGCTGATGTTCGAGCTCACGCAGATGTCACGTTCATGTTCTGGAATGTCAGGGGACTCAATAGTCTGCGTAAATGTAGACAGGTATTGCAGTAATCCTACAGGAAACTCATTTAACACCCATGGGCCCACCCACATTTGCCTCCATTTGGGAATCCCAATCCTTTTTTTTCCAACTATAGCTCTTAGTCTTGGGAGATCTCCCTACTAATACGCATGCCCCTGCCCTTTAAGCATATATCCAGAATCCCTGAAGCAGAGGGACGCTACCTGTTGGTGGTGGGTCAGCTCAAGGGCCAGTGTATACTGCTGATCAATGTTTCCCCAAATATTGGTTGTCCTGAGTTCTACCAACAGTTACAAATGCAGATAGACGCTGACCATATTTTACTGGAGGGGGGGGCGATCTTAACATCCTTCTGGACCCAATGCTAGATAGAACAGTGACAGCTCCACTCAATAATGGCAACTCCCGCATTGTACTGCAAGGCATAGGTGAGTCCTATGTGTTGCATGTTGCGTGGCGCCAAAAGCACCCACAAGAGCCAGAGTACATGCATCACTCCACACAAATTACCATGTGGACGTGGCTAGACTACTGGTTCCTATCAAGCACCATGATTGCATGGTCACAGGATATCCGACATCTATCCCGTACACTGTGGTGCCACACTCCTGTGATCTTGACCATGCAAAACCCTGGGGTGGGAGGAGTAGAGTGTTAATGGCGGTTCTCTAACATGAAGCTACTCTGCAATAATTGAGTACTTTGAGTTGAAGAAAGGGTCAGTGTAATCGCAGACCACCTTATGGGAGCCTTCAAAGCATACATGAGGGGGGCCTGCATCTCCAAAAGTGCGGGGATATTGAAGGTCCTATGACGCACGTTTTCCTGGTTAAAGGATGCGCTTTTATATCGCCCTCCGGGGCCACTTAAAGATTCTAATTTAAAATTAATTGAGAAAACTGTCCCTCACAATATTTCCTCCAATCACTTTCTGCTTTTAGGGGATTTAAATATCCACAGTGAAGACAACTAATGGCACACATCAGATTAAATGGCACCATAACTAGAACATTCTCCATTTTCCGTGGCACCAGACAGGGCTGCCCGTTATCGCTGCTCCTTTTCATCATAGCAATGGATTCACTGGTGCGACACTTGCAAAAAAAATCTCCTTCGCTGGCGATTTCAGTTTAAAAATGACCCCTTAATAATAACACTGTACACGGACGATATTATACTCTATGTGAGACACCAGGCTGACAACATAACACCACTCCTGCGCAAGGTGGTGTATTTCCGGACGCTGATTTTGGAAAAGGGGGGTGGTGATGGACAGAGTTTCTGAATGATGCAGAATACTCTTACCAAGTCAAGAGATCATGGTTTTAATCCATCACCGTTTTTTAGCTCACTGCACCATCCCAGCTCAGAACCTGGCTATATGCAAATTAGTCTGTTCCTGTCCCAGTGCATGATGGGAACAGGGCAAACCAAACTACCAAGCCAATTCTTATACTGGGAAGGAAACAAGTTTCCGGGGACCGGTTTCTGGCATCACAGCCTTCTTCGGCCCGGCTTGCTTGAATCCTGATGGTGCAATGAGCAAGGGACTCACGTCTGAGTATACCCTCCCACACATAGTGTGGATAAAACCGATTTTGGAAAAGGGGGGTGGTGATGGACAGAGTTTCTGAATGATGCAGAATACTCTTACCAAGTCAAGAGATCATGGTTTTAATCCATCACCGTTTTTTAGCTCACTGCACCATCCCAGCTCAGAACCTGGCTATATGCAAATTAGTCTGTTCCTGTCCCAGTGCATGATGGGAACAGGGCAAACCAAACTACCAAGCCAATTCTTATACTGGGAAGGAAACAAGCTTCCGGGGACCGGTTTCTGGCATCACAGCCTTCTTCGGCCCGGCTTGCTTGAATCCTGATGGTGCAATGAGCAAGGGACTCACGTCTGAGTATACCCTCCCACACATAGTGTGGATAAAACCGATGCTGGAAAAGGGGGGTGGTGATGGACAGAGTTTCTGAATGATGCAGAATACTCTTACCAAGTCAAGAGATCATGGTTTTAATCCATCACCGTTTTTTAGCTCACTGCACCATCCCAGCTCAGAACCTGGCTATATGTATTTCCGGACGCTTTCAGGGATACACATTAACTGGCAAAAGTTGGAGATTTCCCCCCTCATGGAGGTGAGAGGCTGGAAGTGTGACGGATTCCCACTGACTTGGTCTGAGGCAGCCACACGATATTTGGGGATCTCCTTACATAGGAACAAGGAACAGATTTTGCAGCTCAACTATGGGCAAGTGGTGGACAAATTGAGTTCTAGAATGGATAGATGGATCAAACTCCCACTTTCTATGGCCGGTCATATGGCCATCATAAAAATGATGGTTCTACCACAGCTTCTCTATCTATTTAACGACATTCCTATTCCCTAGCTAATGCATTTTTTAACCAAATACATACGCACCTGACACGTCTCATCTGGGGAGGGCGGCACCCATGTATTAGCTTAAGCACTCTTGTTCTTCCACATGAGAGGGGGGGGTTAGTCCCAAAAATCCATCTTTACTACCGAGTAGCACAATGCGGCTATGTGCAACACTAGAATCACCTAAATGCATGCCTCCGTTATTCCAAACCAGAGATGGACCTAGTAGCCCCAATGCTTCTATGGGCCCAGCTACCAGCCAAACTGCTGCAAGACAAGACTGACATCCAAACTGTGTCCACCACCTGCTGGGCCTGGATGAGGTGATTACAAATGATGGGGGCATGACAGTGTATTCACCGCCACTCCCCTTAGAGGACAACCCATGGTTACCAATTACGCGAGAACTAGTAGTGATAAGCACTCTTAGGCGGTATGCTCTGTATACACATAATTGGTGTGCAAATATGTAATATGTTTACAATCCTCACTGAGTGGTCACCTTATAATCACAGGTACGGACTCTTGTACTGCAACCCTGCAAAGAGAATAGGATTAAGTAAGTTCAAAAACTGTGAATGTGGAGAGGAAAGGCAAGTCAAAAACTATATACCTTTATAAAAACCAATTATAAATAATATATATATATATACATATATATTTATACATTTTTATGTATTTTTATTTATTTATTTAGAGTTTTCTATAGCGCGGACCAGACCCAGGGTAGGGTATCAGAGCGCTTTACAATGAGAGCACAGTACAAATGAAACAATTAGCAAATTTTAGCATACATAGAATTACCATGTTTTGACAAAGTTCGGAGGGTCGCAGGTGTGAGAGTTGTTCTGAGCAACAGGTCATAGGGGTGAGGGTGTCCTTAGTGGGAGAGAAGAGGCAAGTTTAAGGATGTAGAACTGTAATGGTCCATGTGAGAGTTTACGGGAGGAATTTGCACATCAGGAACGATTTTGCTTCCCTTTTGAACAGAGGAGTAGAGGAGATTTTTCTGATGTAAGGAGGAAGCGAATTCCATATTTTTAGTGCTGCTCCGGAGAATGCTCTGTCAGAGGGTTTTTTCTTGCTGAAATGTGAGGGTTTCAGGAGAAAATTATCGACAATCCTAGAATGTCTGATTCCTCCAGATAAGGTACGTTTTTGGGATAGGTACTGGGGAGTATTAAGCTGAGGCGCTTTGTGAGTGATGCATGCCATTTTAGGTGGATTCGAGCTTCATAAGGTAGCCAGTTGAGTGCTTTCAGGTATGGCCATATGTGGTCAAATTTCCTAGAACTGGATTCTGTACAGACATTTCAAGATGGAAGGAAATCATTTTTATGAGACATTTTGAGATGAGGAGATTTTTTAGTTTGCTTGGAATATAAAAAATGCTTAACTTACAGTTCCAATTTTCCCTCCTTATCAACAATTTCTTTAATTTCTTTGGCAATAATTTCTAGCTCTCCCTTTTAGTCTTTAATCAGCTCCTTGGTAGGTATTCAGCAAGTTGCGGAAACCAGTTTCAGAATTCCTAAGAATCCAGGTTCTTTGTTTAATTACCCATTTAGATGACATTCTGATATTGTCACCAGACACATTTATTCTTCAACAACAACTAGATCTAACTATATCCCTTCTCCAGAATCTAGGTTTTGTCATAAACATGAAGAAATCAGACCTCATTTCTTCAAAACAAAATATTTTCTTGGAATTTGCCATAGACATTCTCAACTTCTTTACCTTTACCACATTTTCTGAATTTGGTAAAGGTAAAGAAGTTGAGAATATCTATGGCAAATTCCAAGAACATATTTTGTTTTGAAGAAAAATTTGAAAAATAAAGTACAGTTTAATAAATTATTTGACACGAAAACAACAAAAAAAACAAAGCAGTAGAACGGAGTTATAATTTTTAACGTTTGAAGTGGAAAATATTTTTTAAAAGATCAAAGCGCCAGCAGCAGACATTGAGCTGCGCAAAACTATGGCAAAGTCTAAAGTTATGGCCGACTGTGATGGAGCACGGATCTGATAAACAAAGTGGATTTGGCCTGGTCTCTGCTTACCTTTGCACTTGGAAGAAATTTCAAGGAAAAATGTCTGCAGAGGTAAAGTTTAGTGGGGAAAGGCAGCTGGCAGTGTCCATGGTGGAAGCGTAATTTGGGAGCCACTGGGCGGTTGTGGTAGAGTCTCCTTCATTCTGACATACTCTCTTTTTTGGAAGTCAAAAATCTCCAGTGGGACAAAGTTGTAAGCTGTAGCCAATGAGGGCTTCACAAGGGTGGATGCCCCTGTCTGAAAAGCCTCTGAGTAGGATTTGCTACTGTGGAGAAGAGCGTAGTAGGAGCTACCACAAAGTCAGGCTGACTATCGATCCACCTTCGTTGTATCGACGAGCAGGTAGGTCCCAGTCTTCTCTTAGTTCTCAGAGCACATTTTAGCCAAACATGTTTAGAATGTTGGCTACCAGGGCACCCTTAGCACTGCTTCGAAGAGTCCAGGACTGGACAGACACCACTTGAAGGGTTGGGACTCACTCAGGCAGGGTCCAGGTGTGGGTTTGAGATGGTTGGAGGCTTTTATGTCCCTGAGGTTCTGCTAAGGAGGCCAGCCAACTAGCCCTTAGATTCACTTCTGGAATTCCTGGCTTCAAGGAGAAGAACAGGGCTCAAGCAACAGGGCAGACCTCTGGGACTCATAGCAGGCTTTATGCAGTAGACCATTCCTTCTAAGTGCAGCAAAGCAGTTTCACTCAAGTACACAGTAGGCCACAGCAGCATCAGTCCTCTGAGAGTCCTTCCTAGAACTGAACTGAAGAGTGGCTCTGAGAGTTCAATTGTTTTCCCTGGTGCCTTCTTTGAAGTATGAAAAACTTCTGGAGGCTCCCTCCCACAGAAGTGTCTGGTATTTTCTGTCTCCCTGCCTTGACTCTAACCTGACTACAGGCGCAATGGGCTATTGCGAAGTTTTTATGTGAGAGCAGGGCTCAGCCCTGCCCCCCATCCTGCTTAAAATGGCCCATCCAGGCACACCTAATCTCTCCATTGTGTGGTTGCATGGCAGTAGGATAAAAAGGCCAATTGCCACTTAAACCTAGTCATGTGACCCAGGAACAAGCTGTGGGCGCAAACTGGTTGGGAAAAGGAAATGCCAAATTAAAAAAGTTGCATTTCCAGAATTGTGACTTAAAATCCAACTTTGCCATTAAAGGGGCCTTTAAATTACAATCGCATAGACACCAAACATGACTTTCCTACCTTTTCCTGATCAAACGTCATCACTTATTAACTGTAATAATGCAACCCGGTATTATGCTATAGGGGAGGTGTTCGATCTGGGGGTCTCCAGTTGGCAATGGTATTCACCTTTGTCCAAATAGGGACCCTCACTTCTAAGTCAGGATAAGGGGATTACACTCCTTAATAACCCCTGCTCACCCCCTTGGTACTTTGGCACCAGCAGACAGGCATATCTCCGAGGCAGTGGGTTGAGCATTTGTGAATATACACAGTAATACAGTGAAGACACTACATATGGACACAACACGGGTTTTATAAAAAATAAGAAGTCTTTATATAGACTTAACACAAGACCACAAATGACAAAAATCGACAATACTACACTTAAGATTGCTTTAAAGATGATCAAAGTTACTTAGTTCAAGTTGCTGATAGATGCACCAAAGATCTCAACAAAGTACCTGGATGCGTAACGCAAAGTAAACAAAAAGGCTTGCAAAAGGGGAGATGCGTTGGTTCCGTGATCCAGGCGAGATGATGCATCGGGCCTCAATGCTTGCGCAGGGTAGGAGATGCGCCGGTGCAGAGGTGATGCGTAGATTCTTGGCCTGTGGGCCCGTTGCGGTGCGCAAGATGGCGCCTTAATGCGATCCGATGATTCGGTTGCGATGGGAGAAGATGCGCCCTTGATGCGGCGATGCGATGATGATGCGTAGACTCCCTGGCAGCCATGCGACGATTCTGTACTTTGGAGCCGCGACCGGCCCTGCGACACGCTTCTCCGGTGATGCGATGACGACTCTCTCGTTGGCGTCACGCTTCTCCTGTGATGACAGCAGGCAGCTTCGATGAACACACGCTTCCAGGGAGATGCGGCGAAGGCCCTTGGCCTTGATCTCTAACTCCCTCAACAGCCTCTCATGTTCCATTCTCTTTCTCTCTCTTTCCAAAGACAACCTAATATTCTCTGTTTCCCTCCGACTTTCCATCTTAAGCTTAGCCAACTCCTGCTTGAGTGCCCTATTTCTCTCCCTGTCTTCCATCTCTCTGGGGGACAGGTCTTTGGAAGAGATACTGCTGCCAGGTGGATAGAGGACCCCTCCCCTAGCTGAAAACACTGGCCTCTCAATGGGACCATCTGCATCCAATACTGGCTCCACCACACGATCTGGGGCATTTCTTGCTTCTACCCATGCCATCAGTGCCTTCTGGTAGTCATCCTTTTTAGAAATGCCTGGTGTAGCAACTTTCAATTTCCTGCACAGATGTTTAAGCTGTTTCACAGTGTAGGTATCCAACCTCTCTTCCTCAAATTCAAGATCCATAGATGCAACAGATGCTGGTTTACTCATGGTAGTAAAAATTGGGAGTTTTCAGGAAAAACTAACAGTCCAAGGAAAAAGATTCTAAAAAAAAGTATGTGGTTGCGTTTCGTCTGCACTCACTAGTAGTGTACACCAATTACTGTATATGAAACACAAATGCAAAGTCCAAATCCTCACTGCTGACCACCAATGTTAGATCTGGGGGTCTCTAGTTGGCAATGGTATTCACCTTTGTCCAAATAGGAACCCTTAATTCTAAGTCATGATAAGGGGATTACCCTCCTTAATAACCCCTGCTCACCCCCTTGGTAGCTTGGCACGAGCAGACAGGCTTATCTCAGAGGCAGTGTGTTAAGCATTTGCACTCTCTCGATGGCATCACGCTTCTCCGGTGATGCAACAGCAGGCAGCTTCTATGAACACACGCTTCCAGGGAGATGCGGCGAAGGCTCGTTTCTCCGGCGATGCAGTGATTTCAGCTGCAACGGCGACACGCTTCCTTTCGATGCGTCGCGCTTCCAGCTCCCAGCGACACACAAATATTTGGAGTTGAGAATTCCCAACAAGGAAATTCAGAGGGGAGCTGGAGATGAAGTCTTTTGTCCCTGAGACTTCAGCAGGAGGCAAGCACAATTCAAGCCCTTGGAGAATATTCTGAAGATGATGAAAGTCCTTAAAAAGTTCCTTCCCCTTTCCTTGGCAATGAAGCCGCCACTGCAGGCCAACCCAGAAAACAGCACACAGCACACTGGCAGAGGGGCAGTCAAACTCCTGCAGCTTCCTTGGTTCTCCTCCTTGGCAAAAGGTTTCTTGTTCCAGAAGTGATCTAAATTCTTGGGATCAGGGTCCCAATATTTATACCACAAAATGTTTTGTTCTCCGAAGGCAGAGAGGCTTCTGCCTAGTCCAAGCCAGTTCCTGAACACTTTGTTTACATGACTCTCATCTTCCTGTCACTGTGCAGGGCAAAGCCATCAGCCGCCCCACAGGAGGTGGAGCAAGCACAGGGGAGGGAAGATACAGCTCTGGAGCACTTTGTTGACATGATTCCTCCTCTCCTTTCACAGTGCAGGGCAGAGACATCAGACAAGCCACAGGAGGTGGAGCCAGCATTGTAGAGGGAAGGCCCAGCCCTATTCAGGTCCCAGGTGCAACTCCTCCCTCCCATCTAGATGCAGACTTCTCTATTCACCACTGGGCTGCCCCAGCCTGTCTCCTGGAATCCCCCAGCCCTGTCACTCACAAACCCAGTCAAGGAATACACCCACCTAGCAGAGGCAGGTCTGGACAGTTAGGCAAGGAAATACCTACTTTCTAAAATCAGCTGATTTACCGCAGCAGGCTCGATACTAGAGAAGCAGACTACTTAGTCCTTCCACCGCTAAGTTTTCCGGACGAAAGAAATTTTCCTTCCCACATGATTAATGCACCGGGTTGGGACAGGCTCGAGACTAAAAGAAGCGGATCACTCAATTGTTCCACTGCGAACACTTTCTGACTAAAGACAAATCCCCTTCCATGTGACTGACGCACCTGGTTGAGAGGACTGTCGTGCTGCTTACAATATTGTCTTGATAAAGACCCGCTGCGACTGAAAATTTTGCCGCTTTCAGGGTCGAAACGTCGACATCTACTTACAGGCCACTCAAACTCGGAGCCCCCAACAATTTTGAAAGAAACGATAGGGTTCTTAGATTGTATAAGTTGATGGCCGGATGAAATGATATTTTGTATATACATTTACAGTTTTTCTACATGAAACTTTGGATACATTCTGTTTATCACAAGTACACTATTCACTATTGTCACTTGGCTTTGCACTTTATTTGATATGATGACAGTTTTATGTATATAATGTATAGAAATGACTTTTCTGATTTAAAGAATGGTATAAAGAAACTATAAAGTAACATATAGCTCTTCCTTCTTTATTTACTATAAGGATTTGAGATAATGTTTTGGAGGTGTTATGTTGGTTCTATTTAGGAGCAGTGTAAAACAACTGTTTGGGCAAATTGCTTGCTGTTTGAACCCGACAGAACCGTTATTTGTTAATTCTTTAGCAGCAGTTCCTCTTGACCACAGAATGGGTCAAAGCCTTTTCAGTCTCAATCCATAGCTGTTTCATTCCAAAGTTCAGGGGTTTCAGCTCTCATAAATTTGAATTTGAATTTTGAATTTACAGGCATTTATATAGCGCACGTCTACCAAGCGGTTTCATGGCGCTGGAGGATGCCGACCGAGGGCTGGAGCAAGGAATTACTGGGAAGGGAAGGCGTGTGAAAAAAGAAAAGTCTTAAGGGCCCCACGGAATTCAAGATAGCAGGAGATGGATCTAATATACAGGGGGAGGGTGTTCCAAAAAGTAGGGGCTAGAACAGCAAATTTCAAAGCCCCTGATCTGCTTTTTTTGAACCGGGGAACAGAAAGAAGGAATTTAGTGGAGGAACGAAGGTCTCTATTAGGGCGATAGACATTGATGGCAGATGAGATGAACGCTGGGGCAGTCCCTGCTATAGCCTGAAAGGTAGTGCAGCCTAGCTTGAAGAGAGCCCGTTCCTTGATAGGTAGCCAGTGCAGGGATTTAAGTAGCGGAGTAGAGTGATGGAATCTGGGCAGCCCGTAAATCAGGCGGGCAGCCTGATTTTGGACTAGCTGGAGACGGTGAAAGGCATATGCGGGAGAACCATTGTACACTATATTCCCGTAATCCAGCCGGGAGAGGACCATTGCCATAAGGATTAATTTCAAAGCGGGGAGAGAAAAGAACCGGGAAATTTTCCTGATGGTGCGGAGGGCAAAAAAACAAGAAGAGACAACTGAACTAATCTGGGAATGGGGAGTGAGGTGTTTGTTGAGTGAAATCCCAAGTGTTTTAACTGAGGGAGAAGGCGTGGGGGGAGTGCCCAAGGACGAAGGCCAAAAATTGGGGGATCAAGGACTAGGGGTGTTACCAGTGACGACAAGTTCAGTCTTGTCGGGATTTAATTTGAGGTGATTACAGTTCATCCAATCACTGATGAACAGCATGACAGATTGAAAGTTGTGAATACTGAGAGGGGAGTGTGAAAGATGAAAGATGAGTTGGAGGTCATCGGCATAGTTGTACACGGTGACCTCCATTTGCTGAAGTGCAAAGATGAGTGGAAAGATATAGAGATTAAATAATAAAGGAGAAAGAGAAGAAGCCTGAGGGACACCACTCTGGACCGGGCGAGGAAGGGCAGAGAATTTGGCGAGGTGAACAGCCTGGGTACGATCTCCTAGAAAGGAGCTAATCCATGTTAGGGCTGGGCCCCCGATGCCAGCCGCCTTGACATGGGTGAGGAGGATGGAATGATCAACCGTGTCAAAGGCGGCGGAGAAATCTAAAAGAACGAGGGCCTGGGGGGTGTTGGTATCTAGCCCCACTCTGAGCTCATCCATCACAGAAATGAGAACCTTCTCGGTGGAATGCCGGGGTCGAAAGCCAGCCTGGCGGGAAGCAAGACCCCGCTCTCCTCCACAAAGGCGCCAAGGACCTGGGTGACGTGGGTCTCAAGGACTTTAGCCAGGAAAGGGAGAAGGGAGATGGGGCGATAGTTAGAAGGAGGGACAGGGTCAGCCCCGGGTTTTTTTAAGATGGGGATAATGATGGCCTCTTTGTGGGCGACAGGTACGACGCCCTGTTCAAGAGAAGCGTTCAGAAGGGTGAGGGGGGGAAGGTAGCAATTAGTGAAAATTTTACGAAGGACATGTGCAGGGGCAATGTCCGCAGGGGATCCAGATTTGACGCGGGTCGGCAAGGAGAGAAAAGTTTCTCTTGTTAAGAGAGGTAGGGGGTTTAGACTGGACGTGGAGGAGGGGCTGGGGATCACAGAAAGTAAGGGAGGGGGGCGGAATCTTGGTCTTGATAAGTGCAACTTTCTCAATGAAAAAGTCATTGAGAGAGTTGCACAGGGGTTGGGAGGGGGGAATTTTGGGAGAGGCCCTATCAGAAGAGGCCAGCTCTCGAACTATAGCAAATATTTCTTTAGACTGGTTCTCTGCAGCGAGGATTCTCCCAGAGAAATAGGATGTCTTGGCAAGGAGAATGTCCCTTTTATACTCGTTAAGGATGGAATTATAATGTAGTTTGGAGAGAGGGCAATAGGCCCG
Source organism: Lissotriton helveticus (assembly GCF_964261635.1). Classification (NCBI taxonomy): domain Eukaryota; kingdom Metazoa; phylum Chordata; class Amphibia; order Caudata; family Salamandridae; genus Lissotriton; species Lissotriton helveticus. The sequence continues at coordinate 879,099,606 of NC_136071.1, read as the reverse complement.
CCTCCAGGCTCGCTCTGCTTGGCGCACTGCCAGTTTTTTTGCCTCAAGGGCAGGGGAGAACCATTTATTTGCCTCATGGCGCGTTTGATCGTGACGCGCTTCAGGGGGGCTGCTTGATCGCAGGCCCTTCGAAGCGAGCTGTTAAGGGCGTCCAGCTGCCTAGATGGTTCAGAGCTAGCCATTTCCGGATCAGCGGCAGATAGCGAGGAGCAGAGGGCAGGAATATCCACTCTGCTCCAATTTCTCACCCAAGTATGTTTAGAGAAAGGGGAATTGGTTTTGGTGCCAAGATCCAGGGAAAAAGAAATCAAAAAATGGTCCGACCATGTACAAGGCTGGACAGTGAGGGCAGAAACTGAGGTATTCAGGGTCCAAATTTGATCTAGGGTGTGACCACCGATGTGAGTGAGGGAGTGGACCTGGGAGACAAAATTCAGTCTAAGAAGGAGCTCTGTAAAATCACGGGAAGTAGCATCTTCGGCTGGATCGTTGGGCCAGAAGTTGAAATCCCCAAGGAACAAGACCGAGGAGTAATTAATAGCAAGGGTTCCCAAAAGGTCCGAGATGGCAGGAAGGAAGCGTGGGCAGGACTGGGGAGGACGATAAGCAAGAACGCACGTTAAGGGAACCTGAAAGGAGATGGAACGTATGATCAGACAGTCTGTCGCGGGTAGAGGAGGGGAGGGAAGCACTTGGAAGTGCAGGCCCGTGCGGGCGATCAGGGCAACCCCACCACCTATTCGACCTTCCGGCTGGTCAGCTCGAAGGACGAAATATGGGGGGGGAGGGCTGCTAACACACTGGGGAGGGAGTCAATGCGGAACCATGTCTCGGTCAAAAATAAGAGGTCCGGCTTGACAGAGTCCAGAAAGTCAAACAATTCTAACTGATGTTTGACTGCCGACCTAGTGTTAAGTAAAAAGGCTGATAAGTGTTGTGACGAGGGGGACGAGTGAGGAACTAAAAGGGGCAGGGGGAGGGCTAGGGAAGAAAGGGGAAGGGAAGGCACAGAATCGGAGAGGGTAGGGGAACGACATGGTCGGGACAAGCCGAGTCCATTAATCCGTGCACAGGTGGACGCTTGAAGGGGCCAGTGGTCCTGAAGGGCGCATAGATCTGCAACGGACTAAAAATAAAAACGGGCAGGGTGGAGGGCCCCTAGCCCCGGTCGGCCACGGACGGGCGCAGACGGGCTTGCCTTTGGCGTGCCTTCGGCGCGCCGCCGGCACGCCCGCTGCGCGCGTCCGCCTGCCGATCGCATGCGGCGTTGCTTATCAAGGGCTGAGAGCGCGATGACTAGTGCGCTAGCCTTGATGTTGCCACTGCCCCTCCCAAAATGGCGCCCGCTGCCCCGTCAGCCCTCCGGAGCAATCGGCACACAGCCGTGCCGGACCGGGGCTAGGGGAGCGGGAAGAACTAGGAGGGCAACAGCAGCAAGGTAAGATCAAGAATAAGCAATTTTTAAAATAAATTGAAGTTTAAAATTTCCACGATCCAAGCACCACACACACGACCGCAGCAGCCTCGAACCCCCTGCCACTGGGTTACTGCATCCGCTGCGCGATCGCATAGTTAGACCCCTTCATGTCTTTTAAGTTTGTATGTGCTCAGTCCCAGACCCCTCCCTTTAGCAGTTCTTGGTGTCTCCCTCCCAGTGTCACCTCTCTCCCTTTAATACTGGGGGTCTGGATCCTTAATCACTCAGCAGGAGATGGGTCAATTGGTTTACAGCATCAGCCCAGGCCTTTTCACCTCTCTGGCTTTTCCTCCCCTACTCTCCAGATGCAGGGCAGCCTGGTGCCATCTCAACCCCTCCCTGGCTCAAGACCTCTCCCAGCTCCTCTCACCATTCAGTTCCAGACAAACAATCCACATTTCAGAGACGCACAGAAATGCTCAGAGCACAGAACTCAGCCACTTTCTAAAAGAGTGGTTAATAAACACACTATAAACACACTGTGACAAAACCACTTTCACAGAAAGATGCATTATGACACTGTGAGCCATACATACTAAACTTCCCCTCTCCATTATAAACTGACAGGAAACTAGGCTAACAAACACAACACCCATCCTCCCCCATTCTGTCCTTTGGGCAGAATGGCTTATCAGCAGTGAAAAACGAAATGGAGAGTTTTTCACTGTCAGAACATAACACACCTCAGCTTATGTTCTGCCTTTTACCTACACTGCACCCTGTCCAGGAGTTACCTGGTACCTACCACAGGGGTGCCCCATGTGTATGTAAAAGGGAAAGTAAAGCCTGAAAAGTGGTTGCACTTGTCAGGACTACATGCTAACTTAGCATTCTGCACGCAGGCCCTACACTGAAGGCCTGAGTTCCCTTCTCTGCGCGCCCTTGCATTACTAGCCCTTGCACAGACTGCACAGACTGTGCACATCACTAGGGATTTTTACTAGTAAGGCAAACATATCAATCATGGCCACCCAATCATCATTACATTTTACATAGGGAACTCCTGTACTTTGACACTGATCAGCAGTGGCAAAGTTCCAGCGCGGGGGGCGTTCCGGCGCAGGAACGCCTCCTGAAAGTGGCTGAGTGAAATCTACAAGATTTCACTCAGTCATTTTGGGGCCCATGCTGCGTCAAAACCCTGCGCCTGCTTGAAGCAGGCGTAAGGATTGACGCAGCATTGGAAGAATAGGGCCCCCCGAGCATTGCTGGAGCTGCGTCGTGCTTGCGACGCAACTCCAGCAATGCAACACTTTTACGGCACAGATGCGTGACGCATCTGTGCCGTTTTTGCCCCATGGTGCGCCGCATTGTAAATGCAGCGCAACCATGTTAGCGTAGGCATGGCGCACAATAAGTGGCGCATCCCTGCTGATATGCAGGGATGCACCACTTATTGTAAATATGCCCCTTGAAATTATTGAATCGCATATGATCAATGTCCTCAGTGGTTCATTGGGAATATGTAAACTAGATGAATTATTTTTCAAACTGCCTAGCTTCTCAAGCTGCACATGTGGTGTCAACACATTTGTGGTTTAACTGTCTTGGAAAGCACGGTTTTCTTTAATTGTTTTCATAGACGCAGGTCTTTATTTAATATCTAAAATAAGTTGTTAATGTTTTGTGTACATCACAGGTTGAAATTGTCATGTCCTTGCTCGGCATGTTTTGCCCTCCACTCTTTGAAACCATCGCTAATATGGAGGAGTACCACCCTCGGGTAGCGTTGAAGTGGCAGCTTGGCCGAATATTCGCTTTATTTCTGGGAAACCTCTACACCTTTCTTCTTGCTCTCATGGACGATGTCAATGAGAAGGTAAGGCACTGAGTCAAAATGATGTTTATGTATTTTAGAAAAAGTGATTTATTGATTACCGATCTAAAAGCTAGATTTAAAACAGTGATAAAATGAAATACAATATATTGAATATGGCATACATTTATGCAAAACGAGAAGTTAATAATTTTTGGGAGACTTTTTAAAATAAACAGGGGATAAAATGTAGTTTATGGCAAAAAAGTTATTGCATGCCTCCATCATACGGAATTCAGGGGCATGATGTATAAAGAGTTTTGTGATTGAAAACTCCCTTATCTGGTAAAGAAAATGTGGTTTACGACTGAAAAAAAACCTTTTACATATTTACTAACCCCATTCTGTGATTTAGATTTTTTTTTCAATTCGTGAAATGAGTTTAGAAATCATTACCAATTTACAATTTGGAGGAAACCTGCTAGGGGCATCCTTCCGAATTGTGATTTGGTAACCTGTGTGTCAATAGTTTGGGACTGTAATTCTGATCAGGGCCAAACTCTCAAGTTGAGCTGGTAATTGATTCCCAAAGGAAAGGTATTCCTTTTGGTCTCTTCCACTATGCGACTGGGGTGAAATGTACAAGGGGAGTAGGCAGTGGTCCATGCGATCACTCCTTCTTTCACTGATGTTTTGCAAAACTCATTTTCTTCTCAAAGCAACCCTGATTCCTTTAAGGAACTTGGGCTGCTTTAAAAAAATGAAAATCTATTTTTAGACTACAGTCACAAACATGGTGGTCCGCAGTCCCTTGAAGGCCACCAGCCCTGCAATTGTAGTCACCCTCAGGAGGCTGCAAATTGCGACCTGCCTATTGTAATTAAGCATGTCGTCCTTTGCCATCCTCCAGTTTGTTATTCATGTGAACCGACTAATTGGTTCATAGGACAGTCCCCAAAATAAATGACTAGTTCTTACATTTTGCGTTGCACCATAAAAAGCTGCCCAAATTATTTGAGTTTTTACCATCCGGGGAAAGCCTAAATCCAAAGGGGGTGGGAGCAGGCCGCTGACACGTCCAGCGTGTTTACCTCTAGCATCATGGTTCATGTAGTTTGTGTTTCTCGCTCAGTTCTCAGTTCATAGCCAGTGCTCGCATCATTATTTCAAAGCGCATCCCTAGACACGTGTTTCTGGATTATTCCTTCATCAGTAGGGAAAATTATTAACAGGTTTCTGGACATGCTGCCGTCATCTATCAGGATCAGTTCCGCTCTCAGCATGCAGGCGCTGCTCCTGAGCTCGTCAACTCGGCGGCTTACAGAAGCCATTTTTAACAACAAAGGAGGTGGGAGCAGGCCGCTGACACTTCCAGCGTGTTTACCTCTAGCATCATGGTGCATGTAGTTTGTGTTTCTCGCTCAGTTCACAGTTCATAGCCAGTGCTCGCATCATTATTTCAAAGCGCATCCCTAGACACGTGTTTCTGGATTATTCCTTCATCAGTAGGGAAAATTATTAACAGGTTTCTGGACATACTGCCGTCATCTATCAGGATCAGTTCCGCTCTCAGCATGCAGGCGCTGCTCCCGAGCTCGTCAACTCGGCGGCTTACAGAAGCCATTTTTAGCAACAAAGGGGGTGGGGGCAGGCCGCTGACACGTCCAGCGTGTTTACCTCTAGCATCATGGTTCATGTAGTTTGTGTTTCTCGCTCAGTTCTCAGTTCATAGCCAGTGCTCGCATCATTATTTCAAAGCGCATCCCTAGACACGTGTTTCTGGATTATCCCTTCATCAGTAGGGAAAATTATTAACAGGTTTCTGGACATGCTGCTGTCATCTATCAGGATCAGTTCCGCTCTCAGCATGCAGGCGCTGCTCCCGAGCTCGTCAACTCGGCGGCTTACAGAAGCCATTTTTAACAACAAAGGGGGTGGGAGCAGGCCGCTGACACTTCCAGCGTGTTTACCTCTAGCATCATGGTTCATGTAGTTTGTGTTTCTCGCTCAGTTCTCAGTTCATAGCCAGTGCTCGCATCGTTATTTCAAAGCGCATCCCTAGACACGTGTTTCTGGATTATTCCTTCATCAGTAGGGAAAATTATTAACAGGTTTCTGGACATGCTGCCGTAATCTATCAGGATCAGTTCCGCTCTCAGCATGCAGGCACTGCTCCCGAGCTCGTAAACTCGGCGGCTTACAGAAGTCATTTTTAACAACAAAGGGGGTGGGAGCAGGCCGCTGACATGTCCAGCGTGTTTACCTCTAGCATCATGGTTCATGTAGTTTGTGTTTCTCGCTCAGTTCTCAGTTCATAGCCAGTGCTTGCATCATTATTTCAAAGCGCATCCCTAGACACGTGTTTCTGGATTATTCCTTCATCAGTAGGGAAAATTATTAACAGGTTTCTGGACATGCTGCCGTCATCCATCAGGATCAGTTCCGCTCTCAGCATGCAGGCGCTGCTTCCGAGCTCGTCAACTCGGCGGCTTACAGAAGCCATTTTTAGCAACAAAGGGGGTGGGGGCAGGCCGCTGACACGTCCAGCGTGTTTACCTCTAGCATCATGGTTCATGTAGTTTGTGTTTCTCGCTCAGTTCTCAGTTCATAGCCAGTGCTCGCATCATTATTTCAAAGCGCATCCCTAGACACGTGTTTCTGGATTATCCCTTCATCAGTAGGGAAAATTATTAACAGGTTTCTGGACATGCTGCTGTCATCTATCAGGATCAGTTCCGCTCTCAGCATGCAGGCGCTGCTCCCGAGCTCGTCAACTCGGCGGCTTACAGAAGCCATTTTTAACAACAAAGGGGGTGGGAGCAGGCCGCTGACACGTCCAGCGTGTTTACCTCTAGCATCATGGTTCATGTAGTTTGTGTTTCTCGCTCAGTTCTCAGTTCATAGCCAGTGCTCGCATCATTATTTCAAAGCGCATCCCTAGACACGTGTTTCTGGATTATCCCTTCATCAGTAGGGAAAATTATTAACAGGTTTCTGGACATGCTGCTGTCATCTATCAGGATCAGTTCTGCTCTCAGCATGCAGGCGCTGCTCCCGAGCTCGTCAACTCGGCGGCTTACAGAAGCCATTTTTAACAACAAAGGGGGTGGGAGCAGGCCGCTGACACTTCCAGCGTGTTTACCTCTAGCATCATGGTTCATGTAGTTTGTGTTTCTCGCTCAGTTCTCAGTTCATAGCCAGTGCTTGCATCATTATTTCAAAGCGCATCCCTGGACACGTGTTTCTGGATTATTTCTTCATCAGTAGGGAAAATTATTAACAGGTTTCTGGACAGGCTGCCGTCATCTATCAGGATCAGTTCCGCTCTCAGCATGCAGGCGCTGCTCCCAAGCTCGTCAACTCGGCGGCTTACAGAAGCCATTTTTAACAACAAAGGGGGTGGGAGCAGGCCGCTGACACGTCCAGCGTGTTTACCTCTAGCATCATGGTTCAGGTAAACACGCTGGACACGGCCTGCTCCCACCCCCTTTGTTGTTAAAAATGGCTTCTGTAAGCCGCCGAGTTGACGAGCTCGGGAGCAGCACCTGCATGCTGAGAGCGGAACTGATCCTGATAGATGATGGCAGCATGTCCAGAAATCTGTTTATAATTTTCCCTACTGATGAAGGAATAATCCAGAAACACGTGTCTAGGGATGCGCTTTGAAATAATGATGCGAGCACTGGCTATGAACTGAGAACTGAGCGAGAAACACAAACTACATGAACCATGATGCTAGAGGTAAACACGCTGGACGTGTCAGCGGCCTGCTCCCATCCCTTTGTTGTTAAAAACGGCTTCTGTAAGCCCCCGAGTTGACGAGCTCGGGAGCAGCGCCTGCATGCTGAGAGCGAAACTGATCCTGATAGATGACGGCAGCATGTCCAGAAACCTGTTAATAATTTTCCCCACTGATGAAGGAATAATCCAGAAACACGTGTCTAGGGATGCGCTTTGAAATAATGATGCGAGCACTGGCTATGAACTGAGAACTGAGCGAGAAACACAAACTACATGAACCATGATGCTAGAGGTAAACACGCTGGACGTGTCAGCGGCCTGCTCCCATCCCCTTTGTTGTTAAAAATGGTTTCTGTAAGCCGCCGAGTTGACGAGCTCGGGAGCAGCGCCTGCATGCTGAGAGCGGAGCTGATCCTGATAGATGACGGCAGCATGTCCAGAAACCTGTTAATAATTTTCCCTACTGATGAAGGAATAATCCAGAAACACGTGTCTAGGGATGCGCTTTGAAATAATGATGCGAGCACTGGCTATGAACTGAGAACTGAGCGAGAAACACAAACTACATGAACCATGATGCTAGAGGTAAACACGCTGGACGTGTCAGCGGCCTGCCACCACCCCCTTTGTTGCTAAAAATGGCTTCTGTAAGCCCCCGAGTTGACGAGCTCGGGAGCAGCGCCTGCATGCTGAGAGCGAAACTGATCCTGATAGATGACGGCAGCATGTCCAGAAACCTGTTAATAATTTTCCCTACTGATGAAGGAATAATCCAGAAACACGTGTCTAGGGATGCGCTTTGAAATAATGATGCAAGCACTGGCTATGAACTGAGAACTGAGCGAGAAACACAAACTACATGAACCATGATGCTAGAGGTAAACACGCTGGACGTGTCAGCGGCCTGCTCCCACCCCCTTTGAGAGCCTTAATCCAACCTACTTGTTGTATCCAGTGACTTAAGCCATTCTCTGGCTATTAGACTGTGGGGTGAGTGTCTGAAAAGTGACAGTGCTCCGTCCATCATCTTCTTGTGTTTGCTTTAGAAAGTAGGATTGCCATATTAAGGGATTCTCCATGGAAGCCCCCAAGGTACGTTCTGGAGAAAAGTGGAACGTTTAAGCAATGATACTCATTACTAAATCAAATCAAAATAAGCTTTCTTCGATTTCAGTCACATAAAATCACAAAAGCAGACTAATAAAAAAAAATTTAAGTATTCTTTACATTAAAATACAGATATACTATGATACCACATTTCATTGTTTTCCAAATACACTTAGTACGAATATATTGTATTGAGGGATAAACACTACAAACTGAAAAATCCTGCAGAATTTAGTACGTTCTAATCTGTTTTCTAAAAAGGTTGAGCACTAATACTTTTCCTTAGTCTCAGTAAGCTTTTTAAAAAGCCAGCCATAACTCCAATACAATTGTCACTATCCAACAATTGCAAATATAGAAAGGCAGGTCGACATTGGCTCAAACCCCCCATCCTTAACAGAGGCAAAATTCATCTCGATCTTTCCTTAATGTAGAATCTGCAAAATAAAATCACATGAATAGTTGTTTGTGGAGACAAATCCTCGCAAGGACAATGACGTCATTCTCTGGACCATTCATTCATCTCTGGGTAGCTAACTCATCGATGAAAGGGACCAAACCTGAAACGAGTTAAAACATACCAATCATACCCCCCCTAAACAGCGTAAAAGATATTGTTGAATATCATATGGTATTAAAATTGATTGATGCTGTGCTACTGTGGATTTATTCATCTCCAGTGCAAGTCTAATTGCCTCTAGGTGGGTCATGCAAATTGCTTTGAACTCCTTCCTAGAGATGGAGTTCATTGTCTCCGGGGGGTATAATACTCTAGGTGCCCAAGGTCAGACATACATTTTTTTACATATTTCAACCAAATAATCTTGTTAGCATGATCCAACTTCATCGCGTCCTTAATAATTACCTTATTTAGACCTGTATAACTAGAGGTCCAAATTCTATTGCAGAGTAGCACTGGTTGTGCTTTAATACCATCTGAAATATATGGAATCCCCAGCTCACTGTGACAATTAAACAAACAGGGGAACTGGCAGGTACAGCTAAAATCAACCTTAAAAAACATTTTCAACATTTTGAGTAAGTGAAGAATCATAGAAACTCCAAACTCCCACCCCAAAGGTCGCTATGCTCACACATTTTGCCTTATAAATCTTAATAAGAATCCCCAGGGGCCTTTTGCCTATTTTTCTTGAAAAATTTAAAACAGCCGCGGTCGACTACATAGAGAGAAGACTCCTACTCTTGAGCGCCGGTCCCCAGGAGCTCAAATAAAACACCCAAATACGTAAATGTATTGGTGGAGTCTACCCTATTTCCCCCGAGTGGGAGGCTCCTGCACAGTAGCGGCCCATGGTGGGAGTGCTGCCGGGCGCTGACTTGGGGCAGGGAGGGGCATTTGGCGATGCAGCACATGCAATGAAATTGGTTTTATTTATTTGTTTGTGTACTTACCTTTGTGCAGCCTATTCCGGAGTTTACTATCCCCAAACCCCACACAACGTCAGCGCCCAGCAGCATTCCCACCACGGGCCACTACTGCTCCTGCAATTGTGTCTCCCCCGACCACAGGTCATGACAAAAGTTTTTTAGCATTCAATTTTAGTTCCAATTCGTCCATGAAACTAGTATATGAGGCAAGGGCTTTTTGCAGACCTAACTGCGTGCGGGCCATTAGGGCTGCATCATCCGCATAGAGAAGGGAAACTATCGGATGTTTATTGACATACCGCAGATCCCTCGCCTTTCCCACCAGCTCCTGTTCCAAAGCATTGGTATAAAGAGTGAACAGGGACTGTGCCAAAACACATCCTTGGCTTACCCCTCTCTCTACTTTAAATGACACAGTACACTACCTTTTAGTCCTGTATCGAACCTTAGCGGTTTCCCCAATATACAGTTGTCTCAGAAACTGAACCAGGACTGGATCAACCTTTAGGTCAGTCAAGATATTCCACAATTTACTGTGTATAACACAGTTAAATGCGGCTGTAAGATCTATAAATGCCAAGTAAATTTTCCCACTCTTTGCCTGAGTGTATTTTCCAATTAAAATACTGAGATTAAGAACCTGTTCATTAGTACCTAGCCCCTGTCTAAAACCATATTGAACATCACTTAAAATGTTATTGTCTTCTGCCATATTTGCAAACTCTCTAAAACAATCCTTCCAGCTACCTTCATCAGGGAGTCTAATAGGGATATCGGGTGGTAACATGCAGGGTTTTTCCGTTCCCCTTTTTTAAAAATCGGTACAATTATTGACACCAACCAGGTATTAATAAAACCTTTCACACAACAGCCTTGAAGTACCCGTGTTATCAGCGGGGACCATAATGAAGGGATTGATTTAAACAAATCAATTGGCACCCCGTCTGGGCCTGGGGCCTTACCCCCCCCCCCTTACTTGCATTATTCGCCCCGATGACCCCGTCATGTGTAATTTGAAAGTCAATAGTTGAAAAGACAAGGGTACCTCCCCCCTGCTGACTCAAAAAATCTATTACGCTAACTGTTTCCTCCTGCAAATTATAGACATTTTAGAAGAAGTCTATTCATGTCTTCCCATCTATTGCCACTTCTATAGTCGGGACATCTGACTTAGTAAAAAACAGTGCATTCACTGTGTGCCAAAATGAGGAACTTTCCTTACTCAGGGAGGCTTCATGGAGAGTAACCCAGGATTTTTCTTTTAACTCTTTCCTTCGTGATCTTCTAGCTAAGTTGTATTGCTTCCTACATTCTCAAATTTCCTCCTTGTATCTCTCTGACTTATGAAGGGCCAGCTTTAGTTTTGTTTATGTTTTAGTACAATTTGAGTCAAACCACCCCTTTCTACAAATACATATACCCTTGCTTTCTACTCTAAGCAAGTTTTGAATAGTTGATGTAATTTAGGAGAAAGCCATTAATGTATTTTCCAAAGCACATTAAAATTGCATCATAAGCCTTAGTCATAGTTTGTTTATTTAACTATGGTGTGTCATAGCTAGACCAACAGAAAGTATATCCATTCAGTCTACCCAATGATATATTCTGAGTCCAAGCTATTTGATTGTTTTTTGTCCCTCTAAGACAGTTCGGCAGATGATATTGATGCTTAAAGGAAGATGAGCACTCATTAAATTTTGTGGATTTTAAAATTTGTAATATAATTTGCAAAATGGTTAGGGACAATTATAAAATCTATTGTGAATTCTAATCCCCTACTTATAAAAGTATACTCAGAATCCACTCTTGGGGAGCACAGGCAGTTAGCAGAACCGAGCTCATGTAAAAACAAAATTTCATTAAACCTCTCTCCCCAACCAGTATGCACAAAATAAATCAGGGGATCATCCTCTTCTATTGTTAAGCGACATTTTCCAAAACCCAGCTAGGCGGACATAAACCAATATTTAAGTTGCCTCCCCAGATAGTGATCATTTCAGTATCACTAGTTGCCTTTAATTTACCAAGATCATAGCTAGCAAACTTCAAGATAGCCCCCAGCTGTTCTTTTTCGGCATTATTATAAAAGTTAATTACAGTCAAGGTACATTTTCAGTCTAAGCGAATCAATACTATTTGGTAATAAGTTTCAGATTTTATCATTCCAATTTTTAGTGCCCCTACCAAAATACCACTCATTACTCAAAAGCAACATCCCCTGTAACATAAGGATATCTACTGATGAAGGATACTGTTGGACTCGCCCTTTTTGGCTAAAGTTCCTTAAACGTTTTGCCTTTCTCCTAGAACTTTTTCTGACATAATGTGCCGACTTCGATGCTTTGGGCACTCTGCCACTGCTGATCAGTGTCAAAGTGCAAGTGCTCCCTGGATAAAGTGTTATGGTAATTGGTTGTCCATAATTGGTATTTTTGTCTTACTAGTAAAGTGCACTATTTGTGCAAGGGCTGGTAATTCATATGCTTCTAGTGGGCCTGCAGCGCTAGTTGTGCCACCCACACAAGTAGCCCTAAAAAGAGATCGCAGGCCTGCCACTGCAGTGCATGCACGCAGTTTGTTAAGTGCCTTGTTGTCCTGACAAGTGCACCCAATTGCCAGGCCTTACCCTTCCCTTTTTATGCACATGAGACACCCCTATAGTAGGCCAATGTACCCCCCTGGGGAGGGTGCAGTGTATGTAAAAGGTAGGACATGTACTGAGGTGTGTATCATGTCCTGACAGTGAAATACTGCCAAATTCGTTTTTTGACTGTTGCAAGGCCATCTTGCCCATAGGACAGAATGGGAAATTCTGTGCCACATGTTTCCAGCATTTCTTCTCATAGGCATAAGATAGAGAGATGGAGATTAGTGTGCCTGAACTCAGAATTTAATAACAGATCTTTTTGTGAAGATGGTTTTTGAATTGTGTGTTTAGAAACCGCGCTTTTAGAAGTGGCTGGATTCTTGTCTTAAACCATCCTGTGTGCCTCTGCCTGGTTGTGTATTGATTGTCTGGGTTTGGATGTGACAAGGTCCGCGAAGTGTCCCGACGCCAAGGGAGGAGTAGGGGAGCCAGCAACAGGCTGGCCTGCATTTGATGTGGGGGAAGGAGTAGCCCCCTGGATGTGAAGAGTTCTGTGCTGCTACCACAAAAGGATGGCTCCACCTCCTGCAGAGCATCTGGGGCCCAGACCCTCACTATCAAAGGAAGAGGGTATGCACTGGCAGGAAGACACCCAGGTCTGGTTTGGACCGGGCTCAGAGCCCCCCGAACACAAAGATTTCAAAGGCATTTAGGGGTATAAATGGGAGAGCTGAAACCCCTGAAATCAAGCCTCAAAAAGGATTGAAACTACTTTGTGATCAAGAGGAACCTCTGCCAAAGAAGAACAGCTGAAGAAACTGAAGAGAACGACTGCCCTTGCTGTGTGTTATGGGGCTGGCCTGCAGTTTGCTGATTTGACTAAGGAGAGGACAAGGGACTTTGGTGTGTGCTGTGTCCCCCTGCTTGAAAGGACTTTGCTATGTGCGTTCAATGAAATTCATTTTATTTATTTAATTGTTTACTTACCTCCAATCATCCATATTCCGGTGTTTACTACCCTCCACCCTGCCACTCCCCCGCCCCGCCTCACCACCCCACGGAACTCCCTCCATGGGCCGCTACTGGAAGTAACTTGTCTCCAAGGGCCTGAGGAGAGCTGGTCCCCTGTTGTGGAAACTTACGAACCTCAAAGTTTCCAACTGTGTCTCAGTAAAGCTTGGCGTGTGGTGCTTTTGCATGCCTGAGACAGCTGTGTGGTCTGTGGTACTGTTTACGAGGTGCCCCGTGATCGCATTGCCCCCCGCTGTGTGAAACATCGTCCAGGCTGCTGGATTGCTGTTTGTGGTCCGAGCAGTCATCGCGACTGAGGCTGTGAGTAAGGGCTGTGAGTAAGGATTGCTGCCACCGACCCGAGCTGCAACGTGCTAAAGGATTTCTGGAAGACTGCTGTGTGGTCTGTGGTACTGCTTACAAGGTGCCCCGTGACCGCATCGCCCCTGCAGCGTGAAACATTGTCCACGATGCTGCATTGCTGTTTGTGGCCCGAGCCGTCATCGTAACTGAGGCTGTGAGTAAGGATCGCCGCTGCTGGCTCGAGCTGCAACGTGCTAAAGGATTTCTGGAAGCTAAGGAAGCTGCAAGGTGAAAGGGATGGTTATCGTTGTTCGCCAAGAGGAATCTGCCCAAGATCATCAACGAAGGAGAAGGCAGCACCGTAACCTGTCCAGCTACATAGTCGCCAAGCACCGGAGCTGCAACGTCATTGGGACTTCCCGGCAGGACATCCAATGAGTGGGGAGAAAGAGTGAACGGGGCAGCACATCCCCCCAGGTAAGGCTTGGACTCCAGTCGGGAGCCGCAAGTGAGAGTGGCCTGGGGAGGCGTGCCGGAGGAGTACAGGAGTGCTCCGATCTCTCTTCCGCTGCACTGCGCTAGATGCACTGAGTCCCCAGCAGTACCGGTGCGGCCCCTTTACATTTACAACCATTGTCTCTGTTGTTGGGGCCTAATGGTGCCCGAGCTGATCACGCAGATTGGCTTAAAGCCTTATTCTTGCATTACGAATGGCATTATTCTTGCATTACAAATCGCAGTATTCTTGCATTACAAACTGCCTTATTCTTGCATTACGAACTGCATTATTCTTCCATTACGAACTGCATGCTTCTTGCATTAAGAACCGCATTATTCTTGCATTACGAACAACATTATTCTTGCATTACGAACTGCATTATTCCTGCGTTACGAACTGCATTAGTACTTGCATTAAGGACTGTCTTATTTCTACATTACGAACTGCATTACCAACTGCATAGCATTGCATCAGGACTGCATTAGATCGTCGTGAACTGCTCATTAATACCGCAAGAACCTACTAGTGATTGTTGGCCTAATAACCGGACCAGTGAAATATTACGAAGATGCATATGCTGGATATTTTTTTATCGTTTGGTCTCATCGTATTTCTTCTTGATAAAGATACCCCATTGTCCTAAATCAATGTGGTGTTCATTTGTTGTGGTATTACTGTGTTACTGGGAGTGTGGTTGCAAATACTTTACACATTGCCTTGGAGATAAGCCTGGTGGCTCATGCCAAGCTACCGATGGGTGAGCAGGGGTTATCTAGGAGTGTGTCCCTCCTTTCACTGACTAGAAGCAAGGGTAATTTTTTGGACTAAGGTACCTACCTCAGCCAACTAGAGACCTCCAGGTCTAACAGATACTATCCAGAAACACATGTGTCTAGAGATTAACAGCACTGACCTGCACCAACTTTGGTGAAAACCTTCAACATAATTTCAAGTAAGCATTTAAACTGAACCACAATTAACAGAATGCTAAGGGGCGAACTGTGCTGGGAGGTGAAGCAGTGTGCTCCCATCCCCCTTCTATCTGCTGCACAGAGTTTGCCTTGTTTTAGCATTGCAATTCATTTTATCATGTTAAGCAAACTGTTTACATTGTAGGAGATACATTTAATAGGGAAGCTGGATCACACTGATACAATGCCATCATCATAAACAAATAATGTGCTTGCAAGGTTAATCATATCTGTACATGGAATCAGTGAAGCAGTAGTTGATCTCGCACTAACTAGAACTTGGCATCGGAATGACCACCCCCACCCTATACTTCAAATTTTGAAGTATCTGTCATAGTAATTCGGACCAAAAGTGCCAGTGAGTCGGGATAAAAGTGGCCGCAGACATTCTTAATGTGTTTTCCCAACTAAATACCCTACACCAGAAAAGGTAAGATATAACTACTTTAATTACGTAATGTCCATAAATGTTGATCAAATGTTAAAATCGTAACCAATACGTTCATCTCAGGATACAGAGTACCTATCCCAGAATACGCTAATGACTTGGGTGATGGTCATCATGTATGATATATCACATTTCCTCTTTCTCAGTCAACAGAAAATGAATCAGCAGTCATATTTTACTGGGATCCATTACTGTGTCATGGTCAAATTCTGGTTCAATTAATCTTCTAAAGGGAAAACACCAAACCTAAATAACTGAGTGCCCCTCCCCCCCCCACCTCATGTCGCATACAAGCAGAGCCATCATGTTTAAGTGTACGGGCTCCCACAGAACTGGACTCGTTTGCAGATAATTTTTCCCCCTAAGTTGAGAGTGTTGGCTACATGTGCGTTGTTGTTCCCTGGGAGAAACTGCCGTTTTGGATCTCAGAAAATGGTCCCTTCTCAGTGACCTGGTCCATTCCTCAATCCAGGGCCATCCATGCCTGGTATGGTGTATTGAAGAACATCATTTTGGACTGGATGATTACCTTTAAATTGGCTGTGAATAGTAGCATATGTTTAACTGCTAATACTCTCATCCTTAGTTTTACTTGGTCATATGTTTTATAATGTTTCCGAACAGGAGTGGTATAGTCAGGACAGATGAGTCTTTTCCTGGAATTATGCATAATTTCCCCCTCAGTGCTGTATTTAAGAAGGATTAAGTCTCCAACTTGATGGTTTAGAAATTTAGCAATGATGCAACCTGTAGGACTCCGGGGTGGTGGTTACACAGCGCTCTTGATTAAGGGCATTTGACTAAGCAGTAGGAGTAAAAAAAAAAATATCTGGAATGATGAATAGCAGCAATTGTCTCAAAAACTGTTCTGGATCTCTGCCTTCAACTCTAACTAGTAAGCCCATGAAGCAGAGATTGCTCCTTCGCAAGCAGTCCTCTGAGTATTCTGCACGCTGAGTAAGCTATTTGGAAGTTGCCGACAGTCGACCCACTGTACATCACAGTTCTTTGATGTGTCCCTTAACTCTGAGATGCATCATTCCTCTTCAGTGACTCGCAACTGTTAACGCGGGGTTTCTGGTCTCTAGTTATCTTACCAGATCCCTAATCATGTCGACTGAATCGTTGGTACCTGTCATTGAGTAAAAGACAATCTACTACTAGGTTAGTCAATTAAGAACTTAAACCACTCTAAAGAATCACTTACCACTGGGAAAGGTTAAAAAGTTTTAATTCAAAGTCAAAAGTATCTGAAGATACAAACATCTCAGAATAAGATTCAAAAGGTATACAGGTATTAGTACAAAAAGATACTCTCTGAATATCCTTAAACGACAAAAGGAAATTATCAAAACTATTTCAAAGAGCATGAGTGTTGCAAGAATCGCTGTGAGTTGCAACTGGAGAGTCATTTACAGAAAAGGAAAATATAAGTTTAGTCTGTCCCTACACTAGACTAAGTGACATCCCTACTTAACAAGATCTTTACCTAAAAAGGTGTCAGCCGTGGTGACTTCCTAAGAAGATCACGCACTTCTCTTAGTCTCTTCTGTAAATCGGTCTCTTGTGATCAGCCTATCTGCCTACCCAACCGCTTTCTTAGGCTCCCAAAATCATCTGCTCTGTCTCTCCCCCGGGTCGCTTTCCCTAATACAAAATCACATTTCCGATAGGAACGCCCCTCGGGACGCCCCTCACGTGGTATCGATTTCAGCGGCAAAACTCCATGATGATACTCTTCGGGACCCTCGTTAAAGTTGACCTTGGTTCCCAGGCTTCTTCTCCAGTTCGCTGGTACCCCCTGAAATTCCTGAAACCTCCTACAGGCCTGCGCCAGGCGTCACTGAACAAAGCCCCATTCATTACGACTGATTATGACCCCTCGCACCTGCATTCAGACCATCCTACAGTGGGCCTCAAATTCCAGACTCCACCATATCTATAGGCCATAAAACATGTGTAAAACTCTGTACTTGGTGCCTCTCAACCTCTTCTCTAACCAGCACATTGCAGATCAAAGAAACGACATTATCTGTTCAGGCCTACTTGATTTACATGAAGCGGGTCCCTGCACTCTGAAAACATTTAACTTGATTTAAACAGTATTCTTAACTAGCACACATTTCTATAATGCAACACATCTATAAAACATATATTTCAGTACTAAATTCGATAATACATTTTGGAAGAACAATGTTAACCTCACCTCACATTATTTTAGCAGCACTTTTATATTTACTGTGAACTGCCATGAGGCCTACACAATTTAACTGGTTTGCAAGGTTTCACTTTTCTCTTACATGATCACTTAACATGAGGACGTGAGGTTTTCATATTCATTCTAACATTTTTACATTAGTCTTCACATTGCTATGGTTATTGTTACTCTACTTAAACACTCTATACATTTCACTTCTGGGTATAAGACACTCTTGTGCAAAGTATATTTAAACTAACTACGTGCTTGTAAATATGGTGCACTTATACATTTTTCAGATTTGTGCTCTCTCAGTCCCCCCTTTGATGACTTTCAGGAGTCATCACCATCAAAACACCATCTCTAAAATGTAGGACCCTTCAAAGTGAAGTCATGGCAGTACCGCTTCTTTTCATTGTCTCCAATGCCTTCAGACTCTTATATTGTGTATCTTGCATCGCCGTTAGTCTTCTCTCCTGTTCTCTCATAGATCTCTGTAACCTGTTTGCTCTATACCACTGATACAGACGCACCAATCCCCACAAAGTGATTACACAAATCACAATTATGATGATGGGTTGCAGTATGTACCAAACGATACCCTTTCCTAGGTTGGCAAACCAACCTCCAACTTTACCCATTCCATGACCTACTTTTTCCCACACATTTACTTTTGTCAGATCCTCAATTTCGTGGTGAATTGCAGTAATGTTTCGTATGTACTTCTCTAGAGGTTTTGAATTGTCCGGAATGTAAGTGCAGCATTCCTGGACCTTCAAAGCCTTATAAACTCCTCCCTCTTTGGCTAACAGAACGTCTAGAGTCAAGTCGGTTCGGAAGAACCATTGCCCTTATCGATTGCATCTCGCCCTCCACCAGCATTAATGATCTAGCAGTACTGGCAGACAACCTATCTACGACTGTAGCCAATCTCCTAAGCTTGATGTCATTCAATATCAATCCCAAAAAGGGAAATACCACACCAAATACATCCCCAACCACTTCTTCAGCGCCTAGATCTCTTCTTCCTCTAGCTTGTTTTCCTCTCTTTGTTGTCTCTAAATTCTCGGCATGGTATATTTTGGGAAAGACAATCGCTAAATAGCATGATCCGTACCAATTATCTGGTAACTTCACATAAGCATTTCTTCCATATACAAAATATACATTTGGTATTGCTTGCATTTCTTTCAAGAAATCCTTGGAGTAATACTCCAATTGGAAAGCATGTTCACAACTGACTTCCCCTACAAACAAATTCTCATAATAGGAGTGACTTCTATGAATACATAGTTTCCCCCTTTTCTCTTTATCTAAGGCAATTGGACCCTTGCTACCCTTCCTTTGGTGTTCCCTTTCTTCCTTGGTCCAATCTGTTTCCCATTGTCCTGAAGCTTTTTGAATCTTTTGCCTTCTGTATCGAGTATCCACCTGCCCTATAAACTTTTTCTCAATCTCTGACACATGACAAGTCAAATTGTTTCTTCGGGCATGTGATGTATCCAAAGTTTTCCATGGAATGAAACATTTCTGTAACCTGTCTTCACTCTTGTAATAGTCCCACGTATTCAGATGCTTATAATTTGGGACCTCGGGTAACACCGAGTCAAAATTCGAGAAATAATACTCGAACCCATCTCGTCCATAAAATATGCTCAACAACAAACTACATGTGATTCCATATGTCAATGGAAGATGATGGTATCTGATACCCTCATCCACAGAAGCTGGTAATTGCATACAAACGTAGCAATTCTTCGCCTCCATGACATCAATGTACTCATAAAGTAATTTTGCATAAGCATTTGACCTAAAATTCCCCTGTGATTCATCTGTATGTAACCTTTTTATTTCCGCATCCAACAAAACTTTGTCTTTATCATTGATGTTTCCCTTATAATTAACAGTAGTAGTTCTCTGTGTTGACATTCCCTTGACTTCCTTGACTGCAGTTGCATCCCTCTCGTGTCCCACTATGTATGAGACAGTAACCACTAAAACTATAAGAGAAATCCCTACCCCTAAAAGTGTGCCAACTATACATTTTGCCCTGCGGTTCGGGTTGCCGGCCTCCATGTTCTCAAACAGTGTAGTTTTGGGTGTTCCACTAGCACCAGTTTCTCCTTCTCTCCGAACAAAGTCTCTCTTTCGAACAGTGTTTCTCTTTTGAACACCTGGAAGCTGACAGTTTACTCCGCAAACAACCTTAGAGTCCTGTAGAAATAGACAACCCTAGCCCTTCTCCGTCCGCTAAAAGGAAGTCCCTACCATTTTTTTCTTCTTCCACTCGGCGCTAGGTTATCTTGCAGCAATATTTACAAAGTTCTTTTCAAAAGTCTTTTATCAATCTGAAACTATACGTTTTCCAAGAAGTGCCACCACATCCTCATAAATGTCCATACGAAGAAGGATTCCCTCAAGTATTGGGCATTTCGTACAACAACATGGAAATTCGACTGTCTCTAAGATTATTCTTCTTATTTCACTCAGGACAAGAGGACAAACGAAATTAAGAGTTAATAGTTTTTCAATCTCCACTCCTGGTACTATCAACTCTACATCCACAGTTACAAAAGGGTCTGTTCTGATCAGGTTTACTTTCTTCACCTTCCCAGTTCTGCGCCCCTTTGAAGACATCCGCAACAAGGTATTAATCCAAGACAATGAGTGTTCCAAGAACTTCCACTACTCGCTCAAGCATTTCCAAACGAAGAAGAGTTCCCTCCAATATTGGATATTGTGAACAACAAACCGGAAAATCAACTGTCTCTAAAATCAATTTTCTGATTCCGCTCAGGAGAGGAGGATAGACGATGTTGAGTGTCAGCAATCTTTCGGCCTCCACTCCTGGTAGCAGGAACCTTAATTGCACTGTGATAATTGGTTCAATTCTGATCAGGCTCACTTCCCTGACCCTCCCGGTTCTGTGGCCCCCGGACATCTGCGACGAGGTAGGTCCAATCAGGAGTAGAGTATCTTCTGTTAGGTACTCGCACCCTTCTTGATCTTCTTGGACCTTCCTGGACTTGATCCTGGGTATCTTCTTCTGGATCCGAGTCTTCGGATATAGGAGCAAGCGTTTCTTCCCGAGCTGACCTCAAGCTTAGCCTCCTCCTTCTTTCCGGCCAGGTGGCTGCTTCACGCCTTGTTCTCCTATTTCTCGTCCTCACACTTGGTATTCACTGCAGCTCTCTCCTTCAGTTGCGTCTTCGGTCTCACTGCCGTCCTGTCTTCCTTCCTCTTCTGGATCAGATGCGTTCCCAACTCCTTCCGACACCCCCACAGCTGATCTGGTCCCCTCTTGGGATTCTTCTTCCACGACTGGACTTTCGTCTGGGAGAGGAGCTGTTTCTTCTAGAGGTGCTGGAACTCTTCGAGTATGGGATGCATGGATCCAATTTGGCAGCCCTCCGCACTTCACCGCGGTATTCGTGATCAGGATTACCTGAAAGGGCCCACGCCAACGTACATCTAGGCAGCTCTTCCGGACGTGCTTCTTGATCAGCACCCAGTCCCCTGGGCACAGATCATGACACAGGTTCCTTGATGATGGAACTTCAGCCGCCTGCACCTGAAGGGACACAGAATGGATGGCGTCAGACAGTCCCTTACAATAATCCAAGATCAGATCATCTGTAATGTTCAATAGGGCAGCAGTTGGAACAGTGGGAAGTCTCATGGCCCTCCCCATCAGAACCTCGTGTGGAGAGAGACCTGTCCTCCTGTCAGGTGTGCTACGCATGCTCATGAGTACTAAAGGAAGAGCATCTGGCCAACTCAAAGATGTGGATGAACAGACTTTAGCTAGTCGACTCTTCAGGTTGCCATTTACTTGTTCCACAATCCCTGAGGCTTCTGGTCGATAACTACAATGCAGTTTTTGATCGATCTTTAATGCAGAGCACAACATCTTCACAATTTCGCTGTTAAAATGTGTTCCTCTGTCCAATTCCAGAGAGGCAGGCACCCCGAAGCGTCGTATCAACTCCCTGTGCAATAGTTTGGCTACTGTGAGTGTATCGCACCTGCGTGTAGGGGATGCTTCAACCCATCTGGAAAAATATGCATACAACCACCAAAACATCTCAATAAAGTCTAATTGCATTCTATTGAAAGGCCCCCCAGACCTCCCAATGTGACTCAGTGTAACTGGTGTTCTTTTCCCTATGTTTAACTGTTGGCAGGTAACACATCGCTTGCATACTGACTCCGCTGCTATTCTAAACTTAGGGCAATACCAAGTCTGCCTGAACACTCTCAGCATGGCATCCCTTCCTAAGTGTACTGGACCATGTATTTGCCTGGCAATTGGATTCGCTAGTTCCTCAGGTAACACAGCCCTCCCATCTGCTGAAATCCAAAAATCCATTTAGCTTCTCACGCAACCTGCTATCTCCCATGCCTTTTTCTCTGTTTCAGGTGCGTTCTCCTGCATCACTCTTAAATCCTCCCAAGTGTCTACTGTTTCCAACATCATGCTCAATTCTGTCTTCTCTTCCGCCCCATCTATTTCTACTTTTGTGAAGGAATAGTCCTGCTCCGCACAATAGCGGGCGACCTCGTCTGCATAACGGTTACCTTGTGACACAAAATCTGTATTCTTAGTGTGAGCTACACACTTTACAATAGCAATGGCAGCTGGACCTTGTAATGCTTCCAACAACAGTCGCACAAATTCTCCATTTCGAATGGGCGAACCAGAAGAGGTCATGTAACCTCTCTGAGACCACAATTGCCCGAAATCGTGAACCACACCGAAACCATATTGGCTGTCCGTGTATATGGTGACTCTCCTTCCTCTACCTGCTATACAGGCACGAGTTAATGCAATGATTTCTGCTACCTGTGCGGAATGTACTCCTTCCAGGCAAGCGGCTTCCACAACTCCAGTAATGGTGCAAACAGCATAGGCTGCTCTCAACCGACCAGTATCGTCTCTTAAACATGAGCCATCGACAAAGTAAATTTCATCAGGGTCAGTCAACGGCCCATCCACGATATCTGGTCTTGGCTTCGTGCATAGTTCAGTCACATCAAGGCAATCGTGGTCTTCACATTCTTCGCCTTCTATTACAGTAGGTAGTGGCATCAATGTAGCAGGATTCAAAACAGAGCATCTCTTAAGGGTCACGTTCTCCGCAGCAAGGATAACTTGCTCGTAGCGCGTGAGCCTACTATTGGTCAGATGCTGCGTCTTTGTCCTGGTCATTAACAATTCTACAGAATGTGGTACATACACCACTAACTGGTGTCCCATGACAATACTCTCACACCTTTCAATGCTGACACCCGTTGCAGCAACGGATTTGAGACATCCGGGCAACGCTGCGGCTACCGGATCTAATGTAGCCGAAAAGTAGGCAACTGGTCTACGGGCATTTCCATGGGCTTGTGCCAGGACTGACAAGGCACATCCCTCTCTCTCACAGCAGTAAAGTGAAAAAGACTTCTCGTAATCGGGCATCCCCAGAGCCGGAGCACGACACAAGTCGTCTCTCAGCTGCAGGAATGCCACTAGGCATTCATCGTCCCATGGTACCGGATCACTCACCTCCTTGTGCGTCAGTTTCTGTAAGGGTTTTGCTTTCAGTGAAAAGTTAACTATACACTGTCGGCAATAACCAACCATTCCTAGGAACATCCTAACTTCTCTCTGTGTCGTAGGCGCATTCATCTTCATTATCGCCTCAATCCTGTCTGGAGACACCTTACGCTTTCCCTTTTCTAACCGGTGCCCCAAATACTGTACTTCTGTCAAACAGTACTGTAACTTGCTCGGAGATACCTTATGTCCATTTTCAGCTAAATGGTTCAACAAGGCAATGGAATCTGTTTTACAGGCTTCCTCGGTCTCTGACGCAACAAGTAGGTCATCTATGTACTGGACCAGAACCGAATTCTGCGGCAGTACTAGATTTTCGAGATTCTTCTTCAACAACTGGTTGAAGATTGATGGGCTGTCTGTGAATCCTTGTGGGATTCGACACCATGTTAAGACGCGATTTTCCATTTTAAAAGCGAAAAGGTACCTGCTTTCTTCATCCAATGGGATTGAAAAGAAGGCCTGGCAAAGATCTATCACTGTGAACCATTCTGCTTGGCATGGTATCTGAAACAGTATCACTGATGGATTCGGTACCACTGGACAACATGAAACAACTATATTGTTAATTTTTCGAAGGTCCTGAACTATTCTGAATTTCCCACTAGGTTTCTGCAAACCCATAATCGGGGAGTTACAAGGACTTCCCACGATTTCTTGTAGTATTCCCTGTTGAATCATTGACTCGATCACAGGTTTTATTCCTGCAATCGTTTCCTGGGACAATTTGTATTGAGGCGTTCTTGGATACTCGGCATTTGGCTTTACCATTATTTTCACTGGTTCTACCCCCTTGATCAATCCTATTTCCTCGCCTGTGAAATCCCATACCTCTGACGCCACAGCATCTCGTAGGTCCTGGGGAAGATCTTCTACAGTCAGAGTAGGATATACTTCTATGCAAGATTTTGAATTGGCTACCTTGAAGGTAGCATCATCGTCTGTAGTCTGTACCTCCACTCCTTGCGGGGTGCAGTATATTGTGCAATTCAATTTGCTCAACAAATCCCTTCCTAACAGACATACAGGACTCGAATCACATACTACAAACTGATGTTCATTCATATGGTTTCCTATTTTCACGGATACTGGTTCAGTCAAGGGACTAGTCATCCTTTTGTTTGCAACTCCTACCACTTGAATTGTTTCCCCTGACATCGGTAAATCAGGAAACACCGCTGATCTCAGAGTTGATCGAGTAGCTCCAGTATCCACCAAGAACGTTGTAGGACATCCTGCCACTTCAGCCTCAACAAATGGCCCCCTTTGATCCACCTCTAGGACTGCCCTGAGGGTACAGTCCTCTTCCCTACTCACACGCTGTCCTGTCAATGGATCAATATAATAACACTTTTCTTCCTCAATAAAAAGAGGCATCTGTTTAAAGACCTTTCCCCCTGTCGCGATTTTCGGTGGCTGTGGAAACTGAGCTCTTGGAGCCGAAGCCCCCCCTTTGACCACCTTGCTTCCTGGGACTGTCGCCTTTTGAGCTGGAACCTCTTGAACTTGCTCTTCTAATTCTAGCTCTCCATTTTCAGGGTTAAAGGGACACTCGCGTCTCCAATGTCCCACCTGGTGACACTGGTGGCACTTTGTCGTCTTCTTTAAAGTGGCAAAGTCTACTCTAGGTCTCTGGCCTTCTTCATTATCCTTGTTCTGACCATTTGACTTTCGTCCCATCCCCTGTTTCTGTTGTCCACCCTTTCCTGCCGACTGCATCTGCACCACCATCAATTTCTCCTTTAGATTTTTTTGTTTAGAATCTATTTCGTCACTGCAGTATCTCGCATATCGCAGGATCTCATCTAGTGGTTTGTTTTGCCAACAAATTAAATGTTGTTGAATCATCAAACAAATATCTGGTCTCAGCCCCAAAACGAACTTTGACACAAACTGTCCTATGTCTTTGGGATCCATTACATCGAGTCCACTATATTGTTTGAATATTTTCAGTAATCTTTCATAAAATTCATGAACTGTCTCCTTGGGTTCCTGTCTTGTTCGGTCTATTTTTACCCAATCTATATCTTGGGAGGCACTTTATCCTTTAGCCAGGCTATTACTCTTTCATATTTCTCCATGACACTGTCCGACGGTCCATTAGTTCTAGCATTCCTCTCAGGTTCTACATTTGGCCACTGGACACTAATCTTGCAGGTTACCCACAAATCCCCTGGAACCACAATGTCAAACAAGGTGTTCAAATCAATCCACAATACCTTAGAGATCTTTACAAACCTTTCTACCTGCTTATACCACTCAACTGGGTTCTCCCTTAATTTCGGAAATGAGTTGGTAAATGCAGCCAAATCTCCTCTACTCCAAGGTACATGTACATAATTCCCATTTGATATTTCTCGCAAAGGGAATGCCTCCATCTGCATTACCCTTCCCTCTGGAGACATCACACTTGTACTCCGTCTAACTGTACCCCTTTTGGACCATCTCTCCTCCCATTTGTCCAGATCTCTCCAAACCCTTATTCCCGATATCAACTCTCTTATGTGTGTTTTTAATCCTGTAGTTCTCTTCTCGTCTAGGTCTTGGTCTGAGTACTGCAACCTATGGTTACTCTGGAACGTCTTTGTTCTGGACAAATCTACCACGTACCTGTCCGCCAAATTAGTCAGTTTCTCATGAATTGCTCTGGCCTTTCTAGTAATATCCTTTGCTATAAATAGCAGTTCATCTTGTTCGTACAAATCAATCCTTTCTAAAGGCACCGTCCCTTCTATAATCTCATCTAGATCGGATTTTAGGCTGGAGACATCAAGCCTTTTAACCTTTATCGCTGCTTTCAGTACTTCGGCTCTAGGTGCTCCTTTAGCCTCTCTCCCATCCCAGCTCCTAGTTCTACGCCTAAGCTCTGGTGAGTTATGTGGAGTCCTCCCATGCTCCCATCTCTCTAGGTCCCATGCCTTTCCATCTTCTCGGGGTGGATGGTGAAACACTCCTTCGCGCCTCATAGCCCCGCATTCCCCATCCTGTCTAGGTTCTCGGGATGCATGGTAAGACATTCCGTTACTCCCTCTTTCTTCCTCATGCATCTGTGACCTCCAATCACTCGATGTATGACGTGATCTTTCACCGTTCCCTCTTTGCCAGTGTTGTACATTTTCCCCAGGTGCGTGATGAGTGCACGTAAACCTATCTCTGTACTCTTGTGTTCTTTGGTCTCCCTCGTTTTGCATGAGGCGAGACATCTCCTCACACTCCATACTCCTACCATTCTGCTCCTGCTGTTCCCTCCGATCTATAGGACGTGTAACTCCTCTATTCTCCTGACTTTGACCCTCTCGCCCCTGACTGCTTTCGCTAGCCCCGCAATGAGATACAGTCCCGTTACCTCGGTTTTCCCACTCCGGTTCTGTTCTTGACCTATTACTCGGGGTTACCGTGGACCCATCCCATTCTCTCAAGTCTGCTCTTAATTCTGTATAAGATTTCGGCCGTGGTCCCCTCAGGTCCATCGGTCCTCTCTGACCTCCCTGTCCTGTGTTGGGACCCACAGTCGTATCGAATGGGGTGTTCCACGTTACCGATCCTGGCAATTGCTTCCATGCATTTGTCATGTTATTCCTCCTTTCCATCTCAATCCTTTCTCCATCTAACCGTGCCTGCTCTTCCCCTTTCCCATGATCTGGATTGTAAATCGACACTATAGGTCCTATGGTAACAGGTACTTGAAGAGCATCCGGTAATCCAAAAGACTCAACCTTTTCGGTGATTGGCGTCTTTTGTACCACAAACCTTCCCACTACACTCTGTATAGTGTTGTTTTGAGGTGTCTCCTCGCCTTTGATAGGTGTCCATTCCGATATAGGGAGTGGTGTAAACCCCTCTATGGCAGCCCCATCTTCCCTTGTGAGTCCTCTATCTTCAATTTCCCCAACTCTCGGAGGTGGTCTGTCTATCAACAATCTGTTTATCACATTGTCCTCCGAATCGCTCTCCTCATCCTCTTCCATGAGGTTCCTCCCTCCTACCACCTCCCTCATTGGATACAACTTCTCTACCTCAATAGCCTGTACCCACCATCTCTTTGCCTCCTCGTCCCATTTAGAATCTCGCACTGCTCTTACCGATCGAGTCAATCTTTGTTGACGCCTGTTCAGATTCCTGTCGTGCGCCGCCCTAATCCATGCATTAAGGGCCTCAAACTGGGTTGGTCTAGGCGGGGGTTTCAATGAGGACATGGTTGCTTTTAACCGATGTAACACTTCTAACTTAAACGTCCCATACTTTGGGAACTGCATTTCTTCATTTCCTTCCGTAAGCTTATTCCAAGCCCCAATCCATAATATTGTATGCAGCCCCACATTCGCTGCCATATAATTAGCTGGTGTACCCTCCGGCGGTGCCTCTTCCCCGTAATAATGTTCACTTCTTTTTCTTTTAAAAATCCCTTTCAAACACTTAAAGCACTTCATGATTTCTCTTTTCTCCGCGTTTGTTTACTTCCTGATGACAATCTACCAATCACCGCGCTGTTCTCGCTATTTGGCCTATCCGATCGCGGCTGTCCTCCGACGTCACTCTAGCCGCCCAACCAGAGCGCGGCTCTAACTAACGTCACACCAACCGCTCAATCACAGCGCGGCTCTAACCGACGTCACCTGTCCCCCTTTGCAGCAGTTCCCCTCCTTTTTCAGCTCGTCTCCTCGGTCATGCATGCATCCCATTCATACTCTGAAAAATGATTACTTCCGTCCAAGCGATCACCTTTCTTGACTGTACTCCCACAGTCTTTCTGTAGTTGTCACCTTAACTTGACGAAATGTCTTTCCGTTTACTTCCAGACAATCGCCTTCTCTGATAGGTTACTCACACACAGTAACTTCCGACCAGCGTCCGTTACTCATACGCTCACTCTTACACTCCCCCTATCTCGGTCCCACGGCGGTCAATGGTACCTCATGACTTCCGTACTATGGTCGACAACTACTCTGGATGTTCGATACACCCAAAACCACTTAAGCTCTGGCCTGAACTTAAGATTCACCAGTTCACCCGTTTACCAGGTAACCAGTTTACCAGGTTGCGCGCGCTCACAACCTTCTCTCAATCACACTAAAGGCATTCAACTCCGCAAGACATTACAATCCAACTACCACACAAAACACCGCAATCTGTTCACGCATGACCCTTGTTATACTCACTCTCCTCCGATACTGCTGCTTTTCTCGCACCGTCTGCACCTTCGGCGCACGATTCTTCCGCTGCTCGTCTCTCGATGTCTAGGGGCCTTGGGGTAAACTAACCTATCTAGATTACCTTCCTCAAGAAGATAACCATCCTAAACTGCTACCAACTGTTAACGCAGGGTTTCTGGTCTCTAGTTATCTTACCAGATCCCTAATCATGTCGACTGAATCGTTGGTACCTGTCATTGAGTAAAAGACAATCTACTACTAGGTTAGTCAATTAAGAACTTAAACCACTCTAAAGAATCACTTACCACTGGGAAAGGTTAAAAAGTTTTAATTCAAAGTCAAAAGTATCTGAAGATACAAACATCTCAGAATAAGATTCAAAAGGTATACAGGTATTAGTACAAAAAGATACTCTCTGAATATCCTTAAACGACAAAAGGAAATTATCAAAACTATTTCAAAGAGCATGAGTGTTGCAAGAATCGCTGTGAGTTGCAACTTGAGAGTCATTTACAGAAAAGGAAAATATAAGTTTAGTCTGTCCCTACACTAGACTAAGTGACTTCCCTACTTAACAAGATCTTTACCTAAAAAGGTGTCAGCCGTGGTGACTTCCTAAGAAGATCACGCACTTCTCTTAGTCTCTTCTGTAAATCGGTCTCTTGTGATCAGCCTATCTGCCTACCCAACCGCTTTCTTAGGCTCCCAAAATCATCTGCTCTGTCTCTCCCCCGGGTCGCTTTCCCTAATACAAAATCACATTTCCGATAGGAACGCCCCTCGGGACGCCCCTCACGTGGTATGGATTTCAGCGGCAAAACTCCATGATGATACTCTTCGGGACCCTCGTTAAAGTTGACCTTGGTTCCCAGGCTTCTTCTCCAGTTCGCTGGTACCCCCTGAAATTCCTGAAACCTCCTACAGGCCTGCGCCAGGCGTCACTGAACAAAGCCCCATTCATTACGACTGATTAGGACCCCTCGCACCTGCATTCAGACCATCCTACAGTGGGCCTCAAATTCCAGACTCCACCATATCTATAGGCCATAAAACATGTGTAAAACTCTGTACTTGGTGCCTCTCAACCTCTTCTCTAACGAGCACATTGCAGATCAAAGAAACGACATTATCTGTTCAGGCCTACTTGATTTACATGAAGCGGGTCCCTGCACTCTGAAAACATTTAACTTGATTTAAACAGTATTCTTAACTAGCACACATTTCTATAATGCAACACATCTATAAAACATATATTTCAGTACTAAATTCGATAATACATTTTGGAAGAACAATGTTAACCCCACCTCACATTATTTTAGCAGCACTTTTATATTTACTGTGAATTGCCATGAGGCCTACACAATTTAACTGGTTTGCAAGGTTTCACTTTTCTCTTACATGATCACTTAACATGAGGACGTGAGGTTTTCATATTCATTCTAACATTTTTACATTAGTCTTCACATTGCTATGGTTATTGTTACTCTACTTAAACACTCTATACATTTCACTTCTGGGTATAAGACACTCTTGTGCAAAGTATATTTAAACTAACTACGTGCTTGTAAATATGGTGCACTTATACATTTTTCAGATTTGTGCTCTCTCACAACCATGCTTTATACTTCCTACCTCAAGAGAGTCACATTTACTGCCATAACATTAATGTTGACCTCTTGAACTATTTTAGAGCTTTTTTTGTTGAGCTTGAAGGATTAGGACTGTAGAAGTAGACACGTTGGATTATTGTTGTGCCTCTGCATGGTCCAGGTTTATTGCTGTCTCCAGCAGTTACTATCCTGTGGGAAGGGTTAATAACTTTGTCCATTTTCCCTCGTTTCTGTGATTGATGAAGATTATCTTTAGACATGAGTAACTTGACAAGTCTCTATTCAGTTTAGTGGATGACATAAATATGGGGTCTCAATGCTCAAATACAACATGCTGCTTATCAGAAAAAACCCATTAAGGTAAATCATATCTTTCCACTGTAATGATGAGGTTCTAGACAGGTTTCAGGGAGGTTAACACTGGTGACTCAAAGCCTACCCAAGGTGAGCAAACCACCTTCCACTGGACTCTTTCACTCATCTATCCATTCACCCATTCATGCATCCATGCATCCACCCTTTCAGTCCACCAATCCATCCATTCACCCGTCCAACCATCCATCCATCCTTTCTCATAATTCATCCACCCTTTACTTGTTCATTCATCCTTCCATCCATCCACCCTCCCTTTCACTAATACATACACTCTTTCACTCACCCATGTTCACATCCATCCTTTCACTTATTCTTCCATACATTCATTTACTTTATTAATTTTCAGAGGAGCAGCACACTGTATCAGGACTCCAGTGTGACAACACCTACACAGCACTATAATTACAATAGTACAAAGGATATAAACAATTCCCTCAACTCCTCCACACCGACCAATGCTGCTCATCTTCTACACTGTATACATTGCTACTTCAGGCATTTGTTTTTCATGGAAGCAATTGGTACAGTAACTGGTCTCAGTGTCAGCAGCCTATATAGTTAGTCTTTCCATTCAAGATTGTTAGCCAGGCTTCCAGAGTACTCACTCCTCTGTCACTTCTCAGAACACATCGCGTTCTCACACATTCCTCCTTCCCTATTCCCCAAGGTCATCATCAGTGCCTGTTGTATGGAGCAATTCAATCAGCATCAAAGTTGTCCTCCATACGCTTGTCTCAACTCACATGTTTCATCCTGATGTCTTCTGCCACTGCCCATTCGGACATATCTTGGAGCCAGTTAGCATAGCTGCATAGCTGGGGGGCTGCACACCCATCCATCAAATAGAAATACGCCCCTTTGCAAGAAGAAAGTCTAGCAACAGGAACCTGCGGCTATGTTTCTTTTTCACCTGACTTGGGATCAACTCCAACAACACCACCCATGGAGTGTGTGGCGCTTCCTAACCAGCTGCCCTGCTCGGATTTTCCAACCCTTCTCTCCAAAAGGACGCTATGGAGGAGTACTGCCACACCACATGCATAATGTCCACAGCTGGAGCACCACATTTAGCACATTGGGCTGACCAGGTGGTGTTTATATTGTGTACAGTCTTGGGTGGAAGATACATCTGGTGTGAGTAATTATATTGCATTAATTTAAAGTGTGGATTAGAGTTCACAATATGCACTTACTCGTGGACCTTCTCCCAATCCTGGGTAGGCATGGCCTCTCCTCGCGCTCCCTCCCATTTCTCACGTGCCTTGGGCACCATTCTTGGCAGATCTTCCCTCAGTGCATGGTACAAGTGTGAGGTCAGTTTGCGAGCTCCTGCCATCATGAGCAGGGTTGTTAGCTTCTGCGAGGGTACTGGCTCCTCAGGAAACATGTCCATATCTCTCACACCCTTTGTGATATCTTAGCATACTGTAGATACTACCCCATACCCGACGCAAATGATTCAATCGCATCTTGCTGTGTAATGAATTGGCCGCCCAGATATAGGTCTCCCAGCAGCTCACAGCCTCCGCCCTCCCACCGCTGCACAGACATCACCTCCGCTATTCTCTCAGATGGCTTCAGTGCCCAAAGCGGCTTATTTATGACTCTTTATCTATCGAGTTGCAGCTCGAAGAGGCTCATCAGGGACTCATTTCCCACTGTTGCTGAGAAAGCGGTGAGTTGACGACGCCCCTTCCTCCTGCCATTCCAGCAGGGGATGTTTCGTGGACATTGACATAGTGTAGCTATCCTTTTTTCCAGCTAGCTTTCCAACTAGTGGAAATAACAGAGTAATAACTTCACTTGGTAAATATGTTATCAATGGTCACGACGAATTGTGTGGCATATTATCAAGGGGGTTTATCTCCGCTTTTTTGGCTTTAAAAGCCAAGAAAGCGGACATAAAATGATCTCCCTATTACCTAGTTGTCGCTAACACCAGTTAGCGACAGCTAGTAGGAGATAGCGACCATCTTGGGCCCCACTTTGCATGTCAGTGAAATATATCACTAATGACATGCAAAGTGGGCGTGCCAAGATGTTAGCGACTGGAAACAGTCGCTAACATCGCTATCTCCTATTACCAACTTTTGGAGATATTCGCGCTAAGCGCGAATATCTCCAAAAGCTAACACCTGCCCCTGAGCAGTTCTTAGCCATGTTATCCAATGGTAGGTGGATAACATGGCTAAGAGCATTAGCTCGGTAATGCATGAATATCGCTGACTTTTCAGCGATATTCATGCATTTCGGCCGATTTTTATTGCTTAGGAGATAAACCTTGATAATAGCAAGGTTCCTAAGCGATAAAAATCGCCGCAGCACGGCGATAAAAATATTGCCGCTAAGCCAACATAGCGATAATTATCGCTAGTTGTTGGTAATATGCCCCTGTATTCCTATAATTAGTCTTTTTTCCTATTTTTTTCTATATCCGTATTCCACGTTCACATCCGACGATATTGTGTCCTTAAAAATGAAATGCATAACATTTTAATTATACTGTTCGGCCATAAAAAATACAAATTTTAATATTGCTGTATTTCTCCTAAATGTTGAGTGACATCTCATAGCAATGCTCAACTGAAAGCATATTAGAAGTGAGCTGTGGACGTGGTTCTGTATTTTCTGCTCATAAACACAACTCAAATATAATTTCCGATTGGCCGCTCATGGAAAATGAGTTTTCTGAAGAGAAAGATTTGCATGTGGAAAATGATTTTGCATTTACTAGAATATATATTTTTCTCGCGTTGTGCTAAAGTATGCATCATAAATGCTTTTGTTTGGGGCTTCCAAAACATGTTTTATCTTTTGATATATATTTTTTATTGCCATTGTCATTTAAAATAGATTGTTTTTATAATGCTAATTCTTCGGCTAAGAAAATGTTAACATGACTTTGGCAGTCTACAGGAATGATTGTTACCTCACCGAAGCCAAAGGGAGAGAGGCAAGATTAATAACTCCTCAGTCACAATCATAAAGCACTTTTGTATCATGATATTCAAATTTGTTGGTGGCACTGGGCGAGTGAAATAAACAGTGTGTTTGAAGTTGTCGGCATTAAAAACTGTGGCGGTTTTCTAATATGTGTGAAATGTTATTTATTGAAATACAACTGGCAACAATGCAGTATTCTTCAAGAACAGTGCAGTTTTCTGCTGACAACTTAAAATAGTGCTGCTAGCTTATAAAGTTAAGAGAGCACCAGCGTCATTAAGACATCACGATGAACTGTAGCGTGATTACTAACACCTCCTTACTCCATCGTAATATGTTGAGATTTCATATCACAATGCTGCTCCCAAC
Organism: Lissotriton helveticus; assembly: GCF_964261635.1. Lineage (NCBI taxonomy): Eukaryota > Metazoa > Chordata > Amphibia > Caudata > Salamandridae > Lissotriton > Lissotriton helveticus. The sequence goes on along the minus strand of NC_136071.1, from coordinate 879,066,068 downwards.
TTTCCTATAGTGCACACAGATGCAAATATAATGGGGCTTTTCAAGGGTAGGGTACGTGAAGTAGTATGCCTGTAGTATTGTTTTACTTACTCTTACATGAAATCCTCTCAAATCGGAATATTCAGGGCTTATTCATATACTATTAATATAAATAGAAAGATATGTGCTGTCGTTGCAATTTTACTAATAAGGAGTTGGGTATTCTGAGCCCCGCCCCAAAAGCATGCAAGAGTACATTAAAACGTGCTAATTCTTCTACGCATAAATGCTATTGTAACTCGACCCACGTTTGTTTATGTGGTTTAGTCTGGTGTCCTGTTCCTTGTATTGGTCTGCTTTAAGACTGCGCTTAACTTCTATTGTTTTATGAACGCAAAACCACACCCACAGTGAGATTCTGACCGTTTGTTAGAGCTGAAATATCTTCTCTGTTTTTTGCTTTAGCTGGAACAGGAAGTAGCCATTAGGAATGTTACCTACTGGACTCTGCATAACTACTACAACACGTCAGGAAATGGAAATGATTCTACAGTACCCCCTATGAATCCGGCAGATGTGCCTAGAGGACCGTGCTGGGAGACAAACGTGGGCGTGGTCAGTTTATTTTTATTTTGTTTAATATGAATGTCTCAAAGTTACAATTGAGAACAATATAATATCATAACCAGGATCTTTATTGCTATGTTACACTTATTCGAGACAATATTTTTACATGTTGTTCTGATATTTTTAATTTTAATGTCTGTAATTGCCAGATCTGACTTTTAAATCTGTAAACTAACGGCCTGATGTACATACAACCAGGTCACCAATAGTGGGTGCAAAATGTACATTGACATTTTGCAAGCTGTCTGTCAATTAGTGATGCAACTTATGTACTAATAGGACATATTGTAAATTCCACTTTGGAGAGGGTCACAGAGAACTCCCTTAGGAATAATTGACCACTATCCCTGCATTCGCTTTCCTACAAAGAAAATTTAAAAACAAAATGTTAAATGGCTTCAAGATAAAGGTAAATGTTTTCCATTTGGGAAGACATCAGGGAGCATGCAGTGGTCCTCTGGATCCGTGTCTGCTTCCCTTTTGGGAACTTGAAGCAAATCACATTGAGGAAATTGTCCAACTTGTCAGCTCATCTTTAAGTATCAAATGCAATCCAGTATGGGTGCTGATATCTGATCGATGGTTTGGATTCGCAATTATGGTCACAAACCATTGCTACATGTTATAATAAACTCAACGAGCAGGAGACGCCCCTTTCAGTTCCCCTTCTGATTGCAATTTGAAATCACAGAATACCTTTTGGGAGTTGGAAGACTTTGTGTGCTCACGAAAAGAGTTTTTACACATCACAAAAATCTATTTTAGGGTTGCAAGCCCTATGATTGTGTGAATCACAGGGTTTGTGACTACAACCTCTGTTTGTACATGTGGCCCTAGATTCTAAATTTAACTAGAAATGTAACAGTTTTGTCAGTTACTGAGTAGTTGCCAACAAAGTAGGCTATCCTGATATAGTTTCTCAGATAATTTCTATACTATAGAAAAACCATATCCCCTAAGAGCCGTTCAGACACCGTGAGTTCCTCAAGCTCACGTTTTTTATCTTCTGACAGCATACACGCCTCTGTGAAATGTTTTGGAAAAAGTACCACTCAGATTTCTGGGTCAGGGGAAATAAAACCTTCAGAATTCTGGTATCAAAATAATGTGAGGGCTATTGTCATACTATGAGAGACTGTTTCCAGCCTATGAGTGTGTTGTTTTCATCTACAACTTGATGTTGATCAAACATTTAGTGGTTACCAAATAAATCACACTGCTGTTTGAGCCAAAATGACAGTTCTGCTGACCACCAAGCTCAAAGTGCAGGTGTATTTGTCAGTGAAGTTCAAGTAGGCCCAGCTGCTGGTCCGTTATGCTGGTTGCCATGCTCAAAAAATGTCAGTCTGCTGATGAAATTCGTAATTGTGGTGCTCTAATACACTCGGGTTGCCGATTTAATATGAATCCGTGTACTCTGTGTCAAAAGAGAGCCGGTCAATTATGCTAGAATAATGAACTTGAAAGTATACCCTCCAAATACAATATTATCATAAAAATCAATATTAACATTGCATTTTGTGTTGTTAACATACTTGTTACACAAAATATTGCAAAACTCAGCATTTAGGGAGATTAGGAATGGAGGCACTGGAATGAAATACTGAAAACAATGTTGGGCCAAGTTAGAATATGACTAATGTGGATACACAGGAGAGTCGTGAACACCAATAGAGAATTTGTGCTTTTTTTGCTCTTCTGCTTCTGAGTCAGTAGATGGCCTACTTTATTAAAAATTCCCTGAGTAACTTAAGGAAGTAAATTAGAATGCGAAATATCAGTTCATCATGATTCCCCGAGCCTTGTTTTTTCATTAGTTTCCTAGTAAAGCATGTTTAATGTAGCACATGGCATTTTTAGATTCACAAATTGCATCTATTTAATTACCACTAATCATTTCGTGTCAATGTGAAGACAATTTCTATATTTTAGGAAAGCTATTTATGTTTTCAAGATTTCTTGGAATTTACCATGTACATTTAAGTTCGGTTAATAACCTGACTTTATGTCAATGCTTCTTGATAGGTACATTCGAATTCTTTTGGATTTGTGATTTTAATGTTTTCACTGTATGCTCATGGACACACCTATCAGTAAGAGAATGGGGGAGTCACAATTTATTTAGAGATTTTAAAGCAAGGCTGCCCTGTTTCATAATAACGAGGAATCTAACAATGCTTCTAACATGTTGTCTAGCCATGGATGATTTGCCTGTTACTTGAGTGCAGCTCTAATATGTATGTGGCACTGCCTAAATATGCAATGATGTTATTCAGGACGCAGTCAGAATGTTTTCAGTGTGCCGGGCTGTTGTCTAAATATGTAGGGTGAGCCTATTGATTGATTACGCATACATAATTCATTTTATATTGCAACAAGGTCTCTAAACACCAATGAGAAGCAGCAACCTTAGTGTCACAGAGCTGACACTATCGCAGGGATTCTGGTGGTAAAGCAGTACTGTGCCTTGGGATGTCAGGACGTCAGAATGTAGTGCCTGACTCCCTCTACCAAATCAGTACCTGTCGGCCCAAATCCTGGCTACCTCACAGTGCCTCACCTGAATTCCTAACCTTCCCAGAGTAACAGGTGATTTTTGCCAACCTAGACCATGACCCTCTAGTCACCAAGGCAACTGTGGAGACAGATCATCACACCTTTTGTTTCTTGTTCATGCATACCCTTAGTAAACAAAAGAAAGATACAAAGAACGTTTAAAATACATTTATTGAAACTATTGTAGTCTATTATTAAGTAACTGTGCTGTGATAAGTAGGCAAATACAACTGAGCAACTCAATAAGCATGACAAGCAGGCTGTATTTTTAAATTTTATGTTAATATTTTATTTATTTATTTAAAAGGTTTTATATAGCGCTGCAGGACCCAGGAGTATCAGAGCGCTTTACATGGTGAATATACATGATAAGATAAAATAAACAATTGAACAGAGCAGAAAAATTCAACAAGATAAAAAATATTGTGTTAAATGAGTGAAGGGGGCAAAGGAAAAGGGGGATAGTAGAAGGGATAGGGGGAGTTGAGGTTGGAGAGAGAGAGGGGGTGAAGTGAGGGAGAGTGATTCGAAAGGGGGAGAGGGGTTGGGTAAAGAGTGAGTCAGAGCAGAGAGATAATGAACAGGGTCAGAGTCAGTAACATTAGGAACCCCAATATTTATTGAGGAGGAGTACTTTGAGTCTTTTTTTGAAGAGAGGGTAAGAGGGGTTGCAGCGAAGATCCTTGGTTAGTGAATTCCAAATCGTAGGAGCATTACCAGAGAACGCACGTGATTGGATCTTTTTACATTTAAGTCTAGGAGGTATAAGGACAAGAGAGTTAGTGCTCCTCAGGGACCTGCACCTGCCTTTTGTTGTTTGCTAGAAAGGTAAGAGGGGGTGTTTTGGTGGAGAGCTTTGTGCGTGATGCAAGCAATCTTGTAAGTGGATCGACCTTCAATTGGGAGCCAGTTTAGGTTTTTGAGGACAGGAGAGATATGGTCAAATTTTTTACAGTCAGAAATAAGTCTGGCAGCTAGGTTGAGAACAGATTTAATCGGAGCTAGGTGGACTTTAGGGGGCCGGCAAGAGTGGCGTTACCATAGTCAATCCTGGAAAGGACAAGAGATTGGACAACGATTTTGAAATCATCAGCTGGAATGAAGGGTTTAATTTTTTTGAGGTGGTGAAGGGTGAAAAGAGCACTTTTGGCTGCATTTTTAATGTGGGGGATGAGATTTAGATTCTGATTGATGTTGATGCCTAGGGATTTGACAGAATTAGAGGTGGAGAGGGAGCAATTAAGCGCTTTGATATCATTGATCTGGAGTTGAATGGAAAGGGAACTGTTTTTGGGAGTGAAAAGGATGAGTTCGGTTTTTTTAGGATTAAGTTTGAGATGATTGAGATGGAACCAAGTTTGGATTTTAATCAGCGTGTCATTGATGTGAAGGATGTCATTGTGGGATTTGATTCTGTAGTATAGTTGAGTATCGTCTGCATAGAGGTGGTAACTGATTTTGGCTTCTTTGAGAATGAGGGTGAGTGGTTCCATAAAGAGATTAAATAGGGTAGGTTAGAGGATAGATCCTTGAGGGACTCCGAGTGACACAGGTTGAGGTTTGGAGAGGCAATGACTGAGCCTAATTTGTTGTGATCTATTTTGGAGGAATGAGGAGAACCATTTAAGTACAGTGCCTTTAATGCCAAAGCGATCTTTGAGGGTGTTAAGAAGGGTGGGATGGTGGACAGTATCGAAAGCAGCTGAGAGATCAAGGAGGATTAGTAGTGAGGATTCGCCTTTGTCTAACGAGCGATGTATGTCATCTGTAACATTGAGTATAGCAGTTTCAGTACTGCATCCCTTTCTGAAACCAGATTGGAAAATGTCGAGGAGATTGAAGGAGAAGATATGGTTGTCTAATTGGGATAAGACACATTTTTAAAGGGCTTTAGAGAGGAAGGGAAGGTTCGAGATAGGGCGTAGATTGTTCAGGTCATTTGGATCAGCGGTGGGGTTTTTAAGAATGGGGGAGATTTGACCTAGCTGAAGAGAGTCAGGAACGCAGCCAGTGGACAGTGAGGAGTTAATGATATTGGTCCATAATGGGGCAATGATGTATTTGAGTTCTTGAACTAAATGGGCGGGGAGAGGATCTTTGGAGTGAGAGGATGGTTTGAGTTTAGAGATGATGTTGATGATAGTGGTTTCAGAGATTAGACTAAATACGCTCCATGAGGCCTTATTTTTGGAAAAGAGATCCGTCCGAGATGAGTCAAGTCGGGAGAGCCGCGGGAGGGGAAAAGATGGGTCAAGATGTGGGGGAGAAGAAGGCAAAAGTGATTTAGGAATGTTCAGGAGGGTGTGTTGGTTGAGGGGAGGTTGGAGAGAGAGAGGAGGGGAAGAGAAAGATAGTTCAATGTTGTTGACTTTATTCGCAAAGAAGCTGGCAATTTCTTCGCATCTTTCCACAGAGGCTGCTAATTTAGGAGGGCCAGAGGAAGTTTGTTTTTTCACGATGTTAAATAGTTCTCTGGGGCGGTTTCTGGCCTGGTCAAGTTGTGACCGGAGAAAGGAGGTCTTTTCGTTGAAGATATGTTTTTTGTAATGTGATCTGGTGGTTCTAAGGAGAGCCAAGTTGTCAGAGGAGGGATGACTCCTCCAAGCACGTTCTGCTTGTCTGAGGGCCCGTCTTTCATTATTGAGTTCCGCATTGAACCAGGACTTGGGAGGGATGTTTTTCTGTTTTTTTAGTTTAATTGGGGCAATTAGGTCGAGGGCATCAAGAATAGATTTATTGTAATGGTCAGTAAGGTCATTGGTGCTATGAGAGGGAGGGGGGAGAAGTAAGTGAGTTTTAATTGTGGACTCCAATTCGCCAGGAGGAATAAGGTGCAGGTTGCGAGTGGGTTTCCTGGGTAGAGTGTTCGTAGGGGCGGGGCGAGTAATTAGGCTATTCAAGGTGAAGAGGATGAGGTGGTGATCAGACCAGTCTACAGGGAGTATATTAGAGAGAGAGGCCAAGTCCTTGTTCGTCAAAATAGTATCGAGGGTGGCACCTTTGGTGTGAGTAGGGTCATGGCAGAGTTGGATCAGGTCAGTGATGTCTAATGTTTCTTTAAATAGGATGACCGAAGGGTCATCGTTTTTGTTCCAATGGATATTGTAGTCACCAAGGAAGAGATTCTTGGCGTGGGAGAGCGATGCTTGAATAATAAGATCAGTCATCTCTTCAGTGAAGGAGAGACAATTTCCAGGGGGGTGGTAAATGGTATGCAGCCGCGTGGTGGGAGAGCCAGGAAAGGAGAGATCGGCGCAAAGGTATTCAAAGGACGAGGGGTCTTGGAGTTGGACAAGTGAGATGTCGAGTTCATCTTTAAAAATAAGACTTTCCCAGGTACCAGAGTGCTTTCAATTGCACAGTAGTAGATACAGTAATATCAAATTCACTACAAATTAATTAACAACCGAAAATCAAAGTTCCGTCACTAATATTTACATAGTTCATTGTTCAGACAACTGCAAGTACCAGGAAATGTTGGGAAGAAAGGGAGAAATGTCGGAACTGCTAGGATAAACACACAGATTTTGGGACTGTGGGATTAGGATCTTGGGCTCTAGGAAAGAAATGTGTTCAAAAGGAGTTTTTTGACTTCTTTCCTAAAGGAAATAATCGAAGGATTTGTTCTGACTTCAGGGGTAATGTTTTCCAAATTCTTGGGGTAATCCTATAGAAGGATCAGTTGTAGGTTTTCTTCTTGTGGAATCTTCAGAAGACCGCACCACCTAGAAGAACGCCAACACGGAATACCACCAATGCATTAGACCCACCAAAAGGCCTTCATTAAAAACAAGATCCTTGCCAACTCCAGCAACTTCAGCGTCATCCAGGAATTCATCAAACCCGCCAGCGAAACCAAGGACATCACCTCCTCACAGGACCCCTGCAACAAGCTCGGGTCCTACATCCACCTAAAAGTCAAGAGCCTCTATGACAATTTCAACGACCAGACATCCGACTCCGAAACCACTTCCCTTTCTAGCAATGCCAGCCAGCCCACCATCTCTGCCTGGACCCCAGTCACCAATAAAGACACCACTTTACGACGACAGGTCCCCCCATCTCTCTGTGTGGTCTGATCACCTGGCTGCCCCCTGGTACTAAAATCCCCTTCCTCTCCCACTAAGTCCCATGACACCAGGAAAAGGGAGACCAAGCGGAATTTCAGGAGCATTTCCAATGACACCCTGGCCCCCCTTATGGTTAATGCCAGGATATCCCCTACAGGGGACGTCAGTGCCGCTGCGCTGGAGCTCTCAAACGCCATTGCAAGAGCAGTGGATCTTCTGGCCCCGGTCTCGTATCGCTACTCCGCTAGAAAGAGACCCTCGGCCCCCTGGTTCTCAGAAACACTCAGGCTCCTTAAGCAGGGTTGTAGGAAACAGGAGAGGCTCTGGCGAACGAGCTGGGACTTCAGGGAAAGGGAAAAGCATAAGCTTCTCCTTAGAGAATATAAAGCGAAGGTAATCAAGGAAAAGCAGGCTCATTTTTCTAACCTAACGGCCTCCCTTACTTCCCCTAGGGAATTGTTCAGGATTGCTGATTCCCTTTGTACTCTGCAAACACCTGACCCTATTGTAGGTTCCCAAGAGTTGTGTGATAAGATCTCGCTATTCTTTCACTCAAAGATAGCTGATATTCATGCCACTCTTGAATCACAAAGGGTTCGGCTGGGCTCCCCTCTCACTCTGGCTCCGTCGCTTACAGAATGGCTGCCAAAAGAACCCCAGAGTAGTCTGTCCAATTTCCCTCTTCTTACCCTCCAGCAGGCAGATCTGCTTCTGAATAGGATTAAATCCTTTGGACCCTAGCCCCCTCAAGACCCTGAAGGACTGTAGGGAAGTCCTGATGCCCCATTTTCTCGAAGTGATGAACCGTGCTATAACTGAAGGTATTTTCCCATCATCTTGGAAAAAGGCAGTTGTCAAACCTCTGCTGAAAAAGCCGACTCTAGATCCGGAGATATTAAAAAACTTTCGCCCAATATCTCTGTTGCCGGCTCCAGCAAAGATGCTTGAGATACATCTCAACCAACATCTGACTGCCTTTTCTGACACCTCCGGCCTTCTGGACTCGTCACAACATGGCTTCCGGAAGTTCCATAGCACCGAGTCGGCCCTTACGGTGGTCGGAAACAACATATGCTCGAAGGTCGACCAGGGCTAGACTACTCTTCTAGTCCTGCTCGACCTGACGGCAGCTTTTGACACCCTGTCCCCCTCGATTTTAACAGCTCGTCTTAGGGAGATAGGGGTGGAGCGCCCTGCGCTGAGCCTGTTGGGGGAATATCCTTTACAACGCAACTTTTACAACGCACTACCATTTCGACGCAACTTTTACAACGCATGTCATTACAACGCATTGCGCTGGGGGGCGCTCTAGGATAGGGAATAGATTTAATTTACTATCCAACACCTTCCCTACTATCCACGGGGACTGGAGTTGGAATAGTAAATTTAACTATTCACTATCCAGCACCCCAAAGCGCTATGCGTTGTAACAGCATGCGTTGTAAAAACTCCGATGTAAAGGTAGGCGCTGTAAAAGTATGCGTTGTAACGTCATACATCCACCTGTTGGCCTCCTTCCTCAATCAGAAGGAGCAGAAGGTCAAGCTGGGAGAGTACCTGTCCCCCGCCAAACCTGTGCAGTGTGGGGTCCCACAAGGGTCGGCGTTAAGCCCTACTCTTTTCAACATCTATGTGGCCCCAATTGCCAGGTTAGTAAAATCTTTTTGGAGGGAGGTGGTGGCATACGCCGATGACACCTAAATCATGGTGTCTCTCTCCCACTCGGTGAGTACCTCCGCGCTCAGCTTCAGGAACTGCATGGAGGCAGTCTCACAGTGGATGATTCTGAATTCACTGAAGCTGAACGGAGAGAAAACCGAGGTCTTAATCTTCAGCCGAGATCAGGACATCTGGTCTAGCGACTTGTGGCTCCGATCCCTTGGAGTCTGTCCACTGCCCACGAAATCCGCTCGGAACTTGGGCGTGATGATTGACACCTCGCTTGCTATGGTTCAGCAGGTAAATAGAACAATCTCTACCTGTTGGGGCGTAATCAGGATCCTGAGGAAAATCACCCACTATCTCTCCTTGAAAGCCCGTAAACAGATTGTGGTTGCCCTAGTCGTATCACGACTAGACTACTGCAATGCGCTCTATTCGGGCATAAACAAAGGCCTGATACAACGCCTGCAGATGGTCCAAAATGCGGAAGCCAGATTTGTTCTGGATGTCCCAAGTCTCTCCTCCGCTACATCGGCTAGGAAGAGCCTACATTGGCTCCCGATTCAGGTCAGGATCTCTTTCAAGATCCTGTGCCTTGTCCATGGGGCCTTGTTTGGAGAAAGCTCTAATGGTATAAGATCTCTGCTGGTTCCATACATCCCCAGCAGAAACCTTCGCTCCTCTAGCAAGAATCTCCTGGCTGTTCCTCGGGTTCGTAGAGTCAGGTGGGGAGGAAGGGCATTTTCCTTCTTGGCCCCGGAGCTGTGGAACACCCTCCCCACTGAACTAAAAGCACAACCTTCTATCGTGCTTTTTAGGAAAGCACTAAAAACGTGGCTCTTCTTAGAGGCTTACCTGTAATCTGGCACTCGACTCCTATATTATGTTAAACTTCTGTTAGACGCCTTGATGCCTCTTGGGCTAAGTTGCGCAATACAAGACTGCCTTCATTTCATTTAATTTCACTTCGACCATGAAAGGCATCCACTCAGGGTCCCCCACGGACCCTTGCCCACTGCACATCTTCCACAGAGCCACCACCGCCATCGCCCCTGAAATACGATGCACCATCAATGTCACCTTCAAGACTGGCATCTTTCCCAATGACTGGAAATGCGCAGAAGTCATACCCCTGCTCAGAAAACCCTCAGCAGATCCCACGGCCCTCAAGAACTACCATCCCATCTCCCTCCTCCCCTTCACGTCCCAAGTCACAGAGAAGACCGTCAATGCACAACTAACAAAATTCATCAAACAAAACTCCATCCTTGACCCATCCCAATCTGGTCCCGGCAGTAATCACTGCACCAAGACTGCCCTACTTGCCTCCAGAGATGACATCTGCACCCTCCTCGACCAAGGACACATCGCAGCCCTGATCCTACTCAACCTCTCAGCAGCATTCAACACTGTCTACCTCCGCACACTCACTTCCAGACTCAACAATACTAGCATACAAAGAACCGCCCTCAACTGGATCCGGTCATTCCTCACCGGCAGAGCCCAAAGAATCAGACTAACGCCCTTACTCTCCGAAAACACAGAAATCAACTGCAGAGTACCCCAAGGTTCGCCGCTCAGCCCTACGCTCTTCAACATATACATGGTCCCCCTTGCTGCCATCGTCAGACAGCCAAACTCAGTATAGTATCCGTCGCCAATGCCACCCAGCTCATCCTCCCCCTTACCACGGACCCACCATCACCAGACTCCACTTCCAAGAAGGAATGCAGGACATCGCATTCTGGATGAGCAGCAGCTGCCTGAAGCTCAACTCAGAGAAAACATGGGGTCCTCGGACCCTCCCCCTCTGCATGGGACAACACCTGGTGGCCCACTGCCCTCGGCAGCCCTCACAACCTCACCAACCACGCCTAGAACCTCTGCATCATACTCAACTCCTTCCTCTCCAGGACCCGACAGGTCAACGCCATCGTCTGCAGCTGCTACAGCACCCTCCGCATCCTCCGAAAGACCATCAAATGGATCCCCCCAAACCATGAAACACGGTCACCCACGCACTCTTAACCAGCAGACTCGACTACGGAAATGCCCTCTATGCCGGGATCAACAAATCTCTTCTCCACAGGCTCCAGACCATACAGAACACCGCACCCAGACTTGTGCTTGGCATCCCCCGACACAAACACATCACCCAATATCTATGGACCCTCCACTGGCTCCCTGTTGAGAAGAGAGTTACTTTCAAGATACTCACCCATGCCTACAAATGCCTCCACAACACTGGACCCCAATACCTCAACGAAAGGATCTCCTTCCACCATCCCCAGAGGAACCTCAGATCTGCCGACCTGGACCTCACCCTCGCCAAAATCCCACGCATCCGCAGAGCAGGTGGAAGAGCCTTCTCCTACATTGCAGCCAAGACCTGGAACGAGCCCCCGATCGACATCAGGCCCCTCCCTGAACACCTTCAGGAAGACACTGAAGACCTCGCTCTTCAACTGAACAGAGTTGCTTACCCCTCTCCCCCCCATTACTTTGAGACCCTCACAGGTGAGTAGTGCTCTAACAATTCCCCTGATTGAGTGATTGATTGATTGATTGAATCTTTAAGCTGTCAGAAAGAATGTGTTGGAGCTTCTGGAGGATCTGGAGCCACAAGAGAGTTTCAGCTTCTGGGCAAGATAGCTAGTTGTAATTTGGTGGATGGCTTTATGCGCTATGCAGGCAGTTTTTAGCTGGATTCTAGCTTCGTAAGGGAGCCAATTGAGAGATTTGAGATCCGGGTGGTAAGGTTGTATTTTTTAGAGTGAGTAATGAGTCTAGCCGCAGAGTTGATCAGGGCTCTTAGAGGAGCCAGTTTGGACCTGGGTAGTCCAAATAGGGTTGCACTACCATAGTCCAACCTGGGAATCACAATGGCTTGCACTGCATGCTTGAAGTCATTGTGGGGGAGAAAAGGTTTTAATTTTGTTAAAATACTCATTTGGTGATTTGCTGCTTTGGTGGCGGCACTGATATGCATTTGCAAGTTGAGATTCTTGTCAAGATTTACGCCAAGCGATTTTGCGGAGTCAATGAGTTGTGGAGTCTAGTTGAGGGCTGTAAAGTCTTCGATGAGCTGCGACTGGTTGGGTGGGGCGATTAGGAGAAGCTCAGTTTTTTTAGTATTTAGTTTGAGGTGATTGGTTACTAGCCAATTTTGAGTTTTCTTTAGAGTTGTATTGAGCGGTAATGATGTCTCCTAAGGTGGAGACTTTTAGGTGCAGTTGGGTATTGTCGGCATAAATGTGATAGTGGATGTTGGATGAGCTCATAATTTCTGTTAGAGTCTCCATGAATAGGTTGAAAAGAGTGGGGGAAAGAGGGGAGCTTTGTAGTACCCCTAATGTGATCGGTGGGGTCTATGATAGTGAGTGATTAAGCTTGACTCTTTGTGTCTTGATTTGAAATAGGAGGAGAACCAGTTAAGGACTGTTCCTGTTAGGCCCATTCTGTGTTCCAACAGGTCTAGGAGGTTTATATGCTTGACTGTATCGAATGCAGACAATAGATCAAGGAGGATTATGGGACAAGCTTGGTTCTGATCTAGCATATTTAGTGCATCATCTACAATGTGTGTCATTGCTGATTCGGTGCTGTGTCCTGCATGGAAGCAAGATTGAAAATTGGTCTAATAGTTGGACTTGATCGATGTTGTTACAGAGTTGTATGTGAACACATTTTTCCAAGGGCTTCGCCAAGGTAGGGATATTGGAAATATTTAGGAAGTTGTTAGGGTCAGTTAGGTCCGCTTTTGGGTTATTCAGGATGGGGGTAACTTGACCGGTCTTTAGGCAATCTGGAATAAAGCCTTGAAGGAAGAAGGCATTAACAATCTTGGCCCAGATTGGGAGTATACTATACTGTACTGTATAATATAGCAACCTCACCATGACAAATTATATATCTGTGTAGGCTTATCCTCACTATGTGAGTATGGGGATGTTAGTGATCTCTGTGATTAGCAACAGACCCCAAACCTGGTTATATGTAGTTAGTTGACATGCAACATAGGTGTATACTCAGTTTATGCAAAGCTTCATGTAGGCTGTGCTGGCGTTTGTTTCAGGACAGGTTGCTATGCTGTAATTTTCCTCTGTGTCAAAGATGACTGGAGAAATGTAACAGCAGGAAGGAGACAGTCGAATTGCAGAGGAGACTAAGGAAGGACTGGAGCACTGGAACACACCACAGGAGATCTGGAGCGTTGCAGCGCATGTAGAGAACAGAAACCCCTCCTTAATTAGGTCCAGGACAAGAAATACCTTGCAGGAAACCAACATGTTGGATTGTGAAGGTTCCATAGAGAACTGGAGTAACTGCCGTTTTGTATAGGACAGTATAACTTTTCCTAGAGATCCTTAGGATTCTAGGAGGATGAAAGAGTTGAAGCATGGAGACACAGAGGCTATCTCCAACAATGCCCCCAAGATGAAGACCGCCACCCAAGGGGACACCAGGAACTGGCCAACTTAAGGTAAGAAGATTGTGGGACTGTGGCAGCCCGTCGGTGCCTGAACAGTCTTTCCCGTGGTCTCTCTTACTCCTGTGGAAGTGCACGTCTTGCCCGCTGTTGGGTAGTAGCTTTGCACAGGCTTCCACACGAGACAGTCTTGAATACAAACGTCATCTGAAGTCCTTGTGCATTAACTACTCAAGTATTTTCCTCCATAATGTACACCATAGTGATCGTGCAGATTTCTTCCTATTGCAAAACTTGACTGATAACAAAAAGCATAGTATAAACATATCAAAGCCCAATAGTATGTAATATGGTGCTACATAGTATCACACTGTACAATAGCACCATCCATGCTGCCTATTTAATTAGCACATGAGGTGGTGTAGAGAATTTCTGAAATTTAGCTAACTCTCCTACAGCTTGGTTCTGCGCATGGAGATTGATCTGCTACCCTTAAAGTCCAAACTGATCTAGGTGTGCTCAGCAGCATTTGGCCTTCTGTATAGAGAGCTCTCATGGGTGAATGCACTGAGATTGTCTTCTGAAGGTATATGAGTGCTCTCGTTGCATCATTACAATTCTTATTTAATTTTCACTTTTCACTTTTTTCAAGAGGATTAAGTCCTTTATTGGCAAAAAGTGCATAGTGGGTCTTGCCTAGGACATGTAATGCCATTTCCTGAAACATCAAACAAATCTTATTGAAACATTTTCTGCGCTCTTGGATATATATTAATGTTTATCTATTAAGTTGATATTAACGGTGCTTCAATATTCAAGCACCAAATTTAAGGCTGCCCTGCAATTATGACTCAATGTCAGAACTTCCCAGAAGAGGAAGGCATAGGTGGTTGTACTCAGATGTTCCTCCCAAATTTCGCCAAGAATTTAACCACAGAATACAGGAAACAGATTTCCAGGACTGCATCTCATAGGGAAGAGAGAAGATTTGGAGGAAAAGAAAGAAACCCTTTGTCTTCAAGACCCCCACAGTGCCAGACACGTCACTGGATGCAGGGTTTCAATCTCACACAGCATGGGTAGCAGATGAGCGGTTTATGTACTGGAGGCAAATATTGCTTCTGGTAACGACTACAGCTGTTATGGAAATGTTGTCATATTACACAGTGTACGTGCCTAAAATATCAAACTAAGCATTACTGTACATACATTGAGGCTTATAGACTCTTCCAAGAGGATGGCAGTGACGCCTTTGGAATAACCAGAAAATATCCTGGGACACAGAGCCTACAAACAAAAAAAATAAAGACATGAGCATCTACAAAATGCTAAAAGTGTAAATTATAGAATTATGCCAAGGTTAAAAATGAGGAAAAATCACACAAAAGTGGACAATCACAGAGACTGGGTATGAACTTCCAGAACCTTTCTGTATTGTGGTATGGTTGTTGTCTCCTTATAAATGTGATCTGGCCCTTCTGATTCTGCTAATCATTAAAAGATGTGTAGAATTGATAATTTGATCCTTGACATTGCTTGTGTAGTTCCTTCCCTGCATGGATGTGGGTTAGGGCTTGTGAGAGAACTTGCAATCAAGGCAGTGTTTAGTCAAGTTACATGACTATAAGCAGCTGTTTCACTTGACCGGTAGGAGACATCATAGTCATTCCATACAATGAGATAGTGCGTCTGCCGCTTTCTGAGGTGAGAATCTGAACTATTTCTACCTCAAATTCTTGGAAACTATCTAACCCAGGAAACATGCTCCACTGGATACATGTGCCAAATAACAAAGAGACATAAGGGAAAATCAGCAGATCCCACCAACTGTGAAACTAGAAATGTACAAGAGAAGCTGACTTGAATTTTAGATAGGTACTTGGAATGGTCAATTGTTTGGCGTAAAGTGAGACACAGTCTCCTTCCTTGTACACTGGATATGGTTTGCTGTGTTCATCCACAAACTGTACATAATACAGTTGGTCCTTCACCAAAGTTTGCTTCTGGCTGTGTGAATCATCTTAAAGTTTTCCAATACAGCCGGGTCTGAGAAAACTGGATCCTTACCCAGAACTCCATAATCTAGAGTGGATGCAGTAAGCACGAAGGAAAGGTTCTAATAGACTATGCAAAAGTTATTGTATGTGAATTCAGCAACGTATTCCCTGGTCCTAAAACCAATCTATCAAAAATATCTCTGGCACTGTTCGAGAGCCTGGTTGACCTTCTCTGTTTTTACATTGGTCTGTAGTTATTGGCATCTGGATTTAGGGGCATATTATCAAGAATGGCCATAAAATTATCGCAGTTTTAGCGGCAGGAAACTGCCGCTAAAGCGGTGATAAGCGGTTTGATAATATGATCTTGTGAATTCCCATAGCAGCCCAGGTTCTGGTGTTAACCTGGGCTGCTATGGGAATTCACAAGGGCATATTTTCAAGCCCATTATCGCCGCTTTAGCGGCAGTTTCCTGCCGCTAAAGAGGCGATAATTTTATCACCGTTCTTGATAATATGCCCCTTAGAGTTGACCAAATCTAAGGTTTTTATTAATTCCTATCAGAACTTAGACAAAACGAAGGTATACATTGAGCTCCCTTATTTCTCCTTGAAAGATCAGTGATAATTCAGGAGATAGTGGAATCTTAGCAAGAGGAATTAAATAGACCAGTTTTGTAAGGCAATCGAGCAAAATCAATATTGTAATCAAACATAATAAAGAGGTAACTCAACTATAAAATGCATACACAAAGCATATCCATTTATAATAGAATTCATTTGCACTTTTGAATGTATGCTTAATGATAAAAATGCTCAAGTAGAAAAGGGCCTGATTCCAAGGTAAACTTACACTTTTTTGTAAGTTTACGGTTGTTTGCTATTCACAATGGGGTTTTTGGGGGGGGGGGGGGGGCGGCCGACCACCGGGAGGCCTGCCACCCCCGGGGGCTTTGGGGCCCGGAGGAAGGGGGGAGAGCCTGATCACGGGTTTCCTGGGGGGTCTTGGGCTGGTTGGGCTACGGGCTGCGTTTTTGGGCCGTTTTTGGGCTGGGCTGTGGGGCTGGTTGGGCTGGGGAGTATTTCTTTGGACATTTTGTGTCACTGTCCACCATTTCGGTGGCAGTGACACAGCGGCCGGAGGGGGTCCCTGGGCTCTTGGTTTTTGGGCTCGTGGTGCGGCATTTGTGGTTCGTGGTTGACGGGTCGGGTAGCAAGGGCGGTGTCTGCACTGTGTACGGAAGGCGGCGATCCTACCTGTGGCTGGCGGTATGCAGGATCCCCGTGTGGTGGAGGCTCTGCGATTGCATGGGGGATGCAGGGCGGCTCAACCTGGTGCGGCCGGCTGTTCAGGTGAGGAGGCCGTAGCGGGGCGCTGCCAACGGCGCCGCGGCAGCTGTGATAGCCTGTGGGCCCCCGCGGTCTTGGCCGCGGAGGGCCCGTGGTCCGGGAGAGAGGGGCGGGCAGCGGGGGCGGGTGACGCCGAGGCCGGGGACGCGGAGGAGGGGGGCGGGGAGAAAGAAGGCGGTGGAGGCAAGGGCAGAGTTGGCATTTGTGGTTGGAGCTGGGGGGCAGGAGGGGGGCGGGTGGGATGCCTGTGAAGGAGGTGGAGCACGTGGGGGGGTGGGGTAGGGGCTTCAATGCAGGACAAAGGGCAGGGAGGGGTGCCAGATGGTTGTGGGGGGGCAAGTGTGCGGCCACAGGAGGTGGGGTGTGGGGAGGACAGAGCAGCGGCTGCGGGGCACGGAGCAAGGCCGGGGGGAGGGGGGAAAGGGCAAGGGGGGCGGGGAGGGGGGAGTCCCCATTACTCATTGAGGAATCCGAGTTGGAGGGGGAGGGGAGGGGGAGGGGCTGGGGGGAGAGACAGACCTGGACTGGGGATCATCTTCGGGGGAGGGGGAGAATTGGGTGAGGCCCAGCATGCCAACGTCGCCGGCGGGGGAGAGATGGAGGGGAAAGAAAGGGGGGGTGGGGAGGGCCACTGGGGGGAGCTGGGGGTGGTGCAGGCGGGGGTCCTGGGTGCCCGGGTGGGGGGGCCGAGTGGGGTTGGGGTGGTGGATCACACCGCCCCGGGGTGGGGTTGGGGGGCGTGGGGCCGAGTTGGGGGGGCCGGGTTGGAGGGAGGCAGGGGGATCCGCGTCGGGCGCCGTGGGGCGTTTGGAGCGGGGAGGGGATAGCGGAAGCAGGGGGGGTGGCAGGAGCGGCCGTCGAAGAGAGGGGGACACTCCGCGGGGTGGGGAAGGGGGCCGCAGAGGGGTTGGGGTGCGGGCGGAGAGTGGGGGGGCTGGGGGCGTTTTTTTCCCGGCATGCTGGACTCCCCATTTTTTCCTTGGCAGGAGCAGTGGGAGAGGTTCTCGGGTGAGCAGCTTGCGGCTCTGGGGGGGCAGGAGCTCTGGGAAAGGGCTCGTACGCCAGTTAGGCTGGACCGACTGGAGCCGTTGCTGGCGGCCTACCCGCGGGTGGACGATGTGGCCGTATTATGGCGGGGTTTCCAGGAGGGTTTCCGGTTGGGGTAAGAGGGGCCGAGGATTGCGCACTGGGCGGACAACCTGAAGTCGGTGAACGTGCGGAAGGGGGTGGTGCGAGAGAAATTGTTCAAGGAAGTGAGGGAGGGCCGGATGGCGGGCCCTTTTTCCGAGCTGCCGGTGCCGAACCTGATCATCTCCCCGATTGGGGTGGTGCCCAAGAAGGAACCGGGCCAGTTCAGGCTGATTCAGCACTTGTCGTGGCCTGAGGAGAATATTGAGTGGAACAAAGTAAGCAGGAGGTGAACTCCTCGTTAGGAGTATTAAGCCTGTAGGGAGCACTGCCTGATGGCGGACCCACTAGATAGACAGTATTCATGAGTACTGGGTCCCGTTCACCACCCCTGCGAAGTAAGATATCTGTATGTGGGAGGGTCCAGCATAAATTATGTTTTTTCCTCCCTCCTTTCTGTTTTTCGAGCTAGTGTACCGAGTTGCCCACTGTTGGCTGGGTTACTTAGTTACCAAGCTTTTCTCAAAAATGTTTTCGAAATCCTTCTAATGATTGTTTTTGGAATTTGAGTGTCAATCTCTGAGGACGAACAGGACTCGCTTGTCTGTATTGTTTTGACTAGTGAGTGGACACCCCCCGGATGTCATTGTCATTTTTAGCTTTGTTGTTAAAGATCGCATCAGGCAATGCCTTGACCATTGCTTGTTTTTCGCTGTCTTTGAGCATTGCATATTATTGGAAACTTTATCACCATTCCGGGTGCTCGTCCGTATGCATCTATCTCGATCTAAAATGGCGGCACACACGCACACCACGTCATTGAACGGGGGCAGGGCCGCATCCCCCGACTACTCCCGCATTCGCCCTGGTGGTCGCAATGTGGACCGCCGGAAGCGCCGGAGGGACGCGGCAATAGTAAGGGTGTTTGTGCGCATTTGAATGAGTGGAACACTGTGATAGAAAGGTATCGCTATACAGGCAGCCAGCCGCTGACCAGTTGGCTGATACTGATGCCTACCTGTTACGGTGCCCGATTTAGCACTCGAGTTACAAGATACAGTGGTTGGGAGAACGTGAGAATAGCGCCTCGGTGTTTTAGCACCTAACAACGGTTGAAGTGATGCATATGTTGATGTGTTTGATACGATATGGAATCGGTAATTTACTACTATGAAACATCGCCCTATCGAGTAATGAAAGCTGTACAGGCATGACCTTTGTGGTGCAGGCACTATGTACCATTCTGGGGGGACACAGCTCCTCGGGGGCTTTTCAATTTTGGCCTCATTAGACAAAGACACGAAAACCATTTTAGCGGTACTCACTCTATCTTATGGCCTCATTGTGTGTTTTTTATTTAGGTGACTCTAGACACGTTGAGCACTGGGAGGACACGTGATCACTTGACACGGGGTCCACCATATGATCGCTGGTATGTGATGCCTTGGCGATTATAAGGTAAATGACTGTCTTTTTTATGTAAATTAATGTGTGGCATAAGTATGGGTGAATTCGCCCTGAATATACTAAATCCTTTGGCTGTAGGGCTGTATATTGCGGTATACTCACCGCTGCACTCCGGATTTTATCTACACAGGTCCTTTAAATTGACAAGGTGTGAAGATTGGGGATAGTGCATCCCATTTTTTGCCCTGATGAAGTTGCTGAGCTTGGAGCAACAAAACATGTCGGCAGCAAACAAATAATGATGGTATATAACTAACCATTTTTAATTGAAGGGTTGCCGCACCAGAATAAAGATAGATAGCTAGCAAACTTCTTCATCATTTTTATTCTTGTTTGGAACCTATCTTCTTGGTTCATCTTCTATAGGGTCTTGGTATTTCTATTCGCACAATAAATGTTGGTAATTGTATAATATTGGTGTATTTGTCACTATTCCTATTTGTGCACATATACATGTCTGTGTGTGTCTCTTAGTTTCTTCACCCAGAGAGAGTGAACAATGATGAGAAGTGGGTAAACTGGTGATTGCCTACCAGGAACCCCCTCGGGTGTTTCGACCGTGAGGCACTCTCTCTGTTCTCACTTTAATTTTTGGGTGTCAATGTACAGGGACCTGTGCTTATCCATTTTTAGAAATCTATGTATCTTGACCTTGGGTACAGTGTTAAATCACACGTTAAGGGATTCTAGATTTTTGATGACATATCAGATCCCCCGCTTGGTCTAAATCTTTGATGCGTCTTGTCTTGGTAGGGCTCTTTGTGATTAAGAGTTGTTTGAGTGGGGGCGGCTCTACCAGGCACTTTCCCCCTACACCCCTAAATATTGAGGGGTCGGTGGATATGGCGTGGAAGATCGTGGCGGCGGTAGGGCCAGGTGCTCTGATGGCAAAGTGCGACATCAAATCGGCGTTCAGGTTGCTCCCGGTGCACCCGGAGGATTTCCACTTGTTGGGAATTCAATTCGAGGGGAGCATTTTTGTGGACAAGGCACTGCCGATGGGGTGTTCGATCTCCTGCGCGTTGTTCGAGCGTTTTAGCTCTTTCCTGCAGTGGGTTTTTTCCTGGCCCACAGGCTCTGAGACGGTGACACACTATTTGGAATATTTATTTCTGGTGGGGCGGCCCGGTTCGATGGATTGTCAGTGACAGTTGCACACTTTCCAGGAACTAATGGGCTACTTGGGAGTTCCCCTGGCGCCAGAGAAGACGCACGGTCCCAGTTTGGTGCTGTCATTTTTTGGCATGGAGCTCGACTCAGCGGCCATGGAAGCACGCCTACCGGACGACAAGAAAGAGGCGATGTTGGCTTTGGTAAGCGGCATGTTGGACAGGCGAAGGTGACGGTGCGGGAAGTACAGGTGTTGTTGGGGCACTTAAATTTTGCGTGTCAGGTGGTGCGAGCGGGGCTGCCGCAGGTTAGGCCTGGCGTTGTAGGGGTTGACTTTGACGCATCATCACGCGAGGTTGTCGGCGGGGTCGAAGGAGGATTTGCGGATATGGCAGGCGTTCCTGGAGCGCTTTAACGGGGTGCCCATGGTGCCGCCGGAGGACTGGGAATGGGACGTTACGATGTACTCCGACGCGGCGGGGGTTGGAGGTTTAGATTTGTACTGGGCGGGCCGGTGGTGCGCAGAGCAATGTCCGCCGCAGTGGCAGGCGGGGGGCCGCAGCATCGCGCTTTTGGAGTTGTTCCCGTTGGTGGTGGCAGTGACGGTGTGGGCGCCGGAGTTGGCGCACAAGCGGGTATTGTTCAGAGTTGATAACATGTCCGTGGTACAGGTGGTGAACAGGCAGTCGGCGCAGGACCCGCAGGTTCTCAAATTGATGAGAGTGTTCGTGTTTCGTTGCCTTGAGCATGACATATTGTTTCAGGCCAGACATGTGCCTGGGGTGGACAATGACATTGCGGATGCTTTGTCTCGTTCACAGTGGCAGAGGTTCCATGGGCTAGCCACGGAGGCGGAGGAGTCCAAGACGCCGGTTCCGAGAGAGATGTGGTCGGTGGGAGACGCAGGGTCATTCAGCTGGTGAAGTCGTCGGTGGCGGCGTCCACGTGGAGGGCGTATGAGCAGGCGTGGGCGGAATTTCGTCACTACGATGTGGTAAGGCAAGGGGACCGGTGGCAGAGGGAGGAGCAGGTGGTACGTTTCATTCTGGCCATGATGGATAAGGGTTTGTCCAAGGTGACGATCGCGGGAAAATTGTCGGCGGTGGCTTTCATGGGGAAGTTGTGGTGGGGGTATGCGCCGTCGGCTTGGGAGTTGGGGACGAGGCTGTTGGAAGGCTGGGCACGGGAGAGAGGCGCGCGGGTAAGGCAGAGGCGGCCCATTACGGAAGAGATGCTGAGAGGTCTGAGATCCGCACTGCCATCGGTGTGTCGCGATGCAGGAGAGACTGTGTTGTTTTCCACAGTTATGTCATGGCTGTTTTTTGGAGCGTTCCGGGTATCGGAGCTGGTGGGCCTGAAAGACGGACGGGGGTGCTGTGGGAGGATGTGGAGTTGCAGGAGACGGAGGTAGCAATACGCTTGAGGCGCTCCAAGACAGACCAGTGGGGGGTGGGAACCTGGGTAGTGTTGGGGCCGGGGAGGTTGGACGGCGTTTGTCCCGCAGAGTGGGGTAGGCGTTGGGCAGCCGGGCGGCAGGAGATCGGGGGGAGGTATTTGGTCGAGGGATGGTCAGACGGGTGACAGCGGGGCAGGTGTTGGGGGTCCTGCAGCACACCCTGCGGTGGATGGGTGAGGACCCCATGGCGTTTGGAACGCATTCCTTTAGAATAGGGGCGGCGACGGAAGCGGCACGCAAGGGATGGGGGACGGAAGACATAAAGCGATTGGGTCGGTGGAAGTCGGATTGTTACAAGACTTACGTCCGGTTGCGGGGGGTATGCAAGAGGCAATGACGTTGTCATGGTTTTGCCGCCCGCTGACATGTGTGTCTTTTCAGGTGCTGTGGAGGGCCCAGCTGTGGCGGAGTTGCAAATCTACATTGTGGGGCATTCCTTTGTAAAGCAAGCAGAGAGGGCCGAGTGGGACAGGCATCGGAACCTCAATTTGGAATTGGACAACAGATTGTTTAGGTGTCACTGGCGTGGAAAAGGGGGGATGCTTTGGCACGAGCTGGTGCCGGTGTTGAATAATGTGGCGCGGGGTGTGTGTGCCCGGTTGTGGTGCTAATTCATGTGGGAGAAAACGACCTGGTTGTGTGCAAGGGACTGGCTCTGATGAAGCAAATGAAGCTGGACTTGTTGGAAATTCGGTCAAAATGGGCAGGATGCCATGTGATCTGGTCGGAATTCATTCCTAGGAGGGTCTGGCGGGGGCAGAGCGTCCAGGGGCGATAGACAGGACCAGGAGGAAAATCAATAGAGATATGAAGGAGTTTTGTGCCAAGGAGGGGATTGGGCGTATGAAACATCCTGACCTGAATTGTGGGGCAGTGTATTTTTTCAGTGAGGATGGGGTACACTTGTCTCGTTATGGGAGGGAGCTCTACCTGGTACAGATGAAGGAGGCCCTGGATGTAGCTTTGGCGGTGCGGAGATATTCAAAGGGGGGTTCCTAAGGGGGGGGTCGAAAGTCACTACGTGGCTTTTGAGTGGTGCATTTCATAGAGAAAAGGGACTAAGTTGGAGCACTGGGATGGTCTGTACAGGGGGTGGGGTTTCTTTGCAGGGGTCGAGGAATGTTTAAATCAGATAGGAGGCATGTGGCAGAGGAGATGTGGTGGTTATGTTGTGAGTATGTTGTGTTTGGGGGAATATCTTTTAGGGGAGGGGGTGGGAGGTCCGTTCAGGTATTCCTTATTTAGTGAGGCTTAGTTTTGTTCGGTGCAGGCCAAGGTCATTGGGTTTTCAGGATGCACCTGCTTCCAATAAAGCGACCTTTGTCACACCTTACTACAGTGTCTGTGGTCGGTCATTCCCCCCCCCCCGCCCTCCTGGGTGGGCCCCAAAGGAATTTTACTAGAAGTATATTTACTACTGTGAAGTCTGCGCACATAAAAAGATAGGACTGTCGTATTTTTTTAATGTGCGGAGACTCTGCATTTGTAAAGATGCTACTTGTAAAGTACCTTTGTGAATTTACACAAAAGTGTAAGTTTACCTTTGTGAATCACACCCTACATGTGTAATCTAAAATCATCATGTTAAATATGACAAGATTGCGCACCTTGTCGAAGGTCGCAGATATTAAATCATGTGCTTCCCACTTGTACAAATTACAGAATCGTGCCAGACACTGTAATTAATGCAGTCTGTTACGTGGCTTACCATAAAGCAATTGGCACGGTCCCAGTTGTCAAGATACACTTGCAAGAGTTTAACAAAGATGAACAAAGCAGGGTGATACACTAATTCAAAGTGAGTGGACTCTAAGTTGATTTAAAATGTATTCCCCATAACGTATCTGTAGTTTTTTAAATAAAGATTGTACATAAACCTTTTGTCAGTTAATGCTGGCTATCCTACCATGGTGCTGATCCCAACTGCTTAGTTGAGTTAGTAGCATTTACTCTCTTTTCTGCACAATAAGCTTATTTTACTGTCTTTCCATCACAACAATGTGAGTTGATTTATTCTACTGATCATTGTTTTCTTCATTAACTATTGTGTTTTGTATTTCATTGTGTCAACATTTTCAATTCACTTATACACAGTTGTTTTCTGGCATTGTGAGTTCTATAGGGCAAATGTGCTTCTATTTTAAGCAGCGCAGCCAATAAAGTTGCTCCTATGAAAGGGATAGAGCAGGAAAGCACTGTATCGAAGAATAAATGATGCTGTTGTTCTTTTCCCAAGCATTGGCATGCAATTAGACTACCTTGCGCCACACAAACACATTTGCACCATAGTGCAAAGATGTGTGTGATGTCCAGTAAAATATTTGTATCAGATGGTTCTGCTTCCAGTAAAAAAATGATATGCTTTGATTAAATTCAAAACCTTTTCCACTTTGTGAGTGGGACACATGCAAAATTTTGAGAAGTGCCAGTGATTTATCTTACTTTGCACCTCAAAGAGCCAGAGGGGCGTATTACGAGTCAGGCGACTGGCTGTGGCGGTCCTACGGCTGCCCTATTCTGATGCAGCCATTCAGGACAGCCAACGCTGTGCCAGGGAACGTCCCTGACAATGGTGCAGTGGGCAGGGCTATCCAATATGCAAGGTGGGACCGCCACAATTCACAGAGCATTTTATGAGTTTACCCACTGTGCACCTTTTCATGGTGGTAAACTGGCCATAAAAAGGCTAGCAGTGGGGAAACAAAGGGGGACCTACAGGGCACCCATGTCCTCACTGCCATGAGAATGCATTCAGGGGGGCACAACATGTGCCACCCTGTTTGCATGCACCCTTCACAGTCTAACCTCTTTTGGATTAACATTCCGGTGTCCAATTTCAGGGCACAGCCGTGGTAATGGGAAAAGAAAAGCCCCCATACACAAGCTGTACTCGTAATCTGGTGGGCAGACAACATTTATGTATTCCATCTAAATAATGACCATGGTAACGGATAGGCTATTGAATTACTGGTTGATATCAAACTGCTGATTGACAGGAACTTCCACTAGAGCTGAGATAAATACATGAATCCCAGTAATCTGAATGCAATTTAATTACATTTTAAAGTCATCTGATAACCTATTATTTGGGTAATAGAGTTGCACAGAGGTGCTGGCAAAAGACTGCAACATCTCTCCCTTACAGATTATGACTATCCTGCTACTCACCTTACATGCACTGGGCCATCATACATCAAAATGCCTGGATTAATGACACTTGAGGATATTACCTGAATTAACCTACAAAGATCTTCTTGTTGACCATAAGATAAATGCCATTGTAATTTAACCACTTAATCTGCTATTCCAGGAGCATGTCACACAGCATACTGTGTTCAGACATGCTCAAGTGAGCAAATATGCTGTAGATATTATTGTAAATTTTCTGGATGGGTAAATACATTAAGTGTATGACAATTAGAACCCAAATATAGTAACCTAACTATGAAAAATTGGTTTGTTGGTTCAGAAAGGCGAAACTACTCAAGCAACAGCTACAATTATTGTCAAGGTGAACCACAAAAAGTCACTAAATTAACCTGTGCTTTTCCCCCTGGTAGTTTGGCACAAAAACAGTCCGGCTTAACTTAGAGGCAATGTGTAAAGTATGTATGCAATATCTAAATGGTAATAAAGTGACAACACAACACAAGAAATACCCCACAACCATTTAGAAAAAAAGAGTACATTTTAACAAATTATTTGACACCAAAAAGATAAAAAATGCAATCAGTAGAGCCAGAGTTTAAAATGAAATTTAGCCCCTAAAAGATCAAGCGTCAACTGCGGACATCTAATTGTGCGAGACTAGAGCAAAGTCAAAAGTTATGCCCGACCGCGATGGAGTGTGGTTCGATTGAGCCCAGTCTCCCCATACTTTTGGATGTAAAAGAAATTTAAAAGAAAATTGTCTAAGAAGGTAAAATTCAGTGGAGCAAGGCAGGAGGAGGTTCCATCTTCGGGAAGCCTCTGGAAAAATTTGCGGTGAAGATGTTCGGACTTTTTGGGAAGTTGAAAATCTCCAGCAGGATGAAGCTGTACGCTGTAGTTAATGAGGGCTTAACCCCTTCGACGCTAATGACAAAGCCAGCTCGTCATGGGCGTTACCCCGCTACGCGGATGACGAGCTGGCTTTGTCATAAACAGCGCGATTTTGAAAAATCAGCGCACAGCGGGAAAACGCGGTAGCGCGGTAGAGGTTAAAGGAGCTAGATGCCCCTTCTACAAAGAGCTGCAGAGCAGGTTTGCTACTGCTGCGAAGAAGGTAGCGGCAGAGCTGCAAAGTCAGGGCGGCTGGCAATGCACCTTGGGCAGATCAGCAAGCAGGTAGGTCCTGGTCTCCTCCCAGTTATCAGGGCTATGTTTGGGCGAAAAAATTTTAAGTCACCAAGTTTTGGATTTGGGCTATCTGGGCATCTTTAGCACTACTTCAAAAGGTCCAGTACTCCCCTCACCTCACCTGGCAACAGGTCAGGGCGTGAGGCACCGCTCTGAAGAATAACAAAGCAAAAACCAGTGACAGTAACAGACCCAAACAAGTGGTCTAGACTGTTTGCAACAACATCCTGTGACTACTAGAAAATCTTTGTCAAAACAGGAAAAAGAACTACATGCAATCTGTTGATGATGTCAAAACAAAAATAAAACGCTTGATCCAACTATAAAATGTATCTCAGCTATGTTGCTGGATATTGATCAGATGTAAAGAATATCCTTACAAAGCTATAAATCTGTGGCACAAGTAATGTGCGTGATGTCGAAATTTGCCTTAGTCATGATATTCAAAGACAAATGTGGACCCACATTTCATGTAAACTATATGTCCAAGTTAGTGCTAGGGTAATAGGCAGATATGTCATGCTAAATCAGATGCAGACACACCGTATACAGAACACCTCTTTGTCTGTGATCCAAAACTGTTCATGTGCGAACAATTAATGCACAGACATCGGAACTCCGAGGGGTATTGGAAAAGTTAAGCCGCAACCATTTCTAAAGAAGATGTCCAAATGGTATATAGGGGTTGATTATGATTGCGGTAAATCCGCTTTCTCCGGGCCGGTGGAAACCACCGCCCGCCCGGAGGATGCGGATTCACCGCCGCGTTCCGAGAAAACACCCACTGCCAGATTAGGATGGCGGTGGGAACAGCAGCGGACAGCAGGTCCGTCCGCCGCTGATCCGCGGGGTATTGACCGCAATTTGGTGGCGGTGTCTTCAAGACCGTCAGCCAAATTAGGCATAGGAATTTGACAATTAACCACTAGAGCAAATATAGGCAGTATCTTGACAAAAGAACAAGGCTATGCAAAAATTGAATTCACAGCTTGGCTGTTTTCCTAAGCTTGCAAAATTCCAACTAGCATGAAATAATGACAAATGCCACATACTGCCAGTGAAAATTGAAAAATAAAACAGAGACTAACATTCTGTACTGAATTTACAATATATTGTTGGTGTGTTCATGCAATAGAAGTTATTTTGGAAGTCTGTTGTTGCTACTGAAATTGATGTATGAACATTTGCGTGATATAAATAATAAAGATGGGACATATCCTATGGCAAGTCACTTTAATTTGAAATATCAAAGTGATGAATGGCTATTGAAATAATACAGAATTGATTATGGATATACCAAATCAAATCTACAATGACGATAGATAATTAAAATCATGAAATGGACACACACACATTACTTTACTCATGAGTATTTTGCTCATGTCTAACACACGAAGTGCTTTGTATAACAACCCTTCTTGATAAAGATAATGTTGACCAAAACGTGGTGATGTCATGTCTTTCACGGAACACTGACTAAATATCGACCACAAAATTATAGAATGGACAAAATATCGACACCAAAATATCGAAGATCAGAATATTGACTCCCTATCTAGAAACAGGTAAGTACAAAAATATCGAAGACAAAATATCGTTGTTTAACATATAGTTTGTAAAAAATATCGCTTTTTTAAAAATATGTTAAAAGTAATATTATCTTAATTAAATAATCAATATCATTAAATAAAATATACTTAAAATTAGTTAAAAAAATTACAATTAATAAATAATATATATAATGTCTAAAAATAAATTTACATCTGCGTTGGATAGCGGTAGGGTAAAATGTACTATACCTACTCCAGTGAGTGCAACAGTAGGGAAAGCATTGGATACTGTAGGGGTAAAAATTACTATTGCCACTCCAGAGAGTACAACAGTAGGGAAAACGTTGGATAGCGGGAGGGTAAAAATTACTATTCCCACTCCAAAGAGTGCAACCGTAGGGAAAGCGTTGGCTAGCATAGGGGTAAAAATAACCATTCACACTGCAGACAGTGCAACAATAAGGAAAGCATTGGATAGTGTAGGGGTAAAAATTACTATTCCCACTCCAGAGAGTGCAACAGTAGGGAAAGCGTTGGATAGCAGGAGGGTAACAGTAGGGAAAGCGTTGGATAGCGTAGGGGTAAAAATTACTATTTCCACTCCAGAGAGTGCAACAGTAGGGAAAGAGTTGGATAGCGTAGGGGTAAAAATTACAATTCCCACTCCAGTGAGTGCAACAGTAGGGAAAGCGTTGGATAGCAGGAGGGTAAGAATTACTATTGCCACTCCAGTGAGTGCAACAGTAGGGAAAGCGTTGGAAAGTGGGACGGTAATAATTACTATTCCCACTCCAGAGAGTTCAACAGTAGGGAAAGCATTGGATAGCGTAGGGGTAAAAATTACTATTCCCATTCGAGTGAGTGCAACAGTAGGGAAAGTAATAATTTAATTTTTAAATACAAATAAATTAATTGTCAATACTAATAAAAAATTTAATAAAATTAATTACCAATTACAAAATATTGAATAATCAATTAATTATAAATACCAATAAATATTATTTATAAAAAAGTAATTACCTATTAATAATGAATTAACAACCAATTAATTTTCAAAACCAAAAATGTAATAAGTAATAACAATTACCAATTAATATTTAATGAACAATACATTTATTATCAATACACAAAAATAAGTTCAATAATTACTCAATTACAATTAAATTACTTCTCACCCTATTACCCTATAAACCCACAACCCGCTCCAAATAATAAATTAATACAATTAACATGATTATCAATTAATCCATTAATAACAATTCATTACCAATTAATACAAAATAATTACCAATTAATAAACAACAAATTCATTTTCAATACCAATAAATAAAAATAAATGTTACTTAATTACAATTAAATTACTTTCCACCCTATTCCCCTATAAACCCACAACCCGCTACAGAACTAAAGCGCAAAATTGAATTAAAAACAATTAATATAATTCCTTAAAAGTCCTATTTAATTTACTATTATTAAATTATTTACCACCCTATTCCCCTATAAACCGACAACTCGCTATGGAATTAAATTACGCAAAAATTAAAAAACATAAAATTAATTACTTTAAAAAAAAAGATACATTACAAAAATAATTCACTTTTAACACATATACTAACATAAAAAACACTCAACAAAATCGATATTATTAAAAATCCAATGTTATCATGCTTTTCATATTTTATGCTTACCGTGTTTTTTTTTCCTTGCCTTTTCCCTTTTTCTCATCTTGTACCCAGATTTCTTTTATTATATTGCTCGCATTTGTATGATTGTATTACTCTGCTCAGATTCTTTACTTTGATACCACGTTGTACTTTGTTTTGACACCTGGTTTTCTCTCTTATTACTATCAATAAAATTTTCTTGAACTTAAAAAAAAGAAATTCAATATATTTTAATGCCTATATTATGTACTTTGATATTTTGACAGTCTATATTACTTACCTGCATTTCGATTTTATTAACCACTATGTTATGTCCATTCGATATTCTGTCCATTCTATATTTTGACTTCGATATTCTGTCCATTCAATATTTTTGATTCGATATTGGGTATAGTTATCGTCTTTCACTGATCACATCTATTAAATTCACCTAAAAAGGCACAGAAGTGAGCCTTTCATTTGCAATGATAGGCATGGTTGGAGACTTGACACATAAAGAAGCTGCTTTATTATTATTATTCAAATGTTTTCAGTATATATTGTGAACATGCTGCATGTTATTCTCCTTTTTTCTTACTTTACTTTTAAAACGTAACTTGTTTTTTTAAAAAGCTGCTGAGAGAGGATCAGGTTTTTTTGTACATTTTATTCAAGACCCTGAAATGGAAGTATTTGCCTCAAATGCTTGTTATATTCCAGAGTTAGGCCGATGTAGCAAAGCAGCTTATTTCTTACATTGTCCTCACAAATAACATTTCCAGCTGTGATCTTTTGCGCATATTTGCATGCTCGACAATGTTGGGTTAGTTTCTCTGAAAACAAAACTTGTTTTTACATCTAGCTTCGCACAACATTATCACAACGCCCTGAATGTCATGTACAAGGTCTTGTTTCGCTCTACGTACAAATGCCATCACTATTTCCATCCACAGGGCGACAGGGCAATCTATATATCCATAACATCTATAATCTATGCACAAATTTCAAGGCTGCTTTCCATTATAAAAGATAAGCATCCTGATAGATTAGCAGAGGAGGCACTTCCTCTGACACCCAGAGTCCTTGCATGCTGAGAAATCACAACGCAGCAGTCTGACATCTCGTGAGGGGTGTCCAGTTCATGACCAAGACGAGGTCCTTCACTCTATCCCATCAGTTAATGGGCTTGGATCGTCCCTTGGGGGATACTTGGCTCTACACCTACACACACTCTAGGTACGCTTAGAGCAGTGTTCGCATAGGAAGAGTACGCTAGATTACTGCCTTGTTTATATACCTGTATATATACATAGTTTAGCACCATGGTGGAACTATATTTACTATTTACTCTTTTGGTGCTTGCAATCACATGTATCTGCTTCTGTCTACTAACCATTGCAGCACATGTATTTTATGCAAGAATAACATTGTTTTAATAAATATTATTGAAATGTCTGTGTATTTTTCTCTGAGAATATGTAAGCAAGAGTGACTGAGTTAAAGGATCTGTACTGTTTCCTTGATCCCTGAGCGGTCAGTGTTGTCATTGTCAGTGGTTGCCAGAAAACCATTCGCTCACTGGTAGGTTGGGGGCTTACAGTGGCACTGTGAGCTAACTGGTCTATAGGCCAAAATATCCTGCTGGGGTATATGGAATCAGTCTTGACGCCAAGCTCTTAGTTTATGTTGTCCAAACAATGTGCAAGTCCTACGAATTGGTAGGAACTACATAACATGCTATCCTAAGGGAGTGTGCCCTCATTAGAACTAGGGGGTGGTGCCACGCAAATGTCGGGAAAAACACTTAGGGGCCCATTAGGATGTCTGGCGGATCGCCACCACCATGCGGGCGCTGGCGATCCGCCAGGCATCCTTACTCGCCCGCCACCCATTTCCCCCGCCATATTACTATGGCGGGGAGACCGCGGTGGACGGAAAGACCGTCCGCCGCTTTTCCACCCCGGACACCGCCAGCCATATTTGCATGGGCCAAAAAGGATGCCTTTCGGTGGCAGCAATGCCACCACGGAAAGGCAGGCGGTCTTCACTTCGGGGGCCCCCTGCGGGCCCCCACGGTGAAGGCGAGGTGGGGGGGCGCACATGGGGGGTACCTGTGGTACCACCCTGCATTTGCATATGCAATGCGGCAGGCACCACGCGGTGCCTGCCGCTTTGTGTATGCAAATGCACACATGCATTTTTAGTATTGTGGCGGGCGGTGCTGAGAACACCGCCCACCACAATGTTAAAAATGCAGGATGCGCCCACCACTGTGCCTTATGGCGGGCGGTCCCATTATCTGATAGGATGGCGGGCGGACTAAGTCCGCCCATCATCCTAATGACCCCCTTAGCCTTTGCATCAGAGCATTATTATGGATGTGGTCGAAGAGACACACAGGCAGTCAGAAGGTGCACTGACTGCACTAACAAGGGAGGGTGCACAATCAGTGCGTCCCCAAAAAGTGCCCTATGAAAGTAGAGAAACGCATCATCTCTCACTGTAATTGCCTGCTGGGAGATCTCTATCACCCCTTGTAAAGCAGGCCAGGTGCTGCCTGCCCTGTGAAAGATTAAATGAATTCTTCAAACAGATGCTACACCTTTCACAAATATGCAGTCCCCAGGGCAGCCATGAGTTCGCGTTTGCGCTATGAGCAGTGCATTACCTGTGCTAGGGCACACAGGCCCTGTTACATAATACCGCTCCAGGAGACTTCTATTACACAAACCTCCATAGTAGAAAGTGTCACAAAATGACTCAGAAGGGACCAGTTGTTACAAAATATTGCATTTAGCATAGTTCATTTTTCAGAAAATAGGACAGTCAATTTTTGCTACTTCTGTTTTAAGTTATGGGGCTGCAGAGATGAATAATGTTCTCCATAATCTCGAAAAATGGGTTCTGTGTGAGGTATGGTAGAAAGGCTCTGTCTACATCACTTTCAAGCACAGAGAGACATCATTTGGCCTGGGAAAAATAGGTCTACTGAAAGTTGCAAAGTTCATATTCTGAGCATTGGTGATATTTCTCCACAAAGGCAGGAGATTTGTGAGGGCCTTACTGTATATATTATAGGTCATCCTGTCTGAAAGATGTGAGCAGTTTTCCATTAACTCTCTTTCTTAAATATGGGTCCCTACCAGACTCACCAATCTCATTCCCTGTCAAATGTCATACGTGAGGTGAAGCTAGTAAGTCTGTGCACATCCTAAAATTGAAGCAGTATTATTTTCAGTTTACTCAATCCATTGAGAAATGCTGCTGCCTGATGCTTCTGTTAGTGTTAAAACCATTCTCTGACCTCTGCAAAGCCACTGTTGGTGTTACTACATATGATATTGTAGTGTATTGCAACTGTCTGCATAGTAGAGAAGATTATTTACTTTTCTGACAGAAGTGCATGGCATTATATAATGTATCAATTTAAAAGAGCCACTTGATTGTTGCCATAATCCTTTTTTTTGTATTTTTATATGTATCAATATGGTTGTACTAACCATGAACTGTTAACTCCAATGCTAAGTTAGAGTCACTAATCAGAGTAGCACAGCGACTATACCAAATGCTACGATTACCTCTCAAAGCACATTGACCATAAAAGAAGCTCCTTGTGTGGCCCCATTAACAGAGCACATGGCGAATATTTGCAAGGAATCCCCTTGGTAATTGTCCCCACCCCAGGCAAAAACTTACGGTCATGCAAGGCGCCTCAAATTTTGGAAACTGTGACCGTTCAGTTGGGTCCAGTCAACGACATTCACTTCATGCTCCACTCCACACCCCAAATCTCGAGTGTCCAGACATTACATCTAGAGACAGGGAAGGTGAAAAAGCTATTTTGAACCTATCACTAGATTGTACCCCCTACACCCTGGTACTCACTGGAGTCCCCCATCTCCAACTAGATCAGCTCACTGGTGGCATAATAAATTACTGTTCCAGGCTAACCTGTTAGATAACATCATCATGGCCAGACGAGTGATCTGGGTGGTCCGTATGACAAAATCAGTTAAAAGAGATTGTGTGGTCCTTAATTTCAGGGACCCAGAGCTAGTGCATTTCTTTCTGAGGTCCTTTAATTATGAGGCAGGAGGATACGACCCTTCAGGGTATACCCCGTGGGCTTTTCCTGCGCACCCATTAGGGGCAGCAATCAGTCTAAATCGCCTCCTAGCTTAGGCCCAAGAACTTATACTTATTCGCAGCAATCGGTGTCTACTCACTTCAACCGGTTTGGAATCCATCAGATCTCGCAGACATTTATTTAACAGTCAGTTCATCTCAAAGAAGTTCCTAAGGAGGGGTGAATTACACAGGCTGACCACAATTCAGGCAGATCGGCGGATGTGGCAGAAACCATAGATATAGGGCTTAAGCCCTGAGTGTGTCCCATATACCATCCCTCCATTGACAGTGTCAGGGGCCCAAAAGATCAGGGGAAATCTATCTCCTGTTTCAAAATCATCTCATGGAATGTTGCAGGCCTTTGTTCAAAGTTAGGGAATGAGGAATTGCTATGATACATTAGAGGCTTTGATCTCATTTGCCTCCAGGAAACTTGGTCGAGAGACAACAAATTCTTGGAGGGGTATCGCTCCTATTGTGTGCCTGCGTTACCCTCTGCTGCAGGGAGGGCCAAGGGTGGGATTACAGTTTTCATCTTGGTAATATATGGATCTCTAAAGGTTACTAGCATAAGTGCATCGCCCTGGTACCAACTGGTTATGATTGATAATTTAAGTAAAACCAAAATACTCTTGGTCAATTGGTACCATAATATCTTTGACCCACACAATTAGATGACCATCTAAACCCTTCAATACGAGCTCATGCAAATTACTGGGAAGTGGCAGCCACTTTGTATTGTCTGGGTAGGGGACTTTAACTGCACACTGTGTAAGCACAGTAATCAATGTGGGTGTGGAGTGGAAGATACGGAGGGACATCCCCTACCCCATTTTACCCATTCAAAGCAGGAAGAAGCTCTAAATTCTGACCTGATAAGGAATGACAAAGCCCTTATTAATTGTTGGGCCAAGAATTTCTCACTGCAGTGCCCCACTTACGTTGGAGGTGGTAGGGCTAGCTATATTGACTTAATGTTAATATCTAGAAACTTTTTTAAATGTATCTTGGATTTTGTGGTGGATCCCCATTGCTTAAGCGACCACAACTTCCTTATTGTCTCCCTTGAACTAAAAACTCAAGTAGAAGAGGGCGCTGATCGCGCGTTCAATTTCCATCGCCACAAGGGTGTCAGGTTGAACTGAGGAAAGATTGATCCCCTAGAATTTGAGGGAGATATTGTAAAATGCCATCCCTACTTAATTTTGGGGTGTCTAAATTCAGACTCACCTCATGAGGATGTTGTCAAGGAGTTTGGCTCAATATGTGCTGAGGTAGCCGCGAGGCTGACAAGGAGCCTTAAGTCTAGGCATCACCAGGAGGCACGGTGGTTTAAGCCTGACTGTTCTAGGGCCCATAAAGAATTTAAAAAGGCACTCCAAGCCTGCCCCCGTAATAGAGAGAAAATCAGAGTGGCAAGGCTTAACTATAAAACAATAATTGAGGGGGAAAAAGCTGACTCAAGAAACTTAGCATGGGAAGAACTAAGGAAAGCAGGAGACCTAAGAGATACAAAAACATTTTGGCAAATCATAAATCGCCCATTATTTGTGGAAGAAGCCAGGTAGATGGACTCTGTGATTTGGGGAGCTGATTTGGTTGCCCTTTTTAATGGTATTTTTAGTCCTAGAAAATAAGAGGGTGGAGGAACAATCAAGGGACCAGCCTGTAGACCTAGTGGCAGCTACAAAATTCAATAGGTCCATCACAGTAACTGAGGTGGAGGAGGCTTTAGCCCTGGGGTCCCGCCTGAAAGCCCCAGGCCCCGATGGGGTCCCTCTTGACCTTTTTAAAAATAATCCAAACCTGTGGGCACTTTTGCTGACAAACGTATTTAGAGCAGTAATTTTTGGCCCAATGCCCGTGACCTGGAAGGAGGCAATAGTGGTCCCCATTTAAAGGGAAATAAAAGTGACCCGGCCTGTTATAGGCCAATATCGCTCATTGATGCCACAGCCAAGATTTTGGGAAGATTTCTCCTCACCCAGATGGAGACATGGGCAACAATGATAAGAGCAATATCCAATACGCAATATGGTGTCAGGAAGGGGCTTGGTACGACTGAACAAAAGCCTAAACCTGTCCCTAATTTTTAACAAATACGTGAAGGCCAGGAAGGGTGCAATCCTTCTGGCCTTCATGGATTTGCCTAGTGCCTTTTGACACTGTTAATACAGAGAAACTGTGGCTATGCTGGAAAGCTTGGGAGTGGAACAAGCCCTGGTGTTGCTTATTCGTAGGATACACTTTAATACCACAGTTTCCATAAGATATGGCACTCAAGGGGAGGTAACTTCAACAGAGGGCGTCTGGCAAGGGTTTATTTTAGCTTCTTTTCTTTTTTTTTATTTACGCTAATGGTCTGCAGGCCGTCCTATTAAACAAAAGGCTGGATTTCCCCAAGATTGGTAGCAAGTCTGTCCCCTTGTTATCCAATGCTGACGATATGGTGCTAATGGCCACGACAACAAATGGCCTTCAGAATTTCCTGGACACTTTTATTGATTTTATGTTGTCTCTCGATCTTAAAGTCAATTTTATTAAATCATATATCACAGTCTACGGCCCAAAGAGCACAAAGACTAAGATCTTTGTAGCATGGGACAAGACAATAGAAAAAGTTGAGAATTTTATATACCTGGGTAATTTATTTAACAAATTAAGCTGGACACACTTGTGACAGCGAG
The DNA here is from genome assembly GCF_964261635.1 of Lissotriton helveticus. Lineage (NCBI taxonomy): Eukaryota > Metazoa > Chordata > Amphibia > Caudata > Salamandridae > Lissotriton > Lissotriton helveticus. The sequence continues at coordinate 879,029,891 of NC_136071.1, read as the reverse complement.
AGCCCATTACACAACTAGGGCGGTGGATGGGCTCTTCCGGTTCACCATTAAATTAGGTCACAAGCCTGTGAGGGAAATTCTTACTCTCTATAAACCAAATGTCTCGCGATTGCAACTTATGGCGCAGGGGTGTGGGGCATCATAACACACGTGGGTTACAAATGAAAATAAATTCACTAAAAGGCTGCTGATGACGCCCAAGAGTGCCCCTAACTGCAAATGCCACGATGAATTAGGCCTAGAGCTGTTGGCAGACCATATAGCTGGTGCCCCTCTTCTATTACGGTCGAAAATCTGGCTTTCTGAAAAACGAATGTTCTCACGAGAAATCATAAAAGATTGTCAAACTCTGGCCAACGCTCTTAAAATACCATCGCTTCGGTTCTTGAAAGACAAATATCATGAAATAGGCCTGGGCCACTTTCATGATAAATCAAATCTGTGTTACCCCTGTGCACTCGAAATATCTTATATACTGTTGTCCAAAATTTTCACACATTCCACTTTTATGATAACCCTGAAAGTCTCCCACTGAACGCCAAAGTTATCATCAAATTGGCTTTGGTTTCAAGGGGAAACATGCGCTATTTCCGGTAAGACGAATTTGGCCCGATGCACTCACCCCCGGCTACGCAGCAAAATTATTGAACATTTACTATTAACTTGCAGACTAGATTTCATCGAACTGGATTCCGGTTAGATACTGTGCACTTTTTGCTGGCCTTTCCATGACAGTGTGGTTGGGCGAATGACCTCTCTCTTTGCCCATGAGACAACCTCACAAGCGAAAGCACTTTGCACTTTATTTTATTTTGCACTTATACAAAACGGCAAAAAGTGGATTTATAACTCCTTTGTTAAAGAAAATCCGCCCTTGTACATATCTTGATGATTTTAAATATTTGCAATCATTGGCTACACCTGATATCTGTAGCGCAATAGCCAGCTACATTAAAGTATCTTTGGCCATTAGGAAAAGATATGAATTAGAACACATTGAATTGTCCCGGTGATATTGTTTTAACTGAAGAGCTGCACAACCTTGGTTTTTTAGGATGTGTTTTTTAAAATAATGTCCAGTCAGTTAATTTATATTGTGGTAATGTTTTTTCTTAATTCGAATTGGTGTTAGGAAGCGCTCCCAGATGCTGAATTGTAGGAAGTGTGTTCAATTGAAGGCTACGGCTTTAAATTTCGGGAAATTATGGCGGTTTACTTAGTTGATTTTAAGTCTTCTAGAAATGCACTTTACCCCATGTATTTACAAGATATATGGATGTCTTATGTGATGTTTTAAGATAATTAATGATTTTTATTTGCATTCTTTTATGGCTGTTTGAGCCGAATAACAATTTTTTGACTGACTGACTGGCTAGAGTCTGCAATGAATTCATCCTGTGCATCACTATGATTAAGGCCTGCTTTAGAATATAGAGGCTGGTCTGTTGTTCTGCCAAGGCAGTGGATGAATGTTCTACACTGGCCTCATAGAAGACTGATTGCCATACGTAGAAATCTCATATAGTCAGGTGGAGATCACTTTTCCTTCAGGGGATCCTCCATTACATAGGCTTCGCCAACAAAACTATTCTCACAAATTGGGAGTTTGTTATTGAAAACAGAACAAATACTGGCAATGCCAATAGGTCTGGCTTTAAAGGAACTTTGAATGGTAATGTGAAGCATTACAATTAAGCAGCATGAGAATAGATATGTATTTGTATGGAATCAAAGAACTGTAGAATAATATTGGTGTGGTTAAAAGGTCAGATGACAGTACACTCTCAAGCCAGACCTAAAACATCATGTATGTTAATGACTAACATTTGTGCTGCTACCAGTTAAAGACAACATAAAAGATCTAGTTATCGGAAACACTTTACTAGCATTCTAACGTCATGTGTGTGCTCCTGAAAATTCAAGCTTAGGCAGCTGGATAAATATACAAAAGGATTACAGCCCCATGGAGGGCTGGCACTTTTGTGTGGATGCACACAACTTCTGCCCAATCAAAACATGTACTGCTGGCTCCCAACATGTGGGCAGAGCCAAAGCTCCTCTCTAGTGACGCTCACATAATTATCTGCTTGGCAGCTGTGCTGTCAAGCCGGATCATAAAAAGAAATATCCCTGACAAGCTTGGAGTTGTCTCCCATCACCTGTGGTTCATATCTTTGGTTGCAGTTCATGACCACCAGGCTTTCTCTGGTAGTAATGAAAAGGTTGTGAGAATATTGGAACATTTACGGTAACCCGGGCAGACAGTGACTACAGCACTTTGAAGGCTGGTCCAATGTCCAACAGATCATCAGTCAAATGTTTCTGCTAGCGGAGTCAGTGCTGTTTCTGCCGTTGTAAACATGGTCTTTGCCACGTCTCCAAATAGAGCACCGGAACCACGAGGTTCACGTTTTTAATGGAGTATTCCCATCTGCCAAACTCTAAATCAGGCCCTTAGTCTCGATCCACTTTTTAATTTCACCACTGATGAGAGGTCATGGTTCCTGAGAGGCAAGCCTTGAGTGGGTCTCCCTACAATGGAAATACAGAGCATATTACTGTTTGCATGCTGGCAAATGTGGTTTATGCTCCGCTCGTTTTTTCTTGTGCATTAATTATGAACATCATTATTTAAGCAAAAACAGACCACAGTCTCACTGCATAGACCAGTAGTATGAACCTATGATGATTGAGGACATGAGCCAGGACACGGAGACGCAGGATCTGCAGCTGAACTATAGCAGAATTATGGGACTTGATCCTTGGAATGTAGAAACAAATGTCCGAATCTGCGTTCCACTTGTTTCATATAACATGTTTAATTGGTTCACATGTATTTTCACTGGCATGGCATGTCATAAGCTACATATGTCTTCCATGGAGGGTGTATGAGTTCTTATTTGTATTCCATTATATCCTTCCCTCTGGTGTGATGGATAAGAAAGGGGAGGTAACATGAAGGACATTGGTAGTAACTGAAAGGGGGGAGCAGCCACTAACAACTCTAACAACTCCTGCCCCAAAAGTAAACTTGAAGAGTGCAGTGAGAAGGACAGTGGGGCAGTGGTACTCATAATTTTCAGGATAGCATAGACACCTTCATCTAAGTTTTTGTTATTCCTAGTCAGTCATCCTATAACAGCTGTCTTTGCACAATTTTACATCTGGAGGGCATGCAGGTGGAGCAGTTGTGTTTGGCATCTGATCCTTCCCTCTTCCATCACGCCGATGATTCCAAATTAATTCGCATCCTGTCTGAAAAGAAACACTATGTATTATTACCCTAAATAGTTTCCCAGCAGTATTCAAGATTTCCTCAAGCAGTGTCCTATTGTTACTAAAGTGAAACCGAAGACAGATCAATTCCTTAAGGATCCTGCACTCCTCTATTGCTATTTAATTTGAGATATTACAGTTCTACCTCTCACCTTTTTTTGTTCTTCATCATATCACCGTACTTAATTCACCAAATGTTGTATCCAACACATCTTTGTGGCTACGAAGATCCACCTTTTCTGTCCAATTATCTCCGTTGCCCAAACGTGCCACACATATGAAACCCTTGTTGCTGCCCACTGCTCCTCACTGCAACCCTTTTTTTCAGTGTTTAAAAAAAACCTTGGCACTTTACCAAGGGATACGCATGATGTGACTAAATATCTCGTATTTTAACTTTTTTCATGTTGCACTGCAGGAATTCGTCAGACTGACTGTATCGGACATACTCGTGACCTATGTAACCATACTTGTAGGGGATTTCCTGCGCGCTTGTTTCGTCAGATTTGTGAACTACTGCTGGTGTTGGGACCTTGAAGCTGGATTTGTAAGTGACATTCAAAGATACATATATCTGTAGCAATGTTTCGTACTAAGTATTTGATAAAAGATCCTAAGACTATGCATAAAAGAAACTATCCGTTTGAATGTAAAGAGGAAAGCATTATTGAAATGTACTTAGCCTTAAGAATGAACAAGCACTCAAAAGCACAAAGGCATGATTTTACACTTGCAAGCAATGCTCATTTAAAAGGGAGACTGCTAGTCCCAAGAATCAAAGTATCTTTTTTGTGCTTATATTTGTTTACAACAAAAGTACGACATACTTAATGAGGGAAGGTCATTGAAAGTAAAGGGGGAAATTCAGCAACCTCGAAGCAGCTCAACACACGATATTCAGTACAATACAGTCATGATTTCTCAGCTTATTTCAGAATATTTGTTTGCAGTATCAGGGAGAAATTTTTATAAAGCATCCGTTATCTGTAACCGATACATGCCTTTGTGCATCACTATTTGTACAGCAAACGTTTTCATTACAAAATATTTTTTGCAGCGCACACAGTTAGGCAGCTGTTGTTGAATGTGTGCTTTTTTAAAACTTTATTCCAAAAACATTCAAGATTGACCATGCGTGCATATGCATGCATGCACACAAGGGAGGCCAACTTTGAATATTTGCTTGAAACTGTATTCCCAAAAAATTAAAAGCAGGTGGCCTGTGCATGCAAAAGTAATGTAGATTTTATCTCTATATATAAAGGTTACTGGTTAAGCAGCAACCACAATTCTTCTCAGGGTGAGTTACAAATAAACCCTGAATTAGCCTGCACTCGACCCTCGGGTACCTTGGCACAGAGCAGTCAGGCGTAACTCAGAGGGAATGTGTAAAGTATTTGCGCAGCAGGGCAGAAAGTAACACAGTGAAAACACACCACAAAAGGATTCCACAACAGTTCTAGGGAAATAGAGTATTTTTTTATAAAGGAAAGACTGCCCAAATAACAAAAGTACTAATAGTAGAACCAGATATATTACATTTTAAAGATTTTAGTGAAAATAGCAGCAAAAGGTTTAAAGCTCCAACTTTGGAAATCTGGTCACGCCCGTCTAGGACAATCTCACACATTCAGCCTGAGTGCGATGGAGCACGAGCCGGCTACAGGGACCCAGTTAAGCCTGCTGAATAGAGTATCTTAAATCCAGCTTTGAAGAGCATTGCAAGGATCCACGCCAAAGAGCCAAAGATGCGTCGCAGAGTCAACACCATGCATCGGTTCCTAGATGAGACGTGGCTGCAGTGTGAGGTCCTGCATCATTATCGAGGATCCCGTCGAACAGCGTTTGCGATGCAAAGTCCGGAGACGGGGATGCACCACTGTCGGGAGGGGGTGGTTTCGAGGAGCTGGGACCATTGCAATGCAGAGTCCAATGTTGTTGTTGAGGCTGCCGTTGATGAGGAATGCAAGGGCCTGGGCCGACGATACGTTGCACAGCAGCAGCTCCAATGCAGCGACGGGCTACGATGTGATGCTTGTCTTTGCAGCGGTTCTGATCCACATAGTAGCAGCGATGCATCGGTTCTGCTTGGGTTGTGCTACATAGCAGAGGATTTTGATCCACAGAAGCTGTCAAATGACCTTAGTCCCACTTCCAAAGGTCCAGGGCTGGTATGGCACCACTTGGCAAGGAAGACTCACAGATGGTAGAGTCAAAGTGATGGTGCAAGGTGGTTGAAGTATATTATGTCCCTGAGGCTTCAGATTAGTAGGCCAGCCAACTAACCCTGGGAGTCACATTGGGTTCTGAGTTCAAAGGATGCAGGTTCTAGGCTTTCTCACCCAGTCAAGGGGGCATCAGGCAGCAGTTCAGCACAGCAAGGCAGCAGCACAGCATGGTAGTAGTCTAGTAGCGCAGCAGTCTGGAAGATTGGCCATCCTTCAACAGCCCAGCAGTCCTCCATCCTGACAGTCCACAAGTGTACTGAAATGGTGGTGTCTGAGGTCCAATATTTATTCCCAGTTGTCCCTTATGAAGTGAGGGAGAAGCTTCGAGATCTTTCCCTCTGAAGTCCCCAGGTATCCTGCCCAGCCTGTTCTGCTTCCAGAATAACTACAGGGGGTATGCAGAACTTTGTGTGGAGACAGAACACAGCCTATTCAAGTGCAAATTGGGAAGCTGTATCCAGCTCCTCCCTCCCATCCTGCCAGCGATGCCCCATTCAGGCACACTTAAGTTCTCTATTGTGTGGGGCTGTGTAGGAGGAATACACAAAGTTCAACTGTCAGTTACACCTCTATATGTGACCCAGGTACAGACTACAGGCATTAAATGGCTATGGGCAGGTAAATGGCAACATTCTAAAAGTTGAAGTAAGGGATGGCTACAAGGGATTTTGTTTGTGAATCAATTGAAGTAAATGTAGTGATTATTTATAGGTTCTTTGACTAAATTGAACCAAATGTATCCACAGGATTACTCTGATATTAATCACCAGTTTTTCACAAAAGTAAAACAATACAGTAACGAGAAGAAGCACACAGCAGAGAAAGGTTATGTTTGAAATTATTTGTATTGAAGTTAATCACAAAGAAAATTACATTGGGACAAACAACAGAACAAAACTATCAAGTAAAAGTCATGAAAAGCAGTATATCTATATCAAATGGTCATTTCATAACAATACATCAACTCCATTGATACATAAGGAAAACCAAAATCATAAATGTATCGTGGTGTCCTTCAGTGCCAGCAATGCTGTGAAGTTAATGTCTTTGGTCGACGTTTCGGTCTTGTATGTTGCCATCTATAAGACCATCATCAGGACTTAATTTTTCATCAAAGTAAAACCCCTTAAATACGTCAAAGGTATCAAGATGATTTTCAGGAATGGGTACTGATTCCGAATTGATAATGGTTGCCCAACGAATCTGTTTAGGCTCTTCTTTATATTTAGAGCTTTGGATGTGGATGTAGGTTGGCTGATATCCAGAATAATCAGACACAATCGTGATATTAGGTACGAAATGGAAGGTCAATCGAAAAACACGGATCACTGTCACGGGAATTCCTCACAGTCTCCAGTTGAGTAATGACAACGAGTCATCTCGAGCAAGACTAGCAAAGGCAACTCGAACGCTTCGGGAAGAAACGGAGCGGATTCAGAGGAATGGAGGCGGACCTGAGAGCATCTCTACTCCTGCAGGGAGGCGCAGAGGGAAGACAAAGAAACCCCCTTCAACTGAATGCTCCCCAAGGCAGGAGGCGCTAGCTTCGAGAAGGAAAATGAATAATCAACCACAGGTTTCCTCCTCTGGAGGGTCAGTTATGGATTTCTTGATGAGAAAACAAGCTACTAAAGGTAAAAATCAGTCTGGGATGAGCCCTTTAAGCTTGACTCAACCTGGGATCAGTATCCAGCCCTTGCAGATCTCACCGACTGATGAGCCTTCTGTCCCATCTCTCCGGACTCTGGAAACTGTAAGTACTGTAAATTGTGGGGCAGTGATAGAGCCCAACGAGCCCAGCGAGGTCTGTAAGAGCACAGGGGTAGCCTCTAATGATGAACTGAATGACCATGGCACAGCGGGGCTTTGTATGTCCTTTTCTGGCGAAAGCGCAAACGTACTTGGAGGTCTAGAAGTGCAAGATGAGCTAGGGGGTCAAGTCAGTAAAACGAATGCCCCTATCCTGGAACAAACCTTGACCTTGACGTTGCCCAGTCCCCTGGCAACTCCAGAACTGTGTACTGCCAGCCCTTCAATAACTGCTACAGAACTTATCTTGCCCCTGGTGATTTCAGAAACTCCTGAGATTATCCCCCATTCAGTATTGCTAGCTAAGGTTGTGCAGGAAATGCGCTCTATGACCACTACTGCAGAAGGGGATAAAGAACCTTCTGAATTCTACTCCTTTTCGGATGAAGCAGGGGTGGAGATAGAAACAGAAGGGTCTGCAGAGTCGGAGTCTGAGTCTGACTTGGAGTCATCTGGTGGGTCTGATGAGGAACCTGGATCGGAGTATATCTGCAGCTCCTCCGAAGGCAACGCCGAAGAAAACGTAAAAGTCAACACAGTGCGTGCCAAGCCAATTTCTAGTTCTAGACCGTTGCAAAGCAGCTCCGGGGGGGGATCATCCCCCTTCAAAGCTGACCCTCCACTTCACACAAGTGTCCGAGCACCCTAATTCCAGCGAATTTCCATCAACAGCGGTGGAGACTATTCTGCAGGCCATTGCAGCTCATAGGGAGGAGACAACCCTTGATAGTAAAAGATCTAGAGCTGCACTTCGGAAAGTCCAAGGGGTAGTTAGAAAACTCACTAAGTCTTGCACTGCGTTTGGGGAAAGAGTCACGGAGATCGAGTCAAGAGTGCTCCATAACGAGAATGAGGTTATGGTTAATACAGAAAAAATCAGGTTACAACAAGCTGAATTAGTGGATGTGAAATGGAAACTTGAAGATTTTGAGAACAGGCAGCGCCGTAGTAACCTACGCATTTTAGGAATCCCTGAAAATATTGAGGGCGAGAACATCCGTGCTTTTGTTGTGAAAATGTTCAGAGAGTCAATGCCCGAATTGACTGATTGGAACTGGGACGTGGAAATACAACGAGCCCATCGGATCCCATTTAATTTACCAACTAAACCTGGAGTATATCCACGAGCCATTTTGGTTTATTTTGGAAATTTTTTGTTAAGGCAGACAGTTGCAGAGAAAGCGAGGCCTGACCGTAAGCTGAAGTTTAATGATTGTTTTTTTTTTTACAAGGCCTGACTTTTTTTATGCAACTGTTGAGCGTCGATGGCGATTACGCTCACTGATTAAGCCTTTTCAGGATAAAGGAGCCCAGGCCTTTCTGAACAATCCAGCTAAGCTAAAGGTTGTTCGTGGAGGACAGACCAAAGTATTCACTTCAGAGATTAAAGCTAAAGCTTATCTAGATGAGTTTTAAAATGAGGTCCGCTAAGAAGACCTTTGGTCATAACTCTGTTATTTTTCTGTAGAGGTCTTGGTAAATTCAAATGACATGTTTATTATGTATCTTCACTTCTGCTTTTGTGGTTGGTGATCCTGTGGTGATTGTATCCTAGAAACTAAGGAGGTAGCTCAGGTGTAGCTCTGCTTTCCATCACCCAGACTCTGGTAGAGTCTGAATGCCTTTGGTTGGGGGGAGGGTGCTCAGGGGGAGGGTTGTTCAGGGGTCAGTTAAAAGGAATCACAGTGTGTATGAAGTACAATAAAATAAGTGTCAAACAAAATAAGTCAGTGTTGCATATTAAGCATACTCAGTTGTTTTTTGGGAATACAGGTTGGCTAATCTTCTGTTATGATAATGGGTAAGCTAACTATACAAACATTGAATGTAGGGGGATTATTGACGGCTAATAAACGACAGCTGCTGGCTGAATTGATTTGTCTAAATCCAGTTGACATCTTGTGTCTCCAGGAGACACACATACCCTGGGAGAAAAGATCACTGTGTAAACTGAGGGGTTATAACTTATTAGCAAGCTCAACTCAAACATCAAACATAAGGGGGGTGGCGATTTTGGCAAAAACCCATCTTGGGATGGCTTTACGCCACCTGTCCGATCCTTATGGTAGGTGGACGGTGGTTAAATTGGCCTTGGGTATTACAGTTTGTACCATTTATGGTTCAAACCAAGATGACCCAGCTGTTTTTGAATTCTTAGAAACAGAGCTTCCAACCTGGCAGGGACCAATTATCGTCTGTGGGGATTTCAACATCTCTCTTAAAGTACAACCAGGTATAAATCCACTTCAACAGAAATATGTTGGCCGCAAACCCAAGGTGTTTAAGGCTCTTACAAGATTGGCTAATAGTTTGGGTTTAGTTGATTTTTGGAATCATATATACCAAGATGATCCAGGGTATACATATTTTTCGAATCCTCATCAGAAACATGTTAGGATTGATTATTTCTTTGTTTCGTATGATCTTGTTGCACAGTCTTCCATTAGTAAATGCCCCAAGATTATTTCGGATCACAATCCGCTTATTTTGACAACAAAAATACTTGACTCCTCTAGTCAGCGTAGACCTTGGACGTTTGATCGCAAATTGTTGGTGAATAGCGAATACATTACCTATATTAAACTGTGGACGAATCAATTTTTTGAGGTCAACCGTTTCAGTGCATCGAGGAATATCGTCTGGGACAGTTTTAAAGCGGCTCTTAGAGGCGAAACTATTAGTTTTCAAAATAGGGCTAGGAAACAGCAAGTCAATGAATATAATTTAAAGATACAAACCCTAGTAAAAGCAGAAGAAAAACACACTACACAAATCTCACGGGGTTGTGATGCGAAGCACGAGATATATCAGGTGGCAATTCTAAAATCAGATCTTAATCATAGTCTTAGTCAGAGAGCTGCTCAAACATACAGAACCTATAGGAAGGATGTATATGAGAGTGGAGAAAAGGTTGGCAGACAGTTGGCACTACGCACGAGGCAGAAGAATGTCACTAAAAATATCACCTCTATACATGATAACGGTCAGATATATACCCAAACGTCTGATATAGTCACGCGATTTCAACAATATTATCAGAAATTATATACTGAGGATGTAGTGCATACTGAAAGGGACTCCTCGGTTTATCGAAAAGACTTACTTAATTGCCCAGAGGAGGAAATGCGACTTGATTATCTTTCTCGCAATGATCTGGAAAAAGAAATTACAATAGAGGAGGTACTGGCTGCTTTGGCGGCACTTTCTCCTGGCAAGGCTGCAGGCCCTGATAAAATTCCAATCGATTTATACAAAGCATTGAGCCACCAGCTTGGGCCTCTTCTCCATGACCTATTTTTAGGCATTCAATATAATGGGATCCCCCTCAATCCTGGAACGAATCTAATATAGTTGTATTCCCAAAGAAAGGCAAACCCCCGGAACAAGTTACATCTTATCGTCCAATCTCGCTAATCAATTCGGACTCTAAATTATATGCTAAAGTGATGGCTGCCAGGCTGAGTGGGGTCATTGAACATCTGGTCTCCCCGTGGCAGCATGGCTTTGTCCCTGGGAAGGGGACTACTGATCATGTTAGCAGGGCTATCACCTTATTTGATGCCATGTCTGTTATGGGGGGTCAGATGTCAATGATCCTCTTGGACGCGGAAAAAGCTTTTGACCACGTCTCTTGGTCATTCCTATGGGCGGTCATGTCACGTATAAATTTCGGCCCCAAATTTTTGAAATCTATTAAATCCATGTATTTATCTCCCAAAGCAAAGATTCAGCTATTAGGGTATGATTCTGGTTACATTAATATTTCCAGGGGCACCAGGCAGGGGTGCCCCTGTTCCCCCCTTTTATTTGCACTATATATTAACCCCTTAATTCTAAAACTTCTCGAGAGTCACCTAATTAAGCCAGTTGTCTGCGGTCAATATGATACGAAAGTGCTGGCATATGCAGACGAGATAGCGGTCATTACATCCAATCCTTCGGAGGCCATGAACACAATTGAGAGCGTGACCTCTGAGTATGGTAATTATTCAGGTTATTGTCTTAATAATGGGAAAACAGTAATTGTATGTACTGACAATGTTGACTGCACCGATGTTAGGGTAGCCAGTAAAGCTACATACTTGGGAGTTGTGATTAGTCCAGATATCAAACGTATTATAAAACTAAATTATGATCCTTTCCTGGACAGAATTAAATTAGATCTAGATCGTGTAAACAGTCTGTACCTCTCAATCATTGGTAGAGCCAATTTTTTAAAAATGAATGTGCTTCCTAGGTTTTTATACCTATTCCGTGCTATCCCCCTAGCTATCGATGATAAGACTCTAAAAATGTTAAACTCTTTTATGTCCAAATTTATTTGGCAGCATTGCAAAATTAGGGGATGTATGACCTTACAACGCATACTTTTACCACGCATACCTTTACAACGTGGTTTTTACCACGCATACCATTACAACGCATAGCGCTTAGAGGTGCTGGATAGTGGCAAGTATAATTTTCTATTCCAACTCCAGTCCCCGTGGACACTAGGGAAGGTGTTGGATAGAAAATTAAACTTATTCCCTATCCTAGAGCGCCCCCCAGTGCAATGCATTGTAATGGTATGCGTGGTAATGCCTGCGTTGTAATGGTAGTGCGTTGTAAAAATTTTGTTGTAAACATTACATACCAAAATTAGGAGGTCACATAAATTGTTGTCTCTACCACTGGAGAGAGGAGGGCTAGCTATCCCCAACTCAACTCTGTACCATTGGGCCGCCTTTTTACAAACTTTTGCTATCTTGATCTGTCCAAAAAGCGGAGTGGACAATAGGGAAACCAATCCAATACCTTCGATATACGAGCTTTTGCTTGGGAGTAATGCGGAAGGCTTGTTTTTGCGATATACAGATTCTTTTTATTACAGACATAATTGTAAATTTGCAACCATAACCAGTGCCCTTAAGGTTTGGAATAAGATTATCAAGCATATGCATATTAGTAAAATCAATAGGTATACACCCTTGTGGCATTCGACTCTCACATCTGGTATAGATTTTGATGCTATAGCAAAAAAATGGGAGCTGCTCGGTATCAAAACGGTTAATGATTTTTTGGTCAAAGGTTTTGAATCTACCTTTCTGGATCTAAAATTGAAATATAATTTACTTAATGGAGACTATCTTAAATTCGTACAATTGTTTGCTAAGATCAAAGCTAACGAATCAACAGTTGGTATGTTAAGTATTGAATTGTTTGATTTAATGGGAAGATTTAAGATCAGAATTGGCAGACTGTATGATATTTTAATGACCAAAATTCAGGATGATCTTGAGAAAATCGAGGTAATGTGGGCAGCGAAGCTGGATAATCCAAATGTTGATGTGTATAAAGGTATTGAGTTGACAAACCGTCTTCTTATGTCTAGTAATCTCAAAGCCCAGTTGTATAAAACCATGTTTAGTTTGTACTATACCCCGGCTAAGCTACATGCTTGGGGAAAAAGAGAGAATGATTTGTGTCCCAGATGTGCAATGGGTCCTGCTGATAGTACTCACATGTTTAGTGGTTGCTGCAAGCTGGATTTAATTAAAAGTATGATGTCAGACTTCTGGGAGGTACTATTTGGTCACAGGCTCCCCGATTCCGATTGTTTATTTTTAATGGGTTATGATAGTTCTCTAAAGTTATCAAGAGGCGAAAAAAGACTTGTATTTATTGGCACAGCGGTCCTAAGAATTATTTTGTCCGCACGCTGGAAAGATTCGGATCCCCCCAGCTTCCAGATGTGGATAGCCCGCTTTTTAGCGGTATATAGCTTCGAGACTACAATTTACGCTACAAGAGGACTGAAAGCCAGGAAGTTGGGAGATGCAATTTGGAGTCCGGTCACTCACTGGAAGGCTGGAATTAGCCCGACCTTAAGTGGTAGCATTTAGCTTCTAGGGCAGTAGGTATTTTTTTTTTTTATTAGCAATGTCGCTATCTATTTACAAGTCTGAATTTTGTTTCTCTTTACTGTTCTGCTCATACTGTATATCATGATAATATGTTGTGTTTCCATAATAATTTGCTGTGTATCCTGTGTACTGTCCTGGTTCAATAAAAAAAAAATAGCAAATCAATCCTAGTAGAAGCACTTACAGTGCCTTCAGGTGTTTACATTTTATCCAAGGGTTTGTGATCACAACAGATAGTAAATTGGTTCCCTTAAATAAAAGCTCTAAAATGGTCCACAACCCATTCACAAGCTAACGTTTCTTGCTCCATAATGGAATACTTTTCTTCCAAGGGGACAACAATCTTTATTCAAAAGCAATAATGAATTTCTTCTTTCCACTCACATCTATCGGAACATAACAGCTCCTTGCTCTGTACTGCTAGCATCTTTGATGATGACGCTGGCTGCATTTGGAGCAAAACATGATAGAGCTGACACACTTTCAATAGCAGCTTTTATGCAACAACGTTTTCCTCACTCTCACTAGACCACACACACGTGATCTGTGTCTTTAACTGCTGCCTAATGTGATAGGACTTTTTGGCAAGCTTCAAAAGGGATTTTGCATGATTTGGGCTAATCTTACATCATTGTTGCTAGTAGGTGCTGATGCACTCTGAATAGCACAACAAAAGGTGGCTTGGGTTTGATACTATCTTCACCAATATTATGACCAAGGTAAGTTATGTTTTGTTCAGCTAGTTTGAACTTAGAAAATTCCACATTTCATTCTTTCCATAATATACTTAGGCCCAGGTTTATCAAACTTCTACTGATACACTAGCACCAAGACAGGCAGCTTTGCTTAATGGTACAATGGTGCCTGTGCTGCAGGCAGGATGTTTTGTGCATGAAGGGACACCCACATGCAGAAAAACGATCTAAAGAGGCACATTCCTCTTTCTAAGTGTGCTGCAAAATGCAGCACACTTAGAAAGAGGAAGCAGCGAAGAGAAATTAATATATTTCTCTTCATTGCGCCTCCCCAGGGAAGACTTAGCATTTTGATGCATTTCCAGGTTTACCAGTCTTGATAAATCTGGGAATTCCAAAATCCATGGGTGGATACATGAGCACACCTACACTCCACCCATGATACACCTTCCCAAAGAAGAAGAATGCGAGGCAGTGACTTGTGCTGGCTTGCTCCATATTTAAAGAGCAATGCAGGGCCATGCAAGGTGTCCTTACATTACTTGGTAAATCTGACGTTAGTATTGATTTGCCCTTGCAACACTTTGTGTGATACAAGGGCAACACATATTATGATAATCTGAGCCTGAGTATCTGCAACAACTTGTCGTCGTGTACTTTTTTATCTTGTCCGAATACTAACATATCATCTCGCAAGAACATTGAACCATTCACCTTCGGAAACAACTTAAACTTTAAGCTTTGAAATACAGCCACTGCCAAAGCTAGGCAGATCCACTTAAACTAAAAACAACCCTCAGGGGTGATGGATGGCATAAGTCTCATCGATCCAGGAGTCAATGAATTTTGGTGATATACCGTCAATGGTGCAAAACCACTACACCCCCTTAAAACATGTCACCATTTCATTTAACTTTGGGCACGAAAATACATCGATGACAATGTTGTCAAGGTGGCGTAAATCAATACATAACCTAATGTTACCATTGTTACTACTCGCTACCATCAGTTGAAACATCTAGTCTGATTCTTCAATTAGTTTGATTACTGCCAGTGCAGCCCATTCCTCCTTACAAACCTCATCTCCTACTATCATAGGAATGTTCCTCACTTTGTGTACTTTCAGAGTGTGTTAGCTTTCAAAATAATCCAATGTTAATGTTCCCCAATGTGTTGCTGAAAACCTTAGGAAACGTACTCAGCACGTCATTACCTATATTTACCCCATCATCAATCACCAAGGTTTTTCCCTACTAATCGGTTCTAGTATAATGTTTAACTTTCTCTGATCAAAATAACCCAAAACTGGAGGTCCTTTTTCAGCAACAGACAGTTTTCCTCCTTGAATACTTCTATTCTTAATTTGAAGACAAAACATCGGAAACTGACCATATCAATACGTTCACCATTATGCCTTCAGGCTGAATGTTAGATTCAAAGTAATGTGTCTCCTACCTTCTGCACAGATATTTCTCTCCACAATTTTTTGATAATAGTATAAGGTCACCCATTGTCTGCAAATATCTGCAATGTTACACCCCAAAACATCATCCAACACAGTTTTAACTGAATTCTCATTTATATTCAAAATTAATTTGTTATCAACACTAGCTACTTTGCCACACTAGTCATAATCCTTGTCCAAAGTTCCCTTTCCTTCCTGACTCTTCTCACCACCAATGTATCTGGTGCCTGATTCCTTCTCCTTCATACCTTAGGAAAGTACTATAGCTAATACGAAATTTAGAGGAGAATCCCCCTTTACACATAAGCTTTCTTGAGTAGCATATTTGTTAGCAAGCTTCATTAATTGATCTCTAAACAAATCTTCCTGACGAACTCCGAGTTTTCAATCTATTGCCAATTTTTTAAGCTCTGCTACTTATTCTTCACCGTCTCAATGATTCTTTTCTTGAGCTGATGGGACCGGCACCTAGTAATTCAAATGCAAACTTTAGGTGCAAAATACCTATGCCGATAAAGTATAGTTCATAAAAATGTGTTCACATCCCCTACAACTGTGAATACAAATACAATCCTTGGGCTCCAAAGGAGTGTAAAAAAATCCTTTTCTTTTTCTCTGGCAAAATCGCAATGGAGTCATCCACAGCTATTGATTAGTTCAAAGTATACTGATCCGGACAGCCAAAAGGTTTGAGGAGGACTGATGGTTAAGGCTTGTGTTTTCATTGTATATTAAAGGAATTGTCCAGTGTCCAAGCTTCACTATGTTATGGGACTAGTCCACTGCCCGCATTTCACCTTTAACCTCCACAGTAGTGAGGCCTGGAAACACAATGAAAAGAAACAAATAAATGCAGAGCCAATCTCACTTCTTCCTGTAAAACAGTCAACTAGCATGCTTCACAATGCACAAAAGTATATGAAGTAGGCTGTATGAAGCATATTTCAATGCAGCGCGTTAAATGCCCCAAGTGTTGCTGAACACATATACAATACATACCTGAATAAGTTATATTGGGGCCCCCACCCAAATTACAAACCCAATTTCTGACAGGAAATAATTTAAACTTCAAGCTGAATGACCTAGGATTTTGGTGAGATACATAGAAAAGATGAAAGAGGTTGCTGGGCATAATATTTTGGATAGAATGAAAGGAAATGGAAATAGATTGAAATATTTTATGGTGTGAGAGTAATGTATTCATTAAAAAGAGTGCACCAGTGTATTTGAATAATTAGGAGGAAAAGAAGTAATGAAGGTAAGAGTTTAAAATAATGTTGAGACCCAGATGTGTATAAAATGGAAGTGATATGTGAAAGGAAAGATAGGCAAAGGTCAAAAATAGGATTGTAAGATTAGCTTAAAGGTGGGTTATGAGGACGAATGTAGTGAGACAGGAAAGAACATACAAAGAGGAGGGAAGTAACCCATAAGGAAGTTACGGTCAGAAAGAAGCACTTGTATAAAACCATAATAAAAGCAGGCGTTTTGAGTATCAAAATAGCTTTTCCTTTATGGCTTTTTCTTATTTTTGGCTCCCATCACAATCCTGATTAAGTCTTTTTACATAGTTACAACTTGCTAGAAGTGACTTCTTTTGTAAGTTTATATTATTAACATCTGCACAATCTGTTTGTTCATCTCGGCTTGTAAACTGTCAGACTGTTATGCAAATACAAACTTAAGTAAACAAAAATGCCAAATCCAATAAAAAATTCCAACACTGCCTAATACAAATGGCCAAAAATAGCCCAGCGCTGTACTTACATGTCACACACCAACAATGTCATTGGCTACAGTCACAATAAAATACCATTATAGCCCAACATTCACAAAGATTTAGCATAGGGCTATAGCTCAAAGATGAACGAGCCATATACAAAAAAGCTACCATTAGGCACGTGATTGCACCTGTTTTCAGTTGATACTAGGATTATATGCGGGGTCAACATACTTTGTATGACTTCAGTTGATCAGGGTTTGTGAGATGGGAGGGGTATTTGCTCGGTTCCCGCCCACTTGCATCTACTTTTAACGAAATATTTGGAGTTTGTAGTGATTTGTGTCGCTTAGTGCTGCTTAATGTTGCACTGCTTAGTTACTCCCCACCCTTCTGAACAAAGAATAGCAAAGGAAGGGAGGAAGGGAAAGGGACAAACAATTGTGCTGAATAGTAACTATTCGAGAGGTAAAAGCAATACCAGTTCAGTACTGCCCCAAAGTTTCACATGGAAGAATTTAAACAGCAGTGGGTGATCAGCAGTGTCGAAAACCAAATATAGGACAGATTCTGGCAAAATAATATTTTACTGTGCATGTGTCGTTGTTTTCAGTCCTGTTGGGAACTAGAAGTTAATAGTGTTGCTAAAATGAACATTTCCAAAACTCATGTTTTCTCATCAGGCAAAGTAGAGAGACATTTGATGCTGTAATATAATGGTTTGAAAAAATTCCCTTCTCGGATCAATCCCTGTAGCTGGGCATTTTATTCTGTAGGAAAGAAATTCACAAGTTAACTTCAAACATCACCTCTGTGAGCATTGCATTTGAGGTAGATGTCTTATGATGTTGCTTTAAATGTTTAGAATATCTGAAGAACGATGTAATTACTTCCTGAGTTTTAATAATCGAGAACATAAAACCACACAATGTTCTTCTACTTTGAAATATTATTAGCAGTTTGTATAGATCTGCATGCAAATTGCCTCTTTATACGATCAGATGCGTATATTTCAACGTACTGCTGTTTACGAGCACCTTCACCATTTACTTTTATGATATTGGGAGAGGCCATTTCCATAGTTTATGCTATCTTTATTTTTTTACATAGCCTTCATATGCGGAGTTTGATATTAGTGGAAACGTATTGGGGCTGATCTTCAATCAAGGAATGATATGGTAAGCAAATATTTTCTTTTATCAAATCCACTCAATATTTTAAATATTTTTGTGAAATTGAGGTTGTTTCAATAATGTGCATTAATCACGTTCTGTTTAAGGTTTGAGCTATAGTCTGTCAGGGGGCGTATTACATTTACAGTGCACTTTCCCTGCTTGAGCCACGGCACACCTTTAAAAAGGCGGGCCCTGCGCAAATAGGGACAGTGCACCATATTAACACGAATGCGCTGCCCCAGGGCAGCTGCAAACTTATTCCACCCTGGGCGCAGTGCATTCAAATGAAATACAGAGGGCAGCTTCAAAGCTGCTCCATGTTTCATGGTACAAGTGTCACCTGCCTGCACTTTCAAGAGAGGCGAGAGATACCCTTTCTTGGCGGGTGCAGTGAGTGACTGCACCCGCCTGGATGGAGATGTCTGAGGTGTCCAAAGAACCCCCTTTCTCCCCTTCAGAGGGCTGCCTTTAGGAGGCACCCTGAAAGTGTGCAACCTTTTTGTGGCCTCCTAAAGACATGGTTGCCTCTGTGCCCATGTTCACAATAGGGTGCGGGCCCAGAGGCAAAGTGGTTCCCTCATGTGCATGGGGACATGCCCCATACAAATGAGGGAATGCCCTCCAATGATAGCGCTGACACTACAAGTATGCCCACGATATCTGTATTTCAGAAGGGGGTGCACAAGCATCTGCGGCCCGTTCTGTAATACCAAATTTCATCAGGAGCACACAAAACTGGCACACATGCCCGTTGCGCCCCTGGTCCACTCTGTGTAGTAGGGACCCTGGTGAATATTCCACATACACTGTGCTGCCAGATTAAATTCTGCTTCATTCCTCATCTAAAGTTTGCCATCGCTGATAACCAGTAGATTTTCACCATTGATGATTCTATACATGTGAGTACCCCCAGTTGGTAAATGTGTTATTTGTCTCTTCAAAATCAACTAGCCATGAGATTTCCACCATACATAACTGCAATTGAACCCAACGCTACATGGTAGCCAACGTAAAGGAGAACAAATGCCCAAATCACTTGGAGAAAGGCATTTCCCCCATCTAATCATCCTTTTGTCATTTAAGGTGAATTAGTACAAGGTTGCTAAGTTGCTATGTTTTCCACTTCTAGAGAGACCCTTTTGCCTTCAGAATTAGATATTATTTCACAGTTATGAATGGCTTCTATTGGAATCCATTAACCTGAATAACTGTAACGAAATCCAGTTAGTCACAAAAGATTTTTCCAACTATATGTCTCCAAGAAAGTGGTCACTGTTTCCTTGCTTTGCTCCGGTATGTGGAGACTAAACAGCCTCATTATGCCTCTCCTGCTATTACACAGAGCCAAGGGAGGCAGGAGAATGGAGGCAGTATTTTACTTACATTTACTGCCACATTCCCCTGTCTGCATGGATCTCTGGACAGGGGAAACAAGCTGTGTAGTGCCATGCTAGCTCTCATCTAAGAATGGAAAGCTCAACTTTAACAGGAAAATTAAAGGGGGAAAGAAGACACGGAGGATAGTGAGGTGAGTGGTAATTATCTTTAGGCGGGGTCAAAATGTAGAGAGCGGGGGGGCAGGAGGCCCAGTATTCTTTTTTTTATTTGGGTATAGGAAGGGTAAATGTGAAACATGGTGGGGATGGGTGGCAAGAGGTCAGACATTTTTATATATTTGGAGCTGGTGAGTAAATGTAGAGGGTGGTGGGGATTGGCAAAATGTTATCTTTGGTAGGGGAGGCCATGTGCCCTCACAATTTACTTCTCTGGCCTTGTGTAGATGTTGAAGGCAGGGATTTGTTGCCATACATAACTTAAAATTAAAGATGGGTATGTTTTTCACTTTGGAGGTCCCAAAGATATTGCAGACCATTCAATCTTTGCTGTGTCTATTTAATGTCAATTAGTACCCCTTTGGGAAAAACAACTCCCTTATTCACTCATACCCAGCTTTATTTCTATAGGTAGGATGTGGTGTTAAGCCAGAACTGGTGAAACAGGTTTTAGTTTTGACATTGGCGCACATCCTGTGATTCTTGGCAAATCACATAATCTCCCCAAGCCTAAAAGAAATTGAATGACCTTGTGTAATTTAACTGGTGCACATGGGAAGCACTCTAATACTTTCAGATTGAGCTTGCCCTATATAAAATTGCAACAACAAAAAAATATGTGGTGAGATAGGAGTACAGATATGTGATCCTCACAGATTCTTATTATAGAGGTATACAAATACTTAAAGAGATGACTTGGCCATTGTTAAATATTGTGGCACCGCCAAGCACAATACGACTCATGGAGGTTCTTACTCCATGAAACTGCTGGTGGTGAGGAAAGAAAGGGTGCCCTACAGTTTCCCCTCTTGGCCCTCTTGCATGGGGGTGCATGCAGGAGGGGCACATGTTGTGCCCCTCTGTGTGCATGCACCCCTTCCCTGCAGGGCATGGAATGCACAGTCTCCGCTGTGCAGGAGCGTGCACTGGCTGTCCTGCTGTGGTGCAGTTTAAGGCTCACATATGAGCCTTTAAACTGCACCACTGCAGGACTGCCATGATGCTCTCCCGCCAGACCCCAATAATACTCGTAATCTGGCAGGCGGGAGGTGGCCCTGTCTGGCAGTGTGGGAGTGGGGCAGTGGTTTTACGGCCTCCTCCCACGCCTCTAAACTTGTTATCGGGCCCTTAGTATGCCTGATTTTGCTATGATAAGGTGTCACATACCAACCTCAATGGTTCAGGACAAATTGACATATTAGTTATGGTCATGATAGCGGAGACAAGTTGGAGGCAGTGTGATCACTTTTCATGCCCTGATGGAAGTTAAGAGCAAGTGGAAAGGTATTTTGAAGTATTTGGACCAAATACTGAGTTTTTAACACTGTGATACATAAATATCACGTCACAGTATTAGTAATGTTAGTATAATTGATATTATTTTTCTGTACTATAGATTGTAATTTAAAATGTTCAATGATGTTTTTATTAAATTAGTGCCTTAATACGAGTCTGGTGTTCCAGGGCCCGCCAGACTCACGGGGCATGGCTGTGGCAGTCCAGCAACCATCAGACTGGCAGTCCAACTGCCATATTATAAGTTTGGCAGTTGGACCGTTATTTGAGTGCCGCAACCGCCATGGAACTTTGTTCCCTGGTGGTGGTGAGGTGGTTAGGGGCTCAAAATATGCTATTGGTGCTGCATACGTGTCTGGACCACACCTAGTGTCAGGAACCCTTGTTCTCCCACAATCCACTGCTACTCCAGAACAGAGCTCACCGCCCTCCTTGCCAGACCCCGCAACAAGAAATGCCGCCGTACTTCTCCTTGCTCCATAGCAGGTCCCATTTCCTGCCTCAACTGCCGATTCACCTGCAACACAACTCACCAGGGCACCCTACTTCCACCACACCTCTGGATATGACTACTTGTCATCAACTCGACTGCATCCTACTCAATGTTTGCTCCCTCTGCAATCATGTGACCGAGATATGGAGCACCATTACCACCCTCGCCCCGACATCGTCTTCCTCACAGAGACCTAGCTCAACGCCGTCTCCTCACGGAACATCACCGCAGCCACACCGGTGGATAAAAGATTAGCCACCATGACCCCATCAACAAACACCGAGGTTGAATCACCATGATACACAAGGAATCTATCCACTGCACCATCACGATGGGCGATTACAGATCGATCATGGAGCACCCCAACTTCCAGCTCAGTGTAGACGGTAAAACCACCATCGATGACACTCTCACCTATAGAACCCCAGGACCCCACCCAAGCTTCTGCAATATTATCCCCAAATTCATCATCGCCAAGCAATAGACACAAAACAATACATCTTCCTTTGGGCCCCCAACACTTCCAACCTTCTAGACAGCATGAGCACCAGTGGCCTAACTCACATAGTCACTGACCTAATGCACATTTCAGGACATATGTTAGATCCCATTTTCACAGCTAGAACAGAGTCAAATACAGCCCCAACACTGAGTTCACCTGGTCATATCACACCATCGACCACCAGACTGCTAAACACCTTTCATCGCAACTGGAGCAATGTATCTGAGAGCCAGTGGGCAGATGCCCTCAGCTCCTCCCCCCACACCACTTCGGACATCAAACAAGAAAACAAAAACTTCACCACCTGGATCTCTGACAGCGCTAACAAAGTCACCCCCCAGAAAAAACCTCCAAACCCCACAGACACTCCAAACGAGCCAGCTGGTACACCCCTAAACTTAAAACAGGGAAACACAGCTGCATGCAACTGGAATGGAGATGGCGTACCACCAGGGATCCCACCGATTAAACCAACTAAGAACTCACTCAGCCCGTATCACAAACTCCTTAAAGTCACCAGAAGGCACACCTAGACACCTGCATGCAAGCCAGCTACAAGCACAGCAAATACCTCTTCAGCATCATCAAGGAGTTCTCCCAACCCCTCTGCAACTCAAAACAGCACCTCCCCCTCACAGGAGCTGTATGACTCCCTTGCCAACTACTTCCACAGTAAGACATCCACTATTTACAGAAACTTTGTACCCCAACCCATCACCACCGACACCTTCAGCCTTCTAGACCCCACAGACGCCCCCACAAACAATAGAATCACCAGATGGAACCAACTTTCTTCTCAAAACACATCTGAAATTATGCACTCCATCCACTGAGGACCCCCCACAGACGCTTGTCCAGAACACATGTTCAACCTTGGCAACAGCACCATCAGCAGCAAACTCACTGACATCCTCAACACATCCATCACCTCAGCCACCCAACCGGATGATTGGAAACACACCAGAATCAAACTTCTCCCAAATAAGCCCTCTGCTGACCCCAACAAACTCAGAAATCTCTATCTGAACCCCCTGCTCTCTTTTCCAGCCAACGTACTCTAGAAAGCTGTTAACCAACCACTCACTGCATACCTATAGGACAAAGCTTTTGGAGCCAACACAATCCAGATTCCACTCCAACCACAGCACCAAAACAGCTCTGATCAATGCAATTGATGACATCAGAAGTCTCCTGGACCAAGGAGACTTGGCTGCGATGGTCTTCCTCGTCCTCTCGGCAGCTCTCAACACCTTCTCTGCCCCACACCCTTCTCAATAGGCTCCATCACATTGGCATCAGGAACAATGTACTGAAATGGATTGTGTCCTTCCTCAGGAAGAACTCAGGCAGAACTCAGAGAGCCCTCCTCTCTCCTTTCACCTCGAAGCCCAAGGACATCATCTGCGCGTACCCCAAGGATCGTTTATCAGCTTTACCCTATTCAACACCTATATGACCTCCTTGGCCAACATTGTCAGAAACCACACTTAACATCATCTCCTACGCAGACGATACCCAGCTCATTCTCTCCCTATCCAAAGACCTCTCCACTGCAAAGTCCAGCTTCCACCTCATCATGACCAGCACCACTGACAGGATGATGGGCAACTGCCTCAGGCTCAACACAGACAAAACAAAGGTTCTGATCTTCGGGAATACCACCTCACCGTGGGATGACTCCTGGTGGCCTGCCAAACTAGGACCCCCCTCCAACCTCATGGACCAAGCCCGAAACCTTTGTATCATTCTTGACAACAAACTCAACATGAAGAACCATACAATGCAGTCTCCTGTGCCTGCCTGTTCACCCTCCACATCTACATACACTTCTCAAATGGTCCCAATCTCCACCAGATGAACCATTTTGCAAGCCCTAGTCACCAGCCGCCTGGAGTATTTCAACGTTCTGTACTCTGAACTCACAGCACACTTCCTGAAAAGACTTCAAATCACAAATAACTCAGCCGCCGGACTCACCCTGAGCCTCCCAAGACAGACACATATCATCCCCCCACCTGAGGAACCTCCACTGGCTCCCCATACACAAACAAAATGCCAATTCAAGCTGTTGACAGACTCCTATAAAGCCCTTCACAACCAAGTACCTGCATACCTCAAACACTGCCTGAGTTTCCACTGCCGAGCTAGAATTCTATGCTCTGCCTCTCTCTCGCTCACACCCCCTGCATCCGGCGCAGCAACAGTGGAGGCCGTTCCTCCTTCTACCTTGCTGTAACATCCTGGAACTGCCTCCCCGTCCACTTCAGGACATCCCCCTCCAGGAATGCAGAAGGGGACTTAAGACCTGGCTCTTTGAATGAAGCCCCATACAGCAGACATCAGTTCCTGGATAAACTCATGGGTGATTAGTGCACTCTACAAATCCGACTGATTGATTGATTTTTTTTAATTAACCTCACTTTTACAATTTTATTTTAATGTATTTGAAACATTCTTTATTTACTATTGTTATTAAAAACCATGAAATAGACCGAGAAGGTCAAAACGCATAGATGAAGTGGTTAAGAAGCTAATAAAACCTGCAAATCTTACTACTTGGAGTGCAGAGATTATGTGTCTTTATTATATTTACATACATGGAAGTTGTTGAATCCTCAACCACTCTCTCATCAACCTCAAATCAACCTCACATGTTTCAGTATATAACAGCTCAAATGCCTTTCTTATACTTTTATTAATCTGGACAGGGTTTTCGGAGACACTCCCATTTTCACTGACCATCAGTTTACCAATATAGTTCTTTGCTCTGGCTGCTCTTGCCTTCCATGCAAGCAACCTACCACTCTTCTGCCCATATGCAGAGCTAGCAAACGCTCTCACACTATTCTCAATCAACCCACTCAAGGCCTCTTGTTACTTCTTCTGTTCTCCTCACCTTTTCTCGTAATGTTCTAGTCTTAACAGGTGCTATCTTATGAAGGAACCCTCGCATATGTGACTTAAAGACATCCCACACACTATAAAAGGCAAGGCAATACCCTCATTTTCTTTGAAGAAGATTCTAATATGTTCTCTAAGATTGTTTATTACTCCTTGGTCGACTAAAAGTGTTCTGTCCACTGTCCATCTCCCTTCACCCAAACCTTCTGATAATTGTGCAGTTAGTAGGACAGCCAAGTGGTCCAAACAGTGGACTGGATTATAGGATACATCCCTTATTTTACTTCTGTGGGTGTTACCCACTAAAAACATATCTATTTTTGAATGGATTTGGTACTTTTTACTTTAGAAGGTATACCCCCTCTCTGCTCCCATCTTCCCATGCCATGCATCACACAGGCCACAATCATGCATCAAACATTTAAAGCTTCAGTAACCTTAACCATAGCAACTACCTTTCTAGTGGATGTGGTGTCCAACTCTCTATTCAAAAGAATGTTAAAATCCCCATCTATTACTAATGGACCAGGAAATTCCACTTTAGTGAGCCATAATGTTTCAAGTGGTCCAGGATCATCAGAGCTTGGTCAATACCCCAAGTAAATAAGGATACTCCATATTTAAGTTTCCAGACTACCCATCTGCCTGCTACATCGGTCCTATAGTCTAGAACAGTGCTTCCCAAACTGTGGTGCGAGGACCTCCAGGGGTCCCTGACGCATTCCCAGGGGGTCCGCACGCAGAAGTTTTAAAAGCACTGCAAAGTATCTTGTTTAATTAGCAGTTTTCAAAGAACAATAAAAGTGTCAAGATAACACCAGTGATTAATGTCCCTGCTGGAGAGAGATGAACGTTTTGTCCAGTAGCAGCTTTGACTTATCTAATGTAGCACAGAGGGTTAATTTGCTTACTGCAAAGAACGTGTTCCATGCATTTTAATAAACAGTATTTTATATGCATAGGTCAGTGGGTTACTGCTTTTGTCAGAGACATTATTTTGTTAAAGTGCAGTTCATAAGTGACAATCGTAATCTAGCACACTGACCTATAAACTGTCATCAGTATCAACCTTCTCATTAACCTTTTTCGTTTTCGTGCATATTCTTTCAATATAAAATACAACAGAAGTGGCGGAGAGTGTTGTTAGCTTTCTGGGCTTAGCAACACACTCCGCCACTTCAGAAACGTAGGGCTTCGCCATACGTACAAGAATATAGGGGAAAGCCCTGCGTTTCCCCTGCGCTGGTGCTACACTTACCAGGGGAAGAGTGTTTATTTACATGAAGGTCCCCTTCCTGCACATAAACAATCTTGAAATGTTCTTTTGTCACTTCTATGTGTGCTGCTTAATGCAGCACACATTGAAGTTACAAAATGTCATTTTGTTTTAAAGATTGTTGATGTGCAGGAAGGGTCACCTTCCTGAACATAAACCATCCAAGGCGTTTTGAAAAACGAGGAGAAATGAAGCAATTCACCTTGTTTTTCCAAGTTAAGACCAGGTTTTCCATGGCCTTAATTTTGGCGATGCCTCTCATTTACGCTGCCCTTGTAAATAGGGGGCAACGTCAAAATCAATGGGTGTTGCAGGGGAAACGCCCACCGAAACACCCACTGCCCACCCCTTTCACACTAAGCATTGGGTGAAAGGGGGTCTTATTTACAAGGCTCCGTTATTAACTTTGCCTTGTAAATAAGGCAAAGCCCCTATCGCCACAGGAACGTCTCAAAAAGTGATGTTCCCATGGTGATAGAGGCTTATAAATATGCCCCTAAAATCATCAGTAATTCAAGTATTTGTTTTGTGTGTACACATGTGTTAATTTTTTTCATATTACTGTTTTCATGTTTGAAATTTAAATCCTACAAATTGCTTGTGGGTCCCCGGCTTTCAGTGGTGACTCAATGAGGGTCCTCAGGAGTCAAAGGTTTGGGAACCACTGGTCTAGAAGATCTAGACCAGAATTCTTCCTCAATAAAAGTTCAATACCCCTATGGGTAATTGCCTGATCAGTGCATACTATATCCTGTATCCACTTCTGCCTCCCAAATAATTTCTTACACTATCCAAAAGTAAGATGTGTCTCTTGTAGATAAAAAAGGACCTGAGCCGGACTATCCTGAAGATACTGCATAACTAATTTCTGCTTCTGCTTTGTCCTCAACCCATTTATATTCTTGGTTAAGATCTGGATCTGCTTCCTCCTCTATCTAACTATATGCCTCAGATACTGTAGTCAGACGCTGCAAATATGGGCCTGACCCTAATCTGAAGTGCCGAAGATCAACTCTAAGGCTAATAATGTTACTAACCATATTATTAATAATAACGAAAAAGAGTACTATACTTTTGGGTATTTTTTTCCAACTGCTCCCCTACCCTGCGCTCTCTACCCTGCCTCCCTACTCCTCGAGGAACAAACCCAAAACTAAATGGTATGATCCTAAATGCCCTTTTGCATATTGGTGTGACTTCCACCTATCACATTACATAATTGTGAGGACACTCAACTGGAGATATACCTTAAGTTTCTTTCTGCCCTAAAGCTTGCACATTCCTAATATGCTTGTCAGCCTGATCTACTTTCCTTGTGTTATGCATCTCATTATTCCCCATTACTTTTAACATGGCTTGGAATGTCAACTGCACCTTGGCGCCAAATTTTAATATCTCGTCCATTCTTTGACCCAAGTCCCACTGTACCTGCTCTGTTGCTCTACTGATACCTGACCTAATACCGCACAATACCCCCACCCCCACACTAATAGTGTTCTAGAGCTATTTCTAATATTTGCTCCTTTGCAGACTATTATGAAAAGTTCAGAAAAATTCTCCTCGGCCTCTTCTGCACTTCTTTCAAATCAAATGGGTCCTTATGTACCTGTTGAATGTCTTTCACCAAATCCAGATAATGCTTATCACTCAAGGCCTTTCTAAGAAATATTAAAACAAACCCTTTCAAATCCTCCTGCTCTGAACCCTCAGGTACATTTAATATTCTCAAGTTGTTTCGGAGTGAGTGGTTTTCCAACCTCTCCAGGTCATCCAATAGGCTTTGATTTTTGCTTTTATTAATGTAAATATCTCTGAGGAGTTATCTCTAAGTTTCTTGCTCATCTCCGCGACTTTTAATTCCAAAACAGTAGTCCACTGTGCAACATCGTCTAACTGCCCCTCTAAGGTCTGACCAATAATCTGGATCTCTTTTTGGTTAGCTTCGGAGACTTCAAATCATTTCTGCACCTCTGCTTGCAGACTTGTTATCATGGACTCTATGCTTATAGTGCTCACACTCTCTCTCTACCTCCCTGATTTCCCATTGTCCTGCGTGCATCCTTCATTCCCCTTTGTGCTCCTGTCACAGGGATTCTGCTGGTAAAGCAGAACTGTGCCTTGGAATGACAGGACATCAGAATGTAAGGACTGAGTCTCTCTACCATGTCTGTACCTGTCGGCCCAAATCATGGCTATTTCACAGGGCCTCACTTGAACTCTTAACCTTCCCAAAGTAGCAGGTGATTTTGACAACCTAGCACATGCACCTGTAGTCCTCAAGGGAACCGTGTGTGGCGTGGTGGAGAAGTAACGATAAGACAGGGAGTGATTTGTTTCAGAGGTTTATTAGTTACTTCACAAATACAGGCCACTGTCTCTAAATAACTTAAAGTCTTTATGGGGTAGAAGAACGTCTTCTCTCTCTTTTTGATACAAAGTAGCTCCTCTGGGTTTCAGAATTCAAAAACAACAGGAAGAGTTGACTCGCCGTGCAGAGCAAAAGAAAGACGATTCAGGTCCCAGAACACAAAAGAAAAGAAGATTTGGTATAAAGGACGTTTCTTTGCCTTTAGATTAATCAGGGAAGGGAGTGAAGGGCTAGGCACCCGACCACCACCGTGATTCGTGCTACTATCAGGAGAGCTATGTTATCAACCCCAGGTATTTGTCTTAATCCGCAGCTCTGGTGCGTTCACCCTGCAACCCCGGCCTTCCCCTACCCCAGACAGCACCTAATTGACCTCGTACCTTGTGAAGCCACGACCCTCCAGGGCGGTGGCCGCTTTCAGAGTGGTGCCGGGAAGGGCCCGCTTTCTTCTTCTCATCTTCTCCGGGTGGCGACTTCTTCACGGGCAGGAACTCTTCTTCCTGGATGTTCGGAATCGGCAGTTCCTCCCCAAACACTGGCGCGATGACGAAGGTCTGTATGCTTCGTTCTTGAATGGACTCCTCAGTGATTCCCTTCCAGCGTTCCCCAAGCTAGAGCGGCATCTCTTCCATGGGAAAGGAATTCCACGTTACCATTCTCAGAGCCCTTGCGATGATGAACCTCAAATGAGAAGGGCTGTAAAGCCAGAAACGAGCGATGGATGCGCTGATTGTTCCCTTTGTTTCTGCTCAACCAAAGGAGTGGGGCATGATCAGTTTAAAGGATAAAGTGGGAACCCTCAAGGTAATACCACAACTTGTCTATTGCCCCCTTGATAGCAAGACACTCCTTTTCTATTATGGGGTATCTCTTTTCCCTAGGATACAATGTGCAGCTCAAAAAGAGGATAGGGTGCTCAAACCCATCAGGAGATAGTTGGGAAAGCACCACCCCCACCCCATGCTCCGATGCATCGGTCTGTAAGAGGAAAGGTTTGGAAAAGCCTGGAGAACGTAATATGGAACCGGAGGTGATAGCTTTTTTTAATTTTAGGAACGCTTGTGTAGCAGCAAGAGGTGGATGAAGAAGGTCTTTGGTTTTAACATCTTTCTTTAGGAGGTCTGTTAGGGGGGCTGCCATTTAAGAGTACTGACGTATGAAATGGCGATAATACCCAAGGAGGCCCAAAAAAGCCCTGACCTCCTTCTTGGTGACAGGGAAAGGGGCTTGTGTAATGGCTTTAACCTTTTCTTCTTGTGGTTCTATATGTCCGTTTCCTAAAAGAAACCCTAAATACTTCACCTTCTGGAAACCTACTTTTGATTTTTTTGCATTGATGTGTAAACCAGCCGATTGAAGAGCTCGTAGCACCTGTTGGCAATGCTGTAAGTGTGTGTTCCATGTGGGGCTAAAGATGACTATATCATCCAAGTATGCCAAGAATAGGCTTGGTGGTCTGCCAGTACTCTATTCATGAGGCGTTGAAAGGTGGCAGGTGCCCGTGTAACCCGAAGGGTAAAATGGTAAATTCATATAAGCCAGAAGGTGTGAAAAAGGCTGTTTTCTCCTGGTTTTGTGGATTATGGGGCACCTGCCAGTACCCTTTTGTAAGTTCGAGTGTTGTGTTGTACTGTGCCTCACCTAATTTTTTGATTAGCTCATCCACACGTGGGAGGGGGTAGGAGTCACACTTCGATATTGCATTGATGGCTCTAAAATCAATGCAAAAACGAACAGAACTGTCCGGCTTTGGTACCAGGACGATTGGTGAAGCCCACTCCCTCTGTGAGGGTCGTATGGCACCTAGTGCCAACATGTTTTTCACTTCTCGTTCAATGGTCTCTCTTCTGCCTGCTGGGATATGATACGGTTTTTGTTTGACCACTTTTCCAGGTTGGGTGTGGATAGAATGTTGGGCCAGGGAAGTACGACCATGGAGGTTGGAGAATAAAGGGGCAAACGGAGACAGGGTGTCCTGCAGAGACATATTTTGTTCCCCTGTAAGTTCTTGATTGATAACTAGATGCTCTAGAATACTAACAGGTTTAGTCATATGGCTTACTAAGTGGAGATCTTTAGGGAGAAGGCCTAACCATTTTTTAACAGGTTTATGTGATATAGCTGTGTTCGTTTGGGACTGATTTGGATTTGGTATGAGGTTAAGCCCACCTTCTTCACAACTTGATAGGGACCCTGCCACTCCGACCTTATCTTGGTAATGCCAGATGGTTTGAGAATCAACACCCAGTCTCCTACGTTTAGATGATGCCAGTTATTTCCTCTGTTATAAACTAGCTGTTGTTTGATTTGTGCTTCTTCTAAATTCACGTCAGCGAATTCTCTCAGTTTCTGTATACGGCTACCCAGACCCTGAGTGTACTCTGAAAAGGATTTAGTTTCTTTCTCCTTCTCCTGTTCCCCAGAACTCCTTGGTAATCTCCAAGAGGCTCCAGGGTTCTCGACCATAGAGAAGTTGGAACGAGGAACAACGCAGACTCGGCTGAGTCTGGCTTTGAATGACGTACAATGCCAAACGGAGGAGCCTATTCCATTCCTTTCCTTCCACACTCAGTAATTTTTTTGTAGTGTCAGTTTTAGGGTGGAATTGTAGCGCTCAATTAAGTCATCTGTTTGAGGGGGTAAACAGACGTTTTTATATGTGAGATGTCCAGGGACTTGCAAACCTGTCTCATCTTGGAAACAAATGGTGTTCCCCGATCCATGAGTATCTCACGTGGGAAGCCAACCCGTGAAAATAGTTCCAGGAGCTTGTCGCTGATGTTCTGGCTAGTTGGGGCTCGCAAGTGAAAGGCCTCGGGATAACCTGTGGCATAATCAATGACTACCATGGCATAAAGGTTGCCTTTCTTAGTTCGTGGAAGCAGACCAATAAGGTCCATACATACTCTTTCAAATGGAGTGCCAATAATGAGAAGAGGTTGTAGGGGTGCAGGAGGAGGTTTGTATGGGGTTTTCCGCTGGCAGATTTCACATTCCTGACAAAACTTGGTAATGTTTGCAAATATCCCTTTCCAGTAGAAATGCCGTAAGAGCATGTCTATCGTTTTTTGTGCACCCCGGTGACCTGCTGTTAAGCGCGAGTGTGCAAAAAAGAGGACTTAGCTCGAAAGGGCGGAGGAACTACGAGCTGGGGAGTGCTCCCTTCCTTGGTTATCCTGTAAAGGAGTTCATCTTTTATTAAAAATAAGGGATACACCGGTTTCTGTTGGGGCAGGGTTTGTCTGGCATGCTTCCAAGAGGGTTGGAGAGTAGGGTCATTTAGCTGACTGTAACGAAAGCTTTTATCAGACAACCAGGGGGCTTGGGTGAGGAGTGAGGAATGGGGAGTGGAGGGTGGTTCCCTGGTTTGCAATGTATTTGTGAGCAATGTTAGGAATGATGGGTTATCCTGGCCTAGTATCATCTCTTCCGGAAGGGTTGGCAGGACCCCAATATGGGATTCAAGTGTTACCCCGTTAGGAAGCGAAATGGGTCGGGTGATTAAAGGATAATGCTTAACATCACCATGTACACATCTAATAGGGATAACCCGTTGAGTTTTAAGGAGGGAGGATTCAACTAATGATTGACGGATAACCGACTGTCAACACCCAGAATCCAAAAGGGCTTTAATGGATACCCCAGCTACAAGAACACTCATGTAAAAGCTACATCCCATTTCATCAGTGTAGGAGATCGATTGAGGGACGCAGCCTATATCCATTGGCTCTTCTTTGGTCTTTTCCCGGGGGCAGTTTCTGACGATATGTCCCCACTCCCCACACTCGAAACATTGGGGGCCCTTGACAGGAATGGGTTCTGGATGATAGAGTCGGAACTTTGAGGATTCAGTTACTGGTTTCAGAGCTTTCCTTTCCATTTTTCCAGGGGTGCAGGGGGGCGTATGGTCTTTTCATTTTCCCAAGCCAGCAGACGGGGTTGGGCCCGATAAAAAGATGTAGCCATTTCCACAGCTTGTTCAGCTGTCAGACAACCGTCTGTGTAGTCTGAGCCATATTTGTATCGGGTATGGCAGAGCTACTATATATTGTTCGAGATATATGCGCAACATGATTTCTTCCTTGGAGCTTGTTTGTGGTTTTAGCCACTTGTTCGCTGCTGCTTTTAGTTTAACGTGTAGTGTCTTTGGATTGTCTGGGGAGGTCCCTCGCTCTTTTCTGAACCGCACTCGATACACCTCTGCGTCCATTCTGAGGTGGTCCAGAATGATTTCTTTAATTTTGTGGTATAATGTATGGCCGGTTGCATTTGCCACCTGATAGGCGGCCTGGGCTTCCCCTCTGAGGAGAGGTGCCAAACAAAACGGCCACTTGGCTTCTGGCCAGCCTGCCGCCTTAGTTGCTGGCTCAAAATTAAGTAACAAGGCATCGGGGTCTTCGCCTGTGACATATTTTTGTAAGGAAACGTTGGGCCCGGTGCCAGCGTGATTCTGTAGTTGGGCCGTTAGTTCTAGCTGATCATCAGTAACTTTTTCTAGCCTCTCTGATTGGTTGGCCTGTGTGTCCCTAAGGAGTTCCCTGTCTGCGTGGGCCGTAGACAACTGTTTTTCTACAGCCCATTCTAGCTTTTTCCGGCCACGAATGAGCTGCTGTATCAGGTTCTCCATGCTTCTTGGATATTGGGGCATTACTATTGCACTTCTGACACCACGTGTGGCGTGGTGGAGAAGTAACGGTAAGACAGGGAGTGATTTGCTTCAGAGGTTTATTAGCTATTTCACAAATACAGGCCACTGTCTCTAAATAACTTAAAGTCTTTATGGGGTAGAAGAACGTCTTCTCTCTCTTTTTGACATAGAGTAGCTCCTCTGGGTTTCAGAATCCAAAATAAACAGGAAGAGTTGACTCGTTGTGCAGAGCAAAAGAAAGACGATTCAGGTCCCAGAACACAAAAGAAAAGAAGGATTGGTATAAAGAACGTTTCTTTGCCTTTAGATTAATCAGGGAAGGGAGTGAAGGGCTAAGCACCCGACCACCACTGTGATTCGCACTACTACTGGGAGAGCTATGTTATCAACCCCGGGTATGTTGCTTAATCTGCAGCCCCGGTGCGTTCACCCCGCAACCCCGGCCTTCCCCTACCCCGGACGGCACCTAATTGACCGCGTATCTTGTGAAGCCACGACCCTCCTGGGCTGTGGCCGGGAATGGCCCGGTTCCCTCTCCTCGTCCTCTCCGGTGGCGACTTCTTGACGGGCAGGAACTCTTCTTCCTGGCTGTTCGGAATCGGCAATTCCTCCCAAAACGCTGGCACAATGACGAAGGTCTGAATGCTTTGTTCTTGAATCGACTCCTTGCTGATTCCTTTACAGCGTTCACCAAGCAAGAGCGAGAGGGACGTCTCTTCCGTTTCCTCCTTTTTGGACCAGATGTGACCAAATCACGCGAGCGGCCGACGGGGATGTCTTAAAGGGCCAGTGCTCCTCAGAGGCGATATCCGGGGCCTGAAGCAGAGGAGGGAACATGGAGATAGGTGAGAGGGTAAGTGTTCAAGTGACAGTTCTGAGGAGCCGGATCGTCATTCAGCCGTTCGCCAGACCGTGGAAACAGATCATCACTTTTCATCTCTCAGTCATGCTTGCCCTTAGTAAACAGAAGAAAGACACAAAAAAAGTTTGCAATACATTTATTGAAACTATAATAGGCTAATATGAAGCAAATGTGCTGCAATTATTAGGCAAATAAAACTAAACAACGTAATTAGTTTTACTAACATGATGAATGGAATAAATATTCCTACCATGGCTGTGGTACACAAAAACACTCTCCGCCTCACAAACAGATCTGATGACCACTAACCCAACATGGAGCATCTCTATTCCAGATACAGAGCAATATGAACACCACACTCCGGCACCCTTGTCTAGAGACCTTCGGTCCCGCCCCCACTCAGCGAAGGGTTGCTGACTTCATCGCTCACCACTCTCTTGCCTCAATGGACTACATTCTCCTCGGCAACCTAAATTTCCACCTGGACAACCTTGATTACCACAACACCTTATCCCTACTGGAAAACCTTGGCACCATCAGACTTAAACACACAGCTGGTCACATCTGCAACCCACTCAGCAGGACAAGCGCTCAACCCCATCTTCTCCACAAGTAACAACATCTCTGTCAGTCCTACCTCCGACCCACACTTGACGACCACCGCTGCATCCACTTCTCCTTCACCAGACCCACCATACCCCACCACGCTTACAGTGATCCTTGTAGAAGCTGGAACAAAGTCACCAAAGACCAGGTCACCACTTCCCTCAGAAAAACCCCACCACCGATATCAATGGACACCACCACCTAAGCGCACAACCTCCACCTTTAGACCTCTGACTACACCAACAGACTGGCTCCTCTCAGGAAACCCTCAGGCCTGCAACCCTCCATGAAAGTCAGATGCCTTTCCCTCGCTCTCCTAGAGTCCAGGTGCATCTGTAAAGGGCACGATGTAAGATGGAGGAGCAGCAAGATAATGGCAGACCATGCACCTTTCAAAACCGCTGTCACCGCATGCCACTACCTCATCAGAACAATAAAGAAAGCAGTAAAGAAAGCAGTCATACAGGAATGCATCAACGCCAATGCACACAACAGCAAAGAACTCTACCCCGTGGTAAAAGAATTCACCAAACCCAGCACTGGGACAGCAGACATTCCCCCCTCTCAAGACCTCTGCAACAACTTCTCCGCCTTCTTCCACTGCAAGAACAAGGAGATTTATGACAGCTTCACCACCCAATACCCACCCCCACCCCACCCTCACCTCTGACAACACCCTCAGGATCATGAACAGCATTCACTCTGGAGCCCCCTCGATCTCTCCCCTCATCAAATCATCAACAGAGCTGGCACCTCCATCGCATCCGAAATCTGCTACACCATCAACTGCTCTATCGACTCTGCCACCTTCCCTGGTGACTGGAAGCATGCAGATATCAATCCCCAGCTGATGAAACCCTCAACCGACCCGACAGACTTCAAGAACTAGAGACCCATCTCTCTGCTTCCCTTCCCAACCAAAGTCATCGAGAAAGCCATCAACACCCAGCACTCCGAGTTCATCAATTCCAACCACATCATGGACCTTTCCCTATTGGGATTCAGAAGCAACGACAGCACTGAGACCACTCTCCTCACCTCTACAGATGGCATCCCCCATCCTCCTCGACCAAGGTGAGACTGCTGCCCTCATCATCCTGGGCCTCTCAGCCACCTTCCACACCATCTTCTACCATACCCTCTGTGCAAGACTCCAAGACGCCGGCATCCGTGACAAAACCCTAGAATGGATCTGATCCTTCGTCACCGGCAGACCACAGAGAGTCAGACTTCCACCTTTCAACTCAGAACCCAAGGAGATCAGCTGTGGATTGTCTCAGGGATCATCCCTGAGTCTCACCCTCTTCAACATCTAAATGGCCCTGCTTGCAGCCATTGTCAGAAACCACGGACTCAACATTGTCTCCTATGCTGACAACACCGAGCTGATTCCCTCCCTCAACTGACGAACCCAC
This sequence comes from Lissotriton helveticus, assembly GCF_964261635.1. Classification (NCBI taxonomy): domain Eukaryota; kingdom Metazoa; phylum Chordata; class Amphibia; order Caudata; family Salamandridae; genus Lissotriton; species Lissotriton helveticus. Next base: position 878,993,700 of record NC_136071.1, on the reverse strand, counting down.
AGCAGTCAGGAGAACCTTCCACAATGGGATGAAGGCAGTCATCTCCTGGATGAAGGACAGCTGCCTCAAGCTTAACTCGGACAAGACTGAAGTCCTGATCCTGGGCTCCACCCCCTCCACCTGGGAGGACTTCTGTTGGCCCGCACCATTTAGAAACCCCCCACACTCATGAACCATGCATAAAACCTCAGCATCATGCTGGACTCCTCGCACTACATGAACTGCCAAACCAACGTTGTTTCAACCTACTGCTTCCACATGCTCTGCTTGCTTCGTAAGATCTTCAAATGGATCCCCAGCAGCAGACTCAACTACGGCAACCCACTCTACACCAGCATCACCCAGAAACTCCTAAAGAGACTGCAAAACATCCAGAATGCCTCTGCCAGACTCATCCTGAACATCCCACGTGTGCATTCCAGGACTGGTCTCTCTGACGGAGATCCCCCCTCTGGCACCAAGGGGATGAGATTAGACCTGGGGCGTGAACTCTGCTCCGTTCGAGGAGTTTGCTGCGTAGCACAGTGGAATTTCTTCCCTGCTCACAGTAAGTTGGCGAGGACGAGCTTGCACTCACGTAGAATTTCTACCCAAGTAACAGGAAGATCAGTGCGAATGGCAATTTGTGCCGCACTCCTCTGTTTGCGTAACTCCGCTGAGTTTTTTGGTCCCTTCGCGGAGATCCGCGTAGTGGAGCTCCACGAACTATGCCCAGGCCTAGATAAAACCCAGTTTATATGTTAAGAACTACTGTGTTGAAAAAGCTGAAGCTGTGCTACGAAGCAATGTCTAAAACACTAGGAATTGTTGCTGACAGAGCAGAGAATAACAATACACCATGTTGTTATGTATTCTAAGCAACCTTGGATAAAATGTGCAGACTGAATCCTGAGAAAAATCACAGAATAACAAACACATTCCCAGGGCTTCTACATGCACATGATAACTGTTTGAAATGGGGTTTCTGGTTGGCTAGGGTATGCACCTAAGCAATGCAGAACCCACCAATCTAATCAGGGTAAGGGAGTTACACACGTAAAATAACCCCTGCTCACTCCCTTGGTAGCTTATCCCGGAGGCTATGTGTAAAGCATTTACACAACTCACACATACACCAGTGATACACTAGCAGTAGCGGCTCCTGGTGGGAGTGCTGCGGGGCAGTGGGGCAGGGAAGGGGCGGGTAGGGGGAAGTAAACCACGGAATACGGCCAAACGGAGGTAAGTACATAAATAAATTAATTATATTGCGCAACCAGCGTCGCCAAATGGCGATGCAGAGTATTCCATGGTTTACTAGCCTTCACCCTGCAACTCCCCCACCCCACCTCCCCGCAGTACTCCCACCACGAGCTGCTACTGCACACTAGACACCACAAAAAGAGACTCCACCCAAGGTTATATAAAAATATCCTTTGCATTACACATAAACACATTAGACCAAAATCACATAAATCACTTTGCCAACTAGGCAATTGTCATTACACTGCATAGGTGATAATCACTTTGCCATCAGCAATTGTCATAAACATTATCATATTAGTTAGTGCACTGGGTAAATACTTAGACGTGCACATGTCATGTACACCACACTGAAAACATTAGACCTAACATCCCAGTTAGTTAAAAAAGTAAGTACTTGTAAGATTGCACACGTTATGAAACCTAATCAAGAGAGTAACATTTTTATATCGCATGAATGCTCATAGGTCTTATCTGTCATAGACCGATTAGAAAATAGGCAGACCTAAAATGCCCAATGTCGATGAACCAAGCAACGCGGTAATGTAGTCCAGGATGCAGGAACTCCTGAGCCCTAGCACCAGATGTATGGCTACCGTTCAGAAATGGCCCCTTCCTTAGATGAAAAAAATAGCGTCTGCTCATGCTCAGGCAGTGAGTGATTGTCAGCAAAAGGAGAGGAGGGCACTTATTCGGTCCCCGGTCGGGTCCCACAAGACACTTGTAGTGTGGTCTCTCTGACTGCACTGGATGAGAGGCAGAGGGTTTCACTCTCAGTCGGGAGGTTGCACGTCAATCCAATGTGGCTGCAAGGCTGCGTCTCTCTCCTCTTCTGAGTGCATCCCCGCTTCTACTGGGCAGTCGTCCCTCACTGCAGAGGTGCTGGGACACTCGACACGCCATCTTGGTGGAGTGTGGTTTGGCTAACCAGTGTCCTTCTTCCAGACGCTGCTCCCACATCGGTTGAAAACTGAACAATTGCCAATACTGTTCTACTGAATTCTTCCTTAAATGCACATTTGAATTAAACTAAATGCGGATGTGAGGCTTGCACTTCACTCTGAATTAATCACTTATCTATACTAATATAATAAAGAGAGAGCCCAAACCTTTGAGGCGGGTAATCTCAGGAACCACAGCACCAATCACAACACCCAATACAGCGTTGGAAAGGGCAGTTGCAGCAGAAGGACATAGGCTATGCAGACGCCCACCATATAAATTAAAAAGGTAAAAGAACTGTGCCAGCAAAGTAGTCCCTTGTGGGCGTGTCTGCGTTGTGCTGTGGGCGTGTGCTGGGGCGTGACAAACGCTGGGGGCGTGTGGTACGTTCCGCCCTTCATGCCATTTCTCATATCGTGTGCTGTGGGCGTGTTCTGGGGGCGTGGGCGTGTGCGGGGGCACGGGATTACGGGAAAAAATGCGAGCGTTGTGCCCAATATTTCATTGTTTTTTCTTCCCGGGTTCTGTACATTCCAGCTCCGGGTGTCCACCCGGCTCCCTTTAAATACCCCTGCCTCCCAAAATCATAACCCACCCTTACTCCTCAAAATACCCCAACACCCTTAAACACCAACCCATCTTAACCCTATAAATATACCCTGTACCCCAAAACCCAAACCTATCCCTAAACCCTAAAAATACCCCTGTACCCCAAAACCCAAACCTAGCCCTGAACCCTATAAATACCCCTGTACCTCAAAACCCAAACCTACCCCTTAACCCTAAAAATATCCCTGTACCCCAAAACACAAACCCAGCCCTGAACCATAAAAATACCATGTACCCCAAAACCCAAACCTAGCCCTGAACCCTTAAAATACCCCTGTACCCCAAAACCCATAGCTACCACTGAACCCTAAAAATACCCCTGTACCCCAAAACCCAAACCTAGCCCTGAACCATAAAATAACCCTGTACCCCAAAACCCAAACCTACCTCTGAAACCTAAAATACTCCTGTACCCCAAAACCCAAACCTAGCCCTGAACCCTAAAAATACCCTTGTACCCTGTTAGAACCGGGGTCTCTAGTTGGCAGGGGTATGCACCCTAGTCCAAGTAGGAACCTCCGCTTCCGACCTGGTAGCTTGGCGCAGAGCAGCAAAGGCGTAACTTCAGAGGCAATGTGTAAAGTATTTGTGCAACACGCAACAACAAGGACGCAGTAAAAACACTCACAAAAGGAACACCACACCAGTTTGTATATAAAAATATAAATATCTTTATCTAAGAATTATGAAAGATCAATCATCAGGTAAATGCAGCTGTAGGCAAGATCCATAATCACATATGACTTCAGCTTCCAGGCAAGATCAATAATGGAAAGGAATCCAGTTTCCAAACAAGATCCACAATCAGGCAAGGAAAAAAAAAGGACAAGATTCCGTATACTCAGTCAAAAGGTGCCAGTACTCTTTATTCAGGGGAAAACAGTTCCTCCAAGGTAGTGAATTATATACTGCTCACAGTCTCTATGAGCCGGTCCCACTTGGGACGAACAGTACTTGAGATTCCCCAGTCCCTCAATGGGAGAACGTTGCGGACACAGGTTATTGGGCTGGTTCCAGGAGGAGTGCCTGCGCAGTCCGAGGTAGCCCCACACAGTCTCGAGCCGGCCCGCTGTAATGGTCTGGCGCTAGGAACACCAGCACCCTTCACCCCTCCTCGCTCCCGCGCTCGCTCTCAACCCGCTTCCGGTAGTGTCACCAAGCGGTTTGGAGCGTTACCTGGGTAAGACTGGGCTGGTGTCCTGCGGCGGATTCCCCCGTTGGCTCCGAGGTTCCCTTACACCCCGATCTTCCGTCTAGCATGGGTGAGGAGCAAGGCAGCCCCTCCCGCTCCCCTTTCAAGCACCAATCCGGTCGCGGCTCCCTGCAGGACGCTTCCCTCGTTGCAGGGCAACCCCTTACGTCGGCACCTATCCCAGCGTGGCTCTCTAATGATGACGTGCCTGGGATTCCAACTTCAATGCTGCCGCAGACTCACGGCCAGCGGCGGTGATCACGGGGGCACACAGCTCGTCCTCCGACAGCGTGCACTAGTCCCAATGCAGTCTAAGGGCCCAGGCCGGCGATGAGCACAGGGGCACGACACTTCCTCTGCCACAGCGCCTCAATCGCGGTGCACAGCGCTACTTTTGCACAGCTCTCCTCAGCGCATATCCGGCAGCGCTTTACAGCTCAATCAGGGCAGAGGTTGAGGCACTTTCCCCCACGGGCGCGGTAATGATTTCAGGGGTGGGAACAGCGCTCTTCTTCCCAGCGCTATAGATCGTCCCCCAGCGCTACGTATCACAGTTCGGTCTTGGGCAGCGGCGGTGACTTTGGGGGTGCTAGATAAAAGGATTCCACACCCCCTGGGCGGCAGAGGCAGTTTTGAAAGGTCCCAGGGCCAGTGATGCTGTCTGCAGGCACAGAGATGCAGGGACAAGTCCTTATGGCAGTTGTTTTCCCCAAAAGGCAGTCCTTAAAACGATGTGTCCAAAGGAAGGTAGTTCTCTTTAAGTTAAAAAGGGTACAGTCACAAAAAGGTAGTTCTTGTGAATATGGTGGAGACACTCTGGTGGTGTTTTCTTCAGTCTCCTCTTGCAGGGCAGGATCAGCAGGCAGTAGGGCAGCTCAGCAGGCTGTGGGGCAGCAGTTCCTTGGAGCAGTCAGCCTCCTTCCCAATGGCAATCCTCCTGCGCAGCAGTCCTCACTCCAGCAGGGATTCTTCCAGGTCCAGCAGTGTAACAAAGAAGTGAGGCCAGGACCCTCCCTTATATATCTTTCAGTCTAAGGGCTAGAAAGTGGTGGAAGTCTCTGGAAGGGTCTGGGGGCAGGGGCTTCTGGAAGAGTCCAGGGAGTTCTGGTATGTTCCCTGCCTTCCCTGACCTAGCTGTCACAGTGACGAGAGACAGGCTGTTAAGGCTACAGTGGGCAGCCCATCACAGCTCATCCCAGGGAAGAAGGTGTGAATCACCACTCCCACCTCCCAACCCAGGCAGGCTATCAGTATGCAGAGGGGAGGGGGGAGTCTGCAGCCTAATCTAAGTGTAGGCAGGAAAAGGTCCCCTTTATAAAAGTGGGATCCCTAGCGCAGTAATGCCCAAACCCTATATATCATTGGAAAGGGTTCCCCGCCCTGAGTCCAACAAGACCAAACATGATAGACTTATTAGGTCCCTGTCAGAAGTTATTCCATAAGGAGAGGTTCCCAATATTAGCCTATGGAGGATTAGCCTTACTGCAGTAGCAGTGGCTTGTGGCAGATATGCCAGCCTCATGAGGTTTTAGGGAAGAGCACCTGCACCTCAGCACTGTTTAGCAGTGGTGAGGCGCCCAGAGTCCTAAGTCCAACAAAATATAGGATAAAAATGGGAGGCAAAAAGGGCAAAAATGTAGGGGAGACCACCCTAAGGCTGACAGGTCTAACATACCCCAAAACCCAAACCTAGCCCTGAACCCTTAAAATACCCCTATACCCCAAAACCCAAACCTAGCCCTGAACCCTAAAAATACCCTGTACCCCAAAGCCCATACCTATCCCTAAACCCTAAAACTACCCCTGTACCCCATAACCCAAAACTATATCTGAACCCTTAAAATACCCAAACCCCCAAAACATATACCTCAGTACCCCAAAACATATACCCCTATAACCATACTTACCTTATCCAAACATTAAAAAAAACAAGATTTTACCATTCATGCATTTACAACGAATTTCGTTGTAAATGTATGCGTGGTAAAAGCATATAAAATGTAATGCCAAGCGTTATAACGGCATTGCGGAGTCATGGTACTTTCGTAATGAAAGTATGCGGAGTGATGGAATGCGGAAAGAAAGTTGCGGAATAATGGGTGTTTACCCTCCCCCGGTAAGTACATTGGTGGTACGGCGGCCCACATCTCCAGCAACATACTCATATTTTTTCACCACCGATTTGAAAAATGCACAGGTCTCTCTCATTGATGGCCAGCACCGACATACACTTTTAGACACACCTCCCGCCACAAGTTTGAGAATTACGAACTTTAGAGCTGGGGAGCTACGTTCGAATCTCTGCATCAGCTCAACATCCTGTGATTCCAGGCAAATCGCTTTGTCTCCCCGTGCCTACCACAAATGAATGTGTTCTTCTGTAATGTAAATTGTGCTCATGCCATGTTGTCGAGTTCGCGCTATATAATATTGCAAGGAAAAATAAAGTAGGGAAACTCGAGTTCACACACTACTGAACGCGCACTCTTAAATGCATCAGCAGTGCACTGTGAATCGAAGCGTTTCACAGGCCTGTCACAGATAAGAAATGCTATCAAAACGAAATCCTACAAAACAATATACTACTGGCCGGCAGCAATTCATACCCGGACAACGTTGGGACGGGCTGCTAGTTTTATTTATACTTTGAATACATTTGTTGGTTAAATTTCACCGAATTTACATTTTCAACATCTACAATACAAAAATAACAACATTTAATAAAACAATGGATTGGATGTATTCTCAATCACTTATTACTCACAATCATTCCCACAATCACGTATTCAACAATTTAGCCTCCACATGCACACTAACACACCATATTTACATTTGAGTATAAATTACAATTTGAACAGCCATAGGCATTCAATTGGTCTTATTTCCTTAAGTTTGGAGCAACATTTTTTGTAATTTAAAAATCTTATGCCTCAACAAAACACTGGTCTACGCGTTTCGAACTCCTGTTTGGTAGGGAGTTCTCATCAGGACCCAAAGCTTAAATAAAGGAAACTTGGCTCAGTTCTAGCCGACGCTCAACACTACAATTGAGATGCAAAACAACAGTCCAAAATACACCCAGACTCTTCTGACTTGTACACTTCTTGTCAGATACCTGTTTATCGATTGATGCTCTTTAGTAACTCGTAGATGTTTGCAATCGGTAGAACCTCAGAGTGCAGCTCACAATCCCGAATCGATGGAGTCATCGAATGCAATTGAAAGTTACACATGTAAAATGTTACAGCACAGCCCGAATGACAGAGAGCCTTTCAACTGTGAAAACTGAAATACACAGTATTTCACTATCAGGACATGTCAAACCCACCAGTACATGTCCTGCCTGTCACATGCACTGCCCCCTGCCCATCGGGGTACCTGGGGCCTACCTTAGGAGTGCCTTACATGTAAGGAACTGCAAGGTTTGGGCCCAGCAAGTGGGTGTATTTGCCTGGTCAACATGGCAGTTTACAACTGCGAGCACAGACACTAAGGTGGCAGGTCTGAGACACATTTACAGGGCTGCTCATGTGGGTGGTACACTAGTAGCATTTGATTTACAGGCCTTGGCACAACCATGCACTTTACTAGAAACTTACCAGTATAGAAAATATGCCAATAATGGATCACCATTCATATTACCAATTTATACATAGACAATATGCATTTTAGTACTGATCAACAGTGGTAAAGTGCCCAGAGTCCTATAGACAACAAAAACAGGGTCAGAAAAATAGGAGGCAAAAGACAAAGGGGCACATGCATCAACCTATTTAGGAAGTGCAAACGGTGCGAATCGGTAAATTCGGCCGTTTGCACTTCCTAAATACGTATTTGGGATGCATCAAACACTTTTTCAATATTCGCATTTTTTTGCATTTCTTAAAAATGCGAATGCATTTAAGGAATCGCATTTGTGCGATTCCTTAAATGCAATGCATCAATTAAAAAAAAAATGCGAATTTTGAAATTGGAAGTGCAAATTAACACGAGGTTGACCCTTGTGTTAATTTGCGAAAATCTTTCAAAATGCAAAAAAATGCATTTTTTACACTGTCATGTTACAGACACACATGTCCGTAGAACATGTGTGTTTGAAACATGCACTTTCCAATACATTTCAGGGGTGCAGGGGGGGGTCCTTTGGATCCCCCTGCACCCTTGGAATGCATCAACAAATTGCGAATTCGTAAATGCCTTCCCATTGACTCCTATGGGCCTTTCGGCCTATAGGAATCAATAGGATTTGCGAAAAAGCAGTTAGGAATTCGGTATTTATTTGCGATTCGGTAAAAATTGCGATTTTTACCGAATCACAAATAAATACCGAAAAAAATGATGCATAGCATTTTGCAATTCTTAATTTGCGATTCGGTAATTTTCGCAAATTAAGAAATGCAAAATGTATGAATGATGCATGTGCCCCAGAGAGTTTGGTGATAAACCTGGAAAATGGGCCAGGTCTAACAATAACCTTTTGCTTTCTTGTTCTCCCTCTGGGCTCCAAATTTCTATGTAACAAATGTGCTGACTTCTGTAATCTTAGAGGCCTAAAAGTGAACACCACACAAACCAAGATAATGGTGTTCAATCCTCATAGATCAAATAGAGGCAGGTTCTTAATGACTGAGTCGATCCTTCACATAGTCTACAAACTTGATTATTTGGGATGTAGAGTCGATAAAACCTACACATGGAACTCTCAAACCCAAAAATGCAAACAGATTCTGTTCTGCAGCTCATGAGCAATGAACGAATGAGTGAGGGGTTTCTAAAGCGCACAGCTACCGCGGCAGGGGTGTCCCGGGGCTGCCAGTAAGCTCATGAGAAGGGTATTGGGAAGAGGGGCAGTTACTACCTGAAGGGCCAGGTCTTTAATGCTCTCCAGAATTCTGTTTCTGATTACAACAGGAGCAGATGTAATGGGAGAAAATCTAAAAGTTTGGAGGCCTGCGCCACAAAGGATCTGCCACCCAGTCATTCTTTCCTGTAACAAGGAAGTTTCAGGAGTGGCAAGTTGTCGGATCTCAAGGCTCAAGTTGGCTGGTATATCTGCAGCCTTTTTTGAAGGTATCTAGTGCCCAAGCCTTTGGTGGCCTTAAATATAAGTGTCAAGGCTTCAAATTCAATCCTCCTGATTATTGGAAGCAGATGAAGATGCTTCAAGTATGCAGAGATATGGTAGCACCGGGGTAGCCTCTTAATTAGTATTACTACGGAATTTTGTATAAATTGGAGCCTGCGCAGAGATATGCCGGTAACCCCAGGTATAGTCTGTTTGCATAGTCGAGTTCAGACGTGACCAAGGCATGGACTACAGTCTTCCAATGTTTCTCTGGCAGGAAGCTGAAGAATTTCCTAAAAGCCCTCCTCATCCAGAAACTACTGAGGTGTGACGTATCTGGGCAGAGAATGAGAGATCTTTGCCTAGCCTAATTCCCAGATTCCTGGCCGATTCTAAGGGAGGTGGGGGTGGATTCAGTTCTTAGGGCCACCACAAACTGGGAGGAGGCGGAGATTCTTGGCTAAAAAAACAGAATTTCCATTTTATTGACGTTTAATTTCAGGCAGTTTTTAAGCATCCAATCTGAAATGTCTTTAAGCAGGACTTGAAGTTGTAAAACGCCTCCTCTGAGTGTTCTTCAAAAGTGAAAACCAAGTGTGTATCATCTGCCTAAGACCCCACTCTCACACCCCAGGATTCAATCAGAGTTGCCAGTGGGGCGAGGTAGATGTTAAAGAGTAGCAGGCTGAGTGATGAGCCCAGTGATACACCACATCTCAGAGGTTTCTGTGATGAGAGAAATGGATGACGGGACACCTGTTGGGAGCTTTTTTTTATGAAAGAGCGTAGCCAGTATAATAATGTGCCACATAATGGCCTGAAGGAGTTTCTTAAGCAAGATAGAATGTGAGATCAGAAATAACAAAGAGATTTGAAACAACCACTCCTTAATCAGTCCTTCCAGCCATCAAAGTGAACAGGGCAAAGACGCAGGCTGCAGGGTTGTATGGGGCAGAAATTTGGGGAGCTGATAATGGTGGCTAGACTACCAAATAAAACAGTTTTATCAGAATCTTATTCAGTCTACCCCAGAGCACCCCCATGATATTGTTATTTTTTTTATTCGGGTCTCAAAAGGGTTGGGGAAGTAGCATCCCTAAAACCCCTGCTTTATTGGGTTAGACAATGGTCTACACTTGAGCTACTGCAATATAGGCTTGCGGTAGAAGATCTCCTGAGCTCTGGTAAAGCACACCTTATTTCCTGTTTTTTTATGTTAAATCTCTTTTTAATGAAGTAGGTTTAAGTGTCTACCTGAGTAACCCCTCACCAATTAATAACAGCACTTAGGTTTCAGTAAAGGTTGCCTACTGGAACAGTAAAATTACTACTCATCATTGAAATGCCAAAATTGGGGTATGGTGGGTGTTTTTCTATCTATTAAATCTGCACCTACGTACTCTGTATTTTAAATTTAGGATTGTAATTGGTACACTGTTGTCAGTCGATTTACTTGCATTTGTAATTCACTGGTGCAAACTCTCCACAATGTGTATTATGTAATCATGTGGTTGAGGATGTTGAACACATAATATTTTTCTTTCCCGCATATGTTAGACCTAGGTGGACTTGGATTAAGTCACTCTGTATTTCCTTAAGCGTGAGGCACTACAAGTTGGCCTTCAGAATATTACGATCTGATACCAGTCCCCTTATAGTCTTTGGTCTCAGTTGCTATTTGTATGCAGTTTGGTTGTTAAGGAAGTGGGTGGACCTTATATTGTGATTCCTGCAAATTTTCTTAATTAAACTGTCACATCCTCTTTTAGCTGACTAATGTTTCCTATGTCAATATGTCCTAAATAGTAAAGCTTTTTACTCCCAAATCATTCTGCTATGCATTTTACCTTTCTATCTGCTTATCCACAACTATTCTGGCTTATTTGTAACCTAGACTGTGATTTTAGGATTTTTATATGTGTTCTATTTTAGTTCTTTTTAATGTAGTTTTTACTGATTTTTTATCAATATTTAAATGTAACAACTGTTTTGTGACATTGGATACGTTTTATGGGCTAGTTCCCAAAATAAACTTTCATGATTGCTTTAACAAACAATATGTACAGCGTATTTCTAAAATAATGTCATGAAAACAAATGTGTTATGCATGTGTGTTTAAAACAGAAGCAGCATAAAACATCTAATATGCAAAACTAAGGGAGAACTAAAGTGGGCCCAGGAGGGGAATCACTACACTCCCTCCTTGGTCGGGAAAGTAACTTAGCAAATAACATAATGATAAAAATCACAAGCCAATCAAATTCAGTGTGATGCTAACAGGTATAATATTCAAAGATATAAGAGTATAAAAATGAACCATACATTTTTTGAAAAAGGAGCCAAATTAAGTGGAGTCAGAGGCACCTAAGATTTCCTCCTCAAGATCAATGTTTAGTAAATCCAGAACGGATTCAGTCTCTGCAGACAAAGATCCCTCAATAGCCACATTCAACATGATTCTCGTTATCAGACCATTCTGAGAAAGTAGCCTGCTGTCCTGCATTCATGGTATTAGAGCAAAAGTCCAGAAATATTGGTGCTGAGGTGCCCATCTCTTCAGCAGGGAGTAGCTCATACCCTGCATCTTGAAGCAGCTGCAAGCTCATGGGCCAACTATGAAAATGGGTTGCTATCGGACTCAGCAATAGGTTCATGTCCATAGGAACAGGCAATTGCAGCGCAAGGCAAACATCAAGTGCACACTTATAGGGACACCATAGGTAATGAAACACAGGTTGTACACAGGTAAGATGCAATGACAATAACCAGTCAATGTCCAGTTCCTTGGGCAGAGGGATTTCAAAGAATTGTATCATTCTCCAACGGCACAGCTGGACCGGTGGCAGTTCCATTATCAGTGGGCTTTGAAATGGAAAATTCATTCTGGAGTAGTAAAAATAGAACCAAAATGGTGTAAATAAGGAATAACACCAAGGGTATGTCTCCAAAAACACTGGAAAACAGGGAATGTAGAAAGTCCTGTATCACTCTGAATGTTTGTGGAAGGTAAGGACTAAGCTAGTCGTGATTGAGTTTAAAAAGTGTGCTATTCCGGAGGTATTGAAAACATTAAATATGTGATGCACTAGCTCACCGAAATGCAGTGGGATATTCGTGCTTAAAAGTGACTGTATTTTGATAGATGTCCTTGCAACCCGCAGTTCAAAGATTTCTCTGGCAGATGTTAATGCACGTCTTTTTGGAACAATGAGGCTTTGAGTCGACTTAGCTTGTTAAAATCTGCCTTCAAAGTCAGAATAGAAGGCCATAACGAACTGTCAGCAACCGCATGCATTGGAGGGAAAAGCATGTTATTGCAGCAGGACACTATCTGTGAAACAGAGAGGACATAAGGGATTCTGGCCTTCATTCCACAACAATATTGGTAGCTAAACATCAAATAATTTCCATTGGAAAGGATAGTAATGAGTGGGAGCATTGAAGGGGCAGAGATTCCTTTTATAAAACAGGCCAAATTTGCTACTGAAGTATTACATGCTCCATGAATGGTAACATGTTTACAAAAAAGTGTATAGGCAAGAGAGGAGTTGCATTCATTTCCAGTAAGGAATTTTTCCCTGTCTGCCCGTTCCCATCAGTAATCAAAAAGGGAATGAACACAACTCGTAAATGAAGTTCCCTCCCAGGGCTTCATATCTGCCTACTGGGAAATGTTTCATTCAAGATGTGCACTTGATTGTTTAAATTGGTAAAGATATTACCACATGTATTCACCACACTGTGGAGGGTGTCTCAGCTACTGTGAAGGGCAGTTCTTCTAACTTCTCGATGTGTAACATTGTGTATGTGGCATCTTTTTTGGCCAATAGTTGCTGTTTATGTGTCAGGTTAAAAGGCAAGAATATTTGCGTAGAATTTAAATACCACCATAGCATGTGTCCCTTTCTTTGGACCTGAAAGTTCTAACCAAACTGCATAATAGATCTAAGCTGACTTTACCCATGGCATAATAAAGACATGTCATTTTGCATAATATCATAACAGATGACACGTTATTCAAACTGTAAATGTGATAAGATGGTATGCCATTATCAACAAGCAAGTACTTTATCCAAATTGTCTTGATCAATTTGCCTTAAACATGCAGCTGCTTCTAATTGTGACACTTTCCAAATGTCATTGTATGTTACATAAATCAATATTTTAGAACACAGAACTTAGGACCCAACAAGAATTCAAATAGGTCCTGGTCTTCTGACAGGAGGGAGAGATGTTGTTTTACTGCAGACAGTGTAGAATGTTCCAACAATTGTTGGCACAATTTCCTTACCAAATAGCTGGTGACTATCCCTGAGTGTTGAGACTGGGAATAACGAGGGTTGGGTCTACTTGCATTTAACTCCGGTATTGAATAAAAAAAATTAGTGTGACAAACATTTGTGTCTACTGGCCACAATAACTACCCGTTTGAAACTGAAAGTGTAGAATTAAATGTACCATTCTGCCCCCATACAATTGAACTTTTCTTCATTGTAATTTCCTAAATGTTGTCTATTGTCAAATCGGGCAAAGAGGTAATATTGAGTGAATTAATTTCTTTAATTTTAGCAAATCGTAGACAAGTAGTCTGTTGAACTGCGTCATTTAGAAAAATAATTTGTGTTGGAATTAAGAAAGCTCTAAACAGGGTATCTGTTTCCTGAATCTGCCAATGTTTGGTACCCTTCCAATATTGATAGCCTTTCAAGGCCAATTGTTTGAGAAACAAATCTGTATACATTAGCTTGGTTTGTGTTAGCATATACTCCTTTGCTGGCATGGGAAAAAGATTTTGGGTCTAACAAATCATGGCCAGAAACATTTGTGAATTTGTCCCTATATGTTTTTGAGCTCCCTTGTGGGGGAGTCACACAATGTTCCTATTGTGTGTAATTAAAAAGTGTTCATTGAACACTAGCTCGATGTAAATAATGATGTCCATAATGATGATAACAAAATATTTTACCATAATTAGCAGAATTTAGATACAGGTCTTCACTTTCAAAAATAGTCTAATATTCCAGCTCTGAAAGCATGGAGTTTACAGTGCCAACATACCAATCGTCAGAAAACAACATAGGCATAATAACATCCCCCCTATAAACCATGAACACATATGGAATTTGCAGTATTTATGGAGGGCTGAGAATATTATAGGGGACCTTATCCTAAACAATTCCATCGGTTGCTGGGACAGCTGAAATATCCACAAGGGACAGGTCTCTTTTCAGTTTATGTGAAGATAAGTGAGGTGTTAACACCTTGTCTACCAGTTCTATGGCAAAGCGTTCTGGTAGAAAATGCCATTTATTAGCAAGAAGAAAACTGGCACAAATCCAATCCAAAGAAATAGAAAAAACAAGGAGGGACCAGAGAACTGCATTTATGCCATGAGAAAAAACACAGGCTTCTGTAGGCATAGTGTCTAGAACTATCTGGGTAACATTCCATTTAAATGGCTTCAGTCTCATTTGAAATACCTTTGTTTGTCTATTGATTGCAGCCTGGAAGACATTGCTCAGAACAGTGTGCAACTCTTTGTAGATTGCATGGTATGTGATTTTAAAAGGTGGTGTGCCCTTAACCTGACCCTATGGGGTAACATCCAACCAATTAAAAGGAATGTCTTCCCCAAATGTAACTACTTTTTGGAATGTTACCGCTGGTTATGTCAGTCTCTTACCTGTGGAGCATCCATCGCTCCTTTTCCTGATTCATTTGAGGTTCAGAAAGACTGAGATTAAAGGGTGCTAAGATTTACTCTACATTATAAAAGGGTGGCTCCTCATTTTGAGGATTATTGGCTGGCACAGCATTTGTACCATGCTGTGTATTGGCTTACTACTTCCAGGGTCCCACCATTATGGGTGAAACTAGAGCGCCATATATTGCAATCTTCCAGAGACCTGGCTGTTTATTACACTTCAAGACCTCCAGTTACTCCCTTCGTGAAATCCGATCATAAACACTTCCCAATAGGCATGCATCGGGTTCATAGGCTGGTGCAAGTCCTGAGCCGCATTCACGTTTAAGTCCCATTGTGGCACAATGCAGCTATAACTGTTGGTGGGGAGGAGATTGACTGTCCATCTGGATTAATCATGGTATTTGCCACATTGAGGATCTTGTCTATAATGGCTTTATTAAATAATTCCCTAATTTAAGACAGGAATTTGTGATTCTGCCCTCACAATAATTGAGATACAATCAATTTTCCCATGCACTATCACATGTCCTGGGGAACACGCATACTGACCTCCTCAGATCACCCACTACTCAATATATTCACACCTAGACACATTTTGGGGGCACTATCTCAGGTCTGTATGCCACATTGTCAGACAGCTGCTTTTCTGCTCCCATAGCCGCAGCACTGCGAGCCTGGTGGAAATCTCGTCTTAACACCCAATTGGCACATTATAATAAAAGATTACTGGAAGCACGTCTTAAGTATAGATTTTTTAAGATCCTCCAACACTTGCACTGGTCCCCAGCCAGGTTACACAAACTCTGTCTTAGTGTGGGCTCCTGCTGTTGGAGATGTGGCTTACCAGATTGCAACATAGTCCAAATTGTATGGGAATGTGATTGACTGAAAGTCTCCTGGTAGCAGGGTTGGGACCATATGAGAAAAGGCCTCAGGGTAGAGAGACCTTTGACTGCCCGCGTAGTGCTTCTGCGTGATGCTTCTTACCTCCCTTCAATGACACACCATATTAATAGATGGCTTTCCACTGCCCTGGGGGTGGCTAAATTAGTGATTCTGCATCTTCGGAAATCCACTGTAATACCTACTTTTCAGGCTTGTTTGGATAATATGGCATGTTTTGAATGACTGATTTATAAGCTTTATAATAAATTGCAGATATTTCATGAGTTTTGGGGCTCGTTTCTGAAAGATTGATGTGCCAACCTCACCCATACATCCCTGGTGCCTACAATGAATCACATCCTACTACATGTTCCATGTTGATTCCTATGTTGCTTTCTCAGCCTCCTTCCTCTTGTGATTTCCCAGTCAGTCAGTCAGTCAGTCAATCACTTTTATTCGATTAGTAAAAATCAGAAAAAGACACAGGGTACAAAAATCACATACAAAACAATACGGCATTACATACAATTACAATTAATTATAAACGTCAAGAATATAAATAACATTTCATATTTAAAATGAACATATTTCATGAGTTCGATTAAAAATTTAAAAGATTCCGTTTGACAAATTATCTACATGGTTTTAGGAAGGCAACGACACTACAAACATGATTCAATTATTGTATGCCTGTGACGTAAATTAGAGCGCTTCTTATTTATGCAAACACCTGCCACTAAAAAGCTTGCTACATGGAATGTTACACGTGCACTCGATAAAAGTTGTAAAAACAGGAGTGCTGGTCTGACCTGTGAAAAGCCCGCCTCCCGCAAAATAGGTAAGAAATATTTTTTCCGTATTTGTGCATAGTGTTCACAAAACATGGTGAAATGTAATGTATCCTGTGTGGAAAAGTGATCGCAATCGCATGGATTAGCGTTAGCAGGGATCTCCCAGTTGGTGTAAGAACCGAGCAAAAAATGTATCAAGTTAAAACGGAATCTCGTTAAAAGAAAACGATGAAATGGTCTGGTTACAAGGATAAGATATGGTTCAATACCTGGGACAGTTGTAAGTACATAATTCCTTCTAACAAGTGGTTTTCTCATCTCAGTCTCCTCCCGCTCTGCCACGAACAGGTTTACCAGTGCAGATTTTATCTCCATGACATCCTCTTTTTTAATGCGGTCAGGAAAATGAAAGAGCTCAGTACGCCCCACCATTGTAAGCATTGATTTGACATAGACCAGCCACGGGATTCTATGGGCTCTGTCCAGTGCAAGACAGTCTTTGAGAATCAGATGGTTTAAAGAAATTTCCAAATTAAGCCAGGTTTTTAACCAACAGATGACGGGAGCGGATTTTACTAGGTCTTTTACAAACCCCATGCCTAGCTCTGTATGTATTGTAAAAGTGGGAGTGGACTGGGGAACAGAAAGCAAAGACCTAAAAAAATTTTTTCCCACAGTCTGGATGTTGTCTGATTTAATATATCCCCAGATCGCAGAACCATAGGTGGCTATAGCCAAGCATTTGGCTTTATATACTTTAAGGATAGCCTCCATTGGTCGCGCCCCATCCTTTTAGCAAAGCTCAACAGGGCTGCAGCTGATCTTGCTACTGCGTTGGTTTTTGACTTATGTTGGGCACCCCAAGTTCCTCTATCATCAAAGATCACCCCCAAATAGGTAAAAATCGGGACCCTCTTTACCTCTTTGCCTGTACAAAAAAAAGGTATTGATTTCTTCTTCCTGCTAGATGATCCGACAATAATGACCTGGGATTTTTGGGTATTAATTTTTAGGTCTAGCGAGGTCATGAAGTCGCCGAAAGAAACCAATAATCTATTAAGGGCCACCCCAGTGTGTGCCAAAAGAACGGCGTCGTCCGCGTACAAGAGGACCGGGATGTTGGTCTCCCCTGCACGCGGGACGTCCACCGTTGATTTCCCAGTCTTTTACTCCTATAAAATTATAATTATTATTGTTATTTTCTACCTTTGTTATATAGAAAGGGGGTTTTCATTTTTGGATGTTTTATCCTCCCAGTCTCCCTCCTCATTGGGGGTGCAAGCTTCCTTGTTTCCCTCTCCCTTTCCTTCCTTGCTGGTTGTTTTGTGTTCTCCTTTTCCCCTTGTATGAATTATTACTCATTACCTGCTTTTATGGAGAACTGGCGAGCAGTTGGATTGTTTTTTCAAATTTTACTTTGCTGGCATTTCCACCCTGCATTGGTTTGCGTATATTTATTGT
Organism: Lissotriton helveticus; assembly: GCF_964261635.1. NCBI lineage: Eukaryota > Metazoa > Chordata > Amphibia > Caudata > Salamandridae > Lissotriton > Lissotriton helveticus. Next base: position 878,975,806 of record NC_136071.1, on the reverse strand, counting down.
GCCACTCTTGTTACTGTAATGAGAAAAACTCAATAAAGTATTGGAACTTCAATATGAATCAGACACTATGAGTGTGAGGAATTAAGGATCTGTATTTTCTAGAGCAAGAAACATAGATATAGTTCAGCCAACTGCGCATTGAGGTCCCCTAAGGATTGTGTGTGATTGGATTCCACCATTCAACATCACAGCTAGAACGGCAGCTCATGCCTCTAAATATTAGTGCTTTGTCCCTATAGCAGATTGGGCTGAACCAACAGTATGAATAATATAGTTAAGCTGCTCAAGAGTCAAAGCATTGCTGGGCATGGGATACATATCCTCATATTTAAGAAACTCTTGTGTCTGTAAAGATGGGTGAAAAACAAAGTCTACATCCGTAGCTGTTAAGGATGTTGCCCTATGTATCCATCTGTGATGGAGGGCTTTAGCATTTGTATTGGTTGCTTTTGTGACAGCCTCTAAGGCTGGAATGGGAGTGAAGACAATAATGTGTTTCTTTTGTGCAAGTGGCCATTCCTTAAGTATAGCCATCTGCACTGCAGTCAGAATTTTTTCAGAGGATGCCAAATGCATTTGAATATAAATGCGATTTATATGCAGTCGGCACTGTTTCACCTTAATTTAATTATTTATTTTAAACAATATTGTATTGTTTTCAAATAAAAAAAACAAAGTATTTTAGCCACCAGGACTTAGCACTTCAGAAAGAGACAATGATCTATGCATAGTAGTATTGAGTAAAACAAGTTAAAGATGTGCACGGCTTTCAAACTTGTATAACTCGTGTGCATAACATATTAAAGGATGCCATTTCACCTCTGCAGCTAGCAACTAACATACAACAACACCCAACTTCCCCACCTTTATTTACTCCGTACCAAGCTGTCATATATTTAGTTACCCCTTGCCAAGCTGACAGATATAGAGTTCCATAATCCCTTGGCAACTGAGCTCCCCTCTGTAGTACCAAATCCCACCCAAAGCATCTCCACTAAAATCAATTACTTCCACCTTCTGAATCCTCCGACAAAAGCTGGGAGCTATCAGATGTATCTGAGCCAACTTCTGGAGCCCATAAGTTATCTGCTAAATGTTCCCATGCTGTAGCTCTATCATTTTTTCCCAGCTCTCTAACAATTCATGAATACAGCACTCTCAAGTCCTGCCCATTTAAGAAGTTGTGGTCCCCCAGCAGATTTCCAATGCATTGTCAATTCTCGTTTTGCAAGTATCACTGCCAAATCTGTAAATCTAGTAGTTTTTTCACTTTATTAGAGCATGAATAACCCCAAGGAGACAGTTCAGGGGTGTACAAGGGAACGTATGTTGAGTCGTTTCATTAACACAGTCCACTACCACCTCTCAGTACCCCTCTAAAGAGGGGCAGGACTATACCATACAGAAGATTTCTGCCCCGCCCCAAATCTACTTATCTTGGACATTCTGCAGTAGCAGCTGCATAAAACCTATTGATCCTACAAGGTGTAAGGTAAGCTATATGCAGAAAATAAAAATGTATTAAGTTGAATCTGGCATTACTAGAGACAGCGGGCATGTGTGCTAGGAACTTTTCCCATTCTATGTCAGTAATATGTAACTCTAAATGTGTCTCCCATTTAACTTTCAAATCTGTGAGGGTAGCTGGAATGTTTGGATGTCTGGCTTGATTTTTTTTGTAATCTCTTTATTAAATGTATAACTTTTTTGCCAAAATGTTTACACATATGTGATGTCGCTTCTATAACAGGTACATTTGATACCGGACGGAGGTGGTTAAGGTCTGACCATGGTAACGCCGTATTTTTACGAATAGGGTTCACAACTGCCCTTTTCCAGATACTAGGCACCAGCCCTTCCTTAAGGGAAAGGTTAATCTAAGTTTGAAGACTCGGGGCCAACAGGATACCACTGGACATTGACATGGTCTAATCAGTAGTGCACACAACTCAACTCATCATTCTCAAAGGCTTTAATCAGAACCTCAATTATCAACTTTGAGCAACTCTGGTCTTGAAGTTCATCTTGTTTCATTCACTACTCAATAAATATACACACTCGTGGAGCCATGATAAACCAGTATACCTCATGCTGATTTCAGGCATTTTGTCAGACCTCTTGCCTATAATTGTCCCTTTTCCCTCTGTGTAGACCATCACACAATAGTTGATCCCAGCTGGCACCCCATCCATTGCTACTGCCAACTTATCCGAAAGCAAACACTCTCCTGACACCTTTCCAGTATTCTCAGACTACATCCAAAATGAATTCACACTTTTACAACATACTAGATCATTTGAACAATTTAACAATGCCTTGAAACACACTTTTGACACTCCAAATCCTCTGTACACTTTCTCTCTAACAGCCCCAGACCTGTAACCTTCTATCATGCCTGACACATCTGCCTTGAAAACTATGATGCACACATTCCTTCTCTAATGGCACAACAACAAGACTATGGCAAATCTGCAAGCATACAAACAAGTATTAGATGCACTTTCAGAAGACTTAGACAATGCTAAACCAATCTACTTTTTTAACCTCCTCACCTCATTCCTAATCCATCCTTAATGACTGACAAAAAACTTCCAAAATATCCTTTCCCTCAGTCACAGTTATTTTACCCTATTCTCATCTAATATCACCACCATGAAATAAGCCCTCACTGCACTCCTTTCTGCTCCATCCCCACACTCCTATATTGACCTATCCTCCAATTTCCAATTATGCGGATGGAAACTTTCAATACCACTATTGCCACCAGAACATGGTATGAGGCCCTAAACATACACAACCAGACTCTCAACAAATCACTAATAGTAAGCATATTGTATTATTGTAATAGTCTACTAGTCGGGCCTTCAACATGATTTGTTTGTTCCTCTAAACAAAGACTAGAACGTCATCAAGCTGGCTTGGCCTCTGCCAAGACTTCTTACACACTTCTAAATCTTGCCTTTAAAGCCACCTATGGGATAGCATCAAACCCCATCTATAATATGGTAGCCTATTCTCTATGATATTCTAAGCTATTTCTCCACTTGTTATTTAATACCTGCTTATCCATACTTCCTTTATCTCACCCAAACTCTGCTGCACCGCTTCCATATGTTGGGCCTTTCCCTCCTAAGACTCCTCCTCTGGAACTCACATCCTCTGCCAATTAGGGCTAATCCTTCTGTAGAAGATTTAAACACAGACCTAAAAATACAACTTCTGTTACTAGAAGGCAAAGAACAAGAAATATTGGCCATGGCAACCAACTAATCAGTATAGAGTGTAACTATGTTAATATGTAAATAAGCAAAATGTAGAATAGAAAACTGCATCCCATCATTTAACATGCATTTTGAATTTTTTAGTTAGGCTACATTTAGACTTTTGATTGTGTTGGCTGATCTCTTTCATACAACGAATTACTTAGCTCACATAACATTAGACAACGCTGGTATATTTATATCATCCATTCTGCTTATTGTTCTTTGTGCCTATTGATTGTACAACATTTCTGTTTGAACTATTTTAACTGCATTTGTAAATAAATAAGGAAAGTATCCATGTCCAAAACATATCTGCAGCAGCTTTTCTTATAACGTCATGGTTTTTACACTTATCTGGTATCTGTATGCATATCCATTGTCTCTATAACTTCTGCAGCATTTATTACCCTTGAAAGTGTATAGGTCTTGTTTTTTTAAACTGGTGTTTTTGAGATTCTTAGTTAAAAATCTCTACTAGGAGGATGAGTGGGCACCTATATTTGTGCTTCATCTGTCGGTCATAAAATGGTCGCCAAGAGTGCGGCCTACTCGCAGTTGAAGAGCCTGTCTCGGGTGGTCGCTGAATATTGACCCTCATACCAGTGCGTTCCCCAATTTTTCTGTCCAATTGTTGTACCTTTTACAAAGGCATTTCTTAAGTCAAAATGCAGATGTACAAATATATAAAATACAATATTTTGTTACTGTTTGCCAGTTGTGTTGTACACTTGTTGAAAAGACAACATAGAAGGGACTATACTAGGATGTAATCCCTGACTGCCTCTGAACACATACAGATTTTAATTTACTGCGGAGAGGTCCCCGTGATAACTTCGCGGGCAGAGATTGTGACATTCGTACCACGAAATGTAGCTGTTGGTGCGGAACTGAAATGATATCCCTCTCCCAGGAATAATAAAAATGGCACCGATATACCCCCATACGGATTTCCTGAGATTTCTATTAACTGTACATGTAATTTGTCTTATTTGAGAGATCAATAAGATCACATGTTAGCGTAGATTGCCTTGTGTGAGAAGTTTAGTGTTTGAAGCATATTTCGTGTATGCATAGTGTTAACTTAAAGTACAGTAACACTTGAAAGTCTGAGTTTATTAAATACAACTTAAATCTACATATATTACCTTCCTAAACATATATACCTTCCATGAACTTATGTCTCTTTATATGTATTACTTTGCTTCTAATTCAGCATCTCCAATGCACTACCCTATATCTCACTGTATACCTCTCTCAGTATATCCTGTATCTCCACTCTGACTCATCTCAAACCTCATTCTACTACTCTCTCCACTGCACTACCCTATTTTTCACCCTAGACCTCTCTCAAATTATCCTCTACCTCCACTCTCTGACTCGTCTCACACCTCATTCTACTACTCTTTCCAATGCACTACACTATTTCACACCCTATGCCTCCCTCAATATATCCTCTACTTCCACACTCTCACCTATCCCAAACCCCATTCTACTACTATGAAACCCAAAATAACCATTTCTAGACTCTTCCCTCCTCTACCTCCCCTTGCATCATCTCATACCTCTTTTAATATTCATATCTCCCAAACAAGCCTTTCTAGCCCATTCCCTTTGACTCTACCCTCCTCTACCTCCCCTTTATTCATCCCGAAGCTTTTCCTACTGCTATAAGATCAAAAAAAATCTAGGCCCTTGTCTCTTCTATCCTTTTCAATCCAAATAACAGACGAGCATGTCCACCCCTCTAATTGATTTTAATATTTCCCTATACTAATTCACCACTAATCCATTTGTGTTCCAGAGTAGCATGTTACTCAACAGAAAAGCGCTTTGACACCCCGTCAGGGGTAGTAAGTGCTATATAAATGCAATTACAATATCCAGGAGCATGGCAATGAACAATCTGACACGCACATTGTCTTGCAACCACCCACACTATATTCTTCATCTTTGTGAAAGATTTCACCTCACCATTGGCCATCTCCAATTTATTCACCCCCCTGCAGGACCTCTGCAACAACCTCTTTCAGCAACAAAATCACTTCCATTCACAGAAACTTAAACCCGCAACCAGACCTGACACACCTCCCCAAACACTTTCCAATCTCATCCAAAGAACCAATGCTAACCACATGGCCCATCATAACCCCAGGAGAAACCACCGCCACCATGACGTCCATCCACTCAAGGACCCCATCAGAATCCTGCCCCCACCAAACCTACTCCAGCCGAACAACACAATGCTCACATGCATTCTGAATGCTCCCACCTCTTCTGCAACATTTCCAGATGCTAGGGAACACACAAAAGCCCTCCGATTGCTGAAGAAACCTTTGCGGACTCTTCAATGCTTACCCACTACAGACCAAGCTCTCTGCTAACATTCCCGGCCAATGTCTTAGGGAAAATCACCAACAGACAGCTCACTGCATACCTCAATGACCACCAACTCCTCAAAATCACTCAATCAGACCAAGCCCTAGCACAGAAATTGCCCTCATTGCCGCCATTGAGGACATTGGAAAGAAGAGACAAGGTGGCCCTCATCCTTCTGGACCTCTCAGCATTTGACACAGAGCCCCACCCCATCCTTTTCCAACACCTACATGACATGGGAATCTAAGGGCACACACTCCCTCCAGTGGATCTGCTCCTTCCTGAGTGGAAGGACCCAGCCAATCAGCCTGGCACAATACACCTCAGACGCCCTCATCTGCAGGGCTCCGCAAGGATGCTTCCTGAGCCCGACCCTCGCCAAGGCATATGTTATCCATCTAGCCAGCATCAGCATATCTCACAATATCAACCACCTCTACGACGCCAGTGGCATGCAACTTATCCTTTCCCTCATGGACAAAACGCCCAGTGCTCAGATCAAGTTTAATAACTGAAATTGCCCACTAGATGAACACCAACTCTCTAAAGCTGAATCCCGACAAGGCTAAAGTTTTGACCTTTGGGAAGAGTATATCACCGTGGGACTCCACCTGGGTACCAACAGTGCTAGGACTAACACTTACCCTCGCCAAGATTCTCTGGATCATCATCAACAGCAAATTCAACATGACCTTCAAAGTCAGTGCAGTCATCACCTCATTATTACATACCCTGAAGTTGCTGAAGAAGATTTTTCAATGGCTCACAATCAGCACCTAGGAAACTGTCATACATGTCCTGGTCACAAGCAAGCTAGACTCCTGGAAAACCCTCAATGGTTTGATCAACAAAAAATCTCCCCAGAAGGCTGCAGATCATTTAGAACTTGGCTAAGTTCTAAATGGTGCTCAAGCCATTTAGAACTGGCTTTGATTCAAACTCTTTACCCACACCTGTAAGCACTGCATAAAACTGGCCCAATATGCTTCAACAATTGTCATAAAAGAGGGTAGTAGTGTTTCCTAAAAGGGAAATACCGCACATCAGGACTATCCGATATTGTACACAATGACATTCAATGGCGTGAATAATAAACAAATTGCTGTAAGTACATCAGGGTGCTAAGCTAGCTTGAGGCACCCACCACCCAAGAGTGCTATTGGCACGATGAAAACAATATGCGCCTACGTGAACAGGAAGTAAGCTAATACAGCACATCCATCACAAGTAAGATTTTGTCCAAGACAATAAACAATATATCGACAAGACTAGAACAAAAATTCAATAAGTCAGTCCAAATGATCCAAAAGTTCCAAGGGAATCAAATGATGCACAGGGTAATTCCCAAGACTTCCGTAGAAAGCATTCTTTTTATTAATTTTCAGAAAAACGTTTCCAGTGTATACAACAGCCAACACGTGTTTCATCTGTACTAATAAGTATTCAGATTTCTCAAGGCTAAAGAAAGTTCATGGTAGGTTTGTAGTCTAATCACGATACATGGCAGAACCAAATAAAGTCGTAAATCACAAACAAGGACTGCCTGTGATGGAAGTAGAGGTGCAGCCTCAGGGTGAATCAAAAGTACTGGCTGGTATAATAATGAGAATCCGAATACGGTAGTACGGTTCCACTAAGGCTGCAATCGGAAAGTCGAGGAACCACATCAGAGTGATAGCCAGAACTGGTATGGGAAAAAGCCAACAAAACCCTGCACAAATGGTGAGGTTCCAATGAACTACGGAAATCACTATCAGGAAAATGGCCCAATCCTGATAAATCAGGTCCTCATGTGTCCCCAAGTCACGCCGAACCTTCAGCGCGCGCATCTGCTTTCACAAACCTTATAGACACCGCTGCTTGTCTGCACTTCCACTTGCACAAATCCCATGCAAAACCAGATCTGGCTGTCGAGCATTATACTGCGTCGCTCCTAAAACATGGAATGACCTCCCACCACACATCAGAGCCTACTCACTTCTTGAATTCTGCAAGTAACTGAAGTCCTGACTTTTCAAGTAAACCCACTAGGCCCTCAATGTGACTAGTCTCACATCTGCTCAGCACAGGATAGCCTCCCGGGTAAAAGTGCACTCAGCAAGTCATCATAATATAACATAACTGACCTTGGGGTGCAACCCATGTTTTCTGGCCTTTCTTCCATCCCTGTGGCACTTTTGTATTGTTGGCGACAGTTCATTTTTTCATAATCGGCAACAGTGTCCTGGTCTGCGCCAGGGCCAGACAGGCTTTTTATTCCACCAGGCATTTCCCCAGAGGGATAGAGGCCTTGAAAGCACTGTTTGGAAATGCTGGGCAGCTCCTGGTGCCTCAGTCACTTTCCCAGCTTCTTAAGATTAATTGCAGCAAGCACAGGGAGTCTTCAAGAGTGAGAAAAAGAAAGGGAGGGGGGAGAGAACGTGATCAGAGAGGAAGAAGAGTGGGTAAAGAAGGAGAGAGAGAGAATGGATGGATGGAAAGAGAGAGAGCTTGCATGAGTACATCAAGGACGCCTGGCTGTTTATGGCATCGCATTTTTGCCAGGGCTGCTGTTAGTTCCCCAGTCCCGCCAAGGACTGCGCTCAGGCCGCACAATACAGGTGCATTGCAGCACAGACCGGGATAGTGTTCCTCACATGTAATCTGGTGTCTGACAGATTTTACAAGTAATGACCGAGTTGTGCTGATATCCAGAAGTGTCGAGCTACCACTGCAAAGATGCATGTAGAGATCTGATATCACTGCAAGAATGCATGTTGAGATCTGACGTCGCAAACAACTGTGTTAAGCTGACTAGTATGCGGTATAAAATGTCAATGAAGTACTCCATTGATGTTCAGAACATTTTAACACGTGTCTTGTGTATGTTTTTGTTTTTTTAGGATGGGTTCCTTTTACGCGCCTGGACTCATTGGAATAAACGTTCTACGTTTGCTGACATCCATGTATTTCCAGTGTTGGGCGGTTATGAGCAGCAATGTCCCCCATGAACGAGTGTTCAAAGCGTCCAAATCTAACAACTTTTATATGGGCCTTTTACTGCTAATTCTTTTTTTAAGCCTTCTGCCTGTGGCCTACACCATAATGACCCTCCCACCTTCATTTGACTGTGGACCATTCAGGTAATGAACTTTCCATTAACATACATTTCATCACATTTCAATGTTTATCATAGGATGATGTGGTTGTAATAAAAGTCTTTAACGCGGAAGGAAAAGAAAAAGAACGAATACTATAAGAACTGTTTATACAAGAGTACAGACACGTTAACATGTTCCCTTCTGCTACTGTAGCACCTTACTGAATTTTAAAATACTCTGTGGCCCAGTAACCTATGCCTACTACCCACATGATCTCTCACAATGTGATTTTAAGTATATCTTTTTTTTCAGTTATTTATTCATTTTTTGTATTTTTCATTTGTATAGAGAGGCTCTATTTAAAAAAAAATGTTGACGGGAGAATGGTTTGTCATTTCAATGTACCCACTAATTTATATGACCAGTAATATTTTTAATGTGAGGATAATGATGTACCACTGCTTGTAACAAAATTGTTTTCTTAGCTACTATGAAGCAAAACATTTAGATATTTAAACAGTTAACTACCACAAGCAGTAATTACCACAGGTGTGATTAGCAATGGAAGCAAAAGCATACTGCTGGCAGTAATATTGGTTCCCACTCCCGCTGACTTCCCCACCGGGCAGGGTGATAGTTTAGTTACCTGGACCTGTTTCTGGAATAGGACCATAAGGTTCGAAGGTTACATATGGCGTTTGCTATTGGAGCAGTTTTAACCGCGGACAAGTAGCATTAACATTGAGTGACTCTTTTCTATAGATAATGTATATATGTGGATTGTGAGTAAACCGATACCCCTCATGTTTGTATGTTGTTATGCCTGTTCCAAAATTCTAAATTAATGCTATCCGTACATGCCCTGGAGAGACCATGAACTGGCCTGTATGGTACAATTTCACCATGAAACCCAACATGTCTTGTTAAAATATGTCATCAGTATATTCTGTACAGTGACATTATAAAGAAATGTAAAACAGGATAAAAGTAATCAACGGATTCAGACTATATCCAGACTTGCTGAACATAAAAGTAGGTATTTTTTATTCAGCAGCATGAAAGGGTCATAGCAAATTGTGTCACACAATGTGGTGGCTAACCTCAAAGTATACAAATGTTATTTTATGTACTTTAATAGTGGCTGTATGCCATTATTGCCTTTGCCAGTGCCAGCCAATTCTAAAACGATCCATAATTGGCAAAGCCAATAGCAGTGACCAAAAAGAATTGACAAAACATAATCGATTGGATTTTCCAGATCCTGTTTAAAGGCACCGACTTGCTCGATCTCCTTTGCCTACAGAAGGACGTTGCAGAACAGCACTTCTGGGAGAGATGATGTGGCCAAGCAGTGTACATTGTGTTTCATTGTCGTCACTTAGATGACAGCAGGAAAATAAAAGAGCCTGCATCTTGTGGGCCATCCTTGGGTACCATATCAGACTGCAGGGATGGGAGAAGTTAAAAAAACACCACCTTCAGGCAAATTCAGGGAACTTCACGCCTTTTCACAAAGTGGGAAAGTCCCCAAAATCACTCAACCAAGCAGGTCTAATTTAGTTTCGACACCACTACTTTTAAAACAGAAGATCAATGTTGTAAATACAGAATTGATTAATTATTTGGACATGTAATTAATATAATACTTGGAAATATGAATAATGCAATGTATCTTACGATGTCACATGATTTCGTATTCGAATAAATACAAAATAAATAAATCTCCCCGTTTGATCTTCCTCTAACATCTCCCAGCTATCTCCCAAACAGGAACTAATTCAATCTTTTATTTTCTCAGTAAAATAACGTGCATCTAATAATATAATTATTTAAAAAGTTATAACTTCTAAACTTTTAAGTTATGTCACACTGTTACACTGATGGCATCATGTCATTTTCTTTGCTTTTGTATACCTCTGTCGGAGATCTTACAACCTTGATGCGACTTCATGAAATATTGAATTCTCTGTGAAGCTGCACCCGGAAATTAGCTTTGTGCTAAATAAATATCCCTATAATTAAACTTAATACGGAAAAAAATACATATTGCACATATATGGTATGGGGGTACACTCAAAAAATCTGAAAAAAGACATCAAACACTGATAGATTGCATCAGTGTCATGCTATACTCATCCTTTTACAGAGAATGTCTTAGTTTCCTGATGGATTTAGCCAGCAGTAGTAGATGGTGAATCTTGTAGCAGCAAGAGATAAGCGCATACATGTATTCTTTTGGGGTTAGTGTTCTATCACTGTAATTTAGATATATGTTTATGGTTAGGTAAGGATTCTTCTATTGTACTCTTCAGTACATCTGAGAATGATGAGACCTGGGGCCTTAGTACGAGTTTGGTGGTCCTACCAGCCAGATTAGGAGTTAAATCCTGGTCTGGTGAGTGGTTTTGTGGCGGTCTAAGGCGGTGGTCTGTCAGGTTCATCGAAAAGCTGACATATAGATCACAGTTCTCAGAGCGCCGGCTGCACCTTCCTGCAGGGTGTGGCATACGTGCCACACTGTGCATGAAATGGGGTTGCAAAACCAGGGGGCACTACATGTGCCCCCTTGCATGCACTCCCAGGAGCAGGTGTTAGGGGCCCTTTGTTGCCTCTCCGCCACTCTATTCATGGATGTCTCACTGCGATGAGAAAAGGGTGGGGGACTGGCAAATCGTAATATGCTTGGCAGTGCCACAGCGACACCACCAGCATATTAGTGCTCCTGATCACTGCACGACCGCCGCAGGATACTTGATTCCTGGCGGACGCAGCGGTCCTTTGGCAGTCTGACTGCCATACTCAAAATACTACAGGCATGCCCGCAGTATGGTGGTGGTCGGACTGCCACCAGGGGTTTGGCGGTCCTATGAACAATCAAACTCGTAATGAGGCCCTTAGACTGCAACACAAAATATTCACAATGACATTGCAATAGGCAATCAGTCAAAGCAGTAGTTGTCTCTCCTAAACTTTGTTTGAGAGACTTTGCAACGAAATTGAAATTGCCCTGGTGCTTCCAAAGGGATACAAATAGTTGCCATCATGAACACTTGTATGTATGGATACATGTTATGTTGATGCTTTAAGAGTATATAATCAGAATGTCACTCATTGTTAAAGAGCCCATTTTGTCAATAGGTATGTAGTAATATCCTAACACTGCATGATATGCTCAAGTACCAATGCATTTTATCCCTGTTGATATTGAAAGTAACGTGTTCCCACAAAATGAAAACATTATGTTTTGTGTTATCAGCGAAAAGAACCGAATGTTTGATGTTATTGAAGAGACAATGGAGAAAGACTTCCCACCATTTATCGGAAAGATCATCAGTTCTGCAGCAAATCCTGGCCTGATCATTCCAGCAATTCTGCTTATGGTGTAGGTTTTTCGACTTCCAAATATAATAAACTCTTGAGATTCGTTTTGTGTGCCACAAAAGGAAGGATTTTAATTGCAATGTATCTTTGTCATACGCAACTAAAATATGCACATATGAATTTAAAGGAGACGTCATGGGACCTCATTTGATTAGTTGAGTGTTAGTACCTCTGTTCAAGTTAGTCAAGTGACCCCCATGAGAGCCAGCCAGCTCACAGTGACTCGATGGGCATCGCCTCCCTCGCCTGGCCTAGGACCCCCTGCCATACTCCATACTGTAAGTTCTGCTTGACAGGGATCTTTTTTTGCTGAAAATGCTCCCACCAGCATGGTGGGGGCACGTGTGCAAAATTTTCAAAGCCAGCCAGCTATTTTTTCATGGCTTCAGTCCTACATTAAAGCAAAGGAGTCGATTTATTTCTGAAATGTGAAAAAAATCAACCACCTAGACTTGGATAGAGTTTTTGCCCTGCTCGTGTGGCCCAATTATTTTATGTTTTGCTTAACACAAACTTTTTGTATTTTCTATATACAGACATGCACCTCCATATGGTAGTGATTAGCAGAGGAAAACATTCATTATAGCCATTGTGGTGGTGAAAGCAGACGTTGTTCATACTTACAATATAAATTAACGAAATAGTGAAGGAAGTCGAGTCCGCCATACAACTGGCTATTGAAATGCATTCAATGCAAACTTCGAACTAAGGCAAACAACCCCATCCCTCCTTGTCCCCGAATCTGAAATTTTCGCTGTATTAATTCGTACATCTATGTCATGCAAATAGGTCGTAATAGCTATATTAAGGTGTGGCTAATGGGAGCATTGAGCCCACCGAGTCCTGGCAACATTAGTAGTGTGTGTCATAAGTACTAGTCTGTGCCATGAGACTTCGTATAGGAGCACAACAAGGGTGGTACAGAGGATAGTGTATCACAGGGTGAAGAAGTGGATACTATTCAAGGAAACACAGGACACCCCACAAAAAAAGAAAAATCATTCGTCAGCAGTCTCCTGAGCTTTGAAGGAATCTAACAGGGCATCCCACTCCAATGCTATCAGTCGCTTCTGCAAGCCTGCATCTATGCAAGGTGTCGCTCTCTGCCATCCCCCATCAATCCACCTCCTCCCACCACTGAGAGACCAGTGGCGTGGCTAAGGACTTCCAAAGCCACATCAAGAGACATTTAGCAAGTAAAAGTGCTAAATCTACCAAGCGTGCCACCCCTCTGGAGCCCTCGGGTCTTGGATAGAACCACAGTGTGTATCGTCTATATACATTTTTGAGTGGGTGGTTCAGGAACCCAGTGTTAGAGTATAACGTGTAATGCTGGCATGTGTTAAGAAAAGAGTTTCTGGCAGACCTCGAGTATGTGCAAAGTCTAAGTGAGTCAGAATAGTGCCGTCTGCAAAAAGTGCTCCAACTCCTCCATGCTCTCAGGGATGAGGGACCTAGCCTGCTCGCTGCAAGAATACCCGAAGAAGTAGGGAGATCATGCAAAAGAATGGTTGAGGAGTAAGGTGCTCAGGGGACAGTGTACCGCTGGACAATCCCCAGTATGCAAAGGCTATGCGCAGCATGAGCAAACCAGAAGAGGGTAAAATGGAGTCTGGGCAGATCAAGCTGTGTAATGTATCCGGGTCGAGCATTGTATTTGTGTAACCAATCTCTGTAAAGTTATGGCCAGCCAGCCAGTAGAACAGACATTGCAGTTGACCTGCCAATCAGTATGATTTAAAATCGAGGGTGCCCAACCCTCCTTTATCGGGTGGCAGCTGTAGTTTGGATAAGCTAACGCTACGTCGGCCACTTTCCCAGACCAAATCAATTAATAATGTGTTTAATCATTTACAAATACGGGCTGGTATAAGCAAAGAAAAATTTACAAAGTGGTAAAGCAGTTGGGGTAGCATACCTATCTTAGCAAGGTTCAGACAAACTGCCACTGATACTGGAAAAGTAATCCAGAAATACATTTGTGATTTAAGGAATGGAATAGCTATCAGGAGATTTCCTTCCAGTACATGCAGTACCTCATGATATAGCTGCATCCCTAAATAACAAAAAGTCTGGGGTGCTACTTCAATGTTTACCTCGCCAAAAGATAGAAAAGGCCTATTATTAGTGCCCTCAGATGAAAAAGTTTAGGATTTATCAATATCAAGACGGAGGCTGAAGAATTCCCCAAACAATCGGGTGATCTCAGCCAGATTCGCTCGGAGATCTTTTATATACAATATCCTATCATCGGCATACAACAATATCATATGTGTATGGGGATCCCTCATCCCAGAGCTTCATGCTGAATTTGTTGTGCCAGGGGTTCTAGAGCTAAAACAAAAAGTAATGATAACATTGGACAGCCTTGTCTATTGCCACCAAATACCAGGTATGAATGTGGTACTGTCTGATCCCTCGCGGTGGGAGAGTTATATAGTAAGTGCACCCGAGTATTTAGGTGGGGTGAATATTAATAAGCTCGAAGGTGGCAAACATAAACTCACAACCTAAGATATCAAAGGTATGCGGGAGGTCTAAAGAGAGGCAACCGACCATCGGGTAGTGGCCATGGGCGGCATCCATGGTCTGATGTAAGCAGCATATGTTAAATGAGGTGTAGTGGTCTGGAACAAAGCCACACTGATCTGTGTGCAAGAGTTGTGGAAGTAGGGGAAGCAACCGGAGTGCCAGCACCTTGCTCAGGATTATATATTCAGTGTTGAGTCTATAGCAGGTCATGTCAGTCAGGGTCTTACCTAGCTGTTAAAGAGAGGGGGAGTAGTGTTCCTTCTTTCAGCGAGGTGTAATGAAGTTGTTCCAGTTGTGGGACCAGTCATTTAGCAAAGGTAGTATAAAATTCAATAGAAAGGCCATGAGACCTGGTGTTTAATTACGGGCAAGTTCTTTAAGGGCCCATCGAATTTCAAAAGGGGTGAGGGATGTACCTAAGGCCTCCTTATCCATAGCTGTCACTTGGGGGGTTGCTAACCGTTCAAAAAAAAGAGTGGGTGGCTGTTGGGCCATCAGGGGGGCATTTTATAGGGTGGTGTAAAAGTCATGAAATGTTCCATTAGTCAACAATTTGGTATTAACATGGGTGTGTTGAGGCATTATTATGGTAAGGATAGGTGTGGGCAGGGGCATTGGCCTAATCATGCAAGGTAGCAATGCACTAGATTTGGCAGCCTCAGTGTTGGTCTTCCACACATAGGCCCTGTAATCGATAATGTGCATGTGCTCAAGGAACTCAGTACATCATTTTCCACTGCAGTCTTTTCCAGGGGACCTAGACTGTTCTCGACACGTGTAAGATCGCAGGGGATGGTTTTGCTGGCTCCCACAACTGCATGTATGGATGACCCTTGCACCACTACGTTGAATGCCTCCCACTCCATTAACAGATAGGAGGCCATGTTAAAGTTTTGTGCAAAATAGTTAGCAATTATATTGGCCATGGTCTCTTGAAACACCACATCTTCTAGGAGCTGAGGCTGCAAGCGGCAGGTGGGTATAAGAACCATCACCTGGCCTCACGATAGTGTGATTTCCAATGGGTTGTGATCTGACAGAGTTTTCCCTAGGTATGATGCGTGGGTGACATTGGCATGGAGAGCGATAGTGCAAAGGATTCTATTGAGACATGCATGCAGCGAATGTGGAGGAGAATAATATGAGTATTTGCCCATGCCATCATTATGACTGCATAAGTTTCATCACGCTTGCACTCTTAGATTTCCTATGTTTACTGTTGTTGCGTTCTCCAGGGTGTACCCTCCTTCCGAGTACAAGTAAAACAAATCAATTGCGTGACCCTTAATTGAGTGACGTCCCCTGGTCACAAAAGCAATTATCCATAAGGCTGGATTACTTATTTTTGTGAAAATTACTTTGGAAATGACGAAAATAAAGATGTTTGAAGATAGTTGAATTAATTTGAAACTTTCTGTGGAACTTTACAACCCAATCTATGGGCATCACGCTGTGACCAGGGGACGTCACTCAATTAAGGGTCACGCAATAGATCATTATGACTGCACCATACATCAGAAAAGGTTCACCCTCAACCTGTTGCTGCAGGTCCTTGGCCTATCACACCGAACCAGCTCTCGTTAGAGGGGGGTGGGAGCAGTCTAAATGAATATCTAATACCGCATTAATGCCCTCTCCTATACCTTTATGTAGATTGGACGTCAATATTTTTGACTTCTATATTTCTGTGTCGATATTTTTGCAGGTCAATTTTCTGTCCGTCGATATTCTGTCATACATTGATTTTTCTTCGATATTTTTGTACTTACCTTTATGTAGATTGGACTTCAATATTTTTTTACTTCTATATTTCTGTATCGATATTTTTGCAGGTCGATTTTCTGTCCGTCGATATTCTGTCATACATTCGTGCCCAGTTAGCAAGGACTGTGAACAGGTGCACCAAAAAGGCATCCTGTTCTGAATGTATGACAGAATATCGACGGACAGAAAATCGACCTGCAAAAATATAGACACAGAAATATAGAAGTCAAAAATATTGAAGTCCAATCTACATAAAGGTAAGTACAAAAATATCGAAGAAAAATATAGTTGTCAAAAATATCAAAGTTAAAAATATTGTTTTTTTAAATGTTTTAATAATAATGTAAACTTAAGTAAAAGTAAATAGTACATATAATTAAAAGAACTATTGTTAAAAACATTAAAAGATATTTAAAAATAATAACTAAGACATTAATGTTAAAATAAAATAAACATATACATGTAAACTAGTATATATACTTACTCCACATAGTGCAACAGTAGGGAAAGCGCTGGATAGCGTAGGAGTAAAAATTACTATTCCCACTCCAGTGAGTGCAACAGTAGGGAAAGCGCTGGATAGAGTAGGGGTACAAATTACTATTCCCACTACAGAGAGTGCAACAGTAGGGTAAGCGCTGGATAGCGTAGGGGTAAAAATTACTATTCCCACTCCAATGAGTGCAACAGTAGGGAAAGCTTTGGATAGCATAGGGGTAAAAAATACTATTCCCACTCCAGTGAGTGCAACAGTAGGGAAAACGCTGGATAGCGTAGGGGTAAAAATTACTATTCCCACTCCAGTGAGTGCAACAGTAGGGAAAGCGCTGGATAGCGTAGGGGTGAAAATTACTATTCCCACTCCAGAGAGTGCAATAGTAGGGAAAGCATTGGATAGCGTAGGGGTAAAAATTACTATTCCCACTCTAGTGAGTGCAACAAAAGGGAAAGCGTTGGATAGCGTAGGGGTTACAATTATTATTCCCACCCCAGAGAGTGCAACAGTAGGGAAAGCGCTGGATAGCATAGGGGTAACAATTACTATTCCCACTCCAGTGAGTGCAACAAAAAGTGTTGGACAACATAGATGTTGAAAATAACATACTTATAAATGAAATAAATATTGTAATTAAATAAAAATGTATTACTAAATTTAGGGGGAAATATACAAATATATGACAAGAAATAATTAATTTAATAATATTAAATACTTCCCAACCCATTCCCCAATGAACACACAACACACTCCACATAACATTTCACACAATTAACCCCTTTGCCACAGCGTGAATTTCGCTGCGGTGCGAGGGGTGGGGGGGTTGGGCGTGGCACTCCGGTAATTATGATGGCTCCTGGCCGTCATAAATCACGGTAGGCGTGTGCTCATGCCGGCCGGGAGTCGTCAGAACTCCACCCACTGATTAATTCTCCCGCACAGGCGGGGAATTAACCACGTCTCGGCGGAGCGGCAACGTTCTGACGGCTCCTGGCCGTCATGAGCACACATCTACTGTGACTTACGACGGCAGGGAGCCGTCATAAGCACCAAAACAATTAAATTAATTTTCAAATCATCAATTAATAAAAAGTAATTTGCAATTAATAATTAAATTAAAACAATTATCAATACAATAAATATGTAATAACAATTAATAACCAACCAATAAGCACACAAAAATATCAATACCAATAAATAATATTTGATAGAAATTAATAACAAATTAATAATTAATTAACAAAAACAAAATGTCAATACCGATAAATATTTAATAACATTTAATAACGAATTCATAATTAATTAACAACAAAAAATAATTATCAATACTACATTGTTCTTAATTAATTACATAATTACAAATACCACCCTATTCCCCTAAAAACACACAAACCACTCCAATAATAAATTAATAAAAATATAATAATTATCAATTAATAATATGTAATTACCAATTAATAATTAATTAACAATAAATTAATTATTAATAACAATAATTAATAAAGACCTTATTAAAATTTAATACATTCCCACCCTATTCCCCTATAAACCCACATCCCTCTGCAGAGATAAAACACAACAATGTATTCAAATTAATTAATAATTCCTACAAATTATTATTTAATTTACTATAATTAAATTACTTCCCACCCTATTCCCCTATAAACCCACAACCCGCTACAGTACTAAAACGCAAAATGTACTTTAAAAAAATTACTAATTTCAAGAAAATGTATACATATATTTGAAAAAACAGAACAATACTTAACAAAAAATATAGAACACATACATATTAAATACATACTAAAATACATAACACTCGATATTATTAACATCAATAATTTAACTATCGATATTACTAACATCGATATTTGCAACATCGATATTTCTTACCTTAACTTCGATATTCTGGTTGTAGATATTCTTGACTTTGATATTTTGTCCCTACGATATTTAAAACTAGATATAACTGTGCTTCGATATTTGAAAATCAATATTTTGACTGTCCACCTCATGTTCCGTGTTGGCAGGATAAGCACTACCGAGCACCACAGGTGCTCCATCCAAGGTACCCATGAGAAAAATATATCGGCCATGCACATCAATTCTAGTGTCTAAGGCTGTTAAGGAAATCCCTGCACATCCCATGCGAAGGCAGTATAGGAGGTATGAAATAGCTTCCCCTCCATTTCTTATGCAGTTTAAGGGCTTCAGTGGAAGTGAGCTGGGTTTCCTGCAAATATACTATGTGTGCCTGACAACGGTGCAACTGAGCCAGTATACTGTACCTTTTCTCTATGGACCCAATGCTCCTGACGTTCCAAAATATCACATTATATTTGTGTATGACAGCCAACATCGTGTAATATGAGTGAGTAATGGAATCCAAACATTTTCTAATGTATGATAATACCATGGTCATAAACCATGGCTGACAATGTCATGTAACCGAATACAAACCCCCCAATACAAGGTCCAGTGATGTACACTTGTTCAACCAAAGTTCAGGAGCCCTGGAAGCCAGCCGATGAAGGGTACAACATACATGGAAGACAGTTTGTAAGGAGATAGCAACACTCGTATAGGGCTCCCCATAATAATACTAGTGCAGCTGTGGAGGTAGTATATGTACACAGTTGTCCACCACCACTATAAGGAGCACCAACTCTCCCACTCAGGGAGCTGGCTTCCATAATGTCATCAGTATTAGTCTCCAAAGGAGGTGACACCACAATTCACTCATACCCAACCAGGGGCAGTCCTCCAGACTACAGTAGTCATGGCATTTAGCCCAGGAGATCATCAGAAGTCTATTGGGTGACCAATGGTAACAGTGCCATGCTACCCCCGGAGTCAGAGTCCGAGGTGCTTCCCAGTGACCAGCTGGTACTGGTGTGCAGCCTGATGTCCTGAAGAGAAGTTGCTGATATATTTGCAGCTCTCTGGCCCCCAGAGCCTGCTGCAGAGATGGAGTCGCACTTACCTGAGTCCAAGGAAGAAGCCCTCAGCATTGTTTCTGGGGTGGACGTTGTGCCTTAGGCGTCATTGGCTGTGAGAGGACCCGGGTCTCTGGGAAATGGGAAATGTAAAAGTGCTGCTCCACCAAATCCCACGCTGCCTCAGGGGTGTCAAATAAGAGGAATCACTGCTCATAGATCACCTTGAGTCTGGCTGGGAACAGTAGAGCATATGCGAGACCCACCGTACATAGCTGTGGCTTAACTGCCGGGTAGGAGAAGCGTTGGCGCTGAACTACACGCGTACAGTCTAGGAATAGCAAGATCCGTACATTATCCATTATGATGGGTGTAGTCTCTCTTGCGCTTTGAAGAATAATGTCCCGGTTTTTGAAGTTTAGTATGTGGGCTACAAAAGGGCACGGCGGTGCACCTGGAGGCGTCCTCCATGCTGGAACCTGTTGCACTTGTGTCCAACAAGCCCGTGGCACCACTGTGTTTCGGAGCCAGTTCTCCACATACTATGTGGCATTGGAACGCTCAAACCTCTCTGTCATTCCAATGATTCTGGCCTTTTTGTGATGTGCCTGCACTTCAGCATCCTCTGCTCATTCCTGAAAAATATAAACCTGCCTACGGTGTTGGGCAACAGTTAAGGTCTATTCCATCTGCCAAGGCGTTCAGGAGGAAAGGGTCACCTCATCAGTTTTGACTCTGTCATCTTTGAATAGGCTGAGATCAGTAGTGATAGCATCTAGCCGCTGTTCAGTGGATAATCTGGAATCACGTATCTCCTGCAATATCATGTCCAATTTAACCAATGGGGCAAGCCATTGTAGGGTGTTTGCAATCTTCTGAAGCCATTATGGAGGAGTGTTGCGTTGTCTTGGAGTGGGAGTGGCAGTGACCGGAAGGCTCAGTAGTTTGGGCTCTAGTATGGCCCATGACATACATCACACTGTGTTGACTTATGGGGCGTTAGAGAACACAGGCAACAGCGCACAGTGCTCCGGGCAGCACAAACAGTGTTATGGAGAGCGTGTACTGTTCTGGTTCACCCAGTCCAGATGTCTGCGTGGTAGCATACTTCAGCAATTTGACGGGTGGGAAGACAGTCATAAGAGAATAGACAAGTGCAGTCTTCTGTCTCCATTGTGGGAAGCACTGTAGGTTTCAAATGTGCTGCCTCTGTTGATGCCCAGTTCGTGGCTCATGGAGGTTATCAACAGTATAGGCCTCCTTGGAGGGGGCAAGGGGAGGCGGAAGGACAGTTTGATGAAAGCATCTCCTGCAGAGGGAGGGTGTGGCTTGGCCTGCTGCAAGATGGCCGCATTCTAAGCGGGCCCTGCTAGTCAAGCTCAGTATCCGACAGAATCCTGCAGACGGCGTCCTTTAAGCAAGCTACAACCAGCGTACCCTGCCTAGTTCTTACCTGCGGCATCACCCTGTGCTGCTCCTGCACCCCGGAGTCTATCGAGGGCTTAGAGCTGCTGCCTGTCTGTGGCGCTGGGCCTGCACCTCGTGGGGCAGCGAGGCCCAACCCTTCCCACTGTGCTGCTGGCGGGGCTGCCTGGGGCTCCATGCCGCCAGAGTGTCATCGAAGGATCCTAGTCTACTTCCACCCGGTGAGTGTCATCGCCACTGGGGATCTCTGCAGCGAGGTTTGGGGCCCACGAGCTGTACCGCCTGGCCCGGGCCCAATGTAAATCCAGCACCATTTTCTGCTGTAGCTCCATCCGGCACCCTCCATGTCAGCTTTGAGTGCCTGGGCCGGGTGACTGGAGCTGTGTTCCCCCCGTGCCTCCCTGCCGTGTCCGCCCCAGATTGGCGCGTGCTCCCGCCCATACTTTGGCGGTGCTGTGCGGGGATCCCTGAATCCACACTCTCCTCTGCAGCCTCCTCCGGTGGCCCGTGACACTGCGGCCCCATCGCTCCTGACACCAGGTGTCCGACACCATTGATGCCTATTTTGGACTTATCAGCTGTGGCTCTCCCCTATGTTGGGCTTGCTGCCCATTGCTTTAAGCCAGACCTAAGTGGGACTGAGATCTGTATCGGACAGCCCTGAACTCTCCACCATGCCTGCAGCTGCTTCCCGGAGCAGGGTACGCCCCTTCTTCACGGCCTCAGTCTCGAGTGGCCGGTGCTGCTCCTGCCCTTGGTTGTGCCTGGCACCGTGTCTCTGCCAAGGCCATGGCCCATCTTCTGCCTGCTCCCTTATTGCCCCAGAGCTGCCGTGGGGCTGCAATTCTGAACCTTCCGAGCCCGCCCCAGCATACACCTGCTGCAGCATCACATTGGAGCCTCCAGCCTTACGGTGGCATCTCTTCAGGCAGGAATTTCTCCGGGGGTGGCTCTTACTGCATAGCCTGGGTGCAGTGCGACAAGTGTTGTGAATCCCGGCGCCCTCCTCATGCTGGATGACAGTCCGCTCTGCTTGGTGACTTGTGGGCCCCTCAGGTCTCTAATCTGCCACCTGCCTCGAGTGGTGTGCTCTCTCTGGACTACTCTGTTGAATTGCCTGGACTCGCTGCCCTGCGCCCCATCTCACCCTGGTCTAGCGTTGTATGACTGGAGCCATTTGCTGGACCTGGAATATCTGCGTTCTTAATGACCATCGCCAGACCAGGCTTATCCACTCTCACCTTCTCCGGCACAAAGTTGACATATGTCTATTACAGGAAACTCACCTGATACCAGCGACCTCCACTAGACTTCAATCGCGTTAGTGGGGGGACTCGCACTCCTCTTTCTATTCCTCCTATTCCTGGGGAGTATCCATCTTGATAAGGAGGGGGCTACCATGGATTACGTCTCAAGTTCTTACTGACCTTGAAGGACGCTACATCGTTCTGCATGGCTCACTTTGGTCCCAACCTATGACTATCACTGCTGTGTACGGCCCTAACTCGGACGACCCTGATTTTTTCACTCATATATGGCACCTAATGTCATCCCTGGGTCCCGCAGCACTTCTTTGGGGGGGGAGATTTCAATGTCATACTTTCTGCAGTCTTGGACCGCTCTGGCCCTTATTTATCCCACCCTCTCTCCACCGCTCGCCTTCAATCACTACTCACCGACAATTCAGTATATGATGCATGGCGGCACATGTGGCCCGAGGCTTGCGTCAACGATGCCCGCGGCTGCTGGTCTCGTAACGATGTTTGGATCACCTCCCTTGATGTTCTCACTTGGCTAACCTCTGCCAACAACAAGGCACGTACTCTTTCTGATCAGCTTTGTCTCTGCCTTCCCCACCCCCCTCAGCGTGCCTTCACCTGGCGGCTTCCCCCAAACGCTCTCCGTGACTCCATCTTTTGTGACGAGATCCAAACCGCAAATCTCTACCTATTTTGATTTGAATGTTGGTTCTGTAGAAAGGCTGTGGGAAGGCTTCAAAACTGTGATCCGCGGCGAGTGTATCTCAAAACAATCGGGTGTCCTTTGCTTCATCCGCTCCACTTTAAATAAGCTTGAATCTGAGATTAAAGCTTTGGACGCCGCTCATGCAATCCACCCAAGCCCTGAGACTATCGCTCGTCTGCATGGAAAATATACAGAATTTACTGAGGAGGCCAGCCGGAAACTCTCATTCCTTGGCAGAGAAGCCCAGGCTCGCCGTTTTGGTGAGCGCGAATGGCCTGGCAAGACCCTGGCCAACCTCCACCGTCCTCCCCGCGCCGTTTCATATATCATGGCCCTCCGGGACGGTAGCCCCACCAGAGCCACCTCCCCTGAGGAAATCAGGATTCGATTTACGGAATACTACTAGCAACTCTACACCGCGGGACCCACCCCCTCGCGCGAGGATTTCAATCAATACTTTGATACAATCGCATTGGTCTGGCTCGCGGACAAACATTGTAAATTCTTAGATAAGCCCTTCTCTAAAGACAAAATACTCGCTGCCATAAATAGTTTACCCAGTGACAAGGCCCCATGTTCAGATGGTTTCCCCTCATCGTTTTATAAGACAGTTGCAACACTTCTTGAGCCGCGTCTAACCGCCATGTATAATGAGTCCTTTGTTACTTAAGCCGAACAAGCCACCTGATTGCCGCGATTCATATCGCCCCCTCTTGTTAAAGAATATTGACAACAAAATCTTCGCTAAGTTGCTGGCCTCCCGACTCTTCCTCCTCATGCCGACCATCGCTCTACTGGACCAGTCAGGTTTCATCCCAGGTCACTCCACATCCTGCAATCTCCTGACAATTTTCTCGGTCCTTTATCAGATCAATTCTAGCCTTCCTGCAGTTGCTGCTTTACTCTATGCCACTAAGGCATTCAACACACTGGAGTGCCCTTTTTTATTCTTTTTACTACTGCGCCTCGGCTTCAGAAACACCTTTATTTGCAAGATATCGCTCCTCTACACTAGCCCTCCTGCCCGCCTACGTATCAACGGTCAGATATCCGATACTATTTTGATTGGGCGCGGTACTCGGCAGGGGTGTCCACTCTCCCCTATGCTCTTCGCTATTGCGATGGAGCCTCTTGCTGCCCGGCCCCGGCAACACCACACTCAGAGGGTCATCGGTTTCTCGACCCGTGCCCTCTTGGTCTCTATGGATGAGGACAACATTACATTGTATGTCCGTCATCCCCAAGAAAACCTCAGCCCTCTACTGCGTGAGATAATACGGTTTGGTGGTCTCTCCGGCATACAGGTGAACAGAAATAAGTCAGTTCTGTTCCCGTTCATGGATGCCACCCAGCTATTTACTCCGGACTTTCCTTTCATATAGGCCTCCGGTCGCACTCGCTATCTGGGTATATGGCTGAGCAGGGACTTGGACGGCATATGGCAGGCCAACTTAGGACGCGCAGTGGATTGGCTTGATTCTAGAACACCTCACTGGAATCGGCTCCTCCTGTCTTTGCCTGGACGCATTGCAATCACCAAGATGGTGGTCCTCCCGAAATGTACCTCTTCTTGAATATCCCCATACTACTAACTGCTCAATTTTTTCGTAAACTCTGCTCCTTGGTCATATCTTTTGTCTGGGCCGGCAAGCAACCTAGGATTGCCTATGACATCATTACTCTCCTCTTGTCGGTTGGCGGCATGGGCACTCCCAACTTCAAACTGTATGCCTTATGTGCCCAGGCCAGCTTCTTGCACTTTTGGATTCACCACATCCCACATCCCCTTTCAACCACATGTCGTGGTAGAGGCTGACCTTGCAGCCCCTTGGCCGTTGAATACCGCCCTGTTTGCCCGCAAGCTGAGGTGAACACGGTTGAGACGCTGCGCTGGGCCTGGCTTGAACTGCGTTGCCTCTCCAATTTCCCTATGCTATCAGCTAATACTATGCCGATTGTACGGCACCCAACTTTCCCCCCTCTCCAACCATCTGGCTTGTCCAAGCACACTGCCCGTCTGGGACTGACGACACTGGCGGATCTATATCCTGGAAATACTTTCTTTTCTCTTCCAGCTTCTTCTGGTCCTCTGGACACTTTGCTCTTTTATCAGCTGCGGACGATCTACAGGGAGCTGCATCCCACGTTTCCCCTGCTACCTCAGTCAATGCCCGCTTTTGACTTCATTTATTCCGGCCCCACTCCCCAGAAGCTAGTGACTAAACTGTATGCTGTCACCTTGTCGACCACCTCCAATTCCACTGAACGTGCCCGAGTGGCGTGGGGTGAGGACCTTGGTGAGGATATTTCTCGGGCCGACTGGCTCTGTCGTTGCAGTCACACTAAAAAAGTGTCTCCCATTTATCGCCTCTGTCTTATTAACTTTAAATATTTACACAGGGTATATCGCACCCACGCTCAGTTACATAAATTGGGACTCATACCTGATGACAGATGCCTGCACTGCTCTGCCCCTGCTGCAGATTTCGCTCATTTGGTTTGGCTGTGCCCCAAGGTGTCTGATTTATGGCGGGAGGTTTGTGCAGCTATCTCTGAGATTACCGCAACGTCGGTTCAACCTGACCCACTATTGTGCCTGTTGGGCTTTGTTAAATTCTGTCCAGATACCTCTCGCCGACTGGTCGCAATGTTGCTAGTTCTTGCGCGGCGAAGGGTGGCCATGTGTTGGGGGCGCAGGAAGGCACCCAAGTTTGCCCAGTGGCTTGAGGACGCTTCTATAGGTCAGACTCTACTATCAGAATTCTCTGACCTTATGCCTGCTCGGTCTCGGCCTCTTGACATATGGGGTGCCCCGGTGACCAACCTTCACACTCCGCGCTCCCTGCCGGCACTCTGCCCGCAGCCCCCGCTGGTGCTGGTCAGTAGCCGCTTCCTTCTCTGTCCCCTACATTCTTGTGCCGGGCCTGCTCCCTCCTCTAAGGTGCTGACACTACACTATGCAGTTACATATGCCTTAATGAAGTGTTTGCTGTATTGTACTTGATAATGCCTCTGCCTGATCGATCTACTTCTTGATGTGGTGTGCATTGTCAATGATCTGCCATGTATGATGCTCTGATTTGATGCAAAATTGTATTCTGGTGATGCTGAACATTTCAATAAAGGTTTTAAAAAATCAACAAAAAAAAAGCATCTCCTGCGGAGTCTAATCACTGTGGTGCAAGCATCAATGAGGGTACCTGTGAGGTTACCTGCAGCGGTGATGCTATATTGAATATGCCAGGAGGGGGAAAATTATACTGACTGCAGAGCTAGTCTGTCCAAGACGTGATGGATATCGTATAGTGAGTGTTCTAGGGCAGTTTGACCCAGCCAGGCCATCCCAGACATCGGTTTTAAGAGAGGATTCAACTGGCAGCCAGTGCCGAACTGGCCGTAGCGGGCACCAAGTGTTTTCCTGGTGGGCTGGAAGGCTGGGGGCCCTTTTGGAGTGCTGGAGACCGCTTTTGTTACAGGGCTCAGTTTTGCAGCAGTGCTACAATATCGGCCCCCTGTAACAAAAGCGGGAGAGGTGCTCCTCATTACCATCCTCCACCGCCCTGGGGCAGGTCCAGCTGAAATGCCATAGTTGGTTTGTGTTCCCAGTCCGGCCCTGCCGGCATCTTCCATAATCTCAGGAAGAGACCCATCGAGTATCAAGTGTCTAGCATTTTGAGTTGTGCCTTTGCTGAATTAGGCATGAGAGGGGTCGCCATCCTTTAATGTGAACCGCGGTGCAGTCGGCAATCAGTTCCATGCTCGCTGGCACCAGTCATCCCCAGATCACTGTTGGGCTCAGGGCCGTTCACAGCGTTTCCTCACATTCTCTCCAACCCAGCCCTGGATGTTCATTGCAGCCTTGTGCCATTTTACATGCTGCAGAGCTTTGTGCTTTAGCATCCCAGGGGCATCCATCTGCAGGTCCAGTAAGTCTAAACACACAGGTTGGGGGCATTTCTGCTAACTATGAGGCAATGTCCTTGGGGTGATCCTGGCCTACATACCCACAACTTCCACTAGCCGGTGCAGAAAAAGTCTTTGGGCCTTGCATGGCGATGCGAGGGATGATCAGCATCCACCTCCCTTATGCGTGACGGCACCAGCCGCCGAAGGCTGCGGCAGTCTCAGTGGAGCACAGCCGCGTCTGTAACCCCATACAGCTGAGCCCTTTTTTGGGCGTCTGGCCCTGCAGCCCCCAATCATCTCTCAGCTCATCATTGACTCTCACCTTCTATAGTCCCGCTTTGTCAGCCCGCTACAGCACTCTCCTGGATGTTCAGTTGCCCATGGCCTCGGCGGGCCCGCAGAAAATCTCTGGGGGGTGGATTACATTACTTGTAATGCAATTCCATCGGTGCAGCAAGTGTCACTCTCGGGCTACCAGCCTTCAGAAACAAGCAGCAGAGCCAGCTGAGGTTTTGCCATCAGAAACATAATGACCCCCATCTCTAAATGAGATGAAAGACCACACGTTTGGCAGAATAGGGACACAAGTGTCTTTATTGTGTTTCTCCCATTCTGTTAATATCTAATTGATTCCCTTATTTATTATAGTGAGAACCTGTTCACAATGTAAAACGTGTAAAAGATCTGCATAGAAAATATTTTAGAGGATATTTTCTCTGAGTAGAAACTTCTAGACATTAAGGTAAAAATGTTAAGTGATAAGCTATTCACTGGTAAAGTCAGTAGATTAAGGGAACAGGAACAAGGTATCACCGCTAATGGCACATAAAAATAGGTGCTTACAAAAAATAGAAATGTGCATAAGGTGGCCCTTTGCGAATGTTCACTGCATGTACAAATTGTCAGTGTTGCATAAAAGACCTGCTACAAGCAGGGATACCAC
This sequence comes from Lissotriton helveticus, assembly GCF_964261635.1. Lineage (NCBI taxonomy): Eukaryota > Metazoa > Chordata > Amphibia > Caudata > Salamandridae > Lissotriton > Lissotriton helveticus. The sequence goes on along the minus strand of NC_136071.1, from coordinate 878,947,739 downwards.
TAACCTCCTAACAGACGGATCAACAGACTTGAGCCAGATGGAATTATCAGTCAGCATCCTATGTTGCATTATTCGAACAACACATGCCCTATTACAATGTCGTTCAGACGAGCGTCTGACCGACACCGTAGCGAGATGGAATCCACCCAACTATTAGTCAGCTGTACCACCCGCAGTGTTAGGATGTAACCATCCTATGGGCAATTGGAAACATACATTTTTCACTTGTGCGGCGGCCGGAAAAGGGCTGCAGCACAAGCTACAATAGACAAATTGATGTTTTGAAACGTCCCTGCACCATGTGGAAGGCACCTGGCATATGGAGAAGGGATGTTTAAGGGTACACCGCATGTGCCCCTAGGCCCCCATAGCAGAGGGCCAGGGGGCAATGGGGTCCAGCTAGGGGACCCCAAAGTCACTTTCTGCTTGCCTTTTCATAACAGTCAGACCTCCATGAAAGAGCGGGCAGAAAGCGGCATTGTAATAGCGGCGGAGCGGAGGCTTGCTCCAGTGCCAATTTGGGATTACAACTCCACCTGCCACCTGACGGGTTCTGTGAGCTTGGCAGAAGTGGAGTGGAATTCCCCCAAGGGTTTCCCTCCGACCACCAGTATCATAATACAGCAGTCGAACACAAACCTATAATGTCGGGCAGAAAGCTTCCGACGAGCTGTTAGGTGGCTTTCCGCCTGACATCATAATGGTTGGGACTGCAATAATAGAAACATGTCAGCATTGACTGAAGTCACTATTGTATACAAAAGGAGAGCACACTAAAGGGTAGGTGTGGTATACAGCAAAGAACTCTCACTCGCAATCTTTAATAATGCATTTTTTCTACAGGGCAAAATAGTGCCCTTTGTGCCTTCAATAATAATACGGTACAAAAGGGGGTGGTGATGGACGGAGCATCAGAACTAATCAAACACTCACACCCAGTCAAAAGATCTGGGTTTGATCCATCACCGTTCTTTAGCCCACTCTGCCACCCCAGTTCAGACATGGCTATATGCAAATCAGTCTGACCCTGTCCCTCATGGGAACAGTCCAGCCCGAACTGCCAAGCCATGCCTTCCCTGGACCGGAAACAAGCTTCCGAGGACCGGTTTCTGGCATTCCAGCCATCTTCAGCCCGGCTTGCTTGAATCCAGTGGCAAAGTGGGCAAGGGACTCACGTCTGAGCATACCCTGACACACTTATGGCGGCCAAAAGCGGTACAAAAGGGGGTGGTGATGGACGGAGCATCAGACCCAATCAAACACTCACACCCAGTCAAAAGATCTGGGTTTGATCGATCACCGTTCTTTAGCCCACTCTGCCACCCCAGTTCAGACATGGCTATATGCAAATCAGTCTGACCCTGTGCCTCATGGGAACAGTCCAGCCCGAACTGCCAAGCCATGCCTTCCCTGGACCGGAAACAAGCTTCCGAGGACCGGTTTCTGGCTTTCCAACCGTTTTCAGCCCGGCTTGCTTGAATCCAGTGGCAAAGTGAGCAAGGGACTCACGTCTGAGCATACCCTGCCGACACTTATGGCGGCCAAAAGCGGTACAAAAGGGGGTGGTGCTGGACGGAGCATTTGAACCAATCAAACACTCACTTTGTTTTGTAACTATAAATACATAGTGGGAACTGCCACTGCAGTGTGTGTGTGTGTGTGCGTGCATGTGGGTGTGCATGAGTGTGTGTGTACACTTTTTAAGATTTACCATCACTCTGGGGTATGCAGCCCATCTGATGTAAAAGGACCTCGGTTTTTAGAACTGAAGACACAAGTTTGGCTCATTTTACTATATCTATGTACAACTGATCTGACAATCTGGAACAATGGCTAACTTGGCATAAATTTGTAGATGGGAAGTGGTGAGGCAGTAGCTATTTTGGATAGTGTATAATTTAAAAACTCATCACACCCATTGGTTGAAAAGAATGTACCAATAAGAAACATTCAAGCAATTGTGTGCTCTACAATAATAATCAATGTTTAAGTCTGAATATTTGTCTGCCTTAAGGAGTTCCATGGTTATGAACTTTCTATGGAAAATGTGGTCCAGCAGCGCCTGCTCCCGGACAGGGGTGGTGGGGCCGCAGGGGGAGTGGGTGGGAGGGGATAAAAAAAAGGACTTACCTGGAACGGGCGCTTGCTGCCTCTCCTCTGTCCTAGTCCTCTTCTTTCTTCCTGCCTCCAGTCCTGGCCGGCAGCAGGAAGCACCCGGTCACACAGGCTCTCCTGAGCCAATCACAACAGTGAAATGCAGCATTGTGATTGGTCTGAGCACCGTGGTTTGGAGCTCATACGGGGACAGGGAGCCTGTACATGTTCCTCTCCAGGCTGTGTAATGCAGCCTGTTGCGGAAAATGCAAAGTGTGCATGACTGTTTGGCCGGGCAAGAGCAAACTACTCCTCCCTCTACTTTGGCCAGCCCTGTGCTTCCACTGACGGCAATAGTAATTATTAAATGATAATAATGTTGTGTTATTATCATTTTCATATTCCTTTTGAGCAGTGGGGCGACACTCCTCCGCCTTAGTGAAAGGCTCTGCCGCTGATGTGGTCTGTCTATTAAATTATGAAGCAAAAATTTCGAAGCTACCCTGGAATTGTTATTATTATTGGGATATCCCTCATAAAAAAGAACCTCATGTATCTCTATTAACACTTGTAGTTGACCTTACTTTGAATGCAAAGGCATTTAAAGCTATTGTAAAATTTGCTATGCACATTCCATGTTGTATTATTATTGAAAAAACACAGTTGATGGACAGAATGTAGAACAATGTCATACACTCACCCCAGTACAAGGATCTGGCACTAAATCCATCGTTTGTTTGCACTCCACACCACCCTGGGTTAGACACTGGCTATATGCAAATCAGCTCTGACCCTGTGCCTCATGGGAACAGTCCAGTCCGAACTACCAAGCCATGTCTTTCCCAGACCGGAATCAAGCATCCAATGACCGGTTTCTGGCTATCAGCCTTCATTCAGCCTGGATAGCTTGACTCCAGAGTGGCTAAAGAACGGTGATGGATTAAACCCAGATCTTTTGACTGGGTGTGAGTGTTTGATTGGTTCAAATGCTCCGTCCAGCACCACCCCCTTTTGTACCGCTTTTGGCCGCCATAAGTGTGGCAGGGCATGCTCAGACGTGAGTCCCTTGCTCACTTTGCCACTGGATTTAAGCAAGCCGGGCTGAAGACGGCTGGAATGCCAGAAACCGGTCCTCGGAAGCTTGTTTCCAGTCCAGGGAAGGCATGGCTTGGCAGTTCGGGCTGGACTGTTCCCATGAGGCACAGGGTCAGACTGATTTGCATATAGTAATGTCTGAACTGGGGTGGCAGAGTGGGCTAAAGAACGGTGATGGATCAAACCCAGATCTTTTGACTGGGTGTGAGTGTTTGATTGGTTCTGATGCTCCGTCCATCACCACCCCCTTTTGTGCCGCTTTTGGCCGCCATAAGTGTGGCAGGGTATGCTCAGACGTGAGTCCCTTGCTCACTTTGCCATTGGATTCAAGCAAGCCGGGCTGAAGAAGGCTGTAATGCCAGAAACCGGTCCTCGGAAGCTTGTTTCCGGTCCAGGGAAGGCATGGCTTGGCAGTTCGGGCTGGACTGTTCCCATGAGGCACAGGGTCAGACTGATGTGCATATAGCCATGTCTGAACTGGGGTGGCAGAGTGGGCTAAAGAACGGTAATGGGTTAAACCCAGATCTTTTGACTGGGTGTGTGTGTTTGATTGGTTCAGATGCTCCGTCTATCACCACCCCATTCTGTACCGCTTTTGGCCACCATGAGTGTGGCAGGGTATGCTCAGACGTGAGTCCCTTGCTCACTTTGCAAACTGGATTCAAGCAAGCCGGGCTGAAGAAGGCTGTAATGCCAGAAACCGGTCCTCGGAAGCTTGTTTCCGGTCCAGGGAGGGCATGGCTTGGCAGTTCGAGCTGGCCTGTTCCCATGAGGCACAGGGTCAGACTGATTTGCATATAGCCATGTCTGAACTGGGGTGGCAGAGTGATCTAAAGAACGGTGATGGATTAAACCCAGATCTTTTGACTGGGTGTGAGTGTTTGATTGGTTCTGATGCTCCGTCCATCACCACCCCCTTTTGTGCCGCTTTTGGCCGCCATAAGTGTGGCAGGGTATGCTCAGACGTGAGTCCCTTGCTCACTTTGCCATTGGATTCAAGCAAGCCGGGCTGAAGAAGGCTGTAATGCCAGAAACCGGTCCTCGGAAGCTTGTTTCCGGTCCAGGGAAGGCATGGCTTGGCAGTTCGGGCTGGACTGTTCCCATGAGGCACAGGGTCAGACTGATGTGCATATAGCCATGTCTGAACTGGGGTGGCAGAGTGGGCTAAAGAACGGTAATGGGTTAAACCCAGATCTTTTGACTGGGTGTGTGTGTTTGATTGGTTCAGATGCTCCGTCTATCACCACCCCCTTCTGTACCGCTTTTGGCCACCATGAGTGTGGCAGGGTATGCTCAGACGTGAGTCCCTTGCTCACTTTGCAAACTGGATTCAAGCAAGCCGGGCTGAAGAAGGCTGTAATGCCAGAAACCGGTCCTCGGAAGCTTGTTTCCGGTCCAGGGAGGGCATGGCTTGGCAGTTCGAGCTGGCCTGTTCCCATGAGGCACAGGGTCAGACTGATTTGCATATAGCCATGTCTGAACTGGGGTGGCAGAGTGATCTAAAGAACGGTGATGGATTAAACCCAGATCTTTTGACTGGGTGTGAGTGTTTGATTGGTTCAAATGCTCCGTCCAGCACCACCCCCATTTGTACCGCTTTTGGCCGCCATAAGTGTGGCAGGGTATGCTCAGACGTGAGTCCCTTGCTCACTTTGCCACTGGATTCAAGCAAGCCGGGCTAAAGAAGGCTGTAATGCCAGAAACCGGTCCTCGGAAGCTTGTTTCCGGCAGTTCAGGCTGGACTGTTCCCATGAGGCACAGGGTCAGACTGATGTGCATATAGCCATGTCTGAACTGGGGTGGCAGAGTGGGCTAAAGAACGGTAATGGGTTAAACCCAGATCTTTAGACTGGGTGTGAGTGTTTGATTGGTTCAGATGCTCCGTCTATCACCACCCCCTTTTGTACCGCTTTTGGCCACCATAAGTGTGGCAGGGTATGCTCAGACGTGAGTCCCTTGCTCACTTTGCCACTGGATTCAAGCAAGCCGGGCTGAAGAAGGCTGTAATGCCAGAAACCGGTCCTCGGAAGCTTGTTTCCAGTCCAGGGAGGGCATGGTTTGGCAGTTCGGGCTGGACTGTTCCCATGAGGCACAGGGTCAGACTGATTTGCATATAGCCATGTCTGAACTGGGGTGGCAGAGCTGGCTAAAGAACGGTGATGGATGGATTAAACCCAGATCTTTTGACTGGGTGTGAGTGTTTGATTGGGTCAGATGCTCCGTCCATCACCACCCCCTTTTGTACCATCTCAGAAAGGTAAGCAGACCGGCCCTTGGAGTCACTCTGGGTTCAAGTGCTACAGGTCCAGTCCTTCACACCCCGACAAGGAGAGCAGCAGAAGGTCAGCATGGCAGAAAAGCAGTTCTCCTAGAGCAGCAGTACAGCAGAGTGGCAGTCCTTCAGTAGCACAACAGTCCTTCTTCCTGGCAGAGATCTATAGGTCCAGAAGTGTACTGCGTTGGTAGGGCCAGAAGTCCAGTTCTTATTCTCAGTGGTCCCTTCTTTAGTCGGGAGACTTCAAAGAGGGCCTTTGAAGTCCCTTCCTGTCCTGGCTCCAGACTCACTACAGGGGGTTAAGCAGTCCTTTGTGTGGGGACAGGACACAGCCCATTCAGGTGTAAATATGAGGTTTTGCCCAGCTCGTCCCTTCCATGCTGCTCAGGATGGCCCATCAAGATGTGGATGTCCCATCAGTCCCACCCAAGCTTACCTTATTTGTGGCTGTCTATGGGGAATGCACAAGCCCAGCTGTCACCCGCCCCAGACGTGTATTGGGGACATACAGAAGGGCTTAAGAGCAGAAAAATGCCTACTTCACTAAAAGTGGCATTTTTAAAGTTGTAATCATAAATGTTATGTTATGTTATGTTATGTTATTCGGAATTTGTCAAGCGCACGGTCACCCAGAGGTTTCATGGCGCTGAGAGGAGACAGATGGTGAAAAAATAGCCTAACCGTGCGCTTGCTTGAATAACCAAGTCTTCAAAGCACCCCTGAATTTCGCCAGATTAGTACAGGTCCGAAGAGACAGGGGGAAGCCGTTCCAAGTCTTAGGGGCAAGGTAAGCAAATCGACATCCGCCAAGTCGTTTTCTCTTGTACAGTGGCAGCTTGAGGAGGGACTGGTGGGCAGAGCGAAGGTTACGAGTCAGTTCATATTTATTTATTAGATGATTAATGAACCTTGGGCTATTGCCATGAAGGGCCTTGTGAACTAAGCATCCCACTTTAAAGGTGATCCGGTAAGCGATAGGAAGCCAATGAAGAGAGGCTAGCAAAGGTTTCGCCGAATTCCTGCGATTGCTTTTGAATATTAATCTGGCAGCTTGGTTTTGGACAATCTGCAGGCATTTTGGATAGAGTAAGGGGGAGGCCCAGATATATAGAGTTGGAAAAATCAAGGCGAGAAAGAACCAAGGCAATTACCACTTGGATGAGGGCAGAGTGTGTCAGAAGATGGGCGATTTTCTTGATCTTTCGAAGTTGAAAGAAGCTGGAAGAAATCACTGTTCCGACCTGGTTTTTCAAAGAAAGGTCGGCGTTAAGGGTAACTCCAAGGCTCTTCACCGACTGAGAAGGCTTAGGAGGGGAACCCATCGAGGATGGCCAAAAGTGAGGGCCCCAGCTAGTTGCGCTATTACCAGGGAGTACAAGCTCAGTCTTTCCGGGATTGAGCTTTAAGTGATTCTCGTCCATCCAGCCCTGGATATGCATCATAGTGGACTGAACTTCTTCAGCCGAGTCCGCAGAGTTTAAAGGGAAGACCAGTTGCAGGTCGTCTGCGTAATTATAAATGGTGACTTTCCTATTTTTTAGGGACTGCAGCAATGGTTTCAAGTATAGGTTAAATAAGAGGGGGGACAATGATGAGCCCTGCGGAACACCGCATGTAGTGGGGAGTTTAGGTGCCATAAAGTTCTCCAGTTTGACTGCCTGGGAACGGTCCTTCAAGAAGGATTTGACCCAGGCGAGAGCCGACCCGCTAAGGCCGGCTTGTTCGACACGGTGTAATAAGATGGTGTGATCCACCATGTCGAACGCGGCCGATAGATCCAGGAGTACAAGGGCCTGATGATTGTCATTGTCGGCGTTAGACCTTAAAGTATCAAGGACAGCAAGAGTAACCGCCTCAGTGGAGTGTGCCTGGTGGAACCCGGCTTGGTTTGGTTCAAGGTAGTCGGATGTCTCAATGAAATTAGAGATGCAGCTGGCCACATGTGCTTCAAGCAGCTTGGCCCCAAACGGAAGAAGAGATATGAGCCGATAGTTAGAGAGAACAGATACGTCCGCGCCTGGCTTTTTAATTAATGGGACCAAAATAGCATTTTTAAATGAGTTTGGAACTATTCCAAATGATAAGGAATTATTCAGAAGTGGGAGGATTCCCTGAGGTAGTATAGAATAAACTTCCTTCAGTATATGCGGGGGACAGGGATCATTGGGGGAACCAGACTTTACCCGATTCATAAGCTCCACCAGTTTGGGAAAATCGATGTGAGGGATAGACTGGAGTTTGTGTGGGTTTTCGCAAATCTGCTTGTTGCCCTGGTATGAGTCGTCTGGATGCTAGCTTTTATAATATCAATCTTCTCCCTGAAGAAATCGTTAAGTTGATCACACAGTAATTGAGTCGGGGGTTGGGAGGGGAGGTGCGGGTGTCACTGCATAGATCGTTAACTACTTTAAAAATTTCTCTCGACTTATTATGAGCCGTAGAGATTTTATCAGAGAAGAAGGCTGCCTTAGCAGCTAAGATGGAACTATTATAATTCCTCCGAGCTGTCGTAAATAAGCGTCTGTCTTTTTCATGATAGCCCTGCCTCCATTTTCTTTCTAATTGGCGGAGTTTTAATTTTGGAGTTTTTAAATCTGTAGAAAACCACCTATGGGCGTCCATTCAACGAGCGCGAGAGAACTTTGTTAGGGGGGCATGTGCATCACAGGCAGATAAAAGCCAGTCAGTAAGTGCTTTATCCATCAGGTTAATGTCCAGATCCTGAACCGGGAGGGAGTCTGTCAAGGTGGTTAAGAACTCCGGGAAGCTAAGCAATCTCCATTTCCTGGCCAACCCTCCCAAGGGCGCAGGAGTTTTCAAATTGCCCTGCAAAGTGATGGAAAATTGCAACAGGTGATGGTCGGACCATATACAGGGTAATGCAGTAGGGCTGGAGGTAGGGATATTATACGACCAGATCTGGTCTACGATATGACCTTTATCATGGGTGGGGATTTGGACATGTTGAAAAAAATTTAAATTGGAAAGAAGCTCAAAGAGTTCTGAGGCGTGAGGTCCTGCCTCCAGGTGGTTATACCAATAGTTAAGATCCCCTATCATCATGACTTTGTCATAGTCAACGGTCAAGCCGGCCAGTTGCTCAGAAAGGGAGACTGGGAAGGACGGCATAGGTATAGGTGGACGATAAATCAAAACTAGTACCATAGTTCCTATGTCGTTATCAGATTTAATTACCAGGTTATCAGTGTCTGGTAGGTCTAGAGAGGATAAGGTGGTGAACGTGTGGTCTTTGTGGATAATAGCTGCGACGCCACCACCAGTTTTTCCTGGTTTTCTGTTTGCGAACAATATATAATAGCCTGATGGTAATGCTGCGAGAATATCTGGCAAGGAGTCTGCGGTAAGCCAGGTTTCTGAGACAAGCAATATGTCAGGCCTATCCAATTGAAGTAAAAGGAAAATATCTAATTGGTGTTTTACCAGGGATCTGGTGTTAAGGTATAAACAGTGGAGAGTCCAAGCATCGGGGCGTGAGGGCAGAATGAAAGAGTTGGGGCTTTGGGACGGGGTAGAGGATGGCTCCTGCGATACATGATGGATATGAATGTTATTAATCTTTAAGCGGGCATGAGTTGTAGGATCGAGGAGAGATGGGCCGGAGTTCTGTAGGGCGCGGAGTTCACCGAAGGAGTATCTGGTGAGTTCTCCATTCTGCCTGGCCCCTGGGCCCGGCCGGTCGCGGACGGGCGCAGACGGGCTTGCCTTAGGTGCGCCTTCGGCGCGCAAACGGCGCGCCCGCTGCGCGTCCGGAAAAGGCACATGTTTTTATGGAAGCGATAGGGGAGGGGAGAGGGGGTGTGGCCTTGATAAAGTGGGCGTGGCTTGTGCGTGGCTGGGGGAGTGGCGTCAAGATTACCCTGTGCAGCGAGTCAGCGCTAAGTCCGCAGCGCGTCTGCTTCAGGAAGCGCCCTGTCCCACAAGTAAGTGCTCAGGGGAGGAGGTGGATTTTAAAAACGAGCAATGAAAACAAAGATTAAAACAAACAGCAGCACAATTCTTCTCCCGGCTTTTCGCCTCAGGAGTATTTCAGTCTCTGGCGCGCTCGTGATCAGCGCAGTTTTTATACGTCAGAGGGGGCGTGGCCTCGCTAAAGTGGGCGTGGCATGTGCGTGGCTGGGGGAGTGGCGTCAAGATTACCCTGTGCAGCGCGTCAGCGGTAAGTCCGCAGCGCGTCTGCTTCAGGAAGAGCCCTGTCCCACAAGTAAGTGCTCAGGGGAGGAGGTGGATTTTAAAAACGAGCAATGAAAACAAAGATTAAAACAAACAGCAGCACAATTCTTCTCCCGGCTTTTCGCCTCAGGAGTATTTCAGTCTCTGGCGCGCTCGTGATCAGCGCAGTTTTTATACGTCAGAGGGGGCGTGGCCTCGCTAAAGTGGGCGTGGCTTGTGCGTGGCTGGGGGAGTGGCGTCAAGATTACCCTGTGCAGCGCGTCAGCGCTAAGTCCGCAGCGCGTCTGCTTCAGGAAGTGCCCTGTCCCACAAGTAAGTGCTCAGGGGAGGAGGTGGATTTTAAAAACGAGCAATGAAAACAAAGATTAAAACAAACAGCAGCACAATTCTTCTCCCGGCTTTTCGCCTCAGGAGTATTTCAGTATTTCAATAAATACAACTTTGTCAATAAAAAGGATTCATTATTACAAGTTCATAGGTACCAAACATGATAGATCCACTCCCTCTCGATCAGGAATGTTAACTTATGAAATGTAATAAGAAATCCCCAATGTTAACCTATGAGCGGGGTAGGCCTCATAGTAGTGAAAAATGGATTTGGGAGTGTTTCAATACCAGGACATGTAACACTTAAAAGTACATGCCCTACATAACACCCAGCTCTGTGGGCTACCTAGGGCCTACCTTAGGGGTGATATATATCTAATAGAAGGGGAGTTTAAGGCTTTGTGAGTGGTTTTAAATGCCAAGTTGACATGGCAGTAAAACTGCATGAACAGGCTCTGTATTAGCAGGCCTGAGACTTGTTTAAAGGGCTACGTAAGTGGGAGGCACAACCGCCGCTGCAGGCCGACTAGAAGCATTTAATTTACAGGTTCTGGGCACATACAATGCACTTTCTTGGGGACATATAAGTAAATTAAAAAGGCCAATTGTGGATAAACCAGTGTCACCATGTTTAGGGGCGTAAGCCCATGCACTTGAGCACTGGTTATCAGTGGTAAAGTGCCCAGAGTCCTAAAATCAACAGAAACAGTTCAGCAAAAAGTGAGCCAAATAGGGAAAAAGTTTGAGGGAAGACCACCCTAAGGCTGACAGATTCAACACTGCTTGAAGGGCACCTATGTAGAGTTGTTAATACCAGTAGGAAAGGAAAACTTCTTATTGTGCCTGTGGATCAATTGTGACTTTTAAAAAAGCATACTCTTGCCAAAAGTCCTAGGTATGATTCACATGTCCCATACAGTTGAAATTTGCCATGTCTACACCTGGTGCATACTGCAGGTTCCTGCAGCCCTTTCACACAAGGGGCCCCTAACCCTCCAGGGGCCCACATACCTTCAAATAAAGCCACCCGTACAACCTAATGGTATATTTGCGAAGGGATTTATACTTGAGGGGACCCAGAAGTTGGAGGAAGTTAAACACCCTGTTAGACCTGGGGGTCGCTAGTTGGCTGAGGTAGGTACCTTAGGCCAAATAGGGACCCTTCTTTCCACGTCAGGGAAAGGAAGGACATCTTCTTAGATAGCTCCCGCTCACCCCTTCAGTAGCTTGGCATGAGCAGCCAGGCTTATCTTCAAGGCAAATGTGTAAAGTATCTGCAACCACGCTCTCAGTAACCCAATGATGACACCACAAATGGACTCCACACGAGTTTCCTAAAAACAAGTATACATTTATATTAAAAGGTATACGATGAGACCACACGATATAAATCCAACATATGCATATTTGTAATATTCCTCCTGGCCGGTGATTAGGCCAGCCAGCCCTTGTAAGTTATGGCAATATTAAAGACTAATTCTAAATGATCCACTGCAGTCCTAATGCAATGCTATGCAGCTCGTAATGCAAGAATCAGGCACTTTGCAATGTAAAAATAATGCAGTTAGTTATGCAACAATCAAGCAGTTCGTAATGGCAAAATAATGCAATGCGTAACGCAACAATCAGGCAGTTCATTATGCAAACTAATGCAATGCGTAATACAACAATCAAGTACTTTGTTAAGCAAAAATAGTGCAATGCAAAATACGCCCCAGCACCGATCACGGTGCCTTAGGCGGTCTCTCCTCTACTCGTACTGACTCGCGATCAGCTTCCACCAACAGATGCCCCCAACACGGGTATGATGTCAACCAAAGTGCAGCTCCGCACTCTGGCCCCGGTGCTGCCACTCCTGGCAAGTACGGGACATGATACGAGCCGAAGAAAAGGCTTGCGCTGCAGGAATGGGAGAGGCTGAGATCGTCTCTCTCCGAGCTCTCACCCCACCCCAGGCAGTGACACACGTTACCTGGGGGGGTGCAACCTCGCTCGACTCTCCTATTCCCGCAACTTGGGCCTCCGATGCAACTTTGTGGATTGCGGGCAGTGGGACTCGCCCTCCCCCGACGGGGTTGATTCAAGGTCCTGCTCTGGCAACGGCAGGCTCGGGCCGGCGGCTCAGCTCCTCTGGGGCTGCTGGTCTGGGTTGCAGGTGATACGAAAATCTCTGGCTGCAACAGGGCACACACACACAGCATCTCAGAGATTCACTTGGGCTTCGGGTGTGCACAATCACAGTGCACTCCTCCCGAAGGTCTCAGGCTGCACGAAGCACATGCACACAGCGTCGCTGAGACTCACTTGAGTTCTGGGTGCACGATAACAGGGCAATCCTCACGAAGGTCTCACGCTGCAAGAATTACAAGCACACAGCATCGCTGAGACGCACTTGGACTCCAGGTGCACAATAACTGGGCAATCCTCACGAAGGTCTCAGGCTACAAGAAGCACACGCACACAGCATCGCTGAGACTCACTTGGACTCCGGGTGCACGATAACAGGACAATCCTCACAAAGGTCTCAAGCTGCACAAAGCACATATACAATGACGCTGAGACTCTCTTGGACTCTAGGTGCAAACGATCACAGGTCAATCCGCACGAAGGACTCAGGCTGCAAAAAGCACATGCACACTGCGTCGCTGAGACTCTCCTGGAAACTTTTGTGTTCCTGAGTTTCTGTAACAGGGAGCCAGCTCTTCGGGCCCTTGGGGATAAGTTACTTCAGGACACAGCACACAGCAAAGTCCTTTCAAGTAGGGGGACACAGCACACAGCAAAGTCCCTTTAGCCTCTCCTTGGTTAAAGCAGCAAACTGCAGGCCAGCCCCAGGAACACACAGCAAGGATCAGTCCTTTCCTTCAGTCTCTTCAGCTGTTTCTTTCTTGGCAGAGGTTCCTCTTGACCAGAAAGTAGTTTAACAAACTGCACACAGGCACTCTCTTTGAGGCTACTTGTGTGGGTGGCACAATTAGTGCTGCAGGCCCACTAGTAGCATTTGCATCCCAGCCATGGCACACATAGTGCACTTTACTAAGTACTTTACTAGTAAGGCAAATATACCACTCATGGACAACCAATTACCATTACACTTTATACAGGGAACACTTGCACTTTGACACTGATCAGCAGTGGCAAAGTGCCCAAAGCGTCTAAAATAGAGGAGGTAGAGGCAAAAAGTCTGGGGTAATTACGCCAAGAAATGCCAGGTCGAACACACCTGAATTAAAAACAAACTAGTGAACAACAAAACATTGTGAGTACTGTCAATGTCCTGGGCAAGAAGCCCTGTGGAAGGACAGGATAGAAGTAGGACAGCGGTCATCCCACCCTGCTCCCTGCCCACTCCAGGTCCACCGCCCATGTAAGAAGACAGGAAAGAAGGAATGAGGCAAGCATTACTCTGGAGTGAGAACAGATGAGCATGGCAGAAATCAGGTCTGTGCTGGATCAGGGGAGTCCTCAGTGAGTGACGCCAATGCCGTCCATCATTCCTTGGTCATTGTCTCTGGGTCCGGTCTGAGCTGACCAGAAGAGTGCCTGATGGACCTCCTTTTGCGAGCCCTTTGATCTGTGAGGTCCATTCCAGCTGATAGAGACAGCTCGAGGACTCCACCGCTATGTCCAATAAATGACAGGCCTCCTTAAGCAATGGAAGTTGGTTGATTTTCCCATTCAAGAGAAAGATCAAGCAAAGGTGTGCCCCATGAGTATGGGACTCCAATATATCGAAGGTGGGAAGTGATAGGTCTGAATGCTCTGTATTTTTGAAGTGTTGATAATGCCAGGTCTTGGTACAAAGTTGACTTGAACCCTTGGTACTGTATCAGGCCTTTAGCCCGGACAAGCTGGAGGATGCGTTCTTTCAATGGAAAGTCGTGAACGCACATGAGGATGTCAGCAGGAGGTGAGGGTGTGGGTCTCTTGGGTCCCATTCGGTGGGTACGGTCCAGTTTAATTTTGAAATCGGAAGGTGCTACCAGTATTGTGCAGAATAAATACCTTACAAAGGAGGCGATGTACGGGCCCTCTGCCCCCGACTGAATCCCTCTAAAGCGGATGTTATTGCAGCGCTAGTGGTTTTACAGATCCTTGGTATGGGCCTGTAGATCTAGGTGTTGATCGCATAGATGTATGATCTCCTGTTGAAGCTGTTCAATCTCCTCATCTCGGCTCATGGCGTGCGCTTCAAGCATGTCCACTCTGTCACCCAAGGCGTCCATGTCCCTTCGCACCTCCTTCAGTTCCTGAGAGAGCTCCATTTTTATAGCCTGAAGGTTTTCTCGGATAGAGGCAAAGAGGGATTCTTTGAATGAGCGAGTGATATTGACTTTGGAGCCTCCGGCATCCGAGGACACTGTCGGGTCAGAGGCCGACGAGGAGTCTTCAGCGTGGGAGATTGGGGTCTTGAGGAGCAGATCCTTCACTAGATGATCCTTCATCCCTTTATTCATGGCCATTATGTTGAAGGCGTCAGAGTACCACAGTAATTAAGGTGCACATGAATGACACCAGGTGAAGCACCATCGCTGCCAACAGATAGTTCAATGTCCCGGTTACCGGCACAGGTGAGAAGAAGGGGATGGAAGCCAGCGAGCCAAAGATGGAGTCCCAAAAGAGCTCTCACATGGCATGTCCGGACCGCTGCCGGCCTATGCTATAAAATTGCTCCCCAACTCCAGGCTGTCTACTCGAGGCAGTGCCAACCCAAGAAATCAGGGCAAAGAGTCTGTGCACACTCTTTCAAAGTATCCTTCCCAGCCACTGCCAGAGCGTGGCTTCCAGGCAACAGGGGGTCTGTCCAAGCTCACAGTCAGACCAGGACTCTAGGCCTAGACCATCCAGGAGAGTCAGCGTGGTCCACAAGGCCTGACTAGTGCCCCAATCTCAGCAAGGTGCTAGAGCTGCAGGCCCCGAGCGGCTAGGCACCACAACCAGATGAGGAAGTATCTAGCTGGGCATGATGATGTGTTGCAGCAGCCGTCCCACGGCCCCCGCAGCAGAAGTGGTCTGTGGTATGTGGCCCCAGGTCAGCCCAAGGCAACAGGGAGAGGCTCTCCAGAATCCCAGAAGAAACACCAGGCGTAGTGAGCCCATTATGAGGCAGGTCGCTAGTCTCTCCAAAAGCCTCTGCAGTGTGTCTGCCACTGGCCCACAAGGACAGGGAAAAGGATTGAGTTGCCCGGCACAGCTGTCCAAAAACCCAGCACGGGGACGTGGTCTCAAGTGGCACAACACCGGAGCCTCTGAACATCCAGGTGAACAGGCCTGGAGGTAGAGGCAGACGGGGCCGGAAGGTTCTAGCAGCCCTAGCATGCCGGTCCCCCCTGTCAGGCAAAGCACACATTGGTGCTGCTCACAGCAGTCAAACGCTGCTCTCAGGTACGTACTTCAGGGGAGAGCGGGCGGAGCACCCAGCAGTAGTCAGATCTTCAGCATTCTCCCCCCAGTCCAAAGAAAAACACCCGGTGGGCCACAGGGTCACCAGGTCTGCCCCCTCGACTTCCGCACTCCAATGCCAGTCAGGCTTCTGCAGACCACCCCAGAGACATCGGGGGCACCTCCACTCGGCATCCTCAGAGCAGAGTCCCAATTGAGGTGATGGGATCACCAATCGTCCCATGCAAGGTGACTCTGCTCGAGGATCCAATTGCTCCGGGGGAGGGAGCACTCGAGGTTGAGGATCCAAGCCTTCATGAAGACTTCACCACTCAGCAGCAGGCCCTGACCCGGCAAGGTGTAGGGTGCCATTTTTTCAAGGTGTTTCTGGTAATGATAAGTATTTTTTCCAGGTTTTGTTTCAGAAAATGAACCAAAATACACCAAAACACTGTATTTAGCAAATCTGTCATTGTGTCTTGAGTAAATGAATTGGAAGCGTTAAACGTTTAAACCAGGTTATGCTTAAAGATGATTATCAAACTATTGATGTAACAGGTACTAGTTGTAACTCAATCAAGAGAATTGAGGGGGTCACATTTATTGTCCACTGGGAATTAAAAGTCTTCCAACAATCATCGGCAACTTAGGTCTTCCAGAGACTAGTTATTTGCCGCTTTAAGATTTTGAAAGTGAATAAAACTCCGTGCTGGTCTGACCATATTAAAGGTACACATGACCTTAATTACATTGACAATTGGCAGAGGCAAACTACCAAATCTAGACATGCCAATCATTGACATTGGGTTTTTGAAAGATGACCACAGAAAATTGACTGCTCAGGTCAAGCAGACAGAGGATTCACTGACACACTGCAACCTAGCATGAACTTGAATAACATGGTGCGCGAACTCATGAAGAGAGTGAGATGCCTATAACACAGGGCAGACAAATAATAGGGTCGCTCCTGCCGCAATAACATATAGGTGGCCATATAGTGAGAAGCACTGCTAACTCCTAGGTGTTGCTATAAGATGGTAGGAGAGATGTACTTAGACTACCTGCTCAATCCCAATTTATGGATCTGCTCTGCCTTTAGTGGAACTCCCAGGTCCATTTGGTTATTTCATGATGCGGGACTAGGCCATAGCTGGTCTTAAAATTCTAGGGAACTATTACTCTTTGAATGACCTGAAGTTGGTTCAAGAACTGAATGAAGAAGGCAGACTGCTCTTTGGGCAGTTCTTTACATATGGGGCACTGATAAATGCCTTCTGTAGGTTGTGGAGTGAGATCAATACAGCCCCACACTCATGGTGTTCTAAATAAAATTTGCAGTGTGGGGGCAGTCAACGTCTAGTAATATGATAATATAGGGAGCTTCTCAATATCACCAAAGTTCATCTAGAGGACCGAAATTGCAAAGGGAAATTCACATTGGGGGAGGTGCAAACTTTACAAGAATGAACAGCAGAGATCATTGGAATATGCACAAAAAGTGTGTACATATTTCACCCACAGGAAAAAAAATGTATATGGGTAAACCTCTTCCTCATGCCCTTTATGTTCAATAGGGGGTTTTATCACATGATGTAGAACTGAAATAGGCCACTTCTGAAAAGAGAGTGTAGACCAATTTAAATATTCATTGATATGACAGGTCTGTACAGCCAGCAAGGTGTTTTATGGGCCCCTTTCCTAGACTAAGAAGTAAGTAACTAGTGGGTAGTAAATGTATAAATCTATCCCTCCTCCTGGTGAAAAGGGATACTGCAATGGCCTGGAATTCTGATGCCTCTCCCCTTATCAGTGTGCGGAAACCAAGAGTGTAGCTATGTGAAGAGAAGAAAATTGAGAATTGCCTAGGTTCTCCATAGCTGATATGAAATTATCTTAGCATTTGTATCTGACATTTGGGCCAATAGGGGAAACTACAACCTGGACCAGCCAAATGATATTAAGTCTGATCAGAAACAGCATTGTGATTTTAGACAGTAACTGGAATGGAGTGTTTCAAAATGGGAAAGCCGGAAAGACCTATATTAAAGTTACTCTAACTAGGGTATGTCTTATATACAGGATACGGTACAGGCTGCCCTCCCTATTTAAATCCATACAACAGACAAAGAATGATGAATACTTAAAGTTTATGTCATCCACTGTTTTCCATGAAGCATAAGTTATACATGGAAGGCATGGTGAGTTATGTTGTACAATATGTGTGTTGCATACCATAATTGGCCGATTTCACTGGCCAGAACTCAGTTTGAAACAGTTTTTTCAGCACATACACATATATATTTTTGTTTTGCTAATAACTTTGGCACCATTTTAGAAATGAAGATCTTGGTCCACAGATTGTGCTTTTTGTGATTAGGGGTAAATCTGTTCAGCAGTGTCGGAGTTTTTAAGGGAAGAAAAATATAGATATCTAGGGACGCGTATCCTTCGTGGATCCAAGGTGGATTTGCAAGGGAATTCGCTGGTTCCTAAGTGTACCCACATATCCAGGCAAAAAGCAAGGCCCTGATTGGCTGGCTGCAACCTGAAAGGAAAGTGCAACCAACATTTTCTTTCTTTTGTGGCTCCCAGGGGAGAAAACATAAATTAAAAAGACACATAAAGTGTCAGGATAGATATATCCACACCCCCTAAGACACATGGAGTGGTCTCAATGGGACCCCTCATGGACAAAAAATTGCCCACTTTTTTGGGCCTATCCATGGATCCGCAGATCTACTGCAGTGCACAGTGCAACTCCCAGTGTAAATCAGCAATGGATCCACTGATCTGAAGCCCAGTGAAAAAAAAACCTTCA
Source organism: Lissotriton helveticus (assembly GCF_964261635.1). Classification (NCBI taxonomy): domain Eukaryota; kingdom Metazoa; phylum Chordata; class Amphibia; order Caudata; family Salamandridae; genus Lissotriton; species Lissotriton helveticus. The sequence goes on along the minus strand of NC_136071.1, from coordinate 878,929,557 downwards.
CCCTCTCACACACCATACCACCGCTGGGCTCGGCCAAAGGCTGTGCGCACCGTGAGGTTGAGTGCATGTGGGGGGGTTGGCATCCGCCAGGCCCTGCGGCCAACCCCCACCTTGAACGGCTAAAGGCCATGTGCAGTGGTGGTTGTATTAACGTATGGTAATTTTATATAACTTTTCGTTAAATAAACACATAGAAATTGACTGAAAAAAACCAAAGGCTACAGGGACGTTATAGTTAGGTTGACGTTTTACCCACACAAAACCATTGAAATTCAGTAGTTATAGTTATACTTATCCAAAGAAACTATAACTCGTCACGGAAAGTAACTTTAGGCCATGAGTTATAGTTTCTTAACATAAGTCTAACTATAACTGGTTGCCACTGGGTAGTTATATTTAGGAATTTGTTTCCATAGGAAAATAATTTTGGGGTTTTCCACTAACTTAGACATTGTTTGAAGAATCTTCACAAAACTTTCCCAAAACAACTCTTATCCACCTCAGCTCTGTCCTGCAAAGTTTTTGTGGTGATTCGTCAAGCTGGGGCCAAGAAAAGGAGGGGTCCCACAAAATGTTTCTAAAGGAAAATTGAATAGCGATCCCGCAAAATATCTGAACGGATTTACACCAAGTTTTGCTGAAAGCTAGATCCTAGTCCAGAGAGCACAGTGGGGGCAAGCATAAATAGTGATTTGGTGTAAATTAGGGGTGGGTGGAATGTTCCATCGTTCTGAATTGGTGGAATTTTGGCCATTCTATGTTACTCTTTAACACATTTTCTGCCATTTGCAGCGTGGCCGAATTCTTCTCCCACAAGGCTCTAGAATATATGAACTAGCAAGCACAAGTGACATTTGGAATCCCCTAGTATGATTTTCTAAAGCGGGAGGTCACCAGCCTTTGTGAGTGGTCGCGATCACATGGCCACCATTCCAGTAGAGTAGCTGTAGCACGTGTAGATTTTCTACTCGAGAGGCTGCAAAATCAACCTGAATGGCTGCATGCTCTTGCCCAACCCATGGTGCAGTTTATGCTGATTTTCAGTGCTGCTCGTGCAACTGGCGCTAAATTGTAATGTGAGCTGCATATTTTTCACCCATTGATGGAATTCCACTGAGTTTTTCTGTAACTCCGCTGACTTCTGTAGAGTGAAACTCCACGAGGTCCGTCCACCCCAGTGTAAATCCAGTAGGAGCAGACATGTGTTTCCCTGCCCTCACTTCTGCGAGCAGGTAAACTTAGATTGCTGCTAACCGGCAAGAGCAGTTTATATTTTTTTAGCTTTTTGAATGTTGTTGGGGGCTGCAGGAAGATTAGCAGACCCCCCGGCAACATACATAAAACATAAGTCTCCTGGGTCATAAAATCTATGACCGAATAGTGGTTTCCATATGTTTTTTAAAACACTCATAGCTAATGTACAAGGCCTGGCCGCAGGTGCCCTAAGGTAACAATAACACACAACCTCGCTATGATGCACTAATTACCCCACATATTACATCACACATGCCATGTTCTATGACATCATTGATAACATCCTTGCAACATTTGAAATTATGTCATTGTTGACAAACTGTGCATGGTGGTATGCAAGTTATAGTTACCTTAGGGCACGCGTTATAGTTACTTAAGATAACTTTACCTGGTGAATTTCATTGTGTTTTTTATAAAGTAAAACCTAATAAAAGTTTCACCCAACTACAACGTTACTTTATCCTTTAATTTTTTCAGTGAATATATATAGATATATAATTATTCACTGAAAAAAACTGAGGTTGAAGTGTTGTATAGTTAGGGGAATTATTTAGTGCCAACATAACGTTTTGAAAAACAAAAAATCATTGAAATTCACCAGTTAAAGTTAGTAGAGCTAATTTTAACCTGCGCCCCTGCCATGCACTGCATATGACCTCACTGATGACATCTCAAATGACATCTCAAATGACATTACTGATTACATAATCCAATGCTGTTTGTTTTATAGTGTACATAGTGGCCGGTAATCCATATTACTTCTCTAATTGATTTTCTAAAGCCTGAGTCCAGCTAATGGGTGTAAGTGTTTACGACACAAATGAGATCCTAATGCATTATAGCTGAGTAGAGCCATTGAATTTTTTATGAATATTTATATTCAGGAGTAACTCTGATTGCAGGTGACAGTTGATGACTTGTGTCCCTACACACATTTTTGGTTCTGCAGAAAAAGTATCCAACAGGGCAAATATTCTTCATAGTAGATACTAAGTACTGTAAGCAGCCTTGAGAATTTAGACAGAATCATCTCAGCATGACAATTTCTACATAAGATAGAAGACTGTATGCACCAGGGACCAACCTATGTACTTGTGCTTGATTCGCTTCAGAAGATGGTCTCACTCTAAAGCTTTCATAGCAGTATGAAGGCTGCAGAGCACATAACCTTTATCACCTACAGACCTTTGTTATTTTATGTTTACATGTTTTCATTAGCATTTTCAAAAATACGCAACATTCCAACAACGTCAGCCGTGTAATGTAGGAGAATGTTTCATACACACATTTATGAAATGTAAACAAAATATATCGCTTGCTGATAAGATTGTACATCTGTGTCACTATCAAGGCAAAGAGGGCATTGCGAAAGATACTGCTGTTTATATGAAACCAAGAACTGAAACATCTCCACCCACCCCGTCCAATATCCCTTGGCCCCTGACTGTCTAAATCGTGTCTTGCCACAAAGACTGTTTCCTTCATATAGTTGGAGATGGTGCGGCTCTTTCTCCAGGTCAGAGTCACAACACCCTAAGGTATTTTGGGCTGAGTGATATCGTTGAATTCCGCTAGGCGCAGTTTTAAAATTGGACCACACACTTTCTGGAAGGAGGCCGTCAAGCGGCTCAGGATGCAGAAATGCGTTCCATCTCAATGATGTGCTATATTCGATGGAGCCACACCACATATGTAAGAGGAGTATTTGTCCCCCAGTGCATCAAGATATTCTGTAAAGTGGTGCCCAGTGCTAACCCCATCTGTCGCCCTCTCATGCTCTTCAGTGGAAATGTAATGGGGTTGGGAAGGCCCAGGACCACATACACTGGGAGACACGGGATTTCAGTATTGAATAATTCATCTATCTCATATAGAATTTTGGACCAATAGGAAGACAGCATTGGGCACTCCCACAGTATATGAAGCAGAGTGCCCTCATTATCGCAGCCCGTCAGCAGGTGGGACTCTTGTGTGGATTGCCCCTGTGTAGAGACGCAGGTGTTAGATACCAATATGTTGCTATTTTCATAGCCGTTTCGATACTATCTACATTTCGGGCAGTGTGCTTGGCTCTATCATAGATACCCTCCCAGTCCTTCCCAGAGAGGTCTCCTCCCAATTCCCTCCCCCATCGCTTCTGACTCTGGGTTGTTTGTGAACTTGGGCCATCTCGGAGCATATCTAACATTTCAGATATCTGTGGAAAAGTAAATTTTGCCATGTTCTGTGTCCCTACGTGTTCCCCATCTTATGTTATATGTGCATGATTAATATGCAATATGTATTCCCCATGATCGATTAAAGACGCAATTACAGTTGTGTCCATCTCTAGTATGCCAGTTCCCAGTTTTCGTGAATACAACGAATATCAGGCCTATGTAAAGCTACGTTGCCACGTTTCACAGTGTGCACGTTATTTCATTGTAAAGTCCCCGTTTCTAGGCCTCAAAAGGGCCCGGACTCAGATTCAGCTCCTGTCTCCTGAACCCTCTCCGAGGAGCGATACAGCCCCCACCTGTATCCCTGACCCTTCACTTACTTCATGCCTCACAGTGCCCGGCTCGGCCTGGCTCTGCCTCCAGTCTGCCAAGAGTATGTTATGATTCTAGTTATCAGTCCAGCTCTCCTTCTCTGCATTCCTAAGCTACTGAATCGCATCAATAGTTTCAGTCATCGTCTAGCCTTTACGTCTCCATGTAAGAGAAATACTGTTTTAATGGTCATTTAATATTCCTCAACACGCACTACATGTAGAATAATGCATGCACCAGTCCTAGAGTCTGTTAGCCTTTACCCTGATAACTTTTGGATTCTATCAACATGTTCTCTAAACATCAGATACTAGATAGTGTTTAGGTACATGTCGCTCTGACTCTCCAGACTTTAGTCTCTCCTTCTAGCGCAGAAGTCATAGCCCCCAGCTTCTCCCTAGTAACACGTCATTGCCAGCTTGCGCGCATCTCTAGGTTAGAGGTCCCGGCTCCTTAGGTAGCCCCCTCCATGTTTCCGCCCCATTTATGACATATTCTGTTACGTTTGCATCACATGCCTATGTACACGCCCTGTTCACGCCTCTTGTTACACCTACTTTCTGCCTTATCTTTCGCGACTGCTACAGGCCCTGCCCACTGCTACGCCTATTGTATTGAATACCATGTATTTTGTTTAACTATATATGCTTGTGCACTGTTATTAAAAGAAGCGCTAGCCATCCCAGATCTTGCCCGTGCAGGTTGTCCTGTTCCTGTCCTTTATGCTGTATTAAAACCTGCAAACTCCAGCTACCTCGAATCTTGACTCTTATTTATTGAGCTATCTGTTATTGTATATCCAGTCAAAAATAGAGGTATTATTTATTTATTTACCACATAATGGCGCCCGAATAGGGACTTGCCCTTTCCCCACGCGCCGGAGAAGCCACGCAGGCCCCCTGATCCTCTGCAGCCGTGACGGAACCATACCGTGCACGTGCAGATATTTCTGCTTCAAGTATCCCTCAGGCCCACGGAGGAGACGGAGGTTGCGGTCCAGCATCCAGACGAGGCGGTGGAGGAACGCGGCGAGTCCCGACCAGAGCCCAAGCCGAGAGTCCAAGGTCCGAGGTATCCGGAGGCCCACCCGTAACTGAAGTCCGAAGTTCGTAGTCCGTCGTCGTAGCAGTCCAGTCCAGTCCAAGGCCTTCCGTTCTTGCTGCCCGGTGAGTACCGTTGCTGGGGTAGTATCTAGACAGGGTCAATTGCATTGTCTCTGGTCCGTGGGTTTGGGTACACAGATCCAACACGAAGTGTCCACTTAGGTGGATGCGGGTCCTGACGTGTCTCTTTATGAGACCGGTAAGTTTCGTACTGTTTTAGCAGTGCATCTAGTTTCTGTTCTAGTCTGTTCTGTTCTCGAGAAATTCGTGTATTCTGTTTTTTGGTATCCCAGGTAGTATTTTGTCCGAACTGTTATCCTAAATGTCATTCATGTATTTCAATGTCGTGGTATGAATGTGTTGTTCTTCAGTAATTATCGTGTTCATTGTGTATTGTATTGTGTCCGAACTCCAGTCTAGTTATGCCTTTGTTTTCCAAGTTACGCCAGTTAAGAACTAGAAAAGGTCTGTTAGAAGAAGCAGTTCCTGTCCCGCCTAGGGACAGTCCAGGTCATTTTATGTATCAAAAGCATGGCATAAGTGCCATATTATATCTAGATTTATGGGTGGAGTACACCAAACAGTTAGAAGAAAAGTATAGATGGCCCGTATCGGGTACATGGGATGCCGAGTGCATCATGCGAGTAGAAGAAGCATTATGGAAAAAGAAAGCCAGACAGTCACAGAAAGATGCCATCGAGTTATGGCGCAAAGAATCTCATAAAAGAACCGAAAAAGAAATCAGAAAGTCAGAATTGAGTAGAGAATCCTCAGAAAGAGCCCAAGAAAGGGAATTAATCGAAATAGGTGAACGAGTTAAAACCGAACAGTCAGACAGACAGAGGAATGCCCTCATTAAGGGCATGTATCCTCTTCTTGCTGAGGGCTTGCCAAAAGCAACCCCGGAGGCATCCAGTAATTTTCCGCCGCCCTTAGTTCCGACCAAGCTACGTCACAAACCGACCGCAGCTGATATTTTTCTCTCGTCCTATTTGGACGACACAGTCCCAGAATATGCAAATCCTGTTCCGCCAGCTCCTGTAAATAATGTAAATCATGGTCCTCCAGCCACCGGGGCACCTGTTACAGTACCTGTTACGGTACCCCCGGTCCAGCCTACATTACAAGTACCGGCCACATCAGTCACTTTGCCAGCACGAAGAGTATCAGTCGACGATTCCAGTTCAGGGGCCGCGGGAGGAGGTCCTCCTGGTACCCCGCCGCCAAATAGACGTCTAGGGTTAGTCGAGTTACATGAACGTGCGTTACAGCGTACGCCCAAATATCAGTCCATTGCAGAAATCAGGCGAGCTCTTACTGAATGCTGTTATGATCCAGTTCCAGGCGAGGATAGTATGGTTATATATTCCGTACGTATAAGGCAGGTGTCCGAGTATTTGGTCACCCTACCAAATATGAAAGAAGATCTAGACAGAATGTATCGTTTCATTCGTACAGGACAAGATCCAGAAAGTATTGGTGAAGTCATGTCTCTCAGGAAAGCTGAGATCCAGTTCATGTTATTAAAGTTTCTGATCAATTGTTTAATTAGGGAACAAGATTCCCCGACTAAAGATCCGAACGAAATGAAAATTCTGACAAAGTGGAGTGATAATATAGCCGAGGGTAAGCACAAGACACTCAATAGTATAGAGAGTATGTACAAGAAAATACGTAAAGAAATAATAAGGTTACACGAACAACGCAAAGAAGCTCTAGGAAGCGAGAAAGAAAATGACTCTCCTACTGAAGAGGTAGACGACGAGAATCCCTCCAGAATAGCGTATGTAGGTAAATCTAGATTCCCAGACCGACATTCACGTCTAGACTACAAGAAAACTGTTCATCTTCCAGCACCAGAACAAGGCTCTCTAGAACAAGTATTTCAAGCTACCGATCAAATTCTGAAATCACGAATCGGTTATAGTGAGCTAAGTACCATGCATGAACAAGAACTAGCCCGATCAGCAGTCCGATGGATTACTGATTCTACCACTTTTCCAGACGAAATAGTGGCACAAATGTTTCTGAAACTGCCCCCAGCCGAGCAGCGACTGGTGGGTATGTATATGATCCAACACCTCATTACACTGTATGAGGGTCAGCATTCTGATCCAGGTCCGTTACATGATATCCTGAACGAGTTACTCCAGTATAGATGGAAAGGTTTAGGTACCGATTTAATTAGTGTCATTCTAGAACAGCGCCATAAATATAGAACGTTTCTGAACCCGCATTTTGTTCATGTCTCACCCCCAGAAAGTAAACCGTTTTACATAGACAGACAGCATCCGTTACGAGAAATACATCCAGTTAGGACAGCGGGTGGTGAAATGCAACGAGTATTTGTTTACACCCCAGTTACCAAGATGGAACTCTTAGAAATGAAGAAGTTAATTCCCTGTCACGACAAAGATCCAGCAGGGTTCCACCGAGAATTAAAAGACATGCTCCGTATGGGAGAATACACGTATCCAGATATTATTAAAATGCTAAAAGTCCTGTTGCCCGCAGGGGTATACGAAAAACTCAAGGAAAAGGATTGGGAGGTGGGAGAGAAAAAGATCGATTGGACAGCTCTAGAAGCTGAAGATAAGATACGAGTACCAGGTACTGGTCTTGGAGACAAATGTAAAGAATTACCCGAACTGTTAATACAAGTTTTGCCTAGGTTATTAGCCACTAAAAAGGAAGACTGGGATGCAATCTCAGCCTGTAAACAGAAACAAGACGAAGATACTAGTGATTTTTATTCCCGATTCGAGAAATGTTTTATAATAAACAGTGGTTTAAAGACGAGTAGCGAGTCATACCCTCATCTTTTTGTTACTAAATTAGTCGAGAATTCAAGCCCACAAGTTAAGAATCGAGTTTTGAAAGTCGAAAGTACATGGCAAGCTAATACTCCGTCCCAGATGCTTCAGATGCTCCAATATCACCAGAATAGAATCAGGGAAGAGCAAGAACACGAGAGAAGACGTATGAAAGACACGAAAATGAAAGTACTAGTTGCACAATCTGTTCCACAGGATAGTCAGAAGAGGGGTCCGAATCAAGCCAGTCATCCTGCAGTTCCTGTTAAAGGGACCTGCAATTATTGTAAACAGCCAGGTCATTTTATAAACGAGTGTGCAGTTCTGAAACACAACATAGCCACTGGTAAAACTAAAGAAAGACCACGTCCGCCTAGACAAGAACAAGTTTCACAGACTTCTCAGCCACAGATTGCACAACAGACAGTTACAGCACCGCAGCCTATAGCTGCAACACAGCATGTTACACAGCAGATGTACCAGTATGCACAGTCCGAGTATCCGGAGTATCAAGCGTATTCATGAAACAGCCTAGAGAGGGAGGTAGGCTTGCCTCTCATCGAGATTCCTGTAGATCAAGAGGGTCCCTATGTTCATAGTCAAGTATTTGGGAAAGATAGAAAGTTTCTGATTGATACAGGGGCAAGTAGGACTACTATTAGTCATGACGAGGTTCCAGGGGCTCCGCTCTCAGGCTCTAGAAATGTTTCCCTTGGATTTTCAGGAAAGCCTATTGTAAACGAGATATCAAAGCCAGTTACTCTAGAAGTAGGTCCATTGTCCCGAACTACTGACCTGTTACTTACGAAATCATGTCCAGAAAATTTGTTAGGCATTAAAACATTGAAAGAATTAGGTGCAGTCATATGTTGTTCCCCAGAGGGAATACGTTTGTTTTTGCGTGACTTCAAGGGTCACTATGTTTTACGAGATTTTGATCCGAGATTGTCTAATGTTCCGCAGCATCTATGGGCGCAAGGTCCAACTGATGTTGGTTTTATGCAAATCACACCCCATCGTGTGACTCTGAAACCAGGTGTAGTGTTACCACGAATCAGACAGTACAGATTGCCACCTGAGGCTGTAGCAGCCTTATCCAAAATTATTGACGAGCTCATTGCTCAAGGAGTAGTTGTAGAAACTGACTCCAATGTATGTAATTCTCCTATCATTCCAGTCATGAAACGTACTGATCCAAATGCACCCCCAGTATATCGATTAGTGATTGACCTTCGAGAACTTAATAAATGTATCATTCCCCAGTACCCAGTTGTTCCAGATATCTCATCTCTATTGACAGCCATTGATTCTGAAGCCACATTTTTTACAGTCATAGACCTCAAGAACGCATTTTTTAGTGTCCCCATTCATCCAGACAGCCAGTACCTTTTCGGATTCTGTTTAAATGGAAGGAGCTATAAATTTACACGAGCTCCTCAAGGTTTCACAGAAAGTCCTAGCATTTACAGTCAAGCACTCAAGAGACAACTAGACAATATTCACATGCCAACTGACACTGCCCTGCTCCAATATGTCGACGATCTACTGATCACAGCCCGTTCCGAACGTGACTGCGAGTGTGCGTCACTTACAGTTCTGTATTTTCTAGCCGAGATGGGGCACAAGGTGTCCCCTTCGAAGCTTCAATTCTGTGTCCAGCAAGTGATCTACTTAGGCCACTTACTGTCCAAGTGGGGTAGGCAGTTGACACCCGACCGTATCCAGTTAATAGCAAGTCTTCCTCAGCCCAAGACCCAGAAGGAGGTACGTGCTTTTATCGGCCTCACTTCTTATTGCAGACAATGGATTCCTCAGTATGCATTTCTAGCCAAGCCACTGATACAGTTAACGACAAAGGAGGCAGCCGTATCGACTGTTCTCCCTTGGACATCTGAACATACGCTTAGTTTCAATGAGTTAAAGAAAGCTTTATGCCAAGATCCTGTTCTAGCTACACCGAACTACAGTAAGCCTTTTACACTTTTTGTCACAGAACGTGATGGTACAGCATTATCTGTTCTTACACAAGATCAAGCCGGACATTACAAGCCTTGTGCTTATTTTTCGAGTACACTAGATCCAGTAGCTCAGGCTCTGCCTGCGTGCCTCAAGTCCGTTGCAGCCACAGCACTAGCTATCAGACAAAGTGATTCCATAGTATTAGGACACTCCCTGACAGTACAAGTTCCACACTCCGTGGAAGTTCTTTTAAACCGAACACAGACTCAGCACCTGACAATTGCACGTTTAACAGGTTATGAACTGACACTGTTCCAGCCACACATAGAAATCAGACGCTGCAACGTTCTAAATCCTGCTACACTGTTACCGTCAGTTTCCTCAAATCCTGCCACACATGACTGTGTGGAAATAGTTAACACTATAACAAAGCCAAGACAAGACCTGACAGATATTCCGTTACCAGATCCTGACCTGACACTTTATGTGGATGGTTCATGTATGAGAACTAGTACAGGAGAACTAGTAGCCGCGTATGCAGTGACTACTGACACTGAAGTTATTGAAACACACCGTATTGACACCCTGTCTGCTCAAGCAGCAGAGCTAGTTGCTCTGACCCAAGCCTGCATACGTGCCAAGAACCTGAAAGTTAACATTTACACAGATTCACGTTACGCATTCGGAGTTGTACACGACTTCGGAGTGCTTTGGCAAGAAAGAGGTTTTATGACTTCTCATGGAACCAAGATTCAGCATGGTTTCCTTATTCAAGCTCTGTTAGATGCAATACATTTACCGACATCTATCGCTATCATGAAGTGCAAGGCACACACGAAAGTCACAGACATTATTTCTCAAGGAAACGATCTAGCAGATCGAACAGCCAAGCTCACAGCTCAGACTCCAGACACTCCAGTTAGCAAGACACCGACATCCACTCTAGAACAGACTACTTGTATGACAGTTAAGGACCCCACTCAAGATGTCATAGATATCCAGTCACATGCTACTCCCGAGGAAATCAAGAAATGGTCCGAACAAGGAGGGGTCCAGACAGATCAGGGATGGTTGACGAAGGGAAAAGCCACATGGTTTCTCCCCGACTCTATGGTTCAAGTCATTATTAATACCGCACATAGTCCTGCACACTTAGGAGAAAAAGCCATGTTAGACAGTATCCAGAACATTTGGTTCAACAAGCATTTACGAGCTGCAGCCAAGCAGAAAGTCCGCACCTGTATGATATGTTGTCAGTTCAATCCAGGTAAAAGTGTCCCGGTGGAACAAGGTGGGTTCCAGCCTCCTGACCACCCTTTTGAAGTCCTCCAGATGGATTATATTCAGATGGAGCGATGTCGAGGTTTCAAGTATGTCCTTGTAGTTGTATGCGCTTTGTCCAGGTGGACAGAAGCATATCCAGTCCCAGATTACACAGCCGCGACCACTGCCAAGCAGTTGGTTCGTGAATTTTTCCCCCGTTATGGACTCCCTAGGGTCGTGTATTCTGATAACGGCCAGCCATTTTCATCTGAACTCATGAAGCACGTTTCCCTTTTGTTAGGGTACCAGTGGAAGTTCCATTGTGTACGCCATCCAGAAGCAGCAGGTCTCGTAGAGAGACATAACCAGACCTTGAAAATCCGTATTGCCAAAGTCTGTAAAGAGAAAGGTGTAGACTGGCTAGTAGCTCTGCCAGTTGCATTGTTCTATATGCGCATGGTCGCACATTCCAGATCAGGTCTGTCCCCTTACGAGGTCGTATTCGGCCGCCCCCCGAACATGTGGGGTACACCTAGACCCCGAAGTATTACAGATGTTTCCAGTAATATGCTGACAGATTACCTAGCTTCCTTGATGTCTGCCCTACACTCTTGTCGTTCACAGGTTGCTGCTGCATTTCCCGACAATACTGAAGTCAAGCCACACGAGGTCCTTCCTGGCACCCTGGTCCTAATCAGGAATTTTGATCGTTCAAGTCCGCTGGAGCCTCGCTGGAAGGAGCCGAAGTTAGTCCTTCTGACCACCCGCACGGCCGTGAAGTTGGAAGGGAGAAAAGGCTGGGTGCATCTGTCTCATGTCAAGAAATTTCACGGACTAAGAACTAAAACGTTCAATGATACTTCTACAGACACTTCCGAGTCTAAACATTGCCCTATTCTCAAGGACTGTCCCGCTATTGACTTTGACTCAAAGCCCTCCCTGTTAGAGAAAACTCCGCAGCAGGAGTATAAACAGAAACTCCGGTCTAGTAAAATAAGTCAGCCAGTTTAATTGTCTAAGTCCCCCTCGGGTGAAACGGTTAGACAGGTATCTGACATGTATGAGATAGACCCCCATAGTGAGAGAGTTAGTCAAAACTCAATCCGATGTATCGTTTTTCTAAGTTTTATATTATTTCTGAGTTTGATGGTTACCTGCACAAGTTATGCATTTCATTTATGTTTTCCAATTTCTCATGTAAATAAGTTTTCTAATGCTACAGTAGAGCACACGTTTAGTGATCTGCCTCCTCACGAACTATCCTATCGTCTTGCTATGCGCAACAATACGTTTATCCGTATGTTACATTATTCACACCAGACCAGCAATGCCACTAATTGTTGGGTGTGTGGTCGACTCCCCCCTTTCCAGACACCGAAGGGAGTTCTGCCACTGTTTCCTTATCCGTTTTCACATAATGGTTCGTGTGGAGCATGGTCCATGTTAACGTCATCCTCAACCGATATGTCCTCTCTGAATAGTACATGTTTTCCAGACAAGCAAGGTCTTCCCCACAGAACAGGGTTAGATCTAGAAAATGAAGTTTATAATTTAGGTAATTATTCTTCGAATTTTATGGTCCTGAATGTTCAGTCTGATACTACTCCAGACTTACCTGCTATTTCAGTACTACCAGTCAAAGGCGAATTATGTGTCCGAAATAATGGTTCCGCACATGTAGGACATAGTGATTGTACTACTATTGTCGAGTATAGTGACAGTGGGAAATCTATTTTCAAAGCCTCACGTCATTCTTATTTTGTTTGTGGTCAGACCGCATATGTTCGTCTGCCCCTCGATTAGGAGGGAACCTGTTACATTGACTTCCTACTGCCACCAGTTTTCCTAGCCCCATCTGATTATCATAGAAACACACATCTATTACACATTAGACATAGAAGGGAGATCGAGTCCCCGATTGTCGATCAAACTGAAACTGCTCTAGAACAGTATACAGACTTCAATAAAGGATTCTTCTTCTTTATAGGCCCTATCCAGAATAGTAAGCTAATCCGTAGGTTAACCAGAACCCTTGAAGCAGTAGTGAATGAGACTACTTCTGCTCTAGGTAACTTAACCGAAGAGCAATCTGCTATGAGATTTGTCGTGCTCCAAAATCGTCTCGTTCTTGACGTTATACTGGCCGATAGAGGAGGAGCATGTAGAGTCATCGGATCTAGTTGCTGCATTTTTATTCCTAATAACGCGCCGTCTGTTTATTCAGCTATAACCAGACTTCGTAAAATTGCCCATCAGTTACACCAGAATCCAGGCACCTGGACATGGTCCGGTTGGTTCTGGAGTATAATTTCTGCCTGGGGATGGAAAGTATTGTCATTTCTAGGTATTGCAGTAGCGATCATATTCAGTTGCTGCCTCTGTATACAATGTGGCCCTGCGATTTGCGGCATTTGTGCTACCTCTTGTATTCCTAGTCCCAAGTCCCGTCCTAGATCCCGTTCCAAGACAATTCGAGACGAGCAAATGATACTGTATGAAATGATAGATGGTATCATGAATATAGATGTTTCCTGATGGAAACGTAGTGACAAGGAGGGAATGTGGAAAAGTAAATTTTGCCATGTTCTGTGTCCCTACGTGTTCCCCATCTTATGTTATATGTGCATGATTAATATGCAATATGTATTCCCCATGATCGATTAAAGACGCAATTACAGTTGTGTCCATCTCTAGTATGCCAGTTCCCAGTTTTCGTGAATACAACGAATATCGGGCCTATGTAAAGCTACGTTGCCACGTTTCACAGTGTGCACGTTATTTCATTGTAAAGTCCCCGTTTCTAGGCCTCAAAAGGGCCCGGACTCAGATTCAGCTCCTGTCTCCTGAACCCTCTCCGAGGAGCGATACAGCCCCCACCTGTATCCCTGACCCTTCACTTACTTCATGCCTCACAGTGCCCGGCTCGGCCTGGCTCTGCCTCCAGTCTGCCAAGAGTATGTTATGATTCTAGTTATCAGTCCAGCTCTCCTTCTCTGCATTCCTAAGCTACTGAATCGCATCAATAGTTTCAGTCATCGTCTAGCCTTTACGTCTCCATGTAAGAGAAATACTGTTTTAATGGTCATTTAATATTCCTCAACACGCACTACATGTAGAATAATGCATGCACCAGTCCTAGAGTCTGTTAGCCTTTACCCTGATAACTTTTGGATTCTATCAACATGTTCTCTAAACATCAGATACTAGATAGTGTTTAGGTACATGTCGCTCTGACTCTCCAGACTTTAGTCTCTCCTTCTAGCGCAGAAGTCATAGCCCCCAGCTTCTCCCTAGTAACACGTCATTGCCAGCTTGCGCGCATCTCTAGGTTAGAGGTCCCGGCTCCTTAGGTAGCCCCCTCCATGTTTCCGCCCCATTTATGACATATTCTGTTACGTTTGCATCACATGCCTATGTACACGCCCTGTTCACGCCTCTTGTTACACCTACTTTCTGCCTTATCTTTCGCGACTGCTACAGGCCCTGCCCACTGCTACGCCTATTGTATTGAATACCATGTATTTTGTTCAACTATATATGCTTGTGCACTGTTATTAAAAGAAGCGCTAGCCATCCCAGATCTTGCCCGTGCAGGTTGTCCTGTTCCTGTCCTTTATGCTGTATTAAAACCTGCAAACTCCAGCTACCTCGAATCTTGACTCTTATTTATTGAGCTATCTGTTATTGTATATCCAGTCAAAAATAGAGGTATTATTTATTTATTTACCACATATCAACCCTTTGTCGGTGAGCTTGGTGATTAGCCATTTTTCATATTTAGTCAATTTGCGGCCCCACTGCACCCTCATCCCGGGATGGAGAACCCAATGCTGTAGCTGCAAACATTCCAGTCTCTCGGACTCCGGGATCCCATACTCTGACCTCAGCTGGGGAAACGAGATTACTCCCATGAGGTCAAATAGATGACCCACCGAACGGCACAAGGTGTCACGCCACTCTCTAAGGGCCATATGTATGAAGGCAGTTTTTCGATCGCAAACAACGAAATTCGCAGAAGTTTGGTATTTGCGATCGCAAAATAGCTAAGTTGTATGTATGTGAGCAAAACAGCCTCGCAAAATAAGAAATCGCAAATGTGCGATTCCTTAAATGCAATTTATGAGGCCCAGAAAAAGTGCAATTTGGCCATAAGGAATCGCAAATTACCACCAACTTCAAGTTGGTGGTATTTTGCGATTTCTTTAAAAAATGCACTTTTTTGCATTTTTCAAAGTGCCATGTGGCACACATACATGCCCTTAGTGCATGTATGTGTGCCACATGGGCACTCATGCACATTTCAGGGGTGCAACAGGGTGTCCTTTTGACACCCTGGCACCCATGAAATTGCATTCTCAATTTGCGATTCTCTAATTGAGAATTGCAAATTGAGAATGTCTTCCCATTCATTCCTATTGGCCTCTAGGCCCATAGGAAGGAATGGGGAGGTATTCCTTAATTGCGAATTGCAATTTGCGATTCGCAATTAAGGAATATGTAGGATTCATAAAATTATTTGCAAGTCCTACATACATAGCATTTTGCGATTCTCAAATAGCGATTCTCTAAAAATCGCTGTTTGAGAATCGCAAAATGTAACTTTCATACATACGGCCCTAAATGATTTGTCAGACGTACCTGAGGTGAATTCGCTATTGCCAAACAGGGGGGTCAGCAGGGAAGGAAAAGTCGAGAGTTTCTTGGTGGTCGCCACCCCATCCCAGACCGCCATTATTGACTTGTTGACCGGAGAGCCCATCAGGCTCCACGGCCGTTGTGATCTATGGAGAAAGGGGGCCTTCCATAATGGGATGCCGGCCAGAGCTCTATCCTGGAAAAGCTGCCGCTTTTTGGAGGACGGCCGTGCCCACTCCACCAAGTATCGCAGTTGGGCCGCCTTATAGTAGCTAAGGAGATCCGGTATTCCTAGGCCCCCATGTTCGGGGTGCATGTATCCTAGAGCCTTACTCATCCTCGGTCTTTTCCCTGCCCATACAAATTGATTAAAGCTGTGCTGCATCGACGCAAGAACTCCAGCGGAGGGGCTGAACCTGCAAGGTCTGAAACAGGTAGAGTGCTCTAGGAAGTAGGGACATTTTGACCACAGCTACCAGTCGAGGAGAGATAAGTGGTGCTTGCTCCAAGCGCCCAACTCTTTCACAGCTTGTTGCGACAGTCTGGTGTAATTCAGCTGAGCCGTTCGTAGAACCGTTGCGGCTAGATCTAACCCTAGATGCGGAATTGTGTCTGCTTGCTACCTTTCTACTGGCAAAGGTTGACCCGAAAGCCAGATACCCAGCTAAATGCACGCAACTCCTCGAGGAAGGCAGGAAGGAAGAGCCTAGGTTCCATCAAGGCCGCCAGTACGTCATCTGCTTAAAGGCTGATGCGATATGCTTCCCCCCCCAAATGGGATCCCCCTAATTCTAGGATTATTCCTGACCCGCTGCACAAAAGGTTCTATGTGAAGAGCGAACAATAACTGGGACAGCAGACACCCCTATCTGGTCCCTTTTTGAATAGAAAGGGGTTCGGAGGTGATGCCGTTGACCCCTTATGCAAGCCGTGGGTTTGGCATAGCAGCAGACCACCCATTCGCGGAACCTCTCACCTAAGCCGAATTTCGCCATTGTGTGTCCCAGAAACACCCAGTCCACCCGATCAAATGCTTTTTCAGGGTAAATCGTCAGCAGGAGAGCATCCATATGAATTTACCTTTGTTATTTTAGGTGAATAGTCTCTCTGTGGGCAAGATCTGCAAAGGGTGAACACTGTTCTTAGTAGATACTAATACTCTGTGGTGTATTTCTCATGAGAGTTTCACTGTTTGCAAACATTGCGGTACAGACTAAACTCTCTCCATTTTTACTCATATCCACTTCATTGCTCACTGTAGGTTCAGTGATACTGAAGGGTTTGATACAGGTTAAGGATGCCCCTAGAAGTGCTTTAGTTATGTATTAAGTTGAGTATCTGGATGAACTTGGTTTACTCTGAACTGCTGTATACAGATTAAATACTGTGTGCATCTACATGTTGTTGATTGTTAATATGAACTCAGCTACCCAGAAGGTGGTTGGTATAAGGTCAATGTTGTACATAACACAAGCTTGCTTCATCTAAGGGGGTTGTATGTGTAATGGCATTAATGATGCTTCATATTATTCTAAGCTAGTTTGTACTTATAGACCTCTAATTCCATACTCGTTTATAAAGTAATGTGCACAAAAGAAGCTTGGGTGATGACATCAGCGATGCCATTGATAATGTCATCAGTGATGCCATCAGTTGAGATGTCATCATTGATGTTATAAATCATATTGTAGATCTCATGAATGATGTATTATGTGATGGCATGGCAGAGGTACAAGTTATAGTTATCTCTGCAAACTATAACTGGTGAATTTATGTGATTTTTTAGTTCAAAATGTTATACTGGCACTGACATATTCATCTAACTATAATGACACTTTAACCTATGTTTTTTGTGTGAATTTCAAGGGTATTTCTATGTAAAGTAATTTTGTTTAGCACACGTTCAGTCAACTCCCCTACCAAGCACGGACTTTGGTCATGCATGGTGGGGTTGGCTGAAAGGTTTGAGGCCAACAACATCTAGAGGCAGCCAACCCCATGTTGTGCAAGGCATTTGGTCATGGGCAGTGTGAAGTTGGTCCCAGGGCTTGACTTGCAGCCAAGCCATACATCCAATACTCCGCAGGCAGCCAACCACACGCTGCGCATGGCCTTCAACCGAGAACAGGATGGGTGGCCTTCGGGCTAAGTTTGGCCTTTGGGTAAAAAGAGAAGGAGGGCGTGCGTCCCTCCTTCACAAGCCTTCTCAGGCCCCAGGGACCTCATCCCCCTGGGTTGAATCTTACTTAAAAGGGGATCGGGTTGCGCAGTCCCCCTCCCCGAGCCCTCTTGGGCCGAGTACTCCACACCTATGGGCATCCCTTTGTTCTAGGCAGGTACCCCAGTGCCCACCTGGGGCACCCACTAGGCAACACTTTGGGGGATGTGAGGAGAGCCCCAGGGACCCTGCAGGCCCAGCAGGCTCACTGCATGGTGCTGGAGCCAGATTTGCTCCCACCTGGTGGGAGCAGCTATTTTTGCTTGACCCCTCCGTGTGGGAGAAATATGTGTTCTCTTTCCCTGCCCGGAGGTGTCACTGAACCTACACAGAACAGAAGTCGGGTCCCAGATGGCGGGAGCATGCTTACATCTCTCACCATTTGGAGCACACTTACATTCCCAGCTTTCGGAATCCTTCAATTATTCTCAAAAACTTCTATGAGCCTCTGTCCTTACCCAACCACCAAGCATCCCATCTTCATTTCATATATGTACTTAGTTACCATATGACTAAAATTGATCTGTCACACACATCATGCATAGCATACCACTGCATCGAATGAACAGAGCGTAATCCATACAAGTGTGGTTTCCTGTACTGTACATTTCCTAAATATTTTGATTATTACTCAATATTTGTGCCATCTGGGGAATGAAACAACACTTATTACTTTTTTTTGTTTCAAACACATTAAGAAACAGTTTTAGATTTTTGACTTCCTTGTTGTTATGTTAGTGGTCATTAGTCCATATAACACAAGAGAGTACTCCATTCAAGTCGTGTGTGTTTACGTTTTTATTGATGTTTTCTATTTATTTGTGTTGCGTGTGCTGATATAGTTTATTTTTCCAAACTCTGAAGACCCATTTAAAATATTTTATGTCTAATTATTTTATAATATTTTATTTTTGTATGACGAGTTTGACATTTATTTAAATATTTTCTAGCCTTGCTATTTATTATCTTAATGCTGTTTCAAAAGCATTCGAACACGCAAATTTGGATCTGCGGAAGAAAATGCAAATGGTAGGTTTCAAAAGTATCATATAATGTTCTATGGTATTTATTTAACCTGTGGCAGCAGAAAATAAATGTATCATTCGTATTGTTCTATCATTATTGCAAACCTAAACATTGGGAATGAATGAGACTTAGTTCATAATATGCTCATCTCTTCAATTAATGCATGCACAAAATGCATCATCTGCTTTGTAAGGAGTTCGAATTGTGCAAAGGATCAGCAAATAGACCTCACGATAAGTTGCCATGGTGACTTTCTCACGCCTTTAAATTATGGTATTACGTACATGTTTTACTTGGAATATTTGGACATAATTCATCAGTGTCGTGCAGGGCAAAACGTGCAAAGCCACAGTTTCTGCCGGTGCCTTTATTCTGGGTTGAATAGTCTTTGTAATTTGCCGAAGGGCGTGTGACTCATAAATTACCACCCAGAATACTCTTTTTCAGTATCTCATTAGGGGGGATGTGTATCACATGTTTGTTGCATCTGTTTTAACACTGGCATTGTTTAACATCAAATCCCATGCAAGCGGTATTACTCTCAAACCATGGTAACTCATTTTCACTAACAAGCACAGCATGTGATCATTGTACACGCTGGAACAATACACCAACAACTGCACACTCAATGTATAGGTCTGGGCTTGTTTCTAGGGTAAATCCATTCCTGGGGATCAGTAGAGGGCAGCTTGTGAGTAGATGATCATAAGTTATCACTTTGCTATGTGATAACGTTATTCTTCTATAGATTGGCAGCAGGCGTATGTTTTTTTCGAATTCCCCCACCCGAGGAAAAAAAATGGCCATCTCCCCTCAGCTAACTATATGCTAGTTTCTCATTCCACCTCAGAGACCCACTGGCAGTCCTAACATTGAATCATCAAGTTTTCTGTCTTTCACATCCATTCAGCCAGTGCTCAGTTGTACTCTGCCTCCACTCAGAGTCTGCCAATGCCCTGTAATAGACACCTCCCTTTTCTAAGCACCTTTTAAAATATGTTACACTCGGTGGACCATGGAACACCCAAGAGACTTTTAACTGCCTCCAAGAGACCCTTCTCTCACCCTGATCTCGAGTTCAGATGTCCTCACACAACCCTCAAAAGCCTCAGCTAGTCCTCACAGGCCTGCAGCTGCACCTCATGCCCTACTACTTACCAGAGCACTTGAGGCCTCTCCTCTACTACTGCTTATCACCCAGCACTGAGGAACACGTCATTTGGCCTCTGACCCACTCTGCCGACCCTCAAATATGAGCGAAGCACCTCTGCTTACCGGCCAATGCTCACTTTGAGCCCTAAGAATTTCAGTCCCTCATCTGTGCCACCCATAGTACATCAGCCCCTGACTCCTTAGCTGGTGCTACTCTCTGCCAGCCTGCCCTGAGCTTTCCAGTTGTAGGATTCCCCAACACCTGTCTTCAAAGTGCAGCCAGGCACTTCACTCACTAATCTGCTGCTCCTTGCAAAATCCTGACTTTTAACTTAAGGCCATGCCACTTTCATTTGAAGGAACATTTTTTAAATGGTAGCTGCTATTTATCTGGCCTCCGAGTAAATAGTGAGCTTTTGCTGCTATTTACATGGCTGCTCACTAAATAGCAGATATTAGGTGATAATTAACCAGTGGCTGTGCACATTTCATTATTTACCAGGCCTCCAACGAATAGCAAACTAAATAACAGAGATGATGTAGTATTTGGTCAATAGCCAAACAAACAGCAAAGAAACTTCACTTATAATCCTCCTGCAGACTAGATAGCAGAGATTATGTACTAAAGTGGCTATGCAAATACCAAAGAAACATCACTATTTACCCTGCTAGATAGCAGAGATCATGTATTGTTTGGCCGGCAGCCATTCAAACAGCAAAGAAGCTTCACTATTTACGCAGCTTCTGACTAGGTAGCAGAGATCATGTACTATTTGAGGTGCTGGCTATGTAGCAGTGATCATGTACTATTTTGCCAGCAACCATACAAACAACAAAGAGACTTCCCTATTTATCCAGCTGCCAACAAAATTGCAGAGATCATGGACTATTTCACGAGTGGGCATGCAAACAGCTACTAAACTTTACAATTAACCTGTCCCCCGAATAAATAGCAGAGATTATGTACTATTTTCCCACAGCCATGCAAATTGAATAGAAACTATTCACTATTTGGCCTGTTGGTGATTAAATAGCAGAGATTATGTACAAGTTGAACAATGGTTGTGCCAATAGCCCAACCGCCAACTTAATGGCAAAGATCATGCACTATTTGTTTGGTGGCCATGCAAGTAGCAAAGAAGCTTCACTATTTAACTAGACACCAACTAAATGTACCAATTATGTACTATTTAGCTTTCAGTAGTGCACACCGCAAATAAAATTCACTATTTACTTGGCCACCGTCTAAATGACGCAGCTCGAGCTGCGAGAATAGCAAAGAAGCTTCTCTATTTACCTAGATAATGCCAAAATAGCAGAGATTAAGTACCATGTGGTGAAGAAACCTTACAATTGATGCTGTCAACGATTAAATAGCAGGCATTCTGAATTAGTAAGCCTGGTGCCAGATAACAACTGAAGTTTTACTGTAGATTAGGTGCACTTGGTCACTACAATGGTAGTAAGTGGGGGTGGGAAGCATTTTGTGGAAGTGTTAGAGAGCTGCCACGGGTATGGTGCTTAACATGCTGGGACATGCTGCACATAGCTGGCAGTCTGGCTCTTCATGCCTGTTTGAGTCTTTCTTCTTCCTCTGCAGGCCTCTGTCTGCTTTTGCTCTCGCCAGCCTTAGGCCATCCCTGTATATCTTTGAGATGTCTCAATCTTCCTATGGCAGTCTTTCATTTCTGTTTCACCTAGTGTCCTATACAGTCTGTGTCCAATGATTTCCTCAGTGTTTGTTCACTGGAATGCTTTTATAGTTTGGGATTTCTTCTGGCTCCTTGCCATCTCACTCTGTACCTGGCAGTCTCTGCATAAGATGCCTTTTTCATAAGCTCCGGCCGCATCTACTACCCTTCAGTTTTGTGATTGTTCCAGATTGTACCTGCTTCCTTACCTCATATTTGGACTCTCAGTATTTGTGGTGAGGGTGGATTGGTGATGCACATTATGACGATCACTGCAGACCAATTGACGGCCAAAAAAGCTGATTCAGCCATCCTTTTTCCCACATTCTTCAACCAAGCTTGGTAGTAAGCTGGTTATTTTAAATATTCAGTAGGGCGCATTAGTCGACCACATGAAAAGTAGTGAATTTTCTCTGCTAATTACTTGGCCTCTGGCTAACTGGTAGATTATATTTATTTTTTGTCAAGGTAGCCCTGGAAATAGTAGGTAAACTTTACAAGGCCGCCGGCTAAATAATAGATGCTGAACTGTTTGGCAGGCAGCCATGCAAATAGCAGAACAACCACACTATTTACACAACCACTGACTAAATAGTAGAGATTCTGCACTGTTTGGCCAGCAGCCATGCAAATAACAAGGAAACCTCACAATTTGCCTTGCCACTGGATGATTAGCAGAGGTTATGTATTATTTGAACAGCAGTCACCCAAACAGCAAAGAACCTTCACTCATTACCTGGTTTCTGGCAAAACAGCGGACATTATTTACAATTTGGTAATCAGCCATGAAAATAGCAAATCATCATAATTACTTTCCTAGCTGCTTTTAAAAAAAAAATCTACAGCTATGCACTTGCTTTTACTCACAAAGCCATGGGATGTATCAGGGAAAGAGTAGAATTATCAAAAGGCTCCATAATATCAGAAAACCTTTTTTTCTGCAGCAAATCAGTGCATTCTAGAACTATTAATTCTGGTTCAGTTCAATTTACAAATCAGACTAAGGGCATATTTAGAATTCAACAGACTGGATACTCCTTCACAAACATGATGAATATCCCTTCCGGGATTCGGAATGTGGCATAAGGGATATCTTTTATGTTTGTGATGGAGTATCCTGTCTGCCAAACTCTAAATCAGGCTATAAAACACCTAAAAACAATGATATGTAAAAGCAAAGGCCAGAACTGGACATGTATCCCAGTGACAAGTGCCATTTGACATTTAGTGTGATCTTGTAAAAATAGAAATAATTGCATAGGGCCCCTTATGAAGTCATTTAAACATTATAATTGAGAGACTTCATTACAATCTCATGACAGAACATCTTATCCCTAGTGCCACAGGTCCTAGACAATTTGGTCTCTCATGTCCTGGCACTTTTAGTGTTTGTCCTCCTCGTTTGGCTCCTCCTTGATCTGTTCTTTGTCCTCTTAGTCCTACTGGAACGAAAGTCATTGATCCTGGCCCTCTTGATCCAGCTTCTCCTTGTTCAGGTCCTCCAGAGCCTAGTCATTTTTATCCATGCCTCCCTGCCCACCATTGTCCATTCCCTTTTCTCTGCTCCAATTTTAATCCAAGTTCTGTGACCTATGTCCTGACTTTCAAGACCCCCCTAGCCCTGTTTTCAGTTTCCTGGTCAAGATCCTTTAAGTTCACTTAGTCCTACTTGCTCCGGTCTTCTCGGTGCAATTGGTACTGGTCCCCTTGGTCTTCCTGGTCCCTGTCCTACATATTGTGGTATCCTGGTACTGATGGCCATGGCGCTTCAGGTCCTGATCTCCATAATCCTCTTCAATCTGGTCCTGACGCTTCTGGCCCTAGTACTCCTCCTTTTTTGTCCTCATGGTTCTGCAATAACAGATACTGGCCCACCACAGACCATCCTAGCCTTTCCCAGGTCTAATGTTCCTTGACATCTGGTTCCTGCTAGCCTTTGAATGTCCTGGCTCTGTACTTCCTGGTCGGTCAGGGTCTGTACTTCCTGGTCGGTCAGGGTTTCATTTCCATGTACTCCTAATAATATTCCTTTGTATCCTGGGTCTCCTTTTCCACAGGTTCCCAGTTCTAGGCCTTTTTCCCCCTCACCCTAATTCTCATCCATCAATCCTCCTGGTCCTTCACTCCTGTTTTATCTATTCCCCTGGTTTGCCTGTCCCTAATCCTTCTGCTGCTGGATCTCCAGATTCATGTAGTCTTCGTCATAGATCTGGTACTCCCTGGTCTGGTCCTCATCTATTAGTCCTTCTGCTGTGGTCCTACTGGCCTTGGATTCCCTAACCCTACAAGTCCCCTGGGGCTCCTGCCCCGTCCTAGTCCTACTTGTTCCCCTAGTTCACTTTGTTCTTGTGCATCTGATCAGACTTCTGAATCTATTCCTTTGTATCCTGGGTCTCCTATTTTACAGGCTCCTGGTCCTGGACCTCCCTCCCCTTGCCCTAATTCTCATGCATCAGTCATCCTGCCCTCCTGGTTTATCTATTCCCCTTGTTTGTCTGGTCTGACTACTTCTGCTCCTGGTTCTCCTGGTCCATCTAGTCCTGGTCTTAGTTCTGGTACTCCTTTGTCTGGTCCTCATTTACCGGTTTTTCTGATGCTGGTCCCACTGTCTTTGATTTCCCCAGCCCTTCCATCCCTGTCCCCCTACCCCATCCTAGTCCTGTCAGTTCTTCTATTCCACTCTGTTCTTGTGCATCAAACCCTGGTCTCATCTATCATGGTCACCTAGTAATGGTCCTCCTGGATCTGGTCTTCCTCATCGTTCAGGAACTGGTGCTCTGAGTTCTCATGTTGTGGGTCGCCCTAGTGCATGTCATACTGTTACCCTGTTTTATGATCCCCCTAAGTCCGACCCTCATGGACCTTTTGATCGTAGTCCAAATGGATCTAAACGTCCTGGTCTTTTATATCCCCATTGGCCATTCTAATTTAGAGTCTCCAGGTCCTGCTAGCCCTGGTCCTCTGGTTGTGTGCTTCTCACTCCTGGTCCATTCGCTTCTGGACCATTGGTCCTCCTTGATCTCACCTCTGTGGCCTTGGCCATTCTGTCTCTGGTCCTTCTTTCCATTGCTCTCCTGGTACTGGCCCTCTTTGATTTGTCTTCCTGGGTCTGCAGCACCTTGGCCATGGTTTTTCTCATCCCTCTGTTTCAGGCCCTCCTAACCTCTCTGGTTCAGGCCCTCTCAGCTCTCTTTATCTTTATGGTCCAGGGCTCTCTGTTCCCTTCACAACTGTTCTTCCGGGCCCTTGTCCACTGGGTCCAGGGAGCTACTGATCCTTTTCTTGCTGGTCCCGGTACTCCTATTCCTGTTTTTCATTGTTCTGTTACTCTTCAACTATTGGTTCCTAGTCCACCTCTGGCATTAGTAACCCTGGTCCTTATAGATTAGTTCTCGCTTGGTTTGGTTTTTCTTGTCTTGGTCCTTGTGGCTCTGGTCATCTGAGCCCTCCTTGTGGTCCACCTCCTGGCCTTTATTTTCCTACTTTTCATCATCCTACTTCCTTCCCCAGTCCACCTCCACATGACTTTAGTATGGTACAGCCTCCAAGCCTGTCGCTCAGATTTTCTTTTATTTGGAGCTTCCAGATTTCTTTTGCATTGACAACACTGTCAAAGACAGAAATAATGGCTTTAGAGACTGGACCATGCCCACTTAAACACTATTTAGTATGTTAAAAATATAAACTACCATTCCCAAGATACATTGGCAGGTGACTAAAATGTCAGTGTGGCTGAAGGTGCCACTCATGGCATGGGAAAAATAAGTATACATGCCTGGAACCCACTCTGCTGTGTAAATAGTTTTAAAACGTGTGTTTATTCACAGACAACAGAGGGAACCCCTCCTGTGAATTACCCATATGCATTACTTACCTGTCTCCTGCTTTTGCTTCCTCATTACTGTGCATTGCTCAATTTACCTCTTGCAAGTGTCCAGAAGCACTGTGCACCCAAGCACCAATTGCCTACCATATGTTTCTCATCCTCTGAGGCCAAGATATCACCAATCTGTCTGCAATTCCTGTTTAATGCTGTTTGTCAACTGTTGCTGTGGTGCCAGGTTTGAAATACTAAACAAGCACAACTCCTTTAAAAAGAAGTCTAAAGCTATCACAATGCCTTCCTTCCATAAGAGGCCAAACAAGAGCCCAACCCTAAAAAAATAAATAAAAAGGAGGGTGATGAATATTTAAAAAAATGTATTCTCACAAGTGAGTAAAACATGTATTTAACATGATTTATAACCATAATGAATATTCTTGCCAAACACCCTAATACCCCTAAACTGCAGCACAAAATATCTGTCTGCCATATATTGAAACTCCTGAAATAGAAGTTTGATTCCGCCATTTCTCATTTCAATACTAAAACAACATAAATGTTTTTTATTCAAAATTGATGTTACTGTTTTTTATCTGTAAACTGCCTAGCCTAATTCATGCACTTACATTTGTACAAGCTACTGTATATTTATTGAAGCACTTAATTTCAAATGCCTCTCACATGTTGCATCCTCATTAAACTTTGGCCATCACCCTACCATTGCCTGTCCCTTTTGTCTTCATAGCCAGATATATAAAGACCTCCTTCACATACTTTTTTTGGCTGCTGGTCAGATTTTACATCATCTCTACAATGTGTCCTGTTGGCGGCCAAACAACTGGGATCATGTACTATTTTGCCAGCTGCTGGGTAAATAGCAGAGATTATGTACTATTTGGCCAGCGCCTAGGTAAATAGCCACTTTCTTTCTTTTCAAACACACACACACACACACACACACTAGTATATTTTACAAGCAGCTTGTTTCCACAACCATGCAGTTTAGTAGCAATGTAAATATGCCCTCCCTGCAGCAACGGTTCAATTTTTAGCATCCTTGCAGAGTTGGTTCATGTTGGTTCATGTTGTCTCTGCAGTTCCTTTGAGATGTTTCCTAATAATCAGTTAAACAAATCAGGTAGTGATGTGCATATAAATAATAATAACTCGTGTTATGTAGCACTTGATGCGTCACTTCTGCAGTTTCTAAGCACTGCACTATGCACAAGCACTATGGTGTTTATACAGAATATCGGAACCAAAAATATCGAGGGACAAAATATAGTGTCAAGAATAACGATAACAAAAATATTGTGATGGTAAGTTTCTATAGGTAAGTAAAGTTTTACTAGATATAACTCCACATATAAGTACCATGACATTATATATATCTTCAAGGTACGTAGATGCGTAGTTAAGAATATTAAATCTATACTCACCTTTTAGCACTTACTTCTCGATATTTTGGTCCTCGATATTTTTGACACAATTTGTCTGTCCACACCATATTTTTGGTTCTGATATTATGTCAGGGATCCCCAGGATTGAACCTCATCTTTCAGCAGTGCCCCTTCAACTAATTGGGCAACCGAAAGCACTGTTAGTTTAATAATACATGTAATATATATATATATATATATATATATATATATATTCAACAGTGAAAGTTGCCCATTTAGGAGAGCCAGACGCAGGTATGTATGGTCTTCGTAGTGCCGTGAATAATACTCTAGGCATTACAAAGACCATCAGGCTCAGCGAGAGCCAAAGCCCACTAGGGCGGGAGGCTGGATGGATTAGTAATGCCGCATTGCTTCCCGCTGCAAATAACGAACTGCCTCTGAAGAAATGCTAGTCAGCATGAAACGCGTCAGGCTGTTGAATTTTTGGCAAGATTTACATCCATTGTGCTGCAGCTTCCACATTTAACGTGAATTTATCTACCTGTGTGGCTCTCCTAAATGGGCAACTATCACTGTTGGATGTATTCAAGGCTGATCCCGTCATGGGAGAAGCCCTGTCGCAATGAAGTGGACCGTGTTGGAGTCAAACGACGATCAGCGTAAGGGTCAGGAGGTCGTTTTGTTGAAGTTATAACGTGCAACACGGTGAGAACAGGACTCTTTCCACAACCACTGGGGTTTTCACTGTTTAACCTTTTCAACATATAAACAACTCACTGGAGTATTATTCACGGCACTACAAAGACAATCAGGCTCAGCGAGAGCCGGCGCCCACTGGGGTGGGTGGCTGGATTGATTAGTGATACCGCATTGCTTCACGCTGCAAATAACAAACTGCCTCTGAAGAAATGCTAGTGAGCATGAAGCGTGCCAGACTGTTGAATTTTTGGCAATATTTTCTTCCATTGTTCTGCAGCTTCCACAATTAAACGTGATTTAATCTACCTGCATGTGGCTCTCCTAAATGGTCAACTTTCACTGTTGGATGTGTTTATGGCTGGTCCTGGTGGTGGGAGAAGCCCTGCCGCAATAAAGTGGACTGTGTTGAAGTCAAACGACGATCAGCACAAGGGTCAGGAGGTCGTTTTGTGGAAGTTATACCATGCAACACGGTGAGAGCAGGACTCTTTCCACATCCACTGGAGTTTAAACTGTTTAACTTTTACAACGTGTAAGCAACTCAATGGAGTATTATTCACTGCACTACAAAGTCCATCAGGCTCAGCGAGAGCCGACGCCCACTGGGGCGGGTGGCTGGATTGATTAGTAATGCCGCATTGCTTCACGCTGCAAATAACAAACTGCCTCTGAAGAAATGCTAGTCAGCATGAAGCGTGTCAGACTGTTGAATTTTTGGCAATATTTCCATCCATTGTGCTGCAGCTTCCACAATTAAACGTGATTTTACTTACCTGCATGTGGCTCTCCTAAATGGGCAATCTCCTTTAATACCAATGCGTCAAAGGAGAGTTCTCGTGCTAATCATTTTATTTTCCGCACATCTGCCATGACGCGTTTCGGCCTGATAGGCCCTGTTCACATGACATATTGCGAGGTGTACACCCATTTCAAGTGACATAGTGTTGATTATTTTCATGAATATAGACAAGAATACATATTAAAACCAAACCAATGCCAGGACATTATGTTTGGCTTTAAACTTGGATATTATGTCCAAAATGTTGCAAAAGTATTATACCTCATTTTTTTGTTTCTTCATTTCATTTGATTTACACCTATAAAGTGCATTGCAAGTATAAAAAAAGTATATAAACGAGGTGCCTGTGCTCCATATTAAAGGAAATTACTGAGATTTACGTCACAAATGGCTAAATATAGCATTATTGCACAACATATAAAATAATAGATATTACATGTACATGTGACATCACTTCTGTGCAAAATTAGGCATTTGAGCAAATGTAGGCAAATAATCCATTTTAAAAAATAGCAAATCATTAAAATTTCTTGTAATTCATATAACCTAATAAAACACTAGTGCGAAATTCTGCAATATAAAGTGCATAGTGCGTACTATACAACATGCCATTTGTTGACATACATTACACAGTCATTTCTCTTTTACATAGTATAGCTTTTTTATCCAGTAGACAATATTATCTTGCCATACCTTGATTTGCAGTACTCACTCACTCCTTTAATGGATATCTTTTATAAAACCTAATGTTTGCCTCAAATTAGCCCAAGTGAAAGGAATATACCAGCCAAACTCTTGTCCTCCGGAAGTGTTTAAGTACTCTTATAGTGCTAACACTGTGCCTAATATTATACAATATAAGCTTTTATAAACGTGGTTGCTGCTTTTTAAATGTTCCTTGTCATGCAAATCTCCTCTTTTGATTTGAAAGTACAGAGATTTAAAATGTCTAGTATCATCTAATCTGTCTATAGAACCCCTTTGAATGGCAAAAACATTGATTTATGATGGGAGCGTCATCAGAGTATGTCTTAGGCAGATAAGGGTTTCAAATGTCAGTTAGAACAGAAATGTGTATATATCTTCACTGGCATTTAAGCCATTAGGAATTTTTTTATCTAAATCTAAAATATATCTTGTTTCCAGTCAGCCCAATATTGCCTCTCAATTGCCCCCTAACCTTAATTTGGGTATTGTATCAATTACAAAATATTTCAGGTGACACAGATTGTTTTTATATGTCTCCTTGAAAGGACACGCAACCGGATATAGGGGATTCATATTGGTTCGTGCTTGGATATGTTGCAGAATGCGTTTATGCACCTGCAGTTTGGTACTCCATATGTAGCGCAATTGACAAGTGCATTCAAGTACTAATACTGCAAAATCAGTTTTGCAGGAGACGAGTTTATCAATTTTGTCCTTTATGAAATGGGAGTATGGTACTGCATTATATTAACACCAAACTGGCATGCCCTGCATACATTACACTTAAAGAAACCTTTTTTAGAAGAGAGCCAGTTTCAGGCCTCTGACACTTCTGGGCTATATATGTATCTGCAGCCATACATACCACTTTGCACATACACACACAAGCACTGCAATCATTCCCCTGCCCAACCTCACCTCTCACTGGAATAGGTTTTGAAATGCCAAGCTTGTTGAGCTTGAATAATTGCTGATTCTAGTGTTCAGCTCTGAAGGTCCCATGAGACTGGTATTTACACCTACATCCAAACATTCACTGCTGCAAATTCAGGGTAGCCTGAGCTGTTCTCTGCATGCCAGCAGGAAGTACACTCTGTAACACAACAGGAAGAGTTGCTTGGAGTTTTCAGGCTTTGATTATTTCTATTGATGTCATGTCCCCCGCCCTTTGCATAGCTCCACAGATACCTGGAGGTCGTAACGCAAGGGTGAAGATCACTGGTAAATTGAATCAGTTCATAACCACACATTAAAAAAATTCCACAGCAACATTTCCTTCTCAAACTGAAGGAGAGTGGCATCACATCCCGTACTCAATTTGCCCCAAAGCATCATGGTCAATGTAGTGCATGATAACCCTTACTTTAGTAGTATCCTTTAATTAATCACCCTGGTTGGTGCAGCCTGTGCGCTGGAACTCTAGTCACATGTTTCTGGATTCATTTCTTCATCAGTAGGGAGCGACAAGTCGTTGGGGTCCTGGAAATGCTGCCCAAAGTCTTCCGAAGTCTCTGAACTACTCACTAGGTGAAGGTGAATCAACACAAGCTTGTCAGCTCAGTAGCTCAATAGCTCAAGGGAGCCTTTTCAAACAGGGCAGTGGGGCCAGACTGCCTCACATCCCAGCACTCAATTTGCCCCAATGCATCATAGCAAATGCAGTGCATGATAACACTTACTTTAATAGTAGTGTTTCCTTTTTCATCCTTGTTGGTGCAGCCTGTGCTGTGTAACTCTAAACAACATTTCCTTTCTGTTGCAATGACATTCTCTGCTCTGTCATAATTTTCAGATACTGACATATTCCTCAACTTCATTAATTGTGCTCATGGTTTGATGCTTCTCTTTTTTTCTTGCCCTAGTCTTGTGGAGTTAATTTAGGCCTCTGCTGCTCCATTGTCTTCAATGGAGCTTTCAACATTTCAATGTTCTAATAAGTATTAGAACATTGGAATGTTGAAGACTCCATGAGAACAATTGAATGTTGAGAGCTCCATTGAAGACAATGGAGCTGCAGTGGCCTATATAAACTGTAATAGGCCACCTGCTCTCAACATTGCAATGTCCTCATACACAGCCTCTGCCTCTCTCTTTCCCTGCCTCTCCAAAATATATGGATTGTGCAGGGGAAAGTGAAAGGCCGAACCTGTACAGAAGGGTACGCAGGAGCCTTTCCCCCCTCTTCATATTGCTTACAGTTTAACTGGAGCCTCCGAGGAGGGAAAGGGAATCCTGCTCAGCTTCTTGGTCTCTCTGGGGCAGCTGAGCAATGAACAAGCAGTTTAGCGGGCCCAGGGAGAGCCAGAGCCTGACTTCAGTCTCCTTTCACAGCTATTGTGATTGATTACCAGCTAACTGCCATGGCCCTGCACGCGGCTATTAACTGTTGAACAATCACTGTCATGATTCTCTTTCTGCACTCTTGTTCCTGCCACCAGGGATCCTACATATGGAACTTTTCAGTGTTCAAATAAGCTTCCAGACCTTTTACTGTACCCATATACTGATTTCCAGGCTTTTGTTAGGGATCAGGGGTAAACTCTGCTCTTCCCGCAGAGTTTGTGGAGTTTTTCCTACTCCGCGCTCTGCTTGGAGTGCGGAGTTACACAAAAACTCCGCCAACCACCACGTTGCTGAGTTTTTCTCACGCACAGCTCGCCAACATTAAGTTGGTGAGCATGAGCAATAAAATCGAGTGCTAGACCGTCTAAGATTTTTCAGCATGGGTGGTTGCAGCAGGTCACGACACTCAAGTTGAGAAAGCTGCTGCTTGAGTATAAAATCTACTCGAGCGGCAGAAAGAAGTAGCGCCCTCTGGCGTGCTGTGTGGTGCCCATTCGTGCGGACTGTACAGTACGGGACAAGCTCCTGGCACAAAAAGTCAGCAAGAACAGTGTAGCATATCGAATTCCACCACTCACGGAACTCTGTGGAATCTCGCTGAGTTTTTAGTTAACTCCACAAACTTTGCGGAATGAAAATCCATAAATTCCACGCACCCCTAGGCTCTTGGATGCTATTCGGAAATTCTAATTATTTTCCTGATTTGCCAGGGTTTGTAGTAGGCAGTCTGCTTTTGTTAAAAACTCCAATACCTTAGAATCTCCCTACTTCAGCTCCACCTCTGCAGGCCACGGATGAGTAGAGGAATTCAGCACACCCATAGCTGGCAGGTGCTTGCCTGCTCACACCTGATGCATGTGAGTATAGGGAGCTCTTTTAAGCTCCGGTTCCCTTCAGTTCAGCATTGGTCATTGCAAAAGTGTTCCAGCTTGACTGACCCCCTTGTTTCCTGAATTCCTGAACTTAAGTTAATTCTTGTTTCCAAAAGAATTCTGATTCCTGTGCTGCAGCTAAATTTTAGTTTCCTGAACTAGCACTGCCTGCAGTGCTACCTTGCTTCCTGATTCCTTAATCTGAGCCAGCACAATATTAATGCATTTTTGATCCTTGCACTTTCCTCTTTCTGTAGTTACCCAGACCCTGCTTTTCTATCCATTTACCTTTGCCCAGTTTCTATTGTGTACCTGTTTCTGCTGTCTTAGCTTCCATGACCATTGTGTGTTTGTTACTTGCTCTCTGCCAAGTGTGCACCTGTTTCACCTTATTTCCTGTTAAGCACTCCTTCTTGCTAGCTCCTTGTCTTTCCTGGCTGTGCATTTTAGATCTACACACTTGTTGTAACTCCTTGCATGTTCCTGTTTGATTGCCAGGTAGGTATAGTGAGCACAACTGACAACTTAGGTGGTGTGTCTTGTCCTCAGTGAGTATTTTCTTTGAGTTACTTTAACTGTAGGTATCAACTTCACAGACCCTGAATTTGCATGTGTACACTATATGTGGGCATTTGCAGTCAGTATCTGCAAAAATTTGTGGGTGAGGAATTTGCCACCAATCCTTTCCAGAGTTCCTGGCAATCATAGCAATAGCTGTAAAACAAAGACTTCGGAGCAGGCAGGGACAGTGGGGTTTCAAACCCCCCTACTCAGGCTCCGAAAAGGCCTTTGCTTTTTAATTAGGATATTATGCTCTCATGGGACATGTTTTAATAGCCTTATAGCTATACTGGCCATTAAAGCCCCACTCCACTCTTAAAGGTCCTCGTCAACTTGAGCAGAACATTAATGGCCCTATAGCCCGCTACAGACAGCTATACGGCTATAATGGTACCTTTGGTTACAGGGGATTGGACTGTAAAGGTATAGGAGAGAGGCAGTCATCTTGATGTGAGCTACTTCTGACCTCCCAAAAAAAACAAAATAATATAATTCCTATTAGGCAAACAGGATCCAGTAAGAAATCCCTGGATTCCCTTGAGTA
Source organism: Lissotriton helveticus (assembly GCF_964261635.1). Taxonomy (NCBI): domain Eukaryota; kingdom Metazoa; phylum Chordata; class Amphibia; order Caudata; family Salamandridae; genus Lissotriton; species Lissotriton helveticus. The sequence continues at coordinate 878,896,160 of NC_136071.1, read as the reverse complement.
GCCTGGCATAATCAGTAAAGCTATACTCAGAGACAATTGCATCTGGTACATAATATTAAAAAGTCAACCCAATTTAGTTACTTAAAATACATTTGATTGATTAAAATAACACAAAATGTAAAAATTGAATGTAGAAATTATGGTTTATAAAATATTTCCCAATGGAAATAGTTGTAAATCAACATCAAGAAGTACATTTGTTGCAGTGGTTTTGTGCTACCATCTCGCTGTAAATATATTGACACCAGATATATCTTGAGAATAATATCAACCCCCAAAATAACATCACAGCAGAATTAGTAAAAGTGAATCTAAATTTACTTTAATTATATTTTAGTAGTCAATACTATTGTCATGAAGCATCTGCAGGCCAATATTTCAACATTAATATTGTGGCATAAAACTGGTGCACTTGCCTGAGACCCCGATACACTATGAGGAAAATCAGTTATGGAGCGTGATCAGATATAGGCTGTTGGTTATCTTTGGACAAACAGCTTAGCTGCCTGAGATTTAGACACACTTTGCAGTTAGCCAAATAGGGAGCAAGATCAGGGAACAGTTGGTGTTTCATTCAAGTAAAACGTTTACTTTTCAACTACTTTCATGGCGGTCAAAAATCTTCAGGTGACAAGGCTGGAACCTGCAGCCAGACAGACAAGACAACATAAGACCAAGTGGAAGTTTCTCACACACATGCAGTAGCCTCAGACATTGCCATCAAACCGTAAAAATGTTGTCAGTGTGATCACATCCTTTTCAAGCAGCATCTTGTCTTCTAGAGATGAAATGTTTTAAGAAAAGTCCTGCATCTTCTTACTTTGTACTCCAAAAGTCTCCAAACATTCAAGAAAGTGTTTAAAGGCACCATAGGATGGGTTTAGGGGAAGTTCCACACACCATCCAACAAAATATTCCATTACAATTGGTTGTTACATTTTCTCTACAGCAGTGCCTACTGTGTGCGCAGCCGTAGCATCTGGTCTACATGTTCTCTCCAGACTGATGCAGCTTCCCCTGTCTCCTGCACATTCTTCACTCACCAGAGAGAATTTCCAAAATATCCTGCATGCTCCCCTGGACGGAAATTAGCCCCATTTGTCCTTGTGGGTCAGCAAAAGACTAGGGGCCTGATTCAGAGTTTGGTGGATGGGTTACTGTCACAAACATATAGGATATCCTGTCTGCCATATTATAAGTGCATTATATCCTATGGCACTTGTAATATGGTGGACAGGATATGTGTCACATTTGTGATGGTGCAGCCCATCCCCCACAGAGAGTTCTTTCACAATCTTAAAAGACACAACAACCACTGGCACATGGATACAAGTCCTTCTTTAGATTCCAGTAGACTACAACCATCTCATTCCATTTCCTCCTTGAAGCAGGAATACACATCTGCACCATTCCTCAGTGGTATTCAAGCCTCTTTCAATCAAGTCACATAACATAATACATGCATTCAAATCTTTACAGAATCAGCAGAATGTTACTTCCTTTTGTAGGGGTTGTGCCACTTCTAGTATTTGTCATCAGATGTCATTGGCAGAGTGACCAGCATCAGAAAGTTGTACCACCAAGGGTGCAGGGGTTACTCTACACCGGATCCTGCTCCTATATTGTCCAATCCGCACTTTTACCTGTTGGGTGATTTGACATGAACAGATCATAGCACATGGACTTCACATACAATATACAACATTAACTCTGTTACAGTTAGAAAAATGCCTCTATTCAGATTTGAAAATGCCATTTTCAAGTACTTAGTATTGTCTGTAAATGGACAAGCAACACAATCTCCACATTTGTAATGATCCCTCACAGGAGGAAGGCCTCATATATCCCTAAGGGTGCTGTTAGATAGCTTGGGACATCTCACAGAGTGCACCAAGTGATTTATTTTGGTTTTTGCCTATGGTAATCCTAGTGTTGGGTCAATATTATTCGATGACACAATTTTGTTAGAGTGAGGACAAAAGGTAGTAATACATACCATTTGTTGGACATTTTAATGTGATTTGGTCCATAGTCTTTCTTCTCTATTACAGTACCAGGCTCTCTTTAGTGGAGTTCTTACCAATCTGCAAGGGGAGCCCCTCTCATTTTCCAAACATTGGTATGATTCCACCAACAAATGATTTACTTTGTCACTACAGTCGGTTATCACTCTTTATATGTACTCCTTTTTGTCACCCTCTTAAACAGGCTTTCACTCCATGCATTTCAATGGGGACCATGTAACCGAGTCCTGTATTGGCTGCCACAACATGTTGTCCATGTTGTGGTCAGACAATTAATGGTGGTCATTTTGGGGCACTCCCTTTCTGGCCCCCACTACCCTTGTGAGGAGTCTCAGGACGATGGCAGGGTGTTGTATGCCTATGTGAGTTTGGTAGCCAGGTCTGGCAACATACCAGGCCCTCTGGCCACCACCGACTCACCATGTACAACCTCTGGCCAGGTCCTGCAAACAACCTGGAACGGTTGGTCATCCCTTCATTGAGAGCGCTCTTTTGTTGGGCAGTTCGTGGAGTGCCTCCAGTCACTCCCTGTGCAAAACTCATCACAAGCTCACAAAACCCAACAGGCGCCCATCCTCTTCACTGCTCACAGGGGGTGCAAGCTGAATACCTCGGTACCAGGTGCTGGTACTGCAATACCTGTGGTTAAAAAAAACTGTTTTTATGCATTTTGAATTTAAGGCAGTCCGTTTGGGCTGTAGCCTCCCCCTATGGCCCTGGGGGACAAGGTGTGCCCACACTGCTCCCAAATGCGTTCATTCATTTATTTTTTCAGGACTTGGGGACCAAGTCCTTTGGATTATAATGTCTTCCACAGTTTATTTCTACAGCAAGGAGGAATTCTTTTTTGGGTTGTTTGGGACTATCTCCATTGGACAGTGTAAAACATATCAACTGTTAATAGTCTCATGAATCAACATCTATAAGTACCTTAGAAAAATCATCCTCCCTGGAGTTCCATGTTGCTTCTCCTGTTTACCAAAAAGCACCACCTAGTACCTACCAGAAAGACACTAAAAGAAAATCCTAAGCATACCAAAACTTATCGGGTTACAATCCTACACAAGCCTAGTCAATTCTGTATTTTACAATATGTTACTAGCTATCAGGTCGGAATGCCAACCTAGTCCAACACGTACAAAAAACAGTAATAAATACCTAAGAGTATGACTCATTATGTTCATTATCTTAGTCATATACAAAAGCTGTGTTTTATCGAACGAAAAACTTTCTTGAATTGCCTTCAACAAGTGGTCCATAAAGTTCTCTGCTTTATTCAGAATGAAGTGTGATAAAGTATGTTCTCTGATAAAAATATGTCATTAGGCTACACGTTCACTTACTATTATTACATCGGTTCATTGAAATATGTATGTCATCATCATACTGATGTTCTGATGTCATTTTACAAAAGCAACGTGAAGAGGAAAAAAACAAAAGAAACAATAACACAGAAGCTAATTCTATAATGAAAGAATTAGAGGATTTGCTTCCACCACAGGCAAGAATGGCACTCCATCAGCAATCCAGTGAAACAGGTACGTAGATATAGCTGATTTTTAAGTTACAATAATGTTTGAACTTTCATTTAGTCATAATATGAGTTGCATTCATTAACATGAGATGTAATGAAATATGAGCAATTAACATCTATGCTATGACCACTCAAATTGCTACTGCCAGAAGATGCCTACACTTTTAAGACACCAAAAGTTGTCTTTGAGGTCTTAAAATTAAATTAAAATATCTGGAACTAGAGTTGGACATGTCCAATGGTCAGAAATGTCTATGATGCTACAGTTTACTATGCCCGGTATCCTCATGTTTCAAAGATGGACCTATTCTGGCTCACTCATTCTATGGTGAAGCAACCAAGATATGAAATGACAAATCAAGCCATTCAAATTTGCACCGGTCTTCGTATCTTTCAATAAAGGCTGCACTACAGTAAAGAGGCACACTTTGAAAAATGTAGCATATAGAAATTCCCTATTAGGACAGATGAATTTGTGCTTATATATTTGAAAAGAAGTGTGCTCACTTTCAGCAGGTTTAGAACAAAAAATGTTATACATGGATTTTTTGCTTCGGGCATGAGCAGGAGTTGTGCACAATGCTGCTACTGCCCAGGCTGGAGCAAGGTAACAGAGCCAGCTCTGCCAGCAACCAGCGGGAACAGCACAAGGCAATCAAGACTCAATCCAGCAGAAGCCACAAGCAGAGTCCACGGCAGGACCAGTTGGAACAGGTCAGACGGGCTCGCCTTGAAGCTGGTTGCAGCCTGTAGCTTAACAGGAAGTCATCCAACTGACCTTTGGAGTGCACTTCTTCATTGTGTGTACAATTAGGCGAAGGTACAGCACTTAGGGTTTCTTCACAGGTCTTAAACTGAGCCTTCAATTTTTCTTCTGCTCTTCCACAGGTCCAGGGTATTCTGACAAAGGTGTCCAGGGATGCCACATGTATGCCTGGCACTAGCCTGTGAGTGGAGGTGACTTTTGGCCCCTCATTAACCATTAGGTTTAGAGGGCCCACACGTAGCCCTACCTACTATTTGAGCAGTTCCTGTATGCCCTACTGCAAACTGTCTCACAGTGCCTCTTTCTGCCTAAATCAAGATGGTGTAACCCTTCTCCCCTTCTGCAGTGGTTGTGTATTCATCCCAGAGGTGTGATCAGAGACATGAGCAATTCCCCTTCTGTGGTCTCTTCCACCCAGTTCTGGGGGCAGCGCCCTCCCCACTGAGAGCGGAGCCTGCTTAACTGAAAGAACAAAGAACAGAACCTGCCAGCTGTCAGCTAACATTTGCCTATGACAAGGGATGTCTCTTTGAAGTTAATCAAATGCCTGGGCACTTTCCAAATGGTCATCCTACTGGAGGAACAGTAACACCTCTCCACACCCAGGCCTTTGTCTCTGCTCTGGGAGCAGAATTCGTATCTCATTCAGGGCTTGAGTACTCAGCGGTCTGCAGCTAGATTCTAATGTAAATTAGCCTCAAAAGACTTTAGGCATGGAAAAGGTAACTTTCTAAAAGTACCTTTCGTTGATATTTATTGAAAACCTGACTTGACCAGTGTCTAGGGCTTTCAATAAATATTTAAAGGAGTTCAAGAATTATCTTTTTTGTGTTTCTTAGTCGAAAATAACATTATTAAGTTTAATAGTGAATCTCAACCCTTGCTACAGTGAAAATATCTTTTAGAGTCTAATCACTGCAATGGCATGTTTAGTATTAACCTTCTACATGTTCTGCTTTTACATACCATGCACACTGCCTTATGGGCTACACGGCCAACTTAGAGGTTACTTACTCATTTTTAAAAGAACGTTTTAGGCTTGCTAAAAGGGTTTATTTTGACAGGTTGAATTGCAGTTTTTAAACTGCCACAGTCAGGCTACAATGGTAGGCCTGGAGCCATGTTTACACAATCACTGTAGTGAATGGTGCAATATAGGCTGCAGTCCACTAATGGTATTTAACTCACAGGCCCTGGGAGCACTTGTACCATATACTATAGAGTTATGGATATGTTTACTATGCTAATTAGGAGTATAACAAATTTCAACATGTTTAAAGGCCATAACACATGCCTGGTAGTAGAGTCTCAGTGCAAAGTCAAAAACAAAAAAACAGAAGCACTAGAAAAATTGGAGCAGACTAATAGGAGATGACCACATTTAGAGAGAGAGAGAGAGAGAGAGAGAGAGAGAGAGAGAGAGAGAGAGAGAGAGAGAGAGAGAGAGAGTGTGTGTGTGTGTGTGTGTGTGTGTGTGTGTGTGTGTGTATGTATATATATATATATATATATATATATATGGGCATGTATTCCGCCGGCTGTGTGAACCAGATCTATCCTTGCAGTGTGGGTAAACCCTAACAGAACCAGACAAACACTATCTTTGTGAGGACCTGTGCGCTAAGAGAACCAGTCCTTATAGTGAATTTAAGAACTTTCAAGCAAGTGTATCAATGTGTGTGTGTGTTTGTATGTGCATGTGTGTTAGGGGTGGGTATACCAAACAGGATTTTCTCCAGCTTAATTACTCAGAATTCTCTCTCTCTCTCTCTCTCTCTCTGTCTCTCTCTCTCTCGCTCTCTTAGATCACTTTTTCATATGCTCCTGTGACAGGATTTTTTCCCCAAATTAATCACTCAAACTGGCATAATTGCATGATTTTGGTAATCTCACATCACAAGAGTAATGCAAAATTACTGAAAGTTCTTTAAAGTTTTGCACAGCCGTAGTGTGTGTACTGTCTTGAAGAGATACCTGTGTGAAATCAGACAGAGGAATCATAAGGCTTTGTCATAGTAGCATCATAGTAAGTAATGAGAGTAGGAGTTCGCAGTTTGAAGAAACTAACAAAATACATGTTCAAGGACTAGGACCCACCTGAAAATAGGCCTAAGAAGACATGCCTCTCATGCCATAGGAAATAGTGACTTCTGGGATATGACTAACCATATAGTGCTATTTAGACTGAACAAAGTGAACAACTATTTGAATAACCAGCATGTTGTCAGCAGAGTTGTATAATTATGAAATCTAAAAGGTGAAAATATGTAAACAACAATATTGGATTTGATTATTTTTAAAATCCATAACCGATTCATAAAGGGAGAGCAGTCCCCTTGGGGCCCTTTCCACTTTGGGAATCAAGTTGGCAGCCTTAGGAAGGAAATTTATTCCAGGGGACCACTGCCTGCTCTACCTATGTTTAAATTCTGTTCTGCACAGAAAGGACACAATATGAGACCGTTGGTGATAATGCGCTATATAAATGCAAGTTACAAATTACAAATATGAAATCTAAGTGAATGAGCAATCATGCAGCATTTCCTAGAAAGTCAGGTACATCTGACAGATTGAATAAGAATTAGGGGGTTTTAGGGAAAACCATGAGGAAATTAGGGTTATTGTGTTTTCTACAGCATATTTGCCCCAATTTTCTACCTTGAGACCATGCCTACTTTAAGAAGGTGCAATCTGGTGATCCAATCAAAATGGCTGCTCACTGATTGAGCTCCACCCCGGTGCTGGCCTTTCACCCACCACCATACCACATGTGGTGCTCATCAGTGGCTGTTGACTGCTGCTTAGAGGTGCCTTACCTGCGGGGACATGTGGAGTTTATTGCGTGCCCCTCTTGCATTGTTTCCCGCACAAGTGTGGCTGTTGCCTGGTTTCCTTGTCTGTTGGGCCAGTGGATTATGTACTGAGGAGGAGGGGGTATTGCCCTGTTGTGAGTAGAGAGTTTACGTCAGCCTTGGCAACCACAGCAGGGGCCCCTACTTGAGTATGGCTGTGCCACAACCCCACTGATCATTGCTGCCATCACAAAATGTTTCTGGCACTGCCCAAATCCGTGAGGGGCAGAGCCTTGGTTGTACGGTGGCCCAATGATACTGGGAGTCCCGGATTTCATCGAGCTTCTTCACGGTCATCTTGTGCCTTCTTTCTCTATCCGGGCCCAGATCTGCCATGATCACCAGGTGGTATGCATTACCATTGATAGGGTGGGGTCATAATTCCAGGCCCGACAGAGGACACAAAGCTGCACATTGTAATGCATCGGGACACTAGGTGCTGCCAGACTTTTGAATTTCAAGCCCCTCCTCCTCAGAGATACAACACATTGGGCACCCCACGCTCTCCCTATGTGAACCTCTTCTTCCGGTTGTCGGCATCCAGCTGGCCCGGTGGATGAGACTAATGACCCTCCTCCGCTTGGGGAATTCCCTTGCATTTGGTGCAAATATACTACTGGAATTACCTGGTGATCATTCCTGAGGAACAATCATTCTTGGTGTGTCAGTAAAACGTGTTCATACCATTTATGTACATTGCACTAATTGTTTAATCTTGGTATACTGTTAACGGTCTATTCTTTTATACATGAAATATCAACATGAAATATCATTACGTTGCCTCATCATTTCATTAATATACATTGTTTCAGGCCATAAAAAATATTCTTTCACCATTGTCAGAAGGTTTGAAACTAACCCAGCTTCTTTCTTCAATTTGTTAAATACTGTGTAGTGAAAATTCTTTCGTTCACATGCCCACTGTTTACTGGCAAAACATGTTAAGCCATTCACACATAGTTTTAGAAAAATTTCTGACATCTGTTGCAAAAATTTAGATCTTTGTCTAACATCAGTATCAGCATAGTCACTAATGTCCAATACTATCATTAAGACATCAAGAGATAGGTTCTCTTTATCAAGTGGTTAATCCTCTTTGTTACCATTGCCATTTTCTAGGTTGTCTAATGTTCTCAGCAAGTCTATATCAAATATTTCTAAATTACACTCTGTTTGAAAAATAATTTGTTTGTAGAAATCGGTATGTTGCTCGGATTTGAATTTACCTTAAAGAAACGAAAGACATGAGGCATTTGGCAATTAATTAAATGCAGCGGCTGGGAGAGTCTCGACAGAATGCGTCTGAACAAAGTCTCTCGGTGTACACAGTTTCAGCTGGTATTGTAGACATCTCGGGAGGTACAATAAAGTGATTTCTGCATTCTTAAAAAGCATCTCAGTCCTAAATTAACAAGCTTGGGCATCAGCTAAGGACACAGATGGCTATCGGCCTCCGGGAGAGCTAGTGTGGGCCAATGTGTATGTTTCCAGATGTCGGGCATGACGACCACATGATCACTACGTGTGGTGTCGATATTGTGTCCTGATTGGCTGAGTGTTTCCATCCACATGTGGTATCAAGTTTTGTGGTATTTTTGGGGAACAAGAGTTTATGGCCAAACGTGTTTTATTGGGGCCAATTGCTTTGGACCTGTTGCAGTGCAACTATTACTCTGTGGGATCAGTCCGGGTTTTCCCTGGGCACACGTTTGATTGTGAGTTAAAAGAGATCCCATCTGTGACCTGTTATTTGATAGATGTGGATGTGGGTTGCAGGACCTGTCTGATCACATATCTCTGACTTGGGGTTGATGGGGAGGTCACTTTGGGTAAATCCGACAGCAATGATGCAAGTTCACTGGAACTCCCAAAAATTATATGGCAGTCACTGGTATCATTTTGATCAACATTCTCAACCTTGTGTGTACAGTTGTCATAGCGTACATCGATATTATCATTACTGATATTATGCATTCCTAAATCATGGCATACATTCTTTGCTTTTACTGGTAGTCATTCATGCGTAGATTATGGCATACATTGACATTGCTAATGCTAGTATCATCACTGTTGTGCAGGCATAGATTATGGCATTAATTGACATAGCTTTTGTTGGTATTACTGCTGTCAGGCCTGCACATATCATGGTATTTATTGACATCATATATGCCCATTCCAACAAGTATTGATCAAAAACTCGTGTTCATCCAATTTAAAATGCTTTAACAGTTTTAATGTATCCAAAGAATCTATACAGCTCAATGCATGTTTGGGTGTGATTTAAACTGGCTTCAGGGCAGATTGAGAGTCCCAATGAAAAGATATAAGATTCAGATTTTGCAACATTTTTGTCAAATAATAATAATAGTTTAATAATAAACTAAATTTTGCTGTTTTGGAGATTGTTTCATGCCACATCTCTGTCTTATTCATTTGTCATGATCCTCGTACAGAGCCTGGATTGATCTCTAATTTTTAGTGCCATATCCTCCCCTTCAGGATTTCCTTTTCCTTTGGACCATAACTGTGCAACCTCATGTATAATTTAGTCAACATCTCTGAGGGCTTACATCCATTCCCCCTACTTCTTATTTGCTTGTTTCAATGTCCTTTAAAAATCCTTTCTTGCTAGTGGTCAGTCCTGCCTCTTTGTCCCTCTTGTTCTCTCTCGTTCCTTCCCACAGAGCAGAGACTAACTACAATGTCATTATGCTTAGCCTTGCTTATCTTTTCTTGGTGGACTTCTTTTTTTATTGGTTTCCTGCTCCTGCTTGACAAATCTTCTCTTTTCATTTGCAGAGAATTTTTGCACTTAGCTTAGCTTCACTCCAACACTGTTTTTGTAATTAGGGCTGTAAATCATTATTTTATCTCGGTCACATTTTACAAGCATTCAGTGACCAAAAACACATTCCAGAGGTCACCTGTTCATCACCAAAAGCCCTCTTCACTGCTTGCCCCTCCCGACATATCAAACTTTTTGGTTTTGCATTTCATTGAGCATCCAGCAGAGACTCAAACCCGGTACCCGGTTCCCCAGATAGCTGGCTGCTATCGTTTTTGTTGGCTGCCCTCTGCTTGTGTTAAGGGTTCTGTTTACTTCATGCATGAAAGTTTGTGTTCTTCATTTGCCATGCCGTCACTTAATCTCCCTGTGCCCTCACCCCTCCCTCAACATTGCTTGCCTACTCCCACCACCCTTCCGAGGTTGCTGCTGTTTTTTTCTTTTGTTTAAAGTGAAATTAAATAAGTGAGTAGATTTATATAGCGTGGGTACCTGTGAAATCTGCTGGTCAGAGGCACAGGGAGATTAAGTGATTTGACCAGAATCACAGGATGTTGAACCTTTGCCAAGACTTGAACAGGGCTCCCCAATGCATGAGTTAGCTGCTCTGATCGCTGCACCACATCCTCTTCCTCTAAATACCAAAGCTTATTAACACCCAGGCAGCAGAAAATGAAAATAAAATCCTTCCCAGGTTCATGCTCTATTGCTCTGCCCCAAGCAGTGTCTTGTTCACCCCATCATCAGGGTTGCACACTGTCCTCCACTTGTCCTTTGTCATATTTTGTCTTCTGTCCAGTGATACTACTTCTGACATGCACTGTTGTCTATTTATTTCTGCATCTCCAGAATGCCTCATTTTCTATTAAAGGACTATTGAGGGGGATTGCTCAGCTATGGTGCCATTGGAATTAACTTTCCTTTCTTGTTAGATTTTAGCTTAATTAATTTGTTCCTTTCCTTCATGATGATAATTGCTTCTGCAGTTCCCAGTTGTTCCCTTACTGTAGTTTGCAGCATAAGGATTACTAATTTAATTGTGCCTGTGTTGCAGTCCCCTTTAGAGCGAGTTCTATCCTCAGCCTGCAGCTAAACAAAGCAACTCATGCAGCCTGATTTTTCTTGAGATCTGGCCTTGTGCGCTCTGAAGCTATAACAACAGTCCCACTTGAGGGGGTGACAGGGAACATCACATCAGGCCAGTAACAACTCTTCGTGCCTGTGAACCCTTCACAAACAGGATTTTCTCCAATGAGCAGGAGTATCAAGGTTATTTTTACTCTATTTTAAATAATCTACATTAAGTGAATATATTTAACTACTCTACAGGATGAAAACGATTTGTTTCTGCCCCCCATTGCCTTGTTTAACTTGTCTGCTTTCGCTCCTTTAATGGTGTATTTATGGGGCCCGCGTCAAGGCATCTAATCTTTATGGCTGTTGCCATGGGAAATCTAAATACTGGTGATATGTGTTTGCTCTCTGTGTGTCTTCCCACATCTGCTGTCACATAAAAGAATGATTATTCTTTTTAAAAAAAATTTTTATTTAAACTGTTTGCATTTTAGGATGAAATTACACTTTATCAATTTAAAAGGAGAGCGAGTTTGATTTATTTTTTACTTCACTCACCTGGGTACAATATGCCACATCTGGATGTTTAGTTTAACACACAATACCACACTATACAATACCAACACACAAATCAACACTACCCAGCATATTTCCACTCCACATAAGACCACTCAGCATTACATAATTCAACTACACATAATACCACTCAACTCACTACCACATAATTATACACCACATAAAACCAAACCATATCACATAGCAATAACCCACATAAAAAAACTCTGCACCATGCCACATACTTTCATTAACCACATAATTCTAATCAACAACACAATTACATATCATACATCCAATACACACCACATAATCACACATCATACCAAAACATTCGAAAAATCACCACATATTTAAACTCCACTATATAACACTTCACAAAACAAAATAACATTCCATATAATTACATCCCATAACAGACAATCCCACTCCACATAATTCCAATACATTCAAAAACACATAATGGCTATCCACATAATGCAACTGCACACCTGACCACATAATTCCACTACACAAATCAATTCCATACCACACAATGCCACAAGTAACAATTCCAATCCAACCCACGTAATTCCACTGCACACCATATACATCCACTCCAATACAATCCATAGCACATAGGTAGGAGACATTTACAATGCCAATAGCTTTAACTCTCTTTCTTTTTTAACACCCAAACACACAGATCTGGAGCTTAGCTCCTATCTATTTGTTCTTTTCCATCACCAAAAATCAAAGCTATCCACACAGTTCCACACCACACAATTCAACCCCACACATTTCCAATCCGCACCACATATTTCAACACCAAACCACATAATACAACTCAATAACATAATTACAGTACACACCTCTTACATCCCATCCACACCGCACAATTCCACATCGCGTCACAAAATTCAGCAGCATAACACATAATTAAACTCCACTACATACTGATTCACAACACAAAATACTATTCCACATAATTACACTCCATAGCAAAGAATCCCACTCCACATAATTCCACTACACTCAATACCCCATAATAACTATCCACATATTTCCACAGCACACCATGCCACATAATTCCTCTACCCAAATCCACTCCATACCACACAATTCCACACCACACACTTACACAACTGACTAATCCAATCCAAACCACATAATTCAACTACACACCAGGTACATACACTTTATAACACATAGGTAAAAGACATTGCCATTTACAATGCCAATAGCTATAACTCAAATGAATGCGAGCCAGACTGCATTTCCAAAGCTTGTCTTTCTCTCCATCTTTGTACAACCAGCTGCTTGTTCAATCTGTATTCCTCTAAAAAAGACACCTTTCTTTCATTATTGGCACTACTTGGCATATACCGAATTTCACTGTCACATTCATAAATCTGAATCTAGATCAATGATGGCAGTGGATTCCTGTCTTGAACCATTGTGTTTGCTCCCTTGTTTTTTGTGCATGCAGTCATACATATGAGCAAATGTATGTGAGTGTGTGTATATTCAAAAGCAATTTTGAGAAGTTTGGAGTCAAGGTACATTTTAAATTTGGACACCAAAAACCCAAAAGGGTTCAATACCAGTGAGGACCTATACTCCTGTCTTTGAGCGAGACCTATTGAGATTTTCGATGATCCACCCCTTCCCTCCCTCCCTTATGCGGGTTAGCATGACCATTCACACTCATGTTTCAGGGCAATTGCAGTTTTTAGAGAACTTCTGCTAAGATACCAGATCAATTAATGCCTATAATAAAGTGTTGTGTATTTCACTTGTTGTTAGCATCACATTCTTCAGCAAATAGTTTGAATATGTGTTTTTAACAAAAATTTTCACTTTGCTTTTTCTTTGTCACTTTCTTGAGTTTGGGATGAGGCTGGATGGCTCAATATCACCCACAGGGACCTATTTGTTTAATTATTGCAGGTTGTAAATTGTATATATAAAGCAAACTATTTAACTTTGTATATAACACTATTCTACATTTAAAATTGATATATATTTCCAAAGGCTATGAAGAATACAGTGTTCACATGGTTGTGCTAAATGAAGCTCACAGTTGCTTTTATAACAAAGAAGGACGATTCATATCAAGGAAATTAGATATTTAATGCACTGTGCACTTTGTAAGCAACATTTGCACAGCTGCTGCAGCGTGCACTAACATTTGATATATGGCCTTTTCAGGCCGGTTTACATCTTGTAGAATATCAACATAGCTTACTTTGAAGATATGCGTAATTTTTCAGGTAGGCCCAGTATTGAAGGAAGTAAATATGTGTGGCTATGTCATTAAGCAGAACGTTTGAACTAGTATTATACAGCTATATTTGTTTTATCATAAAGTTGCCAACTAAAATAACTTAATAACATTTTTAGATATGTGGAATATTTCTTTGCAAAGTATGCATATGTATATAGGATCAATTCATGTTTATTAATAATATTAACCAAAACATTGATTATGATTGTGCTTACAGGTAATATTGTCTCAGTCTTTTCTTTATGTTTATTAAGGTAGCATTCACGTGCACAATTCAAATACCATTGAAGGCGGTACACAGTCAAAAAATCGAGTTGTAAATTTCGACCTACCAAAATATCATGTTTGAAATTTCGAAGGTCCAGAATATCGCTGTCAAGAATATCGTAGGACAGAATATCGACCCTAAGGTAAGTAATATCGAATTTATTTATATTGATGTAAGTAATATCGAAGTTAGTAATATCGATAGCATATATATCGATGTAACTAATTTCGATGTCACTAATATCGATATTTGTATTATTTTAATGTTTTTTATTATGTATGTGTTATATGTTTCTGTTAAATATTTAAATTAATTTATATTATATGTGTATTATTTTTATATATTAATAAATTTATTTTTAAGTAAATTATATGTTTTAGTACCGGAGCGGGTTGTGGGTTTATAGGGGAATAGGGTGGGAAGTAATTTAATTGTAAATAAATAATGAATTTTTTATGTATAAAAAATGTTTTATTTAATCATTAATTGACAATTAATTATTGTAATTGATAAATAAAATATTTAATTGGTAATTAATGTAAATTTGTATTAAATGTTATGTTTTAGTACCAGAGCGGGTTGTGGGTTTATAGGGGAATAGGGTGGGAAGTAATTTAATTGTAATTAAATATTTATTTTTTATGTATAATTTATTTTGTAATTACTTATTAATTGGCAATTCATTTTTTTAATTGATAAATTAATTATTTAATTGGTAATTAATGTTAAATTAAATTAAATGTTATGTTTTAGTACCGGAGCGTGTTGTGGGTTTATAGGGGTATTGGGTGGGAAGTCATTTAATTGTAAATATTTAATTATTTATACATTTTTTGTATTGGATAATTAATGTATTAATTAATTATTAATTGGCAATTAATTATTTGAATAGATAATTAATTTATTTAATTGGCAATTAATATTTTTATTTTGTAATTATATTTTAATTAGTAGAAAAATTCGTCAATTAATTGGTAAACATTTTTTTTTATTTAAATTTGTATATTGTTTCTTTATTGTTTTTTAATTGTGATTTAAATTAAAGAAATATATATTATTTTTATGATAAATAGTTTATTCTTTTATATTTATTATTTGGTGAGTAATATTTAATAATTATTATTTATTGGTGTTTGTTGTTAATTTATTGTCAATTAATTATTCAAATGTTATTGGTTTTATTAATTATTAATAGTTTTTTTATTGATGTTGATGTATTAAAAAAATTAATTATACATTATTTCAAATATAAACATTAATTATAAGTATGTTAAAATAAAATTCTATGCTATTAAACGCTTTCCCTACTGTTGCACCATTTGGAGTTGGAATAGTAATTTTTCCCCCTACGCTATCCAAAGCTTTCCCTACTGTTGCACTCTTTGGAGTTGGAATAGTAATTTTACCCCTACGCTATCCAACGATTTCCCTACTGTTGCACCCTCTGGAGTTGGAATAGTAATTTTTACCCGTACGCTATCCAACGTTTTCCCTACTGTTGTACCCTCTGGAGTTGGAATATTAATTTTTACCCGTACGCTATCCAACGCTTTCCCTACTGTTGCACTCACTTGAGTGGGAATAGTAATTTTTCCCCCTATGCTATCCAATGTTTTCCCTACTGTTGCACCCTCTGGAGTTGGAATAGTAATTTTTCCCCCTACGCTATTCAACGTTTTC
The DNA here is from genome assembly GCF_964261635.1 of Lissotriton helveticus. NCBI lineage: Eukaryota > Metazoa > Chordata > Amphibia > Caudata > Salamandridae > Lissotriton > Lissotriton helveticus. The sequence goes on along the minus strand of NC_136071.1, from coordinate 878,880,356 downwards.
CCTACTGTTGCACCCTCTGGAGTTGGAATAGTAATTTTTACCCGTACGCTATTCAACGCTTTCCCTACTGTTGCAGTCACTGGAGTGGGAATAGTAATTTTTACCCACCCGCTATCCAACGCTTTCCCTACTGTTGCCCTCTCTGGAGTGGGAATAGTAATTTTTCCCCCTACCCTATCCAACTCTTTCCCTACTGTTGCACTTTTTGGAGTTGGAATAGTAATTTTTACCCGTACGCTATCCAACGATTTCCCTACTGTTGCACCCTCTGGAGTTGGAATAGTAATTTTTACACGTACGCTATCCAACGTTTTCCCTACTGTTGTACCCTCTGGAGTTGGAATATTAATTTTTACCCGTACGCTATCCAACGCTTTCCCTACTGTTGCACTCACTTGAGTGGGAATAGTAATTTTTCCCCCTACGCTATCCAATGATTTCCCTACTGTTGCACCCTCTGGAGTTGGAATAGTAATTTTTACCCGTATGCTATCCAATGATTTCCCTACAGTTGCACTCACTGGAGTGGGAATAGTAATTTTTACCCACCCGCTATAAAACACTTTCCCTACTGTTGCACTCATTGGAGAGGGAATAGTAATTTTTCTCCCTACGCTATCCAACGCTTTCCCTACTGTTGCACTCTCTGGAGTGGGAATAGTAATTTTTCACCCTACGCTATCCAACGTTTTCCCTACTGTTGCACCCTCTGGAATTGGAATAGTAATTTTTCCACCTACGCTATCCAACGCTTTCCCTACTGTTGCATTTTTTGGAGTTGGAATAGTAATTTTACCCCTACGCTATCCAACGCTTTCCCTACTGTTGCCCTCTCTGGAGTGGGAATAGTAATTTTTCATCCTACGCTATCCAACACTTTCCCTACTGTTGCACTCTCAGGAATGGGAATAGTAATTTTTCCCCCTACGCTATCCAACGCTTTCCCTACTGTTGCACTCACTGGAGTGAGAATAGTAATTTTTACCCACCCGCTATCCAACGCTTTCCCTACTGTTGAATCATTTGGAGTTGGAATAGTAATTTTTACTCTTACGCTATCCAACACTTTCCCTAATGTTGCACCCTCTGGAGTTTGAATAATAATTTTTACCCTTACGCTATCCAATATTATTTATATTTATTTATGTATTTAATATGTTACATAATGTAGTATTTAATTAATTTTTAAAATATTGAAAGTATATTTAATTGTTTTTATTTATTAAATATAATTATTTATTATTATTTATGTTATTATTTTATGAGTGTTGATGTATTTGTAATTTATAGTATTTGTTAATATTTTTTAATTAATTAAAAAAAATATATATATATTATTAATTAAGTATATATTAAATATTGTATGTTTAATTTTATTTAAATGTTTAATATTAAATATCTATTATTTAATCATGTTAAACATTATAAAATATTTTTAAATAAGTTTAAATTATATATAAGTATTATTAACTTAACTTAACTTTTTTAATTTTACAAAAAAAAACGATATTTTTAATTACGATATTTTTAACATCGATATTTTATTTTCGATATTTTTGTACTTACCATGTTGTAGATAGGGTGTCGATATACTTGCCATCGATATTCCAGCGTCGATATTTTGTCCATCGATATTCTGACCCTCGATATTCTGTCATAGATTCATTGAAGGCACCATAGCTCGTCATGCGATCAAGGCCAGGTTTGGCCGAAACGCATCATGGCGAACAGTGGAAAATAAAGATTTGCACTCGATTTTGTTGTCTGTGTACCGACGTCTCCTTTGCGGGAATTTAAACAATGGGTGTTGAAAACAATATATAAATTTAATGGCGTTCGTCTAAAGGTAGTTATGCTGAAGAGGCGGATCAACGGTGCTTGGTAACTGGGGCACTGACTTGAATGGAGGGGGCCTGCCTGTCGGAATACATTGGGAGCACTACAGCCAGTCTTCAGTCCCTCCCACCCACTGGGGTTAATATTGAGAGAGGATTTCACCGCACCCACTTGGGTTGACATTTAATTATTTATTTTGTTACATGGAGCAAAACGGCACCTATCCAGGTTTTAACAGGGATCAAGAGACCCAGCAACAATCAGCACGAACTACAAATACCATCAGGCTGTGTTTGCTAACGCCCACATGGGCGGGACTGTCAATCAAAATAAAATGTGATCCCGTCCAAAGTCCGCTGGTTCCGTGTGGTGATGTAATGCCAGTGATCAAGAGCAACACATTGCTCGAAATGCGTTTGGCTATCTCAGAGAGAAGGGATGGGGGCTGTCTGAAACTGCTGCTGTCGGCGGAGCGTGTGCACTACACCCCCCCATGTGCGACATCTTCTTAAAGGGCAACCTGGTTTCTGATGATATATATATATATATTACCTACTGGCGGTCGCCAGTAGGTATATATAGTTAGGATTTTTTCTCTATGGGATTTTTGAAAATTCTATGTCTAATAACGTTGGCGTTTGTGGACGGAATTGGCTGAAATCTTCAGGAAAATGGAACATTTTGTTTCTGAGCAGCCCCTGAAAATTTGGGGGGGTTTGTCAAGGGGGGGCCGAGAAAAAAGGGGGGTCCCAAAACACGTTTTTCCAATGCGATTTTCCATAGGGCGGTTGGCCTCACTTTTAGCCCGAACGGCTGAATGGATTTGCACGAAACTTGGCAAAATTGTAGGGACTGTTAGCCCGATGTGCCTTAGCTAGGTCTCAATATATGTGCTCCAGTGGATTTTGAGAAATTAATGTTCAAAAAAATATATATATCTGTATGCGCGCTCCGGGCAGCGCCCCGGTTCGCGTACTTGACGCGTAACGGAACTTCGCGAAGCGAAGCTGATTGGCTCTCCGGTGTCTGTCAACATTCTAAACAGTCCGGAGCGGCCGCCATCTTGTTTCTCGGTAGGATCGAGAGACAAGAGGAGGCCAAAACAAAGGGGGAAATGACCATAAGGCCCGGGGAGCGTACTATAAGGAAAAAAGAATGATATACTTTTCAAATATTGTATGTTAATTGATTGTTTGTTTTGTTGATTTTTTTTTATTTATTTATTTTTTAAACAATTATTTATTATTGTGATTGTGTTTCAAAATTTAATAAAATGTCTACCATTTCACTGTCTGAAATGTCGTTATTTTCATTGAACATAGCTTGTAATGTTTGAGTGTGTAAAATGTCCCCATTTTCAAGGAGGGCATCTACTGATTGCACACATTGCAGTAGTTCTTGGTCCCAAGTTTCATCCATAAATTCAATGTCATTTGGATCAATGATTTCTTGGTTGGTCTCTGCAAGGACAATTTCAAATGAAACTTTCTGTTCGCCTTCCATTTTGCCTGAAATTTGCATACAAAAAATATATATTAGTAGAGATAGGGCACTGTTGGGATTAATTTTAGATAGGCAGTTTTTAACAGTGAATTTATCTTTGGGCAGTGTATAGTATCAGAGTGGAAGTAGGAATATAAAAAAGTGTATGTGATTTAACGTAAGTAAATTCATAATTATACAAGAGAAGCCTAACTCCATCCATAACTATAACAGAGAAGTCTATCTAAATCTATAACTACTACAGAGGGAAAGTATATAACTATCAGAAAAAGTTTACCATATTAACTTAAAGTGCACAATATACTTCAGTTTTTTAAAATAACAACTTACCTTTAAAAAGAAGTTGAAGTTATTAGTGAAAATCCTATTGAAATGTACACCAGGAAGTAGTAGTCAAAATGGCTGTGTTTCATTCTCTTCCTTTATATATATTCAGGTACATAACCAATCAAATGTCAGGTAAAAAAAACATAGAAAATGAAAGTAACATTTTAATTGGTTGTCAATTCCAACACTTCAGATGTGTTTTGTGAAGTAATTTACCTCAGGGTATTTAGAGAGGTCTACAGGCTAAATGGCTAAATGGAATTCCAACCAAATTTGTGAAAATGGTAGGGATTGGTATGTAGTATGAGCAAATCTATATTTGGTGAAAGTGTCTCCAGGGTTTCTTCTGTAAATTACTTTCCCACCTTTTTTAATGGAGCGCTTCCCGGGGAGCGCCCCGGTACGCGAACCGGCAGCGTTACGGGAGTCCACCATTTTGTGTTTCGGTCGAATTAAGATACAAGATGGAGGGCACATAATGTTCAGAATGGGTAGAAGGGGACACGGTAGACGTATTTTGACCCCCTAGGTTTTCTGAGGATGGCTGAGGAGGCCCATATGTGCGAAAAAAAAACATTTTTTTTAAAAATGTCGCGCGGTTAGCTTCCGGTTCGCGTACCGGGTAGCGCCCCGGGGAGCGTACTTTGTTGAAAATTAGTGAAAAAAGTTAGAGTAAAATAATAATTGAGAGTGATCAGATGTAGGGTAGCTCTGAGAAGAGCTTTTGAGTTTATGGTACATTTAGGTACTTATAAGTAGGTACCAATGCACAGTCTTAAATTTAGAATGAAAACTCTGTTCCCTTCATCTGAGAAGTGAACTCCATCTCCTCTGTAGATATCTTGCATGTAGTAACGCAAGTTATTGTTGTACATGGAGCCCATTCCATGGTCTCTCATGTAAGCTGAAACAGATTTGTTTACATGCTTCCTCGATTTCTCAATTTGTGGACAAAATTGGTTCGACCACCTCCATTTCTGTCTTTGGCATATATTTGAGTATACCAAGGCAGTTTGAGGAAAAAGTGCCATCAATTGCTCAAAGGTGTCCTTTAAAAGCATTTCCAGACCTACACCAGTCAAAGTGCCCAAGTCATTACCTCCACAGTGCAAAATTAACAGGTCAGGTTTAGGCAAATGCATAAAGGTTTTCACCAATGGTATCAATTGGTGACATTTTAATCCTCTGTGGCCAAACCACTTAATTTCCACATCTTGTAAATTGAGGTTAGGTACATTTCTGTTCTCAGCATACCTCTGAGCCCAGTAGATGTAACTATGTCCAACAATCCAGACAGAAAACATGGTGAGAGGAGGTTCTGCTGCAGTCAGATGAAGTGTGGCAATGAAATGGCAGTTGGAAAAATAAGAGTTTAAAATGAAAAAAACTGTGGAGTTTCTGTGTTAAGGAAGCAGTAGCAGTGATTGGTGGATTTTGATTGCTGAAAACAGAAAGTTAGGGTGCATGGATGAGTTCTTTGAAAGATGTAATTTGAATGGTCAAGAAAAAATCATTTAATGAAAGATTGCACTGGATATGCAGGTGCACTGAGAGTTCAGAGTTCAATTGAAACATTGTTGTGTGAACTTGCAAACATCAGAGGTCTTTCAGGAGGTGGTTGCTATGCAAAAAAGGGAGAGAGGGCAGAGGGGGGAAGGGTGTTGATTTGAAAAAAGTGAGGGAAGAGTTTTGATTGGGTGACATGAGAGATATGTGTGATGAATTACAGCATTTCTGTGCTTTTCATGGCTGCAGACTCTGGAGTGCATACCTTTTGCTCTGCTAAAGACAAATTGGTGTGTTTCTGAGACTGTTTTGAAACTCATAAAGTATTTGCTAAGGTGAGAAAAGATTCATTTAATTTAGATAGACAATAGTATGCTTTAGGGAGAAAATTATGAAGAAAGTTCTGTATTTAAAATGTTGCTTTGTGTCAAGTGTTTTACAAATAGATTTTGTTTCTTTGAGTTACATAGCCATGTTAAAAGTGACCCTTAAAAAAATGCTTTCATGTGTCTTAGGGCATTGTAAGTCATTTCCCGATGAATGTAGGTATATAATTGATTAATATGATGTGTTTAAAATCGTTTTTTGAAAAATATTAGGGTTCTTGATATGTACTGCTAGAGCTTCATAGGTTGCTTGGGGCATATTTATAAGGCATTTGAGTCTCTCTGATGTTATTTTTCCCATTTTAATTTAAGACCTTTCCCCGTGGAGCAAGGTCCTTGTAAATATGCCCCCATCTGTGCTTGGCAAATTTAGATTTTAATTCTTTGACTAACATAGCCATGTTAAAAGTGACCCAGAAATGGTGCAAGGGCCTTAAACAAATGCTTTCATGTGTCTTAGGCCATTTTAAGTCATTTCCCCTTGAATGTAGGTATATCATTGATTTAGATGATGTGTTTAAAAACGATTTTGGAAATCAATTAGTTTACTTGATATGTAGTGCTAGAGTTTCATAGGTTGCTTGGGGTATATTTAAAAGGCATTTGAGTCTCTCTGATGTTATTTTTCTCATTTTAATTAAAGACCTTTCCCCGTGGTGCAAGGTCCTTGTAAATACGCCCCCATCTGTGCTTGGCAAATTTAGATTTTAATTCTTTGACTAACATAGCCATGTTAAAAGTGACCCAAAAATGGTGCAAGAACCTTAAAAAAACGCTTTCATGTGTCTTAGGCCATTTTAAGTCATTTCCCCTTGAATGTAGGTATATCATTGATTTAGATGATGTGTTTAAAAACGATTTCTGAAATCAATTAGGTTTCTTGATATGTACTGCTAGAGTTTCATAGGTTGCTTGGGGTACATTTAAAAGGCATTTGAGTCCCTTTGATGTTATTTCTCTCATTTTAATTAAAGACATTTCTTCGTGGTGGAAGGTCCTTGTAGATACACACCCATGTGTGCTTGGCAAATTTAGATTTTGATTATTTAACTTACATAGCCATGTATGCCTCTTTTGCATCACTGTGCGTCACTTTTGTGACGCAGCGGCGGTGCAAAAGATTTGCTATGTGGGGACATATTTACAACTTGATGCATCTAGGCAGATGTGTCATGCTGTAAAGTCCCGTGCCACATGAAACCGATGCAGCAGTGATGCAAAACATGCACCATGTTGCAAGACAGGCCTCATTTCATCTCCAACAAGATAAGAAGCTGAATCTTCTGTAAATGTCAAAATTGTTGTATACACTGCTCAACTTCTGTGTACTCTTTGATATGCTAGAGTCCATCTGCACTATGAGATACCTAAGCAAAGGAAACACAGGTGATGTGATTGTGAAATGAGGAAAAGAAACTCCACATTTTTCAATTACATCACCTGTGTTTCCTAAGTTTACAAATTACATTGTGCAGATGAGGTTTAGGTCTGTCCACGGACACAGAAGAGGTCTGGCCTTTGTTCAAGAGTGAAGTGGACATGACTTACTTCATTGGTAGGTCTTCACATGTATTATCTCCTCTATACTCTTCAACAAGCGTAAATTTAATCTGCAACCCTGAGTAGGCCTCACCTTAAACAAACCTCTGGATAGGCCACACCTTATCGTCATCCTGAATCAATCATTTAACATGTTAGGGACAGATTTATGATAGGTGTGTGCCACTTTTGCGCCGCTGTGCGTCACTTTTGTGACGCAGCGGCGGTGCAAAAGATTTGCTATGTGGCGATATATTTAAAAATTGATGCATCTAGGCAGATGTGTCATGCTGTAAAGTCCCGTGCCACATGAAACCGATGCAGCAGTGATGGAAAAGATGCACCATGTTGCCAGACAGGCCTCATTTCATCTCCAACAAGATAAGAAGCTGAATCTTCTGTAAATGTCAAAATTGTTGTATACAGTGCTCAACTTCTGTGTACTCTTTGATATGCTAGAGTCCATCTGCACTATGAGATACCTAAGCAAAGGAAACACAGGTGATGTGATTGTGAAATGAGAAAAAGAAACTCCACATTTTTCAATTACATCACCTGTGTTTCCTAAGTTTACGAATGACATTGTGCAGATGAGGTTTAGGTCTGTCCACGGACACAGAAGAGGTCTGGCCTTTGTTCAAGAGTGAAGTGGACATGACTTACTTCATTGGTAGGTCTTCACATGTATTATGTCCTCTATACTCTTCAACAAGCGTAAATTTAATCTGCAACCCTGAGTAGGCCTCACCTTAAAGAAACCTCTGGATAGGCCACACCTTATCGTCATCCTGAAACAATCATTTAACATGTTAGGGACAGATTTATGATAGGTGTGTGCCTCTTTTGCGCCGCTGTGCGTCACTTTTGTGACGCACCGGCGGTGCAAAAGATTTGCTATGTGGCGACATATTTAAAAATTGATGCATCTAGGCAGATGTGTCATGCTGTAAAGTCCCGTGCCACATGAAACCGATGCAGCAGTGATGCAAAACATGCACCATGTTGCAAGACAGGCCTTATTTAATCTCCAACAAGATAAGAAGCTGAATCTTCTGTAAATGTCAAAATTGTTGTAAACAGTGCTCAACTTCTGTGTACTCTTTGATATGCTAGAGTCCATCTGCACTATGAGATACCTAAGCAAAGGAAACACAGGTGATGTGATTGTGAAATGAGGAAAAGAAACTCCACATTTTTCAATTACATCACCTGTGTTTCCTAAGTTTACGAATGACATTGTGCAGATGAGGCTTAGGTCTGTCCACGGACACAGAAGAGGTCTGGCCTTTGTTCAAGAGTGAAGTGGATATGACTTACTTCATTGGTAGGCCTTCACATGTATTATGTCCTCTGTACTCTTTAACAAGCGTAAATTTCATCTGCAACCCTGAGTAGGCCTCACCTCAAACAAACCTCTGGATAGGCCACACTTTATCGTAATCTTGAATCAATCATTTAAAATGTTAGGGTCAGATTTATGATAGGTGTATGTCTCTTTTGCGTCACTGTGCGTTACTTTTGTGACGCAGCGGTGGTGCAAAAGATTTGCTATGTGGCGACATATTTACAACTTGATGCATCTAGGCAGATGTGTCATGCTGTAAAGTCCTGTGCCACATGAAACCTGCGTCAGTTTTCATATAGGTGTTTTGTTGCAAGGTATGCATTAATTTGCATGAAAGCCCTGTAAAACTAACACAGTGAAATTTAGAAGATTTCACTGAGTCAGCTTTATAGCATTGCTGAATCAAATCCTTACGCCTGTTTGAAACAGGCATAAGAAGTGATGCACCATGCAATGTGAGGGTTCCTCCTGTGCATTGCAGTAGACATGTTGCGCTTATGACGTGATTCCTGCAATGTGCTGCTTTTGCGGCACAGATGCGTGACGCATCTGTGCTGTTTTTGCTCAATGGTCCTCCACATTGTAAATGCGGCACACTATGGGTGGCAGAGCAGCGGTGCACATTAACTGGTGCATCCGTTGGGATGCGCCACTTAGCATAAATCTGCCCCTGTACATATAAGTATGAGCAGGGGACACAGAGTCAGTGAGGCTTATCCAAGGTTAAGAAGAGATGAGTCCTGTTCACTGAAAACTTGGACATAGGCCTCACCTCCTCAGCATTGCTGGACATGGCTAAATATTAGCTGCAAAATGTTACTCTTGTTAAACAATTTTACTATTATAATCTCTGAGATTTGTCTCTTACTCTGCAACATCTCATTGTTGTTCTCTTTCTTTAAAGATAACGACAACATCAACCATGAGTGACAATCAGCAATCAGTTGATTTTTACCTTATCATTGAACTTGTAATTGAAACGTCAGTGGAAGTAGATCCCTTGGATGATTTAAATCCTGAGGATGATGAAGAACATGATGAGGATGCCGATTTGTCAGAATTGTATGACATAGGGTGGGAAGCTGACGTGCTTGAGCCTATGGAACTATAAACATTTATTTTTAAAATTTATAATAAATGAAAAGTAAAAATGTAAACCGTTTCATTTAAAATTAAACACACCTTCAAAAACAGGTTATGTGTAGTGTCTTCAATAAAATATTAAAATATGCTCATAAAATTAGATCAGATTCACATATAAAACAGCACAGGTAAAATGAAGAAGAATTCCATTTCTTTTCTGCTATTTGTGTATTCTAAATTTGCCAAAGCACTAAAAAATATTCTATGTAAAAATGTCAAGTAGTGTGTTAAGTTTTTGATGACTGTTATTGATTTACTGTTTGGTAATAGTGGTTCATAACATTTTTTATTATATTTTACCACAGATTCAACTGCAGATCATTTCAAAATTTGAGAATGCCAACCAAAGATAGAATTAGAAAGGCTGCAAAACGTCAAAGACAGCAGGTGCATGAAATAATGCAGCAGTCCTCTATAAAAAAAACTTGTCAAGTCACCAAGAAAGCACCGGGTAAGACCACGAAAACATTCATAAGAAACATTTGTAGAAAAAAAGGTAGTAGTACAGAAAATGTTTTAGTCCAGAAAAAGAGAAGCAATTTAAATGGAAAGGAAAGGCCAATCAAAAATGTTACTGCTAGAGCAAGAGATAACTCTGTGCATGATAGTAGAAGGAAACAACAGTTTAGGGACATTCGTAGACGAATGTTCCGCAACAGGATAATTGGCAATTTGTTAAAAAATATTAAGAAAGGTCAACAGAAAGTGGTTTTTTATAAGAGAAAAAAAAGTTGAGAAAGTTATTGATCAGGCATTTGAAATAAAGCGAAAGTTATTTATTTTGATAATCAATAGAATTAGGAAGCTAAACAAGGCAATTTATGATTTCAAAAGAAATAGTAGATGGAAGAGAATAGTTAATCGTAGTAATTTTTGTGAAGTTTTTTCTGGAGAATGGATGAATAGTTCAAGTTGTGAGGCATTTTTCAATGAGGAGAGTTATTTCCAGGATAATGATTTGGTGCATGCAGTTGACACCAGTGGTCGAGCTTATGAGGTGAAAGATGGTTGTCCAGTTGAAAAAGAAAAACTTGTGACAACAGAGACAGAAGAGGTGTTAGGTAATGAGGTTTTAGGAAGACGTCCTAAGGGTCCTGTGTACACCTGGAAGTGTAGTAGTATTTGCAGTGTACAAAAGGATTCCATCAATTTGCTTTGTGATTTTGTACGGACATTTAATAAGAAAAATTTGAAGCAGAAAATGATGTTGTTGCAAGAATTAGATCCTTGCAGAGTGAGAGAAGTGACAGGTTTGCATGGTCATTCACTGGCTTGTCTTTCCAGGAGAGTATGCCAGAGTGTTTTTCATCATTTCAGGATGCTAGCAGTGCATCATAATAAAGTGAGGAAATTAGTTAGAATGTTGTATTATGCTAAGAGTCCAGCAATTATGCTTAAACAATTATGCGCTGCTCTTTTGCATGGTTCTGAAATAGATGTGAAGAATATTTGTGAAGAAATTGAGTTTTGTTACTTTGGAAGTAAAGAGGAGAATGTTGAAATTGAACCAGAAGAAGAGGGTAATGTGGAGGACAGTGTACAGGTTTCCAGTACAGATAATTTTCAGAAGGAAATTGCCACGTTTCAGGTTAAATCAAGTGAGAGGCCTAATTTCACTTGTGTGTGTTGTCGACGCACTTATTATAAGAATCAGACTAAGTTAGTGGATTTATATGCAAAAATTGAAAGGGAAAATAATAGTGAATGGAAGGATTTCGCAACATACTTGATGGTAGAAAATTGTTTTGATTTGGGATCGGATCAACGTGTGTGTACTTATTGTTGTAACAAATTAAATCAAAACCAGATGCCTGCTAGAGCGGTTCATAATAATCTGGAATTGGTTGAGATTCCTTCTGAATTGAAGGATTTAAATACTTATGAATCTATTTTGATTCAAAGTATCCATCCCTTTCAGGCTATTGTAAGAATGGAGCCAAAGACAGGGAAATTGCCTCCATCAGATTTACAGAGAGGATTAAAGGGAAGAGTTGTTTATTTGCCTCTAGATTTGAAGGAAAACATTAATACAATTGGAGTAGAAAAAGTGGAAGAGGAACCTCTGGTTATCTTAGTTAATGGGGTTCCGACAAAGAATAAGAAAATATGGCAAGATTTAGTGGATGTTAGGAAAGTCAAAAAGGCAACATTGTATTTGAAAAAAAATAATAAGTACTATAAGAATGTATATGTTGCAGAAGAGGAAGAAAGTGAGGAAGAGGATAGCGATTTGTGTGCTGGTCAAATTGAGAAAGTAGAACCCTCTAAAAGTGAAGAAATATATGAACATTATAGTGTTCATCCTTTGCATTCCAAGGAAGTCATGGGGAATGCTATTGAGTTGTTTCAAATGAAACAAGCCAAAGGGAGTCCCATTAGTGTTTGGGAGGAAAGTTTGGAAGCTCGGTGTTTCCCACAGCTATTTCCAACAGGTCAGGGAGGAAGATATGATGAGCGACCTCATCAAATTCCTGCTTCTGAATACCGGACTTTACGATTGTATGCAGGAGATGCTAGGTTTCGACAATGCATTCCCTATTTGTTTCATCTCCTGTTTGAAAGCGATCTGTCTGGACTGTCATATGCAGTGAACCACATCTTGAAAAGTGGTATACACATGCAAAACATCTCGGCAAGTGACTTTATGGATAAAGTCAATGTCCAAGACAGTATTTTGGATTGTCACCTGATTAATCTCATGGCGTGTCAGCGTGGTACTAATGAGTACTGGTACCGTCGTCATGGTGATTTAAAATGTATGCTGAGGAACTTAGGAACTCCCACATGGTTCCTCACTCTGAGCTGTGCCGAGTATGGGTGGGAAGACTTACTTGAATTTCTACGAGAGGCAAATGGAAGCATTGAAAACATCGAATTCAAGACACCCGGAGAACTGTGCTCTTTGGATCCAGTCAATGTATGCAGGTACTTCAATCGTAGATTTGAAGCTATGATGTCTTTCATCATGAACAAGAGAAATCCACCTCTTGGAGAGGTGTTGGATTTCTTCTGGAGAAAGGAGTACCAAGCAAGAGGTGCTCCTCATATACATATGCTGCTGTGGATCAAGGATGCACCTAAATTTGGAACGGATCCAGAAGACTTAGTGATGAGTTTCATACAACACTATTCTACATGTGCTGTTCCAAACGCAAAGGAGAAGAAAAGCCTAAGAGAAAAAGTTCTACGTTTCCAAAGCCATCGTTGTGGAAAGTACTGTCGTCGTAAATTCAGAAACAAGGACAAGTTCTACACCAAATGTCGTTTCGGCTTTCCACGACCGGTGCTTTCTAAAGGAAGAGTAAACAGTTTGATGTCTTCGCTGCGACATAATGTGATGAAGAAATCACCTAAAAACACATACAATTTGAAGAGGAACGAAGAGTCCAAGTACATCAACGACTACAACCCAGTGATTTTGTCCATGTGGAATGCTAACATGGATATACAGTTTGTGGCTGATAACTGTATGGCTGTGGCTCGGTATGTGACATCTTACATCACCAAAAAAGAAAAGACAGAATTGAAGGATATGTGGGAGGACATTTCCCATGAAAAGAGCCTCAGTAAGAAGTTGTACAGTTTCAGTCTGAAGATGTTGTCACACCGAGAAATCGGAGCTTACGAATGTTCTGACCGGTTGTCTTCAGCAAGTCTCTATGCCAAATCCAGGAGTATCGTTTGGGTGAGTCTTGGTCTTGCTGCAACGCGTAATCGAGTTCTGAAACCTGTGCGGGAAATTGAATATTTGGCGGAAAAGGAGCCAAACAGTACCGATATTTTGAAGACCAACATGTTGGATACATATTATCCAAATCGAAGCAGTCACCTCGAGAATGTTTGTCTGTATGAGGTTCTACAAAATTACATATTCAAGAGGAACATCAAAGAAGATATTGAGAAAGGAGTGTATGCTGTAATTGGAAGTGAGGGATGTCTGGTCAAGCAAAGAAAATGCCACTTGGTAAACCATCGAAAATTGAGTGGCGAATCTCCTGAAAAAAAGGAGTTTTTCTATTTAGCACTTTTGCAACTTTTCAAGCCTTGGCGTGCAGAAGAGGAACTGCTTGGAGATTTCCTCTGTTACGAAGACTCTTTCACTGCCGCCAAGGAGACCATAGAATGTCCTGCTTTACCCAAATATCTAGAAATGTTGAATGCGGAAATCGAGCAGGAAGCAACGATTGCAGCCGAGATTGCTAGAGACAGTTCTCAGGACAGTCAGAGTTCTGTTTCATTGAGTCAGGATCCACTAGGAGGACCTGTTATCGAAAATGAAGCTGCCACTGCCATGAATGAAGTGGAAAGAGCTATGGCACATGCTCAGGAGGATGCGGTTAACTTAGAAGACTTGGAAAGACAACTCAACGTTGAGCAGAGGAAAATATATGACGAAGTTACCAAGCAAATTGATCATGGATTAAGTCATGAGAAGAAAGAGTGCTCATGTACGTCGTTGAAGCCTGTTCGACTGTACGTGAGTGGAGAAGCGGGAACTGGAAAAAGTTTCCTCATTAAAGCAATTTCATGTTATTTGCAGGAAAGGACTGAGTCATCGCTGTCTTGTGTTGTCACCGCTCCAACTGGACTGGCAGCACATAACAATCAAGGTATTACTTTGCATCGTCTACTGATGCTGCCAGTGGAGCATGACAACAAATTACAATACCACAAGTTATCTGGAGATGCTTGTTGTGAAGTTTCAAGAGTCTTGAGGAAAATGAAACTTCTTATCATTGACGAAGTAAGCATGGTTTCCAATGTCATGCTTGCCTTTGTGCATTTGAGAATGCAAGAAGTTCTCAAAACAGAGTATGATGTGTTATTTGGTGGCAAACACATCATTGTTTTCGGAGATCTTCTGCAACTGACACCAGTGAAAGGACAACCTGTGTTCAAAATGCTCACGCATGAAGATACCAGGAAGTGCCTAGGGAGCATTGGCAACGTCAATATATGGTTAAACTTCAATTATGCTGAACTGCATGAAAATATGCGTCAGGCGAAGGATGAAGATTACAAGAATATTCTACAAAATGTTAGAATTGGAAAAAATGTGACCGAGCATGGGAAAGAAGCGTTACATGCACGATTACTGTCAAATTTATATCCAGAACAAGATGTTGTGCCTGAGAATATTTTTCAGAAAATTACTGAGAAGAAATCTGGAATATGTTTGATGCCAACTCTTGCAGAATGTGCCATCTTCAACAACAAAATGTTGCATTTAGAAAACCAAGAGATTGTGAAACTGGAAGCTATTGACAGAGTAGAGCATATGGGATCAACAATTATTTTGTCTGAGAATTTGAAAACAAAATTGGATTCATTAGAGAAGACTATATCTAAAACTGCAGGTTTTGAAAAGACTCTGAATGTGTGCTTAAACTGCCGTATAATTTTAAGAAGGAATTTACATGTTGAAAGAGGTCTGGTAAATGGATCAATGGGTAATGTTGTTGATTTTGTGAAATACAGAAATAGAGATGGAATTGAATTTTTAAAAATTAAATTTGATGGCATTGAGGAAGTACAGCTAATTGATCGTTGTTCTGCTAGATTTTTGCTTGTAAAAGACTTATATGTTCGCCGTAAGCAGTTTCCTGTTTGCTTGGCATATGCGGTGACAATCCATAAATCGCAAGGTTTAAGTGTAGACAGTGCATTGGTGAATATTGGCAGTTCTGTGTTCAAGGAGGGTATGGCATATGTGGCATTGTCACGAGTTAGAACTTTATCGGGATTGTACTTGATTGAGTGTGATGTCACAAACATTTGTGCGGATCTAGATTGTGTTAAGGAATACAATAGGTTAAGAAGAGAGTATGCGCCACATTTGCCTCAATATCCTTTGTTTGAGAAACGTGTGGTAGGCCGGAAACGAAGAAATGTGACCAATACTAGGGAGGTTGTAGCAAAAAGTCGAAAAGTCGATAAACCTGAAATTATAAGCAGAAACAAAAAGGATTCTGTTGAAGATGTTGTTGGTTTTCAATTTGAAAACAGTTCTGGTGTCAACTGCTATGCTAATGTAGTGGTTAATGTTTTGTTTTCTCTAGAAAATGTAAAAGAAGAGATTGTGGTCAATTCGGATCAAAGATTTTGCAGTTTGTTAAATTCTGTGTTAGAGAAATGTAGCACTGATAGAACAAAAATAGAAAGTGTGTCTGAAATTCGAAATCTGTTAGACAGATGTTCAGGTCAAACACAATTCTCTCAAAATATTCAGCAAGATTGTCAGGAGTTTTTAATGTATATGCTTGATGTATTGCATGCTGAAGGTGTAGATGTAGATCACCTGTTTGGGCTTTCTTATCAATGGCAGCATGACTGCGAGAACTGTAGGGTATCAAGTACTACTAGTGTAGACTCAGAAAGATTTATATATTTAACTTTGCCAGACAGTAAATCAGTCTCCTTTAATAAGCTAGTAAAAGCAGCTGATCACAACATGGAGTGTAGCCAATGTAAATCTGAAATGATGTCAACATTATTTATACGAACATATGGCCAGTATGTCATTTTAATGTTCCAACGATGTAGGCCTGATGGAACAAAATTGACAACTTTAATTAAAAATGTTGTTGCTTCGCAGTTGTCAATATCAGGAAGGACTTTTGTAACTGCAGCAATTATATATCATGACGGTCCTTCAATAACATCAGGACATTACACAGCTTATTTAAAGTCTAGAAACGGCTGGTCATTCTGCAACGATTCTGTTTTAATTTTCAAAAAAAAATTACCTTTTGACCTTAAAAATTCTTACCTGGTGTTTTTAAAACCAAAATTTTAGAGAAGGAATCTCGGGATTTGCTCTGAGGAATTTCAAGAGGTTCTAATGGCTCCTACATGATTTGGCCTTGAGGATAAGTGTAGTACAGAGACATAAGTTAGTTTTGAGTTTTAAATAGTTCCTGGAAAAAAAGAAGATTTTCTTACAGAAAGTGTTGGGCAGAGATTAGTTGAAGGACAACAGAGTATTTCCCAAAGCAAACGGTGTTCTTACCATAACACTTGACGTCATGGAAAAATAACTGCACTTTGAATGAGTTCAGAAAAACTGTTTCTTTTTATAAGCTAATTCAAGCAGCCAATCAAGACATGGAGTAGAGGGAATGTAAGTCTGCAATGCTGTCTAGATTATTTGTCCAAACTTTTGATTATAATGTCATTTTAAAAATCCAACTATATAAACCTGATGAAAGTAAGTCTTCAACTTTAATTACAAATGTTGTGGCTACACAGTCGTTGATTTTAGGAAGAACATTTGTAACTGCAGCTATTATATGGCATGATGGTCATTTGACAAGATCCGCTTATCGCACAGCTTATTGAAAATGTAAAGAAATTTGCTGTTTCGGAAATTATTGCCATTTGACTACGATACAATGTTGCCTGTTTACTTAAAAATATTCTTACTTTCTGTTTTCAGAAAAGAAAATTTAGGGTAGGTAACTGGCGTATAATGATTCTAGGGGTTGATACAGTTTTATCTACTGTTTTATATTGCTTTGTGATTAAAAGTGATGTAGAGAATTAAATTATTGTAGTAGTCATAGAGGTAGTGTAAGTCTGCTTCATAGTAAGCAGTATCAGTGTCATAGGAAATGTAGAACATGAGTGAG
Organism: Lissotriton helveticus; assembly: GCF_964261635.1. Taxonomy (NCBI): domain Eukaryota; kingdom Metazoa; phylum Chordata; class Amphibia; order Caudata; family Salamandridae; genus Lissotriton; species Lissotriton helveticus. The sequence goes on along the minus strand of NC_136071.1, from coordinate 878,863,143 downwards.
CAAGAAGGGTAAGATATTACTAGTCCAGGATTGTGAAAGTGATCTTGAACGTTTTCTTTCTGAAAGTTGCGGAAATAGAAATTGACGGGATTTGCTTACAAGAATTCCAAGAGTTATAAATGGCTCTTACATGATTTGGCCTTGTGGAAACGTGTGGTAGAGAGCGAGAAGTCATTTATTGTATGTAACATATTTCTCAAAACGATGGAGGTTTTCTTTCAGAAAGTGGCGGGCTGAAAATAAAAACAGCACAACCGAGTGTAAGCTGTTCATAGGACATCCTTCGACGTCATGGAAAGTAAGTTACTTTTCAGGAGTTCTGATTTCTGATTGGTTATGTTATATGGGTTTTTTAAACACAATCATTTTGATTGTGGTTTTTTTTCCCCGCTGATAATATAATGAATACCTTCAAGTCACTGTTTTTAGTGAAATTTGATACATTCTGAGAACAGCAAAAATAAACCATTTAACTTGATAATTAATTCTGTACTGTTTGTATTTATGATGTACATTTAGAACTGTGTAGGAGGCATGGAGAAGGTGAGGCTTCGGGAAGTGTCAAATTTGTTGCATACAGTGCTCACATTCTACGTAGTCTTTCATATGATAGACTACATTTCCACAATGAGATACCTAAGCAAAGGAAACACAGGTGATGTGATTGTGGAATGAGCAAAAAAAATTGCACGTTTTTCAATTATATTACCTGTGTTTTCTAACATTACACATCACATTGTGTAGATGAGGTTTAGGCCTGTTTCAGGAGACAGAGGAGGTCTGACATTTGTTCAAGAGTGCAGTGGACATGACTCACTTCGTTAGTAGGCCTGCACATGTATTATCTCCTCTATACTCTTCAACAAGCCTAAATTTCATCTGCAACCCTGAGTAGGACTTACCTGAAACAAATCTGTGGATAGGTTACACCTTATCAGCATCTAGAAACAATTATTTAAAATGTTAAGGGCAGTTTTATGAAGGCTGTGTGCCTCTTTTACGCCGCTGTTCCGTCACTTTTGTGTAAAAGATGCACCATGTTGCAAGATAGGCCTCAGTTCATTTCCAGCAAGATACCGTCAGTTTAAAATGTATATAATTAGGACTGTGTAGGGGGTATGGAGAAGCTGAGGCTTCAGTAAGTGTCAAAGTTGTTGCATGCAGTGCGTACTCTTTCATATGCTGGACTACATCTGCACAATGAGATACCTAACCAAAGGAAACACAAGTGATGTGATTGTGAAATGAGCAAAAGAAATTGCACGTTTTTGAAATACATTACCTGTGTTTCCTAACATTACGAATCACATTGTGCAGATGAAGTTTAGGCCTGTCCAGGGAAACAGAGGAAGTCTGAACTTTATTGGTTGGTCTGCACATGTATTATCTCCTCTGTACTCTTGAACAAGCCTAAATTTGATCTGCAACCCTGAGTAGGCCTCACCTGAAACAAACGTCTGGATACGACACACCTTATTGCCATCCTGAAACAATCATTTAAAATGTTAGGAACAGTTTTATGATGATTGTGCACCTCTTTTGCGCTGCCATTGCGTCACTTTTGTGAGACAACAGCAGTGCAAAAGATGCACCATGTTCCAAGATAGGCCTTACTTCATCTGCATCAAGATACTGTTAGTTTAAAATGTATATCTTTAGGACTGTGTAGGGGGCCTGGAGAAGCAGAAGCTTCTGTAAGTGTCAAAGTTGTTGAAAAACTGTTTGTCTTTCAATCTTTTCCCTTGTCTTTTCTAATTTTTAAATATATGTTTTAATATTTTTCAAATGTTTGTTATCTCTTTCACAGATTGAAAGTATAAAAATAACAAGTGACTAAGTTAACGACAATGATAAGGTAAATGTTTTGTACTCTTTTCGTTTCATTTCTATCTCATTTAACTACTATTAGTTCAACTGCTTCATTTCTTTAACCCTCACTTTCCTGCCTTTGCTACTTCCCTCATTCCTTTCTCTATTACTTACTTACTCTACTCCTTCCATTCTTTTTCTCAGTCCCTTTTTTCTCATAGTTCCTCACTCTTGTTCACTAACTCCGTCTCTATTACTCTCACTGTCTCTGACTGATCACTCTTTCACTACTTGTTCATTATGCTTTCTCTGTATAGTTGAAGCACAGTAAGGGGCATATTATCAACACAGCCAATTAAATTACCACTGCTTTTATCGGCAGAAAAGTGCTGCAAAAGCGGCTTTAGCGGCAGTTTTCTGCTGCAAAAGCGGCTTTAGCGGCAGATTTCTGCCAATAAAAGCAGCAAAACTTTTATCGCCTATGTTGATAATATGCCCCTATGTTATTTAGATTTCTTTGCTGTTTCAATCATTCTTTTTCTGTTACTTCTTCTTTTCGGCATTCTGTTTTTTCTCTCTGTTATTCCACATGTTTTAATCTTATTTTGAACATTCACTCATATTCTCTAAGAAACTCTTGTTTGTTATTCTTCTACTCTCCTTTTTTTTCCTCACTTCTTTATCTATTTTGTTTTTCACAATTATACCCTCTTAAATCTTTTCTTCAGTAAATAGATCTATTAAACAGTATCTCTAGTTTACTCCCTATAGCTGTCTTTCTTTTAACATAACTGTCTGTTTCCTTCCCTTATACTTACTCTTCTTTTTTTTTTTAAATTTTTTTGGTTCGCTCCCGGTTCGCGTACCGGAGAGCGAACCCGGAAGCGAACTAAGAGAAATAGAGGTTGGCAGAGTTCCAAATATTCTACCAATTTTTTTATAACGGGGAGGTAGTTCTGAAAAGAACTTTTTTTTTAATTGTTTTTGTTGTTTTATATTTTTTTTATTATTTTTCTGAACATTTTTTTACTTTTTTTGTATTTTCTGAACGTTTTTATATTTTTGGGGGTTTTTTTGGGGGGGGGAACGAAAACGATTCATTGTAAAGGGCTCAACAGGAGCAACAAAAAAAAAGAATTTATTCTCTGGGGCGTTTCGGGCAATCATGATTGTCGATAGCTCTGTTGATTAGAGTGACGCTACTTTCTCTGTAGCAAATCAACTGACTGCAACGCACGCACACTTGTTTGATTTCCCCGAACCTCATTTGTATATTTGGGACCATCTCCCTCGCCTCTGGTCCCGTCACTTCCTGTACAACTGATCTTCTGGCCATAGAAGTGGGATTATCTTGCTCGTCACGTAACTGCGCAGCACTGTAGTTGATAGGATGCCACCTACTCATGTGCCGATGCATTGTGTAGTTGCCGTAACTGTACTTCTTCTCGGTCCCTCTGGACAGTCTATCTTTACATATAAGGCAAGTTACGTACCGTCCATTGACTTTTTTTTGGCCACGGGGATATGTAAAAAATTGCCAAATATAATTTTCTTTGACATGAGACCTCCTGGGCTCCTCACGCAAAAAATGCCTCTCTTCCTGCTCTTCCTCTTCTTCCTCTTCTTCCTCTTCTTGCTGAATGATAACTTCAGCAGGTGGTCCTCTCTTCCTTGGATGTGGTGGAGGTGGTGGGGAAGAACCAGCTGAAGCTACTAAGGAAGCCATTGCTCACTGATCACAAAGGGTCTTTCTCTCACAAAGATGAAAGTCAGAGTGAGGAAAGAAGGAGGGGTTTTCATCATTTGGGAAAAACAATAGTTCTAAACCAATGAAAAGTGTTAATTTTAGATCACATGACCTAGTCTTACATCATTAGGAAACCAAAAGTGAAATGAACCAATGAAAAGTGTTATTACCAAGTCACATGACCTGTTGTGTTTACGTTACGCGCTTTGCGCCGCGTCCCGGATCGCTTCCGGGACGCTGCGCTTCGCGCCTCGCTTCGCGTACCGGTTCGCTTCCGGGTACGCTAACGTGGCGCGTCATATGACGTATCACGTGACAACGCGATACGTCACGCTGACGCGACGCGTCACGATGTTGTTTTCTAACGCGGCAGTTGCGCAAACGGAACGTTTACCGGTTCGCGGACCGGGTCGCGGCACCAAATTGAGCTAATGGGAAGCTAACCAGTTCGCGGACCGGGAGCGAAACAAAAAAAATAATTAAAAAAAATTTGTATTAAAAACATGTAAAATATATTTTTGGATTTAAAGAAAAATACATTTTAAAGCTTTTGTTATTTGCTATTAAAAAACCATTGAAATTCACTGAAAAAACCATAGGTTATAGACCATATATAGTTAGGAATTAGCATTTACAAAACCTTGAAAATTCACTGAAAAAACCATAGGTTATAGACCATATATAGTTAGGAATTAGCATTTAAAAAACCTTTTTTTACACACACAAAACCATTGAAATTCCATATATAGTTAGTTGTACTAACTATATATCGCGCACCCGCAATCCACTGCTGATCATGTCACATATTACATCATTCATGACATGGTCAGTGACATCACTGATGACATCACTGATGACATCTCAAATGACATCACTGATGACATCTCAAATGACATCACTGATGTCAACATCCAGTGACTGTGTATTTCTGTAAAGTTAAAATATGTCTTACATATTGAAGAATGAGTGGATGTAGAAGTGTCTGGATGAAGGATTTAATAGGTGCATGACTGACTGTATGAGTGAGTGGTTAAATGTGTCTCACTGAGTGCATGGGTTAGTGACTGAACTGTCTTAATTTGTGCATCATTATGTTTGTTGTTCTGTAAACTGCTGCATGTGTTGATCAGTAGCTATATGAGTAAGTATATGGGTTATTGATTGGTTGCTCAAGTATTTGTATGGGAGACTGAGTGTGTGTGTGGGTGGCTGGGAGGTGTATGACTGTGCATAGATGTGTGAGCAGTTGATTCACTAGATGTATGGGTTCAAAAGTGCATGTGGAAACAGCTGTATGGGTGGTTGACTGTGTGCATGAGTGCATTGGTGAGTGAATGGATATCTCAGTGCTACATGTCAAAGTAAGTACATATGTAAAACACAGTACATGTGAGAGTTGGCATATATAAATAACTGTGCATAAGAGCCAGTGAATGTGTGAGTGGCTGTATGGATCATTGTGAACTTGTATCAGGGATTGTAAAAGAGAGTAAATATGTGTTAGTATATGTTTGAATAAGTAAGGTGTGTATAACTGTATAGTTGAGGAAATGGAGGTGTGATTGATTCTTTGCATGACTGACTAGGTGTGTGAGTAACTCCATGGATGAGTGACAGTCTGTGAGTGTCTGTTTACACTGAGTGTATCTAAGGTTATATTAGAGTCTGAAGAGGTTCATCGTATTATCACATGAATGATGTCATCAGTGATGTGATCAGTAATGTCAAATGAGATGTCATCAGTGATGTCATCAGTGATGTCATTTGAGATGTCATCAGTGATGTCATCAGTGATGTCATTTGAGATGTCATCAGTGATGTCATCAGTGATGTCACTGACCATGTCATGAATGATGTAATATGTGACATGATCAGCAGTGGATTGCGGGTGCGCGATATATAGTTAGTACAACTAACTATATATGGAATTTTAATGGTTTTGTGTGAGTAAAAAAAGGTTTTTTAAATGCTAATTCCTAACTATATATGGTCTATAACCTATGGTTTTTTCAGTGAATTTTCAAGGTTTTGTAAATGCTAATTCCTAACTATATATGGTCTATAACCTATGGTTTTTTCAGTGAATATATATATATCCCAAAAGTTCGAAAAACCCAGGCGAGCCAAGGAAAGACGAAAAGTTGAATAGAACCACCAACTCCGTGCTGATCTTTTCAGTGCCTTTATTCGTGCATAGTCATAAGCCCACAAGTCGCCATGACGCGTTTCACCTCAGCCGAGGCTTGATCACATGTCATGTCAAGGAGATAGAAAACTGCATTTATAGTGCAGGTAACCAATAGCAAACTGATACAGTTTCAAAAAAATTCGAAATCTAATACACATTGTTTTAGTAATATAGGACATGGTGTCCTTTAAATACTGGGAAAAAACATATTGTGTCTGAAAATATAATAGCATGAAGGGGAAAAGGAATATAAATACTCCATGTGGCTTCAATATTTAAGTACCCTCATTGTAAAGTGAAAAATGTCATTTCTATTATTTAAAAAAAAACCAATTAATATATTTACACATAAAAAAGATTATAATTCCCAACTACATGCACATTCCTGACAATCCTATTGTAGCCTATGTGATTCCCAAAAATGCCTGTTAGATATCTGAATTCCAATGATACCCCAATGGGTTATTCAGAAGTTGTGTACCAGCCTACCAATCTCATTGCGGTTACTTTCTGCCAAAATGCCTCCCCATGAGGGAAAAATACAGTACAAAAATTTAAAGTGCAAGTGATAAACATTACATAATGTAACAGAATTTTTTTTATATATTAAAACCTATTGTTACAAACTGCCCAATCTGTTCCATCAGGCCTTGAAGGCATCATTTCTATTTTGTGTTGTTCATTTTTTTCCCTTTAATTGTGTTTTAATTTATTTGATTAGTTACTACTATCATTCATGAACATTTCTGATGGTTAAAGGCAAGTATAAAGGTCCTCACTGATATTGAGTCCCCCAGGCTGCTTACTATTGAGCTCTAAAATATAACGGGTTTCCAGAAGACGGAGTTTCCCGTCTCTGTCTCCTCCCCTTCTCAGTGGTAAGATAGAGTCTATTAGATAGTACTGAAGCAAGCCCGGGTCACTTTTATGGCAGCTTTCGAAATGTCTCGCAACTGGGTATGACTGATCCTTCCCTGTGATAGCCCGTAAATGCTGCAGAATGCGTCTATGGGCGGGAAGTCGAGTACTTCCCACATACTGCAGTCCACATGGGCACTGCAGTACGTATACCACAAATTCAGTTTTGCACCCTAGTTGCTTGCTGATCATAATGGGTCTATCCTGGAATGGGCTACTATAGTGGGTTTTGTTAATGCCATGTTTACATGCCTTGCATGTTTGGCATTTCTTGAAACCAGTGATGCGATCCCACCATTTTTTGGGGGTGTCCATGTTGTTACTGACTAACGCATTAGCCATTGAGGGAGATTTTCGAAAAGTTATATCTGGCCTACCCTTAACCAGGTTGCCAATGATTGGATCCCCCTGCACTAAGTTCCAATTTTTAGTGAAAATTTTACGGATGTCTGCATGTTGTTGGCTGTAGGTCACTATTGCCCTGCATTGCACTTGTTCCTCTACCTTATTAGTCATCATAGATTTTTGGGAAGACTCTAGTGCTTGATTTCGTGTTAGTTTGGCAGTTTTTGTTATAGCATCCTCAATCATTTTGTTGCTATAACCCCTCGCCAAGAATCTCTTCTTGCATAGATCTTGGGCATGCGCACATTCAGTTTCAGTACTGCAGATGCGCTTCAACCGCAACATCTCCCCATAGGGGATGCTGCGGATGAGATGGCGGGGGTGATGACTGGATGCATGTAATAGCGTGTTACCTGCAGTACTTTTTCTGTGTAATCTGGTCTCTATACAGTTTCCGTTAATGTACACTTCCACATCCAGAAAATTGACAGTATTCTTGCTGATGTTAGAAGTGAGCTGCAGATTCATATCATTCACATTCAATTGTTCAATAAAGTTCATAGCGCTCTCTTCAGAGCCTCTCCAAACAAAAAAGAGATTGTCTATATATCGTAGATACATTATTACATGTTGTTCCACAATCTCCCTGTGTTGACCCATGAGGACCCGCTCCTCCCACAGCCCCATGTGTAGACACGCGAAGCTGGGGGAGAAGCAGGACCCCATAGCAACACCCCTTGGTTGTTGGTAAGCCTGACCATTGAATGTAAAGAAATTTTGTTCTAAACAAATTCGTAACATCCCCATGATCATTTTGTTGTGATGTACATTATTTAGGGGGCGTTTGTTCAGATAGAATTCTGCAGCTTTCAGTCCATCAATGTGTCTAATGGATGTGTATAGAGAACAAATGTCCAGAGTAATGAGTAAATATTCTTCACTCCAACTTAATTCAGACAGTTTGCATAGAAAATCCGTAGTGTCCCTCACATATGAGTCTAGTTCTTTTACCCACTCCTGAAGAAAATAATCAATGTACCTCGAGACATTTTCGGTTGAGCTGTCAATCGCCGATATGATCGGCCTGCCAGGTGGAGATGAAGCATTCTTATGAACCTTCGGCAGAAGGTAAAATGTGGGTATAACTGGAAAGTCCTTTTTCAGGAACTTAAATTCATCCTGTGAAATCAGACCACTGCTGCGCCAGGCCATAAGTTTGGAATTTTGATCTTTCCAAGCTTCCTTGATGACAGAGATGTTGGTCTTGCGGTAACATGCGGTATCTCCCAGCTGTTTTTCTGCCTTTTGATGTATAGGTCCCGCTCCCAGAGGACAATATTGCCCCCCTTGTCCGCCTGTTTAACTATCAACCTTTCATTTGATTTTAGTTTTTTGATCAAAAAGTTTTGGTTTTGTCTTGCAATTGCTTGGCTGCTCTTATTGGTCGCAACATAAAGTTTTTTTAGGTCTTCCACAATTAAATCCTGATACATATCCAGATTGTCATGAGTCGAGATGGGGTTGAACGTAGATTTTGGTTTGAAGGGTGTGGTGCTGGTCCCAGCACCCAAGGTAATGGTCTGTGTTGGCCTCATTGTAATATCTTGTCCTTCATTGCATAAATTCCAAATCTCTTCAAAGGATGGACCATCCCCCACATTCAGAAGAGAAGGACTTTGTATTTCCATTATTGTGTCCTTTTTACGTGGTTGGAGTCGATGGAATTTTGTTAATTTAAGCTTCCTGACAAACCGATAAACGTCCATCCTTGTACTAGTGTAGTCAAAATTTCTAGGAGGGCAAAAAGACAGTCCTAAGCCCAAGATATTCATTTCCTTCGTCGTTAGGACTGTGGCAGTCAAATTGATTATTGAGGGGGTCCCAGTTGCTGGCCCCGTTTCCTGTTGTTCCATTTCCTTTGGTTGTTCTTTTTGTCGCCACTTTGCTTTGTGGCATCTCCTCCGCTCGAGCCGTTTACGGTTTGCCCTTTGTTTGCTGTTGTGAACTTGACTCTTGGCCTCAGGGTATCTCGACGAGCCTCGCACAAGCGGCTCACTTCTTGTGCGGGGGTAAGTGCTGTAAACCCCAATGGCGTCGTGTTTCTTGTGTCACCTTCCAGGTCACTGCCCTCAGTAGAACTTAACTCGACAGACGATGTCGAACTCTGACCTCCCTGGTCACCTTGTCCCTGTTTCCCGGCCCTTACCCGAGTATTGACATTGTCAAATCTTCGGGCGAAAGTGAACATGTGCCCGTTTAAATAGTCAAGTCTATCCCTTTAAAAACTTGAAAGCTTTCCGCTTCTATATTATTTCCTCCTCTTTATTTAGGCGGGCTTCCATCTCCTCACGCATTTTTTTCATGTTTTCATCTGCCCCCAGATTTTGCAATTCTGATTCCACATTTTAAATTTCGGCTTGCAATTTATTCCTGTTGCTCTCCGCATATTGGACCAGAATCGTGATTAACGTCGCAGAGTATTCCAGGTTTGCAGTAGCCCAATCTTCGAGCATACATGGATCAGGATTTTCATAGCTGGGTGCAAGGGAGCTTCGTAGGCCTCTCGAGACACGTCCTGCTTCAAGATAGCGTGTTAGCGATTCATGTTCCCACCATTTTGCCGTTTCTTTTTTTGTTAGTTTCTCCAGTTTACGAAATAAATCCCTGGCTGTGGGACTCGTATTGCCTTCATCTTGTCCATGTGGAGTCGGTGCCGTGGCCCCCCCAGCCGGGGTGACAAACACAGATTGGGCAGCCTGTACTCTACTCCTTAACACGGCGGCAGACATTGCTGTGTATGGCTAAATTAATGCTGCACTGCTCGATCCTGGGCTCAGCGTTACAAGCAGTCCTGACACTAACCCATGCACTCTCCTCACTGCGCTATGCGTATATATATATAAGTTTACTTTTCCATTAAAGCCACCGCTCTCAATGCAACGGGTGTTGCGGCTCACGAGGAAGGACTTGCGAACACATTGCAATCCTCCACACAGGATCGCAGCACACTCAAGTGCTTGATATTACATATTTCTATAATTGATTTCATTTATTAAAGTATAGCAACAGAAAAACTGACAAATGTATTCCAACCTCCTGGCCTTTGTCAATGCCATATTCATGATTTCAAAATGAACCTTTTATCATACCATAATTCTGTTGGGCAGGTCATGGAAGTGAAAATGGAGTACATTCCATTCCTGTACGTAATACATGATAATACATAGCTTCAGTGATGGTCATTTTAACATGTCTAACTTTCACAATTGCTTCTTGTGAATGACCATAGTCTTGAACATTCGAGCTTAGCGCAGATCGCTTCTTTCAGCTTAAAAATATAATACATCCTTTTTGCAATTAATTTTGCGGCACATGTCTCTCTCACAGACCTCATGTCATTTAGAATTATGCCCTGAATGGGCTTGCTTGCTTGTGTATGTAACTTAATGTGCCCCGATTTCATGTTTGGCTAGAGCCAATATTGTCAAATGGAACAGATTAAATTAATAATAATAACAATATCCATCAATTGACTTTACACATTACATTCAATATGACTTAATCTTCTGATTCACCTCATGATATTTTCCTTTGACATAAAATATTAATCTCTGAAAATCATTCTAGATGTAACCTATTTGCGCTGAATGTGCTACCAATATCATTTCCACATATCAAGAAGGCGCTAATTTGAGACATGGTTCATAATATGACCTACTGAATACGGTTCTGGTAATGCAGTCCTGACTAAACACCCTGTCCTGTGAACTCATGTGCTATTGAAAACCAAACATTAGCTGGCAATATAACAAAAATATTAAATTGATATAAACTATAAAACGAATGCGTCCACAGTGTGAATGAGTCTTGTGTCATACATGGTGGCAGAGACACCGTGCAGTGAGTGGTGACTCATTCTTCTTTTTTGCTCATTCTTCTATTTTCCTTGATTGTTATGTGTATACAAGACCCATCCAGGATGCTGCTGACTCCACAGAAAGTAAAGCTGATGGAATTCCATTTGTATTATCCATCCCCAACATGTGTCCATAGCTCTTTCTCACTATTAAGGCCCCATGGGACTTGTGTCCTAAGCTCTACAATATACTTAGTATCAAGGCGCCTTAAGGATCTAACTCTATCCCCTCCTCTTTCTTTGTAGTGTCAAAGTGTCTCGCTACTGGATACGTGACATATTGATTGGCAATAGCCTGGATGTGTTCCAACACCCGTTTTTTGGCAGGATGGGCTGTAGTGCCAAAATATTTCTTCTCTCATGTGCATTTGAGACAGTATATTACAAAACTAGAATTACAATTAAGTAATTTAGTGATGATTTTTCGTTCCTTTTTACCTGGGATTTCATAATCCATTACTTTTTCTGCATGCTTTGCACCTGGTACATGGGTAAAACCCTGTGATGTCTGGTCTTTTTATTGGATAATCGATATAATGACTTTGTACCAGGAGATCTTTTAAGGATACACTGTGTCTATGTGTGATGTCAGATCTATCTGACAATGCAGGTTCTAAGATGGTATATGCCTGGAGAACGCCCCAGTGTTTTTGGATGAACTCGCACATCTGATTAGATTCAGCCGAGAAATTCAATATCATTCTTGTGGTGTCTCCTTCCCCTTTCTACTTCTGTTTGGGGGTATTTAGTTCTTGTCTGCCTTTATCCATGACCTTATTGGCTGCGTCTCCCAATACCTTATGACTATACCCCTTTCTCTAAATCTGCTGAGTGCCTCCCTTTCAGCCTCACAGTAGTCCTCAGGTAGAGAACAGTTGTGCTTAATCCTTATTAGCTCCCCATAGAGGGTACTGTTCACTAGACTATGTGGATGCAGACTTTGTGCATGGAGCGTGACATTTCCTGCTGTGGGTTTTCTGTGTAGCCTTGTGCATCATTTGTTATTTTTAACATACACCTGCAAATCCAGGAAAGGTAATTATGTGGCTAGTGATTTTCAGATTCAACTCGTTGTTTAAAATAGCAATACATGTTTCTCCTTCTACTTGAGTGCCCCGTAACACAACAAAAAGATTGTCAATATAGTTGACCCATAGGGCCAATTTATCCACCCAGTACTCACTCTGTTCCACCCAGGCCAAGTGCTTCTCCCACCAGCCCATGAAAAGAATTGCCTAACAAGGGGCGAAGCATGTGCCCATGGCAGTCCCCTGTATTTTCAAGTATAGTTGCCCGAAAACAGAAAAATATATTTTTATTAAGGCAAAGGGAAACAGATTGCAGCAACAAGATATTATGTTCTTGACATTTCAATGGTACTATTTTAAGAAAAATCTCACGTGCCTATAGGCCATCCTAGTGTGCTATGCAGGTATGCAAACTGGTAATGTCCAGTGTCATCAGGATAAAGTTGTCCTCCCATTGTATGTTTTGAATAATCCAGATAAAATCAGTCGTGTCCTGGATAAATAAACTAAGATCTCTCACCAGCGGAAACAGAAATGAATCACCATAGATAGATATTTTTTCCAGCAGGCTTCCCTTCGACGAAACAATGGGATGTCCCATTTGTGAATTTCAGGTATATGATAGAACGTTGGTAGGCGAGGAACCTCTACAATAAGAAATTGATATTCATCTTCCCCTAGGACACCTGTGTCCCGCCAACCATTCAACATTCTGTATATGAGCTGCTCAATAGAATCATGGTATGATGAAAGGTTCATTTGTAATTTGTAAAATGAATACTGACATTGACAAAGGCCATGAGGCCGAAAAGCATTTGTCAGTTTTTCGGTTGCTATAATTTATTGAATTAAATCAAATAAAGAAATGTTTAATATCAAGTGAGTGCACAGAGTTCCTGTGGGAGGATTGGAATATCCATCCATCTATCTACCTATCTATCTATCTCTATATATATAGATATATATAGATATATATAAATACACTCCCCGTTTGCGGTTCCTGACTTGCACCAGACCACAGATAGTGCATGGAATTCCGCTACTGCCTGTGCCTTTTAAACTGCAAAAACCTCTTTTGTGTCAAAAATAGAACCTGCACTCGAAGATGGGGGAACACTCCGTATCTTTATTTCCTCAAGCTGTAAAGCAGAAGATCCATATATACATCTGCCTGGTGGCGCTGCAAATATCCAAAGTTGCAATGAGATGCATTTCGGCTGATCTGACAGCCTTTCTCAATCAAAACAAATCACCATTTTATGTTTCTCACTAAATACCTCACTGTCATTGCACATGGAAGAAACACTTCCTGCTTGCAGTCATTATTTGTAATTAACATATTAGAGACCCAAACACTGTTGATTATAAAAGTTTTCAAATTACGCCTCTAATAGGACAGTGTTCAAATTTATAGCATCCGGAATTACATATTCTCATTTAATTTTATGACTGCAGCACAGTAACTTATTCATGCACAGGTCCACAAATGGAATTCCCGGTAATCCAGTGCTGCCCTTTCATCAAAGAAAGTTTTTTTTAGACAAAGTTCTGACCTCGGTGCAGCATGATCCACAAAGATATCCGTTCCCCATTCTCATGCTCCGCCAGTGCCATTTTGCGGTGCCCTGCTCCTGGCATTGGTTCAATCAAAGGGCAACAAGACGGGCTTCTCGCAGAATGGTGTAGTCCGACCAGGAGAGTCACCTGGACCCTCATCACAGAACATCTCCCTCTGCCCCAGCCCTCTTTCCATTTCCAGTTATTTATCCAAGCCTGAGGGCTAGCCGATATTATTTAAAGTATGTCACTCCACGTTTGCGGTTCGTGGCTTGTACCTCACTACCACCAGCGCCATTTATACAGCAAAAACCTCTTTTGCATCAAATAGAGAACCTGCACTCATAGACGATTCTCAGTTGTCACTGTTACTGCTCGTTTTCAGCTTTCTTTCTTTTTATATCAGCTTCAATATTCTGCAGCCTTTGTTCCACTTCTTTGTGGACTTTTTCTATCTCTTTGTTGTTACTTTCTGCTTTTTTAACCAATTCATTGTTTATGTTTTCAATCTCCTTAAAAGCTTTTCCCTATCAATAGTAGCATATTTAACGAGAATAAGTAGCATCTCATTTTAGGCTGCTGAATTATTGCGTTCCCACCCACCCAACCAACATATCTGGGTTAGGGTCTTAAAAGCTTGGAATTAACAGAGTGCCCAGTCCATATGGGAGTTTGCCCACATTTACATACCTTTGTAGGTAAGTGTTTGCCATCACTTGCTTAGTTCAATTTTGCTGAATTTTTCCAGTCTTTGAGGTTTCTGATTTAAGTTTAATTTTTCATGTTTCTCTGTGCCAGTAGACATGTTATTTATTCCAATGTCCAAATTAAGAAAAAGCAGCAAAGCTGTTTCCTGTCTTTCCCTGTCATTATTTTCTGCCATTTTTTGTAAATACTAGTTTTGTACTAAACCTCTTGTCCTGGAAATAGAAATTATTGCAGTGAATTAAATTTCCAATATATTATTGTGTATCTCTCCCACAACAATGTTGCAATGTTTGCAATTATATGCGCAATGTTTCCAGTGTTACTCACTGAGCCGTGGGAGCTTTCAGACACCAGTGCATGCTAAATCTACTCAATATCTCCCAATGTATGTTCCACTGGTGTCACCAGTTACATCTTTTGTGCCTCTCTTATCATTAAAGGAAAGTTATGGGGTGCACTCTGTTCAAATACGTTCCACATTTCTGTCTTTAGATGAACCGCAACAGAGCACCTGGCTGACAAAAAAGCAAGTCAGCCATGAATAGCAGAAGACAGGTTGCACTCACAACAGATGTATCTTATGCAAAAATATTCATTTTGGCAGCAAACTCCTCCATGTTTTGGCTAACAGAACCTTGTTCATGGTATATAAACATCATGTGACGCGGTGCATTTACATGTGATAAGACATGAATTAGATCCTGATTTCATTGAACAAATACATCCAAAAAGATTTTTACATAAATTGATCGCTATCCATAAAAATTCAGCCACGGACAAAAATTGCTCTAGATTACAAATATTAATTGCAAAAATAATGCCCGGTTACTCACCGGTAATATCCATTACTCCGAGTCCTGGTCTCCCCGTCCCATTCCTTACAAGTGAGCAGCTAGTCTGCTCCACAGAAACCTAGTACCTTGCAGAGCGTTTTGCCCCTCCCCCAGTATGGCGTCACCATCATGTGACAATAAAGGGGGAGGAGCGGCAGAGAAACTTCCTGAGAATACCAAAGACAAAAACCCAGAAACGAAACAATCACCCCAAAACCAAAAAGAGGGAGGGAGGGAAGGGCTCAGGAATGGGACGGGGAGACCAGGACTCGGAGTAATGGATATTACCGGTAAGTAACCGGGCATTACCTCCTTGTCCAGTCTCCCCGTCCCATTCCTTACAAGTGAGTCCATACCCAAGCACACGGTGATCGTAAGAAAAAAACAGACCAAACAGTTTAGAGAAAAAAAACAGGTCTATTTTAATCCACAGAAAACAGTACCGGTCACAAACCACTTACCGCAGAAAGGACACTAACCCCAAAGGAAGCAGAGGCCGCCATCCCCAACTGAAGACGATAAAGTGTAACAAAAGAAAGGGGAGAAGCCCACGTGGCAGCATTGCAAATGTCCCACAAAGAGGCCCCCTTGAACATGGCCCAGGAGGATGACAAGCTCCGAGTCGACCGACCCTGAACAGAAGAAGGCAGAGGACAGTGGGCAGAATCGTAAGCAGAAACTACAGCGCCCAGGACCCAACGAGACAAGGTGGACAAAGAAGGCCGAAGCCCCAGACCCGAGAGGCCATAGGTGACGAACAAGGAATCAACCGTACGGAAATCAGCCGTATGCACCAATAAGATGCGGAGAGCCCTCAGCACATCCAACTAATGGAGGAGCACCTCCTCAGGGGAGGCAGGAGCCGGAAAAAACACCGGGAGAACAATATCCTCCTGACGGTGAAAAGAAGACACCACCTCAGGAAGAAAGAACGGACTCGGACGGAGAATGACCATGTCAGCGCAAAAGCGCAAGAAGGTGGGAGAAGCCATCAGCGCCCCAATCACACCAACCCTCCGCCCAGAAGTTATGGCCACCAGGAAAATAACCTTAGCAGAAAGGAACTTCAGGGCCACAGAGTCCAAAGGCTCGAAAGGAGGACCCGTCAAAGCCCGCAGAATCAAGGGAAGAACCCAAGGAGGCACAGGAGAACGAGAGACAGGACGCTGAAGCAAGAAACTCCCCAGAAGGCGAGCCACCAACGGGGAGACAGAGGAAACAGACGAACCCCGAAAAGCAAGAATAGCAGCCCATTGCGCCCGCAGGAAAGAAACCGCAAGCCCCAAGACAAAACCATCCCGCAAGAAGTCCAACACCCCCACGGCCTCACAGGAGGCAGAAGAGAGACCCCTCCCAAGACACCAGGAGGAGAAACATCTCAAGCGAGGGGCATACGACTTCAAGGCGGAAGGACGCCTAGAAAGCCGGAGACATTGGGCAACTTCCACTGAGCAACCCAGACCCAGCAAACACAACCCCTCAAGCGTCAAACCCCCAGCCGGAGGCGGCGCAGGGAGGCAAACCCGAGAAGAGGAGCCCGCAGGGGGGAGGGAGACAGGGGAAACTTCCAACGAGGGCAAACTGAAAGGGCTAGCAGAAGGGGAAACCAAGACTGCCAAGACCACACCGGAACCACCAGGAGAACCTCCGCCCGAATCAACCGAAACTCCCGGAGGACCCTCGGAATGAAGGCAAATGGAGGGAAGGCAAACAGCAGACCCACCGCCCACGGAATCGAGAAAGCAACGGAGCCCCACGCTAACCGAGAGGGATCGCTGCAAAACAGAGGAAGAAGGGTGGAATCCTCCGAGGCATAAAAGATCCAGCCAAGGAAGTCGGAACCGGAGGACAAAAAGATCCAACAGAACCGGGGACAGACCCAGGGACACCGAGGAGGGGAACACCCAGCTCAAAGAAGCCGCAGGCCCAATCACCCACCCCGGAAGATAGACCGCCGTCAGAGACAAGAGACACGACTCGGCCCAAAAGCCGAACCTCCGGGACAGGAGAAATAGAGCATGACACAAGCCCCCAAGGCGATACACAGAAGCATGAACGACCAGAACTACGGTCTGCACCGAGACCGCCCGACCCAAAAGGAGAGGAGCGAACCAAAGAAGAGCAAACCAAACCGCCCCCAACTCCTTCCAAGCCGAGGACACGAGGGACTCGAAACGGGACCACCGACCCGAGCCTAGGAGGCACCCAGAACGGTAACCCACCCCAAAGCACAGGCATCCGTGGACAACACGACCACAGCCAGAGGAGGAAGGAGGACGAACCCCCGGGAAAAAAAACAGTGGGGACAACCACCACTGGAGATCCTCCCGAATCCCTGGAGCGACAGGTATCAGAGTCGCGTAGTCCAAGGAGGCAGGACCCCAGCATGACAGGACATGATGCAACAAGGGGTACAGACGTAGCCTGGCCCAAGGAAGGAGAAGCAAAGCGGATGCCAACACCCCGACACCGCAACCAGAGACGGGCAGACACCCGGGAAAGAAAGTCAACCGGCGCCCCCGGGAGAGGAACATAATGCCCAGGTCCAAGAGGAAGAGAGCCCCCAGGAACCACAGGGACAGGGAGGGCACCAGGGAGGACTTCCGGGGGCCGATGAAGCCAGCCAACCAGAAAGGGAAACACATGCAGCCCCCTGGAATGAAGAAAACCCACCAGAGGGGCCAAGAGCTCGGTGAAAACCCCAAAACATACCACCTGGGGGCACACACACAGCAGTGGGAGGACTCGAACCCTGGACCGCGAGGGCGGGCATCACCAAAGGTACAAGACGCACCAACGAGCCAAAGCATCTCGGTTGCAGAAACGCAACCATCAGATCCAGGGCTGCCAGGAAGCCACCCGGAAGCACCAGAGGCAGAAAGGACAGCAGAAACACCATCCGGAATGGACGACGGAGAACAAAGTGAAAGACCCGCTTCAGATCCAAAACAGGACGCCGAACTGAAGAATCCTTCCCGGAGACCAGAAAAAGGACCGAACAGCAGTCCCCACAACAGCCACCACCTCCAACAGAAGCCGTACACCCGCCAGCAACGCCTTCTGACGCAGAGGAAGACGGGGCAGGAGAGCCAGAACGAAACCCAGAGGTGGAGGAGAGGAAAACACCAACTGGCAACCCTCCGACACAGACCAAACCGCCCAGGCATCCGGAACAGACAATCACCGGGACAGGAAGGACTGGAGGTGACCACCAACAGGCATAGGCAGAAAAGCCAACGGGAAGAGGAGGAAGTGGGGGCAGCAACACCGGCAGGGGCACGGGACCAGGCACCCTCAGGGACCCCCGGTCACGACCCCAGGAATAAAAAATGGCCACGAAGCACCCCGAGCAGGAGGCCCGAAGGCACGGCGGCAGGCAAACCCACGTCCCCAAGAAGGAGGGCATGCAGGAGCCACAAGCACGCGGGACCACAAGCACGTCCACGGGAACCCACAAAGGGCAACCCAAGCAGGACCAAACACTGAGAAGACCCAGCTTACCAGGAACGCAACCAGGCAGGACGCCATGCAGTAACCGAAGCAGCATAAACAGCGTAGTGGCACACAGAGGGACAACAACCAGTGCACCTGCCACACCAGGAGGGCCAAGAGAGAGGAGGCATCCATACCATCCCGCAAAAGAAAAACCAGGGCCCAGACCATGTCAGCAGAACAGGCCCACGCCCCGACAAAAAAGCGGGAAGCAGCAGAGGAACGCCACACCCCACCAACAGCCTGCCGAGCCCGGAAGGCAGCAGCAACCCCCACACGTAGAAGCAGGAACAAGGATGCCATGAGGTGCATGCAGAGAGCACTGTCACACTGCCAGCAGAGCAGCAGGCAAACAAGGCGCAGAACAGTACATCGCGAGAGACGACTGTGCACTGAGAGAACCATGAGAGTCCGAAGGTGAAGAGGCATCCAGCACCACGACAGGAACGCAAAAGAGGAGGACACAAAGCAGCCACAGAGGACGGGACCCAAGAAAAAGGGACCCGCCGGAAAGGCATGAAGTTCCAAGGCCCTGTCCCCACACGGGAAACAGGGGGGGGGATGCTGAAAAAGCATTCGGCTGCCCAAAAACATCCCCAGGGAGCTGAGCACCCAGCAGGAAACACAGCTGAAAAACCCCGCCCGCTAAGCAGGGCGCATCGGGAACGGCATCGAGAGGAACGGCCGCTAGAGCAGGCCGGCATAGAGAGGAACGGCCGCTAGAGCAGGCCGAGGAGGCACAAAAACACAAGACGATGCAAACAGGATCCAAACCTGCGCAGGGAAACCCACACGGATTTCAAGCGCAACGCCTCCACCTTATGTAATAGGAACAAATGAGGCCAAAAAAGGTGGGTCACAGATAGAGCCTATACACACTACATGAGAGCTCCACAACTGCTCTCTTCATGTAAAGCATTGTGCTGTATAGCAACTGCCGGTGCACTTTCCAGAATAGAACCCATGAACATGGGTACCAAGCACCACGAGATCACTGAACAGATCACTCCAGTGCCCAAAAGCAAGCAGCAGCCAAAAAAGGAGGCACAGCCGGCCGCTAGAGCGGACCGAGCAAGTGACAGGGCCTCTCCCCACAAAACAACAAGAAGGTGGAGCCACAAAGAGCAGGGAACGAACCTCCGGTAGTCCCACAAGCATTAAGAAGTAAAAAAGGGAGCCGCTAAAGCAGGCCGCCACAATAACAACAAAGAAAGAGATAAACTTACCCCCAAACAGCTCCTGCTAGGACATCAGTAGACTGCGAATGCAGAAAAAAAAAAGAACAGGAAGTTTCTCTGCCGCTCCTCCCCCTTTATTGTCACATGATGGTGACGCCATACTGGGGGAGGGGCAAAAAGCTCTGCTAGGTACTAGGTTTCTGTGGAGCAGACTAGCTGCTCACTTGTAAGGAATGGGACGGGGAGACTGGACGAGGAGGTAATGGTATATACCTCAGTTTTTTAATCCATCAATGAATATAGAAGCAATACTGTCAAAACATCATATAATATATGTGTATACGATAACTCAAGTTAAAGAACTTCTGCTTGCATTTGAAAATCACGCTTAATATTCTGATCGCTTTTGCAAGATTGCTATTGCAGTTGCTAAAAAAAGATGAATGATCGGTTCGTGCTATTGCTTTGTTTCAGTACTTTTCGCTGTACAATTGTCCCAAAATGGGAGAATCATTACGCGACGTGGCGTCATGAGGTTAAAATCGGTAATTACACTGAACTTTAATAATGCAATATTTTAAATCACTCAATTACTCTGGCATAGATACAAATAAATTCCTGAGGTGTGGGTTTGTGCAGTTGCGGCTGCTCGCATTGCAAAGTGGTGGAGCGAGGGGTAATACAAACAAAAAAATCACATCAGACATAATTGAAAATATATAAAATGATTGGACTTACCTGCAGGTCGAGTGGCCGCCTTGCTCCTCTCTCCAGATTCCCCACTCCGGCAGTACAGGGCCGGTGCACATTGCACAGGCACCCAGATGCCAATCCTAGCACTTCTCTCATGCTGGGAATACTATTCGGATAGTATTGGTCTGAGTGGCCTGGTTTGCTGCTCAGACAGTGTCTGGGACTGTGCAACAGAGCTCGGGTTGGCGAAAGGCTAAATGTGCATGATGGTTTGCCATCCTAAGACGGCCGTTCAAACCGACATGCGTGCCTAGCAGTGCCTATTACTCCTCCAAAAGCTGACGACGGCTGTGCCCTGACCCAAAGGGCTCTGGCTCACAGCAAAAATAAAATTATAATAAAATAGTTTATTTTCATTTTATTTTTCTCGTTTGTCTCTGCTGGATTTTAGCTGGGGGGCAATGCTGCTCTGTCACATTGGAGGTGCTGCCCCTCAGTTTGTATCTCCAATTTTATTTGAACACCCCTTTGGCAAGGGATTTTTCTTGAGTCCCAACTAATTTGTCTATATTGATCGTAATGAAACAGATTTTAATTGACACATAATTCCTTAATCAAACCAATGTAAAATACATTACGCAAATCTATTGAACTCATCAAATGCCATGAAGATCATATTTGAGGAACTG
The DNA here is from genome assembly GCF_964261635.1 of Lissotriton helveticus. NCBI lineage: Eukaryota > Metazoa > Chordata > Amphibia > Caudata > Salamandridae > Lissotriton > Lissotriton helveticus. Next base: position 878,842,042 of record NC_136071.1, on the reverse strand, counting down.
TATGGGCACCAATCGTACAATCACATACCCAGTATAAGTGTGTTGCTAAGAGCGGTTGTGCTTATAATCGTCAGATTAGGTTACCTCCTTCAATTGTCATGATGCTTGCAAGTTAAAGCAATGTTCAGTTATGAGGACAGTTGGTGTCTCACAATAAAACACTTTAAAACAATTTATTATTATACATTTATTTTAAGTTTTACATATTTAGAAATTCAATATTTTGTATAAAGTAGAACATTAATATAATTACCAGTGGTAGTGCTTACCTTGATATAATGATACTCTCGATATTCTGTCTTTGATGTTTGGTACCATCAATATTCTGAGTTCGATATTAAGGGTGCACACCCTTGTACCATGAAACCATGGACATGGAAGAGGGACAAAATTGTAATGCCCGGAAATCTTCATATCTTCCACATCTCTTCCTTCTATTCTATCATTATGACAGATGGATCATACTCTCTGTGGTTAGTTCTTCACTTGGAGGCTGGTGTATGCATGATGGTTTGCAGAAATGTATCACTATATTTTGTCTACTGGGGAAGATTAAGGGAATTTGGAGCTTCGAGACACAGTGCACAAAGTCGCTTTAGCATGCTATATTGGTGCTGTGCGAAAAGAAAAATAGATGCCATCACTAGATCCCTAATACGGAAGCAAAATATAAGCATAAGTCTCCTAGCACACATATAAACACAATTATGAGTCATTCCATTTTTCTTACGTTCTACCATCTTTTTTTTAAATTGTATTCAAATTCTTCTGCCAGCCAAAACGTGTTTCATCAGTGGGCATGTCATCCTATGGCTTCCTATGGTCTGGAAAATCACATTAAACCTATCTTACAATGTATCCATTGCATATATCTTTAAATTGTACATCAGGTATGTCTCCCAGTTGGTATGTGGTCAAAATATCGAATCTAAAATATCGAGTAACACAAATATCGACTCCAAAATATAGAATGGACAAAATATCGAATGGACAGAATATAGGCATCAAAAATATAGTTTTTAAGGTAAGTAATGTAATATCGATTTTAAAAATATAGAAAGTCAAAATATCGAAGTACATAATATAGGTTATTAAAAATATCGAATATTTAATAATATCGATTTTTTTAAGTGTTTTGTATGTTAGTATATGTGTGAAAAGTGTATATTTTTTGTAATTTATTTTAAGTAATTAATTTTATGTTATTTAATTTTTGCGTAATTTAATTCTGTAGCAAGTTGTGGGTTTATAGGGGAATAGGGTGGGAAGTAATTTAATTATAATTAATTAAATATGTTAATTAATTTATTGGTATTTATTTTGAATAAATTGTTAATTAATTTTTAAATGGTAATTAATTAATTCTTAATTGAGAATTAATTTTTATTAATTGATAATTATGTGAATAATAATAATTTATTTTCTGTAGCGGTTGTGGGTTTATAGGGGAATTGGGTGGGAGGTAATTTAATTATAATTAATTAAATATGGTAATTAATTTATTGGCATTTATTTTGAATAAATTGTTAATTAATGTTTAATTGGTAAATAATTATTTCTTAATTGATAATTAATTTTTATTAATTGATAATTATGTGAATAATATTAATTTATTTTCTGTAGCAAGTTGTGGGTTTATAGGGGAATAGGGTGGGAAGTAATTTAATTATAATTAATTAAATATGTTAATTGATTTATTGGTATTTACTTTGAATACATTGTTAATAATTTTTAATTGGCAATGAATTAATTCCTAATTGGTAATTAATTTTTATTAATTGATTAATTGATAATTATGTGAATTATATTCATTTATTTTCACTAGAGTGGGAATAGTAAAATTTACCCCTATGCTATCCAACGCTTTCCCTACTGTTGCACTCACTGGAGTGAGAATAGTAATTTTTACCCCTACGCTATCCAACGCTTTCCCTACTGTTGCATTCACTGGAGTGGGAATAGTAATTTTTACCCCTATGCTATCCAACGCTTTCCCTACTGTTGCACTCACTGGAGTGAGAATAGTAATTTTTACCCCTACGCTATCCAACGCTTTCCCTACTGTTGCACTCTCTGGAGTGGGAATAGTAATGTTTACCCCTACGCTATCCAACGCTTTCCCTACTGTTGCATTCACTGGAGTGGGAATAGTAATTTTTACCCCTATGCTATCCAACGCTTTCCCTACTGTTACACTCACTGGAGTGAGAATAGTAATTTTTACCCCTACGCTATCCAACGCTTTCCCTACTGTTGCACTCTCTTGAGTGGGAATAGTAATTTTTACCCCTACTCTATCCAACGCCTTCCCTACTGTCGCACTCTCTGGAGTGGGAATAGTAATTTTTACCCCTACGCTATCCAACGCCTTCCCTACTGTTGCACTCACTGGAGTGGGAATAGTAATTTTTACCCATACGCTATCCAATGCTTTCCCTACTGTTGCACTCTCTGGAGTGGGAAAAGTAATTTTTAACCTCTACGTTATCCAACGCTTTCCCTACTGTTGCACTCTCATGAGTGGGAATAGTAATTTTTACCCCTACACTATCCAACGCTTTCCCTACTGTTGCACTCTCTGGAGTGGGAATAGTAATTTTTACCCCTACGCTATCCAACGCTTTCCCTACTGTTGCACTCTCTGGAGTGGGAATAGTAATTTTTACCCCTACGCTATCCAACGCTTTGCCTACTGTTGCACTATCGGGAGTGGGAATAGTAATTTTTACCCCTATGCTATCCAATGCTTTCCCTACTGTTGCACTCTTTGGAGAGGGAATAGTAATTTTTACCCCTACGTTATCCAACGCTTTACCTACTGTTGCACTTCCAGGAGAGGGAATAGTAACTTTTACACTCCCGCTATCCTACGGTAATGATATTGTCTATTTTTTATTAATATTATGTTAATATATATATATATATACATATATATATATATATCCAAAAATTGCAGGAACACCAAATTTCGAGAAGACACTAGGGAGTTGAAATTACACGCTTTATTAGTGTCGACATCTTGCAGGCAGCTCCTCTGCCAAGGAGCCATGACCAGTCTAAGAACGCACAGGACGCGTTTCGGGAATAGGAATCCCTTCATCAGCAGCGTTCATGGCAGGTAGGGTTGCGTCTTGCGTGAAAGTCTATTTACCCGCTCATCGTGGGCGTGGCCATCACTCTGGCCTTGTGGTAAATGTAGTTCATGGTTTCCCCAAGTGGGTGCGCTCCCCATCTTCTGCCGGTTAAAAATTAAAGCCCCAGTGGGTTGTCGTGGGTCTTGGTTGAAAGCTGCCCACGCCTTGCAGATGTCAACTTGGTGACGCACCAGCACTCCCCGCCAAGCGCTGGGCGCTCTCCCTCCCAAGAAACCGCACTCCGTGGTGCAGCTGCGGGATCCGCCACAGCGGTGGGTCTTGCTCGCGACCGGGCCGGCCGCTGAAACATCCAAAAATTGCAGGAACACCAAATTTCGAGAAGACACCAGGGAGTTGAAATTACACGCTTTATTAGTGTCGACATCTTGCAGGCAGCTCCTCTGCCAAGGAGCCATGACCAGTCTAAGAGTGATGGCCACGCCCACGATGAGCGGGTAAATAGACTTTCACGCAAGACGCAACCCTACCTGCCATGAACGCTGCTGATGAAGGGATTCCTATTCCCGAAACGCGTCCTGTGCGTTCTTAGACTGGTCATGGCTCCTTGGCAGAGGAGCTGCCTGCAAGATGTCGACACTAATAAAGCGTGTAATTTCAACTCCCTGGTGTCTTCTCGAAATTTGGTGTTCCTGCAATTTTTGGATGTTTCAGCGGCCGGCCCGGTCGCGAGCAAGACCCACCGCTGTGGCGGATCCCGCAGCTGCACCACGGAGTGCGGTTTCTTGGGAGGGAGAGCGCCCAGCGCTTGGCGGGGAGTGCTGGTGCGTCACCAAGTTGACATCTGCAAGGCGTGGGCAGCTTTCAACCAAGACCCACGACAACCCACTGGGGCTTTAATTTTTAACCGGCAGAAGATGGGGAGCGCACCCACTTGGGGAAACCATGAACTACATTTACCACAAGGCCAGAGTGATGGCCACGCCCACGATGAGCGGGTAAATAGACTTTCACGCAAGACGCAACCCTACCTGCCATGAACGCTGCTGATGAAGGGATTCCTATTCCCGAAACGCGTCCTGTGCGTTCTTAGACTGGTCATGGCTCCTTGGCAGAGGAGCTGCCTGCAAGATGTCGACACTAATAAAGCGTGTAATTTCAACTCCCTGGTGTCTTCTCGAAATTTGGTGTTCCTGCAATTTTTGGATGTTTCAGCGGCCGGCCCGGTCGCGAGCAAGACCCACCGCTGTGGCGGATCCCGCAGCTGCACCACGGAGTGCGGTTTCTTGGGAGGGAGAGCGCCCAGCGCTTGGCGGGGAGTGCTGGTGCGTCACCAAGTTGACATCTGCAAGGCGTGGGCAGCTTTCAACCAAGACCCACGACAACCCACTGGGGCTTTAATTTTTAACCGGCAGAAGATGGGGAGCGCACCCACTTGGGGAAACCATGAACTACATTTACCACAAGGCCAGAGTGATGGCCACGCCCACGATGAGCGGGTAAATAGACTTTCACGCAAGACGCAACCCTACCTGCCATGAACGCTGCTGATGAAGGGATTCCTATTCCCGAAACGCGTCCTGTGCGTTCTTAGACTGGTCATGGCTCCTTGGCAGAGGAGCTGCCTGCAAGATGTCGACACTAATAAAGCGTGTAATTTCAACTCCCTGGTGTCTTCTCGAAATTTGGTGTTCCTGCAATTTTTGGATGTTTCAGCGGCCGGCCCGGTCGCGAGCAAGACCCACCGCTGTGGCGGATCCCGCAGCTGCACCACGGAGTGCGGTTTCTTGGGAGGGAGAGCGCCCAGCGCTTGGCGGGGAGTGCTGGTGCGTCACCAAGTTGACATCTGCAAGGCGTGGGCAGCTTTCAACCAAGACCCACGACAACCCACTGGGGCTTTAATTTTTAACCGGCAGAAGATGGGGAGCGCACCCACTTGGGGAAACCATGAACTACATTTACCACAAGGCCAGAGTGATGGCCACGCCCACGATGAGCGGGTAAATAGACTTTCACGCAAGACGCAACCCTACCTGCCATGAACGCTGCTGATGAAGGGATTCCTATTCCCGAAAGGCGTCCTGTGCGTTCTTAGACTGGTCATGGCTCCTTGGCAGAGGAGCTGCCTGCAAGATGTCGACACTAATAAAGCGTGTAATTTCAACTCCCTGGTGTCTTCTCGAAATTTGGTGTTCCTGCAATTTTTGGATGTTTCAGCGGCCGGCCCGGTCGCGAGCAAGACCCACCGCTGTGGCGGATCCCGCAGCTGCACCACGGAGTGCGGTTTCTTGGGAGGGAGAGCGCCCAGCGCTTGGCGGGGAGTGCTGGTGCGTCACCAAGTTGACATCTGCAAGGCGTGGGCAGCTTTCAACCAAGACCCACGACAACCCACTGGGGCTTTAATTTTTAACCGGCAGAAGATGGGGAGCGCACCCACTTGGGGAAACCATGAACTACATTTACCACAAGGCCAGAGTGATGGCCACGCCCACGATGAGCGGGTAAATAGACTTTCACGCAAGACGCAACCCTACCTGCCATGAACGCTGCTGATGAAGGGATTCCTATTCCCGAAACGCGTCCTGTGCGTTCTTAGACTGGTCATGGCTCCTTGGCAGAGGAGCTGCCTGCAAGATGTCGACACTAATAAAGCGTGTAATTTCAACTCCCTGGTGTCTTCTCGAAATTTGGTGTTCCTGCAATTTTTGGATGTTTCAGCGGCCGGCCCGGTCGCGAGCAAGACCCACCGCTGTGGCGGATCCCGCAGCTGCACCACGGAGTGCGGTTTCTTGGGAGGGAGAGCGCCCAGCGCTTGGCGGGGAGTGCTGGTGCGTCACCAAGTTGACATCTGCAAGGCGTGGGCAGCTTTCAACCAAGACCCACGACAACCCACTGGGGCTTTAATTTTTAACCGGCAGAAGATGGGGAGCGCACCCACTTGGGGAAACCATGAACTACATTTACCACAAGGCCAGAGTGATGGCCACGCCCACGATGAGCGGGTAAATAGACTTTCACGCAAGACGCAACCCTACCTGCCATGAACGCTGCTGATGAAGGGATTCCTATTCCCGAAACGCGTCCTGTGCGTTCTTAGACTGGTCATGGCTCCTTGGCAGAGGAGCTGCCTGCAAGATGTCGACACTAATAAAGCGTGTAATTTCAACTCCCTGGTGTCTTCTCGAAATTTGGTGTTCCTGCAATTTTTGGATGTTTCAGCGGCCGGCCCGGTCGCGAGCAAGACCCACCGCTGTGGCGGATCCCGCAGCTGCACCACGGAGTGCGGTTTCTTGGGAGGGAGAGCGCCCAGCGCTTGGCGGGGAGTGCTGGTGCGTCACCAAGTTGACATCTGCAAGGCGTGGGCAGCTTTCAACCAAGACCCACGACAACCCACTGGGGCTTTAATTTTTAACCGGCAGAAGATGGGGAGCGCACCCACTTGGGGAAACCATGAACTACATTTACCACAAGGCCAGAGTGATGGCCACGCCCACGATGAGCGGGTAAATAGACTTTCACGCAAGACGCAACCCTACCTGCCATGAACGCTGCTGATGAAGGGATTCCTATTCCCGAAACGCGTCCTGTGCGTTCTTAGACTGGTCATGGCTCCTTGGCAGAGGAGCTGCCTGCAAGATGTCGACACTAATAAAGCGTGTAATTTCAACTCCCTCGTGTCTTCTCGAAATTTGGTGTTCCTGCAATTTTTGGATGTTTCAGCGGCCGGCCCGGTCGCGAGCAAGACCCACCGCTGTGGCGGATCCCGCAGCTGCACCACGGAGTGCGGTTTCTTGGGAGGGAGAGCGCCCAGCGCTTGGCGGGGAGTGCTGGTGCGTCACCAAGTTGACATCTGCAAGGCGTGGGCAGCTTTCAACCAAGACCCACGACAACCCACTGGGGCTTTAATTTTTAACCGGCAGAAGATGGGGAGCGCACCCACTTGGGGAAACCATGAACTACATTTACCACAAGGCCAGAGTGATGGCCACGCCCACGATGAGCGGGTAAATAGACTTTCACGCAAGACGCAACCCTACCTGCCATGAACGCTGCTGATGAAGGGATTCCTATTCCCGAAAGGCGTCCTGTGCGTTCTTAGACTGGTCATGGCTCCTTGGCAGAGGAGCTGCCTGCAAGATGTCGACACTAATAAAGCGTGTAATTTCAACTCCCTGGTGTCTTCTCGAAATTTGGTGTTCCTGCAATTTTTGGATGTTTCAGCGGCCGGCCCGGTCGCGAGCAAGACCCACCGCTGTGGCGGATCCCGCAGCTGCACCACGGAGTGCGGTTTCTTGGGAGGGAGAGCGCCCAGCGCTTGGCGGGGAGTGCTGGTGCGTCACCAAGTTGACATCTGCAAGGCGTGGGCAGCTTTCAACCAAGACCCACGACAACCCACTGGGGCTTTAATTTTTAACCGGCAGAAGATGGGGAGCGCACCCACTTGGGGAAACCATGAACTACATTTACCACAAGGCCAGAGTGATGGCCACGCCCACGATGAGCGGGTAAATAGACTTTCACGCAAGACGCAACCCTACCTGCCATGAACGCTGCTGATGAAGGGATTCCTATTCCCGAAACGCGTCCTGTGCGTTCTTAGACTGGTCATGGCTCCTTGGCAGAGGAGCTGCCTGCAAGATGTCGACACTAATAAAGCGTGTAATTTCAACTCCCTGGTGTCTTCTCGAAATTTGGTGTTCCTGCAATTTTTGGATGTTTCAGCGGCCGGCCCGGTCGCGAGCAAGACCCACCGCTGTGGCGGATCCCGCAGCTGCACCACGGAGTGCGGTTTCTTGGGAGGGAGAGCGCCCAGCGCTTGGCGGGGAGTGCTGGTGCGTCACCAAGTTGACATCTGCAAGGCGTGGGCAGCTTTCAACCAAGACCCACGACAACCCACTGGGGCTTTAATTTTTAACCGGCAGAAGATGGGGAGCGCACCCACTTGGGGAAACCATGAACTACATTTACCACAAGGGCAGAGTGATGGCCACGCCCATGATGAGCGGGTAAATAGACTTTCACGCAAGACGCAACCCTACCTGCCATGAACGCTGCTGATGAAGGGATTCCTATTCCCGAAACGCGTCCTGTGCGTTCTTAGACTGGTCATGGCTCCTTGGCAGAGGAGCTGCCTGCAAGATGTCGACACTAATAAAGCGTGTAATTTCAACTCCCTGGTGTCTTCTCGAAATTTGGTGTTCCTGCAATTTTTGGATGTTTCAGCGGCCGGCCCGGTCGCGAGCAAGACCCACCGCTGTGGCGGATCCCGCAGCTGCACCACGGAGTGCGGTTTCTTGGGAGGGAGAGCGCCCAGCGCTTGGCGGGGAGTGCTGGTGCGTCACCAAGTTGACATCTGCAAGGCGTGGGCAGCTTTCAACCAAGACCCACGACAACCCACTGGGGCTTTAATTTTTAACCGGCAGAAGATGGGGAGCGCACCCACTTGGGGAAACCATGAACTACATTTACCACAAGGCCAGAGTGATGGCCACGCCCACGATGAGCGGGTAAATAGACTTTCACGCAAGACGCAACCCTACCTGCCATGAACGCTGCTGATGAAGGGATTCCTATTCCCGAAACGCGTCCTGTGCGTTCTTAGACTGGTCATGGCTCCTTGGCAGAGGAGCTGCCTGCAAGATGTCGACACTAATAAAGCGTGTAATTTCAACTCCCTGGTGTCTTCTCGAAATTTGGTGTTCCTGCAATTTTTGGATGTTTCAGCGGCCGGCCCGGTCGCGAGCAAGACCCACCGCTGTGGCGGATCCCGCAGCTGCACCACGGAGTGCGGTTTCTTGGGAGGGAGAGCGCCCAGCGCTTGGCGGGGAGTGCTGGTGCGTCACCAAGTTGACATCTGCAAGGCGTGGGCAGCTTTCAACCAAGACCCACGACAACCCACTGGGGCTTTAATTTTTAACCGGCAGAAGATGGGGAGCGCACCCACTTGGGGAAACCATGAACTACATTTACCACAAGGCCAGAGTGATGGCCACGCCCACGATGAGCGGGTAAATAGACTTTCACGCAAGACGCAACCCTACCTGCCATGAACGCTGCTGATGAAGGGATTCCTATTCCCGAAACGCGTCCTGTGCGTTCTTAGACTGGTCATGGCTCCTTGGCAGAGGAGCTGCCTGCAAGATGTCGACACTAATAAAGCGTGTAATTTCAACTCCCTGGTGTCTTCTCGAAATTTGGTGTTCCTGCAATTTTTGGATGTTTCAGCGGCCGGCCTGGTCGCGAGCAAGACCCACCGCTGTGGCGGATCCCGCAGCTGCACCACGGAGTGCGGTTTCTTGGGAGGGAGAGCGCCCAGCGCTTGGCGGGGAGTGCTGGTGCGTCACCAAGTTGACATCTGCAAGGCGTGGGCAGCTTTCAACCAAGACCCACGACAACCCACTGGGGCTTTAATTTTTAACCGGCAGAAGATGGGGAGCGCACCCACTTGGGGAAACCATGAACTACATTTACCACAAGGCCAGAGTGATGGCCACGCCCACGATGAGCGGGTAAATAGACTTTCACGCAAGACGCAACCCTACCTGCCATGAACGCTGCTGATGAAGGGATTCCTATTCCCGAAACGCGTCCTGTGCGTTCTTAGACTGGTCATGGCTCCTTGGCAGAGGAGCTGCCTGCAAGATGTCGACACTAATAAAGCGTGTAATTTCAACTCCCTGGTGTCTTCTCGAAATTTGGTGTTCCTGCAATTTTTGGATGTTTCAGCGGCCGGCCCGGTCGCGAGCAAGACCCACCGCTGTGGCGGATCCCGCAGCTGCACCACGGAGTGCGGTTTCTTGGGAGGGAGAGCGCCCAGCGCTTGGCGGGGAGTGCTGGTGCGTCACCAAGTTGACATCTGCAAGGCGTGGGCAGCTTTCAACCAAGACCCACGACAACCCACTGGGGCTTTAATTTTTAACCGGCAGAAGATGGGGAGCGCACCCACTTGGGGAAACCATGAACTACATTTACCACAAGGCCAGAGTGATGGCCACGCCCACGATGAGCGGGTAAATAGACTTTCACGCAAGACGCAACCCTACCTGCCATGAACGCTGCTGATGAAGGGATTCCTATTCCCGAAACGCGTCCTGTGCGTTCTTAGACTGGTCATGGCTCCTTGGCAGAGGAGCTGCCTGCAAGATGTCGACACTAATAAAGCGTGTAATTTCAACTCCCTGGTGTCTTCTCGAAATTTGGTGTTCCTGCAATTTTTGGATGTTTCAGCGGCCGGCCCGGTCGCGAGCAAGACCCACCGCTGTGGCGGATCCCGCAGCTGCACCACGGAGTGCGGTTTCTTGGGAGGGAGAGCGCCCAGCGCTTGGCGGGGAGTGCTGGTGCGTCACCAAGTTGACATCTGCAAGGCGTGGGCAGCTTTCAACCAAGACCCACGACAACCCACTGGGGCTTTAATTTTTAACCGGCAGAAGATGGGGAGCGCACCCACTTGGGGAAACCATGAACTACATTTACCACAAGGCCAGAGTGATGGCCACGCCCACGATGAGCGGGTAAATAGACTTTCACGCAAGACGCAACCCTACCTGCCATGAACGCTGCTGATGAAGGGATTCCTATTCCCGAAACGCGTCCTGTGCGTTCTTAGACTGGTCATGGCTCCTTGGCAGAGGAGCTGCCTGCAAGATGTCGACACTAATAAAGCGTGTAATTTCAACTCCCTGGTGTCTTCTCGAAATTTGGTGTTCCTGCAATTTTTGGATGTTTCAGCGGCCGGCCCGGTCGCGAGCAAGACCCACCGCTGTGGCGGATCCCGCAGCTGCACCACGGAGTGCGGTTTCTTGGGAGGGAGAGCGCCCAGCGCTTGGCGGGGAGTGCTGGTGCGTCACCAAGTTGACATCTGCAAGGCGTGGGCAGCTTTCAACCAAGACCCACGACAACCCACTGGGGCTTTAATTTTTAACCGGCAGAAGATGGGGAGCGCACCCACTTGGGGAAACCATGAACTACATTTACCACAAGGCCAGAGTGATGGCCACGCCCACGATGAGCGGGTAAATAGACTTTCACGCAAGACGCAACCCTACCTGCCATGAACGCTGCTGATGAAGGGATTCCTATTCCCGAAACGCGTCCTGTGCGTTCTTAGACTGGTCATGGCTCCTTGGCAGAGGAGCTGCCTGCAAGATGTCGACACTAATAAAGCGTGTAATTTCAACTCCCTGGTGTCTTCTCGAAATTTGGTGTTCCTGCAATTTTTGGATATATATATATATATATATATATGTTTAAACATATATGATTGTATGTTTTGTATAAGTTAAATTAATTATTTAATAATTGTAAGGTAATTTAAGTATTTTGAAGTATATTTTAGCTATTTATTTTTTATATTTGTTTTTAATTTTACATTATTTTTAAGAAATTCAATATTTTTACAAAGTATATATTTTTAAACGATATTTTGGATTCTATATTTTGGTACTTACCTGTTTGTAGATAGTAATTCGATATTTTGTCTGTCGATATTTTGGCATCGATATTTTGGGTAGTCTATATTTTGTCCCTCGAAATTTAGTCAGTGATCCTCCGACATGACTCATACCACTTTGTGTACATTTTAATTACATATTTGACATTCTTTGTCACCTGAACACCTCTCTTATTTGATTGCTACAAAACCCAGTACGAGTATACTTAAAATGCAAGTGATTAGATTGATTTAATTATATATGTGATACAAAACTCATTGTGCACAAACACCACATTATTTTATTATTTCGTGTTATAAGTGTTTTATAAATGTTGTCTCCAAAAAGAGAATACATCCTTCTAACTTCGCCAAATCTTCAAACCATGCATGCACTCAATATTCATTACCAGTCACTTTCCTTCAACATCTTTGGTTGGATCTTTAAACATTTTCGACTGGCGCTATAAAATGTCCTTGGTGGTATGTTAAGGCACTGCTTGCTCCAGACAAAGTTTACCACTGTATTAAACAGGATTCTGGAGGTGGTCATGTACGACAAGAAAGCTTATGCATATTTGTTGTGCAGCATTATTTTGTTGTGGTGATGTGTTCTGTTGTTTTTGTACAGCTGTGTTTTTGTGTTCTGTTGTTGACATGTGACTTTGTCGTGTTGTACTTCACTTGTTGTTTGGCTGACTGGCTGGGATTTAATTTGGTATTTGCCCAGTTACATTTTTAATCAGGTTGTTTTGCTGCCTTGTGTGTGGTTTAGTGCTACATTCAGTTGTTCACTTTAGATATGTCAACATATTCTACTACATTTCCAGCAAAAAGCAGCACATGCCTTGAAAGTTCCTTTGACATGTAACTATTTACCGCTGGCTAAGGCAATGCTCCAGTTCTTCGACTACATAAGACACCAGCCAGCCCATAATTGTGGCAAATATTTCTTCTTAATTTAGGAATCCCAGTGCTCACTTTATGTGATACAGCTGCTTATGTTTTACCACTATTACTTGTCATCCAATGAATACAGCAGCATGTGTGTATTGCTCTCTATTCTGAAGTACACAACTGCTTCATTTCTCCTTAGCATGTCTTTCTCTATTTATTTATTTATTTATTTTCCACATTTATTAAGCGCACTGTTACCGAAACGGTGTCCTGGCGCTGAGAAACAGGGTACATAATACAGTGTTTCTATACATTGATCTCTGCTTGATATTAGATTATCATGCTGGGATCAATTTAATTCGAAAAGTATGAAAAGATTCATGCAAAACTGAGCAACACGTATTGAGTAATGAGAGAAATCTGTCATTTGTTTTACTTCTGTAACTTTGAGCTCAAGATTTTCATGACAAAGGTCAGTTTTATATGTGAGAAATGCAACATATTTGGAAATATCATGTAATATGTTTCTTTCTTTTTATTTCCATACACTTTTTTCTTCCAGAAAATAAAGGGGGTTCTGCAAACACAGTTGGTTTGTCACCTAAAAACGAACTGGTTACAAGACCAGGCAACAACCTTGGCATGGGAAGAGGAGCTGCATCACCAGTGCCACGTATAGCAGTGACACAACCTCCTGCGCCTCGAGCTGGAGTGATGCATCAACAGGGTCCACACCCCGGGATGGGCAGAGGACAGCCACGACATTAATTGACTATGCAATTTCTCAAGTTGCTTTGGTTTATTACTTGAAGTGGGTACACTTTCAATGGACAACTTGATTTTATTTTTTTCACAACAAACTATTGAGACCCAAACATTATATAAAACTACCCACCTTACTGCTGTCAATAAATATGTTTCTGTGATCAAAAATGTGCTTTTCAAATTTAATGTCTCACGTATGCTACGTTTGGAAAAGATTATAAGAGGTGTGGAAAAACTATCAAGTAAAGATTTTAAAAAATAGGATTTATCGTGGAACATATCAGTTGCAATTGTTTTTCACTAAGCACACCAAATTTCATCTGATGTTATAGCTAACTAGCTCTAGTACTGACCTGGTCGAATAAAAAAAAATGTGAGCAACACTTCAGAGAACTGATCTTGAAAATTGCAAAATAAACAAATTACAGATTTCTTTCATTACTTAATGCATGTTGCAGATTAAACCTGTGACAATGTTATTGAGAGGACCTGCTTGCAGAAATGACATCTGAGTCATTCTGGCCTGATTCTACAGTTGGTTAGGCATCTGATGTAGGGTGGAGCTGAGCAGGCACATCTTTGCGCACAAATATAGGAGAAAGAAGCTGAAACTATTTGACCACCTCTCTGGACTCATTTGTTATGCTATGTTATGCAGATTTGTAGAGCGTACAATCATGTGAGAGTTTACTCTGGTGGTGACCATTTAATTTAATTTAATTTAATTTAAATGCAGAATGTAGCAGATGCTTTCATTGCAGGTTAGCAAGGATGTGAAGCAAGGAGAGAGTATTTGTCTATATATCTGTGTTTACATATCTGTAAGAAATTGGGTTGTTGGTTGACTAGGGTGAGAGCTCTGGTGAAGCAGCAACCACAGTCCTTGTCAGGGTGAGGCGCGAGCCAACTCTAAATTAACCTGTGGTCAACCCTGTGGTAGCTTGGCACAGAGCAGTCAGGCTTAACTTAGAAGCAATGCGTAAAGTGTTTGTGCAAGACTTCAAGTAGTAATAAAGTGAAAAACGTCCCGCAAAATGATGCCTCACCAAGTTAAAAAAAAAATAGAATGTTCTTTAATAGATAAAACAATACCAGAACATCCAATCAGTAGAACCGGCAATAGGCAATGAAAAACACTTTAGTGAAAATAGCGCCAAAAAGCATGCAAAGTGCTAACTATGGATATCAGGTCGCACTGGCTCAGGACAAAGTCACAAGTTCAGGCCGACTGCAATAGATGGCTGGCCAGCTACAATGACACAGACAGGCCCGTTGAACAGAGTGCCTTAAATTCTAGTTTACAGAGCGTTATGAAGTTCAGCATCGAAGAAGCGTCATGCAGCCGAAGTGATGAATTGTTTCCGAGATGTGGAGAGAGCCTTTGTCAGCGTTTAGAATTCCATTGACGTGGCTTGTGGTGCGAAGTCTGTAGTCAAGGGTGCGGCACTCAGTCAGTTCCGAGGTACTGTGAGGCTGTGGTGAGGAGTCCTATGTCATCGTCAAGGCTGCTATTGACGAGGGATGAGAGGGCCTGCACCAAAGATGTGTCATGCAGCAGGAGTTCCGATGGGGCTGCAAGGGCGATACAGGTCTGGGGAGAGGATGTAGCCTTACGGCTAGAGCGGTCGACATCGAAGCTGGGGAACCGGGTTCCTATCTCAGCAAAAACGCTCAACATCCTGTAATTCTGGGGAAATCACTTAATCTCCCCATGCCTAACAAACATTAATGGATCCTCATGTAATGAAACTGGTGCTCATGTAAAGTGAACTGATACCCAATGTCTCGAGTCTAGTTCGCTCTATATAAATCTCTTTAAAAAAAAAAAGGCCTTTACGACGTGTACGATCCATGCAGCAGTGGTGATGCGTCCGTTTTGCTCAGGTTTGTACTGCTCAGCAGAGGAGATGCACCTGTTCTGCTGGATTCACAGAAGCTGGCAGAGCACCGTAAGCCCACTTCCAAGGGTTCAGGACTGAGGTGGCACCACATTGCAGGGTAGACTCACAGATGGCAGAGTCCTAAGGCCAGCAAAAATGAAGTCAGCAAAGCAGAAGGTCTGAAGGAAAAAAGTTAGGGAGGAAATCAAGCCAAGATCTAACAATATCTATCTATCTATCTATAGACAGACAGACAGACAGACAGACAGACAGACAGACAGACAGGCAGACAGACAGGCAGACAGACAGACAGACAGACAGACAGGCAGGCAGGCAGGCAGGCAGACAGACAGACAGACAGACAGACAGACAGACAGACAGACAGACAGACAGACCGATAGATAGATAGATAGATAGATAGATAGATAGATAGATAGATAGATAGATAGATAGTTAGATAGATAGATAGATAGACAGATAGATAGATAGATAGATAAATAGATAGATAAATAGATAGATAGATACTGTTAAATTGCTATATTATCATGCATTTTAATATATAACAGGGATGGGAGTGGCTTCAAGTTGCCACGGTCATCTAGTGCCATGCCAAAAAGCATTCAAGTGGTACACACTCAATAACACCTTCAAAAACATGTTCATCAACCAATTCAGGCATAATTCCAATCATCCAAACAGGCAGATTTATGTCATACATCAGTATTTGTCAGCAATATCTGCAGATAATTTGGGCACACACCAGCAGGTTTAGTGTGAATTAAAATGATCAAACCAAATCATATGGTTTTAAATATTCAACCTGAAAATAAGCGTCTTTCTTTTACATTCCTCAACAGACCTTAAAAATATTAAATATGCAAAAAGTTTTGCTGCATAAGCATTTAATCCGAGGAATTGTTACCTTTATTGATAGATGCCAACATATCCTGCCTTTAGCAACTGAATCTATGCTTTCTTGAAACTAAGCCTACCAAATTGTCTAATTTGTGGCAGTTATTTTCTTTTTTGCACATTTTCTAAAGAATTTCATATTGGTTTGGGGCTTTCAGGTCACCAGTAAAATATTTCTAATTTAATAATAGATATCTAATCAATCACATTTTTGTTTTAGCATTTTGGCTTTCTTACTTTCATTCCAGATTCCCATACCATATTTCATGCAATCTGGACATAGCAAACTGCTCTCGTGATATGTTATCTAAAAATAAAAATTCAAGTTTAACTCATTTCTTTAACTGTTCATTTGTAGACTGAAGTTGATAATTCCCAGTCACAATTCCAGATTCATACTCTATTTTGTGCAACTTTCAGGCCTCACTATTATTTTCCCTAAGGAAAATGTCATCCTCATTCCATAATGTATGGCACAGTAATATTTAAAGCAATACCCAGGACAATGTTTGAACCTCCATCTACTCATGAAATTTGTGAAATTGGGATTTTAAGAAAGCTAATGATATGGGAGCATGATCCAAAAAAAGAATTGTTTTAACTGTAAGCGCACATTAGTGCCTCAAGCAAATATAAACCTGTTTAATACATATGATGTGGACTACTGCATATTCATTGTTTCTTCCTGTAAAACTAAGTGCCATCTAAACTTACATCTTTCCCAGGTTTCATATTGTTTAGTTTTCGGCTAGCCTAGGCGAAGAGTTCCTAAGACTTCAAGCCACTTCCTCTGTCAATTATCGCAGTCGACGCGGCCAAAGTTTTTGACTGTGTTAACAGGCATTTTCTAGACAGAACCTTGAATGTTATGGGCTTTAACTCGGGTTTTAGAGAGGTCATTAAAAAAATATATAGCTCACCACGTGTTCGCATCTTAGTTAATGGTAGCCTTTTCCCGCCTTTCAATATAGAACGTGGAACAAGGCAGGGATGCCCGTTGTCGCCCATTTTATTTGATATCTACCTGGAGCCTTTCGCTCAGAGTTTAAGGTTAAATAAAAAGATCGTTCCATTTAAAGTGGGTGGGTTTGTTAGAAAATTGGCTATTTATGCAGATGATTTAGTTGTGTTTTCATCTAGTGTAGACACTACCCTGCACGAGCTTATGCATGAAACTGAAACCTTCGGGAAGTTCTCAGGTTATGAGATAAACAAAGATAAAAACGAAGGTTATGGCCTGGAACATTGCTAATCAGGGGGAAGCAAACGTGACAGAACTTAGATACCTTGGAATTACAATAACTCAAGATCCTAGGAAAATTCCAAAGGTGAATCTAGCTAGAGTTTAAATGGAATTTGAGATTCTCTTACAAAGATGGCAGAACATACCCCTATCACAATACGGTCGAGTCAATCTGATTAAAATGTGTGTTCTCCCAACATATACTTATCTTTTTAATAACATACCTCTGGAATTCCCAAAAGCTGAGATTCTTAAAATTCAGGGTAGGATTTCCTCTTTCATTTGGGCAGGAAAAGGGATTAGACTGTCCTGGAAAAAACTTAGGCGTAAGCTAACACACTTTTAGCTCTACTACTGGGCCTATCAACTAAAACATGCTAGGATGTTACTAAACACCCCAGATAATTCTTTAATTGGTAATATGTTCAAAGCTATGCTGGAGGGGGTAAAAGACTATGGTTTTATGCACAAATTTGGCTCTCCCAAATTCTACAAAAATGTTTGTCTGAAAACGCTGGGAATGGCGGCCAAGCTTTGGTCGGACTGTCGAGTCTGTCTGGGGCTTTCTTACTACAGCGAATGGGCTCCAGTGTGGGACTCTCCTGGAATGCCGGGGTGCCTTTTAGATGCCCTAGCTTATCCACTAATAGCGGCAGGAGCCCTAGTTTGGGGGGATCTGGTAGTGGACAGTAAATGTCTCCCTTGGGAGTTCTGGAATCAAACCACAGCTAGAACTCTGTCCAGATTTAAGTACTATCAGCTTACGTCATGGTGTAAATCTCTAAGTTGGTCGTGTTGTCTGGATGATGACATGGAGAAGGATCTGCAAAATCAATCTCCGATGAAGAAAGTCACCCTATGGTATAACTATCTTCTGGCTGCAGCAGAAAGAAGAATAGATAAGCTGTATAGGTCTGGGTGAATTACTTGCCTGGCGAAGAATGGAAGGAGTTATGGCAAGTATCTATTGAATGCTTTATTCAGTGATTAAATCTGCTGCACTCAGAAGAAATCATTTCTTCACACTCCATAGGATATACTGGACCCCTTTTAAGGTCCCTAAACTGAAGGGTGGAGGAGCAGCAAACTGTTGGAGGTGTGGCTTTCATTATGTGGATGATGTCCATATATTCATGTTCTGTCCCAGAATACACAAATTTTGGTTGGATGTTGGTAAGACCATCTCCAGGGTTCTGGGTGTAGATATGGAGGTAAGCCCAACTCTTATCTTTTTTCGTGTGGTGGCTATGCCGGGTGGGATACGACCTCAGTGTGGGCCTCAATGCAAATTGGTGTTTTACCTGATGTTGATGGCAAGGAGGGAGATTTGCCTGTTGTGGCGACAGGAAACGCCTCCTAGTTGGAATGCCTGGTGGAATTCCGTTAAATATTACAGAGCCATAGACCAGAGGGTTAATGTTTCTAGGGACAGGACTGATGTCGGGCTGTTCTGGAATTGGCTGGATGACCCCCCCCCCCCTCCGAGTAGAGTGTAGATTTTGGATAACCATATGTTAGATCTAGATCTAGGACATCTTCCAAGGATTAATAACTCTGGGTCAGCTCAAGTTGAGTATAAACGGGCATTCCCCGTCTAGAACATATCAGCTGAGACTAAGTATCCACCAAAAGCTATTTGCGCCAGTGGAGGGACAGGTCAAGAGGTGGCAGTAGCTACGGAGGTCATATGAGGAAATAAAAAAAAAGACTTCCAGCCAAGGATGAAGCTAGGTGGTTAATTATCATTCTCAACCAATAAATACTATATTATTAGTTAAGGACTGTTATAAAACATTCATACAACATGATTCTCATTAATAAGAGCGTATATAATCAGAATACTGTATTAGGTATTTTAATTTCTAAATTGTGGTCATGAGATTCTGCCTGCAACTTAAAGGCAAATTTACAATGCGTGAAATGAACAACTCAAATGACCAGACTTTGAGGAATTAATTCTTGAGAGGATTATTGACTCAGCCTTTCTCTACATATATTATTAATTCTTTGTACAAATGTGTTTGTTGACTTTAGTAATGTCAACCTTTTATTTTTACAAATTAAACCATAATAATTCTTTTGATTATGTTTTTCAATCCAATTAAAAATTCAAGGACCAAATTTAGGTCAACTTATGCTTTGCACAATTACTCTTCACAGATTAATCTGAAAATATATTGTAGGATATATTATCCTTGATCCAAACAAGGGGAGATCACCTATCAAAGAGAACAGTAGGATGCAGTGTAAGCTAGACAATGAATAAAGGATAAGAATGAATATACAACAGAGACTCTCTTCACCCATGTTTATAAAATATGTAAATAACTGCAAATTGAGACCATCATGCCCAGATGACCAGAGGAAAACCAGAAATCAGCAGCCATAGTATTACTATTAGAGCAAAAGACAAATTTGGTTAAAAATAATCAAGTTCAATCAACACATCTGCACATTTCCTCCAAAGTCTCTTCACAAAAGTAAAAATGCAAATTAACTTATTCAGTAATATAAATTAGTCGAGTAAAATAAAAATGCATATTAACGTATTCAGTAAGATAAATTAGTCTAGTAAAATAAAAATAAAAGTAGGCTACTTTTAAAAAGAAAATAAGAATAATTCACATTTTATTATTCTAAGTGATATTTGGTAAAGATGATGGTACCGAAATGTTTTTTATTAGATACTTGTGCTTGAAAGATTCCTCCTACTTTAGAGTAGATTATTGACGTTTCGAGGATTCACAAAGAATCCAAGGAAGACTCCTTTAACATGTAGGCAGCTCAATATTCACAGAACAGTTGGAAGGGCTCCTACATCCCACAATGTACTCAAAGGAATGTTAACTAGGTGAAAAATATGTATGAGTAAGTCAAGCACATACGTGCATTTGAATAATTTAATGTTTAATACAACTTTTGTCTCAGACAGACTTTTTGGGAATTTATTTTCTTTCCCAGACTAGAAAAACACTTATTCTTGGTTTTGACAGGCTAGCTCTATGTTTTTATTAGGTTGCAAACTACCTTAAAAATGTTTGGGAATGCCAACAAATCTTTGTGTTTCTGGGTACTCACTGCATTTTTCGTGCCCATCTCCTTGTAATACCCCCTTTCCAGTTCTCAATCCTAAACACATGAAGTACAAAAATACAACAAACTTACAGGTTTTCAGCCAACATGAGTGAACATTGAAACATTTCCTGAACTTGATGCTGCACATCAGGATGTACCCTTTTAAAACTAAAAACCTTTGTGTAATGTACATGTGTTACACCTAATTACATTTAAATGCACAAAAGCATTTGTCAGGCAGGTTCCAAATACTTATAGCGATCAATGGACTAGGGGAGTTCAGAGTCTCAAGCATCATGGATATACACAAATGAAGCACACGAAGCAAATGTTAACATGATATTAATTTTCATCAGGTGTCTCTGAATATCATAGAAAATAAAGAATATCATCTGGTATTACTTTTTGCATGCTGAAATGAATCCATGTTTGTTATGACTTTTCCTGATGAAGGCCTGGTACAGAAACTCTCTCCATGTAGGCATGTATGTTGATTAGATGTATGGCAGTTGTTTGTGATGTCTCTCTGTTCTGTTGATTAGATTCCACATATAGTAATCAACATACTTCAATTTGTCTTCATTGTGTTCACATATCACATGCTGCATGAACTATACTATATAATTGGTAAAGTCATCGCATATGCGAAACATATTTATTGTTTGCTGTGCTACATCCACATTCGTCCAAGAATAACACTAGTGGAAAAATAAGATTACATGTATGCTATTAGCAACAATACTCCCTCTTCCATCAGTTGTTCTACTTGTCATTATTGTGTACACCAAGGATACGCACTATAATCAATGTCACTGACGATAAAGATACATAAATAACAGTAGCTCAAGCAGTACTATTAGTAACTGAATTTAGAATATGCTTAAACCTCCAAGAATTTTAGTTATTGCCATTAATGACCAGTAATGCATCTGCAAGAGCAATTCACAATTACAGGAAAAATAAGTGCAAACAACCATCTAACAAGGCGTATAATTCCATACACTGCGGCAACCAGTATAACCCACTAGATCAAGCAACACTTCCCACTTTTAACCTATAATAACTTCAGAACAATTTACAAGTTCAGGAAAGGTGTTACAAGGCTACTGAAAAGCATAGCAACTGCAGGAAATGCCATTCTTTTGTGTGGTGTGCACCCCGATGTTTGCCCGATCTGTTTTGTGGTTGCCGAACTATGTGCACTTTTTCCCTGCTAGCCAATAGTAAAGGCCCAGGGCACCCTCTTTTAACATGGTTGAACTGGTATACTCCTAATTGGCATATTTAAGTTATCGATAAGACCCTAGTATATGGTCCAAGGTGTACCCAGGGCCTGCTAGACAAATGCCACTAGTTGACTGAAGCACCTATTGTGCCGTCCACTATGTTCGCAATGTAAACATGGCTTCTGGTCTACCACTGTAGCTTGACTGTAGCAGTGTAAAAACTGAAATTCAACCTGTAAAAATAAACTCTTTTGACAGGGCAAAAAACTTCAGGCCTCATTTATGAGAAGTGGTGCATCGCTGCGTGAAAGCAGCGATGCAACACTTCTCACTGCGCCCTCCTTGCGACACCAATGATGCGTCATATTTACAGTATGACTCATCATGTCGCAAGGAATGCATTGCTGGAGTTGTGTCGGAAGCGTGACGCAACTCCAGCAATGTTCGTTTCACATGGGGAGAGGGGTTGGCCTTGGGGAGAGGGGTTGGCCTAACGGCTAAGGCGCTCGACCTCGGACCTGGGGAACTCGGTTCGAGTCTCGGTAACGACGCCAAAAACCCCCTGTGATTCTGGGCAAATCACTTAATCTCCCCGTGCCTAAAAAAAAAATGAAAAGTGTCCTCATGTAACGTAACTGGTGCTATGTAAAGCGCTCTGATAACTGATTCGGTTCGGTTCTAGTTCGCGCTATATAAAACTCTGCAAAAAAATAAAAAAACACATGGGGCAAGCCCCATGTGAAAGGGCCTACGTCACCCGTATGCCTGCCATGAGGCAGGTGTTAAGTTTTGACGCATTGGGGTCCTAGAAGTGGCACAGCGAAATCTCACAGATTTCGCTGCGACACTCCTATGACCCTTTGTTGCGGGGGACGCCCACCCTGCATACATTATACCTGACTCAGGTATAATGTAGTGCAGGGGTTTACGAAGTGACGCATCTGCCTGGATGTGCCACTTCGCAAATATGGTGTAACATGGCGCATTATTTACATTGCTGCTGCGTCACAAAAAGTGACACAACGGTGGCACAAAAGTGACGGAGGGGCTCATAAATAAGCCCCTCCATTTTAAATAGTAATAAGTCACCCTTTCGCTTGCATTATAGCCCTTAAGAGGGGGTACATGGTTTTTAAAGGAGGACATATAGAAAGGTAATGTTAAACGTTTCCTTACAGTGATGAGAATCTAAAAGCTATTTCCACTGTAGCAAAGCTGGCTGTTTAAAAAATTAAATGCACTATTAAAATCTTATAATGCTATTTAGGAAACACATATTATCATTTAAGGATTCTTTGTAATACTTATTAAAGACCCGATTCAATGGTCATGTCGCATTTTTAATAAATAATACAGAGAAGGTACTTTCAGAAAGTTCCCTTTTGCTTGAAGTTGCCTTTTCCCCACATATATATTCTGGGGGCTAATATTTATAAGCCTCCAGCTACATCCCTCCGAGTGCTCAAGGCCTGAACAAGGTATGAAAAATGCTCCCAGAGAAGAGACAAGGGCCGGGTTAGGGGAGGTGTTTTGAACCTCTGGCAGGATGACTATTTGGGCTGTGCCCAGTAACGTAATATACTTCAAAGAGGCCTCCCCAGTCATAGGCAGATGTTAGATGACACTTGGACAAGCCCTTTATTTTGTCCTCCCAGTCAGTCAGGCACCAATCCCAGTGTGAGGAGAGCTGCCCCCAGAACTCATTCAGAGTGACCACGGAGGTGGGCCTACATATTTCCCGTCCATACTTCTGGGGCGGGACACCATGCTTTGCTCAAGGGGAGAAGGGTTTCACAATCTTGGATTTAGGCAGAGAGGGACACTGTGAGATTGTTTGCAATAGGGTATTTAGGAAATGCTGCAAAAGTTGATAGGGCAACTCCTAGGAACGTTTACCCCACAGAAGTCCAAAATCCAATTTAAATTAAATACGTTTAATGTATTAAGGTATGCAGCATAGCAACATGCACTGAACCTCTCCAGAGTACCAGTGCAACTGATACAAGAGAGCTTAACATTCTACCTCAACATTCTTATGGAATCAGAACACTGAATAAATGAAAACATATGGAGATGAACATGTCTTACCAATGTAACATATCTCCCTTATCAAAACTAGCATATATTTTCTTACTAATTATGACAAAAAAACAAAGAAGACTATAAATGCATAACTAACATAATCTACCAACCTGGCAGGTAATAATCTCACACAAGTAGAATCCTTGACTCTATTAGCAACAGAATCATTTGGTAGATCACTGGTATTGGAATCAGCTGAATAAACATCACGATCAAAATTTGGAACATTTGCATTGTAATCAGAATCAATAACTCTGTCATTGTTTAACCTCATATTAGTCCTGAATGTTTCAGGACACTTGGAAACGTTTCTGACATTCCAGACTTTACCATCTTGGGTTATAATGGAGTTCTTAAAGACTCTAGTGATTTTCATGGGTTTATAAAATTTACTCACACATTTACTTACTAAACCAGGTTTTTTTACTCTAACCCATTCTCCTACCCTAAAATTATGTTGCTTAATATTCCATTTTTTGTCATACCACACTTTTTACTTTTCCTGTTTTTCTCTCACTCTTAGAGCAGTATTATTTCTGTTAAATGCATTCTTACTGTTATCACCAGACTTATCTTTGAGTCACCATGGACAAATGCTGGAAGCAGGATCTCTGCCCTTCAACAAGCGAAATTGGCTAACTTCTGTAATAGAATGTGGTGTAATTCTGTACATCCACAATCTCTCTCTCAACAAATTCTTCCACTTTTCTCCTTCCCTTCCTGACCTCAGTTATATAACCCTTCAAAACCCTATTGAAATGTTCCACCTGGCCATTTTCATGTGGCGAATACAGTGATGTGGTGACATGTTTTATACTGAGACCCTTGAGATATTCCGCCATATCATAGGAAGTCAATTGAACACCATTATCCGTCACTATAACCGAAGGAGAACCTTCCCTGGAAAATACTTCTCTAAAAAACTCTAATACTTTACTGGTAGTAGCCATTGGAACCATCTTAACTTCTGGCCACTTTGAGTGGTAATCCACTAGAACTAACGCATACCGTGAGTCTACAGGTAAATCAAGGAAGGGACCTGAAATATCAAACGCCAACTTCTTCCATGGTTCTTGTGGCCAATCTACAGTTTTGAGAGGAGGAACATTAACTTTCAACATTTTATCTCCCGAGTTGCAAACTATACAGTCTCTAACAACCCGGTCTGTCATCCGATCCATTTCTGGCCACCAGAAGTAACTCCTAATTAAACGTTTCATTGCAGACATACCTGGATGGGAATTATGAGTTATCTTAAGAATCATCCCTCTAACTCCCAGTGGTGGCACACACTTTCCATTTTTGTACATACAATCCCCATCTAACTTTAATTCATCTGATACTTTAAACCAAGGCATGATTTCCTCTGGAACATTATACCTTTTTGGCCAACCTTCCACAATATGTCTCTTAACTAATTTCCCTACTGAATCATTCTCTTCACAATCTTTCCATGTCTCTTCTGATATATTTGAAAATGCCCCAATTACAACATCTTGTATTGTGGTAACAATGTCCACATCATCATCTTTTCCTTTTAAACCTGACTCACACGGAAGACGTGACAAAAGGTCCGCTGTGACATTCTTCTTCTCTGGTACAAACTCCGTTTTGAAACAATATTCTTGTAATCTAGAAGTTAATATAGCAATACTTGCAGTGGCATTCCAACCACCCCCAGATGATAGAATATTTTCCAAAGGCTTGTGATCCGTCCTCAAAATAAAGTTAGTTCCCAAAATGTAATTTCTGTAATGCTCTATCGCCCAGACACATGCAAGAAGCTCCTTCTCTATAACTGCATAACGCCTCTCTCTTTCATTCAAGGATCTTGAAGCGAAACACACATTCCATTCTTCATTCCCACTTTTTTGTGACAGTAAAGCTCCCACACCATACAGTTATAATGTATTGCTTCTTCATACAAAATGGCCTGAGAGTGGGTGCATTTACAATATCTTGTTGATTTAATTTAAATGCATTTCCTTGCAACTCTGACCACTCAAAACAAGCATTGTGTCTTAACAACCTTCTTAATGGTTCCGTTTTTGTTGCGTTCGTCACAAATTTAGAGTAATATTCACACATCCCTGCAAACGATAGTAACTGATCCTTATTTTCGCTCTTGAACTCCTGAGCCGGAAAGCCGGGAGCCGTTTTTCTGCTGCAAAATAATTTTAATATTTGAGTGTCACACTTGCTTTGTTGTTGTTTTTACCTGCACTTAGTCCTGTGGCTCTGTCCTCCCTTGGAGACACCCGCGCAGCGGAGTTTAGCGCTGCAGCGGGACGCTGAAGTTTTTCTTGCCGCCATTACTGGCGAGCCCGCTGGCCACGCCCCCTCCCCGAGGCCACGCCCCCGACTGACGCATTTAAGGCGCTGATCTACGAGCGCCCTCAGATGCTCTTGAACTCCTGAGGCGGAAAGCCGGGAGCCGTTTTTCTGCTGCAAAATAATTTTAATATTTGAGTGTCACACTTGCTTTGTTGTTGTTTTTACCTGCACTTAGTCCTGTGGCTCTGTCCTCCCTTGGAGACACCCGCGAAGCAGAGTTTAGCGCTGCAGCGGGACGCTGAAGTTTTTCTTGCCGCCATTACTGGCGAGCCCGCTGGCCACGCCCCCTCCCCGAGGCCACGCCCCCCGACTGACGCATTTAAGGCGCTGATCTACGAGCGCCCTCAGATGCTCTTGAACTCCTGAGGCGGAAAGCTGGGAGCCGTTTTTCTGCTGCAAAATAATTTTAATATTTGAGTGTCACACTTGCTTTGTTGTTGTTTTTACCTGCACTTAGTCCTGTGGCTCTGTCCTCCCTTGGAGACACCCGTGCAGCGGAGTTTAGCGCTGCAGCGGGACGCTGAAGTTTTTCTTGCCGCCATTACTGGCGAGCCCGCTGGCCACGCCCCCTCCCCGAGGCCACACCCCTTCCGGCCCTCTCCCTCGAGAGATAAAATGTGTCTTCTCCGGAAGCGCAGAGGACGAGCGCAGCGGGAGCGCCGTTTGCGCGCCGAAGGCGCGCCAAAGGGAAGCCCCTCTGCGCCCGTCCGCGGCCGGACGGGCCCAGGGGCCAGGGACGCTGCCGCCGGGATCTCTTACACTCCCTCGGCACTAAAGAGCCTACAATCCTACCCATGCTCCCTCCCGCCCGCCGTCAGAGCCCGTATCTCTACACTGGGAATCACAGGGAATACTCCCCTCCACCTGGGATCAGATGTGTCACCTATTCCACCTGCCCCCACTGAATCACACATCCGAATACTATACCTTAACACCCGTTCTCTCGTAAAACACCAAACTGACATCTTCCTCCTACTCTTGGCTGAAAGTCCAGATGTTCTCTTATT
The DNA here is from genome assembly GCF_964261635.1 of Lissotriton helveticus. Lineage (NCBI taxonomy): Eukaryota > Metazoa > Chordata > Amphibia > Caudata > Salamandridae > Lissotriton > Lissotriton helveticus. Next base: position 878,815,101 of record NC_136071.1, on the reverse strand, counting down.
ATCAGAAACATGGCTCACCGACGACTCCCTCCCTGATATCTTGGCTGCTTTACCACCAGACTACTACCTGCTGAATGCTAATTGCCTCGGGGGCCGTCACGGTGGTGGGGTGGCAGCGGTAATATGAAGAATCTAAAAATCATCACCACCGCCTCCATGATCCTCCCCGAAGTGGATAACCTGGTTCTCAGCGTGGGAACTGAGGTGGGTGCAGTTACGATCATAATACTCTACCGCCCCCCCCTCCCTATGCCCTCTTTCCCTTCATCCTTCACTGAGCAGCTTGCCAATCTCACCACCTCCTCCCCTCGTATCGCCATTTTCTGCGATTTTAATTACTGGTTCCAACACAAGGATGCGGGGCCGCATGCCACCGAGCTATTTGAAACTCTCTCGAGCCTCAATTTTACACAACTTCTTAAGTTCCCCAACCATAGCGGTGGCCACATCCTCGACCATATCTGGACTCAGGGGGTGAAGTCCTCCTGCCCGCAGATCACTCCCTGTGTGTGGTTGGACCACTCCTTGATCGAGACAATAATCTCTGTCAATGGTAACATCAGGGCCCCCCCTCGGGAGGGTGGTGTTGCCCGCAAGTGGAGGGCTGTCAACTCCTCCGAATTTCTCTCCCATCTGTCCCAGTCCTGTCCCTCCCCCCTAACGATATCTGCATCGATGAGCTAGACGGTAACATCTCTCACTGGCTTACGTCAGCTAGCGATATCTTTGCTCCGCTAACTAAGTTTTCCCGCTCTCGGCATAGTAACTCCCACAAATGGTTTGACTCCCAACTAAAAACCCAACACCTGGAACTACGCCAATTGGAGCGTAAGTGGAGAAGAGCCTACTGCCCTACGAGCAGAGTCACCTATGTGGCCGCCCGTAACAAATACAAAAAAGCCATCACCACGGCCAAAACAGCATATGCCTCTAATAGAATCCTATCTGCCCCCTGTAAATCGAAGGAGATTTTTAGAATCCTTGATGAATTTACCTCTGACCCTAGGACGCTCCCGACCCAGGCTCCTTCTCAGGAGTCATGCAATGCTCTCAGCACGTTCTTCTTGGAGAAAATCGTCACAATCAAGGATACTATCCCGGCCCCCTCTCCTGGCACTGACTCTGTTTGCTCCCCCCCCAATGCACTTTCTCTCACACACTTCCCCCTTCTTGATTCAAAATCTTTGGCCACACTAGCCGCTCGGGTTAAGTCCGGCTCTCCGGACGACTGCTGCCCACCATCCATACTACGGGACATATGCCTCTCTCTCCCAGACAGTATTCTCCCTCTGCTAAACTCTTCTCTCTCTTCCGGCTCGGTGCCTAGCTCTTTCAAGGCAGCCGTTCTGGTGCCTCTATTGAAGAAACCTGGAGCCGACCCCGCAGCCTTGGCAAACTACCGGCCTATCTCCCTTCTGCCCTACTTCGCTAAAATTCTGGAAGCCCACGTCACCACCTGTCTCTCCCAGTTCATCGAGAGCTCCAACTTTCTTGAAGCCAACCAGGCCGGTTTTAGACCTGGCCACTCCACTGAGGTAGTGATCTTGGCCGTGTTGGATGCTCTAAGAGTCGGCGCTGACAAGGGTACCCCCCAGGCCCTAGTTCTCTTAGATCTGTCAGCCGCCTTTGACACGGTGGACCATAGCATCCTTCTCCACCGTGTCGAGCAGGCCGGCATCCAGGGCCTGGCACTGGCATGGGTCGAATCCTTCCTGACCGGGAGGTCTCAGACAGTCAGCCTGGGTAATTACAGGGCACCCAGGGAGCGTTCACTCTGCGGGGTTCCCCAGGGCTCCTCCTTGTCTCCTCTCCTCTTCAATTTGTATCTCCAACCTCTTCTATTCTCTCTGAGGCAGTGGGACATCACCGTCTTGAATTACGCTGACGACCTGCAACTCATCTTTCCTCTTGACTCCCCTTCTGCTATTTCTAACTTCCAGGCGGTTATGGTCCACATTCTTCAATGGATGAGCCAGAACCAGCTCAAATTGAATCCCGGGAAGACGGAGCTCCTTCTCCCTGGTAAGAGCTCCACCCACTGGGGTCCGCACTTCTGGCCGGCAGAGCTTGGCCCCTCTCCCACCCCTGTGGCCTCGGTGAAGAGTCTCGGGGTCATCATTGACTCCGAGCTATCCCTCAAACCCCAAATAGGGACGGTGGTCTCTTCCTGCATGTATCAGCTGCGCAGGATCAGAAAGGTGGCTTATCGTCTGACCCCCGAGGCCCTAATTCAAGTCATCATGGCCCTTGTCCTCTCCCGCTTGGACTTCTCGAACTCACTCTATCACGGTCTGCCTAAAGTCCTTCTTTCCAGACTACAGCTCGTCCAGAACCAAGCGGCGAGACTGGCCTTCGGGATCCCGAAATGGCAATCTGCCAAACCCCTGCTCACCAAACTACACTGGCTTTCGGTCACGTCGAGGGTAGCCTTTAAGATTGGCTGCCTCACTTTTAAATCTCTAACCGGCCCCTGCCCTGCCTTTTTGAAATCCCTTATCAGTCCCTACTGTCCCTCACGCAACCTCCGATCCTCTCACCTCCGTCTCCTGGTTGTTCCCTCCTTTAAACTCTGCAGAATTGGTGGCCGGAGATTTGCTCTCTTGGCCCCCAAGTTCTGGAACTCTCTCCCTCCTTCGCTCAAACTCTCCAACTCGCTCACCCTATTTCGTAAATCCTTAAAAACCTGGCTCTTCCCACAAACCGGTTAAATCTTCTCCGCCTCCCTCAGTATCAGGTTAGCACCAGGAAACCCACGGTGACAGAGCGCTTTACAAGCACCCCTTAACATAACATAACTTAACATAACATATTTTTAGGAGATGGGGCATTCATTATACCTTCAACATTGGATTTTTTCGGTATCACTCCATCACCTGTCAGAGTGTGTCCTAAATACTCTACACTTTTCTTAAACATTTTGCACTTGTGAGCCTTCAGAGTTAAACTATTTCTTTTCAATCTACCACAAACTTCCGACAGATGTTTTAAATAATCCTCATTATTTGCTGAAAAATTCAAAATATCGTCCTGGAAACATTTTACAAAGTTATCAATGTCTCTAAATATGTTAAACATTATCCTCTGAAACAAGGATGCCGCAGAGGATAAGCCAAAAGCCAACCTTGTGTACTTATAGAATCCTTGAGGCATTATAAAAGCAGTTAACATTTTAAAATCATCCGTCAGTGGCACTTGATGATACGCCGATCTCAAGTCCAACGTAGAAAAAACTTTGGCGCCTTCTAACATCGAAACTACCTCATTAATATTTGGTAGTGGGTGACAATCTACTACAATTTCTAAATTGAATGCCCTTAAATCCACACACAGTCTCAACTTTTTATCCGGTTTACGGACCAAAACAATGGGTGAAACCCATTCAGATGAGTTAATGGGTTCTATTATGCCTTCTGTTACAAGCTCTGTTAACATCTCCTTAAGTTCTTCCCTCACATTAATTGGTACAGGTCTTATTTTTTGTCTGACTGGTCTGACATTCGCTTTCAGTATGATTTGATGAGAATAATCTTTAATGAACAGAAGAGATGCACGTGCCGCTATTTACTTAACCTACTCTATTTTTTCAAAACATATGAGCTAAAACACCAGGTTTCGTGTGTATTATCACTTCTTTTATTTGTTATAAAAGACCGCAAGTAAACCCGGAAGTAAAACGCGACAGAGGCGATTCGAAGGACACAAGCTGTATGCTCCGTGCCCCGTCAATCAAAGGCGGAGGGACAAGAATCCCTGATACAGACACCCATGCTCTCCTGCCAACGCGCAGAAAGGCAGAAAGGCACGAGCTTATGCATGAAACTGAAACCTTCGGGAAGTTCTCAGGTTATGAGATAAACAAAGATAAAAACGAAGGTTATGGCCTGGAACATTGCTAATCAGGGGGAAGCAAACGTGACAGAACTTAGATACCTTGGAATTACAATAACTCAAGATCCTAGGAAAATTCCAAAGGTGAATCTAGCTAGAGTTTAAATGGAATTTGAGATTCTCTTACAAAGATGGCAGAACATACCCCATCACAATACGGTCGAGTCAATCTGATTAAAATGTGTGTTCTCCCAACATATACTTATCTTTTTAATAACATACCTCTGGAATTCCCAAAAGCTGAGATTCTTAAAATTCAGGGTAGGATTTCCTCTTTCATTTGGGCAGGAAAAGGGATTAGACTGTCCTGGAAAAAACTTAGGCGTAAGCTAACACACTTTTAGCTCTACTGCTGGGCCTATCAACTAAAACATGCTAGGATGTTACTAAACACCCCAGATAATTCTTTAATTGGTAATATGTTCAAAGCTATGCTGGAGGGGGTAAAAGACTATGGTTTTATGCACAAATTTGGCTCTCCCAAATTCTACAAAAATGTTTGTCTGAAAACGCTGGGAATGGCGGCCAAGCTTTGGTCGGACTGTCGAGTCTGTCTGGGGCTTTCTTACTACAGCGAATGGGCTCCAGTGTGGGACTCTCCTGGAATGCCGGGGTGCCTTTTAGATGCCCTAGCTTATCCACTAATAGCGGCAGGAGCCCTAGTTTGGGGGGATCTGGTAGTGGACAGTAAATGTCTCCCTTGGGAGTTCTGGAATCAAACCACAGCTAGAACTCTGTCCAGATTTAAGTACTATCAGCTTACGTCATGGTGTAAATCTCTAAGTTGGTCGTGTTGTCTGGATGATGACATGGAGAAGGATCTGCAAAATCAATCTCCGATGAAGAAAGTCACCCTATGGTATAACTATCTTCTGGCTGCAGCAGAAAGAAGAATAGATAAGCTGTATAGGTCTGGGAGAATTACTTGCCTGGCGAAGAATGGATGGAGTTATGGCAAGTATCTATTGAATGCTTTATTCAGTGATTAAATCTGCTGCACTCAGAAGAAATCATTTCTTCACACTCCATAGGATATACTGGACCCCTTTTAAGGTCCCTAAACTGAAGGGTGGAGGAGCAGCAAACTGTTGGAGGTGTGGCTTTCATTATGTGGATGATGTCCATATATTCATGTTCTGTCCCAGAATACACAAATTTTGGTTGGATGTTGGTAAGACCATCTCCAGGGTTCTGGGTGTAGATATGGAGGTAAGCCCAACTCTTATCTTTTTTGGTGTGGTGGCTATGCCGGGTGGGATACGACCTCAGTGTGGGCCTCAATGCAAATTGGTGTTTTACCTGATGTTGATGGCAAGGAGGGAGATTTGCCTGTTGTGGCGACAGGAAACGCCTCCTAGTTGGAATGCCTGGTGGAATTCCGTTAAATATTACAGAGCCATAGACCAGAGGGTTAATGTTTCTAGGGACAGGACTGAAGTCGGGCTGTTCTGGAATTGGCTGGATGACCCCCCCCCCTCCGAGTAGAGTGTAGATTTTGGATAACCATATGTTAGATCTAGATCTAGGACATCTTCCAAGGATTAATAACTCTGGGTCAGCTCAAGTTGAGTATAAACGGGCATTCCCCGTCTAGAACATATCAGCTGAGACTAAGTATCCACCAAAAGCTATTTGCGCCAGTGGAGGGACAGGTCAAGAGGTGGCAGTAGCTACGGAGGTCATATGAGGAAATAAAAAAAAAGACTTCCAGCCAAGGATGAAGCTAGGTGGTTAATTATCATTCTCAACCAATAAATACTATATTATTAGTTAAGGACTGTTATAAAACATTCATACAACATGATTCTCATTAATAAGAGCGTATATAATCAGAATACTGTATTAGGTATTTTAATTTCTAAATTGTGGTCATGAGATTCTGCCTGCAACTTAAAGGCAAATTTACAATGCGTGAAATGAACAACTCAAATGACCAGACTTTGAGGAATTAATTCTTGAGAGGATTATTGACTCAGCCTTTCTCTACATATATTATTAATTCTTTGTACAAATGTGTTTGTTGACTTTAGTAATGTCAACCTTTTATTTTTACAAATTAAACCATAATAATTCTTTTGATTATGTTTTTCAATCCAATTAAAAATTCAAGGACCAAATTTAGGTCAACTTATGCTTTGCACAATTACTCTTCACAGATTAATCTGAAAATATATTGTAGGATATATTATCCTTGATCCAAACAAGGGGAGATCACCTATCAAAGAGAACAGTAGGATGCAGTGTAAGCTAGACAATGAATAAAGGATAAGAATGAATATACAACAGAGACTCTCTTCACCCATGTTTATAAAATATGTAAATAACTGCAAATTGAGACCATCATGCCCAGATGACCAGAGGAAAACCAGAAATCAGCAGCCATAGTATTACTATTAGAGCAAAAGACAAATTTGGTTAAAAATAATCAAGTTCAATCAACACATCTGCACATTTCCTCCAAAGTCTCTTCACAAAAGTAAAAATGCAAATTAACTTATTCAGTAATATAAATTAGTCGAGTAAAATAAAAATGCATATTAACGTATTCAGTAAGATAAATTAGTCTAGTAAAATAAAAATAAAAGTAGGCTACTTTTAAAAAGAAAATAAGAATAATTCACATTTTATTATTCTAAGTGATATTTGGTAAAGATGATGGTACCGAAATGTTTTTTATTAGATACTTGTGCTTGAAAGATTCCTCCTACTTTAGAGTAGATTATTGACGTTTCGAGGATTCACAAAGAATCCAAGGAAAACTCCTTCAACATGTAGGCAGCTCAATATTCACAGAACAGTTGGAAGGGCTCCTACATCCCACAATGTACTCAAAGGAATGTTAACTAGGTGAAAAATATGTATGAGTAAGTCAAGCACATACGTGCATTTGAATAATTTAATGTTTAATACAACTTTTGTCTCAGACAGACTTTTTGGGAATTTATTTTCTTTCCCAGACTAGAAAAACACTTACTCTTGGTTTTGACAGGCTAGCTCTATGTTTTTATTAGGTTGCAAACTACCTTAAAAATGTTTGGGAATGCCAACAAATCTTTGTGTTTCTGGGTACTCACTGCATTTTTCGTGCCCATCTCCTTGTAATACCCCCTTTCCAGTTCTCAATCCTAAACACATGAAGTACAAAAATACAACAAACTTACAGGTTTTCAGCCAACATGAGTGAACATTGAAACATTTCCTGAACTTGATGCTGCACATCAGGATGTACCCTTTTAAAACTAAAAACCTTTGTGTAATGTACATGTGTTACACCTAATTACATTTAAATGCACAAAAGCATTTGTCAGGCAGGTTCCAAATACTTATAGCGATCAATGGACTAGGGGAGTTCAGAGTCTCAAGCATCATGAATATACACAAATGAAGCACACGAAGCAAATGTTAACATGATATTAATTTTCATCAGGTGTCTCTGAATATCATAGAAAATAAAGAATATCATCTGGTATTACTTTTTGCATGCTGAAATGAATCCATGTTTGTTATGACTTTTCCTGATGAAGGCCTGGTACAGAAACTCTCTCCATGTAGGCATGTATGTTGATTAGATGTATGGCAGTTGTTTGTGATGTCTCTCTGTTCTGTTGATTAGATTCCACATATAGTAATCAACATACTTCAATTTGTCTTCATTGTGTTCACATATCACATGCTGCATGAACTATACTATATAATTGGTTAAGTCATCGCATATGCGAAACATATTTATTGTTTGCTGTGCTACATCCACATTCGTCCAAGAATAACACTAGTGGAAAAATAAGATTACATGTATGCTATTAGCAACAATACTCCCTCTTCCATCAGTTGTTCTACTTGTCATTATTGTGTACACCAAGGATACGCACTATAATCAATGTCACTGACGATAAAGATACATAAATAACAGTAGCTCAAGCAGTACTATTAGTAACTGAATTTAGAATATGCTTAAACCTCCAAGAATTTTAGTTATTGCCATTAATGACCAGTAATTCATCTGCAAGAGCAATTCACAATTACAGGAAAAATAAGTGCAAACAACCATCTAACAAGGCGTATAATTCCATACACTGCGGCAACCAGTATAACCCACTAGATCAAGCAACACTTCCCACTTTTAACCTATAATAACTTCAGAACAATTTACAAGTTCAGGAAAGGTGTTACAAGGCTACTGAAAAGCACAGCAACTGCAGGAAATGCCATTCTTTTGTGTGGTGTGCACCCCGATGTTTGCCCGATCTGTTTTGTGGTTGCCGAACTATGTGCACTTTTTCCCTGCTAGCCAATAGTAAAGGCCCAGGGCACCCTCTTTTAACATGGTTGAACTGGTATACTCCTAATTGGCATATTTAACTTATCGATAAGACCCTAGTATATGGTCCAAGGTGTACCCAGGGCCTGCTAGACAAATGCCACTAGTTGACTGAAGCACCTATTGTGCCATCCACTATGTTCGCAATGTAAACATGGCTTCTGGTCTACCACTGTAGCTTGACTGTAGCAGTGTAAAAACTGAAATTCAACCTGTAAAAATAAACTCTTTTTACAGGGCAAAAAACTTCAGGCCTCATTTATGAGAAGTGGTGCATCGCTGCGTGAAAGCAGCGATGCAACACTTCTCACTGCGCCCTCCTTGCGACACCAATGATGCGTCATATTTACAGTATGACTCATCATGTCGCAAGGAATGCATTGCTGGAGTTGTGTCGGAAGCGTGACGCAACTCCAGCAATGTTCCTTTCACATGGGGAGAGGGGTTGGCCTTGGGGAGAGGGGTTGGCCTAACGGCTAAGGCGCTCGACCTCGGACCTGGGGAACTCGGTTCGAGTCTCGGTAACGACGCCAAAAACCCCCTGTGATTCTGGGCAAATCACTTAATCTCCCCGTGCCTAAAAAAAAAATGAAAAGTGTCCTCATGTAACGTAACTGGTGCTATGTAAAGCGCTCTGATAACTGATTCGGTTCGGTTCTAGTTTGCGCTATATAAAACTCTGCAAAAAAAAAAAAAAAAACATGGGGCAAGCCCCATGTGAAAGGGCCTACGTCACCCGTACGCCTGCCATGAGGCAGGTGTTAAGTTTTGACGCATTGGGGTCCTAGAAGTGGCACAGCGAAATCTCACAGATTTCGCTGCGACACTCCTATGACCCTTTGTTGCGGGGGACGCCCACCCTGCATACATTATACCTGACTCAGGTATAATGTAGTGCAGGGGTTTACGAAGTGACGCATCTGCCTGGATGTGCCACTTCGCAAATATGGTGTAACATGGCGCATTATTTACATTGCTGCTGCGTCACAAAAAGTGACACAACGGTGGCACAAAAGTGACGGAGGGGCTCATAAATAAGCCCCTCCATTTTAAATAGTAATAAGTCACCCTTTCGCTTGCATTATAGCCCTTAAGAGGGGGTACATGGTTTTTAAAGGAGGACATATAGAAAGCTAATGTTAAACGTTTCCTTACAGTGATGAGAATCTAAAAGCTATTTCCACTGTAGCAAAGCTGGCTGTTTAAAAAATTAAATGCACTATTAAAATCTTATAATGCTATTTAGGAAACACATATTATCATTTAAGGATTCTTTGTAATACTTATTAAAGACCCGATTCAATGGTCATGTCGCATTTTTAATAAATAATACAGAGAAGGTACTTTCAGAAAGTTACCTTTTGCTTGAAGTTGCCTTTTCCCCACATATATATTCTGGGGGCTAATATTTATAAGCCTCCAGCTACATCCCTCCGAGTGCTCAAGGCCTGAACAAGGTATGAAAAATGCTCCCAGAGAAGAGACAAGGGCCGGGTTAGGGGAGGTGTTTTGAACCTCTGGCAGGATGACTATTTGGGCTGTGCCCAGTAACGTAATATACTTCAAAGAGGCCTCCCCAGTCATAGGCAGATGTTAGATGACACTTGGACAAGCCCTTTATTTTGTCCTCCCAGTCAGTCAGGCACCAATCCCAGTGTGAGGAGAGCTGCCCCCAGAACTCATTCAGAGTGACCACGGAGGTGGGCCTACATATTTCCCGTCCATACTTCTGGGGCGGGACACCATGCTTTGCTCAAGGGGAGAAGGGTTTCACAATCTTGGATTTAGGCAGAGAGGGACACTGTGAGATTGTTTGCAATAGGGTATTTAGGAAATGCTGTAAAAGTTGATAGGGCAACTCCTAGGAACGTTTACCCCACAGAAGTCCAAAATCCAATTTAAATTAAATACGTTTAATGTATTAAGGTATGCAGCACAGCAACATGTACCAGTGCAACTGATACAAGAGAGCTTAACATTCTACCTCAACATTCTTATGGAATCAGAACACTGAATAAATGAAAACATATGGAGATGAACATGTCTTACCAATGTAACATATCTCCCTTATCAAAACTAGCATATATTTTCTTACTAATTATGACAAAAAAACAAAGAAGACTATAAATGCATAACTAACATAATCTACCAACCTGGCAGGTAATAATCTCACACAAGTAGAATCCTTGACTCTATTAGCAACAGAATCATTTGGTAGATCACTGGTATTGGAATCAGCTGAATAAACATCACGATCAAAATTTGGAACATTTGCATTGTAATCAGAATCAATAACTCTGTCATTGTTTAACCTCATATTAGTCCTGAATGTTTCAGGACACTTGGAAACGTTTCTGACATTCCAGACTTTACCATCTTGGGTTATAATGGAGTTCTTAAAGACTCTAGTGATTTTCATGGGTTTATAAAATTTACTCACACATTTACTTACTAAACCAGGTTTTTTTACTCTAACCCATTCTCCTACCCTAAAATTATGTTGCTTAATATTCCATTTTTTGTCATACCACACTTTTTACTTTTCCTGTTTTTCTCTCACTCTTAGAGCAGTATTATTTCTGTTAAATGCATTCTTACTGTTATCACCAGACTTATCTTTGAGTCACCATGGACAAATGCTTGAAGCAGGATCTCTGCCCTTCAACAAGCGAAATTGGCTAACTTCTGTAATAGAATGTGGTGTAATTCTGTACATCCACAATCTCTCTCTCAACAAATTCTTCCACTTTTCTCCTTCCCTTCCTGACCTCAGTTATATAACCCTTCAAAACCCTATTGAAATGTTCCACCTGGCCATTTTCATGTGGCGAATACAGTGATGTGGTGACATGTTTTATACTGAGACCCTTGAGATATTCCGCCATATCATAGGAAGTCAATTGAACACCATTATCCGTCACTATAACCGAAGGAGAACCTTCCCTGGAAAATACTTCTCTAAAAAACTCTAATACTTTACTGGTAGTAGCCATTGGAACCATCTTAACTTCTGGCCACTTTGAGTGGTAATCCACTAGAACTAACGCATACCGTAAGTCTACAGGTAAATCAAGGAAGGGACCTGAAATATCAAACGCCAACTTCTTCCATGGTTCTTGTGGCCAATCTACAGTTTTGAGAGGAGGAACATTAACTTTCAACATTTTATCTCCCGAGTTGCAAACTATACAGTCTCTAACAACCCGGTCTGTCATCCGATCCATTTCTGGCCACCAGAAGTAACTCCTAATTAAACATTTCATTGCAGACATACCTGGATGGGAATTATGAGTTATCTTAAGAATCATCCCTCTAACTCCCAGTGGTGGCACACACTTTCCATTTTTGTACATAAAATCCCCATCTAACTTTAATTCATCTGATACTTTAAACCAAGGCATGATTTCCTCTGGAACATTATACCTTTTTGGCCAACCTTCCACAATATGTCTCTTAACTAATTTCCCTACTGAATCATTCTCTTCACAATCTTTCCATGTCTCTTCTGATATATTTGAAAATGCCCCAATTACAACATCTTGTATTATGGTAACAATGTCCACATCATCATCTTTTCCTTTTAAACCTGACTCACACGGAAGACGTGACAAAAGGTCCGCTGTGACATTCTTCTTCTCTGGTACAAACTCCGTTTTGAAACAATATTCTTGTAATCTAGAAGCTAATATAGCAATCCTTGCAGTGGCATTCCAACCACCCCCAGATGATAGAATATTTTCCAAAGGCTTGTGATCCGTCCTCAAAATAAAGTTAGTTCCCAAAATGTAATTTCTGTAATGCTCTATCGCCCAGACACATGCAAGAAGCTCCTTCTCTATAACTGCATAACGCCTCTCTCTTTCATTCAAGGATCTTGAAGCGAAACACACATTCCATTCTTCATTCCCACTTTTTTGTGACAGTACAGCTCCCACACCATACAGTTATAATGTATTGCTTCTTCATACAAAATGGCCTGAGAGTGGGTGCATTTACAATATCTTGTTGATTTAATTTAAATGCATTTCCTTGCAACTCTGACCACTCAAAACAAGCATTGTGTCTTAACAACCTTCTTAATGGTTCCGTTTTTGTTGCGTTCGTCACAAATTTAGAGTAATATTCACACATCCCTGCAAACGATAGTAACTGATCCTTATTTTTGCTCTTGAACTCCTGAGCCGGAAAGCCGGGAGCCGTTTTTCTGCTGCAAAATAATTTTAATATTTGAGTGTCACACTTGCTTTGTTGTTGTTTTTACCTGCACTTAGTCCTGTGGCTCTGTCCTCCCTTGGAGACACCCGCGCAGCGGAGTTTAGCGCTGCAGCGGGACGCCGAAGTTTTTCTTGCCGCCATTACTGGCGAGCCCGCTGGCCACGCCCCCTCCCTGAGGCCACGCCCCCGACTGACGCATTTAAGGCGCTGATCTACGAGCGCCCTCAGATGCTCTTGAACTCCTGAGGCGGAAAGCCGGGAGCCGTTTTTCTGCTGCAAAATAATTTTAATATTTGAGTGTCACACTTGCTTTGTTGTTGTTTTTACCTGCACTTAGTCCTGTGGCTCTGTCCTCCCTTGGAGACACCCGCGCAGCGGAGTTTAGCGCTGCAGCGGGACGCCGAAGTTTTTCTTGCCGCCATTACTGGCGAGCCCGCTGGCCACGCCCCCTCCCTGAGGCCACGCCCCCGACTGACGCATTTAAGGCGCTGATCTACGAGCGCCCTCAGATGCTCTTGAACTCCTGAGGCGGAAAGCCGGGAGCCGTTTTTCTGCTGCAAAATAATTTTAATATTTGAGTGTCACACTTGCTTTGTTGTTGTTTTTACCTGCACTTAGTCCTGTGGCTCTGTCCTCCCTTGGAGACACCCGCGCAGCGGAGTTTAGCGCTGCAGCGGGACGCTGAAGTTTTTCTTGCCAGCATTACTGGCGAGCCCGCTGGCCACGCCCCCTCCCCGAGGCCACGCCCCCCGACTGACGCATTTAAGGCGCTGATCTACGAGCGCCCTCAGATGCTCTTGAACTCCTGAGGCGGAAAGCTGGGAGCCGTTTTTCTGCTGCAAAATAATTTTAATATTTGAGTGTCACACTTGCTTTGTTGTTGTTTTTACCTGCACTTAGTCCTGTGGCTCTGTCCTCCCTTGGAGACACCCGTGCAGCGGAGTTTAGCGCTGCAGCGGGACGCTGAAGTTTTTCTTGCCGCCATTACTGGCGAGCCCGCTGGCCACGCCCCCTCCCCGAGGCCACACCCCTTCCGGCCCTCTCCCTCGAGAGATAAAATGTGTCTTCTCCGGAAGCGCAGCGGACGAGCGCAGCGGGAGCGCCGTTTGCGCGCCGAAGGCGCGCCAAAGGGAAGCCCCTCTGCGCCCGTCCGCGGCCGGATGGGCCCAGGGGCCAGGGACGCTGCCGCCGGGATCTCTTACACTCCCTCGGCACTAAAGAGCCTACAATCCTACCCATGCTCTCTCCCGCCCGCCGTCAGAGCCCGTATCTCTACACTGGGAATCACGGGGAATACTCCCCTCCACCTGGGATCAGATGTGTCACCTATTCCACCTGCCCCCACTGAATCACACATCCGAATACTATACCTTAACACCCGTTCTCTCGTAAAACACCAAACTGACATCTTCCTCCTACTCTTGGCTGAAAGTCCAGATGTTCTCTTATTATCAGAAACATGGCTCACCGACGACTCCCTCCCTGATATCTTGGCTGCTTTACCACCAGACTACTACCTGCTGAATGCTAATTGCCTCGGGGGCCGTCACGGTGGTGGGGTGGCAGCGGTAATACGAAGAATCTAAAAATCATCACCACCGCCTCCATGATCCTCCCCGAAGTGGATAACCTGGTTCTCAGCGTGGGAACTGAGGTGGGTGCAGTTACGATCATAATACTCTACCGCCCCCCCCTCCCTATGCCCTCTTTCCCTTCATCCTTCACTGAGCAGCTTGCCAATCTCACCACCTCCTCCCCTCGTATCGCCATTTTCGGCGATTTTAATTACTGGTTCCAACACAAGGATGCGGGGCCGCATGCCACCGAGCTATTTGAAACTCTCTCGAGCCTCAATTTTACACAACTTCTTAAGTTCCCCACCCATAGCGGTGGCCACATCCTCGACCATATCTGGACTCAGGGGGTGAAGTCCTCCTGCCCGCAGATCACTCCCTGTGTGTGGTTGGACCACTCCTTGATCGAGACAATAATCTCTGTCAATGGTAACATCAGGGCCCCCCCCTCGGGAGGGTGGTGTTGCCCGCAAGTGGAGGGCTGTCAACTCCTCCGAATTTCTCTCCCATCTGTCCCAGTCCTGTCCCTCCCCCTAACGATATCTGCATCGATGAGCTAGACGGTAACATCTCTCACTGGCTTACGTCAGCTAGCGATATCTTTGCTCCGCTAACTAAGTTTTCCCGCTCTCGGCATAGTAACTCCCACAAATGGTTTGACTCCCAACTAAAAACCCAACACCTGGAACTACGCCAATTGGAGCGTAAGTGGAGAAGAGCCTACTGCCCTACGAGCAGAGTCACCTATGTGGCCGCCCGTAACAAATACAAAAAAGCCATCACCACGGCCAAAACAGCATATGCCTCTAAAAGAATCCTATTTGCCCCCTGTAAATCGAAGGAGATTTTTAGAATCCTTGATGAATTTACCTCTGACCCTAGGACGCTCCCGACCCAGGCTCCTTCTCAGGAGTCATGCAATGCTCTCAGCACGTTCTTCTTGGAGAAAATTGTCACAATCAAGGATACTATCCCGGCCCCCTCTCCTGGCACTGACTCTGTTTGCTCCCCCCCCAATGCAGTTTCTCTCACACACTTCCCCCTTCTTGATTCAAAATCTTTGGCCACACTAGCCGCTCGGGTTAAGTCCGGCTCTCCGGACGACTGCTACCCACCATCCATACTACGGGACATATGCCTCTCTCTCCCAGACAGTATTCTCCCTCTGCTAAACTCTTCTCTCTCTTCCGGCTCGGTGCCTAGCTCTTTCAAGGCAGCCGTTCTGGTGCCTCTATTGAAGAAACCTGGAGCCGACCCCGCAGCCTTGGCAAACTACCGGCCTATCTCCCTTCTGCCCTACTTCGCTAAAATTCTGGAAGCCCACGTCACCACCTGTCTCTCCCAGTTCATCGAGAGCTCCAACTTTCTTGAAGCCAACCAGGCCGGTTTTAGACCTGGCCACTCCACTGAGGTAGTGATCTTGGCCGTGTTGGATGCTCTAAGAGTCGGCGCTGACAAGGGTACCCCCCAGGCCCTGGTTCTCTTAGATCTGTCAGCCGCCTTTGACACGGTGGACCATAGCATCCTTCTCCACCGTGTCGAGCAGGCCGGCATCCAGGGCCTGGCACTGGCATGGGTCGAATCCTTCCTGACCGGGAGGTCTCAGACAGTCAGCCTGGGTAATTACAGGGCACCCAGGGAGCGTTCACTCTGCGGGGTTCCCCAGGGCTCCTCCTTGTCTCCTCTCCTCTTCAATTTGTATCTCCAACCTCTTCTATTCTCTCTGAGGCAGTGGGACATCACCGTCTTGAATTACGCAGACGACCTGCAACTCATCTTTCCTCTTGACTCCCCTTCTGCTATTTCTAACTTCCAGGCGGTTATGGTCCACATTCTTCAATGGATGAGCCAGAACCAGCTCAAATTGAATCCCGGGAAGACGGAGCTCCTTCTCCCTGGTAAGAGCTCCACCCACTGGGGTCCGCACTTCTGGCCGGCAGAGCTTGGCCTCTCTCCCACCCCTGTGGCCTCGGTGAAGAGTCTCGGGGTCATCATTGACTCCGAGCTATCCCTCAAACCCCAAATAGGGACGGTGGTCTCTTCCTGCATGTATCAGCTGCGCAGGATCAGAAAGGTGGCTTATCGTCTGACCCCCGAGGCCCTAATTCAAGTCATCATGGCCCTTGTCCTCTCCCGCTTGGACTTCTCGAACTCACTCTATCACGGTCTGCCTAAAGTCCTTCTTTCCAGACTACAGCTCGTCCAGAACCAAGCGGCGAGACTGGCCTTCGGGATCCCGAAATGGCAATCTGCCAAACCCCTGCTCACCAAACTACACTGGCTTTCGGTCACGTCGAGGGTAGCCTTTAAGATTGGCTGCCTCACTTTTAAATCTCTAACCGGCCCCTGCCCTGCCTTTTTGAAATCCCTTATCAGTCCCTACTGTCCCTCACGCAACCTCCGATCCTCTCACCTCCGTCTCCTGGTTGTTCCCTCCTTTAAACTCTGCAGAATTGGTGGCCGGAGATTTGCTCTCTTGGCCCCCAAGTTCTGGAACTCTCTCCCTCCTTCGCTCAAACTCTCCAACTCGCTCACCCTATTTCGTAAATCCTTAAAAACCTGGCTCTTCCCACAAACCGGTTAAATCTTCTCCGCCTCCCTCAGTATCAGATTAGCACCAGGAAACCCACGGTGACAGAGCGCTTTACAAGCACCCCTTAACATAACATAACTTAACATAACATATTTTTAGGAGATGGGGCATTCATTATACCTTCAACATTGGATTTTTTCGGTATCACTCCATCACCTGTCAGAGTGTGTCCTAAATACTCTACACTTTTCTTAAACATTTTGCACTTGTGAGCCTTCAGAGTTAAACTATTTCTTTTCAATCTACCACAAACTTCCGACAGATGTTTTAAATAATCCTCATTATTTGCTGAAAAATTCAAAATATCGTCCTGGAAACATTTTACAAAGTTATCAATGTCTCTAAATATGTTAAACACTATCCTCTGAAACAAGGATGCCGCAGAGGATAAGCCAAAAGGCAACCTTGTGTACTTATAGAATCCTTGAGGCATTATAAAAGCAGTTAACATTTTAAAATCATCTGTCAGTGGCACTTGATGATACGCCGATCTCAAGTCCAACGTAGAAAAAACTTTGGCGCCTTCTAACATCGAAACTACCTCATTAATATTTGGTAGTGGGTGACAATCTACTACAATTTCTAAATTGAATGCCCTTAAATCCACACACAGTCTCAACTTTTTATCCGGTTTACGGACCAAAACAATGGGTGAAACCCATTCAGATGAGTTAATGGGTTCTATTATGCCTTCTGTTACAAGCTCTGTTAACATCTCCTTAAGTTCTTCCCTCACATTAATTGGTACAGGTCTTATTTTTTGTCTGACTGGTCTGACATTCGCTTTCAGTATGATTTGATGAGAATAATCTTTAATGAACAGAAGAGATGCACGTGCCGCTATTTACTTAACCTACTCTATTTTTTCAAAACATATGAGCTAAAACACCAGGTTTCGTGTGTATTATCACTTCTTTTATTTGTTATAAAAGACCGCAAGTAAACCCGGAAGTAAAACGCGACAGAGGCGATTCGAAGGACACAAGCTGTATGCTCCGTGCCCCGTCAATCAAAGGCGGAGGGACAAGAATCCCTGATACAGACACCCGTGCTCTCCTGCCAACGCGCAGAAAGGCAGGGTAGATCGGCATCAATACAACACGGACCTATAAACTAAATAACTTGTACACGTCGGGAGCCTTATGCAGGTCTTCCACACTCTGAAAAATAAGAGACAACGGTCCTGATGAGAACTCCAAAATAACACGAGTTTGAAACGTGTAGGCCTTTTAATAAGCCAAAAAATGCAAACAGGGGTTCCAAGAATTGTATAATTAGATTTCTCTTAGAGAATATTAATTGTAGATGGCTTAACTGGGAATAATTTCATTCCAGTATTCATTTAAAAGC
Source organism: Lissotriton helveticus (assembly GCF_964261635.1). Taxonomy (NCBI): domain Eukaryota; kingdom Metazoa; phylum Chordata; class Amphibia; order Caudata; family Salamandridae; genus Lissotriton; species Lissotriton helveticus. The sequence goes on along the minus strand of NC_136071.1, from coordinate 878,797,163 downwards.
ATATTGTTATTGTTGTTTGTGTTGGTACGTCTGATGAATGAATGGTGGCTTGAATGATTCACCCTTTTGAATTGTATATTGAACCTGCCTTTTTGTTGTTTTATGTAAATATGAATGTATTTCTTTGTGTACATCAGGTCTTAAAAATGTGAATTTGGCAAACTAAGATACCAAAATAAAGGAAATATAAAAATAAAATAACAAATAAAAGAAGTGATAATACACACGAAACATGGTGTTTTAGCTCATATGTTTTGAAAAAATAGTGTAGGTTAAGTAAATAGCGGCACGTGCATCTCTTCTGTTCATTATAGCTTGTGGCAAGCTGTGCCGTTGGGAGCCCAGACCCAGTGGTGGTTCTTTTGAGAATAATCTTTAAGCTTACCCAATGAATCAGTAAACACCTCCTTGAGAGATACCTTTATAAATTCTTCCATGTCCTCTACACCTGTAATTGAAATGTGGTTATTGCATACAGATTCATCCAATATCACAGGATCCTTAAGTCTGGGGTTCAACATAATTCCCAGCTTATATTGATCCCTCCAACCAAGAACATTTATTCCCTTAACAGCAATATACAATTTTATATTTGGTATTCTATTTTTAAATACAAGAGTTGTTTCAAAATACCCCATCATGTCAATGCGTGAACCATCATAACTTACAGGATTGATATCATATGGAATAATTCCATTAATATCAAAAACACGTTCAAGTTTTTCTATGAAGTATTGTTTTGAAATTATGGTCCATGGCAATCCCGAATCAGCCATGAGCCTTAATTCCACCCTGGAAACTTGAACAATACACATTGGTGAGCTTGTGACAGGCATGTCAATAGGATCCTCCAGATTTGCAATGTTGTTCCTAAGTGAAACAACAAACCCTGACATGTTCTCATTTAGTAATGCTTTCTCAATTACTCTAGCATTTCCATTTTGTTCTATACCTTCCACCATGGATGAAATTCTTGGCCGATATTGCGTGGTACATTTTTTGGGGATCCCTGCACATATTTGCAAAATGTCCAACTCTTCCACAGTTTTTGCATTCCCTTCTCGCCGCTGGACAACCATTAAATGATGAAACATGGTTTTTATTGCCACACCTGGAGCACAATACATTTCTCCCATTCCTTTCAAATCTTCTATTGCCATTGAAATTCATATTTTGACCCTGAACAGCATTCCTATTTTGAGTTTCGTATTTCATCTCATCTTCCCGCTTTATAACAGAAACCTCCTCAGACTTCTCATTCTTATTACTGATATTTTGTACAGTGTGCATCCACTTTTCAGCTTGCTCAAATGCTTTAGCATTTGAAATAGCCTCGGACAGTTTAGGATCTCCCATCACCCATAGTTGTTCCTGTGTCTTTTTACATTTGACATGAACCACTATCTGATCTCTAATCATTTTATCAGAAAAGTTACAATGTAAGCTCAACGAGCCTACTGCGGTCAAGAAATCATCGAATGATTAATTTTCTTCTTGTTTCCTTGTATAAAACTTAAACCTATTCAAAGCAATATTGCTGGTGGGCTTAAATCTTTTTTCCATTCTGAGTAATGCCTCATTATACACATTCGTTGCCTCTCCATTTTCTGCAGCATTTATTTGAGGAAGCCCTCTAAATACCATCTGACCTTCAGATCTAAGACAATGTAATAAAATGCTTTTTTTTCTTTCTGCTCCCATTCTTTCCCCATCTATGGCTTTCATATAGTTTACAAACTCTTCTTTCCATCTTGATCAGGGTAATGGTGGTTCACCTTTACATTGTAAAACTGTTGCAGGGGGATCAAACTGCATTTTCTTTAACTTGCAGTTTTAATGTGTGATAAATCCTTTTTCTATAAATCTGACTCTATACACCCATATATACTTTTTTTTTAAATACAATAGGTAGTATAGTATTCTTTATAATTTGTAATGTTAAAACTAACTGTTCAACTGTGTTATTCCTCTTTCGTTTCCTTGTAAAATTACATATGTACAGTTGTTCCTTTTATATAGCTTTGTTTGCTAACCAATATCTGCCCGCAAGTACCTGCCACAACAATATAATTACAACTGTATTCTGACTTACTTGTGGTTCCTTTTTCCTTTTTTTTTGTGTATTTAAAAGCAAACTTGTTTTGTTGAAAACCCACTCCTCAAATTGTTCACTTCACCGCAAACATCATTGTTGATATGCTGTTTTCGAAGTGAACAAAATGGCTGCCACGAAGTGCGCGTCTGCGTCACTTCCTTCCGGCATATTTTGCGCTTCCCAGCATGCTTCAGGCTTCCTCTGGCTCTATAAGGAACAAAGGCTGTTATCGAATGACGTCCGACTCACGGAATGTCGCTTCTGCCACCAATGCTCGTGACGGCCCGATGCTGTGATAATTCTAAAGATGCCGACTCTCATGATGACCCTATGCGACTTTTGAAATATGTCACTTGAACAATGCCAGTCCTCTTAAAACTGTGGTACGTCACACTTAATAATGTTATCATATGCCACTTTTGAACAACAATTATTTTTACGAGCAACAGGCTTCCTTGTATTGCCTCTTGTCTCTCTGCTTCTCGTAAACGGCTGTGTTATTCCCTTGTAGAGCTTTTCCTGAGGTTGATATATCCTTCGGTTGATATTTGTTCCTTCCTTTAACGTTTTCTGGTTTAGAATTTAGTCAATGTATGTTCTTCTTTTCCTTTTTCAATAAAACGAAATCCAAAATTATTCCTTTCCAGAACACAACTCCTCTGTGCTGCTTCTTTCTGTTGAGAGGAGTGTTCTTGTCCTCGTCGCCATTGAAAGAAGTCCAAAATCCTATTTAAATTAAATAAGTTTAATATATTAAAGTATGCAGCACAGCAACATGCACAGAACCTCTCCAGAGTACCAGTGCAACTGATACAGGAGAGCTTAACATTCAGAACACTGAATAAATGAAAACATTGTTGCAGGGTTTCTGTACTCACACAGAACTGTGCACAGAGGAGTGGAACCTCGGCAAATTAGGATGTCCCAAAACTTACCTTAGCAACCAACTCACCCCTTACCGAGCTAGCTACAGTGTCTCATTGGACATATCAAACACCCAATGTTTAGACAAACCAGAACATGAACTTACAGTACCTCAGGGTACGTGGGACTCATGAACACTCTTTCGTTATATTATCATTACAAACCAGAACATGGAGTAAAGAAGACACATGTGCATTTGAAATGTTTATTTACTAATGCCGTCTTCTCAGGCGCAGTATCTTTGATAATACAAGTATACTTATTATCAGTAGCAAAATTATCAGCATAGTTACTAAGACATAAAAAGCGAATGGTGACAGCATGTTAACATGCTGTAATGAATAAGAGTTAACAACACTTATATCTCACCCTCCCTGACACATATATTATATTATTAGCTAAGAAGGTCTCTTTGGGTTGTTTTAGGGCGGGCCCATACCTTAGTGTCCTAGCATGAAGGAATCACATCAGCATACACCAGCTCTCTCTGCATGTGCACCGCATCAAGTGTGTTAACAATTCTCGTGCAAAGCAATATCAATCCCGCCTCAAGCCCAAGTTGGCAAAGGCTGCACTTGTGTTATGACTATGAAGGCGTGGAGATCAGACCTCATAACAATTCCATATCGTGTTGCTCCTGAAACTTCAGCACTCTCCGTGCAGACATGGTTTATTAAACAAGACTGATATCAGAGCAATAACATATTATTCTCACATACACCACGGCAAACCACTAGGTTGAAAGCTAAGTCAACAATTAAGGGTCGTGTGCAGAAGTTGCAAGAAAGGAAAAATGGCGTTTAAATCTGAAATGTACCTATGCTAACTTAACACGATATAAGGATATATAGGAGCTATACAACACCCCCCCATGATCCGAGAACGGACTAAATAAGGTAACAGAAGTGCCATCACATGAGAGCAGAATCCATTTATAAACGAGCATGAATAAAAATTCAATAATAAAAACTAATGCTAAAAAATAGCCCACAAATATAATGTGGCTCAAGCCAATAGGCAAGCAAAAATAAAATGTCTTGACCAAAAGTCAATAAAATCAAGGAAATGCTATCAATCAGCATGCCAATTTGAGGCAGTGTCTATGATAAGACTGTATATGAAAAGTAAGCTGCAACAGCCTCCAGGAGGAAGTCACTGTCCTCATCCGAAAACAGTTCAGCCATCCAATTTAAAAGATGAAAGGAACATACGTGATCTTCCAGCACCGGATCCTCTATAACCATCAGAGGACAGCTCGGTGGGTTTTCAAGAAAACTTCGTTCCAAGAAACTTTGCGCTGCCGACAACACATCCCAGGGACCCATTAGTCCATGTGCCACCGCCAAGGCCATAATCCTTTCGTCAGAACAAACCAACTCGTGAGCAATGATAGGACTCATCAGTTGATCAAAATCGACGTCAGCAGATATTGGTCCGCAGAGACACAAATCAATGGCCCAAAGGAAATCACAGGTCAGGCAGCGAAATACAGGCTGGACACAGGTGAAATAGGAGAACCGAAAAGATAATCCAAAAGCCGTGCTTAGAGTCGCCAACGGCAGTGTGCCATAATAATCAAGCATGCGGTTGCGAAACCGCGTCAGTAGTAGTTGTGCGTGGACTTGCACAGGAAGGGCATCCATATTTAAAAAGGCAGAAAACCACCAATGCGCCAGCCGCTAAAGCAAGTAAAAACGGGAACCCTCCAAATAAGGATGAAAAAATAGAATGGAAGAAAGCAGGGATGACTCCAAAAATCTTCTCAAAGGAAGTCACGAGACCACCGCTAACAACTTTAAAAAAATGTGCTAGGCCCGTTGTGGAGGATGCGTTAAAGATAGAACGGACCATGGCTCCGAAATGCAAGGGCAAATCAGTGTTTAAAAGAGCCTGAACCTCCGTGCGGGTGTTAGCAATGTGAAGCACGAAAGTTTCACGGGCCGAGCTCAAGGCCACCTCTTTCTGGGACAATAGAGCTCTTATTCTAGCCATGCCGCTGAATTCTGCTCCCAAGGTCGGTATCTGTGGCCAAATGGAAGACTCCCTATGTTCACGTGTGGGAGGATAAAGAACATTTCTGCAGCAAATAACTCGCTCACTAACTGTTACTATGAAAGCTATACCTTTAATTAAACCACAACAGTTTTCATTATTGAGCATTAAATAACTACCATTCTCTAACAATTTAAACGTGGGGATGATAGCAGGAACTGGCGTGCCCTGTAAAACGCAAGCCATATTCGGTCGGTCCTTGTTACATGAACCGTGTAACTGTATGTGTCTACACATTAAAGAATGATCTGGCGTCTCAGTACACTCATCCCCTGTTAGATAAACCTCTTGTTCATCCTTGAAACATCTGTATGTGTATGGGAGTGACCAGACCTCATGAAGAAAACCGCTACCTAAGGGTTCAAAACGACCTATTGGCACATATTTCATACAATTTGAAAACTTATATAAAGCAAAAGGCAGCGTTATTAAACCGTGGATAAGCCACGTAGCAGCAGTGGCCTCTGCCACAGAAAAAGGTAAAGATTCCAACCTTTCAATATGGAGCATAGAAAAGGAAGCATCACGCATTGAAAGCAAGCGTTGCTTGTCTGTCAAATTAAACGGTGCAAATAAAGAGGAAACGTTCATGTATCCCCAGGGAACTTTACCCATTTTCAGAGTCTGAAGTGTCCATGCAAACTGCATGATCGAACGTAATTGATTTTGACCATGGTATAATACAGATACTTCATCATGCACAATATCAACAACAGACGACACAATATTATCTAATGTGTAAATTCTAGAGGAAAGCACGTTAATGCTATTGTCAACAACTGCAAGAACTTTCTCAAGATTTGCCTGATCAATAGCCCTAAGGCGTGAAGCAGCCTCAATCTGTGAGAGTTTCCAAATTTCATTGTAAACACCATATAACCACCTTTTCGACCTGCCACTAGCTGGGCCCTTAATGAAATCATTCAAATCCACGTCTGCATTCAGTTTGGAAAGGTGATACTTAACCGCAGGTAAAGTTGAATGTTTCAGCCAAGCTTGACACAACTTGCCCACTGAGTAAGAGGTGACAGTATGACTCAAATCAAAACGGGGATCAGATCTAACAGTCTTAAAACCGTCAGTTATATTTAAAAATCTCTTTTGGCAAGAATCAGCACTACGGTGCCAAAGCAGCCAACCCTTGGGATTCATACTGGAAATGTTAAAGGAGGAATTCAGAAGCAGAGCCTGTATATCTCTAATGGACAATTTAGTAAAATTACTCCAATTCTCATATTCCTCCAACTCCGGGAAAGACGGGGTGTTTAACCTTTTAGATGTAGCCAATCCAAAGCACGTGGTCTGGGAAATGGTTTCATTTAAAAACCACATATGATTTGGGATGAGACATGCACGGTGCAAAGCCTCAGTGCCTTGTACCTGCCAGGCCCTTGAGCCCCAAACTGATTTAAGGTCTATGGTATCCTTCCATAACTCATACCCTCCAGTAACTAATTGATCCAGGAAGGCCTTTGAATATAACAATTTTGTATTTGTAAGTCGAACCATGGACAGTGGCTGTTTGTGAAATTTAAAATAAAAGGACTCGGGATTGGACTGATTAAAGTCAGTGAAATAAGTATACTTTTTAAGAAACGTTTCTGAACTCCCTTGTGTTGGTGCTGGGCAATGTTCCCACTGAGTAAAATTAACCGCATCCCTTCGGGAAGATGTCTTGTGTAAGAAGTGATTGCCATAATGTTGGTAACAGAACAACTCACCATAATTAGCAGATTCTAAATATAAATCCTCAGCATCAAAAGCAGCATAATATTTCAAATCAGAAAACAAACTTTCCACAGCATTAACATCCCAATCATCAGAACGAATGTTTTGTTTCACCACATCCCCCATATTAACTCTTAGTACATTAGGGACATTAACGACTTCCGTTGGGCCATGAATCTGAAAACGAACTGCATCCCACGCGATTCCATCCAGAACAGGCCACGCTGTGATGTTAACCAAAGTCAAGTCTCTTTTTAATCTATGTGTAGAATGTGAAGAGGAAAGTGGGGCCAAAGTTCCATTTAAATGAGTAATGCAAGTTCTCTCCTCGACATAGTGTCCATTCATAATCCGGAAAAAATAAAACACAAAACCAATTGACATAAAAAGGTACAGTGAAAAAAGGACCAGCCAAATGTATATCCAAGGAGGTATCAAAAAATGTTTTTTAAACAGGCTAGCATATACTGCAATTTTAGAGCGTTTTTTCGAGGCAAGGGAAGCAGAGTCAAATGAAAATCTGGATTCCGTGGCTAAACGAGCTTGCAGGTCAGGCATGGACAAATCAGTGGGGTATGTATAGTCTGTCTCATCAAGGTTAGTTCCTGGTAAATTATTCAATAATGGACTGGAAACAGCAGGTAATTCGATGGCCACCTCAGGTTCATTATTAGAAGCAGTGGGCATAATTGAATTTCTCACAATGGAAGGACAGGAAACAGCCGGTGTCATGCTAAGAAGAATCGGCCACTCTGTGTATCTTGACATTGTCAATAGAAATAAACCTGTTTTCCTTACGACCTGGAAGTGGTGGTAAAATGACTGTTCTTGTGCCCTTCACTCCAAGCACTGGGACCGGAGCTCGATAGGAGGGAACAAACTCTTTCTTGTTGTCGATCTTCTCTCGAACCAGTTCTCCAACTTGGGGTAGCCAGCCAACTACCGGGATCTGCAACGCATCATCCGATGTGGAGGGCAAATGTTCCTTTGCAAGAGTGTCTCTCGTCTTTTGTAGATTCTGTAAAACATTGCAATGTTCATCTGCGTCAAAGGAAGTGGCGCGAACCACCGAGTCTAGACCGTCAAGGTCAGGGACGAACATCTTGATGCCAAAGAGCATTTCGTATGGGGTCCGCCCACCCAGAGACCTTCTAGGGAGATTATTAAGAGCACGCTGCACGCCATAGAGGTGAGCCAGCCAGTTTCTGCCAGTGCCTATAACTCGGGCTGTCAAAGATTGCTTTAAATCACGGTTCATTCGTTCAACTACACTATTACCCTCAGGTCTGTAGGGTGACGAAAACTTGACTTGGACCCCCATCGAAGTCATGGCATCCTTATACGCCTTAGAGGCGAAAGCCGGACCCTGATCCGAATGGAAGGTACCACAGGCAAAAATCCCTATAAAGATACGCAAATCTCTGATGACAGTCCGGGAATCAGCGCTGCGATGTGGCCATACCCACACAAAGCGTGTGCATGAGTCAACTGCTACTAAGATGTATTTATACGCAGTATCAGATGAAAATGGACCGCAGTGATCTAAATAAACACAGCCTAGTGGTTTATTAGAAATGTACAACTGAGTCTGAGGCGGACGCGTAGCAGTTGAAGGTATAATCTGCTGGCATATGTCACAAAGAAGGACATAATCACGCGTCTGTTTGTACAGTCCCCGCCACCAGAAACGTTGTTGTCGCCACACCCTCATGAGCCGCTGTAATCAAGTCTGTTCCGCGATCCGTGTTGGGAATCAGCCGTTCCCCAACATCAGGAATTGTCACAAAAGGAACCTTTTCGGGACTTAAGTGGTATTTATACTTCGAAGGGAATCCCGAAGGATGTTTACTTCCCTTCTCAGAGGCAGCAACCGCTGCCAAGATGTCGCTATCAATCTTGGTGTTAGACCTAGTAACTGCTGCAACTAAGTATGTAGATACTGCTGATTTCGCCGCTTCATCAGCAAGCGAGTTGCCAAGAGCGTGTACTCCCACGCGCTGACGACCGAGAGTATGAATCACATAAACGAGTGGCAACATAGCCTTAAGCTCTGCCACTCGAACCCAGATCATTTTATGTTTTATTGTGCTACCCTTGGAATCATGAAAATCATTTTGAATCCAAAAGAACAAGTTTTCATTGTAAGACTGGACACAGTAGTAAGAATCACTTACAATTAGAGTAGTAACACTTGGATCTGCGTACTCCAAAGCTAGTAAGAGAGCACGAAGCTCTGCCAATTGTGCAGTGCAATCGCCCAGGGGCAACGTGTGTACCTCCCTGGAAATGAACTCATCATTCAACATAGCACCGACCACAATGGCGCATGCGGAAACGTAGGCATGTTTAGAGCCATGCGCAACCTGCGCCGACCCATCAGTGTAAATGATGCAATGGAAGTCTTCCAAAGGTCGCATCGCCAGAGGAGCAGGATGAACGAATTCATACTGCAAGTACTCCTGTGACCGTAAGGAAGCGTCAAAAATAAACATGACATCTGCGGATGACAATGACGCAGCCCATTGAATCCACCGAGGGTGCAAAGCCTTTGAATTTGGTACACTGGCTTTCGTGACTGCCTCTAAATGAGGACAGGGTGTTACCACTAGCATGCGCTTCCCCTGTGACAGAGCACGTTCTTTTAGAATTGCCATCTGTACAGCAGTTAAAACCTTTTCCACTGTGGGAAACCGCATCTCAGCCGAAGTGTACAAGTGTGACTTGTAAGCAATAGGTACCGTGTCACCTTCATTAAAAGTGAGGTACGTGAAACCCACCGTCCCAGGAATTATTCTTATGACCAGGTTGGTGTGGTTATCACGAGTCAGTAAATATTTAGAAGCGAGCAGATCAGCCTGCAAGGATTGCAAAATGGCTGAATGCTCAGGCAGCCAGCATGATTTAGAGAAAGTTGGTTGTATCAAAGCATACAAAGGCTTGATACGCTGGGCATATTCCGGAATGTAAGTCCTGCCGAAATTTAAAAAGCCCAGTAAAGATTGTAATTTTTTCAGTGTTGTTGGAGCGCGCAATTGTGCGCACTTCTCCAAGAAGTGAGGAGCCAAACCTCTACCTTCATTGTTGAGCTCATAGCCCAAAAACAACACCGTGTGTTCAGCAATGTGCGATTTTGCAAAGTTGAATTTGTAACCCATGTCTGCGAAGTTGCAAACAAGAGAATTTACACGACACAGATGCTCCCAAATATCGTCGTCTGTGAGATATATGTCATCCACATACGAAAAAGCATCAGGGTCGAGTGCCTCCAGAATAGAGACAATTCGAGCGGTAAATACACCAGGACTATTCTTGTAGCCCATTGGAAGACGCCGGAATTGCTTTTGGACTCCAGCGCTTGTAAAACTGGTCCATTGGGAGCTAAAGCTGTCCAATCTGTGGGCATAAAAACCATTGGATATGTCAAGCGTTGTCTTGAAACGCTTACGCACGAGACTATCCACTAGGGCAGAACCGTGGGTATTCTGTACAGCACAGTTACGGCAATGCGAGTTTAAATGCCGGTAATCCAAAACCAAACGATATGATCCGTCAGGTTTATTCACAGTAAAAAGGGGATTATTCATCGGTGACACACACGTTTCAATAACTCCCTGATATTCCAATTGTTCAAGGATTTCCGCGACGGAAGATTTTGCTTCACGCCGAATGGGATATTGAGGTTGAGGCTGCGGCTGAGACCGCAACGGAATTTCGTGGCAAGGCGACAATTTATCCCAACCACATTGGTTACGGTACAGAGCCGGCGCGAGAGCCCGAGCCCACTCTTCTGCAAAATGCTGCGCATGCTCTTTCGAGACAGTGTTCGCGAAACTGGGTAGGATCACCTCCTCCCCTCGCTGCGCCGCGAGCACAAAAGGTGGGGGCCAGTCAGCCTCCGAAAGCAAAATATCATATGTAGAAGACAGATTCTCCCAAAATACACCTTTAACGGTACGCTGTATGTCACCTTCAATTAACAGGACAATTTCATATAGTCTTTCAGGGGGAGCAAGTCTCGTATCCGCTGTCTCTATCACAACGTAGACATCAGTCGCTGTCACCCTCAGTAGTGGACGCAGCGCCTCTCTGACTATGGTTATCTCCGCCGCGCTGTCCAGCAAGGTCAGAGCCCACGTCAGATTCCGAAGCCGCGTTCTCACTATCTGTGGCATATCGATGCGCTGTTAAGGCTGCGACTTTCTTTTTCGCAAACTGCGGACGCCTAGGCGTAGAATCCTCCTGCTTCACTGCGCCGTCCGTCTGGCGGGACTGACCACGTCCTTGTTGGCCACCACGTCCACGTCCACCCCCTCCTCCTCCACCGGTCTTCGGGGCCGATGTGTCCTGAAAGGAACGAGGAGAGCGTTGATCAGAACCCTGAAAACGATCAGGTGATTTAATCATCGCGCGGTCGCGCAAATCATAAACTTTTTCGGATGGCGCAGGAGCTTGTATTGCAGGAAAAGTACCCTGAGTCTGCATTGTCTGCTTCCCCTGTGTCTGTTTTTTAGGCCAATTTTGTTTCTTGGACTTTGGCTGGGCATCTGTCACTGCAGATTGCACCTGTGGTTGTTTTTTCTCCTTCACTGGAAAATATTTCAGACCTCTACTTGTGCGGCCAATCGTTTTATAAGCGGCCACCACAATCTTTGCTAACTGGCGGGGTTTGTCGGCATCGGGCAGAGCAGCCAAAGCATTCGACACCTGAAAGTTAACTGCATCTCCTTTAACATTGGAGAGAATGAGATCACTTACAATCTCAAAAGAACCACACAGGCGCATACCCAATTCAACCGCTGCCTCTGGACCGTGATCATTCTGAACACGTCTAACGATTTCAGGCAGGGCAGTCATAGACGGGGTGCCGAAGCACCGTGTATAAACTGCCGCAAATGTTTTTCCCCAGCTGTCACAGTCAGCAAGTTCAGGAGTAATATCCTTCGGGAGAGTAATCGTCAACATTCTATGTTTATCAGCAGGAGTAGAATTCGGAAAAACCGCCTCCAGTTGATCAAACTTCTCTGCTAGCCAGAATGGGAAGTCATCGTTGTCAACAGGACGCGCACCAAAAACCGAATTTACCATCACTGGATTGAGACGCATTCCGCCTCGTTCCATGGGAGCGGCCGCACCCCCCTGGGGACCACCAGGAAGATGTCGACCGATGTATTGCACTAAAGCACGAATCACGGAAATGGAAACTACATGTAGCCTGCGAATTTCTGCCAGGGTACAAGCCCCGTGATTCGGGTGCGGGGTAAAGCCACCCAACGCAGGCCAATTAGTACCTGGAATTGAGAGTGGACCTAACCTCGCACGGGACAAAGAGTGGGGGAGGGCGCCATCAAACCAAACTCGATGCTGCCAATGATCAATAGGTATTTCCAATGCCCTGTATGGCGTATATTCAGCCGGGACATCCGAGGCGGTGTAGGAGTGGTACAAACCAGAATTAGCGTCCACAGCCGGAAACGTAACCCAAGAGTAAAACAACTCGTAAGGAAACGCCGGATCTGCACTTACCACGAAAATCACAGCCATCCCATCTACTGGGACCTGGTACGTCTGAAGATGGTTGCGTACCGCTACGCGACTATGCTGCGCAATAGCCACCGCTGCCGCCATTACAGAATTGGAAACAAGAAAACACAAAGAATACTTTGTAGCACAACTGGGTAGTAATTCAAAGAAACCGTTTAAGTAAGAATCAAGCTTGAATAAAGACCTATTTCAAAAAATAGGTAGGTTTCACCAACACCCCGTTTTCCGGAAACGGATGTGAAGGGGTTAAGGCATGAACGATAAACTACTCGAGTGTCATGATATAAGACCACCGAAACCGTTGGGCGCCATGTTGCAGGGTTTCTGTACTCACACAGAACTGTGCACAGAGAAGTGGAACCTCGGCAAATTAGGATGTCCCAAAACTTACCTTAGCAACCAACTCACCCCTTACCGAGCTAGCTACAGTGTCTCATTGGACATATCAAACACCCAATGTTTAGACAAACCAGAACATGAACTTACAGTACCTCAGGGTACGTGGGACTCATGAACACTCTTTCGTTATATTATCATTACAAACCAGAACATGGAGTAAAGAAGACACATGTGCATTTGAAATGTTTATTTACTAATGCCGTCTTCTCAGGCGCAGTATCTTTGATAATACAAGTATACTTATTATCAGTAGCAAAATTATCAGCATAGTTACTAAGACATAAAAAGCGAATGGTGACAGCATGTTAACATGCTGTAATGAATAAGAGTTAACAACACTTATATCTCACCCTCCCTGACACATATATTATATTATTAGCTAAGAAGGTCTCTTTGGGTTGTTTTAGGGCGGGCCCATACCTTAGTGTCCTAGCATGAAGGAATCACATCAGCATACACCAGCTCTCTCTGCATGTGCACCGCATCAAGTGTGTTAACAATTCTCGTGCAAAGCAATATCAATCCCGCCTCAAGCCCAAGTTGGCAAAGGCTGCACTTGTGTTATGACTATGAAGGCGTGGAGATCAGACCTCATAACAATTCCATATCGTGTTGCTCCTGAAACTTCAGCACTCTCCGTGCAGACATGGTTTATTAAACAAGACTGATATCAGAGCAATAACATATTATTCTCACATACACCACGGCAAACCACTAGGTTGAAAGCTAAGTCAACAATTAAGGGTCGTGTGCAGAAGTTGCAAGAAAGGAAAAATGGCGTTTAAATCTGAAATGTACCTATGCTAACTTAACACGATATAAGGATATATAGGAGCTATACAACAACATATGGAGATGAATATGTATTACCAATGTAACAGAGGACCCAGGAGTGGCCCCACTGATGGTGTCAGGCTTAAATGTAGTATGAATAGTACCCTCCTCAAAATACTACTGGACCTGAGGAAGATCAGAAGACGACTGAACCTGTTATCTGAGATGGCAGAGGAGAGCTGAAAGACTGAACCAGCTTCCTCTTGTACCCAGGATAAAGACATAGACACTAAAGGTCATTAGGCCGACCTCCTGCTCAAACTATATGGATGCAACAAGCTGTAAGAGGCCTTTCTTGCAACTTCACAGCCTAAGTGGACCTGCCCTCGGTCCTGCTGTTGGCATTTGCTGTACTGAGCCCACAGCGCCAAGTGCTTCATGTAAGGTCCTGGAACACTTTGCTGTATCTGGTAAAACCTTGGACCATGTCAATCCTGGTTTCTATATCCCACACGAGATCCACGGTGGTCATCTTCAAATCAAGAATGATGATGGATTCAAACCAGATCTGTGACTGGGGGTGAGTGTCTGAAAAGTTTCAGCGCTCTGTCCACCATTTCCTTGTGTTTGCTTTGTTTGCCCTAAGTTGGCAGGGTATGCCCAGACGTGGGTCCCTTGCTCACTTTGCCACTGGATTAAAACTAGCCTGGCTGATGAAGGATGTTACCCAGAAACCGGTCCCAGGATGCTTGTTTCCGGTTCAGGGAAGACCTGGCTTGGCAGTCCGGGCTGCACTGTTTCCCATGAGGCACAGGGTCAAGACTTATTTGCATATAGCTGGGTCTGAACTGAGGTGGTGAAGTGAGCTAAAGAATGATGATGATTCAACCCAGATCTGTGACTGGGGGTGAGTGTCTGAAAAGTTTCAGCGCGCCGTCCATCATTTCCTTGTGTTTGCTTTCTTCACCCTAAGTTGGCAGCGTATGCCCAGATGTGGGTCCCTTGCTCATTTTGTAACTGGATACAAGCTAGCCTGGCTGATGAAGTGTGTTACCCAGAAACCGGTCCCTGGAGGCTCGTTTCCGGTTCAGGGAAGACCTGGCTTGGCAATTTGGGCTGGACTGTTCCCATGAGGCACAGGGTCAAGACTGATTTGCATATAGCTGGGTCTGGAACTGAGGTGGCGAAGTGAGCTAAAGAATGATGATGGATTCAACCCAGATCTGACTGGGGGTGAGTGTCTGAAAAGTTTCAGCACTCGGTCCATCATCTCCTTGTGTTTGCCTTCTTCAAATCACGCCTATGTCCCAGATTACTGTGACCAGTTGTCCCTGGTTGGCGCTACTTTTGTCATTTTGGTGTAATTTTATTTATAAAATGTACACCATTTTTAAAATTGGATTGGGATTTTTATTGTGTTGTGTTTTAATAATTGTTTTGGCACTGCATGCATCCTTTACAAATTGCCTCGAGGCTAATCCTGTTTGCTCTGTGCAATAGTACTAAGGGATTTAGATGAGGTGGATTTGATGACTTTAGGGGTTCATCCTAACAAGGACTGTGCTTATTACTTAGGGTGGGTGGTCATCCCCTTAACTAATAACCCAATTTCTTAAAGCAACCAATAATATACCCCGTTATTGTGCTTTTTCCTTTAATTTTAAACCTTATTAAGTTATGTTATGTTATGTTATGTTATATTTATTTATATCGCGCATGGCTACCCCAGCAACAGGGCGTCCCAGCGCTTGCGGACATACCTAATTATAGTGCGGCCGAATGGAAGTGTAAGTGCCAGATCACCAGGAAATCCTAAGCAGAAGAAAACAACCAGGTTTTGATGTGTTTTCGGAAGAGAAGATGGTTAGAGATAGTACCTATGCTTAAGGGAATAGAATTCCAAAGTTTTAGAGCGAGATACCTGAATGACCGGCCACCTGCTCTGCACCTCCGAATCTTGATAGTACATGCCAGAGAGAGGTCCGCAGAGCGGAGAGCCCGCGATGGAATATAGAAGGAACAGAGGCCCTGTAGGATTTGGGGGCCGAGGCGATAAAGTATTTTATGAATTAAACAGAGGGTTTTGAATTGTATGCGTTGTTTAACAGGCAGCCAATGCAGCCTACGCAGAACCTGGGAAGTATGGCAACGTTTTGGCAGTCCGAACAGAGTGCGGGCAGCGGCATTCTGCGCCCTTTGCAGTCTGTTGGTGACTGTCAAATTAGAACCAAGCATGAGAGCATTGCAATAGTCCAGGTGGGACAAAACCATAGCTTGGACAATTGTCTGACGCATGGAAGGTTCAAAAAACCCTAGGATGGATTTAAGAGATCGGAGGCGGCCATAGCAAGTGCCAGCCACTCTTTTGGCATGGGATTCAAGAGTAAGTGAATCATCTACAATGACACCTAGATTTTTAACTTCTTTCTTAGGAATAGGAGGCTCGTCATGAGGCACAGTGGAGCTATGCTCATCCCGAGCTGGTCTCGTCATAACGGCCGCGCCACTCCCCCGCGTGGCGAATTCCACGCCTGTGCGGACGTTCTATGGGAGTGGGCGGAGCCATAACGAGCCCAGCTCCTCATGAGCACAGCTGCACTGTGCCTCATGACGAGCTGGGCTCGTCATGAGCGCTGCGGCGCCGCGTGCGGGCCCTCCTCCCCACACCGCGGGGGATTCTCCCCGCGGTGAAGGGGTTAGTAACAATCCTTATCCTGAATTCCTGGCATATTGGGACGAAAGTAAAAACCATAGCTCCACAAAAATACTGACGATTCTAGTAAAGTATGAGGAAAACGTATCCACAGGCTTGCATGTGTGTACTAGAGAAGTTAACCAAGAATATTTTCAAAGTACAGAGGCTGATGAAATTAAGAACGCAAGGCCAAAAATGCACACATATCTAGATCATTACAAACAAAAAAAAATATATGTGAAAACAGTACATACTCTTTTGCGACAAGAGACACTGTGTCAAATCCCTTGTTTATACCATTTAAAAAAAGATTTAATCAACTCAGAAAGTAAGATAACATGATTCAACCTGCAAGGGGTGAAGAGACGGACACATAACTGAGCTTGAATAATATTTTTAAATGAGAAACAGCTCCTACAAGTTAGTCGAGACACAGAAGAAACCTAGTTTTAGTTTCTTCCAAATAAGAAGAGGTAAATGAAAAAGTAACTCTATCAATTGAGATGAAAGACGAAAAAAAAAGAAAGTGAGCATTAATCCCAAAAATAAAACATATACATTTGGTGTTTTGGTTAAAGCATGGAAGGTTGAACACTGTTATTTTAAAATACCAATAGTGATGTCTTGTTACTTACCGGTCATCTTCATTACCCCGATTAGGGTCCTCCCCATCCCAGTCCTTACAAAAGTGAGACAGTCCTGCCTCCACCCAGCCAATCACAATGCCAGTATTCAAAAGCTTAAATAAGCCCCTCCCACCTACTGCCATGCCTGTTATCAACAAGACTCAGACACAAGCACAGCGGGAGGGCTGGAGGGTAGAGGACTGGGATGGGGAGGACCCTAAGCGGGGTAATGAAAATTACTGGTAAGTAACAAGACATTACCCCCTCATGGGTCCTCCCTGTCCCAGTCCTTACAATGTGAGGAACTAACAAGCAGAAAAACAACAACAAATACAGGACAGCAGGGATCCATGCAAAGTACAAATGTGTAAAGATCAACGAACTGCAGCGTTCAAGACGCCAAGAGAAAAACAGCCATCAGAGGTATGTAAAACATCTAGCCAATAATGTAGCACAAATACGGGACGGGACTGCCAGGTGGCCACCCTACAAACTCCTGGATAGACACTCCCGCCCCAGCCCAGGTAGCAGACACAGAAAGTGTCAGACGACCCAGCATCAGAGACGAAGGAGGCAGATCCAAAGGACTGAAAAGGCAGGCAGACTGCCAAATGTACCCACCGACCAACCGTAGAATCAGAAACGCACATCACCAAGCCACACCCCCACAGGAGACAAACAGGGCAGGAGAAAACCGAAAACTCCAGGAAAGGATGGAGGGAAAAACTGGAGAGTCCAGAAAACAACCAAGGAAGGGGGAACAAGGGACCCCCCAGCAGGCAAATTAGGAAGAATCACCTCCAGCTGCCAAAGGAAATGGGAAGAAACCACAGGCAGAAAGACTGGAATAAGCCACAAAACAACCCGATCCGGCAGGAATTTCCAATAGGGAAAAGAAACGAGCAGAGCACCCAACACACCCAACCGACAAACGAAGGTGATGGCCAGCAAAAAAGCCACAGTAGCAGACAACCAGAACAAGTACGCTACCAGCAAGGGCTAAAAAGGGGGCAACAGCAGACCCCACCCCCAAAACAGAAGGCAAAACACAAAAAGGAACGAGCACAGGAGAGACCGGCCGACGAAGCCGAAAGCTCCGAAGAAACTGACTCACCAAAGTGGCAAAAACCTCCAAGGAGGCCCCAGGACCCCAACAAGCACTGAGCTGACAAAGCAGAAGGTACAAGGCCCTGTAAAAAAATATTTTGAGAAAATCCAACACAGAAGCAAGATCCCCCAGCACAGGAACTAGCTAATGGGAAGAACATCAAGAGAAAAAAGAAACCCAATGACGACCACAGCACCCAAGGGTAAAAGGATGTCGCGACCACCGGATGCCATGAGCCACCACAGAGGAACAGCCGTACAAGAGCCAGGCCGTCAGAAGCAAGCGACAAAGACAGGGCAAAAACCAGCTGCAAGAACCAGCTGCAGACCCAAAAGCGGACCCTGAGTCAAGGGAGTCCGGCCAAACCCGACCCCCGCCAGCAGCAGCAGGAGCGGAAACCAAAGACAGCTAGGCGAACGATACAGACACCTACACACACTCCCTACATCCTCCAACTATTTGGGAGGAGAAAAAAGGAAAGAAGGCACACAGAAAGCCCGAAGGCCAAGGAAATGTTCATGGGCGATGGAAATCCACACCAAATCGAACCAAACAAAAAATGCACCAGATGGCACAAAACAGAGGACAGGAGGAAGCAGCCCAAGCTGCATCTCAACAAAAATGCAGACGTTCCCCAACAGAAACTCAAAGCCAACAGAGACGACTCCGCCCAGAGTGAGCCATGGGAGCCTGTGCCACCAGAGGCACAAGACATACAAATGAGCCATAGCGTAGTGGGTACAAAACACGGAAGCCAGCAGGAACAGAGACATGCAACTGGTCCCCCCAAGAAGGCCCAAGCAACAATGAGCCACTGAAATGCCAGCACAAATCAAAAGACTCGTCGGCCACCAAGGACCCCAACGTGGCCCCCAACCCCAAGGACAGGCATCTGAGGACAGCAAGAGGAGAGAAGGGAGCTGAAAACGCACCCCAAACACCAGGTTAGGAGAGCAAAGCCACCAAGCCAAAGTAGGAACCAGAACAGGGGAAAGAGGAACCAGAGCCACGCAACCTGCATGGAAAAGGACCCAATGAGTCAATCAGAAGAAACACCAAGGACAGGAGGAGCAGGTAAGCCCAAGGAACCACAGCCGTGGAGGCAGCCACCATCCCCTGGATCCGCAACCAACCCAGGAGGGAAGAAGGGCGACCCAGCAGGACCCACAAAAGTGTTAACAGGGAAGAGAACCGAGTCGGAGGGAGAAACAGCCGCCTGCAAAGTGATGAACAGGCCCAGAGAACCCGAAGGCTCAGAACAGGAACCAGATGAAAAATGGCCAGAACCAATACAAACCCCAGAAACCGGAACAAGGCCATCAACGCCACCATCGCCAGAATAGCCACAAGAAGGGTGGAAGCAGAAACCGGACAAAAAGCCACATAGGGTAAAGCCTACAGCACCTGGCAATCCCAGGCGGTCTCCCATCCAGGTATTGATCAGGCCTGACCTGCATAACTTCTAAGAACAGAAGAACAGGTGCTAGCAGGGTGGAATTGCCATTCAGCAAAAAACCCGCACAGCACGAGCCAGCACCATGGAAAAACCTGGAGGGCAGGAGAGAGGCTGAAAGGCAACACACGAAACAGAGAAAGGAACCCATCCACAACAAACCTCAGGAACCGCGGACCAGCCAGATGGATCGAACATGAAAAACAGTCAACTCCCAAATCCAGGGAAGCCAAAAAAAACAACACCCACCAGGAAGAGGGGAACAACAGATCGCAAGGGGAACAACCTCCCAGCGGCACCAACCGATTCAAAGCAAAGGGACACAGAACCGTTCAAAAAGGAACTAACGGGCGCCAGGACCAGGAACAAAGAGGATGACGAGGTGACGGAGACCCCTCCAGGTCACAACAATATCCAAAGCCCCGGATGAGCAACACCTAGGGGCAGCCGCAGGCATAACAGAGGCCAGGAACCAAACAGAACACAGCCCCCCCACAACCCGACCACGAAAGGGCAGAGAGGAAGACAGAGAACCACCACACAGACAGTCAGTAGAGGGAGCCAAAAAGCCACAGAGCCGCAGAAAAACAGTCGGTGGACCAAGGCGCCAGTGCCACAGCAGCCGAGAAGAAGACTCAACCCACCGTGCCAAGACAGGACGCAGGGCCCGTAAACAGCCAAACAACTCCACACAACCCATGAGAAGGACCAGTGAAGTATAGGCCAAACAAGAGCCAGCACGCACCCCAAAAGGAGAAGCAGCAAATGGAAATGCAGGAAAGTGAGAGACAAAGTCCGCCAGGCGAAACCGCCATCCCAGAAAATGCGGAATACCCTGTTTCTCTGCCGTAAGCCATGCATCAGTCGGAATATCCAACAGGACATCAGGGAAGGGAAGGTCAACCATCACAGAGGAACCATACTGTGCAGAAAAACGCCAAAACAGCCAGGGATTTAGGGCCAAAAGCCAGCATCCCCCGAATAAAGACCTCATCCTCAGGACAACACACCGCAGGCCCCGGAAGTGCAGACTGGACAGCCGAAATCATCTACCGTGTAAAATCACAGATTGACATTTTACCACCTCAAGGCAATTTGACAGCATGGGCAGGTTTCGAACCCATTCACAGTATCCAGCGCAGCCCCAGTATCTGCAAACACGCCATCCACCTGCAGAACCAAGAAACTATGCCGCATGGAAACAGCCCAAGCAGGCAAAGGGGAAGATGCCCCTTCACACATGGTGAGCGAACCCGAGCAAACCAAACAGGAACTCACCACACAACAAAGGAAGTGCCCAGAAGCCTCCAAGTAACACTGCCCCCAATCACCAAATCACGCAACGTGAGACTGGTGAAATGAAAGAAAAAATATAAGGGCAGCCCTGTAGTCTCCACCCACATCCCCAGGTCAAAAGACCATGGCCGTGGGGGCAGGATGCTGCGCTAGATCTACACTGCCGGAACGACCCGGGGCCAGGACATCAAAAAAACTCCCCGCCCCAGCCCAGCACATGAACGGGGAGGGTCCCTGACCCCAGAACAGGAGCCCGGCAGACCGGGGGACCAGAGCGGCTGTGCCGAGAGAGAAACACACAGTAAACAATGCAGAAGTAAAAAACTGCAAATTAAATACTCACATGAAAATCACACAGTAAATAATGCAGAAGCATAAAACTGCAAATGAAACACTCACAGCACCGTCCTGAAGAAAATCCAAAACAAGCAGGAACCGGGAGCACCAGCGTTCCGACCGCCGTCGGAGCAGAAAAAAAACAGGCATGATTCTTTTTCAATCAACAGAAACGAAAGAACCTGCTGCACATTAAAACACCTCCAAGGGAAAAGCTGCAAAACAGAGTGAAACATCTCATCGGAACATGTATGTAGATTTACAAAATAGATGTAAATGCATTTTTAATCAAGTTAATGATATATTTGCAAAGGTTTAAAGCAATTATATATTTATACTATTACAGTACTTACAGATACAATGACAGAGGCTGCCAAATGTATCACTTCATAGAAAGGAAAGCAGTACCTAAAGCACATGAGCTACCCCCAGAGCCAAGAAAGTGCATCATCAGAAACTGTAAATGTACTAAATATTATTCTAATGCATGCTATGGGAGTGCAAAGATGATGTAGTAATTCCTGTAAGAGAGCAGAACTACCCCCAAATGTGCTCCCAGAGGTCACAAGAACAATTTTGAAGAATATTTTACCTAGAGTCCCCAAACACATAACAGGGTAACTATCACATATCCCTACTTTAAATAGATTAATTGCACAAACTAAAAAAGCCAGCCAGTGATAACCCACCTGCCCCTAGTAGATACCAAGATGTAGAAATACCTGAATAATTAGCAATTACACATAGTGAGGAACCTTTCCATAGACAGCCTAAATAATGAAAAACAAATTATAATATTCTCTAAAGGAAACAACTTAATAAAACTAAGCCAATGTCAAACCTGGATGATGGCTGAGACCTTTAAAATGTGTCCCAAACCATTTATTTAGATGTACACTATACATGGTGAATATCAAAGCTCAAATATCCTACTAATGTATGCCCTACTGCCAAATAAACAAAGCAGCACTAATTAGGAGCTCTTAAACCATATAAAACATGCAACAAATTACTACCCCAAAAAATATTCATAGACTTGGAGCAAGCCATGAATCAAACAATTCTAAAAATATACCACCGCACAGCTATACAAGGTTGTTACTATCAGGTCAATCAAAGTATATGGAAACATCTCCAAAAATCAGCACTGTGTAGACTATTCCACAAATAGCCAAATTGCCTTTGAAATAAAAAAAATGAAAGCACTAACCAATGTCCCTGTCACAGAGTTAGCCATTGACTATGCCAACTCCAATATAAAACATTTTGAGGAAGGTTTTGGACACTAAGGGCCTCATTACGATGTCAGGCAGAAAGCCTCTGCCCCACAGTCGGAATCTCCTAGACCGCGTCGGAACCTTTCCGACCGAATCGGTCGGTTTACAATCCACCCAGCCAATTACGATGTTGGCGGTCGGAAAGGAAACTGCGTAGTCATCCTGAATTGGTTCCGACTCATTCTTGGAGTATTTGTATTGGTCGGAACCGTATTGTGCACCTCTACAGACAGTGTTTACGATTACGATGTCAATTTCCAACAGCCTTTCCGAGTCGACCTGTCAGACACAAAAAGGCTGTTGGAAAGTGACTTTGGGGGCCCCAAGCAGGGGCCCCTTCATCCTGGGGGACCCTTCATCCTGAGGCCTCCGGTTGGGGGACGAGGTGGTACCTAAGGGACCCCTGTACAAACCTGCACTGCATGGCAGGCATTATGCGGTACCTGTGACAGGGTGCAGGGTTTTACACAAACACCCCATTTCCCCATAGGAGCTAGTGTTGTCGGGAGGAACACGGGCACCCATAGGGAAAAATGGGACTCTGACAGAACAGTATTCGGTCACATCGTAATAGGCCGGGCAGAGCCGCCAACCGTGAGTTGATCGGTTTCCGAATCCGAGAGGGTGTCAGGCCTAAAATTTCTGCCCGACGTCGTAACGAGGCCCTAAATAGTTTAAAAATACAATATCCACTTCAAAATAAAACATTTTACATAACATATTAAAAAATAAACATATTTCAAACCCAATAATACTACGTATTGACACATTTTTTGTGTAGCATAACGTTTTGTAGAATACTATAAACAAACCCACTTATTTATCTGCAATCCTTTATATTCATAGCAATATTTTAAATAATAAAAGTACTATTTGCATTACTATTAAAAATAATCAGATGTATTAATATTTATAAACTTAAAAAAAACAATTGACATTTTGAATTTGTTTTTACACGTCATATGTTTTAACACTCAAAATTCAATTAACATATATTTTCTAAAATTAAAAGAATTCTAAGTACACAATTTTTATTTTTTCTATTTTTAAATATTTACTTTTATCAATATACAAAACTTTCTACATATCCTTCTTATTTAAAAAATAAATGTATACATTCTTAATATTTAATAACATATATACATATATTATACAATTAACATATATCTTAATTAGGGCTCCCCGTTTTATGGTATTTATTTTTTTAACATTTCTGTATGTATTTATCCATATTTATTTTTTGGTCATTTTATCTATATTTATTCACATTTATTTTTGTCGTAAGAAAAAAAAGATGCTGCAAATAGTATTTTTTCTCAAGAAATAATGAAAAAGAGCATATAATCAAATATAGTACATTTATAGATTATAAACAATATCAAATTCATGCAATTTGAAACAAATTTAAAGTGAGTGAAATCATGCCGGTATCATATGAAGTTGTACCACGGTCAGACGGATGGTACTTTGGGCATGACTTCATTTGATACCGGCAATAATTCTTAGAAAATCCAGAAGACATGGGTGCGATTGGAATATCGATGCATATTTATATAATCACTAAACAGGTGGTGGTTCTACACATCCCTCAAGGCCTGCCCTGTATCTCTCTCAAGTTTGAGACCAGTATCATTCGTCGGAGTCGCAGGAACCAAACCCCTGTGCACGGCATCAACTTGCATCAACTTGCTGTTGCAAAGGCTTGTTGGCTTTCTTCAATCAAGATCTTCAGGCTACAAATAGCCCCCACCTCATGCATCTCCTGTGACCAAGATCTTCATCCTCACCGCATCACTTGCATTGTGGGCCTGCATCTATGGTGAACTGCTTGAGGTCCTCTTGCGACTCCAGTGCCTCAGGCCTGGGGGTCCTGTTATGGCTCCCCTTTGATTTCTGTGAGCTCCCCTGATTGCTCAGGGCCTGCGCTGACTCCCCTCCTTGTGGTGGGTCACCTTGCTGGACCCGACACTGCACCTTCTTCGCTTTCCACATTGTTAGCAGTTGCCAAGGCTTGTTGGTGCTCCCGACAGACACCGGCCTCTCAACTCTCAACATCCGATGTAGGAAAGCTCGTAAACGGCTCCGGGTCTTCCACAGCATCACCTGGTCCTCACAGCGGCAGCTCCAAGGTCACTGTCATCTCTCCTGCAGCATGCAACATCAGTGGGCACTTGTCTTCCGTTGCCCCCTGGTCACGCCTGAGTGACCTAGACTCTGTCCCCTCTGCTTGCTCTTCACCTCGAATCCACCTTGGGATTTGAACAGACACTTTCACCTTCTCTAACAGAGGCATCATCCTGTTCGTGGACGGTTTCCGACGCCACTTCACACTTATGCACCCGCTTCCCTGGTCTAGATATCCAGGTTTCTAGCATATCCACGGGTGGGGTGGTTCTCCAACCTATTGTTGCCCACTGGAATTCTTCAGGGTCTGCGGGGAAGGGTCCTTCTTCTTTAAAATTGCAACTGCAACTTACCCGTTGATTTTTACTGAGAACACAGTTGTGTCCCCACACTGCACACAACCTCCGCGTGGCTCCTAGATAATCACCTTGGTTTGTTCCAAGGGTCCCTGGCACTTCTACGTCCTCTGGGTATAGTCTTGACTCGAGTTGTGGTGCACATACCACTATTTTAGTATATGGTTTGGTCTCCCCCTGATGACAACAGTGTATTCTGTTCTACTTAGCTGTTTCTATTGAGAAATATTGTATGCATTGTGTATATCTCCGGCTAGGAGATATCTGTACGTGTTAGTGTGTGTCTTATAATAAATACATATTTTTATAAATACACTGTGTGGTTCTTTGTATCTTAATCTATACCAATAAGAATGTGTTCTGGTAAAACAAGCTGCTTCACACTCCTTCTGGACTAAGCCTGAAAGCTGCCCTCCACAACTACCACTTAGAGAGCTTTCTAAGGTTGTCTAAGACCACTAAAATCATAAGAGTTGTCTGGATTGGTGTAGGGTTCCCACTTACATAGGTGTGCAACATATACGAAGCCAGCCTCTCACATTGTGCATATTGATGAATTTGTCTGCTCCTACTCACATCCCTCTTTGATTTTTATCGCTTGGCTCTAATATGTTGTAACGGTTTGCTTACACTGTGCTTCAATGAGTTGTTTGGTTTGACTTATTTTGCTAGAACTAGTTTTGATAAATAGTCTTTGCGAATCTCTCTCCAACTAATATTACAAGTACAACTTTATTCTCTAATTTGACAATTAGTGACTGTAGATTCCCCAATTCAGTATGCTCTGAAAGCGCAGTAATGCCAAAGTGGTATGGGAGATTACCAAAATGTAAGAGTCTTTATCTGTGATCTAGGTACATAATAAATTCATTCTGATGAACGTGCCTTGGCTAGACCTGGGTGATAGTGCAACTTTCTCCAGACCTTATGTCATCATCACAAAGAGGCACTACTTAGAGAGGATATTTTGCTTCTTCTACATGTTGCTCATCCTCCATGCTGGATTTTATTGGGCAGTGGTTGAATGTTGAGTGCTTCACAAAAAGAGTGTTGCACAGATTATGCTAAGTGCATTATGGTAACACGCCAATGATCAAAGCTGTAGGCCTGCTTATTTATTTGGGAAAAAGTGATATGATCTATATTTTTTCGTTGTCTACTAAAAGAATGAAATACCATATGCAGAATGTTATTATTGTGACCTTGAGAATGGTACAAGGACTCTCCACAACTGTATATTTGGTGAATATATTAGTTAGTAGGATTACTGACTGAGTGGGTGGTAGTATGGTAGTAAGCCCACAGCCATTATGGTCAGATAACCCGCAAAGGGAAATAATATTATTTTGGAAAAGACCACTTTTTTGCCTTCTGTTGCTGAACCCGTTTTTGTTGGCAATAAAACTCTGGACACTTTACCCTTGCCAAACAGTAGTAAAGTGATTGTTCTCTCTTTGTTAAACATGTTAACATTGGTGTATGCCTAAATGGCCCCTGAAATCTACTTATAAGTCCCTAGTATATAGTAGTACCTGTACCCAGGCCGGTAATTTGAATGCTACTAATGGGCTGCAGTACTCTATTTTATTTTGATGCCACAAAGTCAGTAGAAGATTCAACAGATTCTTATTGAGGACATAGATGACTGCAGTTGGTTCTCCCTCTCCAGCCAGCAGACAACTGACCACGGAGAGAACCCAACTGTGTCATAGCACACCAAAACTCTAGAACATACGTGATACAATATTCTAGGTTTAAAGGAATAAGTACCCTGAACTCATCAAACGAAGATACAACACATCACCCTCCCTTTATAACTCAAGAGAATCCAAACCAAATAATTTCACAACTGATAAATACAATAACATGAAAAGTAAAATGAAACATCATAATGAAAAGTAGAATTACACATCACAAACTAGAACATCACACTTTACCACAAACATAATCCTCCAGGTACCTTGGAGGATTTCTGTATCTAGGTATCGTACAACCTCCTACCGCCTGTGCACCATCCATCCTAGCTTCATATTACCCTCTCACCATCATACTGACAATTCTTCCCCAACAGATCACTATCATCCATTATCATGAAACTGCTATAACCATCCAGTCCTTCCTTGAAGTAACCCTCAACTGTTTCTGTATCAACACTAGAACCCCTCTCATACAACACTACTCTCATCATGTCCCATCACTTCCCAGTGCCCAAAGCAACACATAATCCATGCACACTTCTCACTTTAAATGGACCAAAAAACTTTGCTAGACTGCCTTCAATTCATCCCAATTTCACCTTTACCAAATCACCCACTTTGATCCTTTCACCATTCTCTTCATCACAATGTTCCTCTTCACTATGTGCCTCCTTTTGACCTGTAAAAGCTTTCATTCACATGAGTGACATTTTGGTCTTTTCTTTCTGTCCCCACATCACACTGAATGGAAACTTTTTCGCAACCCTATTCTAGATGGTGTGATATGCCCACACTAAATCACTGTTTGATATTGCACCTCCTCGCTATTTCCATCGGAATCACCCCTTTACCATATGGTTGGCCCTGTCAATGGCATCATTTGCTTGAGGGTTGTAAAATGAAGTTCATGAATTTTGAAAGCTTGTCACTTCTCCTGATGTTAATTTTATCCCATTAGCATTGATTAGTTTCGCTGGATATTCTTCCTCTCTAACAACATCCTCTAACACTTTAATAGTGTTTCTCATCATAACTTCATGCATAAAATCTACTATAAGCCATTTGGAGTGTACATCTGCAATCACAAGAGAAAATCTCAACTCAGTAGCTATACCCCATAAAGATCCAATAAAATTCAAGCAAACTGATTTCTACTGCAAACCTGATTCGACCACCTCTCCCACAACCGATTGCTCGCCTACCCACCACTGTTCCTTCCCAATAGGCACTTGATTGAACTCCACCAAATCACTCACACTTGCAACAGCACCTTCATCCCAAAAGGCTTCATTTTGAGTTTGTCCACCTCCTGCCACGGTAGTCGCAGTCTCGATAGTTCGTCCACCTGAGCATTTTTTCATCCAGGAATGCACTCTAGTATATGTTGGAATTCCTGTAGACATGCAGCTAACCAAACCAACTTCGCATATCTTTCCCTGCACCACACAATGACAATACCTTCAACAAGGGTTTATGGTCCGTGCGCAGAATGATGGAAACCAACCCACAGATAAATTCTGAAATACTCTGCAGCCCATACAGCAGATAATACCTCCTTGTCTATAACTGAGTAATTCCTCTCAGAATCAGTTTAGAGGAGGAAAAATGTAAACCTTTTTCACCATCTTTATGCAGTTGGACAAGGAGCACACCCACTGTGCTAGCATCTACAGTAAGTATGGATTTAAACCTGGTGTCAAACGGTGTAGGAATTTTAGCAGAACAAATCTCAATCTTAATATTATAGAAAGCCATTTGTTGATCCTCTGCCCACACATACTTACACCCCTTCCTCAACAGCTTCTTGATATGTTTCTCTTCTCAGCAAAATCCGGACAAACTTCTCATAGTGCTTAAAAAGATCAAGGACCTCAGTTGGTCCTTGTCTGTTGGAACAGGTGACTTCCTTATGGCCTCAAGGAGATACTTCTTTGGTTTAACTCCTGATGCTGAGAGCGTGCATGCCAGATATTCCACTTATTCGACACAAAGGGCAAGATTACGAATGTGTTGGTCCGAAGACTGCTGTACTCAGGATGGCAGTCTGATTGTGCCTCTTCAGCAGTCGGACAACCTGATTATGACCATGGTGGTTGCACCACCACAAGACCACCACCACCGCCAGGATCCTGGATCCTGAGGTGGCGCTGGTGGGGAAACCTGTGGTAATGGGAGGCGGTGCCGATGCCGCCACTGCTGTCCCAATTACGACCTGCTTTTCCACTGATCTTTTCATGGTGATGACACCACCAATAAAAGGTTGGTGGAAAGGCAGAGAAGAGGCCCCAAACAGGGCACCAGGGTAATTCTCCCTCCTATTGAACTGTCATGCGTGCACTGTGTGCCATGCACAACATGGTGCATGGTACACAGTGCACCCAATGTGCAAGTGACGCTGCCATGGTGGCAGCATATGCTTCAGGTTCAGGCACCTCTGACACAACACCACCAGTCGTGTGGTGGAATGCAGGATGCCGCTGCCTTTGTGGCATTTTCTCGACTGCCAAAACTGGGTTCCGGTAGTCAGACCACCAAACTCATAATTGGACCCAAAATCAGCATTTTTCTTTCTTGAGTGTCAGACCAGCATGTGCAATTTTATCTAACACTTTCTTGAACACCATGTTGTGACTCTCAATTGTGTCCCCAAACCCCCCCAAATCGTCCTGAAAATAGACTACTCCCTCTATACCCTTCAAAATTTGATCCATCATTATTTCAAACACACTAACCGCTGACAAGAATCCAAACTGCATCCTGGTGGACTGGAACATCCCTTCAGTTGTAATGAATGCCGTGAGGTGCTTTGAGTTGCAGTGCAGCTTAATCTGATTGTAGGCGCTTCTTAGCTCAAGATTAGTAAAAAACATTCCCCCTCATAATGATAGCACTAATTCATTAATATTAGGAAGGGGTAATTGTCCACAATAATGTTCTGAGTCAGGGTGCACCGGTCCACACAAAATCTAAAGCCACCATTAGATTTGCTTGGATCATGATGGGAGATAACCAACTAGGGTTCAATTATCTCCTGATCTGTCATTTCTAGTAGCATATGTTTAACCTCTTGCCTTGCAACAATAGGAAACTTTGCGCACCTCGTCTTGAATTGGTTCAGCACCTGGTTTCACCATTATTTTCTGGACATACTTTTCAAACTCACCAGTCTGCTCCCAAAACACTCTACTTGCTCCCCCCTCAATCTCTTCCACTCTGATCTCTTCAATCACCATGACTTGGTTCGGCACCCTTGGATGGATGATTATGTGTAAGTCATACTGATGCTGCCATCCTAATATTGGAGGTCTACTCTTTGCAACGGACACCTTCCCGTTCACTCACCTCTCCTGAAAACCTATCTCTGTTACCATTTAGCCCAAAATATCTATCTTCTCTCAACGGTACCCTCCAGGGCTGATATCTTTGGGAAGCAGACTCAATTTTGCTCAATGTTGCAGAAATATTTTTCTAGGTATGATTATGTAAAAATATGCCGAATCTACTATCAACTGGGCAGTTTCACCTTTTATTTTCAAATGTTGCCTTGGATTTAGCCCTCTTTCCCAGAGTGTTCTGACCATCTATGCACACAATCCTGTCTGCATCTACATCATCCTCCTCTCTACCCCTTGCACAGCTGCTACTTTAAATGTATTACTCACTTTACCCATAGAGGGAAAATGCACCTTGCGTCCACATTGTCTGCTCTCTTTACTAGTTGCAGTTCAAAGACTTTTGCTACCTCAAGGCATCTTGTAACGTGGGATTCTTTACTGCCCACAACATCTCCTGCATTTTTTTTATTCCTGCACTGTACTATTAATTGATCACGGTTCATCATAGCCCAAACTGACATCTGAGTGATAGCTCACAAAACCTCATCTCAAACTGGTCTAACGTCTCGTCCACTTTCTGTGGTTGGGTATAAAATCAATGCCTACACATCACTATATTAATTTCCTTGGTAAATCGTTCCTCCAACATGGCTTTGATCTGTAGGTACACATTCGCCATAGGCTGGCCATCAGTACCCGCTACTACCGGCAATTACTTTAAGCCATGCTGGCCTTCCTTTCCTTTGTGCTTAGAATTAACGCTTTCTTTCTTGATGCTCTCAACTCCTTCCCTTCTAAAGCTTAATTATAGTTCAAATATTTCCACCCATTCTTCCCAATCAATAGGCGGAACTCCAGGTTGAGTTCAAAATAATGACTGCCACATCCATCATTACCCAATCCACCACTAATTACTTTTCAATATGTTAGGCATGTTTCCAAGGTATGCCTATAACCGAAGATACAGTACAAAGTTAGTGGTTTCCTTTATAGGTAAGGTGTGCCTAGCACCGTTAGTCTTGAATTCATATGTGCAGGCACTTATTGCAGTAGGTACTTAGTAATAATGTGTGCCAGTCACCGTATAGCTTCAACTTGTATGTCTTAAGTACTCTGTCCGGTGTGTGCCTAATATAAATGATCTCAAATATACAAGTGCAGGCACTGCAGTAGACAATCAGTAATTAGGTGTGTTCATCACCCTCTAGCTCCTCGTTATGAAGCAAAACAAAAACACACTTCCACAAATGTTGTCACTTACTGCAGTAGGCCCTTAGTTATTAGGTGTCTCCATCACAGTGTTGCTCCTCAGTTTGAAGAAATACAGCAGAGACAGCCTCAGTCTCTATTGCGCTGAAGTAAGAATGAGGAAAGGCATAGATATTCATTATTTTGCCAACACGACACCATATTTGCCATAGGGATCTATTGTACGCATTCCAATCCCTTACAAGGGCCACCATTGCACCACATTGCATCTATTTTTGGGGAAAATAGAGCTTGCTTCTCCAGCGTTTGCAGACGTAACTGGTGTTGCTCTACGCTGCTGTCTACAGTCGATCTTCCCTTTCAATGCCACCAGCCTCAGCATGTGTACTCCAATACAAGGTTAACAGAGGGAATCTCCATGGAAACAAGACACACGTGTTCCACCCGGTTGACTATGGGCCAGTCTTTTACCAATACTCTACCAATGCATGCAAAGTCATAAGAGTTTAAAAAAACTCACAAATAGTACATTGTCTCTCATCAGATAGTTCCCCCTCCGCATTTTAGCAAGATGAAGCCGGTTCACTTGCCAACAGGAAAATATCTTACTTCACACATCGAATTCTCTCACCAATTGTTCACACAGTCATCACAGAACACTTCTGTGGCTGGAAATCGTCACCAGTTTTGTAATTCAATGCTACAAAGTCAGTAGAAGATTCAACAGATACTTTATTGAGGACATAGATGACAGCAGTTGGTGCTTTCTCTCAAGCCAGCAGATAACTGATCACAGACAGAACCCAACTGTGTCCTAGTACACCAACACACTAGAACATAATTGAGATAACATTCTAGGTTTAAAGGAACAAGTGCCCTAAGACCATCAAAAAAAGATACAACACATTCCTTGCGTCATCCACTGTAGTAGTCCTGGAAAGCATGTCTCCAGGCCTGACACTGCAGACTGCAGACTGGGTGGGCAGTTTTGAAATGTGTGATTTCAACCTGTCAAAAGCACCCCATTTAAAGGCCTAAAACCTTCCTTTGTAATGCATGTAAGTCACCCCGAAGGCAGACCTGATTGCTCAATAATACAGGGAGCATGGTATTTAAATGTAGGACATGTAGAAATTAATGTTTTTTATGTACCGGAGGGGAATGCATCCACAGTAATTTTTCACAATGGCAAGGCTGGCTCTCCCATTGTTGAACACTGGTTTACAGTATTACATTTATTAAGTGCTACATTTAGTTTATGATATGTAGAAAGATATTTCAAGGACCCATTCTAATTGTAAGTTAAAATCCAACTTAATGGTCTAGTATGTTTTTATAATACTATTTTGAAAATTACTCTTTTAGAAAGTTGTAATTTCTTAAACAGTAATATAACATATGACCTGACCATTACCACTGGTTGGCAGGGGTAATGTGTGAAGAGTTTTATGGCCAACAAAAATGGGTTCAGCAACAGAAGGGAAAAATCTGGGTTGATGTTAATCAAAAGATAGTAATTTTTAACATGCAGAAGGTAGGGAGCTCTACCTACCCTCAGGGGAGTTCTCATCGCTAATGCTGAAAAACCTGGAAAGAAAACAGCATTGGAGTGTTTAGTCCAAGTGCGATATTCTCTCATAAAGCCAATTCCCTATAGTTCAGGGTGTCAAAAGCTCTCTGGCACACTTCTGCCCAGTAGTCCAACAGGCTAAGAACCTGGTTGCAGTGCGCACTGTTCCTAATGAACAATTGTTCCGTTTTATAACCTTTTTGTACAATTTTTTAATTTCCGCAATAAAACAAATGTACAACGTCTTTTTCCAAGATATTGTTATTTGATAATGAATCATATAATTCAATACATCAACCCCCACATGCATCATTGTGACATTTTGCACTTCTTAATTTGCGAAAAATAAGGAATCGCAAATTAAGAAGTGCAAAATGCTATGCATCATTATTTTCGGTATTCATTTGTGATTCGGTAAAAATCGCAATTTTTACCGAATCCCAAATAAATACCGAATTCTTAAGTACATTTTCGCAATTCCCATTGATTCCTATGGGCCAAAAGGCCCATAGGAGTCAATGGGAAGGCAGTAGCAAATTGCGAGTGGCACTTTGAAAATTTCATGGGTGCACCCCTGAAATGTATTTTTCGCATCATGTTTCACACACACATGTCCTAAGGACATGTGTGTGTGAAACATGAATGTTGAAAAAAAACATTTTCAGCATTTAAAACACTTTTTCCAAATTTACCGAGTGGTTCAACCACTCGGTAAATTTGACACCCTAATTGCGATTTTGCACTTTTGAAATTAATGATACATTGCTTTTAAGAAATCGCACATCTGCGACTTCTTAAAAGCAACCGCAATTTTAGAACTCGCAAAAATGCTACGAATTCTAAAATTGCTTCATGCATCCCAAAAAGCACTTTTGGAATCGCAAACGGCCGATTTTAAGGAATCGCACCGTTTGCGACTCCAAAAATGCTTGATGCATGTGGGGGTTGGTGTTTGCTGTGTTTTCTCACAACATTTTGAATATATGTTACAAATATCTTTATACAACACATATCTTAGTTTCTAGTTTTAATCATGAGTCATCACGTTGCTTTCTTAAAGCCCAATGCATTTCGGGACTCAGGGGTCCCTTCCTCAGGGGCACGAACCTGCAAACTGTAAAGATTTGCTTCATTTTACTTAGAGGTCAATTTATCTATGGTATTTACTTGTAAAGGAAAGTCCCAAACTGTCCAACTGGAAAAAAATGGTGTATACTAGTACAGAAAATAGTGTTGATGATACATCCACTCAACATGCGGTATTCAATGGTGAGGGAGCCCCCTTGTGCAGATTAGCAACCGTGTGTTATGTTTATACGATGATATGTTAAAGTGATGTTGAAAATGTTTTGTTAAAAATTTAAACTGAAACCTGTGCACTCAAAGAGACCGAGAAATACTCGTATTTATCACAGATATAGGTGTAGAGATCAGTGATGCACTATCAAATATAGTCCTACCTTCCCGATAACGAGTGACCCACAATTTGTAAAGTTGCTGAAAAGAACCCAAGATATGTTGTGGATAACCTATAAGATGAGCGTATATATCAGTTTACTGCATTCCGCCAAAATATGAATTAAATGATTGCTAGTACTCATTTTACAGGCTTTATGCAGCTACCTAGGTATACGACTTTGAACTGCTTAATAGCAACAAGAAGACTTATATTCTAACTGGATGTGCTATTATATAAGATACAAAAAGACTTTGGGACCTTATGCGGCAATGCTATTTGGGATATGCTGGTTATACGGAGATGCACAAAACTACAAAAACGTGCATGTGATGAACTGTTTTGTCTGGCACGTGGACTCTGGTAATATGTGTACCTCACTCTGTAAAACATTTGTAGTGACATTTGTTGCAGCATGTACCACACACGTTTGTTATATTCTTAAGCTTAAAGGCATTAAGCTTCTTAAAATACCAATGCTTACCGAAGTGTTGAATCTCACTTCCGTTAAGCTTATCAGTCTTAGGTCAAATGGCGTGAACCTGTGGTGCGTGTCTCATCAGGCAGTCTGTAAGGAGTGTTCGCTGTAGTCAACTGCTTGCCTCTTTGAATAATGCTCCTGTCAATCCTGTGGACCCATCAGCATAGAAAGCGGACCACAACCCCTGTCCGTATCGTAATGTTAATTTTATTTAAAATTGTAGTTTGGTATCTTCACGCGAAATATCCTTTCATGCAACGTATGCAATGAAACGAAACAATAGAGCGTGTGACTCTGGTTTGCTGCGTGTGTACCAGCGATAATGCGCAGAATGTCATATGGTCTGGGACTACCGACCAAACCCTCCCTGTCATGTAAACCACCACATCAACCCCTAAAGTAATTAGCCATGCAAGGAGTTTCCTTTGGAAGGCCGGGGGTCTCGCGACCCCCCCGCCGTATTTCTTAAAATATGAAAACAAATTGAAAGTGTTAACATAAAGATTATTTACACAATCATTAACATGCAAAATTCTGACATTATATTTACAGCAATGTAGACAGGTATGAAGGGCTAACCTTAACAAATGTCTAATACAGCGTGTTCCTAACCGAATCTAACATCCTACGTATGAATTTTGCATCCTAACATTTTTGGGCCTACGGCAAGGATGTTAACCGGTGTCAGATCCTTATTGTCGAGCTCCGCCCTCACGTATGAGTGCGCATGAGCGACAGGGCCCGGTTACCGGGAGAGTACGTCCCTCTCCTGGTTACCCCGTACGCTCCGTGAACTCCATTAAACCAAAAAGGAGGGCCCTTTCACTCGCGCCATTTGATGACGTCATACTGGGAAACATCCTTAACAACGCAACTTTTACCACGCAGTGCCTTTACGACGCAACTTTTACAACGCAAACCATTACAACGCATTGCGCTGGGGGGCGCTATAGGATAGGGAATAGGTTTAATTTACTGTCCAACACCTTCCCTACCATCCACGGGGACTGGAGTTGGAATAGTAAATTAAACTATTCACTATCCAGCGCCCCAAAGCACTATGCGTTGTAATGGTATGGGTTGTAAAAACCGCGTTGTAAAAGCATGCGATGTAAAAGCATGTGTTGTAATGTCATACATCCCGTCATAGTGTATGTGCGGGGTGGCTAACAGCCCAAGGAAAGCGGGACTCCCTCCCCGTACCCTTCCAACCAAGCAGATATCCTGCCCCTGAAGTTCTAGGAGAGACCATTGGCTCCTCCCCCAGGGCAACCCCATTCGAGAATGGTGCCGCTCCCTAAGGACCTTAAATTGCTGCTCACCGATCATGACCTTACCGCCTGCCAGGGATTACAATAAATACGACAAATAAGACACCTGTGAAAGGGAAAAAAGGCCTAAGGACAAAACCAAGTATACATACTTAAAGCACACCAGAATTTTCACATTTCAATAATGGCACCTGTAAAAGGGGAAAAAAGGACTAAGGAAAAAAATCACACCAACATATTTACAGTGTCATAGTACCATCAACGGTAACACCAACTAACGTTCAAACTGAATCTCTGCTTCAAGGGCTGGTGGGTGGGAAATTATTCAGCCCCTCGCTGAAGGGGCACGGAGCGAGGCTGGAGAGCGCGGGTGCAAGAGGGCGCCTCCCGCGCTCCCCAGGCCTTTTAAACACCACAGGCCACCCCCCCTCAACCCGGAAGCACTCTTACTGCTTCCGGGTCAACGGTGGGGGCCTGCACCAATCGGTGGTGGGGCGCCACCCAGGCCGTATCAAAAGGACGCGGCGAGAAAGGGGGGGCACGCCCCACCACCCACCGAGGATACGGGGGAGGGGGGAAGCCAGGCCCCGCCATACGTGCGTGTGGGCCAAGCGGCCCCCCATTTCCTTATGGTCTGGGACTACCGACCACCCCCTCCCTGTCATGTAAACCACCCCTAAAGTAATTAGCCATGCAAGGATTTTCTTTGGAGGGCAGGGGGTCTCGCGACCCCCCGGACATATTTATTAAAATATGAAAACAAATTAAAAGTGTTAAAATAAACATTATTTACACAATCATTAACATGCAAAATTCTGACATTAGATTTTCAGCAATGTAGACAGGTATGAAGGGCTAACCTTAACAAATGTCTAATACAGCGTGTTCCTAACCGAATCTAACATCCTACGTATGAATTTTGCATCCAAACATTTTTGGGCCTACGGCAAGGTCGTTAACCGGTGTCAGATCCTTATTGTCCAACTACGCCCTCACGTATGAGAGCGCATGCGCGACAGGGCCCGGTTACCGGGAGAGTACGTCCCTCTCCTGGTTACCCCGTACGCTCCGTGAACTCCATTAAACCAAAAAGGAGGTCCCTTTCACTCGCGCCATTTGATGATGTCATAGTGTAACTGCGGAGTGGCTAACATCCCAAGGAAAGCGTGACACCCTCCCCCGCATTATTCCAACCAAGCGGATATTCTGCCCCTGAAGTTCTAGGAGAGACCATTGGTCCCTCCCCCTGGACGACCCCATTCGAGAATGGTGCCGCCCCCTAAGGACCCTAAATTGCTGCTCACCGATCAAGACCTGTGAGTTCTGTAGTTGGGGGCACCAATTTGCCAAAGTGTTGTTGGGAAGTGTGCTGGTGTAGCCTCTGCAGATGGAAGGTGTTCTCTGAATACCTGCATCTTGAAGCGAGAGAGTGCGTCAGCTGCGTTGTTCAAGACCCCTGGGACATGTTTGGCCCTAAACTGTACATTCAACTTCAAGCATTTTAGCACAATCTCCTTCATGAGGCGAAGTATAAACTTACACCGCGCCGCCTGTTGATTGATACATTCCACTACAGTCATGTTGTCTGGCCAGAAGATCACAGATTGGTTGGACAATTGTTCAGGCCAGACCGTTAGTGCAACCCATATTGGAAAGAGCTCCAAAAACCCGATGTTCGCTGTCATGCCGCCTTCTTCCCACCGCTCCGGCCACCGTTGTGCCACCCACTTGTTGCCCAGTATGGCACCAAAACCCACACTGCCAGCCGCGTCAGTCCATAGACCTAACTCGCCCGACATAGTGGGGGGGCCGCACCACACCAGTCTGCCGTTGAAATCCTCCAGGAATGCCATCCATATTCGCATGTCCTGGCGAACCTCAACTGACAGTCTAGTGTGATCGTGTTTGTCCCGCAGGCCCTTCATGGCCTGCGCGATTGAGCGGGAAAAGGGGCGTGCCATAGGTATAACTCTTAGTGCGAAATTCAGCTGTCCCACAGTCTGCTGCAGCTGTTGTAGCGTGACTTTCTCTTTGACCAAACATTGCTGTAGGACTGCTCTGAACTTCATGATCTTTTCTTTGGGTAACCGGAAACAGCCTTCTACTGAGTCCAGTTCAATGCCTAGGAATTCCAAACATGTTGACGGTCCCACCGTTTTTCCTGGTGCCAGCGGGACCCCAAAAGCCCGCATGAGCACGCAAAATTCCAGCAATGCCCACGCACACTCCTGTGAGCCCACTGCCCCCAGCAAAAGAAAGTCATCCAGGTAGTGCATCACATGCTGATGCCCTGTTGCTTGCCTCATAACCCATTCCAGGAAAGAACTGAAAGTCTCAAAATAGGCACGTGACATAGAGCAACCCATGGGCATACTCATATCCATATAGTATTTTCCCTCAAAGGAAAAACCCAGCAGGTGTTGATCCAAGGGATGTACTGGGAGCAGTCGGAAAGCTGATTCAATGTCTGATTTCGCCATCAATGCCCCGGGACCCAAAACTCTCAACATCTCTACTGCCTGGTCAAAAGACGCAAACTTGACGCTGCAAATGCCCTCGTCAATTGTGTCATTCAAAAAAGCGCCCCTAGGTGCCGAGAGGTTATGTATGAGTCTGAATTCGCCCTTTTCTTTCTTTGGGACAGACAAAATTAGGTACAGGGATGTCAGTGAAGGGACCCGCTATCCTACACAGGCGCAGCTCCTTCTCAATTTTTGACACCACCACAACTGGATTGTGCTTAACTGACAGCTGGTTCCTACATTCTGACGTCCCGGTATACCCCCCCGCTGGAATGCGGAAACCATGTGAGAAACCTTCCTGCAGCATCCTTGCGGAGGCATGGTCTGGGTACCTGTTCAGCCAAGGAATCATAGCCAGCACGTGAATGGGTGAGTGAGCGACCCGCAATGTTTCCCCCCTATTCCTGTTTCCTTCTCCCCCTGTTTCCCGGGTGTTACCCATTCGAACGGCATGCTGTTTCTGGGTGGGAAGAGTGGCCGCATATGTAACATGAATGTCTGAATTTGCAAGTGCCCGCTGCCCTGGTTCACGTTCGTCTGTTGAAGTCCCAACACATGCCCTTACGATCCCCACTGCCTCTGATCTTACCGGTTGCATCACCCCCCTGCGCTGGCCGAAAGGGCTGCTGGGATTTGATGAGATAGCCTTTGTTCCCACTTGCGCCCACCCCCGCTGCCTGACCACCTGAAAACTGGCCATACCATGAAATGGAATCTACTTTATCCCAGGATAATGATTGGTCAAATTCTCTAGCTTTCCTGAAAGCTATATCATACTCTTTCCATCATTCCCCCCCATGTTTGTCACTGAACATTGTAATCCTACTCTGGTAACAAGCCATTTCTGCCTGCAAGTTGGGTGAACGTTCCGCGGTGATTGCCATAAATACAGAAAAGGCTCTAATCCAATTAATCAGTGTCTCCTCCACCCTGAACTTAGTCAATTGAGAGCGCCATTCGCTAGGAAACATCCAGTCTTTTTGTGACTTGGCATACTCCATCTCTCTGTTATCAATTAGCAATGAAAATATGTTCACATATTTGCCCTCCCAAATCAGCTCCTTCACCCCTTGTGACACATGTTGTGCCAGGCTCTCCCTCCTGGAGGGTATTGTACTTTCGCCTAACACCGGCAAAGCAACCTCCTTACCCTTTTCAGGGACTCGCGTTGGTTCTAAGCTCTGGTCTTTCCCCGCATCGCTTGCTGAACCTGTTGTTTGAGGAGAAATTGGTGCACTTGGCACTCCACCACTACCCCTAGCCACCATGATCTTCGCTACCATTCTTTGGGCCTCCGCCGAGGGATCAGCCGCGGAGGGCAACATCCCCCCAATCCCCAACCAGGGGAGTACTGCCGCTGTCTGTGCCACCAGTTCAGGGGGCACCTGACCAACCCCAGAGGGCTCACTGACCGGGGAGGGTGATGCTATTTCGAGCCCCTTGGATGGCGCCGGGTGTACCCCTGAGACCCCTGGAATTACTGCTGGCATCACAGGTGGCACTAAGTTTGGGGGCACCGGCGGCGTGGCTGGAGCCGGTGACATCGGTATACTTATTGGGATAGGCGGAGTGGGTGGGGGCACTTCAGGTAATGCGGGCCCTCCGTCGGGGACCGTCCCGGTTGACCCCCCTACTACCCGTGACTTGGGGGCTCGAACATAGCTTTTCTTGGCTCTGCCCCAGTTAGGCAACGCATCTAGTTCCCCCCTGGGTTGCGGGGGCACTATCGCCCGCTTGGGTCTCCCTGACGGCCCTGCTTGAGCCTCAAACTTCTGACTCATCTCCGCCACGGTTCTCCCCAACTGATCCACTTTCCCAAATCTCCTGTCCATCGCTGACATTCTGCGCATCATGGTCTGAAACATGAGCTCCATGCGGGAACTTTTTGCACTCCGCCTACTAGACATTCTTTCTCTGTGATTCACAAACCTACACTGCACAAAATGACACACTTATGGGCACGATGTGCCTTGTACCTGTACCAAAGTTGGAGGCTCACAGGCTGCCCGTAAGCACCACGCGACTGTGACTGCAACACACCAGCTAGCCTGGGTGCTTGGGCGAGCGCACTCTAGCCAGGCGGCCCGACAGAAGCAGTGAAATGCAGGCAGGCCCGTGTCCTCGATCGCGACGTCCATCCGTACACTCTACGGCAGCTCCGTCCGCAGTGCCCTCTGAATGTAGGCCAACGATGAGAGAAAAGTTAAAAGCAATCCTGGCTCAAAGAGACAGTGACCCTTGCAGTTGTAAGACCTCCAAACTTAGTTCTTATCAATAATCAAAATCAATATAATCTTAATCACCCCTATCACTGCCCATTCCAATAGGCCCTGGGCATTACATTTTTTACAAAACAGCCTTTTAAATAGCTATTGCAATTTAATAAAAAAACCCTGTTGTAAACCTAGTTCACTTAAAATTCAAAAGGCAACTGGGAGGCATTCAGCTATGGTCTCCCATCCAAGTACTAACCAGACCCTGCTCAGCAATTTCAAACAAGCTCACAACACTTCAATCTGCAGCCATAAAACAGTTGCTGTGTGAAAAATTCCCTCCTATAGCTTTAAATGTGGGCCAACCGGTCTCCCATCCAAGTACTAACCAGGGCCGACCCTGCTTCGCCTGCTGTGTACTTTGTTAAACAATCTCTAAATCTTGTCTGCGGGACTCGGTAATCGTCTTGCCCGCGCTCCGGAGTGCAAATAAACCCCCAGCGTGCCTAAAATACCTGCTGATTTTCGTAGCGCTTTGCCAATATGCCCGCTCCCTCCGCCGCGAATGCCGTGTCCAGACGCACTCGGCCCGGGTTGCGACTGATGAACACGATGATTATCCCCCTGTATGCCGCGCTTGTACGATGCCCTGCTTCCCGGTGAGGAGCTCCGAAATGCCGCCTCCGCCCAGAGGACCGCCTGAAAACTCAATCCTAAAATACAAAAGAGAGAGAAAATTATTCAGCCCCTCGCTGAAGGGGCACTGAGCGAGGCAGAAGAGCGCGGGTGCAAAGGGGTGACGCCCGCGCTCCCCAGGCCTTTTTAAACCCCACAGGCCACCCCCACTCGACCTTACTCTTACTGCTTCCGGGTCAACGGTGGGGGCCTGCACCAATCGGTGGTGGGGCGCCCCCCCAGCTGCGTCATAAGGACGCGGCGAGAAAGGGGGGGTACGTCCCACCACCGAGGATATGGGGGAGGTGGGAAGCCGGGTCCCGCCATACGTGCGTGGGGGCCGAGCGGCCCCCCCTTTCCTAGTTGACAACTAAAGTTTATTAACATTAATGGTGTGCAGTGTGTAGACAAAAACGAGTCCTACACACTGAAATATAATACTGGTGCTAATGGTTTTGTAAATTGAGTTTAGTGTTTGCTCACTAAGTATCCTAAACGAGTATAAAGAAACGATTCAATTGAATGTGTAACGCTGATACAATTCATGTATACCGACGGTTGAGTGCAAAGTGCTGGATGGCAAATAAAGTATCATGATATAAGACGCCTGCTGAGCATAGACATAAAAACAATCATGCACACTAAAATGTAATGCCCTACCCATATCAATCAATTGGCGAATACTGATTACACATGAGATGGACTGTACGTATGCACCGAAATTAGCCGTACTGCGGAAGAGGAAAACGTTCCGAATTGTTGTAAAAGGTAACTTCTATTGCATCATCAGGACTCATGTACAAGACTGGTGGTTTTATAACAGGCAGTCACGATTCGCAATTGCTAATCCCAAAATTATGCTGTCTAAATGAAGTCCTGAAGAAGATGTTACTGGCTGAATTAAATCCTGAACAGAATGTTACAATGTTGTCTCCAAATAAAAGGAGTTGTTTGAGTAGAGACATAGTTACAGTTAATTAATACACATGGATTAAAGGTCAGGGCTCTTCATTTCAATGGACTGGAAAATAACAAAAATAATGTGTGTGAACTCTTAGACTTTGACCTAATTCAGGATCATAGTGACTTAATGTGTGAAAGAGAATAAAGAAAAGTTGCTCTCAGGAAGGTGAAAACTGTAAGATGCCTCCACCCATTGTTCACCATTAGTGCCACCTAAAGGAGGTAAGTAGTGTCATATTTTATTACATCCACTCGACATCTCAATATAATCTGGAATCGCAAGTAGATGATTACGAATAACAGCCCATTTCCATTACTACTACCAAAGAAAGTGAATAGTATCATATTCTATTGTATACACTGACATATATAACATGGGCACAAAAAAAGTAATCTCATTGTTTTCTTGTACTACAACTAGATAATCACAAATAACAGCTCATTTTCCTTTTATCGTTTAAACCTTTTGGGAATAAAGTTTGCAAATAATCAATCCAGAATACCTCTTGTTGCAATAATTTCTTATTATTACCAATTCCTTCCCTAGATTTTCTTATAGTACTTACTTGACCCCTAGATTTTCTTATAGTACTAACTTGACCCCTAGATTTTCTTATAGTACTTACTTGACCCCTAGATTTTCTTATAGTACTTACTTGACCCTAGATTTTCTTATAACACTTCTGCCCACATCACCTTTCTGGGCTGCTTCTTGGAAGTCATTTCCTGCCGAAAACCAAAAGGCTTTCCTGCCACTGCCCAGCTGTCACCTGAACCCCCATAGCTCCCCTGTGAGTGAAATATGTAGTGCTTCCAGACTAAAGACAAATGGCTCTGGGTGTGGGGAGGGGTATCTCCTCCCTCGACAGGATGGCTCTAGGGTTGTGTCCAGCTCCTTCCTGAGTTTCAAAGGAATCCTACTCTGTCACACCTAGGCCTGCTTCCCTTTTGGCTCTCTAATCAGATAGTTTCCAATCCTAGTAGGAGGGGCCAGAACTGACCAGAAACATTTTGGGTTTGGACACAGGATTGCTTTCCATACACAGGTTGGCACTGGGCATAAAAGTAGACACCATAGACTTCTCATCAGAACACTCCTGGACCTGCGAAGAATCAGAAGAAGGACTGCTGTGCTATCTGAAGAACCTGACCTAAAGGAAGGCTCGAACTGCTTTCTTGAACCCAGGACCCCAGAAGTGACTCCAAGGGTCAGTTTGAGGTTAGTATGTAACACATTTTGGCACTATTTTAACTCAGTCGTTAAAACCTCATATCTCTTGTTCCACATATTGGATTTTTGTTGTTCCATTGTCTTTGTATTAATCAAAATATTCTCTATGTTTCTAAATTGGATGTGCTTTATTGTTGTGCTGTGCATTCACTGTGTTACTGTTTGACTACTGCATAAATACTTTACAAATTACCTCTAAATTAAGCCTAACTGCTTTGTGCTATGCTATTAGTGGATTAAGCACAGGTTGGTTTATTTAGTGATTTCAGTGGTTCACCTGGGCAATGAATGTGATTGTTATTTGAAATGGGTTCTCACCCTTTCAATGGAATATAAAGTGTTAAGGCGGTGATTTATTGTGTGTGCCATTTTTGTTTGTTGCTCTTTTCTGTGTTTCTATCCCACAGCACCTCCCTGAGTCTGCCTTGCTCTGCTTTATCTCGTTACCCTGAGAGTCAGGCTTTTCATTGTGGACTCTTTGACAAATGCATTAGTAAGGGGGTTGAAATTGTGAATTGTCTGTGAAATGCAAGAGGAAAGGGTTTAACATTGAGAATGCTGTAACAACTACAATAGGACTAATTAACTTTGTCGAACTCCATAGGGAGAGTTTATACATTGTTTAAGAGACCCTCTGGCAATCAGTTCTAGTTAAGTGAGGTCTCTATTTCATTTCATACAGTATAAATGTATGTTTAATATTTAGTTGTGTGTGAAATAAAATACTTTTTATTTTTAATAGTAAAAACGCTAGAAATTGATAAATTAAGAACTGCTGCTCACTTTGTGGAAATCTTTAAATTTAATTTAAACTTTTTAGATGCTTTAATTAATTTGTTTGACTTTGTATTTTTTTACTACATTGTTGAAATTCATTGACCACCTTTTGCTAAACACTTGCTTTGGGACCTCTCTGTGTCCATGTT
Organism: Lissotriton helveticus; assembly: GCF_964261635.1. Lineage (NCBI taxonomy): Eukaryota > Metazoa > Chordata > Amphibia > Caudata > Salamandridae > Lissotriton > Lissotriton helveticus. The sequence continues at coordinate 878,752,830 of NC_136071.1, read as the reverse complement.
ACAAGGACTGATATGTTGACGTTACTCTCAACATTGATCTTACCTTCTGCCCACATGTCAATAAAATTGCTGGTGCTTACTATTCCCTTTTGAAGAGCTTACGAAACATTCTTCCTTGCTTCTGATTTAAAGGAAGAAATTTGATGATTCAGCCAGCTACCTCATACTGTTTGGATTATAGGAATGCAGTCATGTTTGAACTCCATATATTATATCTCACCTTCTGATTTTGCAAAATACAGATGCCACTTCTATTACTTAATTTACCTCAAAGACCTTCTGTTAAATCAAAGCTTGTCATCCATCTACAGATTATCAATGAACAAACAGATCTTGTTCGAAAACAATTTGTGTGGCACACAAGGCACTTGGGGGACTTGTCTCCAGCACCTCAGCTCACGTTCTCAGTTATACATGCCGTCTCACATGCCTTGTTCCTCTTTTTATGCACTTTTGATTGTGTTTATGCTCCATTGAACTAGAATAGGCATGCTGTTTCTTTTTGGTTCATGCTCCTAGTCTCAGTACACCCAAGGTAAAAGACCCAGCCCATGTGAGTGCAGGGGATGTATGACGTTACAACGCAGGCTATTACAACGCCTGCCTTTACAACGCGGTTTTTACATCGCAAACCTTTACAACGCATAGTGCTTTTAGGCGCTGGATAGTGATTTATTTAATTTACTATTCCAACTCCAGTCCCCGTGGATAGGAGGGAAGGTGTTAGATAGTAAATTAAATATATTCCCTATCCTAGAGCGCCCTCCAGCGCAATGCGTTGTAATGGTTTGCGCTGTAATGACTGTGTTGTAATGGTAGTGCGTTGTAAAAGTTTCGTTGTAAAGGTTGTTTACCGAGTGCAGGACATAGCAGATTAATGCCAGACCTATTGGCAGTGCTAATGCGTGGCTGTATGGTTAATATCACCAAGCTTTGAGATTGGGCTCTGAAACTTTCCAAGTATTGATGATGTGTTAGTGAAGATTAATGGGAAAAGTTTGCCTGCGAATCAAACATTGATTTTTTTTCCCCATTTTGTGTACTTCTGAAAGATTAAATCCATCCAACATTTCTCGGACAGCTTCTTCTGAAGAATAGCTGAATGGTGTGTGACTGCTCCTGTTACAGCTAAAGAGTTGAATGCCTTCTTACACACAGTGCCACAAAACATACAAGGAGGCAAACATACGAAATCAATGTGTTTGTTATTTTAATGTACGGACTGCAGTTTCTGTAAATGTGTTTAAGTAAGCAAATACAACTCAGTGTTCCACATACTTAGCAATTATATTTGTTTTTGGAGAATAAACACGCTACTCAGTTATCTCACTGTGTCTAGTGCATGTGGCGGGAACACATTAAACCAGGGATAATGGAAGTCCCCACAACCACTAGGGCGATTGTGCAGCCGATACCTAAACTAACAAGCATTTACAATGCAATAGTCTCGGCATTATTAAAGGTCGAGCTATTGGCATTCCTCATGACTTTTTTTTAAAAATCATAAATAAATAGCATTGTCATTTACATTGCCGATAGCTTAATCATTAAATAAATGGCATTGTCATTCACAATGCCAATAGCTTAATCGCTCGCATATGCATGACCTATTGCATTTACACCCACACAGAGCCACACACACATACAGAGCCACCCACACAGAGTCATTCACATAGAGCCACCCACACACACAGAGCCACACACACACACAGACAGAGCCACACACAGAGCCCAACACTCACACAGAGCCACACACACACACAGAGCCACACACACACACATAGCCACACACACACGCAGAGCCACACACACACAGAGCCAGACACACACACACAGAGCCACACACACACACAGAGCCACACACACACACAGCCATACACACACACAGAGCCACACACACACACACACAGCCGCACACACACAGCCACACACACAGCCACACACACAGAGCCACACACACACACAGCCACACACACAGACAGAGCCACACACACAGACAGAGACACACACACACAGCCACACACACAGACAGACAGCCACACACACAGAGCCACACACACAGACAGAGCCACACACACAGATCTTTGCCTCTTTTCCCCTCATTCACTCCACTACTCTCTTCCATCCACAAGCCCTCCACCCAGACTCAAAATTTTTGAGCGTTTGACACCATCTCTGGCGTTCACTAACAACTTTTTTGCTCCTCCTTATCTGACAAAAACGTTTCCAATCCTGCAAGCTTGAAATATGTTCTGCATTACATTTTTCCCCTACTATTGTAGCTCCACAAACATCACAACAGTAAACCTCTACAGTTCTTACAGGGCACCGTTGAGGCATACCCCGCCATGAATGGATGGTGAGCATGGGCGCTCAACCAGGAACGTCACATAAAATAAACTAGAGGATTGAGATTGGTGAAAGAGGGATAGGTAAGAGAGGTTACCTGCAAAGCGGATCTTGACGAGGTCCAAGGGGTGCAGTACCAGTGTGGACACCAAGCCCCCGCTGAGACCGGCCAGCAGATTCTCGTAGTGGACATGTCTGAAGAGAGACTGGCGCTCAGGAGTCGGGATGGAGGACTTCAGCACCGACATTCCCTGTGTCTAGATCTCTGGAAAGAAGGGGGTTTAAGGCTACACGAGGGTAAAAGCCCTTCAATCTGTAACAAAGGTGTGAGCAACTCGGAACGGCGAGAGCCACCTACAAAAAAAGCTATCCACACAGAGCCACACACACACACACAGAGCCACACACACACAGAGCCTCACACACACACACAGAGCCACACACAGAGCCACACACACAGAGCCACACACACACACAGAGCCACACACACACACAGAGCCACACACACACACAGAGCCACACACACACACACACACATACACACACACACACAAACACACACAGACAGAGACACACACACACAGAGCCACACACACACACAGCCACACACACAGACAGAGACACACACACAGCCACACACACAGACAGACACACACAGAGCCACACACACACACAGAGCCACACACACACAGAGCCACACACACAGATCTCTGCCTCTTTTCCCCTCATTCACTCCACTACTCTCTTCCATCCACAAGCCCTCCACCCAGACTCTCAAAATTTTAGAGCGATTGACACCTTCTCTGGCATTCAGTAACAACTCTTTTTGATCCTCCTTATCTGACAAAAACGTTTCCAATCCTGCAAGCTTGAAAAATGTGATGTTAGCACTGTGGCAGCAGTTACCCCTCTTCTCGAATAAGCCTCCGAGGATCTATGCCCACACCGAGACATATGCCAGCAATATACTACAGGGGGGGGGCGATCGCGGCGGAAACGTCACTGCTAGACAGCAATGTAGGTGAAGAATGAGGGGCTTTGCAGGAGCTGTCTATTTAAAGTGCTTGTAAAAAATGCAGTGGCTGGTGAGGTCTGTGAATATCTGACCTGCAATCTGTGAATCCCATGACTAACATTTCAGAAGATGCTGCAAGTCCGGATCGAGGTGCAAATATTGGAATGCAAAGCTATCAAATTTCCCTGGCGTGACTATCTCACCCAGTGGTCCTGGGGAGGAAAAAAAATGGCGGACTGAAGACGCCACTTGGTGCAGCTCGAGTCTGTAGCTCCCTCACCTCAATCCTGAGCGGATGATCATACCCTCTGATTCGGCCAGCCAGCCCTAACCTCAACCTTAAGTGATAAACGACTAAAAGACTGAAAGAAGAACCGCAGAGCAACTAAACTGCATGGAATCTTTTGCTCTATAATTCTATACGTACGCGACTACCTCCGAGAGCGCAGCAATTACCTTTTGGATAGCGGCGAATGCAGCTTCTGCTCCTGGGCGGTCACGCCGGACGGGACTTCTGTCCTTGGGCAGGTTGGACTCGCTGGGCTCGCTGGACGTTGTTTTCCTGGCTCGGCTCGTGAGGTCTGGGCCACGGCTCTGGCTTTCACACCTGGCGGGTAACCGGCTCGGCATTTGGCTTAGCGGCGCGAACGATGGCTCTGAAGAATCCTCCACGGGGAACACGGGCTGTAAAAGGTGCCCCAGCAGCGACGGAGGAGGGCGGCAGTCAGGGGAATGCTGTAGCCGCTGCGAGTAGTGCGACGGCTGAAATGCTGAAGATTCCAGCGAAAGCCTCAGCGAAAGCGCCAGCCCCAACTGCAGGAGCGAGTACACAAAACGCACAGAGCTTGGAGACTGCGGGGAGACAGGACAAGGCTGCACTTCTATCCGGTATGCCGCAAATTATTCGACCCCCTTTGTTTACCGTTTCTGACAAAAGTGCACTAACTAAATCAAAAACGGCCACGGTTACTGTCACTGCTGCAATTTCTGGCACTAAAAACAGCAAAACCGGGACTAATGTAAATGATGAATTAAACACGGCCACAACAGAGAGTGATCAGCAGGGCTTGGGAGAAGCCATTAGACAAGAAGTAATTGACCAGACCAAGTTGATTGTTAGTGATGAAGTCCCTACAGATGATAATCTACGGATAGAAGTGGCAACAATGGTCTCAGCTGTAGATAAGGTGCCGGAGCTGGATTTGGAGTCAGTAGATGAAGAGATAGATTTAAGTGGCTCTGATCTGAACAATGTAACAAACACTACAGCTCTTAGTATCTTGGAAACGGCTAGCCCTACTCAGGTTATTGCTGCGCAAAGAGTCTTGGACCACAACTAATTAAAGGGGCCCCCGGTGATCTCTGTTTGGAGCATATGGAGCATATGGAAAAGGCTGATGGCTCTAATGATGAATACGAGGAATTGATCGATGAGGAAGAAGATGGAGGGGCAGATTCTTCTTTGGACGCAGTAAAGCAGCTTGGTCGGAAAAAAGGAAGGGGCAAGGCCAAAACAAAAGCTAAAAATAAGAAGAATATCAATCCCTCCACTCTCTCTACGACCATATCATTTGCGAACACCAGAGGTAAACCTATCTTAGACGAGAGTCCACTGCGAAAGTGGATGCAGGCCAAGGGGGGGGTTAAAATCATGGCTTCACGGCTATCAGGAAATAGCCCAACGGAGTTGCCTCTCCCCTCACAAGAAGCAAGCGGCAACGTTATTTCTTCTAAATCCCTTATCCAATCTTCTGCGGATAGATCCTTGGAGGGGAGATGCCCGCAAACAGTAGTTGATGGAAGAGAGGGGGCAGATAGCACGGCTTCAATCCACATTGCTAACTCCGCCCCTTCCACAATAGTTTCTATGGTCGAGGAGAATAATCACTCTGATATGGGCTTGCATACCCCTTCAAAACTATCTTCTGAGACAGTCTCCTGTATGGATATCCTGCCTGGCATATCACAGTCTGACAACCCCTCCCTAGCTCTAATTCTACACACTCTGACCGAACAGCGGCATGAAGCTCAACAATACTTCTTACAGTTGAAAGAAGATAACACTAAGACGCAAAATTATTTACTCGAGGTTAATAGTAAAATGAGTGGTATCACTCAAGAGGTAGAAGAATTACAGCAGAGGGTGGTACAAGTAGAAGAACAGTCAGCAGGTACTGAGCAAAAGACCACTCGTCACGATGAAGAGATTCGTGCCCTACAATACAAAATTGAGGATATGGAAAATAGACAGCGAAGGCAGAACCTTAGACTCTTTGGAATTCCAGAGGGATCGGAAGGCTCAGACCCTCGCGCCTACATCGTCAAACTCTTTCAACGTGCCTTTCCCGACCTGGCGGACTGGGACTGGGACTCTCAATTACAGAGAGTTCATAGACTACCGCTAGTAAATGGAAACAAGGGAAGTAAATTTCCCCGTCCGTTCCTGATTTTCTTTGGGAATTTCTTACTTAGACAGCCGGTTTCTTTGAAAGCAAGACCTAACACCCCAATAGTAACAGAAGATGTAACTTTATTTGTTAGATCAGGTTTATGTAAGACTACAATGGAGAGGCGTTGGAATCTAAGACAACTAATTGATTCTTTTAAAGCAGCAGGGGCTCAGGTCTTTCTCCAGGAACTGGCCTGCTTAAAAGTCATCAAAGCAGGTCAAACGTATTACATTAATCAGGTTAATGAAGCAGAGATGGTTTTAGCAAAAATTACCAAAGTATAAGGTGTTAAGACACGTACATTTTCTGAAGTACAACAATGGCTGACAAGGTGACGATCGATTGATACTATACTTGGGGGGTTCAGATTAACACATTTTAGGGTGAGGTTGAGGGTTCTATAGATAGCTGCACCCACAGATGGCTGCCCTTCCAGCGGCAGCAGGAGCGTAAGGGGGGGTTTTCCTCATGGTACGGGGGGGTGGAGGGTAGGGTAAGGGGCGGTAAAGGGGGGAGGGGTGGTGTGGAGGGGAAAAAAACAAAAAAAGACAGGAAAAGTCTAAGTGAGTGTAACCTGGCAGCTATCAGATCAGAAAAGAGTAGGAACTTTAGGAAAGGGACAGATCTCTATGATTTAATTGATATCCAAAATGTCGTGTTTTAGCTGTTTAGCATGGAATGTGTCAGGCTTGAATAATAAGACTAAAAGAAGCTTGGTCTATGAGGAACTGAAAATGTATGATGCACATCTGGTCATGCTAACAGAAACGCATATTTATTTTAAGGACACAAAACTTCTGGCCCAACTGGGATATGAGTTGGTTGTATGCACTACTTTAAATGCTCCTATTCGGGGAGTGGCAATTCTGAGGAAGAGACAAGGGCGGGGACAAGTGATCAAAACTGTTGCAGATAATGGGGGCCGATGGGCAATAGTGCAAATGCGGATAGAAAACGGTATTTATGTCTTCTGTGCCATTTATGGGCCAAATAAGGACGAACCACGCATTTTTGATTGGTTGAACGTAGAATTACTATCTTGGGAGGGTGAACTTATTTTGATGGGGGACTTTAATTGTGTGCTAAATTACGAACAGGATGTGACGAAGAGAGGGATAGCTACACGCATGCGTAAAACCAGGGCCGCAATTCTGGAAGTAGCAAGGATACACAATATAAAAGATATATGGTGTAATCTACATCCAGGTACACCTGGATACACCTACTATTCCTCCCCCCATAAACTATGCTCTCGAATAGATCTGGCGTGGGCCTCAGATGAACTAATTGACTCTGGACATATGGAAATTATTCCAAGAATATCTTCTGATCATAATCCTATTCTTTTTACATTCCACTTAGCCCAAAGGTCATCAGAACGGCGACCCTTTACGTTCCCGAGATATCTATTAACAGATGTAGTTTTTGTAGCGGCTCTTAAGGAACATATAAAAGAATTTATCGAAAACAATATTAATACTGCCACTCTTTTATCAGTGTGGGATGCTTGCAAGGCCTCAATTAGGGGGGTTGCACAACAATTTGTATTTAAACAAAATGCATTGTGTAGGAAAGAAACTAAGGCAGCAACTGATAACATCTTACTGGTTGAAAATCAATTAGCTGACAATCTTAGGGCTGGTGGGCTAAGCAACCAAGACATTGCTCAATTGGAAAATAAACTTATGACATTACGGTCAATTACTAAAAGTTCCCTCAGGGAGAAAACCAGTCGTAAAATACTTAAATATAAACTCTTCCAATATGAATGCGGGGATAGAGTAGAGAAGCTCTTGGCCTACAAAGTTGCTGATGATCGGGCAACGACCTTCATTAAATCTATAAGGGGTACCAACGATATTTTATACTCCCAACCTTCACAAATTATGGGACAGTTTGCTTCTTATTACGAAAACTTATATACCCCTGAGAGTAGGAGCACGGAAGATCAGATCCAATCTTACATTAACGAGAAATTACCATCAAAAGAGTATTTAGATCAGGAAAGCATCTGCCAACTGGAAGAGAAATACACAATAGCAGAATTACGTCTGGCGGTTTTCTCTCTCCCATCTAACAAGGCGGCAGGGGAAGACACACTTCCGATAGAACTATACAAAATTTGTGCATACGAAATTCTGTCTCTTTTTTGCTTAGTAGTTAACTCAATTGGTGCTACAGGAATGGTTCCGGACTCTTTGAAAACCGCTAAAATTATGTTTTAAAAAAAAAAAAAAAAACTACAGAATACGGGTCTTACAGACCTATTTCTTTGATAAATTCCGACGTTAAGGCCTACTCCAAACTGTTAGCAATGCGAATGGCACATTTGATAAATGATCAACAGCATGTTTTTGTGGTAGGGAGGGATACTACCACCCATGTCAACACGGCTATTACTGCCTTCGATGTGGCTGCAACTAATCTCACCCCACTCGGTATGATACTTCTAGACGCAGAAAAGGAGTTCGATCGAGTGGGGTGGAATTATTTGTGGTTGGTCCTGAAGAAAATTGGCATTAAAGGGCAGTTCCTCTGAAGCATACAGGCTTTATACAGGGATCCTAACGCTAAAATCAGCTATGCTGGGTTACTTTCTTCAACCTTTGTGATCTTAAGGGGGACTCGGCAGGGGTGCCCGTTGTCACCCCTGCTTTTTGCTCTCTCTATGGAACCTTTCATCAATGCCTTGCAAACTCAAGCTAAGATCATACCAATGCAGCATGAAGACAGAACCCTTAAAATAACCGCATATGCGGACGACTTAGCTATCTACACCACTAATGTGGTGGAAGCACTACTAGGAATAACAAAGGAAGCTAAAAACTTTGGAGCTATCTCCGGTTATAAATTAAACATCAATAAAACACAAGTTATTATGAATTATCAAGCTAACTCGGTAGTGCTAGGACTTTGTAAATCTGCAGTCTATTTAGGGGTAAACATTTCTTCTAAGACCACTGAAATAAACACGTTAAACTATGATCCCTTACTTAAAGAGGTGACCAGGCTGCTCAAAAAATGGCATAAGATCCCGCTCAATCTACTCGGCCGAATCAATCTCATTAAGATGAACATTTTGCCGAAATTTTTATACTTTTTCCGTTCCATTCCTTTTCGGGTTAACAACTTATTTTTTTTAAAATTAGACGGAATCTTTAGCAGTTTTATCTGGGGTTATAAGAAGGCTAGAAGGTCGATGTCTATACTAAAATTATCACTTCAAAAAAGGGGGTTTGGATTTTCCGGACTTTAAAGTTTACTTTTTTGCATCCTTTTTAGGCCGGCTTCGGAGTTTGTTTATAGTTAATGATCAATACTTTTTTATCAGTTTATGCTTGGCACTAACTCAAAACAGTTCTTGGCAAAAGTGCAAGACCCAAATGATTTTAAACGTGTAAAATTTAAGACTGCAAGGGATGCAGTACGTATCTGGAATATGATCTTGAGCCACTGCGACACTTCTTTTTGTCATACTGAGCTACCACTATGGGATAACCCAGGGCTCCCTGATATCTTCAGGGATAAAACTGGGCAGGACTGGGCCAAGTTTGGAATTAAGACGCTAGGAGACTTATATGGCTCAGATGGTTTTCTACAATTTGCAACACTGCAAACTATGTACAAATTGCCCGAAGTAAGGATATACAAATACTTTCAAATTAAAGACTATCTGATACGCAAGATGAATCTGAAACAAATAAGTAGCTCAGGTATTTGGAGTTGTTTTTATTCTACGAAAAAGAAATCACTTATTAGTATGGGATATAAAAGTCTCGGCCAAAACAAATTGGACGACTGCCCTAGACTGGCGTCAAAATGGACGGCTGATTTGGGATGTAAAGTGACATCCCAGAACGTTTCAGCTGCGCTAGTTAATATTAAAAAAGCAATCCACTCTTCTAGTCTGAAACTACAACTTTATAGGACGGTTAGTCAACTTTATCATACTCCATTAAAAATATCTAAATGGTCACAAAACATTTCAAGTAGTGATCGTACAAAATGCCCTAAATGCGGTCTGGTGGCAGCAGACCTCATACATATGATCTACTCATGCCCATTATAAACTAAATATTGGTTAGAAATTGAAAATACTTTACTTCAAAAACAGCTGTTTAACACTCCAATTACTGCATCTCTGGTACTACTATCTATATACCCAACGGGCATCATAAATAGGAGTTGGCTAAATATAGCTCTGTCCTGTGGCAGATTGGTGGTTGCTAGGGCTTGGATCTCGCAGAACCCCCCTCACACGATCGAGTGGTGGAATCTTTTACATGAAATTTACACTATGGAAAGGGCACTGGCTAAGAGCAGGAGCTCAAAAGCAATGGTTAAGTTCGAAAAGATCTGGGACAACTTTGTGTAAATCGTATATGGATTTAGTTAATGGAATTTATGTGCCTTAAGCTGATACTACTGATTTGGTCAAGAAGCTTTATTCTTGGTTTGCCTGTATTTTTTTCTTCTTTCTTTTTTTTTTCTCTTTTCTTTTTTTTCTTATTTTTTATTGAATACTGATCTGTGCCTGTATTAACTGAAACCTTTTTATTTTTCGTATGTATATGAAAAATGCTACACTCCTTGACTTGCCTGTCAAATAAAAAGTTTAAAAAAAATAAAAAAAAGACTATCTCAACCAGTTCAGATTTTTAACGTTCCATGCAGGGATTTCCAGTTCTATTAAACTCATTCTAAAGGTAGGACTACGAGTGCCAGAATTCAAAGGTAAAGACCTGTAGTAGGAGGTGCATGCGCTTTGAACGTGGGAGCTCGGCTATAGCAATGGGTTCCGACGTCGTCGCCGTTCTCAGCCCAATGCTTGTCACCGTTACCTCATCCACTCGAGATCAGGAAGTGGATTTGTTTGACAGTGTGCGCTACTTATACAAAGTGCCCGTTTTATTGCCTCGGGATGCTCTTTTCTCTCCAAACACCAATGGGCCCCAGGGGGAATTGGACAAGGATTTATACAGGCAGCCCCCCACTCATCATGATCCACATTACACTTTGCCTGTCCTTATGTGTTGTATGGGTAAACACCCACAACCAGTCGATATATCTATTACCGTCAACAGTGGGTATATCTACAGCCTCCTGTCCGCTTGTGCTACTTATAGTCACTCTTTATGTAAATGCTCATACTTTAAAACCCAGTATGTGTGTGTAACCATACTACATGTGCTGGTCTAGTGATCATCTCTACCCTTGTCTAGTGAAAAAAGGGGAGGGGAGGTTGGCAATGCCTCACGGGAGCAACACCCAAGGGAGGATTTGTCAGACTGGTACTCGCCTGACTCCTCACTTTCTCATCATCAGCAATTGCCAACCCGAAAAATAAAGGGGATAAAATGTGCACAAAAAGAAAACTCTGTGTAGTTACGTGAGTGACCCTGTGATGATAGGACCTATCCTCCTAAATATGAGTTATAGACCCCACCAAATTAAAAAGAACTAAGCTCTACTAGCATCTCCAACTTTATTCTGTGCCGTTTGCCTGTTCTAGTTAAAAACAACCAACATGTTTCATCGCCGCAGGTTACTTTACCGGCGATTTCATCAGGGTTATGCTGGGTCAGCGTGATTCCTGCACTTTTTTCTTTTCTCCCGTTATTGTACCTGTATACACACATGGAAATAAAACACACACACACATATATTCATCCATTGCGTCTCGAGTGGGTGGGATCTACCTCCCTCTCAAATGCCTCTTTACATTTGTAATAAACATTACCAGGTCGCCTTGTGTGGCAACGCCTACCAGGCTCCCGTAGAAGAAATTAGTACTGCGTGAACCCCTTTGTCCGTGTGTAGGTTCTTGCATCCGCCCTTCAGTCGGTATCTAAAAAATTAATGTATGTATTCTTTGTCACCAAACCCATATGTTAATATCTCTTGTCGGTATACGCCCATTGGTTTTCGTGCCTGCGTGCCACTCTGTACGTGTCAATTTCACCAGCTCAGTGTCTATCTTTGTCGGGCTATTTTAGTTAGTTTCCCTCGCCCCTTTGATGCACGTATCCACCCCTCCTTCAAGGTGGCATTTATCGCATGGGCCTCCCGCTTAGTCTTTCAAACCCGCGCTGTTACTTGCTAGCTCGACGGTCTGCTGATAAGTGCCGTCGGACCAGTGAGCCCTCGGTAACCCGCGGTGTCATTTCCATTAACATTTTTGACTCTGCTATAGCTCCCTGTAGCCTAGTCCAGCCCCCTTCGATGTAACATTTGCACTCCTTACCGTTAGTGCATGTAGCTGTGGCCTCCGCTCACCCTTCTACTTCGTGTTGTTCGGCAGGACCTCTGTTTGTAGAGATCCGCCGACATTTCCTGGTCACGTGTATCTGTCTCTACCCGGGTGTGCCTACGATTTCCTATTCGTTCGTGGCGGCTATCTTAGAGTGGGTCCGGGGTTTCGTGGTGCCGTCTATGACATATGGATTTCAGTTGCACTCTACTCTTTCTTACCAGATTACCGAGACACAAATTCATGAGTCAAACTACTTCAAATACATTTCAATTAGAAAACGGTTTTGACTGAACTATACCAATATAATGAATTGAAATAAAATGGAGATTCGTTCTTTCTCACCCGGTTACTGTGTCATCTGTGATCAATGAGTAAATGTCATTACTTTTCTACCCACATCACTACTCTGTTTGTTAAAATTCTGTAACCATAGCTCTTACTCGTTAAACCACAATTATTTTAGGTTAAACCCCAATTATGTGGGAGAATGGAGTTTTGTGGCTTCACATCATTCCTTGTTGTGGTATATTCTATGTCTCTATATTCCGTTGCTGTTTTACTCTACTCATCAGGTCACTGGGAGTCTGTGCCACTCGATAATATCGTTCAGACCATGTTTGTCTGTTGCCTCTTCAAAAATCCAACGGGCCTCCTTTTTGTGGAGTATGTTGTCCATGTTGTGCTGGTCCCCCCGCACTCTTTCGATTACTATCCAACGCAGATCCCTGGGTTGGTGTTTCTGATTGGAAAAGTGCTGTACAAGTTTGGTCGTCAGTTCGGCAGCTTTTAGGGTACTGAGATGTTCCTGGATCCTGACTTTTATCTTCCTAGAAGTAAGCCAGATGTAATGTAAATTGCAAGGGCATGTGAGTCTGTAGATCACGTTAGTAGTGTTGCAGTTACTAAAGGTGTTCAAGTGCCACACCTTGCCACTGGCCCTAGTAATTGATTTCACTTATCTAGTGAGTCCGCAAACTGTACAGCTCCCACACGGGTAATGACCAGGTGGAATGTTGGATTCATTTACCACTGATACTGGGCGCGAGTGGACCAATCGGTCTTTCAAGCTGGACGATCTTTTAAAGGCGAACCTCGGTTGCGGTATCTGCATTGAGTTAGTGTTTAATAAGTGCCAATGTTTCCTGATTATTTGGCGGATCTTAGTGGATTGTGGGCCAAAGGTGGTAACCACAGGAATACATTCTTTCCTTTCTCTTATTTGTTTCGTGAGAAGGGCTTCCCTCGTGGTGTTCAATGCCCGCTTACGTGCTCGTTTCACTATTTTATCAGGGTAGGCACGAGATGTAAGTTTGGCGGCCAATTCTTCTGTTTGTTCGAGATAGCTGGTTGTCGTGGTGCAGTTTCTGCGATATCTCATGAACTGTCCTACCGGGAGATTATCCCGGAGGGCCCTGTGATGGAACGATCTGTAGTGCAGCAAAGAGTTCTTGTCCGTGAATTTTTGGTGTACCGTCGAGGCCAGTTTGTTCTCCGCCGCTTGTATATCCAAATCTAGATATGTAGCCTTCTGTCGGTCCACATTCCATGTGAATCTCAGACATTTGTCCAAGTTGTTAAGCCAGGTCAGGAACTGGTCCAGTGTCTCGGCTGGGCCCCTCCAGATGCACAAGATGTCATCAATCTATCTCTTCCAGAGGACAATGTTCCTCTGGAAGAGATTTGATTCATGGTAGATGTAATTCATCTCAAACTGCCCGACGTAAATACACGCTAGGCTCGAGCAAAAGTGGCCCCCATCGAGGTACCCAATGTTTGGAGGTACAACTGGTCTTTGTAAGCAAAGAAGTTGCGGGTGAGTGCAACCTCTATGCACTGCAACACAAAAGTTGGTGCAGTATCATAAAACCACTCACATTGCCCCAGGGAACGCGCTGCTGCCACCAGCGTCGCTTCCTGGGGTATGCTCGTGTATAGTGACTCGATGTCAATCGTCACTAAAAATTGTTCCTCAGGGTCGTATGTTATTGTTTCCAGATGTCTCAGGATATCCGTGGTGTCCTGCACGTAGGAAGGTTGTGTCACCACACACTCACGTAAAAAGAAGTCTGAGAACTGCGATAGTGGCTCGAGTATCGAATTGATGCCCGAGACTATCGGTCGTCCTGGGGGAGGCCGCTGTGCTTTATGAATTTTAGGCACAATATAGAAGGCTGGAACCCTGGGGGATGGATTGATTAAAAACTCCGCTTCTTTTGCAGTTACCCATTTTTTCTCCTTAGCCGTTGCTACCATTGCCTGAATGATTGTTTTCAACTCTTCAGTTGGGTCTCGGGGGAGAGGTTGGTAATGTTCTCTTACCCCTAACAGCCTGTTGATTTCACTTTCATAGTCCGTGGTATTCATCACCACCACCGCCCCGCCCTTATCGGCCGGTTTGATGGGGATGGAGGTGTTGTCTTTTAAAGATTTGATAGCCATCCAGTCTGATTTTGACAAGTTGCTGTGTGACGTCTTGAGTTGTTTTCGTTCCAAATCCGTAATGTCCTTGAGGACTTTTTGTTCAAACACTGTCACTTCAGGCCCTACTTGGTGGTTCAAGGGAGTGAAAGTGGATGGTCATCGTAGATCTGTACTGAAGGACCCGGACATCGATGATTGTTCCTTTCCCTCAAAGAATTTGTGGAGTTTGATCTTCCTAAACACACCATTCAACTCACCCCTAAGTTGAAAGCTGTCATGCCTGGGTGTGGGGACAAACCCCAAACCTTTATTAAAAACTCTGTTCTCATTTACTGATAGTGGGTAATCTGAAAGATTAACCACGATGTTTACCTGGGAGTTTATATCAATGTTCGGCCCCTGCTGCGGGTGATTCTGGGGGAGTGCATTTGTCGTGTTGCATTGGGTATGTGGCGTGCTCGCCCCCCTCCCCTGCCTCTTATGTTTGAACCTCTCTGGTTGTATGGATGCTGATCTAAAAAAGCCCTGAACTTTGCCCCTAGATCTTGATCAGTGTTAATCTCCGGATTGAATCTTACTCGGGTATTGCTCTGTTGGTGTGGTGCAGTTTGTTCATCCTCTTCGCTACTCGTGTTATCAAACACCCAATTATTGGGGGTTCTCCTCTCTTGTGGTCTCCCTCCCCTGCCACGCTGGGGTCCTGTGTTCTGATTAGGAGTCTGTTGGTAGTACTCATCCTCTGTGTAAGGGAATGCCCATCCATGGCTGAACCTATCAAGATTGCGCCTCAATCCCTTAATTTTCTGATTCACCATGTATGCTTGGTATTCCCCTAGGTCTGTTTGAATCTTGCTTAGTTGTTCCTTTGTGTCTAGGATTGTTGTGTCATTTTTTATACTGGTTTCCAAATCCAGTATCTCCGTGAGCAACTCTTCACTGAGTCGCTTTGCCGTGTTTATTATGAGGATGAGCCAGTCCCGGGTGCACTTGTTTGCTATGTAGCTCCAGTCCACCCGGAACTGCTTGTCCTCCAGAAATATTTTGGGTACCAATCTGACCAGGAGACTAGCTGGTGCTGCTCCTGCCCGTAAGTACTCCGTCATTAGTGCTCCATGTAGAGCTATTCTAATCTGACGTTTCCTTAATGTTGATAGTTTTTCCCATTCATCTCGAGCTTTATTAGGCCCCCCTAGGGGGGTGTCTGGCAATAAAGATGGTCCTGCCAGTATTGACGTTATATGATCATCCGTAAATGCCAAACAATAGTTCGCCATTTTAAAACCTAGAAAAGTGGTATGAACACCCACTCGAGACACCCTACGCTAAAAGACAGATGGCGTAGAGATTTTCTACTTGCCAATCTATGTTCCTATTGGAAACCAATATTTGTGTCCTCTGGCCCTCACGGCTAAGCTGCCGTGCACAACACTCCAAACACCAAGGGGCCCCAGGGGGAATTGGACAAGGATTTATACAGGCAGCCCCCCACTCATCATGATCCACATTACACTTTGCCTGTCCTTATGTGTTTTATGGGTAAACACCCACAACCAGTCGATATATCTATTACCGTCAACAGTGGGTATATCTACAGCCTCCTGTCCGCTTGTGCTACTTATAGTCACTCTTTATGTAAATGCTCATACTTTAAAACCCAGTATGTGTGTGTAACCATACTACATGTGCTGGTCTAGTGATCATCTCTACCCTTGTCTAGTGAAAAAAGGGGAGGGGAGGTTGGCAATACCTCACGGGAGCAACACCCAAGGGAGGATTTGTCAGACTGGTACTCGCCTGATTCCTCACTTTCTCATCATCAGCCATTGCCAACCCGAAAAATAAAGGGGATAAAATGTGCACAAAAAGAAAACTCTGTGATGATAGGACCTATCCGCCTAAATATGAGTTATATACCCCACCAAATTAAAAAGAACTAAGCTCTACTAGCATCTCCAACTTTATTCTGTGCTGTATGCCTGTTCTAGTTAAAAACAACCAACATGTTTCATCGCCGCAGGTTACTTTACCGGCAATTTCATCAGGGTTATGCTGGGTCAGCGTGATTCCTGCACTTTTTTCTTTTCTCCCTTTATTGTACCTGTATACACACATGGAAATAAAACACACACACAGATATATTTATCCATTGCGTCTCGAGTGGGTGGGATCTACCTCCCTCTCAAATGCCTCTTTACATTTGTAATATACATTACCAGGTCGCCTTGTGTGGCCACGCCTACCAGGCTCCCGTAAAGGAAATTAGTACTGCGTGAACCCCTTTGTCCGTGTGTAGGTTCTTGCTTCCGCCCTTCGGTCGGTATCTAAAAAATGAATGTATGTATTCTTTGCCACCAAACCCATAAATTAATATCTCTTGTCGGTATACGCCCATTAGATTTCGTGCCTGCGTGCCACTCTGTACGTGTCAATTTCACCAGCTCGGTGTCTATCTTTGTCGGGCTATTTTAGTTAGTTTCCCTTGCCCCTCTGATGCACGTATCCACCCCTCCTTCGAGGTGACATTTATCGCATGGGCCTCCCGCTTAGTCTTTCAAACCCGCGCTGTTACTTGCTAGCTCGACGGTCTGCTGATAAGTGCCGTCGGACCAGTGAGCCCTCGGTAACCCGCGGTGTAATTTCCATTAAAAATTTTGACTCTGCTATAGCTCCCTGTAGCCTAGTCCAGCCCCCGTCGATGTAACATTTGCGCTCCTTACCGTTAGTGCATGTAGCTGTGGCCTCCGCTCACCCTACTACTTCGTGTTGTTCGGCAGGACCTCTGTTTGTAGAGATCCGCCGACATTTCCTGGTCACGTGTATCTGTCTCTACCCGGGTGTGCCTACGATTTCCTATTCGTTCGTGGCGGCCATCTTAGAGTGGGTCCGGGGTTTCGTGGTGCCGTCTATTACATATGGATTTCAGTTGCACTCTACTTTTTCTTACCAGATTACCGAGACACAAATTCATGAGTCAAACTACTTCAAATACAT
The DNA here is from genome assembly GCF_964261635.1 of Lissotriton helveticus. Classification (NCBI taxonomy): domain Eukaryota; kingdom Metazoa; phylum Chordata; class Amphibia; order Caudata; family Salamandridae; genus Lissotriton; species Lissotriton helveticus. Next base: position 878,735,351 of record NC_136071.1, on the reverse strand, counting down.
TTCAATTAGAAAACGGTTTTGACTGAACCATACCAATATAATGAATTGAAATAAAATGGAGATTCGTTCTTTCTCACCCGGTTACTGTGTCATCCGTGATCAATGAGTAAATGTCATTACTTTTCTACCCACATCACCCCGAGGGAAGCCCTTCTCACGAAACAAATAAGAGAAAGGAAAGAATGTATTCCTGTGGTTACCACCTTTGGCCCACAATCCACTAGGATCCGCCAAATAATCAGGAAACATTGCACTTATTAAACATCAACTCAATGCAGATGCCGCAACCGAGGTTCGCCTTTAAAAGATCGTCCAGCTTGAAAGACCGATTGGTCCACTCGCGCCCAGTATCAGTGGTAAAAGAATCCAACATTCCACCTGGTCATTACCCGTGTGGGAGCTGTACAGTTTGCGGACTCACTAGTAAAGTGAAATCAATTACTAGAGCCAGTGGCAAGGTGTGGCACTTGAACACCTTTAGTAACTGCAACACTACTAACGTGATCTACAGACTCACATGCCCTTGCAATTTACATTACATCGGGCTTACTTCTAGGAAGATAAAAGTCAGGATCCAGGAACATCTCAGTACCCTGAAAGCTGCCAAACTGACGACCAAACTGGTACAGCACTTTTCCAATCAGAAACACCAACCCAGGGATCTGCGTTGGATAGTAATCGAAACAGTGCGAGGGGACCAGCACAACATGGACAACATACTCCACAAAAAGGAGGCCCGTTGGATTTTTGAAGAGGCAACAGACCAACATGGTCTGAACGATATTATCGAGTTGCACAGACTCCCAGTGACCTGATGAGTAGAGTAAAACAGCAACGGAATATAGAGACATAGAATATACCACAACAAGGAATGATGTGAAGTCACAAAACTCCATTCTCCCACATAATTGGGGTTTAACCTAAAATAATTGTGGTTTAACGAGTAAGAGCTATGGTTACAAAATTTTAACAAGCAGAGTAATGAGGTGGGTAGAAAAGTAATGACATTTACTCATTGATCACGGATGACACAGTAACCGGGTGAGAAAGAACGAATCTCCATTTTATTTCAATTCATTATATTGGTATGGTTCAGTCAAAACCGTTTTCTAATTGAAATGTATTTGAAGTAGTTTGACTCACGAATTTGTGTCTCAGTAATCTGGTAAGAAAGAGTAGAGTGCAAATAAAATCCATATGTAATAGACGGCACAACGAAACCCCGGACCCACTCTAAGATGGCCGCCACGAACGAATAGGAAATCGTAGGCACACCCGGGTAGAGACAGATACACGTGACCAGGAAATGTCGGCGGATCTCTACAAACAGAGGTCCTGCCGAACAACACGAAGTAGTAGGGTGAGCGGAGGCCACAGCTACATGCACTAACGGTAAGGAGCGCAAATGTTACATCGACGGAGGCTGGACTAGGCTACAGGGAGCTATAGCAGAGTCAAAAATTTTAATGGAAATGACACCGCGGGTTACCGAGGGCTCACTGGTCCGACGGCACTTATCAGCAGACCGTCGAGCTAGCAAGTAACAGCGCGGGTTTGAAAGACTAAGCGGGAGGCCCATGCGATAAATGCCACCTCGAAGGAGGGGTGGATACCTGCATCAGAGGGGCGTGGGAAACTAACTAAAATAGCCCGACAAGGATAGACACCGAGCTGGTGAAATTGACACGTACAGAGTGGCACGCAGGCACGAAAACCAATGGGCGTATACTGACAAGAGATATTAACATATGGGTTTGGTGACAAAGAATACATACATTCATTTTTTAGATACCGACCGAAGGGCGGATGCAAGAACCTACACACGGACAAAGGGGTTCACGCAGTACTAATTTCTTCTACGGGAGCCTGGTAGGCGTTGCCACACAAGGCGACCTGGTAATGTATATTACAAATGTAAAGAGGCATTTGAGAGGGAGGTAGATCCCACCCACTCGAGACGCAATGGATAAATATATGTGTGTGTGTGTGTGTTTTATTTCCATGTGTGTATACAGGTACAATAAAGGGAGAAAAGAAAAAAGTGCAGGAATCACGCTGACCCAGCATAACCCTGCTGAAATCGCCGGTAAAGTAACCTGCGGCGATGAAACATGTTGGTTGTTTTTAACTAGAACAGGCATACGGCACAGAATAAAGTTGGAGATGCTAGTAGAGCTTACTTCTTTTTAATTTGGTGGGGTCTATAACTCATATTTAGGAGGATAAGTCCTATCATCACAGGGTCACTCACGTAACTACACAGAGTTTTCTTTTTGTGCACATTTTATCCCCTTTATTTTTTGGGTTGGCAATTGCTGATGATGAGAAAGTGAGGAGTCAGGTGAGTACCAGTCTGACAAATCCTCCCTTGGGTGTTGCTCCCGTGAGGCATTGCCAACCTCCCCTCCCCTTTTTTCACTAGACAAGGGTAGAGATGATCACTAGACCAGCACATGTAGTATGGTTACACACACATACTGGGTTTTAAAGTATGAGCATTTACATAAAGAGTGACTATAAGTAGCACAAGCGGACAGGAGGCTGTAGATATACCCACTGTTGACGGTAATAGATATATCGACTGGTTGTGGGTGTTTACCCATACAACACATAAGGACAGGCAAAGTGTAATGTGGATCATGATCTTTTCTCTCGCCATTGTGAAAGCTGCAGCTGCTGAGTTTGCTAATACTGGCTCCAAATGCCGCCACCGGAAGTTGAGTGGGAGTTGGGGCCCGCTTTCCATTGGATTGAAATGAAAGGTCACTTTCATACTCAACTGCCAACTGGTGTCTGATTGGCTCTTCCGTTTCCATAACTACAGTGATAGGTCGTGGGGTGGGTTGTCTTTAGAGTGTAATAAAGCTTTGGTGAAAGGGGAAAATAAATGATGTTTGTTTTCAGATAACTTTCTGGCAGCTGGGATGCTGCTTGCTGCTGGCAAGTGGCGTAACATAAGCTCTCCATGGGCCCCGTCAGCACAGCAAACTGGCTTCTACCTTGCTAGGCGGTTACAGACACATCCTGCTCCAGAAAAAAAAAATCAAATGAAATCGAAAGGTATATGGGGCTGTAGCACTCCTCAGCTAAGGAAGGGGTGGCCAGAGAGAGCGGGCTATTTCACTGCCTACGGATTCATAGATATCCCCGAGCGGCGAGTAGGGGCACATTCCTTTTCGGTGACAACTGGCCGGCATGGCCGTGCCCTGCTCGCGAATCCGCACGCTGTGGCCGTGTCGCCTCCGCATAGTTCGCATATTCCTCGGGGCAAGCCCTGGAGGGGTGCAAAGCATCCGATCGGATCCCAACCAGCACAGATCACTCACCCGCTGGCTCCACGGATGTTGCGGCAGCGTTGAGCCGGAGGTGCCATTGCAAAGCCTCATCTCCTCCACCCGGCAGCGGGGGCTTCATGTGGGGGGGGGCTGGGTACTCACCCTTGGGGCCGCCGCTGAAGGCCGTGTAGACAGCCCCGAGTGGCGAGTAGGGGCACATTCCTTTTCGGTGACAACTGGCCGGCGTGGCCGTGCCCTGCTCGCGAATCCGCACGCTGTGGCCGTGTCGCTTCCGCATAGTTCGCATATTCCTTGGGGCCAGCGCTGGAGGGGTGCAAAGCATCCGACCCGACCCCACAAGCACAGATCTCTCACCCGCTGGCTCCTTGGATGTTGCGGCAGCGTTGAGCCGGAGGTGCCATTGCAAAGCCTCATCTCCTCCGCCCGGCAGCAGGGGCTGCATGTGGGGGGGGGCTGGGTACTCACCCTTGGGGCCGCCGCTGAAGGCCGTGTACCAAGACAGAGAGACGAAGGCGCACAGAGATAGCAGCAGCGTCAGGAAGGTGCCATTGCGAAGCCTTATCTCCTCCGCCCGGAAGCGGAGGCTGCTTGTGGGGGAGGGGGTCTTCGGGGGAACTAGCTTGTCGGGTGCTTTCTGTGGCACCCACTGTTTGGGGGTCTGACATGAGCAAGCGGTCTACAGGGCAACTTCTGCCCCTTTCCGGGCAACAGCATCAACAACAAGAAATGGCGGCCGAAAATTTTCGGATTTGGGGGCGTGTTCTTGGCTTCTGAGTGACGGATGACATCACATGTGGAAAGAACGCCAAAAACACGCCCCCGAATCCGAAAGAGACGGGGCTTGATTGGAGAGATGCCCCTCTCCTCCAATGGCTGGCCTCCGTTTAGGAAGCCAGCCAATGGAGGAGAGATGGAGGAGAGAGGCGGGTTCAAGCCCCGTACTCAAAAACATTAAATCTCCGACCGGAGACTGCGCAAGCGCAGCCTTTAGGTCCTCGACCTGAAAAGGTTAAACAGAAAACAGCAGGCGCCTAAAGTGTTGTTTCTTGCTCTCTCATTAAACTTGTTCCAGTTTAAGTGATATAAATTCTGAAAACAAATTATCCCAATGTTTGTGCGCCTTGGAGCATTTGCAATTGGTATAACAGCTCAAAGGAAGGGTAATGTCACAACAGCCAGTTTAATTTTTGTCAATTATTCATCAATTACAGTTGCAACAATTATCACTAGGCAAATGTCAGTCATTGTGTTTTTCTGTCACAAAAGCCTACATTTACTACTGGTACATTTGTTAGTATTGGAAATACTGAATGGCTTGAGGGTGTCTTGAGCATGTTGTTTCAAAAATAATAGAAGAAATATGGATTTTCAAAGTTTTGTGGCACTTTAATAAAATGAGCAAGGTTCGCACCTATGGTAGTGTGTTACAAAAGGCACATAAGCATGCTAAAGAACCGATAAATAAAGACCCATTACTAAAGAGGAAAAATAACTCTTCAAACAGTTGCTGTTCATTAGGTTCCACTTACAGTGTAATTTCCCAAATCTACAAAAATGAGCATTAAAAGTCACAAATGGAGGGGGGATAGGGGAAGGAAGATGGGGGATTGATGCCGCCGAGGATGCCTGCCTCCATTTTGGCTCTGTGAGCTCCGGATGCCTTGTTACCCGCCCGCCCGCCGGTCAAACCAGGGATTGATGCCGCTGCACCTGGGAGCATTTAAAAAAATGCACTAGCGTTCGTGCAGACCCCCCCCCCCCCATCTGCTGATGTGACGGTGATGTGCCGGATCACAGGGGTATTCAGAGCAGTCAGCGCAGCTCGGGCGGCTCTTTGGCAGAAACGGCAGACACCATTTTAACTGCTTGAGCCAGTCAGCGCTCAGAAAATCCGAGGTGGTTGGCGGACGCTGGTTTTCAATACTGAAAGGCGGCAAGGTGAAGCTGCAATACCCCACCGCATACTACAAGGGCAGACGTCATATGGGTGCACCAGTGGAGGCAAGAGACGTTGTGGAAGAAAATACAGGTGAGTTGCTGGGAAGTGATGCTACCCTCACCCCCACCCCCAGCTCAGAGAAAATAACTGGTTCATGACTGGGGAAACCTTTACAGAAACTATTCCAATCTACAAAAGGCACTGAATTACTCCAGTCCTGCAGTTTAGAGGCATCCAGTGCGGGTTTTGATATGGCCAATTTGTTAAACACCGCCCTCCAGAAGGGCTTGGGAACTGGAGATGGTGCTGTCCAAAAGGGCTTGGGGACTGGAGATGGTGGGACAAATTGTTCTTCTGCGTTGGTGGCCTCTCAGGGGGCAGATGGGCTAGCTACCGGAGAAGTGGGTGGAGTGAAAGACAATTTTACCCCAACTTCTATTTTAATTACATAAGCTACCCTTGGGGACTCAAGTAGTCTGTCATTGAAAATTCTAACAAAACCTGCAAACACTAGGGCGAGGCCAATGGCTGAAACAAATGTTGAGGTAAATCGGATTTTGGATGAAGTACCTGATGGCGCACAAAATAAAAAGGGGAGTAGTGCTAGTGGTGTAGCAGATCGACTTGAGTGCTCATCGCACAGCTCTGTCGACACTGTGAGCGGTGTGGGTGTGGATGCCGGGTTTGTGGCAAACGACGACTTGGCCACAGACGAGTTGGTCATCGATGCATTATTTCCAAGTCCTGTCGAAGTCAGCGATACCTGCTCTCCCAGTCCTCCTAGTCCTTCAGTGAGATCTGCGAAGCAATAGGATGCATTGATCTATAGGCTGAGAAGCCATGCTAATGATACAGAGGCTCAGTGCAATTCTAAGGCCAGTGTCGTTGAAGGGGTGAAAGGCGGTGGTGGTGGAGGAAAGCAGCAAGTTGCTAATGCTGTGGGGCGGCTTAAGGAGGCAGTGGCACACACCACAAAGATTGGCTCGTCATCTATTGCTCTACGTAAATGGGTCTCTTCAAAGGGAGAAGTCATGGCTATGGTCTTAAGGTTGTTTAACTCTGGTAGTCTGACAGCAGTGTAAGAATACGTGCTACCAGTGGATCACTAGTAGCATCCCCATGGGCACACAACATTACTCCTCCCAAAACTTTTAAAGGAGGGTTCCACTCAATGTTTCATTGAATATTACTTCTTTATTCCATTATTTTCATGAAATTCGTAGTTAATATCATCATATTCTTTTCATCTCTTCGGACATAACATCATTGCACATGGTTACTCCTATGCATTTCGGGTAAAAGAGAAGCCCTTCCTCAGGGAGTAGCACTATAAAATTAAAATATGGCATTTATGAGCTTATGTGTAAAGTGAGTGTCAATAATAAAACAGATCAAACCCAAAAAGTGTTCACGCGTGAGCAAAAAATGTGTGATTTGTGTCTGACAGCAGTGACATCCGCAGCAGCTGAAGTTGGCACAGGAACTCCCCCTAACAAGGAACAAGAAGGACCTCATATCAAGGAGCAAGAAGGACCTGTAGAGGTTGCGGTAATAACTACTGGAGACGGAGCAAAGCATCAGGGGGAAGCGTCTGGTACTTTGATCAAGTTAACCGCAGGCCCTCTTACAAAGTCAATTGAAAAAGAACCATCTGGAGTGACTGCAGGCCAAAAGACCTTTAACACTCTCTCGGATAGTGAAGCCTCCCCTGAAGAACGTCTTTTAACAGGCTGTGAGAAACCATCACTGTCTAGAATAATGCAGGCATTACTGACCCAGAGAACAGAGGCACAAGAGTATTATCAACAAGCCAAAGTGGACAGTAAGGAGATAAAGCAAGCTCTGTTAGAGGTCACATCCAAAGTTACCCAGCTTTCTTTAGAGGTCACAGATTTGCAGGAACGTGTTGCAGCAGTAGAGGAGGCAAATACGTATTCTACGAATCTGGTGGAATCGCAAAACTCCCAAATTGGATTTAAGCAAGCAAAAATTGGAAGACCTTGAGAACAGGCAACGCCGTCAGAACTTAGGGGTCTTTGGTATCCCGGAACGGAAGGAGGGCAGCGATGCAAGAGAATTTATTGTCAGCCTTTTCCAAAAATCCTTTCCCGACCTAGTAGACTGGGACAGGGACTTACAGATCCACCATACACACCAGCTGCCCCTGGCTCTAAATCAGGCTAATCAAGGTTGTTCCAATTTTGCACGACCAATTCTGGTATTCGTAGGCAATTTTTTGTTCCGCCAGGCAATATACCTGACGGCCCACCCAGCTGCACTTGTTAAGGTTGACTAAATGTCCATTTTTGTGCGATCAGATTTATGTAAGCAAACAATGGACAAGCGATGGAAGATGCACCAACTGATGGATCCTCTTAAGAATTTTTGCACACAAGTATTCTTACTAGAGCCGGCCCGCCTTAAAGTTATGAAGGATGGTAGAACACATTTTTTTTTCAATGAATATGATGCTCAACAAGCTCTCTCGGAGTGGCAATCTGCTGCCAAGAAGGGACTGAATACCCAATGATCTAGTCTAGTTTGGTTTCTCTGCGGCTCCTCTTTTTCTTTTTCGGCTTTTTCCTGCTAGGAATGTTTGGGGGGCAGGGTTCTTTCCAATCTAGATTTATAGTGAACAATAATTAGTGAATGGCTGTAGAATGTGTTATAATGTTTAATTTTGGTGTGGGGGATTCTCTGCATACTAATGGGTGTAGTGGCTAAGCATTAAGATAGCCATGGTGGGATTGGGTGGCGGTCTGGGGCTTGCGGGAGGCTTATGGGGGAGCATCCTCCCAAGATGCTGTCAGGGTGGGACAGCAGAGAAAGAGACTATTCCTTTCCACAGACACAGGGGGAGGGTTAGTTTGGTGGGGGTGAGATTTGGAGTTGGGTGTTTTGAATTTAGCTTACAACATGTTTGGTGGGAAGGGGTGGAGGGAGGGAGGGGTGTAAGTAGCCACAGTTTTGGGAAGACAGCACTGATCAAGCACAAGGGAAAGAGAAGTGTATATCGGGGGAACAAGTGGGGCGCGTTTTTTCAATTGGTTAAATGCAGTATATGAAATATATGTGTTGGAATGTATCTGGCCTCAATAATTCTGGGAAGCGCCGGCTAGTTACGGAGGAACTTCAGATCTTTAAACCTCATATACTAGGACTCTCCGAAACCCATCTGGCTTATAAAGACAGAGGGCACTTAAAACAGCTTGGTTATGAGGTACTGGTTAGCACTTCGCACTCGATTTGGGAGGGGTGGCTATTCTAAAATCTAAAAACTGTCAGGCTATTGTACTATGTACACTGGCTGATTCTAAGGGGAGATGGGCAATAGCTCAGGTACTGATGTCTGGGTATAAAGTTACAGTGTGTAGTATATGGCCCCAGTATTGACTGTCCTGATATGTTCTCCTACTTGTGTACCAGGTTAATGGAATGGGACGGCGATCTGATTCTCATGAAAGATTTTAATTGTATCTTGGATAGAAAAATAGACACTACTAATACTTTAACTCGTCTAGGATGGGTAAGGTTTGGGCGGCTATATTTGAGCTTCCTCACATATTTCAATTAAAAAATGTCTGGCGCAGATAAAACCCTACGGTGCTAGGCTATACGTATTATCCACACCCTCATAACACTACTCTACAATCAACATGATTTTTACTAGTAATAGGATTTTAGAGAGGGCACAAATTGTAGTCTGCCCCAAGATTCATTTGGATCATAATCCGCTGAAGTTGATTTGGAAGGTTCAATAGGGGGTTAAAGAGCCTAGCCTTTCCCAGATACCTTCTAAATAGCCCAGAGTATGTGGAATTTATGCGAGGAACATTGGGGGAATTCTTTGGTAATAATGTGGGAACAGAGTCAGTAGCAATGGTTTGGGATTGTATGAAGGCGTTTGTTAGAGGGGCAACATTACAATATATTTAAAAAAAGACTAGACAGGGGTTATCCGTGCTCGAACAGAGTTATAAGACATATTTAGAATCAGAGCAAAAGCATGCTAGGGCTATTGTTCTAAAAGATCCTGGAGAACAGTTGATTTACCATCAGGTGATAGACGTCAGAGCCAAACTTAAAAGAAACTTAAGGGACAAAGTAGCGAATAGCTATCATAAGTTTAAAACTAAACAGTATGTGAATGGAGAAAGGGTTGGGGGTGTGTTAGCCAATCAAATTGCTGACATGAGGGTTAGCTCTAGTATCAAATGTATTAAGGGGCAGACGGATTCGTATACACTAGATCAGAGGATATACTTGAACGATTTAAATTATACTATGCCAATTTGTACGACAATTCAACTTGCTTTAATCATCAAGATGCTGTAGGGTATATTGAGGGGAGCGTTATGCCCATCCTGAACAACTCTCTCTCTGAGCCCTTGCAAAGGGAAATCGAGTTGGAGGAAATAGAGGGCACTATTATTGCTCTGCCTACAGGTAAAGCTGTAGATGGTGATACAATCCCACTGGAATTTTATAAGATCGTTAAAAATATGCTCCTACCGTTTTGTTTTTTTTTTCTTTTTTTTTTTTTTATTCCTCATTAGCCTTTACGCCACCTGTGTTCGATAGTTTCCGCCCTGGGCTTTTTTATCTCATATGCTGGCTATGGACTCAGGGACATGCGGCTCTCCAGCCCGCACTAGGCCACCATCCTCTTTACCACCCTGTGTAGACAATGGCCCAGCCACACCGGAGGCCGCACCCCGATCTTCAACTCCGCCTTCACGAAGGACGGACCTACTCCCCATGCCTGCGAGATAGGCTAAGGCCTTAATCATAGGAATTTTTTCATTTATGTACTAATCTCTTACTGATCTCTTACAATATACCCAAACGGATCCCCGCGTGTTACCTAAAATGTTGCAAAAAAAGTAACCAAAATCTATGTTTCTTATTCATCCGACCTTTAGAATCTAATGTCGCAAAGTATCTCATGCTTTTTAACCAATCCATGAGTGTCGGTGTCTTAGCTTCTACCCATACTTTACAGATTTCCCTACGAGCTAGCAGAACCCCATAAAAAACCAACTTTACTTTATCATTCATTCTATTATCATATAAATCATGTCTCCCGGTAATAATTAGTTCAGGGCTTACCTCAATCATGGAGCAAATTGATTGTGATAGACAATTGCTTACCATCTCCCAAAATTCCCTGATATTTAAGCATTCCACAAACATGTGCAGGTCATCCACATTTATATTTCCACATTTTGGGCACTCAACCCTTCCTCCAGCTTTAAACTTCGATAATCTGCGGGGAGTCCAATAGGCTCTATGGATAGTAAACAGAACATTTCGCCTTAAATTTGCGGATTTTACTGTTTTATAAAGTATAGTCATCATTACTTGCCATTGATTTTCTGTAGCAATGTCCGGCAAGCAATCTCTCCATAACAGTTCCGGCAGTGTGAACGGGCCATCTTCCATCTCCACCATTGCCCAATACCACATCGCAACTTCCTTCTTAAATAATTGTGAAGAAAATGTCTTGTCATGTATTCCTATAGGTTCTGAATCGATCCCCCTATTCCTGACCCTATTCTGGTTAAACTAACTATCAAGTTAACTAACAGTCAGCCCATGAGGCAGAAAACCCCCATGATGCAGATACCGTTATCTGACGCAGTCACACTACGGCACAGGAACGTGTTATCTGATTAGGTCATAACGCTTGAGATCTAATTAGACAAGCGACATTCCTCCAGCCCCTGATAAGGCATACGACGTTCTCATAACAAATCAAACCTATGACAACCTGGAAAATCCGTGCGGCCATTGTTTTGATTTCACAGAGAACTTCAGTAAAAGAATGTGCTAACGAGCAAGTCGTATGACATCTTTATTGACGTATCTATGTCCATCCTTACGTCAATCTCGGCACCTTTAAGGTATAAATATTGCCGATCTTGCCCTATGCAAACACACGCGTGGTGACGAGACGGAGCAGCCATACTTGCCGAAGCCCAGAAGCAGAGCAGACCCCGCTGGCAGCAGCCCCGCCTTCCTGACGCGCTGAGAGACGCGCTGCTATCTCCTACCGAGAGACCCAGCACCGGCGCTTTCGGGCAGCCCTCGCAGGCAGCCTGGAATATCGAGACCAGAGAAAGAGATACCATTCCTCATTCATCCTAACTTCCAGGTACAGAACTGAATAACCCCTCACAGAGAATTCTTTAGTTATTCACTTGGCAAAAACAAACTTAACTTAAACTGTAACTTTCTATTCCCGCCCACGCATTAGACTTAGGTCAGGTACACGGGGTAGGCGTATTTAGAAACACCAGTTGAGTACGTTTAGTCAAATGTATATGTGTATGTAAATATATTTTAATCATTTTAAACATCATATGGCTCAGAAACCATATCAATGTTTTTACAGTATTATTTTATACTATTGCTTTTAATGTATGCACTTTACTTAACTATAAGTATTGCAATAATATCGATCCATTTCTCTTGTACGAGAAAAGAGACTGATCAATAAATAACACCTTTTTATTGAACACGCCCGTCTCTTCCTTTTCTCTACAATCTGATGAGACTAAGAATGCACGTACTGACTGAGTAAAATAATTGCCTTGTGCTCACACGACTCTGGAGATACACTCTTGATTAGGGGAGAGCAAAGTTGTCATGTTCTATGGTTGTCAGAAACTAAATCCCTTCTTGTCTAATCAGGGGAGTTAATTCTTTCCTGAACATTCGAGAAAGTTTCTAGCGAACTCTGAGCTACGCTGGCAAACCCAAAACTTAAGTCTAGTATCGACAGTAGTAGACCTAGTTAACGTCTGGCCTAGGCCTTTACTGCTGTAGGTATTATTCCAATGCGCAGAGCCTATTGGGAAGATAGGAACTACACTACAGTCTTGTCCTCAAAGTCGTTCTGGAGACCAATAACAATATCCGTCTTATTTGCCCAACTTTGTATCTGCAAGTATTTGAACTTAGATAATCCTTTACCCCACATCTGTGCCCCTTGTATCCAACCAATCAGTATTCCATCTGGAAATAGGTCTCCCCAAGTTTTTAATCCTGCTGTTTTCAACGGGACAGCCAATGCATCTTCTACCCACGTCGGTGATCCTGGTGTGTCCCAGATAGACGACCTGTAACCGAAATAGCTCAACGTTGCTAGTTTCCTGATTTTATACCAGAGCTCTGCTGCTTCCCGTAGAGTTTTTAATTTCACTTTTTTTAAAAATGTTGGGTCTGAAAATTTATACATGAATCCGTCTTCATCATAGTTACTCAAACTTAACATAGCCAAAAAAATACGCCCAATGGTTGTAGCCTTCGGTACTCCCATAAGCTCTCTGAAATTTTTTAAACGAAAAGCCCAGTCATATAACAAAAAATCTGGGGCTGATAGCCCGCCCTTGTCCCATCTTCTTCTAATTTTCATCCAGGATAAGCGAGATCCTTTTGCGGCCCAAATAAAAGTACAAATCTCACTTTGTAGTCTCTTAAGCCCCTTCTTGTCAAAGTCCCAGGGAATTGTTTCAAACAAAAATGTAAGTTTTGGTAAAATCACCATTTTAATCAAGTTAGTGCGACCAAACAGAGTGAGAGGTAGAAGACTCCAACTTCGCAGTATTACCCCTATTTCTTTCTTTACCCTTGAAAAATTAATTTTTGTTAATTCTGCTATGTTCTGGGTTATTCTCACTCCTAAATATCTCATCTCCTTCTTACATTTAATGTCTTTAGTGTCCAAATTCCATGCCATTAGTTCTGTTTTACTCTCATTAATTTCATACCCTGAAACTTTGCCAAATTCTTTAGTGAGCTTAAAAATATTTCCCATTGATTCTTTCAAGTTTGAAGTAAAAATAATAATGTCATCCGCATAGAGACCAATCTTCTTATTCCACTCGCCTGCCCTAAAGGGGGTTATTGTATCCATAGCTCTAATCCTACTAGCAAGCGGCTCTATATATAAATTAAAAAGTAAAGGAGAAATCGGGCATCCCTGGCGCGTACCCCTCATTACTGTAAAGGCTGGTGTCAAAATGCCATTTACCAGCACCTTAGAGGTGGGGGAGCTGTACAGTGATAACAATGTATTAGTATAGCTTGGACCTAATCCTAGATGTTGAATGAGTTTCTTCAGATAAAGCCAGTTCACACGGTCAAACGCCTTGGCGGCATCAAGGGCAATAAGAGCAAGAGGGAGATTAAAAACTGTCGCCATATCTATTGCGCCAACCACTGAGAAGGTAAGTTCTTTTAGGTATCTACCCTTCATAAATCCCTTTTGGTCTTCATGTACTAAGTGTGGGATAACTAGACTCAATCTGTCAGCCATAATTTTAGTAAACAGTTTGTAATCATTATTTAATAATGATATTGGCCTGTATGCATCTAAATATTTAGGTGATTTGCCGGGTTTTGGGATCAGAACTATTACTGCCTCATTCCAAGACTCCGACATCGCTATATCTCCTCTAAAGATGCTATTAAAAACTCGATGTAAAAAAGGAGCAATTGAGCCAATCAAGGTTTTGTAGACCTCCAGAGGAAGACCATCTGGCCCCGGGGCCTTACCCCTCTTACCCTTCTTTATAGCTTTTTCCACCTCCGTCAGTGAGATTTCTGAATTCAAAATCTGTTTGTATTGGATTGGGAGTGGGCTTATTAGCTGTACCCATGCTGTTATCTCTTGTGGGTCTGGTGTTAACTCCTCCTTGTAGACTGTGGAGAAATGCTCAAAAAAGCTTCTGCAATCTCTCCACTGCCTGTGATAGCTGTATCTCCATCGGACCCGTCTACTCTTATTTCTTTAATAAAGTTTTCGAACCCGGTCTTTCTTTGCTTTCCACGCCAGTAGTTTGCCACACCCTTCTCCATAGCTAAAATGTGCCAAGCTACTAGCATCCCACTTCTCTTTGTTTCTAGCTGCAAGAACTGTAACTAATTCAGCCTTCAGTTTTGAAATGTCAGACAGGGCCTGGTCTCTTAGCTGCTGCTCTTCTTCTCCCACAATCCTTGCCTCATTCTGTCTGATCTCTTCTTCCAGGTCAAAAATTCTACTATAATATAACCTTCTCTTCTTTGCGCCTAAGGCTCCCAGCCTCCCCCTCAAAAAGGCCTTGCACGTGTCCCAAACCACATCTAGCTTGGCAGAATCTATGTTTGCCGTCAAAAAAGCATCTAGTTCACCTTCTATGGTCTCTATAGCTTCTTGATCTAACAAATCGTTCGATCCAATCTCCAAACTGGGTTATAAACTTTTTGACCAAATGTCAGATGTAGGTAGATAGCTGAATGATCTGATAGATGTACACCTACATGATTGATGCTTGTAACATACTCCACCATCCTTAGATCTAACAAAACATAATCTATCCTTGACCTATGTCTATATTTTTGGTTATAATATGTATAACCCACCTTCTGGCCTGATTTAATACGCCAAATATCGCACATTCCATACTGTGTTGATAGCGCTTTTATTCTGTTAGACATCTTAACATTCCTCTGTGCTCTCTTTCCTGAAAGATCCAGGTCTTTATCCATAACTGTATTAAAATCTCCTGCCATAACTATGTCACCGGAAAAGCCTAATAATTCGGATGCTAATTTGTCCAAAGGAACCAAATCATCAATATTTGGCCCATAATATCCAACCAAAACAAAATTTTTCCCAGCCACCATGGCCTGTACTATAAGCCACCTCCCCCCAGGGTCTGCCGCCATTGCACCAAAAGAAAACTGCACTCCTTCCCTAACTAGAATTGCAACCCCTTTAGTCACCATAGTCTGAGGTGTATAATACTTATACGCTATCCACTTCTGTGTACCAAACATGTCCTTGCTCTCTACTTCATTTAAATGGGTCTCTTGCAAAATAATTATATGAGCCATTGAGTCTTCTAAATATTTGAAAATAATCCTTCTCCTGGATTTCACCCGTAGTCCATTAACATTCCAGGATAAAATCTTTAATTCTTTCTTATTAGCCCCCGTCATTCTCTTTAAAGAAACATCTGATCCTTACATCACTGGTGGCCCTTTGGCCTCTGAGGATTATTTTTTTAATTTCCCCCCCCCCTCTTCCCACCCTCTAACCTTCCCCCCTACCCTCCCTCTGGAAAACCCTTCCTGTCTGTCCATGGCCATGGGCCTTATGAGTGCAAGGTGGTGGTGCTTCTCTAGAACCGTATGATCTTATATGTTGTTGTCCTTGGCCTATTACAACAAGGTACCCATTACAATCCCTTAGTTAAAGTGGATGCGTCACGTGACATCTCTGTACATCTCTCAATAAAATCGTCGACATCCTCGACAACACGAAAAGAGTGCATCTTATTTTGCCACATAACTTTAAGAAATGCCGGAAATTTAAGCTGAACTGTGGCACCCAAATTCCTTAGAGGTTCCATTCGCTTTCCCATCTCCCATTGCCTATTTGCCGTTGCGGGGGACAGATCTGATCTGATCTCTACTTTTGCTCCGTTGACTGTTAAAGATTTCTTTTTCAAAGCAAATGACAAAATACTCTCTTTTAGATTATATGTCAAAAAATTAATTAAAATTTTTCTCGGTTTAGTCCTATTTGGATTCAACCTAAAAGGATCTCGATGTACCCTCTGTATATCGGCAAAAATAGTCTCCTCATCCACTTCTAACTCTAACTCTGTACTCAACAGATGTGCCACATATCTTTTTATATCTGTACCCTCACTATTTTCGGGTAATTTCAAGATTTTTAAATTATTGCGCCTCTGCATATTTTCTAAGCGCTCCATCCTTTCATCCTGAGCTCTACCTAGGAATTTAATGTCCTCAATTTCCTTTTGATTAGTGACTACCTTTTCGCGAAGTTTCTTCGCCTCTAACTCCAAAGCCTCTGTGCGCTGATTTAGTTCGCTAAACTTGGCCTCTAAATTGTTACATGAAGCCTGAATACTTGCCTGATTAGCCTTCACAACATGGAATCCTTCCTTCATATCTCTATCTAGTTTCCTCAAAAGGGTGACTATATGTATATCTGGGTTATCTGGGTTATCTGGGTTATCCTCATCTTGTTCAGGCAACCCTATGTTTTCCCCAGAGTGCTGGTTATCCTCTTGTATTGAGGGCCCCTGTGTCCCCCCCATAACCTCTACGCTGTTCACAGCCACCCTAGAATGCTCCATATCTTCACTGCCCGATATACTTTTTACAGCCTTATCTGCCTCACCTCCGTCGGGCATATTTTGCTCTCTCGCTCCTACCGGTTTTGTTAGCACAATGCAATGAGGTTGTGTGGGGGGATGGCCCGCCATCTTGGAATAATACCAATATCGAAGTGTTTTTAAAAAAGGGGAAACCAGTAGAAGAGCTAAGTTCATATCGGCCGATATCATTAATAAATGCAGATGCAAACATATTTTCTAAAATCCTCGCATCTCGTCTAGCTCCGGTTATCCATGTTTTAGTGTTAGAACATCAGCACGGATTTGTCCCCGGCAGGGATACGGCAGCCCACATTAACACAGCTATTGCTGTGTTCGATGTTTGTGGTTGGGCAGAACAGCGTGTTGGGATGCTGAGAAGGCTTTCGACCGAGTAGTCTGGGGATCACTGTGGTTAACAATGACAATGCTTGGTCTCGGTCGAAGGTTTATCTCAGCAATTAAGAAATGATACAACAATCCGACAGCTTTGGTTAAAGTTAATGGTCTCGCCTAACCTTTTGTTTTCAGCTCAAAGGGGCACGCGACAGGGATGTCACCTATCCCCGTAATTGTTTGCCCTTTTTATTGAGTCCTTCGTACAACACTTGTTGCATAATGTAGGGATTCGACCAGTATTTTTTAATGGCGTAGAGCTCAAACTGACGGCATACGCAGACAACATAGCAATCTTTACTAGCACACCTGAATACTCTATAGCTAAGATTACTTTAGAAGCCCAACGTTTTGGGTCTTTTTCAGGTTACAAATTGACTTAGACAAAACACAAACTATACTGAATTATCAATCAAATGCGGCTCCAGCGGCTTTGGGGATTACACAAATAGCAACATATCTAGGTGTTTGCATTTGTAGTCAAGTAGACAAGGTGATCGCGTTGTATTATGAACCACTGCTAAAGAGGGTTTTTCTTAAGCATGCGCAGTTGGCATTGGATCCCCATTAGCATTCTGGGAAGGTGTAATATTGTTAAAATGAATATTTTGCCCAAGTTTTTGAATGTATTTCGGACTGTTCATACATGGTCTCCCTGTCTTTTTGCAAATGCCTGGAGGGTTCTGTAGGGTGCTTTATATGGAGCTATCGACATGCTAGGCGAGCGTTACTTTTTATTAAATTACCATATATTCGAGGTGGGTTTATACTCCCAGATTTTAAATTATATTTTTGGGCTGGTTTTTTTGGTCGAAAACAAAGCCTGTTTAATGGTCCTAATAGTGGCAGTAACTGGCTCTCATATCAAATAGCGAGTGGCCCCAATGCAGTGTTTTTGTTGTACAAAACAATAGACCCAAATCACTACAAAAGGGTGCAATTTAAGATTGTGAGGGATATCGTCAACATATGGCAAGATATCTCTAAAGTATATTCCCTTGCATACTGGCATGTATATACTAGGCTATGGGGGAATCCCACACTGCCAGAAATATTTCATGATCCTATCAGAAGCAGGTGGCAAAGTAGGGTTATAGAACAACTCGGCCAACTACATGATGGGCAAGGGTTTCTGTCGTTTGCCACACCATGGAAGGAAGAGTATGGGTTGCCACAGAATACGTTTTTTAAATATTTATAAATAAGGGACTATGGGCCCGATGTAGGTAGGATTGATTTACCGATTCTTAATTACCGAATTTTACCGATTCGGTAATTAAGAATCGGTAAATCTGAGGTGTGGGTATGTAGGTATTCCAGATGTGCTGGAATACCGAATCGGAGAAATTCGGTATTTACCGATTCGGTAAATACCGATCGGTAATGCCCATTCATTCCTATGGGCTTTGAAGCCCATAGGAATGAATGGGCATTACCGATTCGGTATTTACCGAATCGGTAAATACCGAATTTCACAAGGGTGCAGGGGGTGTCACTTGGACACCCTCTGGTCCCCCCAAAACAGGCTCGGGTGCCATGTGGCAGGCAGACATGTCCCAAGGGCAGGTCTGCCTGTCATATGGCAGAGGTGTGCATGCACACATGTGCATGCACACCGGAATCGGTATTCTACCATCAAATTGGATTTGATGGTAAAATACCGCTTTTGTAAGGCTTGTGGGACTCAGAAGAGTCCCACCTACATCTCAAATTTACCGAATTGGTAAAAATACCGATTCGGTATTTTACAGAATCGGTAAATTTACTGATCGGTAAATTTACTGATTCTGTAAAATTAAGGGCCCTACATACCATTTCTGAAATACTGGTCGGTAACGGCCGAAAATACCGATTTTCGGCCGTTACCGACCGACCTACATCGGGCCCTTTATGTTACACGGCTTGGGCCTAGCACAGTTACCAAGTCCCTCAAGGATACTCTGTACTTTTCAGGCCTGTGGCTGGGGGTTAATTGGCAAAGCCTACAAGGGACTTTTAGTTACTGCTAGCGATGATGGCACTCAAGTTGCAGCAAAGTTAAGTCTGGTTTTTCAAACTAATATAACCAGCAACGAAATACAGGAATCATTGGTGACTATAGATGCAGCAGTAGCATCGGCTAATTTGAAGTTACAGTAACATAGGGTAATCTTTATGCAGTATTATACCCCAGAGGTAATTGCCAAATGGGTTATGAATCACACATCTTCATCCAAAGTATATTGTCCAAAGTGTCAAATGTATGCTGCTGATCTTTGGCATATGTTCATTAAGTGCCCTCTGCTGAGTGTATTTTGGTCTAAAGTTAATCATGCTATTTCAACGTTGGCCGGCCACAGCATTCAAATGAAAGAGAAGGAAATTGTGCTGAGGGCTATTCAGGACCGAGGTTGTCTCTCGAGCCCATTTGTTTCAATTTTTATCCTATGTGCTCGATTGTGTATTGCTCGGGTCTGGATTAAAAAAACAGGGCCCAGTATTAATGAATTTTGGTCTTTACTCCGTGAAATATATGAAATGGAAATGGCTCTTGCGAAAGCTAGAGGCCCACGCTTGTGGAGAAAATGTAAACAGTTGTGGTCGGGCACTCAGTGGGATTAGATCTGTGTGCTTTACATACTCTACTGGGGCCTATATACTTAGTAAGATGTATTTGAGTGTATACTTAATATTTGTCCCCCCATTGTTCTCCCTTCTTATTTTCTTATTTTTTATTTACTATTTTCTATTTTTTTCTCTATTTTTATCTTTTGTAAGAGATTAGTCAATATAATGTCCTGATCTGCTCGGCTTCAGTGTATAGGTATGCATTTATGGCTAAATAAATAAAAAATAAAAAAGTCACACATGCTCTTATTTTCTGTTTGCACTTTCCAATTAGGTATTAGGCGGTTCCTTAGTCATTGTATGTTCCCACTTGAGCAGACACCTTCCCTTCACAACTGATGGGCATGCACAAATAAATAAGAAACACTCTAGAAGGAGTTAGGACATTGAATAGACGTTGTGCCTACATATGAATTAAAAAAAAGTATTTAGGGACCTAATCAAAACACATTTATGTACTTAGTTCCTGTTGTCACAAAGGCTTTTCAGACATGTACTGCATCTTTGGACGATGCAGTGTGATTGCTTCTACAAGTGAGCCGTTTAAAAAGATGTCAAAAAAACCTAAGCGAGGCACCTGAACCATTTATAGGAATTGATCTTGTCTGCCCAATACATGAGGTGGAGTGGTGAAGAGGTACCCTCTGGTAAGGCTTCTACATTCCTGCTGTGCCACAGAAGGGCTCAGGAGCATTGATGATTCAGGTGCCTTGCTGTTGATTCATGAGTACCACAGCACTAAAACCAGACAGCTTCTCTTCGTTGCCTTTATGTTATGCCTATATAGTCAAAGTTAGCCGCACTCATGCACATAGCTTCATTTACCCATGTGTAATATCACCTCACTGTGGTGTAACGATGTGCATACGAAAATCCTACTCCAACGACAGACAGACGGTATTTCCTGGTGGACATGCCCTGGTACCAGCAATCTATTGAATATATTTAGTTTCACAAGTGAAAAAAGTGAAATTCAGATTTCTTAAATTGAATCAAGTAGAACATCTGTAGGTTATAGATGACGTTTATTAAACTGAGTTGTTATTAAAAAAGGATTTGTGGTATTCAAGCTGAATACATTGAACAAACAAAGTACGATTTCAACAAGAACATTTTAACTTAACAATCAGTCCATCTGCCAAAAGGTGTGACTCACACATATGTGTGTTTGGGCAAATGAGCCACTATTACAGGCGTTAAGGAAAATGAAGGGTTATCAGACTGGTTTCCTGCACCCCACTACCCAGTCTTGCAATTCCAATGGGGGGGGCGGTGTGTGTGTGGTTGTGTGTAGGTGTGTTTGTGTGTATATATACATATATAATATGTATTATCTGGTCTTTGATCTATGGCCTTTGATAAATTATCTATAGGCTTCACCCCTGATTTCATTTGTAGTACTGCAGACATATAACTTTTATGCGTTTTTAAAATAATATGATAGTGTCCTTTCCTTTGTAATATATAGAACTAATCCATTACGTTTTACTTAATGATTGTATTGCCATGTAAAAAATAACATGTATTTTGGTTTACAAGTTCTAAATGCTATTCTTCTCACGACATGTCAGCATCATGAGGACACCTTCTCACAGGCTTTAAGAAATGGCAGTTATCTTTCAGAGACAATCTAGTTGCCAAGGCCTGCTACAGACAGCACTTTGTGTTAGCAGAGGGCTGCTTGCCCTTGACATCAGGTATGTGATTGCTACTTTCAACTTCTTACAATAGCGCACTTTTTAGCTTCTAATAATTAGTAGCAGATTCATAATAGGGAAAAGAAGCATCAAATTATATGTTTTTGTACTGTTTTCTTTTCTTACTTTTTCTATAGCCACAATAAATGTGATATTTGTTACAATTGTTTTACAAATATTCTGTATTAGTTTGGCTTCAAATAAAGGGCTCTAATAACACAAGCTTTGCCTTATGGTAATTAAGTTCATCCGTACTTGCTAGGGCACGAGAGAAATCTACTGTGTTTGGCCAACGTTACAACAGGGCGCCCACATGGCATCATCATTTATGTAAAAAGGTAGCCTCCCATTGAAACTGAGGCTTTTTGGTTTCCGCCCTTTCCTCTTTTCATCCAGCCCATCCGGACTGGATCATCTGCTTTTCGGCTGTCGTGAAGCACTTGCTTATCTTTAGGGGGCCATCTGTTTGTAATTAGTTCATCACGGAGAGTGAGCTTTAGGGGGCCATCTGTTTCTAATTAGTTCATTGCTCGTTTTGCAGTTCTTAGCACCAGAGAATATTTCTTGAACCTTCAGTTTTGAAAATGATTATTATGCTTCTTGTTTTTTTTTAATCAGGCTTCGACGCCTACTTGCAAAGTATCCCTTCTCCCCACCTTCCTGCTGGGCTCCGAGAAAGCCCTGACATTTAAGGATGGGCCTCTCCCCGCACACGGGTCTTTTGTGGGAAGCGCTTCCTAACTAGATTTGCTCCCCCGTCGATTTGTGCCTCCCCTATGACAGACCGGAGATGATATATACAGTTATAACCTGTATATTGGTGCCTGGCCAGATGTCTATGCCTCCCTTAAAGCATCGCAGCTGTTTCTGCGAAGGGGGAGCGCATTCCGACGGGGAGCTGGAAATGATGGAACACCGGCCCCCTCTCTCTTACGTCTCTCCGTGTTGTGCGCGGTTTGTTTCTGGCTGGCTGGCCGCAGTGAGTCACTCGGGTCTATTGGGCGCGAAGGCCGGTGTTTGTAGTTAGTTTTTGAGGAGGATTGGTGTGACTTCGAGGCGCACACCGATTTCCCCTTTCTAACGTAGTGCGTTTTTTGTTGTTTTATGTACCTGCAGTTTGAAGGGACTCTAATGGCCAAGTTGAGGGTGGAGAAAACGGCACCGCTGAGCAAACTTTTAGGTGGGGGCAGTGTTTTCACTGTCACCGCAGAGCACCAGTCTCTTACGACACAGAACCACACCGAACCTCCCTCACACAGCCCTACTTAGGGGGCGTAAACTTAAGCTTAAGAAGGGTCTTACTGAAAGCAAAGGCCGTGTTCGTTGGACTTTTTTATTTTATACTTTTGTGCAGACGCTCAGCTAAACATAATGGGACCGGGGGTTAGGAGTGTTGAAACAGTTGCGACTTCAGTTTGTTTTATGAAGGTAAATAGGTTGTGAATTTGGGCCCAAACGTGTATAAGCCATGCCGTATATTAATTTTATTATGGATCTACCGGTGATGTGCACATTTTTTTGGGCCAAGTGAGTTGTAGTGTGTCTAGCAGAGACACATGGGGGAAATCCAGATGTTTGAATGATTTATAGGGACTGGGTGAGGGCGGGAATGAGTTCTGCCTATCTCCCTCCGATCTGCACACTTCATCCTGGCTCTCTTCTCTGCATCTTAGTGTGTACGTGATTACATGTGTGCACGCGTTCATGTATGCACGTGTGTGTGCGTGCGTGGGCCTGTCTGATTGTGTGTCTGGATCTGTATTTGTGTGTGTGTGCGCCATGTGTGGGTCTCTGTGTGTTTGTCTGATGGTGTGTGTCTGGATCTGTGAATGTGTCTGCGTCTGTCTGATGGTGTGTGTGTAGATCTGTGAGTCTGTGTGTGTATGTGCGTGTGTGATTTTATGTGCGTGCCGTGTAGATCAGTATGTTGGCTGGTGTGTCTGGATCTATGAGTTTGTGTGTATGTGAGTCTGTGTGTCTGTGAGTCTGTGTGTATTTGTGCCTGCGTCCGCCTCTATGCTTGTGTTTGCCCGTGGTTAAGTATGTAAGTCTTTGAGTACGAGTCTGTATGTACAATCTAGACTAGAACACTGCAAGGCCATGACTCCAGAAAGCCAGAGGATTCTATAACACACAAGCAAATGGACATAGAATACAATACATTTCCTGCTTTAACAGATAAAACCTGTTAGACCCGTCTGCTTCTGAGAGTCCCCTCACCACTATGATTTCTTTTGTTCCCCTGTACCTCCCAAAATTTGTCGCTTTTTATTTGTCTACCAGGACTTTTTATGTGTTGTTTCATGGGGTTAGATGTTCCTTGACGCCCCGTTACTCACAAGGTTTGTGGCACCTATTTACAAGGCGCCTGGCCCAAACCCGTGGCATTACAAGCTGGGGTTGTCAACCTGTGTAAATGAACTTAAAATGGTGGACACCCTTTTTCCTCATGTGAAGTGACTCCTATTGGAGCCTTCATGAACCCGGGCCTTTTGAGGTTTTGGCGCCCTTTGTTTGGCGCACGTTTCTGACAGGAATTCCTTTATTTTCCTCAGGTACACAAAATGGCTGCTCTAGAACCCCAGTACGGTGGTTGTGAGTGTCCTAAATACCCCTCAAGAGTGCCATGTCATTGTTACAGCCAGAGAAGGTTCTAGAACCTTCTGGGTCGTGCCAGTACCCCAGGGCACTGGCTATATAAGGCCCAGTCCCTGGCGGCCATTTTAGATGGAGATGGAGATGGAGATGGAGATGAGATGAAGATTAGATGAAGATTGTTCAGACTAGAGAAGAGATTCCAGACTTGACACCAGATTGACACCTGCCCTGTTGACCCCTGAGGTGGCTGGTAGCGCAGGCAGTAGAGCAGCAAAGGGTTGCTGGCGTTGTGTCTGACTGGCGTTCCAGTCAGCGACGTGAGAAGTGATCTAGCGCCTACAGCGCCTGCCCAGCGAGTACCTCATTGCCCCAAAGACTGTGGCCAGATTCGGGTGCCTCTCCGCCCCCCCGGTGGTGAACTGTGATCGAATTATCGAGTCGCGAGGCGAGAGCAAGTTCGCCGCGACCGCGATCGTCAGCTGTGCCCCCTTCGCGACAGGTGCCTCTAGAGGGGAGCTCGGACGTCTCCGAGCCCCACCAGCGTAGAGCGCTTCCTGCGCAGATTGAAGGTGAGGTGGTGCGCCGGGGCGGGGAAAGGACGGCCTTCGTTGGGCGGGACTAGCGTCTTCGCCACCCCCCAGTGACCCGGGAGCTGCAGCTGTGGGTAGCTGTGGGCGGGAACCACCCTGAATGCGGAAGTCGGAGGGAGGTCCGTGGAGCCCCTGAGAGCCCCGTCGCTAACGAGAGGAGTGCTGTGCCCGCCTGAATCGTATTTTGATTGCAGCCGATGTGAGGTGGGCCCGTTTCCTCATAGTGAATGCAGCGTTGTGAAGGGACTGTGAACCGGCATTTACCTGACTGTGCGCGAAGGTTGTGTGACCTCTCCGGCAGCCCGTTCGTCAGTCTAATGACTTTGAATTGGTGCCGCCTGTGCTCAAGTGGTGCTAAAGCCCGTAGGCGCGCATAGACTTCACCGGCAAAGCAGAGATCCTATCCCGGTGACCGCCGAGTGCAAATGATGTATTTACTGTGTTTACTTGCCTTCTAGATATACGCGCATACGCCTTGAGTGATTATTCAAGAGTCCCAAACCTTATTTTGTGCTCAGAGAAGCCGTATACCTGGTCATTGAAAACAGCATAAACTGTAAGAGTTATCTTTCCCATTTGAAACGTATTGCAGATGTAATGATTCGAAAGTATTTAATTGGTGGCAGCGATACCAGAAGAAACATGTGGTTGTTTATTTAAATGAACCAATATTTATTGTGATATTTATTCCTGAAGTTATTCTATTTATTAATACTATTTATTACCAGAACTGTATGACCAAAAGAAATGTATATGTGCTTTCCCAGACAACCCTATTTACAACAAAGAACTTTTATATAAACGAATCGTATTTTTCTACAGCAGTGGTGTGGTGTCCTTCTTTTTGGTGTGGATGTACAAGGAGTTATTATTGGGTCAGAGCCAGCTTAACACTACAGCCTTCACTTGCCTTGTCACTTGAGCCAAGCTACCCCCTTTGTGCTGGGCTTGCCCATCGCAGGTCCAACATAAAATTGGTGCTCAGCGGGTGGGATTGCGAGCCGTGCTTGTTTTGAACCCCATAATAATTCAGTGTGCACCACAGGTACACACCTGGAGTTTTCTCCTAGCGGCCTTCAATTCAACGTTTTTCTTTTTCCAAATTCTTTCCTGGAGGTGGGTGGAAGTGACCCTCAAAGTTCTTATCCTGGTCACCTACTTCGGGGTGGTGGTCCACACTTTTCACTGACAAGATGGAATTCGAAATGTCAGAGCTGGAGACCTATACTGTGGCACAGCTCAAGGATTTCTGTCAGGAGAGGGGAGTGTTTGTCAGGCGAGGGGCCAAAAGAGAGGAACTCCGTACTAGTCTGCGAGCATGGGTGGAAGCACACACGGAGGGAACGGTGGAGGAGGAGGAATCGGACAGAGGTACTGTCATTGATAGGACTGCGGAATGTCCCCCGGGGGTGGGTGAGATGTCAATCAGCCCCAAGGCAACCTCACGGGAGGGCAGCAGTGTGTCATCGAGAGGGTTGTCAGAAACCGAGTTAGCTGACAGGAGAGAGGAAAGACTGTTAAGGTAGGAATTAGCAAAAATGGAGTTGGAAGAAAGGAGGGAGGGGAGGACGTTGGAACACGAGTTCAAGCTACGAGAACTCGAATTCCAGGCCCCTAACATTACTCCGAAGGGTGTCGAGTCAAAGGAATTTGCCAGGGAGCCCAGGCCCCATTTACCCAATGACGTAGTCGCCAGTTATACCGCTGGAGATGATATAGCCAAGTGGCTGGCGGCCTATGAGGTCTCCTTAAGAGCCCATGGAATCCATGAGAAGCATTGGGGTGGTGGATTATACCGGTACATGCCTCCGACAGGTAGGGATGCCCTATTGGCCCTAGATCGGGAGGAACAGGTTAATTACCCCGCCATGAAGGTGGCGCTCATCAGGAAGTTTGGGTTGACCCCCGAGAAATACCGGCAAAGGTTTAGGGGCAGCCACAAGCTTAGCTCACAGAATTGGGTTGACTTCCTGGATTTTGCCAAGAAAGCCCTGGATGGGTGGGTCCAAGGTAATGAGGTGGAGGACTATCGAGGGTTGTACGACTTGATACTCAAGGAACATCTACTCGAGAAATGTCTTCCCGAGCTGAGGCAACACCTGGTAGACAGCAAACTTACTTGCCCCCGTAAGCTTGCTGAGGAGGCGGACATTTGGGCAAGTACCCGAGTGTCCACGAAGGGGATGGGAGGAGATTCTCAGAAGTCCGGACAGGGCGCTCCCCAGAAGAAAGAGGGGGGGATAACAAGAAGCAGGAGTTCTCCAAAGGCCCCCAAAATACCTTTAAGGGGAAAAGTTTCTTCTCCACTTCTAAGGCTAACCCGCAGAAGAACCCTAATCCTGGCCAGAGTCAGCAGCCAAGGGTTATCCATTGCTATGAGTGCGGTGGTATTGGACATTATAAGGGAGACGTGAAATGCCCAAAGAGACCACCCCCTCCCACTGGAGGAAAGGCCCCGGGAGTCGCTAGTGTAGCGCTCGGGTGAGGAGATGCCCTTAGTTAAGGGGGGGAGTGGGCGGGTGTCACCTTAGTGTCCCTGGGTGATCGGGAGATGGTTCCAAAGATTCAGGTGCCCTCAAATACTACCAAGTATGGGCAATGGGTCACCATCAATGGCCATAGAGGGGAAGCTCTGAGAGATACAGGAGCCAGTATGACTATGGTAAGGAGTCATCTGGTGTCCTCAGAGCAGGTGATTCCAGACGTACTTCATCCAGCCGCGATGGCTGACGGCAGAATGGGCCACTATCCTGTGGCCGAGGTTCCCTTTGAGTGGGGAGGGGTTGCAGGTTCACTTCGAGTTGCCGTAAGCCCCGCCGTGCCAGTCGATTGTCTGCTGGGCAATGATATGGAGCACAATGCTTGGAAGGAGGTGGAATACCGGACTCATACTGAGATGCTGGGTACACCTGATTGGGCCTGTGTGAGTACCAGGTCGGCGGCAGCTCGGGAGAAGAAGTCGCGTGGGTTGGAGCCTGGAACAATGGCCCACCCAGCTGCTGATGAGGGAACATTTCAAGGACAGGAGGAGCCTGCTTCGATGTCCATGCCCCGTGAGACGGATAGGCCACCTGTGGAGGTTGACCCGGAGTCCGCGGAGGAGGACATGGTTCCGTTGGAGGACTTGCCTATCCCCGCTGAGTGGCGAGTGGAAGGAGGACCATCAAGGGAGGAACTGAGCAAGGGACAAAGGGAATGTCCCACCCTCGAGGGTCTGAGGCAACAGGCTGAAGCCCAGGCAGCAGGTAACGAGTCTGGGAACTATCGTGTTTACTGGGAGGATGGTCTCCTCTACAGTGAACCCAGGGCGCCAGTGCATGGATTGTCACGGGCCCTGGTCGTCCCACAGTGTTACCGAGCCTTACTATTAGAGTTGGCTCATGAGATTCCCTTGGCAGGACACTTGGGTCAGGACAAGACCTTTGCCCAGCTTGTTCCCCACTTTTATTGGCCTCGAATGAGGGTGGCGTCCGACACATACTGTCGGTCGTGCGTGTCATGCCAAGCCAGTGGGAAAACAGGGACGAAGCTGAAGGCTCCCCTGGAACCACTTCCCGTCGTTGCACCCCCTTTGAAAGGGTGGGCATCGACATTGCTGGGCCCCTAGATCCACCTACATCATCCGGTCACAGGTTTATCCTGGTCCTGGTGGATCACGCCACAAGGTATCCAGAGGCAATTCCTCTGAGAACCATTACTGCACCAGTAGTGCCTAGGCCCTGATGGGGATCTTTACCCGAGTGGGATTCCCCAAGGAAGTTGTGTCTGACAGGGGGACCAACTTCCTGTCAGCATATATGCGGGCCATGTGGAAGGAGTGTGGAGTGACTTACAGGTTCACCACTCCTTATCACCCACAGACCAATGGTCTTGTGGAAAGGTTCAACCAAACCTTGAAGGGTATGATCAGAAGTCTACCCGAAAGCCTGCGGAGGAAATGGGACGTCCTCCTACCCTGTTTGCTCTTTTCCTACAGGGAAGTGCCGCAAAAGGGAGTGGGCTTCAGCCCCTTCGAGCTTTTGTACGGGCACCCTGTACGTGGACCTCTCAGCCTGGTGAGGGACTCCTGGGAAAAGTCTCCCCGGAAAGTTCCCCAGGATGTGGTGAGCTACATGCTGGCCTTCCGAAGCCAAATGGCTAAGTTGTGGAAGCAAGCTTCTGACAACTTGGAAGCCAGTCAGGCAGTTATGAAAGCGTGGTATGACTACAACGCTCACCCAGTGGAGCTGGAGCCTGGCCAGAAGGTGTGGGTGATGGAGCCTGGAGAGCTGAGTGCCCTCCAGGACCGTTGGACAGGCCCCTACGAGGTATTGTAGAAGAAGGGCAAGTCTACCTATCTGGTGGACGTAAAGACCCCTCGGCATCCGCATCGGGTGTTACATGTCAATCGCCTCAAGCCCCACTACGAGAGGCCTGAAGTCATGTTGGTTATGGTGACTGACGGATCAGAGGAAGAGGACACGGAGCCTCTCCCCGACCTTTTTGCGTCTCAAGAAAAGGATGGGTCAGTGGACGGAGTGAAACTCTCGCCAACCCTGACTCCTGAGCAGCAGGAGGAATGTCGCCAGGTCTTGGGGTCATTCGCTCCTCTGTTCTCCCTTGTCCCGGGTAAGACCCACCTGTGTACCCATGACGTGGACACAGGGGACAGCCCACCTGTGAAGTCAAAGTCTTACTGGCTGTCTGACAAGGTGAAGGCCAGTATCCAAAGCGAAGTAGCTAAGATGCTGGAGCTAGGAGTCATCGAACCTTCAAGTAGCCCTTGGTCTAGCCCGGTGGTGTTAGTTCCTAAAGCTGCCCCACCTGGCACCACACCAGAATTGAGATTCTGTGTGGACTACCGAGGACTAAATTCGGTAACCAAAACGGATGCCCATCCGATCCCTCGGGCGGATGAATTGATTGACCGGTTGGGAGCTGCCCAATATCTCAGTACCATTGACCTCACTGCAGGGTACTGGCAGATTCCCATGTCTAATGGAGCCAAGGAAAGGTCAGCCTTCTCCACACCTGATGGACACTACCAGTTTTGCGTCATGCCCTTTGGGCTCAAGAACGCTCCTGCCACTTTTCAGCGGCTGGTGAACACGATCCTCACCGGGATGGAGTCATTCTCTGCTGCTTACTTGGATGACATAGCTGTCTTCAGTAGCAGCTGGGAGGATCACTTGCAGCACTTGCAAGCCGTTCTCCAGGCCCTGGAACGGGCTGGCTTGACGATCAAGGCCAGCAAATGTCAGATTGGACAGGGGTCGGTAGTGTACTTAGGACACTTGGTGGGCCGGGGAACGGTGCAGCCCCTTCAGGCGAAGATTGAGGCAATCATGGCCTGGAAACCCCCCAAGACCCAGACTGAGGTCCGAGCCTTCCTGGGCCTCACAGGTTACTACAGACAATTTGTGAAGGGGTATGGCACTATCGTGGCACCCCTTACAGAACTCACGGCCAAAAAGCAACCCAGGAGAGTCATTTGGACGGAGGCTTGCCAGCGAGCCTTCGACACTCTGAAACAAGCATTGTGTAAAGCTCCAGTCCTGAAGGCTCCAGATTTTTCAAAATAGTTCATTGTCCAGACAGATGCATCCGACATTGGCATTGGGGCGGTGCTATCGCAACTCAATGAGGAGGGTCTGGATCAGCCTGTGGTCTTTCTGTCATGAAGACTGCTTCCCCGGGAACAGAGGTGGAGTACCATCGAGCGGGAAGCCTTTGCGGTGGTCTGGGCACTGAAGAAGCTGCGACCATATTTGTTTGGTTCACACTTCCTTGTTCAGACAGACCACCAACCCCTTCGTTGGCTCATGCAAATGAAGGGGGAAAATCCCAAACTGTTGAGGTGGTCTATCTCCCTACAGGGAATGGACTTTCGGGTGGAACCCCGGCCCGGAGTTGACCACGCCAATGCAGACGGTCTCTCCAGGTATTTCCGCCTTAGTGTTGAGGACTCCCAAGGGGTTGGGTAGCTCTCCCCACTTTCAGCTGGGGGGGACGCGTGTTAGACCCGTCTGCTTCTGAGAGTCCCCTCACCACTATGATTTCTTTTGTTCCCCTGTACCTCCCAAAGTTTGTCGCTTTTTATTTGTCTACCAGGACTTTTTATGTGTTGTTTCATGGGGTTAGATGTTCCTTGACGCCCAGTTACTCACAAGTTTTGTGGCACCTATTTACAAGGCGCCTGGCCCAAACCTGTGGCATTACAAGCTGGGGTTGTCAACCTGTGTAAATGAACTTAAAATGGTGGACACCCTTTTTCCTCATGTGAAGTGACTCCCATTGGAGCCTTCATGAACCCCGGCCTTTTGAGGTTTTGGCGCCCTTTGTTTGGCTCGCGTTTCTGACAGGAATTCCTTTATTTTCCTCAGGTACACAAAATGGCTGCTCTAGAACCCCAGTATGGTGGCTGTGAGTGTCCTAAATACCCCTCAAGAGTGCCATGTCATTGTTACAGCCAGAGAAGGTTCTAGAACCTTCCGGCTCGTGCCAGTACCCCAGGGCACTGGCTATATAAGGCCCAGTCCCTGGCGGCCATTTTAGATGGAGATGGAGATGGAGATGAGATGAAGATTAGATGAAGATTGTTCAGACTAGAGAAGAGATTCCAGACTTGACACCAGATTGACACCTGCCCTGTTGACCCCTGAGGTGGCTGGTAGCGCAGGCAGTAGAGCAGCAAAGGGTTGCTGGCGTTGTGTCTGACTGGCGTTCCAGTCAGCTACGTGAGAAGTGATCTAGCGCCTACAGCGCCTGCCCAGCAAGTACCTCATTGCCCCCAAAGACTGTGGCCAGATTTGTGTGCCTCTCCGCCCCCCCGGTGGTGAACTATGATCGAATTATCGAGTCGCGAGGCGAGAGCAAGTTCGCCGCGACCGCGATCGTCAGCTGTGCCCCCTTCGCGACAGGTGCCTCTAGAGGGGAGCTCGGACGTCTCCGAGCCCCACCAGCGTAGAGCGCTTCCTGCGCAGATTGAAGGTGAGGTGGTGCGCCGGGGCGGGGAAAGGACGGCCTTCGTTGGGCGGGACTAGCGTCTTCGCCACCCCCCAGTGACCCGGGAGCTGTAGCTGTGGGTAGCTGTGGGCGGGAACCACCCTGAATGCGGAAGTCAGAGGGAGGTCCGTGGAGCCCCTGAGAGCCCCATCGCTAACGAGAGGAGTGCTGTGCCCGACTGAATCGTATTTTGATTGCAGCCGATGTGAGGTGGGCCCGTTTCCTCATAGTGAATGCAGCATTGTGAAGGAACTGTGAACCGGCATTTACCTGACTGTGCGCGAAGGTTGTGTGACCTCTCCGGCAGCCCGTTCGTCAGTCTAATGACTTTGAACTGGTGCCGCCTGTGCTCAAGTGGTGCTAAAGCCCGTAGGCGCGCATAGACTTCACCGGCAAAGCAGAGATCCTATCCCGGTGACCGCCGAGTGCAAATGATGTATTTACTGTGTTTGCTTGCCTTCTAGATATACGCGCATACGCCTTGAGTGATTATTCAAGAGTCCCAAACCTTATTTTGTGCTCAGAGAAGCCGTATACCTGGTCATTGAAAACAGCATAAACTGTAAGAGTTATCTTTCCCATTTGAAACGTATTGCAGATGTAATGATTCGAAAGTATTTAATTGGTGGCAGCGATACCAGAAGAAACATGTGGTTGTTTATTTAAATGAACCAATATTTATTCTGATATTTATTGTGATATTTATTATTGATATTTATTGTGATATTTATTCCTGAAGTTATTCTATTTATTAATACTATTTATTACCAGAACTGTATGACCAAAAGAAATGTATATGTGCGTTCCCAGACCACCCTATTTACAACAAAGAAATTTTATGTAAAGGAATCGTATTTTTCTACAGCAGTGGTGTGGTGTCCTTCTTTTTGGTGTGGATGTACAAGGAGTTATTATTGGGTCAGAGCCGGCTTAACACTACAGCCTTCACTTGCCTTGTCACTTGAGCCAAGCTACCCCCTTTGTGCTGTGCTTGCCCATCGCAGGTCCAACAAAACCCAAATAAATGAAAAGGAACACCATCAACCCAGGACTTACACAGAAACACAGCCCACCACTGTGCATTTTTAAGTATTAAGAGCGGATTGTTAAGACTATTTCAAATCGTGTACATTTTTGGCACTAATCTGAAAACAAAGGCAACGTTATCGTTAATTACATACCAGCCCAAGCTAAATCAGTTCTATTTTAAAGCGGCTTCTGTTGAGATAAATTGGCCACATCTGCGTTTTGTCTCGAATTGTTTGTCTGCACGTTATGTTTTCACAGCTACAAAGCACAGTTCTGAATTTGGTCAAAGGAGTGCGTGGTAGAGGTGGTGAGCAGAAAGGAATGTAGTTGTGCCTTACAACATTAAGGGCCATATATAGGTAAACTCAATTTACCTATTCTTAATTACCGAATTTTACCGATTCGGTTTTTAAGAAGAGGTAAATGGGATATAGATTAATATTTGGTAAATTTTCCCGAATCGGTAGGATTCGGTAATTAAGAATCGGTATTTACTGATTCAGTAATTTCCTGGAGGCCCATAGGAATGAATGGGAAGCCATTCAGTATTACCGATTCGGTAAATACCGAATCGGTAATAGGGGGAACATTTTGAAGGGTTGCACCCCTGAATAGTGCATGGGTGCACATGTGGCACACATACATGCCCTACGGGCATGTATGTCTGCCACATCGCACTGTTGTAAAAGCAAAATAATTGCTTTTTCAAAGGTTTTTGATATTTACCACCAACTTATAGTTGGTGGTAAATAAGGTGGTAAATAACGAATCCTTAACTCAGGAATGCACTAACTTGAGTGCTCCCTACATTACGGATTCGGTAATTTACCGAATCGGTATGTTAAGAATTCGGTAATTTACTGATTCCTTAAATTACCGATTTGGTAAAATACCGAATCCCGGAATCATGCCACCTACATCTCAAAAGCCAAATGCCGGTCGGTAACGGCCGAAATTCGGTAATTTCCGCCTTTACCGACCGGTATTGGGCGACCTACATCTGGCCCTAAATGCAGTATAAAGTGAGCACGACTATTCCATTTCTGTGAAGTTATTAAATTCAGGTGTGTGCTAATAACGTCAGACGCAATTTTCAACACTCCGTCCATCATCCCCTTTGGTTTTGCTTTGTTCGCCCTAAGTTGGCAGGGTATGCTCACTTTGCCACTGGATTCAAGCTAGCCTGGCTGATGACGGCTGATTAGCCAGAAACCGGTCCCAGGATGCTAGTTTCCAGTCCAGGGAAGACATGGCTTGGCAGTTCGGGCTGTACTTTTCCCATGAGGCACAGGGTCAGACTGATTTGCATATGGCTATGTCTGGACTGGGGTGGTGGAGTGGGCTAAAGAATGATGATGGATTAAACCCAGATCAGTTGACTGGGGGGTGAGGGTTTGCAATGTTTAACACTCCGCCCATCATCCCCTTGATTTGCATTTTTAGACAGTTGGCATTTCCTTGTACCAACTATTTGGTGCCTGCAGTCTTTATCTTGGGTCACGTGAAAGGTGTTGCTGGCAATTGTTCTTTGTGCATTACTCTCAGACAGTGAGACAAAGGAGGAATAGACCTCGGCAGAATGTGCCATCATTGACTTCATGGAGGAAATAGATATCACCTACTACACTTGCACATAAAAAAGGCTCTGACTCAGCACACTCATAAATGGTTCCAAACTAGTTTATTGTGCCTCCAAAACAGCTATGGCCAAGGGCAGGAAGATAGAAAATTCCAGGGTGAAAACCTCCTGAACCTCCTCCTACTTCACAGCTGGTACCAAGCACAAATGTTGGAGCCTCAGACTAAACTCTTCAGTACATCTCTGCTCCTCTAGAAGACTCTGAATGACTGTTGTGCTCTCTCTCCTGCAAGAAGGACTGCATGTCTGTTGCCCTGCTACTCTGCTGTCCTGCTGCCTGAGTGATAAGGACTCAACCTGCACCTTGAACCCAGGACCACCAGAATGACTCCAAGGGCTAGTTGGCTGGCCTCCTGATCAGAGTCTCAGGGACAGAAAAGGCGCCAACCACCTTGAGACCAGCACCTGGGCTCAATCTGGTGTTATTCTTGCCCCCCACGTGGTGCCACGCATCATATCTGTATGACTAACTTGTGCGTCCAGCCCAGCAGGAGCGATGGATGACAACAGTCTGTCTGCTTTCCCTGATGCTCGACTGAGACAGTGGTAGAACCACTCACCCAGGTAGGTCACCGAGGGGAATGAGGGAATGGGATAAAACAATAAAAGATATCCAATTGGTTCCTTCTGTGGTTGATGGTCATCTGTGGTCTCACCACCTATATTCTTTCTTCAGTATTTCTTGAATACCATTTCTTTGTATCTGTGTAAAAGAAAAACAGTATGAGTCACCGTACATTCACTCAATCTAGTCTTTGATTAGTGTTAGACCTTGTATCATTAGGGTGGTTTTCCCCAAATCTTTTGCTTGCATACCTCCTACTTTTACTGTATGTTTCTGTTGGCCTTAGTGCTCTGAGCACTTTACCATTGCTGACCAGTGCTAAAGTGCATGTGCTTCTCCCCTAAAAACATAATGACATTGGTGTATACATGATTGCCATATTTTATTTGCTCATAAGTCCCTTGTAAAGTGATATACCACATACCAAGGGGCTGTAATCTAAATGCTTCTTGTGGACCTACAGCACTGATTGTGCCACCCACACAATTGGCCTTTCGAACATGTTGTAGGCTTGTCCTTGCAAGGCCTGGGTGTGCTGTTTAATACCACTTCAACTTGGCATTCAAAAATGACTTGTCAAGCCTTAAACTCCTCTTTTGTTATACATAGGTCACCTCTAAGGTAGGTCCTAGTTAATCCTAGGGGCAGGATGCTGTGTAAGTAAAAAGTAGGACATGTACTTGTAAGTTCTACATGTCCTGGTAATGACAAACAGCTAAATTTGTTTTTCAATACTGTGAGGCCTACTTCTCCTATAGACTAGCTTTGGGAATTCCTTAATGCACTTCTAAGCTGTAATTGAATTCCTGATTCAAAAGAAATAGCTGCAATATGTTTCATATCTTTGGAATAGTAATGATAAAGCCTCTTTACTGGTAAAATGGAGTTTACCATTACAATTTAAGAAATGCCACTTTTAGAAAGTAACAAACAATAAGTGCGGTGCACAGCTTGGAGTTTGAGATGTTGTTGTTAATTGTATGATTAATTACGATTCCTTCATGTATGGGTGCTCCTACTGGTGGCGTAACCGTCCGTTTGCGCCGACTGAATAAGTATTAACAAAGTGGGCACACAGCTTGTGTGCACATCCCAGCGGTGGGCACTCCCTTTGGTTCGTCAAAAAGGACTGACTCCTCTTAGTTTGCGATATGTTTTATTTGTAGCTCATTTGAAGTTGATAAATGTGGATTCAATTCATCGTATTCACTTCAAAAATACATCCATATAATTCAAATATTTTCGACATGGATTTAGACAAAGATGCTCCAATGCATTTCGGGCAGGGTTGCCCTTTCTCAAGGAGCCCTGAAAATAAGAACGGCATTCATTTGTATCACAGCTCATCATAATGACGATTTGCACAATGTAAACATCAAAATTCATATTTACACAAAAATTATTCAAAAAATGCAACCAAATTAAATTGTGCTCAAAGTGAATATAGTTCAGTGCTCAAGTGATGACAAAAATAGTATCAAAAGAAGTGGACAAACAACCGTGGTTTACAATGTGTGCTAAAAGGAATGTGAGGGGTCGAGGATTTTCTAATCACGTAAAAGAAAGAAAGGGGGGCTCACGTGTTCTTTGAAGTGAATGAAGTTCCAGGAAGCTGTAATGGAAATATAAAACGAGGTAAGTGGAGGTGAACCGAGTTATCAAATGGATAACGTGAACTGACGTAGGACCGGCGGACCGGCGTGTTAACTTACTGAAATGAATTATCGGGAACGTGAAGTCTCCATCATTCGGTTGTCGTCAGTTTGCGCGGAGCGTAAACAAGTTGTTAAAACGCGGCTGCGTTTTTATGCACAGTGATGAGGGACTAATGCAGTGTTGTTCCGGCGTCTGAGGGCGCCGTTAACATAAATGATGGACATGATTTGAAGGGATTATGGCCAAAAAATCGTGTTGGCCATCTTAAAAAGGGTCAATTGAGTGGTGTGCATATGCATTCAGTATTGGACTTCTCGGGAGTGGTAAAAAAAGGGGTGTGTTCACTAAGAGTGTATTGGATGATTTGTACTGGTTATTCAGACATATATACAAAGAGAGTCAAATTAAGTAGAAAAAATAAGTAAGCATATGTAAAGAACATAAACATGACTATGCAGTGTAAATATAAAGGCGCACAAGATTTTCGTGTCCATGTGTACCACTAGGGGTACTCATAAAAAGCAGCTAAATTCAATATGGTCATTCAGACCAAAAGGTTTCAGAGATTGCAGATGATAAATCCATGCAGTTTCTTTCTGTAGAAGGATTTTGTTATTGTCCTTTGCTTCTCTTTTTTCAATCATTTCCAGCACCATAAATTTCAGTTGTGCCACATTATGGTTGTGCTCCATGAAGTGCATCGCTACACTAGATTTCTCTTGTTTGCTCCTGATGTTTGACTTATGTTCGTTCAATTGAATCTTTATTTTTCCCTCAGTCTTTCCTATATAAATTTTCCCACAAGGGCATTTCAGCAGGTAAATTAAATTGGAAGAGTCGCATGTGGCATTTACTTTGATTTTGATTTCTGTGCCCTTCATTGGATGGTTTATTTTATTGCCTTTAATGATGTTGTTGCAATTGTTGTAGTTGAGACAAGGTCTTGTTCCTTTGTATGTAGTTTGTGGAACAGTGTCTTTGGATAACATTTCTCTCATATTGCTCGCTCTTGTGTAAGCAAATATTGGTGGATTTTTGAAAAGGTCTTTGAATTCAGGTTCTGACGATAGGATTCTCCAATGGCTCAATATGATCTTTTTAAATCTTCCACTGAGTGTGGAGTATCTAGATACCACCATGAGTAAAGTCTCCAGCATCATCCGTGATAAAGCACTGAAAAGAACAAAGAAAAAGGAAGACAACAGAATGGTGGTAGTATCTAGATACTCCACACTCAGAATCACTTCAAATCATGTCCATCATTTATGTTAACGGCGCCCTCAGACGCCGGAACAACACTGCATTAGTCCCTCATCACTGTTCATAAAAACGCAGCCGCGTTTTAACAACTTGTTTGCGCGACCACAACCGAATGATGGAGACTTCACGTTCCCGATAATTCATTTCAGTAAGTTAACACGCCGGTCCGCCGGTCCTACGTCAGTTCACGTTATCCATTTGATAACTCAGTTCACCTCCACTTACCTCGCTTTATATTTCCATTACAGCTTCCTAGAACTTCATTCACTTCAAAGAACACGTGAGCCCCCCTTTCTTTCTTTTACGTGATTAGAAAATCCTCGACCCCTCACATTCCTTTTAGCACACATTGTAAACCACGGTTGTTTGTCCACTTCTTTTGATACTATTTTTGTCATCACTTGAGCACTGAACTATATTCACTTTGAGCACAATTTAATTTGGTTGTATTTTTTGAATCATTTTTGTGTAAATATGAATTTTGATGTTTACATTGTGCAAATCGTCATTATGATGAGCTGTGATACAAATGAATGCCGTTCTTATTTTCAGGGCTCCTTGAGAAAGGGCAACCCTGCCCGAAATGCATTGGAGCATCTTTGTCTAAATCCATGTCGAAAATATTTGAATTATATGGATGTATTTTTGAAGTGAATACGATGAATTGAATCCACATTTATCAACTTCAAATGAGCTACAAATAAAACATATCGCAAACTAAGAGGAGTCAGTCCTTTTTGACGAACCAAAGGGAGTGCCCACCGCTGGGATGTGCACACAAGCCGTGCGCCCACTTTGTTAATACTTTTAGAAAGTAGACATTTCTCTGCTTCTACTGCTCTGTGTGCTTTTCCTGCCTGTCTCCAATACACATCTGGGTGGGTGGCAACTACACTTTGTGCATTCCCTCTAGACAGCCACAAATAGAGAGAAGACTTCTGCATTCATCTACATACTGTTCCTGGGCTGGAAGGGGGCGGGGGAACTGACACACCTAAATGGGCAGTCACCTGTTTCCCACGCAAAGGGCTGATAACACCCCCCCCCA
This sequence comes from Lissotriton helveticus, assembly GCF_964261635.1. Lineage (NCBI taxonomy): Eukaryota > Metazoa > Chordata > Amphibia > Caudata > Salamandridae > Lissotriton > Lissotriton helveticus. Next base: position 878,696,876 of record NC_136071.1, on the reverse strand, counting down.
ACACACACACACACACACACAGGTAGGCTGGCAGACAGGACTGGGATGAAAGGGGACCTGTGTACTTCAAAGGCCTGCTTTAAAGTCACCCCCACGTCAAAGGAGCAACTGGATAGAAGTACTGGGCCTCTGACCCTTTCAAGACAGTAAACTACTGGAACTGTAAAAAAATCTGCTAGGAGTAAAGACTGCTGTGCTAAAAGGATTGCCACTTTGCCTGTCTGCTTCTCTCAAGAAACTGCTTTCTAATTTGCTGAGCTGGACTGCTGCCTGCTAATTACTGCTCCGCTGAGGACAAGAACTGGAGCCATCTAGAGTTTTTCCTAGGGCTTGTTGGTTTGTCCTCTGTTCTGAAGTCTCAGGGCCATCAAAAACTTCCTTCAACTATTCAACAGCACTGGGACTCTGCCATCTGTGAGCCCTGCCCTGTTAAGTGGTGCCACTCCAGTCCTAGGACCTTGAAAGGTGATTTCTCCTGTCCTGGTCAATCAAAATTGATGCAGTGATGACCTTGTGCCAATCAGAACCAATACAGTGCCCTTCGTCCCCGACGCAGGAGCAGATTTCTGACATTGCCTCGAAGGAGTGTGCATTTCAAGGATGATGGACTGCACGGCTCGTCAAAAGCACAGCCCCTGCTCTCACCAGTGCTCATCATGTGGCAGCGTATCTCCCTCCCAATGCCAAATTCCAATGGATGATCTTTGTCAATTTTGGAGATTATAGGGTGAAGGAACAAAGTCTATCCAAAGCGGTGAAGCAGCGATAGTTTACCTCTCTGGAAGAACCATTATGTCGTATTGTTCCTGATATGTTCGCCTCCGCAGCGAAAAGGCGGAAAGAATTTGTTAAAATGCTGCATTTGTTCAAAGAACTGGGGACACAGGCAATGATTGCACAACAAAGTAAACAAAAAGTGCTTGTAAAAGAAAGATTTCATGTTTTTTGCAATGTTCCTGAAGCCCAGGAGATATTGCAACACATCTCTAATAATTCCTAATTTCTTAGCTTGGGGCTTTTAGATGGATGCCATGACTGTCTGCATATCATTCTGTCTTTCTTCTTTTTCTCTCCCTTTTCGGATTTCTTTCAGACAGTTTTTGGGGGACTCCTTCTTTTCTTTTTCAAGTCCTGGGGAGGGGAGAGATGGGGTTAGGCCAATATCTCCTGGCACAAGGCCATGGTGCCAGTTTGAGTGAGTGGATAAGTCTATTAGGTATGAACAGTAATGGTGAATTGCTCACCGTGGCTTCATGGGGGGTTGGCAGGGGGGTAGGGTGGAGGGGGGTGTAGGAATGGGAAGAAAGAAGGGAAAAAGAGGTCCATTTCTAAATTTCGAAGTCAATTGCAAATTGCGCTATCTGAACTCTATTAGTAAATTTACACCCTGTGAGGGTCAGTGCCATATCAAAAATAGACCTTTGGGGGTGGCCAGGCATATCAGAGGATTCATTTGTCTGAAGTTTCAGTTTATATTTGAGACTCCTCTATGGCTAAAATAATGTATTGGGCTAAAGGATAAAAAGGAAATCTGAAAGGTGGGCTCCTTTAATGTTAACAGCCTCAACAATAAAAAGAAAATGCAGGCCATTGAATCCTGGATTAAGATGGATAATCCATCTGTAATTTTAATTCAAGAGACCCATATACCAGTTGGGAAGTTAGCGGATTTTTCTATGTTTAGATCCTGGGCAGCGTATCTGGGCTTCTCCTCCTCCCCTGCAACACATCGGGTCACAGCGATTTTTCTGGGAAAACAATTTCAAACTGAGTTGGTGAATTTTGTAAGTGATAAGAGATGAAGGTGGTGTTGGGCAACGAGTAAGCTGGGGAGTAGATATTGATCCAGCGATCAGGGATCGATAATCTTTCACAAACTTTTACACTACCCAAGCTGATCCCTTCATGCTGGAGGTCAGTGCGATACAATTTTTTACCAAACTTACCAATTACATCACAGAACCTGCATTTCTCTTTCCAACATTGTAGTGAAAATATATTAGCAATGTACAGAAACAAACTCATAACAAAATAACAATGCATTGAAGAAGTGGATAGGCGAAGAGAGAAAAGTTTCAGAGACAAAATACATTTGCAAATAATTACGCAATTATCAAAATATCCTCTATACTAACCCAAATAAGTATCAGGAACATCTACCCTCTTGGCCAAAGAAGGGCAGTGGGACCCCTAGAGAAGAATCGAGTGGCAAACAATAAATCAGAAATTAGGATCAGGGAACAGGTAGGCCTCTATCTGGAAACAGCAAACCAACGACAGTGATGATCTCTCGCAAGCTGACCAACACCTACAACAACCACACCCCCCAGGGCCCCTCAATTATGCCCAAAACCTAAATGTCCAACCCACATTTGTTTCAGCATTCGTAAAATCTCCAACTCTCATTGGCTAAGAACAGGGGTGTTCTGTCACACCACTCTGCGTGATCTCTTTCTTAAATGTTTCATTGTCTTTAACATTCAGCATTACAACAGATTCTACCCAAGAAACAATTTTGAACACAAACACAGCACATATTTCCTGAAGGGTAATAGGTGAATCAAGTGTATCAAGTCTTTGATGCTTTCTATGTTTCCTCTAACATATTGTGAGAAAGTTGCATCACTTCCACTTGCTTATCAAAAATGTCTTCCGATGCTTGGCAGTCAGTCAGCAAGCCATGAAGGCCAGATTCATGCTTCTACGTTTTCTGCTGTCATTTCAAGCCCATTTTAATTCACTTTTGTTTCTTTTGGCAAATATTAACCCCAGGCTAGCATGCAGCAAAGTAGGCCATTGCTCTCCTTTTCTATAGTAAAACCAAACACATAACATTATTATTTTCATAAAATGTCATTTCATTGCACACCATTCCAGCATTGCACTAACCAATGCACAGCCCGTGTTATTCCTAGCAATGCAATATTAACATGCACAAAAGCAGCATTAGTCATTATTTTTCTTAAAGCCAAACAGAATGCAGTCTAGTTTTCATGCATTAGTACACGCATTAATTTATGCAAAAGCATTTCCTCTTATTTTAACGTTTATTGATAACATTTTCACAGCACACTGTTAATAAATGGTTCAATCAGAGCAGGTCTCATTTTCGCAAAACCCTGCTCCATCAATATCTAACCTTCGCTTGTATTTATGCACCAGTGGAAGATAATGATGAGCCATATGAAGAATTATTTCAATCCTCAATACAAATTTCCGGTGAAATAATCATTAGGGTCGATTTCAATTTTTTATCAAACCCAAAGATTGACTCCTCAGTCATCTTCAAAAAAGAATTAAAACCCCAAACTTTTAAAACTATTCAAAATTATAACAAGACTTTTGAGTTAATTGACCCCTTGAGGGAAGCATTCGACTAAAATCGCGTATACCTGCTTTTCAGGCAGATTCCACACTTCTTCATGTATTGATTTACTTCTTATATCCAAGGCCCTGAATTTTAAAAATCAGAGAACCCTCCCCAGTGGATTCTCAGATCATGACATGATAATTTTAGATGTTGAGTTAGGCACCTTCCTGCACATAAACAATCATTAAAGGCATTTTAGTATTTCAATGTATGCTGCACAATGCAGAACACATAGAAAAAGCAAAAATGAGGACAAATAAATGTATTTCTCCTCGTTGCACCATTTTAATGCCTGCTATTGCATGGCGTTAGATTTTGGCAGTGCCTCAGAGTTACAGATTCTTGTAAATTTGGGGCAGCATCAAAAAGCAATGGGTGTTGCTTTGGTACGCCCACAGCAACACCCATTTCATGCCCCTTTCGTGCAAAGTGATGCGTGTAAAAGGAACGTATTTGCGAAGCGGGGTTAAGCTACTCAAACCACCACTTTGTAAATTTAGAGAAGGGCATTCCGCCACCAGAAGGTCTCTAAAAGTGACGTTCTGGTGACGCCATCCCCTTGTAAATATATCCCTCTGTTTCATCTGCTTATGACATCAGAGAAAAGCTATCATGCTCTGTTTCATCTTTTCTTGTTTTTCTTGGCCTATGCTGCTTTTCACTAGTTCATTTCTGACCGTTAGGAATAGCTCTGACATTGGTGTTGAATGGTTCGAAGCTACTGAGAATTTATAGTGATTGGCATCAAAAATACATTAAAAATGAAAAATGACATTTTTCCGCATCTGCTACTAAATCTAGAGAATTCGCATATGAATTTGCTTGGCAGTTGAGATTATTGAAATATATTAAATCGGAATCTATGGTTCTTTTTTCAAGCTGCGCCGTGGCGCCTGAACTGTGTATCATCCATGATAAATCATGAATATGTGCTGACGGCAATTTGCGAGTGGGAATCAAATTCAAATGAACTGAGAAAAACGTTCAATATCAATGTTAGCACAAGTGATTCCTCATTTTTACACTGACATCCTAAATCCGAAAGTGATAGGATGTGGGAGCCTTTGTTACTGACTTTGTTATTATCCTTGTTTTTTGCACACGACTTCATAACTGAGCCTGGTTGTTTAGAAACCGAAGGAATTTCCCAAACACAGATTTGACACAAAACGTCTCATTTTTTGAGAAGTAGGAATGGTGGGCTAAGCCAACGTGGACAAAAATTAAATTTAGTACAAAATTTGATTAAATAAGATATTTATGCTTTTCCACGACAAATGTGTTGAAATAAACAGGTACCAAGTTCCTTCATATATTTTGAACATTAAGTTCAATTATTATCTTTCGTGGTAAGAATTACTACTGATTTCTTATGAAATGCTGCCACCCCGAGGTAAACTTAAATATGTCACGTTTGCAATTTTCTTAGGTCTGATCAAGAATGTCTTATTTGTGCTCTTTATATTTCCGACTATCTTCATCTATTCAAATGTCAATTCATATGTCATTCATACTTTAATTCCACCTACAACAGCCTACAAGGGGCTATGGGTCAACCTACTTGGGGAAAAAGTAATTCACTTCAGTGTCAGGGCTGGTAGGCCAATCTCTCCGTACGTTAGCTTTTAGTTCATGTTTTTTTTACTATATTTTCAGAAGGATGAATGTTTACGCTTCTTTTGCAAATGAATGTATTTCACCTTTAAATGGCACATGTTACTTATTATTACTTTGACACATTTTGGGGCTTATTTACAAGGCCCTTGCGCCACTTTTAATATGGCAAAAAGTCACGTACCAGCGGTGCAAGGGGCTTGTAAATAAGCCCTTTCTACTGGCACTTTTGCGCCGCAGGAAAGATTTTTTTGAACGTTCTGGTGGCACACTGTGCCACAGCATATTTATAAGGCCATGTAAAGCCACTCAACACCCATGGAACACACCACATTCCCAGATTTACGAGAAATCATAAACCTTGGAATGATTCAGAACGTAATGCCACCCAATGGGTGTCATAAGGGAGGAACAACAAGGAGAAATGTATTAATTTCTCCTCATGCTTTCCTTTTTCTATTTATGCTGCATTGTGCAGCATATATAGAACAAGCATTTGCAATGCAATAGGTCTCGCATTTACGCGAGTTTAAGCTATTGGCATTGTAAATGACAATGTGTTTTATTTCTGTTTTGAAAACCAAAACATAAATAAAAGGCATTGTCATTTACAATGCCAATAGCTCAAACTCGCGTACGCTGCGTACTGCGCACGCACAAACACATAATTCCAGTGGCCCGGAGTATAGCTGACATACAGCAGTACAAAACAAACACCAGTGCTATACACACCGCCAAAGAGCCTTGTTATTAAAGTGCTGGCGGCCCCTGGAGGGGATGCTGAGGGATGGAGAGAGGGAAGATTACCTTTCTCCGTTCCTGTGAAACTGCTGGCCCTCCGAATCATAGTGGACTGATTTGTACAAATATTTAAGTTGTTTACTCAATTTAAATGGTGAAACGGTACTACGGCAGAAGTATCTGCCATTCGCTCTGCTCTTTATGGGGTCACTGATAAAGGTATGCTGCATGCCCATGCCAAATCCTACGCAAATCAGGACCCTACTTTTATTGTGCCAGGTTTGTGAAAAGAACCATGTTTACAAGCCCTCAACAATACTATTGTAGCATTCACTCCTTTGAATGTGCAACTCAAATAAAACGACTCATTAGAATTACAATCACAAATATTTCTCTTAAAAAAATAACCAAATGACTCCATTCTCTGGAAAACTAACCACAGACTGCCAATCTGGCTGTACACCACAAACCATGTCTTCATATTCGAGCAAGGTTCTCACAGCAGACCCAAGCCACAAGCAAAATATGTGAGTGGACACAGCATCACCAGAAGGCTAGAGGCCCGTGGGAAAATAACAATTAGGGTCAAAGTGTGCGACTACAAGGCATGTAATGCTGAGAAACACCATGTTACAGCTGACTCTTCTCCAGTTAGACTGGCATTTCCAAGGCACCAGCCAGCCACCTGTCTGATTTACCGACATGCTAGTCGTCTTCTAGATTTAGAAGGCCTAACTGAGGTTCAGAATAATGGGAACCTCAAGCCAGTGCCACCTTTCTTCTGCAGCTCGTAAAACTGAAGCATGTGTGTGGTTCCAACTTGTTCTTCACAAAAGACTGTTGTCAGTAAAACACCCAAATACTAGTTCATTTTAGAAACTGATTTCCGAACGCACATACATCATTAAAAGTGCGCTTCATGATTAAATATGCATTGTGATTGTACCAATCAGGTGGTTTATTTGCCAGTTCCGTCTTTCCTACAGAACACAAGCCAATACCAAATGTTTCTACAAGCCAGTTTAAAATACTGAAAGCTGTTTGCCAAAAAATGTTTGAAGGTGTATTTTTCCCTCTAGGAAGCCTCTATTCTCGCGTGAAACTCCAGGTCTGTCCATCTGCCTCTACTGCACACGATTTATCTACTGACGCTTGGGCATGAGCCATCACACACAAACAAGTACATGCGCTGCAGGTTCAACGCGCAACATTCTTACATCACATGCACCCATACAGCACACCACTGACATGCCTGTCTGTGCATGCCTGCAAGCCTGAGTATGACACAGTGATGATGCTGCGCAGAATGTAGCTGGCCACGTGTGTGTAGGCCCATTGCAAGGACAGGTCTGACACAGATGTAGAGCACCTGCCTAGTTGCACTCGACATGCAGTTGCAGTTGCATCTTTGGCTCATGCTGCGCTAATAGCGACAGACACCACAGTTGGCATGTGTGATCCCTGACCCCGAGTGGGCATGCCCTCCCCCATGTACCCCTTAGGCCGACCACACACAGCGGGGGTATGCCACATAGCAACATTGTGGGACGGGTGGCGCAGACATTACAACAGAGACACACGCATCAGCCACATCCTTGGCAAGGCCCACACTGAACCACACCCAGATCCATGTGTGGAGGAGCCACACCCCTACGCAGTACTGTCACATGCCTGTCCACCCCGCTTACTCACACATGAAGATACAACACGGTTACATGTACACAGCACAATGTAATGTGGAATGGCCCCGGTCCCTAATGCATACATAATGACCGCACGCACACACTGAGCGACTTTGTGGGACTGGCTACGGGCACGTGCGCCCAGCCCCTTTTATTGCCATGGTCGCATCTCCAGTGACGCCTGTGCTGGATGGGTGTTGGGTCGTGTAAGACACCACTCGGGTGTTGGGTGGTGCTGGCAACAACCACAATAGTGAGCAGACAATCAGCAGTACAAGGTACAGACATCATGTGTCCCTGACTTAAGCAGCACAGAGTTTGTGGCCCCGGATGCACAGCGGACCGGCACAGCATATCGCCACGGGACGGTGACTTGCGGTGCACTGAGGTAGGGCCACGCAAGCTGACTGCGTTCTCGCCAATGTCCAAGAGGAATTTCGCGGAGGTTTGCGGAGGACAGTGTAAGGTGTCCCTCCAGGGAATGATGCAGAGGGCAAAAGCAAGCAGGAACAGGCAAATTGCGAAGTTGAGTACTACAGACTCCACTTTTCCACCTTGTCAGTAACAGCTACATGTAGAGGAAGACAACCATCAGCCCATGGGCCCAGACGCCACCAACGTACAAACAGAGATCGACCATGAATTTTAGGGCACACACTCAGGGCACCAGAGCTGGAAGGGGATCCAGTCTGCGATGAAGCCAGTACGATGACATTGAATCTGCCATGTAGAGGGCAAGACTCAGTTCAAAATGTGTGACCTGATCGACTGCAGTGTGTGCCCGAGCCAGCGTCCATCAGGGGTCCACAGCCACGTGTGGTAGGCATGCGCTGCACAGAGTCAGTGGCACGAGTGCAGTTGTTGGTAGTGTTCCATCACCTCCGTAAAGGTGGGCCTTTTCTCCTCCGGACTGAATCACGTCTTCCCCTTATTCATCTCCTTGCGTACTGTGACATGTACACTGCCATGAAGATAGCAAGACTCAGTTCCAAAAATACAACCAAGTTTGCAGCACTGTCGGACGGAGGCAGCGGTCACCGCGGGTTAACCGATGTCCAGCCATCTCCTCCTGGATCTCTAACACATGAAGTTGGAATGGCATTTGTATTAGATTTGTGGGTGACATAGGTTGTGGCACCAGAGCTGAGCATGTGTTTAGCCAGCGAAGATGCTGTGTCCTGCTGGTGACGGACTGCATTGGATTGGTGTGAGGCCTGCAGGACCGCAGTGTAGAACGAAGGCCGCAGTCAGCAAGTGCCCACAGACACGCTTGGTGCGAGTCCTATGCACAGCCCTGGTGGCACCACATTGAAGGGAGTATAGTGATATAACCTTAACCTTAAAATAATTTCTCTGCCATGGTGTAATCAAGACTCAGTTCCAAATGTGTGTCCTATTTGTCCGCTGTGTATGCCGGTGGAGTTCGTCAACGAGAATGGACTTCTGCGAGCCGTGATGGTCCGATGAGGCTGCCAAGGTAGTGGGCCTCGGGCTTGGAGCTTGCACGGGCACGTGGTGGGCCCTCTCCGACACATGCCGGTGTTGGCAGTTGGGCATTGAGGCCTGGGTGCACAGGGGCAGGCAAGACGGGTTCAGGGACCAGCGGCCCGGGGTGCAGCAGGCGCAAAGGATCGCAGGCAACACCACTCACGGCGATGGTGTCGGCCTCCTGGCGGGGTGAGAGAGCTGCCCTAGCAGAGATGTTGGGCATTCTGGAAGAGAACCACGGCCAGAGCTATGTGCTTTTTATCCACATTCCTATACTGGCCTAACGTACACCGGGCCAGCCCAATCCACTCACGCTTACAGGGGGGACGTAACAAGCTACATTTCCGCAATCTTCTCCACTGGCTGGGGTGACATGGTTCCGTCCACTGTCCACTACACTCCAAACACCAGCGGTGTGTGTCGACATGGATATGTGTGTGGCCTGCATACTGCAGTCTGGCCAGCACATCCACGCCACACTTGGCATTGTGTACATGCTTATTTAGGGGTCACTTGACTCCTTTGGACATGCCTGGCTCTCACCTCTCCCAAACACTGCTATTGTGTGGCTGAGGTGCCATGCTGTTGATGGCTTGTGTACATGGCTAGCCCAGGTTCCCACAGTAAGTTGTGCTGTTGTGTCTGGTGGGTGGGCATGTTGTTGGGCATGTTGTATGTGAGTTTGTAATGTGTGCATTCCCAGAGTTGTGAGTTGCATGATTGTAAAATTGAAGTGTGTGGTGTGTTCATTTGGTACTTACCAACGAGCAGTGCTGTTCCGTAGGTACCACCCTGGAAGTGCTGGTTGATGATGGACTGTCAGAAGATGAAGGAATCATGCACACTGCCTGGGTAGTTGGCGACATTGGTGAATATTCACCGGTGGTCCATTGTTGCCTGCACATTGATGGAATGCGTGTGCTTTCTGTTGCGGTAATTGTGTGCAGTGTCAGCAGGGGGCATAAGTAGGACACGTGTGCAGTCTATTGCCCCCAAAACATGTGGGAATCCAGCTATGGCATAGAAGCCTTGCTTGGTCTCCAGCTGTTCCTGCACGGTGTGGGGGAAGTATAAGTACTGGGGTACCAAGCTGATGATGGCATCCAGGACAGTTTTGAGGAACTTTGATAGAGCTGGCTGTGAGACTCCTCCGACTCTGGCGGTACCAGAGGCCTACAGATGCAGCAGAGACAGCAGCTTTGTCTGTGGAGGGATGTTGGCTGTCCGCTGTGTTGGTACCGTCAGCCTGTGGGCAATGATGTCCAGGATGCGGAGGATGGTTGTCCTTTTGAACCTGTAGTGGGCAATGACATACTCTGGTGGCATGTCTGTGAGGCTGGTTCCTTTCTCTGGAGGTCCGCGGTCTGTGTCTGCGCTGCCTCTGTGGTGGTCCAGCGGGATGGTGCGGGGATGGTCCGGGGGTGGTGGCGGGCCTGGGGGCTGGTCTGGTCGTTGAGAATGCGGCGGAGTGGTGTTGTCGCAGCTTTTTGCATGGGAACGCCTACGCTGCATCTCATTAGCGATAGGTGCAGGGGTCATCTGTGGTGATGTTTTTTGCAGCTGCTATCGTGGGTAAACTGGTGCTAAGGGCTGTCAGCACCAGCTTGTGAATGGCGTGATCACTTTATCGTCACTTTGGCTGCAATGAAGTGCCGTTAACTCGGCGATAGCTCCTTGAGAATATCCCCCAGAAACTTTACCTCAGCCAGTGTTGCTAGATTTTATGTTTCTAGGAAATCAGGAATGAGCTCAACATAACTGTATAATTCAATTAGCACCAAAGCATCCTCCAATAAATGTTTCCGAATTGAACTTTCAGTTATCACAAGAACACTGCCAGAACCAACTACAATATTTATGAGTTTTAGAGATATCATCACTAAAATCCAGCAAGAATTATGTTGCCCAACGCTGCCAGATCAACAAATCTTTAAGCAGTATAAGAACTCTCCATAATGAATGGAGCCCTTCTTTAATGTATAGAAGGTTTCCTAAGAGCTTGAAGCACTGTATATTGCCACACTTAGCAATACCTCTTCACCAATAAAGTACCCTTGCTATTTTATTTACAGTAGCAATTTGAGTGATAGCGCTTTTAGGCTGTGCACATACCAAGAAAAGTGAAACTATTATTCCTAGATTGCAACATCATATTGGCTAATAAGTCAGAAATGGTGGCCCACATGGCAAAACGTGACTAGAGATCCGTTAACATTTATAGGAAAATAAAGATGTGCATGTAACCTGGACAAATTGAGCCTTGAAGAAACGTATATGGGGAGGATTCTTGTGAAGTGACAGACAGATCAAAAGCAATACGACTAGTCAATACATCTAAAAGAGGGTATGCAGAAGGGGAAGTAATATATATATGAAGTTAAACAGTTAGCCATGTATCATTTTAGCAACGAATGGTCAAAACAGTGCATAGTATACCTGCATGTGCAGAAATGATTATATAGCAGAATCGCCAAATATGTAAAAATAAATGTGTAGCTAACTTCTCAAAAACAAAAAAATAAAATAAAGAGCTCTTTTTCATGTAACACAACATTAAATTTTAGGTCATGGTAAATAGGTCCATAATACATCTAATGGAACTGCAAAACAGGCATAATCAAATATTTCTGCAACTATGAACCACTATGAACTCTAGTGGTAGGTGAAATTATAAAAAAAAGTTTAAAAGTGAAAAGAATGCAATCCTAATCTTGCAAAATCCACCCAGTGAGTTCTGAGAGCTGCTTCCATGAAAATGTTCTTGTGTCGGCACACACTTATTTCTTGGAAGTAACATCTTCAGTCACTGGGCATGTGCTTTCGAAGAGGACAACTGGATTGCTACAAGGCACGTATAAGATATGGGAACTGAGGCAGAAGAACACAATGTTACTTGCCCAGTAAGACGCTATCATTTCAGATGGGGTAGCTGGGATCCTGCACAAAGGCTGTACCTTGGGCAGTATATCTACAGCTGCTATGAATGCTTGTCACTTGGCCAGCTCAACGCCTGCCAAAAAATCAGTTTTGAGAGCCATGTAATCAACAAGTCGTGACCCAACATGCACAAAATAGCAGAAATTCATTTTTAAACAAAACAGAATTTGCGCATCCTCTCAAGTCATTCTTTTCTTGCACAAACGGGGAAAATTATATTCAGCTGTACGACAAAAAGCCAAGTCTGAAAACAATGCTCTCCTCTCAGTTTTCACACCTTCAATTTTCTCGGCCAGACTATTGCCTTCGGTTAACAGACACGGCCCAAACTCCAGGCATTTGCCAGGGCTCATCAGCAAACAATATTTTGCTGGGTGTCCAGGCTTTTGCACCTCACCCCTCTCATCTCCCACAGGCTGGGTGTAAAGAACAGCTGCGGCCGGCAGTGGGAGTACCTGCAGGGCGGTGACGTGGGGAAGGGGAGGGGCAGGGTGGGGGGTAGTAATGTATGGAGTACGGAGCTTCCCAGGTAAGTAAACGTTTAAATAAAGAAAACGAATTTTGTTGAGTGCACTGCATCCCCAAATGCAGTGCGCGCAACAAAATTCGTTTTATTTATTTAAATGTTTACTAACCTGTAAAACTCCGTAATCCATACATTACTACCCCCCACCCTGCCCCTCACCCTCCCCACGTCCCCGCCCTGCAGGTACTCCCACTGCCGGCCGTGGCTGGTAAAGAAGTCGACCGCCATGCCCGATTGTCCAAACTTGAAGAACAAGCATTGGCATAGCAATTAGGTTTCGCCTTTGGGACCTTATAAGTGTTTAGCCATGCAACAGTTGAGGTTGTTGCACCAAGGATATTGTGCTGGATAACTAAACACTTATGAGGCCCCAAAGGCGAGACCTATTGACTTTTCCTCTAAAAGCAATCACTGTTTCAAGGAGTAAAGATAAGGGACTGGTTAGGAACCTGTTTCAGTAGGATTTAGTATTTGCACAATGAGCTCTCAATGTAGTTGCTGTTGACTTATTGGAAACTGATCTAGCACCTATCCTTTGTAGTTTCCATGCGCAGAGCATATCAATAATGCAGTATGGCACAGATTCTTCAACCACATTCTACAAAACAATTGGCCAGCACAAATACCCATTTTCCTCAAAGCGACAAAGTGAAAGGTATCTGAATAAGGTATCCCAACCTATCTTAACAGATTCCATCCACTTTCGTAATACGAGAAATGGTGGAAACTTGCAAGATCTACTACATATGTAGCTCGGAATTTGTTATTTTGAAAATGTGTGTCAGAACAACACAAAATAAAATGGGGATTACAGTTGGGACATAGGGATGGAATGAGTCAGTGGAGAGGATGCTTCAGTAGATTTAGAGCTTCGTTACAAATACGCTATACAAATAGGGAGGCCATGCTGCAATTTCCAACCTGATGTGGCCCGTCAACCCCCAGCGCTTTGAGGCAACCCAATGCTGGCATGGCGCGTCATTCATATATATCTAACATGACATCACAGTGTTTCACCCCAGCTGTGACTCTCGCTGAATTACCACTCGCACAGAAATCGCCCATATTTGGCAGTGGATATTAAGAACAAAGAATGTAAATGTAAATGTAAATGTATAGGCATTTATATAGCGCACTACTTACCCGTAGGGTCCCAAGGCGCTTCGACCGCTGCGAAACCCTTCCTGGCTTCCCTGAGAGATGGTCCCTTAATGGGTATCTCCAGGGTGAGACCAGGCATCCCCGGCGGTCTGGTGGGGCCGTTAGTGAAGATGAGGCAAGCTAATGCCCAGAGTTGCCGAGTGTGATCGCTGATCAGAGTGGGCACCGAGGCGAGAGAATTATCGAGTCCGCTGACCCTGGTCCAGAAACCTGCCGCGCAGGGAATCGAACCCTGGTCCCGGGCCGTCCTCTGCTCTTGGGTCTGCCGCCTCTAACTAGTGAGCCACACTACTTCAAAAAATCTAATGTATCAAGTTAGTGTTTTTAACATGCTTTGCGAAGTACATTTTCGCATGTGATGCAGTCCCAACGTGCCATTTAATCCTGCTTGGGTTGATAAAAGTACTACCTTTAAGGCAGGCGGTGGTAACGAATCTACAAAACTGCAGATGCAAGCACTGTATGAAAAGAAACAATTATTCGTGTGCACCTAGATTTGTGCTACAAAAAAAACCCACACACAAGTACAATAGGCAAGGAAAACCAGAGGCATACGTAAACCAACAACAGTTAGAGCTTCGAGTTAGGTTCTGTGGTAAGGTGTGAAATTCAACGCAAACTCTCAAGGTTTTTGCATGTGGAATTTTGTTCAGGTAGTACTTGCAGGAAATTGTGTAAGGGTGACAGTATGCAAAAATGACAAATGTGTCCTTGTGTAACTTAACTGGTGCTCATGTAAAGTGCTCCAATACCTTCGGGTCGAGTTTGCTCTATATAAATTAGCACAAAAAAAAATGATAATCCGCAGAGGGCCACATAATTCCCCATTGCAAGATGCACAAGTTGGAGCCAGATACAAAAGACGCCCATAAAATGAACTGACGCTGCAATTTTTGTACTTGAAAATACCTGTGCACGTGAAACGCTAGTCTGAACGTGTAAATGTAGAAACGGAAGTTGAGTGCAGGAGTGGCGAGACCTTGGCCAAGGGGCGCTGAGTCTGACCATGACCAGAAGAGCTCGTTTGCCAGAGAGGTGAGAAGCAAACCCTAGAGTTGGAACAGTGTGAGTGAGGTGCATGGTCAAACTCTGTAAAATAAAAAAAAATAAAAACGTACTAGGTGATGGGGGCTCTGTCGGGCTACATTTAAAAGTGAAGTGTGTGGGTAAGAGCGACGAGCCTGAAGAAAGGGCTGAAAGGGTTAATGGGAAGGTCGCTGAGGTGGAAAAGGGGAGGTGGGGCAAAGGGTAAAGAGAATGTGGGGGGAAGGGTATGGGGAGGCGGGCCGCTGGGGGAGTCCTGCAAGGAAGGACGGAGATGGGGGAAAAGGGAAGGTGGAGGTAGTGGTAAATAATATTAACTCTTTCTTTTATTACATTGGGCTTCAAACTAGGTCACAGACTCCTACAAATACAACCAGCAGAAGCTCTTTACAGGCAACAAGATGGCCAAAACCGAATGGAGATTGGTTTAAATTCTTTCCAAATCAATAATACTAAGTCTGTTATTGTGACTTTACACAACACTTTAAAACCCATTCCTCTGTGTCTGGTGACTCATACAGAGTAAAGACTGATCAACTAAATACGTGCTGCATGAGTCAAGAGGCTTTCATGAGTTCTGTGGAAGTCATGGAAAGGGGTGGAGGTGTTGAGGCAGCAAGCTGACAAAGGAGGGCGGGAGGGATGTGGAGGGTGGGAGGGATGGGGTGGCAAGCTGACAATGCAGGGTGGGAGGAATGTGCGTGCAGCTTGAAGCTCTGCAGACACGTCATCTTCTCTGTTCTACCTAAGCTGTCATTTCCTTCCAGAATTATAATGTTAATAGCAGCCAGGACACCCCCTTCACACACTAATCCCGCTCCTGCTGAGAAACACCTGCTAGCAGGGATGTATGACGTTACAACGCATACTTTTACAACGCATACCGTTACAACAAAACTTTTACAACGCAAATACTATTACAACGCATGTATTTACAACGCATGTTTTTACAACGCAGGTACCTTTACAACGCATACCATTACAACGTAAGTATTGGTAAGTATATATTCATTTTTTAATTGTAAATTAATTGAAATTAATATAATTTAATGTAATGTAATTTCATTTAATTAATTTAATTTAAATTTAATTTTACTTTATTTTTACACTGTACCCCTGTACCCCAAAAACCCCAAACTGACCCTGAACCCTAAAAATACCCCTTTACCCAAAAACCCAAAACTGACCCTGAACCCTAAAAATACCCCTTTACCCAAAAACCCTAAACTGACCCTGAACCCTAAAAATACCCCTTTACCCAAAAACCCAAAACTGACCCTGAACCCTAAAAATACCCCTTTACCCAAAAACCCAAAACTGACCCCGAACCCTAAAAATACCCCTTTACCCAAAAACCCAAAACTGACCCCGAACCCTAAAAATACCCCTTTACCCAAAAACCTAAAACTGACCCCGAACCCTAAAAATACCCCTTTACCCAAAAACCCAAAACTGACCCTGAACCCTAAAAATACCCCTTTACCCAAAAACCTAAAACTGACCCTGAACCCTAAAAATACCCCTTTACCCAAAAACCTAAAACTGACCCTGAACCCTAAAAATACCCCTTTACCCAAAACTGACCCTGAACCCTAAAAAATACCCCTTTACCCAAAAACCCAAAACTGACCCTGAACCCTAAAAATACCCCTTTACCCAAAAACCCCAAACTGACCCTGAACCCTAAAAATACCCCTGTACCCCAAAAACCCAAAACTGACCCTGAACCCTAAAAATACCCCTTTACCCAAAAACCCAAAACTGACCCTGAACCCTAAAAATACCCCTTTACCCAAAAACCCAAAACTGACCCTGAACCCTAAAAATACCCCTTTACCGAAAAACCCAAAACTGACCCTGAACCCTAAAAATACCCCTTTAAAAAAAAACAAACATATAACATTTTAAATATAATTATATACTTACCAATACTTGCGTTGTAATGGTATGCGTTGTAAAGGTACCTGCGTTGTAAAAACATGCGTTGTAAATACATGCGTTGTAATAGTATTTGCGTTGTAAAAGTTTCGTTGTAATGGTAGTGCGTTGTAAAAGTTGCGTTCTAAAGGTTGTATACTGCTAGCAGTGGTGCTGGGTGGGGGCATCCTGAAAAAGGGGACACAAAAGAAGGGGGTAGTTAAGAGCAGAGGGGAGCCTATGGTTCAATGCCATCCCCCCACCGGGGGGAACGCCCTCACCCCTCCTTTCCCGGTGCAAAAACACCGGCTGGAGAAATCTCCCAAGCCTTTGTCACGTGTGTGGAAGCTGGCATCACTGGCCGATGGGCAGAGTTCACGTTCACCTATGACCCCTCGCTGGCATCCTGTAATCCTGAAATTGCCACCTTGGGTCTGTGACATTCAGACTAGCGAGCAAGATGTAATTGTGACTTTCGCACACACTTTGTGTGATCTTCGGCAGGCCGCACTAGCTCATTGAACTTAATGTTGTTCGAGGTAGCTATGGCTGTGTGACCATAGTACCACTCAACACAGCCCAGAGAGGAGTTGAGCTCCGGAGAGGACACAGGCCGGCACTAGAAATCTTCTCAAGGGAAAGCATCTCCCTGGCCGAGGCTGCGGGGAGGGTGACATGTATTTAGCTCACGGCTTTTAGTAGGGTCTAAGGAGACAGTGATAGTAAAGGCGTGTACATACCTCAGTGTTTGGAGGGAGGGGCGAAACGAAGGCGGTATGTAGCTGACTGGGTGGGAAAGGTACAAAAAACGGGGAACTAACAAGATCTTTTTATATCGTTGGTGAATGCTAAAGATAAGAGCGGTAAGCTGTAGTAGAAATTCCCCAGGGGTATAACATGAAGAGGCATTTAAATATCCCCTGGTGTTGACATAGAGCAGAGAAGACAGATGCGAGAGTCATTTGAGTACTCCTTCGGTAGAAAAAGCAAAGAAGTGAGCCATGAGAAGCCGGCTAATACCCCAGAAATATGCAGGCATCAAAGGGAGAAAGCAAAGAGCTGAAAAAATCTTGAGGTACAGATGCAGAAGAGAAGTGAGATATGAGAGATTTCAGTACCTAATGCAGAGGAATAAAAGCGCAGCGCCCGCCCGGTATGTACATGGCTGGGAGAGAATCACACGCCATATAAAACAAGCATTGGCCGCGCTGCAAAGAAGAAAAAAAAACAAACGCGAGAAAAAAACGCGATTGGTGACGCGAATGGTGTGCACGAGCGTCACCGCAAGTGCTACTTTCCCGGCGATCAGCTTGCTATGACGTGCATGGGCGCCCGCTCTTGTGCGCGTTCTAGCAAGCTGATCGCCGACAAAGTAGCATTTTTGAGAGCTACTAAATGTCTTGGCCGAGACCAGCGCATGCGCTGGATCAGGCCGAGAACCAAAAAATACATGGAGTGTGTTTTTATCTCTGTCAGGCCTGTTGGAGGTTACTGCATGCATAAATAGGAGAAGCTGAACTGGCAGTCTTCTCCAGCAGCCAGCAATAAATATGTGCACTGCAGGGATGGCCCATCATGTCCAAGGAGGCAATGCCCCATTAATATTTTCCAGGGCTGCTGAGTTCCTTGAGCCCATGTAAATGGAGCACCAGTGACTATACATTAGAGAAACAATGGTGTTTGAGAACGACATTGACTTGAAAATCTTGCACTCTGGTTTTTCTTTCTTCTTTCTGCATCTTTCTCATCCTTTCCCCACCACTCTCCCTCTAAATCCACTTTGGTCCTATAGGCTTGTTTTCACCCTGTCATTTATTGCAATGATTATATAATGGCAAGATTACATTTTTCTGCCACTCACAAACTCCATTCTTATAACAGTAAGAGTTCAGCTTATACAGGGGAACATTGAGGCAAATGATAAGGTTCGTAGTGTCTGCATACTTACTTTGTTTCACCTGATGCTCAACTGACCTAAAGATGTGGAGTGATTGTTGTGAGTTTTGGGGCTAAAGCAGGATAATTTAGGAAGTAGGTGTTACATGAAGCATTAGGTGTTAGACATACACAGCAGAAGTATGACCCTCAACGTCACTTGTTTTGGGATGGGGAGTATCTGTTTTCATAAGCCTTTCTTATATTTTGGGGTGTGGCAATACATCAAAAGTAAATATAAGAGTAATGCAGGAAGAGTGAAAAAGCTCCTTCATAAGATAATGTGACTCTTATCTACCTGTATTACTTTTTAAATTGCCCCTCAGCATTTTCATCTGTCTTCTATTGAATATAGGTAGTTTGAGATTTGCTGCTTTGTTGGTTTAAGAGTCTGTATACACGGAAACATAAAATGTTCACTTATTAATGGTGAAAGGCTACACTGATCTACCCTTTAGCTCTATCTAGTTGTGGTATTTGGCATTATCACAGGCACCCTTTTATTCCTAAATGTCCTTTCTTGTGTATGCCTTGCATACAGACACCTGTAGCCAGTAGCGGTAGCTGTGCTGGACAAGCGGCCGGGCGGGGGGCACCTTGTCAGCAATTTTAGTAATTTTTTTAAAGCTCCTGCAGCCATCCCCTTCACGCTCTGTTTCTCCTCTTCAATGCAGGAAGGGAAGGCACAGGCTCGCAGAATGCCCTGTGGCCGATCCTGAAGCTGCTCTCACACAAGAAAGCAGATTCAGGATTTGTCTGAGTGCCCTCGATTTGCGTCCCAGGGCAGACTGCGAGTCTGTGCCTGTTCTCTCCAGCCCAGCAGCATTGCTGGGTAGGAGAAACTTTTCACTGCGCATGACGGTGTGGCTGGCCTGAGACAGCCGGACAAACCATCATGCGCAGTGATGGGAGTGCACTACCACTCCCCTCAGTGCCTGCCAATCCCAGGCCGCGCCCCAAAGACTCGTCAGGAAACGAAAAATACAAGAAGTGTTAATTATGTTTTCATTGTTCCTTTCCTGCCATTTTGTGGGTGGGGTGGGTGGGGGGGTGATGCTCCTCTGTCATAGTAGAGAAGCCGATGCTGGCTGTAGCTGTGTGTTGGAGACCTCATGTTACCCATACAGAACAAGCATGTATACATACATACATACAGAGTGAGCTCGTGGTAGCCCCTTCAGTTGTTGACTGGGAAGGCTGTCCTTAAAGCCAGGGTATTTTGTGGACGGTTATATTGGGCCTTTAAGTAGTCCACTATGTAACCATTCTACTGTTGTGCCCCTATCCCCCATCACTATCTCTGTGCTCCCAACAACCCCACACTCCCATTGCAATGTGTGGACCAGTAGCAGTTCCTCTATTTGGGCAGTCTTGGAGGGACATGGAGGGGCGAATGACAGGCTCCTCTGCTGCACTGCTAGAGGCATATGTAGAAGAGGTTTGTGCCATCAAAGTGTCACTTTTTACGAGGCTCTGGTGGCGCAACGTCCTGCTCCATATTTACAAAGCAGCATTAATTAAACCACTTTGCGTGGCTTAATGCAGCTTTGTAAATAGGACAGGTCGCTCCCCCACAGCGTCAGCGCCCCCCTTGCTGCCTCTGCTCATCCTGCCTCGCTGCCTCGCCGTCACTCCCGCTCCCCTCCCGCCTCTTCCCCCCTTTTTTCCCCGCTCTCCTCCCACCGCTGCCTCCCCTGCGGCCCGCCCCCCCACGCCCGATTCGCTGCCCGACCCCCCCTGCTGATCCTCCCTCCCTTGCCCCCCCGCTGGCGCGCCGAAAGCGCGCCTAGGGCAAGCCCGTCTGCGCCCGTCCGCGCCTGGACCTCGCCCACCGCAAGTACCCCTGGTCCCCGACGCAGCCAGGCGACCCGTCTCAGATACGACGCCACCGCCCTCCATGCACTCAACACCGGCCGATCTCCTGCCTGCTACCCTGCCACCCCAAAACGCTCCCACGGACCCTTCGCCTGCCAAGCCTGCAAATTCACCTGCCTCCGGACCTGCACCGCGCCCGCCAGACCAAGCACCAACAACAACCACCTCAAGTGCATCCTGCTAAACACCCGTTCCGTCCACAAACACGCCGTCGAACTCTGGGACCTCCTCGACACAACAGCGCCGGACGTCGCCTTCCTCACGGAAAACTGGATGAACGCCTCCTCAGCCCCCGACATCGCCATTGCCATCCCGGACGGCTACAAGATCACCCGGAGGGACCGCATCATCCAAACCGGAGGAGGCACCACCATCGTCTACAGGAACACCATTTGCATCACGACTAACTCTGACGACGCCCTCACCGCCGCCGAACACCTTCACTTCCAGATACACACCGACCCCAAGATCACCCTCAGAGGGACTCTCATCTACAGACCCCCTGGACCGCGCACACAATTCAGCGATGCCATCGCAGACTTCATCAGCCCGCACGCCCTCGCCTCCGCGGACTACATCCTTCCTTGGGGACCTGAACTTCCACCTGGAGAACAACAATGACGACAACACCACCACCCTGCTGGACAACCTAGCCAACCTCGGACTCAAACAACTGGTGAACACCCCCACCCACTATGCGGGCCACACGCTTGACCCAGTCTTCTCCTCCAGCAACCACGTCTCCTTCAGCTACTCCACCGGACTTCACTGGACCGATCACAGCTGCGTCCACTTCAACTTCAGGAAAACCACGACTCACCACCACCCGCAACAGGTTCCCCGAAGACGCTGGAGCAAGATCACCACCGACCAGCTCTCCACGTCCCTGAGCCAAAACCCACCTACCAACACAACGGACACCAACGACGCCACCCGTAACCTCACACAGTGGATCACCGACTGCGCCAATACCCTTGCTCCACTGAAGACCCCGCCAAGCAATCCCGGCACCAAGACAGCCTCATGGTTCACCGACGACCTCAAGCACTCTAAGAAAGCCTGCCGTACCCTTGAGAAAGCCTGGCGCCACGAACAGTCGACAGAAAACATGGCAGCCCTCAAGAACGCCACCCGCAAACACCACCAGCTGATCCGCACCACCAAAAAACATCCTTCAGAGAACGACTGGACAACCACACCCACAACAGCAAGGAACTCTTCAGCATCGTCAAAGAGCTCTCCAACCCCAGTGCCAGCAACAACGACATCACGCCTTCGCAAGACCTCTGCGACTCACTCGCCACGTACTTCCACCGCAAGATCGCCGACATACACGACAGCTTCGGCGCCCAGACCACGCACCCAAACATCGAACCAACGCCCCCCACCACCATCCTCCACACCTGAAACCACCGTCAGCACTGAAGACACCACCCACGTGATGAACACCATCCCCAGCCGACCTCTGCCCACACCACATCTTCAACAAGGCCGACTCCATCATCGCACCCCACCTCCGAAACATCATTAACAACCCCCACACGTCCGCCACCTTTCCGGAGAGCTGGAAGCATGCAGGGATCAGCGCCCTCCTGAAGAAACCCACCGCCGACCACACGGACCTCAAGAACTTCCGCCCCATCTCGCTCCTCCCCTTCCCCGCAAAAGTCATCGAGAAGACCGTCAACATACAGCTGACCACTTTCCTCGAAACAAACGGCTCCCTCGACTCATCACAGTCCGGCTTCCGAGCAAACCTCAGCACCGAAACCGCCCTCATCGCAGCAACCGACGACATCAGGACCATGCTTGACAACGGGGAAACTGCCGCCCTCATCCTCCTCGACATATCGGCCGCATTCGATACAGTTTGCCACCGCACCCTAACGACCAGCCTCCACCACGCTGGGATCCAAGAAAAGGCCCTGGACTGGATCACCTACTTCCTCTACGACAGAACTCAGAGAGTCCACCTCCTGCCCTTCCGCGCCGCGGCCACCAAGATCATCTGCGGCGTTCCCCAAGGCTCCTCGCTCAGCCCTACCCTCTTCAATGTCTACATGAGTCCCCTCGCGGCCATCGCATGCAAACAAGGTCTCAACATCATCTCCTACGCAGACGACACCCAGCTTATCCTCTCCCTCACCAACAACCCCGCCACCGCCAAAGCCAGCCTCCAGGAAGGAATGAAGTACGTCGTGGAATGGATGAAGCTCAGCCGTCTGAAACTGAACTCAAACAGGATGGAGGTCCTCATCCTCGGACCATTCCCCTCCGCCTGGGACGACTCATGGTGGCCCCTGGCTCTGGGCACCGCCCCCAAGCCCACAGACCATGCACGCAACCTGGGATTCATCCTTGACTCCTCCCTCACGATAACCAAGCAACTCAACGCCGTTACTTCTTCCTGCTTCAACACCCTTCGCATGCTCCGCAAGACCTTCCGCTGGATCCCCACCAGAACCAGGAAGGCGGTCACCCAAGCCCTCGTCACCAGCCGTCTGGACTACGGTAACGCCCTCTACGCTGGTACCACAGCCAAACTACAGAAAAGACTTCAGCGCACACAGAACGCATCGGCACGACTCATCCTGGACATCCCCCGTCATAGCCACATCTCCACCCACCTGACAGACCTACACTGGCTCCCCGTCAACAAGAGGATCAAGTTCAGGCTCCTGACCCACGCACACAAAGCTCTCCTCCGCCAGCCTCGCCCTCGCCACCGTCCCGCCGATCTGCAGAACCACCACCGGAGGAAGATTCTTCTCCTACCTGGCTGCCAAGACGTGGAACTCCCTCCCCACCCACCTACGTCTGACCCAGGACCATCTTTCCTTCAGGAAACAACTCAAGACCTGGCTATTCGAGCAGTAGTAGCACCCTCCTCCCCCCAGCGCCTTGAGACCCTCCCAGGTGAGTAGCGCGCTCTATAAATGTTCTTGATTGATTGATTGATTAAATATTGCACCCTTTCAGACAGGTATCTGCGTGAAAGGGGAATGCAATGGGTGTTGCTGTGGGCATTCCACTTCAACACTCATTGCTTGTTTTATGCTGCCCCATATTTACAAGGATGGGGAAATCTGTTGCAGCGCCAAAAACTAACGCCACTGCAAAGCAGGCATCAGAACGAGGGGAAATACTTGTTTTTCTCCTAGTTTTTGCTCTTTCAATGTGTGCTGCAAAGGCAGCACACATGGAAGGAGCAAATCGCTTTTAATAATTGTACACCTTCCGCCACATAAACATTTATTTAAGGCGATTAACTCCCTGCAAAACAGACACCCTTGCACCATGGTGCCTGCATATGGTGCAAGGGTGCCTGCATTGCAGGGAATCATCCCTTCAATGCAGGCAACCTTGCACCATGGCACAAGGGTATCTGTATTGGTGCTACGCTGCTTTTTTTTTCCAGCCCAAGGGAAAAAACAGGGGTGCGCCATATTTTGTAAATACGGCGCATCTATGCTTTTTTTTAAATGACGCAGCATGGCCCTGCTAAATTGTTTGTTCCAAGGCGCTGCGCCATTTCTTTGCAACTGTACACACTAGTATCAAGCCTCACAATGAGAGTGTAGCAAAGCAGTGTACAAACGCTATGTATGAGAGTTCTGAGAATTCCAGGTCGCCCTAATCTCGCTTGCGCAGTGCGTGCCTTTGAGGCAGCAGTGAGGGCAGGCAAATGTTTCAGAAAATAGAAGATATTCTAGCACTAAGGGTGAGAGTGATTGGCTCGCCCTGAGCATTGTTGCAAACTGAGCTCAACCTTTCAGATCCCTCGTCGTCCTTTCAAAAGCTGACCATTTAACGGCCATTCAATGAGATGAGGAAGCAGGATTTTGGAGCAACACCGAGCATGAGGGCAGCCTTTGTGGACGGAGTGCCATCCTGCCCTTGCTGCTGCCTGTCAATTCCATCAGCATGACCCCTGCACCCTAGCCTGTGAACTCCTATGGTTCAAGCCACCCATGCATGTGCTAGGCCTCGCAAGGGTTTAGGACGCGGAGAGTTCTATGTCTTCTATGACCTGTGAAGGGCTAGCACCATGGTGTTGCTTGGTGCTAGCCTGCCAAGCCATGTGAGAGTAGAGAATAGGGCATAGTTGGAGCCACCAGCCAACAGGGATTCCTGCACCATCGCATGTACGTAGTGTGAGAACTGAGAATGGGGAACCAAGCAGAGAGGCTTAATTGTGCATGTCTGCATGTCAGCATATGTGAGTGAGACGCTTGGATTCGAATGACTGACTCAGTATGGATGATCAGTCCCCCGTGTGTGAGGATATTAATGAACCCGTCACTGAAATTACTAAAGATATTATGGTCTCTGGGTTAGCAAGGGAGGTGAATCCTCCCTTGGTACATAACTGCGGGGCTCTTTCAAGTGGTAATTCTAGGGAGAAAATTAGCCCCAATGTCATTACGATACCAGATAGGACTAACATAGGGGTGAATGGGACCTCTATTGTTAGCTGGAACGTTGCAGGTTTAAAATCTAAGGGGAGGGTTCTGGGCTGGCAGAATTTTATTAATGCCCATGACATTGTCTGTTTTCAGGAGACTTGGTGCAGGGAGGAAGTGAATTATGAGGGGTATGCATCATTCCATTTGCCTGCGTATGGGGCTGGACCGGGTAGGGCAAAAGGGGGCTTACTGATATTGGTTACAATTAATCATCCAATTATAGTAAAAAGGCACATAATTGTAGGAGAACATGTACAGATTCTCTGGTTACTAGAGGAACCAAATCTCAATATTTTACTGGTAAACTATTATAATAACATTTCACATCTGTGTCACCGGCTGAGAGCCTAGGGATGGACCTTTCTATTAGGTCACATCTCTCTGATATCCAACAGCTCACCGACTTTGCGCTGGTGTCAGAGGGTGATGTCTTGCCTCTTCTTGAGTCTCTCAAATCAGGCTCCCCCTCCGATTCGTGCCCTGCCCGGGTACTATCAGAGGTGGCCAGTATTGTCTGTAGGGATGTCACCCAGATCGTGAACCTCTCTCTTTCCTCGGCAGTGGTTCCTGCCGAATGGAAACAGGCTAAGCTTTTGCCGCTTTTGAAGAAACCAGGCCTTGATGCCACTGTTCCCGGAAACTACCGGCCTATTTCCCTGCTGCCTGCACTGACTAAAATCTGTGAGAAAATAGTCTTTCGACAACTAGAAAGCTTTGTTGAGACTTCTAATGTTTTGCATTCAGCTCAATCAGGCTTCAGGGCAGCATATAGTACGGAGACAGCTTTGGTAGAGGTGGCGGAGTCGATTAGGGAGTGTTTGGACGGAGGCGGTAGAGCGGTCCTGATTTTATTGGATCTCTCTGCCGCCTTCGATACCGTTCCCCATACGCTCCTCACTGCCAGGCTCTCTGCTATTGGCGTGAGTGGCAATGCCCTGGCCTGGTTGTCCTCATTCCTCTCGGGTAGGACACAACAGGTCTGGATGCCACCTCATGCCTCAGAACCAAAACCACTCCTTACGGGGGTTCCACAGGGATCTACTCTTAGCCCCCTGCTGTTCAACATTTACATTACCCCCCTGGTGTGCCTTGCGGAACAGTATGGGGCTAAGATTATAGGGTATGCTGATGACACGCAGCTGCTCTTCACTTGGCCTGATGATCATCTGGACACCGCAAAGGTCCATCTTTGCTTGTCCTTAGTGTTTCAATGGCTAAACATGGCCCAGTTGAAATGTAATGAGGACAAATCGGAGGTCCTCTTTTATGGCTCCTTCCCTCCTAGTTTTAAAAACTCACTGTGGCCCCCGGATATCCCATGCCCCAAGGAGATGGGTGGCCCGGCAAAAAATCTTGGGATTTGGTTTGGGGAGGATTTAAGATTTGAGGACCATATAAAAAAACTAACCGGGACCTGTTTTGCCACTCTGAGAATGCTCAGGAAATTTTTCCCATTGCTCCCTAGGGAGGCTAGGGAGACTGTTGCCCGAGCACTCATTTTTAGCAAGGTTGGACTATGCGAACTCTCTGTTCAGCGGCATTCCGGCATATCTGATCAAACGTCTGCTGGTCATTCTGAATGCCGCTGTTCGTCTTCTCTTTAATGTTCCTAGATGGAAGAGCGTTCGGTCTCATATGTCCAGCCTCCACTGGCTCCCAGTTCCTCAACGCATTCTCTTCAAGGCTCTAGTACTTGCGTTCAGAGCCACCCATGACCAAGGACCGGTCTATCTAAAGAAGAGATTTACTCTCTATGTCTCCACAAGAGCTCTTAGGTCATCCTCGCTATTTAAAATGACCCTTCCTAGGTTCAAGCGAACCAGATTGGGTGGACAGTCCATTGTAGTGATAGCGGCTCGAGCCTGGAACGCTCTTCCCTTCCATCTGCGTTCCAGCCAATCGGTAGCCCAATTTAAGAAAAATCTAAAAACCCACCTGTTCAGCAGCAGGACTTAAGACGATCCTTGTTCATTCAGCTTTGCCTTTCTATCGCGCCAGGATACTCCCAAGTAACAGTGCGCGTTACAAAACAATTTACACATATACATTATACATACATACATACATTTTTGATAGTTCCAGGGCTGTAGTGGTCCACGATCTGGCCAGTACCATTGAAAACTTGAATAAAGAGGTTAATGTTTCTTTTGATATGATTTGGGCTGGGGACTTCAATATCCCTTTGTGTAAATTGCCAGCAGGAAAAGTTTGTGGATTTAGTGATGAGTCTGGGATGGACGATCTGCATTTCGCCCATAACAATTATGGAGAGGCGTTAAATTATTTTATAGGCTGTCATGAATTGGAAATTTTAGGCCTTCCTAAAGATGAAAATGGGCATACCATCCCGATCTTTAAGAATAAGCAATCGAGCTCAGTCATTGATCATGTGATCGTTTCCTCTAGCATTATTTCTTGCTGTGCTTCTCCGAGGATTGAAGTAACTACTATTAGCGACCATAATTATGTTATATTGGAAACTACTTTGTGGGGTGAATGTTATGCTAGAGTGGGTAATATGGTCTCTAATGTGGAACCGCATAGACCAAATGGAGTTC
Source organism: Lissotriton helveticus (assembly GCF_964261635.1). NCBI lineage: Eukaryota > Metazoa > Chordata > Amphibia > Caudata > Salamandridae > Lissotriton > Lissotriton helveticus. The sequence continues at coordinate 878,669,562 of NC_136071.1, read as the reverse complement.
GTTTAAGATGGGCAGGGGAAAAAGCCAATGAATTAATCGGTTCTATTGTCAGGGATTGTCTAACAGACATTTCTTTTATCCTTGACAATAGTACTGATTTAAAACAGGTTTTAAATGCTTTTAATGATATTAATAATATTATTAATGCCAAGTTCACTAAATCGATAGGTGGCCAATGTAGAACCGGACCGGGTTGGTTCGATCACCTGTGCACCAGTCTATTAACCAAATTAAAATTAGCACTTGCCAACAAACCGAGGGACACCAACTCTGTAATTAAATTGAGATCAGAATATAAGCTTGCTATTAAGCGGAGGAAAAGTGAGCTACAGCAGTTGGCATGGGACTCTTTAAATCAAGCTGCCGAATTATCTAACAGTACTCTTTTTTGGGTTACTGTTAACTCTCCTTTTCTTAAGGATGAGAACACCCCAGTCCTGAATTTTAATGTCCCGAGTGACGGCTGGATTGCCCATTTTTCTAATATATTTGATTCTAACAGTAGTATGGTCAACAACCCGGATAGATGGCCTGTTTTACCTCTGGATATTACAGCTAGTGAGGTTGAATCTGGCATATACGCCAGAAAGGGGGGTAAAGCCCAGGGCCCGGATGGGGTGCCTATAGATGTGTACAAAACAGCACCCAAGATGTGGAGCCCTCTCTTAGCTATAGTTTTTAATGCTGCCATATGTACGGATGCCCCCGATACATGGGGGGAATCTATTATTATCCCGATACATAAAAAGGGTAGCAGGTCGGATGTAAAAAATTATCGACCTATCTCTCTCCTCGACTCCTCAGTTAAGATCATGAGTAGAGTTATGTTAGCGAGGTTAGAGGAATGGGCTGAACAAGAGGGTATCCTCGCCGATAGCCAATATGGATTTAGAAAAGGCCGGGGCACAATCGATCAGTGTCTAAATTTAGATTTACTGATTGGGAAATATACTGCAGCCAAATCCGGCTCACTCTACCTCTGTTTTGCAGACCTTAGTAGCGCTTTTGATATGGTTGACCATTCAATACTATGGTCAACCTTGCTACAGTTAGGAGCACCAGAGGGTATAATTTATTTTCTGGCTAGGCTGTACGGGAGACTAAAAACATGTGTGCGTTTTGGCACTAAAGGAGAATGTACCCCAAAATTTTATATTAAAAGAGGGATCAGACAGGGCTGTGTACTGGCCCCCCTCCTTTTTATTTTATTTATTAACGGTATCGACGAGATTTTAAAAACTGTCAAAGCAGATGCCCCACAGGTCAAAGGTTCCCCGGTACCGGTGTTATTATACGCCGATGACGCTGTCCTGCTCTCTAGAACACCATTAGGTTTACAGCGTCTGATTGATCGATTTTCTACCTCAATTAAGGATAGGAAATTGATCAATAATAAGGGGAAAACCTATATAATGACATATGGGCTTAAGAATAAGTTTTTAAATTCTTCCTCCTTTTTTATTGATAAAGAAAGGGTGCACCAAGTAGATACCTTTTGTTACCTAGGTATCACCTTCTCTAAAGATGGAAAGTGGCATAATGAGTTTAAAAATATCCGTATTAAAATGGCGAAAAATGCCCATGGTGTTTACAGGTTTGCAGCGAAGGTCGGGGACCGAAGAACCAGGGATATGCTCAAAATCTACCAAGCTAGGTGTATTAGTATCGCACTTTATGGGGCAGGTGTCTGGGGACACAATTGTGCGCACACTTTGCAGCTGGAGGAAAATACTTTTTTTTTTTTTACTTTTGATGTTGCCAACCTCTGCTGCCACTGAGCTGGTCCACCGAGAACTGGACATTAATTTTCTGATTGATCAATTATCTATGAGGCCACTTATGATCTGGCGTTCAATTTGGCTCCAGGAAGAAAAGTCTTTCTCCAGATCGATCATTGAGGATTGGTTTTCTTGGACAAAATTTTAAATATCCCTTGGTTAAATTACGTTGTTAGATGTTTTTCTGAGATTTTTGACTTGAACATCATGGTTGACCCCAGGAAAGCCTTGTTAATACTTAAACAAGAGTTGAAAAAACTAAATTCTTATCCTTTGTTGCAAGGAAACGGGCAGTTGCCAGCGGATCTTTATCCACTGTTACGTTTTACAACAACTTTATTACTGATGAAGGTTTTCCCATCTATTTAGTTTCGGTGACTAGGTCAACACATAAGTATGTGCTGACTAGATTGAGGCATGGTATAGCGCATCACTTAGTGGCACTGCCTACACTTAAGAAACATCCGCAGGGGCCTTGTGTGTGTGATGGCGTATCAAAGCAGAGCACTTTGCTCTTTCTTTTAATTTGTAAACTGTATAAAAATTTTCGTTTTACTTTTCTAAAACCTATGTTTTTAAAGTATAGCATACGTACAGTAAATCAGGCCATGAGATTAGTTTTTAATCTGCAATATGTCGATGTCTGTTTTTTTACTGCTATGTTTTTAACTCAATCAATTAGGGCCAGGAAAAGTATGTGTTTTTAAATCATTTTGTAAAATATACTTGGCTGGTTTCCCTTGTCTGTAATCTGCTGTATTTGTTATATTATGTATGTATTCTTGTGCTTTTATGGTCATTTTTATATGTGCCGAATAAAGCTGAATTGAATTGAGTGAGCCGATGGAAGATGAGTGGTGTGCGTATGTGTGTATTTGTGTATTGATGCCTGCTTCCAGGGGGAAAAGATTGAATAAACAGATCTGCCCGGCTGAAGCTGCACTCTGACCTGCTTCTGCAGGATGATGAGCACAAGAGCTGGAGTCCTCACAGACAATTCTGCCAAGAAAAAGGACGGGTATTTCTCAGAACTTCGCAACAAATAACAGGCACCGATAACTGCATAAACGTATTAACAGTGATTAACATCCATTCCAGAATGGAATGTTGGGAACTGGCCAGTCAATCAAAATGCTTCCTTTGCGGGATATATCATATGTTACAGCCAGGCCAGCAAATGGATCAGTCTGGGTCTGGCAGCTCCCAACCGCTCTCCGATGTGCGGTGAGCGCATAGGGAGCACCTGAGAACAATTATCAGCCTCTCACTGTAATGAATGGGTAAAAAAATATCTCCCTTCTCCCTCACTGCTTCCTCAGACTCTAGCACCTGCCAGCTCGCATATGGCTGTCCATCTCCATTCCTTCGTTGGTGAGAGGGAAGCCTAATCAGCCAAAGAAACAGAAAAACAGCAACAAACCTTTTTCTTTTTTTTCTTGTTTGGTGGATTGGACTTTCCTTTAAAAAACAACAAGGGAAGGAACCCGGACAGCTGTATATGACACAGTCTGCTAAAGAAGAGGAGGGTGAAATGCAGTGGAAGGAAGGTGCTGTTTTCCTCATCCAGTCATTCTGATGAAAGACTACTCCTGCAGTTCTCCCTAGTGTGAGCGGTGGTGGTGGTGGGTGTTAGGCTAAACTGACCTTTTTGCTTGGTATCCAATGGGCGTGATAGACTTTTACATCTCTCACTCACCACACAAGTGACCACATATTCAATGAGGGTCAGTAGTAGAAGAGAGGATAGGGAAATGGGATAAGAGAAAACAGAGACACGAGTCTGTTGTTCACGGATGTCTGCAAGGTGTTGTTCAAGGATGTCTACAAGGTGCATCCAACGCTCTGCACCTTGATATAACGTTTGAAAATCCTGGAAAGCTAAACACACAAATAGTGAGTATCTCAAATACATGCAAACCACCTCACTCTTTGGCACTATGAATTCTCCTATGAAAGAAAAGTTATAGTCTATAGTTATGGTTTCTTCTTGACTTCAGTATAACTGCAAAATAACCAGCCCTGTTAATAAAATATCCTGCTGTTCAAGAATTCCAATGCCTTGTGCTTGACATTCATATATAGATGTGTGCAGCATAGTCCAGTCTAAAAATCCCTTTGTTCTGTCACAGGACTACCTTAGCATAATATAACAAACCCATGTCTCAGAAAAGTTCAGATAACTGTTCAAGAAATAGTACACATTTTGTTTTCATCAACCACACAACTTTATTGAATACTTCTCTGTATTTCTAATGCCCACTTATACAAATCCTTAGGAAACAACAGGTCTTGACAAGCAAAATCTGACATCCATAAAGCGAGGTCCTGCCCAACAGAAACATTGTATCAGGATTGCTTAACACACACTCAGTGAAATACAATGGAAATTATATCTGACAAACTAAGATGGCCATGGACAATTGGGAGCTGTAGTTCATTGTCAGCATGCAGGTATGTAGTGCATTCTCTGGGTCCACCCAGCCTTAGACTAGACAGTATCCTTAGCTGGATGCAACTTGCCGAGAGCTGATCTGGTGAAAGGAACTTAGAACAAACAAACATTGGGTACCAGTTACCATTGCTTGAGCCATACTAAGCTTTGTGCAGCATCTACAGCCAATTTGCTGAGGGTGCTAATAGCCATATTGTTCTTACCTTCAGAGTTAATCAGCCCCTCCTCCCCCGTTATTTACCCTCACCGTTGACTTAAGCTACTATCTGCTGGGAGGGCAACTAACTGCTGTTATTGCCTTGAGGCATGGGCCATGATGTTTAAATAAAGAGATAGCTGAACATCTTAGTGAAAAAATTGACTGAATTGAACAGCAGTTGTATTTATGCACACTTATGTTAAAAACGGCCAAATTTAAAAGCATGTGTTCATGCCCTTTTCTATTACTATGAAGGAATCACTTATGCTATTTTATATTATAAATAAGAGTATGCACTTGTTTCTACTATGTTCTATGTAGGGCAGGCCCTGAGGCTGCACTGCCCGTTCCTCCTGAAACCTTTGCAGTTCTTTTTTAAATCTAGGACAGGCTTCAGCTTGTGATACAATGCAGCATGCTGACAGCACCCTGTCACATACAATGGTGAATAATGACCATCTTTTGAACATCCATGGTTGTGCAACCTCACAAAATATCAGTTTTTTTTATTGCTCTGTGTACAGTGTTCAACAGAATTCTCTCTCATTATTGTGCATACAGCTATAAAATCCCCAAGTGATTTCACTTTAGGGTAAGTGCCAATAAAAAGTTGGTGTGCAATGAGAGAACTGCAAAACTCTTCCTAGAGATCAGTAATGGAGAGAAGAGAAAGGCAACGAGCTCTAACTTGGTCGACAACATTTTGTGCCTGGAAGATGGGAAAACTATAGACAAGTGAACTTTTGGGATATTTTGCTGATGTAAACATATAGTCTCATACATTCGTAGAGTAATGCTTGCTTAATTGTTTTGTGCTACATTACTAGCCATTGATCAGGAGTATTACTGCTTTGGGCGTTTAATACAAATTACTGCACGGGGTAAAGGAAACTCATTTCTGTGAGCCTAATTGGGTAGATGAACTCCACATTCTTATTTTTTCAGTGTTAGTAATCTCAACTCCTGAGGGCTGTGATTAAAAATGTCACAGAACTGTTATACACTTATGGGGTGATTGTGAAAAAATATTGTTTTGTGTGAGCATGCATAGACTTATATATGCAAATTGTTTTTATGTCATGCTAGTTCAGCTTCAATACAAGTGCTAAGATTCCATGTACTGATGTGGGCAGAGTTTTATTAGCAGTTAGTTGTGTCAGGTAGGAATGGTCTCTAGCACTGCTGACTGGCCCATGAGCCATAGGAGCGATATATCCTTCAACTCCTCCTTCATAGAACACGGCGATGTAATGAAACTTGAGAGGGCTCCCCTGCAAAGTACATGGGTGGGGCCTCCTCCGACCACACTCAGGAGCTTTCAGGACAGGGTATTGCCCTGCAGAAGGCCCCTGGATCTCTTGTGCCCCCCCACAGCAGGGCCTTTGTTACGCCACTGAGCGAACACTTTATAAGAAATCTGGGTTTGTTTGCTTTGCATGTATGGGTAGGTGCTTACTCCCAACTACTTTCAAAGCTCAACAGCTGACACCGAAGATACCCTGTCTCTGCCTAGTACTTTTTGATGGTGTTGTAGTGTTTTCTAGATTTTTTTATTTTGTGCTATAACATATTGACAATATATGTTGGATCCAATACGCAAATGTGAATTAACGTGATTACTGTTGGAAAATATTTATTAAGATGTATAGAAATTTATTTAAATATGTATTTCAGTTAGGCCACATTTATGTGCAGCAACCATTTTGGATAAGATGAATGCTCTTCCCTCTATTGTCCTGTTACCATGCGCAACTCCTCTCCCCAAGCTTTGGAGAGGAAAGACAAGCTGAGGTAATGGTTTTTTTCCCCTATTATGAATAGAAAGCTGTCGGTGAACTTTGTGTTCATAAACTGTTACAGTTCCAAGGTCCTTCCACAGTAGTTTTACTGCGTAGACTATGCCTACTCATCAGTATGAAACGCCATTGTAAAATGTATCATATTTTGTTAGAGCATCTCCGGATGACAATAGAATGTAAGGTTCTGGGTGATTTTCTTAAACTGGGATAGTGCTTAAGTGTTATAAGAATGACGTTCATATTTCTGATTTGATAGAGGTTGATACTCTAGATTATATTATGAAAAGTGTGCTAATTACTAATTGGTTATGTAAAAATTGTGCATAAGAACCCCTTAATGCTGGGGTTGAGCTAGATTTTTCATTTTTAATTTAGAGATGATGTCCATATTCTTTATAATTTTGCTGTCCATTTGGGACATTTAATATTTTTGATTCTCTGTATTAATATATATTTGAGAACCTTCATGGCATCGACTTTGTTCTAGTTATTATGACAATTCCTGTAATAAAACGCTTTAACTTTTGGTTGAACAAGCACTCAATTATTGAGTGGGTCCTATTACTATTGAAACTGTTCTGTAATTGAGGTTCAACAACGTCTATGATCCAGTAAACGGTGAAAGAACAGAAAGAGGGAAATCTTTGGTTTGTCCAAATATTTGAGGTATAGTCTTCCTACCACAATGGCACAGCTATTGGCTTCATTTTTAAATGTGTAACAAAACAAAGGAAGTCTAAACATAGGAAACATGCACAACATCGATATTGACAGTATTCTTGTTTGATACAAAGTAGCTTAGTATCTGTCGATGGAAGCCAATCAAGGAGAACCACTGTAAGAATTACAAAGAGTTCTCTTAGTTCTGATGTGCCGGTTCACAAAACTGACCATATTAAACTCGTGTCTCTGTAATAACTTCCTTACATCAAGATAGGTGAAGCTGTGCATCTTTGTTAAATCTTTCTTCAATGTGATTTAAACAGATGATTTATTTGTATTTATGTTGTCTTTAACATTGTTCGCTGTCATCTCCCTTGCTATGTTGATTTACATGTTCAACAGCAATACACCTAAAAACATTTATCCTAAATGAGTTTCCCATATTCATTTGTCAGTTAATGGCTGTGCATAATCTGAGAATTCCTCTGTAGTGTTTTTCTATTCTGAATTTACAAGCTCCATCAGCACTTCCCAAATATGCCATGTTCTGTTCATATGATTACAGTCATGCTAGGTCCAGTCCTCAATTATGTGTTTTTTTAAGAGCTGCTTTTAAAAGTAAGGGCCTAATTTTGACATTGGCACACAGAGGTAAGCCTTTGGGGATGGTGGAGGACTTTACCTATGCCATCCCGAGGGACCTCCACCCGCCAGATTTTGAGTCATCCGCCGGCCTTCGGAACAACTCTATACATTAGTAAAACAACCTAATTGAACTGCATCTGCCTTAATGTACTGCAGCATGACTGGTGCAATATGCTCACTGTGCGCTGCACAAACGTGAACTTTTCTAGCGATATCTGGATTATAATATAAATTTCAAAACAATATGAGATCCAATATCTCAGTTAACCATTCAGCTATTATTTTAATGGATATTGATTTTAATGTCAGAATCAACTACCTAAATTACAAACGACTTCGAGATAGCAGCACTTTTAAATGAATCCTGCAAAATGAGAAATATTGTAAATACTTAACTACTGCAGTAAGGAGACCCTGGCTAAAGAAACAGCTTTTGAGGCTACACATTTTTTTAGGCTATTTTGGCTACAGAACCAGTCTTTGGTTTATAACAAAATCTAATGGGAAAATGAAAAAAAGTTTAGAAGAATCACATTACAAACTTCATGAGCTAGTACAAATCAGATACATTGTAGCATGTTATGATAAACAGATGGTTTTGTTTAGAGTTTGGAAGACAGATTACCCCACCACAAATGGGACAACTATCTAGTCTGCCTTATTACAGATATGTTATATGCTAAGGCACTTAGAATAAGGGGGGCAGGATACATGTCATGTTTGTGACCGAGTGCCTGTCTGCCAAACTCTTAAATAGACCAAGTGTTACCTGAAAATAACCAGTACATTCTTCAGTGTGACATGATCACAAGTCACAAATTTACAGAATGTACTGTTTCCCTCAGAATTCTAAATACAGAAGAACAAAAATCTAGCCAATTGACTTCCTCCTTAACAGAAAGAATTTTACACAGATATGGAATGTTTGATCTGCAAACTGAGAATCAACGATACACTAACGTTTAAATACATTTATTTCAAATAGGAAATTGAAGAATGCCTCAGCTGTGACACTATTTTCCTAATGTACATTCTCCTTACCCAGGTGAGAAAATACATTTAATCAAATGATGAATCAGCAACATGAGTGTATATCTTAGATCTAGACTTATGGCATGTAGCAAATGACAATTTGAATCGGGTGCATAAAAAGCTGATAAGCAGTAAAGCAAGGTACTCCCTTTTTTCACAACAGTACGACAAAAGGGTGATCTGCGGTGAATGCACTGGTTTGGAAGAGTAGTATTAACGGAACATTTGTTATAAAAACGAACATATAGCTTATGTGAAACCTTGATCCTGACTTGGACTTGTCCTGCCTATTTTGAGAGAAGTCAGACAGCCGACAGCGAAGTTTCTGTGTGGGTGTGATATTGCATCTCTCTCGTATTTCTAATGAAATTTGGATGAATGCTTATCTTCAGGTCAGTGTTCATTACAACATTCCTGTAATATGACTAAGTATAGATGGATAGTCCACAATAATTGTAAATATGGATTTAATTTGTTGAAGAGTACATTTTTAACCCCATACTAGAACTGGATGCTTCTTTAAAAAAGAAACGTGCAATACAATGATTTCCCATCAGAATCAGATTATTATTAAACCTTAAATTAAAGGTAGATTTAAAGAGAAAGGTAGATTATCCTTTAATTCAAAAGCTCTTAAACTTGTTTTGTTGGCTTGCAACTGGACTTCGCTTTCTAAATAGCATTGCCTTTTTATTCAATGTTGGGATTAGTAATTTCCCTATCCAACAGTCATCTTTAAGACTGCTCAATTGTTTTCAGAAAACATTCTCTCTGTTTAGTTATTATTATTTTTTTAAAAGACACCTTGTACTTAAAATACTTTGGAGTGTTTCTTGCATTATGTTGATTTCTTCAATGTTCAAATAATCTCATATTTCGATAGAAATTCTGAAATATTTATTTGGTTGCAACTGTTATATATCTTTCAGGAAATACTTTTTCTTTGTAATTGTAATAGCTTACAGTTCCTAGTCTAGATACAACTTTTATAATGCCACAAATTCAGTCAAAATATTGAGGAAAATGAAATACAAAAACTCTAAACACAGACAAAATCCATTAAAAATGATTTGGAGTACAATGACCAGTAGTGTTAGTGATTCTAAACTGTGGATTCAGATTTTTAATTGTAGTGTTTCAAGTGTGAAAAATCAAGCTGTTGATAACATAGGCCAGTTTCATGCTTTCTTCCATTTTGAAGCTGACAACGTGATCACCACTGCTGTTGTTCCCTTGTAATACAGAATTGTGAACTTTTACACTGAAAGATTGAAGCTTTCCCAGTTACACTGGACGTGCAGTACTTAACAAAGGACAACGTAATTGTCCCAGGCTGCCTTACAAACTTTGTATCAACTTGTGCTATCTGAATAGAGTCTGAGAATGACTGAATATAATGTACTAGAATTATGAGAGAATCAGCGAATGTATTTTGTAGTAAAATGTTTCTTCTTGCTCATTTGGCATTGATATACATCCTTGGAATAATGTTTTTATGTAGTGAATGTATGAAATCCTTTGTCTAAAGTCCTATAAAAAAGGACCTTCTTTTCACTGTTAGAGATACCACCATTACCCCACCTTTGAAGTTGTATCGATGCTGGATTTTATATTGAACTTTACTGAGTTCTTTGGAATTATGACTTATGTACTATTATACTAATTTATTGATGGTCTAGCTTATGCATTTCTACCTTATAATCTTTAAGTACACTTTTAAACAATAGCCGTTGTCTGTCATTCTTATGGGAAATGTTATAGCTTTATTTTAATATGTAAGATCTACCGGAAAAGAGATAGGTCCAATCGAGGAGCACCAAACTCTGTACAGAGACTAAACTACTTCCAGTTCGAGCCATTGGCGCACATTGGGCAAGTAACAGGGAGAGACATTTGCGCGCCGACAGGACCAAATGAAACATTTAATACACTTGGAATTTAAATAAGCATAGCAATATTAGCAGCAGAACAATGTACGATTCTTTCTAAAAATAAAAAAATTTTGAAAGGAAGGAGAACACCTCTCAGGTGTTGGTGTTCTCAAGGCTGAAACAAGGCACCGTACCTTGCGGCCTTTTCTGCAACTGGATATTACCACAAAGGAATGGACAGCAGCAAGGGAAGACAAAGGGTGAGCAAAGAAAGGATTGAGGGTTGAGAAGCTTGGGGGTTCTCACCACGACAGCTTCCCTTCAAAACAAAGTGAGGGTTATTGGGAGCAGAAGGAATCAACAGGACAGGTAAACTAACAGCAACATAAGAGGACTGGCAGGGAAGAGAATAATGTAGAATTGAGGGTAATTAAGAGATGGTTCCTGATTGAGAGTCATAAAATATTAACATAGGTAGACATTGTGTGGAGAAAAAAGAAGATGCTCTCTTTTGAGGTGAAGGCACATACACATTTAAAAAACAAAGAAGGTATCATTAAACTGGTTGATTTTTGACTTAAACATAGAATTTTAGGTTCTCATTACTTTTAAAGGAAAACTGCATATTAGAAAAAATAATTTATTCGGTATTATAAGTGCTATTTTGTATTTCATATTGTTTCATTTCTGAAAAGTAACCTAATACCACTAGGTGTGCCACCTTGTTTGTATGTGCGTAAAGTACAGTGCTTGAGAATTTGTAGTGCAAAAACATTTTTAGCCTGGAGTTTTAAATCGGATGCAAAAAATCTTACATGTTTGCAATACAAGCATATGTATGTTTTTCAGTGCAAATCACATAAGGACCTTTTGGACATTTGATGAAACTGTTTTTGTCGATTGTCGTCTAACTCATAGTTTGAGCATTAACTAAATTAAAATATGCTCCCCTCTTTGCAAGAAGCTTTTGATGATTTCCTTGTTCTACTATTTTTCCATTGCTGATCACTGCTATCAAATCTGCATTCTGTACTGTAGAAAGACGGTGAGCGATAACAATGCAAGTCCTTCCTCTTCTTGCTTCTTCAAGAGCCTGTTGCACAACCTGAAAGTTTGAGAAAAGGATAAAGTGCATTATTCAAAGATTATGTAAATCAATCTGTAATGCCAAAATGATTTGGAGGGACTAATGATATACATGTTCTTTAGCTGTTGAGGTAAGCAGGGTTACAGAGCATGAAAGCATAAAATTCAATGGACATGACCACAACATGAATGAGTAGGCACATTTGTGTGACTTCAATCCCTATCACATTGTTCAAGAAGTATTTATTTAAAACAAATGTTTTAAAGAAACACCCTAATTTCTAAAAAAAAAAGTAGATATGCTTAATATTCCCCCCCCCTCAGATTTTTCAATAAATACAATCACCATTAATTTTTGTAAGCAAAGGCGACATCAGAGAATTATGTTACACAAATATACATATTTTCTATGAAGAGTTAAGAAGGGAAGGTGATGATGATGTTTTTTGTGAAGAGTACAAATGCCCCCAGTGGTATCCTTGTGCTACCGAGACGAAGCAGAGAAGGAGAGAGAACACAATGAAATGGAATAAAGGGAAAGAGATAAGGAAGGTACAGGGAAACTGTGGGCCTAATTTAGTGGTTGGCAGATGGGTTACTTCACAGCAAACTTGGCAATATCCTGTCCGCCTTGTTACAAGTGCCACAGGTATAACGCCCTTTTAATAAGGAGGACAGGATATCTGTCACATTTGTGATGGAGTAACCTGTCTGCCTAACCCTGACTAAGGTCCTAAAATGCCATCTAATCTGGAGTGCCCGCATCTTATGAACAACCAGAAGATTATGAGATGCTGTGGGAAGGGCATGAGAAGGGATGTAAAATAGGTATTTGTTTTCAAGATATAGAGGGCTGGTGAAATGGATAGCCCAGTGACAAAAGAACAAGTTACTTACCTTCGGTAACGCTTTTTCTGGTAGATACAATATCTACCTGTGGATTCCTCACCTTGTGAATATCCCCCTGCGTCAGCAACATTCGGAAATTCTTTTCGTAGCTTCACGCCGACGTGGACTCGGACGTCATAGAGGCACGGCATCGCTCGCGACTCCGCTTACGTCACCGACACCTATAATAGGCCCACGCCGGCCTGATGACATCAGTTCCGCCCTTTTTTCCGTGCCTTCGAGGCACACGGACGGACCAATGACGTAGACATATACACAGTATACGCAGTACAAATATCAAGGTAACACACACAGTGTGAGGCAAATGCAATAAAACATTTGACAATAAAATAAATACATAATAGAAACACTAGCATAGAAGAGTGGACAATGGGGAGGCGGGTGGGTCAGTGAGGAATCCACAGGCAGATATTGTATCTACCAGAAAAAGCGTTACCGAAGGTAAGTAACTTGTTCTTCTGATAGATACATCTGCCGTGTGGATTCCTCACCTTGTGAATAGAGTCCCACAGCAGTCCCCACTCCCAGGGGAGGGTGTCCACTCTTCTAGACCAGGAAATCCTGGAGAACAGAGCATGCAAAATGACCGTCCCTCCTCACCTCGGAATCCAAGCAGTAATGCTTCGCGAAAGTGTGGAGGAAAGACCAAGTTGCCGCCCTACAAATATCCTCTACAGGAACACCTCTAGCCAATGCAGAGGTTGACGACTTAGCTCTTGTAGAATGAGCCCTTATTCCCTCTGGTGGTTCCTTACCGGCCAAAGAGTAGCAGATCTTTATACAGAGGACGATCCATCTCGATAAAGTCCTCTTATGGACCGCTCTTCCTCTCTTGCAGCCAGCAAAGCCAATGAAGAGCTGGTCATCCAACCGACAGTCTTTAGTTCTGTCCAAGTAAAAAGACACCGCCCTCTTGGGGTCCAGACGGTGTAATTTCTCCTCCTCCTTGGAAGGGTGTGGGGGAGGATAAAAGGTAGGAAGGGTAATGGATTGACCAAGGTGAAAGGGAGTCACCACCTTAGGGAGAAAAGCAGCCCTGGTCCTAAGAACCATTCGATCAGCATGAATGGTCAAGAAAGGGGGCTTGGAACTAAGAGCTTGAAGCTCACTTACCCTCCTTGCCGAGGTTATTGCAACAAGGAAGACTGTTTTAAGAGTCAGAAGCCTCATAGGACATTTGTGAAGAGGCTCAAAGGGAGCACCCATCAGAAAGGTCAATACAAGATTTAAGTCCCACTGAGGCACAATAAAAGGAGTAGGAGGGAACTTATTCGTGAGGCCCTTCAAAAACCTTAAAACCACAGGAGATTTAAAAAAAGATGGCTGGTCAGGCAAACAGAGAAATGCTGACAGCGCTGAAAGATAGCCCTTCACTGTGGCAACAGCAAGCCCCTGTTGCGCCAGAGAAAGGGCAAACTGGAGAACATCACACAAATGGGCTCTCAAAGGGTCTACAGATTTCTCCCCACACCAAGTGACAAATTTTGACCACCTATAAGAATAGATGGACTTAGTGGAGTCACGCCTGGCTGACAAAATGACATCCACCACGTCAGGCGGGAGAGAAAAAGAACTCAGGTTGCCCCGTTCAATCTCTAGGCATGAAGGTGTAAGGTCTGGAGGTGGGGGTGTAGAACCTGGCCCTCCATCTGGGAGAGGAGATCTGCCCTGTGAGGGATACGGAGCGGCGGGTGAGAGGAGAGGTGGAGAAGGTCTGTATACCACACCCTTCTTGGCCAATCCGGGGCGACCAATATGACTTGGGCCCGGTCTTGGCGAATTTTCCTCAGAACCCGAGGAATCAAAGGTATGGGAGGAAACGCATAAAGGAGTTGCGAGCTCCAACTCAACTGAAACGCGTCCCCCAAGGCTCCTTGCATAGGATACTGGAGACTGCAGAATAACGGGCAGTGAGCATTCTCTTGAGTGGCAAAAAATAGTAAGTAACAAAGTTACAGCAAAGGCTACAGTCGATCCCAGAAAACCGTTAGCGTCGATGACGCGGAAAAAAGGGAACTGATGTCATCACGCCGGCGTGGGCCTATTATAGGCGTCGGTGACGTCAGCGGAGTCGGGAGCGATGCCGTGCCTCTATGACGTCCGAGTCCACGTCGGCGTGAAGCTACGAAAAGAATTTCCGAATGTTGCTGACGCAGGGGGATATTCACAAGGTGAGGAATCCACACGGCAGATGTATCTATCAGAAGTAAAATGCTTTAAAGATGGAGCGCTGAAAAATTGTAAACCAGTAAAGTCTGGAAAGAAGATGGGAGATAGCTGTGTATCGAGAAAGACTATATTATTTTTAGAACAGTTAGACAATTAGAAAATATTTAGGTAATCTCATATACAGAGAGTGGCAATAGTTAAATTGAGGCAAAATTACAGATTGGACCAATTTTCCATTAAGAATGGGGAAAGTAGAAAATGATTTTCCTGAGAAGATTAATGTAAAAATGGCAGTTAATTGCCAAAGACAGACTGGCATCGAAATGACACCAAGATTGTGGACTGAGTAAGTAGGGTGGGTGTGAAGAGAAGATTAGGTGGGCTAACAGAGAGAGAGAGAGAGAGAGAGAGAGGGCTTCCTACAATTAAGACCGCGGTTTGATCCAAGATCAACTAAGCTTCATCCAAGAAGCAATCCCTGTAAAGCAGTCCTGCAGGTAGTTCTGCTGGAGTTTGCCATTTAGTCTAAGCAGTATCTAGGTGTCATCTTTGTACAACACATGATTGAGCCAAATGATTTAATGACCTTGGCAATGAGAAAACATAGATCTTAAATAAGGTAGGTCTCAGTGAAGAGCCCTCTACAACTCCACAGGTAAGAAACTTGAACTCGGAGCTGAAAGGAAGGAGGTGGACTTCCAAGTCAATGCTTCATCCCAGATGTCACATTCACAAAGCCTAGCATTTAGGAAGGGATGTGAGGATGTATTAAAAGCAGCCAACAGATTAAAAATGATATGTGGGTAATACCCTCTGGTTGGAAGCCATAACAAGGTCATGGGCAAAAACAAGAAGAGCAGATTTGGTACTATGCAAATGTCAGAAACAAGACTGGGTGGCATCAAGAAGAAGATGGGACTCTAGATAGAAAGAGATTTGAAAACTGATACTTTGTTTTTAAATTATTTTGGAAGGAAGGGGAACAAGAGAAATGGGTTCGTAATTACTGAGAATATCAGTGGCTTTCCATAAAGGTGGAATAAGGACTGGCTTAAAAGACAAATCACAGAGATCAGTGAGAACAGGCACTATTGTTTGAGAGGACTGCAAAATAACAGAAGAATGCCAAGGATTAGGTGGGGATCCAGATATTATGCTGGGGAGATATTTCTCAATAGATTTTGAAGTGAGAATTCCAAGAAAGAAAGTTAGAGGGCAGAATGTGATACTAGCAGAAGAGAAGACCCAGAGTGGCCAAAAGTATTGGCAATGGTGGACACTGTCAGATGGAAAAAGTCAAAGAAGACAGAATTCTAATGTCAAGGAAAAGGAAGGAGCATTACACAGAAGGATGATGAGTTTAAAAGGACTTTAAAGACTTCAAAAGATGCATTATTGGCTTCCTTAATCTTGGGAACAGTAAAAAAGTGAGCGAACCTCATCATGAAACTTTGTGAATTCTCTGAGAGCTGCGTTATAATGAATTTGGACTTCTGAGGAGTATGTGTGACACCAGGCCATTTTGAGCATTTACAATGGCGTATCACAAGAGTAAGATCAGCGGTACACCAAGAGGTTGGGGGTTGCTATGAGTGATGATAAATATGTAAAAACATATGTATTATTTAGTAAAAGGTAAGTGAAATGCTCTCTAATGGATACACCTTTCTGCAGATTCTTCAGCTTGAAAAATTACCACATCAACTTCTCACAAGAAGCGTGTCAGAGACAGAACAGAGTGTTGAATTTTTACACCAAAATATTTATCCTCTGATTCTAAGTGCACAGGGCAAGTGTGAGGTATTTACCAAACCCAGTAAATATCAACACCATAGTAAATATCAACACCACGTTATTTCCCTCCCATTCTGAGTTTTCTTCTGGAAAAAGAGCGAATACACTTGGAAATGCTGTTTTGCTCACCAATTTCTGCATGTATCAGAGTTTACTTCATGCTTTTCCTCCAGTATATGTAGGCAGAGTAGTCCTGAAATTCATTGGGGGAAAACTGCAGGGAGTTGTGCTTACTATAAATCAGAGAATTCTGATCCTTACACAAACAGGTTGGCAGATGGAGAAATTTACCAACACACTTGTAAACAGACTCTTAGTGAAACCATCCAACCGAATACAGTCATGCTCCCTAAATCCAATTCAAGACATTAACATTTCATGAATGGGTACGGAAATGATTAAGTCACCACTTGACATAGTAACCTATTCTCAAGAGATGAACTGCCAGCATCTGAAGTTGCTGTTATCTCTCTAACAGACCCAGCTCTTGAAGCTTCAGGTGACCCTGCCTGCATTTTTCATAGTATATCTTAACCGAGAGGATGACACATGGGCATTTTGGTGTTTTCTTACAATCTTGACACTCTTAGGCCCAAAGTAACCAGTGAACGCTTGATCACTGATCCTGTGCTCCTCCCTTCTCTTCCCTAGTCAGCTATGAGCTTTTCTGCAGACTACATAATGAAAATGTTATTCCAGATTGGACAGTCATGGCACAAGAGACAATGACGGTAAAGTTAGCATTGTGCAAACTAAAATTCCAAACCATCATTTGGCAGAAAACAAGAAAAGTTATTTACAACTATTTGGTGTGTAGAGGTGCCTCAGAAAATGCTTATAATTCTGTAACTCTATTCTTCCAGTCTAACAGTGATGAAAAATACATCTGGGTGTCAAAACCAGTAGCAGCCAGGAACATAACAGTTTGAAGTGTATACCGTTAAGAGATGGACACACTAAATAAAGACCCAACAAAAGTCATCACTAATGGAACTAGAGAGAAAGAATTTAGAAGCTTTTTTAAAAGTCTGTACTCTTTTGCAAGTAAAAAAGAGAACCTTAATACAGAGTTTAAAAATAAAGGGCAATGGTTTTTATGAATTCCTTGATTGTTCTTCATTTATATAACTCTGTGCTAAAAAAAAGCAAAATGTGAGAATCTTCTGCTATCATGAAACGATTATATTCTTGAATTCGCCATTCTCCGTTCTTACTGCAGATCCCTGAATAAATTTAATTGGTTGAAGTGTGTCTGACTACATCTACCACGTCTGTTATCTCCACAACAAGAAAGAGTATGCTTCTATCGATATGATATTTAAACTTCAAAGCATGAAGCATGAAGATTTAGGGTGCAAATGTTGAAAGCATGACTGCTTCTTGTTGCAGGAAAAGATCATTTGAGGCTGAATGTGGTCCCCATTGAAACTTCTTCTGCGAATTACTGTGAATAACAAATATCACATTTTCAATTCACATGGAAAGGAAACGGGTCCTCTTGGTCATTCCCCCATTACTCTTGCTAAATATTCCATTCAATACTTTAGGGTGGAGTTCCTTCTACTGAGAGCATCTGCTTTCCTATTGTTCAATCTCTGTCAATATCTGCCTTTGACATGCAGGTATTAGAGGAAGGAAAGCTGTGAAGGCCAGGCTCATTGCCTCACTTTTCAAAGAACTCAACGGGCAATCAATAATGAAGCGTAGCGTGGATTACGGCTCTCTTCCAAATATTGACAACCCTCACCAGTCTGTCTGTGGTAGAAGGTCTACGTTTACAAAGGTTGAGATAAAAGATGATAATGGCATGCACTGATAATTTAGTTTCTGTTGGATGGTTTTCATAGGAGACTGGCAGTTGCTATTCTTGAGCGTGGAAAGCTGCAATTAATTGTTCCTGTAGTAATATGAATAATTTAGAGGATCTAGTATTCAATCAGTTGTGTGGCATTTTGCATATTTGCTACCCTACAATGGTGTTCCCCACTTGGAAACTTCCATTGGTATTGAAAACTTTTCTCATCCATTAAAACATGTCGCACAGGCTCTCGTAGATATGCTTTCTTTCAAGTTCTGTTTTTAGTAGCAGGTGCTTGGGTCTGGCAGCTTGCTATTGTGGTGGCCCTGGCATATGGACACATGTTTCAAAGGATTGTTTTAAGCCGGGCAACTTTGTTGGGTAAGGAATATTTCTTCGGATCTGAAAGGTTGAAGAAAGTTGGCACTTTCTTTTAGCTCTAATCAAAAAGGTTGACGTTGCAATTACTACACTCTGTAGATAGAGTTGTGGACAATCTCAGCTGCCTGTGAGTTAGCTAACGGGATTTGCTTCCACTGCTACATGGCTATTTCACTAGGCAAACATCAGCCTCCTGGGCAAACATTTGGCTTTCCAGGAGTAAATGTCTGCAGAAGATCCAAATGGCAACATCCTCATACTTTAATCACAGATTATCAGCTGTAAAGAGTCTTTTGAGAAGGGTTCTTTTGTTTTACATTTTCATGCTATGTGCAGTTGGTAACTCTATGTTCAATAAACTCATGTGACAAAAGAAATGTGCTGGCTCAAGCATCTGTCTTAGTATCCTTTGTCACAGGCTCTTTGGTTTGGTTTTGTATCATTCTCATTTGTATAAAGTAAACAAGACCAAAGTGAAACGAGGTGACAATGTGACACTACTTAGTGGTAATCACAATTACACTAAGGGCCAGATGTAGGTAGCAATACCGGTCGGTAACGGCCGAAATAACCGAATTTCGGCCGTTACGGACCGGTATTAGGCATCTGAGATGTAGGGGCCATATTTAGGGATTCGGTAATTTACCGAATCGGTAATTTAAGGAATCGGTAAATTACCGAATTCCTAAAATACCGATTCGGTAAATTACCGAATCCTTAATGTAGGGAGCACTCAAGTGAGTGCATTTGTCATTTAAGGATTCGTTATTTACCACCAACTACAAGTTGGTGGTAAATACCGAATACCTTTAAAAAAGCAATTATTTGCTTTTTTAAAGTGCCATGTGGCAGACATACATGCCCTTAGGGCATGTATGTGGGCCATATTTGCACCGATGCACTATTCAGTGGTGCAACAGGGTGTCAATGTGACACCCTGCCACCCATGTAAATGGTCTCCAGGCCCATAGGAATGAATGGGAATTACCGATTTGGTAAATACCGATTCCGAATCGGTAATACCAAATATTACCGATTCGGTAAAATGTACCGGATCTTTATCTACATCCCATTTACCGATTCTGAAATACCGATTCGGTAAAATTCGGTATTTTAGAATCGGTAAATGGGAATTACCTATATCTGGCCCTAAGTCTTTTATTTGTCATGATAAATAGAACCTCAATATTTTACGGTGAGGTTCTGCTGAAGCATCAGAGATGCTTCAGTATTATAGTCCAGGAAGAAGATAGGGTACGTTTTTTCATATATTGATGCACATTTTGGGTAAGTTTTCTTCATATATTGATGCACATTTTGGGGAAAAGCACAGAATGCTTGAAGGTCTTTTTGTTCTTGGTCACAAGCAACACAATCTGAATTCACAATTAACTTGAGCAACATGGCTTGGGTGACACGAAATAGATGTGATTCTGTTAAGGTGGAGTGAGTGATGCTGTCCTGGAGCAGATGTAAATGCTTCATAAAATGTCTACAGCCTTACGGGGGTAGGGTCCCAGGATATGGAGCTGATTGGGGAGTCGTTGAAGGAGAGCAGCTGGGCCACTGGCACGGGACAGAAAGGGTTTGCTGGCCTTATCTAATCGGGTCAGGGAAGGGTCTGGCTAAGAAAGCGTTTGGCTGTCTCAGATTTTAAAATTATCCTTCAGTAAAAGCAGAAATTCAAGCCAGTGGGTGTAAAATGGCAGCACAATCCATATCCGGAATCAGGTCGCTCAGAGAAGTCATGTAGCACAGGGCTGTTACAGTTGCTTTGGGGCATATTTACTAAAAACTCATGGCAAAGCACTGCAGCAACCAATTTTGCAGCACTGTGTTGCTTGGGAGGGAGCAAGCAGGACAGCGCTATATTAACTAATATAAGGTGCTGCCCTAGTGCTTGTGAACAATCAGGCTGTCTAGTGCCACACACATACCTTTCTCCCCAAACCTTTCTCACTTTGGATGTGTGCTGTACAGTACAGCACACATTCAAAGTCAAACATTTCTCCTTTAAACACTTGCCTCAAAAAGGTTTTATTTTTTTGGTGCAAAACGCCATCTACCATTGTTAGTAGGTAGGGCTTTGCATCAAGAAGCAAGGGTGGGTGCATAGAAATATCCATACACTACCAATTGAATACCCCGTTGAAGGAAAGTAAGGCAAAGAAGCATTATTTTCAGGCATCAGAAAGTAACTACAATATAAACAATTTATAACTGGGTTTAACACTTTAGTGATGTAAACCTTGTGTAAAATGTTAATAAATAATTCCCGTACTCTGCGAAATCTGCTGTAATGCTTCAGTGTCCCAAAAGACTATATGTATTAAGATAAGGGAAGACGTTTCGCACAGCTGAGGGGGACGTGAAACAGGACTACCTGTCCCAGCACCGAGCGGGGGCCGACGAGTGTGTGCTATAGCCCCTCCCTCCACCCCGGCAGCACTTCTTCAACAACGGGCGGGCCCGTTTTATCCCGTTCAAGACCACGAGAGGCCGGGCCGGGCCCCCCCTACCTATCTGACCACTTCCAAAAGGTTAGTGCTGTTTAATCGTCCAGTCTTCCATGAGTTGGCGTCTAATTTGGTACCTGCATCATCTAGTCCTGCTGTATAATTTCATTTTAGGATTTTTTCAGATGGCCGCTAATGGAGGAAAGGGGGTTCAGTGGTGGGCAACTTGGACCAATTTTTGGTAAGAGCTACGTCGGTACTGGCACATGAAATCGCCCTGACTGAGCGGCGCTTATCGCTGGATCCCATGGCTTCGAAACGATCTTCTCTGGGTGACCTAAGACACGCAAGGTCACCTGAGCAGCATATTGCAATGATTGATAACTCTACTTCAGTGCATGGAGGAAGCCACCGCCCCTCGTTGGCCCCAAAGAATCTTGTTAACTTGCCCTCATCATCGGAGCTTGTACTGGCTGTTGAGCTCGCTGTTTTGCCCCCCAGAGACTCTGCCAGAAGCTCACCTTCTCGCCCCTTGACTAGGTCTGGTTGCAATTCCTCCCAGCAAACTGTGGCCCAACCACTGGCACCAGCTATAAAGACAAAGCTGGAAGGGGCCTGGCAGAGGAATAAAAATCAAAAAAAACCTAAACTCCAAAAACACTCTAGAGCTGGTGTGGTCTATCACAATTCCACCAGGGGCGGAGACCCTTTCACCATTGTGCTCGATGGGGTTGTCAGGCCTAGATTCTACAGAGGCTTGTCCCCTACGAGATGAAGTGGACCTACTGGCAAAAATGGGAGCCCACTTTACCTCATCTCTTCGCCCGCTCCTCGACAGACTCTCCCTCATAGAGGACAAACTCTTGCATATTGAAACCTGTTTGGACCTGAATAAATCAACCAGTAACTTGCTGGGGGGTCAGTTGGGTTCAGCTGGGGCGATTTCTGCTCCAGCGCACATTTCCCTAGCTCCAAATGGCTTACTATCTGTACCCCCAAGTAACCTGATATTACCTACTTCTAGGGGCATAGCTGAGTCGGGCCCCCTTGAGAATTTGGGCAATGCACTCCATGGGGAGGGAGACTGTAATGAGATCTCAAACCAAGTAACTTCTTCCGAGGAGGGTGGTGTAATGCTGGTTCCTAGGGGGAAGATAAACCTGATACTTCACAGAGACCCGGGTCATTCTCTAGTCTCCCATGTATAGATCTGCCACCAGAATCAATCCCGTACGTTGTCGTCTTGGCCGGTGTCCCTGAGCTGCCCCTTGGCAAGGAGGAATCATATCCCGATCTCAAAAACAAATGTTCCCATTGGTTAAACCTCAATAGACCACTCCCACCACAGGAACAGAGTGAAATCTTTTTTGCCCGGAGAGTTAGCTGGGTGGGCCAGCGTAAGAAGGACATCGAGGGCGATTGTATCCTGATCAA
Source organism: Lissotriton helveticus (assembly GCF_964261635.1). Lineage (NCBI taxonomy): Eukaryota > Metazoa > Chordata > Amphibia > Caudata > Salamandridae > Lissotriton > Lissotriton helveticus. The sequence continues at coordinate 878,647,096 of NC_136071.1, read as the reverse complement.
CTTCAGAGATTGTCAGGTGGTTAAGTACATATGTGACTGGCAGCTAACAAGGGCACCCTCACTGATAAGGTCCCTTTCCCTAACCTACTTTTACCCCCCTCTTCCACTTTATCCTTTTCCAGATAGTTGGGGTCAACGTCGGGTAGGTAGGGAATGTTTGCCACAGGTGGGAAGAAAAAATAACAGTTACGCTAATTCTGACGCTCCCTTCCCTTTTGTTCTCCCCCTAAACAATAGATTCAGCACCCTAGACCAAGTTGATTGACTGACTTGTTGCAGTCAAGTTTCACGACCTGATGAGGGAGACACGAGTAAAGACCAGTTATTGACACTGATGAGGGTTCTAATAGTTGAGGATACCCATAGGGGAGCCAATGATAATAGTGAGGGGGATACAAACTGCAGCCCATCTGGGAGTTCGCAAGCGACTACCGTTACCGAGGGAGAACTTACCCGCCCCGTACGTCATAGTAATTAATATGGGTCAGGAAGAGGTGATGTTTGATAACTCTTCATTGAGAAGTAATGATTGGGTCCAAACAGAGAATGCTGAAGTGGAAATAGTGAGCCACTACAACTTTAGGCCTGAAAGTACGGGACGAAAGAGAATTAGCGCAGCCCCTATTCCAGGGTTAAGGATATTATCATGGAATATAGCTGGGCTCAAAGCAAAAATGGATATCCCTGAGTGGGGCGAGTTTATCGACTCACATGAGATCTCCCTATTTCAAGAGACCTGGGCTTTGGAGTCGATGCACAGATCTGGTTTTGCAATTTATAGTAAAGCGGCCACTCAGGGGCCAAGGGACAGGCCTTCCGGAGGGTTGGGCATCTGGGTCGCTACACATCTTGGTTGTTCAGTCAAGCCGATAGACACCCACTCTCCTGATATCATATGTGTTGTGCTTTCCCCTAAGAATTCCCCTAAGCTGGTGATTATCAACGTATACTCACGCCCTGTTAAGCATGGGCAGACCACGCAGACATTGGACTGCTTGACTGCCTTTCTCTCTACGCTACCTGAGCAAATCTTCCCTATTATTGGCGGGGACTTCAACTCACATTTTGAACCCTTAAATGGTCTATCCCACCCCACGAGCGATCCCAGCATGCAACCACTACCCCCTGAGGGCTTGGACCCCTCTAGCTCTGCAATTGACCACATTAGCTCTGAATCATTCTCTGAGAGCGTGTAATGGCCGATTGTTTGCGGACAATCCAGGGAAATATACATTTGAAAGAAATGGCCAGGCGTCGACAATAGATTATATCCTGGTGAAGGTGGACATCTGGCATAGGATAGTAAACTTTCTGGTCCAGTGTTGTCCCGAAAGTGATCACAATCCTTTAGTCATTACTCTGGATTGGTGTAACTTGGCAGTTGGGAACGCTGAGATTGCTCAGCCGACCCCGGACTTAATCGCTGTAGAGGGTGAGAGAAGAATCCGCTGGGCAACCTTCATACAAATGCCTGAGGCAAAGGATTCGTTGTATAAATCGATTCTCCCCTTTCTGGAAAAGGCTAGTCTTATTCCAGACATATGTAGTGATATTGATTGCTTAGAGGAGTTGGGGGCAAATCATCAGGACTTGGTTGGAATACTGGCTGAGTATTTTCATACTTCTTCAACCAAGAAAAGGAAGGAAAAAAGTGGTAACAGTCCTAGGTACAATAGGGCATGTAAAGAAGCAAGGACTGATTTATTGATTAAATTACGTGAGGGGGACGTCGCACCTATCAGCAAAAAATAAATGCAAAATCCGAATGGGAGACTGAGAGGTGGCAGTCTATCAAGAAAGCCCTAGATGATAGGGACACGTGAGGGTTCTGGAACTTGGTCAAGACAGGCAACCCTGACGGTAAGAACGCAATTGAGCCAAACCTCGGGGAGGAAGTTTAGCAATCCCACTTTGAAAAATTATATTCAAAGTCTCAAGTAGGAACTGCCGTAGCGGGGCCACTTGTGAATGATCTTTCTCATGTTTTATCTGCCGACATTCCCCCTTGCTCTCTGGGCGAGGTATCAGTGGCCTTGACCAAAGTCCTGGCAAATAAGCCTCCTGGGTTGGACAGGGTCCCAGGAGATCTATATAAATCTGAGCAGGCAGTTTGGGCCCCTTATCTAAGGTCCCTTTTTAATGCAATCCTCCAGGGTTTGACACCCTCCCAAACGGGGGCGGGTGCCGAGATCATTCCAATTTTTAAAAAAGGTTGCCCCGTAGAGCCGGCTAATTACAGACCTATTAGCCTTATTGACGTATCGCAAAAAATCTTTGCACGTGTCCTTTTGGGAAGACTTCAGAACTGGATTGACTACCATAACATACTGACCCCCCTCCAAGCGGGATTTAGATCAAAAACCTCAACCATAGATCAGTTGTTTAGACTTCAACTGATCTATTGGAAAACCATCATCTTGGAGGGAGGATCACTTTACTTAACATTCGTTGACCTCAAGTCGGCATTCGATCTGGTTGACCGAGACCAGCTGTGGGGCCTCCTTGTAGAAATGGAGGTTCCAGTCTATCTTTGCCAACAGTTACGAAACCTCCATGCAGATACTTTTGCCAAAATTAGGTATGGGAATAGAGGGGAACTTTCAGCTCCGATCCCCGTAGAGAAGGGCGTAAGGTAGCGTCCTTGCTCCAACACCCTTTTCCCTTTTTCTAAATGGGCTAATTGCTGATCTCTAAGCGGCTAAGGACATAGATTCTCCTAAACTTGCAAGCCGCAAAATGCCAGCACTAATGTTTGCGGATGACATGCTGCTACTATTGAAAACACCAATGGGGATGCAGCGTGTCCTAGAGACATTTAGCTCTTTTTGTAAGAAAAGGACCCTTAAGGTGAATTTAAAGAAAACTAGGTATATGGTCTATACCACAAACTGCCCACATCCCAAAATGGATTCAATTGCCCTTGAGAGAGTACCTGTTTTTGAATATCTGGGGCTTACCCTAAACGATACTATGGATTTGGGCCCACAGATGTCCAGGGGAATCTAAAACTCACCCAGGTTAGTGGGGGGATTCTAAAAATACACAGGAGTTGTGCAGTAAAGGAGGTTATCGGCCCCCCTGTAGAAATCTATAAAGTTCAAGCAAGGGGTGCTTCCTTGTATGGTGCGCAACTTTGGGGCCACTCACAGACTAAAGCATTGAGCACAAACGAGAATAACTTTTTAAGACAACTATTGGCTCTTCCTAACAGCGCCCCTCTAATCCCCTTACGGATGGACCTTGGTATTCTCCCCATTGCCGAAGTGATTGCCTCTCGTCCATTACTTTACTGGCGACAGCTATGGAGCACTCCTGAGCTGATGAACTATAGAGAGGAATTAAAATCAGTAATGTTCACTTTAGGGGCGGGGAAAAGCCCTTGGTTATCCTATATTTGGAACACCTTCCGTCAAATCGGAAGGAGCGATATGTGGTCTTCACCAGAGGAGTCATGTCCTGCCACCTCCAAACAGTCGCTAAACTCTGCTATCAAAGAATTCCATCCTATGTCCATCTATAGGGTGACACAGACATCAAGTTTAACTTCTAGGTTTCTGGATGTACAGTCACTCTATAAAATGGAGCCGGCCTTAGACCTTATCCAACCATCCCTAGCAAAGAAACTGTTCCTCCAACTTCGACACGGGACACTCCCGCTATATGCATTTTCTAATAACTGGTATGGAGCTAAAAAACTATTATGTCCCGGGTGCAAGGAGTCCGAAGAAACTGAGGCCCACGTGATCTTTTTTTGCCCTGCCTACAAGGCTCCAAGATCAAAGTGAGTTCTCCAACTCTGCAGGAATTTTGGAATCAGGAACTTTAGAGTTGTTCTCAGGCTATTTAAGTATGATACACACCCAGTTTTTGTTGCTGCTATAACAAAGTTGCTTTTAGCAATGTGGTGTAAGCGCAGATGTTTAGTGAAAAGCTAAGGCTGTGTAGGGTAATGACTCTCCCTATTTTAATGTTTCCCTTCCAGTGGTAAATAAATAAATAATACCCTATTTTTGAATGAATAAATGAATAACAGATAGCTCAATAAATAAGAGTCAAGATTCGAGGTAGTAGGAGTTTTGCAGGTTTAATACAGCATAAGGACAGGAATAGGACCACCTGCACAGGAATAGGATGGCAGCGCTGCCGGGGACAGGATCGGGAATGATGGCGTAACTTTTAATAACAGTACATGAGCATATATACATAACGCAAACACATAGCATTACATTGCATTAGGCGTAGCGGTGGGTGGAGCAGTAGGCGTGACGCGCAGCAGTCGCGAAAGATAAGGGTGAAAAGAGGTGTAACAGGGCGTATACATAGACATGTGATGCAAACGTAACAGAATATGTCATGAATGGGGCGGAAACCATGGAGGGGGCTACCTGAGGAGCCGGGACCTCTAACCTGATGGTGCGCGCAAACTGGCAATGACGTATCACTAGGAGAAGCTGGGGGCTTCGAACTCTGTGCTAGGAGCAGAGACTGAAGTCTGGAGAGTCAGGGCGACATGTACCTAAGCAGTATCTAGTATCTGATGTTTAGGGAACATGTTGATATAAACTAGAAGTCAGGAGGGGAAAGGCTAACAGACACTAAGACTGGACCATGCATTATTCTACATGTAGTGCGTGATGAAGAATATTAAATGACCATTAATACAGTATTTCTCTAACATGGGGCCGTAAAGGCTAGACAATGACGGAAACTATTGATGCAGTTCAGTAGCTTTAGGAATGCGGAGGAAGAGGACTGAACTGATAATCTGGAATCATAACATACTCTTGGCAGACTCAGAGGCAGGGCCAAGCTGAACCGGGCACTGCGAGGCAGGCAGTAGGTGAAGGGTCGAGGATACAGGTGGGGGTTGTATCACTCCTCCGCGGGGCTTCAGGAGACAGGAGACAGGAGCTGAATCTGGTGTCCGGGCCCTTTTGAGGCCTAGAAACGGGGACTTTACAATGGAATAACGTGCACACTGAGAAACGTGGCAACGTAGCTTTACATAGGCCTGATATTCGTAGTATTCACGAGAACTGGAAACTGGCATACTAGAGGTGGACACAACTGTAATTGCGTCTTTAATCAAACATGGGGAATAACATATGCATATTGATCATGCACATATAACATATGATGGAGGACGCGTAGGGACACAGAACATGGCAAAATTTACTTTTCCACATTCCCTCCTTGTCACTACGTTTCATCAGGAAACATCAATATTCATGATACCATCTATCATTTCATACAGTATCATTTGCTCGTCTCGAATTTTCTTGGAACGGGATTTAGAACGGGGCTTGGGACTAGGAATACAAGAGGTAGCACAAATGCCGCAAAGCGCAGGGCCACATTGTATACAGAGGCAGCAGCTGAATATAATCGCTACTGCAATACCTAGAAAGGACAAGACTTTCCATCCCCAGGCGGAAATTATATTCCAGAACCAACCGGACCATGTCCAGGTGCCTGGATCTTGGTGTAACAGATGGGCAATTTTATGGAGTCTGGTTATAGCTGAATAAACAGACGGCGCGTTATTTGGAATGAAAATGCAGCAACTAGATCCGATGACTCTACAGGCCCCGCCCCTATCGGCCAGTATGACGTCAAGGACGAGACGATTTTGCAAAACTACAAATCTCATAGCAGATTGCTCTTCGGTTAAGTTACCTAGAGCAGAGGCAGTCTCATTTACTACAGCTTCAAGGGTTCTGGTTAACCTGCGGATTAGTTTACTATTCTGGATAGGTCCTATAAAGAAAAAGAATCCTCTATTGAAATCTGTATACTGTTCTAGAGCAGTTTCAGTATAATCGACAATTGGGGACTCCCTTCTATGTCTAATGTGTACTAGATGTGTGTTTCTATGATAATCAGATGGGGCTAGGAAAACTGGTGGCAGTAGGAAGGCAATGTAACAGGTTCCCTCCCAATCGAGGGGCAGACGAACATATGCAGTTTGACCACAAATAAAATAAGAATGACGTGAAGCTTTGAAGATAGATTTCCCACTGTCACTATACTTGACAATAGTAGTACAATCACTATGTCCTACGTGTATGGAACCATTATTTCGGACACATAATTCGCCTTTGACTGGTAGTACTGAAATTGCAGGTAAATCTGGAGTGGAATCAGACTGAACATTCAGGACCATGAAATTCGAAGAATAATTACCTAAATTGTAAACTTCATTTTCTAGATCTAACCCGGTTCTGTGGGGAAGACCTTGCTTGTCTGGAAAACATGTACTGTTAAGAAAAGACATATCTGTTGAGGATGACGTTAACGTGGACCATGCTCCACACGAACCATTATGTGAAAAAGGATAAGGAAAGAGTGGCAGAACTCCCTTCGGTGTCTGGAAAGGGGGGAGTCGACCACACACCCAACAATTAGTGGCATTGCTGGTTTGGTGTGAATAATGTAACATGCGGATGAAAGAATTATTTCGCATAGCGAGGCGGTAAGAGAGTTCATGAGGAGGCAGATCACTAAACGTGTGTTCTACTGTAGCATTAGAAGACGTATTTACATGAGAAACTGGGAAACACAGGTAAAATGCATAACTGGTGCAGGAAATCATAATGCTGAGAAATAATATGAAACATAGAAAAATGATACATCGGATTGAGTTTTGACTAACTCTCTCACTATGGGGGTCTATTTTATACATGTCAGAAACAGTCTAACCGTTTCACCTAGGGGAGGACTTAGACAATCAAACTGGCTGACTTATTTTACTAGACCGGAGTTTCAACTTATACTCCTGCTGCGGAGTTTTCTCTAACAGGGGAGGGTTTGTAGCAATGTCTTTTGCGGGACAGTCCTTGAGAACAATATTTTGGCAATCCTTCAAATCCTGGGAAATGTTCTTTGAGACGGGTTTCAGTCCATAAAACTTCTTCACGTGCGAAAGGTGCACCCAGCCTTTGCGACCCTCCAACTTCACGGCCGTACGGGTGGCGAGGAGGACCTGTCGGGGCTCCTTCCAGCGTGGCTCCAGCGGACTTGAGCGGTCAAAATTCCGGACAAGGACCATGGATCCTGGAACGATTTCATGCGGTGCCACCTCGGTATTGTCTGGAAATGCGGCGGCAACCTGTGAACGACAAGAGTTGAGGGCAGACATCAAGGAAGCTAGGTAATCTGTCAGCATATTACTTGAAACATCGGTAATACTTCGGGGTCTAGGAGTACCCCACATGTTAGGGGGGCGGCCGAAAACGACCTCATACGGGGACAGACCTGATCTGGAATGTGCGACCATGCGCATATAGAACAAGGCAACTGGCAGAGCTACTAGCCAGTCCACACCTTTCTCTTTACAAATTTTTGCGATGCGAATTTTCAGGGTCTGGTTATGTCTCTCTACGAGACCGGCTGCTTCAGGATGGCGTACACAATGGAACTTCCACTGGTACCCTAACAATAGGGAAACGTGTTTCATTAACTCTGATGAGAATGGCTGGCCGTTATCAGAATATACGACCCTAGGGAGTCCATAACGGGGGAAGAACTCACGAACCAACTGCTTGGCAGTGGTCGCAGCTGTGTAATCTGGGACTGGATATGCTTCTGTCCACCTGGACAAAGCGCATACAACTACAAGGACATACTTGAAACCTCGACATCGCTCCATCTGAATATAATCCATCTGGAGGACTTCAAAAGGGTGGTCAGGAGGCTGGAATCCCCCTTGTTCCACCGGGACACTTTTACCTGGATTAAACTGACAACATATCATACAGGTACGGACTTTCTGCTTGGCTGCAGCTCGTAAATGCTTGTTGAACCAAATGTTCTGGATACTGTCTAACATAGCTTTTTCTCCTAAATGTGCTGGACTATGTGCGGTATTGATAATGACTTGAACCATAGAGTCGGGGAGAAACCATGTGGCTCTACCCTTCGTTAACCATCCTTGATCTGTCTGGACCCCTCCTTGTTCGGACCATTTCTTGATTTCTTCAGGAGTAGCATGTAACTGGATATCTATGACATCTTGTGTAGGGTCCTTAACTGTCATGCATGTAGTCGGATCTGGAGTGTGTGTCATGTTAACTGGAATGTCTGGAGTCTGTGCTGTAAGCTTGGCTGTGCGATCTGCTAGATCGTTACCCTGGGAAATAATGTCAGTAACTTTCGTATGTGCTTTGCACTTCATGATAGCAATGGATGTCGGTAAATGTATGGCATCTAACAGAGCTTGAATAAGGAGACCATGCTGAATCTTGGTTCCATGAGAAGTCATGAAACCTCTCTCCTGCCAGAGCACTCCAAAGTCGTGTACAACTCCGAATGCGTAGCGTGAATCTGTGTAAACATTAACTTTCCGGTTCTTAGCGTGTATGCAGGCTTGTGTCAGAGCAACTAGCTCTGCTGCTTGAGCGGACAGGGTGTCAATACGGTGTGTTTCAATAACCTCGGTGTCGGTAGTCACTGCATATGCGGCGACTAGTTCTCCTGTACTTGTTCTCATACATGAACCATCCACATAAAGTGTCAGGTCGGGATCTGGTAACGGAATATCTGTCAGATCTTGTCTTGGCTTTGTCGTAATGTTAACTACTTCCACACAGTCATGTGTGTCCGGACTTAAAGTAACTGATGGTAACAATGTAGCAGGATTTAAAACGTTGCAGCGTCTGATTTCTATGTGTGGCTGGAACAGTGTCAATTCATAACCTGTTAAACGTGCAATTGTCAAATGCTGAGTCTGTGTTCGGTTTAAAAGAACTTCCACGGAGTGTGGAACTTGTACTGTCAGGGAGTGTCCTAAGACTATGGAATCACTTTGTCTGATAGCTAGTGCTGTGGCTGCAACTGACTTGAGGCACGCAGGCAGAGCCTGGGCTACAGGATCTAATGTGCTCGAAAAATAAGCACATGGCTTGTATTGTCCTGCTTGATCTTGTGTGAGAACAGATAATGCTGTACCTTCACGTTCAGTGACGAAAAGTGTAAAAGGCTTACTGTAGTTTGGTGTAGCTAGAACTGGAGCTTGACATAGGGCTTTCTTTAACTCATTGAAACTGAGTGTATGTTCAGATGTCCAAGGGAGGACAGTCGATACGGCTGCCTCCTGTGTCGTTAACTGTATCAGTGGCTTGGCTAGGAATGCATACTGAGGAATCCATTGTCGGCAATAAGAAGTGAGGCCGATAAAAGCACGTACCTCCTTCTGGGTCTTGCGCTGAGGAAGACTCGCTATTAACTGGATACGGTCTGGTGTCAACTGCCTACCCCTCTTGGACAGTAAGTGTCCCAAGTAGACCACTTGCTGGACACAGAATTGAAGCTTAGAAGGGGACACCTTGTGCCCCATCTCGGCTAGGAAATACAAGACTGTAAGGGATGCTCGCTCGCAATCACGTTCAGAACGGGCTGTGATCAGTAGATCATCGACATACTGGAGCAGGGCAGTGTCAGTTGGCATGTGAATGTTGTCTAGTTGTCTCTTGAGTGCTTGACTGTAAATACTAGGACTTTCTGTGAAACCTTGAGGAGCTCGTGTGAACATATAGCTCCTTCCATTTAAACAAAATCCGAAAAGGAACTGGCTGTCTGGATGAATGGGGACACTGAAAAATGCATTCTTGAGGTCTATGACAGTGAAAAATGAAGCTTCGGAATCAATGGCTGTTAATAGGGAAGAGATATCTGGGACTACTGGATACTGGGGAATAATACATTTATTAAGTTCTCGTAGGTCAATCACTAATCGATATACTGGGGGTGCATTTGGATCAGTACGTTTCATGACTGGAATGATCGGAGAATTGCATACATTGGAGTCAGTTTCTACAACTACTCCTTGAGCGATGAGCTCGTCAATAATTTTGGATAAGGCTGCTACAGCCTCAGGTGGCAATCTGTACTGTCTGATTCGTGGTAACACTACACCTGGCTTGAGAGTCACACGATGGGGTGTGATTTGCATGTAACCTACATCAGTTGGACCTTGCGCCCATAAATGCTGCGGAACATTAGACAATCTGGGATCAAAATCTCGTAATACATAGTGACCCTTGAAGTCACGTAGGAACAGACGTATTCCCTCTGGGGAACAGCATATAACTGCACCTAATTCTTTCAGTGTTTTAATGCCTAATAGGTTTTCTGGACATGACTTAGTAAGTAACAGATCAGTAGTACGGGACAATGGACCTACTTCTAGAGTAACTGGCTTTGATATTTCATTTACGATAGGTTTTCCTGAAAATCCAAGGGAAACATTTCTTGAGCCTGAGAGCGGAGCCCCTGGAACTTCGGCGTGACTAATTGTGGTCCTACTTGCCCCTGTATCAATCAAAAACTTTCTATCTTTCCCTAGTACTTGACTGTGAACATAGGGACCTTCTTGATCTACAGGTATCTCGATGAGAGGCAAGCCTACCTCCCTCTCTAGGCTGTTTCATGAATACTGCTGGTACTCTGGATACTCAGACTGTGCATACTGGTACATCTGCTGTGTAACATGCTGTGTTGCAGCGATGGGCTGCGGTGCTGTAACTGTCTGTGGTGCATTCTGTGGCTGAGGAGTCTGTGAAACTTGTTCTTGTCTAGGCGGACGTGGTCTTTCTTTAGTCTTACCGGTAGCTATGTTATGTTTCAGAACTGCACACTCGTTTATAAAATGACATGGCTGTTTACAATAATTGCAGTTCCCTTTAACGGGAGCTGCAGGATGACTGGCTTGATTTGGACCCCTCTTCTGACTGTCTTGAGGAACAGATTGTGCAACTAGTACTTTCATTTTCGTGTCTTTCATACGCTTCCTTTCGTGGTCTTGCTCTTCCCTGATTCTATTCTGGTGGTATTGGAGCATCTGTAACATCTGGGACGGGGTATTAGCTTGCCAGGTACTTTCGACTTTCAAAACTCGATTTTTAATTTGTGGACTTGAATTCTCGACTAATTTAGTAACAAAAAGATGAGGGTATGACTCACTACTTGTCTTGAGGCCACTGTTGATGCTAAAACATTTCTCAAATCTAGAATAAAAATCACTAATGTCTTCATCTTGTTTCTGTTTACAGGCTGAGATTGCATCCCAGTCTTCTTTTCTAGTTGTCAATAATCTGGGTAAGACTTGTATTAATAATTCTGGTAATTCTTTACATTTCGCTCCAAGACCGGTACCTGGTACTCGTGCCTTATCTTCAGCTTCTAGAACTGCCCAATCGATCTTTTTCTCTCCCACCTCCCATTCTTTTTCCTTGAGCTTTTCATACACCCCTGCTAGCAGCAGAACCTTTAACATTTTAATTATATCTGGATACGTGTATTCTCCCATACGGAGCATGTCTTTTAATTCTCGGTGGAACCCTGCTGGATCTTTATCATGACAGGGAATTAATTTCTTCATCTCTAGGAGTTCCATCTTTGTAATCGGAGTGTAAACAAACACTCGTTCTAGTTCGCCACCCGTTCCTCTAACTGGGTGGACTTCTCGTAACGGATTCTGTCTCTCCATGTAAAATGGTTTACTTTCTGGGGGTGAGACATGAACAAAATGCGGGTTCAAAAACGTTCTATATTTGTGACGTTGTTCTAGAACGACACTAATTAAATCGGTACCTAAACCTTTCCATCTATACTGGAGTAACTCGTTCAGGATATCATGTAACGGGCCTGGATCAGAGTGCTGACCCTCATACAATGTAATGAGGTGCTGAATCATATACATACCCGCCAGTCGTTGCTCGGCTGGGGGCAATTTCAGAAACATTTGTGCCACTATTTCGTCTGGAAAAGTGGTAGAATCAGTAATCCATCGGACTGCTGATCGGACTAGTTCTTGTTCATGCATGGTACTCAACTCACTGTAACCGATTCGTGATTTCAGAATGTGATCGGTAGCTTGGAATACTTGTTCTAGAGAACCTTGTTCTGGTGCTGGATGATGGAAAGTAGACTTGTGTTCTAGGCGTAAATGGCGATCTGGAAATCTAGATTTTCCTACATACGCTATTCTGTCGGGATTCTCGTCCTCTACCTCTTCAGTATCAGAGTTACTTTCTTTCTCGCTTACTTGTGCTGCTTTACGTTGATCGTGTAACCTTATTATTTCTTTACGAATTTTCTTGTACATACTGTCCATAGCACTCATGGTTCTGTGCTTACCCTCGGCTATATTATCACTCCACTTTGTCAGGGTTCTCATTTCGGCTTGATCTTTGGACGGGTAATCTTGTTCTCTTATTAGACAATTGATCAGAAACTTTAATATCATGAGCTGGGTCTCAGCTTTCCTTTGAGACATGGCCTCGCCAATGCTTTCTGGATCATCCCCTGTACGGATGAAACGATATATTCTGTTTAGGTCTTCTTTCATATTCGGTAGGGTGACTAGATACTCGGCCACCCTTCTTACACGTAATGAATATAAAACCATATTATCCTCGCCTGGGACTGGATCATAGCCGCATTCATTAAGGGCTTTTCTTATTTCTGCTACAGACTGATGTCTGGGCGTACGCTGTGACGCTTGCATATGCAATTCGGCTGTTGTTAAACGCTTGTGTGGCGGCGGGGTCTGAGGAGGACCTCCTCCTGCGGCCCCTAAACTAGAGTCGTCTACTGATGCTCTTCGTCCTGGCAGAGTGGGAAATGGAAATGTAGGCTGAACTTGTATGGCGGGCTGGACCGGGGGTACCGTAACAGGTACTCCGGTGTCTGGAGGAGCGGGAAGTGCCTGATCTACAGGGACTGGCGGAGCGCGAACAGGATTTGCATATTCTGGGACTGTGTCGTCCAAATAGGACGAAATAAAAATATCAGCTGCGGTCGGTTTGTGACGTAGCTTGGTCGGAACTAATGGTGGCGGAAAGTTACTGGATGCCTCCGGGGTCGCTTTTGGCAAGCCCTCGGCAAGAAGAGGATACATACCCTTAATAAGAGCATTCCTCTGTCTCTCTGATTGTTCAGTTCTAATTCGTTCACCTATCTCGATTAACTCTTTTTCTTGTGCTCGTTCTGAGGATTCTCTACTTAATTCTGACTTTCTGATTTCTTTTTCGGTTCTTTTATGAGCTTCTTTGCGCCATAACTCGATGGCATCTTTCTGTGACTGTCTGGCTTTCTTTTTCCATAATGCTTCTTCTACTCGCATGATGCACTCGGCATCCCATGTGCCCGATACGGGCCATCTATACTTTTCTTCTAACTGTTTGGTATACTCTACCCATAAATCTAGATACAATATGGCGCTTATGCCATGCTTCTGATACATAAAATGACCTGGACTGTCCCTAGGCGGAACTGGAACTGCTGCTTCCAGCAGACCCTTTCTAGTTTTTAACTGACGTAACTTAGAAAACAAGGGCATGACTGGACTGTAATCTAGACACAATACAATACACAATGAACACGATACTTATTCCCCATTCATACCACGACATTAAAATACATGAAGAACATCATAACATAACAGTTCGGACAGAATATTACCTGGAATACTGAGAACAGAAACACAAGAATTTCTCGAGAACGGAACAGACTAGAGTTACTGGATGCACTGCTGAAACAGTACGGAACATACCGGTCCCATAAAGGGACGCATCAAGACCCGTATCCACCTAGGTGAACACTTCGTTTGTGGGTCTGTGTACCACCAACCCACGGACCAGAGTCAATTTAGATTGACCCTGTCTAGATACTACCCCAGCGACGGTACTCACCGGGCAGCAAGAACGGAAGGCCTCGGATCGGACTGGACTGCTACGACGACGGACGACGAACTTCGGACTTCAGTTACGGGTGGACCTCCGGATACCTCGGACCTTGGACTCTCGGCTTGGGCTCTGGTCGGGACTCGCCGCGTTCCTCCACCGTCTCGTCTGGATGCTGGACCGCCTCCTCCGTCTCCTCCGTGGGCCTGAGGGATACTTGAAGCAGAAATATCTGCCGGTGCGCAGAAGAGTTCCGTCACGACTGCAGAGGGTCAGGGGGTCGGCGTGGCTTCACCGACGCGTTGGGAAAGGGCAAGTCCCTGTTCGGGCGCCATTATGTGGTAAATAAATAAATAATACCCTATTTTTGAATGAATAAATGAATAACAGATAGCTCAATAAATAAGAGTCAAGATTCGAGGTAGTAGGAGTTTTGCAGGTTTAATACAGCATAAGGACAGGAATAGGACCACCTGCACAGGAATAGGATGGCAGCGCTGCCGGGGACAGGATCGGGAATGACGGCGTAACTTTTAATAACAGTACATGAGCATATATACATAACGCAAACACATAGCATTACATTGCAATAGGCGTAGCGGTGGGTGGAGCAATAGGCGTGACGCACAGCAGTCGCGAAAGATAAGGGTGAAAAGAGGTGTAACAGGGCGTATACATAGACATGTGATGCAAACGTAACAGAATATGTCATGAATGGGGCGGAAACCATGGAGGGGGCTACCTGAGGAGCCGGGACCTCTAACCTGATGGTGCGCGCAAACTGGCAATGACGTATCACTAGGAGAAGCTGGGGGCTTCGAACTCTGTGCTAGGAGCAGAGACTGAAGTCTGGAGAGTCAGGGCGACATGTACCTAAGCAGTATCTAGTATCTGATGTTTAGGGAACATGTTGATATAAACTAGAAGTCAGGAGGGGAAAGGCTAACAGACACTAAGACTGGACCATGCATTATTCTACATGTAGTGCGTGATGAAGAATATTAAATGACCATTAATACAGTATTTCTCTAACATGGGGCCGTAAAGGCTAGACAATGACGGAAACTATTGATGCAGTTCAGTAGCTTTAGGAATGCGGAGGAAGAGGACTGAACTGATAATCTGGAATCATAACATACTCTTGGCAGACTCAGAGGCAGGGCCAAGCTGAACCGGGCACTGCGAGGCAGGCAGTAGGTGAAGGGTCGAGGATACAGGTGGGGGTTGTATCACTCCTCCGCGGGGCTTCAGGAGACAGGAGACAGGAGCTGAATCTGGTGTCCGGGCCCTTTTGAGGCCTAGAAACGGGGACTTTACAATGGAATAACGTGCACACTGAGAAACGTGGCAACGTAGCTTTACATAGGCCTGATATTCGTAGTATTCACGAGAACTGGAAACTGGCATACTAGAGGTGGACACAACTGTAATTGCGTCTTTAATCAAACATGGGGAATAACATATGCATATTGATCATGCACATATAACATATGATGGAGGACGCGTAGGGACACAGAACATGGCAAAATTTACTTTTCCACAAGATCTCAACTGTTATTAATTGACGCCTGTCTTTTAATTATGTTTTTTAATCATGTTTTTTGGCTTACCTATTTATACTTTTAAATGAAATGGCCCACATGATGTATTCCCCCCTTAAGATGCGATCTGTTCCCTAAACTACTATCTGTCTTCTCGCCCGTTGTACCGTAAGATTTTTAAGAAAAATTTACTACCACTCTGTTCCTAACTGCCATTGTTTTTAACTCTAACAGTATATTTTATTGTGTGTTGTTATTTATGAAATTGTGCTTTTATGGCAGCAATTGCCGAAATAAAGTTTACATTGAATTGAATTGAATTGAATTAAGATGTATAGGGGTGTGTTACAATGGAGCTTTGTTGCACAATAGTTACTCTATGATAAGATCTTCTACACTACAATAAATGTTGAATTAGGAGATTTGCTCCATTGGCGCTAAGAGATTAAAAACATAATTCTAAAGTAAAATCTGTGTGAAAGATGAGGAGCATTTACCAAACATAACAAACAAACAGAATTTAGCCAACATGCATTACTTTAGCTTTAGAATAATCTAAGGTCAAATGGCACAGAAACTTACTATGTGGCAGAAGTGATTGAATGTACTCTTCTAGTAGTCACAAAGATTAAAGTTTACAAATGGACAAAAAACCAGTGCACAGTAAACCATCCAATTAGTTAAATATAAATAATATTTTGAAGCACAGCTGATGAAGAAGTATTTCACCACTAAGCAACAAGTTGTAAACTGAGGATGTAAATAGAATATTAAATCAAATACCCAAGTTGCCACCAAAGTAATATCAGTCAGGATGAAAGTGGCACAAAATAGGTACTTACCTGTATGTACAGTTCTACATCTTTGACAGATTCACATGCTTGAATTATTCCCAGTCTTCAGGTTGGTAATCTTGTTTTATCAATTTTTAAACAGTAGGGTACACAAATGAATGAATGAAATTGTCTTATAAAGTGCAAACAGCTGCCCCAAATGACGACCTGATGCTAACCCATAATCAAGGAATATATGTCATTTGAACAGGGCCTGGTTTATTTGTAGGTGGCCGGCCCATTTTTCTTTGAGGGAGATGGAGCAAATTAATCTGTTGCCCTGACGCAGGTGCCATCCACCAAATTGAAAAATGACCGCCAAGTAGGAGGAAATCTTTTTAAGCAATGGCAGGAACCACCGTTACAGTGTTTCTTGTCAGTGCTTTTTGAAGTTTGGTGCACGTCAACATGATGGAGCTATGCACCAAACTGTTTTCATTTTTATTTATTTTTTAAATTCCAAAACTGATTTTCTTTTTGAAACTAAAAAATAAAATGCTGCCCTCACCATGAGAGTCATCTCCCATGATGAGGAGAGCATTTAGCAGTTTTCACTGCCCCTTACTGCCAGGGTTTTTCTGGCAGTGACGGGCAGTGAAAACTGACCTCTAATTCTGGCCATCTAAATAAGGTGGGAAGAGTGATTGGTCCATTGATTATGATGGCCCTTACTCCGTAGGGCTGGCAGAGAGACTTAATCATGGCGGGCACAGAGTAGTCTCCGCCATGATTAACCTCTTGCATGCTCATGACAAGGTGAGCTCGTCATGAGGCACACTGGAGCTGTGCTCATGACAAGGTGAGCTCGTCATGTATAATGGGATTCAATAAATGTCAGCACAGGAGGGAAAAGCCTTAGCAGCCAAGTGGTTAAACGTAAGGTCTGACTGCTTTTAAATAAGTCTTCAACTTCTCCCTGAAATGTTTCTCATAATTAATAGCTCACAGCGCAAATGGAGGCTTATTACAAGCTTTTGCTGATTAGGGAGAACAAAGATCTACCAAAAGCCTCACTGGATCTAAAGACTCCAATTAGATTGTACTGTTGACATCGTTCCCTAAGATATTTGGGACAGATGTCTTAATCAGGTCTGTGCGCCAGGACAAGATTATTAAACTGAATGCGTTAATGCACTGTCGCTAATAAAGATGTTTGAAATGCTAAGTTATTGATGAGTAGTGAGGTATCTTTAATACAAGTAGGCTGCTGCATTTTTAACCACCTTTAGCTGATTGATCAAGGCTTTGAGAAGACGTAAGTAAAAACTATGAGGACAGTCGATTCTAGAAGCAATTAATGCATTCGCAATTATTTTCCAGGCCTCAAGGGGGAGTATATCCAAAATTGTCTTTATTGTACAAAATAGCATTAAACAAATACCCATACATTAAGAACTTGAGGGGGGCGGGGGGATTAATCTTATTATATTTTATTTACTCCAAGGTTTCTTGCTACCAGTGCAGGAGGATGGGGATTTAGAAGTCCGTCTGGCCAACAATTACTGAGGATTTCTTGATGGATCGAAAAATAAGAATTTCAGTCTTGTCTGAGTTACATTTTAAGTAACTCTTTTGCACTGATTTAATTAATTTAGATCACATTTTGCAGTCAGCTTTTGGGATGTCAGCAATTTTGTTTATTGAAAAATATTAACAGCGTGTCATTAGCATAGGATACTACTTTCATCCCAAAATACTCTTAATGTTGCTAAGTGAGCCATGTAAACATTACATGGAGCGGTGTTCAGGGAGGATCCTCGAGGGACCCCATATTTGAGCTTTTAGCTTCCAGAAGAAAGGTTCGAAATTGTTATTGTTGGATGTCTATCACAAGGGAAAGACTGGAGCCATCTTAATGTCCAGACACAAATACCCATCAGATGTTCCAAAAGTAGAGTAAAAGATACAGCTTCGAACGCTGCTGATGTTTCTTAACGAATAAGGGCAGTATTCTTAGCTCTGTCTAAGGAAATTTTAATGTGGTTAGAAACCTTCAGTAGAGCAGCATAAGGGCAGTATTCTTAGCTCTGTCTAAGGGAATTTTAATGTCGTTAGAAACCTTCAGTAGAGCAGCATTAGTGCTGTATTGAGGCCTGAAACCTGAATGAGACAAATGTAAAGGCTAAACAATAGTTGGATATTACCAAATTTCTCTATCATCTTGGAGAGTGCTGGGAGCAGAGAGATGGGTCTGAAATTCGATAAGATAACAGGGTCAGCATATGGCTTTGTTAGAAAACGTGTTATCCCTGCTTGCTTTAATCTTAATGGAAAAGACAGTGAGGTGTTAAATAAGGTGTTGACAACAAGGTAATTACTTCCATTGCTTTGGCCAACATCCTTGTAGCAAGCGGATCATCAGGAGACTCCGATTTACAGCCCAAAAAGGCTTTCTTTGATTGCTTAGGGGTAATATGCTTGAAATTGGAAAATGTAGTATTTAATTCACAAAGTTATAAGAGTTGGTTACATTTAATATCATCATGAATCCTAATTTTAGAAGAAGAAGTCTGAGAGATTGTTACAGAGTTCTAATTGCGGACTCGGTGTTGCAGACTTTTGTTTGTATGAACAATATAGTAATTTGGTACATTTTGCAGGTATTCTTAGTGGTTTCAAGTTTTGAGGCAGAGAAATTTGCTTGAGCAATTTTAACTGACGCTTGATTCAAGAGCCAATTTATGTTTTTCATTGTCTTCCACTGAATTCTTCTTCTGCCAATTTCAATCCAAATTTTTGCGGCTCCTTTCTTCTTTTGATAAGTGCGATAACAACTAAGGTGCAGTGTCCCTTTGCCTATGTTGTGTATGGGTGATAACTCGGGCTAGCTTCTGTCACTCTTAGCCAATGGTTTACTTGGTTGGTATGTATATCCATATTGCTAGTTTATATTGCCTATGAATTTTCTAGGGTGCCCACTAAATCTTGCTCTTTGATGTTACCCACTTACGAATTGTACAGATGGTATCTGGTGTTGTCTGCTTTATACTTCTGTAGTCAGTCCAACTAAAAGGGATTACAAAGTGATCAGATCAGGATAATACTAGTGGCTGTCAACCAATAACGACTGATGAATTGCCAGTACTATATCTAATGGATGGCCAGCTGAATGTGGGGACGAATTGCCTAAGATTGAGCACTAATACTGCATCTATAAGCGAGGGGACTACTGTATTGTCTTTATTATCAATGTGGAGATTAGGATATCTTAGGACAGTAAAACTATAGAATCGAACACAATGGTGTACAATGGCAACACTTAAAGAGTGAATCAATTCAGAAACTTGGCCAGGGATTTAAAGATTAAGGCTCCTGAAAAGAAGCCCACACCTACCATCTTTGATAGTCCAGTCAGAGGATGTTAAGAAAACTGCAATGAGTTACAAAAGATAATTGCCAGGCCACCGCTCCTTTTGCCAACTCAGTTCAAATGGGTACTTGCATATCCAGGCCAGACTGCTCTATCATGATCTGGTTTTGAAGATTAATTTAATCCTACTTCTATTACAAACATGTAGTGTACTTTAGTTTCAATCAAGTAACCCAAAATATTGAAAGCATGCTTAAGAATATGCGTAATAGACACCCGGTAAAATTATCTGGCTGTTTTATCCCAAGTATTTTCATTTCTATAATATTTTTACAACCAGCGTTATGGAGGTCTTCCTGGCTTAGCTTCAGCTGTAACCAGCTGATGGCATTCTGCCAACATAGTGAGCCAGCAATATGCTATACCTGTAGTTTTTTTTGTATCAGAACAAGGCTTCCACTTTCCTGAGTTGTTTCAAAGAGTAATTATTCTTAGGGGGATTCCTTGAATAAAAGGGGCAGCATAGCGGGAGCTGGCTGCCGAGCGGAAGTGGATGGGTGCAGACGGGCTTGTCTTCAGTGCACCAAGAGTGCGTCCACAGTGTGCACTCTGCCTTTCTTATGAAGGGTGCCGTCAATTGCATCCTTGAACAATTAGAGCATGTGGCACCTGAAGATGGCAGCTTAGAAGTCCACCAGGTAGGAGAAATTGCTTCCAAGTGCCAGGGCAGCAGAGCTCTCTCCGCAAAGGGAAGCGGACTGGAGAGCAAAGTGCAAGTGCGTAAGTCAATATACAATCACCCACTAAGTAAAGTCATATTTTAAATTATCACCATATGCATTAAAGTTAAAACAGATATATACAATTTGCAGTCTATCCATTTTATTGTGTGACCTGAACTCCAGCCCAAGAGATGGAAAGACACAAAACTATACTCTCCACAGAAGCTTAAGTGCTCAGATTTTCAGAGCACTTAAAGAAGTATTAAAAGCTTTACAAAGGTAAGAAGTGCTAGTGAGTATGAATCGATGAAAGAAACTAATGCTTGCCAAAAGTGGTTATAGGTAAGAAAGGCTTTTTTTTCTCCAGAATGGATCTTTCACAGAATTAAGTGCTTGAAGTATAACCACAAAACCAGTAGAAAAGGTAAAGCATAAAATTGGAAGGAAGAAATGAGGCTTGCCTCAGTCAAACAGGATTCAATTGCACTGCCTTCTCTACACCAGCTTCGAATCTTAAGTGGAAGTTGAAGCAGTAGTGTGTTGTGCAGGCATTGGTAAAGCCCATACTGGAGCTTTGTAAATGTCTTTGATGTGCCCTCTAGCAAATAGTGATGCCATAGTCATCATTTCTCAGGAACTTTATGGTTACAAGGTCTATCAAACTTTATGAGGCAGAAGGCGAAGCAAGGTGTAAACCAGAGAGCTATGTCTTGTTTCAAAATATGTCAGCCCTTGTTGGAATCATCAGACTTTTGAGAAGAGATAAACAGTTGTTCCGGGGTTTAGAAGTCCCTTGTTCTGTCTATATATAACTTTAAACATTGCTTAACATCTAGTGAGTGTAGAGCCAACTGTGAAGAAGAGGATTGTGGAAAGTATGTTAGCAGGTAACCTTTGTCACATAGGTGAAAACAAAGAAGGTATTTCAGCAATACATTATGGGTTGGTGGTTAGGGAAAAGTTGTCTTTGCTGAATTTGATGGAATGTGCCTGAACAAAGTGCTCATGAAATTTCCCTAAAAGGTGGAATACTGTAATGCAAAAGGCTATTGGTGACAAAGCCTTCCAGTTGTGATACAAGGGACCTCCTATTAGGGTGCCCACAACAGTGTTCAGTTTCTATGAAACAAATGTTTGGACAGAGTAGTAAAGGCCCAGAGAAATCCCTTCAAAAATTATTTAACAATCCAGGAAGAGAACAATAACAGATTACCAGGACTCCAAAGGGATCCAAACAGAGATGCTATGCGATTTCATGCATAAAACGTTTTATGCTTAGGTTTGCCAAATGTAGGCAGTTAAGGACAACTTCTGCAGACAAATATGTAGCACATCAATGCAATAATTCATAGCTCAAATACAACACCTTTTCCATATTAAGGCATACATCTCAATGGTAGAAAAACTGGAGAGATGCTAAAGTGGGATAAAGCACTTCGTTTTGACTCTTCACAAAGAGATTTCTGTCTGCTTTGAAGTAGATTGATGCCAGAGGTCTCCGAACTAGTACTGTCTCCCTATCCCAAGTCTATCAGAATGCATCTACACAACTCCCAGTTTTACATTTTGAACTGTCCGGAATGACAAAGAGGTTCAAGGAAGGTAAGCCCGAACACTAGTTGACGGTGCCTTGTGTTGAACTTCTACTCATAGTTGTCAACATCCTGGATGTTTACAAAGTCCACCTAGTCAGGGTGATGTCATGTTATAGAATTTGAGACCACTTTTGCTGTACCTACTTGGATAGTATTGGAGATATTGTGCCATCTTGCTTTGACACATTTGATGAGCAGTGCTTGGTGATACTTGGCAAGAAAATGTCCAGAGCTAGCCTGAGCTCTAACACATTGATGTGTAATGCCTCTTCCTTTTCTGTCTGGAGTCTACCTCCTAGGAGGCATCTCTAGTAAGGTGTGACTAAGGCTCTTGAGTGCACTGGTCCTATCCTGCAAAGATGTCACTTTTGTCCATCTTCCAAGCCATGGCATTTTTGGCTTCCTGCATAATGCTGTCATGACTTTCTCACTGGCCTGCTATTTGACGGCACAATAGAATACAGGGAACAAAAATATGAAGGACACAAATAGTGACTTTCCATAGAAGTAGAGAAGATCACAATATAGTCATAAAATGGATTCCTCTGATATTTATATAAACTTTCAAATGCATAGTTTTGTTAAAAATACTACATTTAAAAATGTCGTTATATTATCAAAAATACATTTTAAAAAGCTTATCACTTACAAAAATGTAATAAAAAGTATGCATATTAAAAAAATATTTAAATGAATACAATTAATAATTAAACAAATAATAAAATAAACATAGTAATAATAATTCTAATAATACTTAGCATAATTGTCATTTCTAGAGGTGAAATACTGTAAATCATATACAATAACCACATTATTATAGAAATAATAATAAAAGATTACTCGAAAACATATTTAATAAACATTTTCCAATATATATATATATATATTCACTGAAAAAACCATAGGTTATAAACCATATATAGTTAGGAATTAGCATTTACAAAGCCTTGAAAATTCACAGAAAAAACCATAGGTTATACACCATATATAGTTAGGAATTAGCATTTTTAAAACCTTATTTTACTCACACAAAACCATTGAAATTCCATATATAGTTAGTTGCACTAACTATATATCGCGCACCCGCAATCCACTGCTGATGATGTCACATATTACATCATTCATGACATGGTCAGTGACATCACTGATGACATCACTGATGACATCTCAAATGACATCACTGATGACTCCACTGATGACATCTCATTTGACATCAATGACCACATCACTGATGATATCATTCATGTGACAATACAATGCATCTCCTCACATTTTAATATAACCTCTGTTTCACCCAGTGTTAAATACAGAGTATAATTTTTGAAACCATTGACACACCAATACTAGTTACTACATATGTACTCACTGATTCCTACGTCTACACACACATTCACTCATTCACCCATACAATCATTCATACATACAATCACTCATCTTTACAACACTATCATATGCACTCATACACCTATACAGACACTCACACTCTGCCACTCATCCATGGAGTTACTCACACACCTAGTCAGTCCTGTAAAGAATCAATCACACTTCCATTTTCTTGTCTATACAGTTAAACATAGAGCACCTTACATTTTCAAACATATACTAACACATACTTACCTTGTTATACAATCATTGATATAAGTACACATTGATCTGCACAGAGTCACACACCTCCCAGCCAGCCACACACACACTCAGTCTCCCATACAAATACTTGGACAATCAATCAATAACCCATATAGTTACTCATATAGCTACTGATCAACACATGCAGCAGTTTACAGAACAACAGACATAATGATGCACAAATTAAGACAGTTTAGTCACTAACCCATGCACTCAGTGAGATACATTTAATCACTCACTCATACAGTCAGTCATGCACCTACTAAATCCTTCGTCCAGACACTTATACATCCACTCATTCTTCAATATGTAAGACATATTTAAACTTTACAGAAACATAAAATCACTGGATGTTGTTATTAGTGATGTCATCAGTGATGTCATTTGAGATGTCATCAGTGATGTCATCAGTGATGTCACTGACCATGTCATGAATGATGTAATATGTGACATCATCAGCAGTGGATTGCGGGTGCGCGATATATAGTTAGTGCAACTAACTATATATGGAATTTCAATGGTTTTGTGTGAGTAAAATAAGGTTTTAAAAATGCTAATTCCTAACTATATATGGTGTATAACCTATGGTTTTTTCAGTGAATTTTCAAGGCTTTGTAAATGCTAATTCCTAACTATATATGGTTTATAACCTATGGTTTTTTCAGTGAATTTCAATGGTTTTTTAATAGCAAATATCTATAGCTGTAAAATGTATTCTTATTTAAATCCAAAAATATATTTTATATGTTTATTAATAATTTTTTTAAAATATTTTTTTTGTTTGGCTCCCGGTCCGCGGACCGGGAAGCTTCCCGTTAGCTCAATTTGATGCCGCGACCCGGTCCGCGAACCGGTAAAAAATCAACATAGTGACGGTATCGCGTTGCCGCGTAATGCGTCTTATGACGTACTGCGTTAGCGCACCCGGAAGTGCCCCGGGGCGCGGACCGAGGCGCGAAACGCAGCTCCCCGGAAGCGATCCGCGTCGCGTCGCGAAAACGCGACGTATCGCGTTGCCGCGTAATGCGTCTTGTGACGTACCGCGTTAGCGCACCCGGAAGTGTCCCGGGGCGCGGACCGGGGCGCGAAGCTTAGCGACCCGGAAGCTAACCGGGGCGCGTTCTGCAGCACGTAACATGAGCGTGAGAGGTCATGTGACTTGTTAATAAAACTTTTCATTGGTTCATTTCACTTTTGGTTTCATAATGATGTAAGGCTAGGTCAGGTGACCTAAAAATAACACTTTTCATTGGTTGAGAAGTATTGTTTTTCCCAAATGATGAAAACCCCTCCTTCTTTCCTCACTCTGACTTTCATCATTGTGAGAGGAAGACCTATTTTGCTTGTTGGAAAATGGCTTCATTGGTAGCTTCAGCTGGTGGACCCCCACCACCACCTCCACCTCCTCATGGGAAGAGAGGACCACCTCCCCAGGTCATTACCAACACTGAGGAGGAAGATGAAGAAATGGATGAGGAGGGAGAAGAACCACAGTTCTTAGAAGAGGTGCCCCGGGTTTCCAGAAAGAAAGCCAGTTTCATCTGGCAGTTTTATTCGATCCCTCGTGGCCAAAAAAAAGTCAATGCGAGGTATGTCACCTGCCGCATATGCAAAGAACAATTGTCCAGAGGGACGTACAAAAAATATAGCTATGGAAATCACACAATGCACAGGCACATGACAAGGAAGCATCCACTAAATTACAGCCGGGCGGAAATAAGGGATATGCAGGACAATCCAAGACCAACTCCTGTGGCCAGACCAACAATACCGATTTCTCTAACACCAGAAGAGGCACGGGAAACTGTGCCAAATATTCAAGAAAATTTTGGGCACATGATTCACTTATGTATGCACTGTCGTGCATTATTAGTTTGTGGCAACATGAGCATCAATGCACTCAACCTGGCGTATGAACACCATGATTGCCCTAACCGCCCCCAGTAATTTTTTTTTGCTCCTGTTGAGCCCTTTTCAACGCCTGTTTTTTGTTGTTTCCCCCCCCCCAAAAAAAACCAAAAAAATATAAAATCGTTCAAAAAATACAAAAAAAACAAAAAATGTTCAAAAAATAAAAAAAATATATAAAACAACAAAAATATTTAAAAAAAAGTTCTTTTCAGAACTACCTTCCCTTTCAAAAAAAATTGCTAGAATGTTTAGCACTCTGGCAAGCTCTATTTCTTTTGGTTCGCTCCCGGGTTAGCTTCCCGGTACGCGGACCGGGAGCTAACCAAAAAAAAAAAAAAAAAAAAAAAAGTGTAAGTACAAGCAGTAGATAACCTCCTTGAAAATGAGGACATTTTACACCCTCAGAGACTACAATGTATATTCAATGATAATTATGACATTTCTGACAATGAAATGTTAGAAAGTTTAATAAATTATGAAACACAATCACAATAAAAAAAATGCTTAAAAAATAAAGAAAATAAAAAATAATCAACAAAAACAACAATCAATTAACATACAGCATTTGAAAAGTCTATAATTCATTTTTCATTGCAGTACGCTGCCCAGAACGCTTCCCGGTTCGCGGACCGGGCGCTCCCCACGCAAAAAAAACAAAAATTTTTTTTTGTTTTTTTTGCCCCGCGGGGCCCTTTTAAAACCTCCACATTAAACCTAGGGGGTCAGGGAGGATCTAGTATGCCCCCTTATGGTCATTTTCGCCTTTGTTTTGGCCTCCTCTTGTCTCTCAATCCTACCGAGAGACAAGATGGCGGCACCTCCGGACTGTTTAGAATGTTGACAGACACCGGAGAGCCAATCAGCTTAGCTACGCGAAGTTCCGGTACGCTTAAGGTCCGCGGACCGGTGCGCTGCCCAGAGCGTGCTTACAGATATATATCTTTTTTTAAACGTTAATTTCTCAAAATCCACTGGAGCACATATATTGAGACCTAGAAAAGGCACATCGGGCTACCAGTCCCTACAATTTTGCCAAGTTTCATGCAAATCCATTCAGCCGTTCGGGCTAAAAGTGAGGCCAACCGCCCTATGGAAAACTCAATGTTAAAAACGCGTTTTGGGACCCCCCTTTTTTCTCGGCCCCCCTTTGACGAAACCCCCCCAAATTTCCAAGGGCTGCTCAGAAACAAAATGTTCCATTTTCCAGAAAATTTCAGCCAATTCCGTCCACAAACGCCAAAGTTATTAGACATAGAATTTTCAAAAAACCCATAGAGAAAAAATCTTAACTATATATACCTACTGGCGACCGCCAGTAGGTAATATATATATATATATATATTGAGGCTCCAAGTTGTACCGGTAATCCCAGGGCACTCTTATCAGCGGGTGCAGGCTCCGCGCCGATACTCGCGGAAAATATTCCAGCTCACAAACCGTTTCCTTCAAGAAACGAAAAAGCGCACTCCAGGGGTAAAGCAGCAAAGTTTATTCAGCCCACAAACACTCGTGCAACAGACGCGTTTCGGACGCCAAGTCCTTCGTCAGTGTTTACACAGTTAACAATCTTGCGGCAACATATAACAATTACCAACAAGCTAGAAAACGGACATCACCCATATAGTGCTAGCGCGGTGGCCATTTTAAAGTGGTTAAATACCCAATTTTTATAAACAGCAAACCAGTATTGCTCAACAGGGGAACTTCAATTCTCCCTATTCTTCTAATATTGCCGTGTATCGGCAATTCACCGCATTACTAACCTTTTTACTCAAGGGTTCCGTTTACAATAAAACAAGAGCAAGGCCTAATATTTTTTTCTCATGCATCAGATAAAATCTAGAAACAATCACATCCGTGATTTCAATTATTGTTCTTGATCATGCATGCTTGTGTCTTTCGCTTGCCTCCAATAAGGACTGTTATTAAACAACCCTATACAGGAAACCGACGGCGGGGAACAGCATCTTGCACGCCTCAAGCAGCCATCCCCCTAGTCTCATTCGAAGTATCCCCTATGGGGAGTTACTAAGGTTGAGGCGAAATTGTACACAGGACAGTGATTTCAGAAAAGAAGCCCAGGAATGTGTTGCAAGGTTTGCCGTAAGGGGCTACGACCACACAGACCTAGATAAGATCTATAAAAAGGTAGCCAAGATTCCAAGAAAACATCTTTTTGAGAATAAGAAAGAGCAAGACTCCCTGTCAAACATGAAAAATACGTTTCGTATGATCACCACCTTTTCTGATCAGGCTAATGTCCTTAGGAGGATAATGACAAAAAATTGGCACATTCTGCATACGGACCCAGTAATAGGAAAGGATGTCCCTATGAAACCTCTTGTGACATTCAGGAAACTTAGATCTATTAAAGATACAATAGTTAACAGCCATCTCACACCTGTTAAACCAAAAGTGAGTGCAACCCTCAAAGACATGAAAGGTTTCTTCCCGTGTGGGAAGTGCCGTGCATGTGAGAATAGCAAACGAGTACTATTTTATAAAATACCAGGGGTGTCCAAAGTTAAAAACATCAGACAATTCATTACATGTACTACCCCCTATGTTGTTTATTGTCTTACCTGTCCCTGTGGACTCCAATACATTGGGAGTACTATAAAAAATGTCAAAATGCGGATCCTTGAACACCAACGAGCTATAGTGAACAAAGATATGGCATATCCCGTGGCTCGACACTTTGCACTGGCACATCAAAGCAATAGAGAGCTATTGCAGTACTTTGGTTTGGACCACATCCCTTTGCATCCTAGAGGAGGGGACAGATTACTGAGTCTTAGAAGACTGGAGTCGCGATACATTGTTGACATGCAGACCAAACAACCGATGGGTCTCAACAGCGGGGAGGAACTTATGGTTCATTTGGGAAAATGAGACACCTAGCATGGAAAATGAAATATTTTGCACAAACTGATAAATGTGAAGTGGTCGTTGTAAATAATGTGTACAGAATTTTTGTGATGCTGATGCGGTTTCTGCTCTGAAACAGCTTACTATGTGATATATCTGTATTTAATTCGTAATCCCTGAGCTTCTCTGATCATGATTCTGAGATGATGATTATAACTTTGCAAGAAATGATAGCAAAAAATGACGTTAGAAATCCTACACTGGCAAGATGTGGTGATATGCCGATACACGGCTCAATTTTGTATATGTATTTAATAACAGTCCTTATTGGAGGCAAGCGAAAGACACAAGCATGCATGATCAAGAACAATAATTGAAATCACGGATGTGATTGTTTCTAGATTTTATCTGATGCATGAGAAAAAAATATTAGGCCTTGCTCTTGTTTTATTGTAAACGGAACCCTTGAGTAAAAAGGTTAGTAATGCGGTGAATTGCCGATACACGGCAATATTAGAAGAATAGGGAGAATTGAAGTTCCCCTGTTGAGCAATACTGGTTTGCTGTTTATAAAAATTGGGTATTTAACCACTTTAAAATGGCCACCGCGCTAGCACTATATGGGTGATGTCCGTTTTCTAGCTTGTTGGTAATTGTTATATGTTGCCGCAAGATTGTTAACTGTGTAAACACTGACGAAGGACTTGGCGTCCGAAACGCGTCTGTTGCACGAGTGTTTGTGGGCTGAATAAACTTTGCTGCTTTACCCCTGGAGTGCGCTTTTTCGTTTCTTGAAGGAAACGGTTTGTGAGCTGGAATATATATATATATATATATATTTTTGAAAATTCTATGTCTAATAACTTTGGCGTTTGTGGACAGAATTGGCTGAAATTTTCAGGAAAATGGCACATTTTGTTTCTGAGCAGCCCTTGAAAATTTGGGGGGTTCGTCAAGGGGGGGCCGAGAAAAAAGGGGGGTCCCAAAACGTGTTTTTAACATTGAGTTTTCCATAGGGCGGTTGGCCTCACTTTTAGCCCGAACGGCTGAATGGATTTGCACGAAACTTGGCAAAATTGTAGGGACTGGTAGCCCGATGTGCCTTTTGTAGGTCTCAATATATGTGCTACAGTGGATTTTGAGAAATTAACGTTTAAAAAAAGATATATATCTGTAACAGCGGACCGGGCAGCGCTCCAGGACGCGTACTTTTCGCGCAACGGAGCTTTGTGAAGCGAAGATGATTGGTTCTCCGGCGTCTGTCAACATTCCAAACAGTCCGTAGCGGCCGCCATCTTGTCTCTCGGTAGGATCGAGAGACAAGAGGAGGCCAAAGCGAAGGGACAAATGACCATAAGGGGGAATAGTAGATCCTCGCTGACCCCCTAGGTTTGATGTGGAGGTTTTAAAAGGGCCCCGCGGGGCAAAAAAAATAATAATAATAATAATCGAACGGCTGAATGGATTTGCACGAAACTTGGTAAAATATTAGGGACTGGTAGCCCGATGTGCCTTTGCTAGGTCTCAATATATGTGCTCCAGTGGATTTTGAGAAATTAACGTTCAAAAAAAGATATATATCTGTAACAGCGCTCCGCTTCGCGTAACGGAGGTTTGCGAAGCTGATTGGTCATTCTGTCACTGGGCTATAGTTGGGCTACATCTGCCTGATATTTGGGCTACATTTGTTTTTTTTGTCTCTGGCGGCCATCTTTGGGCTACATTGGGCTACATTGGGCTTCATTGGGCTTCATTGGGCTACATTGGGCTACATTTGGGCTCCAACATATATATAGGCCAATGTAGCCCAATATATATTTTTCAAAGTTCATTTTCGTAAAAACCACTGGAGCATATATCTTGAGACATAGCAAAGGCACATCGGGCTACCAGTCCCTACAATTTTGCCAAGTTTCGTGCAAATCCATTCAGCCGTTCGAGCTAAAAGTGAGTCCAACCGCCCTATGGAAATGAAGGAAATGAATGGGTAATTTGTAATTAGCAAATAGCTAATCGCAAACTAGGAATGGTAAAGAATCGCTATTTATTCCTTAAAGTTCGCTATTTAGGAAATGCAAAAAACTTTGATGATACATATGGCGGTTCATCTCTAACAAGATAAGAAGCATAGGGATAGATTTATGATGACTGGCGCATCACCAGGGATGTGTTAGTCATTCTGTGCCGCTGTTCCGTCACCTATGGTGTGCTGCATTTACAATGCGGCGCATCATGGGGCAAAAACAGCACAGATGCGTGATGTATCTGTGCCGTAAAGGTGGCGCATTGCTGGAGTTGTATCGCAAGTGTGATGAAGCTCCAGCAAGGGTCGGGGGTGCCCCTGTCGCAGGGTTTCTGTTCTCACACAGAACTGTGGACAGAGGATTGGAACCTCGGCGAATTAGGGTGTCCAAAAACTCACCTTAGTAATCAAAAACCCCTTAGCAAGCTAGGTACAGTGTCACATTGGATATAACAAACTCTCAATGTTTAGACAATCCAGAATATGAACTTATAGTACCTCAGGATACGTGGAACTCATGAACAGTCGGTCGTTATATATTTCTTAGAAACCAGAACATGGAGTTAAGAAGAACACATGTGTATTTGAAATGTTTATTTACTAATGCCGTCTTCTCAGGCGTAGTATCTTAGATAATACAAGTACACATATTATCAGTAGCAAAATTACCAGCATAGTTACTAGTACATAAAAAGCGAATGGTGACAGTATGTTAACATGCTGTAAATGAATAAGAGTTAGCAACACTTATAAGCAGCCGCGGGCCGTGGAGGGAGTTACGGTGGGGCAGGGAGGCGGGGAGGGGGAGGGGCAGGGTGGAGAGGGCTCCACCCTGCTCCTCCCCCTCCTCGCCTCCCTGCCCCACCGTAACTCCCTCCACGGCCCGCGGCTGCTTATATCTCACCCTCCCTAATACACATATTATATTATTTGCTAAGAAGGTCTCTTTGTGTTGGTTTAGGGCGTGCCCATACTTTAGTGTCTTAGATTTGAAGGAATCACATCAGCATACACCAGCTCTCTCTTCATGTGAACCGCATCAACTGTTGTGTATGTGTGTTCGGCAAAGCAATATAAAACCCGCCTCATGCCCAGAATTGGCAGAAGTTGCACTTATGTTATGAGTATGAAGTCGTGGAGATCAGACCTCATAACAATTCTGTATCGTGTTGTTCTTGAAACTTCAGCACTCGCTGTACAGATATAGTTTAATAAGCAAAGCAGATAGTAGAGCAATAACATATTATTCTCATGTAAACCACGATGAACTACTAGGTTGAAAGCTAAAGCAACAACTAAGTGTCGTGTGCAGAAGTTGCAAAAAAGGAAAAATGGCGTTTAAACCGGTAATGAGCCCATGCTAACTTAACACGGTGTAAAGATATCCAGGACCTAGATGACACCTCCCCATGATCCGGAAACGAACTGAATAAGATAATAGAAGTGCCATCTCATGAGAGCAGATTGCAAGTTTATATGTGGACGGTCCGCAAGGTAAAGCATTAAAAACTAGGAAAATTTCATGCTAAAGAAAAATAAAACAGCCAAGTACTTTATCGAGTCTTAAGCCAATAGGCTAGGTAAATAATAAAAACTTGACAAATAAGTCAATGAATTGTCAATGAAATGCTAGTACTCAGCATATCAAACATGAAAAAGGTCTATGACATAACTGTGTATGCAAAATAAGCTGCAACAGCCTCCAATAGGAAGTCACCGTCTTCATCCGAAAAGAGTTCAGCCATCCAATTTAAAAGCGGAAAGGAACATACGTGCTCTCCCAGCACCGGATCCTCTATCACCATCAGAGGACAGCTCGGTGGGTTTTCAAGAAAGCTCTGTTCCAAGAAAGACTGTGTTGCCGCCAGTAAATTCCAGGGACCAATTAGTCCATGCATCAATGCCACAGCCATAATCCTTTCGCCAGGACAAACCAACTCGTGAGTAATGATAGGAGTCATCAGCTGATTAAAGTCGACGTCAGGAGAAACCGGTCCGCAGAGACACAAATCAATGGCCCAATCGAAATCACAGGTCAGGCAGTGAAATACAGGCTGGACACAGGTGAAGTAGGAGAATCGAAAAGATAATCCATATGCCGTGCTTAATATCGCCAACGGCATTGTGCCATAATATTCTAGCATGCGATTGCGGAACAGTGTCAGCAGCTGCAGGGCGGGAGCTTGCACAGGAGGGACATCCATATTTAAAAATGTAAAAAAGCACAAGAGCGTCCGCTGGTAATGCAAGTAAAAATGGCAATCCACGAAGCACAGTGGAGAAAATAGAATGAAAGAAAGCAGGGATGACTCCAAAGATTTTCTCAAATGAAGTCACGAGACCACTGGTAACAACTTTAAAAAAGTGCGCCAGGGCCTTTGTGGAGGACGCGTTAAAGATAGTCCGAACCATCTTGCTGAAATGGAAAGGCAAATCTGTATTGAAAAGGGTCTGCACCTCTGTACGGGTGTTCGCTATGTGAAGCACGAAAGTTTCACGGGCCGAACTCAAGGCCACCTCTCTCTGAGACAAAAGAGCTCTTATTCTTGCTATGCCGTTGAAATCTGCTCCCAAGGTTGGTATTTGTGGCGAGATTGAAAACTCCCTATGTTCATGTGTGGGAGGAAATAGAAAATTTCTGCAGCAAATAACCCGTTCACTTACTGTTACGATAAAAGGAATACTTTTAATTAACCCAGAACAATCTTCATTATTGAGCATCAAATAACTACCATTTTCCAACAACTTGAACGTGGGGATGATAGCAGGAACTGGCGTGCCTTGCAACACGCAAGCCATATTTGGTCGGTGTTTGTTGCATGAACCGTGTAACTGTATGTGCCTACACATTAGTGAATGATGTGGCGTCTCAGTGCATTCCTCTCCATTCAGATAAACTTCTTGATCATCTTTGAAACATCTGTATGTGTATGGAAGCGACCAGACCTCATGAAGAAAAGCACTACCTAAAGGTGCATAACGACCTATTGGTATATATTTCATACAATTTGAAAACTTATATAAAGCAAAAGGCAGCGTTATTAAACCGTGGATAAGGCACGTTGCCAAAAAACCCGCAATCCTCTGCTGATGATGTCACTGAGCATGTCATGAATGATGTAATATGTGACATCATCAGCAGTGGATTACGGGTAATAGTATCTCTAGTTTACTCCCTTATAGCTGTCTTTCTTTTAACATAAGTGTCTGTTTCCTTCCCTTATACTTACTGTTCTTTTTAAAAAAAAAAAATTTTGGTTCACTTCCGGTTCGCGTACCGGCGAGCGAACTGGGAAGCGAACTACGAGAAATAGAGGTTGGCACAGTTCCAAATATTGTACCAATTTTTTAATAACGGGGAGGTAGTTCTGAAAAGAACTTTTTTTTATTGTTCTTGTTGTTTTATATTTTTTTTATTATTTTTCTGAACATTTTTTTACTTTTTTTGAATTTTTCTGAACAGTTTAATATTTTTTGGGGTTTTTCTTGGAGGGGGCAATGAAAACGATTCATTGTAAAGGGCTCAACAGGAGCAACAAAACAAAAAAAAAGTATTTATTATTTTGGGCGTTTCGTACAAACTTGCATATGATAGTCAATAGCTCTGTTGATCAGAGTGATGCTACTTTCTCTGTAGCAAATGAATCCATTGCAATGTACGCAGACGTGTTTTACTTCACCAAATCTCATTTGTATATTTGGCACCATCTCCCTGCCCTCTGGTCCCGTTACTTCCGGTACAACAGATCTTCTGGCCATAATAGGGAGATTATCTAGGTCGTTCCGAAACTGTGCAGCACTGTAGTTGTTAGGATGCCACCTAGTCATATGGCGATGCATTGTGTAGTTTCCGAAACTGTATTTTTTCTCGGTCCCTCTGGACAGTCTATCTTGACATATAAGGCAAGTTACGTATCTTGCATTTACTTTTTTCTGACCTTTGGGAATTTTAAAAAATTGCCAAATGAAGTTTTCTTTCCGGTGAGACGTCCTGGGCTCCTCAGGCAAAAACTGCCTCTCTTCGTGCTCGTCGTCCTGTTCCTCTTCTTCCTCTTCTTGTTGAATTATAACTTGAGCAGGTGGTCCACTCTTCCTTGGATGTGGTGGAGGTGGTGGGGAAGCACCAGCTGAAGCTACTAAAGAAGCCATTGCTCACTGGTAACAAAGGGTCTTTCTCTCACAATGATGAAAGTCAGAGTGAGGAAAGAAGGAGGGATTTTCATCATTTGGGAAAAACAAGAGTTCTCAACCAATGAAAAGTGTTCATTTTAGATTATATGACCTAGTCTTACATCATTAGGAAACCAAAAGTGAAATGAACCAATGAAAAGTGTTATTACCAAGTCACATGACCTGCTGTGTTTACGTTAAGCGCTTTGCAGGGCCTCCCGGTTTGCTTCCAGAAACCTGCGCTTTGCGACTCGCTTCGCGTACCAGTTCGCTAACGTAGCACGTCATATGACGTATCACGCGACAACGTGAAACGTCATGCGGACGGGAGGCGTCACGATGTTGTTTTCTAACGCGGCAGTTGCGGTAAAGAAACGTTTACCGGCTCGCGGTCTATTTCGCGGCATCAAGGTCAGCTAACGGGAAGCTTCGATTCGCGAAGCGGGAACGAAGAAAAAAAAATATTTAAAAAAAAATTATTCATAAACATATAAAATATATTTTTGGATTTAAAGAAGAATACATTTTACAGCTACAGATATTAGCTGTTAAAAAACCAATGAAATTCACTGAAAAAACCATAGGTTATAGACCATAAATAGTTAGGAATTAGCATTTACAAAACCTTGAAAATTCACTGAAAAAACCATAGGTTATAGACCATATATAGTTAGGAATTAGCATTTACAAAACCTTATTTTACTCACACAAAACCATTGAAATTCCATATATAGTTAGTTGCACTAACTATATATCGCGCACCCGCAATCCACTGCTGATGATGTCACATATTACATCATTCATGACATGGTCAGTGACATCACTGATGACATCACTGATGACATCTCAAATGACATCACTGATGACATCACTGATGACATCATCCATTGACTGTGTGTTTCTGTAAAGTTTAAATATGTTTCACATATTGAAGAATGAGTAAATGTATAAGTGTCTGGATGAAGGATTTAGTAGGTGCGTGACTGACTGTATGAGTGAGTGATTAAATGTGTCTCACTGAGTGCATGGGTTAGTGACTAAACTGTCTTAATTTGTGCATCATTATGTCTGTTGTTCTGTAAACTGCTGCATGTGTTGATCAGTAGCTATATGAGTAACTATATGGGTTATTGATTGATTGTCCAAGTATTTGTATGGGAGACTGAGTGTGTGAGTGGCTGGCTGGGAGATATGTGACTCTGTGCAGATCAATGTGTACTTGTATCAATGATTGTATAAGAGAGTAAGTATGTGTTAGTATATGTTTGAAAATGTAAGGTACTCTATGTTTAAATGGAAAATGGAAAAAATAGAAAATGGAAGTGTGATTGATTCTTTACAGGACTGACTAGGTGTGTGAGTAACTCCATGGATGAGTGGCAGAGTGTGAGTGTATGTATAGGTGTATGAGTGCATATGATAGTGTTGTAAAGATGAGTGATTGTATGTATGAATGATTGTATGGGTGAATGAGTGAATGTGTGTGTAGACGTAGGAATCAGTGTATGTAGTAACTAGTATTGGTGTGTCAATGGTTTCAAAAATTATACTCTGTATTTAACACTGGGTGTAACAGAGGTTATATTAAAGTGTGAGGAGATACATTGTATTGTCACATGAATGATATCATCAGTGATGTGGTCATTGATGTCAAATGAGATGTCATCAGTGATGTCATCAGTGATGTCATTTGAGATGTCATCAGTGATGTCATCAGTGATGTCACTGACCATGTCATGAATGATGTAATATGTGACATCATCAGCAGTGGATTGCGGGTGCGCGATATATAGTTAGTGCAACTAACTATATATGGAATTTCAATGGTTTTGTGTGAGAAAAATAAGGTTTTGTAAATGCTAATTCCTAACTATATATGGTCTATAACCTATGGTTTTTTCAGTGAATATATATATATATATTTTTTTTTGTAAAGAATCACATTTAAAAATTACAACTGGGGGGGGGGGGGCAATGTCAGACTCCAACCTGACCAGCAGTAAAAAAGTATTAGACTTTGGAGGGGTCAGATTTACTCTTCTCAATCAAATGTAAGAAACCGTAGGACATGCATTGGACTCTGGAGGAGTCAGATTTCCAATTCCCAATCCAACCAAAGCAAAGATAGGGAAAGTATTCGACTTTGGAAGAGTCAGATTTACCATTCCCACTTTAAAGTACACTTTAAAGTGTCAGACTTTTAGGAGTCACATTTACTATCCCCTCATCAACATGAACAACTGTATGGAAAGAGTTGAAGTTTACAGATTTCAGAATTTGGATTTTGGAAAGGTCAGAATTACCCTTTCAACTCCAACCTGAGCAACAGTAGTCAAAGTGTAGGACTCTGAAGCAGTCAGATTTCCTTTCCCTTCTCCTACATTAAGCAACAAATAAATAAAATTCATGCATATGAAATAAAGAAACATAAAATATATTTTCATAATTTCATACATTATAATTTCAGCATGATATCATTCATAAAAATAACTGAAAAGTAAAAACTGAAAAATAGCAAATACAATTAAATTCAATTAAAAACCTTAAAAACAGATTAATAACACTCCCCACCCTACTAACCAGAAATTCAGACACCTACAAAAACAAATTAAAATAATACTGAGGAATTAACAATACACTGTTTTTCTTTAAACGATAACATTAATCATTAGGTAAAATACATAGACAAAATATAATTAAATATACAAGTTATTAAAAACAATTAGATAATTTACATAACAAACTAAGTAATAAACCGATCAACAATTAAAAAAAAATATTACAATCTTCTTAAACTATTACATTATTTAAACAAATATTTTATATAATCAACTAGTTAAAAACTATAAAAAAGGTTTACTGTCAATTACAAAAAAATAAGTAAAAAGCTTCCCATCTTATTCCCCTACAAACCCATATATGGAAAAAAAATTTAAAAAGCTTTAAAAGTATAACTAAATCAATAGAATACTAGAGTATAATTATTTACAAATACGTAAGATTAAAATCATAACAACCTATAATAGAAAAATAATATTAAAACTCAACAAAATTATTTAAAAATGGTTTTATGCACAAATATATTTTAAAGATACTTTAAAAACGATAATTTTACTTTCAATATTTTGTTCCATGATATTCTTGACATCACACTATTTTTGACCCATTATTTGTGTAAATCGCTATGTTTGAAACGGTATTTTGGTTCATTACTCTGCTCCCTCTTAATATTGAAGGTCTAACAGCTCTTTCAGCAGCTACATTTAGAAGGCACTGCAGGATCATTTGGACGCTCCAGAACACCATGCCTAGCAGGACATTGTGATTTTGCACAATTAACATTGATTTTTGACTGGTGCTTAAATATTCGGTTCCACGTCTCAAGAGCTGTATTCCTACGGCGTGCATGTGCACATGTTAGTGCAACATGACTAGTGCTCATAGGCTAGGACAGAGAAATGGCTTTCTTTAGTTCAGGAAAGGATAAGGAAAAATCATAATGGAGGCGCTGGAGAAGGATCAATTGAAACCCTCATATATTATTACAGCAGAATGTCTCGCTATTTGTAGTCTATTGAGGTCTAGAACTAATATGATCTATGAATAGAATACCCAATTTCCTAAACTTGCCATGCTTTATAAATCAAAGGCGATTTGTTTTTCTTAATACAGCACCATTTCTCCATTAATGTCTTGCTTTTATGGAGTTAGGCATAAAAGGAATAGCCACTAATTCATACAAATCTATGCCATCGCCTCAAGTTTAAGCAGACCAAAACCATATTAAAAATAGCTTTGAGTGTTTTGCCAATGGAAGCAAGAATTCTTGTTGTTTCACCCGCAAGTGATTTTCGGATGCTAACAACTTCCCGCAAAAGGCACAGTCTTAAAGGTACAAGGTACATCCCCAAGAGGGATATTAATTTTTTGTGCGGCCTGCATCTCACAGTATTGAAAATGAAGACTTACCTTTTCACTTTCATTGTCCAGTGCAGACGTGGCCTCATCTAAAAGCAGCAGTTTGGGTTCACGGACCAGAGCTCTTGCAATTGCTATTCTCTGTTTCTGGCCTCCAGAGAGCTGAGTTCCTCTCCCACCAACACACGTATCATATTTCTGTTGACAAGAAATACACACTATATGAGGAAATTATGTATAAAATTGATGCTTGTTATTGAAAATGAATAACATAGAAAATAAATATAACTGCAAATAAATCCTGCACTTATCTGAAGGTAAACTAGCACAAGAAGGCAGAAAACCTGCACCTGTTAGTGTAAGTGGCTAACTAATCTTGTGATGGTGCATAAGAAAACATACTACAACAAAAAGCTTCAAGAAGAAGCAGGGAGCATAGGGAAATATTTAAAGACCTACACCAGATTTAATCCCCGAATCCCACAACTAATAACAACAGTACAATCTGGTGGTCTAAGAGAGCTATAGAAAAGGAAAGAAAAAACAACTGTAATACCTTCTTAACGAGTCACAACCAATTTTGAAGAGACCAGGTGGGAACTTCATCCATCCTGTAGAGAGGTATTTCATATAGTCACAAGTGGGCTCACTGTGACTGAGGTTTAATTCACTTTTAAGTCACTTTTTTGTTTATTAACTTCACCTATTGCAGTAGCTTGTATTACATAAGGTCCTGAAGAAAGCCAGGGCAAGTGGCCGATACAGGCAGAAACTAGTCGACCTAAGATTTACGGCACATTTGTTAGGAGCCGTACCTGCATTCCTTTTAATAGGTCTGGAAGCAAACATTAATAACATTGTTTGGTTTGCTGCCATGTCCTTTTTAAATCCCTCACTAGTTTTGCACTGCATTTAATTTGTCCTGTGTTTTTTTGGACTAGATATGATTGGTCATTGAACCCTGGTCTTGATTCTGGTTATCCATCTCTTGCTCCTAGGTCACAGTGTCACCCCTCGTGTGGATGGGGTACTGTGACAGGGAAGCTGGAATTCCAACTAATGACACTGGCCACGAAGGGGAGTTGATGGAATTCCTATCTCTATCTTCCCTGCGTAGGGATAGCTCTCTTATG
The DNA here is from genome assembly GCF_964261635.1 of Lissotriton helveticus. NCBI lineage: Eukaryota > Metazoa > Chordata > Amphibia > Caudata > Salamandridae > Lissotriton > Lissotriton helveticus. The sequence goes on along the minus strand of NC_136071.1, from coordinate 878,607,764 downwards.
GTCTCTTCAAAATTGGTTGTGACCTGTTAAAAAGGTATCACAGTTGTTTTTTCTTTACTTTTCTGTAGCTCTCTTAGACCACCAGATTGTACTGTTGTTATTATGGTGCATAAGAAACCAAGGAGTACAACACGTTTTACTCCCTATTGAGCAAATGCCCAAAATACAGAAAATGTTTTTTTTCGGAATCAGCACCCATCAAAAAAATATCATATAAGTCCTTTTTTGTATAACCAGTCCAAAGAGAAGTAGTGCAATGAACAGGTCCGGACTCCACTGGTGATCGGAATGAATTCTTTATTAATTGATCCAGACAGTAAAAAATCCAAATACACATATATATTTCTTTTAGCCAACACGTTTCGTCTCGTAACCGAGACTTCTTCAGGCCAGAGACAGTTACCACCTGACCGCGGGCGCTGTTTCCTGTCTCTGACCACCATGCCATGTAACGCCTAAACAAGCTACAGTCTAAATATGACAGAATTCAAGGAATTTTAATTTGATGTTACCTAACATGAGTAACTTTTTCGTATATGAATTAACGCTGACCGCCTATTGAGCCCTGAAGAAGTCTCGGTTACGAGACGAAACACGTTGGCTAAAAGAAAATTATATGTGTATTTGGATTTTTTACTGTCTGGATCAATTAATAAAGAATTCATTCCGATCACCAGTGGAGTCCGGACCTGTTCATTACACTACTTCTCTTTGGACTGGTTCTACAAACAAGCATTTACAATGCAATGGTTTCGCCTTTGGAAAAGTTAGAGTTATTGGCATTGTAAATGACAACATTTGTATTGGTTTTGAAAACAGATAAATAAATGGCATTGTCATTTACATTGCCATTAGCTTAATCTCTGCAATCACTCTGCACTCTCTAGCACTCCCTAGAACTCCCTAATCACTCTGCACTCTCTAGCACTCCCTAGCACTCCCTACTCACTCTGCACTCTCTAGCACTCCCTAGCACTCCCTACTCACTCTGCACTCTCTAGCACTCCCTACTCACTCTGCCCTCCCTATGCCCTCCCTATGCACTCTCCACTCCCTATGCACTCTCCACTCCCTATGCACTCTCCACTCCCTATGCACTCTCCACTCCCTATGCACTCTCCACTCCCTATGCACTCTCCACTCCCTATGCACTCTCCACTCTGCACTCCCTATGCACTCTCCACTCTGCGCTCACTATGCACTCCCCACTCTGCGCTCCCTATGCACTCTCCACTCTGCACTCCCTATGCACTCTCCACTCTCCACTCCCTCTGCACTCTCCACTCTCCACTCCCTCTGCACTCTCCACTCTCCACTCCCTCTGCACTCTCCACTCTCCACTCCCTCTGCACTCTCCACTCTCCACTCCCTCTGCACTCTCCACTCTCCACTCCCTCTGCACTCCCCAAGAACTCGCGTTTCTCGCTCAGATATGGACAAAAAACAAAAGTACTCCCTTGGGCATCTCACCCACTCTGTGAGTTCACACATATCTCCTACACAGCACCAACCCCAGCAAATACAACATTTCTGCAGAACTGCAGCACAGAAGAAACCAAACTGCGATTATCCGAGGTCCTCCAGAGTATCCCCCTGTCCTTAACATCCTACCCACGCTCAGGGCAGAAACACCCCCGAGACTGTCCTCGTCCGTCTATGCCACACCCAGAGCAAACTTCACCCTGACACCAAGCGAAGAGGAGGCGCTTCTGTCATGTATTCCTATAGGTTCTGAATCGATCCCCCTATTCCTGACCCTATTCTGGTTAAACTAACTATCAAGTTAACTAACAGTCAGCCCATGAGGCAAGAACAGCCCCCATGATGCAGATACCGTTATCTGACGCAGTCACACTACGGCACAGGAACGTGTTATCTGATTAGGTCATAACGCTTGAGATCTAATTAGACAAGCGACATTCCTCCAGCCCCTGATAAGGCATACGACGTTCTCATAACAAATCAAACCTATGACAACCTGGAAAATCCGTGCGGCCATTGTTTTGATTTCACAGAGAACTTTAGTAAAGAATGTGCTAACGAGCAAGTCGTATGACATCTTTATTGACGTATCTATGTCCATCCTTACGTCAATCTCGGCACCTTTAAGGTATAAATATTGCCAATCTTGCCCTATGCAAACACACGCGTGGTGACGAGACGGAGCAGCCACACTTGCCGAAGCCGAGAGCAGGAGCAGACCCCGCTGGCAGCAGCCCCGCCTTCCTGACGCGCTGAGCGACGCGCTGCTATCTCAAGCCGAGAGACCCAGCACCGGCGCTTCTGGGCAGCCCTCGCAGGCAGCTTGGAATATCGAGAGCAGAGAAAGAGATACCATTCCTCATTCATCCTAAATTCCAGGTACAGAACTGAATAACCCCTCACAGAGAATTCTTTAGTTATTCACTTGGCAAAAATAAACTTAACTTAAACTGTAACTTTCTATTCCCGCCCACGCATTAGACTTAGGTCAGGTACACGGGGTAGGCGTATTTAGAAACACCAGTTGAGTACGTTTAGTCAAATGTATATGTGTATGTAATATATTTTAATCATTTTAAACATCATATGGCTCAGAAACCATATCAATGTTTTTACAGTATTATTTTATACTATTGCTTTTAATGTATGCACTTTACTTAACTATAAGTATTGCAATAATATCGATCCATTTCTCTTGTACGAGAAAAGAGACTGATCAATAAATAACACCTTTTTATTGAACACGCCCGTCTCTTCCTTTTCTCTACAATCTGATGAGACTAAGAATGCACGTACTGACTGAGTAAAATAATTGCCTTGTGCTCACACGACTCTCGAGATTGACTCTTGATTAGGGGAGAGCAAAGTTGTCATGTTCTATGGTTGTCAGAAACTAAATCCCTTCTTGTCTAATCAGGGAAGTTAATTCCTCCTTGAACATTCGAGAAAGTTTCGAGCGAACTCTGAGCTACGCTGGCAAACCCAAAACTTAAGTCTAGTATCGACAGTAGTAGACCTAGTTAACGTCTGGCCTAGGCCTTTACTGCTGTAGGTATTATTCCAATGCGCAGAGCCTATTGGGAAAATAGGAGCTACACTACATGGCGCCCAACGCGTTTGGAAAGGGCGATAAAACTAACGTAAGACATTTAGAGTAACTCAGTCGTGCTTTCTCACTCAGACCCCTTTTCCCAAATACTCCAAAGACGTCTGGAGTGGGTGAAAGGTAATATCCTCCAAAACCTCGCAGGAGGGAACTCCTATGTATGGTTCTTGGTATAGTCAACGTTGAAGGATACACTGTTCCAAAATATTGTGCATCTAATCTCTGTTTCCATAAGAAACCTGATCTGCAAACAAACATAATACCATCCTGTCGGTAAAATGACAGACAGTGATGAAGAAAGAGAGGCAGTTAGATTAGCAACTGAACTCGCAGCAGCTGATGCTACCATGCAGGCTGCAGACGGGGATATAATACTCATCCCGGTCATCAAAAGGAGATCTATAACTCTAAAACTTATAGAAAATGGACTGACACCTAGAGGTGGCACAGTCATATTCGTAATTGAGGCACATGAATATCGGCAGACAGAGGTATACTATTCATGGATACATTTTCCAGCAGCAAATGCTGTAACAAAGTACTTCCACTATTACAAAGTAGAGGAACCTCCTGAAACGTACACTCCTTTCGAGGAGGTGGAAGTACCACTCAAATTTCAAGAGCATTTGCTCTTATTTGATGGCGCCCTAAAACATAACAATCACATTACAAGGCTCGGTCCTTTAGGTAGACCAGGAGCAACGTGGCCGGTCTTAGCCGGATACACACCACACCCAGACATCGAAGGGATATCTACAGGAGAGCTGTTAATACAGCTAAAACAATTACTAAAAATTCATAGACAATTAGTTCAGTATGTAATGCGGACTTCAACAATTCAGCCAGCGATTAAACTTCCACAGCTGACCCCTCACCAGGGGAACACAAATAAAATTACACCACAGAACATCCAATCCTGCCTAGGTAAAGTTCCGGCTAAACGGGAACAGATACCATTCTGGTTGGCACAGAAAATCACCCAAATAGAGGCGGTGTTTCCTGACACCACCTCGCTAGAAAAACACAGGATTCTGACTATATGTCTCCCAATGGGAATCGCACCACACATAGAGGACTGTGACACTTGGGGTACAGTCTTTGCTTCCATCTACACAAAAACGCACGGTGTTCCATCCATTTCGGTGATACCAGATGTGCTAAAACAAATTCAAGATGAATACGGTCCAGAACCTGCTTTAACTCTTGGTATGAAATTACTGAAAGACTTCAAGCAGGTCTCGGCTATATTATTAGCCAATATAAAAGGTGAAGCAGCAAACGTGGCGATCCGCCAGAGGTTAAAAGAGACAGATATAGCAGACCAACCAGCTGAAATTGCCAGAATCATAGAAAAATCCTATGAGGAACTAGGTAGAGATAGTTTAGGTGGAATACCAGTAAAACCGCAACTGACTGAAAGTCCAGAAAAAATATTTTTTAATTATTCACCAAAAAAGAACTGGGATGGAAATAAACAATCCAATCCTAAAGAAAAGAAATTCCAGTCCAGAGGAAGGTCTCCTAGGCGAAGAGAAAAATCTCCAAACCGAAGACAGAGGTCACCGCAGAGTGACCCCTCTCGGAATAGATATAACCTTAGAAATAGGGATAATATTAAAAAACCTGATAGATATCAAGACATTGATACACGTCCCTCTCAATCTTTTCAGAATTCCTCGCAGAAATCGGAAAGAAGAGGACGATCAGAACAAAGAGAAGAGCACGCCAAGTCCAAAGACAAGGAACCTGCTCAGCTAAAAAAGAAATTACAATTTCCAAAAAAGAAGGTAGCCAGTATCAAGGTAGTTAACAATGCCGAGAATACTGAGGACACAACTGAAAAACGGAGAGTGGGCTCAGACAATGCTAGACAGCGCAGCAGAGGTGAGCATAGCTCGCAAAGTCCTTATGAATCATCTGGAGACAGTGGACACGAATGAATACCTTCAAGTGGAAACTGCAGACACCAGAGTTAGCAAGCCCCACAAGATATACGAGATAACATTACGTATAGAGGGAGATAAGACTAGGAAAATAAGGGGACTATTTTGGGATAATCTCTCCAAGGGCTATGATATCCTCCTAGCTGAAAAAGACTGGCCACCAGAGTTTGTCAGGGAGTGCCCTCATGGCGAAGAAATAATTATGCCTGCCTTCTCGAATCAAATCCCGATTCATAAAAAATATACACTTGCTAGAAAGTGGGCAGTGGCCTTAGCACCTGCTTTATATAAAAATCATGTAGGATGGGATGAGGATTCTCCTCCTCACAAAATCCAGTTAAAATCACAACCTACTGCACAAAGGCAGTACCCAATTAAGCAAGAAGCTAAAAAACAGGTAAATGAAATACTAGATCAGCTAGAATACCAGGGGGTGATTGAAACTTGCACCTCACAAATGAACAACCCTTTGTTTCCGGTCTCCAAACCAGACAATTCATATCGTCTAGTTTTGGATTACCGACACCTTAACACATGTTGCAAAACTTTTGCAGTGCAAAACTCACACAGTGCTGCACTAATGAATAACATAGTGCGCAAAAAATACAAAACAACCTTGAACATCTCCAATGGATTCTTTTGTCAAAATATAGCACCAGAGAGCAGATATTTAACTGCATTCTCAGTAAATGGCACTCAAAAGCAATTCTGTCGGTTAGCCCAGGGGTACAAGAACAGCCCGGGGGTATTCTCAGCGAGAGTAACAGAATTACTACAACTATATGATGATGAAGCATTATCTTATGTCGATGACATTTACTTAACAGATGATGACTTGGAGACTCACTTGAAAAGAGTGAACACCATAATACTTGGGTTCGCAGCAGAGGGTTACAAATTCAACTTTAAAAAATCCAGAATTGCCCATCTGAAAGTCCTATACGAAGGATATGAGTTATCAAGTATAGCCTGGTTGACAATATTTTAAGAACTAGAAGAATTAAAAAATCTAGAGTATGAAAAGACGTATCCTCTGCCAATCGACATTCTGCCTCTACGACATTACGCCTGTGTAATCTATACAGACGGACATGCTCAACCCTCCGTGTGGGGAGAACAAGCATACAACCCCACATGTGAGATTACAAAAGAAGTGTGGCGCGGAGGTATATTAAAACCTCTATTAACAAAATCACACTCAGTAGAAACTAATTCAGAACAACAAACTGAAATAATAGCTTTGAAAATGGCGCTAGATAATGCGGATCGCGAATTCCCGACACTTATAGTGTCAGATTCATATTACTGCGTCAAATCATATAACAGCGATTTGCAGACATGGATTCAAAACGATTACAAAGATGACACAGATGCACCAATAAAGCAGAAACTGCTCTGGGAACAAATAGCTCTTTTACAAAAAGAACTACCAAAGACTCACGTGACTCACTCACTGAGTCATCAGCGTGATGGCGTTCACGTTGTAGGGAATTCATTGGCTGAAACAGCCGCAGCGGCAGCCACTAAATCGGCTCCCGTATTTTGAAAAAAGCGTACATTAAAATACATTGACGGTGAAACATTGCTGGCGGTGAAAACGTCATCAAAAGGCGACTGCTCAGCGTTACCGATCAACTATCCACTCAATTATACATACATAATCGATGCAAACTCCGTCCCTTTTGCTCGAATCCCTGGAGTGGGGGATAGAGTGATTCAAAACATGGACAGGAGACACTTGTTAATCGCAGACGCACATATGGGTGAGGGTCTTGGACACCTCAAACTGAAAGATTCTCTGGAAGAATTACAATCACGGTACTGGTGGCCAGGCATGAGCCTACATCATACCATGTTTGTAAAAAACTGCCCAAACTGCAACAGAAATCGCAGTGGGGAGAGAAAAAATATAATACGGTGGAATCTGACTGCAGATAACATCACCAGTAAAAAGAATGGCTTGCGATTAACATATACAGGCTAGTTTCCACTTATAATGTAGATCCTCAGCACTCGGCTGACGTCCGGACTGTTATACAAAGATTTGCGAGTCTAAATGGCATATACGCTAAGAGCATGCTACGTTTGACCATTGTCTTCACTCTAGCCCTCCGGCCGGGGGGGAAACATGGCCAAATGAGCACAGCCCAGCGGGAATCTTCTCACTTCCTTCCTGAGGGTACGGGATGGTGTAAAGAAAAAACCAAGGCAGAAAGCAATCTATAATGGAAAGGATATTAGGTTCGGGAGCTGGGTGGGTCAAACATCTAATAAGTGTCCAACGTAGTCTAAATAACTTGCCAAGAAATTCTCTGAAGGGATTCAGTCCGTACGAATTATTATTTGGAACTAGAATGATAATCTCTGACCTTGATAGTCAGACTTCAGTGGTTAAAGAAAAAAGCTTTGATGTCAAAGACCGTTTGGCTATTTTGCAGGACTTGAACAAAACAAGAAAAGACCTGAGCAACATAAAGTTGAAAGAACAGCCAACAACCACTGAAGAATCACCACCTGTCCCAGCAAGACCTGTCTGGATTCCAAAAGTCGGGGATCTAGTCAGGGAGAAGATCGCGGTAAAGAAGGAATTTGGGCCTTCTTACAGAAAAGCAGTTCCTGTCTTGTCTGTCAACGGGACAAGATCAGTTGTACTACCGCCACTTGCTGGAAAAAAGGAGAACCGAGTTGTATCCATCGACCTGGTAAAACCACAACATGTGGCCGATAACAAACAGTAGGCCAAGTGGACTCCCAATAAGTAGCAGAACACCAAGGTTTGCTACCAGTACAGAGGTCCTAACAAAGAGGCTCACCACTCCTTCCATCTCTTCGGCTAGATGGGTTCAGAAGAGGGCTTGGAAAAAGCTTAGGTTAGAAGACTTCCATCGTCTTCTATTAGAGGAGCCGCTGGACCTTTTGACGGATGTGGAAAAGGGGTACGACCTCTTCTGTTCTTGGATCACCAGGGCCTTGGACTCTCTGATACCTATTGTATCAACTAAAATCAACTCTAGAGAGTCCAGTCCCTGGTACGATGGCGCACTTCGGGCCCTAAAGGGTGCCTGTAGACGAGCAGAGAGGGCCTGGAGGAAAACCTATGCGGCTGATCTAAAAGCCGCATATACCAGGTCCGTTAAGCTCTACCATCGAGCTATCTGCCGGGCTCGTGCGGCCTTCTATGCTACCGAATTCCGGAACAGCCCAAATCCGTCGAAGGCTATTTTTAAGGCCGTAAAACAAGTTATGGCGAAGCGGACTACCACTATGACCGTAAGCTCCCTTTCCCATTGTGAATCCCTTGCTTCCTATTTTTTGGGGTAGGTCCAAGCCATTTACAGGACATTCCCTAGCATAGGGTCCACTGTGGAAAGTATTAATCGGGTTCACCATCAGACTACACTGCTTGCTTTCCCCCCCCTTGCCTTGGATGATTTTGACAAACTTGCGTTGCAAGTTAAATCTGGGTCTCCATCTGACCCAGTAAGGCCTGCTCTCTTTCGAGACCAAGCTTTTATGGGGCGTACAGTTGTATGCTCCCTTGTCAATCTCTCCTTGGAATCTGGAATTGTACCATCTAAGTGGAAACAAGCCGTGGTGTCCCCGATTCTTAAAAAGCCTACCCTGGACCCCTCGAAGCCTGAAAGCTATCGCCCCATCTCGCTGCTACCCTGGCCAGCCAAGATCACTGAAGCCCACGTCAATTTGGCCCTGTCTGAGCATCTGACTCGGACCAATGCCCTCGACCCCACACAAAACGGATTCCGTGCTGGGCACAGTACGGAAACTGCGTTACTTGTGATGGTGGAACATCTCCGGGCAAGGTTGGATGCTGGTCAAACGGCGGCGCTTATTCTGTTAGATCTTAGCGCCGCCTTTGATACGGTAGACCACAGCATCCTCCTGCGTCGGCTCGAGGAGACTGGCATTGGCGGTGTGGTATTGCAATGGTTCCGCTCCTTCTTAGACGACCGCTCCTTCTGTGTTGCCATCCCTCCCTTCAAGTCCAGTTACCATCCACTGGCCATGGGGGTTCCGCAAGGGTCCTCGCTGAGTCCCACGTTGTTCAATCTTTACGTGAGACCGCTGGCTGATGTCGCCAGGCAGTGGGGCCTCACCCTGGTCTCGTATGCCGACGACACTCAGCTGGCGGTTACGCTCAGCGGGGATGCGGAAACTGAGGCCCCCAGGTTTCAGTCCGGACTGAAGGCGGTGGCTAGTTGGCTGACAGGCAACTGCCTTCAGCTAAACGCCACTAAAACAGAGGTACTGGTCGTCGGGAAGGGAGTGGAGCTGTGGGGTGACCGCTGGTGGCCTCCAGAGTTGGGTCCCACTCCGATCCCGGTATCGGAAGTGAAAAATCTGGGGATATGGCTGGACGCGGGCCTCTCCTTCATAGGCCATACGAAAAGAACTGCGGCCTGCTGTTTCGGTCTTCTGAGGGGCTTGAGACCTGTTCTCAAGTTCTTTGACGCCCCGACCAGGCAGCTGGTGATCCAGGCCACTATCATCTCTCGCCTGGATTATGCCAGCTCTCTCCTGGCTGGGGCCAACCAGGCTGAACTAACCCGATTGCAACGGGTTCAGAATGCTGCGGCGAGGGCGATTGTCGGCCTACCAAGATTTTGCTCAGTGACAGGTGTCCTTCGCTCCCTACACTGGCTTCCGGTTAGGAAGCGTATTCTTTTCAAAGTCCTGTGCCTCGCTTTTAAAATCCTGAGAGGTACAGGCCCGGAAATCCTGTCGAATTGTCTGTCTTTCTATGTTCCTGCCCGTTGCCTTCGCTCCCAAGGTCTGGCCCTTGCGGTGGTTCCCAGATTCAGGCTTAGCCGCATGGGAGGCCGCTCGTTTAGGGTATTGGCTGCGTCAGCATGGAACTCCTTGCCTGTTGAAATCCGCCTGCTGGAGGACCTTCTGACTTTCCGGAAGGCGATAAAAACCTTCCTGTTTTAGTTGTTTTTTGTCCTTGTTCCTGTTTTAGCTGTTATTTGCCTCTTTTTACATCCCGTTGTGTTACGAGCTACCTTGTCTTTGCGCCGGGACGCTCCTTGGCTGGAGTCGCTGTGCGCACAATAAATAGACGTAACATAACATAACATAACATAACATTCGAAACGCCTACAGAAGAACAACAAGGACTATGCAACAAAGCAATAGAACTCAGACCTCTGAAAACCCAAATAAAAACATTTAGCAGAGACACACCAATCTACAATGAAGTACCAAGTGAAAATGCAAGAAACAAAAATCCTGAAGCAATTGGAACAATTGACAGAACTGCATCCGGGTACTTCATCAACTTCGATGATTCCTCTGAAGGCTTCAGTGAATCAAAGACACAGCCATCATCAAAATCCTTTAAAGACAAAGCTAAGGAACTTTTGAAACAACTGAAAGAAACATATCTGATTTCTCCATGGATTGAATTTTGGGTGGGTTTTGGTGCATTTATCCTCATACTTTGGCTCATCATGGTATTAACTTTGGGACGCTTCATTGAGGGAAAATATGCTAAAATGGACACAGCAAGTCAGAACATTAACTTGGTCCTCAAACCACACACATCTTCACACGTCGAGAAAAGAGAACTTTCTTCAGCCAACTTCACAGCCAATCCGATGCCTGGTGGGGTAGCCTGGGACAACACTGACTATGAAATTTATGGTCCGGTCGAGATCCTGAAATATCCACACCAAATCAAGATCTCCTTGAGTGACTTTGCAAAACCAAACTCATTTGCTGATGATTGGGACTTCGAAAGCATTAATAACATGTCTGATCTAGTAATGTCTGCTAAATTTACAAAACATGATTATTTGCAAGGTTCTACAAATTATGATAGTATGTATTGCTATAACCACTATGGTAATCATTTTTTGCATACATCTGCACAACCTAGAAATGTTTTAAATTATAATCAATGGGAACATTGTGCTACACCTCCAAAAGGGAGCTCAAGAACCGTTTATGACAAATATTCATATTTTTCAGGTTTTAACACAAGTAATGCTGAAACATTTTATTTTAAAATGTCAAACAAGACAGGGATGAAAACCATGATAACCAACACAAAATTGATATATTCAGATTCATTCTTCGAAAAAATGAATACTTTTGGATTTGATTATTGGGACAAAAATGTTGATTTGAAAAGTGTTTGGGGTACAAAAGATTGGCAAGTACAGGGTTTAGAAGCTTTGTTTAGAGCCTGCATGATCCCAGAACAAATGATATTTTTAAATGACACTTTTCAACAAACCACCTGTCTTGGCTTAGCCAAAATCAAAGATTTAAATAAACCGTCTATTCCAAAGCCAACAATGTTTAGCAATAGCTCTGATACAGATGAAGAGATAGACGTAAACCATATATTAAACCAAAACAGAACACATCCTGTTGGAAACAATGGTTGATCTGGCCCACAGATACAAATAACTGTCAAGACAGATTCCTGAATAAAACACAGGGGTTCAAAATGACCAGGCCAGACCCTAGATATCCCCAAAGACAACACCCAGGGATAATAACAACCTACAGTGTGGGCAAATTATGCCTTCAATGGCTACAAACCTCCACACTGCCTGAAATTAAGCAACACCTAACTTTACTTACTGATGGTGCTGACTTGCGTGATTTCATAATGGGACCACGCAAACAGCGTCAAAAGCGTTTCATAACAGCCTCTGTATATGCAGCATACAATGAGGCCTGGAAGGTTACTCAAATTGAGACAGTAGAGAGAATGCGGGAAATTGACCGTATTAATTTGGAAAAATCACTTTCTGTAGTGGACAAGGGGTTAATGACTCTGTCCTCCAGAATTTTTTCATTGGACAGCATTGTGTCTTCAGCAATCGACATATTATCGCAAGACTTACTGTTATTACAACATGGTCAGTCACAATTGCGTTCTATTGTACAGCTTGGCTGGACGTTACAAAATCTGCGTTCAGGCTATGTGCCTTGGCGTTTAATCAACACAACGTCACTATTCCAAATCTTTAACCTTACTGATAGACAAATCGGTATGGCGCAAAAGGGTGCTGATTATACAATCTTGAGCATTGAAAAACTAGAAAGATTACCAATGACAATGTCAGAACGACCTGTCAGTGAATGGATAATACACGGAATCATAAATATTCCAATCTCAACCTTCAGGTTTCAATACTGCCAAAAATATATACAGGCTGGCATGTACGAGAAATTGGGAAAGGGGTACCTTAAAACAACTTGGAACCTGCCCTATTCACATGCATGTGTCATTAATAAAGGACAGAAAGTGTTTCTTAGTGGCAACAATTGTGCTATGTCACTAAGCGGCACGCTTCTGTGTAACGGAATTAGTTTGCATGGAGCCTGTGAAGGGAATTCATACAACCTTTCATGTCACCAGCAAGGCGCACCTGCAACTGAAATAGAACCATTCTTTCAAAGACTCTATAATGGGAGTTACATTCTTATTGTAGACCGCAGATGTTGTAGTCTTATGCCCGGGACTCCTTATCTAGTCACTACGACGGCGAAGGACAAGTGCTGTGGACGTTCTTTGTTCCCCAGCTCCTTTCCAGACAGGGAGGCAAGGGCATGGCCCAATTTGAAAATTACTTCTATTCGAATAGATACTTTAAGCAGAATGAAAACAGTGCTTCTTCAGACGCCTACAAGGCTCACGTCATCAAAAGAAACGTATGATCTACAAGTCGCAAGGACGACTGCAGAGATACATACATTATTATCAACTAATTCCCCCGTACATTTCGCGGAAATCCTGAGCGAAATCTTGAATATTTCTGATACCACTGGGGTCTCAAAGGTATTTAAGACAGTATTTTCGATGGCATTAACACCATTCAAAGCCATACTGGGTATTTTTCCAGATTTCGTCCATTCGATTTTTGGCGGACTTCCCCTGATCCTGGGACTAATTGCAGGAATCCTATTCTTAGTCCTTATTTTTCGTTATGGCAACCCATGTCACAGATCAAACTCTCGCGACAATGGAAGATACGATCCTAGCCATTGGATACCGGGACCGGATATCAAAAATCCTGGGACTCTCCCGGCTTAGAGACCTGAATATGACTTGGTTTCTATCATTTCGACCAATGTGGCAAAGGTGTGTTTTACCTGTACTAAGGTGTCTGCTATGCGGAGAAGAATGCGTGTTAGACACCTGTCTGACGCTACAATCGGATGCGCCGGTGGATGCAGATACATTGTTGGTTCCTACCAAGGTTCATGCTTTGTGCTGCCCTCAAAGGCTGCCAATCCTGATGACGGCATTCCTGGAATCTTCATCACTACGATTGAAGAGTAGTGAAGTTCAAGATGAAAGCAGCATCGAACAGGTACGACCTTCTGTCAGCAATGCGAATCAGAATGTCAATGCAGACAATCATGCGCACGAATGCATGGTTACACCTATTTCCGACTTAGTGGAACTTTCCCATGAAGCTGTTGACAGTTTTTTCGAAAGCCTAAATGATATGATGTTCTCTCCAGAACAGAAATAGAGACTTTTGAGCAAGCTCGCACACGGTGTTCCCTGAATTCGGCCTTCAACTTTAAAAATAAAGTCACATGAACAATTCTTCCCACCAGTTCACGGACAACAATTTTTTAGTAGCCCCAAATTATTTTTCACAAAATTTTCGGGACACTTATCTTCTGCTTAAAGTAAGAAACTATTCCTAGAGAACTAAGATTTCTATTTTTAGATACTTTATAAACTTTAGTTGCCCGCTGGTATGTTCACAAATATTTTATTATGTGATGAAATGGTCTCGAACTTCCTTTCTGTATAGCCATATTAAGAGCCATTTCATGTGTATTTCTCATATACCAAATAAGCAATAATGAATACAAATGCGTGCATACTTTAGCGTTAATTCATAGCTTAAGTGCATACAATATATATGACTGCAGTTTTTCAGTATATTTGAAAATTTCAAAATGCATTTTGTATTTTGGGGTGGTAAGGTATACACTATACTCTATAGTATGTTGTACTATGTTATACTATGCATAGATTAGTAGATATGACCATAGTTAGCGTGGAGTGGGTGTCATGTATTCCTATAGGTTCTGAATCGATCCCCCTATTCCTGACCCTATTCTGGTTAAACTAACTATCAAGTTAACTAACAGTCAGCCCATGAGGCAAGAACAGCCCCCATGATGCAGATACCGTTATCTGACGCAGTCACACTACGGCACAGGAACGTGTTATCTGATTAGGTCATAACGCTTGAGATCTAATTAGACAAGCGACATTCCTCCAGCCCCTGATAAGGCATACGACGTTCTCATAACAAATCAAACCTATGACAACCTGGAAAATCCGTGCGGCCATTGTTTTGATTTCACAGAGAACTTTAGTAAAGAATGTGCTAACGAGCAAGTCGTATGACATCTTTATTGACGTATCTATGTCCATCCTTACGTCAATCTCGGCACCTTTAAGGTATAAATATTGCCGATCTTGCCCTATGCAAACACACGCGTGGTGACGAGACGGAGCAGCCACACTTGCCGAAGCTGAGAGCAGGAGCAGACCCCGCTGGCAGCAGCCCCGCCTTCCTGACGCGCTGCTATCTCAAGCCGAGAGACCCAGCACCGGCGCTTCTGGGCAGCCCTCGCAGGCAGCTTGGAATATCGAGAGCAGAGAAAGAGATACCATTCCTCATTCATCCTAAATTCCAGGTACAGAACTGAATAACCCCTCACAGAGAATTCTTTAGTTATTCACTTGGCAAAAACAAACTTAACTTAAACTGTAACTTTCTATTCCCGCCCACGCATTAGACTTAGGTCAGGTACACGGGGTAGGCGTATTTAGAAACACCAGTTGAGTACGTTTAGTCAAATGTATATGTGTATGTAATATATTTTAATCATTTTAAACATCATATGGCTCAGAAACCATATCAATGTTTTTACAGTATTATTTTATACTATTGCTTTTAATGTATGCACTTTACTTAACTATAAGTATTGCAATAATATCGATCCATTTCTCTTGTACGAGAAAAGAGACTGATCAATAAATAACACCTTTTTATTGAACACGCCCGTCTCTTCCTTTTCTCTACAATCTGATGAGACTAAGAATGCACGTACTGACTGAGTAAAATAATTGCCTTGTGCTCACACGACTCTCGAGATTGACTCTTGATTAGGGGAGAGCAAAGTTGTCATGTTCTATGGTTGTCAGAAACTAAATCCCTTCTTGTCTAATCAGGGAAGTTAATTCCTCCTTGAACATTCGAGAAAGTTTCTAGCGAACTCTGAGCTACGCTGGCAAACCCAAAACTTAAGTCTAGTATCGACAGTAGTAGACCTAGTTAACGTCTGGCCTAGGCCTTTACTGCTGTAGGTATTATTCCAATGCGCAGAGCCTATTGGGAAAATAGGAGCTACACTACACTTCCATCACCATCTTTCCCACCTTTGGAGCGCACAGATCACCTCACTCGCCAAGAGCGCTCACAAACATTACACGCTGTCCTGACACGCCAGTCAATGTAAATTAATTTTTAAGAAAAAAAACATTTACCTAGCGCAGTAATTAAAAAAAAGGCATCTAGGCGCTGGAATGAATGACTGATATGGTGCTTCGCACGCAAGCCCAACGCACAACACGCTAGTGGAACATGCATAGAAGCACACAAATGAGCAAAACAAACTCTATCATACTTAAGAGGAAAATGTAAAGAAAGTATCATTGCGAGTGCTCACACAGCACGTGCACAGCCTCTAATGGCATTGTAAATGGCAATGTCTTTTAGCCATGTGTTATGGAGTGTATGCATGTGGTGTGTAGTGGAATTATGTGGGTTAGATTGGAATTGTAGCAATGGTGGCATGCTGCGCTTTAGATGATTTTTTTTTAAAAAGTAAAGCGCACCGTACTGCGATTGCTACAATAGTTAATTGTGGATGCGTTAACAATTGATGTGTGCACTGATGGCTGGTGGTGTGTGTGTGCCTGTAGAAATTGTGCGCTGGTGGTGTGTGTGCCTGGTGGAAGCGTGCACTGCCGTCTGGAGGTGTGTGTGCCTGGTGAAAGCGTGCACAGACGGCTGGTGGTGTGTGTGCCTGGTGAAAGTGTGCACTGATGGCTAGTGGTGTGTGTGTGTGTTTGGTGAAAGCGTGCACTGACGTCTGGTGGTGTGTTCCTGTTGGAAGCGTGCACTGACGGCTAGTGGTGTTTGTACCCAGGAAAGCGTACACTGACGGCTGGGTGGTGGTGTTTGTGCCAGGTGAAAGTGTGCACTGACGACTTATGGTGTCTGTGTCTGGTGAAAGTGTGCACTGACTGTGTGGTGGTGCGTGTGTGGTGGTGCGTGTGTGGTGGTGAGTGTGTGGTGGTGAGTGTGTGGTGGTGAGTGTGTGGTGGTGAGTGTGTGGTGGTGAGTGTGTGGTGGTGAGTGTGTGTGGTGGTGTGTGGTGGTGTGCGTGTGTGGTGGTGTGCGTGCGTGGTGGTGTGCGTGCGTGTGTGGTGGTGGGGTTTGTGGGTGTGGTCTTATGGGTGTGGTCTTATGGGTGTGGTCTTATGGGTGTGGTCTTATGTGGGTGTGTGTGTGTGTGGTGGACTTAGTTCGAGTTTTCGTACACTGCACACTCACACACTGCCCCTACACACTCACACACTGCCCCTACACACTCACAGACTGCTCACTCTACACACTCACAGACTGCTCGCCCTGCACACTCACACAATGTTCGCCCTGCACACTCTGCTCACCCTGCACACTCACACACTGCTCACCCTGCACACTCACACACTGCTCACCCTGCACACTCACACACTGCTCACCCTGCACACTCACACACTGCTCACCCTGCACACTCACCCTGCAAGCTCACACACTGCTCACCCTGCACATTCTACACACTCACACACTGCTCACCCTGCACACTCACACACTGCTCATACTGCACACTAACACACTGCTCACCCTGCACACCCACGCACTGCTCACCCTGCACACCCACACACTGCTCACCCACACACTGCACACCCTGCACACTGCTCACCCTGCACACCCACACACTGCTCACCCTGCACACCCACACACTGCTCACCCTGCACACTCACACACTGCTCACCCTGCTCACCCTGCACACACACACTGCTCACCCTGCGCACTCACACACTGCTCACCCTGCGCACCCACACACTGCTCACCCTGCGCACCCACACACTGCTCACCCTGCGCACCCACACACTGCTCACCCTGCGCACCCACACACTGCTCACCCTGCGCACCCACACACTGCTCATCCTGCGCACCCACACACTGCTCACCCTGCGCACCCACACACTGCTCACCCTGCGCACCCACACACTGCTCACCCTGCGCACCCACACACTGCTCACCCTGCGCACCCACACACTGCTCACCCTGCACACCCACACACTGCTCACCCTGCACACCCACACACTGCTCACCCTGCATACCCACACACTGCTCACCCTGCACACCCACACACTGCTCACCCTGCACACTCACACCCTGCTCACCCTGCACACTCACACCCTGCTCACCCTGCACACTCACACACTGCTGGCCCTGGACACCCACCCTTATTAGCCTTGAACGCATGTAGGATTTTACAACTATGGAAAATACTCAAAGAAATCCTCCATACAAAGCTCTGATGTTGAATTAAACAATCAGTACTAACTCTGAAACGCTAGGAAATGCAGCTACATGTGCACAGCGGTTTTTTGTGAAACCTATTCCCAGAGTTCGTTGAATCGACGAGGTTCCGTCTCCCAGAGAACTCTTGTCTTCTGACTGAAAATGTTAAAGAGAAAAATGCGAGACCTATTGCAGCAGCATACTATCTGCAGGGGGCAGACACAAGCAATCACCGGGGTGAATATACTGCTGAGTGACAAGAGATGGGAACACCAGCGGATTCATGGAGTGGACTTATGTCTGAGCCTGGGCCTAGGAGCCGAACCATCACAAGATTGCGGCATGTATTTCTCTCAGCAGGCCAAGCAAGATATCAATAAGTCATTTCTCCAGCATCCCTGTTTCAAACACACACAGCGTATAGCAGTTCTTTCTGTAACATTTATTAAAACATCGAATATCAGGAGACATTCAAGAATACATCTGTGACCTAACGATATTGCTGTGCGTCAGCTGAGAAATTTAGCACTTTGCCATTCATGACGGAATTAAGTACGTCAGCGAAACAAAGTGACCCCTGCGGTCCCACAAGGTGTGCTCTTGATTCGTGAGAAGCATGTGAAGCGCAATCCGCATTAAGTTCAAGCAGGCAATCACATTCATACATCTCAGCCGTCCTGCGTTTAACAATTGTGTCTGTAGCAGGGAGAGGATGCGGCAGTCCTGTGGTGCTCGTCAGGGCTCAGTTATGGTGCAATCCCTCCTGGGATACTGGCCGAACGAACTTTTGGCTAGCCCCCTCCCTAATAAAGGAACAGATGAGTGTACTTTCAGGGTCACGTGTACCTGTAGAGAACACATGAGAGTACACGCTGGGGGATGCTTAATTATGGGGGTTGGCAAGAGTACACCCTGGCTGGGGTAGGCATCAAAGGACAGGTGATGGTACACCCTGCCAGTGGCATATTTGCTGGGATGTGGGTAACAGTCCTAAGGACGGTGGGTACACCTGCATGGGCAGGTTTGATTACAGTTGGGGAGGGATCAACCTGTGCGGGACTACAGATGAGCGTTCACCCTCGGAGAGGTATACATGCAACCAAGGGGTGAGAGTAGTCACAAGGATGGACCCACCTTCAGAGGACAGTCGAGAGTCCACCTGGGGAAATGTAAAATCAAATAGTGGGGGGACGCGGTGTAATTTTCTAGGGTTCAGCGAGGGCGCAGTAGGATACTGTGGGAGCAATCGCCGGGATAAGCATACTGCGGGGAGGGGAGGGGGGGCGGCGGCGGCGGCATTAGGTCCTTTACATGAGCGGCAGATGTGAGCCTGTATCGGGCGGTGGGGTGTTCTTAGAGGCTGGGGTATACCTAGAGGTGACAGGTGTGCATATTCGGGTGAAGTGCTGGTGAGCCCGAGGTGACTCTTTATTGGGCGTACTTAAACCGAGCTTGCCGTTGTTGTGTGTGCACTGCTGAGTCTTTGGCACAGTGGTGAGTCTGTGTTTGTGTGGAGAGGGGGGGGGGTAGTATACCCCTAGAGAAAGGTCCAACTTGACAGTAAATCTGAGAACTAAGGTAAGATTATATTTCAGTAGGTAGATAAGAAGGTAGAGGTATACCCGGGCGAGACCTTCAGTTACACCTGGGGGAGAAGTTGGAGTATTACTCAGGAAAGAGGCAAACTGTATATGGAGAGAGAGGTGTCCACGTATAGCACGACATTCCTTTCAAAGTATCATGATATTGTTGCGTTTTCTAAACTCGTCTTGGTGTTTAAAGAGGTAACATTTCAACGTTTGTATTTCATTTCAGTTAATGTATACACACCTGTCTCAGTAAAGAAGGAAGTGTGTACAGCTGCGTTTTTTTAAATGGCACTGTGTATTGTCTTCCGGTTGTCTCAGAAGGCTGACTTGGGCTCCAGGTGAGGCTGTGTCTCTCAAGAGGGAGGTGGGGTGCTATCCGAGTAGGGAGCGCGGATTATACTGGAGGATAAAGACAGGGTTCTACCTGTGACAGGCAAATATATGCCCGGGTGGGCCGGACAGTGGGAGAAATAAACATGACGAAGATAATGACAGGAGCAAGAGGGAGGTTACCACCTACCAGACCAATACCATAATTTGAAAGTGGGCGCAACGTAGATGGGTAACACCCTGCCAAGGCCAGGACTATGGGCTTCGATAATTGAGGTACACGCGCGCTGTCCCAGCCTTTGCTGGTGGCAATGCTACAAAACTAACATGAAATGCCACGGTCTTTCGGTCACTGTCGAAAACCAACGGAAATTAAACAAGACGTCAGCGGTTGTTTTATTTAGTTGCATCGCCGTGAAATGGATCCAAAAAAAAAAGCAACAACTGTGAACACCCTCAACTGCCTGCATTCACAAGTGAAGCCCTTGCATGGCTGACTCGGGCTTTTATCCTCGGAAAGCCGTCCAATCTGTAACACTCATTGTGTAAAGAGCCTCATATAAAATTCCCCTGAAAGATCACCAGTACATACCAAAAGGTGCAAACGGTTGCTAAAACTCGTAAATGCTAAAGATGGGAAGGGCAGCCAGGCATGAGAGATAAAAAAAAAAAAAAATCGGGCGGGCGCTGTCTTTAATAAAGAAAACAGGGAGCGCGCCTCCTGCTGTGGGCTGAGATGGCACAGTATGCGGCGGCAGAAAGCATCAATTAAAACAAGCTGTATAGACAAAGTTAAAACTGCCCCCACCCCACTCCATCCCAGCTCGCTGCAGCCAGTGCAGAGCGCCTAAAGAGACCCCTTCCGGGCCCTATGTCCTGCTGCAGTCAAAGACTCTAGAAACATTCACTCTGTGCACGGGATCATGGTATATTGTCACCGTTCACTCATTTCACCAAAGAGAAAAGCGTGAGCTGTCACCCGCTGTCTACAATGACTGAAGCCGGAGTCCAGCGTTTTGAAGCGCCCCCACATCACCCCACCCTGGTGTAGCCCCCCCCTCCCCCCCACAGAACACTTTATAAACTGTGAAAGCACGCACGCACGTGGGTGCATTTTATATGTACTAGACTTGTGACCTTTCACTCACTTTATTAAAGACTGAAGTGAAAAGGGACGTCTCACTGTCCGAGCTGCCTGCAGACGGGCCCAGCACTTTAAAGCGCCACCACCCCTCATCCGTGCTTTAATGAACTGTTAATGCGCTCGTGAACTGGGGCGCATCTGTAACAACTACTTTTACAAACTTTAAATCATGTAATTAAAGAGAAAGTGTAAACTTTTAGTGTTGCATTGCGCTGATTCTTTGCAGCTTTAAAGTGACGCGGCGTGCTGCGCAAGTTTGTACCTCACCCGGCTGACCAGAAGGACTGCGTGCCTGTGCTGCATTTGGCTCTTGCTTCGCCGTGAAATGGATTAAAAAAATAAAAGCAGCATTGAAAGCGATCCGACCCCAGTCAAACTCGAAAACTTCACCTGTGGCCCCTCAATCATTATTTGGGAGTGTCCCTGTCATACAGGGTACCTGTACCTGCCAGAGACTTTCACCAGGGTGACCAGTCCCAAGCGACCATGGCAAGGACCAATCAGGGGCGCGTTCTGCCACACTCTAGCCAAGGAAACGTGTGTACAAATAAGCCTCCCACTAAAGGCTCTCATGCGCGGTGCCCCTGCCCCGCACAGTGCACTCTGCTTAATGCGCGGCTCGGAACGTTCAAACACTGCAAACAAAGGCTTTATGGAGTGATAATGTGCTCCAAGCCTTAATTAGACGAGCAAGGCAATCTTATACGAGGCGGAATACGTCGTCCTCTCAAAACAACAGGTCAGCGCGACCACATGTAAAAGTTTCATAACGGCACAGGACAGCGAGGGGGGGGGGAGGGCGGGAACGGGGCACAGGACAGCGAGGGGGGGGGAGGGCGGGAACGGGGCACAGGACAGCGAGGGGGGGAACGGGGCACAGGACAGCGAGGGGGGAGGGCGGGAACGCGGCACAGGACAGCGAGGGGGGGGAGGGCGGGAACGGGGCACAGGACAGCGAGGGGGGGCGGGAACAGCACACGTTCAGCGGGAGGGGGGGCGGGAAGGCAATGAAAAGGAAAAACAAGCACTCACCCACCTGGACTTCCTCCAACGTCGGTCGGCCGCAGAATGAGAGCAACATGGCGCCGAAAAAAACAAAAACAACTCCGCCCACCGCCGCATGACTCACAGAGGGAACGCCCAGGGAAAAAATCGAGGGAACGCCCACAAATCTGGTCCGTGAATGACGGACAGATGTCTGTTCCAATGGCTAGCCTCCATTTATGGAGCTAGCCAATGGGACAGGGGGGCGTATTCCAGAGTCCTTACTGAAATCAAGAGATTTCTCTGGAGGCGGAGCTTACGCTCCGTTCTCCAGGCGAAACCTAAAAAGGACGTATATGATATTTTTCTGATGGGTGCTGATTTCGAAAAAATCTTTTTACTTATCTGAAGGTATCTATTCGTAAAAGATGCTTTCCTTGGATCATCCATACACTTTTAGATTATTTTTGTAGGAAGTTGTAAAATATGTTATTCATGTCAGTCCATATTCCCGAAAATATATGAAAGAAATTCTGTATGTTTGCTGAATGTCATCAAAGGTTTTTCACTTTCTAGCCCAGCCTTTTGGACCTTTCTTTTGGCTTGAGACTTGTTAGACAGAAAGTGAGGACACGAAGCTGACACTAGCGATGAGAAAAATAAATAATTAAGATGCTGCCACTGTAGCCGTCCATTCAAATATGTCTTTTGTGCTTGGTACACCGGGCCATACACACCGAATATGTGGAAAAATTGTTCAACTGGGGATAGTGGTAGCAAAGAAATGCATCGTCAAATGACGGAACACAACCAGATCACTCACTGGTAAGCAGTGGCTGAGGGAATATGGGCGATGGGTGGGTGCTGAATGCTGGGTGAGACGCAAACTCATATATACTAGGCAAGGTCAAGATAAAAGGATGGAATGGGATCTGGCGGAGTTACATTGAAAACAGACCATGAACACTGTGGTGGTGGAACTGGATGACGGCTCTGTGGAAGATTAACTGTGTACTATTGTCTTATAATGTTTGTAATGATGTGCATGTAACCGATAAACTTTTTAACATACTTGTACTATTTTGCTGCCAGACCTTACTTGACATTCAATACTAGTTGCTGTGGCTTGCTCTTTCTTGGGTGGGGAGGGTGTGGGACAGTTCTGACATCGTCTTATTGTTTACTTATTAACTCAATAATATATAAATATATATATATATATATATATATATAAACGATGCTGTAATATAACTACAGCAATAGAGACAGCTATGTTCAGTTACACTTTTTATCATAATCTAAAATTATGAATGTGTGTACCAGAATATCATAAAGCATTTGGTCAGTATTGAGTAGTGTTCTCTGATAGGCAAATTTAAATTAAGCTTCAAATTCATAACTAGACTTTGGTGATATTAATTCTAACATGCTCAGAGTAAAAAATAGTTTTGCTTGAAAGATCAAGATCAAATGAAATGCCTAATATCAGTTTTTTACTTTAGAGATAGGAATTTAATGTTGTGATACTGTCTCGACCAAATATTAATTGTTGAGTGAATTAGATTTCCTGGGTCGGAGGTAAATCTAAACAGTATGAATGATAACAGCTAGGCTGTGAGATTTGTTAGTAACAGATTTGAAAGACTTCCTTGGATAATGTGCATGATATGAGGTGTTGGTCTGCCTCTTTCAGACATTCAGTCCTGTTCCTTTTTAAAGTGACAGCAATTCAAGTCGTTCGATCTCCAGTGTTCTGCGGGTATTTCTGCCTGTCACATTAACAGGAGCCTGAGCAAAGCCTTTGTTGTACAGGTGGCTGCCTTGACTTGTTAGTTGAGAAATCAGGGTTGGAAAAGAGTAATTTTCCTTAAAATTCACTCCGCCATACTTATTTTTGCTGCAGAAGCCCCTGATGTGTAACTTTGACTGTTTTGGAACGTAATATCAAATTTCTTTAGTGATTTTTGTGCACAATGTTTCGTATAAATTTGAGACTGTAAAGAAAACATGTAGATAGGAAATAAAAAATAATTTCAAGTTTCAAATTCTGAGAACTGTTTCTTTACAGAAACTGCTTTAACCATAGTGTTTGATTCTTGCTTACATATTAAATAATATCAATATCTGTGGGCCAAGATCAGCTGTTAATAACTCATCCTGTAAATATGCACCCAAGATGCAAGGGCGCATAACAAGTGGATGTGGGTAATTAACAGCAATTACCCGGTAGGTAAGCAAATGAGGCTTTCGTACCACCTCTTACACCCAAAATAGGGAGTGCTGCAAGACAAAGCTTTTCACCTGAAAGTTTGGTTGAAAAACCACAGCTCCATTCACCCACGGCACTCCCTGTATCTTCCCAAGCACTGTTGGTTCGCAGACGGCTGCCCAGGTGCTTTCTCCTGTTTTTGTGCAGGGAAGGCTAACCAGACAAAGAAAAGTAGAACAAGTGCTAGAAAAGAAGGATGGAGCGCCGCAGGAGAAAGAAGCCATTTTTCTTATCAAACAAATTCAGATAAGAGATTACTTGTACTCCTGCTGCCCTCTCTATTAGCCCATTCCACACCAGAGACATTAGGGTATTCCAGCAAAAGAATGCTCCTTTTAAGTAAGCAAAGGGAGCAGTCTAGTTGATTGGGCAGCTCCTAACACCCCACTCTTTGGGATATTAAAGAAAATAATACTAAAACACTGAGGTAAGAACTAGTAGAGTCTCCCAAACATATTGTGAAAATGTAATCATTATTACCTAATAATTTCAATTTTCATCATGTATATAGCAGAGGGAAAGGGAAAATGAATTATTAAAGCTTTGTAATTTTTTGCCATTATATATTCACTATATAATCCCTATGTTATTCTTAAAGATATGTGGTGGTATGTATGCACCATGCCTTGAGAACATTGTGCTCCAAATATTAACTCAGTGGATGTGTCTTTCTTGTTTTGCGAATTAAATAACAACTCAATTATTAACATTGAATAGAAAAGAAGTATCCCTTGTGATCCATGGCAATCAATACTGAAAATCATGCTGCATTACCTCAGGGAGTTCTTCTATAAAAGAGTGAATATTCGCTGATTTTGCCACTTTTATTATTTCGTCCATTGCCACAGTTCTACTGTTGTCACCATACGCAATGTTCTCTGCGATACTGCAGTCAAATAACACGGGCTCCTGAGAAACTATTCCAATTTGCGCTCGCAGCCACTGTATGTTAAGTTTTGTTGTATCAACTCCGTCGAACAACTGAAAAAAACATAAATGTTTAATTTTTTTGCAAACTGGAGTTTTATCGTCATTGCTACAAGTAGTATACCCGTTCCTTCAGCAGCGAAGGATTTAGCCCTGGAAAATGTGCTGATACCAGCCGCACAGCATATTGACTTAATATAGCAAGTGAGTCTGATAGTCCGCATATGAGAGGGCAAATTAGATGTGGTATAAAGGACCCCCTGTTGTACATTACAATGATATGCAAGTCACTGAGGAGTTCCATGACCATATAGAGGAATAATGCTGAAGGCCAAATTCCTTTATACGTTTATGAAATTCTGAGGTGATTTGCACTATCCTTATCTATGGCAGGGGGTACTCAAGTATTTATAATACATAGTCATACAATCAGCTTTTTCACAAACCATTTGCATTTTTGGTTCTGTCACAATTCACAGATTATAAAGACATGAGTGATGGGTTTTTATACAGGGATTGCAGAATCTCATGTAATATATACGCGTCTACATGAAAACTGTGTACATTTCTCAGGGTTGCTTGCCTGGTGTAGTACCATATTAAAGTTAAAAACTGACCTGCACTTATATCGACTCCACAATACTGGGTACCAGCTACCGTCAAGCTAATTAGATGTTGAGTTAGGAATAGGAAATCTATAGGTCAATATTCCTGCACTCAATATTGTGACAAACAAGCCGTTGGCTAGTTGATGGCCCAGTGGTCCATTCACTCTGAAATGAAGCCATTCACCTTCTGCACACAGAAGAGTTCCCTCTGACCCATATGGTCATTGTAGCCATGCTTTTAAGAGTGTACTAATCAACAAGTGCGGTATGACATTCCTACACTCATTGCTGTCTTACAAGATGAAAATTTGATGGGGATTAAAATGGCAGATAAAATATAAAATTCCTTTTAATATGAAAAGACAGAATACACAGACATCCAGGAGGCTTCCATATTTTCCTGAATGAGAGAGTCATTTTGGATGGAATAGAGGTAACGTGATTGAAGAGAAAAAAATAGCATGGGCTGGAAAGAGCATTATTATAACAAGCATTGGCAACACCAAGAGGTCTCTGACCTATGATGTGAGCGTTGTGCTGTTGGCTTTGCTAATGTTTGTTAAGTATTGTATTTTTGGGATACGGTGGTATTGCACCTGCTGCACATGATGATGAACTTACAGCCCAGTAGGTGTAGTAGTGTGGGGTACGGACAGGAAAGAACAACATATCTCAGTAGTTGGTTTTGTATTCAGAGAATACTGTGTGTGAAAGAGCAAATGTTGCATTCTTGAATGGACTAGAAGGGTACGAACGATGGAGATAATTGGTGTAGTATAGAATTCAACAAGGAGCATAAGCAGCGTGTGAATGTTGTTAAAATGTAATTGAATGTGGTGGCAGCTAATGGGCAAAAAGAACGTGAAGGTGGTTGTGAAGGTTAGAAGTGGAACAGGACGATGTAGAGGGGGTGGTCTTCCAGAAGGACAACAGTTGTGGTTGTTTTCAAGTAACAAAGGGGAATAAAAGCAGAACAGGCGTGCTTTGAGATGAAAAGCACAAAAAGGTGTCGTGTCACCACTGCACCAATGATGGCTACACCCTTGGAAATGGGACGGGAAAGAATATGTAGATGGGTCAAATGAAGCAAAAGTGTGTTTTTAATAGGTTTGTCTGGGGCACAGCGCTACGCCACTCGCTGCACGAAAGGTAGCTACGCGCCAGGTAGAGTAGCTGTGCTGGCTACGGACGGGAGAGGACAGAGGGATGTGTTGGGGAGGGGTGCAGCAAAGAAGAGTGACAGCTGCTTGTGGTGTTTTAATAGCACAGGTGCGAAAAAGGACACTTTTAAGTGAACAACGTAGCCGAGTAAGAAATGTGTGGAAGTGAGGTTGACAGTGTGTGATGGCCCCAGTGCGAGGAAAGAAAGATGTTCCTAGGGTCAAATGAAGCATTCACTTGTGGTAAATTGGTCCCTGAAGCCACCGTGTAATGGTGCCCCTGCAACAGCTGCATGAATGGAAAGTATTCCTGTGGTAGTACAGATACAAAGGGTAAGGAAAGGAGAGGCGCCATAGAAGATCACTAATGGGGCTGTTGTTTCAGAAAAATATGTTCTCATAGTTTTCAGGTGAGAATAGCAGTTGCCACTACATAGTTAATAAAAAATGTGCAGCATCATGGCCAGAGTGTCACTGGCTGCACTCCAATCAGGAAATGGGCACCTGTGCTTCTGGGAGAGAGGTGAAATAAAGCATTCATCTGTGGTGGTTTTATTTCTGGGGAACTGTGGCACTGCACCTCATAAAGTTAAGGCCCGGTAACTGAAGTTGTGTAGGGCAGGGAAAGCAAAGGAAGACTTGGAGGTGTATTTGGAGAGGAGGCAAGAACATACCTCACTTAGGTGAGTTTGTAAGTAAAGGACAAGGCTTAAACAAGTATAGTTTGTATTTCAGAACGGGCTGGAAGGGCACGAAGGACAGAGTATAATTGGTACATTGCAGAATTCCACCAATGATGAAAGTAGACTTCTGGAAGACAGCAGCCTCTAAGTAATGAGGCAATTTAAGTAGAGGCAAAAGGGGTAAAAGGAAATTAAGGGGGGGATGTGGAGCCTTAAAGTAGAACAGGAACAGGGAGCTGCACATGGGGTGGGGGGGGCCTTAGAGAACAACCAGTGTGCTTCTGATTGGTTACAAGTAGCAGGGCACAATAAAATCACCACCTGTGCAGATCATGATGAAAAGCACACCGGAGAGAGCTACAATCCCAGAGCCACAGCACCTGCTGCACTAACAAAAGCTGCAACCCCGTAAATGCGGGGGTAAAGGCTAGTGATGGTAGAGGGCTATGTATAAATAAAGCAATAACCTGGGTGGAATGGGTTTGTTTAGGTAGGGCACTGTGCACTGTACCTGCTGCACAAATGGAAGCTTCGATATAGTAACTGTAGTTTCGGACAGGGGAGGAAGGGGTGTGTGTTAGCGGTGGCTGGTCAGGGTAGAATGGGGACAGGTAGTGGAGATGTCACTAAGGCACTGGCAGCATACTTTGTAGTTAACAACAGAGCCAAATACACAAGGTGTGGATGTGTGCAGTGGGGTAGACTGTGTACGATGGTTCAAGTGCTAGTAATGAAACAGGCTCCTTGGCTACGGTTTAAAATATGAAATGAAGAAATGGTCTTTGTTCCATATGTCCCTGATTCCTCTATGTCTTTGTGCCACTGCCCCTGCTGCATGAATAAAAAGTACTCCCAGGGAAGCGCGGGTGCAAAGGCAACGGAGAGGAGATGGAGGGGTGCATGGGGGGCTCTTAAATGAGTAATGATGGGAAGTAATTCTTGTTACAGTAGCACATGTATGTGTAATTTGTAGGTTAAATCCCAAGCAGGCACAACATAATTTAACAATAAGGGACAGCCTTGCTGCTGTAACATATTGGGATTCTGGGCAAGTCACTTATCTTTCCGTGTCCCCCCATTTAAAGGTTATATTACAGCCTCATACATTGAGCATAGGAGGGTCACCACTTAGCTCCACGCGGAGATTGAAGTCAGCCGGTAGCAAAGTAAACACGGAGCTCTCTGAAAGACACAGCTTGACATTTGACCTCTGTCTTTGTATGCACAGGAAATGTGACGAGATAAGAACAAGATTTACAGGCCTGTTTATAGAAATGGAGCGCTCTGAATGATACTGGTGAATAAGGTGTTGGTGTGGGATGGACGAAGTGAACCTGGAGGGCCAAAGCTAGCAAATGGAAAGCAAGAAAATGTGAGTGACAAAGCCAATGGCAAGTAACAGGCAGAATGCATTCCAAGGTCAACTTTCTGAGACTCCCCAAGATGTGTTTCACATAACACACAGCTGCGCTGTTTGGTAGGTTGCAACCTGAAAATGTTTCACAAACATAGAATGGAGCAGGGGAGTGCTGTATGGAAAGGGAGTGAGAACAAGGGTAAGTGAACGAAAACAAGCAAATCAGGGGAACATTACGTCAAGAAAGGCCTTCAAAAATGGTACACAAAAAATTATCACTAAAAATATTTTAATGAAAGAGAGTGAGGGGAAGAATGCTAGTTTCTGGACAAGAAGTAGAAGAGCTGTTCTCAGCTGACTTCTTCCGCTTAATGTAATCCCAGATATTGTGCTTTACTATACCCATGTTTCTGATTTCAATTCAGGACTGAGGCGTGTATTTTTTGGACTACTGATTTTATGTTTTTCTATTCCTTTGATAACCAATGTTTAATTACGTTTTAATTCTGAAGTATTTATGTTTTATCATCTCGCCTGTACATATTTTATTGCACTTTTATGGTCATCGACCAAAATAAAGTTATCAAAGTGAAGTGAAGTATTTTTTCTGTCCTCTGCTTCTCTTGCAATCGACTATCAGTTTATCCAGTTAGAGAAACAATAATAATAATATGAATTTGGACTTGCTTAGGCTCATCTGATAACTGTAGATACACCAGTTATAATAGTGCATACACTGGGCCGACTCCATGAGAAGCTAACCCTGATAATCAAAATGCAACCTTTAATGAGAACATGATAAGTATATATTTGCCTTTCTCCCTATTGCCTTTATCTGTCTCAGTGCCATGACACTTGGTAAACGTAGCAAGGTGTACTTTAAAACCACTGTGTATTGACTCTCAAAGTAAATTGAAATAATAAGTGCCACTTTCGATTCCTATCATTTATTAAGTGACAAAGTTATCCCAATTCAGCATCTGCATTAGAACAGACGTTTTAATAATTTTTTTAGAAATTCATTTTTGCAAGTGGTTACAAATTGACGTGAGGTGACAGTGCTAGTGCAAACTCCCGGGAAACTCTTTCATGTGTGATTGGTGGTCAATCAAGGTGGTACCAGCACTGGATAGTGAGCTCTACTGTCTCTAGGGGACTAGCAACGGACTATTGGAACCAGCACTATTATCATCCTGACCCATCACACAGGTCTAAGATGAACCTCTCGTTTGATCAGCCCAAACAAGCGAGAGGAGACATTCACAGGAGAGGTGCAACAGCCACACTGGAACTGAAAGTAAAGTGTCACCTGGGAGTAAGGGATGCCCCACTCCCCTTAGGAATGCAGCGGTTTTGAAGCATATAGGTCAGCTTATTGGTTGAAAAAGGGCTGAAAAATTATTACAACAATCAATTTAGAATGTCTCATTTCTGGGCAAGAAAAAGAAGAGCCGTTCTCTATTGACTAGTGTCCTGATTAGAGAACCAGCTTCTATATTTACTCCCCTGGCACAGGTCAATACTTTTCCTGTTGTTGTGGCCTTGCCCACGTTGCTGCTTGGTACCAAATGCGCCAAAGACCCTGAGTGCCATGCTCAGTAGTTTTTGGGTCCAGGAGGCGAGGACTCAAAAGGACTAGCAATGGTAGCTCATTCCTAGATGGCATAGAGGTGCTAAGTGATTAGCATACATCCGTTGGCACTGGGCAGGAGTTGTGCTGAGATGTAAGCAACCAGTCTGAAGATACATTCTAGGTGGGGGATTCCTTCACCTCTAGTACAGCATAGCTGACTCAATGAACAGTGAACCTTCTTTAAACACCATTAGCACCATTAGCACCACCAGCATTTTCACCTGTGCAAACACTTAAGGGTTGCCATAAGTCTGACTGGAAGGCATGGAACTGTCTGTGTAATCTGCCTCATCCTATTAAATGTGTTGGAGCCCAAACTGGATATTGATGGGCCAGGTAACTCCCATAAACTCCTGGTACCAGGTTGATTAGTCTTTACGGGCCACTCATAATGAGGGCCTTTATCTATTTTCTAAATTGATTGGGTAAAAATGTTTGGGGAGCCCGAAAAGTAAATTTTTTACCTACTGCTCAGGGACTAATTTGGGGCTCAGTGTTTGAAAAAGATAGCAACCAGAACTTATACTGTTTTTTTTATTAAGAACACATACTTCTCCTGAAGAAAGTCGAGCTGGTGGCGTGAGGCACAGGGCTATAAGGCTACATCATCCCTATCACTCAGAAATTATCATTATCCTATATCATCCCTTTAGGATACTATGCTGGAAATCCACTTGGCCAGAAACCATGTGATGTACCTCAATGTGGATCTTTCACACTTCAAATGCAACCTCTGCCTCATCTGATCAGTCACATCATTTGACCTCATCTTACATATTGAATACTCAGCAAACTACATATCTGTAAGAGTTTTCTCATTGCCCTGTCCCACTACTCATTACCCCAATAAAGGCATCCACTTTGCTATCTTTATCATGTTTAAGGTACGAAGATATCAACCTTTCTCACAATTGGTGCCCACAAAGTTACACAAAAAATACAATTTAAAAAATACAAATTACAGTGTAAACAAAAGACAAAGTTAGAGGCAAAAGGTAATACAAAAATAAGTCCGTCAAGTGACAAGAACAGAATACCATGTATAATTCCTCTCAATTTGCCAAAGGAAGGTGTCAATGTCATTTTGACCTTATTAGTTCATTAGGTCATCATCAAGACAAAAACTAAACGTTGAGAGCCACCATAAAAATCAATTTGTAAAATCTTAATCAAGGTAAGGAAAGAATGGGAAAACCTCAGAATCAAACATGTTTTCCATAGTCCCAAAGTACTAAAATTACATTGGTACACCTAATTAATCAGAGAGACACTGGATAGATGAGCTGACCGATTGACCAGCATTCATGCTGGGAGGAGATTAAATGCCAGGAGGAAGTTCCTACAAAGTTGCTACTAGAACCCTCATGTGCCAGCCTGATTTTTGTACCAATGTAACTGTAGAGGTTTCCCCATTCTTTCTTTACCTTTATTAAGATTTTACAAATTGATTTTGATAGTTGCCCTTAACGTTTTTTTTTCCTGATGATGACCTAACGAACTAATAAGGTTGAAACCCCGTTGACGCCTTCCTTTGGCAAATTAAGATGAAACATACATTGTATTCTGTTCCTGCAACTTGACTGACTTATTTTTGTATTACTTTTCCCCTCTGACAATGTCTTTTATTTACACTGGAATTAGTATTTTTATCTTTGTATGTTTTGTGTAACTTTGTGAGAACCAATTGTATATTGTGTACTTGTACTATTTATGTTTTAAATGAGTATTTTGCAATAACAAATGATTTTTTCAAATAACTGCTGTGGGTACCTTATTATCCTTTTTGTTTTATTC
The DNA here is from genome assembly GCF_964261635.1 of Lissotriton helveticus. Lineage (NCBI taxonomy): Eukaryota > Metazoa > Chordata > Amphibia > Caudata > Salamandridae > Lissotriton > Lissotriton helveticus. The sequence goes on along the minus strand of NC_136071.1, from coordinate 878,575,608 downwards.
GTATTAAGTGATTGTATCACAGTATAATTTCTTTGTTTTTTTTGTTTAAATTATTTCCCTGAGCCATTGTTGTTGTAATATTGTTTATTGGCATCAGGTTCTGGGACTTAGAGGTGCCCGTTTGTAGTAACCACTTTTAGAAAGTTGGCATTTTCCTACCTTAGCCATTTGTGCCTGCGGCATGTCTCTAGATCACATGAATAGGTGTAGTTGGCAGTTGGTCTCTACTTACTCCCCCGGACAGCCAAGTACAATAGAGTTTTTAGGTATGCTTGGATGGGAGGGTGGAGCTGGGCACAGCCCCACTTACACATGATTAGGCTGGGTTCTGCCTTCACTAGTCTGTATCCAGCACAGGGAAGGCAGGCAACCTGAGTCCTTCAAATAGAAACCCCAAGAAGTTTCTTCCACTTCAAAAAACGCACCCGGTATAAATATTGAACTTCAGACACTAAGGGGTCCATTATGATGTCGGGCGGATTTCCAACCGCCATGCTGGCGGTGGCTACCATCAGCCTGGCGGAGGAAATCCGCCCGACATCATCAGCCCAATTCCCCTCCGCCATATTAGGATGGCGGAGGGGACTGTGGCGGTGCGAAACACCGCCCGCCGGTTTTCCGCCCCGGTCGCCTAGCGGCCCGGGCGTAATACCTGTAACATGGTGGCGGTGTGTTGTAGACACCGCCCGCCATATTACAATGTGCTTTACACTATGCATTTCCGTGGCGGCAATGCCACCACGGAAAGGCATGCGGAGACTCCCTGCAAGGGCCCATTGCGGGCCCCCTGGGAGTCCATGGTTTGGGGGGTTGCACATGGGGGGTACCTGTGGTACCCCCCCACATTTCAAAGTGCAACATGGCAGGCACCGCGCTGTGCCTGTCATGTTGCACATTGAAAAGCAAAACGTGCACTTTTCACATAGCAGCGGGCAGAGATTTCTGCTCCGCCCGCCGCAATTGCAACCATAGAGGATGCACCCGCCTGTGTGGCGGGCGCATCCTAATGCCCTGATCGGGACCCCCGCCCCTATGGCGGGCGGTCCCGGGTCCCAATGTGATGGTGGGCGGACTAAGTCCGCCCGTCATCATAATGCACCCCTTACTCTTTAGTACACTTCTGGACCTGTGCAAGAATTTGCTAGGAAAAAGGACTGCTGTGCTGCGGAAAGCACTGCCACTCTGCTGGACTGCTGCTCTACTGGACTGCTGCCCTGCAATGATGCCCTCTTGTCTCGGTGAGAACACCTGGACCTGTAACCTGAGTGACTCCAAGGGCTAGTCTCTTGTAACCAGATCCCGGACTCAGCAACTGTGAGTCCTACCCTGCCGAGTCGTGTCACCCCAGTCCTGGATATTTGGGAGTGGGCCTGAGGTGGTCTCCCAGCCCATCTGTGGACCCAGCACAACCGACCCATCTCCTCCGCTGTGTGGTGTATCCCAGAGCCGAACTGACAAATCACTTCTGCTGGGTGGATCTTCCTATAACAAGATCTTTGCATTGCCCACACAGCCTGCAGCCTCATAGGAACTGCCACTGCATGACACATCCTTGATGCATGCTCTTGCATTGCAAAACCTCACCGACTAAAGCCTCGAATGATGACATAAGACCCCACATCAGAAGCCCAGCAACTTCTTTGGAAGCAGCCGGTGCGTGATGCATCCTCGACGCAGGACTTTGCATCAAAAGCCCTCATTGTCAACGGCCTCCTTCACGACGATACAGGACCTCACATTACAGCCTCGTTGCTCTTAGGAACCAGCGCTGAGCGATGCATCTCCAACCCAGACCTTGCAACACCTCCGCTGCATGGCACACTCCAACTCAGACCTTGCATGGCCTCGGATATGCAATACATCCTCGAAGCGGGAACTCGCAACACTCTGCAACCAGGATTGAAGGTACTCTTGTTCAGCGGGCCTAACTGGGTCCGTGTAGCCGGCTTGTGCTCCATCGTGCTAGGTCTGAACTTGTGACTTTGCCCCGGTCCGGCGCAATTAGATAACCACAGTTCGTGCTTTGTGCTTTTTAGAACTATATTCACTGAAATCCTTAAAAATGCATATCTCCGATTCTACTGATTGGATATTTCTCATTCTGGTTTTAATGTATTCATTAAAATGTACCCTATGTTGCTTTATTGTTGTGGGATTTTTCTTGTCCAGTGTTTTCACTTGATTGCTGTTTGAAAAACTGCATAAATACTTTACACATTGCCTCAAAGTTAAGCCTGCCTGGTCTGCGTTAAGCTACCAGAGGATAGAGCCTAGGACATTTTGGTGTTTGCTTGTGACTTCAACATGAAAAGGACTGTGGTTGCTCATTGAATAGGATTTCACCCACTCAGCCAGTGGCCCAATTTCTTACAATAATGAATGTGTTTTTTTCTGGCATGTGCTGGTATAAGGCCCTACACATTCTATGTGAGTGTTCTTTCAGAGTATAAGAATTCCATGCGTGTCAGTTTGTGGCTGAGCACGCACAAGAGCACCACATAGATTTTGTTGCTTACCAATTAAAGTACTATTTTGGTGATCCTTGTTTGTGGAGGGGTCACTTCACCATAACGAGACACTCTGATTAATATGTATTTGGCATCCTGATAGCCCACTACCAGAATACTCTTCTCCATTATCTTGGTGGTCTAACTCTCTGCATACTTTTTAAACTACCAAAAAGAAATGTCCTCCTCTTTCTAGTCCACCATGCTCACCAATCCTATCACTGGCTGTGATGAGATCAGTGCCTAAAGCACTATTATAAATGTATTTTCTTCATTTACCAGTTTGCCTCAATTTCATAGCCTCATTTACCCTCTCACTCTTTATATCGTATCACCCTTTGTATAACTGCTTGCTAGTCTGAATATATTTCGGTGCTGAATGTTTGCTAATGAAAGAAACAGATTTCATTTCAGTGTGGTGCTGACAGGCTGTTAACTTTCCAACTAGGCATGTCCGGCTGCACTAGTACATAGTATATTTACGTTTTGTGTGGCTTTCTTAGGAAGCCTAGAGCAAACATACAAGAATTGAAATGTAGTTATTAACTACTCTAACATAAAAACAAGTGAAAAAAACTGTTTTTTCACTGCTCTGATTTCAGAGCAGTAAACAAAATGGCCTCAAAGTCAGAGGTTTGGTGAATGGTGATCTATCTACTGCTTCAGCTTCCAGAGACCTAATAAATGCAGTGGAATGGTGGTGGACTGTCTGGCATGTAGGTCACTTTCTTCTACCTCTCTCGGTCCTCCGTAAACCAAAGGAAGACAAGGTGATAGAGGTACTACTTTTGGCAGGACTCTGCTGACCCACAGCCACAGAGATTGTTGTCTCACAGAAATGCCGTTAGCAAGGCACTGCCTCTATGCGCTCAGATTGACATCATGGCTTTAGGAAGGGAGGGGGAAAGCACAAATGACAAGTCACTCAGCATCATTTTTTGTCTTTAAGAGGTGAGAGGGTATTTTTGAGTGGACTGGGAGTGTGGCAGGACACTAGGTATGTTTTGAAGATTGAGTAGGGAACGGGAGGGTAAAGTAGTGCTGGAATGATGGAGATTGGCAAGATGCCAGGTATTTTAAATATTCAGGTTGAGGTAAGGATACTGACAAGAGTAGTAGCTGCCTATGAGCAGACCTATTGTTTCAGATACATAACATATACTGAGAGTGAGCTTTGGGTCATCCCATTGCTGATGACTGGATAGCTTTGTTGTCTATCGCATTTGTCTACTTTTGACTCAATGGCTTTCCAGACCACTTGCTACTTTTCTTGTGCTTCGTACACACTTTTTTCCTTTTCATCATTTTAATTTACCATTTCAACATGACAGTTCGACATGTTTGAAAAGAAAATTAAAAGTGTCCACTATGCGCCATGATGCATGCACATGCAACCCTCATGACAGAGGTGTCACGATGCATGCCCAGGCATGGGTCGCGACACATACATGTGTGATGGCACATGCTTATGCATGGCTCACGTTGCATGCATGTGCATCAGCTGCCATCTTGGAATGAGATTCATTTAATGGAAAACTCATTCCAGATTTAGCAGCTATGCACTTTCATGAATCGCTTTGCATGCCAGTGCCAACAAGCACTGGCAAAACATATAGCTTAGCCTTTTTAAAACTGAAACCTAGTTGGCTACACCACTACTTGTAAAATGGGGCTGAAAGGATTAACAGAGTGTGGTGGTGAGGGCGGATGGAAGGACACCAGTTGTTAAAACAACAGCAAAAGGTGCAGAGCAAAGGTAGGTAAGGCCACGTTGTGCATAGCTCCCTCATGGTGCTCAGGGTGATTACCCATTTGCTGCTCATCTGAGCAGAGAAAAGGGATTCACAACATTACATTGTAGATGGCTAGTTGTCATAGAGAACTTAAGCTTCGTACTCATGTCACTTGGAATTCCTTGGTAGAAAACATCTCCTTTTGTTGACAGATACATACATACTTTGTGATACGACTCCCAGTGGTGAAGTATTACAATGGATAGTTCAGTGGAATGACACAATTCGCAAGTTTTGGACTTCTTGTTAAACATGTAGTCAGGGGTCTGATACCATACCTCATGAAGACAATCGTCTTCGTATACATAGTTAGGAGAAATATACGCATCCAAACATAATTACAGCTTACCAGTCGCCCTTCAAGAGGGTCATAGAATCTTTGTAGAAGTTGAATAGATGTGCTTTTTCCGCATCCACTGCTACCAACAAATGCTACAGTCTGTCCTTTTTCGACACCGAGGCTCAAACCTTGAAGCACAGGAACATTGGGACGCGATGGATATTTGAACGATACATTATGGAATTCTAAACTCCCTTGAAACGTGTCCTGTTTAAAATAACCAAAACAACACAGTGTAAAACTGAACATAAGACATGCACAATAAACCAGAGAAGAACAGGTCCTAGATCCAAGAAGTAAAATAATTAGTTCAGGAACATAATGTTCATTGTTTCTTAATGTTTCAGATTAGTTTCCGTTTTTTGCTATTCATAACATTCTGCAACACCTTTCACTGAGAGGAAAAATTTGAAATATTGTGGGAATATCACCAATGGAGACATTAAACTGTTATCAGGCAGTGGTCGTGAATGCTACAGACTGCATCTCTAGAGTCCCTGCCTTCAAGTGTAACATTGTGGGCAAAAAGATTCTCACACTTGTGCAGATGAAATGTTAATCTGTGAAAAGCACAAAGAAACCTTTGTCATGGTATTAAACCACAAGGGCCATTTTGTACTTAAATGCAAATTAACCCTGTCTTACTTCCAAATACATTGGTCTCCTCTAGAGGGATGTTTTTGGAGGGGCAAAGAGACAATGAGCATATTTTGGTGGGGGGAAAAACAGTACATTATCTATTATCACTCAACTATTACCACTGATTTTTACCCTAAACGAGGACTAAAAAAAGAGAGATTAACACAGTGCAAAAATTAACCTAAGCCGCAAATAATTACTCTGAGCCACACTTTAGCAAATCGTGTCCTTCATCACCACAACCCTACAGATATGGACCAGTCATAAGGAAATATGTCTTCCGCCTTCCCCAAAAGAGACAGTTTAGTTGGGCAGGTCGGTTATTTCCCATCTGTACACTATCATAAGCAAAACCAGACCAGTGCAAAGCGAACACATTTCCTAAGCTGTACTAACAACAGATGTAAGGGCTTGGCCTGGAGAAAAGGGTAAGAGGTACTTTTAGTCACAATTAACTGCAAAATTCCAATCAGCTACTCCATCTGGCGATTTTCAAATATATTGTACTTTGAAATTAATATTAATAGACTCTTGTCCTACATGAAAAATGTAGGTTTTGCACCAGTTTAAAAGAAAAAGAAGAAATAAAGAGATTGAACGCCTTTAACGACATGATGTAGGGCATATATGTGTATCGTGGTGTAGTGACACTGGAAAGCTATCTATCCCCTATTGTTGCAGGAACCAGAGTTCTATAGGTGGAGCATCTATATATATCTGATCATAACAATCTGAGCGTAAGAAAAATGTGAGCACCATTTCACACATATCACAACGTTGCCCAAGATGTTTATTACACAAACACAAACACCAGAAAGCACCCTGGTCTTATATAGTGCCCAATACCAACGCAAATTGCAAGAGTATTTAGCTTTTATTGGAACTGTAGTGCCAAAACACACTAATACACTGGGGTCAAATAAAGAAACACAATACATTTTTCTGATATTACATACCCAAAGGAATGCACAATTTAGGTAAAAGACAATTCAAACACCAGTTATCAAGGAGGTCCTGCTGAACCGTGGATTATGACTGCAAGGAGATTTTTTGCCTTGGTGGCTCTCTTATTTGGGACCCTCGTAAGGAGACAATGAGAATGTAGCCTAACCGCTAGAGCCGCTGACCTCGAAGCAGGGGTACTGGGTTTGAGTCTCAGCAAGAAAGCCGAACATCCTGTGATTCTGGGCAAACTACTTAATCTCCCCGTGCATAACAAAATGAATGTGTCTATCTGTAACGCAGCCGGGGCTCATGGAATGCGCTCTGATACCTACAGGTCGAGTTTGGGTTATATAAAACCGCATTCATGTATACTATTAAGTGTAAGACGACACTGTGACTACTGAGAGGAGTCACTCTTTTACTGTGCAATGAAGAAGGAAACTTGAAAAACCTTCACAGCGTTCACGCCTTGACAGGCTGTGGTGCAAGCGACTTCACAAGTTTGCTTAGGCCATGGATCCTTCTAAGAACCTAGTACAAGAATTACAAAGGCTACACTTTGAATATTCAATGTGAAGGCAGAGGTTAATTTCTTAATGGCAAACATATCATAGTAGTTCCTTCAAGCGCCCCATGCTTTTCTGGGGATCCGTTCAGAAAATGTTTAAACTCTCTTACCATGCATTCTGCTTTCCACCCTGCACAAGCTGATAAAGTAAAGGTAGATTACTTGATTGGTTGCCTCACTGGACCTGCTTTCTCAGCCCCTCTCGTAGCGACTTTGGATGCTGGTTTGAGATTTATGATAGCTTCTCACTTGCATTTAAAATGGATGAATGTATTGAGTTGTGCGATGTTCAGCAAGGTGGAATCTATGTTTGGACTGATGGCGCTCAATTGTGTCAATTAGCAGCTAGAAGTACTTGGGAAGAAAGAACTCAAATGACTCTTTGTCAATGCGGCTTTGAGGAAGAGACTGTTTTGTTCAGGATATCTTGCCTAATTGTTTGAATTCACTGATTTATTGCTGTTAATTGAACACCTATTACATGAAAGACGAAAAGAAAGAAGGAAGGTTCGAAGAGATCATTCTTTTTCTAATTTCTTCATAGGTCAAATAGATATTTTGGTAGAAGCACTGCCTTAAGAAGAATCTGTGCAAGTTAGGCTGTTAAGGGATCCTCTGACTGAGAATTATATAGAATGCCAGTATAAGGCCGGGTTGTGTCTATATTGTGCTAATAATCAATCAATCAATCAGGGATTTGTGAAGCGCGCTACTCACCCGTGAGGGTCTCAAGGCACTGGGAGGGGGGGAGAGTTACAGAGCCCTTCTGTATTCATATTCATGACCATCTATTCAGACCATCATAATGTCTTTTACTCGGGGGCTCTTTTATTTGACGGAATGATTTGTATCTCTTGGACTGCGAACTAAGTCTACATTTACATTATATTTTTGTACTAAATTAGGTAGTCTAGACCTGATGGATAATTTTCAGATACACTGCAGACTTCTTAAAATTGCACTTCAACAATTTTGAAAGAGCCCAAATATTTTTTGGGGGAAAAGATTGGAGCCAAGCCTTGTGCAGAAGCGTCTGATGTGGCGATGCTCAGTAAATATGGAGGGGAGAAGTGTGAAATGTATGGGGCTGCTATAGAGAACAAACTGTCAAGTAAGCTACTCGTATGGAGCCAGTAGCCCAGTACAGAAGACTGGAGGAGGACTCCTTTTTTGTACCCTGTCGACACCTTCAAAATGCTGTAGTCTGTCCCAAAATGCGAGAGACAGCAAATGAAATCAATGATAGAAGGTTGTGTGTCCAAACAAGCCAATCGCTGAAGGGGTCTGAGCTACAGTCCCTTTCTGTATGTACATTAATCAATTTATGTATGAGTACGCTTGTTTACGTGTGTGTTGTGAGGTGCAAGCAGTGGTGACACTGAAGTCCTGTTAGACCATATAAAGAGATATATATAATATCTTTAGTAGATGACAGCAAGCACAGCATCTTAGTAGTAAAATTGGTTTTCACATATTTTAAAGCATATAACTCAGGCAAACAAAGACTTAGCGAGGATTGTTGGTACTCTCTAGAAAGCTTGGAATTCATCATGGTTTTGTACCTGAAGCCCATCTACTAACACACATATACTATTGAAATTGATTTTGTGCAAAATATGACTCTTCCAGAATTCAATTAAAGTGTAATGTGGAATTCCGTTGAAATTAGTACACCTCAAGTTTTCTGTTCAGACAAAACAATGGAAATGATTTCAGCTTGTCACACTAACGTTAAAAAATCGTATTTCGCGAACAATTCCTAAATTAAAGATGTGCAAAGAAAGGAACTTAAAATGTTTATCCATGGCGTCCGAGCATTGCTCTCATGTGATATTTAGAATCACGCTTCATACAGTAAGAGTCTACTATTTTTCTCCGTTTTGTAGCGGTCTGTTTTGCATGAGTCATGAACGGTTTGTATTTTGCTTATATAAAAAAAAAAAAGTTTTTTTGCTACACAACATTGAACACTGTAAGAGAATGAGAAATGGATCAAAACGGCGTACCTTTAAAGCATGGAAATGGGTGCTAAGTAGCACCTGGGCACAAATTAGCACCGTCCATGCAGTTGTATGTTTGGACCCTAGGTGAGAATACATCCTGACCTTTGTGATATTTCAATGTATCACAATTCTTTAGCTGTGCTATTGGAACTTGACCTGCTTGAGCTGCCTGTTCTCCTACAATGAAGCCCCTGAACAACAAAGCATTTTCATCAAGTACACATGCAGCAACCTCTACGTAAAGTGAACACTTACCAGCTTTTGTCCTTCTTCACTGTAGCTGTCTATGGTTGGGATTCTGTCAAACAATGCAAACAAATGTGAAGCAGCTGATTTGGCCTTGGCATAGTCAGGAGCAAAGGATAATGTCTGTCCAACTGCCATAGCTCCATATGCTAATAGGGAAAAAACCCTGGGGGGAAAAAAGGACTTGATTAATGCCTTCCATGCTGGCACAAGGTAAATATGTACTCATTTTATATTATGAGGATGATTTTACGTGCAGTACCTGAACTTAAACATTAGGTCCAATTTATAAATATCAGAAATAAACACTGACGCCTTTGTGATTGTTGTACTGTATTACATACCGCAATATTTTGGGAAAGTCCAATACGCTACACTGTCCTGCCTTTGGGACTGGCTATTAGGGATGGGGAAAATTAAAAGTAGGCTGGTGTAATTTTGGGACTTTCGCTTTATGTATATGTTATAATCTATGCATTGACACACCACATGTTGCCCAAGTCTGAAAGGAATTATTCAGTTGTTGAAAAGGAGATATTTCCCCATTTTTGGGCTATCCCCATTTATCTGTGGGGGTGTAAACATCACACTACATTCATATAATAAACCCTTAATCTTCATGTTCACCAATAAAGGAGCAGAGAACTGTACACCTCGCATTTCAAAATGGGTGATGGTATAGAAGACTTATTTTTCAAAGCTGACTATGCCCATGAGATCGTAATATTGCAGCTAATTTCCTGTCAAGATCACTTTTAGATCTAGAGGTCAATTATGAAGTGAATGAATATCCAATTATAGAGGTAACTAATGTAGCCATTTACATAGAAGTATGCAAAGAGTTAACAGAAAAATATATTATCTTAATCCAGAAAAAAGAGATTACTGGCCAAAGATAGTCATCCAAGTGTAGTTCCTTTAGGGAAGATTTGAATGGGGACTTGGAGGTAAGGAGTGAGCTAAACATCATAAACAATATGGTATTAAGGAAGGACAATATCATACCTCCTACAGAATTGAGATATACAATGGTAGAGCTGGCACATGAGGGGCACGATGGCAGGAATACGAATACATTCAGATTAAGAACCTATTTTTGCTCTCTAAAATGGATGATATGGTTGAAACCAAAATAAAAGATTGCAATATTTGCACATGTAGATACAAATCTAGGTAACATGTAGCACTACATTAGCTCCTGACACTGGTCTGGAGAAAGCAGGGGACAAGTTAGCATTACATATTTTTGGACCTTAAAGATTTATGTTTGTGTTAATTGACTATCACTCATTTTGGGTCACGATAAAAATGATTAATGATATCACAATAGAAGTATTATTTAAATTCTTAAAGAATGCATTTTCCTCAGAAGAATTCCTGTGGTTTTGATTACAGATAATGGGGTTCAATTCACCTCACATGTTATATAACAGTTTTTATCCGATTTATTCAATTAACAAAAAAAACTGCCTTGTATTGCCCCCGAGGAAATGGGTTGGTTAAGAGGACTAAAAGAATGATTGAAGAGTGTATTCAATTGGCCTGTGTTAATGGGTATCCAGTTAGTAAAGCCACACAAGACATTTTATGGGCATATCACGAGATTCCCAACCTGGTCACTAGGGTTTCACCATTTGTTTTACTTAGAAGCAGATTACCTGGCTCCAAACTTTGCGGCGCAAGCTGGAAGGAGGTACCTCCACCAGTGTAAAAAAAGAAAAAAGATTCTCAAGGATAAAACATTGCTTCATCAAAATAAACATAAAGAATGGTATGCCAAGAAACATGGTGTACAGGACAAAGTTTGGAAAGGAGATATGGTCTTAGTTAGAACGCTGGTTCTTCAAGATGGTGGAGAAAGCACATTTTCTTATCCTATCCATATAACTAAAGTGAAACGTAATGTTGTGGTAATGGACAATGGTCAGATGTGGAGCATGGACAAACTAGTAAAATGTCCTAGCAACATGTTGCACCAGGAGGAAATGAACAAGGAAGAATCCTATGATGGATCAGACAACATCACAGAGAGATAAGGAGTGCACCTTGTTGGCATAGGGACAATTGTGTGCGGTGATATTAATGGTTATGGCTTACACTTTCGTTTGTATTCCTCTATAGTTAGATGTGTTATAATCACACCCCACATTTTTCAACCTGCTCTTACATAGTGATGTCCCCTTCAACTAAGTATATTTGAAACCTTTGATCTGTTTTAGAATGTTGATGTGAGGCGGTATTCTGGTCAGATAGAGTATGAGAGACTGTAAATAAAGTGAGATTTCTTTCCTCAATTCATGCATCTTTATTACACCTATTATGTGGAATTCCCAGGATTAAACTATGTCGCATAGTTGCACCGCATTCGTGGCAACATTATAACAAAAGATCAGTTTAGCACCTCAAGTGGTGAAGACCCCACAAGGCAAAGTATGGCTCACAATAATCTAGAAGACAAAGAGATGTGGACACCAAAATGTTTGTTGAAAGTATATTTAGGCAAATGATCATAGCATGCTTTTCTCACTCTCCCAAAAAGTCACCAAGTCCGGAGAACATTAGGAGTGATTTGCCAAACTATTTGCACTTGCAAACATATTTATGATCACAATAGGCAGAATTTCTGAGCGCTAGGAATTCAAAAAAAGTAAAACTTAACAGTTGTAAACCCATTTTGCCTGCAATTACCACACAAGTGCATACTATTCCGTAGCAGTATATGCAATACAAATGGTGGGATGCGGACATTTCAAGGCACAGCTGCTACTGAGAGTTTGTGAAAGTCAGTTTTTATTGACACTTTTCTTAGGGAGGCTCAACAGGGTTTTAAGCTAGGTGAAAAATTGCCCTCTCAAGTTTTTCAAGACCAGTGTTTCTATCCTCATACAAAATGAGAACAGCATTAGCCTGCTCGACACGAGGATGCCTCTTCATAATTTCTACTGTGTCATGAAACACTGAAAGGTCAAAGAAGGCTGGCTGAAGTAAGTCTCCATATCTTTAGCTTCCTACATGTTACATGGCTTGAGGAACCCATTTACCTAGAACGATACTGGATTTGTTTTATAACTAGGGCTCATGCTACATCCTAATGTTTGTTCACCTATGTGTGAGGAGAGCTGCCTGTCGAGGTGGTGGTACTACCTTACTCAGCCTAGGACACACCCAGGTCCCGAAAATACCTTACAAAACCAGAGGGTCAGACCACAATCCTTAATTATTTTATTCTACATTTTTTGTATCTTATCCCAGTCTTTGTATAGTCAAATAAGCCTATTTTAAGTATATTTGATAAATAATCATTAACTAAATCCCACCAGCAGATTATATACTGACAGCAGAATTCTGTTGTAATCAACATGGAACTAATGGTGGTTAAAATACATATAAATTGTAAATGGAACTTTGATGCAGCTCAAGTAAACTGCAAACCTTTGCAAAGGGATGACACACGGAGGTGTACAATTTCTAATTACGCTGTGCGATAATATTACGTGTGCCTCAAATGGGTGGTTTAGAACTGATAGACTGATCAAGTTTACGCACAACTAGATCAGATGAAGCGCAGTTTCACTCCTGCACAAACTGATATGTACTGGGGGAAATGTTTGAGATATCTTCAATTCTTCTTGTAATTCCTCATTGTTTAGCATGCTTTGTGGGTCAAAATAATAATATGTTGCATTTTCTCCTCTTTCTGAGTTACTGGTACTCCAGCATTGCTCGCTCTGAGGAGGGGGCAAATTCAGTAAATTTTTTAGGGCTCAATAAGGAGACCCTTAAGTGATAGAAATAGTCCCTTTGAATTGATAGGTGTCATATCTGAGGCCATGCATCTTGGCTGTGTCTTTGCCTCTTCATGCAGAGCAAGCTTCTTTTATTTGAGTGTTGGGATTGTGCTGATATATTCACTGTGGGTAAGGTAGCAAGGTTAGTAGAGATGCTTCACCTTGATGAAGTTAATACTGGCAGCATGTACATACAGTTATTAGTTCTAATACTTTTCAAGAGTGGACTTTGGAGTTTGAGTCATGGCAACCTCTGCTTGTGTTGTGTGTCTGCCCACACTTTGCATTCATGCCTATCCACATACATATTGCAAGATGGTCTTCAATGGACTTTGGGGAGAGCGGAAGATACTTTGTGGTATTTCCTGACATCTCAAAATGTTAAGAGTTAAGTTGTGGTATCACTTTTATTGTCTTTAGCTGGAGTTGCTGTTAGTGGGATTGTCGGCCTACTAATGCTGGTAATATATGTTTTTCATTTTTTTTTGTTTCATGAATAATTTAGGTTTTTAATTGAATAATTGTTTTTTGCTTCATTTCTTAACCTATCTATTCTGTCTGACTGTTTTAGGGCATTTTGTGAGGTACTTCCACAAACCTAGGTTTCTTCTAGTAGGTGTGCACTGTTAGTAGCGTTGTTAGTATTATCAATGCGTTTGCATTTTTGCACTTGTGTGGCAATAGGGTTGCTTGAGATTAGTGTGGTCTTGGAACTGTTAACGGTTTCTCTGGTAGTTTTTGGGGGGCAAATTTAAGTACATATTTCAGGTTTCATTTCTTTTTTTCTTATTTCCAAGTATTTGTACCTGATTCAGGAACGGATTCCTGCTCTGGGGCCGATTCCGAAATGGATACTGGAAAAGAAGCAGAAGATCATGAGGAAGATCCTGTAAGTGATTCTTCTGTACATCTGTATGTTCCGATGATGAACCAACTTCAAGTGCAGAGGAAGTGGGTCACCTTCACCAGGCTTCTCATACAGATATTTACTGTCCAGCATGAAAACGCTTCATGTAGTTCTACTCACAGTGGCAGATGATGACTGTCCTGCCACAGAGTACTTTTCCTACCAGATGCACAATAAACATGGACAATCTTTTGCCCATAGATTTGTTTTAGCTATTCCTCGATGATCATTTACTGGGAGAGACTGTTCAGCAGACTAACATTTATGCTGAACATTTTTTGTTGGATCATAGTGCAATGTTGCTGAACCATTCCAGAGTATTCGAATTTGGTGGAATCCAACTAATGCTGGCTATGTTGAAAACGTTCTTGGGTCTCATTTTGTTGACAGAAATAACAAAGAAGCCAACAGTGGCATCTTCTTGAATAATACACTCATGATAGCGACTGCTTTTTCAATAGCGTTATGAGCAGAGATTTTTTTCAGCTGCTACAATGATAAAACTGCAGTTTTGCTTAAACATCAGCCTGATAAAAGGATGTTTATAAATTCGGTGAGGCACCACTTTGGTTCCATGCTGCCCCAGAAATGGCAGAGCTGAATATAGGCGCCATCCTGCATGCTGACATCAGTTACTTGTTTTTTTCCTTTTTGCTTCCTCAGACATGGAAGTGAACAATTGTTGGGAAGAGAAACTGAATACTTACTTGGGACTGTTGCATTATTCAGCATACCTTTAGCAACAATCGTTGGTATGAGTGTGTTGAATACTGAAATAGACCCAGTGAGGAAGTGAGGAATAGTTTTTCTGATGGATACTTCTAACCACAGGTTCATCACCTTAGAATACATAACAAACTGTAGTTCCTCAAAGTGGAGGGACTGTGGAGTGAGTTCAGCCCAAAAAGTCTTGCATACAGTGGGCGGAATGTTCTTCCAACTGAGCCTGGCTGTCAAGGTAGTAGTGCTTGTACGCACTGTAGCCAATGACACACCCTGGTAGGTGTCAAGGACAGGTACTCCTCACACCAACGCATTTGTAGGAGCCTTGGCTGTTTTGGAATGGGCTTGAAGGCCTTCCGGGGGCTGTTTCTTGGCCAGTGTAGAACAGATCTTAAAGCTAGATGACTATCGACCTCTTCAGGGTCATCTTCTGCTTTTCCTTTCTTTGCTCCAGGGAATGCAACAAAGAGATGATGGTCCACATAATGATACTTGGGACAATCAATTTAAAAGCTTAAAGCTCTTTTGGTATCCAACCAATGTAACCTCTCCTCCTATTCAGAGGCTAGAAGGGGAGAAAATAATGCTGGCAGAGTGAAGTACTGGCCAAGGTGGAAGTGAGTCCTGACTTGTGGAAGAAAGGCTGTCAAAGTCCTCATAACCAATTGGTGCTGAACAACGTGGTGCAGGTTAGCTGCACTGACAGTGTCTGAAGATGATATGACTACAATGCTGAACACAATTTTAAAATAGACACCGCTTGAAGGGCGTACACATTGTGTCAAGTTCTTTTGTGAGTGCTGAAGGTAAATCCTGTTGAAGTGTAAGTGGGCCAGGGTACATCTCTGTTCTAGCCATTCTGTAGGAAAAGCCCTCTTCCATGTACAACCAGCTATTATTGCTCACTGCCTTGGCCCAATGTGCATTCCTCATGGGGCAGCATTAACTGGCATAGGCAGCAGGAAACTCCCAGAAGGATTTAGGCAGGAAAATGTAAACTTTCTCAAAGTGCCATTGTAAAAATGATAATCTAAAATCTTACTTCGTCATTATAGAGGAGTTTAAATGTCAATTGAGTATACAACATATTTTGTCTGCTCCCAATCCAAAGTTAATGGATGATGGACGGAATGCTGAACAATGCAAACATTCACCCCCAGTCACAAAGATCGGGGTTTAATCCATTGTTCTTTTGCTCACCAGGCAAACCCCAGTTCTACCCAAACCAGTCCAAAGATGCTTGTTTCCGGTCCAGGGAGGACCTGGTCTGACAGTTCGGGCTGGACTGTTCTGATGAGGAACAGTGTCAAGACTGATTTGCATATGGCTGGGTCGAAACTGGGGTGGCTTAGTGAGCAGAAGAACGATGATGGATTAAACCCACATTTGTGACTGGGGGTGAGTGTCTGAAAAGTTTTAGCACACCGTCCACCATCTTATTGTGTTTGCTTAAACCAAAGTTAGCACATATTATTTAAAAAAGGTAGCGCAGTGTTAGCCTATGGGAGAGACTTACAGTAGTTAAGACAAAGTAAAGATCCCACTGTAGCATCGCAAATGGGTTTGGAGGAAATTCGTGTCAGAGCTTTAATATATCTCAGCACAACACAAGGAGGGTAGTTTCAGCAAATGTAGAATTTGAAAAGGCAGGTAAAAAAAACTTTACAGGGCTCACTGCAAAGCATTATTTGGCTAAAGTAAAACAAACAAAATGACATTCAGTAGCTTTGCCGCTAAAGGGGCACTGTATCAGGCACTGCACCAGACACTGCACCAAATTACAAATGTGTCCTGTGTCGAGCATAAATGGTTTTCATGGATGGCCAAATGGCAGTGAGAATGACATCCAGCACTTCAGGCAGCAAGCTGAACCTAGTCAACTGCTGCTGCCCTATCTCCAAACAAGGAGATGTGGACTGAGTAGATTCGGGCAGAGGACCCTGCCCTGCTGTTGAAACAAGAGCTCTACAAGAGTGGCAGTGAGATCAGAGGGCAGATGCTCACACTCTCATGGCCAAATCTGGAACCACAGCAATGAATTGGGCCTGATCATTCCTGATCTTCTTCAGATCTCGAAGAGGGTGAGGTAGTAGCAGGAAGGCGCGCAAAAGGTTCCCTGTTCCATTCCAATGTCTTTCCTAGCAAGACTTCTTGTGAAAACTACATTGGGCAAAATTGCTGACACAGTGCATTTCTAATGGCGGCAAGTAGATCTAACCAGGTTTCACCCCACTAGAGGAAGATATCCTGCACCACCTTGGGATGCAGACACCACTCAAGATCCACCAGACTATGTTAGTTTGTCCGCTCTGACATTCGGGGACATTGTTAGGTGGTTGGCAACCAGAAAGATTCCTGGGTGTTCTAGCCACTTCCCGAGATGCAAAACCTTCAGACACAGGATTCAAAACCCCATTTCATCTTACTTGTTGAGTACCACATAGTGGTGATGTCTGTGAGAACCAACAACAGCCTCCTATTGGTGCATGGAAGGAAGGCCTTCAAGATCAAATGAATGACCCATAACTCCAACAGATTGATGAGGAATGCCTACCACCTTGGATCAGAGGTCTTTGAGCTTCACTTCCACCAAATGACCCTTACAAACCAGCAATGACATGTCCGCCACTGTCAGCCCGAGTTGGGAAGGGAGAGGGCCTTGCTGCCAGACACATTTTTGTTGATTAGCCGTGGCGGTAAATATGGAGCTGTCTCCTCGGAGTCCTGGATATTGTTTGAAAGGCAACCTTGATGCTGAGCCCAGTGGGACTTCAAATTTCACTTCAGGAGCGCACTGGGACTTCAAATTTCACTGTAGGGATCAATCACATCATCCACCTGGAGTACCTGAAAAGGTTAATAACCAAGCCTAAGAGGTCAAAAAGCCTCAGAGCCAGCCTCACCTGGATTCAGGATTGAGCATGAAACATCAGAACCATAGCCTGAATATCCAGGACTCATTGCTGTCGAGGAAAATCGCTGATTTCCACTGTGTCCAGAACTGCCTCTGTTAGACTTGTCAGCCTGAGGGTGAATCTTCCCAAAAAACTTTGACTAAACATTCGTTTTTTTGTTGGCATTAGGACTCTGTGCACTTTAGCACTGCTTGTGCTCACTCCCTAAAAATGGTGACATATTTAATTTACTTATAAGTCCCTAGTAAAGTGGCATACCATATCACCAGGACTGGTAAATTAAAATCTATTAGTTGGCCTGCAGCACTTATTAAGCCATCCACTTAAGTAGCACTTTAAACATTTGGCAGGCCTGCCATTGCAGTTTGCCAGCAGTTCTACATTCCCAATTTGACTCCCTTTTTAATACATATCAGTCACTGCTAAGGTAGGCCGGCCCTAAACAGCTCATAGGGCAGGGTGCATTGTAATAAAAAAGTTGGATATGTACTTTTAAGTTTTACATGTGCTGGTAGTGAAAAACTCCCAAATTCGTTTTTCACTACTGTGAGACCTACCTCCTCCATAGGATAACATTGGGTTACCTTATTACAAGGGGTGTAGTTTAGTATTTGTGATTCGTTGGGTGTGAATCTCAAAATTCCCAACATAAAAATAAAAAATAAATCATGAGCCACAAGGCAGCGAGGTGAGATGACCAAGTTTTGGGATGAACTATTCACATAAGCAGCACGATCAGTCCTGGTGTCCATTAGATGGAATCCGGTCTAAGGTGGAATAGTGGGCGGAAGACAAGGTCTTAGAAGTGGAGGTTTGCAAAAATAGTGTCAATTGCTTTTGTAAAATGATGTGAAATTACAGAATAATTATATGTAATTATTCTAAATGCAAATCCATAATTTTGAACTACATTTTAGCGTACATTTACATCAATTTTGGTATGAGGGTGCATTTAAACAAGAGTACCGCAATAATAAATAATAACTACTCATGTGCTATTGTTTCAGTGCATTTACAGTAAATATTTACTGCAATTGCACCATTTACTGTAAATGTTTACTATGAATGCTGCATAGTAACGCGATATTTCATACTAGCGTCTATTTTGGGGAATATCACATAACAAGATTAAAGAGAATTTACCAAAATTACACCAGTGTAATTTTAATTTTGCCCAGGCCAAGTTGGAATACTACCCCAAGTAATTGCAAGAGGTTAGACAATTTTCAAGTATTCATCATACCACCTTTGGGTGTCCAATTGCCAGTAGTATATCTTAAACATGTGAATGGTGAAGCTTTCCAAGCCTTCTACTAGAAATGTTTGTGAATTCCAAAAACCAGCAAATTTGCACCCATTCAATAAATACTTCTATGGGTACAGATTTACTACTTTTTTGGTAAACACACATTAAAACCTCTCAGTGACATAAGAATAACAATAAAACCCAACAGAAACATAGCAGACCTGGCTCAGGTCCCCCTGACCAAACTACCAAGCCAAGAATGCATTTATTTGGAGTTGGTGTCACACCGAAAATCCCCCCTGAAGCTACGCCCCTGCTTATTACAATTAATAAGTTCTAACTTGTGTTTGGGGCAGGTAGGAAACTCATGTTTGGAATGGTAAACTACAATTTAAAGTCTTCTTTAATGGTGAAATCAAAGTTTGTCACAATTCTAAAAATGGCACATTTTGTGTTCTAACCATTTGGCGCCTGCAGCCTGTTCCTAGGTCATGTGACTATGCATGAGTGTCAGTTGGCCTCCAAGACAGCCACACAATAGGGGGATTAGGTGATGATGGTAAGCCCTTTAGAAGCAGGGTGGGGGCGGAGCTGGGAGTAGCCTCAGTTGCACTTCAATGGGCTATGTCCTACTCTCACACAAGAACTTCACCCTTGACTGTTGTGCCTGTACCCAGGGTGAAGGCAGGGCGGGGAGGCAGGAAATTCCAGACACGTCCGTGGGGGAAGCCTCCAGAAGTTTCTCCCACTTCAAAGTAGGCATGAGGTATACAAAAGGGAACCCTTAGCCCCACTCTTTAGTTCACTTTCTGGACCTGTGAAAGGACTCTGAGTGGACTGTCTGATGCTGTGGCCTGCTGTTTACTTTTGAAGACTGCTTTGCTGTACCAAGGAGGATTGCTCTGTTTCTGGACCCTGCTATAAGCCCCACAGAGCTCTGCCCTACTGCTTGAGCCCTGCACTTCTCCTTGAACACAGGACTTCCAGAGTGACTCCAAGTTCTAGTTGGCTGGCCTCCTGATTAGAGCCTCAGGCATAGAAAAGGCTCCAATCATCTTGAACCTGCACACTGCCTGAGGGAGTCCTGAATCTCCAACTGGGCCCCTCCTGTGTGGACTTGAAAGTGGCGCTAAAGGTGCACAGATAGCCCAAATCTAAGACTTGGGATTTCTCTGAAAAAAGTGCTCTGAGAATCGAGAGGAGACCGGGACTTACGTGCTTGTTGATTCGCCCATGGTGCATCACTGGTCGACCTGACTTTGCTGTAGGTTCCTGTTACATTCTTCTCCGCAACAGCAAATCCTGTTCAACGGCTCCTCACAGAAGGGATATCTGGCCTCATGGAGCCCTCCATGGCTACAGCCTGCTGCTTCAGCCGACTGTGGATTTTTGACTTTCAAAAAATAGACTAAGTCCGAACATAGGAATCTTCACCTCAACTTCATCCAGCAGCTTCCAGACGATGACGCCTCTTCCTCAGACACCACCGCTGCCTTGCCCTGCTAAGCTTTAGAGTCTAAGTCCAAAGGTAAGAAGATTCCAAGCCCAAACCACTTTTTGTTTATCCGAACTGCGCTATGTCGTGGTCAGACATAACTTTTCACTTTACCCCTGTCTTGTTTTGGTGTAAAATTATTTATTAAAATTAACTCTATTTTTCTAAACTGTTAAGAGATTTTTCTTATGTTATGTTTCCACGTTATTGCTGCCAAGCCACCAGAGGGTTAAGTACAGGTTAATTTAGTAACTGTTTTTAGTTCACCCTGACAGGGATTATCACATCCCCTTAAGCAACAACCCAATTTCTCAAAGTCTCAATGAATGGAAGCCTTAGGAGGAAATGAGTTGGGACTTCAGCTCGCATATGGTGAAACCCAACGGTGTCAAAAGATCCACCATTGTCCAGAGGTGGTACATGAATAACTGCGGAGAGCCCGGTTTTAGCAGCCAGTCACTGAGGTATGGGAATACAGGGACTCCCGAATTGCAAAGAAGAGTATGGACCATCACCATCAGTTCTGTAAACAACCGAGGGGAGCTGTTGAGGTCTAAGTGGGGAACAGCAGACTGAAAATGCTCCTTATCCACCGTGGGATCCTGGGCTCGCTGTGCCACTGGAATCAAGCTATCCTGGCTGAAGAGGTGTGAAACCCCGAAACCGGTCCCGGGATGCTTGTTTCCGGTCCAGGGAGGACCTGGCTTGGCAGTTCGGGCTGGACTGTTCCCATAAGACACAGGGTCAAGACTGATTTGCATATTGCCAGGTCTACACTGGGGTGGCATGGTGAGCAAACGAAATATGGATTTAACCCAGATGTCATGACTGGGGGTGAATGTTTTGATTTGCTCTGCATTCCGTCCATCAATTGTGTGTCTTTTGCTTTCTCGCCCTAAGTGCGCCGGGTATGCCCAGATGTGGGTCCTGGGCTCACTGTGCCACTGGAATCAAGCTATCCTGGAAGAGGGGTGAAACCCTGAAACCAGTCCTCGGATGCTTGTTTCCGGTCCAGGGAGGACCTGGCTTGGCAGTTCGGGCTGGACTGTTCCCATAAGGCACAGGGTCAAGACTGATTTGCATATGGCCTGGTCTAAACTGGGGTGGCATGGTGAGCAAAAGAATGATGGATTTAACCCAGATTCTTGACTGGGGGTGAATGTTTTGATTTGTTCTGCATTCCGTCCATCAATTGTGTGTCTTTTGCTTTCTCGCCCTAAGTGCGCCGGGTATGCCCAGATGTGGGTCCTGGGCTCACTGTGCCATTATCTGCTAAAAATCCTACTAAGGAGCTGTTTGTGTTCTATAATTCTTTAGGAAATTGTGGAGCATCACCTCTAGCATCACCCACACAATTAAAAAACTCTGCTTGGATTTGGCACAGGTTTTCCATTAAAAGATTGTCCACCATTTGCCTTATTTTACTCCTGCTTCCCCAACAGTTTCCCCTTCTATCTTGACAGCTAATACATTGCTATTATCATGGCCAGCTTTAAATCCTTTATTACATGACTACATCTTAGCTAAGATATGGTCCACAAATTCTTGTTCTCCTTTAAATCTCTGCCCTGCCAAGATCTTTAAGTCTATTGCTACATCACAAGCCCCAGTGATAAAATCTATCCACCATCAGTATTTAGCCACGGGCCAGCTCTTGGAATTTTGTAAAACCATTTTAGTGGGTCCTCTGCTAAAGAAGCCCTCAGTGGATCCTGGGACCCTCGCTTAATACTGTCTTAATTCACTCCTTTCTCTGATACCGAAGATAATGAAGTGCTGTGTTTACTCTCAGCTATCATAGCGTATTAAAAATAACTTCTTACTCAATACCTTTAGTTGAAATTACCATCTTTTACGTGTTGTACACCGAGATATTTACCTTGACTGTTTTTGTTGGGTATAGAGCTCTGTGCACTTACCCCTGCTAGCCAGTGATAAAGTGTTTGTGCTCCCCCTTTCAACATGATACAATTGACATACTCCTAATTAGAATATTTAACTTGTATATGGGTCCCTAGTATTAGGTACCCAAAGTGTACCCAGGGCACTTAAGTTAAATGTCACCAGTGGGCTGCAGCACACATTGTGCTATCCACTGTAATGGCATTGGGAACATAAATGCAGGCTTGCCATGTATAGCCTGACTGCAGGTTTTAACTGCAAATTCGACATTTCAAAATAACCCCTCCTTTTAAATTTTAATAAGTCACTGCTGCTTGGTATTTTAATGAAGGACATGTAGATGTTTAGTGTAAAAAATGTACTTATTTATGAAAATTCCTGCTAAACAATTTTCACTGTAGCAGGGTTTGCTGTTCTACAGATAAGCATTGTGACACACTATTAAATTTAATGTTGCTATCTTTGGCTTGGAAAAAGCTACAAGGTTCATGCTTGGACTTTCTGAAATATTTATTACAAGCTTAATTCACTGGTGTAGCTGGCTTTGTAACAAATATTTTTTAAATGCTTCTTTTAGAAACGTTACTTATTCCCTGCCTAAACCCTCCAGAGCCCCATTTGCATGAGCTGCATTTGCCACCCAGAAGTGAATATCTCCTTTGATGAGGTGTGAACTTGCTCCTAGAATTACGAGAACGGCCTCGAGTGGGGAGGTGTTCTGCTCCTCTGTCATGCTGACTATATAGACTATGCCCAGCAACTTAATTAACTTCAAAAAGGTCTTTCCAGTCACAGACAAATGTAACTAACACCTTGGCCTGACCATTCCCTTGCCCCTCTAGTCAGCCAGGTGCAAATCCCAGAGGGAGAGAAGTTTCCCCAGAACCAGTATTGGGTGGCCACAGAGGAGAGGTTGCTCATTTTCCTGTCCACACTTATAAGTTGGGCACAGTAACTCTGCACAGGGGAAGAGAGTTCCTGCTTTTTCAGGTTTAGTTACAGAATGGCACTGTGGGGTTGTTTTCAGTAGGCTACACAAGAAATGCTCCAAAGGGGATAAAACTAACCCTGGGAAAGTTTACCCCCATTAGTAAGGGAGTGGCCAGAAGTTGCTCCCACCTACAGAATGGTGCCAGGCATAAATGTGGGACCCAAAGCACCCTCCTCAGAACACTTTCTGGACTTGTGGAAGAACACAAGAGGACTGGACCTCTTGTCTTCAACCTCAGAAAAGCCCTGAAAACTGGAACTGCTCTCCCTCTTTTCCCCGGTACAATGAAGTGTACTCAAAGGATCATATGGCAGACCTCTTGTTCAAGTTATAGGGACACAACAAACTACACAACGCCTTTTATACAACTACCCATATGAATAGTTCCAAGTTGGTGTGCCCTGGACCCTTCTTCTGGTCTCTGCTGGAGTGAGTCTTGACCCCTCCAAGCGCTGTCCCCAATGAGGTGGGCCCTTGACTTGTGTCAAAGTACACTCATCTTAAAGATTCCTAAAACCTAGGCCAAAGCTTCAAGTTGCTCTTGCTCTGAGCATTTCTGCAGCAAACAATATGATTCAACATGACCTTACTTAGAAATATTGCACCTTGTGGAACCCTCTTCATTTGCAGCCTTGCACCGTTGGAGGAATCCGAGCTCTAAAAAAGTGATTAAGTTCAGAGGTAGAAATCTTCACCTGGTGCAGACACAAAAAGTATCCGTACAGCAATGTACCTTCCTGACAAAACTCAACAGCTTCACTGAGACCTTGTCAAATGGTTATCTGACAACGTAGACTCCTCTTTGGCCTCAGCCTGCTGTCTTCACCAACTGATGAATGTTGACTTCCCATGCAGACATTAATTCCAGAATAACATCCCCTCTTCCACCCCCCGCGTCAAAGTCGGTTTCAGTTTCCGGCTCGCGCACCTTCGTGGTCAGTCTTAACTTGCACCTAGGTACCGGCAAAGTTACAGTTTGCGATAAATGCTTTGGGTGCTATTTTGAACCTTAAACTTTTTAAATTAATAAATACGATTTTCCTTATTGGAATTTTGTTGTTCTGGTCTCATTTTATTTCTTACATTAAATAATAAAATTCTAATAAATAGGGTTGGGATTTTTCTTGTGCCCTGACTGCCTTTAAGTTAAGTCTGTCTGCTCTGTGCCATGGTTGAGCTCAGGTTGATTAAGTGACTTTACAGGTTTACCCTGACAAGAGCTGTGGTTATTATTCGACTGATACCCCCAATTTCTTACACCTTTAAATCTGGCTTTCGCCCCACCCTTGAGCACTGAGATCTTGATAACAGCCATTGGAAATGATTTCCACATGATCGGTGCTCGGTGGCCCACACTGTCTGTTACTGACGACAGCATTCAACATCTGTCTTTCATTACATCCTTTTGGACAGGTTTTTTTCTGGCAGGTCTGGTAGGCAATGTCCTACTCTGGTCTGCGGTCCCTATTTGTAAACTCACCTCTGTATTTTGCTTTATGATGAAGTTTCTATGTAAAGTCCTGTTTTTTTTATCCCTAGGGCCTCCAGGCAACTGCTGATCCAGTCCCTTATCATAGGTAAACTGGTTTATTGTAATGTTTTATCTGAAGGTTTTCCTTCTTACCTGTTTTACAAATTTCAGAACTCAGCAGCCAGATTTGTACTCGATATCCATAAAGATGCAAGAATCTCATTACACCTTGAAAGCCTTCATTGTCTTCCGATTCACCAGAGATGTATCCTTGATTGTGGCACAAGGTTCTGTATTTGGCTTCTATTTGTAACTACGTTTCAGATGTTTTCCACATACTTGCCACCAGGATTACTTTGTTCTGCAGCCTCTGTATTGTTTTTCATTTCAAGATTTCTCAGATTGCGACTAGGTGGACGCTCTTACTCAGTTATTAGTGCACAGACTTGGAATAGCATCCCTTGTGCTATTTGCTCTGAATACAATCTTCTCAGATTTTATAAACTTTTAAAAACTCCCCTCTTTCAACAATAGCGACTCTTTTGTTGCATTACAGATTATAGCACCAGGACACTCATGAGTATTTGGGAGCTCTACACAACCAAAATTCAAATCAAGGCATAATCAATATCCTGGAGTGCCCCCTGCTCTGGCACAGGATGAGAATCAAAGTCAAAAATATAATGGAGCCTCCATTGATAGCTGTGATGAGGTAGAGACACAGAATACATTTCAGGGTACATGACAACGGATTGCACCTTTTTTAGTCTCACAGACTCTCAGACTCTCAGTCAAACTCGAGCATACATTGGTGCAGAATCTGATATGAGCGTCATGAATAGGTATCATCCTTCGCGGTGTAGGTGGCCTCAGAACCAGCGACTGGGTGGCAGGAACCGACGTGGATCATGAGGCCAAAGTAGAAGCCTTTACCGGAGTCAGTACAGTACCAGGTAAGGGGGTTTCAAGGAAACAGATGACGTCAGGGATGGACCTGCAGGTGGTAATTTAACTGAAGGTGTTTGTGATTCTGTGGAAAATATGCAGCATGGCCTCTTTGATGGTCTTGATCTACTGCGGGGTAGACAACTACCTGGGAAACTCAGGGTGTATTGGGACCAACTGAGGAACTGGATTTGATCATGACATCCTCAGCCTTCTCCTTGGAGTCAGACTGGCAGGATATGATTAATCCGTCCTTGCTTTCTAGTGTTTGCACCTGGACTTGGACTTAATGGAGGACTTCTAATGGGAAGTCGAGTGGCTGTGGGAGAAGCCTCATGACTGGGAATGAGACAGGGCCCAAGCTTTGGAGCCCGATCTGTGTGAAGGCCACAACTTCTTGTGTTTAGTGACATACAACTTTGCCTCCCAGTCTCTAATCACCTTTAGGTGCATTAGGTAATTCTTGTCACGAGACTTATGTGTCCGGTGCCCAGCTTCCAGAGAAACACTTCGTTAGGGTATGTGACCGACATCTGCTTCCTGTAGTAGGGGCACGGCTTGAGGCCTGACTTTTTTAGTGGGTACATCTTTTCCTAGCACAATGCAAAAAAGTTTTCTGGAATTGTAAAAAAACAAAAACGAAACGGCTGGGAGCAGAGCTCCGGATTTGCGATGGAAGGCGCACTAATAAGGAACTGACGTGCGGCTTTGCTCTGTCACTTCTGTGGTGCTATGGTACAAACGTGGAGCCACACAACACCAACAAGAGGAGCGCAGGAGGCTTTTTTGTATAATTTAATTATATTTCTGAATAGAAACATTTAATTTTGTTTTGAAATGGTCTCTAAATGTTTTCATAACAATAAATGAAAGGTGGGAACGTGTTTAACAAAAAGATGTAGCTTCTCATTTGCACTGACGTGTAAACTCTGTTGCATAGTGGAAGGAAGTTGATAGTTCTCTTTCTTTTATTAAATCATATATATTTAAGTCACACCTCAATCAAAAGAATCCTACCGACTATGATGCCCTTAGTTCCTGGTAAACCTCAAAGGATTATTTTAATGAGAGTGAAAAAATGAGTTCCAGTGAGTTGATTAGTAGTTAACGATTATTTATGTTTACCAAAGGAATTCCGTATGTATTGTGCACTTTAAAAATGGCCACTGGTTGTTTATTTATACATAAACACTGGCATGCAGATAGCACATTACACTACATTTAATGTGTGTGGCATAGGCGTCTTATTTTCCTTATGCCGAAAGTATATCTCGCAGCTAACAAGTCTCCATAATCTCTTCTGGCATCCATTATCAAAGCATTTTCTTTAGACATCTTTTTGGTATTGATAATGCAATGTTAAAACGCATTTCTATTGATTTCGTTTTTGGCAAATAGTGGGCCGAGTGCACCATCTCCTTCTGGGTCTGGAAATGAGATGCGAATGTCTAGCAGTGCAGACACAACTATCGAACAAAGGCATTACTTAATTGCAGCCAGGGGATGCAATTACAGAGTGGGATGCGGGCTCTTCTGCTGTAAAAACCTTCTTTCATCATCAATATAGTTTTTTTTCGGATTCAAGATCCTTAAAAAAGCATCAAATACATTAAAACACAGCTGTAAAGCATACAGTAATTATAAAATCACATATAAAGAAAATAAATTAATCCGTGGTTCTCTGTCTTTTACACACAATTATAAAGCAATAAAACATTGTCAAGATAAGAGGCACCAATATAGCAAAGGACCACTATATTATCGATTATCAAGAGCAAAATTCACCTACAATAGTCTATTGGGAGAGCTTAAAGTGAAAGTGCAGCAGCTGAGCGAGTTTCAACTGCCCTACTCATTCAAAGAAATATTGCACAAGAGTGATATAGGGCGCCGCAAGAAAATAAGGGTAAAAATGTATACGAAAATCTATAAAGTACATAAGTTGATTAGGTGCAAAACACGTAATCAGAAAGTGTAGATCCGAAATGTTAATTGATAATGAGATAAAAATCAGATTTGGGCACTGATGATATTCTTGCAAATAATCCAAGCAGAGAATATATACCTACTTAGAAACACTTTTAAAAAAATCAATTAATTCGTATCAGATCTCATTATTCTCTGTGCGGGTACAATTTGTCTGACACCTAAAGAACAAACTCCAGGTGCTTAATCCACTTCTTTCGGGGGACTAGACAAGCGCTACAATAAAAAGAAAACATTGTGTAAAGTTTCATCCTTCAGTTTATAAGAAAATGCTGTTGCAGTAACCAGCTCCCCAGCCTATGCAATAGCTATTATTAGGTAACGCTCCATATCTAAATTTCATGAATAACTGCTTGGCTAAAGGACAGGTGATTTTATCCAGAAAGGGCTCAAAGGATGGAATGAATTTAAAATCCAAGAACCTGTCTGACCGACTATTAGGCAGGGCTTAATTTGTGCCGGTGCTTGCCGGTGCTTAGCACCGGCACTTACTTGTCTGGGCCGGGTCTACGCGTCTGCTGCACGTAACATTAGTCACATGATATTGATATAATTTGATTACCTCAATGACTCAGTGCACTGTTCAGAATTCCTGCCTTAGATGAGATCGTGCGTTCGCGGTGCTTTGCAGCTAGTAAACTAAGTTTGGGGGCTGGCTGAGCTCGCTTTGGGCTCGGCTGGTTACAGTGTTTACACCTGTTGCTCGCGAGAGTCTGTCAATGTGATGATGGTTGCCCAATGATGATGCGCGGTATTAACGTACAGGCCTGCATCCAATCGTAACAGCCGATAGTGTGACACAATCGGGCGGGAGCGGCGCGCGCGATACATTTAAAGTATGAGTGAGCCTGCTCAAGCTGTCACAGGCGGGAGTCTGCCACTGTGGTTTGTATTTTCTCAGCTCTTCATCCCACTAGTACACTTCAAGTCTATCTTTTGCCTCTAATTTGGAGATGAGAACGGGAGAGTCTCAAAGGGAAGCTAAATCTAACTTTAAAATCATGTCCCTAACAAATCATAGCCAAGCAACTCTCATGCCAACGTTGGGCCCATTAGTTCCGTGAGAGGAAGTCTATAGGGTGCCAGCTCATCATTAGTCTATAATCTGTGCCAGTACAGTAGAGGTCTACATTTACTTACTAAAGCAATTGGGACAATACCATGTCTAAAAACTGCAGTAAACACAGGGTACTTTGGGGAAGGTGCAGCAGGGACCTGATAAATGTATTTTCTACTACGTAAAGGCTATTGACCGTAGCATGGCCCCAAATCTCAGCACCATAAAGGGCAGTTCCATTGGCCTTAATATTGTATATCTCAACAGCTGGGGAAAAGGATGTAGTCCTGGTCTTCTTTATCATTGTTAAGATCGCCATACTTTCCTGAAATAACTTAAGCACACTCTTCTCTATCTCTGAGGACCAGGCAATCATATAAGACAGTCTGACTCCAAGATATTAAAATCTAATACCTGCTCTAGAATTTCACTGTGTGCCAGGATAGTATTCCTTCTAGGTCTATATGAACATACATTTTGTCTAGTTTATAATCAATTCCAGTCCTCTCTCAGCACAAAAGGACAGGAAACAGGCCACTAGGGCTAGAGTCCAGTTGGAGATTTGGATATTAGCAATATATTGTCCGCAAACAGTAATGTATTTTAGCTGCATAATTTCCTGCAAAGTCCAAGTAACACACTAAATCAATTATGTATAATAAAAATGAGCGCACCGCCTTAGATTACTCCTTTCAGAATTCTAAAACATTTGGTCAACTCGTCCTTGTTGCCGCTCTGGATACGAGCAAAATGAAGCTTCTGCAGCCCAATCAAAATTGATAAGATTCCACTAGGGACACTCGTGTTGCCCAGCACAGAACATAGTTTGTGTCTGGGAATGGAATCAAAGCCCGATTTCATACAGATGGGGAAACATCCTTTACAACGCAACTTTTACCACGCAGTGCCTTTACGACGCAACTTTTACAACGCAAACCATTACAACGCATTGCGCTGGGGGGCGCTCTAGGATAGGGAATACGTTTAATTTACTGTCCAACACCTTCCCTAGTGTCCACGGGGACTGGAGTTGGAATAGTAAATTAAACTATTCACTTTCCAGCACCCCAAAGCGCTATGCGATGTAAAGGTATGCGATGTAAAAACTGCGTTGTAAAGGCATGCGATGTAAAAGTATGCGTTGTAACGTCATACATCCATACAGATGTACAGACGACCATGCTATACTAATATTGTTTTCCAACATAGATTGCAAAATCAAAATACCTGGTCCACAGTACTTACCTACTGTCGAAAACAAGCCTGGAGATCAGATAAGATATTATTCTCCTGGGCCCCATCAGCAGGTTTCCTTAAAATCTGGCGACAAAAAAGTATTTGCATCCCATCTATGAAACTAATAGGCCTATAATTGCACAGACTGTCTAGATTGCCCTTTCTGAATATGGGAACTATTTTAGCTTGGCGCTATGATTTGGGGAGTGGCCACCCCGCAGAATTGACTTTGTGAGTAAATTGGGGGTTCCTAAGCAAATAGATCACATGGTATGCCATCAGGGCTCGGGACTTTCCCAGGGATAATATGTGAAGTGATATTTCAAGAGGGCAGGCCAATGTCATGGCCGTGGGTGATACTAACCGATGTCATTGTGGAATCAGAGTAAAGATCCCCAAAATGCTCGACCCAAATGAGGGACTGGAGAGAAAAGTTAACAAGAGATACAGCCAATTTACTCGAGTGGGCAACAATATTCCAACAAAGACGTATTGTCCCCCACTCTTGCTGCTTTAACCAGGTCTTCCCATAGTCCGTCTTCCAATTAGACCTAGCACACCTAAGGTGGTGCCCGTACTTACTTCTAGCTTGCATAATATGCTCCAGATTGTTTGATTTAATAGATTGTACTAGGGTTAACTTAGCAGATCTACATTGCTTATTGAACAAAAGATGTCTGGTATCTCCCATTGTGATGCCTATTGCCTTCCCTAACGAAAAATCCGCCTAACTGGGAAAACAGGTCGTCATTGAGCTTAAGACACCAGGTTGCCCCATCCCAACCGCAATCAATCCTTTAGATCAGCTCGATTGAGCCAGCAACTTTGCTGTATATTTGGGCCATGCAACTGCGATCACCAGAAACAAGAACCCACTTTAAAGACTGAGAAAGTTCTTTCAATTAAAGTGTCAACAGTCTAAAATCCGTGTGTCTAGATTCGGCAGCACAAATAGAGTAATTGTGGGCAAAATCTAGACCTGTGGAAATCTCAGAAATGTAGAGAAAAGAGAAGTTAGGGAAAAGCAGAATATATGGCTCTGTGAAGCACTAATTATTGCTGGGATATGTGTTATTCAGGAATTGAAAGACTTACAGGAAAACGTCCTCGGTGCTCATTCTTCCAGATATGATTAGATAAGCCCCAAATCGGTAACCCGCAGCATAAGTGAAGTACAGAAATGACTGACTGAATGAAAAACAACCACCATAGGTGTGTGCTCGCTTGTGAGCATTTCTGAAACACATAAAACATAAATACTATTTAGTTTTGCAAAAAAATGAATTTCAGTGCAAACATCTGTGAATAGGAGTGCACATTTTTTCCTCTCAAAGTATCACATGAGATAATGAAAAGATACATTCACAACATTCACAAACTATCGCTACGTACTCCACATGACATGTTTGGTACCACATCTCAATTACAGACCTTTCCACTGAGAAGACTAATCAACCACAGTCAAATGATTAAAGCCCAGTGGTCAAGGGATGATGGAACGTATGTGAAACTGAGGAAAAATAAATGATGAATGATTACTATATTTACTGTAGACTAACGTGTATGACATAGCATTCGTGGTGTGAAGGGGTTAATTAGCTAACAATAGAGAGTTGATGTGAAAGTGTCGAACTGCTCTGTGGGCCAGAACCTTGTCTCACTGCCATTGGGAAACTCTTTGGAAAGGCAGTAGATGAGGTGACATAGCATTGAAACAATAAATGTCTTTGTGTGTTCAGCATGGATAATTACTCTTTTGTCCATGGCTATGAGCAAGGCTGTTAGCACTTCAACAAAGTTGTTTATCTTCAGAAACGGATAGGTAATTTGCTCTGGAATTTTGGAGCGTGGAGAAGAGAGCCTGCGACTTTTAAAACCTTACTGTGAACTTGGACAGCATCCTCTCCCTTAAATTCTCCATCTTGAAACAGTGTTTGGCGTGCAGGAATGTGACAGTGTTTGAAGTGCAAATTTGTCTTCATTGTTGCTTTTTATCGTTTGACCCCCCCATTTCCGGTGTGTTTCTTGTTCTGACAATGATCTATGTATGCGACCACTGCATGTTTGACTGCTTGTGACAATATACAAACCTTCAGACCCAAAATGCAGAAGTGGGACCGGTATTATACTGAATAACAGAGTGTTCAATTGTGTGTCTATGTTGTGCCGTGATTATAGTACATCTGTGTAAAATTCGCCAGTTATAACGTTGTTTTATGTCACACGAGGAGCTCTTTAAGAAGTTGACAAAATGGTAAAATGTTATCCCACTTAGATGTGGGCAGCATATTGAGGCACGAAAAGAAAAATATAATCAATAATGAATTGCTAAAACTGACGGATATATACTCTTTGGAGACCCTCCCGGAACTGTCAAGTGTAGGTTCATTGGGTCATAATAATTCTGAGATATGTGGGCAAATACCAGACCTACATTAAAATCTTAAAATAAATACTCTGCTTGAGTGAGAAACTTATATAAGCAAATCTTATGCTGCAATTAACGAAGGATTTGTCCATCATCAATCAAGACTCAAAAAGAGGCGAAGTTCTCTTCGAAGTAAGTAAGTCCAGTGCAAAATGTTTCTACCCCACTGACCACTCACTCCAAAGAAAAGTGAGGAGCAATCAATCACTTCTTGAAAAAACAGATCTCCAAAATACAACAACACATCTTCGACATAATGCCATTTGACATCACCGCAGTAATGCAAATCTGGAGCACACCCAAGTTGTCCACTAGGACAAACCTCTTTGCAATTTAGAGTACAAATTTGTGAATGTCACTTTTTACACACACTCCCACCTTCAATTGGGAGGAGAAATATTAAGCCAAAGCATCTTCCTAGATGTGGACTACGTCCTGTCTCTCTTGAAGAAACTCAACTTGATGATCTCACTAACAATCCTGGACTACAAACCTATCATACCCGGGGAAAAGCACAGAAAAAGGGTTTATCCACCAAGTCCCGATGAAAAATCAATGGCCTCCTGCAAAACTGGCCGTCTGTTTCAGACTACAGTGCAGTCCAATCACCTTCTAATAGGTCAATTATGACTTCCTTGATGAGTCTGTAGCCTCTGAAACCATCGCTCGTCATGCTCTAGTCAACAACCACTCATATCAAATGCTCTCTGACAAAGTTGTTTTGCAGGGGTTCTTCTCTTACTTTAAAACTAGAACAAAGTGGGTCTAGATGGGTTCCCTTACATCCAAATCCATTTTTAATCCCCTGAGGTGTTCATGGAATCTGCGGCTAGATATTGTCTTTAATAGATAAGGCGTTACCGAAGGTAAGAAACTTGTTCATCTGATAAACACATCTAGCTGCAGATTTCTTACCCCTACATGAAATGGTGTTACTACTTTCGGCAGGAAAGAGGCCCTTGTGCAGTTTTTCAGGAAAAACTGATAGGAAGAGACGCCTGGATGACAAAGCCTGCATCTCCTCCACCCTTCTGGCCGATGTAATCACCACAAGAAAGTCTGTTTGACGGTAAGCATCCTAAGAGGATAATCCTATCACGATTAATCGTCAACATCTACATGGGGCCCTTGAGAGGCCTGCTCATCAAAAGGAAGATCAATTTACATTAATATGCAGGAAACACAAACTATAGCTGTGAATCCCGCCTGCCCATGACATCGATAACTAAATGACTGCCTAGAAACCATCCTATAATAGATTTACAAATCCTTCCGCAAAATGAATCTCATCAAAATTGATGTTTTCATACTTATTGCTAATAACAGCAAACCACAAACAGTAAAAGGCACGCTATAAAAGATTAATCTAGACTGCTTTTTTGCCATGATGCACTGACTCGTTAAAGTCTCTGCGTTTACACATCACCACAAATTGCAGCATCAACACCCAAAGTGAATGTGAACAAAATTAAAGACTTTCTGGCAGCAGCTGACCCTGCACTGTTCTAGCAAAAACTGACTTGACAGCTGTACAAGTACTGGTCTTGTCCCATCTTTACAGGGACAACTCCAGGCTGACTGGCACCTGAGGCACCTACCTGGTGTATGAGAGACCCACTGACACCTGAGAAACCGCCCTTCTCTTTCCTACAGCAGATGATCTCATTGAAAGCCTCCATAATATTGAAGGACATACTCAAAAACTCCCAAATTGCAACTACACTTGTTAACCTTCAAGTATGCATTACATTCCAAGCACCATGTATCACCTAAAGGGTATAAATACAAGCACCCTAAAATATCTCATAACCAAGATCAAGACCACAGATGGAACGCCCAGCAGCAGCATCTCCAGATTGGAACAGAATAATTGTAAGAAAGATAACACGAGAAGGTAAGCATTCTTAGGGTATGCACCTAGAATCTGAAAAAGCACCCCAATTCAAACCCAGCAGCCAACATCCTTTGACAGTTCTGGATAGACTCAAAACAATCTGTTCAAGTAACACCATAGTGTTTCATAGCTATTCGCTCCTTTGACCTCTGAAGTGCACTCCCCCCCCCTTTGTACCAATTTTCTTCATCTCCTTCCACCAACCACCCCTCAAGGCCAAATCTCTTCTACTCCTCATCTGTTTTGCCCTGAATTTTCCTATCCTTCTTTTACCTAAACACAAGATAAAAGTTCACCTGTACAGTGCAGGTCTTCATTTTCTACCAAGGTTTGGAAATTCAGCACATGCATTCATATGTAATTATGCCGCTTGGCAGCATCAAGTATTTTTTAATTACATGCTGAGGAAAGGGTATGTGGCCATTTTAGGCTGCGATACAGAATCTACACTGGTAATGCTCAAATGTCACATAAGCTTTAGATATATCATTGTAGATTCCTATGATTTTATAAAGAAGGTTGTTTTACAATGCTGTGGATGCAAAAGGGATTTCACAACTGAAGATGTCTATGGAGCATTTTGGGCTTTCAAAATGCACACAGTGAGATGGTCATATTTGGCCTCACACTTTTGTACTCTTCTATTAGGCTTTGTAAGTAACATGATGAACAAGTTCCAGCTTCAAATTCCTTACCTTTGAATTTCCCCAGTGTCAGAGTGCATCCGGAAGATTTTTTTCATGAGCAGAACCCCTGCATGCCACTAGGCGTCGGCGGTCGGCTTGCATGGTGTCGTCGGAATTGTCCATGCCCGAAATGACGTCCCTGTCACCCATATTGGCACCACCTCGGCACGCTGATGTTAGTTACTTTTCACAACTTTCCACACCAGAAGGGCAGAGACATGAAGTGCACTGACACTGCTGTGTCTAAACTAGGGCCCTGAAAGGAATCATCCCTAACCCTAGAAATCTATCCGCAGAGTGGGGAAGATCCGTGGGTCGGTAAGGAATCTGCGGCTAGATATTGTCTTTAATAGATAAGGCGTTACCGAAGGTAAGAAACTTGTTCATCTGATAAACACATCTAGCTGCAGATTTCTTACCCCTACATGAAATGGTGTTACTACTTTCGGCAGGAAAGAGGCCCTTGTGCAGTTTTTCAGGAAAAACTGTTAGGAAGGGAGGCCTGGATGACAAAGCCTGCATCTCACCCACCCTTCTGGCCGATGTAATCAGCACAAGAAAGTCTGTTTGACGGTAAGCATCCTAAGAGGATAATTGTGTAAAGGCTCGAAGGGAGCACACATCAGAAATGTGAGAATCAAATCCAGGCTGCACTGAAGCATAATGAAAGGGGAAGGTGGGAACATATGTACAAGACCTTCTAGAAATCTATTTACAGTGAAATATTTAAATATCAAGGGTTGGTCAATGAGACAGGGCAGAGAGATATCCTTTTAGAGTGCCCAGAGCAGAGAGCTGATGGGCAAGGGTTAAATAAAAAGCTAAATATCTGAAAGGGAAGCAGAAAGATCATTAGACTTTTCTGTACAATATGATACAAACTTTTCCATCAGCAGGTGTATACCATCTTGGTGGAGGGATGCCAGGCTGCCAGAATACCATTACAGACTTCGGGAAGAAAGTCAATAGCTATCAACTGCCGCCGCCTAACCTCCATGCAAAAAGGCAAAGAGTTGACTGGTCGGATGGAGGACCCTCCCCTGCTGCCGCAACAAGAGACCCTCCGGATGGGGCAGCCTGATCGAAGATCGATGCTTATGTTCAGACACTCGGGATACCAGACTCTCCGTGCCCAGTCCGGAGCTACAAAGATGACTTAGATCCAGTTGTTCTTGATCTTCTTGAGAACTCTAGGTGGGAGTGGTAGGGGCAGAAAGGTGCACAGGAAGCCTGAGCTCCACTCGAGATGAAAAGCATTTCGGAGTGAGAGCCACCTTGGACACTAGTGCCCAAGACACCTAACATTGCAAGTTCTTTGGGAAGAGAAACAGATCTAGCAAAGTCTCTCCCCACTGTTGAAAGAGACCTTGCGCCACCTACGGGTGGAGATGCTATTCGTGATCTGCTAGGCATCAACAGCTGAGTTCATCAGCCCTGACGTTTAGGGAACCTGCTAGGTGTTGAACCACCAGGGAAAAGCCTTGCTGTTAGAGATTCAGGACCCCTTGACAAAGGGCCCATGACTCCACCGCGGCCTGTTTGTTGCATTCATACATGGCGATGGTGTTGTTTGTGAACACCTGCATTAGCCTTCCCTTGATGGAGGATAGAAAGGTTTTCAATGCCAGTCGGACCGCATGGACCTCCAGCATGTTAGTGTGGAGTTCGGATTCCACCGGAGAATAGAGTCCTCTGATCTTCACCTCTCCCAGATGGCCGACCTATCCCAGGAGTTGCACATCTGTCACTACTGTGAGATCTGGTTGGGGAAGGGAGAGGGGTTTGATTCTGACCCAATCATGGTTCGTTAGCCACCACTGTAGGTCCTTTACCGTTCCCCCGAGATCTGGACCATGTCGGAGAGATTCCCTTGATGCTGAGACCACTAGAACTTCAGGTCCCACTCCTGAGTACGCCTATGCCATCGAGCATGTGTCCCTAGCAGGGTTCAGGAGGCCATGAGGCCCAGCAGCCTCGGAGTAAGCCTTACAGCAAATCTATGATAGAGGCTGTAACATTGGTATCATAACCTGAATATCCTGGACTCGCTGCATGGGAGAATAAGTCTCAAACTGCTCTGTGTCCACAACAGCTCAGATGAAAGG
This sequence comes from Lissotriton helveticus, assembly GCF_964261635.1. NCBI lineage: Eukaryota > Metazoa > Chordata > Amphibia > Caudata > Salamandridae > Lissotriton > Lissotriton helveticus. The sequence continues at coordinate 878,538,792 of NC_136071.1, read as the reverse complement.
GAGCGTTTGAGAGGTAGTCAGGTGTGACTGTAGTCTATTGATAGTGAACCCCATCAAAAGCATGAGGTCTGCCATAGTCTGGAGGTGGGAGACAACAGACTGGGGCGAGCCCGTTTTCAGCAGCCAGTAGTCAAGATAGAGTATAGAAGAAGACTGGCACCCCTGATGTATGTAGATGAGCTGCGACCACCGCCATCACCTTGGTGAACACCCGAGGGGCGCTGGTAAGGCCAAAAGAGAGCATGGTGAACTGAAAATGCCTGTGGAGTACTGTAAACTGCAGGTAACGCAGATGGGCCGGCAGGACAGGGATGTGAAAATAAGCATCCTGCAAATCCAACGGTACCATCCAGTCTCCTATGTGCAGGGTAGACAAGCCCAGAGTCAATGTGAGCAACTTGAATTTCTCTTACTTGAGGAAGTAGTTGAGGGCTCGGACATTTAGGATAGGAAGAAGGCCTTTGTCCTTTTTCAGAATTGGAAAGTAGCGGGAATAACAACTACAGCCTACTTCTCTATTGCCAAGAGCAATGCCAAATGAGCCTCGGTCAGCAGGTTGAAAGATGGATGCATGGAGAGATGGGTAGTCCTAAAGGGGAGGCAGTAGCCTCTTCGGACAATCTGCAGAACCCACCTGTCTGATGTATGGCTTGCCAGTGATGGGGGTGATGGTGGATTCTGCCACCACATGGATGCCTATGATCTAAAAGGGAAGGATTAGGAAGGTTTGAGGCTGCAATTGCCGTGGGTGGTGGCTGGACCAGACCGCTGGCTTACCGGCCCACGAGGCCGGTAGGAACTGCGCCCTCGCCCACCAGAGACTGGGAATCTTGCGTAACTCGGTGGCTCGGATAGGGTTGGCAAGGTTGAAAGCCCCTTCCATGGCCACGAATGGAGTGAAAAGCAGAATGGGATGTGGAGCAGCCGAGAGGCCCAAGGACTTGACCATAGCCCGCGAGTTCTTAAAGCGCTCCAGTGCCAACTCTGCATTGTCTCCAAAGAGACAGGGGGCAGTAAGGGGTAGTGGCAGTTCCTCCTGATCAGCTAGCTCGCCAGAGGCTACTGTATCGAGCCTGCGCTCAAACCTAAATGTGCTTTGTGATTTGCCATAATTTTTATCTGTGACTGAAAACGGAATAATTTGTATTTTAAAATTTGCAATTCGCATTTCTTGCACTCACTGATTAAATCGCCACACTCATCTGATTAGTGTGCAGTAGCCGCATTTCGGGTTGTTTGTTCGTTTTCCCTCTGATTAGCAAGGGGAGGACACCACTTCCTGTTTAGTATCTGCTTGGCGGTTAGCGCTCTAGCACCTGGGTCTCTCGGGGCTATTTAGGCGGAGCCTGACAACTGCGCGCTGCGGTAAGGGGTAGTGGCAGTTCCTCCTGATCCGCTAGCTCGCCAGAGGATACTGTATCGAGCCTGCTCTCAAACCTAAATGTGCTTTGTGATTTGCCATAATTTTTTATCTGTGACTGAAAACGGAATAATTTGTATTTTAAAATTTGCAATTCGCATTTCTTGCACTCACTGATTAAATCGCCACACTCATCTGATTAGTGTGCAGTAGCCGCATTTCGGGTTGTTTGTTCGTTTTCCCTCTGATTAGCAAGGGGGAGGACACCACTTCCTTTTTAGTATCTGCTTGGCGGTTAGCGCTCTAGCACCTGGGTCTCTCGGGGCTATTTAGCCCTCGCCCCTTGGTGAGCGCGCAGCGAACGCGCGCAGTCAAGCCGAAGCTACGCCGAAGAGTAGCCAAAGAGTGGCCCGTCTGCGCCCGTCCGCGACTGGACGAGGCCAGGGGCCACTCATTCTGCTCCTTCTTCTAACTATCATGGCCCCTTCAGAAGACACACGTCTCAGGTACACTTCTCAATCCTTACTAGCCCTTCGACCTCAGGGATTACAGAGGTGCGCCTGCGATAACTGGCCATGTCCAGAAGGTCCCTTTTCTTGTCTGCTATGCAGGTTCCAAGCCACTCCCAATACTATCATTACTGGGCTTACTAAGGCAACTAATCCGGAAATGAAAGGCTGGAAAAGCTTTCTTTTAAATGTTCGCTCACTCCCGCGACATCATGTCGAGATATGGGACATTATCCAGAGCCTCAAACCGGAAGTATGTTTCCTTACGGAAACCTGGCTAAAGCCACATACTGCCCCATCTATAACCTTGGGAATCCCCCTAGGATATAAAATCTTGAGACAAGACCGCCCGGAAAAAATTGGTGGCGGTACCGCCATTATATATAAAGAAAGGCTTCATATTACAGTGATAGAACAAACTATATTACCTTCTATGGAAATAATGATTTTTAAAATAAACACTGGAACTAAGGACCACTGGAAAGGTGCTCTAGTGTACCGCCCCCCCGGGCCCAATGCTGGCTTCTCACTAGCCCTAACCGAAATACTAGCTCTACACATGAAGGCCAAAGAAAATTTTATTTTACTTGGAGATTTTAATTTTCATGTTGATGTATCACACTCTGACACAAAGCTCCTCTTAGCAGACCTTGCTCTCCTAGGTCTTCATCTGCGAAACTGTGGCCCCACTCATAGGGGAGGTCACACTTTGGATTTAATCTTTACTAATCACCCTTCAATACACTGTCACCCCCCAAAACTCATAAACTGGTCTGATCACAGCATGCTAGAATTCTCCTTCATACAGCTAGCCAGACCCTCTGACCCTCCTGCCACTTTGAGCATTAAACGGAGATTGTGGTATAAGATCACCCTGGATCCTTTTGAGCAAGTCTGGAAAGAGCCATTCTTCTCTGACTCTGACAATACTGAGTCGGCTCTAGACAAACTTAACAATACACTCTTGGATGCCATAAACCTTTTAGCCCCTCAAAAACTAGTTAAACAATCCTCTACCAGCAAAAAAGAGATATGGTACACTGAAACACTAAAACTAGAGAAACAAAGATGTAGAAAGTTGGAAAACCTATGGAGGAAGACTCACACCAGCGCTAGTAAGGAGCTCTACCTGCAGGCAATATCCATCTATTATAAAAACATAAAAAAAGCAAGAAAAACCTGCTTAACATCTCAGCTAGATGAAGCTGGCAATTCGACCAGGGAACTATATAAAATCCTCCAGACTTTTACTAACCCTTTGGTATGTGAAAGTCCCGACACATTCTCTCAGAGCTATGTAACAATATTTCCCAATTCTTTGAGGACAAGTTTGAAACTATTTACAACAAAATTTTGGCCAAACACCCCACTAACATTGAGGACTTTAGTGTCTCTTGCATAAAGACTCACACAGACACCTTCCTTGACATTCCTGAAGCCACTGAGAGTGATATTATATCATTATTAAATAACATGAAAACTGGCTCCCCTCTTGATCTACTCCCTGCCAGATTGGCGACCAACCTGAGCATGATACTATGCCCAATCATCCGAAAAATGTTGAACCTTTCTTTTAAAGAGGGAAAACTCCCTCAACAATGGAAAGAGGCAGTAGTGAATCCAATACGTAAAAATTCAACCTCTCCTTGGACGGAACTCTCTAATCTCCGCCCTATCTCTCTTCTGCCCCTCCTGAGCAAACTGGCTGAGAAACATGTCAACACCCAGGTTTCCAGTTTCATAGAGGCGACAGGGGGCCTGGACCACTCACAATCTGGGTTCAGGCCCAATCACAGCACCGAATCAGCACTCCTCTCCATGACCGATAGCATCAAGATGTCACAGGATAGAGGAGGCTCGATGATTCTGGTGCTGTTAGACCTGTCGGCCGCTTTTGATACTGTGTCCCATAAAATCCTTCTGGGCCGTTTGCAGGGAGTGGGCATTGGAGGACAGGCCCTTTCCTGGTTGGAGAGCTTCCTCTCTGGGCGCTCACAATCTGTCAGCCTGGGCCCCTATCGTTCCATCTCAAGGGCGCTCACGAAGGGGGTGCCACAGGGCTCATGCCTAAGCCCCACGTTGTTTAATGTGTACGTGGCCCCCCTCGCTGAAATTGTGAGGAATTATGGATTCACACTGGTGTCCTACGCCGACGACACCCAACTCCTCTACCCTTTCCATTCCCTTAACTCTAATGTTAGGGAAAATTTTGCTGAAGGTATGAGGGCTGTTTCCAATTGGATGGCTTCCAACCGCCTCCAATGTAATGTCGGGAAGACGGAGGTAATGCTCTTTGGGAAAGCTACTATACTCTGGTCCCCTGACTGGTGGCCTCTGGATTTAGGACCAGTGCCCTCCCCAAAACTGACTGTCAAAAATCTGGGTGTGAAGTTAGATCAAAATCTAACCTTAAAGGAGCACGCAAATGTGATCGCTGGAGCGTGTTTCCGCACCATTGGCCTGCTGAGGCGAGTCTTCCCTCTTTTACCTGATACCTATAGAAAGACTCTTGTACAGGCCCTGGTGATAAGTCGATTAGACTACTGTAATGGGCTCCTGATGTTAGCAAACGAGGATGCCATAAATCGGCTACAGGTGGTCCAGAATACAGCGGCAAGACTGATTCTGAACGCTCCCACAAGAACCCCTTCCAGGCCCCTACTGAGAGAACTTCGCTGGCTCCCAATACGGCAACGTGTTAAATTTAAAATCTGTTGTACCGTTCATAAATGTCTTTTTGGAAATGGCCCCAAGTACCTGACCCAAAAGCTACAATTTTATAAACCAGAGCGTTCTCTGCGTTCAAGCAATCAATTGCTACTAAAACCCCCTCTCATTAAAAAGACAAGACACGGCGGCCGCGCCCTTTCCCTTGTGGGGCCGACCCTGTGGAATAACCTGCCCTTCAGTCTCAGACAAATCTCAAACCATCTATCCTTTAGGAAAATGCTTAAAACTAACCTGTTCCTAGAGGAATAACTGGCCTTAGTTGAGCTATTAAGAATCTAGCTCACCTGCAAAGTTCACCCCCCACCATCCTGGCGAGCAAAGCGCGGAGATACCCCGACCGGGGTCGATTCTTGCGCGATATAAGAAACTAAATAAATAAATAAATAGAAAAGCATGTCCATGATGGAAGCCTAGACATTCCCCGAAAAGTCAGATGTTCTCAGCCAGGAGAGGCATCTAAGGGCCACCATCGAAGAAACCACTCTCCCCAGCGAGTTGGTCATGTCCAAGCCACAGTGGATAGTGAACTTCGCTCTGTTTCTCCCATCTGGATCCTGTAGCAGCACTTGCACGACCGTCTCCCACAGTGTGTGGGGATAGGGACCCAATAAGCATGAGGTGTTTATGGACAACAATCCAAGGCTGGCAGAAGAAAACATTTTCTTTCCGAAGCCGTCCAGCGTCTTGGATTCCCTGTCCGGGGAAGTGGCAGGGAATGGTTCATGGAAGTGGAGGCTTGGACCAGCAAGCTCCCCAGGGTAGGGTGTTGGGCGAGGATATTTGGGTCCCCTGGAGCCGGGTTGTGGCGACAGACAATTGTCCCACACACAGGAGCCTCTGTGCTAGGTTTGAACCAGGTCCCCATAAGGACATTAGTAAAGGCTTTGTTAAACGGTAGAAGGGTTCAGAGGAGGCGACTCCTAGTTGCAGCACCTCTATCAAGATGTTAGTTGTGACTGACACCGAAGGGAACTAAAGGTCGAGGACCTCAGCCACCCTCTGCACCACCATTGCATATGTAGGTCCCTCTTCCATAGCCATGGTAAGAGGAGAAAGCATGCCGATATCTGGAGACCAGTTCAGTCACTGACATCACCTATTTCCTCACACCAGTCCATATCCTGCTCATACTGGTATTCTAAAAGGTCCAGTGATGCCTCCCAGTCCTCTCCGAGGTCTAGTCCTTCAGAATTAGACTCAGAACCAACCTAAGATACAGGGGTCCTGTCAGAGCTGGAATCGGTGTCAGTCGATGAGGCTCCGGCTCATCTGTGGTGCCGGGAGCATCAGCATCACGGCCAGGGAAGGTCCTAGTGGCACGACCGGCGCCAGTTCAGATCCATGACCGGATGCACGGTGGCCCATCGAAGCTAGAGCTGCCTGTGCTGAACCAGATGGGACCGCTCCTCTCCTGAGGGGTTCAAAAGCCCGCCAGAGGGGTCGGGCCACTCAAAAATGAGGCACATGTACTCATAAAATTGGTTGTTCAGGCTTCCAGAAAAACGGGGAGGCACAGAGTCAGCCATGGGGCAGGTTCCGCGTAAATAGGCCTTGAATGTCAATGTTTCTTTGATGAGTCGGATAACAGATGAGGAGGAGTCGAAGCGCACTTCGACTTATGCTTTTTGTGCCTCTTACCTGAGTGGCCCAAAGATTTGGAGTGCGATGAAGAGGACTTTGGACTCCTGTAAAGGTCCAGAGACCTTCCTCTCTAGCGGTACTTTGACTTCCATGGCATCAATGCCGGCCCGCTAGCAGCTTCAAGAACCTCTCCCTCAAAGCCTTCAGCACCATGGCCCAGCAGTCGGAGCATGATTTGGAGTTGTGGCCATGCTTCTGGCACTATAAACACATGGGGTGCTGGTCCATCACCGACATGGTGTGCTGATAGGTGCCACAGGGTTGAAAACCTGCCTTTCTCGATGACATCCTCAACACACCAAGAGAAAACCTCAAAAGCGATTAACAGAGGGGGTATCTCTTCTCTCGGATAAGCGCTGGCTGGCGCACAAAGAAAAGAACTGAGGGCAGCACGCTAAGGTAAGGCCTACATGGGTGACACGGATGTCATTTGCGGCACGGACGACACCGACCATGCCCCGCTGAGCCGACCGATGCCACCTACCAGTGCGCAGAGATAATGCTCACAAAAAAAATCTACCGCATCCAGTCTGACACCTGGGTAAATTCAACGGTAGGGAATCGGCGGCCAGCTGTCTCTATCAGATATTCCTCTTTGCATGTACAGTGCTAATGGAGTCTAGAAGGAAGCAGCCTATACATTTTCCAAACTATGTGTTGCACAGTAGATTAGAATGCAGCCTTTGAGGTTTATTGGGAACATGAATTGACATCACAGTCCTCAACTTGTGACTGAATGAATTCCTGACATAAGATAGAGGTGGTACAGTATATATACATAACCTGAGACAAATTTTGTATGGTAACCTTAAGCTTCCCCAGAGTGGAAAGGATGGGTAATATGACCACTACAAGTTCAAAACAGACTTGTGAGGGTGATGGACAAATGAACCAAAGAATAATTTGCCCACCCCAATGGAACAATATCAGTAGGCCTCATAATTTCAAATGGTGTTAGGTCATGTTCAATGTGCGTTCTGCTATGTGAATTGCACCAGGGTGGGTGAGCACCAAAGAACCTATCATCAGAGGTCTCCAACCTTTTCTCTAATGTGAGCTACTTCTGATCAGCGAAAATCGATGTGAGCCATTGAAGGTCAAGTAACTCACTAATTGTTACCAGACACACCCTGGCCCAGCCTCACCCTGGCCCAGCCTCATTGACTTTAAACCTAATGTTCATGGAGCCCGATACTATGGCTTGAAGAAAATACTGTGACTAGGGGTACTATGACTGGGCTGCTATGTGGAGATGTATGAACTATGAATATAAGTGTGAATAAATGGTATATATGTGTATGGGTGAAGGAGAGCCTGTGTTATATGGACTTGTGGCACAGGATATATCTTTCGCATATGTGGCACAATTACATGTACAACACAAACATACAATAATTTTTTATAAATGGGAGAAATATAAAGTGCAGAAGAATGATCTGTGAAAATGGTCATAATAAGAAACAGTTCTGCACTTTCAACTTCTCTGCTGTTTAAAAAAATATGTATCTGTATTTTTCGGTAATAAACTTGGCAGCGTGTCAACCAGTCACTGGGAGCAAGATGCCTTCTGTTTGTGAATGCAACAGTTTGAAATGGAAGAAAATTCAAATGAAGAGTTAGCTTTATGTTTATATGCATTACATAAAACTTGTCATTTTAATTTTCTCCCATGTCAAAATGTCTTTACAAACAGCAAGCATTTTACTCCCAGTGGCCTACAGACATGGTGCCATATTTATAACAGGAAAATACCGTATGTTCTTTATATGTGAGGAATTTAAAGTGGAGAAACATGCTTCATAAAACATTAAGATTTAAATGGCTTAATTTAAAGAGAAAAACATTAAGAGAATGCTCCGGAGAAACATTTTTCTTCACTTTAGATGTCTCCCATTTAAAAGAAAATGACTGCATTTTTTTCAGTTATAAATATGGCACTGTGTTTACCAGCCGCTGGGAGCAAGATGCATACTGTTTGTAAATTCAACACTTTGACAAGCTAAACAATTAAAATGAAGAGTTAACTTAATCATTAAGTTAACTGTTCATTTTAATTTTCTTTCTTTTAAAAGCATTCACAAGCATCATTTTGTTTTGATGCCCCAATAGTGAGTTGAGAACAACTTTTATTTAAGAGTTAAATACCTCACTGCTTCAGTACTTCACCTCTGTGCCCTGGGTCATACATCTGAGTGCACCTGTGCTCGTCATCAGGCTCTTCTATCTAGAGCCTGATAATAATGTTAGATAAACATAGCCCTTTCTTAACTTGAAAAGGAAAACACAACACTTATTTATTGAAGTTCTTAGTTAAAAATGAACTCAAGACTGGGAGCTACTCTGAAGGTTTCTGCGAGTTACTGGCAGCTCATGATCAATTAGTTGGAGACACCTTATTTATATTCTGTATCAAGTGACACTGATGTCTTCTTTCTGTTATATTTCCATAAAGCTCACCACCCAATACAGTTACAGAATTGTGCCAGCTCCCCCTTGTGTCTCTAAGCATATTTCCCTGCAGCAGCTGAATGTTCCCGTGCTGCCATTGGACTGATCCACTGACACTGCCCTCCCTCTTCCATTCCTCTGCAGAAAACCGTCCCCAGTCTTCTGTCTGTCTCGCTTTTTACCCGCTATTTATGCCGTTCTTGAAAATCCCGCCTCCCACCGTCCAGCACCCCTCCTACCTCAGGACCTACTTAATGAAGGCGGCTTTGCAGGCGGGCCGCTGGCGCACCAAAAGCTAGCCCATCTGCGCCTGTTCACTACTGTACTGTGCCCAGCATCAAGAACCCTGGCCCTCCGCCCATCCGCCATTAATCCACCCACAGCTCCTGGCCTTTGCCCCCAGATGCCACAATAACATCTGCTGCATCTCATCTCCTCGATCAACAGAAGGGCCCATCTCCTACAGCTGCTGTCATTTTACATACAAAGCCAGACCTCTTGTTTGCAAAGGAACTCGCACCACACCGATCAAGCAGACTTTGGACACTCCGGAACAGCTTCAGTGCATTCTGCTCAATGCCTGGTCACTCTGCAAAAATGCCACAGAAATCTGGGATGCCATCTCCACTACCACCCTTGACATGATCTTCATCATTGAGACCTGGCTTATCCCCGCTATATCCCCTGACATCGCCACCGCAATACCCCATGGCTACCAGATGATACACCGAGACCACACCAACAAACACAGAAGAGGTATAGCCGACATCCACAAGGAAACCTTCCAATGCACCACCACTGAAGACGACACCACACCGATCATGGATCAACTTAAAACCGACGCCAAGACCACCATCAAAAGAACCCTCGCCTACAGACACCCTGGACTTTGAAACAACATCTTCAAATTCATCGCCCCCCTGGCCATCGACTCCAAGCACTACCTCTTCCTCGGTGACCTCAACTTCTACCTCGACAATCACAAAGAATCCAACTCCAACAACCACCTGGAAAGCAAGAGCAACATCGGCCTCACCGAGCTGGTCACCTGCCCACATAATGGGCAGGACATACGCTGAACTCCATTTTCACAGCCTGTGAGATAGTCAAGTTCACCGAGTAATCCCCATGAACATGGCCAGAACCAGAAAATTCACCAAGCGCACCAGCAGGTACACACCAGAACTCCTGACCATCAAACAGGAATCCCACAGACCTCGCCACCTGCAGAGTTGTCCTCAGCAAATACCACCAACGTCTCAAAGAAGCTAAGAGAGTAGCACTGAAAGCCCGCTTCGAGACAAGTGCCAACCACACCAAGGAACTCTTCAGCATCATCAGAGAGTTCTTCTGCCTGTCAGCCACTGAGAACACAGTCCACCCTTCTCAAGAAATATGTGACACTCTAGCAAATTACTTCCAAAGATATCTGCCATTTACTGCAACCTCGACCCACAACCCACCAACATCGACAACCTCATGACACCAACAGACGCCACCCACAACAACCTGCTCACCACCTGGACGCCTCTCACAAAGCAGAAGACCATAGTCATTATGACCTCCATTCACTCCGGAGCACAATTGGACCCCTGCCCCGATCATGCCTTCAACCTCAGACACAAAGAAATCAGAAGCGCACTCACCACCATCCTCAACGCATCCATCACCACAGTCACCTTCCCCGAAGTATGGAAACACACAGAGGTCAGACCCCTCCTGAAGAAACCCTCCGCCGACCCCAGCAAACTAAAAAATTACTGACCCATCTTGCTGTTCCCCGTTTCCTGCCAAAGTTCTTTGAGAAAGCCATCAACCACCAGCTCGAAAGAAACAACTTACTTGACATCTCCCATACCTGCTTCCGTGCCAACCACAACACCGAGACCGCACTGATTGCCGCAACCAACGACAGAAGATCCCTCCTCTACCAACGTGAAACAGCAGGCCTAACACTCCTCGACCTCTCAGCGGCGTTCCACACAATATTTCACCACACTCTCATCAGAAGACTCCACCACATAGGTGTCAAGGGAGATGCCGTCAAATGGATCGCCTTCTTCCTCACAGGACACACCTAGAGAATACGTCTACCACCTAACACTTCCGAAACCAAGAGCATCATCGGCAGCATCCACAAAGGATCATAGCTTAGCCCAATATTGTTCAACACCTACATGACACCACTGGCGAACATCATCCTATCCCTTGGACTCAACATCTTCACCTATGTGGATAACACCCGACTCATCCTCTCTATCACAGAAGACCCCAACAACACCAAAACAAACTTACGAAATGCCACGACGAGCGTCGCCAGCAGGGAAAGGACAAACTGCCTAAAGCTCAATATGGACAAGACGGAAATGCTGATTCTTGGGAAAAACATCTCTCCATGGGACTCCCGAGCTCAGACAGGCACGACTCCCACGGCCCATGCCCGCAGCCTCTGAATCATAATGGACAGCAAATTCACCATGAAACGACAGGTCAAACGCAATCTCCTACTCCAGATTTCACACTCTCCACATGCTTCAAAAGATCTTTAGATAGATTCCAATCAACACCAGTTACACAAATCCTCGTTTACCAGCCTGCTGAACAACGGAAACACACTCTATGCCGGTACCACCACTCAGATCCTCAAGAGACTCCAGACAATACAGAACACAGCTGCCAGAATCATCCTCAACCAACCCAAAGGGACCCACATCACCCACTACCTCAAGAACACCCACTGGCTCCCCGTCTAGAAAAGATGCCAATTCAAGATGCTGACCCACACCTACAAAGCCCTCCACGACCAAGGTCAGGCCAACATCAACCACCGCCCGAACTTCCACCAGCCTGCCAGAAAAGTGCGCTCCGTGGATCACTGAAAGAATATCGACGGACAGAATATCGACCATCAAAAATATCGATGAGAAAATATCGACAGTCAAAATATCGAGTTTCTATCTACAAACAGGTAAGTACAAAAATATCGAGTAAAAAATATCGTTTACAAAAATATAGTTGTAAAAAATATCGTATTTACTAAAAACAGTGTTAAATTAAATTAATATTAATAATTAATTACTAAAATATACTTCAAATTACTTAAATTAACTTATAATAATTAAATAATTAATGAAAATTAAATAAATATTTTTTATTTCATATTTATTAAACATATATATATAGTAATAAAATATAATAAAATAATACCCAAAAACTGAAAACTGACCCTGAACCCTAAAAATACCCCTTTACCCAAAAACTGAAAACTGACCCTGAACCCTAAAAATACCCCTTTACCCAAAAACTGAAAACTGACCCTGAACCCTAAAAATACCCCTTTACCCAAAAACTGAAAACTGACCCTGAACCCTAAAAATACCCCTTTACCCAAAAACTGAAAACTGACCCTGAACCCTAAAAATACCCCTTTGCCCAAAAACTGAAAACTGACCCTGAACCCTAAAAATACCCCTTTACCCAAAAACCCAAAACTGACCCTGAACCCTAAAAATACCCCTTTACCCAAAAACCCAAAACTGACCCTGAACCCTAAAAATAAAAACGATATTACTTCACTTACCTTAAAAACGATATTACTTCACTTACCTTAAAAACGATATTTTGGCTGTCGATATTCTGTCCTGTCGATATTTTCTCCAAACGATATTTTGGAGTCGATATTTTCTCCAAACGATATTTTGGAGTCGATATTATATCTGTGTACCGCGCTCCGTCTCCCTCACTCACATTCCCTGCATCTGCTGGAGCCACAGCAGAAGTCGTTTCTTCTCCCACCTCACCGCCAAGTCCTGAAACAAACTCCCCCTCCACCTATGAACAGCACCCTCACTGGCAGACTTCCGAAAAGGAACTCCGTTCCTGAATCCCCCCAGCAATGATTAGCCATGCTCTAAAAATATGGTTTGATGATTGATTGACAGACTCAGTCAAGGAATCCATACTGCTGGACATGGGTTGGAAGCCTTGCTGTATGTAGGATCCTAGACTATTGCCTTCCTACTCCATGCCCGCATTGCTTGTAATTGTTAGCACAGTACATCCAACACAGGGTTCACTTGAATCCTAATTCTGTGTTCCTCATGCCCTTGGACTTATGTCACCTTCTCAGTCTCTGAAGCAGTACTGTAGATTTTGAAGTGGGCTATGCTTGAGGTTGTTTGATTGGTCCTCCTGGTACTGGATATGAACACTTGTGACTGACATACAGCTTTGTGACCTTTTGCAGTTTGGGAAGGGGAGGGGAGTGGAGGCTGGTGGCTGGGCCCTGGAATCAGAAGCCTGTGCCCAGCTCCTCCATCCTCATTTCCTGTTTCTTCTGTCTGTATAGATGCATCATCTGTTGGTAATGGGGTATTTTCTTTTTAACAGATGCACATGGCACTTTTAAACTAGCAGAAAAAAATATCAGAGAATTGCTCCACGATGTAAGTATTAATGTTCTACAAGGCAACCTTTCATTGTATGCCTGGGTGTAGGGAGTTCAATGAATATATGGCGTAGTCACTTGCTGACTACTGTGTTTTAATATAAGTACTACAAATACCAGAATACATTTCACTTGGCTAGGTGAACAAGACTCTTACCCTTTCTCATGGGTAGTGTCTAACTACACTTTCCTTACCTAGAATATCATGGTGTCCGGTAGCTCTGGAAATTTTTTCCAGCAATGACTCTTGTGCACTGGCAGGTGATGTCCTTTGGCTTCATGTGAATCTGGTACCATCCCATAAGTGACGCAGCGAGGCCGCATATGGGCATCACTCCTGTGCAAGAATGTCACTTTCCTACTCTTTCTCCTTCTGTGCACTTAGATACTGATTTCTGTAAAAATCTGTAGGTGATAGCATGTCGAAATTTAACTTGGTATCTTATTACTCTGTGCAAATGTATCCTTCACAGAACAGGGAAGAGAAGGAGTCAGGCGTCTCCAACCAGTCAATGGCGAGCTACCTGGCGCTTGCAGAAACCTTCAGAGTAGCTCCCAGCCTTGAGTTCATTTTTAACTAAGAACTGATAAATGAGTGTCACATTTTCCTTTTCAAGTAAGGAAAGGCTATGTTTATTTTACATTATTATTAGGCTCCAGATAGAAGAGCTTGATAACAAGCAGAGGTGCACTCAGATGTATGACCCAAGACACAGAGGTGAAGAACTGAAGTACTGAGTTATTTAACTCTTGAATAAAAGTTATTCTCTACTCAATATTGGAGCATGAGAACAAAATGATGTTTGTGAATGCTTTTAAATGAGAGAAAATTAAAATGAACAGTTACCTTAATTATTAAGTTAACTCTTCATTTTAATTGATTCGCTTTTCAAAGTGATGTATTTACAAACAGTAGGCATCTTGCTCCCAGTGGCTGCAGACACCAGAGTGCCGTATTTATAACTGAAAAAATACAATGGGAGACATTTAAAGTGAAGAACATTTTTTCTATGGAACACTGCCTTAATATTTGTCTTTACTTTAAAGTAAGCCAATTAAATCCTAATGTTTTATGAAGCATGTTCCTCCACTTTAAATTCCTCACATATAAACAAATTACAGTAATTTCCTGTTATAGATATGGCACCATGTCTATAGGCCACTGGGAGTAAAATGCCTGCTGTTGTAAAGACACTTTGACATGACAGAAAATTAAAATGACAAGTTTTATGTAATGCATATAAACATAAAGCTAACTCTTCAACTGTATTTTCTCCCATTTCAAAGTGTTACATTTACAGATATCAGGCATCCTGCTCCCAGTGACTGGTAGACACGCTGCCATAGTTGTAACTGAAAAATAGAATTTTTTTTAATGGATTAAAGTGCGGACAAATATTCCATCAAGTGCAGAAAAACTGTTCTTTATTATGAACAGTTTTGCAGATAATTTTTCTAGCACAAACACCTTTTGCATCTATAATAGATTACTTTTAACTACAAAAATGATAAATAAAAATAATCCTCTTATCACTTATACCTGATGGACATGTTCACAACATACCTTGAACATTTCATGTGGCTGTAACTTGCTTATTCAATTCTGGTCTCAAGTGTTGGAATTTAATAACTACATAATGAAAACTACAGTACACTTGCCATTTTGAAACATTTTTCTTGGAAGTTTGGTCCAACAAATTGCCGGGAAGAGGCAGACTTAAGGAGTTTGTTGCTTGCAACTGCTTTTCAAGAGATTACTATAAACTCAAAACATTTTAGGAGCTCTGCACTGATAAGTACTCGGAATGGTATTTGTTGCAATAATAGACTGGGCAATCCCATATCTCTTCCACTACAGTTATCATATAAAAGAGCAGATTCATGGCTGTGGTTCACATGACATTTGTCAAAGACTAAACACGTTTACTTTTGCTATAAGTGAAGCAGAAGGTTACACACCTGTTTAATTTGTTGTCATCTCTTTATATAGTTTCTTAAATTTGGATTGTAATGTGTTTGTAATTGCTATGTATATTTTTGCTTACTTTAGAAATGCATTTTTGTCATGTTGATACTTACATTAATACCTACAAATGTAAGTGGCATTGCCCTATTAATATCTTCTTACTTTGCCTGTCTCCATTGCTCTTATCTTCATCTTTCTATTATTTTCCTTCATAATTACCTGTTCTTCCTTTCTCATAAAACTAACAAAATTATCTCTATAAATTATGTTTAGCCTTTTGATATCTATGGTACTTAATTATTTTCTCGTTTTGAATTTATAGTTCAATGGATTGCTATGTTCGTTATTATGCCTTATGACATGTTTGCATTCTTCTTTTGATGATGTACCTAGATATCTATATGGATGTATATTAAATAGGAATTTCTAATCTTAAAAAGAATGTTCAGAAAATCATTAGCACAACTATATTTTGTGGGATCAATTGTAAAGGAATATTACAGAAGAAAACTTCTGATCTGAATGTAAATGTTATCAATCAAAATTGATATTGGTATGATTGGTGAATCTAACTTAGGATGTAATGCGAGTCCCAATACTTTCCTTTTACTTGTTACACCCTGCTGACCCTTTCCCAAAACTTTTTAATGTTGGTGTACAGCTCCTAGCTCCACTGACCTATTCTTTTGATTTTAGAATATTTTGCTGTGCTGATGATACCACTTTTCTTGTTGTTTGGTCTATAGTCAGACAATGCCATTGGTTACTGAAACAAGACCCTCTGAGTACCCTGAACACCATCACTTCCTATTCCCACTGCAATTGTAAAGCATATCAAATTCATATTGACAAGGACCAGCCAGATCGACTGAAATACACTTTGTTATCAGCTATCCTTGCTAAAGGACATTTTCCTCTTTCTTTCTGATAAACAAGATACCACAGTTAATGAGTGAATTTCATTAGGACTCACAACAGTAATGTGATTTAACTAGGGTCCCATCCAGTACTTTAAAGAAACTAACTTTCCTTTATTTCCCCACTTTCCTGCCTGGTCCTAGGGCCATGAATGCATTGTGGGTAATTGTTATTAAGAAATCCCCATTCAATCAATTTAAGCTTGATTCAGTAATAAGAGTTTATAATTCATATTCTGTAAAGAAGAATTTGGTCATGGTTGTTCAACATAATTTCACTGGACTAACAGGATCCTTGAAAAACGTAAAAGTGGGCAATAATTAAAGAATATGCATTTGCAATCACAGTATGCCAGGCTAAGTATGCATATAAGTCTCACCTATAGGGTTTCTGCAACTGTTGTTCATACATTTCTTCAAATTTTCTTTCACTGGTGAGAGACACCACTGTGCGGATGTTCTCCACTACTTCTGTTGCAATCTATACTTGACAGGAAATATGCAAGAAAATAAACATTTGTAGAAAGATTATCTTTTCCCAATTAAGTCAAGGGCAGGCCATTTAACAATAGCAGAAGAACACTACAGGAAATGTGCCTTTTCGTTGAGGCAATGTTAATATGAACACGAAAAACATCTACAAGGAATTTGAAATAGTTAGTAATAGGCATTGTGCATATTGAATGTACTAATGATACTGGTTAGTCATTGGTTTGATACAATCTTTTCACTTGTGTTAATAATACAGTGTCCAAATATCATGCTAATTTATTCCCTTCTAAAACTGCATACAATGATATTCGCATGGGAAATTATGAAAGAAACATATATCTTTCAAAGTTGGTGAAGTAACACAAGTCCCTCATTACAAAGCTTACCGATTGGCATCCCACAGAGACCCGCTGTACCTGCATTCAGGCTTACCAGGTGCAAGAGAACTTGGACCGGATTACTCTGGTGTTGAAATGCACCAGGTAAAACCACAGAACTTTCTGCTAAAATTTTCCACTTGCACAGAACAGGGGGAAAAAGTCTGCAAAAAACGTCCCAGAACCTGGAAAAAACAATGTTTGACTCAGTAATTACGGGTCTCACAGGTTGTTCCTGATGCTGAGGCTTACAATTTGTGATAGGCAGGCACTAGTGCTGATATTTATACTAAAATCATTAATTTTGGCTCCAGTAGGTCTCCACGTCGTTTTCAGCGAACTCATAAGGAGCACCATGAACGAGCTATGCACATGGCTAGATTATATAGAGTGCTGGAAATATTGTGTGGCGCGTTACTGCCTCAGAGGACACAAGTTTACACACCAGTAGTGACCCAAACTATATAAAACTATGTGAGTATGGAAACATTTATGGTCTAAACCTAGTTACAGTGCAGTGAAGCACAGGATAAGGGCAGGAGATATGAGCCTTGGTTGTTTATAATGAGGCAAACAAATTATTGCAGTAGATCCTAAGGTGTAACAATGCACTGCTGTTTTAAGAAATGAGTGTTCAGATTATTTCTAAATTCCAGGTGAGCGGGAGCATTTTTAATGTTAAGGATGATGTTGTTTCAGGTCCTGGGAGCATGAACAGAGAAGTCCTGCGTGACCACAAATGGTCTTTTGTCTGGCAGACATTTTCAAATCATGAAATGATAGATAGTATTATGGTTTAAGACTTTGGATATTACAAACGAGGATGTCATTCCAAAATGAAAATACTGGTTTGTCAATGCCCCATAATTTACTTAGTACTTTTGCCCTCAGGAGTTACTGATAGTGAGGAAAGAGACACATCTTAGGGATGTGGAATTACTCAGAAATACAAATGGAACTCTGAGGTATGAAATGAGGGTGTTCCATGGAAATTGGGAGTACCATACTCAATTCCACTTCCAGGTCTACATTTATTCTCCAGAGTTCCTCCTGGAGATTCAGCACTTGGCATTTCAATGGGGCTATAAAATTAAGCTGGCTGATGGAACCTAAAATTTCAGACAGAACCTGTATATGCAGCCGAAACTGAAAAGTAGATACATTGTAGTGAGAAGCACCCATTCTGCAAATAATTGGAAGGGCTCTTCCACCCTGTACTTTTGAATTACACAAGAGAACTTTCCCTACCTACATTAATGAGTAAGGGTCTCATTTATTGTATGCTGCATCTATGAAGTTATAGATTTCCAATGGAAATTATTTGACGCATGAGCCTTAGACGAGGAGACCATGTGCCTCCGTCCATAGATGTTTGCTCGCCCAGTTGAGGGACAAGTACCTATGCTACTCTAGGTTGAGCCACTTATCTGTCCTGCTGAAGATCCACATTAAAGGTTTTGAGTGACCACATTTTTTCTGGGTCGAAACATCAATAACCTTAGTATCTATGCCTGGACTGAACCATTGTTCTCAAGGAGGAATTCGATAAGGATATTGAGTAGGATACAGATTTTCAACTCAAAAAGGCTGTATGCAGTTGCTTGCATGCATTGCAATTCTTATTCCATTATTTTATTTCTAATCACTTGCCACTCTGCATAAACACCCTTTTTACACTTTTCACCCAATGGAGCAACCAATAATATCCTTTAAATTATCTGTATATACTACAGAGACTTTAATATAGACAATATTTTGCATAATCCTTGGCCCCGGGGTTGTATTTCTCCTTTTTATTCCCCGTAGGGTTCAGCAAATGATTAGTAACATTGTTTGTCTTGTGAGAATTTGTTTCTCTTTTCAACAGAACTTTTGCAGTCCTTGCTTGGACATTTTATTGTTTCTGCAAAGATGTTTAAGGAATAGGCAAAGTGGGCTCTGGCCCAAGGCCCCATCCTTTCAAGGAGTCCCCTGATGTAGCCAGCTCTGTTCTGCAGAGGGTCTTGCCCTGATGACCTTTAATAATTCTTAAATAGATTGTTTTAAATACCATTTTCATGCAACATCAATAAAAAACGGGTTCTTTTAGATCAAAACAGGACCTCACTAACTGGGCCCACTCTAGGGCGGTGTGACCAGCACAGCCGCACCTGATGCTGACCAGGGGGTGTGCTGTGTTTTGAAATAACACAAGATTAAATGCTCCTGATGCAGATTTCCTTGTGTGTCCAGCACCTTACAGGCACCAATAAAAATGTCAAGAAAACTCTGGTGATTAATGTTCATGCTGGAGAGAGACCAGAGTTTTTTCTAGTGGTGGCAGGTTCTAATTATGATAAAGTAGCATAGTGGGTCAATATGCCTGCTGCAAAGAACATGTACCACTCAAATCAGCAAACTGTATTTTCATGTGAATCCCTCAGTGGATTACTGCTTTTGTCACAAAGATCCTTTTGTTACTACAGTTCATAAGTTACAACCCTAATATAGCACAGTGAGCTATGATCTGCCATCAAAGAACTCCCCAAAATCCTTAATATGTACCTGTGGCTCAAGAAAAAAATGAAAGAGAGTTTTATTTTTTGTAGTAATATACAGAGGCAGCTGGTGGCATTTGAAAGAGGTGAGGCGTAACACTATCCGTTGGTGAGTGAGTGAAAAATTACAAAAAAGATTGGGCAAATGGTGCATTTTCAAGCAAATTTAAGAAAGCAAGAAGTTACTATGGCAATTGTGAAAGTGCAGTTAAGACATCAATAAAGAGATTTCATATGATAATGACGCAGGTAGCTGCTTAATCAGGCTAACCACAGAACTTCATAACAGACTTTCAGGTAACACAGATTTCTTTATCTTTGGGCCCTAGAGAGACTTGACAGCGAGTGTACTAGTGTAAACAGCTCCAATGCCCTAGTCCGAATTTCCGCTACATAAAACTGCTAAAAATATGTATGTAATACAAGGATGTTTGGAGAATTGCCAAAAGTCATAAACACAACCCACACCTAGCTATGTGTATACTGGTTAGAATTACGAAGGAAAGGGCAATCTCTAAGTGTACATTTGGACTTTTTCTGGGCTCAAAATATTTTTCATTGTGGGAGTCCGCAGCTACTTGTGAATCTGGCCGGATGCCACAGATTCATTTATATGGACTGACTCAAAGTCTCGAAGGCTCTAAGGATAAATAAAATCCAAAAGTTCGGAGGTACGTATGTCCACTAGATGGCAGAAGTGCCAAAACAATCCAAAATTTACAAACTTAATCATCTGGCTTTCTGTAAAGCAAATGTGTCGAGCTAGAAGATGTGTTCCCTGTATGTTTTGAATATATTTATGACCCTCATCGAGTTATTTGTTTGTGAATCTGCACTCAGGTGAAATGGAAACACGAGGGAGTGTGAGTCTGGATAAAGGCAGCAATGTGAACACCTGCATTGAGTCTAGGATGATGCAAATGTTACTGTCAGTATGTGATTTGCTCTGTATTTTACAGAGCTCCTAGAAGCCCTCTAAAGCACATATAAGTGAACGCCACATTCTAGATCTGCACCCCATGCCACAGAAAATACTGCAGCTCTTGATGGACATAGTGCTCATCACTTCTCAGTGGCGTAGCAAGGGGGTGGTGGGGGGGCTGTCTGCCCCAGAGGGAACGCGTTTGGGAGTTAGCGCCCCCTCTTACATGCGGCCGTCGGGCGGCAAACGGAGGAAACGCCAGCAGCCTCTCCCCCCCTCTCACATTTGGCCGCTGTGGGCAGCAAAAGCAGGGACCGCCACGGGTGGCACAAGGCCTAGCTACGCCACTGTCACTTCTTCATTGCATACAGGGCACAAGTCCTAAAAAAAGACGTGGGGGGGTCTAACCAGGTTAGGCAGTATGCAAGTGAAATCATGACACGTGCCATCACAGAGCATGATGTCATGACGTGCGACAATGCACGTGACATAACACGAAGTGACATCACAAGAAGTGACATCAGATATTAAGATCTCATACATGTTTATCAGGTGTATAATGAGTGCATTTTATTTAGCAAATGAGATTTGGCGTCGGATTGTGCCAAAAAAGTGGTGCAACCCCGATGCAAAATCTGGGCCTCAACTAAGATAAATTTTTTTTAACTATATCACAAAGAAATTGGCAACAAGGAGAAGCATGGCAGTAGATCTGTTGGTTGCAAAGTCTGCATTTTAAAATGTGTATGGGATAAAGCATCAGCTGTACAGGTGCCCAGTAAATCTCAGGGAATGGTAATAATGGTATGATAACTCTAGAGGTGAAGGCGTTTGTTGGAGAGATCTGTGTTTTGTGAAGTCCTAGATTTGAATCAAACTAGCATAGCAGGTTAATGCGTCTCCTACAAAGCACATCGCCTAACATGCAGATGACAGGTTTTTATTTTATGGAGATAGTAAAGAGGGTTACTGCTTTTAACACACAGATCTTTTTGTTATCTGTAGTTCATAAATTGTAATCCTTGTAATATAGCACAGTGAGAGCGAGCTATGAAGGACATGTAACTCTTACACCTTGTAACCCTCACTGTCTCATGTAACTCAACTTGTACATTGATTTACACATGTATAATGTGTATAGGGTTCTGACACCCTGCACTTGGTTGTGTAGCTCTATAAAAGACATAAAATAGTGCTATTGAAATTGTTATTTGTGTAACTACTGGGACAGAGCAACACACTTGACATTCTTACAGTGCATGCATCTCTTATATACAAGGACAAAGACAAAAGCATGCCTCTCTTTAGGACCAGTAACAAGATAACAAGCTGTGTGACTTTGTTTTCCCTCCCTGGCATTTACATTTAAGTGTAATGTTCCAGGCCACCTCCAGTTAGGATATTCAAACCAAAGTAGGACTGATGGCCCATTAACTTCGGCCCAGCTGGAGGTAATAAAAAGTTCCCTCGCTGCCTGCACGTTGCAGCATAGTCAGCCAGACCCTCCAGGATATCGCGATTTCGCGATTTGCCGCGAAATCGGCACTTTCGTAAAAATGCCGCGATTTTTACTAAAGTGCCTGCGAAATCGGCACTTTTGTAGAAATCGCGCTGCATTTTTATGAAAGTAGCTATATCCTGGGGGGTCTGGTTAGTGACTAAGCTCCGTGATCGATAAAGATGATCAACAGGGAGGCAGTGAAGGTGACTTTTCAGGGTCAAATCGAGGTCAGGTGGTATGGCTGAGAATATACTTCCTGGAGTGCAGTCTGGACCTATGCATTGTCCACTAGAATGCACTTACCCGCTCTACGGGACGGGCGATTAGTGCTCGCTAGAAACAAAGAGTCTGTCATCTTTGACTGACAGAGGGAGATGATCGCTGTAAGTGAATTCATTAGGATTACTGAAAGAGAAACGCATGTGCGTGCATCAGCAAAGCGCTGGGGCTTATAGAAGCTCCCTGGCTACTTGAGCTCTGGCATGCATCGGATGGCGGCTGATGGTAGTGGCAGGCAGTCAGGATCGATATCGATCTCTTCCTCTCTTCCTCCCTTTCTCTCTTTCTTTTTCTCTCTTTCTCTCTTTCTCTCTCTCTCTCTTTTTCTCTCTCTTTCTCTCTTCCTCCCCTTCTCTCTTTCTCTCTTTTTCTCTTTCTCTCTCTCTTTCTCTCTTTCTCTCTCTTTTCTCCCTTTCTCTCTTTCTATTTCTCTCTCTTTCTCCCTTTCTCTTTCTCTCTTTCTCTTTCTCTCTTTCTCTCTTTCTCTTTTTCTCTTTTTCTCTCTTTCTCTCTTTCTTTCTCTTTCTCTCTTTCTTTCTCTCTCTTTCTCTCTTTCTCTCTCTTTCTCTCTTTCTCTCTCTTTCTCTCTTTCTCTCTTTCTCTCTTTTTCTCTCTTTCTTTTTCTCTCTCTTTCTCTTTCTCTTTTTCTTTTTCTCTCTCTTTCTCTCTTTCTCTCTCTCTTTCTTTCTCTCTCTCTTCCTTTCTCTCTCTCTCTCTCCCCCCCACTTCCAGATGTCACGTGACACTCTACAAAGTTTAAACCACTCCCTACACCTACTGAATGACCATCATGTAATGCCTGTGGTGTCTCTGCCAGCCTTCCCATCTGAGAAGCCTGGGTTTGAAACACAGTTCATGACTGTTCCTCTTGCTGTGGTTCTCTTGTTCTCCTGTTCATGGGAATTGTCCGCGCTGAATAGATGCAAACACACATTATTCAGGAAGGAGACTCAATTTAAATAGCATCTCTTCTCCCTCAGCTATGGGCAGATGTATGTTACTACTCTCTCCTTACTACTAATTACTTGAATCTGTCACTCACCTGCTGTCTGAGAAGGCACTGGCCACGGCACAGAAATGCTGAACTGCAACAATCGCCTCATTAGTCGGACAGAACCCTAGCCTTGTTTTCTATATTACATGAACTACTTGCACCAAGCCATAATGGCTTTTTATATGTACTCGCCTTTCTGAAAATCTATATATTTCTCTAAAGGTCAATTTGACTTAAACATTGGCAAAGCCATTTTTAGTAGAAAGTGCAGTCTGGACATACCGCGGACAACTGCAGCAGCCCATAATTGTGAAGCACACGCTCGAGGGAAACAAAGTGTCTACATTGTAAGTAAACCAAATATACATAGCTTCATGTTGTTAAATAACTAAAAAAACTAAGATATCTGTGTTTGTTGTAGGAAAAATGGCCACATAAAATGCCGCAAAATTGCCGCTAAATTTCCATATTTGTGCCGCTAAATTTCCATTTATGTGCCGCTAAATTTGCTAATCCATGCCGCTATATCCTGGGGGTCTGGTTTCTGTGGGGCCCAACTACCTAGCAGGGTGGACGGCGGTAAAAAGAGTGGGTGGAAGCCGTGTACCTGCATGTACCCCCGACTTGTGCCCTGATTGCATCTATATGACATCCAGCACGGGATGGTCTATCCGACACTACACTGTCAGTACGACACACAAAGTCCTTAATCGTGCTCTCCGCGCGGCGCAGGCTGTCATTCTCGGTGAAGAGATGGAGACAGCTGCGATGTCACTTGAGGATACCACCTGCTCATTCCTACACCCTGCAAGCAGTGGAGGCGGCCAAGCTTCTGACGCTGTAGACACCTGAGCCCATCAAAGGACTCTGCTGCGCTTCATGGAGGTGGGGAACGAGGACGGGTGTGCGGCACATCCAGCCTCAGGGTCCTTCTCAGACTGGTCACTCCTGCTCCATGTAATGAGGAAAGATCACAAGAGTCCTGAAGCCCAGTTCGATATTGCTTACAATAAAATAGGGAGTGATGGAAAGAAAAGGGGGGCGGAGCCTCTCCCTGTTTTGATGTATGCCATTGCCTCTCTCTCGTGTTGATGTAAGTCATTGCCTCTCTCATGTTGATGTATGACATTGCCACTCTCTTGTGTTTATGTATGGAATTGCCTCCCCTAATGTTGCTGTAAAGCTTGCCCTCCACCTCTTACTAACAGTTGCCCCTCTTCACTTATAAACAAAGCTTGACATGGCTTGTGCTAAAATGTAATTGCATCCATCTTTGCTGAAAAGTGAAGTGTGGACCCGCCCGTGCTAGAGATCGGACACCTTGGAATAAAAATAAAGCCTCAACCCTCTCTATACACAAAGTATGACTTATTCTCATGTTAAAGTAAATGCTAAACACTCCTATTAGCAGGGGGTAGGAAGCACTAAAATTCTGGGGGGGACAGAGACAAACCTTATGGACTTTCCAATGACCCCATACAAATCACCTGTTGGGTGAGACCGTGCACCCGTTACGTGCACCCGTTAAACAAATACATTTGCATAGTTTTGAAGTGATATATTGAGAAAGGCAGGATGTAGTCACAGTTTGCAATGTTAAAAAACATGTATATGAATCTTGCATCTTCATGCACAAAGCAAACAAAGGTTGCCGACTTCGGGTGGGGGTGTGGTGTTTGCAAGTGCATTATGGTTTGAAAAGTAGCTGCTGCTGCATTCCTGGTCTCCAGAAATTTTCAGGCAACAATAAAAATGTCAACATAACTCCGGTGATTAATGTTCTTTATTGACAGAGATGAAGGTTTGTCTAGTGGATGTTTTGACTCAAGGTAAGGTAGGCACAGTGGGTTGATATGCCTGCTGCAAAGAATGTGTACCATGCAGATCACATAGTGCATATAATGTAAATCGGTCAGTGGGTTACTGTTCTTGTCTGTGAGATTCTTTTCTTACTTGAAGTTTATAAGGTAAAATCCTAACATAGAACAGTGAACTATTAACCGTCATTAAAAAGCTGCATGAAAACTGCATGTCCTAGTTTAGACCGTTATGATTTACCCCTGTCATTAGCCTAATGTTGGAGGATCGGTTCATTTGGATAGAAATCAATTCTGATTATTGTAGAGAACCCCCAACCGTGGTGTTATGTTAAAATTCTGAGTGTGTGCTTTTCCAGTGTTGCAAAGTCATCCTCTGCCCTGGGCACTCCCTTCAACTGTTTGCTGACTGCTACTGGTGGTAAGTGACTCTGGACTCTGCCTAACCAGGCCCAGGGCCGGTGTTAAGCTGAAAGAAACACTTAAAAATACAGTGAAAAGTGGAAACACCTACCTACACTATGGGTTAGGGTACCACTATGATTGGCATGACCTCCACTATAAGGCCCTACCTATTACATGATAGAGCAGGGGGATTAAAACTACCTCTAAGTCCCTAGTATATAATAGGGCATGGCAGTTTAGAGGCCAGCAGCCTTTCTGCACTTGCAAGTGTGAACTTCTGAAGCCTGGGGATAGTTTAAACGCAGCCCTGTGTTGCAGGACTGCTATTAAAATGCAAATTGTGCCCAAATTGACTTCTGTGTTTGGGGCACTTAAAAATGGATAAACTACAATGTTGAAGCATATTAGGTATCCCCAGAGTTTCCCCAAGGGGTCCCAGGGATTGGGGTGGGGTGTTAGATATATATAAAGAGGATCCTTATAAAATGAGATTTATATGCCCTGGGTTTAGTGAAATAGAACATTGCACTCCCCCATTGTAGTAACGTGCTTCCCAAATTGACTTTTGTGCTAGCACAGTGCAATATTTTGATATAATCAGAACCCCTAAAGTATTTTCTAGGTGTTCCAGGGGAGGAGGGCCCTGTGGGGATAAGCAGGGTCCTTATAAAACATGTTCTACAGGCCCTGGTATTGGAGAAATTGCCCAGATCAGTTTTCTATTGCAGATCCCCAGCCCATAGGTTAACATTGCAAGAGATTATTAATTAATAACTGGACAAAGGAAAGCCATAACACTAGGATTAAAAGACTCAGTGGAATGGTAATGACAAATGCAACAATTTGGTATTGTTGAATGTATTCTAAAATGTACAGAGGAGAAGTTATAAGCCTTTCTTGTCTGTAAGCCAAACTGTAGCCCTCTAGCGCTCTGCCTTGATTGTTCAAAGATAAGTGGGTGAGCATGGCTGTTTGAAGAGGTATTAAATTGCCCCTGGGGTTATGAGGCCTTTCAGGGAGGAGAGGTTGCTGGGCATGGGAATGCCAGGGCGAGGGGTAGGAAAAAAGCTCTTCAAGGGAAGGAGGAGACAAGCTGGAGAAACCAGTTTCATTTACACCTCTCACCCTTGCTCCACAGCTAGATGGGGGATTAAGGAGGAACTCCCAGGTGTAAGGGGAGTGGACCTGTGCAGATGAATCCATCCTGTAGGCTGCTTTTGTAAGTTCTGCTCCCTCTGCTGGAAATTCACCCATGATGATTTATGGAGAAACTGGCTCTCTGGGAGAAATAATGCCAAACTTTAGAGGGCCTGGTCATACCCTACTCAGAAGATTCCACCTGTTGCACACTCTGGAACTACAGCCCTGTGGACTACCTTGCTTCAAAAGGACAAAAGAGTGGACTCTCTGCAAGCTACAGGTTAGCAGAGCTCATAATACATCATCCACAGCATAATCTAACGATATCACCCAAAAATAGTTTGTAGCTCGCCTCAAACAGATCAAAAATTACTATAAAAATGTGGCTTATGTTGCTGCGATTTGGAGGGCCCTTTGTAAAGGTTGACTAATCACCTTTGTCACTGCTGCATTTGTATGTTACACAGGTACTAATGAGGCTAAAGCTTTGCAGAGGCTGTTATTATGTATAAAAATGTTAAAATAAAGTATCATAAAATGTACCGCATTACTCTGTAGCCTTTTTTTACTGCATAATTTAGTCAACATTGGGCCACAATTTTGTCTTCCATTGCTGCATTACTTCTGTGGCCCAAAAGCAGGCAGCATATGTTAAAAGTGCTTGTGCATAAAGCAGACACCATGACGTTTGCGAAATTAGTTTGGCGTGCATGCAAATCCTACATTGACAATCCTTGGTAAGTTGCACTACTATTGCTGAAAAAGGCCAGTGGAGGTACCAAAGGATGAGGTGGACCAGCCTCAAGGGTCTTGTGACCTCAATGACAGAGTCATTGTCGCTCTATGGTGTGCTTCTTCGTATGCCTGCCCGCAAGACTGGAGGTGAGCTTCAGTATGGATTGTGGTGGACAGACCTTCAAGGTTAAGCATACTTGCCACCGCAAGGGTCCACCTGCTGGTGCTAAGACACCGAGGGTTTCTAAGGTTTATCAGGGACTTCTAAGGTGTATCGTGGAAATGTGCTCCCTCAGGAAAGTGGGCTGGTGGACTGGTCATGAAGGCTGAACCTGGTTCTGCAGTTCAAAGTTCTGCAGCTCTGGTCAGAGTGCCACATCCTCTCCCCTACTGAACACCATACTGCCACACTAAGAGAAACTAGCACTGCCTTCAGCTATAATCCAATTGTGCTGTGATTCAATTCAAATTATGCACTAGATAAGAGTAATGTGCTGCCTGAAAAAAAAAGTAATAACATCCTGAAAAAAGCAAACACTCGTAGGGACGCAGGGATAAGAAAGCATGTGAAATGTAAGCAGGAACAACGCAGTTACCTTAAAGCTTTAACACTTACTATTCAGCCATCAGTGAGTGTTTGTGCCTGAAAAGTCAGGACATGACTACAAGAGCCGGAAGGAACCTGTTTCAATGTCTATTGCTTTTATTCTTACAAAACTTAAGCAGTTTGCTTTAAAAAGACCACATTCCTGAACACCCAGCAGCAGTACACTTTTTATAATCTAAAATAAATAAAACTGTTGAAAAAGATCACATTAAACGTTTTCCACTTCACCCATCAACCAGGTATTGCAGCCCCTCTAGGAATGGTGCCCTTCCCCACCCTGGGAAAACGTTGTTTAAAGAAAGAAGGTAAATAGAAAGTAGCGCTTCACTGGCAAACTCTGTAAAGTGGCGCTAATGTGCGTGGGTGTAAATTACACCAATCCAGCCTGTCTGTGTCCAGTCTTCATTGCTTTAATTAGTTAGTTATTTAATTATTTTTCGTATTTTTATGCTTGTTTCTCTTCGTTCCGAGATTGTCTTTCGGAATATAAAAGGGTCAGAAAATGATGACATTTCCATCCTAAGTGTTTAGTTCTTTTTTGGAACCATTTGACAGGGGAACAAATAAAGGAAAGGAGGGGCAAGAGGGGGTAAGTTCTGTCTCTTAAAAAAAGCAAGTGAGGAGGAGCGAGACAGAAAGAGAGGGAGGAATAAAGAGAGGGAACGGGGAGGAGTGCAGCTGCCAGAGGCAGCGCAAGAGAAATGGCCACTGGTGCAGGAAGGAAAAGAGACTTTTTTTCCCTTCTCTGCCATACTCCGAATGGCCGAGCCTCACGGAGCATAACAAAGGGCAGAGGGCGGGTGGCCTCTGTGACTGTAGGCAGATCACAGGGGCCATTGACGGTAGCGCTTTCATGTACTAATGGCCCTGGGAATCACAGAAGGGAGAGGGGAAAGTCTTTTGTCCCCTCGTCCCCCCCACCCTGGTCCCCCGTGTCCCCCCCACTGAAAAATATGGGGGGGATATGTCCTCCGCGTCCCCCACACTTCCTACGCCCATGCCTATTGGTAACCTAAACTTGGACCTGCCTCTTGTTTAAAGATTGATCTCCCTTTATCAACCTTTCTTCATGTTAAAATAAAGCTCAAAGCATCTCAGGCATACAGCACAGTAGTGCACTCAGGGCAGGACGAGCCATAAATCAGATTGACTAGATGTCACTTAATGTCTGGGGTTCATTCTTGCCGTTGCAAACTAAGTGATCGACAGGTTTACAACTGTTTACATACTGATTTATCAAGTACCTCTCCACACAGGATGAAGTCAAAGGTTTTTAATAATTAGAGCTAAAAATGACTAACACTCATCGTCGTCTGGTCCATCGGAGGAGAGAACACTCGTGATTGTCTAGACATTGCACACTTGCAGTAAACAGCTTGAAAGCAGCGCAACGATTGGCTCAGTCAGGGGCCCCAACACTCACAGTTGTCTGGTCCATTGGAGGAGAGAACACTTGTGATTGCCTCCAGGCGTGCATGGGAGTTCACCAACTCAGCCTTCCAGTCACATCCCTTGACTCCTGAGCCAATCTAGATGCTGCACACTTGCTGAACACACCATGAGAGCAACGATTGGCTCGGTCAGGGGCTTCCAACGTTCCATTGGAGACATGCATCTGTGGATTTTATCCCTCCCCCCCACCCCTGGGGTCTTAGCATTGCACAAAGGCGAGGGTTCAAGTGTGCAAATATGCACATTGGCTTGCTATAACTAGCTAGGGGTTTGGCTCTCAGATTGGGCTAATGCAAATATTCACTTGAAACATCTGAACTTCAAGGCCAGGAACGTCATACACTCGCTAAGAAAGCTGGGTCAACAACTGCTGAGACCCACAGCGGCCCCAAAACTGACAGCATTAAAAGCAAAACTGCTTCCAGCCATCAGTTATGGTCATCTGGCCTTCCAAGGATCAGTAGATGTCTTTTTTAACCAAGCCCAAGCTAAAGCGTATAAATTAGTACTGCTTGCTCCTCGGGATGCAAGGAAATCAAGGCTGAGACTGAAGCTTGGACTTGAGAGGCCAGTCCTGACGTTCCAGGGGGACCTTATAAAGTTATACCTAAGGACCCTGAGGGCCGCAGTGGACTCCTTAAGACACCAACTGAGATCCACCTTTGAGAAGGTAGGGACAGTTGGAATCTCAAACTGGGCCTCAGTATCAATACTTTGAAGATAGAGGCAGCTAGTCTGAGACTCCTGGAAATTTCGCTTACAGCCTGGAAGAGAGCAGTAAACAAGCAAGTTCGAGATACATCCTTTGCACAAGACATCAAAGCCCTCCGCTCTAGCTCCAACTTAGAGCCATTGAACAAATCATACATGCCGGGCAAAGCCCAAATCTATCTCAGTGAGGCCCTGACACCGCAAGTCCATTGTAAAATCCTTTTTATGAAACTAATAACGCTACGTATCACTGACTTCAATCCAACATGGGCACATTAGGGGTAAACATAGACTGCAGGCTGTGCTCCTTTAGGAAGGAATCCTGGTTGCATCTTCTGTGCTGCTGCCCTAAACTAAACAATGACCGCAGGCGCCTTCTCTGCCCGATTTGCATTGTCAACGGGACAAAGACCTGCAGAGAGGCCACAGCCATATGCTTCTCCAAGTCAACAACAATGAACTTAGCGAGAATAGGGAAATGTACGCACCTGATTAGGATCGCCTTAAAGGAGTCACAAGAATGCAACTTTGTTCCTGCAACGGACAAACCGAATGATGTCGAAGCAACTAGGGCGGCCCCCGTGAGAAACTAAGGGGTACCACCAAGCTGCCCAAAACTTTTAAATCTGAGCATTTTAACGTTTTTATGAATCGTTTTAAGCATAAATGAAATATGAATAATATTGGGGTTTGCACTTTGCACCCAAAGCTCTATTGTTTTTACTGTAATAATTTTAATGAATTGATCAGTTATTAAAATTCATACTAATAACTAATAGTAGGTGTGCATGTCGGGCTGGTCAGAGCAAAGCAACCGTCCAACTCGACATGCGCACTATACTCCAAGGAGGTAAAGGTATGCTACACAAATTCAAGCTCCAACCCCCACCCACGTCCGACTCTGCTGGCTCTCACCTGACTCTGTTCTGAAGCTGATAAACAATGCAATTGTTAAAATGATTATTAATATGGGGCTCGGGGGCACAGGCATTGCTCCCACGCCTCAATAAAGAAATCGCCATTGGTAATATATGTGCCAAAGATGAGTCCTACTAATCTACCTCGGCGAACAGGAGGAAGTGAACAAAAGACTGTTGGAATTTTGTCTGAGAGGGGCTTATTTGTCCTAAGGACGAGATACTCAGTCAAAACGTGGCGGCTATCCTGTCTGCCGTATTACAAAAGCTATTGGCTATAACGCACATGTAATTTGGTGGACGTGAAATCCACCACGTGCTTTACGGAGTAATTCTGTCAGTCAAACTGCAAATTAGGCCCAGAGTGAGGAATAGTGAAGCATAAAACGAAATCAGAAAAGCTGGGCCTAGCCTTGTGCCACAGTATGGGATTGATTCAAATTAACTTGCGAGTACAATAACAATATCTGGGGCTACCTCATGAAAGCAAAAGTTTTACTGGTAGTGTAGTGCAATTGTAGGCACTCGGTTCAGACCACAATACTCGGAGAGAAATGTTGACACTAGTGAAAGTGCTACAAATGTGGCGTAAGCCGGCTGAAGATAACATTCTCTTTTTAACTATGTCAGACACGTAAGATGCTATTACTGTACGGTAAGCTTCTATATCACACTGCAGTAATATATATGTCCCAGTTAATGACCAAAGTCAACATTGAAAATGACCTTTACCATGGTCAATAAAAACACAACGTTGTGTCTTGCATATTTTGTAATATAATCAACACACACAGTGCATTTACTCAAGCATTCTGTTAAAGAAGTGAATGGACAACAATCGTACCTTGCCTGCACTTTGAAGCTGTTTTTTATCTCGGTTGGCGAAGCCAGCTAGTGCACTGGTTTCAAGCATTCCAGCAACAGCTAGGACCGGTGCCATGGCCAGGATCAGCAGCGTCATCTCCCATCCATACACGAAGCCAAGGATCACCGACAGTCCCATGCTGGCAATATTTTGGGAAATTAGGCCAAGCCTGGAACCTGTAGCCTTCAAGACAAAACACAATATCAATTTTAAAGCTTCAGCAACTCACTCATTTAAAAAACATAAGGTACAAGCATTAGAATGAATGAACTTTCCAAAAAGAGGGTCATTTTGAGTTAATTGTCAAACTCACTATTTTACTATCAACATATCAACCTATTTAAACAAAGCATGGCTCAGTTATTTGCAACTCTCAATACCTGAGTTTAAATTATGTCCTCAACTATAGAAGAGAGACCCCCTCCACCCGGTCCACCTCTGAGCCTCCAGCGACAATAAGGCTCCCAATTGCTGTACCCGAGGCGGAACACTTCAAAAGAGCAGAAAGGGTGAGCCACGTACAAGAGCAAGGAAGGTGCCACTGTGATCTCAACCAAACTATTCCCAGCCCTGACCTCTGGGAAACATAAAAGCAAACAGGGCACCAGGTTGATGGTGAAGCCAACAAGGAGGCCTATGTGAGGAGACAAACAATGAGCATATGTGTCAAAATACAGGGTTGTCTAGAACAACGAACCCCACGAAAGAATGCTCTCAGAGGTTCACCACTGCCCCAATTGCCACGCCCCAGGGCTATTATACTAACAAGGCCAACACACAAGAATCATCCCACACCAAATTCTGAAAGCTAGAAGGGCTAAAGACCTGGAACCCTTCCCGACACATAAAATAGGTCAAGATGGCAGCTGTGGTCCGTGCAGGTAACAACGGTGGGGCGGTGGGGCCGGGTAAGAGGGGATTTCGAGAGACGATGCAGAAGGAAAATTAGTTATTTATTTAATTTTCCCTCAGCATCGTCCCTCGAAATAGCCCCTTACCTGATCCCACCGCTGTTACCTGCACGGACCGCGGCTGCAAGATGGTCACGTAGGTTGAATGGACCAGCAACACTGACCCCAAAGCAAACTGACAAAGAACTGCAGGGTGCCCACTCACTTGAGAAAACACAGAGACGGAATTTAATCTGGCCCTGGAAAGAAGAACTCGGAAGCCTGAGATTCTAAATTCAATATGGTCAACAGATTCTAGATCAGAGGACCTAACACCACCTCGTAGAAGAGAAACTAAGCCTTCTTTGTGCCTTAAACCTTCTGTGTCCATAGCTGGAGGCTAAAGAAAACAAGCATTTGCAATGCAATCGGTCTCGCCTTTTGGACCTTATAAGTATTCATCCATGCAGCCATAGACTTAATACAATCAATAACAATAAAAATAGCCAATTAAACCATGCTGATCAAAAATGAATGGACTTTTTCTGCTTTAGGAAAAGATGCTCTTATCCCAAAACTGCAGAGTACCAATACTATTAACTTCATACAAATGACCAATTGTGTCAGTTGTGACAGGATTCCAACCCATGTCTTACCAGGTTATACTAGGATGCAGATTATATCATGGATACCTGTTACATGCAGATTACACCTTCAGTAGTGAGCACTTAGCCTTTTTGCCAATGGACCAACACATTAATGATCACCTGGAATACTATGGCCCGCTATCTTGGGCTCACACTTCCATTTTCTAAAAGAATACAGTTGGCTTTATTTGGATTATTTTTGCTGAGCATCAAGTGGGCTTTTTAGATTTAAAAAAACTCGCTGGTATCCTGTAAGTTATTGAAGTCTAACCCCTCTTCACTGAGCCAGCTTTGCACCTACACTATCCAGTAACACACCTTGGACCGATATTCTTACTTTGCTACATCTTCATTGTAGTTTTAAAACCACATTGACAATACTAACTCAACATTAAATGATTGAAAAAGATGCCTCAAATTAGGTAGCGAGTGACAGCCTTTATTTAAGTTTTAATTTAGGGAATGAATATATGCCAATCTAAATGCCAATCTTAATGCATACTAATCAATCATTCAACAATAATCAGTACTGGCCCTGCCAGCAACTGTCACCATTTGCAAAAGTAATAAACAACATATCTGAACATTTGCATGAGATTTCATTAAGGGGACAGTGCCTCAAGAAGGCAGATGGGGCATTTACAGTACAGAGTGTAGGACACGTCCCTGGAGGTTCTGTAATGTAAACCCCTCGTCCTTCCTCCCTCCCCGCACCTGTACTGCCCTGAACCCCCTCTGTGACCAAGGCCTTAGTGTCTTGGTGAAGTAGCCATACGAGAGCGCATAGTATGGGCACTTTCAATCTCAATGGCCACAGAAAGCATTTTGTGGGGCCGGGAAAGAGGGAGCATCATTTTGGGCACATCAATCGCATTTGCTAGTTTAAAAAAAAAAAAAGTGCTGGAAAGCTGAAAGTGCTGCCACTGTCAAGAAATTAAACTCTGCCACCCATCAGTGATTTAAACAAATCATCTTCCCGGGGGGTGAAGAGGGCACCCTCACTCCTTTGATTGATATAGTCATAGTAAATGATTACTTCCCTGCAGGTAAACAGCACTTACCACAAATCTTTTGCAATGCATGTAATTACAACGCAGCTGTTACAACGACTGCGTTGTAACCACCATACCATTACTGAGCAAGTCGTTGTGATGACTTGCGGCGTAAATGGTATGCGTGGTTACAGCGCGGTCGTTATGACACCGCGTAGTAAATGCATGTGGAAAAATGTCACATATTCCTTCCCTGGCAGCCCAAAACTCATTCAGAAAAATAAAAACACCAGTGCTTGTTAGCAAAAGAGTATGTTTGTCACGCCACCACATCTGCAAATGCATGCATTCATTTCACTTTCATGCCACTGACGACGTCAATCATATGCTTCAAATAGCAACGATTGCAGTCCAGTTAAAATGAAGTCTCAGAAAATACATGAAGGGAAAAGTGAAAACAATCAGTGCTTTTTACTAGCGAACTGCGCAACTCGACTTCACTGGCTAGCAGCGCTTGATACTGAGTGAGAAAACATAGAAACACCTAATTTTCTCTAGAGAGCAGTGTGGTCAGATAACGTGCTTCCACAACTTAACACAGTATTTAATCATCAGTGCTTTGTAGCATTTGTTAGTTTATTGGAGTAACAGCACGCACCCATATGGCCACTACAAAACTGTAAAATCACTCACTCAACGTGCATCTGGTATACTCAACTCTGTTTCCTATCAGGTGTGCAGCTAGGCTGAGGCAAAAGCAGCGGGAGCATCATGGAGTTTTTATTTGTTGCATTAGATTAGAGGAGTGTCTTTATAGGTGTTTATGCTCCGAGATATAGGAGTAGTTTCCTCTTTGCCATCAATATACTAACAAAAGGAAAGACAACTAGCCGGCATGTGAAACCCTGGGCAGCTAGAGACAGTGACGTAGAACTATGGCTCAGGGTTATGAAGAAGGAAGGAGGACAGTGAGTAGTCCTAATTAATGCTGAGTGACGGATGGTCAGCCGAAACTAGGTGTAACGCAGGGAAGTGGAATGACAAGCAACAGCTTTAGTCGGTAGGGCATTTTATTTGCTTTCCATTTAAAAACAACAATACGGAGCAGGCGAAAAGAACAGCACACACAACAAGCAGCTTTTATGCCTAATGAACGGGTGGCGCCAGTAAGACGCCTGCTCCCGAGCAGAACAAAGAAAGTAATTATGACAAGCATGCCGACAAGCATGCCGACAGGCGCCCCATGCCGCTAAATGATAGCAAGTCTCCTGTAGAGGACCACTTAACTGTAATTCACGCGCAGCACGTCTTCCGGAGAGGAGCGCGTTCACACACCAGAATCTGCGCGTGCCCTGGTCTGACTCCCTTGGG
Source organism: Lissotriton helveticus (assembly GCF_964261635.1). Classification (NCBI taxonomy): domain Eukaryota; kingdom Metazoa; phylum Chordata; class Amphibia; order Caudata; family Salamandridae; genus Lissotriton; species Lissotriton helveticus. Next base: position 878,503,123 of record NC_136071.1, on the reverse strand, counting down.
AGGCATCACGCTGACAATAAGTCTCACTGGCGAGACCTAAAAGTGCCATACTCCGAATGCAAAAAAAAGTTGGTGTCACGCGTCAAGAATGCGTCACAAATCTGTTAATAAATGTGTATCAAACGTGTGCCAAATGTAAACCAAGGAAGTGAAACCGAATTGTAGTGAAAACGTGTCACGATAGTTACTTAAGAGTGAAACGATAACTCTTTATAGACCCGATGTTCCAGCCTGAAATGAGGTCACCCAACGTGTGTCATCGGCAAGATGACGATGTAAAGCATACCTAAAAATACAGCGATGTCAATGTACACTCAGTCTGTCACCGCAGACTGCGTCTCCGTTTGTTAAACAATCTGTGTGAAGAAACCCGTAAAGTACCAGCAGCCCGGACCAGTAAAGCAATGAACCAGCAAAATCTGCTGCAAAACTCGTGCAGTCTTACCTTTCGTGTTAAGTGAAGTCAGTTAAACAGTCTTCACAGTGCCTCAATCCGAACGCTCGTGTAACTCCAGCGTGTATCCCGGTGTCCCCGGATGTAAACCCACATGCAAAAACCAGAAGTAGAACAAGGAACACAAGGACAACAAGTCGGGCCTGGAGCGCAGAACAGCTTTGGAAGAGACGCGGAGGGCAGGAGCGTGACGCCGTGAGCGTGCACGTTGGCGTTCCCTGCGGCTCGTGCCAGTGGCGGTGCCTGCAGTCTTTGCCTGTTTCTGGGAAGCGCGTCTTAGAAGCGAGTTCACAGACCGGAGTCTGCTTGTGCACCGGTCTGTACCACTTGGGGAGGCAACACAACCACAATAAGGCTCGCTGGCAACAGCGCTTCGTGCTGCAACACCAGGCGAGCCCTAAAAAGATGAACACCACCATTGCAATATGGACACTCTCCTGTTAGGAGGAAAAACAGCACACCAATAGTGGCCACAGAAAAAGATCCACTCTTGAAATGGTAAAAGCATGAATCAGGCAGGTAGACGAGGCAAGTTCCCAGAAGATGTGCAGAATCTTATGTACAACCTCTAAGCCCTATAGCCCAGGTCCAGAACAGTGCAAGAATCATCCATCTGTCCAGGTATAGGAGATCGAAGTTGCCCAGACTGGAAAGTCTAGCCACCGTTGCAAAGAACTGTGTCAAAGTTAACTGGCATGCGTGGATGAGCCTAAAGTGTAAAAGTATATCATAGACACAAAATAAACAAATGAGCAGAGAAGACTGATGGACCTGGAGCATTGGGACATGGAGTCAGGTGAAGACGAATACTGCAAGAATATCACCCAGGCAAAACCCGCTGTAATCCCAACTACTGGAAGATAACCTTCTTCACATAAAATATGAGCCGCATTTTCCAATTAACATGGCAATAAATTGGCCAACAAGTGTCTATGCAGTATCTTTTAATGGCACATGTAAGGCTGCAGTGATCATCTTTATACTAAGCTGCTATCTGTATACTACGCCAGTTAGGTCAAGATGAAATAAACAACCCAATGAGGCATCCACAGTCAACCAGCAGAGGCTTGCACTTAATTAGAGTGAACTTGGTGCGGATGGTACATCAGGAAGGAGCCATCTACACAGCAGACCAAGAACCCAACTCCCGTGGTGTCACTGAAAAACACTGAGGGTCAGGGCTAAGCCCATCTCCTCTGCTATTCATTCTAATGAATTCTTGGAAACCGAGGGCCAGATGTAGGTCGGTCGGTAATGGCCGAAAATCAGTATTTTCGGCCGTTACCGACCGGTAAATAAGAATTGGTATGTAGGGCCCAGAATTTTACAGATTCGGTAAATTTACCGATCGGTAAATTTACCGAATCTGTAAAATACCGAATCGGTATTCATACCTATTCGGTATTTTTGCTATGTAGGTGGGACTCTTCCGAGTCCCACAACCCTTACCGATTCGGTATTTTACCATCAAATATATTTGATGGTAAAATACCGATTCAGGTGTGCATGCACATGTGTGCATGCACACCTGTGCCATATGACAGGGTGACCTGCCCTTAGGGCAGGTATGCCTGCCACATGGCCCCCGAATCTTTTTTGGGGGTGCTAGAGGGTGTCAAAGTGACACCCCCTGCACCCTTGTCAAAATCTGTATTTACCGATTCGGTAAATACCGACCGGTAATGCCCCATTCATTCCTATGGGCTTCAAAACCCATAGGAATGAATAGGGCATTACCGGTCGGTATTTACCGAATCGGTAAATACAGATATTTACCGATTCGGTAAAAGGAACATCTGGATGTTCCTACATCTCCACCCCTTAGATTTACCGATTTTTAATTACCGAATCGGTATGATTCGGTAATTAAAAATCGGTAAATCTATTTTACCTACATCGGGCCCCTAGTAGTTTATTGTGTCTCACGGAGGAACATACTGCTCTGATTTTCTACTGCCCAGCTAGTTTAAGCTAATGAAACAATACACATTATCCACATTGTGCACGCCTAGGAGTTACTATATTTGTTACACAACTCAACCAAAATGTGAGCAGAACAAATCGAAAAAACATACGTACTGTTTGGATTTGTGAGGCATCGGTGGCCAGCCTTGTTGTTAAAGCACCTGTGCTGTTGTTCTTATCATCAAACCAGGCTATTTCCTGTAAAACACATGACACATTGTAGTGAGAACATTATGGCAAGGAAGACGTTATTGTAGTACCATTACACAGTCAATGCAAGCAGTGCTCGGGATTTGTACACTGACCTGATGAAGCATTGCTTTGAAAGCCATTCGTCTAAGTCTCATTGTTAGAACTTCTCCCGACCGCCCATAGAAGAATCCCTGAAATCGAAAAATAAGGTTATTACGTGTTCGTAGACTAACACATGTATGTTATGAAGTGTAATGTTACCAACTCTCTACCAAGTTACATCTTCAAAATGCAAACTGATTTTTCCCTGGCATGCTACTTCTTTGTAACTTCCAAATTGTTTTCCTCCATACATTTAAAATGTCTGCATTTCAATTGTAATTTTGAGATGCACTCCACAGTATGTGTAGCAAAGAATGTGTTTGGTATACTGGTTCTTTCTAAAATTTCAACCAGCACCTGTTATGACACTACTACACCAGGAAGACACTAGCTTGCGAGGTCTGACTAGGAATAAGGGACTTGTTGATGAACACGACTAGCAGATAAATAATTACCAATGATAACTCGCAGGGTTAGGATCCCAAAGCAGCAGTTCGTAACTTTAAGTAAGGTATGTTTTTTTCCTTCACTCGAGGTGTCGAGCAAAGTTGGGAATCTTTGCCCTTGGTGAAGGCCAGAGAAGGTGCCCGACATTACCTCTAGTGAAGCCACATGCACGTATGTGGTGGATGGTGCAATCCAGCTTGCAAAAGCATTAAGAGCGAGGAGCTGGGAGCATAGTGTAGGTGGCGGGATGAGGCTCAGATGAGGACACTGTACAGGGCTTGGAGTACTTACTAAGTTTCTCATTGTACGAGTGTTAAGAAGGCAATGGAGGGAAGTTTTCAATTAAAGCCAATAAACCTACTACCCACTATAATGCTATCTAGCTATCCCTAAGAACCATTACTCCTAACTGCAGAGCATGAGTTGCCGCCCTCCCTTGTGAGAATTGGGCACAATACACTTCTTGCAGACAAAGCCGGTGGACATGCCCTAAAGATACTGGTCATGGGACAATATCTGTAGTTGTGTCGTGTAACCAGGACTCATGTTTGCAGAACCTCTAAGCATGGACTGTGGCCATCTCTTGTCGCTAATAGGGACAGTGTCAATGGGCACTGTTTGTGGCTATGCCATCGTAGTACAGCCTACGATCTTTAGCCACGCCCACTGCTCAACACCAACAACACAAAATGTGCAAAGAATGGGCTGCAAAAAAGCTCAGTGGCTAGTAGACACAGGCTTGGTCTCCAACCAGGCCCTGCAGACAATTAGCATACCCAAAGTGCCCACGTGACCTGTGTCCACGCCCATGTACACTGGGAACAGTATCAAGCCTCTAGAAAGTTAAAGAGGACTGCTAAGGTTTTCTGACCGCACCTGCATAGGCACCATGTTGCAACATCAGCAAATCATGACAAGACAAGATATGACGTTCAGCTATGTCATATTTTCGGTATGCCTCTCTTTGTGGATTTTATTATTTGTGTTCAGTAAATATACTACGGGGTCCCCGGTATCTATATATTTTGTATTTGTCTAATTCTATTAGAAGGTCCAACATGTGTGAATCCTGGAACCAAAATCATGTTGTGCTTTTAATGGCATCTTCTGGTGTGCCTTAGACCACCCTGGTGATCGGGGGTGCTCATCGTGTATCCACGTGAACCCGGACAATGCGACTGGTTTAAAAAACTCAACATGGTTGTTGGATTAAACATTTGTCCTGAAACCCTTTGAAATGCCCACCATAGATTCACATTTTGGTCCTCGAATACCAACTGGCAAACATCAATAACATTGATGGGCCTTTTTGGGAGGCGTGCCTCAAACACCAGAGGAAGTATTTGCATCGAAATAAAAAGTGGACCACAAAGCTTAAGATCTATTTTTATGCCAAGGTTCGAGGTGAATTATTCAGAGGTCTTAGTGTTATTGCTTCCAAAACACCACTGAAGGATTCAGGCTGGCAAAGGTAACTGTAGAATTCCCTTAACATTTATAATGTCCCTCATCTAGCAAAATCTGCACAGAACTTCCAAACATCAAACTTAGGTGTACATATATTTTTTTTAAACACTCAGATAGAGATGTGATTATTTGTAACAAACAGGACGAAAGAAATACGCGATTAAAGAAATACTTTTCAGGTGGTACTATTATGGGGGTCTGGGATGGGTGAGACCCCTTTCATGCCTTTTCTGGACTGTATCAAAAACAACAGGTGATGGACAGAATGCAGAACAATGTCATACATTCACCCCAGTACAGAGATCTGGGCCTAAATCCATCGTTTTTTTGCTCACCATGCCTTTCCAGTTTGAAACCAGCTATATGCAAATCAGTCTTGACCCTGTGCCCCATGGAAACAGTCCAGCCCGAACTGCCAAGCCAGGTCCTCCCTGCACTGGAAACAAGCATCCAAGGACCGGTTTCGGGCTTTCAGCCCTCATCAGCCTGGATAGCTTGATTCCAGTGGCATGGAGAGCACGGACTCACGTCTGAGCATACCCGTCCCACTCAGGGTGACAAAGCAAAAACAACAGGTGATGGACAGAATGCAGAACATTGTCATACATTCACCCCAGTACAGAGATATGGGCCTAAATCCATCGTTATTTTGCTCACCATGCCTTTCCAGTTTGAACCCAGCTATATGCAAATCAGTCTTGACCCTGTGCCCCATGGGAACAGTCCAGCCCGAACTGCCAAGCCAGGTCCTCCCTGGACTGGAAACAAGCATCCAAGGACCAGTTTCGGGCTTTCAGCCCTCATCAGCCTGGATAGCTTGATTCCAGTGGCATGGAGAGCACGGGACTCACGTCTGAGCAAACCCATCCCGCTCTGAGGGACAAAGCAAAAACAACAGGTGATGGACAGAATGCAGAACAATGTCATACATTCACCCCAGTACAGAGATCTGGGCCTAAATCCATCGTTATTTTGCTCACCATGCCTTTCCAGTTTCAACCCAGCTATATGCAAATCAGTCTTGACCCTGTGCCCCATGGGAACAGTCCAGCCCGAACTGCCAAGCCAGGTCCTCCCTGGACTGGAAACAAGCATCCAAGTACCGGTTTCGGGCTTTCAGCCCTCATCAGCCAGGATAGCTTGATTCCAGTGGCATGGAGAGCACGGACTCACGTCTGAGCATACCCGTCCCACTCAGGGTGACAAAGCAAAAACAACAGGTGATGGACAGAATGCAGAACAATGTCATACATTCACCCCAGTACAGAGATCTGGGCCTAAATCCATCTTTATTTTGCTCACCACGCCTTTCCAGTTTGAACCCAGCTATATGCAAATCAGTCTTGTCCCTGTGCCCCATGGGAACAGTCCAGCCCGAACTGCCAAGCCAGGTCCTCCCTGGACTGGAAACAAGCATCCAAGGACCAGTTTCGGACTTTCAGCCCTCATCAGCCTGGATAGCTTGATTCCAGTGGCATGGAGTGCACGGGACTCACGTCTGAGCATACCCGTCCCACTCAGGGTTGGCAGTTCGGGCTGGACTGTTCCCATGAGGCACAGGGTCAGACTGATTTGCATATAGCCATGTCTGAACTGGGGTGGCAGAGTGGGCTAAAGAACGGTGATGGATTAAACCCAGATCTTTTGACTGGTTGTGAGTGTTTGATTGATTCAGATGCCCAGTCCATCACCACCCCCTTTTGTACTGCTTTTGGCCGCCATAGGTGTGGCAGGGTATGCTCAGACGTGAGTCCCTTGCTCACTCTGCCACTGGATTCAAGCAAGCCGGGCAGAAGACGGCTGGAATGCCAGAAACCGGTCCTCGGAAGCTTGTTTCCGGTCCAGGGAAGGCATGGCTTGGCAGTTCGGGCTGACTGTTCCCATGAGGCACAGGGTCAGACTGATTTGCATATAGCCATGTCTGAACTGGGGTGGCAGAGTGGGCTAAAGAACGGTCATGGAATAAACCCAGATCTTTTGACTGGGTGTGAGTGTTTGATTGATTCAGATGCTCCGTCCATCACCACCCCCTTTTGTACCGCTTTTGGCCGCCATAAGTGTGGCAGGGTATGCTCAGACGTGAGTCCCTTGCTCACTTTTCCACTGGATTCAAGCAAGCCGGGCTGAAGACGGCTGGAATGCCAACAACCGGTCCTCGGAAGCTTGTTTCCGGTCCAGGGAAGGCATGGCTTGGCAGTTCGGGCTGGACTGTTCCCATGAGGCACAGGGTCAGACTGATTTGTATATAGCCATGTCTGAACTGGGGTGGCAGAGTGGTCTAAAGAACGGTGATGGATTAAACCCAGATCTTTTGACTGGGTGTGAGTGTTTGATTGATTCAGATGCTCCTTCCATCACCACCTCCTTTTGTACCGCTTTTGGCTGCCATAAGTGTGGCAGGGTATGCTCAGACGTGAGTCCCTTGCTCACTTTGCCACTGGATTCAAGCAAGCTGGGCTGAAGACGGCTGGAATGCCAGAAACCGGTCCTCGGAAGCTTGTTTCCGGTGCAGGGAAGGCATGGCTTGGCAGTTCGGGCTGGACTGTTCCCATGAGGCACAGGGTCAGACTGATTTGCATATAGCCATGTCTGAACTGGGGTGGCAGAGTGGGCTAAGGAACGGTGATGGATTAAACCCAGATCTTTTGACTGAGTGTGAGTGTTTGATTGATTCAGATGCTCCGTCCATCACCACCCCCTTTTGTACCGCTTTTGGCCGCCATAAGTGTGGCAGGGTATGCTCAGACGTGAGTCCCTTGCTCACTTTGCCACTGGATTCAAGCAAGCCGGGCAGAAGACGGCTGGAATGCCAGAAACCGGTCCTCGGAAGCTTGTTTCCGGTCCAGGGAAGGCATAGCTTGGCAGTTCGGGCTGGACTGTTCCCATGAGGCACAGGGTCAGACTGATTTGCATATAGCCATGTCTCAACTGGGGTGGCAGAGTGGGCTAAAGAACGGTGATGGATTAAACCCAGATCTTTTGACTGGGTGTGAGTGTTTGATCGATTCAGATGCTCCGTCCATCACCACCCCCTTTTGTACCGTTTTCTGGACTCTATGCTCCTTAGATCTCTCATTCTGTGAAAGTTTCTTGTTTTGATAGGGGTAAGTCTTTTATTCTACAGAGTTTACATAGCGCAAACTTGACCCGAATCCGGTATCAAAGCGCTTTACATAGCACCAGTTGCGTTACATGAGGAAACATTCATTTTTGTTAGGCACGGGGAGATTAAGTGATATTCCCAGAATCACAGGATGTTCAGTGTCATTGCTGAGACTCGAACCCAGTTCCCCAGATTCAAGGTCGACCGCCCTAGCCGTTAGTCCAACTCCTCTCCCAATTTGATGGGAATGTGATGGGGGGGATTGAGGTCTACCACTGTAACGTTCAAAATCCTAAATAAAGAAATGTGATACAAAAAAAGAAATACTTTTCTGGCATGAAATGGTAGTTTTCATTCTATTCTAAATACTATCAAGGGTTTGTAATGAAAACTGCAGCTGCAAACCGATGATCAGTTACTGGGATGGTAAATGATCTGCAAAGGGGAAGGAAGCTGATTCAGGAAAGTTAATCAGTTAGTTCTATTCTGGCTCACATGCGTAAAACCACTGAAATTCACCAGTCCCGGTTACCAATAAAGAAGATAGATGCCAGAGCTTGCAACATCTGCAATACTTAAAATACCAATTTGTCAACAGCACAGAAACGGTTATTAGGAGAACAAAATGGTGAGCAGCATGAGCTAAGGCATGTATTTACATGTTTGGGCTAGAACCATAACTCAGTTTTAACTGTTTTTTTAGTGAATATACACCTTTTGTATGTTTTCTGAGTACATAGTTGTCTTTTCATTTGTTCTTAACAGGAAACAGCCTTTACTACAATTACCTCGCATTTTTTACATTGTGAAGACTGTTGGTACGCACATCTTTACAATGCAAGACTTTACTACTAGTTTGAACAGTAGGTGGCAGTGTTTCTCTTTGTGACATGCCGCACCTCATTGTATAAAAATAGACAAATATATAAAATTACTGAATATACACTCAGGGCCAGATGTAGGTGGGAGATTTTGGCCATTTACCGGCCGGTAACGGCCGAATTTGGCCGTTACCGACCGGTAAATGGCCATGGAGATGTAGGGGGATAAAAAACATGCATTTTCGGTAATTTTACCGATTCGGGAATTTTACCGATTCGGTAAAATTACAGAATCGGTAAAATTACCGATTCTGTATATTTTACCGAATCGTTAAATTATACCGGTCGGTAAAATTACCGAAAATGCATGTTTGGTATGTAGGTGCCAATTTTAACATTGACACAGGGCTTTGAAAATCGGTATTTTACCATGCAATACAATTGCATGGTAAAATACCGATTCAGGTGTACATGCACATCTGTGGCACACATACATGCCCTTAGGGCATGTATGTGTGCCACATGGCACACAAGCCTAAAACAGGGGTGCCAGAGGGTGTCAAAGTGACACCCCCTGCACCCTTGCAAAATTCGGTATTTACCGATTCGGTAAATACCGAATCGGTATTTGATATTGAATCCTATGGGCTTCAAGGCCCATAGGATTCAATAGAAAATACCGATTCGGTATTTACCGAATCGGTAAATACCGATTTTTACCGATTCGGTAAAATTTACCGAATTGGTACCTACATTAGAAATACCTACTCTTAATTACCGAATCGGTAAAATTCGGTAATTAAGAGTCGGTATTTCTGATTTTGGTACATCTGGCCCTCAGTGCGGAATACAAAAGGTTTAGAGGCACAGTTATGGTTGGTTTAGTTGTGTGTAAATATTTTTTTAAATACCTGTCTTATTAAAATGATTGCATGTGTCTCAGTTGAAAAAAGCACCTGCCTCTAACTTGTTTGTTGCACTGTATTCATTTTTTGTTGTGACTCCTCACACAGTGGTACTACAGGGATTTACTGGGAAGACTTGCAGTGAGTTTGTGTGGTAGCTATTTTTTTTGTTTCTTAAACTCATTAGGTAAGACACGCTCGTGCTTCCTAACCAAGAGATCAAGATCATAGTGCTGTAACTAGCAAATATGATAGAACCCCCTCAAGGTTCAATCAGGCCAGGGAAATGAGGGGAATGAAGTAACACAAAACAAGAAACAGATTCCCTCAATGGCCACACAATTTTGTCATAAATATATCTCTAATTAGAAATGAAATGTTGGTAACAGAGATACAACAATCTATTTAATTTTATTCAAAAAGGTATAAAGTTTATTTCATTTTTTCTAAATTTACATTACTTTTTTTAATTTAGGAATATTTTTCCATATTTTTTCACAAGTGGGAAATTACCATCTTTTCAGAAAGAAGTTCTTTTTAGAATTATGAACATTGTTATAATTTAGGACAAAGAAATAAGAAAAAAGAGACAATTATAAATATATACAATACATAACTATGTACAAAGAATAATTAATTATACATTACGCCCAAATCAATATCCCCCTGGTAAAAAACAATCACAACATACTTTCACATTCACACCCTAACTACACACATCACCACACCATCTGAGATAGAGAGACTGGATCATCAATTGCAGAGGTACTCTGCCAATATACAGGTCTCAGAGACTAATATGAGACCCCGCACTTGGTCGACGCGCGTTTCGGCGGCTCAAGGCCACCTTCTTCAGGACCTCTTTCAGATGAACAACCAAATATCCAGTGGACGTTATTAGAGTATATCTAAGGTAATCATGAAAGAATTTTATGAATCAGTCCTGTGCTTATTTGAAATTGTCCTGGGCTGTGCGTCTTTCAATGTAATTGTCCCTAGGAACGATGCTGGACCGTATAACTAAGTCTCTTCACCAAATTCGATTAACATTTCATTTTCAGCTGTAAATAAATATCCTGTGCTTATTTCGAATTTTCCAGAGCTGTGCGTCTTTCGATATAATTATCCCTTGGAAAGATGCCGAAGCGTACAACTGAGTCCCTTCACCGGGTTCACAAACGGAAGGACATGCCGACTCGCGATTATTTTTGGAATCAAGACGTCTGGATATACTTGCAAGTATCCCACCAAAAACGATTGGTAAAGAAGTTAGATACAGACAAATTCAGTATTTCAGCAAGACCAAACTGCTCTAAGAGCTGAAGATTAAACGTTAACCTAATACGGTGAAGGGACTCAGTTGTACGCTTCGGCATCTTTCCAAGGGATAATTATATCGAAAGACGCACAGCTCTGGAAAATTCGAAATAAGCACAGGATATTTATTTACAGCTGAAAATGAAATGTTAATCGAATTTGGTGAAGAGACTTAGTTATACGGTCCAGCATCGTTCCTAGGGACAATTACATTGAAAGACGCACAGCCCAGGAAAATTTCAAATAAGCACAGGACTGATTCATAGAATTCTTTCATGAGTACCTTAGATATACTCTAATAACGTCCCCTGGATATTTGGTTGTTCATCTGAAAGAGGTCCTGAAGAAGGTGGCCTTGAGCCACCGAAACGCGCGTCTACCAAGTGCGGGGTCTCATATTAATCTCTGAGACCTGTATATTGGCAGAGTACCTCTGCCATTGATGATCCAGTCTCTCTATCTCAGATGGTGTGGTGATGTGTGTAGTTAGGGTGTGAATGTGAAAGTATGTTGTGATTGTTTTTTACCAGGGGGATATTGATTTGGGCGTAATGTATAATTAATTATTCTTTGTACATAGGTATGTAGTGTATATATTTATAATTGTCTCTTTTTTCTTATTTCTTTGTCCTAAATTATGACAATGTTCATAATTCTAAAAAGAACTTCTTTCTGAAAAGATGGTAATTTCCCACTTGTGGAAAAATTATGGAAAAATATTCCTAAATTAAAAAAAAGTAATGTAAATTTAGAAAAAATGAAATAAACTTTATACCTTTTTGAATAAAATGAAGTAGATTGTTGTATCTCTGTTACCAACATTTCATTTCTAATTAGAGATATATTTATGACAAAATTGTGTGGCCATTGAGGGAATCTGTTTCTTGTTTTGCATAGTGCTGTAACTTATCTGCTCCCCGTTATCGAATTCAGTGCATGGCCTGAGAGCCAAGCTCGGGGTTTCAGCCGCTGATGCAGCACAGCGAAGGCAGACAATAAGCCGAGACGAGGTCTGCCACTCTATCACAAGGGTGATGTCATCAGTCATGTCATCTGAGATGTCATGAGTGATGTCACTGACCATGTCATGAGTGATGTAATATGTGACGTCATCAGCAGTGCATTGCGGGCACACAAGTTATAGTTAGCTGAACTAAAAATAACGGGGGGATTTTTATTGTTTTGTACGAGTGAAATGTCCAACTAACTATAAAGGCAGTGAAACCTATGTTTTTTTCAGTGAATTTCTAAGGTTTTTTAAATGCTAATTTCTAACTATAACATGACTGAAACCTATGTGTTTTTAACCACACCCATGCTGCTGACGAGCTCAGCTCGTCATGAAGTACAGTGGAGCTGCACTCATGACGAGCTGAGCTCGTCACGGCCGTTGGAATGTCCACACGCGGGGCTAGTTTCCCCGCTGTGCTGAACGTTCCAGAAACGGGTGCGGCCGTGACAAGCTGAGCTCGTCATGAGGACAGCTCAGCTGTACTCCATGACGAGCTCAGCTCGTCACCAGCATGGGGTCGCTGCGCGCAGCCCCCCTCCCCCCAGCACAGGAGGTATAAAACCCCGCAGCGAAGGGGTTAAGTGAATTTCAAAGGTTTTTAAATGCTATTTTCTAACTATGCTTACAGAGGTAGGACATGTGAAGAAAGAAGAAAAAACGCACAGAAAGAAAAAAAAGAAATGCAGAAAGAAGCAACAGAAGTACACAAAGACGAAGAAAAGTGCAGGAAGAAGCAAAACGTGCAGAAAGAAGAAACAGAAGAGCAGAAAGAGTCTTTGTTACAAAATCATCCTGTAGCCCCAACTTTTTCAGATGAGTACTGGTGGTAACTGACTCTGACTAACCAGTCCTAGAGCCAGTGCTATGCTAAAAGACACTTAGAATACAGTGACAACACCTACATACACTAGGGAACACTATGCATTGGGGTACCCCTGTGATTACCATGGCCTCCTCTGTAAGACCCTAGTACATAATAGGACAGGGGAATAAAAAAAACCTCTTAAAACACGCCACAGGGCGCGTTTGCACACTGCTGAAGGGAGGGGGGTCTGAGGTGACGTGTGCAAACACGCCCTGTGGCTGTTTTAATTTGGGGAAAAAAGTCCCCTTGAATCCTGAGTGTCCCTTGGGTCCAACATGCCCACCAGGTATCTCCAATTAGCGACACAGAGCTGCGCTGCAGAGAGGTGTAAAAAGGGGCACGGCCTGGACCACCTCTCTACAACGCAGCTCTGTGGCGCTTACTGGAGGTACCTAGTGGGCTTCTTGGACCCTAGGGACCCTCAGGATTCAAGGGGGCTTAATCTACCCACTTAAGGAGTGTGGCTCATACCTTTCTGCTGCAGAGAGGGCTTGGAGATGTTAAAAGGCTTGGTCCAGTCTAGAGCGAAGCACCGTCGGTAAAAGAGCACCAATATGCTGCCCGAAATCTGACCCTTTTCTGATGACTGCGAAAGCACAAAGGGCAGCGTGCTGCCGCCAAGGACGGGACTTTGGTTTGGACCCCAGCAGCATGAAAGTTTGACTGTGTGGGGATTATGGTGAAGAAAACGCAGAAGGCATCGCCCACTAAAGGGTAAGAATTGGGAGACTGCAGCGCACTACATGACCCAGCATGCTTGAGCCCTGACTATCGAGGCGCCCACTAGGTGGCAAAAAAAAATTTAACAAACTGCAAGCGAAATGTGGGTGCGCTGCACAGTCTCGTGATGCCTTGGCTCTCCTCTGAAGAAGGTCAATGTGACCGAAATATATCAGGAAAACGTCAGCATTTGAAATTAAAGCTTTTCTTAACCATAATGGGTGCGGCTCATACCTTTCTGCTGTACAGAGGGATTGGAGATATATATATATATATATCTCGCTTGGGCTATCTTGCTGTCCCCCGACAGACTTTGACTATACAAATACCCGAGCCGACCTGTACAGATTCGTCAGAAAATTAAAACTACAAAAATGTCACCAAATTAAAGAAAGCACCCCACCTTTGTCATCAACAACGGAAATTGAGGGGAGAGATGGTCTTAAAGTATCTGACCTTAGGGCCCTCAAGGACTTACACAACCTGGGTGAAGAAGGTGAAACTTCAGATGAGCGGGGTCTAGATACAGGCACTGCAGCACATGTGGATCTGGCAACACAGGATTTACTTTCGCCAGGTTTTGAAACATGTGCCAAAGCAGACACCACCTTCAAGGAAAAATCCAAATTGACGCCTATGATGCCATTGATTTATTTATTGAGCAAGTAGTGGCTGAGATCAAATCACTTTATACAGAGGCAAACATAGAAAAGACACATATCAACAATGAACAACGTAAATACCATCAACTGATGCAAAAAATCAATGAAAATAAAAATGTGGTAGTGAGACAAGCGGACAAAGGGTGAAATGTGGTGTTATGGCCACTTGAAGATTATTCTGAAGAGGCAGCAAAGCAACTGAACGATACGAACTGTTATCGGAAACGCTCTATGCAAAAATTCAAACAGATGCAAAAGATAATTTCTTTAGCAAACTGTTGGCACGGAAGAGCACAGGCCTTTTAAATCTTCAAGAATTAAAGTTTTTTTTAAAAAAGAGAACCCCACTATCCCCCTATTGTATTTTGTGCCAAAGGTACACAAATCTATAACAAAACCACCAGGCAGGCCTATAATCTTTGCTTGCGACGGCCCATTGGAAAATATGTCTGTATACATTGACTTGTTTCTACAACACCATATGAAATCATTGAAATCATATGTGCAGGACACAAGTGACTTCATCTGCAAAATTGAAAAGATTGGTTGGCAGAAGGACTATTGCCTGATGGCCCTAGACATAACAGCATTATATCTTTGCATCCGCAATCATGATGGAGTCAAAGCAGTGGAACATTTTCTAGCCAATCGACCCTTAAAATTTGCTAAACATAATCAAATGTTAATTGATTTATTAACATTCTGCTTGGAAAATAGTATCTTCCTTTACAAAAATCAGGTCTACCAGCAGATACAAGGTGTGGCAATGGGGGCCAGCTTCTCCCCCAGTTATGCCTGTCTCTTTATGGGATGGTGGGAGGAGCTGGTCCTCATGAAGAAACATATCCACACCTTTACGAATAATGTAGTCTGTTGGTTACGATTCATTGACGACCTCTTTGTAGTTTGGGACGGGTCAATAGAAAGTGCACATAAATTTGTTTCTGAGTTGAACGTGAACAATGTGAATTTAAAATGTACACGTGACATTAGCCGAGAACATATCACATTTTTAGACACTAAGGTACATGTATCTCGAAATGGCCTGACAACGACCCTGTTTAAAAAACCCACAGCGGGTAATTCGATATTGCATGCAAAAAGTGCCCACCCCCCTCACTTAATTAACAGCATCCTTTATGGGGAGATGCTGCGAATTAAAAGAATTTGTAGTGAGGAAGATGACATGAGGGAAAAGCAGGAAAAGTGTAAAAATAGAGTCCTCCAACGTGGATATAAAAACCAGACCATAGAAACAACAATATCGAAAACTAGAGCTCAGACACGACAGGAACTTTTGAAATATAAACCTAAGTCTAACACTGCCACAGATGCTAATGTGAAAGAGCCAGCAAGATTGATATTGGGATATAACCGGCAGGAAAGACAGATTAGGGCCATTATAAGACGCAATTGGGCCATCCTCAGAGGGTCCCTGTTATAGGGGGAGCATTGCCCAGGAAACCTTCCATAACTTTTAGGAAAAGCACTTCGATGGGCAACTCACTGGTTAAAAACAACCCTGAAGATATAAAACCCAATACATGGCTAACTCCCAGACTAGGCTTTTACAAGTGCCCAAACTGCAAGGCTTGTCAATATGGTGTAAATACTAAGAATTACCAAACGGCCTTTAGTCCAAAACAGCACACCATATCTAAATACTTGTCTTGTAATACTGAATACGTAGTTTATGCCTTGGTATGTAGTTGTAACCTTACATACATCAGGAGCACCAAATTGCCTGTACACAGGAGAATCTTGTAACACATCAGAGCTATTGTGAACAAAGATTGAGCTACCCTGTGGCGAGACATTTCCAAGAACAACACCAGAGTAGTCACAAACATTTGAAATATTATGTGTTAGACACAGTACCCTTCAAAAAAAGGGGTGGTAATAGAGAGGCCAGATTACGACGTTTAGAGACCAGATATATATTAGAATTAGATACTAAACATCCCAAAGGTCTCAACACTTGTGAGGATTTTCATACATACCTTTAAGTAATCAGGGCATCAATGGTTTATATTCTTGCTATTTGCACATATCTGGCCTAGTGATTTTTTATCCGGTATTTAAGTACGTATTTATTTATTTATCTATTTATCTATTTATTTACGTATTTATTTATTGGGTATTTGTTGACTGGGTCTCTTTATGTACAATGGTATTTTAAATCGTTGATTTGTTGAATGGTCTAAATTGTCTCTACTATGCGGGGATATTACTGTAACAAGAACTTTACCCCCAGCATTTTTTATATACTGAAAAAGAGGCACCCCATAACTTGCATATGTTTCACTTTTGATAATGATTTGTATACCAAAAATATATATATTTTTTTAAAAGTATTAAGAAATATAGAAATATTCTCTTTTTTACAACTCTGAGTTTGGTTTTAGGAGGATTTTTAGGTACTTTATTGGAATTTTAGGTTGGAATGATTTTATACCAATTTTTACAGTGTATGGATAATTATGTGGCAACCAATCTATCGATTTGTCCTTGAAAATATTACCTAGTTGTTCTTCCTTTACTTTTACCTCCCTTAGACCTAGTCGTAACTGGCACACCTATGTTATTAGGAATTAGATAACATTTAAACTTAAATTATAATTTATTTATTCGCTAATGCTGCTTGCACCATCTTTGCACAACTAGATTTATCTTTGCACTTTTTTGCACATTTGCACATAACTTTCACACAAGGTTCTCGCTTGTCTAAAACAATAGGGGCATTTTCCTCTTTTCTTTAGCACTTAGTCACTTTATCATGACATCAGCAGACATGACAGTATAAAACTGGGGTATAGGGTTTGATCATATGATATGAAATATGACATTACACCCACAAACAGACAAATGACAAATTATATTCATGCAGGATTTTTTTTTCAAAACTGATTGAAAGCCGTCTGTATTTTCCAGTAACATGTATGTAATTATTATGCAAAATAGGTCATTTGCTTTGGGATATACTCCATTCTCTAAAGTATGAATTTTACATTCATTTAAGCTGTCACTTAAAAGATTGTTTAATATTTTAGGACATACTTTATGTTTAAGAAATTAATTTACTGGCTTTTAAGCTGTAATTTGTATACATTGCGACAGAGTATGTCTTCCATGTCTATGCTGTGTCATGTAGTATGTTTTCACTTTAAAAAGGAGACACTGCCTCCCATGCGCTGTTGAGTGAACAAGGCAGATTGCTTCCGGACGAAACGCGTCATGGCGACATGGTGGTAGCACAATAAAAACCACTGAAACTATTTGGTTCTGCACTTGCCTTTCTTCGCGTATCCAGGGGATCAAGTGGCAAGCTTGTTAATATATATATATATATATATATATATATATATATATATATATGTATATATATATATATATATATATATATATATATATATATATTACAGCTCCTGGAAACCTCCCACCTCGGCAGGAAGAAAAGGCAGCACTCCCGGGGTGATTCAAAACTGCTTTTTTAATCAGAGATAAGACAAACACGTTTCGGAGAAACCTCCTTTGACACTGACGAAGGAGGTTTCTCCGAAACGCGTTTGTCTTATCTCTGATTAAAAAAGCAGTTTTGAATCACCCCGGGAGTGCTGCCTTTTCTTCCTGCCGAGGTGGGAGGTTTCCAGGAGTTGTAATATTTGCGCGAAGCACCAACGCGCGGCAGCACCCGCCTGACAGAGTGACTCGATAACTGTTAGAAATGGGATCCCTGGCCGGCCAGGGTTTGCGCCAAAGTCAGTCAGAGACCACCACTTCCACGTCAGGGCAAGGGAGTTACACGCCAAGACAACCCCTGCTCACCCCCTTGGTAACGTAGCACGAGCAGTAAGGCTAAACTCGGAGGTGATGTAAGTTAAGTGTTTGCGCACGCACCCCCAGCAACAACACCCAAGGCCCACCACAAAGGAAACTCCACACAAGGTTATATATAACAATAGCCTTTGTATTACACCAAAACACATTAGATAAAAACACACAATTTACAATGTGCCAACAGGCACGGGCAGAATTTACAGGGGATATGTACAAGACAGGGCCACCTGGACCACTGTCAGGAATCAGCCCTTTTAGAACTTAGCACTTGGTATATCACTTAGAACATAGAATATAAAATCACTATAGCATACAACCAGTAACTACTGGTAACCAGGTAAGTACCACCTACGCAACCCTAACCACCTTATAAAAATGTTACGCAGGGAACCAGGACCTCACTAGCACCACCTGTACTAGCAAGAACAACCACCTAAGTATCACAATACCTGTAGGGGTATAAGCATAGGAACATTACACATGATGCCTAAACATTCAGAGGTGTAGGGAAGGAAAACACAATTGCGCCAAACTCACATAAGTCACCACCTGTGCCTGTCCCTAGGCCCTCTGGCCTTGTTGGGGCTAGGACGCCCTGTTTCCCAAATGTCAGGGGGGGCCTAAACGTAGCAGCTGCCCACAAAGTGCTGGGCAGCTGGGGAAAATGATGGGGCCAACGTGGGAGCCTCGCAGGCTCTGAAGAAATAAAATGTCCCCCTGAGCCTCTCAGGGCTTTAAACAAATGACTGGCCCCTTTGAGCCTCGCTGGGCTCTTTGCACAACAGAATGGCACTCCAGAGCCTCTCAGGGCTCGCAAAACAAATATGTCCCCTTGAGCCTTTCTGGCTCGTAAATCACGATAGGCCGGGTGGAGCTTCTCGGGGCTCTAAATAACAAAAGTGCTGCCTGAGCCTCTCCGGGCTCTGCACACTGGGGCGCCTTGAGCCTCTCGGGGCTCTTTACAAACAATTGCCGCCTTGTGGTGCTAGAGCCTCGTGGGCTCTCAAGAAGAATGTGCCCCGCCAATGGAGTCCCCCTCCTGGGGACTCGAGCTAATGAAAATGCCCCTCGAGCCTCGTGGGCTCTGGCAACACAACACTGCCGAAGGAGGGGGGCGGGCACCGGCAATGTGCCCCGACGCCCCCCCTCTCTTTGGTACAGCCCTTAGCCCCACTCACCGCTACTGGCTGCGGGGGCTTCCTCTTCCTTGGCTGCGGGGCTCTCGGGCTCACGGAGGGCGATGCAGCCTCTTAGTACGTCTCCCGCGTACGTTTCACCAGGGAGCAGTTCGGGCCTTAGTATGCTTCGAGCTTCCTCTCGCCCTGGAGTTCCTCAGTACGCCTCGAAGTACTCTTCGAGCTTCCTCTGCACCAAGACGCGATACGGGCCTCAGTACGCCTCAAGCGTACGCTGCGTAGGGGCCCGGTGCGCTTTTGTACGCTTCTCGCGTACCAGGCGTACGGCGGCAGTGAGATTTGTTTTGCTTCTAGCGTATGAGTCGCACCTCTCTGGGCGCTTCAATACACTTCGGGGCAATGCAGGGTGGGCACCGGCTTTTAGCAAATAAAGCGCTCCCCAGCACTGTAGTAGAAGGTAGAGCGCCCCCAGGCGCTATGGGAGAAGGTTGAATTGTTTGAATATTATGCTGTTTTTATGCACTGTATATAATTCTTCACATTTCACTTTGCGCCGTCCACGCTGTCTTTACTGTCACTTGCGTCGCAGTAGTGCCACTCACCTTTGCACTCGTGCACCTAGTACAACTTTGGGCTGTTACCTGTTATTGATTAATTGCAGTGCTGATACCAACTGTAATTGCGTTTGTCCCACATTCAAATGTTTTGATATGCTGATATAAATGATGTTTTGAACACATATGATAATTTGATTGAGTCTCCTTGTTTCCTTTCTGGATAATACTGTATAGATATCCTATCTAATCGTCTATAAATAATACCAGTTGGGATATTGTTATTTGTATATATCTTCTTACCCCAATCCCAACAAGGTTGATGGGTTTTCACTCCTGTTTCCTTTACACATGGGAGAAGGTAAAGCGCTCCCAGCACTATCAGCAAACCAAAGGTCCACGCGAAAATAAAGCGCTCCCAGCGCTAGGTAAAAGTAAAGCGCCCCAGCGCTAAAAGGACAAAGATAAAGGTCCAGCAAAGTTCTTCATGGAGGGGAGCAAGGCTGGGCCCAGGGGCCAGCTCACTGGGCCCTGCAAGCAGAAAGGCAGTCCCAAGTGGCGGTTCCTCTTGGAGCCCAGTAGCAGCCCCCCTCAGCAAGATCAGGAAAGAACAAATTGTAAGGGGACACAGCCCTTTCTTATACTTGAAATCCCTTTGCCTGTAGGTGCAGGGTGGGGGAGAAACCAGTTGCAGCTGGTTTTGGAGAATCCTTAATGTGCTCAGCCCCTCACTCTGTTCACTGGCAGGGCAAGGGTCATTAGACGCACCACAGGGGGCGGAGCCAGCCTTGTGTGGGGGAAAGCCCAGCCCTATTCAGGACCCAGGTGCGCTCCTTCCGAGCCATCAGCATGCTAATCACCACACTCACCACCGGGCAGACCCATCATGACTCATGGAGCCTGGCATCCCAGCCAGCCCCAGCCAATCACACGCCAGTACCTTCACAGCACACACACAGCCATGTCCAGAAGTGGCACTTCCATACTAGACACATACACGCCGCATACATCATTTTGCAGCATTCAATCATACGAGTCCGCACATACCAGACTCGAGACTGTACACCCCACGCATCAGGAACTACCAGGAACACATACATTCCCCATGCATTCCTATGGGAGGGCAGGCCAACCTTACTCCGCGTACTCAGAGTGCGCACGCACTTTCCACTGGGACACAGTGAAAGTGCGCAGAACCCAAAAATCACCATCACCAGGTCACCAGTAAAAGCAAAAAGTTTAGGGATGAACCTGCCAGAAGGGCCAAGTCCAACAATAATGGTGCGAGGGGAGCAAAAAAAATAATATATATATATATATATATATATATATATATATATATATATATTGCCGCTCCGATATCCTTAAATCCAAAAGAAATCCGGCACTCACAGAAGAAGTATTTAGGTTCGTTTAATGACAACAAACACTAAGCAGACAAACGCGTTTCGGTTTTCCTTCGTCAGTGTCTACCATTGACACGGAAGGAGGCAGGTTTAAAAACATTTCGTCATTGTAGGCATGTACATAGAAAGGAGACTTACGTAAAACCCTGTGAGCAAAGTTATATCATTGTCTATTACATTCTAATATCGTTATATAGACGACACACATTAAAATTCATATATGCAGAATTTACAATTTACTTTTCTCCTTTGTATATTTTAATTAGGAGACCTGAATAATCATTTGATTACTATGCCTTTTCCTTCATTTACAGGCACTTTAGTCGTCTTTGTAGGTGAGTTATTAAGCCGTGGATCGGCATTTCTCACAGGGAATAATTTCCAATTTTAGAATTGGGGCAAAATTCTCCTCCTATTGCTTTCCTAGGTGAGATGATAATTCTTCATTCCTATTAAGACCTGTCGGGACCTTGGTTTGTAGGTCTATTATGTAACTGGACTCCAACCTTCTTAGTCTCCGTAACCTATCTCCACCCCTTGGGTCCACAGGTATACAGTCTAGTGCAAAATATTGTAGCAATTCTCTTTTACTCTTGTGTCTGATGGCAAAGTGTTTCGCTACAGGGTAATTAAAGTCTTTATTGACAATGGCTCGTTGGTGCTCAAGTATTCGTAATTTTACGTTCTTGACAGTGCTGCCTATATATTTCAGTCCGCATGGACATATCAGGCAATATACTGCATGAGTAGTTTGACATGTGAGAAATTTTGATATTCTTTTCTTATCACTCATCCCTGGTATCTCATAGGTGGTTACTCTCTTGCTATTCTCACATGCCTTGCATTTTCCGCAAGGGAAAAAGCCCGGCATCTCTCTTATTCTCCCGGTAGTGTCTATTTTGTCAGCCAAATGGCTGTGTACAATTTTATCCTTTATTGATCTCCCTTTCCTGAAGGTGATTAAGGGTGAGATTGGAATATCCTTCCCTATGATTTGATCAGTTTTAAGGATATGCCAGCTTCTCATAAGTATGTTTCTCAGATGGTTTGAATCTTCTGAGAAGGTGGTAATCAGTCTGAACTTGCCTCCATGTTTCTCTTGATTTCTCTCTCTTTCTTTAAGTAGTTCTTCTCGAGGAATTCTCTCTACCCTTTTAAAGGTCTTTTCTAAGAGGTTTTTGTTATATCCTCTAGTCTGGAATCTACTAATGCTCTCTTGAGCTGCTTTTATGAAATCAGTATTCCTTGAGCAATTCCTTTTAATTGTAAGGAGTTCCCCATACGGGATACTCCTCACCAAGGAAGGAGGATGGCTACTTTCGGCATGTAATACCGAATTTCCGGCTGTCACTTTTCTAAAAAGCTCTGTTTCAATTTTCTCACCTCTTAAAGTCACTCTCAGGTCCAGGTAATTTACTGTTGATACATTTATATCCGCTGTAAATCTTAAATTCATTTTGTTCTGATTTAGTTCAGCTACAAACTCTTCTGCAGAAGTTACTGACCCTTCCCACACAAGGAAAAGGTCATCGATATATCGATACCACAGTTTTAAGTTTTCTGCCCATTTCTCAAATTTGGGGCTCTGGGTGACCTGCTCCTCCCACCAGCCGACGAAAAGATTCGCGTAGCTGGGAGCGAAGCAGGTCCCCATCGCAGTCCCCGTGGTCTGTCTATATAGTTGTCCCTGGAACAAAAAGATATTGTTGAACAAGCAGTACTTTATAAACTCTAAGAGCATATCATTGTGTTTGCCAAACTTCATAGGTTTTTTATCAAGAAAATACTTGATAGCCGCCAATCCCTGCTGATGATCAATGCTCGTATAGAGACTGGTTATGTCCATGGTTATTAATATATACATTGGTTTGCATATCACATCCTTAATCTTATTCACAAAATCTTTAGTGTCCCTGATATAGGAGTCTAGCTGTAGAACACTCTGAAAAAGAAAATGGTCAATATAAATGGACATATTTTCAGAAACACTCCCTATGGAGGAGACAATCGGTCTCCCCGGCGGATTTTTATTGTCCTTGTGCATCTTGGGTAAATGATAAAAGGTGGGAATTGTTGGGTTATTGTTTTTCAGAAAAAAATACTCGTCAGTATCTAGCATGTTGTTGCTGTGCCATTTATTTAACAATGTTAGATATCCAGTGATACTCTCCTCATATTTGATTCTTGTTGTTTTTTCATAGGATGTCCCATTGTCCAATTGTTTATGTGCTTCTTGACAATATTGATCTCTTGACATCACCACGATGTTTCCACCTTTGTCTGATGGTTTACAGATTATGTTCTCATCCTTGTCCAATTTTGTTAGAATTTCTCTTTGTTCTCGAATGCATCAAAAAAGGACACCCTAAGATCGGAGATGAAAAAGCGATTAGAAAAATATGAACTAAAAATCCGCCAATGGAAACAAGAAAAGTACGAAAGAGACGAAAGGGATTACGCTCAGGGGAGAATTCTAACATTTGCGAAGAAATTCGACGCCCCACGAAAAGAAATGAACAAAAAGAAAGCTAACCCTGTAACTATACCAAGAGTTGAGACATCGGAATCAGACATAACGGAGAATGACCAATCTGGTGATGAAATGGCAGGCTCCTCAAAAGAGAAACCCCAGAAAACCCCTTTTCACATAGAATTCAATCTAATCAGGGCATCCTGGTTGCGGGGAGGAAAAAGCAAGCCCCCGGAAACCACAGAAGGACCAGAAGAGGGGGCTGGAAGGGGAAAGGCAAAAGGCAAAAACAACGCGACTCCCAGAGTTACGAGGAGCAAACGTGGAGCGAGATGGTAGAAGAGGAGGATGATTTGACAATTATCAATCTAACTGACAAAGTATTAACACCACTGGAGGAAAAAACATTGAAACTGGGCTTGTCTTTCTGTCCCAACGAGAGACTTGAATTCACACAAACAAGGATTGATTTATTCACCTTTATTCGCAAAATGAAGCTCCATAAATTCTTCAAATTAAAACCAACCATGAAAGAAAATAGAAAATTAAGAGCACAAGAAACTGACATTCTAACTATTGATGATCTCACTACTTGGGAGATCCTGGAGGACCTGAGAACGGAGGAAGAAGAAGGCAGGGAGGTGGTAGATTCACTCACACAAAGAACTAGAAGAGTGGGAGTCGAACAAGAGGCACCAACGACTAATTTCAAACCCCCCTCACAATTCGTACCTACAATGCCTTATGATGCTATCGATGCGTTCTCGGACGCTGTAATCAAAGATTTGATAAAATTTCGAGAAAAGCAGAAAAAAATGAGAAAGAAAAGGACAAATATGACAAAAGAACAAAGAGAAATTCTAACAAAATTGGACAAGGATGAGAACATAATCTGTAAACCATCAGACAAAGGTGGAAACATCGTGGTGATGTCAAGAGATCAATATTGTCAAGAAGCACATAAACAATTGGACAATGGGACATCCTATGAAAAAACAACAAGAATCAAATATGAGGAGAGTATCACTGGATATCTAACATTGTTAAATAAATGGCACAGCAACAACATGCTAGATACTGACGAGTATTTTTTTCTGAAAAACAATAACCCAACAATTCCCACCTTTTATCATTTACCCAAGATACACAAGGACAATAAAAATCCGCCGGGGAGACCGATTGTCTCCTCCATAGGGAGTGTTTCTGAAAATATGTCCATTTATATTGACCATTTTCTTTTTCAGAGTGTTCTACAGCTAGACTCCTATATCAGGGACACTAAAGATTTTGTGAATAAGATTAAGGATGTGATATGCAAACCAATGTATATATTAATAACCATGGACATAACCAGTCTCTATACGAGCATTGATCATCAGCAGGGATTGGCGGCTATCAAGTATTTTCTTGATAAAAAACCTATGAAGTTTGCCAAACACAATGATATGCTCTTAGAGTTTATAAAGTACTGCTTGTTCAACAATATCTTTTTGTTCCAGGGACAACTATATAGACAGACCACGGGGACTGCGATGGGGACCTGCTTCGCTCCCAGCTACGCGAATCTTTTCGTCGGCTGGTGGGAGGAGCAGGTCACCCAGAGCCCCAAATTTGAGAAATGGGCAGAAAACTTAAAACTGTGGTATCGATATATCGATGACCTTTTCCTTGTGTGGGAAGGGTCAGTAACTTCTGCAGAAGAGTTTGTAGCTGAACTAAATCAGAACAAAATGAATTTAAGATTTACAGCGGATATAAATGTATCAACAGTAAATTACCTGGACCTGAGAGTGACTTTAAGAGGTGAGAAAATTGAAACAGAGCTTTTTAGAAAAGTGACAGCCGGAAATTCGGTATTACATGCCGAAAGTAGCCATCCTCCTTCCTTGGTGAGGAGTATCCCGTATGGGGAACTCCTTAGAATTAAAAGGAATTGCTCAAGGAATACTGATTTCATAAAAGCAGCTCAAGAGAGCATTAGTAGATTCCAGACTAGAAGATATAACAAAAACCTCTTAGAAAAGACCTTTAAAAGGGTAGAGAGAATTCCTCGAGAAGAACTACTTAAAGAAAGAGAGAGAAATCAAGAGAAACATGGAGGCAAGTTCAGACTGATTACCACCTTCTCAGAAGATTCAAACCATCTGAGAAACATACTTATGAGAAGCTGGCATATCCTTAAAACTGATCAAATCATAGGGAAGGATATTCCAATCTCACCCTTAATCACCTTCAGGAAAGGGAGATCAATAAAGGATAAAATTGTACACAGCCATTTGGCTGACAAAATAGACACTACCGGGAGAATAAGAGAGATGCCGGGCTTTTTCCCTAGCGGAAAATGCAAGGCATGTGAGAATAGCAAGAGAGTAACCACCTATGAGATACCAGGGATGAGTGATAAGAAAAGAATATCAAAATTTCTCACATGTCAAACTACTCATGCAGTATATTGCCTGATATGTCCATGCGGACTGAAATATATAGGCAGCACTGTCAAGAACGTAAAATTACGAATACTTGAGCACCAACGAGCCATTGTCAATAAAGACTTTAATTACCCTGTAGCGAAACACTTTGCCATCAGACACAAGAGTAAAAGAGAATTGCTAAAATATTTTGCACTAGACTGTATACCTGTGGACCCAAGGGGTGGAGATAGGTTACGGAGACTAAGAAGGTTGGAGTCCCGTTACATAATAGACCTACAAACCAAGGTCCCGACAGGTCTTAATAGGAATGAAGAATTATCATCTCACCTAGGAAAGCAATAGGAGGAGAATTTTGCCCCAATTCTAAAATTGGACATTAATCCCTGTGAGAAATGCCGATCCACGGCTTAATAACTCACCTACAAAGACGACTAAAGTGCCTGTAAATGAAGGAAAAGGCATAGTAATCAAATGATTATTCAGGTCTCCTAATTAAAATATACAAAGGAGAAAAGTAAATTGTAAATTCTGCATATATGAATTTTAATGTGTGTCGTCTATATAACGATATTAGAATGTAATAGACAATGATATAACTTTGCTCACAGGGTTTTACGTAAGTCTCCTTTCTATGTACATGCCTACAATGACGAAATGTTTTTAAACCTGCCTCCTTCCGTGTCAATGGTAGACACTGACGAAGGAAAACCGAAACGCGTTTGTCTGCTTAGTGTTTGTTGTCATTAAACGAACCTAAATACTTCTTCTGTGAGTGCCGGATTTCTTTTGGATTTAAGGATATCGGAGCGGCAATTTAAGACGTGGGGCGTCACCACGAGAGGCACCCGCCTACGAGTGCCCCGGTCCTTTGACGCAACAGAGCGGCAATATATATATATATATATATATATATATATATATATATATATATATTCCAAAAGCGTTTCCATCCTTTTCGATGTAAAAGAGGGGGAAGCACACAGGTCTCTGATTTTCAAAGTGTTTATTTACAGACCCCCTAAAAATATATATATGCTCACTGTACCAGCATTCACCAACGAGGAGAGCGCGAAACCCGGCATGGAGTAACGTGGAACTGCTAAGGCTGGAGGTCGGGCTACACTGTTTGCACCAATGAGCAAACAATGACTTCATCTTTAAATTAAGCCCCCAGGTGTGTCAACATTTATGGTGATTCGGGCACTGAGAAAAGCCGACAGGCTGAAACACGTCTGCCAAGCGTTTCACCAATACTTACAGGACATTTGACCTATGCCTGAAAGAAGCAAATAAGAATTTACCTGAGCCTCGGAGCATGTGTCGGGCCCATTTCTTTGAAGTGGGATTGGAGTGAATGTGTAGAGCGGTTTGCAGGCACCGCTTTTGCCGGCAAGCCCTTTCGGTCTGGAGCTACGTGCACAACCTGCGCCATTTAGTGGAGGAAAACACAGCACGTCGCCCCCCTGGAGGATCCAGATTACTCACTGCAGTGTGTGGCCTCTCTGGGAGAAAGGAAGCAGCTGCATGCTGGTTGAAGAGGCTCTAGTGAAGTTTTTGCCATCTCTGCTTTCTGCGAACCCTGCCGGAAAATATTGTTCTTCTCCAGACCAGCAGAGGTTGGGACACCACTGGGTGTATGAGTATGCTGCTCACTGTACCAGCATTCACCAACGAGGAGAGCGCAAAACCCGGCATGGAGTAACGGGGAACTGCTAAGGCTGGAGGTAGTGGAGGGCAGGCTACACTGTTTGCACCAATGAGCAAACGATGACTTCATCTTTAAATTAAGCCCCCAGGTGTAACAACATTTATGGTGATTCGGGCACTGTGGAAAGCCGACCCATACTTACAGGACATTTGACCTATGCCTGAAAGAAGCAAATAAAAATTTACCTGAGCCTCGGAGCATGTGTCGGCCCTATTTCTTTGAAGTGGGATTGGAGTGGATATATATATATATATATATATATATATATATATATATATATATATATATATATATATATATATATACATATATACATATATATATATATATATAATCAATACAGGAACCGATTCGGAAGGAGGCCGCACGAGACTCTTGGCTTCTCTTATTTTATTGACATCTTGCACACAAGCTTCCAAAGCAAAAGCACACATCGCATTAATAAGCGCCAGACGTGTTTCGGGTGATGTAAATCCCTTCCTCAGCGGCGTTGTAATGACAAGTAGGCTCAGTTCATTGTGCACGTAATTTTCAACAGTTCCTGCCCGAAGGGCGTGGCTCAAAGGCATTCTGGGATCTGTAGTGCCAATGCGTGTTCCCAAGTGGGTGCGCTGATCTTGCCATACATTCAATTAATAAATCCACAGTGGGTTGAGGTGAACCTTCGACCAATGCCTGCGCTGCTTTGCAGATGCCAATTGTAGCATTGCTGACACCCCCCTGAATGAATGAATGAAAGGCGTATTATAACGCGCGAATTTAGCCCCAAGGGGCATCAAGGCGCAAAGACAGACACACAAAAGTCCAAAACTACCAACTGCAAAATCAAAATACCGTTAGGGGCGGAGCCGCTAATATGCCTGAGAGAAAAGCCAGGTCTTCAGGCGCTTCCTAAAAACCACCAAAGAAGACTGGCTGGAGAGCTCCAGAGGGAGGGAGTTCCAAAGTTTTGGAGCCAAGATGGAAAATGCTCTACCTCCCCATTTAGCCTTCAAAAATCTAGGAACCGAGAGCATGTTCTTAGATGCCGAGCGGAGAGTTCTTTGAGGGGTGTAGACGCGTAAAAGGGACCTAATACCCTCTGAGCCTGAGCCATGAATTTCACCATGAGCTAGACAAAGGAGTTTGAAGGAAATCCGAGAGGAAATCGGAAGCCAGTGGAGGTCCCTTCTGGCCATGGTTACAGAAGCAAGCCTAGGAAGATTCAAGACCATCCTGGCCGCGGCATTCTGCACCATTTGGAGGCGGTGAATGGAGCTTTTGTTAATGCCACTATATAGGGCATTACAATAGTCTAGCCTAGATGAAACTAAGGCAACAGTGGATTGTTTCCGGGCTGCCTGAGATAAATACGGAGCAATCTTCCTCAGTGTTCTAATGATGGCACAGCAAGTAGACACCGTTCTGTTTACCTGAGAATCAAATGAGAGAACGGGGTCGATTAGGACACCAAGGTTCCTGGCGGAAAGAGTAGGAAGAGGGCAGTCCCCCAGTGAAGAAGGCCACCAGTCTTTTGACCACAGATCTTGATGCCTCCAAAGACCATAATTTTGGTCTTTTCACCGTTCAGTTGTAAAAAGTTACGCACCATCCACTGGAAGACTGCCTCCATACATGCTCTAAAATTGGACGCAGAGTCACTGGCCGACTGGGTAATAGATACCAGGATCTGGGTATCATCGGCTTACGATAAAACCTCAAGACCAAAGGATCTCACCACCTTGGCAAGTGGAGTAACATAGATGTTACCCCACTGCAGAGCGTCCGCACTCTTGTTCCTCCTGCTGAAACCCGTCTGGCATCAGCATGGACCCGCAGCAGCAGTGGGTCTCCTTCCACGACCGGGACAGCCGTTTCTATATCAAATCAATACAGGAACCCATTCGGAAGGAGGCCGCACAAGACTCTTGGCTTCTCTTATTTTATTGACATCTTGCACGCAAGCTTCCAAAGCAAAAGCACACTTCGCATTAATAAGCGCCAGACGCGTTTCGGGTGATGTAAATCCCTTCCTCAGCGGCATTGTAATGACAAGTAGGCTCAGTTCATTGTGCACGTAATTTTTAACAGTTCCTGCCCTGATGGGCGTGGCTCAAAGGCATTCTGGGATCTGTAGTGCCAATGCGTGTTCCCAAGTGGGTGCGCTGATCTTGCCATACATTCAACTAATAAATCCACAGTGGGTTGAGGTGAACCTTCGACCGATGCCTGCGCTGCTTTGCAGATGCCAATTGGAGCATTGCTGACACCCCCCTGCAGAGCGTCCGCACTCTCGTTCCTCCTGCTGAAACCCGTCTGGCATCAGCATGGACCCGCAGCAGCAGTGGGTCTCCTTCCACGACCGGGACAGCCGTTTCTATATCAAATCAATACAGGAACCCATTCGGAAGGAGGACGCACAAGACTCTTGGCTTCTCTTATTTTATTGACATCTTGCACGCAAGCTTCCAAAGCAAAAGCACACTTCGCATTAATAAGCGCCAGACGCGTTTCGGGTGATGTAAATCCCTTCCTCAGCGGCGTTGTAATGACAAGCAGGCTCCGTTCATTGTGCACGTAATTTTCAACAGTTCCTGCCCCGATGGGCGTGGCTCAAAGGCATTCTGGGATCTTTAGTGCCAATGCGTGTTCCCAAGTGGGTGCGCTGATCTTGCCATACATTCAATTAATAAATCCACAGTGGGTTGAGGTGAACCTTCGACCGATGCCTGTTCTGCTTTGCAGATGCCAATTGGAGCATTGCTGACACCCCCCTGCAGAGCGTCCGCACTCTCGTTCCTCCTGCTGAAACCCATCTGGCATCAGCATGGACCCGCAGCAGCAGTGGGTCTCCTTCCACGACCGGGACAGCCGTTTCTATATCAAATCAATACAGGAACCCATTCGGAAGGAAGCCACACAAGACTCTTGGCTTCTCTTATTTTATTGACATGAGTTCCTGTATTGATTTGATATACAAACAGCTATCCCGGTCGTGAAAGGAGACCACTTAGTGATACATGTACAATGAAGTAGAAAAAATAAAACGCAGTGTATGTGACAGTTGTTGTATATAAAAAAACTATACATAACAGTCAGTGATTGTGAAATTACTTATGGATGATTGTATACTTGTAATAGTGATTTTATAAGACATTAAGTACGAGTTACTTCCTGTATAAGCCTTTTTTGAGCTCTCCCTGTGTGAGCACTAGGGCTGCGAGCTACCTGGAATTAGTTATATGTACTGCTGCATTTTTTAACCTGTTGTACTTCGTTTTTAAAGCATTTTATATATCGTACTGACAATTCTGTTTGGGGGCATTTTATTCTTGTAGTGTAATTGGGAATTTATTTGAGGCACTCTAACACCCCTCCTCACGCTATTTCAGTTTTCTTTCGCCTCGCCTAGCCGCTTTGGTCGACTGTAGGCGGCGGCGGGCGCCATCTTGGGTGTGGGCTGGGGCTGCGCTCTAGTCGCGCTGGCCTCCCGCCCTCCCAGACTACTTAGCTTGCCCGGTTTCGGCGCTCGCTGCCTTTTTTGAGCTCTCCCTGTGTGAGCACTAGGGCTGCGAGCTACCTGGAATTAGTTATATGTACTGCTGCATTTTTTAACCTGTTGTACTTCGTTTTTAAAGCATTTTATATATCGGACTGACAATTCTGTTTGGGGGCATTTTATTCTTGTAGTGTAATTGGGAATTTATTTGAGGCACCCTAACACCCCTCCTCACGCTATTTCAGTTTTCTTTCGCCTCGCCTAGCCGCTTTGGTCGACTGTAGGCGGCGGCGGGCGCCATCTTGGGTGTGGGCTGGGGCTGCGCTCTAGTCGCGCTGGCCTCCCACCCTCCTCACGGCCAATAAATGAGCACTATGTTCAGACGGCGCAGCGGGCTGGCGCAGCGGGCGCGCGCCGAAGCCGCGCCAAAGCCAAGCCCGTCTGCGCCCGTCAGCGGCCGGAAACGGCCCAGGGCCATAACCCCTGGTCCTCGATTGTTGTACTCATCTCATTATTTAAAAGAGCTGAATCCTGGTAAGACACATCAGGATTGCACTACTGCCTCTCTTACTACTGTGATGGGCACTCGCCCCCCCTCGTGTCCAGGTTGTAGCTACCAATTCCCCCTATCTCATTCACTAGTCCATCTAGATCTTAACTATGTCCCGCAACATGCTCCGGATACCACTCCTCTGCATGGCTGTCGAGCCGCGCTCATTAATACGCGCTCACTCCCATGTCATAGTTTCCAGATTAATGAGTTTATTCTTGCCCATGACCTGGATCTATTATTTGCCACTGAGACCTGGGCAGATGCCGGGTCAGGGCCGGACTTTTGCGACGCTACCCCGGATGGATATAGCGTCGCCAGACACGACAGGCCTATAGGAAGAGGTGGTGGCCTTGCAATTATTTACAAGGACAAATATCGTACCACACTCGACCCCATAAACTCTGCCAATTGTGAATCAGCTGCTTTTGCTATTAGCATTAGCCCTAAGCAAGCTCTAAAGGGTATAATACTATACCGACCCCCTGGCCCCCGTAACCCTTTTCTCTCCACTTTCTCTGACCTGAATGATAACGTTATAGGTTCAGAAAAATATACGATAATGGGAGATTTTAACTTCCATTTGGAAGAGCAGGACAACTCTGATACTATTCAACTCATTACCGACCTTTCTAACCTAGGACTGCACCAATTAGTTAAGGGCATTACACATCAAGCTGGACACACCCTTGATGGTCTGTTCACTAATGATCCTGACATTTCTGTGCTGGACATTATTCCCATCACGTGGTCAGACCACAGGGCTATTATATTCCAGCTAGATATAAGGACCGCATACCCTTCACTTCCCAGGCCCCGAACTAGGGTGGGGACTCGTGCTTGGAAAAACGCAGACATCCCTCAGATGCTAGATTCCCTGGTCTCCTCCTGTCCTCAGGAAGGAAATACTCCTGCACTATCAGCCTCAGATTTCCAGGATTGGATCCGTAGTGCCGCCGATCTAGTGGCCCCAGAAAAACTCACGAGACCTAACAGAGCATCTCCTTCGGCTGCCTGGTATAATGAAGATCTTAGACTTCATCGCCAACACTGTAGGAATCTAGAAAGGCGATGGAGGAAAGCCTACTGCCCCATAGCCAGACAAATTTATAAAGATGCCCTTATGATTTATAAAAAGGCGGTTATGGCTCGAAAAACGTTTTTTTTCTCGGCGCAAATTGAGACCGCTGCCAACTCTGCCAGAGAGCTGTTCTCTGTTGTCACGACTCTGTCCACCCCCCCCCCCTCTGGCCCTGGAGTCGAGCCCTCACAGACCTTCTGCAATGAATTATCCACTTTCTTTACCACAAAGGTGGCAGATATATATGCCTCATTTGAAGGGGATATCAAAACTGAACACAGAGGTGGGACTGTGGAAGAAGTACTTTCCCATCACAACCATGACTCCTTTTCATGTTTCTCACCTGCCTCACATGATGATGTTATCAAACTCATTTCCACCATCAAATCGGGCTCCCCTCTGGACCCGTGCCCTCCTTCTGTGATGTCAAAACTCACAGAAGTGATCTCACGCCCCCTTATGGAGATCTGCAACACCGCATTTCAGACAGGCCAATTTCCCAGTATATGGAAGAAGGCTGTTATAAAACCCCTTTTAAAAAAACCTTCCCTAGACCCTACAGCTGTCGCCAGTTATAGGCCCATTGCGTGTCTGCCCTTTCCTGCCAAAGTATGCGAATTCCTGATGAATAGACAGCTCTCAGAGTTCGTCGAGACCCACCAACTTCTCGAAGAAACGCAATTTGGTTTTAGGAAAGGGCATGGAACAGAGACCGCCTTGATAAAGGCCTCTGATGAGATCAGGGCGATCATGGATCAGGGAGGGGCGGCTGTCCTCATCCTTTTGGATTTGTCAGCGGCCTTTGACACGGTCGACCATGTCACTCTAGTCGACCGTGTCACAGCCCTGGGGATAAACGGTTCGGCCAGGGATCTCATTTCATCTTTCCTGGCAAACCGTACCCAGACAGTGAGGCTGGGAGATTTTTATTCACCTATCTCTGCACTCCCTTGTGGAGTCCCACAAGGCTCCTAGCTAAGTCCTATGCTATTCAACATCTATGTAGCGGACTTAGCGAGGGTAATAAAGGCCTATGGGGTACGGCTCACATCTTACGCAGATGATACCCAGCTGGTCCTGGGTATCCACAGGGATGGCCTTGCTGTGGCAGCCAACTTCCAGAGAGCTATGCTTGAGGTCAGTACCTGGATGGCCTCGAATTGTCTTAGGCTCAACTCGGACAAGACCGAGATTATGACCTTCGGAAAACTCTCCCCTGAATGGTCCTCTAGTTGGTGGCTGGAAAAGCTCGGCCATCCACCTGTCCCAGTGGAAAAAGCCAGAAATCTGGGAGTGATTTTTGACAGCAAGCTGGCTTTTGACCTCCACACTAACAAGGTTGTCTCGTCATCATTCTTTATTTTGAAAAAAATAAAGAAATTACTACCTTATCTCCCCCCCTCAGCTGGGAAGACTCTGGTCTCCACCTTAGTCTTCTCTAAAATAGATTATGGGAACGCTCTCTTTCTTCACACCCAGAAGCGTGTCATAACTAAGCTGCAATCCATCCAGAATGCGTCTGCCAGGATCCTCCTAAACATTCCTCGCCGCAAATCCACCACTCTTGGCATTCGTCAGCTCCACTGGCTGAGAGTTGAGAGCCGCATAAAATTTAAGGCCCTCTGTATTGCATATAAGGCAGTACTTGGCATAGGACCCAGGTTCCTGACCGAAGCTTTTCAGCTTTATACTCCCAGAAGGCAATTAAGATCGGCCAACACCAGTCTCCTCCCTGTGCCACGTACAAGAACGGCCACCTGGGGAGACAGGCGTTTTCTTGTGGCCACTCCAAAACTCTGGAATCTTTTGCCACTTGCCATCAAAACTGCCCCGAACCTGATGAGCTTCCGCAGGCTCTTAAAAACATGGTTGTTTAACCAGTAAGAGGATGGCTGACTCCAGTAGCTCCACAGCGCCGAGACACCCCAGGGTATTTGTTGCGCTATAAAAATTACGTAAATAAATAAATATAAATAAATGAAGTAGTGTTTGTATAAGTGTGTAGCTGAGTAAATGTAAGTGTGATCAATAGTTAACATGAGTGAGTAGGATAACTCTATAAGTGAGTAAGATGTGTGCTGGTGTGTCAATGTCGATATAGGTGTATAAGTGCATTTGATAGTGTTCTATTGATTTGTGACATCGTGTATGAGTCAATTTATAGGTGAGTGTTTAGATATGTGCGTAGACCTAGGAATCACTGAGTAGGTTTTTAGAAACTTGTATTGTTGTGTCAATGGTTTCAAAAATGGTACTTTGTATTTTATACTGAGTGATTAAAGGTTATACCACTGTGTGATGAGGTGTATCAGATTGTCACGTGGATGATGTCATCAGTGATGTCATCAGAGATGTCATCAGTGAGGTCATCAGTGATGTCACTGATCATGTCATGAATGATGTAATATGTGACATCATCAGCAGTGGATTACGGGTGCGCGATAATGGAGGGATTTCAATGGTTTTGTACGAGTGAAATGTCCAGCTAACTATAACAGCCTTGAAACCTATGTTTTTTTTTTCTGTGAATTTCCTAATAATTTGAAATTACAATTTTTAAATGTAATAATAGTTATATTTATTTTTTTTATACTGATTTTCTACATTTTTAACTATTTATTTTTACATATTTTATTTTTTAAATTACATTTTATATTTTTCATATAAAGGGATTTTTTTTAAATATTGGAACTCTAATATTGTTTTTTTAATATTTTTATTTTAATATATTTATATTATTTTCTTTATTGTTGTTTTTTTTCAAAAAAATTTGGGGAGTTGCGCACCCAAAGCGTACCTTTCTCGATCACTGCGTGGAACGTAGCCTCCATTTCAGGAATGTTGAGAAGCATCCGGGTGGGGTGTGCAACGGGTGCGTATTTTTGACACATGCGCATTACTTTATGCGACGCTCGTGCGCGACTCCCGCAAAAATTTTTAATGTCTAAAATTATATATATATATATATATATATATATGTATTTAATATACATATTAGGGCAAGACATTATCTAAGATAATCATAAACATGATATATTTTTACTTTTAAGACACCTATATTACTTTTAAATGCAATTTCGAGAAGTCGCGTTAGGTAAGTGCTGCCTGTGCGCAGGGTGCGCGGACCCCATGTGACCTGAAAAAAAAAGATTTGATTGGTTCATAACATTTCCCATTGTAACTATTGAAGGACCCCACCCATTTCAATCATTCTTTTTTTTAAATTTTTTTTTGGCCTCATACATGCCACCAGATGATAAATTCTCTAGATGGGAACTCCTGAAGCCTTTCACACTGTCGATCTTAGTTACTGCCCTGGAGTCAGCGTGCAGCATACAGGAATTTCCCAGAGGTAGGCTTCCTTTTCCTACTCCCATTCTTTCCGATGGAGCGCCTCTTAGAACTGGGAGGACAGGACCCACACACCTCTGGCATAATCATTGGACCACCATTATGTATTAGACCAGGCCACCAGTGCGGACCATACCCTTTCTGCACTTGCCTCTTGACATGCCATGTCTAACTTACTGACTAACATTATGTTTCTTAAACAGTCAGCGAACCTAGGCGGGGCAACAGACTTCCATTCTCTACAGATCTCTCTTTGAGCTATGTTATGTTATGTTAAAAGAAATTTCTTAAGCGCACTAACACCAGTTGGTTTCTTGGCGCTGTCAGTGATAGAGGATATGACCAAGGAAGCAGGCGACCGAGATTTATTGGAATGCTTGCTGGAAAAGCCAGGTCTTTAAGGCTTTCCTAAATGACAGAAGGTCAGGGCAGAGCCGGATCTCCAAGGGGAAGGTGTTCCACAGCCGTGGGGCCAGAGCTATAGCCATCACGTAAAATATAAATTGTGAGGAAAAACTATTAACATTATATCATGCTGGCAATCCAAAAAAGACTAATCTTGGAGAGCAGGTAATAGGTGCAGATAGAACTTTTTCCAAGAAACCAATGACAGCTTTCCAATAGTCAGTAATATCTGGACACTCTAAAAAAAATGTATATTGTCTTCAATCATTCTTCTTAGAGCTTCTTTGAAGACACATGTCTCAGCTGGGAAAAACTTTTTGTGGAATATTTCTTTTGTGCTATTTTTCAAAATCAGAAGACAATGGCTTCAGGACAGTAGCCACCACAAGATTCTGACCATTCTAAAGAGGAAGAATATGTTGCTGAACCTCTACGTCCTCAGAGACCTACATCAATGGTGTGGAAGTTTTTTACATTCCCAGAGGTCCAAAAGAAGGTGAATTCCACCAAAGTCACCTGTAATATATGTGAACGAGTCCTATCAAGAGGCAGTGCTGAGAAGAAATATTCATGCGGTACTGCCTCTATGTACAAACATCTGAAGACTCTTCACCCAGTGAATCTGGCTCGGGAGGAGTGCAGGAGATTACAAGATAACCCTCCACCTGCAGTGCCTAGTACCTCTGGCACCTCCACATCACCATCACGCCCGGACATACATCCTGAATTTGCTCAACTGAAGATGCACTTTATAAAGTGCGACCAGCTTCTATGCTATGGAGAGTAGTCTGTTAACCTAGTGTGTACGGCGCAACGAAATCATCGATGATAGACTTTTGTTTGCTTTTATTTAGTTGGGAATGGTTATTAATTCCTGAAGTTGCCTGTTTTTTTCATCCTTTTTTCTTTATTTCTTTTGAAAAAACTCCCCCAAAAAATAAAATCGTTTAGAAAACTACAAAAAAATATAAAACAAAAAAACAACAAAAAAAAGAGCTATATTTGCATGATAGTGTGTGAAAGTTTGGTTGAATGCAAGCATAGTGCATAATTGACTGCAAGAATGCATTAGAAGTGTATGGTGAATGTATAAGTGCAGAAGTATAAGGAAGTGCAGCAGCATGACACTGTAAGCTCTTTAGCTGCAGTGTGCTGTGGTACTTCCGAAGCACAGGCATGCAACATATGTACATAAATATGTTGCAAATCTATGCTTCCCTCTGCACTGCTGCTTAAACTGCAGCCATGCGGTGACACAGGCACCCTTGCACCATGGTGCAAGGATATCCGTGTCGTGCAAAGTTTGTTTTTGTGAAGGAAGACACACCTTCCTGCACAAAAACAATCAGTGAAGGGATTTTTCTCCTTCAATGCATGCTGTGCAATGCAGCATATATTGAAAGAGAAAAAATGAGGAGACATGAAAACAATTCTCCTAGTTGTACCTTGCTACACCAACTGGAGGATAGTGCAGCATTCACACACATCTCAATATTTATGATTTATGATAAATTTGGACATGTGTCTTGTTCTATGAGTGTTGTGTGCAAACACCCACAGCAACACCTATGGAACGCACCTTCAACACAAAGTGGTGTGTATGATGAGGTCATATTTACATGGAGAAGAAAAGCTACACAGAGTGCCTTTTCCTCTCCTTGTAAATATGAAAGAGTGTCTTGGGCCATCACTATGTTTCAAAAACTGACATATTGTTGGTACAGGATGCTTGTAAATCTGCCCCATAAGTGCTTAGTGCTTATTGATTGTCTGTCCGCTTTCAGGAAAGCCGTCAAGACCTTTTTGTTCCCTTCATCTCAGTAGTTACTAATTTCTTAATTTGTTCAGTCTGGTACATTTCTGTTGTGTCCTTTAGTGGTCAGCGCCGGTACGCCCCTTCGCTGGGGCAGCTGTTGCGCTTTACAAAATGGATAACATAACAAATGGATAACATAACTTAGGTATTGGCAGACTGTTACAATAAGAACATATTGCTAGTTGATTGATTGAAAAATTGCATGAGACTGACAGGAGGTAAGCAGAGAGATATCTCTCCAAAGATGCTCAAAGAAGAACAATTAAAATGCTTGCAGTCCTTCAATTGGTACAATGGGAAATGTTATGAACCAATCAAATCTTTTTTTTTCAAGTCACATGGGATCCTATGACAGAGGGATTCCAACACTACAAAGGTATTAACTGGGTATTTTGAAGAATGCATTTATACTTTGTACCTTCTTGCAAGTTTGCATGCATAGTATATAAAGAAATTGACTTGTACTAGGGTTAGTGGCTAGACCAATCCTTAAGAATATGTCTTTTAACTAGAGTAATTTCAGTACTGCAAAGAGAGTCCAACATAAATTAATAAGCGGTTGGGTTTTGGCTCAGTGAATGGATTAGTACATGGTGCTGAATGGGTCACTAGAGGAGTGCAAGGAGAGTGACAAGGTGTTTGCTGGAGTGTATGGATACTACCTAGGGAAACACAAGTGTGTAAGATAAGTGCATAGGTGATTAAGGGACTGCCTGCACATTGGACAGAGGTATGTAGCACTCTATGTTGTAAGGCCTGGATTACTGCATGACTATTTGGGTACTGACTGAATGATTAGAGTACTGCAAGAAGAATGCCTGGGTGAATTTATAAGTGGTTGGGTTTTGTCGCACTGAATGGATTAGTACATGGTGCTGAATGGGTCACTAGAGAAATGCAAGAAGAGTGATAGGTTCTTAAGGAGTTATGTGTCAGGAAAGACATAAAGCAACCAAATGCTTCTCTCACAATGGTTGTCCAAATGCACACAAACTCACAGTGTGATTCTAGACAAGCAACACTATTCCTTGGAGTTTAGCAAAACAGACTCACTAGTCTGTAAGGGGTAAGGTGACTGCACACATTCTACATATTTTACTACTGCACTCTAGTGTGAATGCCGGACTCATTCTGCAAATACATAAGCAATGAGTGGCTTCTAATACTACTAAAACTTGACAACTGGATAGCTTGGACTTTCATTTCAACCTTTTCCAATTGACATAACTTTCAACCCTACCCCCATTCTGCTCAATGCCTGTTACCATAGTAACAGTTCATGGAACACTCAACTGAACACACAGGTCACAAGTTCAGCACACAATGTTGCAAATCCAAACAGCAAGTGTGCTTGACTTTTGAAAATATCAGTTTATCCTATGTAATGTTTCTTTCAAACAGATTTCATTAACCAATATGAAACATGCTTTTAAAACACCGAAACATGCACCCTATTTTTCAGTCTATAATGTTCTCAAACAGCCAATCATTTCTCTTTTTTTTTAAACTGCATCTTATCCAGCATTTAAAAAAAATCTTAGTTTTCAAACTGCCCATTTCGCATACAGACACCTTCTGAGTGCATCCAGACCTCCCTTTAAGATGCTTAGAGTGTGGATTGTGGGACATAGCTATATTTTGTGGAGCCAAAGGTATGCAGAAAAAAAGACGTATTGACAAAGACCTAGCTTTGCCAAATGTAGACATTAAATGGATTGGACAGAGAGGATTAAAGTGGCACCAATTGATGCCATTGGTCAAATCCTTTTTGCATCTCCAACACCCTGACCTCATAATTGTGCACTGTGGTGGCAATGACCTAGGCACTTTGACTGGGGTACGTCTGGAAATGCTTATGAAAGACACATTTGTAAAATTGATTTCACTTTTCCCCCAAACTGCCTTTGTCTATTCTAACATATGCCAAAGACAGAAATGGAACTGGTCCAATCAATTTTGTCCACAGATTGAGAAAGCTAGGAAACATGTCAGTAAAGCTGATTCTGCTGATCTCCGAGATTATAGGAAGGGATCCATTTACCACAACAATCTGCGTTTTAATATGGGTGGCATCTATAGGAGAGATGGTGTACATTTTACAGATGAGGGTAACAGAGACTTCCTCGTCAGCTTTAGACTCTGCACAGGTACTTACTTATAGGTACCAAAATCTCTCAATAAACACAAGGGCTCTAAACACATAAGATCTAAACCCATAAGCTTGATGTATATTTAAAGAATATAAAAAATTTTTTTGCTTGGAGTTGCGCACCCAACGCGTTCACACCAGGCGGCCGCGCTTGGAGTTGCGCACCCAATGTGTTCACAACAGGGGGCCGAGCTGAGTGCCGCGCTGGGTAAGCGACTCCTACTTTTAC
Source organism: Lissotriton helveticus (assembly GCF_964261635.1). Taxonomy (NCBI): domain Eukaryota; kingdom Metazoa; phylum Chordata; class Amphibia; order Caudata; family Salamandridae; genus Lissotriton; species Lissotriton helveticus. The sequence continues at coordinate 878,462,489 of NC_136071.1, read as the reverse complement.
CACTTATTTTTTTTAGCACCTTCCACTAATTTCTATTCTCCCCAGGGACCTTATCCACCAGGGCCTATATACAACGTTGGGGACCGTGTGGGGAGCGCAATGCCCCCACGGTCCCGCCGGCTCCCCACGTCCTTCGGGAGCCGGCATTGCTTTTCCACATGAGGAGCTGCTAACATGCAGCTCCCGGTGTAGAAAAGCAATATGGTTTGCATTTTGAAAGAGAGAACAGGTTTCCCTGCTATGGCAGGGCGGGAGCCACGTGGCTCCCGCCCTGCCATAGCAAACTGCAGTGTCCCGGGAGTGGGATCCCTGGGACACTGGAGGCCGGCCATCTCCGGGGGGGCCCCTCCCACTTAATTCAAAGCCCCGGGGGTGGTGGTCCCAGGGGCTTGGGGGTCCATAACGGACCCCCTATCTTAAAAAATTTGTGCCCGGGGAGGTGCCAGTTCCCGGGGCATGTGGGGGGCTCGAGCCCCCCACACAGGTAGTTTTTTATTTTTAAAACAAGCCCTGGAGGGGGGCGATCCCTGGGGCTGTGGGGGGCTGTGTGCCCCCCACAAATGTGTACATAAAGCCCCGGGGTGGCAGGCCCCGGGGCTTGTGGGCCTTTGATCCCCCCACCCTTTTCTTTTTGTATCCCAGGGGGGTGGCGGTCCCCGGGGCTGGGGAGGCTGTGAGCCCCCACACATATTTCATGAAAGACCCGGGGGTGGCGGTCCCCGGGGCTGGGGGGCCCCCAGGGTCTAATTAATAAAGAAGCATGGTAGCCCGTGCTTCAGGTTTTTTTTTTCACGGCAGGATCTGTGCACCCTGTGCAGATGGTGCCGATTTGTTTTAAAAAATAATCATTTTTTTTGGGGCCCTGGGGGTCCTTGTGGGACCCCCTAAGCAGGCCTAAGGGGTCAGGGTGTTTGTACCCTGCCCCCTTTTTGCGTTTTGCAAACTTTTCTGAGGGATTTCTTGTGCCTCGGTTCTACAGAGGCACAAGATGGCTGCCAACATTTCCTGGTTTGGAGTGTTGACAGCCAATTAGCATGCAGCTTGTGATCGCGAGGGTGCGTGCAGGGTGCGCGGATCCACGGCAGCCATAGATATATATGTGTTTTTAATTTTCATTTTCTCTGCAACTACTGAACAGATTTACACCATTTAACACAAAGGCACCTTTCTGAAACAAGGGCTACCTCTTTGCCAAATTTGGAGTAATTCCGTTCAGCAGTTCGGGCTGTAGCCAAGGCTAAAGTTTCCTATGGAAAATTACATGGGGAAAACACGTTTTGGGACCCCCTTTTATCTCGCCCCCGCTTGACTAATCACCCCAAACTTTCAGGATAGGAGCGGAGCAGAGCTGACCATAAGTTCTGAAAAGTTCGCGGAGATTCGTCAACTGGCGTCAAAGTTATTGCAAATAGAATGTTGCGGATTTCCTATGGAAAATAGGCCTAACTATATATATATATATATATATATATATATATAAAACAATATGGTTTTACTCGGCACGCTCTGTGGGTGCTGGCCTGGGGCTTAACCATAAAGCCCAAAATCAATTTAGAGTCCAAGAATACACTGCACACAATAACTCTTTGATAATTCTTGTTTATTCAGAACACCGCTACTCCACCAACATGTTTCGACTTCACAGGGTCTTCATCACAGTGATAAAGACCCTGTGAGGTTGATACACATTGGTGGAGTAGCAGTGTTCTGAATAAACAAGAATTTCCGAAGATTTATTGAGTGCAGCGTATTTTTGGACTATATATATATATATTGATGAAGTTTTAATCTTTAAATTCAAATCAATTGATCTATTATAGGTACGGATTTGAACTGCCATATATATTAATTCTTTGAATGATGGAATTTGATGAACTTTTTATTGACTCGGTGCAATACATGTGTATCTTGTTATAGTGGAGTAATCATGACGGGATGGATTAACAGAGGACACTAGCCGATCCACGGCTTTATCATTGTTGAATATTTAAAACTTTTTTATATAAATATATAATTATATAATGAACAGCCCCCTGTCCATGGATAATAGCCCATCGGTGGGCAGAATATGTGCTTTGCCGTGCCTAATGGTCTTGTATATACATTCCAAGATGGCGCCTACCGTGACTCTAGGAGGGTTGAGTCCTTCGTTGATGCCTATGTTCATGAAAAACTTTATTAACATGCCGAATGTTGTAGTGTTACACACACCGACGAAGGCAGCACGCCAAAACGCGTCTGTGCAAGTCCCCCGCGGACTCTGTGGCACTGCACTCCTCAATTGATGCAGCATGCTTTAATGTGACACCACCTACAAAGGTATTTTATGACGAGCATATACTTTTAATGTGCACTCGGACTTACTTAAAGAGACATACAATTTGCGCTTTGCGGACTACAAGTCCCAGCTACATTCCAGATGACGATGCACTCAGCCAACGCCCACTGGGGGGCTTGTTTATTAAAATGAGTCCGAAATGAAGCAAAGCGATTCCTGAGTGCCATTATTACAGCCTCTGAAGACGGGGTTCCGACCCTGAAACGCGTCAGGCAGATCACTAAGACGGTGAAGCGGAAAGGCATGCATGAAAATAAGGACCGATGGTCGGAGCAATGTTGTGTGCTTTGGCAATGCTAAGGGCATTTGTTTGACAAAATTCTACACGGCGGCCTGGCCGTGGCCGAATGCACCATCGCCTGTTGGAGGAAGAGTATTATCCAGCAAAGCGAGGCCTGAGTCTTAAACCGGTTTGGACTCTGTGGCACTGCGCTCCTCAATTGATGCAGCATGCTTTAATGTGACACCACCTACAAAGGTATTTTATGACGAGCATATATTTTTAATGTGCACTCGGACTTACTTAAAGAGACAAACAATTTGCGCTTTGCGGACTACAAGTCCCAGCTACATTCCAGATGACGATGCACGCAGCCAACGCCCACTGGGGGGCTTGTTTATTAAAATGAGTCAGAAATGAAGTAAAGCGATTCCTGATTGCCATTATTGCAGCCTCTGAAGACGGGGTTCCGACCCTGAAACGCGTCAGGCAGATCACTAAGACGGTGAAGCGGAAAGGCATGCATGAAAATAAGGCCCGGATGGTCGGAGCAATGTCGTGTGCTTTGGCAATGCTAAGGGCATTTGTTTGACAAAATTCTACATGGCGGGCTGGCAGTGGCCAAATGCCCCATCACCTGTTGGAGGAAGAGTATTATCCAGCAAAGCGAGGCCTGAGTCTTAAACTGGTTTGGACTCTGTGGCACTGCACTCCTCAATTGATGCAGCATGCTTTAATGTGACACCACCTACAAAGGTATTTTATGACGAGCATATATTTTTAATGTGCAGTCGGACTTACTTAAAGAGACAAACAATTTGCGCTTTGCGGACTACAAGTCCCAGCTACATTCCAGATGACGATGCACTCAGCCAACGCCCACTGGGGGCTTGTTTATTAAAATGAGTCAGAAATGAAGCAAAGCGATTCCTGAGTGCCATTATTGCAGCCTCTGAAGACGGGGTTCCGACCCTGAAACGCGTCAGGCAGATCACTAAGACGGTGAAGCGGAAAGGCATGCATGAAAATAAGGACCGGATGGTCGGAGCAATGTCGTGTGCTTTGGCAATTAAAGGGCATTTGTTTGACAAAATATATATATATATATATATATATATATATATATATATATATATATATATATATATATATATACATATAGAAATACTGCACTGGCTCCATTATAAAGCTCTCCTACAGCTGTTATCTAGCGACAGGGAAAGCCACACACACAGCTCTATATCTTGGACTCCAGGCAAACACATAAAAGGCTTCCCTATAAAAGGAAAAAAACCCACTTTACAATAAAGTTTAGGAAACACAACTTGACAGTGTACTTTATACAGCATTAGGCACAGATCACCTTGTGCCTTGATATATATTTATATATAGATTGATAAGTATAGCACTAATTGATTTATATATTATATTTACAGGAGTTTTTTATATCTGAGAAGTTCAAAGCGTGATTCAGAAAGCTAACAGGAGAGCTAAAATACAGACAAGTAACAACAGAAAGGTACATAGACAAGAGTAAAGACAAGCAGTCGGACAGAAAAGAGGTTATATAGATAGGCCAACATATGGATCGACAAACAGAACAGAAAGACAGATAGAAACACTTACAGATAGACAAACAAGACAAAATGGCAAAACAAGGAGTAAAAAAATGAAATTTACCTGTATAAAGTAGGTGAAAAAAGACATAAGACCAATGGCAAGGAAGAAAATTGAATATAAGTCGGCATCATGTCTTATTTTTACTTTGTCGTCAATTGAAAATAGCTGCAAAGATACAAAAAACAGCATTAAAGAAACACACTTTTAATAAAAAAATACAAAAACAAATCTATATACATATAAATATATACATACATATATATAAATGAATATATGTATATATATATATATATATATACACACACACACACACACACACATATACATACACATATAACAAGACAATACCTTTTCAGGCTTAGAATGCCAGATAAATTATGCAAAAAAAGGAAGCAGGGAACTGTGGGTAGCTTCCAAGTATAGATGCTACTCTTTATCCTGCACTCAAAGCCTGAAATTGTACTGTCTTGCCTTATACAGGTGGCTCCCTTGTGTCTGAACAAAGTTATAACTCTCTGAGGAGCTCAAGTTAGCTTGAAACACTTGTCAAGGGTAGCTTTAATTCATTCCAGATTGGCTTTCATGGTAATCCAAAGCTGTAATACTATGCCTGGAGTGGTAAAAGGCTTTTGTCATAAAAGAGCATCAGATTATAGATACTCAGTACATTCAGCAGTACTAAGGCTGCAGAAAGTTAATACATACAACAGCTATCACCAAATGTAACGGTGATGAGAAAAGGAAATATATATTTTTTTAAATGAACCAAAAGTGCAATTCCTGAGTTCATTTGAGAGGTTCACAAGAAATACGTGAACCTAGTTTCATAATTGATATAGGCCCTCCTTCCCCCCCCCCTGGTCATCACAAGTTCTCACAGCGCGGGGATGCCTCCGGGTCACCAGGCGCTCTATAAATCACTAAAATAAAATAAAATAAATAAATTGAATTACAAAATTCAGAATCAAATATACTGATGTGGTGATCCACTTCTGTACTTTCAAATAAAAAACATCAATTCCAAAAATATTTCATGGGATGTGACAAAAGGTGGTTCAGAGTCACATCTTGAAAATGCATCAGAAGGGGGTTGTGGCCTAAGAGCTCATGGAGTAAGACGTGCTCCGCTGCAGCTCCAGACTCCCGTGGCCTTCTAAAGCTTCCAAAGGCATCGGGATCACAACTGCATGGCACCGAAACAATGAGGGCACCAGGTTCAGTGTGCCGTCCATTAGGAGAAGCTGTTGGACAGAGAAAATGCAGCCCGATCGCAAAACCCCGGGACAACACAGGTGGCCTCTTGCTTGTGTTAGGCCCTGGAGATAGGCCCTGCAGACTCACTGACGTGGGCCCTCTGTCTGGTGATTATAGCAGTCTTTAAGGGAGGGGCACTATCAAAGCCTACAACGCCCTCCAATTGGCTGTTTGAAGGTTCCCCTCTGGCCGCAAGTCCTGCCCTGGAGTTAGAGGCCTTGGAGGGACTCTTTGCCTTGACCAACTCACGTTGTTGGATGTGATGAGGCCCTCCCAGGGCTAGAAGTAAGGAATAAATAGAGAGGTGAGGGGGGACCTCTCTGCCTTTCTGTTCACCTGCCTCTGAACCTGGGGCAAAACATGGGAGGTTGCTGAGGCTTTCTCTACCCCCTTCGATGCACTGTTGAGAACAGGAGTTGCCTCCGGCTACATCAGGGCCGGGGTCCCTCCTCCACACGACTCCCAGTCTGTATGTGACAGCCATGGATTATTCCATATAGCTCCTGAATGAGTTGCATACTCTGGGAGGGCCTTAGTTGGCTACCCCGGTTGCTACAGCTTCATTGGATCCGTCAAAGACACTCAACACATGATCTCCTTGGCCTACCTAGGCACTAGTTTCCCTTCAAGGCTTGTGATGGTTCTCATCAGAGAGTCTGTGAGTGTTGCTCTTGCCCGCTGTGACTACTGCACCGCGCACTTTCCACTGGTGGATATCATGTCTCATGGCAAAGCCGCGAAAGGCCCGCCGGGTTTGTAAGGGGAAATCCAGTCATCTCGCTTTGGAATAAAGCGTCCTTCAACCAGACCTACATGGAACGTGTTTTGCAAGAAATCCATGCAGACATAGGCTCCGTCAAAATATGTCTGTTGAGAAAGAGGCAATTCTGAAAGCGTCCCGGAGCATGGCCGATCTTATCTTCTGTGGCCAGATTATTCAGCTATTTCAGCATCCCTCCCCTGTTACCCTCTGCCACTAAAGGGACTTCCGGCCACTCAAGGACAAACTGTGGGTGCTTAACATCCTTTACAAATGGGGCCTGCAATTCGCCATCATTCTCACTTTGGGAGGGCAGGCGAAGAGTTATCTGCTCCCTGGCCAAAGCCAAACAACTTCTCAAACCCCAAGCAGATCCATATGAGGATGCCTCAACGCCCCCTTGCATTCCCACCAGAGAATCTCCGCAGCCTAATTGGTCTCTAGTGCCAGCTTGCTGCACCGATAAAAATCATAAAGCCGCAGCCTATCAAGAACAAAAAGAGACATTATCAAACACCTCCACGTGGACAAGTGATCTTCCAGAGCTCATTCGGCTACGGGCTCCTTTTAACTTTGCCTTATGAGTTTGTGTAGCCCATCTTGAGCAATGTCCAGCTTGGTCCACCTTGCTGGTGTGCCCTCCGCCTCATGAGCATGCTACAGAGCTTCCAGGAGTGTACGCCCTCATGATATATGCATGAGGGCTTTCATTCAACAGCCTGGAACTAGGGAGAACATATTGTACTGGTACATCTTCCTTTCTGAAGCTGGTCACCCCGTGCGCACCTTTGGCCTTGAAGCATCAGGATAATTCGGCTGGTCTACCTATGCTCCATCATTGATCATTGCTCTGATCCCCGATGGCTGTAGGGGCCTGGAGCCTTTGCACCATTTTTGACAGGCTGTCTTACCTGCTCCGCAGCGGCATGTACTCCCTGATGTTCAATGGTTGCGCACCTCCGAAAGATACCCACCCTCGATTTGCACCTTTGGAGTGTGACTTCTTGGTTGTGTCTGATGTATTTACTTGCTGATCACATCAGGACTTGAATTGAGTTGTTAGGCCCTGTTGGCTTCAGGATGTTCGTAATTTGACTGTAAGTTTTGTTTCAAGTCGAATACCTTCACAGCCCCCTCAGCTGTCCTCAGCACGTCCAGAATATACATAATCACTAATGACACTTATACCGGCCCCAGCCCTTTCAGTTACTCAAGCTGTTGAGATAATTCCACAAACGACCCTACCCTGGTCTGAGACCTATACCCAGGAGGGAGGTTTTACTTCATTGCCCCGTTGTCAAGCCCCTGGAAGGAATAATCTTATATAAGTACCCGATAATATCCTCACTTCTTCACACCCTCCACACAATACCCACCGCACAACATACTAAACTACTCTCACTTAATGTAAGGGCATTGAATTACCTGACTAAGAGACAGCAAATATGGCGATGTCTGTTTTTACAGGACTTCAATGTCATTTTCTCCAGGAGATTTATTTCCTGAGGGAGGCGCTCTTACGTTTCACCCAAAATATCCTCACCGCTTCAGCGTGCACGCCCCCACAGGAGTGACCATCATGTGTAAGGCAGGCTTCTGAACTAAGATACTGAAGACAGTGCAATATGTCAAAGGTCGCTAGATGAAAATTACCCTTCAACGGTGTGAGAAGTTGGCATAGCATATGCTGTCCACTAGTTATAGTGGGCACCTTGCACCAGTCCAAACAACCCCTTAGAGGTGATAGGTTAAAGACAACCTTCATTGAAAGCTATCCTAGTGGTAGCTATGGAGAGCAACCTTCAGGCTAAGTCTTGGAGGAATGTAAAGCAGTTGTTTTACCAGTCAATAATCTCTTGAATGACCAAATGAAAGGAGAACCACACCAGGTATATATATACAATATATGTATTTATTCTAAACACACCCTACTAGTCACTTTATGAGGCTAGAGGTCAAAACACATAAGTTACACTTAATAGCACACATTAAATTAGCACAATATATGTTGAGCCCTAGGGGCATACCAAACCATATATTAAGAAAGTGGTATAAGAACCACAACTTGACTAGACACCAGGCCTAGAGCCTGTTGAATCACTGGGGCCACAAGCAACCACCCAAGGTAGTGACACAGGTGACCCACGGGGGACGCATGCAGTGTGAGAACACAACCGCGAGACGCTCTTAGCTTCTATGGGGAAAGTTGCGGTTAGAAATTTAAAGACAAACGACACTTAGGAGAGATCTTTGAGCAAACCCCTTTAGACTTAAGGGGTTCTAGGGCCAACACCCACGGGAGCACCGGAGTTCTCGAGTTACCTCACCCAGGGTAGCCGGGTGCATAGGTGTCCTTTGGTGTCGGGAATCATCATTGATTTCAACGGCGATCTGATGCAAAGTGCTGCTGCCGTAGAAGTGGAAAGTGTTCGGTGTGATCCAAGCCTGGATTGAAGATGAAAAGGATCTGAAAGCAGAGGGGACAGAGTCTGGGTCACGTGCCAGTGACCAGGGGCACGATAGTCGAAGGCCCACTGATGTCAGGTGATTTCAGGTGAAAGAGGTGAAGATTGACTATTCACCCACGAGGACAAGGAGGCGTGGACGACGACCAGGATCTGGAATCGAGCTGTCCCACAATGTCGAGTGCTGCGGTGTCGGTTCCCGGATTGGACCAAACAAGACCTGGCAACAGCAATACACGCAGGAATCAAAGAAATGTTTTGGTGTGGACCAGCAAGTTCCAAGGGACTCACCACGGGGTGGGGGGTCAGGGCACGTCTGGAGCAACCAGGGAAGCCCAAGGAAAATCAGAGTTGCCTTCATAGGGTCGATGGACCAGGGATCGCGAAGGGGCCCGAGCGGAAATGCAAGAAGCGAGCTAACGGAACACTCGTGGAGTATAGGCCCACAATCTTCGGTGCCGATGGTGCTTGGCATTTGGGCTACAAGTAACCCAAAGCACAACTTCAAGAGACGTTGTGTAGTCAATGCACTTGCAAATGTGCACGGTGCACAGGAGTTCCAGTTTCACGTCACTCATGAAGGCTGCGTGTCTCAGCTTTGCTGGGGACTCGGGTCGGCCTCTGAGAAGTCTGGAAATCCTCTTCCTGGGCTGCAAATACTTCGGAGTTTGGTGGGAGCTTCGGAGATGCAGACCGGCAAATGCTTTGTTCGTGCCTGCCAAGCAGGGGAGTCACTCCTGGACCCCAAGGGAGATTCTTCCGTCCTCTAGTCTTTAGTAGAGCAACGAAGTTCCAGGATTCAGTTTCAGAGTTTCGTCCAGGTGTAATCTAAAGTCCTGTTGCAAGGGGTTCCTTACTTATACCTAAGAAAGGGGTTGTACATACTCTGGGGAACCACCTATGGGAGGGTCTGAAAAGAGGGGTGGCTACACCCATTTCCTTTGTCCAGTTTCGCGCCAGTGCAGGGCTGGTAGGCCCTGCGACCGGTTTGAACTGGACTATGCACAGGGACACCAAATGTGCCCCCAGTGCAAACTTCAAAGCACTCTCAGAGTGCACCCACCCAACCCGAATACACTAAAGCCTGTCTGGGACTGTGACAGGAAACCTATTGTCCAGTCCTACCCTGCCGGAGTTTTGGTCAGCAGCAGGAGGCCAGACTTGTGTCTTTATCGCAGCATCCATTTTGTGATGCCAGGGCTCTTTTAAACTGGTACCAGGTATACTGGTGTGTACATGTCTCTCCCTCTAGAAGGTTGGAATTCTACCCCCGCCGCCAGGACTGGCAGGGGGTAGGATTCCAAAGTGTTTGACACCAAACACAACTTATTTCCATGCAGCCCTTCCAAAGTTAGCGTTTACCGCGAGGTTATGATGCACTTAAGAGTATATGATCTGGCTGCATCACAGAACAGCCCCAGAGAATAGATTCTGAAGGCTGCAGAGGGGTCCTGCTCGTGCATGGGCACCCTCTCACACGAAACCAAGCACCCTGCCTTCAGGATTGATAAGGCCTGCCATAGGGGTGACTGATAGATTTCTATGTGCAGTGATTAAAGGTAGATATAGGTATCCTATATCTTAGTAAGGGGTGCATGCACCGCATTACCCAGGCTGCAGTAGCAGTCCTTTGGTGTCATTTTGGAAGGCTTCCCAGGGGTGCAATAATACATGCTGCAGCCCCTGGTAGGCCTCTGGGGTACCTATGCCCTGAGTACCGGGCGTACCATATACTAGGGACTCACAAGGGTACCACTGTAACCAAATTGGAGTGTACCTAAAGTACTTGCAATCAATTTAGAGAGGAAGCAGCTAGGCTGGGGTCCTGGATAGCAGGACCCCAGCCAGACTAAAGTCGAAAAACAGAGCAACACCAGCAAAAAGTGGCGGTAACCACAGTAAACAGATCCTACTCTCCTACAAACAGGGTCCCTGCCTAATCACGCTTCTTAATGTTTATGCCCCTAATCAGACACAAGACCCTTTCCTTAGGACATTATTGCGGGAACAGCTGACGAACAAGAGCAGTGACATAGTTTACGGTGGGCCTTGAATTTGGTATGGGACCCTCAGCTAGACCGTACTGCTACCTCCTTACAGGGCACAGTTGTGATGTCTGTAGTGCTTAAAAAAGATATTAAAGACCTGGGCTTAGTGGATGCATGGAGGTATAGGCACTCTGACTCCCGTGGTTATTCTTTCTATTCGCATATACATATATACTCCAGAATAAATCACCTCTTCATCACTCACTCCCTGCTCCGAGAGTTAGAAACTGTCTCCATCTCGGACATTTCCATCTCTGATCACACTCATGTTGAAATTGTGTGCAACTGGGGTAGGAACTTTCAAAAGGTCCAGCCGCATTAGCGATTTTCTGCGCAACTTCTCAGAGACCCGGTAGATGTTGCTGAGATCCAAAAAGGGATCACAAACTACTTTGACCTCAATTACCTTCTGGAGACCTCGGGCCACACCCTCAGGGATGTGGTTAAAGCCACTATTAGGGGAGTCATTTTTGCTATTGCTCGTGCGAGAGAGTCCCAATTGGTTGAGGCAGGTTTAACTTCGGAGCTTAAAACTCTTGTGTGCCTCGATCAATCCACTTCCTCCCAACGCAGTAAGAGGCAGCAGGCCACGTTGAACCCATAGAATGAATAAATAAGAGATGTTCTTGCTTGCCCTAGAACAGCATTTCTCCGAGGGGGGGTTTAAGTGGGAGCACTTCTAGCTCATAAATTACACCAGCAGCATGCTTGTAGACATATAGCTAAGATTAACAGTGACAATAGGTGCCGGAGAACTGCTGAACAGACGAACCAGCAGGTATTCCATGGCGTCTATCAAACTCTCTACGCTGGGGAAAACACCTCATGTGAACTTATAGACTCCTATCTTAGCTCTTGTGCCTGGGACTCTATGGACTCATCCCGCACTGTACTTCTAGAAGCCACTATTACCCTTGCTGAACTGCAGCACTCTCTATGGGACGTACCCATGGTAAAACGCCTGACTCAGATGGGCTACCCGTTGCTTTCTACCGAGCCTTTCTTCCCCTCATCAAGGACCACATGCTAGCACTCTTTAATTCTTTCTCCTCCAAAACAGGTCTCACCTCGACAAGGACTGCAGCGGAGATTGCCCACATCCCCAAACCCAGTAAAGACCCCTCTCTCTGCACCTCCTATCACCCCATTGTTCTTATAATCACAGATGTCAAGATCTACACCAAGATTTGGGCAAATTGCCTGGTTGGCTTCATTCGTAATCGGCAAAGGGTGGATAACATCTGTTGGTTGCTCTTCTGGTGGAGAAATCCCATCACCATGATATCTCTGCCTTCCTTCTCTCGCTTGATGGGGAGAAGGCTTTTGACAGGGTTGGTTGGCCATTTCTCAGAGCAGTGCTTTCAAAGATTAGTCTTGGGCCAGGCATGCTTTCCTGAATCCTGGCCTCGTACGGGCCTCTACTGCCACCATTCGAGTCAATGGCCAACACAAAAGCCAATTCACTTAGCGAGAGACACTCGACAGGGGTTCCCACTCTTACCCTTGTTGTTTGCCCTAGCATTGGAAATCCCTGGCCATCCCTACCCGTCAGATGGAGTTCATCCTAGGCATCCCTTTTGGCAGGGGCCCTCACAAACTAAGTTTGTTTGCAGATGACCTATTGCTCACTCTTACCCGGCCTGCAACCTCTCTCCCTGCAGTGGTTAATGCTTTGACTGACTTCGAACAGTTCTTTAGCTTTAAGGTCAATATGTCCAAGTCTCAAACCTAAATTCTCACGATACCGAAACTGGACCTCCGCCATACAGTCCCTTACCCCCTTCCAATGGGCCCCACATGCCATCCGATACCTAGATCTCAACCTGACCTCCACCTTGTCGACCTGGACGAGAGCTAATTGGGCATCCTATTTAAAATCTATCTTAGATGATTTTTATTGATGGAGGGCCCTGCATGTGTCCTGGCTTGTTGTTATAAAACAAGGGGTAACCCAATTATAGTCAAAGGACCTGGGTAGCAAGTATTATAATCAACAAATGGTCCTAGACATTAACTCAGCCTATACAATGTAATGATACAATTCAATCAATCACTTTTTTCAGTCTTGAATTAAATCAAATATAATTCATATAAGTCAGAACATGACAGATACAGTAGTCCAGAGCATCAAATAGTACAAAAAATACACAGAAAACCAAGTCGATATGTCTCAAAAAAATCCGAGAGACTTCCTTCATTTAATATATATTTTTGAAGATATGAAATATATACACATATTTACAAACAGGGTTCAGTATCAATAAGAGTGCACAGGAAAGGGTGAAAGTAAGTGCTCGTGTAAAGCGACCAAGAAGGTCAGTGTAGAAAAAAATTGAATTATTTAAAAACAATAGATCAGCCTGTCCTAAAAATTGCTCGGAAAAAATGTTGTTCTTTCTTGCTGGCACGTAATTGAATAGTCCTCCGTATTCCTGAATTGGCACAGGAGACAACGGGAAAGGGAGGAGGGGAGAAAGGCCGGGAAACTTAGGTACAGGCTCCACAATAAGGGGGGGAATGTCGACGTTTCGACCCAAAACAAGATACTGAGTGGTTAGGTTCCTCAGGGGCGGGTCTTCATCAGGACGAGGGAGGGGGGAAAAGGGCAATGTGCACGTTGATGTAATGACCCCAATATCAATGGTCAGCCTCAATCGGTGTGCCACGTGTACGGTGTTAATCCGCACCCAGACGTAATGTTAATGTGCTAGGTTGAGCACAACACGCCGTCCCTTGCAATAGTTCTTAATCTTCAATGACAAAACACTTCCATTAGGTTTCAAAACTGCCAAACAATTGCCTCAGTACACGCTCTGTAACGGCTCCCGAGTCGCCTCAAACAAATGCGGAGGGTGTTGAAGCAGGAGGAGGAGACGGCGTTGACCTACTTCATCATGGAAAGAGTCGAGTCGAGGATGACCCCTAGGTTGCGTGCGTGGTTGGTAGGTGTAGGGGATACTCCTTGCGCAGTTGCCCACCAGGAGTCGTCCCAGGCCAAGGGGGTGGGTCCAAAGATGAGGACCTCCGTCTTGTCTGAGTTCAGCTTCAGTCGGCTGTTTCTCATCCAGTCGGCGACGGTCTTCATTCTTTCGTGGAGGTTGGTTTTGGCGGTGTGGGGGTCTTTGGTGAGGGAGAGGATCAGCTGGACTTCGTAGGGGTAGGAGATGATGTTGAGGTTGTGCCGTCATGTGACGTGGGCGGGCGGTGACATGTAGACGTTGAACAACGTTTGGCTGAGGGATGAGCCTTGGGCTACGCTGCAGAGGATTCCGGCGTCGTAGAGGCGTGTTCGTAGTATGCAGTGGCACACCGTGTCAAAGGCGGCTGACAGGCCCAGGAGAATGAGGGCTGCAGTATCTGCGTTGTCAAGCATGGTCCTGATGTTATCGGTGGCAGCGATGAGGGCAGTTTAGGTGCTGGGGTTGCTGCGGAACCCGGACTGGGACGGGTCCAGGATGCTGTTCTCCTCGAGGAAGCTGGTCAGTTGTTTGTTGAAGGCCTTTTCGATGACCTTCAACGGGAACGGGAGCAGGGAGATGGGTCGGATGTTCTTGAGGTCCTTGGGGTCTGCCTTGGGTTTCTTGAGTAAGGCGTTGATCTCTGCACGCTTCCAGCTGTCTCGAAGGAGATGTTGATGGTTTTCCAGAGATGGGGTGCGATAGTGCTGCTGGATTTTTTGAAGATGTGGTGTGGGCAGGGGTCTTCCGGGGATCCAGAGTGGATGGTGTTCATGATCTTGATGGTGTCGTCGTCGTTGGTCCAGGAGAGCAGGCGGTTGGTGCGGGTGGTGTTCGTGGGAGCGGGGGTCTCAGTGATTGCCGGGGTGGTGATGGCGTCGAAGCTGTTGTGGATGTCTGTGATCTTGCGATGGAAGAAGGTGGCCAGAGAGGTGCACAGATCTTGTGAAGGTGTGATGTCGTTGGTGTTGGAGCTTGGGTTGGAGAGTTCTTTCACTATGTTGAAGAGCTCTTTCCTGTTGTGTGCGTTGTTGTCTAGGTGGTCTTTGAAGGAGGTCCTTGTGGCGGATCTGATGAGGTGGTGGTGTCTGTGGGTGGCGTTCTTGTGGGCTGCGTTGCTTTCCAGTGTTCGTTCACGGATCCAGATTTTTGCGATTTTTCGGCAGGTTCGCTTGGAGGCCTGGAGGTCTTTGGTGAACCAGCTGGCTTTCTTGCTGGTGTGGCTTCTTAAGCAGGGCGAGGGTGTTGGCGCAGTCATTGATCCACTGTCTGAGGTAACGGGCTGCGGCGTCGAGGTCGGTCAGTTCTGCGGGTGGCTTCTGGGCGAGGCTGGTGGTTAGCTGATCTTCGTGACTTTGCTCCAGCGGCGGCAAGGCATCTGCTAGGTGCGGTAGTACGTTTCCGGAGGGTGAAGTGGATGCAGCTTTGGTTGATCCAGTGGAGTTCGGTGGTGTGGTTGAAGAAGACGTGGGAGCTTGCAGAAAAGATGGGGTCAAGAGTGTGTCCGGCGGAGTGGTTGGGTGTTATGATCAGTTGTCTAAGTCCGAGGTTGGCGAGGTTGGCGATCAAGGTGGAAGAGTTGGAGTAGTTGTTTTTCTCGAGGTGAAAGTTCAGGTCCCCGAGGAGGTTGTAGTCCCTGGAGGCGAGGGCGTGTGTGCTGATGAAGTCGGCGAACTGAGGTCGGGGTCCAGGGGGTCTGTAGATGAGGGTACCTGTGAGGGTGGTGTTGGGGTGGATCTGAAAGTGCAGGTATTCGGCGGTGCTAAGGGTGTGGTCGGTGTAAGTCGAGATTTTGAGAGTGTTCCTGTGGATGATGGCAATTCCTCCTCCTGCTCCGTTGGTGCCATCCTTGCGGGTGATCTTGTTCGACAGCGTGTTTGTGGGCGGCGCAGGTGTTGAGCAGGATGCATCTGAGGAAGTTGAGTTCTTCGGTAGGTGGGTTTGGGCGGGCCGGATGCTGTTGAAGCTGCAGATGCGAAGGGAGAAGGGTCCTTGGGTGCGCTTCGGGGCGGCCAGGCAGCTGGTGCGTGATCGTCCGACGTTGAGTGAGTGGAGGGCACTGTAGTTGTAGCGGAGTCGGGCGTCGTGGTGTTTGCGAGGGCCAGCGGTTCTGGCGCTGGGCGCGGTCCAGGCGCAGACGGGCTGCGCGGCCTCTATATGAGGGGAAGTGGGAGGGAGGAGCAGCTGGGAGGTGGGAGCGGGTGGTGAATGGGAGGGCGGGGGGTGGGGTCGCAGGGACGCATCGGCGGGAAAAACGGGCGAGGGGCACCAAATTGGTGAAAAAGAATAGTCAAAATAGGCACAGAGAGAGTATAGAGTAAGTTGGGCACAGAAATAACAAAGGAGAACAGAATCAGGCAGAACAAAGCGGGTGCGGGCGGCGAGGCAGGCGTGAAACAGCAATTAGGCACAATGAAGAAGCAATATGGGCACAGAGTGAACAATTAGGCACACAACAACACAGTTAAGGCAATTCCATGCGGGTACAGGCAGCGAGGCAGGCACAGTCAGGTGGCACCGTGCAGCAGCGTGTGGAGCGACCTGCCTGCGAGCAGGGTCAGAGGATTGATGTTCTGCAGCTCTTGGTGCTTAGTGTAGAGCTACTTGCTATACTGTTCCTGTTGAGTAAAAAATATCCTCGCTTTCCTCCCAAGAATCACAGGCATAGACAACCAATTTCACCCCCAAGTGACACATCATAAAAAATACAAAACTGTCACATACTTTCAACTTACCGTTATAATCTTTGCAAAAACAATGCAGAAAACAGGATGCGTTGCACCATTAAACAGCGCTGCCAATGTGCCCAAGGTTATGTATGGCCATTCTGATTTGTTCAAACTCAAAATTCTGAAGAAAGAAACATTTGGAAGATCATCCTAGAAAAGAAAAATGGAAGCCAGTTATATTCTATTAGTACGTGCCTGTCGTTGCTGGGTGAAACAACTCTATAGGAGTATTAACCGAGGGTTTCAATTATGAAAAAAGAAAGGCGTGCTGAGAAAAGTTTCTAACTAGGCATCAATATTAGGTCCAACTCTGTATGCAATAATTTAAAACTTAGGTCCTGATTATGGGTATGCTGGCAAAACCAGCTAGGAATTTCCTCAGAGAGAGAGAGAGATACCAGTACCACAGGGCACGACATTTCATTTATGGCAACATCCCCATGGTATCTGGAGCTTCAGAGTTGGCAATGGAGATTACTTGCAAAATTCAGTGTTTGAGCACAGTTGTCCTCTCATTTTTCCTCATTACGGGCACTTTTCATCTTCATATTTCACAGGGTTTTTCTAGTGAACTGTGTAGGGGCCAAATATCAGGGAAGGTGGGCAATACCACAAAACATTTTTGAGTGCAGCACTATTTCATGCCCTCGAAAGTGCTTGCTTCAAACACTTTTTACCACTGTATTTTGAAACAGGTTTCTGTCAGTGTGTTGTGAGGTGATTTAATGATGCTGTATTGTGGTTGTTGAGTTGCGTTCTGTTATTATTGTTTTGTTTTGATGTGCCCTGTTATGTTTTAAACGTGTAGTGTTTCTTTGTGCATATCATTGTGTTATGTTTACTTAATTGCTCTAAATATGCCAAAAAATGCTGCTATATTTCCCACCAGAAGCAGTATATGCTTGAAGGTTCCTGTGATAAGGACCCATTACAAAATGTGAAATAGCTCTGCTACAGCTTCACCTACTTTAGATAACAAGTCAGCCCAAAACGGTGGCAGAAGCTGTGCCTTAACTTGGCGCTCCCATATGATACAGCGCTGAAGTCACAGAAAGAATCCTGCTTTCATAATACGGTGGTAAAATATATTTGGAGCAAGCAAAGAAGTGCCTTCACTTGCCACCAATAACATGAAATAGTGCCAGTGAACATGTTTTGTGATACGGCTCTATGGGCCCGATGTAGGTAATTAGTATTTACCGATTCGTAAATACCGAATCTTACCGATTCGGTATTTACAAATCGGCAAATGCTATGTAGGTATTTTTACCGATTTATTTACCGAATCTGTAACATTCGGTAATTACTGAATCGGTATTTACCGATTCGGTAATTGCCATTGATTCCTATGGGCTTGAGGCCCATAGGAACCAATGGCAATTACCGAATCGGTAAATACTGATTCGGTAAAATTACTGAATTGACAAGGGGGACAGGGTGTCACTTTGACACCCTGTTGCACCCCTGATTCAGGCCTGTGTGCCATCTGACACACATACATGCCCTTAGGGCATGTATGTGTGCCACATGGCACAGGTGTACATACACAAATGTTCATGTACACAGGAATTCGTTATTTACCGTCAAATAGTATTTGATGGTAAATAACGAATTCTGAAGGGCCGGTGGCACTGTTTTCAGTGCCACCTACATCACAAATTAGCGATTCGGTAAATTTACCGATTCGGTAATTTACAGAATCGGTAAATTTACTGAATCTGTAAATATACCGAATTGGTAAATTTAAGGCCCCCTACATCTGAAACTCCAAATACCGGTCGGACCGGTATTTGGCCTCCTACATCTGGCCCTATATGTGCAGTGTTTGCGGCTAAAGTCTTAATTCTGATTTGGGCAAAAACTCCTGTTTTGCTTTAGCCCAAATCGGGATAGCACTAACTAATAAGGGGCTTAGCTTAACTTTCTTTATGGAGCTGATGTGGGGGGTCTATATTAGTCAACTAGCATAGATGCAACAATTATGCGCAATTCTATTGGGTCACTAGAATGATGGAGACACCCATTTCATTTTGCTGAAAATAAAAGAAAGGGGTCTAGAACTTGTTAGTGCAACTTTCTATATAACAAATAATGGCTATGGCATAAATAATTTGCATTTGAAAAAACGCCATGTTTTTTTAAGTTGGCAAGGCTAGGCCCTAACTCTATTTAGAATATAAACATGACCATGTGTTCTTTCTTACTGTCTCAACATGCAGCAAATGTTGACAGAATGAATATTGAACATAATATGTATTGTATGTGTATTGTGATCCTGCCATTCTGTCATTCTGCCAGGTTGAACCAGAGTGTTTTGGGGCCAGATAGGGGTCAACGGACCGTGGGAGGCAGATTGATATTCTGCAGCTCTTGGTCCTTAGTGTAGAGCTACTTGCTCTACTGTTCCTAATGAGCACCACACTAGTTGGCTGGTCACGGCAGCTCAATTTGCTTTGGTAATGCATTGCGGGAACTTAGGGCCCGATGTAGGTAATTCTTATTTACCACTTCTTAAATACCGAATTTTACCGATTCGGTATTTAAGAAGTGGTAAATATGAAGGGGGGAGATGTAGGTATTACAGATTCTGTAAATACCGAATCTTTAAGATTCGGTATTTACCGAATCTGTAAATACCGAATCGGTATTGCCCATTGATTCCTATGGGCCTTGAAGCCCATAGGAATCAATGGGCAATACCGATTCTGTAATTACAGAATCGGTAAATACCGAATTTTGCAAGGGTGTAGGGGGTGTCACTTTGACACCCTCTGGCACCCCAAAAATAGGCATGTGCGCCATGTGGCACACAGACATGCCCTAAAGGCATGTCTGTCTGTCACATGGCTAGGTGTGCATGCACACATGTGCATGCACACCTGAATTCGGTATTTTAACATCCAATTGGATTGGGTGGTAAAATACCGAATCTGACAGGCCTGCGGCACTCAAAGATGTGCTACCTACATGTGCTTTTACAGAATCGGTATTTTTACCGAGTCTGTATTTACCGATTCGGTAATTTTACCGAATCTGTAAATACAGATTCGGTAAAATACCTATTCTGTAAAGCATGCTCCTACATCTGAAAACCCTAATACCGGTCGGAAACGGCCGAAATCGGCCGTTCCCGACCGGTATTAGGGCTCCTACATCTGGCCCTAGGATCTTAATTGCAAAAGTAACAAGCACTGGCGTTGCCAATAGGTTTCGCATTTGGAAAATTGGAGCCATTGGTTTTGTAAATGACATTTTATATTTATATATCGTTATTGGCATTGTCAATAACAATTTATAAAATGTCATTTACAAAACCAATAGCTCCAACTTTCCAAATGCGAAACCTATTGGCAACGCCAGTGCTTGTTTTAGTTGCCGATGATGTGCATTATCAGCAAATAAAAATCAAGCATTTTGCATAGGGGATAGGTTGGAGTTTAATTAGGTAACAAAAGGAAACAGCATGTGTGCTTACATGTGTCTACATGCTAGCACATTGAAGTTATATCTTTGACCAATAGGCACACACACCGTTTAAAAACAGACCTCAAGGCAATATTCTGCACTCGCACATAAATCACAGGAGCAAAGGCAGACAGAAGGCACACATAAACACGCTATATACTACACTATCATAATTGCTGCCATTGGAGTTATTCAACACTGGAAGGTCAAATTATGTGGCAGGGTTGATTCAATTATACATCAATAAGACGCAAATTAAGTGGCGTAAAACGGCACATTTTGTAATAGTATTACTTTATTTTGTCATTTTTATACATCGTAACTCTCCACAAAGATATTTCATGTGGTTTTTACCAGTTTAAATCTATAATGCAGCATTAAATGACTGAAAGATGACTAGTCAACCTTTGAAAATGCTTTCAACTGCGCAGGAGCACATGTCGCCATCCTTTTATTATCTGTTGATCTGTTTGTGGTAAAAAACATTTTTTGTGCTAAAATCTGCAGATTATTCAACAGATGATGGGTTGTGCGGCAAATCCATCTTCATGCGGAAACGGCTAGGACCGGAGAATTGCATAAATTGCATAAATTCCACTGGCCTTGGTTATGAGGGGATCAAGACAGCATTTAGAGAGAGAAAGGTGGGAAAGAGAAAGTGGCAGAGAAAGGGCGTAAAAAAGATAGAAACACAGAGAAAAAGATGGGCCAATTGTGAGGAATAGAATAATAAAAAAAGGGGAACATTAAATTATAGTTGTGTGGAAATGAGTATGTGTATCCAAAGTATAAACAGAGCATTAATAGAGTTAGCATACCTGGTCCAAAACTTATCAGCGACACCATCTTCGCCCTTCCTTATTGGAAGGACATAAATTACAAAATGAATAGCAGGGCCAGTCTATGAAGTGTTAACAGCTGCGTGAAGATTAGTTGCATGAAATAAAATACGTTGGAAGACTGGGTGTAAGAGGCAGAGTTCCAAAGTAAACACAAACGTACCAAAGGCTGTCTGCTTTTCTCATTGCAATACGTGCCACTGTGGATTACAGGTTTTGTGTGGTCTGCAAGGAATGGCAATTGTCGAACATATTGCATTACAAGTCCCATGTTCAACAGCCGCGCTGGTGTGCCATTAGGTTCTGTGTAAGTATTTAAAGTGTATCAGGTGCAGCCTGTAGCTCGTTGATAAGGCCTTGGACTGGGAGCAGCAATACATCCATTGTTCATCGCTGATCATTACATTGAAGTCGTCCGACCAGGTCTGTAGGGCAGAGGGAGAGCAGATAGGTGCAGTCAGCTGCATACCAGCATAGATGTGCGTGATGAGCTTGTAGGGGGAGGGGTCAGTAAGAATTTCCTCCAGCACTACAAACGTGGGGGGGTGGGGGGGCTGCAGGGAACTTGACATGGAGGCCTCGCAGCGACGCTCTGAGCGGATTGTAAAGAACTAACGGAGAAGAGGTTGCAGTATTCACTTGTTTATTAAGTGGAAAGCCAACACAGCATGAGGTCAGGGGGAGAAGGCAGAAGGAGCGTCTGAAACGGCAGGTCAGATGCGCGAAGGGAAGCCGGATGGGGGCGGGAGAATAGGGAGAGGAGATGCGCGTGGATGGGGGCGGGAGAGCCTGTTGGGGGGCAGGAATGCTCGTGAGAGATTTGGAATCGTCGTTTGCAAAATGGAGGTCTTACTTCTTGGGGCAGCGGCCACACACGCACTAAAACAAGCTATCCTTAGAAGTGGCTAAGGCACCATTAATCATTAAAAATGAACAAAGTTACTTTTTCACGCTGCATTGCTTTTATCAAATGAATGATAAGGCATGATTTGATAAGTGTGAAGGGGGAAGACTAAGAGACTAAACGTGAAAGTGCCACCAGCGTTGTCGAGTAACAGAGGGCTTCAAGAGGCTGCAGGGGCTGGGGCGGCGCTCTCTGTCTCGGCGATTAAAGCTCGAGTAGTGGCTTCAGCTTTGCATCTGCAATCAACCCTCACATTCCTGTTGCTCTCTAAAGCCGAAAAAAAGCAAGCTTTCACCAGGACAATGCGAAAATGCGAGACCTACCGCATTACTAATGGTTGTTTGCAAAAGCGCCCCGTGCAGCGTTTTCACTTCAATGTGCGCCTTTCCTTAGTCACAGCTCGTCTGAACAAAGGGGCGGGGCCGCCATTCACGTGAAAGCGCCTTTTACAACCAAAAGTTAAACAAGGGAAGCCGGATGGGGGCGGAAGAGCCTGGTGGGGGGGGCGGGAATGCAAGCGAGGGGAGGAGAAGTGTGGCAGGCAGATGCGCGGAGGGAAGCCGGATGGGGGCGGGGGTTTCTGTGTTTTTGAATGAATGCTGTTTGCGGATTAGGGAGATGCGCGTGCTTGTGTGGTCACGTGACCCGCTTTTGTGGCCACGTGACCTCACATGCACTGTGAAGAAACCGCAGTGGTTTCACTAGTCGATCGAGCCCTTGAATTTTCGCCTATTACATTCGCAAGCGAATGATAATAGGCGAAACCTAAAAACGGAATCAGCACAGCAACAACTTCACACCTTGGCCGAGCGGAGCTAATTATTTGAGACAGCTGCGCCTTTGGTTTATTTTATATCCCCCAGAGGTCCTGCAACATCTCAGAAGCTGCTAGTAGTTCGTGCCTAACGCATTTTAGTACAGACAAATGCACAAAAATTAGTTTGTCTAACCCCTTATGCGTGGTACTTGGCAGGGTTGCGGTTCAGCTTACCACAGCCAGGCATAATGCTTTGCTTATGCTTGCCTACACTCATTCACCAACAAACATATCTTTGAGAGCAATAGTTATTCTTAGAAGTAGTACATGGTAAACATCATCATCATCAAACCAATACTCAAAATATCATCAGACTTTTTTTTATTGCGGACCTTTCTAAAGTCCTTGAACATTTTTGTAGGGGGGGGGGATTGTCTATTCGATTCATATTTCAAATGGAAATAATAAAGAAGTTATGCTTTTATATCCCATCCTTGTGCATTTTGCACAGCCATCCAGTAAAAGAGAAATGGGTAATAGTCAATACATTTGGCAAATATTAAGCACCTGAAAAGTTTTAAAACCCTGGCTTCTCCCAATATTCAATGCTTACTGTTATCTGCCAGTACGACTAAATATCTCTATGCACTCTGTATTTAACGTTCAGCATAGCGTAATCTCACCCCAAATATTCTGCCACTGTGCTAATACTAGCATCATAGCAAGAATGATGGGACCCCCTCAACAGTTAATTACAGCCAGGGAACAGAGGGGAAAGAAAAGACACAACTAGAAATACAATGTTCCCACAATGGCCACAATGTTGTGTTTGATTGTATGCCACCAGGGGTATAATTATTTGGGCAAATTGTTTTTCTATGTTTATAGCTATTGTCATATTATGTCTTTTCTATTGTATGAACCATGAAAATATTTATGAAATGTATATGTAGTAAAATGTTTCTTTTATGAAGTATAATGAAAAAATATAAAAATATTAAAGCATTTGATAAATTGAAAATAAAAAGCTTTACATATTTTCGAAGAAAGTAAAAAGGAATGTTGTGTCTCTGTCACCTATATCATATTAAGAATAGGATTCATACCAGTATTGAAACATTGTGGCCATTGTGGGAACATTGTATTTCTAGTTGTAATACTAGCATCATACCCTAATTATGTGTTTTGCTCTTCCTGGATACAATTTGATTGAGCTGCCGAAAATCCAGTTCTCCTAGTTTGGGGCGTGGTTCAGTTCTGGACTGTGGAGGCTGGAATAAATATAAACTGTTCATAAAAGGGTGCAGCTCCATAGGCCGCCACTAGAACAGTCTGAAGCCAAGATTTTCCATTTACTGCAAAACACAGTGCACAGCGATTATGCACAACGGGAGAAGCAAGTCGGGAATCTACCCCGAAATACCAGTACAACTCTGACCTCTATAGGGCCATAGAGTAGTAGGAAAAACAGAATAGAAAGAGGAACGAGAAAGGGCTCCCAATCTAAATCACCCTAAGGGCACCAGTTAGGTCACAGCCACAGATGGTTGCGATATTGTATATTGATCCCCAGAAATAATGAGGTGTTGGGCTGATCGATCTCTGGAGGTTACATGACCCGGGTATACAAAAGTACACCTTTTAATCAGCCGCCCATGCCAGTTATTCACGAATAGATCATATACTGACACATCGAGGGGGCGAGGGGTGGTTCGCTAACGCAAGAATTGGACCCCGTGGTATATCAGATCACTCCCCGGTGGAAATAACGGTGAGATGCCCGACCCGCCAATATGCTTTGCCACCCAGATTGAATGCATGTTTTTTTCAGAATAAAGAGATTGCCCAAAGGGCTCAGGAGCGAGCGCAACTTTACTTTCAGGAGAATGAAGGGTCTGTGGAAGAGGCTGGCCCTCTCTGGGAAGCGTTTAAGCCGGTAATGAGAGGGCACGTCCAAGCATGTATAGGGGCAGAAAACAAGGAGAGAAAATTGCATTGTGATAAGCTAGAGATGGCCATACTTGAGTTAGAAGCACTATATTTGGCAGGTGGGAGACAGGATAGGGAGCTGGCGCACCAAGTTGACCTTCGTAGACGCGAACTTCTGGATATGGCGAGTAATGCAGCGAGGTCGGCTGCCCTGCAACGCAGAAAAGAGTATATGATTTAGGGGATAAAGCTAATAAAATAATTGAATGGTTAGAAATACGCGACAGAGAGAGGAACTGGGTGGTGTAAATAATGGACAGAGATGGGAATAGGCACTCGGCAGGAGAGGCCATAGCACATGTATTCGCTGACTACTATGAGGAGCTTTATGAATCGACTACAGTTAGGTTGGCCCATGACTGTTGTGAACTTTTGGCGGAAATGCATCTACCAGTGATGGCGGAGAAGGACAGAGGATCTATAGACAGGGAGATAACGAGGGAAGAAATAGTGGTGGCCATTCAAGACCTGCAAGCAGGGAAGGCACCGGGACCCAACGGGCTAACGGTGGAACTCTTCAAATGTACTGCCAACACAAATGCTCCATACCTATTAGCCATGTTTAATGAGGCGAGAGACCGTGGTTCGCTACCAACTGACCACCGTACAGCAACAATAGTGGTAATACCCAAAGCAAGTAAACCGGCGGCCAGTGCGATTTGTATAGGCGATCTCATTGTTAAATTTAGAAGTTAAAATTTTGGCTAAGGTTTTGGTGAATAGACTTTTGGTGGCCATTATGACTTTGATGCACCCAGATCAGTTGGGCTTTATGCCCCATCGAAGTACCAGACTCAATTTGCGTCAACTATATGGGGTAATGAATATGGTATGGACCGACCCAGGTGTGGCGGCGGCACTTCTGTCACTCGACGCCCGCATGGCGTTTGACAGTAATGAATGGAACTATCAGTTTGAGGGCTTGAAGAGGTTCAGCTTCGGCTCCCAGTTCCTCTCATTGATCAAGCTGTTATATATGCAACCCATGGCAAGGGTCCACGTTAATGGCTCGGTGTCCCGCTCCTTTACGTACAGAAGGGCATAAGAGAGGGGTGCCCCATCTCGCCGATTTTGTTTGCACAGGCGCTCGAGCCCCTGGTGGTGTGGTCTACAGGGGGATCCGATAATATTGGGTATTCATGGGAGCGACCAGAGGGAGGAAAGAATAACATTATATGCCGACGATGTCCTCTTGTACGCAATGAGACCACGTTTTACAATTAACCGGTTACTCCAGATCTTCAAACTTTTTGAGGGCTACTCCGGGTATCAGATCAATTGGGATAAATCCCTCTTGTATATGCTGTAGGATTGACCACCACCACAACTGGGCGCCGACTCCAAACTCCAGATTAAAGTCAGTTTTAAATACCTGGGCATACAGATTGAAACATCTGACAAAGCATTTCTGGCGGAGAATCTAAAGCCGCAGTTGGAACACCTGAGGAGTGACATCGCACATTGGAGGAAGCTGCCAATCTCCTGATGGGAACAGCAGTTCTCTTCAAGATGATGTCTCTACCTCGAATACTGTATGTTATACAAAACACCCCCTGTCACATACCAGATACATTCTTCAGGGACGTAGACAATGAGTTAAGAACGTTGCAGTGGGACAGGGGGCGCACGGATTGCACTGCCTAAATTGCAAAAAGGGGTGTACGAGGGAGGTTTAGCAATCCCTGACCTTCAAAAGTAATACTAGGCATCGCATCTTATGGTAATTAATGACTGGGCCTTCATGGATAGGAATGACCCGGCATATAGGGTTGATCACTGGGTGATGGGGGCAGGCGGCTATCTGCGGGCACAATATGGCCGGGAGACACAGGACGTACTGCCCCCACATACCCAAATAGTGCTGACCACATGGACTAAGGTTAACCAATTCTTGGGCTGGGAGAACAGAACAGACTCCCCAGTGGGTCAGTGGAATGCTTTGGGAGGTGGGTCGGCTACAGGGCTTCTCAAAATGGAAACTAATCGAAAGCCAGTGTTGTCATTTGCAGAGCTACAGAAAAATTTCCAGTTGGCACCTACGGAGTACTATAAATATCTGCAACTGAAGCATGCGCCAGGCAGCCACCTTAAGGATGCGGATCAGATCCCTGAGTATAGTCCACTAGAAGACAGGTTATTGTTGGACCCAATTTGGGAGAAGGCATTGTCCTATACATGTAAAAACAATTGTCAACAACTCACCGGACTTACTACTCAAGGTGCGAGAGGCGTGGGAATCCGAGGTGGGATTATTAGAGGATGATGATTGGGTGGAGGCAGTGCACAGTCCCAGAGAGGTGGCAATCCGGGCACGATTCCGACTATTCCAATTGCGAATACTGCATAGGTCCTACTATACCAGCACACTCTTGTTTAAATTAGGGCGCATTTTACCCGAGGAGTGTCAGAGGGGGTGTACTCAGATGGGATTGTTTTTTCACATCCTATGGGACTGCCCGATCATACAGAATTACTGGAAGAAAGTGGTTCGGATTATGTCCGAAGCGTTAGAGCAAGAAGTCCCCATGGATGCCAGGTGGCATATATTGTGTGTGTTGAGGGAGCAGAATTGGCCTAATTATCAGAGCATCTGGTTACTGGTGGCTGCAATGGTCACTAAGAGGAATATTGCAGGGGCATGGGGGGCAACTCAGCCGACAAAAGTCTCTCAGTGGAATAAGGACCTGGATTGGTGCTGTGTGGCGGAAAGGACAATCTATGAATGCAGGGGATGCCCCAAGAAATGGGAGATAATCTGGCAGCGATGGGGAGATTATAGGGGGTTCGGAGGGGGCATGACTAGGTAGGTGGGGAGGGTGCCTGCCGAGACAGAGGGTCGGGATAGGTGGACTCCAAAGGGACTGTTGCTTTTACATCATGTTTTCGTATAGCAGAATATGTATGTCACTGGAAACGTATGTAACCCAAATTATTATTATGAACATGCTTGTGAATGCTGACCATTGTTCAATAAAAAGAAGTTAAAAAAAAGAAATAATGAGGTGGGAAGAGTCTGTAAATAGGTTTTGTAGATAAATATTGGGCTATTGTATTGTGAGTCATTTTGTGCCCCCTTAAATGTGATATTTGTTTAACCAATTTGTTTTGTATGTGTCAAAGTCCAACATCGCATGTAAAAAACAGTCATCTTACGTGTTTATGGTGCAATTTGTTAACTAATATTTCTATGTGTGTGTAAAAAGTGTATTTAATTCTAAGATGTAAAAAGACAAACTGCAATCGGTCTCAATTGTGTGAAAAATGTCTTTAGAATTGAAAGGTGTGGGATAGCAAGATATATTTTTGAAATGTTTTCAGAGGGATAATCCATTTATGGACGACAATAGGAACAAGGTATAGATTCCTAATTCGGAAATTGATTGAAATCCATGGTCTGGGAGGCACCCTTTTATGAACAGAACAGGGGCGGCCTTAGGCATGTACAAGCTGTGCACCTGCACAGGGCCTCCAAACCACAGGGGCCACCACGCCAATATATATCCTTAATATGATAATCCTCTGAGGATGGATACATATTTGCGTGGTGGCCCCTGGTAGGAATTTGGCGGCCTCCGGCTCT
Organism: Lissotriton helveticus; assembly: GCF_964261635.1. NCBI lineage: Eukaryota > Metazoa > Chordata > Amphibia > Caudata > Salamandridae > Lissotriton > Lissotriton helveticus. The sequence goes on along the minus strand of NC_136071.1, from coordinate 878,434,564 downwards.
GTTCCACTTCCAAACACCCTGACCCCCCTCTTCACTGGCCTCCGTGCCTGCGTTCCTCCTGGTTCCTGATTGGCTTCTTTTCTTTTTTTCCCTACCCACTGCTGGCCTGCTGGTACCTTCCTGAGCTCCGGGGGGCTCCGCCCCGCCCGGACCCCCTCTTCCGGTGCCCCCTACCTACGCTCCCTGCCCAGGGCCGCCATGAGCCTAGAGCCACCTCTGAACAGAAAATCTAGTTCTCATCATACTCAAAATTTCACAGCTCTTTTCACATCTTGACTACTCCACTTCCAGGTATCTGCCCTCACATTCTTGTCCCCGTCTTAAGTTCACCGCTCACATTGCTACAACATCCCCCTCTCTCATTTATAGCACCTTTTTTTAGTTTCCCAAATTCTAGCTCTCTAAATTGAAGGCTGGTCTTCCTTAGAACTTAGATGTACAAAAGATAGAAACCAAAATAGGGAATAAAATATTCAGCAAGCAGCTGTGTGTGCTCCCAATGGTGTGAATTGTGGTAGAAGAAAAGTATGGGCCATAAGACAGAACAGTAGACACTCCAAGAATCCTTGCCTGGTACATTGTGTAGAAATGTTTCTGCCCCTCTGCAACTACCTAAAGGGATTGTGACTCTGTTCTTCTCTCCAAGTGTCTGGGGTGTAGTTTCGCTTCCCTCGTAGTATAAACTCTTCTTGTGCTGACTTCTGTGTTTTGATCTCATAAACAGAAAAACATAATTTCATGTGCCGTGGAAATACCAATTTCTATCTTTTTTTGCTTTCGGATCCTCTTTCTTATCTTGCCCTATTTTGAGCGGAATTTTGCCAAAATGTAATTTCAATAATTTCGTGAGACACAAATATCATGTCAAAACTACTCTGATGTTAAAGAATTGTGGCACAGACTATAGACGGTAAGAATATCCTTTTAAGTCTTTTGTATCGTTTTCCTAAATTCAGAAGTACATAATATTGTTCTTTGACCATTTGAATTGTATTAGTCTTTGTGTTATTATTTTAATGTTAAGAATGTTTAATTATTTTTAGTCCAAGTTCTTGCAACGCCATGTTCTGTGCATATGTCTGTGCACTGGTACCAGGTAAAGACTCACACATGTGCTGGCACATTCATCATATGTTCTGGTGCCCCCCAAACATAAGACGCCTAGGCAGTCCCATTATAAAGCCTTTACAGTCTTGGATGTACAACCTTTGCCCTATGCCGAATACAGTCATATACCAACGAGCAGCTTTGCAAGATCAGAAGCAGAGCAATATCATTAAGTACAGGCTTGGAATGCAATAAATAAAACTGATAAATACAGAAGAACTATTGGAAAAAATATGTCTTGTGGCTGGCTGAATGACACTGCTCCCCTTTCAAAACACATCAGCTGTACAAAACACTGAAATCACATTGTGCTACACATTCCCAATTATAGGTGAATATATGACAGCATCTGTCACATGTTTACTACAGCAGTTTCTAAAACAGTTATTGATATTCCCCTGTTAGCCTTGAAGAAAAAGTTATTTACCTTCAGTAACGCTCTTTCTGGTGGGTACTCTATGCACAGATTCTTCACCCTGTGAACAATCCAGGTGTCAGATAAGATCTAGAAAAATGTTCTCACCAATTCCCTTGCTCTTGCAGGGCGTGTCTATCAAGACCACCGTATCACAGCCTGACAGATGTCTTTGACAGTAACTCCATGGACGTGGCTCAGGTAAATGAGCCTGCAGGACTTCCAGCAACTTTTTCTCGCCCAGTCCATAGCAGAAGGACAATCCATCTGGAGCTGGTCCAGTTCTGCACTGCCTTACCCTTCTTTGTCGCAGAAAAGCCAACAAAGAAAGAAAGATCATCCACATGATGGTCCCTGGTGTGATCAGTGTAGACACTCAGAGCTTTCTTAGGTTCTAAGCAATGGAGTCTTTCTTTCTCCTTGGATAGATGAGGTTGGACAAAGAACATCTGCAAGGTGATAGACTACCTTATCTGCAAAGGCATGACAACCTTTGGGATTAAGCCGCCCTATGTCCTAAGCACTAGCTTGTCCAGGAAGAAGGTAGCGCACAGTTAATAGACAGACAGCGCTTGTAGCTCACGCATGCGATAAGCTGACATGCTTGTTTTTAGGAATACTGTCTTCAAGTTCATAAATCTTAAAACACAATAGTGCACTGGCTCGAATGAGGTGGGTATCAGAAATGTGACAACGAAATTCAGATCCCATTAGGGTATGACATAGGTTTTGAAGGAACTATATGGATCAGTCCTATTATAAAAAACATCACAGCAGGTGATTTAAACAGATTTGGCTCACCAGATAACTGTAAAAAGGTGGATACGGCCAACAAATAGCCTTTAATGTTGGCCACAGCAATGCTTAGCTGGAATAATTACAGGGAAAAAGGGAAAGACAATAGAAGGCCCTTCCGAAGAGGCAGTAAGTTAGGAGGATATATGTGCATGGCTAGAAGTACAGAGTATCACACTCTCCTGGCCTAATCCGGTGCCAGGAAGATGATTTGGGCCCAGTCATTCCTTATCTTCTTCAGAACTTTAAGCAGCAGAGGTAGAGACAGGAAGGCGTACAGGAATCCTCAACTCAAGTCCAAAGGAAAAGCATTTCCAAGGGAGAATTACCTTGGGAACTTTAAGCGCAATAGTTTGGACACTGCACATTCACGTGGTGGTGAAAATATCAAGCCAGAGTTCTCCCTATTGCTTGAAGACAGCCTGCAACACCTCCAAGTCTAGCCACTATTCGTGATCCACAAGGCAACCCCAAGTAAGTTGACCATCCTTGTCAGTTAAAGATCCTGACACCCTGATTCAGACTCTCCTGAGGCTTCCCCGGGAGCACAGCCCAACCCAAATCTCGATCTTTTAAAAAAAAATTGTGCCTATCTGTTTGTTTTTAACTTCTGTTCACTTACCTTCCTCTGGGGTTCTTGTTTGCTTCCCTGCCCCCTGCGCAGCCGATGTGAACGCTGCTGCAGGACAGACTCTCCCCACTCGCCGCCATCAGCGAGCCTCCCCTCAGGCCACGCCCACCTGAACGAGGCCACGCCCACCCGTTTACTTAACAGGAGCTGATTACTAGCTCGGCCCTGATTCAGACTCTCCTGAAGCTTCCCCGGGAGCACAGCCCAACCCAAATCTCAATCTTTTTTTTTTTAAATTGTGCCTATCTGTTTGTTTTTAACTTCTGTTCACTTACCTTCCTCTGGGGTTCTTGTTTGCTTCCCTGCCCTCTGCGCAGCCGATGTGAACGCTGCTGCAGGACAGGCTCTCCCCACTCGCCGCCATCAGTGAGCCTCCCCTCAGGCCACGCCCACCTGAACAAGGCCACGCCCACCCGTTTACTTAACAGGAGCTGATTACTAGCTCGGCCCTGATTCAGACTCTCCTGAGGCTTCCCCAGGAGCACAGCCCAACCCAAATCTCGATCTTTTTTTTAAAAATTGTGCCTATCTGTTTGTTTTTAACTTCTGTTCACTTACCTTCCTCTGGGTTCTTGTTTGCTTCCCTGCCCCCTGCGCAGCCGATGTGAACGCTGCTGCAGGACAGGCTCTCCCCACTCGCCGCCATCAGCGGGCCTCCCCTCAGGCCACGCCCACCTGAACGAGGCCACGCCCTGAACATCGCTATAAAACATGTGCCTCCCACGTACGCGCAGCGGACGGGCGCAGCGGACGGGCGCAGCGGGCGCACCGTTTGCGCGCCGAAGGCGCGCCTAAGGCAAGCCCGTCTGCGCCCGTCCGCGATGGGCCGGGACCAGGGGCCATAGACCCTGCCCGTCCTCTGGCATATTCTTCAGCCCAACTCTCTGCACACTTGGCCCCTTTCCCTCCTTCCCCTTCTCTGCTGCAACGTCTGGATTCCTTTGGTATTCTTGCCCCCACCTTCCCTGTTCACTCCCTCTCACCCACAGCTCCATCTCCCACTCCCCTGCCTCTCCGCTTGCCACTTGTTCTTCACCAGCTCCCCCAGTAGCTGCTGCTTGCCTGCTCAATACTCGTTCGGCAGTCAGGCATCAGATGGAACTTTTCAATTTTTTGAACACTGACTCTCCAGAATATTTATTTCTTACTGAAACCTGGTTTTCCACCGACTCTCTTCCGGACCTCCTGGCCATTCTCCCTGACACCTATTATGCACTTCGAGCGGATCGCCCGGCTGGGAAGGTTGGGGGTGGCGTAGCGATGATTATTCGGTCCACCCTGAAATTTCAACTTCTTGCTTACCCATCCATACCCAACGTGGACTACCTGGTGGCTCGATCTCTTAATCTTCCCGATCCTCTCACTGTTGTCCTCATGTACCGTCCCCCTCAACCCATTTGTAGCTGCCTTACAGGATCTCCTGGCCACACTGGCGGTCAATAACTCATCGGTTATCCTGCTCGGTGACTTTAACTACTGGCCAGGTGACCCTAGGGAAGATTCTTCTTCCAAAGACTTCTCTGCCACCCTTCAGTGCCTGAACTTCTCGTCTCACATCTCGGCTCCCACCCATGTTAAGGGTGATACCCTGGACCAAATCTGGTCATTGCGCCGCGATCTTTCGCCCCCTTCTATACTTCCCTGTATTTGGTCTGACCATTCCATTATTTTATTTTCCATTTTTTCGGCCTTGACCGACAAACCGTCTTTACCCAAAAACGTTCTAGCTCGCAGTTGGAACCAAACTGACCTTGACTCTCTTTCGTCTTCCCTGGCCTCCTCAGTGCCTGATCTTACTGACCTTTCTTTAGACTCACAGACAGAAGCCATTAGCACTTGGCTTTCTTCCTCCTGCGATCAGGTTGCCCCGCTTAAGAAGGTCAAATCCGTCCGCCCCTATGACGCACATAAATGGTTCACCAAGGAGCTTAAAGACCTCAAACTCGATCTCAGACGTTCAGAACGCCACTGGAGACGTAACTATTGCCCCATTCTCCGTGCTAAATACAGACTTCTTCTGAATGACTACAAAAAAGCGATCCTGACGGCCAAAACGAAATATTTTACCGAGAGAGTTGCCCTATCTGTTAACAAACCCCGAGAAATTTTTTCCCTCGTCCGTCACCTCGCCACCTCTGACCGCACCAGCACCAGTCTTGTTCCAACCCAGATCCTCTGCTCTTCACTCAATGATTACTTCATTGATAAGATCGCCAACATAAAGGCCAACATTCCCATGGTGCATCCATCTGGTGCCCCCTGCCCCCTCCCTCTGCCCTCTTCTTTTTTGGATCACTTTCCTCCCATTTCCATTGATCGTTTCCTTAATCTGCTCGCAAAAGTCATGTCTGGTTCTCCGGCGGACTTTTGCTCCGGCACGGATCCTCAAAGCTCTTTTTACCAGCTGTCCCGCCCCTCCTCTTGCCCTTCTCAATGCCTCTTTGGCCATGGGCTCTGTTCCCTCTTCCTTTAAAACCGCTATCGTTTTTCCCATTCTTAAAAAACCCGGTCTAGACCCCTCCCTCCCCTCTAATTTCAGGCCTATCTTTCTTCTTCCTTACTTGGGTAAGATCCTCGAAAGCTATGTTACATCTTGCTTGTCCTCTTATGTTGAGGAGAACCACCTCTTGGCTTCCCATCAAGCGGGCTTCCGACCAGGACACTCCACGGAGACAGTGATTATTGCGGTCCTGGACGAACTTAAGGGGAAAGCTGTGATCAATCTTCCCCAAGCCCTGGTTCTCCTCGATTTGTCCGCTGCGTTTGACACGGTCGATCATTCCATCCTTCTCGACCGTGTCAGCGCAGCGGGCATTCGGGGTGCAGCCTTCTCTTGGATTGCGTCCTTTCTCCAAGGCAGGTCCCAAGCGGTTCACCTCTCGGGCCTTTCCGCTCCCCCTCGCTCGGTTACCTGCGGGATTCCCCAAGGCTCCTCCCTCTCCCCTCTCCTTTTTAACCTTTATATTCACCCTCTTATCATTTCTCTTCGTGAGCTGGGGGTCTCTGTGTATAATTACGCGGACGACCTCCAGCTCGTTTTTGATCTTTCCTCCCCCTCGGATTCCCTCCCTAAGTTCTGCTCCATTTTAGTCTTTATTTCTGAATGGATGAGCGCCAACCATTTGAAGCTCAATCCGGACAAAACGGAACTTGTCCTCACAGGTGGCCCTTCAAATCCTTGGTCCATGGTTCACTGGCCCCCTTCCTTTGGCTCCCCCCCCCTCCGGTTCCCTCCGTTCGGACCTTGGGCATCAAGGTCAGCCAAGATCTGACCGTGCATGCCCAAGTCAGCTCCGTCGTATCTTCTTGTTTTCTGTCCCTTCGCCTCATTCGGAAGATCTCCCGGTACTTCTCAGCAGACACCCTTAAATCCATAGTCATGGCCCTCATCACCTCCCGCCTTGATTATGGGAATGGCCTGTACGTGGGCATACCCGCTTATGAAACCCAACGTCTTCAGGCCATCCAAAATCAGGCAGCCCGCCTCATTTTTCGCCTTCCCAAATCTTCCCGTATTACCCCAGCACTCAAGTCCCTCCATTGGCTCCCCCTGAACCTTAGATCTTTTTTCAAATTGGCCGGTCTGGCCTTCCGGGCGCACACCCACTCAGCTCCCCTTTTTATTACCTCCATGATCACTCCTTACGCCCCTAGCCGCCCTCTCCGTTCTTCTTCTCTATCTCTTTTGCACGTTCCCCGCTCCCGTAAATCCAGAACGGGGGGCACCCGTTTCTCGGTCTTGGCCCCCCGGTTCTGGAATAGTCTTCCTCTCTCCATTCGCTCCATCCCCACCTACATCCATTTCCGTAAAGCCCTGAAAACATTTCTGTTTTCTCAGGCATTCCCCTGCTAGCTCCCTCGGATTCCACCATTGAGTCAGGTCTAGTCCCCAGCGCCAGGAAGCCGCTAGGCCGCAGTGCGCTTTATTGAGTTTCTTTTTTCATTTTCATTGTATGACCAGTGAGGTGCCCTGATGACTCAACACATTCCAGAGTCATAAAGCTGTCTGGCACAAGACCCACAGTCCCACTCTACCTTGCTTGTGGAGTTACCACAAGGCGGTAGTGATGCCTGTGAGGACCTGCACCCGTTCCCCCTTGATGGATGGGAGTTAAGCAGTTAGTGTCAAGCAAATCGCCCACAACTACAACACATTGATGTGGAGGTGGGTCTCCCCAGAGACTAGAGACCGCTGATCGCCAGCTCTCCCTGATGACATCCCCAAACCAGCAATGATGCATCTGTCAAGACTGTTAGCTCTGGATTGGGCAGCGAGATGGGTCCAATTGCGGTCCAGCAGCCACCACTGTAGACCAATCACAGTCTCCTCCAATGCCTGGATAAACCCTGATAGGTTCCCGCATCGCTGAGTCCACTGAGACTTCAGATTCCACTGCAAAGCCTGAATGTGCCACCTGGTGTGGACCACCAGGATGCACAATGCCAAGAGAAATCTCGGAGCTGCTCTCACTGAGACCCAGGTAAAAAGTTGAAACATAAGGATCATAGAGCGGATATCCTGGACTTGTTGAGGAGGAGGGAAGGCTCAGAATAGCCAAATGGCTCCAATGAAGGGGAGCCTCTGTGAAGCAGTCAGGTGTGACTTCAGCACATTGATCGAGAATACTGGAGATGATAACAGGCTGGCTATCACCTGGAGGTGGTTGATGACTATGTGAGGCGAGCCCGAAAGGCATGTTGCCCGATGCATCTAAATAATGCCCCAGGAGGCAACTTGAATTGACAGACCTGAAGGCAAGAGCGGCAGAAGAGAAAATCCATTTTCCAAATGCCTCCATGAATTTAATCTCTCTGTCTGGAGGGTAGTGGGAAATGCATTTGGGTTCAGCCTGCTAGTGGAGGCTTGAACAACTAGATTCTCCACTAGTTGGGGTCTGTAGATGAAAAGAAGGGTCTCCTGCAGCTGGCTCGTACTGTTTGGCAAATTATCTATTGACTGGTGGGAAAGGCCCTGATTTCGTCCAGGTGCCCATGAGATTTTCAATGAGTGCTTCACTGAATGGGAGTAGTGGAACTGAGGGGGTCTGCCCTTGCTGCAGGACCTCTGTGGGAACATTTGTTGTTACTTGCATTGAAGGTAGCTGGAGGTCAAGGACTTTTGCTGCCCTGCTGATGACAACAGCAAAAGATTTTGAATCCTCTGAGGAGACAGGTGGAGAGTTAAGGCCAGAGTCAGGAGAAGTGTCTGGGCCCTGGCCTCCTGGAGGCTCAGAAATAAATTCCCCTCATCCTATAGCTGGGAATTGCCATTGCTGTCATCATTGTTGTCGGGCTCCAGGTCTTAGAACCATTGAGGCACCTGAAGCATTCCCTCTGATTCCTATTTGGGTTGATGTTGGGATGGGTTCAACTTCCATCAAGGCTGCATAGAATTCTCTTTGAGTCCAAGAAGTCAATAGATTCTTCCACCGGCACTGGTGGCGTTGGTGTCAACACTGATGCATGAGGTGCCAACATGGGTCTCTACACTATATGAGTAGACAGCATTGACTCCGGAGTTCGGGCCGACCCCACACTGGGTCAAGAGGCACAGTCGGTAACTGATCCCCTGGTGGTAACTTGACTGGAGGCCTTCTCGGATTAATAGGGGCCCGAGGGTTCACAAGACAGATCTGGTAGGGTACCAAAAATCCACAACTTGGCCTCTTTGAGAGCATCACTGATAGTCCTGGAAACTTGGTCTGCATCGGGACTAACTCTGGAATGGGTTCCGTAGTAGATCAAGATAGAGGGGGACCCTGGCATCTATGTGCATTATTTTCAGAAGAGTGGTGGAAAGAAAGAAAGCCACTTTTGACTTTTTAATTTTTTTCTTTGATTTAGACTTACCTGAAGAATTTAAGTGAGATTGGCAACCTCTCTCAGGAACAGACTCAGAAATAACAATGCATTTGCCTCCTCGACTGGGACTGTGGCTTGCAATGCTCAGTGATGTAGACCTTTGACTTATGGTCTCAGGTGGCCTTCAGACTCTTTGGAGCATATTCTCTGTGCAATTTTGAGTCATGCTTGGACCCAAGACTGACCTCGTGTGAGTCCGTGCTTGGACCGAAGACTGACCTCGTGTGAGTCCGTCTCAGACATTTGTTTGTGGTCATCTGTGCAAGATTTAAAACCAGTCGTCTTGGGAGGTAACATACTTGCGTACGGGAAACAGTGTTGGAAAAACTAGAGAGACCCGGAGAGAGAGCTCCGGTCCACATCAGAAGGCATGGACAGGAAGGACATGGCATCAACGCAAATAAGTAACATTTCTGTGTGGCCCAACATCACATCTGGAGCAGGATGAACCAGACGCGGAGATGTACAGCAGAATTGCTGACCCCTGACCCTCCTGGTAGGTCGCTCCCCCTCCACGCAGCTCCGACTGTGTGCCCCTGCTGCCGCCGCCGACTCGCTGGTAAGTGTCTTTGGCTTTTGTGCCACTGCTCCCCCTCTCTGTGACCCCACAGAGCACATTTTATACTCTGTGCCACTCGTGTTTCCAGCCTTGTGCCCCTTTTGCCTGTGTGCCTCGTTTATGTGCTCTGTGCCATTCGTTTCCCCCCCCTTTGTGCCCCTTTTGCCTGTGTGCCCCGTTTTTGTGCACTGTGCCACTCGTTTTTCCCCCCTTTTGTGCCCCTTTTGCCTGTGTGCCCCGTTTTTGTGCTCTGTGCCACTCGTTTCCCCCCTTTTGTGCCCCTTTTGCCTGTGTGCCCCGTTTTTGTGCTCTGTGCCACTCGTTCTTTTTCCCCCCTCTGTGCCCTTTTGCCTTCTGTACCACCCTTTTTCCCCTCTTGTGCCCGCCCCTGCCCACTCACTGCTCCCCCGTCCCCGCTGCTCCTCCCTCCCACCTCCCCATATATGCTGGACGCTGCGCAGCCGGGCCAAAGGTGCGCCAAAGGCGCGCCTAAGGCAAGCCCGTCTGAGCCCGTCCGCGCCTGAAACCGCGCCCAGCGCCAGAAACCCTGGACCCGGCGAACGCCACGACACCACACTCCGCTACGACGCCAGCACCCTCCACGCACTCAACGCCGGCCGAAACGACACCTGCTTCCAGGCTGCCCTGAAACGGACCCACGGACCCTTCTCCGGCCGCACCTGCAGCTTCACCTGCAACAGAGCCACCAAACCTCCAAGGACTGGACCCAACCACCTCCGCTGCTTACTCTTCAACACCAGCTCCGCACGCAAACATGCCGTCGAGCTCTGGGATGTGCTTGACACCTCCGGCCCAGACGTGGCCTTCCTAACCGAGACCTGGTGGAACGACTCCTCGGCGCCCGACATCGCCATAGGCATCCCGGACGGCTACAAGATCACCCGCTGGGAACGCGCCAACGGAATCGGAGGAGGAATAGCCATTGTCCACAACTCCACCCTCAAGGTCGCCACCCACGCAGACGACACCCTCTACACCGCCGAACACCTGCACTTCCGGATCCACACCGACCCCAACACCACCCTCAGAGGAACACTTGTCTACAGACACCTCAGACCCCGGGTTCAGTTCAGCGACTCCATCGCCGACCTCGCCATCACTCCCGCATTCGCCTCCACGGACTACATCCTCCTTGGGGACCTGAACTTCCACCTCGAGAACAACAACGACACCAACTCCGCCACCCTGATCGCCAACCTCGGCCTCAGACAACTCGTCACCGCACCCACCCACGCCGCCGGCCACACGCTGGACCCCATCTTCTCCGCAAGCACCCACGTCACCTTCAACCACACCACCGAACTCCACTGGACCGACCACCGCTGCATCCATTTCACCTTCAAAAAACAACCACGAACCACCGCACCCAACTGCTGCCTCGCCGCTGCTGGAGCAAAGTCACCGAAGACCAGTCGAAGACCAGCTGATCACCACCCTCGCCCAGAACCCACCCACCGACCCCACCAACCCAGATGTGGCAGCCCGCAACCTCAGTGGATCGACGACTGCGCCAACACCCTCGCCCCGCTAAAGAAACCCTCCAACAACCACGCCAGCAAGAGAGCCACCTGGTTCACTAACAAGCTCCAGACCTCCAAAGTGCATGCCGGAAACTAGAGAAGAAATGGCTCCAGGAACACATACCGGACAGCCACGTAGCCCACAGGGTCGCCACCCGCAGACATCACCACCTCATCAGACTAGACAAGAGATCCTCCTTCAAAGACCGCCTGGATAACAACGCACACGACAGCAAAGAGCTCTTCAGCATCGTAAAGGAACTCTTCAACCCCAGCGCCAATGCCAACGACATCCCGCCCTCACAAGAACTGTGCGACTCACTGACCACCTTCTTCCACCGCAAGATCGCTGACATCCACGACAGCTTCAACACCACGACCGCCCTGACTACACCAGACTCCACCTCCCCTGCGAACACCACCAGCACCAACCACCTGACCTCCTGGTCCAACGTCAATGACGACGAGACACGCAAGGTCATGAACTCTATCCATTCAGGATCTCCGTCAGACCCGTGCCCACACCACGTATTCAACAAAGCAGACTCAGCCATCGCACCCCAACTACGGAAGGTCATAAACATCTCCTTCGAAACAGCAACATTCCCGGAAAGCTGAAAGCATGCTGAAATCAATGCCCTCCTCAAGAAGCCCAAGGCAGACCCTAAGGACCTCAAGAACTTCCAGCCCATCTCCCTGCTCCCGTTCCCGGCGAAGGTCATCGAGAAAATAGTCAACATTCAATTGGCCCACCACCTCGAAGACAACAACATCTTGGACCCGTCCCAGTCCGGATTCAGACGAAACCACAGCACCGAGACAGCCCTCATCGCCGCCACAGACGACATCAGGCGCCAACTAGACAACGGCGAAACATCAGCCCTCATCCTCCTGGACCTGACAGCAGCCTTCAACACGGTCTGCCATCGCACCCTAAAGACACACCTCCAAGAAGCCGGAATCCAAGAGAAGGCCCTCGACTGGACCATGGCCTTCCTCTTCGGCATAACCCAGAGCGTCCGCCTCCCACCCTTCTGATCCGAAGCCACCAACATCATCTGCGTCGTCCCCCAGGGCTCATCCCTCAGCCCGACATTGTTCAGCGTCTACATGGCCCCCCTCGCACAAGTGGCCCGCCACCACGACCTCAACATCATCTCCTATGCCGACGAACCCAGTTCATCCTCTCCCACACCAAGGACCCACACAACGCCAAAACCAACCTCCACGAGGGAATGAAGGCTGTCGCCGACTGGATGAGAAGCAGACGTCTGAAACTGAACTCGGACAAGACGGAGGTCCTCATCCTCGGACCCACCCCCTCAGCCTGGGACGACTCCTGGTGGCCGACCACACTGGGTCCAGCACCGAATCCCACTGACCATGCAAGCAACCTAGGATTCATCTTCGACTCCTCCCTTTCCATGTCCAAACAGGTCAACACCGTCTCCTCCTCCTGCTACAACACCCTCTGCACGCTGCACAGGATCTACAAGTGGATCCCGACTGAAACAAGAAGAATGATGGCACAGGCCCTCGTCAGCAGCAGACTGGACTACGGCAATGCCCTCTACGCAGGAATCCCAGCCAAACACCTACGACGACTACAACGCATCCAAAACGCATCCGCCCGACTGATCGTCAACATCCCCCACCACAGCCACATCACCCCCACCTGAGAGACCTACACTGGCTCCCCGTCAACAAGAGGATCACCATCAAGCTCCTCACCAACGCACACAAAGCCCTCCACAACACCGGACCAACCTACCTGAACAGCAGACTCAGCTTCTATACTCCCACCCGCCAGCTCCGCTCTGCCAGCCTCGCCCTCGCCGCTGTCCCCCGCATCCAACGAACGACCTACGGCGGCAGATCCTTCTCCTACCTCGCCGCCAAGACCTGGAAAACCCTCTCTGCCCACCTACGGCAGACCCAAGACCTACTCGCCTTCAGAAGACTCCTCAAGACCTGGCTCTTCAAGCAGTAGCGCCCCCCTCAGAGGCTTGAGACCCTCACGGGTGAGCAGCGCGCTTTACAAGTACCCTGATTGATTGATTGATTGAATTGCCGAGAAAAAAGTCTCTGGATTCAACCTGGAACCTGTGGATGTTCGCAAGGTGATGAATCTGTGCTTAGAAGTATCAATCAGAATGGCATCATTTTGTAGGCCATAGCTCCAAAAATGCACTTGCACTACAAACTGATGAAAAATCACAGCAATACACTGCGAAGAAACACATGCACACTGTTACCTTATCACCTTCGACGTTAGCTTCATCCTCGTCTGGCAACACATACTTTATGCTTCCTCTTTTGGCAACAAGACCATTTAAAGTAGGCACATCTTCAGTTACTGGTGATGGCACTTCAGTGCCGTCTGCTGCATTTAAAGTCTGAACATAAAAATGAAGAAGGCAACTATTGGTAAGCATTAAATTGAGGCAGTTCAGTGATCATTCTTTTGAATCTAACACACACACTTGAATATTCAGCGCATAGACGCCCTTGGGAATTCGCGCGCTACATAAATGTCACAATCAAATCAAAACAAATATTTAATCTTTGTTTACTAGGTGATTGTTGATTTCATCAAATATAGAGGGGGTTAAGATATTGAAAAAAATCATATGAAGTTCAGTTTTATAACCGAGACATGAAACATATAGCATCAAATCAAGTAACGCAACAAGCACGCCTGTAGGTGGAGGAACACTTCTCAAAGCCGAATATGATGAAGAGTCTTTACTTGCAATTTGCATATCCCCTCCTTGTCTTCAGTGAGTCATCCACTCCACCTTCCCCTGCATAGCTTTTGTATACACCACTGCTTTTTACCACTTCTTTCCATATCCATTTTGAAACTAGGAAAAAAGAACTCAACCCAGAATCTCTCTGTAGAGTAGGCTATCACTCATCCCAGTTCCCATAGTGTTGATTTCCTTCCAACGTGGAATTGTTAAAAACTCAAAAGTGACACACCACTGCTATTTCTCTATTCTATGTGAATTTCCTAGAGCCGCCATTGATCCATCATGTCACCATGATGCAAACATTTCTGTTCAGGTTATGAGAAGAAAATACTACATTGTGCGTGGTGTTGTAGAAATAACTGACCGGGTTAAAAGGAGAAGAACCTCCCACTAATCAGAACGAGCCACTGTGCGACCAAAGGGCAATGATTGATAGGTAAAGGACACTGCAATGAGAGTAGTGCCAAAATACTAACACGTTTTCACAAATATTATTTGTTTTACATTTAGCATGAATTTAAGAAATTCTGATAGTTTGTGCAGGGGTAGGTGCTTGAGACCCCAAAATAATCTCTCCACCTCTTGGAGTCATGTGTTACCAACCACCTAATAATGTATTAGTTAAGAGATCTATGGAGCGTCACACCTTACCTTAACCACTTCATATGAAAAGGTGATAAACATACAGAACCATCGAGATTGCTGGAGTAAGAGGGGTAGAGTCCTGCGGGGGTGCCAGGACTGGCCCTACATTCCACCAGCATTAGTCTCTGTAAGGGCTATTTCCGGCTACTCTGATTACAGTCCAATCTCATACAAACAAATCCGTATTCCTATATGAAATCACAAACCAAAACCAAGTGACTTTTGATTTACAATAGTAATAAGGATAAATTGTGTCTGAGACTGGACTATAATTATCGTACAGGGAGATTCTGTATTTCTAAACGAGATATTTGTGTCAACAGGATGGAATAGAAAGCTAAACACTTCCAGGTCAGACAGAATGATTTTTTGAATTCCGATATTAAGGTTAAAGAACTGTGACCTAAGATGCTCCCCTTTTAAACATCCGTATTGGCACGCCGACTGGATACTGTAAGCGTATGGTAAACGGAGTAAATAATTTGGCGTGAGTGGCATAACTAGTTTATCCGTTTCCTGATACTGAACATTCTGGCACACGCATCAAGGAAGGCTTTTGCGATTCCTTAATTGCGATTATTAAGGAATCGCAATTAACGAATCGCGAAAGCCTTTGCATGTAGGAATCGCTATGAAAATAGCGATTCCTAAACATTCCTTAATTGCAAGTCGCAAATTGAGAGTCGTAATTAAGGAATGAATGGGAATTGCATGCGCAATTTGCGAGTACCCAATAGGTACTTGCAAATTGTGCATGCAATTTGAAGGGTGCATGGGTGTCAGAAGGACACTCTGTTGCACCCCCGAAATTGTAATGTGCACCCATGTTGCACACATATATGCCCCAAGGGCATGTGTGTGTGTAACATGTAACGTTGAAAAAGGCACTTTAGTGCATTTTTCAACGTTTTTGCAAATTACCGACCTGTTTTATTTTTCGGTAATTTGCGACCCCTAATAGCGAAATTGCTATTTTAAATTGCTTCTAGCATTGCATTTAAGGAATCGCAATTTGCGATTCCTTAAATGCAATCACAATTTCCGATTTTTTCATTTGGGATGATGCATCCCAAATGCAATAATACCAGTTGCAAAGGGGCACATTCTGGGAATCTGCCCGTTTGCGACCTGTTTTTAGTTTGATGCATGGGGCCCTTAGACATTAAAGGGTCTTAATAATGTGTTTTAGCTTTATCTGCGGCAAGATCTTAAGCGACAGGGCTACACATAGAGAGACGGAGGACTCCCAACTAGGTAGCTCAGAAATCCCATGTTTTCAAACGAAAATATATAGTAATACATTATAAAGCCTTTTGGACTGAGACAAGTATTAAATATTACAGGTTTATGGTCCTGTTCGGTACAACCCTTTATTTAGAAACAATTGTAAAACTATATTATTGGGATATAAATGTGATAATCATATTTCAGTATTTTTTTTAGACTTCTAATTTAAAGTTTTGTGCTAACGACATTAGAGGGTTACAGCTTCCGAACTTTAGGTCTCATAGGAAGTGTCAAAGATGGCTGTGTTACATAAGAATCCTTATAAATGGTGCATGAGAAGAGACGGCCAGGAAGTCAAAGGCCTAATAAAATGCATATACTAAAAGAGTGATAGTAAATGATTTATGCTTGAAATCTGCATTCAAATTGCCACTTTTTCAAGCATTTCGGGCATACATTTAAGGGAGTGTAAAGGGCACAGAAGTATCGCTATCCAAGCTATTCCATAATCCTCCAGGCTATCATCTGCCAAATAGGTTTGTCGCGGTCTCCATATGTCTTTAAGTCTAGATTTGGCAGGCATTAGCATTGTAACGTTGGTCGACATTGTGCTACAGTATACCTAGCCAGTGTCAGAGGGGGACCTCTCCCCCACTGCATCGCTCCGTGCATTTTTTGCCAGGATTAGGGCCAATGCAGTGTATTTGCGCCCAGGTGCTGGAACATTTTTTACATATCTAAGAACGACGCTGTAGGAACCGGCACCACATGTACACTGATCATTTTACCCAGCTCCTAGAATATTTTCAATCAATATTCATGAATGGCAGGGCATGTCCAAGCAAAACTCCTGCACCCCTGCAAGGACAGCGCGGGCAGTCCAAGGGGCATATGTATGAAATAGCCTTTTTGGGAGTTCTTATTAGTGATTTTTCACGAATCACTATTATGGACTCCAAAAATGCTATGTATGTAGGAATCGCAATAATAATTGCGATTCCTACATATTCCTTCATTGCGAATTGCAAATTGTGATTCCTTAAATGCATTCGCATAATAGGGAATCGCAAATTCTGTGATTCCCTATTTTGCAAGGGCCTTTTGGGATGATACATCCCAAAAGGCTTTTTCCCGTTCGCAAACCGTTTGCAAACGGGAAAAGGGCTTGATAAGTATGCCCCTAAGTACTCTCTTAGGCCAAACCTTTTTAATCCTTCGGGAGTGTGGTAAAATCGCTGTATAAACTTACAGGCACATGCATCAATATTGCATTTTGTGATTCCTTAATTGCGAAAAATAAGGCATCGCAATTAAGGAATTGCAAAATGCAATGCATCAAGAAATCGCTAAATAAATTGCGATTTCTTAATATTCCTTAATTGCGAGTCGCAAATTGCGAGTCGCAATTAAGGAATACCTCCCCATTCATTTCTATGGGCCTAGAGGCCCATAGGAATTAATGGGAAGACATTCTCAATTTGCGATTATCAATTAGCAAATCGCAAATTGAGAATGCGATTTCAAGGACACCCTGTTGCACCCCTGAAATCAATCTGTGCACATATGTTGTGCACAAACATGCCCTTAGGGCATGTGGGTGCACAACATGAAACTTTGAAAAATGCACAAAAGTGCATTTTGCTAAGTTTTCGCAAATTACCCTGAGGTTCAACCTCGTGGTAATTTGCTCCCCTTTATTGCGAAATCGCAATTTTTTCAAGTTTCATGCATTGCATTTAAGGATCGCAAAATGCGATTCCTTAAATGCAATCGCAATTTGAGAAATCGCAAATATTTGCGAATTCTTAAATTGCGAGGGCCTTGACCCTTCATGCATTCCAAAAGCAGATTTTGTGATCGCAAACCGCGTGATTTTTGCGATTCGCACCGTTTGCGATCGCAAAATCCTTTGATGCATGTGCCTATTCAAGTGAATCAGCGTATGCCTGTCATGGAGATACACTTCCGTGTAGCTGAGCAGCCAGCAGTAGGTCCTTAACTAATCGTCATTGCTCCATATAGTTCTGGCTGCCAATGGATATGGATTTACGATCTAGAGGGGCAGAAGGAGCGGAGACCCAGGATAGAGCAGACCGACAGGAAATGGTGTGCAATGAACTAGTGCTTCGAATCCTGTAGGTAGGGATGCACGTTCAGCCAGTCATTTTGGAAATGCATCTTTAACTGCACTACGAAATCTATAATCTAGAAAGATGCCCAGTGCTGTCACGTCCCAAGTGCGGTCCTTTATACCGCCGAGATCGCAGACCAATCCAGTTAGAATACAGGTCGCCAAGCTTGGCTATTTTTTTTTAAGGTCGAGCTGCTGCAAAGGAAAACGACCTATTCCCAGCCAAGCACGTCACTCGTGGGAGCGCGCGGCTCATCTGATCGCAATTATCGCTCCCGCAAAGGGAATCACCCCCCCACCCCCCCAAGGCCGCGCGAGCGCTTGTTTACATTTTATGGGGGGACCCAGGGAGAGCCAGGCGCGAGCTGGTCTTTCCCTGGGTGCGTTCGCGCGAACAATCTGGGAGCAGGTGGGGGTTAATTAGGGGAGTTCATAAGGGGAAGTCAGGCTGGCGGTTGGGAAGTGCGTAGCGGGAGGCAAGGGAAGGGAGGTTCTTTTTACCGGCTTCGCGTTCGTGTTTACCTTGCCAAGTGGGCCATGGAGGAGGCGGTGGAGGTTAGGAGGGCTGTCCAGACGCTGTGTGCAGCCGGGCGCAAGGACCTTCTGCGGCCCGGAGTGCCGGCGGAGGCGTGGATAGGTGTCGCGGGCGGTGACTGCTTATCTGTCACCCGGCCCGGAGGAGGAGGAGGACGGTGACGCTGCCATGCCGGCGGCTTTGCCTCTGCCGGCCCAGATTCCCGCAGCCTCGGAGCCCCCGCCGGATGTCCCGGGCGTCCACCAGCAGGTATGTCTTTTACCGTTGCAGAGTGCTGGCTTGCGTGGGGCGCCGGGGGGAAGGCGGGGGCGATCTGTGGGCCGGCAGGCCCAGCTCTTGGGCGGGCCCCCTCCTGGCAAGAGCAGGAAGCATTCTGTGGGTTCTGGGGCGAAGCGGGGGCGGAGCCTCGACCCTATGTGTCTCGCTCGGGCTCCCTTTAATGCTGCTGCTCCCAGGGGCCTCTCCCCTTCAGTGCTTGGTGTGTCAGACGGGGCTTCGCCTTATTTGTGGGTGAATGGGCAGTGCTACCTGCTGTCTCCTGCCACCCCTGTGCTGGGCCAAGCCCCCCACCCTTTACACAGTGATCTGGACCGGGGCTGCCTAGAATTTGGGTCTCTCCCTGCTGCGATGCCCGTTTTTTCCCCCTCGGGGGCCCCTCCCCCGGCCCCTGACTTGGTTCACTCAGGTGATGTGTCCCCCCCCCCCACCCCCCCACCCCGGCCCCCAGGTCCATGGCTCCTGGGTCTGTTGGCCACTTTTCTGCTCCCCTGCAGCCCCGGGCCTCCGGTGGGATGGGTCTGGACCTCGGGGGGGGCGCCCCCTTTTCCCAGTCAGGTGCTGTTCCCGGCTCCTCGGGTGCAGCCTTGTGCTCCCCAGGGTGTTTTGGCGGCCGGGTCGGGTGGTGGCTCTGGGTTGGCGCCGGTTGCTAGGTCCTCGAGGGGTGTTCCCCTTGCCTCTGTGGGGGGGGGGGGCAGTTTTGCTGATTCTTCACAGTCTGACTTGAGCGGCCGCAGTTTTCAGGTAGTTCCTCTGGCTGGGCGTCTGTTGTCTGGTTCTACGGGCTCGGGAACTGTCCCTACGGCTGTTTCCAGTGGTGGGAGCACGGGAGAGTTATCTGGAGCGGATCTCTCTTCTGCCGTTTTGCGCGAGCGGAGCTTTCATGATGTTGACTGGCAGTTTTATGATGGGGGAATTGGTGATGGGGCGCTGCCAAGTGGCAGTGCGCAAGTTTCATTTTCTGGAGATGCTTTATATTTGGGTATACAAGATGATGACTTGGAAGAAGGGGAATTGAGGGATAAGGATGTTGGGCTTTTGGCAGCACGGGCCCAGAAGGGTGGGCTGGGGCAACCCCCTGTTTCTCGTCTCTTGCAGGAGTCATGTGCGGACCACGCAGCGGTACGTGAAGCAGCGCAGAGTAGACCTTCTCAAGGGGATCATGTTGATTTTCAGCAGAAGTCGGCACAGTTGCCAAGAGGTAAGGATGGATGGTGGGCCGTATGGAAACCAAGGGAGAGTCTCCCTGTTAAGCGTACCAGATCAATCGGTACGGGTGATGGGGTTATTGGTGAGCGAGTCGCTCTGGCACCGAGGCTTGAGCGGCCGGTGAGTTTGAATGTTTCTAATATGCAACCTACAGGGGACGTTTCTACAGTTGGGGATGGGGTGGCTGCTACACAACCTGTTACGGAGGATAGTATCCTGCCTAAAAGATTGCCTTATTCTGGGGTGGGGATGCCTTTGGGGTCCCATTTGTCTGAAAAAACTAAAACTCGCATCTGGAGTGGTGAATTTGTGGATGTGTTTCGGCTTCTCCATAGAGATGTCCAAGCTAAGGAGGGGTCGAAGGAGGAGGAATTGGAATTGGCTCGGAGGCCTCGAGTCCCGAAGTCTATTGAGAACTGGACTTCGGCCTTTTTAATTTATGCCAGCGTGTATTGCCAGCGTCATCCGGGTAAGGCGGTAGACATGTTTAAATATGCTGATGTCATCCGTAAGGCTCATAGTTATTTTGGAGGCTTTGCCTGGTTGTCGTATGACGAGGAGTTCCGGACCCGTATGAGTGTTTTTCCAGAGCGTTCATGGGGTGAGGTTGATGCGGAATTGTGGCTCCAGTGGATGGCGTCTGCTCACCCGCCCGCTACGACCCACACTGCTAGCGGACAGCCGGTGCATTATCGGCCCTTTCCATTTCGCCCCGCTCTTTCTGGGGCGGGGTTTTGGGGCAGAGGACAGTCCTCCTCCTCTGGCGCGTGCTGGCATTTTAACAGGGGTTCGTGTAACCGGCCAGCATGCAGATATAAGCATGAGTGTGCACAGTGTGGGGGGCGGCATGCTCTCACCCAGTGTTTTCCCGGACAGCGTTTTGGAGACCAAGGGAGGGGTTCCGGGGGCAGGGGACAGACTTCTCACTTTGTCTCAAAGGGCTCCTACTCCTATTAAACTGGACGTCCTTGATTTGTGGTTGGTGGACTATCCTGATTTTGAGGCTGCTAAGGTTTTGTCCTGGGGTTTCCGAGTAGGTTTCAGGATTGGGTATCAGGGCCCCGTTTGCCCAGGTGGTCTGACAATCTCAAGTCTGCCAAGGAGTCCCCCCAGGTTGTGCAAAAGAAGTTGGATGCTGAGCTTGCGGCGGGCAGGATTGCTGGTCCTTTTCTTAGCTGTCCTCTCCCTGATTTGATAGTCTCTCCGCTGGGTGTGGTACCAAAAAAGGCGGCTGGGGAGTTTCGACTCATTCATCATCTTTCTTGGCCTGAGGGTGCCTCCATCAACGATTTCATTGACCCAGCTGATTCTACAGTGACATATGCTTCCGTGGACGACGCCTTGCGGCTCGTTCGCGCAGCTGGTATTGGTGCCTTGCTGGCGAAGAGTGACATTCAGTCAGCTTTCCGGCTTCTGCCCATTCATCCTTGGGATTTTGGTCTCTTGGGTATGCACTTTGGTGGTTATTTCTATGTGGATAAGGTGTTGCCAATGGGCTGCTCGGTGTCCTGTTACCTCTTCGAAACCTTCAGTACCTTTCTGCAGTGGCGCTTCACTTTCATCAGCGGCCACGCCCTGGTCTGTCACTACCTTGATGACTTTCTGTTCATTGGGGAGGGTCAGTCTGGGCAGTGTCAGCTGGCTTTGGATATTTTTCAGGCTATGTCTGAAGAGCTGGGCGTTTTCCTTTGGCGCCGGACAAGGCCGAGGGTCCATGTACATCTCTGATTTTTCTGGGAATTGAAATCGATACCCTGGCTATGGTGGCACGCTTGCCTGCTGACAAAGTGCGGGAGATGTCTGCTTTCATCAGGTTGGTGTTGGGCGAACGCAAATTGGAGCTGCGAAAGGTTCAGAAGCTTTTGGGGTATCTGAATTTTGCGTGTCGGGTCGTTCGGGCGGGTAGGACGTTTTGTAGACGTCTTGGCCTCTCGATGTCCGGCGCCAGCCTTCCTCATCATCGGGTGCGCATTACCACAGCTGTCCGTGCCGATTTGAGTGTCTGGTTAAATTTCCTGCAAGATTTTAACGGCGTGTCCTTGTTTTTTGCAGATGAGGACATTGTGTGGCAGGTGCAGCTTTTCACGGATGCCTCAGGAGCTAATGGTTTCGGCATCTTTTGGGAAGGACGTTGGTGCGCGGCTGGCTGGCCGGTGCATTGGCGGGAACAGGGTCGCAGCATTGCGTTTTTGGAGCTCTTCCCTTTGTTGGTCGCTCTGTACATCTGGGGGGAGGAGTTTCAGAATCGTTCTGTTTGTTCCATGTGGACAATATGGCTGTGGTTCACCTTGTTAATAAGCAGCGGGCCCGTGATTTGCGGGTATTGAAGCTCTTGCGCGCTTTCATGTTGCGGTGTCTACAACTGAATATTGTCTTTAAAGCTCGGCATGTTCCAGGGGCCACTAATTGTATCGCTGATTCTTTATCTCGATTTCAGTGATCCGAATTCCGCAAATTGGCTCCTGGGGCGGATCTAGAGCCGACGGCGATCCCACAGTACGTATGGGCATTGGGGGATCGAGGGTATACCACTTGGTAGAGAATTCAGTGGCTGCATCCACCTGTCGGAGTTATTTGAAGGCCTGGCAAGAGTTTCTGCAGTTTGGTGAGGAGTTGGCGGGTCCAGCCCGGGCTGTGTTATATGATGAACACTTCTTATTGCAGTTTGTTTTGCATTTGGCGGACAAATGCCTCTCCCACACGACAATTTCGGGCAAGTTGGCTGGGGTGTCTTTTTACGGGCTGCTTTGGTGGGGGAGGGATCCTGTTGGGGGGGTGTTGGTTCGGAAAGTTTTAAAAGGTTTGGGTAGGCTTCAGGCTGGTGCTCAGAAGCTGCGGCAGCCGGTGACTTTTGATTTGCTTCAGCTGCTTTTATCACAGTTGAAAGTGTGCTGTTATGATGCATTTGAGTGCCAGAAGTTTCGTTTGTGTTTTGTGTGGTTATTCTTTGGGGCATTTCGGGCCTCTGAGCTGCTGGGTTTGAAGGATAGAGTGGGTATGACTAGCAGTGAGGTAGTGGTGGAACATGACAGGGTGCGTATGTGGTTGCGTATGTCCAAGACTGATCAGATGGGGAGGGGTAAGTGGGTGTTTTTGGGGAGGAGTGGGGTGTCTTCTTGCTGCCCTGTTGGGGAATGGGAGGTTTTTGTGTCTTCCCCTCACTTTGCTCCGGGGGCCATTTTTTGCCATGCTGATGGCAGCCCCATTATTGTTTCTCAGTTGTTGGCTGTCCTACGCAAGGTTTTGTTGGGTCTGGGGCGTGATCCTTCTCAGTTCGGTACCCATTCCTTCAGGATTGGGGCAGCGACAGAGGCCGCCAGGTTGGGGTGGGATTGGTCGCAAATTCGGCGTATTGGGCGTTGGCGATCAAGATGTTGTGAGAAGTATGTGAGAAGATAGACCGCTTTTTGCTTTGCCTAACATTTCTTTTTCTCCTAGGTCCTTGGTCCACGGTCGCTGGAACAAAACGGAGGGTGTGGATTATTGGTCACTCTTTTGTGAAAAGGGCGGCTGTGGCCGCTGCACGTCAGCTTTGTGGTAGATCCCTTGGTTTAAGCAGTCTGACACATGAAGTCTCCTGGCATGGCACAGGGGGCATGCGCTGGGGAGGTCTCTTTCCTGCCGTGGCTTCTCTGGTTTCAAGGGGTTGGGGAGGCCCACCGGACTTACTGGTGCTGCACCTTGGGGAAAACGACTTAGTTTCTTTATCAGGTTTGACTTTGCTAAAATTGATGAAGCAAGATCTCGAAGTCATCAAGACCACATGGGTGAGCACCATGGTGATATGGACTGAGTTCCTGTCTCGATTGACATGGAGTGGGGCAAGGAGTTATTCAGCCATGGAGAAAGCCAGGCGCAAAGTGAATCGAACTATGCAACTTTTTTGTAAACATTTATGTATATACAGTTTGGCTCATCATCATTTGAAAGTTTCCGAAACGCATTTATTCTGTGAGGACGGTGTCTACCTGTCTAAATTGGGCATTTCTTTTTACCTTTTGGAGCTACGGGATTTGATAGCCAAAGTTCTTCAGGTGCAGTTGTGGTGTGCTCCTTCCCTTCCTCCTGGTCCTTGAGTGGGGCAGGAAAACGCTAAAGGTTTTCCTGGGTGGCGGTTTTTGCTAGTGGGGTGGGCAGCCTGGAGCGGGTTGGCCATCCTGAAGGGTAGCTCGTTGGGTAATCCTAGGGGTATTAGTCAAGAGTTAGTTTCGGGTTCTGTTAGGTAGGGATGTTTAGGCATACTGTGTAGATTGGAATTTTATGAAATAAATAAATAATGAATGTGGTCAAGAAATGTATTATGCACCTGTCTTAAAATAAAGTGGCCTTTCTTGCTCCTTGAAGAAGTGTGGACAGTGATATCTTGCGCGAGGGGGGACCCAGGGAGAGCCAGGCGCGAGCTGGTCTTTCCCTGGGTGCGTTCGCGCGAGCAATCTGGGAGCAGGTGGGGGTTAATTAGGGGAGTTCATAAGGGGAAGTCAGGCTGGCAGTTGGGAAGTGCGTAGCGGGAGGCAAGGGAAGGGAGGTTCTTTTTGCCCCACCCACCCTCCCTTTATTCCTTTAGTTAGGTTTTTTATTTTGTGGTGCTCTAGGCGCTACTCTGGTTTTAGGGCCTTGCCACTTTTAGGACAGGTGTCTTTGTTCTTTTAAGAGGCGGTTTTTGCTAGTGGGGTGGGCAGCCTGGAGCGGGTTGGCCATCCTTAAGGGTAGCTCGTTGGGTAATCCTAGGGGTATTAGTCAAGAGTTAGTTTCGGGTTCTGTTAGGTAGTGATGTTTAGGCATACTGTGTAGATTGGAATTTTATGAAATAAATAAATAATGAATGTGGTCAAGAAATGTATTATGCACCTGTCTTAAAATAAAGTGGCCTTTCTTGCTCCTTGAAGAAGTGTGGACAGTGATTTCTTGCGCGATGTGGATATAAGCGATGGCGGGGGCGGGAGTAGCCGGAACACGCCTGCGATGTTTTCCAGTCCTAAATTGTGCCAGGCTGCTATTTATTATTGAGAGGTGCCGGGTGTGGGAGGGCAGACCGAGGGAGCACAGACAGGGAGGCGGGTGAACACACTCTCTCATAGCCTGGGCAGGCCGTAGCACCTTCACCCAGGCGGCAGCAGAACCTTTGCTGTTCTAAGTCGCAAAGAGACAGTGGCCCGAGCTACTCCTCTCTGAGCCGAGGGGAGAAAACACGCAGTAGCAGCCACTTCACAGATGTGTGCTGCAGCCTCACGCAGTCTCCCGCGGCTCTGCTGTGCCTTCTGCCCACCTCTCTGAATAGAAAAATCAGAAATACGGCCTACTGTGCAAGCAACCCACCCAGAAATGAAGCAGCAAAGGGGTGAAAACTCACGTACGGTGAACATTGTTCCGTCTGAGTGGGAGGGAATGCCGAGGGAGATCTTACTTTAAATCTGGGCGCCTGCTTTACCGAATGATGTAACTGCGTGGCTTATGTAACTTTATAAGCAATCGTTCCTCACTGGCCGGCTAGGGGGGAAGGCGGAGAACTGGACATATTACTTTCTAAAGCGTCCTTTTTCCCCTCTGGTTATTGCCATCCCCGCTTCCTCTAAACCCGCAAACGGACGTCTCAGATGAGGCCCTTTGAGATCAGGAAGAGGTCACGAGACCGGGCAAGGCTATGTCATGTCACGCGACACTCATCAATACCTGTTTTTTCTGACCTTGCAATAAAGTCAAAATATCCTGTTCTGACTGTGGTAGTTTAAATTTACCCGAATCTTTATCGTATTAGAAAGTTGAAAAGCGGGACATGTTGAGTAAGGGAAAGAGACCATAGTTTGAGCGGCATATTCCTAGCTGATGAATACTTTGACATACATACGCTGAGATCATTTACGCTATAATTACAGACTCCTAGGAATTATTATGGTGCAATAACTTCATATTTGCATATCGCGCCCAAGTAACTTGCCACTGGCATCTTTAGTCACTATGGACCTATAATTTAATTTAATTTAATTTAATTTAATTGTGGGTTTATATAGCGCTAGGAATCGACTCCCGGAGGAGTATCTCCACGCTTTGACCGCTGGGGAACCCGTCCTGGCTCACCCTGAGAGATGGTCCCTGATGGGTATCTCTAAGGTGCGACCAAGCATCCCCGGTGGTCTGGGGGGGCCGTTGTGAAGATGAGGCAAGCTGATGCCCAGAGTTGCCGAGTGTGGTTTCTGACTAGAGTAGGCACCGAGGCGAGAATTATCGAGTCCGCTGACCCTGGTCCACGACCCTGCCGCGTCGGGAATCGAACCCTGGTCCCGGGCCGTTCTCTGCTTACGGGTCTGCCGCCTCTAACCAGTGAGCCACACTTTCTCCACTAAGTCGGCAGGATTCGTACCATGGTTTTTGTGCCCTTACTAATAACCTCAAATATGCACACAAATGTACCCGTTACAACTGTGAGAATTTAGAACTCAAATTGAGATACATTTGCCACTATTTAATAGTTGTATTTTTCAATAGAAAGAAAAAACTCCATAGTCATCAAATTCCCTTTTGGCGTCATAATTGTGTGCAGTCACTGTGTTCCCCTTGGTGAACTCGCTACGCAAAATGTATTTTAACGGGAGTCTGTGAAATTCTGAAATACAAAACATCATTATGAGCTCTGTGGTGTCTCAAGCTTCCCTGGTCCTCCTGTGAGTAACTCGTTCAGACCTTCATAGTTTGCTTTTCCTTTGTAATCCTGATTTTATTAATTTGATACAACTAAAACCCCAGGGTGTAAACTGGGTTAGCTACTCACATGGGCGTTGAAAGCATGAGGGCTCTGTTGTGAGTTGCTTTGCCTGCTTTTGCATAACACAGTCCTACTTTCATAATTGTGTTTGGCTAGAGTTAACCTGCTCACAATTTTAGTCGTTGTGGGTAAATGGTCTCATAGAAATAACCAATGCAATCTAGTAACTTTTTAGGAACTGTGTGAATGGAGGTGAGCACCTTTTATTTCTTGCTATGATCTTCCATAATACTCCCTAATATCAGCCAAGTTAATTGTAAGGGTACCAAGCTTGCCCAATACAGTCAGCCTGTTTCCCTCTGCACATGCTACAGTATCCCTGTTGTACAGCCTGTCCCTCACACGCCTCTCTTTGTGCAGCGGGCCCTGACCTCCCACATTCCTGGGAGATTTACCTTTCCAGCCCCCTTCCTACGCCTGGGCCTCCGACTGCAAATACCCTGCCTTGTTTAAGTGTGAAAGCTAAAAGTGGTCATGAATATAAAGCTGTTTTGATACCACACATTTCTTTTGTTGTGAACGCCGGCTTTAACCACCTGTGCATCAACAAAGCACACTTCGTGTGTTTTTTTAGTAATTTCCGTAGAGAACAAGCTGTCATCATGTGTATGGCGCTATCAGGATTAGAGTGCGTTGTCTCCAGATCTGTGATATATCTACTCAGACACTGCAGTAGCTCCAGAATCAGGCTGTTTACACAGTGTCACATCAAACGTTAGTCGCATGCTCTGTCAACTATTCATGAGCTCCCCTAGTTTACTAGATGCTTTTGGGAATAAATATTGTTGTCCTCAAGTAACTGACCCACTCACGTTTTCAGAGGTACTATTACCCATAGCATAGGGTATCATGAGTTAATTATGTGAGGGAATTTGAAGCACTGTGAGGAGCTCCCTTGACCTCATTCCATCATTTTTATAAGGGTATGTGAAGACGAAATATTTTCTGTTGTGCGCTTTCTGAAAAAAAAAAACTACAAACACTAACCGTAGATGGCAAATTATTCTGAATGTGGGACCTCAGATTGGAATCGAACTGTGGCCCAACTTTTAAAATGTTTTCAGAAGCAAAAAGATCATCAACATCCATCCAGTTTCAAAATCACAAGAAAAATGGTTTTCGCCAAGGCATAAATGTAAGCAAAGCACGAAAATCTGAGAACTAGGGGTAGGAACGTCAAGTATCGGGATATATGTGAGCCTTGCATATTAAAAAAACGTACACACCTTTAATATTTTTCAGGGTCTGACCTTAAGTCTTCCCAGAATGCCTTTTTAGTGAATTTTGTGATGTCTATTTGCAGGCACAGGGTAAACGGGATTTAAGGATATTGTACCCACTCCATCAGGAGATGGGAAGGCACTCGTCCACATGAGCAGAAATTTCAGTGCTTCCATTTAATAGTTTTTCATCCACTAATGGATATATTAGCCATCTATGAGCAATACATCTTAAGGGAAGCACCATAGAATCCAAGGTCTTCTGGTAGACCTGCTTCTCAAGTCTTCTAATCCTTGACAAACCCTGCAGGGGAAGTCCCATCACTCACATTGGGGCTTGTCAACTCTGTCCTGGATCAATGGTATTGAAACTGCTGATAGATCTGACAGCAGCAGACGCATAGATGCCCCTTAATCATCCCCATGAGGAGTTCATCCATCGTGGCTGGTGTTGCTGACCTTTGTCCCATGAGTGGGCCGTGGGATGGAATAACTACTTGAAACCAGAGAGCACTCACACCTAGCTCACTAAGAACATCAAAAGAAGAATCCAATCAAATCTGTGAGGAAGCCGAGGGGAGCTCGCCTCCTGGAGGCAGGCCTCATTCATTCCTCTTCCAAAGAGTTGTGGCTTCATGCATCTAAAAGCAAGTGCTTGGCAGTATCAGTGCATAACGAAACAATACACGCCTGAATTGGCTCGTTTCGCATGCAGACCTTTTCATTTGTATTCAGACTAAGCTGGCTTCATAGGCAGCCGCGGTCTACAGGACCCTTTGATGTGGTCCGCCTCAGTGTGCGCTTCTGGAACTAAAAGATCCGTTACCTTGTTTCACAGGTCGCATGCAAATGTACAATTTGTTATGTTTGCTCTTAAAAAAACCTTTAGTCCTGGGAACTATTTTCAGCTATGCACATCACATGGGATTTACAGGCCAGTTATGTTACTAGCAGGCGGCAGGCATGTGCTAGTTACAGCATGGCAAAGCATGTAAGAGGGAAATTACTGATAGTTGCAGATCTTTCAACTCACACTGTGTTACCGTATGTCAGATGATAGTGACTCCCATCACATTGTCCCCTGGTGGAAACCCCTACAGAGAGCAGGTTTCAAGCTCATTGTGTGGAGTCTGCCCAACTGACGTCTATTCTGCAATGTAAAACCTCCCCAGCATATTGATGTTATTTTTTTCTTTTTGCTGTGGGAGTGGGGAAGCGGTCAGTGAAAGTGCCTCATGCTGTGCTTTGTGCAAAGTCCCATCCCCTCAAAGGAATGCCCCATTCTCAGATGGTGAAAACATACATTTCAGAGGTTGACATGTTAGTGGTGATCCCAGATAATTCTGCTGATGTGCCCATAATTGAGTGTTTTTTTAATGAAATTACTGACCTTTGAGTTGTGTCATATGTAGTTCAGCTGTTTCATACCTGCCAACTTGAAGAACAACGTCACCATATGAGGAGGGGGGTGGGGCCATGAAGGGGCGGTGCCTCATGCCAAGAAGTACCTACGAGGCCCTTTTAAACCACACACCCTCAAACCCGCTCCTCCCCCTTGCTGAGGCTGATGCTGATGTCCTGTATTATTTTCACACCTTTTAATGGACGTCGGCTGTTCAAAGCCTCAGAAAACAAGTTGAACAAGCATTGGCATAGCCAATAGGTCTCGCCTTTGGGACCTTATAAATGTTTAGCCATGCAACACTTGATGTTGTTGCACCAAGGATACTGTGCTGGATAACTAAACACTTATAAGGTCCAAAGGCGAGACCTATTGGCTATGCCAATGCTTGTTTTACAGGCTGTGAACGAGTCCCCCTCCCCTGGTGAATTGGAGGCCAGATGCCCCCCACAACTGGGGAGTATAACATCCTGCCACCCTATTTAGGAAGCAGCCAGTAGCAAGTGTATTCAGTGTTATTAGCTAGGCTCAGGCGATTACACTTCCTGAGGGCTTCTCAAATAGCTTTACCTGCACTTTTTTGGGGATTCTGCATCCCTTTCCAATGTCACATGCAACATTGTTGGAGAAATATGCGACCAGCAGCATGCAAATTGGCACTATACGATAAAATAGTATCGTTCAAATCAGGGGCTTCCAGGCCACCTTGTTCATACTGGCATGATAAGCGTGGTCTAAGCAATACAGGGTTACCTACCAGTCCATGCCAGTAGAATTATTAGTTGATTAAGAGTATTAAAGAAGGATTTGGTAAGGGCGATTGGTATGTTAAAAAAAAGTCATAGCTATTTGGGTACTGCCACCATTTTCATGAAGATCCTAATAGTCAAAGTCAAAGGGAGCTGCATCCATCTAGCAATACTATCAGCAATTGTAGTGAGCACTACGCCATAGTTAGTATAAATAACCTCTATGGGATACCAGTGTGCTCTAATCCCCAGATACTGGACAGGCTCATTGATCCACTGAAGTGGAAATTCAAATGGGAAGCTTTTGGTGGCACCTGGAAGAGGAAAAAGGTGCTCCAATTAATATTTAATACTGATAGACTCCAAACTCAAAGATTCCCCAAAGCTTTGGGGAGAGATTTTTTACAGGGACACATAGCAGTAAGTGGCCTGCACAGGCATATATCAACAATTGCCGTCCAACCACCCATAATCCTTTGTGGGCGTCTTGTTCTCTTACTGCACATGCTGGTGGTTTGACCACCAATGCATATAGTAAGGAAGAGGAGGGCATCCTTGTCTGTAAGGGGTTTGGAGATCTGGTCAATTATTTTGATGTGGGCGGATGGTGAAGTATATAACAGCTGCACTAAATTTAAGAAAATGTCTGTCAGGCCCACCTTTCCCAGCACAGCAGGTATAACGTTCCACTCTAAAGAGGCAAATGCCTTTTTGGCATCTAGAAGGACACATGGATTTCAGAGTCTAACCGATATAATGTACCAAATAAGGTTCATAATCTATTGGTGGTTGTGCACCTCAGTATAAACTCGGATTGTTCGGGTAAGACCAAGCCTAACATAAGAGGGCTGAGATGACTCGCCAATATTTTATTATGAATGTGTCTGAATTAAGAACTGATAGCGGACGATATGACAAACAGGAAGTCACAGGTGCACAGGTGTGATAATTAACGCCTCATGCATGGTGGGGGGGAGGCATCCGATCAGCACCACAGCCGTAAAAAACGCCATAAGGTGACAAGTTAGTTCCGTGACAAATTCTTCATAGAAGTTCATAGTGTCTCGTCTGTAATCAGCCCAAATAAAAAAATATCATCAATATACCTTTTCCAACATTTAATGCTAGAATGATATGGGCTCTTGTCCCTCAACACAAAACGTTCTTCAAAGGCATACACAAATATATTTGTCAGACTTGAGGCAAAAATGACACTTATAGAAGTTCTGCAGCACTGTTAATAGTAATTATCACCATACTCAAAGTAGGTATTCCAATTATGTTAAGTATGGTGATAATTACTGTCAACAGTACTCTGGCGGCACTTCAGTACATCAATTATATTGTTTTGATTTGAGCTAATACAGAAAAAACACTTAAAGAGTCTGTGGAATATCTCAATAGATCACAGCATTTTTGTAATACATGTAAACTTCAAACGTGAATACCTGTAATTAGATGAGTTGAAAAATTGAAACCAGACCTATTAGCCTTGCCATTTTTTGGTTCTAGTGTTTGTCGGACTTGCTTAAAAATAAAAGTCCAAAGTCCTATGCAATTTATTTTCTTATCATGGAAGTATTTATGTTAAAATATGCTTTACATTTTGTATTCTCTACAGACTAAGTTCGTTGACACTCAACAACTCTAAAAACAAATATTTTGAGATGAAAGTCAGTCAAAGTTGTCATGTCTGAAAAAGACAAAAAAAATCAAAACATACCTGTGCTGTTGCTAGTGCATAGTATAAACCTTTTTTCTCCATTAATTCAGAATGTGTTCCTTTTTCAACCACTGCTCCATCCTGTAAGGCCACAATGAGGTCAGCGTTCCAAACTGTGGTGAGTCGATGAGCTATGACAATGGTAGTTCGCCCTTCACTGGCCTGCAATTTAAGAGAAATATTTAACACACAAAGGTCAATAAATTATAATTAATGTATTTATCCATTTATTTCACTTGTCTTGTATGGTGGGAATTATGTTGCCTTGCAGGCACTTCTCAGCCAGTGCTCAGTTATACCTATAGATGTCCCCGGTATAATACCTGTGGAGGAGTTCATGGATGTGGCGTGGAGGTTGTCATATTTGTGGTCTGTGAGTGGTGCTTGTCCCGAGGAGAGGAGCAAAATGGCAGACGAACTCCTTTGGTTATCCTGCGCCTTGGGCTTTGTTGTGGTTTACTGGTCCCCGCCACATCCTCCTTTCCTAAATGGACCTACCACTAAACAGATGCAGGATTTCTCGTACGACACGCCCTCGAGCGCATCTTTGATTTTTATAATATGAAACATGTGTAGTACTGTGGCAAACTATAGTTTATATTGAATATTATTGTTTGGCTACCAGATGTAATGTTACATTTTCCAGATTATTTCTATGGTATGTACTGTGCCTACAAAAAATAAAAAAATCAATAAAAGATATTCAAACAAAAAAATGACACACTAATACAGTGTTCATGTTTTCATCGTGGCCCGGCCTTTCGAAAATGATAGGTTCTTGACTTATGGCCTGATTACGATCTTGGTGGATGGGAAACATGACGGATATCCCATTCACCGTATTACAAGTTATATATAGTAAGATATAATGGACTTGTAATTTGAAGGACCACCAACCCTGTCCACCAAGTTCGTAATCAGGACCCTAGTCCTGAACCCAGACAGGGGCACCAAGCACAAACTCATAGTGATAGGGGACTACCATCCATGCACGGTGGTGGCAGCATGTAGTGTTGGTGAATTATAGTTACAGGCATTTACCTGTGAGACCTGAATGCAAGCTTACAGGCCCATTCTTCTAAAGTTCCGCTGCGCTCCATGAACAGAAATTCTGAACACGTCATCCTGTGTGTTGTACGTGTGTGCTAGATGTGATATTGTGCTTTGCACAAGTGATACCTTTCTGCAGGTTCCTTCCAGAAGTTCACAGCCAGGCCCAGGGTACACGAAGGAGGAAAAGATGCTTTCTCCAGACAGCATATGTGTTAAAATATCTTATAAGGGAGGAAGGAGGACCAGATGCTATGGAAAGGAAAGAGGAGACAGACTTTTTTTTGAAGTGTCAGTTCCCATATTGATACATTAGGCTGTAAATAATTCAGCCTGCAGGTAACATTAGATAGATGGCAGGGGGTAGAGGGCGAAGTCTGTAGTATCTGCTGTAAGACAGTCCTTTGAAGAGACACAGATCATTGTCTCACTGATCTCTGTGAGGAGGAGCCACAAATAGCTAGTTACAGCCTACTCTCACCTCTTTGTAAGTCTGTGGTGGGCTCTCCACCTGGAGATGGTACGGGCATAGCATTTTTGCAAACAGAGTCCATACCTGGAAGGTGACCTTGCCAGGAAACATGAAAAGGGAACGACCCAAACTGGTCCCAAGGAAGCCCACCTCGAGTTCAATCAATCAATCAATCAATCAATCAGGAGTTTGTTAAAGCGCGACTACTCACCCGTAAGGGTCTCAAGGCGCTAGGGGTGGGGGGGGAGTTGGGGGGTGCAGGTTCCATTCCATCAAGGAGGGGGTCTGTCGAAGAGCCAGGTTTTGAGGTTTCTTGCGAAGATGGGGAGCGATGTTGTCTGTCTGAGGTGGAGCGGAAGGGCATTCCATGCTTTGGCTGCGAGGAAGGAGAGGGAGCGGCCTCCCGATCTGGTCTTTCTGGTGCGGGGGACCACAGCGTAGGAAAGCTGGGCTGATCGTAGGGTCCTTTGGGGTGCGTGGAATTTGAGTCGGCTGTTCAGGTATGCTGGTCCGGTGCCGTGGAGGGCCTTGTGTGCGTGGGTGAGCATCTTAAAGGTGATTCTCGCCTCGACAGGGAGCCAGTGGAGTGTGCGCAGGTGCTGGGAGATGTGGCAGTGTTTTGGCAGGTTGAGGACCAGTCTTGCGGCGGCGTTCTGGATGTTCTGTAGCTTGCGGATGAGGTTTTTGTTTATTCCGGCGTAGAGTGCGTTG
This sequence comes from Lissotriton helveticus, assembly GCF_964261635.1. NCBI lineage: Eukaryota > Metazoa > Chordata > Amphibia > Caudata > Salamandridae > Lissotriton > Lissotriton helveticus. The sequence continues at coordinate 878,400,791 of NC_136071.1, read as the reverse complement.
CCGTAGTCGAGTCTGCTGGTGACCAGGGCGTGAGTGACTGTCTTTCGGTGTTCGAGGGGGATCCATTTGAAGGTCTTACGAAGGAGGCGGAGGGTGTGGAAGCAGGAAGATGAGACAGAGTTGATCTGGCGGTCCATTTTGAGCTCGGAGTCCAGGATGATTCCCAGGTTGCGTGCGTGGTCTGTGGGGGTTGGCGGGTTTCCGAGGGCGGTGGGCCACCAGGTGTCACTCCAGGCATCAGGGTTTGGGCCCATGATGAGTACTTCTGTTTTGTTGGTGTTTAGTTGTAGGCAGCTGTTTTTCATCCATTTGGCGACAGCTTCCATGCCTTCTCGAAAGTTGCGTCTGGCGGTGTTGGGCTCGTTGGATAGGGAGAGGATGAGCTGGGTGTCGTCTGCATATGACACGATGTTGAGTCCGTAGGTTCTGACGATGAGGGCAAGTGGAGCCATGTAGACGTTGAAGAGCGTCGGGCTGAGGGAGGAGCCCTGGGGGACTCCGCAGGTGATAGGTGTGGGGTCCGAGAGGAAAGGGGGGAGTCTGACCCGCTGCGTCCTGCTGGAGAGGAAGGAGCAGATCCAGTCTAGGGCCTTGTCCTGGATTCCTGCATCGGAGAGTCTGCGTATTAGGGTGCGGTGGGAGACTGTGTCGAACGCCGCTGATAGGTCGAGGAGGATGAGGGCTACTGTTTCTCCTTTGTCCAGTAAGGTGCGGATGTCGTCTGTTGTGGCGAGGAGGGCGGTTTCCGTACTGTGGTTTTTTCTGAAGCCGGATTGGGAGGAGTCGAGGATGTTGTGTTCTTCAATGAATGTGGCGAGTTGGCTGTTGATGGCTTTCTCGATGACTTTCGCTGGGAACGGGAGCAGGGAGATGGGTCTGTAGTTTTTGAGGTCGGTGGGGTCCGCTGAGGGTTTCTTTAGGAGGGGGTTGACCTCGGCGTGTTTCCAGTCGTCGGGGAATGAGGCGGTCGCCAGGGAGCGGTTGATGGTTTGGCAGAGCATGGGTGCGATGGTGTTGGCGGCTCTGTTGAAGATGTGGTGGGGGCAGGGGTCCGTGGGGGCCCCTGAGTGGATTGACTTCATTGTCTTCAGTGTGTCTTCGGTGGTGAGGGCTGTCCAGTCATCAATCGCTGGTTTCCGGGTGTCGGGGGTGGTTGGTGAGGGTTCAGTGTGTTGGTTGTCTTCGTCGAAGTTGTCATAGATGCTCTTGATTTTGTGGTGGAAAAAGATGCTGAGTTTGTCGCAGAGGTCTTGTGAGGGAGGGATGTCGGTAGACTCGCTGGTGGGTTGGGCGAACTCCTTGATGATGCTGAAGAGTTCCTTGCTGTTGTGTGCGTGGGTGGAGATTCTGTCTTCAATCGCTTTTTTCCTCGTTTCTCTGATGAGTTGATGGTGGGCGTTGGTGGCGGCTCTGAAGTTTTTGTGGGCTTCTGTGGATTTGGTGTTTCTCCAGGCCTTTTCGAGGCGGCGGCATGTGCGCCTGGACTCTCGAAGTTCGGTGGTAAACCATCTGGCTTTCTTGGCACGGGTATTGTTGTTTTTCTTGAGGGGGGCTATGGTGTTGGTGCTGTCCGAGATCCATCTATGCAGGGTTCGGGCTGCGGTGTTGGGGTTGTCGTTTTCCGCGATGGTTGGGGTGGAGTTGTTGAGTGAGGAGGTGAGCTGGTCATCGGGGATTTTGGTCCAGTTTCTTTGTGGAAGCAGGTGCTGGTGTCTGTGGATGGTGGGTGTTCTGAAGGCGAAGTGGACGCAACGATGGTCGGTCCATGGGAGTTCGGTGGTGTGGCTGAAGGTGATGGAGTTTCCTGTAGTGAAGAGGGGGTCGAGGGTGTGTCCTGCTGAGTGCGTGGGCTCGGTCACGATCTGGCGGAGTCCAATGTTGTGGAGGTTGTCCAGGAGGGATGTGGTGTTGGGGTCCAGTTGATTGTCGAGGTGGAAGTTGAGGTCTCCCAGCAGGGTGTAGTTGGTGGATGCGATGGCCTGCGGGGAGATAATGTCCGTGATGGAGTTGGCGAAGGGTCCGCGGGGTCCAGGGGGTCGGTAGATGAGGGTTCCTCGGAGGGCTGCGGTGGGGCTGGCCAGTATCTTGAAGTGAAGGTGTTCCATCAGTTCTGTGGACTCGTCAGGGAGTGTGCTCAGGCGGAGGCTGGATTTGTGGACGATGGCGATTCCTCCTCCTGGGTGGATGGGGCGGTCCTTCCTGGAGATCTTGTATCCTTGGGGGATGGCGATGGCGATGTCCGGTCCCGAGGTGGTGTTGGTCCAGGTTTCGGTGAAGAATGCTACGTCTGGGGTTGTGCTGTCGAGGAGGTCCCAGTTCACATCATCTGTCTGCAGAATTAGTATGAAGCTGGGATCTCAAGACTCATTATTGTCGTTGTGATGTCCTCTACTGAGAAGGGGGTACTTCGTGAGTATCAGACTACTGCACAGCTAAAGGTTGGTGTGGCATCTTGGTAGAATGTGAAGAATCATCGTGTGTAATGGTAGCACATGAAATGGTACAGCATGGGTGTTTAGATTGTAGAATATGGAGGGGTGATGTGAGGGTAAATGGCAGTTGTCGGGAATTGGAGGAGGAACAGTAGGAGATGCCAATCGTTGTTGTTGCACTGGCAGGCATGGCGAAAAACCTATGACTCCCCTACACATGCAGCTTATACCACAAAGTGTGCCGCCTATAAAAAAGCTATTCTAACCCGGAAAGCTGCATTTTATGAGGCTATGATTACTGAAGCGGCAAACCCTCAGAAAGAGATCTTCAGGGTCCTAAATGAACTCAGGAAAGAGAGGGTGCAAAAACCGGCCTTCACACAAGTAGATTGCCAGTAATTTCAAACTTTCTTTACGGGAAAGATTAGCGATCTATTGGTGGCAATCCAGCACACTCCAACCTTTCCCTGCAAAATTGAGCCAAATCTTCGCCCTCCAGTGGTGGATGTTACTCTATCCTCATTCCCTACTCTCACAGAAGAACAACTGACTATGCTAGCCGGGAGGGTGAAATCAGGCTCTCCAGCTGATCCCTGTCCCCCAAGGATCTTTAGATTGGCATTACCACAAATTAAGGACAGGGTGCTCCCGCTCCTCAATCACTCGTTGGAAACTGGACAGGTCCCTAGCAATTTCAAGGAGGCTCGGATGATTCCATTATTAAAAAAGTCAGGTGCGGATGAGAAGGATCTGAAGAATTTCAGACAGATCTCACAGCTGCCATTCTTTGCAAAAATATTAGAACAGCATGTGCTGCAGTCCCTTGCCCATCACATGGAGGCCAATCATCTTCTCGAACCCAACCAGGCGAGTTTTAGGCCGCATCACAGCACGAAATTAGTCATGCTTTCCGTGCTGGATGAGATGAGAATGAGAGCGGATAGGAAGACGCTGCGTGCTCTGGTTCTGCTAGATCTATCTGCGGCTTTTGACACGGTTAATCATGGTCAACTCTTGTCGCGGATTGCTAACCTAGGGACCCAGGGCACAGCCAGTGCTTGGGTAGCTTCCTTCCTCAGTGATCGCTCTCAAAGAATCCAATTAACAGACCTGGCATCTCACCCTGTGACCTTGGCATGTAGAGTACCGCAGGGATCAGCATTGTCCCCCTTGCTTTTTAATGTTTACTTGCAGCCTTTAGTCACCGCCCTAAACCAGCTGGAATGTACGGTATATAACTATGCCGACGATACTCAAATTCTGATCACAAATTTACCAGTTGCCTACATCGCAGGCGAGAATGCAAGATATCTTGAAGTTTACGGTGAATTGAATGTCGGCGAATTCCTTAAAACTGAACCCGGATAAATCAGAGGTGCTGGTGGTCACTACAGCAGTGAACTCCTAGAATGAGCTGTTCTGGCCGGATGTATGACATTACAACGCATGCTTTTACCACGCATGCCTTTACAACGCGGTTTTTACAACGCATGCCTTTACAACGCATAGTGCTTAGGGGTGCTGGATAGTGAATAGTTTAATTTACTATTCCAGTCCCCGTGGATAGTAGGGAAGGTGTTGGATAGTAAATTAAATCTATTCCCTATCCTAGAGCGCGCCCCAGCGCAATGCGTTGTAATGGTTTGCTTTGTAAAAGTTGCGTCGTAAAGGCACTGCGTGATAAAAGTTGCGTTGTAAAGGATGTTTCCCGTTCTGGCCTAGTGAACTGGGACAGTCCTCAGAACCAGCGTCCGTAGTAAAAAGTCTCAGTATCAAAATCGACGCTATGCTGTCAATGTCCCAACAGGTCTCGGCAGTGGTAGGAACCTGTGTGGGACTGCTGCGACAACTTCGGAAACTGTCCTCGCTGCTGTCTTTTTCAACCATCCGGATGGCGGTCTCAGCCTTGATCCTGGCCCGCTTGGATTATGGTAATTCCCTATATGTCGGGCTGCCGAAAAAATCTTTGGCCAGGCTTCAAGGCGTTATGAACGATGCAGCCAGATTGATTTAAAAAAAAAAAACAGGAGGACCCATGTCACCCCGTTGTTGCAGGACTTGCACTGGCTACCGATATCACAGAGATCTAAATTCAAAAGTCAATGTATCGTTCACAAAGCCATCTATGGCTCAGCCCCGAGTTACATCAAGGAAAGACTGGCCCTATACGTTCCTAGCAGGAGGCTGCAGTCATCAGAAACATGTCTCCTGGTATGTCCACGTTCCAAGCGGTCATCGCTGGGGGGAAGAGCCTTTTCGACCACATTGCCGCCAGTTTGGAACAGACTTCCGGAAAGTTTGCGCAAGGAAACCAACTTGCTCACCTTCAGGATGAGATTAAAAACTGTTCTCTTCCTGGAAGCCTGGAGCTCCACGTATAGCACTCCTCCTGACTTTCCGCTTCTCCTCATGGTCTCCTCTCGGACAGCACTTAGAGACCTCTTTGGTGATAATGGCCTATACAAATGCCCCATAACATACCATAACATAACACTGACCTTTTATGCAAAATAAACGTATTAAACCAATCTTCCTAACAAGGGCAACAAGCGGGCAAACAGGATGGAGCGAGGGCCATTGAGCTCATGTGACTGCCAAGTCAGTAATTGCTCCTGTCAGCAGGCTGGGTGAGCGAGATCTGGCGATCGGAGAGTGCAGGCAGTTGGAGAGAGCAGCCACAGAGAGGTATTGCTTGCAGGCTGAGTGAGCGGGGCCCAGCGATCGTAGAGTGCAGGCACGGTGGGGTGATTGTCATCAATGCTCCCTTCCGTAAGGTGCACACACGTGATGTTGTCATCACCGAGGCAACAATGAGCAAGGTCTTGTTCCAGATGCTTATTTCGACGACCGTTTTGAAATAGGCACAACAATAAATACTGCTTATACTCTTTGCGGCCATATTGAATTTGGCAATTTGTTGATTTTGGCTTTTCAGTTTGGTGGCCATTTTGAACTGGATGCGAAGGCATTAATAAAGGAAGTGCTGTTGTGTGACTGTCGGTGGCCGGAACACCGAACATCTTGCATCTGTGTTCATTGTGTATTCCAGTATAGTAATTGCAAATTATTTTGCAGTTAACGATATGTTTATTGAATATGTCAAGCATATGTGGAGGTGTTGGGAGAAGGCAAATGCTCGCCTGCTAGACAGTTGGCATTAGTTAAGTTATCTTTGGGCGCCCAAGGATTGAAAGAGTGTTAACATTTACCAGGATTGGACAATGCTGGAGATATGAATGTGCATAAAAAGGCTTTGAGGCAAGTACAGGAGGCATTTGGGAAAAAAGTGAGAGATTTAAATTATATTAGAGATGTTAAAAAAGAGAGTGAATGAATTGATGAATATGTGTCAGCTTTAAGAGCTTTGGCAGTGTAATGTGATTTAGAACACGTTATATATGATGAGGTGTGAAGTGGTGAGATTTCAATGAAAAGAAAGTGGAATAAAGTGCAAAACGGCTATGGGCAGGGACAGATACTACTACTTTGAAAGGCGCAACAAATGCTGCCAGGATGACTGAATTATCAGAAAAATATGTGCATTAAGTGAGGAAGGATAGTATTATATTTTCGGTGTGTACCACTGAAAAAAATACAATAGTGTTAAGAAAACGGAAAAAAGTAGTACACAAAATGAACATGAAGTAAGAAATAATGAACCTACGAGGTGGAAAAATGTATTTAGTTGTTATTGGTGTGGTAGTTTTAATCAGCTGGCTATTGCTAAATTTTGTCCAGGAACTGATAAACTGTGTAACAAGAGCAAAAACAAGAGTCATTTTGGTTGTGTGTGTAAGGATCAATCTAGAGGGGGAGTAAATTGTGTAGTGCAAGATGAGGCGTTGGATGTGGATGATGGAGTGGTATTCTGTGTGTGCAGTCGATCCAAGGGTTAATAGTTTGCCAAAGTGAACAGTTACCATGAATGGCAAATGTGTAGAGATGATGGTAGATTTGTGTGTGTGGTACACAATTCTTTGTCATACTCTATGTACAAAATTGTGGAAAGAGAGACCACTCAAGCCATTCAAGGTACAGCCAGGAAGTTATTCTGATCAAAGAACTGAATTAAAGGGGTATTTTTGTTCTGAAATGGAGTTTAAAGGAAGAAGAACGCGTGGTAAAATGTTTGTTGCAAAAAAAGGGTTAGCATTTCGGAGATGGCCTAATCAAGAAGAGTTGTGGATATTTTTGGATCCTACGGCTTATCCCCTGTGTATGCTACTGAAATGAGTGAGCGTAATAATGAAAGGAATGATAACTTACAAGTGGAATTCAAGGATGTGGTTAGAGGAGAACTGGGCAAGTTCAACTGCCCGGAAAAACAGAGAGGGACCCCTATAACCCCTATAACCAAAGGAATGGGGTTCAAATCACCAATTATAGACAAGGCTTCCTTTGGTTTGCTAAATTAAATATGCCACTCACAACAGACACCAAATCACTTATTCTAACGTCAGCTGTACGTACACAAGGGAGTTTAGTTGCAGACTCAGGGCCAAATGCCAAGAAATAGAAAATATATCTATCTTTTTATTATTAAAAACATATGCAAAACATATGAAAATCAATTGATCGTTAAAAACAAGATTTCACGTCGAAATTACGTGAATTTCAAATTTATACAAAATTTGACAAAATTCTACTTAATCGTGGCTGAGAAAAAACCCCAATGTATCTATAAACAATTCATCAAGATAACAATAATACAAAACAGGTAAAATACACAAGAAAAGACAGCACAATTTGTAATGGAGTGTACACTAAAAGAGACAGTACAATTTATCATAATAAACACACATCTGTGTTAGAGACACATTGGGCCCGGAACCTGATAGATTATCCGCTTCTTACATGACGTCAAAGCATCATCATCGGGTCTTTTTTTTAACACTATGCTTTCCTCCACCTGGAGGTAGACCATCTGGTGATTACAGGAGTGATCAGTGATAAGACAAAGCTATGTGAGGTGAATTACAATTGCCTGCACCTTTGAAACTTTATTCAGTTGGAGATAGGGCAAGGTTAAAATCAGGGCGGTGCGTATATAGAAATGTTACTATTCTATAGCACCTTGTTGTGCGTGTGAGTGGTCGACATGTTTCAGCTCTTCTTTCACCCAGATGGGTCGGGGGCTTTCTTCAGGACCTGTGCAAATGTGAGGCTGCTAATTAAGCAGCCTGTAGGGGCAAGTAAGTGATGTACCCTCTTTTTAATTGTTACTGGTCATTAGTACCTATAACTTACAGTTCCCAAGTAGGGCTTCCTCGAGGGACCAGCGGGCTCGGTAACCTGCTGAAAGTGACAGGTCGCACAACTTGTGCTTGCTCCGTCTACGGTGCCCCAGTAAAACTGCAGTTGTCAGAAGTTGGAGGAGGGACTGGAGGAGATTCCAAGCGTTGTTGTTGCTCCTTCTTGTTATGAAAAATAAACTTTTGAACCAACCTATCTGTTTGGATATTCATTTCAGTTAGTGTCGCGCTGACAGCCAAATCACCAGAGGTAATGGAACATCACTTAGAGGCTGATCTGAAGGGGGAATTAATGGATTGTGCTGACATCAAGACATACTGTTTGTAAGCGAGGAAAGGAAGTGCCAACCGTGTAGTTGAAGCGATATTGGAAAAGACTGCTGTAATTGGCACTGGCGTAAGGTTCATCCAAGAGAGACTGGCTAAATAATTGTTCCGAAGGACTCATGATACTGCAGTGCAACTTTCATAAGTTGTCTGCGTTGGAGAGCCAGGTACCTTGAGCCATGTGTGTGGTAGGCTCGACTGAAGCAGGGATAAAGCTCCTGCTGGAGTCCCGTGTTCCCCAAAAGTGAATTGCGTGACTGTGCCACTGCCAAGTGTGCCATTGGTTCAGGCCAGACTTGAAGATTAAGTTACCCGAAAGGTGTCATGGGTGTTCCTCATGAAGATTTGCTTCAAAGAGCTGTGTGCCAAATATAGCACCTGCCTTCCCCCCTGCTGAATAATCATAATCTGTGACCTTGTGGCCATCGATCTCAAAAAGAAGCGACAAGCACTCACTGAAGTATCGTAGTGCGCAGCACTTTGACTCCAGTACCCACCGGAGTTCAGGAGTGAGCCACTTCATGCAGCTGGGCACCTGGAAGAGGTCCTGCTGTGACACAGCGAGCATTGTACCGCAGAGCCGGCTGCTGCTCAGAGAAGACTACTGCATGTTGCCTGTAGGCATCCTTCAGCCCGTGAAATTATGTTGCCACTGGAGAATCAAATGTGGCCCATTGATACTTCTTCAAACTTGGTGTGAGACTAACAAGCTTTGGCCCCAGCGATTGAGTGCTAATAAAAATCCAGTGTTGTGGGCGCACGACCTATATCAATTTCTGAACCTGGAAAGGGTGAGCCCAGTGGTGTTGGGGACCTAGTAGAGATAGATGAAGGCCTAGACGGCAGAGGCCCATAGATCACAAAGGCCTGCACCCATGAAAAAGGTATTCATTCGTTATTGAGTGTGTAGAAAATTAAATTTTTCTGTGTAATAAAATACTTGTCCTTTATACAAAGAGAAGCACTGGGCTGAAGATTCATCTTATTGCGCTGCGGGAGGGATGGTATTGATTACTAAGCTTGAGCCAAACTAACCTCCTTGACTTCTCATCCTCTCTACTACTGAGAGTCAAGTGTGGAAAGGTCTGTAATTGGCTCAATGTGCAGAGAAACGGTAGGGTAGGCCCTGGGATACCAGTTGCAAAAGGTCTCAAACACCATGGTTGTGCCCCAGTACCATCTGCCTGCTTTGTTGCCTCCTGAACGGGTTCTGACAATTGGCGGCAGTGGTGGGACCCCAAAAGGGCCAATCTCAAGACATTACAGCTGCATAATAAGTCCAACCTTATTACCTTAAAACCTACATAGCATGAATTTTGGAAACAATGTTGGAGGGATAAACCTTGACACCCCGTACTGAGGTCAGTTGAGGTATACAAGGTAGAGGACTCCCGAAAGCAAGGATGGGAAGATCCTTGTGTGTTTGATACAAACTCAGGTAGGGAGTGTTGGATAAGCAAACTCTCTGAAACCCACCATGAGTGCTCCTAAAATGTGCTGACCAGAAATTACCCAAGGCAATCACAACCACCAATTTCTAGGGTTGAGTTGACACTAACTCCAGCAATGATCCCCTTGGGAGGACTAAGTCTGTCGGAGACCCTGAATTTGCAATTGGCTCTTCAAAGAGCCAAAGCTGAAGAAGAATAAAAGGCTATGGAGTTTGAGAAAGAAACACTATGATTAGCTCATCAGGCACAAGAGGACAGAAAGATGGCGAAAGAGGAGGGATGGGCCCATGCAGAGGAAAAGAGGGAGAGGGAATGGCAAGACATGGAGAGAGAATCATAGAGGGAGAAGACAGCTGACTAGAGGCAAAGCTCAAGACGGCAGCAAAGACAGTTGCCCAAGGCAAATGCAATTACAATCCAAATGCTACTGGTGTGCTTGCCAAAGTCCTGAAAGAACTTGCACACATGTATGGGAAGGACAAGATATGTTGGAATGGTTTGTGAATTCTGAGTTTGCTTGTATGGGTCAGACTTTGAATGATCTGTCTAAGACTGCAATGCTAATGAGTCTGCTGCAGTTGGAAGGGATGCATAGAAGGGTATCTGTGACTAAGCAAATGGTGTGGATGAAAGAAGCTCTGATTAGAAGATTTGGGCTGAAGCCAGCTCAGTACCTGTGGAAGTTTACAACTAGAAAGTGAGTGGATAGTTGTCCATTTGAAATTTGGATTCACTAAGTTTTAAATGACTGGACTGAGTGGGTGAGAGTGATGGGGGTTACAGATTCTCATGCAATGAACCAGTTGATGGTTGGAGAACAACTCATGGAGAACTGCCCTACCCTACCTAGGCAAAACCTTTTAAATCTGACAAAGAAGGATCCAGGGACATTTGCAGTGTCGGCTGTCAAATGGCTAGCTAACTGGCTTTACCAAAGTGAGGCGCATGGCTCCTAGTCAAAGGGGGGAAGGAACTCCTCACAGACTGGTCCCAAATCAGAGGGTAAGGGACAGACAGAGCAATTCCCAAGGTTACAGAAGGGCACTAAAGAAAAAGGCGTTGGGTTTCTAGTCAGGAACAAAGAATGGAAAAAGGGGGAGAGGAAGGTTCCTCAAGGCCCAAAGTGATAATTTGTTTTAAGTGTCACAAGTAGGATATTTCAGGCAAAAGACTGTGTACTAGCCACATCCATCATAGCTGGTATGCTAACTATGAGGTAAGGGACCCAAGAGAGCCCTGTTGCTCTTAACCTAGTTAGTATAGACATTTGGGAGAGAGGCCCAGATTCTCTGAAGCACAAACACCCAAACACTGGGTTTGTAAAGGAGTCTAGTATCTATGAGAGGAAGGTGTCTGCTCTAAGGGGTTTAGGAGCTCACAAAACTATGTAGAAAGAAAGTATCGGAAACCCGACAAGATTCTCCGAGGTGTTAACTGCGTTGACTTAGTAGCCAGCAGAGAGGACATGGTGAATGTGATTGCCAAAGTTGAGTTAGAGCTAAATGGTACATATGGTAGGCATATGGATGTAAGAGAAGCACGGTGTGGGATGTCTCTTCGTATATGATTTGTTTGCCCCCGGTTTAGTAACAGGACCCAAAGCCTATATGGCTTGGACACCGTCAGCTGTGTTGACCCCAGCAGAATCTAATAAAGAGACAGGGACCATTCCTATTTGCAGAAACCAGAACAAGTTAGACAGTGGATCAAGGCTGTCAGGAACTCCTCTAAGGACTGGTGGCAGGGTACACAAAATGAACAAAAAATTGCCCAAGATCACTCAGGGGGTCAGAAGAGAAAACGGATTCAATGGGGAAGCTCTGTATAAGGGAACAAGAAAGTTAGAGCTCAAAAGAACAGGCACTCAAGAGGCAATTCAGCATTCAGATAACTAGCACCCAGGATTTGCGAGACATGAATATAACAACATTAACCACAGACATAAACTGTCTCTATTGTCATATTACTCTTTTTACAAATTTGGAAGACTTCTAGATACCCCTCATTTGGTCAATGGCAAACTAAAATGACCATGTTACGACAGTTCGAATATGTTTATGCGGCAAGGAATAACCAAATGCAAAAATGTGAACAGTTGTGGCGTTTTTTTCCGCTGATTAAAGGAGTGGAGAATTGTGTAAGAGAGAAGTAGAGTCATGTATTTACATTTTTAGATCTTTCTCTGTATTTTAAGTATTGCCTGTTTGCACAGTGATCCCTGCAATTTATTGAAATCTTTGCACTATTTATAATTGCACTTTATCTTTTTTATTACTTTATTGGACTTGTTTAGATAATCTGGGGATTATTCGGCCAAATAGAAGATTGTGCTTGGAGTACTATTTAAGTATTACTGTTTTACTCCTAGAAATGCTATTGTCAGATTGAAACTGTACCTGTTTATCACCATAGTCAAACTAGATTGTAGCAGTAACACCTTTCTTGCTTGGGGCTAGATTGAGAGATCAGGTGGGATTAGCTTTTACAACTATCTGAAATATTTATTTGCGCTTAAAATATTTTCTACATAGTCTATTGATTATTTGTGCTAAAAACAGTGATTGTTTGACTACTGCACCACCTAAATATAAAGATAAAGAAAACAAAAACACAGAGGGGGTGTGGGTAAAGCACTCAAGAGCTCACCACAGAAAGACTGAAGCTCAGTACGTTTCAGAGCCACAACTGCTGTTACAGATGCTGTCTACAAATACCAACACAAAGGCAGAATCTGAAGAGGTGTTACCTTTGCTAATGGTAAAAAAGTTACATAAAGAAAATAATCAGGGAGGACAAGAAACACCACCTAGGCTGTCAGCGGTGCCTACAAAGCCTGGTGATTAAACAGGAACATGCAATGCCATAAAAGCAAGGGTCGGGAACTAAATTACACAGCCACATTAGACAAGGATGTAGCAAGGAAGAATGCTTAATAGGAAGAAAGGGAAAACAATGGGCACTCTTGGCAAAAAGAAAGTAAGAACCAAACAAGGGGAAGGAAGCTAAGAATGCAAGAATCTGAATGTAACAAACTAGAAACTGGAACTAAGGAACAGGGAAAGAAAGTCAGGGACTGGGAAAAAGGTAACTACGGAAAGAGAGAACATAACGTGTATTTATAAAGCGCACGTTCACCAGTAGGTATCTTGGCATTGAATAACAGATGTTTATTATTACCCAACTCAATGGTACTCATTTTTTTGACCTCAGATGAAAGGCTGAGTGGACTTGCCGAGATTTGAACCTGTGACAATAAGGTTGAACACAGGCCCCTGCAGTGGATGCATTTGTCCACTGAGCCACCAGACCTGTTCAAGTAACAAAATGCACTAAAATAGTGCTGATTGGTAAACAAGAATCAACTTAGCATTGCAGGCACTGCCAGTTAAAGGAACTGGGAAAAGCTAAGGCCCATGAATCTTCTAGAAATAAGGATAGGAAAAGCTCAGGAACTCTGGAAACAAGGGGCCGGTCACACAGGAACACTGCTCTAAATGCGAACACTGGACTCAAAGAAACTGGGGCTTACAAGAGCTCACTATGATCACTTGCAAGTCGCAGGTATGCTGACTTCACCCACCCATCCTTGGCCTGCAAGGGTAAAGAAGCAGTGAGCAGGTAATCTGAGATATTGGAAGTTTTTAGAAAAAGAAGGCAGGCTTCCACAAAATTCGGCATTGATCTAGAATGAATTACATTATTAGAACACTGTCCAAGAGTCTGAAATTCAGATAGTGGATACAGCATAAGGTCCATAAGCTTCTCTATCAAGAAAATAGAGAGTAACCCCCTCAGACCAGGGGGTGGGGTTATCAAAACCAGGCCAATAGATGCTCCCCTCAGTATAGATAAAAAAAGTCATCATCCCAATTACGCATTCACTCAATCTTAAAAAAAATCGGATACAAATAATTCATGTAATCTTTTTTAAAACCTATTATATGTAAATATATTGCACATCTGAGAAATGGAAGAATTGTATAAGAAGAGTCAATCTGTCGTTCAACGTATACACTTCTACTATGTTACTGAGCATTCATCAAACATATTAATTATTGATTATCGTGCAATAATGTCCATTGCCCGTAGATCATGTCACAATATTTTGTCTATGCGTTTCAGTGGGGAAGATTTATAGGATCCACATTCTTCCAGAAGAAACAAAATAATTGTCTTCCATAAATTAAAAATATCTCACAACATCTAATTGACTACTGATGTTCTATATCAGACGTAAAACCGGACATACTTTTCACCTGCCACACTGGCTCTGGCTTTTGTGTCCCTTATATTACGCAGACAGAAAGTACAAAAAAATATATCACTCCATTGTACGATGGAGACAGGCTCTTAAGTGTCGAATATTTTACATCATTAATGTGAAAACTTAATTCCACCTGCTACAGATCCTTCTTAATGAGGCATATCTATGCACTATATGAGTGTGTTTTATCCAAGTTTATTATACTGTTGTTGGGGCTACTTCCTTGGAAAAGCCTTTTATCACAAGACTTTGTTTATCATTCTTAATTATACTTTTGGGCAGCAACTTTCGATTTGTACCACTATAGGACTGCCTTCTCTCCAACAGTATATCTGTGCAACTGAACAGTGAAACACTTTTCAAAAGAAGGAACAATTCTTGGTTGTGGTGGATCATGTAACCATACATCCAGAGGCAGTATCCCTGAGGCACATCACAGCAAAGGTGGTAGTTAGGGGGCTCCTAGAGATCTTTTCTAGAGTTGTATTTCCAAAGACTCTATTATCCAACCAGAGAGCCAACTTAATCTATTCCTACTTCATCTTATCCACAGTTGACTATCCACAAACCAATGGGTAAGTGGAGCAGGTTCAACAAAACCTCCGAGAGCATGATAGGATATCCACCAGAGAATCTTAGAAGGAAGTGATATCTTCTCCTGCCAAGTCTCTTATTTGCCTACCAAGGGATTCCAGAGAAGGGATTAGAGTTTAGGCCTTTTGGAACCTCAGGAGGAAGTGGGATCTTACCCTGCCAAGGGCCATATGTATCATAGTTCTGTTTTGCGAATTCCAAATAGCGAATTTCAAGGAATCGCTATTTGGAATTCGCAAAACGGTATGTATGTACAAAATCGCTTTTTAATAGCGATTCCTTACCATTCCTAATTTGCGATTAGCAAATTGCTAATCGCAAATTACCCATTCATTTCAATGGGCCAGGAGGCCCATAGGAATGAAGGGGCAATTTGCGAGTAGCAATTTGCTAATCGCAAATTAGGAATTTTTCAAGGGTGCAGGGGTGTCTCAAGAACACCCTGCTGCACCCCTGAAAATGAAATTTGGGGGCATATGGCGTACATACATGCCCTAAGGGCATGTATGGGCGTCATATGGCACATTTGGTGTTTTGGAAAAAAGCTTTTTGAAAAGAGTTCGCAACTTATCACCAACTAGAAGTTGGTGGTAATTTGCGAATCCTTAATGGCATTTTTTGAATATTTTTTGTTTGATACATTGCATTTAAGGAATCGCAAAATTTGCGATTCCTTAAGTGCAATCGCAAAATAAGGAATAGCAAATTTTGCTATTCCTTATTTTGCATCAAACATGTTTGATACATACCATTTATCATATTAGCATTCGCAAAGGCCGAAATTCGCAGAATTTCGGCCTTTGCGAATGCTAATTAGCTTGATACATATGGCCCCAAGTCTCTTATTTGCCTCAGAAGTGAGTCGAGTTTAGACAGGGAAGAAACTCTGGAACCACCACAGGTTTTTGACTATGTGATTGGCCTCAGGAGTTTGATGACGAAATACATTGATCAGGCAGAGGAAAACCTTCAGATTAGCCAAGGGCTAGCATGGATAAAGGAATGAGACCAGAAGCCGAAACTGACTCAGTACCAAGAAGGTGAGGAGATGGTAATGCTAAAGCCCAGTTGTCCTGGGCTTTAGAAGATAAATGATGTGGACTCTCCAAAGTAGTGCAGAAAACACCTGATGTGAACCACTTGGTTGACAGAGGTACCACAAGAGAACTCAGGTAGGTGTTTCATGTGAACTGTCTTAAGCCTTACCTCACAAGAGATTGCGCAGTGCAAGATAAGGGTATTGAGTGGTAAAGGTATTTTTAGGGTTTAGGGGTGGGTAAGGTTGTTTGGTTGTAAGGGTTTTTTAGGGTTTAGGGTTGGGTAAGAGTATTGGGTTGTAAGGGTATTTTTAGCGATTTGGGTAGGGGCATAGGGTGCTAAGGGTAATTAGTAAAGGGGGAGTATGAGGGTTTACCCACACCCCCCCAATGAAAATTAATAACAATATTTTAAAAAATGGGGGTTTGGGGGTCTCCCCCCAAAAATCAATGTGTAATACACACACATATATATATATATATATCTATATATATAAAAATGAATGTATGTCTGTCTGTCTGTTTGTACTTTATGCATTACTACACCATTCATCCGATTGGCATGAAACTTTGCGAAGTTGTTGAGTACACAACCGCGAGGGTTTCTGGCAAAAAAATAATAAATAAATAAAAAATGTGTTAAAAGTTGTTGAGTACACTCCCACAAAGGTTTCTGGCAAAAAACAAACAAAAAAAAATTGTTAAATAATCTTTCCAATACTGAACGTTTACAGTTTCCGGTGTAACTCGCTTTTGCAATTACCATCAACAAAGCACAAGGACAATCGCTGCAAGTGTGTGGACTAGATTTGGAGAATCTGTGCTTCTCACATGGACAACTGTATGTGGCCAGCTTACGCGTCGGAAAACCTTCTGATTTATTCGTGTACGCACCAGACAGAAAAACAAAAAATACAGCGTATCCACAAGCACTTGAATAAATAAACAGAATTAAAACAACACTTTAAAATGTTTTTCCATATTAAAATGAATAAGTTTCAATAAAAATGACACAATGTAAATTGAATGTTATCATAACAAGTTTCCTTAAATTTCCTTTCTTCTGAGATCGCAGCAACGCACGACGGTTAAGCTAGTTATATATAAACATTGTATATGTTATTTATAATGCACCTGCAAGCTGGCATCTACGCAGAGCTACCTCACTTTTCCTCGCCGCCTAGCAATGAGGTCGTGGCAGGAGATATTTAGAACTGTCATGAACCCAGTACCAAATATGAATGACCACCTGATGTAGAAAAGTCATGAATTATTGATGCAAGACATCCTTAACCATCTTGTTGCTCGAGGATTCATTTCCACATGTTTCATTTGTTTTGTATGGTTACTGGGTGATGTACCTACTTATCTATTCATCTATATATTAGAGAGATTCTATCGTTGAGCGTTTGTTATTGCCAAACTCTTAGGCACAGTGCTATCTAGGACTCAACTGCAATTTCAGTCCTGTCTTAATACTGACTACGGAGAGATGCTAACTGTTATCATGTCAGGGTATTGTGCCCTCTAGGGCTGAATTGTGATATAGCTCAGCCATATTATTATGTTAGAGAAGCATGGGTTAAGCCGCTCAAGGTGAGAGGCTGTGACACTGGGCGTATACAATTAGCGCCGCTGACACATGACTCATCTACCCGGGTACGGTATTGCTGAGCCCAATCTATACAGTCGGACCGGACGCCATGGCGTGCTTTATTTTTCGTGTGCCATGTGAAATATCAAACATGGTTTGATAAATCTCTACCACCAGTGTAAAGTTTTCATATGAATTGTCATAAATTATGAAATGTGCTTATCATTATTAAGTCTTAATTCAGAATCAAGTAATGATATTATCAGGCATGTGAAATCATCACGATTGGGACCAAGTTGGATTTTTCTATCCAGTTGTTCATTGATGTTTACATTCATCAAAATGAGGGTAAAATGGCAGCCATGATTATGTGTGACTTTGTAAGCCTGTCTGACCATTTTCTATGTTGCTTTCTTTTATGTCTGTTTCACTATTTAACATGCATGAATGTTTGAGCACATTACCTGTGAGCAAGGTGCGTGTCATGCCGAAACATGGAGGCTCATTTTTCCATACTGTATGCTGTTTGAGTAGCATTTCAAGATTTTGGAATAAATCACAATGAATCTGCAACCCATCTCAAGTGCATGTCATTTCCTCTGAGTCAGGAAGTTGCAACGTTTATATGGTGCAGGGATGCCTCTCCTGGACGAGCACCGGTGTTGATAGGACTTAAGGGAAACTGAGGCCCCAGGAGATAAGGATAGATATATATATATATTGTTCTACACGTATGGCAATTCCAGTAATGTAATGTAATTAGGACAGCACTCGCAGGTCCTTCATAGAAGTTATTTATTAGTGCACAGACCCCCCGCACTGACAGACGAGTTTCGGCAATCTGCCTTTCTCGATGTCAGTTTCCCGAAGTGCTTGACAAGTGCTATAAATATATATGCGCAAATAGGGATTAGAGACCTCTGGGAAGTTCCCAAATTTAGGAGGAGAGCGAGCAGCTCTTATATAGAGTACCCTTCAACACCAGCGACGCTCTGAATCTGCTCACGTCAAATGTCTGTTTTTCTACCAATGTTTTAAAGCATAGGATTAGCACAGTTCCATCTATGCTGAGCTAGAAAGGGACAAAGCCTTTTGCCATTCATACAGTAAAGTCTTTAAGCATAGGATTAGCCATATGTATATCACTTACCTTATTCATACCTAACTGCGCTGTAAAGTCATGCATGGTAAAGGCAGATGAGTGGTAAATGCATGTGTTGGAACAAAATGCTTGGCAAAGGTATGCATGGTAAAAGCATGCGTTGTAACATCGTACAACGTGTGAGGAAGACAGTGAGCCTCTTTCTGACTTGCTGCACAGTGCCTGGCAGGATGGGACTGCGGAGGGGATACCCTAGCCCCTGAGTTAATGCGTGATCAACAGAGAGAGTAGAAGGCATTCTTGGGGAAGTTTGCCCACTTATTCCCACTGACTCCAGGGTCAACACCAGTCTGTGTCTATGACACAGACACAGTAGACAATGTTTCTGTGAAAATCCAGACTTATTGTATGTCTAATCAACACCAAGAGTGCGTCAAGACAGAAATAGCAAAGATGTTGGACCTGCTGATGATTAAGTGTTTGCTTAGCCATTAAGCCAGCCCAGTGGTGCTGGTGCCAAAGCCAAAAGCTATGGATTTGCAGTACTGTGTGGAGTACAGCAGTCTAAATGAATGGCATAACCACCATTAAGCGAAACGTAAAAAGCGTACGTATACCTTTCTCTACGGGCACTCCCTTCCCCATCACAAATTCAAAATATAAGCAAGCATTTGCAATGTCAATAGGTCTGACAGTTGCTGCCAGGTTTGTGAATTTGTCAACACTTGCTTTGTAATGTTTTTTGTCAAAAGAAATTAGTGGAGGAGCTGCTGGACACGCTAAAAGCAAATTTCGTTTTTTTGATCTCAAAAACACATGGTAGTCCTTGGCACTGAAATAGCTACTTAGTGTGAGGATGTGCTCCATGTGAAAGAGCAGAATGCCATCAATCATAGTGATGTTAGCCAATGACTGAAGTGGATAGACACTTTACCCCATGCTGTATGCTGTAGTGGGTGGAATAAAAATGTTAGTGACTAAACAACAGTCAGATAAATGTAGAGAGCTAGCGTAAAGCGCCTATAGGTAAGTACATTATTTATGTAATTTTACTATAACGAAAAAGTATTGACTAACGCAGACCTAATAAATATGTGGCTTTGGTAGATTAGTGGCACCAAGCATATGACTAGTGCATCTTAACAGTGTCATACTAATATAAAATTGCAGCTCTAACTGAGTTACCAAAATAATGCGAGAACCTTACGATTAAAGATCAAGCCAGTTTATCATTATCCACTCATATAAGCAAAAATCTCAGCGTAATTCTTATGCATGTCAGTTTTTTAACAAACTATTCCTTTTCACTTTTAAGATCATCGTGGCCCACTTCATATGGATACTACTCAGACTTTTTCTTTGTTTTCATAAACATTTTCCTCATTTGCCCATTTTCTCTTTTAACATTATTCCTTCAGTTTTAAATGACCCCAGTGTTGTTCACCAAGAGACCCTTAAGATAGTAAGTACAATGTTAAATAGATCCAATGCTTAATTTTGTTAACCACATTTCTTTCAATCAGAATTAGTGTAAATCTGGACTTCATACCTTCCTACATACCAGATGGGGCTTATGTAGAATATGTGCCATTGTATTGTCAATATTTAGCAAGAGAGAGAACAGTGGTTCTCTGGACACTGAGCAGAGAATAAACACAGACCACAGTTATAAATGGCAATGGACAGCAAGTTTAAGGCAATTCCTGTCTGATTCCAAAAGATCCTACATAGGTGAAAGATTCCTTACCTTTTCAAGTGCGGCTTGAACTACTGATTCACTTTCGGTGTCAAGGGCAGAGGTGGCTTCATCAAGCAACAAAATTTTAGGGTTTCGGACCAATGCCCGGGCAATGGCTATTCTCTGCTTCTGGCCTCCACTCAGCTGGGCACCTCTCTCACCCACGAGTGTATCAAATTTCTAAACAAAAGACAATGTAAAGAGAATGTAAAAATTGCATATATAACATATTTTTCACAACATGCCTTTAAAATAATGTACTATATAGTGATGAATATATTGGACTCGATTTACAAGGTTTCGTTAAGTCCTAAATGAAGGGGAACGGATCACCCTCCTGTTTGGTCGGGATACAGGGGAAAGGCTTTCTCCACAGAAATATTTTTTTCACCGTGCAGAAACAACAACAAAAAGTGTATTTGCAGAAAAGGCTCCATTTACCCTGTTCAGAGTTCTCTGCAATTGAGGACTCTGCACAAAGAGAATCAGAGTCTTCACGAACAATCAAATGGCATTCCCTATATATGCCTGGAAATCTGTGCCTGCAATACTTATGGAAATGTTTGCAAATACTAAAACAATTGAAAAGTATGCCCAGGTGGAGGCATGAACCTCTGCCAGTACGTTTCTGGTTTTTTTCACGACTAGAGTCTATTCTCTATCTTAAATATTTGTTGTGTGCATTTACTTAATTTTCATACTATCATGAAATAATCAGCAAATTAAGCAATATTTTCATTGTTCCCTTTTAGCTAGTAAATTTGGTTTAAAAAACATGGTCCAGCAATGATGAAATAAAATTTAAGCCGTCGGTACTTGCACGTATAGATAAATATGTTATGTTTGTTGAAGACACTCATTGGTAGATACACCATTTTGATACAAGCTGACTAACCAATCCGGTTCATTCTTGAGGAAAGAAAGGATTTTTGTTTATCAAGTTTGAATTATTCTAGCACTTTATGTTATGAAATCTGGAGACAAAATCTACCCCTTCGGATATACAGCCTGCCCCTGCCAAGCTCAGCAGCACTCGTGCAGTCCCCGACCATCCCACTCCTCAAGTCTACAAAACACAAAGCACTCTAGCTGCATCGCTGAGCCTGATAGGGACCCCACCTTTTCAATGTACAGCTGCCTTTTTACCACTTGCCACATTCTCTTTTAAGGACTATAGTCACTTTATCTCTCTTTACCCGGCACCGCTCCTGTCGCAGTCTTAGCCTGGACACCTGACTGTAGTGCTCTGTCTTTTCCTTGTGGGACTCTCGTGCTCGAGAGGGTCCGCGAGGAAAGTGTAGAACCTAATTTACGTATGTCAGCTAAACTGTTGTATTAGTTTTCAAATGCTTAACGGCACCGTAGAGCAGTTGGATGTTGTGGATTATCTCCCGGTGGTTCGTCAATTTCTTATGTCTAGTTGAGAATTCAAATAAAATTACTTCTCACCTGCATGAGTTCAAGTGTAGTCATTACACTCACTCCTGTTGTCAAAGGCTCCATTCATTGCTGCCTCCTGTCACTTATCATCTGAAGTTCTGGGCAACTCTTAACCGAACTCCTGAAATCACTCTTCTCCCTCAAACACCCAGAATCCTTTCCTTCGTTAACCACTCCTATGCCCTTCAAAAAGCACACTTTGCTCTTCTTCCAAGTGTGCAAACTCTCCTGAAGTTAGTTCAGGATCCCAGACCAGCAGGTGGGGACGAACAAGTGTCAGTCAGTCAAAATACTTTATTGCGATAACTTAATATCATACAAAGACAATGGCAAAATACATGTTACATTAAGACAAATACAAAAAATTCGTACATTAAAAACAATTAAAATACAACAAGATAAAAATCATCATAGACCATAATACAGTTCATATCAGGTATGAACTATAAAATGCAAAGTGCTGATGTGCAACAAGCTTAAAAAGAAAAAGGATTACAAATAAAAACCCCAGAGGGTAATCATTACCAACACCAATGTCCCTGATACAATGGTTTTTATAATTGCAGTCCCAATCTAATTACAAATAGCCTAATCAAAGTGCGCAATCCGTGCTACAGAGGGAGGTAGACACATTCTTTAATCTATTGTTCCTGCTCCTAATAGCCCTCACCAGAAAACTAGCCACATGAAACATAATCCTGGGAGTCTGTAACAATTGTAAAAAGATAAGAGCAGGTTTAACTAGAATAAATCCAGCTTCCTTGAGTATAGACACAAGGAACATTCTCCGAGCATCAATATAATGGCTGCAGAACATTACAAAGTGCATAGTGTTTTGTTCAGAGAAATGGTCGCAAGAACATGGTGGCGCCTTTTCTGGGGTACTCCATACAGGATAAAAACCAAGATTAAAATGTATCAAATTAAAACGAAAACGAGTTAAAATAATCCTGTGGTATGGATGAGTAACAATATTCAAGTAACCTTCTGGGCCATTAGGTATGGACAGTATTAAACTGGCCCTGACACTGGGTTTTTTCAGTTCAGATTCTTCCCTCTCCAGGGATAGGAGCTCCTTCATTGCATGTTTTACAAACACAATATCTTTAGGTGTTATAGAATCAGTTACAGTATAAAGCTCGGGCCTTCCCAACCTCAAAAAAGTTTCCTTAATGTAAGTCAGCCACCTAATGTTATTAGCTTTGTCCAAAGACAAGCAGTCTCTCAATATGATATGGTTTAGGGGAATTTCTTTATTGAGCCACAACCTTAACCAAGCAACTAAAGGTGCTATTTTTACCAGGTCTGTGATGTAGCTTTCCCCCAATTCCAAATGGACAGTGTAAGACGGGGTTGACTGTGGGACGCCAAGAACAGATCTAAAAAATGTGTTTTCTATTATCTGTAAAGGTTCCACTCCCCTATATCCCCATAATGAGCTACCATATGATGCCACTGAGATACATTTGGCCTTATAGATTTTGATAACAGCTGCAATTGGCCTTCCCCCAAGTTTTTTTAGAGAGCCCCTGAAGGGCTGCAGATGTCCTAGCCAACATGGTTACTCTATTATTAACATGGGGACCCCAGTTACCCTTTTCATCAAAGGTAATCCCTAAATAGGGAAAGGAGGTTACGCGAACAAGCTTTTCCTGTCCGCAAAGAAAGATTTTGTGAAAAGGTCTCCTAGCAGCCCTGCCCATAAGCATAACCTGAGATTTTTTAGCGTTTATTTTCAGGTCAAGTGAACCCATGAAAGAGTTAAAAGCATCCAGGAGTCGTTGAAGCCCCACCCCGGTGCGCGCCAGAAGAACCGCGTCATCCGCGTAGAGGAGAACAGGAACCCCCTGTTCCCCCGCACGCGGAATGTCGCGGGTCACGCCCCTAAGAGCAGGCTCCAACGCGTTCACATATAATGTGAACAACAGGGGTGCCAATATGCACCCCTGTCTGACTCCTTTTTCAGAAGCAAAAGCGTCGGTACACCTTCCACTCGACGAAACTCTAATTTTTGCAGTGAGGCCAGAATGGAGGTCAGCCAATAAATTAACTATAGTCCTATCCAGGCCCATTTCAAGTAATTTTGACCATAACTTCGATCTGTTAACCAAATCAAAGGCAGAGGAGAGGTCCATGAAACCTAGGTACATGGACCCCTCCTTGGCCCTAGTATATTTTTCGATCAGCAAGTGGAGATTAAGACATTGGTCCAGGGTACTTCTTTTAGGTCTAAAACCATATTGCACATTTGTCAAAATACTATTCTCTGTGACCCACTCATTCAGTTTTGCTAATATAACTCTCCCCAATATCTTGACTGAAGAATCAATCAGAGAGATTGGTCTATAACATGCAGGATCCTGCCTATTTCCCTTTTTGAAGACAGGGATAATTATAGATGTCTTCCATGTTTCGGGAATATTATCATGGTTTAAGGCGTTAAAGACCCTGCAAAGTAATCTTGACCAAAAGTTAGGGAAGCATTTAAAGGCGTCAGCAGGAACACCATCGGGTCCTGGCGCCTTTTTCTTCAGGGTGCAGTCTATAGCATGTAATACATCCTTAACTTCAATGTGCAGTTGGTTCCCTATGGTATTGGAATCAACCTCCTGCTCCCTGGGTTTTTCATTAGTATAGCCCGAATAGATGTCACTAAAGTGTTTAATCCAACCTTCGTCGGGGATGTTAGTTTCAAGGGGGGAATTTTCCTCCCCTGTAAATAGAGGTTGGTTGACAATCTTCCAAAATTCTCCACTATTTTTTAATATTGCTGGATCAGAAAGTTGCGTCCAGGCTTCGTCTTTAATCTGTTTTTTCCTATCTGAGATGGCCTTTTTATACAGGGCTCTACTAGTGGTGATAAGTTCGCAATTCTTGGGCACAGTTTTTAAAGCATTGAGCAGTGCCGAATGTGCTTTTGAGCATCTGTGATCAAACCATCTTTTAGTAGGCATCAATCTAGGTTTAGAGGTCACAGAAAGCCTACAGTTTATCTTGCTGCATATGGTACCAAATGCAAGGATCACCTCCCTATCATTGAATTCACTGGATAGACACACACCGACCTCATCCTCAGCCTCAGAGAGTACCTCTTGTACAAAGGGTTCCGGGATTATGCTTTCCCATTTCAGTCTGCGTCCCTGATCCTTAACTTTAAGTTTTAATTTATCACTTTAAGTTTTAATTTATCAACGAACAAGTGACTTTCAGGTGGATGCAGCCAAAATGAACTAACCTCACACACGCCGGAAGGAGAAGTGATCCCCCTTGAGAGTGTTTATTCAAAGCAGTACACAACCGCAGCCTCAGCAAGTAGAAGTCAATTAACATGGGAGCCGAGAGAGTAGTTTTACACCATAGGGCATAGAGAGTTACTGTGGTAGAGCTTGACATTATAAAAAAGTTAAACATTTTCCATCACAGTGTTCTTTCTGTTTTCCTGATAGGTCCTCTTGCTGAGCGTTGCATATTAGATCACACTCTGCTGAAGACTGAGTTGAGATGAACTCATCTACAACTTGTACCTCACCAAAATACCCTATTAAACAAGATCCTAATATGAACAATGCTACTAATGAGTTGATAAGGAGAGCAGTATCCAACGCTTCAGTTGATTGCTAGCACGTCGTTTGCAGATACACTACAAATGCATTCAGGAACAAATAAATACATATTATTGATGGGACTCAAGCTTAATTTGTTTTATCAAACTAAAGTCAACTATAGTCAACTATACCATCATACTATTATATAAGCACAAACATAATGCTATTAGAATTTGTTAAGAGTTCACTGTGATTTACCTGTTATGAGGTCACAACTCGATTCACGATTTGTAATACTTTCTGAAATAAAGCTCACAATAGATAACCATAGCCCTTGATGGCCGTCCTACTGTGTAAGGCATGTATGTGAATATTAATTCACAGCCAGCTATGTTTTCCTTAGGTAAAGGATAACCTTGATACACACTATGATTATTACCTAAATCCAAGGCACCTAATACCTGTTTCAAAAGGAGACTACCCATTCTCATTTGTTACTTATAAAACTAATATTCCCATAGGAAGTTCATGTAAAGTAAATGTAAAGTAAATCCACATTTGTAAAGCGCACAATCACCCGTAAGGGTCTCTAGGCGCTGAGGGCCGTCAGGAAGATTAAGCAAGCTATTGCCCAGAGTCACATGGTGCTGGGCTAATCTGCCGCCGGTGCTGGGGATCGAACCGTGATCCCCAGATTCCGGAGTCAGTCGCCCTGGCCGCGGCGCCACACCTCTTCCTATTCCCTGCCATGGTATCATTCAGATCATGTTCTGAGAATAGTAAGGTCAGTTCTGTGGGATATTGTGTTCACAAGCACCAAAATTAAGTCTGTCTGCACTCGCATGTGATAGAACAGTGTGGAACGCAGACTATGCTTCATCGTTCTTTCCCCAACAAAGGATCTCTTTTTTTCAGCATTGTAAACATGGTTGACTTACTTCTACTCACTTCCACTGACAGTTGTGCCCAGCCTCCTATGACTCATTATTTTTTTAAGCAGGTAAGAGGACCTCCACTGATATTAATAGCACATTACTGAACTTGAATTTTTCACCTATTACTCATTCTATGCAACTCCCCAAACGTACTATTGAGTTGCAACTGGATCTGGTAGTAATCACAGAATCCTAGCTGCAGCCCTTCTTGGCACCATATATCACACTTTACTTTAACGTGGTTATACAATACTTCATTCAAATTCAAATCATCTTTAAGAAAAGTTGCCACAGTTTGGTTTCATGATTCTTTAAAGGTTGTCTGGGTTCCAGGAAATGCATTTGACATGACAAAAAATGCTTCTTTTCTCCATTCAGCCCTCCTCCAATATGAGTATTCTATTGTGTTTCTCCTGTGTCACATTCAAAGCCCTTCATCCTCCTTTGAAGATTAACTTACTAATTGTCTATTCTCTTCTGCTGTCAATGTTTCCACTATAGTTTGCTGGGAGACTTTAATCCATGGGCTGAACTGAAAAACAGCCTTCCGGTGTCTACTCAGTTCTTTATCTATAATCCAGCTTCTGTAGAGGCCAGATAGTACCCACTCATATTGTAGATCATTTGCAAAACTTTCACTTTCTCCTACCCATCCCATTTGCTGCAGCTGGATGAAAAATTTCCCCTTTCACTGTGTCATTCTAACTGTAGTAATATCACTTGCCTTCTATTGTCTAAGCAATTTAGTCATCATTTTCTGTCTAGACGTAGAGTAGAGACCTCTCCAAGAGAAGACCTTGCTTCATGCATGGACCCATGCATGGGTTCTTCAAGCTATGACTAGAATCCCTGGAATTGAGCTGCAAGACAACAGAGCACCTCTGCTGCAGAAATGAAGATGTTTGGATCAAAGCGAAGTATAAATCCGAGCTGAAGATCTACAAGAAAGCATTTCTCTCTGCCAATTGCCAGAGCATAGGTTTAGCACACCACCTAAAACTAAAAAATCAACTATCAAAGTTGTAAAAGAGTTTAGAAATCCCAATTGCCTTCCATCCCCCATAATAGATTTTTCTTAGACTCTGTAATAAGTTGTATGACTTCTTTCCCATCAAAACAGAGGGCATAAGTAATCTTTTCCCACCAATAGTGATGCCCTTGCCATGATGGGCCATACTCCCAACCCCCTTTTACAATTGCAGGTAAAACTGACATCCTTATTCACATTCAGCCATGTCTTTTCCTATATTTTTAGAAAGTGGCTCAGATCGTAGCTAAGTCTTCTCCACTCATATCGACTACACTTTACTAAACGTCACACTACTCGACGACATTGCACTCCATTGTATGCCACTCCACTCTACAACGGTGCACTTCACTCTAAATACAATTAGATTTCACTGTCGTAGTATATCATTAGCTTATCATCTACTATGAAGTGACCATAAGACTCATGTGTTACTTACCTTATACTAACCATTCTTCTCTATATGCATTGCAATTTTTTATTGCTGATACCTGAAAAAATATGATTAATATTGATACAAGCTCTTTATCTTTTGAGATATTTAGTGAAAAGGTTTGTTTTCCTTCTTTTTTTTTATTCTCAAAGTTGTTATTTTTTTTCCCAAAAGTGAACATGACCAACCAACAAAAAATAGTCTTACCAGGAAACAGGACGACACCAAATGAAAAGAAAAACTATGGTTGTTGTGGAGAACACTGATGAGCCATAACAAGCTCCCGGTGGATGGTCATATTCCTCTCTGCCACAACAATCATGCTATGGCTGAGGAGACAATATGTTGCTGTGCTGCCATATTGCTCTCTAAAGTTTTGTGGATGTTGCATAGGTCTTTGAGGTGAACCTTTTTATAGACTTTTGTCGTAAATATATGAAGTTTTCAAGGCCTGAATCTGCATCTCACAAGTCTGTCGGTAAAATGCTCCACATAGAGATTTGAGTTTGCCCCCTATTGTGATAATGACGACAGGAGGGATATTTTTCATTTTCTTTCTAGGGCTTCCTCAGAATTCAGGATCATCAGATTTCGGGGCATAAATATTGATTATGTAATTGTCATCCCATATTTATTTAAACATGTGATAACCTGTCTCCCTTCAACATCTGTCTCTGCAGCGATAACAAATTAGTTTTCCCAGTGTTATAACACCATTTTTCTTGTGTACAGCTGGAGAACAGACGTGTCTTCCACCCAGAAGGATCTCACATAGACCACCAAATCTAGTTTCCAGCTCATTGTTAGACATGGCATCCTTGGTGTGGTTTCCCTAACTTTTTGCCTTCTGACCTCCTGTTTTGCTTACTTCATTTTTGCTGGCTTTAGGATTCTAGGAACTTTATCACTGCTAACAAGTGCTAAAGTACGTGCCTAGGCCTGTACATTAAATGCTAGTAGTGTGCCTGAAGCACTGATTGTGTCATCCACTTCAGTAGCCCTCTAAACAAGGTTCAGGGCTGCCACTGCAGAGCCTATGTGTGCAGTTTAAACTAATTACCAGGCTCAAACCTTCTCTTTTATTACATAGAAGTTACCACTTAGGTAGGCCCCAAGGCTGCCCAATGGACAGGGTGCAGCATATTTAAAAAGTAGGACATGTACCTTTGAGTTTTACATTTCCTGGTAGTATAATTTTCTAAATTTGTGTTTTACACCTACAACCCTATCTGTCCCATAGGCGAACACTGGGATTAACTCAAAACATCTTTTAAGTGTATTTTCCAATTAGAAAAAGATAGGTGTTTGGTGTCTCTGGACTCATCATTTAAAATCACAACTTATGCTGAAGTCAGATTTTAAATTGTAAACCTGAGAATGCCTCTTCTAGAAAGTTGGAAAAAAGAACAAAGATAAGTGTCCTAGACACCAGGTGTACTACCACAAATCACTATAAAAGTGTGAACAATGCAAGCAACAAAATGTGGGACATATTTATCACAGTTGATCACAACGTATACACATGAACATGAAAATGAATCAATGAACACAGTTCATAATCCAAACAATAAAAACATTGACTGTTGCTCAATCTGTTTGATTTTCAAATGGTGCAGGAGCAATGATATTCTTCAAAATGAGCTGAATTCAATGATGCCATAAGATGATGCAGTACTCCAGTCTTGGAAAAGGTCACACATGTAAAGTTCCTCTCTGTACTTAGTTCATTGATCAAATGTCCTGCACATGTTTGAGCTTTTCTTTTCATACTTAATGTTGGTATTTGCAAGTCATACATACGACTATTTTTGACATTGTTGTTTACAGATTCCCCTGATGAAGGGCTTTTGTAATGCCCGCAATGCATTGGGAATAATTGTGTTGACTGCATCATCTTATGTCATCATTGAATTCATTGAATGAACTGTGTACATTGATTCATTTTCATGTTCATGGGTTTAAGTTGAAATCAACTGTGATAAATACGTCTCACATTTTGTTGTTTGCATTGTTCACACCTTTATAGTGATTTGTGGCAGTGCACCCAGTGTCTAGGACACTTATCCTAGTTCTTTTTTCCTCTTTTGAATCAGGTTGCTGAGAAGAGCCCCCTCACAGGGTGCACACTTGAGATAATTACCGCATGTAAAATTAGTTTAATTTGGCTACTTTCAATTAACATTGAGTGCATCCCAGCTGAGTTTCCATTTTCATTTATTCTTTTAGAAAGTTTGCATTTTCTTACTTTAACCACTCTTTGTCTCCACCTGTTTCTGAAGACATGTCTGGATTGGGTGGCAGCTGGGCTTTGTGCATTCCCTCTAGACAGTCACACGAAGAAAGCAGGGGTTTGACATCAGCATCCTGAGGCCAATCATCAGGCTGATGGGGCTTCCTGAGGTAGATTGGGAGGGAAGAGCTGACACTTGCACCTGGAAAGGGCAGGGCCTGTCCCAACATAAAGAGCTTCATACTCCCCTGTAGTGTGTCTGGAGCCATGGCAAGAAAGGCAGGGACCATGTGATCTTCAAAGGCCTCTTTGAAGTCCCCCCCACTTCAAAGGCACATTTGGGTATAAGTACTGAATCCCTGACACCTGCAAAACAGAACTTTGCTGGAGCCAAGGACATTCTGCCTGGAATAAAAGCTGCTGAGTTCAGGAGGAACTGCCACTTTGCTAACTGTGTTGCTGTGTTGGGCTGCTGCCTGATTATTGTGCTGTAGGAGGGACTGCCACTGTGCTACCTGCTTTGCTGTGTTTGCCTTCTGCTTCTTGCCTGGGAATGAGAAGGACTGGACCTCTAAATCCTTGAACCCAAGTTTCTCCAGGGGCTTGTCCCCTGTTTCGAAGTCTCATTGCCATCAAAGACATACTTCAACTCTGCTTCAGCTTCTGTCCTCTGCCATCTATGAGTCCTCCCTTGCCTGAGCTGCCCATCCAGTCCTGGGTCTCAGAAGTCAGTTCTGCAGCTATTTTGCTCTAAAATGGTCGCACCATCACCTCTGCGCCAATCGGACTGATGCTGCACCTTCTAAGCCGACGCAGTGCCAATCCAAGGTTCTGACTGCAAGGTTCGATGACAATGCAGGGCCGATCCCAGGTCCCAATTGTGAGTCTTGACAATGATGCAGCGCCTGCGATGACACAGGACCCGACTTCTGCGCACTGACCCAACTGCGTAGATTGGAACTGAAGCATTGAGTCTTCGACGCAGACGCTTGCTCCATCCAAGGCACTTTTTCAGCAGGTCCTGCTTGAGTGCTGTAGCCACCTGGCTAACCATCGCGGTTGTCCTGCACTTTGATTGCACCTTGGTCTACATCGACCTCAAGTAGTCTTTTAGCACTATTGAAGCCTAAGCACTGTTTCGGGATCTAGGGCCAGATGTAGGTAGCCAAATACCAGTCGGTACCGGCCGATTTCGGCCGTTACCGAGGGTATTTGGCTTTTGAGATGTAGGTGGGTCGTTATTTACAGAATCTGTATATTTACCGATTCGGTAAATTTACCACTTCGGTATTTTATAGAATCGGTAAATATACAGATTCTTTAAATCCATATGTAGGTAACACTCCTAAGAGTGCCACAGGCCCTTAAGAGTCGGTATTTTACCACACAATCCTATTGTGTGGTAAAATACCGAATTCAGGTGTGCATACATGTGCAATGTGACACACAGACATGCCCTTAGGGCATGTATGTGTGCCACATGTCACACAAGCCTGTACTTGGGGTGCTAGAGGGTGTCAAAGTGACACCCCCTGCACCTTTGCAGGATTCGGTATTTACCGATTCTGTAAATACCGAATCGGTATTTCACATTGATTCCTATGGGCTTCAAGGCCCTTAGGAATCAATGTGAAATACCGATTCGGTATTTACAGAATCGGTAAATACCGACTGTTACAGAATCGGTAAATTAAAAATGATATTTACCTACATATGCCTCCTTCCTATTTACCTACTCTTAAATACCGAATCGGTATGACTAGGTATTTAAGAGTCGGTAAATAGGATTTACCTACATCTGGCCCTTAATCTTGAAAAATAAACATCTCAAGGTGTTGAGTCTTTTTGTGGTGTTTTCAATATGTTACTATAATTTAAGCATTGCACACATACGTTACATATTGCCTCTTAAGTCAAGCCTTACTACTCCATGCCAAGCTACCAGGGGGCAAGCATAGATTAATTTAGGTAGTATATCAGATTTATCCTAACTAGGATTGTTGTCCCTACTTGGACATGGCGCAAACCTTTGGCAACAAAAGACCCAATTTTAGACCGCCACCTTTGTCTTTGATGGGGGGGATTCCAAGATTGATGGGTCTGTTTTCAAATTTTGATTGTATTTTATCACTTCTCTACACGTCACTGGACAGATGACTATTTTGCAATTGTGAAGATGTGTGGACCACTGCAACTGTTAATATTGTATGATCTAATGCAGTTCAAAACAGCGTAGAGACACCTATGTGCGTAGGAGAAGTATCAACCCCACCTATACACTTTGTGTCTTTTGCATGGTTGTTTAATTTGTATACTTGTATGCCTAAATAACTGAACAATGTGACTTTAAAGCATCTTCATTTTCCCACTTAAATATGTATTATACTTCCCAATTGTGTTATATGTACCTTTGTGCATCATATGATTTGAGTCCAAACTCAAAGCATATCTTCAGAGTCAAGTAATGCAGTTTGTATTGTATTCAAAATCTATAGTTAAATCACATGTCTTCAACACGGCCTATATTCTTTGAAGAAACAGACAGAATGGAGTGGTATGGAGTATGCAAGCTTATCTTAAACCTATACGTTAAATGAAGGTTTGTCTCCCTTATTTTCTTGATTGTGGTACTTTAGAGCCCAAGCTTTGCACTCTCGATTTCAGGTTTCAGTTCCATTTAACATTTTGCCAAGACCTGGACCATTATCAGATCAGGAAGACGCCAGGAGGCAGGGATAGCTGTACTGCTACTGCACACATTAATTTACTGCATATAACTGCATAGCATTAAACAGGCAATGCTGTGTTGTAAAACGTTTAGACAACACGTCAGAACCATGCTTGATGGCAACTAGATAAGGCACCTACTGCTGAGTGAAACAATCTGAGTGCACAATTTGTATTCATGGGCACACTCAAAGGACAGTTTTGGTTTCTGTTGTATAAGCTAGCTATCAACAAGTTTGGAAAATGTAGTTCTAAATGAGACTTCAAGCTTTCTTACAGCACATCCTTAGGGTCTTGGAAGGTTCTGGACTTCAACCCCATGGATCTGTGATTGAGTAGTGGTCGTTAGAATGTAATTCAGAAACGATAGTACAGAGCAGAAGGATCACACCACTATCTTCCTGAGCTCAATTTAAAAGCAGACCAACCCTGAGAGCAACAATGAGACAGGTTAGGCTCCATTGGAACTGAATATTGAAAAACATTGGTCTTCAACCATTACTTTCACTAAAACTGAATTAATCAGTACATAATCAATATTTCCACATGGTTACGAGGTATGTCTCTCAGATCAACCTCAAACATTCAATGTGCCAAATCGTACAAAAGAGCAAATTGCAACAGCAATAATTAAAAAGTCCAGGACAACTTTAATTCATTATGTTTTCAACTATCTCTGCATTAGAAGCTTTATAGGTTGCCCAAAGAGAGCGTGCAGGAAATGGAAAATTGTCGTAACCATGTGGAAATATTGATTATGTACTGATTAATTCAGTTTTAGTGAAAGTAATGGTTGAAGACCAATGGTTTTCAATATTGTATTATACCCAGGTCTTAGACCTTTTGGGCTACCCCATTTTTGTTAATGGTTACCATTGGAACTGAACGCAACAAATTAAGTATTTGCTATACCTAGTCAGACCAAAGAACAGCAGCAAGGAGGCTCAGCAAGCTAAGTGCTTTTGACATAGATTTGTATGATCTGAAAGTCCCAAACTATAATTCCATCAGAGCTAAAATAGACTTTCTTCCTATCAGGTTTGATGATATTTACAACAGTAAAAAACATAGGTAATGCCATGGCGTTAAGCGCTATATCAAAACAAGATATTATTTTTAATATATGCATCACATTGTAACAGTGTACAATGTTGCAAAAGACAATTAACTGTTTGGCAAATAGGATGTAACACCAGGGTGGAAAAAATAACTGGCATACACAGTAGTCAGAAGTCTAGGCAAAGCCCAGTTTGGGTATAGGAAAGCCCACAGGCCCGACAATGAGCTGGTAGCAGTTTCAGAGGATATTAGGGACATCTTGGACAAGGGATGTAAGGCTGCATTGGTCCTCTTTGACCTATCTGCAGCCTTCAGCATGGTGAGTCACGAATAATTGAAACACCAACTGACAGAAATAGGTATCCAAAGTTCTGCCTTTAAGTTACTCTGCTCCTTTCTGGATGACAGGGAGCAGACGGTCAACATGGAAAACCTTGGCTCCACAATTTTCATCTTACCCTGTGGTGTCCTGCAAGGGTCTTAATTAAGTCCCACATTATTTAATATATATGTGGCTCCTCTTTTGGAACTTATAAGATCGTACAGCTTGTCCATTGTTTCCTACGCTGATGATACAAGAATTGTAGAATCAATAATCAACAATGTTGAAGAAGTGGCTTCTCGGTTTAACAAGTGCATGAGTGCAATAGTCAACTGGAGGAGTTTCCACTGTCTGAAATTAGACTCTGAAAAGACAGAGGTGCTCCTCTTTGGACAGGATACCACCTTGTAGAACAACACTTGGTAGCCACAATCCCTTGGCTCTCTTCCCATCCCAGCACCTAAAGCAAGGAACGCGGGAGTCATTTTTGACTCCAATCTCTCTTTTAGAGATCAGACTAGCCAACTCACTTCCTCATGTTTTTTCGTATTGAACATTTTGAGGAAAATTCTTCACTATCTACCGTTTGACCTGCAGAACACAGTGGTCACCTCCCTTGCATTATCAAACTTGGATTATTGCTATTCCCTTTGTGTTAAAGCTCAGCACGGCATCGTGAGTAGACTTCAGAGACTGCAAACCGCTGCAGTCCAGGTTCTTAAAAACATTAAGAGATTCAAGCCAGTCTGAGAGGCCATGAAAGAACTTCATTGGTTATCCATTAAAAAGAGAGTTGCCTTCAAAGAGGGACCATGAAAGTTAATAGTTGAAATCATCAGCTGGAGGAGCAGTAGCAGGCTACACTTAAAAGGGAGTGAGACAACTAAGGGCCTCATTAGGACGCCCAACACAGTCTCGGATTAGGAACCGACCAACTCGGATGGCAAGATGGCCGCCGTGAGGTTGTGGTGAGCAGTCGCTCCAGTTCTCTCTCCCCAGGACACCCTGATGGTCTTTGAATAGGGTTACATATCCCCTTATGGAGCTGAAAAGCTGGTTGCAGGCAGGTCTGTTAAGGGTGCATTCAAAGTATCCTGTAACTAAAGCGCAACTCAGTCGGATATTACTGAAACTAACCGAGTGGAGGGCAGAGCTCTGTGCACAACTGATGAGGATGCCGGCACGAGTAGCCAAGACAGACAAAGATAAAGACAAGGAAAAACCAAATGCGCAACAGGATACGCCAACAAAACTGCAAGAAGTGAGTGGCAGAGGCGACCATGTATCCGCAAAAGGGAGTGGAAATGATGCACCCCCGGGACTACAACAGCGGGGACCTGGCGCTATACGGAAAGTAATACCCCCGGTTCAAAAGGGGAAGAGAGTCGAGAGGACGGAAAAAACGGGGAAAACTGAGAAGGCAGAGGTACGCCCGAAACCAGTTACAGTGCCAGCGCCAGCAGAAAGAAATGATCGTCCCCGGCTTGGGCAAGATTCGGGTCCCCCCGCCGAAGACACAGCTACAAACGCGAGACAGGGCTTAATCAAAGGGAAAGAAGCGGCACTAAGGCAGCCTACCTTGCTAGAAGCGTTTTCCCCCAGGAGAGGCTCCCAGCCGGACACGGAGCTTACCGCGAGCAGAGACGTCCTCGAGGACGCAACAGCAGACGCTCCCGGCGCGGAGGCAGCGGTCGCTAGGCAACCCCGAGATGCGGCAGGAACTCTCACCAGTAGCGGCGGCGGAGGCAGAGGTAATACTGAAGCCGTGGCTCCTAAGGTAAAGCAGAGCAGCAACAGCGGAGTGAAGGTGACCGAAGGGCTGAGTAATAGCCCTTTACCATCAGACATAGGCGGGGGCCATACAGTCCCGGGGCAGCGGGAAGTGCAGACATGATGGAGGCGCTAATCCAATTAGAAGCTGAAATGAGCAGCAAAAGAGATAAAGAAATAAACAATGAGGCCAGCAAAACCAACATAGCAGAAAAAAGTGTTTCACTGACTGTAGAAAAAACCTTGGGTATGGAGAAAAAAGAGGGAGCCTCAGTAGAAGGGGAATGCTTCTACTCAGTTAATGAAGAAACTGATACTACCCAGTCAAGTGAAGGAGAAACAAGCTCTGGTTCAAACCTATCAATGAAAGAAACTACGCAGAAAAAGAAAAGGATAAAGGGTAGAAGGCATGGAGGAGTATTGGAATCACCCTTGGCAGGAGGGAAGAAGTTAGACTGGGACTACTCTGCAACCTCGCAGACCTATCTAGAGGAAGGTAATTCTCAGTCTTTTAGCAATACCCCCATGCCAGTGCATTATCAGGCCCCCTTTGACATGATATGCTCCACGCTTAAACAGATGCAAGGAGAAGCAAGGACAGAAAGCCGAAGGGCTAGGCAAGCCACAAAAAAGATTCAGAATACCCTCAGGAAGGTTAACAAGCTTTATGAAGGTGTCGTCGAGAGAGTGACTGAGGTCGAGGAGCGAACTGGGAAGCTAGAGGATGATGTCAGGGGGTGGCAGGACTTCAAATTGGAGCAGGAAAAACTGACGGGTGATCTGCAATGGAAGCTGGAGGACTTCGAAAACCGCCAGAGGCGGAATAACATTCGTATTTTGGGTGTGGCGGAAGGAGCGGAGAAGGATGACATTATGCACTTTATTGTTAACCTGCTATGAGGAGCTTTCCCCGAGTCGCAGTGGGAGTGGGAAAGAGAGATTCAACGAGCCCACAGATTTCCCTTTACCATCAGAAAAGGTCGAGGGGGCGAGGGGCAGGCAGCTCAACATGCACTGTCTAGGGCTATCTTGATCTATGTTGGGAATTACCTGCTCAGGGAGGAAATAATGGACAAGGCCAGACCTGACAAGAAAAGATCCTTTGAGGGAATCACCTTCTTTGCCAGGCCAGACTTCTGCCACGTGACGGTGGAGAGAAGATGGAGACTTAGGCAGTTTATTAAACCCTTTCAGGCCCTAGGCTCTGAGGCGTTTCTGCTATTTCCTGCAAGGCTAAAAGTGGTTACAAGGGGCAGAACAAATATCTTCTTGTCTGAGATTAAGGCTCAACAATTCTTGGAGGAGATCAAGTCACAGAAAGGGGGCTGAGAAATATAGAACTCTTAAACTCCAGGGAGTTGGAAAGAGTACACGCGGGGGGTATGCATGGTTAGAAGAATATGTTAGACCTTGTAATACTGTTGTTTAAATTATTGTTAAGGGGGTACCACACGCAAAAAAGCGAAATATACAAGTGGAAGTCATAGAGGGGGGACATACACTCTACAGGGTGATGGGTGAAGCGGGGAGAGAGGAGCGATCCCCACGAGCTATTGCGGCTACACATAGGTGTTATGGACCTATTTGCCAGTAAAGGGGGGGGGGGGGAGCCAGAGGGGCGGCAGGGTGGGAGCAGGGGGAATGGGGGGTAAAAAGAGGGTTAAAAATGTAAAAAAAAGTGAGGGAGGATGTAAGAAGGAGCACAGGAAAGCACATTTCACAGTACAGGGAATTCACATTTGTCAGTATGTATTAGCCAGAAGGATGGGGATACACGACAATTATTGGACTCATCATCAAAGCAAAGTGTTAGATTGGATAGGTTATGCAGTGCTGGGCAAAACTTATGATATATTTTAATGTCTTGTAGATTGCAACTATTAACATCTGCGGTCTCAACGACTCGGGGAAAAGATTGAGAGTGGCGGCACTACTTAGGACTCTTAAGTTGGATTTGGTTTGCCTCCAAGAAACGCACGTTGAAGCTTCTAAGGGTTATCTTATGGACCAATTAGGGTTCTCGGTACTGGCAAATACTAAGCAAGGGACGAGGCATAGAGGGGTGGCGGTACTAGGAAGACATACCGACGTAGAGGTAATGAGGAAATCGGAGGATCAATGGGGAAGGTGGGTAATATTGGAAATAAAATTCAAGGGAGAAAAATGTACCATAGTTTCTGTGTATGGCTCGACAGAAGATGATCCTGATCTTTTCCAATTTTTAGATACTGAGTTGGCACTATGGCCCGAGCCAATCATATGCTGTGGAGACTTTAATATTCATGATCCCAGTAGCTCATTTGTCCAGACGGGGAGGGTATATGCAGGGAGAAAAAAGAGAACCCATAGGGCACTGTCAGATATGGTGTTAAATAATTCCTTAGTGGATCCATGGGTTAAGCTGTACCCAGGTATAGATGGAAGTACATTCTACTCGGCCCCCCCACAAAGTACTTGTTAGACTGGACTACTTCTTGATTTCACCCCCCTTGTTATCAGAGGCACAAATAGAAAAACAACCTTGAATTGTTTCGGATCATAGCCCTCTGATTCTAACCATTAGATTGGGCCAGGCACGGCAAAAAGCTATGTAGTGGACATTCGATAGAGCCCTTTTGAAGGATGAAGGCTATAGAGCTTATATGACAGAATGGATTAGGGCCTACTAGGAGATTAATAAAGGTACGGCCCCTGTGGGAGTGGTGTGGGATGCCTTTAAGGCTGGGGCACGAGGTGAGACAATGAGTTATGTGTTTTCAGCCCAGAAAAGGATACGGCTCAAAATTAACGAAGTGTATCAAAAGCTGATAAGAGTTGAGGAGAAATTGGCGCAGGATTTAAAAAACAGGGCACCAATAGAAGAACACCTGCTAAACATAGTGGCTCTTAGAGCGGAGGCGGCGGAAAGTATCTAAAAAAAAGCAGCAGAAAACTACCTAACTAAGAGAGAAGCCGCTTATGAGTTTAGCGAGAAGGTAGGCCACTTACTAGCAGTACGCACCAGACAGAGACTAGCAGCATCAGACATAGTGGAGATTAAGGACAAGAATGGAATTATGGTCACTGAAACAACTGAAGTAAGGGAAGTGTTTAGGCAATTTTACGAAGAATTATATACTAGAGGTAGTGCAGGAACAGCTAGTGAAGTTGGAAGCTATCTAAGTGATATTATCCTTCCGGGGGTATCTGAGGAAGAAAAGGTTAGGTTGGACTCCCCTTTTACTTTGGAGGAATTTCTTACGGCATTAAGCATGTTACCTTCGGGCAAAGCAGCTGGCCCAGACCAGCTCCCGGCGGAGTTTTATAAAGTATTCTATCAAATTGTGGGAATTGAAATGTTTAATGTCATGCTGGAGGCGCAGAAGGGGGATAAGATACCCGAGTCATGGGGGGAAGCAGATATCATTGTTATCTTAAAAAAAGGGAAAAATTCGACACTCCCAGGGTCATATAGGCCTATTACACTAATGAATGCAGATACTAAGGTGTACTCCAAGATTTTAGCGACAAGATTGGCAGAGGTAATAGAGGGATTAGTAAGCCATACTCAGCATGGGTTTATCCCTGGAAAAGACACTACGCAGCATATTAGACAGGTGATTACAACTTTCGACGCAGCGGATGTCCTGGGGGACTCCATCGCGGCACTCTTTTTGGACGCCGAAAAGGCGTTCGATAGAGTCTCCTGGGAATACTTATGGCAAATACTAAAATGGAATGGATTGGGGGATAGTTTTATAACCGCAATACAGACTCTTTATAAGAATCCGTCAGGAAGGATTAGAGTTAATAGAGGTAAATCGGCAGCAGTTAGGATTGAGAGAGGGACTAGACAGGGCTGCCCATCCTCCCCATTACTATTTGCTCTTTATCTGGACCCATTGATAAGGAAAATGGAAAGCAATGGTAGGATTCCTTCAATAAGGTTGAATGGATGTGAAGTAAAGACTCTTGCCTATGCCGACGATGTGGCCATTTTAACACCCAATCCCAGCATGGCCATAGGGGAAATCGAGTCCGAAGCACAAAGGTTTTGACAAATTTCTGGGTACAGTCTAAATAGCTCCAAAACTCAAATAGTATGTAACCAACATAGTGTGTTCAATGATCAAAGAGTTGTGGACTCAGCGGTATATCTGGGGGTTGCGATCACAGCTAATTTAGACTCGTTGGTACAGAATAATCTAGCGCCCCTGATGTCAAAGGTTAAGTCGGATCTGGATCGAATGAACAATCCGCATTTGTCGTTAGTGGGTTGCACTAACGTTATAAAAATGTTAATATTGCCAAAATTTTTCTACTTTTATAGGACAATACCGTTATTTTTTTAGATAAAATGGTTTAAAGATCTTGAAAAAATGCTGAACAGATTTATTTGGGCCCATGGTAAGACCCGTAGGGCATACCGCTTTATGTCTCTTCCTAGAGAGAGGGGAGGTTGGGGCGTGCCTGATTTCAGATTATACTACTGGGCCTCCGCACTGCAATACATCCGGGGATTGATAGGTGGGGGTGGCCTAGATGCTAGAACAGCAAATTATTCATCCAGGATATACTCTATTGTGTTGGGACCGGAGGTAGAGAATTCCTTTTTCAAATGTATTGACTTCGCATACTTTAAAAGAACTAGATTTAAGACAGTTCAAGCCGCAATTAAGATTTGGAATGCTGTAATGAAGAGAATTGGAGTAGGCCGATATAATTGGTATACAAGGTTGTATAAAAATGTGTCCCTCCCAACGCAGATTTTCGGGGATAGTACAATGGCGGGCTGGATGGAGAAGGGGATAGTACAGATTGGGGATGTGAGGAATACGGAGGGGGTGTTCCAATTTACAGACCTGATTACCAGATTCGGATTAGATAGGAGGGATCTTTTTAAATTTTTCCAGTTAAGAAGTTTTCTGGGGAATAAGCAGGGTGGGAGCGTAGGGTTTACTAAGGTAGAATTACTGGAGAAAATAAGGTTAGGGGGAGACTGCTCAATACGGTCTTTTTACGCAAACTTGCTAGCAGGCAAACCAGATGATATGGACAAGTACAGTGTGAAGTGGGCAGACAAGCTGGAAGGTGAGGTTACTTGGTTTAAAGAGTCACTGGAACTAGGGCAAACTCTCCTCTGTTCAGCACCACTGCTATCACAACAGTATAAAACCCTTTACTCATTATACTTCACCCCTGCAAAGATAGCAAAATGGGGGGGTAGCGTAGGTACTACATGTCCAAGATGTAGTTCCCTTGATGCAGACTTAATACACTTATTTGCTGTATGCCCGCAGATACAAACAGTGATAAAAGACATAGAGAAGTTTTTTGATGCAACCCTGAATATCCAGATTACCTTAAAACCACCAGAAATATTGCTAGGGATAGTCACAGATACTAATGTTATCCAGAATGAGTTTATTTTTGTCGCAATGGCAGTTTTTAGACTATGTATAGCCAGGGCTTGGCTGGACATAAACCCCCCAGCAATGCAAGTTTGGCTGGCTAATCTTTTGTCAATTTATAATCTGGAAAAAAACATCTACGCCCGGAAAGGTAGAAAAGGGAGGAGATTAGGGTTAAGGATATGGGACCCCATTATAAGATGGAGAGAGGGCCTGGGACTGAGGGATTAGGCTAGGAAAGTTTGGAGGAATATATGTGACATTTGCTGTATTAATTGTTGTTGATATTAATTTATTGCAATATCTAGGATGCTTTGATGAATTTTGTGTATGATGTAATACGCTATATGAATTTAAATGTAACTTTGGAGAATGTACTGTGAAGTGTGCGAACTGTGCAATGATGAAAATAAAAAAATATAAAAAAACAAGGAACCGACCAACTCGCGGTCGGCGGTTCCGCCTGACCGATTATGATGCGACCGAACACTGTTCGGCCGGAGTCCCATTGTTTGCTATAGGAGCCCGTGTTCCGGCCGTAACACGGGCTCCTATGGGGAAATGGGGTGTGTGCAGAAAACCCTGCACCCTGTAGCAGGCACCCCATTTTGCCTGCCACACAGTGCAGGGTTTTACAGGGGCGTCCCTTAGGTACCCCCTCAGCCCCAACTGGAGGCTGCAAGATGAAGGGGGCCTTGCTAGGGGCCCCAAAGTCACTTTCCGACAGCCTTTTAGTGTCTGAAAGGCAGACTCGGAAAGGTTGTTAGAAATCGACATCGTAATCGGTCGGAAACCCTGTCCACAGATGTGCACGATGTGGTTCCGACCAACAGAGATTCTTCGTGAGCCAGTCGTAACCGGTTCGGAATGACGGCGCTGTTTACTTTCTGACCGCAAACATCGTAGTCGGTCGGGCGGAATGTAAACTGACGAGTCGTTCTGGACGCATCCGACGCGGTGTAGGAAATTCCAACTGTCGGGAGGATGCTTTCTACCCGATATCGTAGTGAGGCCCTAAGTCTTTTTTTAAAGCTTGGTGGGCAGAAAATCCTGAGCTTAATCTCATGGGGGTTTATTTTCTATTTTGGACAGAACATGTGTGGTAAATTACAGCTCAGGAATTTGACTTTCTTAGGGAATACTGAAGGCAGGACCAGTTATGTTGTATGGATGTGCTGCAAAAAAAAGTAAGGAGTAGAAGCTTATGGCATCATTTACATTTTAGTACACTGGAGCTAGTACTGTAAAGAAGCAGGGCTCCTACTCAGGTAAACACTCTGTTCCTTCTCTTCATTTAGAAGTGTTAGAGGGCTCGGAAACTACAGGTTACACTGGGAGAGTATCAGTTGGCACGTCGTGTGTAAACCTCTGACCTTCTGGAATCTTCCTATGGGCCACCAGGTCATAGTGACGATGTGTCTGCCCAAATTAGGGTACGTCACGTATCACTAGGTTTCCCATGGAGGCCCCAGACACTAAATCAAACAATTACTTCCCAGCATTAATTTAAACAAAACTCCTTGCACATCAGGACCGCTTATTCCTATTTTAAGAAAGAGATGCCTGCTTTCGAGTTTGTTTTTTAAAAACAAAAAGACCTGGGCGTGGCTTGACTGCCGCGCAAGATGGCCGGCTAGTTACGGAGCTCCGCCGCACCGAACAGCCTCCTTGAAGCTTCCTCGATGTGAAGGGGATTGCCTTCGCTTCTAACTCCTGGATTCTCCTGTCGGAACCTCCGGAGAACACGCGGAGCGCCAGTGCGGCTTTTGAACTGCCGTTTTTCATCGGTTTTACACGATGTTGCTGCCGCTCCTCACACAGCCGCCATTTTAGGCGTCCTTCGACACACCGGACCTCCGCCTCCTCAATAAGCCGGCACGTCCTCGACCACCATGTGTTGCTCGGCAGTAATGACTTTTGGGGTGAGCATTTAAGATGATATATGCTACGCTTATTCTCTTCTGAGGCGCGTCTGTTCAGACTTTACGTTATGAGGCTTCCACTGTGAGACCTGCTTACCTCAGACGCTTTGCCACTTCAGCGTTCATCACTGGCGGTGTACTGCGGCTGTTTCAATAATTGTTTGCTGACTTTCTGCCTCACAGCTTTTTTCTTCTATGGCATGTTTTGCGCCCTTTTTCTTCAATACTACCAGCATCCATACCATTCAGCTCGCTGGCGCTTTCCAATGCAATTTACTTGCGCTTCCTCAGGCACATGATTTCATGTTATTTACCTGATTTTATTTTGGCGCCTTTGGCTCAAATATCCCTCCTATTATTTCTATGCTAGTTTCTCATGCCAAGTATATGCTTTGGACTTGACAGTTATGTTTTGGTGCAACCCTGTCATATTCAGCTGAAGTCTTCGAAGATACTACTTCACTCTTGTCAGCGATACCCACAGGGATATGTCTTTGGAACATCTTATGTGTCTATAGTGACTGGCTTACCTTATACTACGGTGACCTTCTGAATCACTAATGTCGCCTTTCTCTCAACTTCTACGCGCCTTGAACTCAATTGTTGTCTGAAGGAGGAACTCCCTATGGTGACATTACGTAAACCTAAGTTTCTCTTTGACCCCTCGGTGAGTACTCCGGTGATTTCTTCAACTGCTGCGTCTACATTGCCTCAGTCTGCAAGAATGTCGACTTCTTCCTCTCAGCGTGCCCCCTCCGGTCACTCAGCTTCCAGTAGAACCTCTCCACCGGCTCAAGCTGGCAAACGTCTTAAACAAAATTCTCCAACACAGGAAGACCCCTCTTCCTCATCTCCTATTGATCAAATTTTGGAAGAACTTCGTGCAATGCGTCCTTTTATCGAAGAGACGAGCAAGGATATGCAGCTTCTGAAAGATAAATGGGAGTCCATGGATGCTCGCCTTTCTTCTGTAGAACTACTTACACCTGAGGTTCAGTCCAACACGCAACGCATTGTAACGTTAGAAAAGACTGTCCTCTCTCTGCAAAAACATACGGAGGATTTGGAAAATCGCAACAGAAGAAACAACCTTCGTATTTACAATCTGCCAGAAAATCTTGAGGGTGACAATCCAGTCTCTTTCTTCACCTCCTTCCTTCCGAAACTTTTGGACATGCCCACCTCTACGTCCATCAGTATTCAAAGAGCGCATAGACTTGGCGCCAGACAATCTTCATCTACCAAACCTCGTGGGGTTATTATCCTGTTTTTGAAGTTCACTGACCTTCTTTCGATCCTTTCAGCAGCAAGAGGCAAAAAACAATTGACTTTTCAAGGTCAGCGAATTTACTTATCTCAAGATGTATCTAATGCTACTGCCTCCAGACGCAAAGAATTTCTAGCAATGCGTCCCTCTTTGCGATCTCTTGGAGCACGTTATGGCTTATTTCATCCTTGTACCTTCAGAGTCACTCATCGGAATAAGACTTGGACATTTCAGGATCCTGGTGAACTACGTAACTTTCTTCTTCTGCAGAATGAGGAAGGGATGGAAGCTTCTTCCTCTCCTTCAAACAGTGGCTGAAATGTTTCTGTTGTATTCATGTCTTGCTCTCTAGCTCTCTTTTTCTCTGGTTCCATGTACTCTTCTCGTCTTTTTTTTTTTTTTTCTCTTGATCTTCTCATTTTTCTCCTCTTGAATATCTTCTTTTTCTTGAGTCTCCTTGACTATGCTCTACATAACTCTTCTTTCTATTTTCTGGTTATATATCTTGTGTCACATGTTCCGTATGTTATTAATTATTTTCTTTTTCCCTATGCAGATCTGTCTCGGATGTTCCCTTCACCATCTTGTTCCGTCCTTTGTTCCCTTTTTGTGAGGTCTCGGTGTGGTTCCGCTCCTGTTCCTGGTCCCCCGTCTTGTAACGCATCACCACCTCCCCGCCTTCCCCCTTGTGTATTTACCCCCTTCAGTTATGTTTATTACAGTCATCCTTTTGGATTTGTACTGTCTTCTATGCCTTCTCTCTTTTCCTTCTTCACCATCCTTTGCTGACCTTCTTTCCTTTCCCCTCGCCTTCTCCCTTTCCCCCTCTCTTTTTCCTTTTCCTCCTACTTTTCCTTCTACCTTTTCAATGGTTTACATATTTTTCACTCTCTTGCAGTTTGACTTATTGCTTATACAGTATGTTTATCCATTTTTCCATTTCCTAGTTATAATGGCTTTTATTGTCTCTACTTCACCTTATTGCATGTACAGTATATTTTGGCACCTGTTATTTCTGAATAG
Organism: Lissotriton helveticus; assembly: GCF_964261635.1. NCBI lineage: Eukaryota > Metazoa > Chordata > Amphibia > Caudata > Salamandridae > Lissotriton > Lissotriton helveticus. The sequence continues at coordinate 878,355,910 of NC_136071.1, read as the reverse complement.
TTTTATGCGTTCTCATGTTTAACGTTATTTCATGGAATGTGAAAGGATTTAATCATCCTATTAAGCGGCAGAGAGTACTTTCCCACCTCTCCTCTTATAATCCTGACATTGCTCTTATCCAAGAAACCCACCTCTCTGACGTTGAGTCTTTGAAACTCAAAAGACTTTGGGTGGGCGATGTTTTCTTTTCACCTGCCTCTCATAAAAAAATGGGGTTGCTATTCTAGTTCACAAACGTCTCAAATGTAAACTACTCCTTGAAGAGAGGGATGAAGAGGGTCGTTGGATTTTGGTTAAACTACTTGTCAATGCTATCCCGATTACTATACTGAATGTTTATGGTCCTACATGCCCTGACTCTTCTTTTTGGCCCTTGATCACAGCAAAATGTATCCAATACAAGGACGATACCTTTCTATTAGGTGGAGACTGTAACCAGATTGTAGACCCCTTCTTAGACCGTAAATCTTCTGTTCGTTTCATTCCTCATAAACCTCACAAGCAGTTTCTTGACACTATCTCTCAGGTTCATCTCATAGACTCCTGGAGGATCACACACCCTGACACTTTAGATTTTTCCTTTTTCTCTCCCCCACATTCTTCCTTCTCCCGCTTGGATTACATTTTCCTTTCTTCCTCCTTATCTCAAAATCTTCTTTCCTCTTCTATTGAACCTATTGTCATTTCTGATCATGCCCCTATTCTTACTATCTTTGATCTTCTCCCCCCTGCTCCTAAATCCTCTCGCTGGCGTTTTAACTCCTCTCTTCTCACTGATCCCCTTTTCTCTTCCTCATTTCGCTCTTTCACCTCAGAATTTTTCCAACTTAACTCTACCCCTACCACCCCTCTACACATCCTCTGGGATTCGTTTAAAGCCACGGCCCGAGGTTTCATTATTGACTTTGTCTCCAAGAAAAAGAAAGCGTTTCTTCAAAAACGCAAGGTCGCCCTAACACATATCAAGTCACTTGAACACCAATTTTATACCTCCTCTCCAAATCAGATGTCTCCTGAACTTCTTCGATCTAAAATTGCCTTTAATAAGCTCACCACGGATTCAGCCTCTTCTTATCTTCTACGCAGTAGTGCTCGGTACTACGGGGGTCGCAACAAGTCCGGTAAACTGCTTGCTAATTACCTCTATTATTGATGCTATTTATTCCCCTTCCAATACCCTCCTACATACAGATAAAGACATTTTGGAGCAATTTCACTCTTTCTATGAATCTTTATATACACCTGAAAATCCCCCTACCCCAGATCTTCTTCAGTCATATTTTGATCGTCTGCCTACACCTGATACTTCCCAGCTCAATTTCTCGACTCTAGACTCTGACATTAGCCTTTCTGAATTGTCCACTGCGTTAACGTCTCTCACCAAAGGCAAGACCCCCGGTCCCGATGGCTTCCCGGTTGAATTTTATCTACATTTTTCCGACATTCTTTTACCTCATCTTCTTCTCCTTTTTCAGTCCTTTTGTTCCGACGGCCTGGCTCAAGGATCATTCCAAGATGCTACTATTTGCCTCATCCCTAAAGAAGGTCGTGATCCCAAATTTTGCAAAAACTATCGGCCAATATCTTTAGTCAACGTGGATTATAAACTGTTTGCTAAACTTCTCGCTCTTCGCCTTGATCCCCTTCTGCCACACCTCATAGGGAAAGAGCAATGTGGCTTTGTTAAAGGTCGCCTCACTTCGGACAACTCTAGACTATTCCTTAATGTCCTTAGTAAAGCCCCTTCCTTATCCATCCCTCTTGCGGCCATCTCAGTGGATGCTGAAAAAGCTTTCGACCGAGTTGATTGGTCCTTTCTGATGGCTTCCCTGAAGTGGCATGGTTTTGGCCCGAAATTCATTTCCTATGTTTCCTTAATCTATTCCATGCCCAAAGCCTCTGTTTTAGTCAATGGTAAACTCTCCTCATCCTTTACACTTAAACGCGGTGTCCGCCAGGGTTGTCCTCTTTCCCCCCTCTTGTTCATCCTAGCTCTTGAACCCTTTTTGACCTCTATCCGTAATAATCCTTCCATCTCTGGCTTTCCATACGGACCCAATCACCTTAAATTATCTGCATATGCTGATGACATCCTTCTTTTTATTTCTGACCCTGCTACCTCAGTCCCTTCCTTATTGGTTGAATTTGAGAATTTTTCTTTGGTCTCCGGTTATAAAATAAACTCGGATAAGACGGAGATTCTTCCCCTCACTAAATTCTGCCTTCCACACTTCTTTTCTTCCACTGGCTTTACTTGGCAGAGTAAGAAAATTAAATATCTAGGTGTACTTTTTTCCAACTCTATCTCATCTTCTGTTCAACTCAACATGAACGCCGTTATTTCTAGGATAGATGTCCTACTCTCCTCCTGGAATCCCCTTTTCCTCTCATGGTGGGGGCGTCTTGACTCCATTAAAATGATGATTGCCCCAATCCTAATTTATTTACTTTCCATGCTCCCGATCCATATTCCGACTCTTTACTTTCGTCGTATTGACTCTGTCTTGTCCAAATTCCTCTGGAAACAGAAAAAAGCACGCATCTCCATCTCATCCCTTCGTAAACCCAAAGTAAATGGTGGTACTAATTTTCCGGATTTCCGTCTTTACCACAAATCCTTTTCCCTACGTCAAGCTTCTCGTTGGTTGTCACAGGACATCTCCTCTTTGTCGCCACTTTGGCTTTCTGTTGAACGTGATCTGTTACTCCCACATTCATTTAAGGAAGTTCTCCAATTCACCGCTAAAGCTCCGTGTCTTGTCTCCCCTTTATTTCGACATACTTCATCTCTTTTGCGACCCTTGACTTCATCTGCTCCTATTTCTCGTGAATCCTTTCTGTTATTGCCCATCTGGTAGATTTCACTTATTCTTATACGGAACAGACCTATTGCCTGGCCTACCTGGAGATCGAGGGGTATTATCTGGGTCCATCATCTTTTCGATGGTTTATCCCCTCGCTCCTTTCCTCAATTTCAGTCCTCCTTCCACTGTCCTTCCTCCTTTGCAAAGAAGTACTTCATTCTTATGGAAACTGTTCTTGAACGGTACTACTCTCTTGAATCGGACGTCTCACCCCCATCATCTTCTTCTTTACTTACACTTCTTTCCACTGTTCCTAAGGCCTCCCTTATCTACCGATTTTTCTCTGCTTCTGACCCTGATCGCCCGAAATCGAAACTGGAACTCTCTTGGGAAAAAGATCTCGATTCCATATGGCCGATTTGTCTTTGGGATAAAATCTGGGCTAAATCTCTAAAAACCTCCCGCAATGCCTCTCTTACTCAATCTCTCTTTTTCTTCTATCATAGACTCTATTTTTCTCCACTTTCCCTATCTCGTTTTCTCTCTTCTTCTAGTGCTAATTGCTGGACCTGCAATGCTACCAATGCGGATTCCTTTCACCTTTTCTTTCTCTGTCCTTCAGTTCGCCTTTTTTGGACGCAGGTGTGGACCCGTATTTCTCATATCTTTCACTTTTCTCTCCCTTTCTCAGCCTCCTTGGTGTTTCTAGGCAGTCTGTCAGATTCCCTTGACCTCCCACCACACTCGAGAGGTCTCTTTGACCTCATGCTTGCCCTTGCCCTCCAACACATTTCTTCTAATTGGAAATCTCTGCACAAACTTTCCATAGTCTGTTGGTGGAACTTACTCTGTCATTCCCATAGGCTCGACGTAGCCTTCGCAGCCTTGTGCAAACCCTCTCGTAATGTTGATTTATACTGGTTACCTCTAACTCTCCATTTGGACCAATCTGCCAAGACGAAACCCTCTACATTTTCCTCTGCCAATTTTAAACCCCCTTGAATATGTGTACTCCTGTATGTAATCACATTACTTACTCTTTCACTTATGCCGTTTTATGCTTCATAATATTTTATGTACTGCCTTTTAGACCGTATATTTATCGTTATTGGTGCTTTTACTGTACTTTCTTATGTTTGTTGTTTATAATTACTGCAATTTTCCATTTATGACTTATTACTAGGTTTTCTTACTCCCCGTCCCCCCCTTCCCCCCCTCTTCCCCCCCCTCTTAAAAACACTTAAAATGCTTTGTTCCTCATTTGTACCATCAGCTTTATTTTTTATTCTCTCCTCATATTTCCTCTTCCTCATTTATTTATGCTGATGTTACCTTGTTGGATTGATTATTTACTTCAATAAAGCTTTCAAAAAAAAAAATACAAAAAAAAAAGACCTTGCATAGCCGGTGAAATAACCTTGACGAATACTCAGCAGAGTTCAGTACCTCTAGTGGAGCAGTCATGCTGGGAGAACCACCGAAGCAAATAGATGCAGACTTGCCTGTCACTGAACTTTAAATTTGGTGTGTGGTCCTCCTCCAGTGGAGAGGAGGTTGTAAACACTGCTAATCTGGCAGGCCAAACCAAAAATATTTTGAATGCCATTTATTGTGTAGGTGACCAAACAAAGGGCCCTATTCAAACTTTAATGGATGGGATATTCCACCACAAATGTGGCGGATGCCCTGCCTGCTGTATTACAAGTGCATTGCATTAGTAATATTGCTTTCAGGATTTTGGCCATGCTTTAATGTATTATACCCTCCGCCAAACTCTAAACAAGGCTGAAAGATTTTTTCAGTTAACAGATTAATAGAAAGTATTAACCTAGCTATTTTAGTACCTACGTAGGGGCACTTAAGTTGTATTTGGTCAGTCTCCAAGCTGCCTGGGCATGCCATATTTAAAATTCTATGGGGCTCCAGTGAGGAATTGTGTAGTAATGAAGACCATTCAGGATGTAAATTGAAGATGAGGTTTATTGATGCAGACAGGTGCTGCGCAGCAACCGGCCCCCAGCCCTCACAGTTCAAGACAACCATCAACATTCAAAGCCTAACATTCTAAAGAGAATGTCAGTGACCAGAACATCATGGCACAGACATTCTCAACCTTAGAGGAAGACACTACATTATCCTCCTCCTCATAAACAAAAATAAAAGCAAGAAAGAAAAAGCAAAAGGAATATGAAAGTAGGAGACATATTAATCAAAATGTTCTAACGATACTTAGCAGGAACAAAAAGTTGGCGGCAACTTCTGCGTAAACCCACAGTAGTGGGAAGGGATGAAGATGAAAGATCATTAGAATCACACGAAGAATTTTGATTGATACATCCAGTGATTTTTAGGACCCTAGAAATATTCCATCAATTTTTAAAATTAACTCTTATAGCATTACCACATACTTTGTCAACAGTAAAAGGTTCAGAGTATTTTGAGCATCCTTTTTTACTGTGGACAGGAATCTTATTACATACAATTTCACCAACAGCGAAAGATTGTGAGACACACCTTTTCCTGGAATCAAAATGAAGTTTTTGTCGAGACTGTGCTTGAGTCACATTGCATCTCACAAACTCATCTACATCACACACAGAATCTAACTTCACCCATCTGGACATCCATCCAGGACAGACTTTCGAGCAAGGTTTCCTTCCTTGCAGTAGTTCGTAAGAAGACACTTTGGTGGTCGAGTGTGGCGTGGTGCGATAGAAACATCACATGGATCTCACAGCATTCTGGACATTGCACCTTCCAGCCAATGCCCACTGCACACAGTTATTAAGAACTCTATTCATACGCTCCACCAGACCATTGGTCTGTGGATAATGAAGCGCACTTTTTGAATGGGTAATACCACCTTAGCGTAAAAAAAAAAATCAAACTCCTGGCTAACAAATTGTACGTCATTATCACTTACAATTGTAGGGGGAACCCCTTCATGCAAAAACAGATCTTTCAAGAAATCAATTACATTTCTAGAGTTGGGTTCATTAATAAAACAAATTTCTGGCCATTTTGAATAATAATCTATAGCTACAATTGCAAATCTGGAATTAGGAGGGAGCATATTAAATGGTCCAACTAAGTCAATTCCAATCTTTTCCCAAGGTCTATTAGGTAGCTGGATAAATTCAAGAGGTGGTGTTCTAACCTTCAAACTCTTTTCAGAGTTGGAACAAACACCACACTCCCCAACAAACTTGTCAACATCTTTGTCCATTTGTGGCCACCAAAAATGCTCATGTGGTCTTCTCTTTGTAAATGATTTGCCTAAATTACCTTCATCTGCGCCCATGATCAACCTAGCTCTTATGACATCAGGAGGAACAAGTCTATCCCCACGTACAAGCATACCATCTTCGACAGAGAGTTCAACGGAGACCTTAACAAACGTCTGCAGAGAAAAATGAAAAAATTTCTCTTCCGGCCAACCAGCTTTAACACAGTTAATAACTTCACACAGTAAAGCATCTTTGGATAATAAGTCTCTTCACTCCGTCTCCCTCACAGCACACATATCATCCAGTAGAAGAGAAGCAACAAAACAATCTTCATCATCATCATCATCCTCACTTTCATTGTCATACTCAACAGGGTGCCTAGAGAAATAATCCACTCTCACATTCTTGTTTCCAGGAATATAAGTGACTTCAAAATCGTATTGTACCAATTTGGTTGATAAACGTGCAATTCTCGGGGTATGATCTTTAAGTCTATCTCCAGAGAGAATAGACACTAGCGGACTATGATCTGTGAGCAAATTGAAATGTTTTCCCCAGATGTAAGGGCTAAATGTTCTTATTGCCCATCAGCACGCTAACAACTCCCTATCAATAACAGCGAAATTAAACTCCGAACCTCGTAATACCCTAGAGGCATACCCTAAAGTGTTCTCATGCCCATTGATTTTATGGGTGAGGACAGCACCCAATCCCACACCACTAGCATCCACAGTGATGGTGCATGTAACATTGGGTCAAAAGGTTTAAGTATTTTTGGGCTAACTAGCTCATTCTTAATCCAATTGAAAACGTCCTTGCCATCATCATCCCAGAAGAAAGGAACACTTTTCTTGAGCATATTAGACAGGGGCTGTACTTTGGAGGTAAACCGTGAGTAAAACTCACTCATACCGATAAATGACTTAAGACCAATCTTATCCTTGGGAGCAGGGCAGCTTACTATCGCTTTAACAAGACCTGGTCTTTGTTCAACTCCATATTCGGAAAGAACATGTCCTAGATATTCAATTTTTTGTGTTTTTGAAAACACATTTTTTCTTTTTTTAAAACACCAGCATCATGCAAAGCTTCTAAGACACAAAACATGGTATCGTCGGGTGATTCACAGGATTCACCGTGAATCAAAACATCGTCTTGAAAGACAACAACCCCTTTAATTTTTCTAAGCAAATTAGACATGATTCTCTGAAAAACTGCTGCCGCAGAGGGCAATCCAAACGGCATGCGGCAGTACTGGAAGTATCCAATAGGGGAAACAAAAGCCGTGAGGTGTCTAGATGATGAATTAAGAACCACCTGGTGATAAACTGATGCCAAGTCCAATTTACTAAACCACTTTGAACCATTGATTAATGATAGAATCTTTGGAAGAGGATGAGAATCAATCCAAATATTTTTATTTAGACTGCGCATGTCTACACAGACACGAAGCTCACCATTCTTTTTCTTGGCAACGACCAAGGGAGATAACCAAAGAGATGATTCTATTGGTTCGATCATTTCTTTCGTACAAAGACCCATGAGCTCCTGTTCCAATTGTTCCCTAATGCTAAACGGATCGTTTCTAAGCCTACGCTTAACAGGTATGTCGTTATCTTTGACCTTAATAACATGGTTGAATCCCTTAACCTGTCCCAGACCATCACCAAATACAGAGGGCAAACGGTCAGTCAACAAATCAATAAAATCATCCGACCGAAGAATAGAAACCTGGTCCCTCGTGCCTGGCCTAAGTACCATTTTGAAAAGTCCCTGATGGAACCATCCAAGGATGTTTAAACCTTTGATAGCTACATAGACTTTACCAAAAATCTTTCGTCCTCTAAATTCCAGTGAGTCTTAAAAAGACCCACTCCCCTGGCATCGCGGACCACTATCTACCACTTTGCCCTGCCACCCAGAAATCTAGCATATTTTTCTTTGAAACCTCCAACATTTAAATGAAATGCCTCTACATTGTCTTTCTCTAAGTTCTAATAAGAAAGTGGGAAACACTCTTAACATACAAGCTATGCTATTTGTAACAATACTGTCCAAAGCAGATTATTTAACTGAGGCAGCAATCAGAACAATGCCGAGGAGTGATCCTATGGTCTCAGGAACTGCCTATGGCTGATGAACAAAAAACAACTATGAAGGGTCTGAAATAGAATTGACAATACCTTGAAACTTTGAAAGACCAACCGAAACCTGCAATTCCATAAAAACTCGACTGACAATATACATGAGAAGTACACAAGCTATAACTCAGTATCCTGCGAAAGTCAAGAGAAATAGACTGGTGAATTATCTGCATGCCACACGCTAGCGACTGTCAAGGGTTGTGCATGATAATAACGTGAGCTGAGGAATTAATTTCAATAATAATGTCTTATTATTAAGCACTGCAAAACAGGCAGGCAAACAAAGCTGAGGAAGAAAACTGTTTGGATGCTTCAGAACATTGATGCATATGTTTGTCTGCTTTAATTTATCGTTTCTGTAGTGTAAACAATGCTAAATACAAGGTTTAAGCCACATGTATTACAGACAAGTGCAAGCAACACCATAAATAACACTGCATGTAGAATAAAAACAAACCATATCAGCAAGCAAGTACCTAATGACAATCTATACAAACTGTACAAAAGCAAAAGAAAAAGTGCTAATACTTTCAAAGTGCAAAATAAAGCAATCACCAGTCCAGCAATATACAAAAATCAAGCATGTTTTGTAAAACAATCCAACTTTCTTCTTGCATCAAGATGAAAATACTTTCAAAGTGCATGGTAAAAACAAGTCCAGCAGCTTCCCTCACAAGACTGACCTGAACCACCAGACTGGGCCTTACTTCATAACAAACAGAAGCCTCAGACCTCAGTGTGTCAACACTGGCGGTATTTACAATCTACTAAGAGTATAGACACGCCTGCTGAATTACAGATTCACCATTGCCTCCAAATGGCTCTATCGTCACCTGTGACACCACCAGCCAAGCCTGGATTTAAGCCAACGGCACCTTGCATTCTAGGAGTTGTGCTGTGGCCATCTATTAAGGGGTTAAACATTCCAGCATGCAAAGTGGTGTTGGATAAAAGCTACGAATGGACACAACATGGTGCCAATGCCACTTGGCAGCAATGTTTTATACAAGCACAAGGGGATGTTTAATTTCCTCAACACAAGCTGCAGAAGTCTGGCGTCAAATAGAAACATGTTGTGCGGAGAACCCAGAAACGTGCTGTGTTTAGCCCCCGTGTATGGACCTGAGGTGTCATTCTCTAAGAGACCCAGTGGTAAAAGCCCACAGTTGTCTCTAATGCATGTTAGTGCCAGGCAGTGGTCGAAGTGGGGGGAAAAAAGTTGGGGAACTGTGGGAGGAGAATCAGAGGGCGGTAATAACCAATGGATTGCGTCAGGGGTGGAGTGAGAGGTGTGGCAGAAAGAGCAAAATATTCCAATTTTTAGTATTTGTTTCCCATTTCAGTAACCGGTTACAGCTTATTACATTATTTAATTTAACCAATAGATACACATGTTTATTTAAGGTAAAATATTTGTTATTATCATTAAAATACATCCACAAAGTGGGATACATTTCCAATCACAGAATGTCCCAAACATCCTTAAAAGTGGAATCGCAAGCCATTTGTCTCCCAGCCATGGAGTTTCTGTCATCAGCACTTCTCCCTTTTTCCACAAGAGCAGTTCAAACATGAATGGCAAAATATCCTAGTTTACAAATGTTTTCCACATAACTATGGCTTTGCCATATTTGCCACATAATACATCATCTGCTGCATAATCTGACGAATATTAACTAATAAATTGTTTATAGCTCAAACACATCAAAAGTTACTAAACAAATGTGACTTGTGCTGCTGTGAAGTGGAGGGCCCTTTGCAAAGGTTGACTGTTCACCTTTCTCAATGCTGCAGTTGTATGTTCCACTAGGACTAATATGGAAAAATCTTTGCAGTGACTGTTAGCATGTGTAAACATGTCAAAATAATAGAGTATCGAAAAAGTACAACACCACTAATACCAGTGTAGGGTGTCAGAGCACTTTACATCACACATATTACACAGAGACAATCATTCATATGTGTGTAAATCACTGTGTAGAAAATGTTACATAAGACAAAGAACTACAAGGTGTAGGAGTCACATGACAACCATACTAGTAGGCATCATAGTTTAATAATGATTGGTCTGGAGAAACACACTCAGAATTAAACACATAATACCATGGTAGGGGGGTCTTTTTAATAATCAGAATTGATTTCTTACCAAATAAACCCTTTTTAGCAACATCAGGATAATCGGAAGACTGGGGGAAAAACATAACGCTCTAATTTATACCTTGGAGTTTGCATTCAGCTCTTACATGACAGTTACTAGCTCACTGTTCTATGTTAGGATTATAACTTATTAACTGCAAGTAACAATAGGGTCTCTCTGATAAAAGCAGTAACCCACTGACCCATTCACATTATGTGCACTTTGTGATCTGTATGGCACATGTTCTTAGCATTATGCACATTACACTTCTGCCATTCCTTTTCATGAGTCAATCCTTCCGCTAGACAAAACAGCATCTCTCTCTACTAAGAACATTAATCACTGGAGTTATCAAGACATTTTTATTATTGCCCAAAAATGTTGGAGGCCAGGAAGGAGGCAGCAAGTGCTTTTAAAAACATATTATACTTACAAACAAGACGCCCCCACCTGAAATTAGTACCCGGTGCGGTCTCACTGCCCCAGAGCCACCCTGCTCAAGGGTCCTGTGACCTCAGTGACAGGGTCACTGCCACTCTATGGTGTGCTGCTTCATAGGTCTGTCCCAAAGACTGGAGGTGAACTTCATGGATAGTGGTGGACAGGCCTTCAAGGTTAATCCACACTTGCCACCACTAGGGTCCACCTGCTGGTACTAAGAGACCAGGGCTTTTAAGATCTTGCGGCGCCTTCTAAGGTGTAGCACAGGAATGTGCTCCCTCAGGAGAGTGGTCTTGGAACCTGGTCATTTAGACTGAACCTGGTTCACCAGTTCCACTTCAGCAGCTCGGACCATTGTGCCACATCCTCTTCCCCACTGAACACCATACTGTCCCACTTAGAGAAACTTGCACTGCACTGACCCGCTATAACACCTGGATGTGACTCAATTCTAATTACGCACTAGACAAGAGCAATATGCTGCCTAAAAAAATTAACAACATCCTAGAACAAGCATTTGCAATGCAATAGGTCTCGCATTTACGCAAGTTTAAGCCATTGGCATTGTAAATGACAACGTCTTTTATTTAAGTTTTAAAAACAAAAATAAAAGGCATTGTTATGTGTAATGTGATTAGCACAAACTTGCGTAAATGCGAGAACTATTGCATTTCAAATGCTTGTTTCCATTGGCCATATCCTCAAGCCCCTCCTTGTGCCACTCCTCAGCACTCCCAACTTCACATCATTCTCTGCTAGAGGTACTCACCATGGTCCCCCTCACCTTTCCTCCGTCTTGCAGTTAGATCCACAGACCCATTAGCCCATTCTATATCCTTCAACCACTCTCCTCTCGTAACCCTTTATTTTATTCTGATCTAAACTATTTCTCTAAACAGCAATTTCCGACTTATTTATGCCTACACTCCGGAGTTCACACCATGTGCTTATTATGGATGGCATCCCTGCCACAGTCATGGGACTACTCAGATTCTACATCCTGTGACTGTCGACGCTGCACACTCCACAGGAACGCTCCGATGTGATGCTGTTAAATGCCACAGACCATAGACTATGGTTGGTTGCACACTGCTTATTCCTATGGGTTGATACCTGCTGTTCCAGGATTTTAACTCCAACGTGCACTCATCATGGATAGTTGTTTAAAGCCCATACTTATGACTTGATCCTTGCCACTCATAGTTGGATTCCTCAGGTACAAATCATGACTCACTGAATAAGCGTTGCACCCTGCCACTCATGGGTGGAATCCTCAGAACATATTATGGCAGATTGTACAAAGTCCACTCCCATGAGTTGCTCTTCAGATGTTCTGCGATAGATTGTCAAAGCATATACAATGCCCATAGGGATACTGCAGATTCCTATTGTTTTCTTCTCTGCTACTCGTGAGGGAACTTCTCAGAGCTTATAGCATGACTGGTTTTATAAGGACCATTCCTGTGTTTCTCCTCGCCGCTCCAGGGGAGGACTCCTCAGAGAATATACTACGACTGGTTGTATAGTTCACTCCTATGATTTATTCTCTGCCGCTTCTGGATGAACCCTCCAACATCAAACCATGGTGGGGTGCACACAGCCTATTCTTGGGGGTTTTCTTCTATAACAACCTCCTTGGATGAACACCTCAGGACACATAGCACAGTTAGCTGTCTATTGACCAGTTCTATGGATTACTTCTCTACCATACCTGGGTGGAGCCCTCCAAGCAACAACTAAGGCTATCTGCATAATGAGCATTTGTATGGGTTGCCCTCTGCGTCTCCTAAATGGACTTCTCAGGTACATACCATGGATGTGGCTTAACAATGCTCTTCTGCTGCTCCTGGGTGGACTTATTTAGGAATATAGCATGGCTGGGTGTTTAATGCCCATTACTTTTAGTTGTTCCAAGACACTCCCGAGTGGACTGCTCAAAGCACATTGTGGCCAGTTGTATGATGCCTATTACTGTGAGTTGCTTCCTTGGTAGACTCCTTAGTACAAAGACCATGGCTGGTTATCTAATATCCATTCTAAAGGGTTGCTCCCTGCCTCCCCGTGGGGTACTGCTCAGAGGATATGCCATGGCTGGCTGTATAATGCCCATTATTATGGGCTGCTTGTGAACAGATCCTAGGTGGAGGCCACAGTGAAAATACAATAAAAGATGTAAAACTGCACCTCCCGAAGGGTGGAAGCCTAGACCACTTGGAAGATTTCTTCTGTTCCATAACCAATATGAAATGATTTTATGTCATCACTGCAAAGATGGCTGTTAGCCACATTCATAATCGGGCAAATCCTCACACTTTTCGCCTTCTCCCATACTTATGTGAAGCTACACATTTGCTGAAACATGGGATGCATGCACGACACCAAAACACTTTCCATATGGGCCATACTGCACTCACATATTTCTTTATCCATTCAGCTATTAGCATCTAATGCGTGAGAATCTGCTCAGTTCCTTTTGCTTCATTCAACTCCAAAGTGCAGCAATAAATATATTGGCCCTTACGCAAGACATTGAACAGCTACCAATAAGCCACATAGCAGACACACACTCTTCCATCAAAGGCAAAGGCCCTCCCAGTGATTAGCATGCTACTTGTCTATGAATGCACTTCAGTGCAGGGACACTCAGTGCAATTAAAATACACCAAGCCCAATATTTGACAGATACAAGGGCATTTACCCAATTTCCAAAATACAGGAATGTCAGTCTCAAGAGTGATTTTGCCCCTACCTTCTTAGGGAAAAACACTGCCTGCCATATATGCACTTCCTTCAAATCTCAGAAGGGGCAAGCACTATTTGAGAACCTACAATTGGGACAATACTACATGTTTTGCTGGCTTCCTCTTAAATGTGTTTTGCACAATGTATCATTAAGGGGGAGGCATGCCCCACCTTCCGAACTGTTAAAGTGCATGGTGGAACGTATTTCACTTACTGTATGCATCCTGGCCAGCTAGCAGCACCCATCTGCTGTGTACCCATCTCTCTCACGTGCCTGGCGTCTGCGTGCTGTGCAAGGATCACCGCACGAGTCTCATTCTTAGAATGCCTCGGCTCGGGTCTGAAGGGGCCGATGTGTTAAGCCTGGAATGCCGCTGCAGTCTGGTTGCCAGTCCACTCAGCAGATCCGCAGTGAGCACTCACTTCATATCTTGCATAAATACAGCAGGTTTGGCTGAGACAATACGGGCCATAGGATCCGCTCTTAAGTTTACTTTCAGCTTTCATTTTCAATGCCCTCTCTGCCTGGTGACATTGTTTCTCTTGTGCCTGCTAACCAGCGGGGTCAGCACAACATCAGCAAGTGAAAGTGAAGGGGAAGGTGTTCATTTCGTGGGTGCCCGTGTTAGTTCCCATTTGTGCACGCGCCCGTCCTGCTTTGGGCACGCTGCAAGTGTGCCTGGCTTTGTGTGTGCTCTGGGAAAGGGCAGATTTTCACCTCATACTCCTCTGGGATTCAAAAAGGAGAAGTTCCCCTCCCCCAGTTTTTTGCCACCCCCAGGCTGCACTTATGTCAGAAAAAGACAACGTTTCCAGCAAAAATGTTTTTCTTTTTTGTATCCATTTCACAGGGGAGAAAATACACGAATGGAGGAAAGAGAGGGTAATACCTGTTTCTTGAAGTCTCGGTTTTCACTGAGGAGCGAGACAGAATGAGAGGGAAGACTCAGAGGCTTAGAGGCCGGCGTCACTGTGGCGTGCACGCATAGTTTAATTTACGGGGACTTAGGGAGGCCGTACGCATGCGCAGGAGCACCATTTTATTGTCGAAGACTGAAGAAGCTTGATTGCAGGTGCAGCCATCTCTCTGCCGAGAGTGAGGGGGCCCCTGGAGCACGGGGCTGAGTTACGCCCCTGGATCTACACACCCCGAATATTCATTAGAATCAATGTTCATATCCCCAACCACAACAACCAGGTCCCTCAAATCATCTTGTATGTTGCTAAAATCATCAGACTTGGATTCAGATACAGAAAGATTCGCAACAGAAGATGTGCTGGTGACTTGTTTAGAATCTTGAGGAAAATACATGTTTTGCTTCCCATTTAGACAAACTTTTGCGAAATGACCCAGTCTCCCACATACTCTGCAAATGACATTCTTTGCTGGACAAGGACGTCCTGATTTGAAATGAGGGAAATTACCACATTTATAACAAAAATTAGTTTGTTTGAAAAATTTGTTTTCAGGTCGTGAAAAAGTATTATTTTTAACCTCTTTGGACCTTACAACACTGACAGAGTCCTCTTTCATGGATGTGGATGCAGACTTCTCATGAAGTTCCTTTACCAAAAATGTTGAGTGTTCTATACTTTTTGCAACGCGAATAGTCTCCTCAAGAGTTGGATTCCCTAAAGAGAGTAACTTCTGTTGGATACTCTTGTCAGTGCACTTGCAAATATACTGATCTCTTATCAGCTGATCTCTAAACCCTTCGAATTGACATTCTGCACTCAAAATGTGCAGTGCAGAAATGAAATCTTCCACCTTCTCTCCATGCCTCTGTTCACGCTTAAAGAATTTATGCCTCTCAACAACTAGACTGGGTTGAATGTCAAATCGTAATTCCAACTTCTTGACTGTTTCCACATATTTATCAATTTCTTCGTCATCAGCAGCACGTACTAAAGGAGGTAAATGTTTAAAAATAGACCTCCCTTCAAACCCCAAAACATTTAGCAAGAAACATTTTTTTCTCTCAGTCCTGTAACGTGAACCACCAATTGCACCAATATAAGTAATAAAGGCATCATACCATTTTTTCCATTAAATGGGAGGTTCTCCCGCCATCTCAAGAAAAGGTGGAGGTGGAGAAACTGACTGCATATTAACAGTACAACTCTGGATGACAATGCTTCTAAAAAAAAAATATTAAACTAATACTACCACTTTTTTTTGTTGAAAATATCACTTTTCTAAAGTAATCAACATTAATTTCCAAACTAACTTTTCACCCAAAACAAATTACATATATATAATGCGTTAAGTGTACACATGTCATAGAATATATCCTTTCAGTTTTGCACATCACTGTGAAGATACTATGTTCACTGAAGTAGTGACATGTATCATGCGCTTGGTGTGCGCATCACCGTGTAGATAATTTTTACTCTTTAATAATGTATTGCAGAATTGAAAACCGAAATTTAAATGGCACGAAGTAGACAAACTTGAAACAAAATGTGCAACCAGGTGTGCGTGTCACCGATAACAAGCTGTAGTAATTGACTCCAGGCTGGTTGAGGTATTTCATGAATATTTATTGTAAGATGTTAAGTATCCTGGATTAAGCCCCACCAGGAGCAGCCAGCAGTCAGCTCAGCCCCATCATAACTGTGCTTATCTTCAACCAGCACCCAACATTCCGTAGTGCATCACAGTGCAGAGGCATTCCACAAGAAAGGCATTAAGTGGGTTAAGGCATACATGGGAATATGCAATAGGTAGAATACAACATAAGCACAAATGAAGTATGCCCTTGACTGGAGCAATATGTAAACTGGTGTGCGTGTCACCGATGGCAATGTGCAACCAGGTGTGCGTGTCACCGATAACAAGCACAAATGAAGTATGTCTTTGACTCGAACAACGTATAAACTCGTGTGCGTGTCACCGATGGCAAGCACCATGGATGTGACCTTTTCGGCAAAAATGGCACTCACAAGGTTATTTTCATCTCTGCTAAAACATGACGCATGCAGGTCTATTTTACTTCAACGAAGTATATTAAATCGTTGTAATACCAACCACAAGATGGGGTCTACGTCGTGCATCAATAAAATCATAAAATGGCCAGCAATAAGCATGTAATAATGAAATAATGAAATATGTGTTTCTCGCTTTTTTTGGAAATACTGAGAGCTAAGATTGCTAAATATAAATGTTATATGTTAATATATAACTATGAAGAAGTGTTAGCTAGTAAAAAAACATTTCAACAGGCCTGGTAGTCACAAATGGCAGAAAAGAACACTAACAGGGTTATTTAGAGTGAAGAGGATGATAATGTTCTCCCCATTCACATGTCCTTTTTCCTATTAAGAGGCAGGAAAGCTAATTTGTTTCTGATAGTGGATAATCATCAGACCATACTACCAGAAAATTCATACTAGTGCTACAGACTGAACAGTATCAGAAGGTTTGTCCTAGTTAAGAAGTGGCTTTCAGGGCTGGTTTTCCTACCCGAGGCATTCTAGTGCTGGGCAGGAAAAGCCCACCCCTTGGACTAGTCTCCTAGCATGCCGGGAACATTTATTTTTTAATACACAGAAGCCAACCCCACTTTTGTATTTATTTTATTAAACAAAAAAATTGGGGACCAGGACTCCATGTCATGGTAGCCCAGCTGGCATTACGCTTTTGCCAAAAGTGCTCCTGCCACACTGCAGAAACACTTTTGGTGACTCACAACTCATGGCAGCTCAGAATGGGCAGCACAGAAGAGGGACCTCAAGTGCATTGCCCTGAATGAGCACTGGTCTACATGGCGAGAGAAGCGGAAATGACTGTGGGGCACAACGTCAGCATTTAACACACTTAGAGTTCTTACCTAAGAAAGCCCTGTCTTGCCAATGAAACACCAGGCAGCACAGTGAGCACGGGACCCATGTCTGGGCATAACCTTCCCACCTAGGACAAAAGCAAAGAGAAGACCCAGAAACCGGTCCTAGGATGCTCGTTTGTGGTCCAGGCAGCCCTAGCATGTAAGAGCGGTGGGGCCTGGTGAGGGAGGATTTCGAGAGACGACCACGAGGAAAAAAATCCCGCCTCACCTGGCCCAACCAACCTACCGCTCTTACCTGCAGCAGCTGCGGCTGGGTCCAAGGAGGACTTTGATACAGCCATCCCTTTGAAGGGTTTAAAAAAATGAACAAAGCGCTGTTGGGTTTTCAAAAGTGTTTTGTTAATTCTGCACAGAACATTAGGGCTCACTTAACGTCTAATGAATACAGAGCCCGTTCTGCTGGGGGAAGAAAACTGGAAGTTCTATAGATTGGTTATGGTGGAGGGTGGAGACCACCTTAGGGGGAATTTAAGTTTAATGCAAAGGATAACCCTATCCCTGTGAACCTGAAAGAAAAGTTCTTCTGATGTTAAAATCTGGAGCTCACTGACATGTCTTAGTGAGGTGATCGCAACAAGAAACGTAACCTTCCAGGAGAGGAATTGAAGGGGGAAGGAATAGAGGCGCTTGGAGACAGGATCGATATGTCTTGTGAAAATGAGAATGAAATTCCACACAGGGGCGGGTGGACCCATGGAGGCAGAACCCTTTGAAATCCTCCATAAAAGCTTTAATCACAGGAATCCTGAAGAGGAATATGTGTTGTCCATCTGGGAGATTGGCAGCCACTGTAGCTAAGTAGAGCCAGACGGAGATGAATGCTAGTGCACAGGTCTTTAGGTGTAGGAGATAGCAGACAATATCCTGGACGCTAGCTGCTAAGGGATCAATGTGTGTCAATAAACAGTAGAAGTCATACTGTTTCCATTTTGCAGCATAGCAGGCATCAGTAGTAGGCCTACGTGCTTCCTTAAGGATGTTCATGCATTCCAGAGGAAGGCTGGGATAACCAAACTCTAAGACCTCAAGAGCCAGATCTCAAGAATGAGCGTCCTGAGTATGGAGTGCCTGATTCCTCCATGGTTCAGCGGGAGAAGGTCCACACTGCTGAGGGGCGCCCATGTGGAAACACTCAAAGCTTGAGGAAAGTGGTGAACCATGGCTGTCTGGCCCAGTTGGAAGCCAAGAGGATGAGGATGAGAGACGTCTGCCAAAACCTCTGTACTACAAACAGAATGAAAGGGAGAGACGGAAAAGCGTAATCAAAATCCCTGACAAATGAATCCATAGTGCAATGCCCATGGACTGTGAGTTTGGGACCCTGGAGGTGAAGTTTGTTCATTTAGTGTTTTCTGCTGTGGTGAGGAGGTCAATGTTGAGAAACCCCCACCACCGGTAGTATGTGAGGTGGACTCATGGTTGAAGTTCCTCATGCACTTGTTGCTGCATACTACTGAGGAGGTCTGTAAAATAGTATCCACCCCTGGCAGATACTCCGCCAGCAGATGGATCTTGTGCCAGAGAGCCCACAGCCAAATGGTCTGGGCTAACTGTGAGATTTGGAGAGTACGAGTGATGCCATGTTGCCCGCCCTGATGAGGACTACATTGTCCACAAAGTGGGGAAGGAAGGCCCTCAGTGCTAGGTGGACAGCTACCAGCTCCAGGTAACTGATGTGGCGACCCTGGAAAATGGATTCCCACTGACCTTGGACAGTCAGGTGCTGTATATGCGCCCCATCCCATGAGAGGGCTCCGTTGTAATACCAATCTTTAGAACAGGTTTGAGAAATGGCTGCCATGCAACCCGTTGTTGATGTTCCACCACTGCAGAGAGCGATATATGCTGTGGCTGATCATCACTAGATTTTCCCAATGACCTCCTGTTTGAGATCATTGATGTGTTGGGCATTCTTGCAGCAGGCACATGTGGAACCTGGCCATAATGCCAAGGAGGAGCATGCATGCCTGGACTGTGACCTGTTGATCTGACTCAGAAAGAGGGAGCAACACATGTAAGGACTACACTCTGGCAGGGCTGGGTTAGGACTGCCCCTAGGTAGAACTGGAACTGCATCAGTTGGAGGTGAGACTCAGTGGTGTTGATAGTAAACCCCAGATCATGTAAGAGGTTTATCGCGGCCTAAGCGTTTCTGTGACACTGTTGTTGAGTTGCACTCTTTATCAGCCAATCATCCAGGTAAGGATGAGGACTACATTGTCCACAAAGTGGGGAAGGAAGGCCCTCAGTGATAGGTGGACAGCTACCAGCTCCAGGTAACTGATGTGGCGACCCTGGCAAATGGATTCCCACTGACCTTGGACAGTCAGGTGCTGTATATGCACCCCATCCCATGAGAGGCCTCCGTTGTAATACCAATCTTTAGAACAGGTTCGAGAAATGGCTGCCCATGCAACCCGTTGTTGATGTTCCACCACTGCAGAGAGCGATATATGCTGTGGCTGATCATCACTAGATCTTCCCAATGACCTCCTGTTTGAGATCATTGATGTGTTGGGCATTCTTGCAGCAGGCACATGTGGAACCTGGCCATAATGCCAAGGAGGAGCATGCATGCCTGGACTGTGACCTGTTGATCTGACTCAGAAAGAGGAAGCAACACATGTAAGGACTACACTCTGGCAGGGCTGGGTTAGGACTGCCCCTAGGTAGAACTGGAACTGCATCAGTTGGAGGTGAGACTCAGTGGTGTTGATAGTAAACCCCAGATCATGTAAGAGGTTTATCGCGGCCTAAGCGTTTGTGACACTGTTGTTGAGTTGCACTCTTTATCAGCCAATCATCCAGGTAAGGGACTACATGGATGCCCTGGAACCGAAGATGCGTGGCTACTACTGCTAGACATTTTCTAAACACTATGGGCACGGTGGGGACACAGAAAGGCAGCAACTCAAAATTATAGTGTTTGCCATTTACCACACACCGGAGGTAGCAACGGTTTACTGGATGAATCGGAATCCGGAAGTAGGCATATTTGAGATCGATGGGAGTCAAGAAGTCACCTCACAGTAACAGTGGAATAACATATTTTAGAGTGACCATGTGGAAGTGTTCTGACCAGATACATTTGTTGAGGGGCGTCAGGTCCAGGATAGGCATGAGAGACCCATCTTTCTTGGGAATGAGGAAGTAGAGGGAGTACACCCTTGTGCCTTGTAGGTGTAATGGCACTGACTTTAGGGTGTCCTTGGGAAGGAGCATGTCTACCTCTTCCTGACAAAAGGCGTTGATGTTGCAGGGAGAGGGCATGATTGCAGGCTGGAATATTGGGAGGAGTGAAAGTGAATTCCAAACAAAAATCATGTAGGATGAAATCTTGGAGTCGACACCTGACAGGTGTTGTGTGATTGGGCGACGGAGGGGCAAGTCACTGCTTTGCGGAGGCAGTTCCCTTTGGGAAACTGCCTTCACCTCTACCATTGGAGCTGTTGCCCTTGTAGATGCCTCAGAAGTAATCCTTAGTGGAAGGCTTTTGGGACTGATGGCGCTAGAAGGAGGTGAATGTCTCAGAGGATGTTGCTTTGGACCCACCTCTGTAGGCTGACCATCAAAAGGATCCAATACGAGTGAGGGTTTGGGGGGCACCGATGTCCTTGGCAGTTTCGGTATCTTTTATTATTTTTTTCCAGCACCTCATGACTCTGGAGGCCGAAGAGGTATGGTCCATCGCAAGGCAGATGCTGCTGGACATGTGATTTGTAGCCGGGGACACTGAGCCAAGCGTGCCAGCGGATAAGCACGTTGGTATTGATGCCGTGAGCTGAGAGACAACAACGTTAAACACACACCTAATAGCAGTATTAGAGATGAGCTTGCCCTCTGAGACTAGCTAATGCCCCCTCTTCAGGTACTCAACTGTCAGATGTTGGAGGAGCTCCTCTATCTTGCCCAGTGAGCCCGGTAATATTGTGACAGCAAGCCCATGGAATTGGCAATAAGCCAGTGGTTGGCTGATTGGGCAGAAATGCAGTTGCCTGCTGCATCAATATGCTTGCTTTCTTTATCCGATTGGGGTGCTTTGCTGGTGCCTTGTGCAGTGGCTCTTTGGCAGGGAGTGTGCACTACCAAGGAGTCTGAAGGGAGTTGGTCCTTGTTGTAGACTCAAAGGGGGAGGCCTGATGCCAGAGGGGAGGGATTAGGCAGCAGAGGCACTGGTAGAGCACTGGCAGATGGCTGGTGCTGTTTACGCTGCTAGGGCGATGGTGATATCTCAAGATGTTCTTCGAAGCTGAACTAAATCTTTGATGTCTGAGTGATGGATGCCAGTGGCTAGGCCAGTGACTCACTAGTGCGGGGATGGATTGCAATGTGCGGCTGGCAGGCATCAAGTTTGTCCTGTAGCTTCTGGAGGACCAGCTCGATGGAGCCGAAGGTCAATGCTCCTCTAGGGGAGATCGATGCCAAATGCATCAGCTACAAGATTTTCTTTAGAGCCAAACTTGGGCAAGGTGTCTAAAGTGGGTATTTGTTGCGTCCATGGCCAAATGGCAGAGGCAGTCTTGAAGCGTGTCTCGGAGCATCGAGAGCAGCGGTACTTGGAGGGGGCCTACTGGAGTAGGAGCTGTGTTGACTGGGTAGGAGAAAAGGGACCATATTCATGCACTGTTGAGCCGGAGATAGATCTTCAATCTCCAGGCGGCAGCTGGAACTTGGATTGGGTGAGGAGGCCTCTTCCTCGGCGGCTGACAGCTCCGGTTGATGTTCCTCCTCAAGGTCCTGTGTACCGAAGTAGTCTGAGTTGGAGTTTCCGCTTCGTCACAACATTTTGAGGCGAGGAGCCAGGTGGTCTTGAAGAGTCTTCTTCGAAAGGAATGAACGACAGGAGTTGCAGAAGGTCTCATCATGCTCGGGTGAGAGACAGAGTTTACAGAGCAGATGGAGATCAGCCAAGGGGTATTTCGTAAGTCACTGAGGTCAATACCCAGATGAAGTTTGTTCCATCACAGGTGTGGCATGGTGGACAAGGAAAAATCGATGTGGAGGGCCTGATGGGTGCAACCTCTCTGGACGATTGAATTCAGCCCGACCTGGACGAAGCAACATGCATCGTGTCCATGCGAGAAAGGGTAGAGCAATAGCAAACAAAACTGACGGAAAGGAGAGGAAGCCCGAATGGACCACAACGGCAGAGTCAATCTGGAGCTTGGTAACCCATGTCGAACTTGACAGCAGTAAGAAAATAATCGAACAATGGAGTGGATGCCCATGTGCATTACCAGCAAGAGGTGAAGTCACACCGCCTCGTGACTCGAAAAGTCTTCTTCAAGGAAAAACAACTTGCAAACATCGGCCCCAACAAGAGATGGTAGGAGTATGCACTGCATGAGTATCTACAGCCAAACATGCATCTAACTGTGAATACTTGCGATTCCCAATTAGAAAATCTCACAAAGGCATGCCTGAAAGTGTTCTTAACACTTTCTGCGATTCCTAGCGGATCGCAATTGACCTAACTCATGAATATTAATGAGGTAGGTCGCAATTTGCACCCTCCAAGCAATTGCAAAAATCACAGGGATGGTGACCTGCTGGGGTCAGCAGACCCCATTTCAGTGATTGCTTTCAAATAAATCAATCTTTTTTTTGTAAAGCAGCCCATGCTTTACACAAAAAAAATGAAAGTTTTCCTTACATTTGTTAAGAGCAGGTCACCGTCCATGGGACCAATCCCTGATATTAAAAAATGCTTTTACAAAAATTCCCAAAGGGGAAGGGGTAGGGGTACTTAAAGTAGGAGGTAAAATGTGAATGTTTTGCAACCGCATTTCAGTCAAAAAACATTCCTACATACCGATGGGATTTGGTATTAGGAAGGGATGTCCTAAACACGCCCCTTCCTAATAGTGAATCGCAAACCTATTTTGCAATTCGGTAACAGGTTACCGAAATGCAAAAAAGGGTTTGCTGCATCTGAAAAGCATTTTTGCATTCGCAAGTGAGCTGATTCTGCGAATTGGCCCGTTTGTAAAGGCAAAAATGCTTGATGCATGTGCCCCAATATGTTTATCCTGGTTTGTAATGGGTCCTACATTTTTTTATCTTATTTTCTTACTTTATTCTGCCCCAAAACCATTTGCCTTTAATAAAGCCTCTCCATCTCAATCACTTTCCTTGCATAGAGGTGTTTGTCAAGGTTTTCCCTTATAAACACTTTTATTTGCCCTTGTTCTAGAATCATTTCTATCTCAAATTAACCAGAATGGAAAAAATAACAGGTTTTTTATATGAAGGTTTACACAGTTATCTGTTTATGCAGATGATCTTCTTCTTTATATGTAAAATCCAGGTATTTCTATGGATGCGTTTGTTAAAAAGTGACCATTTAAAAAAAATATTTCATGCTATACATTAAACATTAATGACTTTTCGGATCTAACAAGGTTTTTGACAACACTGATTATAAATGGATTCCTCATAAAATTAAATACTAAGGATTATGTTTATCCACTTGAGCAACACCTACCATTACATTTGATATGGAGGATTTATTAAAAATAACTTGATACTCATTACTGGATCGTATACTTCATTTTTTGTCATGGTGAGGTTGATTAGTTTCTATAAAAGATGGTGTTAGTTCCTTTAATCTTATGTACTATATCCATGATACATATACATATATCCCTGATTACTATTTAAAAAATAGACTCTGTTTTGAGTAATATTTCATGGAATCAAAACAATTGTGTATGTCTCTTTCAAAGCTCAGATACCCTAAGTCAGATGGTGGAGTACCTTTTCCAGACTTTCAACTCTACCATAAAGCTTTTATTTTAAAACAATTCTTGTGTTGGCTCCCTAACGAAGACTCCAACTTTTTCCCTATATGGATGGATATGGAAAAAAAGAAAACATTATTAACTCCTTTCATGTAAAGATTTTTTATTACTTCCACACAAACTGGGAGATATTTCCATGACTCTAAAATTATGCAACATCTACTCATATGATTTTCCAAACAAATCAGAATTTTCGCAAATTACCACTGGCACTAAAACTTATTACATTAAATATTAGAGCAATTTATTGGAGTGCATGGAGGAACTATGGACTAAAACGTGTACAACAAATTATATTAGATGAGGTTGTTGTACACTTTTTAAAACTCCAGGCATACTTTAATTTGCCTTGCTCATTGCTAGTACATTTAAGAAGCTTTCTCAAGTGTATTTCAATGCTTTTTCACACACGTGACAGAGAACTAGATATTACTAAAGCCTCCTGTAAGTCTTCCTATCTTGCCCAAAAGCAGCGTCTCATGTCTATAAAGTCTGATACGCTCTTTGTGTTGAGAGAGCTAAACCTAACACAGAGTTGCAATGGGAATATGATTTGGAATCAGTTGGCTGATTACAACTTGGAATAAGTTATAAGCAAACCTTCACAAAACAAATTTTACAACTAGTATAACTCAGCCATTATTTTTTTTATAATCAAAAGGTTATTATTTTCCCCTGAGTTACATGTTAAATAAACTCACTTCAGCAAGATACTTCCTGGACTAGAAAAGTGTTCATGTAGATCTCAAGCATGTTGTTTACTTGCCCTGCTCAGGTGAATTTTGCAACAAAGTCCGGGGTCAAATTAACTTAGTCTCTCAGGTTATTATAAACTAATGAGCTGTATGTTTTGGATCTAGTGTTAGCAATTGCTTTTTAGCAAATTTTAGCAAATTACTAAGCATTGGAAAGACTCTAGCCTTATTTCTTTTGGGGCTTGTTGGCATAGTGTTTGCTATGTGCAACAACAACAGTTGATGGACAGTATGCAGAACAATGTCATACATCCACCCCAGTACAGATATCTGGGCCTAAATCCATTGTTTTTTTGCTCACCATGCCATTCCAGTTTGAACCCAGCCATATTCAAATTAGTCTTGACCCTGTGCTCCATGGGAGCAGTCCAGCCCAAACTGCCAAGCCTGGTCCTCGCTGTACTAGAAACAAGCTTCCTAGGACTGGTTTCGGGCTTTCAGCCCTCCTCAGCCACGATAGCTTGATTCCAGTGGCATGGAGAGCACGGGACTCACGTCTGAGCATACCTGTCCCACTCTGGGTGACAAATGCAAAAACAACAGTTGATGGACAGAATGCAGAACAATGTCATACATTCTTTGTTTGCTATGACCATAGGCTTGGTCATATATATGTTTCTCCTTTCTCACATGCCATTAACAGAGGATCCTTATGGTCTTCTGTCACAACGTTTCTAATATTTCAACGACCCATATATTGCATCAGCAATCTACTGAAGAAGTTTTCAAGCCTCCTTAATGTTGTTGTCTACTTAAATCTTCTTAAATGTACTTTTGTAATATGTATAAAGCTTCTTATAATCATATTATCTTTCTTCATTTTGTTCATGCAATGCTTATTGAATATTTATTATACTGAATGTGTTAATATTCTTCATTCTATGGTGAATAATTCCATTGTTTAACTTCAGGCTTATTCACAGGTGATGCATGTGGTTTCTATGCCTTTTTCTTTCTTTTTTT
Source organism: Lissotriton helveticus (assembly GCF_964261635.1). Taxonomy (NCBI): domain Eukaryota; kingdom Metazoa; phylum Chordata; class Amphibia; order Caudata; family Salamandridae; genus Lissotriton; species Lissotriton helveticus. Next base: position 878,330,052 of record NC_136071.1, on the reverse strand, counting down.
TTCTCTCGCTCTATTCACTTTCTCTTTTTTACCTCCATGAACAGAAAAAAACAGCTTATTACGTATTACAATTTTTGTAACCGAAATTACCAGTCCCATGTTTTGGGGTATTTTATGTTTTGATCTTTACTAAAACATTTTTTCAAACTTAAAAAAGATATTTAATATTAATGTAAATTAATTTTATATATTTATTTTAAGCATTAAACAAAACCTAAAAAAAGATTTTAATTTAATTTAACATTATTTCTTATGATGTTTTATTTTACTTTCTTACCTCCATTATTTTCTATGGAAGTGTGTTGCAGTACCAGTGGTTACTTACACTTAGAATTTGTGAATAAGCAAAAAGTAGTAAACTTTCTTGAAAGCGTAAATTACTCAAAAGTATAAGTTAACTTTGTGAATCAGCCTCCATTTATCCATCCAGAACGGGTGTTGTTTGAAGGTGGGAGTGTGGACCACTTCTGTTCTTCTCTAAGGACATAGGGTGACTACCGGGAAGACATGCTTTTATGAAGAGATTGAATAGTGCTATCTATAAAATACCTTGTTATGTCCTGTTAAATGAACTTTTCTGTATGACTAGGTCAACGAGGTAGGGAGATCTTATCTCCGAATTCACTGAAACATGTTGCGATATATTGTTATGGTGGTATAGAATATGGAATATGTATAGACATGGATGGATGGGATGTGGAGGGATAATAGTATGAAATGGGGAGAAAAGGGATGTAATGGATTATATGGAAGCATATGTATGATGTCCTGAAAATGTCTAAAAGACGTATTACTGTATCCTTGATAGTTGCTCTGTAAAATTAAGGCTTGTTAAAACTAAAAAAATATATATTGCTTTGCAGAGAATGCTATGTACTTTCAGTTCCAAATAAATCGCTGAGAATTTTTTGTACTTCCATTTTTTGAGAGGAAGCATTAAAGAACGTTAATCCAGACATTTTACATTGTAGTAAAATAAACACTTTTACTTTTCAATCCAGGGATGTGATATTGCAACTGCTTTAAATTCATCAACACACCTTAAATCTGTTTATGTAATACTATTTATATCAAATGTTGTGCAAATAATATTAAAATTGAAAATCAATACAACAAACTTACATCTGGAAGCTTCATGATAAAGTTGTACGCATTTGCTTCTTTGGCAGCCTGAGTAATTTCTTCATCAGTTACATCATCACGACCATATCTTATATTGTTTTTAATTGTTGTCCCAAACAACACTGGTTCCTGGCTTACAACACCAATGAGTTTTCTGTAATGTCTCACATTAAGGGATCTTATATCATGGCCATCCACTGTTATCTGCAGAGAAAATCAAAACACACAGGAATAATGAAGACCTTAGTCATCTTTGTATTTTGATCACTGTTAACTTTAAGAAAGAGATGAAAAAGGAAATTTTGAATGGAAACGTTTTGATGAGCCAATACTTCACGTGTGCATACCACCATTAAAGGACCAAGGCAAGCTTACCTGGTCTGCAATCTGAAAGAACAGTCCCTCAGATTGTACTGAAGAGCAAATACTCCCCTGGCAGGATCCATTTCCCTCTTCCAACCCTCTCTTCATTGTGTGACAGCCCCTCTGGAGAGGCTGCTAGATAACAGAGCAATTAGTAGACCCGAAGCATAGGTGATTCCAGACGGAAATATGTGTCATAGGAATGCACTTTACAGGCAGAAGATGTTTCATATTGTTGTGAACCATTTTAGGACACTATTGTAAATTTCCCGATTCATGCCCTTATATAGGTATAAATCACTATGCCCTTATACAGGCATAAGAATCATAACCATATTTAGTCATAGCTCATGCAGTCCAAATACGCCAGGGCTACTTGCACAAGTTCCGAAAATCTACAACGATTTCTTGGAAAACTCGGCTTCAGCAGCTAGGGACTTTCCCTTGCCCGAGAACTGACTTGTTCAAGAAACTCATGGAGTTTTCAAAGAACCGAGAGTCTTTAATGACGTTATGTCCACCTTTACGTCAAACTCGGAACTTCAAGGTATAAATATGCCCACACTTGCCTTAGCAAACACACGGTGGTTTGGAGCAGTTCGACTATCTACTTGCCCGACGCATCCTGCTACAGCAAGTGCCGAAGGAAGCCGACCCTTCAGCAGACGCACTGAGACAGACGCTGTCATTTCTCCAGCCGAGGAATCCAGCTCCAGTGTTCCCAGGCTACCCTTGCGGGTTGCTGGGAAATCGAGTCCTGAGCCTGACCTTCTTCATTCCAAACTAAGGTACGGAGCTGATTAGACCCTAAGAGAAATCTTGGACTGATTCTTGGCAAAAGAATACTACATTTATGCTACACCTCACTTACCTCTTCCCTCATACTAAGCTTAGGTTAGGTACATCGGTGTAGGCGTATTCTAGAAGCACCAGTTGAATAGCCTCTGTTATTTATGTATGGTTTAGGAACCATACAAAGCTCTTACAGTATTATTTTATTCTACTCTTTATACTGTATGCATTATATTTTACAAGCAGTTTTACGATTGTAGCAGTTCATTTCTTATGCTTGAGAAAGAAGACTGTTCAATAAAACCTTTTTATTGAAAACGCCCGTCTCTCTATTTCTCTGCACCTCTGGTGAAACGAAGCATGCACGATTGGCTGAGTGAAATATCTATCTATTGTTTCCGCGACTCTGATGATCAGTTTTATCTTGGGGAAACAAAGTTGTCATGTTTATGCGGTTGTCAGAAACTAATCCCTTCTTGTGAATTCGAGAACGTTTCTAGTGACCTTTGAGCTAGCTGGCACTCACAATTAAGTTTAATATATTCGATGGAGACCTAGTAGACCTCAGTCCTACATCTAATCTATAGGATATATTATTCCAATGCGCAGAACCTATTGAGAATATATGAACTACACTACAATATCACATAACTGCCTTAAGTGTAAAGGATAACTGGACTTAATGACATCATAGTTCATTTCAGCCCTAGATCTTTGAATGCTGTGAATCTGGTTCTGATTGCATTTCTCATATGCTCTATACATAAAAATCCACATTATTATGTACATATCAGTGGATATTTTCCTTCATGCATTCGAGAACTGCACACTATGATTAAAGATCAGTTGAGGCAAATCTCTCTGTCACTTGTACTTAATTTATATGTACTTCTGGCAGCTGTGATTGAACATGCATTCAGGTATTTGTCTTGCAATTATGGCAATTTAGAAAATTAGAAATCACTATCACCCATATAGCACTGAGCAGGTGCTGCTTGCTTCTTGAATGGAGGAATAAGTCAGGAGGACTGCAAGTGTAAGTCAAACCTACTCAAAAAGAGATCTTTGTGAATCGGCCCCATGATATGCATGCTTTCACAAAAGATATTAGTTCTAGGATGTGAGAACCAGATACAATTATTAACTCTGTTTCATTTATGACATCAAAACAAAAGTATAAAAAAGACGGACACACATAGCGATCTGATTTACAATGGCAGTATTAGTGGAAGTAGTAATGGTGGTAGTAGCAATTGTAGTACATATATTGGTACGTAGTAGTTATAGGCTTATTGGAATTTTACAGTTCTGTGATTACAAGCCCACATTTTGAAGACATTACTATTTCCAATGTGCCTTGTATATAACATACGAAGATAATAGCATAGGGGCCACGCACACATTTAGTAAAGTACAGGACAGGAAACTGCTTCGAAGGACATTTGATAGAGCAAACATTTGTTGGATAAATTCTGTCTATGGACCATGGATATCTTAAAAGCTGTGAAAAAGGGCTTGATTAGCTCTCTGGTATGTACCAGTTGATGTAAAATTATTAGTTGTATGTCAAAGGCTACGATCAGGAATAACGCATAGGGCACACATTGGTTTATATTTGGATATGGTCTGCTGAAAACAAGCGGGTACTCCATTACCTGTACAGCGAAAGGATGGATTGGAACTGGCCATAAAAAGAATAAAAACACACATACGTGATTTTAAGTGACAAAACCAGTAGACTGCATCTGGGATATTTGAAAGTCAGGAAATCACAGTGCAACGAGACCGGGTCTTGTTGGACAAATCACTGTCACATTACATAAGGGGTACAGTCAGGAATGCCAGTGTAAGGGAGCACCCCTCAAATATAGAGAATTTTGGAATGAATATAACTTTTATTAAGGTGAGAATTAGGCATGCTCAAGGCATGAGCCATGCCAACAGAACCGTGTGATGTCAATATGTATTTTCGTCCTAAACCAATCCCACTCCTTCCATATTCTTTACAAAACATATGCGGATTACCAGACCTCAATTAAACTCTTCTCCAGAAAAGGTGGGCAGGTGGGTTTATAAAAGCTTCTAGAGATCTTTAAGACGGTGCCTACGAGGTCACCATTTCAGTTTTTTTATGCTAATCTGATCAGGAGGCAGATGTGCTACCACAATTTATCACGAAGAGACCACCAATATAGAAACTGGAAGGAAGAAGCAGAAGTGAGCAGCAAAACGGTCACAACCATGACAGCATATTTCTAGACAGCACACGTTCTTTGAAAAGGGTGACCTTTTACTCCGTGTTGACTCGCAGTTTACTTTGTTAATTTAATATGATTACAATGTATATATCACATGTCAGAGACCTGGAGGCTATTATTCTTAAATAATGTTTCCTTATTTAGTGGAGTGGTGTGGCTCACTGGTTAGAGGCGGCAGACCCGGAAGCAGAGAACGGCCCGGGACCAGGGTTCAATTCCCGGCGTGGTAGGGTCGTGGACCAGGGTCAGCGGACTCGACAATTCTCGCCTCGGTGCCTACTCTAACCAGGGATCACACTCGGCAACTCTGGGCATTAAGCTTGCCTCATCTCTACAACGGCCCCCCACAGACACCGGGGATGCCTGGTTTCACCTTGGAGATACCCAGAAGGGACCAAAGCCAGGACGGGTTCCCCAGCGGTCTTTAGCGCCGGGACGCTCACGGGCAGCTGTGCACTTTACAAGTCCAACACATTTACATTTACTGAGAATACCATCTATGAATCTAGTCACATGAGAGAGAGAAATAGAGAAAGAAAAAAAGCAAAAGTCAAGTAAAGCTGGAAGACACAGAAATATCTACAAAATGGGAATTCCATTCTATATTCTAAGGAGAAGACTACTGATCCATATAATACCTCTGCTTAAACTGTATTACATGTGAATACTACTCCTAAAGTCATGAGACCTCTGAACTTATCAGGATGTTGACAATATACCATGAAGGTTCTACGATCTGACAGTGTCACTACCCCTGCTTAAAAATATTAAATTGGGAGGTTCACTTTGAGTTTGGCCAAGTGGGACCCCATTTGGAGGAGGGGGAACTGCTGGGTTTGAAATAGCTGAACAGTTTAAAATCTGCTGGCTCTATCATTAGAAACGCTTGATCCAGTGACATGTAGGTATGTGGTGTAGGTGGTGCCAGGTCACAGCGACAATGCCCAAGTCAATTTAAGGTGGTTCACCAGGCACGGATTTCTGCTGCTTCTGGAAAGGGCTGCCCTGCAAGACCTGGAAGAACTGTGTAGGAGACACTGTTTAGTGTAACAAAAAATAAGCGCCAAGGGCTCTCGTCAGGAGGCCACTGCAGCTTGCACCACACATTGCCCCTGCTATGCTGCCAATGATGGTAACAACACAACTACTAACCCTCACACTCCTACAAGTGAGACAATTCAATTTATTTTAGGCCCCCAAAGCTATAAGAATGGCTTGGGCGGTAGGTAATTTTTAATGTATTTTGAAATAATAATTAAATGTTGTTGTTGTCATCTCTAAATTAGACAGACAGCGCCACCTTGGGCCAGACTGTCACAAGCACCGGTGCTGAAATTAAGTGCCAGTGCCAAGCACTGAAAATCACTGGCTCAAATTAAGCACTGGTAGGAGACAAGAAGAGTATCCCAGTGGTGCAGGCAGAAATCTCCCCATGTGTCAGGCACCTCTCTATTTCAGTGGCTCAGGTTGTGAAAAACATGATGTTATTCATAAGCAAAATAGTTCTGATTACATCTGGCCAAATATTCACTTTTAGAAAAGTGATAATAAATGTTCTCACCGTGCCTTCTTGTGGATCGTATAGTCTCTGCAGCAGCTGAACCGTTGTACTTTTTCCACATCCACTACTTCCAACCAGTGCCACTGTTTGTCCACTTTGAATCTTCAAATCAAATCCTTTCAAAACCTTGAGAGATTAAATTTTAGATGAGAAATGCTTCATTAGAAGTACTAAACAAGACCATTTGAAAAAAGGTTGCAATTATTTTGCACATTTGTTAGGTCTTTGGCAAATGTAGTCTTACATGAGTCAGTAAATGCAATAAATGAGAAAGCAATGCTTTGTGTACATTTTATGAAAAAAATATTTCTTGTTACAGTGGTTTCATCTGTAAACTGATGGTAAGAATGATACAATACCATAATCATCAACGCAAACAACTAACTTCTCACATACTGTTGTGTACAATACATTGTTATCTCCAGTCCTTTACACGTAGATACTGCTCTAGGTTGGAAGGCAATAAACACTAGTTTTCTTATTTCTACATAAAATTACAAATTATAAAGAAAACTTACTAAATCCATGGCCCTGAGTAGGTGTAAAGCATGTTCATGGCTTGACCTTGAGAGCCATCTTTCTTATTCGGACACACGTAAGCTCAAAGTGGTAAGGACAGCTTTAGACCACGATTCGACAGCTTTGCACACAAGGAACATATTATCTATTTTAGGGGTTGAATATCTCCGTACAAGTGTGTGCTATACTTTTCCTAATATTGGGATTTCAAAGACGGAGGATTTAAGATTAAAATTAAAAGTTTTATCACACTGAAATGTTTTTTTAAGCTGTACCACAACTTATAAGAACAGAACAGACAGCAGATCTAGATTTTTGAATGGGGAATTATTGTTCTTATTCATAAACCATAAAGGTTTATACCTTGTGTTACTCAGACTGGATTTAAGAACAAGGGACTGGAAGCTAAATTCATTGGTGTTTTCTCTGACATTCTTGATTATGTAGCAAATTGTTCAGTGGTGGGTCATAATTTGTTCTACCTTTTATGCGGTTAGTAAATGCCTTACTTTTGTGATAGGAGCCAATTATATGATACATTTAGGTCAAGCTGTTTCTATATTCGCTGCCCCATTTAAAAATATTTGTTTCCAACTGGATGGACGTTTCAGAGTCTTCATGTGAAAAATGATACCTTTGGTCTCATTTAACAGTTGGAAATGTCCATAACTAAAGAAGGATGCTCAATTGAGAAAACAGCTAACATATCCCTGCCGCTGTGCGACTGCGAGTATCAGGAGAATGTGCACGGGGACTGACTGAGCAAGCCAATTTAGTTTATGATAATGGTGGCAATCAGTCGTAGGTATGGAGATGTCCTTGCTACTCTACATCATCATTTCCCCGCTCTCCTTTTCATACATGTTTTAAAGAAAACGCTATATGAACTCAGTGTGCTCAGCTGTGCTATTAAAATATCTGGACCTTTTAAATATTAAAACGTGCAAAGTATAAAGAGTTGAAAAGTGAGAAAAGTATTTGAGGGGCATTCACACACATTCTGAATTGGTTATACGGTATAGCATTACATCTCACTTATCTCTGTTGAAGCAGCTACATACAATAGTAAAGCAAAGCACAGTTCTGACAACTCTATAATCATAATAATTTATCCATTTTGGTGGATGTGTCTGCACCTTGCATCTTGCATCTTGCATTTTCCTCTCTAGCATACGTCAACCTTTTGAATGCATAACAAAATGCTGAATGCCCTGCCAACTCTCCTCTAGGTCTATTTGATTCTATGTTTGTGAGGTATACAAGGTGATCCACTAACTACCATAAAATCTCTTCAGTAGCATGTCATCGCCATTCTAAGTTGATTACATTCCATCCAAAGTTACTCTCTACCACCAATGAATGGCCCGCCAAGCTGAGACACTACACACTGATCTTCAAAGGGACAACATCTTTTTGTAGGTTTCACATAATCTTTCATTTAAAAAAGTTCCTCTTGGTTTGTACTGCATCGGGGGTGCCATACACCAGTGAAGCACCACAAGCTATTTCACAGTTGAGTAATTACACTGAGCAAGAACCATCACCAACCCTTGGATGCACCAAGCCCATAACATCAATTTTCTTTCATTACAGACCCACATTCTAAAATAAGTTATATTCGTTCAATACTGTGCATTTTCTAGTCTTGACAGAGCACAAGAGCATTCACTAAAGCAATGCCTTCCCTTCTGAATTGACACAGTTCAATAAGCTTACCCTAAGACTAGTTTCATCCAGAGTGCAGCGTACAGTGAGAATCTTTAGCCTCTTGGTAGCATTCCTCATGTTACTGCAATGGTTTAAAATATTGGGGCCAATTCATCAAATAAAGTAGGAAATGTACTCTCCTACTTGAAGTAACATTTTTGGAAGTCATAGTGTATTCCATAAGTACGAATAAGAAGATGTGACAGTTGAAATTTTCAAGGAGAAGTTCCAGAATTATTTTATGAATTCTAGGTTAATCATATGCGTGAGCATTTTTGCATACTGGAATGTCCCATATGTACAATTACACCTAATCTGCCCAAGTGCTACTGCATCTGCAATCTTTCCCCAAAAAATTCTCCACGAGAAAAACATTTTGTGCCATGGAGAGACTTCCATGCTTTTGTGAGTATACCTTTAGTTAGGCAGGCACTTATGCCCTTGAGCTACAAACCACCAAAGGAAATAATTTGCTCATAATATTAAACCATAATGGTGTAATATGATGTAAGTACAAATATACTTAAGTTTGTAAATTCACTTTTCTAGAATACAAACCATACCTTTACTCCTGAAAATGGAAGTAGTTGCACAACTAAGTACAATGTGGATGTGCAATAAGCTTACAAATAGGGACTACAGAATATTTGTAATGTTCCATCTAGGTACCCCAATATTGGCTCAAGTACTGAATGCACCTTTTACCTACATTCCCCTGATATTACACTGCATAACGGTTCTTAGTACTGAAATTTTACCTAGTGACGGGAATGCCTAAAGAGGCATTCTCCGAAAAGCTTAAGCCTCATTCATTATGCATGAGGATTTTTGGAATCACAGCAGTACAGCAGGCCTACCATCTCCTGCACAATAAGTATGTATAATGGTCATTTCTTCTGTCATTCTAGTCCAACATGACACAGCAAAGTATATCCCCAGGGGGTACCACTTTGGGTATATATAGACCATATCTTGCTGAAGTAGTCCGAGGAAAAAAAGGCTTCCATGCGGACACACTGACGCGAGACGTTGAGGTTCCTGCATGCGGACACTGCAGCTCGCAGTGGTCTGACATCCCTTGCAGGGTGTCCATCTCGAGACCAAGACGGGGTCCCACAGTCTCTCACTTCAGGTAATGGGGCTGACTTTATCCTACAGGGATTCTTGGCCTTTACACCTACATACATGCTAGGTACATTTAGGTACAACTAGTTAGGGTAGCATCGTACGAGTATGCATTTATTTCTGTCATGTATTTTATATACTTGCCTGTATTCATTGTTTTAGCACAATGGTAGAAATCTACCATCCTTTTACTCTGTGAGTGCTTAAAATAATTTACGGCAATTAATCAACTGGGAGGGATGAGGAATTAACAGTGTCCGTTTCTTTCCCCGAAAATATTCAGTAGCAATCAACAAAATTGGACACTTGTTACACTGTTTGACTTTTGGTTCAGTGCAAAGTAAGGAAACCCTCAGAGAAGTCAGTGTATAGTTAGGTTAGCGGTATATTTGCTTCCTCCGCCCCACACTGTCATTCATGCAGTTATCATCGGGTTTTTCCTCTTGGTGTGTACTGCTAGCCTCATCCAGAGGCACCTCCAGTCTCGAGTGCAGTGTCCAGAGACAAAAGGATTTTTCCCAAATGGATAGGATAAAAATGAAAAGGATTGCCCACGAAAAATTTAATATTTGGGCAAGCTTTCATTAATTAAAAATTGCGAATACTCATTAGTAGGCCAAGTTACGGGACTGTATGGTATTACTCAGGTAATATTGTCGACATGTTTCAGCTCTATTGGGCCAGGCGGTCTGTAGAGCTTTCGTCAGGACTTACAAAGGGTAGGTACGAACAAACACATATAAAGCTACTCACACGAATTGTGCGGTATTCCCACAACTCTATACATTGATATGAGTATGGTATTCTTCTCGATCTATGGAAGAATATACATAAAAGGCTATGATTAGCTGTGGTATAGTAGATCCTAAAAGGGGGGGTGGTGCAGTAACAACATAAAGTGATAATAATTACACTAGTGCAGAACATGAAAGTTATTTTCATGGCGGAGAGCGTTAAAAATTACGGGAAATAATTACTTTCCACTGTAAATCGCTCGTGAACACTGATGCAGGAAAAGTGGCTGTCGTTATAAATGCAATTACGTTTTTGTATGCAGGCGCTGATCAATTTTGTGGCTCAACTGGAATATCACTGGTAATCAAAGTGCTATCTCAGCCTCGTAACGTTGTTATATTTATAGTGCCGAACAGTTCATATTCAACATTATTAAACTTTCAATTGTGTCTTTTCTTTGGAAACCAATAGATGTTGTTCTGGTTCTCATTAGGGCTAAACTTGCGCTATATCCATTATTTACATTATTGGGTCAGACACAGCGCTCCGGAAAGGTTAGAAAAACAAACCGGCTATTGCGGGATTGTGTGGATTCTTACCTGTTGTAGTTACAACTTCTACTTCCTACAGGGGTACCTTCAGTCGCCACAGAGCTGAAGCGGGCAGGAGGAAGGACTCCATGCGGGTAATGGCGATGTGATATTTCTCCGTCCTCTCTACCTGGGTAAGCATCATAATCTAATCTATCCTGACAGTGGTCCCTGTCTCCGCTTCAGCTAATGTTGAATATGAACTGTTCGGCACTATAAATATAACAACGTTACGAGGCTGAGATAGCACTTTGATTACCAGTGATATTCCAGTTGAGCCACAAAATTGATCAGCGCCTGCATACAAAAACGTAATTGCATTTATAACGACAGCCACTTTTCCTGCATCAGTGTTCACGAGCGATTTACAGTGGAAAGTAATTATTTCCCGTAATTTTTAACGCTCTCCGCCATGAAAATAACTTTCATGTTCTGCACTAGTGTAATTATTATCACTTTATGTTGTTACTGCACCACCCCCCCTTTTAGGATCTACTATACCACAGCTAATCATAGCCTTTTATGTATATTCTTCCATAGATCGAGAAGAATACCATACTCATATCAATGTATAGAGTTGTGGGAATACCGCACAATTCGTGTGAGTAGCTTTATATGTGTTTGTTCGTACCTACCCTTTGTAAGTCCTGACGAAAGCTCTACAGACCGCCTGGCCCAATAGAGCTGAAACATGTCGACAATATTACCTGAGTAATACCATACAGTCCCGTAACTTGGCCTACTAATGAGTATTCGCAATTTTTAATTAATGAAAGCTTGCCCAAATATTAAATTTTTCGTGGGCAATCCTTTTCATTTTTATCCTATCCATTTGGGAAAAATCCTTTTGTCTCTGGACACTGCACTCGAGACTGGAGGTGCCTCTGGATGAGGCTAGCAGTACACACCAAGAGGAAAAACCCGATGATAACTGCATGAATGACAGTGTGGGGCGGAGGAAGCAAATATACCGCTAACCTAACTGTACACTGACTTCTCTGAGGGTTTCCTTACTTTGCACTGAACCAAAAGTCAAACAGTGTAACAAGTGTCCAATTGTGTTGATTGCTACTAAAATAATTTACACCTGTTACTGTCTAGTGGTTGTTTCTGTACACCTATTTTACACTAGAATGACGTTGGCTCAATAAATGCTTATTGAAAATAGTCCCCAAAGTTTATTATGTGTATCTCTCTGAGACAAAGGGCCATATGTATGAAAGTTAAATTTTGCAATTCTCAAATAGCGATTTTTAGAGAATCGCTATTTGAGAATCGCAAAATGCTATGTATGTAGGATTTGCAAATAATTTTGCGAATCCTACATATTGCTTAATTGCGAATCGCAAATTGCAATTCGCAATTAAAGAATACCTCCCCATTTATTCCTATGGGCCTAGAGGCCCATAGGAATGAATGGGAAGACATTCTCAATTTGCGATTCTCAATTAGAGAATCGCAAATTGAGAATGCAATTTCAAGGGTGCCAGGGTGTCAAAAGGACACCCTGTCGCACCCCTGAAATGTGCATGAGTGACCATGTGGCACACATACATGCCCTAATGGCATGTATGTGTGCCACATGGCACTTTGAAAAATGCAAATTAGGTGAATTTTCCAAAGAAATCGCAAATTACCACCAACTTGAAGTTGGTGGTAATTTGCGATTCCTTATGGCCAAATTGCACTTTTTCTGGCCCTCATACATTGCATTTAAGGAATCACAATTTGCGATTCCTTAAAAGCAATCGCAAAATATGGAATCACAAATTTGCAATTTCTTATTTTGTGAGGCTGTTTTGCTTACATACATACCACTTAGCTATTTTGCGATTGCAAATGCCGAAATCCATCGAATTTCGGCGTTTGCGATCGCAAAATTGCCTTTATACATATGGCCCTAAGTGAACACGATTGACTGAGCGAAAATTATTGCACTGTTTAAACGACCCTAGAATCAGTATGGACACCAATCCTATAGTGTATGTTTTCAAAACGTGCAGATCCTATATAGGTTTATAGGAACTACACAATATTACAAACAGGGACTACAGAGTATAACAGATGTGTCCAAGATTAGTTTACAAGGTCTGAAACTATGGCAGGTGTTCTGGATATCCAAGTGAGATGAATGTCCATATAATAAAACTAAATGGGAAGCAATTACCTAGTAGGTGGCTGCGCCGAATTCAGCTCTTAATATATTTTTAGTTTGCTTCCTGAATGCATTTTTAATCTCATCTCCCCGTTTCGTGATACCCTCATTCCTACAAAACAACCAAGATTTTGTGTATGATGCTGTGAACTCGGCCATAGTGTAATTTACTTGTGGCAGTATAGATATTTACTGCAGTTTTTTCTAGATAAAAAGGAAAAGTGGATAGGAGTTCGCCGTATGTTTTTTCCACATATCAAACAAAACCTGACAAGCATAAAAGTGGTCAAAGATGATACGCTACGTTCATGGCTGATGTAAGTCCATGAGCGTCTAGCTTGCCCTTGAGAAGTCCTTTTGATTGACATGCTGTGGAAATAGTACTCATTGGTCAATTCAGAATGGTTTACATTGACGGGTTGCCTACAAGTAGAGTAGTAGCTATATTTGTGGGCCTGTTGTACTATTTTTTTCTGTCAAGGATGTGGATTCTGTCGAGAATAAAAATGAGGGTTCCGTCGGCACATCTCTCGATCACCAGATGTGCTTTCACATTCAGAGTTGAGACTCCCAAGACATGTATTCTTTGCACTCCACTTTGCCACCAAAATATAATCTGCCGCAGCTCATCAACACCAACCTAAATACATATCGTGCACGAACAAAGCACACTAAAAGATACGCAACCTACCAATATTTCCTATACATTGCACAGTCCGCCACTGCTGTGTATATCTAATAATGCATCACATCCCTTTTAGCACCCAATGCTTGCCAATCACAATCTAATAAATGTACCCAAATGATTACTTCCAACTGCTTCAATCGCTGTTGTCGCTTGCTCTTCACTCCAAACTCTGAGGCTCCCGTCCCCTCACAGAGTTAAAATAAAATCGTAAAGTTCACCTTCTCACTCAGGAATACCCAGGAATGCGGCAATACTGCCCTTGAACTCACACACCCACAGCTCATACCCACACCCACTGCCGGCCTTCATAGCAGCAATAGTATACATTTGCAAATAGCTGTAACTATATCCAACTTTTTTGTTTTGTATGCTGCAAGATTCTAAGAATATTCACTCAACCATCAAATCCGATTAGTCACCATGTCTGTAATGTTAAGTGGCAATTGCTTCCCATTCTCAGAAACTCACTTATACATCTGTGCAAAATGGGATGTATAAAATACAGCTACAGAATTAACCTTCCTAGCCACAAGAGGAGATTTTTCTCCAGGTAAAACCTTCAATGTGCTAATGACAATGACAAGCAATGTACAGTAAAAAAAAGTCAATCAGCTCATTGTTTTTTTACCTGGACATCTGGTCTGGATGGATAACTAAACCACACATTTTTAAATTCTGCTGTTCCTTGTACTTTATCAAGTTTGTGTCCATCATCTGAAAAACTATTTATTGAAGGCTTCTACGGAAAAACATAATAACACAATCGTGAGAAAAGAGCACAACTGAGAATCCTACACAGAGACAAGCAGAAGCAGATAAATGAACAAATATTGAAACTTATCTCAATTTAAAAAACTGAATTAGAGTTCTTTGTAGGGATTCAAATACTACCAAGTTACACATTCAATTGTGAAGGGACACAAGTTCAAATCAAAGATAATACTCTTCCCGTCACACACCCACATGGTGTAGCTTGTGCTCCATCGAAAAGCGCGTCAGTGGGTTAAATTGCTCAAAACCTAAAATATGATTAGCAAGGAAATTCGAAAATGTGCTTTATTCACTTTGGTGAGTGGCTGTCAAATGTGTTATGCCCATGGAATACAAGATACTATACATGTGTTAGCAGTACATCATTACACAATGCTCACAAATTAGAGGGAAAACGGTCATGCATGTGTTCAGTTTCCACAAAAAATCCAGACCAGGAGCCATGAAGACGCTCTGGCTTCTTAATTGCAGGTGATCTTTGTGGGCCCTTTATCCTACAGGCCTTGCCGAGATTAAGGGCACTTAACCTGAGGAAAGGCCAATCTTATATGGAAAGGACTGCACTTTGTCAGGAAAGAGATTCTGTGTTGGCTGGATCACATTGAGGACTCTGCAGCACCAAGGCAATCTTTGAGACAGCCCAGACTTAGTGATCAAAACAGATGCTAACATGTTTGGGGAGCAAATAATGGTGATATTTCTACCAACAGAATGCAGTTAAAAGTGAATGCATTTCTAGATATACTGCGCCACTGTCTTGCAGGCTTGTTTGTGATATGAAGCCTAACTCAAAGCAGTCTAACTGCAGCATTTTATTGAAAATTTAAAATTTCTGGGCAGAGTGTTACATCGACAACTTGAGCGGCACAAGATCCAGACTTCTTGTAGTTATTGTCAAGCACTTTGGCATCATGGCCTGGACGGGGACATTTCTGTGCAGACAGAATTCCTTCAAGATAAACACAATATGGGGGCACACTGAAATACCTGATACGTTACGCTTTCCAGGAACTGGTGGGCTGTTCCACACACCAATTATCAGAAGGGGCCCTTGTGAGGAGACCGGTTTGCCATGAAACTAAATGCCCAGCTTCAACAGTTAATCAATGTGCGACCAGACACGGGAGTAGAGGCAGAGAGTATATTTCTACTGACTGGAGGAATGAACTAAAATACATGCTCCCTATTTATAATGATAATGACAATGACAGGAGTCCTGCTTGTTCCTTTGAGGATACTCGTCCATAGGTCTTTGATGATTCCCTTGGGTCGATAGCATAAACAAGTATCCGGTATTATGAAGGTCAAACATTTCAAAACACGTTGCTTTCCTTATCCATTAGTATGGTCTGTGGGAATAATTTAAAGAGTTAGATGAACAAGAGCCTGTTGACCCACTTGATGCTTTCAAAGGAGTCTTTTATAGATTTGTTTTATTTTCAAAGACTTAAAGATAATCAAAAATAGAATTGGCAAAAAGCAGTCTGTATTTCCTCACAGAGGGACACAATACCAATATACTTGTAAGCACAACATATTATTCCCCAATCCATGAAGGGTACCCAAAGGAGTCTTGATCTCATGAAGCCAAACTTGGAGTATGTTTTAAGCTTTCTATCTGAGCTTGTGCAACTAGATTTGGCCTTTAGGGTGATTATTTCTTCTAATCAGCTATTTCTGCAGGGCTCTTACCGGTAGATAATACAGGGGAGAGGGAGCATCCCCCGATTTTCAAGTCACCTAAGACAGTAAGGCTTACTTATAATGAAGACGCTTCTTGAAAGGAACTGGCAGCAAAGCATGCTATCTTCTTGTGCCTCATCTCATGTAGGAGAGTATCCAATATACAGGGACAGGATTTGTCTTGCAGCAGATTTACCTGGGATGAATAACTTTCACCAGCTCTTGAAGAATGAACTTTACTGCCCATTTATAACTTAGCCTTCCTGGGCTATTCAAGAGTGAGTGTAATAAAATGTCCCAGAGTGTAAATAGAAATGACAACAAAATTGAGGCCTGAAGGTGCTAGAGGATTACTTATTTTGATCAGGAAATGTTTCGCTCTAGGTTTCCTACCCATTCTGGCTAGATGAGTTAAATAGGTTAATCAAGAGGCAAGCATTGATACTTCAATTTTTGGGTCACACAGAGTAAGAGGGGCAATGGTCTCAGAAGCTTTTCTAGTGAAGGGAGATTAAAGTATATTATGCACTGTGTGCATTGGACAATTGACTCGACGTTTTCTTTTGAGCTTGTGGTGCCATTGCAGAAGAGCAGGCTTTGAAGTTGCATAATCCTCACCTCCAGTTATAACAGAGAATGAAAACGCCCTACCTATTGAGAAGGATTTTAGATTCTATTAAGTACATGGAGGCAAGCATTATCCAGCCAAGCGACAAACAGTAATTAAGTGAATCCTGCCATTCGAGAGATTAATGTCATGATTTGTTTTTACGATAAAGTTATTGATTAATATTGTTTAGTTTTTATTTTAGCTGTTGATTGGTACATACAAAATTGACTTTATAAATCAATGTGACTTCCTATGGGGTGGGAATGGATTAAGCACATGAATAAGAAGTATGCCGTAGTTTTAGGTGCTGGAAAAGTTATTTTCTTCGTACCGTATGTTTCATTTTGAGAAAATGGCAATAAAATGCTCTTAAAAAAAAATAAAGAAGCTCCACAGGACATATCTTTTTTATCTGTGAACTAGGATGTTGGGTCATGTGATTGATATAATGTTGTTTTTGTTGCGTTTCCTGAGAAACATTGATAACGTAGATTTGTTACAAGCCTTGGTTCTGGCTGCTGAGTTAAAAAAATAAAAAATAAGTGTAGTGTGGTGGTCTAGCTCCCCGCGTCACGTGACCTAGGCATAGTATCGTGATAGGACGTGACGCGGGGGGCGCGCAGTTTTTAACGTGACACGGCAAGAAGTGGACCGGCTCTCCTCTATAGAGTTGCATAGTTTAAGTAAATAAAGTACTTGAACTCACCCCAGTCTCCCGTGCATTCCTTCCATGGGACGAGCTTTACTTTCCCCACAGTGGCGATTAGGTTGAAAGGACCGGCGCAACGCCCGACCGCGGCAAGGTAGGGGAGAGCAGGCGATCGTCACCAGGAGGGGTGGCGCACTGCTTCTGCGCTCCCTGTGCTCCCGCTCCAAGCGGCACGCCCTGTGATGAAGCACCTCTCCACGACGCTACTGTGCACGTTGGTCGCATAGCACGACTATCACTACCCCTATCTCGGCGCGCATCTCGGTGCGCGGCGGTGCACCCCACTGTCTCTAGGCATTTCCCGCGCTGCCAGCCCACAAGAGCAGCCTATGCACAAGAGCTGCCAGCGCAAGAGAGCAACCACCTCCTGGCCCCATTCCACAAAGAGCCACCTACTGTCCCATACAGCGGGGGCACTACAGGCAGTCACCACCAGGCAGGGCATAAAAGCAACCACGAACTGCCACCTCCTGGCCCCATTCCACAAGGAGCCAGCTACTGTCCCACACAGCGGGGGGCACTACAGGCAGCCACCACCAGGCCTGGCTGATAGTTTCAGGCATCAATTCAATTCAATACTTCAAGCCTCTGTCGCAGTTTTCAGACTTCTTTCTACGTGAATGTGTGGTTACACAACCATCCTACGTGCAGGATACAACAGATATTCTGAGGCACCTACAAACAGTGACATATGACCCTGAAGAGCAATTTCTAGTGACGATCGACATCGAGTCACTGTACACGAACATACCCCAGGAGGCGACGCTGGTGGCAGCAGCTCGCTCCCTGGGGGAATGTGAATGGTTCTATGACACTGCACCCACATTTGTGCTGCAATACATAGAGATTGCACTGACACGCAATTTCTTTGCGTATAAAGAACAGCCTCCAGACCTCAGGGACCACGATGGGGGCAACTTTTGCCCCCAGCCTGGCATGCATCTATGTCGGCTAGTTCGAGACCAATTACATCTACCATGCATCTAATCTCTTCCAGGGGAACATTGTCCTCTGGAAGAGATATATAGATGACATTTTGTGTGTCTGGAGGGGTCCCGCAGATGTGTTGGACCAGTTCCTCACATGGTTGAACAGCCTCGATGGGTGCCTTAGATTCACATGGAATGTGGACCGGCACAAAGCAACATATCTAGACCTGGATATACAGGCTAGGGATAACAAGCTAATAACAACAGTCCACCAGAAACCTACGGACAAAAACTCCCTGCTGCATTACAGGTCGTTTCACCCCAGAGCCCTGCGGGACAATCTGCCGGTGGGAAAATTTATGAGATACCGCAGGAACTGTACATCAACAGTGAGTTTCCTGGAACAGACTGAGGAACTAGCAAACAAACTTACCGCAAGAGCCTATCCACAAAAGATAGTCAAGAAAGCTAGAAAGCGGGCACTCAACACCCAGAGGGAAGCCCTCCTTGACAAACAGATCAAAGAGCAGAAGGAATGCATCCCGGTAGTCACCACCTTTGGTCCCCATTCAACAAAAATCCGCCAAATAATCAGAAAACACTGGCATTTGCTGAGAACTAATTCTCTGCAAATGCCGCAACCGAGATTTGCTTTTAAACGGTCTTCTAGTCTGAGGGACCGGTTGGTCCACTCACGTCCACCACCAAGGGTGACAGACTCGAGCATTCCGCCGGGTCACTATCCATGTGGGGGATGCACAATATGTGCCCTCATCACGAAAACCAAGTCGATCACCAGAACCAGCGGAAAGATCTGGCACTTAAATAGTTTCAGTAACTGTAACACCACCAATGTGATTTACAGGCTTTCGTGTCCTTGCGGACTGTACTACATTGGACTGACGACTAGAAAGATCAAAGTCAGAATCCAGGAACATCTCAGTACGCTTAAAGAAGCCAAACTCACTACCAAACTGGTGCAACATTTCACTATTCAAAAACACCAACCCAGGGACCTGCGTTGGATGGTTATTGAAAGAGTGATGGGTGACCAGTTCAACATGGAGAATAGACTGCTTAAGAAAGAGGCACGCTGGATCTTTGAAGAGGCCACGGACCATCAGGGTCTCAATGACATTATTAAATGGAACAGGATAGCAGCCATATAGGGGTCCTGAATGAAGCAGACAAACATTTGAATTCATCTTCACAGGGATGAGGCACCCAATAGGCTGAGTGAGGATGTATGACAGTTCCTGTTCATAACAAAAAATAACAAAAAATAACAAAAGATCCCATCACCCCATTTGCCTCTGGCCAGAAATATGGACATCTGGTCATTGATCAGCATAACAGCTAAGCCTTGGTCCACCTAGTCACCGAGGTAAACAGAACGGGTATACTGCGTTCTGTTGGTGTACATATAGAGAACAACACACATATCATATGCCCCCCCTAGTAACCATCTGGTTTCTGGCAATATATCTAGGTCCCGGTCTAAAATTCACAATAACCACCACTACATATTAACCTAATCGGGCTGGGCAGTAATTGTAACCGAGAAACGCATAATGTTGTTGCAACCGAACAACTTGCACAACATACAAGGGTAAACTACCCCGTTCCAAGATGGCCCCCAACTACAGTGTACACGCCGACCACGCCATGCGGACGTAGCGACGTACGTCACCATCACGTGACCAAGACGCTCGGTTTTGAAATACGTACACCGGAAGCATCCGGCAAGACGAAGGGTGAGCGGAGGCCACACGCACGCCTGTTTACGGTATGGAGAACGCTTGTCACCAGCTGGGTGCACTGGGTGGGGTGCCTATGTAAACTAGGCCGCAATATCCCCTGATAATAGGCGTCAGAGGGCCCGGCCGGATCTCTCGTGTACGGACTGACTGATAAAGCCATGGCGACAATTTCCCAGCAGTCACTTCCCAAATAAAACAGGGGGTTACCGCTCGCCACCAGCGGTGGAGAAAGGTTAGGCATGAAGAAATGGATATCGGCATCAAAAACTCTCACCATTCTGAGCCGAATAGAAAACAATGGGAGATTGTAATTGGCAATGCCGGCTAGTGAGATTATATACAGAGACATCCAATAACCCACAATATACAAATATAGTGATCACAACGCTCAGGGATGAGGGCCCATGAGGGTGACTTGCAAATGACGAATTCATAAGGCACTGTATATTTAACTTTGTTTGTCTTTGCAGACACCGACCTAAAGGCGGTATGCGGAACCCATTAACTGTCTAAAGGGTCCGACAATCCCAGATTCTTCTACGGGGGCCTGGTAGGCTCAACCAAATAGGCCACCTGGTAATGTATGATGAACACTATCACAACCAAATGTAGAGATGCCAATTTTTTAATTTTTTTCCCACCGAGACACAGTGAGTAAATGTAAGTGTATGTGTGATTGTATTCCCATGTGTAACTACAGGTACAATAAAGGGAGAATCAAGACGTGCAAGATTCACGCTGACCCAAAAACCCTGATGAAATCGCCGGTAAAGTAAATGTCGGCGATAAAACATGTTGGTTGTTTTTAATTAGAGCGGGCATACAGCACAGAATAAAGTTGTAGTTGCCAGTATAGCTCAGCTCATTTTAAGGTGGTGGGTCCAGATCTCGAGCACAAGAGGTTTGGCATACCGCAGTGGGTCACTGACACTTGTAACACATAACGGTTTTTGTTTTCTTTGCACAGCCTTTATCCCCTTTCTTTTCTGGTTGGCAGTAGCAGATGATGAGAACGTGAGGATCCAGGCGAGTACCAGTCTGCCATATCCTCCCGCGGGTGTTGCTCCCGTGAGGCTCTGCCAACCCTCCCTCCCCTTTTTTCACAGCAGATAGGTCTAGTGAGGTGGTAGGATTATCCTGGGATCTCATGCATACACATACAGGGTTTACTATTGAAGGTAGTGACTGTTATCAGCACACACAGATAGAAGGCCGTAGAGTACCCTCTGTTGTGGCCGTGCGCAGTGGTACTGCCCTCAGACCTACCAGCACGCGGATTTCCCCTCTGCACGAATCCACATCAGCAAGCATATTGGCACGCACCACCGGTACCATCTATCCACGCTAAGGTACTCTGGACTGACCTCCGGCGACCCCAGGGACCACAAGGCCACACAACTGCGACCACTACCAGCACGAGGCAGCCCGCAACCCCGGCAGTGGTGCCTTCCCAACCCACATAGAAAAACCCACCCTCCCAGCCGGTGGGAGCCCCTGGAGCTCCACAGGTACCGTACAGTGCCACCACTGTCCTCGCCACACGCACCATGTGTGCCCAGACCTTCTCCTTAACCAACCCTGTGCCATTCCTACCTAAGCCTGGGGAACCGGCCATGAAGTGGGCTAATTGGAACGGGTACTTCTTGAATTCCCTCTCAGCGCTGGAATTCTCCAGCAAGCGGCGGAAGAAAATCCTGCTACATAATCTAGGACCGTAGGGTCTACCCATTTACGACCAGATGGTTGAAAAGACCAGAGCCTCGACCGATGATGATGTTTTCCAACATGCCCTCGAAGACCTGGACAGCCACTATCTGATATGCACGGCCATCGACCGTTACAACTTCTTCCAATGGAAACAGGCAGAAGTGGAGGACAACGTGGCGGCCCTCAAGAAACTGGCCATCAACTGCAAGTTTGACACCCTGCACAACGACCTCATACGGGACCAAATCATCATGCACTCCACCCACACGAGTGTCCAGGAAAAGCTCTGGGTAAGGGGTGAAGCACCCCTCCCAGAGATAGTAAAACGAGCAGAGTTATCAAAACGATGCACCGTAGCTGCAAAGAAAGACACAGCTCCACAAGCCACCGTGTGCAAGAACTCCGACCGTAGGGTGCCACCATCGAAAACCGCGACAGACTCCACCCCCGCCTCCCCCACCAATCTATGTCAATGAGCAGAGGTCCCGGTCGTGCTCCTCGGAGCAAACAAGGAGCCTGTTACAGATGTGGCAGCCACTCCCCTATGGGTAACGACAAAAAGTGCCCGGCGTTCCACATCTAGTGCAACTTCTGCGGCATCACAGGACACTTCGGCAAGGTTTGCTGGCGAAGACCCAGAAGCGCAGCAGTCAAATACGTCCAGGACGTCCCCCATTACCAAGAGGGGGCTGTGCATTGAATGGTACATCCTGAAAAAACCCTCCTGCAAGCTGTCTATAGGCGGCGTCCACGTCGTTATGGTGGCGGACTTGTGATCGCCCTACACCATCATCCAGAAACAGATCTGGGATCGAGATTTGGCCCAAGTGGTGGGCGACCACCTTCACCCCACGGACGTCCATCCAGTCACATACACGGGAGAAAAGATCCCCATGGTGGGCTTCCGTCAGCTCCTGTTTGAGATCAAAGGACGACACACCACAGCGAAGTTGTACGTGGCTCAAAAGGGCCCATCGGTCCTGGGGTGGGCAGACCAGGGGACTCTGGGTATTCAACTCAACCCCGGTGGCGACAAGCAAGTGCTCCTGACGGATGATACATCCATGCCATCCTCACTCCAAGCAGAGTTTCCCACTGTCTTCAGCGACCAGATAGGGAAGATATGCAAGTTCTCCCACAAGATCGTCCTAAAAGATGGAGCGGTACCAGTTGCTCACAAAGTCAGGAACATCCTGAGAAGCGGTACAGCAAGAACTGCAGCGCTTAGAGGATAGCTGCATCATTGAACCAATCGAATGCGCCGAATGGCTTGCGCCTTTGGTGGTGGCGCGCAAACCAAGCGGGAAGATCCGCCTCTGCATTGATCTCTGTGAACTCAACAAGAACATCATCGTGGAAAAATTTCCGTTGCCAAAAATCAATTAATTGCTCGCCCAGACCAAAGGCAGCAAGTGATTCTCCACCATCGACCTCATATCCGCCTACCACCAGGTATCACTTCACCTGCCATGCCGGAAACTCACATCCTTCATCACGCCCTTCGGGTGCTACAGGTTCAGATGCCTGCCCTTCGGCCTCGCATCCGCGGCGGCTGTCTTCCAAAAACAAATGCAAAAGCTGTTCCAGGGCATCCACAGCGTCCTCTACTTTCAAGACGCATCCTCGTCATGGGAAAATCCAAAGCTGAACACGATGACATCCTGCACACCGTCCTACGCACGCTCGCAGCCAACGGTCTCACGGCTGAATTAGAGAAATGCAAATTCGGTCTCCGCAAGGTCACCTATCTGGGGCATGAAATCAGCGACACGGGAATCATCCCCAAATCGGCAAACATGGAGGCCATCAAGTCAGCTCCCTCCCTAACATCCAAAGACACCGTTTGTTCGTTCCTGGGGCTGGCGGAGTTCTATAGTAAGTTTGTCAGAAACTTTACGATGAAGACGCACAATTTACGCTAACTGCTCAAGGAAAAGAACAAGTTCACCTGGTCCGAGGAAACAGAAGCGGAGTTCTTAGCCATCAAACAAGACATCTGCAAGGCGGCTCCCTTAAAAGGATTTGATGGGGCTGCATCCAGTATCCTCACCACAGATGCCAGTGACAAAGGGCTAGCAGCAGTCCTCTCCCAGAGGGCTTCCAATGGCATAGAGACAACAGTGGGCTTCGCGTCGCGATCCCTCACCCCCAGTAAAGAAAAGTACAGCGTAATCGAGAAGGCGATGCTAGCTGCCATCTGGTCGATGGAAAAATGTCGACAGTACCTGTGGGGGTCAAGATTTACACTCCGTACCAACCACTCCGTACCAACCACACACTCTTATCAAGTTCCTTACATCCAACGGCAACGTAACATCACCAGAATGACACTGCGTCTGTTGGACTTTGTCTATGATGTGGAATATATCCCGGGTCCACAAAACAGAGTGGCGGACTTCTTGAGTAGAGCAGCAGCCATGGAAGATCCTGTCACATCATCGGAGTGGGAAGAGTACAGCGTCGCCTTCATGTCAGATCATGAACACACCATCAGTGCCCAAGACTGGGCAGAAGCATACACGCAGGACACGGAACTCTCCCAGATCAAGGAGTATGTCACGCGAGGCTGGCCGGAAAAGAGGCACGTCAACAGCAACCTCAGAAAATACTGGGAAGTCCGCGACAAGCTCTCTATTGGTGAGGATTCCATATTCCTGCTACGGGGTGACAAATTGGTGCCCCCGAAGGCGCTGTATGACCGAATTCTGCACATAAACCACGAAGGCCACCTGGGCATCGTAAAATCCAAAAGGCGGATAAAACGGTTATACTGGTTGCTCGCCATGGACATCCAAGTGGAAAGGTTTGTGAGTGACTGTGCCCATTGCGCCAGAGCTGCCAAAACCTGGGAGACCAAAGTCTGAAACACCGTATGGGCATACCGCATCACATTCACCTTAACAGGCTACAGCCCATTTAAGATCCTAAGAGGCAGAGAACCCTTCACCAGAGACCCATTCTATAATAATGGGGTAACCCAAAAAGTCAAACCGGCCCTGGGCATAATACGGGAATGAAAAAAGTGGTCCCTGACCATATATTTAAATGAAATAAATTCAATTCTAAACACTAAATGCTGTGAAGAGTTTCTACAACACTGTTAATTGATAACTGAACAAAAACAAGTAATATTGTATGCATGTAATACTCTCTTTTTATGCCTGCATACATCAAGAGACCACACATGAAAAGGCGCCACAATGTAAAGTGAATTTCCAAAACATAATATTTATTAAGGACTAATCAAGGTCTGCTTGTTCAATCCTCATTGGTTGCGCGCGAAAAGGAAAGGGATAGGGAAGGTAGGGTAGTGGTGGTGGGTAATGAGAAGTACAAATCAATAAGATTATAATAAGACAATAGGATATTCACGAATCACTGGTAACATAGACCACACTGTATGAACCTGTCCAAGTTATAGCTTTCATTTACATGTATTCTGTAAATTACAGTGTGCATTTAAAGCATTTTCCATGAAATAACCAGAACGATGTAGGTACAGGTCTTGTTCAGAGGGAGTGCGTCGACGTTTCGACTCGGCTAATGCAAGGAGGGAACTTTAGGGCCTCAGCTGCGAGTCTTCTTCAGGACAAAAGGCAACAACCTAAGCCTGGTGCCAAGCCTGGCTACGCAGGTGATTGATCCAGCAGTGATATAGGGCCCAATGTCGCACAGGATACACGAGTTGCAGTAAATGATTAGGCCCTCCGGTGCCGTATGTATAATTCATCCGTTAATGTGGGAATACAAGGTCCACTTCCTAAGTTAAAGGCCTCTCGTCACTCCATCCTGCTCCGTAGCGGTGCTGGCAAGACCGCAAGACACAGACTGGATGACCATGAGACTCCAAAGGAAATGGTCACCGGCCATTGTCGGCAGCAACATAGCGAAGGCACAAAGCGTCTATAAAGCACATTATGACAAAAGAAACAATGTGCGTAACACCTCGTTGGCAGAGGGCGAGTGGGTCAGAGTCAAAATAGGACACTCAGGACTCAAAGGTGACAGCAAATTCAGTGAGCCCCTGCGGGTGGTAGAAGCATACTCCCGCTCGGCCTTATTGAGCGACGGCAAGGTCTGGTCCCAATCCAGAATGGCCAAGTGCAACAAGATCCTGCATTGGGGCATAGGTGACAGCGAGCTGGAAGAAAGCCCCAGTGTAGCGGGATTGGCCGCACCCTCCTCAGACCATGTGAGTGACATCGGACCAGCCTGCATGGAAGGACAATCACCTGCAGTGGCGTCACTAGGTGGGTGCAGGGGGTGCGGACCGCACCGGATGACACCCTCACATGGGGTGACACCATCTGGTTACGCGCTGTGTATGTAACACAGCTCTGCAGCCATGCCTCTGCTCTGTGTCTATTTAAACTTATCCTCAGCGGCGCGCGCACAAATTCAAAGCACATTATTTCATGTGTTTATTTCAGTCACTTTAAGAAAAGCTGAGAATTGTGAGGGAGAAACCATGGGGGGTGGAGAAGGCGACGAGGAAAGGGTTAAAAGAGCAGCAGGCGGGGGAGGGGGTGCAGGCGGCGGGGGAGGGATGGTGCAGGCAGAGAGGGAGATGGTGCAGGCAGAGGGTGAGATGGTACAGGTGGAGGGCAGATGGTGCAGGCAGAGGGAGAGATAGTGCAGGCAGAGGGAGAGATGGTGCAGGCAGAGGGTGAGATGGTTCAGGCAGAGAGAGAGATGGTGCAGGCAGGGGGTGCGATGGTGCAGCGGAGGGGAGAAGGTGCAGACAGAGGGAGAGATGGTGCAGGCAGAGGGGAGATGGTGCAGGAAGAGGGGGAGATGGTGCAGGCAGAAAGGGAGATGGTGCAGGCAGAGAGGGAGATGGTGCAGGCAGAGGGTGAGATGGTGCAGGCAGAGAGGGAGATGGTGCGGGCAGAGGGTGAGATGGTGCAGGCTGAGGGGGAGATGGTGCAGGCGGAGGGGAGATGGTGCAGGCAGAGGGAGAGATGGTGCAGGCAGAAGGGAGATGGTGTGGACAAAGGGAGAGATGGTGCAGGCGGAGGGGAGATGGTGTAGGCATAGGGAGAGATGGTACAGGCAGAGGGAGAGATGGTGCAGGCAGAGGGAGAGATGGTGCAGGCAGAGGGGAGATAGTGTGGACAAAGGGAGAGATGGTGCAGGCGGAGGGGAGATGGCGTAGGCAGAGGGGGAGATGGTGTAGGCAGAGGGGGAGATGGTGCAGGCAGAGAGGGAGATGGTGCAGGCGGAGGGTGAGATGGTGCAGGCTGAGAGGGAGATGGTGCAGGCAGAGGGTTAGATGGTGCAGGCTGAGGGGGAGATGGTGCAGGCGGAGGGGAGATGGTGCAGGCAGAGGGAGAGATGGTGCAGGCAGAGAGAGAGATGGTGCAGGCGGAAGGGAGATGGTGTGGACAAAGGGAGAGATGGTGCAGGTGGAGGGGAGATGGTGCAGACAGAGGGAGAGATGGTGCAGGCAGAGGGAGAGATGGTGCAGGTGGAGGGAGAGATGGTGCAGGCAGAGGGTGAGATGATGCAGACAGAGGGGAGAGGGTGCAGGCAGAGGGAGAGTTGGTACAGGCAGAGGGACAGATGGTGCAGGCGGAGGGAAGATGGTGTGGACACAGGGAGAGATGGTGCAACCAGAGGGGAGATGGTGCAGGCAGAGGGGAGATGGTGCAGGCAGAGGGTGAGATGGTGTAGGCTGAGGGAAAGATGGTGCAGGCAGGGGGTGAAATGGTGCGGGCGGAGGGGAGATGGTGCGGACAGAGGGAGAGATGGTGCCGCAGAGGGGACATGGTGCAAGCAGAGGGTGAGTTGGTCCATCTGGTAAGTTGTGAAGGGGTGACACCATGAGTTACACGCACCGAGTGACACCAACCCTAGTGACACCACTGATCACCTGGATAACCAACGATGTGTCCACCCAGCCAGAACATAGATGAAGGGGGCGTCCCGGGCGAGACATGTAACGCCTTTTGGAGAGATCAGGGATAAGCACAAAGTCAGACCAACCCCGTGGAGGAAGAGAGCAGGGGACTAGAACACACACCCGCAAGGGCCGTGCAGTGAAGCTGCCGAAACACCTCAGTGACTTTCAGTTGTGAATTTATCTCTCTCTCTCGCTCTATCCTTCTCTGTTCCACCCTACAAAGCCTCCCCACTCCAGTGGGCGCAGCTACAGGTTTGGTCTGTAATTGTTAAGGGGGAAGATGTGTAGTGTGGCTAGATTTACATAGTTTAAGTAAATAAAGTACTTGAACTCGCCCCAGTCTCCCGTGCATTCCTTCCGTGGGACGAGCTTTACCTTCCCCACAATAAGCAGCATATTCCTTGCACCTTTGACCTTATTGGTTCAGTACATTCGTTCCATAAACAACTTTTTTTTAATTCAAGGTCAATCCATGTGCATCCTCGGACTGAGTCAGTTGTCTGATTGTGTGTAATGACTCTAGTTGGTATTTGTAATCAATAGAACGACATTTTTTTCAGCTGAGCACATATGATACAACGTACAAGTGTCAACATCAAAATGCATCATTATTTCTATTTATACTCACTAGTCACGGACATTAATTCCTACCTGTAATAAAGCAATACAGAGCGCACAGTTCATACCTTGAACGTTTTGTACGGCATGAAATCTCAAATCTTGAACACTCAGTGACATGCACTTTCTTTTTCCAGTAACTGGTATTTTTAATGATAAATAATGTAAACAGAAGTGAAAACAAACACAAACTACATCAGAACAATGGACAATGAACTCAGAACTGTGGACACACTAATAAAAAAATAGCAAGCGTACCTGATCAATAATCTTATATATGTTGTAAGCGGCACCTCTTGCAACGGAAAAGGCTTCAAAATGAGGTGAAGCTTGGCCAATGCAATAACTACTGTAGCTAACGCTGAAAAAAATCTGAAAATGGATAGAGGACATTGCTTTAAAATAAACAAAGTGTAAATGAAAGAAAAAAATGCATTGATGTTTTACTAAAAATGCAGTAGGTTACCCTAAAATAATGAATTCCTACTTGACAAGGGTTTATTTTCAATGTAAAACAAACATCTCAAAACAAACCAATGATTTTTATTTAAACACAAATTCCTATTAGACAAGGATTTAATTTTGCCTTGGTATAGTAGTACATCTCATCATACAATAATGAATGTATTTATTTTAATCTTGCACCTATTTAATACAATAGACAGTAACCACATACTACACAGATAACGGATAAAGTTATCAGTTTATAAATGATACGCCTGTTAAAAAAAGGTTCTATAAAACATTTTGGCGCTAATTCACACAGCAACTTGCACGTGTGGGTTAGTTAAAGTTGCATGTGACAATGGATTGAGTGACACGTGCAAATTCCCACGCTGAAAATGGTCAGAATTCTGCTCAGTCTTTCTGTCTGTAGCCTAGACCTCGCTGCTCTCCTCTGGTTCTTGCAGTCTTTTCATTCTTCCAGTGTCCTCTCAGCCCGTTCACCTTATACTGAGTAGCGTAGCAAGGGTGTCATGGGCCCTGGTGCAAGCAAAGAAAATGGCCTCTTTGATTGTCGTTGGGGTAGGAAAATGCTATCATTATCTGTGTTCAATAGGCCCCTAAGGTCTCTTGGCCCCAGTGCACTGCACCTGCTGCACCAACGGTAGTTAGGCCCCTGCTGATACTTTTCTTTGTACCCAGTCGTTCTTGAGCCTTCTTCATCACTGCCTTTAACTAGACATTACAAATTCTAACCATTGACTTCATTCCACCTCTCCCTAGCTCCTATATTTCTTCATTCTAGTCCTACTAGCCGGGGCTCTGTACCAGATAGTGTAACCATGCTTACTGGAAAGGTCTGACTGTCGACTTCATGACTGCTTCCCACATCAGCTCCTGGCAGCTTTGTTATGGCAAAATATGTAAGAAAGCACCACCATGCACATTCAGATTTACCCCTCGCTCAATAATGACAAATCATGTTCATATTTGCACACTGATAACATAAGTGCCGCCCACGCATGAATCCTCAGTGCGTCTTGAGATATGCTACGTCACCGAGTAATCAAGGTGTATGTTCAGATGTCCCTTTCAATGAGTAATCATTAGAGCATATCCCAATTACACCAACACAAACTAATCCTCATCAAATGTCCGGAGTTACACTAGGAAAGGTTCAGTGCATGCTGACCTTTCAACATGTATGGCAAAGGGGAGCGCTAAAAAAGGGTGGGTTAAAAGGGTACACAGAACAGGTGGAGGGTGGAGACAAAACAAAGGTGTCAGGAACAATTCAAGATGTGAGGCATAAAAGGGCAAAGGTCATGGGGCAGGACTGTTGGAGTGAGACACCACATGGACGACAATGCAGGAGGAAAAGGACTCTAGGCTAAAACTGAAAACTGTAATATCTCTGTAGTATTAAACTCAACAGTCTGATGATGCTGTTATAGCCGCCTGCATATATGTAAGTCGTCATCAGGACCAGATATGCATGGACAACAAACGTTCAATTCTGAGGTACCAAGTAACTTCATCAACTCCACTTTCCAATAGTAAATATGTTTACTATGCAACTAAAGGAGTATTTTCAGCCACTGTACAAGCCAGGAGTCTGAAACACTACTGACTATCTGGCTGTAGCCAAGTGGATGCAATCTTCTTGTCTCAGACTCAATGGGGAGAAGACAGAGATTATGCTGCTGGGCAATCTCGCACCGACCACTCTGGTTTCCATCTGGCCCGCCTGTCTTGGCTCCCCTCCCTCCCCTAAACCCCACATAAAGAGTTTTGGAGTCTGGCTCGACAAAACACTGGACTTCTCTGTACAGGCCACCAAAACGACCTCCACTTGTGTTGGACTAATGATAATGCTCCGGAAGGTGCTCCCTTTGCTTCCTTTTCAGGCGAGGAGAATCATGGTTCAGGCCTTGTTACTCTCTCGCCTGGACTATGGAAATGCGTTATACCTAGGAGCCCCGGTAGCAGTGATTAACAGACTCCAAGTCACGCAAAATTGCGCTGCCCGACTACTGTTCAACATCCCTCGTTGGCAGTCAGCCAAGAAGGCCCTAAAAGAATTTCACTGGCTCCCAGTAGCTGCTAGAGTACACTTCAAGGCCATGTGCATTGTACACAAAGCCTTCCACCGAACAGGCCCTGCCATCTTGCTCCCCTTGGTTGTACCTTACACTCCTTCGAGAACCCTCCGTTCCAGTGCTTTGCATCTAGCCGCCACAACCAAAATCAATAAAGCTCGCTGGGGAGGCCGGGCATTCTCACATATTGCGGCGAGAATGTGGAACTCTCTTCCGCCGAATCTCAGGGAAAACAACAACCGGATGGCTTTTAGGAAAGTTTTGAAAACACACCTGTTTGTAAAAGCGTGTTAATCACCCTGGTCCTCGCCACAGTAATCAGTTGAAGCGCTGCGAGGCCTCCGGGTATGTACGCGCTATATAAATATAATTTTTCCTTTCATGGCATTCATGACTGACTCTACATCTGAAGTGGTACAAAAGGGGGTGGTAATGGACGGAGCATCTGAACCAATCAAACACTCACACCCAGTCCAAAGATCTGGGTTTAATCCATCACCGTTCTTTAGCCCACTCTGCCACCCCAGTTCAGACATGGCTATATGCAAATCTGTCTGACCCTGTGCCTCATGGGAACAGTCCAGCCCGAACTGCCAAGCCATGCCTTCCCTGGACCGGAAACAAGCTTACGAGGACCGGTTTCTGGCATTACAGCCGTCTTCAGCCCGGCTTGCTTGAATCCAGTGGCAAAGTGAGCAAGGGACTCACGTCTGAGCATACCCTGCCACACTTATGGCGGCCAAAAGCGGTACAAAAGGGGGTGGTAATGGACGGAGCATCTGAAACAATCAAACACTCACACCCAGTCAAAAGATCTGGGTTTAATCCATCACCGTTCTTTAGCCCACTCTGCCACCCCAGTTCAGACATCGCCATGTGCAAATCAGCCTGACCCTGTGCCTCATGGGAACACTGAATCTGAAGTGGCAGATCCAACGAGTGAAACAGATGATTATGTACAATCTGCTGTAGGTGGCTCAGACTGGGCCCATTGCCCTTAGAGGCCATGGTTGCTACTGCTTTGACTCATGTCTGCCTTGCCATTCTACGATGACTATGGAATGGAATGAGTGGGAGAACATATCCCACGGCTAATCAAAAAGCACAGAAAAGTCAAAGAACGTATCGCAGGCCAGGCACTGCACAATAAGCATCACAACTTGTCAGTGAGGAGGTGTCATTTGTGAAGGACACTCACTTAGTGGTTGCACTACCTAGTGCCTCACATCTTGAGATTGTTGCGTTTGGGCTATGCAAGATTTGGGAATGTCATAAATTGTGGTTTCTTGACAAAGACAGACAGGTGGAGGAGCACTACCTCATCACTGAGTCCCTCCCTGCTATTCCATGAACCATAGTGAGAGCTGATTTCATCTATCTTTCCAATTAGTCATCTCTTTTTCGACGAAGACAGCAATTATCCAGACGTCAAAACTGTGAAATAAACATCAGCTATTAAAACCGCATCGGAATTAGAAAAAATAATATCAACTTAAGGAACCACAGCTGAAACCAGCAGAGGTAATATCTTGTGTTTTATGGAAAAGTTCATATCCTACCAGCAGTCTCTAGCCATTGTTCATCTAAAGATCACATCGAGGTGGCCATCAGTCAGTAGAGAGGTAAAATGGTTTATGTAAACCGTGAACTAAGTTCTTTGTCTGGCGGAGCAGGAACATGATAACAGGGAGTGGCATTTAAGCTCAATAATCCATCCAAATTATTTATAGGAAGGCAGCTAGGACACACAATCCATAATCATTCAGCCTCAATCTATACCCATAATGGCAGGGAGATAGTAAGGAACAGATAGAGATAGTCAAGTGAGTGAAAAGAATTGATACAAAAACTGTGACATCCAAGACAGGTGAACGCTCCTCCTATCTGACCTGGACACTGAAATCACGAAAGAGAAAGATAGGGGAAACGTCGTTTACAACGCGGTGTTTACACCGCACAACCTTTTCCACGCAGCTATTACAACGCAAGTCGTTACTACGACTTGCGCTGGATGGCGCTGTGGGATAAGGAATATTGTAATTTTATATTCCAACACCTTCCCTACTGTTACGGGGACTGGTGTTGGAATATAAAATTATAAAATTCCTAAATCCGCGCCCTCCAACGCAAGTCGTTGTAACGACTTGCGTTGTAAAATCTGCGATGTCAAGTACCGCGATCTAAAAGATCGCGTTGTACTGACATACATCCGAGAGATAGTGTCCACTAAAAAAGATGGAGAAGAGAGAGCTCAAACATGTCTCACTTAAGGAAATCTGATGTTGTCATGTATTAACTTCGAGTGTCTCCTATGGGTGATTCCTCAATTGCAGTTGCCTTCATTGATTCCTAGGTGTCACCTGATGTGAACAGCAGTAGTGAACTCTTTGACATAGTGTGAGAGAAATTAGGTTGTGGTATATGTTGCTCCTGCACCCACCACCTTCCCAGAAGGTTCAAGACTTCACTGTTTAGTTGAGTACATAGACTTTACTAATTTAAATTAAGTTGTCCTTGGTTTATAGTTTTGGACTAATTCTTCAATTTATGGTGGGAGTACAAATGTGTCAAATATGGGCCAGTGTGGTGTGACCTGATGTGGTCAACATTCCAGCTTTCCCTACTGTTTTGCTTGAATGACCGTGCCCAATATTGAGGTTGCATTTTGAATAAAAGAATAAACGATGCTTGTATGGCAATCCGGGCCCATAGGACCATACTGTTTATGTTTAAGTTACTGGGAGTCTAAAAAGGGTATCCGAGTGACACCCATGCTCAGATGGAACACAATTCTGAGAGTACTTGTTTTTAAGGAAAGCCATATTTTTCACTGAATATTGTCAATCCATGCCCCTGGTTTACCCTTTCCATATCCACTGGCTCTTATAAGGTGATATATCCAGCAATATGTGGGAATTTATACGATGTGAAATTGTCTATATAGAAAGGGCATAAATGGGAGCACAGTTTGAGATACATTTACAAATGTTCTTTCCAGTGTAATGTAATGAACTTACCACAAGAACATCTCCAATACTATAACCCAAATCTCCAAGAATTAAGGTAGTTCCGTACCAAAATCCAAGACCATAACTTGCATATATAAAGAGGAACACCAATCCAAGTGATGCCTGTGAAGCAATCGCCTTTTTTATGCCAATTGCTTTAGCTTCTCCCAGGTTCCCGGTGTATCTACAGACAGAAATAACATTGTTGGATTTTAAAAATGTACTTTTTACAGAGTTTCATATTGATAGATGTACTGCATTCCGAGGCAGAAACCTGTTAATTTCTTTTTGTTGTCCACCAAATGCAACCACAGTTCTGATCGCCGAAAGTACTTCCTCTGCAACAGCTCCAGCTTTTGCGTAAGCAGAAAGTTCCTTACTTGTTAGTGAGACTAACATCTACAACAACAAAAAAGAGAACATTTCAAATGGGAAAAATGAAATTCAATTGTAATTAATATTTCCACCATCATTTTTATGAACAAAAATCGTCAATAAGGGCTTGATGTACAAGGGCGTTCCCTTGGCATGGGCGTGTGGGCCCATGCAAATGAGGGAATCTTTTTGCCTCTGCACCCGCACTGTATTATGGACGCGGGCAAAAAGGCAAAGAAGCTGTCAGGAGGTGCACTGTCAGTGCGCCCCGTGAGAGAAGCCCTCCCAAGGGACGAAAAGGCGTTCAATACCCCACCCCCGGCATCCCCTTGCATGCGGGGCAATCCCTCAGTGCACCCGCCTACAAGGGGCTATCTAATCCCTTTTGAAGGTGGGTTGCCGCCTGCACAGTGAAACACAGAGTAGCTTTAATGCAGCTGCTCTGTATTTCACTTGAATGTGTTGCCCCCAGGGCAGCATGAGTTCGTAGCTGCCCTGCGGGAAGCCCATTCAACATAACTGGGCTTACTCTCTCTGTTTGCGCATGGTGCATCTGTTTGAAGGTTCACCGTGGCGCAAACAGGGACATTGCGCCCTTATCAGCATATGTCAGAGGTCTTCAAACTTTTGTGGGTTGAGCCCCCCCAGCTGAATTTTTTTAGATGTTGGGCCCCCCCACCACCTGACAGAAATTTCTGGAATCTGGTACACTACATAATCTTTGATGGGGCACGACATGCCCATACTTCTGTGCAGGGGCGCAACTAGACCTGAACTTCGGGGGGGGCTAACACTCCCATCCAGGGCTGGCCCTAGCACTGGACACACATAGTGCAACGGTCTGTTTTGGCCCCACTCTCCCATTTCCTCCTTCTCCCTGAATTTCCTCACTACCACTCACCAACAATGCACCTCATCTCTCTATAGCACCTTTCTGGCAAACATTTCATTTTTTTATAGCGCTACTCATAGTTTACCCACACTCAGTTCTTTGATCTGCATGGTACACATTCTTTATAGCAGGCACATTAACCCTTTGCACTTTTTGAGTGGTAGGAGTGCCCATGTGAGTGCACGGTGAGTTATGCAACAGTGTGAGAGAAGGGTAAGAGGAGTGACTGCAGGGTGAGTGAGGTGACCATATGAATTTGGGTGCGGATGTCAGTGCAGAGGAGGACATATGAATGTATGGTTAGTGATGGTCTTATTTGAGTGAGTATGCAAATTGAGCAGTAAGGGAGACATGTGAGTGAAGTGTTTCATGAGTGCAGGGTGAGTAGTGTGCTTGTGTGACTGCAGGGTGGGGTGCAGGATGAACAACACAAGTGCATTGTGAGTGCAGAGTGATCACTGTGAGTTCAGGGTGAGCGGGTGATCAGTATGAGTGCCTGGTGATCAGTGTGAGTGCATTGTGATCGCTGTGAGTGCAGGGTGAGAGGGTGAATGGTGTGAGTGCATGGTGATCAGTGTGAGAGCATTGTGATCGCTATGAGTGCATCATGAATGGTGTGAGTGCATGGTGATCAGTGTGAGTGCATTGTGATCGCTGTGAGTGCAGGGTGATCAGTGTGAGTGCATGGTGATCAGTGTGTGTGCATTGTGATCGCTGTGAGTGCAGGGTGAGAGGGTGAATGGTGTGAGTGCATGGTCATCAGTGTAGGTGCATTGTGATCGCTGTGAGTGCAGGGTGATCAGTGTGAGTGCAGGGTGATCAGTGTGAGTGCAGGGTGATCAGTGTGAGTGCATGGCGATCAGTGTGAGTGCATTGTGATCGTTGTGAGTGCATTGTGATCGTTGTGAGTGCATTGTGATCATTGTGAGTGCATTGTGATCATTGTGAGTGCAGGGTGAATGGTGTGAGTGCATGGTGATCAGTGTGAGTGCATTGTGATCGCTGTGAGTGCAGGATGAGAGGGTGAATGGTGTGAGTGCATGGTGAACAGTATGAGTGCATGGAGATCGCTGTGCGTGCAGGGTGAGCATGAAAGTGAAGGGCAAGAATGAGAGGGAGTTGTCTGAATGCAGGGTGCATTCACAGACACTTGAACTAACTCAGCAGGTTATTGACGACAGCGTA
Source organism: Lissotriton helveticus (assembly GCF_964261635.1). Classification (NCBI taxonomy): domain Eukaryota; kingdom Metazoa; phylum Chordata; class Amphibia; order Caudata; family Salamandridae; genus Lissotriton; species Lissotriton helveticus. The sequence continues at coordinate 878,293,745 of NC_136071.1, read as the reverse complement.
GGGTTTCAGATATGTTAAACTATTGCTATTATGGCATTAACCAGGGATCAGGGTGGAGGAAAAAAATGTGCTGATCTTCCAACAAACTTCCAGTTTTATGGTTAGGGTTGCCAGCTCAATATTTAGATGGCTCAGTTGGTACAAAAATAACAGTCACCTGAAGCTGTATTGTCAGTACTTGTCTGTGCATACTTTGAGCAGCAAATATAAATAGTAGCACTTTTAATTGTGTTCTATAGCTGCCTGAATGGTCCATGACTGATAATAAAATGAAAAAAAGACAAAAAAAACTCATTATAAATGGTTATTTATGAGCATATTTGATGTCAATTTTTAGGGCTCGCTGCGAAAAGCACACAAAAGCGCGCTCTCGCAGAGAGTACTATAGCTGTCGAGTCAGCCGACAAACGAGGGGGGACAAGAGCTGGCCACGCGCACAGCATTGTCTATGGCAGAGTCGGATTCTGACGCGCGCCTTGGGATTGGGTCGCGCGCGTCAGAATCCGACTCTTCCATGCTCCGTAGGTTTCAGTTTCGTTTTGACCATCTGCACGACGCAACGCGACCGGGCACATAGTTAGTACCCAGCACTTTCCTTCAGTTGCTGGCGAGGATGCAGTGTCGTGAGACCACCACTAGGGCGCTGCCAATACTCTCTGAGAATATCGTGATTCTCTCCGCCGAAAACAGCAGGCCACACTCTGTTCCTGGAAGTTTCTTTGGGAAAACGGAGGTGCGCAGTGCCGGGAGGCTCCCTTCTAGACCTCATTCGGGACAATGCACTCCGGTAAGCGTTCCATGAGAACACACAGGCCACAGCCGCTTTTTCAGTACGGCGGGCTGTGCCTAATAATGCTGGCGGTGCAAACAGGTGGTCGGGGACATGGCCTTTGTCCTGGGGGCTGCTCCAGGAAGCGTTGCGGGCTCTTTTTCCCCCGCTGAAGGGAGAGAGGGGCACGCAGTGTCTTATTTAGCTCCTTCAGGACACTGCTGGCAGGACGCTCCTCGCAGGGCACCGAGAAAAGGTGCACAAGTGGCAGGGTTTGCAGTTAGCAATTTTTCTGCAGCGCGTGGGGTGTCACGGGTAGGTTGCTGCGGGGGCATGTGCAGAGGGACAGCTGCAGGGCCTTACCGCTGGACGTTAACATTTTTGTCCGGTAGTCTTCTGCCCCGACTCCCCCTAATCGTGCTGGCAGCAGGTGTGATATAAGGTGACTCTGGCTCGCAGATAGCAGCAGGGCGGCTTGTCGACCTTGAAGTTCCCGGGGCTGCTGCTTTGCATGCGTACCGCACAGGCCTTCCTAGCGCTGCGGGCTGTACTCTGCTTTTCCGGCGCTAGGTGCATAGGTGCAGAAGTGTGTTCCACATATGCCACTGCAGTAAAGATAACAATGTTTGCTACGAACCTAATTTGCACTTTATTATCCCGTCGCTGTCTCCTTTCCCAACACTTCCAGAAACTATTCAAACTTATCATACTCGCTCAGACTGCTTGGCTCCCTTCTTTTTCAGATAAAAAAAGCGTGAATACATTACAATTAGCTTTAAGGCAATTTTACCCTTTGTGATAATCTAAAACATCTTTCGACAAAATGGAGTTGCTTTGTTTTTTTTTGCTTGCTTTGGTGTATTTAATAAATGTATTTATTTATTTTAAAAATATGTTTACAATTTGCCGTTATGGAAATTGAAGTAGAGGATGTGGCATAATAGCCAAAGCCGCTGACTTTAGTGCTGGGGAACAAAGTTCGCATTTCGGAGTCAGCTCAACATCTTGTTTATTAAATGGCTACTGCATCATGACGTACACGTCATCACACTGGTGTCACTGGAGAGTCTTGACAGATACATGCTCATGTGAGATGGTGACGCCAGATACATGCACATGCGAGATGGGCATGTGCTTATTTTCTTTGTTTTTTGGAAATGCCTCACGTCATTGGAAAACAAGCACTTTTTTATTTTTGCTCATTCACAACAACATAGGCGAAACAATCGACATAGCTAGAGATCGAGTTGTGCCTTTGGCTAAACCTATTGCACTTGCCAATTATTCATATTACTGCTGCCAAGAAGGCCCACGTGAAGTGTGATAAGTTCAGCCAGTTTTTTGTATACAACAGCTCTTTGCATGCTGCGATTTATTAACCTATACTTACGATGTTAACAGTGAAACTACAAGTCCCAGCATGCAGTGTGCTTTTGGCTATAAAGCTAGACCTGGCTGAGACCTCATATGTGATATTGGGCAACATTGTAGCTGTGTTGACCTCAGAATCAAGGTTACGCATACAGTGTTAGTATGCAGATTACCACATATGAACACTAATTTTGCTTTATTGCCAAATTTAAGCACTCGCAACTTCATCTTTGACTCTTCAATCTGGGTCACCATCACACACCCTCTCACACCCTCACCCTCACACCCCCTCATCCTCACCCTCACACCCCCTCATCCTCACCCTCACACACCCTCGCCGTCACATCCCCTCATCCCCCTCACCCCCACACACCCTCACACCCCCTCAACCTCACACCCCCTCAACCTCACACCCCCTCAACCTCACACCCCTCTCACCCTCACATACTCTCATCCTCAAACCCCCTCACACCCACTCACACACACCCTCACACCCCCTCACCCTCACACCCTCACCCTTACCCTCACCCTCACAAACACTCAACCTCTGTCACCCCCACACACACTCTCACCCCCTCTCACCCCCTCTCACCCTCGCACCCCCCTCACCCTCGCACCCCCCTCACCCTCACACACACCCTCACCCACCCTCTCACCCTCACTTACCCTCTCACCCTCTCTTACCCTCTCACCCTCACACACTCTCTCACCCTCACACCACCTCTTACCCTCACACACCCTCTTACCCTCACACCCCCTCTCACCCTCACACACCCCCTCACCCTCACACACCCACCTCACCCTCACACACCCTTTCACCCTCACACACCCTTATCCACACACACCCTGACCCTCACACACCCTCTTACCCTCACACACCCTCTCACCCTCACACACCCCCTCACCCTCACACACCCCCTCACACCCCCTCACCCCCTCACACCTCCTCATCCTCACCCTCACACCCCCTCATCCTCACATCCCCTCACCCACCCTCACACCCCCTCACCCTCACACCCCCTCACCATCACACCCCTCACCCTCACACCCCCTCACCCCCACTCCCCCTCACCCCCCACACCCTCCCACACCCCCTTGCACCCCTCACACCCTCACGCCCCCTCACACCCCCTCACACACCCTCACAAACCCTCACACACCCTCACCTCCCTCACCCTCACTTACCCTCACTCATCCCCACAACCCACATCCCCTCACGCCCCCTCACCCTCACACCCCCTCACCCTCACACCCCCTCACCCTCACACCCTCACACCCCCTCATCCTCACACACCCCTCACCCTCACACACCCCCTCACCCTCACTCACCCTCTCACCCATGCTCACCCACCCTTTCACCCTCACTCACCCTCACACAACCTCTCACCCACCCCTTCACCCCTTCACCCTCACACACACCCTCACTCTCACACACACCCTCACTCTCACACACACCCTTACCCTCACACATCCTCACCCTCTCACACCCCCTCACCCTCACACCCCCTCACCCTCTCACACCCCCTCCCCCTCACCCTCTCACACCCCCTCACCCACTCACAACCCCTCACCCTCACCCTTGCACGCCCTCACTCACACACTCGCACTCTCACACACCCACTCTCACACACCCTCACTCTCACACATCCTCGCTCTCACACACCCTTACTTTCACTCACTCTCACACACCCTCACTCTCACACACCCTCACTCACACACCCTCACTCTCACACAACCTCTCTCACACACCCTCACTCTCACACACCCTCACCCTCTCACACCCTCACCCTCTCACATACCTCTACCACTCTACCGCCCTCACTCTACCGCCCTCACTCTACCACCCTCACTCTACCACTCTACCGCCCTCACTCTACCACTCTACCGCCCTCACTCACTCTACCGCCCTCACTCACTCTACCTATCTTTCACCCTCCCTCACTCGATCTATCTATCTATCGCCCTCCCTCACTCGATCTATCTATCTATCGCCCTCCCTCGCTCTATCTATCTATCACCCTCCCTCGCTGTATCTATCTATCGCCCTCCCTCGCTCTATCTATCTATCGCCCTCCCTCACTCTATCTATCGCCCTCCCTCACTCGATCTATCGCCCTCCCTCTATATCGATAGCCCTCACTCCCTCTATCAATCGCCCTCACTCCCTCTATCTATCGCCCTCACTCAATCTATCTATCGCCCTCACTCACTCTATCTATCGCACTACCACAGCATCATTCAGGGGTACCACAGCATCACTCAGCACCACCACAGCATCACTCAGGGGCACCACAGCATCACTCAGGGGCACCACAACATCAATATGCGCTACCACAGCATCACTGAACGCCACAGCATCACTCGTCGCCACCACAATATCAATCTGTGCAACCATTCAACATCAACTGGTTCAAATATGTTCTCTCAATGTTTCAAGCTTTATTACAAATGTCACAAAGATGTTAATATTTCACTTCTGTTCTTGGATTTTCGTCACAATAAAATACACTGAACATAATCCTCACAAAAGTTATTTACAAAAGTTTAAGCTATTGCCATTATAAATTACAATAACTTTTATTGAAGTATTATGTATTTAAAAAAATTAAAAGTCATTGTTATTTGTAATATCAATACATCTAAGTCACGTAAATACAAAACATGTTGCATTACAAATGCTACAGGTGTCACATTTGCAAAAGATAAAAGTATTGGCATTGTAAATGACAAAGCTATTAATTTCGCTAGTTTCAAAACCAACACATAAATAAAAAATGTGTCATTTACAAGACCAATAGCTCAAACTTTCATAATGCGAGACCTATTGCGCCCCCCCTGAGATGGTGTTGCGCCCCCCTGGGGGTGCGCGCCCCACAGATTGAAGAACTATGCCATATGTGCACTGATCTCTAAATTTCTAAGATGCAAATAATGAAAACTATAAACTATCCTGAAGAAGCTATAAGGTAATTCAGAAATAACACACACAAACAGGAGCAAGTACCCTTCACCTTTATACGCAGACCTTCAAATTATGGAGGAAATTGAATTTGCAATGTAGAAATCTGCAACCAAAACCTGTGTAAAGGTCTAAGTGAACCCACTGAACTTTTTTGTAACAAAGTTTTCACTCAGGCACAAAGCCCAACGTTCATCAAGGTGGCGGAGGTCTTTCTTTGCCATCCTGGCTGGACGACAGCCCACCATATTAAGAGACCACTGCCGGCCCTGCAGGGGTATCTCTGCCTTCAGAGAAGGCACTCAAAGTTGATGAATGGCTACCGTGGATCCCATTGAGTCTGGTTTGATCCATGCCTGACATGAGCACTAGGTCCAGCCACATAAGTGGGTCAGCGCTTTTATCAGGAAAAGTTGTGGAATAGTGGCCCCTAGAGGAGCACAAAGACTGTTGCTAATTTGGTTAGTGGGGATTCGACCTAATGCCTGGGTAAGCTGCTGACACCTCTTTTAGGTCGAGCATTAAGGCAGCTCTGCCAGACATGCTGCAATCTCTCAGTGGGCTGTGAAAACGCCCACCACACGCCCACCACTTTCACCCTTACACCATGAGGCATGGGTGTCTGTGTTGCCGCACATCTTTTGTTTGTTTTCCGGTGCAGGTAAGAAGGACAAGAATGTGCTGTATCTTGTAGATACGGCACATTCCTGCCTTACATTTTAATGCACAGCAGCACAGCAGGCAGGCTTGCTGTGCTGCTGTGCGTCAAAATATAGTAAATGAGCCTTAAGTATTTTGGGGGATCAAAAACCTTTGACATAGTTTCAGGAATGAAGTACATAGATTACGGACGCCAGGGAAAGGGCCCTAGACATATCTTTAGGACAATGGGAGATGAGTTTTCGTCAACTCTAACTATATCTCTTTGAAGAATTATCTAACGCTGTTCCTAGATGGCCCTGACATATTGATAAAGGAACACTTGCTCCAGACTGGGTGTCACATTAAGTGTAATAAGTAGGTCATTATCAGAATGACTTGACACTCTCTCAGTTCTACAAATTATAAGTTCAGACGACACCCTTGTTATTGTTGCTCATAATAGATATGACAGAGAGTGGGCAGAATTCAGGAGCATTGTTATCCGAGATGGAGTGGAGGACCTTAGGGACATTATGTTAGCTGCAACACAAAGAATGGAAGAATTTTAAAAAACGACATCCGCTCATTGTTTCATCGCCATCCTCCTGTGGGACTCGGCAAACTCGGCCCGACTGACCCCAAGATGGCGCCCGTGGAGCGCCGCGAGTGAGGAGGCAGACACAGCAGCCCCCCGGGAAGCGCTCACAACGCCATGGACATCAGGTGAGCCGAGGCCCCCCATATATCTCCTGCAGCGGCGCTTCCCTGGCTGAGGGGTCCGGCAAGGCCTCATTGTTGAACTGAATACCCCCTCCTAGGACTGCCACAGGAATTGCCTGACTTTAAAATGGAGGCATAACCGCTCTCCCTGCTTCACATATCGGGCCACCCTCACCACTGGGACATAGGGCTGGGACCCCTGCTCCGTCAACAGACTATACACTCCCCGGGGGTCTTCCCCCCCCCATCCTCAGGGCATACTGCTTCGGAGGACCTGAGTGCTGCGGCGAACATACACTCAGGGCATACTGCTTCGGAGGACCGGGGTGCTGCGGCGAACACACACTGAGCAGTGCACTGACGACCCGAGCCGCAAGATAGGCTGGTGTGCACCGGTCAACCTCTCACTCCTTTTCCCCTGGGCAGGACACCCGCTGAGCAACACACTCCTCACTGCCACGGACGCCGCGCAGTGTCCTGGGTGATTGCAGCAACTGTTGTAAAGCCCCAGCTCGCACTACTGAGTAGGGGCCGCCTGACCCCAAAATGGCCACCAATAAAGACACAAACTTTGAAACAAAGGACTCTCTTACGCCAGCTTTTTCACCCATCGAAGATGAACAGAGTCTCACTGCCCGCATTCTCCAACAAGACAATACAGCCCCCAGGCAGGAGATACGTGCCTCTGTCTGTTCAAACCTTATGCACCGTATGCAACCTTCCCCCTTCTCCGCTCCGACTCTTTCCAGCTTCTGTCCTCTGCCCTCACATGCCCTTGCCCTTTGTCCCAAACCCCGTTTTTCTGTGAACCTTAGACAGACTTCCTTTCGTCTCTATGGTTGTCTCTTCCCTTATCCACACTCCCTCTCCTCCCCTACCCCCCACTACTTTCCCTCGCCTTTCACTCCTCCCCTAATTGTATTGCTGATTGTTTGATTTAATGTTTACTTGTTAATCTTCTTCTAGTATATTGTTGAACCACATGGTTGCACTTCCTGTTGTCTCTCCTATCGTCTCCTACCGCATCCTCACTCTATTTATGTCTCTCCCTCCCTCCTCTCTCAATGTTTTGAGACTGAACTATTTTGTCTGATGCCCGATGGAGCTACTTGGTTTACCTTTAGGGGAGATGGGCCTTGGATTCCCTCCTTGGTCGTCACCTTCCCAGTCGGTCTTTGGGCAGACTTCTTTTCGTCTCTCCTTATTTGTCTCTTCCCTAGCCCCTATCCTCTCTCCCCTGAATCTCTCCCCTTGCCTGCTACTCTGCCTACCCCCTGTCCTTTGTGCCCTTTGACTAAGCACTCCTTCTCCCCTTGTTGGGGAAAGATCCAATATTTATACTCTGGAGTCTCAGCGAACCCGCTGAGTGAGTCCACTGTGCAAAGGGAGCCACTCACTCTTGAGGTATGGTATTGTGAGGTATTCCTATAGGTTCTGTATCGATCCTCCTATTCCTGACCCTGTTCTGGTTAACAAATTAACTAGCAGCCATCCCATGATGCAGAAACCGTTATCTGATTAAGCCACACCACGGCACAGGAACGCGTTATCTGATTAGGTCATAACGCTTGCCATCTAATTAGGCAAGCAATATTCCTCCAGTCCCTGATAAGGCATACGGAGTTCTCAAAACAAATCAAACCTATGACAACCTGGGAAAATCCCTGCGGCCATTGTTTTGATTTCTCAGAGAACTTCAGTAAAAGAATGTGCTAACGACCAGTTCGTATGACATCCTTATTGACGTATCTATGTCCAACCTTACGTCAATCTCGGCACCTTACAGGTATAAATATTACCGATATTGCCTTAAGCAAACACACGCGGTGGTGACGAGATCGGAGCAGCGAGACTTGCCGAAGAGGCCAGCACAGAGCGGACCCCGCTGGCGCTGCCCCGCCTTCCTGACGCGCTGAGAACGAGACGCTGCTTTCTCCTGCCGAGAAATCCAGCTCCGGCACTTCCAAGCAGCCCTTGCAGGCAGCCTGGAATATCGAGACCAAAGACGAGAGATACCATCCCTCAACCATCCTAGATCTCAGGTACAGAACTGAATAACCCCTTGCAGAGAATTCCTGAGTCAGTCACTTGGCAAAACAAACTTAACTTAAACTGCTACTTATCTACTCCCGCCCACGTATTAGGCTTAGGTCAGGTACACTGGGGTAGGCGTAGTTAGAAGCACCAGTTGAGTACGATTAGTCAAATGTATATATGTATGTATCTATTTTATCCATTTTAAACTACCATATGGCTTAGAAACCATATAAATGTTTTTACAGTATTATTTTATACTTCTGCTTTTATTGTATGCACTTTACTTAACCATAAGTATTGCGATAATATCGATCCATTTCTCTTGTACGAGAAAAGAGACTGATCAATAAATAACATCTTTTATTGAACACGCCCGTCTCTTCCTTTTCTCTACAACCTGGTGAAACTAAGAATGCACGTACTGACTGAGTAAAATAAGTTGTCTTTTGTTTTCACACGACTCTAGAGATACACTCTTGATTAGGGGAGAGCAAAGTTGTCATGTTCTATGGTTGTCAGAAACTAAATCCCTTCTTGTCTATCCAGGGAGGTTCAACTCCTCCTTGCCTATTCGAGAAAGTTTCTAGTGAACGCTGAGATAGCTGGCAAACCCAAAACTTTAAGTCTAATATCGACAGTAGAAGACCTAGTTAACGTCTGGTCTAGGCCTATACTATTGAAGGTATTATTCCAATGCGCAGAGCCTATTGGGATAATAGGAACTACACTACATGGCGCCCAAATGTTTGGAAAGGCGATAAAACTAACGCAAGACATTAGAGTAACTCAGTCGTGCTTTTTCACTCAGACCCCTTTTTTCCCATAATACTCCAAAGACGTCTGGAGTGGGTGAAAGGTAATATCCGCCAAACCTCGCAGGAGGAAACTCCTATGTATGGTTCTTGGTTCAATTAACGTTGAAGGATACACTGTTCCAAAATATTGTGCATCTAATCTTTGTTTCCATAAGAAACCTGATCTGCAAACAAACGGAATAACCTTCTGGACAGTACAATGTCAGACAGTGAAGGAGAAAGAGAGGCAGCTAGAATAGCAGCTGAACTCGTAGCAGCTGATAATACTATGCAAGAAGCAGACCCGGATATAATACTCATCCCGGTCAACATAAGAAAATCTGTAACTTTAAAACTTATAGAAAATGGACTGACACCTAGAGGTGGCACAGTCATATTCGTAATAGAGGCACACGAATATCGGCAGACAGAGGTATTCTATTCATGGATACACTTTCCAGCAGCAAACGCTGTAACAAAGCACTTCCACTATTACAAAACAGAGGAACCTCCTAATGAGTACACTCCTTTCGAGGAGGTGGAAGTACCACTTAAATTCCAAGAGCACCTGCTCTTGTTTAATGGCGCACTAAAACATAATAATCACATCACCAGGCTCGGTCCATTAGGTAGACCAGGAGCAACGTGGCCGGTCCTAGCCGGATACACACCACATCCAGACATCGAAAGAATGTCTGCAGCCGATCTTTTAATACAACTAAAACAATTATTAAAAGTACATAGACAATTAGTCCAATATGTAATGCGGACTTCAATAATCCAACCAGCAATTAAAATTCCACAGCTGACCCCTGATCAGGGGAACACAAATAAAATTACACCACAGAACATACAGTCCTGCCTAGGTAAAGTACCAGCTAACCGGGAACAAATACCATTCTGGTTAGCACAAAAAATCACCCAAATAGAGGCGGTGTTTCCAGACACCACCCCGTTTGAAAAACACAGGATTCTGACTATCTGTCTTCCAATGGGAATCGCACCACACGTGGAGGACTGTGACACTTGGGGTACAGTCTTTGCTTCCATTTACACAAAAACGCATGGTGTTCCATCCATCTCAGTAATACCAGATGTGCTAAAACAAATTCAAGATGAATACGGTCCAGAACCCGCTTTAACTCTTGGTATGAAATTACTAAAAGACTTCAAGCAGGTCTCGGCAATACTACTAGCCAACATAAAGGGAGAAGCAGCAAATGTGGCGATCCGCCAGAGGTTAAAAGAGACAGATATAGCAGACCAACCAGCTGAAATTGCCAGAATTATAGAAAAATCCTATGAGGAACTAGGTAGAGACAGTTTTGGGTGGAATACCAGTAAAACCCCAACTAATTGAAAGTCCTGAAAAAGTATTTATTAAAAATAATTTAACAACACCAAAAAAGAGCTGGGATGGAAACAAACAATCCAATCCTAAAGAAAAGAAATTCCAGTCCAGAGGAAGGTCTCCTCGGCGGAGAGAAAGATCTCCGAACCAAGGACGCAGGTCTCCCCAAAGTGAGCCCTCTGGGAAAAAATACAACCTTAGAAATAGGGATAATATAAAGAAGCCTGATAGATATCAAGAAATTGATACACGTCCCTCTCAATCTTTTCAGACTTCCTCGCAGAAATCGGAAAGAAGAGGACGATCAGAACACAGGGAAGAGCACGTCAAGTCCAAAGACAAGAAACCTGCTCATCTAAATAAGAAATTACAATTTCCAAAAAAGAAGGTAGCCAGTATTAAAGTAATCAACAATGCCGAGAATACTGAGGACACAACTGAAAAACGGAGAATGGGCTCATACAATGCTAGACAGCGCAGCAGAAGTGAGCATAGCTCGCAAAGTCCTTATGAATCATCTGGAGACAGTGGACACGAATGAATACCTTCAAGTGGAAACTGCAGACACCAGAGTTAGCAAACCTCACAAAATATATGAAATAACTTTACGTATAGAAGGGGATAAGACTAGAAAAATAAGGGGCCTATTATGGGATAATCTCTCCAAGGGCTATGACATCCTTCTAGCTGAAAAAGACTGGCCACCAGAGTTTGTCAGGGAGTGCCCACATGGCGAAGAAATAATTATGCCTGCCTTCTCAAATAATATTCCAATTCATAAAAAATACACACTTGCTAGAGAGTGGGCAGTAGCTCAAGCTCCTGCTTTATATAAAAATCATGTAGGATGGGATGAGGACTCTCCTCCTCACAAAATCCAGTTAAAATCACAACCTACTGCACAGAGACAGTATCCAATCAAGCAAGAAGCTAAAAAACAGGTAAAAGAAATCCTAGATCAACTAGAATACCAGGGGGTGATTGAAACTTGCACCTCACAAATGAACAATCCTTTGTTTCCGGTCTCCAAACTAGACAATTCATATCGTCTAGTTTTGGATTACAGACACCTTAACTCATGTTGCAAAACTTTTGCAGTACAAAACTCGCATAGTGCTGCACTAATGAATAACATAGTGCGCAAAAAATACAAAACAACATTAGACATCTCTAATGGATTCTTTTGTCAAAATATAGCACCAGAGAGCAGATACTTGTCCGCGTTCTCAATAAATGGCGCTCAAAAACAATTCTGTCGGTTACCCCAGGGGTACAAGAACAGCCCAGGATTATTCTCAGCGAGAGTAACAGAGTTACTACAAACCTATGATGACGAAGCATTATCTTATGTCGACGACATATACCTAACAAATGATGACTTGGATACTCACTTGAAGAGAGTGAACACCATAATACTTGGGTTCGCAGCAGAGGGTTACAAATTCAACTTTAAAAAATCTAGAATTGCCCATCTAACAGTCCTGTTCTTAGGATATGAATTATCAAGTGAAGGCAACAGCCTGGCTGACAATTTCCTAGAGAAATGTGCCGTACTCCAAGCACCTAGAACACTAAAAAACCTACAGTCAATTCTAGGCTTCCTAAATTTCGGAAGAACATACATTGCAAATTACGCAGAAAGGGTCAAACCCCTTTATGATCTAATAAAACCAGATTTTAAAAGAACCAATTGGACTCAAATACACACAGAAATTCTGAGATCCTTACAAACAGACATATTAATTAAAACAAAATTAGAAACACGTGATAACACACGCAATCTTGTGATTCGAGTCATCCCAGGAAGATGCGGATTCACATACCTGACCTCTAATGAGGGAGAAAAGGTACCAATTGCATTCAAATCACACTTGTACACAGAAGCTGAAAAGAAGTTCAGCATTAAAGAAAACATTGTTCATGCAGTTCAAACCGCAATAGCTAGAGAAAAAGATAAAGCTGACGGTAGACGTATCACAGTCAGAACAGCAGAATCAGCCTTTGAGGCATTAACAACACCGTGTAATTTACCAACAACAGCATTGAATCCGGAATGGATACAATGGGTGAATTCCATTACAATGGACAAAGTAAAATACTACTTTGATCCAGAACTAAAGGAATTAAAATATCTAGAATATGAAAGAACATTCCCTCTGCCAATCGACATTCTGCCATTACGACAGTACGCTTGTGTAATCTATACAGACGGACATGCTCAACCCTCCGTTTGGGGAGAACAAGCATACAACCCCACATGTGAGATTACAAAAGAAGTGTGGCGCGGAGGTAAACTAAGACCTCTATTAACAAAAACACACTCAGTAGAAACTAATTCAGAACAACAGACTGAAATAATAGCATTGAAAATGGCGCTAGATAATGCAGATCGCGAATTCCCGACACTTATAGTGTCCGATTCATATTACTGCGTCAAATCATATAACAACTATTTGCAGAAATGGATTCAAAACGGTTACAAAGATGACACAGGTGCAACAATAAAGCAAAAACTGCTTTGGGAACAAATAGTTCTGTTACAGAAAGAACTACCAAAGACTCACGTGATACACTCACTGAGTCATCAGCGTGATGGCGTTCACGTTGCAGGGAATTCATTGGCTGAGACAGCCACAGCGGTAGCAACGAAATCGGCTTCCGTAGCTAGAAAAAAGCGTACAGTGAAATACATTGACGGTGAAACAGTGCTGGCGGTGAGAACGTCATCAAAAGGCGACTGCTCAGCGTTACCGATCAATTACCCACTCAAATATACATACATAATCGATGCAAACTCCGTTCCTTTTGCTCGAATCCCTGGAGTGGGGGATAGAGTAATTCCAAACATGGACAAGAGAACTTTGTTAATTGTAGACGCACATATAGGTGAGGGTCTTAGTCATCTCAAACTAAAAGATTCTCTGGAAGAACTACAATCAGTGTACTGGTGGCCAGGCATGAGCCTGCAGCATCACATTTTTGTAAAAAAATGCCCGGACTGCAACAGAGATCGCAGCGGCGAGAGAAACGGTGTAATACCATGGCGTTTCACTCAAGAAGGGCTAAACAACAATCAATAAAACCAGTGTAAATAATGCGTCCAGTTAACAAACAAAGACTAGTTTCCACTTATAATGTAGACCCCAGCACTCGGCTGACGTCGGGACTGTTATAAAAAGATTTGCGAGTCTAAATGGCATATACGCTAGGAGCATGCTACGTTTGACCAATGTTTTCACTTTAGCCCTCAAGCCTGTGGGGAAGCATGGCCAAATGAGCATAACACAGCGGGATTCTTCTCACTTCCTTCCTGAGGGATACGGGATGGTGTAAAGAAAAAACCAAGGCATAAAGCTATCTATAACAGAAAGGATATTAGGTTCGGGAGCTGGGTGGGTCAAACATCTAATAAGTGTCCAACGTAGTCTAAAACAACCTGCCAAGAAATTCTCTGAGGGGATTCAGTCCGTACGAATTGTTGTTTGGGACTAGGATGATGGTCTTAGATCTTGACAGTCAGACTTCAGTGGTGAAAGAAAAAAGCTTTGATATCAAAGATCGTTTGGCTATTTTGCAGGACTTAAACGAAACAAGAAAAGACCTGAGCAACATAAAGTTGAAACAGCAGCCAACAACCACTGAAGAAACACCACCAGTCCCAGCAAGACCTGTCTGGATTCCAAAAGTCGGGGATCTAGTCAGAGAAAAGATCGCGGTAAAGAAGGAATTTGGGCCTTCTTACAGAAAAGCAGTTCCTGTCTTGTCTATCAACGGGACAAGATCAGTAGTACTACCGCCGCTTGCTGGTAAAAAGGAGAACCGAGTTGTATCCATCGACCTGGTAAAACCACAATCATGTGGCCGATAACAAACAGTAGGCCAAGTGGACTCCCGATAAGTAGTAGAACACCAAGGTTTGCTACAAATACAGAGGTCCTAACTAAGAGGCTAATCACATTCGAAACGCCTACAGAACAACAACAAGGACTATGCAACAATGCAATGGAACTCACACCTCTAAAAACCCAAATAAAAACATTTAGTAGAGACACACCAACCTACAATGAAGTAACAAATGAATATGCTGAAGCTGCAAGAAACAGTAATCCTGAAGCAATTGGAACAATTGACAGAACAGCATCCGGCTACTTCATAAACTTCAATGATTCCTCTGAAGACCTCAGTGAATCAAAGACACAGCCATCAACAAAAACCTTTAAAGATAAAGCTAAGGAACTTTTGAAACAACTGAAAGAAACCTATCTGATTTCTCCATGGATTGAATTTTGGGTGGCCTTTGGTGTATTTATCCTCATACTTTGGCTCATCATGGTACTATGCTTGGGACGCTTCATTGAGGGAAAATATGCTAAAATGGACACAGCAAGCCAGAAAATCAACTTGATCCTCAAGCCACACACGTCTTCACACGTCGAGAAAAGAGAACTTTCTTCAGTCAACCTCACAGCCAATCCTATACCGGGTGGGGTAGCATGGGACAATACTGACTATGAAATTTATGGTCCGGTTGAAATCCTGAAATATCCACACCAAATCAAGATCTCGTTGAGTGACTTTGTAAAACCAAGCTCATTTGCTGATGATTGGGACTTTGAAAGTATTAATGATATGATGTCTGACCTAGTGATGTCTGCTAAATTTACCAAACATGATTATTTGCAGGGTTCGTCTAATTATGATAGTATGTACTGTTACAACCACTATGGTAACCATTTTCTACATAAATCGGCAAAACCTAGAAATGTTTTAAATTATAATCAATGGGAACATTGTGCAACCCCTCCAAAAGGAAGCTCAAGAACCTTTTATGACAAATATTCATATTTTTCAGGGTTCAACACAAGTAATGCTGAAACATTTTATTTCAAATTGTCAAATAAGACAGGAACAAAAACCATGCTTACAAACACGAAATTGATATATTCGGACTCGTTTTTTGAACAAATGAATACATTTGGTTTTGATTATTGGGACAAAAATGTTGAAGTAAAAAGTGTTTGGGGTACAAAAGAATGGCAAGTACAAGGTATAGAATCATTGTTTAGAGCCTGCATGATCCCGAAACAAATTGTATTTTTGAATGACACTATTCAACAAACTACCTGTCTTGGCTTAGCCAAAATCAAAGACTTAAATAAACCGTCTATTCCAAAGCCAACAATGAACAGCAATAGCTCTACAGATGAAGAGATAAACGTAAACTATGTATTAAACCAAAACAGAACACATCCTGATTGGAAACAATGGTTAATCTGGCCCACAGATACTAATAACTGTCAAGACAGATTCCTGAACAAAACACAGGGGTTCACATTGACCAGGCCAGACCCTAGATATTCCCAAAGACAACACCCAGGGATAATTACCACCTACAGTATGGGCAAACTCTGCCTTCAATGGCTACAAACTTCCACACTGACAGAAATTAAGCAACACCTAACTTTACTTACTGATGGTGCTGACTTGCGTGATTTCATAATGGGACCGCGCAAACAGCGTCAAAAAGGCTTCATAGCAGCCTCTATATATACAGCTTACAACGAGGCCTGGAAGATAACTCAAATTGAGACAGCAGAAAGTATACGGGAAATTGACCGTATTAATTTGGAAAAATCGGTTTCTGTAGTGGACAATGGGTTAATGACTCTGTCCTCCAGAATCTTTTCATTGGACAGCATTGTGTCTTCAGCAATCGACATAATATCGCAAGACTTACTGTTGTTACAACACGGTCAGTCTCAATTGCGTTCTATTATACAGCTTGGCTGGACGTTACAAAATCTGCGTTCAGGCTATGTGCCTTGGCGTTTAATCAACACAACGTCACTATTCAATATCTTTAACCTTACTGATAAACAAATCAGTATGGCACAGAAGGGTGCTGATTATACAATCCTGAGCATTGAGAAACTCGAGAGATTACCATTGACAATGTCAGAACGACCTGTCATTGAATGGATAATACATGGGATAATTAATATTCCAATATCTACTTTCAGGTTTCAATACTGCCAAAAATATATACAGGCTGGCATGTACGAAAAATTGGGAAAAGGGTACATTAAGTCAACATGGAACTTGCCCTATTCAAAGTGTTTCTTAGTGGCAATAATTGTGCAATGTCACTAAGCGGTACACTTCTATGTAATGGAATTAGTTTGCATGGAGCCTGTGAAGGGAACTCAAATAACCTTTCATGTCACCAGCTAGGCACACCTGCAACACAAATAGAACCATTCTTTAAAAGACTCTATAACGGGAGTTACATTCTAATTGTGGATCGCAGATGTTGTAGTTTACTGCCCGGGGTTCCTTATCTCATAAGTACGACTGCGAAGGTCATGTGCTGTGGACGCTTATTGTTCCCCAGCTCCTTTCCAGACAGGGAGGCAAGGACATGGCCCAACTTGAAAATTACTTCTATTCGAATTGATACTTTAAGCAGAATGAAAACAGTGCTTCTTCAGACGCCGACCAGGCTCACGTCATCAAAAGAAACGTATGATCTCCTAGTCGCAAGGACGACTGCAGAGATTCACTCATTGTTATCAACTAATTCCCCCATACATTTCGCAGAAATCCTGAATTAAATCTTAAATATTTCTGATACCAGTGGAGTCTCAAATGTATTTAAGACAGTGTTTTCAGGGGCATTAACACCATTCAAAGCCATACTGGGTATTTTTCCAGACTTCGTCCATTCGATTTTTGGCGGACTTCCCCTCATTTTGGGACTAATTGCAGGAATCCTATTCTTGGTCCTTATATTTCGTTATGGCAAACCATGTCACAGACAAAACACCTGCGACAAGGGAAGAAACAATCCGAGCCATTGGATACCGGGACCGGATATCAAAAATCCTGGGACTATCCCGGCTTAGAGACCTAAACATGACTTGGTTTCTTTCATTTCGACCAATGTGGCAAAGATGTGTTTTACCTGTATTAAGGTGCATGCTGTGCGGAGAAGAATGCGTGTTGGACACCTGTCTGACGCTACAATCGGATGCGCCAATGGATGCAGAAACATTTTTGGGTCCGGTAACGGCTCATGCATTGTGCTGCCCTCAACGGCTGCCAATCCTGATGACGGCATTCGTGGAAACTTCACCACTACGATTGAGGGGTAGTGAAGTTCAAGATGAAAGCAGCATCGATCAGGTACGACCTTCTGTCAGCAATACTAATCAAAACGTCAATGGAGACAATCATGCACATGAATGCATGGTTACCTCTTTTTCCGAGTTAGTGGAACTTTCACAGGAAGCTGTTGACAGCTTTTTCGACAGTCTCAATGATATGATGTTCTCACCAGAGCAGAAATAACGACTTTTGAGCAAGCTAGCACACGGCGTTCCCAACACCCTGAATTTGGCCTTCAACTTTAATAATAAAGTAGCATGAACAATTTTCCCTCCAGTTCACGGACAGCAATTTTTCGGGACACTTATCTTCTGCTTAAAGTGGAAACTATTCTTAGAGAACTAAATTTCTATTTTTAGAAACTTTATAGACATTAGCTGCCCGCTGGTATGTTCATAAATATTTTGATCTGTGATGAAGTGGTCTCGAACTTTTTCTTCTGTATTAAGAGCCATTTCATGTGTAATTCTCATATTCGATTAATAATAATGTATACATATGCGTGATTAATTTAGCATTATTCTACAGCTTGAGTGCATATAGTACATGTGACTATTTTTTTCCGTATATTACATAATTTCGAAATGCATTATATGTATTTTGGGGTGGTAAGGTATACACGATACTCTACAATATGTTTTACTAGGCCTAGATTCGTAAATATGGCCATAGTTAGCGTGGAGTGGGTGTGATGTATTCCTATAGGTTCTGTATCGATCCCCCTATTCCTGACCCTGTTCTGGTTAACAAATTAACTAGCAGCCATCCCATGATGCAGAAACCGTTATCTGATTAAGCCACACCACGGCACAGGAACGCGTTATCTGATTAGGTCATAACGCTTGCCATCTAATTAGGCAAGCAATATTCCTCCAGTCCCTGATAAGGCATACGGAGTTCTCAAAATAAATCAAACCTATGACAACCTAGGAAAATCCCTGCGGCCATTGTTTTGATTTCTCAGAGAACTTCAGTAAAAGAATGTGCTAACGACCAGTTCGTATGACATCCTTATTGACGTATCTATGTCCACCCTTACGTCAATCTCGGCACCTTACAGGTATAAATATTACCGATATTGCCTTAAGCAAACACACGCGGTGGTGACGAGATCGGAGCAGCGAGACTTGCCGAAGAGGCCAGCACAGAGCGGACCCCGCTGTCGCTGCCCCGCCTTCCTGACGCGCTGAGAACGAGACGCTGCTTTCTCCTGCCGAGAAATCCAGTTCCGGCGCTTCCAAGCAGCCCTTGCAGGCAGCCTGGAATATCGAGACCAAAGACGAGAGATACCATCCCTCAACCATCCTAGATCTCAGGTACAGAACTGAATAACCCCTTGCAGAGAATTCTTGAGTCAGTCACTTGGCAAAACAAACTTAACTTAAACTGCTACTTATCTATTCCCGCCCACGTATTAGGCTTAGGTCAGGTACACTGGGGTAGGCGTAGTTAGAAGCACCAGTTCAGTACGATTAGTCAAATGTATATATGTATGTATCTATTTTATCCATTTTAAACCACCATATGGCTTAGAAACCATATAAATGTTTTTACAGTATTATTTTATATGCACTTTACTTAACCATAAGTATTGCGATAATATCGATCCATTTCTCTTGTACGAGAAAAGAGACTGATCAATAAATAACATCTTTTATTGAACACGCCCGTCTCTTCCTTTTCTCTACAACCTGGTGAAACTAAGAATGCACGTACTGACTGAGTAAAATAAGTTGTCTTTTGTTTTCACACGACTCTAGAGATACACTCTTGATTAGGGGAGAGCAAAGTTGTCATGTTCTATGGTTGTCAGAAACTAAATCCCTTCTTGTCTATCCAGGGAGGTTCAGATCCTCCTTGCCTATTTGAGAAAGTTTCTAGTGAACTCTGAGCTAGCTGGCAAACCTAAAACTTTAAGTCTAATATCGACAGTAGAAGACCTAGTTAACGTCTGGTCTAGGCCTATACTATTGAAGGTATTATTCCAATGCGCAGAGCCTATTGGGATAATAGGAACTACACTACAGTATGGCACACTTGCCAAAGCACTCCCTCTCCCCTTGTTGGGGAAGGATCCAGTTTGTAGGCCTTGGAGTCTCAGAGACCTCTCTGAGAGAGTCCACTGCGTAAAGGGAGCCTCTCGCAATAGAGATAGGGAAGGGATACCACTTCCCTTGGGATCACAGCTTACTGGACTTTGGACGTAGCCTTGACTCGTCTACCGGTTTGTGTCCCCGTCACCCTTCCCCTCTTCTCCCCAGGCTGTGTCTCTCACCCTCCCCTCCCCTCCTCTTTCCCACCTTCTTTATCTGTCTACTTCCCCTACTCCAACCCGTCCTGAATCTCTCACCTTGCCTTCTTTTCCCCTTACGTATTTTGTGCTTATTGTTTTTCTCGACCTTACAAGTAACTATGTTGCCATGCTCTTAGAACTGTGTAACCTTTGTAACAATGTAACCTGTAACTATGATCTGATGCTCATGTAAAGCGCTCTGATACCTCCGGGTCTAGCCAACGCTATATAAAACTTTTAAAATAAATAAATAAAAATAAATAAATAAATAAATAAATAAAATAAAATTGTTTGCTTGGCCTGCCTTTACAATTTCCATGGTTTTTGCTCGTGAATAGTGTACATTTGTTCCGCCTTGTGGCTGTTTTGTTCCCACCCGGACGACTGTGAGTGCTACATGCTGTCCATCAACTGTTGTTTTTGCATTTGTCACCCCGAGTGGGACGTGTATACTCAGATGTGAGTCCCGTGCTCTCCACACCACTGGAGTCAAGCTATCCTGGCTGATGACGGCTGATAGCCAGAAACCGGTCCTAGGATGCTTGATTCTGGTCCAAGGAAGACATGGCTTGGCTGTTCGGGCTGGACTGTTCCCATGAGGCACAGGGTCAAGGCTGATTTGCATATGGCCATGTCTGAACTGGGTTGGTGTGGTGAGCAAAAAAACGATGAATTTAGGCCCAGATCTCTGTACTGGGGAGAATGTATGACATTGTTCTGCATTCTGTCCACCAACTGTTGTTTTTGGGTTTAAGATGGAGGCAGCCTGTTCTGTTCCTGAGACCTCTGATTAGGAGACCAACCAACTAGCCCTTGGAGTCACAGTGGTGGTCCTGGGGTCAAGAGGCAGGTCCAGTACTTTTTACTAAGGCAGAAGGGCAGAAGGGCAGATCAGCAGGGTAGCAGGGTGACAGTCCTTTTTGCAGTAAAGCAGCACAGCTGTCCTTCTGAGTCGTCCACAGGTCCACATGTGCATTGAACAGTTGTGGGTCTGAGGTACAATATTTATACCTATGACGACTTTGAATTAGAAGCAGTTTCTGGAGGCTTCCACCACCCTGAGGTGTCAGGCATCCCCTTATCCCTGCTTGTCTGGGGGCACAAAAGACTAGTAACAAACCCTTTTTGAGTGCATTCAGGCAGAGCCTTTGCGATGTGCAAATGAGGTAGGTGACAGCTCCTTCCCCTCATTAAGTCAGAGTGGCCCACCCTGCCAACACATAGCTTCCCTTTGTCTCACATTCTAGGTGCAACACACAATGACAACTGCCAACTACATTTAGTCATGTGACCCAGGAATGGGCTACAGGCACCAAATGGTTGAGACATGAAAATGCCACCTTTGTGACAGTGGAATTTTCAGAATTTTGACATAAAATTTGACTTTACCATTTATGAGAGCTTTACATTACAAATCTCCCAATTTAAAGCTATAACTTAATAAATGTAATAAGATAACCCAATGTAATCCTATGGGAGAGGTAGGCCTCACAATAGTGAACACTGAATTTATGAGTATTTCACTACCGGGTAATTCAACACTTAAAACTACATATCAACATGTTTAAATACACTGCACCCTGCCCTCTGAGGTGGGTGTCACAATTAGTGTCGCAGGCCCACTGTTAGCATGTAATTTACAGGCCTTGGGTACACGTGTTCCCACTTTACTAGGGATTTACAAGTACATCAAATGTGCCAATTGGGTATAAGCCAATTCCTCCATGTTTCAAGGAGAGAGCACAAGCACTTTAGAACTGGTTAACAGTGGTAAAGTGTGCAGAGTCCTAAATGCCCACAAAAACAGCTTCTGAAAACAGGAAGATGAGAGAAAAAAGTTTGGAGATGACCCTGCAGAAGGGCCAAGTCCAACAATGTTGATACATTGTGGACTACAATATTTTGGCAGTCAATATTTTACACTTTATGTTAGTTGAGTGTGAATTCAATATTTTTGTTATCAATAGTTTTCCAGTGATATTATTGTACCACAGTACTTCTGTGGTGGATATTATGTCATCCAACTATTTTTCTTGTGTAGTCTTAAGCAGCCTGAAATGTCCAGGCTGGAAACACGGTTGTTAACCTTATGGAACCAAACAATCATTGAGAAAAAAAATAATATTGTTGCAGAGGTTTTGTGCGTAGTGACAGTAATGTTGCGGCATGTTCAAACCAACAACTAATGATTACAAATCAGAAAACAAAATTCTAAGTACAGATAAAAAGTATTGTTAATATTTATAAATGAGTTACTGTGTTCACGCACTATTGAAGAAGCATTCCCATCATTTTAGAGCAGGTGGGGTATCTTAAGCAAGACACTAAAGTGAAAGAAATAAGGAACATACAGCTTTCATCTGAGCCAAGAGTGACAAGTCCACAAGCTTATGGAAAGGACGCATATCAGTGGCCAAAGTCCTCTATAGCCAATAACTAAATCATAATGGATCTCACATTGAGCCAGAGTTCTACTATATATTCCTGAACCTCAACATACATTGTTAAGAATTGTGAATAATTGCTTCATGGTCTCCGTAAATCTTGACGAGACCATGACATTCATGTAAAATAGGAGTAAATGGGATCAGATTACAGTGCCATGAGCATCGAAGAACATATTAAAAAGGCCAGGGCACACTGCCAAGAATTGGAGGATATGCCACAAGAAGATGAGGGAAAAGATGAACCTAAAAGCGGAAATTACTCTACTTGATGGCACTTTATCAAAAAAGACTGAATTTGTTTCATTGAATTGAAAAATATTTGAATTTCACAGAGGCAGGCTGGCTCACTATGACTCACTTGGCATCTGGTTTGCATCTCAAATCATGTCACACAGGCAAAATATCCACTTATGTGCCTTGTGAGAGGTAAACATTCACCTAAAAATAGGCAAGGATACCAGAATTTCCCAGGAATGGATAACATTAAGCAGCCACTGTAATTTCCAAAATCTTGACAGGGACACAATAAGTGAATAGGCTGGAAATTCAAAACTGTTTCCAATTTTGAAATTTTATTTAACAGAGGCATATTATTCTTAGTGAAGGCGACCAGAATCAGATCACATTTAACATAAGGCATAATGAGGTAGACTGGTAGAAATGATAGACCATAAAAGGCAAAATGTAACAATTCTAGATGGGAAGTCGGAGGGAGACATTGATTTCAAACTAGAGTAGTTAGATGTCATATTATAAAACACAACTTTACAATATTTAGAGAACTCCCAAATATAAAAGGAGGTATCTTGAAGTTATCAAAAAGTTACTCAGTTTGGGTGGGGCAGCATCAGTAAAGTTTACAATGATATTAAACATTACTTTTTCTTTTAGGGGTATCATAGATATTTTTTTAAATAAGAAGTGGTGCAAAGCTACTGAATAACACATCGAAATTATTATTTTTAATTGGTGTTTAAAGATGGATCATATGTGCAGGCAATTTACATTAGACTGACAGGATCAGTTTTAGTTGAGTACTTGTAAACTGATAAAACAGGTTTCCTTAAAATTATTCTTGTTTTAGTAGTATTGGGGACTTATCTGTAATAACCTAATCCTTTGGGACGTTCCCAAAATCATGGGTGTTGAGACCTTGAGATATTAAAATAAGTTTAGTTGAAAAGTATCAGCATAGACATCTTAAAATTAGTGGCAAAATAAATTTACTTTGAGACAGAGCAATATTGAGTGGAACAGACCGATCAAAGTTAATGGCAACATGATCTGCTCAATTACGAACGGAGGTACATAGGTCTTTATTATTGGGTGGTGGAACAAAAACAAATCCATAGTTTTGGTTTGATTCCCTTTTAGACTGGTAAAGGCAATTCATCCATTTTAATATGTAATTTTTATAGAAATGTTATAATGTGAAAGACAAAACATACATACATACATATAGCATTGTAATAGAATTCATCACATGCATGTTAGAAGAATACTAATTAAATCTTATGAACTGCATACTTTTAGTGTTATTGTTGTGTTATGAGTTTGAGAAACATAATAAAAAACTAAAACTAAAAGGTCAATATTAGCTTCTCAAAACACCTTCATTTAAGTTGGTCTGTCTGTGTTGGAAAACCAATCCTGTGATTCTACAAAAAGGTTCACATATTAAACTAAACATCTGGGACCTATCATTAATCATGTAAATTAGAATCTCATAAGTGGTTATTTGGTTGATTTCAGCTAACCACATTTGATATGTTGGTCTTTTCTCATGACCATATCTTCTTAACACACATTCCTTTGCTGTCATTGCAAAATGTTGATAAGATCATATTTTAACATAGTTTGTATTCTCAATAATGTCTCCAATTGGGATTCTGTGTATTGTTGGGTCATTATATTTGTATTTTCTTATCTGAGGATTTTTGAGAGATGACACAAATATGCCTTGGTTCTAGAAGAACGTTATATATGACACATTTCAATACATATCTGTCTCTGCCGGCCTATAGTCAGGGATCCAGGTTTATCTATTGGTGCATCTATTTAGGTATAGTAATATATCAGTAAAGAGTAAGCCTAGAGACCATGTATGGGGTGCAGAACCACCTTATTAATGATATGGATACAGCGACACACAGTGGTGACCTAAAACTATCTAGGAGAGTTGGCCAATATCAGGACTCATTAGGAGCCCCTAGCTATATTCTCCTATAGTGCGTGCAGTGTGACCCTATACACAAGCGTTTGGTTGAAGGTTTAAGCAAGAGACCAGTAGTAAATGTAGATGTATACTAAGTGAAATAGCATACAATGCTAAGATAATTTTTCTTATCTCTCCACAGATACTCACCGATGATGTAACCAGTCGGGATGTAAGCATAAAGTCTATGCATGGTATGAATGATAGTATGATGTGCGAGTAGGGGTAGTTTCCCACTTGTTTGACCGAGAAAGGATTAGGCAATTCATAGGGATTCTTGAACAACTGGTCCTGAAAAAAGCCTCAGTATCTTTTAGGAAAGGATGTAGCCCACGAGGATGGATATTTGAATAATTAGACCGCACATAGTGTCCACATTTGATTTTAACTCTTTCGAGGCAATATTCTGATAATAAGGTTTGTTGCATATATGTTTGGTCAGGCAGCCTTTTAACCATTTACTGCTAGAACCCCTTGAAATATCAATAGGTGTGCCTTTGAAGAGATCCTGTTGAAGCCCGCAGTGGAAGTATTGACTCCTTCGCTAAAACTCTATGATGAAGTATGCCTTCAGGATTTCCTGAAGGGTGAGAGTTTTATAGTAAAAATCACTCACTAGCCGGTACCGCCCAGACGGACTGGACACGTATGGGACCCTATGTTTCGATTATATACAGTCATTTCAGCATTTCAGGGAATTTGGGGGATCCCGTCTGATATTCTCTCTCCCTCCCTTTGAGTATTAACCTGTTTTATTGCTACATGACATACCCAGCCATCCATATCTATCTATCTATCTCTCTCTCTCTCTCTCTCTCTCTCTCTCTCTCTCTATATATATATATATATATATATATATATTACCTACTGGCGGTCGCCAGTAGGTAGTTATAGTTAGGATAGTTTTCCATAGGAAATCCGCAACATTCTATTGGGAATAACTTGGTCGCAAATTGAAGGATCTGCCTCTAATTTTCCTCAACTTTGCCTTGCTGCGCTCCACTCCTTTCCTGAAAGTTTGGGGGGATTCGTCAAGCGGGGGCCGAGATAAAAGGGGGGTCCCAAAACGTGTTGTCCCCATGTTAATTTCCATAGGCGGTTGGACTCACTTTTAGCCCGAACGGCTGAATGGATTCCCACGAAACTTGGCAAAATTGTAGGGACTGGTAGCCTGATGTGCCTTTGCTATTTCTCAAGATATGTGCTCCAGAGGATTTTGAGTAATTTAGGTTAAAAAATATATATATATCTATAAGCGCGCCCCGGTACGCGCACCGGGGCGCGTACCAGCGCGCTACGCGAGTTCGAGAGCGGAAAGCTGATTGGCTCTCGGGTGTCTGTCAACATTCCAAACAGTCCGGAGCGGCCGCCATCTTGTGTCTCGGTAGGATCGAGACACAAGAGGTGGCAAAAACAAATGGGGGAAATGACCATAAGGGGGCAGGGTAGACCCCCCTGACCCCCTAGGTTTGATGTGGGGGCCATAAAAGGTCCCCGCGAGGCAAATTTGTTTTTTTTTTAAATCCGATTTTCGCGGGGGAAGCGCCCGGTATGCGCACCGGGGAGCGTACCAGGGAGCGTACCAAAGGGAAAACCCAGTGAAATAGTAAAATAATAATTTAAAGTGTGTAGTATCTTGGTTTTTCCTATAATCCTTCTCTACCTCTAATAGAATGTTCATGTGATGCATCTATCAGAATGTTGGTGATCTACCTGAGAGTTTACAGTTGGCTGGGCTGAGCACCATGATGGATGCTCCTGGTGGGGTCTCTCTATATAACTTGGAATAAAGCATCTCTTAAATATTTCATCACTTGTGGACTTCTCATAATTACAAAGTGCTTAGAGGTAGGGTAGCTTTGAATAGAGTTGTTGTGTTGTGTGGGTGATTTAAGTACCAACATGTAGATACCAATGCAGAGTCTTAAATTCAATGTACACCTTTTTTTCTGTAGATATCTTGCATGTTGTTACAGAAGTTATTGTGGTATATGGAATCCATACTATAGTCTGTCAGGAAAGCAGAAACAGATCCTTTAAGCACTCCCTGAGAAGACCTAGGGGATCATGGGTAGTCTACCCTGCTCCCTTATGATGTTTTAAAATTGCACAGTATACTGTAAGTTTCACTTTATACTATAATATAAACATAATCATTGTGGTAGTACTTCATGAATTAGATATAAAAAAGAATAATGTCTCAAACAATTTTTAATTATTAAATACAAATTTATTGGTTAGAATTTTCATAGTTTAATAAAAACTTCCAGCATTAGATCATCTGGAATCTCCTCAAAAATGCATGTTTCAATATCTTGTAAACATTCAATAAATTGTTGATCCAAAGACTGATCCATAAAATCCTCTTCAACAAAATCTTCATTAAGAATCTCCTAATTTGTAATCTCGAAAGAAACATTGATGTTTTATTGTTCCCCTTCCATTTTCTTGCTGTAAATTGCATAAAAAATAACTATATCAGTAGAGTTAGGGCACTGTTGGGTTTAAGTTCAGACAGGTAGTTCTGATTTTTTAACAGTGAAGTTAACTTTGGGCAGTGTATGGTATCAGGCAGGAAGTAGAAATATAAAAAAGTGCCTGTGAAGAAGCGTAAGTAAATTCATAATTATAGCAGAGAAGCCTAAGTCAATCCATAAATATAACAGAGGAGCATATCTCTATCTATAACTATAGCAGAGGGACAGTAAATAACTATCAGAAAACGTTTTTACAAATTAACTTAAAGTGCCCCTTACAAATTAACAACTTACTTTACAGAGAGGTGAAGAAGAAAAAATGCGAAAATCCTTTCAAGATGTACCTCAGGTAGTTGTAGTCAAAATGGCCGTGTTTCCCTCTCATTTTTCATTTATATTCATGTACATAACCAATCAAATGTCAAGAAAAAACGTAGAAAATGAAAGTAACATTTTAATTGGTTGTAAATTCTAACACTTCATATGTGTTTTTGTCATGTAATTTACCTCAGGGTATTTAGACAGTGCTACAGCTCAAATGGCTCAATGGAATTCCACCAAATTTGGGAAAATGGTCGGGACTGGTATGTAGTAGGGCCTATTCTATATTTGGTGAAAGTGTCTCGAGTGGTTTTTATGTAAATTAACTTTTAAAATTTTTGGGGAGCGCCTCCCGGTGCGCGCCCCGGTACGCGTACCGATTCAAAAAGGGGGTGGTGATGGACAGAGTACGCGTATGGCAGCGCGACGGGAGTCCTCCATCTTGTGTTTCGGTAGATTTGAGACACAAGACGGAGGACAAACAACATTGGGAATGGGTAAAAGGGGGCACGGTAGACACCCCCTGACCCCCTAGGTTTTCTGAGGGGGGCTTAGGAGGCCCATATAGGCGAATAAACAAAAACAATTTTTTATTTTTCGCGGGGGGAGCGCCCGGTACGCGTACCAGGGAGCGTACCGGGGAGCGTACTTTGGTGAAAAAAGTTAGAGTAAAATAATCATTTGGAGTGATCAGAGGTAGGGTAGCCCTGAAAAGAGCTTTTGGGTTCTGTGGCTGATTTAGGTACCTACAAGTAGGTTCCAATGCACAGTCTTATATTCAGGAGGAATATTCTATTCCCCTCATCTGAGAAGTGCACACCATCTTGCATGTTGTAACACAAGTTATTGTTGTATATTGAACCCATTCCATAGTCTCTCATGTAAGCAGAAACAGATTTATTCACATGTTTCCGTGCTTTCTCAAATTGTGGACAAAATTGGTTGGACCACTTCCATTTCTGTCTTTGGCATATATTGGAAAATACCAAGGCAGTTTGAGGAAAAAGTGCCATCAATTGCTCACAGGTGTCCTTTAAAAGCATTTCCAGACCTACCCCAGTCAAAGTGCCTAAGTCATTTCCACCACAGTGCAGAATTATGAGGTGAGGGTGTGGCAGATGCAAAAAGGTTCTCACCAATGGTATCAATTGATGACATCTCAATCCTCTCTGGCCAATCCATTTGATGTTCACATTTGGTAAATCAAGGTTGTGAAAATTTCTGGTAGCTGCATACCTTTGAGCCCAGTGGATGTAGCTATGTCCAATAATCCAGACAGAATACATGGTAAGAGGAAGTTCTGGTGCAGTCAGATGAAGTGTGGGAATGAAATGGCAGTTGGAACAGTAGGAGTTTGCACAAAAAAAACTGTGGAGTTTCAGTGCTCTTGAATCACAAGCAATGATTGGTGGATTCAGATAGTTGAAAACTGAAAGTTAGGGTGCTTGGTTCTGTTCTGTGAAAGAAGCAATTTGAATGGTTAAGAAAAAGTCATTTAAAGAAACATTGCACTGGATAAGCTGGTGTATTAAGAGGTCAAACATCCTTGCTAAATTCAATTGCAACATTGTAGAATAAACTTTTAAACCTGAGAGCTCAGTAAGAGGGAGTTGCTATGGTAACAGATATAAAGGGCTGAGGGGGTGAAGGGTGTTAGTATGAAAATAGAGAGGGAAGAGTTTTGATTGGTTACCATGAGGAATATGTGTGTAGAATGAGAGGTTCTCTGTGCCATTCATGGTTGCAGTGCCTGGAGTACATATCTTTTGCTCTGCTAAAGGAATATTGGTGTGTGTGTCTGACACTGTTCTCAATCTCCTAAAGCATTTGTAAAGGTGAGTAATAATTCATTTAATATAGATAGAGACTTGTATACTCTATGGAGAAGATTTGGAAGCAAATTTTGGTTTTTTAATGTTGCTTTGTGTCATGTTTTTTGATAATGCTTGGTAAAAAGTTTTTACTGCATAGAGGAATTGTATTTTGTAAAATTGTGAAGTTTCAGTAGTGACATGGAATGCTTGTACATAGGACCTGTGCTGTGTTTCTTAAATGTGTTGTGAAAAACGATTTTGGGGAAAATGAATGGCTTTTACATTTTTGAGAAGGAATAAATAGTGTCTGCATGCTTAAAGAAATAAATGTGACCCTTTCACAATTATATTACCTGTGTTAACTCAGAGTAGGAAGCACATTGAGTTTCTTTGCTGTTGGTTTGTGTCATGTTTTTTGATAATGGTTGAATTTCAGTAGTGTCAGGTACCCCACAAGACTCACCCGGGCTTGTGAGGCAATCCCGCAGAGACGACAGAAACCACCGCCCCTGATCCCAACAAACCCCCACGGGGAATAACGCCCGACAAGGATGAGATGGATCCAGGGATGGAGGCCAAAAGGAACCAAGGAAGTGGCTTTGGTGGTAGGGACGTTGGGAAGGGTCTTGGCACAGCTGAGGGAACAAGAAACACCAGATTAGGGCTAGGTACTACGCTCGTGCTGGATAACACCCCACAAGACACATGCAGACAGGAGCCCCTGTTTCTGACACTCACCACAAATTGTTGTTCGGGTTGACTCAATGAAGAGGTCAGTGAAGTGTCGTCCAGCAGCCTGACGTCCGTGGCAAGGAAAACGAAAAATGAGGTGCTTCTGCGCCAGGACCACCAAAGAACCAAAAGAACTCAAAGGAAGGCGCTTCTGCGCTGAAAAGGAGGCAAGAACAAGAACTCCAGGGTAAGCGCTATAGCGCGGCCCAAATGTACAATGCTCCTACGCTTTCTGCGTGTAGGAGCCAAGCAGTAGCGCTTCTGCGCCACCACCAAAGTAAAGGTATGTCCAAATTATAATGTTAAAGCGCTCCTGCGCCTCGGGCAAAACAACGGAGGAACAAGGATTTAAAGTGCACCTGCACTTTGTAATACAAACAAGCAGTAACGCTCCTGCGCCACTGCCAACAAAACGAACTACGGCTGGAAAGTAGCAGCGTGCCTTTGCAGCTGCTTCGTGAATGAGTTATCAGCAGCGCTCCTGCGCGGCTGACATCCAAAGGTACAGACGGCAAGCAGTCACGTAACGCGTGAGGATTTGCAGCGTTACTGTGACCTGAAGAAACCTTCGGCGTCTGCTGGGCTCAAGCGCGTCTGTCGGGAAGAATCAGAAGCACCGATCCGGCGGCTTCACGCAATTTAAACGTGTTGGCCCGGAAGTGCTTGTTGCGGTGGAGGACTAGACCGGGACACCACTTACGGCCGGAAGTGAGTATCCCGATGTCTGCATGCATCCTGTGGCACCCGGGACTGCGGAAAGCCGCCACATGACAAGTAGTGAAATTGAATGCTTGTACATAGGACGTGTGCTGTGTTTCTTAAATGTGATGTGAAAAACGATTTTGGGGAAAATGAATGGCTTTTACATTTTTGAGAAGGAATAAATAGTGTCTGCATGATTAAAGAAATACATTTGAACCTTTTACAATGATGTCACCTGTGTTACCTCATACTAGGAAGCACATTGAGCTTCTTTGCTATTGGTTTGTGTCATGTTTTTTGATAATGCTTGGTATCAACATTTGCAAGATAGAGGATTTGTATTTTGTGAAATAGTGACGTTTCAGTAGTTGAATTGAATGCTTGTACATAGGACCTGTGCTGTGTTTCTTAAATGTGATGTGAAAAACGATTTTGGGGAAAATTAATGGCTTTTACATTTTTGAGAAGGAAAAAATAGTGTCTGCATGATTAAAGAAATACATTTGAACCTTTTACAATGATGTCACCTGTGTTACCTCATACTAGGAAGCACATTGAGCTTCTTTGCTGTTGGTTTGTGTCATGTTTTTTGATAATGCTTGGTATCAGCATTTGCAAGATAGAGGATTTGTATTTTGTGAAATAGTGAGGTTTCAGTAGTGAAATTGAATGCTTGTACATAGGACCTGTGCTGTGTTTCTTAAATGTGATGTGAAAAACGATTTTGGGGAAAATTAATGGCTTTTACATTTTTGCGAAGGAATAAATAGTGTCTGCATGATTAAAGAAATATATTTGAACCTTTTACAATGATGTCACCTGTGTTACCTCATACTAGGAAGCACATTGAGCTTCTTTGCTGTTGGTTTGTGTCATGTTTTTTGATAATGCTTGGTATCAACATTTGCAAGATAGAGGATTTGTATTTTGTGAAATAGTGAGGTTTCAGTAGTGAAATTGAATGCTTGTACTTAGGACCTGTGCTGTGTTTCTTAAATGTGATGTGAAAAACGATTTTGGGGAAAATGAATGGCTTTTACATTTTTGAGAAGGAATAAATAGTGTCTGCATGATTAAAGAAATACATTTGAACCTTTTACAATGATGTCACCTGTGTTACCTCATACTCGGAAGCACATTGAGCTTCTTTGCTGTTAGTTTGTGTCATGTTTTTTGATAATGCTTGGTATCAACATTTGCAAGATAGAGGATTTGTATTTTGTGAAATAGTGAGGTTTCAGTAGTGAAATTCAATGCTTGTACATAGGACCTGTGCTGTGTTTCTTAAATGTGATGTGAAAAACGATGTTGAGAAAAATCAATGGCATTTAGATTTTTGAGAAGGAATAAATAGTGTCTGCATGATTAAAGAAATACATTTGAACCTTTTACAATGTCACCTGTGTTACCTCATACTAGGAAGCACATTGAGCTTCTTTGCTGTTGCTTTGTGTCAGGTTTTTTTGATAATGCTTGGTATCAACATTTGCAAGATAGAGGATTTGTATTTTGTGAAATAGTGAGGTTTAGTAGTGAAATTGAATGCTTGTACATAGGACCTGTGCTGTGTTTCTTAAATGTGATGTGAAAAACGATTTTGAGGAAAATCAATGGCTTTTAGATTTTTGAGAAGGAATAAATAGTGTCTGCATGATTAAATAAATATATTTGAACCTTTCACAATGATGTCACCTGTGTTACCTCAGATTAGGAAGTAGATTGTGCAGATGAGGTGAGGCAAGTCCAGAGGTACAGAGGAGGTGAGGCCTGTGTTCAAGACTGTAGTGGGAGAGAGGCCTTTCCTGAGGAGCATAGGTGGTGAGGCCTGTGTCTAAGAGTGCAGTGGACTAGACTTCATGAAGCCTATCCCCCACTGCACTCTTAGACACAGGTCTCACCTTCTTTGTACCCCTGGACAGACCTCTCTTCCACTACACTCTTCAATACAGGCCTCACCTCCTCTGCACCCCTGGACAATCCTCACCTCATCTGCAACCCTGAATAGACCTCAACTCATCTGCATCCTTAGACAGGCCTCAGCTTATTTACACCCCTGGACACGCGTCACCTCATCTGCACCCAGTTACCATCAATTATACCCAATACATTGAGACCTGTCCAGAGGACACAGATGAGGTAAGGCTTGTCCAAGGGTTCAGAGGAAGTCAGTCCTCTCCACTGCACTCATGGATACTGAATGCTTGTACATAGGACCTGCGCTATGTGTCTAAAATGTTATTTAAAAAAAGATTTTGAGGAAAATCAATGGCTTTTACATTTTTGAGAAGGAATAAATAGTGTCTGCATGATTAAATAAATATATTTGAACCTTTCACAATGATGTCACCTGTGTTACCTCAGATTAGGAAGTAGATTGTGCAGATGAGGTGAGGCATGTCCAGAGGTACAGAGGAGGTGAGGCCTGTGTTCAAGACTGTAGTGGGAGAGACGCCTTTCTTGGGGAGCATAGGTGGTGAGGCCTGTGTCTAAGAGTGCAGTAGACTAGACTTCATGAAGCCTATCCCCCACTGCACTCTTAGACGCAGGCCTCACCTTCTTTGTACCCCTGGACAGACCTCTCTTCCACTACACTCTTCAATACAGGCCTCACCTCCTCTGAACCCCTGGACAATCCTCACCTCATCTGCAACCCTGAATAGACCTCAACTCATCTGCATCCTTAGACTGGCCTCAGCTTATTTACACTCCTGGACATACGTCATCTCATCTGCACCCAGTTACCATCAATTATACCCAATACATTGAGGCCTGTCCAGAGGACACAGATTAGGTAAGGCTTGCCCGAAGGTCAGAGGAGGTCAGTCCTCTCCACTGCACTCATGGATACTGAATGCTTGTACATTGGACCTGCGCTCTGTGTCTAAAATGTTATTTAAAAAAAGATTTTGAGGAAAATCAATGGCTTTTACATTTTTGAGAAGGAATAAATAGTGTCTGCATGATTAAATACATATATTTGAACCTTTCACAATGATGTCACCTGTGTTACCTCAGATTAGGAAGTAGATTGTGCAGATGAGGTGAGGCATGTCCAGAGGTACAGAGGAGGTGAGGCCTGTGTTCAAGACTGTAGTGGGAGAGAGGACTTTCCTGGGGAGCATAGGTGGTGAGGCCTGTGTCTAAGAGTGCAGTGGACTAGACTTCATGAGGCCTATCCCCCACTGCACTCTTAGACACAGGCCTCACCTTCTTTGTACCCCTGGACAGACCTCTCTTCCACTACACTCTTCAATACAGGCCTCACCTCCTCTGAACCCCTGGACAATCCTCACCTCATCTGCAACCCTGAATAGACCTCAACTCATCTGCATCCTTAGACTGGCCTCAGCTTATTTACACTCCTGGACATACGTCATCTCATCTGCACCCAGTTACCATCAATTATACCCAATACATTGAGGCCTGTCCAGAGGACACAGATTAGGTAAGGCTTGCCCGAAGGTCAGAGGAGGTCAGTCCTCTCCACTGCACTCATGGATACTGAATGCTTGTACATTGGACCTGCGCTCTGTGTCTAAAATGTTATTTAAAAAAAGATTTTGAGGAAAATCAATGGCTTTTACATTTTTGAGAAGGAATAAATAGTGTCTGCATGATTAAATAAATATATTTGAACCTTTCACAATGATGTCACCTGTGTTACCTCAGATTAGGAAGTAGGTTGTGCAGATGAGGTGAGGCATGTCCAGAGGTACAGAGGAGGTGAGGCCTGTGTTCAAGACTGTAGTGGGAGAGAGGACTTTCCTGGGGAGCATAGGTGGTGAGGCCTGTGTCTAAGAGTGCAGTGGACTAGACTTCATGAAGCCTATCCCCCACTGCACTCTTAGACACAGGCCTCACCTTCTTTGTACCCCTGGACAGACCTCTCTTCCACTACACTCTTCAACACAGGCCTCACCTCCTCTGCACCCCTGGACAATCCTCACCTCATCTGCAACCCTGAATAGACTGTTTGCTTATTGTCATTGCTTTGTTGTTTGGTAATAGTGGTCTATAATGTGTTATTTGTTTCTTTACCACAGATTGAAATCAAGATTTCAATAGTAAGGAAATATGCCCTCAAGGCAGAGGAGAAGAAAAGATGCCAAGCGGAAAAAATCAAAAACAGCAACGGAATTACAGTACTCCTCTACAACAAATACTTCAAAAAACAGGAAAAAAGCTCCCGGTAAGACAACTAAGTCTTTCTTACGGAACATATGTAGATAAAAAAAAAATGTTGGACAGAATGTAGAAAAAGAGAAGAGAGCGTGCAAATTTGAAGAGGAATGAGAGATCCCCAAAAATGTTACTACTGCAGCAGGAGACAATAATATGTATAGGAATAGAAGGCAAAATCAATTTAGGGACATTCGTAAACGAATATTTCGCAATAGGGTGGTTTTAAATTTGTTAAAAAATATTAAAAAAGGTAAACAGAGATCTGCTTTTTATAAGAAAAAGAAAAGTGTAGAGAAGATTGTTGATCAGGCTTTTCAAGTTAAGAAAAAATTATTTATTTTAATAATCAATAGAATTAGGACACTTAACAAGACAATTGATGTTTTCAAATCAAACAGTAAATGGAAAAGAGTAATTAATCGGACTAATTTTTGTAAAGTTTTTTCTGGAGAATGGATGCACAGTTCAAGTTGTGAGCCATTTTTTAATGAGGAGAGTTACTTCCAGGAGAATGATTTAGTGCATGCAGTTGACACCAGTGGTCGAGCATATGAGGTGAAAGACGGTTGTCCGATTGAAAAACAGAAACTTGTGCCTAGAGAACCAGAAGAGGTGTTAACTGATGAAGTTTTAGGGAGACGTACTAAGGATCCAGTGTACACTTGGAAGTGTAGTAGTATGTGTAGTGTGCGACAGGAATCAATCGATTTGTTTTGTAATTTCTTACGTACATATAGTAAGAAAAGTCTAAAACAGAAAATGAAGATGTTGCAAGACTTAGATCCTTGCAGAGTGAGAGAAAACACAGGTTTGCAAGGGCATTCACTGGCCTGTCTTTCTAGAAAAGTCTGTCAGAGTGTTTTTCATCATTTTAGGATGTTAGCAGTGCATCATAACAAAATGAGGAAATTAGTGAGAAGGTTATATTATGCAAAAAGTCCAGCACTTAAGCTTAAACAATTAAACTGTGCTCTTTTGCATGGAACTGAATTAGATGTGAAGAAGATTTGTGAAGAAATTGAGATTTGTTATTTTGGTGAAAAAGAGAACAGTGTAGAAATTGACACAGAAATTCAAGGTAATGTGGAAGACAATGTACAGATTTCAAGTACAGAAACGTTTGACCAGGAAATTACCAGGTTTAAGGTGAAATCAAGTGAAAGGCCGAATTTTACTTGTGTGTGTTGTCGACGAACTCATTATAAGCATAAAACTAGATTCGTTGATTTATACGTAAAAAGTGAAAAGATAAATAATTATGAGTGGAAGGATTTTGCAACTTATTTGTGGGTGGAGAATTCTTTTGATTTGATTTCTGATCAGCGTATTTGTAAATATTGTTATGATAAATTAAATCAAAACAGAATGCCTGCTAGAGCTGTTCATAATAATCTGGAGTTGGTAGACATTCCTCCTGAATTGATGGATTTAAATACATATGAGTCTATTTTGATTCAATGTGTCCATCCTTTTCAGGCAATTGTTCGCATGGAGCCTAAGATAGAGAAATTGCCTCCTTCAGATTTACAGAGAGGATTAAAGGGAAGAGTTGTTTATTTGCCTCTAGATTTCAAGAAAAATATTGATACAATTGGTGTAGAGAAAGTGGAAGAGGAACCTCTGGTTATTCTAGTTAATGGGGTTCCGACAAAGAGTAAGAAAATCTGGCAAGATTTAGTGGATGTTAGGAAAGTCAAAAAGGCAACGTTGTATTTGGTCAAAAACAATGAGTACTACAAACATGTATGTGTTGGAGCAGAGGAAACAGCTGCAGATGAAGACAGTGATTGTTCAGCTGGCCAAATTGAAAAAGTTGATGTGTCTAGAAGTGAAGAAATATATGAACATTATACTGTTCATCCTTTGCATTCCAAAGAAGTGATGGGGAATGCAATTGACTTGTTTCAAATGAAAGCAGCAAAAGGAAGTCCCATTAGTGTATGGGAAGAAAGTTTGGAAGCTCATTGTTTTCCACATTTATTTTCAACAGGTCGAGGTGGACGATATGACGATCGACCACTTCAAATTCCTGCATCTGAATATCGAACT
Organism: Lissotriton helveticus; assembly: GCF_964261635.1. Lineage (NCBI taxonomy): Eukaryota > Metazoa > Chordata > Amphibia > Caudata > Salamandridae > Lissotriton > Lissotriton helveticus. Next base: position 878,256,706 of record NC_136071.1, on the reverse strand, counting down.
TTAAGATTATATGCTGAAGATCCAAGGTTCGTCAATGCGTTCCATATTTGCTTCATCAACTGTATGAAAGTGACTTGTCTGGGCTTTCTTATGCAGTAAACCATATACTGAAAAGTGGAGCACATCTGCAAAATGTTTCGGCGAGGGACTTTATGGAGAAAGTCAATCTGCAAGATAATATTTTAGAATCTCATCTAATCAATCTCACGGCATGTCAGCGTGGTACAAATGAGTATTGGTACCGTCGTCATGGGGAATTGAAATGTATGGTAAGAAACTTAGGAACTCCAATTTCTACGAGAGGCAAATGCAAATATACAAAATATAGAATTCAAAACTGCTGGAGAACTGTGTTCTTTGGATCCAGTGAATGTATGCAGATATTTCAATCATAGATTTGAAGCTATGATGTCTTTTATTACCAACAAAAAAAATCCTCCCCTTGAAGAGGTTTTGGATTTCTTTTGGAGAAAGGAGTATCAAGAGAGAGGTGCTCCTCACATACATATGTTGTTGTGGATTAAAGATGCACCCAAATTTGGAACGGATTCGGATGAGACAATGATGAGCTTCATTGAAGAGTATTCAACATGTGCTGTTCCGAAAACTACCGAAGAAAACAGTTTAACCGCTACCGCGCTAGCGGGTTTTCCTGCTGTGCGCTGAAATAAAAACAATTGCGCGGTTTGTGACAAAGCCAGCTTGTCATCTGCGTAGCGCAGGTAACGCCCATGACGAGTTGGCTTTGTCATCCGCATCGAAGGGGTTAAGGCAACAAGTTGTACGCTTTCAATCCCATCGTTGTGGAAAGTACTGTCGACGAAAATTCAGAAACAAGGACAAGTTCTACACAAAATGTCGTTTCGGGTTTCCACGACCAGTGATTTCTAAAGGAAAAGTAAATAATTTGATGTCTTCTCTGCGACATACTGTGACGAGGAAATCCCAAAAAAAACATACAATTTAAAAAGAAACGAAAAATCCAAGTACATCAACGACTACAACCCAGTGATTTTGTCCATGTGGAATGCTAACATGGATATTCAGTTCGTTGCTGACAACTCTATTGCTGTGGCTCGATATGTGACGTCTTACATCACAAAAAAAGAAAAGACAGAACTAAAGGAAATGTGGGAGGATATTTCACATGAAAAGAGTCTAAGCAAGAAATTATACAGTTACAGTCTGAAGATGTTGTCACATCGAGAAATTGGAGCATATGAATGTTCTGATCGATTGTCATCAGCAAGTCTATATGCCAAATCTAGAACCATCATTTGGGTGAGTCTAGGTCTTGCTGCAACACGAAACCGAGTTTTGAAATCTGTACAAGAAATAGAGTATTTGGCGGAGAAAGAACCAGAAAGTACAGATATTTTGAAGACAAACATGTTGGATACATACTATCCAAATAGAAGTCCTTACCTTGAGAACGCTTGTCTCTATGAAGTTCTGCAAAGATATATTTATAAGAGGAACATCCGAGAAGATATCAATATTGGAATATATGCTGTCATAGGATGTGAAGGATGTCTAGTGAAACAGAAAAGGTCATTTGATTAATCATCGAAAATTGAGTTGCGAAAATCCAGACAAAAGGGAATTTTACTATTTGGCTCTTTTGCAACTCTTTAAACCATGGCATACAGAAGAGGAACTACTTGGAATTTTTTTCTGTTACGAAGACTCTTTTAATGCAACCAAGGATACCATAGAATGTCCTGTTTTTCCAAATTATCTGCAAATCTTGAACGAAGAAATAGAGCAAGAAGCAACAATTGCTGCAGAGATTGCGAGAGACAGTTCTCAAGACAGTCAGAGTTCTACTTCATTGAGTCAGGATCCACTAGGAGGACCAATTACTCAAAATGAGGCTGCCACTGCCATGGATCAGGTGGAAAGAGCTATGGAACAAGCTGAAGAGGATGTAGTTAACTTAGAAGATTTGGTGAAACAACTAAACATTGAGCAGAAACAGATATATGACGAAGTCACAGAACAGGTTGAAGATGGATTCAGTCATGAGAAAATAGAGTGCTCATGTACATCATTTAAGCCTGTCCGACTGTATGTGAGTGGAGAAGCGGGAACTGGAAAAAGTTTTCTGATTAAAACAATTGCAACTTATCTGCAGAAAAGGACTGAATCAGCGTTGTCTTGTGTTGTTACTGCTCCAACTGGGCTTGCAGCACATAACATTAAAGGGATTACTTTACATCGTTTACTGATGCTACCAGTTGAGCATGATAACAAATTACAATACCACAAGCTATCTGGAGATGCTTGTTCTGAAGTTTCAACGATCCTGAGGAAAATGAAACTTCTTATCATTGATGAGGTAAGCATGGTCTCAAATCTAATGCTTGCTTTTGTGCATTTGAGAATGCAAGAAATTCTTAGAACAGACTATGATGTCTTATTCGGAGGAAAACACATTATTGTTTTTGGAGATCTACTGCAGTTGACTCCAGTGAAAGGACAACCAGTGTTTAAAATGGTCACGCATGAAGATACCAGGAAGTGCCTAAGAAGCATTGGAAACGTTAATATATGGTTAAATTTCAAATATGCAGAACTACTTCAAAATATGCGACAGGCAAAGGATGAAGATTATAAAAATATTCTACAAGATGTAAGAATCGGAAAAGTAAGTGAGCATGGGAAAGAAGCTTTACATGCACGATTAATTTCAAATTTTTATCCAAATGAAAACATTCTTCCAGAGAAGATTTTTAAGAAAATTAACGAGAACAAATCTGGGATATGTTTGATGCCAACTCTGAAAGAATGTTCCATCTTCAACAACAAAATGTTAAAGTTAGAAAATGAAGAGATTGTGAAACTGGAAGCTATAGATAAAATAGAGCATATGGGAGCAACAATTATTTTGTCAGAAAATTTGAAATCAAAATTGGATTCATTAGAGAAGAGTATATCTAAAACTGCTGGTTTTGAAAAGACTCTGAATGTGTGTTTAAATTGTCATATCATTTTGAGAAGGAATTTAAATGTTGAAAGAGGTCTGGTAAATGGAGCAATGGGTCATGTTCCTGATTTTGTGAATTATAAAAATAGAGATAGAATTGAAATTTTTAAAATTAAATTTGATGGCATTGACGAAATAGAACAAATTTGTGGTTGTTCAACTAGATTTTTGCTTGTGAAAGACTTATATGTTCGCCGAAAACAGTTTCCTGTTTGTTTGGCATATGCGGTGACAATTCATAAATCTCAAGGTTTAAGTGTAGATAGTGCTTTGGTGAACATTGGAAGTTCTGTGTTTAAAGAGGGTATGGCATATGTGGCATTATCACGAGTCAGAACTTTATCAGGATTGTACTTGATTGAGTGTGATGAAACAAAGATTTGTGCTGAACTAGATTGTGTTAAAGAATACAATAGGTTAAGAAGAGAGTATGCTACACATTTGCCTCAATATCCTCTGTTTGAAAAACGTGTGGTAGGCCGAAAAAGAAGAAATGAGAATAATTGAAGTGAGGTAGTAGCAAGAAGACAAAAAGTAGATGAAACTGTAATTGTAAGCAGAAAGAAAAAGGATTCTGTTGAAGATGTTGTTGGATTTCAGTTTGAAAACAGTTCTGGTGTCAACTGCTATGCTAATGTAGTGCTTAATGTTGTTTTTTTTCTTCAAAATGTACAAGAACAGATTGTTGAAAATCAGGATGAAACATTCTGCTGTTTATTGAATTCTGTGTTTGAGAAATGTAGCAGTGATAGAGCAAACATAGAAAGTGTTTCAGAAATTCGAAATCTTCTAGACATATGTTCTGGTCAAAATCAGTTTTCACAGAATATTCAGCAGGATTGTCAGGAATTTTTAATGTATATGTTTGATGTATTGGAAGATGAAGGTGTAGATATAAAAAATCTTTTTAGCCTTTCTTATCAATGGCAGCATGACTGCGACAACTGTAGTTTATCAAGTAGTACTAGAATAGACACTGAAAGATTTATATATTTGACTTTACCAGACTGCAAATCAGTGTCTTTTAATAATCTAGTTAAAGCAGCTGATCACAATATGGTGTGTACCCAATGTAAGTCTGCAATGCTGTCCACATTATTTTTACAAACTTATGGTAAATATGTCATTTTAATGTTCCAACGATGTAGACCTGATGGAAGTAAATTGTCAACTTCTATTAAAAATTTCGTGGCTTCTCAGTTATCAATTTCAGGAAGAACTTTTGCAACTGTAGCTATTATTTATCATGACGGTCCTTCAACAACATCAGGGCACTACACATGCTATTTAAAATGTCGTAAAGGTTGGACTAACTGTAATGATACTCATTTGACTTTCAAACAACGTTTGACTTTTGACTTAAAAAATTCATACCTAGTGTTTTTAGAACCAAAATTTAAGTAAAGGTAATTGGCCTATGAAGACGGGAGCACTTAATAAAAGTTAGTCTGCTGTTTAAAATTATATTGTGAGTAAAAGTGATGAAGATAATATAAACATTATAGTTCTCATAAAGGTACGGTAAGTGGATCGCATAGTAAGTGATATCAGTATTATAGGAAATGTTCAACATGAGAGAGTCAGAGCTGGAATTATGAATATTTAAATATTGTGAAAATGTTGTTTGAGCCTTTCTTTCAGAACGTCGGGAAAACGGTAATTTTAGAATTTGTTTTAAGTAATTTGAAAATATACTCATACATCTGACACTATTTGGCCTTAAGGAAAGGTGAAGGAATGAGCAAAGAGTCATGACTGAAAAAAAGGAGTATATGAAAACATTGAAACATATTTCAGATGTTCTTCAAGCTTTTCTTCTAGAAAGTCGATGAAATGGAATTTTTAGAGAACAGCAGAGTACTTTCCAACGAAAAGGACCTTCATGATCTGTTTGAATATCCCCTTGCATATAGCGCTACACGCTGGAAGCCTGCAGTCATTTTAAAAGCCCCGTTTTGTCCTTTTGGTTTATTTAATTTTGCTCGCTTTTTACCTTGGTTTTATTTACAGATTAGAATTGTTTAGATATTCATAGTTGCCCTATCTGTGCCCTTAGACACGGATCGCATTGCTGCACTATAAAATCCTGCTGCATTCACCGCCATTTGGGCGGCCCGGTCCCCGCGCTTTGTTTTCCTGGGGCGCCATCTTGGTTCGGTCTCAGAAGCACTCCTCAGCCATTCGCTGAAGCCGACACGTGGACTTAGAGGCTGTAATTGGTGCTTGTATTTAAGTCGGGTAGGAGAGACCTTTACTTCTGTTTGAATATCGCCTTGCATATAGCGCTACGCGCTGGAAGCCTGCAGTCATTTTAAAAGCCCCGTTTTGTCGTTTTGGTTTATTTAATTTTGCTCGCTTTTTACCTTGGTTTTAATTACAGATTAGAATTGTTTAGATATTCATAGTTGCCCTACCTGTGCCCTTAGACACGGATCGCATTGCTGCACTATAAAATACTGCTGCATTCACCGCCATTTGGGCGGCCCGGTCCCCGCGCTTTGTTTTCCTGGGGCGCCATCTTGGGTCGGTCTCAGAAGCACTCCTCAGCCATTCGCTGAAGCCGACACGTGGACTGGCTAGAGGCTGTAATTGGTGCTTGTATTTAAGTCGGGTAGGAGAGACCTTTACTTCTGTTTGAATATCGCCTTGCATATAGCGCTACGCGCTGGAAGCCTGCAGGCATTTTAAAAGCCCAGTTTTGTCGTTTTGGTTTATTTAATTTTGCTCGCTTTTTACCTTGGTTTTAATTACAGATTAGAATTGTTTAGATATTCATAGTTGCCCTACCTGTGCCCTTAGACACGGATCGCATTGCTGCACTATAAAATCCTGCTGCATTCACCGCCATTTGGGCGGCCCGGTCCCCGCGCTTTGTTTTCCTGGGGCGCCATCTTGGGTCGGTCTCAGAAGCACTCCTCAGCCATTCGCTGAAGCCGACACGTGGACTGGCTAGAGGCTGTAATTGGTGCTTGTATTTAAGTCGGGTAGGAGAGACCTTTACTTCTGTTTGAATATCGCCTTGCATATAGCGCTACGCGCTGGAAGCCTGCAGTCATTTTAAAAGTCCCGTTTTGTCGTTTTGGTTAATTTAATTTTGCTCGCTTTTTACCTTGGTTTTAATTACAGATTAGAATTGTTTAGATATTCATAGTTGCCCTACCTGTGCCCTTAGACACGGATCGCATTGCTGCACTATAAAATCCTGCTGCATTCACCGCCATTTGGGCGGCCCGGTCCCCGCGCTTTGTTTTCCTGGGGCGCCATCTTGGGTCGGTCTCAGAAGCACTCCTCAGCCATTCGCTGAGGCCGACACGTGGACTCGCTAGAGCCCTACATAATTAGTAGGGTATGGCGCGCAGCGTGTACGCCACAGTGACGCCGGAGTCACGCCAGAGTACAGCCCGTCTGCGCCCGTCCGTGCCGAGGACGTGCTGGACGGCTGGACTATGGACTTAGAAGATGCCTCTGTCTCCCCTTTTAAGTATACCCGCCATGAGATGGTACGCCTGAAACCCCGTAGCCTCATCTGTTCGCATACCTACGAACCATACAAACTTCTTCGCCCTCTGCGATGTGGCTGTTGCCACACATGTTTGTCTGTCAATCCCTCTCCCCCTCACCCCTCAGTTGACCGCCCCGCTGTCACTGGACCTATGACAGTCGGAGTAGAAGGCATCTTGATCAACGCCCGCTCCCTTGTTAAGAACAATATAATGTTTAGGGAGATGGTTCTCGATAGAAAGCCGGCTCTAGTGTTTATTACGGAAACCTGGGCTAAAGAGTCATCTGGCCCTGACTTGATCGAAGCGGTCCCAGAAGGGTACTGTCTGACTAGACTGGACAGACAGGGGCGAGTGGGAGGGGGGATAGCGATCCTTTATCAAGACCACTTGTATTGCCACACAGTATCTATATCCGACTTTCCGGATAGCTTTCAAGCCCTCCACTTCACCGTAAAGGAAGGGCAAATCCCTTTTTTCAACGGAATTCTGTTGTATCGCCCTCCGGGCTCGAGGACTGAGTTCACAAACAACTTCCTCCAGTCCCTGGAACCTTACTTTGGTCGTGATAACTTCTCCATTTTGGGAGATTTTAATTATCATCTAGAACGACTAGATCTATCTGACACTTCTTGTCTTATAGATGCCCTGGTCTCCTGTGGACTCACGCAGCGAGTCAGCGGCGCTACTCATCGTGCAGGCCATACACTAGATGGCATTTTCTCTAATGACCAGCGTTTGACCATCATGGATCCGGTACATCTATCCTGGTCGGATCACCTTGCGGTTCCATTTCTTTTGGAATACCCACGGATGGATGGAAATAAAACAGGGAAGCACACTAAGGAAACTGGCAGAAACTTTAGGAATATTGGCAATGATTCCTTTTCGCCATGGGTGGCTAGCCTTTCCGCTATCAGCATGGACAATGTTCAGACTACGGTCGGTCACTTTGAACAGGTCATCACTGAGGCCCTGAATGAACTTGCCCCACTTCAAACCCGCTGCCGAGCTAGGAAGAGACCCTCTGCCCCATGGTACTCGGAATCCCTCAGACTCCTCAGGCAAGAAGTGAGGAGGATGGAGAGGCTCTGGCATTCGAGCTGGGACTTCAGGAACAAGGAAGCCCATAAACTTCTGGTCAGAAAATACAAATCTGAGATTGTGCAGGCCAAGCAAGATTACTTTGTGGCCATGACAACCTCGCTCTCCTCGTCGAAGGAGCTCTTTAGAATCGTTGATTCCTTAGTCAACCTTCAAATACCTGACCCTGTCGCACCTTCACAAGATCTATGCGATAATATTGCGTCCTTCTTTCATTCTAAGATACAGGACATCTATCTGGCTCTTGAGGTACAAAGAGCCTCATTCAGTGGGCCCCCTGCCTTGGTTCAGACAAATATGACCACGCCAGACATCTCCCCACGGAGCACCCTGGACTCTTTCCCCCTGCTCACTCTGCAAGACCTGGAGATTTTGCTCAATAAAACTAAATCTGGCTCCCCCCTAGATATTTGCCCATTGAGGATCATCAAGCAGTGTAGAGAAACCTTCCTACCGCCTCTACTAGAAATTATGAATCTAGTCTTGAGGGACGGTGTCTTCCCCTCGGAGTGGAAGAGTGCAGTAGTGAAACCTCTGCTGAAGAAGGCTTCCCTCGACCCGGAGGTCCTAAAAAACTTCCGGCCAATCTCACTGCTCCCAGCCCCTGCGAAGATGCTTGAGGTACATCTAAACAAGCATCTTGCCGCCTTTGTGGATAGCTCGGGCTGCCTGGACTTCTCCCAGCATGGATTCAGGAGGGAACACAGCACTGAGTCGGCCCTTACTATTGTGCTCGATAAGATCCGCACTCAAGTAGATGGGGGCCAGACCACCCTCCTAGTCCTGTTGGATCTAACTGCGGCTTTTGATACCCTCTCCCCCTCAGTACTTACATGTCGTCTGAGGGAAGTGGGAGTGAAGGGCGCAGCTCTAGATCTTTTGACCTCCTTCCTTGTTGGAAGGGAACAAAGAGTGAAGCTGGGAGAGTGTCTATCTCCATCCCGACCTGTGCTGTGTGGGGTCCCGCAGGGGTCGGCTCTTAGTCCGACCCTATTTAATATCTACGTGACCCCACTGGCCAGATTAATTAGATCATTCGGGATGGAGGTAGTCTCTTACGCTGATGACACCCAAATCCTCGTCTCTCTTTCCCATTCAGATGTACCAACCGCCTCCAATTTTAGATCTTGTATGGAGGCGGTCGGTCTGTGGATGATCCACAATTCACTTAAGCTGAATGGGGAGAAGACGGAGGTGATGGTGTTCGGAGGGAATGAGGACACATGGTCAGCCAGCTGGTGGCCTGACTCGTTAGGAATATGTCCCTCCCCCACAGCATCTGCTAAGAACCTTGGGGTGATGATAACCCTGCCCTGGACATGAGCAGACAGGTTAGTAGAACCATCTCCACCTGTTGGGGCATCATTCACACCCTCAGAAGAATGAGGAAGTATCTTTCCCTGCAGTCCAGAAAACAAATAGCTGTCGCTCTCATTGGCTCACGACTGGACTACTGCAATGCGCTGTATGCGGGCCTAAATAGGAGCCTTCTGCAGCGCTTGCAGGTAGTCCAGAACGCCGCAGCCAGATTTGTTTTAGATATCCCCAAACGCGCCTCGGCCACGTTGGCCAGGAAAGCGCTACACTGGCTGCCGGTAGAACACTGAGTGCGCTTCAAAGTCCTATGCATGACTTACAGAGCCATTGCAAAGAACAGTGCCATGGGAGTCGGCTCCATCATTTCCCATTACACCCCTGGGAGAGCCCTGCGCTCCTCCAAGAAATTGCTCCTGACAGTCCCCCGCATACGCAGAGCCAAGTGGGGTGGCAGGGCTTTTTCTACTCTTGCCCCTAAATGGTGGAATGACCTTCCCCTTGATCTCAGGTCCTTACCTTCCCTGCAGAAATTCCGTAGTGCCCTTAAAACTCGCCTTTTCCTGCAAGCCTATATGTAAGGTTGTACATTCCCACTCTGATCTGATTGTTAGGCGCCTTGATACCTGCGGGTTATTGTTCTGCGCAATATACATTTTTATCAAATCAAATCAATGTACTATTTGGCCTAAAGGAAAAGTAAGTGAATGAAAGATTAGTGTACATTTGTGATTTGTAAGTTTAGATGGGTTTTTTTTAAAACACAATCTTTTTGATTGTGTTTTTTTCCCCGCTGTCATATGATGAGTAGTTTGAACTCACTGTTTTAAGTGAAATTCAATATATTCTGAGAACAGCAAAAATAAACTATGTAACTCACTTATAATGTCTTTCTCTCACTCTGTTTCACCCCTGTTCCTTTACTCCAATTCTTTCACAACCCCTCATTCCCATTTCAACTGTCTGCATCCCCTCTCTCCCTTGCACCACTTTTCAGCTTTCAGTCTCTCTGCTTTACTTCCCTTTTCCGTCTTTTCCTCCTTTAGTAATTCCTCTTTACTCACTCAGCAGTATTGTCGCACTCTATCACTATAACTCACCCACTCTCCCTCGCTTATCTTTGTTTGCTCCTTTCTTTTGACCTCTTCTCTCTATTTTCCGTTCACTACCTCTATGTCCTTAGTCCCTCACTCTCCTTGTGTTATGTTCACTTGTGTTTATCTACCTTCTATCATTTCTCTTACAACAACTTCACTGCTCCTCTCTCATCGTTCTTCATCACATTTCTTTTACTCTGGTTCCATTACTACCCCTCATTTCCTATCTTTCAGTGTCCTTCTCTTTACTTTCATCACCGAATCACTTCCTCTCAGTACCACTGTTTTAGTCCTCTTCTCCTCTTTCCTTTTTTTGCTCCCTTACTCATTTCCTTTCCTCACTCATTGTACTCCACTTCACTCAGTCCTTCTCTTAGTCTCTCTGTCTACTAACTTCCTCACTCCTTTTCCCTCAATCCTTCTATATTATCCTCTCTCCCTTCATCCCTTCACTCTATGACTCTCATTCACTTACCCTCAGTTATCTTCCATTCCTCATTCTTCTAAATGCATCCTTAATTAGACTCCTTTCCCTCCTAGTCATTATCTTTTTACTTACTCCTGCTTCCTGATTTAGTTTTGCTAACTCACATTCTTTTAGTATCTTTCTTACCTTCAGTTCATTTCTCTCCTCTTCTCTTCCTCTCTGTCAGTGAATCTATATGCCTTACTCTTAGTAATTTGCTCTCCTTCTATTTCTTTTTCCCTCTTTTTGTCCTTCTACCTTACTTTATTTCCTTTTCTGTGTCCTTCACTCTTACTTTATTTCTAAATACACTGATATGATTTTTAACCTCTTCATTTGTATCTTTTATTTTAAAATACATATTTTACTAATTATAACTTATTTTTTCTTCTCTCTTTCACAGATACAAAGTGTAGTAAAAAAATGTAATTAAAGTTACATTAATTATATGGTATGTGTGACTAAAAAAATGTAGTTTGTCATCACCCTTTGCTTTAACCTCACTACTATCTTCTCACCCTACCTCACTCCTGTTTCTTTACTCTGCTTCCCTCACTTATTCTTATCCTCCATGTTTACTCCCCTTTCCCTAACTCCCCTCCCACATTCAACTTATTTCAGTCCCCATTCTTTACTTCCCTTACCCTTTGTTCCCTTCCTTTGCTCCCTCACTCATTCTCTTTCCCTTAATCATTTACTTCACTCCTACACACACACCTCACCCCCCCACCACACACCCACACCTCTGACACACACCCCCCACACACACCACACACACACCTCACACACACACACACACACACCCACACACACACTCCTCACACACACACACCCACCCACACATCCCACACACACACACACCCCACACACATACCCCCCACACCCACACACCCCCACACATATCTCACACACCCACACCTCCACCCACACCCAAACACCCCACACACCCACACCCACACACACACCTTACACATCCACACCCCCACCTACACCCACACACACCCCCACCCACACACACCTCACTCCTCCCCCCCACACACACACCTCACAGACACACCCACACATCCTACACACACACACACACACACCCCACACACATACCCCCCACACATACACACCCCACACCCACCCCACCCCCACACACACACACACTCATTATTATTATTATTATTTTTTTGAGGGGGTGCACCCCCCGGTACACGTACCGGTACACGTACCGGTATGCGTACCCTGGAGAAAAAAAGAAAGACAGAGGTTTTTTTTTTAAATGTAGCATTTTTAAATAAATTGGAGGTAGTTCTGAAAAGAACTGTTTTTTTTAATTCTTTTTGTTGTTTTATATTTTTTTATTGTTTTTTGAACATTTTTTACTTTCTTTTGGCTTTTCTGAACAATATTTATATTTTTTTGTAGTTTTTCTGGGGTCAAACAAAACACAGGGAATTGCAAAGTTGCTTGCTGCAGTGATGGTTGTCTGCAGCTAGATTGAGTAAAGTGATGCTTTGCTCACCATATGAAATTGTTGTGTTGCAATATTTGCAAACAAATTTAAAATTTGCAAACCTGGTTTGTACATTAGGGACCATCTCCCTAGCCTCTGCACCCGATGGAGTGGGTTGATTGGAGGCGCTTGAAGAAAAAGGATGGGGAGGGTTCTTGGTCAGTTTCCTGACCTCTGCTGCCGAATAATTGTTCGGGTGCTTCCTCTGCATATGTCGAATCATAGTGTGGTTCCCAAAAGAATACTTCTTCTTTGGGTTCCCTCTTGACAGTTGTTCGCCACAGATGAGGCAAGTCACCTTAGCTGCATTCACTTTTTTGGCGCCCCTTGGCATCTTGTAAAAGTTCCAAATAAAATGTTCCTTGGGTCTGTATGGGGGATTGTCCTCAGGCAGAAAGTGCCTCTCCTCCTCCTCCTCCTCTTCGTCCTCTTCTTCTTCTTCTTCTTGACCACCAATGTGGTCTTGTGGTGGTCCCAGTGGTGGTGGTGGTGCAGATGCACCTGCAGCTGCTACTAGTGAAGCCATTTCTCACAGAATGAATGCAGGTCTTCTTCACTCAAACAACAAAGTGAAAATGAGGAATAAAGGAGGGGTCTTTCATCATTTGGAAAACAAAACTGTTGTGAACCAATCAAAAGTGTCATTTTCAGGTCTCATGACCTGGGCTTTCTCATCATTTGGAAACCAAAAGTGTTCTGAACCAATCAAAAGTGTTATTTTCAGGTCACATGACGCGCCCGGCGGCGCTTACGTTGCGCGATCGTATGCGCTCGGGTGCTTCCGTGTGCGCTTACGTAGTGCGTCATATGACGCATCACGCGGCTACGCGATACGTCACGATGTTGTTTTCGTTCAGGGGAATAGCGCTAACGGGACGCTCACCGGTACGCACCCCGGGGCGCGCCAAAGCACTGCGCTTACCGGTGAGTGCATCGGTACGCGCCCCAGGAGCGCTCCGGGGCAAAAAAAAATAAAATACTATTACATAATTATACAATACAAAATTCGTTATAAAAAATATTACTTTTCATACCTATAGAGATTTGCTATAAAAAAAACATTGAAATTCACTGAATAAACCATAGGTTTCACACCAGTTATAGTTAGGAATTAGCATTTAAAAAACCTATTAAATTCACTGAAAAAACCATAGGTTTCACACCAGTTATAGTTAGCTTGAAATTTTACTCGCATAAAACCATTGAAATTCCCACGTTATAGTTAGTTGGACTCACTATAACTTGCGCGTGCAATGCAGTGCTAATGACGTCACATATTACATCACTCATGACATGGTCAGTGACATCACTCATGACATCACTGATGACACCATCCTTGTGACACAGTGACAGACCTCCTTTCACTGTAATGTAACCCTTGAAACACATATTCAAAAATAGAAACAAAAATGTTCAAAAAAATGGAGATACCCATATCAGTTACAACAACCAATTCAGTAATTCCACCATCTATATACACATCCACTTTTTCACAAACAGTTCTACATAGTCACTCATACATATACTCACTCATCATATGTAGTGATACACCTATACATCCTGTTACACACCGACAGTCATCCAAAAGTTACTCACACACATACTCACACATGCAAATAAACTATTGAACATCCATTTATTTGCATATACAGCTATACACACACAACCACCTTACTTCTAAGGAAACTTACACATACTTACTCTCTTAAACAATCACTTATAGAAACACATACTTATTTAAACAGAAACTCTTACAATCTCATACTCTCACATATACTCACTTACATACATCAATATTCACATATACTAGATTAAAACATATGTAGTTACTGATAAAGACACTAGTGAGACAGTCATTCACTCACTAACACACACATATACACACTCATCCACCCATACAGTCCTGCACATATGCTGTCTTCAAAACACATACAGCGAGTCAGTTATTCATGCATCTATGTGCTAAGTAATGCCCCCACCAAACCATACAAACACTCATACTGATACTAAAACAAACATCTAATAACCCATATACATACACATGTAGCTACTCACCAACATATGCAGCCACTTATACAGAAAGTGAAACACTAATCCTTATATTTAAATATTTAAACATTACTCACTAATATATGTATTGACTAAGATACACTTAATAAGCCAGTTAACCAATCAATTTAAAAAAAAAACATCTAAACACTTATTTAAACATTTATTCTTCCATCAACTTTTACATATACATATATAACACATATTTATTTCTCGGAAAGACACACATTCACTGGATGGTGTCATCAGTGATGTCATGAGTGATGTCACTGACCATGTCATGAGTGATGTAATATGTGACGTCATCAGCAGTGCATTGCACGCGCAAGTTATAGTGAGTCCAACTAACTATAACGTGGGAATTTCAATGGTTTTATGCGAGTAAAATTTCCAGCTAACTATAACTGGTTTGAAACCTATGGTTTTTTCAGTGAATTTAATAGGTTTTTTAAATGCTAATTCCCAACTATAACTGATGTGAAACCTATGGTTTTTTCAGTGAATATATATATATATATGCCGTGGACATAGCCATCCCGAAGGTTAATGTCATCCCGAGAGAAGAGGCCCTGCTGCTGAGGAAATCAAAAGCAGCAGAGGTTGAGAATGCCAACCACCCAGTCAGACTAGTTCTGACGTACAATCGGCAATTTCAGGCGTTACGCAAGATTGGCACCAGAAACTGGAATCTGATTAACAATGATCCAGTTATAGGCCACCTCATGCCATCCAGGCCAGATATCTCGTGCAGAAAGGCGCGTTCTCTCAGTGATGCTTTGATTAAATTCCGTCCGGAGGTTGTAGCAAATATCCCTTGGTTTAAATCTATTAAGGGATTCAGAAAGTGTCCCACGTGCAAGGCATGTAAACATGGGGTGAATAAAACGGAATATCTAACCCCATTTTCTGAGGTCCCCGGCCGATTCAAAAACAATTGACGTGCAAGACGGAGTACGTGGTTTATGTGCTGGAGTGTCCCTGTGGCCTGCGCTATGTGGACAGCACTAAGCTGCAGGCACACAAGCGGATACTCCAGCACATAAGGGCCATCAACACCGGCGATGCCGCTTATCCCGTCGCACGCCATTTTAAAGAGCACCTTGGAAACGAAAGTCAATTGCTGAAATATTTTATAATTGACGCGGTTCCACCCCTGCGTAGAGGCGGTAATCGCGAAGCAATCCTTAGAGCCCTTGAAACCAGGTATATAATTGACCTAGATTGTAAGTCACCTTTAGGTCTCAACACTAGTGTAGATTTCCACACCTATTTATAGCCTCCCAATTTAGAACATCAGAATTAGTTAAATAAGGGATAACACACCTCATCACCACTTACAATCATAAGAGTTGAAAAGGGTTTAAAACTAACTCATTGATGAGATAATGAAATTTGGTGTGTTGCTCTCTCAACATTCCGTATGCACAGTCCAGTAATCCCGGTTAGAATGGTCTTGTAGGTTGATAAACATCAATTTTAAATCATGAAACAGTTCTTTTTTGTTTTACAAACCAGTAATTCACATTGTAATATTTTTTGCACCTTTCTCTCTTTTTTCCCATAAAATGCTGCATGTTTAGGTAAGTGTGTAGCTATATAGCTTAGAAATATGAGCATTAAGCACTTTATTGGTAGTTTCGTAATGACATAAAGGAGGATTTTCCAACATTGTATTGGCACTGATTTTACCCACTAGGGTTATATTATCGTACGCGAGCTCCATGGTGGGCATACGTAGATCAAGGAAAATAATGCATACTTTTACAAAGGTATGTTGCGGAAGGTGTTGCATCGCATTTGCCCCATGCTTTTTTCCTCATGTCTTGTTTAAATGCTATTTTATATAGATTGTATTTTAAATAGTGTCATTTTAGTGTAAAGGTTGTTATGAAACACTTTTTGTGCATTTATGTTATGCAGAGACAATGTTTATTTCATCTAGTATGTCTTCTATGTCTACACGTACTCCCTTGTAAATCTACCAATCATGTTACAATTGCACTCGCACTTGCACTTTAAAAATGAAATGACCCTCATATGGCGTCATGTGAACAAGGCCTCTGGGCAGGCCGAAACGTTATGCTGGTGGCGATATAAAAAATTAAAACAATATTTATTCACCACAAGCCTGGGTCGACTCTCGTTTCCTGTGCTGGCAGTATCCTGGTGGAGCAAGGATTGCTAGTGCTGTTGGTGCGAGTGGTTGCTGCATATATATATATATATATATATATATATATATATATATATATATCAACATCCAAAGAGATCCAATAGCCATATGGCCGCGCTCTGCAGTGTGTGCTCTGCCCAGGGGTCGGATCCTGACCCAGGTAATTTTTTAAACAAAGGAGGCGGCACAACCAGGAATCGATTTAAAGCCTTATTTATTACAAGACTTCACCCCACCAACGCGTTTCGGCCTCACTCGGCCTTGCTCACGGTTGGTTAGTCCCTCTACAGTGTTTGTATTTATACTAGCCCATTTGTAGCCATTTATGAGGCATTATGGGAGATGTAGTTTCAGTGCATTTTAGTGATTAAATTAAAGAAAAGAAAGACTTTGCATGCTTTTAAATTATAGCACTTTGGTAACAGTCAGTGTTCATGATAGTGGGTTTAGTACCCATTGTCTTATCTTGATGTTTATTCTTTATCCGTTGTTGTTAAGGGTGTAGTACCCATTTTTATTCTGAGATTCTTATTCCAGGTGAACATGCAGATCCTCTCCAAATCTGCATGTTCACCTGGAATAAGAATCTCAGAATAAAAATCCCACTATCATGAACACTGACTGTTACCAAAGTGCTATAATTTAAAAGCATGCAAAGTCTTTCTTTTCTTTAATTTAATCACTAAAATGCACTGAAACTACATCTCCCATAATGCCTCATAAATGGCTACAAATGGGCTAGTATAAATACAAACACTGTAGAGGGACTAACCAACCGTGAGCAAGGCCGAGTGAGGCCGAAACGCGTTGGTGGGGTGAAGTCTTGTAATAAATAAGGCTTTAAATCGATTCCTGGTTGTGCCGCCTCCTTTGTTTAAAAAAAATAAAATATATATATATATATATATATATATATATATATATATATATATATATTACCTACTGGCGGTCGCCAGTAGGTATATATAGTTAGGATTTTTTCCCTATGGGATTTTTGAAAATTCTATGTCTAATAACTTTGGCGTTTGTGGACGGAATTGGCTGAAATTTTCTGGAAAATGGAACATTTCGTTTCTGAGGAGCCCCTGAAAATTTGGGGGGGGTTCGTCCAGGGGGGGCCGAGAAAAAAGGGGGGTCCCAAAACGTGTTTTTAACATTGAGTTTTCCATAGGGCGGTTAGCCTCACTTTTAGCCCGAACGGCTGAATGGATTTGCACGAAACTTGGCAAAATTGTAGGGACTGGTAGCCCGATGTGCCTTTTGTAGGTCTCAATATATGTGCTGCAGTGGATTTTGAGAAAATAACGTTCAAAAAAAGATATATATCTGTAAGCGCGGACCAGGCAGCGCCCCGGTACGCGTACTTGACGCGTAACGGAACTTCGCGTAGCGAAGTTGATTGGCTCTCCGGTGTCTGTCAACATTCTAAACAGTCCGGAGCGGCCGCCATCTTGTCTCTCGGTAGGATCGAGAGACAAGAGGAGGCAAAAGCGAAGGGGCAAATGACCATAAGGGGGCATAGTAGATCCTCCCTGACCCCCTAGGTTTGATGTGGAGGCTTTAAAGGGGCCCCGCTAAGCAAAAAAAAAATAATTTTTTTTTTGTTTTTTTTCGTGGTTAGCGCCCGGTACGCGAACCGGGAAGCGTTCTGGGGAGCGTATCACAATGAAAAATGAATGATAGACTTTTCAAATGCTGTATGTTAATTGATTGTTGGTTTTGTTGATTATTTTTTTTTTTTAAGCTTTTTTTATTGTGTTTCATAATTTATTAAACTTTCTAACATTTCATTGTCAGAAATTTCATAATCATGGAATATAGATTGTAGTCTCTGAGGTTGTAAAATGTCCTCATTTGCAAGGAGGTTATCTACTGCTTGTACACATTGCAGTAGTTCTTGGTCCCAAGTTTCATCCATAAATTCAATCTCATTTGGATCAATGATTTCTGTGTTGGACTCTGGAAGGACAATTTCAAATGAAATGTTTTGTTCACTTTCCATTTTTCCTGAAATTTGCATAAAAAAAATATATATTAGTAGAGGTAGGGCACTGTTGGGATTAATTTTAGATAGGCAGTTTTTAACAGAGAATTTATCTTTGGGCAGTGTATAGTATCAGAGTGGAAGTAGGAATATAAAAAAGTGTATCTAAATTTATAAGTACTACAGAGGGATAGTATATAACTAACAGAAAAATTTTGCCATATTAACTTAAAGTGCACAATATACTTCAGTTTTAAAAATAACAACTTACCTTTAAAAAGAAGTTGAAGTTATTAATGAAAATCCTATTGAAATGTACACCAGGAAGTAGTAGTCAAAATGGCTGTGTTTCCTTCTCTTCCTTTATATATATTTGGGTACATAACCAATCAAATGTGAGGTAAAAAAAGTAGAAAATGAAAGTAACATTTTAATTGGTTGTCAATTCCAACACTTCAGATGTGTTTTGTGAAGTAATTTACCTCACGGTATTTAGAGAGGTCTACAGGCTAAATGGCTAAATGGAATTCCAATCAAATTTGTGAAAATGGTAGGGATTGGTATGTAGTATGAGCTAATCTATATTTGGTGAAATTGTCTCAAGTGGCTTTTGTGTGAACTACTTTCCCACCTTTTTTGATGGTGCGCTTCCCAGGAAGCGACCCGGTACGCGAACCGGTGAGCGCCCTGGTACGCGAACCTTAAGCGTAACGGGAGTCCACCATTTTGTGTTTCGGTCGAATTATGATACAAGATGGAGGGCAAATAATGTTCAGAATAGGTAGAAGGGGGCATGGTAGACTTATCTTGACCCCCTAGGTTTTGTGAGGGTGGCTGATGAGGCCCATATGTGCGAAAAAATAACATTTTTTTTTTTAATTTCGCGAGGTTAGCTCCCGGTACGCGTACCGGGTAGCGCCCCAGGGAGTGTACTTTGTTGAAAATTAGTGAAAAAAGTTAGAGTAAAATAATAATTGTGAGTGATTAGATGTAGGGTAGCTCTGAGAAGAGCTTTTGGGTTTATGGTACATTTAGGTACTTATAAGTAGGTACCAATGCACATTCTTAAATTCAGAGTGAAAATTATGTTGCCCTCATCTGAGAAGTGAACTCCATCTCCTCTGTAGATATCTTGCATGTAGTAACACAAGTTATTGTTGTACAGGGAGCCCATTCCATGGTCTCTCATGTAAGCTGAAACAGATTTGTTTACATGCTTCCTCGACTTCTCAATTTGTGGACAAAATTGGTTTGACCACCTCCATTTCTGTCTTTGGCATATATTTGAATATACCAAGGCAGTCTGAGGAAAAAGTGCCATTAATTGCTCAAAGGTGTCCTTTAAAAGCATTTCCAGACCTACACCAGTCAAAGTGCCCAAGTCATTACCTCCACAGTGCACAATTAACAGGTCAGGTTTTGGCAAATGCATAAAGGTTTTCACCAATGGTATCAATTGGTGACATTTTAATCCTCTGTGGCCAAACCACTTAATTTCCACATCTTGTAAATTGAGGTTAGGTAAATTCCTGCTTTCAACGTACCTTTGAGCCCAGTGAATATAACTATGACCAACAATCCAGACAGAAAACATGGTGAGAGAAGGTTCTCCTGCAGTCAGATGAAGTGTGGCAATGAAATGGTAGTTGAAAAAATGTGAGTTTGAAATGAAAAAAACTGTGGAGTTTCTGTGTTCATGAAGTAGTAACAGTGATTGGTGGATTTTGATTGATGAAAACAGAAACTTAGGGTGTACAGATGTGTTGTTTGAAAGATGTATTTTGAGTGGTCAATAAAAAATCATTAAATGAAAGAAAGCACTGGATATGCAGGTGCACTGAGAGTTCAGAGTTCAATTGCAACATTGTTGTGTGAATTTGCAAACACCAGAGTTTCTCCAAGAGCTGGTTGCTATGGAAAATAGGCAGAAAGGGCAGAGGGGGAAGGGTTTTCATTTGAAAAAAAGTGAGGGAAGAGTTTTGATTGGGTGACATGAGAAATATGTGTGAAGAATTACACCATTTCTGTGCTTTTGATAGCTGCAGACTCTGGAGTGCATACCTTTTGCTCTGCTGAAGACAAATTGGTGTGTTTCTGAGACTGTTTTCAAACTCAAAGTATTTGCTAAGGTGAGAAAATATTTCTTTACTTTAGATAGAGAATAGTGTGCTTTAAGGAGAAAATTATGATTTATGTGGCGCAAATTGCTTGTAAATATGCTCTCACATGTGCATGGAAAATTTTGATTTTGAATGTTAGTGTTATATAGCCATGTTAAAAGTGACGCAACCATGCTGGAAAGCCAATCAAAAAATGATTTCATGTGTTTTAATGACATTTTAAGTCATTTTCTGATGTGCAGTGTTTAGAAATTATGATTTGAAAATCGTTTTTGTGGAAAAGGAATTGTTTTTAAATTCATGACAAGGATATAATGGTGTATGGTTCTTTATAAGGCAATTGACTGTTCCTGATGTTATTTTTCTCATTTTAGTGTAAGACCTTTCTCTGTGGCGCAAATTGCTTGTAAATATGCTCTTACATGTGCATGAAAAATTTAATTATCAATGTTTGTGTTACATAGCCATGATAAAAGTGAACCAACCATGCAGGAAAGCCAATCAAAAAACGCTTTCATGTGTTTTAATGACATTTTAAGTCATTTTCCCATGTGCAGTGTTTAGAAATTATGATTTTAAAATCGTTTTTGGGGAAAAGGAATTGTTTATAAAATCATGACAAGGACATAATGGTGTATGGTTCTTTATAAGGCAATTGACTGTTCCTGATGTTATTTTTCTCATTTTAGTGTCAGACCTTTCTCTGTGGCGCAAATTGCTTGTAAATATGCTCTTACCTGTGCATGAAAATTTTAATTATAAATGTTTGTGTTACATAGCCATGATAAAAGAGAACCAACCATGCAGGAAAGCCAATCAAAAAACGCTTTCATGTGTTTCAATGACATTTTAAGTCATTTTCTCATGTGCAGTTTTTTGAAAATATGATTTGAAAATCGTTTTTGGGAAAAAGGAATTGTTTTTAAATTCATGAGAAGGACATAATGGTGTATGGTTCTTTATAAGGCAATTGACTGTCCCTGATGTTATTTTTCCCATTTTAATGTCAGACCTTTCTTTGTGGCGCAAATTGCTTGTAAATATGCTCCCACCTGTACATGGAAAATTTTGATTTTGAATGTTTATGTTACATAGCCATGTTAAAAGTGACCCTACCATGCAGGAAAGCCAATCAAAAAACGCTTTTATGTGTCTTAAGGACAATTTAAGTAATTTTCCCATGTGTAGTGTTTTGAAGTTATGATTTGAAAATCGTTTTTGAGGTAAAGGAATGTTGTTAAAATTTATGTTCGCCATATGCCCCCAAATTTCTTTTTCAGGGTTGCAGCAGGGTGTTCTTGAGACACCCCTGCACCTTTGGAATAAATTCCTAATTTGTGATGAGCAAATTGTTAATCGCAAATTGCACCTTCATTTATATGAGCCTCCTAGCCCATGGAAATGAATGGGTAATTTGCAATTAGCAATTTTCTCAAACAAATTTGGAATGGTAAAGAATCGCTATTTATTCCTTAAAATTCGCTTTTTTGGAAATGCAAAATAGTTATATGATACATATGGCGGTTGATGTCTAACAAGATAAGAAGCTTATGGATACATTTATGATGACTGGTGCAATGAAGTAGAAATCACTTACTTCATTGGTAGGCCTTTACAATAAATTATCTCCTCTGTATTCTTCATCAAGCGTAACTTTAATCTGCAATCCTGAGTAGGCCTCACCTTAAACAAACCTCTGGATAGGCCACATCTTATTGTCATCCTGATTTAATCATTTATAATGCTAGGGACAGATTTATGATAGGTGTATACCTCTTTTGTGCCACTTAGAAAACATTGTCCATGGGGAAATGACTTAAAATGTCATTAAGACACATGAATGTTTTTTTTTAAAACGTTTGCAAATTTTTTGGGTCACTTTCAACATGGCTATGTGTCTGAAACAGTCAAAATCTAAATTTGCAATGCACAGGTGGGAGTATATTTACAAGGAATGTGCTTCATGGGGAAAGGTCTTATAATGTAATATGGGAAAAATGACATTAGAGATACTGAAATGCCTTATAGAGAAGCATACACCATTATGTCCTTGTCATAAATTTGCAAACCATTACTTTTCCCCAAAAACGATTTTCAAATTATATTTTGAAAACACTGCACATGTGGAAATTACTTAAAATGTCAATAATTCAAAATTTGTGATTCCTTAAATGCAATGTATCAAAAAAAAATATGTAAAAAATGATATTAAGGATTTGGAAACTACCACCAACTTCTAGTTTGTGGTAATTTGCGAATTCTTTTCAAAAAGCATTTTTTTTTTAAAAAAAAAAAAGGTCCCATATGACGCCCATACATGCCATTAGGGCATGTAGGTGTGCCATGTGCTCCCAAATTTCTTTTTCAGGGGTGCAGCAGGGTGTTCTTGAGATACCCCTGCACGCTTGAAAAAAATCCTATTTTGTGATGAGCTAATTGCTAATCACAACTTGCAACATTAATTCCTATGAGCCTCCTAGCCTATGGAAATGAATGGGTAATTTGCAATTAGCAATTTGCTCATTGCAAATTAGGAATAGTAAAGAATCGCTATTTATTCCTTAAATTTTGCTATTTATAATATGTAAAATATTTTGATGATACATATGGCAGTTCATCTGTAACAAGATAAGAAGCTTAGGGATAGATTTATGATGAGTGGCGCATCACCAGGGATGTGACAGTCATCCTGCGCCACTGTTCCGCCACCCATGTTGTGCTGCATTTACAATGCGGCGCAGCATGGGGCAAAAACGGCACAGATGCATGACGCATCTGTGCCGTAAAGGTGGCGCATTGCTGGAGTTGTATCGTAAGTGCGATGCAGCTCCAGCAAGGCTCAGGGGTGCCCCATCTCCACAATGTTGCGTCAAGACCTATGCCAGCTTCAAGCAGGCGCAGGGTTTTGAAGCAGCTTTCTCCTATCTGATTGTAAATGCGGCACACCATGGGTGGTAAAGCAGTGGTGCACATTAACTGGTGCATGCCTGGGGATGTGCCATTTAATATAAATCTGCACTTTAACATTTGAGTATGTGCAGGGGACACAGAGTCGTTGAGGCTTATCCAAGGTTAAGAACAGATGAGTCCTGTTCAGTGAAAAATTAGACATAGGCTTCACCTGCTCAGCATCGCTGGACATGGCTAAATAATAGCTGCAAAATGTTACTCTTGTTAAATAATTTTACTATTATAATCTGTGAGATTTGTCTCTTACTCTATAACATCTCATTGTTGTTATCTTTATTTAAAGATAAAGACAACCTCAACATGAGCGACAATCTGCAATCAGTTGATTTTGACCTCATCATTGAACTTGTAATTGAAACATCAGTGGATGTTGATCCATTGGATGATTTAAATCCTGAGGATGAAGAAGAGCGTGATGAGGATGCAGATTTGTCCGAATTATATGATATAGGATGGGAAGCTGACCTGCTTGAGCCTTTGGAATTATAAACATTTATTTTTAAAATTTATAATCAATAAAAAGTAAAAAGGTAAACCGTTTAATTTAAAAATAAAGACACCTTTAAAAACAGGTTATGTGTAGTGTCTTCAATAAAATATTAAAATATGCTCATAAAATTAGATCAGATTCACATATAAAATAGCATAGGTAACATAAATATAAATGTAATTTCTTTTCTGGTATTTCTGTATTGTAAAAATGGCAATGACTAAAAAATCTTCAAATTAAAATGACAAGTAGTGTGTTATGTTTTTGATCACTATTACTGATTTACTGTTTGATAATAATGTTTAATAACATTTTTTATTATATTTTTCCTCAGATTCAACTGCAGATCATTTCAAGATTACAATATGCCTACAAAAATAAGAGAGATGAAGGCTGCAAAACGTCAAAGACAGCAGGAGAAAAAAAAAATGCAACAGTCCTCTAACAAAAAGATTTCTCAAGCCATGAAGAAAGCACCGGGTAAGAGCTCTAAATATTTCATAAGAAATATTTCTAATAAAAAAAATATTAGTACAGAAAATGTTTCAATCCATAACATGACAAGTAAATCAAATGGAAAGAAAAGGACAAATGAAAATGTTACTGCTAGAGCAAGAGATAAATCTGTGCATGATAGTAGAAGGAAACAACAGTTTACGGAGATTCGTAAACGAATGTTCCGTAACAGGATAATTGGCAATTTGTTAAAAAATATTAAGAAAGGTCAACAGAAATTAGTTTTTTATAGGAGAAAAAAAAAAGTTGAGAAAGTTATTGATCAGGCTTTTGAAATTAAACGTAAGTTATTTATTTTGATAATCAATAGAATTAGGAAGCTAAACAAGGCAATTTTTGATTTCAAAAGAAATAGTAGATGGAAGAGAATAGTTAATCGTAGTAATTTTTGTGAAGTTTTTTCTGGAGAATGGATACATAGTTCAAGCTGTGAGGCATTTTTTAATGAAGAGAGTTATTTCCAGGATAATGATTTGGTGCATGCAGTTGACATCAGTGGTCTTGCTTATGAAGTGAAAGATGGTTGTCCAGTTGAAAAAGAAAAACTTGTGACAACAGAGGCAGAAGAGTTGTTAGGTAATGAGGTTTTAGGAAGACGTGCTAAGGGTCCTGTGTACACCTGGAAGTGTAGTAGTATTTGCAGTGTGCGACAGGATTCCATCAATTTGCTTTGTGATTTTGTACGGACATTTAACAAGAAAAGTTTGAAGCAGAAAATAAGGTTGTTGCAAGAATTAGATCCTTGCAGAGTGAGAGAAGTGACAGGTTTGCATGGTCATTCACTGGCTTGTATTTCCAGGAGAGTATGCCAGAGTGTTTTTCATCATTTCAGGATGCTAGCAGTGCATCATAACAAAGTGAGGAAGTTAGTTAGACTGTTGTATTATGCTAAGAATCCAGCAATTATGCTGAAACAATTATGCGCTGCTCTTTTGCATGGTTCTGAAATAGATGTGAAGAATATATGTGAAGAAATTGAGTTTTGTTACTTTGGAAGTAAAGAGGATAATGTTGAAATTGAGCAAGAAGTAGAGGGTCATTTGGAAGATAGTGTACAGGTTTCCAGTACAGATAATTTCCAGAGGGAAATTGCGACGTTTGACATGAAATCAAGTGAGAGGCCTAATTTCACTTGTGTGTGTTGTAGACGCACTTATTATAAGAATCAGACTAAGTTAGTGGATTTATATGCAAAAAGTGAAAGGGAAAATAATAGTGAATGGAAGGATTTTGCAACATACTTGATGGTAGAAAATTGTTTTGATTTGGGATTGGATCAACGTGTGTGTACTTATTGTTGTAACAAATTAAAACAAAACCAGATGCCTGCTAGAGCAGTTCATAATAATCTGGAATTGGTTGAGATTCCTTCTGAATTGAAGGACTTAAATACTTATGAATCTATTTTGATTCAAAGTATCCATCCCTTTCAGGCTATTGTAAGAATGGAGCCAAAGACAGGGAAATTGCCTCCATCAGATTTACAGAGAGGATTAAAGGGAAGAGTTGTTTATTTGCCTCTAGATTTCAAGAAAAACATTAACACAATTGGAGTAGAAAAAGTGGAAGAGGAACCTCTGGTTATCTTAGTTAATGGGGTTCCGACAAAGAATAAGAAAATATGGCAAGATTTAGTAGATGTTAGGAAAGTTAAAAAGGCAACATTGTATTTGAAAAAAAATAATAAATACTATAAGAATGTATATGTTGCAGAAGAGGAAGTAAGTGAGGAAGAGGATAGCGATTTGTGTGCTGGTCAAATTGAGAAAGTAGAACCCTCTACTAGTGAGGAAATATATGAACATTATAGTGTTCATCCTTTGCATTCAAAGGAAGTCATGGGGAATGCTATTGAGTTGTTTCAAATGAAACAAGCCAAAGGTAGTCCCATTAGTGTTTGGGAGGAAAGTTTGGAAGCTCGGTGTTTCCCACAGCTTTTTCCAACAGGTCAGGGAGGAAGATATGATGAGCGACCTCATCAAATTCCTGCTTCTGAATACCGGACTTTGCGATTGTATGCAGGAGATGCTAGGTTTCGACAATGCATTCCTTATTTGTTTCATCTCCTGTTTGAAAGCGATCTGTCTGGACTGTCATATGCAGTGAACCACATCTTGAAAAGTGGTATACACATGCAAAACATCTCGGCAAGTGATTTTATGGATAAAGTGAATGTCCAAGATAGTATTTTGGATTCTCACCTGATTAATCTCATGGCGTGTCAGCGTGGTACTAATGAGTACTGGTACCGTCGTCATGGTGATTTAAAATGTATGCTGAGGAACTTAGGTACTCCCACATGGTTCCTCACTCTGAGCTGTGCCGAGTATGGCTGGGAAGACTTACTTGAATTTCTACGAGAGGCAAATGCTAACGTAGAAAACATCGAATTCAAGACACCCGGAGAACTGTGCTCTTTGGATCCAGTCAATGTATGTAGGTACTTCAATCATAGATTTGAAGCTATGATGTCTTTCATCATGAATAAGAAGAATCCACCTCTTGGAGAGGTGTTGGATTTCTTCTGGAGAAAGGAGTACCAAGCAAGAGGTGCTCCTCATATACATATGTTGCTGTGGATCAAGGATGCACCTAAATTTGGAACGGATCCAGAAGACTCAGTGATGAGTTTCATCCAACAGTATTCTACGTGTGCTGTTCCAAACGCAAAGGAGAAGAAAAGCCTAAGAGAAAAAGTTCTGCGTTTCCAAAGCCATCGATGTGGAAAGTACTGCCGTCGTAAATTCCGAAAGAAAGACAAGTTCTACACCAAATGTCGTTTCGGCTTTCCACGACCGGTGATTTCTAAAGGAAGAGTAAACAGTTTGATGTCTTCGCTGCGACATAATGTGATGAAGAAATCACCTAAAAACACTTACAATTTGAAGAGGAACGAAGAGTCCAAGTACATCAACGACTACAACCCGGTGATTTTGTCCATGTGGAATGCTAACATGGATATACAGTTTGTGGCTGATAACTGTATGGCTGTGGCTCGGTATGTGACGTCTTACATCACCAAAAAAGAGAAGACAGAATTGAAGGATATGTGGGAGGACATTTCCCATGAAAAGAGCCTCAGCAAGAAGTTGTACAGTTTCAGTCTGAAGATGTTGTCGCATCGAGAAATCGGAGCGTACGAATGTTCTGACCGGTTGTCTTCAGCAAGTCTCTATGCCAAGTCCAGGAGTATCGTTTGGGCGAGTCTTGGTCTTGCTGCAACGCGTAATCGAGTTCTCAAACCTGTGCGGGAAATTGAGTATTTGGCGGAAAAGGAGCCAAACAGTACCGACATTTTGAAGACAAACATGTTGGATACATATTATCCAAATCGAAGCAGTCACCTAGAGAATGTTTGTCTGTATGAGGTTCTGCAAAATTACATGTTCAAGAGGAACATCAAAGAAGATACTGAGAAAGGAGTGTATGCTGTAATAGGAAGTGAGGGATGTCTGGTCAAGCAAAGAAAATGCCACTTGATAAACCATCGAAAATTGAGTGGCGAATCTCCTGAAAAAAAGGAGTTTTTCTATTTAGCACTTTTGCAACTTTTCAAGCCTTGGCGTGCAGAAGAGGAACTGCTTGGAGATTTCCTCTGTTATGAAGACTCTTTCAATGCCGCCAAGGAGACCATAGAATGTCCTGCTTTTCCCAAATATGTAGAAATGTTGAATGCGGAAATTGAGCAGGAAGCAACGATTGCAGCCGAGATTGCCAGAGACAGTTCTCAGGACAGTCAGAGTTCTGCTTCATTGAGTCAGGATCCACTAGGAGGACCTCTTATTGAAAATGAAGCTGCCACTGCTATGAATGAGGTGGAAAGAGCCATGGCACATGCTCAAGAGGATGCGGTTAACTTAGAAGAGTTGGAAAGGCAACTCAACGTTGAGCAGAGGAAAATATATGACGAAGTTACCATGCAAATTGATCATGGATTAAGTCATGATAAGAAAGAGTGCTCATGTATGTCGTTGAAGCCTGTCCGACTGTACGTGAGTGGAGAAGCGGGAACTGGAAAAAGTTTCCTCATTAAAGCAATTTCATGCTATTTGCAGGAAAGGACAGAGTCATCGCTGTCTTGTGTTGTCACTGCTCCAACTGGACTGGCAGCACATAATATTAAAGGGATTACTTTACATCGTTTACTGATGCTGCCAGTGGAGCATGACAACAAATTAGAATATCACAAGCTATCTGGAGATGCTTGTTTTGAAGTTTCAAGAATCTTGAGGAAAATGAAACTTCTTATCATTGACGAAGTAAGCATGGTTTCCAATGTCATGCTTGCCTTTGTGCATTTGAGGATGCAAGAAGTTCTCAAAACAGAGTATGATGTGTTATTTGGTGGCAAACACATCATTGTTTTCGGAGATCTTCTGCAGCTGACACCAGTGAAAGGGCAACCTGTGTTCAAAATGCTCACGCATGAAGATACCAGGAAGTGTCTAGGCAGCATTGGCAACGTCAATATATGGTTAAACTTCAATTATGCTGAACTGCATGAAAATATGCGTCAGGCAAAGGATGAAGTTTACAAGACTATTCTACAAGATGTTAGAATTGGAAAAGTGACCGAGCATGGGAAAGAAGCTTTACATGCACGATTACTGTCAAATTTATATCCAGAACAAGATGTTGTGCCTGAGAATATTTTTCAGAAAATTACTGATAAGAAATCTGGAATATGTTTGATGCCAACTCTTGCAGAATGTGCCAAATTTAAC
Organism: Lissotriton helveticus; assembly: GCF_964261635.1. Taxonomy (NCBI): domain Eukaryota; kingdom Metazoa; phylum Chordata; class Amphibia; order Caudata; family Salamandridae; genus Lissotriton; species Lissotriton helveticus. Next base: position 878,227,712 of record NC_136071.1, on the reverse strand, counting down.
AACAAAATGTTGCATTTAGAAAAGCAAGAGATTGTGAAAGTGGAAGCTATTGATAGAGTAGAGCATATGGGATCAACAATTATTTTGTCTGAGAATCTGAAAACAAAATTGGATTCATTAGAGAAGAGTATATCTAAAACTGCAGGTTTTGAAAAGACTCTGAATGTGTGCTTGAACTGCCGTATAATTTTAAGAAGGAATTTACATGTTGAAAGAGGTCTGGTAAATGGATCAATGGGTAATGTTGTTGATTTTGTGAAATACAGAAATAGAGATGGAATTGAATTTTTAAAAATTAAATTTGATGGCATTGAGGAAGTACAGCTAATTGCTCGTTGTTCTGCTAGATTTTTGCTTGTAAAAGACTTATATGTTCGCCGTAAGCAGTTCCCTGTTTGCTTGGCATATGCGGTGACAATTCATAAATCGCAAGGTTTAAGTGTAGACACTGCATTGGTGAATATTGGCAGTTCTGTGTTCAAGGAGGGTATGGCATATGTGGCATTGTCACGAGTTAGAACTTTATCGGGATTGTACTTGATTGAGTGTGATGTCAGAAACATTTGTGCAGATCTAGATTGTGTTAAGGAATACAATAGGTTAAGAAGAGAGTATGCGCCACATTTGCCTCAGTTTCCTTTGTTTGAGAAACGTCTGGTAGGCCGGAAACGAAGAAATGAGAACAATACTGGGGAGGTTGTAGCAAAAAGACAAAAAGTGAATGAACCTAAAATTACAAGCAGAAACAAAGAGGATTCTGTTGAAGATGTTGTTGGTTTTCAGTTTGAAAACAGTTCTGGTGTCAACTGCTATGCTAATGTAGTGGTAAATGTTTTATTTTCTCTAAAAAATGTAAAAGAAGAGATTGTGGTCAATTCTGATCAAAGATTTTGCAGTTTGGTAAATTCTGTGTTAGAGAAATGTACCACTGATAGAAGAAACATAGAAAGTGTGTCTGAAATTAGAAATCTGTTAGATAGATGTTCAGGCCAAACACAATTCTCTCAAAATATTCAGCAAGATTGTCAGGAGTTTTTAATGTATATGCTTGATGTATTACATGCTGAAGGTGTAGATGTAGATCAGCTGTTTGGGCTTTCTTATCAATGGCAGCATGACTGCGAGAACTGTATGGTATCAAGTACTACTAGTGTAGACTCAGAAAGATTTATATATTTAACTTTGCCAGACAGTAAATCAGTCTCCTTTAATAAGCTAGTAAAAGCTGCTAATCACAACATGGAGTGTAGCCAATGTAAATCTGAAATGATGTCCACTTTATTTATACGAACATATGGCCAGTACGTCATTTTAATGTTCCAACGATGTAGGCCTGATGGAACAAAATTGACAACTTTAATAAAAAATTTTGTAGCTTCGCAGTTGTCAATATCAGGAAGGACTTTTGTAACTACAGCAATTATATATCATGACGGCCCTTCAATATCATCAGGACATTACACAGCTTATTTAAAGTCTAGAAATGGCTGGTCATTCTGCAATGATTCTGTTTTAATTTTCAAAAAAAAATTGCCGTATGACCTTAAAAACTCTTACCTGGTGTTTTTAAAACCAAAATTTTAGGAAAATAATCTCGGGATATGATCTGTGGAATTTCAAGAAGTTCTAATGGCTCCTACACAATTTGGCCTTGAGGATAAGTGTAGTTCAGAGACATAACTTCTAATCATAGGATTGGACATCATGGAGATGTATGTGCACTTTAAATGAGTTCAGAAAAACTGTTTCTTTTCATAAGCTAATTGAAGCAGCCAATCAAAACATGGAGTAGAGGGAATGTAAGTCTGCAATGCTGTCTACTGTTTTACATTGCTTTGTGATTAAAAGTGATGTAGAGAATTAAATAATTGTAGTACTCATAGAGGTAGTGTAAGTCTGCTTCATATTAAGCAGTATCAGTGTCATAGGAAATGTAGAACATGACTGAGCAAGAAGGGGAAGATATTACTATTCCAGGATTGTGAAAATGATCTTCAACATTTTAATTCTGAAAGTTGCGGAAATGCCAAATGATGGGATTGGCTTACAAGAAATCCAAGAGTTATAAATATCTCTGACTAGATTTGGCCTTGTGGAAAATAGTGGTAGAGAGCAAGAAGTCATTTATTGCATGTAACGTGTTTTTAAAAACGATGGAGGTTTTCTTTCAGAAAGTGGCGGGCTGAAAGTAATAACAGCACAAAAGAGTGTAAGCTGTTCATAGGACATCCTTGGACGTCATGGAAAGTAAGTTAACTTTAAGGAGTTCTGAATTTTAATTTCTGATGTTGTATGGGTTTTTTAAACACAATCATTTTGATTGTGTTTTTTTTTCCCCGCTGTTACATGATGAATACCTTCAAGTCACTGTTTTTAGTGAATTTTGATACATTCTGAGAACAGCAAAAATAAACCATTTAACATGTATAATTAATTCTGTACTGTTTGCATTTATGATGTATATGTAGAACTGTGTAGGAGGCATGGAGAAGGTGAGTTTTCTGTAAGTGTTAAATTTATTGTATGCAGTGCTGCACTTCTACGTATTCTTTCATATGCTGGACTACATCTGCACAATGAGATACCTAAGCAAAGGAAACACAAGTGATGTGATTGTGAAATGAGCAAAATAAATTGCACATATTTCAATTACATCACCTGTGTTTCCTATCATTACGAATCACATTGTGCAGATCAAGTTTAGGTCTGTCCAGGGAAACATAGGAGGTTTCTACTTTGTTGAAGAGTGCAGTGGACATGACTCACTTCATTAGTAGACTTTCACAGATATTATCTCCTCTGTACACTTCAACAAGTGTAAATCTCATCTTGAACTCTGAGTAGGCCTCACCTCAAACAAATCTCTGGATAGGAGACATGTTATTGGCATACTGAAGCGACACTTTTCTGAAACAAGAGCAATGCAAAAGATGCACCATGTTTTAAGATAGGCCTCACTTCATCTGCATCAAGATACTGTTAGTTTAAAATGTATATCTTTAGGATTGTGTAGAGGACCTGGAGAAGCAGAAGCTTCTGTCAGTGTCAAAGTTGTTGAAAAACTATTTGTCCTTCAATATTTTCCCTTGTCTTTTGTAATTTTTAAATACATATTTTAATTTTTTTCAAATGTTGGTTCTCTCTTTCACAGATTGAAAGTATAGAAATAAAATGTGATTAATTTAACGGCAATTACAAGGTAAATAGTTGTACTCTTTTCGTTACATTTCTATCACATTCACCTACTATTAGATCCACTGCTTCACTTCTTTAATCCTCAGTTTCCTGCCTTTGCTACTTTCCTCATTCCTTTCTCTATTACCTATTTACTCAACTCCTTCCACTCTTTTTCTCAGTCCCTCTGTTCTCATAGTTCCTCAGTCTTGTTCACTCACTCCATCTCTATTACTCTTAGTGTCTGTGAATTACTTTCCCAACTTTTTTTTTTTTGGACCGCTTCCCGGGAAGTTGCCCGGTTCGCAAACCAGCAGCGTTATGGCAGTCCACCATTTTGTGTTTCGGTCGAATCAAGATACAAGATGGAGGGCAAATAATGTTCAGAATGGGTAGAAGGGGGCATGGTAGATGTATCTTGACCCCCTTGGTTTTCTGAGGGTGGCTGAGGAGGACCATAGTTCTTCACTCTTGTTCACTCTCTCTGTTTCTATTAATGTCACTGTTTATGACTGATCAAAAAAATGTTTTTTAAAAAAGAACAGTAACTATAAGGGAAGGAAATAGACAGTTATGTTAAAAGAAAGACAGCTATAGGGAGTAAACTAAGGATACTGTTACCCACAATCCACTGCTGTTGATGTTACTGACCATGTCATGAATGATGTAATATGTGACATCATCAGCAGTGGATTGTAGGTAACAGTATCCTTAGTTTACTCCCTAGAGCTGTCTTTCTTTTAACATAACTGTCTGTTTGCTTACCTTATACTTACTGTTCTTTTTTTTAAAAAATATTTTTTTTGGTTAGCTTCCGGTACGCGTACCGGGTAGCGCTCCGGGAGCGAACTAAGAGAAATAGAGGTTGGCAGAGTTCCAAATATTATACCAATTTTTTTATAATGGGGAGTTAGTTCTGAAAAGAACTTTTTTTTTTATGTTTTTGTTGTTTTATATTTTTTTAGTATTTTTTGAACATTTTTTTACTTTTTTTGTATTTTCTGAATGTTTTTAAATTTTTTTTGGTTTTTTTTTTGGGGGGGGGAAACAAAAACGATCCATTATAAAGGGCTCAACAGGAGCAAAAAAAAAAAAAAAGAATTTATTTTTTGGTGCGTCTCGTACAAACATTAATATGATTTTGAATTGCTCGCAAAATCAAAGTGATGCTACTTTCTCTGTAGCAGATGAAAGTGCCACATTCCACGCACACTTGCTTTACGTGCCCAAACAACATTTGGATGTTTGCAATCGTCTCCCTCGCCTCTGGTCCCGACACCTCTGGAACCACCGATCTTCTTGCCATTGGGAGGGGATTTTGTTGTTCGTCACGTAGCTGGGCAGCACTATAATTATTTGGGTGCCACCTACTCATATGCCGATGCATAGTATGATTGCCATAACTGTATTTTTTATCAGTGCCCCTAGACAATCTATCACCGCATATGCGGCAAAACACGTAACGTGCATTGACTTTCTTTTGCCCCTCAGGAATTCTGTAGAATTGCCAGATATAATTCTCCTTTCTGTTGTACCTCCTGGGCTCCTCTGGCAGAAACTCATGCTGTTCCTCCTCTTCCTCCTCTTCCTGTTCTTCCTCTTCTTGCAAAATTACTTCTGCAGGTGGTCCTCTCTTTCTTGGATTTGGTGGAGGTGGTGGGCTAGCACCAGCTGAAGCTACTAATGAAGCCATCACAAAGTATCAATAAAGGGTCTTTCTCTCACCAAGATGAAAGTCAGAGTGATGAAAGAAGGAGGGGTTTTCATCATTTGGGAAAAACAAAAGTTCTAAACCAATGAAAAGTGTCCATTTTAGATCACATGACCTTGTATTACATCATTAGGAAACCAAAAGTGAAATGAACCAATGAAAAGTGTTATTACCGAGTCACATGACCTGCTATGTTTACGTTACGCGGTCGGCGCCGCGCCGCGGATCGCTTCCGGTTCGCGTACCGCTACGCTTCCGGGTACGCGAACGTAGCACGTAATATGACGTATTACGCGAGAACGCGAAACGTCATGCTGACGCGAAGCGTCGCGATGTTGTTTTGTAACGCGAGAGGTGCGCAAAAGGAACGTTTACCAGTTCGCGTACCGGGTCGCGCCTCCGGATTGAGCTAACGGGAAGCTAACCGGTACGCGTACTGGGAGCGAAACAAAAAAAAATAAAAAAAAAATTGTATAAAAAACATGTAAAAAATATTTTTCTTTTTAAAGAATAATACATTGTAAAGGTTTTGATATTAGCTATTAAAAAACCAATGAAATTCACTGAAAAAACCATAGGTTATACACCATATATAGTTAGGAATTAGCATTTAAAAAACCTTATTTTACTCACACAAAACCAATGAAATTCCATATATAGTTAGTTGTACTAACTATATATCACGCACCCGCAATCCACTGCTGATGATGTCACATATTACATCATTCATGACATGGTCAGTGACATCACTGATGACATCACTGATGACATCTCAAATGACATCACTGATGACATCACTGATGACATCTCAAATGACATCACTGATGACATCACTGATGACAACATCCAGTGACTGTATTTTTCTGTAAAGTTAAAATATGTCTTACATATTTATGAATGAGTCGATGTATAAGTGTCTGGACGAAGGATTTAGTAGGTGCATGACTGAATGTATGAGTGAGTGATTAAATGTGTCTCACTGAGTGCATGGGTTAGTGACTAAACTGTCTTAATTTGTGCATCATTATGTCTGTTGTTCTGTAAACTGCTGCATGTGTTGATCAGTAGCTATATGAGTAACTATATAGGTTATTGATTGGTTGCACAAGCATTTGTATGGGAGACTGAGTGTGTGTGTGGGTGGCTGGGAAGTGTATGACTCTGTGCATAGATGTATGGATTCAAAAGTGCATGTTGGAAACAGCTGTATGGGCGGTTGACTGTGTGCATGACTGTATTGGTGAGTGAATAGATATCTCAGTGCTACATGTCAAATTAAGTACATATGTAAAATACAGTACATGTGAGAGTTGACATATATAAATAACTGTGCATAAGAGCCAGTGAATGTGTGAGTGGCTGTATGGATCATTGTGAACTTGTATCCAGGATTGTATAAGTGAGTAAATATGTTTTAGTATATGTTTGAATAAGTAAGGTGTGTTTAACTGTATAGTTAAGGAAACGGAGGTGTGATTGATTGTTTGCATGACTGTCTAGGTGTGTGTGTAACTTCATGGATGAGTGACAATCTGTGAGTCTGTGTTTACACTGAGTGTATCTAAGGTTATATTACAGTCTGAAGAGGTTCATCGTATTATCACATGAATGATTTCATCAGTGATGTCATCAGTGATGTCATTTGAGATGTCATCAGTGATGTCATCAGTGATGTCATTTGAGATGTCATCAGTGATGTCATCAGTGATGTCACTGACCATGTCATGAATGATGTAATATGTGACATCATCAGCAGTGGATTGCGGGTGCGTGATATATAGTTAGTACAACTAACTATATATGGAATTTCATTGGTTTTGTGTGAGTAAAATAAGGTTTTTTAAATGCTAATTCCTAACTATATATGGTGTATAACCTATGGTTTTTTCAGTGAATATATATATATATATATATATATATATATATATATATATATATATATATATATATATATATATATATATATATGTAATGTAATGTAATGTAATGATGTCTTGTAAAGCGCATGAATCACCCCACATGGGGTATCTCCGCGCTGTAGACCGCTGGGGAACCCGTCCTGGCTTTCCCTGTGAGATGGTCCCTGCTGGGTATTTCCAAGGTGAAACCAGGCATCCCCGGCGTATGTGGGGGGCCGTTGTGGAGATGAGGCAAGCTTAATGCCCAGAGTTGCCGAGAGTGATCCCTGGTTAGAGTTGGCACCGAGGTGAGAATTATCGAGTCCGCTGACCCTGGTCCACAACCCTGCCGCGTCGGGAATTGAACCCTGGTCCCGGGCCGTCCTCTGCTTCCGGGTCTGCCGCCTCTAACCAGTGAGCCACACCACTCCTATATATATATTATATGTGTATGTGCCTGTGTGTACAAATGAAGTGTAAAGTGATGTCATAGTTAGGTGAAAATATCAATTAAAACTCACAAAACCACTGAAATTCACCGGTCATGGTCAACATGCACAGTGATATCATCAATGATTTAATTTCAGTTGTCATCATTGATTTTATCAATGATGTCATAGAACATATCTTGATGACAGTAATATGTGAGGTAATCAGCAGTGCATGGGAAGAGCACAAGTTTTAGTTACTTGCGTTAACTATAACTGTTGAATTTCAGCTTTTTAACATTTTTTATTAACAAGCTTAACTATGCCAACCCTCACGCGTACGGCCATAGGCCATGTGAGACTTCAGGTTGGTCGCAGTGCTGGAGCTGCACCTAACACCCACCCAGCCAGCCAACCCCCATGGACACCAACTCCACACACCCTTTTTTGTAAAATTGATATTCTGATCTGCTGGAATCCAGCTTCAGTCCAGGGGCTGTGCTCGCTCCCATGGGAATACAGAGCGAGTCTAGGGGCCAGCACTGACTCCTGCAGGTTTGGAGCCAACAAAACAATTTTTTTATGTAACCCTCCCACAAGGTCCAGTGCAACGCGTACCCCTACCCTTCCCCAAGGGGGAACAACGCTATGAGGCGGTCAATGCTGGCCGCGTAATGGCATTTTGTATTCACTTTAAGCCATGTTGCACAGCAGCTAAACTGCTGTGCAACATGAAAAAAATACATTCACAAGCCAACAGATTTTGCATAGTGGAAACCTATTGGCTTTACCAATTTGCAGTGAAGCATAAATACAACAAGCATTGACAAAATGCAAAGAGACATATGGATGTGCGGGGAAGGAGAGAGACAAGACAATGCTATACAAGTTCATCCACTAAAAATGTCTTAAGGACATATGTTACAATGAGCACTGTGCACCTGGCCAACTTTGGCAAGGCACCAGTATGTGCTAGATAATTACTTCACAACTGATGGAACTGTATAACACCAAGACCCCTTTAGAGGATGTGGAGTGATAACTAGCCGGTTTATTTGACATTGAATATGGAGGCATTTACATAACTGTGTCTACTAGGACTTCTGCAATGGACGACAAATATTGTGCGTACCGAAAATTCTTGGCCATTGCTTTGGTAATTGGCCAAAGCTAGAGTTGATATGAGATGATCAATCAACTCGCCGATGAAACCTGAATAGATACAGGAGGTCAGGAAATGGAACAGTGTTGGAAGTGACCAGAGGCTGATAGTGGCAATGCCCGGAGCTCTGCCTATATGGTGAGAGATACATTCGTGAACACACATGAAGTGGGATCTGGCAGGACTCTAAAACAAAGTGGTAGGTGTGACCTCTGCCATTATGAGTAATTATGAAGAGTGTAAGTGATATCTGTGCTGTACAGCGAGGTTTGGCCTTACGGCATGACCAGCAAGTGCAAATTGGGGGAGTCCCATTGCAGCTGAGAGCTGTAATAGTTTCCCCATTGTGAGGGAAAGGGAGGTTGTGAAGCCAATAAAAACACAGTTTTCTTGAGGTAACTGGAATCATCACACATTCCAGGCTCATTGGTGGTTTAGTCAGCATACCATGCATGACCCAACAAAACACAGATACGCTCATCAAAATATACAACACTTTGCAAAACATACCTCGTAAAACATATTATTACTCACCAAAGAAAACTTCTGGACAACATCTACAGTTAATGTGGCAAAACTCTAAAAACTCCAGGAATCTCGATCTCCTTGACAACTGTTAGACCTGGCATATTTGGCGTGTTTTTCCTTTGTCTTTTTTATTCTGACATCCTGTTTTTGGCTGTGTGCTGCATTTCGTTTTTTGCTGATTTTAGAACTCTGGGCACTTTTCCACTGCTGACCAGTCTAATGGCATGTGTAACTGGTTACATGCTTGATATGATTTATTGGTAAGTACCTAGTTGTTAAGAATGCAATTCCACTCAAGGTAGAGGAAAGCAACACGATTTATCCAATCAGTTTCTAACTCCTCTAACACCGCCACTAGCTTCTCTCAGTTTTTGGTCAGTGCCACCATTCTAAATCAACTTCAGGGAAGGGCGAGACCAAAGGAGGAGGAGGCAGGGGAGGAGGGGGGGTGGGTGGGTGAAGAAAGAGACCATGGGAAGGTTGGTAAAGAAGGACAACCAGGGAAAAGGGGCATATTCAAGTTACAACGCATCTTCTTTTCCACAGAAAGAAAAACAGAAGGAAATACAATTCAATTCATTACATAGTTTTTTTTGCCATTCTGGTGCTTTTACAGATCTTTTACCATGTGACATGTTCCATCTGGTTAAACTTTTACTTGACCCATTCTGTGGCTTGATGCTGGTGGTTTGAGCAGGATACTTTACTAACCTGTCCATGCTCCACATTCTGCCATCTGCCATCTGCCATGATGACAACATTCCTCCCAACATTTTTAACATACAGAGTGTATTGGGCGCTCTGCCTAAAGTGTACGCAATGCTTGTAGAAGCTGTAGGGGTGGCTGTGGTGCAACTGGCGAGCAGAAAAGACCCTATAACCGCTCCAATAGTATGTCAGAATGACCAAACACTCCACAGGTGATAATTCCGCCCCGGCGGGGCTCGTGACCATATGCGAAGAATGTCTTTGTAGAAATGCCAAGTGGGTCCAGTGGATATAGTTCACAAGGGAGTGATTCCTCGTTATTCAACGGAGTTTGAGCGCAACTCTCAATAGAGATCGCACTTAAAATGTGTAGTTCTGTGCGGTATGCCCGGGATGTGCACACAATAGTGACCTGGAGCGGATAACTCCAAAAGATATGCGTAATTAGAGCAAACGTGTGGCATTGCTGATCTATCTTCTCCCGGGTCGCCGTGTTCCGAATCAATTCCAGGAACGTTTTAAGTGCGATCTACATTGAGAATCGAGCTCAAACTCATATGGTCACGAGCCCCGCCGGGGCGGAATTATCATCGGTGGAGCGACCTTTCATTTTCCGGTTTTCGTACAGCAGCCCTGAGGAGTCGCGAATACACTGTTCCTAACGCGACAAAACACTTGTCGGCTGGTTGTGGAACCAATAAAATCTGAAACCACAGCAACAAACGCCAGGAAATTTGATATTATGTTGTGTTGTCCTTGGCTATAATCAATTGTGTGTCTACACTGTGACACGACTGTAAATGACATTTAGTGTGTGTGCATAGGCATTTTTGTATATGTATTCTTACCAACATTACTTATCTTTTCAGCACTGTTAAACTTGTTGTACCTACTGGCATTGGAAACTGGTTTCGTGACTAGAGCTTGGTGGCCAATTTTCCATTTGCTAGGTTTTGTTGTTCATCTAAGATCATACTCATGTTTGTATTTTTCTTGATGACACTGGATCTTCTCTTGAGTAGTATGCTCGTTACACACAAATGTATTGTCCTCAAATAACCAATTAGGTGTAAGTTTGACCCAGGTTTGCGCCCTCTTAACAGACAAAATGGGAGTAGCCTGTTACACTGTTTGGGGTTATTGCATGCAACCATATCATGTCTTTGATAGACTTCACAATAGGTTTGTGGGATGCTAACGCAAGCTGCAAGGCGTCTTTTATCATTCTGTTGCAGCGCTCCACTAACCCATTGGCATGGGGACAATACAATGGGGTAGAAATATGTTTTATAGCCAAACTGACCAAGAAATCTTTAATCTCTTCAGAGACGAATTGAACCCCATTGTCGACAATGAGGGTATGTGGTATACCTTCATTAGCAAATGTGTCAGATAAGAACATTTTAATAGCCTTGGTGTCAACCTTGTTTACGAATTTGAGGGTAATCCATTTGGAAAAGTAATCAACTAACAGCAGAATGAACCTTTCTTGTAAACCCGTAACTTGTAAGGGCCCAATGATATCCATTCCTAACTTTTCCCACGCCTTAATGGGAACATGAACTGGTTCTAAAGGTGTTCTTCTGGTGCTTTTGGTCTTATCGCTGATTCCACATGCATGGCAACCCTTGACTAATTCTTCAATGAAGGAGTACATACCTGGAAACCAATATCTGGCACGTAATTTACTTTTGGTAAGGCTCCTCCCTAAATGACCTTCATGTGCTAGATCACTTTACTGTTTTCTTAGCTGTTCAGGAGGTATTACTTTGTCATTCTTATAGATGTTGGAACCTACAATGGATATTTTATCTCTTACGTTCCAAAAGGGATGCAATTCTATGGGAAGATCTCCACACTTATCAGGCCAACCAATTTGAATTTTGTCCTGCACAGCTTTGAGAGTACCATCTTCCTTATAGGAGGATTTCCATTCATTCTCCAGTATAGCTGGAATGGACACCTGAAGTACATCAAACTCTTCCCTATTGTCTTCATTGGGCATGTCAATGGGGAGGCGAGAAAGACAATCGGCATCCAGATTCTTTTTGGCTGGTAAATACTCTATAGTGTAGTTATAACTTTGTAGGGAAATCAACCATTTGCCAAATCTTGGAGTAGTTTTTTCAATGTCTTTAGAGGCAAATAAAGAAACTAGGGGTTTGTGATCAGTTTTTAATTTGAAAGGTATACCCCATAGTAAATATTTGAAGTGATTGGTGGCCCAGAAGCATGACAAGGCTTCTTTTTCAATGGTAGAGTAGTTAATCTCTACCTCTTTTAAAGTTCTGGAGGCAAATGCTATTATCTTTTCTTTGCCATTTTGAAGTTGAGATAGAGTAGAATCTAAACCTCTTTTACTTGCATCCGTCGTAAGGATGGTGTCTATGGTGCTGTCAAAATTTCCTATGCAAGGTGCTGTAGCTATGGCTTTTTTGATATTAGACATGCTTGGTCATGTATAGGTAACCAGGTATATTTGATGCCCTTTTTCAAAAGATCTCTAATGGGTTGTAACAAGTCCGAAAGGTTTTTGATAAATTTGGACATGTACTTCGCTAATCCTGGGAAAGATTTGATTTCTTCCTTGTTAGCAGGAAAGGGAGCTTTAACCACTGATTCTATCAAATCCATCTTAGGTCTGATCCCGTCACAGGAGAGTGTGTGTCCCAAAACATCTACTGAAGCCACACCAAACTTGCATTCTTTTTATAGTAAGACCTGCTTCCTTTGAGTTTGTTACAAACTTTTCTAAGGTTGGGATCATGTTCAGCCTCACTGGACCCATATATGAGAATGTCATCCTGAAAGCATAAGGATTTTTCCTCATCCGCCAGAATATGTTACATAATTCTTTGGAACACGGACGCGGCCGAAGCCAAACCAAATGGCAATCTCAGACATTTATGCGTGCCAAATGGTGTGGTGAATGCAGTGAGAGATTGTGATTCTGGGTGTAAAGGTACCTGATAATAGGCTGACGTGAGATCTAACACTGTAAAAAACTTTGCTCCATTTATGATAGACAACATTTCATTAATTTTCGGGAGGGGGTACCGATCAACCCATAAACTGGCATTTAAACTCCTACGGTCCACACACATGCATATGTCCGAGCTGTTTTTTTTTAAGTGATCACTATGGGGGTGACCCATTCAGAGTTTTTAATGGCCTGTATGATCCCTTGTTCCACCAATTTCTCAAGTTATTTCTTTAATGGTTCTCTCAAAAGTAAAGGCACTGATCGGGTTTTGTGAGCAATGGGAACAGCAACTTTTTTTAGTTTTATTTTGTGTTCGTAGTTATTCAAAACCCCAATCTGGTCCAAAAAAACTTCTGAGAACTCCTCACAAATGCTCCCACCTGTTAAGGATCTGTCTACCAATAAAACTTGATCTTTGTTATTGGGGTCTAATGTGATACCTAGATCCTTTTGATGTCTCCACCCCAATAGGTTGCTCCCTTTCTCGGTTATGTACACCTTGCCATATGTGTGTCTATCCTTGAATGATATATGCATCCTCACCAAACCTCTAAGAGGGATGGGTTCCTCATTATATCCCCCAGGGAGTATATCAGGTTTCTCACATTCATAATCATTTTGATGAAATAACTTGTTAAATGTTTCCCCATCAACCAATGTGTATGGTGAACATGAATCAGCATAAGCATTTACTTTTTTGTCATCTAAGAGAATCTCACACATAGGGTAATCCATATTCTCTTCTATTTCTTCTTGGTCCTTTACTTGAAAAATGAACTTATTTTCGATAGGTCTGGAATCATGCTCATCATATACTAAATGTACTTCACTTTTAGCTTCTTTGGAATTGCAACATTTTGAAAAATGACCTATTCTGTTGCATTTCCTACAAGTTACTCCTCTTGCTGGGCACCTAGGAAAATTAGCAAGATGATTGGTGTTGCCACAACGAAAACATATGAACACTTCCTTGATAATTTTAGATTTGTTTACAGCATTACCCTTTGTGACATTTAAAACATTCTCATCTTCTTTAATCTTATGCACTTTGTTCTCTTCTTGAGAAAAATCTTTACTAGATTTCATTTCTTTAACACAGAAAGCTGTATGCTCTATTCTCTTTGCTATACTAAATCAGGATTTTGGGTTAACAGTCTCTCTTGCACCTTGTGGTCATTGGTGCAGCGAACAAGTTGGTCCCTTATAAGAGAATCCGTAAGTGCACCAAAATCACAAGTTGCTGAAAGGCCTCTTAAAGCAGCTATGTATGATGTAACTTTTTCATTTTTGCCTTGAACCCTCTTTAAAAACGTGTGTCTTTCTAACACAACATTGATCTTGTCTTTGAAATGCGAACCCAATTTCCTTAACGTAGTGGTAAAAACATCGTCATCCCCCTCACCTCCTTCTTCTCCCCCATCTGCCAGGTCCTCATACAATTTCCTTGCTTGAGTACCCAAATTGTGAAGAAGAATATGTTGTTTCCTAACCGAAGAAAATTTCTCTCCACCTATAGCAATTAAATAAGAATGCAACATTTTAACCCATCTGTCCCAAGGAATGTCTGGTTCTCCCTCTTCATTCAAGAAAGGGGGGGGGGTGGCTCATATTTGCAACTGACATGCTTAATTCTGGCAGAGAAAAAGAAGAACAGAAAGTTTACATGGAGTTCGCAAAGAGAAAGAAAGAAGAATAGAAGAAAGAAGAGAAGAAAATATTGAGACCTAGTAATGATTATAAAGGATAGGGGTGAAAAAGAGAGTACATATGGAAATAGATAACAATATGCCGAATGACGAATACTAACAGATATTAAAGAGGTAAGGCTTGTTAATTACTAGACAAAAAAAAGTTGCAGGCAGGTAAAATACTGGGAGTAACACTATGGCAAGCAGCCTGAGGAGTAGCAAAACCAGCACTGTGGAAAATGCTAGAAGACTAAACTGGAGGTTCTGTAAGGAAAACTGTAGGGTTAATAAGAAAAGTCAAACAGAAACTCATTATAGCCTATGTAAGAAGCTGAAGCGCTGTGAATAAAACAATAGAGTTTAGGGCAAGTCAAAATGTAGGTAGCACTAAGGATTAGTGTACCAGTCTTTCTGGTAGAATTATAGGCAAAACGCAGAACAAGTCCAGGATAACTCAGGAGTGCGCTAGCCGAAATGTCTCAAACCTCACCGCTAATAGAAGATGATTAAGAAATCCTTATATCCACAGCGTGGCATGGAGGGACTGGCTGTGGCAACGACTAGTTGTTCATCTGTCCCAGGAAAGGTGCAGATGTCGATGCAGCAACTGCTGGAACACTGCTCACAGCTGAGAGAAAGTAGGAAGCAGCCGCTGTAACACTGCTCACCAAGCTGAGGGAAGGTAGAGGCAACCGCAAACAACAGTCACCGATAAGGGGTGTGCCGAATACGTCGGAGGACCCCTTTTGATCGGCTGAAGAGAAACGTGAAGAAAACAAACTCTTCTTCACTTTGCCTGGAACATTACACGGAGCCGGCAAACATTATGCCTGGCGGCACACGGAATAGATTTTTGTAAAATTACGTTCTCACTCACTTGAAAAGCAGCTTCCCAGAAGAGGAGTCAGAACAGTAAATGGGGAAAGGAGAACGGAAATCAGGCAATGTACTTCATGAAGGAGACAGTCCGTAAGAATCGTAAAAACAGAGGAGATGACGAACACAGGAGGGAAACTGAAGCTGTCCCCTGCACAGCTGAAGCACCCTCGTCGCCAAGTTGTTAAGAATGCAATTCCACTTAAGGTAGAGGTAAGCAGCAGGATTTATTCAATCAGTTTCCAACTCCTCTAACACCGTCACTAGCTTCTCTCAGTTTTTGGTCAGTGCCAACATTCTAAATTGCCTTCAGGGAAGGGCGAGACCAAAGGAGGAGGAGGCAGGGGGGAAGGAAGAGACCACGGGAAGGTTGGGAAAGAAGGACAACCAGGGAAAAGGGGCATATTCAAGTTACAACACTAGTAAAGTGCACTGTGTGTGCCCAGGACCTGTAAATCAAATGCTACTAGTGGGCCTGCAACACTGATTGTGCCACCCACATGATTAGCCCTTTAATCATGCCTCAGACCTGCCACTGCAGTGGCTGTGTGTGCAGTTCTGAGCTGCCGTATTGACCTGGAAAGTACATGCACTTGCCATGCCCAAACCTTCCCTTTTATTACATGTAAGGCACCCCTAAGTTAGGCCCAAGACAGTTCCATGGGCAGGGTGCAATGGAGTGTCTTTAAAAGATAGGGCGTGCTTGTGTGTTTTACATGTCTTGATAGTGAAATACTGCTAATTTTGTTTTTCACTATTGCAAGGTCTATCTCTCCCAATGAATCAATCAAATGCTTGTAAAGCGTGGCTACTTATCCGCAAGGGTCTCAAAGCTCTGGAGGGGGGGGGAGGGCTGCTGATCCGTCTAGGCACTGCGGTTCAGTCGAAGAACTAGGTCTTGAGATCCTTCCTGAATTGGGGCAGTGACGGTGATTGCTTGAGGTGGAGAGGCAGGGTGTTCCAGGTCTTGGCAGGAAGGCAGGAGTTTACAATTTAAAAATACATCTTTTCTTGAAGTTGGTTTTTAGATTGAATGTTTGAAAATGTCACTTTTAGAAAGCTGTGTTTCATCATGCTTGGATGCTGAACTTAGATGGCCCATCAGATCAATACAAACTCCACAACCGATACGCTGATATTCTTACAGTAGTATTATATATCGGAGACACATCTCCTGTACTCCGTTTCAAGCTAAGCCAACAAGTCACGGCACATCGGTAGTTCAAATATCAACACTCACTTTGGACCAATTACCTAAAAGTTCCAGATAGATCTTTGGGCCAAGAGGGGTGCAGCACAGACCACAGACTAGCTTGTTGGTGTGAAAAAGGCTGCTTTATTGAAAACAGGTGCACCTTACATCAATATTCCTTGGCCTATGCCGTACAAAACTAATCCTCACTAATTATTATCCTCCTACCTTACCCCCTCCCACTCCCCTAAAATTGTTCCCCCTAGCAAAACATTTATAAACCCCCAAACTTGCAACTTCTTAACCTTTCTTCACCTAGCTATCTATACACACTTCCTATGCTCTTCCCCTTCCTGCGTGCTCCCGGTGTGACCTTCCCAACCAATAAAGAGTAATTGGAAACCGTTGTACCAACCCTTACTCAGGAAAAACCGCCCCCCCCCCCAAAAAAAAACAGTGTTAAACACACCAGCAGCTGTTTCCAGCGACAACCAAAGTACATGCTTCCCATCCCTGATGCACCTGTTTCCAACAAAAACTACCCACATTTGCACAAAAAGCTCAAAAGAAACCGGCTACCCCCCACCCCCAGAGACCTCCAGAAAAAATCCCCCTTTCCCTGGGGAGGGAGGATGGGACAAAAGCTCCAAAACCACCCCACCAGCCGGCTGTCGTGTCACAACCACCAAAATGGTGGCAAGTGACATGAGATGGCCTGCTAAATACTGACCAGCCCAAAGACAGCCCAGGGCAGCCCAACAAGTCCAACTGGGCTCTGGCTGCCCCCCGGCCCAAAAACCTCTGGGTGGGGCAGGCCTCCCGGTGGTCGGCCGCCCCCACAAAGCCCTAATCTCCCAAAGGGTCTGCTCGCTACATAAGAGTTGTTCTGCCCTGAAGATGGTCTTTTAGATGTATAACACAACAAGACTGAAACATTGACCAGCATACCTATTTTCATCGATGAAACAATACTGTTGACTCAACTTAAAGAAACATTTATTTTTGTAATTAGGTATTAGAAATGGGTTGTTTACATAAGTAACAAGTAGATATTTGTATTTAAAGATTGTTAATCGCTGTCACTTGTCTGCATGTGAATACTGTTTCGAACCCTTGAATTTGATCATTGGATTATACATTTCTACAAAAAAGAATACAATTGTGCTTTACTTTTTATTTATTCATTTTTTGATTAAATAAATTAATTTATCAAATTCCTGTATTTTCGGCCACTAGTTCAGGCAGTCACGAATGTTATTGTGAAGTACTGTTATCATATATCAAAATAAAATCCCTTGAAGGTAACTTTACTAGACAAAATACTTTGTTATCACAAGGCCCACAACAGTATATTGGGTAGCCCAATAAATATAATACTTTTAGAAAGTGGCCATTTTCATGCTTTACCATTCTGTGCTTCTGCCTGCCTGTGGAAACCGCGTCTGAGGGAGGGTGACAGTTGGGCTGTTTGTGCATTCACTCTAGACAGTCATAAAAAGGGATCGCTAACGAATAAGCTTATTTAATTAGCCTGTTCCCCAAATGGTCCACCAAACCGTTGAAGCTCTAGTAATAACTCATGATGGTAATCAGCGGGAACTGGACTATCTGAGTCACTTATATACCTAGTCCAAAGCTATTTATAAACAGCATATAACAAGATTCTTTAAGTTATCATCTTGTGTGTTAAAAATAGTATATTTTCATTACAGAAAGCAAAGTGGTTAATACATCAAACAGATTATCAAGCAGACTGACATAAGGTCTGTCTCTAAGAAAAGCTCAAATAGCTGTCTGGGTAGAACAATAAATCTCTAGTGAACGGTCCCAGACAGAACAAATATTTCGCCTAGCAAAGCCTCTAAGCCAAAGAATGCAGCAAAAAGTTGAAAGTCTGTAAGAAAAAAACCCAAAGTAAAAAGTCTCAGCAAAATGTCTACAGGTCTGAAGGTAAAAATCTGAAAAAATCTACCACATCTCCAACTACCACACTCTTTATAATGTTCAGAAACAAAGAGCTGCACATTTCATGACATGATATTATGTGGAAGAAATGTTTCAACCAAATTGGCCAATCAAACAATTAGATCCTATGACTTCCCTGCAACACCAACTACATATCACGGCCTCTTGGTTAGGGCAGGGCATAATTAATTAAGATTGTGAGCTCACGCATTATGAAATATAAAAAACTCAGTAGCTTGTTGTTATTGCAGTACAGAGTTCAGCACAGCAGCCTTGAAAATTGTAACAAAAGGAACATCTTCTACCAGAGGGAAGTAGACATTACATGTGTATTAGAATGAAAACTAAGGCTAAGGTAGTCATTTCCACCAGTTTCTGAATTAAAGGAAGACCATGCATATGGAAAGCTCATCCACATAAAACAAACACACACTTTTCTTCCTCTGTAAATGTGATTGACTTTCAATGCAGCAGGCTACAGCATAGCCCTGCTAGCAGTGGCGGCTGGTGAAGTTTGAGAGTGGTGAGGCATCCTAAATGTTTTTACGTTGTGTTAAATATTAGAAGACGCTGTGAGATGCTAGCTTTTTAACTCCTCCCATGCTCATGACGAGCTGAGCTCTCATGAGCCACGGCACTCGTCATGGCCCGTGGAACGCTCAGGTGCGGGGAGAATTCCCCTGCTATGCTGAACGTTCCATGGGAGCCAATGCACCTGTGACGAGCTGAGCTCGTCGTGAGTATAGGAGCGCTGTGCGTCATGACGAGCCCCGTCATGAGCCTGCGGGTGCTGTGCGCGCCCCCCTCACCCCAAGCACATCGGGGTAATAAGCCCCACAGCGAAGGGGTTAATTGGCAGTAAACCATGGTTAATGTGATTACTTATTATTTTGCTTTCAATTATTAGTTTCTAACGAACACTAATGTCTTAGTTCCTTTGAGATAAATATTTTAAAACGACTATTTAAAAATGTTGGGAAATATTTTATAATGCGTTCTTTGCATATGTTTTATGCTTTTATGCAAATAAGCTGACAAAGGTTAATTTTGACTTGACAAACTTATCCCATCCTCCTCGTCTGTCTGGTTAGGATGTAGAATAACTTTTATTATGTTTAATAATAAGAACTCAAATCCAGTAAATGTAAATCCAGTACTTGTATAGCGCAATGATCACCCCCGAAGGGGTATCTCGGCGCTGGTGGCCGTTGGGAAGATTAAGCGAGCTATTGCCCAGAGTCAGATGGTGCTGGGCAGACCCCTGACGCCGGAGCCAGGGATCGAACCATAATTCCCAGCATCCAGCGTCAGTCCACCTGGCAGCGGCGCCACACCTCTTCCACTGCCAGAGTGGTAGAAACATAGCAGTAACACAGCAGATACCGACTCCCAACTGACACTCCCAAAGAAACCCTCACATTTGGTACACACATTCCACATCCAGTCCCAGAACCCCTGTCATCACAGGTCCATGCATACGTAACACAGCTGCATACCACACCTACCTCATTAGGTCTCGCCTACGCAGCGCACATGTGCTGAGGAGGAGAGCTTTAGAAATTGATTCGCCTTTTCTGCCAAAAACATGCACGCATTGCCTTCAATGGGAACGCGTGCACGTTTGGCGACTCCCCTGCGGGAGCGAGCTTTGAAGCCATCTGTTTGTAATTAACAGATGGTTCCTGCTCGCTCCAGCAAGGGAAATAGGCGCAGGCTCCCTCCTCTCTCCCCTCCCCCGGCTGCCTCCTCCTCAAACTAGTTTTTTTAAAACATTTAGCGCGATACGCGCTTGTTGTTTTGGTCAAGAGATGCAATAAAGTCTCGTCGAAGTGCCAGCATTTCGACTTCTCCCCCCCACACCGCAGACAGACTGCAAGTTACACACATACATTGCCCCAGCTGCTGGAGTGATCTTTCACCTCTCTGTAGACATACTTGGTGTGATAATGGCCCCTCGACTCCCTCCCCCCTTGAGCTCAGTCATTAATTACATCCCAGACACAAAGCATTACTCACTACTTCCTGTTAAAGTCCCCACAGAGCCCTGCGGGGAATGGGTCTACCCTGACCCCCCTCTACCCCCCAGCCTACACAGAGCCCTCTACCTGCCAGTGGCCGGTGAAACAGAAGCGCTGCCTTCCTAAAGGTCAATACGACAGTAATACGACCACCGCCACAGGTCTGTATTAACATACAAAATAATATTCAGTGGGTAGATCCTGTTAGGGCTAGATTTTTTTCTGTCTTTATTTTGAATTAAAAAAATGCTCAACAAATACTTTAAACACAGCTTGAGATAGGTCGATAGATTACTGCCTCAGCTGCGAAGGTCATTGTGCAGCCCAAAGCCACTAAATATTCCAATGCGATCTTTATCACCACAACAAAAGTCAATATTAAAGTTAAAGCGGCGCACAAATACACATTTTTCTTACTGTCCTTTCCGGGCAGTTTTTTTTTCCAACAGGCACAACTCGGCCGTTTACCCTTCGGAGGTGGATACAATGAATAGTGCTAATATAGACAAGGACGATAGAGGGTGTCATCATGTCGAGACGTGCCACCACTTGACATAGATAGCGTACACCACTAAAGCTCACGCCTAACTTCTACAAATTTACTTCATCATAAAGACACTGGAGTAAATGCATGGATTAAACTTCAACGTCTCGTCACGGGTTGTAAGCGCTACATGGATACAATTGCTGCACTGTAGTATTACACTCGTCCCTTCATGACACAATGCTGGTTACTGCTAGCTATTGTGCACCTAAGTTAATCATTACTTTCTAATACAGTAAGACTCTTTAAACCAGGCTGAGTTATAAATTAAAAAGCACAGGCCTACTTAATTGTTATTGATGGGTATTCTTTCATACTAGAGCAGAGGGGAGAATTTTCAATGAAAGAATGCAGGTTGAAGAAAATCACAGGGCTTGGAAGCGCAAAATGCCTTTCCTTCATGTATATATACCTTTCTTTTACCAGTCTGAAAATGTATTTCGACACGTAAAAGAACTTTTGAAATTCTTTATAAATTGTGACCGTGGGGCGGGGGGGGAGGGGGGGGGAGGGGGGGTTATGAAAGGGGTGTATCTCCCATTTCCGAATTCGAAAGAAATGTTTCAATGGTCTACAACCGCAATAGTAATAGCAAACCACTGATGAGTTACAGACCCCGAGTTGGGGTGGTAACTGATTCACAAAGAGGAAAGGGTCCACTTAGGACCCTGTCCCCTTTGGCAATCGTGCTGGCAGCCTTGTGGGAGTAAGCAGTCGTCTAGGAGGTTAATGTTTGCCCCACCCCCAAAAGATTCCCAAAATGGAGAAAAAAAAATCAAAAGCAACACCAATCCCTTTAGGGAGAATTAGGGGTACTGCTTAGGGATCTGTGGCTAGAAGTCTCAGTCAGATAGGCAAGAAGCATTTCACAAAACATAAAATCACTGATCCTGCCGATCACCTAGAGAATTTTGTATTGCTCAGTCTCAGTAATGCGGGCTTGTATTTAGCAAGATATCAAATGGATGTATTTGTTCTTACCTTAGAACAAAATGCTGAGGACATTGCAACAAGTGGACCCACGGCCAAGAGTACAAGTGAGAGCTGCCATCCCTTCACGAACCCGATTATTAATCCTGCTGCAAAAATTGCCAGATTCTGGAACAGATGGCCAACTTTGTCTCCAATTCCATCATTGATTTTATTGATGTCTCTGCAGAGATAGAGATATGGCATTGGGGAATGCACAAAGCCAATATTAAGTACACTGACAAATTATATTTTCAAATAAATAAGACTTCATACAGCTCCCTCACTCATTAAGGCGTGTGTTCAGTTCTCCCGATTTAGTTGTATCAAACCAGGCAATATCTTGACTCAAAACTGCATGAAAAAAATGTCCCCGGATTTTCATTATCTGTCTTGCTGCAGCGATCACCCAACATGAAATCTGAAGGTATGCAAACAGCAGGACCCCAACTCCTATTCCAGTGTAGTAAAGGGCAAATCTGTGGCGATTGAGGAGAAAAGAGGAAAGTTAAGGTTGTAAATACAGTAATTACAGGTAGACAACGCTGTATGCACAAGACATTTGTGAAAGACCAAGAAAGCATAATAATGTAAGAAAAAAGTCACTAATTGAATGCTATGCATGGCGATGGTATGCACCGAGAAAACTGCACCTATAAGCAAACTACCGGCAATTTAGTCCTCAGCACCATCTTCAAGTGATATAAACATATATAAATACAATAGGCGCAATTAGTACAATTGATAGTGTGCGAATTCCTGCTTGTATTGTAACCAAATGCAGTAACATTTAAAAAAAGCTTAAGTTAAGACAATGTTTCATTTTAGTTTTCCTCTTATTCAAGATGAGAATTCAAGATTCAAAAATAGAGACGCCCAGAGGAATAGAAATCAAAATGTTCTTTCAGGTCAAATGCTCAGCTGTCATTACATCAGCGAAACAAAAGGAAATATAATGGTTATTTGCACTGCCCACCTGTCCATTACCTGATACAGAGCAGTGAGAGCGTCTGCGAAAGTCACCAGTGAAGTGAGGCGTGAATCGAAGGATTAACGCTATATCTCCATGAACCGGCTGGCTCAGATTGGCAAGGCGGGCAGCCGGGCATGGGCCAACGGGCCAGTTGCCGAGGCCAGTTGGTGGTGGTGGGACGTTTTTTGAGTGGACTAAGCAGTGCTAGCAGGCGGGGCCTTCCCTGTCTCCATTGCATGTGCACACCGTAAAAGCCAGTTATTGCAGCCTTTGCATACGTAAACTGAGGCTGACCCACCTCGGGCCGGCTCATTGTCAGAGGCAGAACGACAGCATGAGGACGGTGCCCCCGCCCCCTGGCTGCCTCCAGGTGTGACAGAGGCCTCAAGGAACTGCTGCTGGGAAGCCATTAGCACTTGCTTTGCAGAGGACAGGAGAAGGGAGGAGGGCTGGAAAGTTAGGGTGGTGGGGGTCTGGTTAGAGCCAGCGAGGGAGAGCCTCAATTTATGTGTGTCCCTCTCCCCTCATGGAAGAGGGGCGGTGAGGGGAGGGGGGGGGATATACATTAGTCTCTGTTATTCTCCTTCTTTTCCTGCCAGAGTCCGACTTCACACTATATGAAACTACAAAAAAATTACGATTCTGGAATGTGGGCCACTTTTTGGGGGGGAGTGCCTGGGCCTAACTGTGATCCCAGTCCAACACTGTGTCCCAGCTTTTCGTCATCAATGGTAAAGTCCAGGTATGAACCTCTTTCGTGAGGGTGGCTGTATGACAACCCAGAAGGCCAATGGATGTGCTGCAAAACTGTGAATCTTTCAAGCAAAACCTTGTCTTCATTATCTTTTCCTAACCTAACTGACTCACTTATGACATAAGTTATTTGTAAAGCGCACATACACCCAGAAGGGTATCTTGGCGCTGAATAACAGATATTTATTACTTCAAAGAACACTGGCAAATAGCTTTCTTGTTTTAAATAATTGATTATTTTAATTAATTATTTGATTTGGATTTCTTGTTTTAAATATTTGTCATTTGATGTATTTCACAGAGTATGCTAAGTAAACAATACATGCTTAAATTACCCTTCAAAGAAGTTGGCTTTGTAGGGTACCCATGCTTGTATGGCTAGGCTTAATGCTTGGAGCGGACGCCATACACCCACGCAATGGGACTTAATTTATTATAGTTAGGAGTTAGGAACGTTGGAATGGACATTGAAGAAGGGAATACAAAGACTGCAAGTGAAAGGAAAAGCAATTGAACCACAAGTCATTTTCTGTGTAAACTCCCACTGACGATGACTCTGGGTTTGGAATGATCAGGAAAGGAATCTTTTTGCAACTGAGTCAATCTGCCATAGTGCTTGGGAGATTTTTAGCTACACATGGATCCGTCATTAGGTGGCCCATAGCACAAATGTGCTCCTCGTAGACCCGTACACATTTGAAATCCATGTGTAAGCATCTGGCCCTTGGTGTCTAATGTCCAATGAATGATCCTTCTGGTTGATAATCTTGTAAATGCTATAAATATCTGATTTTATTTAAAGTGTTTAATAGTCAAAGACGGAACCCATTACTGATTTAGATTGTTAGTCAATGAGTAATGGCCTAAAGTTGCCTTTTTGACTTCTGTGGTCTTGAGGACTAACTAAAGATGTTGATGATTACTCTACCCATGTCATATGATTCATCAAACTACCATTTACCTATTTCTGAAGAACGAAAATATGCGGTTGAAACACTGGTGGTTCTAGTGATTTGGCATACCTACTAGGTAACTATTTAACATTACATTATCACATTTACATGTTCCATTAACAAATGTTTACGAACCAAATGCTCCTTGCGTGAAAAGTAAATCAGTATTTCAAATGCAGGTAATCTATTATGCAGACAATGACCGACTTTCTCATGTTAAGTCTCTAGAGAATAAGTATAATTTGCTTGTAAGTAAGAGCTCAGGTGTGGAAACAGTCAGAAAAAAAATCTAGATTTTTCTGCAGGAGCAAAACAGCTCATCCATACATACATACATTCATTTATTCATCCATCTATTGACCCATTCCCTCACTTAAAATTATACAATAAAACAAACAAAAGTTTAACAAGCAAAAATAAAATATGAGGTCTCCTCAAATGTATGCTTGAAACAAAAAAAAAGAAAGATATTAGCACGTGGCTGTTTTGCAATGATATTGGACATAGAGTACACTTGTGACAAAGTTCCAACTCAGCCACCACTTTTACAAGCAATGTGCTGCCATCTTAGAATACTAAAGAGTGGTACACTTTGGGCAATACAAAAACAATATATGTGTAACCTGCACACCACAATTTTTTCAAAAAAGCTTCAATTAATTTTAACTATCGGTGCAGACCTGCTACCTGACTGACCCCTGTCAGGTCCCTAAAATAACTGCACAATCAGACACCACTATGTCCCGTGCAGGAATGCACTGTTCGAATTGGCTCAGGTGCCAAAAAATGTTTAACCACTTCTTTTAGTCATACTCATATGCATATGAAATTAAACCTTCATTCAATCACATGTGTCATCAAAACATCAATGAACAGAAACAAACAATTATCATGTTCAGGACCGTCTGATTATTTTACTATTATTTTCCAAAAATATACGATTTTTCATGGTTTTTCACTTTTGTTAGCGTTTTGCAAACATATTTACTATTAATTTTCATTGAAAAATATAAGGCACTTCTTCACGACAAATTGTCAACATCATACAAATGTGATACAGCAATTCTATCAGAACTTGCGACGACTCCCAATGCATTTCGATGCCTGAGCATCTTCGTCAGGGGAATTATCTCCACTAGGATACTGAGTAGCTGTACCCAAGTTCCGTTACTGAAAAACAGTTTTTCCCGATGTCGCTGCACGCAACCTGGACCTTGTACTGTATCAACTGCACTGTCTTACAGCGTTTTCCGCTGTGCAGACCCTGTTTCCTTCATCTACTCTGATGTCTCCTAAATACCATGGGCAATACCATTACAAGGCGGCAGCCTGGTTTAGAAGCAGTGGCCTTTCAGGATGTTGCACATTACAAATAAAATAGGCTGCAAGGTAGGAGCTCAGTGGCAATGTCTTGGTAGCTGCAGTGAAAGAAAGAAAGGAATGGGGACCTATAAAAAGAGAACATGGAAAACTAAAGGACTCATCAGGCAAAATGATAACACTCATTGGAAACTAGAGAAAGTAGCAAAATGATAAAACTCATAGAAAACTAGAGAAATTTGCAGAAGAGGGCTAATCCATGACTTTTCCAAATAAACCAATCAAGCGAATATCCTTTAAAATTGCCCTGTTACCATAACCAACTCCAGCCTGCACAGCCTAACCTGGATTCTAGCAGTGGAAATCTCCCACCCCAGTGTTTGTCAAAGGGGGAAACCATCACTGGCATCATTGCCTAATATTTTGATCTGTGAGCTACCATGGAACACAAAACTTGTCTGCAGTTTTTAACACAGTTTAATATCAATCCGCCCTTAAAGGGCTATTGGCTTTAACAAATGTTTTTCTCAGTAACTAGGTCAGGCCTACGGTGTTTAGTGTTAAAGCTTCATAAACACATCAAACCTACAGAATCTGCCAAATCTTCTGAATGACTCAGAATTGGCTTTTACCACTGGCTTGTCATACACTGCTCCGGCCTACTGTATTGTGTGTAAACTGGCAACCGTTATACAGCGGTAAAAATACAAATATGTAGAAAATTGCTACTGTCAAAAGAATATACAATCGCTCTCAAAAAGGACTAATAACGGTTATCCCATTGAAAACCTTCAACCTCATGTAGCAAAATATCTGTACAAAACCAAACCACTCTTAAAAGTGAATTGCTTTTCACAATAGATAGGTCAAGCAGCTGCAGCGACAGAATATCCTCCCAAATGGGCAGGCCGCTCGGAGGACTGATCGTTATGCTCTGCAATTCAGAATACCGAATCTCCAGGTTCAGTCCAGAGCAACAAGACTAAGTCCGGTTGTTCCTGATCTTATTGAGAACTCTGGGCAGGAATGGTATGAGCGGAAAAGCGTACAGGAGACCAGAGCTCAACTCGAGATGAAAGTGTCTCCGAACTAGAGTGGCCTTGGAAATTTCAGCATGTATTACTGTTGACATTGCGTGTTCTAAGCGGTGGCAAACCGATCCTACTAAGTTTGAGTTTAAAATTATTTATACAGCGCACATACACCAGCGGTTTCTTGGCGCTACAACTAACAAAGGTCCAGGGCAAAAGGACAGGGGTAAACTGCAGGAGGATTAATTGAAGGACTTCATGAACAGATGAGCCTTAAGGTGTTTCCGAAATTGAGAGTACACAGTGAGGGTTCGGAGTTCAAGGGGGAGAGAGTTCCAGAGGAGCGGGGCAAGGGTAGCAAATTTCGAACCTCCCCATTTCTTTCTGCGGTAACGTGGGACGGTGAGGAGGCACTGGTTAGATGAGCGTAGTTCCCTGGTGGGAACGTAGGGAGTAATCTCGGAAGAGATGAATGCTGGTGCCGAGCCCAGTCGAGCCAAAAAGGTGACGGAAGCGAGCTTGAACTGGACCCGGGCACAAACAGGGAGCCAATGAAGGGATTTCAAAAGGGGGGTGGAATGGTGAAATTTCGGAAGTTTGAAGGCCAGGCGGGCTGCCTGGTTTTGGATCTGTTGCAAACGTCGTAGACTATATGCAGGAATACCTGCATATAGGGCGTTGCCATAATCCAGGCGAGACACCACCATGGCCAGTATGATAAGTTTGAGGGCAGTAAAGGAAAAAAACGGGACACCCTGCGTATAGTGCGCAGTGATAAGAAAGAAGAAGAAACCACAGAGCTAACCTGGGAGTGAAGGGTGAGTTGAGAGTTGAGTTTTATACCTAGTGTTTTAACAGAGGTAGAGGGGACAGGTGAAGGGCCAAGAGAGGGGGGCCAGAATAAAGGAGACCAGGGGCTGGATGTACCACCTGTCAACACCAGCTCGGTCTTATCTGGGTTGAGTTTCAGGTGATTGTGGTTCATCCAGTCCCGGATGTGAAGCATAATAGATTGAAAATTTAGAACAGAAGAAGGGGAAGAAGCCAGATTGAAAACAAGCTGGAGGATGTCCGCATAATTGAATACGGCGACCTCCATTTGTTGCAGGGAGAAAATAAGAGGGGCAATATAAAGATTAAACAAAAGAGGGGAAAGGGAGGAGCCTTGGGGGACCCCGCACTGAACTTTCCGGACGTCCGCAGTGAGGTCACCCAGGCGAACAGCCTGGGTGCGGTCACTCAGGAATGAGGAGAACCAGACCAGAGCGGTGCCCCCGATCCCCGCTGCCCTGACACGGGAAAGCAAGATGGTATGGTCCACCGTGTCAAAGGCGGCTGAGAGATCAAGGAGCACCAGGGCCTGGGACTGGTTGGTATCCATACCCTCCCTGAGGTTGTCCAAGACCGACATAACTACGGACTCCGTAGAGTGTGCGGGGCGGAACCCGGCCTGGCGGGGGGCAAGAGCTCCGTGCTTCTCCACAAAGGATCTCAGGGCGCTGGTGACATGGCGCTCGAGCACCTTTGCCAGAAATGGCAAAAGGGAGATGGGCCGGAAATTGGCCGGGATTGAGGGGTCCGCGCCCGTTTTTTTCAAAATGGGCACAATAACCGCAGATTTTAGGGGGTTTGGTACTACACCTTGAGAAAGGGAGCTATTGAGAAGGTGAAGGGGGGGGTCTGGGCAGGTGGTGAAGATGTGGCGGAGAATGTGGGCAGGACAGGGGTCAAGTGGAGAGCCAGATTTGACGAGGGGTACTAAGGAAATCAAAGATTCCTTAGTTAAAAGGGGAAGGGTAATAAGTTCTCCCTTGGGGGGAGGACATTGGGGGTCGCAAAAAGTGAGGGAAGGGGGAGGGATGTTGGCTTTAATGGAAGCTATTTTTTGGATTAAATAATTGTTAAGAGAGTGACAGAGTTCTTTGGACGGGGCGGGCTTTAGAGTTGCTCTATCCGAGAACGCCAGGTTGTGAACGATCGAAAAAATCTCCTTCGACTGGTTTTCTGCAGCAAGGATTTTGGAGGAGAAGTAGATGGTTTTTGCCTCCAAGATGTCTTTTTTATATTGTGTCAAGGTGTTAATAAACTCCAATCGTAGAGATGGGCAATAACTTCTCCTCCAAGTCCTCTCTGCACGACGCACCGCTAGTTTAGTGGCCTTGAGCTCTTCGTTGAACCACTGGTTGGCGTCCTTCTCACGTTTAGAGGTAATACGTTTTAGAGGGGCCACAGAGTCACAGCCTGAGGAGAGCCACTGTTCAATGGCCTTGACCTGGGAGAGGGTGGATAGGCCTTGCAAGGAAGGGAGGGAGGTGGTGAGTAGGGAGGATAAATCTTCCGGATTGACTCGGCCCCAAGCACGGACCCAGATGTTCTTGGGGAGCGGGGACTTGGTAGGGGGATGAATGGGGAGATCAAATGAGATCAGATGGTGGTCAGACCATGTGCAAGGCGAGATGGAGAGGGACTCCACCGGGCAATTCAGAGACCAGATCTGATCTAGCGTGTGGCCTTTGATGTGGGTAGGGGAATGAACGTGAGATGTAAAGTTAAGAGATTGGAGGGTATCGGTAAATTCTTTAGAGGACGAACCCTCCGCTGAGTCAGAGGGCCAAAAGTTGAAGTCGCCAAGAAGTAGGATAGAGGAGTTGTTTACAGTGATTGTGGCCAGGACTTCCAAGAAGTCGGAGAGAAACGATAGAGGGGATTGAGGAGGACGGTAAGTAAGAAAGCAGGTAAGAGGGGGTGTAGTAGAAGTAGTGCGGATAGCCAGAAACTCGGTGGTCGCGATATCTGGCAAGGACAGAGTTTGAAAGGGAAAGTCGGTACGTGCGATGACCGCCACGCCGCCCCCTGCTCTGCCAGTGGGACGATCTGCCCGGAGGGCGTAGTAAGAAGCTGGTAAAGTGGCAAGCAGGGCAGGGAGGGAGTCATCGCAGAACCAGGTTTCCGTTAGAAAAAGAAGATCTGGGGCGTGAAGATCTAGCAGTACCGAAAGTTCGTGCGCATGGGCTACTGCAGACCGGGTGTTGAGATAGAATGCTGCAGGGGTTTTGGGGGTTGCAGGGAAAGCGTTGTCTCTAGGAGAGTGAGGTGGGTCAGCTAGGGGAGAAGGGATGTGAAGGGGAACCGCAGGAGATATGCCAAGGGACAAGATGCGAGAGCGAATGGGGGCTGAAAGGGACCATGGTCCCTGGAGGCTGCGAAGGAGGTCGGGGGTATAGATGGTAAGTGGGGCAGAGTGGCGTGCCCCTAGCCCCGGACAGTCGCGGACGGGCGCAGACGGGCTTGCCTTAGGCGCGCCTTTGGCGCGCCTTCGTCGCGCCCGCTGCGCCCGTCCGCTGCGCCTCCAGCCCAAACACATCCTTTTCTGAGTGAATCAGGGGAAGAAAGGGAAAGGAAGGGGGCGTGGCCTGCAAAGTGGGCGGAGCTTACTGGCTCGCGGTCAATGGCGGCAGCGAGGGAGGTTTCCCCAAGGCAGCGCCCAATTCGGCTGTCTGGGATCTCTGAAAGCAGGCAAGGATCGTTACAAGGTGCCGGTGAGTTGACAAATACAGCAGTGCAAATACAATTTTAAAAACAAGTAAAATGAGTAAGTGAGCAGCGCTCCCGGCTTTCCGCCTCAGGAGAATGTTAGAAGGACGCGCTAGCAGTCAGCGCGCCCTTAAGACAGATGAAAGGGGGCGTGGCCTGCAAAGTGGGCGGAGCTTACTGGCTCGCGGTCAATGGCGGCAGCGAGGGAGGTTTCCCCAAGGCAGCGCCCAATTCGGCTGTCTGGGACCTCTGAAAGCAGGCAAGGATCGTTACAAGGTGCCGGTGAGTTGACAAATACAGCAGTGCAAATACAATTTTAAAAACAAGTAAAATGAGTAAGTGAGCAGCGCTCCCGGCTTTCCGCCTCAGGAGAATGTTAGAAGGACGCGCTAGCAGTCAGCGCGCCCTTAAGACAGATGAAAGGGGGCGTGGCCTGCAAAGTGGGCGGAGCTTACTGGCTCGCGGTCAATGGCGGCAGCGAGGGAGGTTTCCCCAAGGCAGCGCCCAATTCGGCTGTCTGGGACCTCTGAAAGCAGGCAAGGATCGTTACAAGGTGCCGGTGAGTTGACAAATACAGCAGTGCAAATACAATTTTAAAAACAAGTAAAATGAGTAAGTGAGCAGCGCTCCCGGCTTTCCGCCTCAGGAGAATGTTAGAAGGACGCGCTAGCAGTCAGCGCGCCCTTAAGACAGATGAAAGGGGCGTGGCCTGCAAAGTAGGCGGAGCTTACTGCCTCGCGGTCAATGGCGGCCGCGAGGGAGGTTTCCCCAAGGCAGCGCCCAATTCGGCTGTCTGGGACCTCTGAAAGCAGGCAAGGATCGTTACAAGGTGCCGGTGAGTTGACAAATACAGCAGTGCAAATACAATTTTAAAAACAAGTAAAATGAGTAAGTGAGCAGCGCTCCCGGCTTTCTCCCCTCTGCTGATGAGCAGCAACCATCACCTTGGTGAACACCTGGGGGCACTGGTAAGGCCAAAGCAGAGCATGGTGAACGGAAAATGATCATGGCCTACTGTGAACCGCAAATAATATCTGTGGGCGAGCAGGACAGGAATGTGGAAGTATGCATCCTGCAAGTCCAACCCTACAAATCCAGTCTCCTAGGCCCAGGGCAGACAGGACTTGAGCGAGTGTGAGCATTTTGATTCTCCTTTTTCTGGAAGAAATTGAGAGAGCCCAGGTCTCGGATACAACAAAAGCCTCTATCCTTTTAGGGCATTAGAAGGTAGTGGTAATAACAAATGTGGCCTACTTCTAATGCCAGCACCCTCTCTATGGCTTCTTTGGCCAACAGAGTCACCACTTTCTGACAGAGCAATGAGATGTGGTTCTTTGTCCGCCTGTCGCAAGTTGGTTGCATGGGTGGATGGGTTGTCATGAAGGGGAGGAATAGACCCTTTGGGAAATCTGGAGAAGCCATCGGTCCAATGATATCGATCTCTAGTGGTGCTGGTGGATGCCAATGATGTTAGAAGGGAAAATGGAAAATGCTTGGAGGTTGAGGCTGCCGGGAGGAGGTGACTGGTCACACTTCTGGCTACCTGACCCATGGGGTGTGTGGGTACCATGTCCTTGGTCACGCAGGGGCTGGGAAGCTTGCATTCTGTGGTGGGTGGGCTGGTAGAGACGCAGCTGGAGGCCCCTTCTGTGGCCACAAAAGTAGGTCTGCGGTTGGTAGGGGGGCATGAAAAGGCTCAAGGCCTGGCCTGTCCTTAAAGAGCCCCAGCACCAAATCGGCCTTGTCTGCAAAGAGACAGGAGCCATCAAAGGACATGTCCATGAGTGATGTCTGGATATCCTCAGAAAAACCAGTAGTCCTCATCCAGGCGTGGCGGATGTACGTTGTTACAACGCATGCTTTTACAACGCAGGTTTTTCAACGCAAGTCGTTACAACGACTTGCGTTGGGGGGTGCTGGATAGCGAATAGTTTAATTTACTATTCCAACTCCAGTCCCCGTAGATAGTAGGGAAGGTGTTGGATAGTAAATTAAACTATTACCTGTCCTAGAGCGCCCCCCAGCGCAATTCGTTGTAATGACTTGCGTTGAAAAACCTGCGTTGTAAAGGCACTGCGTGGTAAAAGTTGCGTCGTAAAGGATGTTTCCCAGGCGTGGCATCCCAAAGCCTCTATCAATGAAACTGTTCTGCCTAGTGCCTTACTAGTGTCCAATCCACAGCAACTGATGAACTTTGCTGTGTCTCTCACATCTTCAACAACCTGGTAGGGCATGGCCTCGGCCTCCTCCGGAACGTAAGGCATCACCTGCGCAACCTTGTCCTACACAGAATGGGAGTACCTGCCCAAAAGACATGCAGTGTTTAGTGATCGCAATGCCAAGCTGGTGAAAGAAAACATTTTCTTACCCAAATTATCCACCTTCTTGGATTCTTGGTCCAACAGGGTGGTAGGCAATGCACAAGGGTATACATGTGCAGTGTAGGCTTGGACCACCAGGCTCTCTGGGGTAGGATGTTGGTTGTGGAAGTCTGAGTCTCCAGGAGCAGGAAGGTGGCAGTAGACAATAGTCCTGTTTACAGGAGCAAGACATCTACAACTGCCTCACTGAAAGGGAGGAGCAGTTCTGATGGGGACACTCCCAGCTGAAGCACGTCTGTCAAGACGCTGATCTTGACTCCTTAAAAAGGAATCAACAAAACGTTGAAAAAACCGAGTAATTAAATGACTAAGAGGTAGATCTTCCCGGATCTGCATGACTGGTGTGGTAAGAAAAGAACTGTTGCCAGAGTGCCTGAGTGGAACCTATATAGGCACCATGACGGTCACTTATAGCGTTGACGACCCCAGTGATGCTAGGCAGAGCCGAACGACACCGCCTACTGGCACACAGCTGTACTACTCATAGAAAATTTCTGGATCCAGTCTGACGCATGGGGATAATTCTAAGGTAAGAAATCTGAGGCTAGAAGTCTCTATCAGATTGTATCCATCACAAACAACAGGAGTTTGAAACCTTTAAAAATATGAGCAAGCATTGGTAAATGGTCTATCCCATTACAACAAAACAGCAAAAAATGGCAGTAAGGAATTACTGCCAATTTTGCGCGAAATTCGATTGGAATTGCTGGTGAGTCGAGAGACCCAGCGCATTATGGGGGCTGTCTGAGAAAGACTTGATCATATTGGAGTGTTGCATATGACAGCATACACTCACATTTCCGAGCGGAACGTTGACAGTGGAATGATAAAGAAATTATAAAAGAAATACAGTGCCAAATTTTTTGTGACTCACATTTAGTCTACTTCACGTCCCTCCTCCCCCCCTTCTTTGAAGTACTGGATACCTTTTACCAATAAGTCTATACCTTTGCTTATCCACTCCAGGAAACTAATGCTATTCCTGTGAACCTGAGTATTTGCCCCGAGGAAGCCCAAAATGGGCGAAACGCCTTAGCTGTCTTTTTGATCATCCTGTACCAAGAATACTGGCTGTCTGTTTTATCATCTTGTACCAAGAATACTCAAAAGGATACATTAAAAATTACTTTTTTCGCATCATTTAAGGACATTTGTTTCGTCTCGGTGTATTGGAACACTGTACAATTACTGTCATTGTTGCCTCTCTACTTGCTTGTTGTCTATCCTATTACAGTTTATGGTTTCCTATTGGAAGAGCAGCATGTTGGATGGATGAAAGGTTGCTGTATATTGCAATGCAAGTTACAGGAGCCACCACCATCTAAGTACGGAATGTGTCAACAACAACAAAAACATAGAATTACCAGAAACACTGTTAACTATAATGAGCAGTATGCAATGTGAGAAATTTGAAGGGATAAGTAAAGGTATCTGGGTGCTGAAATGGGTGGGCAAAATAGCAAAGCCACAAGTGCTTTATTCGATGGATTTGTATCTATCATGATCCTTTTGCCAAGCTTTTGGGAGTAGGTAACTCACAACATTCTTTCGGCAAAGCAGGCACATATGATGAGACAGAGTACACCACTACATAAAAAAGTAATAGGCTAAGCTTCATACAAGTAACACATGCATGATTAGTTGCTAAGTGCACACGTGTGCCTGTGTTTTCAAACCACAGCCACAGAGTGCTTAGGATACAGGTGCAATGCTACTATTCTTCATGGGCTCCTACTAGAGACGGTAAAATATTGACAGAGATAAGGAGCGAGACATTGAGAGAAGGGTCAGAGAGCACAACCCACAGCATGATAACGAAAATTACAAGATTGGAGAACAGTCAGAACGCATAAGAAAATGGGACTGCATGAACTGCGCATCCCTCACAAAGAGCATATGTACAGCTCTCGACTCTTTCACTTGTTTGTGCACAGACATCACAGAGTGCTGTTTGCAGAGAAGCTGCATAGTGTTAATACTCAGGCTTCAAAATGCTATTTAGGCATAAGCATCACAGTGAGGCCTCACAGGGCTGTTAAGGTGCAGACTTCACAGTTCTTTTTAAACACATGCCGCTTTATATAAAACAGTCTTCACGGTGCTGTTAATACATACCCTGGCCTCATATTCCTAATTATTTGCAGTTTAGGCACAGGCCTGACAGTGCTGTTTAGAGTGCGTTTGTTTTGTTTATAGAGCACACTAAGATATAAGTAAAACACTTTATCTAAGAGCAGTAAATAACTAATGTTACCATTACACAATTTAGCGATACCCAATTAACTGACCTCTGAACGATGCAAGACTGAGTGGGCCTTGTCTTAATTCGAAGTGGGGACTTGTAGATCACCTTATATCTCAACAGTGAGTGCTTCCTAACGGCTAGTTTATGTGTAGCCTGGCCTCATACCGACGCTTATGTAAAGGCCCCAGAGTGCTCTTTAGGGGGAAACTTCACAGTGCTGCTTGGGCACAAGTCTCAGAGTCTCGTTAATAAGTTAGTTCACAGTGCAGTTTATGTACAGTCTTCAAAGTGCTCTGGGTGTTCAATTCAGTTTTTTCTTTGCATGTTGATACTTGCAATTTTGGTTTTCCATATTATAGAAATATAACTATATGTGTCAGAATGCACATAAAAATACAATTGAATAAACTGCTAACACCATCATAAAAGTTGAGGATGCAAAGAGCTGTTTGTGCACAAGCCTGATAGCGCTGTGCATGTGCTAACATGTAGATTGCCCTCACTGTGTTGGTTATTTGTAGCCTGGCCTCACAGTACTGTTTATGTGGGTGTCAGTGCTGTTATGCCCTGACCTCGGAGTAAAGTTGATGTGTTACCCACAGTGGTGAATATGTTTCACAGTAGTATAAGGATATTTGTCCAGTTATTAACCGCATGCGCGCTGCAGCTATTTTCGCGCTGCGCGGCTTTTTTCAAAAAGCCGCGTTACATGACGAGCTCAGCTCGTCATCAGCGTGCGAGCGGCGCAACTGATGACGAGCTGAGCTCGTCATCAGCGCCAAAGGGGTTAATATACTGCTTCATGCCAGATAATGGGAACTGATGCACAGTGTTGGACCTGGCCCTTTTTGCACGGTTATCCCAGAACGTTTTGCCTTCCTCCTGTATTTTTCTCTGACCTGTATTTGTTGGTCTTCTGACTATGGGCACTTTACCACTGCTAATCAATGATAAAGTGCATGTGCTCTCTCTTGTAAACTTGGTCAGATTGGCCTACACCTGTTTGGCATTTTGAAATTACCTGTAAGTCCCTTGTACAGTGTTATCCCATATACCCAGGGCCTGCAAATGAAATGCTGCTATTGGGCCTTCAACACTGCTTGTGCCACCCACAGAAGTAGCCTTTCAAACCTGTCTCAGGCCTCTGCCACTGCATGGCCTGCCTGCACAGTTTACTGTCGCAGTGATGTGGCACTTCAAGTGGTTGCAAAGTCTGAAACTCCCCTTTTAATACATATAAGTCACCCTTAATTTAGGCCCTAGCTAGCCCTATGGGTAAGGTGCTGTGTAGGTAAAATGTAGGACATGTGCCTGGGGTCTGAGTCTGGGTCGTTACACTCCCGCTTAATAAGTACATTGAGAAATCCCTGTTTGGCCACTTTGCACACTGTCTGGGGCACTATTTTGTTGCCTTAGTAATCGGTGGAAGCCTAGGTGAAAAGCCGCGGCTCATCGCCGCCCTGCCCAGCAGGATGTCACGTCGAGCCCTGAGAGCAGCGAGGATGCTCTCTCTGGCTGTCAGGAACTTCGCTGTCGCACTGCAGAGAGGAGGAATCCCCCACTCCGCGCTTCCCACTCCTTGTAACAAGGGGCACCAACGTCAAGGATCAGCGGCTCCTGGCCAGAGGACCAGGTGAGTGCTTTTCCCACCCCCTCCCTGCATCTTGAGCCCTCACTACTGTGCCATCGGAGCGCGAGCAGCCGCCAGTGTGAGTTAGGCGAGGGGTGAAACGACAAGAAACCCCACCCATAGTGGGAGCATTCGAAGTGCTCCAGCCTCCATCCAGGCAGCATAAGTGAGGTTGGGCCCGTTGCGACCGGCCGGTAATTGCTTGTAGTTTAGAAAGCACTTTGTATCCATAACGCGTGTTTGGGAGTTAAAAAAGAACGCATTGTATGTAAAGAAACAGAACAGCCAGACACATCGCTGCCTACGGCGTGCAAACATGTAAAACAAGCATTGGAAATGCAATAGGTCTCGCAATAACGCGAGTCTGAACTATTAGCATTGTAAATGATAATGCCCTTTATTTTTGTGTTCTGGTTTTTGGAACATAAATAAAAGGCTTTGTCATTTACAAGGCCTATAGCTTAAATTTGCGTTAAAACGAGACCTATTGCATTGCAATGGTGGTGGTGCTGCTGAGTTTTTTCTGAATCTGCACTCTGAATCTGCACCCACAATCTGCACTCTGAATCTGCACCCACAATCTGCACCCACAATCTGCACCCACAATCTGCACCCACAATCAGCACCCACAATCAGCACCCACAATCTGCACCCACAATCTGCACCCACAATCTGCACCCACAATCTGCACCCACAATCTGCACCCTGAATCTGCACCCACAATCTGCACCCACAATCTGCACCCACAATCTGCACCCACAATCTGCACCCTGAATCTGCACCCTGAATCTGCACCCACAATCTGCACCCACAATCTGCACCCACAATCTGCACCCACAATCTGCACTCTGAATCTGCACCCTGAATCTGCACCCTGAATCTGCACCCACAATCTGCACCCACAATCTGCACCCACAATCTGCACTCTAAATCTGCACCCACAATCTGCACCCACAATCTGCACCCACAATCTGCACCCTGAATCTGCACCCTGAATCTGCACCCACAATCTGCACCCACAATCTGCACCCACAATCTGCACTCTGAATCTGCACCCTGAATCTGCACCCTGAATCTGCACCCTGAATCTGCACCCACAATCTGCACCCACAATCTGCACCCACAATCTGCACCCACAATCTGCACTCTAAATCTGCACCCACAATCTGCACCCACAATCTGCACCCACAATCTGCACCCTAAATCTGCACCCACAATCTGCACCCACAATCTGCACCCACAATCTGCACCCTGAATCTGCACCCTGAATCTGCACCCTGAATCTGCACCCACAATCTGCACCCACAATCTGCACCCACAATCTGCACCCTGAATCTGCACCCTGAATCTGCACCCTGAATCTGCACCCACAATCTGCACCCACAATCTGCACCCACAATCTGCACCCACAATGTGTGAGTGGCGTTGCGTGGGTGAGTGGCGTTGCGTGGGTGAGTGGCGTTGCGTGGCTGAGTGGCGTTGCGTGGCTGAGTGGCGTTGCGTGGCTGAGTGGCGTTGCGCGTGTGAGTGTCGTTGCGCGTGTGAGTGTCGTTGTGCGTGTGAGTGGCGTTGCGCGTGTGAGTGGCGTTGCGCGTGTGAGTGGCGTTGTGCATGTGAGTGGCGTTGCGCGTGTGAGTGGCGTTGCGCGTGTGAGTGGCGTTGCGCGGCTGAGTGGCGTTGCGCGGCTGAGTGGCGTTGCGCGGCTGAGTGGCGTTGCGTGGCTGAGTGGCGTTGCGTGTGTGAGTGGCGTTGCGTGTGTGAGTGGCGTTGCGTGTGCGAGTGGCGTTGCGTGTGCGAGTGGCGTTGCGTGTGCGAGTGGCGTTGCGTGTGTGAGTGGCGTTGCGTGTGTGAGTGGCGTTGCGTGTGTGAGTGGCGTTGCGTGTGTGAGTGGCGTTGTGTGGGTGAGTTGTGTTGCGTGTGTGAGTGGTGTTGCTTGGGTGAGTGGCGTTGCGTGGATGAGTGGCGTTGCGTGGATGAGTGGGGTTGCGTGGATGAGTGGGGTTGCGTGGATGAGTGGGGTTGCGTGGGTGAGTGGTGTTGCTTGGGTGAGTGGCGTTGAGTGGGTGAGTGTGGTGTTGCGTGGATGATAGTGGGCTTGCGTGGGTGTGAGTGGCGTTGCGTGTCTGTAAGTGTTGCTGTGTGGGTGAAAGTGGCACAGAGCCTTTGATGTGGCCTGGCGCAGGAGAAATGCTGCTGCTGCTAATTAAATACAAGAGCGGCCGGGAAGCGGCCGGGAAACACAAGTACGGCCGGCCACATAATTAGGGGAGGAGAAGCTGCACAGCACACGCTGGGAGAAGCCCTTTGATGTGCTGTGCGGCCGCGATGCGCGCTCTGTGCTGGGGTAGGGGGGAGGGCCATTAGCCTGAACTCTCGGCAAGATCAAACGAAGGGTGGGAGGGACATTGAGGAACAGGAACAGATGGCCATGA
The DNA here is from genome assembly GCF_964261635.1 of Lissotriton helveticus. Taxonomy (NCBI): domain Eukaryota; kingdom Metazoa; phylum Chordata; class Amphibia; order Caudata; family Salamandridae; genus Lissotriton; species Lissotriton helveticus. Next base: position 878,188,616 of record NC_136071.1, on the reverse strand, counting down.
AAGTGTATGGGCCAAATGTGCGTGCCTGTACGTGCACTCGAAGAAAACGCCACGGAAAAAAGCGGTGGTTTGACAATCCGTTTGAGCACTTGAATTCTCCCCCATTTCCCATTGCTTCGCAATGGTAAAGGACGAGACCTAAAAAAATAATCACTAAATACACCAAAGTGTGAAACATGAGGCGAGCCAAAATTATATCCATATCTCGGTCTGTCCATCGAAGTAACAAAGTAGAACAAATTAAATACAATCAAGGGCCTAGTATCTTGTCTTTAATTTGTTTTAGGAACGAAACCAGAAAAGCAGAAGGAAATTGAATATTTATAAGGAAGTACTTTGTGTCTGAGAGATCATGAGGTGACTACAGAACCTGGAGCTCCTGGCATTTCGGAGGCTGTACTATCGTAGTGTGCAACAAAAGACTAGGCCTGCGTTTTATCGGCATTCGTCAGTGCCATTTTCAAAGCCATCTGGCTGGTAATCGGCGATGTCTGCAAGTCATTAGGGGTGATTTGCACACCTGGTTACTTACACCAAGGAGTTACATAGTGCCATTTCTAGTGCACCAAGTTGTCATGTTGACGTTGGCTAGCAAGAGGCAATACCTAAATCGAATCTTTAACGGTGATTTGCACACCACGGCCTACACATGCTACCATTGTGTTCGCTTTAAGACAGGTGAACAGTGGTTTTCAGCTCATGTTTACAGAGTGGTGCTCAAAGATGCAGCAGAGAGGGAAAAAGAGATGGGCCGGGTAGTGTGGAGTAACACATGAGACAATAGAGGAATGCGTGAGAGCACCAGAAGATAACAAGCAACAAACCACATGGGGCAGGGGGTCAAGAAAAAGGAGCAAAGTAATAACAAAAGCAAACTGACGACAGCGAAAACAGCCATGAGAGAGAAGAACCCAAAACAAACGCTGTGCATGCAACTCCTTAAAAAATAGTTCCACAAAAGCGATGGAAACAATACTTGATTACCGGGAAACTGATAAGAGAAGCAATCGAAGAAAACACCAAGAACAACAGAAATATTATGCTACAGCCAATAGAAATGGCAGAAAAGTAAGTAGCAAGCACAGGAACCGATGGAAAGCAAGGGGGCGGGATAAAAGGACCTTTTACATTTGATATTAAATACAATAGATTTCACAAGCACAGCGCCAACACTGTGCAGGCGAAACTAAAAAAACACTTGCTGCGTTTTAAAAACTTTCAGTCATACTGGACAGCAACTGCGCTCTGGAGAAACATGGCTAAAAGCCCTGATAAAGACAATTGCTCATGTATGTGATACCTTTTGGCTTTGGCAATTTCTGCTGGGATGGGAGGGATGGGAAAGGGTTAAGCAACAAAGCATGAAAGGGGGTGGGGGGGCAAGGAAGAAGACAGACGGGATGAGAGACGGCAAGTAACAACATGGACTGGGACAGGAAGGTTCAAGCAAGATCATGGGCAGGGACCAGTAGCGGCCCGTGGTGGGAGTAAAATGAATTCGTTGCACGCGCTGCATCGCTAAATGCGATGCAACGCACGCAACGAAATTCGTTTTATTTATTTGTGTACTTATCTCTGTGCGACCGTATTCCGCAGTTTACTACCCCCCACCCTGCCCCTCCCCCACCCCATGTCAGCATCCGGCAGCACTCCCACCACGGGCCGCTTCTGGCAGGGACAAGAGAGTGAGTGGGTGATCAATAACACATACCCTGGGGTAAGAAACAATATGAACAGGGACAGAATGGTCAGGGTGCATGCAACAACCCACAGCGGGATGGGTATATAAGCACATGATGGAGATAGCCTACAAACGCATACACAGTTATGGAGTGCTACAAATAAAAGATAAAAAAAAGAAGCTCTGAAAGCACAAGCAGCACGGGCCATGCTGCAGGGAAGGGACAAACACACGAAGTAGAAGTGATGCCGACATGACCTGACCAAAGAGAAGTGGGGTAACATGAGTGACAATTAAGTCAAGTAGAATCCACTCAGAGTGGTGGTGATCCCTAAAGTGATGGGGAACACACAGTGTTGTTTAAATGCCCCTCACACACCAACAGGCCCCTTGGTGTCATGCTTCATCATCGGGGCCTTCGCACCCCTCTGCGGGATGCGGCGTGCTACGACTCGCGACTACGCAGGAGCACTAAGTAGTGAACTATGTGAGGGGGTGTGTTTATTAAAGAAGTGAGTGAGGTGAGGTGAAAGTGAGTGGTTAAAAAATACCTGGCACGTAGGTAAAAAATAATTTTATTAAATCCTCGGCTGGTATTAGTAAAAGAAGTGCAAAGTGGGGTTGTAAAAATACATGTTAGGGTATTACAACCGCCTCAAAGTGTCAACATGTTTCGGAGCACAGATCCTCCCCTTACTCACATGTAAATGTAAAAGTGTATAAAAAAAAATGTTATTACAACAATGTGTAATGTACCTAACAATGTTTATATATAGGTAGGTTCAGTTGCGCCCAATTGGCGTTTGATGAAAACTTATAGTTTTAGGGATTTATAGCGCGGTTATTTCCATATGGATATTGTATTGGAATGCAAATAAGACGTATATATTTATATATTCAAAATGTGTAAGCCTAAAATGATACTGTAAACAATGATGTGCATGCCTATGAAATAGGACTTTTGAGAAAACATGGCGGGGTTTGTTTTTCTATTTATCCTATACAAGATTTTAACCTACTATGGGGGTTTCTACTTTTCTCTATCAACACTGGCATGTAAAGACATTTAATCCCCCACACTGTCTTGTTTTCCTTTTTATCTCCTCTTCAGCCGTATATATGGGATAATAATAATTTATTTTCTTCTAATTTCAATTACAGCAAGGTGTTACTCAATTTAAAATACTCATATTGGAATTAGTTTAATATGGGGAAATGATATATGAATTAGAAATACTATGGATATACTATTATAAGCAATGGCAGGTAGCTCTAAACATCGTAATAGTTATGATGATGGATTGTTGTGAACGTATCTAGGACCCTATTTAAATATTCCCGATTTATGCCCTTATGTGGTTATAACAAATCATATCCTTATAAAGGCATAAGAATCATATCCATATTTAGTCATAGCCAATGCAGTCCAAATACGGCAGGGCTACTCCCATAGACTCCTAGAAAGTACAACGCGTTCTTTAAACAAACCAAGCCTCCAGCAGCCCGGGAATTCCCCCTGCTTTTGTTTTGATTTGTCCAAGAACTCCTGGAGTCCTAAAAGAACTGCGAGTTCTTACTGACGTCTTATGTCCAACCTTATGTCAAACTCGGCACCTTCCAGGTATAAATATACCAGCATCTGCCTTAGCGAACACACGGTGGTTTGGAGCAGATCGGCTATCTACTTACCCGAAGCCCAGCTGTAACGAGAGCCGAAGGAAGCCGACCCTCCCATTGACGCACTGAGAGAGACGCTGTCTTTTCTCCTGCCGAGAAATCCAGCTCCAGTGTTTCCAGTCACCCTTGCGGGTCGCTGGGAGATCGAGTCCTGAGAAAGTGATACAAGACCTCCTTCATTCTATAACCAAGGTACAGAGCTGATTAGATCCTTAGAGAATTCTTGATTCAGATCCTTGGCATAAACTATCTTAACTTAAACTGCAGCTCACTTACTCCTTCCCACGTACTAGGCTTAGGTTAGGTACACCGGGGTAGGCGTATCTTAGAAACACCAGTTGAGTACGTTTAGTCAATGATTTTAAGTATGTATATATTTTATCCGTTTTAAGTATCTTATGGCTTAGAAACCATATAAATGCTGTTACAGTATTATTTCATAATACTCCTTGTACTGTACGCACTTTACTTTACAACAAGTATTGCAATTGTGGCAATTCACTTCTCTTGCATGAGCAAGAAGACTGCTCAATAAATAACCACTTTTATTGAAAACGCCAGTCTCTCTATTTCTCTGCGCTTCTGGTGAAACTAAGCATGGACGATTGACTGAGTGAAATAGCTGTCTATTGTTTCCGCGACTCTGGAGGTATACTCCTTATTCTGGAGGGAGCAAAGTTGTCATGTTTATGCGGTTGTCAGAAACTAATCCCTTCTTGTCTATTCAGGAAAGTTAACACCTTCCTGTTTACTCGACGAAGTTTCTAGTGACGTCTGAGCTAGCTGGCATTCATAATAAAGTCTAACATTTTCAATAGAGACCTAGTCGACCTCAGTCCTACGTCTAAACTATCGTTTATGTTATTCCAATGCGCAGAGCCTATTGGGAATATAGGAACTACACTACAGGATGTTATTCCCAATTCAAGATGTCCGTCGCACTCGATATATGAATAGGAAATACTAGGATATACTATTATAAACAATGGCATATATCTCTAGACATCGTAATAGTTATTATGATGGACGTTATTCCTAATCCAAGATATCCGACGCACTCTCGACTGCGATAGCGTGATATATATTACGAATTACGGAAAATCTTTAGTAATACGTTTATCGGGTTCTAGTTACGATGTTTTGCTCTCTGATACATATCAAAGTATTTGATAGAGGATTGTGACGTTTTGGAGCCGTATAGCGTATTGCCTCGCCATAGTCTTACTACTATGTTCATTATCATGAGGCTACTATTTAGGGACTATACAAAGATGGCACTAGCGCAACACGCCACAATTTCTCTTTTACTTATACTTTTCGATCCTATACTTAAAGGTGAGTGTGTCTGGAAAATAATATACTACTGAGCAACTTTGTAGGTCGAAATTGGTCGGTTGATATCTGTTTTAGCGTCGACACCGACATATGATGTGATTTATAATTGGTGGTTTTATATTTAGCCACACTTAGATGCATATGGTACATCAAGTTGAAGGATGTGCCTTATAACAAGGAGCACAGACCATACGATAGAAGCATTCGTAAGATATATTTATCGTATTGGGTTGTGAATCGGCTTTTGTTATGTAGTTCTCAAAAGGGTTAAAAGCTTTATAGGCTTTTTTAGTGGGACCATGTCAATGATGATTATTTACTTCAATGTTTCACCTTGCCCTGAAATTATCACCCAATGTTTTAGTTCATAAGATGTGATGCTTGCTATTTTTAGGAATTATTAGAATGGTACTCATAACGGGAGACCGCAGGGAAGATATTAACTTTGGCGATCAATTTAAAAATGACAATTTTAATATTGAAGCATAATTTATCGTGGGTGAGCAACTGACTTAGGTATTTACTATTACCTTTCCATATGCCAGGCTTCCTTGGGGGCTTACGAAGGAGAAAAGATTGGAAACTCAATATTTATACTGAATAAGGAGTCCTCCAGGAAATAGTGAGTGATATTATGTTTTATATTATATGATGGTTTCTGATATAGGTTTTATATTCGGTCTTTTGACCGGTTCTTTTCATATTATTTCCCTTTGACTATAGGCCTTTTTCTTACGCTCTCATGAATTTTTGAAGAGCATTGTGTCAAGTTTAACTGTTGAGTCCTAGCTATTGGTGAGTTAACTTTAACTATGATATCAGGGATACATTTGTTAGGATCTGTTTGATTTGCACTGAGGTTGTTAACTCTTTCTTTATGGTGATTTATTCACGCGTGTGTTATTAGGACTATGAACTATATTTGGGTGCGGTTTCTTGTACTCACTACGGAATGTATGGATTCATCTCACTTATGGGGTTCTTGAACGGATTCTTCACATGAAATGAATCCTTCTTGCTCATGCTTATTTCTTTCCTTCTCTAACCTAAATATTTCTTATTTATATGGATCCAGACATGAATAGTAATCATGGGATACAGTTAATATTAGAATTTGCTGATTTTGTCTTTACTGTCTAAATGTGCCCATTGGGAATCTCTGGTGCTTTCAATCACGATTATAATAAGAACTGAGTATCACTCATATGTATATCAGCCATTATCAAGAGTAAATTTGTAAACTTATGTTTTATAAACCTTGTTGGTTTTACTATGTGTGTTATAATATTCTAGCCCTGAAGAAGTCCATGGTTAAACATACCAAAACGAAACACGTGTTGGCGGTGGCTAGTGTATTTGTTGAAGAATAAAGCTTCAAACGAAAGAAGATATGAAGATTATTCATCTGTTTCTGAACCTGTTTGCTCTTACTGATGTACTTGTATAGCTCAGGATAAACCTTTCTGACTCTCTGTATGTGGTTTTGTGTTTACATTACCCATTTGGTTTTATGGTGGGTGTCCAGCCTTATCCTTTGAGCTGTTGATAGATTGTTAACTTTAAATATTGTCACATCCCAGCGCAACTATCGCTCAGTCACCCTTCTTTTTGTACCATAATGAATGAACACTTAATACATAACATCAAATGTTAATTTAAACAAGGGCGAACTGTGTGATGTGGAAGAAGGAAATGAAACACGTTAATATTTTACTCTCCAACACAATCGCTGTCAAATCTCGACATTTTGTATAAGGGTAATTTTAGTTTCCACTAAATGGTGAAGACCTAGCAAAGACTGAATTTATACGTGGGTATGCTACAGGTGTCATTTACTGAAGGACGATGAAAACATTTCCCAGCGGAATTGCACACACACACTTTTATTTCTATGTACTCTACCTGAGCTTGGCAAATGGTACATAAATGCCCTAAAATTACAAACAGCAACTGTTCAAACAAATGGTGGTGGGGTTGGCACCCTGTGGGGCGATGTCCAACACACAGTAAAGCACCATCCTGAGTTCGGAGACCTAAGGCAGTCCCCTCTGTGAAGGAGAGAAGGGCATGTCTCATTGACTCCACTAGTAGCATCGGGCACAGGGGCGGAGATGAGGACTGGGACCCTAGGAACGGAGCAAGTGAAAGACGGTCCACTAGGAGCCACTTGGACAGCAGCCTGAGCTGGCCGGAGCCGTCAGCGGGAATCGCAGATACTGGAGGATGTGCGGGGGGTAGGAGTGTACAGGATATATAGGCTGGGTGACTTGTGGCTAAAGATTGCGCCACTGGACCTGCACGTCGGAGGCCGGACAGACACATTAGTTGCAATGTGGCGAATCTCCTCACCTGCAATAACCGAATTCACCCACGTCACTGGTGGGTTTTTTCAGATGTCCTCTGGCCTGGCCCGCCTCACTTAGATAAACAGACTCTGGCAACTCACCCAGCCACAATCAGTGAATGTATTTAGAGTCAGAGGTTTTGCATTGACATCCATAAATCCACCCACTGTAGGTAGGTGCACATATGCATCAGTTACATACTGTGAATAAGTGGTATGATCAGGCTTCAGTGATGAACATCCAAAGAGCATTTGATGAACCTTGTTACAGCTAATTGAAGCACAGGGTGCACTATGTGCAATACACCAATTAACAATTGGCAAAAGGTCTTCTAGCCAATGTTCAGTTAGGGTTGATGCAATCAATCTTGGACTGCTACATGAAAAACATAGCTCCACAAAAGAGTATGTAAATGGTACTTGGGTGCCAGGAAATTGATAAGAGAAGCACAGGAAGAAAACACGAGGAGCAACAAGAAACAGAATGCTACAGCCAACAGAAACAGAGTGACAAGCACAGGAACCAATACAAATCAAGGAAATAAATACATTTCACAAGCACAGTGCAGCGCTGTGCAAGGCAAAACCTAAAATAGGAACTAAGGCTGAGTCGGGCATCTGGCTCAGGCCTGCAATGGCTCGCCCACTATCTGCATTTTTAGGTCAGTATGTGAGATGATTGTGCTGTGGAATGCTCCAATTGGCTCCATTCTTTGTGAGTGTTTTTTGGCCAGAGAGCTCCCTGATCCCCAATCCCACCTGGGGAGGTTTCATTCATTCTCTTCATTGTCGTGCTCTGTCATGGTCATGGGCTTTGTTTATACCACACCACTTTCTAGATTCCTCAGCGGCCAGAGGTGGCAGTGTGACGTGTTGAATGTGGGTGATCACTGGAAGATTAAAGCCAAGTTGTTTAATTCTATATCTAGCACCACTGATGCTGGAGAAAGCCTTGCCATAACCAAAGCTGGATCACCTACCACCAAGCACTTGAAACATCAGACCAGGAAAACAGAAGAATCATCAGTGGAAGAGAAAACACCTTAAAAAACATCACCGCAGGTTTGCTGTTGTAAACTAGTACACCCCAACACCAGTCATGAGTCAGCTCTGGATGTCATTGAGGAGGAGGAATAGGAAGCCTTGTGAAGTGCAACAGATCTGAGCATATATTTCTCTTTCTTGCATGGCCAACACCTCTCTCCTCCAACCTTTAACAGCTAGACCTCCAACATTAACAGAAATGAAGACCTCCTTTGATCCAACACCTTATCACTATCTCCATCCTCCTGCAATCCTTTATACTTATCACATTCTAAGAGGTCTGCAGACTACCTAGAGGCAGTTCATGCTGGAACATGCTGTATTGCTGTAGACAAGGAGACCATAATGGAAGCTATTGCTATGCTCTAAGACAATATGATCTTGGCAGTTGGTAACATTTCAGCCTTGATCACCAAGGCAACTGGAGAGGAGATCACCATGGCAGTTTGCCATCAGCAAACATTGCACGGCAACCACCAAAGGAAAGGCAAGTATCTTTTAACGTTCTGAGCTGAAACAGTGGCTTCTGAATTTTTCCCCTAAACACATGCACAAACTCATACCTGCTACCATCATCACCCTATACCGCCACTTGACCCCCCCATCACTTCTGCAATACAGGTGGTTGAGATAACTAGAGCCATGAAACCGAGTCCCTGAGCCAATGAGCATGTAATCTGGAAAGGGTGGAGTTGGTGGATTTGGAGGAAAAGAGGGACTCGTTTTTCAAACTGAAGCAGGACGAGGGAAGAAAGGTGTAGTGTCTCGAGATCTGTCACAGAGTTTGCTGGTTGAATATGAGTGAGGTATATGCTCTCATCTTCCTAATAAACACATTGATAATAGATTCCACTTTAAGTAGTAAACAAGTTAGAACTTGAATTAGAGAATGCTGTAAAAGAAACTACACTTTGGTGAAAAAAAGATATTAATATAAATAACTGAGCCATCAAGTCCCAAAGGCAGCGGTTGATTTTTATCCAAAACATTTATAATCCTATTCCAGGTTTCAAGGAAATATATATTTTTTTAAGTTTAAAATGTATTCCTCAGCCTTCCCTGTATTTATCTAACCATTATGTTTTCTGAAAATCTCCAGTTCTAACATCAAAGCAGGGAAAGCCTCACATATTGTTGTAATCATGAACACATTATTATCATATAGCTTTATGTTATGCACCATCTGTACATGCTCAAAATAAAGAATAGGAGAGATTATCAGACCATCTCTCTCTGGGGCTCTAAATTTAAGAGCAAAGTGGAATAACGTTGTTGAGAAGCCCAACATGAGGGCTCTGTTACAGGGCTGTTTTAGGGAACCAATATGCAATTAGCTTAGAATTAGTCTAAATCAAAGCAGTCAAAATCGTTTGTTCCTGTTCACTGATCAACAGCTTCGGTAATGCTCTTCTGGTAGGTACATTAAAAATGTTCCCAGGTGGCAGACAGGAGCAATGCTCCGCAGCACCGACAAGTTGTGCTGTGTGGCTCTTCAGTGACTTTTTTATCGCTCTGAACGTGCATTCGGACAAGGAACACAAAACCAAGCATAGGTACCTGTATGCAGATCTCTAATTTGGGAAATCATTACATGGAAAAAGAGACCATTCCTTGGAACAGGAAGGTGAGAAGGCAGTGAGAAATCTGAGGTTAGATAGATAATTCACCAGAGAGTGCTACAGAAGGTAAGTTACTTGTTCTTCTGAAAGATATTTTTAATTTCAGATTCCTCACCTTTAGAATAGATACTGAAGCAGTACCTCCTCAGGTGGAGGGTCTGTGGTATGGCCTCAAGACTAAGAAGTCCTGCAGGACCAAACAGGCAAAACGTAATTCCTATCAGACCTGGCTATCAAGGCAATAGTGTGTACAGAAGCCCATGTCATAGCCTGACAAATGTTGAGAATAAGCACTCCACCCAGCACAACGCAGTAGGAGCAGCCCTACGATGGAATGAGCTCTCAGACCTTCCAGAGGCTGCTTATTGGCCACTGCTTAGCATATCTTGATGCAGAGGATTGTCCACCTTGACAAAGTCCTTTTCTGCACATACTTGTCTTTCTTTGCACCAGAAAACCCAACAAAAAGCTGATTGTTCACCAGCTGGTCTTTGATGCAATCGGTGTAAAAGCTCAGGCTTTGGAGTCTCTTTTCCTCATTCGAGGGGTGAGGCGGAGTAAAGAACGCTGGGGTGGGTGATGGTTTGTAAAACATGAAAAGGAGCCAAACCTTCGGCAAACAGGGCTCCTTGGTCCTCATTACCAGTTAGTCAGGGGGAAAGGGGAGTGTAGAGCTGCTGCATCAAGACAGCCTAAAGCTCCCTTTTGCGACAATCTGAGGTAATTACAACAAGGAACACAGTCATCAGTGTCAGAAAACGGAATGAGCAGCTACGCAGCGGGCTTGAAGGGAGTACACATGAGGAAAGTTAGGACCAAAGTCCGATCCCATCACTGTGGCATCACAAAGGGTTAAGGGGAAAACAAAAGTGTTAAAAACCTTTTAGAAACTTCATCACAATATGGGATTTAAACAATGACAGCTGGTCCAGCAAACACAAAAAGGCTGAAACGGCCAACAAATAACCTTCAATGGTGTCCACTGCAAGTCATTGCTGGGCCAAAGACAAAACAAACAGTAAGACACCCAAACGTTTTACATGGATCATGCGGGTGTTGCAGACACCACCATACGCCAACTATTCATCTCAGTGCATGACGTAAATGATCTAAGTTTTGGGGCACCAGGCATCAAGGATAACTCAACTGGCACCGCTCAATTTCCACGCACCGAGGTGTAGATTGCACAGGCCTGGGTACACAACTCTGTCTGCTGCTGCGACAGAAGTTCCTCTCAATGCAGAAGCCTGATTGAGGGACAGATGCTCATGCCCACAAATTCAGTGTACCACACTTACCTGGCCAAATAAAAAATACTAGAGTGATTTAGAGACAGTTATTCCTGATCTTATTCAGACCTTGGGGAAGGAGAGTCACAGGCTGAAAACCATACAGAAGTCCCATGCTCCCCTCTAGTCTGAATGAGTCTCCTAGGGAGAGTTTTCAAGGAAACTCCAGTGTGCAGACATTCTGACACAGCATTCTCAACAGTGCCGAATAGATCCAGAGAGGGTTCTCCCACTGTCGGAAGATGCCCTGCCCCATCTCGGGGTGCAACCACCATTCATGATCCATCAGGCACCATCAGCTGAGTTCCTTCACCCTGGTATTCACAGCTTCCACTATGTGGCGCACAACTAGAGAAATTCCCTGACGTCTCAACTAACTACAGAGGTGAAGAGCCTCTCAGCACAGAACCCAGGTCTCTATACCAACATACTTGTCGAAGTAATACATGGAGGTGGTTTTGTCCATGAGGATGTGTACCAGCCTCCTTCTTATTCGTTGGTAGGAAAGCCTTCAATGTCAGGAAAATGGCTAGGAATCAGGGTTCTGCCGGAGGCCAGAGACCTCCGTTATCAACCTCTCCCAGCAGCGATGCATCTGCCAAAACTATCAACTCTGGGTGGGGAAGGAAGAGGGGTCTGCAGCTGGTCCAATTGATGGAGCAGCCATCACTTCAGATAATTTGCAGTCTCCTCTGAAACTTGGATAGAATACAACATTTTCTCTTGGTGCTGGGATCATTGAGATTTAAGATTCCACTGCAGAGCATGCATATGGCATGTGGCATAGTCAATGAGTGGGATGCAGGAGGCCAATAAGACAAGAAGCCCCAGAGCCAGTCTCACAGAGACCCACGACAAAGACTAAGCCATAGTGATCCTAGCCCAAATATATTGGAATTGTTGAGACGGAGGGAAGGCCAGTAACTGTAACTGCCCATATCCAAAATGTGTTCAATTAATGGGACCCTATCTGAAGAAGTCTGGTGATTGTGAACCCCAAACATGTCAGGAGGATCACTATTGACTGGAGTTGATCTATGATTAACTGTGGTTGGACCCATCTTCAACAGCCAACGCCAAGAAGGCACCAGTGAGGGCGAAGTGCAGAACGGAAAATTGAAAGCACTCCTAGTGTATCCTGGACCGTAGGTAACATCTGTGGGACTGCAGGACAGGTAAATACATGCCCTGTACGTCCAAAACTACCATCCAGTCTCCTGGATCCAGAACTTGGGGTAGCGTGAGCATCTTAAATCTATCCTTCCCCAGGAAGGCATTCAGAGGGCAGAGATCTAAAATAGGTAAAGGCCTCCATTCTCCTTTGACATGAGGAAATAACAGGACTAGCTATCAGTTCCTATTTCCAAGGCGCCACCCTCTCTATGGCCCCCGTGGATAAGAGAGCTTATCCTGCAACTCCTACAACAAAATGGCCAGGTGCCCCTTTGAAGGCCACTCTGATGTGGGTGGAAGATGTCGTAGCTCAGAAAGTAATAGCCCAGTTGAACAACCTGAAGGGTAGTTATTTGCTACTAAGGGCATGATAAAGTAGCTTCAGGGGTCATGATGCATTCTTGGGGGGCTCGGATGATCGTTTTCCCTGCTGACATGCATGGTGTCTGCCCAAATCCCATCCCTCTACCCCAAAAGGATTGGGTTGAGTGTAGCAGGAGGCAAGGGTGCCTGGTGCTGCCTGTATGCCAGTCTTCTGGAGTAACCTCGAAAGGGACACAATTGCTGTGGAAACTGACCTACAGTTGTCAAAATGCCAAAGAAACGCACTGTGCGCAACTCTCCTTAAAGCGTTCCTGTGCCGAATCCGCCTTCTCGCCAAATAGGCACAATTCGGTAAAAGGCATATCCATAAGGGACACCTGGACATTCCCAGAGATGCCTGTATTTCTCATCCAAGCATGGCGATGGAGAAACACACTGGTGCTGACTGCCTAACCCCAAGCAATCTGTAGTATCCTGGCCAGACCAAATGACTTATTTTGCCGCATCCTGAACATCCTGAATGGTTTGAGCCAGTGAGGCCTGCAAGTCTCAGAGACTGCCTGCAAGATCTAGCCAACCGTGTCAAAGAGGACTACAGTATATTGGCTAAATAAACAACTAGCATTGACAGATCTCAAGGATAGGCTGGCCGATGAGGGTATTTGTTTCGTGAATGCCTCACTTCTCATTGACCATGCCTGGGGGAGTTGTTGTGAATGTACTGGAGTGCCTCTTGCTTTTCCTGGAGTTCCCCTTGCTGGTGGAAGCTTGAACCACCAGACTCTATGAATTCAGATGTTGGGTCAGAAAACAGGGGTTACTTGGTGCCGGTCTGTGGCGCATGGTAGCTTGTCTGTTCACTGGAAGGCAAAAACAAAGATTTGTCGAAGTGCCCATCAGTATGTCAATAAGGGCTTTGCTGAATTTTTCAGATGTTTAATCACCAGAGCAAAGAAAGTACTTTCCTCCGTTGGTGGTATGGGAGATGGGGAAATTAACCCATTATCAAGAGAAGTGTTCAGGACACTGACCTCCTGCAAGTCTTTGTAGAGGTTGTAGTCACCATAACAAGGGAGGAAGTCATCCCTCTCACCTTTACGGTCATCTCCGAAGGCTGTCTGACTCTAATCAGAGTTGAAACAAAAACGTTAGTGGAGCACCTGAGAATTGTTCCATGGCAGAAGCAGTGTCCTATCTGAATCTGACTGAATAGGGACCAGTTGTGTCAAAATGGATTCAGGAAGTACCTCGGTCCAGGCCGCAACAAGTTCAACTCTGAGTTGGACACCCATATCGACAGAGTCCTCTTCGGGCACTGGTGGTGTTGTGGCCTGCATCGAAGCCAGAGAGACTGGTGCAGATTTTGGCATTGGAAAGGAAGTCAGCACTGAAGCAGGTACAGAACTCGAAGTGGGTTCTAGAGGCACAGACGGCACCTAGAAAAGATCCTCCAGTGGTAGCCTAACTGTAGGCCCCTGTGGATTCTTAGGACCTGAATGAACACCAAAGGGGACTAGAAGACTGACAAAGATGCAAAATATGGCCTCCATAAAGCCTTGATATGTTGCAACATTGTCGATGACCCAGGGAACTTTGGGCTGCATCAGGATCAATTGTGGATCAGCTCCTTGGTGGATCTGGAGTGAAGCAGAGTGGCACAGTGACACACTCCCAACTTCTCTGAAGGTAGAGAGTGGCAGGATGGGTAAGCGTCCTACTAGACTTTCTTTTGTTTCCACTTTAACCTTGCTTTGAGCTTACCCGAAGACCTCAACCGCAACAAGGATGTGTTGTAGAATCCACATCCTGAGCGGGTCCATATTCTCTACTTAAAATGATAGCAGGACTTCCATGGTTTCTTTCACAGTTCGTCAACATAATGCCTCGCTTTACCATCATGGATCACCTTTGGATTCATGAGGACACATTCTTCACATGACTTGAAGTCATACCACAGGCATACCTCATACAAGTCTCTCGCAAAAATGTGTTTTCGACAGTCCGTAAATGTTTAAATCCTGTCGTTTTTGGAGGAATTATAGTTCCCTTGAACACTGCTTAGAAAATTTTTGAAAAACAAAAAATCTCACCAAATCGATGAAGAAAAGTGGGAGCAGAGCTTTGTAGCCACATCCAAAGGCACAGAGAGAAAGGAACTGATGTCAGCGCACATGGGTGGTGTTTACATTTGGCTTGCTCTCTCTCTTCCAGGGAGGATTGGAGCCACTGCTAAGCCACACCTCTCCACAAGTAGGTGCACGGGAGCTCTGCTTTGAAAGCTTTCCAGATCCAGTTTGGCTGCCGACTTTGGTGCTGGAAACCAGGGTTCGAGCCTCGGGGTTGCGTCCACATCCTGTCATTCTAGGCAAATTACTTAACCTCCCTGTCCCTGAATGTGTAATGTAAATACGGTACTCATGTAAAGCGCTCCAAAACCTTCGGGTCGAGTTTGCACTATATAAATATGCACACAAACAAATGTGAGGGATCTGCAGTTATGAGTATCCATCAAAATAGGACCACTTCTGAGTGCCTGCACTATTGCAGAATGTCCGAGCAGGCATAAAGAGCAGCAATATTCAGGGGTGGCTGGTGACATTTGAAAGTGGTGAGGCGTAAACTAATTTGCATATTGCACCGCAGCGAGCGAGCCCGAACCACCTTGCATCCATCAATACATCATTCATGCATCCACCCATCCATCCACCCACTTACCCATCCTACATCCATACATCTTTCATTCATGCATCCACCCATCCATCCATCCACCCAACCATTCTGCATCCATCCTGCATCCATCATTCATTCATGCATCCACCCACCCATCCATCCATCCTGCATCCATCATTCATTCATGCATCCACCCATCCATCCACAAATTCTGCATCCATCCTGCATCCATCATTCATTCATGCATCCACCCATCCATCCATCCTGCATCCATCATCCATCATTCATTCATGCATACACCCATCCATCCATCCATCCACCCATCCATCCTGCATCCATCATTCATTCATGCATCCACCCATCCATCCACCCATCCATCCACCCATCCATCCACCCACCCATCCATCCTGCATCCATCATTCATTCATGCACCCATCCATCCACCCATCCATCCTGCATCCATCATTCATTCATGCATCCACCCATCCATCCACCCATCCATCCACCCATCATCCATCCTGCATCCATTCATGCATCCACCCATCCATCCATCCATCCTGCACCCATCCACCCATCCTGCATCCATCCTGCATCCATCATTCATGCATCCACCCATCCATCCACCCATCCTGCATCCATCATTCATTCATGCATCCACCCATCCACTGCACAAATACAAATGGACATCACTTCTGCAGGTGCCACACCGCCCACGGGGTCCCCCACTTCTTGCCACTGCACTTGCCAAGCAGAGAATGCAAGAAGCTCGGCCACGCAGGGTAGACCAGACATCAATACATTTTCTGGGCACCACATCCACAGGTGCACCGTCGCCCAGGGGACGCCACAATCTTGCTCTGCAACCTGCCGTACCGCACACAGAAACAGAAAGGCACTGCAGTTAAACATCTCCAGGCCCCTCGGCGAGGAGCTGACAGGCAGTGCTCAGTCCGGAAGCATCCCCCTGGTGCCAACCTACGTGATAAGGGGTAGTGTCGCATGCGCAATGAAGAGAGGGAGAACCAGCATCAGCAGCGCAAAAGCACACCACTGGGAGAAAGACTCTCCAAACTTGTGTAACCTGCAACAATCATACACCTAGGGTCCACCACTCAAGGGCCACAATAACAAAGCACCAAGCAAGTGTCGTACAGAAACGAAGAAATGTAATACCAAAGAACACTGCTGCAAAACACAATACAAAGCAGCAGAACATTAGATGGTTTTACTTAGCCACAAAGAAAAGGTTAAAGTGTGAAATAAAGCATATGCGTGACGGTCTGTGCACTTCCAAAAGTTTGCACACGCAACATCTTGTTATTTTGATAACAGGAGTCTGCACATAGGCGGGTGACGGGTGAGTCTGGTTTGTGACAAAGATTGTTGGAATTCTTACTTACACGGTATTTGGTGGTTTGCTCGAGAGTGACCCCAATGCTGGTGCTGTTGTATCATAACAATTTTCACCAGTCTTCCTAGATATTTATACTCGGATCAACTACGCTGTCAGAATGGTGTCAAATGTGTCATTTTATTTGTCCAAAAGACCACCTTTCATTCTAAATCGGTGTCCTCTGCAATCCCCTTGGGAACCGCAAAAAAGCGGTCTCCGTTGCTTATCAGCGCCAGGATTGGCTGTGGAGCAGCGTAACTCCCTGCCCCATTCGGAGACCGGAGGCTGCGGCATGAGGCAACCCTCGGTCTCCCAAGGGGGAGGCTACTGCGCATGTTCGGGCTGGTCAGAAAAATGACCAGCCCAAAGCAAACATGCGCGCCAGCGCCAGTAGCACTGCTGAGCAGCGTGAGCACGCACGCTCACAACAACCCGATCAAGTACAGCCCCATCCCCTTTCTCCCCTATAAGCTACATCTGGTGCGGCCGGTGACGTTTCAGATGGCGGTGCGCATTGGTTGGCGAGGCAACGCCCGAACGCCCCAATGGACGCACCGCCGCTGAGTTTTATGCCGTATAAAGCATTCTACTAATCTACGTGCAGGAGATTGACTAAATAATATCCAATCTAAATATCAAGGTCTTCGCAAAAAAACAGGGAATTTAAATTTAGGATGGAAATTACTCCATAAACTGCTGGATGAGTGGCGTCTTGTCTTTTTCCAGGAATAAGCTGATAGCTGCTTCTTTCTGTCATGTTCCAGAAAGCCCTAATTCTAAGACTGATTTAAGACCCCCTCCACTCCCCCTAAAAATGGTTACGATCGTTTGAAAAAGCCCTATACAATTCTGTATACAGGCCACGGAAACTAGTGACTGTTCCATTTCTTACTAGCTCCGAGAATAACCCGCTGTTCCTCAGAGAGAACAACTAACCCTTTAAAATAATAACCAACAGCTGTTAATTAAAATTGCATTTTTAATTACACATATTTTGTTAGAAATCACTATATGTCCTTATAATAGAGGTTAGGCTTCATACTTGGTACTGTATGTGTTTGTTCTTAGAGCTTACACGAGCTGAAAGGAATATATCCCTCAGAAGTGAAAAGTCCAACGCTTGTTACACTAGTTAATTAGCCTCACTTTTAATTCATATACCTCATAAATTATAGCCTTGAAAAGGAAACCCAGACTTTGACGTTTCCCAAAACAACATATTTCATCACAGTACACATGTGCACCCTTACTGCATTTGACGATGCTGTGACCTTCTTGGCTGCTATTATTGACAGAAGAATATATTTTGTTAAACCTTTTTGAGTTTTGGAACAAAAAGAATCAAGCAATCTGCTAAACATTAGAGTAAGGCTTGTTGCAAAAATCTACGCTCTGCTCTATATCTGCACTAGCTAGGTCTCAGGCAGGTATTATGAAAGCTTCTTTATTTGAATGAATCAGGTTACATAAGATATGGAACACTCTGGGAGGAGCACAAATTTGCCGCTTAGCCTCTTACTCTCACCTGGCCAAGTACCAGACCGACGCTGTCTATTGTCCACTCTCACACATGTAGCCATCCATGCACCCAAGCACAATCACTCATCCATCAACCACAACTAAGCATTCATCCATCCACACTTACATTCATCCAACTACCCAACATCAACAATCCATCTTGCCATTCACACATTTAATCCTCCTTCTATGTAACCACCCATCCATCAATTCATTCACTCTTATCAATCTATTTATCCTACTTATATGTTGAAACCAGTCTATCAATCCGTTCATTCAACCACCATCCATCTGTGATTACTTGTATCCATGTGTGCGCTATCTAAGTATAAACATTTATGTATGGATATTCTTAATGTTTCCGACATACTGCCATTACAACATAGGATATTCACACCTACAACAAACCAGAAAAATGTAATTTTCCAAAAGTTGTTCAATCTGGGAGCACGGACATTTGCGTCTATACGAGTACAAACGAAAGATTTGGGACAAAGCTTTTTGAACTTGGTAGTAAGTAGCAACGCAAGAGCAAGCACAAGCAAAGTAGAAGAAGTGGGGCTTGCTGTTAAATTGTCAGAAACGAGGGCATAGGCAGGCATTAGGAATTAGAAAGGCTCTTTTTTAGTGCCATTTACATTAATCAAGTTACATTAGGAACTGAATACCCTGACAGTGGCATATTGTACAGCTCACCCTCGCCCCGTGGTCAGGTTAACTGCCAGACTTACCCTGTGACGTCACACACTCTAACACTGTCATCCTGGCTAAAGTCCATGTCTAAATAAAAACAAATACAACAAGCATTTGCAATGCAAAAGGTCTCGCATTTACGCGAGTTTGAGCTATTGGCATATTGCTGCTTTGGTTTTTAAAACATAAATAAAAGGCATTGTCGTTT
Source organism: Lissotriton helveticus (assembly GCF_964261635.1). NCBI lineage: Eukaryota > Metazoa > Chordata > Amphibia > Caudata > Salamandridae > Lissotriton > Lissotriton helveticus. The sequence continues at coordinate 878,169,648 of NC_136071.1, read as the reverse complement.
ACAATGCCAATATCTTAAACGTGCGTAAATGCGAGACCTAGTGCATTGCAAATGCTTGTTCTATCTCGGACCAATTAAAGGATTAGCATGTCAATTAAAAAATTAGCATGTCTACACCTTGTGTATTATGTTACAAATGGCATACCATTTGTCTGTCTACAACTGCAAAGTGCAACAATCCTGCCCGATTTCACTGGGGAATGATGACACAATAGAGAGGAGTAAGACAGATTAGGAACCAATTTCACAGATAAGAGGTGATGAAACGGGATCAGATTACAGAACATTAAAGACCACGGTGACATATTAAAAGGAAGAGGGTCAGGCACGTTGTGGGAGTTACCACTGAGATGAGAGGTTAACATATCTTTCCCCTGTTGTTCGTGCTTTTAAGTGGAACTGGAAGGGCCCCTGGCAATATTTAACAGCAATGTGCGGGCGGGTGGGTGTCTGACGTGTGAGGATAGTAGGGCTGGAGTGTGGGTTCTGGGCTGGCTCATTGGTGGTTTGAATGCTGCTATTCGAGGATATGGTGCAGGGCTCCGGGGGCGGACAGGATTGCGGGAGATCTGTGTGGGTAGAGGGCATGGTGGAGGGGAGGGGGGGTCCATGACATGAGTTGTATGGATTGTCATGTAATGAGTCGGACATCTCGGACTCTTCCACAGACACTATTCTGGCTCCTCCTTCGTCCAAATGCACACACAACGATTTCCCTTCAGTGCTGATGGGGCCAAAACACTCCAATAGTGTGAATACAAATTTGTCAAGCAATGATGAAGAGCGTGGCTTAAATCATGGAAGCTAAAAGTCGGTGCTTTCAATAGTGTGCCGCTCGATTTGTAATTGATGGTTTCTGTCATTGCATCAAGATATATGATGTTGCAAGGAACATCATAGTTACAAGGGATTAGGTCTATTGGCTTTGTCAATGGTTGTTAGAGGCATAAGAGATAGGAGTAGCAACTATAGCTTGGACATAAAGTAGAGGTGCTACAGAGGATTCAGCGAGCGAGGTCAGCGGGTGGAGTGTAGGGAGTTTGTGCGCAAATTTAGTTAAGTGGGCAATGTTTGAGGAGTCACATGGCACGGGAGGGGATGCGGGAACATTGGGTGCAGGGGTGGCGTTTGTGAAGGGAGACTGTTTCCCGGGCTGCTGCAGGCTTACTTTGGAGGTTGCGGATTGCAAAAAGGGGGATCAGGAGGTGCAGGGGTGGCGCTTGTGAAGGGAGACTGTTTCCAGGACTGCTGCAGGCTTACTTTGGAGGTTGCGGATTGCAAAAGGGGGGGATCAGGAGCACAGTGCCGGAAAGGCAGGCAATGGTGGGGAGTCTCAGTGTGGATCTACAGCCGCTGGTCCTGGGGGAAGTGTTTAATCTCCTCCACCTCTCACCGTTTTGTGGACTTTGGTGCTGTCCAACATGCTTGCACCGACGTCAAACTTTTGGCGCATGCGTATAATCATTATGTAAGATAGCGCGTGCATGTTAATGCGCACTATTTTAAACGAGAACATAACAAGACTGTAGTTAGGCAGTGCTGCTTCCCAAATGACCGGAAGTTATGTGTCGGCACAAGAGGCAATAATAAGCCCACTAACAAAAAAGATTAGAAAGTTAACTAATGGCAAGCGGCGAGAAATTACTAAGTAATAGGCGGAGTTTCCCCACGCAATTAGATTACTAGATGTCTCGGAAAGACAGCGCATGCGCGCTGCCTAGACGAGACCTAAAAACCACATATTACAAAAGAAAGATACTAGACTCATTTTTCAAATGCATGAAGTGGAAACTGGATGTAGTCCAAGGTCCAGTGTTGCTATGGCCTTTTAGGCAGTCTGACAGTAGGCTGTGACATGATCAAAAAACAACTCCCACACCAACTCTTTCAAGTTGGTCCATCTGTCACTGCTCAACTGCACAAAAGGCCAGTTCAACATTGAGGAAGCTGATTTCACAGAAAGCTGTTAGAAATTCTTGGAACAGGTGTCCAAAACCTGAAACCACCTGGCACTATAGTGAGACTGGTTCCCTTTCCTGATACCGAATTGATTGAGCTGATCTTCGGGGTTCATTGGCAATGATAGAGTGTGTCATTTGATCAAATGTTTGTCAGCTGTACGAAATAACTCCTCATATTCGAGACTCAAAGGTTTATCCACTAGGTGTCAGGAAAAAAAGCTTCCTTGCAAATAATACTTCAGAATTCCAATGACCCTGATCACTCTCATGACTAAGAAGGTCAAATTTCTCCTGAGCTATTAGGTTTTAATCCTTTCTTTAGAAGGAGCTCCATTTTATGGATATGATCCTACCTCAGAGGTAACACTTGAGATAGTGGTTGCCTGAACCTTCCAAGAGAATACTACAATGGTTATTGTGGCCATGGGAACACAGGCCCGATGCACAACTGGAGTGACATAAAGCCTGCTCGGTGTCAAAAACAACAGAGAATGGAGACGCCATTATTGGGCATAATCCATTATAAAATAGGAACATTTCAGTACTCAAGTACGTTGGGCGTGGCAATGTCAGTTTACTGGGAACCAGAATAGCTGTAAGTAGAAGTACATGAGACATTCTTTGTGCCAAGAGCATACATGGTTGCTAAACTTTTGGGATTTTGGATGCCTAAAATCATAGCGACATGTGCAGGGGGCAGGGCGGGGAATGGATACAATGGACTAAAGCTGTTTGTTTTGGTGCTGAGTGATTTTTTTAATGCAACAAATACTATGGCACCAAAGGTGAATGTGCCATGTCTTCTGCTGTAAACGTTTGTGTGCAAACATACTGACTGAAAGCTTAAATCCCAGCTAATCTGCTCAAGCCAAATACTTTACATTATTTTAATCTCTAAAGGTTGATTTTAAGATATAAGCACCGGATATTAGTGTAATACTAAATAATAATATTATACATTTGTGGGGACGGAAAAGTCCCTCGCTCGATTTAACGGATGTGCACCCCTGTCCCAAATGTAATGATGTCTGGATCTCGAGTGCTGATTTTAGCCGTCATGGGTGAACATGGATCCTGTATGTGCACCATGAAATGAGCCTATCTCATGGATTGCAGTACTTTTGGACAGGGAGGGGCGCCCAAAGCACTGCCCTCATAGTGGTAAAAGGCTACTGCCTTTTCCAAGAGTTAAGCAGCATGATTGCGGTGTTGGCAGCATACCATGTAGTGATCAGTAGGAGTGAACAGGTCCTTATTACCTGTAACTGGAGTGAGGTCAACAGGCTCACTAATTTAAATTTCTCCTGCTGTGTGCTTAATTGGCCTACATTGGTTTGGTGTGTAGTGATGCGCAGATCATGTGCGTCATACATATGCTTGGTGTATGTGTGCTTGTGAGTGGTGCAATACAAAGATAATGCTGTGCTGCACAGTACGTGCATACTAAAAGCATGTGCTGGGTGTATGTGTGCCTGTAAATGGTACAATACAGAAAGGATGTTGTGCTCTACAGCGCAAGTTTGCTACATACATGTGCTGGGTGTATGTGTGCTTGTGAATGGTACAATACAGAAGAGATGTTTTGCTGTGCAGCGCGTGTTTGCAACATACATGTGTTGGGTGTATGTGTGCCTGTGAATGGTACAATACATGGGAGATTCTGGGTTCCATTTCAGAAGACTCACGGTTGACTGCCAGAACATGAGGAGAGGAGGTAGAGGAACACCCCACCCACAAGGATTTGGACACCATCCCAAGAAGCCTTGGACTGTTCGACCTGCGCTACCACTGAGAGTCAAGTGCTGAAGGGGGACTTAGCCCAGTTGTTCAGGATCCATAGTATGTTGGGCCATGGGACATCAGGAGTAAAAGGCCTCAAACCTCACGGTTGGGCCCAATAGTTCCTGCTTGCCCCTTAGCCCTCTGAAAGGGGTTCTGACAACATTCCGAATGCAGATCGATAGTAATGGCAAAATACCAGATGAAAGACTTCTGTTTTTCTTTAACAATGTTTTTCTTAGTGGTGTAAACTGCATATGGTATAGCTTTAGCGGGTACTCACTCTGTCATTTGGTCTTCAAAAGGCTTCAAACCACTACAGATTGCTGTAAAAATAAAAAATAAAAAGCAGTAAGCAAAGAAAAGCACAATGGCCTGTTTCTCATGCACCTACAAGTTTAGCTGGTAGTCACATTAAGTATTACCACGGTTGTATACATGTATAATCAATCTCACTGAGGAAAATACTCTTTATTTTAGTAGTGCTAAAGTGCTGACTGAATGATTGTTGTATGCTGGCAAGGCAATCAGTGTGGTAAAAACTCCATGCTGAGGTCTGCATGTTACCAGCACTTTTTAGTTACAGCTTCCAAATCAGCAAAAAAAGTGCCGTAGCAAGAAACAAGAAGTAACAAGCTATATTTATTACTATTTTCAGGGTACTAAATAGTATGTGTCATATCAGAATATTTCTGGATGACATTCCTTTATTAAGCTAATGACTTGTTAAATTTTCTTTTCCACCTACTATGTTGTTACCTCCTGGCTCCCAAGTATTTAAACAATCTATACCAAAGGTCTTCAAAACTGGTGGGCGGGCCTCTCTGGGAGGCTTAACTGATCCCAGGGGGCGCCAGGCTCTGGCCAAGAGAAGCATCATGCTGATAGCAGTGCTTTGCTATAAAAGTGCATAAAATTAGGGTCAGTAAGCCACTCTGGGCCATCACTAATATCTTTTATCATTTGTTTCCTGGCTGGAAGTAGGTGTATTTGATTGCATTTTTAAAAGGGATAACAGCACTTAAGTGCAATGTGTAAACATTGTTAGGTATATTAACACATTGCCATTTTAAGAGAATAATTGTGAAAAATTCCGAGTGGGGGGCAATAACGTTATATATAGGGTATGATGCCTATCCGGCTGAAGTTATTGATTATTCATCGCATAATGCACATACATCTAATGTATCATGCAGACAAATCAACAATCATACTTTATTATCTTACTAGTTTTTTGGTGTTTGTAACATTTTTACAAGAGCGAACACACATTCTACACATTGAACTAATAACACGGAATGGTGCACCCAAAAATTGGATAGTCCACAGTTAGACAAGAAAACAGCCTGCTTTATTGGACTTTTCAATTTTTGGGTGCACCATTCCGGGTTACTATTTTCATTTGTTGCTGCTTGGCATCAGAGTCATGCAACAAAACAGCTGGTACTGTGAATGAAGTGCGCCAATCTCTGATTGAAAGGTACTGTGTAGGAGGTGCGGCTCCAGATGTTCGCCATTGTTTGGTTTTCAATAAAATCCTACACATTTCCTGATCTTTTTTAACTTTGCATTATCAACCGTATAACTGACAGAAGTTGGTGCTCCCAAGTAAGCAGATCTGTGGAATTCGTTGCTAGTGAATACCTCCACCAGTGTACATGAAGAAGAATAAAACATTGTGTATATGTTTTAAAGTATACATGTTAAATGCAGCTTCCTGTATTAGCATGTCAGGCGTTGCAATTAACATGAAAACTTTCAAAAAGGCACGCAATTAGCAGCGCTCCATTAACAAAAGGCATGCAAGCAAGCCTAAAAGCATGACGTGTGCTTTCACAATCACCCATATATGTTAGTGATTCTGAAAGCCAACGTTGTGCTTCTAGACTTGCTGCATGCCTTTTGTTATTAGAGCGTGGCAGATTGTGTGCATTTTTTAAAGTATTCATGTTAATTGCAGCGCCTCTCATGCCTATACAAGGCGCTGCAATTAACATATATACATTAAAAAATGTATACAATCTTCCTGCCGCTACGCTCTATTAACAGAAGGCATGCAGCAAGCCCAGGGCTTTAAGTGGGCCGGGTCCTAAAGCAGGTGCTGAGACGGGTCCTTATCGGGCTCTTCATTTTTGCCCTTACCATCAGGGTAAAAAAATACAAAATCTCAACGCTGCAGCAGTGCAACTGCTCTGCAACAATACAATTGCTCAAAGCCTTTGGTGTTCTTTCACAGTCTGGTCATTTCAGAACCGAAGCATTTTCAATATTATATTTAGCAAAGCCCTAGTTGTTGCTTATGCAACTAACAACCATTGACAAAGCCAATAGTCCTGGCTTGTTGTAGGTATGTTATTTGTTGAATTATATCTCTGGCTGCAATGACAAAGGCAGCACAATAACAGTCGGACAGCACACTACGCTAAGCAGAGGTTTTTAGCTTACATGTTTTAAGCCGCTCCCTTAATTACATAAGCCACGCCCCTTTAAGAGACCCCCAGTTTTTTCATCCTACTTAAAGCTTTGAGCAAGCCTAAAAGCACTACATGTGCTTTCAGAATCACTAACATATATTAGTGATTCTGAAAGTAGACGTGGTGGACGTCTATGTACATTCCTCCCCCTGTGTATCCAGGAAACCCTCTTCAGAGCTGAAAAGTGAACTAATGATTATCAGTTCTGAAGAGTGGAGCGATTCCCGCCCCCCCCCCCCCCCCCAGTAGAGTCAGCTCTGTTCTGCAGAGAGGGATGTATGACGTTACAATGCATACTATTACCACGCATACCTTTACAACGCGGTATTTACAACGAATACCGTTACAAAGCATAGCGCTTAGAGGTGCTGGATAGTGGTAAGTATAATTTTCTATTCCAACTCCAGTCCCCGTGGACACTAGGGAAGGTGTTGGATAGAAAATTAAACTTATTACTTACCCTAGAGCGCCCCCCAGCGCAATGCGTTGTAATGGTATGCGTGGTAATACCTGCGTTGTAATGGTAGTGCGTTGTAAAAATGTCGTTGTAAACGTTGCATACCGCAGAGAGTCTTGCCCTGAGGACCTTGAATAATTCTTAAACAGATTGCTGCAAATAGCATTTACCTTTCATTTATTTTTAATGTGGGTAATGTGTGCAAGTCTATTACTGACATTTTATAACAAATGTGTTTTTGTTTCATGCAACCTCCATATTTTTATTTTATTTTAGATCCAAACAGGATCTCAGCTATGAGAAATGGGAGGATGTCACAGTGATTATTTGCAGTAGTATTAGTGAGCTTCTACTGTGTTATAATATTGGAAAAATATATTACTATCCCTGAATATTAACTATAAACACATTTAGAATTTTAACCACTGAGTCTTTGCACTGTTTGTGATCAGGCCAAAGAGGATATGAGAGAGCTGAAATTGGATCATAAATTCAAAGCTGATCCACACAGGGCCCCCAAAATACATTTGGCCCAGGGCCCTCGAAATCATTAAGATGTTCCTGAGCCTCTGCTGTGTAGATAGTTAGGAATGCAGAGATTCACTGGCACTGTGGAATGAGGCAGGTTGCCCCGATTTCATAATATATATTAGAGTAGCTGTGTCGTGGATGCAGATGCTCTGCACTGCACCTGTTAATTTCCAACATGACACAACCAGTGTACACCAGTCACCAACACAAATTCCTTCCCCAGGGCCAGACTGTCCGTATCAGGCTTCCGGCATTTGCCCGGGCGGCTGGAAGGGTGGGGGCCAGTTTTGGAGCAGTGGGGTCGGCTTTGTTACTGGGTGGCAGTTTTGCAGCGATGCTGCAATATAGGACCACAGTTACAAAAGCAACAGTGCTGGGGACCGGTTTTGTTAAGAAATAGTGCTTGTCACTCCCCCCCCTCCCCGGAGGGTGGGGACAAGTCGGACAAACTTGCCAGGGCTACTTTGGGCTCCAAGTCCAGCCCTGCCTGCCCCATCAAGCAGACCTCCTGTGTTCCAGAACCTAGGCTATTTATCCTCACAATCTAGCAGGAACCCCTGTGTCCCATGTCAGAACACCTTTCGCTGCACCCACTAGAGAGGTCAGGTTCTTGGCGCACAAAATATTGGCTGCAGTGCACAGAGACATTACTCTGCCGCACCCAGCCGAAAAAAATTAGAGGGAACATTACCTGTAACAGATAAGCACCGACCACCCGTGGAGCAACGCGACTTCCATGAAAAAGGGGAGACAGACAAGACCCTACCAAAGAGCCACACTGAGGGTCCATCATCAATTGTCACAGAGGCAGTGACACCAACAGATGCTATTGAGGGAAGCACGCAACGAAAAAGGTGATCGTCTGCACCTACCGAAAAACAGACTGAAGAGGACACCGCAGGCCAGGTCTTTGAAACCACCAACGAACAAGACGATTATGGACCAGGTGGAGAAGTAGATGACAGGGCACTGCAAGCCTTTTCATTACTGACACTTAGAGAAAGAGCCCTTGAAGTGAGTAACAGAAAGACACTCCATATCTATACTTATCACCTTCAAGAAAATGCATTGCATAGTGCAAAAAATATTTTCTAGTACCTTGCTTATGTGTGAGCTACCTGTGTTGCAACAACGTGCTGACCATCCCCTCATTGCAGTACATGAGAAAGTAGCCCAAGCTTTAGGTCTTGAAAACTGCTGGATTTGTAGACAGTTATCTAGACACCCCAGCGACTCTATTGGCCTATATAGGACACCTGTGCCTATGCAGAATTAGGCACAAGGAAAAGGATGTCTTATGTCCAATTTAAATTGGGATTGTGGAGAAGGAAAGGTTGGATGGTAACCATGTTGTACCATACTGACAAATATTCAAGCCCATTACCAGGTGCCACCCACGGTTGAAAACAAGGCCAAGGAACACGCATTTCCTGTATGCATAAAACATCATGTTTCCGGATGTAACCCCGCTTCTCAATACTTAGGATAATGAGAAAGTAGCAAGGGTCCTAGCATGTTGGTAATTGATGATTGTTGGACTTGGCCTTGTTGGCTAAAGTTCACTTAAACTTTTTGCTTTTCCCCTAGACCATTTTCCTGACAGAGAGCTGTGAAGTTAGATGCAGTAGGTACTTGCCACTGCTAATCAGTGTGCAAGTACAGATGTTCCCTGTATACATTGTAGTTGTGTTTGGTTGTCTCTGATTGGTAGGTTTACCTTACTAGCAAGATCCCTAAGTGATGTGCACTGTGTGTGCCAGAGCGAGTACTAAAGAAATGTGCAGAGATTAACCAAAGGTATTCAGTGTAGGGGCAGAATGGGGGAGATTGGGTGTAGAACTGTTAGCCTAGTTTCCCAAGAATTGGAAATGGAACAGTGAAGTTTGGTATGTCTGAACTCACAGCGACATACACATCTTTTTGGGTAGGTGCTTTTATCGCTGTGTGTCCAGAAACGACTCTTTGAGAAAATGGCTGAGTTTATGCTTAGACCTTTTTGGGTGTCTCAGCCGAGTGTGAATTGCCTGCATGGATCAGGAAGAGGTGAGAAAGGCTGAGGGAGGTTGTGCCCCTGGGGAGGGGTGGAGAATGCGCCAGGCTGCCCTGCACCTGAAGCGGGGAGAAGGAGAGACTTTGCGAGGTGAAGAGGCCTGGTTCAGAGCCATAAAACAATAGACCCATCTCCCTCTGAGTGAGTAAAGATCCAGGCCCCCAGTATCAAAGAGCTAACGGTGACACTGGGGGAGGGGGGTACACCAGGCAGATATGGGAAGGGCCGGGGACCCCTGAGCCCAAGAAAACTTCAAGGACAATAAGGGGTATAACTAGAAGAATTGTAACCCCAAGACTTTGGTTAGGTTTTTGTCATGTTGACGATGTCATCATGAACGGTCTCAGTATCGTTCAGAGAAGTGCTGGGAGCGCTTTGAAGGCACCGTGGACTGGTCGAGGTTCTGGCAGCTTTGAACTGTCCACGATCGGGAAGAAAACCTCTGCCTCAGGAAGAGTTGCTGAACAGGCTGCAGGAGACACTTGACCATTGCTTTGTGATCTGGGGCTTGTGGGCAGGTTGTAGCTCTAGACCGAGGAGAGACTGAAGAGGGCGCTGCAGTGGATCGAGTCCCTCCTTCTTCCTGAGCAGGACTTTGCTGTATGCTGCGTCCTGAACCCCAAGGGCCCGAGGTGAGCTGGCTCTCTGTTCGGAAACACAGGAACATAAAAAGTTTCCAGGAAGTCTCAAGTGGCGCGGTGGTAGGACCGTGTCGTGGCAGCCTGAGACCTCCGAAGGGGTGCCTAAGGTGATCGTGGGCACCGGGAGCGAATCAAGACTCTAACGCACAAGGTGATTGTCTTGGTGCGGCTACAGGTGTTGGAGCGCCTGTGGATTGTGGGCATCGTGGAAAAGAGCAGAGATTCGGGACGTTGCAGTGCAGTCCGGGCACTAGTGAAGAGTGCCAGGACCTCATGGGCACTAAGAAGGAGTGAATCTCCGGCATGTGGGTCGGCGTGTGGTAGTGCAGCCAGGTCGTTAGCGGAGAGCACCTGATACCTTGTGTCCACCAGGCGGAGAGGTGATACTCAGACGCGCAGTGTGCGTGTCGTGGTGCGAGCTCGGCGTTAGTGGAGAGCACCTGAAGACTGTGTGCACCAGGAGAAGGAGAAGTCCTGACAGCGCTGGAGAGGGGGACCAAGTGATCGGGCCCTCGAAGGCAACGTGGGGTAGCCCCAGCATTGTAGGAAAGGCTTTGTGGAAGGGATTTGTGCTGAATGTTGGCCGCCCGCAGGCGCTGAACTACTGGCCTGAGCCCGCCTTGCCCGTGGTGACAAGGTTCGGGAGTGAGGCCAAGCCGCTGCGGCAGGAGAGGAGAGGAGAGGTCACGCCCCCCCAGGTAAAGTGGATCATCGCCTGGGGCAGGGAGCGGGCCCGGAGGGACACTCTCTTGGCCTTTCGCTGCTGGCAGCTGCGTGCGCCTGTTGCTTCGGCACAGATCTCGGTCCGTGCTGGTCCCAGACGGGACAGTACAGGGGCCGGATTTGAACTTGTGTGTCATCGTTTATCTGTTTTGGGGGCAACAATCATAGAACACTTTGCATATTTGCTGCTAACGAACTATTGAACTATTGGACAACGTCTAACACTAGAGGTGCTTAACAAACTCAGTGGTTAGTGCGCCACCTTGCAGGATATGGGATCCTAGCTTAGCGCACTGCATTGGTTATTTACTGCACTGTACTGAATTGCACTGTGACGCATTACCTTATTCCTTCCTTGCACAGGGCATGCTGGTGGTGATACACATTGCATTGTTTTCCTATCACACTGTATGTAATTGCAGCGTGACGCATTGCTGTATTCCTTCCTTGAACAGGGCATGCTGGTAGCGAACCGAGTTGCATTATCTTGTGTTGACTCAGTCCATGATCTAGGCGCTAAGCATTGCATTGTTTCACTGTAGCATTGTACAGGAACCCATCGTTAAGTAGGCCAGTATTCCTCGTATTTTGCAACATGTGTGAATCTAGTGGTACGACATACCTAACCTGTTGAGAACGGTTAAAAGTCAGTATAACTGTTGGATAGAAGAGGGGGTTGGGGATAAGGACCGCCCAACCCACCGGAAACAATATTACCCAGTGTATTTATGAGGGAATTTTATTGTGTGGTCATTTCGTATATCTTTTGATATAATGTTTACTCGTTTTATACAAACTCGTGTGGAGTCTATGTGTGGTGACATCATTGGGATTGCTGTGGGCGTGGTTGCACATACTGAACACTTGTGCCTTGGAGATAAGCCTGGCTGCTCGTGTCAAGCTACTAAGGGGGTGAACAGGGCTGTCTTGGACAGTGTCCTTTCTTGGCCTAACATGGGAGCAAGGGGTCCTGGTCGAGCACTTGACAACAAAAGTGCGCGCGGAAACGCCGGCTTCTAACAATGATACCATAGGTAATTATAATATAAGGGACCAGCAGCCAGTAAGTAGGAAATGGACAACTGAGTACAAGGGAAACAAGTTAACTACACTTTACATTACTGGAACATCACTAAAGCTGGAGAGACACTGTTAATAACACGCAATGGTCTTCTATACAATCCATTAATTGAGCATAGGAATGATTATGCTAGTGCACCAAATTTGATTTCTAATAAATTGGATTATCCGTTATGGTCGGCTCACTGCTCTTGCATGGCACCGTGGGCAAATGTCACACTTACAAATTCTGAATGGGTTGATTACAAATGGTGTGATCAATTTCAAAGCACTTTTCCTGAGGGGGTAGGCCTTCCTCTCAGCAAATATCACACATTGGACAGTTACATGGCGGTATGTATTTCATTTGTGGCACTAAGGCATACAAGGTATTTCCCCGGTACTAGGAAGGCATGTGTGCTATTTCTTATCTGACACCGAACATTTCAGCCATGCTGCATATTGCAGTCCATGAGCCATTGAATTTGAGGAGTTTCTAACAATAGTAACACTATAGTGTTGTCCTCAGTGTTGTTGTTCTGCAGTTAAGGTTCTACAGAGCCGAAGATAGCCCACATATATCGTAAAATACAAGAAGACGAAGAGGAAGCACACATAAAAAGTTTGGATTAATGGCTTAGATCTATAACCTATAAATGCATTGAATACTAGCATATTATTTTGTTTATGTTTTAATAATGATTATCTCCTAGGTGTGTACCTATGCAACAATATGTAGTTAATTTAATCACTGTGCTGCAATGGTGTAATGGCATTCAAAGATATGTACTTTATGGATACATTGTTACTTCTATGCTTCTACCATATATATATGCATATATATATATATATATATATATATATTTATATATATATATATATATATATATATATATATATATATATATATATATTTTTTTTTTTTTACATTACAATGGTTTATGATATAACTATCCTAAAGGGAGAATATTGTGGGAAAAAAGATATATATTCATGTACATATATTGTAATCAATTCTGTATCTCTTCGTACTATCCCAGATCTAATAAGCAATTTATTTCTATCCCCGAACAGCTCCAAGCAACTGGTTCCAAACAAAGACAAAGTAGCCAAAGTAAGGTCAAACATAGGTTAGAGCAGAGCTCTTCTGAGTGACTTACTCACACAAAATGTGCAGTAGCAATCAAAGCAAAGGTGACCATTATGGGGAGCAGAGAGCTTAGCATTTCCGCCTCACCAGCTTAAGTTCAGATGGCTTCAAATGAGCTATTTTACATTGTTCTTTCGTGAGAAGTCATACTTCGTCTCCTTGGTGTGGCATACCCATCTCTTTCATGTAACAGTCAACAAGACAGTTGAAAACAAATGCTACTATTCAGAGATAGTTTGCATCAGGTAACCAATAAAACATGTTAATTGGGCTTGCTAATCATCCAAGAAAAGGTACAACACTTTACTGATGGCCAAAGTACTGACCCATTGCTGGTGTAGCACCTAAGTTAGGAAACAAACTCCCACATAATTGCCTGATACCGGCTCCAGCACATTTGTCATGTGGTTTCATTAGGCCCAGGTAGGAACACCACCATTTTACATGCTCATGTGTTAAGTTGCCTTCTTTTCCTAAACACACTGACATTTGACACACATTTGCTTGCAAGCTTGTGCAGGATAATATTCTCTGAAATGGATCTGCTTACATTTTCACTTTGAAGGAATATTATCACAATACCTTGAATAATCTGTACAATAGCTAATTTCACTGCACAAAATGTTGTTGTTTGCTATTGTCTGCTCAGCGACTGAGCTATCACAAAAGAATCAATAATAGCAGCCTGACTCTGGCTTCGGCATGGCAGCATGGATGATGTTTATTATATAAAAGATATCACTCCCTTGTTTACACAGAGGGGCATTTCTCTGGTACAGAGAGGTAACCCCATGTCGGAATTCCAGCCTAGCTGTTTCCTGTTTACTCTTGCGAGGGGTGAACCCCAGCTCTCTAACAAGTCGGGCTCCCTGATGACACTTACCCACAGTTAACAGGGTAGTTAGGTCACCCTATATAGATTTGGCAGGTTCACCCACCCTAGGTACACTAGGATAGGTAACACTAGGTAGGAGCACAATATATTACCGTACTTATATGCAAGCATACATTCTCTGTAACAGACAAATCGTTGTACTATTTATGTTCTTCACCATTCTCGTAATGCTAATCACCTTATTCTGTTTCCTTTTATTGATTACTGCAGAGCACGTATTTTACTCAAAAATCACAATGCCTCTGCAAATATTGTAACGCTATGCTGTGCGTTTCTTGTGTATCTCTTTGGGTATGCATAAGTAATCAAATGAAAAGATTTCTAGAACTGTTACCAAAATTTCCTTGGTGGAGTCAGGGTTGTCATGTTCTGAGGTTGCACATTCCACCTGTACTCCAACTAAGGTTAGGGGTACGGATGGTGTACTGTGAGCGAGCAGGACTAAGGCCAACATATCCTGATGTGTGCTCAGAAGCAGTCTTGCACAGTTTTTATGTTTAGGTTGTCCAACAAACATAGTTTTACTGAGAAACTATAAGCAGTACGACACATTCAGCTCCCCTTAATAACTTCAGAATGTTTAGTGGTCACTGGAATAGGAATGATGGATCTTCAAAAATATGGTAAAAGTCAAGTAATACTTAACTGAGGTAAAATCAATAACTAATCACACCACTGACGGTAGATTCTATTGAAATATATGGAATTAAACACAAACCCATAAATCTTTTTTTTTAAAAATGTTTTTTAAAAACTGTTTATAATTGGAGTTTCATACACAAACAAAGACAGCATTACGTCGCTTATAATATTCTGACACCGCATATAACTACATTCAAGTGGCTGCTAAGCAATAATATATATGTAGGTCAGTGAATTAAGTGATACAGCCACTGAAACATCTCTGTACTAGGTGATAGCTGTAAGTACACGTAGCAGCTATGTGTCAATATGTCTATCCAGCTACCTAGGCTGAAACCCCCGAACTAAAGAAGAGAAATGGCGATATGGACTCAATAATAGGCGGGTCATATTTGTAAAGAATGCTAGAGTTTGGGCAGAGTGAAGTTCCAAATGTGCTGCCGTTGGCATCGTGAGTTATGCTGACGACTGGGCTGGCTCTCAGCAACTCTGGAGTAGAATGTTGGAAGGCTACATATCTGGATGGACCCCGAGGGCGCTGACAATAGCAGGAGGAAACCTATGAGGTAATTATTATCAACATGACCTGACCTTCTAAAAGGAGGACAGAAGGAATGTCAGATGGAGTGCATGCAGTGCTACTTTTCATACCGGAGTTCACAGGGGCAAATAATCGTTTCGGGTGAGTTGCTGGAGTTGGTAAAGAAGAGCATCCCAGGCCACGGAAACTGGTCATTTACGAAGGTGCTGGACTTCTACATAGGGCCTTGGCCTTCCCCCATTTCCACATCATTCCATGCCATGGAGCCACCAGTGGGGTATTTTCTGGTCTCCACTGCAGGGTAAGGGCTCTTTTAGCGAGCGTGATGGCCATACCAGCCAAGTGTGTTTCCACCCTATGAAGTTTCCTACGCTTGGAGATTCCAAGGGTACACCCCTCCCACGTGTTAATGTTAGTAACCTCTGTGACCTCTTGCAACATGTTATGGGCAGAATGCTAATAAGAGGAAAGGACTGGGCAGAACCACAACATATGCTGCAAATCAGCAGAAGCCAAATGGCAATGGGGCAGCTAAGGTGTACATTAGATAAGTAGCGGTTGAGCTGCTCTGGCGTCAGGTAGGTTCAGTGTAAAATAGAGAACTGTATGCTTTTAAACTGAGCATTCCTAGGCACTCATTGGGGAAATTCCAGAGCCTGATCTACTCACTATCATGTAGCTTCGTCCCACATAATCTTCCCATTTGTCCCGCAGAACCACCAATGGAAACCCAGAGTGTTCCTGTACGGCTGCTGCTTCTGAAACCTCAATGTTTCCATAAAAAGAAAACGGGCTAATGAACTTTTTCGGGTGTCGCACCAAAGATATGGAACTCTCTGCCTCCGGATATTCGCCTAATCTCGTCTAAGGCCTCCTTCAAAAAAGAAGAAAATAATTTCTGAGGAACATGTTTTTGCCCTAAGATAATACCTCTGTGTTTACTGACTGTATCCATACCTGCTATTCTTTTATGATGCCTTCGTCGCCGACTACCTTTAGAGATCAAGTTTATTCTCAATGTTGTGTTCTTTGTTCATATATGTGACTAGTTTTGTTAGCTTATACCCTACATTCCCTTCAAGAAAAGCACTCTGATACTCTCTCGGGTCACGTTCGCGCTATACAAAACTTTATAAATATAATATATATATATATATATATATATATATATATATATATATATATATATATATATATATATGCAACGAGTTGGCTCCTTTGTCTCCCGTGTATGGCGCTTCTCTGTGGGTGCGTAGCTTTCTTCGGTTGATCCAAACCGCTCTCTATTTCAACAACGAATTCCGAGGAAAACAAACAAAAGCCGCTACTCCAGTCACTGTTGAGTTTTTAGACAAAATTAATTTATTCTTGAATCCATTTCAGCATTTAACACAGCAATACCAACGCGTTTCGGTAGCTCCTTCTACCTTGTTCAAGGTTGCCAACCTCTGACGCTAAATTTCTGTACATAATCTGCTTGGGGAACATCGGTGTCTGAGAAGCATTAATAGTGACTGCTCCAGGCTGTGTTCTAGTATACAAATCCATGACAGATGTGTAATGTGTTCAGACTGATGTGTTAGGTCTAACTTTTGTCTGTACACTCGCTATTCATTTTTCATGCATTAGATAGGATACATTTTTATGAAATGTGAATCGAATCCTCTCCTGTTTTTAATTGTGTATTTATGTGCTGTGTTTTTAATCTGAGAAGATTTTGTATCAGGCTTAATAAACTGTGTTTTACATTTTTTAATAATTGTTTGGTTATATAATTTTCCTTTGTACTTGGTGGCTCTATCGAGATTTAAAAACGCGGTGAATGGGGCGTGAACCAAATTAATGAGTAGTAAGGTGATGTGAATTCTGCATGTGTGTATAGGTTCCCAAGGGATTTCTTATTCTTTCACTAAATCTATTGGCGCCTTAGCACCGAGCCCCAGGGTATATTGTCATTAAATCCCTGTACATTGGTGGAAAGGTGGTAAATCCACCGCTGTTCTTTTTTTAACAGGATGTAAGATGACTTATTTCCTGGTTTGATTTGTTCGAGCACTGTCCAGTGTAGATCAATTACTGTATGATTAGACTCCGTGAAATGTTTGGTCAGTTTAGTGATGTTCTTTTTACACCGGATATCACTCTGGTGCTCGCAGATCCTTTTTTTTTTTCGAGTGGTCATGCCCACATATCTGGTGCTGCAAGGACAAATTTACAAGTACGTTCACCGAATTACAGTTCGTATGTAAACGTTGTGTCCAGGTTTTTCCAATCTCCCAGTCGAGTGTTTTTGTTGCTGTGGTCAGATGACATACACTACAAGACTCACAGGAAAAATGACCCGTGATTTTCGGTAGACCCCAGGCATTGAGGACTGAGGGGTCATTGTCATTGACGGTCTGCCTAGGTCTGGTGTGTACTAGAGCATCCTTGACACTCCTGGCTTTTTTGAAGGACAACAGGGGTTTTTCACAATTGATATTGTTGCTTTCAAGGATCCTCCAGTGTTTGCGGATCGATTTGGATACTGCATTTGAGATACTGTCCGATGGGGAGGTTCTCTCGCAAAGGTCTAGGGTGGAAGCTATAAAAGGCCAGGAGCTTGTTCTCAGCCGTAGGCTTATAATGGGTCTTTGTCAATAGTCTTCCTTCTGACTTCATTATCACTACGTCAAGGAAGATCATCTCTTCATTGTCGTAGGAATTGGTGAACCTCAGGTTGGGGTCACACCTGTTAATCCAGTCAAAAAATTCCAAATAGTTTGCATTCAGATCATTGTCATTGTCAGATGACTAAAACCTCAGCTATATATCTTTTCCAGAAAGATATATAGGACGAAAAAGGATTGTTCGTGTTCAGAATGTGTTTACATTCGAAGTCATGGACGTAGAGTCCGGCCACACTAGGGGTGAATGCGCTGCCCCTCAAAGTACCTGTTGATTGTAAATACAGTTACACGTTTGTATTCAAAGAAGTTTTTCTTTAGGGCTAGTGTGGCACATTCTATCACAAATTGTTTCGGTGTCAGAATGGCAGAACTGTATGCCCCTTGTTTCCCCATAATTTAAGGGTCTGATGTCATTTTGACTAATGAGTACATCGCAGAGTGATTTAAGGATTAAGGAATAAGTTAAGACAGGACCGATACACTACCTGTCACTACTTTCTATCATTTCACTTTAACTCTAATTTTGCTAGCAAGTTCTGCCACAGAATTTTAAAGAGCACAATTTGATGGCATGCACGTAAATCAGTCAACGTTTGTTTCCAACTGGGCGTATTTCTATGTTGTATGTGCCCTTTGAAGTATGTTGTCTGTCTCTTTTGTCCCCACAGATTTAAAGGCTTTCAGAAATCCTGAAGGCTACATAAGAACTGTGAGTTTACGCTGTCCTTGACTCCACAGGTTAGGGCGCGCCTTAGCGAGCGTATACCGCCGTGGTAGTCCTTTTTTGGTCCTGACAAATGCTTCACCGAATATGCCTAGAAGCAGAAACATGTTGACCATTTGTTTCTCTGCACACTAGGATGTAACTGATCTACTAAAACCAGCCTTTACACATCCGACACACTTGTTTTTAATAGTGCCCAGTTTTCCACTATTAAAATTGTCTTGGGATTAAACAGTGGTACTTAAATAATCACCCTTTGCACTAGTCATGCCTTGCACTCACATCACAATAACCTGCTCTGCTGTAATCAGGCGGTGAAGCACACCAGAGTGGCATTCGGCCTCCTTGGTGGGAACCCAATGATGAAGCATGTCACCAACTAGGTTGGTGAGTGAGGGTTCTTTTTAAAACACAGTGAGCTTTCTTGCTAGCCCTTTCCAGTGTAAGTTTATAATTTTCCAGTTGTAGCAAGGGGCACATTTTTTCCAGAAATGCGCTTGAGAGTAGATCAGAAAGGGCTCTTTTTAGGTCACATTCATATAAATTGGCTGGGGAGTGGTGGAAGCGAACTCCAAGAAAACAGACTGTGTTGCCTTTCCAGTACAGTTGGGACCCTTCGAGTTGCACCTCAAGTGGGGTTGCGCAGAAACTGAGCGGATACACCCACGATTTGGCCCAGTTGACCCAGAGGCTCGCCACCAGTGCAAAAGCATGAAATGCAGTGTGTATTGGGGAGAGGTCTGAGCGGATGTCACGAAGTAGAGGAGTAGGTCATCTGCACAAAAAGACACTACATGGGTCGCATTGTCTAAGAGCCTAAGATCCGCTCTTCAGTCAGAGCTGAAAAGCAAGGAGCTCCATAGTTATTGCAAATAGCAGGTGGGACAGGAGGCAGCCCTGTCTTGTGCTTGTGCCCAATGAAAATGACAGTGAGCTAATTCTGCCCACGCAAATCAGGCAGGGTTGGCGTATAATTTTTTGTGCATGCTAAGAGACGTTTTCCCACCCTCAGCCCGACAAATACCTGAAAAGTTAATCCCACGTAAGTCAATCAAAGCGTTTTCAAGATCCAGTATTAGGCAGGCCGCATGCAGGACCCGCTGGAGGACTGGTCCGTCACATTGAACAGATGTCAGATATTATGAGACGTGTTGTGTCCTTAAACAAAACCATTTTTGTCTGAGTGAATTAGGCCAGGTAATATCTGAGCATACATATCTGCCAGGATTTTCCCCAAAATCTTTTAATCCACACCGAGGATGGAGATCAGTCTGTATGATGATAATTATGTTGGATCCCTGTCAGGCTTTGGGAGGGACAACAGGAAAGATTCTGAAAGGGACAGAGGCGATTCCCCAACATGCAGGGCTTCATTAAACATCTCCCCAAATCAAGGCACGAGTCTCGCAGCTAAGGTGCTATAGTACTCTTTCTGCAGCCCATCTAGGCTGAGGGATTTATTTCTAGCTAAGTTCCGGATGGCTTGTTTGAATTCTGGAATCGCAATAAAGGTGTCTATGTCCTCTCTGGCAGTACTGGGGGGGAGGGGGGGGGATCCCTGTCAAAACGTCTGGAGAAGGAGATTTCTTGTATATATAGGAGTAATACATGAAGAATGAATTCAAGATATCACACTGTGCCTATATGCTGTTGCCAGTAGGTAAGGATATTTCCAAGATCGGGCCATTGTGGGCATCCTGCTGAACCAGGCATGAAAGGGTGAAACATGATTTGTCTCCCTCCCGATGCGTCCTCGCTATGTAGGTGCTGAGATTGAAGCAGCGCAGTTGCTCCAAGAGAGTGGCATGACAAGTTGTGTTCTCAGTCAGTGCAGAACCTCAGGAGGTGTCCCGAATCACAACTCTTCCTGGGATGGGTATACATTTTTCAGCCTCCCTGACATCCCTCTCAAGTACTATGTGAATCCCAGCCACTTCCCACATGCAGACCCCCCCACCCCCACGTGACAAACTTGAAAGCTTCCTACTGGAGTGCCATAGTGGACGCTCTGGCAGGCTTTACCTCTAGGTAGAGCCTAATATGCGCCTTCTGGGATTCATGAAATACTGGGTCCTCCAGATTTTCCCGGGAGAGACACCACGTGGGTACCAGCGAGAATGGAGGGTCCCATGCCACATCCACTATGTGAGTGCCATGGTCTGAGATGATGCACCCCATGTAGTCTGCATCAGCAACTGTGTCTAAAATGGAGGAGGAACATAGAATGCGGTTGAGGCAAACATAGAATTTAGAGCAAACACATGTACAACGGACCACATTTTTTAATTTCTTCTAATTCTTTAGGAATATGGGACCATCAGAAAAGAACATATTTATATAGTACTAGGTTACCCGTCGCGCGTTGCTGCAATCTCCGTAGAAAGGAAATTCAAGGAAACTCGTTATGATAACATTCAATTTATATTGTGTCATTTTTATTGAAACTTATTCATTTTAATATGGAAAACATTTCAAAGAGTTGTTTTAATTCTATTTATCTATTTGAGTGCTTGTGGATACACAATTTTTTGTTTTTCCGTCTGGTGCGTACATCAGTATTCTAAAGATTATGAGGGCCCTGGGGGGCCGATATTTTAAAAAATGTTACGACAGAAACCTTTGCAGGAGTGTACTCAACAACTTCCCTAAGTTTTCTGGCGATCGGATGAATCCTGTTTTAATTCTATTCATTTATTCGAGTGCTTGTGGATACACAGTTTTTTTGTTTTTGCGTCTTGTGCGTACATCAGTATTCGAAAGATTATGAGGTTCCTGGGGGGGGCCGATATTTTTAAAAAATTTAGGCCAGAAACCTTCGCGGGAGTGTACTCAACAAGTTCCCAAAGTTTCCTTGCGATCGGATGAATGCTGTTTTAATTCTATTTATTTATTCGAGTGCTTGTGCATACATGATTTTTGGTTTTTCCGTCTTGTGCGTACATCAGTATTCGAAAGATTATGAGGGCCCTGGGGGGCCGATATTTAAAAAACCATTATGCCAGAAACCTTCGCGGGAGTGTACTCAACAACTTCCCAAAGTTTCATGGCGATCGGATGAATGGTGTAATAATGCATAAAGGACAAACAGACAGACAGGTAGACAGACAGACATACATTCGTTTTTAAATATATATAGATTTGTTAATTTACAAGCAGAGTTTGACCTTGTCCCAGTAGGAAAATTGTGGAGCGCTCTAAAACGTATGGGAGTTCCTGATTATTTGCCCCATGCCATAATAAGACTCCACAATTATGCCCAGATAAGACGGGTTCGGAAAGGAGAACTGACAAACATATTAGGGTGGACAGGCGAGTCCGACAAGGTTGTGTATTGTTACCTACCCTGTTAACCCTATACAATAATGGGTTGATAGAGTTATTAGTTAATTGTACTGGCTATCCCTCTATGATTGCAAGCCAGAGGATATTGTCACTATTATTTTCTGATGATACCCTTTTAGTTTCTGAATCCCCTATGGGGCTGCTGAACCTGTTGAATCGATTTTCGCTTTCCTGTAGGGACTTTGTGTTAGAAATAAATGCAGCAAAAACAAAATTCATGACATTCAACCCACATAGGTCCTTTAAAGGCACCATCAGGGTGGGTGATACATATCTGGAACAGGTGAAACAGTTTAATTACTTAGGGGTCAGGTTTATCAATACATTATCTTGGTCCCAACAAATATCTAAGAGCCAGGCAACACTGCAACATGTGGAGTGTGCCATTTCCAAAAAGCAAAAGAATTCAAAATTTAGACCCATACTACCAGTTATTGAAATTGATAGGGATAAAGGCATTGCGCTCGCCTTGAATGGAGCTGAACAGAGCTTGTATGGAGGTGTAAACAACATAGATGGCATTGAAATCATTGAGAATAATTTCATGCAAACTGTTCATGCTCTTCCTTGCTATGCGCACTAACCCCTACCCTTGGCCTTGGTTTGAAAAATGTATCTCATGTGTCTGCATTTAGGCCTTTGGCTTTTTGAGTTAGACTGTAGACCAATGGCTCTTCACTCTCTCTCTACGAGAATCAGTTTCTGAGATTATTGCTTCAGATACAAATGGGACAATACCCTGGTTTAAGCGTGTCAAGAAATGGTTATATACCCTGGGGATGCCTGAATTATGGATTAACCCTGCAGCAACATCGAAAAAGACCGTCATCAGTTTACAAAAGAGGTACTGGGACCATATTAACAACCAGTGGTTAGGCTGCTCCTTTGTTGGTGAGCTAGCAAGCAGATTTCTGGTCTTTAAAGAGAATGATCAGTGAAGTCTTACTTAATTACATCCAACCACTGGAGGCAAGCTCTTTATACTAAAAATTCTGATATGACATTTTTCCAGTGAATGAGTCATAGGTCGCTAGTTTTCGTGAAAGGCCACGGTCAAATGGTGAAGCTTCGCCACTAGGCCCCACCTGGCTCAGGACCCTGTGGGTGGGCTTCAGCCATCGTCCTGCAACCCACTGACTGGTGAAGCAAATCTCCTCCTCATCCTTGTCGCCTCTCCTCTCTTCGCCGCTTCCCACTGTAAGTACCTCCGGCTCAGGAGTAAGAGTGAAAATGGCTTCACCGTGCACTGGCTCCCCCACTCACCTCATCCTCTTGAGGAACTTAGTCCACGGATAGGAGAAGTAGTCTGTCATCAGGCCTCATAGGGCCGCGGATCCCAAATGCAGGCCGCCGACGAGCTGGCCCCCGACAACATGGAATGGCTCCACTGACAGCGTGGGAGAGGGGACTTGGGTGCCCCTCTTTCAAAACTGCCACAGGCAGCTGGATTAACTGCTGATGCTGAACACCTGCATTTAATTTGTACGCATTTTAGTGGCGCAACAAAGAGTGATTGCCATCTCGGCATTTCAAACCACGCCCCCTTAAAAAAATGTTTATTAAATATTAAACTTCCCTTGAGAATGAAATAAGTTTATGTTGGCCACTGTTAGCCGATTATTACCCCCTGCTTATTTTCTACAGTCAGTACAATGATACATCACCATTGCTGCCACTGTATTTACAATATTTTGCAGAGCGCAACACAACCTCAAGTGTATCACAACAATAGTACAGGCCAGATTTAAGGCATTCCAGCATCTAAACAGAAGTTACTATCACAAATGAGATTTTGAAACATATCGAGCCAAATTTAACATCTATTTCAAAATCTTCTAAAGCCACGAGGTACACAATGTTTGAAAGGGAAAACAAAAATGAATATGAATGCATTTTGTCTTACATGAATTTGATATTGATGAATTACGGCAGACTAAACTATCACTCATTTCTCCAAAAACGATTAGCATTGCGGGAATAGCCGTGCCATGTGCCAAAGCACCTATGGTTCCAATTATCATGAAGATGATGTCCATACAATCTGCATACCGAAACTGCAGAAAAAACATAAGAAAGGAAGAATTCATTCAATAGGCAGGTATTTGCAAGCCACAAAACGATAACTTCAATGAAAAAGCATTTTACATACATTAAAATATAAGCAAGTTTCCATTAATGCTAAACGACAGAAAAGACCTTAAAGGACATCACATAAAAACTATTAATTGGCAAATGCTTCAACAACCATCCCATAGATACAAAACATTATTAACGGATCTATTTGACATTTATGGTATACTTTTTAAGAGCACAACTGAAATGTTGATTTACAGCTGGGAAAAAATAATCTGCGAATTAGTGAGCCTATTTTAGAAAGATCTATATATAAGATCTATATATAATTGCAGATCACATCAGAGTTGAACAGCAACTGATGAGGCTCAGCCTTTCAACATGATGAAGGAGAGAAATCAGAGTACCTATGAAAGAATGGTTGGCAGTATAATTTATGATACATCGTTGAGCTATATTACACAGTTGTCAACGGCATCAGTGTAGTTAAGGTTACATTTTGCCTTCCCTGAAAATGCATTTTTGGCTTGCTAATAACTTTGACCTGTTTGGCGAATCTGCATGAAATTTTGGATGAGATTAGTGCAACTGGCTATACATTGGCTTATCAACTTTCCTGCAGATTTGTCTGGGTGTAATTAAGGGTAGATTAATTCAAAAAATGTATGTTTCCTGATGTGAGTCCCAGAGGAATATTTGCTCTCTACTACAGCACAAACTACTGAAGCTTTTGATGAAAGTATAACTTAAATCAGAATAGGGTCTTTTGCATACAAAAGGGTTTGGGGTGGGCTTTGAAGGGTTAAATGAAATATGTTGAGAGGACTCATCTTTCTGGACCTCAAATTTAAAACATAAGGGAATCCCAGTGGATGAGGGAGCACTTTCCCACATCTTCCTTTGAGGGACTGCAGCCTGTGTGATTTGTTTGGCTAGCTGCAACAGGAACATTTCTTATGCCGCTCCATTTCGCAATGTGATGTTTGGATCCCTTGTCTTAAAAGAAAGGTATATTACTAAGCAAGGAGGACATCCCTTTTCCCCAGTGCAATGGGGCAAATACAGAAGCCAAAATAAAAATTAAAAATACATACATATTTCTCAATGGTCCGAGGACCCAAAATAGCCACAAGTGGTCTGTACTCCTCCTGAAGACCAGAGAGAATAAAAATGAAATGGAAACAATACGCCAGAAACCACACTAGCTAAGCCCTGCAGTCACTCTATCCTGCATTTGGCTGAAGCAATGCTACATGTGAGGTTGGACATGGCCTAGCTGTAAAGGCTATTTTAAGGAGAAAAAAAAATAGATTTCATCAGCAAGGCTAAAGCAGAGATTAACAAACTAAAAGAGCTTTCACAAATTCCGTGGTCATTTACAACTCCAAGATGCCCTCTGCCATGTCTAGCTGGATCTTTAGAGAAATTAATACTCTTTCAATGGTTCTTTAAATAAAATATTGCTGATACTCCACAAGCAACAGCCAACAAACAACAGGATACCTGGCAACCTGCAACTAGGGAACAACATATTCCAATCAGCTAATACCTTACAGGGCCCACACCTCTCCGCCGAATGTATTTCCAGGAAGTGGAGGAATCTACTATTGACATTTTTTCATCACCACAAGCTTACATGTTCCGACTAAAATGCATTACCTGGACTAGTCACCCTCAAAAAGGTGCCTGTTTCTCACCCTGGATTCCTAATACAGAAGAAAAATCTGCCTTTTCAGGTCACATTACTGACAATTTAAAGAAACTCTACTTTTTGGG
Organism: Lissotriton helveticus; assembly: GCF_964261635.1. NCBI lineage: Eukaryota > Metazoa > Chordata > Amphibia > Caudata > Salamandridae > Lissotriton > Lissotriton helveticus. The sequence goes on along the minus strand of NC_136071.1, from coordinate 878,144,161 downwards.
AAAAAAACATCCCTCCACCCAGTCAATTTACTAAACTGCTGATGCACAGGCTATGAAAAGTTTTAAAGAAGGTAGTCAATTCAGTAAACTCATATCAGTCTGGTTTATGCATCAGAACAGCACCACAATTCTCCTACTGGTACTACGTGTTAATGCACTGGCAGCAGTAGCTTAAGGAGATGTGTCCTTTCTTGTCCGCCTGTGATTATCCACAACGTTCAAATCGTGAACTTTGACATTTCGCTCTGTAGGGTTGGGTCCAAAACCGCTGCATTGGGCAAGGCAAATAGTATATTCGATCCTTCTTTCATGGCTCCACACAAAGGGACAAAACTGGCCCTTTTTTAGGGCTCGGGCCTACGTCACCACAAAGTGGGGCGGAGCTTCCGAGCTCTTATGTATTAGAAAAAAAAATAATTCTGAAAGGGGTCCGGGCTGCCACATTCCTTAGTGCGCGCCACGTTTTTTATGGCATCTGCCTAGTGATTCGTCTTCGCTGTGCAGTATTTTTAGTAGCCTTGATGCCATAGGCTATATTTAATTGTAGTCGGCCATTTTAGGTATTTTGATGGCATAATGTGTGTGGTTACGCGCACGCACGGCAGACTATTAATCTTGATTAGGAGCTGTCAGAGTGCCCGTGTAATGCAATCCAGATGGTCTGAGCGGTGAGCGAGTTCAATGTAAAACTATGTGAGGTCTAAAGCAGTCCCTTGTCCGATCCTGACAGTTGTTTTGCAGGGGAGCACTTTTCGCATATATAATGGACAGTAAAATATTTAAGTGTTCTGAAACAGGCGTCTCAGTTTAGCGTTTGCTGGAGCACAAGCTATTGGACGGGATGATAAATCAGCGCTTGACGTGATGGGGTAATTGTACACAATCAGTTTAAAAGCTAGCAAATATTTAAGGGTCAGAGGTTAAATGTCAAAGCCACATCACTCGTGCTCAGCGCTGTAGTGTATTGTGAATGACTGGTAATTGAGCCGCTAGGCATATTTCTCCGAAGGGAAATGCATTTGACAGCTAAAAGCCAACACCAGGCTTTCCCACAAGTTGTAGTGGTTTACTGCATTAAAAGCAGAACCGAGCAAGTAGGGCATCGGTGCCACATGCGGGTTGACAGTGCAAATGTTTGCTACTACCATGCTAATTGCCACCCAGAGCACATTTGAGATTATTACTCATGTTTTGTCTTTTGAATAAACATTTCAGGCCTTCCGAGGGTGACTCACTTTGGGAACACATAGGTTGAACCGTCACCACTCCTCCCACCCTTGTGAGCTACATACTTCATCGGACACTCTTATTTGGAAGTAGTGTCTTTTCCTACATGAGTTATAAAGCATCAATGAGAGTCACCTTGCATTGAAAGTACTTGAGTAGTGAGTAGTGAGTAGTGAGTGCAGAGTAGTGAGTGCAGAGTAGTGAGTGCAGAGTAGTGAGTGCAGAGTAGTGAGTGCAGAGTAGAGAGTAGTGAGTAGAGTAGTGAGTAGTGAGTAGAGTAGTGAGTAGTGAGTAGTGAGTAGAGTAGTGAGTAGAGTAGTGAGTAGTGAGCAGAGTAGTGAGTAGTGAGTAGAGTAGTGAGTAGTGAGTAGAGTAGTGAGTAGAGTAGTGAGTAGTGAGTAGAGTAGTGAGTAGTGAGTGCAGAGTAGTGAGTAGTGAGTAGAGTAGTGAGTAGTGAGTAGAGTAGTGAGTAGAGTAGTGAGTAGAGTAGTGAGTAGTGAGTAGAGTAGTGAGCAGAGTAGTGAGCAGAGTAGTGAGTAGAGTAGTGAGTAGAGTAGTGAGTAGAGTAGAGAGTAGAGTAGAGAGTAGAGTAGTGAGTAGTGAGTGCAGAGTAGTGAGTAGTGAGTGCAGAGTAGTGAGTAGAGTAGTGAGTAGAGTAGTGAGTAGTGAGTGCAGCGTAGTGAGTAGTGAGTAGAGTAGTGAGGTGAGTAGAGTAGTGAGTAGAGTAGTGAGTAGAGTAGTGAGTAGTGAGTAGAGTAGTGAGTAGAGTAGTGAGTAGTGAGTAGAGGAGTGAGTAGAGTAGTGAGCAGAGTAGTGAGTAGTGAGTAGAGTAGTGAGTAGAGTAGTGAGTAGAGTAGTGAGTAGTGAGTAGAGTAGTGAGTAGAGTAGTGAGTAGTGAGTAGTGAGTAGAGTAGTGAGTAGAGTAGTGAGTAGTGAGTAGAGTAGTGAGTAGAGTAGTGAGTAGAGTAGTGAGTAGTGAGTAGAGTAGTGAGTAGTGAGTAGAGTAGTGAGTAGTGAGTAGTGTGCATATTTCTCCGAAGGGAAATGCATTTGACAGCTAAAAGCCAACACCTGGCTTTCCCACAAGTTGTAGTGGTTTACTGCATTAAAAGCAGAACCGAGCAAGTAGGGCATCGGTGCCTCATGCGGGTTGACAGTGCAAATGTTTGCTACTACCATGCTAATTGCCACCCAGAGCACATTTGAGATTATTACTCATGTTTTGTCTTTTGAATAAACATTTCAGTCCTTCCGAGGGTGACTCACTTTGGGAACACATAGGTTGAACCGTCACCACTCCTCCCACCCTTGTGAGCTACATACTTCATCGGACACTCTTATTTGGAAGTAGTGTCTTTTCCTACCTGAGTTATAAAGCATCAATGAGAGTCACCTTGCATTGAAAGTACTTGAGTAGTGAGTAGTGAGTAGTGAGTGCAGAGTAGTGAGTGCAGAGTAGTGAGTGCAGAGTAGAGAGTAGTGAGTAGAGTAGTGAGTAGTGAGTAGAGTAGTGAGTAGAGTAGTGAGTAGTGAGTAGTGAGTAGTGAGTAGAGTAGTGAGTAGAGTAGTGAGTAGTGAGCAGAGTAGTGAGTAGTGAGTAGAGTAGTGAGTAGTGAGTAGAGTAGTGAGTAGAGTAGTGAGTAGAGTAGTGAGTAGTGAGTAGAGTAGTGAGTAGTGAGTGCAGAGTAGTGAGTAGTGAGTAGAGTAGTGAGTAGTGAGTAGAGTAGTGAGTAGAGTAGTGAGTAGAGTAGTGAGTAGTGAGTAGAGTAGTGAGTAGAGTAGTGAGCAGAGTAGTGAGCAGAGTAGTTAGTAGTGAGTAGAGTAGTGAGTAGAGTAGTGAGTAGAGTAGAGAGTAGAGTAGTGAGTAGTCAGTGCAGAGTAGTGAGTAGTGAGTGCAGAGTAGTGAGTAGAGTAGTGAGTAGAGTAGTGAGTAGTGAGTGCAGTGTAGTGAGTAGTGAGTAGAGTAGTGAGGTGAGTAGAGTAGTGAGTAGAGTAGTGAGTAGAGTAGTGAGTAGTGAGTAGAGTAGTGAGTAGAGTAGTGAGTAGTGAGTAGAGGAGTGAGTAGAGTAGTGAGCAGAGTAGTGAGTAGTGAGTAGAGTAGTGAGTAGAGTAGTGAGTAGTGAGTAGAGTAGTGAGTAGTGAGTAGAGTAGTGAGTAGTGAGTAGTGAGTAGAGTAGTGAGTTGAGTAGTGAGTAGAGTAGTGAGTAGAGTAGTGAGTAGAGTAGTGAGTAGAGTAGTGAGTAGTGAGTAGAGTAGTGAGTAGTGGTTAGTGAGTAGAGTAGTGAGTAGTGAGTAGAGTAGTGAGTAGTGAGTAGTGTGCATATTTCTCCGAAGGGAAATGCATTTGACAGCTAAAAGCCAACACCTGGCTTTCCCACAAGTTGTAGTGGTTTACTGCATTAAAAGCAGAACCGAGCAAGTAGGGCATCGGTGCCTCATGCGGGTTGACAGTGCAAATGTTTGCTACTACCATGCTAATTGCCACCCAGAGCACTTTTGAGATTATTACTCATGTTTTGTCTTTTGAATAAACATTTCAGGCCTTCCGAGGGTGACTCACTTTGGGAACACATAGGTTGAACCGTCACCACTCCTCCCACCCTTGTGAGCTACATACTTCATCGGACACTCTTTATTTGGAAGTAGTGTCTTTTCCTACCTGAGTTAGAAAGCATCAATGAGAGTCACCTTGCATTGAAAGTACTTGAGTAGTGAGTAGTGAGTAGTGAGTGCAGAGTAGTGAGTGCAGAGTAGTGAGTGCAGAGTAGTGAGTGCAGAGTAGTGAGTGCAGAGTAGTGAGTAGTGAGTAGAGTAGTGAGTAGAGTAGTGAGTAGAGTAGTGAGTAGTGAGTAGTGAGTAGAGTAGTGAGTAGTGAGTAGAGTAGTGAGTAAAGTAGTGAGTAGTGAGCAGAGTAGTGAGTAGTGAGTAGAGTAGTGAGTAGAGTAGTGAGTAGAGTAGTGAGTAGTGAGTAGAGTAGTGAGTAGAGTAGTGAGTAGTGAGTAGAGTAGTGAGTAGTGAGTGCAGAGTAGTGAGTAGTGAGTAGAGTAGTGAGTAGTGAGTAGAGTAGTGAGTAGAGTAGTGAGCAGAGTAGTGAGTAGTGTGTAGAGTAGTGAGTAGAGTAGTGAGCAGAGTAGTGAGCAGAGTAGTGAGTAGTGAGTAGAGTAGTGAGTAGAGTAGTGAGCAGAGTAGTGAGTAGAGTAGTGAGTAGTGAGTAGAGTAGTGAGTAGAGTAGTGAGTAGAGTAGTGAGTAGTGAGTAGAGTAGTGAGTAGAGTAGTGAGTAGTGAGTGCAGAGTAGTGAGTAGAGTAGTGAGTAGAGTAGTGAGTAGAGTAGTGAGTAGAGTAGTGAGTAGAGTAGAGTAGTGAGTAGAGTAGTGTAGTGAGTAGAGTAGAGTAGTGAGTAGAGTAGTGAGTAGAGTAGTGAGTAGAGTAGTGAGTAGAGTAGTGAGCAGAGTAGTGAGCAGAGTAGTGAGTAGTGAGTAGAGTAGTGAGTAGAGTAGTGAGTAGAGTAGTGAGTAGTGAGTGCAGAGTAGTGAGTAGAGTAGTGAGCAGAGTAGTGAGTAGTGAGTAGTGAGTAGAGTAGTGAGCAGAGTAGTGAGCAGAGTAGTGAGTAGTGAGTAGAGTAGTGAGTAGAGTAGTGAGCAGAGTAGTGAGTAGAGTAGTGAGTAGAGTAGTGAGTAGAGTAGTGAGTAGTAAGTAGAGTAGTGAGTAGAGTAGTGAGTAGAGTAGTGAGTAGAGTAGTGAGTAGAGTAGTGAGTAGAGTAGTGAGTGGTGAGTAGTGAGTAGTGAGCAGAGTAGTGAGTAGTGAGCAGAGTAGTGAGTAGTGAACAGAGTAGTGAGTAGTGAGTAGAGTAGTGAGTAGTGAGTAGAGTAGTGAGTAGTGAGTAGTGAGTAGAGTAGTGAGTAGTGAGTAGTGAGTAGTGAGTAGTGAGTAGAGTAGTGAGTAGAGTAGTGAGCAGAGTAGTGAGTAGTGAGTAGAGTAGTGAGTAGAGTAGTGAGTAGAGTAGTGAGTAGAGTAGTGAGTAGTGAGTAGAGTAGTGAGCAGAGTAGTGAGCAGAGTAGTGAGTAGAGTAGTGAGTAGAGTAGTGAGTAGAGTAGTGAGTAGAGTAGAGTAGTGAGTAGGACATCACAGGCAGCAGCTGTGCAAGCTTCTTACACTCACAAGGAGACCACAGGCAGCAGAGGTGCAAGCTTCTCACACTCACAAGAAGGACATCACAGACAGTAACGGTGCAATATTCTCACACTCACAAGGAGATCACTGGCAGTACACACCACATGAACACACTCCATAACACAAGCAACAATACATTGGCATTTACAATGCCATTAGCTCAAACTCAAATAAATCCGAGCCCGATTGCATTTCTAATGCTTGTTCTTCTTTGAAATGGAGATGAATTGTGGAGCACGCCATTGGTCTATACTGTGATCCCTGAAGTTTAATATTTTCCTTATACAACTAATAACATTTGACAACTTAAAAAGTGGATTAGAAGACATAACACAATTGAACAGTGTTGATACATTATTGCTTAATAGAAATTAATTTGGGATTTTCTTTTGGGGTCATTCAACAAACTTCGGGCTTTAGGTAAATGCCCCCAGCGTCCTGAGGTGTTTGGCCTTCCATGATCTTTAGGCAAAACTGGCAAATTTCTTACAGTACTGTGGGATTCCAGTCTCACTTGTGGCACAGACACGGGGATAGTGGTGCGATCAGAATTCTTGATTTTGCAACAAACTAAGCAAGTGCTGCTGAATCTTGAACAAAACCACAGTAATACAATTGTAGCGCCTTGTATTAACCCCTAGGGTGCACCCTTTAGAACGCTCGCACCACGGCGGAAAAACCGCCGCGGTTTAAGTTTGAATAGGTAAATACCATAGTAGGAGGCTTACAAAAGAAAGAGATTGACAGCAAATCTGGCCCTCAAGTTGAAGAGATCTAGAAGTATATGCACCAGTCATGTGTCCCTCCACTGGGGAACTGTAGACAAGAGGATCACTTTCAGATGAGCCTGGTACGTGCTTAAATGTCTCAAAAGGTTTAGCCCCCACTTCCTGACAGGACAGTCTGTACAAACGCCTTGCAGAGTAGACACTAAGATCAGTTTGTCAAATTCTCTTGCAAATCCTAAGAAGGCTTCATGTATTATTGGGCCACTCACAAACAGCGCATTGGAAATTGCCAAATGACTTTTTGTGAGCAGTCCAGCATTTTGTGATGCAATAATGGTGCTAAGTCATGTTACCTGGTCTGAATTCCCTCTCCCTTCAAAATCTCGTAGGGCCAGATTTGATTGTTCTATTTTCATGCACTGTAGGGTCTTTGAATAAAATACTCCTGTTTATCCAAATTGTTTTTTTCTTTCCATACATTCCTCTCTTAAAACAGTAGAATTAACCTTTAGCCTTTCTTTTTCTTCTCCCGTGGCATTTTGTTTTTAATTCCAACTTGATCCCTATATCCATCTTGATTTCCCAAATTGTATTTATTGATTTTGTTCCCACTTGCATGACCTTTCTGTATTATATCTCCTTCCACTTTCTCTCTCTCACTTCACTTTTGCAGCTTGCTTTTGTCCTATTTATTTAAATCGTTGTTATCTAATCAAAATATCTTGTCTAGTATCTCCAACATCATTCTTACGATGTTTGCATAGGGTTAGATAACAAATAACTTACATTTAACTGTTGTCCTTCAGCATTGGTATCTATCCTAGCATGTTTGAATCATCCCATCATTTGGCTAGGAATACCTGGTATTTTTGCAGAGTAATTGACAGTCGTCATTTCGGCCTGTTTGATATTTTCTAAGTAATATCATTTGTTTAACATTGAAACACTCTCCCAAATATAGTATGATAACATATTTTTGAATGGACCTAAAAATTACATAAATTACAATCTGTAAAAAAAAAACAGGAGGAAATGCAAAACGGTATTAAGTATACAAATATGCCTGGTCAAAACATAAATACATTTGTCACAAAAAAGACTGGTTTTGAAACAACCAATATAGAATAAGAGTGAGTGTGTGTATTTAAAGAAACCTAATCAAAACTAACAATAATGCTGTCCAATCCATAAGATACAAAATTACAATGTTTGAGGTAGATATTATTTCGAAATAATAAACTACTTGGTTAATTCACTCTTAACTACATCATGAATTTTTTTTATCTTCTGTAAACTTGAAAGGCAATCAGTGAGAAAACATGGAATTTTAGATGATACTGAAATTTCATTTTGTTTTCCTTTTTGGAATTGATTTCTTAATATCAATACAAAAAACTTTAACTTACTTAAGAAAAACTGTATTAAACTAGCAACAAACAAGAAAAGCAACAGTGTTTGTTTAGCAGCACATTCCCTACATTTGAAATTGCCTAAATTTTAGCCAGTCAGATGAATATGCTGAGCACTTTACTCCCCGTAGATACCACCACATCTCAGATTTTGTTTATGTCTAGAGATATTAGGCCTTTGAAGAATGTCAGACATTCTTCAAAGGCCTAGTACCTCTAGGATTCTACACAAATGAAATAAATAAAAAGAATCTCTAGACATAAACCAGTACATGGCCACCAGAGAAAAATACTTGTATATATTTGTATATATTGATTGTATTGGATTGACTCTTCATTGTATATACTTCTTCACCACGTGATCATTATTCACCATTGTCACGTATTTGCACTTTTAATTCACCTTGACAGTCAATGTACGAAATGTATGAAACATCAATTTGAATTAATTTAATTCAGATAAATACATAGTACAACTAATTGATCTCAGGTCTTCTGTTCATTCATTGTGAGGGCCTGTATTTGTGTATTTTCGTTTTCAGAGGGCGTTCTTTGATTGCATTAACAGCATTTTTAAATTCTTTGCGTTTCTACCCGACAAAACCACTCTTTAATTAACCAAGGCATCCAAATGAGACATAGAGCTGAACTTAAGATATAAACGCTTTTGTTCCGTCAAAGCTGAACGTAAAGCATCTACTGAGATCAAAAGAACGCAGAGTCCATTTTACATTGGAAACTGGATTTGGGAAGAAGGAATGAAGTGCTACTGACCTGCCCTGGAATAGTAAGAGAGTATATTCAGCATGAACAATGTTAGTAAACGCTTTGAGATAGTGTTTGGTGAAGAAGTGCCTTGACTATGAACACCTGAACCCACCCTTCTCAACTTGCTGATGTCAAATTAGGAAACGTGCTGAATTCCAAGAGAGGTATGTCAAGTCAAACAGGTAACTAGACTCAAATGGGGATGGGATGCGTGAACTAAGCACATTATTGAGTTCCCACAGGAATGGAGATTGATGTAGGGGTGAGGTCTTAGATGATTGTTTTTGAAGGTGTACTCAAAGACTATCTGTACCTGAAAATGATAGCCAGATGCATCGAAAATAAAGCATATTTGACACTTTATTTGTCTAAGTGCAGTAAGTATGGCAGTATTGCATGGGGCTGCGACAGGATTTTATGAAGACACCACCCTGCAAAGTATACACAAAATGGTTCTATTTAGCATCATGCGTTAAAACAGGGAAGAGAGGCATATCTATACTAGAACCGGCTTATATTCCTTGGAGCACAACCATCAGTTCTATTTTGATAGGATGCTAAGATGTAACTTCAAGATGATTGGCATATGGTGGGGCTCACAAAGGCACTGATTTAGAGTTTGGAGTACCTGTTCACCGGCCCAACAGACATCTCTATTTATTGAAAGGAAACTATGTCACTGCGATTCCTATCAAAGAGGTAAAAGTTTGACAGATAGTACAATCAAAATGACTTTACTGCTGGTAATACTTTTAACTTGTTTTTTCAAGAACAAAATCCCAACCCGTGGTTTTGTGTCTGAATAAATAAAAAGGAATGACCCTCATATCATGATAGTTTCTTATCATGGTCTGGAGGTCATTTAAAAGTCTTTACTGTCTCTTAGCGCTATTCTTTTCAAGGTGGTAAGGGAAAGTAAACACTGGTAATTCGACAGCCCACTGTAAATCGGCGGTGAGCAAATAGCCATACCTCTGAATGCCTTAACTCCCTATTGCAGTTGGAGGAGTATATTGGCAACGAAAATGGAGTAGTTTCCATCGCTGACTTAATGTCCACCTCACTGTAAATAGGATGGGTGGGCCTTCAGTTTGGCAGAGAGGGTATTCTGTCACACTTGTAATGGAGTACCCTCGCTGCCAACCTGTAAATCAGCCCCTAAGTACTTCGGCATATTATTATTGTTTTACACACATGCTGGTGCGATGAGAATTGGTGTGCAGAATTGGTTCCTGACATTGAGCAGAACTCTGGGGACCAGAGGAAATTGTGGAAAGGAGTAGGTAAAGACATTCCACTGTGCCAGTGACCTTGGTTGCCAATGCCTGCAGGCAAAGAGCTGGAATGTTTTGTCCTTTAGGTTGCAAAGAAATTCAGTTGGGTCCAACCACAGTATATGAACATACGCTGCAACTGATGGAACTTCGATTAGTAGCAGTCTGATAAGGACATTCATGGGGGTATCTCCTTGGTGTTTTGGGGAAACATCAATATAATCTGCTGAGATGCATAAGTTATTTGTGACGGCACAGTACCAAGGCAAGGAGCTTCCACTGGCAGGTTTCATGGCATAATGATTCTATGCTTGTTAATGTAAAATATAATGAGGTCTGTATGAGTCCCAACTGATTTCTCAATCTTAATAAGAATGACTATAGGCCACAGCAATTAGCCTTAAATCTGGGGTGTTGATGTTAAGCTGTTTCTCCTCGTCGGATCATAAACCGTATGGCAGATAGTTCCAGCATGCAAGCAACAGCTACCCATGGCATCACCGATTGTATTGATATAGCTTGGGTGGAGATGCTGCAATGGAAGCCCAGACCACAGGTTCTCAGTATTCTGCGCACATGCAAATAGGAGTCAAGAGGGAAAAACAGAACTAGGACGCCCTCCACTCAGAAAGTCAACGAAACACCAAATGTTCTAGTTCTTAAGGCAATTTACTTACAAGTCTGTGAACACCACTGGTACGTCAAAAAATCACCCCAGCACACCTCTAGCTCTAGAGATTGTTACGATGTCCCAGTCTATTGCCATACTAAAAGGCAGCTAAACTCTGATCAACAAACTTTACAGACAACACAGGACCCACATTCACCAAAAAGGACGACGAAAAAAATGCGTGAATAGCTAGGTGGCACCTCACGGGCGCACCACCAATGTGACAACTGGTTGGTACTCACCAGGATGGCCCTGTTCTCATCATCGGTGCCACCTAGCTTTAACGTAAACGTGTCCAAGACCCCAAAAAAAGAAAGGAGACAGTGAATGGTGCAGTGAACACAAACTTATATGTGACAAGGACTAACAACGTTCAACATATAACAAAAAAAGGTTACTGTGCAAACAGGACAAAAAACTTTTACTCGCGTTCCTTTTTTGCAAACAGTAAACACATACACATGAAAAAGAGAGATGTGAATACTACCTATCGATTCACACCCTGCTTACAGCCGACATGTTTCATTGCCTTGGTATTTATCAGGCAATTTCCTCAGGGCAAAATAATTAGCTGCCACTGCCAAAAACACTGTGCTTTGAGTGCCCTTTGGCCAGTTTTACTCTCATACCATCCAAGAGGAAAACTTTCAACATAAGATCAAAGCCCCCATCGGTGAGCGTGATCCTTTCTCCCTTCGGTTCTATGTCAGTGGAGAATAGTCGTTCGGCGTCTTCTCTGCACTTTTAGTATGGCAATAGACTGGGACATCGTAACAATCGCTAGAGGTGTGCTGGGGTGATTTTTTGACGTACCAGTGGTGTTCACAGACTTGTAAGTAAATTGCCTTAAGAACTAGGACATTTGGTATTTCTTCTCTTGCTGATGAAGCTTTTAGGAGCCAGTCACCCTGGTATAGGAACCATTGATGACTCCTTTTCTTAAAATGGACCGCACAGGGATAAAACACTAGGTTAAAACACTTGGGGCTGATTTTTGGCTGAAGGGAAGTATGTTGAGTAGATAAAGCTTCCACACCACGATAAACCTAAGATATTGCTTGTGTTTGTTGTGTAATAAATTTAAAAAAATAAGTGTCCGAAGTTCTAGTATCGCTAAGAGGGACTGTTTTATTGGCATCTTGACAGCATGATTGTGACACAGTCCTTTTCTTACCTGGAACCTTTGCCATAGGTGCACCCTGATTAAATAGGAACATTGGACTGGTGGTAAAGATGATATTGCCCGCCGTGTGTGTTATAAAGGAAAGAACCTCCTGTGAAGGACTAAGATCTCTGGAGCCTCAATAGTTGGTAGACACCTGTATTGCTGCCCGACCAGTGAACAAGCAGCATCTGTATCTATCTTGATCCCCTTAATCGCCGTGTCTACAAACTTCCTGAAAAGAAAATCCCCATTAAAAGGCATTACAAGAATCTTGCTTAGAAACGTCCGGATGGCGCAGGGTGCTTCTTGTCCACTCTAGTGTGCAAACAGAAGCTTCAGCGAATTGACAGAACACATTTCTGCATCTATTATGGTGGCCCAGATGTTGCCACTTTTCTTCATGATAATTTTTGCTTCAGTGTACCCCTTTTGGGAACGAGGTTGATGATTGGGAAAGGAACCATTCCACATATGGTGGTCATATCAGCCTAGAATAGCTAGAGCATTTAGTACTTGTATGGATAGGGCTGTCATAAAACTGACTCTTCTGTTCAGGTGCATTTGTCTGGTATAGCAGAACTAAGGGCCATATGTACACAAAATTAGGAATAGTGATTTCCAAATTGCAATTTTTAAAGAATTGCAATTTGGAAATCATAATTCCCAATGTACTAAAAATATATTTTAAAATAGAGATTCCTAGTGGGGTAAATAATAGACCTACCTCGTGAAAATTAATGAGGTAGGTCGTAATTTGTGACCCACTGGGAATCACAGCAACCACAGGAATGGTGGTCTGCTTGGGTCAGCAGACCACCATGTCTGTGATGGCTTTTTAATTTTTAATAAAGCAAATTTTTGTTTTAAAAATTCAACTTTCTTAAAGGAAAAAAGGATGAGTTTTAAACGAAAAATGAAACATTTTAGGTTTTATTTGTTAGGCTGATCCTGGGCATGTGCTGCTCTGTGAGCCATGCTGTATAGGAGTATGGAATGGAAGCCCTGTCCACTCTCCACCCATATTTGTCATTGGCTGGTGTCATTGTCCTTTGTAAATGCTTGCTTTTAATTCATTAACAGGCTTGTTAGTCCCTCCTTTGTACCCCCTTGTCTTCATTCGTAACCTCCCATGAGGACTGGCCCTTTTACTTCGGTTGTTACATGGTGAGTCATTTTTAGTCGGTAAACACTATTTGCTTTAAGTAGTTTCTCCTACTGCAGGCATGACATGCTTTCCTGAACATTCAGTGCGCCATGCGAGCTTTCACTTTCTAAGCAGTCCGGGACAATGGCGCCCACTTCTTTGCATAGGTCTCACATTTACAAAAGTTTGAGTTATTGTCATTGCACATGACAATGCCTTTTATTTATGTGTTAATTATCAAAACGTATAAATAAAAGGCATTGTCATTACAATGCCAATACTTTAAACTCTCACAAATATGAGGGTAGGCAGTGGTGCATGGGAGTAGTCAATGGGACCACTGCCTGCTCTTAAAAATTATTTTTGGGAAAATTATAAAATGGTTAGGGGTTCCATTGGGGCTCTTTCCCATTTGAAAATGGTTAACACTATCCTTCAGTAGACGGTAAAAAATGAATGTTTTGCGACTATAATTCGGTTGCAAAACATTAACTAATACCTACCACTAAAATTTGGGATTTATAAGAGACGCCCTAAACAAACTCCTTCCAAATATCAAAACAAGTTACTGAATCTCAATTTGGCTTATGTACATCTAAAAAGTGATTCTGCGAAGTGGACATTTGAGATCTCCAAACCAGGCATCCCCGCCGTATGTTGGGGGCCGTTGTGGAGATGAGGCAAGCTAATGCCCAGAGTTGCCGAGTGTGATCCCTAGTTAGAGTAGGCACAGAGGCGAGAATTATAGAGTCCGTTGACCCTGGTCCAAGACTCTGCCGCGTCGGGAATTGAACCCTGGTCCCAGGCCGTCCTCTGCTCCGGGGTCTGCCACCTCTAACCAGTGAGCCACACCACTCCTTTTGTACCTTTGCAATGATAATGGATCTGATAGGGCTGACCAGTAAAGCTGCCAGTGTGAGTCTGGAGCCCTACACTTCTTCTCTACGCATGGAAGCACTACGAGAACCATAGATTAGGATCAATATTACAGATTTCTGAGCTCTTCCTTAAAATAATTGTTTTTTTTACAAACTTCATTGACAGATCAAATGTTCTAGATCCTAGATAGCGCACTATGTTGGGAGGAAATCCTACTATCTATGAACTCCTTAGCCACTGGGAAAGCTGCAGGCCTGGATGGGATTCCAACTGAATTCTATATTAAATTTGCACCACAGCTCAAGTCTATCATGACTGAACTATTTCAAAACATCTTTCAAGGAGGGAACCCACCGAAATCCTGGTCAGTTGCCAAAATAATAGTTTTCCCCAAGAAAAACAAAGATCCCCAGGAAATGGGGTTGTACCGACCAATTACATTGATTAATGGGGACTCCAAAGTATATTCTAAATTATTAGCAACACGGATCCATAATATAGTCTCTGAAAGACAACACGGGTTTATACCAGGTAGATCTACGACTGACCATGTGCAAAGAGCTATATCCCTTTTTGACCACACGGAAACGACAGGAGACCCTATGGCGCTTATACTGCTTGACGCAGAGAAGGCGTTTGATAGGGTCTCCTGGAAGTTCCTGTGGGCCGCCATGCTAAACTGTGGCATAGGTAAGAAATATATTACAGCGATCCAACAGCTATATGTTAATCCCAGTGCCAGGGTACTGATCAATGGGGAGTTATCTGACAATTTTAAAATCAACAGGGGGACACGGCAGGGGTGCCCCTGCTCGCCCCTCCTTTTTGCCATTTAAATTGATGGGTTCATACACAGGCTCGAAAAAAACGTGTTCATTTCCCCTATATGTGTGCGTGGTCTAGAAACAAAATGCTTAGCGTACGCTGACGATATCGCCATTGTCACAGGGGATCCTACAAATGCTAGGAATTGGATTGAAAATGAAGCACAGAACTTCGGTAGAGTTTCGGGGTACAAGCTAAACTCCAGTAAGACACAGATCGTGCTTAATACTAAGATTGCGATGAGAGATCCGAGAGTAACTGATAAGGCGACATACCTGGGTGTCAGCATTGGTGCTGATGTTGGGACCATTGTAAATATTAATCTGGAGCCACTTATGTTGCACACTAAGAGAGAACTGTCACGTCTAGATAACTTGCACCTATCTATTGGAGGTAGAACTAATTTAGTGAAGATGGTTTTTTTTCCTAAGTTTTCGTATTTTTTTAGGGCAATATGTATTTAGGAATATAGATTCAATGTTTTCACGGTTTTTATGGGGTTATAGCAAGCCACGGAGAGCACTCAAGTGGATTACATTACCTAGAGAGCGTGGGGGGTGGGCTTTACCTAACTTCATGTTTTATTACTGGGCTTCGGTTATGAATTACAGCATAAGATTACTAAACTCTAACCCAGATGATCTGAGTATTCCCACACCGCAAGAACTTATCCTGGGGAACGGGAGCACAGGCTGTCTCTGGCGACACGTTAATGATGATCACCTTAAAAAAGTGAAATTCAAAACCATCAATAGTGTTGTCAAAGTCTGGGGAAAGGTTAAAAAACTACTTGGTCTTGGCCGATTTTCCCATTACACACTGGTGTTTCAGAATACAGATCTCCCAGAAATATTTCATGACTCCTATGTACGGAGCTGGGGTGCATTAGGGATAGAGCAACTTGGTTGATTCTTTTCTATTCAGGGAATTAAATCATTTGAGGAATTAGAAAAAGACTACAACATCCCAAACAGGGATTTTTTTTAATATCTTCAGGTGAGAGACTTCCTACTAAAAAAGGGGGGTGGTCGTATTAAATTTCAAATATGCCA
The DNA here is from genome assembly GCF_964261635.1 of Lissotriton helveticus. NCBI lineage: Eukaryota > Metazoa > Chordata > Amphibia > Caudata > Salamandridae > Lissotriton > Lissotriton helveticus. The sequence continues at coordinate 878,128,848 of NC_136071.1, read as the reverse complement.
AATCATAGACAATATACGCAGCAACACGCCCCCAAGAATTGGTGAGATCTATGAAAGTCTTAACGCCTTACTCCCAGATGATATGGACAAACATGGGGCGGCATGGCAAACTAAATTAGAAGTTCCACCCAGCATTCCCCTTATTGCATATGATTTGTCACTTACTTACTTAATGTCCATAAAACTACAGGCGCAGTTTTATAAAACATATTTTTCATTATATTATACACCGTATAAAATTACTAAATGGGGGACTGGTAAAGGCACTACTTGCCCACGATGTGCGCTCCCCGCTGCAGACAGTGTTCATATGTTCGCTACATGTAATATCCTAACAAATGTTATAAATGAAATATCTGGGTTTCTTTCGGACATTACCCATGCTAGGGTTAACATAACAACTGAAGAGATTATGTTGGGCATTTCTAATAAAGAACGTCCTAGACAGGTTCAAGGGCTGGTTTTCGTGGCAATGGCTATCTTTCGACTATGTGTCGCATCAGCCTGGCTCGATCCCACTCCACCATCCTTTCCTCAATGGAAGGCTAGATTACTCGCGACATGTAGTCTCGAGGTCGCCATTTATAAACAAAAGGAGCGTAATATTCGGAAGAGAGGCATGAAAATTTGGGCACCTCTGCTAGATTGGATTCAGGCTCACTGAATACAGGAATTGAAAAAGCATTTGTTAAACGCAAAAATCTTTAATCACCAAATAACGCAATCCAACCTTTTTGATAATACTAAATTGTGTCTCATAAAATCATGACAGAAGGAAATGTATGATTAAGAGTGTATTGAGTTTTGATGCTAATATTTTTTCTTTCTGTTCTTCCTTATTCCCTCCTTAAGGAAATCGTATTCGTGTACTGCAATACCTATGTATGTAACAATAGAAATACCTGTCCTCATGGGGGGTGGGGGGGGTGGGAATCAGGGGCAATAAATAATATGTTGTAAAAACTTGAATAAAAATTGGAAAAAAAAACAAAAAAGACAGATCAAATGTTCGAGCTACCTGTTTAAGAAGAGAGTGAAAGTGGGTGATGTCATGTGGCAGTGAATGCGCCTGAGGCTGTGTTTTCTGGCCTTTTTGAGATACTTGGAAATCCTGCTATTCATCATTGGCTTGGTCAGCATTTTCACCATCCTTGTTTGCACCTACCTCACCTTCTTCTTAATCTTTTTCTGCGTTTGGTTTCTGGCTGTCCTCCTACAACTCACCCATATCCTGAAGCATGGGTGTAATATGCTATGGAAGTGGTTATGACACTGGTGGCAGAGACTGATGCTGTGGCAGCTCAAGCTGCAGGGGTGGCAGAGGCAGGGAAGCTGGCAGAGAAGGAACCAAAAATTGAGGTAGTGGTTATGGTAGGAATCAGAAGTGGAAGGAATAAATGAGATGCTGCAAAGAATGTAGGTACCCAGCAGGCACATGCGCCATAGGAGGTATCACTGAAAGTAACAAGGGGGCTCCAAAGTCCTTCTGGTAGTCCTCAGTAAAGCGAATTCTAGGAGGTTTGCACATGCCACAGCATACATTCAGAAACCAAGTACTGCAAGGGATAACTGAAGATAAGCTTAGCAATCCAGGAGATAAAAAAAGTGAAAAGTATATTCCGCTTCTGAAAGAAAAACAATCACCTTCTGTGGATTCTTACACACATGATGTGCAGTAGAAACCTACAGTTATTTTAACACTGCTTACTGGTATGTATTAATACGGGGTTTGGGGGTGTCAGCGTAGCAACTGGTCCGTGGATCTCCGCCGATGAAGGCCTTTAAGCTGCTGATGAAGGGCCTTAATGGTGTTCTGAGGAGCCCTGGTGGAGGCAGGACTACAGGGGCATTCCCTGGTGTGGTAATGACAGCAACAAAGTCCTGATCAAGGCTGCATGACGCACATTGCCTCATGGCCTGCGGCAGCCGACAAGTGGCCTGCGAACAAGGCCTGTGGGCAGAGCTATGGCTCTACAATGCCCGAGGGTGTGGATGTGATCCCCGCGAAGTGGGTTGACAGATAGACGACTATACCTCTTAGGATACAGTTTTCGCTCCCATATATACCATAACTCATGGTATACAGTCCTTAGCAGTAATACCAGATATATTAAGATGAATACAAATGGAATCTGGAGCAGAATTTGCTTTGAACTTAGGAATGAAGTTACTAGGTAACTATACCCATGTATCAGCCATAATATTAGCAAATATTAAAGGAAGGCAGCATCAGTGGCTATCCACCAACGCCTAAGGGAGTTCAGTCCTTTATAACAGGACCGTGAACTACCAAGAATAACAGTAACTGCGTATGCAGAATTAGGCAGGGACAGTTTGGGTGGAAAATCATTAAAACCACAACTGATGTGTAGTCCCAAGAAGGAGACCTTCAAGCAGACACCTGCTTCTTCTAGAAAGAAGTGGGACAACAACAAAAAACTAAAAGTTAAAGAAAACCCATCTCAATCCAGAGGAAGATCTCCTCTACAGGAGCCCTCCGAAAGGAGGTACAGTCTTAGGAATTGGGATAATATTATGAAGCCTGACAGGTATCAGGATACTGATACATGTTCCTCTCGTTCCTTTCAGGTTTCAACGAAAAACTCAGCGAGAGAAGGATGGTCAGACTGAAAAGAAGAGCATACAAAGTCCAGAGACAAGCAACACGCTCAAGAATATACTTCCAAAAAAGAAGATAAACCATAACAAAAACCACATTTCAAAAAGAAGAAGGTTGCAGGTCTAAAGATTAGACATGCCTAGAATTCTGAGGACTCTACTACTGAACCTGATGGAATTTTTGGTGACAGTGGACTTGAATGATTATATCACGGTGGAAACACCTGTTACTAGGGTAAGTGCCCCACACAAATTATGTGAAATAACACTCCAAAGGGAGAGGGACAAATGCAGGACTGTTAGAGGTCTCTTTTGGGAGAACCTAACATTTGGCTATGACATTTTGTTAGCTGAACAGGATTGGCTTCCAGCATTCGCCATGGATTGCCCTGGGTAGAAACAGTAATTTTACCAGCATTCTCGAACCATGTTCCCAAATATTTAAAATATACATATGCGCAGGAGTGGGCGATAGCCCAAGCACCAACATTATATAAAAACCATGTTGGATGAGATGAAGATTCAAACCACCACATAATTCCCTTACAAAATACTCCTACTGCACAAAGGCAGTATCCAATAAAGCAAGAAGCTAAATAACAGGTCAGGGAGATCTTAGATCAACCGGAATACCAAAGAGTGATTGAAACATGCACCTCTCAAATGAATAACCCTTTGTTTCTTGTATCAAAACCACCGGACAACACATACGGTCTAGTGTTGGATTACAGACATTTAACTAAGCACTAAAACATTTGCAGTACAGTACAGAATGCACTTAATGCTGCATTAATGAATAACATTGTGCGGAAAAAATACAAAACAACACTAGATATCTCAAATGGATTATTGTGCCAAAATATAGCACCTGAGAGCAGATATTTGACAGCCTTCTCAGTGCTAGGGTACCAGAATCCATTTTGTCAACTCCCCCAGGGGTATAAGAACAGCCCAGGATTGTTTTCGGCTTGGGTAACTGAATTACTTCAAAATCGGACGGAGGATGACCTTGATGAACACTTGAACGTAAGCACCATCATTTTGGGATTTGCCTCTGAGGGTTACAAATTCAACTTAAAAAAGGAAAAAGTCTAGCAGCTAACTTTTTGGAAAAATGCACACTGCTCCAACCTCCAAAGTCATTAATAAATGTACAATCAATCCTTGTATGCCTGAACTTTGGCCGAACTTACATTTTAGATTATGCAGAAAGAGTAAAACCTTTCAACGATTTGATAAAACCTGACTTTTCAGTTAGACAGTGGACACAGCAAAACACAGGTACTCTTCGTTCCTTACAAGCTGACATGATAGCTTCAAAACACCTACAGACAAGCATAAATGTATGCACCCTGGTGATCTGTATAGTTGCGGGTCAATCTGGGTACACCTATCTAACATATAATGATGGTGAGACAGTACTAATAGCATACGAATCACATTTGTACACAAATGCTGAGATGCGTTTTGAATCAACTGAAACAATTCTAACAGAAGTACAGACTGCTGTAGTCAGAGAAAGAGCCCTGGCTCAAGGGAAACATATAATAGTCGTTAGGTTTCTTCAAATGGCGGAAGGCGCACTCATTCAAATATAAGCAAAGGGTCTTCTTTAGTCCAAAATATTTAATTCTTTATTGTAGCAATTATGCCAAATAGGTTGCACAGCCAATGCGTTTCGTTCCTGGACGGAACTTCGTCAGGGCTGAAACATAACCCAAAAAAATATACGTATTCCACACAATACATTTATAAGAAACAAACATATATAAGATACAAACATATAACATTGGATGGGATTAAAAACACAGCCTCATGAACAGACAATATAAATATAAATACATTTAAAACAGACGTGGAAATACCTAAATATATAACACAGATATATACAAGTTTCTCACCATACGTATATCTGAGTACAAAGGTAAAAAGTATATATCCTAACATAATCTATAGGTTGTTCATAATACAGCATAATTCAGCATTGAATATTGATGACCATCAGGACAAAAAGAACGCAAATAAACACCACAACGGTTATCCCATAAATTAATGAGTTACGGTTATGGGTGGACATGACCACAATCCAAGTGGCAAAAAGCAAAAACAGAAGAGAAAGAAGAAAACAGGGACCAGAAAGAAAGAGATAGACGCATTAATGCAGCAGAACTAATATAGAGAAAACGAAACAATAGACTAACCAATCAGGATAAGTAAAAGAAAAACAAACAAAGTGTTAGAAGATATGTGTATCAAAAGCCGTTACCCCGATTCCAGCTTTAGAGGCTGTGACAAAGGCAAGCGTTTCCAACGCTAAAGCTTTACATCCAAGATGGCTACAATGCGCTAATTCTCTCAGTGAACAGATGTAGAATAAGGGTACAGCCCAAATCCAAAAACACAAGCATTTCGCAATATGCATGGCGCAGCTGGCAGAACTAAAAGCACTAATGCTGGCACTGGTAAATACGGATCGAGAATTCCCCACACTAATCATGTGTGATTCCTTTTACCGTGTACAGTCATATAATGAATATTTACATCACTGGGTACAAAACGGGTTTAAGGATGAAAAAGGTGGCACAATAAAGCACAAAACGCTATGGGAACAGGTAGTAGAGTTGAAAAATGAACTACCAAGAGCTCACGTGATACATACAGTGAGTCATCTACGTAATGGCGTTCATGTTGAAGGGGATTCATTGGCTGACAAAGCCGCAAAGGGGGCTGTAGGCTTCCGTAGCTGCAATCACTCGTTCAAAAACAAGAACAGATGGTGAGATAATGGTTGCGATTATTGCTACATGCAATAACTCAGCAGTACCGAAACGGCTTCCACTAAAATACTCCTACAAGTTAGATGCAAACAATGTTTCATTTGCTCAAATTCCTGGAGTGGGGGATAGAGTAATATCAAATATGGAACGTATGTTAGGATTAATTCAGCACACAAGGGTATAGGGTCTGCACATGCAGGAGTTACAGCAACAGTTTTGCTACTGAAACAGCGCTATTGGGAGCCGGGACTAAGAAAGCAGACTAAGGACTACGTCTTGAAATGCGACATCTGCCAGCAGATGAAAGGCTCCACTTTAACACGTCCAGCGCAGACACTATTATTAATATCAGACAAACCACTGGTGTGTGTCTATTTGGACCACTGCGCCCCCTTAAAATCTGAATGGTGCTTACAAGTATATCATGGTTGCAGTGGATTCCTGCTCTACGTTCCTATGGGTGTGGCCCCAGTACTCGGCTGATGCTCGAACTGTTATAGAGGATTTGCGAGTCTTTATAGGGACATACGCAATAGGCACATTATATTCTGACCGTGGCCCCACGTTTAGCTCTAGGGCTTACAAGGAAGCCATGGGAAGCATTGTGGTACTCCTCTCCGTACCATCCCGAGGGAAATTCAGTTGTGGAGAGGAAAAACCAGGACTTAAACCAGTCTTTAACAGCTAGAATATTAGGCTCGGGTGGAAATTGGGTAAAACATCTGTATGGAGTTCAAAGGGCATTAAATAATCAGCCGAGAAGCTCTCCAGGGGTCGTCACTCCATATGAGGTCCTATTTGGGACGAGAATGTGGGTACCTGATCTTGATTGTGAAGGCACAGTGGCAGATGATAAACCTTTTGACATCCATAAACATTTGGCTGTTTTACAGGACCTAAATAAATCCAAGGCACTACAGAGTAATGTCCAGGTCAAAAAGACCGCCACTGGGGAAGCAAAAAGTGTAATGGCAAGACCTGTCTGGATCCCTCAAATTGGGGATCTGGGCAGAGAGAAAATAGTAGATAAAAAATAATTTGAGCCACCATACAGAAAGCCTGTACCTGTCCTGGCAGTTGAAGCAACAAGAACAGTACTTCTGCCAACTCTTGCGGGTAAAAAGGAGAAAAGATTTGTCTCAATTGATCTGATAAAACCACACTATGTGGCCGAAACTGAGTAGTAGGCCTTGTGGACTCTGGAGTAACAGACACCCTCCTCTCACAACTATGCAAGAAGTCCAAACAGAAAGACTGATCACATTTTAAGAGTCACCTACACAGAATGAAGGACAATGCAACAATGCAATGGAACTCGTTTCTCTCGACACTAACGTTCAAAATGGGAACTCAACAGAAAGACAAGTTTTAATTCGACCAAACATGGATATCTACATCAACATGCCCCAACGAGAGCAAGCTACAGTTTCTACAAAACCTGCGAAATTACCGAAATTGATCAAACTGCATCTAGCTATTTCATTGACATTGACATTTTTCAGCTAATTACAAGCTACCCTGAAACTATGCCAGCCCAAAAAACTCATTTACAGCGATTCATAGATTGTCCGAACTTTCATAAAAAGACTTACCTGGTATCACCTTGGGTGGAACACTGGGTAATTACCGGGTACTTTTCTTTCTTTTCTGGATAGGCCTAGTAACTGCCTTTAGTATGCTTATAAATGGAACTTATCTTCAAGAAAGCTCTGCAGCACAAGTAGTGAATGTGATTCTGAAACCACACATATCATGTCATCGTGAAAGAAGAGACCTATCACCAGTTAACATTACAGCAGTTCCTATACCTGATGGTATAGTATGGGGCAAGGTTGATTACAATATATTTGGCCTAATTTATTTAAGATTTCATTAAGTGATATCATTACCTCCAGTACATTTTCCGATGATTGGGATTATGAAACTGTTAATAATATGTTGTCTGATTTAGAAAACTGTGCTGCTTTTACTAATAATGAAATGTTAGAGGGTACATCAGACTTTGAAACAATGTATTGCTATCAACATTATGGTCATCACAATTTGCTAATCCTAGAAATGTTTACACATACCACCAATGGGAACATTGGCCTACACCGCCGAAAAGTAGTTTAAAGACATTCACACAGAAATTTCCGTATTTTTCAGGGTTTAATAAATCAGACCCAGCCTCATAATTTTATAATGTTGCACCAACACCAGCATGGAAAAATATGTTAAACACCAAACAGATTTATTCTGGTGCCTTTATTGCCCAATTGTCTGAACAAGGTTTTGAATTATGGAAAGACCTATGAAGCCAGGTCAAAAACGTTTCTGTTATGCTGTTTTGATTTGGAAAATATCACAGCAAGAGGCCGCTGAAAGATTACGAGAAATAGTTCATATAAACCTAGAGAAGCTCTAGCAGTGGTCAATAATGGGTTAACAACGCTAACACCCATAATATATTCTCTAGGCAACATTGTATCTTCTACTATTGATATATTAGAACAGGATCTGTCCATATTACAACAAGGGCAATCGCAATTGCGTTCTATTATGTTATAAAGCTGGATGCTGCAAACTTTGCAAGCAGGCTATGTGTCTTGGCGTTTTATAAACAGTATGTCTCTGTTTTCTTCATACAATCTGACAGAAAAACAGATAGAAATGGCACAAAGGGGAGCAAAATATACAATGCTGCATATTGAAAACATGGATAGATTAACATTTACAGTGGCAGAGTCACAGTCCTCGGAATGGCTAATCCATGGCCACATTACTCTTCCAGTCACAACTTTTCAATTCCAATATTGCCTTGAACAATGCAGGCAGGCAGATATGAAGAAATGGGTAGGGAATTCATCAAGAAATCTTGGGAATTACCGTAGAGATTTCGATGCTGGAGTGGGGAAAAAGAATTGTTTCTAAGCCGTACAAACTGCAAGAATACTTTAAGTGGATCACTTATATGCCAGGATATAATGCTTCATGGGGCCTGTAACGGTTCAGTAGCACACTTATCCTGTCACTTAAAGGGTGCCCCAGCTGCCATGATTACTCCAGCGTTCAGGCTAATTTCAAATGGGAGTTACTTGATGCTGAAATATCAAGGTTGCTGTGGGATGCTTCCGTGTATCGCATATCTGGTAACCGTGAGTTCCAGGGTTACTTGCTGTATGCAAGTATTGTTTCCACCAACACATACAGTCAGGGAGGTGACGATATGGCCTTCGCTAAATGTTTCATTAATACGGTTTCATACTTTTTTTTTTTCTTTTTTTTTTTTAAAACCTTTATTGTGCAGAAATTGCTCACAAATACGGGCCTACAACCCATCGGGCCGGCCACCACAATTATAGAAGCACAATGGTCAGGACAGAAGCTCCAACAGGGTACCACAGTAATCCAAACGGGAATCAAAGGCGAAAAGCCACAGAGCAACCACCACGAGCAGGATAAGAGAAGGTTGATTTTATAATAGAAGAAGGGGTATAGCAGAATGATGGCAATCATTAAGGTCCAGAGGGCCGTGGCGGGCCGCGAGCAAGCAGTAATACAGAATACAAGAAAATTCAAAAAGAACAGTTACATTTTAACAAAGGCAGAACGTGAGTCCCACATTAGTAAGCAATTGCAACCGCTGCCCAGCGCCCACCCACCACTACGAAAACACACAATGATACAAAGAACGGAAATTAGACTTACAAAACAAAGAGCCCTCTGCTACAACAACCCAGGGGAGGGAAGACAATAAAAGGGGGAAGGGAAAAAGGAAAAGGACATCGGGAAAAAGGGGGGAAGAAAGAACGCGGCATCACAGCATGCGCCCCATGGCTAACAAAGCACTCAAAAATAGACCGGCACAGGGAACCAGTGGTAACAGGAGTAATAGATGCGTAGTAAACCGTGACGGCAGGGAGACCAGAAGGCCCATGCTAGCAAAAAACACCCCAGGGGGTCCACATGCAGACACCGCGCCCCGAAAAAAGGGATACATAAGAGCCATAGAACCAAAAAAGGAAAAGAGGGGGAAAAAACAAAATGACAGACCCCCCCACCCCGCACACCCCACCCTGCACCCCTGCAGAAGGCTATGGCCTACCCCCCAGCAGCGTGCCTGTCGCCCTAACTAGAAACCCGAAATATAGAAGAGTTAAAAGTAAAGAAAGAACCACAAAGACAAAAAGAAGAAGGGGAAATAGGGAGACAACGACGGGAGAGGAGCCACATAATCAAAACCATCAGCTCCCACCCCCCGGTCCGAACACACTCAGTGCCCACGGGAAGATAGTAATTACGAGGATAAGCTCCAGGAACATGAAGGAGAATCGAACATAGTCATACAGTCACAAACGGATCATCCGACCATACCGCAAAATAATAGTCCACCGAGGCAAGTTCATCTCAACCCTGTCCTCGTCTATCCAAAGCCGTAGTCATCCAACGCACCAGGAACCAGATCATGAGGAACCAGAGGCGAATAGCAGGGAGTCCAATCGTCAATCCACACAAGTCATATCGATTTCGACCCAGATGAACAGGAAAAGACGGTAACCGCCGCAGGTAATGCAGGCACAGTTCCGCCGACAATAGGAGGAAAGCCGTTTCGGCAGAGCAACCACAGGATCTACGTTCGGCCATTCGAGGCAAAAAAGGAATGGGAGATCCAACGAGACCGGTCCGGACGGGACCCGGCCGGCGGACCCCCAGCACAGGAGAAATCACATGATGATTGAGAGCAGCGGGTATCCGTATACCCAAACAAGCGGCAGCCGCCGGGTCCACGACCTCCAGGAAAGTCCCAGCAGCACACAGCAGCGATGAAGCCGCACACATCGGGGGGGGCCCAGCAGGCCCGGCAAAATGATCGTCATCCAGTCCAGCGATAGGTGCGGTCACGGAAGCACTCCAGGAGCGCAAGGCGGCGAGAATGTCGCCAAGCGTAGGCTCACCTTTACGGTATTCAGCAAACGAGCCATGCGGCGGACCAGCGTCGCCAGTCTCGGCCAGGCTGAGAGACAGGGAGCCGGCCGCCATCTTGAAAGCCCGGCGGGGCCGCGGCAATCTCCGACCCCCGTCCGGCCACAAGCGGGGTCACACAGGATACAGCCGACCACAAGCAGAGGCACCCCCAAGGCAGGAAGGCGGGCCACCAGGATAAGGAGGGTCGCCGGCTCCCCCACGCCACCGGCTCCGTTCTCCGAGTCCGGGCGGAGGGACTCAAGATGGCCGGACAGGAGAACAAAGGGGAGACGAGCCACATACACGGTCAACCCCCGTCCATGGAAGGCAGCGCCTCAACACCAGGCCGCAGGATCGCCGGTCCAGGCCCGGAGAGCCGTCACCGGTCTAATTGCACATCGGCCTCTCCGCCCGAGCCCACACCTCCACCAAGGGCCGGCCACAGCGATCCGCCCCGCCCGGGCGCCGCCGAGGAGTTTCAGGCCCGCCCGCTCCGGAGGCCCCGAAGCGAACAAGGGCGCAGCTCAGGATCCGCGGCACCTAGGAACAGACGGCTCAGACGGTAAGTGCCAGCGAAATGTCTTAGTTCCATAGTCTACCAAAGAATACTTCCCGGGGCAGGATAAGACACAGGATAGACGTTCCAGGCAGGAAAGCGAACGGAGCCGAGCTAAAACGCGGCCATCGCGGACGCGAGCTTGGCTCCTCCCCCACGGTTTCATACTTTGAGCAGAAGTAAAGCCATGCTTATACAGAAACCTGTGCCCTTAACCTCCGCTCGAGAGACTTTTAATCTTCAAGTCGCTAGGTCTTCACCAGAGATACAGGCACTTATACATACAAATTACCCCTTCCATTTCGTAGAAATGGTGAGTCGTATCTTTAACATGTCTGATACGAGTGGCATTGTCCACCTATTTAAGACCATAGGTTCTGGACTATTAAACACCTTGCAGACGGTCCTCAGAGTTATACCAAACTTTATACACTCCGCATTCGGAAGCATATTTGGAATAGTTGGAATAGTTTCGTTAAAAAAATCTTTCTAAAATTTAAATATATGATCTGATAAACAATTTCAATATAATAAGTGATGTCATTCCTACTTATATATATTGTATTTTTTCTTGAGTATGAATAATTTTTTCTTTGAAATGTAAATTGTCTCCGCCGGGACCATTAGTGTTCTTTAACATATGCAACCCAAGGCCTACAGATTAATGGGTTTCCCCATTTTCATGTAATGGTCTCATCAGATGTCAGCTGCTATACGAGACCCTCATCAACAACAGTGCCATGATCTTAGTCCTGGTGACTGGGTCGTGATCAAGAAGCACATTCGGAAGACTCGTCTTGAACCCAGATGGAAAGGCCCCTAACAAATCATACTGACAACTAACTCTGCTGGTAAATGTACTGAGTTTCCAAACTGGATACATGCCTCACACACCATGAGAGTGAATAATTCAGAGTAAGTGTCTTTGGTCTATGAACCAGAGAGAAGAGCATTAGTGGTTGAATCTGCAATCAAGAGACCACCAAGACCTGCAGCACCAGCACAAGCGAAGTACAAAGAGAAGTTCAAGGAGAAGAAAGGGGTGAAAGATCAACTATCTGAAAAATAAATACAGGTGCATGAAGTAACCCAAAGTGTTACTGAGGTTTCAAGTGGGGAAGTAGCAGAATGGAACCGAAAATTGAAAGTATCTGTGAAATTGAACAAGGAGAAGAACAAGATCCCAGTGAAGGAACATGTTCTGGACACAATGAATAGGTCTTCAAGCAGAGTGGCCAAAGAGCCTTGGAAAAGAGAGAAAAGGAGAAGCACATCAATAGCACGGATCACAAAGACAGTGCCTGAAAACAGTGAGACTGAAGATGAAAGCTCTCTTAATCCAAATCAGTAAATTCTAAGGCGGTCTAGAAGAACTCGAGTACCTTGTCAAAGATATTTTGAAAAAAAATGGTTTATCGAAAACTCAGACTAGACAGCAGACACAAGGGGAAAATTTGCTTTTATAAAAGAAGAACATCAAAAAGGTTAAGACCTGTATGGAACAGCAGCTGCGAACATACATTTGAATTTATGCGTGGGTCATGGCAAATTCTACAGGGAAACAATACCAAAAGTTTATTATATATGTGGACTGAATGCTTATTTCCTACTACCTGCTGATTTGGAAGAAACCGGTTATTTAGGCACACTACTTCCATAGATGTACCTTGTTACAAGCTAGCTACAACAGTTGACAAAAGGACGACAAGCACATCAGGAGCTTTACTCTTTATTAACACTGAATTAATTGCTATAAGGTCCATGGTTTTGCAAGACCATCATTCTTTAGACATCCTACTCGCTGAAAAGGGAGGGTTTTGTTACATGCTGAAAATAACCCACTGCTGTGCATTCATACCAGACGTGAGGAAACAAAGAGAAAGCTTTCCAAGGAACATATCAGATCTAGAATAAGAATAACATGATTTAGAAACACCAAGGGGCTCATTAGGATGACGGGCGGACTTTGTCCGTCCGCCATCCTGTCGGAATTCGGGACCGCCGGCCATAAGGGTGGGGGTCCCGTGGGGGGGGGGTATTAAGATGTGCCCGCCACAGTGGCGGGCACATCCTGCATTTTTAGCATTGTGGTGGGCAGTGCTCTCTGCACCGCTCGCCACAATGCTAAAAATGCATATCAGCATTTGCATAAACAAAGCGGCATGCAAATGAAGGGGGGTACCACAGGAAGCTTGTTTCCTTTCCAGTGAAGAATTGGCTTGGTAGTTTGGTCTGCCCTGTTCCCATGATGCACTGGGCCAGGGACAGACTAATTTGCATATAGCCAGGTTCTGAACTGGAATGGTGCAGTGAGCTAAAAAACAGTGATGGATCAAGCCCTGATCTGTTGACTGGGTAGGAGTGTTCTGATTAACTCAGATACTCTGTCCATCACCACCCCCTTTTTGTAATTGTTTCCCTCTTCAAAGCCTTGCACATGCTCAGAAGGGCCTAGCTAGTAGAATGCTCCTAGTATACAATTGTCAGGCTATTTGTGCTGCTGTATGGAGAAGTAACTCTCCGCCACTTTGTTGAGCAAGCAGATCTTGTATGCCCATATTAAGCATTTTGTATGCTTACATGAGCCAGGACCTTCCCTTGGTCTTATGCTGACTATGTAACCCTAAGCATATATAAGGCCCCTGTTTTCTGTACTCCTAAGACTGCCTCATTCAGTTGATAAGGCTTCTACGTGACGTAGTCTCCCTCATTTGAGGTTATTAAAGATGTTACGTTTATATTACAGCTTCTGTGCCAATTTCTTCTTTGTTGGTTTAAAAGAACCAAGTATCAGTGAGACCCCTGAGAAGGTTTCTATGTTCTTCACCGTCGACGAGATCCTTGACATTGACACAAGCCCTTGCATCGCAGCCTCGCAGTATCTCGGAATTGACGCATCTTCGACATGGATCCTTGCAAAGCTCAGCAAAGTAGGATTTAAGGTACTTTAATCAGAGGGCCTAACTGAATCCCTATAGCCGAGCCGTGCTCTATCACCATCGGCCTAAACTTGTGACTTTGTCCCAATCCGACACAAACAGATATCTACAGTTACTGTTTTGTGTAAATCTTTAAAACTGAATATCTCCAGTTCTACTAATTGGATTTTTGTTGTTTTCGTCTTTTTTTTATTTATTGAAGGATGCTCAATTTTTCTAACTTGGTATGGTATCATTTTTGTGTGGTGTTTTCACTTTATGAACTATTGTACAAATACTTACACATTACCTCTAAGTTAAGCCAGACTGCTCTATGCCAAGCTACCAGAGGGTTGAGCAAAGGTTAATATAGGGTTGGCTTGTGCTTCACGCTGACAATGATTGTCACTGCTGTTTGACCAGGGCTCACACTCCAGTCAACCAACAACCCAATTTCTTTCAATGGCCAATTCTGAGGCTGCATAAAAGACAAAGAGCATATGCAACAAAACTGGGGATAAAACAAATACACATTCTCAATCGACCTAGTCATTTTGGACTAGGCTACATAGGTCTGCTAAGATTCCTAAATCTATTTGATAAGTATACTGTTGATAACCGTTTGGTTGCCAACCTCACCAAAATAAAGTAAAGATCTTCCTCAGAAGGAGGCGTGGCTTGGCTGCTGAGCGGAATGGCTGCCTAACTTCGCAGCTCCGCCGGCCGAGCCCAAAATCCGGCATTTATCCGCTCAAAATGCGCTAATTCTCGGACCTACCTAGGGCCAGAGCTCGCAGGTGCACTCCGCTCTTCTCTGTCGAAGAAATCGGAGGTGTAGCGCATACGACTGAGGAGCTGTAGCTGCGTGACTGCCTAGCTGAGGAGAGGCCTGAGTGATCGAGCGCGACCGGGGCCTCGCGTGGCGGACGCCTGAGGCGTACAGTGCTGCGCCCGTCTGGGCAGTGGAAATATGGGTCGGAGGAGGACGGTCTGGGACACCAGCTAAAGGGCCAGTGAAGAACTCCGCAAGAAATTAGTGGAGTACTTTGAGCTAAATGAGGGGTCGGTGGAAACGCCAGGCACACTATGGGAAGCCTTCAAAGTAGTGACAAGAGGCAGCTCTATGGCTCTCAAGACAGGTGTGCTAAGGTCAATTAGGGACACTCAGACTGGGAGAAGGAAGCCAATATGGTTATAACTGACAAACAATGGCTGTTTTGTTGCTCACAGCTTCAAAATCTTTCACCTAATTACAGGTTGAGGTTCATACATTTCAATTATTTGCATTGAACCTATCGTACACCGAAACAGTTTTTTCATATGGGACTCCAAAACGACGCAAAATGTCGGAGATGTGGGGAATTGGAAGCAACGTTCTTCCATCTGACTTGGGAGTGTAGGCAAATTGAGAAAATTGGGTGGAGGTGATAAGGCATATAGGGCATATTATTGAATTCGACTTACGGGTAGACCCGCTCGTGGCGCTATTGGGATTTGTTATGGAAATACCTTGCGGTTCACGCAAATTGGCAGCTCTGTTGCTGTTGCTAGCCAAGCGACAGATTGCGCTGCACTGGAAAAGAGCTGCCCCACCGACAGTGGCAGGTTGGATAAGTTTGGCTGTTTATTGCAAGGATCAATTAACATCTTATTGGGAACTTATTCCACAAAGATCCAGACCCATTGACATATGGGAACCTTTGGTGGGATGGCTCGGAAGAGCGGGTTCGGACCTGTGTGGACATTGAATGGTTGAGAGGGATGGGGGGATTTGTATTGGCTATGGATGAGTGAGAAGTGCTGAGAATTATTGAGATAGGGATGTGTAACATGTAGCACAAACAAGGCTATGTGGAGTGGATATGGGGTGCACTGATTGTGACTTGTTATTTTAGATGGATAACTAATAGTTTTAATAACAGGGTAGGTTATGAGGTGGTTTGATTGTGGGGTAGGTTGTAGGTATTGTTACAAATGTATATATGTTTGTTTGTTTGTTTGTTTAAAATATTTATTAAGCGCAACATACACCTGAGCGGTTTCTTGGCGCTGAGATAGCAAACAGCCAGCTAGGCAGAGTCAGTCGCTAAGACAGACTGAAAAGGGGAACAGAGTTTAAGACAGAAAAGCCTGAGTGAATAAAAATGTTTTCAATGCTTTACGGAAAATGGAATATTGGGTGAGAGACCTAAGGTGGAAGGGGAGGGAATTCCAGAACATGGGGGCAAGAGTGGAAAATTTCGAGCCACCCTGTTTTTTTTTCCGGTAGCGAGGGACTGCTAAAAGATGTTGTGCCGAGGAGCGGAGGTCTCTGCCAGGGACATAAGCTTTGATGGCTGAAGATATAAAAAGAGGGGCCAGGCCCGTCCTGGCCTGAAACGCCATGCAGCCTAATTTAAACAAGGCGCGTTCCCGAACGGGAAGCCAGTGAAGGGTCTTCAGGAGGGGAGAGGTATGATGGAATTTGGGAAGACCAAAGGCAAGGCGGGCCGCCTGGTTCTGCACCAGTTGCAGTTTGCGCAGGCTGTATATCACACGCATAAATGCTATATCTGACCTATTTGACATAAATTGCCGCCAGACTGTCTGTGTTGTCGGCATTATGGCTGTGTAATGTAGAACTGTACGACTATAGAACTAAATCGCTGCCTGCCTCCGGGTTGTCGGCTTAAAGCAGTGTTAACGGTGTGATCACCAATAAAGGTTTTTGCAATAAAAACATTTTTTTAAAAGATCTTCGTCAGGAATGTCAGGATAACTGGCCAATAAGCAAGTGCGTTCTAACAAGAAGATTTAGTAACAGAAGCTCCCAACATACCCGTTCATTAGAAATAAGAAAAATGCTCAAGGGAAAATGTTGTCTTCTGTCATTTGTTTAAAAAAATAGATAATCCCTCTGCTACACCAACCCTGAAGGTTCATAAGAATTCCAACTCTATGCCATGGGCAATTTATCTATCAGGACTGGATGGGGGCCTCCTTGAGCCAGCTTCAATGTAAACTGTAGATAGAGGACAGATTTTTGGTCTACCGTCTACCATCAGTCAAGCACAAAGTTCAAATGTGGCCTACTTGGACAAATAGTTATGGTAAAAGAGGCCTTTCTGAAATGCTGCCACCACTTAAGAAGCAGCACGGGATTGCAAATTAAATTTAACATCTGCTGTCTGGAATGTGATCTGATCCGATGGAAATGTGCACCTAAAATGAAAAAAGAATGCACGGCCAGCCACACTCCAGGGTCCACTTGAAATACTGCAAATGAGGCCATGTTGTTCTACTGGGGTTCCGTAATACATACAAAGTAGTAATGTACAAGCACTCAAAACTAATATCCAGAGCCCATAGGCACCGATTTTCGATCAAAGAAACATAATGCGTCTGTTATTGATTCTTACATTTTTCTCTTAATAGAATTTGTCAGGCACTCACGAAGTCCTTTAGGCATAAAATAATCAGATTGCTTTCCTTTTGTCTCCAGCAGAGGAATTTAGAGCAAAGTTGGCATCATTTTGTAATAATCCGCCATGCAGTTTGTGTTATTACAGGAATTAATCATTACAGCATTTATTGGGTCGGATTCAAGTTAACTCTTTTTCGGTATTCACAAACCTGTGATTTAATAGTAAATTCACAACTGTGGAGACGTCCTACCTTTTATGTGCGGAGTTCTCCGTCCTGCCTGTGGAGTCTCTGCAGACATACCTTTACTAGTTTTGTGAATACCGAAAAAGAATAATCTTACACAAACATGTAAGTTTACCTTTATGGATCAGGCCCATTATGCATTTGTAGCATATAAGATGCAATTTACAATGTGGAATAAGAACGGGTAACAGAAATGATCACGTGCCAGAAGAGGTATATATTAGAGGAGGTGTTAGAATTGAGGAGCTGTGTTTATTTTGGTGTTTTTATAGGTCTGATGTGTGTAGTTTACGGTATTCCAATAAAGCGATAGGAGAGAATCAAGAAGAATAAGTAAATGATTCTGGGTTGGGGTCTGCAAACTTATGGGTTGTATACCTGCAGACCTGCCAACTCACGCGGTTCCACCGTGTGACATGAAATCAGCTCCCATCAGAAGGTCACTGGTGAGGAGCCAATATCACACAGTCGCAGGAAAAACAAGCAGAAAATCACTGTCTGTAGTGGATTTCAGCTCGTTTTCTGAAGCTTCGAACTGCCAATGTCCATTAAGGGGTGTGAAAACAGCCCAGGACATCAGCGCCAGCCTCAGCAAGCTCTATTTACATTTTTTTGTGGAGGGGGGCTTGGGAGCGGGGTGAGGACAAAAGTGCCACTTAGGTTCTTCTCACACAAGGCCCCGCCTCCTCTTCACACAGTAAGATTTTTCTTCAAGTTGGCAGGTCTGTACACTTACACTCTGTTTTAGCATTTTTCTGTTATGCCCCATGCTTGTCTGTGCTGAAACTGGTGCATAACTGGAGAAGTACATGTAGTCTGTCCAATTCAAGTGATGTCAAAATAGAGAATTAAAGACAGGGCCAGATGTAGGAAGGCCCTATCGCCATTACCGTCCGGTAATAGGCTTTTCCTATGTAGGTGGCAAATTTACAGATTCGGTAAATACCGAATCGGTATTTACCGATTCGGTATTTACAGAATCATCATTTACCGATTCGGTATTTACAGAATTGCAAATGAAATGTAGGAAGCACTTTGAAGAGTGCTTCTGTGCTTATAGGATTTGTTATTTACCACCAACTATTAGTTGGTGGTAAATAACAAATACCTCTGTAAATGCAAATCTGTGCATTTACACCTGGGCCATGTGACAGACATACATGCCCTTAGGGCATGAATGTGTGCCACATGTGCACACAAGCACTATTCAGGGGTGCAACAGGGTGTCAAAGTGACACCCTGCCACCCCTGACTCTTTCACTATTTTACCGAATCGGTAATTACCGATTCGGTAATTGCCATTCATTCCTATGGGCCTCCAGGCCCATAGGAATGAATGGCAATTACTGAATCAGTAATTACCGATTCAGTAATTACCGAATCTTAACGATTCAGTAATTTGTACCGATTTTTTATCTATTCGAAAATCGGTAACATTCGGTATTTTCGAATTGGTAAATTTCGTTTATGACTGCAACAGGAAACTGTCACACATTCAGACATATCAACACTTCAATTTAGGCAGGAGGGTACTGTGTTTTTTATTCTATGTCAGGACCGGTGGCTCCGATTATGCTTTTCTCTATTCGCTTTATTACCATACCAATTTTTTAGCAGCAAAGTGAAAAAAAAGCATAATCCTCGCCTCCGTGTCCTTAATAGAATTGAAACTTACCGTTACAAAGCTAGGCAAATTTTGACTCTCTGCTGTTGGCCAGATCTATTGTTTTCAATGCATAAATAGAATGGGCTTTTGGTCAGCCCATTGCTCATGATTGGATAGCGTTTATGTCCATCTATGTTGTCAAAAACACACAAAAGATGATGGTGGAATGCTTGCAGATAGTCTGGCAGTAGCTCTGGATAGCCTGCATGTTTTTCACCCGCTGTGCCACCCCCGAGAGAAGACCATATTATGAAAATCAGTACTGACCCTGCTCGTCATGGGAACAGTCTATCCCAAACTGACAGGTGACGCTCCCTCAAGAAGAGACCATAAGCAATCCCACACCTGTTTCAACCTTATTAGGCTTTGTCAGTGAAGTATCTCAGATGACACTTTTTAATTCAATGGCTTCACTCGCTAGTCATATGTTTGTCCCACTAAAGAACATTTTGGTCTCATATTGTTCAGATTGATATACTTGTATCCTTCCACTGCTCACCGTTATTTGCATTAAGGGAGCTAAATATGTATGTTTATTTTCAGCCCTACATGGGAGTGCATGTGTTTTCTTGTTCTATCTCCTTGTGCTGATTTCATATTTACTTCCTCTGCCCCATTCGCTCTGCACTCTCCATTCGTCCCCTCTCCACCAGCTCATTAGTTGCTTCCATGGTTCCTCCCCATCCTGCTTGGGCTCAGTGGTTTTCAAATATTCTTCCACTTCCCCAGGTCCTCAGTTGCACAACAACCCCTCCCCACTTGGTACTCCCTTTCCCATCTCTCCCTCCCATGCCACCTCTTTCCTTCTCCATACTTGTGCTACTATTGTCTTTGCCAGTGCCAGCAGCTTTTACAATGTGACGCCTTCATCAGACTTTGCTACAAGCTAAAACAGGCCAACAGTGGGACCCTGTATTATCATCTATGGGCAGAAATCACCAGCAGAGATAACTTTCCAGCTGGAGGCTACAACTACAACTCACTAGCAGACCAATGGGAGACAGTTTCCACTATCTCCGAAATCAAAGCCTTGGTAAACAAGGCAGTCAAACACACTGGTTGCAGGCAGATGAAGGTGTATTTGCGTTGAGGCACCATGCCTGCCTCATAATTACATCTTACACCAAGGTAGCACCATAACTGTACTTGAGCACTGGCATCAAAGCCCAGATTAAGACATTGTTCTTAGGATACCACCTGTACTGCCTTCCATCACTTCTGCATCTGCCACCATGGAAGCGAACCAACTAATCGGAGCTTTGTCCATTTACAAATCTGTAGATGTGAGGCAAACATAAAAGATCAAAGAACCATTTTAAGGCCAGTTTGGATACAGCTGAGTTTACGTCACTGCAGGCCCGCAATGGCTTGCTTCAACTCAATGGACATCCAGCTTTGCTGCAGGCTCACAAATTATCTGATCACACTCGATCAAAAAATCAACCAGCTGACTGAAGCTATGATCTCCACAGCTGCTCAAGCTCTCTGATCAAGTTATGCACACGCCTTTTATACTTGTGCTGCACCACCACTTTATTGCCCACTGTCTGCTTACGTTCAACTGCTACATTTTAATCTCAAACTCAATGTATCACAATAAGCACTTTATCTTTGTAATACCTTGCACTATGTTTGGAATAAATTTAACCCTTTCACTGCGGCGGCTATTCCGCCACAGTGCTAAGGGGCGGGGGGGCGGGGGGGGCCGCAGGGCGCTCTCGCGCTTGTGACGGAACCGCTCTGTCACGGCCCTCGGGTGAGCTGTTCTTGTGACGGAACGGTTCCGTCACGGCCCCGCCCGCTCAATAGAACGCTCAGCGAGGCGCGGAATTCACGCCGCGCAGGCGTGGCGAGCGGGCCGTGACGGAACCGTTCCGTCACCAGCACAGCCCACCCGAGGGGCGTGACGGAACGGTTCCGTCACAAGCGTGGAAGGATTTAAACTGCTTTTTAATATCTTGGGTAATCGTTTATGTCTTCCTCCTGACAAGATTATATTTAAATCGTTTTCTGTGCGCACTTAGTGCAATGCTTTTATTTACCTGTGCATTTTAATAAAATAAACTAAAACTAAACAGAAGATGGCCAACATATTGTGTGACGCAACATCACAAGCCCAATGCAGCAGCTGACTGAAATACATAGAAAACATGTTTTCTACATTTTAAAGATGGCAGCCTCCATGCTTGATGCCATGACAAGAAGCAACGTGGCAGCAGTCTGCGAAGAAGTTAGATGTGAAATGTATAGGAAACATTGGTGTTGGACTTGGCCCTTTTTGCCAGGTTCATCCCTAAACTTTTTGCCTTGTCTGTGTTCTGGTGTTGGTGGTTTTAGGCTTCTGGGCACTTTAGCACTGTGGTCCATGAGCTCTTGGTGTACGTGTGGTGAGATTGGCTTGCCCTCCCGTTCAAATGCATTGGGGATTCCCTGATCAGTGTGTGTCAGTGGTAATTCATGGTATGGGAGGAGCAGAGTGGTCAAGTTTAGTATGTATGAAATGGTGAGAATAGATGCTGCGCAATGGTGTGCGCAGATTTACTATGACTATGGGAAAAATGCCACTTTTGGAAGTTGATAAGGAGGGGTGGGTAACCCAATATACCCTTGCGGGCTCGGGCAAACAATATGTATTTAAAGAAGGATACCAGCAAGGGTTTTATTATTCGACTCAATGTTAGAGCGTCAAAAGGTCTATATCACTAGAACTCTTAGACTGAGATTATCAGTGGCTGTCGTAGTTGTTATCACACCCAAGAATTGATGACTAGATCTCAAAGACTACCACACTAGCTCTGAGGAATTAGGACAATTCAGAAATGAGAAACAATTCAGAAATGAAAAGCAACACGAAGATTCATATTTCAAAGAAACGTATTATTTATATCTTTGAATCAAACTCATATATTGTAAGGGTACACAACCAACTTAATTGTTACCAAATTTTAGGTATAAGGAAATGGACATTCATTCCATAAATACAAAAGAAAAAAATCCAGTCTGTATAATAAGTAAATGTGACTTTGTGTTGAAATAGCCAGTAAGTCAGATGGAAATAAATGCAGACATGGACTGGTATGTCGACGTTTCGGTCTTATGTGGCATTATCCCAAGACCATCATCAGGACGAAAGGTTAATATGGTATAGATGACCCTTTTAAAACGGATTGCACTGTGTGACTTCTATACAGCGATTCAGTTAGTGATGTCACACTCTTGGAGATTCACAAGTATCTCTCTTACACGGTGATAGGTCGAAAGTACCAAGCCAGATTGTGGTTCTTGATAATAGAAACCAGGTAAAATTTTTGAAAGATTGAAATGAGGCGTAGACGGGAAACACTGCAACCGAAATATCTGGTAGGGAGTTGGCATTTCTGTGTGCTGTGTGTCTGCCTGCTGTGAATTGCATGTCTGGCTTGTGAGTGACAGGGGATAGAAGGAATGTGGCTCCAGGAGGGGCAGGGTGAGTCAGCGCTAGGCTGAATGGGACAACCGCATTTGGAGTAAGTGGGAGGAGAAGTCCCCGGTCCCTGAATAGGATGGTGCCTGCCCTAGTGAATGCTGGCTCCCCCACCCCCCTGTGGTGTGTCTGATGACAAGTCCCATCTGACACAGGGGAAGAGGAGCTTGCAAAAACAAAATGCTCCAAATTCCCCCTGAACCAGTTGCATCTGGTTCCCCCTCATGCCCTGCACTTTAGACAAAGGATTTGCTGGTATAAGTATTAGGGGCTGTGACCCCATAAGATGGTTCAATTCTGTGCTTGGGTGCTGGTCCTGGCGCTGCTGGGGCCCAGGAGGAACCACTATGTGGGATTGCCTCCCTGCTGGAGGGCCCTGTGTGCTGGCCCCCCTGGGCCCAGCTTTGCCCCATGGGCCTGAAGGACTGCCTGCTGCCCTAGCGCCTTGTGAGCACTATATTTCTAATTGGGAGGAGCAAGCAGGCTTTGCTGCGCTGAGCTGCCTGAGGGGACAGAGAGGGAATCCCCGGCATAGGGATTCCCCCTGTGATGCTGATGGCGGGTGCCCACCCTGCATTAGGTGTATTTTTATAGCGGGAGCCCACCCTGCTTTATTATGCTTGAAATCGTGGATGCCCACAACGCATTTTGGTCCCTTTTTCGGCAGGAGCCCACCTCGCACTTGCTTCTCTCAAAGCGGGTGCCCACCCCGCATGCTGGCGCCGTGATGGAAGGCGTGTGCCCACCCCACTTTTGCTTTTTATTTTATTGCGGGTTCCCACCCCACTCTCAGGTAACTTTGAAGGCAGGTGCCCACCCCGCTTCATGCTTTATCTTTAAAGAGGGGGCCTACCCCGCATGGAGCCGCCGAAAGAAACTGCAGTGGCTGAGCGCAACACGGAAGACAGGCATTGTTGCTTGGTTGTGGGCGGGCCAGAAGCCAGAAGTACAGAGCCACGCGGGCTCCACATCACAGTCCCTGGTCCCAGGAGGGGACCCGGGTGAAGGGAGGCGAGAGAGAGAGTCCCTGAGGAGCGGGGGCTCTTCTGAGTATGCCAGTGGTAAAGCAGGGCTCCCGTGTGCAAAGGAGAGCCCCGCAGCGGCAGCCGCAATGGATTGAGGAGAGGCGTGGATCGTCGCCGGGGCTCCCATGTCTTGAGAGTGCCCCACGTCCCGCCGCATAGGCGAGAGACTTCCCTCCGTTCCGAGAGTTCCGGTGAGTGGGGGCTCCAGTGTGCGCCTGGTAGTGCCTTACAGGGCACAGTGTTGGTACTTGAGCGGTCCCGCCATTGCGGGCCGCTCCTACGATGGGGGCATTTCATTCCCAGAGCCCCTGACGAGAGGGGCACATCGGGCACATTGTCAGTGCCGCGCTCCACTTTTGCACCAAGGGGCCATTTTATTTTTAGAAGTCCCGGAGTGGGACTTGGGGGGCCATGTTGTTTCCAGAGCCCGTGTGGCTCCAATGAAGGGCACAGTCATTTTAGGGACCCAGCGTGGGTCCAGAGAGCCCTGCATGGCCCATGCCCATTTGGCCACAGTTTGTGATAGAGTCCCAGTGGGGCTCACGAGGCACAGTCGTGCCAGGCCCTTGTCCCCAGCTGAGCCGCACCAGCGCGGGCAGCTGCATTGTTGTGCCAATTTGCTCAGGTGGCACAGTGAGTGCCACTGAGGATCACGGCTGCCGGTAATTAGCGGGCAGCTGCTATGTTTAGCAACGTATAATTAGCAAGGACCCCCTGAAGACATAGATAACATAGTTCCTAGGTCAGGGAAAGAAACTCATTGTATGACATAATATGCAGACAACATCGTACCTTATCAACTCACATAAAGAAATGTGTAAATCATGCAGACAGAATAGACATTTTTTGTACAAACAAATACATATTTCCTTTTGACTGATGTACCACTTTTACACTGCAGGATAAAACCTGTCTTTAATTATATATGACATCTTAATCACCTAGTATATTGAGCCTTATATAAACATCAGCTTTTTTGGAATAAGATGTAATCCCCTTTCTCTCTTTTAATTTTTATTTTTCATTACCGATAGCGGAATTAATAATGTCCATATAAAACTTGACAAAAGTCTTTTTAATGCAACGGGCAAAAAATAGGAATGTATACTAAACAAAAAAACGGATAAGTCCTCCTTTTGTTTTTAGCCCTGTATCTCTCAGAAATGGATGCCATGAGAAGGAAGATAGTCCTATCTCTATCTTTAGTTTCGAGCCTCGCATCGCTTAGTAATGGATGCCACGAAAATCCCCAAAAGAATAGAAAGAGTAGTCTTATCTCTACTTTCAGTAGAAACATACACTGACCAAAACTCCCGCTACGAGATTTCCGCCCCCAAAGAAAGTAAGTCCTTCCTCTATTTTCAGCAAAATAAACATTTCCTCAGCTGAAATTTATTTGACCCGTGATTATTAATATAAAAAGGCGGCCCTCGAGACATGGCCTCATTCATCATTTCCTCCCGGTCGAGACGCGAGTCTGTGCGTTACTCCAAGGGAATCAAGGAGCCCTGCCGTCTATCTTCGGGTAAGTCAAATTAGACCTGCCTTGCTTCTCATTGTAGACCCCGCAAACAGAATAAACATACGCTTTTCCTGAATCCACCTCCTTTATCTTTCCAGGCAGGGAGATCTTTCAATATATAGTAATTGATGCAAACTATATCCAAGATTCACCTTTTCTCCCGATCAAGAAGCAAATCTGTGCGTTGTCTCGAGAATACTACAGAGCTCTGCCGTCTATCTTCGGGTAAGTCGAATTAGACCTACCTCGTTCCCCATACTAGATCACCACAATGTTATAAACGTATGCTTTTCCTAAACCTACCACCCTTGTCCTTGCAGGCAGGGAGATCTTTTAATACACTACACTTAATCTGAATCTCAATCTGAGACCCTTTACTTCTCCCGGTCGAGACGTGAATCTATACATCACCTCGAGGGAATAAAGGAGCCTTGCCGTATAATTTCGGGTAAGTCAGTCTAGACCTGCCTTGTTCCCCAAATTAGATTACCGTAATAGCATGAATGTATGCTTTTCCTAAATCTACCTCATCATATATCTTTTTAGGCAGGGAGATCTTTTAATACATTGTACTTCATCTCAAGTTCGACAAGGAGTTTGATTTTAAATCTGGGGTAAGAATTACCTATTTTTCATTCTCTACAAATAGTCTAAAGAGGAACTGAAAACAGTCTATTAGACAAATGTCATTCTCTGTGTAACTTCAGCGTTTCTGCATTGCATATATCCGTAGTGACAGTCGCGCTATTTTTGAATTAAGCAGTTGGGCATCCTGAATGAACTAGCCATATTAGAGTGTTTAAAAATCACCAAATGTCTCTTCCACTGAGATAACAATTAGATAAATAATAGAAAACAGTTGTCTGAAAACATTGGAACGATATGATATTTTTAACGTCAAAAGATTAAAAGTGGAACCACTGGAACCATAAGTTTACTCTACTTCTCACTTATTAAGTTCACAATTGAGATGATTGAATCTCTAAGGCTACGACAGAATATCCAAAATGAATATAGTAGAAGTGATACAAAAATCGTCAGTGAATAATTTTTTAAAATAATAAAACAATTGATTTGAAGTGACGAAAATGAATATGAAAGATGTATCCATCATAAAAGACAAGTAATTGTTTTCAATTTAAATTTTTTTTTATTTTTTTAAAGCTTTATCATAGCCTGCTTGAACGTTGTAAAAAGACTAAAACACGAAACCTCAGATTACATTGCACTATCTCCACTTCAGTGCTACTTGTAAGTATAAATACGATATACTAATATCTAATAGCTATTTTTCTGCTTCTCAGCTACAAGATTAAAGCACCCACTTAATTCCTGTACCTGATAGTATCTGTTTCGTTGATGTTCCAAAACAACCTTCCATCTATATAGGCCTATCTATTGGTCTATCTATAATCTATCCTGTTAAATGGAAAATAGAGAAGTCCGCATATACTGAATAACGAATAAAAATGAGGGTAATGATAAAAATAAAAAAATAAAAAAAAATTAAAACAACCCTCTCCTTCTCTTCTCCAACCCACTTAAAAGACTAGAATAAGTAAGGGATTAGAATAAGTAAGGAAATGAACAAATGACTAACAGTTTTATTAAATACATGATGTTATCTAGAAAAATAGAAGGGTTCACGTTATGGCTGAATTTTTAGTGATAAAAGTCTGTCTATTTTTAATATGTTAAATTACCTGCTATAAATAATTGTATTTTCCTGCATGACTTTTTTCCATTCTTTTAGAAATTTACGTGGCAACTCCAGAAGAAGGCGCTGGTCGCCGAAACGCGCGTAGAGAATTATTAGGCCACCTTTTTTATTACCTTGACATTGTTTATAATTGTTTCTCTTTTAATTCAACCGTTTTTATATTATGTATAAATTACTGTATAAATAACCCTATGTACAATGCACTATTCATGGAATTTTTATTTTTGACTAATTTACATTTATATTTGTTTTATGTCACTGCTCACTGTGTTTTTTTAAAATTTGAGAATAAAATTCTGATTTTATAATAATTGACAGCCTGTGTCCCTCTACATCAATCCTGGTCCTTTCATACTTCAAGTTGCCTAGGTTGTTTTTTGTCAAATGAGCTGCTATGTTTAGGCCAGGGTGTAGTGAGGGGACCCAGGAGGCACCGTGGTGCCAGCGCATTGCACACTTTTTGCTTTAGCTGCAAGTGGCAGCTTAGCGCCCTGACATTCTGGACAGAGGGCATTTAAGCCCTAGAGGAGGGCAGTTGGCCTATGGTCATTGTGAGTGGGAGGAGTAGAGTGCCATGTTTCACAAAACTACACAATGTGTTTTATGCCCCTTGTGATTGTGATTGCATAATGTGATTTATGTGATGTGACTTATGCACCCTGTTTTTATGCCTCTGAGGTCGATGTTCATGAGGTTAGAGCGTAATGTGTTTATGCTGGTGAGGCCTAATGCATAATATGTGTGTGCTTAGAGGGGTGTCTAGGCTGATGAGGTTTGGGCCTAATGTGGGTTTATGCTAATATGATAATGCTTAGGTCAATATGGTACCAGTAGTTATTGGTTGTATTCTATCTTTATTATATGTCCTACATTTGCTAAGTTCACTTTGTTATGGTTCTGACAGTGGTCCCCGTGGCCCTGTCAGGTGTAAATAATTCCCCTGTGACTATTGCCCGTGCCTGTTGGCACCGTGTAAATGTGTGATTAGGTTTCTAATGTGTTTATGATAATACAAAGGCTATTTTTTATATAATCTTGTGTGGAGTTTCTTTTGTGGTGTGCCTAGTGTGTTGCTGCTGTGGGAGTGTGTTGCGCAAATGCTTTACACATTGCCTCTGAGATAAGCCGGACTGCTCATGCCAAGCTATAATAATAACAATGGTAACGGTTATACAGGAGCGCACAGCGTGTATAAGAATGTACAATACAGATAATTTAGTACACTTGGTGCTCGAGGCGGAGTAGAGCAGGTTACCACCACTCAAAATAAAGCCAAGGCTTAAGAGCAATTCAAAATTCCACCAAGCACTCAATTGTAAATTTCAATAATTCTAAATAAAAAGTGTCTCTGAATGAACAGATAATGAAGTTTTCTTTTCTTTATTCCAAATCTCCAATGTAGCTTTTGAGGCACAGCCAACACGTGTTTCGTCTTGTCAGTACAGACAAACAGACTTCTTCAGGGCTGTAAGCAAGTAATAACCAATATTCAAATATCATAGCTAATTATACAATTGCAATAATCCACCACATTTCACCGAGTAATGTGAAGAGTAAAGTAAAAACACCCTTTGCCAAGAAAAGAGCTAGAATCACCACCGATGTCTCAAAAGAAAGTACCAAAGTAATTAAATAAATTAGATGTAAAAAATTATAAGTCAACTAGTAACACATACCATCAACGAACGTTCACACGTATTCAATTCTCCTCATTGAATTCAGTTAGTTAACCACTGTAATGTATTCTAGAATACACAAAAGAAGCAAAACAAGACAAACCCCGGTCACAGATATGCACCTTCGAAATAACAAGGACAAGTACAAGAATATTAACCTGGGACTTACCATAAAAGTATATGATCTGTCATGTAGCACGACTAATAATCTTGAGTAACACTGTCCAAAATATCCAAGTAATATCCAAATTCTCCAGGTAATATAAGGTAGTAAATTCCTTAAGTTCAAAGTAATAATAAGCTCCACTCTGTAACCAAATAAATATCATGTAACAGCCAAATACATGTCAGGGTTATGAATCTACCTAACCCTCTAAAACGTGATCTTACCCAAGTCAGAAAATCTCAAAGTCCTCCAATTCATAAGTAATCCATCAGTAATTCCAATATCTGGAAAAGCAAATAATGCAACCCTTAGTTTCTATATCAGAACACTACATTGCCATGTAAAGCAATACTATCACTCACACCAAGAGCAAAGCTTACCGCATGTCTGCTTAGAGTATTCGTATTCAGCTCCGCGTGCTACACGGGCGCCATCTTGTAATGGCTATTTATAGTTTAGCCCCGTGGTCGCCATCTTGGAATGGTGTAAGAATTATAACATCATGTTACAGAGCGTGGCGTATTAAACAGTAATATGCTAACGCATACATCAAAGTCACTAATTGTAAATTGAATTATAATATAATAAATAAAAAGCGCACTGAGCTTAAGAGAAAAAAGTAAAGTAAACACTGGGCGCGTCCTAGTTGCCTAGCAGCATGCCACATAAACACCACGACAGCGGAGAGTCATCAATAAGCATCCGCCATCTTATAATAGTCATTCGAAATAATTCTAAGTAACATGAACAGGAGTACACGTTCATAACAAATTCACCAATTCCCATATAAACAGTAAAAATGTACACAGTGACAAAAGCCTATACCATAATAAGTATCTCAACAAAGAACTACGCGACTGAAGCACATCGCCGCGCCGCAAAAAAGAGAAAGTAAAGTAAACACTGGGCGCGTCCTGGTTGCCTAGCAGCATGCCACATAAACACCACGACAGCGGAGAGTCGTCAGTAAGCATCCGCCATCTTATAGTAGTCATTCGAAATAGTTCTAAGTAACATGAACAGGAGTACATGTTCATAACAAATATACCGATTCCCATATAAACAGCAAGAAATGTACACAGTAACAGAAGCCTATACCATAATAAGTATCTCAACAAAGAACTACGCGACTGAAGTACATCAACGCGCCGCAAAAGAGAGTAAGTAGGTCAAAGTCAGCATCTTACACGTCTAAGTATAAGAAACGTCCCCAATAATCCAAAATTACACATCTCCCCCGGGGGATGTCAAATAATAATAATAAAAGAAAAGTAAGCAGAAAATCAAGGAGAGGGGGGTGGGGGACAGAGGGGGAGAAAGAATAGGTATGTAGGCAATATGTAATATAAACATAAAATCAATACAATGTAACAACAGTCAATAGCTGACGATAAACAATGTGAACACAGTCACAAACGACGTACTCACATTGGTAATTTCATTCTTAGTTACATTTTCATCCATCAAGGTCAGTTAAAACTAACAGCAATCAGATCCTCAGGAAACACAGTATAAAAGCTGCCACATAATGGTATAATCAATTGAATGAGAATACAATAGTAACAGTTTCAGTCATTTCCCAAATAGTATTCCATCTCATGATCAATATTCAATCCCAGTTCAACCGCTTTAAGTTTCATTAGCCAAAGAACCTCTCTCCTTCTTAGTTGTAACTGTCTATTCCCACCTCTCGGATTTCTTTCAATATGATCAATACCATGGTAGGTAAATTTATGTTTCTCTTTCTCGTTGCAATGTCTGACTATGTGAGAAGCAATAGGATAGCGGGTATCCCCTGTTTTTAACGCTCTGAAATGTTCCACCATTCTTTCTTTTAGTTTCCTAATGGTACTGCCTACATAAATTTTTTGGCAGGAACACACTATGACATAAACCACAAATGTGGTATCGCAGTTAATGAACATATTTATTGAATGGTCACCAGTATCATTATAGTTAAAGGTCTTCACCTTTGTTCTCGCCCATCTACAAGAACTGCATTTACCACATTTATGGAAGCCAGTCGTACTTGCAGTAAGCCAATCAGGATCAATTTTCTTCACTGGGTAACTAGGACTAATAAAGTTTGACAAAGTACGCCCCTTCCTAAAAGTCAATCCAGGTCTATTTCCAATATATGGCACAAGATCCTTGTCCATACTCAAAAGGTGCCAATGTCTATTGAGTATACCATATAGTTTGGCACTATCACTACTAAAATTAGTAATGAGGCGAATCCTTTCATCCCTTTTCTCACAAAGTTTTTTATCCAAGGTTTTGGATCTTTTGAGTTTTTTAGCTCTTGTAACAGCATTGTCAACCACTTTATTTGAATAACCTCTCTTAAGAAATCTCTGCGATAGGTCAATGAGGTTCTTTTCAAATTCGTTATCAATTGAGCAGTTGCGTCTCGCCCTCACCATCTCCCCATAGGGAATTGCGTTTTTCTGGCTGGCTGGGTGACAGCTACGGGCATGTAAAACAGCATTGCAGCTGGTAGGTTTTCGATACATTCGGCTGCAAATCTTACCCTCTTGAATATATAATTCAATATCCAGAAATATGATGCTGTTAGTATCATAATGGGTAGTAAACTCAAGATTAAGTACATTGTCATTCAGATAATCAAAAAAGCCTTTAAGATCATCCACTGATCCAGTCCAGATTAAAAGGCAATCATCTATGTACCGCCCCCAATAGTAAATGTGTTCTATCCATTTTTTGCCTGATGGGCCCCAGATTTTCTCCGCCTCAAACCACCCCATAAAGAGGTTCGCGAAAGACGGAGCAAATCTGGAACCCATCGCAGTACCAAGACGCTGTCTGTACCATTTACTATCGAAGAGAAATACATTATTCTGTAACACCATTCTTGTCATCATTAGTATCATCTGATTATGATCAAAAAATTCCGCTGGTCTGTTGCTGAGAAAGAAATCAATAGCACTGATACCAAGTTCGTGATCTATATTGGTATAAAGTGATACCACATCTAAGGTTACCAATATCATTCTGTCATCCCAAGCTACATCATTTATTAAATTCAGCACATGTTTAGAATCTTCAATAAATGACGGTAAGTTCTTCACGTACAACTGCAAATAAGTGTCAACATATTGGGATAGGCGTTCTGTAGGCCCCCCAATGCCCGAAATAATGGGTCTTCCTGGCGGTTTAATCCTGGACTTATGGATTTTTGGCAGTATGTACATACACGGTGCTTTAGGTGTCACAACCTGTAAATAAAGATACTCATCATGATCCAGTAACGTCAGATCGTACCAAATTTTAAGTTGATCATTGATGAGTTTAGTTAGGGGTAGCATGGGATTCACAGATAATGTTTCATAGTATTTGTCGTTATTCAGTTGTGAGTAAACCTCGTTATTATAATCAGCAGTATCAAGAATAACAACATTCCCACCTTTGTCTGCTTTTCGAATTGTAATAGATGGGTTACCCATAAGTTCTTTAAGTGCAAGCCTTTCTCCTGATGACAAATTATCATTAAACCTCTTACTTATCTCTCGACATTTTGCATCAATAATCTTGTCAATATCAATATTGACTGCTCTATAAAATGCCTCGATAGTACTACCGGATGGGATTGTAGGTGTCCATTTCGATCTTTCTTTCAACCCACTACCTTCCGTTTGAAATCTGTCTATCTCAAGGTCATCTAGTAACTTATACAAAGTCACAGGATCGTCTTCGGAATCGGTATATTTGTTATGAACATGTACTCCTGTTCATGTTACTTAGAACTATTTCGAATGACTACTATAAGATGGCGGATGCTTACTGACGACTCTCCGCTGTCGTGGTGTTTATGTGGCATGCTGCTAGGCAACCAGGACGCGCCCAGTGTTTACTTTACTTTCTCTTTTTTGCGGCGCGGCGATGTGCTTCAGTCGCGTAGTTCTTTGTTGAGATACTTATTATGGTATAGGCTTTTGTCACTGTGTACATTTTTACTGTTTATATGGGAATTGGTGAATTTGTTATGAACGTGTACTCCTGTTCATGTTACTTAGAATTATTTCGAATGACTATTATAAGATGGCGGATGCTTATTGATGACTCTCCGCTGTCGTGGTGTTTATGTGGCATGCTGCTAGGCAACTAGGACGCGCCCAGTGTTTACTTTACTTTTTTCTCTTAAGCTCAGTGCGCTTTTTATTTATTATATTATAATTCAATTTACAATTAGTGACTTTGATGTATGCGTTAGCATATTACTGTTTAATACGCCACGCTCTGTAACATGATGTTATAATTCTTACACCATTCCAAGATGGCGACCACGGGGCTAAACTATAAATAGCCATTACAAGATGGCGCCCGTGTAGCACGCGGAGCTGAATACGAATACTCTAAGCAGACATGCGGTAAGCTTTGCTCTTGGTGTGAGTGATAGTATTGCTTTACATGGCAATGTAGTGTTCTGATATAGAAACTAAGGGTTGCATTATTTGCTTTTCCAGGTATTGGAATTACTGATGGATTACTTATGAATTGGAGGACTTTGAGATTTTCTGACTTGGGTAAGATCACGTTTTAGAGGGTTAGGTAGATTCATAACCCTGACATGTATTTGGCTGTTACATGATATTTATTTGGTTACAGAGTGGAGCTTATTATTACTTTGAACTTAAGGAATTTACTACCTTATATTACCTGGAGAATTTGGATATTACTTGGATATTTTGGACAGTGTTACTCAAGATTATTAGTCGTGCTACATGACAGATCATATACTTTTATGGTAAGTCCCAGGTTAATATTCTTGTACTTGTCCTTGTTATTTCGAAGGTGCATATCTGTGACCGGGGTTTGTCTTGTTTTGCTTCTTTTGTGTATTCTAGAATACATTACAGTGGTTAACTAACTGAATTCAATGAGGAGAATTGAATACGTGTGAACGTTCGTTGATGGTATGTGTTACTAGTTGACTTATAATTTTTTACATCTAATTTATTTAATTACTTTGGTACTTTCTTTTGAGACATCGGTGGTGATTCTAGCTCTTTTCTTGGCAAAGGGTGTTTTTACTTTACTCTTCACATTACTCGGTGAAATGTGGTGGATTATTGCAATTGTATAATTAGCTATGATATTTGAATATTGGTTATTACTTGCTTACAGCCCTGAAGAAGTCTGTTTGTCTGTACTGACAAGACGAAACACGTGTTGGCTGTGCCTCAAAAGCTACATTGGAGATTTGGAATAAAGAAAAGAAAACTTCATTATCTGTTCATTCAGAGACACTTTTTATTTAGAATTATTGAAATTTACAATTGAGTGCTTGGTGGAATTTTGAATTGCTCATGCCAAGCTACCAAGGGGGTGAGCAGGGTTTATCTTCAGCGTGTAACTCCCTTGCCCTGACTACAGTGGTGGTTTCTGCCTGGCTTTGGCACAAGCCTTAGCCAACCAGAAATCCCATTTCTAACAATTGCTTTCTACATTTTTAAGATGGTGGCCGCCAAGCTTGATGCAACAACAAAATGCAAAGTGGCACCAGTCTGAATAGAAGAGAAAACACTGTTTGTTTACTTTCATGATGACTATAAACGGCGGAAAAGGAACATCGTGTTGCATGACGCAAAGTGGCAGCCAAACTCAAAGTATAGAAAGCATTGTTTTCTAGACTTTCTGCCAATGGCAATGAGCACTGTCAAAAGCAATAACTCAGCCTTTAAGGCTGAGACTTTCTGGCTTTGTTAATGCTTGTTAAGAATGATGTTATTTAGCTTTCTCCTGCTTACAACTTCCTCCTCTCCAAGGAAGTTAACCACCAAGCTAAATCTACCTTGATTCTTTCCACTATATTTGACTCTTACTGTTCATAAACAATGGCATCTCTGCACATTCACACAAGATTTAAAAACAAAACTGCAGAGTTGACAGTTTTAATGCAAGTCAGTCCAGAACAAGGCACTGGAATCTGGCACTGTTTCAAAAATTAAGGAGGAAGGGTGACATTACTATCACTTCTAGAGGTGTTATCTATCATTTTCTATTTTCATGTATGTATTTTCATGTAAGCCCTTGAGAAACAAGGGGGAGCCTGACATGTTGCAGGACCTGGCCTAGTCCCACTGTCCTGTCACAAAAGTCAAATTTTAAGTGGCAGACATAGCACAAAGCTGTGCTCTGTTCCTCATGTTTCCACTGAAAACATTTGAAAGAGGAGAGAGAGGCAGGAGTCAGACTGTCCTGCATGCAGTTTAATCTGTACAGAAATATCAGCGCCTGACATGTGTCCCTGCACAGGTGTTGTGACTTAAAATAAACCTAATAGACAAACTGATGCCGGTCTAAGAAAGAGCTTTGTCCACCCCCGTGAAACACCTGTTGCATGTTCTTAGACCTGGCACCCTTGGTGTGCTTTCCTTTGTTGGCCTCTACCTCCTGTATTTTTGATGTTATGCTGGACTTCGATTTTGCTGGTTTATAAACTCCTACACCCTACAAACTGCTGATCAGTGCTAAAGTGAAAGTACTCCCTGTGTAAATTGCAATTCTGATTGGTTCTCTATGATTTGCCTATTTGATTTACTGATAGGTCTCTAGTAAAGTGCACTTGGTGTGCCAAGGGCCTGTAGATCGAATGTTACTAGTGGGCCTGCATCACTGGTTTTGTCACCCACATGAGTAGCCCTGAAAACTTGTCTCAGGCCTTCCACTGCAGTGTCTGTGAGTTTTGTTTTAAATTGCCATGTCAACTTGGCAATTGCACCCACTTGCAAGCCCCTAACCTTCCCTACATGCACCTCTAAGGTAGGCCCAAGGTACCCCATGGGCATGATGCAGTGTATGTGAAAGGTAGGACATGTACGTGTGTGTTTTACATGTCCTGATAGTGAAACACTGCCAACTTCATTTTTCACTATTAAAAGGACTAGCTCTCCCCTATGTTATCATTGAAGCTGCCTTGTAACATTTTACAGTGTACCTTTCAATCGGGAACTACTACAGAGTTGGAGTTTGGGCTCCCTGAGCTCAGAATTTACAAACACATCTTTAGTAAAGATGGTTTACAATTTGTGTGTTTGAAAATACCACTTTTAGAAAGACTGCTTTTTTTTGTGCCTCTGTCTGCATGAGGAATTAACATCTGGTTTAGACTGACAGGGGCCTGTTTGGGCATTCACTTTAGATAGTCACACAAAAGGAGTTGAGGTGTGCTCTGCATATCTTGATGACCCTTCACCAGGCTGATGGTCCTTCCTGAGCTAGAGTGGTGGGAGGAGTTGTCACATACACCTGAATAGGGCGGTGCCTGGCCTCTCACAATGCTGTCTCCACCCCCTTTGGTGTGTTCGGAGCCAAGACCAGGCAGAACTTGTGCACTACAAACACAATCCTTTGAAGAATGCCTATATGAAAGGCCAAAAGGGATATAATTATTGGACCTAAAACCCCAGAATTTTAGAACACTTCTGGATCAAGAGGAAACTCTGTCAAGGGGAAGAATTGAAGAGCTGTAAGGAGTACTGCCCCTTTGCCGTGTGTTGATTTTCTGAGTTGGCTTGCAGTTACTGCTTCTGCTTTGGAGATGAAAAGGAGTGGACTTTGTTGTGTATACTGTTTGTGCAGTTTCTTCAAGGGCTTATGTTTGCTGGCCTCCTGTTAAGAAGTCTCAGAGCCATCAAAAACAACACCTGCAGCATCCGTAAACTCCACTGCTGGAGTTCTGACCAGTCAAGTGGTGCTAATTCCAGTTATGGGCCCTTTGAGGTTGTTCCTGCTGCCAAAAGTGACAAAAGACTTGAAAATTGATGCTTCGCCCTTCCAGTGCTTGTTTTTTAGATGCAGCACCACTGTGCAGGAAAAGTTCCCACACACCACCATCGTGCGGCAGAAAAATCAATGCAGCGCCTACCCATGTCCAAAGATACCGCCATAGCCTGTGTTCAGCGCACCTAGCCTCCGATGTACAAGACCACCGCATTTACTCCAACGCCTGCTCCGCTGTGTGGCTGAAACATTTGACACATTGTTGGACGGCGACTGAAGGAATCGAAGTCGCACCTATTTGCTGCAGCTGCATCAACCTCTAATGCATCCAGATTTCCACGCATCGCACCTGTGGGGCAGGTTTTCCTCTGCATCACCCGCAGACTAGAACCACCTTGGATTTTGACGCATTGCTTCTCTTACAGTCCAGATTCAATGCAACACTTCTCCTGCATGTAGCAGAACTGACGCATCGCCTCCTCAGGGACTCAGGAATTGTGTATCACTGTGTTTTATCGACCCTTCCCTCCTCTGCGGCCTTTTATTTTTTGTGGATTTGGACACATCTAAGGTACTTTATGTAAAATCACCGCATCCTTTGGGTTCTATGGACAAAATTGCTTAAAACTTTTAAAAGTGATATTTTAAGTTATATATGTTGGATTTTTGTTGTTTTGGACTTGTTTGGTTTAGATAAAGATTATTTATTTTTCTGAATTGATGTGGTGTCCATTTGTAGTGTTTTCACTGGGTTACTATGTGTGTTTGGTACAAATGCTTCACACATTGCATCCGAGATAGGCCTGCCTGCTCGTGCGAAGCTATCATGAGGGTAAGCAGTGGTTATCTTGGGTGTGTAACTCATTTACCCTGACTAGAAGGACGCATACCACTGCCAACTACAGACCCCCATTTCTAGCACGTGTCCTATTATGTGTCATATTTTAAAAAGACGAACAACAAGACAACGAGGGACTTCCTGCATCTGCACTGTTTGGCACATTAGGGTACTAATGACCTTGGCAGTATGTTTTATTTATTTAAGTGTTTAGTCTTTGAAAAAACCATTACACCAAGCAACATTAACAGCACTAATAAAATACATTGATGGAATTTTAAAACAGGTAGTCTTTGTTCTACGTCTAAAGTGCAATAAAAAAAATATTTTAAAATTGAAAAAACAATGTCATTACAAAAACCCATATATAAAACAGCTTATTTTCTTTACAAGTGTCTTGTGTTATTCCAGTAATTCTAAGAATCTGTTTGGGACTCCACTGGATTTTGACCAATTCCCTTTAAATACAGATGTAATTTTTTTTTTTTTTTTTTTTTTTTTTTTTTATTGAAATACGAAAGAAAGAAGGAAAAAAGTAAGAGGAAGATAAAGACATAGAAAATGCAACAGAGGCCCTCGCAGGAGCTCACGGTACATGGCAAAGGAGACTGAGCAATGCAGAAGAATATTCAACGCGGCCACCCTCGCCAGGATGGCTCTCAAAGTTCGTCAGCAAAGAATGTTGCCCCAAGGGGGAGACTGTAGGAAGGCACCGGTTCACAGTGGCGCCAGGTACAAGCCACTCAAGATGGGCTCAGTCCATCAGTCCAAGGTGCGCCTCCTTGTCTCGTGGCCAAAGGAAATCAATGCAGCGAGAGAAAACCCAACTAAAACCCACCCCCCGTAGAAAGGAAACAAAAACACCCTCCCCCAAACCCCCTTTCAACCCTCCAACCCCCCTCCCCCAGTGGTGGCAGCTAAATAACAGGCATACAGCAAAACAACCTCTCACACCTGGAATAAATGGAGTGCACGCAGTGTGGGCGGACAAACCGCCGATGGTAGGCCTTGAGAGAGGAAGCGAACCAGGGGGCCCCATCGGAAAATGAAGTTTTTAAAATCCCCTCTAAAAACATCCGCCATTCGCTCCATACTCAGCAATCTCCACAACCTCGCATGCCAAAGAGAGAGCGCAGGAGCCCCCTTCTTTTTCCAGGCCGCCGCCAAGGTCAGCTTGGCCGCACCAATGCAGAGCCACAGGATCTGTTTATCCGCCTTGGTCTGATGCTCCAGAAGCGGATCGCGGAGACCCAGTAGAACAAAGCCCATCTTGTCAGGTATTGGGTAACCCAGCACATCTTTGATTTGGGACAGTATCTCCTCCCAGTAGGGGCGAATAACAGGGCAGTCCCACCAAATATGGCGAAAATCCCCCAAGAGGCCGCATCCTCGCCAACATCTATCCGACGTGGACGGAAAGATCTTTTTCAACCGGGCTGGGTAAAGATACCAGTCCAACATCGTTTTCATGTGGGCCTCCCTAAGGTCAATAGAATGATTAAATCTGTGCAAGTCACGCCAGAGGTGAGTCAACTCCTCGTCGGAGATATCCCGACCCAGGTGCTCATCCCACAGACCCATATAACGAGGGCGGGGCGAGATAGCCGTATCAAGTAGAAGGCCATAGAGGAATGATATCACCCCCCTCATGGATGCAGTGCGGGTGATAAAGGTCTCAAAATCCGTGAGAGGCCTTGTAGCTGCGTCCCGCACCTCAGGTGACAGCGCCGAGTGCAGCATTTGGGCATGCCGGTAACGCTCGGATGGCAGCACCGCATAGTCCCGCATGCAATTGTGGAAGGTGAGTGGCTCAGAACCGTGAAATAGGTGCGTGAGCGCGCGACATCCCCCCGTCCTCCACACTTCAAAGGGCCCCTCCACTAGCGCCGGTGGAAAGGCCGGGTTAAAATGTATAGGGGTGAAGGGGGACGGGAAGGAAGTCCACCTCTCATCGTTGAAAACCGAGTCCCAGACTTTTAGGGTAGTGCTCGTAGGGGTGCTAATATAGGCATTCCGAGGGCGATCCACCTTCGCCTTCCAAACCAGGTCCCATATCGACCTCCCCGCCACACTCCTGTCCATGTGCAACCAGTGCTTCTCCGATTCCATCTGGGACCACTCCACCAGCACTCGGAGTTGCGCTGCCTTGTAATAGAGGTGCATATTCGGGAGACCGACCCCACCCTTCTTCAGATGCCATTGCAGCGTGAGGAAGGAAAGCCTAGCGCGGCCCCCTTGCCAAATGTAGCGTAGAATCAAGGTCTTAATACGCCTAAAAAAGCCCTCGTCCAATGCAATAGGGAGCACTTGAAACAGATACAGGAGCTTGGGGAGCATCGTCATCTTAATAGCATGGATGCGGCCCAACCAGGAAATGAACATGGGCTTCCAACGATTAAGCTCATTCTGTATCTGGGTCAGTAAAGGCGGGAAGTTGGCCGCATACAGAGTGGCGACTGACGAGGTCAGCCGGACACCCAGGTACTGTATAGAGAAGCTGGCCCACGACAGGGGCGAGAGCGGCCGAATGCAGTCTACCTCAGCAGATGGTAGCGTGAGGTTGAGGATATAGGACTTGCTGGGGTTTACCTTAAAACCGGCTACTGCCTCGAATTGAGAAAGTACCTCTTGCACCCGTGGAACGGAGCGCCCCGGGTCTGCCAGTGACAGCAAAACATCATCAGCAAAGAGGGAAATTTTGTGCTGCTCCCCTGAAAAGGGGAGACCAATGATGCCCGGGTCCTCCCGTATCCGAAGAGCCAGGGGTTCAATGCTGAGCGCAAAGAGAAGGGGGGATAAGGGACATCCCTGCCGCGTACCCCGGGAGTGCGCAAAGAAGGGTGAAACATGGCCGTTAACCATGACTCTCGATCGGGGACCGTGGTAGTTGGCCCGCAGCATAGCTATGAATCTGGAGGAGAACCCATAGGCCGCTAGCGTTCCAAAGAGAAAGTTCCAGTCCACCCGGTCGAACGCTTTTTCGGCGTCAAGACCCACCAAGACCGCTGGGATCCCGAAGCGATTGGCCTTCTCAATCAGGTGAATCAGCCTTCTGGTGTTGTCGTGGGTCTGGCGTCCCTTAATGAAGCCCGACTGATCGGGATGAATGAGGGCTGGCATAAGGTCCTGGAGTCTGGCAGCCAAGATGGAGGAATACAGTTTGGCATCTACATTCAGCAGGGCTATGGGCCGGTAGGACTCGCACTTCGAGGGGTCTTTCCCGGCCTTGGGAATGATCGAGATCATCGCCTCTGCCATAGAGCCCGTAGTCTGACCCTCCTCTCGCATGGACAGAGAAGTCACCAAGAAGTCGACCAACTCCGAGGCAAAGGTCTGATAGAAGGGCACCGTGAAGCCATCCGGGCCAGGCGCTTTAAGCGGCTTAAGGGACTTAATCGCGTTCAGAACCTCCTCCCTAGTGAAGGGGGCCTCCAAGAGGTCATTCCACTCTTTGGAAACCTGCGGAAGTGGATGAGCCTTTAAATACTCCTCCTGATCTTCCGGTGCCAGGCTATCCGCCGAGTACAGGGCGGCATAAAAACCGCCTTGGCAGCGTCCTGATGCACCAATGCGCCTGAGGGCGCCCGGATGCCACCCACGTATTCTCTCTCGCGCTTGTCGCGTAGCTGCCGAGCAAGATGTTTCCCCACTTTATTGCCTTGTGCATAAGAGAGACGCCGCAAGCGCAGGAGGGTATACTCCGCCCGATTATTATAGTGGGCCCTGAGTTTACCCCGCACTGCCGCGAGCGGGCGAAGCGTCCTTCGAGAAGGATTCTGCTTGTGCGCAGTTTCAAGTGTCGTTAGCTCCGCCTCCAGCGCCTCCCTTTCCTCACGCCTAAGTTTGTTCAAGGCGGAGTTCAAAGCAATGCACGTGCCCCTCGTCGTCGCCTTAAAGGCGTCCCATTGGGTGAACATCGAGGTATCCCCTACCTTGTTAAACTCAAAGAACTCACTAATGGCCGCCCTGAGTTTTTTGCATGACTCCTGATCTCGTGTGAGAGAAATGGGGAAGTACCATTTGCGGTGCGAGGACGTCCCCGGGGCCCAGGTCAGGCACACTGCCAGGAGACTATGGTCCAAAACAGAGAGCGGGAAGATCTTACTGTCCCTCAGATCTCCCTGCAACGACTGGCTCAGAAAAACGTGATCAAGACGCGAATATGTGTGGTGAACATGGGAGAAGAATGTATAGTCTCTAGTGTGGGGGTTACAAGCACGCCAGCTATCAATGAGACCTAAGCTTTCTATAGCGTCACGAGACTAGGAGGAAAAGAGGCCCGCCTCCGTCCGCTGCTGATGCGAGCAATCAAGGTC
Source organism: Lissotriton helveticus (assembly GCF_964261635.1). Taxonomy (NCBI): domain Eukaryota; kingdom Metazoa; phylum Chordata; class Amphibia; order Caudata; family Salamandridae; genus Lissotriton; species Lissotriton helveticus. The sequence goes on along the minus strand of NC_136071.1, from coordinate 878,087,248 downwards.
CCTGTCCCAAACTAAATTGAAATCCCCCATGACCACCAACGCACCCTCCCCAAAGTCCCCCACCTCCCGCAAGAAAGCCTCAAGGAACCCACTTTGGCCCGAGTTCGGTGCATAAAGAACCACCCACGTGCAGAGCTTGCCAAGAAGCACCCCCTTCACCATCAGCCATCTACCCTCCCGATCGTTACGTACACCCATGGGTTGGAATTGCAGTGTAGAGTGAAACAGAAGTGCCACCCCCCTGTGTTTAGTGGAGGCCGAGGACCTGTAAATCAGTGGGTATTGCTTGTGCTTAAGCCTGGTTTCATCCCTACGGGCCAAATGAGTCTCCTGAAGCCCCACCACCCCCAGATGATGATCCACAATGTATTTCCACACCTTCTGATGTTTTTGGGGGGAATTAAGGCCTTTAACATTCCAGGAACCTATCGTTACCAGCATCATTTAGTCATTCCCCTCCCCCACCTAGCTCCACACAGGATCCCCTGTAACGCCAGAAACCACTCGAACACAATTACAGTCACACCAGATCCGTCGCTACCACCACCGAGCCCACACAACAACCCCTTAACCCAAAGCAGCCCCAAAAGGTTAACCAAAGAAAACAGCCCCAGAATCAGAAGGAGAAAAAACAGTCCGAAAGGGAAAGCAACCGGACATGACCATAAGGGTCGGGGGTAGAAGACCCAGGTAATGCCCCCCTCGAATCCAGGGTCGGGGTAACCCTCCATTGGAGCAAGGTCCCTGAATGTACCTGAGGTGGTAGAGCCCCTCCGGCCCCGCAGGCCGATGATTGGGAGGCTTAGGCTGCCGATGAGCTGTCCACCCGGCTCGAGTCAGTCACCAGAGCCACCGAGGCAAGGGCCTCTCCCCTCTCACTGTGGCTCGCCGACGGATCCGGACCCTCCGCCAGTCCGGCGCGGCCCACCCTTTGCCAAGCTGGGGAACGGGAGCGACGTCGTCTCCTCGGGGAAGCGCTGGCGCCAGTCGGCGCGGCCTCGTCCTCCATGCCCAGAAGCTCCCTGGCAGCCTCCAGGGATCGTACTTGCACCAGTCTGTTCTGCCATCTGAAGATGAGCCGAAAGGGGTGCCCCCAGGAGTAGGACACCCCGTGCTCCCGCAAGAAGGCCGTAACCGGGCGGAAGGCCCGCCGCTTCTGTAACGTGGAGGCCGCCAAGTCCTGAAAAAGCTGGGGGCTGTGTCCCCGGAATTGTAGGTTGTTAGTGTCCCTGGCCTTCCGTAGGATCCTCTCTTTCAATTGAAAGTCATGAACACAGACCAATATATCTGGTGGCGGTGAACGTGCGCCACGAGGCAACCCAACACGGTGAACTCTGTCCATGCGGACCTCCGAGAGATCCGTCTCTGCCAAAATCTGTAGAAAAAGGGCCTGCACGTATTCCCGCAGATTGCCACCCTCTCCTTCCCAGGGCACCGCCCGGATCCGAATGTTATTACGGCGGGATCGATTCTCCAAATCCTCGCAGTGGGCCTGAAGGTCCAGATTTTGCTCCCGGAGTCTGAGCATGTCTTGCTGTAAGTGGTGAACGTCTTCTGCGAGGCCGAGATCGTGGCCCTCCAGGGTCACTACCCGCTCTCCGATGCCATCCACATCGCGGCGGACCTCGCGCAGGTCGGAGGCCAGCTGGGACTTCAGCTCCGAGATGTCGTCCTTGATGGTTGCAAAAAGTTCGATCAAGAAGGCCTTCGTGACAGGGCCGTCTCCATCCTCCCCAGGCGGTGACTTGCTGGGACCGGGGGGTGATGCCGAGGGTCCCTTCCCAGGACCTTCCTTCCCTGGCTTGGTCATGCGGTTCCTCGCTGTCATGATGGAGAGCCGCGGCCAACCCCCGCCCGCTCACGAGTGGCAGGAGCAACCCGGGAGAGCAGGCCACACTTCCCCGCGTCCTTCGGGTTCCCCGGTCCGCTGTCCCCGGGAAGCTGGAGCCTCAGGGAACAGTGAGCGCCGCGCTCACACAAGGTCCGGTGATATGTCCCGGGGCTGCCTGGGGTAGGGGTCGGATCAGCTCCGCTTCCGACCTCGACCTCCTGCGCTGTCCAGCGGCAGCAAGACAGATCGGCGCCGCCCCGTCACCCCGTCCAGAGGATGGTAGCCGAAATGAACCACAGTAGGGTAGCGGTAGTTCGGGAAGGTGTCAGGCAGGGCGTCGTGCAGGTGGAGCGATCTACTCCGCAGGTCGTGGTGGCCCAGCGTCCCCGGTGTAACAGCAGTCGAGGATCTCCGGGTGATGTAGTGTAGGCCGCACCAACCTCGTGCGTCGCCGCCTCGTCACCTCGGCTAAGTCCGCCGTTCGTGGTCGTAGCTCGACGGGGAAAGGCTCAAAAGCAAGCGGGGCACCTCAGTGACCCCAATAAAGTCGATTCCGGAGCAAAGATCGACCCAAGAAGGCTATACAAGGCGATGAAGGGCTCGAGGCGCCGGAGGGGCTCGCAGGCACGTCTTACTCCGTCGCCATCTTGGCCACGCCCCCAGATTTTTTTTTTTTTTACCCCTCTGCAGACTAGGGGGATTGAGGACCCACCAAGCCAGGTGGTTACAGCTTCTCTATTTGATCGAATGTTCATGTTGTTAAATATTTATTTTAATAAAATCTTCCTTTCTTTTAGTAACTTTGGGCATGCGCAGAAAATATGTTGAAGCGATTCATATTTATAGCCACACAGTCTGCCGTGTCAGTTTTGCCTTTGATCTTTCCATGAAGGGATGAGATCCTTTGTTTCCCACATGCCGAAATGCAGTCTCATGAATTGATGTTTTAAGGATAAAGATAAATAAGCTGATAAATATTTGTGTCATATGAGCTGATCACCGTCCAAGTGTGACGTCTTTGTAATAAAATGTTCTCATCTGTTGAGTTAGACACGAGTTTTATTGTGGTATTGATTAGTTTGTTAAAGGCCTTTTTCCCAAAGCTAGCATTCCAAATGTCTTCAGCACGCAGGTCCTCTATCGCCTGATTTAGATAGCAACCCCAAGATCCTTGAATTTTGTTTGCTTTTTAGGTTTCGCGTGGAGCACGGAGCGTTAGCTCCGCCTCCAGAGAAATCTGTAGTTTTCAGTAAGGGACCACTTGAATCCGCCCTCTGTTCCATTGGCTAGCTCCATAAATGGAGGCTAGCCATTGGAACAGAGATCTGTCCGTCAAGGCCGGACCAGATTCGGGGGCGTTCCCGACATTTTTTCCCTCTCCACCCACTTCTGTTCGTCATCACGGTGGTGGGTGTGTGTTCTTTTTTTTTTTGGAGTCCGCCTGTTTTCTTCTTTTGCTAAGTGTTTGTTGTTGGAGTTGGCTGCAGGATTCGAGTTCCCACGAGGCGATCAGGTAAGGAGCATTTTGTTTAGAAATGTGCGTGCGCCGTGATCCTTCCCCCCCCCTCGCTGTCCTGTGCACGTTTCCCGCCTCCCTCCCGCCGTCCGTGTCCCCTCCCGCCGTTCGTGTCCTCTCCCGCCCCCCTCCCGCCGTCCGTGTCCTCTCCTGCCGTCCGTGTCCTCTTCCGCCGTTCGTGTCCTCTCCCGCCCCCCTCCCGCCGTCCGTGTCCTCTCCCGCCCCCCTCCCTCCGTCCGTGTCCTCTCCCGCCGTTCGTGTCCTCTCCCGCCCCCCTCCCACCCTCCGTGTCCTCTCCCACCCCCCTCCCGCCGTCCGTGTCCTCTCCCGCCCCCCGTGTCCTCGTAGGTGCTTGTTTTTTTTTTTTATTTAAAACTGTTAATGCAAATATTATGTCCCCTACATTATTTAGGCTGTTTCTTTTTTTTTATCTTTGTGACATATGCTGGCAAAAAAAATCTTTCAAAAACTCTTATTGCTTCTACTTACTCCTTTTCAAATTAGAAAAGTACAGGTACTCAATACGTGACAGAACCTACCAGTTAAGCGCAGTCAGAATGCACCTTGTAAAACTAAAACATGCTTCCCAAACTTTCTATGTATGGCGGAAGAGGGGGCGGGGCAGACAACTTCTGCTTTTCAGGGCTCCACGCTTATTTTCATAACTCTACTGCCATTACTGCGAGCACTGCGCTGGTGACATTATTTCCCTGTGAGACCTGGCAGCGAAAGGTGCTGGGAAACAAAGAGATTACCAATATCAGGGCATAGCTGAAGGCAGCAGGTAGCCGTGCTAAAGCAGGGCAAGATACCCTCAGCGCCTCGAGGAGGAAAGCGAAACCTCACAGTTTCGGCATACTCCCTTCAGTCGAAGCGGACGCACCGCTGCTCTGCGGCGAGTAGCTTGCAATGCCGTCCTACACTGTGACCGTGGCGACTGGAAGCCAGTGGTTTGCAGGCACCGATGACTACGTTTACATCACGCTCATCGGCACCGAGAGAAGCAGCGAGAAAAACCTTCTCGATAAAGCGATGTACAACGATTTCGAAAGAGGAGCGGTAGGTCACTCAATTTACAGGCGCATATTTCTTCTTAGCAATGTTGGTTGTTTCTCCATGTTAATTTCCCACAAGGCGATCAGGTAAGGAGCATGTGTTTTCACTTTGTAAGTTTATGCATTTTGTCCTGTGCCCGTTCCCGCCCCCCCCCCCTGTCCGTGCGCCAGTAAAATCTGGTGGCCAGATAACGAAGAATCCTAGAGGTGCTTGCGTGTTGTGCACGAGAATGTGCAATGCACTATCAAAGTGTCCATTCTATTCCTTGAACCGGAAGCGTCCATGCTGCCCCCTTCACAAGCTCAAACATACAATGCAAGCTCACCCAGAACCTGCCCGGATTCTCTTATCGCACTTGTAGGATTTGCCTATCACAAATCATATGCGTGCGCAATGTCCGCTCGTGCAATGAAACCCACGCCAGAAGGAAACACGAAAAGGACGGACACAATCGAAATGTGTGCCTTGGAAATTTGCACAATGGAAGATGCACACCACTGTACTGGCTACAAGCTTCTATCATCACTTGCGGGGCCAGATGAAAGCCAATTATAAAATATTAAAGTTGTTAAATCCACCTTTTCTTTGCACGTTTTTGAGCAAAACTGGGTGATTTCTTACTCATCATAAAGGTTCTGCCGAAACTCGGGATCGAACCCGAGATTTTTCAAAAATCCAAAAAGCAAACCAGTGCTAGATGGCTGTAAACATAGTTACTTTGCAAAAGAATCAGTGCTGTATCCTCCACTCTTAAAACATCACGAACAGTTGCTTCCGTGATAAAAAAAAAGCCTGAAAGAAGTCTCCGGGGTTGGTTGTCTCCATTGGGTTGCCAGCAGTGCAGATGAGTAGTCACTAATTCCTCTCTGTGTATGCCTTTAAGAGCGCTTTGAGAGCCGCGCAGCTGCTGCACATGGACCCGGCTGCAGGGCAACTCGCAGAGCACCTTTAACTGTTTCCAGGGAAGAGAAGGGAGGCGTCCTCCCCCCATCCCCCAACAAGGTTCTTTATCGTATTGGGCTTCCCGAGGGCATACAAATCTGCCAACCGGCCTTGCTTGGGATCTGGAGGGATTAGAAGTGGGGTGGGGGTGGGGTTTGGGAGGGGGCGGTATGACAGCTGTGCAGCCGGGCCCCCTGTCTCATCCTTGCCATGTGTAAAAGTGTGTGTATACCGTGCAATACATCTTCAGGGGCCAGCTGCACTGTCACTGCCTGGAAGCAACGCCCAGAGGCACCAGGGGCAGCGTGGATGAACAGGAGAGGCAATGAAGATATGTAAATACCGCACACACTGCTGCGTCACACCCCATCTCTCACATATTGGCGCAAAACTAGAACCTCGAACAATGTAAGTACCACGTGTAGTCTACCCATTACCTCTAAAGTGTCACAACCAGCGGCCTGTGGTGGCGTACATTATATTATTCATTTACCGTTTGTATAGGGCCTATATGTCAAAAGGCTACTGCCGCAACTTGAAGGTGCTTCGTTACCGTAGCATTGAGGGATAGGGAGTGCATAGGGAGTGCATAGAGAGTGCATAGGGAGTGCAGAGTGCATAGGGAGTGCAGAATGCATAGGGAGTGCAGAGTGCATAGGGAGTGCAGAGTGCTAGGGAGTGCTAGAGAGTGCAGAGTGAGTAGGGAGTGCTAGAGAGTGCAGAGTGAGTAGGGAGTTCTAGGGAGTGCTAGAGAGTGCAGAGTGAGTAGGGAGTTCTAGGGAGTGCTAGAGAGTGCAGAGTGGTTTGATTCTTTTAAAACACTGTGCATAGGGAGTGCAGAGTGCATGGGGAGTGCAGAGTGCATGGGGAGTGCAGAGTGCATGGGGAGTGCAGAGGGAGTGCTAGGGAGTGCTAGGGAGTTCAGAGGGAGTGCTAGGGAGTGCAGAGGGAGTGCAGAGGGAGTGCAGAGGGAGTGCAGAGGGAGTGCAGAGGGAGTGCAGAGTGCAGAGGGAGTGCAGAGTGCAGAGGGAGTGCAGAGTGCAGAGGGAGTGCAGAGTGCAGAGGGAGTAGGGAGTGCTAGGGAGTGCAGAGGGAGTAGGGAGTGCTAGGGAGTGCAGAGTGAGTAGGGAGTGCTAGGGAGTGCTAGAGAGTGCAGAGTGAGTAGGGAGTGCTAGAGAGTGCAGAGTGACTGCAGAGATTAAGCTAATGGCAATGTAGATGGCAATGCCATTTATTTATCTGTTTTCAAAACCAACACATAAATAAATTTTTTGTCATTTACAATGCCAATAACTCTAACTTTTCCAAAGGCGAAACCATTGCATTGTAAATGCTTGTTAATTATCTATTTCTTTCCAGCACAGATGGTCAATGGAACCGATTTCAGATGCACGCAGCCTCCAACATAGCTTGATAAATGCACCTTTACTCCGGAATATTTGGTTTGGCGGTCCAAACTCAAGACGCACTTGGGCTAGTGATCCACTTTGCTGGATGTGGAAGACGTTTTTATAAACTTTTGTTTGTATCTTATTCAAGGCTGGATTTTCACGACCCCTCATTATTTCTGTGCTGTAGGTTACTGTTGGCATTAAATAAGCGAGCATGACAGATAGTAGGTTGCTGTGGGAAGGACAACTTTGTTTCTTTTTTAGTAGTTTAAAGCCATATATGTGGTTTTGGGTTTTGCTCCTCATTGCGTTGAGCTGTGATTTATAACTCAATTTTTGTTCCACCTTAAATCCAAGATATTTGAATAAGGCAACTGCCTCTACTTTGTTTCACTGGAGGTGCCATATGTGCTTCTTATATTTAGCGTCCACTAGCCGTACAACCTTTGTGTCAGATAGATTTAATTCTAGACCTTGCTCTTCCATGTATTTGGCCAATGCGCTCATTCCGCGTTGTAAACTGATTGGAGTTTGGCTTAGTAATACGATATTGTCAGCGTACTGAAGGCACCAGATTTCCTCATTAACTAACGATGGTGGATGACTGTTTAGATTGAAACGGGTGGGGGCTAGCACGCACCCCTTTTTCAATCCGTTGTGAGTGTCTATTTTCGTTGTTATACTCGAGCCGTTCCCTATTTTTACCCACGTCCAAGTACCTGTGTATAATTCTCTGATGGCATTTAATACCTTTGTTGGGATACCCAAATTTTTTTCATAGTCGTTTCCGGTATACACTGTCAAAAGCGGACTTAAGGTCCACAAAGCAGGCAAACAGGCGGTTGTTATTATGTTTGGCTTTTTCGGCTAATAACATCAATGCTGTGAGATTTGTCTGCGCCGGCCCTGAAACCTGTTTATGTCCTTGGGATGCAATTGTTGTCATCTGACCATTTTTACAAATGAGTCAGCAAGCAGCTCGCATATAACTAGGACTCAACATCTATTAGAGCGATTAGTCTGTAGCTTGTTGCCTTTGGGGGTATCCACCCTTAAAAATTGGGTGGAAAATGCTACCCCTCCATGTATCTGGAATTCCATTTGTCAAAAACAGCTAGTTGAAAAATGGCGTGAAATAGTGTGCCCAATATGATACTTCTCCCTTGAAGAGTGCATTAGGGTCTACTTCCGTTAACTTGTCGATGATTTTACTCTGAGGAGCTTGGGTTCACAAAAGTAACTGGACATGAAGCATGATCCGTTCCTCCCATGCATCATAATGTTAACTTTGAACTCTTCCACTGCAAAAAACAACACAACAGTTTACAGTCCATTTACAAGAAGGCGTAAACTTGACACTTGCATACCATGCCTGCTAAAATGCCCATATGAAAAAATAAACAGGCAAACTTTTTTTTTAACACACTTTATTGATGACCGCGATATGTCACATACATTAGAGAAATACTCTTCCAGATACAGACTTTTCCCCCCATTACAACAATCTCATTACAGGTAGTACATATCAGGGTGTCTCTCATTATCCTGTATGGTAGAACCTGCTAACTGAGATCATTTTCGGTACTGGAAATGCTACCAAATGAGCAATGGACATGCGGTATCCTCAGCATCATCTCAAAGTTGTGCTTATTTGTTTTTATCTAGTGAAAACTTACACAAATCCCGTCTTCCGCCCTCCCCAACCCTCCCTAACCCTCTCCTGGTCAGTCGTACCTTAGCGGCCACGATGGTTACAGGGAGTCAGGATATAATCATCTTCCTGAAGGAAGCAGTGTACCGGGTAGAGTCACGATGTCCCGGTCTACAGGGCCTAATGTCAGGGAATCGCTATGCGTCCTTGTATGTTACTGGGTCTCAGTATCTTGTGCAGGAGACAAATCGAGTGTTTCCAATTCAATTAACATGGCCTCCCAGTCCAGCGAGATGGGTTGCTTCCTCAGCCCTTTCTCTTCCTCCCTTCGGAGAGCGGCAGTGACTGTCGGGCAACTGGGGGACTTCCATCGTCGTGAGCACCCTGACTGCCAAAATGAGTGCTAGGTCTAGAAACTTTAGCCGCACCTTTTGGACCTTTGAGCATCTACGAAGTCCCATAAGGCAGTATAGTGCCTCGTCCGGGACTTGTGTCACTGTGGTCAAAGAGTGGCACACCCCTCCCCAATAATCAAGCAGGCGACGGCAAGACCACAGCATGTGGATAAAGTCTGCCTCATCTCCTTTACAACGGGGGCAGTGGTGGGGGGAGTCCGGTAACATAAAGTGTATTCTTTTCGGTGTAAGGTATGACCTATGGAGGATCATCGTCTGTATAAATTTGAGCCTCGCATGCGCTTCCATGTTTGGTCTGTGATCTCCTCCCCAGAATCCTCCGCCCACCGCGCCCTGAGGGAGGGAAGTGTGATTGCCGCATGTGCCTGTCCTCCAGTGTATATCCAACGCACCAAGTGAGCCCTAGGTCCCATGTAGTATAGGAGATGTACTAAGGTATGTTGTGGGGGTTCAGTCCTCTGTGGGGCCCATGTGGTTCTGATGTAGTGCGTCACAGTAGCGTGTAAAAGGTACAGGCGCGGTGGTGCTCCAGTGGCCTGTAAAAAGGAGTCGTGATCTAACATAGTGCCATCACCAAAGAAAGCTCCTACCTACTCCACCCCGCTGTCAGTCCAGGCCTGTATTCTGGTCCTCGTGAGTTTCTCCTGTGGTGTAGGGATGCCTTGTATGGGGATATTCGGTGCGTAGGGTGTCACTGTGGCAGTGTATGATAGGGCCTTCCTCCAACAGAGTAAGGCATTCAGTAACAGAGGGGGGCAATCTGGGGGGAACGTTGACCTCGGCAGTAGCAGAGAGTGCAGCTCACCTTGGTCCAGCCTTTGTGGTGTAAACCCAGTTTCGTATGATTCCTCCCTGCAGTCCAGTAGGACAGCCACTGGAGCTGACTAGCTCCAGTAGTAACCTTGGAAGTCCGGGACTCCGAGGCCGCCATTCTGCGTCATCAGCTGGAGCTTTCGAAGACTTATTCTTGTCTGACCCTCGCCCCAGATGAGAGTAGTCAGTATGGTGTTCAGTGTATTAAAGGTGGAATGTGGGAGGACTACAGGCAGATTCACAAAGTAGTATAAGAGGCGAGGCAGCAACACCATTTTTGAGATGGCAATCTGTCCCATTACTAATACGGGTAGGGAAGACCAGTACCCAACACTAGCACGGAGCCCCGTTATTGCCCACAGGATATTGCCCTCTACATGGATGCCTAGGTATTTAAAGGTGGTGGGGGCCACTGGCAGGGAGTAAGCGCCGAACTGCAGGTGAGTTATGTGCGGTGTTTCTTGGAAGAAAGAGCTGGTCGACTCCCCCGGGTTTATGGCCAGTCCTGATAAGCGTTCAAAGATGGTGAATATACCCGGGAGAGGGGCATTATCAGCAGTCAGGTTCCGTAGGTACAAGAGTATGTCATCCGCATAGATAGATATTAGGTGATGTACACCGTCAATGTGGATGCCAAACTGGTCTGCCGATCTCTGGAGAGCCAGGGCCAGGGGTTCCAACGCCAATACAAACAGCAGGGGAGAAAGAGGACACCCCTGTCTTGTGACCCCGTAAATATTATATTGGTCAGAGATATAGCTGCCCGTACGGGTCCTAGCTGTAGGGGACGTGTATAATAAGCGAACCCATTTAAGGTATATGTCCGGAAACCCAAATCGTTGCAAAGTTGCCACCATGAAGTCCCAGGATAGGGAATCGAATGTTTGTCTAAGGTCCAGTGCAATGCATCATGCGTGACGGTAAGCTCTCGGGGTGGCTGTCATTACAGAATGTAACCGTCTGGTGTTTAGAGAGGTGCTGCAGTTTGGGAGGAAGCCGCACTGATCACTGTGAATAAGCGCATTAAGATGCGTTGTATACGGTTGGCAAGGGCCTTGCTTAGGATTTTGTATTCAGTGGCTAGCATAGAGAGGGGTCTGTAATTGGACATCTCCAGACTGTCCCGCCCTGGTTTGGGTATAGACATGACCAGTGCCTGCATGGTGGAATCCGGCAGATGGCTGGTCTCAAAAGCCGAATTGTAGACAGCCTCCAGTGTAGGTACTAAGGACTCCGAGTATGTAATATAAAATTCAACGGGGAGCCCGTCCATTCCGGTTGTCTTATTATGATTTAGACTATTAATCACAGCGCGGATTTCTTGTTGAGTAATAGGGCCGTCTATATCTTTCTGTACTTCCTCCGGTAATATCGGGAAGGGTAGATCTTGGAAGAATTCGGTAATCAAAGAGCTTTCTACAGGGGCGGGGATGCATAGAGCGTCTCTAGGTGTTTATGAAAAGCAGCATTCATTTCGGCTTGTGTGTGGACTACATGTCCTGCCAGGGTGCGGATGCTGGATATGATCGGTGAGTCAGGTCTATCTCTGACTATGCGGGCAAGCAGTGTACCATATCTATCCGACTCAGTGTGTTTTCGTTGGAGAAAAGCCCTGTAGTCTATTGTCCGCAATGTCTCCAATGTCTCCGCATGATCTATGTGGGTAGAATGTAACACCTTATTTTTGTCTGGGTCAGATACTGCCTCCTTCTCCACTACATGTAGCCTGCGCTCAATGTCCAGTAACCGTTGGTGTGTCTCTTGTCTGGCACCTACCAGCTGTCCGATCGTCGCCCCCTCAACACCACCTTTAAAGCATCTCATTTGATCAAGTTAGTGGACGCTGTGTTCCAGTTTTCACCTAGGTAATTGGTAATTGTGTTGGACAGGGTCGTGCGAAAGGGGGCATCCTCAAGCAGGTGTGGGTGCAATTTCCAAGTGGGCACTGGAGTGGATACCATGCCCCAACGAAGTGTGAGCTCTAGTGGGTTATGGTCGGAAAAGGTCTTGGCCAGGTAAGTGATCAAGATGGAGTTCGAACATAGGAACCTGTCAATTCTGGTATGGAGGCTGTGCACTGGAGAGTAGAAGGAATATTCCTTATGGGTTGGGTAAAGGCATCGCCATGCGTCAGAAAGTGTCCACCCGTTTGCCCACGAGGTGAATTGGACCGCTAGCTTGCCAGCAGTTGTACCGTATAGGGGGGGTGTTACCTGTCCAGCCCAGTGTCCAGTATCGCATTCCAGTCCCCTCCCAGCACCCAGGGGATCCTGTCCCAATCCGCCAAGACCGCACTCAGCTTACTCAGGAATCGGTCCTGGTCGAAATTAGGGGCATAAATGCTCCCAAGAATCACCAGAGAGCCGTCAAGAGTGCCCTGGACCAGTATGTATCGGCCCTGGTCGTCCACTCGACGCTCAAGTTCGTCAAATGGGACCCCATGTCTCACCCAAATTGTCGCCCCCCTAGTGAAAGCAGAATAATAAGTGGAGTAAATATTTCCTCTCCATTTTTTCCACATCTTTTGTGTTCCAGAGTCAGTTAGATGGGATTCCTGAAGGAACGCCACCTGTGTCTTACGTATGAGGAGAAATGCATGTATGCAGTGTCTTTTCTGGATTGCTCCCAGTCCCCGAACATTCCATGTGAGCAGGTTGTATGACCCTATTGTATTAGTGGCCCATGTCATGTTTCTGCGTGTAAGAAACCTGGCTAAATGATCACTCAACGAGCATACTTGAGCTACTCTCCCCTCTTGGATACTCTATTCTTAGAAAAGACAGACCAATCAGAGTGGGGGGTGGTCTCGCCATTATCTTCAAAAATGATTTCCAGTTATCCCTTGTTACTAACCCAGGCTACTCCTCCTGCGAATACCTAGCAGCGGAACTATCAACCCTAAACTCCCTCCCAATTCGCCTACACAGCTTTTATCGCCCCCCAGGTGCACCACAGCCCTTTATTGAGGACCTATCTGAGCTCCTGACGAAATCTGCTTTATCCAAATCAAAAAATATCTTTCTTGGGGATTTTAACCTCCATTGGAACAATACCAATGACCCCACTATCTCCCTCCTCACTACTCTCCTTGAGATCAGCGAACTCAAACAACTTTGCTTATCTCCAACACACTCCAAAGGTTCCATATTCGACGTCATTCTGTCCAATGACGATCTGACATCCGTGACCAATGTCATCCCCACTTACTGGTCTGACCACCACCTTATACTGTTCACCATAGATACCTCGGCAAGCCTGCCCGCCTCTAAAGTTAACAGACCTAAGAAACTAACTAGGAACCGGAAAGGTATCCCCCCAGACGCTCTCCAATCTAAACTCTAAGCTCAACTCCTTCTCATTCCCGACTCACAAAATGCAAATGAGCTCACTGAACTCTTCAACAATACAGTCACTAGTATTCTTGACGAACTGGCCCCACCTAAACTCAAAACCCAAAGAAACATCCCCACTAACTCATGGTTTAATACTGAGTTAAATAATGAAAGACGGGCCCTCAGACTAGCTGAAAGAACCTGGAGACACCAACCCTCTCCCGCCCATCTGGCTCAACTTAGACATCCTAGGTCCACGTACAAAAGGCACATCTTCAAGCAAAAGGCATCCTTCTTCCGCACTCAACTAGATCGTGCCAAAAACAGACCCAGGGAACTCTCCAATATAATACGTAATCAAACTTCCCCGGCTCCTCCTAATATGACAGCCTCCTCGGCCAGATGCGACGAAATTGCCCATTTCTTCTCCGAAAAAATTGCCAAAATTGATCAATCCTTCCCTCCCACAAAACCACCCTCCAACCCACTCCTTTACTACCCCTCTCACCCTCCCTCTTCTCTACACCCCCCAATCACTCCACTGACCTCCCTCATACCACTGCTCCGGCTACCAACTCCCCTGACTCACAACTAAAGAACAATGCATCCTTGCTCAACTTCCTCCCTGTCCCAGAGCTAGAAGTCCTCAAAATAATTGGCAATCTTAAACCGTCCTCCCACACAAATGATCCTGTACCCTCCAACCTTGTCCCCTCCCTTAAACACATCATCGCCCCATTCTGGACAAAAATTATCAACACCTCTCTCTCCACGGGCTGTGTCCCCACCTCCCTTCAACTGAGTCAAATCTCGCCCATAATTAAAAATCCAAACGTGGCCCCAAATGACCTTAACAATCTCCGCCCTATCTCCAACCTCCCCCTTCTCTCAAAGGTCCTTGAAAAATGTGTACTACAACTTGACAAACACATCGAAAACTTTAACCTACTCGACCCCCTTCAGTCTGGCTTCAGGAGAGGCTGTAGCACCGAAACGGCAATGCTCAATGTCATTGATGACATCCATCAATCACTTGATAATGGAGAGTCCTCCCTTCTTATCCTCCTGGATCTCTCCGCAGCATTCGATACAGTCAACCATTCAGCCTTACTCAATGTTCTTATGACCCGTTTCGGTCTTAACGACACTGCCCTCAAATGGTTCACCTCATACCTTCAAAACCGTACTCAGCAAATAAAAATTCAAAATTGTCTCTCTAAACCCTCTCCCGTCTCCCTTGGAGTCCCCCAAGGTTCTATCCTCTCCCCTTCCCTCTTTAACCTCTTTATGGAACCTCTCACTCTAATTCTCAAACAAGCAGGCATCAACTACCACCTATACGCTGATGACACCCAAATCTATTACAAGATCATAACTCACGCTGACATCTCACACCTTAACAATTCCCTTCACAAGATCCAATCCTGGTTCCAGTCAAACCATCTCAAACTAAACTCAAATAAAACTGAAATCATCCTCTTCGTCCCTAACAAGAACCGTCTCCCCATTCAATCGTGGATCTCAGACCTTAATTCACTCAACTGCCCACTCACACTGTCCAACTCCTTCAAATCGCTTGGCATCACTATCGACAAAGCCCTCACCCTAAACTTTCACATAAAAAAATCTGCCAAAGGAGCCCTCTTCCCTCTCCATCACCTCAGGAAAATCAAACCATTCTTACCCATTGATGATTTTAAACTTGCAGTTCAATCACTAGTTCTCTCACGTATTGACTATGGCAACCCAATCCTCAACGGAATCCCCAAGGTCCACCTTGCTCCTATTAAAGCTGTGCTCAACCTTGCAGCCAGGCTCATCACAGACTCCAAACGCTTCGGCCATATCTCCCCAGCTCTCAAATCGCTTAAATGGCTCCCTATTGAAGGGAGATCAACATACAAAACGGCCTGCATTACCCATAAAGCTCTCCACTAAAACTCTCCGCAGTACCTATCCAAGAAACTCCTTATCGCTGGTACCACTAGTCCTCTCAGAAGCTCCAACGCCCTCCTCCTAATCCCTCCTCTGCACAAAAAGAAAGCAACACAATCTCGCGCCTTCTCTGGAAATGCCCCTACTATCTGGAACTCCCTCCCGAAAAACCTTCGCTGTAACCCCTCGTACGGCAGCTTCAAAAAAGGCCTCAAAACCCACCTCCTTAACTCCTACTGGGGATCCCAATCATGTGCCTGACTCCTGATCTCATCTCACTATACCATATCTGTCCCTGTAATATAGTGGCTTTCTTACTGTAATCCAATTTACCTATCTTACCAGTATTATACTGCTTCATCTCTTGCTTCATTCCTCCTTGATTTTGTAATATGGTTGTTTTTTACTTTGTTATTATGCTTTTTTACCACTTATGGCCTTATTCTATCATGATCATGTAAAGCACTCTGATACCTCTGGGTCTAGCCAGCGCTATATAAAACTTTGAAAATAAATAAATAAATAAATAAGTGGTACTCATCTCTACGTGGAGCCAGGGCAGATCTGACCAGGAGTCCCCTATCACCAACAACTGTAACATAACTTGGCACAGCGCCTAAACTGCGCTGGGCCCAACAATAGTGTACAAGTGGCACAGAACAAATAAGGGTGAGCACGCCAATAGGGAGGTAGCCTACCTTATGTCTGATCATGTTCCTAGAATGGGCCGTGGCTCAACGGTACCCCATTTCCCGGGGGGGATTGTGCGTAGGGGTAGTGGGGACGATACTAGTAACATAATCAAGTACAACAGAAGAAACAGCAGAACCCCCCAGCAAGTAGCGCATGTCGTAGGTGTCCCGTGGCGCTGCAAGTGCAGCAATAGAACGTGCGGGCAGTGTCCCATACATCATCAACTGTAGATAGGAGTTTGCTAATTTACACATTATTCTATACCAATGAAAGGATACGATAATCTGTCCGGCGCCAGGTTCGTGCCCAAGACAAAACCCGCTTCAGCTGTCTCAAGTGTCCTTGACCCATCCGCCTCATTCAATTGTCAATCAGGTCATCAGCTGCTCTCGGCGTGATGGTGGGAAAAGGATTGCGCTATGATCAGAATTCAAATGGAGAGTACTGTCCTCCGAGTCTGTAGCGATTTTGTTTGAATCTTCGCCGAAGGAACCGGCCACGGCCAGCGCTCCCTCCTGGTCTCGTCGTTGCTGTTCTCGCGATGGGCCCGCACCACCTTTGCCCCGGTTGGGGTTCTGAGTTCGTCGTGAGGATCGCTCCGGGAGCGCGTCAGAGTCCTGCGAGGAGACCTCCAGGTGACTTATTTGACTAGAGCCAATGCACATCACCTGCATCCATTCCTCAACATCTGCCGGGCTTTCGAAAAAGTGAGTCTTCTTATCACGTGTTACCTTCAGTCGGGCAGGATACAAGAAGGCATATTTGAGTTGTGCAGTCTGCAGCTTTTTGTTTACCGCTTGGTAGGAATAACCAGGCAAACTTATGAAGCAAATATAAACTGCAAAAAGTGCCAGCTAAGTTCGTTAATGCCAGACGTGATATCACCAATGAAGTAATGTTTGGGGTTCTGAGCAGTGTATTTGGGGATGGTATATTAGCTTACCTGTCAATAAGAGGATGGTATCTTGGGGTATTAGATTCAGGATTGTGACCACAAAGTCGTTTCAAAAGGAGAATTAAAAAAATATATATATACCCAGATGGATAAATGGCAATAATGAATTGATAACAAGGAAATAAAATGTAAAACTGTGCTACAAAAAGTAACTAAATACATTCAAGAATACATAAATATGCACCAGAGTTTCCAGAGAACTTCATAGGGTGAAGAAATGTGTGCAGAAATACAAACACTTTAAAAAAACGTGAATTTTCCATATGACATAGCCTTTACGCTAGATCATTCGGTTGTTTGCCTGATGCTTCTTCGTTGATTAATACGAACGTCTATAACTTCAAGCAAAAGGAGAAAGCTCAGTTTGTTGTGTGCGACATTCAATGGGCCAAACACCGCAGTTGTGCCTACTTTTCCTCCTTGTTAGGATGCTTGGATGACTCCACATCACTTAGGAATTGTTTAAATCCCGAACTCTCAAGAAAAAAGATATTTTATGCTGGAAGCCTTAGTCTTAGTTCACGTCTAAATTTTGCATGACCGGGACAAAATGAACCAGTTCAGTACAAGTCGGAATGACAGCGGAGTACTGGCACATGATATCCCGGTGACATGAAGTTACCATGTAACACTAGTCATGACTCAAAGAAAGCACATCTCAGCGTATGCCACCCACGTGAAACAAGTAAATCTGCTTCCTGTGGAGGGCCACATTTTGAGAGGAATGTTTCGTACCTCAAAACAGAAGTCAACCCTCATCCATCCCATTTATAATCCTCGGCTTTATGCAAACACTGCAGCCGTTCATTTCAATGTACTAAAAGTTTGTGGCCAGCCACCATCGGTTTTGACAGCTGTTCACCAAACTTTAAACCTTTTTTTTTGTTTTTCAGAAACAAACTCACAAATCTGAAGTTTGCTTTTGAAAACAAAAAAATAATGACACCTACACCCTAGGAGTTCACTCCTAAGGAATAGGGGTCATTATTTGTGTTTTCATTTTACTTGCCACCAGGTTTTTCCTGCCAGTGACAGACGGGGTAAAAAACAGACATTTCAGGGTCCATCCTACATCCTTCGGGCGGTGTAATGACCTTCTTCCGACGGCCCCATCTCGATCAGGGCATCATAAGTACTCTGTCAAGGGAGCATTCACAAATGTTAGCCCTGGGAGCTAGCATTTGTGTTTTTTGTAGGAACTATACAGTGTGTTGCATTTGTATACCATAAAGGGTCTATTTGTGTCTTTATTGAAACTAAAGAAAAATATCTACAGTCAGCATGTGCCAGGTTACTGGATTCTTTTCCAGGCCTGTTCTTTTTTATTTCAAAATTCATGAACGCCTTGATGAAGCCTGGAACTGTTCCGTCAACATTCAAACATTCAATAAAACCACATTACATTAACAAGCATTGGCACAGCCAATAGGTCTCGCCTTTGGGGCCTTATAACTGTTTAGGCAGAGCTATTGACTTTGCCAACGTGTTTAAGCTGTGCTGTAGAGAAGTGTGGCTGCTTTGCAGCATGCTGAAAAGTTGAAAAAAAAAAGTGCCAGAAGCATTTTTGTTACCTTATATATGACCAAGAAGGCATTATGTCCAACAGAACGACCATAATAAATAAGCATTGGCAAAGGCAATCGGTCTTGCCAATGTGAGGACTATTGGCTTTGTCAATATCTTTTAGTCATGTTGTATAGCAGTGTCATAGCTCTTTTTTCCCTGACTCTCAGCCATGCTGAACAGCAGGCATACTGCTTTACAACATGGCTAAAAGTCATTGACAAAGCCATTAGCTCTTGTATTGCGCGACATATTGGCTTTGCCAATGGTTGTTTTTCCTATGGCGTGGGGGGCAGGGGCAACACACACAACAACAGGATAGTGGATGGGAAGGAAGAAGCAACATAAACAACAGAACGGTGGGGGGTATAGTCCAAGTAAAGCACTCTCACATTATCATTGTAACAAGGCATGAAAAATGCAATGTACTCCATGTTTAAAGTAAATGAATGAAATGAAATGAAATGAAAGCAGTCTTATATTG
Source organism: Lissotriton helveticus (assembly GCF_964261635.1). NCBI lineage: Eukaryota > Metazoa > Chordata > Amphibia > Caudata > Salamandridae > Lissotriton > Lissotriton helveticus. Next base: position 878,068,670 of record NC_136071.1, on the reverse strand, counting down.
CGCAACTAAGCCCCATGGGCATCAAGGCGCCTAGCAAAGAAAATCATAAGGAGCGGGAACTAGATTACGGGTATGCCCTGGCAAAGAGCCATGTCTTTAATGCCTTCCTAAACGTCAGGACGGAGTGTTGTGTTTTGATTTCAGGGGGAAGGGTGTTCCACAGTTTAGGGGCCAGAGACGAAAAAGCCCTTCCTCCCCATTTAGCTCTTCGAAAACGGGGAACTGACAGCAAGTTCTTACTAGCTGAGCGGAGGTTTCTGCAAGGGGCGTAAGGAACCAGCAGAGCCTTCACCCCTCCTGCACCGTCGCCGGACAGGGCCCCATAAGTCAGGCAAAGGGTCTTAAAGGAGATCCTGGCCTGAATCGGGAGCCAGTGCAGGCTCTTCCTAGCAGCTGTAGCGGAAGAAAGCCTGGGAACATCGAGCACACATTTAGCCGCCGCATTCTGAACAGTCTGCAGGCGTTGCACGAGGCCCTTATTTATGCCGGCATAGAGAGCGTTGCAATAGTCGAGCCGCGAGGCAACCAGTGCAACCACAATCTGTTTGCGAGCTTGCAGGGATAGGTAGTGTTTAATTTTCCTAAGAATCTTAATAATACCCCAGCAGGTAGCAACCGTCCTATTTACCTGCTGTGTCATGGAAAGAGAGGGGTCAATCATCACTCCCAGGTTGCGAGCAGAGTCTGTAGGTGTAGGGCAGACTCCGAGAGATGGTGGCCACCATTCAGTTGACCAGATGTCCTTATTTCCGCCAAAAACAAGGACCTCGGTTTTCTCTCCGTTCAGCTTCAGGGAATTGAGAATCATCCACTGGGAAACTGCCTCCATGCAGTTCCTGAAGCTGCGAACGGAGGTACTGACCGAGTGGGAGAAGGACACCATAATCTGGGTGTCATCAGCGTATGATACCACCTCCATCCCATAAGATCTTACTAACCTGGCAAGTAATTGGGTCCACATAGATATTGAAGAGGGTCGGACTTAAAGCCGACCCCTGTGGAACCCCACATTGCACAGGAATGGACGGAGATAGGTACTCTCCCAATTTGACCTTCTGTTCCCTCTGATCAAGGAAGGAGGCCAGGAGACTCAATGCCGAGCCCTCCACCCCTATCTCCCTAAGACGAGATGTTAAAATAGAGGGAGAAATGGTATCACAGGCGGCTGTCAGGTCGAGCAGAACCAGAAGGGTGGTATGGCCCTGGCCGACCTCAGTGCGGATGTTATTTAGCACTACCGTGAGAGCTGACTCCGTGCTGTGACACCTCCGAAAGCCATGTTGGGACTGATCCAAAAGACCCGAAGTGTCCAAGAAAGCCGCCAGATGCTGATTTAGATGAGTCTCCAGCATCTTTGCTGGTGCCGGAAGCAAAGAAATAGGGCGGAAATTCTTGAGCGTTTCAGGGTCTAAGGTTGGCTTTTTTAAGAAAGGCTTAACCACAGCATTCTTCCAAGAAGATGGAAAAATACCCTCCAACATCGCCCGATTCATAATGTCCAGGAGAGGGGGCAATAGAACTTCCCTACAGTCTTTAGGAACTTTGAGAGGGCATGGATCCAATGGGGATCCCGACCTGGTCTTACTTAAAAGCAGGTCCAGTTGCTGAAGGGTAAGAGGTGGAAAATTAGACAAACTCACCGCAGGGTCCGTTGTTCCAGATCCTATAGGAGATGTAACCGAAGGGAGAAGAGAAGGCAACGATGCGCTTTGCAGTTCAAGGGCCGAGTAAAAGTCGGCAATTTTGGAGTAGAAGAATTGGGAAATCTTGGCACATAGCTCTTGGGAGCAGACAATGGGATCGGGAATTTGTAGGGTGCACAGGGAGTCTACAGTTTTGAAGAGTTCCCTGTGCCCTGTGAGAAGTAAAAGAGGCAGTTAAGTTAGAAAAATAGGCCTGCTTTTCTTTGATTACCTCTGCTTTGTACCCTTTAAGAAGAAATTTGTGCTTATCCCTCTCTCGATTATCCCAGCTCGCCCGCCAAAGCCTTTCCTGCTTCCTGCAGCCCTGCCTTAAAAGTCTGAGAGACTCTGAAAACCAGGGGGCCGAAGGTCTCTTCCTGGTAGAATAGCGAGATGAGACAGGGGCCAGGAGATCCACTGCCGTGGCGATGGAACTGGTGAATTCAAACGCCGCCGTACTAACATCCTTCGCTGTGGTAATTTCGGTATTGGAAATTAGATGAGCAAGAGTGTCGTTAGAGATCTTCCTATAATTCCGCTTGGGTTCTTGTTTACTGGGACCACTCAACTTGATAGCGGAAGGAGGAACCCGAAGTTCCATGGGGACAGCTAAGTGATCAGACCAAACCAGCGGGATAGGCAAGTCTGTCGTTAACCTATGGTCATTTGAGAACACCCCATCCAGAGTGTGTCCCGCCCGATGAGTGGGGCTATTGACCAGCTGCCACAGACCACAAGTGGCCATCGATTCCAAGAGGGAGAGGGTTTCCCTAGAATCTGGGTCTTCAAGCTGAAAATTCAGATCTCCCAAAACCGTCAGATGAGAACAGCCAAAGTAAGGTTCTAAGATGTTCAGAAGAGTCTGGCTGAAATCAGATCTGGGCCCTGGAGGTCTATAAATTAATATGCCCATAAATGAGGCAGAGAGGGGAGAGGTTATTGAAAAATGTAAGGCCTGAAGAGTATCCGAGGGAGCGGATAGGGTATTAATACGACAAGTATGGGATACCTTATATAGGATTCCCAACCCTCCTCCTATGCGTCCCACTCGGTCCATCCTGGCCAACGCATAGCCATCGGGTATGGCGTTCACCAGTTCAGGCCCAGAGGAATCAGAGGCCCAAGTCTCTGTAATAAAGACCCAAGTAGGCTTTCTAACAGACACAAAGTCACTGAAAGCAATATTGTTCTTCACCAGCGACCTAGCATTGATGAGAAAACCATTTTCACTCGTGACAGTGGGAGTAGGGAGTAGTTTAGTGGGAGGGCACAGATTAGGGGTGCGCACTGTTATAAACATACAATTCCTAGAAAAGCAACAGCAGCGAGGGGAATCCAGAAAAGCATCTGGAGGGCAAGTGAAATGACAGGGTAAATGTGAGGGTCTAAGTGCGGTTAAGTCATGGTATGAGTAAGTAAAGCTTACATGACTAGCGCCACCACGTTCATTTTCCTTCCCGCCTGACCCGTCCCCTAGCCCGTCCTTAGCGCGGATGGGCGCAGACGAGCTGGACTCTGGCGTAACTCCGGCGCGAGTACGACGCGCCCGCTGCGCGCATACGCTGCACGCTTGCATTACTGGTTGAAGAAGGGGTCTAGCGTGTCCGCCTGACCACTAGACCACTACCCAAAATGGCGCCCACCAGACGTCCCTTCCTACCCCCAAGATGGCGCCAGGTATCCGGTACACAACGCCGGGGACCCGCTGAAGCCGCGGTGTGCGTGACCTATTACAGTGCAGGTATGCGGGGAATAAGTGGCTTAAAAGCAGGGGAAAAGTCTAAATTAAAAATAATCCAAATGCAGCAAAACGGGGTTGAATTTAAAATTGCCGAGTATAACGCGAGTTCAGCAGGAATTGAAGCGCACGATGCCTGAGCGCTTAGCGTAATGATAGTTGCCTTGTCCAAGGCTGACCCACCTGCTTCACCACCTTAAATACAGATCTAGCGTGTCCGCCTGACCACTAGACCGCTACCCAAAATGGCGCCCACCAGACGTCCCTTCCTACCCCCAAGATGGCGCCAGGTATCCGGTACACATCGCTGGGGACCCGCAGAAGCCGTGGTGTGCGTGACCTATTACAGTGCAGGTATTCGGGGAATAAGTGGCTTGAAAGCAGGGGAAAAGTCTAAATTAAAAATAAACCAAATGCAGCAAAACGGGGTTGAATTTAAAATTGCCGAGTATAACGCGAGTTCAGCAGGAATTGAAGCGCACGATGCCTGAGCGCTTAGCGTAATGATAGTTGCCTTGTCCAAGGTCACATGAGGACACATGAGTAGGACGCTCAACTAGCAGTTCACGTACCTTTGTTTCCTGCTAATTTAATTGCTTATTGGCCAAATTTGGGGCTCCTAAGCTGCTGGAACTGTTCTGGCAGGTTAACAGAGGAAGGGGTGGAGCACAGATCTGTCTCTGCTGGAGTAGTTCATGCAATTCAGGTTTTTTTTCTTTGCATTCTGGGACCTGTATTTCTTTCTTTATTCAGTCATAAAGTGAGGACTACAAGCATCTGACTGCAAAGAAAAATAACCCTGACCTATATTAACTACTCCATGAAGTTGAAAACTCTGTGGGGCTTATTTACAAGCTGCTTGCGCCACTTTCGGGTCATTTTTAACATATCAAAAGTGATGTACGGGTGGCGCAAGTCGCTTGTAAATAAGCCCGTGTGCGGATGGTGAGCCTGCTTACTATCAGTGAACTTGAACTGGTAGCTTAACCAAAAAAATAAAGCCAGGGAAAAAAAGTAAGAAAAGAAGAAACATGAGTGGGAAAGAAAAAATCAACAAACAAGAAAAGGAGGCATCAAAATAAAACAAAGATATTTTACAGAGCTGTATCTGTTGACCCTAGTTGTCCCCATGTTTAGTGGCTCCTGTATTTGTACTTTTGTGTCTCGGGACTTCCATGAAAGGCAGAAGAACAAATGGCTGCTTGGACCAAGTGTCGGACGCAGCTCCCCCTTCAATCCCCGGCAGCTGGCTGGAGGAGGCCTTGGAATGTAGCATGACGTCACTACTCTATTGAAATACGGGAAGCAATGCTGCCTTAGAGTCAGCGTAGCCCACACTCACAGTAGTGTTAAAGACATGCTAAGTAATACTTTCACAAACGTGTGACTCCGTCTTAGAAGGCCGTGAATGTGCTTGTGGCTGAGAAGTGCAGGGGAGTAGGGCCAACAAGAAACAAAAAAAAGCTGTACGTGCGCAATGGGGTTAGGGGGGCGGGAGGTGGGTTGTTAAAGACTAAACAGACAGGGGCAAGAGGGAATTGAAGGAACAGGGATGGGACGGGTGAGAGGAGAAGAGAAGCAACATGAACGAGGAAAAAGGAGTGACTGAAAACACAAGCACTCATGGAGTGCTTAAACACCAAAAAAGTAGCTTAACAAGCATTGGCCGCGCGGAATGCATAGGTAGGGCTGCAGCGGGAGAGAGAGGCGGAGGGAGTTGCCGCGAGAGAGGAGCTTAATTACCCATGACAACAAAGGAAAGGCAGATGGCGGCTCTGCGCGTGATTGTGCGCGTAATCGCAAGCTTGAGGCCAGCAAAAGCCTGGATAGCACTTTGAAAACTCATTAATTAAATGTCTCGCCAGACCAGCCCATGCGCTGGCTCTAGCCAGACATAACAAGCATTTACAATGCAACGGTCTCGCCTTTGAAAAAGTTAGAGCTATTGGCATTGTAAATGACAACATTTTTATTCATGTGTTGGTTTTGAAAATAGATAAATAAATGGCACTGTCATTTACAATGCCAATAGCTTAATCTCTCGCAAATGCCCCACACAAACACAAAGACCCACACAGAGTCCCACAAACACACATACCTACATAGCCACACGCAGAGCCACACACACACCCAGAGCCACACACACATACACAGAGGCACATACACAGACACACACACAGCTACAGACACACACACACACACACACACACACACACAGCCACACACACACACTTCATCCACCCACTAAGTCCATCCACCTAGCCACCACTCAACTCCATTCATCCACTGACTCCAACCACCCAACTACACCTTGTCAATGGTAGTAAGCACTATATAAATACATTTTTACAACATAGTCCGGACAGTGGACTGCTCCAGCACAAAAGCAAGCACCAACCCAAATATCAACCAAAGTATTCAATTGTCAATAATCCAGCGTGCACTTTTCACATGCTCCGTCCTGAGAGCATTACCCTAACCTTGGGAAAAAAGTCTATTTTTGTCATAAATGAAAAAGCACCGCTGCAAAAGTAAGTCTCCTCAAATCATGGGAGATTAAATAGTCTTTGAGATGTCCTTTTATAAAGACGCTGAGTCGTGATGTACAACGTTCAATGTTCTTTTTAATAATCCACTTATAGACAAGACATCAGCCAACGCGTTTCGTTCTGTCACCAGAACTTCTTCAGGGTGCAATCGATGTGTCAAGGCGTTTGATATTTCAAAAACGAAATTCTTTTTCAATGTTTTTCGTTTTCCTGATATTTTGTAATGAATTATCCTAATGTGGTGGGCCCAAAGGTCTTAATATATCGAATAATTTCCAAATGGCGGTCCGAATTTTATGTATTGAAAGTCGTGCAAGGCATTAACCTCATACGTTCGGACGATCATTAAATATGATCCGGAGGTCCCACCTCTATCTCCTTGCGGCAGTTGCCTATGGGGTCGATCCAGATATCCCCAAATCGGCGTCTCAGGATTTATGACAAAACTATATAAATACAGTTACAAAACAATACATAAAACGAACTTGTGCAAGTACATGACACCTTAATGAATCACAATCACTTGCTCTGCCTTGATCCAGGCGTAAAAGCAACTTATAATTAAACAAGAAGAATCCTACTACCTGTGTAAAAGGGGAAGGGGAGGGGGGGGAACACTCAGTGTTGTGTAAAATACCCCTCACACACCAACAGGCCCCTTGGTGTCATGCTTCATCATCGGGGTCTTCGCACCCCGCTGAAGGGATGCGGCACGCTTCGACCTGTGACTACACGGGAGCGTTGACAAATCAGACTATGTGTGGTGTGTGTTGAGTGCAAGTGAAGGGTTTGGATGTGAGTGGGAGGTGTAGTGATGAGTTAAAAAGTACCTGGCTAGTGGGTGAAGTAAAAAAAAATTTTTATTAAATACCCCTAGCTGGTGCTGTTAAAAGATGTGCAAAGGAACGAGGTTGTTTGTCTTAATTAGGGACAGAACCTCTGGTGTGCGTCGACATGTTTCGGTACGGGTGTACCTTCTTCAGGACGGGGCACAACTCCCAACCCTACTCACGTTTTTCTAAAGAAAATGGGTTTCAATTTATTTTTAAATTTATTTTTAAAAAAATGATTACACTCATTAAAGGTGGCTATAATGTGCCTACAGCGGTTATCTGGTACATGTATTTACATGTCCTGAAAAAAGAAAAAACCATTAGGTTTGGTTACCATCGAGGGTTGGCTCAGACAGGTGCAGTCACCTGGAGCCCCAAACAGTTCATTAAACCTGTAAAGGAAAAAATGACATACAACACATAACACATACAGACATATAAGACACACTTAGGGTTTTTGTTTTTTTGTTTTGTGAACATACTTGTGGTCTTGGTTGGCTATTACCTCATGAGCAAAACTCTGGCATCAAGGTAGGTAGGTGGATCCACAATCTATAAGAATAGAGGAGTGGATTCAGTGTTGTCGTTTTTACTCACTTTTCAACTCCTACAGAGGCCCGATATTGTTTTAGAGAAATACTCACGAAATCCGCCTATATTGGCCTCCTTCTACCACCTTGTGCTGCTCCGCCGTGAATGGATTGCGGATGAGCTAGGCGGTATAAATAAGGGGTTAAGGCGTGTTATTATTGGTTAATAGGCGGAAACGGTAAATGACCGTGTATGGGCGATACCTGTGCGGCCCTCCACGTATGTGGTCGGGTCACATGTAGCGTGTACACCTCTGTTATTCGTTTATTACCGGGTTCTGGTAAGTCCAAATAAGGACTTTCCGTTCATTATCCACTTACTGGCTGCCCCATGGCTCGCGCTGATCAGTAGCCCATGTGATGCCTCTGCCGCGTAGTTGTCTTCCCTTCGCGCATGCGCACTGGCCGGTTCTCCGGTGCTCTCTCGCGCATGCGCACGAACCGAATGTCGACTGAGTGTGCGCGGTGGAGTTAGGAAATCGGCGCTAGTCACTGAGGAAGATTTGTGTTCATTCAGCCGAAGTATATCCTTACTCCTGGTGCACCTGGTCACTGATTATGGCAAATAATTAAAACATTCGTTTCAGTTAGCAGAAACCGTGTCTGCTTGTAATTTATAAGCATTCTGTGTATATATATTCCAAACTTAAACGATATGATAACGGTACAGAGAGTGCTACATGTGGTGGCCCAACGGTTTAACGTTGATCGGTCAGTGGGGAGGGTTCTTAGGCGTCCACTAATTGGTCCTCTTTTGTTGTGGGGGTTATTTGGAGACTTGGCTCCACGGTATGTCGTCATTGAGTCCCGTGATATGAGTTGCCAGACGGAACACCCAGCGTTGTTCCTTTTGGAACAGGCCTGTCTCTGACGGTAGTCTCTCGATGACGGTCCACCGTAGATCGTTGATGCAGTGCTGGTACGACAGGAAATGTGCTGCCATCTTGGTTGTTGTTTTTTTACAGCGTATGTTACTTTTGTGTTCCCCTATCCTTATCTTGACGGGTCGAGTGGTCATGCCCACATACTCTAGTCCACATGGGCAGTTTATTAAGTAGATCACGTTCTTTGTATTGCAGTTTGAGAATTGGCGTTGTTCCCATCTCGTGCCATTTCTGAAGGTTAGATTTTTACTCTTCTGGGTTTGGTGGCAACAGCTGCAATCGCCACATGGGAAGTGACCCTGTATGCCAGTAACATTGTGTCTCGCCGTCTTGTTTTCCTGTGGTCTAGTGTGGACCACTATGTCCTTTATGTTTTTGCCCCTCCGATGAGCATGCATCGGTTTCTCAAAGCTCAGACCTCCACAGTTCAAAATACCCCAATGTTTATCGATGACCTTTGACACTTGGTTTGATATGGTGGAGTAGGTTGTCACACAGATTGGTCTTTTATTTGTTTCTTTTTCATGGGGGTTTTCTTGTATAAGTGCCTCCCTGTGATTGTTTTTTGCACGCTTCATCGCTTTCTCGATGGTTCTGGTGGGATACTGCCTCTGGATGAGTTTAGATCTCAAGTCTTTCGCTTGTCGGTTGAATTCACTCAGTTCTGTGCAGTTCCTCCGCAGTCTCAGGAATTGCCCATAGGGCAGATTCTCCCTTAGGTGTCTGGGATGGAAACTATCGTAGCGTAGCAGGCAATTCCTGGACGTCGGTTTGAAGTGGGTGGTGCTTTTCAGCCTCCCGTCCTCGCTGTAAATGTTCAGATCTAGGAAGACCATCGATGTGTTTGAGACGGTACTGGTGAACTTTAGATATTCGTTCTGGTTATTTAGCCAGGTTACAAAATTCAAGGCGCTGTTGACATCGCCGTTCCAGATGATAAAAATGTCATCAATGTACCGTCTCCAGGTGCCAATCTGTAAACGGTAAGGGTTGCTTTCATGTAGGATCTTTTGTTCCTCTAAGTGGTAGACGTATAGTCCTGCTAAGCTTGGGGCAAAAGTGCTTCCCATACTTGTTCCATGGGATTGTAGATATGGTGTCTCCTTGTACTGAAAAAAATTGTCTTTCAGGGCCATGGTGATACACTCTAGGACCAGGTTTCTTGGTGTCTGGTATTTCCAAGTGTGGCTGAAGAGTACCTCTTCAATGATCTCTAGTGTCTCTTCATGGGGCAGGCTTGTATATAGGCTCTCCACGTCGAGGCTTACCAAGAGCTGTGTGGTTGGATCAAAAGTTGTGGCTTCCAGTAGTTGTAGGACTGATTTGGTGTCCTTCAGGTACGTTTTTGTTGCTTGTACCATCGGTCTAAGAAAGGCGTCTGAGAATTTCGATAGAGGCTCCAGGATAGACCCAATCCCAGACACTATTGGTCTTCCGGGTGGGTTGTCGATGTCCTTATGTATCTTAGGGATACAATAAAAGTATGGTATCCTAGGGGTGGGTTGTTGCAGGAAGTCAGCTTCCTTCTTACTGATCCAGTCATGGGCTAGTCCTTCCTCCACCATACCTCCAATCCTTGCTCGAAGTCGTTCTGTTGGATCACTTTCCAAAATGTTATAGTTCCGTTCGTCGGACAGAAGACGTTGGCATTCTTCGTCATATTTCTCAAGGGTTTGCAATACTATTGCTCCCCCTTTATCAGCAGGTTTGATGACTACTGCGCAGTGGACGCCTGGGGAAACCAAAAAAGTACTAAGACCCCACACTAGCACTTAGCAATTTCCAGCCGATTGCCGGACATCCAATCACGAGCAGTGTGAGAATGTGAGATTCTTGATTAATAACTTTGGGTAGGGGGGCAGGAACGGACTCCCACAAAGGTATAAACTAGTGACCTGATTAAAACAAGATTGAAAGGGAAAATCTGAGGTTCACTTGTAGCATCAATGGAACAAACCACTAGGCTTATTACCAAGTGCTAATCAAGTATTTAAGCAACATTAAAACAGCAAGAAAGGCAAGAGAGCAACATACAGTTAATGATTAAACAAGATTGAAATTATAAAAAGTGGATAAAAGTACCAAGTCATATGATTTTTTGAAGAAAAATATTTTAAAAAACACCCACTGGAACAAAGGGGTTGTAAAAGTCAATGTTAATTTATATGTATTACCCAAAGTGACTACCAGAGACTCACCAAAATGAAAACAAGAAAGATTAACAGCAAACTGCCTCACAGAGGCCGGGATTGACACAGCAGAACCAGTTACCTTTGGCTCACAGAGGGCGGGAGGGCATGGTCAAAGTTAGTTTCCTTTTAGGCCAGTACACTCAAATGATTTCATTCTTCCTTGCCCTCTTCCTTATGTGACTCAAGCCACTACTCCAAGGAGCTTCTTCCTATGTTCAAGAGACCCAATTTCTTCAGATGCTAAATCACGTTCTGGTCACTCGAAAATCACCAAACAGTTGGGGAAGGCTTCTAAGATCGTGGCCACGGTTAAACAGCAAGAGCCAGGCTCAACCACTCACTCCAACTATGGCTCCAGCACAGTACCTAATGCCCACTCATTTGCTGGTTCATCTTGCAAGATGTGCTTCTTCAGCCTTAAATCTCCATGCGGCAACTGAAGGCCAGCAGGTCCAACACTTGAGAGCACATCACCAGATGGAGTAGAGAGGAGAACACGCCCAGAGCTCAAACCTCTGCCATGAAAACACAGCAATAGGTTCTTTCAGGGCTGTTCTTTTCCAGTCCTGTTCTATTCTGAGAAGGAGGAGGGGGCAGCTTTTCTTCTAGCCCACACTACCCAGTGATAAGTGATCATTTACGGTGCAAACTAAAGAAAATATCCATGACTAAATGAGATGACTTCTTCAGTACTTTCTGTTGCTCCCAGTAACCCTTGCTTTGGAGGAGGGGTGTCTTTGAGAATTACAGACACCCAGAGCCTGTGTGCATCGCTTGGAAGAGTTTCCCAGGGACTGTCTTAACAATGAGAGAACTCCCCTTCTAAACTAAGACTGGTTAGTATTTGATTCTATAAACCACTATTGTTCCCAGCCATAATTCTTAAAATGTGCTAATAAGTATTGCGTCTGACCTTCCACTTATTCACCATGGGTTGTGGCAGATTCTTCATTCACAGAACAAAGCTTTGGAACTTCCTCTCCATGGACCAAAAGTGTTAATCGGAATGAAGTTAAATTTCTTTTCACTTAAATCTCTATCCTGACAAGACAGTCAGTCCAAAGCATATAGATATGTATCTATGTATAGTGTGCCTTACAGCCTTACAGACTGAAAGACTCCCATATGCCGATATCTTGAACTTTTTACTGGATATATTTAGAAGTTTCTACCCCCTATCTTATATGTGGATGCGCCCGCTCCGGTGAACCTTTAATCTAAGCATATATTTAGAGGCTACTACCTCTAATCTGATGTGTGGAAGCGCCCACTCCGGTGGCAACTAATCAAAGCGGAGGACGCGGTCTACTGCCACACACATATTATTCAGAAGCACATTAATATTGGAAGGACTGATTCCGTGAAGAATTAGGATTCAAAATATTTTAGCACCTTTTGGTTTCACCAATCTACAGATCATAAAAAGAGAGACTGCCCTGACGAAGTCCATTGGCTGCAAAGCTGGACGAAACACGTGTTGGCTTGGCATTGGCAATGACCAATATATTATGAAAATATTGGAAGATTAGTACTGAGTGACTGAAAGAAAATGAAGAAATAAAGAAGAATTTGAAAAATACTTCTACTGATATTTACTGTTATTTGATAGAAAAGTATTCTATTGTTGACTGATCCTAAAGATAACCCCCTAGTATTGCTAAAGTGGAGAATTTCTATATCACAAATGAATTTAAACTCTGATTAAGAGATATGACTGGTACAAAGTTTACCCTCATGATATTAGGCCAGTTGAAAGATGGGTCTTGCTCGTCCTACATTCATAATGAAATACATCTCAAAGATCAACAATCCTCAACCTGCATTTGTGTTTAAATCTGTGCCCACTACCTATCCATGTTTAACCAGTATTTGTGATGAAATACTAGCTGCAAGTGTCACAAATAGACCGTACAATTCCCATAAACAGCATTGTGCCTCAAAGCATAATACAGTTGTAAATCAACGAGTACATGGAGTGCATGTTTTCTACTCATCCTTCATATAATTCTCTTAAAAGGAACACTGATTTAGCAAAAATGTAATACATTGCTATTCATTAGGAATTAGCTGCCATGAGGGCCCCCACCTTGTGAGGCCAGCATGACTGCAGATGGTTGAGTGATTTACCATGCTGTGTTAAGCTAGCTTTGAGAAAAACCAGAAACAAAGAGACGGTTTCTGGGAACCGAGGACATCAGTTTGGTGCAAGGTATTTGTTCTTCGTTATTCTTACATTTAATGTTCTGACTTCTGGAATTTATTTTTAAAGTGTCCTTTCTTCTATCTTATTATTTCTGTCTTCAAAATAACATTATTGCTTAAGGGGAAGCAGGTTGGAACTGGCTATTATCCAAGGTGGCTACTCTTCTTTGATGTTCCTACCTCAGTTATGTTTTTCACTGCCCAAACACCAGGTGGATCACTGGACCAGATAATGTGGAGGCCGTGGAGCGCTGGATGGAGCTTGATTCCTAAGCTGGCCCGAGACCGATAATTCAGAAATGAGCACTCCCTTTCAACCTTGTCATTTAGATGAGGGAGAGTGTTGCATGAATACTGTGATTCAGTAACAAGTTGAGAGTCGTTCACCCTTGCTTCTGGGATTGAGGTCGACAAGTGTGCAAGATTACCACCCCCTTTTGTACCGCTTTTGGCCACCATAAGTGTGGCAGGGTATGCTCAGACGTGAGTCCCTTGCTCACTTTGCCACTGGATTCAAGCAAGCCGGGCTGAAGACGGCTGTAATGCCAGAAACCGGTCCTCGGAAGCTTGGTTCCGGTCCAGGGAAGGCATGGCTTGGCAGTTCGGGCTGGACTGTTCCCATGAGGCACAGGGTCAGACTGATTTGCATATAGCCATGTCTGAACTGGGGTGGCAGAGTGGGCTAAAGAACGGTGATGGATTAAACCCAGATCTTTTGACTGGGTGTGAGTGTTTGATTGGTTCAGATGCTCCGTCCATTACCACCCCCTTTTGAACCGGATTTTGTACCCTAGCAGCCTGCGCCACGTGTATGTCTTTTGGACCCCGGACCGTAACCAATCACAGAGAGACATATTGGTGCTCTGGGGCACATGACAGAGGAGGAACTCGCTGAGGAGGCAGTGACCGGAGGTCACAAGTGTGTCCTCAGCTGACCATCGAAGGCCATTCCCACCTTGTGGGCAGTAGGCACAGCTTCTTCCTTCACTAGTATCAGAGAGGACAGTTTACAGTTCTAAGGAGTACCCAAAGAGCCATTTTATCTGGTGTTTGTGGCCTCAGGGAATTCAGAAACTCTTGCGGGGCCAGCATGACAGCCGATGGATGAGTGATTTACCGAATGTATGACGTTACAATGCATACATTTTCAATGTATACCTTTACAACGCAGTTTAAAAAATTACTATTCTAACTCCATTGAGTGCAACAGTAGGGTAAGTGTTGGATAGTGTAGGGGTTAAAATGACTATTATAACCCCAGTAAGTGTAAAAGTAGTGTAAGTGTCGGATAGTGTAAGGGTACTATGCGTTGTAATGACTTGCGATGTAATGCCTACGTTGTAGTGACATGCCTTGTAATGACATGCATTGTAGTGACATGTAATGTAATGGCTGCGTTGTAATGACATGCGATGTAAAGGATGTTGCGATGTAATGACTGCTATGTAAAGTTAGTGTGCTGTAATGACTGCGTTGTAAAAATTGTTTCCCGATTTACCATGCTGTGTTAAGCTAGGGTTGAGAAAATACAACACCATGTACATCAGTTTGGTGCAAGAGACATACAAGTGGGAAGGAAGATTCTTCAGACGCAGTGGAGTTGCCATGGTGTGAACACACCATCCTCAAGTTTATTAATGCACCATATGCTAACTTAAGAGTAGTCCTCAACCAGAACAGAGGCTACCATATATGCTGTGGGACGGAAGGTGGAAGGATTATCAAATGGTATGGTGAGCAGGTGTCAACAGCGTGGTCGGAGGCAACTAAAAGGCTGGGCGCTAGCAGCTTTGTTGGAGCTCTGTTTGAACTGGCATATAGAAAAAAACATGCTGTCTGTGCCATGCGAAGTGGGAATAGCACCTCAATATGCTGTATAACTAAAGGAAAGAGGCCCATCTTAGACGACATGGAATGCCAAAATATGATTCTGTAAGTGCACTGCTGCAGATGGTAGATGTTGTGTTGAGAGATCTTGTCGAGTCTCCAGAAGAGACAACACAATGGGCAATGCATTGAGTATACAAGTTTCAAACTCGAAGAGAGGATGGCTTGGCACAGCCATGATGGTTGTCTACGATTCAAGAGAGAACCAAAAAAGGGAATGCATAGGAAATCTGATATGTAACATTTGTCACTTCCCTGTCTTCACTGACATTTTTCAACTATCATTCTTACAAAATGGGTGTCGCTAAAAGTTAAGAAAACGCCAGAGGCTAAGGGTGTTGAGGCGTCACAGGGATATCTAGACCAGCTGAAGGTGATGCATGAAGCTCACAGATTGGTCCTCTTTCACAGCAAAGTGGCTGGGCTGTTTATGCAAGGTTTGGAGGGGTTTAGAGGTCTACGGTGACAAAGTGATACGTTTCCAGGGGCTGGTGCCCTCAGCTTTGGTGGGGACATAGGCATGGCAGTAGTCAGGTGCTGTCTTCTCAGTGGGGATGGGTCTGGGCGTGTTTAACTGTGAGTGAATGTACTCATTGACCGCATATATTTGTTACATCGACCTATGCTTTTTGACTATCCGATCTCTTTCTCCTTTGGGCTCTTTCTGAGCCAACGTACAGCTAGTTTATTTTCCGGGGCTATAATAATTCTGCAGTTGTTAAGGTTAGTAACTGACACTACGGAGACCAAACTGAGAAATGTTGTAAATACTCCTCCTGACTGGATATTTGTGAGGCTCTCTCTCTCTGCTGCTGCTTTTCCATAAAAACGATTTCATAGGGAATATGTATTGCTTAGGTTGAAAAAATGTGAATAAGAAATCCACTGAAGGTTAAAACCTGGCTATGAGCACAATCAGATTACATTTTCCCCTTATAAAAAACGCCCTGCCTTGCTGCGGCGGATGTAGCAGTTCGCTTGGCTCCTGCTTATCTGCAGAGGCGGTCCCTGGCGTCTCTGGTGCTGGTAATGATTGTTTTCACGAACAGGAAAAAAAAAACCGGCAAAGCAAGGAGTGGGCGCGAGCTCCGCTCACCTCAGGTGACCCATAAGCCGAGTTTCTGAGTCTGTGTGCTGACGTAGTTGGGTCACGAGGAGAGCGTTAGGGAAGGTCAACAAAGTACTAAGAAACAAAACAAAAAGATTATGTTTCTTGAGGGCATATAATAAAACGTGTCTCGTGTTTTTTTGCACCCAAATTCCCTTCTCTGCCAGCATGCGGAATGCTTAAACATGTTTGCATCAGAGCTAAAGAAACTCAGCGGCCGTTTTCATTTCGTGGAGGGTGTCCCCGTAGCACCAATAAAGGTGCTCCCCCTGGGTCATACCACCACACTGAAACAGAGGGAAAGGTACATGTAGGGGGACAGAATCATGAAACAGAAACTTCACAACGACAAGACTGCGCCTTTAAAACAGCTGCTAAAATCAATGCCAGGAAAATATGCATCCTTGAGCAAAATGGCCAGTCAGGTGCCCACTCTACCTAGACATCAGAACCATTTCATACTTTACAACTCTGGCAGGCTGAGGCTGATTTCTCGTGCTAAAGCAATAACCATTGTAAAACTGGGCGGATATTTAACATTCTCGAGAGGCACCTGTCATGATTATATATCTCGCGCACGTCATCGGACATGTGTATTTACAGAAAAAGGCCTATATGGCCAAGTTGCAGTTGACTGCACATAAGCATTTCCATTATCCATTAAGTTTCCCAATATGCTGATGAAACGTAAATTCTTTATGACATGTTGGAGTGTGTTCCTACAATAATAATCCCTGTGGCTTGTGCATAACTCCATGTGCAGTTTAATATCATTTATAGGTCTGGCCATTGTTGGTAGGTCTCGCCAGCCTTGTTGATAATAATAAAAAAAAAAAATTTAAATCAGAAATAAAATACATGCATACATACAGGGCCAATGGGTTAGCCCTTTTCATCCATTCTCTGTTCACTTAAATGTTGCTTTCACTTGGGTCAATGGGTTAATGAACGTCCGACATTGGCCCACCTGCACTGTGAATTACGGCGTTTTACTGATCACACATGCACATATAGCTACAAATAAGTGCCAGGGATAGTGGTCAACACTATACTTTGACTATGCTTTCTTTCCATTCTTTAATCTTTGTATTATATTTTTCTATTTATCTCTATGTGCTTAAATTAAACATGCAGTTTACAGCAATGGAAAGCCACTAGCACTTTTCTTTTGCACCCATTGGAATCATATTTTCCTTTTTCATATTTATATTGATTCCTTTTGGCAAGTACATCTGCTTGCTCGGAAGCACCTGTACTGTTCTATTAAAATTAATATGCCACATGTATGTATGTATATATGAAAATTTGCTAATAAAAACTGTTGAAATAAAAAAAAATATATGCCATTCTTGTTTAAATTTACATAAAAAAGTAAAAATAAACCACCACCATTTTGCCAAGGACAGGCCTATCGGTTTTGCCAATGCTTGTTACTATCTACATGGCCTTCCACCTGGATAAAATTATGGTGTATTCTGCAGATTCAACTTAACATACTCAACACGTGAAAGTAGTGGTATACAGAACTGGAGATGTAAAACTGGTTCAGTAAAATGTTGTTTCCACAAGATACTATTATAGGCGCTATTAAAGGATATTACATACTGATAACATTGTTCAGTCAACTTCCGGTTAATAATACACATAAGCTCGTCTGATACTGCCTGGTTTAGCACACGCTGAGGAGCCTCCACGAGCAAGGTGAACACTGCATTCCAAGAAGAGACGAGATTGTATACAAGGGTAAACAAGCACAAGGAAAGCCAATAGTTCTTGATTAGGACAAGGTGCCTCTGGATACACCCATCCACGTTGTCACTCATCCACCTGTCAATGTACACGTCCATGTGCACAATCATTCATCGCCCAAACACTTATTCATTCCTGCACTCATACCTTCATTTACCCACCTCTTGTAAGGACCGCTACTGAGCTGAAGGGAAACATGCCCAATGGGCATCAATGTGGTGCTGAGGCCAACTGTATCGCCAATAAGACTCAGATACTCAAGGGGATAGAGAGCTCAATCTAGAGTGATAATGCGATGGAGTGTAGCAAGGTCAGTGATGTGCAATGTGTGAGATTCCAGTGAAGTATAGGATATTAGTGATAAGAAGGTGAGACTCCACTAAAGTGTATGAGGGCAGTCATGTGAAGTAAGACTCCAGTGAAGTGTGAGAGGGCAGTGATATGCAACAAGTGAAACGCTAGTGAAGTGAAGAGTGATGTGCAATGAACGAGACTTCAGTGAAGTGTATGAGGACAGTGATGGGAGGATGAAACCCCGCTGCAGAGTACAAGGGCAGTAATCTGTAGGTGAGACCATAGTGAAGCACAAGCGGATAGTGATATGCAAAGCTTGAAACTAGCGTGAAGTGAATGAAAGCAGTGACATGCAATGTTTGGGACACCAGTGAAATGTATGAGCCCAGTGATAGAAGATGAGACTCCTCTTACCTGCATGAGGGCAGTGATGTTCAGATGACAGGCTAGTGAAACACAGCCAAAGCTGATAGGTAGGTCTGTCTTTGTTATAGCGCATGAACAACTCGCAACATGCATACTCTATTGCACAGGCAATCTTCTGGGCACACGTGTGCTGAGAGACAAGTTACATCCAGTGCTCAACTGGAGCCAGCAGTTGCAGGTGAGGCCAGTGGCATTTATTTTTTGGGGGACCGGTACTTGTTATTTCTCATCAAACTTTGAACCAGAGTGGGAGATAAAAACACAAAAAAGGAGGAAAGAGCAAGGAAGAGAAAGATCGAAAAATAGTGACCACAGTAGAAACCACGGATAAACAAGCATTTACAATGCAATGGTCTCGTCTTTTTTAAAGTTAGAGCTATCGGCATTGCTCATGACATTATTTGTAAAAGATATAAATAAATGGCATTGTCATGTGCGCAGCCTACGCTAGCCAAGACCTAAAAAGTTTGTCATTTACAATGCCAATAGCTCTAACTTTTGCAAAGGCGAGACCTATTGCATTGTAAATGCTTGTTTATCACTTCGTAGGTGCTTAAAAGAAACTATGGTTTGGAGGCAGGTTTTTAAAGAGCTATGCATACGGTGTGAGATTGTCAGATGTATCTGACTTTAATTGTGATTATACTAGTAACCATTTAATGGCTATTTAAATAGCACTTACTATTTTGTAATTCATTTCTTTTATAGCACTACTCATTCCATTGTAGGGTATTAGAGTCCTTCACAACGCACATACCATACAACCAATTAATCATACAAGTGGGTAAACCAATGTACAGACAATGTTACATAAGACAATGAGCGATACAAGGTGTAGGAGGCACATATAATTCATACCTTTAGGCATTATATGTTAAGAATGCTTAGTTTACCTGCATTAATATCCCCTAAAAATTGCTGCGCACACTTAGAATTATGAAGCGTGTGCCTTGACTTCAAAAGGAATTTTAATTTGGAGCTTGTTTGCGGCAAATTAATTAAACCAGGTCAGAATGTACTGCTACATGTGACCAACTTTGTTGCCAATCTGTCGCTTAGCAGAAGAGGATAATTTAACTCCCCTTTTCATGAATCCGCCCCTAGTGACTCCACCCCTTTCTGCTGCTGCACCTTGACCTTCAATTGATGGGATCCCGCAATGTGTTTTTTCTCCTTTTCAGCACTGTTGCATAGTGTAAACAATTTTATGTTTCTTTCAATTGAACCTCACTCCTCTTTTGGCAGTTCCCCTTTCCTCCGGGTTCGCCCTCTGCACTGGGCAGCATTGACAGTTGCCGGATAACATGGGGGATGAGAAGAAGCCGGACTGGGAGGGGGCAGAGGAAAGACTCCTGCACCCAGGGGTCGAGGAGCACAAATCAAGGCGACTTCGCAGACTGATGGACAGGGACCATCAAAAGGGGTAGCAGAAAGGGGGCAACAGGGACTAAGAAGTCAACAACTGAAGATGAGACAACAACCAAAAAAGCCAGTTCGAGGTGCAAAGGCAAGTTTGTTCCCGCCAGCGGCCCCTCCAGCACAGATGTTGTGGCTAAGGCTTCAGTACCAATATCTTCCGGCAGTGTAGCAAGTTTTACCACCAAACCATCAAAGTCCCCGGTGGGCTCATCACCCGGGGAGCTG
Source organism: Lissotriton helveticus (assembly GCF_964261635.1). Lineage (NCBI taxonomy): Eukaryota > Metazoa > Chordata > Amphibia > Caudata > Salamandridae > Lissotriton > Lissotriton helveticus. The sequence continues at coordinate 878,048,892 of NC_136071.1, read as the reverse complement.
AACGCCATCTCTCCAATTTCACCCCGACCACCACCTCACAGCAGCGAGGATGATACAACAGCCGCAAAAGCCAGTTCAAGAGGAAAAAGCAAGTCTGTTCCCCTCCAGCAAGGACGGGGTGGCTAAGGCTCCGGTATTCCCCTGGCAGTGTAGCAAGTTCTGCGACCAAACCATCAAAGTCCCCGGTGTGCTCATCAACCCGGGAGTTTATCTCAATCCCTCCAATTTCACCCCGACCACCACCTCACAGCAACCAGGACAAGTCTTTGAGGGATGTGACGAACGGCGTACGGCTCCACGCGGACTAGATCTCGTGGGCTGTGGAAGACGTGAACCCCTTAATTAGCGACATTATTCGCGGCATCAAAGAGCACCCCATGTTTGCAAATATCGAGAGATTGCCCACGGGCAGCTACTACATGAAGGTGAGTGCACAGTGGGGAGCCTAGCCTGGGGTGGCTTTCTATCTCAAGGAGCAGATGTGGTTTAACTGTGGAGCTGCCGACTTTGGGACTTGCGAACCAGGTTCAAGCCCCGGTATTACTTTAAAAAAAAAACTTAACTTCCTGTGATTCGTTTGTAAAAATGTTGTTGCCCGTACTCCTGCATAAATATGATGCAAAGGCACACACCGTAAATGATAAACGCAAGTGAAACCAATTTGTGAGACATGCATTGTTCTTGTAGGACAAACTGAAAGTCCCAGTGACGTTAAAAGCCCCGTCCTTTTCAGACTGGGGTGTGTGTTTTGGACTGAGAGAAAGAACCGATAAAAAACATGCCACTCAATCCGAAAAAGACGGGGCTTACATCGTCACTGGGACCTCTTCTCCAATGGCTGGCCAGCGTTTAGGAGGCCAGCCAATGGAGAAGAAGGGCGGGGTTAACCTCGCTACTAAGAGACATAGGATCTCGCCAGCGAGACTGCACATGCGCAGCCTACGCTAGCCGAGACCTAAAAAGAACCTAAAGGAGTGAGATGGTGGTGGATGAAAGCGGCATACGGTGGAATCAAGACTACACAGCCTTAGTATTCTGTAATTCGGACATTTGAGAGCATCAGCTGTATGGTTCTGAGCAATACTTTGGGTTCAGGCACTCTTTCTTTTACAAATTAAGCTCTGCCTATATCTAGGTATAAATACACAAAAGGCAACTCACACATAACACGTCTACACAAAAAGTACGTACATGTACAAATAGACAGACAAACACATCTTTATTATCCTACACAAGTAAGCGCACACACTTTGACAAGTGTATGAATGTATGTGTGTGGAGGGGTGTGTATGTTCAGTGAAAAAAACAAAAAGCTTCTTGTGATGTTATAGTTAGGTATGGTAATAATGCCTGACTTTATATTTTTTTAAAACCCTAGAAAGTCACTGAAAAAACTAAGGTTAAACTGATGTTACAGTTGAGCCTTGTAATAATAGACAAAATATTGTTTTAGAACAAAAACACACTGAAATTCATCAGTTACAATATATTGAGCTATCTATAACTTACACCCACGCCTTGCACTGCAATAATCTCACATATTACATCGCTCATGACCATAAATTACTTTATTGATTAGATCACCAATGACATCTCAAATGACATCATTTATGATATTTCTGATGACCTCATACAATCACTGTCACACCGTCCAAAAGGGTTTTACATTTTAAATAATTCTACACATGCCCCTGATTTTCTATTCACCTGAATAAAATTGCCCACTTAAATACTTCACATGAGCCGCAATTTTGAATGAAGAGATTTCGAAGTATACATGTGTTCATGTATACATGTGCTACTTTAAAGACACTTTCTTTCCGGTCCTATGGACCACAGTACTTAGTTTTGTAAGATGCACTGCACAAGTTCCTGTAATGTGCCCAGTGGCAAACAACTTTAGAGTGCACAGTGGCATACGATTTTAGAATTATTTGAATAACGGGTTTATTTTCTTTTAAAATGATATTTTTTATATTTTAAGAGGCCTAACTATAACATTAGTATAACCTTTATTTGTCTCAGTAAATTTCTAGGCTTTTTTAAAGGAAAACTAGATATTATCTTCATACCTGTTAGTAATGGGGGTCTGTAGTTGGCAATGGTTTGCACCTTTGTCCAAATAGGGACCCTTGCTTCTAGTCAGGGAAAGGGGGATACACTCCTAAAATCACCCCTGCTCACCCCCTTGGTAGCTTGGCGCGACCAGGCAGGTCCCCGGTAGCTTGTCTCCTTTCTGGTGAAGAATTGGCTTGGTAGTTTGGTCTGCCCTGTTCCCATGATGCACTGGGCCAGGGACGGACTAATTTGCATATAGCCAGGTTCTGAGCTGGGATGGGGCAGTGAGCTAAATAACGGTGATGGATCAAGCCCTGATCTTTGGACTGGGTAAGAGAGGTCTGCTTAATTCAGACACTCTGTTCATCACCACCCCCTTTTCTGAATCGTTTTTGGCCACTACAGGTGTGGCAGGGTATACTCAGACATGAGTCCCTTGCTCACTGCTCCATCAGGATTCAAGCAAGCCGGGCCGACGAGGCTGAAATGCCAGAAACCGGTCCCCGGTAGCTTGTCTCCTTTCTGGTGAAGAATTGGCTTGGTAGTTTGGTCTGCCCTGTTCCCATGATGCACTGGGCCAGGGACGGACTAATTTGCATATAGCCAGGTTCTGAGCTGGGATGGGGCAGTGAGCTAAATAACGGTGATGGATCAAGCCCTGATCTTTGGACTGGGTAAGAGTGGTCTGCTTAATTCAGACACTCTGTTCATCACCACCCCCTTTTCTGAATCGTTTTTGGCCACTACAGGTGTGGCAGGGTATACTCAGACATGAGTCCCTTGCTCACTGCTCCATCAGGATTCAAGCAAGCCGGGCCGACGAGGCTGAAATGCCAGAAACCGGTCCCCGGTAGCTTGTCTCCTTTCTGGTGAAGAATTGGCTTGGTAGTTTGGTCTGCCCTGTTCCCATGATGCACTGGGACAGGAACAGACTAATTTGCATATAGCCAAGTTCTGAGCTGGGATGGTGCAGTGAGCTCAAAAACGGTGATGGATCAAGCCCTGATCTTTGGACTGGGTAAGAGTGGTCTGCTTAATTCAGGCACTCTGTTCATCACCACCCCCTTTTCTGAATCATTTTGTCCACCATAAGCGTGGAAGGGTATACTCAGATGTGAGTCCCTTGCTCATTGCACCATCAGGATTCAAGCAAGCCGGGCCGACGACGCCTGAAATGGCAGAAACCGGTCCCCGGAAGCTTGTTTCCTTCCCAGTACAAGAATTGGCTTGGTAGTTTGGTTTGCCCTGTTCCCATCATGCACTGGGACAAGAACAGACTCATTTGCATATAGCCAAGTTCTGAGCTGGGATGGTGCAGTGAGCTAAAAAACGGTGATGGATCAAGCCCTGATCTTTGGACTGGGTAAGAGTGGTCTGCTTAATTCAGGCACTCTGTTCATCACCACCCCCTTTTCTGAATCAGCAAACAGCACAGGGGCAGTATTCCTCCTCAGCTCCTCCAGCTCTTCTCCTTGGCAAAGGTTTCCTCTTGATTTCCCAGAAATGATCTAAAGTTCTGGGGTCTGGGTCCCCCTTTTTATACACCAAAATCCTTTGTTCTCTGAAGGCAAAGGATCTCTGTACCCAGCCAAAACCAGTTCTATCCTCACTGGTGCAGCTTCCTGGCAAGAGGTGGAGACAGCATTGTTGAAGGCAGACTAGGTCTAGGCAGGTGAAAGGAAATCTCCTCCCCCTACTCTAAATTCAACCAAGGTCCCATTCACCCCAGCCGGACTCATCAGACTGCAGGACCCAGAGCCTTCTCCCAGCTCCTGTCACTCACAAGCCAGACATGCAATATACAAACCTAGCAGAGGCATACTTGATGGTTACTCAACAAAATACCCACTTTCTAAAAGTGGTTTTTTCAAACACAGAATGTAAAAATCACCCTCACTAAAAGATGCACTTTAACATTCTGAGTTCAGGCATATTAAACTTTATTTTCCTATCTTGGTCCTAGGGCCAGTTATGTTTGTAAGATGTTATAAATGAACTGCCCATTCTGGCCTATGGGAACAGATAGCCTTGCAATAGTGAAAAACGAAATTGGCAGTATTTCACTATCAGTACATGCCACACACATTAGGGCATGTCCTACCTTTCACATACAATGCACCCTCCCTACAGGGGTAGCTTGGGCCTACGTTAGGGGTGACTAACATGTAGAAAAGGGACGGTTTAGGGACTGGCAAGTGTGTGCACTTGCCAAGTCGACATGGCAGTCCCAGACTGCACATAGGCTCTGCAATGGCAGGCATGAGTCACATTTTACAGGCCGCTTCTGTGGGTGGCACAATCAGTGCTGCAAGCCCACCAGCAGTATTTGATTTACAGGCCCTGGGCACACATGGTGCACTGTACTAGGGTCTGACAAGTAAATCAAATAACCAATCATGGAGTCACTAATCCATAACAATAATTTACACAGGGAGCACTTGAACTTTGGCACTGAACAGCAGTGGCAAAGTGCCCAAAGCATCTAGACCAGCAAAAACATAGCGAAAACACCGGAGGCAACAGCAAAAAATGGAAGGGAGACCCACACCAATGGTGCCAGGTCTAACAATACCCAACTATAATGTCACTTTAACCTTTGTTTTTTTCAGTGAATTTCAAAAATGTATTTTATCATAAAGAAAGATGGTATTACTATAACCGACTATAACATTGCTTTAACCTTGGTTTTCTTCAGGGAATTTCTGGATTTTTTACCCAGCACCCTAACTGAGCACACCTTTTGATGGTGTGCAGCAGAGGGTTGGATATAGGTCCTGGTCTGCAGCCTTCTACTGGTCCCAACCACCCCATGGGTAACTAACACCCCATTGTGCACAGCCAAGCTCCAGTGGACCGCCAACTGAGCACAGAACCCCAGCCCACATTTTCCATCGTTTTAAATGTTTTATTTTGTAAACATGGTAGGGATCAAGTCAAGTGTAGAGGCTGTAAAAGATTTTGATCTTCGTCTCTTACACGAAAATTGGCTGCTATCCTTACTCCCTAAAGAGCGGTGTGTATTTACAGTACCAGATAACCTTGCTGAGTTTTTAAATAAAATGAAACAATCTAGGATGGGTAAAATAGCCACTTTTGTTACATTGCAGTGAGGTAGGAATTTCAATTGCAGATGGTCTGATTCAAGGTTTACACCTGTGATGTTAATGGATATATAACTTGTGCAAGATGGCGATTAAAAATGTGCCACATTTTGGGTTGATAGATAGGGGTCACCATTTTCTCCACCGAAATAGCTGCCTCCATCCAACATGAACCATCCATATCTTTCACACCTTCAAGTCACACTTTGCAGTATTATATCCCATGCCCTAGAGCGCAGAAAAAGTGGCTGTTGGGGAGTTAAGGTTTGACAGGGGTGGAAAATCTACATTCCAACAATTCAGCCTCCAGGATAGTATGGGTAAAGCGTTGGCAGCATATAAGCAATGTAAGGTTTAAGACCCTAGCAATGTGCCAAATATTATCCTCCACCTGCAGTTCTTGTCAAGTGATACAATTTCAATAACTTGCTTAAAAGTCAGAATGTCCCCAAAATATGCACACAAGACATTGTGGTACCTATCCACAAAAAGCCTTGCCTACTACATCCACATATACATGTTTAATGTACACTCGAAGATTGTTGGTAGGTTTTACTCTAAAAACTGCGGCAGTGAGTAAATGAGATGAAAGAGACGGCCAAATTGCAAGGACCTTTCAAAGAGAACGCTGGGATGCTACAACATGGTTGCTTCTTATAGTTGTTAATGGACAAATAATGTATAAGAAGGGATCTTTAGCACTGACTTTTAAATATCTTCAGACAGGCCTTGACTACACTGACTACACCCTCTATAGAGTGGCCTGAGAAAACATGACTATTTCAGTGCCTTAGTCTGGTAGAGAAAGGTTAGGGTAGGGCTTGCACAACTCAACCAGGCTAAAGCCTATTAAAGAAAAAAGGCAATCCTAGATTCTAATAATGTTTGGGAAACAAATGTTTTTGCTGAGACAAGACTATAGCATATGAAAGTTAGTTTGGACCAATTCTCATGCTCAGATAGAGAGGAGGTCTGCCCAACGGTCCTGAGAAGAATGTATCTGTCCCTATAGGGAGTAGGAGCAGACAGGATTAGGATGGTTCACTGACTTAATATCGAAATCATCTTCTACATAAAGTATACTTATTTTTATAAACTTGTGTTGTGTCCATCTGTAGTGTTTTCACTGTATTACTGTGCATATCCACAAATGCTTAACACACTGCCTCTGAGATAAACCTGTCTGCTCGTGCCAAGATACCAAGGGGTGAGCAGGGTTTACTAAGGAGTGTAATCCCCTTATCCTGACTTATAAGTAAGGATCCTTATTTGGACAAAGGTAAATACCATTGGCAACTAAAGACCCCAGATCTAACAGGTACAATGTACTATTTATGCTCCAGTCGGTGCAACAGTAGGGAAAGCGTTGGAGGGGTAAAATGTACTAATCCCACTCCAGTCTGTGCAGCAGTAGGGAAAGTACTTCACTTCAAACACATACTTTGGCCCTGATTACAATTTGAGGCAGACCGTTGTGGAATGGGAACCGACCGACCTCATCATTTGCATGCGCCCGCACACAGTGCTGTCAGAACCTTACATTTTTCTATGGGAGCTTGTTCGGTGGGCGGAAAATGCCCGAAGCATATGCTCCCGTAGAAAAAGGGATGTTTCCAAACCTCACGGTGCCTGCCACATGGTGCAGGGATGTTGGGCCAAATGCAGCGGTCCGTGGTAGAGGGGAGCCCTGTTAGGGGCCCCTCAAGTCAGTTTCCGACAGCCATTCCATATTGGAAAGGTCGACATGGATTGGCTGTCAGAAACCAACATTATAATCCCGATGGCGGAAAAGGAGTCCTTAAGGGAGTATGAGGTCTTTACGACTGGCCGACGGGCTACACGAGCCTGTTGGAACCAAGTCGGATTCCCTGACCATTTTAAACTCTGACCATAATCATCATAATACGGCAGTCGGACTTTAAACTTACAATGTCGGTAGGAAAGAGCCTAAGACCATTGTAATTAGACCCTATATTTTAATAATTGTAGCAATCAAAACAATATATAAACTATTATTAAGATTTATATATATATGTATATATATATATATATACACACATATATATACATATATATGTTTATATATATTTATATACACATACATATATATATATATATACACCCACACACACACACACACTTATAAACAATTAAACAATTCACATAATATTTTTTCAATCATTAATATCAAATAAAAATATGCTATTAATTGATTATTTAATTAAAGTCCAACACTATACTCCCACGTATCTAGCAGCCCAAATTAAAAATGTAATTAAAATAAAAAAGTATACCACAATTAACATATTAAGTAATAAATAAATAATTAATAAAACATGAATTATTAATAGCTCATTATTTTTTACTTAAATAACTTTTCACCAGATCCCCCTAAAACATAACACACACCTAATATATAACATGAAATATATAGTTATTAAATAACTTACATAATTATAAATACAATACAGATTTTAATTAAAATTAATGTCGTAAAAATATAATATTTACTTAAATAACTTCCCACCCTAAACCCCTACAAACCAACAACCAGCACTTAAAATATGACTTAAAAAATATAATAACTACACAAGCTACATATTTATCGATTAAATGATTAATAGCTCATTATTAATAAATTATTAATGAATTAACTTCTCACCCTAAACCCTTACACACCCAACAATCGGCACCTAAAATATAACTCACAAAATATAAGCACACAATTTGCATGATCAATTAACTAATAAATGAAAAATAAAAAATCATTAATTCTTATGCAATTAACTTCATACCCATTACCCCTACAAACTTGCACCTAAAATATAACATATTTAGCAGTTAAATAATTAATAATTAATTAATAAATAGTTAATAATAAATTATTGCTAAATTAACTTCCCATCCAGTACCCCTACAAACCCAACCACCTGAACCTAAAATATAACTAGAAATAATTAATATTTAGACAATTTACATAATATCAATTATATAGCTAACATTAATTAAAAGTTAATTATTCATTAATTATGATTAACTTCCCACCATGTACCCCTACAAACCTCAAAACCAGCTACAACACTATAAATTACTATTAACAATTAAATTAAAATCATAATAACTTAACTATATTGAAAAACAATAACAACAATTATATACACAACATATAACATATACAATAAAATATTATTTAAAACACAAAGATAATTAAATGAACAATATTTTTTACAACTATATTATTGTAAACAATATTAACAATGATAGTCTGGAAAACTAAATTACTTACTTTGAAAAAAAAATCTATATTTTTGTAAACAATATTCCTGTATCACGATATTTCTGTGACACAATATTAAAAACTCAATATTAATGCCACTCGATGTTTATGACTCAATGTTTTTCCCAAATACCATTAGGACTGCTCAGCAACTGTCACAGAGGTATTTAATGCTTCATTGCAGATTTGTAGGTTGCATTTGCTGACAGTTTTTGCTTTTTTTGTCCCCTAACTCACCCATTGTGCCACGGCCTGACCACACTTTAACCTATAGTCAAGGTGCTCTTGTTCTCCCTGGACCCGACCACCTCTCCGATACTTCCCCCACACCCTCTCCCACTAGCCCTTGCCTACATCACTCCCTCACTAGACAACAAGCCTGCCCACTTTCCAACAAGAACTCAATTAACCTCCCTTCCCTTGCCCTCCCTTACATCATCCACTCGCCTCGCGCAACAATACCTCAGAGTGGGAACTCTCCGTTCGGGGACTTCCCCCACCCCTCCCGCACACTGGCCCTGATCTCCCCCCCCCCCACCCTCCCCATTGACCAATCTTCCTCCTCCCCTCCACGCGATCCATAAGCCACACTCTGATCCTGCCTCTAAACTCAGGGCAATTAACCATGAACCGCTAAATCTCAAAACTGCCATACTTAAACTCATTAAGGCCACCGAAGAGCTAGCCCTTGATCTCTCTCTCAACATGCCCATACTCGAGATCCCCATCTCTCTTCCACCAGGCCAACACTTGAGATCCCACATATGACACACCCCTCGAATCCCACTACCCAAAATTGGAACACCACCCCTACCCTAACACCCCGTCTTGACAGGACAGATCCTTAAATCCATATCCAGAACCTGATATTCTCTCCCTCCTCCTTGAGTACACCTCTCCTTCTTCAAACATCTCTAGCCTTGCTATATGCTCTCATACAGCCCCACTAATTTCACTTAACTCAACACTCCCTAACCATGATAATGCGGATCCCATCCGAACCATCACCCCCAAACCCCATAGAGCGCCAAGACTCAATGCCAATTCCATAAACTTCAATAACCTCCTGCGGATCCCCACTTCACAACCTGCACCCACGGACACCATGCACAAATCGCACCTGAAAAGCATGCTACTTAACTGTAGATCAGCGGTGAAACATACCACAGACCTTGCCGATCTCATCCTAGCGCAAGATCTGGCCTCCTTATCCTCACAGAAACATGGCTCAACGACTCCTCTGGCCCTATCGTTGACCTATTAGTCCCTCCTAGTCACAACATTATCAGACTCGACCGAGTTAAGAAATTAGGAGGTGGCATTGCCTGTATCTTCCGCAACTCTCTCACAGCAACAGTCCCCCTCAGCTAATCTCTCCTCCTGTGAATATCTTTCCATAGATATCAACAGCACACACAGACCCTTATGCAGCCTTCACACCTTCTACCACCCCCCAGGTGATAACCTCCAACTAATCGAACAAGTTATAGAAACCATCTCCTCCAACCTGGGGCGTCACTCTCCCAGATCTTCCTTGGTGACTTCAATCTCCACTGGAATGACCTCTATGATCAGGCTGCTACAACCCTCAAAAACGTCCTTACCGACTTATCTCTCACTCAATTCTGTGACAGCCCCACTCACAACTTAGGTTTGACACTGTATCTCATGCTCTCCAACTCCAACTCCAACTCCATTCAACTCGAATCCATGCTCCCCTGTGATTGGTCTGACCATCATTTTATCAACTTCCTGATACCTGAAAGTTGGAACCACAAATCTGCTCAACCACTCAAACGTAAACACTGGAAAAGACTGCTCCATAACACTAGCGTTAATATGCTCATAGAACGCTGCAATCTCTCCCTCCCGCCGCCTTCTAACATGACTGATGTTCATGACCTCACCGACCATTATAACAACAGCATGCTATCAGCCCTGAATGATACGGCACCTCTTCAACTAAAAATAATTTCCATAAAAGACTCCAAACCGTGGTTCAATGACAGACTAAATGAGGACAGACGCAGTCTTAGACTAGCTGAACGCAAGTGGAGAGCCTCTCCCTCCACGGATCTTCTAAACACTCTAAGATCCCAAAGAAGTGGATACAACAAACTTAGGGCCTCATTATGATGGAGGATTTTCCGCCTCCTCCGGGCCGGCGGAAGCCACCTCCGGCCCGGAGGAGGCGGAAAATCCTCTGCGGACTCACCAAAGACCCACCGCCGCATTACGATGGCTGGTGGGTCTTGGTTTCTGTCCGCCGCTTTTCCGCCACGGTCGGATTACAACCGCGGCGGAAAAGCTCTCATTTGGCTGGCAGTGTCTATCAGACACCGCCAGCCGAATTAGGATGCATTTCTAAACATGCTTTTCCGCGGCGGTTTTTCCGCCGTGGAAAAGCATGTGTACTTTTGATTTTGGGGGCCCGTTGCGGGCCCCCAGGGTGTTGGCGGGTGGGGGGTGCACATGGGGGGTACCTATGGTACCCCCCAGCATTTACATGCACAAAGCGGCAGGCACTGCGCGGTGCCTGCCGCTTTGTGCATGTAAATGTTAAACATGCACTTTTAACATTGCGGCGGGTGCTGCTTGAAGCAGCACCCTCCGCAATGTTAAATATCCAGGATGTGGCCGCCAGGGTGGCGGTCACATCCTAATCGCACATGAGGGAACGCCGCAGCCCATGCGGACGTTCCCTCATCCTCTGGGGTCGCGGACGGACGCAAGTCCGTCCGCGATCCTAATGAGGCCCTAAATTAAAACGGTGAAAGACAATTTCTTCAAGCACCAACTTGACATAGCCAAAAATTGCCCGAACCAACTTTTAGAGCTCATTAAATCACAATCCAACAACACCTCTACCCAATCTCAGCACACCACTCTCCCACAACCAAACTGCGAAGCGGTGGCTGAATTCTTCCTCAAAAAGATGAATAAAATCGAATCAGACCTAAGGTCTGCCTCACTCACCCTCTCGCCCTCCCCTGACGCCTCGGTCTCCACACCCTTGCCCTCGCTTCTGGGTCTCTCACTCAAAAACAATGCCTCTTGGAGTCAATTCACTCCCCTCAATGACATTACCATCCTCAACATTCTCTCTACCCTTAAACCCTCAAATCACTTCAATGACCCTCTCCCCCCTAACTTCTTTAAAGAAATGATAGGTTCACTTGCACCACTCTGGTCGAAAATCATCAACGCCTCACTTCTTCAAGGTGAGAACCCAGTCTGCCTGAAGGTAGGCCTAGTGCTAACGATTCTAAAAAAACCTTGGCTGGCCCTATTGACTTGAACAACTACCACCCTATCACAAACATACCGACCCTGGCGAAACTTCTGGAGAAATGCATTCACAAACAGCTTCGCAAACACATTGAGCAATTTCAGCTTCACGACCAATTCCAATCGGGTTTCTGCACTGGGCACAGCACTGAAACGGCCATCACTCACATTGTGGACGATGCTCTCATTTTACTTGACCAAAATGAAACCTGCCTTTTAATCCTACTCGATCTCTCATCGGCTTTTGACACTGTCAAACATGACAATCTACTCTTCCTCTTGGAACGCAGAATGGGGCTCTCAGGCACGGTCCTTAAATGGTTTGCCTCTTTCCTCAACAACCAAACACAAAGGGTCAAATCCAACCAGTCTCTCTCCAACCCGAGTCCCTGCACACTGGGTGTTCCCCAAGGCTCCTCAGTCTCCCCCACTCTCTTCAACCTCTTCCTTGAACCACTGACTGTAATTTTTAAAGACTCCAACATCCAATGTTACATGAATGCGGACGACATCCAACTATACATGACACGGCCATAACTCACATTGTGGACGATGCTCTCACTTTACTTGATGAACGCCTCTTCAGCTCCCGACATCGCCATCGCCATCCCAGAGGGCTACAAGATCGTCCGCAGGGACCGCAACACCAACCAGATGGGAGGAGGCATCGCCATCATCCACAGGAACACCATCCGTCTCACGACCAGCACCGACAACACCCTGACCACCGCCGAACACCTGCATTTCCAGATCCACACCGACCCGAACACCACCCTCAGAGGCACCCTGATCTACCGACCCCCGGGACCACGCACACAATTCAGCGAGGACATCGCCGACTTCGTCAGCCCGCATGCCCTCCCCTCCGCCGACTACATCCTCCTGGGGGACCTCAACTTCCATCTGGAGAACAACAACGACCGCAACACCAGCACCCTGCTCGACAACCTCGCCAATCTTGGACTCAAGCAGCTGGTGTACACCCCCACCCACCTCGCAGGACACACACTCGACGCAGTCTTCTCCTCCAGCACAGACATCGACTTCAGCCACGCCACAGAGCTGCAATGGACGGACCACAGCTGCGTCCACTTCACCTTCAAGAGAACGACGACCCACCACCACCAGCAACAGGCCGCCCGCAGAAGCTGGAACAAGATCACAGCAGACCAGCTCGCCACCTCCCTGAGCCAGCACCCTCCTGCCAGCTCAGCAAACCCCAGCCAGGCCGCCGACAACCTCACGAAGTGGATCAGCATCTGCGCGGACGAGCTCGCCCCGATGAGGACCCCGCCCAGCAGACCCGGCAGCAAGAAAGCCCCGTGGTTCACCGACGAACTCAAGAGCTCCAAGAAGAACTGCCGAGCCCTCGAGAAAGCCTGGAGAAGGGATCCTACACCGGACAACAGGACCACCTTCAAGCTGGCCACCCGGAAGCACCACCAGCTGATCCGCGCCGCCAAGAAAACTGCATTCAAGGACCGGCTGGACAACAACGCACAGAACTGCAAGGAACTCTTCAACATCGTGAAAGAGCTATCCAACCCCAGCGCAGGAAACAACGACATCACCCCATCGCAAGACCTCTGCAACTCCCTCGCTTCATACTTCCACAACAAGATCACGGACATACACAACAGCTTCAACAACCAACCAACGCACACCAAGACCGAACAACCACCCCCCACCACCACCCTCCACGCCTGGACCCCGATCAGCACCGAAGACACCATCCGCACGATGAACTCCATCCACTCCGGATCACCGACCGACCCCTGCCCTCACCACGTCTTCAACAAGGCCGACGCCGTCATCGCACCCCACCTGAGAGACATCATCAACACATCCTTCGACACCGCCACCTTCCCTGAGAGCTGGAAGCACGCCGAACTCAGCGCTCTACTCAAGAAACCCACAGCGGACCCCACCGAACTCAAGAATTACCGCCCCATCTCGCTCCTCCCGTTTCCCGCCAAAGTCATCGAGAAGACCGTCAACAAGCAGATGGCCGCCTTCCTCGAGACGAATGGATCCCTCGACCCCTCACAGTCCGGCTTCCGAGCCAATCACAGCACCGAGACCGCCCTCCTCGCCGCCACCGATGACATCCGAGCCCTGATGGACAACGGAGAAACAGCAGCCCTCATCCTCCTAGACCTCTCCGCGGCATTCGACACTGTCTGCCACCGCACCCTAGTACAGCGCCTCAGCAACGTCGGAATCCAGGACAAGGCGCTGGAATGGATCATCTCCTTCCTCGACGGCAGAACACAGAGAGTCCGCCTACCACCGTACAAGTCAGAGGCCTCCGAAGTCATCTGCGGCGTCCCTCAAGGATCCTCACTGAGCCCCACCCTCTTCAACGTCTACATGAGCCCCCTCGCGGCCATCGCACGACAACACAACCTCAGCATAATCTCCTACGCCGACGACACCCAGCTGATCCTCTCCCTGACCAACGACCCCGCCGCCGCCAGAGCCAATCTGCACGAAGGGATGAAAGAAGTAGCCGAGTGGATGACGACCAGCCGCCTGAAACTGAACTCTGACAAGACGGAGGTCCTCATCCTGGGCTCTTCACCCTCCGCCTGGGACGACTCCTGGTGGCCTCCCGCCCTGGGCACCACACCCAAACCGACAGACCATGCACGCAACCTGGGCTTCATCCTGGACTCCTCCCTCTCCATGACCAGACAAGTCAACAACGTCTCCTCGGCTTGCTTCAACATCCTACGCATGCTACGGAAGATCTTCTGGTGGATCCCCACCGAGACCAGGAAGACCGTCACCCAGGCCCTCGTCACCAGCCGACTGGACTACGGCAACGCCCTCTACGCCGGTACCACCGCCAAGCTCCAGAAGAGACTCCAGCGGATCCAGAACGCCTCAGCCAGACTCATCCTCGACATCCCACGAACCAGCCACATCTCCGGACATCTGAGAGACCTTCACTGGCTCCCCGTCAACAAAAGAATCACCTTCCGCCTCCTCGCCCACGCACACAAAGCCCTACACGACCAAGGCCCGAGCTACCTCAACAGCCGGATCAACTTCTACGCTCCCAAACGCCACCTCCGATCAGCCAACCACGCCCTCGCCGCCGTCCCCCGCATCCGAAGAGCGACTACAGGAGGAAGGTCCTTCTCCTACCTGGCCGCCAAGACCTGGAACTCCCTCCCGACCGACCTGCGCCTGACCCGAGACCACCTCTCCTTCAGGAAGAAGCTGAAGACCTGGCTGTTCGAGCAGTAGCGGCACCCCCCCTCCCCCAGCGCCTTGAGACCCTACGGGTATGTAGCGCGCTATATAAATGTCATTGATTGATTGATTGAAAATGAAACCTGCCTTTTAATCCTACTCGATCTCTCATCGGCTTTTGACACTGTCAAACATGACAATCTACTCTTCCTCTTGGAACGCAGAATGAGGCTCACAGGCACGGTCCTTAAATGGTTTGCCTCTTTCCTCAACAACCAAACACAAAGGGTCAAATCCAACCAGTCTCTCTCCAACCCGAGTCCCTGCACACTGGGTGTTCCCCAAGGCTCCTCAGTCTCCCCCACTCTCTTCAACCTCTTCCTTGAACCACTGACTGTAATTCTTAAAGACTCCAACATCCAATGTTACATGTATGCGGACGACACCCAACTCTACATGAAAAATTCCTCCCCCGATTACATCAAATCTCTCAATGGAACCCTTCTCAAAACCCTTAACTGGCTTACCTCCAACCATCTCTAATTAAACTGCCTCAAGACTGAATTCCTCCTCATTGCACCCACTAAGCAAACCCCCACTGTTTTGAAATTTTTCTGTAACCTCACCGCCCTCAACTGCACACCGCACATTGTTGACTGCACTAAATCACTGGGAGTTGTGCTAGACAAACACTTAAACATGATAGATCACATAAGATCATCAACGAAAGGAGCAAACTTTCAACTCTGCATTCTAAGATAACTCAAACCCTACCTTCCCCAAGATGACTTTAAATCGGCGGTGCAAGCACTTGTCATTTCCAGACTAGAATACAGCAGTGCAGCTCTTTACGGTCTGCCTAAACTCAGTTTAGCACCTATCAGAGCATCTCTAAATGCTGCCACTAGACTCATCAGGGGCTCTAAGAATACCAATCACATTTCACCGGACCTTAAATCGCTGAAATTTGCTTCCCTTTGAAGCTAGGATACAACTTAAGATCGCTTGTATGACCCATAGAGCACTACACTTAAAAACCCCACTCTACCTGACAAACAAACTGGAACTTTCGGGTGCTCCAGATCTACAAGGAGCACCGGCCCACTGCTGCTGAAGCCCAAGAAATTTAAGAAGCTTAAAACTTACAATTGTACATTCTCTGGCATCGCCCTGAGAACCTGGAACTCCCTTCCCGTGGATAAAAGACTAATTCCCTCTACTCTTGCCTTCAAAAGGGAAGTCAAAACTCTACCATTGGACAAACTGTTCTAATGAACAATGCGCTGAACTTGATGCTGTGCTCCTAGTGCCTCTAAGTGATTGGGATTTTTTTTGTCTGGTTTGCTCTTTATGTATATTGCCCTTCTTTTTTGCTATGACCCTTCCTTCTTCCTTTGCCCGCCCAATCTCTCCTTGCCCCTGTTGTATATCGCCTCACTGTTTCCATGATTTCTCTCACCTACTTATTTTTCTTTATCTACCTATACCTATGTAAAGCGCTCTGATACCTTCCGGGGTCATGTCCGCGCTATACAAAACTTTTTAAAAAATAAAACAAAACAAAAAAAAATACCTATTGTGAATAATACAAGAGATAGCTTTAGATCAGCCCCTTACTCATGACTGAATGGCTTTCTTATCTATCTCACTTCTCTGCTGCTGATTTAGTGGCTTTTCACCCTGTTCCTGTGTTTGTCCCACCCAATACCGGTTCGGCCTCAAAAGGTTTTGATTGAATGAGTCTATCCTTCATGTGTGTACACCGATGGGGAATCTTATTACTATTAGGATGGGTGCATTTGCTATAGTGTTTTGCCTCATGGATGGGGAAGAGATGGGGTAATCCCTTTAATCTCCTGCACACTGAAAGGCCTTCTGTGCCTCCAAAGAGGTAAAAAAACGAAGGGCCTTATTACCACCACAGCTGCGCTCACAGGAGGACTGCAAAGCCAGTTATGCACCTGCCCACCTGATTAATACTGTAATCCAGGGCAGGCTGGCGGTCCTGCAGCCGTCTCACATCGGTGGTATGTTAGGCTCCTAGAAGAACCTATACCACATACCACTAAAGTGAAATAGCCTGTGTGGCATGCACCATTTCATGCATGTCACACAGTGCACGCACGGAAGTGCAACTGTAGGGGGGCACAACATGTGGCCTCCCGCACCCACATCCATAAGCAGATTTGCTCAGGCCCTATTGGGGGCCCTCCCTGACTTTCCGCCAAAGTTTTCATGGCGGTATCATTCATAATATGGATGGCAGAGCAGTGATCCACACCGCCTCCATTCCTCCCCACTATCAACACCAGCGGCACAGCAGAATCTAGGATCCTGGCAGTGCCCCTGATGTTATAGCGGGCTGCTGGAGGCCAACCACAGCACTCCTATTACAGCAGGAGTGCGGTGGTCGGACCGCCACCATGACTACGGCGGTCCTAGTACAGCCATATTTGTAATAAGCCCCAAAAAGTCTAGGGAAATACCCTTGCACACAGTTACTGAGCATACTTCTCTTGGTATTTATGCATTTTTCCTGCACAACATTAAACCATGGACAAATCAGCCTTGATTTATATACATGGATGAAATATGTTGACTTTAGGATGCAGGAACCACTATAGTTCCTACCATATCAAACACTTACTTTTTAAACTCACCAGGGACCGAGGATATAAAAGTTCTTTGGAGGGTACCCTTAGGTAATGCTCTGGTCCCAATATTAATAAGACATTTGATATATCGAGCTCCCAAATACTGGTGAGCCTCAACAAACAACATACAGTTCTATCCAGGGAGATAATTCTATGATGAAGCATGCCACAAAAGTGGGTTAAGATTTTCTTCTACAAAATCATGAGTTTGCAGCTTAGGGCCTAATTATGAGTATGGCGGTCTACTGGTGGTGGTGGTATGACCATCACCAAACAGCCGGTCTGCCCGCAGTATTCAGAGAGTGGCGTTGGACAGCCACAAAACCGCCGGCTCCGGCGGGATCAAGGATACCGCTGGGCTGGTGGTCTGCAACCAGCAAAAATATGCTGGCGGTGTCGCTTCTGGCACCACCAAGCATATTAAGAGTTTCATTTTCACCACCTTTTTCATGGCAGTGAGGCCACCACGAAAAGGTTGTGAGAGAGGCAACTAAAGGGGCATGGGGGGGGGGAGTATGTTGTGCCCTCCTGTAATTGCACCCCTGCCCTGCACGAAGTAGCATGCATATCACAATGCGCATGAATGTGCTGCTGGTGCTGTCACAGCGGCAAGCTGCATGTTAGGCTCTCCTAAGAGCTTAACAGCCCATTGCCATAAGACCGCCGCAGCACTGCCTTCCTGTCATGGATTACAGTTGGAATCTGGCGGGTGGGCACACAACGGCTTTGGTGGTCCTCCAACAGATGGAGCGATGGCAGGGCTGCAGGTTATTATGGCCAAAGGCATAATAAGGCCCTTATTATGAGTATGGTGGTCCATAGGATCGCTTTACCTGAGGTGGAGGTCCGACGACTGCCACACTTTGGGATCACCTGCAGTATTATGACTGAGGCAGTTGGCCCAACCTATCAACTGGGGCGGTCTGCCGGGATCAAGGATCCCGCTGGGCTGGCGGTCTTTCATGGGCAGGAATATGCCAAGCATATTCCAAGTTGCCATTTCACCACTCTTTTCATGGCGGTAAACCCGCCGTAAAAATGGTGGCGGAATGGCAACAACTGCCAGATTTGGTTGTGGGCGTGCATTCCGGGGGGCTGGAGTTGCACCCTCCCTTCCTGCACAGTGTGGCATATATTTCACACCGTGCAGCAAGGTACAGTCTGAGTTCTGACTGTGGCAGCCTGCATGATGGAAACTTCTATGAGCCTAGCAGACCACTGGTCTTGTGGGACTGCCATCAGACCAGAATTTAAATCCTAATCTGGCAGCAGATTACAACTCGGCTTTGGCGGTCCTACAGGAGACGGCGTGTTACACAGTCTTCTGTAGGACCGCCAAAGACAAAAATCAGGCTCTTTGTCTTAAACTACATACAAAAGAATCATTTAGCTACATCATATTCTTTGTTGAATGAGTTTCTCCTTCTACCGTTTACATTCAGTACATTAACTACTTTTTTCTTTTACCTTCAGCATTCCATGCATGTGTGTGTTTCCTGCTCTTTCTTCCAGATACTGCTTCCTTCCATGGGTCCCGCCCCTATGCTTTCTATGTTATTCCCACATCCTCCACTCGTCCGCTGCTTGCCCCACCCCATCTAGCTTTGCTTTTTTCTAAATGTTTATTTACATTCTCTTACTTTCCAACTCCTCTGTTGCTCAACCACTCCTCCCTGCTTGTGCAGCTCCATCGCTGCTTCCTCCTGCTCAGCAGTATTGAGTTTCTTGCCTATCCCCCCGCTCGTCTGGTGCTGACCGTCCCTCCCAGTTTTTTGGTAATATGTATTTCTTCATTTTTTTTTTACGGCTCATTGTTAGACTTGGCATCTTTGGCGTGGTTTCCCCTGACTTTTTGCCTCTACCTCTTGCATTTTTGCCTGTGTACTGGATTTCGATTTTGCTCATATTTAGGTCATAGATCGGTTGGGAGCTGCCAAGTTCCGCAGCATATTTGATGTGACATCTGGGTACTGGCAGATTGCCTTAACTGATTGAGGCCAACGAGAAGTCTTCGTTTTCAAAGCTAGGGGGGCACTACCGGTTCTGGCTCATGCTCCTTGGGTTGAAGAATGCCTAAGCCAAATTGTGAATGTTGGATTTTTGTCGTTTTGGTCTTGCTAGGTTTCAATAAAAATACTTCCTTTTTCTAAACTGGTGTGGTGTCCATTTGTAGTGTTTTTACTGTGTTACTGTGTGTTTGTGTGGAAATACTTCACACATTGCCTTTGGGATAAACCTATCTGCTCGTGCCAAGCTACCAAGGGGTTGAGCAGGGGTTATTAAAAGTGTGTAACTCCGTTATCCTGACTAGAAGGAACGGTCCCTGCTTGGACAAGGTGCATACCTCTGCCAACTAAAGACCCCCATTGTTAACACCCAGAAACTGCAATTTGCTACCAGAGCACTCCTTTCGGTTTCATTTACTAATTATATGCATCACTCCAAGATGGGCATCCATTATTTTGGAACTGTAATCTAAAAGAACAACAAAATCCGACTATTCATTGTTGTCAACGGTGAACAGCATTGGCAAAAAAAAAAGAGACAAATATTTGTTGCAGGGTCATAAAACATATTTGTGCTTGTGTAGGGACACAGACATGTGCATATGTCATCATGCCGGCGTTGGCCAATTTGCCTTTTTTTTATTGAATTGCTGATGCTGTTGATCTTTGGTAACAAACAGTGGCAAAGCCAAAAAGGTCAGCTAACGCCTTTCAAAGCCGAGATCTATTGAATGCTTGTTTATTGTTATTAAATAAATATGATTTCATGTATGTTTGTATAATACATAGGTCATAATAAATATTATTGTTTCTTATTTTTACTTTACTTCAATTCTAAATTCTTGAATTTGAAAAGTGTATATGAATGTGCAGTTTAACAATACAACTTTGCTAGAAAGTTCCACATAAGGTAATTGAAGAAACAAAGTACCGTGTTACATGACTTACAATTTGGAGAGGACCAATCGCAGGAGTTTTTTCTTTCTTTTTCTTTGTTTCTTTCTTTTTCCTAAAATAAGGTGAAAGCAAACAGAAGTCACAAAACCTCTTCTCTTGCTTTAGCTATGAAGTCAAAGTTCAAATCATAAGTCACGAAAACTTCGGACAGCACGCTAACGAAAGAAAAGCAATTCATAAACACTGGCACTGCTAAAGAAAAAATAACCAGCCTTAAAATAAATGAGTCACAAACGGAGCTGTTTTCATCAGCTGATTGAGACACTCGGTGTTTATTGTTTATGGTCTGGCTTGACAGCGCAGATGTCCACAGACAACTATGTTAGAAAGAATCAGCGTACCCACATGTTGCGACTGCGAGCCAGGAATACATGCTCTAATCGGGCACAAGTTGTATGCGTCCACAAATAAGGTGCTATGTATTAAGTATCAGTCTTACAATGGGAATGAACTTGAACTTCCAGAGGCCCAAAATGCCTCTGTAATGGTATTAAGTGTCCCAGATAAGCACAAATGGATGTTATTTTCTCTGGCAGCAGCACATATGTTCTTTTATTACTTGATAAGAAGAGACACAGTGTTGATCTAAAGCAAGCTTGCAAATGTGTTTGTCTGGTTAATCTTCCCTTCAGATTGCAGCAGAAACGGGACAGGGGTCGAAGTACCTACATGGGCATTTGTGGAAGAATGTAATGCCCCCCACCCCCCACCCACACAATGCTTCATTTGTTGATCTCTGTGCTGACATTTAAAGCAATACAATTTAGCAGTCTCGCTAGACAAAAACAACTGTAATCAAGGTTTGCGGCACACTAGATAATAATGTGATTCTGTTCCTAGCACTGAACGGGCACAATCACAAACCAGAGGTAAGCCAAACTTGCAGATACATTTGTTACTTTTTCATAAGCTTTGCAATTGGCAGCAAAGTAAATATACACTTTTTTCTTCCTTTCCTAATTACATTTCATGTTCTTCTTGCAATTTCAATTAATTTGCTTTCCGTTGTGTTTCTATTGCATAAGTTTGCTGTATGCCATGTTAGGTTGTCATAGTTGTGACTTTGGATCAGTCTGGCTTGCGAACGTCTCTTGTGTGGAATGTGTGTATGAAATGGATTGTAGGGATTCAGGAAGGAGATGGTTGAGGAGCGGACTGAGCAGAGGATGCGACCACTAGTACGGGGCTTAATTTAAGGAATCAACCTATACTCATATACTCACTGTGTCGTGATTCATATTTGAACACCACGTAACTATTGGCGAAGAGGATGGGATACATGAAAGTTAAAGCGGTGAAGACCTGGAGTCCTTTTGTTGGTGTGTGGTGGCCACCAAAGTATATTACAGGTTTTAATTGGATCTACAAATATTGAATTTAACGTTTCCACCATTGAGTTTATTCTTTCTCTGAATAGGGTGAGTAGGCAATATACAACTCAGGGCACGAGTACATAGCGGTCTTAAGTGCTGGACATGGATTTTATCAGCACGTGTTATTTCTTAAGGCGGACTTTTGGCTTGTGCTAATTGAAAGCAACATTGTGCTGATTTTGGGAATTGAGACCGGTAAATGGCTGTATGGACTTTTTGCTTTTCATATGCATGTGAGTTCTTGGTGGACTTTATTTGCCCTGACCTCATGATATTTGGATAATATTGATCAAAGCTTATGACACTACTAGTGATGTGTAAATATATATATGTTTACATAGAACATGGAGAGGGGCTCTAATTTGTGAATGTTGGGTGAACATTCTTCCCTTGTGATCACTTTATTTACTGGGTCTGCGTTTAAATAATTTGTGGTATTTCTCAAGTGAGCGTTGGGGAACCCTATTTTACCCTTCTTTGCAGCACATCAAAGAATAGACTGTATTATATTCTCCAAAGGTACCTAGAATAATATTAGTTGTACTGTTATAATATATTCTTGGTAGGACCACCATTTTAGTAGCAACATCAGCCTTTTCACTAACAACTGTTATTGTGATAGTTATATTCATATTCTACATTGCATTATGCAGATTGTTGAATGTAACAAACATGTTGTATAACTCAACAGCAGTCACAGAAGACGTAAGAGAGAGGATATGGCCTCAAAACAGTTGGTGGCACAACCTTTCTACAGTGCGCAGGTAAACTAGTGATTCAATAGTGAACTTAGTATAGAAATTTTGAAAATTACTATTTAGCTATTGATTCTAGGTTATTGCGTCCGGACAGGAAAAAATAGTTTTTATTAGGCTGTTTGGGTGCTGCTGCTCAAGACATTTTTGATAATTTGCCGGAGGTGGAAACACCTGAGGATATTTCGTGGAATTATTCATGGAATGATTTTGGTGATGCTGTTGCATGATTAGAAACACAATTTGGTGAACTGCCAATTGTAATTGTTGAGAGATTTACATTTTTCTCACGCAAACAAAGTAGTGAGGAAGCAATTGACGAATTTACTGCGAATATCTGATTTTTAGCAAATACTGTGATTTTGGAAACAGGCTAGATACTTATCTTTGTGATCGGTTAGTTTTAGGCTGTAACAGCAAGAAAATTCATAGAAGACTATTGTATGTGCAATCCCATCGCTGCATCCACTTTACCTTCCAGAAACCCACCACGCACCGACGCACTCAATGGACCCCCCATCGCAGCTAAACACCACCCTCGCCCGAAGCCCACCTTCCGACCCCATCGACACAGACACCGCCGCCCGCAACCTCAGACAATGGATCGACGACTGCGCCAACACTCTCGCCCTAATCAGGAAACCCTCCAACAAACGCACAAAGCGAAAAGCCAGCAGGTTCACCACCAACCTCCACGCCTGCAAACAAACCTGTCTAAAGACTCGAGAAGAAATGGCACCTCAAACAGACACCGGACTGCTCTGCAGCCCACATAAACACCATCCGCAGTCACCATCACCTCATCCAATCCACCAAAAGGGCCTCCTTCAAGGACTGCCTTGACAACAACGCACACAACAGCAAAGAGCTCTTCAACATCGTGAAGGAACTCTCCAACCCCAGCTTCAACACTAACAACTTCCCAACATCGCAAGACCTGTGCGACTCCCTAGCCACCTTCGTCCATCACAAGATCGCTGACATCCACGACAGTTTCAAAAACCAGGCCGCCCTGACAGCTATTGGCACTTCCGACTCACCGCCCACCATCCACACCGACCCCCTGCTCACCTGGACCAACGTGAACGACGAAGACACCACCAAAATCATGAACACCATACACTCCAGAAGTATTTAAAAATAAAAATGAAACTTTTCAGTTTCATTTTTTAAGGGCAGGCAGGGCCTGCTCTTAAAAAATATGTGTGCATGCATTCCCAAAGGGGAAAGGGTCCCCTATGGACCCCTTCCCATTTGCGAGTGCCTTACCACCCTTCTGAGAAGGGTGGTAAGCTGCGAGTGTTTTGCGACCGCATTAGCGGTTGTAAAACATTTATACATGGGTTCTGGACTCGCTATTAGGAAGGGAAGCCTGTGGCACCCCCTTCCTTATAGCGAGTTGCTCACCCTATTTTGCGAGTCGCTAATTGATCAGCGACTAGCAAAATAGAGTTGGTACATTGGCCACGTGTTTTTTGCGGTCACAAACGGGCCTAAACCCCCTTTGCGACCACAAAAACGGTCGTACATCTGGCCTTATGAACCATAGAATTGTCATTATAAGGTGTGCAATCTGCACATGAAATTACTCATGCCTCAACATGTTCACAATATGGTGCCAGGTAGTCAGAAATAGGTAAGTATAATGCATGCCTCCTAACACACTCACAACCAAGCCAAACTTGGTAAGAACATGTAACAAGAAAACTATCTAACCGACGTTTATTTCAGTGTCCTGCAATACAGTTGATGACTCGGTTCAGAGATGTTTTAAGGCATGGGCAAAGTGGGCCATGGCCCAGGGCCCCAGTCTTTCAGGGGGCCCCCAGTCAGAGCCAGCTCTGTTCTGCAGAGAGTCTTGCCCTTATGACGTGTACTAATTCTTAAACAATTTATTTTAAATACCATGTTTCCTTTAATTTATTTTTATTGTGGACGATATGTGAGAGACTAATACAGATATTTTGTAGAGAAATGTTTGTTTCATGCAACATCCATACAAAAAAAATTCTTTTAGGTCAAAACAGGTCCTCATATATGAGAAATGGGAGGGTGTCACAGAGATTATTTGCAGCATAATTAGTGAGCTACTGCTGTGTTAAAATGTTGAAAATACAGCATTATCCCTGAATAGTTGATGTAAAGACATTTAGAATTTGGACGACTGTGCCTGTTAGTGATCTGGCCAAAGACTGCATGAAAGAGCTGAAATTGAATCAGGAATTAAAAACCGTTCCTAACAGGGCCCCAAAAATACGTTGGCCCAGGGCCTCCAAAATCCTTAAGATGTCCTTGACTCGGTTTGCTCTATGTGTCCTGTACTGTGGCACAATTACTGCTGAACAATGCTATGGAATGTGTACTCTATACATCTGCCAACTTTTTAACAACATTCCATACTTACCCTGCTTATTCTGTGGCAAGCTACGAGGAAAATCACTTTGCTGCCAACTGACAAAATAATCCAGCAGGACACTGCGCGCCAGACTTGAAAGGTACAATTCAACACCATGATACAGAGGGTCATGCAAATGACAGGGGAACAGCAGAGTTGGTTGTGGACTGCCATTCCCTGGGCGAGGACTGAAGAAGATGATGCTGCAAGCACCAAACATGAAACACTGCCAAGACACACAACACAGGAATAACGTCTCATTCCTGACTGCCCATAGAGTAAAGACAACTCAAGCACACAATAGATAAAATAAAAAGTAAACTAAACAGCAGCCTAGTTCAGATTAATTCTATACCTGCGCTGAATAGAAGTTTACTGACTGGAATAATGAACACAGATCTCAGCCCATGTGTAGAATAGAATGTACTGCGCATGCGCTGTTCGACTAACTAAGGAATGAAAGCTTCGCGACCGGAGGAGAGCTGAATTAAGCAATTGTTTGACATAACTTTGATTGGGCGGGGATGTGTGATCACTCGTCGTGATCAGAGTCAATACTCATTTGTGTTCGCAGCAGTATTTCGAGATGAATAAGGAAGAAGCCATGACACTCAGAGATGTTTAAAGAATAGGCAAAGTGGGCAATTGCCTAGCCCCTCAACTTCCAAGGGGCCCCCTGAGAAATTGAACTTTCTATCTTCCTTCTGTTTATTTCCCTGCCTTAACCTTTAACGTATAATTCAATATTGTTAGGCAACACAGGGCTTGAGTTCGTAACAAAATAGGCAAGAAAATTCAAAGTTGTTCCAAATGTGGGCCCCCAAAATACTTCTTGCCCGGTGCACACTAAATCCTTAAGATCACACCGATGCCACTGTGCTACCTACAATTGTGTGTCTTGCACAGTGAGTGCCACGATCTTTCTCCACAACAGGATATAGAGTAGGGACAGTGACTCCGCGGGTTAAAGTTTGGCTGGTAAATTACAGCAACACTGTGTTTTTATCCTTCCAAACTTTAAATCCAAATCCTGTGCAACTAGTGAAACTACCAGGTCACACCCTTAATGCGCCTGGCGCAAGGGAGGCCTGACGGCAGGAGGACGCCAGCTTCGGCAAACAAGGTAGTGAACACCTGAGACCGGGAAGGGAACGATCTGCACATCCGCCCCGCCCAGCGTCGCGGATCCGGCACAAACAACTATTTAATCTCTTCTGGTATCATAGCAGCAGTGATTCCATGACTACTGCTGTATCCACGCGCAGCCTGGATGCCGCGAATATTCACTGACTCGTACAGCTACTTGCACAATCCCAAATATGTCGGGTTTCAAAAGCAGAACACCGCGCAATGCAGGATGTCACTATGTCCATGAACCATGCATGAAGGTTCCACCTTATAAGAGCAATCCCACCTTTCATCTGGCCTGCTATTTCTAATTAATTTTCTTGCTGCTGAGTAAAACTTAGCATTCTACCTGGCTCACTTTTAGAGTCCTGCTTGCTTCCCTAAACTGTTAACAAAAGTTCTTGCAACAAGGAATGAGTAATCCTCGCAATAATGACTGGTGAGGAAATTCCACCTGTGCATTATAAGACTATTGCAGGTCATGGATGGATCCCATTAACCTACAGAGAGAGGCATGAGGCCGAATGCCTTTACAAGGCCCCAGAGTTTCAAAGTCACTTAAACATGTCCTTATAAAGTTCCCACTTGAGTTATCCCATAAGACCATGGCAAACCCTGCAATCGACATTTAGGAAAGGGTTCCGCAGAAATGTGTGGCCTCTCCTCTCCTATAGGCTGCTGCAGGAGGCCTGGCTGTAGTCGACGTGTACAGCTTATCTTATCTGAGAAGATGCGCTGTTCTCATCAAGATGTAGCCATCTTCACCTGCCACTAACAAAGCCTGGCCTCTCAGTGCACTGACAGCTGATCTGACCCTTTCGTCGCTGTGGCTGCGGATGGCAGAGGAGAGGAGGGGACTATCACACTAGCAGCATCACAAACACGTGTGCCCAGACATCACTGCCCGCTTGTTATACATTATTTTAATATATATAGTTACACAATTTCTTATTGCAGGTGAGAGCTTACATTCGAAAATGTCTGTAATAAGAGGATAATAACCACCAGGTTAAAGGAGCCAGAACTATAACTCCAAGATTTTCGTATATTTTGCAAAGAAAGTCCTTGACAGCAAAAAAAAGCTTCTTTGGTTACATGGAGAATTGAGTAAACAGAATTACCATGTGACCATGGTTTCAAATGACTATGGGCCATATGTAGGTAGCTTAATACCGGTCGGTAACGGCCGAAAATCGGTAAATTTGCCGTTACCGACCGGTATTTAGCTTTTTCCAATGTAGGTGGCGGGATTTAAGGATTCGGTGATTTACCGATTCAGTAATTTAAGGAATCGGTAAATTACCGAATCCTTAAAAGACCGAATCGGTAAATTACCAAATCCTATGTAGGGAGCACTCAAGTGAGTGCATTTTTGATTTAAGGATTCGTTATTTACCACCAACTACAAGATGGTGGTAAATATCGAAAACCTTTAAAAAAGCAATTGTGTGCTTATTTAAAAGTGCATGTGCATGTGCATGTGCATGTGAGTGCATGTGGCACACATACATGCCCCTAAGGGCATGTATGTGTGCCACATGCGCCCACATGCACGATTCAGGGGTGCAACAGGATGTCAATGTGACACCCTGCCACCCTTGAATATGTTCCCCCTTTTACCGATTTGGTATTTACCGAATCGGTAATAGTGAATGGCTTCCCATTCATTCCTAAGGGCCATAGGAATGTATGGGAATTACCGAATCGGTAAATACCGAATCGGTAATACCGAATATTACTGAATCGATAACATTTACCAAATTTTTACCTACATACTATTTACCGATTCTGAAATACAGAATCGGTAAAATTCGGTATTTCAGAATCGGTAAAAAGAGATTACCTACATATGGCCCTAAGTGTTTTAATGTGTACAAACTCCATAGCTGTAACACCTTCATCCAGGTCATAAATCCAACAAGAATGACCTATAACCATTTATTGCCACTATATATTATCCCTCATGAATATATATTATTCCGCCCACATCACAAGATCATGCAAACGTTTAATGTAGCGAACCCCATGACCAGAAGGGCCTCTTTTCTTCCCTGAAATCTTGTTAACCAAGAGCTTCTTTTGGGAAACACTAGATCAAATTCAAGCCATGAATTAAGCCACAAAATTAGGGTCTTAACAACATGTTTACTGATACGCCAGCACGGCTCTCAGATGGAGCTTGAGTACCATGGGACCACCAAAAGCACAGTTATTGGGAGATGCGGACACTTTCTACCTCTAAGCACTGGAAGCTTATAATATTGGGACTTCCTCTGCTTGGCTGATTGTCAGACTCCTTCTCAACTACATTTCCAATACTCATTTAATGGAAGAACTTACTAATTAGAGTCTTGAGAAAGTCCATAGGGCGAAACATGTGTCAGTGGTTCTGACAATATTGTCAAGACCGCTCAGAATACAATTATTGCAATTTGTTCTCATGTTACTATCCATGAGTGCTCCCATTCTGCACAACAGGGTGGGGCTGGGTCACAGAAATAATCCTTTCTGCAGCTCCACAATGGAGCCAGCGAGGATACGATATCATCCAATGACATTTAGATGTGCCACATGGATGTTTGGGGCTGAGTAGAAGATGCTGACTGACTGAAAGTACCCTACATGTTGGGTTACGTTGACCTAGGGGTGCAGAGATGGTTTTTGGGAAACATCAGAACCAATTTCAAAGGGCCAGGG
Source organism: Lissotriton helveticus (assembly GCF_964261635.1). Lineage (NCBI taxonomy): Eukaryota > Metazoa > Chordata > Amphibia > Caudata > Salamandridae > Lissotriton > Lissotriton helveticus. The sequence goes on along the minus strand of NC_136071.1, from coordinate 878,020,005 downwards.
GGGCAAGTAGAAGCTACTCGGCCCAATCGTGGGGGTCGAGTACTTTATTTCTAATCTAATGTCCCAGGTCCTGAGCAACTGGGCCAAGTATTGCTTCAGCACTTGACTCTCAGTGGAAGCGTGGGTTGAGCAGTCCAAGGCTTCTTTTGGGGGCAGTAGATCTTGGAATGAACACAGGCTCATGACTCAAAATAATTTCATTATTAGCAACAAATCACTGCTCAGTCAAATACTTTCTTTTATGACAAAAGTAGTGTTTATATATGAACAGAAAGGGAAATAAGGCATAGCAAGACCCCTAAGATTAGGGTTCTGGTGTTTAATAGGCAGGTGCCCAAGTTCCACTCCCCTTATCCTTAGCAGTAGTGGTTATTATTATCTATTCGATGTAGACGACATTCAGATTAGGCCGCACTAATAGTTCAAGTCTCAGAAGTCCTACTCCAACTCTAATAAAAGTCAAAAGATTTCCAGCGCCCAAAAGTCTATGTAGCAGAACAAGTTCCCCTGGTGTCTTCTGGACCTGCAATAGGTCTTTCCTGCTCCTGCAAGGATGACAGTGGCTGCTGTTGGTGAATAGCACTCCTTGCTCTGTAGTGGCAGCGGCTGGGCATCTACAACGCTTCCTCCAGGAGAGACTGTAAGTTCCTTTGATCCTTCCAACAGGTGGGGGGAGGAGTTAAGTTGCTCCAGTTCCAAACCTCAGTCAGGGTTCGGTGCTGCACAGGTAACCACAGCAGCCTTTCCCAGGCAACGGTCCTTGTCCTTTCCAGTGGCCCCACCTGGCATACGTAGCCATCTACCTTACTCTGCACTCGAGTGACAGCCCAATCCGCACATCAGTAATTTTCACAGCGACCCCAACTGGCATTCAGAGTCACAGACTTTCCTCCACACAGGGGCTGCAGCCTGATTGGCATTTCAGTAATCATCATGGTAACCCTTCCTGGCATACAGGGGTTTCTGAGTTTCCTCCACACACAGGTTACAGCCCGATTGGCATGGCAGTGCTCTTCACGGCGGCTCACCCTTTCACAAGGGGTTACCGGCTTCACTCTGTACAGGGGTTATGGGTCAATTAGCATGGCTGTGATGCTGAGCAAATATAACTTCACTGCGCCCCCCTCTGACATACAGGATTTCTGACTTGAACCTGCACACGGGCAGCAACTCAATCGATGCCGCAGCAAACGCCTCAAACCTTGCTAGAGGGATCCGCTCGTAGGATCCCCCACTGCACCTCTCTTCCTCCAGCGTTCTCTTTCTCAAAACACAGGCTATGAGAGTGACTAGAGGTTCACACCTGGATGTCAGCCACAGTAATAGATGCATCAAAAGGTTACCCCAGGGACCCCAGCCCAACACTTTGTGATTCTCTTTTGAACCCCATCTAATCACTGAGACGTCCCCAGACCTCTTTACTGTGACCTATCTGTGAATCAAAAAGCACGATTTGAAGTGTACTGATGATCCTGCTCGCCTTCCTCCAGTATGTGTCCCACCCAAGTCTTAGAAATGCAGCAATCAACAAACCCTTCTTGAAAATTCCTTCAAATCCTCATGCTCCTCCAGTCAGCCCTGGGTCTCCCAAATTAAACCTAAAGTCCTCAATGTGTTGTACCATTCACAGGCAAACATGCACACAGCACTCACATGCAACTACATGCATGCTGCACAACGCTATATACCGCTGCATGCTATCTTGATGTAGGCCAAGGGTGAGTTAAGCACACAGCAGAGCAACTTTGAGTGAGCCTGTAGGCCTCACCACAGTGACACAGAAAAAAAAGGCCTGGTGACTTCTATTGATCCCTTCACAGTATGTTGCCACCACCGTGCTCGGGATGTTTAACTCCTGGCAAAGGCCTTTTACCACTATGAGGGTACGCTTTGGGTGTCACTCCTGGTCCAACAAGACTGCAATGTGTGAGACTATGTCATAGCGCACATGCATGATTCATGTTTGACCAAGACAACAAAAACATCAGACAGGGTTGCAGCTGGGGCACTCAGAGCAGGGGTAACGGTCTGTCACCATGCATGGTACCTTTCTGTCCCAACAAGGAGGAGGCATTTTATGGCCTTGAAAACCAAGATCAATAGCTTGCAAAGAGCTCTATTTTTAGCCAACAGCAATCTAGATTGGTGACCATAGTAAGGTATAAAGATAATAAATGGCCTCGGTAGCAAATTGTATTACCTTATCCAATGTGATGAAAGTACCACCCTATTTTGACAGCAGACGAGTTTGCTACGCTAGTAAGAAGATCAGTGTCTTTGCTGTATGAAAGAAAATGTTTGAACAGATTTTGGATGATTAATAATTGAAGTGTGGCTGCAGTTTCTTTGTTAATAATTAATGTTTTCATACTCATTGGGTGATCGACATATTCCGCAATGTTTCTGGCTGTTGTAATCAAAATGTCTGATGCATAATGGATAGAGTAGGAGAGGGCCACAGTTCTTGATGCAGCAAAAGAAATTGATAATATTTGTTTCGAATGAATTCAACAAAGGTGAGCGCTTAGCAATCCTTTGGTGGATGGCTATGAGTCAGTTTAAAAATTGGTGCCTGGAAGTGAGTAGTGACAGTAGGAAACAATAAAAGACTTAAGTAACATCAGCATACAGATACAGAAAAGCTAAAAGATGTGCTGATGTCATCAAATGATGCAGTTTAATCGGAGAAGACAAGAGGTCACAGGAGTGTACACTGTGTGAAGCCTACAAGTAAAGGTGTGGGGTGGAGAGTGTGAATATTAAGAGACCAAAATTAGCTCAGTGCTGAATCAGCAATACCAAGGCAGGTGTAAGAGTACAGCAGAGCAGGGTGATCAAAAGTATTAAATACTGTGGAATAACTGAGAAGCATAAGAATAGAACAGAGGTAACTGTGACAGGTAAAGGAATGGAGCTGATTAAATGAAAAAGGACAATGTTTGTGGAGGGCAAAGTTCAGAAAACAGAGAGTAGTCGATTGAGCATGCTATGAGGGGTGAGAAAGGTAGATGGGTGACTGATACCTAATTACTCCAGAATTTGTAAAATAATGGGAATACACAGAAAGGAATATTGCATAAGGGGGCATTAGAAGTGACTTTGTTTTAATGGGGACAAAACCAGTGGAGACTTTGTTTGGTAGGCACCTGTGATAAAATAGTTATTCAAAAAGATGTTTCACAAGATATGATACAAAGTGTTGTAGTTTTATTGGCTTGGAGACTATGGACACGTAGGACCTGATTACGAGTTTAGTGGTGCCGTGCTGGCACCGCCACGCTGCCAGAACCCCAAATCCGCGTGAGAACCGCCTGCCAAATAATGACTTTTTTAGTAATTGGTGGGTAATTCTTTGACGTTCCCATGGAGGTGCCAATTTCACTTGGCAGTGCCTAGAAAATAGGCACAGGCATGGGAACGTCAAAGAAGTTCCAACACAGCATGGACTGCAAAGTCCATGCCGTGCTAAAACTAGGGGTGCATGAACACAGGTGGGCACATGTTGTGCCCCCCCTGTGTGCATCCACATGAAGTGAGGCACAAGGGGTCCCTTCAGGGACCCCTTTCTTTTCTCACCACCACTGTTCTCATGAAGGAAAGATCTCCATTAAATCTGTGGCGGCGACAAAAGTAGTAATGTGCTTGGTGGGACCATGGAGGTCCCACCAAGCCTATTGATTCCTCTTAATTGCTGCATCCACTGCCAGGGAACGGCATTTCCCTGGCGATGTCGGCGGTCCCAGGGCAGTATGACCTCCTTTGTCGTAATGTGGCAGACGGAAGACTGATGTCCCACCACGAGTATGGCGGTCCGAGGACCGCCAGACTCATAATTTGGCCTTTAGGGTAAGCTGATTTGAACATAGGAAGAAACTCAGCAGAAGATTTGCAAGATAAAACACAGACTTGATCAAAGTGAGTGAAAACGGTAAGAGAAGTGTTAAAGAAAGGAGGTAAGCTTGAGAAAAGTGTTTCAAAGTTACTTCTTGATTCTGGGATCGTGCGGAGAAGAGACACTTGGGCTATTCATAAAGGGAACTTACACTTGTGAGTAATTTGCATGTGTAATTTACTCTTACACTTTTGATTAACGTTACTACTTTTGGCTATGCACAAAACCCAAGTGTAAAGTTTCTCAAAAGTGTAACATGTCTCCCCCATCCATGAAACAGACTGCAGAGTCTACCAATGGTAAAGAATAGGGAAAAGTAGAAAAGTATAACGCACTTCAAAAAATGAATACACATATTTTTGTGTTATAAATTAATGTAAATTAATTTGATATGTTTTAAATATAGAACAAAAGAAAACATTTAATTGCACTATTAATGTAATTCAGAATTAAGTACTTACGGCCACATGAATCAACCTATTTAGGAAGTGCAAACGGTGTGAATCGGTAAATTCGTCCGTTTGCACTTCCTAAATAAGTTTTTGGGATGCATCATACATTTTTGTGAAAATCGCTATTTTTAACGATTTCCAAAAATGCGATTGCTTTTAAGGAATCGCAAATTTACGATTCCTTAAAAGCAATGCATGATTGTTTTTCAAATTGCGAATTAGCAATTAAGGGGTGCAAATTACCACGAGGTTGAACCTCGTGGTAATTTGCGAAAAGTTATGGAAATGCTCAAAAATGCTTTTTTAAACTTTCATGTTACAGACACACATGTCCTTAGGACATGTGTGTGTGAAACATTCACTTTAAAATACATTTCAGGGGTGCAGGGGGGGTCCTTTGGACCTCTCTGCACCCTTGCAATGCATCAACAAATTGCGAATTGCAAAAAAAAAAAAAAAGGCAATACGGCATTGATTCCTATGGGCCTCTAGGCCTCTAGGCTCATAGGAATCAATGTAATGCCATTCCTTAATTGTGATTCGCTATTAAGTAATCGCAAATTCCGAAAATTAAGAAATCCTAAAAAAAATTAGGATTTGTTGATGCATAGGATTTTCCTTATTTTTCGCAATTTAGGAAATGCAAAATCCTACAATGATGCATGTGGCCGTTAATTACCAAATTTTCAATTATATATAAAAATGTGTCCTGAAGTTTAAATGAAAACATACATTTCAACCTAAAGTAACAAATAATTTGTTATCATGCATTAATAATTATAAAAAGTGGTGTCGAAAAATATATAAAAGTAATTTCATTACATTTTACTAAAAAGTAATGATACATTTATTTTTACATTTAAAAAGGTTATTAAAATATCTTATAAGAAAATAACAGGTATGTTTTATTTTTAGACCTTTTTAACATTAAATTATATTTATTTATATTCTTAACTATTTTGAATAGTTCAATTTAATGCAACATTATTTCCTATAGGGTTTTATTTGAGGTCCTGATCACCAATATTTTCTGTGGGAATGTGTTGCTGTAACAGTCACTGAGAGCTGAAGTGATTTACTACTGCTTTGGATCCCTTCTTGGCTGCAGGAGCATCAGAAATACAGTTTGTGAATAGAAATTAGCTTATTCTTTTGTGGGATGGTGCACGTCCCTACCTAACCACCTCCTTACTTACTTATGCCTAGTAGCCCTCCTGGGGTATATGCCCTCAACCAGGACTCTCTAGCTATCTTTGTCCTGGGTTTTTCTTTAAATCTGACTTCAGGTGTATCCATTGCAGTCAACCTTGAGGCCTCGGCACCAGGTTTTTCTTGACTTCCTTTTTTCCTTTTCCCTTGAGGGTTTCAGGTCAGGGCTTGCCTGGTGGTGTTTGATGTGGGCTTGCGAAGGGCGTGACCTATCCAGCACCAGTGTCTTTCCATGATTTCTTCATGAGCAGGGAGTTGGGAAGGGTGCTGCCATAGGTAGTTGTTGCTGATGGTGTTTGGCCAGCAGATTTTCCTCAGACAGATGTTGATAAAGGCCTGGACTTTGTTCGTGGGTGGTAGCCACTGTTGTTGTCCAAGTTTCTGTTCCATACAGAAGGACCGATTTTACATTGTTGTTAAAAAGCCTGATCATGGTTTGCAGAGTTAGGTCCTTAGAGCTCAAGATCTTTAGATGAATGAAGGCAGCCCTTGCTATACAAATTCCTGCCTTGACGTCAGCGTATGTGCCGCCCTGCTTGCATATGACCCTACCCAGGTAGGTCAAAGCCTCAACCTCTTCCAGTACATCGACTGTAAGAGTGACAGCAGTTGTGCTGGCCAAGTTAGCCTTCAGGATCTTGGTTCCCCCCCATGGAAGTTGAGACCAAGTTGTGCTGATGTGGCTGCCACATTGTCGGTCTTCTCTGAAAATTCAATGAGATATGGTAGAGTAGGGCCAGGTCATCTGCAAATTTCAGGTCGTCGAGCTGCGTCCAAGGTGACCACTGGATCCCATTTCTTCTCCTTGTTGTGGATGTCTTCATGATCTAGTCTATGGCAAGCAGTAAGAGAAAAGGCGAGAGCAAACAACACTGGCAGACTCTGGCCAGCATTTGGAACGTTCCATGAGTTGTCCTTCATGAACCAACTTGCAGGTAATTCCCTTGTAAGATTTCCTGATGATTCTTATGAGTTTATCTGGCACACCTTAATGGCGGAGGAGTTTCCAATGGGTCTCTCTGTCCAATCTGTTAAATGCCTTCCCACAATTGATGAAGTTTACATAGAGGGGAGTTATTTTCAATCAACTGCTCAAGGATGTGCAGTGTTGCAATCTGGTCTGTGCAGGATCTATGATTACATTTAGGATTCATCGATGGTCTTGCCACAGAAGTCCAGAAAGCAGAAGGCTGTGAAAACTTGAAAGAACTCTACCACATAACAAGGAAACTCTCTGGCAGATACAGCACGCCTGAAAGACATGTTAAAGACAAAGCTGGGAAGACAATCATGGGTAACAAAGGCCAATAAGGAAGATGGATGGAGCACTTTGAAGAACTGCTGAACCAGCTTGTGCTGCGGCCCCACCAGACATACAGTCAGCTGACAAGGACATGCCAATTGACAGCAGACCAACCAAGGAAGAAATATGGCAAGTCATCAACCATCTGAGAAATGGAAAGTCAGCAGGGCAGGACCAGAAAACATTCCTGCAGAGGCACTGCAGGCAGACACTGAAACATGAGTAGACATGCTCTACCCCATGTTTGGAAGGATCTGGGAAGAGGAAAAGGTGCCATCGGACTGAAAGGAGGGATATCTCATCAAGATCCAGCAGAAAGGTGACCCAAGTAACTGTGTAAACTACAGAGGGATATCTCTTCTATCAGCCCCAGGCAAAGTGTTCAACAGAGTCCTCCAGAACAGAATGAAGGAATAAGTCGAAGCTCAATTGTGAGACCAGTAAGCTGGCTTTGACAAAGATAGAACACCTGCTTAGGCCTCCCTAAATCTCTCCTTGCTTCTCCCTAAACCCTCCCATTTAGTAGTAAGTAAGTCCTTTTTTTCAGTCACTCCCACTGGTCCCTTCCACATTTACTACTGAGTTTTGTAGTACATATAGTAGTACTGCAGTAGTACTACAAAATGCTATTTACAAACCTACAATGGTAAATCTCAAACACCACCTCTCCTATCTTTTCTACGGGCTGATCCTCACATATGTAAGTTCAGTACCCAGTAGTCTTTTACTCTCCATTTAGAAATGGACAGTAAAAGACTACTGAGTACTAAATGTACATGTGTGAGGATAGCCCATAGAAAAGATAGGAGAGGTGGAGTTTGAGATTTACCCTTGTAGGTTTTTGAAAAGCATTTTGTAGTACTACTGAAATACTACTATATGTACTACAAAATGGTGTTTGTGAATAGGACACACTGTCTTCAATTGAGAGGGAGGAATATGCAACAGGCACAGGCGGACCTGATAAAGAAATAAAGAGTACTAACAGTGGGAAAGTTATCAAATGTAGGAGCATAGTGAGTAGGTAAGGTCCCAATAGCATGTGGATTCCACAATTGCAAGGGTATCAATTGGACAATCAGGGTATGTTTGTAGGAGTTGAAGTGTTCTGTACACAAATTGGTGTTCCTTTTAAAAAGGAGTGCACAAATTCGCTTTCAAAGCGTGGACAGTTGTAGAAATCTCGGGCTGTGCATGAGGTTTTGCAGGGATAAAGTTTCAAAGAGGATAGTGATACTAATGTTACTCTATCTCTCAAATGTTATTCTCAGCATTTTGTTGAGTTGGTCAAAAGAGCTGGCGCTGAATAAGGTTGTAAGGTTGTTGTGAAGTCCATTTAAGAATGATGGTAAAAATTTGTTGAGTGCTTGAGTTTAGTAACAGTTTTTTTTGTTGGAAAGGCCACAATGGGAGAGCTGAAAGCAAACATATCTATGAGGATATGGTCAGAGAGACAACTATTGGCTGACACACACCATGTGTTTAAAAATGCTGAACAAAAGGTTTTCCTATGGCGCCTATGAAATGTAGTTGGTTGTAAAAGCTGTTCGAGATAGAAAAAAAAAGAAAAATAATAATCCTGAACTACAGTAATAACACAATCATAATCCAGTTTAAAGTTTGAGTTTAAAATATTTATAAAAGCGCACTTTCACCAGCGGTTTCATGGCGCTGCAACAAACAAATCCCTAGGGGGGAAAACAGAAAATAAGTAAAGGAGAACTGGAACAGAACAGGGACCAACCTAGTTAAAAGATTGAGCGAATAAATGAGCTTTAAGTTTCTTGCGGAATTGAGGGTAATGGGTCAGAGATCTAAGCTCTAGAGGCAGGGAATTCCACATAACTGGGGCAAGGGTCGCGAACTTCGATCCTCCCCATTTCTTCCTCCGAAAACGGGAGGTTGATAACAAGGATTGTGTGGATGATCGTAAATCCCTGGTAGGAACATAGGGAACGATCTCTGATGTGATGAAGGCCGGAGCCGCGCCCAGTCGAGCTTGGAAGGTGATGGAAGCTAGCTTGAACTGGACGCGTTCACGGATAGGGAGCCAGTGCAGGGATTTAAGAAGGGGTGTAACATGGTGAGATTTCGGGAGTTTGAACACCAGCCGTGCCGCCTGGTTCTGGATCAGTTGTAAGCGCTTTAGGCAGTATGCAGGAATACCTGCATACAGGGCGTTACCATAGTCCAGGCGGGAGATGACCATCGCCAAGATGATCATTTTTAAGGCATCAAAAGAGAAAAAACGGGATACCTTGCGGATGGTGCGTAGTGACAGAAAGCAAGAGGAGACCACAGAACTAACCTGGGAGTGGAGAGTGAGCTGGGAGTTCAGTTTAATACCTAGGGTTTTTACCGAGGTAGAAGGGGTCGGAGGGGAGCCTAAGGAAGGGGGCCAGAAAAGAGAAGACCAGGGACTGGAGCAACCACCTGTCAACACCAACTCAGTTGTATCCGGGTTGAGCTTCAGGTGGTTGTGACTCATCCAGTCCCGGATAAAAATCATAATAGACTGAAAGTTTGAAATGGAAGCAGAGGAAGAAGACAGATTGAAAACAAGTTGGAGGTCATCCGCATAGTTGTACACGTTGACCTCCATCTGCTGTAACGAAAAAATAAGGGGGGCAATGTAGAGGTTAAATAAAAGAGGTGAGAGGGAGGAGCCTTGGGGGACCCCGCACTGAACTATCCGGAAGTCCGCGGAAAAATCACCCAGGCGAACAGCCTGGGTGCGGTCCCTCAGGAAGGAGGACAGCCACAGCAGGGCGGTGCCTCCGATCCCCGCCGCCCGACACGGGAAAGTAAGATGGTATGGTCAACCGTGTCTGGGGCTGGTTGGTATCCATTCCCTCCCTGAGGCTGTCAAGGACCGAGAGAACTACGGACTCCGTAGAGTGTGCGGGGCGGAAGCCGGCCTGGTGGGAAGCCAAAGCCCCGTGTTCCTCAATAAAGGTGCTCAAAGACTTGGTGACATGGCGTTCGAGCACCTTAGCCAGGAATGGTAGGAGAGAGATGGGGCGATAATTGGCAGGGACCGAGGGGACTGCGCGAGGCTTCTTTAGAATGGGGACAATGACAGCTGTCTTCAGTGAGTTGGGTACAACTCCCTGGGAAAGAGAGCTGTTAAGGAAGTGGAGGGGGGGATCTGGACAGGTTGTGTAAATATGACGAAGAATGTGCGCAGGGCAAACATCCAATGGGGACCCAGATTTGACCAGGGGGATAATCGAGGTCAAAGATTCTTTAGTAAGGAGGGGAAGGGCATCGAGTTGTCCCTTAGATGGTGGGCGCTGAGGGTCAAAAAAAGTCGGGGAAGGTGGGGGGATGTTGGCTTTAATAATTGCAATCTTCTCGATAAAAAAATTGTTTAGGGAATAACAAAGGTCCTGGGAGGGGGAGGGCTTAAGAGATGTCCTGTCAGAGAAAGCCAAGCTATGGACTATCGAGAAGATTTCCCGCGGCCGATTCTCAGCTGTGAGGATTTTAGAGGAGAAATAAGCCGTTTAGCCTCCAGAATGGCCTTTTTATATTGGGCCAAAAGAGTGGTAAACTCAGATTTGAGTATGGGGCAATATTTCCTCCTCCACGCACGCTCTGCTCGGCGCACCGGCAGTTTGGTGTTCTTAAGATCATTGGTGAACCACAAGTTGGCATCCTTCTCTCGCTTTGATGTTACCCGCTTCAGCGGGGCGATGGAATCACAGCCTGAGAGGAGCCAGCGATTAATAGCCGAGGCCTGAGAAAGAGTGGAAAGGCCTTGTAGGGTAGGATAGGAGGAAATTAACCGTTCAGATAAATTCTCCGGATCCACTCGGCTCCATGAGCGGACCCAAACATTCTTTGGGAGCGGAGGTCTAACAGGAGAAATAATGGGAAGGGTGAACGAGATCAAGTGATGGTCAGACCAGGTGCAGGGTAAGATGGACAGGGAGCCTACCGGACAATTCAGGGACCAGATCTGATCTAAGATGTGTCCTTTGACATGAGTAGGAGAATGAACATGTGATACAAAATTAAGAGATTGGAGCATGTCTGAAAACTGTTTAGAAGTTTAGAAGATGAACATTCCGCAGGGTCTGAGGGCCAGAAGTTAAAGTCTCCCAATAGTAGGATGGAAGAATTATTAACCGTAAGTGTAGCGAGTATCTCTTGAAAATCGGAAAGAAAAAGTAAAGGTGACTGGGGAGGCCGGTACGTGAGGAAACAGGTGAGAGGGGGAGTGGTCGATGTGGTACGGATGACAAGGTACTCTGTAGTAGCGATATCTGGCAGGGATAAAAGTTGGAAGGGGAGATCGGTCCGGGTAATGACCGCCACGCCGCCCCCGGTCCTACCGGTAGAACGGTCTGCTCGTAAAGCATAATATGGAGCAGGAAGAGTGGCCAGAAGAGTAGGGAGAGAGTCGTCAGTAAACCAAGTCTCGGTTAAAAAGAGAAGATCAGGTGCGTAAAAGTCCAACAGCACCGACAGTTCATGAGAATGGGCCACTGCTGACCGGGTATCAAGGTAATAGGCCGAGAGGGTCCTAGGAGCGCCTGGGCTGATTTCCCCTATGGAGGACTGGGGGGGAGTGGGGGGAGCGGAAGGAAGGGAAGGGGAGGAAATACGGGTCAGGTCATGTAAAGATATGATGGAACGAGTAGAGGCGGGCAAAGGCCACGGGCCATGAAGAGTACGGAGTTGGGAGGAAGTGTAAGTAATGATTTGGGCAGAGTGACATGCCCCAGGCCCCGGTCGGTCGCGGACGGGCGGAGACGGGCTTGCCTTAGGCGCGCCTTCGGCGCGCCATCGTCGCACCCACTGCGCCCGTCCGCTGCGCTTCCGGCCTATACACATCGTTTTATGGGGACGTCAGAGGGAGTGGGGAGGTGGGAGGGGGGCGTGGCCGGCGAAGTGGGCGGGGCTAGCTCGCTCGCTGTAGATGGCGGCAGCGGGGAAGGATTCCCCGTAGGCCCCCAGCAGTCCCTTTTTTTTTAACTCTTTTACGTATTTGTTCTTTACTCTCTTTTACTGTGTTATGTTATTGCGAATCAGTTCTCCTTACCCAAAGCGCCGGGACACTCTTTTTGAGTAACCGTTGCGCTATACAAAAGAATAAATAACATAACATAACATAACATAACAAGGTCGGCTGTCCGGGGGTTAAAGAATAAGGCTGAGAATCTAGGTTTCGTGCAGGTAATTAAAAACACACAAAGTATCACAGATTTTAAAAATCAACAATTTTGCTGCGCTCCCGGCTTTCCGCCTCAGGAGATTTGTTCGAGTGGCCGCGCTAGCAGTCAGCGCCCCCTTTTGAGCCTGGGGGAGGGGGGCGTGGCCGGCGAAGTGGGCGGGGCTAGCTCGCTCGCTGTAGATGGCGGCAGCGAGGAAGGATTTCCCGTGACAGCGTCAAGATCGGCTGTCCGGGGGTTAAAGAATAAGGCTGAGATTCTAGCTTTCGTGCAGGTAAGTAAAAACACACAAAGTATCACAGATTTTAAAAATCAACAATTTTGCTGCGCTCCCGGCTTTCCGCCTCAGGAGATTTGTTCGAGTGGCCGCGCTAGCAGTCAGCGCGCCCTTTTGAGCCTGGGGGAGGGGAGCGTGGCCGGCGAAGTGGGCGGGGCTAGCTCGCTCGCCGTAGATGGCGGCAGCGAGGAAGGATTCCCCGTGACAGCGTCAAGATCGGCTGTCCGGGGGTTAAAGAATAAGGCTGAGATTCTAGCTTTCGTGCAGGTAAGTAAAAACACACAAAGTATCACAGATTTTAAAAATCAACAATTTTGCTGCGCTCCCGGCTTTCCGCCTCAGGAGATTTGTTCGAGTGGCCGCGCTAGCAGTCAGCGCGCCCTTTTGAGCCTGGGGGAGGGGGGGCGTGGCCGGCGAAGTGGGCGGGGCTAGCTCGCTCGCTGTAGATGGCGGCAGCGAGGAAGGATTCCCCGTGACAGCGTCAAGATCGGCTGTCCGGGGGTTAAAGAATAAGGCTGAGATTCTAGCTTTCGTGCAGGTAAGTAAAAACACACAAAGTATCACAGATTTTAAAAATCAACAATTTTGCTGCGCTCCCGGCTTTCCGCCTCAGGAGATTTGTTCGAGTGGCCGCGCTAGCAGTCTGCGTGCCCTTTTGAGCCTGGGGGAGGGGGGCGTGGCCGGCGAAGTGGGCGGGGCTAGCTCGCTCGCTGTTGATGGCGGCAGCGAGGAAGGATTCCCCGTGACAGCGTCAAGATCGGCTGTCCGGGGGTTAAAGAATAAGGCTGAGATTCTAGCTTTCGTGCAGGTAAGTAAAAACACACAAAGTATCTCAGATTTTAAAAATCAACAATTTTGCTGCGCTCCCGGCTTTCCGCCTCAGGAGATTTGTTCGAATCCAGTTTAGATTATGTGTGTTTCTTATAAACAGGGAACTTTTCTTGCTTATGGCTATATTTAAATAGGGTACAGTCTTTTTCTGGTGGATATGGAACACAAAATCGACATGTTTAATAATATACTTTTTAAAAAGCAGGGTGAAAATTAACTGAGATAACTATGATGTTTTCAATCTAGTTTGGGTACTGCAAAATATATTAAAGTACTTTATTAAATGTATGTAGCACTATGGTGAACATACTCTGTGTTCTTTACATTTGATAATGAAGTAGACTTATACAATTTAATCTACGAAAAACATCGCCCTTCACGTATCACAGAGAGGAAGAAAGGTGTTTCCAAAATTTCAGAACAAAACTTTAGGTAAGGAAAAGAGCTCATGTTAATAAACAGCATATCAGAAGTGCAGTTTTATGGGACTATTGTAGAGGAGCAATACTTCAGGGCAGCGGTTCTTAATCTCTGACCTGTCTGCTACGCTACCTAGAGTGTTTGTGACTTTTTGGAAAAATAAATATTAGCGGAGTAATAAAATGTATATACATAAAAAAGCATAACAGGCTGGTGGAGGGTGGCTACAGAGGCTGCTGCCTTGCTTTAAATGTCCCTAGGCACAAGGGACACAGATAACACAGGAGAACACAATGGAGAAGGAGAACACAACTTATTTTAGCACACCTCAAGCACTGTCTTGTTAAAGGCTAGAGAATGGGGAATCAAGAGGGCCTTGTATGCCTGTCCAGCAGGCCCCAACCCTGGCTCTTTGCTTTTCCGAGTCTCCTTATCTCTGCTCTTCAGTCACTTACCTGAAGCTTTTTGCTTACCATAGGCCCCTGATAACGTGGCATAGGTCTGTCCCACTGCTTCTTGCTCCCTCAGAACCACCATCATCTGATGCCCCATATGTCTTACCGCAAAACGGAATGCCCCGCCTCTCAATGCCTTAAAGACAAGATATCAGGGGCCAGCTCTAAAGTGTCCCTAACTGTTAGGTCCAGATGAATAACCAGCTTCTCCACTTGTGACACAAGAAATGGGTTCTGGATATTCTGCAGTATTAGGATAGCAAAGATCAGTGTAAAAGAGAACAGTGAGCACAGTCTTCATACCCGTCTACTTTTCAAGACAAAAATTAGGATGATATTCCAGTGGAATTCTAAATACGCTCAAGAATAGTGAGATATTCGGGATTTTTCACATGGCGCCATTTTGGAACTCCATCAACCACAAACGTGCTAGAACTCGATAGTTTAAAGATTGTTTCACAAGGGAAGATGCGAAATCTCTTCCATAGATTCTTTTGTAAATAGTAAAACATGGATGTCCAAAGATGGACTGATATCTTCTATTCTAACATACAATGTCTTTATCCTGTACCTCCTAAAATATATCTATTGGGGAAAGGAGGAGAATGAACCGCATTGAAGAAACCTATTAGCTATTAGTGTCATGTGCTGTGCTTTGAACTCGTGTCTCCTTTTGACAGAATTTTATGATCTTGGGCAAATGTCCCTAAGTTTCAGATTCTTAATTTTATTGCCAGTAGCTAAAGGTGGTCCTGTTTCTTGAGTGTGCAAAACAACAACATTAAATAGGGGTCAACACTCTTCCAGCCACACATCTGGCAAACATATGAAAAGTAAGTAGTGTAGCGCATAGAACACGTCAATTAGTGATTTGTAATAGATGGTGCTGCAGATTCTGGGAACTCTCACTGCGCTTATCTGGCTGGTAAACACACAACTGAGAAAAACAGATTGGTTTAGGTATTGCCTCTATGTCTTTCCCAAGTGGTATTGTCTAGAGCAAATCTGTGTCAGAGCTGTCACAAGACTGTGGTTTCCGCTTCCCTCTCAGGCGCTTTATAGGTTCCGAGGAGTCAGGCTGCACAAGTGGATAGAAAACACTGACTCTGCCCTGAGCCTGCTCTGTTTGTTCCTCTCAAGGCAGCTGTGCACGTTTTTTAACACATTCAATTACCACTAATTTGCCACATAGCCCCGGATTTATAACTTCCAGCAGCAAGTGGATTTGAGCAGTGCTTTAAATGAAAAGAAAAAAATTGCAGGTACTCGCCAAATTGAGATGCGGCCTAGGGGGGCGGGGCTTGGGGGAGGGCTACGGGTGCGGAGCTATTTGCAGTGCTAAGGGACCCAGCCAGGGGCTCACATTTAATGTGATTGAGATTGAATTGGTGTGCAGATGTGCATAATGATACTAAAGCATTTCTGGTATATTTTGAGTATTCCATTTCCCTTATACGTACAAAAGGGTACATTCGATGTCAGTGAATGTAATGCCAGGTGGTGTAAGGTGTCCTATTATTATATTGTAGTGGAGTAGAAGCTAGAGCTGTGAGCAGCTCAGCCATCCCCACCCCCAAGCCTAATGGGAGCAGAGCGCTGCCGCTGCAGCTTTCAATCAGCATTGTGCATTATAGCAGCGCTCCAGTTTGACAGCTGAGGAGGCGCTATAATTCATGACTTTGCATTTGAGTGCGGGTAGGAGGATTACCGCACTGAGTGCGATAGTCTAAGGCCTGATGTGTGGTACTTGGCAGCACTGCATGTGCTTTAGAAACGCTTACATTCGCCTCTGCCCACATTACTAAACCTTGATTCCCACTGGCTCTGTACAGGATCCCTATCACTATCTTTCTCCTCAGTCTGGCGCCAAACAAGTGCTGCTCTACTCTGCTATACCAGCACGAAGCCTACTCCGATTTCCATAGAGTCAGGAGATATGCCCGTTAGCAGGCCCTGATCATACACCTAGAGTGCAGAGATGTTTTAAGGCATTGGCAAAGTGGGCCATGGCCCAGGGCCCCAGTCTTTCAGGGGGCCCCCAGTCAGAGCCAGCTCTGTTCTGCAGAGAGTCTTGCCCTTATGACGTGTACTAATTTTTAAACAATTTATTTTAAATACCATGTTTCCTTTAATTTATTTTTATTGTGGGCGATATGTGAGAGACTATTACAGATATTTTGTAGAGAAATGTTTGTTTCATGCAACATCCATACAAATTTTTTTTTTAGGTCAAAACAGGTCCTCATATATGAGAAATGGGCGGGTGTCACAGAGATTATTTGCAGCATAATTAGTGAGCTACTGCTGTGTTACAATGTTGAAAATACACAGCATTATCCCTGAATATTTGATGTAAAGGCATTTAGAATTTGGACGACTGTGCCTGTTAGTGATCTGGCCAAAGACTGCATGAAAGAGCTGAAATTGAATCAGGAATTCAAAACTGTTCCTAACAGGGGCCCCAAAAATACGTTCGGCCCAGGGCCTCCAAAATCCTTAAGTTGTCCTTGCTAGAGTGCTAGTGACTCCACAGAACCTGAGTGGACACTTTGTCAGTAATCACAGTGTGAGTCGGGTCCCTCCCAAACTCCCTGCCAACTCTGAATGAATGCCTATGGGCTGCCACTCAATTAGCACGTTGTGGGGGTAGATTAGCACTCAATCAGAGTGCTTCAGATAAATGGACCGACTCATTGTCAGCTGGGTTGCACTTCTTTTTGTGCATTCCAATTTCCCTGAGCTTGGCTTGCTGTCCCATGAGTACCGGTACTCTCTTTAGACCAAGAGAAGTGGTGATACTCAAGAGCAGAAAATGTAGAAGTGCCGGTACTTAGTACCGGTGAGTACCGGCCCATTTAAAGCACTGGATTTGAGGAAATATTTTCTGGGTCAGAATTTACTCTACAGATTAATTAGCACTGCAGCGCTGAGGGTCTGATTAATGTGCGTCGCTTGCTCGCCAAATATTTCAAGTCGTAATAGAAAAGATTAGCTTTTTCTGCAATCACAAGTACAGGAATGTTTAGCCTATCTGCAAAGGAGAGTCCAATTCTCCGGAAGTGCGGTTGTTTAACCCAAAACGCAGGTGACTAGACTTGGCAAGCCTATACCTGGCCCTTGTTCCACGCTGGAATAAATGCTGTACGCCAGCTCCTGGCCCCACACGACACCGTGCAGCACAATTCAACAAATAGCGGTGCAGCACTGTGCTGGTGCCGCAGCCCACAGAAAGTGAAAGATCCTGGCCTGTCTTCTTTTGAGCTGGCTATAAATAGGCTCAAAAGCATTACCAAAACAACCAATCAGGATGGCTTGCATTTTGAGTTAAGGTTGTCTAAATGGCTTAGCCAATAAATTCCAGTTAGAGATGCAACTAGACCCAATCTTAGGAGGGGAACTAGTACTTCAAGCCACAGTGGTTTGGCTAGCACTACATGCAATGCGGGCAGAGATATCTTCAGAGCCAGTTTGAGAGCACACGTTGCCAATATGTCTGGCTTTAATGTGCAAACAACATTTTTGTATGTCTGTAATTTCATGTTTCAGTACATTATTGCTAGAACTACTGGCTTTGTCAATAATTTCCACTTAGACACTAAGCAATGCTGGAGCTTCGAGAGCTCCACCAAACCTCTGAGTACTGGATGTCAGCAAGATGTTTGGTACATAGAGAGTCTTGTGTCTGAGTGCCTATCTAACACATAGAAAATAAAGAACTGAAGCCTTTTTGAAAGGTTTCTTTTCAAACTAAAAGCAACGTAAGACACATAACATACAAATCTTTCCATGGTAAAAGAAGATGTGTATGGCGGATCTCTTAATAAACACAAGATAGTGCTCTTACAGACATTGAGAAGTAAACTTGTAGGAATCATAATAAAGGTGTGGAATGTGTACTGAGATAAACACAATTATATGGGGCTTCTATCAAAATGTCATAAAATGAGGGGTTCACAAAGAGCTCAAAAGGAAGGGGCATTTATAGAGTGGAATATGCGGAATAACTAAACAATGTGAAATATGATGTGTTTATATTGATATAGCACAGACTTCGCAGGGGAGCTCCGAGCGTTGTACTTTTTGGGGAGTGAGACTCTATACTTCAAGTGAAGGCTTAAATCTATGAATTATCCAGTTACACCATTATAACAGATTACGTGATTTGCCAAGAACTGCACAATTTCCAGTGAAGTGCCACCGTGGATTCAAAACCAGGTCATCAGGTTGACTCAGTCACTAGACCACCTCTCCTTCCATAGTTGATGAAAACAAAAACATTCAAAAAAAGGTTAAGAGTTGAAAATGAGCCACAAGTTCACCTTCTCCAATCGTTGTGAAGCATTATTCTGAGTTCCCCATGCTGTCCAGTGAGTAGACCAAATGTAAATTATTGTGGTATCTATTTATTATTCAGGAGTTGCACCTTGATTATGTTACCTCTCATTTAAGGTTCAGGTTTGCCTATGTGCATATGCACTATGGGTTAAGTGTAACATGATACATAACATTAATATTTACATATTTAGCAAAGATCTAATGGTTTATTAATATGAATGCATCTCCATAGTACCTATCAGGGTGGAACAGATATCCAGGTCCAGATCAGGAGTACCTCTTGTTTTTGCTGTAGTATTTTTTATCATTTTAAATATATACAATGGGGTGATGAATCACTTTTTAGGTTTAGGCCCTGCAATCCTTTCTCGAAATGGCTATGCACTGCTGTGACATGAAAGTTGCAAGATTGGAAATTTACAACTATAAAGCCAGTTACTGTTTTGAGCTGCAGGTTAAATTTTTTTCAAAAATTCAAACACATGCCTAGACCAAACGTGCACTCAGTCACATTTTGTTTTCTCTGATGGAAAGTGGGTTAGCTAAAGATACCAAAATTTAAATGTGCACAAGCTACACCAGAAAGTCATCATGGTAAATAATGTTGTCAACCATGTTTATGAAGGAGCTGAAGTTGTGGAAACTTTAAAATACATCTTAATATGGTGAGCATCAACAGCACAAGACACTCCTGCAGGATTAGTCTGAGGGTTATAAGGATAATCAGACGGCAACCTGAGCATAGACACATGTATGCGGGAAGGTGTAAGCATGCTCATAGACACTGGGATGCTGTAGCTCCAGCTGATGGACTGGGCAGCACCTGCACCACCAGCATGTTTTTCCACCTGAACAGAAGTTTGGTGATATCTTGAAGGAAGATGTAAGTAATAGCAAGCAGTCTAGGGGAGTGTTTACACCTTTGACCCTTTGCTGCTGATGGAACTACCATTACAGCTTACACTTGAAGTTGAACTGTTCTCACAGACGTTATGCTTCACACATCCATCCACTCAATCTGGCGTTTGCCTGCTGCAACCAAGGTTGGAGAGGCTATAGGAGAAGAACTGACAGCTGGATCACCAGTGAATGACATTATTGTGCATGATGGCCTGAAGAAGCAGGGCACTGACATGAGGTATATCCATTGACAGCAGTAATCAGAGTGACAGCAACAGGAACTGACGGCATATGATAGCAGCAACACTCACTTTCAGTCAAAAAAGCACAAGTTGCAGGGCATGACAGCAATAAGACCTATAGGTACTGAAAGCCTGAGTTCGTGATAACAGCATGACTCAACGGGACAGCTTCCAAAGTTTTAGGTTATGTCAGAAGCATCTCTAACAGCATCTTAAGTAAGCGAGTGTGACTGCATGCCTACTATCAGAATGCCACTGAGAGTAGCAGATGCACTCCCCGCTTCACCAATATACCAATGAGCAGAAAAGCAAAAGATAAAGAACTAATATTAATACAGGGGGCTCCATGTTGGGGCCACCGGCATTTAGGCAGCGGCCAGCGGGAGAAGGGAGGTGGTGCCCAATGGCAGTTGTTGCCACTGTGTGCAAAAATTCAAGCTTTCGGTAGAGCCCCAGAGAACAGGGATTGGAGCCTCTGAAAACGTGACCCCTATAAAGTAAGGTGAGTTCGGGAATTGGTTCTAATTATTATCTCACACAGGGCAGGGCACAAGTCAACGGTACACACGGGTAGATGGAGTCCATTCACTATTTTCACAGGGTGGGTACCATCCACCCAGCCAAGAAGTTGGGCCCTACTACAATATGCTGAACTGGTCCTGGTGTAAATTTCAGACACCGGGACACATTCAGCTGCACCTGCACGTTGTCTGCAGCAAGATAACTTTGTTATTTTAAATTCCAGTTGGGCACAAGACAAAGGCCGAATTTAAGGGGTCAGGCCTTCTTTCGTTTGAGTATCCTGGCTGGGAGCTAACTGGAGCCTCACACTTAGATGCAAATGGAGGGGAAACAAAGACACACAGATTGTTATCACTTCAGAGGTACTTGAGAGAGGCGTGGTTTTTACTTTGTTCAATCCCTATACATAAGAGAAAGGCATGCACTGTAAGAATGTCAAGTGTGTTGGTCTGTCTCATTATTTACACTAATAGCAATTTAACCCCTTCAATGCTGCCGTCGGCCATTGGCCGACGGCAGCACTACCTCGCTGGTGCTGCCGTCGACCAAAGGCCGACTCGGCCCGCCCGTTTTGCGGAAGTGCCAAAGTTCCGCAAAATCGGCGGCGCAGACTACGGGTTAAATACCACTATTTTGCTTTTTTTTTTTTTATTGCGCTACTCATCTCAATGCAGTTTGTCAGAGCGTTTTACATCACACTTACACAATGCTTTGACAATAAATCATGGAAGTGTGCAAATCAATGTGAGGATGGTTTACATAAGACAGTGAGGGTTGCAAGCTGTAGGAGTCTTATGTCTTTCATATCTCACTGCGCTGTATTAGATGGATTACAGTTTATAAACTGCAAGTAACAAAATAATCTCTTTATTAAAAGCAGATAGCCACTTACCTATCTTTATAGGTAAGTGGGTACATACCTTTATAGGTAATTGGGTACATACCTTTATAGGCAATTGGGCACATCAAGCAGAGGTGGACAAGCCCACAAATGCAGGCTGGTAAACAAAATCTGGACTTCCTAATGGACACATTTTTTTAAAAAAGAGAAGACAAAGTTCTCCCTTTTTTAATTTATATAGCGTTTGATACCACTTGTCGTGGGTAAAAAACACGCTATAAATGCAATTACATATAATAACATCAGGGCCACTGGAATTATGTGATTATGCAGCCGCTGCGTTTTTCACATAGTTATGGATCTCCTGCATTTGCCACCTAATTCATAATCTGCTGCATAATTTACAGATTTCCCCTCCCCCAAAATGTGTTTCAAGTTTTAATGGTTAAATGTTCACCCAGAGCAAGAGACACACAATGTTCAGTGCCAATGGACTGCAAGAGGTCAGTACCCAGCAGCCCTCGACAAGGTACAGTAACATATTGCACTCTACGTATGTCCCTTCTGTGGTGCCCGTGGGCCACCCTACTCAAACTGAGCTACATAGCAAGCAAGAGGTAGAACAGCGCAGTGAAGGGCTGCTCTCCTCTGCTGTTTATTTACAAACTGTTACACTAACTGTGTGGCATGACAGGCAGCAAGGAATATTTTACTCAGAGGCTGCCTGCAGGACCATCTTATAAAAATCCATACCCAAACTATTAAGTACTGGTGCCACCCACCAACCACCAATGAAGCAAACTAACTGCCTAGAACCCCTATTTGCCAATATCACTATATATATTCTTAGTTCTTAGCAAGTATTTGTAATTTCTAGACGCAAAACTACAAGTGCTCCCTTTGCGAATGCAAGACGCTGTTGGTAAGACATTCTGGACTGCCTAATGGACAATGAATCACTGCAACACCATTTAAAAAAGAGAACAATAAGTTCGCCACTTTTTTGCCTTAATGTAGCGCTTGCTACCACTTATCATAGGTAACAAGTACTATATAAATCTAATTACGTACAGTTTAATCAGGGCCACTAGAATTATGTAATTGTGCAGCTGTAGTGTTTTTCACATAATTATGAATCTCCTACATTTGCCATATAATTAATCAACTGCTGCATAATCTGCAGATTTAAAAAAAAGAAGAAATTTGTTTCTAGCTCTAATGGTTCAAAAGTTACTAAAAATAAAGCAGCACATGCTGCTGTGCTGGGAAACGCCCTTTGTAAAGGTTGACGGGTCACCTTTCAGTTGCTTATGGCTTTTTTTGAGTGTTAAACTGGTACTAAAGGTGCAACCTTTGCCCAGACAGTGTTAACAAGTGTAACAAGCATTACAATGAAATAGGTTTCGTATTTGCTTTAGTTAGAGCTATTGGCGTTCTAAATTACAATGCTGTTTGCCCATGTGTTATGGGGTCTATGTATGTGGGTTGTAGTGGAATTATGTGACTTGGATTGGAGTTGTTGGCTGTGGAATAGTGTGGCCTGGAATTGTTTGGTGTAGAGTGGATTTGTGTAGTGGAATTATGTGGCATTGTGTGCAGTGGAAATATGAGGATAGTAATTAAGTGGTATTGAGGACACTGAAATTATGTGGAGTGGGATTGTGTGTTATGGAGTGTAATTATGTGGAATGGTATTTTGTGTTGTGGAGAGGTATGTGGTGGAGTATAATTATGTGGTGTGCAGTGGAAGTTTGTTCAACAACAAATGGAGGAGTATTCCCATGAGACTTTATAAAAAAGCCTCTGAATACAAATGTATTTTGGTGCACGTAGTGCCCAACCAACCTGGGACATGGGTAGTCCTTTAAGAAGACCCCTCACTCACCAACCTGGTTGGTGACATGCTTCATCATCGGGGTCCCACCCCGAAGGCCGAGTGCCAACAGGGTGTGCTTTGACACCTGATTACAGTGGAGCGGGTATTTTTTCTTTTATATGTGCAGTGGAATATTAACGTGGGTGGTTTAAAAAGTGTCCAAAGTTACTCGTAGACTTTATTACGGAGTGATTGGACACCAGGTAAAAGTAAAGTGAGACACCTTTGTCTAATTAGGTAGAATTTGGTGTTACATGGACGTGTAGTGTATTAAAATTGATGTCGTGTGTTATGTGTTTAAAAATTGGGTCTACATGTTACAACCATGGTAGTATTATAGGTTTTCGTCAGGACCAATGTGTGTGATCTGGGTGGTGCACACACGCTAAGGTGTGAATTGGAACCACAAAATTGTGGTCCACGAAAAATTGTGTAATAGTCTTCTTCTGGACTCTGGAAAAAAACCTGTGAATAAAAATTAGGAGGGAGTGCCTGAGAGAGCCCTCCTCAGCCGCCATCGGCCACGAGGAAGCGAGGGACACGCCCCCCTCGAAGCCATGCCCACTTATCTCGCTATATATAGCGCGCTGATTCACAAGCGCACAGAATACCACATCCCTCCTGAGGCACAGCCGGGAGAGGAAACGCCGCTAATTTGCTGATTTGCACAGACTTAAAAAAACTGCTTTTAATCTGTTTTTAAACTTTGTATTTACCTGCTTTCCTCACTGAAGCATCCCCCAGAGCGGAGCTAGCGCTCAGAGGGAGTGCCTGAGAGAGCCCTCCTCAGCCGCCATCGGCCACGAGGAAGCGAGGGACACGCCCCCTAATCCCCCCAATAAATATGTGCATGCACAGGAAGCGCAGCGGGCGCGACGAATGCGCGCCAAAGGCGCGCATAAGGCAAGCTCGTCTGCGCTCGTCCGCGCCGAGTTCGGGCCAAGGGCCAGAACCCCTGTCCCCCTGTGGAAAAATACGAACTGGGGGGCACTACCAACCAGAATATAAGATCCTTAATTATTGCCCGGCGATGTCGCCTCTTGAACCCACAAAAAAGTTAAACTGTTGAAGAGGCAGGCGCTGGAGACTGGAAGGCAGGAAACAAAGTTTTTATTCTCTCCGGAGGAGAACACAACGAAACGGACAGAAGGTATCGTTCTGAGGTGCTCTAACTGCATCCCGGAGGCCTGGCCTCTTATACACGAGTTTATCTCTTTATTACATGTAACACATTCTCGTCGATACTTTGATGTACGGAAAGACATCCTCAGAATCCCCCCTTCCCAGCCCGTTCCCATGCAAGGCTACAGTGGAAGTCCCCGCCCCGTTCACAACAGGTGATGATCATTGCGCAGCTGGGTATTCCGCCGATTCACGGAGTGTGCGGGTTTCGATCGGATCTCGTGGGATGGGGGGGGGCTTTGATCATCTCGGGGGTCCTTTGAGGAGGGAAGCTTCCTATTGTATGGGGAGGGGCAAGAGAATGGTATCGGCAGAGCTAGGTGTCGGCCTGGGAACGGGGAAGACAGACGGGCACACGGGGAAAAGGGGTTTGCATCAAAAGGGCCGGAGGTCATGACGGGGAAGCAGGGAGATGTCGCGCTGGGAACAGGATGAGAGCCTGGGGCAGAGCAGTGCCGAAGAGGGGTTTATGACTCAAGGCAGGTGCAAGCAGGGGGGGGTTGCCAGCGAAGTTAGGAGAGAGAGAGAGAGACGCGCTGGCTCTCGGCGAGAGCGGGGAAGCCATGGTGTCCAAAATGGCGGCTGTTTTACGCGCACAAAAGGTTTAAGGAGAGCAAGAGGGCGCCGATAATGTTGACGGTTTTCAGCCTAACTTTTAACAGTCCTCCCTTTTCAACATATCTAGCCAACTTGCTTACTCAATGTCAATTTTCATCAAATTCCTAACTTCGGCATCATATAATGCCCTCATGTGTTCGCTTCCAATGTCCACAGTTTTGGGAAAAATACAACTCGCACATAAAGAACACATAGGTGGCAAACATTGAATCCCTAAGCATAGGCCACATATTACAACTACGGGAATCAGGATAATGGTGAGCAGTCTCCAGCCCCAACTTTTGATGGTGTCCCAGAACCAACCACCAAGCGACCATTCTTCTTGCTCTTGGTGAACTTCCGAGGAGAGTCTGTGAAGATGTTCGATGGCTTTGTACACTGAGGGTGAGTTGTCCGGTATGTATGTACAACAGCTGGCCCCAATAATGCGGCATGCTCCTCCACGGTCCGCCAGAACCACATCTAGAACGAGGCGGTTCTGAAGAGCCACCAAACGGACCGCTTGGAGCTCGGCAGTGTTGTTGGCAAAGATGCCCGCTGTGATGTTCATGGTTGTCTCGACTGCCTGAGTCAAATGTCGGATGGCACGGCTGTTTGCCATCGGGCCCCAGAGGGGGACGAGTCCTTTCATAGCATCGAGGAACTGTGCTCCTGTTGAGTCGGCTTGCTCAACGTCTTTTGCTCGTTTTTGCCTGTGGTGATTCGCTGGGGCCACATAAGTTGGAGGAAGGACGAAGGAGATGTAGCAAGTGCCCCCCCAGCCTTTGGGGAGCCAGGTGTAGGCCTTAGTGCCACAGATGAAATACATGTTTGGGGATGACACAAAGGAAGGTGGATCCGTGGAGTCCAAAGTTCTGGTAAAGCGGCAAGCGCTGTGACCCACCAGCTGTGTCCCAAGTCCTTCTACACACATGTGGCCTGTGACGTTGATGACCGTCAGGGCTACAGTCAGAGTGGCAGCCGTTCGTTTCCGCAGATAGGAGAAGGTGGGTCTGGTTGGATTGTGGAACACCTGCATTTCGATTCGTTCTTTGGCCGGAATGTCCATTTGGATTGAGTCGCTGGGGGTCAGCGGGCAGAAGTGTGTCTTTGTCTTGTTTCGCCCGGCCCCATGAGAAGAATGTGCTGCAGCTCTGCTGGAGGTGGCATTTTCCGTATAGCTCTCTTGCAGGAGGATCAGCCAGGCAAGGCAGGAGCCGTGGACGGAGAAGGGTGAAGGGATGAATGGTATTGAATGTCCAGTGGCATGGGGTAGCAACCCACAGATCCAGCAGTTGGTGGCGTTGGTGGCAAGATTGTGCTGGTGAAGTAGCTGCACGAAAGAGTTGTTCCAAAACTCCTTTCGCCTCTCTCTTAGTTGAGGAGAGAGCGAAATTAGATAATGTTCCTTCGTGGTGGTAGGCTGAGCAGTGGTTAGGAATGTTTCGTGAGCAGGTGCGTGTTCTTCCATAATCCAGAGCGTAGTCATGAGGAGAAAACAGAGGAGGATTACGATGAAGAGTGCAATTGTCTTTGAGCTATGGAGTCTGTCTGTTCTCGGATTTCTGTAGTGGGTATTTCCTGTTGTCTCAGTCGGCTTCTTGTTTGGCGCTTCCATCATCTTCTTATCTGGCGCTTCCATCATCTTCGTCTTCAAGGTGCTCGGTAGTGGGCAGGACCACAGACTCAGTTTTAGCTTCTCTCCAGGTAACCCTTGGTAGTTTGGGTCACCGTTCTGAGATTCTTAAGCTTAGTCCGTGGCCTACTTAGCCGAAGCTCCCTCCTTTCGACGCAGGAAATACCCTTCTCGAGATGGCACAGTGGGGTCAGGATGTTTTGAAAGTTCAAGTGTCTCTGTATCAGGGTAGCAGCTCAACGATGGTCGGTCCCGGTTCAGGAGCTCTTCTTGGGTGTTGACGGTGTCTGTCGTGGCCAGGGCTGGAGAGACCTTTTTGCAGTGATGAGCGTGCAGCCAGTGTTTCTTCCCCTCCACTCGAAGTGCGGTCCGAGTGGTGATCAGCACTTGCCAGGGGCCCGTCCACCGGGGTTCCAAACTCTTTGATCGCTGAAAGTTTCGGATCAGCACGAAGTCCCCCGGCTGGATGGCGTGACCCGGACCCCTGGAAGCATCGGGGATGGCCTGCCGCACCTGCTGATGAAGGACAGACAAAGTTTCAGTCAATTTGTACAGATAATCAGACATTAGGACATCCGGAACGTCATGAATGGACGTTGGTTTCGGGGCAGACCAGACGCTCATGGGTCGACCGAAGACAACTTCATAAGGGGTTAAGTGATGTCGGGTGGGGGTAGAGCGCATCGATAGCAATGCCAATGGGAGGGCGTCTGGCCATTTCAGGCCCGTCGTAGCCACTATTTTGGCCAGTTTAAGCTTTAGTGTGGCGTTGTGTCGTTCGACAAGCCCAGCAGATTGAGGGTGGAAGACTGCGTGGAATTTCTGTTTGATACCCAGCCCATTTAGGATGAGCTGGATAACGTTGGCTACAAAGTGGGGGCCATTATCACTCCATAGAACACGACAGAGGCCATAACGGGGGAAAAACTCTTTTAACAGGACCTTTGCAGTGGCCATAGCGGTGTTGTCACGGGTCGGATATGCTTCCACCCATTTGCTAAATGCGCATACCACGACAAGTACATATTTCAGGCCTTGGCATCTGTCTAGCTGGATGTAGTCCATCTGCAGGACTTCAAATGGGTGGTTTGGGACCCCAAATCCCCCCCGGGGTACTACAGTTCCCTTCCCGGGGTTGTGTTGCAGGCATATTAAGCATTGTTGGACCAGGCGTTTGGCGGAATCTGGGATCTTGTCATTGTGCCAAACCCTGGAGACAAGTTCGATCATGGGGGCTGATCCTATGTGGGCTGGGGAGTGTGCCATGGTTAATATGGGAATCAAGTATGAATCAGGTAGCAACCATCTGTTCGTGTCTTTTGTCCGCCAGCAGCCTTCATCGTCTTTCAATCCCACCCGTGCCCATTCAGTCAATTCGTGTTGTGTGCTAGCCATTTGTATGTCTCTAATTGTGTCCTTGGCGTCAGTCCAGTTTTCTGCTTGTGACCTGGTCACGTACATACGTGTCGTCGTTCTATTTTCTGCTGTCGTTCGGGCGGTGATGTCGGCTAGTGCATTTCCCTGTCCAATAATGTCTGTCACCTTCTTGTGTGCCTGGCATTTGATAACGGCAAGTTTGTTGGGGAGGAGGACAGCTTCGATTAAGGCGGAGACTAAATCCCCGTGCAGAATGGGTGTGCCGTGTGAGGTCAAGTATCCTCTCTCCCTCCAGAGGAGCCCAAAATGGTGAACCACCCCGAAGGCATACTGGCTGTCGGTGTAAACGTTCGCCGTGGTTCCTGTTGCCAGGATGCAGGCTCTCGTCAAAGCAATCAGTTCCGCTGCCTGGGCAGATCGCTGGGTGATGCGGGCTGTTTCTACTACAGTTCGAGCCGTGGTGACTGCATAGGCAGCGGAAGTGGTACCATCGGAGAGTTTGATGCAAGAACCGTCCACCCACAACTCCCCGTCGGGGTCAGGGAAAGCTGTGTCTCTGAGATCGACCCTACTCCTGGTCTGTTCGTCCGTAAGAGTCACGCAGTCATGTACGGGGTGCACATTGGGGTCGTTCTCTGGCAGGGGTAACAGAGTTGCTGGGTTCAGTGTGGTGCATCTTTTCAGGGTGATATGGGGGGCAAGCAAGGTTAGTTCGTATCCAGTCAGTCGTGCACTCGTCAGATGTTGCGTCTTGGTTTGGTTCAGGAGGGTGTCGACTGCATGGGGTACCAGTACCGTGAGGGAATTCGAGAGTACAATCCCCTCACTCTGTCGGATAGAGACTGCAGCAGCAGCTACAGCTCGAAGGCAGGCAGGCAAGGCTCTGGCGACAGGGTCAAGAGTGGCAGAGAAGTAAGCGCACGGTCGTTGCTTAGGACCGATGGCCTGGGTCAGGACAGATAAAGCGCACCCCTCCCTTTCGTGAGTGTAAAGGGAGAAGGGCTTTCTGTAATCAGGGGTACCTAGGACAGGGGCTGAGCAAAGGGCATCTCGTAGTTCTGTGAAGGAGGTTTGACACTCAGGAGTCCAAGGGAGTGGGAAAGGGACGTCTTTGTTTAGGAGAGAGAGCAGTGGTTTTACAACGAGGCTGAAGTTTGGCAACCATTGTCGGCAGAAGGAGGTGAGGCCTAATAGGGAGCGAACCTGCTTCTGGGTTTTAGGGACAGGGGTGTCTAGAATGGTCTGGATTCGATCAGGGGTGAGTTTCCTTCCATCTTTGGACAGAAGGTGGCCTAGGTAAGTGACCTGGGGTAGGCAGAATTGCAACTTCTTCTTGGAGACCTTGTGGCCATTTTCCGCAAGGAAGTGCAAGAGTTGAATGGTGGCGGTAACCGCTAGAGGGGTGGTGTCGGCTGCCAAAAGGATGTCATCGACATATTGTACCAACACCACCCCGTCGGGTAGCCGGACTTGGTCTAGTTGCCTTTTGAGGGCCTGGCTGTAGATGCTAGGGCTCTCCGTGTAGCCTTGAGGGGCTCGGCAAAACCTATATGAGCGGGATTTTAGGGTAAAGCCGAAGAGATATCGGCTGTCGGGGTGGATGGGGATGGAGAAGAATGCGTTCTTGAGGTCGATGACGGAAAAGGTGATTGCAGTGGATGGAATCAAGGTCAGGATGGTGGTGATGTCTGAGACCACAGGGTACTGGGGTACTACCACTTTGTTGATCTCTCGGAGGTCGATGATGAAACGGTATGCTTTCTCATCTCCCTCTCCCTGCTTCTTGATAATGGGCAAGATAGGGCTGTTGCAAACGTTGCTAACCACTTCCTCTACCACTCCTGCGTCTATCAGTGACTGGATAATCATTACCAATGCCTTCTCGCCTTCTGGCGATATCCGATATTGGGGGAGTTTTGGGAGTGTTGCGTCTGGTCGGACAGTAATGTGCACTGGGTCAATTAACATACGCCCTACGTCCGAATCCGCTTTGGCCCACAGATACGGAGGTAGGGTGTCAAGCAGGGACGCGTCGACGTCGGTGATGGAAAACATGTGTCGGGGGGAACAATGTTTAAGCAGAACGGGGTTGTCGTAAAGAAACACTCGAACTCC
The DNA here is from genome assembly GCF_964261635.1 of Lissotriton helveticus. Lineage (NCBI taxonomy): Eukaryota > Metazoa > Chordata > Amphibia > Caudata > Salamandridae > Lissotriton > Lissotriton helveticus. The sequence continues at coordinate 877,990,366 of NC_136071.1, read as the reverse complement.
ATCTTGAGAACACCTAATCGTCGCTCGGAAGTGTTTCAGTAAGTCAAGTCCCATAATGGCGTCAGGGCTATTGGAGGAAAGCAAGAACGTGGTGTCGGTGGTGTTGTTTTCTACGTCAAAGAGAATCGGGGCAGACAAAGGGTTGGTGGAGGGCGTTCCATCGAAACCTGTCGATGTTATGAGTGAGCCAGACAAGGGTGCCCTTGGAATCAGTCGTTTAGATAACGCACTACGTGTTGCGCCAGTGTCTACCAGAAATGGAGACTTGGTACCCAGGACCTTAGCAGTGACATAAGGGCCCTGCTGGTCAACATAGAGCTCGACTGGATCCCTCCCTCGCCCTTGGCTGTCCTATGCAAAGGTGTGAGTGTCGTCATAGTCAGATTGTTGATATTGGTTCTGTCTGGGTCGATCGAACGTATTCGGTCTGCTTGATCTGTCATTAGTCGCGTCATTTGGGGGCCCTCGTTGTGTTCCCTTAGGTCTCGGTCCGTTTGCTACATCCCTGGGGTCTCTGTTCCTGATCATTTCCAGGAGAACTGGGCACTGGGATTTCCAATGGCCAGTCCCTTTGCAGAAAGCGCACTGGTCATCTCTAAGGTCTGTGCGTCCACTGTAGGGAGTCAGAGTGCGGTCCTGGGGAAATGCAGTCTTAGGGGCGTTTGTCTGGTAGTTTCCCCGGTATTGGTCTCGTCCTATAGTCACCCCTTGCAGTTTGGCAATCATCACCCTCTCTTTTAAGTCTTTCTTCTTTTTCTCTGTCGCCCTATCGTTTTCATTTTTCTGATGCTCATAATATTGGGCCATTTGAAGAATCGCGGTAGGTTTGGAGGCTGCCCAACTACTCTCGCTGGCCTGTAGTTTCTGGGAGATGTCCAATGATAGGCCCTTAACATAATTCTGGACAAACAGATGGTGTCCGGTTGCAGTGGTCATGTCCTGGCCGCTGTAATCGGAGAACACCGTTTCAAACCGGGAGAAGTATTCCGATACATCCTCCTGGGGTTTTTGGCGACAGGCTGTTACTATCGACCAGTCCACTTTCTTTTCTGGGATCAGGGTTTTTAATTTCTCTACAATTTTATCTGGGAGGTCTAGAATGGATTTCAATGGCTTTTGTCCTGGTCCCCGTTGTTTATCCAAGTCATCGAGTTGTGGCCAGGTATGTCCGAACAGCTCAAGGTGGTCGACTTTCCGGATTTGCTTCCACACATCAGCTGGTAGACATAACCCGAAGAACAAGTCGATGTCAGCCAGGGTCATGATAGTTGAACCCAGGGCTGTACCCAATTCAGTATAGAAGGCAGTGGGGTTTTTACGTAGGTCGGGTAGAGATTTCCGGAATGTCAGTATCTCTTGCCGGTCCCATGGCTGGTAGACCCAGTTGTATACTACCCTTCCCTTCGCATCTTGGTTGTTTGCATCATCGTGAGTCCCTGTACCTCGAGGGGGAACCCAGTAAGGGGCAGCCTCACGTATCGGCATCATGGTGTTAGATTGCTCGGTTGGTGGTTCGGTCACTACGGGGGCCGTGGATTTAGCTCCCGGCTTTCGTTCAGTGAGGTGGCGGAAAACCTCAAGCGTACGCGTAAGGAGGTCCGACACATCACACTCGCCCTCATCCCCGATATCGACCTTCCGGTACAGAGTCCTTAGGCTCTCGGGACCTTTGTCTCGATATCGGTCCTCGTATGCATTCAAGACATGATAACACAGTCGTACGGTAAAATGTCGTCTGTGACTCCCTGTGTACGAGCTGAACATATCTGTGATGTACTCTTCATCATCCTTCCTTTCTACCAGTGTCCTTGCTATTTTGTCGATCCCCGCTCGCTCATCTTTGTCTAGTCTGTTTGTTCTTGCAAGGCCGGCCCCTCGAGTCTCATGCTCGTCTAACGTTGCCGTTGATGCGGGTTTTAATACCAGGGGTTCGGCTGGCACAGAGGCCATTGGGGCCGACGCTGCGGCGGTACCTTCGCTTGTACCTGGGGGTGGCGCGTGCTGCGCCAAGGGTCGAGAAGGGGCATATGGAGGGGGCATGTAGATGATAGGGGGACCTAACAGCAGGTCCTTATTGGCTTGTCGTTTCGAGGGTAAATCAGGGTAGAGCATGGAGGGGGTTCTAACCGGACACTGGCTTGGCGTTTCCCTTTCTAGTTTCTGTTTAGCTTTCTCTCTTTCCTCTATCTCCTTTTTTAGCTTCTGAGCAGCTAGGTGGGCTGCTTTTTGCAGCTCTTTTTCCAACCTACTCTCAGTTTTCTTTTTACGCTGTTCAGTTTCTTTTCGCCACATGCCGAAGCTATCAAGCATAGTAGGTGTTGTCTTGTTTTTACCTAGGGCAGTTTCTAGCGTTTTTATTTTGTCATCATCGAAGGATCCTATCAGGGGCCATTGACTTTCTTGACCTTGTTTTGTATATTTATGCCATAGTTTACTATAGGCAATAGCGGTCAATCCATGCTTCATGAACATGTCCTTATTAGGGGTGCCTTCCAGTGGGGCTGGATGGTCCATCTCTAATAAGCGGTCCGGGCTAAACAGGCTACCAATCAATGGGGAGAAGACAGACATGACGGCTCGTAACGAGGGACTAAAAAGTCAGCACTGCCTATCTTATCACTAGGTGCAAAGACTAGACAGAATATTTCTATTCTACGTTGTTTGCAGGCAGTGAATACCTCATGGATCACAATAACCAAAGACCAACAAATAACAATGGGGAGAATGAGTAGGTCCGCAAAGATCTGCGTTACCTACCTTTTTCACTATCTGCAAAAAGGGTGGTCTCTTCCCTGTTTGCAGACAGGGAATCTCCAGGAAACAATAATTTTGCGAACAACAGTTCAGTTTCAAGCAATTATAGGGTGAGGGAGAAAAAAATAAGCACGGCTGCTACCCTACCTATCCTCCACTGCTTGCAAAGAGAGAGACCTTTGTTTCTCCGTTTGCAGACAGTGAATCCCTCATGGATCAAGATAACAAAAGACCGACAAATAGCAATGGGGAGAGTGAGTAGGTCCGCAAAGATTTGCGTTACCTACCTTTTTCACTATCTGCAAAAAGGGTGGTCTCTTCCCTGTTTGCAGACAGGGAATCTCCAGGAAACAATAGTTTGTGAACAACAGCTCAGTTTCAGGTGACTATTGAGTGGGGGAGAAAAATAAGCACGGTTGTCTGCCCTACCTATCCTCCACTGCTTGCAAAGAGAGAGCCTGTTGTTTCTCCGTTTGCAGACAGTGAATCTCCAATTAAACAAAAAAGAGCAATACTAGTATTTAACAATCAAGCAATTTTTTCGCAATTTGTCGTGGTAACACGACCTTACCCGGACCGCATGGACAGTTTCCTGACTTCCGAATCCAGCGCCCGATCGTCCTCTCTTCTTCGTTATCCTCGCGGCACTCCTGATGGTTCCCAGTCAGGACCGTAGATCACTCGAGAGAGGTCTGTTCGGAACCAGTGAAGTTCGGATGATCGGCTGTCAGACGAGGGTCTATCGGACAGACGCGTTCCCGATCGTTGCAGTCGTTCACTTTGTCGTCAGGACCTCTCCCACTGGATCCATGGGTCGCTGATGGGCCCCACGCTTGGGACGCCAATTGTGGAAAAATACGAACTGGGGGGCACTACCAACCAGAATATAAGATCCTTAATTATTGCCCGGCGATGTCGCCTCTTGAACCCACAAAAAAGTTAAACTGTTGAAGAGGCAGGCGCTGGAGACTGGAAGGCAGGAAACAAAGTTTTTATTCTCTCCGGAGGAGAACACAACGAAACGGACAGAAGGTATCGTTCTGAGGTGCTCTAACTGCATCCCGGAGGCCTGGCCTCTTATACACGAGTTTATCTCTTTATTACATGTAACACATTCTCGTCGATACTTTGATGTACGGAAAGACATCCTCAGAATCCCCCCTTCCCAGCCCGTTCCCATGCAAGGCTACAGTGGAAGTCCCCGCCCCGTTCACAACAGGTGATGATCATTGCGCAGCTGGGTATTCCGCCGATTCACGGAGTGTGCGGGTTTCGATCGGATCTCGTGGGATGGGGGGGGGCTTTGATCATCTCGGGGGTCCTTTGAGGAGGGAAGCTTCCTATTGTATGGGGAGGGGCAAGAGAATGGTATCGGCAGAGCTAGGTGTCGGCCTGGGAACGGGGAAGACAGACGGGCACACGGGGAAAAGGGGTTTGCATCAAAAGGGCCGGAGGTCATGACGGGGAAGCAGGGAGATGTCGCGCTGGGAACAGGATGAGAGCCTGGGGCAGAGCAGTGCCGAAGAGGGGTTTATGACTCAAGGCAGGTGCAAGCAGGGGGGGGTTGCCAGCGAAGTTAGGAGAGAGAGAGAGAGACGCGCTGGCTCTCGGCGAGAGCGGGGAAGCCATGGTGTCCAAAATGGCGGCTGTTTTACGCGCACAAAAGGTTTAAGGAGAGCAAGAGGGCGCCGATAATGTTGACGGTTTTCAGCCTAACTTTTAACACCCCGAACAACCGATCGCATATTCTACAGTGCGGCCCTCCTTCATAGTCTAAGGGCCCCCACGGACAATCACAGCTGTCATAGATACCCCGCTGACAACCTACCCCAACTCTGTCCAGACTGCCACAAACTCCTCAAACCCACTACAACCCCCAAACCGCTTCACAATTTCCGGATGTTCTTGCTGAACTGCCGCTCCCTCCCCAAACATACAGCCGAAATAATGCTGTTAATAGAAGAACATTCACCCGACATTCTGTTCCTAACAGAAACCTGGCTCTTCCCGGAAGCCGATCCAGCCATAATAGCTGCGCTTCCTGCAGGTTTTCAAATCCTGCGCCAGGACCGGTCAAAAGGGAGGGGAGGAGGCCTAGTCATAATATATAAAGAACAGTTCAACTGCCGAGTGGTCGCCGAAACCATTCTAGACTGCGAAAGCCTAACCTTTAACATCGAACTGTCCCCTAATAAGTGCCTTTCAGGCACCTTGATCTACCGACCCCCAGGCCCCCCAAGGCAGTTCCACGTCAGTCTACCCACAAATGTATCCGAACATATTAATTCCTCATCCAACTTCATCCTGCTAGGTGATTTTAACTTTCACTTTGACTCGTCCTCTGACCTCACTGCTTCGATTTTAACAGGCGACCTAGCAGCTCTGCTGCTCTCACAACGGGTCATTCTGCCCACACATGTAAAGGGCCACTTGCTTGACCCGGTTTTTAGCAACTGCATCGACCTCCTAACCAGTCCCCCTATCCCCCTCCCCTGGACGGATCATTTCCTGATCCCCATCAACTGGACTATCCCTAAACCCCCCGAACCTACCCCCACCACAAGACTCAAGAGAGCCTGGCCCCATCTGATGATTGATAACTGGACTAATACACTTATAAAGAGCCGACCCCTGATCGCCGACAACCCCGATCCAGCCAACCAGGCTTACGTTAATTGGATCTCCCAATCTCTCGATATTGCCCTTCCGAAAAAGAAAATCACGCTTAAACGCCTCCATAAAACTGCCCCGTGGTACACGGAGAATCTGAGAGACAAAAAACGGTGCTGTAGGAAATACGAAAGACGATGGCGAACTGACTACTCATCGGAACATAAAATACTCTACCGAGAAGCCATTAGAGACTACAAAAGTCTGATAAAAGAAGCCCAGGCCGCCTACTTCTCAGAGAAAATTGTTCTTGCAAAATCCAAACCGAAGGAAATTTTCAAAATCATAAAACAGCTAACTAAACCCCCGCCCAGCCTACCGATGGACAAACCCACCTCCCATTGCAATAAAGTTGCCGAATTTTTCCATCAGAAAATCAGTTCCATCTACTCGGCCTTCCCCCTGAACAATTCCCCTCCTCCCACTACCTCCCTACATCCTACCGACCCAGTCCATAATCTACAGTCACCCACGTTGTCTCATTTTCATCCACTGGAACTTGCCTTGCTGGAGTCTCTGGCACGCAAAGTCAAATCTGGTTCCCCTAATGACCCAGCCCCCCCAGAGATAATAATGGCGGCCTTACAGACCACCCTACCCATATTAAGGCACGTCCTAAACACCTCCATCTCCACGGGCATAGTTCCTATAGTTTGGAAGCAAGCTATGGTGAAAGCCCTGCTGAAGAAACCCAGCCTAGACCCCACGGATATGAGCAACTACCGCCCAATATCCTTGCTCCCCTGGGCAAGCAAGGTCCTGGAGAAATACATAAATCTCCAACTTACCATCTTTCTAGAAACCCACCTTCTTCTGGACCCCACTCAAACTGGCTTTAGACCTAAACACGGGACCGAGACCGCCCTCCTCATGGTCACCGAGGAGGCTAGGAAAATCCTAGATCAAGGAGGATCAGTGGCAGTGATCCTCCTTGATCTTAGTGCGGCCTTCGATACGGTCAGCCATGTCACCTTGCTGCACCGCCTGTCCCAGGTCGGGATCAAGGGTAAAGCGTGGACATGGTTCCGGTCATTCCTGGAAGATAGATTTTTCCAGGTATTCGATGGCGATTCGGTCTCCACCAGCATTCCTCTGAACTGCGGCGTCCCCCAAGGATCCTCTCTGAGCCCTGCACTTTTTAACCTGTACATGAGACCACTGGCTGATGTCGTCCGCCCGTTCGGGATCAAGATCATTTCCTACGCGGACGACACGCAGCTAGTGGTCTCCCTGACACAGGAGACTAATCCACCTGTACAGAGCGGACTCAGAGAGTGTCTGGAGGAGGTAAAGACTTGGATGTCCCAATCATCCTTAAAATTAAATGGGGACAAAACCGAGCTGATGGTCCTCGGCAACGCGGCCCCTAGCTTCCCGGCCACCCTCTGGCCACCCAGCATGGGCCCTCCACCAACACCCAAAAACAGCATTAAAAGCCTGGGAATATGGATGGACAGATCTCTTTCCTTCGATGTACAAGCTACCAAACTTTCTGCCACCTGCTTCGGCATCATGAAAATGCTTAGGAAAATTCTCCCACTCCTCCCTATGGAAGCCAAGCAAGCAGCGGTACAAGGCCTGATCCAATCCCGCCTTGACTTTAATAATGTCCTTTACCTCGGCGCCCCAGAATTCACCTTGAGAAGGCTGCAGATTGTGCAGAACTGCGCCGCACGTCTGTTACTTGACATCCCTCGGAGACAGTCCGTTAGGTCCGGGCTAGTTACTCTCCACTGGCTACCGGTGCGCCAAAGAGTTCTGTTTAAAGCCATGCGCATAGCCCACCAGTCCTTCTGGAACTCTGGCCCCAGGATTACACAGGACTTAATCCTTCATTACAAACCCAACAGGAACCTAAGATCTAACCAGTCCTTCATAGCAGCCATTCCAAGAGTAAGAAGATCCAGATCTGGAGGTAGGTCGTTCTCCTACAATGCGGCGAGAGCTTGGAACGCCCTTCCACTGCACTTAAGATCCAACTCTAATCTTACGACCTTCCGCAAACAATTAAAAACTTTCCTATTCCACTCAGTCTAAACTTCCCACCCCCCCCTCTGTGTTTTTCCCCTGGTGGGACCCGGTATTCTTAGCGCTTGGACGCCTCCGGGCAGCAATTCGCGCTCTACAAATTCAAATCTAATCTAATCTAATATAGGAAGGGGGGTTGGGACCACGACAACATATAGCTCACACATGTTAAACATACAACATATAGAGTCGTGCTCTTAAAGGTAACATCCGAGCAGAGTTGATCGTGTGGTGGATGTTACTATTTCACTGTGCATCGTAGTTCGTGCACTATCAAGTAACCTGCCCTGGTTACGCAATTCCCAGGGGGTGCACAGACTTGTGTCTGTATTCTCGATTATTTAACCCCACTTGTCTAGGTAACAGATAGTGTTACTTTGTTGTGAAGGAAGTGGGTGTATAATAGTGGGCAAGTCGGGGGACCCACATTCATGAACATGCGTAAGAAGAAACCTGCATGCCACCGCGATCCGTCAAAACCACAGAAACATTCGTGCTGAACCAATCTGGCCAGCGTGTCGTGTGTGGGTCACATTCAATCACACACACTCCCATATCATCTGAAACAAGCTTACTAGAAGCGTTCAGAATATTTGCTTCATGGGCGTCCCGGTTCCAATGGCGGATCGCTCACGTAATCTACTTTGCGGGAACACAAAGGAAAAAGTGAGACACGGGGCGCCGATGCCGTTTAGAAAAATAAGGATCAGATCGCCAATCCTGAAGGGTGGACTTACTTATGGCTTGATCCTGGAGGTCAATTCACCTACTTGGTAACCTGAATGGAGCCCCGTCGATAGTGACCAGCGCCCTCAGTGCAGTAATAATAAACGGACATTCGACTTCCGGGTTAGGCGAAGTCTGGACACGTGGGTTCCAACAGCCAATGGAAGGCACTGTGCATGCTGGCACGGAGGTTGGAGGTTACCATAGTAACGGTGTGCGCGTTGCTGTGGATCTAAATAAAGTTTCGCAAGCGCAATACGGGTGAGAAATGGAAAATGAAATAAGCGTCAAACTACTAGTTGCCGTAGATGACGTTCCGCATCAGGTTAAGGGGCTTAATAAAATGCCTGCAATAATTAACTACAAACAAAGAGGAAAAGAAAAAGAAAACATGCAGAAATGGAACGTAAACATAAGGAACATTCAGGGTTCATAGAGATATATAGGGCACCCGGCACCACAATTGGTGCCACGGGGAAACATGTAGCAGCTATGATGGTAATATTGCAAAGCCAATGTGGGTCACAGAAGAAACGTGGTTGAGACCAGCATGGTGTTCAGGTCATGGCAATCCTTCAGTGACGGGCTGGGATAGCCCAAAGGGCTGAGATATAAGTTCTATAAGAGTCCCACAGGGACAACCTATGGGATTCTTCCTACAGAGCAGTTAACTATCTCATAATGGAATTCCAGGGTATGTTATCATTAAGACCGGTCTTGTGTGTAGAAAGTCTGTAAATCCATCTTTGCTCTTTTTCAAAAAGTTGCTGGTTTAGATTCTCGCCAGGGTGGATTTGGTCTATTATGGTCCATACCATGTCGTCCGGCGTATGGCCAGAGGTGAGAAAGTGCTCAGTTAGTTTGGTCATGGATTTCTTACACCTGATGGTGCTCCTGTGCTCACAAATTAGCTGTTTTATTTTCCTGCTGGTCATTCCTATGTAATGAAGATCACAAGGGCATGTTATTCTGTATATAACGTTGTAACTGTTGCAGTTTGTGTGGCACCGAATGGTCCAGACTTTTCCGGGTCTAAGTAGGTGAATTGACCTCCAGGATCAAGCCACAAGTAAGTCCACCCTTCAGGATTGGCGATCTGATCCTTATTTTTCTAAACGGCATCGGCGCCCCGTGTCTCACTTTTTCCTTTGTGTTCCCGCAAAGTAGATTACGTGAGCGATCCGCCATTGGAACCGGGACGCCCATGAAGCAAATATTCTGAACGCTTCTAGTAAGCTTGTTTCAGATGATATGGGAGTGTGTGTGATTGAATGTGACCCACACACGACACCCTGAACAGATTGGTTCAGCACAAATGTTTTTGTGGTTTCGACGGATCGCGGTGGCATGCAGGTTTCTTCTTACGCATGTTCGTGAATGTGGGTCCCCCGACTTGCCCACTATTATACACCCACTTCCTTCACAACAAAGTAACACTATCTGTTACCTAGACAAGTGGGGTTAAATAATCGAGAATACAGACACAAGTCTGTGCACCCCCTGGGAATTGCGTAACCAGGGCAGGTTACTTGATAGTGCACGAACTACGATGCACAGTGAAATAGGAACATCCACCACACGATCAACTCTGCTCGTATGTTACCTTTAAGTGCACGACTCTGTATTTTGTATGTTTAACATGTGTGAGCTACATGTTGTCGTGGTCCCAACCCCCTTCCTAATTTTTATTCACAGGTTTTTTTCCAGAATCGGAAGAAGACTATTACACAATTTTTCGTGGACCACAATTTTGTGGTTCCAATTGACACAGTGATCGTGGGTAGGGCACGCCTTAGCGTGTGTGCACCACCCAGATCACACACATTGGTCCCGACGAAAACCTATAATACTACCATGGTTGAAACATGTAGACCCAATTTTTAAACACATAACACACGACGTCAATTTTAATACACTACACGTCTATGTAACACCAAAGCCTACCTAATTAGACAAAGGTGTCTCACTTTACTTTTACCTGGTGTCCAATCACTCCGGAATAAAGTCTACGAGTAGCTTTGGACACTTTTTAAACCACCCACGTTAATATTCCACTGCACATATAAAAGAAAAAATACCCGCTCCACTGTAATCAGGTGTCGAAGAACACCCTGTTGGCACTCGGCCTTCGGGGTGGGACCCCGATGATGAAGCATGTCACCAACCAGGTTGGTGAGTGAGGGGTCTTCTTAAAGGACTACCCATGTCCCAGGTTGGTTGGGCACTACGTGCACCAAAATACATTTGTATTCAGAGGCTTTTTTATAAAGCCTCACGGGGATACGCCTCCATTTGTTGTTGAATATATTTATAAGGGGACCAGGAGTTTCCTCCCTACACATATTTAAATGCCCTTTCTCTCTTTTCTGTTGTTAATAAGTTAGGCAGCGCACAGCTGTGTGAGAACTGCATATACATTCTTTGTTAATTCCTGACATTACCCACCATTGATCCCCCCACAACCATGAGTGAACACCAAGGACTCTCCTATTCCACGGAAGAGGTAGACGCGATCATGGGAGATCACTCTATATTCGCGGATGCGAATATAGCACAGAGCATCTCACAAACTACCGATTGGGAAAACTTAACGGAACTGAAAAGGAACAGAATCAGGACTATATTGCACGGCACCATTCTGAAACAATACCTCACGAATAACATGGCACCAAGAGGCCTCTTGGTAACGAATGCCCCACGCATTTTCCTTGAAGATGCCACATTCCGAAAAGACTGGTCACTGATAGCGTGGCACTGCACGCATGACTGGATAGTTACGTTTTGAGAGTTTCCACCCCAGACCCCTACGAGAAAACCTTCCCTACGGCCAATATTTAAGAATCCGTAGGAACTGTAGTAGGATCAGTGACTATAAAGAACAGGCTAGTGATCTAACCTCTAAACTGAAAGATCGAGGATATCCTGGGAGGATTCTCAATAAGTGCCAAAAACGAGCACGCAATCAACCACGAGAAGCGCTATTGGAGAATTCAGAAAAAATCGGTGATGAGGCTCTATTAACGTGCGTCACCACATACAGCACTGTGTCCAATCAGGTGACTAAGGCCATTAACAAACATTGGTCAATCCTCAATACAGGAAAGATGAAATGGGAAAAACCTGTATTTTCATTCTGAAAGGCAAGGAGTATAAAAGACAGCGTGGTCAACACCAGACCCCTAAAAAGGAATGAGGAAAGTCACACAGTTCTCAACGCCTGGGGCCTCCCTAAAATCACTGGACACTACAAATGTGGGAATTGCAGTGTCTGTCCACTGACTGTGAATACTAAAACACTGGCACTAGAACCCGGAAAAGTCTGGACCATTCGGTGCCACACAAACTGCGGCCAGGGCGACTGGCGCTGGAATCTGGGGATCAGGGTTCGATCCCCGGCTCCGGCGGCAGGTTAGCCCAGCACCATGTGACTCTGGGCAATAGCTCGCTTAATCTTCCTGATGGCCCCCAGCGCCTAGAGACCCTTACGGGTGATTGTGCGCTTTACAAATGTGGATTATTATTATTATTATTATAACAGTTACAACGTTATATACAGAATAACATGCCCTTGTGATCTTCATTACATAGGAATGACCAGCAGGAAAATAAAACAACCGATTTGTGAGCACAGGAGCACCATCAGGTGTAAGAAATCCATGACCAAACTAACTGAGCACTTTCTCACCTCTGGCCATACGCCGGACGACATGGTATGGACCATAATAGAGCAAATCCACCCTGGCGAGAATCTAAACCAGCGACTTTTCAAAAAAGAGCAAAGATGGATTTACAGACTTTCTACACACAAGAACGGTCTTAATGATAACATACCCTGGAATTCCATTATGAGATAGTTAACTGCTCTGTAGGAAGAATCCCATAGGTTGTCCCTGTGGGACTCTTATAGAACTTATATCTCAGCCGTTTGAGCTATCCCAGCCCGTCACTGAAGGATTGCCATGACCTGAACAGCATGCTGGTCTCAACCACAGTTCTTCTGTGACCCACATTGGCTTTGCAATATTTCCATCATAGCTGCTACATGTTTCCCCGTGGCACCAATGGTGGTGCCGGGTGCCCTATGTATCTCTATGAACCCGGAATGTTCCTCATGTTTACGTTCCATTTCCGCATGTTTTCTTTTTCTTTTCCTATTTGTTTGTAGTTAATTATTCCAGGCATTTTATTAAGCCCCTTAACCTGATGCGGAACGTCATCTACGGCAACTAGTAGTTTAACACTTATTTCATTTCCCATTTCTCACCCGTATTGCGCTTGCGAAACTTTATTTAGATCCACAGCAACGCGCACACCGTTACTATAGTAACCTCCAACCTCCGTGTCAGCATGCACAGTGCCTTCCATTGGCTGTTGGAACCCACGTGTCCAGACTCTGCCTGACCCGGAAGTCGAATGTCCGTTTAATATCACTGCACTGAGGGCGCTGGTCACTATCGACGGGGCTCCATTCAGGTTACTAAGTAGGTGAATTGACCTCCAGGATCAAGCCACAAGTAAGTCCACCCTTCAGGACTGGCGACCTGATCCTTATTTTTCTAAACGGCATCGGCGCCCCGGGTCTCACTTTTTCCTTTGTTTTCTCGCAAAGTAGATTACGTGAGCGATCCGCCATTGGAACCGGGACGCCCAAGAAGCAAATATTCTGAACGCTTCTAGTAAGCTTGTTTCAGATGATATGGGAGTGTGTGTGATTGAATGTGACCCACACACGACACGCTGGCCAGATTGGTTCAGCACGAATGTTTCTGTGGTTTCGACGGATCGCGGTGGCATGCAGGTTTCTTCTTACGCATGTTCATGAATGTGGGTCCCCCGACTTGCCCACTATTATACACCCACTTCCTTCACAACAAAGTAACACTATCTGTTACCTAGACAAGTGGGGTTAAATAATCGAGAATACAGACACAAGTCTGTGCACCCCCTGGGAATTACGTAACCAGGGCAGGTTACTTGATAGAGCACGAACTACGATGCACAGTGAAATAGGAACATCCACCACACGATCAACTCTGCTCGGATGTTACCTTTAAGAGCATGACTCTGTATGTTGTATGTTTAACATGTGTGAGCTAAATGTTGTCGTGGTCCCAACCCCCCTTCCTAATTTTTATTCACAGGTTTTTTTCCAGAATCTGGAAGAAGACTATTACACAATTTTTCGTGGACCACAATTTTGTGGTTCAAATTGACACAGTGATCGAGGGTAGGGCACGCCTTAGCGTGTGTGCACCACCCAGATCACACACATTGGTCCTGACGAAAACCTATAATACTACCATGGTTAACATGTAGACACAATTTTTAAACACATAACACACAACGTCAATTTTAATACACTACACGTCTATGTAACACCAAAGCCTACCTAATTAGACAAAGGTGTCTCACTTTACTTTTACCTGGTGTCCAATCACTCCGAAATAAAGTTTACGAGTAGCTTTGGACACTTTTTAAACCACCCACGTTAATATTCCACTGCACATATAAAAGAAAAATACCCGCTCCACTGTAATCAGGTGTCGAAGCACACCCTGTTGGCACTCGGCCTTCGGGGTGGGACCCCGATGATGAAGCATGTCACCAACCAGGTTGGTGAGTGAGGGGTCTTCTTAAAGGACTACCCATGTCATAGGTTGGTTGGGCACTACGTGCACCAAAATACATTTGTATTCAGAGGCTTTTTTATAAAGTCTCACGGGGATACTCCTCCATTTGTTGTTGAATATATTTATAAGGGGACCAGGAGTTTCCTCCCTACACATATTTAAATGCCCTTTCTCTCTTTTCTGTTGTTAATCAGTTGAGTTTGTGGCATAATGTGGAATTCTGTGGTGTGGACTGGATGTATGTGGTGTGTTGTATAATTATGTTTTTGAGTTGAATATGTGATTTGTGTTGAATTATGTGGTGCGGATTGGACATGTGTGGAGTTGAATTGTGTGGCATGCAAGTTTGTAGATACTTCGCCTTTTTGGTGATAAAAACACAAATAGATAGGAGCTGCTGCCTAGATGCATCAAACAGAATTGCATTCGCAAACGGTGCGAATCGCAATTTTCGGCCGTTTGCGAATGCAATTGACTAATTTGGAATGCATCATGCATTTTGCAATTTTAGGAATCGCAACCATGTTGCGATTTCTAAAATTGCGATTGCATTTAAGAAATCGTAATTTGAGATTTCTTAAATGAAATGCATGATTATTTTTAAATTGCGAATTCGCAATTTGGAAGGGGTAAAATAGCATGAAATTGAACTTCATGCTAATTTACAGAAAACTATCAAATATGCACAAATTGCATTTTTGGAAGTTTAAATTTACACACACACATGCCCTTGGGGCATGTGTGTGTGTAAATTGCATTTAAAGTTACATTTCAGGGGTGCAGGGAGGGGTTCTTTGGACCCCCCCCCCTGTACCCTTGAAATTGCATTCACATTTTGCGAATCGCAATTTGAAATTCGCAAATGTGATTGCCTTCCCAATCATTCCTATGGGCCTTTTGGCCCATAGGAATCAATGGGAAGGGTTTTCCTTAATTGCGATTCGCAAATTGTGAATCGCATTTAAGGAAAAATACAGAATCGCAAAAATAAATGCGAATTGTTCATGCATTGCCGTTTGCGATTTCTAAATTGCGATTCCTTAATTTTCGCAATTTAGGAATCGTAAACGGCAACAATGATGCATCTACCCATAAGCTCCAGATCTGTTTCTTTGGGTGTTAAGCAAAAAAAAAAAAAACTGATGTCAGGACACATAACTGGTGCCTTTATAGGGCTCCTTTTTATCATGTTCATGGGCAGGATGGGGTAGTGACAACCACCTACCAGAGGAGAAATGGTATTGCACGAGTTACCTCAGAAACAAAGAGGTAGATGGCCCCCATCTACTAGAGGAGAGAAACTATTGCAAGAAGACTGCCACAGAAAAGCTGGAGTCTGCGGAGATTCACTAGCAAAATCACCAAAAGCCAGAATTAAAGATTGCAGCAAAATGGTATCACGTGCACATCAAATAACATCTACATGGCAGCCCTCTGCGTACCAAATTACACACTAAAGGCTTGTGGGAGTGGGGTGCTGCGGTACAACATGAGTCAAAAGGGTAGAAACAAGGAACCTCTGCTACCACTGTTGAAAAATAACAGATCAATAAATGGACTACTTATGTGGCAACAAACTGGTGATTGGGTGCAGCGATTGTGTCCTCTTTATATATAAAGCCAGCACTTATGCAAAGCCCTTGATTACGTATGTAAGCACAACATGTTTGTTAATATGCACTTATTTCCAGGATTAATACTCCATCGTGCTCTCTGAACAATCTGTTATACATGGTTTACAATATTAAAGTGTTCTGCATTTTATGGTGGATGTCTTTGCTTGGGCAATATTAACCTTTGGGTTTGTTTTGTAAACACACACTAAAACAAGTGTTAACCCGTTTACTGCGGCGGGCGTTCGGCGCAGTGGGCAGGGCTGCGTCGGCCGTTGGTCGTGGACAGCACCAGGGAAGTAGTGTTTGCACCGGCCAACGGCCGACGCGAGCACGCAACGGGTTAATGCTGAATTTATGCAATAGCATGCAAGTGCAAGTCCGCTACAAGGTATGGGGAAAGGAGCTGATTCCAGAGACTGATTGCAGCTGCACACAGCAAAGCACAAAAATAATATTAAAAACTGAAATACCATACTTTGAGATATAAAGATGTAGATTAAATAGTGGAAAGCACTTCCTGCGCTGCAGATCTGGCTAAGAACTCCCAGGGAGGTCTGGATCACAGGGGTGTGGTTCATGTCACAGGAGGCAGGCAAGCTCACACCAGAAACCATGCTGGCATCCTCCCAATCTCAACAGAGATCAAAACAAAAGTTAGAAGCTAGAAAATAAAGAGCTACTAAAGGTGGCTGTCAGTACGACCATGGAAAGAATGACAGAGTGGAAATAAGGAGACTGGATTGATTTGCCACAGAATAGCACCTGTGAAGCCGTCAGTAGATGAGATCGCATTGATTTCATGTATGGAAACCACTTACCGCTGACTTAGCGACACTGAAGTTCGAAGCAGATTATATAAAAGACAGACTCAATTACCTTTCTGAGCTGCAGTCCGAGGAGTGAAAGGGCCGCTGTCCAATGAAAACATACCCTCTTCTCTGCTCAGTGCATGACTCTAAAGAACATAAAAGCAGCAAGAGGAAACCAGGTAAATACTGATACCATGGGCTGTGGTGTTAATCAGGTATGCACTGTATACGGGTGTGTGTGTTTCAGACCTCAGAATGGGCATGATGTGATAACTGCCCACGCCCCCTCATCCCCACTTTTGGACATGCCCAAACTCAGGAATTATGCAGTTTTCCTGTAGGTATTTGTGCATATTGTAAATGGTGCAAATAGGGGTAGGCGAGCCACCAAACTAACACGTAAGCTGAGCCAGAGCTGAGCTAAGGGCCTGGCTTGGCTATTGAGCCTGGGTGCGAGCTGAGCCCTGAAAATTTTTGTTATGTAAATTATACAACAAACATCAGATATAAAATGATTAAGGTAAATCATAGTTAAAAAAGTGGCTTTCTTTCACATGTGGAACCTTTGACATTAATATGTCCATAAAGCACTGCACTGAAAACTAAATATTAAAAGTGATAGTCTTTGTCAGCACTGTGTGGTACAGCCTTCCCTCTGTGGCCAACCTTAAGAAAAGGTAAGCACTGCTGTAGCAGTTAGTACTGTAATGGCAAGAAAGGACGTGAAATCTGTTGTTTAGGTGAGCAGATTCTTGATTGGGAGGAAGGCTCTGGTGGATGCAGGGAAAAACAACTGGTTATGAGCAACAATGAAGGGAAGATGAGGCATCAAAAGATTGGGGAATAAACGGTTAGTTACACTGATTGACTGAGAAGTAATATGATGCTGGATGAATGAGTTATGGGCTAAATCAGCAGACTAAGAAATTAATATACTGATTTAAGAATAAAGTAATCAACATCTGACTAGCTGATTGATGTTAGGCCTACTCCCTTCTGGAACTGAAAACCAAACATGTAGATAGATGCACTATATACTCCTACCATTAGTTGCTGCCGGGGCTGCTGCTCTGCTCGTCTAATTGGCAGTTGCAATTCACGCCCCATTGCCAGCACCTTCCCATTGGCTGACACCATCCCCCCGTTGTATACAGTCCACTCACAATGTCTGAAAGCAACCCTTCCCTCCCGAGCCAACTGCAGCTGCTCTGTTACCTTGCTTGTTTCCGTGAGCCTCTCGTGCCCCTCAGAGGGCCTGCAGTGACGCCCCTACAACTACGCGCCGGAGGCTGTGGTCAGGACAGCTCCTCTGTTTTGTTGTGCCTGGAGCTAGCATAAAGTTAATTTCTGGTCTATGTATGTGTATTTCTGGGTACCGTGACACACCCAAGTCATTTTTTTGTTTGCTTTGTAAAATGGGTGTTTATGCAAAGTCCATCGTCCGCGGCACAAAGCCAAAATAACAAGGACGGAGAGGAGGGGTCAGGGGAAACGAGAATAAGTCATTTAAATGAGTGCTGCTGGAGTGGTGGTGGCGCTAAAGGAACAGAGTTTTTCAGGGACACAAGGACATAAAAGAAGGGCAGGGGGCGGTGGAACAAACAAGGCGGGAGGTGCGCGAAGGCTGGCAGCCAAAACGGGAAGGAGGGGGCTAAGATGCAATAAAATACGGCGCAAAGCTCACAGCTGCTTGCAGACACGTGGAAGAACTCATAAATAACAATAACAAAAGGAGTTTGGTAAGAGAGCGGCTCTAGCGGTATTTACATTGTTTGCCCTCACGCATATTTTTTCAGTTGTAAAAGACATAGACAATGGAGAAGGAAAGAAATATAGTTCCTAACAAACACTTTAAACACACCGGGTGGAACCATATAGAAGTTAGTCCCTGCTGTCTAGGTGTTCACAGCCAAATAAAAAGAGTGACAAAAAGGATGATTAGCAACTAGAAAGCAAGCCTTTCTAGTGGACAAGTCAAGTTACCAATAAAAACCCAGTAGGCGGGCTGGAAGCTGATAAAGTGATTACAGCATGTCTTCCAGACAGTACACGCGCGCTGCCTAGGCTCGACCTAAAAATGACAAAATTATGACGTAATACTATCAGAGAATGTACTGCATAATTTGCATTTTTTGCCACATTATTTGGTCATCCCTGCCGCATAATTTGGTCCTATCCAGCTGCATAATTTCAGTGGGCCTGAATATAATTTGTCATTTGTGCCTTCTTTACTTGGAAGGTCTGAGTTTAACAGCCAGGTTGGGAACAGGGTAGAGATCCTTTCAAGAGCAGAGGATGGTTCGGTCTTAACAGTTTTAATGAGCAATAATCGTCTCTCCTTTAAAAGAATGAGAAATGCTTAAGTACAGGGCCCTGCACATCCAGAGTCCCACCAACAATGGGAACTAGCATATTATAAATCACTGGTGACCTCAACCCCTCCCTTAAAGGCACTTCCAAAGCATTGCATTTGCTCGAGGGAGCCGCGTCGCTAGCTTGATGTTGAGCGCTGTTGCCATTGCTTCCTGTTGAGCGCTGCTGAGCATTTGCTCGAGGGAGTCGCTGTGTGGTCCGGGGGCTGGAGGCAACCTATAGCGGATCCGAGAGCAGCGGAGGGCTGCACCTGGGGTGTGCCGTGCAGTGCTGTGCAGAGCTGTGCTGCCGGTGTGCAGCCGAGCCGTGCTGCCGGAGGAGGACGTGTCCCGTTGTTCCAAGGGGCCGGGCCCAGGCTCCGTCTACAGACCGCGCACCGTCCATACACACCTGAAGAGGTAGGCGTGCAGCCCTTGGTGCGAGCCGCGAGCCGTTAGCCGCGAGCTCGTGTGTTCACCCACATTCACCTGCTTCCGGGGTCACTGGGTCACTGGGCCACTGGGACAATGGGACACTGAGCAAGCGGAAAACTATCACCCTCACCACTTAGTCTGTGACAAAAACCAAGCTGCAGGCTCGGGACTGTTTTATCACTGCCACCGTCACCCTGAAGTAACTCCTCTCGCTCTGTCTGTTCACTTTGGGTGCTGGTGGCTGGTGCTGGTGGCTGCCGGTTGGGGAGGAGATGGAGAAGAAGCGGCAACGAGGCGAGGTGCACAAGCCCGTGGGGATTGAGTCTGAGTCTGAGTGTGGGATCGAGAAAACCTCTCCTGGCCTGGGTTGGGCAGGTTCTTGTGACCCGTGACCTGCGACTTGTGACCTGCGCCCAGTGTTTGGTGGCCAGCAGCAGTTGGCTGTAGCTGCAGCTGAAGTGAGGGTACAGGTCTAGTAGGAGTCTTGCGTGCCTCCCTGTAGCTACAGTTCCTCATCTACCCTGTCCGCCCTGAGATGAGATCTGGCAGGGTGAGGATAACGGCTCCCCAAAGGAAAAAGAAAAGCAGAGGGAAAAATGAGAGGTCAAGTTCGGACCCTGAGCAGTCACCATATCTGCTGCTGAGCGACACTGACATCACAACTGAAAGCACGTCTCAAGCCACCAGGAAGTGTCCTGACATGACGGCCTGCAAACTTTTTGGTAACCAACCAAAGATAACAACAAAATTTAATTATCTAAAGGACGTCGGGTCAACGGTCTTCTCTAGCAACAAGAACATCACCGGCCTCCCAATCCCCCTAAGTCCACTGGTGACCATCATCAAGGGTAGTGCGGCAAACGGGGCGTCATGGACTTCCCAACGCAGGCACACGTCAGCCACTGCTACTACCAAACCGCCAATGGCAGATCAAACCGTGGTCAGGGGGAGCCCAGCAAGGAAGTTTCATTCAACACAGAGAGCCCGTCGGTACAACTCTGCACCATCCGGAGTCGCCATATCCAGTGTTGCACTCGACACACTGGAACTCCATATAGAACCAGCTGTAGAAAAAACTACTAATCTGGAGAACTCCAACCAAACGCTTCTTGAAGCCAGCTTCAGCATCCCGTGTAGTCAAAACGGCGAATCTGCGATCCATTCCATCAAGGGTACTGTCACCGCCTTAACGTCGGATGGAGCAGGTACCTCCCCTGGAGGAGGGGGGGACTGACCAACATGACCAACATCGTGCGTGTAAACCTGTGCCTGTGCCTACTGAAATCACAATGGTCACAGAGGATGCTGAGGGAGGCATGAAAGAGCTTTCCTACCTTGATTCGACGGAATGGGCTAAACTGTTGCACTCATATGGGAACACAATCCCTGGACATCCTCAGCCACCAGGAACACCAAGGCAGGACAAAAGCGAGGTCCCCTCACAAGAAAAAGCATGGGCTACCGCCCTCGATATTCTCCAAAAGTCAGCAGATGCAATGACCTACTAGGCGGATAAAATGGACATTCAAATCAGCCTTTTAAACACACTTGCCGTGTATGTAGTTAAAATCGATGAGAGGATCTAAAATCTAAATAGCCTGATCAGACGGGCCCAGGAAGCTTTAGACCGCTCGCAGCAAGGATGTGATTGTTCACCAATAGTGGAGAAACTCTGTTCACTCCCAGGCATAATGGAAAATCTGGTAGTAGACCTAAAAGAATTAGCTAAAGCTAAACCCTTCCCTGGAAAAGATAGTGTCGCTGATTTAGGCAATCCAATTGAAGTCCCTCAAGCAAAAACATGTTCCAACTTAAGGTCAAGAGGGGAAGAAGGGGCCAACTCCTCACGTCTTCAAGAGACAGCGGTACAAGGTGGCGGAACGAGCGAACAGCAACTTCCTCAGGTCACCAGCAGAGCAAATTCCACCCTTCTTTCTCAAATTGAACAAGAAGAGGGTGATCCGGTTGGAAAAGTGAAAAGACAGAGGAAGCGGAAAGGACGCAATAAAATGATAAGGAGTAAACAAGTCTTAAATCTCTACCCGATGTTTAACACCCTTAGACGTCCTGGAGCCTTAGGAGATGATGATCTAAAAAAAAACCTCTGATCCAGTAACTACAACGGAAGCCCAACTAACCATCCAGGACAGCGAAAGAATGAAGAGTGACATTTCCTGCTTGTCAACAGTATTGACTCCTCTAGGAAAATGTGTGCTCAGTGGAGCAAAAGAGCAAAAAACTACTACTAACATGGCTCCCCCAATCACATCTATCAAGCAGAACAATATGGCTGTGAACCACATACCAAGTCTCGCGACAAGGCAGCTTGGAGGCCCCATTTCAAAGCAGGTTGACACAGTTAACTGTGCCAAAAACCAACAGGGCACTCTCCCAGCGAGTGCTAAATGGGCCCTCGGTCAGGTAAATAACGAAAAGCCCGCCACCGTGCATAACGAGGTTTTCCCCACGGGCCCTTTGATAAAGGTTGCTCAAACGTCCAACACGGATAAAATAAAGACAATGCCCAGGCCGATCAGCTCAGCACTTAGTGGGGAAACCCTCTCTACCTTCTTTTATCCAGAATACAAGTCTAAAGGTTGCCACGACGTCCTAAATCGGGGTAACATCTTAAAGCTGATTCAAGCGTCAGGACTGTCAAAGGCAATAACCACACAAGACACAATATTGGTAGAATTTATTGCACCGCGCCAAGGCCAAGCAAATTAATCCACAAAGGTTACCTGGAGTACCGCAGAGGCAATGAAAAACATTCTAGGTTTAATTGATACCTTTAAGCAATGGGGAATACTGATACAACCGGGCAAGGAAACGGGTTATCCACACGTTTTACAGGAAAGCCGTAATGAGGAACACAGTCGAGCAGGGAGAGGTTTGGTATACTCCGTCCTCAGGGGAGCACGCAACAAATCCCCCATTTCCGTCCACCCTTTGAGGAATGTAAGAGAAGATGGGACTACACCAACTAGGAATCATGACGAGGCCGGTACATGGTCATGGCTGGCTGGCGCCCTGAATACAACCCGCCTCCTCCGTTGACAGCCCAGCAGGGAGGACCGCTATGAAAAGACTCCTCTAAAAATCTGTTCATGGAACATCAATGGCCTAACAAGCAAACTTGAGGATATCGCCACAATTTCTTATTTTCGGAGTTTCGATATACTTATACTACAAGAGACATAGCTCATGGCACCGCATCACCTAGAAGGCTTTATAATCCATCACGTTCCAGCTTACAAACTGAATCGTCTAGGAAGAGGGAGTGGCGGCCTTGCAGTATATATATCAACAAAAAATGCAGTCACCTCCTGGGACCTGTTGGGCTCATCAAACTGTCTCCAGTGTGTGGGAATCTCTCACACTCTGAGCAATGGCGGCCAAACTTGGAGGCTAATCTTAATGAACGCTTACGTCCGTCCAAATACAGCATCAAGGAAATCCTTTGTAGAAGAAGCTACAGCGTCAGTAGTGAGAGTGCAAACAGGTCCTCTAAATTCAGAAAACTTATTTACTGGTGACTTTAACATGTGGCTAATGTCAGACCTCCAAAAAAATGAGGTCACCAAATCACACGACAGCATCTGGGTGATACCACCGCAGGACAGGCCTGGATGGCACAAGGACAACCCACATGGAAGTTCTCTACAAGGCAACCTTGAAAATCTGCGCCTTAGAGCCTTAAACGGGCGTTTTTCCTCAGACAAGCCACCTCGATTTTCTTATCTATCGAAAAAAGGCACTTCATTAATTGACTATACCTTTGCCAGCCTTTCATTGCTCCATCAAATAGCAGATTATTGCCTTGGACACAGAACAGAAAGTGACCACTGTCCCCAAGAAATCATGCTGAGGACCGGCTTCATGCAACACGAAGAGGAAAGGGCTTTGCCATCCGAGAGCTTTACAATCAACCTTAAACGAATTAAATGCTCCTTTAAGAATCTTCAACAAGTATTAACAGAGGCCAAACAAATAATTGAGCACCAAAGTAGGTGCCCGGATAATATAATTGCCAACTGGACATCACTTGCAACTGAACTTATTGACAGATACGCGAAACCAATAAAATTCACAATCCAAATTGGCCAAAAGCACACGCCCCACTCGAATCCTGAGATACTATCAGCAACAAGATCCATGAATCGGCTATGGCGGGCCTTAAAAAGAGATCCAACGGATCCCACCAAAATAATAAAATTGAGAGAGGCCCGCAGTCACCTTAAGAAAGCGAAACATTAGCTACGCATAAGCCAATGGAATTCGTTCTGGGCCAAACTGCAGCATGACATTAAAACAAACAACTCTGCCAGGTTTTGGCGTACAATCAATAGTGTATCCGGGCGTGCATCTAAAGTTGCCTCCTCGAGCATACTGGAAACAGAGTGGGTTGACTTTATCTACTCCCACTTTAATGATCAGGAATCGTACATCACCCACTTAAGTCTCCAATCCGTGGACAAAGCGACACAAAAAGAGAGTGTCCGGGCATCTGTTCTGAATACTTCAAACTCCCTAACGAAGGAATGGCCCTTTGCTGATCATAAAACGGCACCAACAATTGAGTATTTTTCGTCTCAAAGCAACGTCAATCCCACAACAGTCCAGAAGGCTAAAATAGAAAAAATGATAAAAAAGAGACGGAAGGACGGTGGTCCCGGTCCAGGTGGAATTCCTCAAGCTCTGTTCAAGGAAGACGCAACCTTTTGGGCTGCGAATTTAAGCACCCTTTTTAATTCAAGCCTGCAAAACAACATTATACCGCCCTCCTGGCGTGGATCCATTCTGGCACCGATCTTCAAAGGAGGGGATAAAAAGTCCCCAGGGAACTATCGCCTTATTGCACTCATTGACAATGAAGCAAAGTACTTTGCGGGAGTGTTGCTCAACTCACTTAGGGCATGGGCGGATGACAACTCTATAATTCCTCTGAATCAAACAGGCTTCACGACAAACACCGGCACCTCAGTCAATCTAATGACCCTCTCCTGCCTGATTGACCAAGCGAGGTTCTGTTCTTGCCCACTCTATTTGGGATTCATTGACTTCCAAGCGGCCTTCGACAATGTTAACTGAAGCAAACTCTGGCAGAAGTTGTCCAGACTCAATATTCCAGCAGACCTCCTAAGAGCCATACAACTTCTACACCAGGACACATGGGTTAGGATTAAGATCGGGGATGGCTCAAGATTGTCCCGCCCAATTCCGACGAAAAAAGGCCTCAAACAGGGTTGTGTTTTGGCTACGACACTCTTTAATTTATTTTTAGCCGACCTCCCTGAAGCCCTCAATAAGGTCAACTCCGAACTCCCCAAATTATCTGGTCTGTCGTTGACAAACCTACTATATGCTGATGATGTGGTTTTGTTAAGCAAAACAAAGATTGGAATGCAAAGGCTCCTGGATGCTACCTCTGAATATTCAAATAACAACGAGCTCCACATTAAAAACAGGAAGACGAAAATCCTAGCAGTTCATCTAAGTAAAGTTAAAAAACTTTCTTGGACTTTGAACAATGAAAGCATTGTCGAATCAAACTGCCAGAGGTATCTTGGAGTGATTTTTAACAACAATGAAAAATACAAATCCCACCTAGAAGAACAGAAAAGGAAGGGGGTGGCACTTGCTTTTGCAATTGGATTAATTCAAAAGAAGCTACAAGGCCCAACTCTCGCACCTACACTACAGGTCGCTCAGGCTAAAATCATTCCTACCCTAACCTACGGTAGTGAAGCTCTAAAGGGATTGGACAGTGGCCAATTGGACACAATCATTACTAAGATCTACAGATCAGTGTTCAAATTACCATCCCATACATCACCGGCACAAATTAGGTTGGAACTAGGCATCTGCAAACAACCACTGGCCAGAGCCATGTATTTTCTTGTGTGCTGTTAAAAACTGAGGCTATCAAAGGAGGGAAGTCTAGCGCACCATCTGTGGGCCAGTATTGACAACAACTCATGGCGAGCAGGTCATGACTACTGGTCAAAAGGTCTAACAACCCTGTGCCTTAAATGACCTCTGGAAATTGCACGCTAGTCAGAAGGAATTCAAAAGGCTAGCGAAAATTAGCACCAAACAACTATCAATAGTGGAAGATAAAGCTACCCTTGCAAAGAGAAGTCATGGGTGGATGACCCTTCATTCCTATGCCTCGTTAATTCCACAGCCGTACCCTTACCATATCTTTCAGTGCACGAATGAAACTAAGTTTCCTAAAATTGAGACTGAGAGTTATCAACCTGTTGATGCATTGGCCAAAATGGAAAAGAGAGCACGGACGAGATCTATGCCGACTTTGTGGGAATCACAATGAAGACATTATACATATCATCTGTCTGTGCCCAAAACTGCTCACTGAGAGACGGGGCCTACTCAAGCATCATTGGAATAGAAAAATGATCAGAAGCTGTAGAGCAGCAGTTCTGGCCTGCTTTGATCCTAGGAACACTAAATTAAACTGTGCCCTAGTAAGATTGATGGAGCGCACTGTAAAAAAACTAAGTGAGGTGCCCACAGTTTGCGACTCTTCATCGGCATAACGTTTGTTAAGCCTCACTTGTTACTGCTATCCTTACTGGTTTTTATGAACATGATATTTTAAATGAAATTTTGAAATTCTTTTTAAAAGTTTTGTATTTGCAATGGTTTTCTTAAATCACGCAATAAATAAATAAATAAATCACTTCCAAAGCAGCACAAGAAGCGGAACGTGTCTCTCTTAAGATAAGAAAATGCCGGGGTTATGTCTCCTGCAGTGTGCAAAGGGGGTATGTGCGTCCGTGTGTGTGTGTCTACAGCTATCCAGGGAGTTCTCTGTGTGTTTGCAGGAAGAAAGTCTATGGCATTGGGTAGTTTGTTAGTGGGCAGTGTCAGTCGCAAATACTGACCCATTCATTTTGTACAAATTATCTTTACAACCTCAAACTACCTCTGCACACGGACATGCTTGCCAAAACATTAGATGTGCGCATTTTCACTGGGAGTCACAAGGGAGACTACACCTTTCAGCTAGTCCTATAAAGGACAATACAGTTTTCTGACACATAATTCAAACTCTGTATCGGTCTACAGCAATGACAATAAAATACATTTCTATACCGTGGCAACAATGTCTAATCAGCACTCTTCTTTTTAGGTGCTATTTCTGTACATACGAACCCTATCACATATAACCTGAATGATAAGTAACAAGTAGACAACCGTTATATGCACACCTGTTGCACACACAATAGTAGACAGTCTAATAGATATACATAAAAGGGCAAATTCACTATGTACTCCCCTATGTGCATACAGAGTTTGGTAAAATAGGGCTAACAGTTGATCACAGAAAAAAAGGAAGTTTTAAAGAATAGCAATAGGATTTCAGCACAAATGTACACAGCAATCGTTTTCACACTTCAGCACAGTTTGTACTATGGTACTGTTATAATTTTTTTTTTTTAGGCAGGTTCAATAAATCCGAACAAACAAGCATTGGCAAAACCAATGCATTTGACCTATATGTGTGTTGATGCTTTCATCCTTGCAGTCCGTCATCCTTCCACTCAGGCACAGATTCACTCATCTTCCATGTACTCAGTCATTAACCCATTCTTGCATTCGCCCACTTACCCATCCACAATATCACACACACAACTCACTGGCCAATGAAGAGTCACTTTCGTTTCTCAGGCAGACTTATTGGCTTTGCCGCTAGTTAGAGTGCTTCTGGAAGAATTAGAATTATTTTTGAAACAACATTACAAGTATCGTTCCTTAGTAAAGTCTTCTTCCTCCGCAAGTGAGCCTATAATGTCTGTTTTCATAATGAGGTTCCCCAAATATTGGGGGGGTGGCCATTAATTCTCCAGGTTCTCAGTTTATTTACTTTTGAGAAGCCTTGCTCAGTTACCGCTGCCAGCCTACCACCACCCACCAACCCCCTTCACATCATGTGATCAATTGTTTATTGGCATCACCAAATACAAGTAAAAAAAGGTAAAGAGAGTCTCAGACCTCTCCACTGGATACCATATGATTTGCAGGCACTTACCTGCTCCAGAGCTCTGTCTCTGACCTCCCATGAACAGCTATGTATCAATACCTATCAGCTACTCTCCGAGCAAATGCTATTTCCCACTGTGACAGGCCTAAAGCTGCTCCAGTTCCCCTACATGAATATACAAAGAGTGCACATTTACAGCAAAGTGTCATTTAAGTGCAGGGCTTATGTGGGGTTCAGTGAGCAACTGGTTCATCACAACGATAGATTACTCTGTAGGAAATGGCCATCTTTTATGCAGTGTAACCCGAGATTTTCACCATATCGGTTCTGCTGGCTGTAGAACTCTGTGCACTTTACCCTTGGTAAACAGTAGTAAAATGTCTGTGCTTACCCTTTAATATGGTTGAATTAGTATACTCCTAAATAGTATGCTTACCTATATGTCCCTAGTATATGATACAAGGTATACCTAAGATCTGAAAGTTAAATGCCAGTAGTCGACTACAGCAGGTATTGTGCCTTCCACTGCAGTGAAAGTGTAAACATGGCTTCAGGCTGATCATTGTAGCCGGACTGTAGCAGTTTAAAAAGTGCAATTTGACCTACCAAAATAAACCCTTTTGAAGGGTCAAAACTTTCCTTTTAAATATTATTAGGTGACCCCTATGGAGGCCTTATAGCCCATAAGGACGTGCATGGCAAGTAAAAGTAGGACATGTAGAAAGTTAAGGATAGACATGTCCTTAAAGGGACAAACAACCAAACACTATTTTCACTGTAGCAAAACAGGCTGTTCCATAGCGAAAGACCAGAATGCCCCATTAAATGTAATAATCCTATCCCCAGCTAGGAAACACCTAGAGCCATTATTCAAAAACTCTGTAATTTTATTAAAAATCCAATTCACTGGACATTTGTTCTATATTAGGTTAGTTCTACCTGTAGAAAGTTACTTTTTCAATGCTTAAAGGTTCTGAAAGCTAATTTGCATTAGCCTCCAGCTGCAGCCCCCTGAGTGCTCAAGCCCTGAATGAGGTATAAAAACTGCTGTACCATTTGGGTAGTGCACAGAAACTTCATTTACTTCAAGGAGCCTCCCCTGATACAGAAAGATGTCATTTGACACCTTGTCAGGCCCCTTCGTTTGTTTCTCCAGTCAGGCAATCACCCATTCCAATAGGGAAGGAGCTGCCTCCAGAACTGATTGAAATGATCACAGAGGAGGACTTGCTCATCTACCGCACCTCTAGGTGGGCACACTTGCTCTGCACAAGGAGAACGGTTTCACCATCTTCCATTTAGACAGAGAGGGGCAGTGGGAGGGTTTGCATTAGGGCAGACAGGAAATACTACAAGAGTGGGTAGGGTGACTTGTGATTATTTATTCCATGGTTATGGAGGAGCCAGGAGTAACCCCCACCCACAAGTGCCCAGCATAAATGTGGAATCTCTAGTAACCTCCTCAGAACACTACTAGTCCAGAGGAAGAATAGAAGAGGACTGAACCTGATCATGATACCCGAGATAAGCCCTGGAAAACTGGAATTCCTCTCTCTCTTGTACCCAGGAAAAAGATGTAGCCTCGAATGGTCATTAGAGGGACCACCTATTGTTTTCTACAGGGACACAACAAGCTACAATAGGTCTTTCTGAGGATTCCCAGCTAACCAGTCCCAACTACACCCGAATTGGACCCTTCTGGTGGCATCTGATAAAGTGAGACCAGTCCCACAGATGCTGTTCCTGAGGTACTGAAACCTGTGCCTATGCCTGGCTTGGCTTCACCTACCACCCTTGAAACCTGGCACTTAGAAGCTTTTTGGTTCCAGAGACCTCTGAAAGACTGGGACAAACCTTCAAGCCAATCTGACCAAGGTGCAATGCAGTTGGGCTGAAGATTCAGGTTTCTCCCACTATGAGACTTTCTACAGCTGCAAATCCAATTCAGCATGAACTCACGGAGATTGTATCTGGCCTAATGGAGTTCTCTTCAACTACAACCTGCGAGCTCCAAAAAAGCGGCTAAGTGCAAAGACATTTTAACCTGTTTTAGTCCTCAAAAGCATCAGTTGGACAAGTGACCATTTTCTGGGCTCAGAATTCAAATTTCTTCTGTTTCCAACTTTCCAGCCAAAAACCAATAGCTTCACCAAGACTTCATCCAATCTTACCTCATGGAGTCCTTCTCGGCTTCAGCCTGCATCCTTGCCTCGCTGAAGATTCAGGACCATTTTTGACACAAAGGCCCAGCATAAAGCCTCCGACTACGTCGAACCATATCCCTGTATCCGACCTGCACTTCATCGCAGGATGCCTCAAATTGCGCCTAGATCCTGGTGTAACATGACCAGTTGTCTTTGGTTGGTGCTAAAACCTTTTCGGAGCTATTTTTATTTAAAACCTTAAAATTCATATCCCCATCCCCCTTATTTGATGCGCTGCTCAGCGAGGCATGTTGTACTCAGGTATTGACTTGGAGCTTCGTCCACTCTCCGCCCCTCTTTTCAATCAGCTCCTGTTACTGATCTTTCTAAAATGTTGATTCTGATTTATTAATAGCTTATTAATGCCTTGTTTGCATTTGTAACCTCCTATAAGGACTGGACCTTTTACTTGTGTGGTCACACGGTATGTTTATTTAGTTTGTGAGAACTATTTTCTTTCATTATTTTGTCCTACTCCAGACATGAAGTGCTTTCCTGCAAAGGCCGCACGCCTTTCTTTCTTTATTTTTCCAGTGCAATCCACTTTGAATAGAGCAGCGGCGCCCCTTTATTTATTAAATGCTTTATTTTTTTCTTAAAGCGCTTCATGCTGCGCCTTTACTTTAATATCAGCCAGGTACCTTTCTTTACACAAGCCGTGTCTGAAGAAATGGGTACGGCCGACATTAAAGTGAGATGCTTTTTTTGTATAAAAGCGCCCCATGCCATGCTTACACTTTAATGTCGGTCATGCCAATTTCTTTAGACACAGCTCGTCTAAGAAAAGGGGGCACGGCCGACATTAAAGTTAAAGTGCCGCATGGGTGTTTTGAGAAACCAGCATTTGCAAAGCAAGAGGTCTCGCATTTACGAGAGTTTCGTGAATGAGAGACCTATTGCTTTGCAATTGCTTGTTGTAAGTTTAGAGTAATTTTATTTATTAAAATGTAGTCTATTGTTCTAAATTGGTTTCAGATTTTTCTTGAGTTCTACTTACTACTGTTCTGGTACTGCATAAATACTTCAACTATTTTCTGTAGGTTAAGCCTATCTGTACTGTGTTATAGCTACCAGGGGCCTGAGCTCAGGTTAATTTAGTGACTTTACTGATTCTCCCTGACAAGGATTGTGCTTGTTGCTTAAGGTGGGAAGTCACCCCACTTAACTAACAACACAATTTATTAAATCAAGCATGGATCTAAGAATGCTACACTCATGCAGCAGCAGAATGTCGTTTAGAGGCTGCACATCACTTTCACTTCCAATTCGGATAGAGGGATGGAAGCTGTGGGAGGAAAGGATGCAGTCAAAACAACACACAGTGCGCTCACAACTGGATGAGAGGCAAGAAGCACTGTGCCGGGGCTCAGTCATTTAACTCCTTCGATGCTCATGACGAGCTCAGCTCGTCATGAGCCACGGAGCTCACGTGCT
Source organism: Lissotriton helveticus (assembly GCF_964261635.1). NCBI lineage: Eukaryota > Metazoa > Chordata > Amphibia > Caudata > Salamandridae > Lissotriton > Lissotriton helveticus. The sequence continues at coordinate 877,959,701 of NC_136071.1, read as the reverse complement.
CATGACGAGCTGAGCTCGTCATGACCATTAGAACGCTCGCATGCTGGGCTAATTCCCCTGCTGTGCGAGCGTTCTATGAAAACGGGTGTGGTCATGACGAGCTCAGCTCGTCATGAGCACATGAGCACTGTGCTGCATTACGAGCTGAGCTCGTCATGAGCACCGGGGCGCTGTGCGCGCCCCCCTCCCCCCAGCACAGTGAGTGAATGTGCCCAGCAGCGAAGGTGTTAATGAAATATATAATGCCCACTAGCCCACTCTATATACATCATGCACTCCTCTGGTATTAGATTTAGAAGCCGTGGGCATATTTAGAACAGGAAATTTACAGAGCCTCATGCCACATGTGGCAGTACTGGGGCTGCAGGCACAAGCTTTATTAGGCGCTGCAGTCATTTTTCCGGTGACAACCAGAACTATAGCTGTTGGGACGTGCAGTCTCACAGCATGTGGCCTTTGGGGTCCAAGAGCAATCAAGGCTTGCGGGACTCCAACTGCGACAATTGGAGTATTTTACTTCTGATATCTTGAGGCCTCCTTTCTGCTATACCGAGACAGAGCACAAAGAACACTCCTTTAGAACTTGACCCTCAGGGTAAGAGGCAGAGCAGTCCAAGGCTTACTCAAGGAGGTGTTATGCAGCAGAAACTCAAAACCCCGCCAAGCACTCAATAACACTTCAAACATCAATATCCAGTCAGTGCTTTTACTTTAAAAAAGAAATAGTTCCTTAATTTAGACACAACTAAGTACTAAACTAAACACTCAGGGTAGCGGAGGAGCACCGTTCAATGCTTAATCTAGGAGGTTGTAAGAAGCTGGCCCTCCATATAGTGTTCTAAAAAGAAGTAAACTTTGCAGAAAGTCCAGGGAATCCCTAAATTGTACACAGAGGTAAAAGCAGATAATTCTAATGTTCATTTTGTGGTAGTGTGGGCGAGCAGTTCGGCTTATCTGAGGGTAGTGCTAAGCAGTTGTTTTACTCCCTGAGGCAATAAAAGAGACACACATTCAAGAATAAATCCGAGACCATTTTATAAAACTAAAGTTGGTTTTTATGTATGTTTTAAAACCAAGAACACATTTCTAAGGTAAATACATTCGGAGTTATGATTTTTCAAAGTAAAAAAAATATATCACTTTTGTGCGCAATTACGCACCATAGGAAACAAAGAGGAACAATTCATATGACACCTTCTTGTTTAGGTCGACAAACACATTGATTTCTGCAGAATTTTGTCCCTTATTTTTTAAGTTAAATAATTGGTATTCATTTTAATGTAAAACACAGGAACTGTACATGTACGGGTCAATATATGAAACAGAAGTATATGTTTTTACATTTATCAGAACTTAACTAATAAAATGTTTTTTTTATACTATGGTTTCCCAATATATTTTAAGTAAAAGTCAATAGATGTATGGGAAATATCTATAAAACAGAAGTAATTGAACCTAATAACATAATTAATTAGAAATAATACAAGAATATACACTATGTAACTAATTGGGAATAGAATGGATCGTAGATAGCAGAAGAGGTAAAAGAAAAAAGGAATACCAACAAATATAAATTAGCAGAGTAATGCCAATACCAGGAGTGTATAATTTCTATAGCCCAATGCCAAGGACATATTGTTTTGGAAGAAGGACAACAAGTTTTCATGTTTACTTTGTCCTTGGGACAAGCATACCAAATCCCCATCAGCACAAACCCTTAGGCTACCAGATTACAGTACCACATTGTTGATCAGGGAAGGCCATTGTCTGCAGTTAAGGTAATATTTGTGTTCATATGTTAATACTGTTCAAACTTTTATTCATGGTTCATTAATACAAAGCCTTTATTATTTGGATGAGTGCTCTAAGGAAATGTAAGTTCAGGCTGCACTACTGACATTGGTTGCAGTATCCAATAGCAGAATCTAGCCACTTAAAAAAAAGAGCAGCAAAAGAAATGGGATCGTCCTAAATAGAGAAATTTTGACAGAAAGTTAATGCACAAGTTACCTACCTTCGGTAATGATATATCTGTAAGAAACAGTAGTTAGTGTTAGATTTCTTACCTTAGAATATCCCTAGGCATCAGACTGGATCCGTCAGTAGTACCCCTGCGCGTCAGTAGGCGCCGTCTGCGGCTCCGCATCCGTCGTCGGCGTCGTGATCGCCGGGATGACGTCATCGGAGTACTTAGATGCCGCCCTCACACGCTAACGTCAGTTCTGTACATAGCTTTCCGCGCCAGGAACGCAGAGCCATGCAACAAACTGATACTGGTGCCATGAAACTAGGGCCCTCATAGGGAGATACCTTAACCCTAGATATCGGTTCGCAGAACAGGCAGGATGGGTTGGGCGGTAAGGAATCTAACACTAACTACTGTTTCTTACAGATATATCGTTACCAAAGGTAAATAACGTTTGCATCTGAAAGAAACAGGTTAGTGTTAGATTCCTTACGTTAGAATAGATACCCCACCAATACCAACCCCGGTGGTGGGTCTGCGAACCAAGATCACACCAGGAAGTCCTGGAGAACGGAACAGCCGAAAAAGCCATCTCTCCGGACTTGGCTGTCCAGGCAGCAGTGCTTAGCAAACGTGTGCAACGAGGCCCACGTAGCTGCCTGACAGATGTCCTGCAATGGGACTACCCGACACAGGGCAGTAGTAGCCGCCGTGGCCTGAGTGGAATCGGTGCGCAGCCCCACAGAAGGCTAATTTTTTGCCAAGGTATAACAGACCTTGAGGCACAAAACGACCCACCGAGAGATGGTCCACTTGTGCACCGCCCGTCCCTCCTTAGCACCCACGTAACCAACAAAGAGCTGGTCGTCCACCCGGAACTGGCGTGTGCGGTCTAGATAAAAGGAGAGCGCATGTTTTGGTTCCAGACGGTAGAGCCTCTCTTCCTCTTTCGAGGGATGCTGAGGCGGAAAGAAGGTGGGCAAGGTGTTGGACTGCCCGAAGTGAAAGGCCGTAACCACCTTGGGCAGGAAAGAAGGACGAGTCCTCATAACAACTTTGTCCAGATGGACAGAGAGGAAAGGAGGTTTAGAAGACAGAGCCTGGAGCGCACTCACTCTTCTGGCAGAGGTGATGGCAACCAGGAAAGCAGTTTTAAGCGTCAGAAGACGAAGAGGACAATTATGAAGTGGCTCCAAGGGAGCACACATCAGATAAGTAAGTACCAAGTTCAAGTCCCACTGAGGCATCACAAAAGGAACAGGAGGGAACATGTGTGTGATGCCTTTCAAGAACCTATTTACAACAGGGGACTTGAAAAGAGAAGGCTGATCAGGAAGCCGTAAGAAGGCTGAAATGGATGAGAGATAGCCTTTGATAGTGCCCAGAGCAGAGCTCTGCTGGGCAAGAGAAAGAAGGAAGAGGAGAACCTCTGAAAGAGGGGCAGAAAGTGGATCCACATCCTTCGCTGTGCACCATGCCACAAATTTGTTCCACCTGCAGGCGTATACCGTTTTAGTGGAGGGAAAACTGGCTGCCAGAATCACGTCACAGACTTCAGGAGGCAAGTCAAATGGCCTTAACTGCCGCCGCTCAATTTCCACGCATGTAGGTGGAGGCTGGACAGGTTCGGGTACAGGACCATCCCTTGCTGCTGCGACAGAAGGTCCTCCTGAAGAGGCAGACGAATCGGGAGATCGACTGACATACTGAGTAGCTTGGGATACCAGTATCTTCGTGCCCAGTCCGGAGCCACAAGGATGACTTGGGCCTGGTCGCGACAGATCTTCTTCAGCACTCTGGACAGAAGTGGTATAGGCGGAAAGGTGTACAGCAGACCGCAGCTCCTGTCGTGACGAAAAGCGTCGCCGAGCGAGTGCCGCCTTGGAAATTCCAACGTGCGGAACTGATGACGTTGCACGTTCTCTTAGGTGGCGAATAGATCTAACCAAGGCTCTCCCCACTGCAGAAAGAGACCTTGAGCCTCTTCCAAGTTCAGATGCCATTGGTGATCCTTCATGCACCGGCGGCTGAGTTCGTCTTCCAGGTGTTGAACCCCCAGGGTGACGCCCTGGTGTTCCAGCCATGTCCAGAGGCGCAGAGCCTCCTGACAAAGGGTCCACGACCCCACCCGCCCTGTTGTTGCAGTACCACATGGCGGTGGTGTTGTCCGTTAACACCTGCACTGCACTTCCCAGGACAGAGGGAAGGAATGCCTTCAGTGCAAGTCGGATCGCCCGCAGCTCCAGAAGGTTGATATGAAGCCAGGACTCTGTCTGAGACCAGAGGCCTCTGATCTCTGCCTCTCCGATGTGGCACCCCATCCCAGGAGGGACGCATCAGTCACCACTGTGTGCTCCGGTTGGGGAAGGGAGAGGGATCTGCCACTGACTCAATCTTGCAGTGCCCTCCGAGATCAGGACGTGGTCTGACAGGTTGCCCTGATGCTGTGCCCACTGGAACTTGAGTTTCCACTGCAGAGCCCGCATCCGCCACCTGGTCTGATGTACCCGCGGGATGCAGGAGGCCATCAGCCCCAGGAGCCGCAGCATCAACCTGACCGAAACTCGGGATAAACGCTGAAAGATCGGAATCAGAGCCTGAATATCCCGAACCTGCAGCTCGGGAGGATAAACCTGAAACTGCGCCTAGTCCAGAACCGCTCCAATGAAGAGGAGCTTCTAGGAGGGGCACAGGTGTGACTTCGGCACGTTGATGGAGAACCCCAGCGAGTGCAGGAGATCGGCCGGAGTCTGGAGGTGGGAGACGACTGTCTGGGGCGAGCCCGCCTTCAACAACCAGTCCTCGAGATAGGGGAAGACTGGAACCCCTGATCTGCGCAGATGAGCTGCGACCACCGCCATCACTTTCGTGAACACCCGAGGGGCACTGGTGAGGCCGAAGGGGAATACGGTAAAGTGAAAGTGCTCGTGGCCTACTGCGAAACGCAGGTAGCGCCGGTGGGCCGGCAGGTCGGGCTCCTGGAAATATGCGTCCTGCAAGTCCAATGCTACCATTCAGTCTCCAGGGTCTAGGGCAGCCAGGACCTGAGCTAAAGTCAGTATCTTGAACTTCTCCTTGCGGAGGAAGCCGTTGACGCTCCAGAGGTCCAAGATAGGGTGCAGGCCCCCTTTGCCCTTCTTGGGAACCAGAAAGTAGTGGGAGTAGCAACCACTTCCTACTTCTGCCCACCCCTGGTGTTGGATGGGCCTGAAAGCTTGGACTAGGAAGGCTTTGAGGCTTATGCTGCGGGAATGGATGTGGACTGACCAGGTCTCTGTCCCCCTGCACCGCCACGGCGGTTACCACATCCGCGTTGAAGTTGGTTCTGCGGCCTGTGGCTGGACGAACCTGTGGGGGCGCCCCTTCCTTGGCCACGAAAGGGACAAAAAGCAGAAGTTTGCTGGCGCTAGCCCGACAGGCCCAAGGACTTGGCCGTAGCCCTGGAGTCCTTGAAACACTCAAGCGCAATGTCTGCTTTGTCGCCAAAAAGGCGACGGCCATCGAAGGGCATGTCCATGAGCGTGGACTGGACATTGGCGGACCTCAGCCAGGCGTGTCGACGGATCGCCACCGTCGTGGAATTCGCTCCGCCCAGCGAGTCCGTGGTATCAAGTCTACATTTGATGGAATAGCGTGCTGCATCTCGCCCCTCAGCAAGAGGTTGGGTGAGCTGTCGTCCGCAACCCTATCCCACAAGGAGTGGGTGTAACGGCCCAAAAGGCAAGCGGTGTTGAAAGACCACAACCCCAGACTAAGTGAGGAGAACAGTTTCTTCCCAAACTCGTCAAACCTTTTGGATTCCCGATGTGGAGGGGCAGTCGGGAATGCGGTCTGGGGCGTGGAGGCCTGGATCACCAGGCTCTCGGGGGTGGGGTGTATGGACAGAAAGCAGGGGTCGTCCGGAGCCGGGCGGTGGGGTCAGGCCACGATCCGATCCAAAGGGGGCACTGAGGAGGACTTGGACCAGGTGCCCATCAAAACGTCTGTGAGGGCCTCATTGAACGGTAGCAGAGGCTCCGAAGAGCTTACCAGCGGTGAAGCACCTCGGTGAGGAGATTAGTCCTCATGGCCGCAGCAGGGAGCTCAAGAGACAAGGCCTTGGCTGCCCTGCGCAACACCACACCATAGGTAGCACCCTCCTCCGTAGCCACGGAGGGAGGAGAAATGAAGCCAGTGTCAAGCGAAGTGTCAAGGCCACTGGCACCCCCTAGTGCGTCTGCCCAGTCCTGACTCAACTGACACTGCTGTGCCACAGGGTCCTCAGACCCCTTACAGTCCTCCCCTTCATCCATGTCCTGATAAACAGGCAGGAATAACCGAGCCGGGTCATAGATGAATTTCTCCCCCATCAACGCCGCCAAGCGGAGCCGGTCAGATGCCGGACCCGGACCGGGGCTGAAACTGGGGACAGCGCCGGAAGTGACACCATCGGGGTCGGCGCCAGAGGAGGAGTCGTGAGGTCAACTGGCGTCGACCAGGATCCAAGCCTGGATCCCTCGGGGCCCTGCGACGTCGGGACCGAAGTCGACGACGGCGCTGGGGCCGATGCTGCAGGCTTGCTAAGGCCCCTCGTCGGGTCTGCGGGGCCCGAAGGTGCGCCGACAGGTCTCGACGGAGGGAAGTGAGTCCTCATGGCCAAAAGGAAATTACGTATCTCCTCCAGCGTCGCATGCAGTCCAGGGACCGAAGAGTATGGGATCGGACGCAACGCCGTGTTGCCACCCTAACCCTCAGCCGAGTCACGCGAGTCAGAAGAGCGATGTCGCTTCTTCGACTTATTTTTAGAGTGGCTCGACTTACCTGAATGCGAGGACTTGGAGCCCGACGAACGGTGCGGGCTCCGGCTCCGCAACCGTCCCCTCGACTTCCTCCTCGACCGGGACCTTGAGCAGCGCGGAGCCGACTGCCGGAGCTTGAGTAGCTTGCGGGACCGCTCCCGCCTAGCCTTCGACGTCAAGGCCCGGCAGTCGGGGCACGACTTGTCGTCGTGGTCGGCCCCTAGGCAGTATAGACACTGGTGGTGGGGGTCGGTCACCGACATCAGGTAGTGACAGGCGTCGCACGGTTTAAATCAAGGAATTCCTACCGGCACCAGGAGTCGAATCGGCTCAAAAAAGATAGCCAAAATAGGCCAAAAAGTTAGTCAAAATGTGACTAGAGTATTAGCTCTTCCCGGATCTGCGTTTCTGGCGCGGAAAAAATAAAATGACGTCAGCGCGTGAGGTCGACGTCTAAGTACCTCGACAACGTCATCCCGGCAATCACGACGCCAACAACAGACGCAGAGCCGCAGACAACGCCTACCGACGCGCAGGGGTACTGCTGACGAAAACTTTCCGGATCCAGTCTGACGCCTGGGGATATTCTAAGGTAAGGAATCTAACACTAACCTGTTTCTTTCAGATTTTAATATTGCAGTCGCCTACAATACTTATGGGAAATTTGTAGCCAACGGCACATTTTGTTTATGAATATCTTTTTTAAATAATCATATTTGAGACGAATAATGCTATTAACTTTACTAGTGATCTTAATTCCATGATATCTTGTGGTCTCAACAACAAGTGCTTCATATCTGTAAAGTTTATGGTCAGCAATTATCTATGTTTTATGCACCTTCAGCTGATTTCTAGATATTTTAACAAAAAACTGTTTGTTTCTTCAATAATGCAATCCTTAGCGAATACAGCTACCGTGCCAGCATATGCACTAAGTTAGATTTCACCCCATTCAGTTTGACTGAAGTTTTTCACTGGCTATCGATTAAGTGCCCAAAAAAGGGTTCAAGATTAATTGAAAACAGTAAAGGGACATGGAGCATCCCTGATGGGTGCCCCGATAAATCCTAAACTGCTGCAATACTGGTCTTGCGAAAACTAGCCTGACTGTAGATATCTCATGTAGGCACTAAACACTCTTCATAAATGTATCCCCAATCCCATCCGCCTTCATTGATGACCATAAGTATGACCATGAGGCCACATCAAATGCCTTCTCATCATCCAAGAGGATCATATCGACTTGTTGCTTTATAGTAGTCACCCTATTTAATATTGCTATAGAAACATTTATATGATTTGTAGTACTCATGCCTGGTATAAACCCATGTTGCTGTGGGATGGCGATTCTATACAAGCAGACAATCGGGCATAATATTTTGGAGTCTGCATTAATTAACGAAATAGGACTGTATTGCATCCTCCCCAGCTATTTTCCCAGAGGGCAGACTCAATACAGCTGACCGTACCTCTGCTAACAAAATGTCCTTTTTGAGCTTCTGCACCTATGTAGTAGGTAAATGAGTAATCTGGCCTGTTTTCAAACATGCCTCCATAATAAGATCAATTAGTACTGTACAGATTTTGATAGAAATTTCTGAATAGTCTAAGAACAACTTGATGTTCGTGGTGTTTATTACCCTTGCAGTCCTTTATGCATTTGATCATGTTTCAGTTTTGAGTCTCTTTGATTTTGAAAGCCTGTTTCCTACAAAAAGCATCTCCATGCTTATATTGCAAAAGCTTAGTGGATTCAGAAGCAGCTGCATCTTTTTCCTTAATCATGACCCATAGCACTTCAACAATTGATGAAAGCTAAAATACACAAAGTTCTTGATTAATTATCAGCTGAGCATGCATCTAACTTCATTGATTCTCCTTTTTGCTGCTGATATGCACCCCTTGTGCCTTCTTTGTGATATAATAAACTGCATAGTGATTCCACAAATCAATACATGTTGGGTATTCCAAACAATGTGGGGGGGAAATGACTCACTGATAGTAATGAATTCCTTCAGCGGAGGGCAGTATTCCTTATATTTTCGGGGTGTCACATTTTCAGGAAAGTCCTTCGAAGTTTACTTTTATATATGTCTAATTCATATATTGTCATGCCCAGTGGGTTATGATCCGATGTAATTTTTGGATATATCTCAATATTTGTGCCACTGACAACCTGAGGAGTAGCCAAAATAATGTATTTTCTAGAGTAGTGTCTACATGGTGCAGAGTAATAGGTATATCCAGTCTCTTTGCTTTTTAATGTCCGCCATGCATTCAGAAGCCTGTGAGTCTGGGTTAAAGCCATAATGGAACATCTAATCTTAACCATGCGTGGAGTTGCCTGATGATTGGTAGAATCTATACTGTAATTCATAATGCAATTAAAATCTCCAACTATAATAAATTCCCTTGCTAATACTGCTAATTTCAGATTCAGCATATCAAAACAGCCTGGATCATCACAATGTGCACAAACTATACAGTGTTGTAATGTTGAGCTAAGCAAAGGCCCAGTGGCCACGTGGATCCTAAGCCATCTTAATAACCTTTAAACAAGCAATCTTAGAGCCTCAAATGGTAATCCCAGTACTGAAATTTGTGGTGTGGTATAAACATCAGGACTGTATCCTAATTGCTGTAAAACTGCCCGATCTTTATGTGATATGAGTTCCAATAAAACAGATTATACCCCTTCTATAGCACATAACTTCTGCCTCAATAAGCCGCATTGTTAGGGGGCAACTTAGACCAGATAAATTTCAACTCATTATTCTGAAATCATGCATAGGTGTTGTCTAGTGAATATCCAAATAATACTCCTAATAAGCAGCCTTCCTCTCATTAGCCCTTTGTGGCCACATCACAGTATGACCGTATTAAAAGATACAAACAATTTACACTTACCCCTTTTTTGCTGGTACTCTGGCACTCCTCCTTACCTACTAGAGACCATGTCCCTATCCCACCAGAAATCCACCACCCCTATCCTCATCACAAAAAGAAAAAGAATAAAAAAGAAAGAAAGAAAGAGAAAAATATCGGGAAACAAATCATTCTACTGAAAGCTGTCAAAAAAGGAACTACAGCTGCGTGACCTAGATAGCCCCTCATCCCAATTTGATTATTCTTTTTAAACAAGGCAATCATAACTCCGGCCATAATTTGAGTAGTATTATACATGCTTCATAGAGCTATTTGATCCATTAAATATCCATCAGTAGCCACCAAACAATATATCTCATTTTAGCAAAGCAGTGTCAGTCAATTTCATTTGTACATTCCCCCCCCCCAATAGTTGCTATAGACTGTACAGTCAATTGCCAATTCGGTTGCTTACATCGATTCAAGATAGCACCAGCATCATCATGCGTGTGACAGTATTGAGCTTTACCTTTTCTAAAAAATCTTTAGGCGAGCCAGAACCTCTAGAAAAACCTGTCCTCCCCTGGCTTTTAAAGGATCGATCATTTGGCATTGCTGTCATTTGGATGTATGTCGTTACAACGCATTCTTTTTCCACGCATGCCATTACAACGCAGGTATTACAACGCAAGTCGTTACAACGGCTTGCGTTGGAGGGCGCTGGATAGTGAATAATTTAATTTACTATTCCAACTCCAGTCCCCGTGGATAGGAGAGAAGGTTTTGGATAGTAAATTAAACTATTCACTATCCTACAGCGCCCTCCAGCGCAAGTCGTTGTAACGACTTGTGTTGTAATATCTGCGTTGTAAAGGTACTGCGTGGTAAAAGTTTTGTTGTAAAGGATGTTTCCCCTGTCATTTATGCTGTAAAATGAGTGAACAAAAGTCTGAGCGTACAAAAACAGTAATTGAGCTAAATGAGAGGGGTGCCGAAGGAAGCGTCTTTAGATAAATAGCCTGCTGAAGCTGGTAGTTTCCAATGAAAATCAGAAAAGGACGTGATCTATTATTAATGGAAGGGACTTTGTGATCGGGTGGTAGTGGAATTGACTGTCCAGAGCCCCGTTAGCCAGCCCAAGAAAAGGTTGCTGAAAAACCCCGACAATATATTGGTGAGGATCTCCCCCTTCAAGCCCTTCTGGAATCCCAATTACTTTGCCGTTATTCAGCTGCTGATAGTTCTTCATGTTCTCAAGATTCCGTTGTAGCCCTTGTATTTGATCAGCATGCCCACTCAAAGCAGTTATCGCTTCAGTATCAGCAGTTTCTCTATTTGAACAGTCAATGTACAGATATTATCCACAACTTCAACTAAAGACTGCTGAGTTACACAATTTTCAGCCCTAACCTCAGCGTAATGAGTTGATGTTTCTTGTTGATGCGTTTGGAATTGTTTAAATATACAGGCTATAGAGGGCTCTGAATGATCAGTATGCTTTAGTGGCAATTCATTCACGAATGTGTGTGATATAGACCAACACTGAACTTCTAATACCTAGAGAGCTTTGCATTGGTGAATCCTTCTCTGTGGTAGCATCCTAGTTTATGGCAGAGTTTGTTGTGGGTAGGTTACTATTTGCTGGCAAATTCAAAGATTCCTGATGATTCAAACTGCTTCCCTCCTTCAGAGCTGCTATGTCACCCTTAATTAATGTTGCACATTTTGAGATTATGTTCCATGCTCCCCCTTCTGCTGATTATTAGACTGCTTAGTGTCTCTTCGTTCAGCACCATGAATTGTCTTAGTAGCCGATTGCTCAATCAGTGTGTCTTTGAGAGCATGCACCCATAGTCTTTGCGCAAAACCCAGGCACGTGTTAGCTGATGTACTGAGTAAACGCTGCATGCACTGCGGTTTTATTACCAGAAGTTGCTGAATCGTAGTTTCTATTTACAGTATGAGCAGCGCTTTTATCAGGAACGCTCAGATGCATTTGCAGAACCATTCTACCTTCAATGCCTTTACTTGCAATCTGATTGACTGTTGAATAAACTCTGTCCCGTCTAGTTACGGACTTGGGAACACTCCGAGGGCCCCTGTATTTGTAAAGCTATTTCTCCCTCACTAAGCCCAAACCCCATTGTACCAGCAGAGTTAGTGCTCACGGCACTAGTAACAGTGAAAGTATTCGTTTAATCAGTAACACACAGGCAGCTTCACCACAAGAGATGCATTGTTACATTCTGTAGCCTCGGCTGCACAGGCTTCACTGGCGTTGCTGACCTTAGTATCGTGTTGATTATCCGTATTCCATAAAGAAGAAAAGAATTATCCTGAAACAGATTGCCTGAACCCTCGCTCACAGCAGCCATGATACAGTGTGCACCTGGAAACTCTCACTTCCCCAGCGTCTCAGGGTGTGCAGCAAGTGAACCAGGCTTAGTTGTCAGAAGGTTCAGGACTGGCTTCCCGATGGATGATGTCCGCGTGTTACTGTTAAGGCTGGTTCCAGAACCGCGAGTCAGGCCGCCCATTGAAAGATTGATACCACCCAGGACTGAAACTACTTTTATTGTCAGCCCACGTCCACTTCAGGCAGCCTTTGGAGGGGCTGTCATGGCGACAGTGATAACATGCCTTGACATTAATATCCTTGGTGGAGGGACCTTGAGATTAAAATCCTTGGTGACGGGAGACAAAGAATAGCCAAAACATGATTGGGCCATATGTATCAAGCTAAATTGCGTCCACAAACGCTGAAATTCAGCGTTTACGATCGAAATTTAGCTTTGTGCTACTCGCAAAATAAGGAATCTCAAACATTGCGGTTCCTTATTTTGCACAAGCATTTATAGAATCGCAATTTGCTAATCTCTAAATGCTATACTTGGAGGCATCGCAAATTGCGATATTGCCTTAAGGAATCACAAATTACCACCAAATTCAAGTTGGTGGTAATATGCAATTTCCTTGAAAAGGCACTTTTTTGATTTTTTTCAAGATCTCATGTGGCAAACATACATACCCTTAGGGCATGTATGTGTGCCACATGTTCACACATGCAAATATCAGGGGTGCAACAGGGTGTCCTTTTGGCACCCTTGCAACCCTGAAATTGCATTTTCAATTTGCAATTCTCTAATTGGTAATCGCAAATTGAGAATGTCTTCCCATTCATTCCTATGGGCCTCCTAGCCCATAGGAATGAATGAGAAGGTATTCCTTATTTGCAAATCCTACATACATACATTTGCAATTCTCAAATAGCGTTTCTCTAAAAATCGTTATTTGAGAATCACAAATGTATCATTTGATACATATGCCCCATAATGTGATCAACATGAAGGCAGCTACTTAGGTAAAAGTCACAATTTCTACCAGTCCTCTACAGATGGTAGGGAGGTATCTTGGGTCAGCGAAAGTGGCGATCTCACACAGCTTCCATCTTTCTTTAGAATTTTCAAAAAGAAAATAATTTGATGGGCAGCTCCGTTACGATGACAGAGCCGTGCACCAGACTTCAAAAAGCATTGACAGGAAACGCCAAAGCTTTAGAATTGACCGCCAGCTCGGCGGTACCTCCGAAATTTGGTGGGCAGAGTAATCCCGACCTTGTGCAAGTTAAGTCCTCCGCCAGGCCAATGGAGTTTACTCCACCTGCTAAAATATAAATCAGGCCCTTAGTTTTAATGAGTTACCAATTTTTATGGTTTTTGCTTGAACGTTTTGTCTCATTTTGTAATTAGAAATGTTTATTATTGTTTCCTGAATGTTAGAGGATAGGGCAGCTCATGCTACCATATTTAAACAGATTGAACTAATCTTTTGCCTTCAGTTTTAGGATCTACTCTGTTTATTAACACAGCCCATCTATAGCACTACACAGCATGCTGCCTACAACCCAACTGAGCCGGCAGCGTTCACTCAACTTTCCGGATTGCCGTCATTGCCTTGAGGAGAATGTAAAACAAGACTGAGTTTTGATATATTAAACTAAACAAAACAAGAAAATACAAGAAAAGAACAACCCCTATCCCCACCTCCCACCCACCTTCCTTCCAACCTACTGCTAAAGGGAAAACCTGAGGGTTGTCAACTGGCCTGCGTCCATGGGCCCTAGCCATACAGTCTGTTGTAGCACCTATCAGCGCTCAAGAGAGGGAAGTCCCAGGGATCGATAGAAGAATCCAGAGGTAGGACAGCAGGACAATTCCCTAACTTCCCTGGAGAGTACTGAAACAAAGGGAGCCCATAAATCTGAGTAAGAGGAACCACCAGCGGTGACCACTATGGATAGCTTCTCCATTTCCATAATTGATGTAACCACGCACTGTGGTCTGGTACCTTCGTCAGTGCCCCATAGGAGAGAATTATCCAGAAGGCTGCAATCATCGCTAGGGCCATCTGCATATGTGGCACATCAGGTAACAGCAGGGGGCCCGATCGGGGGGATTTGATCAGGCGAAGACAAGGGAAAATTAAGTATTTATTTAATTTCCCAAGTCATCGTCCGTCATGTGGGAGAACGCAATACCCAATGGTGCAGTTGCAAAAACCAGAGAACCGGTCTGCTTCTGTCAAGGAGTAGTCAGGTTTGAGCTGGTCAAAGGGAATGATATAATCTAGATCAAATAAAGAGCTGAGGTGCTTACATCCCCCTACAACCTTCTACACTCAAAAGCGACCTTGCTCCAACCCGGGAGGAAATTCTAGGTTGGCAAAAAGAGATGTCATGTGGGAAGAAAAAGTTGTTAAGCCTGCTTTGACGGCCATTATGTCCCAGACCTTCAGGGCCGAGCAAGTCACAGGGGAAGCGTAAAGACCCTAAGCTCTAAGTTGACGAGAAAGCCATATCTACTTCAATATCAGAGGACCTGCAACTGCCTGGTCCATAAAGACCCAGTGTTCCTCTGAGAAGGGGCCTGTTCCACTCAATGGGGTAGCGAAGCTGGGCGGCTTGGTGATAACGTGAGAGCAAAGGTATCGCCAGTACCCCCTCCTGCTTCGCCCAATACAATAATGTTTCTGAAGCCTAGGTTTCTTGCCCCCCCATAAGAAATGATTGACATCAGGTTGGAGCTATCAGATTACACCAATATGTGATGTCGCAGAAGTGATTGGAAGACATAAAGGGCACGAGGGAGTATGGACATTTTAACCGCTACAATCCAGCCTAACCATGACAGTGATAACCGGTGCCACACCGCTAGGTCCTTGCGAATGTGGGAGGCTAGGGATGCGTAGTTTAGAGCCACAGTCTTAGGTAGCGTCCTGTCCAAGGTTAGGCCTAAATGAGTAATTGAATCGTGCTCTCAAAGCGATCTCCGTGTCCTAGGAGGCGGTAAGATTCAAGATCTGGGACTTTTTCAAATTGACCCGAAAGCCTGATACAGAGCAAGAAAGCCTGAGCTCCGCTTTGATAGACACAATCGAAGTCAAGGGTTCTGTGACCAAACAGATGACATCATCAGCGTATAGACTGACCAAGTGGTATTTAGTGCCAAACTGGATCCTAATGGTTACCAGGTTGTCTCTCAAGCTCTGCGTTAAGGGCTCCATGTAGAGGGCAAAAAGGAGGTGGAAGAGTGGGCAGCCCTGGCAGGTGCATCGATAGATGAAGAAGTACCAGAACCAAACTCCATTAACCCGTACCAATGCTCTAGGACCACTCTAGATACATCAAACCCACTTCCTGAACCTCTCACCAATGCCAAACCGCTTTAAGGTTTCAAAAAGATAAGGCCAATGCACTCGGTCACATGCCTTCTCTGTGTCAATATAGAGCAAGAGCGCCTCCCTACGCGAACCGGTGTGCCATATCTATGAGATAACAGATCTGATTGGTATTGTCTCCACATTGACGGGAAGGAATTAAACTCGATTGGTCTGGGTCAATAAGCCCAGGCATGAGGCGATTGGGACGTTGTGCCAGGATACTCGTAAAGAGTTTTGCATCAGTATTGAGCAGCAAGATGGGTCTATAAGACCCGCAATGGGTCAGGTCCTTATCAGGCTTAGGGATCACCGAGATGGAGGCCTTTAACATAGAATCCGTCAGAGTGCCCAATTTGGAGAAGGAATTAAAAAGACGCATAAGGAAAGGCACCAGCTCAGAGCAATAGATTTATAGAACTTAGCACTAAAGCCATCTGGGCCGTGGGGTTTTAGGGGCTTCAGACGGGCAATAGCCATGATCACCTCTTCCACGTGAACGAGGCTATCTAATGTGTCTGCATTAGTGGATGGAAGGCGGTTGAGAAGGGTGCTATTAAGCTAGTCCAGGCTGTGAGTGGACGGACTGTCTACCGTAGAGTACAGTGAGGCATAAAATTCCTGGAAGGCTGCTGCAATACCTTCGGGCCCTCTGACCTCACCAACCGTGTCCGTGGCGATAGCCCTTAACAAGCCCAAAAATTGCTTACTCTGCAGACAGAGCGCCAACATGGGGCCCCCTCTCTTGTTGCCCAGATAGAATCTATGCCCAAGATGCAACATAGCATATTCTGCCCGGTCTAGGTCTAGACCCCATAGTTGCAAACGCTCCTTTTCTAGCTCCCTCCACACCCCAGGGGCACCAAATCGCTTAGGGATGGCCTCTAGGTCAGAGAGTCTCCCTTCGAGGACTTTCCATTTATTATGTCACCTACGATTCTTGGCTGCTGCATGGGCAATAACCTCTCCGTGAATTACTAATTTCAAAGCCTCTCACACAGAGGATAAGGGCTTCGCTCTGGTGTCATTGAGGGCCATGGATTGCCCCACGGTGGCGGGGGCCTGGAGCATAGAGTCTCTAAGTCGTCAACCTGGTGGTTGAGAGGCGGGGGCATCCGGAGCACCAGCGTAATAGACACGTCGTCTGGGAGGGAGCGGGGCTTGATAGTAGTGTCGACCACCTGCTCCAACACATCCAGGAAAGCCGGAAAGTGATCTTGTGTGCTGCAGAGAAAAAGGTGTAGTCACTGTCCCCAGGGTGGAACCAGCACCATAGATCACGTAAGCAACAGACAGCAAGCCAACGAAGGCCCCCGGTTGAGAAAGGTCCAGTTTGGCTGGATCTCTGACCGAAGTGATCCAGGCTAGAATCCATCACAAAGTTTTAATCATCCCCCACCACCACAGACGCATCCAGAGTCAGAAGGACCTTGGCTAAGGAATACATCAAGAACCTCTCCTGATGCTTGTTTGGTTTTGTAGATAGAGACAAGTGTAAAATGATAAGTGCGAACCAGCACCCAGAGGGCCCAGAGGCGTCCCCTTATCTCTACAAGCGACAGGCAGGGACCCTCTGGTGTATATCAAAGTATACAGAGGAAGGAAGAAACACCAATAAACTAAGCACCCCCAAAAATAAAAAAGAATCAAAAAATGTAATAAAGCAGTCCATGGCGGTTTCGAGCAGATGCAGAATGTCCTCCCTGCTGTGTGGGATCAATGTTCAGAACCTTGCAGGCCTCTGCAAGCAAACAGAGTTGGTGAGTCTTGCCCTCCTAAGGCGGAAGGAATGTCCCCAACAATAAGAAATGGCCCCAAGAATAGGGAATGTGAGCTGTCCTCAGATGAGCTGTGACGGGGCGAAAGTCCCTCTTTTTTTGCAGAGTGATCATTGTTAAGTCCTCGTACAACTGGGGGGTGTGCCCCCGAAACTGCAATGGCTGGATACCTCAAGCTTTAAGTAGGATGTCTTCTTTTGTTTTAAAGTTGTGGATACAGACCAGGATGTCAGCCGGAAGCTGTTTCACTGCCCTGGGTGGCCCCACCCGGTGGCACCTATCAAATTACATTTTGTCATCCGCTGAGGAAGCCAGAACCTCAATGAACAATTCTTTGACATAGTACTCCAGACCATAACCTTTGCAACAAGGTCCACCCCCCCGTATATGAATGTTATTCCTCGTGGACCTATTTTTAAGGTCCTCAGCATGCGCCAGTAGATCGATCTGCTGCTACTGAAGCCAAATTACTTGTTGTTGGAGACTTTTGAATTCCTCGTCCTGGGCAGAAGCGCCTCCCTCCAGGGCCACCACTCGTTCCCCATCTCATCTATGTTTCTCCGCACCTCCTTCACATCTGAGGAAAGCTCCTTCTTCACTGCCTGCAAGTCCTCACTGAGAGAAGCAAATTGGGACTCCAGAAATTTGCAGGTAACAAGGCTCTCAGAGCCCTCAACACCGCCCCCAAACCCGGATCTGCCGCCTCCAACTTCTCACCCGCCATCTCACCATGACCTTTAAGAAGCATGTCCTGAAGGGTGAGATCATTCTTGGACTTGGCAGAGGCCATATAGCCAACATTCACCCCAAAAGTGTCATTCAAAGCCAAGGGGAAGGCCAAGTCAGATGCCGCCCTAGTGCCACAGGGCCCCAGACACCAGTCCCTAGCAGGAGGTCAAGACAGGGGCCTCTGCCAGGCAAGCCAATGCCACCCAGGGATCCATCCAATCAGAGAAGTCTCTGCCACAGGCGTAGGGGCCCAGTTCCGCTAACGGAGTGACCAAACTCCAGGCGCAGCCGAGACCCTCACATCTTCTGGTCCCTCGGTGTGCTCCAGCCGATCACCAATGCCTATGCCTCACCATATCTCAATAAGGTGCATGTCCGGCTGGTCAATGTCATCTCTTAGGTCCTGAGTCATCACCCAAGGGCGGGGAAGCTCCACCTCACCACACCACTCGTTGCTTACACTAGGTGGGGCAGAAAACCCCATCCCCCACTGTGCCAGGGGCCCCGGTTCAAAGAGAAAATGGGGCATAAGTATTGGACCTTAAACCCCAGAGAATTAGAACACTTCTGAACTCAAGAGTAACCTCTGCCAAGGAGAAGAGCTGCAGAGCTGTAAGGAGGAGTATTGCCCCTTTACTGTGTTGCTTTGTTGAGTTAGCCTGCAGTTGCTGCTTCTGTAAAGGAGAGGACAAAGACTGGAACTTTGCTGTGAACCTGCTTAAAGAAGAATCTCCCAGGGTCTGTGTGTGCTGGCCTCCTGTTCTGAAGTCTCAGGGACACACACACTTCACCTGCAACCCACTGACCAGCATATGGACTCCTCTGTGGACTCCTGAATTCAAAAGAGCACCAATTCCAATTCCCTGGCCCTGAGAATTGTATGGTTGGTGTTGCAAAGCAAGAACAACTACTCTAATGCCGTCAGTGATGCCACCAGAGACGCTCCGACCTGCAATGAGGCTCGTGAAGTGCACAATGCACTGTCCCATCTGACTTGCAGCTCCGACGCCCACAGGCGCCTGACAAACGGCTGCAGTTATCACCCTTCCCAACAACAGGGCTCGCACCGACGCCGTCACCGCCAGTGCCAGCATTACGTTATCACAGAGCAGATAACTGACGAGGGTGACTTCATAAACTCTTTGACTTCACATTGCCTGACCAGAACCAATGTCTCGCTGCCGCCAACATCGCCTAACTTCCCTTATCCTGGACTTCACACATCGCCTCCTCACAGACACAACACCTCACCTTCCTGTGGCAACCAGAGAACCGGCAGAAGCCTCGACCTCGGCAGTGACAGCTCACCTTAACGACACCGTGCATTGCCCTTAGACTTCGTTTCCAAGGTACTGTTGTTTGGGGGTCTGTGTGACTCCAAGCCCGAAGTCGCGCACCTCGCGGTCGGCACTGTACTTTGGATTTATGCCTGTCATGATGTCAGAATAGCCCCAGGAGGAGCTATATTGTTTCTACAGTTCTATTTTTGCAAGCAACCATTTAAAAGGTCATATTTCAATGACTGTATGTTGGATTTTGTCATTTTGGTCTTGTTTGGTTTAAATAAAGATACTTTATTTTTCTAAATTAGTGTGGTGTCCATATGTGGTGTTTTCACTGTGTTAATGTGTGTTTTGAGCACAAACACTTAACACATTGCCTTTGGGATAAGCCTGTCTGCTTGTGCCAAGCACCAAGGGGGTAAGCAGGGGTTATCTAAAGTGTGTAACTCCCTTACCCTGACCAGAAGCAAGGTGCATCTCTGCCAATTAAAGACCCCCATTTCTAACAGGTGACCATCCCCAGCTTTTCATTTCTTGGGGAATTACCTGCTGGTAATCCCTCAACATGAGAAACTGCTAGCCAGTGCCCAGCATATGTGCGTGGACCCCTAAAACATGGCACTTGTAACTCTCCTATAAGGCTGTGGTCTATAGTGCAGAAATGCACCCATGGCAGGGAAAATTAAATGCCATTTCTGGACTGCAGTACCTATTGTGCCATCCATCCCCTACGGTGGCAGTGAAAACATGGCTTCAGGCCTACCAAGTGTAGTCTTACAGCAACAGCAGCTTGAACCCTGATGCACAGACCTGTTATAATCACCCTTTTAACAGGTAAGAAAACCTTATTTTAAATATTGAATAAGTCACCCCTAAGTTCATCTTGCAGACCAAAAGGTAAAGTTCATAATATTTAAGGGTGGAACATGTATGACATTAGAAATGTTATGTTCTCCTTTGACTTGGCCCAAAATGACATTGTCATTGGTCAGGCAGTAGCTGGAACATAGGAAAGGATGAAGTATATGTTATACACTTTAATCTATAACTTTTTACCTGTACCAACTACAGGTTCCATTCCAATTTTACAAAGTTACCTTTACCCTGCCTGTAGCTACTGGAGGCTAGTTTGCATTAGCTCTCCAGCAACTGTCCAGACGTTTCTATACCTGAATTAGGTGCAAAAACTGCTCAGAGACATTGGCCTGGGAGTTGGCGGGTTTTTCCTTCCCCAGGAGGAAGATCGGTTGGGGTGGGCCCAGGAACGTAATTTACTTAAAAGGGGCCTCCCCTGTCAGGTGATACCAGCAAAGGCCCCAGCCTTTGTCCACCTAATCCAGCTGACACCAAACTCAGTGCAAAGAAATCTACCACCAAACCTATGTTTTTTTCACCGACCACAGAGGAGGGGACTGCTCATTACACTGGCTTCACCTTGGGCTGGGCACACAGGCTCTCCAGAAGAGGAGAAGGATTTTCCATCTTGGATTTGGAGGGTGAGGGCACCCCATGATTGTCTGTGGTAAGGCAAACAGGAACTGCAGGAAAAGTGGGTAGGGTTGCCCTCTGGAACTTTTACCCCACTGGTTAGGGAGTACCCAGGTGACTTCCCCTACCCACATGATGGAGAACCCCCCAAAAAGCTGCAACTTCACCCTGCCTTCCTTGAGAACACTTTTACAACCTGCAGAAGAACAGAAGAGTACTGTACCTGAGATGGAAGGAGTCTTTTCAGGAGACCCCGTAACTGAGCAGACATTTCTTGCCGCACGCTGAACTTGTGGCTAACTTTGCGTATTTTGCACCTGACCTGAAACTTTTTAACAATTTTAACCATTTGCTAATCAGCTTTGTTGTTTGAATTTGAAGTGTGTTGAAACAGGGAATTTAATTGGACAGGGAGGGGGTATCGAACCCTGATTCTGGGTGGCTTTTGGACCCACACTGCCATCTTTTTTCAAGACGGTGCAATCTAGTTGTTGCACGCTAGGCACTTTAAAACGGCGCGCCTAAGGCAAGCCCGTCTGCGCCCTTCAGTGGCCCGGATGCGGCCAGGGCCGGAAATGCTGCAGGTTCACCTTCAGAGCTGCCTAACTTGATCAGGTATGGTAGAGATTGCCTTCTTGACATCGGAAGACATGTGAACTGCAGGCTGCACCTCCATATGCAGTAGAGTAACGATCCTCCTGTGTGTAAGTACTGTAACTGGGCAGCTTCCTCCAATCCTGGAGAATGGAATGTAAAATCAAACTCTGGTATGCATAGAATTCAGCAGGGTGGGGCAGGTAATTACCTGAAGGATTTCCTACTGAATACACGCTCAGTAAAATTACATGAGCTTCAACTCTATGAACTGTTAACTGACTCTACCCCTGATTTGATGTTTCTAACTGAAACATGGCTAACTGACACCTCCAACTCCCACGGGGAGAGGAGGTGGTGTGGCCTTAATCTTTAGGAGCTCCCTCAGCTGCACTTCTTTAACAATCATGGAGATAGAGGGAGGTAGAATGTTTGGGCTTCCTTCTGAACGTGTCGGCCCATCAGTCCATCGATGGGCAGTAATTTACCGCCCTCCGGGGCTGGCAGGGAAGTTTTTGGAGTCTATCAGCCACGCTGTCTCTATCATAGCTGCCAAATACAGTCACTGCCTGGTCCTTGTTGATTTTAATATCCATATGGACAACCCCCTGGAACCTGAGCCTATGAGGTTGCGTGAATCCCTCGACATATTTGATTTAGCCCCGTATGTCTGTCTTCACAACCCATGAAAAAGGGCACACGCTGGACCAGATCTTCTCA
The DNA here is from genome assembly GCF_964261635.1 of Lissotriton helveticus. NCBI lineage: Eukaryota > Metazoa > Chordata > Amphibia > Caudata > Salamandridae > Lissotriton > Lissotriton helveticus. The sequence continues at coordinate 877,937,785 of NC_136071.1, read as the reverse complement.
TCGAATCAGATCGAAATGGATGCCCCCTCGCCTTAACCTGTTCGGACTACTGTTTGTTAGGTTTTAAAGTGTGTAGGGAGCAAGACTGGCCCCAACCTTCGGGTAAAACCCACGCTAGCAGTTTTAGGCCCTTCCATTTGATCTCACCAGAGGCGATGCAGTGCGCTCTGAGCCAATTCCCTATTCCCCTCAGCGGTAATCTCCCTAGAGCATTGGCTACAACTCCGGGCCCTTGAACATGCCCCAAAACCCAGAGGGCAGCTAAATTAAACTGAGTTTCTGCCCTTTGGTTTATGGAAGCCCTAAGGAAAAGGAAAAGTGCGTACAAACTCCTTGAAAGAGTGTGGCGGAGGAATTACAGACCCACTGACAAGCCCATTTATAAAGAGGTATTGAAAGACCATTATAGGAAAGTTTGCGAGGGAAAGAAACTTTTCTTTTCCACAAAAATCGATAAGGCGGGCAATAAAAGCAGAGAACTTTTTAATATTGTAAAAAGCTTCGCCTCTCCCACGGAAATCAGTTGCCCGTTTGTTCCCTCGAGCGATTGGACCAGTCGTATGGCCTGTTTCTTCTATGATAAAATTAAAATCATCCAGGATTCTTTCAAAGTTCAGTCGCCAGCGCTAGAAGCAGCAATTGGTCTGCCCCCTGACGCTGGTTGTAATACTGATTTCTCCCTTATGAAGTTTCCTGCTATTACTCTGGAGCAACTCCTGGCACTTTTGAAAACTCTTAAGTCTGGCTCACCATCTGATGCTTGTCCAGCAAAAGTACTGTCTTCCATTGCAGAAGTGATTAACCCTGTAGCAAACTTGATTTTGAATACCGCCCTGCGGGAGGGGCACATGCCGCAAACGTGAAAACACGCCAAAATTCTCCCGCTCCTAAAGAAACCCACGGCAGACCCTGAGGTCGTCCGTAACTACAGGCCTATATCCCTCCTGCCTTTCTTCTCCAAGGTCTTGGGGAAATATGTCAATACAGTCACCATGAATTATGTGGAGGACAACCATCTTCTGCACCCGAGTCAGTCGGGCTTCAGAACTAATTTCAGCCAATGTAAACGGCCCGCTAGAAGTTGCTGAAACTATAAAAGCCACGCTGGATAGAGGAGATATTGCGGTTTTGGTGTTGTTAGACCTTTCCGCGGCTTTCAATACCGTGCCCCACAACAGATTATTGCAAAGACTCAAGGTGGGCGGTATCGGAGGCACGGTATTGAGATGGTTCACCTCCTTCTTAAATAACCGTTCACAAACGTTCTGGTCTCCGCCTTTCGTCGCCACAATACCTCCCATGAATGCTGGGGTTCCACGGAGCTCAATTTGGCCCCTCTTGCTCTCCTCGTCGAGAAATACGGTGCCAAAATAGTGTCTTATGCGGACGACACTCATTTGTTTTTCACATGCGAGATGTGTGCCGAGTTCAAAGGCAACGTGATAAACACCTGCCTCTCAAAGGTATTGTTTTGGCTTAGACAAAACCAACTGAAGTGTAACTCTGAAAAGTCGGAGATCATTTTCTTCAGCTCACATCCATGTGATGCATGGCACACTTGGTGGCCGCAGGACATGTCTCCCCCCTCGTCTTCAGTTACCACAGTGAAAAATTTGAGGATCAAATTGGATGCTGCTCTCTCTATGAAGGCTCAAGTCCAATCGGTGGCAGGGCCTGTTTTGGGGTGATGAGAATGCTGAGGAAGTTTCTCCCCCTGCTCCCAGTCTCTTACAGGAGAACAGTGGTCCAGGCCCTGGTGGTTTGGTTGTGAGACTGGACGATGTGTACTCCCTGTACTTGGGCCTCCCCGATTACTTACTTGGCCGACTGTAGGTGATCCAGAATGTGGTGAGCAGGGCCATCTTTTTGACAGGACACAGGACTCACACAACCCATCTTCTGTCATCCCTACATTGGCTTCCGGTGCGAAAAAGAATCCATTTCAAAGTGCTAGTCTTGGTCTTCAAAGCTTTTCATAAGATTGGAGCCCCTTACCTTAGGGAAAGATTCCCACCCTATGAGTGGCGGTGCGTCCATTAAGGGCGTTGCCTCGCCCACAGCATGGCCACATTCTTCCTCGTTAACTTAAACGAGGAAGATTGCGAAGACTCAAAATCGGCGGGCCGGAGTCACAACGTGTCACTGAAGGGGTGGGGCAGCACTGCAGGGTGTGGTTGTTGTTGACTGACAGCAGCAGCAGCAGGGCAGGCCCAGTGCGCATGTTCAGGTTTGGGCTGGTCATTTTTCGGACCAGCCCGAACCTGCGCACTAGTATTAGCCTGCAGTGCTGCTGCTGCACATTAGGAGAGCGAGCGAGGGCTGCTACTGGCCAGTGGCCGCAGCCCTCGGTCTCCGATGGGCGGGGACAGGCCCTGCTCAAGCCAATCCTGGCGCTGCTGGAGCAGCGTCTGGATTGTCTGAGAGGTGTTGCCACTCAACGCAAGGCGCCAATGCGGACCCCGGCTCAGGAGCACACAGCAGAGGCAGAGCGGTCGGACCTGGCTTTCAGCTAAGTTTTCTTTTTTTTAAACCCCTTACCCCAGCGCGACCACCCCCCCCCATCTGACACCCCCCCCCCCACGCGAGTACTGCGAGCCGCGACTGCCAAGCCAGGAAATATATTAATACGATCGCCATCTCCTTAAGATTATAATTATTTCCCCTTTCAATTTTGGTCAGTCCGCCTTATAAAGCTCTTGTACCACTTTGGTTAGACGATACGAAGATCCTTAATCAGATTATCTGACCAATACATGGAGACATTTGAAATGAGAAGTTATCCTCAATTGGGTCACACGTCCACAGCCACCTTGGGACATACCACACGAATCATAAATGTGTTAATTTGATATGAAGTGTGGCATACGGGCATTTCTAGTCTGTAGTTAAAATATAGGAGCTGTAATGTAAATATATCTTTAATAAACGCACCTTCGGCTGAGACATGTTTAATCTCTTTCCCATGCTTTAAAATTCCTACTGTGCATTTCTGGACATACACACCGCAACGGGCAGCTCACGCGTTCCCGTAATGTATTGCATATGAAGGCCCAGACTTGCAATTCATTGAAGCACATATAGGCAGACATCACTACAGATACATTCATAAATGCGTATAAACCATTTTATTGCAGGTCATTGAGGCTGAAAGCAGGACCGCCACATCTCTCCTCTTCCAATGTAGTATAGCAGGGCTGGTGAAAGGGAATAAAGGCTCTGGTGCCTGAAAACAGATGCAGTTTCAAGTTATTCCACATTCCCAGAACTACCCTTCCTGAACCGTGGCCCGTGCGATCATCAGACCCGCTTCCATTTGAATGATAGGGTCTCCCCGCTCATTTACATGTCTGGTACGGTACCACACAGTATTATTACTCTCGTGATTACTATTAGAATTGTTGTTAATAGCAGCGCCTCGTAGACATCCGTGCGTGAAGGCGCATGCGCCAGGCCCTTCAGATTAATCACATCTGGTGACTGCTGCAACACCTGAGGCCCCAGTCCGCTCTAGCTCGGCTTTGCTCCCAGGCTGACCCCCCCCCCCCCCCCCCGTGCCTGTCCTCCCTGAGTGATTTTCTTTTTCTTGTGGTGTGCTGGGCACTTGTTCTCAACCCTGCCGCGAGGTGTTGCTACTGTCACCTGTACTCAAGTCACCTTCCGTACGTAACTCAAACCCATGTACAATTCGGTGAATACTAAGGGGCTTATTAACATTTACAAGCCCCTTGCGCCGCTGATGCGTCACTTTTAATAAAGGAGAAAGTGACGTACCGGCGGCGAAAGGGGCTTGTAAATAAGCCCCTAAATGCCCCACTCTCCCAAACGAGGCTGTGCACTGCTGTGATACCACGTGTCCCCCTCAGACCAAATCAACCAATCAATCAATCATAGCATTTGTATAGCGCGCTACTCACCCGGAGGGGTCTCAAGGCGCTTGGGGGGGGGGGGTCTGCTACTGCTCGAAGAGCCAGGTCTTGAGTTGCTTCCTGAAGGAAAGGTGGTCCTGGGTCAGTCGGAGGTGGATGGGGAGGGAGTTCCATGTCTTGGCTGCCAGGTAGGAGAAGGATCTTCCTCCGGTGGTGGCTCTGCGGATGCGTGGAACGGCGGCGAGGGCGAGGCTGGTGGAACGTAGCTGGCGGGTGGGAGTGTAGAAGGTCAGGCGGTTGTTGAGGTACCTGGGGCCCAGGTCGTGGAGAGCCTTGTGTGTGTGGGTGAGGAGTCTGAACGTGATCCTCTTGCTGATGGGGAGCCAGTGCAGGTCTCTCAGGTGTCCGGAGATGTGGCTGTGTTGGGGGATGTCCAGGATGAGTCGTGCGGAGGTATTCTGGATGCGTTGGAGTCTTTTCTGAAGTTTGGCTGTGGTTCCGGCGTAGAGGGTGTTCCCGTAGTCCAGTCGGCTGGTGACGAGTGCCTGGGTGACCGTCTTCCTGGTTTCGGTGGGGATCCACCGGAAGATCTTTCTGAGCATACGCAGGGTGTTGAAGCATGACGACGAGACGGCGTTGACTTGTCTGGTCATCGAGAGGGAGGAGTCCAGGATGAAGCCCAGGTTACGTGCGTGGTCCGTTGGCTTGGAAGCGGTGCCCAAGGGCAGGGGGCCACCAGGAGTCGTCCCAGGCGGAGGGCGATGATCCCAGGATGAGGACTTCCGTCTTGCCTGAGTTCAGTTTCAGGCGGCTGTTCTTCATCCATTCGGCGATGTCTTTCATCCCTTCGTGTAGGTTGGTTCTGGCGGTGGCGGGGTCGTTTGTGAGGGAGAGGATCAGCTGGGTGTCGTCGGCGTAGGAGATGATGTTGAGGTTGTGTTGGCGTGCGATGGCTGCGAGGGGGCTCATGTAGACATTGAAAAGGGTGGGGCTAAGTGATGATCCTTGTGGTACACCGCAGATGACTTCGGGGCCTCGGATCTGAACGGGGGCAGGCGGACCCTCTGGGTTCTTCCGGTGAGGAACGAGATGATCCATTCCAGTGCCTTCTCTTGGATTCCGATGTTGTTGAGGCGCTGCACTAGGGTGCGGTGGCAGACCGTGTCGAATGCTGCGGAGAGGTCCAGGAGGATGAGGGCCGCTGTTTCCTTATTGTCGAGCAGGGATCTGATGTCGTCGGTGGCTGCGATGAGGGCGGTCTCGGTGCAGTGGTTGGCACGGAAGCCGGACTGCGAGTGGTCGAGGGATCCGTTCGTCTCGAGGAAGGCGGCCAGCTGACTGTTGACGGTCTTCTCGATGACCTTGGCAGGAAAAGGGAGGAGCGAGATGGGACGGTAGTTCTTGAGGTCGGTGGGGTCCGCTGTTGGTTTCTTCAGGAGGGCACTGAGCTCGGCGTGCTTTCAGCTCTCCGGGAAGGTGGCGGTGTTGAAGGAGGTGTTGATGATGTCCCGGAGTTGGGGTGCGATGATGGAGTCGGCTTTGTTGAAGACGTGGTGGGGGCAGGAGTCGGTTGGTGATCCGGAGTGGATGGTGTTCATCACGCGGGTGGTGTCTTCGGTGCTGACCGGAGTCCAGGCGCAGAGGGTGGTGGTGGGGGGCGTTGGCTCGGTGGCAGGGTGCGTGGTCTGTGCGTCGAAGCTGTTGTGTATGTCGGCGATCTTGCTGTGGAAGAACGAGGCGAGGGAGTCGCAGAGGTCTTGCGAAGGAGTGATGTCGTTGTTTCCGGCGCTGGGGTTGGAGAGCTCTTTGACGATGTTGAAGAGTTCCTTGCTGTTGTGGGCGTTGTTGTCCAGTCGTTCCTTGAATGCTGTCTTCTTGGTGGTGCGGATCAGCTGGTGGTGTTTGCGGGTGGCGTGCTTGAGGGCGGTCATGTTGTCTGTGGTCTGGTTGTTGCTCCAGGCTTTCTCGAGGGTGCGGCAGTTCTTCTTGGAGTTCTTGAGTTCATCGGTGAACCAGGAGGCTTTCTTGCGGCCGGGTCTGCTGGGATGGGTCTTCAGTGGTGCGAGGTAGTCTGCGCAGATGGTGATCCACTGTGTGAGGTTGTTGGCAGCTTCGTTGGGGTCCGTTGTGCTGGCAGGAGGGTTCTGGCTGAGGCAGGTGGTGAGCTGGTCGTCGGTGATCTTGTTCCAGCTCCTGCGGGGAGCCTGTTGCGGGTGGTGGTGGGTCGTGGTTCTTTTGAAGCTGAAGTGGACGCAGCTGTGGTCCGTCCAATGAAGTCCGGTGGAGTGGCTGATGGAGATGTGCTTGCTGGAGGAGAAGACGGGGTCAAGCGTGTGGCCGGCGTAGTGGGTGGGGGTGTTCACCAGTTGCTTGAGTCCGAGGTTGGCGAGGTTGTCCAGCAGAGTGGTGGTGTTGGTGTCGTTGTTGTTCTCCAGGTGGAAGTTGAAGTCCCCTAGGAGGATGTAGTCGGCGGAGGGGAGGGCGTGCGGGCTGATGAAGTCTGCGATGTCTTCGCTGAATTGTGTGCGTGGTCCTGGGGGTCTGTAGATGAGGGTGCCTCTGAGGGTCGTCTTGGGGTCGGTGTGTATCTGGAAGTGGAGGTGTTCAGCGGCGGTGAGGGTGTCGTCGGAGTTGGTTGTGATGCGGATGGTGTTCTTGTGTACGATGGCGATGCCTCCTCCGGTTTGGTTGACGCGGTCCCTCCTGGTGATCTTGTACCCATCCAGGATGGCGATGGCGATGTCAGGGGCTGAGGAGGCGTTCATCCAGGTTTCTGTGAGGAAGGCGACGTCTGGTGATGTTGTGTCGAGGAGGTTCCAGAGTTCCACGGCGTGTCTGTGGACGGAGCGGGTGTTGAGCAAGATGCACTTGAGGTGGTTCTTGCTGGTGCTCGGCTTGGCGGGTGCGGTGCAGGTTCGGAGGCAGGTGAAGCGGCAGGCTTTGCAGGTGAAGGGTCCGTGGGTGCGTTTCGGGGTGGCTCGGTAGCAGGCAGGGTTCCGGCCGGCATTGAGTGCATTGAGGGTGGCAGTGTCGTAGGTCCGTCGGGTGGTCTTGCATCAGCGGGGGCCAGGGGTCCTGGCGCTGGGCGCGGGCCAGGCGCGGACGGGCGCAGACGGGCTTGCCTTTGGCGCACCTTCAGCGCACAATCGGCGTGCCCGCTGGGCGTCCGCGCGGTCTCCATTTAAGGCGAAGTGGGAGGGAGGAGCAGCTGGGAGGCGGGAGCGGGGAGGACACGGAAGAAAAGGGGGCGGGGCCGCGAGATCACGGCGGGCGGATGCGGGGAGCGGGGGTTACACCAGTGGAGGCAAGACCCTAGACACAGAGGTACAAATGTAACAAAAAACAGCAGGGTAAACAGTGAGCGACAACAAGGCAAATAACAGGGAAAAAAAATGGCAGATCGGCACAATGAGCAGCAGCGAGGGGGCACACACACAGCTGGGGGGCCATGCGGCGCGGGGGTGTCCTGAGGACAGGTCACACTCACCTGCGCCGTTCAAAGACATGAATCCACTTACTGTAACAATAATGTGTTGTGTCACAGTAATTATTACTCATAACCTTTTTACTGTGATTATTACCATTAATATTTATGTAATATGTGGAAGCCTGTTTTGACCTTTAACAGTAAAGACTGCCATTTGTTAAACACCACTGCCATGTTCACATGTTGACGCTGGCATGGCAGCAGTCCTTTTACATGCTTGGGGTGCATGTGGAATTTACTTCGTGTATATAAGGCGCCAGCGGCAAACCATTATCCACATTTTAATTTAATACAATGGCGTTTAAACACTGGTGAAGCCTGTGTGCTTTGCATGTCTGAGATTAATGTGATGCGTCCTCCAGTGACGGAAGCACGTTAGCCGTGCAGTACCCACATGTAGCTACAGTCTCTTGCATCACACCCGCTCTCACCCTGAGCTCACATGCCGAAGCTGACAGGGCCGGATTTAGGATTTGAATGGCGGTCAGTCCTCCCTCGTGCTTCTGTGCGGACTAACAACACTACATGCAAACGCAGATGTCTGGTACTACAACCTTATAATGTCTTCTTACCGGTGAACCTTCTGGTGCCCTCTCGCCCCCCCACCCCACCCCCCCTCGACCACTACTCAACATACCCTTCCTTGTGCTCACGGCAATAAGCACCTGCTGGCCTTCTCCATTACGCGTGAAAAAATAAAATCTTTCAGCTCATGTGTCCGGTGCCCGGATTTATGCAGATTGTCATATTTTAAGGTGTTGGGTGTGCAGTCATGGAGTGGGCCTGGCTGTGTGATGTCACTCTTATTGAAATTTTCTGAGCGAAGCTGGAATGTTATGACGTCTCACCCTTTAGCGTAAGAGGCGGACGTGAAACATTGTAAGAGTTCATCCTTTATTTTGTGAGAGGTGGTATTAGAAAATTGTGAGGGTTCACCGTTTAGCCTGTGAAAGGTGGGGTTGGAAAATGTGTGAGTTCACTTTTTAGCCTGTGAGAGGTACAGATTGAAAATTGTGAGGGTAAACCCTTACTGAACAATCCCCTTGCACACGAAGAAACATCCTTGCACATCCAGTAGAATGCTGGTGTATCGAGCATGGCATGGGCACACTCTAGCCATATCTCATAGCCTCTGGATATTGTGAACATGCAGCGCTTTAAAACACAGCAGCTTCCAGGCACACTGGACTCAGCGCTATCATGCGGATCATGTGCAGTCAAGCTAGCAGCCTCCTGGAATAGCAAGCAACTTCTTTGCACAGAGAGCAGCCATGCAATAAACCCAGAAATGCTCAATCACACTCAGCAGAATTCCACCTTATTGTGCAAGGTCTGGGCATACTGATCATCACTCTATTCTTATCTGAGAGGTTGATTTCCCGGACCATTCATCACCCATCTCCCCATAAATGATAAATAATTAAATTGTATTGCTTTATCAACCTTCCTGCTCCCTCAAATGTGATTAAAAATGCACCATTTGTCCACTCTTTTTTCAAAATGTTCTCGGGGGAAAACCCCCTTGACCCCCGTAGGTTGCTCAGGCTCACTCTATATGCTCGCTCGCCGCGGTGCAGTACTGCAATAATTTTACACCTCACCACTGTCAACAGCCGCCACTGAACCCGATATACCTCAACTTACCTTGAGGTCCTCTGCTCAGCTCCTGACCTCTACCCCCAAGGTCCTGCTCTCCTGGGTAGCGGGAAGATCATTCCAAGTGGTGGCCTATTGGCTATTGAATAGCCTACCTCTCCCTCCTAAGACAGGCATCGGACCTCCTTACTTTCAGGAGAAAACTAAAAACATGGCTTTTCTTACACTAGGATCTGACCGATTTCTGCTGCGGGATGACATACTGTTTGCTGCTATGTGGTCTTTTTTAGGTCTCACTATGAATGCAGCGCAGCTGCTTCGCTAGCGAAGACTCTATTGCTGTGGCTTTGGTGTGCGAAAGGAGACAGGAGGTGGCACGCGCGGACAGGAGATGTGCACTCCGTATGCATGCACATCTTCTGTTCCTGGAGGCTGGCAGCACGCGCATCGCGCAATTTCAGTTTCCCTCCCACGTCGGCTCAACTGAGCCAGCTTGTTCTGAAATAAGCCTTCAAAAGTCACATTTCTCCCGTTTGTGAATGCCCATCTTGTCACACACACTCACGTAGACTCACAGTGGTATGCTTATCAGTCGCAGTTTTCCTTCCATAAATGTGAGAAAGGATCATTTTGGGATTTGCCGAGATTCCACCACGTACAAACTTGCTGATTATGTCAGAGAAGTCAGACATATCCTCTCCGCCCTCCCTGCCCTAGCTAAATCACACTTGAGATGCCTCTGCAAATTAGCTTGTTAATTCTAAAGTAAATAAATGTAATGTTCCTAAAATTGCACTGAATGGTTAATTTCCGTAGAATTCAGGGAGATTAGAGGGGGATTAAAAGATGTAGACACAATAAGGCGGGGATGGCTGCCTCCATTAGTAAAGGCAGGATTAGAAAATGCAGAGGCTTAAAAGGGTCAAGTCACCCCTGAACGTAGAAATATGAGGAGGTCCGAACCAGGGAGGAGGCGTCGGCTCACAAGCAGGCAGTGTAGGTTTCTTGTTAGGGTAGCTGAAGCTGACGCTTTGTGGGGACAGCAGGGTTGGTGCTCCAAGCATCATACGTCATGCCGTTCACTTCCGTTTTCAGGCCGGGAGTACAAAACATGGCCAGTTCAGCTAAAAGATTTATGGAAACAAAAACGAAATAGAAGCAACAAAAACGGAGCAAGCACGGCAAGCCAGTGTTATTTTGTGGTGTTACAGCTGGAACGGTAGTCAGGTGCGTGCCTGCTGTAGATATTTTTATAAGCTGCTGACCACAGGCCGGTATCAAGACTGACTCATGGCTTGCATTGGCTTTAACGAAAGTGGTAATGAACGATCTACCAAAACGCAGCAGAGCTTCTTCCACCGCCGAAGACTGTGATTGGTCTCTTGTCCCATATAGAGTGTGGCTGCTGTGCCGGATTTTTTTGTTCCATGAACATTTGCCATGCAAAGTGTGGTCAATTTTATCAGAAAAGAAAGTACTGCCTCCCTGACATCCTGGGTAAGATGTGTGTGCAGTAGCTATGTGGTCCTCGATAGGGGCACACTGTGAGTGCACACAACAATTGCAGAATTTCCATTTTGTAACAGAGGCTTTGGCATGAATTTCTAACCGAGGTTTGCGGAGCTGCCTCTTTCCATTTTGGAACTGCTCAATGCAACAATGGGAAAGACCTCTAAATGTGTGGAGCATAAGTTGCCAGTCTAGCAAAGGACGTACAATTGCCATCATTTCAAATGGAACATCCACTGGCTAAATACATCAGGCCTTGTTAAAGATACAGGCATTAGGTGGAATTTTGTTTCCGTATTCGAATATCCTATCTGAACAATGAGATGTTGTTATATTGCCGATGTGGGGTTGGCTTTTTTTGGGATTACAAACAAGCATTTGCAATGCAATAGGTCTCGCATTTACGCGAGTTTGAGCTTCTACCATTGCAAATAACAATGCCTTTTATTTTTGTTTTAAAAACATAAATAAAGGGTATTGTCATTTACAATACCAATAGCTTAAACTCAAGTAACTGCAAGACCTATTGCATTGCAAATGCTTGTTTCTTCTAGCGCTGGGACACTCTTGGGAGTAGCCGCGCGCTTTACAAATACCAGATAACATAACATAACAGAAGATTGATTTCTTCCAGCCTTCCTCTGGGATACAGGCTTGAATTATATGTTCAGCATCACCACAATATATATGCAGCTCAGCTTTTAGTCAATGCTCCTTTTCACTCTCAGTCATATTTACAAAGGTTTCTCTTTTGCGAATCAGTTCTGATATTGCAAACCAACCTATGTACTCATAGGTCAGTTTGCAAAATCCCTATTTCGAGTAATTCACAGCTGGAGCTGTCTCATGAATGGTAAAAATATAGGTCGCACATAGTCTATTCCAGACTTGCTAGGGTCAGCAGACCCCATATATGTGATCGTTTAAAAAAAATGTTAACTTTTTTTTTTTAAATCGCCCATTTTTCTTAAAGGAAATGGTGCTGTGTTTGGTAGTCGAAAGTGGTCCAGTAGACTACTGCCTACTCCCAAAAAAGATTTTAATAGTCACATTGGTTACCAGCACCTTTGAGAGGTTGGTAACTGTTCAACCTCCTTGGTAATCTAGTAGCTTTAGAATGGAGAAGACATAAACGTTATACACTACTTAGTGTTCGTGGAATGTCTGTGGTCATTGCAGGTGGGGAGGATATTTCATTGAGCACCCATACACTGGTAGATCTGCTGGTGTTCACAATACTGCAAGTCAGGATGTTTGCTGGCAAGAAAGTGTTATTAGTCTAAACAAGCATCAGCATTTGAAACTAAGGGGGGTCGCTCAGGCCAATGCAGATACAGAAAGGCAACCAATCAGCAAACCCACTTTAACATGATCTTGGCTAAACAGTACTTGGCAAACAGAAAAATGAGAGGACAGCTGGGGTGGGTTTGGCGTGAATTTCTCACAGCACATTTATTTTGACATTATTTTGCTGGCTCTTGGGAAGGTTAGGAAAAGATGGAGATGAGGAATAAGACTCTAGATAACAGACTGATAGTTGAGGGAGGAGGAAAGTAGAGAAAAGTGAGAAGAGGGTGGTGAGAAATATCCAACAAAGCATGAGCCACGGGAGAATATGAACGTAACCAAAAGGCAGGCAGAGCACTGTACAGGGTCAAAGACAAGGAACAAGGTCAGAAGGCGATTAGAGGGGAAGCTGGGTTCTAAGAGTAGAAGTGCACAGTTTCTTCGTTCATGATCAGTGTTCTCTACATAGGTCTGGTTTCAGTTGTTTACTAAATTAGAACAGGATTAGGACATGCTTGATGGATGCATGGGCAGGTGAGTGAAACCAGAGAGGAGAGTTTACTTGTGAGGAGTAGAGAGAAAAAGAAGAAGAGGAATGCAAGCGACATACATCCCAAAAGGTGAAAAGAGATCAGAAATCGACCAGACAATGGAGGGAAGATGAGGATAAGCAAGACATACCTCAGTATGGAGTGAGCAAACAGCCCCTACTCATATTGTGACACAGGGCAGAACTATGAGAGCCCCAGTATTCAGCCTGAATGGATAAGTTTGTGTAGAAAGTACACATAGAGAAGAGAAATGAGAAACAGCAGCGAGCGCATGGTGAGGTGGGGAAGGGGAGGGATGAGTGACACCTTCTAATACACACAGTTGTTAGAGGGGGAGTGACAAAGAGACCAGATATGCCACAGAAAATGAGATACAAGCATTGGCATAGCCAATAGGTCTCGCCTTTGGGACCTTATAGGTGTTTAGTTATCCAACACAATATTCTTGGTGCAACAACATCAACTGTTGCATGGCTAAACACATATAAGGTCCCAAAGGCGAGACCTATTGGTTACGCCAACGCTTGTTTAAAAGGCTTGTTATACAGTCTTTAGGTGGTACTGTAACATTTGAGTGCTGGTTAGGTGTTGATTTCTTCTTTTTCCTTCATAAATACTAAATTAAAAATACAATGGACATGCTCTGACCTGAAGTCTGCAGTCTGCTCATTTGCTGCCCACTCCAGTTCTATCTGCCACTTTTTTTCTCAATTTATAGGGCCTGCACTGCACCACTTCAAGCTGACAGCCTTTGTTCTCCGCTTTGCCTGCTCGACTTTTCCATCCTTTTTTTAAAGTTCTTTGTTATATTCCAGATAGCTACTTCTCATAGTTTAAACTTACTGGAAAGGTCGCTCAATTACCTTTCATTTGTTATATTGATTAAGCCATACATAGCATGCAAAGTCAGTAAAATGGACGATTCCCAAACACCTCTTTGGAAATTACCAAAACCCATTTTAAGCAAAACCTGACTTTAACGGGGTACCGCACGGGCATGCTCGAGGCATTTGCACTTTCATGTTTCGAATATCAAAACCAGACATATTGGCTTTGCCAATGTTTGTTTGTGGTATGTGTAAGCACTATGCAACATATAAACACATAGGGTAGATCGTGAGCTTACCTATAGTGAAAGGTTAATTATCATTATAATAGTTTAAGCAGGCACTTTATTTGCTTCCTTAGTCCAGAGAGGGGGTGGGGGCTAACAAGGGGAGAGGTTTGGGGAGATAAGACCACAGGGACGCCTGTGGGAACTAAAGTCTCTATCAGTACATCTGCATTCTCCTACTAGTCGACGGCCTGCCCTTAAAATATTATTTTGCATGCATTTGCATTTGCATTACCACCTACTTGTAGTAGGTGGTAATTGTGAGTGTTTTGCGACTGCAATTGCGGTCGCAAAACATTAGTACATTGTTTGAGACTCGCTATTTGGAATGGAACGCCCCTTCCAAATGGCAGTCGCAAAACCTATTTAGCGAGACGCAAAAAAATTGTGACTCGCTAAATAGGCTATGTACATGGCCCAATATGTTTTTGCATGGGCAAACGGGTTCGCAAACAGGTCGTACATCATCTGGTTCATAGTGCTCTCAGTACACGTTTAGGGCTAAATCCTGATCCCTGTCTTAACAGGAGATTGTACAAGGATTGGAATTTCGAGTTATGTGATAGTTACCACACCCTCACAGTTTTCCCCTGATAGATTCTGGCAGGTCTTATTTTATTATATCTGAAATTTCTCCGGGTTGGTGGGTGGAGTCTTGAAAAAAGACAAAAAGTGTGGATTTGGGTGCTTCATTAAAACACGGTCTGCATGTTATGCCTCATTTTCATGTTATCAGGTCAGAATAGATGGTGTCTTCCTCACCTGGAAAATACTTTACCCCTTGGTAATAGTATTTACCGGGCGTGGGTAATATCTCACCCTATCCCGCACAACTTCCGGGGACCATAATTGGCACGTGAAGCCTTGCTCTGAGGGAGATGTGTGTGTTCTACTGTCTGAGGACCTGTGCCCTGAAGCAGAACTGTGCTGTCTAAGGAGCCTCTTAAAGATTTGAATATCCTACGGGTGAGCTCGTTTCGAGGCGCCCATCTCTATTGCACTCTTGAATCACTTTTAGACCTCGAGGGGGAGCTCTGTTCTGAAAGCAAATAAGTCAAAAGCGGACAACATGTATGCTGTTTAGGTTGTGAAACCTGTGACATCTCCACTGCCCCTGAGACATACTGTGAGATGCATATATTGTGACAGCTCCTGCTTAGACTATTACATTTTTAAAGAATGTAACTTTTTCTTGAATAAAGTCAAGGTACCTTGAGACATAATAATACCTCCTTCATGCATTCTTGGTTGTGTCGTCATTTTAAAGCACTTTTCCCCTGCCGCCAGCCACTAGTTTCCAGATCCTGAAAAGAACTCTGCACACATATCCAAGGCGACTGTGTAGGCGGGCAACTGCCTGAAAGGGATATTTTGCTCGAAGTGTCAGGAATGTTTCGCCCTGAAGTTCACAGGTCACAACTTTGGAAGAGCAGGTTTATTCACGGTTTCTTCTTTTGATGTTGAGTTAGGCACCGCCTCCATTGCTCTCTCCCTGTGTGCCAATTAACCCCCCCTCTATAGTATTTATGGCACAAATCATAGGGCTGTATTTGGAAAGAAAATTGGGCCCCTGGCTTTCACAATAGAACCATTTACAGGTGCCTAATGATTGACATTCAGTCTCACACAAAGGCATGACATTCTCTGGAGGGAAGACATAGGCGCGCGCACTCCAAGTAGAATGTAATTAAATGTGCAACAGCCTCAGTGAAACAAACGGACACATAGAAGTGCAGAAGGTAGGTGTTCCCAACAACCAGACGGTTTTCTGGAAGGAAATCGGCATTTTCAGCACAGAGAGGCACTCCAAGGAGGCAGCGCAGAAGGTAGGTGGTTCCAACAACCGGACGATTTTCTGCAAGGAAATCAGCATTTTCAGCACAGAGAGGCACTCCAAGGCTAGCGGGCCACCGGACAGTGCAAGACGCGCAGCGTTTACCTTGCCATTCATGCACATTTGGCGTTTCCCTTGCGGGAACGAGCAGCTGCACCATCTGTTTTGAAAGCGTGATCAAGATAATTAAAAACAGATGGCGCCGCTGCTCGCTCCAGCAAGGAAAATGCCAAAGATGCACGAGTGGCAATGCAAACCAATGGAAAACATGCACGCGTTTCGGCAAAAGTCCTGAGCGATGGCTAACGGTCCCCTTCTAAGCAGCGCTTGATCGCTGAGTAGGCGATACCTAAAAAGAGACCCCAGAGATCACAGGTACAAATGGAAGGTGACCATGCAAATCATATGTGGAAAGGAAAGGATACAGATGTTACAGAAATTAGAGGGAAGATTAAAAGCATTCCAAATTACAGGTGAAACTCCCATATCATGGACAAGAGGATGGATGAAGGAATAAATGGAGGGAAGGGAACACGGGAGGGGGGATTTAGTATAGAAGACATGCTGAAAAGCATAGAAGGGAAGGTGGTTAATGAGAGAGAGCAGACAGCCTGGGGTTAAGAATGATGAGGGAGAGTACACAATTCAGTTAAAAGAATAGAGTGGAGAGACGATGAAAGTGCTAGTGACTAAAGGATTTAAGTGGATAAGTGTGAGAGGCTCTAAAGAGCACAGGGAGGAGAGGATGGATGGGGTGCAGAAAGGTCAAGAAGGAAGAGGAAGGATGAGAGAGGCACTAAAACATGCAAAGAAGGGGAGAGATTAGATAGAACACAAAAAGCATTGATGGAAAGGAAGAGTGTAAAACACCGTGCCAAACTCATGGGTAGGAGATGGGGTGGCAAGCAACAGACTGTGTAGGAGGAGGTTAGAATAGATAAACAGGGCAAGGGAAGAGCAATGGGGAGTTGCTTCTTGGGGGTACAATTATGTGACTAATACTGACAGCAGATGACAGTGCCAACTGGGAAAGTCCCCTATCTACTGTAATACATCGCAATTCTGATTTTCGCAAGCAGCAGAATGTTTTAGTGCCAAGTTATGACATGTAGCATTAGGGCACAGAGAGCTTTCATTAACTTTTGAGGCCTGTTGAAAATGAATAAAGTTTCATTTTAAAAAGCCTTAGATGAATCAGAATTCAACTTTGGTTTGCGCAAATAAGTCAGCAAGGTTTTGAGATTGAAACGATGTTTCATGTTGTGTGCTTTTGTTACATTTTAAATTTGAGTACTATAAAACAGTTGCCTGTTGTTACTGTGCACATATTACATGCAGGTGTCGGTATCTACAAACTTAGTTTGGTAAGGAGGTCCCTTGTTCAGTTGAGTTAAGAATCAGTTTATTTCCCGAGTGTCCCATAATGGAATTTCAGGGCAGCTCCAGCTAATATGTGTCTCAACACTACTAAGTGGTAAAGTGAAACTATTTCCTCCTCTTTGCAGCCCTTCATCTTCTCTCTGGTTTGACTGATTACCTTCATACCTAGCCACGTTCCTGACCATCAACCTTATGTGAATAATGCTGATGATCCACTTTGGGTTCGTTTTAACATAATGCCATCTCAAACTTCTCCCTTTTAAAGTGCCTCCGGTACTATTTTTTTCCTGGATCAGAAAATATGAACATAAAGTGGGGAAGGACACATGACAGCATAAATAGTTCTATAAAGAGACATGACAGTTTTTATAAAGACTGCTTTAAAATGGTCCTGCCCCGTACCATCTGTTTGTTCTAACAAGATTTAGATTGAAAATGGTTCCCTGGCTACTAGCCTTCCCTAAAGGTTACTTTAGGGAGGGTACACGAAATTCCTGCCCCTGTGACAACTTCTTGGAGCAAGACACTATTCATATAATGTTTTTCTGCGAACATTACAATTCATTGCGCCGAAAGTTTACCCTTCCTTTGCTTAGAAGTTGCAACTTTGCACAGGTTAGGCCGGCATTGGTCTACCTTCAAACACTAGCGTCACCTATGGTCTGTTTTGGGGTAGCGAGTTTTCTATCGGGGGCGATTAGATATAGGAATAGGTTGCCCTTGAGTCAATCTGCGGATATTGCCTTTGATCATGCTATGTAATGTTGTTTTAAAATATAACATATTTTCATTCTCTGTATGTTGCAGTCTTGTTTAATCTAGATTTTTCTTATTTTTAACTGTAAATGCAAGTGTATGTGGGACACATTTCATTCTGTACTTTTAGCTCGAACTATGTTATGGTGATTGATCTCTTATTCATGTTCTGTCATGGCTTTTATGATGTGTGTTTTAGTTCCCTATGAACTGTCACATTATATGATGGTGTGCATCTTATTTTGTTGTTCCCCAAGGGGGCTGCAGATTATGAACTTTGTCTTGAGTAGGATTTTATGATAATTATCAATTCTTTTATGGGTTTTTTTTTCACTTATCCACTTTATATGTTTGTTTTATGGCTGTTAAAGCCTGTGGGATTTCAACTGATCATGAACTATATATTAATGTATTATTATGTTTGCTGAATGTACCGCTTTTTTGTTTCTTTTCTTTATAGTTGTACTTTTCTGACTTTAAGTAGCCGAATAAAGTTAACTTTGACTGACTGAATAACTGATCCTGCCCAGCTGATCTAGTTAAATCCTGCAGTCCTGTGTCACTGCACCCCTTTCCTTCTCTCTTTAGTGGCAGGTCACACATTTAAGTTCTATAGACGATACCTCTGTCCAATAATTTTCTATGTTGTTAACACTCCTGCCATCTTTGTGTGTCTTATACCAGCCCTCAACTTCCCTTATATTTTTTCTGAAAGTACCACCTGCATACATTCAAGAACGATATTTTATGAACAGCTGAATGAACATGAATGAACATTTTCCTGGGGAGAGTAATGATCAAGTTAGACAATCATACAGAATGAACTTTAACAAAATTCCAAATCACCATTCGGAAACTAATGCTTACACTGTTAAAATACCCAGTGCGTGGGGAAATATGATCACAACACCATCATCCGGATGGAACTCACTTGCTCCTCATGTCGGTCCACACCATTATCAAAACCAACTGCATCATTTAAAAAGCCATCATGGAGGAGGAGCCAAGCTCGCGAGCGAAATGGTCGCCTTATAGCTCGGCTCCGTCAGCCCTCCGTCCTGACTCACATATCCTGCTGCATATCCTGCCCAGAGACGACATATTTTCGAAGAAATAGAAACGCAACATTTCGCTCTCACTCACCGTTTGACCTGGAGGCTCCGGCTTGCAGTGGTTCCGGAGCTGTGCCCCCCGAGGGGACCGGGGCCTTCGTAGAGCTGGGACCGGGGCATCGCCTATTGGATCCGGCCCGGCGTTGCGGTAACCGTCGGCCCCGAGAGAGACTGCACCACTGGAGAGAGCCACTGTGAGAACTTCCCGGTGACCCTGAACCGGGCCTACCTTGGGGCCGTGAGGCTGGTGCGGGGCGCGATGCTCCGTGGACTGACCGTGTGAAGGGGTCCCCCCGCCGCTGCTCCGTCCATCGACCCTGGACCCTCGCGCTCGGGCTCTACCTTTGAGGAGCGCCAGCTCTCGTATAGGCGACCCTCCGCCTCGGGCGGCTCTCCTTTCTGCACCGAAGCGGCCGTTACTGGGACCCCCCGGACATCTGTAAAGTCCTACATTTGTGGACTGCTCCGGGAGTGGCGGAGAGAAGTGAGGGGGCTGATTCTACAAAATGGCTGCCGGTGACCTGAGATGTGGATTTCCTCTTGATGGCGGTCTCCGGTTGCTGGATTGCACGGGAGCAGGGTCATGTGGGCGTGAGCCTACGATTGGCGACGTTCTTGATGCTTTGCGATCTTTGCACGAGACCTTGGCCCCCGGTGCTCCTGGAGACTCGTTGCGATCCGCCGCCATCTTGGGTGGACGCTTCTTCATGGTCCCCTCTTGCCTTGGAGATGCCATTGCCTCGCCCCCCTCGGTGGCTCCGAAGGATGCTGCTACTGTCCATCGACGGATTTACAGGCCGACGGCTTTGGAACCTCCTGCTCTTCGATGTCTGGAAATTGGGGTCTTGGATGTCGTGCGGAGGCCCGATCATCCCCGGGTGCCTGGCAAAAATGGTGGACTGATGCTTGTTTCTGCCTTGATGAGGTCTTGTTTCTATTTTGCTAGCATACCCCCGCCTTTTCGATCTGCGGGACTGAACTCTTGTCCTTTACTGCCCCTGTTGCTGTTATTGAGACATTTGAACTGCCTATTTGACCTTTTGTTCACTTGCTTATTGATTGACCTCTCTGACCTGCGTCTTTCTTGTAATTTTTTTCATTTGTGTGCTTGCCTCGCATCGTGTTGCTCACTTCACACTGTTATTTGGTGGGTGGTAATTGCGGTGAAGAAGGGACTGGGGTAAGATGCATGGCTCCCGTTGGATTATTGGTATACGGATTCGTGATGACGTGGCTCATATCCATAGTGCTATGGGAGACCCCTCTGTAAGTTCTGTGGCGCTCGAGTTCGTGTCGTTCTGGTGCACACGTATTATGATTGTATGGTTGGGCGGAGGGCTGTGGCCGACCGTATTTATTCCTGCCCTCATGCTCCTCCCTCCTATTTACTACCTTGTTTTCATATCTTCTTTTTGTCTTTTTCTTCCTTTTCTCTCTTGTCTCTACTACATTTCGGGTTCTGGTTTAGGGCGACAGGCGCGCTGTTTGGAGGGTAGGCCGTAGCCTTCTGCAGGGGTGCTGGGTGGGATGGGTGGGTTGGGTCTTCTTTGATGTTTTATTTTTCTCAGTTCTATGGTCCTTTTGTGTATCTTTATGAGAGTGCCGCGTCTGTCCTTGCCTTCCGTGGTATGATTAGGGTGGGGTCTGTAACATCGCTGCTCTTCTTTTATAGTTCTGCTGCTTTCCATTGCGACTCCCATGCCCTCTTCGCTGCTGCTATTCCTGTTCTTTTATATGTTCCTCGCTACGGGGCGCCTGTTTCAGCGCGGCATTCTTCTCTTTTAGTCTGTGTTTTCCTTCCCTTTCCTCTTTCCCTTTCCCCTCTCCCCTCCTCCCCTTTTCCTTCTCTCTCAAGGTTAGTATGACGGGCTAGTTTTGCTGCTGTCGCTATTCCGGCCCCCCTGTTCTGTATCCAATGTGCTACTGGGTGGTGGGAATGCAAAGTTGTTACTATTTGCATATTGATTTGTGTTCACCACATCTGTTTTTATACCGATGTCTACAGTGCTGACACTTCTGCATTGCTACCCTTTCTCCTTTTGTTGCTAATGATCTGTTTTGGGAATCCGGATACTTCTTTGTTGTCGCTGAGCCTGTCATACGCCTTATTGCTATAATATAAAATTAACCTTATTTTGCTCCTGATTGCTGGCCGTCTAGATCCTCTTACCTCCCCCCCCTTTTTACGATTGTATTGAACGCACCTCTTACGTCTGATTCTGTGACTTTTCATTTGGACTCTTTGACTGCTTATCGTATCGTGGCCGGCCGGATCGGTTGTAGGCCCTGCTTTGTATATCCTTTCTGTACTAATAAAGGTTTATAAAAAAAAAAAAAAGCCATCATGGCCAACATCCCTGCCTATTCCGCAGACGAGCTCACCAACTCTGGTAGTTCTTGGCACGCTTGCAGACAGAACACCATCATACTGCAGAGACAGGAAAATAAAAAAGAAACAACGCAGAAGGCCTTTTCCAACTATGTACCCAGGATCTGGAACAACATCTTCGAATCCATTAAGACTGCCCCAAGGCTGCTCCAATTTAGGAAAGATTGAAAAGTTTACCTCTTTAAAGAGCACTACATCACAAGGCATTAACAGTTTGCAAACCAACAACCTCTCTTTTCACTCGTTGACTTTATGCTGGACTTTGACTATGTGCCGTGCTTCGTTGACTTTTGGCTAAGTCTGCACTATAGGAATGGCACATACATACATACTTATTTCAGAAAAGAAAAATATGAAACAATATGCTGTCAATCATTAACCTGTGCCTGAGAAATAAAAAAAAATGCTGTTCATAGTTGTTTTGCTCTGTGTCACTAAAGAGAAGAACCTGTCATAGGCAAATCAGCGTAGGTCCGGCTCCAACAGGAACAGTCTATACAGATATGCAAGGATAGGTCTCCTCTCAACTGGAAACAATACAATACAATAGGTCTTGCATTAACAGGAGTTTGAGCTACTGCCTTTGTAAATGACAATGCCTTTTATGTCTCCCATTGCCCCAGAAGAGCTCCTTGTTTGCTACGAGTAAAATAAACAAGCAGGTAGTCACAACTGCACACAAGAGACCCTCCGGCCCTCCCGCAGTAGGAGAAACTCATTATAGAAAATAGTGCTTAGAGACTAAAGAAGACGTACTGTGTAACAACCGAAGTAAAGGGGCCAGTCCGCATGGGTGGTTATAAATGAAGACAAGGCAGTACTAAGAAGAGACTAACTAGCCTAATAACAAATCAGAAGCCAGCATTTAAGTACAATGACACAAGCCAATGACAAATATGGGCAGAGAGTCGGTGGGGCTTCAA
The DNA here is from genome assembly GCF_964261635.1 of Lissotriton helveticus. Lineage (NCBI taxonomy): Eukaryota > Metazoa > Chordata > Amphibia > Caudata > Salamandridae > Lissotriton > Lissotriton helveticus. Next base: position 877,915,981 of record NC_136071.1, on the reverse strand, counting down.
TTACATACTTCAATACAGCATGACTCACAGAGCAACGCATGCGCTGCCCGGACTCGACCTAAAAAGGCAATCCCAAACCGATTTCCCTTTTTTGGGGGATAATCAGTAGGGTAGCTGGAAGAACTTAATAAGGTATTATACAATAGCCTCTCGGATATCCTAAATCCGCCAGGTCCTAGTGGGAGAAGGGCTGGAAGGAAGCCAACCTGGTATAACAGGGCTTGCAGATTGGCGAAAAGAGAACTCCTTGGCGCATTGAAACAGAATAACGACAGGGAACTTATAAAGCGCAGGAGGCAAGTATACCGGCAGCTAATCCACCATGCCAAGATCGAGTGGGGGAATGAAAACTGGGCGAAGTTAACACCAGCCCTAGTTGTTAAAGATGCACGGAAGTTCTGGCAGATTGTGAGCACTGGTTCGGTCGAACCTGAGTTGGCAGTAGCGCCGAACATTGCAGCAGAGGTATGGGAAGAATATTTTAGCATCCTGTACAAGGGGGACAATTCCCGTATGGAGTTCCTAGCAGGTGACATGTTGAAAAGCCCTGTCCTAGGCTCTCCGGAGATTAGGTTCACTCTAGGTGAGGTCCAAGCTGCTATATCTAAGCTCCCGATGGGTAAAGCCCCAGGGCTGGACAAGGTTCCGGGTGATCTTTTCAAACATGAACCCGGGATTTGGGCTCCCTATCTTTTAACGATTTTTTTTTTTTTTTATATTTTTTTATTAAATATTTTTAGGAAGAATTTTTCCGCATATTCCTGTATATGTTACAGCACACAGCAATTTCACAAGTGGTTGTACACATTACAATTTTTACTCTGGTACATTGTGTCATAAGAAATCCACCAAACATGTGTACGATATGTACTAACCATTGCAAAAAAGGAAAAAAAAGGTGAATAAAACAAAACAAGAGGAAAAGCGTCTATAGGGTATTATGTCAGCCATCCATCGACTGTCCTGGATTTAACCTACTATTTTTCCAGCTTGTGATAGGCTGCCATATCATTTTACCTAATAACTTAGCTCTCCTACCTTTCCTATCGTAAATTGCCTTTTCTAGATTATACATAGAAAGAAGGCTTGCGATCCAAGCTTGGAACGGGGGGGGGGGAGCCTTATCCAACCAGGTTCTTGCTATACAAATGCGAAGCACCGCAAGTGAGACAAAAATAAACTCTACTTGCAAAACATCCAACGTATCCCCCACCCCCAGCATAATTAATTCATCTGTGAGCTTTATCTTGATCTTAAGTGATTTATCCAAAAACTCTTCAATAGCCTTTTTCAAGGTAAACAATTGAAGACATTGTGAGAACATATGTACAATGTCTGCCTCAGTTGAGTCACAGCGGGGGCATGTTATTCCAGTTGTTCCGCCCCACTGGGCGATTCTGGCCGGGGTATGATATAATGAGAACACGGTCTTAAAATGTTGTGATTGCAAGGTAGCTGAGCATAGCACCGTTCTGCCCAGGTCCAGAGATAACTGACAGCTTTCTAGCCCTGACCCCAGTTTTTCTGTCCATTTTTGTGCATATTTCCCCCTTTCATCAGTTTTACTGTCTTTCAATTCCGCGTATAACTGTCTTATCGTACACTTATTAGCTACTTCTATGTATTCCATGACTCTACATTGACCCAACCCTGCCAGGCCGCCCTGTTTTTGCGTTAGGAAACTTCTGGTTTGGAGATATTTGTAAAAACTATGGTGTTCTAACCCGAACTTTGTTTGTAACGCCCCAAACTGTAGCATATTCCCCTGGCTGTCAAGCAGATTTCCTATTTTCACTATACCCTTGTTATGCCAGTCCCTCATAGTAGTGTCCCTAAAAATGTCCCTCGGTAGTGAGCAATTTGTGTACAGTCGTGTATAATTATTGTACCTTCCTAAACCAAATTTTTTTGAAATCCCTTTCCAGACCCTGTAGGCCGCCTTTAATGTCTTAAACCGTGTATGTTTAAAATAAATAAAGTCGGTTGTGTTTAAAAACCCATTCTCTGCCCCCTCTCCCAATAATGTAGTGTAGACATTAGTAAATCCTGGCTTAGCTTCCGCTGTGTGATCTGTGCCTCCCCCACCTAACAACCCCTGACAATACTGCAATACGGCAGCCCAATAATAGAGCCTAAAGTCTGGTGCCCCCCAGCCGCCTTTTTCTCTGGATACTGTTAGGTGTCTATAGGCTCTCCTTGTCTTCCCTTTGACCCAAATAAATTTGTCAAGATCGCTTCTAATTTATTGAACCATATGTTGTCAAAGAATAACGGGATAGACCTAAACAGATACAGAATTTTTGGGAATGTTACCATTTTTATTACATTGATCCGACCCATCAAGGTCAGATGCAGATTGTTAATTCTTTCCGTATTTGCTTTTACTTTTGCCAACAGTGGGCTCATATTTATTTCCACTAACCTATCTAGGTCAGCTGTGATTTTGACACCTAAGTACGTAACTTCAGGAGCTACTCTTATGTCCTGATAATTAACCCAGCTATTTTGTATAATTTGTGTCTTTCCTTTATTCAGTGAGTAACCCGACACTACCCCAAAAGCTGCTGCCTCCTGTTCTATTTCTATAATAGCTGACTCCGGCTCAGGGGTAACCACTGCCACGTCGTCTGCATAAGCAAGTGTTTTATATTCAAAACCATGCAGTTTTATCGGGAGGATGTTAGGATTCCCTTCCAGTTTGCGCAGGAGGGGGTCAAGATATAACGCAAATAACAGTGGCGAAGCCGGGCTGCCCTGTCGTGTGCCGCATCTTATGCGTATTTCAGCAGTATACCCTCTGTTTATCCTCACCTTAGCCATAGGTTCTAAATACAGTGCTTGTATAGCCTTTACGTAGCCTGCTCCTATACCAAACCAGTCCAGAACGCTCCACAGATACCTCCAGGAGACCCTGTCAAAAGCCTTCTCTGCGTCCAAGAAAATAGCCGAGACAGGGTCCCCTGTGGCACCTGCTGCATCCAGTATGGTAACCATCTGCCTTGTATGTTGTGTGGTCCCTTTCCCGGGTATAAACCCGTGTTGCGTTGCACATACCAGACCCTCAATTACCTTGCTTAGTCTTTGTGAGAGCGCCTTGGAATAGATTTTTGCATCGGCATTCATGAGTGTTATTGGCCTATATGACCCGGGATCCAAATGTGATTTGTTTTTTTTCAAAATTACTATGATGTTTGCTCCGGCCCATGATTGTGGAGTATTTTCCCCCCTCTGTGCTTGGCTTAAGGTTTCCAACATATCGCTCCCCAGGGTGTCCCAAAAAATTCTGTAGAATTCCGCCGGAATTTGGTCGGGCCCCGCTGCCTTCCCTGATGGGAGTTTGGTTACTGCGTTTTGGACTTCCCCCAATGTCAATGGTAACTCCAGTGCCTCTTTATTCTCCTCGGTCAGTTCCTCATGTAAGGTTCCTGATAAGTAGTCCTCTATCTCAATGTCAACATTCCCCAGATCTTGATCATATAGATCAGAGTAGAACTCCCTAAACACTTCCCTCACATCCTCTACCTTAGTCACAACTTTTCCCCCTTTATCCTTAGTTTCTTTTATTTCTCCCGCTGCCATATTTTGTCTGATACGGACTGCTAGCATATGACCTACCCTCTCATTAAATTCGTAACATTTTTCCTTTTTCATTAAATAGTTACTTGCCGCTTTATTTGCCAAACTTTCACTGGCCTCGGCTCTTTTCAACTCTATCTCCAATAGGATCTCCTCTAGAGGTTCTTGGCTAATGACCGCTTGGATAAGCTGTTGTTCTAATTCCATTAAGTCATGCAGTCTATTAGTTAATTCGAGTTTTTCATTTTTACTCCTGTGGAGAGTATAGGCCAGTGTTTCCCCTCTTATCCCTGCTTTAAAGGTGTCCCAGACCACCCCTGCGGATGCCGTGCCTCTATTTACTTCCCAGAATTGTCTAATCCATGACTTCATTCTATTTACATAATCTTCTTCCCTAAGTAGCCCTCTTTCAAACGTCCAGTTATATTCATCTTTTAACGATTTTTAATGCAATCCTTGGAGGTATGGCGGTCCCAAGTACTTGGCTGGCAGCAGAGTTAGTCCCTATCTTTAAGAAGGGGGTCGCCTCTGCTCCCAGCCAACTACAGGCCAATAAGCCTAATAGATGTATCTCAGAAACTTTTTGCTAGGCTGATTTTGGATCGCCTCTTGGATTGGATAGAGGACTCTGAAATCCTAAGTCCATACCAGGCGGGTTTTAGAAAGAACGTATCTACTACTGACCAGATTTTCAGATTAACCATGCTTTTCAGGAAAACGGTCAAGGTCGAGGGCGGTTCACTATATACTGTTTTTGTGGACCTCCGTGCGGCCTTCGATTTGGTCCCACGCAGGAAACTCTGGAGCGGTCTAGGGGACTTAGGTATTCCAGTCCCCCTTTTGAACATCATAATACGACTCCATACTCAGAATTTCGCAAGGGTCAGGTGTGGGAGAGAAGGCAATCTGTCATCTAGCTTCTCCGTTGGCAGGGGGGTAAGGCAGGGTTGCGTCTTGGCGCCTACCCTGTTTTGCCTCTATGTCAACGGAGTAATCCCCCATCTGAATGCGGTCCCCAACAGAGATCCCCCAAGACTCGCTGGGTCGGTGATCTCTGCGATTATGTTCGCAGATGATACCCTGTTACTCTCGAAGACTCCGATGGGTATACAGCGAGTCTTGGATGCCTTTGTCACCTTCTGTCATGATCGGGCTAAATACATCTAAAACGAAATTCATTATTTTCAATCCCCCAAAAACTTCACGCCCAAACCCTGCTATTGGAGGTGCCCGGCTTGAAAGAGTTCAGACGTTTGAGTATCTGGGTCTGACTCTTAATGAAAATATGACCTGGACTCAACATCAGATTAAATCTCAACTAAAGCTCTCTTAAAAGGCGGGGGGCATTCTTAAACTACTAAATAAATCCACGCTAAAACCTATTGACCCACCTCTTGAAATTTACAAAATGCAGGCACGTGGGGCGGTAATTTATGGTGGCGAATTGTGGGGTCACAATTGTGCCCCTGCAATTACCGTCACGGAAAATAAGTTCCTTAGGCAGCTGGTATCTTTGCCTTCAAGTACACCCCTGCTCCCCCTTAGGCTCGATCTGGGATTGAGACCATTAAAAGAGGAATTGGGCCTTAAGCCCTTAACTTTTTGGAGGCGACTCTGGGTAACCCCAGAACTCGCCAGTTATAGGCAAGAACTTTCGGAGTTGTTAAATCTCCCGAATTCATGGAAACTGCCCGGCTAAAATATATAAGGCAGGAATTTGAGAGGCTAGGTTGCCCCCTACTGTGGATTAATCCAGAACAAGCTTGTAGAAGCATATCCCGTAAAGAGCTGGTTAACTTGTACTATGGTTATAATCTGTCTGCCCGCTTATCGAATGCCAAAACGGGGACATTGACGAGCACATTCTTAGCAATAAAAGACAATTATAAAATAGAGACTGTTCTTGATGAGATCAATCCCACTGGTCTCAGGAAGTTGTATCTCCAATGGAGATACGACTCTCTGCCAATTAGAGTCCTTACTAGTCGATGGTGCCCACCTACTTCTAAAAATTGTCCAGCCTGCACCGGGGACCTAGAAAATGATTTGCATGTAATGTTTTTCTGTCCCTCCTATCAGACACCCAGGAAGAAGTGGATTGTTCCTATTTGCAAAAACTTGGGGATTAGGCAGTGTCTTCACTCCTATTGAATATTAAAAACTGATTTATCTCCAGTAATTGTTTTTGCTGTAACTAAATTTTTAGTGGCTATGTGGAACATCAGAAGGAATTATATGGTAACATGAGATAAAGTGTACCTTTGTATAGCTTCAGGGTGCTTGAAGGTTATTAGTGAAGGAAGGGGCTCTGAATCGACTTTCCTTTTATTTGTTTATAATGTTTTTTTATCTTATTATGATGAAATAGTCTACGGACATGATGTATTCGTGGTTTTAACGCTAAAATGTAATGGTTTGAGCTGAAATTTTATTGTTGATGTAATTTGACTTCTTTTATGACATTCTTGTCGAGATAAAGATGACAAAGAAAGAAGTAGGGTACAGCTTTAGTCCTATAGCAAAGCGAGCACTGGAACTAATTATGCACTTAACTTGTCACACTCAGAGTAAATAAAAGCAGGTACTTGACCAGAAATCCTTCAATAAAGCTACATAAAATAGAATAGTTTTAAATAGCTTAATAATGCCAATATTGGCATTTACACCAACAGACTGATACTTTTTGTGATTGCCTGGAACCCATTCTAAACAAGTAAAAGGTTCAAAAGCTTGTGAAAAAACTATAAAGAATAATAATCACTTTCAACTCGTTGAACTGGGATATACTTTTTTCTTCTAAGTTATTTTTCTGCTTCTTATGAGATTATGGTTGCTGAAGGATGTTGCCATTGTTCTCACATACGCTGGTGATCAGCAGGAGATCAGAGCCAGTGTGTCTATGAACTTTGTCTTTTTGGACCATGAAAGAATTAGACTCAGCAGTGCTTCCTGACTGCTACTTTGAAGTGTATTTTGTGAAAATAATACTGTTAGAGTAATAATATTGTCATCCTGATTCAGTTGTTACATGGGAGGAGATGCTGGGTTTCATTAAAGGCCACCTCCATTTCTGACTGTGCCATATCTGTGTCCCCTCTCACCTTCCTCTACCAGTTCAGCAGATAATATCTAGTCTGACCAGTACAATCAAACATCCGATGAGCCCTTACTGTTTGTTATATTTACAACTCAAGCCAGACAAAAGAATGTTCTGAACAGTGGGGCCTCTGTGGGTCCACTGTTCTGCTGCACAAGTTTATTTTCTTTAATAATATGTGAAAAAGCCTACTTGACACTGTTGCTCAGGAGGGGTGGGTCCCCGGGTACAATGGGAGGGGAGGGCGAGTAAAGAGGAGGCAGAGGTCATGAACTTAGTCACCCTGGCAGAGGACGATCTACCCTACGTGAGGGATCTCTGCCTTTCATAAAGGAAGCCACCTCCAAGAAGACACTATTAACTGCACAGCAGGTTTGCTGCGTAAGCACTATGCCTACAGTGTTCGCTTTGCAAACTTTTTTTGTTCAGAGACAACTAACTTTATAAGTGGAAGTTTTTTTCTCTGAACAAAAGAAAATGGTGTCTAAGCACAGGGAGTTTTCTCTCTGCATGAGCAGGCATTCTACTTTTTCCATACCCATAGCCATCATAAAGCACATGATGTTCACGGGCAGGAAAAATGAGTGAAGGTAGTCTCGCCATCAATAGGGTGTGATGGTCGTCCCTGTGACCTGGTGGTACCTTGGTGGTAGGGCAGCCAGGTCAAAGTCCTAAGCTGAGTCTCCATTGGTGTAAACATGACACTTCCACAAATCTAAATATGCCTTCTCTTGACACCAACATAATTAACAAACCTCAAAAAAGGTGATCCTCCTCAAGCACACCATGCTCTCTATAAGTTCTGCCAAGCAACTTTAAACCGAGAAGCCTCCCTCGCTTTTCTCCAAACCCAACTGTACACCCAAAACCTAACCAGCTGAGCAAAGACGCCACTTTAAAACACATTCCCCATCTCATTTAAACAAGCACAGCACCATCAAAGTAACAATTGTACGAAACGTTCTAAACTCCCGTAATGTCAACATCCTTGGGAATCCCCACACTTGGGTCAGCTCCAAATCCTTGGCATCCTAGACAGTCCTACTCCTCCCAACATGTATCTTCCACAAACAGAAATACTTTGAGAGGTGTTTCTGTTATTGCTCTATGTTAGAACTGGGATTTCTGGTTGTCTAAGGCTTACGCCAAAGCCAGGCAGAAACCACCATTCTAGTCAGGGCAAGGGGGACACACGCCAAGATAACCCCTGCTCACCCCCTTGGTAGCTTGGCACGAGTCGACAGGCTTATCCCGGAGGCAATGTGTAAAGTATTTGCGCACGCACACAACAGCAACAACATCCTAGGCACACCACAAAAGGAACTCCAAACAAGGTTATATAAAAATAACTTTTGTATTGTCAAAACACATCAGATAGTAAGTACACAATATACATTGTGCCAACTGGCACGGGCAATATTGACAAGGGATTATTTACACCAGGACAGGGCCACGTGGGCCACTGTCAGAATCAACACTTAGCAGAAATACTGTTAGAAATAGAACTTTGTAGATAATAGAATAATAATCACTTTAGCACACAACCAGTAACTACTGGTACCAGGTAAGTACCACCTACGCAACCCTAACAACCTTAGGAGAATATTGCGCAGGGAACCAGGACCTCACTAGCAACACCTGTACTAGGAGAAAAACAACCACCTAAGTATCACAATACCTGTAGGGGTATAAGCATGAACATATTACACATGATGCATCACAACATTCAGAGGTGTAGGGAAGGAAAACACAATTGCGCAAAAATCACATTGCGCAGAAATCACATACCATCCCCCATGGCCAACTGGTCATCTCAAGAGGGGGCTCAAATGCCCTGTGTCCAGAATGTCAGGGCGCGCTGCCATCGCAGCGCCAATCAGGGGTGCGCCACCGGCGCAAACCTAAACGTTGCAGCTGGCACTAAGTGCTGCGCAGCTGTAGAAGGCTTGGAACCACTGTGCCATCTCTGTCCCACACATGGACTCTCAAATTGCGCCTAAACGGTGCAGCTGCCCACTAATTGCTGGGAAGCTGGGAATCAGCCAAAACTGCAACAGGGCTCTCACTAGCTCTTAGGAGCAAAGTTGCGCCACACTGAGCCACCTGGCTCTGGAACCACCACTGTACCAACGATGAAGCCCTCTAGCTCCTGACCTCAACTATGCCCCTCTAATAAAGCATGGGCCCCTCTGGGCCTGGGCAAAGACTAGCCACCAAAGGTTGGGAGCCACCTGGCTCTTAACATAAATGTCCCCCAAGTTGGAGCCACACAGGCTCTGACACGAAGCATGCCCTTGAGCCTCTCAGGCTCCTAAAACAATTATGGCCCTGTCGTTGGAGTCCCCCCTCTGGGGATTCGTGATCAGACGAAATACCCCCTGAGCCTCTCTGGGCTCGTCAAAAAAGATGCCGGGTCTGAGCCTCGTAGGCTCTGGAGAACAAATGCCCCCTCTCTCCCTCGGAGCGGCTCGCTGTCAACCAGGGCCGCTCTGAGTAAAACGAAACTGCCCCTGCACTCACCGGGATCTCGCTGGTCCTGCGGGGGCGGGAAGCACGGCCGGTCTCCTTCCAGCAGCGCGGGGCTCCTCTTCAGCACCGGAGCCCCGTCTGCTCTTCCAGTAGGCTGCAGGCGGGCGGGCAGGCAGGCATCTCCGGTATCCCTCTCCCTACGGGAGACCGGCAACCACGGCATGGCTTCCCCCAAGCAGGGGGAAGCTGAAGTGACTCCATTCCGGCCCCGCCCATAGTCAGACGGGCGCGGGCCGGACTTCCGTTTTTGCTGCGGCTGCGGCCGCACTCTCTTCGTGGGGCTGCACCGAGGGGTGGGCACCCTCGGTGTACGAAACAAAAGCAGAAACGGGGTGGGCACCCGTCAAGGAAGCGGAACAAAAGCGCCTCCAAGCGCCTAGGGAAAAAGCAAAGCGTTCCCAGCGCTACAGGCTAAAATAAAGCGCTACCAGGCGCTAGGGGTGAAAGTAAAGCGCTCCCAGCGCTAGGGACAAGGCAGAGCACTCCCAAGCGCTAATGGGAACAAAAAGTCCAGCAACAAAGTCCTTCAGGAGTCGAGGACACCAGCAGTCCAGGGGCTGGGCAGGGCAAGCCTTCCCCTGGGCCCAAGCAGCAGCAGGCCCCTAGCAGATTCCAGTCCGAATCAAGAACATTTTACAAGAGGTCACAGCCTTCTTTTATACAGTGAAAACCTTTGTCTAAAGGTGCAGGGTGGGGGAGAAACCAGTCGCAGCTGGTTTTGGAGTACCTTGTTTTCCCCAGCCACCCTTTCCATTCACCAGGCAGGCTAGGGTCATCAGTCGCACCACAGGGGGCGGAGCCAGCATTGTGTGGGGAAAGCCTAGCCCTATTCAGGACCCAGGTGTACCCCTCCCCTCACATCAGCATGCTAATCTCAACACTCACCACTGGGCAGACCCATCCAGACTCCTGGAGCCAGGCTCCAGCCAATCACGTGCCAGCACCCTCACTACACACGCACACCCATGTCTAGAAGTGGCACTTTCACACTAGACACATTCATGCCGCATACATCATTACGCAGCATTCAATCTCACGAGTTCGCACATACCAAACTCGACCCTGCACTCCCCACACATCAGGAACTACCATGGTCACACATATTCCCCATGCATTCCTATGGGAGGGCAGGTCACTCACCACACATACACAGAGAGCTCAAGCACTTTACACTGTACCACAGTGAAAAAGTGCGCAGAGGCCTAAAATCACCAACACCAGGTCACAGAAACAGGCTAGGAAAAAGCAAAAAGTTTCGGGGTGAACCTGCCAAAAGGGCCAGGTCCAACACTCTAAATCCTCTAAACCTTGCAATCGTCTCTCTAATCATGTTTCTTCCTTTAAAGACATATTAGCCAAACGCATTCTTTATGCAAATTCCTACATGATCATAGACTACATTTACTGCCCGCCTCGCAGTCAACCCACCTTTCTAATCAACCACATAGGGCATCATAGGTTCTAGTGATGGGTGATTGCCCACCTTCAAAAATAAAAATGTGAGTCCTTTAAAGCCACAAACACAAAATGTTCTCAACGGAAATATGGACAAGAGCATTTAAAGCATTATCACACAAGAATGCGGCCTACGTATACACAGAATAGCTTTAATGCTGTAGAAAGTGTAAATGGGTGCATAAAAATGCATCAAAATCCACAAAACAACAATCTTGGTGGGATGATGAACTTCCACTCTCCCATAAACATGCAGCTAGAACATCTCTGCTTAAGGTGATCCCGACATCTCCAGGTCTGAACTCCCTCATGTGACCAAGGAGGTTCTACCTGCAACAACCCCAGGACTCAATCCCGAAATTCAAGCTATGGGACAATCACCAATTCAGATTCATACAAGCACACATCACACAAGCTAACCTGCCTGTCAATCTATCTGTGAAGAACTGGATCAATATCAATCAGCCATCGCCATACTCACAAACTCATCTCTGTGGTCGCCTCTCATCACAGCATAACTGACGATGCTAGCTAAAATATTAAAATGCTCTCGGCTTTAACACCAAAAGTACACTGATGACAAGTAGCATGACCCATTATCCAGATTCCAAAAATAATCAAATGGCGCTAGCAAACCAGTTACTGGATGTCTCCAGCAATAAGAAGGCTGGTTGGTTTAAAAGAAGCTCGCACTTAAGGCATTAAAGATTGTAAAGTAAATTTAAGCTGAAGTTTGTTAAGTTTTGCCCCAGCAGCCCTTGCACTGAAGCACACTTTTTATTAATCGGATCCATACATGCCATCAGGCAAAAGGACATCACTCACAGAGCAAGTGAGCCAATGACTGAAATGGACTGACTCCCTGCCCCAAGCTGTATGTTGTAATGCATGGAAGTAAAATGTAAATGACCAATGAACAGGCTGAATAGGGCTGGCTCATACTTATATTTATGTATTTTGGTCATTCTTATTTTTACATGAGGCTGGGGGGGTTTGAAAATGGTGGCTGTACCGGACACGCTAGCAGGAGCTCTGAGGCTGGCCCATTTATCATCCTTAAAATACTTTACTCACCAGCACTGAAATCGGTGCTGCTCTGGTTCCTCGTATGGAGCAGAATTAATTTATTTCCCCAACCGCCGACGAATGGAGTGCCTGCGGCTGTGCAGCATGGGTGTGATGCCCTTCTCTGTAAGAAGAATCGTGCCTGCACGCTTGCCTCAGATGAATGGTGTGCCTGCGGCGGTGCAACCTTAGAAGTGACGCACCACACGACGGGGGAAATCGGGCCTGCATTGGACTCATGAGACTCTCTTGAGAAGCTCAAAAGAAGCTGTCTGTATCCTGTCAGGGGCACCCAGATGAGAGGGAATGCCTCATGTTTTAGGTGAAGGGAAGCACCTAGCTGTATCCTGTTGTGGTTGCCCAGGTGAGAGGGCATGCCCCCTTAGTGCTGCCCTAGTTCTACGTGCAGGGGATAAAGTTGTGCTGGAACATTGGTTAAACTCCAGGGCAGAGTTTAGGAGCTGTTGACAGCCATCCTTGGGCCTGCGGATCTCTATCCTTTTGTGGGAGCCCCAGGTGAGAGGGTACGCCCCCTTATAAGTCACCTGATCCTCTTCCTGCTGTGAGTGCCTTCAGCCCCTACGTAGATCCACCTAAAGTGGTGCCGGAACATTGGTGAAGCTCCAGGGCAGAGTTTAGGAGCTGTCGACAGCCATCCTTTGACCTGAGGATCACTGTGGGCGAATGATTGAAGTTCCAGGACATAATATCCTGATTAGGACTCGCTACTTGAGATCACCCTGACAATTAATTATTTCGTTTTGTATCCGCAGTACCCTCACCTTGCCTTGCATTGGGTATTCTGCGACAACCAGAGCTTTTCCTTGCTACCTTCATTGCAACCTGCACTACACTGTGTCATGATGTTAATGTTAATGTTAGTGGGATTAATAAAGCGCACAAATACCCAGGGGTGTCTTGGTGTCTAAGGCCCCCAAGCCTCAATTATAAGACAGTGTGGAACCAACGCCCTCTGGAGCGACTTTGGATCGCGTCTCTAATGCTGTGAGCCAACTGGAAGCTACCTAAAAGATATACTCGAGTCAGCTGGGAAGGATATTGCAGGCGATACTGGACACTAAAACATCACTAGAAGCCAAGATTGATATAGTTTCCCTGGATGTCAACTTGCTTCGGGCTGACCACTGCAAGATTTCAGATTGGGTAGACAAGACTGTGTCCTCGCTGACTGTACGGAGGACAACAGTGCAGGAGCTGCAAAATCAACGTAAGTCACTGTGCGCAGAGAAAGCTTCTCTGCATCGCAGAGCGTAGAATGCCAAGGGGCGCTGCAGGCGCATTAATATTTGCCTCCTTGGATTTCCAGAACAATCAGAAGGACCCTGCACAGAGCATTTTGTGGAACAATGGCTGTTGGATGCAGTGTTGCCCGATTAGGTGCCTATGTTTTTCTCAGTGGAAAGTGCACACCGAATACCTGGACGGCATGGGTGCACCACCTCAACCTATTATCACACAAATCCATCATTTCAGAGTCAGAGACTAGATATTTCAACTATTCTGAACAAATGGTCCCTTGAGGTACAAGGGCATACTTCAGACTTTACAGCGGAGGTGCAACACCAACGGGGATCATATGCAAAAGTCTAGCAATGTCGCTGAGAAAAGTACTATTGTTATGCCCTCTTGTTGCTGGCAATTCTTTGTTGTGTAGTGGATGGAGAGATGATGCATGTCTTCTCCACCCCTGAAGATGCTTGGATATGACTGTGTGCCAAGGGCGTAGCTGGCACCCAGGCCACGAAGGTGCAGGCACAAATCCATGCGATTCAGGCCCACTAAGAATTAGGCCGATGGAAGGAAGAGCTAAGCACTACAGGAAGCTTTGCAACACATTGCAAATTCTTTTGCATTGCTGCAAACTGATGCCCTTTCAGAGGTGGTATCTGATTCCGGAAGTTCTGAGACATCGTCAATGGATAGTCATCAAGGCCCGGAAGTTACACCGCGCTCTGCGGATGAACTTTAGGGACAATGCTTACAAACTGAGAACCTTTCTACTGAAGTGTTCTGTCATATATGTAATTGTGCATTGTGGAGATCTTTGGGCACTTCAAAATAAGCTGTTGTAGTTTTGATAGGTCTGTTGATATCACATCTGTACCGGGCCTCAGCCGTGGGGACTGGCACTTTCACAGATCTCTAAGAGACTTCCAAATGGGCACTTTTAATCTAGTTTATTGTTTTCTTGTTTGGTTTCTGTTTTGGGGTGTTTTGCAGGGGACTTCAGTGTCACCTGACCTGGGGGAATGTTAAGATTATTACTTTATGTTTGTTTATGAGAAACCTTTGTGTATGTTGGCAGAGAATTCTTTGGAGGGGGGGGGGTTGCAATAATCATATGCACACTGCTGGGCGAAGGAGCGAGATACACCATGAGCATTTCATTCATCACCTAGTGTATACACTGTCAATGCACTCCATAGGTACACTCACTGACATTACCCCACAGTACAGTGTGGTGACCAGAAATGTGCGCAGCATGGCGACCCCTACCAAGTGCTAACAAATTCATGCATATCTTAGGTGTCACCACACCCATATCGCCATGCTGCATGAGACTCATCTAGTGACCAAAAAACTCCAGAAAGTGCGGGTGAAATGGCGGGGACAGGTATATAGACCTACATTTGGCTATGGGGTGCTGGTGTGGATACCCCCGTGGTACCATATGTGGTGTGGCATGATCTAGATGAGGGAGGAAGGTACTAGAGGGACAAGTGGATGGTTCCCCCTGACACTTGTAGGGGTTTAAGCTCCCAATTCTAATCAATTAGAATTAATTTAAATACTCACTCCTGAGCTCTTCAGGGATCCAGCAGTTCCATGCATTTGGGGTTGGGATTTTAACTGTGCACCTGATGCGGACCTTTCTAATCCCCCTTTGCAGGGTACAGCAGGTGCCCGAATAGGGTTTCACCGTGACTCGCTGATACAATAGCGCCTTCACAATCTCTGGGGATTAGGTCATTCAGCGGATGCACCAGGTCACGATCTTCATCCCAGGATCGACTTGATCCTCAGGACTGGTAAACTAAGTCTGCTGATTCACAGATTGGAACACTTGCCCCGCAAATTTTCATGTCACTGCCCGCTGCAAATAGTGCTGCAGTACGGGCGGCCACGATCACAAACTTGCCGTCGTTCCACAAGGGACTATCTACTTGTGTTGCGCAATACTTTCAACTTAATAAGGAATTCACTCATTTGTGTACTACAGAGTGGGATGCACTTCAGGTTGTGGTACGGGCCCATTGTTAGGCAGCCACCTGAGGAGTCCAGCAGACACAGTAAAATGATATAGCATCAATAAAGAGAGAACTGCACCCTTTAGCAAGGGCGGTGGCTTTTGAGGAAGTTGTGGTTGACAGATTCCAACTCCTTCGCAGGCAATACAGGGAGGATGAAGTGCGTTTAAGCAAACAAAATTATAGACAGCATTTGGCCATATTACATGCAGAGGGCAACCGCTCGGGCAGGCTACTGTCGGCTGCAGGTAGGCAGCATGCACCGATTGGAGCGGTCATATGAGATGATGGCTCCATGGCGTCCAGATAGGTTGGAATTAACAATGTCTCTCAAGATTATTATTGTACGCTTTACGGAACAATTGAGGCCCTGGTTCCTCTAAAGTTGGATGACTTTCTGGAGGGCCTTCCCCTACCTTGTTTGTCCCTGCTCCAGAGTACAAAATTAGATGAGGCCAGTATCCTGGAAGAGATCAAAACGGCCATTGCCCAAATAGCCCGTAACAAGACCCCAGGTGCGGATGGCCTCCCTGTTGAATAATATGCAACATTCTACGCTCATCTTTCCCAACCTCTCTCAGAGGTGTTTAATGAAGCTAAATCTCATGGCCAACTTCCAGATTCTCAATGCGAGGCTCTAATAGTAGTTCTTCCCAAACCAGGACGAGATCCTCTTGATGTGCACTCCTATCACCCGTTGTCCTTGCTCCATATGGACTGCAAAGTCCTTAGTAACATGCTAGTGAACAAACTACTCCTACAGATTGGTATATTGATCCATGTTGAGCAATCGGGATTTATACCTAGACATAGCACTTTTCTTAACATATGGAGATTCCTACAAATTATCCATGATACCCCCCACCGCCTCCCTCCCGGAGGCTTATGACAGGGTGGCAGTATCTCTAGATATTGAGAAAGCCTTTGATACCCTTAACTGGGAGTTCCTCCTTGGAATGTTTAGTAGTATGGGATTTGGGCCTGGGTTCCCTGGGTGGCTCCGTACATTATACTCAGAACCAACGGCTAGAGTTAGAACGGGTCAGGTAATATCACACAGTGTCCAGATCCTAAGGGGCACTAGGCAGGGATGTCTGTTGTTGCCCCTGCTTTATCCAGTGGCCATGGAACCACTCACATGTCACCTGTACCTGTAGGCAGTCACTGGGGCATCCAGGAATTAGATACCCATCACACAGTATTGCTTTATGAGGATTATGCCCTGATTTTTTCCTGGGTAATGTCCAAGACTACCTCCTGGGATTGATGGGCTTGTTGGCAAATTTGGAACTGTTTTTGGCCTTAAAATGAACTGGCCTAAATCCTGGTTGTTTCTTCTCGCCCGACTCCTGAACCCCAACAAGCCACTTCTTTGGAGTGTCAACTCAAATGGTGCTCTGAGGCCGACAAGTATTTGGGCATCCAAATATCACATATGGATAGGGGTCTCAAAGAGGGCTATCCTATAAGTGGATCTCTCCCCTTCTGGTGTTCATTGCCCTTATCTCCGCTAGGCTGAGTGGCGCTGGCCAAGATGTTAATACTCCCCACATTATTGTATTTCTTTACCGCTCTGCCAACAGTGATCCCCAAACAGTTCTTCCACGAATTGAATGGTCTTTAATTGGAACTAATGTGGGGGACAGGGCACCAACGCGTAGCTTTGGTACTAGCACAACGTCCTCTATCAGAGGTCGTTTAGGTGCCCCTAATTTTCAACTACACTAAGCCATAGCACAACAGTAATGGCAACTGTGCTGGCTCGAAGTGGCCCCAAGTACTGAGAAGTCGGCGGTCCAGGCACAGTTGAGTGCAACAGGGGTATACATTTGGCGGACTAATAGCACCTGTCCACCACAAAGGGTCTCTACACTGATGAAGATGGTGCCCATATACTGGTTTAGATTTGTACATGGGAGGACTCCCGTCATACCCTACTCTCCCTCGATCACCCTCGATCAGTTAGCAGGTATGCGTGCAATGGCGGACCGCCATGATATGACGCAGTGAAGACCAGTGGGAATTGTAAGTTTGAGAGATCTCCTTCAAGAACGGGTCTTTGGTGTTTGACGAAGTTAAGGGCACATAATTGTAGGCCTAAGGACGGCCTGGGGAGTGGGTGACATGGAACCTCCACACTTGCCTATTCTGCATACCCTTCTCATTTTCGGTGAGCAGTGCCATATTAGCTCGATGTTGTTTTTGACAATGTCCACTGCTAGCCTGCAGGTGGTGAGGAAAGTGCTGGCTTGTTGGACTAATGTGCTCCCATAACCACTGACTTTTAAAACTTGGGCACAAGCTCTCCAGCAACTGAAGGAAGTATCTCGTAATCCTGGATTCCGTTTCATACAATTTATTTATGTAGCCCAATCATATCTATCTCCCCCAAAGCATAAAGCGTATTTTCACAATGTCTACACCTAAATGTCCACTGCAAAACTGCAGAGTCTGGGTTTGGTCTGGGATTGTCCCCCACCCCCAGCAATTGGTCTGGGTCTAGGAGACATCCATCACTGAGGAACTGACGGGTCATGCACTGACTCCCACTCCTAAAACGTGCCTCTTCAGACTGCACCCTAAAACTAGAGGAGATAAACACTTGGGCAGATTTATTAACCTTGCGTTTGTGCCCTTCAAACGACAAATCGCAATGCAGTGGAAAGCACCCACAGTTCCGGACATAACTAAATGGTAGAACACGCTACTACAGAAGGTGGTGCATTGTGCTCCCTTCAAGATAGTGGGGTGGTAGTATTGGGAGGGGGGAATTCGCAAACTCTCATTGTATACACAGAAGCCAAAAACTACACCCAACTGCCCAAGTGGGATGTCAATCGCTTTTGGAAAGTTAGATACACAAGATTTGGGATCTGAGCCCCCTTTTGTACTGAGGAACCTTAGTGAACCATAGGCTCCCGGCCTTTAGCACTGAGGGACCTAGGAGTGCTCTTGGCCTTTGTGTTTGTCTTTGGTTGCCTTGTATAATGTTTTGTGTCCCCTGCCACCTGATGACCACCCTCCACCACCACACATGCTATTGCTTCACAAATATATAGTATTATAAATGTTTCAATGTTTTGTGTCTCTTGCTCCAGATGTTTGTGTTTATTGTGTGCAACACTATGTACTGCATTTATTTTAGTATGGCTTCATGTAATCAATGTGATATAATAAAACAGGTATGAAATATATTCACAGAAAAAAACAAAGGTTACAGGGACGTTATAGTTAGGCTGACATTTCACACGTACAAAACAAGAGAAATTCAGCAGTTATACTTAGCTGAACTAACTATAACTCGTGCCCCCACAATGCCCTGCCTATGGCCTCACATATTACATCACTCAAGACATGGTCAATGATATCACTGATGACATCACTGATAACATGATCCAGTGACTGTGAGTGTTTCTAAAACGTTTATGAGTGTTAAATATATATACACCAAGGTGTATTAATCTGACCCTCCAGCATTTCGCAATTTCACGAAAAAATCGTGAAATCTGCTTAGTAGCGTGATGCACGCGATATTTACTATTTTGGCAGCTAAAAAAGGTTTCCCGGCAGACCACAAAGAAATTGTGCCTTCTTATTGGCTGTATACATGCACGTCACTACGTGCCGTAGTACAGCCATCAAATAGCTGCTTCCTCCTGCAACATTATAGGTGGCTGTTCATTCAGTGAGGGAGTAGGCTCGAGAGCACGTGCTCAGTTGTATGTTATTTTAAGTGCAGCCGTTCCCGGAAACTGGTGGGTCGGCCTGAATTAATGAGGCATTTACACAGGAAAGCAATCAGTCCGGGCCGGTCGTGCAGCTGGTAAGTCGACTGCTTCCCGGTCTCTCGGATTACTTTCAGATAATGGAAAAGTCCTGCTATTTTTGATATCCTACCCCCCAGAATCATCCCTCTGTCTTTGCTTTGGTCAGCCCTACCCACATCACCCCCTGACAAGGTCCGGTGACTGGTGAGTTTGTATGAGTGATGAAGTTCGGAGGAGTGAGCTTCATAGGAAACGGGTGCCTTAGTGTCTCGCCACATGTGCATCTTGCAATCTGGCTCTTCTTCCTTGCCTGTGTTAAGAAAATAAATGCTGCATACCGTGCAGAACGAGAGACGGGAACTGAGGCCCTGTCCGTGCCCACTTTGAGGAAGCAGGCATTCAGATATTCCGAGATTCAAGGTCACAAAAGTCAAACAATTCCAGTGTTTGGGGAGTGGGACAAGCCAAAATATTCAAGCTGTTTAAGTTAGGTCGTGTTTCAGTGAGTGTCGCTGCTCAGTTTTACACTCCATCAGAGATGTAGCAATGTGTAATCTGTTTGGGCTGTTGTGGCTGCCTACAGAAATACATGTTACTATTTAATTTTCAACAGTTGAAAGCTGGGGGTGATCTTAATATGATGAAACCCTCACTTGCTAGGAAATTATTGTGGGAGGGAGCAAACATAATACGTTCCCTTATTTCTACAACATCAGTTATCATCCTCATGAATGTGTATACACCCAGGAAATTTAGCATCCGACTGGGAGTAGGGTCCACTCAGCCATGACATTCCTGCTTCCGTGATGTAAGCAGCACAGTGCCAGCATCTTATCATTCTCCTATCTGTTGCTGTAGCTTTGGAAATCCATCCATTAACACCTATAGTTTAGGGAAAAAATAAAAACATACCTCATTCTAAAGTAACAGCAGGCATGTGATGTGATAGTTACAAGCTAGTGCCTTGTGCCATTACTCACAAAAGACTTGAAGTCAAATGTAGAGCTTCCGACTTTCCTCACCTGAGCAAGGTTTCTTCCCAATGTTAAATGAGAGGCAGGGTGACCAACACTAAGATGATGTTAAACCATGTTTTCATGGAGATTCCTAAGGATGTGGGAGATTCAATGAGCTCTACTCTTAAAACAGAGAGAATGCTGTGGTACAAATATAACATTTGGCAGGGAGAGCCAGTAAGCATTTCCATCCTCTGGATGGCATCATGTAACATCTCTGTTACAATCTTGCGTTAGATAAAACAGTTTGTGAAGTTTGAATATTGGTTGTGAACTTAGCTCAGCACTTTATATTTTATTGGTCCCAAAAAATACCAAAGGACTTTATCTTGGGAAACGGAGCTTGGTCAAGATGGAAAAGGATTCTTCTTCATTTAGGCCCTTTTAAGTTGATCTCTCTTCTTTCTTGTTTCCATTGTGAATCCTTCAGAGTGACAGAGGTAAGCATGCCTATTTGAGCTGAAACAAAACGTTACTGCTCCATTTGAGATCATTTGTGGTGATCTGGGCACCCATCACCATCAATAACAGCCCTGAGAATTAAACGCCCTTTCAGCTTAGCGATGGCATGCAAAAACTGTGTCCAAACAGTTGGGAGGCATCCACTTATTGGGATAGGACAAGAATTAAACAGGATTTAGGAATTAGGGGCAACAGCCTACACTTTATTGGTGGCTCGCCATGTGCGTGGATACTGGACACTCATCATGACATCTGCCTTGGGCATGCCTGTTGAAACCCGGGAATGAGAGCCAACTGTCCTGTGTGTAGGTTGCAGGGAACACTGGGTGAGGATGCATGTGCGAGAGGAAAGCAGTTGGATAAGTTTTGAATCTTCCCACTCTGTGAGTGGACTCAGACTCTCATCTTGGATTCAGTACAGCTCCCTCCTACAAGGTTAGGACTAGAGCTTTGCTTCCGTAGAGCTGCAGATACCTATTTCAAAGTGGAATACTCTGCTAAAACAGTTTCCATTGATTTCAGACTGAAAATGAATGATTATGAGTAAAATAAAGTGATGCAAAAATGGCGCTAAATTTCCATATTTGTGCCGCTAAACTTCCATATCTGTGCCGCTAAGTTTCCTAATCCATGCCGCAATATCCTGGGAGGTCTAATTATTGAATCAATGGTTGTATAAGTGCCTGTGTGGATGATTTAGTGGATGTGTGACTGACTTTATAAGTGAGTGATTATACGTGTCTCAGTGAATGTATGAGTGAGTGCTTAATTTGTGGGAATGGCTGTATGCGTCTGTCAGTTGGTCTGTAAGTGGCTCCATGGGTTGGTGAGTAAGTACATGAGTGGATGTATGGGTTATTGATTGGTTGTCTGAGTACATGCATGGATGTATGAGTGTGTGTGTGGGTGAGTGAGGGGATGTGTGAGTGGGTGAATCAGTGGCTGTAAGGGTTCATAAGTGCATCTGTGAGGGGGTGTACGTGTGACTGAGTGTGCGTATGGCTGTGTCAGTGAGTGAATGGATGTCTCAGTGGTATATGGGTGAGTAACTGCGTATGTCAAAGGCAGTATATGAGTGTTTGAGTATATAAGTGACTGTACGTGTGAGTGTGTGCTTGTGTCACTGACTGTATAGGTGAGTATCTGTATGAATAAGTGAGTTGGTGTGTGTATAACTTTATAGTTGAGTACGTGGCAGAGTGATTGACTCTATTGGTGAGAGAATAGGTGGGTGAGTAGCTCTATGAATGTCTGACTGTATGAGTGGCTCTATGGGTATATGAGTGGCTATGTCAGTGGCTGTATTAGTGAGTGAGTGGGTGTATGAGTGACTGTATGGGTGAGTGAGTGGATGTGTCTATAGACCTATGAATGAGTGAGTGGGTATGTAAGTACCGGTATTGGTGTATCAAGGGTTTCTAGAATGGTAGTGTGAAAGGTGAAGTGGGTGTGTGAATGGTTAAATGGAGTGTGAGTGGCTGCGTCAGAGATTCTGAGGATGTCATCAATGTTGTCATTTGAGATGTCATCAGTATGGTCCCTGACCATGTCATGCGTGATGTAATATGTAAGGTCATAAGCAGTGCACTGCGGGGGCACAAGTTATAGTTAGTTCAGGTAACTATAATTGCTAAATAGCTCTGGATTTGTAGGAGTGAAATGTCAGCCTAACTATGACGCCTCCTGTAACCTTTTGTTTTTTCAGAGAATTTCTAAGGTTTTTTAAATTCAATTTCCTAACTATAACGCCCCTGTAACCTTTGTTTTTTTAGTGAATTTCTAAGGTTTTTTAAATGCTAAATCCTCATAGTAACGTCCATGTAACCTATAATTTTGTTATTGAGTTTTTAAGGTTTTTTAATTGTATATGCTATCTGATGCCTCTATAGGAGGTATTTTTATAAGCTTGTATTTTCTTCAGTGGATTAATAAACTTTGTTTTTTTAACTTTTTTATTTTCATATTCGCGATCCCTACGGACACGTTGTGAAAACGAAAAAACAAAAGCAAACATTCAATGACCACCAAAACATCCAAAAATAATATGTATAAAAAACCATTCTGAACATTGCCCTACGCATATTACTATATTCATACTTCTTTGAAAGCATGTTTAAACTCATATTTTTGTACTAAGTGTCTTTAAAAAACATGTTTCAGACCTATTTTCAGTTTGTACGGTTATTCAGGACATCAAGACTACATTGTTAACTGCAGCGATCGCGCCTTTCCCGTGAAGTGAAAGTGAAAACACATACATGCATACACATTACAGTATTCTACACACTAGAGGTTTAATACTGTACACTTTAAACTCATATTTTTCCAGTGTAGTTCCAGAACAACCATCTCTGAAACCTATTTTTCGTTTTTGCGGTGATTTCAGAGATGGGGATGACGTCGCTCATTGTAGTCCCCTCGGTTACGTTACAAAAGCAGAAATCAGAAGCAGGATTCCAATGGCCACCACCACATTAAAAAATTATAACTATATAATTTATTCTCATCTTAACAGTAGATGACTCACTGTATAAATAACTCTATAAAAAACATTTACCAAAATCTCAAAATCACTATAAGAATGTGCATTAATGATTCATCAATATTCGTGCCAAAATTGATATTCACGATGTCCCCGTGATGGTACACAGGGGCCGCTCTGGAGGTCACAGAGTTGTCACACGATTAAAAAACTATTTTGGAAACAAAACTTGTGTCACTAACACTTCCATTTCTCAACAATGGGGTCAGAGTATCTCCACCCTGACCCCTTATGTGGGCTTGCACACACATTTTCCACTCGGGCACCGTTCCCGATAGATAAAAAGGTGGGCGCAACTTTCTATGCAGGTTGCGTCCAGTCAAGCAGTGCTTTCACGTTGGGGTGTGCATTTGCAAATCATCGCGAAACCGCCGCGAAATATCAGCGGCTAGAGATATCACTATAATTTCTAACTTACATTTGTCAAAACCTACTGAACAGATTTACACCAAATACGCAAAAGGCACTTTCTTGAACCGACATGTGCCAGGGGTTCGGGCTGTAGAGGTGGCTAAATGTTCCTATGGGAATTAACATTTCAATCGCAACTTTATTTCGTCCCCAAATTCTTGGTCCTCACTGCATGGATCACCCCCAATCAATAGTCCCCACTGTGACACTTTTTTGGCAAAATTTCATGCAGATTGGTCAAAAGACGCCAAAGCGAAAGCCAAGTCAAAAAATGCTTTTCTTATGGAAACTAGGCCCTACCTATAACTACCTACTGGCGACCGCCAGTATGTAATGTGTGTGTGTGTGTGTGTATATATATATACATTTATTCACTGAAAAAACCATAGGTTTCAGGGGCATTATAGTTAGTTGGACATTTCACTCATACAAAACCATAGAAATTCCCCCGTTATAGTTAGTTCAGCTAACTATACCTCGCGTGCCCGCGGATCACTGACATAATATCGACGACACAAATATCGAGATACACAAATATCGAGTCAAAAATATCGATTGACAAAATATCGACTCCCTATCTTCAAACAGGTAAGTACCAAAATATCGACTCCAAAATATCGACTTACAAAAATATAGACTGTCAAAATATCGATTTTTTAAAATGTCTTAAAAGTAAGTTAAAACTAATATAGTAATAAATATATTTAATATAAACTTAGAAATAATTATTAAAAAAATATAATTTTAATAAATAATTTATATAATTAAAAAAATTATATCACCAAAAATTACACACACACATATATATATATATATATATATATATATATATATATATATATATATATATATATATATATATATATATATATATATTTAAACATATTATTAAATAAACATATATAACATTTTAGAAAATGTTTAAAATTTATTGTTACAACTATAGTGAGTTCAACATTAGCAAAAGTGTTGGATAGCGTAGAGGTAACATTTACTACTCCCACTCCAGTGGGTGCAACAGTAGGGAAAGCGCTGGATAGCGTAGAGGTTAAAATTACTATTCCCACTCCAGGGATGTATGACGTTACAACGCATACTTTTACAACGCCTACCATTACAACAAAACTTTTACAACGCAAAAACTTTTACAACGCATACATTTACAACGCAAGATTTTACAACGCATATACCTTTACAACGCATACCATTACAACATAAGTATTGGTAAGTATATAATAATTTTTTGAATATAAATTAATAAAAAATATTATAATATAATTTAATATAATTTAATTTTATTAAATAAATGTAATTTAAATGTAATTTTACCTTATTTTTACAAAGTACCCCTGTACCCCAAAAACCCAGAACTGACCCTGAACCCTAAAAATACCCCTTTACCCATAAACTGAAAACTGACCCTGAACCCTAAAAATACCCCTTTACCCGAAAACTGAAAACTGACCCTGAACCCTAAAAATACCCCTTTACCCAAAAACTGAAAACTGACCCTGAACCCTAAAAATACCCCTTTACCTACAAACTGAAAACTGACCCTGAACCCTAAAAATACCCCTTTACCCCAAAAACTGAAAACTGACCCTGAACCCTAAAAATACCCCTTTACCCAAAAACTGAAAACTGACCCTGAACCCTAAAAATACCCCTTTACCTACAAACTGAAAACTGACCCTGAACCCTAAAAATACCCCTTTACCCCAAAAACTGAAAACTGACCCTGAACCCTAAAAATACCCCTTTACCCAAAAACTGAAAACTGACCCTGAACCCTAAAAATACCCCTTTACCTACAAACTGAAAACTGACCCTGAACCCTAAAAATACCCCTTTACCCCAAAAACTGAAAACTGACCCTGAACCCTAAAAATACCCCTTTACCCAAACACTGAAAACTGACCCTGAACCCTAAAAATACCCCTTTACCCAAAAACTGAAAACTGACCCTGAACCCTAAAAATACCCCTTTACCCAAAAACTGAAAACTGACCCTGAACCCTAAAAATACCCCTTTACCTACAAACTGAAAACTGACCCTGAACCCTAAAAATACCCCTTTACCCCAAAAACTGAAAACTGACCCTGAACCCTAAAAATACCCCTTTACCCAAAAACTGAAAACTGACCCTGAACCCTAAAAATACCCCTTTACCCAAAAACTGACAACTGACCCTGAACCCTAAAATTAAAATATTTATCAATTAATCAATTATAATTAATTACCAATAATATTTTAATTAATTACCAATTAATAATTAATTAACAATTAATTTTTTAAAAATATCAATAAATAAATTAACATATTTAATTAATTATAATTAAATTACTTCCCACCCTATTCCCCTATAAACCCACAACCCGCTACAGAAAATAAATTACTAAAATTAAAATATTTATCAATTAATCAATTATAATTAATTACCAATTATATTTTAATTAATTACCAATTAATAATTAATTAACAATTAATTCTAAATTATTATCAATAAATAAATTAACATATTTAATTAATTATAATTAAATTACTTCCCACCCTATTCCCCTATAAACCCACAACCCGCTACAGAAAATAAATTACTAAAATTAAAATATTTATCAATTAATCAATTATAATTAATTACCAATTATATTTTAATTAATTACCAATTAATAATTAATTAACAATTAATTCTAAATATATATCAATAAATAAATTAACATATTTAATTAATTAGAATTAAATTACTTCCCACCCTATTCCCCTATAAACCCACAACCCGCTACAGACTTATATTACACAAAAAATAAAAATTATTATTAACTTACCTTAAATTCGATATTTTTGTTGTCTATATTATGTCTAGTCGATATTATGTCCATTCTATATTTTTGATTCGATATTATGTCCATTCTATTCGATATTAATTTTCTCTAGTCAATATTTTTGTTGTCTATATTATGTCTAGTCGATATTATGTCCATTCTATATTTTTTACTCGATATTCTGTCCAGTCGAAATAATTGACTCGATATTATGACTGTACACCGTGCCCGCAATGCACTGCTGATAACATCACATATTACATCACACATGACATGGTCAGTGACATCACTCATGACATCACTGATGTCATCTCAAATGACATCACTGATGATATCATCCAGTGAATTTGTGTTTTTCTGAAAATTAAATATGTTTTATATATGTACATCTCAAGGTCAATGGAAGAATAAATGGGTATATAAGTGTCTAAATGGGGAAAAAACATTGTAAAATTGATAGTATAACTGACTGATTAAGTGTATCTTAGTGAATACATGGGTTAGTGAGTAATGTTTAAATATGTAAATATCTGTATCAGTCTCTCACTTTGTGTATAAGTGGCTGCATGGGTTGGTGAGTAGCTACATGAGTGTCTATATGGGTTATTAGTTGGTTTTTTGAGTATCAGTAGGAGTGTCAGAGTCTATATGGTTCAGTTGGGGGTATTACTTAGTGCATAGATGCATGAGTGAGTGACTCACTGTATGTGTTGAAGACAGCATGTATGCAGGACTATATGGGTGAATGAGTGTGTGTATGGGTGTGTTAGTGAGTGAATGACTATCTCAATAGTGTCTTTATGAGTAACAGACAACAAAAGAAGAGAGGTCCGGTCATATACAAAGCTACCAAATATATGAGCAAGGAGATAAGTGGTCAATATTAATCACAGGTACTCCATTTGAGTAGGAAAGCCCTCACACACCGACCTAGTCAGTGTCATGCTTCATCATCGGGCCCCACCGAAGAGACCGAGTGTCTCTTCGGTGTGCTGCGACGCCAGAAATACTGCGGAGCTGGTCGTGTGGGGAGGACGTGTTGTGGAGATTGCTAAATTAAAAGTGACTGAGGGTATCGAAAAACTTTTAATGAATGATCCCTAAGACACGAGTAAGTGGTATATGTGTCTGAATTTAAAGGCCAAGGTTTTTAGGATATTGAATAAATTCAGCTAAATACCACAAGTTTATTAAAATCAGTCAACATGTTTCTGCCTTATCTGTGGTATATATTCACCATGGCATTCTTCAGGACTATACCCCGGCGGTATGGACACTCTAATAGTCCACCCTAACCTGGGGACGTGTAAGTGAAAAAAGGAAAAGTGAAAAAAGTGCTTAAAAATTAGAAGAGCAATTGCTCATTCCAAAAAACCCAAAAATTCAAGGGTGTATCAGCACCTGTAAAAGAAAATGACAAAGACAAACAGATAATGACATACATACGATTAGTTTATGTCAGCGTAGTCTTATTATAGTGCTCATAAGATGGTGGCAAACCTTTGTGTGCACACACAATAACTGATATCTTATGCACCATCCAAATAGCCCCTAGGGGTATTATACATGCTAAGAGGTGAAGTGCTAAAGGTGATTAAAAAACTACTATGGTAGTGCTTTGGGATAAAAACACGGTGTGGATTCTCCATGAAGAGGGATCAATTTGACCAAACGGTCGGTGTCCCCTTAGGATGGTAATTATGGAGAAAATCTCACTTTAAAACAGGGCGCTACTAGCACCATGGGTCTCGGGAGGAGGATTGGAGCGCGCTTGGCACATCCTAGGAAAAGAAAGGAGGTACATGTCAACAGAACCCAACCAACACACAGGTACTTAGCTTATGGTCATTATGAATGGCGTTCCGCTGGTGATCCAGACTCACGCCCTCTGCGCTCACAACCCGCTTCTCAACCTGCAAGAATCCTCTGAACCGGACCCCGACGATGGAGAGCGGGGCCGGTAAAGGTGTTTAAGAGCGCTTTGCTTCAGTGTGCGCGCTCGATTCCGGGTTGGGCGTGTCCCGCCCAGGTCGAGGCCTGGAACGCATACGCCCACTAAGGCGGGACGCGCCCAGGATCAAGACGAGGCTTGGAATAATGGACCTATCCCTGCGCGATGGCCACAGAAAGGCTGGTGGTTGTCAGGGCAACCGTGGTTGCTCTATGTTTACGGGGAAGGTTCTGGGAGACAGATTTGATAAAAAGGGGGGCGGATTATTTATTATAGTTCGGCGGAAGACCTTAATCCATGAGTGTCAACTGTTAACAATCATTAAGCAAGCAATGCCAGAGCAGAAGACGAGTGTTCCATCATTCTTGATATCAGAGCACCGCTTACAGTGTGGGTGTGAGTAGAAAGTGTCATTGCAGAGTGTCATTGCAGAATTTCACGCACTGTCAAGTCCCTGCGAGGTGAATCGGACCTACAGGGGACAAGATTAAATAATTGCACATTATGTAGAAACCATGAGTAACTACATATGTTTTAAACTAGTATATGTGAGTATTGGTGTATGTGAGAGTGAGCGATTGGAAAAGTTCCTGTATAAATAAGTATGTGTTTCTATAAGTGATTCTTTGTAAGTTTCTGTAGAAGTAAGTGTGGTGGTGTGTGTATAATAAGGGTGGGCGGCCAGCTACGCTCCGTGCACGGAGTGCACGTAGTGCCGTCTCCTACGCATTTTGCGTAGCGGGCGTAGCCAGGCGGCACTACGCGCGCTCCGCAGACGGTGTGTAGCCGGCCGCCACCCGCCTCCCTCCCGCCCTCCCTAAATACTTAAATAAAAGGATAGTAAGCTTTTTAAAACACTTACCTTGTCTGCCGCGTCCCCGGGGCTCCCTCTCGCCAACCCGCGATTCGCGCCGCCATTTCAGATACTAATGCGCATGCGCGGGCGGCCGCGCATGCGCATTTCTCATGAGAAATGCGCATGCGCGGGCGCCCGCGCATGCGCATTAGTATCTGAATCGGTGGCGGCGCGAATCGCGGGACGGCGAGAGGGAGCCCCGGGGACGCGGCAGACAAGGTAAGTGTTTTTAAAAGCTTACTATCCTTTTATTTAAGTATTTAGGGAGGGCGGGAGGGAGGCGGGTGGCGCGTAGTGGGGCTACGCGGAGTGCGCGGGTGGGCGTAGTTCTGTGCCCACTTCGCGTAGCTCCGCGGAGCCCCACTCCGCACACTACGCCCAGGGTTAGTGTATAACTGTATATGCAATTAAATGGATGCTTGATACTTTGTTTGCACATGTGACTATGTGTGTGAGTAACTCTATGGATGAGTGGCGGTGTGTAACAGGATGTATAGGTGTATGAGTACATATGATGAGTGAGTACATGTATGAGTGACTGTATAGGACTGTTGGTGAATGAGTGGATGTGTGTGTAGATCATAGAATTACTGAATAGGTGTGTTGTAACTGGTATTGGTGTGTCCATTGTTTTGAAAATGTTAGTTTCTATTTTTGAGTGTATCAAAGGTCATATTAGGGTAAGAGGAGGTCTGCCACTCTATCACAAGGATGATGTCATCAGTGATGTCATTTGAGATGTCATGAGTGATGTCATGACTGATGTCACTGACCATGTCATGAGTGATGTAATATGTGACGTCATCAGCAGTGCACTGCAGGCGTGCAACTTATAGTTAGCAGAACTAACTATAACGGGGGAATTTCTATGGTTTTGCACGAGTGAAATGTCCAACTAACTATAATGCCCCTGAAACCTATGATATTTTCTGTGAATTTCGAAGGTTTTTTAAATGCTAATTTCAAACTATAACGTGCCTGAAACCTATGGTTTTTTCAGTGAATTTCGAAGGTTTTTAAATGCTAATTTCTAACTATAACGTGCCTGAAACCTGTGGTTTTTCCAGTGAATTTCAAAGGTTTTTTAAATGCTACTTTTTAATTATGCCTAAAGAGGTACAACATGTGAAAAAGAAGATAAAATGTACAGAAAGAAAAAAAAGAAAAGCAGAAAGAAGCAACAGAAGTATACAACGACAAAGAAAAGTGCAGGAAGAAGAAGAGATGTGCAGAAAGAAGCAACAGAGGAGCAGAAAGTCCTCCTGTGCCCACAACTTTTTCAGACGGGTACTGGTGGTAACTGAATCTGACTAACCAGGCCTTAGAATACAGTGAAAACACCTACATACACTAGGGAACACTATGCGTTGGGTACCCCTGTGATTAGCTTGACCTCCTCTGTAAGACCCTAGTACATAATAGGGCAGGGGGATTAAAACTACCTCTTACAATGTGCCACACTGTTGAAGGGAGGGAGGTGCCTGAGGTGACATGTGTGCAAACACGCCCTGTGACCATTTTAATTTTGGTGATAAAGTCCCCTTGAATCCTGAGTGTCGAACTAGCCCACCAGGTATCTCCAGTAAGCACCACAGAGCTGCGTTGGGGCACGGCCTGGACTACCTCTAAATATTCAGTGAACAATTATGCACAATTACTACAAATAGAAAGAACTGTGTCCTCTTAGCCCTGGTACTAAAAGGGAGTTGGATGATTCTGGGCCAATTCACAAAGGTTTTTAAGAGTAAGTAAAAGAATACTCTTTTAGTACTGCTTATCGTACTCAAAAATGCTTTTGTGAATCTGCTTTTCCGTCTTACAAACACATCCCTAATTATTGGATAATGAAGAAAAAACTATTGAACCATTATTTCTAAAAGATTGTATTTGGGTCTGTAAACAAAGTAGCAGATGTTTTCTAAAGGGTGCTTTGCAAGGAAATTGCGGCTTAATTGATTACATTATTCTGTCCATTTTGTAGTGTAATTACATTTATATATCACCTACTACCTCTAATGAAACTGTGAACCGCTTTATGCTAGGCAGCATGCTGCTCTGGAACTGAAGTTAAGTGAAGGACAGTGGTTATTTGTTATTTTTGGTTACTGGGGTCAGTCTAGTGCTCTCAAGGAGACCATTCCATGCATTTGCTCCAGTTTCTATGGGATATATTAAAATGATAGGGATAGATGTCATCATAAGTGGAAGTTATATGAGTACAAGTACAAGATTTGTTGTGATTAACAGATAGATTAAATTTGGTATTTCTAGTTTAACATCAGTTTTAGAGAGCTACAGGAAACGCAGGGATTATTGGGCCCAACCGTGGGAGTGAAAGCCTTTTACTCCTGATGCCCCGGGAACCGACCTACTATTGATCCTGAGCAACTGAGCCCAATCCCCCCATCAGCACTTGACTCTCTGGAATAGCGTGGTCCATGCAGTCCACGGCTCCATCTGGGAAAGATGAATACAGGGGAATGAACACAGAATCACAACTCAAAATGCCTGCAGCAACACCAATAAACCATTGTTAAGCCAAATAGTCACTTTTAATAAAAAAATAAGTTTTTTTATCTACTGCTAACAGCATAAAGGAATAATAAGACATTCACAAACAACTACACAATCTCCCTAAGGTTGGGGCACTAGTGGTTTCTACTTGCTCGAGCGATAGTGGTTGTTGCCCATTCACTAGAGGCAACATCCAGGATATACCCCACTTGTTGTCCAAGTCACAAGAGTTCACTCTGACTCTGTTCTGAAGTCAAAGGTGTTCAATCTCTGATGCCCTATCTTGCCAGTACATTTCCCTAGGGTTGAATGGCCTGAATTCAGTCTTACCCTCATCAGTAGGCCCTAAGGGTCCGGAGTACCTGAGCGAGCCCCCGCTGTAGGTATTGGAGTAGGAGAAGATGGTCTATGTGAGTTCAGTGCACACAACCCAAGCAGGCTGCACTTGCTGGGTCCCGATCTCCTCACACGCAGTTGTGCTCCAGTGGCAATCAGCAGTTTCTTGCAGTTGTTTATTGCAGGTAAGTGTTATGGTCTCTCCCACCACAGGGGGCAGATGGAAAGAAGTTCCCAGTGCTGATCCCTTATCCAACAGTAGATGCGAGGAGGGTGGTTCCCACGGCAGCCTCACTCCACTGACGATACTCTGACGATACTCTGGGACTCTGGGACAGTACACACTCTGTCTAGTTCTGATGACCCCGTCTGGCATATGGGCTCACCAGGTCCCTACTGTACATGGGCAGAACAGATGTCCACACGGAAGACCTTCTTGGCAGATAGGTTTGCTATTTTGTTAGCTGCACACAGCCTCATCAGCACAGCGTTCAGCAAAGTTCTTGTTTGGCAGCCCCTCCTGGCATACAGTATTGCCGATCTTCAGCTGCACAAGATCTCCAGCCCGATCAGCATAGCAATCACCATGGCTCACTTCACAGCGGCCTTCCCCTGGCATACGGGGGTTGTTAACTTTGTCCTGCACACAGGCAATGACCTTATCGGTGCAGCGGTTGTTTCCTCACACCTCGCAACGGGAGCCCATTCAACAGGATTCCACACTAGACATCGCTCCCTTCAATGCTCTCCACTTCCTTCCAGGGCACACAGGTCTAGGCAAGCAGGCAAGCAATGGTGCTCCAGGCTGAAGGGCAGGTGGCCTTGGATTCCCTGGGTGATGTCCTTCACTGGCTCCTAGTGGAAAAAAGAATCATTTTCAAATCACAAGTGTCTTGCCTATAAGGCACTTCAGGGTAAAGGACCACTATATCTGAGATCGCACTTGAAATGGTACCTACCAGCCAGAATTCTCAGATAATCTTACTCAAAACTGCAACAAATACCCAAGTATAAGCAGGTTCGCTGGTGAGGCAGAAACTTCCTACTGGGAACAGCTAAAACCTGGAACCACCTGCCAATGTCGATAAAAAACAGTACCTGACTCCTGTCCTTCAGAAGATTACTGAAAACATGGCTCTTTTCAAACACGGGTTATGGAACCTTATAAGGAGCATCTTCAGTCCCACCACCTCATATGTCCAGCCAAATCCAGCACCAAGACACCTTCGGGCATATGCGCGCTATACAAGTCGACAAATCAATCAATCAAAGAGACTAGAAAACCTTGAGCCTCAATCGTGGTCACAGGCAGAAGTCTTGACGAGCTTCCCCTCCTCACACAGCCTGTCTGGCTGACTGCCATGTGACAATTTAAGGGTCTGAAGCTCCCCTTCTTACAGTCCATTTCCAGACATCAAATGTGGTTTAGAGCCTTGGTCTCTGAAGTTTATGTTGGGAGTATGCATCTTTTGCAGTGCCCACTACTCTGCCGTTTCTTCCTCCCAAAAAGCAGTCTGTTACAGCAGGGTGTCTCCTAAGCTGAGAGCCCCAAAACACAAGCTGTGGGAGTGACTATAGTTCATACCTGGATGACATCCACAGTGATTTGTGCATCAGAAGATTAGCCCAAACCCTGCTCTTTTTGATTTTCCTATCTGCCCTATCTCCTTCCTGAGGTGTGCACAGGACCCTTTCTTGTGACTACTCACTGAATCAAAGAGTAACCTTTAGGAGTGCAGGGGAAGCTTGGATCTTCCTACTCCAGTATGTGTTTCACCCAGCATACAGGAATTGCAGCAATACACAAATCTGTCTGAGGGGATTCCTCTATTTCCTCTCCATGTTTCAACATGCAGGCCTGAGACTCCCAAAATGGAACCCACGGTCTTCCATGTATTGTACCAGTCACAGGCACATATAAAAACAGTGCATGTATACATCACATACACACTGAACAGCACTGTAACCTTCCTGCACTGCACCACTTATAGGCACACGTGTACATCCATTCCATACATTTAACATGCAAACCGTGCACAGCACAACATCCTTCATGTAGTGCACCACTTACAGGTACACATACACTTAACATATATATTCAACACTCACCAACTGTCCAGCACTAAACCCTTCGAGTATTGTACCACTCATAGGCACACATACACCCACCACATGCATTATCCCTGTGTTGTACCATTCCCGGGCACATATACACTCAGTACAGATACACCACGCATGTGCTGTGCAGCACTACACACCAAACCAATGTAGGTAAAGGGTGAATTAAGCACACAGCAACTGAACTTTACCTGAGGAAGCCTATAGGCCTTGACGCAGGTTAAAAATGACCTGTTCACTCCTGCTGATCACTACAAGGTATGCTGTCACCACCACACTCATGCTGCTTAACTTCTGCTGAAGGCAGCAGCCTTCCACCACTATGACGGTAGAGCTTTGGGCGCCCTTCCTAGTCCAACAAGACCACAATCCGTGAGACAGGCCAATGTCCATGTTTGCCTAAGGCAACAAAAATCAGCATTAAGGATACAGACATCACTACAGGCGGGGCACTCAGGGCAGGGTAAAGATCCATTACCATGCGGAAGCCCTTTCTGTCCCAACAGCTGGGTTGTAGGAGTGTGGTTTCAAAGGAGACGTTGTGGTACACGTAAAGAGGTGTGGGAATTTTAGACAAAAAACAATATTCGAGATTAAAGCAAACATTAAAGCGAACATGCATGCAAGTTAGAGTAATTTATAGTCTGAGAACTGAGACAAGTAAAGAATGGGGAGTAAGTAGAGGGGCATTCGAAAGAAAACAAGGAGAGGCAACTTAGGGACGTTTTACATCAGGTCAACTTTTCAGGCAGGGTTTTCAGAATATATAAGTGTTTTTTAGAGAGAGCATGTAATATGAGCATACAAAACTATATTTTCCAAAACTGGGCTGATTAGTGATAATTCATCAATGAAGCACCCATTTATAGTTCCTCACATTATGTTATTCCCTATATATTATTGATCAGTTACATAGCACACAGTGCCATGGGCGTCCGCAGATATTTTTCCAGGGGAGGGGGGGCAAAATGTTAACGTCATCACCACCCTCCGACGTGTGTGCCAGGTGGGGCACAAGAAACACTGGGGCGCAGGAGGAGCCATGGGGGGCAGGAAGCAGGCCGCATATGATCTCATACACCATAGGGTTGTTGTGCCACAGCCATCTCTTTCTTTTGTGGCACCCCAAAATCCATACCTGCCCTGGTCCCTAAAATTACCCCCTAGCACCCCAAAACTCATACCCACCCTGAGCCCTAACATTACCCCTGCCCCCCCCAAAACTCATACCCGCCCTGAACCCTAAAATCACACCCCTGGCACCCCAAAACCCATACCCACCCTGAACCCTAAAATTACCCCCTAGCACCCCAAAACCCATACCCACCCTAAACCCTAAAATTACACCCTGCCCCCCAAAACTCATACCCACCCTGAACCCTAAAATTACCCCCCTGGCACCCCAAAACCCATACCCACCCTGAACCCCTAAATTACCCCCCTGGCACCCCAAAACTCAAAACCCATACCCGCCCTGAACCCTACAATTTCACCCCTTGCACCCCAAAACCCATCCCCACCCTGAACCCTAAAATTACCCCCTTGGTACCCCAAAACCCATACGCACCCTGAATCCTAAAATTATCCCCCTGGCACCCTAAATCCCACACCCACCCTGAGCCCTAAAGTTACCCCCTGGCACCCCTAAAGCTGAACACTACATTCTGATTGTGTATCACGTCGTTTCGCCGCTCAGGAGCATCTGCTGGTCCGGATCTGCTCGCCCTGGTCCGGTTCTGCTCACCCTTCTCTGGGGCTGTTCTGCCTGCCCTGTCCCTCTTCCGGACCCACCGAGCCTGCCTCCGTGCACACTGCCTGGACCTACTCTGTCTGGCCTGGTTCTTTCTCCTTGGGACCTGCTGTCTTCACTGGCGGAGTTAGGACACAGATCTCACTTCTCTGAAGCAGCTCTCCCTCATCCAGACCCCCCACTCCGCCTCCACTTGCTCTCTCATCTTCCTTCCTCCCTAATTCTTGGTCTCTCTTTCCCCACTGCTTCTCTCTCTCTTTCTCTCTCCCTCTTCGTTCAATCTCACACCCCACTGTATCCGTCTCCCCGACCCCACCAAGTCTTTCTCTGTCCTCCCTCTCTCTTCCTCCTCCTCATGTCGGTGATAGGGAGCCCGGGGCCCTCTCTGAAAATGCGAGCTGGAGGTGACCTTAAGTGTGAACGCACCAAGGTGTGAACCGGGAGAAGAGGCGGGGGAGGGGGTGGGCGGCAGGTAGAGGGTCAAAGGGGACACTGGCTCTCAGAGAGGTGAGAAGGGGCGGGGAGCAGCCTGAGGACAAAAACAACACTAGAGCAAGAGGCAGACGCTTCGCGGGAGCCTGGTGTTGTAAAATGAAGAAACTCACACTTCTTAGCACAACAAAGGGCGCCTTTCACTAGAGCCAAGAACCTGACCCATCGCGAACAAACTGTATAACAAAAAAGGGGATAGCCCTAATACTCCGACCGCATCTGGGCATTAGAAACTTGGAAATACAAAGAAAATATGCATCGGAATCAATACTTCAATAAACATTAACTGGATAGGAAAATATTAATTAATAATTCCACAGAAATGATTTCTCACATTTATTTGTTTTGAATAAATGTCACCAACTCAAACTGTAGTTCTCCATATTTCTTTTTTATATATATACTTGAGAACAATTGAAAAACAGTACATACTTTCAAATAACTAATAAAATATGTAGCCAGAGGTTATTTATCCAATCGATAGTCAAAAAATCCTTAAAGCTACCCTAATCAGTAATATAGATGCTATTCATATGTAAACAATGGCATTCTGTCAAGAGATCGCCCCGTGTTCTCATAGGAGAGTACAACAATGGACTACCGGTTTTTTTAGTCCTTCTCTCAATCTTTTTTGTACTCTCACACTTATTATATAATTTCTTTAATATTTTATAGGGCTTCGCCAATCAAGGTCGACACGTTTCGGCCTGACATATCTTAGGCCTCATCAGGACTGGGGTAATAAGCTGGGTAGATATATAACGCGATGATGCAATATCTAACGCGAGGTTAAAGACCCCCGCGTTTCCGCTCAGGAATGTCACTTGCTTGGCTTCCAATAAAGTTCTTACGATTCTTTGACGCGGTTCCGGTATATTTACTACCCCAGGTCACGTGTTTCAAATGTTGTTTGTACTCTGTTTCTTTTTTCCTCTATCTATCTCCGGCTCACTTTGTATTCTCCTGCGTAGCTTGTAGTCGCCATACTATTTCTGCTTCCGTAACCGGCTTTCTTCTAAAACCCATCACGAACAAACAGCAGCCACCGGAGAAACCAGCAGTGTCATGAAAACAACAAAGGACAGAGACAGACAACTGTTGCTGAAACCTGGAAGTACAACTTACACCTTTAACAAAAGGTAATTCCTGATGCAAGCACCACATGCCAGAACACTATAAATATATAAATCTCCCATCAATGCACACCTGAGAGTGAATAAAAACATGAGCAGCAAACTAAGGCAGTGACTGACAGACACTAAGCATGGGCGTCCGCAGGGGGGTGGCAAGGAATGGTGCTTCAGGGGGGCAAGCGCCCCTCCTTGCCCCCCCCCCCTGCGGACGCCCATGAGCACACCCCACAAACTGAAGTTGGGGTTCGTGGCTCACTTATGAAAACCCAGTAAATTACCCAATGTCCTCATCTCACCAGTGAAATAAATGATATGCCTCTGTTTAAAATCTTTAAAATGTACATATACTAACAATAATGCACACAACATCTGTTCTTTGACATGTGCCCTTGCTGGTCAAAGCACAGCTGATGTCTGTCCCTCAGCATGCAGTGGGCTAACCCCAAACAATTATAGAAAAGGCCATGTCTTATTCAGTAGGATTTATTCTCTCGTTTGAATTCGAAAATAAGCTATATGTTTTCATACATTAACAAATCAGGTTAGCACTTGTAACAGCAGATTTCCCTAATCACCAGTGTCTTGCACAGACTTCTAACGTGAGGAATCAAAAGTATCATAACTTTTTAATAAACTAAAATTATTTGTGTGTGACTGTCAAATTGCGATTATTGTCATTAAATGCTCTTAGAACGTCTCTCGTGTACCCTGAAAAAAAACTCTCCAAAAAAGTGCTGTACAAAAAAGGAAATCTCTTGCCAACATCAGACATGGAAAGCCGTCAATGGCAACTGTCTTAAAGTCCTATTTTGAGAATATTGGCACCGCTCATCATTCTCTCATCAGTAGTTACTGCTCCTGCCTTGCCTTTGTGGATGACATCCCTCTTCAATAATTACTGTCCAACAGAGACTCCTACCTTCCACTGTCAAGCAGAGACTCCTTCGCCCTACTTTCTTCTTCCCCATTATGCTGGTTTGGGCTGAGCTGCTTGAGTAGCGGTGCTACTTCAGCGGGTGCCGGGGTAGCGGACCACTTATCGGGAGGGAAGCAGTCTAGTTCATCGCCGCAGTCCAAGGCTGTTACTGTCATTAGGCAGGTATGGAAAGTTGTCTGAAGGGCAGAGCGACGGTTGTTTATAAAGAAACTTGCTGTTCATCACCTTGCGAATGAAAACGTGCGCGTGTCTCTTTTAACAGGAGTTTCAGAAGAGGCAGAGCACTGCGCGACTTCCCCCGCCTCCTGATGGTTGGAGGTTGCAGATTAGTTTCATCATAGTGTGGCACAGCCTGTGCTGGAGGTGGAGGGGGTGCAGGGCACAGAAGTCGGAGAACTGACTTCAGGCAATTGAAAGCAGGACTTTCGGTCTGCGGAGGTAAAGCCAGCAAAAAAGCAAAAACAAAATATCTACTAAGGGTCCTTTTAACAGTTTAACCAAGGCACACAAAATGGACAAATCATGTTCAACTCCCCCGAATTACTGGGCTCCTGTCTGAACCCACACAGGCACTATTTCTCTGTGCCTTTCCATACTATCTTTTCTCATGGACCGAGATCAGTACCCACATCATTGCATCTAAATATCCCTATAGGATGGCACGTTCACTGCTAAAACCTTCTAAAGGAAAAATTGGCGTTATTTTAACGTATTCCCGATTAGAACCTCTTCTTCCTTCACGAAAATTTAATGATGATATTTAATTCCCCAGCGTTTTCCTTCAGATGTCCCTTTTATCTGGTTTTAAATGTAGGAATGCAGGCTTTCTGCCGACCTTCCTTCTAAACCTTCTTTCTTAAGCTCTCGTTGTCTATCTTTATCGGTGCCTGTCAGTGTCCATGTTGTAGTTACCCGCCCCATAAATAACTATTCTAGTAAGAACCTCCTCGATTACTGCGCCACTCCCTAGAATGTAATTTACACAAGGCGAAAACTCAGACTCCGTAGTTATGGAGTGATTTCCTGCATAGAGCACAAGTTCCGCATTCGCTCAAAAACCGCCCAAAACAAGCCGCGACCCACATAACAACAAGGACTGATTAAACATGCTTAGCATAGCGTCCTGCCCAAAACATGTGCTGCTTCTGTCATTGTAGCCAGATAAATAATGCAACGAGTAACAATACAAATACAACAAGCCTGGAATATTAGCTTTGTCACTTGTTGTTAGCTGCTAAATAACCAACAACTGTGGCTTCGTTGTACATAACATTGAAAATGGCTTAGTTCTGTAATGAGGAAACTGTGAAAGAACTATAATGGGTCCCTTCGAAGGCAGTGAAGCGGGGTACTGCGGCAGCCGTAAGATTTTTTTTTCCACCGTCAGGGCAAACATGGAGAGCTCAATAGAGACCTGTCTCAGCACCTGTGAAAAGTAAAGCAGGTGCATTGAGACACTATTTTAAAAAACAGGACATTTATCTGTTTAACCCGGACACTGAGCAAAAACAGGGACATTTCTTTAATTAGTAGCAAAGTGTGGGACACTGCTCCAAAAACCAGGTCCGTCCGGGGACAACCGGGACGTCTGGTCACCCTAACTATGTTGTGTATTTCCTTCTGCTGGAGCAAGGTCTTGTGAAAAAGGAGACTTGCTCAGATGCAATCTTCTCATGTAACCGCTAACCCCATATTAAAACTTGATAGTGGAAATAACATGCATTTACACAACACTTGAGTATAAGACTGAAGCTTGCCTATGTGTTTTACTAACCAGTAACTCGAGAGTGATGCTAAGATGATCGCTAACTGAAATTCTTTAGTGCGCATGCATCTACTGCACCTACGTAGTGTGAAGTATCTATGCTTGGAGGGAAACTTTCTGCACTTGCGCAGTAGCTAACAAGATGGCCGCTTGAAACTCACATGCTTGCCACCTGCTTGCTGAAAAACTAAGTCCAGCTATTTTGCTACTGCTAATGCGGGAAGAATAATATTAAGTAAATGGGATTAGAGTAGAAACAGTGAAACCATGTATTTTTGATTTTAACATTTGTCTTTTTGACTTTTTCAATAGTGCTGCTTATTATGGGCCTGCCGTTGTAAGCCACAGTCCATTCCCTCTCATTCTGCTACGCATGCGTGATG
This sequence comes from Lissotriton helveticus, assembly GCF_964261635.1. Classification (NCBI taxonomy): domain Eukaryota; kingdom Metazoa; phylum Chordata; class Amphibia; order Caudata; family Salamandridae; genus Lissotriton; species Lissotriton helveticus. The sequence continues at coordinate 877,875,737 of NC_136071.1, read as the reverse complement.
CAACCTAGATGGAATAAGCCATGTTAACTTGAACATCGGTCATGGCTGAAAATTGTTACTTTCATGTGAACCGGAATGACAGTCCACTGAAATGCCTGAGAACTACTGTTTTTATTCCTAAAATTGTGACAATTACTTTGTAAATACGGGTGGGAATAAAGTCTGATGTATAAAAGTTAAGGGGTGGGATTTTAAGCAAAGAACTGAAATATATATATATTTTTTAAAACCTTTATTTTTGGTATTTTTCCTTATTTGAACATAGTACAAATTCACATCCCCCATCTTACATCAGCATGGTACATTTTGCAATTCGAGTGTAATCAGTATAATCCCCGCACAGGCAATGTATTTTTATGTGTATTCCAACAAAAAGCATATTCAAGGTATCTATAATATTTTGCATGTAATACCCACGTCATTTCCAACTATCGTGTATGACCCACATTGCGAGACATCCTGCACCAATCCCACCAATCGAACTGTTTTTCTCAGAGAGTTAGTACCCCCTTGTAGATTAGTCACTACATGAAACTCTAATCAGCGTCACTACCCCCAGCCTCTTCATTTCTCTGTCGTGCTTCTGGGCCAGAATGCTCTTCCGACTCGGCCCCCTGGTGCAGCAGGTATGCCTGCAGAGGTCCGCAGATGTCTTTGGGTCTAGAGGACGCCCGCAGAGTTTCTGCATGTATCTTATTCTGGTCCTGACAGTATACCATGTCGTGAACCCAGTCCTTAAACTTAGGGGCCCTTCCCCATTTACAGGCAATGGGTCGTTTAGCTAGCAATAGCGCTACGTCCATGAATTTTCTGCTGGCTTTTGGCATCTGTGCTTTGTATCCTAATAAAAACACTAACGGATCTTAGTGGATTTTTAAGTTTAGCATTTGTTCCAGAGCATCACATATTTGTTCCCAGTACTGTGCCACTTGCGGACATTCCCACGCTAAGTGCAGGAATCCGGCACCAGGTCGCCCACATCTTTCGCAGCAATCAGTGTCCGTCAGTTTGAATCTATATTTGCGCAGCGGGGTATAGTAGAGTCTGTGCAGGTATTTATAATGGATAACCTTAAAGCGACAACTTGACGTCATGCACCCCGTAATGCCACAGCAATACTCCCACTGCTCATCGGTAATGTCAACACCCAGATCCTCATTCCAGTGACTCCGTGCCGTGCCGATGACTGTCATATATGCGCGATAACATGTGTGCGCCATCACTGCTACTTAATACAACCTGAAGAGGGGCAACACAGTCTGGCTCTTTTGGGTATTCCGGGAGGAGAGCTCTCATGCTTTCCAGCAGTCTTATATAGTAGAATACCTCCAGTGGGTTAGGTGTGTATTCGCCAAAGAAACAATCTCGGACACGGAATTCGCCGTTAACAAACAGTTCGCCCCACGTCGTTATATGAAGCGCCCTACACATCCTCCGGAACCCAGCCTCCTGCAACAATGCTACCTCTAGATGATAGGTGAGTGGCATACTCGGTGCATAAAGCATTGGCGCTCGGACTCTACGCAGCAGTCTCTGCCAGGCATCGATCGTGCACGAGACTGTGGTTGGGGGGGTTTCTAAATCCGCCTGCGTCCCATATACCACGCCATTTAGCGGTATAGGATGTGCAATCCAGTCCTTGACTGCAATTTGTGGCATAAAAGAAGTGGGTCTCACCCAGTGGTATAAATAATGGGCTTGCACACATATGTAGTAAGCCTGAAAGTTTGGGATATCGAAGCCTCCTTTACTATATGGTTGGGTCAATACCGCCCATTTGAGCCGTGATTGGCGTCCCCCCCCCATACCAGCCTAATCAATTCTGAACGCAAAGTTTTAAAAAAATAGGCACCTGGGTAGTACATCATGGCTGTCCCGTAATTGAGTCTCAATGTCTCCTCCCTATCGTTAGAGATTTTAATCCCCAGATAGCGTAGTTCATCGTGGCACCATTCTATTGGGAAATCCAGAGGGAACACCCGTACCACAGTGGTTAGGGGAAGAAGCTGTGATTTTCCCCAATTAATCACTATTCCGGACAGTCTACCAAATGTAATGAATTCTCGTAATAGGGCATTCAACTTGTTTACCAGATCTGCGACGAACAGAGAGACATCGTCCGCATATAAAGAGATAGACATCTGGCGCTGAAAGCAATGAAATGCACTATCCTGATGTAACTGCCTTATACGACAAGATAGTGGTTCTATTATGATAGCAAACAACAGGGGGGACAACGGACAGCCCTGGCGGGTACCCCTAGTGATCTTGAGCGTGTCTGAAAGATGCCCGTTCGCAAGTACCTTCGCCGTGGGTTCCGTATATAGAAACTGTACCCATGATATAAATGTAGGCGGAAACCCCATTTTCTGTAAGACCTTGAAGAGATAACGCCATTCCACGGAATCAAATGCTTTGGAAGCATCTAGGAACACAGCCGCCAGGGGAAACTCAGGGGCAACCGTCTGCATGAGGGAGAACAGCGTCCGAAGATTATGAGACGTCGCTCTCGTCGGGACAAAACCCGATTGGTCGGGAAGTATAATTTTAGTCATGAGGAGAGACAGCCTTGTTGCCAACACTTTTGCCAAAATTTTTGCGTCACAATTAATCAATGATAGCGGCAGGTAGGAGTCACAACGTGTAGGGTCCTTGCCCGGCTTCAATAGGGACGTAATCACAACTTCCCGCATGGATCCAGGCAGTATCCCCTCCTCCATTGATCCCTCAAAGACTTCTTTCAGTACCAGCGCCATGATGTCAATATAGCATTTATAGTATTCTGCTGGAATTCCATCCAAGCCCGGCGCTTTCCCATTCGCCAGAGACATTATGGCTTCTTTTACTTCATCCAGCTCGAACGGTGCACCCAGGTAAGTCCTGTGCACATCGCTCAGCCAGCACAGGGCCAGATCTCCCAGAAAGCCATCAAAATTAACGCACCCAGAGGATTGTGTAGTGTACAGTTGCGCGTAATGTGCCTGGAGAGTCAGTAATATCTGGCCACTGTCTCTACACATCTCCCCTTCCTGATCAACTAGCTCCAAGATAGTATTGGTGCCTCTTTCTATCCGCACTATTTCCGCTAATGCTTTACCCGGTCATTCTCCTTCATTGTATTTACGGGCCGTCCAGTACTTGCTCCTAAATTTCGCTTCGCGCTGTGCCTCCTCTTCATACTCAGTTAGCTTCATTCGAAACTGTATGTGTGCATCCCCTCCCTCCCTCCCCGACATCTGCTTCTCAAGCATATGCAGCTCCTTCTCTAGATTTGCTAGAGTACGCCGTATGTCACGAAGCACCCCAAAACTTTTGGTCATGCACCACCCCCGGACAGTAAGCTTAAAGTCCTCCCATATCAGCTCGACACTGTCCACTGTGTTCTTATTGCGGGGGAAGAAGTCCTTAATGTCCTCCCTCAGTTCCTCTCTAAAAACCGTGTCTAGCAAAGCTGTGGGTTGGAGTCGCCATGCACGCCTCGGGCGGTCATAGCTGGGTATAGTCAAAGCAATGAGGACCGGACAATGATCCGACTGCGTTCTAGCGAGATGTCTGGCGTCTGTGAGTCCAATTGCCAGCTCACCAGTCAGAAAACAGTAATCAAGCCTTGCCCGGGTGCCCGTGTAAAAGGTAAAGTGTGTCCCCTAGCATAGGAGGAATAATTAGAAAACACTCTGACTTTCGCCCATCTACTTGCAAAGGAAGGGTTGGGCTGTGGGGCTATATGTGTCTCTTGCAGGAGTACAATATTTACATGGTGCCTATCCAGGTAGGCCAGTACTTGTCTACACTTTCGAGGGTCCTTAAGGCCTCTAATATTCCATGACAGAATCTTACAATTAGACGTCATCGTTTCACCCATTAATACAACATGCAATGCATAAAAAATACAGCCGCACGGCAAAGCATGCTATCTCCATATTCCCAATACCCATGCTGCTCCAAGATGTGAATCGTACACCGAACTCTAACTGTGAAACTTGAACCATCTCCCTCCATCCCCCCCCTGCTAAGGCCCCCCTCCCTGCAGCCCTCCCCAGTCCACGATATAGAGCAGCTAGAAAAAAACAACAACTGCCTACCCGGGCCCCCCTCTCAGCCCCCCCCCCCCCACTGAAGCAGCCTCAACATGCCAGATGAAGTTACCCACCCCCCACCCATCCCATCCAACAAAAACATCTTTACTATCCAGATGATAGAGTTCAACCTAGGGGGTTCACCCACTGGAAAAACGCTTCAGACAGTCACACAACCACCGTCCCCCCTCGAGCCCCGAAATCTATACCACCACTGGGTTCAGTCCTAGGAGGGGCCTGGGATACGTTACCACTGGAAACCACTCTCGTCCTTTCCGCATGCAGGATGCGACGCCTTTCAGCCATTTCCGCAACCTCAACTTGCAATAGCGGTTCATTGGCAGCCATCAGAAAATTTAAATGCAGTCTCTAGTTTTTCCCTGAGAGTTCAATCTTCAGCTTCCTCTTCTCAAAGCTCGCCCTGTCGCTCCGCATCTCGCCCATCAGCTCCTCGTTGAGCACGCTTCCATTCTCGGAGGTAATATTCCACGGGGTGTTGGATTTGAGAAAAATCTTTGCTTGCCCTGGTGCGTTACACGCAACCTTGCCGGATACAGTAGCGCATAGTCAATCTGCAACGCTCTTCTTGTACCATCGGAGTGAAGTCCGGATATATTGAGAAAGTCACCCCTTCATACACCAATTTTTGTTGCACCCGGGCAGCACGTAAGGCCACATCGCGGTCGCGATCGTTTAACAATCGTGCGATGATGGGTCTCGGTGGCTGACCAGGTTTTGGCTGTGGGCCTAAGGACCGATGAGCCCGTTCCACGATAAATTGCGTAGAGAACGCCTCCGGTCCTCATTTCCTGCAAGATTTGTCGCATCTCTAGAGTTGCAGTAGCCTCTCCATCACTCTCCCGTCCCGCGCCTTGCAGACCCGCTGAGGAGGACGCAGTCTTGGGGCCCTTTTTGGTCGCCTCAAAGGTAAGTTTCGGTTGGCGTGTGTCCGGCTTCCCCATGATAACTGAAGTGAGGGGGGCGTCCACCGGTATTCGAACGTCACCAAGGTCCACCAGCACGGACAATCCCGTGTCACAGCACTTGGAGCAGATAGGAGAGCAACCAGCCTCTGGAGCAGCGTCCTCCAACTCCCGCACCAGTAGGATGGTCGAATCAACTCTAACGTGTCCACAACAGAGCTCTTACTGCCATCTCATGCAAGGAAAATAGAAAGATCCAGGAAGCAGTCTTAATATCGATAACCAATGAGAGGGAGGCGGGAATCAACACCGTTCAATCGCCGCCACAGTACCCGGTCACAGCACCCCTCAGGCTTCTAGCCATCCTCTGGGTACAACTTGTAGCTCTGTGTAAGCCCTCGCTTCTCACACCACGAGGCACACCTTGGGAGACAAGGCCACAATCCAAGTCGGACCTCCAGCTTGGGAAGATTCAATCACCCACAGAACATGCCAGCAGTATCACAATGAGGAGTCCCACAACTATCACCAGCGTTACGCCAGTAGTGCCAACAGTCGCATATCAGCAAGTAGCAGAGGATCATGTAGTCCCAGGGACGGGCGTTCAACCGTAGGTCTCAAGGGCCGGCAATCGCAATGTCCATAGGGCATATAGTCGGGCAGTGCAAGCACCGTTTTTCTCCCCCAGAGCCTTCCCGCTCTGTTGCGTCAAGGCTTAGTGTCCCCCGTCGGGGGGCCGCTATCTCCAGCCCTCCGTGGGGGTCAGCAAGGAGCAATGGAGAGATACTCTCCGCTATTGCGGCGTCCGCCGCTAGCAGGCAAGGCCTACCTGCCTCGTGGGAAGCCTCGGTCTGTACTGACTCAGCCCGCCGCCCTCCGCGCACCCTAGCGCTCCAGCGCCGGCTCTGGGGCTATCTGGCAGGTCGCAGTGCACAGGCTGGGCGAACGCGATCAGTCCCAAACTTTCACCGAGTCCGGGTAATGCTGTCAGTAACACTCGGTCTCCGTGGTTTCCAGGTGGCAGCTTATTTTAGCAGGATAAATGTGAAATTATTGACCCAGGCAGCGGGAACCTCACATCACTGCGGCCATTCCGCTTGTGCGCCCTCTAGCGCCCCCAAGAACTGAAATAATTAATGAGAAAATAAGCTTGGTGTGATGATCACCTCCCCTTGCCTGTCCAATCAGAGTTAGGAGGGTCATCAATTTTAAACATTAATGGGTGGTACTAGCATACCGAAAGGTATAATTGAAGTACCATTAGTTAGTTAGTTCCAGAGAAGAATCAAAATACTGAATCAATTACCTTAAGCAAATTAATTTAAACGAAGATCGTGGAAGAATCTCGAGGAGGAAGAGTGTCAGAGAGGGGTGCTACGCAAATCATCGGCGATAGAGAGGTCGCCTGTCCTGTCCTGATTCCTGTTCAGAAGTCTTTGTTCGCCAGTCCTTTCCTGGGGACCCTTTCCAATTCCTAGGCTCGGAGTTGGTTTCCACACCATACCTGGTAACTTTATTACATCTGTATTTGTGCTTATGTGCTTTTGTCTCTATCCTCTCCCTTTTGTGCAGTGTCATTGCAGAGTATAAATGAACATATTTTGATTGATTATTTGAGTCTTCTTTCCTGTGAGAGACGGAGTTTATTCTGTGCTGTGTAAGTGGTTCACATGAAGTTTACTCTAAGATAAAATGTTCAAAGACATCACAACTCTGTGGTCATTTCCCAATGTGTAAGTATATTGAAATCTTATGTAATTTCACCATCAATTAGTTCCAACTAATGGTCCGTTGACCAGAGTAAAGAACTTTTCGATTAGTGAAAAGATTGGTTAGGAAATAGAAATAACTAATCTTGAAAATTACAAAAACATGACCCCAGTGGGTATTGCCAGTGTGTCGTGAATTAATTTGTGGGCCCAGGTGAGTATGTGGTGTTAGATTACCTGTTGCTGGTAACCCGCTGGATCAGTTCCTGCAGGAACATAGGGGTGCATGTAGACAGGAGCAGGGGCATAACACAGGCCCCACAGCCCCCGCAGTGCAGGGGGGCCCGAGCTGCAGGGGCCCCCCTCAGCACAGTATTCAAGCCGGAGAGCTCTGGATTAAATCCAGAGCTGGGGCCCCTCTGTGTACCTTGCAGGGAGCCCCCTCAACTTTCATTACACCACTGGACAGGGGGGCACACCATGTGCCCCCCGCAAGCACCTCATGTTGCAGAGGCACAAGGGGGCCCTACATTTGTTTTCTCACCGCTATGGCGGTTACACCTCAACTATGGTCTGGTTGGCCCCGGTGTACCTCAGAGCAGAGCATTGACCGGGGCCCCATTCACTTTCACCTGATGAAAGTGATGACTCCCACCTTCAGGGAACACCACCTCACCTCATCCTTGAGTCCACCTCTCAGCTACGAGAGATCATGGCATGGTCTATGACCTGCCTCTGGGACTATTTACCCCAGTGGCGGCTGGTGACATTTGAAAGAGGTGTTGCGTAAACTTTCTGTCTGACTGCACCGTGGCGAGTCAGCGCAGTGAGCGAGCACAAACATCATAAGGGGGGTTCGGGGGTTCTCCCCAGAGAAAATTTCGAAAAAAAGTGGGTTTTCCAGCAAATTTGAGAAGCACAGAGAGTAGAGCTGCAATCACACAATAAGCCTGCTGCAGCACTGTGACTAGAGCAGTAAATAAGTGGGAGAACTAGAAACAAATAGAAGTGCCATACATACACTACTCAGAACACGCTTTCAGTAACAGACACCCCAAACAAAGTTTGCTCTATACCCAGATGAGCGCAATGGGCAATTGAAAATCATAAAATAAAGGGCAGACGGAGTATACACATGGAAACAGAAATACCCTAAATACCACACACACACACACTCAGCAGCAAGCAGAACGTGGACATCAAATACAAACAAAAGGCAGGCCCAAATACAGAAAACGTCACAGACACTCCGAAAGTTAAACGCTAAATGTCACATACATGTTAAATGGCATAAAGAACAACTGGCACAAACATACACACACGTACCGTCTGGAATATAAAGGTAGGCAGCAAACACAATGCTATACATACAAACAAAACAGAACACATCCACCCAAATGACAACAACACCCACGCACCAAAAACTCAAACGTACATAATACCAAAGAGGAGACAGAAACTAGTTAACAGATATACAAGAAAATTAAATAAACTCCAAATAGCACAACACAAGTGAAATACACACAAACCAAAAGGCACACAAGTTTAATCTAAACCCACATGTGCAAAATCTGCACAAGACACTGTCAGAACATTTGGGCTGAGTGAGGAGGCTGTGGACATTCAGTCACTCTGACACTGCGACAGCCTATACCCAACACAGACCTGCAAGCATTATATATCGCTATTAGCTTTAAAAAGAAAGTCACAACGCTAAAACCTAACACAGGAACTGGCAATACACAAGCTGAGAGCCATTTTGCATGAAAATATGTTTAGAAACAAAGTGTTGCAGCATGAAAGTGATTTATTTTCTGTAGCCCTGTTACTAAGTTTAATTAAAGTAACTATTCAGACAGAAGTCCGAGATGAGATAGGTGAAACATTTTAAACTCTTTATACACCATGACTTTGCCTTTTTGCAAACCAAAATACAGTGCTTAAGTTTACTCGATCTACAGAGCTTGATTCAAAGCACAGACAAAGCATATAGCATAAATAATGCATCCACCACAGCGTAGGAGTGTAAACGTAGAAGTTTAAAAAAAACATAAACAAACTGTGGCATGAAGATGAAAATGGTGCGTGCCAGGCAGGCAGTCACAAAGCAAACCTTCTGATTTACAGGACATGTTTACACCACACATCACCTGACTCGGAGGGTGGGACTGGGGGAGTCTGTGAGTAACAAAATACGAATACAATTTCCAGGCCATAGGTGCTGTTTTGTAAAAGCATGGCACTGCTCAAATGGCACAGCTGCTCTCCAACCCCGTGCATACCACTTTAATCAGGAACGTAAACACGCCTGTATGTACATTTCTGGTCACCAGCTAATAACTTTCAGAAGTACAAGCCTTTTGTGAAATAATTGCAAGAAGTTGGTGTAGTTTAGCGCTGCATAACAGTCACCCAGTAACAATCAGTCAGGTCGTCTCATAATTTACATTCATTACGTTAATTTCTGCTAACCTACCATAACTGCATGCACATATATACATATATTTACAGTTTTAGACTGCGCATTCATGATCTGGAGGTTTTGGAGCACTTTAAAAGAACAGGATCTGTACCTCTCATTAGTTTCCCTTTGCCTGTTTTATTACTCTTACACGCAGCCTTGACACAGAACTGTGAGAGTAGACACCAAAGTGAGTGTGTTGTGTGCCAGCGGTGGGGAAACCGTGTGTCTGCTCTACTTCTTACCTCGTATTACTTTACTGGCTGGGAGCTACCGCCATGTGGTTCACCCCACTGAGGTCACAAGAGTGCATAACAATGAATAAACAATCCCACGCCTACCAGAGTACATCAGAGAGAACAACACACACTCATCTGACAGAGTTCGGGAACAGTGGGCTGGCTGGACCTCACAGCAGCACTCCACCCTCCATAAAACAATATTCCCTCCAGAGCAAAGGGCAAAACATAACATACCACAGGAAAGACCACCCTAAATCCATCAGCTGGCCTGGACAAAGGGGCACAGTGCCCCCCCCCATAAGACTCCACACCCTTAAACCTTAAGTACTTCAGGATTGGTGCTGTGCACACAAGCGCTGTGCTCCCAGAAGACACCCAGCCACCGTGGTAAGGCGTCTAGCTATTCACATCAAACACCAATCCACCATTACAGATAAAACCAAGCATAAGCATTTACACACCAGCAGCTACTAACCACACTAACGCTACTGATGAGCCAACTTCAACATCCAAAAGGCTACCACGGTCTCTGATTAAATGCGCACGGCCAGGGTGTGAAGGTGCCCAGCAAAATTAATCTTTTGTGTGTCCCATTCGCATATGCCCATTTTACATTCAGCTGGGGCTCGCAGCAATACTCGAGTCCCGAAGGAGGGGGTTCTCACAGGGGGGGGGGGGGGGGGGGGGACCGGGGAGATGTAATAAATGAAAAAAAAATGTACCTGCCAGTGGCCTGGAGGTCCGTGTTCTCTGTTCTATATAACACATTAACACATCCTAGATCGGGTGAGACAGTCAGTAGCACTGAAAATTTCATTAAATTACAATACAATTATTGTTATTTAGCCTCGTACCTGTCCACCTGATTCCCAATTGACACGGATGAAGAGGCTACTAGGAGGGAATTAGTTATAACTGGTGAGGTGACCCTCTCTGCGTCCAGCAGATCCTGGGGACGAGATGCGGCCGGCATGCCTCGAGGGGGGGTCTGAGGGGTGTAAACACGGGAGGGGGGTGGAAGTTAATTTAATTAATAAAACTTACCAGGCATCTCCTCCGGTCCTGTGTCGCATCACGTCTCCTCTGCAACATGGTGGTGAAAGTAACTTCTCCCCGCTCTTTTCTTTTGCCACAACAGGAAATATTAACTGCCAATTAGGAGACTGGATGCGATGGGGGGCCGGGCGGCTGACCCTTGTATACTCTGTCCTGGCATTTGATAGGGCATGGGGCGACCTTGCGCAAAACGCATCACCGCCCGAGCAGGAGCCTATCTTCAGACGCCTGCTCTTCACTGGGCATGCGCAGCATGCCTAATGGTTTGCAAATGTGAGTGAGGGGCAACGGTCCTCTCTCACATGCACAGACCATCTTCTAGACTCCTGTTCGCCTCTCGCCTGCGTGCACTGTGCACATGCGCACTTTCACCCCGTGAAGCACAGACCGTCCAGGAATGTAAACAGACAAATTGTAAACTGTCAATTCTCCTGATTACATTCCTGCTCACCTGTTGCCCGATTCTTTTGTGAGGCGCTGCCCCGACTCACCTAATGGACCAGCCGCCACTGATTTACCCCCAAGGCCACATTGTCCACCCCTGGTTGGAAATGGATCACCCTGGGCCCCCGCGCACCAGAACTTCCTACCTGTTTCTCAGAAAGGTCATGGGTACCCTTTCTTTCCCTCCCTTACTCTGGGACTTGTCTGTTTCTCCCTTAACCACTCCCTCACTCTGCTGGGGGGAGCCTGAACCACCCTTCTTGGGTCCCTCCCAGGTACAACCTTTTGGACCCTGATGCTGATCCATGGCCATGGCGGTTACACCTCAACCATGGTCTGGTTGGCCCCGGTGTACTTCAGAGCACAGCATTGACTGGGGCCCCATTCACTTTCAACTGATGAAAGTGATGACTCCCACCCTCAGGGAACACCACCTCACCTCACCCTTGAGTCCACCTCTCAGCTACGAGAGATCATGGCATGGTCTATGACCTGCCTCCGGGACTATTTAACCCCAAGGCCACATTGTCCACCCCTGTAGAGCTACCACCAGTGGGTGGTTTCTTAGGACAGACAGAGTCCCCCTCCTTGTGTCCTAGCTGGAAACAATCAAAGCAGTGGGGTTGGAAATGGATCACCCTGGGCCACCGCGCACCAGACCTTCCTACCTGTTTCTGAGAAAGGTCATGGGTACCCTTTCCTTCCCTCCCTTACTCTGGGACCTGTCTGTTTCTCCCTTGACCTCTCCCTCACTCTGCTGGGGGGAGCCAGAACCACCCTTCTTGGGTCCCTCCCAAGTACAACCTTTTGGACCCTGGTGCTGATCCACAGGCCTGTCTCCTTAGCAAGCTCCCTGTGGTCAGTTAGCTTGCTATCAATCAGGTATTGGTGCAGATCTGGAAAACAAAGGCTGAACATGTGTTCCCTTGCAACCAAATTGTACAGCCCCTGATAATCCTTCACTTCACTGCCCTTCACCCAACCATCCAGTGCTTTGCAAAAAGAATCAACACAATCCACCCAGGTTTGTTGGACCAGCTTCTGACTGTCCCTGAACGTCTGCCTATACTTTTCTGGGGTCAAGACATATTTCCTGATAAGGCTCTCTTTCATGGGGGAAAACTTCATCCTGTGCTTCCTTCTCTAGGGTCAGAAGAGTGTCTCTCCCCTAGCCAGGGATATGCCTCTACAGACTATCTCCCCAATCGCCATCAGGGATCCTGTGCATCAATAAGTCAATTGCATAAGTCTCAAAAACACTTATCTATATTGTCCCCTCCCACAAAGTCAGGCACCTGACATTTAGGAATGTGGATACTCTTGTCAGGGGGCACTGAAGAATTGCTGCCACCATCACTGTTGGACTCTGCCTGTCGGGCTTTGATGTCCAACTCCTAAAGTCTCCTCTCATGAGCCAAACTCTCTAAATCATCGCTCTCCTCAATAGCCAGCTTATTTTGCTCTGTTTCTAGGACCAATTTATTGTGCCCCATTTCCTATCTTCTATTTTGAGATTAGCAATTTCCAGCTTATATGCCCCAACTTCCTCTCTGACAGCTCCTCTGGGGATAGTTTGCGGGAGGACGCACTGCTCCCTGCATGTGAAGAAGTCTCCACACCTGGAAGGATGTTACCCCACTCTTCAATAGGTCGCATCCAAGACCCTCCTGTGAATCTTCCTCTGACCCCTCCTCATCCTCCTGATCATCTGCTGAGAATGGGAATGGAAGGGCCCCTGCCCGTTCCCATTAAGCTTTCTGGGGCTCTGCCTTCTCAGTGCTCCTCTTAGCAGGCAACCTCCTCTCCTGACAAAACTCCTTGAGCTGGGCAATGGTGCATCTCTCCAGGTTGGCCAGCTCAAACTCCAACTTTGCAGGTGAGGTCACAAATAGTCAGGCAGAGGAAGAATGAATTTGAAAATAGCAAATAGGCAAATCAGAAAGAATATACTCAAATTGATCTTTGATATGGGATGATAGTGTAAACTGAATTACTATATTGCATTGCACAAACACCGATCCTATCCAACCCATGCCACCAACGTTAGAAATTGGGTTCCTGGTTGACTGGGGTGTGAGCCCTGGTCAAGCAGTAGCCACAATCCTAGTCATCATAAGACACCAGCAATCCTGTGCTCACCCCCTGGTAGCTTAGCACAGAGCAGTCAGGCTTAACATGGAGACAATGTATAAAGTATTTGTGCAACAATTCAGACAGAAAAAAACAGTGAAAACCCTACACGAAAAAAAAGATCCCACAACAATTTAGTAACATAGACACTATTTTAATAAATAAAACAAGACCACAATGACAAAGATCCAGTATGTAGAACTCAAGATATTTATTTTTAAATATTAAATTGAAAATAGCACCACTAAGCACCAATAAGGGACATCTGGTTGCGCTAGGCTGGGACAAATTCAAAACTTCATGCTGACCAGAATGGAGAGCGCGATGGCTATGGGTACCAGATTGGACCCAGAACAAAAGTACCTTGGTCCCGGCTGCGTCTACATTGAAGATCCTGTCAACAATGGGGATGCGAGAACACCCCAGGAAAATCCCCCGCAACGCAAAATTCAAATTTATCGAAACAATGGTGCTGCATCGTGCATATTTAACCCCGAACAGACTCAATCAATCAATCAATCATAACATTTATATAGCGCACTACTCACCCGGAGGGTCTCAAGGCGCTGAGGGGGGGGGGGTCCGCTACTGCTCGAACAGCCAGGTCTTGAGCTGCGTCCTGAAGGCGAGGTGGTCCTGGGTCAGGCGGAGGTGAGTCGGGAGGGAGTTCCAGGTCTTGGCGGCCAGGTAGGAGAAGGATCTTCCTCCTGTGGTGGCTCTTCGGATGCGGGGGACGGCGGCGAGGGCGTGGCCGGTCGATCGAAGTTGGCGTGTGGGAGCGTAGAAGTTGAGGCGGCTGTTGAGGTATCCTGGGCCTTGGTTGTGGAGGGCCTTGTGTGCGTGGGTGAGGAGACGGAAGGTGATTCTCTTGTTGACCGGGAGCCAGTGCAGATCTCTCAGGCGTCCGGAGATGTGGCTGCGACGGGGGATGTCCAGGATGAGTCGTGCTGAGGCGTTCTGGATCCGCTGGAGTCTCTTCTGGAGTTTGGCAGTGGTTCCGGCGTAGAGGGCTTTGCCGTAGTCTAGACGGCTGGTGACGAGGGCCTGTGTGACCGTCTTCCTGGTCTCGGTGGGGATCCACCGGAAGATCTTACGTAGCATGCGCAGGATGTTGAAGCATGACGAGGAAACGGCGTTGACTTGTCTGGTCATGGAGAGGGAGGAGTCCAGGATGAAGCCCAGGTTGCGTGCGTGGTCTGTCGGTTTGGGTGCGCTGCCCAGGGCGGGGGGCCACCAGGAGTCGTCCCAGGTGGAGGGTGAAGATCCCAGGATGAGGACTTCCGTCTTGTCCGAGTTCAGTTTCAGGCGGCTGCTCATCATACACTTGGCTACGTCTGTCATCCCTTCGTGTAGGTTGGCTCTGGCGGTGGCGGGGTCGTTGGTGAGGGAGAGGATCAGCTGGGTGTCGTCGGCGTAGGAGATGATGTTGAGTTTGTGATGGCGTGCGATGGCCGCGAGGGGGCTCATGTAGGCGTTGAAGAGGGTTGGGCTGAGCGAGGAGCCTTGAGGGACGCCGCAGATGACTTTGGTGGCTTCTGATTTGAACGGGGGGAGGCGGACTCTCTGTGTCCTTCTGGCGAGGAACGAGGTGATCCATTCTAGTGCCTTCTCCTGGGTTCCGACGTTGCTGAGGCGCTGCACTAGGGTGCGGTGGCAGACAGTGTCGAAGGCTGCGGAGAGGTCTAGGAGGATGAGGGCCGCTGTCTCTCCGTTGTCGAGCAGGGCTCGGATGTCATCGGTAGCTGCGATCAGGGCGGTCTCGGTGCTGTGGTTGGCCCGGAAGCCAGACTGCGAGGGGTCGAGGGATCCGTTTGTCTCAAGGAAGGCGGCCAGCTGCTTGTTGACGGTCTTCTCGATGACTTTTGCAGGGAACGGGAGTAGCGAGATGGGGCGGTAGTTCTTGAGGTCGGTGGGGTCGGCTGACGGTTTCTTAAGTAGAGCGCAGAGTTCGGCGTGCTTCCAGCTCTCCGGGAAGGTAGCGGTGTCGAAGGAGGTGTTGATGATGTCTCGCAGGTGGGGTGCGATGACTGCGTCGGCTTTGTTGAAGACGTGGGGAGGGCATGGGTCGGTCAGAGATCCGGAGTGGATGGAGTTCATCGTGCGGATGGTTTCATCGGTGCTGATCGGGGTCCAGGCGCGGAGGGTGGTGGTGGGGGGCGGTGGTTCAGTCGTGGCGTTTGCCGGTTGGGGGCTGAAGCTGTTGTGTATGTCCGCGATCTTGTTGTGGAAGTAGGAGGCGAGGGAGTTGCAGAGGTCTTGCAAAGGGGTGATGTTGTTGTTTCCAGCGTTGGGTTTGGAGAGCTCTTTGACGATGTTGAAGAGCTCCTTGCTGTTGTGGGCGTTGTTGTCCAGTTGTTCCTTGAACGCAGTTTTCTTGGTGTCGCGGATCAGTTGGTGGTGTTTTCGGGTGGCGAGCTTGAGGGCAGTCATGTTGTTCAGTGTAGGGTCTCTGCGCCAGGCTTTCTCGAGGGCTCGGCAGTTCTTCTTGGAGATCTTGAGTTCGTCGGTGAACCATGGGGCTTTCTTGCTGCCGGGTCTGCTGGGCGGGGTCCTCAGGGGGGCGAGGTCGTCTGCGCAGTTGCTGATCCACTTTGCGAGGTTGGTGGCCACCTGGCTAGGGTTCAATACGCTGGTGGGGGGGTTCAGGTTCAGGGAGGCCACGAGCTGGTCGGCTGTGATCTTGTTCCAACTTCTGCGTGCGAGCTGTTGCTGGTGGTGGTGGATCGTGGTCCTTTTAAAGCTGAAGTGGACGCAGCTGTGGTCCGTCCAGTGGAGTCCGGTGGCGTGGCTGAAGGTGATGTCCTTGCTGGATGAGAACACGGGGTCGAGTGTGTGTCCGGCGTAGTGGGTGGGGGTGGTCACCAGCTGCTTGAGTCCGAGGTTGGCGAGGTTGTCCAGCAGGGTGATGGTGTTGCGGTCGTTGTTGTTCTCCAGGTGGAAGTTGAGGTCCCCGAGGAGGATGTAGTCAGCGGAGGGGAGGGCGTTCGGGCTGACGAAGTCGGCGATGTCTTCGCTGAATTGTGTACGTGGTCCCGGGGGTCTGTAGATGAGGGTGCCTCTGAGGGTGGTCTTGGGGTTGATGTGGATCTGGAAGTGCAGGTGTTCGGCGGGTGCGAGGGTGTCATCGGTGTTGGTCGTGATGCGGATGGAGTTCCTGTGGACGATGGCGATGCCTCCTCCAGTCTGGTTGATGCGGTCTCTCCGGATGATCTTGTAGCCGTCTGGGATGGCGATGGCGATGTCGGGTGCTAAGGAGGCATTCATCCAGGTTTCCGTGAGGAAGGCGACGTCTGGGGCTGTGGTGTCGAGCAGGTTCCAGAGCTCGACGGTGTGTCTGTGGACGGAGCGGGTGTTGAGCAGGATGCACTTGAGATGGCTGCTGCTGGAGTTCGGCTTGGTTTGTGCTGGTGTGGTGGAGGTCCGGGAGCAGGTGAACTTGCAGGAGTGGCAGCAGAAGGGTCCGTGGGTGCGTCTCCGGGTGGCTTGATAGCAGCCCGGGATTCGGCCGGCGTTGAGTGCGTAGAGTTCGGTGGCGTTGTAGGTTCGGCGGGTGGGCTGGTGTCGGCGGGAGCCAGGGGTCCTGGCGCTGGGCGCGGTCCAGGCGCGGACGGGCGCAGACGGGCTTACCTTTGGCGCGCCTTCGGCGTGCTTAGGGTGCGCCCGCTGCGCGTGACCGCTGCGCGTTCGCACGGTCGCCATTTATGGCGAAGTGCGAGGGAGGGAGGAGCAGCTGGGAGGCGGGAGCGGGGAGGGCACAGACAGAAAAGGGGGCGTGGCCAACCAAACGGAGGCGGGAAGCGGGGAGTGGGGCGGGAGGGCACCGAGGCAACAGAGGGGAGTACAGTACCGGGGGACAGGCGAGAAACAAAACAATTAACACAATGGGGCACACAGAAGGAGAACAGCGGGGCACAAAGCCTAAAAAGGCAACAGAAATCAGAAACAGAAAACACAGTTACATATGCCCAGACCGCAGGAGACCACGCCGCTCGAAGGCAGGGGGCGTGGTCAGCCGGCAGCAGGCAGGGTCAGCGAGGCAGGCGGAGGGCACACGCAGCAGCTGGTGGCCGTGCGGCGCAGGGGTGTCCTAAGACTAGATAAGATGTTTCCCCAAACACAGCATTGTTGCCCGAGGTGTTTTTAGAGGGAGCAGGTTTTATACACATGATATGGGAATGCCCACGTCTACAGAGGTACTGGGATACGGTACGACACATGACAGAGTCTGTCACGAAGCTTACCATTACGGATACACTGGGGGAGTGTATTTTGGGACTCCATACTCGTGCCACTACCCAAAAAGTGCAATACCGATTTGTAGACCTTGCATTTCTATTGGCTGTTAGAAATATAACTATGAGATGGAAATCTCGCAAATCCCCTGAAGTACATGCCTGGCACGCAGAATTATTGCGCTGGGGCGGAGCAGAAGGTGCGACGCTGTGCAGGGAGGAAACCAGAGGCCTGCGTAAGACCCCGATCTC
The DNA here is from genome assembly GCF_964261635.1 of Lissotriton helveticus. NCBI lineage: Eukaryota > Metazoa > Chordata > Amphibia > Caudata > Salamandridae > Lissotriton > Lissotriton helveticus. Next base: position 877,858,212 of record NC_136071.1, on the reverse strand, counting down.
CCTAGACTGGGAAGTTATGTTAGAAGGGATGCGTATGCATGACTTGGACTTGGTGGCCTAGGACAGGGATATTTAGTACAATAAGACTTGGGCAATGTATGTATAGTAGAATACGTATGTAGCGTAAAGCGGAGCTGAAGGTGTGGATCAGATATTTATATGGATGTAGCTGCCCATTGAATTTTCCGGTAGTATGGTTACTGGGTGGACAGAGACCGTGACCTCGGGGTGGGGGTAGTTGGGACGTTGTTTTGTGTTTTTAATTATATATATTGCAATATATTATGCTGATGGAACTACATAATATGACACAATGTGTAATGTGCAATGTAACGCTGGAGATTCATATAAACGCCTATGTAGATTGTGGATCTTGGGATGTGATGCGTCATTATACATGGGCATGTACCAAATGATTGATTACATTGTACTGTATGATTTGTAATTGAAAAATCAATAAAATATGTTAAAAAAAAAACAATGGGGATGCGAGATGCAGCCAAAGCAATGCGTCGGTGTCGATCCTCGCAGACACCACCACTTCAGTAGACTTCTGGACCTGTGAAGACTCTGCAAGGACCTAGGACTGCTGTGCGGCTGAAAGGCTGCAACTTTGCTATACTCCTGACTTTCTTGTTAATTTAAGGTAATAAATACAGAGCCCAATAGGCACCTAATTCAATGTATGCTTTTAATTATTGGCAGATCTGAGACCTGTGGGGACCAGGCCTACTTAGAGCCCTGACATCCTCCTGGTGCTAAACCTTTTCTAGATGTTTGGGGTAGCTCACACTTAATGCCTTAATAACTTCTTTCCACACCAGGTATCCATGTCAAATTTGCATCCTTTTTTTTAACACCCTATGGATTCTAAAGGTGCCCAGGATGTGCAGATTGTCCATGAGGCAACTGAGGAAATAGCTGAAATGTTGTTACATTTTAATTTTTGGGGAAAAATACACTGCAAGAAAATGTTTGTTTTTCTAAAAATGCCATTAAAAGAAGATTTTCTGTACTAGGATTACCATCTCCCCAGCTCTCAGGAACAATTAGAGTTGTTACAAAAATATTTTTTTCATGAACACAAAGCCTGATAAAGACCCGTTTCAATATCAGCTTTTAATTACTGGTGGGTCTGCATCCCAGCCCACTTAAAGCCTTGGGCTTTCCGCCCTGTGTGCTAAGGCCTTTTTCCGATGTTTGGAGTAGCTTTCCTTGTGCTAAGCCCTTTTTTCGAAGTATGCAGTAGCTGCCACTTAAACCTTCATAACGTTTTCCCACAAAATGTATCCATGTCAAATTTGCAACGTTTTTTTCTAAAATTCTGAAGGTACCCTGGGTGTGTAGTTTCCCTTAAGGGACCTGAGAAAATTGCCAAAATATTTCTAATTATTGTAAATTTCTTGGGAAATATGGGGAAAAGATGCTCTACACGAAAGCATTTTCTTTTTAAGCAGCACCAAAGTAATGATTGCTGTGCTATGATTACCATCTTCCAGGAACAAGCAGAGTTGTATCAAAAAACGTATCTCACAGAGAGGTGACCCCTTGACAATGAATGGTAGCATCCATCTATGAATGAACGAATGACCAGTACTTATAAAGCGCACAGCTACTCCAGCAGGAGTGTCCGGCGCTTACAGTTCACATATGGCTGCCCTACTAGAAGGCTCAGCTCTTAAAAAGCCATGTTTTCAGCTGTTTCTTGAAGTGGGTAAGAACTGTTGATGCTCTCAGATCCACCAGCAGTTTATTCCATGCGTGGCTTCCTAGGAAGCCGAAAGACCTTCCACCTCTACGCACCAGGCGTGTCTTGGGGATGCAGGCCATATCGGCAGACGATGATCTAAGTGCTCTGGTAGGTGTGTAGCGGCTAGTTCGCTTTCTAAGGTAGCGGCACCCATGCCATGAAAGGTTTTGAAGAAAATTACCTTGGACTTGAATTTTATCTGCTCCCTCACTGGAAGCCAATGTAAGGTATTGAAATGAGGGGTCATATGCGACCTGGGTTTCAGTCTGAGAATCTCCCTGGCTGCAGAATTTTGCACTACCTGAAAGTGATGAAGAAGGTAGTCTGGTAGTCCCAGGTAGAGGGCATTGCCATAGTCCAATCTGGACATGACCAGCACCTGTACCACAGTCTTCCTGGAATCCGGAGGGAGAAACTGAAGGAATTTCTTCAACATCCGTAGTAAACAAAAACAGGTTCCCACTAGGGCCTGAACCTGGGACAGCATCATGAACTCATTATCAATGTAGATACCCACGTTCTTGACGGTAGATTGGGCAGCAGAGGGAGGGGAGAATTCTGCGGGCCGCCATTGGCTCCAATTGTTCACAGCGGGCTGGCTGAAGAAGACAATCTTGGTTTTATCAGGATTGCAATTGAGCTGGTTCTCCTTCAGCCATCTAAAAACCTTTGTGAGGCAGGATCTAATTGCATCTCCATTGAAGTCTGTGCTTTTGTCGCATGAGAAAATCAGCTGAGTATCATCACCATAAGAAATTATTTTGGCGCCCTGTGCCTCCGCCAAGGATGCTAGAGGCGACATGTATACATTTTAAAAAGTTGGGGAGCCTTGCAGGACTCCAACCTGCATGCTGGGCATAGAGGCTGATAATGGGGGAGTACAGATTACCTGTTCTCTGTCCTCCAAAAAGGATGTTATCCAGGCGAGTGCCTGTTTCTGGCTATCAGCTGTCTTCAGCCAGGATAGCTTGACTCCAGTGGCTTAGTGAGCACGGGACCCACGTCTGGGCATACCCTTCCCACATAGGGTGAACAGCAAAACACACAAGATGCTGGACGGAATGTTTTACAATGGCAAAACATTCACCCCAGTCACTGATCTGGGTTTAATCCATCGTTATTTTTCTCACCAAGCCACCCCAGTTCCTATTTTAGGCGTTTCTGTCAAAAAAGGTCAGACAGTTTAATCAGTTCTTGTGAGGGGCTGCTGAGAAACCTGGTAACTACTGCAATCAGATCTAACTCTGTATTGTTCCTTAGCCGTGACCTCTGCCCCTAGGTTCAGAGAAATAATCATTATTCATTCAACACTCTAAAGGTAAGCCTCCGTCTTTATATCATTTCTCAGAAGACTAGACCAATTCTATTCTGGAAAACCTGTTCTGTTATCAGATGTCTCGAGGCACCCCTGAAAGACTACAAGTGACGAGGGGCTCATATTGCAAGACCTTTCGTAATGCAAGTTATCGTCTTTTCAGCCGAAAATCCTATACAAATCCTACTGAAGTTGTGCAAACTGTAAAACATCCTGGCAGTGGTTCTCGTGATAACCAGCGGCATACATTCAATCTGACAGAATGGATAGATGCAGATATATCAAAGCTTAGAGGGACATGATGTGCCACATCTAAGGCCCTTGCCATTTCCAACATTCACCACAATGAGAATGCTACCACTTCGGGGTATTGATTTTCTACATGAGGGGAAGTGTCCTTCTCAGATTTGTCTCTATCATTCGGGCTTTTAAAGGGACAACTTCCAAAAGATGTGCAAGCCTGGTAAAGATAGGATGCTGGCAAGCATTGTTTCCATCAGTGCTTAATTTGAGCCGGTGCTTTCCGGTGCTCGGCACCAGCACCTAATCCTCGGCGCCGGTGCTTATAGCACCAGTTAAGGAGAGACTTATTTAGAACAGACATGATTTTCCCCAGACTCACAGGATGTTGAGCCACCCCGACACTCTAACCGTGTTCTCCAGCTCCGTAATCGGCAGCTCTACACATTAGGCCAAGTCTTCTCCAGGTTAATAAGTGCCGGGGCTCTAGTCAGGAGGCAGTTTGCATTAGCACATTTTTCCTGTTAGCGCTGCCTCCGGAGGTGAGCCCCGGCACTTGTTTTTTGACAAATTAACCACTGGTTTCCATATAGTCCCACTCCTCAAAGATGCCACGGCACCAAAACCCACCAGCAAAACTAGAAATCAGCTGAAAAGCACAGAGTTTGAGGACTGTTGTTCTGGCAGACACTTATTCCTACAGACAGATATGATTACAAGTGGCAATGTCTTGTTAGCCGAACATGCCATATTCAAAGGAGATTTTCACGTAACGGTGTTGGTTCTCGGCATCCAGTTCCTAATAGAAACTATGGGATCCCCCATTTTGAAGCACCAAACTTCCCCCATCTAGTATTCACATATTGGCATATGGATCAAACTGCCACTTCCCTGCTAAGGTTAGCTTCAGACCGCATTTCCGTCTAAATAACGTTATGGGGACAATAACATGAATGAGATTGGAAGGAGATGGGATGCCTGCTAAGCTTTGAAGTCACTCTCAAGATGGTAATGTGCAGCTTCTTTTGACGGGTGAGTGGAATGCCTCAAGTCATTGGAAGCCAGTGTAAGACAAACAAGCAACGCATCATTTAGGCTAAAGGAAAATCTCATACAACATATAACAACAAGTAATAGGTTCTGTATTGGCAAGCGAAAGCCCAGCCTGGCGACAGGGCTATGGTGTTGCTGCTTGCATTCAGTGGAATATGTGAGTGTCGCGCCTTCCCCAATGATGACAGGAGCCAGGAGCATAGTGCAACACGTCTTTATTTCTTGTGTCTGCTCCGTACTAAACTCGTTTCCCCTCGTACCTCCTCTTCCTCCCACGCCCCTTCCTGTCTCGCCTGTCCTGTCACAGACAGGGGTCAGGCAATGACGATACAACACCTCCCCCTTTTGTACAAAGGTTTACTGTCTCTTACATTTCTTCGATAAGGCGCGTTGGCCGCCTGATCTGTCGCCTGGGGCGATTGAGCCGCTCCAGTGTCCTGGCTCGGTGGCTCGTGACATCATGTTGTCTCACTGGGCTCGGATGATTTCGGTTGCTTCGGCTCTCCGAGTCCGTGACAAGCTCACGATGTTGGCTCTCGTTGTGCCTGTGGGTGTTGCACTTTTTAAAGTGCGAGACATTTCGAGTTATCCGTTTGTGGTCAGCCTCTGCTGTGAGCATAGTTCCTTTCCGGCTGCTGGCTTTGAGCGAGATAACGGCTGTCGGCTTTCATTCTTTGGTCACGCCGGACCATCACCCAATCTCCTTCTTGGATGTCAGTGTGTTTCGCGCGTCTGCGCCGATCAGCATAGGTCTTCATTTGTAGTTTTTTGTCATAGTCTATGTTAACCAGTGTATCGTGGTCAATGTTCACAGTTTGAGGCTGGTGAGCACTGGCTAGAGTGAGCAGTCGAGTACGAGGAACTCTTCCCAGCACCAGGGTGGCTGGGCATTGGTTGGTAGTGTTATGTGGCGTGGTGCGATAGGCCCGCAGCACTTCATTCAGGGCTTGTTGGATGTCGCGGCGAGCCAGTTCCGCTTGTTGAACCGCTTTCTTCAAAGTCCCCATAAAGCGTTCCACCATGCCGTTGGCTTGAGGCCATAGGGGTGTGATCTTTTGATGTTTAAAGTTAAGGTGTTTTGCGAATTCTGCGAATTCGTGGCCATTGAACGGTGGTCCGTTGTCAGACTTGACTCGTATGGGGAATGCCCCATGCTGCAAAGGTTTCGTCGAGGACTGGGATCACTGCGGTTGCTTTGGTGGATGATATAAGGTGTGCAAACGGGAACCGGGAGTATTCGTCCATGATGACAATAATGTATTGGCTTGATTTTAGAGGGCCGAAGAAATCATGGGCGACCTGCTGCCATACTCCTTCTGGTAGCTCTGACATTTGTAACGGGGCTGGTGGTTCGTCACGGTTTACCAGTTGGCATGAGACACAGTCCTTGAGTGTGGCTTCCACCATGTGATCAAGTGTCGGGAACCAGACACGCTCTCTTAAAGCCTTTTTTGTAGCACTTATCCCCCTGTGGCCTTCATGAGCGAGGTTTATCACTCCTTGCCGTAGTCTTTGCGGGATCACAATCCTCCCCCCTCTCAAGATCAGACCATCTTCGCTGATGGACAGCTCTTCATGGATGTGCTTGAACGCTATCAGTTCTTGGAGGTTCTGGCCAGAGTCCTGGGGTGTGTCTTTCACGTGTCGACATGAATTGTTGCGGATGCGATCCGTGACGTCTTGCATGACCAGATCCTGGGCGGACGCTTCTTGAATTGCTGCTAGAGGAACTGTAGGCGGACAGGCAGCGTCGATGACAAAATGAATGTACTCTTCCGCTAGCGAGCACCCTCCACCGGTGATAGTCTGAGGGTGTCGGGACATGTAATCTGCCGGGTTTTCAGATTTCCCCGGCTTGTGGATAATGGTGTATATATATAGTCCTGGAGTCGCAGTCCCCACCGTTCGATGCGTGGAGGCATTTTGGCATTGGGATTGCCAAAGATGGTGACAAGTGCTTGGTGGTCCGTGATGATGGTAAAATGTTTGCCATAAACGAAGAGATGAAAGTGCTCGCAGGCCCACACCACCGCAAGGCTCTCCTTTTCTGGCTGTGAGTACCTTTTTTCGGTGCTGGTGAGACTGCGACTGGCGTACGCGATGATGTTCTGAGTCCTCTTGATATTGTGCCAGAATGGCGTCGAGGCCCACCGGGCTGGCGTCGCCGGTAATTTCTTTAGCCGGTCCTGGTCTGACACCATACAGATGTATTCGTCACTGTCTTGTGACACTGGTGTAGGTGACGATGACTCACTGGATGTTGATCTCCGTGATCGATAGGAGCTGGTACAGCGAACGCTTGATCTGGATGAGCTAGAGGAGCGTTCTCCCCTTCCTTTCACTGCTCGAGCATGATGTTGTGTGATGGATCGAGGCGTGGACGATCTTCGCCCCGAACGTTGAGTCTGGCAGACCGCCTCGAAGTGATTCTCCCTGTCGCAGCGGTGACAGCGCTGGCCGATAGCAGGACACTGTCCTGAATGAGGGTAGACCTGGCCACATCTGTAGCTCGCTGGCGCCGTCTTGCTGTGCTTAGTGTGACGCGACTCTTGCCGTGATGACGTCCTCCGGGAAGTCGCGAAGCGTGACGGCTTGTTAGGCTTGTGGTGGTCCATCCGATGCTTCTTCTCCTTGTGAGCCTGGATTCGAAATGCTTGTTCTTTTTTTTCAGTCTTGTTGGTCTCCATTTTCCTAGCATGATCTTCCGCCTGGTCGTTGATTCGTGTCATTTCCTCGATTTCGTCGAGAGAGTAATGTTTTTTTAGCAGTCGCCGACGCAGGGATTCGGATTGGCACCCTTCAATTATGCGTAGACGCAGCGCGTCATCAGTGGTGAAAGTGTCAAACTCGCAGTGTCGGGCTAGTCTCCTGATGCGCACAATGAAATCACACATGTGTTCGTCCTTATCTTGGGTGGCTAGATTAAATGTGTAGCGTTCATAGTCCAAGTTACGTTTATGTAGAAACCTCCTGTCAAGAGCTCCCTTGACGACGTCATAGGAGGCTGTAGTTGCGTTTGGCAGTTCTTTGACAATTTGCGCGATGTCTTTCCCCACTAAATTTCGCAAGGTAATCAGTTTTTGTTTCGAATCTTGCACTTGGGACCCAGTCATGTAGTCCTCGAAATCTTCGGCCAAGCTCTTCCACTTGGGCCCCATGCTGTTGCCGGACGTCAGCTCCAAGGGATCCAGTGGCCGCAGATAAGGTACTCCCATGAGTACGTGTGGGGACGGTGTAGGCGGCGGCGGTAGTGTGGCAGGAGCCGCTGTCGCTCCTCCTCCTGAGGCGCCTGTCTGATTGAGGACGGACATCGCGGCCTGATCAGATCACTCAGTGACTATTGTTTACTGCGGGGAGGCGTATTATAGTGTATTAGCTGATATCGCTTGATTCCACGGAATCGTTAACAGTTTTTGTGTGAAAAGTAGTGATGCCTGACTCCAAAATGGCCGACACCAAATTTCCAATGGGTGTCTATGGGCAGTGCCTAACTCTAAGATGGCCGCCGTTCGGGACACGTGGCTTCACGTAGTACTACAATGATTGCTCTCAAAAGTCTCTTATTTAGGATTTGCAAATGTCAATATCGCTTTTGAGGTCTCTTAGTCAGGCTTTCAGGCGTTTGGGACTCACCCTCGCACTCCTGATCGTGGCGGGCCGTCTCTGGCGCGCTCCCTGGCGTCTGTGCAGCTTCGTGCCGATTTTTCTTTTTTTTTCTTTCGTGTTTCCTTGTCGGGCAGCTTGGCCGAGTCAGGGATGTTCAGAATGACGATCCGGCAGCTCAGGCACCTCTTCATCTGGTACCGACCGTCGCTCTCTGAGGCAGCATTCAGGCGCGGCGTGTGGAGCGTTCCGTTTTTGCGCTCTTTGTGTGCCGCGCCGACACAGGCTGCGGGCTCACTGTTTTTGGCCGTTCACGGACGGCAGGGGTGTTAAGGCATGTGGGGCTCCAGTAGGCATCCCACCCTCATCGCCAGTGTCGCGCCTTCCCCAATGATGACAGGAGCATAGTGCAACATGTCTTTATTTCTCTGTGTCTGCTCTGTACTAAACTCGTTTCCCCTCGTACCTCCTCTTCCTCCCACGCCCCTTCCTGTCTCGCCTGTCCTGTTGCATACAGGGGTCAGGCAATGACGATACGACAGTGAGATGTTATTCGAGATGGAATGTAGCTTTTGCGAGAAGAGAAGGTTCTGTGCAGTGCAGTCAAGATTTGAGAATAAAGGATTTTAGCATTCTAATCTGGCCTAGTGACTTTACTACAAACTGGCAAGGAGGATGGGACGAGTGGTGCTGCTGCTTGCATGCAGCGGAGTATGTGAGGCAAGTTATTTGTGATGTAATATAGAGTGTGGGGAATGAGGAGGTTCTGTGGAGGGCGTTTAGGGCTTGGGGGCTGGTGCAAGGAAGAGGCTGCATCGCTGCTGTTCTTAGTCTCGACAGAGTTGAGAATAAAGGATTTCAGCATGCTAAACCGGCCCCTGTGACTTTACTACAAGAGGGAAGAGAGAAAGTGAGACATCTTGCTCTCCATATCCAAGATATGACTCATCAATAACTTTTCAAACTTGACCTTAATAAAAGGCGCTATAAGTGGATCTGGAGAAATCATACATACTATGACTTTCTCCATTTACTATGTGCTGTACAGGTAGAAAGGAGGAAACTAATTCACTGCATTCTAATAACGTGATCCCTTGTGATGAAATTTCAGTACTATAAAACACTCATCAAGAATATAAAATAACATTTATTAAGGTATTTGATGCGTTCCTTCCAGAGAATTTTACCTGAACAAGAAAGAAGAAATGTACCGCAAATGCTGTTTACAATTTCCAGGAACTACGCATGGTCAGCTTCTGCTCTTCTCCGCGACATATACAAAATGGACTGGCATACTGGTGTTCTGAGACGTTTGATGCCATCCAGTTTTGCATTGCTTAGAAATTCGTTTAATATGATTCCATGTTTATAATGCATATAGTCCCTTAGAATTGGGGGGCATTTTAGCACAATGTAAACAAGAACTATGGTGAATTGCTGCATATGCCAGTATAAGCTTCATTAAACCCAGAAGATCTATCAGGCTGAAAAGGAGAATCTGGCAGTAGTGTGGGCTAGTAAACATTTTCATACATTTGCCTATGGGAACAATTTCCCTGTTATTAAACCCTCATCTTTATTTTTGCTAAGCCTAAATATCTCCTTGAAATAACCGTTGCGGTTTACAACATAAAGACTACAGATTCCACATCAGTCATAAACCAGGTTAGGAACACAACCCAGCTAACCTTTTTTGTAGGATTCGCCTACCAGGCATAGGATCCAGAATGTCGATTGCAGAAGAGTTTCTTAGATAAATTGTGCTGCAAGTATGCCTAGTAACTTTGGACGTCAATGACCTAATGACTGAAGCTATTCACACTAAATGATGGAGGAACCTGGGCCTTATTATGAGGATCCATATATGATGCAACTTGAAAGAGCTCAAGACATTATGATGTTATGAAACACTTTTGTCAAATTAATAAAGGAATATGAAGGATTGTTGCTTGATACAACCATATTAATGGTACCAAATACCCTTATTAAATGTTTCATCACATGTTTCATGAAGGATGCAGGGGAGCTGAGGCCACAAAACGTTTGGTCACAAAAAATACCTGGCTCCTGTTTTTAGGTAGAGCCTGGGCAGCGCACGTGTTGCTCTGCAATGCATGCTGTATTCAAGTATGCCCTTGAAGGGGGAGCGCGCATGGTGCAGAGCAAGATGGTCGCCTAGCCCCGAAGCTCCATATCGCGGCGGGGAATGCTGCATTGCTTTTCGCGGTTTCAGTAATTTCTTTATACTGAAACGGAGTGTTTCATGAATTGGAAGTGCCCCTGAGTGTTTTTCTTCCACATCCATGCTTTTCCTGCATTTTGTCACTTAAATGGGACTCTAAAAGGGATGCAGTTCTTCCACGGCTGTCATTTTGAATTCATCTGTGATGTAACTTTCTATTGACCTCAGGTACATTATTTAGGCATTGACTTTTGCTACTACTAGTACCTGTTGTTTTAAGTACAACCAGTCTTTTTCTAGACCAGGAGAGATTTAAATATTTAATTACAGTGTGTTGCGCAACTATCCTCTGGAATCTTCTTTGAGCACTGTGTTGTTTGCTGGTGTTTTTTCTCTTGCCTCAACAAAGTTTTTTTTCCACTCTTTCGCTTTATGGGTAGGAGTAAGAAGTTGCTAATTACTAGCAAGAGATACACTGGTCACGTGACGCCCCTTGGACTCTTGTCATACAGATTCTACGCATATTGACAAAAACAAAATGGTGCAATCTGGATCTTCAAAGTCAACGGTCTCACCAACATCCTCAACCAAAATGTAGACTCCAGCCTCTGCCAACAAACGTGTTAAACAAGATCCTCCGTCTCCGCCAAAATCTACTTCTCCGGTTTCTCTGGACATGGTTTTTGAAGAAATGTGCGCCTTGCATCCATTTATTGAGGAAACTAATTACCATTTGCAAGTGTTGGATACCAAATGGGCATCTATGGAATCTCGAATCGCATAGTGGAACATCATGTTGAGGACTAGCAGAATTTGCCACTAAATTAGTTACCGTGGAAAGGGAAGTCCTTACATTAACCCCTTCAGTGCTAATGACAAGGGTAACTCGTCATGGAGTTTCCATTGATTTCAATGGAAAGTCAATGGAAGTGCATCATGTGCCTTAGCAGCCAAGTGGTTAAAGAAATCAGCGGAAGATCTTAAAAATCGAAATAGATGCAATAATCTCTGTCTGTATGGTCTTCCTGAGGGTCTGGAGGATAATGGCCCTGTCTATTTCTTGAACACTTTTCTCATACAGCTTCTTGACCTTCCTGCATCTACAAACTTGAATATTCATCGAGCTCACAGGCTGGATTCCAGCCTGTCTTTCTCATCTGCTTCTTCGAAACAACAAAGTGTAATCTTTTTATTATTGAAATTCACAGACTTGCTACAAGTTTTGAATGCATCCAAACATAAAAAACAGCTTGTTTGGTCAGGCTCTAAATTATTTATTTTATAGGATGTTTCTCCAATAACAGCTAAACAACTGAAAGAATTCCATGAGCTTCATCCAGCCTTGCGTATTCTTGAAGCACGTTATGGACTATTCCACCCGTGTTTGTTCAAGGTCACTTTCCAAAATAACACTTCCTCCTTTGATGATCCAGCAGAACTGAAGAAATGTATTCAATTGTACTCCACAACTTCTATGGAAACTTCTGGTCCGCTCTCTTCTACATCGTCCTCCATACCTTGACTTTTTCCTTTATTGCAGCCATATTTTGTATCAATTTGATTGGTCTAATGTACATTTTTGCAGGTTACTGTTAGCAATTGTCTTATAACATGTTATTCCTAATTTTTCATTTATATTTTTTCTTCCCTCATATTTTTGCAGATGTTCTCTTTGCCATATTTCTTTTTCCGTTTCCTACTTGTCTCAATTGATTCCCCTTTGTGATGCCTCCTCCCCGGTTGGTTGTGTTGTCTACTTCTATGTGTCGCTACTCCTCATACATTTCTCCTTGTGTTCCCTCAGAAGGTACGTATTACAGTTGTCAGTCCTTTATTAGTTTCATTTGCATTCATATTTTCTACCAATTGATGATGTGAGGAAATGCAGGATAGTCAGGACGGACTTACCGGGATGTCATCCTGGAGAGAACCGCCACACCCAGCTGCATCACGAAACCGGGACATCAAAACACTACCGCAACCATACTCCTCTTGTGTCTGTCCACAGAGCGTCAACAATGACTCGGAAACAAACCCTGAGGACGCCGGAAACACTCTGTCGAGTCCAATGAAAGGACGCCTGCAGCGAGAGCAGGGGTCGGAGACAGTTAGCGCGCTGGAAACAGGAAGCAAGTCGAGGAGAGAATACGGACCCTGGGCGTGGAACTGTGAAGACGCGGGACTCGAGAAAGATGACCCGGGACCTGAGATAGAAGACGCGGGACCCGAGAGACCCTAGAGAGAAGACGCAGGACCCAAAGCCGAAACCTGAGAACCGGACGAGAGCTGGTGCAAAGATTGGTGGTGTCTGGAGGAGGCTGGGGTGTGGCCGCAACGCTTAAAGGGAGAACATTGGTTATACTGCAAGGCGGGGTAGAGACTCAGTTTAAATTCCAGGCAACATTCTGATGTTTTCTATGCCTCAGTTATGACGTGTTCTATGCCTCAGTTATGACGTTTTCTATGCATCAGTTAGATAGTTTGCACCACTTGAAAGACCTACCCGAATCACTATTTCCCCAATTCCCTAGGCACTAAATAAATACCCTCCCCTCACTATTCCTTCCCCCCCCCAGCCAGCCCTATATTTACACAACGGTGTGGTCACGGTTATTACAACTTCTGTTGAAGTCAGCCCTTATCTCACGGTTCCTCCTCTTCTTATTCTCCTATGAGCCTTTGGGGAGACTACCCTTCCACCAAGCAAGAGGAGCCAGAACAGCCTTCCGTGGGATCCCAGACCAGTTCAGAGTCTTCACAGAACACTTCGGATGAAGAACCAGGAAAACCACCTCTAACTCCTGTCACTATTCAATTTGAAAATAAAAATCCTCCTTTACACCAAATAATAAGGCCTCCTCGCCTGTTTATTAAACCTGCCCTCCCACAGATGACATGTACTGTCTTTTCTTAATGTTCTTTCTATCATTCTCTTCTCTTTCCTTCCTTTTTTTCCCTTTCTTTCTACAACTTTCTTCTTTTTTTCATTGTTTCATTCTATTATTGCTGTTATTGTTGATCTTGTTATTTCATATACTTTTCAATGTACATACGTTCAGGGTTATATCGCGGAATGTGAAAGGTTTTATTAATCCCATAACGAGGCAGAGAATATTATCTCACTTGGCCTCCTATAATCCTGATTTAGTACTTTTACAAGAAACTCATTTAACAGAATCGGAGGCTTTGAAGCTTAAATGAAGTTTGGTTGGCTCAGTTCTGGTGTCACCTACCTCTAATAAGAAAAATGGTGTAATTATCCCAGTTCATAAAAAATTGCAGTGCTCTGTTGTTTCCCAGGAAATTGATTTAGAAGTTAGATGGATAATAGTTAAGTTACTTGTTAATAAGATTTCTATGACAGTATTTAATGTGTATGGTCCCACCCACTCAGACTATTCTTTTTGGCCCAATATTAAAAATGTTTTATTCAATATAAGGATACATTTTTTATCTTAGGAGACGATTGCAACTAAATTATAGACCCTTTTATTGACCGCCAGTCAGAGGTCCGTTTTATACCTCACAAAGCTCACAAGCAATTTCATAACACCATTTCCCAAACACACCTTATAGATGCTTGGCACTTATGCAACCCAGATACAACAGAATTTTCTTTTTTCTCCCCTCCTCATGGTTCCCTTACCCGATTGAACTATATTTTCCTCTCCAAACCTTTATCCCAAAACCTTATATCTTCCTCCCTTGAACCTATTGTAATTTCTGATCATGCCCTGGTTGTTACGGATTTTGATTTGCTCCAACTGCAGCCTAGATCTTCCAGATGCTTTGCTGATGAATTTTTCTCCCTGAATATAGTTCCAGACTCCTCTCCTACATTGGTTTGGGACACATTTAAATCAGCTACCTGTGGCTTTATTATAAATTTTGAGTCCAGGAAAATGAAAAAAAACACTCAATGAATACAATAATTTATTAGCAAACATTAAACGCTTAGAACATCAATTTTATTCTTCTTCTTCTAATTCTCCTCCAGAGGAGCTTATTCGTGCAAAATTAGATTTTAATAAAATAACCACAGACAGCGCTTCATCTAATCTTTTACGTAGTAGTGCCCGTTATTATGAAGGTCGAAATAAAGTTGGTAAGCTTTTGGCTAATTACCTCAAAGCTAGAAAAGAACATGTATCAATAGAATCTTTTCAGTCAATGGAAGGGAAACGTCTTTTTAAGGAAATTCTAGAAGAATTTGTGAAATTTTATAAATCCTTATACACACCAGAATTTCCTATTTTTACATCTCTATTACATGCTTCCCTCTTCACGAGAAAATATGGACTTTGATGCTCTCGAGTTAGATATATCAAGTACAGAAATAGCCAAAGCTTTGAATCTTCTCAAAAAAGAGAAAACTCCGGGTCCAGATGGATTTACGATAGAATTTTATTTACATTTTTCAAATGTATTACTCCTAAACCACCTGCATTCTTTCAGCATTTTCACACTATTGGTAAGGCTGGGGGTACTTTTCTAGAAGCCACAATATGCTTAATCCACAAGGATGTTCGTGACCCCAAACTTTGCAAGAACTACCGCCCTATATCCTTGGCAAAACTTTTGCCAAATTACCTGCCCTACGTCTCAAACATCTTTTACCCACTCTAATTAAACCAGAACAATGCAGCTTCGTCAAGGGTAGTCTGATAATGTGCGCTTGTTCCTTAACGTTCTTAATAAAGCCCGACTCTTTCCTATTCCTTAGCTGCACGGTTCTGGTCCCAAATTCATTTAATTTATCTCCTTATTTTATACAAATCCTACTGCTTCTGTCCTAGTTAATAGCCTCATCTCACAATTTTTTCCATTGCAACGAGGGGTACGTCAAGGTTGTCCCTTATCTCCTCTCCTATCTGTATTATTCCTGGAACCATTTTTATCTCCTATACGTCAAAATACTTTTATTTCTGGGTTTGTTTATTTGGAATTCTCATTTGAAACTATCAGAATATGCAGATGATAGTTAGCTTTTTATTTCCAACCCTGAATCCTCTATTCTCTCTTTATTGCAAGAATTTTCTGATGTTTCTAGGGTTTCTGGTTACAAAATTAATCCTGATAAGACTGAAATTCTCCCCATTACAAAATTTTGTTTTAAACACCATTTTGATTTGACCGGCTTCGATGGAATAATTCTAAAATTAAATACTTAGGAATTTGGTTTAATAATTCCATTTTAGAGACGTTCAAAATCAATATGAAAGAAGCTCTGGATTGAGTATCTAAACTTCTTTCCTGGTGGAATACTCTTTTTCTTTCTTGGTGGGGTCATCCTGATTCCATTAAGATGATGATTACCCCTATTTTGCTATATATTCTTTCAATGCTATCCATTCACATCCCTTCTATATATTTTAAAAAATGTCATTCCCTTCTTTCTAAATTTTTATGGCATGATAAGAAATCAAGGCTATCTTTAACTCATCTTAGGAAACCAAAATCTATTGGAGGAGTAACATTTCCTGACTTCAGACTTCATCATAAGACTTTTTGCCTAAAGCAAATATCTAAAGGGCTTCTTACCGAGGTCTCCACTTTTACTCCCTTATGGGCTAAAGTGGAACGCTCTCTGATTGCTCCTTCCTCTATGAATGAGCTTCTGGCATTGACTACAAAAGTAAATATTACATCTCTTCCATTATTTCGTCATACTAGGGAATCGTTTTTACAATCTCCTATATGGTATAATCGTCTTGTTACTATTAAAAATAGACCTTTATATTGGAAATCTAAGAGACTCAGAGGAATAGTGTGGGTTCATAATTTATTCAATGGTATGACTCCTTGTTCTTTACCTCATTTTCAGGCTATTTATAAAAGTCCACGCTGATTCTGGTTCAAATTCTCAACACTTATGGAGTCAATTTTGGACATCTTTTACGCCCTTCCTTCTGATAATTCTGCATCCTCAGAAGATCCAATATTACAAATGGTATACTTATTTCCAAAGGCTTCCTTGATTTATAAATTTCTCTTTACCTCTGACTCTGTTAGTTTTAAAACTAAGTTAGAATTGACCTGGGAGAAGGATTTGGGCTGTGTGTGGAGCATTCATTTCTAGAATAAAATCTGGGCATGATCCTTAAATATTTCTAGATCCGCTTCTACTACCCAGTCCATGTTTTTCTTTATCACAGATTGTACCATACTCCCTTATCAATAGCTAAATTCTCACATGCTGCTAATGAGTCCTGTTGGTCCTGTAAATCCCCTCTAGCTGATTTGTTCCATCTTTTATTTTCCTGCCCTAATGTAACATCTCTCTGGATTAACATTTGGTCTACTATATCCAACATTTTTAAATTTAATATTCCTCTTTCCAATTACATTCTTTTTGCAGGATGTTTGATAGAATCCCTGGGTGTGCCCATCCTCGAACAAGGTTTATTCGATCTTATGTTGGCTTTAGCCGTTCAACAAATTACACTGAATTGGAAATGCTCTACCAATCTTTCCATTAAATCATGGTGGAATAATGTTTGTCACTACAATAGACTGGATATTGCTTTTGCCTCCTCTTACAATCCACTTGCTAATAGAGACTTATACTGGTTACCATTAACCAACTATTTGAATAATGTTGCTAAGAATAAGGTTTGTTTTAATCATTCGGAAAATTTTAAACCGCCGTAAATTGCAATTTTTATTCTTCTTATTTATTCTAGATTATTTCACACTAGTATATTGTTTTTTAGATATATTAACATATATTCTTTGCTATTATTATGTAAAGTTACGTGTTATTTTAGTTGTAGAATTTGTTTTTCTCTCCCCCTCTCTATTTGCAAAATGTCAAAATGTAAAATGCTTTCTACTTTGTTTAATATATGCCTTTTTTTATTCTTGTAAGTTCAGTTTAAGATAACTTGTATGGCATATTCTTTTTTTTGTGTGGCTTTTCATTGGACAACAGGCTTAGTAGTCCCTACTTAGCACCGCCTTGTCTCATATTGTAATATCCCATCAAGACACCCCCTGTTACATGGGTTGTTAATCGGTAGGCTTTAATTACAGCCTTTAAGCACTATTTGGTTAAATGTGTTTCTCCTGCCTGCTCTTTCAGGCAGGGCACACTCTTCCCCCAATGCTTCATTTTTTTTCTATAGCACAGCACGCTACGCTGATGCAGTGGTGGCAGTGCCTTTAGTAGTTATTCCTGTGATTGCTTTTAAATAACTCCCCGGTGGGCCGCCAGGTCCTGGGGGCATATCACAAAAATAGGAGGGGACGTAAGGGGCTCCCCTCCTAGGGCTTTTAAAAGCCCTGAGGACTGCACCCTCATTAATGTGGGGGGTCTGTCATAGACAGGGCCCAGGGACCACCTCTCCCTAGGTCTAACTTGTATTTTGGACAGGGGCAATGCGGCCCCCATCATGGAGCCAAAGATGGCCCTAGGGAACACCAATACCCAGGGTCGGCTCCTTCTATGTCCCATGATACCCCCCCAGGGACATAGCTGTTTGCTTTTGCTTGGTGAGAGACTCAAAACACCCGTGAGGACGTCCTCAGCTGCATTTTTGCCCATGGTAGGATGTTTACAATCTGAGTCGGCGCCTAGTGCTACAGAAACATACTGTGCAGAAGTTTCTATTAGAGGAATGACTTGCAAGCAAAGCATCCATTGACATATGCGTCAACCCTACATGCGTAACTACAGGACTTGAAAGAATGTTGTGGTGATACTAAAAAGTAAATCATTTAAATAACTAAACAAATACATTAAACATACTTAAAGATAAAGCGCAGGATTGCGGCGTGCTACGCTGGAAGTGCTCGGTGTGTTGCCTGGCGTAAAGCACTTTCATGACTCATCAGGGATCGTAAGTGCTATATAAATGCATTCACAATTACAATAAGTGAATTTCACCTGGCCTTCTAGTACCGAATATTACAGTTGTGAAAAGCGGGCATCAATTCACCAAAATGCCAGGGGTATCAGATATGACATCACAAGTAGGGGTGGGCGGCATTTGCGTAATCGCGTTACGTAAATCTCCGCGAAACGGTAAAAAATCTCTGCGAACACGCAGAAATTCTGCGAACACGCGGAATTGCTTGTTCGCGATGCTTTTTTACTTTTCGCAATCGCTGTTTGCGTGCTCGGGGAAAAGTATCTCGCGAACACGTATATTGTGAACGCGAACAAGCAAAAAAATTGACGAAGTCGCGGAAAGCAGCATTTTGGCCAATTTCACGTTCTCCGCGGAACGCGAAATTACCCGAATTCCGCAAATTCCGCGAGCGGAATGGAATTTTCCGCCCAGGCCTAATCACAAGTCAGGCTTCCGGTTTTATGGTATTTATTTTTTTAACATTTCAGTCTGTGTTTATCCATATTTATTTTTTACCTATCTTATTGGTATTTTCTATATTTATTCTGTGTTGTAGGATATAAATTGAGTGATAAAATGGTATATTTCCACATTTATGTAACTGATAAACATACACTCTTATTTTCATGCCTTTTGTTTACAACATTAAGCAGCCAATATAGCAAAAAACTACACCCAAGAGTAAATATTAACATCATATACATAAGTATGTTAAAATATGACTGTTTTAATGAAACCACATCCTGTTTTTTAACTCTCCATGCTATTTATCTGCTCAGCTGTTGATCTGGAATTCCTGAAGCGCAGCATGAAAAGTCACCCATTAGAAGCATAATTTACGGCAGTGGTTCCCAAACTTTTGACTCCTGCGGACCCCCATTGAGTCACCACTGGAAGCCGGGGACCCCCACGCAATTTGTAGGATTTAAAATTCAAACATTAAAACAATAATTCGAAAAAAAACACACCTGTGCACACAAAACAAATACTCGGATTAGTAAGTATTTTAGGGGCATATTTGCAAGCCCCTATTACCATGAGAATGTCACTTTTTGCGACGTTCCCATGGCGACAGGGGCTTTGCTTTATTTACAAGGCAGCGTTAAGTCACTTAACATGGCTTAACGCTGGCTTGTAAATACCACCTCCTTTCACCCAATGCTTAGCGTGAAAGGGGTGGGCAGTGGGTGTTGCGGTGGGCGTTCCACTGCAACACCCATTGATTTTGACACTGTCCCCTATTAACAAGGGCAGCGTAAATGGGAGGCAGTGCCAAAATTAAGACCAGGGAAAAACAATCTTCCCCTGCATGCAGACACCCTTGCACTATGTTGCAAGGGTGCCTGTGTTGGCGCCACAAAGTTAAGTTTAGCGTGAGCGTCGGGGAAACACAGGGCTGCATCATATTCTTATAAATATAGGTGCAGCCCTGTGTTTCTGAAGTGGTGGAGCGTGTTGTTAAGCCAAGGATGCTAACGACTCTCTCTGCCACTTCTGTTGTATTTTATATTGAAAGAATTTGGAAAAAATGAAGAAAATAGATGGGAAGCTGCATCTCCGTGACTAACTTTTAAATGGTTGGTTTTATTTCGCAGTACAAGGCTTCTGCTCCTGCCAGGGCCAGACTGGAAACTCAAAGCAGCCCTGGCAAATGTTTTCAGACCAGTCCCCATAGGGTGCACACCAAGTGCAGTGAGTGAGCCTGACCACTACAAAGGGGGCTTTGGGATGCTCCCCCCAAAAAACATTTAGGAAATAATGGTGCAGTCTACAACACAGTTATCCCTACATATTGAATTTTATTAGCTTTAAAGAATAGTAAATTAAGTCCTTATTATGCACCAGAATACGACAATCTTTTTTGGGGTTCTTCAATGATTCCCCCACTATCACCCTCCAACAGTACCTCTCACCTCTCCATAGCCCCTCTGTCACATGTATATTATTTTTTATAGCATATCTCATACCATTGTATGAGAGAGAGCACTTTACATCACACACATATAGAGACAGTGAATCCTACATATAAATCAGTGTATAGAAAATGTCACATAAGACAAAGGGTACTACAAGGTGTAGAATTCACGTCATTCATACTGGTAGGCATTTTCAAATAGTGCCTGGTCTGGAAAAGCACAAACCCGGGATTCAGAACATAACACAGTGGTTAGCATTGACTTTAACAATAAAAATGTATTTCCACACAAATAAACCTTTTTAGCAGTATCAGGATAATGAAAGACTGGGAAAAACATGTCACTAACTTGTACCTTGCAGTTTGCAAGCAGCTCTTTGATGGCATTTTGTAGGTCGCTATGCTAGATTACGATTGTCACTTATGAACTGCACAGTACCAAAGTAATCTCTGTTTTTTAAAATGCATTATACATGTTCTTTGCAGTAGGCATGTTAACCCTCTGTGCTACATTAGATAATTCAAAGCTGCCACTGGACAAAACTCTCATCTCTCCATTAATCACTGGTGTTATCTTGACACGGTTACCCCCTGGGAATGTGTCACGGTCCCCTGGGCGTCTGCAGACCACAGTTTGGGAAACACTGATTTACGGTATTGTTCCACTTTTAAAAATAAATACGGACAGGAAACACATAGTTTTATGTCTGTATTTATCTGTAAAAATCAGTAAAAACGGTGAGCTCTAATCACAAGTCATCTGGCCCAGATGACACCACAGGGTTGAACATATGTCACATCCCTACCCCCTAAAAGCCTCCCTACTTGTTTCAGGAGTGGTGTGGTGAATGGCAAGTAAACAAGGAAGGGGTAGCCCTGTTTCCACTCTATTGCTACCACTGTAGCAATAGCGGTGTCAGGGCACAGAAGGGTGAAGCAGTGTTAGCAAATGCAACCTTTGGCGACCCCTTACTGACCCCCAAAGCAGCATGCTAATTCATTGGTAGTACTTTTAAATTATTGTCAGCTTCAACACAGGCAGATATTGGATCTCACAGGAACTACTGTTAGTCTTTAAAATCATACTGTAAATGTACATTGGAAGCAGGCTGCACGCCCAGCAGGTACTTCATAGCAGTTTTTCAACCCTTCTTTTTATCCCCAGCATAAGGCAACTGCACTACTCAAGTCTAGGCTTTATTTAGATAGCGCTCTGGCCAAACTCAATTGTAACTCCCCCTCTCATTGAACCAAAATCACCGCGTGCTTTGGGACGCTGTAACCAACCTCAGTGCACTCCACTACTGATGCCCCTTCAAAGGCCGGCCCTGGTGCTACGCTGCTCTACTAGTTGTCAGTAAACGTTGAATCAATGCAAATAACAATGGCATCTGCTCCAGGGGCTTCCAGTGATGCATATACACAAGCAGGACTTGGTTGTTAGCCAGGGCTGGCTTTAGAGATGGTGGCGCGCGGCGTAACTGTTTTTTTATTTGCCCCCCATGACCACCTTCTCCAGGGATTCCCTCACTACAACCCCCCACCAGTGCTCCTCATCTCTCCATAGACCCTCTTTCACATTCATTTAATTTGTTTTCAAGTGCTTGTTGGGCGGTGGCTCTACTGATAGGAATGTATTTCTACCCGAATGAAACCTTTCCAGCAACATTAGGAACAGATGATGAAAGACTGGGGAAAAAACATAACGTCCTAACCTATACTTTGCAGTTTGCATGCAGCTCTTTCATGCCAGATTACAAGTCACTGTGCTATATTAGAATTGTAATTAATGAATTGCAAGTAACAAAAAGATCTCTGAGACAAAAGCACTAACCTACTGAGCTATCCACATAAAATACAGTTCTGTGATCTGCAAAGTACATGTTCATTCTCCCTACTTTACAATGAGTAAAACTGCCACTAGACAAAACTCCATACCTCTCCAGCAGGAACATTAATCACCAGAGTCATCTTGACCTTTTTACTGCTACCTGAAATTTGCTGGACACATAGGAAACTCTGCAGGTGTCTGTAAACCCATAAGATATTTCTAAACCCAGCGCTCCCAAGGTCACCCCAGGTTGCACTGGACGCTCAGCCCAAAAGCGGGCCCTCTTGGTAGCCCGCATGAGACTTATTTTTATTAGGGTTAAAGTTTGGAGTGCATACGAGTCAGTTAGACTGCACTCGAAGCCAATGAGTTTGTACTTGTGATGACATGTATAATATTTAATAAGATCTGGAAACGGTATACACATGTAAAACACAAGTAGTTTATGCAGTGTAAAAAGATGCTTTAAAACACACATTAAAATTTTTTTTTTTAACTGTTTAATCAGTCAATGTGCACAGCATCAATTAAGCTATGTTCACAATACATGAATCTGGCCCAAACCTCCTAACACAAACGCTGTATGAAATGAACTATTAATGCTGTTGCACCCAAGCACCAATGTCGAAGGATAATCCTTTGCATTTCAACATCTTATGAAATGTGTGATAACCTCCAGGGTAGAACAGGATATGCAGTGCATGTAAACAAATTAATATTGACCGGTTCTTAATTTGAGCTAGTGGTTGCAGGTGTGGCCCACTGGCACTCATTTTTGGGGTCCGGCTCATATTTTTTCTCAACAGACCTTCGTCCAAAAGCAAGAGAGAAAAACATCAAATGGAATAAGAAGGAAAAAAGAGAAAGACGGATAAACAGTGGCAAAAGGAGAAAGCAGGGATGAAAATGACCCTGCAAGGGTGAGATAGAGAGAGGGAGTATCTGGTGGTGGGTGAGAGAGGCATGAGGTAGAATCAAGCCTATGCAGCCTGGCATTCAGCACTCCGACCTTAGATGGCGCCAGCAGCAGGCTTCTGAGCAAAGCTATGGGCCTCTTCACTTAGGGGCCGATTACGATGTGGGCAAAATTGCTTACGCCTGACACCGTCTCATACACGGGACTGACCGACCTTCGGTCAGTGGTCCAGACTGCCTGATTTGGATGCCACCAAACACTAGGCCTGATTAACATTGCAGTAAGACCACCACCATCAGGCTGTCAGTGGTGGTCCCTCCACCATCCAGCCCATTGGGAGAGAGCTCGGTTGTTGGGGAGAAAGACCGCCATGTCCAACTGGATATAGGTTCCTGTCAGAGCGGTGGGGGACTCCTATTCCCTGTAAAGAGGGTGGTGCCTGCTAAAGCACCACCATAGGGATTAGGATGGTCCTTTCTGCATGCCCTTTTATGGCGGTTCACCCACCATGAAAATGCAGGCGGAAAGTGACATTGTGGGCCCCTAGCAGGGCCCCCTTCCCTCCTGGCCCTCCGCTATGAGGCCTGGGAGGCACCTATGGTGCCCCACTAAACATCCCTGGACCATGTGGCAGGCACCACATGCTGCCTGCCACATGGTGCAGGGATGTTTTAGATGTGTAAATTTTGTATTGCTGCGTGTGCTGCAGCCCGCAGCACACCCCGCAATGTAAAATATACAGATTGCGTCCGCAATGAAGGTGGGAGCATCATAATGCGGGCAGCAGGACCGCTGTCTTGTAGTCAAGTGGTCCTGCTTCTGCCATGGTGCCGGTCGGAGGAGAGTCCGACAGGCATCGTATTCAGGCCCACTGTTCAGTCGCATTTCAACATTTCCCTATGGGAGCAGGTGTTATGGCCACAAACCAGCTATAGTACATGCCCCATAAGGAAATGGGAGGTGTTGTTGACCCCTCCACCTCGTGGCAGGCACATAAAGGTGCTTGCCATGGGGTTCAGCCCCCAATCGGAGGCCACACACTCTAAGGGGCCCCTAGGTCCCCCGAAAACTTTTTTCGGAAAGGCCGGCATGGCATCCATGATGGAAACCGTGCATAGTAATCCCAAGGGTGGAAAGATCGCATGTTGGGATTACGGGCCAGCCTCTAACTGGGTGACGCGCTACTTGAGCCCGTTGGAAGCCAGACGGAATGACCGGCCCATTTCAATTCCGACCGGCTGATTCGTAATTTGGTTTGAGAATCTGAAAGCTCACTTCTTGTACACATTGAAGTCAGAATGTTATTTATTGCACTTACATATCGTCGATGTTCATATCCACTTCATGCTTTAAGTGCTGTTCTATTATCCCTTCAGGCACATCGGTTGAACCATATGTCACCATGACTGACTGGTATTAATCTAAAACAAAACAAGAGACAAATATCAGGTAATTCACACATGGGTAGGGTGCCCCCTGACCAGATTTCTACCGGCTTCACTGGTATTATGATGTCCCGGCCAGTACAAAAGTAAGCCAAATCTCCCAAAACTGTAATTTTAACCTTTATCTGTACATAATTCACACAGCAAATATAAATAGAAAACACTTTTAAATGTGTTCTGGAGCTACAATAATGATCCATGACTAATAACTAAAGTAGACAACGACAGAAAAGTCCTGTTACAAATGAATGCATATGGTTTTGTTTACAGTACCATTTAGTATCACAGCCAGGTCTGTTCAAACTTTTGAAATAAACAACAAATGGGTGGTATTATTCTCTTGGAAAAGTGTAAGCTGTGCACCGACTTTTTGCCAAACAGACTTTAATTTTTGTGATGCGACTTATGCACTAATAGGTCACATTGCAAATTCTCCAGTCGCCATACAGCCTGCCTAATGTATATTAATTAGGCAGGTTGCTATATGCAACTGCCTGCGATTGGCTACACACATGGATGATGGCTTGCAAGAAACAGCAGACCAACATCAAAATTTTTTGAAATTTTTTTCCCCAGCAACCCGTCTTCACTAAAGGAACCAGTGCTGCTTTAAAAAAAAAAAAGTTTGCCTTTTGAGAAACACTGTCTTCTCGACCACTGCCTTCTCCCCTCCCCCCCCACCCTGCCACCCACTGACTGCCAACGCCATACACAAAGAGGATGGTATCCCAAAGGACCACTTCGCATTTGCGAATCAATCTCATTTTAGGTGACCTTATTTTGTTCTCAGTCCATTGATACATACCTTACTCAGGACCAATGGAATTATGCTGTACTAGAGGGCCAAATTATGTGGCAGGTTTGAGAAAATTATACAGCAAGAAAAGGCACATTATGCAGTTTAATGCAGCATAATTATAGTATTACTGCTTTATTTTGTCATTTTCACACTTGTTAACCCTGTCAGGGGCAGTGGTTGCACCTCATTAGTACCAGTTTAAGTACTAAATATAGCAGTAAGCAAAATAAATTTGGCAAATGCAGCAAGTGTAAAATTTTGCAAAAAAACGCTGCAGTTATGCAATTGCATCATTCCAATGGCACTGACCATACTGTATTGCAATTAGGAGGAAACACTCCTTTCACACCCCTTCCTATTTGCAATTCCGTATGAGTACAATTTAGAAAGGCTTTTCCGACTTGCAAAATGGATTTAAAATATGCCAACATTTTGCGAAAAAGCCTCCAAATGTGAGAACTGTAGCGTTTGGAATCATAAAATAGCTTTGTACATCTGGCCCTAAATGAAGCCTATCCTGTTGGGGCCATGTGATAAGAGTTGATATACTGACTTCCTATCTTAATCAAATTTTGTGATTCTGGACAAAAAATTTCACATCAATATGCGTTTCTCTTATCAGCTATTTTTTTTTAATTATTTTTTATTGAGCATACCTTTAGATACATAGTAGATACATTGATACAAGATATTAGAGAAAAAAAACATAAATGAAAAACCAGCTATTTTTCCAGTGAAGTATTTTGTTACATTTTCACCTAACTTTCCGAAGATTTGGGCTGTTTCTGTGCATAAGTGGTAATGAAAATGAGATCTGAGTCCAGATGATGAACGATTAACCGCTTCCGTGCAGCAGGAATTCCATCCCTGTGCTGGACATTCCAATCGCGGGCGTGACGGAACCATTCCGTCATCAGCACAGCCCAACCTTGACTCATGATGGAATGGTTCCGTCACGAGCATGGAAGGGGTTAAATGTTTTAGCAATAGATAGCGGACTGCAAACCAAATTGTTTAGTTACAAAAGTGAAAGACACCCAGGTATCTCGACTACTCATTGAAGGATGATGGTGTACAAAAAGACACAACAAAAGCCAGATTAAAACACTGGAATCTCTACCAGAACATCAGTGATCCAGCTCCAGATAACAATGGAGCCACACTAGACCAGATTGCAGAAATTAACAGGAGGCAATGATCACAGGAACAATGCTAAAACAAACTGGAAAACATAAATTCCAGAGACAGATATATGACTGAAATAAAAGGACACTAATATGGGGAGGATCTTCGAGGTACTGATTCATTATCTTATGCAGGAAGAGATAGGGAAGATCATATTACTCCAGAAAATGTAAGGAAGTGACTATCAACATGTGGAATCAAAACTGAAGTCATGCCAGTTTCATTATAATTCATTTTTGGTAATGGTTTTATGTAGTTGTTCTGCACTCGAAGGTATTAGTGTGACTTACAGTGAACAGAAAAGGACACAGCACAAAGAACAGTGAAATTGATGTCAGTTTAGAAAGCAACTTTGCAAAGCAGTCTTGGTTTAGTGGGACGCATGATTGCCCAGCCCCTGCTCACCCCCTGAAGCAGTCCAGGGGGTAACACAAAAATCTCCCCATGGACATGCAGAAGTGTGCACTGCTCCTCAGTTCCCAACGTACTTCTCTGGCAAACAGGTTGAAAATGTTTTTTTTTCCTCAGTGAAATAAGTAAAAACTGCATGGTAAAGCACACGGTAACTCAGGTTCCGAGCAGTTTCCCAAAACTCGCATAATGGGTGGAGAATACCGGCTGGTAAAGTAGATTCTGACCCCCTCCCATTTGCACTATACCAAAGTCCAACCAACTCCTGAAGTGTGTCTAGGTGTGCTAAACTCTGAAGCACATATCAATTGAGCAAATAGTACTGACACTGGTAAATTAAATATGTTATCATGTCGCTATTCACTGAAAGCTGTTTTACTGTAGCACAAAAGTTTAGGAATTTATAAAATTGGGATAGAACCACAATGAGGCGATTTGATCATTATTAAGCCTTGTATGATCTACACCACAAGTCGGATTGGGAAGGATTGGACATTTTATCATTGTATCTGCGTTTTCTGTAAAGAGAAAGGAGTATAAGGAATACAACGGGGATAACCAAGCTCCTAAACCTAAAATTGAATTAAATGAAGGGAATACACTATTCAAGCTATTGTGCTTTTTCAGCAAAAACTCTTGCTATGCCACTGTGGCTGCAGGGGATCAAAAATACCATAGAACATATTTTCAAACATCTCTAACAGACTTATTTCCCACTAAAGAAATATTTTTTTTTGCCTGGGGCCGAGGGAGGGTATCTAAGTAAAGCAGAAAACAAGGGCATACCTGGAAAGCTTGCAGTCTTTGTGCATCTACAGCACACAAATTATATTCACAAACCCTGTGTCCGTTGGAGTCCATAATTTTAATTCTATCATATGTTTAATGAGTTTAAAACTGTCAAGAATGGCATCTTTCAATGTTTTTGTAAAACCTTATTACAAAAACATTCAAATAGATAGGTATTTGAATGAATACTCATTCACATGCATTGTGAGCTACCTCTGAATGTTTTTGTAAAACTTTGCATTCATTCATGCATCAGTGTACATTTCTTTTAAGTTTTGTGTGATAAAAGTTTACAAAAATATTTTTAAAGCATTGACTAAACCAAGATGATGGCAGCCAATGGCAGATTTATTGGCTTTGGCAGTGCTTGTTTAATGTTGGCAGTGATGTCAGTTAGACACTGTTAAAAAAAACAAGTTAGATGGTTTTGGCTTAGCCCTTGGCGGATCCAGGAGGCCCCTGGCGGGGCGCACAATACCTTTTTGAGTGTCAATGCACTGAATCACAAAAAACAGTCACCAAAGTGGCAATCAAAAACAGTATTGGGAGTATTGCTTTGTTGAAAAAACTGAGTCTCTGTTGGCTGGTAGAGTAGTTATTTCCATCGTGAGTTTGTTCATAAAGTTCCTGAGGCTTAAAAAGGAAAGAAATGCAGTAAAACAGTTAGATTCACATGCCTTTGCTAGCAGGAGCATTACAAATGTGAATAATGCCATTGGGAGGTGTCAACACATAGAGGCTGGTGAGTGTATACAAGGTTCCTTATTCTCTCTGGCAGAGCAGTGCGCGCAGGTACCTCTTTGCTCCTCGTGGGTGTTGGTATATTGCCATGTGTCCCCCACCCCCTGAACGGAAGTGGTGTCCAGTGTCCAGTCACTTTCCCATCTGCTCCGTGCAGGGTCCTAGCACTTGCCTGCACATATTGGTCTGACATCTCCGTCCCCTAGTTGACAAATAAAACCTTTCTCCTCGCCTGCCTTTCCAGGAAAGGAGTAACAAAAAGATAATGAAATGTGAGAGAGAAAACAAGAAAAGGTAGGAAAGAGAAAGAGATAAAGAGATAAAGAGAGAGAGAGAGAGAGAGAGAGAAAGAGAGAGAGAGAAAGAGAAAGAGAAAGAGAGATACATTGTGACTGTGTCTCAGATATGAATGTTCTTCGATCCATCATTATAGTTCTTCAATTAGCCTTTTTGGTTTTTGGCTCACTCTCTTTGGGCGGGACCTTTCCTTTTCCTGGCCCTATTCCTCTCCTGCAGCTACAGCCCAGAGAAGTCCTTCGCTGCTGTGAGGAGCTCCATCTGAACACTCCTAAGAGTCGTCGCTCTGAGCTTTCTGTTTGTTGCTAGGCAATGCCTCTCCTTCATCATCATCTGATGTTCTAAATTCCTTGAAGTGAGAGCTGTTTCTAGTGATAGAATGGGACCCTGAACGCCATGATAACATTTGTTTCTGTTAGTGGCTGGCTCAGGAAGAGACTGTCTAACTTCCTTGTTTGCATTAGGCACACAAGTAATAGATGCCCTTGCTTTAGTTCAGATGCTGTGGCATGACACCATGTATCGGAGTGTTGTTTCATCTTCCTCTTGGCTTCTTTGTTCTTCTGTGGCAATGTCATTGTGTTCATGTAGTGCTTTGGCTTCCAGATGAGGCAGGCGGGTCCTGCTTGTTCTCCTCAGTACCAGTTCTACTAGGTATTGACCTGTGGAACTGTGCGGGATGTTGTGGTAGTCCAGAAGTATTTGGCACAGTGCTTGGCTCATTGAGCTCTGTGCCAGTTTTGCTAATTGGATGGCCTTTTTTATGTTGCCCATAAACCTTTTCACCATACCATTTGCTTGCAGCCATTGAGGTGTTATTTTCCTGCGATGTATTCCCAGATAGGCCATGAACTTGCGGAATTCTTCTCCTGAAAACAGTGATCCATTGTCTGTCTTACATGACAGTGAGACATCCCATGCTGCAAATATGTCATCTAAAATTGGTAAGGTGGCTGTTGCTGATGGTGATGACATGTGGTGTACTATGGGGAAACAGGAGTAATTGTTGATGACGACCAACAGAAAGCCACCGGTGTCCAGCGGCACATAGAAGTCAGCGGTCAGTGTCATCCACGCTGCCTTGGGGCGGCCAGACATGTGTAGTTGATCTGGGTTTGGTGGTCTTCCCATTGTCTGGCAGAGGTGACAGCTCATGATCATGTCTTCTACCAGACGATCAAGTCTCTCAGCATTTTCTTTGTTGCCACTATGCCTCTGTGAGACTCATGTGCCAGGTATACTTTCTGCCGTTGGAGGGTCTTTGGTATCACTATCCTGGCTCCTCGAAGTGGTATTCCATGTTCCGTTTCAGACAGCTCTTCCTGTATTTGTTTGAAAGCAAGTATCTCTCCTTTTCTGACCCCTTTCCTTACTGGACTGCTATTGTTTACATCTCCTTCTCTGTTGCTGTATGAGTGTTGTGACTGCTTGTAGCATGGCGTCGTATTCATTGTTTCTTCCACCAGTTCCTCTATTGTCAATTGGGCAGGTGTGTTTTGATGCAGCACAAAATCATCGCCCATGGATGTTGTCTCAGTTGCATGAGGTACGGGGTGCCTCAACATGTAGTCAGCAGGGTCATGCTCCCTCCTGGTTTGTGCACTATTTTGAAGTCGTAGACCATCAGGCGTATCCCCCGTCTTTTGATGCGCAGGGGAATTTTTGCATTTGGGTTGCCGTATATTGTGACCAGTGCTTGGTAGTTTGTCACGATTGTGAATGACATCCTGTAGATGAACATGTGGTAGTGTTCACATGCCCACTACTGGTTGAGAGTATGCCCTTTTTATGCCTGACAGGCTCCTACTTGTATGCGCAACAATCTGTCTTGGCGAGTCTCTTCCTGGCATATGTTTTGTGAGAATGGTTCCTAAACCCACCTGGCTGGCATCTACAATGAGATCAGGGCACAGGGACACGTCGAAGTAGGCAAGGTGGTCTACCGCTATGACAGCATGCCAGGTGTGTTCAAACACCCTGCCGCACTATGAGGCCCGGAGGAAT
The DNA here is from genome assembly GCF_964261635.1 of Lissotriton helveticus. Lineage (NCBI taxonomy): Eukaryota > Metazoa > Chordata > Amphibia > Caudata > Salamandridae > Lissotriton > Lissotriton helveticus. The sequence goes on along the minus strand of NC_136071.1, from coordinate 877,827,886 downwards.
GACTGCCCCTGTTAAGGCAGTTCATGGAGTGGGGTGCTCACTGTAGCAAACTCTTTGATGCAGCAAGCACAGTAACTTACCAGCCCAAGAAACACCCTCATCTCTGTTATGTCTACTGGGGGGCGTGTTTTGCAGAGCGTTTCAACTTTGCTGGGGTCTGGCTGCATTCCTTTCCATGAGGAAATGTTGACAAAGAACACAAGTTCTCCTTTCCCCAGCTTGAATTTGTCTTCATTCAGTGTCAAGCCAGCGATTTCCACCTTACTGCAGACCTCTCTAAGTGCCTTGTCGTGCTCTTCATTCGTGCTAGGATGTCATTGGTATAACTTAGACCGTTTGTACGGGTCTGATCACCCCGTGCACCATCTCCTGAAATATTTCAGCGGCTGAAAATACCACAAAACTTAGATGCTTGTAGCGAAATAGTCCCAAGTGTGTGGAGAATGTTGTAATTTAGCAGGACTACGGGTCAAGCTCTAACTGGTGGTAGCCGTTGAATAAGTCTAGCTTTGAGAATATACAGGCTCCAGTTAGGCAGCTGATTATGTCATTCAGGTGAGGTCCTGGGTGCTGTTCTCTTTCAATTGCTGTGTTTGGTAGGTGCTGATAGACACAGATGCATATTTGTGTTGTGTTCCCATATGGCCACAACAGGGACACCCAAGGAGTTGGTCCATCTGAGGATTTTATGATATCCTGTGCTAGCAAGCTCTTTAGTTCATCTTCTTATTTATTTGAATTTATTTATAAAGTTTAATATAGTGCGAACATGACCCTAGAGGGTATCAGAGCACTTTACATTACACCATTCGGAAACATTAGATGAGAGAGGGAGTAATATACATACATTCAATATTCAACCTTTAATACAAAAAGAGGTAGACAGCTTTAGATAAGATAACATATGTTGCTTACAGTAACGTAAGATTTAAAGTTTTAGGATGTGACTTTGTTCATTTGAAGCATTTTCACTTCTTTTTTGAAGGTGGAGGAGGAAAGAATTCTGCGTACATCTGGTGTAAAGGAGTTCCAAATCTTCGGTGCGATACTAGAAAAAGCTCTGCAGCACGTTCTCTTTTTATGGAAGGATTGTGGTTTCAGTAGTACTGAGCTCGCGTTTCACGAATGTCTGCAACCTCCCGACAGCTCTAGCTTTTGTGCTAAGGAACTAAGGGTTTTGAAATGAAGGGCTTTATGGGCCATGCAGGCAATCTTTAGTTGTATTCTTGCCTCATTTGGTAGCCAATTCAGTTCTTTTAGGGTCTGAGAAATGTGGTTATTTCTTTTTGTTCCAGAGATCAGCCTGGCTGCAGCGTAGAGAGATGCCCTCAGCTGGGCCAGCTTGTATTTGGGAAGTCCACATAGAGTGGTGCTTCTCTAGACCAATCTTGGTAAAACTAGGACATGTACCGCCATTTTTAAGTCGGCCTGTGGGACGAATGGTTTAAGTTTCTTTAGGATACTCATCTGATGATTAGCTCCTTTGGTGGCATTACTGATATCGCCTGCATATTCAAGTGTTTGCCTAGGGTGATTCCCAAGGATTTAGTGGATTCTTCCTCCTGCGGTTGGTGGTTTTGAGTCACTGTTTTGGCAGCATTGTTAAAGGGTAACTTGAGTGTCCTTAAGATTCCCCTGCTCCTTGAGGATTGCAGGGTGTTCTCTCAGAATGTTGTGATGCTGAGACATGCAGTGTTAGACCTGATACCATTGGTGTGTGTCTCCCTTCCATTTTTTGCTGTTGTCTCCTCTGTTTTTTATATGTTTTGCTGGTTTTAGATGCTTTGGACACCGTGCCACTGCTATTCAGTGCCACAGTGCAAGTGCTTCCTATTATAAAGTATTGTAATTGATTAGTGACTCCATGATTGGCTTGTTTGATTTACTTGTCAGACCTTACTATAGTGCACCATGTGTGCCCAGGACCTGTACATCAAATGCTGCTGGGGGCTTGCAGCACTGGTTATGCCACCCACAGAAGCAGCTTGTAAAGTGTGTCTCAGGCCTGCCATTGCAGAGCCTGTGTGCAGTCTAGTACTACCATGTTGACTTGGTAAGTGCACCCACTTACCAGCCCCTAAACATTCCCTCTTCTACATATCAGACACCCCTAAGGTAGGCCTATAGGCAGGGTGCATTGTAAGTAAGGGGTAGGACATGCCCTGATGTGTGTGGTATGTCCTGATAGTGAATTACAGTCAATTTCATTATTCACCATTGCAAGGCTACCTGTCCCAATAGGCCAGAATGGGCAGTTTGATTATAACATCTTATAATCCTAACTGACCCAGGGGACATGGTAGAGAAGGAATTTAGTATGCCTGAACTCAGAATGATCAAATACATCTTTTAGTGAAGTTGATTTTAACATTCTGTATTTGTAAATATCACTTTTAGAAAGTGGGTATTTTTTGCTTAACTATCCAGCCTACCTCGGCTAGGTTGTGTATTGCATGTCTGGTTTGTGAGTGACAGGAGGGCTGGGGCTCCAGCAGTCTGATGAGTCAGGGCTGGGCTGAATAGGACCTTGGCTGAATAGAGAGTGGGGGGCGGAGATTTCCTTTCACTCCCCTGAGCCCTCATAGAATAGAGAGTAGGGGGACGAGATTTCCTTTGAGCTACCTGAGCCAGGTCTGCTTTCAACAATGCTGTCTCCACCTCCTGCTAGGAAGCTGCACAGAACTGGTTTTGGCTAGGTACAGGCACCCTCTGCCTTCAGAGGATAAAGGATTTACTAGTGTAAATATTGGGGCACAGACCCCAAGACTTTAGATCATTTCTAGGAATCAAGACGGACCTTTGCCAAGGAGAAGAAAGCAAGGAAGCTGAAGGATTTGAGTGCCCCTGTGCCAGTGTGCCATTTTCTGGGGTTGGCCTGCAGTGGTTACTTAATTGACACATGTACTAAGATGGCCGACTGGTAGGAGCTCAAAGGAAGAGCTCCAGCGCTGGGGATCACCTTTGGGTCTTTATCCCTGTTTAGCGACAGTCCCAACCTGAACAGAACAACCATGAAACGGAACGCTACAACCATGAATACAAAGGAGTAACGGGAGTAACTACATCATTCTGCATCAGCCACCATCCGTGGATTATCGCCGTTGGATCAGAACTTCCCCTACATGCACGCAAACCTCCCCCACGACACCCTTCACAACCTGCGACTGTGCTGCTCCCACCGATTACTGCCAGCAGTCTGAACGGGATATCGTGCCCAAGGATTATATCCGAGTGAAGATTCACTGGAGCAACCATCGCCCGCATCGTCTACCTTCCTGGATGGTCGCCTATCTACACAAGATGGGGATGCGGTAACCCCACCGATCGCCGCCAGCACTGTAAACGGGACGTTTCGCGAACTGTGCCAGACTGAAAAGAACAATGTCCGGCACACGGATCCTATCACCTCGCTTCTCCGTCCTGCCCCAGAGGTTAAAGGCGTGCTGCGGGACCGGGAAGTGAGCTGCAACCGCTGGTCACTGCAGCATACAGAGTGTCTCTGTTAACGCTCTGGGCTTGGCACTACATACTTCACAGGGCAGCGTTTCACAGCATACAGATCGGCTCTGTTAATTGCTCTGGGCCTGGCACCACAAACATCGCAGGGCAACGTTTCACAGCATACAGAGCGGTTCTGTTAATGCTCCGGGCATGGCACCACAAACATCGCAGGGCAGCACTCTGATCACCCCACCCCATCCCCAATGGATGAGACTGCCCCATCGCATCGCCCTGGTGAGGACAGGAAGCTAGCACAGAGGTCTTCCCTGAGGAGACTGTTACTGTGCCCCGTGGAGCCGATACCGTGCACGACTCTGGACTGCTCCTGGAAGCAATGACAGCTTGGTCGCGCTGATTGCGGTTGCAGCGGACCCCGCTGGGCTACAGAAGACTTCAACTAAACAAGTAAGCCTCAGAGAATAGCAATTAGCCGCTTTCTCAAACGCCCCCAAAAATCTACCAGCACCTTAACTTCAGCATAATTAGGATAATCCGGCTTAGTATTCCCCCCACCAGCAACTACCGGCTTCATTCCAAGCATTGACAGTGTTTATATCACAACTGCCTCACTCAGTGGCACCTTCGTTAGCTTACTATCGCCCACCCTAGTTTATTGAATCTGAATTCCCTTGATTTCCCCCCTCGCCTCTGCCCAAAATGGGCGAACCATAAAAATTTTTTTAAAAAATTAAATACCTAAACAACAGCTCACCCCTAGCCTCTGGTCTATCCCAGCTCCCTCTTTGTATCCCAAATCATAACAACAGAAATAGGACCCATCACTGAAACAGACATAGGACTACACTCCCACTACCTTCTCCCTAATCATAACAACAGAAATAGGACCGCTCATTGAAACAGACATAGGACTACTCTGCCATTACCTTCTCCTCTCTAAGCTGTCGGCCATCTTGGACAAGTCTCTGACTATTCTTAGACTAACCTCTCGGCAGGCAATCTCGGAACAATCTCTTCAGCTGTTACCTCCCCACTTAGCCTCTCTCTTCCCTCCCTTGAATATCGGCCCTCTCTAACCAGTATTGACTAGTCCTAGGATAGCCCCCCCCCGCAGATACCCCATTCACCGTCTCTCCAGCTGCTACCCCGCCTCCACAGTTCTACACATCCCCAATTTGGCCAAATCATAAAATACCTATACAACTGCGCAACCCGAGCCCTGACGAGTCCCAGCACCCTCTTTGTCTCTCGAATCACAACAACAGAAGTACGACTCAACATTGATACAGACAAAGGACCACACTGCCACTACCTTCTCCCCGCTAAGCTGTCGGCCATCTTAGACCAGTCTCCGACTATTCTGAGACTAGCCTCTCAGCAGGCAAGCTCGGATCTCCCTCTTCAGCCACTACCCCCCCTTTTCAGCCTCTCTCCTCCCTCCCTATAGTACTGCCCCTCTCCAACCAAGCTTTAACTACTCTTTGGACAACCACTCCAGACACCCCAATCATACTCCCTCCAGCTGCTTCCTCACCTCCACAGTTTCACAAACTCACATCACTTTACCTACGCCATACTTCCCACCATGGAACTCTCCGGCACCCACACATACATAATCAACTACCACCCTAAGCTCTCGAAAAAATCTGCCAAAACCTTCAAACACAACTTTCTGAAATCCTACCCAGAAACTCCCTTTGCAGATCCCTATTTCTCACCCCATATTGGACGCATGACCACCGACATCATCTTCTACACTAAACGCAGAGCGCAATGGAGGAAAGCCTTCCTTGCCCTACTCACGGTCTCCTCCACGAGGAAGTCCGCACATGGTCTTATGATGTCCATTACCCCATCACAATTCTTCCAAGCGACAGCAACCATCACCATTTATAACAATGGTACTATCCTCACCCAGTCCACAGATCGTAGCCTTAATCTGTTTGATACCTTATTTCCAGCCATTAAAGAGAAGGTAGCCAATTTACTGACCCCCCGCCCAACCATCCTCCACTCCCAACACCCAATCCATTGCTTCTCCCACTCAGTCCCACACCCTCCCACCCCCTACATTCTTGACTCCTGGATCCCCAGACCCCCTCTCTATCATCTCCCCACCGCCTCTTACATTCAACCCCCTCCTCCCCTCACCTTGAGCCCCCTCCCCTATCTTCACCCCCCCTCCTTCTACATCTAGTCCACCCTCCTCCTGCCCCATCTCCACCCGCCCCCTCTCACTCCTAGCCCCCCTCCTCCTCGCACACCACCACCTACTCAGCCCCCTACCCTCCCTCCCCTGACCCCCCTAACCCTTGGCTGCACACAGTCTGGCGCAACCCTCAAGCCCTCTACCTCACCCTACAACACACATCTCCTCTGCCCAAATCACCCCTCCCCTCTATCACCATCCCCCACCTCTCACATCTAGCCCCTTCACCTCTATCACCACCCCCATGCCCCCTACAACTATCACACCTTCTTCCTGCCACACCCCCACCCCGCTACCTCTAACACCCAGCTCACCTCCTCATCTCGCACCACCTACGCACCCCCTCTCTCACCTTGCACCCCCTCCCTCTTCACCACCCCTCCTCCTCTCTCGCCTAAGCCCCTCTTCTCCCTTCACAGTAGTACACGCCCTCCATCCACACCTTGCCCCCCGTCACCTCCTCCCCGCCTTCCCACACCACCCCAAGCTCCCCCTCCTCCTATACCACCCCAAGTCGCCCTTTCTCCTTTACCACCCTCCCCTACCGCACCACTCCCTCCTCTCCCCATCACGACACTCACCTATGTACCCACCAGGGAAACCCCCACCCCACCTCCTCTTCCTCCTCCACCCACCCTCACGTCCTCCACACCCACATCTAACTCCTACCCAACTCTCTAGCCCCCCCACCCATACCCTTTCCACACACCCATCGAACCGAACCAACTGTCCTCAACCTACCCCTGGCTCTCCTACTACCCCCACCACTACTGCTCCTAACTACACTCTCGACCAGATGATGTCCACCCTTCACTAAATCAAAGACGAGCTTCAAACCTTCAAATTAACTGTTCTCAAGTCTACTTAGGTTCCCCGCTCCACCGAGTACCGTGCTATCCCGCAGCACCCCACCCATCCCACACACTCACACAAACTCAACCCCCCCTACTGGACCTCTATCCCTGCCCCTAATTCTTCCAACCGTACCTCTCCGGTGCACCAATCCACTGACACGATACGACATATGGGCCCTACTACATTCCTACGAACCCGCTCCCACTACCCACATAGCCACCAAGCATTTTCCCACCCCCTCCATCCACTCCAACCCTCACACGCCCCACCTCAAAATAGCTCTTCACTCACCACTCACCTTCCCATCTCCACCATCCTCTCCGACCCGCACAGGCCCCCCACGCAAAATACTAGAGGCACCATCTCTAACAATCTGAAAACAATCACCCTCATCCTGGACCCTTCCACTTCCCTCCTCAGCCCACGGCTCAAATGCACTCTACTTAACTGCAAATCTGCCACCAGACACGCATCTGACATAGCCGACCTCATTATCGCACATGACCTAGACCTTTCCATACTCACCGAAACCTGGTTAACTGAATCCTCATCCCCCCTCATCGACATTCTAGTTCCCCCTAACTATCACATCATCAGATTAGACAGGACTGGCAAGACAGGAGGTGGAATAGCATGTATTTATCGCAGCAGCCTTTCAGTAACCAGAGCCATCTCTCCTACATTCTCCTCTTGTGAACACATATGCATCGACGTCAACAGTGAGGGCAATTCAGTATGCTCTCTACATATTATCTACCACCCACCAGGGGACAACCTCGCCTTCACTGAACACCTCATGGACATGATCACAACTAACTCGGGTCGACAAAACACACAAATATTCCTTGGTGACTTCAACCTTAATTGGTTAACGACTCCGTGGTTAACAGTCTCAAAAACTTCCTCAACACCTTAGACCTAACCCAAATCTGCAACAGCCCCACTCACGACAAAGGCTCTATCCTTGACCTCATTATCTCCAAAGATGACGCCACCCATCTTGACTCAATCCAACCCTGTGACTGGTCTGACCACCACATTATCACATTCTTCATCAATGAATTGGTGAAACTACACCCAGCCCAATCCACCAAACCCAAGGTTTGGAAAAGAGACTTGAGGAATCTCAATACCATCTCCTCCCCCTCCCCCAACTACAACCTACTCATACCTCCCATTGGCAACGACAACGTCCAGGTTCTTACCGATCACTACCTCAACTCAATGACTACGATAATCAACGAAGTTGCCCTATCCAGCTAAAGAGAGTCTCCTCCAAAAGCTCAAAGCCTTGGTATGACGGTCTGCTTAACAAAGATAGACGAGACATGAGACTAGCAGAACACAACTGGAAATCCACCCCATCAGCTATGCACCTCAATACTCTGAAGAAAAAAAGAAATGCTTACTTCAGGAAAATCAAACGAACGAAAGCGGACTTCTTTAGCCTTCAACTAAACCAAGCCAAAAAACGACCAAAAAAGCTGTTTGAACTAATCAAAACTCAATCCAAAGATGAACCACAGCAAGTGCTTAGCTCAACCAGCACGCTACCATCCTGTGAAGAATTCTCTACCTTCTTCAACCTAAAAACAGTCAACATCAAGAAGGATCTCATCACGGATCCAAATCTATATTCCAACCCCATCAGCAAAACACCCGTGAAACTAAAAAACAATGCTACTTGGGCATCCTTTGATACATACACGGAAGAATCTATAGGCAAGATCCTAAGTACCCTGAAGCCCTCCAACCACCTCTCGGATCCTCTACCTGCAAACGCCGTAAAGGACTTTAGCCCATGGCTTCTCCCGCTCTGGACCAAAATCATTAATAGTTCTCTTCAACAAGGATCTATACCAGACTCCCTCAAAGTGGGCCAAGTATCACCCATACTTAAGAAACCCACATCTGACCCTTCTGACCTCAACAACTATCGCCCTATCTCTAATATCCCTACCTTAGCAAAACTGTTAGAAAAATGTGTTCACTTACAACTGACTAAACACATCAATCATTTTGACCTCCTTAACCAACACCAATCCGGCTTCCGTGCAGGTCCTCACAGCACAGAATCAGCCATGACCCACATAACTGATGATGATGACGCACTCCAAATTCTAGACCAAAACGGCACCTGCCTCCTCATTCTGCTTGACCTCTCATCTGCATTCGATACTGTCAAACACGAGAACCTACTCGCTCTGTTGAATATCGGAATGGGCATCTCTGGGACAGTACTCAAATGGTTCACCTCCTTCCTTCATAACCAAACACAGAAATTCAAAACTAATAACACCATGTCCATGCCTGTTCCAGTTACACTTGGTGTCCCGCAAGGTTCCTCCCTATCACCGACCCTGTTCGAAGCCAGAATACACCTGAAAATCGTATGCATTACCCACAAAGCCTTACATCACAGCATGCCCAGCTACATTGCTCAGAAACGGACAATCTCAGGAGGCTCGAGATCCACAAGAAGCACAGAAACTCTCTTTTTGAAACCACAAAGATTCCACAAGACAAAAAATGTACAAGCGTTACTTCTCAGGGATGGCCCCCAAGATCTGGAATGCCCTCCCGCCAGAAACGAGGCTCATCTCATCCACTGCCTCCTTCAAAAAAGAAGTCAAATCTATCCTCATGGCTAAATTCACTTGAACATTAACTACGCATTTACTGTTTGCCTGTTTGTTTCCCACTTGTATTTCAGTGCCACAATCGACCACACAATCATACTCGACTACCTGACATTGTGCACTCCATGCACAAATAGCTTTATTAAGTTTCTTTATTGTGTTTGCCTCTCATATGTATTATGATTTCTTTATTACGTTCTCCTTTCATATGTATGTAAAGCGCTTTGATATCTGCAAGGATCTTGTTCGCGCTATACAAAACTCTGAAAATAAATAAATAAAATAAGGAAAGGGGAAACAACTTTTATTGAATTTTCATCATCTTGAAGAAGATTCTCCAAGGACTTGAATTGTGCTTGCCTCCTGCTGAAGTCTCAGGGATACAAGACTACATCACAAGCTCCCAGCTGAATTTCCTTGCTGGGAATACTGTTTGCAAAAGCTTGCGTACTGTTGGGAGCTGGAAGCGCGACGTGTGTCGCCACCGCAGCAGTTGCAGTCGCATCACCGGAGAAGTGTGTTGCCGCCGCAGACGTTGCAATTGCATCACCCGAGAAGCATGTCTACGTTGCAGCCGTTTGTCGTCGCATCACCGGAGAAGCGTGTCGCCACTGCAAGGGTCGCCGTAGCATCACCGGAGAAGTGTATCGAAGGGCCTGTCTCGGCTCAGAAGTTCCATAGTCACCCCACGGCCGTTGGGGGTGCACGCATTGCCTTCACATCATCGCATCGCATCAAAGACACCATCTTGTTGCATCGCACTGGATCGTCGTATCGCGGCTTCATCTTGTCGCATTGTAACCGGAAAGCAACCCGAGATCGACGCATCACCTCCTCTCTGGTGAGGAACAGACGCATCGCCTACTTTGCGCAAGCACTGAGGAACAAACGCATCACCTCCATGAAGCAAGGAACCAACACTTCGCTTTCCCTGCGAATCTTGTGTTTATCTTGCGCTACACATCGCAAGGTACTTTGTGAGAAACGTATCGTATTTACCATCAACTTTGAACTAAGCTATCTTTATCATTTAAAAGTCATTTTCCTAATACTGTATTTTAGATTTTTGTCGTTTGGGTCTTGTGTTATGTCTATATAAAAAAAGACGTATTTTTATAAAACCTGTGTGGGGTCCATCTGTAGTGTTTTCACTGTATTACTGTATGCTACAAATGCTTTACACACTGCCTCTGAGATAAGCCTTCCTGCTCGTGCCAAGCTACCACAGGGTTGAGCAGGGGTTATTTAGGAGTGTAGCCCACTTACCCTGACTAGAAGCAAAGGTCCCTATTTGGACAAAGGTGCAAACCATTGCCAACTAGAGACCCCCAGTTCTAACATGCGGTATGTCATTGCTAGGAGGCCCATTACCTGAGCAGTGATGTTGCTGAGCAAACATGGTGCTGGGATGTCTCCCCCTAGGACGTGCACCTCTTCTTGTACAGGCATTTCATTGTATGCGAGTGCCTCTACAAATTTCCCTATGCTGACTATAGGTTTCTTTGTTCCCTATGTGAAAACATCAACAGTGACTGGGGAGTCCCTCGTAGCGGCGCGACTCCCCAGCCCTGACGCGAGCCTGGGTGTTCGGCTCGGCTCAGCAGGAGCATTCTTTTACTATACTTGCAATCTACTACCGTGAAGTGCCACGTAGCCGCCAATGCAATTTTAGGAACAGCTTTCTTTACACGAGGCTAATTTTGTAACGTGAACAGTTTTCTTGCAAAAGTAATGCACATGTTTATGTATTTTATAAAATGGGATGAGCGTCTGGCTGCTTGTTTGGATGTTATAATCACCGGTGCTATGCGGGGGAGGGGGGGATTTAACGCTTTTCTTTTGTCTTACTGTAGGACAGCTGCACGAGAAGGTCGGCACTCGTTAGGATAGCACACACTCCATGTGGGGGGGTAGGGGGGATTTGACGCTTTTCTTTTGTCTTACTGCAGGACAGTTGCACAAGAAGGTCTGCACTCGCTAGGATAGCACACACTCCATGTGTGGGGGTAGGGGGGGATTTGTCGCTTTTCTTTTGTCTTACTGCAGGACAGCTGCACGAGAAGGTCGGCACTCGCTAGGATAGCACACACTCCATGTGGTGGGGTAGGGGGGGATTTGACGCTTTTCTTTTGTCTTACTGCAGGACAGCTGCACGAGAAGGTCGGCACTCGCTAGGATAGCACACACTCCATGTGGTGGGGTAGGGGGGATTTGACGCTTTTCTTTTGTCTTACTGCAGGACAGCTGCACGAGAAGGTCGGCACTCGCTAGGATAGCACACACTCCATGTGGGGGGGTAGAGGGGTAGAGGGGGATTTGACGCTTTTCTTTTGTCTTACTGCAGGACAGTTGCACGAGAAGGTCTGCACTCGCTAGGATAGCACACACTCCTTAACAACAGCAGAGGAACGTTGGGGCACACATCGTGGTCGGAATGACATGGGTAAACAGGTTTGGCGCACTGTGGTCAGGGGGCCGGCAATAACAAAAACAGTTGCAGAATGAAGTTAAGAGGATTTTCTGATGTCATGAAGGCGGGTGCGGAAGAATACTGGGTGGACTGTGGTAAACATGATTGGGAGCAGCTTAGCTCAGCGCGAATGAGTGAGCATTAACACGTCAGTGATTGAAGCCAGCATAGGAGCCAGTGCCGGCCAGGGAAGTATGCGTACAGGTGAGATGGGTAATTTGGTTTGTCCCACTGTTTCAGTGGGCCGGCTATATGGGACACAGTTGCAGCTTGATTGTTTGCCAGGAAGTGCGTTTGCCACTGGAAATTTTGTCATATTTATACTTACTTTTGCTTGTACAGTCTGTGCTTGCTGTGCTTGAGATTGTGTGCCTTCGGCCTGTGTTGTTTCAACTCTAGGGCCTGCTAGTTTTGTTGTTCTATTCCTGTAACAGTTCTGCTTGTGTCGCTTCAACTTTATGGCCTGCTAATTTTGTTTGTTTATTCCTGTAACATATCTCTCATGAAACGTAACTGTTTATATTGTTCAGTGCCCTGACACTTTTGGGTCTAGCCATGATGATGAAAGTACTCTTAACATTAAACAACAAATAAGTTAAATACTGGCAATAGTATTGATACAACTTTAAGTAGTAGTACATATTTAAGGGTAATTTTATGGATAGGTATTGTGGTACAACCACTGTTTATATAGGTCAGGTCGCTTATGTGTGCTACCCAGGGTCGAGTTAGTTGATGGGTGAGTTTAACATACGTTATTCCTCATTCGGCGACGTGGTTCTGCAGGGGTCAGGTAGTCGTATTAGGTCAGGATTAATTTAGGTAGCTCATCAAAAAAGATGGAGTTGGCGTAAACATATATGCTCCTGTGGAGTTGATACTATACATACCATATTTACGCATGCAAGCTATTTCTACAGTGGCCAGTGCGGCCTACTACACTCAGCAACTTGAATCTCCCTTTTGCTTCCCCAGTCTTTCTTTGTGTTTTCACCCAAACCAAGGTCAACACATACCCAGGGAGCTCCTAATCTAGCGGCTGGTATGTGAGCAAGTGTAACTTTTAGCTGCAGTAATCAACCAAATCGATCAGGTTGACATGGGACCCCCCACCTCATCCGCATGTAATTTTATCCGCAATAGATATATGGCTGTACTATGCATAGAGAAACCACTTTGTGGACTGACAATGTACAATTTTAAAAGCATGAGAGGGCAATAGTACTCTTTTCTACATGCGTCTGCCACTACACCTGTAAGACGGCAGGAGCCTCTAATTGTAGCTTCACCGTGTTTTTAGTTGGTGATATGAAATGAATAGGCATTAGGCATGCCTTAGGATTCTATGCTTATGGGAAAGTGTTGTGTTAATTATACGATTACATGCCGAAGGTAACTCAACACCATGGGGGTTCTCGAGCCCGTCCAGCGGGCTTGGATGTCTTTTGTTTATATCCATGCAGGTATCGGTCAGAGGAGGACGTCGTGGATCACTTCATGGCAGCCATCGAAGCGACCTGTGTTGTGGTTTGGCATGTGTACAAAGTAGTAAATTGATGGTTGTGCATGCCTTGTTGCAATTTACTTAACGTCAATGTTCTTCATGGTGTGTAAGGTCCACACAAACACTGTCTAGGTGGTGTGTATATAGCATATCCTATGACTTACATCGTTAATAACTGATGTCTATTAGCATCATTGATCATTATGAGCGTATTCTTGGTGTTTCGGAAATAGTGTCTTCATCCATCATTCCTGGCAGGATATGCTGGTGCGAAGGTAACCAGGCTATCAATGAATCAAAGTTTAACAAGAACATTGCGGGCCTACCAGGGGGAATTGGGCCTTGCATGAGGATATTAGTGCATGAACTCTTAACAACTTGAAGCCGAACTCTTGGGGAGCGAGAATAGATTTAATCACTCAGTTAAACGTGAAATGAGGTTAAAGGAAGCTTGTTGCAGGTCTCTGCAGTTCTATGCGCCTGGCGTTGGAGCACGGACTTTGCCCGATGGGGGTCAAAACGCTTTTCAAGGGGGACAGAACCGATACTCCCATAGGTGTTCTCAGTACATAGCTACGCGAAGTTACAAGAAGCAAGTTTCAACAAGAGCTGATAGTAGAAGATGTTTGTACTAGGCCTTACAGGAGGAGAATGGGTCTTGGGTGCCAATTACATTAGCGTATATAGTACAAGTGAGGTACATTCAAGGCGGTCAGTCTAACGTAATAATCAAACGTTATTTAAGCATTGGGGCAACTCGTGCAAACCCCGGATCTAAACAGACTGTTAGAGGTAGCAAGCTGTGTGTTACCAGAGGTTGGTGACGGGCGCATGCGACAACAGAGGATCTACTCAGTTAGAGGGATAATACTGCAAGAATGGGCAGCCTCTCTATGCATCAGAACACTTGGGTAGACACCTTCAGAGCCAAGGAGAGGAGTGTTTTGTTTATGAATGGACTTCCTTCAATTAATAAGGGAGGTCAACTTTAATTGTGGAAGGGGTGCAGGTAATGCTGACTAATTAGTGCTCGTAACCCCAACTGGCCTGGGTAGCGTGTGGGGCATTGAGGGCCATGTCTCATTGCAGAGAATGCAGATCGTGGATCGGGGGGGTGGGGGAGACATTTTAATGAATGTTTTCTGTCTCTAATGCAGGAACCGCGCACGAGAATCGCCCCACCCACATGGGGGGCCACCTGAATTATCAACAGGTATAAAGATCATAGCACACTGGGGGCAGTGTGTTAGGGTCTGGGATTCCCATGTTCTCCCCAGTTGTCATTACTATCCGGGGTGTGGGACGCGTGCTGGTTTCACTCATGGAAGTAATACATGGATAGTAACTGGGAGCTGGGACTTATTAGGCAGCCCTGTGCAGAATTGGATGTTCTCTTTTACTTAAGTCTGGACAATGTGTTTTACGGTGCAATAATTGGGGTGTTCGCGCCGGATGCAGTGGTAGAACAGGGGCTAATCATGCATTGCATGCGAAAGATAATGGGAAATGTGTTTTCAACTCAACAACTGGTTGATTTGGGCATATTGTGCATCTCATGTGCATTAATGGATTGCTGTGCCGTTTGTTCTCCAATAAATTTATTAGCAGTTTGAACAACTGAGGCCCCATCCACTGAGGGACGGGTGGGTGCTCCGATACCTGTAGCACATTGGAAAAACCCATGTTGGGACTACTCCCTTGGCACAGGCTGATCAGTTCAGAATGGTGGAATTTTGTTTTCTTCCACGATGCCAGTTATTGCTTAACAACATTAGGCAATGACCAAACAGCAACAAAGTCTTATTTTCCTGTCGGGCCACAGATCCTAGGTGACTGGACAAGTAACCTCATGGGTAGAATGGTAGAAGACTGGTCGGGTCCTCATTGTGGGGTACATGGAGGACTTCTCTTAAAATCTCCGGTCTCACGGGGCCAGGCAGTTCTGACTGACTGTGTAATTTTGTGATACTCTGTTCCATCTGAGCTATGCAGTCTCATTCAAGACCAGGCACTTTTACTCCCAATGTTTCGTGCATAGGTTACTGTCTCACACATGCACACTCCAAGCTATGGAATGTCCGACAAAAGCAGCCTTATATCCTTGGTCTGCCTAGAATGCTTGTGGGTCAGATGGGCGTAATTCTGACATTGGGTCTCCCTCATCTTCAATGTTGTGTGCTAGCAAGAAAGTGTCTTTCTTAGTCTTTCAATGTCACTCATCGTGCACTGAAATAATGGAATGTCACACATAGCAGTTGTACACGTGTAGCTCTGAAGGTGGGTGGCTAGTTTGTGGTTGGCTATGCAAGAAAGCTTTAACTGTGGCTTCTTTATCTTGGGCAACTAAGCAGCATTGACTGTTGTAAGTGTAGTGCTCCTTTTGTAATATTACAGGGAGGCAATTGGCATAGCGGTTATATACCAGGCAATATTCAGCACATTACCTGAACAAGCTGGATAGCCCTGCAGATTAGTTGGGCCTGCATAAGCCACACATTACTGCTGCATCCTGGCCCACGCTGAGACAATCACATAGTTGTACCACAGCATTGCTTGTTTCCTTTACTCTGGCCCATTGGCACTATGGGGATGCATTATCAGGTTGCACAGAATTTTGGGCCTGCATTAGCCACGCACATACCTCCTCCAGTCTGATCCCACTAAGACCTCTCCGCTCTGCCTTCACTTTGGATCAGGCTGATACAGTAAGCCTCTAACTTGTTAATTCATGGGACACATGTTGGCGCATATTTGGCCATGTAAGCGATTGGTTTGGCTGGTTTTACGTGAAGGGTCCGGATGTGGGCAGGCAATTTTAACAGCTAAAATTCAACAACAGGGGTTGACACGCAGTGGAGGGCCCGTGGCTAGGTGCTCGGGTAAGCTTTCACCTAGACAGTATTTATTTAGTTGTTTTCAGGTACTAAAGTAGGGATTCCTTTGGCAGTGTTCAAATGCCAGGAAGTAAGAGCGAGGAAGGATTAGTTCCTCTAGTTGCACAACTTGTATTTACAGTTGTATAGGAGGCTTGTTACAAGGGTCATGGGGTCCATCGAAGGCCAGGCACAGGGGGACGACTTGTGCAAGTGTCAAACATGAGGAGATCCTCTACACAGTGTTTTAAGCCAACACCAGAACGCAGTTGGCAGGCATAGTTGAGAGGTCATGGACTTACAATTAGGTTCCCATGGGTTGAAGGTTACGTGTCGCCCCAGCGAGGCTAAGCATTGCGAGGAGTTTGTTAGCCTACAGTAGGGTCGGCTTTATGGGAGTGAGCCGTCTGGCGGGACCTTGATGGTGAGTATGTCCCCAGTATGTCCAAGTAAGAGTGTAAGGCCATATGCTAGACAGGGGACACTATGCCACTGGCAGTGGAGTTGTTGACCTGATAGGGGCGTGTTGGTTGCTGGTCAGCCAGCTGTACAGAATAGGAATAGACTGGGGGATGGAGCACTAGACGGACACCTGCAAAGCACAGTTTGCAGTTAGTTGTGAAGTTCAGGGACATCACGGTTACAGTTCCCTGTCCGGTGGGCGGTAGAAGTGAGAAGGAAGTTTGGTGGCGTGCCAGCTTGGCGGTGCTGAGGAAGAGAGCAGACTTGTCCTTGCCTGAGCCGAGGGAGGCCGGCGATTGCAATTGTAGTGCAATAGGTCCATGGCACCAAGGATAGGTGGATAGTGTCGCCCGACGAACTTGGGAGTAGCTTGAAGCATAGGAGAACTTGTTTCATCAAGCTTGAGTTGCTACTTACCAAATGCACTGTGTGCTTTGATGTAGACGGGGTTCATTTACCCGAAGTTGATATGGCATCTTTTGCTTGATATAGCGGAAGCACTGGGAGCAGCAAGTTGTACTAATAAGAAGCTAGTGTGTGGGGGACTCTGGGGCGGCGGCTGCCACACCCAGAGCCATGGCGGAGTTACAGGGCGATCCAATGCAGGAAGGTACAGAGGGGTACCCTCTACAGGAGGACCGGAAGGGTGCGAGAGCAGAATTATCCCCAGGGAGATCCACGCTGTAATGGATCCTGGAGGACAGATGGCGCCCCGTTAGTCCTTCGGGCGATTGTAGACCTGAGCAACCGGGGGTTGCCACAACACTCCGCCCTCCGAGGGGGAGGGGCGTGAGCAAGGGGCGGAATAGAGGTCCCCTGAGGGGAGGGGTTAGACCTTCCCCCGAAACTGACAATGCCCCCGTGGTTAACACCCCGGGGCGTTATGGCTCATCAGGTGGGCGGGTCGCGAGAGGCGGCCTGCTCTTGGATCACCCGTAAGATAACCCAACATGTTGGCATAATGTATGTGCTAATAAAGCTGCAACAACTTTCTCCAACAAATCATAGTGTGGTGTCTGTTATTTGGGAAAGTTGGAGGAGGAGCGGTCCGGGGTATGGGCCGATATTGGCACTATGCACATGGTTCCAGTTCCGCGCCGGGCTCCTCTGTCCCTCTGGTAGTCGCACACATCTCAGCTGACTCTTGGGGGGGATGAGATGAGATGTCACAGTTTTGTGGATTACCGCTCCTGGGATGTCTGTGTGTCACCCGCAGTTCACAATCGAGCCCTCGCTGTTTACAGGACGCGCAGTGTAGTCACGGAAGACAAACAAGATTTTCCCTCAGCGGCCATACAGTTATGCATCACATTTCTGTCATTACTCAATTATATAATGTTGGTGACCAAAAAAGCAAATAGTCTATCATGATCCATTCAATTATTTCATTTTTATTTCATTTGGATTATCCTCATTATTTTCTTCTTTTTTGTAACTTTTTTTCGGTGGTGTTGTCTTATTTCTTTACAACAACAACATAATTCATCACTTTTTTTATAAAAAGACAGTTTTTTTTATATATATACAAAAATATTCTTCATGAATTTCTAACAAAAAAGAACAATAATATACAGTACACAATAATCTATATTCCCCTGGTCAATAAACAATTTCACACATCCCTCTGACTCATACACACCCTACAGCATACATAAACACACTATCTGAGATGGAGAGCCTGAATCATGGAAGGCAGGGATTATCTGCCAAACCCTATTAGGTCTCAGAACTAAGCCTAAGACCCCGCGCAGTGTAGTCACTCCTGCCTGTTTCTCTCTCTCAAGGCCTCTAATGTATCAGCTCATTCTTTTGACATTCATTCATTCGCGAACAGCTTCTGATTCGCCCAAATGGGTATTTATTCATTTATTTATTTACTTGCACATTACCTAGCGAAGAGGGTTAAAGACAGGGTGGTCCAGGGGTTCACTCACCCCCTTACAGAGACTCACGGTCGCAGGCTCGAAACCTAAAAGTCTATCCTCATTCAGGGTCAAACAATGAACACAAAAAATCGTTGTGTAATTACACGCAGCTTTTCAGCCTTCATGGGTCAACCAATAAGCACAGTGTCCTTGTGTAATCACGCCCTGCCTTTCATCCTTCTGATACCGACTCAGGTGCTGTGTTCCTACCCTTGGTGACAGTACAGTGTGCGATGTGATATATTGTGTACATTGCCTATATGCAGCAGGTGATGGTCACGTGCTAAAAGGAGGCATGGAGATATTTCCCCTGCAGATATTTTCTTGCAAGGTGCTTGTTGCATATATGACCATACCTAATATAGAGCTTTAAAGTGGTTCCTAGGACAACAAACCACTAGGACAAAGGGATGATCAGGCTGCGGGGTCAGGTGGCAGGGAGCATCGTAAATCACTACCCCAGGCAGGTGCCGTGTGAAAAGAACTGTTAAGACTGGACTGTCGTTTCGCCTATGGTGAAAGTGTTTCTAAGCGCTTTTCTCAAATCACTGATTGTGTATTCACTTTCTGCAAGGGCGATTTACCATTTCGTGTTCCTAAGGCGGACATAATAATTAACAACACATTGTTCAATTGTATCACCTGTGGTTTAAAGTGATTCCAAGGCAAACCGCTCTTACCAGTACTACTGACATTGGTATTACAAGTGGTAATAGTTCTATTGATTATGCAATTAGTGCTTATAGTGGCAGAAGTGGTTTCTGGGTTTCACCCCTCTTCAGCCAGGATAGCTTGATTCCAGTGGCATGGAGATCACAGGACCCACGTCTGGGCATATCCGTCCCACTCGGGTGACAAATGGAAAAAGAACAATTGATGGACAGAATGCGGAACAATGTCATACATTCACACCAGTGCAGAGATCTGGGCCTAAATCTATCGTTTTTTTCGCTCCCCCTGCCATTCCAGGGTGAACCCAGCCACATGTAAATCAGGCATGACCCTGCACCCACTGGGAACAGTCCAGCCCGAACTCCTAGGTCAGGTCCTTCCTGGACTGAAAGCAAGCATCCTAGGACCGGTTTTGGGGTTTCTCCCCTCATGAGCTAGGATAGCTTGACTCCAGTGGCATGGAGTTGCACAGGCATACTTTACACCTGAATTTGTCCCAAGTAGGGAGGGTATTTTTCAACCTTTCCTGTTTTTTAGGTCGAGCCTGGGCAGCGCATGCACTGCTCTGAAAGGCATGCTGTATTCGAGTATGTACTTGAAGCTCCGTCCACTTTCCTCCTATATTTGTCATTGGCTTTTGTTATTGTCCTTCGTAAATGCTAGCTTCTGATTCGTTAATAGGCTTCTTAGTCACTCCTTATACCGGCTTGTCTTCATTTGTAACCTGCTATTAGGACTGGACCTTTTACTTTTGTTGTAACACGTTGGGTCTTATGTAGTCTGTAAGCACTATTTTCTTTAATGAGTTTCTCCTACTGCAGCCAGCACATGCTTTCCTGCAACATTCAGTGTGCCATGCGCACTTTCACTTACCAAGCAGTCCGGGGTAATGGCGGATGCTTCTTTCAAATGAAATAGGTCTCGCATTTACCAGAGTTTGAGCGATTGGATTTGTAGATGACAATGCTTTTTGTTTATCTGTTAATTATCAAAACAGATAAATGAAAAGCATTGTCATTACAATGCCAATAGCTTAAACTCTCGCAAATGCGAGACCTATTGCATTGCAAATGCTTGTTCTTATTTCAGCCTCTCTTCAGACACTTCTGCACTGGCGGCCCTAACAGGGCAGCACGCACTTCTCTTGTTCAAGCCAGAGCCCGCAGCTGGTGCTCCACCTAAGTTACACCAACTTTTAGGCAGCGGAAGGGCTCAGAAAGAGAGGATGTTGCACACTGTTTTTTTCTCAGCCTCTCTGTAGACAATTCTGCACTGGAGGTCCTCGCAGGGCAGCATCTGCAGCATGTGCTTCTCTTGTTCAAGGCAGAGCCTGCTTCCGGGGCTCCAGCTACATTACACCAACCTTTAGGCAGAGGATATGCTCAGAAAGAGAGGTGCTGCACACTGTTTTTTTCTCAGACTCTCTTCAGACACTTCTGCACTGGCAGCCCAACGGGGCAGCACCTGCAGTATGTACTGCATTTGTTCAAGGCAGGACCCATTTCAGGTGCTCCACCTACATTACACCAACCTTTATGCTAAGGATGGGCTACGAAAGAGAGGTATCTGCACACTGTTTTTTTCTCAGCCTATCTTTAGACACTTCTGCGCTGGCAGCCCTAACATGGCAGAATATGCAGCATGTGCTTCTCTTGTTCAAGGCATGACCAGTTTCAGGCGCTCCACCTACATTACACCAACCTTTAGGTCAGCATGGGCTCAGAAAGAGATGTCCAAACACTGTTTTTCTTTTCTCAGCCTCTCTTCAGACACTTCAGCTGCTGGTGCTTGCATTGTTCGGGTAAACAGCCTTTAGCACACCATTCATTTATCCTACGAGTGCTAATATTAGCCCATTATCTTAGAGATGCTCCCATATGATTTTGAAAGGCTGCCTCTACCCCTTTATTAACTGTGATGTTTACCCTTGATTACCCACAAGCAGTAGTGGCTTGTGGAGGGAGTGCTGTGGGCTGTGGGGCGGGGAAGGGGCAAGGCGGGGGGTAGTAAACTACGGCATATGGCCGAACAGAGTTAAGTAACTAAATAAAACAAATGTAGTAGTGCGCGCCGCATCGCATTTGGCAATGCAGCGCGCGCAATGTAATACATTTTATTTATTTAGTTACTTAACTCTGTTCGGCCATATGCCGTAGTTTACTACCCCCCACCCTGCCCCTCCCCCGCTCCACCGCCCCACAGCACTCTGGGATTGACCTGGGGTAGTTGAGTACAGGAGAGAAGCCACGCAAACTCCCCGCCCATCTTTTTCATTGGCTTGTCTCTTTGTCCTTTACTAAATCCTGCCTTCCTTGGTTTATAGGCCTGTTAGTCCCTCCCTATGACAGCCATTTGTATGGCTACTGGCCCCTTTACTTTGAGTACTATTTTCTGTTGTGCCATCTCCACCCACCCAGCACTCCCGTTGTTTGTAGCCCCCTGCCACCCCGCCCGGCCGGCCGCCCGCAATGCAATAGGTCTTGCATAAATGCGAGTCCCATTGCATCGCAAATGCTTGTCTATTTTCACTACACTTTATACATGCAGTTTCAATGCCAGTAGGCACGAGAAGCTGGTGCGGGTTTGGTGTAAGTGGTAATATCCTTCCAATATGGACACCATTCTATGTGATGGCATAGCAGGATGGTAATGTAGGATCGCTATGTATATCGCTCACCGATAGATAAGTATGACAACGGGTATGTATCCTCTAGTAGTCACCATCTTGGGAGTAGCGCAAGACTTGTGAGGAAACAAAGGACGGACTAAATCCCCCTTTGAGATCCTAGAAAGCTGCTGTTGTTGTGGCCCCGAAAACCAAAGAGCGAGGTATGGGGGTTCCCGGGGACTGTGGGACTTCACCTCCAACTGATAAATGGGAAAGGGGACATCCGGGGGAACAGAGTTGTCATGATGGAGCACTTAGCAAGGGGCGGTACAAAAGCAAGAGCACCTGCTCCAGCTTTCAGACCCCCCCTTCTATGGCTTTTGTTCAGCCACCATTTCATCTGGCTCATCGTCAGACCCATCTTAGTGGCATCCACCTAGGCCTGGCTCCAGATCCCTTCTCATCCTCCTAGACCTCATCCCCGTTCTGCAGACCCCTCCACCCCCATCACCCGGGAGACTTTAGTGCCCCTGTTGCCCAACCATTGCCCGTCCCCATCCTCTTATGTTGCACCTAGGTTCCCCTTCTGCATCTACCAACAGGTACCCCTTCTGCCTCCTGCGAGGCTCCCTTTTGCTGCTCCCACTTCCATCCTCTTCTGCCCCCATGTACTTGTCCACCCTTCCTTCGAGGTTCTGCGCCTTCTTCACCTCTCCTGATTCTTAGCATATCTTTTCTTACCATCTTTATTTAAATTCTCCTGCGACCACTAAATATCTGCCCCTTTCCTACCCGCCCCCCTATTATTCCTTCAGGTACCTCACCCATTTTAAGGTCTGCTTTATGATTGCACAGATATCAAACAGACACGTTTCTAACAATATACATCATATGGTCTTTGCTGCGCTGCCTCCCCTTTCCCTGTCGACCTGAGTTCCTGTCACTATCATCATTTTACCACAGACACCAACATTCCACTGTGTACATCACATGCATGTAGATGATGAGTGCCAAGCAGGGATTCAGTAAGACGAGGCATATCATTACTGGTTTAGTCTGATGGGATCATGGTAATGAGGGCCCAGCTCAGCTGTATGGATTCTCATGGATTCTCATGGTTCCAGAACCGCCCGGTTCGGGTCAGCACAATGAAATTGAGACTAATGAAGAGTGTATCAGTTTAGGTTCTGATAAAAAAGAAATTGTGACTCAAATCTGAATATGTTAATAACTCCATGAGAGTATATGACTGATGCCATGTGCAACCAGGCAGGAAAAGCCTGCTAAGAATGACCAAGCCATGCCACTTAGCGATTTCTTGATAACATGCCAGGGAACCATGCTGGTTTCAAAGAGATGGATTTGCCCAATGGTCATTGTGGTCAGCACTGTTTCGCCTTAAAATTATGCACGGAGTCCTTCTGTTGGTGGGACCTCTGGGATTAGTGAGGCAGGGACCACTCTGTGCACTCTGAGTAGGAGATTCCCATCCAGGCGACGTCTACTAATGTGGAAGGGAATACTAGGAATTCCAGTGCTACAGTACTTATGCTCGCTAAACCCACACATAGTTCACCAAACGGTTGCTATTATCACTATAAATTCTAACATATTCTTGCGCTTCTTTTCTTTGAACACAGCGCTGTAGTTGTACCCACAGCTGGTAAACAGCGACAGTTATTCTCAAACTGTCCTTCAATTTTATTTTGAAACTCCTTCCTTCTTACCCAGGCTTTCTCTTGAAGAGGCCTCCAACAATGAAATGTGCATCACTTCCTCAAACAGAAGCCCACAAATGTAGACAGCAACCCAGTTCTACATAGCTCCTAAAGCAAAATACCTTGCTCTTTACCCCATTTATTTGTCATTTGATCAATCTCACCATCAGGGAATCTCACATACCAGCTGAAAAAAAAGTCAGGTGACCCCTTTGTTAAAGAAAAACGGTCTTTCTACTTCTAAGCTGGACAACTTGAGACCTATTACTAAACTTCCAGTACTAGCCAAAATATTAGAACATTTTATTGTCCACACGGCTACGGCTTATCCTAGAACTTCACCATCTTCTCTTTGCTATTTTCTCTGGTTGTTGACCAGGCCATGGCCAATTCTGGAAATTTGGGATGAACCCAGCAGTTTAATGACGAGACACTCTCCACGCATGCACATCTGGATCTCGCTGGGATCTTTTACACGACTGACCCTGCATTTCAGTAGAGAATTTCTTCACCACTCTCAGACCTTAGAAGGCACAGCAAGGAGGTTTTGTTCCTTTCTTGATAAGTTTGGAAAAGTTTAATTAGGCCCTGGATATCGTAAATGTTTGATTATGGTGTTTCACTGGAGTCTTCACTCCCCATGTCCCAATTAAATGTTTACTGTCAGCCACATTTTGACCTGTTTGTGTACTGTTGGGTATCAGTTCATTCATACGCTGACCAAACCCAGGTTAAATCAAACACACAAAAGGTGATGGTAAGAATGCTTGAAATAAGTCTAACCACTTACTATCGCTTTGAGTAGCATTCCAGCCCATTGTTATTTTGCCCACCATGCTACCCCAGCTTGGACCCAGCCATACGCAAATCAGTCTTGACCCTGCTCCAGTAGAAATAGTCCAGCCCAAACTCAGGTGGCTTGGTGGGCAAAAGAAGATGGTCTGGAATGCTACCTTGAGTAGGTACAAGTGGTTAGACTTATTGCAAGCATTCGTCTTATCACCTTTAGTGTATTTTCTGTGTGTTTGATGACCAAACCCAGGAAAACAAATTATTTTCTAGCCTAAAACCTGTCAAGAACTTCAAGTGCTCTGTTCGAGCTCCAGAATTGGATCTCAGGTAATTTTCTCCAGTTACGTGGCTGCAACATGGAGTTGATTATTTACAGGTGTAAGGGGACATTAAGTTAACCTGCTTGAAAAACATGTCTCTTCGATAAATTCCCCCACCAGCACGACCCACACCCTACTCACTTCCAAATAACAATCATAGCTACCACTTTGTAACCGACACAGCAATGACAAGTCTATGCTATTTACTCCATGGGTCATCCTTGCTTCTTGGTGCAATCTGGCTTTTTCAGTGGAAGCCTCCTTCATCTCAAAATCACTTCCCTTGTACATCTGCTTTTTCCCATGACTTGCTCTCTGTGGTCAAAAGCTGAAGACGGGCTGGTTTAGTTGGCATTAGTTACAAGACCAGCAACTAGAAACCTAGCCAGCTAGTGTTCACCATGTAATTGCTGTTGTTTTACAGAAGGTTAGGGCTTTCTCCTTTCAAAGTTTTCAACTATGTTAATTCATATAAATTATATGTTTTATTTATTAATTGCACGTATTAATAATTCATGTTTTTTATTATTCACAATACGTTGCCAGTTGTATTATGCTGCTCTTAGAGCTTT
This sequence comes from Lissotriton helveticus, assembly GCF_964261635.1. NCBI lineage: Eukaryota > Metazoa > Chordata > Amphibia > Caudata > Salamandridae > Lissotriton > Lissotriton helveticus. Next base: position 877,802,808 of record NC_136071.1, on the reverse strand, counting down.
GCATTTAAAAAAAAAAAACTCTGAAACCATACCCTTTATAGGCCATAGTAGATTATTAGACCAAAGCCCATATAGCTCATCTCGAGAGGCTGTGTGTGCATTAGAATTGCAGCCTAGTCAATAAGGGTGAATTGATAGCCCTCACCCGATGAAATGACGAAAAATAAAGCTTAATCTCAGGAAAATAGATTTAATTCCACAGTGTAAACAGAGCCCTAAATGCAGAGACATGGCTCAATAGATTGTGCTAGAGGAGTAGACACTCCTATCTTCACAGGTGAAATGCTCCTACTAGACTCAGTAGAACCAAAGGCAGCAAATCTTGACTTACTGCACGCCCCATTGAACACGTGAGGAGATAGCTGAAGAGAATTTGGACATGTATTGACCTAGGTTTGCAAAACATTTCCAAGCAGTTGTGGGCGAGAGCAGAGAGCATGCAAGCAGGGCAGGAGAGGTGGAGCATTTTTGAACCGCGTTATAGGCTCTGCAGTCCAATGGCAAACGAGACTGAATAAACTGCAGAAGGTAGCAAATGTGAAAGGGCTTCGAGACCCAAATAGGCCTGGGGATGTACATGTGTGCCTTACTGTTCCAAGTGCTAGATCCAGATGGAATTGGCACAGAGAGGAAGCCATCAGTAAAATTGTAAGACCAGTTCAGAGAAGTAGGAAATAAAGGAAATCCCATGAGGGGGATGGGCCTTGTGACTTTGGCAGACCCCTGTAATGAGAAGGCTTTTCCTGCATCCCACAGACCTGCAGAAGGACCTGAGGCTGCAGTGAAGGCTCATTCTGATATTTTTTTTAGTTGTTCCTCGATAATATTCGTAGGAGAAAGGCAATATTGGCTCAACAAGGTAAGTTAGCCATGTTAATATTCAAGAATTTGTTTCAGCATCTAGCCACGTTGTGTTTCCAGCTTGAAATCAGGGCACAAATGTGCTTTAAAAACATAAATGAAGGAAAGTGTTGCTAGTTTAGAAGCTGAGGACAGTCTCAGACGATAAGGCGGCTGAAGAGCTGAGTTTACTTGGTTGCAATCAGACTTCATGGATATGCTTGTTTTCTTAACTCACTGAGTTGAGATATATATATATATATTACCTACTGGCAATAGCCAGTAGGTATATATAGTTAGGATTTTTTTCCTATGGGATTTTTGAAAATTCTATGTCGAATAACTTTGGCGTTTGAGGACAGAATTGGCTGAAATTTTCAGGAAAATGGAATATTTTGTTTCTGAGCAGCCCCTGAAAATTTGGGCGGGTTTCGTCAAGGGGGGGCCGAGAAAAAAGGGGGGTCCCAAAACGTGCTTTTCCCATGCAATTTTCCATAGGGTGGTTGGCCTCACTTTTAGCCCGAACGGCTGAATGGATTTACACCAAACTTGGCAAAATTGTAGGGACTGGTAGCCCGATGTGCCTTTGCTATGTCTCAAGATATATGCTCCAGTGGTTTTTATGAAAGTTAACTTTGAAAAATATATATTGGGCTACATTGGGCTATATATATGTTGGAGCCCAAATGTAGCCCAATGTAGCCCAATGTAGCCCAAAGATGGCCACCAGAGACAAAAAAAAACAAATGTAGCCCAAATATCAGCCAGATGTAGCCCAACTATAGCCCAATGACAGAATGTCCCAGAGTGTTCTAAAGAACAACTAGAGTGCTAACAGTCCTACTTATTACAAAGGTATGGCACACCTGAAGCCATCTTGATTGGAATAAAGTGGTAACTCTTAAAACATTTAATTTAAAAAGGAGCAAAATGAGGGGGTTCATTTTGCCATAGAAAGTATGATTAGCGAATATATGACGAAATCCCGCATACCATCAGTCCGCATACCATCAGTCCGCAAAAAAAATCCCGCATGTACTATTAGGCCGCAAATTAAAATAACGAAAACTTTTAGAACGAATATGCCTTTAGCATACACTAAACAACTAAACTACCCTAAACCCTAAAACACTACCCCCAGCATGACCCTACACTACACAAACACTACAACACTACCCTAAACCCTAAAACACTACCCTCAGCATGACCCTACACTACGCAAACACTACAACACTACCCAAAACCCTAAAACACTACACCCCAGCATGACCCTACACTACGCAAACACTACAACACTACCCTAAACCCTAAAACACTACCCCCAGCATGACCCTACACTACGCAAACACTACAACACAACCCTAAACCCTAAAACACTACCCCCAGCATGACCCTACACTACGCAAACACTACAACACTACCCTAAACCCTAAAACACTACCCCCAGCATGACCCTACACTACGCAAACACTACAACACTACCCTAAACCCTAAAACACTACACCCCAGCATGACCCTACACTACGCAAACACTACAACACTACCCTAAACCCTAAAACACTACCCCCAGCATGACCCTACACTACGCAAACACTACAACACTACCCTAAACCCTAAAGCACTACACCCCAGCATGACCCTACACTACGCAAACACTACAACACTACCCAAAACCCTAAAACACTACACCCCAGCATGATCCTACACTACCCAAACACTACAACACTACCCTAAACCCTAAAACACTACCCCCAGCATGACCCTACACTACGCAAACACTACAACACAACCCTAAACCCTAAAACACTACCCCCAGCATGACCCTACACTGCGCAAACACTACAACACTACCCTAAACCCTAAAACACTACACCCCAGCATGACCCTACACTGCGCAAACACTACAACACTACCCTAAACCCTAAAACACTACCCCCAGCATGACCCTACACTACGCAAACACTACAACACTACCCTAAACCCTAAAACACTACCCCCAGCATGACCCTACACTGCGCAAACACTACAACACTACCCAAAACCCTAAAACACTACACCCCAGCATGACCCTACTCTGCGCAAACACTACAACACTACCCTAAACCCTAAAACACTACCCCCAGCATGACCCTACACTACGCAAACACTACAACACTACCCTAAACCCTAAAACACTACCCCCAGCATGACCCTACACTACGCAAAGACTACAACACTACCCAAAACCCTAAAACACTACCCCCAGCATGACCCTACACTACGCAAACACTACAACACTACCCAAAACCCTAAAACACTACCCCCCAGCATGACCCTAAACTACCCAAACACTATAACACTACCCAAAACCCTAAAACACTACCCCCAGCATGACCCTACACTACGCAAACACTACAACACAACCCTAAACCCTAAAACACTACACCCCAGCATGACCCTACACTACGCAAACACTACAACACTACCCTTAACCCTAAAACACTACCCCCAGCATGACCCTACACTACGCAAACACTACAACACAACCCTAAACCCGAAAACACTACCCCCCGCATGACCCTACACTACGCAAACACTACAACACTACCCTAAACCCTAAAACACTAGCCCCAGCATGACCCTACACTACGCAAACACTACACCACTACCCAAAACCCTAAAACACTAGCCCCAGCATGACCCTACACTACGCAAACACTACAACACAACCCTAAACCCTAAAACACTACCCCCAGCATGACCCTACACTACGCAAACACTACAGCACAACCCTAAACCCTAAACACTACCCCCAGCATGACCCTACACTAAACAACCACCACAACTCTACACTACACTAACACAACACAACACTACACTACACAATAACTAACCCACGAAAAAATTAACACAAACCCACTTACCTCTCTCGTCATCGTGGTTTTCACAACGCAAATGCATTTACCATACATGCCTTTAAAACGTAATTCTTTGTAAAGGCATGCGTGATAAATGCACATGCATTTTGGAAAAATGCGGGATAATGGTATGCGAGGTCAATGACCTTGCGGGATAATGGTATGCGGACTGAAAGTCCGCGGGATAAAAAATGCGGGAAAATGGCTGCAAACCATGATTAGCAGCAGACTTCCCTGGTGAGCACTAGCTTTACTACAGTGATCTAATGAGCAACTAGAGTGCTAACATTCAGAATTTATGGCAAATGTGTGACACATCTGAATGCCTTCTTGATAGAACCAAAGTAAACAAGCATTGAAAATGCAATAGATCTCGCCCTCGTTTAAGTTAAAGCCATTCTGTTTGTAATGAGGTGGCTTTTTAGCTTTGCTTTTATTAGTGTTTTTAAAACTTTCATGTAAATAACATGCATATGTATGCATATATGTATATGTATGCATGCATTTATATTTATATAGATATGCAGATTATATATGTTTATATATGTATATTACCTACTGGCGATAGCCAGTGGGTATATATAGTTAGGATTTTTTCTCTATGGGATTTCTGAAAATTCTATGTCTAATAACTTTGGCGTTTGTGGACGGAATTGGCTGACATTTTCAGGAAAATGGCACATTTTGTTTATGAGCAGCCCCTGAAAATTTGGGGGGGTTTCGTCAAGGGGGGGCCAAGAAAAAAGGGGGGTCCCAAAACGCGTTTTTCTCATTCATTTTTCCATAGGGCGGTTGGACTCACTTTTAGCTCGAATGGCTGAATGGATTTACATGAAACTTGGCAAAATTGTAGATATGGTTGGCCCTACGTGCCTTTGCTATGTCTCAATATATGTGCTCCAGTGGATTTTGAGAAATTAACGTTTAAAAAAATATATATATCTGTGACAGTGCTCCGGTTAGCGCCCCGGTTCGCGTACCTGACGCGTAACGGAACTTCGCGAAGCAAAGCTGATTGGCTCTCCGGTGTCTGTCAACATTCTAAACAGTCCGGAGCGGCCGCCATCTTGTCTCTCGGTAGGATCGAGAGACAAGATGTGGTGAAAAACGAAGGGGGAAATGAAGGAAAGGGGGCAAGGTAGACCCCTCCTGACCCCCTAGGATTGATGAAGGGGATATTAAAGTGCCCCGCGGGGCAAAAAAATAAATATATATTTTTTTGCGATTTTACGCCGTAGAGGCGCTTCCCGGTACGCGAACCGGGCAGCTCACCGGGCAGCTAACCGGGCAGCTAACCGGCAGCGTAGCTGTCAACATTGTAAACAGTCCGGAGCGGCCGCCATCTTGTCTCTCGGTAGGTTCGAGAGACAAGATGTGGTGAAAAAAGAAGGGGTAAATGAAGGAAAGAGGGCAAGGTAAACCCCTCCTGACCCCCTAGGATTGATGAGGGGGATATTAAAGTCCCCCGCGGGGCAAAAAAAATAAAAAAATTGTTGCGATTTTTCGCGGTAGAGGCGCTTCCCGGTACGCGAACCGGGCAGCTAACCGGCAGCGTAACGGGAGTCCGCCATCTTGTGTTTTTGGAGCGTCCGGTTCGCGTACCGGGTAGCGTCCCGGTAAGCGTAACAAGGGGAAAACCAAGAGAAACAGTAAACAAAAAATTAAGGGAATAGATTTCCAGCAAACTTGGCAAAATTGTAGGGACTGTTTGTTTGATGTGCCTTTGCAAGGCCTCAAGATATGTGCACGTGTGGATTTTGTCTAATTAAGGTTAAAAAATATATATATATCTGTAAGCGTGCTCCGGCACGCTTACGTTACGGGTTTTGTTTGCGCTGCAGAGCCGATACGTCACGGTTATGCAACGCGTCATGAGGCGTCTCACGTGGCTACGTGATACGTCACGTAATAAAGAATATATTTTACAGCTATAGATATTAGCTTTTAAAAAACCAATGAAATTCACTGAAAAAACCATAGGTTATAGACCATATATAGTTAGGAATTTGCATTTACAAAACCTTGAAAATTCACTGAAAAAACCATAGGTTAGAGACCATATATAGTTAGCTGGACATTTTATTGACATAAAACCAATGAAATTCCATATATAGTTAGTTGCACTAACTATATATCGCGCACCCGCAATCCACTGCTGATGATGTCACATATTACATCATTCATGACATGGTCAGTGACATCACTGATGACATCACTGATGACATCTCAAATGACATCACTGATGACATCACTGATGACATCTCAAATGACATCACTGATGACATCATGACACACCAATACCAGTTACTACATACGCACTCACTGATTCCTACGTCTACACACACATTCACTCATTCACCCATACAATCACTCATACATACAGTCACTCATTATTACAACACTATCATATGCACTCATACACCTATGCAGACACTCACACATTGCCACTCATCCATGGAGTTACTCACACACCTAGTCAGTCCTGTAAAGAATCAATCACACTTCCATTTCCTCATCTATACAGTTAAACACAGAACACCATACTTCAGTGACATCACTGATGACATCACTGATGACATCTCAAATGACATCACTGATGACATCTCAAATGACATCACTGATGACATTATGACACACCAATACCAGTTACTACATACGCACTCACTGATTCCTACGTCTACACACACATTCACTCATTCACCCATACAATCACTCATACATACAGTCACTCATTATTACAACACTATCATATGCACTCATACACCTAGTCAGTCCTGTGAAGAATCAATCACACTTCGATTTCCTCATCTATACAGTTAAACACAGAACACCATACTTTTTAACACATATACTAACACATACTTACTCTCTTATACAATCACTGATACAAGTACACATTGATATGCACAGAGTCACACACCTCCCAGCCAGCCACACACACACTCAGTCTTCCATACATCCACTCATTCTTCAATATGTAAAACATATTTAAACTTTACAAAAACACACAGACACTAGATGATGTCATCAGTGATGTCATCAGTGATGTCATTTGAGATGTCATCAGTGATGTCATCAGTGATGTCATTTGAGATGTCATCAGTGATGTCATCAGTGATGTCACTGACCATGTCATGAATGATGTAATATGTGACATCATCAGCAGTGGATTGCGGGTGCGCGATATATAGTTAGTGCAACTAACTATATATGGAATTTCATTGGTTTTATGTCAATAAAATGTCCAGCTAACTATATATGGTCTCTAACCTATGGTTTTTTCAGTGAATCTATATATATATATATATACTGTATGTGTTCCCTGTCCGCGTTCCAACACTGAGTAAAATTGAGGCCTTTTGGCCAAAACATGTCCCACTTTATATATGAAGGAATGAAATAGTCATTAATGTGTGTTCCTAGTGATTTCTGACTCGTTTTCAAGGAAATGAAGTCACCTGATGGCTCTGACCCCAGCATCAATTTCATGATGAGGTCCTATATTAGGTACAACATTGTATAGGTTTCAATAAAAATGTACTAAAAGGGTCATTGTAAAACTGTTTTAGTTAAAATATTTTGATTGAAAGTGGCAGCGGCAGTGCTTAATTTGTAAAATATGAAGTCCAGGTGCTCCAATTTTTGTTGGAGCCATGCCCATTTTCCCCTGGCTTCATACACTTCCGCCACTGGCGCCACCCAATTACTCTATTGGCTCCACCCACATCCTCACTGGAACTGTTGAAAGTCAAATGGAATACCCAATCTGAATTTCAGCAAGGGAGCCTTCCTCCATGTAAGGTTTTGATAGGAGGTCCCCCTGCCCTGGGAACATTTAAAAAAAAGATCAAATCAAAAGAGCACAATTTTGGAATAAATAAGCTAAAACGACTAATGCATTGAAAAGGGATATGTGGGGAGCAAAGGCAGTCATCTCTTAAGTAAATCTTTGGGCCTTTGCACTTTTTTTTTATTTTAATGCCAATGTCCATGGGACATAAAAAAAATAGTAAACAATTCATAAAGTGTAAGCTGAAGCAAGGCTTAGCTCCTAATATTCTCTTTATTTTATTCCTATACTTCGTGGTACTCATAATAACGATCTCAAAACACAAAAGGCACGTTGTGATAAGATGAGCTTACAAGACTGCTCGTATTAAAACAGTAAAAGCAAATCTCAAATACTAAACGTTAACTGGATGCAAGGGTACAATCTTCAGAGGAGGCTCCAATATACAGTAAGAAAACAGACGTTGTGCTGCACACCCTTATTAATTCCCAAATTGGGTTGGTTACCCTGGAGAGAAAATCCTCGCCATAGTTTCTTTCTGTTAAACATTTTTAAAATATCAACAGTATTTCAATACCATGTCCAGCCTAGTGAGGCGGCCACCAAACACAAATGCGTAGGTACAGAACTGAAATCTGATTTTAAAGAAGGGGCAGCTGCGTTTCCATTCATGTCCCTCCCAGAAAACACTCCTGCAAATGCCAGGGAACTCCGCTACTAAAATGGCACAGGACATGTTTGCGTAAACAAAAACGTTTATGATGAGAAAGTCGGCACTTCAAATCACTGCCTAGCCAATCCCCAGGGCGCTTGAAAAGTGTTTGTGATAGCGAACAAAAGTTCACGTTCATTATCTATCTGGAAGTTACCCTTGTGCATATTAACATTACAGGAAGGGAAATGTAAAATCATAACATGGCAGACTGTAGGGGGGCGTGGCTAGGCGCGCAATGGAGAAGGTCGCACCCGGGTAGAGCTCCGAGCTGAGCTACCCTTCCCCGGGCCGATTCTCCGACATTTCTCCTCGGAACCGCCTGAAGTTGTAGGCGGTCCAGCAGATAACTATTCTTGACATCCTGGCCGATTTTCGGCTGTGAGGACCGAAGCTGCGACACCGGACTCTCCTGAGACCTTCTGGCGGGGCTTGCTGCCGTCCGGCCGGCGAGAGCAGTTACGTGAGACCGCGGCCCGGGCCTACCAACTGGGCCCCACCACGCAGTCCGTGCAACAGCCTCGGCGGCTCCCACACACATCGGGACATTAACCGGAGGGAGGCCTGGATGTTCTGGCCCCTGCTTCCCCCCCCCCTTGCCGGAGAGATCGAGAAAAATTCCGAATCGGGGACTGAGGAGGCATGACCGGCGTGCCGACATCATCGTGCTGACGGTGGCCCGGACCTGGGAAGTGGCTGCGGGGCTGCCTGCACGCGCGCCTGGGGGCGACGCACTCACGGAGAGCCTGCGCCCATTCGGTCGACGGAAAGCGACTACTGGAGGCCGCGGCTCGAGCCTGCCGCCTGGGCCCCACCACGAGGCCTGCGACCTGCCATACGCGATCCCTACATGTAACGAGACCGGGACCAGAGGACCAACCGGGCACGCCAGCCGCTGCTTCTCCCCCCCACACCCCAGGGAGATCGGGGGAGGCCTGATCCGAGAATCGCGGAGGCATTTCCGGAGTAACGCAGCCACAGAACTGAAGTCGTGGATACCGGACTATCCCAGGAGGTACAGCTGGCGCTAGCAGGCGGGACCGGGGGACAAGGTGAGAAGGCCCCGCATACCAGACAACGCGGGAAGGCTGCAGCCTCCCCCCCCACCGAGACACCATCTCCTGGCGGATGTGGTGGAATTGAGGGAAGCGGTCGCGCACAGAAGACAGCACTTAACGCCTGGGCGCGCGTGCTGGCAGCGCTACGACCCAGTCGTCATCCGACACCCATCGTGGGACGGGTTCCACAGGGGACGGCGCCATCTGTTTCCAGACGGTGGGGCTTCACTCCGCCCCCCGGGCCCCTCGAGGCAGACGGACCCACGAGACGTGGAGGCGGCTGACAACTGCTGTCCCCGGCGAGGATCCGATCCCGTGGGAGCCACGGGTGGCGCGGCGCAGCGGTTACAGGCCTGAAGTGGGGGACGGAGCCGCGAACACACGAGGAGACACTGCGACGCGGATGCATATGCTTGCATAATTCCACCTCCCCAACAATACCTGGGTATGTACAGCGGCCAAGAACTGGCTACCCTGAGCCCTCCAGAATACACGCGGTGTGGACTGACCCACCCTGTCTGCCCAGAGATAGACTGAGACCCTTGCACCTAATTCACGACCGGGAGGATCGGTCAGCTGCTAAGGCCGCAGAACCCCTGAAATCGCGGTCAACAACCTGCCAAGCCGCGCCATTACGCAGCCTTGCCGCCAGCGCGGAGGACATACAAGGGGCTGACTGATCTGCTACGCGACGCCAGGCATAGGTGACAACCTAATGCGAGCCACAGACACTGCCGAAACCGAGTAACAACTACCGCCTCATCCCCCGGCCCCATAAGACTACGCTGTTGGCCAAGCCACCTTGCACATGTCCGGAGGGGTGAGGACCCGCACTGGAACTGGAGGGGCCCGCCGAAGGGAAAATCCGACAAGTCTTTGCAAAAGATGGCTACTGATCAAGTGACCACGCGACTGGACAACGTGCTAGCCGCCATGGAACGCATGGAACAGTCGCTCCAACTGACCAGGACTTCTCTAGAATCCAAAATAGACGGTGTTGCTATAGACCTCACCCACCTACGCGAGGACCACAAGAAGCTGGCTGATCGGACCAAGACACTAGAGGGAACAGTAGAGGAACTTGGCCCCAAAGTCACACAAACTGATAAACAAGTTCAAGATCTCCTGAACAGGGTGGAGTTCCTAGAAGACCGCGCTGAGGATGCGGAAGGGAGAGCGAGACGCAACAACATCAGGCTCGTCGGGGTCCCGGAGAAATGGGAAGGCAACCGTCCGACTCAACGGGTGGAGGACTGGCTGAGAGATCTATTACCGGAAGGCACGCTATTGCCATATTTTGTGGTGGATAGAGCACACCGTGTGCCCACGAGACCTCACACAACCGGCTCCAACCCGAGACCACTACTCTTCAAAGTCCTGAACTACCGAGACAGAGACACTATACTGAGGGAAGCCAGACGGCTTGGGGAAGTCCGCATTGACAATGCTGCTGTGATGTTCTTTCCAGACTACACCATTCAGGTGCAACGTCAACGGCACGATTTCTTGGAAGTGAAACGACGCTTACGCGAGGCAGGCCTAAAGTACTCCCTACTCTTTCCTGCAAAACTGCGAGTAGTGGCACAGGACAAGACCTACTTCTTCAGTAATCCTGTGGAAGTAAGCGACTGGCTGGACAGCGCGAAGGACACAGCACCCAGGCAAGCACAGTATCCTGAGACAAGACCACGGAGCCGTGGGCCGCGACGCCGACGCCGAAACAGAAACCGCGGGACCGGCCGTCTGGAGGAGGCGACGCGCCACTCACCGCCGACGGACCAAATGATCCAAGAACAACAAGATGCGCTCCGGAGAGTCTCCGAGTTAAGTGCTTCACCGACCTCAGACAACGTTCAAGCCAACAGCCCACAGTTGGTTCCGAGTGATGATGAAGCCATTTATGGGATCCCAGACTCCCAACTTTCTGTGGAGCTACCAGACATTACGCCGCAAACGGCCGATATGCTCATTTGAAGCACTACGTGCATGACCATTGGCTACTACCAGGGTGGCGGAGAAGGGGCCAGAGGCCGGACAGTAACTGAGATGCTGCGACTGGGAACCTTTACCAGAGAAGTCCCTCGCCGCCCTGGGGACAGAGAGAGTGGCCTTGACGCAGTGAGTACTCACCCAGATGTATGGATGCTGTGTAGGTGATAGACTGGTGGGGCCGTGCTACAAGGTTGTCCCCCCTTCTCTCTGACCCATGTCATCCGCCCATATCGCCTGGAAACATTCCTGCTCCGGACACTTGGGGAGTGGAATTTACCTCTCTCCCTTACACAAACATGGTCCAACACACGTCCACACTACTAGAGTTGACACTGCCTGCCTGAGCACTGGTTCTGGTTACATGGTGTGTGGGACATATGGCCTGGGGAAGAGCCGCTAACCGTCTTCTCTTGGTTGGAATTGGAGATCTGCCAGAACTGCACCTAGCTCAAGTTCCCCCTAGACTTAAATACTGTTCTTTGCCTTCTTGGCGCGTTTGGACGGCGACATGTTACGTTGCCAACCTTTTGGTATTTCTTACTGTTTAGCATTGTTAGCACACCCTGTTCCATTTCACATCCTCACCCTCAGAGAACTGCCTATGTCCTTTATAGTTATGCTGTTGTCCGTGTCTGGAGTGGGTGGGGTGGGGGGACTGGGGGCCTGGTGGAGGCGCTCGCCTGGGAGGCGAATGGTGGGAGGTGTGTTTTTTTTTACCATGGCAGTGAATATGGCTGAGATTAAGATATGCACGTGGAATGTGAGGGGCATGCACACACCGTCGAGACGATAACAAATCTATTCTTATATACGACGCCATAGATTTCATGTAGTGCTATTGCAGGAAACGCACCTAAACAAGACTGAGGTACACGCACTGCGCCGACGGTGGCGCGGACAGCTCTATGCCACGGAGTACTCCTCCTATGCTCGAGGAGCACTCATATGGATACGACCGGGCACTCCTTGGGCGGTCATAGACACACAAATAGACTTGGAGGGTCAGTATGCGATGGCCCGTGGCAGACTCGATGGTCACCCTGTGGTACTTACCTCCCTATACTCTCCAAACACTGAACAGGGCGGCTTCCTTGAGGGCCTCTCCACAACACTAGCACCTTGGCATGGGCTTCCATGGATCCTTGGAGGCGACTACAATTGTGTCTTAGATGTGAACTTAGACAGGTCTACCACACCCCCAGCCAATGCTCAGACGCACGTCACCACGAAAGCCCTCCTCAACTGGGCCCGACAATGGGACCTACACGACGCATGGAGAACACGCAACCCCACAACACGCACATACTCCTACTGGTCGGGTGCACGCGCTTTACACGTACGCTTGGACAGATACATGGTCTCCTCCGATCTCCTTCCATTGGTTCAGGACACACAATATATGGGCCGCACCCACTCAGATCATAATCCACACACGCTGGTCATCGCCTGGGACGACCCGCATCCTCCCATACCCACCTGGCGCCTACAACCAGACCTCTTACTTGACGCGACCTTCCGCGATTCCCTACTTACACAGACGGCTCAATACTTTGATCTTAATGCTGGCACAGCGTCCTCTCCCCAAACTGAATGGGATGCTTTCAAAGTGGTGACCCGGGGACTCTGCTTGGGGACACAGGGGCACATGCAACGCGAACTTGAGCAGGACCTGACACAACTGGAAACTAAATTACTGGGCCTTGAATGCGCTGCGGGAGGAGATGCGACCGCCCAACTGACGGAAGCCAAGGCGAAACACGACCGCCTACTAGACCGTTTGCGAAACGTCAATTTCGCAGCTTACTCCGCCCGGGTCCATAGACAGGGTGATAGACCAGGAAAACTGTTGGCCTGGCTGATTGCGCGAGAGGACCGCTCGGCCCCCATATCGGCCATACAGGCAGGAGACGGCGAATTACTCTACTCCCAACGCCAAATACACGAAGCATTCACGGGTTACTATTCGGGGCTATATCACTCCCGCTTACACGTCCCACTAGATACCATTACTGAGTATCTCTCTGACGTACAGCTGCCTGCCCTGATGGCGGCGCAGCAGAATGACCTCGGAGCACCACTGGACTCTGAGGAACTTCGTGACACCATCTTTAACCTATCAAATGGCAAGTCTCCGGGACCGGACGGCTTGCCGGCCGAATTCTATAAGGCTGCCTCGGACATCTTAATCCCGCACCTGGCAAAGATGTACTCTGCGGCAATAGATGACTTCGCCTTGCCCCCGACACTTAATGAGGCAACCCTTGTATCGTTACTCAAGCCTGGCAGTGATGGCACACAGATGGGATCCTACCGCCCGCTAGCACTCCTAAACACGGATTACAAGATCCTCGCCTCCGCACTTGCTCGCCGACTAGCCCCTATGGTTCCTGCGCTGGTACATCACGACCAAAACGGGTTTCGTACCGACAAGACATACGTCCCACAACATCCGCCGCCTGTTCCGCTTGCAGGAATACGCCACGAGGCAATGGCCACGAGCCGGGTGTCTGGTACTAGACCTGGAGAAGGCGTTCGACTCGGTGGAATGGCCCTACCTGAGAGCGGTCATGGACAAATTCGAACTGGGGGTCGACTATCAGAGTATGGTCGGGCTCTTATACCGCAGACCCACAGTCCGAGTCCGTACAGGAGCGTTGCTATCTGACCCTATCTGTGTACGGAGAGGCACCAGGCAGGGTTGCCCCCTATCACCTCTGCTGTTCTCCTTAGCAGTGGAACCCCTGGCTGCGAAACTTCGGTCGCAAGGATTGGATTGGGGTATACCGATGGCGGATGGCCTGCATGTGGTGTCATTGTATGCAGATGATCTTCTCTTGTACGTTAATGACCTAAGCAATGTCCCGGCGTCCCTAACTGCCATCTTTGGCGCTTTCGAGGAAATGTCGGGATTACGGGTGAACTGGGCCAAGTCGGGGGCCTACTCCTTCAACCCGAACGCTCCAGAATACGACATACACATAGGGGGTGAGAGATTGCAGTGGTACTCTACCACGTTTAGATACCTTGGGATACACATCTATCGGGACCCTACAGATATCTTGGAAGGAAACCTACTGAGAGCGATTGCATCTATCCGAGCGCAGGCTGGGTTCTGGAAGACACTGCCACTGAATGTTCCTAGCCGCATAGCCCTTGTGAAAATGATAGTCCTACCAAGGCTGCTGTACTACTTTGCGAATATACCAACTTATGTTCCTGCCCGGGTGTTCCGGGACCTCGAAGTCCTGTTGCGTGACCTGATCTGGAATAAAGGTCGGCCACGGGTTGCTTTGACGAAACTCTACATGCCCACTGCAGAGGGAGGCCTAGCTGTTCCTAACATGGAACTATACTATCTAGCGGCGCAAATGCAGTGGGTGTCGGGCTGGCTAGGTGGTAAGAACCTGGGAGACACGCTATCTGGTCCCTATTGCAAGTCCACGTATTGTTTCATCCGCTGACACGGACTCCCCGACCTTCACAATTACTGCTCGCGGTAGCGCGCAGGTGCTTCCTTCGTTGCTTGCGCCTGACCCGAGCAACAATACCTTATGCACCGATACTACCATTACTGGGCACCCCGACAACGACGGGGACCCTGACCGCTGTAAAGTTGGGTATCTGGACCACCGCAGGAGTGGAATCGCTGGGTGACCTATACTGTGATGGCGTCCTCCTGCCCTTTGCGGATCTTGTAAGAGACACATCCCTCCCGGCTGGACAGTTTCTATTGCACGCATCCCTCATTCACGTGATAACTGCTGCTTGGGGAGACATGTCTGGTGAGCCACCTACACACCTCTTCATGCAATACCTTCATGTCATGGGCAACGGCACACACATAATTCATTGGTTAGCGCAGGCACTCCTCCTCCATATCGAAAACGCTAGAGGGAGGTAGAGCGAAGGGTTGGATTCCTGCTCCACAAAGTACTTAAATAAACAAAGAGAATCCAACTCACAGGAGGGGAGAGAGTGTTCGACACAAGTTGAAGCACTCAGTGTTTTGTAAAATACCCCTCACACACCAAAAGGCCCCTTGGTGTCATGCTTCATCATCGGGGTCTTCGCACCCCTCTAACGGGATGCGGCGTGCTACGACCAACGACTACGCGGGAGCACTTATAGTAATGACTATGTGTGGTGTGGATTGTGTGGGGTGTATTTATAAGTGAGTGGTGGGATGTGGTGGAAGATTAAAAAGTACCTGGCACATGAGTCTATAGAAAAAACTTTTATTCTGAACTCTGGCTGGTACTGTTAAAAGAAGTGCAGTGTGAGGTCGATTCTGTTAATTAAAGAACAGGACCTCTGGTGTGCGTCGACATGTTTCGGAGTCAAGTTCCTTCTTCAGGACGGGGGCACAACTTCCCCACCTTACTCACGTATTCTTAATAAAAATAATTGTGTATTTACAGAAAAGTGAAGTATTGAGGCTTAGTGTGCCTACAGCGGTCTGCTACAAGTACAATGACCTGCAGAAAGACAAAAAAAGAAAGATAAACTAATGGTTACCCTGTAGCGGGTAGTTCAAGCAGGTGCAGTCACCTGGAACCTCACCAATTGCTTGTAATAAGCCCTGTAAAAAGAAAAAGGTACTCACAACACATACAACAAACAACACAAAAACACTAGGAGTTACTAGCAGTAGTGGTCATACTTACGAAGCTTGCTTGTTGGCTTCATGAGCATAATGGAACGTCAGGGGTGTTGCTTGATTTGCAATCTGTAGTAAGGAGGAATGATGCAGTTTTTAGTAAATCATTCTTCACTTACTTAGGTGAAAGAAGGGTTCAGATGGTCGTTTTCTTGGTTGTTTTAGTTAATACTCACATAAACAGGACGCTATGATCACCGTCTTACCCCTCACGCTGCTCCGCTGGTATGAGGCGGTAATCGGGTTTGTGCTATTTATACTTTTTGTAATTGGGCGGAAGTGTCTACATGCCCTAACATGGGTGTTCCGCTCGTTATTGTTAATTGTACCCATGTATGGAGCATCCGCTCATTGACCATACATAGTACTCGTATGTCCGACACGGACTCACATATGGCCAGCGTCTGTAAGCGCGAGTGTCCCCTTTACGCGCATGCGCGTAGCTTGAATATTCATTGCCGCGCATGCGTGTTAAGAAGCAGCGCCCGCTTAGGGGGCACTGATGTTTAGCGCATGTGTGCCCTTTACCCGTGCACAAAGCCGGGAAAGATATTGTCAGATTAGAGGACTCGTGGGTCAAAAAGACTTACGTTAGACATGGCACAACAGCAGAATTCCACATTCACGGATGTATTTAGTGATAAAAAATCACTGAAAAGTGAAAATTAATTATTATCACGCATATACATAATGATACATCTCGGTTTGGTGATTGATACCTCATCAGTATTTCGCGTGATTCTAGAGAAACATTTTAGTTGGATAGCTGACCCCAGGGCACTTTGTCATTAAGCCCGATTTTATGGGTGCCAAGTCTGAACACCCATCTTTGTTCCTTTTGGAAAAGGCCATTCTCAGACGGTAGTTGCTCTATGATGGTCCAATTTAGATCATTCACACAATGTTGTGCTGTCAGGTAATCTGTGGCCATTTTCGTGGTGCTTTTTTTACAGCGCACATTGCTCTTGTGTTCCTTCATTCTCGTCTTTATGGCCCTAGTAGTCATACCTACATACTCGAGATTGCAGGGGCACTTTATAAGGTAGACCACGTTTTTGGAGTTGCAGTTGGAGAACCTCCTTTGCTCCCATGTAGTTCCATTTCGGAAGGTCAGTTTAGTGCTTTTCTGTGTTAGGTGGCAGCTGCTGCAGTTGCCGCATGGGAAATGACCTTGAATACCTATGGATGGTTGTATGGCAGTTGTTGTAGGTTTCGGTCGGGTATGCACCAGCATGTCTCTGAGATTGCGTCCCCTACGGTGGGCGAACAGTGGTTTTTCCAAGTTTAAGTTACCACATGTTAATATCTTCCAATGTTTATTGACAATTTTGGATACATCGTTGGACATAGTGTTGAATGTCGTCACACATATTGGTCGTTTGTTTTCATTTGGTTCTTTTTGTCGCTCTTCCAATAGTGCCTCCCTGTTATTATTCTTGGCCCTCTTCATTGCTTTGTCAATTATTCTGGTCGGGTACTTTCGTAGTTTCAGTTTTTCTTTCAGGTCCTTAGCCTGCAGTTTGTAGTTTGACACATCTGTACAATTACGCCTGAGGCGTAAAAATTGTCCATAAGGTAGGTTCTCTCGCAGGTGCCTGGGGTGAAAACTATCGTATCTTAGCAGGCAGTTTCTGGATGTCGGCTTGAAATGAGTAGTGGTTTTTAAACAGCCTCCTTCTGCGTATATGAGAAGAGAATGGAGGCAGCACCAGATGTGAAGTAAGACAGAGCCACGTTGTATCAAAAAATTGTGTTTTTCTTTATTTTTTCATTCTTAAGACATCCAACGCGTTTCGCTTCCCAACCTTGGGAGCTTCGTCAGGGCAAAGATCTGGATTAGTCCTGATACGGCGCAATATTATGGACACGAAGACTGGTCAAATCCAGCAGCAAGAAGTTCCAGTATCAAGGTTCCCGTATCAGAGCAAAAGATGAAAACAGCGTCACGGGCTTCAAGGTAAATCTCATCAAGAGTCAAGAAGGTAATGTTTTGTAACGTGTCCAGTTTCAAATTATTGTACCAGGACAAAGATGAAAATATGCATCTTGGGCTTTAAAATGATTCACACTGGTAACCAGGGCCGTAATTTCAATAATATTATAGTTTTGGTAATGAGCGTATGCGCAAACCTTGATAAGCTGCTAACATAAAAGCTCCAAGCTCCGTAGTATGACAGCAACCCGTGGCCGATTCGTATATATTTAATCCAAGAAGACCAACATGTGGTCTGAGATCGAGCTCGTGAATTTAAGGAAGGCGTTCTGGTTGTTTAACCAGACTTGAAAATCTTCCGCGGATTGTCGGTCACCTTCCCAGATGACAAGGATGTCATCTATGTACCTCCTCCAGCATTTTATATTGGATCTATATGGGTTCAAATTATGAAGAATCCTGGTTGTCTCGAGGTGGTGTACGTAGAGCCCGGCCAGACTTGGAGCAAAAGTACTACCCATGCTGGTCCCATGGCATTGCTGATAAATCGTGGTTTTATATTGGAAGAAGTTTTTTTGCAGTGCCAATGAGATGCATTCCAGTACTAGCCCTCGTGGTGTTTGATATTTCCATTGTGTGGAAAATAATACTTCCTCGATGATCAGGAGTGTTTCATCGTGGGGTAGGCTAGTATAGAGGCTTTCTACGTCTAGACTGATTAGGAGTTGAGTTTGAGGGTCAAATGTTGTATTCTGGAGAAGTTGTAAGACAGCCTTTGTGTCCTTGAGGTAGGTGTTTGTTGATTGTACCAGTGGTCGTAGAAAAGCGTCAGCGAATTTTGACAGGGGTTCCAAAATAGAGACGATACCGGATACTATCGGTCTCCCAGGTGGATTGGTGAGGCTCTTGTGGATCTTAGGGATGCAATAAAAGTAGGGGATGCGAGGTTTTTTCTGCTCCAAAAATTCCCCTTCCTTCTTGCTCAGCCAGTCATGTGCTAAGGCTTCTTCAATCATGCCTCCGATTTTTATCCGTAGGCTCTCAGTGGGGTCCTGTTGCAGAATCATATAGTTGCGTCTATCTGACAGCAGTCTCATACATTCGTTGTCATATGCTTCTGTGGTTTGTAAGACGATGGCTCCGCCTTTATCTGTAGGGTTTTATAGTGATGCTTGTGTCTTCTGATAGAGCTTTGGTAGCTTGTTGCTCTTCCTTGGTAGTGTTGTGAAATGTTCGTGCGGACGACACATCCAGTTTGTTGACTTCTGTCATGAGAGCTTTTTCAAAAGCTAGTAGCTCTATTGGGAGCACAAAATCTGGAGGGGTAAAGGTAGATTTTGGTCTGAGGCCGGTATCAGTTGTAGGTGTAGGGGATGGTTTGTCCATGAAGTAGGCCGGTAATTTCAATTTTCGTATGCACTCTTGCATCTCAATGTTGACCTTGAAGATGTCCGGTTTTTGTGTAGGCACAAAGCCCAGGCCTTTATTTAGCACTTTTTTCTGTATTTCCGTCAATGGTTTTAGAGTTAGGTTTACCACTAGGTCCCTCTCTGGTTGCTGGATGACGGTTGGTTGGGCAGGGAGCCTGTCATACTCCTGGTTTGTCGGGGGTTCCCTTGGTCTTTGTCCTCCCATGTGACATTGTTGCCCTTCCGGTTCTTTCCCCGTGTCCCAGGGCGGGTGCCTAAAAAAGGTTGTGGACCGTAGAAACCTCCATCAAAGTCCTGGTTCCATTGTGGGTATCCCTGGGCGTTCCCTGGATGGCTAAACTGGAAAGGGGGAAAAGGTGTGGGGCCCATGTATTGTGGGAATTGAGGTGGGTACCCTCTCCACCTTCGTTGTCTCGGGAACTGTTGTCTTTTTTGTCTCCAGCCGTCTCTATTCGGACGGTACCTTTGTCCATTGCTAGAGTTAGAGCTAGATGAACTGTTATCTGATCCATCACTGTCCAGATCACTGTTCTGATTCTTGGGCACATAGTCAGCTTTGGTGTATGGTTATGCTCCTTCAGGTGTGAATTTATCCTTATCCTTTCTCAATTTAGTGAATTTACTCTGTTTTAATGTGTATTCAAACTCGGTCATCTGCTGGTTTAGCTCATCTAGTCTAATCTTCAGGTCGGCTGGTGATATGTAGGTGCTCAGTTGTACCTCAATTTTCTGGATTTCAATCTTGAGCTCTTGAGTGATTCTGGCTGCCGTTTTGACAATAAGGACCAACCAGTCCCTGGTGCAGTGCCAGGAGATCAACGACCACTCCTTTTTAAACTGTGTGTCTGATTGGAATATGAATGGTTCGTTCTTGACGATCAAACCAGGTGGTCCCATCTTGTTCCTGAGGTATTCCGTCATTAACAAGCCATGTAGTGCTGCTTTTATTTGGTTGCGTCTCAGGTTGACTATTTTGTTCCAATCATTAATGTTTGGACCAGTCTCTGGGTTGCTAAGGCCCTCAAAAGGATTGATTGCCGTCAAAATTTTATCAATTTCATCCTCACCGAACGTGAGGCCATGTTCGTCCTCCATTTTTTTTAGACCGCTGATGTTCGCAACTGCCTAGTGTAATTGATTATGTGTTGTGATGTGAGTATTACTCCCGCAGCTGTGCGCTGCCAAGACTATATCGAAAACACTAGAGGGAGGTAGAGCGAAGGGTTGGATTCCTGCTCCACAAAGTACTTAAATAAACAAAGAGAATCCAACTCACAGGACGGGAGAGAGTGTTCGACACAAGTTGAAGCACTCAGTGTTTTGTAAAATACCCCTCACACACCAAAAGGCCCCTTGGTGTCATGCTTCATCATCAGGGTCTTCGCACCCCTCTAACGGGATGCGGCGTGCTACGACCAACGACTACGCGGGAGCACTTATAGTAATGACTATGTGTGATGTGGATTGTGTGGGGTGTATTTATAAGTGAGTGGTGGGATGTGGTGAAAGATTAAAAAGTACCTGGCACATGAGTCTATAGAAAAAACTTTTATTCTGAACTCTGGCTGGTACTGTTAAAAGAAGTGTTAAAAGAAGTGCAGTGTGAGGTCGATTCTGTTAATTAAAGAACAGGACCTCTGGTGTGCGTCGACATGTTTCGGAGTCAAGCTCCTTCTTCAGGACGGGGGCACAACTTCCCCACCTTACTCACGTATTCTTAATAAAAATAATTGTGTATTTACAGAAAAGTGAAGTATTGAGGCTTAGTGTGCCTACAGCGGTCTGCTACAAGGACAATGACCTGCAGAAAGACAAAAAAAGAAAGATAAACTAATGGTTACCCTGTAGCGGGTAGTTCAAGCAGGTGCAGTCACCTGGAACCTCACCAATTGCTTGTAATAAGCCCTGTAAAAAGAAAAAGGTACTCACAACAGCCCTGAAGAAGGAGCTTGACTCCGAAACATGTCGACGCACACCAGAGGTCCTGTTCTTTAATTAACAGAATCGACCTCACACTGCACTTCTTTTAACACTTCTTTTAACAGTACCAGCCAGAGTTCAGAATAAAAGTTTTTTCTATAGACTCATGTGCCAGGTACTTTTTAATCTTCCACCACATCCCACCACTCACTTATAAATACACCCCACACAATCCACACCACACATAGTCATTACTATAAGTGCTCCAGCGTAGTCGTTGGTCGTAGCACGCCGCATCCCGTTAGAGGGGTGCGAAGACCCCGATGATGAAGCATGACACCAAGGGGCCTTTTGGTGTGTGAGGGGTATTTTACAAAACACTGGGTGCTTCAACTCGTGTCGAACACTCCTCCTCCATACACATCCCACAACTGCACAATTGAGGGAGAAATGGGCGACAGACAGGGGGAGGGACTGGACGGACAAAGAGTGGGCTATGATACTAGCTCGCCCAGTGAACATCCCCCGCAACCCACGCTTCAAAGTCATACAGCTTTACATATTACACCGCGCATATCTCACGCCGGACAAGATAAATAAGTATTTTTCGGTCACAGATACTGCCTGCGGACGCTGCTCCCTACTGGGTGCGGACCTCCTCCACATGCTCTGGTTCTGTCCTGCTCTCCGACAGTATTGGGATGGGGTGATCATGATGCTCCGACATTGCACCAAGGAACAAGTGCCAAGCACATGGGAAGCCTGCATACTGGGATTGTATAAAACGTACACGACTAAACAAAGTCCAGACCAGGTACTGGGATCTTGGACTCATCACGGCCAAGAGACTGCTGACCAAGCGGTGGAAGGCTGCCACACCCCCACACATCCGACACTGGAGTCTGTCGCTGACGAATTGGGCGTGGGCAGAGAGCTCTGTCCTGAGACGTGAGGAGACGGCGGGGCTCAGAAAATTTCCTATTGCCCAGCACTGGGATGACATCCTACATTCCTTTCTGCAGAAATGCATAGACCAAGAGATCACGTAAGGACCTGTATGCTGCCCCCCCCCTCCCCTCCCAGTACCAGATCCTGCCAGTCCCACGCAGTGCACCGACTGTCACCCACACGACCACTGTGCTCCGCTCAATGTACGTCACGTATCTGGCTGTTTCACGCTGGCGATTGTCTAGCCCCCCCAGACATGCGCCGACACACGCAGCGCTGCAACATAGACCCGAATACTGTGAGGTCACACCGGAACACCGCGCCAGCGGACCCTCGAGAACCCCCCCCTGTGCCCTTGACACACGCAGAACCTGACCTCCCCCCCTCCCCCCGGTCTCCCACCTGCTCGCCCCGTAGGACACGACTGACACACTAACTCCACACCCACTCCTCCCGACAGTATGGCTATCTCTGCCCCTATCCACCCCTACCTGCCTCTTATGTACCTTATGTTACTGTTTTATGGTTCATTAATAAACTAGTTCTATTTCCTTTTCGACCATGCCCATACCAACACAACTCTACATTTCACACTTTATATAGCCTTCGGGCGTGACAGCTAGGGCCTAGGCGTATCACCTAAGTGTCGAGATCAATGGTGGTCACTTTCGTCAGGGTGGGCGAGCAAGGCGACCATGTGCTCCCAACACGCTTGGACGCTGTGCAACCTGGTCACTCATTCATGTGACACCATACCCACTCGAAGGTCGACCCACATTGATACCCTTCCCAACGATGCACGACAGACATGGTGGGCTCGACCGACACTAACACTATTGACGAGGGCCAGCCCACTATAACACATCTGACCTCATAGGCTATATACGGAAAACTGAGTGGACCACACACTTTCGCAACGCCGAATGATTATATGAGTGCAAAGTATCGTGATATGTTAACGTGCGCTGCCGAACCCCAGGGTTGTCGGCCTTGAAGCTATGTTCACTTATTCTATCTAATGCAATGCTTCATTCATCACAGCTGGCCCAGCTGGGTTGTAAGCTACCTGCCGTGTACAATGTATGTTGGACAATAAAGGTCTTTTAAAAATAAAAAAATAAAAAAATAAAAAAAAATAATATGGCAGACTGTAAAGAGATGCGCTCCAAACAAAACTTTTACTGGTTTACACGAGTATCGTTAAACTAGCATTTGATTTCAGTAGAAATAATTCTGAAGAGAGAAACTGTGGGAATATCTATACACTACAGAATAGATCAAGACATGTTCCTGACCGTTTTTGTCTAAAAACCTCTCCTCTTGCTCTTCTGTACGAGTATACAAGCCCGTGGATTGATTAGAAAACAGTAAATGTACACGGCAAGGCCCTGCCATTCCGGCCGCCTCCCAGCCCGGGTCCGGAGCGGAGCATTGCACACGGTGCTCCGCCTGGCGCCAGTGGCATAATTGCTTGGGCCTCTGACTCGGTTCAGATAATCATCACCAGTCACCAAATGCAACAACAAAGGTACAATATTTGCAGAAGCAGCGCAAACCTCCCTAACATACAGAATAAGTAACAGACATGTCCCAGAAGCAAGAGGGACATCATACAGTTTTCACACATACAAAACAGGTACAGTATCACTAATACACTAAAGAAAGAGGAGAGGAGTTAAACAACAGTACACTCTCTGTGAACAGACATAAACATACAAAATTACAGCAGTCCTGAAACAAACAGCTAACCCTCCAATGAAATTACCATACATTTATGTCATCACATTGGACTACCTAGCGTGGTATGTTTCATCAATGAGTTCCACACACAGCATGCAAAAGTACTTCTGTTCACTCGTTTTGCAATTTTCTAGTTATGGGTTCCCTAGTTTGGATGAGGTTATGTTCCTCATGTCGAAATGTGTGTCCTCCCTTTGTTAAACTCAGACCGACATTAGAATTGTGTGTGAATGAGCTAAAATATTTTTACTGGTGTCGCCTTACTACAAAATTAAAAACTGTTCCTTCTGTCTCTATTAGATATTCCTTTCTCTCACTAGTTCTATCCAGCTTCTATCACTATCCATTCTCTTCTTTCCTACCTCTTGCCTCTTTCTGTCTCCCTCTCATGTGCAACTCTTTCATATACATTCCTATCTCTTTCAGCCTCTTCTCAATTTCTCGTGTTTTATATTCAATAGCATTTTCACCCCTTTCTTTTGCCCTGAACTCTTCTCCACTCTTCATTCACACCTACTTCGCATTTTGCCTTCTGCTATCACAATTTAATCTACTACATACACCTCTTTCATACTCTTCTCATCTTATCCCACTCTTTCACCCTCTCGCTCACTCACATACCACCTCTCTTTGTTACTTGTCTCAACTACTTCTGTCTCAGTCTACACCAACTA
The DNA here is from genome assembly GCF_964261635.1 of Lissotriton helveticus. Taxonomy (NCBI): domain Eukaryota; kingdom Metazoa; phylum Chordata; class Amphibia; order Caudata; family Salamandridae; genus Lissotriton; species Lissotriton helveticus. Next base: position 877,778,217 of record NC_136071.1, on the reverse strand, counting down.
GGGCCAGCACAAAGATTTTTGCCATCTTTAAGACAAGTTACATTTTTCTATACCATTCTATTAGTAATTGTGTCACATTTGCTACATGTACTGGAAATATAACATCCCCTGCTGGTGTCAGTTGAGGGATCCATCTAGTAGTTTCTTTCCCAAAAATGTCCCCTCCTCACTTTGTCTTCTATTCTCACAGCTACTCTTTTGAATTTTTATTTTACTATAGATTTGCTTCATTTTTAGGTTTAGCATAGACAGTGCATGTGTTCTACCAGTGGGCCTGGACCCCGCCCATTGCTTACCATTGTTTGGCTTCTTTGTCACTCTCATTTTCTTGATTTTTATTCATTAGCTGATCTTGGCTTCTTTCCTTTTTGTGTGTTTGACCCTCACCTGGAGCATGGACGCATTACCTGTGCCTTCCACAGCATTTTTTTTCAGGCGCTACTTTTTCAGAATGAGTCTTATTCAGCTAGCTCTCTGGTGCATTTATCCCTTTGTTCCAAGTTTCTTACCCCAGCCACCACCCCTCCTTTCCTTGTTATGTGTTGCTGCTTGCCCCACTCACTCACTTGCCCTCCCTCCTTCTGTTGTTATCTGTGTTGTTGCCCGCCCCACCCACCCTCTATCCTTCCTTGCCCGCTGCTGCTCATATATCCCTTCCGTATATGCTCCAGTATGCACCGTATACCCATGGCATCTTCTTGTGCACTGTCACTTTAATGGCAAATCGGGTTGCTTCTCTGTATCCGGTTCATTTACCCTACAAATTGAAGCTCTCCCAACCTGCTTGTGGGCAAGTTACAGATGAGGAGATTTATGCCGCAGTGTATCGCATATGCTTTTTGAGCATGAGTAACTTTCTCTTCTTATGGATACTTCTTTACTTATGGGCTGTTAACCACATCAATGCTATGCATTTTCCCGCTGTGTGCTGGAAGCAACAAAAACACATGTTACATGACGAGCTGGGCTCGTCATGAGCGTAGCAGGAGGCTACCTCATGACGAGCCCAGCTCGTCATGAGTGTGGAAGGGGTTAAGTTGTCACTGGGCCGCAAAGCGTTTTAGGGAGGAAACAGATTAGATGGCAGACTCTCCTGGCACTGGACTGGTCTGTTTTCAGAACTAGGGCATGGGTTTCAAATTCCCAGCATGCAATGTGTTGTGAGGTGCAAACCAGAGGTGTCGTGCATGACCTGAGACCTTTTGGCAACTTTTCAGTTCATGGATTGGTCCTGCTGCCATGTCTCTGCCTCCCGGGCAGGGAAACGCATCTCTTGGAAGTGTCGTAGATGGGAGGTTGAACGACAATATGTCACTGTCTTTTATGTTGCTTGTTCATAAGATGCATATTTATTAAAAAATGGTGTGAAACAGCTGTCTCAAAGCATCTCTTTTTATTGACTGCAGAAAGATGACAGGCTAATGCAGGCAAGTGAGATACAAAGAATCACATAATACACATATCTCCGCAGTAGAGGCTCCACCCTGCTAAGTTGTCTAGTCCGCTGGCATAGGTTGAAGCCCTGCTCCCTCTTCTTTTGATTAGGAAATGGGAGCAACAGGAGTAACGGTAAGGGGGGTTGGCAGTCTTGGGTGGACGGGCGGGGCATGATAGCACAGCCCTTTCCTTCTTACAGACCTGTGACCTCAGAAGCTATCCCCCCACCCTGTCAAGCTCTCACCTCTTCCACCAGTCCAGCAGTGTCAAAGATTCTCCTGGGGGTAATCTGAGATGGGGAAAATCTCCAGCTCCTGCTTGTAAGCAAAACTAACTTGTGCTTTCCAGCATTAATGACATCCTGTGTGTCTCAGCACTGGGTTATCATATGTAACAATAGCCCACCTCCAGTATACTAATTGCATTGCTTCTGAAGGATGAAAGGGAGAGTCTCCTTTGCAACATCAGGTTATAAATAGCTACAATGTTTGCAGTGCTCTTGAGCTATTTTACTAAAAACTCCTTAGTGGGTGCTTGAGGTGCCCGGCATCTTATCTTGGTTTGCTTTGTTTACTTGAGAGACAGCTCTGCTGCTCATTGCCTCTGTCTAGACTACTTGGCACACTCACTAGAGTGGGGAAGGGAGGGAAGGGTTGGCATGGCTATTTCATCCTTGCTTATGCCAACCCTTCCCTTCATCCGTGCTGGTGGAGATACATGAGGACGGAACCTTAAAGTAGCAGACATACGACTTCTACCAGCACCAGCCCCTAAAGGCAGCAATGCTGTTAGTTCTGACCACTCTCCTCCATAAAGAAATACCATCATAAAAGGTATTGGTGGTCGAAGATTGCATCCAATTTCTCATGCAAGGAATATTTCATTTCTAACCGAAAAGCTCAGTTTCAGAGTTAATAGTGTGAGCAGGCCTTTTCAAAACCAATAATACAAACTACAAACGTACTATCTACAAATGAAATGTGCTGGCAAATTTATATTGTTATAAATACTAGTGTTCTTGACTACTATTGCTCCGAATTAAAGTTAATTTCTCAACAGCGTACGGCTCTGAAGATCTGCGATTCAAAACAATGACTTGCAGGTTGTACACTGATAACTGCAGCAGGGGCTTAACCTATCACAGTATTTTACACAAGCAATGAGGTTTGTTAAAGAGTCCCTTTCCACTCTCTTCTCTTTTGCAGCTGCACTTTTCCCAAGTCCAACATCCTAATTACATCTTGGCGATATTTCTGTTTCAGATGCAAATACAATTCCCCCCTCTTTCCATTGTTGCCATGTTGCCGCTTGCCACCAGTCGCCCCTCATTTTAAATGCTGCCCCCTCCCACACATCCTTCACCTTTCACTCCACCAGCAATAAAAAAAAATCTGTATGAGAAGGCCAGTACTGGCTGGGTCTTAGCACTTTTTCTTTTCTTTTGTCATGCTGCACACCTGCCGTGCTGCTGTACAGCATGACTAAATAACATTGACAAAGCCAACAGATCTTCCGTAGGCAAGCCCCAATGCCTTAGCCAATGTTTGTTTTAACTGCACGAGCACACACTTTCTCTCCTCATGCTTCCACCTCCCCTTCTCTCTCTCACATACCGTCCTCTCTCACACTGTTCATTCGCACACCCTATTTTTGTCCATCATCCCCTTGTCTCTTTATCTTTCTCACTTCCCTCAAGCTCACCACACACTACTCTTCCTGACAGTCACCCCAATATTGTTTCTCTTTTGTCAAATCTTCCTTTCACATCTGTTCTTTTTTCACTTTCTTCTCACACCCTTCTCTCAAAGACCCTCTTTTCTGTCCCCTTACACTCCCATTTTCACTCCTGCGCTCGCTTCTCAATTAAATGCTCCTCTCACCACAAGCACATGCCAACATCCCATTCCCATTCAAATCCTCCTTTCTCTCATAAACACCACTTACTTGCTCTTCGTACACATTTAACCTCGCCTGCACAGAGCCCTTTTGTTCTTAGCTCCAATTTCTCACAAGAACTTTCACCTTTTCGCTCTCTGCTTTACACAGACACCAAGTTTCAGGTTGAGCATTCCCGCCACAGCCTAAGTAACTGTGCTCAACAGGCTCGCAGGTGCCAACCCCTTCGAAAAGGTTTTGAATGTGCACTAGGCGCTGTGCAATACAGGCCTTGGTGCTACACCTGTTTAATATGTTGATGGCCGCCACTGTGATAATACAGTCACTTGTTAATATTCCAGTGCTCTAGGCAGCGGCTCTTACCCTGTGGTCAAGGGACCCCTGGGGTTCATGATACCTACTCAGGAAGTTTACAACGAATTAGAAAAGTAAATAATATTAATAGATAAAGTAAGTGTACTGGAATAAAGAAGCACATTTTAAAATTGAAATGTGCTGAAACTGGAGGCTAACAATTAAGTCGATGTCCTCAAATTGATTCATGTGGGCAGTGTGAATGCCTTAAACAGAATACAGTTGGAATTATGAATTTTGAAAAGCCCCAAACTTCCCATTAATATGGCATTTGTGATTGTATTATATTTGTTTGTGAATTAAATCAAATATTTAATGATTTGCATATTTGTTTGATGAATGCTTTTTTTGCATTGTTGTGTATTGTTTTGAGGTTCAAATCATCGCAATTGCTTAAGCTGTTGTTGCCGGCTTCCATTAATGACTCAGAGGGGGTCCCTGCATTCCAATATTTTTCAGTGGGGGTCCCCGGATTCCATTACTGATTAAATGGGGGTCTGCAGAAGTTAAACGGCTAAGAACTACTGCTCAAGGCACTGCTGCCAAAGTGTATTTATAGTCAATAATTTTACATATTTGCTATTCCCATTAAGAAGGAAAGGATAATTAATGGTAACTTGCTGCTGACTTCAGGACCTATATAGCTTGAATCTTTTTTCCCCTTTAAACTAACACATGTTATGTAAAACTCCGCACTTGCTGCCCTTCTTATTTTTATTGTCGTAATATTTCCACGGGAGGCGACATTCCTACAGAATCAGGTGAGGTTTCTATGACAACGCTAGTAAGTTCAACTCGGGTGGCCCGCTTTGGAAGTTTCACCTGAAGAATCACGCGATCGCATTGTTAAGGTTTAGCCTTTCCGGGAGCCCTGGGAGGCTTAGGGAGGTGTGAAATCCCTTGCATCTCATGAACTAACAGCTTTGATACGGTAGAGAAGACAAAGCCTGCTTAAAATTCTTTCAATACCATCCTTTAAAACCGTAGGAGCACTTTAGGTCAACTTGTTCTGTAAGATTAATACGTTTCTCTGGCTTCAAGCCACCTGTCCCTATTGTGAACTGCTGCTCGCTTACTAAGTTGATACTTTTTATAAAAGTCCCCTTATTTGGGATCCCGGTGGCCCCTCCCAGTCTACTCCCCCTACGTCACCTCTAAAATTTGGAGTGGGTCTCACTGTGTGAAAGAACTGGGATTTTATGTCAAAGGCCCGGACGCCAACATATATCCCTTTTATTACTGCCCAAACACAGCAGCAACAGCACCTAGAACTTAGAATACTATCAAACATTCCAGAACTTAGAACATGAATAAGTCCCCTTGGGCAGCAGCCATCTTTTAGCCTCCGTGCCTTTTTTAATAAAATCATGATTTTCTTTACATTAAAACTGTGGAAAATCTGCATTTAACCCCTTCCACACTCATGACGAGCTGGGCTCGTCATGAGGTAGCCTCCTGCTACGCTCATGACGAGCCCAGCTCGTCATGTAACATGTGTTTTTGTTGCTTCCAGCACACAGCGGGAAAATGCATAGCATCGATGTGGTTAATATCTCTATCCCCATAAAGCGGAGTCGGTTTCTAAATTCAATTCATAACTTACTATTTACTTGTGAAATTATAATTATTTGTAACAATGTCTTTTTAATTGACCTAATTAGAACACAATAAAATATAGATGTGACAGAGGCGCTCGGCTCCTCCTCTCTTCTAATCTAGCTGCACCACTAGCTGTCATCACCCATGTTCACCTGGCTATCCAGTCGCAGTTAGTTGCCCTGACCACCCCCTCAGTGGCAGCCTACAGCTGTGGGGAGTACTGAACCCTGAGGGATTCCCAACTATGGGATCTCCAATGACAGAGAAACATGGCTTGTTTCATGTAACCTGATAAAAGGAGGCTAGCCATGATGTGGCTGTTCCTCTCACTTCTAGCACATGATCCATTGAATCCCTGAAGATCTGATGATCCACTGCACTGGAGGCACCCGGCAAGCAAAATAATTGGAGCTGTGACTGCCCTCGGTCTTTTTTTATGGCACATTCTCTCTTATATGGACCATGGCCAACTCTATTCCGTGCTCTGCGTGAAAGCCGGGTTGAAATCGTCCATTAGGGCTGATGCATTAAATGATTGTGCAGCTACTCTAGGACCATCTAAACCTCTGCTACTTTTGCTCGGAATTCCCTTAAAATGTCAGTGAGATTGTACCTATGTCCCTGGCATGCTTATTTTAATCATTTTTTGTTGTTTTCTACATTTGGATTGAGTGATGGCAGCAGTATATCATAAGGTGCATCTATAGTGGTTAAACTATGGTGTTTAGTTTGAGTTCTGACAGGTGTGGGTGCTTGTATAATATGTATTCCCTGTATTGTTTCATGCAGTCTTATTGCTGCACTTTTAGGGCTGTCGATTTTTATACCGACTGTAAAATGACTAGTGCTGAATTTGCCTGTACTGTAACCTCCAATGTTGACAAACTCCATGCTAGTGCAATCATTATTTGTCAGCATTATTCTCCAATACACCTGTTTCCAGGAATACCTCCAGACTGTAAAGGAGAGTGCTGGTCCGATTATCATACAACATTGTTCCCCTTTACAACACAGTTTCATCTTGAATTACATGGAGTCCAAATGCCCAGCAGTATAATTACATTAGGGCTTTTAGGGATTCATGTTCCTGGATCCATTTCTCTGCTCTCTTTTGTTTTAATGTGTCCTAATCGGTTTGTTTTCTTTGTTTATAATATTTACAGTGAATTTGAGAGTTCCAACATTCATTATTGAATACATCTTATTTCTTTCATGGATTCCTGCGAATATGCCATTGTTGGCTAATGGGTCCAAAAACCACAGAGAACATTTGCTACATTAGATATGTTTTACTCACAAATTATATGTTTTGTTTTCAATAACTATTTTATTTGTTTATATCAGATTCCTGTTCCCAGTGACACTTCCACTTTGTACACTTTTTCAACACTAAAGTTAGTCATTGTGAAAAAGTCGATTATTAATTGGGGTGAATTATAGTCAAGTAATAATGTCGCTATTCGTGTTAGATCGAGTTAAGGTTTCAGTAATTTAAACCTGAACTCAACCTTTAGTATCTATGGCACAGAGCAGACCAACCTAACTTAAGAAAATGTGTAAAGCATTTAAAAGTCCCAAAGCAGTTAGAAAGTAGAAAACACAGCACAATAAAAAAACACTCTTCTTTATACAATTATAGAATATTTTAATAAAAAAAAGAGACCAAAACGACAAAACTCCAATAAGGGGAACCAGAAATTTGAATTTTTAAAGTTTGAAATACATTTTAGTCGCAAAAGCACAAATCGCCAAATGAGGACAACTGGTTGCACTCGACCAGGACAAGGGTAAGGATTGAAACCAACTGCGGGTCAACTACGAGACCCAGGTACTTCTCGGTCAAAGAGTTACATTTGGATTTAGAAAATTTCTACGGAAAAGGTGGTCATGATAGGCCAAACTAGATTCCATGAAAGCAGGTCGCTGAAGAGTGAGGACCCACGTGGTCGTTGAAACAGGCAGGAAAGCTCTCAGTAGGCAAACTCTGGTGTCCGAATCTAGGAAGGTCTTGACATCGGTGAGCTTCGGCTAAGCACTGTCGTCGATGAAGCTATCTACCTTCTGATGTATAAACTTTTATGGAAGTCAGATCTCCTTCAGTGGGGCAGACCAGTAAGTTAGATCCGAACGGTGATTCAACGCCTACGGCTTCATTTCCCACCGGTTCTGAAGAAAAAACATTGACAAAGAGTACCTAAGTCCCAGCTTTTGCAGTTTGTGCAGGAGGCGTACCCTTGTACGCCATCCAAAGGTTCCAAGATCTCAGGAACAGCACTTGGTTGCCAGAATTCACTCCAACACAAGCCACCAGTAGAGTCCAGAGCAGATCAAGTTGGAACAAGTGGGAGGAAGTCCAGCCCGAAGGATTCTCCTCACAGTTCACAATAGCAGGTGCAGTCTTTCTTCTGTCTTTCATAGGTCTACAGGTATTCTGAAGAGGGTACTAGGGGAGCCACATTTATTTGCTAGCCTGTGGGTGGGGGAAACACCAAGCCACTCCAAACACAATGGGGTAAAAGTTAACAGTGGTGACCCTACCTACTTTTGCTGTACTCCCTGTGAGCATTACTGTAAACTATCCCATAGTGTCCTTCTCTATCGAAAACCAACATGACAGATCCTTTCTTTCCCTGTACAGGGCTCCCTGCGTCCACACATAGGTGTGGCTTTGGTAATGGGAAAAGCCTCCCTTGTGGTCACTCCAGGCAATTTTGGGGTAGTTCCCCTTCCCACTGGGTTAGGAGACATGCTGGCTATGAGACAAAAGGAAAGCAGGCCTGGGTGTAAGCTGCATCTGCCAGTGATAAAGAAGGCATTTTTGAAGCTCAGGGAATAGCTAGACACAGCCCCCAGGCCATCCTGCCCAGGGAAAAACATCACTCCACACACAAGCCCTTTGTCCACTGTCTGGGAGCATTACACATTTCACCACAGGGGAGCAATCAAAGTTCAGGTAACACTGAACACAAGCAGAAAGGCACATTTGTCATGGGCAGGAAATGACAACTTCTAAAACTGTCATTTTTCAAAATAGTAGTGTCAAATCTGACTTGAACATTAACTTGGATTTTAAATTACTATTAAAATGAGTCATTGAATCCGTTTTGTAACTCCCAAACTGAAGTTAAGCCTTACAGGTGTTATAATTTAACCCAGTACATTCCTATGAGAGAACCAGCCTTCCCACTGTGAAAAACGACTTTGGAGGTTCTTCACTGCCCAGACATGTAAAAATTAGAATATAAATGTCTTACCTTTTATATACAATGCACCCTGCCACATGAGCATTTAGGGCCCAATGTAGGGGTGACTTAAGAGTATTAAAAAGGATGATTTAAGGCCTGATAAAGGTTTATTTTGCTAAGTAGAACTGACAGTTTTAAAATTGCTCACCCAGGCTGTAGGGACAGGTTAGGAGACGTGCTTTGCTTCTACTGGCGGTAGAATATGTGCTGCAGACCACCAGTGGCATTTAACTTATATTTTATACAATATACTAGGCGCTTATAAGCAAATTAAATATCTCAATAGGAAGAATAGCCAGTCTTGACATGTTTTTTGGGTCGGAGCACATACACTGGGTCCTGGTTATCAGTGTTCTGTTGCGCAGAGTAAAAAAACAGCAGCATCAGACAAAACAATGGGAGTGACCAGTCAAAAATAGGCAATTTCTTAAGGCATCATTACTATACTTTAGCAATTTTAAACAATGGTGTTGCTGACAGTTAAGTGTGTCAGTTGTGTGTATAGTACAAGGCATTGTGGCAAAAAGGATACGCCTGTGAGATATACAGTGCATTTCTAGAAGTCCATACCTTGTCTGCACAACAGGGAATTATCAGGAGGGTGCCAAACTCCTTAAAGACTTACATCGGAAGCCTCTGGCGTAATCTTTTGAGAGTCTGAGGAGAGTATAACTAGCAATGACTATCGTCTTATTACAGCAAGAGATTAGGTCCAAATTGAAGTGTGACAGCAGCTGTAAATAGGGCCCTGGACTTTTGGACTAATAGAGGGCTCAGTAGAGGCTGAGCTGCAGGTCCATCACATGAGGAAAAATGCCAGCAAGAGTCCATGCTAGGGTGGATGAAGATCTGCCCCCTTCTCCCTCTTCCCAGTTCTATATTTTTCTGATGCTAGGCACTAAGTTTGGTGGTTGATGTTTGCTGGATTTGATGAGGTTTTGGTGAGTGGAGGCTGTCTGTACCAATGTCCTCACTTTCAAGAATTTTTCTCCTCAAGGTTGATACAGTAATTCCACCTTTTGGAAGCAGGGAACTCACTCTGCAATTTTATGTCTACCCTTTACATCTGTAATGGTTGTACTCTTGTATGGTACTTGGTTATGCATGGCCATTTTTCCAATTTGGGGTATTTGGTCTCCTTTTGTTGAAAATAGCAATGTATATGCACATAAGCGGCGTTCATTTGTGTTCACTGTACCTCTTGTCGTAAGCAGAATGGATATTGCAAAACACTGACTGTGTTACCCCGCCAGCATAGACCCATGCCCACATATATACAACAGCCATTTTAGGTACCATGGTCTCCCTGTTCGCGATCGATCATCAGCGCCCTTCCCTGACCCTGCAAGCATCCCCCATGCACCCTGACCGCCCCCGCTCTCACATGCACCAGTCATGAACCCTCCCCTCCCGCATGACTCTGTCTCTGGGAATCACACCCCGCGCCTGACCAACACCTCCTTTTCTTCCATGAATACCCCTCCTTTGATGACCTCTTCCTCTGAGCCTGATTGTCTGCACGGACCGCTGGTCATCCCTTAGCCTGAGGATACTGTTTATTGCCCACTACTGTATGCACTCGCCCCTCTTCAAAGGGAGCTACTATTGATCATGACCTCCCCACCCCCTGAGATTCGATCAGGCGCACACATTCCAAAGGAATCAGCAGAACACTCAGCTGCGTGACAGCCCCCTCCTATTGTATGGAGGATAAGGGCCCCTACTGAAGCCACGTGTTGGAATATCTTCATACTTCACAATGTCTTGATTGTAATGAAGGATGTTTTTGTGCCATAAACATGTGTATAAAAGACGAAGCCTCAGAGAAACTTGTTAGAGCACCTCCTGAAGACACTATGAGAGTGTCCGAAATGACAGGCTCTCCTCATGAGTAATAAAACTCTTTCCTTGTCTTCCTGCTTCCAGTGCCCGTCTCTTTATTTGGTAATTGTTCAAGATGGGAACTCAGAGGCGTCCTGCACCAGCAGCCTGGGCACCAGGGGCATTATGGGCTGACTTTTCCACACTTTTCTTTGTATTCTGGGACTTTAACTTTTGATTGTGTTATTATATCTGTAAAATCAAAGGTTTTGTTGTACAGGGTGCTGTCGGCTAGGGGCTGAAATCTGTTGGCTAGGCTCTGAAATCTCCTGGCTATGATCTGGGCCTGAAGTTGACTTGGTGTTACAATTTAGGTAAAATTGTTTGCCTATATTTTTTTAGATGCCAGAATTATTATTCTTAATCACATTTGTTAAGTTCAAACTGTTGCCATGCTGGTATCCTTGTGCTGACAGCATAAGTGATATGCACACCTGCTTCTAGACCCTCAAACGAGGCCCTAATATGGACAATTACTTATGCAAGAGTCAGGTCTTACAGGCCTTCCTAAATTTCAGTAGATCTGTAAGTGTTAGAAAGTAGGTAGTTTGTTCCACAGCGGGACAGTTTGAACTGGGAAAGCAGGACCCCCCCTGTCATTTCTTGTGGTATAGGCGTTAATCCTTCATTGCAACAGCACCAGACCTTAGCCATGTATAGCCTTATGCATAGTGCACAAGGCTTTGAACGTAATACTCTTCCTGATTGGTAGCCAGTGCTATTCTCTCAAAGCACTTGATGCCAAGGATCTGCAAGGTCTATTTAGAGCAAGTTTAGCAGCCACTACTTGAACTCTTTACAGTCTGTTAATTAAAAACTCCAGAGCTCTAAACAATGCAGTGTTACAGTAGTCTAATGTACTAAGTATAAGACTACGTACAGTGAGTGATTTGGCTAGTAAGGGGAGCACTATCCTAAGACCCCGTAGGAGTGCAAACCCAGTACCAGACATTTTTATAGCATGGTACTTCAGGGGTAACTTGTCATCAAAAATGACCCCAAGATTATGGACGCCACCAGCTGGACTTATCTCCTCTTCTGTAGGGAGAAGACAGAGGGTTAGGGGAGAGTTCCTTATGAATTTTTGTCACTGAAAAACACAATATTTCAATGTTGTCCACATTTAGCTCAATGTAGTTCAGAATAGCACTGCTTTTGAAGCAGGCTGGTTCAATGGATTTTCACAAGGAATTAACAAAAATGAACGTGTTAAACACAGCAATGTTCTTTTAGGATGCCAAAGTGAGTGATTTGGCAATGTTTATTTAAGAGTTGTAAGCATGGGCCTCGTGGGGCAGGATATATGTCAGATACTTTTCAGCCCGACAAATGTCATGGCCTTGTTGTGTAGGTTAATTAGATTAACACTCCTGGATTTGTTGTGCAGACGTCAGGGGGTTATAGGAGTAGAATATAAGCTCTCCTCTTTAATATGCTTGATAGCCACATTTTGGGAGGAGAAGAGCTTTCACAGACGTTTGCCCCTGGCACCTCTTCTCTCAGTTTTCAGGTGTGGTTGGGCCGGTGGTAACACATTTCCAGATTGTGTGCAGAAGCTGCTGCTAAAATAGTCCAGTGTGCTCACTATGGCAATTTGAGTGTCTTCTGCTGGCTGATTAATATTAAACTGTTTGGGCTTACTTCATTTTTTTTCTAAAACAGGCATTTTTTCATTGATTTCATGTGCGTGAGGCTGGGTCATTACGTGAATGTGTGGCCTTGGCCAGTATCTTTGGTATTTCTTTCTTTTTCTCCTGCCCTCATCCTGTGGGTATAAACGTACTTATTCAGCTGCCCGCCATATGATATTTAATTTTGGGTCTCAGTGCCCCACTGACTGCTGCCATTTCTTTGAGCTCCAAACTTCACATTTTAAATTAAAGTCCCTTTGAGCCATAAATGCATGCAGGATGAGTAACCCCTTAATGACCAGAACCACAAAGACAGAGATCACCACCTGCAGACAATAGCAAAAATACCATCCTAACGTCATATGGCCTAAGGTACTTGAGGCTCCTTTAAAAGAAGACAGAAGCCTAGAAGTAAGCATGGATTCAAACTTATTCTTTATACCATATGTCAACAATATCACAAGAAGCACCTTCTACACAATGAAAACACTGTGTCAAATCATCATATATCTTGGATACCCAAAAATACTACGAGCTATCCTCACACTCGTCTTCGCCAAGCTTGACAATGCCAACAACCTTTACTTTAGTGCACACAGATTAATCATACGCAAAATAAAACTTATACGACATGGTGCTGCAAGTCTCCTTCTCTGCCTGCAACCAAGAGAACGCATGACTCCAGTTCTACAGTCACTCCACTGGCTACTCTTATCTAGAAGTGCAATCTTCAAGGCACTTTTCGTTGTCCACAGACCCTTACAAGGAAAAGTTCCACTATACCAACAAGCTAAATTCAAGCAATACAAAAATACAAACAAAACAGGACACCGCTGCAGGCATGTACCATGGTTCATTGTACCACCTTACCATAAGAAATCCATAGGTGGCACTGCTTTCTAATGCTTGTTGTTTCCCTCTGAGGCGGAAGCCGGAGGTCTACTGTGCTCCCTTGCACTCCCACTCAGAAAACGATTGATTTACTAATTGTTTTAAAAAATTGTATCATATTTTAATTGTAGCGCTTTTAATTTCCCTGACACCCTCCACAGCGAGACTACTTCGCTGAGGTACAAACACCCCCTTCCCACAGCGTCGCTCTATCGAGGCGCAGGGAAGCTTTGTACACCACTTTGGCCGCCATCTTACATTGGGCAGGCTCGCCGGAGAGCTCGGCGCCCCTCCCGCCCTCCCTGGGTACTTAACAGGGCGTAAATCGTTTCCGCGCGATAATGCTTGTTGTTTCCCTCTGAGGCGGAAGCCGGAGGTCTACTGTGCTCCCTTGCACTCCTACTCAGAAAACGATTAATTTACTAATTGTTTTAAAAAATTGTATCATATTTTAATTGTAGCGCTTTTAATTTCCCTGACACCCTCCACAGCGAGACTACTTCGCTGAGGTACAAACACCCCCTTCCCACAGCGTCGCTCTATCGAGGCGCAGGGAAGCTTTGTACACCACTTTGGCCGCCATCTTACATTGGGCAGGCTCGCCGGAGAGCTCGGCGCCCCTCCCGCCCTCCCTGGGTACTTAACAGGGCGTAAATCGTTTCCGCGCGATAATGCTTGTTGTTTCCCTCTGAGGCGGAAGCCGGAGGTCTACTGTGCTCCCTTGCACTCCTACTCAGAAAACGATTGATTTACTAATTGTTTTAAAAAATTGTATCATATTTTAATTGTAGCGCTTTTAATTTCCCTGACACCCTCCACAGAGAGACTACTTCGCTGAGGTACAAACACCCCCTTCCCACAGCGTCGCTCTATCGAGGCGCAGGGAAGCTTTGTACACCACTTTGGCCGCCATCTTACATTGGGCAGGCTCGCCGGAGAGCTCGGCGCCCCTCCCGCCCTCCCTGGGTACTTAACAGGGCGTAAATCGTTTCCGCGCGATAATGCTTGTTGTTTCCCTCTGAGGCGGAAGCCGGAGGTCTACTGTGCTCCCTTGCACTCCTACTCAGAAAACGATTGATTTACTAATTGTTTTAAAAAATTGTATCATATTTTAATAGTAGCGCTTTTAATTTCCCTGACACCCTCCACAGCGAGACTACTTCGCTGAGGTACAAACACCCCCTTCCCACAGCGTCGCTCTATCGAGGCGCAGGGAAGCTTTGTACACCACTTTGGCCGCCATCTTACATTGGGCAGGCTCGCCGGAGAGCTCGGCGCCCCTCCCGCCCTCCCTGGGTACTTAACAGGGCGTAAATCGTTTCCGCACGATAATGCTTGTTGTTTCCCTCTGAGGCGGAAGCCGGAGGTCTACTGTGCTCCCTTGCACTCCTACTCAGAAAACGATTGATTTACTAATTGTTTTAAAAAATTGTATCATATTTTAATTGTAGCGCTTTTAATTTCCCTGACACCCTCCACAGCGAGACTACTTCGCTGAGGTACAAACACCCCCTTCCCACAGCGTCGCTCTATCGAGGCGCAGGGAAGCTTTGTACACCACTTTGGCCGCCATCTTACATTGGGCAGGCTCGCCGGAGAGCTCGGCGCCCCTCCCACCCTCCTCCCGTCCCGCCCAAAGTATGAATAAAAACAACACCATCGCCCGTCCGCGCAGCGGGCGGGCGCAGCGGGCGGGCGCAGCGGGCGCGCCAAAGGCAAGCCCGTCTGCGCCCATCCGCGCCGGGACCGGGCCAAGGGCCATAATCCCTGCCCCCCGCCTCTCTTATGCCCGTAACACACTCCTGGAGATCTGTCCACCCAACGGCCCGCTCTGCACCAAACTTGATGTCTCCCTCATGCAGACGCCACCACATACACAATGTGAACACTGTAATACTCCGTTAGTGTTCAGTAATCTAGCAAGGGATGTTAGATCCTGCACTACTGCGACTGAAACGTATGTCTCCATGGCACTTATTAATGCGCGCTCCCTGGGCAAACACTGCCAAGATATAGCCGACCTCATCAGTGACAATTATTTAGATATACTCTATATTACAGAGATATGGTCCGATGAGGCATCCGCCCCTGACTATGTCACGGCAGTCCCCCCAGGCTACAATGCCTATCGACAGGACAGGTCCACAGGAAAGGGAGGAGGGATAGCCATAATAGCAAGAGAACATTTCAAAATTCGTTGCTCGCCAATACCTATCAACTCTTGCGAAGCCATGCTGTTTGATATAAAACTATCCCCCACCTACAACTTCAAGGGAACACTGATTTACAGACCCCCGGGGTCAAGATCTGCGTTTCTCACCAATCTCAGTAATATTACCGAGTCTATAGCATTGGAAGACTCTACCACGATGATGGGAGATTTTAATTTCTATTTAGAGCTTCCTAGTGACAGGGATACCGCAGCCCTCGTATCTGACCTAGACATAATGGGCCTTAGACAATTGGTTAAAACTCCTACCCACTTGGCAGGCCATACGCTGGACGGTATCTTTAGTAACGTGGAAGGACTGTGTATCACCTCAGTTCTCCCTATGACCTGGACTGACCATTCAGTCATCTTTAGTAGACTCGCCATCAAAGGTCCTCAGAGAAAAAATGCCGCCCCTGCGAAAAAAGGCACTTTCAAAGCATGGAACGATATCAATTCCAACGACCTAATGTTTCTTCTTAACTCCACAACTCCGGAGATATCCACTGACCCCATCACCGCAATCAACCAATTCCAAAAATGGCTAGGTGAAGCTACAACTCAGCTGGCACCCACCAAATCAATATCCAAAAATAGAAACATGCCCAAAGCTCAGTGGTATACGGTAGAACTAAAAACTCAAAAACAACTAACCAGGAATAGGGAAAGACACTGGCGAAGAACTTACGACAGTGAAAATAAGGAAAAATATAAGAAAGCTCTCGCTACCTATAAAACAATGTTAATTGCAGCAAAAAAGGATTTTTTCACACGCCACATAGAAACTGCCAAAAACTCCAGCAAACAGTTATATCACATTGCCAAAACTCTTGCTGGCAATGCCCCGGATCTTAACCCACCTCCATCGCAAACACTATGTGATGCTTTATCGGAATTCTTTTTTGCAAAAGTTAACGACATTTATCAAGTATTTAACTCCGATCAGGTTAGTAGTAGTGCTACTACCCCCATGATCACTCCCAGAACCACCATGACCTGCTTTAGCCCCCTCACCACTGATCAAATCAAGGGCATAGTAACAACGATTAAAGCTGGATCCGCCATGGATCCCTGCCCATCCTCCGTACTTGCCAAGGTATCAGATACAGTAATTCCAATTATTACCATGGTCTGCAATACAATCCTGGCGTCCGGATCTTATCCTGACTCACTAAAATACACCCTGATTAAGCCTCTCCTTAAGAAGCCTGGTTTAGACAAAGGAGAACTAAAAAACTATCGCCCTATAGCTAACCTCCCTTTTCTAGCTAAGGTCATAGAAAAGGCTATGAACCAGCAGCTGTCAGCCTACTTAGAAAACAACAACCTGCTAGATGATACGCAGTTCGGTTTCCGCAAACACCATGGAACGGAAACCGCTCTCATCAAAGCAGCTGACGACATAAGAGTCATCCGTGATCAAGGAGGAACTGCTTTGCTAATTCTCCTTGACTTGTCAGCTGCTTTCGACACGGTTGACCACAAGATCTTGGTCGACCGTGTCGAGAGGATGGGCATTACGTTCACGGCCAGGGATCTACTGGCTTCTTTCCTGGCCAACAGAACTCAGGCGGTCACAGTGGGCCCTTTCCAGTCGGCTGACCTGTCGTTGCCGTGTGGGGTTCCTCAAGGCTCATCCCTAAGTCCGACACTATTCAATATATATGTGTCGGACCTTGCCAGTGTCATCAAAGCACATGGGATGGGCCTAACCTCATACGCTGACGACACTCAGTTGGTGCTGGCGATAAAGGGCGACGGACAAAGGGTGGCAGAGAGATTCCAAAGTGGGATGATTGCTATCGGCGAGTGGATGGCAAAGAATTGCCTAAAGCTCAACTCCAATAAAACGGAGGTGGTCATCTTTGGTAATCTCTCCCCAGCGTGGTCGGCTACTTGGTGGCCATCGACCTTGGGCACACCTCCCAGTCCCACGGTCAAAGTCAGAAACTTAGGGGTTACTTTCGATGACCAGCTTAACTTTATGGCCCATGCAAACAAGGTGGCAGCTAACGCCCATTTTAAGCTAAGGATGGTAAGAAAAATTACACCCTACCTACCAGACTCCGCAGCAAAAACTCTAGTCACCTCCTTAGTGCTTACTTCGCTAGACTACTGCAACGGTCTGCTGCTCAATGCTCAGAGCAGAGTTACCAAAAAACTGCAGACCGCTCGCGTTCTGTCAAAAAAACCCAAGTTTGCACCTATTTCAGACACGCTTAAAAGCTACCATTGGCTGCCCATTCACAACCGGGTAAAATTTAAATCTCTGTGCACAGTATATAAATCCTTACAGGATCAAGGACCTCGTCACCTCAAACATCAACTGATTCCCTACAATCCATCCAGAACTCTCAGATCCACTTCTCTTAACCAATTAGTGGTTCAACGAAGCCGAACAGTTTCCTGGGGCGATCGCCGCTTTTCTATTGCAGCCCCTAGACTCTGGAACACTTTACCTAACCATATAAAAGCAAGTCCCACACTTTTTCAGTTCAGAAAAAAACTGAAAACATGGTTATTCAATCAGTGATCCATTTCCGTACTTCCTGATCAAGGTGAGACCTCAATGCACTTTTTAGCGCCGAGACGCCCAAGGGTAATTGTACGCGCTCTATAAATGGCAGTAATAAATAATAAATAAATAAGTACAAGCTGCCAAGCTCAGGAACTCACTGCCAGCCAAGATTTGAAGCACACAACAGCATATACACTTTAGAAGACAGTTGAAAACCTGACAATTTCCGAGATAACTACATCATCCCACAACCCTGGGATTGAACCTGGATAGAAAATTTGTGGTAATAGGCGAACACGGATCATGAGTGTACGCCATGACCTAGGCCTGTCTCACGAATTGTAGTCTCATGGGATTGGGAGGAGCACACGATGGGCTACCTTTATAGCGGTGAAGGGCTACTGCCCTTATCAAGAGCAAAGTATCACGGGCAGGGTGGAAGCAGCATAGCGTTGCTATGTGCTAAGCAAAATAAAAGCTGGCTCCTTCCCATTGCGAGTGCATGATGAACAAAACATATTGCCTTGACATTTTCCCAGTCTGTCCCAGGCCTTGTGTCTTGGGTTATCACCTTCTCCAGAGAAAAATACCAGCCATTTGTTGACCTTTTAACATACTGTAAAGGCCCAGACATGATACTTAAATTGAAATTGACAAAAAGTCATCAGTATTCATTTTTTGACATGGCCTTTCTGTCTATATTTACTTTAATTGTCAGTCTGGGATAATTGAGGCAGCTATAGAACACATTTTAAAGTTCTCTCTTCTTATATTTACTGTTCATAGTATGTAAAGCTATGAGGCTCCGGGAGATTTTCCTAATTTTTTTTCCAACCTGTCATTAAAATACATCATGCCAGTAGAAAACACAGCTAGGTGGCAACCCTGATAAATGTGAGTTAAGGGATAAATAAAAACGGAGAAAACACATTGGAGGACACCAAATCATGAAAACCAATTTTAAGAAGCAACAACATTTAAGGAAATACATATAAATCGAAAATTAAAGGAAACATTGTAAAGGAAAGATCATTTTAAGGAAACATCTAAAGTGACACTCTTTGGTGAAGATTAGGGGTAGTGAGGGTTTTTAGGTTCTGCGATGGGTAATGTTTAGGGATGACGATGAATTTCTAGGGTTTTTAGGGACCAGAGATAGTTGGAGAAGATTGTTAGATGCCATGGGGAATGTGGATGAGAGGCAATCTGTGAAGATTTTCTTCAAGTTTGGGTTCAGTTCTTAATGTACATTTAGACTAATATCACCTCATTGTGTTGTTTCTGTAAATATTAGACATGTTGCTGTTCTAACTCAGAACAGGTGTATATAAAACGCCATATGCAGCATTAAATCTCAAGTTTTGTGCAGCTTTTGACAGGGCTAATTCCACATTAATCAGTGTTCGGATATGCAATTTAAAAAAACGCTGGCAACATAAACTTTTTCACAAAGCAAATTATGCTAGCTTCATTTCACTCCACACATTGTAAAATATATCTTGTGGTGTTAAGACTTCCATTTTGTCTTTGACTGGACGGTGGCTTGCATTCTATCTCATGTTTAACACTATATACAGGCCCATAGTTCATAATTGCTGCACTTTCTTTTGATAATGGCACATCATGAGTAAATTGAAGAGGTGCTAGATTTCAGTAAAGATATGTAACATTTAGGGCCATATGTACGAACACATGTTCCCATTGACACAGAAGAGGTAAAACCCTTTAACACATCTGACCCCTGGTTCTCCTGTAAAGCACTCCAATGCCATTGTTGCGTCCCATAAAGCTGTAAGAAATAAAATGATTTAAAAAATTGGCAAACGCCTGACAGATCCTACAATAATGTTATAAGAAAATGCCTCTCCTTCCATGATTGCCCCATTTTTTTTTAACTGGTGATGTTTGTTTTTGGACTCTGTACACTGGGACTCTGCTAACCAGACCCGAGTGCTTGGGCTCTGACCCCTAAAAACGTATCAAATTGGTTAACAATCCTAATGGGCACATTTAACTTACCTATACAACCCTAGTATATGGTACCCAATGTACCTAGGGACTGGAAGTTACATTTCACTAGTGTACTGCAGCACCTGCTCTGCCTCCACTAAAGCAACAAGCCAAATAGAGTCTTCAGGCCTGCCCCTTGCAGCCTGAGTGTGCAGTTTAAAACTGCAAATTCGACCTAGCAAAATAAAGCTTTTGCTTGGGATAACCTCTAAGGTAGGCTGTAAAGCCCATAGGGCAGGGGGACATGGTATTTAAAAAGTATGATGTGTACTTAAGTTTTACATGTCCTGAAAGTGAAAAATAACAAAGTTGTTTTTCCCTGTGGCAAGGCTAGCTCTCTGATTGAAAAGCACTAGGATACATTACATCCAAAATGTAACGTATAACTTCAGTTTAGGAATAGCTAGAACCATGATTCAAGGTCTCAAATTAATTGTAATTTGAAATTCTATCTGATGGTCAAGTCCGATTTTAAATTACTTTTATAAAGTTGCCATCTTGCCTAGAGCCTCCAGTGGCCTTTTCAGAGTTCATCTCCACATGTCACATGGCAGCCTGCTCAGAGGTGTGAATGGCTCCCATGAAAGGGAACACATGGGCCTTGGCTGTGAGGAGGTGTGACAGGATGACCTGGGGGATGCTCCCACCAACCACATAATCTTCAAAAGGTTATCCCCTCTCACAGTCAAATGTAAGTGAGACCTAGGCCTACCCTGCCATTTTCTGAATAGCCAGATTGGTACCAATCCCAGTTCGGAGGGGGAGGGGACCTGTTCCAAAACTAGTTCGAAAGGGAAGTTCCTCATTTCTTTATACCCACGTCAGGGGTATGCCCAGAGCTCTGATCATATTTATATTATATAAAATAGTGCAGCAGGGCAAGAACTGGTGATCATGACATATCATCCACCAGTCCTGCCCAGGATCCAACATGTACTTTTTGGAGGGACTCTTTGATATGAATGGTAGTAATATCACGGAAGTGTGTGCAGGGTCAGATATTGCACTGTTTATGTCTGTCAGTGCTTGAACTGCATACAGCACAGCTCAAATGCGAAGGAAATGGTTGCCTCACCTGTTTCCAAGCTGTGTTCTCTGCAGCTCTTGCACTAACTTGCCACATTTTTAGAGTTATAATTCTGAGTTAAGTGCTTAGCTGTAGAGAGTGTCTTAGGTTTAAAATGCAGCACCCTGTGCCTAGGACTGACAGCAGTGGAGGCACTCTAGACAGTGCTGAGTACTAGGAGATATTCAAGTCCCTGTATGAAGAGTTGTGGACTGCACTAGTGTGTGTTGTCGGAAGTGGAAAGAGATCTGCATTTAGAGAGTCAATGGCCTCCCGATCCCTTTGGTCAGACTCAGGGACAAAGTAATGAGGAACTCCTACCAGGAGAGAAGTCCACTCCAGGCGCGCAACACCCATTGGGCCCACGGGGCTTCAAACCCCCCCCCCCCCCCTCGTGTGTGTCAGCCCGGCGGAGACAGCTTCACGGGCTGGCGGCTGTCTAATTGCAGCCGCACCCGAGTACTTAAAAGGTCTTTAAAAGACCATGTCCTTGCAAATGAGGCTTTTGTTGTGCGTTGACCCCCTTCTTACAGGCACTCTGTCCGTGGATCGAAGAATTAGCCCCCCCTGAAATATTTTCCAGCCCCCCCGAAATTTGGCTCTAGTTGCCCGCCTGGTCCACTCTAATATACCCTTTAGTCAGGCACCATGGGCCGTTGAGTAAAAGCAGAGAAAGCAGTGCTCGCTCCCACAGGCTTGAATGCATTTGCTGGGAGGATTGTCTCCTGCAACGTAAGTCTAAGTCTAACTCACACTCTCCCGTAATAACAGTGCAATGGGATATGCATAAATCCTCCTTGACAAAGTCAGTAAAAAGCTCTAGTGTAGCTATAGGGGCACGCACAGCTTTAGTTACTTCCAGTGAATCTGGAATAGACAGAAAATACTCAGCTCACTTTTCACCTCTGTTCTCTCTTATACCAGCACTTCAACTAGTGAAGGGGCAGACCAGATCAAAAAGGAACAGTTATCTTCACTGACAGGCAGTGCTTTAAATGGGCCGATACTGTCTGGTACTGAGAACCGGCACTATTTTATTTTGAGACGGAGAGTACCTGCACTTCTTAAGTGAGACGTAATGCTCTTAATTGAAGAGTACCGGCACTTCTCAGGAACAAGCAGGTTCTCTGGGACAGAGTATCTGCACTACTCTTTTCCATTTCAAGCACTGCTGACAAGGTTACTGAAAACATTTACTTGCAATATATTGTACAGTCACCAAGCTGCCGAATTGGAAGCCACACCATATCGGCGCCTCCACTGAGGACACAGGGATCCATCTCAGCCTCTCAGAAGGGATCTCTAAATATGGTTGTCGGTCCTCCACAGGGGTGAGTAGTCCATTTCCTCGCCGAGGCTCTAAATGAGGCCCTCGACCTCATAAATTTCAGGGTTTCGTGAACTGTTACAGAAAAACCTTTCAGCTGATTATTAGTAAAAACTACTGCAAACTATGAAATGGCAAAACTGTAGTAAGTTATAATTATCTGTGATTGATTCAGTTTCCTGCCACCTTCCGATAATAATAAGAGTTGCATTATCTTTAAACCGACCTACCCCACTGTCCTGTCTGAGGTTTGGAAACTGAAGGTGACTGGGCATGTTGTTTGTACAACAAATGTTGTAGGTGGGTGTCATGATTCTGTAGTACTGAGTGATTTATCGGATTTCACTTTCCTTTTTTCATGACGGCTCACTTCACTTGGTTAATTAGACATAACGCTGCGAATTTGACAGGTTTATTATTAAAGAACTCTGTCTCTGGGAGCTGATGTACAAAGTGAACTTTGCCTGTGGTTAACAGCAGGTGGACTGCGGCTCACTCTTAAACATGTCAACATTACACACATCGTCGGGGTCAGACAGGGACAACATTTATCTCCTTGTCTCTATTGTCCTCTGCTGCTCCCTCATTCCTCTCTTAACCCTTCTTTTCTCTCCACTATCTGCTGTATTGCCGCTCTCCCCTCACATGTCCAGAGATAGCAAGAGACATGGAGGCGCCTTTTTCTGTGCCTTTTCAATCCGCAACAGCAAATTATGTTACAAAGTTGGATATTTTCAGTTTACCACTGTGCTAGGCTCTTGCTGGAGTAGACGCTGCAAAAGTAGCTCTTCCCGTGTACCGGAGGCCACAAATGGGTAACATTTTGTTTCAGAGCAGTGTAGTTTCTCTGGTGAATGTTTTTTTTTATTGCAGGCAACATGTTAATGTTGGCTGCGAGTTAAAAAAAAAAAAAGCTCAGGAAAGCCCAGTTAAGCATTACTGACACTACTTTAGTGATCTCCTAGGAAGGGGGTTGCAAGGGTAGTGCCAGGGGTCGCAAGGGACAATGATAATCCCTAGATGACGTCCATGGTTCTGAGGGCCACTATGCAGTACCAAGGAGAATGCAAAAGCACATGCACAGCTGGCACTAGCTGTGCATGTGCTTGAAATAAACTGTGCTTTGCAGAACATGCGGCCAAAAGCTGGCAAACCCAACTCCGCCTTGCGAGTATGGGGCATCAGCTACTGTATTAAAGGCTTTGGCAAAACCCATAGGTAATTGCAAGTTCAAATATATATGTCCTTTCTTACAATGCCTGTAGCTAGTGCGCTGTTGTGTGACTAAAGCAGTGGTGTAGAGTATTTGTTTTGCAGTTGTGGTGTGAAAGGCACCAAAATATCAGTCAGAATATGTCTGACATATGTATCATATTCTAAATATCATCTACAAAAATATTGCAGCATCGTAGGTAGTAACAGAAAAAGTAAAACCAATGAAACATTACTAATATTAAGGATATGATATGAATGTCAGACAAATTCTATTTACGACAATTCAATATACAACTGTATATAGCAGTGGTGTTGTATATGTGTTTTGCGTGTGTGGTAGTGTGCGTGAGTGACAGTGGTCCTTTGTAGAAGTGGACTTTTTGTGTGTTTATTACAATAGCTCTAGGGAAGGAATCTATGACGTTATTCCGCTGGCTTTTACAACGCAGGGAATCACAACGCGGTTGTTACAACGACCATGTTGTGATTCCACATACCATTACTCCGCAAGTCGTTGTTCCGGGGGGGCACTGGATGTTGGAATAGTATAATTTACTATTCCAACTCCAGTCTGTGCAGACACTAGGGAAGGTGTTGGATTTTAAATCCAACACCTCCCCCACCCCCTCCGCAAGTCGTTGTTCAGACTTGCAGAGTAATGGTATGCAGAATCACAAGTGGTCGTTGTAACAACCGCATTGTGATTCCCTGCATTGTAAAAGTTTTGGGGTAGACGTTATTTACCCTAGGGAAGCTGTCTTTGTCAAAGAACTAAAAACCCAGCAACAGCTTGCTTGGTGAGTAACAACTGGGTTTTGCAATTGTCCTAGTTATATGGCTTAGGAATTGGCCCAGCATATGACGAGTGTAGTGACTCATGGGTAGGGTGCGGTCTGGATGCCTGCCTCTACAAACCGTTGAAGATGGTCATTGATCAAGTCTGAAAAGTGCAGGCCAGGAATTTACAGAGTTTATCTAAATACTACAAGGCATCCACAGCAGGAAGATAGGGGCTGCAATACTCTGGGTCCTCATCGCGGATTTCTCCAGCCAGGAATGTGGGCTACATAGAGTCTCAGGGTGACTGCAGACCTTTGATGTCTTTGTCCTTTACCATCATTCCATATGAACTTGCTGCCTGAGGGCCAGGATGCTTTTACACTCATGGTGAGTGAAGGAACTCAACTCTGACTCCAATAGCAGCTGCTTCCAGACGCGGATGGTGGGGCAGGCGGGAGGTAAGGGGAATGAAAAGGACAAAAAAAACCACTTATCTGAGTATGGCCGGCTGCAGCCTCTCTTCATCTTCTTCCTGGAGTCTGCAGCAGGAAGCATCTGGACTCCCAGGCTCCCCTAAACTAATCACAATGCTGCAATGCACGGTTGTGATTGGTCCGAGCACCGATGTTTGCCTCTCAGACAGTGACTGGGAGCCTGGTCATGTTCTCCACCCAGGCTGTACAATACAGCCGGTGGAGAATATGCCATATGTGTATGAAGGTTTCGCCAGCCCAAGACGGCCAGCCAAACCGTCATGCGCCATTGGAGAGTGCCACCACTCCCCCCCCCCCCCCCTGCAGTGCTCTGGCATCACGGAGCCCAGCCCTGCCCGCAGAAAACAAACTGAGCCACTGCAGTAGGAAAAATAAAATGATAATAACATTGCATTATTATCATTTTATTTTCCCTTTTTGAACTGCTTGGAGAGCAGTGGGGCTATGCTTCTCCGCCTTAGTGGAGGAGCCACTCCTCTACGACTCATTTATGGAGGAGGTAGTATGGGCCAATCAGTTCATGCATCAAAGGCAGACAGCCACCTGCGGTGTAATTTATGTCACTGTACATATCACCAATGGTTATGTGAGTAGATTCTCAGTGACAATGCATTTAGTAATATGAGGAATATGCTTGCACGTGCACACACCTAACTATATTTAGGTAGCCCTTAGTTCAAGTGGTTTTGCGTGATCCCACTCCCCTCATACATTCCGGCCCTCATAAATACATTTCTGCCCCCCACTTCTGGTTAAAGGGGGGGGAGCAAACACCCCACAGGGTTCTTGGGAGATGAAGTTTCATTTCCCTTGTCAGAGTTAGGGCTACCTGGATATTGAGAGAGAAGTTTAGGAAGCGATGTTCCATAAATGAAAATGGCACAAATTATGTGGGAAGTTATTTAGGACGGAAGTGCTCATTCTTCTAAAGCCCTGGTGTGGATGTACATGTAGAGGAAATTGAAGGTCAGGGGGTTTTAGTCAATGCATGTTTGCTCTTTTTAAAAGTTCAAAGAATTTAGGATTGAGGATGCAGGTTGGTGAATGATTATATTGGGAGATGCAGTTTGTGAGGAGATGAGACTCAAAGATAAAGTATAGAAAGTTTGGTATAAATCTATAGATGCAGAAGAACAGTTTGTTGTGTTTGTGGAGGGTAGGGATTCTGTTGTGGGAACTACTGGAGAGTCACAGACAGCTGAAGTCTGTGTGACTCCTGGTGCAGTTGTCGATTTTGCCCAGCCACATGTACTATCTGACCTCTGCACTAGCCACCACACACCTCTCCATCAGCTCTTGGCTACCGGGAAAGTGACACCTGTGCTCTGCATAATGTGTAGCCAGTGTCCACACTGATATATATGCCTATAGCCAGTGTCCACTCTGGTATATGACTGCAGGGTCGACTGGGACAATAAAATGGTCCTGGCACTAAAATAAAAGTGACCCCATTAGCATTTCCAAATCCGCCAAGTTTTTAACTTGTAAAGACACGCTGTATGAGTATTTTGCAAGTCATCGACGACTGCATGCATTTATGTTTACTGTAAGCAATATTTGTGGTAACATTAGGGAAATCAAAAGTGAAAACTGGCCCACTTGGCCACAAAAAAGCCCCACAAACTGCTTCTTTCAGACCAGCCCATCTGGCACGGCCTGATTGCCCTATAGGCCAGTCTGACCCTGCATGACTGGTTATTTGCGGCACTGGTCTGAGAAGTGCGCCTACTTCCAACAGGAGTTTTCTGCAATCAGTTCAAACAAATCGTTGCAAATAAAATAATCAGTGCTTGCCTGTGTGGACTCCTACACACGACCAATCAAAGGGTCTGCAGTAGCATCTAATTACACAAGATATTAAAAGACACTGACAGACAGAATGACAGCTATGCTGGCTGTTTTAAAACAGAAATGACAATTCAAAACAGCAATGGCAGAAGAGGGCTGAACCAAAGCACCTCGCTATTTATAGAGCGTATTATTTCCGGTCTTATTTTTCTTATTCATTACATAAGTCTGGAGAGACTGCCAAACCTGAAAGCTGACACTTCTAACCAAGTTATTATTATATATGCATATGAAAAATCTTCCCAGGATATAAAATGATTCCTTTTGGAGATAAAGTGTCCTATGCGACCCTGAAGTTATAATCTGAACCACAACGTTTCCTTCTTAAAGCACTACCAATGCCTTTGCATTATTGCACATTAACACACATTCTAAATGTAATGGCATCTTGGAGTTCAGTGTTGTACATTGCACGTTTAGCTTGGCTGCATAACTTTGTTCTGAAGTTGGCATTGACAGGCGAGAAACTGCAGATTTAGTGGTCAGCTTACTGCCATATCTCTAAACCCAAGGACTTTTCACATTCTTCCCACAAGAAGAGCTAGTCACCTGTTCATTAGCGGCTATCTTGAGTTTCATATTAGACCACATGCTCTATTCCCAGCTTGCAGCATAACAGAAAATGTACATTAGAAGTGTAAAAATTGAGGGAATTTTGCATTGTATGATTCAATTGCTCAGATGTTGAGGCACTGACCCAATGAAATTGTGAATCTGCACTTAGTACTTTTGATGCTTGCTTTATTTTTGCATTAAACACATACTAGACGTTGGTGAGCTTGTCAGTGTGTTTCTTTTCTTTCACACAGCCAAATAGTACATAATCTCAGTTATTTAACCGGCAGCTTGCAACATAGAGCTTAATCTCTACTGATAAACAGGCGGCTTTCTAACCATCTTAAACGTCACTATTCATACAGCAACAGGTTAAATAGCAGAGGTTATATACTAATTAGTGAGGAACCACATAAATAGTGTGAATAATGACTTATTTAGCAAGAGCTGAGCAAAAAAGATAACTCTGGGCAGTGGAAACATGGTGGCGATCTTGAAATGGAGATGCAGGAAAATGACTGACATTTTGAAATGTAAACGCATATACAATTGTATAAAAGTAGCTGTACTATACAGTGGAAGACTTGAACAGGCCAGGGCAGTTATGCGCTATACAAATGCAATTTTTCATTTCATTTCATTTCACTTCTAAACTGCCTTGTAAATCTCTGCAACTGTACAGGTAAAACAACCTCTTGGAACTTAGTGAGTGCGTGTTTGCAGCTAAATTTGCTTTTCCTATCGATGCGAACTCATTAGTGTTTGAGGTCCGGGGGTTTCGGAATTCACTTTGCCAACTTAATCAGTTACAATGCCGAACTGAAGAAAACTGGTGACTTGAAATGAAATCATTTTCTTAAAAGTATTGGTGGTTGGGGGCGTGGCTTACGCGCCGTCGCGAGATGGCGGATCTCCCGTGAGCTCTGGAGAGTTGCGGGCTCCTGATGATCTTCTAGCCTTTTATTTTCCACTTCGAGGCCGGAATTTGATAAAATATTTCTGCGGAACATGGTCTGCGTTGATGGTGTGCAGTCCCGGAGTTTCTGACGCAGTTTTTGGAGTCTTACGAACTTTTCTTCCAGCGGCTGCATCGGGACGCGGGCGGCCGCCATTTTGAGCCGCCGAGCCCGCGTCCTCTCACAAGAGTTCGTGACCACCTCAGACTGTTTTCCCGGGCTACTTCATGCTTCACGCTACATATACCTCGCAGACCTGCACAAGATATGGCGTTATTGCACCACTGGCTGCCCCTTTCGTGGCTCACTCTTCCTTCACGACTTTTATGCCTTAGTAAATAACGGCCGCCATTTTACAATTTTGGCTCGAAGGTGTGCTTTGTGCCTTCTTTTTTCAACTACCGTGATGTGGTGCTTCCCTGCTGGCTCCTCCTCCTAACATCTTTAATGAACGCTTTGCTGATATGCTATTCATATTGCCTTCTGTGGTTCTCCTCACCCTGCAATTTTGTGAACTCTGACTGACCTATTCTCTTTTATTCAATTTGCACGGGTTGTGCCTCAGTGATCTTGAGCAAGTTTTCTGTGTCATTTGTTATCACTTTTTGCTCATTTTCTCCGCGCCTGGTGGTGTTTTTGTGCTATTTCTTCGTAGTCAACGTCTTTTTCCTGCATACCTGGTGTGCTCATATACTGGAATAATGGCGCATGACACAGGCAGTATAAGGTCGTCGAACACAGGCACCAAGCCTAAACGCCTTAAAAATGACCCTCCTTCTCTGATTCACACCTCCCAGAACCCTATCTTGGACTCCATCTTAGAGGAGGTTCGGGGTCTCAAACCCTTCATGTCTGCCACCAATGAGAAGCTCAAGCAGATTGAAGAGAGGTGGGTTGTTATGGAAGGCAAGGTTTTGAGTCTAGAGCAACGTGTCAGTGATATTCAAGATGTCTCTAATAAGATACCCCTGCTGGAAAAGGAAATTCAACAGCTTAAAATACATACAGAGGACCTTGAGAATCGCAATCGTAGGAACAACCTACGTATTTACGGGGTTCCGGAGAATCTTGAGGCGCCTGACATGGTGTCTTTTCTTCGTAAACTCCTACATGAACTTTTAAACCTTCAACCGAATGCTCATCCTCTTAATATCCAGAGGGCTCACCGTCTCGGACGTCCTACCTCTAATTCCTCAAAACCTCGTGGTATTATCCTCCTTTTCCTCGAGTTTGCTGAATTAATGACTGTCCTCAAAGCTGCCAGGCTCAAACGTCGCCTTGTGTGGTCGGGTCATAATATTTTTATTTCCCAAAACTTGTTCAAACGCAACAAACGCCCGACGTAAGGAATTTCTGAACCTCCGTCCTCTGATGAGACAACTGAACATTCAATATGGAATTCTACACCCGTGCTTTTGCAAAATCACCCATAATGGTCGTACCCGCACATTTGATGATCCTCAGAAGCTCCACGACTACCTGCAATCTGCCTCTGCACCTAACATGGATGTTACTACTTGATGCCTTCTTTTTTCTTCTTTTGTTTCTCCTTATCTTGTCGCCCTCTGTTGACTTATTGTTATTCTTCTAGCCTCAACATGTTTTCCTTCTCTATGTTGTGCTGTTCTTGGTTATGTCTAATACTCTCCTGACGTTTAGGGGGGTCTGTTACTCCCTCGGCGTCTCCTCGCTCCAGATGTCTTGGTGTTTTCTTTCCTCTCAGATCTGGCATTCTTGCCTTGATTTGTCTACTTATTCCTTTTTCTTCTGCTGTCTCTTTCCCTTCTTCCTCCTAGTCTCTCTTTTCCTGTTCTACCAACACTTATTTTCTTCCATCTTTTCTCTTCCTTTTCAATTTTTTTGACTGTTCTGATCCTTGATCTAAGTTTTCTGTTCCTTGGTTTGTCGCCCTTGGTGCTTTTCCGCATATTTATTCAAGCTAAAGTACTTCTGTTGGATATTATCTATATCTGTAATGTTTATGTTGCTTATTTCTTTTTTTGTAGTTGTTCTCCTGCAGTGTGTTGGCCCCAGATGTTTCCCCCTTCCTTACCTCCCACCATGTGTAACTTTGTCACGTGGAACGTTCGTGGTCTGGGACACCCCGTCAAGCGTCAAAAGGTATTGTCACATTTATCCAAGCTTAATTCACAGGTTGTTTTTCTTCAAGAGACCCATTGTACGGATTTAGAATCTTCTAAGCTAAAGTGACAATGGGCGGGTCAAGTTGTGTATTCTTCTGCTGTCAACAAAAAGGGGGGTGTTGCAATTTTATTTCATAAAGATTTATGTGTCCAAATTCTCTCCTCAAAGGCTGATACTGAAGGTCGATGGGTTATGGCTAAAGTTGTGATCCAAAACAAAACGATGGTTTTTGTGAACATTTATGGTCCTGCCTGCCCTGATCCCGAATTTTGGAATAATGTTAAAGTTCTTATTTCCTCTATTGAATGCCCCAATATTGTCATTTCTGGTGATTTTAACCAATGGATGGATCCCTTTTCCGACAGACTCTCTTCAACTAAATTTCATCCTGACAACACTCACAAATGTTTCCAATCTGCTATCTCCTCCTGACCCCTATACGATGTATGGAAAACTTGTAATCCTGATACTCTGGAGTATACGTTTTATTCGAATGTACACCATACTAGATCCAGGATTGATTATATTTTAGTTAGTAAGTCTCTACTTCCCACACTTCACAAATCTGAAATTGGTTCTATATTTATCTCGGACCATGCCCCAGTTTATGCAACCCTTGACCTTACCCTCACCTCTTCCAAATTCAGTCGATGGAAATTCAACACATTCCTTTTGTCAGATACTGTTTATATGAAAGAGGTTCAGAATTTTATAGTTGAGTTCTTCACCTTTAATGTTCCGACGGACACATCGGTTCCCAATAATTGGGATGCTTTTAAAGCAGCCCTGCGGGCTTTTACAATTTCTTATGTCTCTAAAAAAAAGAAACTCAATAAAACTAAATATACGGAGCAACTTAGGACCATTAAACAGCTGGAGCATTTGTATTTCTCCTCTAAAGATACTGATGCCCTCCATAATCTCATTAAAGCGAAGTCTGAACTGAATAAAATTGCTACAATTGAAGCGTGTAACACTCTGTTGAAAATTAAATCTAAGTTTCATGGGGGTCAGAATAGGGCTGGTAAAATGTTGGCGAATTACCTAAAAATTTAATCTGAGCGTAAAACTGTGGGCCCTATCCTGAATGATTCTACAAACACACTAGTTACTTCCGACGAAGATATTGCAGAAGTTTTTCATACCTACTATCAAAATCTTTATACTGATGATACACACCCCACCGATCAAAATTTATCTTCTTTTTTTGAGGGTCTCCGCCCTCCTCCTGCACTCACTGATGAATTTGATCAATTAGAAAAAGATATTTCCCCTCAAGAGATCCTTCAATCTATCAACTCTATTTTTGTGCCTAAGTTACTTCAATTGTTTAATTCCTTCATTGCTGACGCGCCGTTTCTAGGTGTTTTGCCGCCCTAGGCGAGAATTGAAAAATGCCGCCCCCTTCCTTTTTCTACCATCACTCTCGCCCCCGTCATCCAGGCCAGAAGAATAAATGCATTAGATATATACGAGGGCTGGCTGTGGTGAAATGCTGTGGCACTCTTGACACCAGGCCCAGTTCCACCGTCCACGCACTGCAGTACTGCACCACGCAGCTCAAGGTAAGGGGTCCTCTGCTCTTCTTTAAGGCACACTCTCTTCGCGCTTCCTTGACCCCCTGTAAATGTATGTAAATGTATTGCGACTTATATAGCGCACGTATCACCCGAAGGCATCAAGGCGCTTGCCTTGGGAACCCGTCCTGGCTTTTCCCTGTGAGATAACTCCTACTGGGTATCCCCAGGGTGAAAGCCAGGCATCCCGCAGCGGGTGGGCCGCCGTAATGGAGATTAAGCAACTATTGCCCAGAGTTGCAGCGTGGGACCCCATGATTAGAATAGGCACCGAGGCGAGAATTATCGAGTCCGTGGACATTTTGGGCCCAGGACCCTGCCGCGTCGGGAATTGAACCCTGGTCCCGGGCCAGACCTCTGCATCAGGGTCTGCCGCTCTAATCAGTGAGCCACACTCCTCCACTCCCCTCTCCCGTGTCCTACTATTCTTCCACATCATGCCTGCCAAGTATCACGCATGGGGTGTGACACTAATGCATTTCAGTGTGGTGATCCGCATCACCGCACTAAAATGCATTGTCACGCATTGTTAATCAAGCCAGTCTGAAACTGGCTGCGCGGTGATGCCAGCGCGCACCACCGGTGCCTATAGCATATTATGTGCCTCCGGTCTGTGCTGCTTCCCACAGACTTGCGTTGCAAGCAGCACTCTGGCTCCGTAAGTTAATAGTTAAAGAGATCTGACTGCTCAGCTCTGGAGTCAGTGCTACAATGTTATAATCTGCCTACCCTGCTGGCAATACCCTTGACAGTTTATTCTTGTGCCACAGGCATGATTTTCTTCTGAGCTGCCACCTGTCTGCCCTGTTACCGCTGAGAACTGACTGTACATCACATAGCAGTCTGTCTTCTTCTCACTGACTGTAAGCTGTGTTAGTAGCCGCTCGCACCTGGGTCAGGTGATTGATTGTGAGAGCCACTGTGGTGCTAGCCACAGTAACTTTTCAGTGCACCAAGCATCACTGAGTCAGCAGAGCCTGTAGTGTAGCTCTGTGTGACAAACTGCGAGTGGGGTGATGATGCCACCAGCCAGGTTTAGCAGGTAGTGGGTGGCATGCAGGACCAGGGCGCACTGCTCAGTAATACAGCTTGTGGATTATGATGTGACTCGTTTTAGAGGTCCTTGTTGCTCAAATGGGTAATTTCTGTAATTTATATATTTTTCTTGTTTTCATTGCTAGACTTTGCTCGTGCAAAAGTGTCACTCTTATTCGTTGAAATGTCACTCTTAATTACAATGAATTCAAGAATATGTGTGACATAGCATCCACTCTGAAACCTTGGCAGCTATTCCTAACATGCAGGGAGATTCCATCACCTCACCTCAGTCACAGACCGGAGGGAGGCCTGGACTACATGGGGCCGCCACCGCCCACCGCCATCTTATGATCTTTAGCCACATCTCCCCCTGCCTCCCTTGGACAACAGAATTTAAATATTGGGAAACCCCAAGTTTGAAATTTAGGTCCATTAATATGCGTGCAGCATGTTTCATAGCTCAACAGTTCAGGCAACATTTCTAAAATCATAGCTGAATGGCCCGTGTTCTGGGAAAAAACACAAAAAAACAAAAGCATGCACCGTGAAATCAGGTTAGGTATTTAATTGTTCTGTCACCCTTCTCCCAAATGTGGACTAATGTAACTTTGTGAAACTTTACAAAGTACATTTGGCATTCACGTTCCCTAATCTCACAAACAGAACCCTCTGTAAACAGAACGTTATATCTAATAAGCATCATTTTGACCAGTGACACAGTCTCGTACTTAAAAATCAACACTCGCAACAGGTGCTCCAAAACATTTCTTCAAGAGAACCATAGCCAGCCTGACTGGCCTGCTGCACCTGGCAACAAACAGACCCGCCCTGCCCGCGCCACCATCCAAACCTATTCTTAGTAATTAATTTAATTCAGCCTGTTAGTTCACGGCCATCACACAGGGGCCAGCCAGCCGGGCACGGACACCAGAGCAGCGCGCCAGTAGTCCCCCGCGCACCAAGAGGGATCGAAACTCTAAAGTTTAAACTGCGCAACATGTCACATGCAGCAGGTGCGCTTGCACAGTGCACTCTACTGCATGATTTTTTCAGCCACAATGCCGCCCTCACCATTTTGCCCCCCTAGGCGGCCGCCTAGTCCTGCCTAATGGCAGAAACGGCCCTGCTCAGGATCTTTCTTGGATGCACTCATCATCATAATTCCCAAACCTGACAAGGATCATTCCCAGTGTAAAAACTATCGTCCTATTTCCTTGTTCAATTATGATTGTAAAATTTTTGCTAAAATCCTGGCCTCCCATCTTGATTCTCTCATCCCCCTTTTAATCAAAACTGACCAAGTTGGTTTTGTCAAAGGCAGACTTGCCGCTGACAATGCCCGTATGTTTGCTAATGTCATTTCCCATAGTAAACACTTCAAAGCTCCTCTAGCTGCCTTGTCCCT
Source organism: Lissotriton helveticus (assembly GCF_964261635.1). Classification (NCBI taxonomy): domain Eukaryota; kingdom Metazoa; phylum Chordata; class Amphibia; order Caudata; family Salamandridae; genus Lissotriton; species Lissotriton helveticus. The sequence goes on along the minus strand of NC_136071.1, from coordinate 877,744,140 downwards.
AGATGCGGAAAAAGCTTTTGACCGCATTAATTGGCAATTTATGTTCCGCTCTTTGCAATGGTTTGGTTTTGGTCCATCTTTTATCTCCTTGGTTAAACTCCTTTACTCAGCCCCCCGTGCCAGTATTTTTGTTAATAACCAACTTTCTAGGTTCTTTCCCTTATGTAGGGGAACAAAGACAAGGTTGCCCCCTATCCCCGTTATTGTTTATACTTTGCCTTGAGCCCTTTCTTGAATGAATCCGCTCTAATCCCCAAATAACTGGCTTCAAAATTTCCTCTGTTGAAACTAAATTATCTGCTTATGCGGATGACATCTTAGTTTACATGTCTAATCCTGTTACGTCACTACCCCCTTTTCTGAACAAAGTCCTCCTTTACTCCTCAGTCTCTGGATATAAACTTAACTTATCTAAAACTGAAGTACTACCTTTAAACTCTAATTGCTATCAATACATGTTTAACTCCACTGACTTTGCATGGTCTCCCTCCAAAATCAAATACCTTGGCATTTGGTTTTCATCGTCCCTTATTGACACTCCCAAAGTTACATTGACCTCCCTCACTCAAATTCAATCCCTTCTCCAAAGTTGGTCCCCCTTATTTTTATCTTGGTGGGGCAGACTCGATACCATCAAAATGATGATTACGCCTCATATATTATATACTGTCTCAATGCTTCCCATGAAAATTCCGAACGTTTATTTTACTCGTTTAAACTCCATTTGCTCAAAATTTTTGTGGAATAATAAGCACCCTCGCATTGCCGTACATAAGCTCATACGTCCTAAGAATGAAGGTGGAGTTTGTTTCCCTCATTTTAAGCTTTACCACTCTGCCTTCCTTATTAAGCAATCCTTTTCTTTAGCTTTTGACTTTCACAATTCCCCGATACCTAAATGGATTACCTTTGAACGATCATTGTTACAAGATTTTTCATTTCAACATACTGTTTTTATGTCCAACTGCTCGTTTTGATCTAAACATACTGTTTTAAAACACTCACAAACTCTATTGCATGATATATTCGCTAAAGATTTATCTCCACTCCAGTGTTTTTTGTCATCTAGTGTATGGTACAACAAATTCCTAAAATATAAGGGCAAATCTTTCTATTACAAGGATTGGAAAGAAAAGGATATTGTATTTGTTCATCAATTTTTCACCAATGATGTCATTATTTCTTTTCCTGAACTGCAAGTGTTGTACAACTTACCTATGTCGTGTGTCAAGAAATATACTATTATTACTAATGCTATAACATCATATTTATCAACCCTTCCTACCTCTGATACCTTACCATCATTTTCTCCTTCCACCCCCCTTTATCCTTTATTTTCCCTCCATCAACCCAAAGCTGCCTTGTCTAAAAAATATTGTCTTCAAATGTTCTGGAGCGGCTTAAATCAGCTACTGAGCTTGCTTGGGAATCTGATTTATCCGTTTCTCTTTCTGTTGATGAATGGAATTGTATATGGAGCAAACTGTCTAAGATTTCTGTTGCAGCCCGCATTACACAATCATTATATTTTATTTATCATAGAGCTATTCTCACTCCTGTTAGTATTGCCAAGTTCTCGCCCTTATCTACTACTCTTTGTTGGTCATGTTCTTCACACACAGGTACACTTAAACATCAATTATATGACTGTCCCTCTGTTTTAGCTTTTTGGAACTCTGTTTGGGATACTTGCATGCGCATGTTTCATTGTTCTGTTCCCTTATCATTCTTGATTGTGTTTTTAGGCTCTGATTCAGTTGAAATTAATATTGTTCCTTCTAGTGCTCGATTACTGGATCTATTTATTGCTATTGCGTTTAAAGTGATTTTATCTTGTTGGAAGGATAATTCAAAATGATCTGTTCTTACTTGGTGGAACTTCATATGTTATGAACATAGGATTGCTATTGCTTCCTCCTCTTCTGTCTCCTCTAAAGTTAAATCTGATCTTCTTTGGCTCCCCTTTTCCAACTATCTTTCATCCTCCCCTTCTGTCTGATTGCTGGGCCTTTATATCCTCTGGTTTTTCTTCCTCTCTTCTCTTACTCTGATTTTTTCCTTTTCTTCTTCTCTTTCTTTCTTTCTTTTTTTTTCTTCCCGCTTCTCTTCTTTCTCTTCTCCCCTTCTTCTTTTTCTTTTTATCTCTCTATCTCTTCATATCTTCTTTTCTCGATGAACCGTTTTTTATAAGCTTTTCATTGCCTCATATTGTATTTCACTTGGTTCTCATGTACTATTTTATCATTTTTGTATTGAATTTTGTTTAAACAAAATAAAAACTTTCTTAAACTGAAAAAAAATGTAAAAAAAATATGTCAATAAGTGCAAAGCTAATAAAACCTTGCTTAAAGAAAAAAAAAAAAGTATTGGTGGTTGGAAGTAAACTTGCACACCAAAGAGCAAAGAAAAATGAAAACTGAATGGGGCGTGTAAAGCAGATGGAATTGCACTGTGCGATTAATATCAGGATAACTACCCACAGAGAAATTTGGGTAATAAACCATCAATTGAGAACTAAAGTTATATTAATAACGGTGTGAATTCAGCAACACATTTTAATGGTACATTAAAATCGGACTTCAAGTCCCATAATGCCTGAGAACAATAAAAGGCACGTAAGCATTTGGCGTAATTGCACGTCAAGCCCAGCCACTGTGATCAAGACCGAAAGGGTTGAAAGGAGTAGATGGGATATATTGGTCAAGGTTGTCAAATAAAATCTGTAATTTTTGGAGCCCCCTGGGAGAGCAACATAGTACTTTGTTGTTTGTAGTTAACTGTATAAAAGTATGTATAATAAAATTAATTTGGAATAAATACATTTATGTTAGTATATGAGTAAAATAAGAAATGTAGAAATCAAACTTCTACTTTAGAAACTTCGGGTTATGGCACACAGATATTTTATACCCCACTCGAGTAGGCTGTCTCTATATAACTCTCTAATGTTATGCTTGTAAACAATAATGAGTATGTGATTAATGCATGTTACATACATTTTTGCTTAACACATGAGAATACATGATTTTTTAATGTTCATGATACTCCATTTGATGATTGTTGAGTCCCTAAGGAAGGAAGAATTAGGGTCAGTAGCAGAGGGATGATGACAACTAGGAGAAGAAAGACCAGGCGGAGGACCGCCATCAGGGCAGGACAATCAGAACCAGGAGGACCAAGACAAGACCACAAACTAGGGTCATCAAGACTAGAAACAAACAGATGATGAGGAACAGGACCATAAAGAGAAGGAGCTAGAGACCAGGAGAATGTGCAACAGGTGGATCATGACCCTACGGCCTAAGGTCAGAAGGAACAGGAGAAACAGGAGTCTAAGGACCAGGAGGTCCTGAGGCAGCATGATAAGGAGGACTAGTAAGCTCCAAGAGTATCCACCATGACCAGGAACTTTAGGAGTGTCAGAGGGAGCAGACCTAGGTGGAACAGACTCACGGTGAGCAGTACCAGCAGGTGCAGAAGGAACAGGACAACTGAGATCAGATCAAAGAGCACAGGCGATGCATAGTAGAATGATCAGGACTGGGAAGACCAAGAAACTGGCAGGACTTAGAGAAGAGGCCCTAAATTAGCTGGACTAGGAGAAATAAGAAGGACCCAAAGTTACAGGGCCACTGAAACTAAGATCAGAAGGTTCATGAGGGTCACTTCAGGAGGACTATAAATGAGATGGCAAAATACTACATTGATGAGAGAGACCCACACCAGAGGGACTAGGAGAACCATAGCCAATAGGAAAAGGACCAGGAAGACCACACCAATGAGAACCACTATCAGCATTACCAGGACAAATGCAACTAGGGTGAATGATGGAGAGAAGAATGGCTGATGATGATCTCAGAATTCAAGATGGAGAATAGATGTGGAATTTATTATATATGTACACAGATACACTAGAGTGGATGCTTTAAAGCAGATGCTGAGATCTACAAAGATTGTGCTCTTTGGCCTTAAGGAGCCAGTGCTGAGCTTTGTGTTGTTTTGAGTGTGAGGGATGAGGTTGAGACTCTGTATCACTCGTAGACAGTTCATCAAGGTAGTAAGGTAGCTTAAGGTATAGGACATTTCGGTAATCTAGACTAGACAATAAAGACTACAACAACAACCTTCCAAGCTGAAGGAATCATTTTGCAGAACATTCCCAAGTAAGAAAAGCAGGAGGAAACTACTCAATTGATTTGTTTAGAAAAGGAGTGATGATTCAAAAAATGATCACTTGTTTTTTAGCCTATAATACTGGGTTAGTATTGTAGCTGAGCAGATGTATAGTACCAAGCAGATGATCACATCAAAGTTTGAGCCTTGAAGATCAAAACATTCATTTTTTCACCTTGAACATTAACCCCTTGCACGCAAGTTTATTTTCTGCACTGTGCGGGAGAAATAAACAGCTGGCGGTATACGCATGGCTCCCAGTCGTCATGCGCACACACCCACCGTGACGCATGGCGGCCGGAGCCGTCATGAGCAGGCGCGCAACACCCATTGGGCTCACGGGGCTTCAGCCCCCCCCGTCGTGCCTGTCAGCCCGGGCTGACACAGCTTCGCAGGCTGGCGAGCATGTAATTGCAGCCTCACCCGAGTACTTAACAGGTGTTTAAAAGACCATTTAGTTGTAAATGAGGCTTTTGTTGTGTGGTCACCCCTTCTCACAGCCACTTTGTCCGTGGTTGGAAGAATTAGCCCCCCCCCCCCCCGAAATTTGTCTCTAGTTGCCCGCCTGGTCATGAGCATGCAAGGGGTTAAGACAGTTTTCAAGCATATAGGAAGAGGAGGAGGAAGACTGTAGGAAGGAGAACCAGGCCAAATTGGATGGCTAGGCGCAGGATGGACAGGATGGTGAACAAGAAGGCCAAGGAATGGCGGATCAGAAGAAGGATGACGATGACTAGATAGTTTAGAATCACAAAGGCAAGGAGCAGGAGTAGCAGGGTCAGGAAGACCAGGACAACTAGATCGAGGAAACAGAAAGAGCAGGAGATCTATGTCCAGTAGGAACAGAACATGAGAATAAGCATGAGAGGTACTATGAGATAACAGTTGGGAGGATCAAGGACACCAGAAACACCTTAGTCAGACTGAAGAACCAGGACCAAAGCAAAGAAGACTGGAAAGATTAAGGCCAAGAGGGCTAGGATAAATAGAAAAAGGACCAGTGGACACAGTAGCACAAGGCTCAATAGGAGAAAGGAGAGGGCCAGGAGAACCAGGACAGCCCAAACCAGGAGGATAAGAACTAAGAGGACCAGGCCTAGGAGGTATAATACAAAAGAGTCAGGTAGGCCAAGGGGACCAGCAGGACAATGGTCTCAGGAATAGCATAAACAAGCTGAGGAAGATCAGGAGGACCAGAACACAGGGGCCTGGGCCAAGAGCACCTGGAAAGAACAGTACTAGGAACGGCCAAGAGTAGGCAGCCCTGGCAGAACCAGGATGGCCAAGAGTATCAGGAATAGGATATCTAGGCAGACAAAAACCCAAACAAAGCAGACCAACAGCAAGAGGATCGGGTATAGGGGGCACAAAATCAGGAAAACAAGGACTGTCAGGCCTGGGAAGAGGAGAACAAGGATAAGGCAAAGTAGAACGAATGTGAGAAGGACTAGGAGCTCTGGGCTCAGATGATCATGAGCAGGAACCCAAACAACCATAGCCAGAAGGCAAAAAGGTAAGAGAACAAGGGCAAGGAGGACCAGGGAGACCAGAAAGATAAGCTTAAACTGTCCAAGGAGGATCAGGACCTGGTATACCAGGACCAGGAAGACCAAGGTAAGGAGGAAAAGGCATATCAGAATGACAAGAGCCAGGGTGACCAGGTCAGGTAGCTAAGAACAGGTAGGCAGACCAGAAGGAGAAATAGGAAAGCAGTACCCAGGAAGCCCAGAACAAGAAGAGTGATGACTAAGAGGATGAGTTAGTGCAGTACCAGGATGACAAGGACAAGGAGCATCATGGCCAGATGGTGCTGAGCCAGAGGCGCTAAAAACAGGAAGACTATGTAGAAAAGGAGCAGGTGTACTAGGGCCAGTAGAATCAGCTTTCAGTGGATCTGATGGACTCAGAGACTGGACCTACCCTCCAGTGGCTCCTGTTTGCCTGGTTGCAGGCACAAAAAGCAGGACTCATGACTCAACAGGGTTCACATGACCGCAAACTATTGGACCCGGCCAGAGACCTCCCTGACTTGAGGAGATAGGAAATGCAGGATTGCCAAGAAGGAACTTTCCCAGCAGTTGGAGAAAAGTGGACTTTATTTGTTGATTTAGTGTCTGGTGGTTACCATCTGCTGCCAGGGTGGAAGAGGTCATTACCCACTGCCACCCTGGCAGACTACTACCCAGCATATTTATAGATCAGAGCCAGCCCAGCAGTAATCTCTGTGTCTTCAGAAGAACCATTATCGCAACAGTTCCTGTGAATACACTGCAAGTTTTGTGCACAACAACTGTATTTGAGGTGACTACACCAAACATTTTTGTTGAAAACAAAAAACTTAATGACCTATGTTTCTTTTTTTTGTCTGCTTTTGCTAGTTTTTTGATGGTGGTGACAGACAGGAAAAAATATATTGGACCTTTTGCCGTAAATAGCCATAAGGTCTGATATCCTTACTCAATTGACTTATAGGAGTAAGCTTTCTGGGGACGGAGCCTGCTGGGGCTCCTGACTCATAGTATAGTGGGCAGACCAATGGTTTGATCAATAGTTATGGGAGTAGATTTGGTCTCCATGGAACAGATACAGAAATGCATAAAAAGGCCAGGGGTTTGTGACGTTGGTCCCCTTACTCTGCGAAATAAAACAATGTAGCCACAATAAATTGCCTCCTGGTCTTACATAGAACTGCTAGCTTAACACCATGCTTATTTTTGCGAGGATTGAGTCTGTCTTACTTCCCCATCTATGTTCCACCTGCAATACCAGCTAATTGTATTGGGTACATGCATGTAATTTTCATAATGTTCTGTCTTATGAGCTTGTTCAATAAAAAGATTTAAAACAAAATAGTTATGGGAGCATCCTGTGGGACAAAAGTCTAAATTGTCCCCTTAGTCATTTATTCCACCTCCAGATGACTGGGACAATGTGCTGAGGCCTGCCCAAGAAGGATGCATCCTCAGCGGCAAAGCAAGTCAAGGTTATCCCACTCCGAGGTTGTTGAAGTGTTGAAAACTGTTTCAGCTGGACATTACCGTAAAGCCATCTGGCCTTGTGGAGCCCTGCATGACTACAGCTTACAAGCATGCCCCAGAAGAGGATTTCGACTTCCAAAAAAGTATGTCTGAAGGTAAAACCTTGTAATGGTGTGAGGTGGCAATTCTACCTAACCGACAAAGCACCCTCGGCAGTCACATAATCTTGCTTTGCCATGCTCAGAGTCTGTAGAGACATAACCAATGTCTTCAGCAGGAGCTCAAGGACAACATATCTGACTTTGAGGGACCCACGCTGGCCAAAGCCTTGGACTTTGCCCCACTGGAAGATTTTGACTTTCATTTTCGAGATTAGGCGTGAAAACATACTCAAATTATGCGGTTCTTTGCCTATATACACTCACAAAGAGATGTGCTAGCAACTAAATATTTAATCACCAATGTATTTACTGTTAAATCAAATATACACGTTGTTTTCTAATAGCCTGAAGTTTACCATAGTATTGTATTAGCTGAAAACCTTTCATGGCCTTTGGAGGCCGAGGAGCCATAATGCCACATGTGGTACATTGCACAATTTCAGTAAGAGGAACCTTGTTTTCAAACCCAGCACGGGAAGTTGGATTTCGTTAGACAAATTAAGTTAGATTTTGTGGATATGAATTATATCTCGCCCACAGGTTCATCCTCTGCTTCCTTCAGAGAAAGATCCTGACACCTTCCCACTATCTAAGTGCCGCTGGGAACCGCAAGTTTCTGTCTCATGGTCATGTCATGATTACCGTGACAATTCCCGTTCTCTATCTTTTATTCCCATAGTTTAGTTCAACCAGGTTGTGCTGTTTTAATTCTGCAGGAATCCTCAGACTGTTTTTTTATTTTTTCATGGAAACTGTAAAGTTTTCAAGACATGTGTAATAATTATAGAATCATATCCGCTTATTGACTAAGCTGACACACCTTCATGTCCACTTGCTGTCTAAACTGACGTACTTTTATTGTTTTTAGGTATAAATACATAAAATCAATATGAGAATGGGGATGATGCATTTGTCGCCATTATTGTTTAGTCTTGTTGATGCTTTAGTGTCTGCAAGTTCTGAAATAGTTTGCATAAGATAAAATTGCCGATCCGATACAAGAAAAACCCAGGTATCAAATCGTAGTCAGATAAGGACCAGAGGTTATGCCGGTTCACAGCATCAACTAGCCTCAGTTAGCGGAGTCACTGAGGACAGTGAGAAAAATTGGCTTTTTGCCTACCACTGTTTATTTTCCTGCTCTGAGCAAGCTGTGATAAGGAATAGTGGACTTGCTATTTCATAACAAAACACAAGTATGCTGTGAGATTCAGCTTTTGAAACTCAAATAGAGAATCGCTATGTACTGCTTTAGATACAATTAGCATAATGCTTTGAAACATCTCAAGGGTGATAGGATGTGAAGAATTCAATAACCATGATATAAATGTTCTTGCTGTTTTCACTGACCCTGACATGCTTAGTTGCATTCATTTTTGTATTGTGTGTAGTTACCACCCATATTTTATTCACTAGGTAAGGACTTAAAAATAAATATCTTTAAATACATGTAGCCGTTCTCGGTGCTATATAGAGTCTGCTATTCATTTACCGTAGAGGGTATGTAGTTCCACTTTTTCGCCTGAACGCCTCTTGTGGTGCTGACTGTTACCAAAAAGCATTTCCTACGCAGTATTTATTTGTGGGTTGTGTATGAGTTGCAGTCCAATTGGATTTCTTATCCATTTTGGTGCATTGCCTAAGTCCTTGTGCAGGGGGGGGGGAGACCCTAATTTTTCCCTGGGAATGATGTCAAAAGCTGCATGTAAATCTACAAACACAATATATATACACTCCTTCTTTATAACCACATATTTCCACAGTATTTACAAAAAACTAAATATTTGGTCCATTGTACTATATTTGTTCTAAAACCTGCCTGAAGCGGTGACAGAACCTGTTCTTCCTCTATCCATGCCTGGACCTTCTCTAAAAACTAGAGGCTAAATAACTTCAGGGATATGCTGATTAGGCTAATTGCCTTAAAATTTGCTGGGCACCCTTATCTCCATTCTCGTAAATAAGCACTTCTTTCATGCCCTTCCAAGAAGCAGGTATTTCTGACTCCTTGGCTATCACATTCAAAATGTTATTTAAGATAGCCCCCAAGTCACTGGTACCAAAACAAAGAGGTCTCCCAAGATTTTATCAAGGAATGGTGCTTTTCCATTTTTACACTGGCGTGGGCCTCCAGTGCTTCATCCATAGTAACAGTATTTGGGCAATCAATGCCATCAACTTTTTTAGTATCGCTATTGCCAGGTCACATCCCTCAGCAACTTCCATCATTTCACCCTGTTTAGAATAAAGGGTACTAAATGATTAACCCACGTGTGCGGTTGAAAGAGGAAATCTTCTTCCTTAACCTGGTGAATTGTCCCTTTAGCTAACAAGAGCAAAAATGGCCTGCTGTCCCTAATTGTTACTGCCTGGGCTAAATTTCTCCACAACTTTAGTTCCCATGTTTTTGTGGCCTCCAGTTGGGAAGATTTATATTTTTTCCTTGCCTCAACTATATTATCCCTGCATCCGCTTTTGATAGTGGTCATCAACCTTTCCCTGGCTGCCTTACATTTTTGGTCAAACCACTGTGCCCCTTGAATTGACTGCCTTTGCCTTCCCCTTTTTAATAAAAAACATTTGAATCTTTTCTATTAGTGTTGTAAAGATACCTACTATAGCTTGAGCTTCTTGCTCCTCGTCGTTAATTTCAGTTAGTGTATACATTATATAGGTATAGATCGGGCAATAATATCTGCATTATTTTCAATTGCAGGCAATTTTACCCTTTTATTATTACTAGTTATAATGGGCATTTCATTTTGCTGTGTTAATTGACCACACAAGAGAACAGGTATGTGTGCCAAATCCAATACCAAAGCATTATGGTCGCTATCTAATCTTTCAGGGACTGCCATAACTATTAGGTAGGATCATAGGGATACATTAAAAAGTATATAGTCTATTCTAGACCTACTAGATGCCTTTTAGAAAGTGTAGCTAGCATCTTTATCCGATAAGGTGTGACCGTTGAATGCTCGTAAATTATATTTTAATGTAATATTGCAACCTGCATTTCTACAATTTTTTACTACTTGTGTAAGACTCAAATTAGGAATGGCCCTTTCCTCAGCTTCTTCTGTTACGTTTACCATACATCAAGGTGTTCAAATGTTGTATTTAGATCTCCTGCCGTGATTAAATGGGCTGCGTTATTAGCTTGCTCCAGGTAATCATCCAAAATGGATGAAGTAGATGAGTCCTGATTCGGTGAAGAAAGTCTATTATATACATTAACTAATAGGATTGAGTCTTCTTCATTGTATGATGTAAGTCTTAGGTCTAAGATATCAGTGGTTTTAATATTGAGATTTTTAATAGCACATTTCATGGATGTTTTCATCCAAATAAACCCCCCTAATGGACGCCCAGCTGGGAAGGGTGATGCTTCTATACCTAAGTTCAGAAAGCCCACCTGGTGAACCGGCATTAGTTGCCCATGTCTCCTGTAGCAGACAATATGGAGGGTGTCAAAAATTACCCCACTTCACACTATTCAGTTTGGACCTCATCTGTGCCATGTTCCAGGGAAGTATCTTGAACTTCTCCGGAATCTCTATAACATTAGATACTTGTGTCACGTGGGATTACCTCCTCCCATTTCTGGTCTCACTAATATTCATCTGGATCTCAAAGCTAATGGGTAAAGAGGAGCTGGAAACAACGTGCCTCAAATTTCGGACTGACAATCCCTCATCCTGTCAAGCCCACCCTCATAAGGCAACTCCGGAAGCATAGCTTCTTTCATGAGCCTCTTGTTCTGTTTGCAACTGGCGTCTATAGCACCCCCATTCCTGTCTTCTTGAGTAAAATTCCTAGCAGGAGAATTACATTTGAACTGGATTTATTACCCATTAGGAGGGGAGGTACGCTGAGCCAAATTAACCAGCCCAATCCTAAACTCATCATTAGCTAATTCAAAGGAGATGTAATCTTGTTCGTCATTGTAATAACTACACCCCGCGGTCAAGATGTCTGATCTGATTATGGAGTGCCAATGTCTAATATGCCTAATCTAATGTATGATTTTGTTCGTCAAAATATTGCTGTTCTCTCTTATCCTACGAGGTATTTTGCTATCATTTACCATGCACAATTTGAAATCTGTACCCCTTTTTGTTCTCATGAGTCCTATTGACGTACCAGCTCTCGCATTAGCAATATCCTCCCGCCTGTTGCCCATTCCAGTAGGTATGTTCTTTTGCTCCCACTCCCATCTCCGTTATATATGTACATGCCATTTGTACTTCCCTCACACTGCTGATCCTACATTTGGGAGGTACATACAAATTAGCTGCTTGATAATTAGAACTGGCCTGTGCAGGTATTCTTGTCTGGTTATACGTGGTGTTATCATTTCTGTCCCCCAACCATGAGTGCACATTAGTAGTAGGCGAGGGCACCCAAGAATTACTTGGATTAACCTTATAGTGTACCAAATGTAAATGAGTAACGAGAATCATCTGGCCTGACCGCAGCAGGGCCCACCTCTTTTCCTGTCCATATAGTCATATCCCCCGATGAGCTAATAATTGTAGTATGCCCACTTTTTCAGCCAACAATTCTATTTGTGCCCTCATTTGAGTGTGTTCTTTGCACATCAGTATGGTAGTAACTTTTAGTGGACTTAACTCCTAATGGCAGTTACAATTAGTACACACTTTGTTTTGGTCTACATGCATCATTTGCCCTGACATAATACCTTGTTTATCAGAGCTATTTGCTAAGGCATTCTCATTTCACAGTTTTGCAAGAGGACTGCATTGGTTTATGCACACAATCTTAGGAGATATAATTACACCTGGCGGGTTCCCCTCTGCATCACTATGGGGATCAGTTCTTAGAGACTCGAGCTTATGTGACCTAGTTACACTTTCAGCATTTTACTTTAAGCCAGAAACACATGGTTAAGTCGCAGTGGGTGCCTCCAATGATTTTCGTGTTTTGGCTGTCATACAGGATTTTTTTTAAATGTCTCTGACCTTTGGACCTGACTCAGAGTCACTGGACAAGTTCCCCTTGTTTAGTAATGTATGCACCTCTTCTATGAGGTTATCAATGTCTCTGATCGGTCAATTAGGTGCTGCATGGGGGGTTCGCTTTCTTGTCATTCCCTTGGGACTCCCTCAAGCCTTCTTTTTTCCCATTTCAACAACAAAACAAGAGCCAAGAATATATCTTAACTCAAGTTTTCTTAGGGCAAACTTCCACCTCAGCCAGGTATCAAAAATTGAAGATGCAAATAAGATGGCCCTGCTCTGCCTCTTCTTGTTTCAGATGAGCTAAGAAGGGCGTGCCTTGGCCCTGACTTTGCCCAGGCACACGCCTAGGCGAGTCCCACCAACGTCCTGTGCTGCGGGAGAAGTTCAGCGCTTATCAGCACTCTGTTGGCCCCTCCTTGATCTGGTAGGGGCTGGGGGACGTAGTACCATCCCAGCAACAGGGCTTAACAAAATGCGGCTTGCTGGTAGGGAACTGCCATCAGATGAAACCCATGCAGTGGGAGAAGTTGGGCGCTTATCTGCACTCCATTGGCCCGTCTTTGACCCTGTGGAGGGTTGGCGACATAGTCTTGCCCCAGCAACAGGGCTTAACAAAATGTGGCTTGGGGGCTGGGAACCGCAGTCAGGTGACATCAGCGCTGCGGGAGAAGTTTGACACTTATCTGCACTCCGTTGCCCCTACTTGACCCTGTGGAGGCTAGGGTACATAGTCCCACCCCAGCAACAGGGCTTAACAATATGTGGCTTGAGGGGAGGGAACGGCCGTCAGGAGCCTCCATTTCTTTTGTCTGCACTTGTGCAATAAATGAAAAGGAAGTGAGGGATCATTTTTGATTTGCCCAAATGTGTACTTTCCACATGCATGTGTGGCTTCAGAGTTTCTGTGTCTCAAAGCGTTCCTTTATGTTGTTTAATAATTTTCCTTTTCAAACATTGTTTGTGTTCTCTGTGTTTTAAGATGGCAGTGAGGTATTGGGATCGACAAAAGACTTGTGTTGAAAGAGTCCTTGGATTCCGACAACCATTGACAGTATTGGTCCCTTTTTCCTTACTTTTGTCCGTCATAGCCAATCATCTTACAGCAGGATAAGAGCAATTTTATGGCACATAAAAATGCAGTTGACTGTGGATGGCTTTTTTCTGTGCAAGATTATGGCAGTGCATACATTCTATAGCCCAATGGTTGAACAAGGTTCTGACAATTGTTATCTGGGATTTCAGGAGGTGGTGCTGCAAACATTATAAAAATACAATCAAGGTACAACCTCTTTTAAAATCATTAAAAATCTTGTCAGGGCACACTCAACATCCAGTGGGTAAATTTGGAGTAAGAAATTCATTTCTATCAGTTTCAACCTTATGTTCTATTTTGAGAAGATCACCTTTAAAAATTTCAACGAGGCATAAAAAATAGTAAAAATCTAACAAAACATGTACTTTACCCCAGTGCATCCTCAGCCCACAACCCTTCTGCATTCCTAAATGATAAAATTCCTGATGGATGAGTGTAAAGTGGATGAAGACCTATTCTAAATTTAAATATAACATTACACTTCTGGGGATTGTGAGCGTGTGTAAATGTGAAAAAGAAAAATTAGAATCCCAGGAATCACAGAAATCTTGGGTAAAGGGATTGAGGCGCAAATATTGACGGTCCCTTTCTCTTGAAACCCTCTGACCCAAATCGGTCAGTTTCTTTTTAGGTCAAGTCTAGCCAGCGTGTATGCGAAGTCTGCAAGATCTGCTGTAATCAATAATACGTCTCTATTCCCACCTGCTACTTATCATTGGTTCAACTCCTGCATCTCTCTTCTTTGCATCCTACTAAGTCGTTCAGCAGCTGATACCTCACTTCTGTAAAAGGCCGAGGAGCACCGGTAAAGTACAGCTTCCTTACACTTGCGTTTCCTTATCTGTGGTTTGGGGAACTTTTTTTTAAAAATTACTGTTTTCAGCCAGTTGCTGCTTGTTCTAATGAGGCTCGTCATGCATGCACGCTTTAACGCACATCTTAAGCACAACCTCCACGAAGGAATTAAGGCCGTCGCCGACTGGAGGAAGACCAGCCTTCTGAAGCTGAACTTGGACAAGATAGAGGTCCTCATCCTCGGCTCCAACCCTTCCGCCTGGGACGACTCTTGGTGGCCGACGGCACTGGGGGCAGCCCCGGCACCCACTGACCACACATGCAACCTGGGAATCATCGTCGACTCAACGCACTCAATGACCAAGCAAGTCAACACAGTCTCCTCCTCCTGCTTCAACACCCTCTGCATGCTCCGCAAGATCTACAGATGGATCCTGACAGATACAATGCATCCAAAACGCCTCGGCACGACTGATCCTCGATGTACCACGCCAAAGCCACATCACCCCCCACCTGAGAAACCTCCACTGGCTCCCCGTCAACAAGAGGAAACCCTTCGAATTCCTCACCCACGCACACAAGGCACTCCACAAGATTGGCCATGCCTACCTCAACAGACGGCTCTCCTACATCCCAAACCGCCAGCTACGCTCCACTGACCTCTCACTCGCCACCGTCCCGCGCATCCGAAGAATAACCACCGGTGGGAGATCCTGGGAGATCCTTCTCCCACCTCGCCGCCAAGACATGGAACACCCTCCCACTGAGCCTACGACAGACCCAAGACCTGCTGACCTTTCGCAGGATACTCCAGACCTGGCTGTTTGTTCAGTAGCGCCCCCCCTAGCGCCTTGAGACCATCGCGGGTATGTAGTGCGCTTTAAAAATGATTGATTGATTGATTGATTGATTGATTGATAAAACATTGTACAAGGATGAAGAACACATAAACCATGGTATGGGCCCTCGTTAGTGATTGGACTAATAGCACAGTTCACCACTTCCATTTGACGGGTTGTACTATTACCCACACTCGAAATGGCACCATCTGGGACTTTTTTTAACCATCAGTGACTTTATTTTAAAACAATCTACTGGTACGCGGTTTCCGTACTTCCATTTCACGGGTTGTACTTTTCCCTACACCCGATATGGCGCCCTCTGCGACTTTTTTAAACTTCTCAGTGACTTTTTTTTTAAACAATGTACACGTCTGTGGTCTAGTTTTCGAGATGTCTGATTGTCGGAAGACACGTCTGATACGTTGTGAGGTGCTTGGCTACCAGGAAATAGCTCTGCAGAGCGGTGAAGGTCAGGTGCCGACAGAGATGTTGACGACACTGGTGCGACTTCTAAACTGCCTGCAGGATGGCAGTAAAGCAACTCGGTGTGTTTGGGTGCTGTGCGGCCTGTGGCAAGCACTGCTTGACCCCGGGCTGTGTCCGGCGCTGCACTGAAAGAGGTGTTCAGCTATGCAACATCTGCCCTACCTATGCCAATCTGTCCTCTGCATAACCCAAGGAGTCCTTTAACCCCTCCCAAGCTCCTATCCACAGTCCTCCAGACATCCCTGCTGCTGATACAGCCCCACCCAGACAGGTGTTTACGACCTGGAGGCCCATGGCCTCCAACAGCACCCAAAGCCAGCCTGCTACTGCTTCCAAAGCTACCAAGAGCCCTTCTACCTGAATCTGCGGGCCGTGACCATGGTTCCCGGAGTGAGCCTAATCGAATAGGTTTTGTGAAGCAAACTAGCCTCTCGCTCCAACCCTGAACCCAGTCGTCCTCCAGTGTAACTCTAGGTGTGGCTAACGTGCCCACGATGGGTTGGTTCTAGGCCCAGGCTGGAACAGACCTCCCATGGAATGTGGCTGTCATCTTGGTAGTCAGAATATACCCCTCTGTATGATTCTTTATTGTACAAAGAACATGCTCTCCTGCCAAAGAAAATGTCTCAGTGCTCATGTGCTGTGCTTCTGTTGGTTACACAAATAGTCTGCCTGACTAAAGTTTGCGCAGCTTCCCCGGTATCTCTCAGCCAAGGTGCTCTGGGCATTAGTTGGAAATTGCCAACATCTGTATGCATCAGTCTGTACACATGTCTTGTTTCCAGCTGTCATCTGGAGGTCTATTCAAGGTGAGGAGGTGGGCTGATTCAAAGCTGCCACATTTTCTGCACAGTAAGTTAGCATTTTCCTTTTAACACTTTTTGGCATGCTTTCTTCAGACCACCCAATTTATATCCTGGTAATACATATATAACAAATTACCTAAGTTTCCTCCTTACTCTTCTTCCAATCTATTGCTGGATCCAACCCAATATCCCCATTGCTTCCCACAGTCATCCAGATGCTCCTGAAGTCTTTCCACTGCCCAAAAACATTGCTTTTAAATTTTCTTCAACTCGCAACTTTTGCTGCATCGTCGAGCATTTGCCTTATCCTCATCTCCCCAATTTAAATGCAATTCTCTGCCTTTCAGTTTCTATATTCCTCTGCAGCCTCACCTGTGCTTTCTTGCCTTTTTAGCGCTGCTTCACTTTGCCAATGCTCTGCTCCCTCCCCCAATGCGCTCCTCCCTCCCCAGTCTCTATTGCTCCCTTCCTCTACCACTACCCCTATTATCCCTACTGCCCTGTACTGTTCTTGCTCCAAGTACTCCTCTTATTCGCTCTACTTCTCCGCTGCTCTCCCCCCGTAACCAATGGCTTCCTGTCTTTCTCAGCCTCTTCACTGCTCTCCTCCACAACCTTACCACTACCCCTTCTATAAGGTGCTCGCTGACCTCTTTTTTTAAATTCCCCTACCTCCCTTTTCTGTACACGTCACCAGCTTCTGGTGAGTTGCCACCTACATAGGTTTGATGCCAGCAGTGAGAAAGTCATACAAATGGTTAGCAGTGCAGAGGTTTGAGCAGGCATATTCAGGGCTAACCCCAAATAAACAAAATACAGGCAGCCTAGAAATCACTCATCAAAACCATCTCATTTGAAGCTCAACCGGAGTTCACAAGTTGGAAGAAGTCCATGTTTTGAAGATTGTCCCCTGCGCCTCCTTCATACCCTGTAACTTGCTTCTGAAGGGAGGTGGATGCAAGAAGATGCAAGTGCAATGGCCAAGACTCCTAGATATGAGCAAAATGAGTGCAAGAGGATTCTGCACAAGTTGGGTACAAATAAGATAGACATGAGTTGTTTTCTGTAATTTAACAGATGACATATGACACTAGATTCTACAATGTTCAGGTGTTGATTTTCCATATGTTAAATAACGAGGATAAAATGTCACTAATACGACATTATAGATCATGTTCCGCTTGAAAGACATGCAGTAATGTTATATGCTAACGAAGATAAAATGTTAACAAGATGATATTATAGAACATGTTACTTTTGAAAAAATTACAGTAATGACATTTTAGCCAGACACCAAATGTCGACAGTATTATATGTTAGCTTTGAAGGAATTCACTGTGAGTAAGTATCGACTATATGTAGAACACATAATGAATGTGAATACTGCTTCATGTTGTTGAGCTCTATGGCAGTTATAGGCTAGTACATAGTCGTGTATATTCCAGGTTGACAATTAACGTCAATAGATAAACTTATTAATTTGAATGGTTATTTATTGTGAGATTGTATCCACTGTGAGTATACCATATAACCAAAGCCAGCATAATATACACGAACAACCATTGTGGATTAGATTGTATAACTGTTAGTAAATATGACATGTAGGTTAATATTAACCTTAACAATTAAGTTTGTAGGGAACTACTGGCAGGTAGCGTTAGTATGAATAATACAAGTATTACGAGTCATTGGCGTAATCGAGGGCTTAGAATGATGCTTTTACGGTTTACAAAATGAGTAAACTACATATCCCAGCAATCTTTAGTCACGTGATCGCACACGTGGATTAAATCAGCCGTAATGGAGTTTTCGGCGTTTGGTGAAAGAACGAGGATACAGTGGAGAACTGGCAGCACTGAACGCTAGGCAGAACAAATATCGAGAAGAGTTTCGCACCGCTTTAAGTAAGTTGAAGCACGAACGATGTAAAAGTAGACAATTATTTAATAACGGAAAACAGTGTAACGTAACTAGCGGCACTCTGTTTGTTTTGAGCAGCTGCTGATACAGAACTAAAGCTGCACATCCCTAGCATTTGATTCCAGGTTGAGCCATATCGAGAAGGATCCCGTAACGTTTAAAGTAAGTGGAGACTGGATTATGAAGCGTAATGTCACTGTTAAATAATGGCACAGCATAATAAACTGTCCTTTGTGCACTTCTAGCATCGGACGACATAGAATATAAAGCCTCGTAACTGGAGTAGACGATCCCACATAGGAAACGTCACCGTTTACATTTATGACGGGTGAGTGTCAAGTACATAATAAAACGCTACTAGTAACGATATCGCTAGCTAGTATATTAATGGCAACTGTGTATCTAGTTGCAGATAACAAAGATTAATCGACTCGGCTACTCTATATAAACATACCTCTACGGAGAAGAGTCAGGCTGATAGAAGCGGCGGTGAGTTTGAAATCAATATAGGAAGTCTCATAGTGGCAGAGTAAGGTTTCAGGTTTAATCTGAGTAAATAACAGACTTTCAAATTTATGCAGTTTAGCTATCGAGATAGAGAATAGGAAAGTTTCACGTAGTATTTATGAGAGGCATTGATAGCATATTAAGCAACTTAAAAGTTCTAAATATTGTTTTATGAGCATCAGTGTTCAGTATATATAGCACATTAGAGTACTGTTTGTGCCTTAATTAAAATGTTTATGAAATTATTAGGAAACAATGGGCGTTGTGCATAATATAAGTAAAGCTTTGACACAGCATCGCACATTATAGTACTGTATGATATATTCAGAACAAGATTGATTGTTGTGGCAGACCCCACATAAGTAAACCAGAGTATTGCAGTTACCCGTGGTCTGTATATATGTATATTAATTGGTAAATCTTTATTTACAGAACACTACCCCTGAGGAAGGGACAAGCATTCCGAAATGCATTGGGCCAGAGACTAAATATGGTTTAGCAGCAATTATGGAATCATTGTAGAAATAAGTTGGATTGTTATCATATGTGATGAAATAACATATAAATGAAACATGAACATGTAAAAGTAAATAATCTATGTAATGAGTGAAAAAAACAGTAAACACTGATATGAAGTATATTAATATCGTAGTATTATGTTTATGTTTGATAGTAATTAATGTTTGAAAATTGAGAACATTGAGTTCAACAGGCACAGTGCACACTAGAGCAGGTCCATCCTGCTCACGGTTTGAATAGTAGTTCTTAATGTGGAGCCAACACATGAATATAGTGTAGCACCCTTGTACAAGTTAGATATAGCGTAAATATATTGTTAAGATTGAGTGCGCCTCTCACCCAGTTGTGGGTATTTATTTTACAATAAAGAGCTTTCCATTTGTGATGACCCCTGCCCTGCTTACCATTGGACTTGTGTCACTCTTTGTACCCTCCCACTTTTTTGTCATATTGTTATTTTGTAGTGGGGTCATTAAAGGTTGACTGGAATCTCCACTGCTGGCGCGCTAAATCGATTACATTGAAAAGTATTCTCGGGGATGGGCATTTGGTTTTGATGCAATACCAGAAACTAAAGGAGTTCCTCCTGTGACAGTGGGTACAGTACCTAGTGAACTACTTTAAAAGCACTTGTGTTCTCAGCGTATCAAATCATTGCCTGATATGGTAGAATTTAGATCTTTTGTATTTCACATTCACCGGGTGGAGTTGTTTGTTTTGACTTGCAACATAACACTGCATTATTCAGTTTGCAATCAAGAGAAAGTATTGTAATGAAGTAAACAAGAGTATACGTACTGTTGAATCTGGCAGTTGTTTTTTGCTTCATAAATTAATGTGTTTGGCTTTCACGCCAACACCAAGTGCTATGTACGCGTGCACTGTGTGCTATTCACTTATTACATAAAAACATTAGGATGTGTCCTGTGGCTGTTGCCCGTGTGTAAAGAGTGAGCAATTTTAGGCTGCATCATATGTTCATAATTATATTTTTTGTTGTTTTTTATTTCTCGTGGTAATTATTTCATATATTACTTCAGCAAACCATGATTATTCTTTACCTACCATACTGAAAGTAGTATGAAGTATATTTTCATAAAATATGTTTATTTATTACAAAGGATACCTCATTGTCATAAAATATCATAGAGTGTGGTGGTAGTGGTGCAAGCTCTGTTTTTTTGTAACAATCATCAAGGAAACAGCTACAAGATGGCCGCACTCAAAATGTTATAGTGCTGTTGACTTGCATCAAGGCACTTGTCTTTCTGTATGTGCATTAAAAATTCTTGGGATGTGTCATTAAATGTTTCCTGAGGCAAGCAAGTATTCCTAAATCGGACTGCATGACCAAGTTTATCTATACTACTATTATAAAGGAAGAACTTTGAGGCTTTGAGGCGGGTAAACTCGGGAACCACAGCGCCAATCCACACACCCGATACATCGTTGGAATCCTCAGGGTGTGCAGATGGACATAGGCTATATAAAGTTAAAAAATACGTTATATTTAAAAAATTTACATTATAAAAAAAGTAGTCCCCTCGAAGTAGCACCGGCCGCAACCTGCGTGCTGACGTCAGGAGCACGGGGAGGAGCGGCGTCCAGGAGCGGCGGACATGGCACGGGGAGGAGCGGTGACGAGCGGCGAGGAGCGGTGGACTGAGGAGCGGCGGCTGAGGTAAGGCAGCGGGGGTCGGGGCAGGCGGGGGACGGGGTGATGTAAGGCTCCAAACTACCACGATCACGCTCATTAGTTTTACCTCAAACACAGCTTGACACGCGGGCATTATGTTACCTTGCTGGAATCTCGGCACGCCGAGCTCTGTCAAGGGTAAAACCCGCTCAAAGAGACCCCACAGGCGAAAGTGATCCGTCAACCTCGGAGCCGTGTTTAAATGTGCCCTCTTTTCGTGGTACTTTTCATGTGGACGGGGAAAGCAAACAGCCCGAAGCGCACTGCTGTGACTATCATATGTCGCCTTTTTAAGGCTCCGGGGACAATGTCGGTGCGGGCAGTGGTCTGGGCAGGCGGGGGACGGGGCTGGCGGGGACGGGGAAAGCAAGCAGCCCGAAGGAAAGCCAGGAAATCTGGTTTGGTTTATCCCCACTCTAAACACATGGAAATGGTAATTTCCAGACAAAGGCTCGAGTAATAGCGGCAATACAGTGAGACGGTTTTACATTATAGTGCACTGCTGTGACTATCATATGTCGCCTTTTTAAGGCTCCGGGGGACAATGTCGGGGCAGGCGGGGGTCGGGGAAGCCTGATTGCTCCCGGACAAGGTCGGGACGGGCTGCTAGTTTAAACTAAAGCATTTGTGCTGAATGTGTGAAAATTAGAATGCTTGTGGATATTTATCTTATTTTTTCTATGTTAGATAGTAATTAGGTGTGCTCTTATTTAATCTGCACCACTTTTGCTTCCGATTTTCCTTTTTTTTGGGGGGGGGGAGGGGAGAGTGTTAATTTTCCTCTCACTCCTGGCCTTTCCTGTACACAATATTTCTAAATCTTGACTGCACCAAAACATACAGGCACTGGGTGCTTTTGTACAAAGCTGGAAGAAATGCAAATATTTAAAAGGAATTAAAAGTAACATGTACATTAAACATACGATTTGTATATCAGAATGGAGAAATTAATGTTTTGTTAGTATAATTTTTTTAGAATGTGCTTATTAAAGAAATGCTCTTGTGTGGTTAAATAACGTGGGTTGTGTAAAACATGTGGCTTATCTGTAGAATGGGGATGCTGCTTATTTAGTGCAAACCTGCTGAAATATGTTAGGGAAAAGGGAATGACATGTAACGACAAAAATTCTATATCGCTTGCATGTTGTTCCATATTTCTGCAGTCTTTAATTCTGGCTATGGGTGATTTTCCTTGTCAACCTCCACAGGCACCAGCCTTTATGTGACAGCCTTCTTGCAACAGCTTCTCTTCTCGGGTAGGTGGGACCATCTGCATCTTTCTTTCTATGGTAACTCTTCCAGTACCTTCTCTACTCTGGTAGGTGGCACCTTTTGCCCCTGTCACCACTGCATCCTGCCAATAAACTTAATGACAATAAGCCCCATAAAGGCTCCACTTATGTGTCCAGACAACATTTTTTTTTTTTTTTAAAACCAAGGGACAGATCTAAACCAAAGCTCTCACATATTTGTTTTTTTACACCAAAAATGCAAAGCTATCCACACAGTTCCATGCCACACAATTCAACTCCACACATTTCCAATCCACATCACATAATTCAACACCAAACCACATACATAAACCCAACAAAACAATTACACTACACGCCACATACATCCAATCCACACCACATAGTTCCACATCATGCCATTAAATTCAACAACACACCACATAATTAACCTCGACTACATACAACTTCACAACACAAAATACCGTTCCATACATAACACACAATTCCATTGCACATACTTCCTGTACACTTAATACCACATAACTACTATCCACAAAATTCCCATCACATCATGCCACATAATTCCACCACACAATCCACTCCGCACCACACAGTTTCGCAACTACTAATCCAATCCAATCCAACCCACATATTTGTACTATACACCACATACATACACTTCATAACACATAGGTATAAGTGATAGTCATTTATACTGTCAATAGCTTTAACTCAAACAAATGCGAGACAAATTGTATTTCTAATGCTTGTTTGAATATGCCACTGGTTGAGCCACATGACAATAATTAACCATCGGGGCAGCTGCCATATCATGTAACTGCTTCTAAGCTTGGATGCCAAGTTGAGTTAACGTTTGATTATCTCATCATTACACAATATAGTAATTTTGAGCTGTGTGGACGTTAATAATTTGCTCCAGTTTCTCAGTCCGTGCACCAGTGCAATGGAAAATCAGGTTTGGATTGCTGCATCCATACCAATTAAGGAAAATATAGCACATTTCAGTAGGGCAGCAGGTGTTTCAGGCACACCTTTCTAACATCTCCCATTTACATAGGGGTTTAGACCCAACAGCGCCTCTCCATATAAAGCCTGTGACAGGACTACTTCTTTATAGTCCCATATACTGGATGGAGTGAGGGCCCTCCATGGTTACATTTGAATTTCCTTAATCTGCTGAAACTTGAATATGTGTTGGCAGCTAGAATATTTACGTGGGTTGACCAAGAGGGCGATTTGTTAAACAACATTCCCAAATACTTATATTCAGTTCCTTCCTGCCACAGGCAATTTGTTTTGTTTTATAAAAGTAAATTGACTGTTTATTCAGATCACATTATTTCTCGAATTCCGCTAATTTCTGTTTAGTCTAACAGGAGTTATATCCACAAAGACAAGGTCATCCACATACAGAAGACTAGTGACATGCCGGCCACCCAACTCTGGTGAAAATGAGTTAGTAACGGCTAACATTTTGGTGAGATTTGCTAAGAAAGGAGCAAAAAGCGTGGGTGCCAACAGGCATCGTTGGCGAAGCCCATTAATACCTATCCTTTCACGTGCCCAATTATTCAAGTGGAGTTCTTTCAGTATTCTTAGCATGCTACTCCAAATTCTTGGGGATTCTAATTTAAGCCACAAGTTTACCCTACCCACCACGTGAAAGCTGCCCGGAAATCAACAAAGCAGTTGTATACAGAGCGCCCACCTCTGAGAGATTTCTGAGCTATTACCCAGAGGCTGAAACAATGGTCTAGGGTGGAATGTTCTTCCTGGAAGCCACCCTGCCCTACTGGAATTAAGTTGGCCTAGTTGCAACACTCTTTCAGAGCATTAAATAGTATCTTTGCGTAGACCTTTGTGCCCACTTCTATTAGGCTCATTAGCCGAAAATTCTTGTTTTTTTTTTGGATCTCTCTTTTATGAAAGGGATTTATTATGGCACATTTCCAGCTTTCTAGGTATTATCCTGTTTTAGTGAACCACCTAAATGCTATGATTTTATAAAAAATTTAGAAGGTCATCCGAGTTGGCTGCTCTGGTGAGCTTAATGTTTGCAATGAGGCTATCTGATAACATCAACGGCACATGGCTAAGGAAGATGCAACATAACTGGACACTGGTGTTTCAGTCTCTGCACAGGTTGGGGAATACATTTTGCAGTCCTTGACCTATTCAGGACAAGAGGAAGGAAGGGCAAGTGCTCTTCCTCACCCAAGAACCCTGTGGCAGGCCAAGGGCAAGAGTGGCTGTACCACAATGAGGTTTAGACCTTCAAGGCTTTTCCACTGCTGAAGAACAGGGTGGTATTCACCCTCTGTCATGGTAATAATTGTCCTATGGAAGAGTTAGGCCCCTTAAAAAAGGAGACAATCACTCTGCCTAAGCTGGGCTTCTGGGCAGACAGGAGGACAGGATTTATCTTGTAGAGATCAGTCATAATGTAACCCTTTGAGAGACAAAAAAAGCAGGGATCGGGCTCAAGCAGGACCAATAGGACAGTATATGCAACAATACATTCCCCACTAACCTGACTCATACACATTCTTGCAAAATTCATACACTTCGAATGAACCTATTGACCGAAGATATATTTGTACAATAACAATCCACTTGTGCATGACTTTCACTCACAAAATACAATATATTCCCACTACCCTGATTGATACATACCAAATACATTTATATCTGTAGTATTAATACATTCACACTGAACCTGTGGAGGGAACACACATCCATGCAATACGCATTCTCTAGTGCATGTCCATCTATCACCGAATGCAACACATGTCCTTATGACCCAGGAAATCCACATTCACAAGCTGCATGAATCCTAGTGGCTGAAAAATTCATGCAGTATCCAGTCAATTTTTCATGCTTACCCACACCGAGAATCCAGCATAGCAGAGATTAATTCACATACATTGATTGTACTTATGCACAACATAATGCACTCACACTAACCAATGGCGCACAAATCTACACTCATACTTACACATCTGTTCCGTTTACATGTGCTCCGCTACACATGCATGCAACATTTACAAAAATGTGATCTGATCACGCATTCAGAAAATGGGTGTGCATCGAGGCATTCTGTGATCTAACCCTGGAATACATACATTCAGTTTTGTTTTCTTGAATCGGAAAAAACAATATTGCTCTTCTGACTGGTCAGCTATCTGGATTCGGGCCAAAAGACTGACAACATTGTGAACTCCTTTTAAAAAAAACTTGCATATACAGGTATGCAAGAACTAAAAAAAATAACTAATTGAACCATCCAAACTGAGATCATTGATGCTAGCCTAGTACTCCTCAGTGCTGAATCATAGGGATTCAGCACTAGCAGAGAGTAACCCGCCACACTGCACTGCATCATGGAAACAACAATCCACCATTCTGCACTCCATTCTTCACATAATATATGTAGCCTAGTGAAAAGCATCTGAAAAACTGCTCTTTATGACATCAACCCAATTCACTGACCTGCACTGCATCCCAGGATACTAATCTGCAAGTCTCCTAGCCACCCCCTGAATCCACTCTTGCGAGTAATCATCGCATCGAATCCTCAAAAGGAATGTCCATACTAGCATCATCTTGCAGCCAGTGACTTTCTTGCCTCAAGTTGAGATATAGCCGTGAATGAAAGCCTCCAACATTAACGTTATTTGTAGAGTATGGGTGCTCTCTGAGTAATTCAAGCCCTGTCTCTTTCCCAGATAGCAGCTCAATGTAGACAGACCAGACACAAGGGATGTAGCAGACAACCTTCAAGTGGCATGCACGAATAATACACTTGTCACAGGAAACATGAAAATACAGTGTCTAAAAAGAATGAGCACATTTATTTATATTGAATCTCCTAGTGTTTCCTGGGATTTAGAAGAAGACACAATTATAATAAAAACCGGAACATTAAGAGGATGTACAACAAATTACTCCGGAGGAGAAAGCTTATTTGTGCACTGAAATATGAGGTCCTTTATGTGCAGAAATGAAAAATAAAAAACGGTAAGAAGGAAGGCAATCAGAGAAGTCATTAGCGATCTATCAGGTCCTAACATTGTGCTGCATGCGGTTCACAGTAGTTTGAGACTGAATCAGCCTATAAAGAATTACTTTAAAAAGAATAATTAATAG
Source organism: Lissotriton helveticus (assembly GCF_964261635.1). Classification (NCBI taxonomy): domain Eukaryota; kingdom Metazoa; phylum Chordata; class Amphibia; order Caudata; family Salamandridae; genus Lissotriton; species Lissotriton helveticus. The sequence continues at coordinate 877,717,783 of NC_136071.1, read as the reverse complement.
CAGAGGTAGCGAGACATACGCATTTGACAAATTCTTCTTACAGCAGTAATGGACTCTAATAAGATCTGTACTTCGTAAAAAATAATAGCAATTATATAGATCTTGGAAAAACTCGATTAGAAAATATTTCGCATTCCGAAAAATTCGACCAGAAAAATATTTAACCTTGTTTGATCAAGAAAGGCATTCTGGAAGCAATAAGTTCAAACAACAGGATATTCAAACAGTTTATTTAGATAAACAAACAGCAACATTTTACATCATACCAAATATATACCTGCTTTACAAAGTGTGAAATAAATGAATCAAAAATACTATTGTGCGCACAAGTGGCCATGCATACACTATGCTGCCACAGAGCTCACTCCACAAAACGTCATCTATCGGCATGTGTAGGTGGAGTATTCCATCCTGTCACAAAGATTTACAACTGTTTAACGAATCCACAAAACTCCAGGGCATATTCTCCGATGTTCTCAAAGTGTACGTCAGTGTATGATAATCACGCACGTTTCTAACATTCGCCTGAAGTTCCTACCTCCGACATATTTAGGCGTTGTAAAAAATCGACATGCTAAATGTTAGGAAAGTATAATAATTTAAAAATTTACATTTCTAGGCCTGGCTAGACATTGTAACATTCCACCTTCAGTTAGTGGTTCCATATTTCAGGCCTCTCAAGTTCTCATGGCTAACAACACATTAGGATATTTAATGATTTCACCGGTCGAGATGTCACGTGATATTTAACATCAATGACAACACAGGACGCAACGTCACTACAATGACAATAGAATAGCAGCAAAACCTTATTGACGTAAAGGAAAGGCTTACACGACTAGTGGGACAGTACACTGATGATCCTGAAACTGGCACCTTCAATCAACTTAAAAGATCTGTAGGGAGGTTTCAAAGACCTGTAGGGAGGTTTCAAAGACCTGTAGGGAGGTTTCAAAGACCTGTAGGGAGGTTTCAAAGACCTCTACATAGGTTTCAAAGATCTGTAGGGAGGTTTCAAAGACCTGTACGGAGGTTTCAAAGATCTGTAGGGAGGTTTCAAAGACCTGTAGGGAGGTTTCAAAGACCTGTAGGGAGGTTTCAAAGACCTGTAGGGAGGTTTCAAAGACCTCTACATAGGTTTCAAAGATCTGTAGGGAGGTTTCAAAGACCTGTACGGAGGTTTCAAAGATCTGTAGGGAGGTTTCAAAGACCTGTAGGGAGGTTTCAAAGACCTGTAGGGAGGTTTCAAAGACCTCTACATAGGTTTCAAAGATCTGTAGGGAGGTTTCAAAGACCTGTAGGGAGGTTTCAAAGACCTCTACGGAGGTTTCAAAGACCTGTAGGGAGGTTTCAAAGACCTCTACGGAGGTTTCAAAGATCTGTAGGGAGGTTTCAAAGACCTGTAGGGAGGTTTCAAAGACCTCTACATAGGTTTCAAAGACCTGTAGGGAGGTTTCAAAGACCTGTAGGGAGGTTTCAAATACCTGTAGGGAGGTTTCAAAGACCTGTAGGGAGGTTTCAAAGATCTGTAGGGAGGTTTCAAAGACCTGTAGGGAGGTTTCAAAGACCTGTCGGGAGGTTTCAAAGATCTGTAGGGAGGTTTCAAAGATCTGTAGGGAGGTTTCAAAGACCTGTAGGGAGGTTTCAAAGATCTGTAGGGAGGTTTCAAAGACCTGTCGGGAGGTTTCAAAGACCTGTAGGGAGGTTTCAAAGATCTGTAGGGAGGTTTCAAAGATCTGTAGGGAGGTTTCAAAGACCTGTAGGGAGGTTTCAAAGATCTGTAGGGAGGTTTCCCTGCGGTGAAATCACTTTTTGCACCCACAGTGGCAGAGCTCTGCAGATAGCTGTAACTAAACTTCTGGTTCTGTCCATTCACAGTGTGGGACCTCTAGTCTGTCTGCTATTTTACATCTAAAAAGTGCACTAACACTCTTGGAGCATTCAATTCGTTATCTGATACCTGCATAATATACTATAACAATTTATTTTGCAATTTATTTTCACCTAGACTTACTGGTTCACAATACGGTAATCCAAATGAATTGCTCCGGATGCTAAAGGACAGTTCCTCTTCCATTACTGGAATGGTCCTTTGACGTCCCTAAAAGCCACGTTCAAACAGGCTTCTGGAGGGAATCAGTGCAGCTTGCAGTCCCTTTTTTCTGTAGCTGGTCGCTGCTGAATTACAAATTCAACAAACCTGGCAGATTTGGCAACGTCAATAGGTATGCTTGTAGTTGAGAATGCAAGGCAGACCAATTGACAGTTCTAGCTTTAATCAACCCAATACAAAGCACAGTGCACACTAATAGAAACTGACAACCTCTTTTGGCATAGATGAACATCAGATGATATTTAATTGCAACCAATAGTTGGTTCTGTATTTCTCTGATGATTATTCTTATTTTCGAACAAGTTCAACAAGATGAAAAATGGTAAACCACAGGACAAAAGGTCTCATTTAGATTTTGGATGAGTTGGCAACATCATGCGCTCCCAAACCTAAGGTTTGCCCACCTCCATTAAATGTGGGTGTGGGGCCTGATTTGAGGCAGTGGAACCTCAGTTAGCTTTTACTGGCAGCCAGTCTGTCCCAGTGCTGTCGATCAATGTGCATTGGAAAGCGCACCCTATTTGGAATTGTCCTTCTGGCGTACATTTTTTTCCATATGGAAACTCTAGGAACAGTTTGGAAGTCCTGAGAGGAAACAATACAAATAATAAACGTGTTGGGAGGAAACCCGCAACGCATCACAGCCATTAGTTTTTTTCTTTTTTAAGAAACAGATCCCTATTTTCTAAATTTGTTTTTGAAAAACAAACTTGTTTGCAGAGCGGCAAAAATAACACTGTAACCCACTTGCTCTACATACTTCTCTGCTTTCTTATTCACATACTGCACTGGCATATGCATACGAGGCAGTGGGATTACTGCTAGGAAGGCGGGAATGCTATAAAATGGTTGATGGTCCTCCACCAGGGAAGAAGAGGCCATGCCTTCTGAAGTCCTGGCGGTATGGCCCACCACCTGCCAAGGTCGAATTGAATTCTTAAGACTGTTTAAACAAACCAGGGCTTCTCCAAAGGACACTTTTTATGAACAATGATGATGCCATAGACACAAATATCCCTTTCAAAAAGTCAAATAACACTCTTAAGGGATTGGGTACGGGTCATAGAAGATATCAATGGCCTTATGCAGAGACTATGGGTCTTGGTGACACAGGGAGTGTTGTTCACTGAGGCTGAGGGGACACTAGGACACAATCCCTCTTTTCAACTCACTCATTGTTTCACTTCCTGCTTTGCATTTCCACCCTTTTCTCTCCCCTACTTACTCTCAACTTTACCCTTACCCTTCTTTCCCCATGTACTTCTTACCTCTTTTCCTTCCTTCCGCCCCCGTGTTTTGCACCTTCCTTCTCTCATCTGTCTTTTCCCCTGCAGCACTTTGGAACCTGTCACATAACTGTTGTAGATGATTTCACCACTGTAGTTTACTACACCTGTAAATGATTTATGAGTAGCAGAAAGCACATGCCAAAAAACACATGCCAAGTGGAAATGTACTTTAAGGACACTGCTTATCCAGAGAAGTTGTCACTCTCTTGTCACTGGACCTATGACCTATTCAGCATTCCCTCATCTTGCCTAGTATTGAGAAGCTGGAAAGTCCTACTAAGTATTAGTAACGTGCTCCTCAGCACAGTATTCTACTCTGCGTGAGTTGAACTTTCATCCACAAAGCACTTCCTTTCACCAAGAGAAACTACTGTCCTCCTTTCAAAGTATTGACATGACTCGCTGTTGATGGAATCTGATTGGAGTAGCGGGAATGAGGCTATTTCCCCTCAAACTCTAGCTGGAAGGCTGCCAACTGGTACTTCCTGTTACATCTAAACTGCCTGTTAGTACCGGAAACCCTATGTTCCCAACAACTGCAAGATCGATGACTGTGTTCACCCTAAATGCATGTATGTGGAATGCCCCAGCCTTCATGTATCGATGGCATTGGCTTTGCAGGCAGTTATAGAACTTTCTGGTAGCTGTCTCACTTTTTCCTCCCTTACATGCCCAGCCATGCATATTCCTGTGCTCGACCTTGTATAAGCGGGAGTTGCTCGGATTATGTCTGGGTATGATCAAACAATGATACAATGCAGCAAAGAGCAGCCCTTTCCTTTTTCCCCAGGGTAGATCCAGCAGGTCATACTGTAGCCGGCAAGAAGGAACACCAGCTAGCCCTGCTCATGTGACTCTACAGTCATGGTTTGTGCCCGTGAGCGCCCATTTAGGCAGTGGGCCTCTCCATTAATGATCACACCTTCCCCGGGCAAAAGCCCACTTGGATATAGTGGTTGCTTCTTTGGAATCATGAGGACCCACCAGTGGACACCAAGTTGATCAGGGTCATACAACTACCAATGCTGCTGCTAAAGCACATACACAAAAATAAGGAAGACCAAGTAAGAGCAGGAGGCATTCAGTGCCTACTCCAGCTGAGTTATTATGGATAAGTATTTATTCATTTATTCCCTGATTGGACTCACAAATTTAGAATTGAGTTGCATCTGACAAAAGATAGTCCAATTGCTCCTGGTTTTTGATGAAATGTTTTAATTGTGAGAAAGTTTTAGTGAACTATTGAACTATCAAATATGTTATTTATTTTTAATTTTACAATTTACCAAATGTAAGTGATAAATGACATTATCGGAACATAAAAGGGTTTTGCTACAATTCAGCATGGTGCTAGTTCAGTATTGTGATAAAACCAACCTGCAGAGTATTTGGGGCTATTAACTGAAATTATGGATGCAGGAAAAATAAATTGGGTTTCATTTCCGATAGGTGAAAGACTCAAATAATAAACACAATCCCTGTTAGGGTGAACAGCAAAAAGTTACTAAATTAACCTGTGGTTAGCCCTCTGATAGCATGGCACAAAAGCAGCCATAACTAGTGTACAGGCAATGTGTAAAGCATTTATGCAATACACATAGTATTAAAGTGAAATACAACACAAGAGAAACCATGCACCAAATTAGAAATATAAAGTACATTTTAATAAATAAGAGTGAAATCTAGTGCCAAAAAGAACAAAGTGCCAAATGTGTGCATCTAGGGGCGCAGGACAGGGTCAAAGCCAAAAATTAGGACTGACCGCAATGGGAGTGTGGGTCGAATGAAAAGGTAGGAAGGGGTCTGGCCTAGACTTAACTTCGGAAGTTCCTGAGACAGCAGAGTCTCAGCAGGGCCAGGCATCAGCTGTATCCAAGTATGAGTTATCGACAATGGGGAACTACTAGACAAAGTATAGGTGGAGCCATTAACAATGGCGGGAAAGGTTCAGTGCTGGAAAAGCTGGATTTTCAGGCAGAAGAGGTCGTCGTTATTGATGGGATGTTGGTCGTCAACGACCCCATTGCAACTTTTTACCTTCTGACTTAGAAGCTTTTCTGCAGCTTGAAATACTACACTGGGACGATGTTGCAGGCTGTAGCCGAAGAGGACTCCATGAGGCATGACACTGACTTTGAGAGGACCCGCTGAAAAGGATTTGCAGCTGTGGAGAAGAACGAAGCAGGAGCTGCAGCAAATTCAATCCCACCTGCACCTTCATAGGATTGGCTAGCAGATAGGTACCGGTCTCCTGTCAGTTCTCTGAGCAGTTTATGCTGGAAAAATGTCTAAATCCCAGGTTTTGGGTTTTGGTGGGACTTAGATACTTTAGCAGCACACCAGGGGTTCAGTACCCAGGGTGAAGGGGGGGAGGCACTTCTTGGGGGCTAGGACTCACTCCAGCATGAAACAGCAGGAGCAGGCAGGTATGTTGCAGGGTCTTGGCAACTTTTGTGTCTTTTTAGCTCGCACACAAGACCATCAGCTAGCTCTTTGAGTCACTCTGGTGGTCCTAGGTTCAAGGAGCGGGCCCGTTCTTCCTTCCTCAAGCAGTTGGACAGCAGGGAAGTCCTTCCAGCAGCAAGGCAGCAAAACAGGCCTTTTTTTGAGTCGTCCACTGGTCCAGAGGAGATCTGTTTTGGGATCTGCGAGTGCCACCTTTTATCCCAGTGCCAGCCTTTGTGTGGGGGCAACACCTGGCCTACTGACTTACCCTTCCTGGGTTTGGTTCCTAAACGTATGGGGTGACAAAAGGCTAGTGTCAAGTCCTTTGTGTATGCTGCCTGCCAGCAATGTCTCTTGAGGTGTAATTCAGGGCTCTGTACAACTCCTCCCACAGCCATCCTGCCAAACCAAAGTACATTTTGTTCCCAAGTCTGCGAGGAATGCACACCCACAGCAGGAGAGCCATCACAAACATATGATCCAGTACACTGGCTGTAAGGCACACTGGTTTAGGCACAGAACATTTATACTTCTAAAAGTGTGATTTTCATAATTGTGATTTAAAATTCATTCAACTTTACCATTGAAGAATATTTTAAATTACAATTCATTTGAGTGTAAACATCATTTTCCTACCTGCTCTCAAACTTACTTTATTACTTATTAAGTGTAATAAGTAAATCCAATGTTAGTCAATGGGGGAGATAGTCCTTACAATAGTGAAAAACGACTTTAGGAGTTTTTCACTATTAGGACATGTAAATCAAACCCACATGTCCTATATTTAAAATTAATGCACCCTGCCCTAGGAGGATTTAGGGCTCACCTTGGGGGAGACCTCCAAGCATTAAAAAGTAAGGTTTAGCCAGGTCAAAACTGCAGTGTACAGCTGCACTACAGGCTTCAATGGAAGGCCTGAGACATGTTTTAAAGTGCTACTTTAGTGGGTGGCATGATGTGTGCTGCAGGCCCACTAGTAGCATTTAATTTACAGGCCCTGGGTACATATAATGTCATTTTCGAATGACTTCAAAGTAAATCAAACGTGCCAATTAGGCGTACTCTAATGTTACCATGTTTTCAGGAGAAGGTACAAATACATTTGTACTAGTTAGCATTGGTAAAGTGCACATAGTCCTAATGCCAAGAAAAACACATTCAGGGCTATCACCCAATGGTATCTGAACTAAAAGCATGTTTTCTAGCATAGCCACTTGGAAGGACCTAAGCTGCTGAGGTTCTCTGTGGTCTAAAGCTAAAGCAAGTTTTCTCCACATTTTTTTGCTTCCCTCTCAAATCATCCCCACTGAACTAAATCTCTTAAACCTGGACACTGATGTTATTAGCCAACCAAAGATAACCTAGTGTGAAGGGGCTGAGAGATTTACAGAATATGTTTATCTTAAGAGAAACATATTGAACTTTGGATGCTGTGCTTAGAACATTATCATGTTGGATTTAGATGATACTAGATTACAGAAACCATAATGCAATGAATGGGAGAGTGGTAGTGGGAAGTAACTGGCATAGTACTACATAACACAAAGGTCACATTGCAGTAATATTTTTTGCACTGTACCTTTGCACATATTTTCCTCAAATGTCAACGTTGTGAACAGAACGCGGGCACCAAAACTCCAAGGACAGCAAGTTGGCTGGTTGGACACATCTTCTCCTTCTTTCCATAACATAACTGGTAGGAATAGAATAATAAACGTACAGCTGATCTTTCAGCTGGAATGCTTCTTTGAAGAAAGAGATAGGTAGAAATCAATTTCCTACACTGCTTGACCAGCCCTAACTGTGGCTCTCTACTAACATTAAGAAAGAAAAACATCCTCTACACCAACTACAAAGAACATGGTGGTATAGCTATGGTGGAAATAACAGGCTTTGTGTACCAAGGCCTGCTCAGTAACCATGTCAAACGTCTCTAGAACTGAAATAAACTTTTATTTCACTGGTCAAATCTTTGTTTTCTCAAATAGCTCCAGATAAGTTTTTCAAGGTATCAATAGACCATTTTTACTTAGTATGAATAAATAAGAAGTTGTATTTGAGGACCACTTCCCCAAGAGAATATGCTATTGTGCATTTTTGATATTACAAATCTGCCTTGTTTCATATTTGTATAATACATACTCTTTTGAACTTTTTAAAACCCTTTTTGAAGACTGGATGCACACAAGAGCGCCCTATGGACCCTGCTGGGCAAAATGTGTGCAGTTCTTTAAAGATACCGGTCTCTTCACCATTTTTAAAACCTTAACGGAGCACTTACTGAGCCCCAGCAAGTGCAATTTCTTTAGTGAAGATGTCTCAATTAAGGAAACCTACCTTGAACCTGCAGGGAATATCTGCGATCTGCCATATGGTGCTGCTACACTATTCAACTAAATGTCTAGAAAATTAAATTACCACTCGGACACAGCATTTCATTGACCATCACTTGCAGGTGCTGGATGATCTAAGAATGAAAGTAGACGGATGTGGTTTTGGAGCATTGATGTTGCTGTTGTAGTTCACTGCCTTTGGAATAATTGATCACCCCTTCTTTTTCCCTCATGTCTTAGAGTTCGACATAGGAGGCACAGTCTAAAGTCAATCTTTTCCCACATCTTCTACTCAATCGGATGTTTCTGTCAGATAGGAAGTCTATAAAGACCCCATCCTCTAACCTTATTGTTTAATACATTATCTCCAGCCTCTAGTCTCCCTGCTTCACTACTAGTGAGTACTTATTAAAGCTTTTGGGTGGCACGAAGTTCCCTCTGAGTTTGAAATTAGAGCTATTAATCAACAGCTTAGATTTACCTGAGTGGCTGTTGGCTGGTGAAAATAAATTATGTTTTAAGCTGAACTGCAGAACCTGTAAACAAATGTTCACGCAAAGGAATCATTTCTGTGAGCACAAAATATTGGCTCCCCTACATGGGATCCTGCCATCATCCACATTCACAGTAAAAAATCAAGAACAAATTGTAGCAGCTGTCAAGAGTTCATTTCTCCTTTATAGCACCTTTGCAGTGCATGCATTTATCTCTTGCAGACTACACTATGGCTCTTTCAACTGCCAGGGCATTCCTGCTTCTTCCAGCCCCCGTCTGCAGTACAAACCAGCCAGTATACAATGCTGGGAGAATTCTATTTAGAGTTTCAGAAAAGTGAACTTTTTACTCCTAACCCCTAACCCATGCTCCTCTCCAGGTGAAGGTCACGTCCAAGGTTGCTTGTGTTGTTTACAGAAACTTCTATAGTTCTGGCACAGCCTTTCCATCTCAGTAAGAAAACAAATCTGTGAATGTTGGGTTAGTGGCACACCGAGATCTGCCAACAAAACGCTCTCTCAAATATAACCAACCAGATAGGAGACACTTTGTGATAGGTCTTAAAAGATCATGGAGTCAAGCTCTTGAACCCATACCAATCTATTTTAGAGATGAGCATCTAACATTCGAAAGCACTGAAAATATGGCGCTTGACACCTCCAAAATAGTCAGGAGCTGGAGAAAGGATTCCACCCCACCCAACCCAAAACCCCACTTCCTCCCAGGGAAGTTCAATTTACAGCATCTTCATGAGCTGAGAGCTGCAACAAGTACTGGAGAACTCTGGCAGGAGAAAGAGCCTGCGCTGCCGGCGTGTGGTGCGGAAGCCTGACTTCTCCGAGTAGGATCAGAACTTACAGAAATTGCAGGTGCTTATGCTGACGGTTCTTGCTACGATGCTAAATGCTTCTTTGCTGCAGGGGCGGGTAAGACTTGAACTAGGCCTATTGGGCCCCGAGGGACTCGCTACTTACAGCAGTGCAGTACCATAGACATTTTTTACTAATTCCTGAAGAGTCAAAGGGGAAATCACAAGTAAGGCCTATAAGTGAGCATTCTTTGGATGTGGCCACTTGGGAATGGGGAACAACCTAGAACATGTTACATGGAACAGGGATTTGCTTAGAGCCTCAAAGTCAATTGTTGTTGCTTTTGAATAGTATATTCCTTTGGATGGGTAAAGTCAGAAATAAAATACTTATTTTTCCTATAAAAGCAAGTATTTGACAAGACATTGATTTGCTCTTTGAGTAATGAGTCGTGTTCGCTTACCTGTATCTGTACTCCCTCCCCATATCCCCCCCCCCCGCACCGAGGGAGCCTACACTGCTCATCCACAGCTACCATTGAGAGTCAGAAGGGGTACTTGGCACAGTTGCTTAGGATCCACAGTAGGTTGGGCTGGGACATCATGTGTAAAAGGTCTCAAACACTACGGTTGGGCCCAGTAGCCCCTGCATGCCCTTTGTCCCTCTGAAAGGGGTTCAGACAGCTTTGCTCTTGAAACTCTTAAACAAACGACTTGATTCTTCTATTGTTTAATCAGCAAATATAGGCCTTGATAACAAGTGTGCTAGTTTATCATGACTGGAATTATAAGTATTGCAAAGTTTACTTAGTGTGGTTCTTATCTGGAGTGTTGGGACAGAAATGTTCCCTAAATGTTCCCTTCATGATGTACATTTATGTTCTCCTGCCTTGAGTGTCTGACAGCGTGTATCTGGTATCCTGGATTTGATTTGGGCCCGAACCTCACACAATGTAGTGTGTGTGAAGCCTAGGCCTGTCACTTTACAACTGTAAGGTCCTGGACATGCCTTGGACATGGAGGGACACAACAAGTGTGCTTTGTTTGTTTGACAGTGGGCTACCATTCCTGTAATGGGTTTAGCAAGTAGAAAGGTTGGAGACAGTGAATGCAGGATGGGGATATACACCCACATGCATCATCCCGGCCGTTTGCGAATTCTAAATTGCGAAAAATAGCGAATCGCAATTTAGAATTCGCAAAACGGGATGCATGAATATTTTCTAATAATATTAGCGATTCGGTAAAATTCGCATTTTTTACCGAATCGCTAATTTTATGCTAATTCTAATTTACTAATTCGCATTTCCCATTGATTCCTATGGGCCAAAAGGCCCATAGGAATCAATGGGAATTGCGAATTCGCAAATTAGAATTCGCATAATCTTCATGCATTCCATGGGTGCAGGGGGGGGTCCAAAGGACCCCCCACTGCACCCCTGAAATGTATTTTTAAGTGGATGTTTCACACACACATGTCCTATGGACATGTGTGTCTGTAACATGCAAGTTTTAAAAATGCTTTTTTTTGCTTTTTTAACAATTTTCGCAAATTAACACGAGGGTCAACCTCGTGTTAATTTGCACTTCCAATTTTCAAATTCGCTATTTTTAAAAAAATGATGCATTGCATTTAAGGAATCGCACAAATGCGATTCCTTAAATGCATTCGCCTTTTTTAGAAATGCTAAAAATAGCGAATTATGCACAAAAGTTTGATGCATCCCAAAAACGGATTTTGCATTCGCAAACGGCCGATTTTTCCGAATCGCACCGTTTGCGAATGCAAAAAACGTTGATGCATGTGGGGGATTGAGTCCTTAATCACAACCGGACAGTGTATCCTTACAACAATTTCAAAAGACAAAATAATGAAACATAAGTTGCTATATCATGTATGCCTTTTTACCCATATATGTATCTTCAAGGTATGTAGATGTGAAGTTAAGAATAATAAATCTGTACCTCCCTCTGTGCACTTACCTTTCAATATTTTGTTTTGCGATATTCTGTCCCGTGGAGAGTCTGTACTCAGAATTCCTAACTGCAATCATAGCAGCATATTAATTTTGTGAATCAGTAGTTGTGATCTTTTGATCTGCGTCACTGGAGTGTAGGCTTAATGGCCCACTCGTTTAAAGAGTTCTGCATCAATGCACTAACCCAGGTCCTGGCGCTAACATCCTACTGCATGTTAAACATATGCTTATACATCCTACTGCATGTTACGCATGTGCTTACAAGTGTAGCTTTTGTTGCTCGAATGTGAATGTACCTTGAAAAAGCAAAATACAACAGGCGTTTGGCAAAACAAGAACAGTTGGTTTAATCAAACTCTTTGGCCGGGAAAACAGTTATAGAGTTGGGGTCTGAGAACTGTCTCAAAGTACAATCTGAGCGATAATTCAGACATCCTTTTTAGGGTGAGGAATGCAGGCCAAGTCATGGACTCATAAATTACTCCCATCTGATCAACAAATGCAGGTGGGTCTTTAGCTTGCATGGACACAATGAGGGCCAGTATGTAACATGCGCAGATGTCTGGAATGAAATGAAATGAAACGTACACTTGTAAAGCGCGACTGCTTGGCTCTAAGATGGCGGCGCCTGCAGAACACCCGTACCACTGACACTGCCTGATCACCTTGCGAGCTGCTGACCCTCTGCATCATCTGGTGGGTCGCTGGGCCCACCTGCTGTGGCTCAGACTGTGGAGCGCCGGTGCCTGGCTGCCGGGGAGGTGAGGTGGACTGCCCCTAAACGCTTGCTCCCGTTGCCTGATCAGGAGAGCGTGACCCCCTGGGGAGCTGTCTGAGCCACGGCGGTGGGTGATCTGCGGTGCTCCCGTGCGGTGGGGGCCCCGTGGCGGCTGAAGATAACCCGCGGTGGACCTGCAACGACGGGAGAGTTGAGATGGTGCCCGCGTCCCAGCGGAGTTCTATCCCCCCCAAGCCCTGCTACGTGAATTGGTGCAGAGAGGTCGCGGCTCTCGAGAACTGCAGGAAATACTACCCGGGAGAGACCGACGGAGGGACACACGCTCAGGGAGGTGAGGGGGCGGCAAGGCAGTGAGAACGGGATTGCTCGGGGACCGTCTTGTGGATCCTGCGCCCATCCCCCATTGCGGGTTTGTGTTTAGGCGGGCCCCGCATATGGGAGAGAAGACTGCTGGGCATCACTGCTGTGCCTTGCAGCCGTATGGGGTCCGTGATGAGTGCGTGGGAACGCTGGAGCACACACTGAGGCTTGGGGGACTTTGATCACTGGAGTGCTTGTGGCGGTGCGGGGTTGACACAAGGAGAGCAATATGTGACGAAGATCAACAAGCTAGACTATCAAAGACATTGTGCAGGCGCAGTGGAGGGGTGCTGAATAGGACTTGGAGCGACCTAGGTGTGCTGGTGCCTCCCCCTCCCACCTCTGATATCGGGCCTCAGAAGCACGACCCGACTGTGTGGAGGATCTCTCGATAGCCTGTGGTGCTGCTGTCTTGGGCTCTGTAGTACTGTGCTGCTAAGGATGTCTGCAGACCTATGAAACTGCGCTCACAAGCTACCCCAACGGTGTGGGAGTGGTGCTGCTGTCCTGTGGGAACCGTGGGCTGCTGCTGGTGGGACTACTAGTGACGCAAGGCCTGAGTGAGGGATCGCGAACGTCTCAGCCTCTGGACAGGGAACTAATCTTGGATTGGTACTATACTGGTGCTCCCACTCCACTTGATTGGTCCGGGACTGCTGAGGACTCAAGCAAACTCAGAGCGGGGATACTGCAGAGCCCGCGGCTGTGGGATACATTGGGCGACTACTGGTGGTTCCGGCGGATCTCGAGGGGAAGTGTTACAGGCCCTTAGACAATAAGACACACAGGACACCATGGGGCGCACTAGAACAAAGCAGCAGGACTCACATGCTTTGGAGACTACACCCATCGGAGATGAACAGAGTCTCACTGCCCGCATTCTCCAACAAGACAATACAGCCCCCAGGCAGGAGATACGTGCCTCTGTCTGTTCAAACCTTATGCACCTTATGCAACCTTCCCCACTCTCCGCTCTTACTCTTTCCAGCTTCTGTCCTCGGCCCTCACATGCCCTTGCCCTTTGTCCTCACCCTGTTTTGCTGTGAACCTTAGACCAACTTCCTTTCGTCTCTATGGTTGTCTCTTCCCTTATCCTCACTCCCTCTCCTCCCCTACCCCCCACAACTTTCTCTCGCCTTTCACTCCTCCCCTAATTGTATTGCTGATTGTTTGATTTAATGTTTACTTGTTGATCTTCTTCTAGTACATTGTTGAACAACATTGTTGCACTTCCTGTCGTCTCTCCTATCGTCTCCTACCACATCCTCACTCTATTTATGTCTCTCCCTCCTCTCTCAATGTTTTGAGACTGAACTACTTTGTCTGATGCCCGATGGAGCTACTTGGTTTAGCTATAGGGGAGATGGGCCTTGGATTCCCTCCTTGGTCGTCACCTACCCAGTCGGTCTTTAGGCAGACTTCTTTTCGTCTCTCCTTATTGTCTCTTCCCTAGCCCCTATTCTCTCTCCCCTGAATCTCTCCCCTTGCCTGCTACTCTGCCTACCCCCTGTCCTTTGTGCCCTTTTAACTAAGCACTGCTTCTCCCCTTGTTGGGTAAAGATCCAATATTTATACTCTGGAGTCTCAGCTAACCCGCTGAGTGAGTCCACTGTGGCAAGGGAGCCACTCACACTTGAGGTATGGTATGGCACCCCTTGCCAAAGCACTCCCTTTCCCCTTTTTGGGGAAGGATCCAGTATGTAGGCCTTGGAGTCTCGGAGACCTCTCTGAGAGAGTCCACTGCGTAAAGGGAGCCTCTCACAATAGAGATAGGGAAGGGATACCACTTCCCTTGGGATCACAGCTTACTGGACTTTGGACGTTGCCTTGACCCGTCTACCGGTTTATGTCCCCGTCACCCTTCCCCTCTTCTCCCCATGCTGTGTCTCTCACCCTCCCCCTCCCCTCCTCTTTCCCACCTTCTTTATCTGTCTACTTCCCCTACTCCAACCCCCCCTGAATCTCTCACCTTGCCTTCTTTTCCCCTTACGTATGTGTGCTTATTGTTCTTCTCGACCGTACAAGTAACTTTGTTGCCATGCTCTAAGAACTGTGTAACCTTTGTAACGATGTAACCTGTAACTATGATCTGATGCTCATGTAAAGCGCTCTGATACCTCCGGGTCTAGCCAGCGCTATATAAAACTTTTAAAATAAAAAATAAATAAAATAAAAATAAAAAAAAATATTGCTGCCCTGGGGCGTCCAAGCGCTGACGGATCGTTGTGGTCGCCTAACAAAGTATGAAGCGGGAGAAGAGTTAATGGTGAGCATTAAAAAGAAAAGTCTTCAATTGCTTCCGAAAAGAGGACAAGTTGGGGTTAGACTGAGGAGAAGGGGAAGTGTGTTCCACAGCTTGGCGGCATTGTAAGAGAACATCCTGCCGTCAGCTCTTGCTCTTTTTATTCTAGGGACTGTGGCCAGGAAAGCCTGGCTAGAGCGAAGATTTTTGCTGGGGTGGTACTGTGTTATTAGTTTGCGGCTAATTGCCGGTCCTGTGAGCCAAAAGGCCCGATGGGATATGCACATCGCCTTAAAGGCAATTCTTTGCCGTACCGGCAGCCAGTGCAGGCTGCTCAGCCCAGGTTTAGCTGACAGTCTACGGGGCACCTGGAGCATTGTGCGAGCCGCGCAGTTTTGGACTATCTGTAACTTACGTAGTGTGAAGTCCGGGGCACTGAGATACAGGACATTGCTAAAGTCCAGTCGGGACTGGATCAAGCCCTGGACGGCCACTTGCTTGGCTTCCATAGGTAGGAGTGGGAGGACTTTTTTCATCATCCTAAGGAGGGCAAAGCAGGTTGCGGAGAGTTTATTGGCCTGGGTGTTAAAGGACAGGTCTTTGTCCAGCCAGACCCCTAAGCTTTTTATGTTGTCCTTGGGTGCTGGAGGGGTACCTAGGCATGAGGGCCAGAAGGAGTCAAAGTGTGTAGGGGTTGGGGGGCCCAGGAGCATCAGCTCTGTTTTATCCCCGTTAAGTTTAAGGGAGGATGTCGTCATCCATCCTTTTACTTCCTCCAGGCATTTTATTAGCCCCGATGTCGTTGATTGGCCATCCTCCTGCGCCAGGGAGACCACTAGCTGCGTGTCGTCCGCATATGAGATGATTTTAATGCCATACGGATGGAAAACCTCAGCCAGTGGTCTCATATAGATGTTAAATAGCGCAGGGCTTAAGGAGGAGCCCTGTGGGACCCCACAGCTCAATGGTCTGCTCGCGGAGACCGTATCTCCCTCGAAGATCTGGAAAGACCTATCGCTCAGAAATTATTTGAGCCAAAGCAGGACCCTGCCTGATACTCCAACATCCAAGAGGCGGCTCAGCAAGGTGTCGTGGCTGACCGTATCGAATGCTGCGCTCAGATCAAGGAGGACCACTGCCACTGATCCCCCTTGATCTAAAATCCTTTTGGTTTCCTCGGTTACTGCTAGCAGGGCGGTCTCCGTCCCGTGTCCTGGTCAGAAGCCCGTCTGGGTGGCATCCAACAGCTGATTGTTCTCGAGAAAGTCCATCAGATGGATATTGATGTGCTTTTCGAGAATTTTGCTCACCCAGGGGAGCAGGGAGATCGGGCGATAACTGCTAAAATCACCGGGATCTAGGTTCGTTTTTTTGAGCAGAGCACGGACCATAGCCTGTTTCCAGGCAAGCGGGACAGTACAAGAGGTGATGGAGGCGTTCAGGAGGTTCAAGTGGAGAAGTGTGGCTCACTGGTTAGAGGAGGCAGACCCGGACGCTGAGATCAGACCCGGGACCAGGGTTCAATTCCCGACGTGGCAGGGTCTTGAGCCCAAAATGTCCACGGACTCGGTAATTATCGCTTCGGTGCCTACTCAAATCACAGGTTCACACTCTGCAACTCTGGGCAATAGCTTGCTTAATCTCCACTACGGCCCCCCACGGCGGGATGCCTGGCTTTCACCTTGGGGATACCCAGTAGGGGATATCTCACAGGGAAAAACCAGGACGGGTTCCCAATGCAAAGCGCTTTGAGACCTGGCGGTGATATTGTGCTATATAAAAACCCATCCATCCATGATGGTAGGCAGAACGACCTGAATTACCGACATCATTACCTCTGTTGGGGCTGGGTCACATGGTGACCCAGATTTTACTTGGCGGGCTAAAGAATCCAGAGACTCATAATTTAGTAATGGAAAGTATTCCAGAATTGCCCGGGGTTGAGGTGAAACTTCCATTGGGTTCACCTGACCCTGAACCATGGAGACCGGTTCTATAGTGGGGAAGGAGGAGTATATTTGGTGAACTTTTTGATGGAAGAATTCTACCAGCTCATTGGAGTGGGCTATGGTTTTACCGTAATACGTAATAGGGGGGGAGGTTTGGTAAGGCTTTGCACTATCTGGAAGATTTCCTTTGGTTTAGATTTAGCTCGTATAATTTTTTCAGAGAAATAAACTGATTGGGCGGTTTTTGCCTCATCCTTGTAGGCTCTAATTGCGTCTCTATATTGGGTCTTCTCATCCGAGGAGTAATCCAGACGCCACCGTCTTTCTAATATCCTGCAGTGACGTTTCTTTTCCCTGAGGGTCTCAGAGAACCAGGGGGCAGTTTTTCGTGCCTGCCTCATCGCGACTTTGCGAAGGGGGAGAGTGGCCTCAATAGACTTCGCAATCCAATCTTCATATTCTCGATTGGCTGTGCATGGGTCCTCGTTATGGGGGGGACGGGAGGCCACAAGGCTGTTAGACCAAGAGTCTACTGGGAGTCTGGCCCAGTTTCTGGAGTTCCTTACAGTGGGAGTGGGAAAAGGTGACTTGCGTGTGGTCCAGGTGAGGGGAACAAGCGAGTGGTCAGTCCAAGGAAGACGGATTGGTCGCCCGACCCTGAGCTCTGTGCAGTTGCTAAACACTGGGTCCAAGAGGTGACCTTTGACATGGGTGGATGAATCAACCCGTTGATCTAGCTGCAGCGCCGCTAAATCATCTGCCAGTTCCGTGGCAGTATGATCGAGAGTGAGTTCAAAGTGAAAATTGAGGTCACCTAGTAGTGTATAGTTGGAAGCGGTTGTAACCCGTTCGGCCAAAATAGCTGGGAGGGATTTTTGGAACTGCTTTGGGGGGCCAGGCGGCCGGTATACAAGGGTGCCTGAGAAACAGTTGTTAGGAGAGAATTCAATACTAAATGCGAGACTCTCGCAATCTGGGATTGATTCAGAAATGGCTCGGCACCGATACTGCTCTTTATATATTATTGCCAGGCCTCCTCCTCTCCCTGCAACCCGGTCCTTCCGTATAATTTAGAAGCCCGGGGGCAGGGCAGTCACTATGACAGGATCAGAATCTGGCATCAGCCAGGTTTCTGTTAAATAGACTACATCTGGCAAGTGCTCTTCCAACATAAGGGCGACTTCCGTACTGTGTTTTACTAGAGAGCTACAGTTTAAGAGCAGCATGCTGTAGTCCTGAATCCCGCCATAAGGCTGATTAATATTTAGGTTCTGTTTGCACACTGGGCAGACCGCAGGCAGATCCATAACTGAAAGTGAGTGCAGACAATCTTTTTCCCCGGTAGTCCTCATACTGAGGAGGGATTCCTCACTGTAATATCTTATCTGTGCAGGTCGGGATGCAGGGGTTATGGCCCTAGGTCCCGACTGGTCGTGGATGGGCGCAGACGGGCTTGCCTTTGGCGCGCCTGCTGCGCCGTCGGGGAGTAGTGAGCATTTATAGAAAAGAAAAGGGAATGAGGAGGGTGGGAGTCAGCCAATGACTGGAGCGCTAACCCTGCCGCCCCCCTCCAAGATGGCGTCCTCCCCTGTCTCGCACCGGCACCTAATCGGCCGTGCAGAGAGTAGGGTTCAGGAGCGGAGTTTAGCGAGGTAGGGACTACGTGCAAGGTACAAATAGAGATGCGAATGGGAGGTTCATGATAACTGCTGTGTCCTGAATGGCTGAGTGTTCCTAACTTCATGTGGCATCTAACTTTATGTGCATACCACTCCAGTCATGTATGCTTTATTGGGGCCAATGTCCCTGGACCATTGAGGTATCGCTGCCTATCTGTGTTCACACCTTTGTTCTGCTGGCTCCATGCCACCCCACCTGTGATCAGTTAATCAGTTGCCTCAGACCTAGGTCGTAATACCTCTCTGACCACAAATTTCTGACTCTGGGTTGATGAAGAGGTCATATCAGGTGTTTGGATTTCAACAACAGTGATGCGATCTTGTTTTTATATTCACATTTATCATTGCTTACATCAACATTGAATTTTTAAATATTAACACTTGTGTGGTGCAGACATTGTAGGTATGAGTGAACCAGAGTAATTGAGGCACGTGGGTTCCATTTTTGAAAACCACTGGCCTGTCAATGTGCACAAAGCAGAGGCGAGGTTGCTAACATACTTAAAGCTGGAGAGAGTAGACCTTGGCAGTAAAGTATGAAAGAAGGGAAAGGGTGCCCTTTATATATTTTAGTAGGTGCTTTCACAGAGAGGGACTGCTAATAAGTCTTTCTGGGCATTCCTGGGCACTGCAATTTGGTAGAAGGTGGGGTTGAGGTGTGACACTGCAGCCTATTGTCAGAGAGTGAAGGGCCCATTTCCTGATCACTGTTCAGTATGGCTGTTGATAGGCAGACACAGAAAGTTCATATTTTTTTGTGCTACTGTTTTAGGTGCTCCAAACTGGAGATAGCCCTGCTGTGTGAAGCCTCACTCTACAGAAAGGCTGTCTCTGGAGCATGCAGTGGACATATTAAAGAAGCACCACCCCAAACTGATTCTGAGTGTGCAGACAGAGAAACCACATCTCGTGTTTGCTTTGTCCATATAAAAGTGAGAGCTACTGAGCCACTTGTTGTTCCAAGTTCTCTTTGACCAAGGAAGGGACTGTTCTGCTGAGGTACTCTGATGAGCACAGTACAACCAGAGCTGGTCTCTCTCTGACAGCCAGTTTCCCAGAGGTGAGGGGACATAATGTAGAATCTGGTCTAGAAGAAAGAGCCGCCACCTTGTCTTGAAGCACCTGCCTTGAAGATAGCCTTTGTGAGAGAGGGAATGACAGTGTCACTCGACACTGCATGAGGAGTGATCATCTATGTTGAGCCAGAAGCAGATTCCTCCGATGATCCGGGTCTATCTACCCAGTGAGACTCAGAAGAGTGGATTTGAGCACAGTCTTTCCCACTGAGCTGCCGGCACTGAGGCATTCTCCTGACATGTTGCCCAAGTTGAAGGCACCCTGGCACTGTCCTGATGTTGTGCATATGTGAATTGTGCAGCATGTGAACATAAAGTTTTCTGTTAGTGGACCAGGACACTGCAAAGTTCTGCTTAAGTGGACTATGCTGCTGTGACAGTCAGGAGTCTGCCAGAGTGGACTGGGCCGATGTGACAACTGACTGAATTTGAGAAGACTACATCTCTACCGCAGTACCATGACCTGACCTGGGAACATGCTGCGTTGTAAAGAGAACCTTGAAGGGGTCCCATGAGATTGGACATTATGGCTCACCATTCAGCTCAGTACACGCCCAAAAGCATGCTTGCAGCCTTTGGGAGACCTGTGAAAATGCTGGAGCCTCCACACCTGCACATAATCTGGACGGTGGGCCCTGCTGCTGCTCCCAGAGCACTTGCAGCTGTTGTATCTGTAGGCATTTTCCCTTTTTGACATGATCACCCACATTTGTTTGGGATGCTTCTGGTTTTTAGGTCGGGCCTAAGCAGTGCATGCGCTATCTGAAAGACCTGCTGTAATCACGCTACTGAGTGTAATCCAACCTGCTGCTTGCCTTTGGTTCACTCCTGCATCGGTCTTCTTTCCTGTCTCCTTATTGGTTGGTGCTTCTTATACATCATATACGTTTTATGTCGAGAAGCACCGACCAACTACAGTTTACTTATGCTGTAGGAGTTTATCAGTTCCTTTAGCGCCTTCTTATTGTATTTCCTGCTAGTGATTCACCAGAGCATCCGCTTTACCGGCCATAACTTTTATATATGAAAGTGCCTCGCTTTATGTTTAGGATGCCACCAGCATTCATATTCACAACACAAGTACCACGCTTTGTTTCAGCATGGCGCCCAATTTCACATTTATAATCCCTCATATTTACAAAACCAGCGCTGTCTTTATTTCAGCACGGCACCCAATTTTATATTAATAAACTCTAAGTCTCGTCCTTCACTATAGCAGTTCCAAAGGTCCTCCGCTTTCCCCGCATGCCACGAATGCTTCTGACCTTCTCCTGTGGCAGAGTTGTCACCGCCTCGCTGGTTCCTGCCTTTGCCATCTCTATCTCCCTGTCCTTCCAGTGTGCTTCTTGCCTCTTAGACTAAACAACAATGGACCGTGCACTAGTGGAGAGTAGCCATAACCTTCAACTCCTCACAAATGAGTACTGGCCGGACCAAGGGTATTCTTTCGAAATGGAATGGACAGGGGAATATATACATCTACGGTCATCTCACTGTATTTTTAAAGGTTGAAATGTTTTTTAGATACTCCCTTTTGGGCAGCAAATTTATCGGTGTGCAGGATTTCACTTTGAAGTGATGGCCATAAAAAAATTACAGAAATCAAGGTGCTTAGCTTAATACTGTAATAAACGGAGCTTTACGCATTTGGGGAAAAATACACAACGAGGTCGTGATTTTCCTCTATAAGTTATTGTCTCATTTCAGTTAGAAAAACCTTGGCCATGTGTCTGCAGTGACGGCTTCAATTTAGTTTCTCCTCGAAAGACCAAGCATAATGTGTGCAAAAAGGTTTTTAACTCACTTGACAAATCTGAGTGGTACCAGTTAATGAAAAGTTACACTATTGCTTGCAGAGAATTTGGATGCACGGTTTGTGCTGATAATCGGTAGCAAATCTGTGGAATAATTGATATTTCTATGCGACGTCTACTTGTAATGAATCAACTTTCTTTAAAATTTCGTTTTTCTCACCTACTCAATCTCACACTTTAGCACAGTCCAGCAGCTTTACAAGTACACAGCTTCTCTTGACACCTGCTGTTAATTCTTTGTTTATAAATGTATATATTTAGGTGACTCATGGGTACTGTACTACGTAGCAGTATCTTAGTGCATGATCTCAATCATTCAAAACTCAAACGTATATTTTTCACGTCGAAATTAAAATATTCAAGCCTAAACGTGTGTTTTAATTTAAATTCAGGGGTGAACTATATGGGGATTATTCTGCTTCACTCTGTGGAATCCATAACAATGAAAAGCAAAGGGCAAATCTGCAATATAAGGTCATTTCATGGAGGACTTTTGATAGCTTGCAGGTCTTTTGTTTTGGTAATTCTTCCGTAATGTGAGAAGCAATGTACCTTTGTGAAAATTACTTCGTCCAATTATGGTTCAGTCGCTATCATATTTGCAACATGGGCGCCGTGCTTTATGTTTCAAAAAACACAGTTGAAGGACAGAATGTAGAACAATGTCATACATTCACCCCAGTACAAGGATCTGGGCCTAAATCCATCGTTTTTTTGCACTCCACACCACCCTGGGTTAAACGCTGGCTATATGCAAATCAGCTCTGACCCTGTGCCTCATGGGAACAGTCCAGTCCGAACTACCAAGCCATGTCTTTCCCAGACCGGAATCAAGCATCCAAGGACCGGTTTCTGGCTATCAGCCTTCATCAGCCTGGATAGCTTGACCACCCCCTTTTGTAGTGCTTTATGTTTCAGCACTGCACCAGCTTTTATGTTTACCATCTCAATAGCTCTTAGTCTCACAAATGCGAGACCTATTGCATTGTAAATGCTTGTTTGACTGTGCAGGCCTCAGTGCTCGTGCTCTGACTTCTGCAATATGGGTAACATTGGCTAATTCATAACTCCTAATTGGCATATTTCACTTTCCTATAGGGACAACCTATATGGTGTAGTAACAGACCCATGCAAGTGTGAACATCACCTGTGGACAGCGGCACTCATTGTACCATCCACTAGTGTGACAGAGAAAACATGGAGTTCAGCCTACTAGCCTCACTGCTGCAGTTAAAACCTGCAGACCGACCTGTCAAAATAACGATTATTATTATTATTTTTTTTTTTTAACTTTTTATTGAAGAAAAAGATATAAACAGATCGTTGATGCAAGGGGGGAGGGCCAGTGAGGAAACAAGAGCAGTAATCACATAAGTTACACAAGTCATGGAATGTCGGATCAGGGGGAAAGAGGAACCTCTGGAGTCTCAGCGAATGGAGGCGTACATATATTTCCACGGTAAGAATTCCACTGGCCCCAGATTTTATTCCATTTCCTAGGTCTGCCCCTAGCCACATACACCGTCTTCTCTCTAAACATGCACCAGTCCATGTTCTCCTTCCATACCGATACCGTTGGCGGCCACTGGGAACCCCACAACTGTGCGATGTCTCTCTTAGCAATCATATTCCCAAGGGTCGCCCACTGCTTCTGTGCCACACCATAATCATCCGCTCCCAGACATTCAACAGCCAGCGCCTGGCCTTGGGCAATAATGCCACTCCCGTGACCCTTTCCATCACAATATGGACATGATTCCAATACACCACTGCCTCCGGACACTCCCAAATTATATGGAGGAAGGTTCCGACCAGTCCACATCCACGCTTACATAACCCATCCAAGGAATAACCCATACGAATCAAGCGCGGGCCAGTGACATATACACGATGTAGGATTTTGAGCTGCACTAGTCGGAGACAGGCCGGACTCGCGACCTCCTTAGGCGAGGATAGCGCAGATTGCCAGTCCTCGTCGTCCAACTCTAAGCCGTCACTGGTCCAAACCTCCCTGAGACGCACCAACAAATCCGACCGGTCATTAATCAATTTCTTGTATATCAAAGAAATAGTGCTGTCGGGCACGTAGCCGTCAAGCACCCGATCTTCGAGTGGGGAAGATTTGGGGATGTTAGTGCCCCCAGGAAAAACCGAACTCAATGCGTGGTGAATCTGTGCGTAGCGAAAGAATTCCCTGTCACTCAACTCATACTCTGTCTTCAATGCCCCGAAGGTCTTGATTTTACCCTTGACCCAAAGATCACTCACCCTACTGATACCAATCATAACCCACTTTTCAAATCCTTTCGTCTTCCAAAGGCATCCCAGTCTTTCAGATGCATACAACGGAGTCGCTCGGGTCAGTCGATCCCTCCATCCCATTGCCGCATTCGCGTCATGCCACACTCGTACCACAATCTTGATGGGGCCCGATAGTTCCCTTCCCGCTACTTTGGAATACAGCGCCCTATTGTAGTTCCCGCCCGGTAACAAATATTTATCCATATCAAATGCCGGGTTAGATGCCGGCGCGTACGTTCCATGATTAATCGCTCCCAGCTGAGAGGCCCAGTAATATCGCCTGATATCCAGTCAAGTCAAGTCAAAAAGGCTTTATTTCGATAAAAAAGTTATCATAAAAGCAACACAGAAATCACAATGCAACAATTTTAAAAACAAACGTGAACGTGCAATAAAGATTTAACCTATTTAGAAAAAGTTGACAAAACAGTACATTAGGCAATCAATTTAAAAGAAAATTTAAGCGATCAATATTAGCCTTTTAGTTCATTTAGTTTTTACAAATTTGCAAGGCAGTTCATAAGGCAGTTCATTTAAGCAGTGAATTTAAAATAAAATTAAACAGTCAATTTTAGCCTTTTGATTCGAATAGACCAAGCCCATGATAAAAATGTGGCTAAAGCACAAACGTAGGTTGCACGGCTGTCAGACATTAATATCCTGATTGCAGCCGCGTGGCTCCTAGTACCCAGCTGCCGACATAAGTTTTTGAGCCAAACCCTCCTGGGTATTGTATACTCTCTGCACTCGAACATAAGATGTGCCAATGACTCTGGTTTATCTAGGCATGCTGGGCAAAGCTCTGTAATTTGTACACGAGATTTCCAACGTGAAGTAAAAGAATAGAGGGGAAGAGTTCCTATTCTAAATTTGAAGTACAAAGCCCTATCAAAAGGTTTTTCAATAATGTCAAGGTACACTTCCCGTTTAGGTTGATCTTTGAACTTCAGGAAGTCCTCCGTGAGTCTACCCGTGGTGGTGCTAATGTTCCTCTGAGAAAGGATCCAGTCCCAATAAAGTTTCTTAAGAGCTAACTTCGGGGGTGAGGTTCTATTTGCCCATGCTTCGTTCAGGCCCAAATTTACTAGCAGCACCTTCATATCCCTCAACCATTTAATTTTGTGCCACCCTGGTAGTGACATAATTTCTGCTAGGCCTTGCGCATATCTGCTGAGTTCCTCCACACGCCACAGGCGTGCCCATAGCAATAGTGGACGGAATTTTGCAAGGTCATCAATTGGGCGGCAACCTAAATCCAACATTAGCGGGACTGTAGGCGTGCCCTGCGGGAGAGACATAATCGCTCTACAAAATTTCCTCTCTGATCTTGGCAAAGCGTCAGTAATGGATGACCCCCAAAGTTCGGCCCCATAGAGAGCAGAACTAACCCCTTTGGCCGAATAGATCTCAAGGACTGTAGCTATTGGTCTTATTATACAGGAGCGTTGTTCTTTCAGGAGAGCTCCTGTGATCCTCTTATGAGTTAACAGCATTTTGTCCAAGTGTGGGGTCCATTCCATTTTGTGTGAAAGGCGTATCCCAAGATAGTCGAAGACCTCTACCCTCTCCAAAAGTTCAGCGTTCAGGGTAGGAGAGCGGACTTGTTTTTTGGGAGGGTTCAGCACAAGATATTTAGTTTTGCTTGTGTTGATTACCAGGCCTCGTTTGGTGCAAAAGGATTGAAAGTTGTCTAGGAGCCTTTGGAGGCCTATGGGGGTTTTAGAGATTAAAAGCGTATCATCCGCGAAGAGGAGGGTTGGTATACGTTCGCCAGCCAGGGATGGTTCATCTGAAGGATGTTTCCGAAGATGCTCAACCACCCCATTGATGTAGAGGGAAAAGAGGGTGGGAGCTAACACACATCCCTGGCGGACACCTCTCTCAACCGGGATGCTATTTGTTTTTCCCCCCCCTGGGCCCCACCTAACCTGGGCAAAACTATTTTCATGTAACCTAACAAGTAGGGATAGCAAGTAGTGGGGCAACCCCATATCAGCCAGTACACTCCATAGGGTCTCCCTGGGTACAAGGTCAAAGGCAGTCTTTAAATCGATAAACACGAGATAAAGACTGCCCTTGCCTATGACCACAACTTTCCAATACACCATCATGAGTCTAAAAGCTTGTTCAATTGTCCCGGTACCCACTCTAAAGCCCGCCTGATAGTCAGAAAGGATTTTGTTTTCTTCTATCCAGTTTAAAATTCTGACCAGCAGAACCTTGCCGACTACTTTTTGACTGATATCTAACAGGCTAATGGGCCTATAATTAGATGGGTCATCTCTGGAGCCTTTTTTATGAATAGGGACCACCTCAGCCCCTTTCCACGAAAAGGGGATAGGGGCACCCCTACAGATAGCAACGAGTAGGGAGTGGATCAGTTTCCCCCACTTCATAATATCAGATTTCAAGAGGTCGCCAGGGATGCCGTCCGGACCAGCCGCTTTTTGGGGAATGATAGTGCTTATTGCGTAGTCCACTTCCTTAATTGTAAAATCAAAGTCATTAGGCTGAATGTCCCAAATTGGGGGGAACAATAGTGGAGCCACCACCCCCCCCATCAGGATCACAAGAAACAGTAGGAGTGAGATGATCATCTTGACGGGTATAAAGCTTTGAAAAGTGTTTGACCCACGCCTGACTTGGGATGTTACAAGTTATCAGGTCACTATCTGGCCTGTTACGAGCTCTTATAGTATCCCAAAACCATTTTGAATCTTTCTTAGAGCTAGCTTCTTTAAGGGTAGACCAATAGGCCTCTTCCCACTCCTTTTTTGCTAGCCCCAGTGTTCTCTTGTGTTTTTTCCAGGCTATCTGTATTAGGGGTTGGGACTTGCCCTTAACGGCCTCAATTAGCCTAGTCTTAGCTTTCCTACATGCTACAGTGTACCAATCATGTATCCCTTTAGATTTGTTCTGGGACATATTCTTCCCTGTAGTACCCTTTACCCAAAAAACTTCCCCTATAGCCTTTACAGCTGCTTCAAAAATGGGTGTTGCCCTATCTGCTACCGTGACTAAATCAATAGTGTTGATCTCTGCTTGTGAGGCTATAAGGACCTCTTCTATGGTAGAAAGTTTGTCAGCATTGCTGGCAACTTTGTTCCACTTTAAGCGTCTTCCACAGGAGGAGACAGTGACCCTATGTGTACATTTAGGTGGTGCTAACAATGCTCCATTAAACCAGGGATTCGTGATGATTAAGGAAAGCAAATTATGGTCGCTCTCGACAGTCGGTATAATTACCATATCTTCAACCGAACTCCAGAGCCCCAAGTCCAACAGAATATAGTCAATCCTCGAGGTATGACCAACCCCGTTGAACGTTGGAGCGCCCATCCGGTCAGAAGATGTACGGCCATTAGTGGCTCTTAACCCAAACTCCAAAGTCAGTGCATTTAACTGCACTGCACTACGGGTCTAACGTTTAATCGGAGGGATGGAGAGTGTGGGAATACCCCATCTGCTATCTTCTTCACCTAGGTCAGGGATTCCATCCAGGGGAAGTGGCTCATATGTGCAGTTAAAATCGCCTGCTACTAGGGTGTGGTCAGCTTCTTTATAGTCCCTAAGTTGCACCTCAAGATCGGATATTACAGATGAGGTGCACCCATTTTTAGTGCCTCTAGCATAGACGTTGTAAAGATCTAAGGTCAAACCTCTACGGTGATTAGACAGAGAAATGCCCAGAATATCTGGGTTATTTGTCTGCTTAGAGGTTATTCGGCAGTTAAGGGAGATGCTTACCCAAATAATGAGCCCCCCGAAGGGCGCCCCTTCCCTTGCCTGGGTTTTTCTGCTGGAACAAAATAGGTGACAAACCCAACCCGGTGGAGTGGCTCAGTGCTCCAGGTCTCCTGAAACACACAGATCTTGTGTGCTTCAACCAAATCACTCCACTCGGGCAGACCTAATTTCCTGTAAATCCCCGCGAGATTCCAACTGAGAATTTTTATTTTGTCCTTGATGGTTTCTCCTCTAGTGCCATTAATATCTCTAGGGTTATGGGAATCTACACAGTCCCTATCTAGAGCAAAAGGTGTTGGCTTGGTCAGGCTGGTAACCGCCGCAGTTGGAAGATTAGGGCATAAGGGGTGAGATGTGACTGAAGAAACCTCCTCCTCGCCCCTATTAATGTCAAGATGTATGGAGGAAGCTTCGTCAGAATTGAGTCAATCAACCTCATCCAGCGCACAGAATCTATTCCAGTGGGCAAACTGGGAAACAAAAGGGTCAAATGGAGGAGGTGGGCCATGCCATGGTTGCTGCCACTGATGAGTAATATGGTGTGGAGCATGTGTGTACCCTCTGTTAATTGGGAAGCTGAATCTAGGGGGATTTTGTCTTGGGGGCATGGGTAAGAAGTAAGACAAGGGAAGTGGATTAATTTGAGTAGCAGGTCCACTACTGGGTGTATTACATATATAATTCACTGCCCCTGCATCCCTGAAATTAACAGTAATAACATCTCCTGCTATGGTCTTGGTGTTCCTGCCCACCCACTCTCCTCTACGTACAGCAAGAATTTCACCACTCATATGGATGGGTAGAGGTTTGTGCAACTGAAGCCACTGGGCACATTTGTTTCTCAGTTCAACGAAAGTTTCTCTTCTACCCTCCTTCAGTGGTGGTACACCCGTCAAAACAACCACAAAGGGAGAAACTTCCGGCGGCAAGTTGATTGTCTTAAAACGAGCCGGCCTTGTCTTTGGTTCCTGAGTCTTATTTGAGGAAGAAGTTGATGTCGAGTTAGTATCCAAACCATTAGATCCCTTTACTAGTTGATTGCTCACTTTTTTTGGGCCAGAGGATGTTTGCATCTCCGGGGTGGGACCAATCACACTAGGGGTTGGGGGAGATACAACAGATTTACCCCCTATTTGATTCGAATGCTGTGTTGCTGTTCCTAGGTTATCTGGTGAGATTTTGGCCTTAGTGGAAGGATCTCTCGAAGGCTTGCTACTAGATGTATTTTCCAGAGGCACTTCTTTTGTTTTCCCGTGCGTCTGTGTAAGCACATTCACACTTGCCTTATTAGCCCATTTTGAATTGATTAGCGACGTCAGTCTATCAATTTTGGATATTAAAGGCTTAATTTGAGCCGCTATCGTAGCTTCAAGGTCCGATTTTAAATCTATTACCATATTTTCGACCCAGCAAGGTATGCCTGATGCAGAGTTAGGGGTAGGTGAGACAAGGTTGTGGTTCCTAATTTTAGTTTTAGGCTTTTTCTTAATCTTAAACGCGTTCTTAGTAGAACCTGTATTCCCTAATTCTGGCAATACAGGAATAGCTCCTACCCTTGATACTTGTGGATGTTTATCTACAATTAACTCTGACTTTTCGGATGATTGGCAGGCTTCTAGGTCTGGAGTGACCTCAAGATCAACTAATGACGGGTCAGAATCTGATTGAGTTACTGATAAGTCGACTGCGTTTGGACCTGTGTATGTGCCAGCAGCAGTCGAAGGTAAAGGAAGGGAAAAATTAGTTAAAGGTTGCTGGACGGGTGAACTTGCAGTTGCTAGAAGGCCCAAGGACGAGCGTTTGGCATTCATAAGGTCCAAAGATACTCTTTTTTCCAATAGAATAATGCTATGGTCAATTGTCTCATTAACCCGGGAAATAAATTGGTCAATAGGCCCAGTGGCTTGTGCTACGGCCATTGCTTTTTAAGTATTGCTTCTAGTTCTACCGTGCATGGTAGACATTTATGGAGGCCTATGCACTGAGTGGTACCAGTAATGACAGTTGAATCCAAGGGGGGTGGCCCGGTCCGGTCTCTACCGGGCACTAACGGGCAACAACGGGCCCGCCCTTTGCCCGGGCTTCGCCCCGGGCTGCAACCCGCGCGCGTCCTGCGATGCGCGTTAATGCCCTTGGTTAAGTCCCTGTAGAGTGAGAGGGGGCGTGGCACTGGGAGGGGGCGCGGCTCACGCGGGAAGAGGCAACAGCTGATGGAATTGAACGCTGAACCTCGCAGTCCGGGGCCGCGCCTCTCGTCTCCTCTGCGGCCTCGTCGGTGGTTTTCTTCCTCTTCACCAAGGGCACAAGGGCTGGAACACTGGAGAAATGACAAGCTACTCCTGTAGCGGCAGGCAAGAGTTTGCACTGAGAACCTCAGAGCGAGCGGCACCCGCGAAGCGGGAGCCGCAAGAGGTTATGAGCAGTTTGGTGGGGGAGTGGCACTGGGAGGGGGCGCGGCTCACGCGGGAAGAGGCAACAGCTGATGGAATTGAACGCTGAACCTCGCAGTCCCGGGGCCGCGCCTCTCGTCTCCTCTGCGGCCTCGCCAGTGGTTTTCCTCCTCTTCACCAAGGGCACAAGGGCTGGAACACTGGAGAAATGACAAGCAACTCCTGTAGCGGCAGGCAAGAGTTTGCACTGAGAACCTCAGAGCGAGCGGCACCCGCGAAGCGGGAGCCGCAAGAGGTTATGAGCAGTTTGGTGGGGGCGTGGCACTTGGAGGGGGCGCGGCTCACGCGGGAAGAGGCAACAGCTGATGGAATTGAACGCTGAACCTCGCAGTCCCGGGGCCGCGCCGCTCGTCTCCTCTGCGGCCTCGCCGGTGGTTTTCCTCCTCTTCACCAAGGGCACAAGGGCTGGAACACTAGAGAAATGACAAGCTACTCCTGTAGAGGCAGGCAAGAGTTTGCACTGAGAACCTCAGAGCGAGCGGCACCCGCGAAGCGGGAGCCGCAAGAGGTTATGAGCAGTTTGGTGGGGGCGTGGCACTGGGAGGGGGCGCGGCTCACGCGGGAAGAGGCAACAGCTGATGGAATTGAACGCTGAACCTCGCAGTCCCGGGGCCGCGCCTCTCGTCTCCTCTGCGGCCTCGCCGGTGGTTTTCCTCCTCTTCACCAAGGGCACAAGGGCTGGAACACTGGAGAAATGACAAGCTACTCCTGTAGCGGCAGGCAAGAGTTTGCACTGAGAACCTCAGAGCGAGCGGCACCCGCGAAGCGGGAGCCGCAAGAGGTTATGAGCAGTTTGGTGGGGACGTGGCACTGGGAGGGGGCGCGGCTCACGCGGGAAGAGGCAACAGCTGATGGAATTGAATGCTGAACCTCGCAGTCCCGGGGCCGCGCCTCTCGTCTCCTCTGCGGCCTCGCTGGTGGTTTTCCTCCTCTTCACCAAGGGCACAAGGGCTGGAACACTGGAGAAATGACAAGCTACTCCTGTAGCGGCAGGCAAGAGTTTGCACTGAGAACCTCAGAGCGAGCGGCACCCGCCTGATATCCGGAAGTGCTATACCCCCGTCATACCAGGGGAGTGTAAGCTTAGGAAGGGCAATACGCGGGCGTCCATCCCAGAGCAATTGCCTCTGAAGACCCTCCACCTCCCGAAAGTAACTAGCCGGAATAATATCAAATGTATTCTGGGGAGCGTATAAAAATCGCGGTAGGGACATCATCTTAAAAAGAGCTGCGCGCCCGAGTGGCGAAAGCGGTAGCTTGCGCCAACCCACAACGTCAAGTTTTAACCTCTGAAGAGGAGGGAGCAGATTACGTTCATAGCGAGCCACTGGATCCAAAGATAAAGAAATCCCCAAGTATTTAAATCCGGTTTGCGAGACCTGGACAGGGCACCCGCTCGGCAGGGAGGGAGCACCACCCGAAAGCACATACACACAAGACATGGCCCAATTGATCACTAGGCCAGAATTTCTACCAAACGAGGTGAGCACATCAATCAAAACATTCAACGATTTTCGAGGGGACGTAAGGTACAACAGAATGTTTTCTGCGTAGAGCGATATGCGATCTTCGAATTCCGGGGTTCATCGAAGGCTTCCATCGCAACCAGGCGGCCAGAGGTTCCAGGGCCAAGGCGAAAAGAAGTGGGGACAACGGACAGCCCTGCCGCGTGCCCCTCCCAAGGACAAAGGGTCTAGACACTCGACCATTCACTACCACCTGCGCCAATGGCTCCTCGTACAAAAGTTTCACCCAACCAATGAACCCGGGACCAAAGCCGAATTTCGCAAGAGCGGCCCAGAGATGTGGCCATTCCAGCCTATCGAAAGCCATCGTAGCGTCCAACAAAATTACGATTTTTGACAGGGAAAACCCTCCCCTTAAATAGTAATAAGTAAACCCTATGTAGGCCTTGCAGAATAGAAGGTAGGGTGCATGGTATTTATTTGTTACCATACCCCCACAGTGAGGACCCCAAAAGCTATTTTCACTGTGGAAAACTCTGGCTGTCCGATGAAGAAAACTAGAGTACAGATTAAAATATTCATTCTGCTATCTCAGATTGGGTACAAGTTAGAATAACAGTTCACCGACTATATATTATTCAAGGAATGTTTTAAATAATTATTCAAAATGTGATCCAATTGTGAAGATAGATTTGTAACATATATTTAGGAAAAGTAATGTTTTGAAAGTTACCTTTTCCCTTCCCGAATCTCCTGGAGGCTAATTTGCATTAGCCTCCTTGCACCTGCTCAGTCAGTGGTTCCCTTTACTGAGTGTGAACACTGTTCCCAGATCAGAAACAATGACCTAGGTGTGAGAGGTGTTTTTCTTCCCCTTGTAGGAAGACCAATTAGGATGTACTCAGGAACTTAATACATTTGTATAGGGCCTGTCCTTCCACAAGCAAATGTAAGTTGAGACCTAGGAATGGCCAGCCTTTGTTTCCCCAGCCTAGCTAGCACTAAACCCATTTGGAGGGAAACTGTCCCGGAACCAGTTTTGATTCACCACAAAGGAGCAAGCTACTCATTTCCATAGGCACATCTCTGGGTGGTCACACAGGCGTTGCACAATGGAAAAAGGGATTCCCCATCTTGGATTATAGGAGCAAAGTGCAATGTGGTATTGATGCAGTAGGGTAAACAGGAAATACTGTACCTAAGACAGATAGTGGGCTACAGCATCATCATAAGCTGCAAGTTGCCTTTGTTATGGACTGATCAGCTGCAACTGGAAGATGACAGGACCCTGCCGGTGACCTCTGCTGGAGTGAGTCCTGACCCATAAGTGCTTTTCCTGAGTTCCTGGCAGCCTTAGTGGTGTCCAGAAGGACTTATTCTGGTCTCTAAAAATGTTGGACTAAGAATAATATTGGATTTTCAGACCTCTGGACGACCACGAACAACGTATGTATGTATATATGTATGTTTGTGTGTATGTATGTATATGGTATGTCTATAATATGAACCTCACCATAACGCATTGGAGTGCTGTACATGATCAGACAAACATAAAGTCAACAAATAACAGGAGACTAATCTGGGTAGTGGACGCTTACTGCATTTTGCTGTGGTGTTTTTTACAGAGATGTCTTTAACTCTTTCATAAGTTTGAGCAGTGTTTAAAAGTATTTATGCTGTTGTTTTCTGGAAGAAACAGTTGGACTTTCTTTAGAAGTACGAGTTGGAACCAATTAGTCATTGTTTTGTTTGGCAAAGTGTTCCATGAGGGTGAAGTTGGTGTTTAGGGTGAATTCAAGTGGCTTTAATTTCAGAGAAAGTTGTGGATTGAAACCATCAAGTTTCATGTCATTGAGCCAGGTTTGTACTATATCTTTTTGTTGTTCTTGGCCACCCAAGTAAATCTAACCAAGGCACAACCTCAGTTGGTGCACATTTCAATCTGGTCCAGGTCAGAACATTTTGCCATTTGAAGAACACATTCCTTACCTTTGGTAATTATGTATGTGTAAGAGACACACATTAGTTATAGATTCCTTACCTTGTAACTACCCCCAGGTGTCAGACTGGATCTGGAGATTTTTTCTCTAAGCAGTACCCCTGCACATTGGTAGGTGGAATCGGTGGACTCTGCGTCGGTGGTCGTGTTTGCCAGGTTGACGTTATAATGCCTGCTTAGACGCTCCCCCGATGCGTTGAAGCCAGTTCTGACATGACTTTCCACGGCAGAAGCGCAGAGTCATGCAATACACTTACCACTGGTGCACATACGAAGGGCCCTGGAAGGGAGTCACTATCCCTAGAAGTGATTTCTCAGAACGGGAAGGATGGGTGGGGTGGTAAGGAATCTATAACTAATTTATGTCTCTTACAGATACATCATACCAAAGGTTAAGTAACTTGTTCATCTGAAAGAGAACATTAGTGATAGATTCCTCCCCTTAGAATAGATACCCCAGAATTGCAACCCAGGAGGTGGGTCTGCGAACTAAGTTCACACCAGAAAGTCCTGGAGAACAGAACAGCCAAAAAAGCCATCTCTCCGGACTTGGATATTAAGGCAATAATGTTTGGTGAACGTGTGCAAGGATGCCCACGTGGCTGCCCGGCAGATGTCAATGAGCGGAACTCCAGGTCCCAAAGCAGTAGAGTGGGCCGCAGTCCCACTGGAGGGTCATGTTTTGCCAATTAATAGCAGATTTTAATGCATCGGACAACCCATTGAGAGATGGTGCATTTGTGTACGGCCCAACCTTTCCTGGCACCCACATACCCAGCGAAGAGATGATCGTCCACCCGGAGCACTTTAGTGCGGTCAAAGTAGGACAGCGCACGTTTTGGGTCCAGACGGTGGAGTCTCTCCTCATCTTTGGAAGGGTGCAGAGGTGAAAAGAAACTGGGCAAAGTGATGGTCTGAACTATGTGGGAAGAGGTAACCACTTTGGGCAGAAAAGAGGACCTAGTGTGAAGGACCACTTTGTCCGGATGAACTGCTAGAAAAGGAGGCTTTGAGGATAGAGCCTGAAGCTCACTTACCCTACGAGCAGAGGCAATGGCAAGCAGGAAGGCAGTCTTCAAAGTAAGAAGTCGTAGAGGACAGTTATGTAGTGGCTCGAAGGGAGCACACATAAGATAAGTAAGGACAAGATTCAAGTTCCATTGGAGTATTACGAAAGGAGAAGGAGGAAAGAGATGAGTAATACCCTTTAGAAATCTATTTAAGATAGGAGACTTGAAAAGAGAAGGCTGGTCAGGAAGGTGGAGCAAGGTAGATGTAGCCTTTGAGATTGCCAGAGTAGAGCCCTGGTGGGCCAAAGATAGAGTGAATAGGAGCACCTCCGAAAGAGGGGCAGAAAGAGGATCCACAGCCTTTGCTGTGCACCATGCCAAAGATTTGTTCCATCTACAGGCATATACCATTTTAGGATAGGGACGCCTGGCTGCCAAGATGACATTACAGACTTCGGGAAGAAGGTCAAAAGCTGTCAACTGCTGCAGCTCAATCTCCACGCAAGGAGGTGGAGGTTGGACAGGTTTGGGTGGAGGACCATCCCCTGCTGCTGTGGCACAAGAAGGCAGTCTGATCGGAGGATTGATGACCTGGCTCAGGTGCTCTGGATACCAGATTCTTCATGCCCAGTCCGGAGCCACAAGAATGACGTGGGCCCGGTCGTGCTTGATCTTCTTCAGCACTCTGGGCAGAAGTGATACAGGTGGAAAGGCGTACAGCAGGCCGCAATTCCACTTGAGACGAAAGGCGTTACCGAGCGAGTGCCGCCTTGAAAATTCCAATGCACAGAACTGCTGACATTGCGTGATGTCTTCAGTGGTGAACAAATCTAACCAAGGCTCTCACCACTGCTAAAAGAGACCTTACACCACCTCGGAGTGAGGACGCCATTTGTGATCCATCATGCACCGACGGCTGAGCTCGTCTGCACTGGCATTCAGAGAACCTGCCAGGTGTTGAACAATCAGGGATATGCACTGATGTTCCAGTCATGTCCAAAGGCAAAGAGCCTCCTGACATAGGGTCCCCCACCCCACCCCTCTGCTTGTTGCAGTACCACATGGTGGTGGTGTTGTCTGTGAACACCTGCACTACTCTTCCTTTGACAGAGGGAAGGAATGCCTTCAGTACAAGACGGATCACCAGGACCTACAAAAGTTTGATGTGGAGACCTGACTCTGCCGGAGACCAAAGACCCTTGATCTCAGCCTCTCCCAGGTGGCCGCCCCATCCCAGGAGTGATACATCTGTCACAACTGGGAACTCCAGTTGGGGAAGGGAAAGTAATCTGCCACTGACCCAATCCTGGTTTGTGAGCCACCATTGCAATCCCCTCTGAGACCAGGGCGAATTAGGAAAGATGACCTTGATGCTGCACCCACTGGAACTTCAGGTCCCATTGCAGAGCCCGCAAATGTCACCTGGCATGATCCACCAGTAGGTTGCAGGAGGCCATGAGGCCCAGCAGCCTCAGAGTAAATCTCATTGAAATCAGTGATAGAGGCTGAAACATCGGTATCATAGCCCGAATATCCCAGACTCGCTGCTCGGGAGGATAAGCCTGAATCTGCGCTGTATCCAGAACTGCTCAGATGAAAAAGAGCTTCCAAGAGGGAGTCCAGTGTGACTTCGGCTCGTTGATAGTGAACCCCAGTGAATGCAGGAGGTCCCCCGTAGTCTGGAGGAGTGAGACGACAGCCGGGGGCAAGCACGCCTTCAACAGCCAGTTATCAAAATAGGGGAAGACTGGAACCCCTGATCTGCGCATACGAGCTGGGACCACCGCCATCACTTTCGTGAACACCCGAGGGGAACTGGTAAGGTCAAAGGGGAGCGCAGTAAACCGAAAATGCTTGTGGCCCCTGGTGAACCATAGGTAACACCTGTGGCCTGGCTGGATGGGGATATGGAAGTATGGGTCCTGGAAGTCCAATGCTACCATCCAGTCTCCGGGGTTGAGAGCAGACAGGACCTGAGCCAATGTGAGGATCTTGAACTTCTCCTTTCTGGAGGAAGTGGTTGAGGGCCCTGAGGTCTAAGATAGGACGCAGGCCTTTGTCCTTCTTGGGTACCAGAAAGTAGTGGTAGTAGCAACCACAACCTACTTTTGGCACAGGGACCCTTTCATTAGCTCCCTTGGCCAAGAGAGCTGCAACTTCCTGGCAGAGAAGGGACAAGTGATGCTCCGACATGCGATGGAAGCATGGTGGCATGGAAGGAGGGGTATTCTTGAAAGGGAGGGAGTAGCCCCTTTGGACTATCTTCAAAACTCACCTGACGTGATGTTTTGCCAGTGTGGGAGGTGATGGCGAATGCTGCTACTCACTGGTCTCTAGTGGCCCTGAAAGGTCGGACTAGGAGTGTTTGTGGGCTGCTGCAAGGGGTTATGGGTGGACTGGCTCAGCTGGCAGGACCCCAGACCAGTGTTGCTGCCTCCCATTTCCACGGCCACGCACAGCCTGGGCAGCTTGTGTGAACCCGTGGCTTGACTGGGTCGAACGTGGGGGGCACCCCTTCTGTAGCCACGAAAGGGGCAAAAAGCAGACTGCATGGGGCGAGACGTTGCTGCAAGGCTCTAGGATCTGGCTGTAGCCCTAGAATCCTTGACGTGCTTGAGTGCCGAGTCTGCCTTGTCACTGAAAAGGTAACGGCCATCAAAGGGCATGTCCAATAAGGTGGATTGGACATCCCCAGAAAATCCAGATGTCCTAAACCAGGCGTAGCGCCTCAGGGTTACTGATGTGGAAACTGTTCTGCCCAGAGAGTTGACGGTATCCAGCCAACATCTGATGGTGAATTTAGCTGCATCTCTACCCTCTGCCACTGTGTGAGTGAGAACGGCCCGGGTCTTCTCCGGGAACTGTGGCAGCACTTGCACAACTGTATCCCACACTGAATGGGTATAACAGCCCAAGAAGCATGCGGTATTCACCAACCACATCGCTAAACTGGCAGAAGAAAACATCTTCTTACCAAGGTGGTCCAGGTTCCTGGATTCCCTATCTGGGTGAGCAGTAGGGACGAGGCTTGGACCACCAGGCTCTCAGGGTCGGGTGTTAGGAGAGGAAAAGTGGGTTGCCTGGGGCTGGGCGGTGGCGTCGTGCAATCATCTTGTCCACAGGAGTCCCTGTGCCGAGCTTGGACCAGGTGCCCAGAAGGACATCGGTGAGGGCTTCATTAAAAGGCAGAAGGGGCTCCGAAGAGGCTGCAGTTGGTTGAAGCACCTCTGTAAGGAGGTTAGTCCTGACTACCACTGTAAGAAGCTCCAGGCCCACGGCCTCAGCCACCCTATGCAACACCACTGCATATGAGGCTCCCTCTTTCGTAGCCATGGTAGGGGGGAGAGCATGCCAAGGTCTGAGGAGGTATCCAAACCACTGGCAGTCTGGCTCTTCAAGTTGGCCAGCCAAAGGGTCCACAGACCCCTCCCAGTCCTCCTCACCCTCCTCTGGTTGCATTAAGGCCTGAAAGGAACACCCGGAATGACAGAGGCACAAACGTACCTTCCGGCGCCGGTACCAACGCCGAGCAACGTCGGCCCAGCGTTGTGTCCAAGTCGGCGGTGAGGCTGTGGTCAGCGCCCGTCGGGGGAACGACTGGCGTCGGGGGTGTCACTGGAATCGGTGCCGGGCGAGGTACTGTGAGGTCGACCAGCGTTATTCCAGATCCAGGCCTGGATTCTCAGGGGGCCTCTGGCGCCAGGGCTGGAGCCACCAGCAGCGAAGGCCCTCCGGCAGCATCGGGCTGCTCACAGATGCTGTGATGCACTTCGTAGAAAGCTTGAAGCTGAGCAGGGGATGCTCCGGCTCTGGGCAAAGGAGGGAAGCATGGAGCTGTCCCAGGAACAGGCTCTGAAGACGGAGCTGGAGAGCTACCACGCTCCGGGTCCCGTGTCACGTCGGCCGACGGACGTGGAGAAGGCGAAGAGCGATGCTGCTTTTTCGCCTTCTTCTTCTCCTTCGACTTACCTGATGATCTAGAAGACTTGGATGACGAATGGTGATGGTGGCTCCGCGACCGGTACAGAGACCTTCCTCTCGACCGGGACCTCGAGTGATGCAGAACCGACTACTAGTCCTCCAAGAGCTTTCAGGACTACTCCTGCAAAGACTTCGGATTCATGACCCGGCAGTCGGAGCATGACTTTGGGTCGTGATCACGCTCCAGGCACCAAAGGCAGACGAGGTGGGGGTCCGTAACGGACATCAGGCCCTTACAGGCCTTGCACAGTTTAAACCCGGTCCGACGATGGGACATCCCTCGTACACCAGGAGTCGATAGACTCAAAAAAGAAGTTGAGAAAAGTCAAGACAAAGCTAGTCAAAAAATTACCAAGGGGTATCTCTCTTTAGATCTTCGCTAGGCTGGTGTGGAAAAAGAAACAACTGACGTTAGCGAGCAGGGAGGGCATCTAAGTAGACTTTGCAACGTAATCCTGGGGACCATGATGCCGACGACGGACGCAACTGAGTCGACCGACAACACCACAGGATCCAGTCTGACACCTGGGGGGAATTCTAAGGTAAGGAATCTATAATTAAAGGTCTCTTTCAGATGTAGCTGTTCAACAGATCCTTGTGGCAAGCTTATTCAACTTTATTGTGACCTTCCAGGAAACAACCTGCTGCCTACTCCAATGAAGGATTCTGAGCTCTATAAGATAGACCAAGCTCGAACTTAGAAACTGAAAAGATGCCGAAAGTATTCAAACAATGAGAGGACTTCACTGGACTTAAAATTTGAATATTTCCTGCCTAAGCTTTTCTTAAAGCTTTTCTGTAAAAATCAATAGCTTCAGCGGGATGTCGTCCAATAGCTATCTGGCTTTGAAAGGACTTCCTAGTACATAGTCTGCAACCTTGCTGTGCTGCATGATTTTGACTTTTATTTCACAGACTAAGTTAGAATGTAAAATCCTTGACTGGGACGAGCCTGCTTGGCATATCTGGCCAGCACTATATTGAGATCGACCTGAAATCACACCGAGGTCCCAAGAATGGATTTTCAATTGGTGCTTTACTTTTCCTTACCACTTGTCCTATTTTAATCTTTAAAAAATCATTTCTCTGGGCCCTCTCATTAAAATCTTTACATTTGGTGCATTTTTGTTTATTAAACTTTCCTCTTTTTTTGTAAATTTGAGGGAGATTTTTATTGTGTTGTGTTTTTTACTTTTTAACTAATTTGGTATTTCTAAATCCCTCACACATTTTCTCTAAGTTAAATCTGTCTGCTATGTGCCATAACTACCAGGGGTTGAGCTCCAGTTTTAATTACTAAAAACTTTACCTGGACCTAACAGGAGAGTGACTTCATTACTTTGCTTGACTACCATCCACTTCAGTTAATAAATCACTTTCGTGCAGCTTTTCTTCCTGAAAGAGGGAGGGAGAGCCAGGCATATGCAGTGGGTCCATACTGTGTACATAACTCGACGAAACTCTGCAGTACTCAGATGAACAATATTTTGGGACTATTAAGTGCAACTGAACACATGAACTCTAGAGTTAGGGTAGTGCTGCTCATGTGCCTAATACATTCACCTGCACACATACAGGATAAAACCCAGCAACAGGGGAGGAGGAAGAGTGGGGAATTACAGATCCCTGAGTACAGTTACCTAGTGCTAGTGGAAGGCACATATCAGTATGTTGTACTGTGTAGTATTACATTTGCTGTGTGTATTACAGTACTTTCTTTTCAGCAAAGACAAGCACTGGATTGGAAATGTTAGTTATTGCAGTGCTGGGAGATTGTGGAGTCCTAAACTTGAAGCACCTCCACTCTACCGCCCTGAGAAGTACGTGACTACTCAACATCACTACCACTGAGAGTCAAGTGCAGAAGGGGTTGCACTTGGAACAATTGGGACTTCCGGTCATCAGAGGTAACTGACCCCGGGCCACATGGCTGAGGCCCAGTAACCCCTGCTTGACCCATGGCTCCCTAAACGGGGTCTGACATGGAGCGATATTGCCTACATCCTCACTTATTACTCCTAGCACGACAGCGACTACCACTACTAATACTACCACATGTACCACTACTACCAAGAACAGCAATAATATTAAAATTAATTACAATAGTAACAAAGTAGTGTGTGTGCAGCATGAAATCTGAGCGGCATATGATGCTTCTTTGCTATGTACAGTCTGTCCGAAATCCTATTCTCTCACTCTCCAATTTCATTCTATTTCTTTCACTTTAAACACTTCCCCTCGTGTGCACCTCATTGTTTCCCCTGCATTTCTGAGCCTTCTTTTATACATTTTTCACGTTGAGGTCAATCAATTTAAAAATGAAAACATATGTTATGTTCAGTATAAAAAGCTGACCTGTCATGGAACATGCATACTCATTCACACGCTAATAATAAGTCAAAAAGGAATTCTTAGTGTCTAACCACCATCAGATGATAGCATCATAAACCATTTTAAAATTCTCTTTTGAATTGCCACTGCCATTTAAAAAATATGAATTTTGCCAACATTTACTAATCGCATACTTTTTTGAGGATCCACAAATTATTAATGCCATTACAGTGATTGACAAAGATTAAAAAGCTTAAAAGTGATACACAATGCTGATCACTCCGTGATCACACTACACTTAAAACGTTGTACTTGATCCCTAGCAAACATTTGTGAAAAGTGTGTTTTGATAAACTCCCAATTCAGAAATAAATCACAGCATATTTGCAAACAGTGCAACTCCACCCTCTCTGCTGTCACCATGCCTCACAGACACCGTCAGATCTACTTAATCCCATTCATGAGGCAGCTTGAAAGTGTCAAAATACACATTGAATCTATAATGGAGGGAAATAGGTAGACATTCAGGAAGAGGACTTGAGGGGCGAGTTCTGATGTATTGGACTGTAGCATGTTTACAAAATGATGTTTTTCTCGGATTCCTAATACATTAGGGGTCCCAACCCTTTTATATGTA
This sequence comes from Lissotriton helveticus, assembly GCF_964261635.1. Lineage (NCBI taxonomy): Eukaryota > Metazoa > Chordata > Amphibia > Caudata > Salamandridae > Lissotriton > Lissotriton helveticus. Next base: position 877,676,540 of record NC_136071.1, on the reverse strand, counting down.
CTCACCAGCTTCTCCAAAAATGTCCCAGCTGCCTCCTTCTCGATCTGTTAAGGCCAAAAGAGACTTCAGCATCAACTCCCAACCTTCTTAATGCATCGCGCGTGAAGTTGCGACATCCAACTCCCTGTTATCTACCGTGAGCCATAAAAAGTTGGTTCAATGACCAGTGCACTTTATACTTTAGCTGTGGGCAACATGATGCTGCGCATGCGCAGTTAGTAATTGGCACCATGACGTTTCGGTGCAGTACTGTTTTGCCATTAGCTAAAATTAAAGGTCGTTTGTCGAATCTGACTCCTGGCATGACGATGCAATGTTTTTCTAATTCGTAAAGTTAATGGTCGATATATTAAATACAAGGTTCTGAAAAGGTTTAACTTTCCCTTTTAAGAGGAAGCCAATGTTTCCTGATCGTATTTGTTCTTATTTTAATTCTGACAGTCGTACCCTGCTGTTAGGTTGCACTTGGAAATGATTAAATGCTTTGCAGGGAGAACAAATATTTAAAAAAAAAAACATTTTAAATATGAACTCTTACCCATTACAGAGACCAATCACATACATAGACCAGTCTTTTACTTTAACCTCACTCACAGTGCTGGTAGCCGTGTCAGCATTCACTGTTTGCAATTATGTGTCCAGTCACCCCAGGCAACTCTCTTCGCATGTCGAAGGGTATCATGGAACATACTAAAGCATTATTAATTGTCTCGTTACAATAAAGGCTGAATTGTCTTCTGTATCCAGCACAAGATGTGGGTTAATGGTTCTGATGACACTGGAGCACTTTACAAGCGAACAGTAAGGCAGTCATGGATAACAATCAGCGCCTGACCACAGTTAAGTATCAAAATCAAATACAAGAGAGCAGATACTCACAATTAATGACAGGTAAAATCATCGGAGGCAAACATAGTTTTATTCAGGTTGTAAACAGTATGTTGTAGTTCACGTTCACCCACACAAAACCATAGAAATAAGTTATACTTATGTTAAGAAACTATAACTCGTAGCCTAAAATTACTTAATAGCCCAAGTTATAGTTTCTTCAGATAAGTATAACTGTATATATAACTATAGCTGCTGAATTTCTATGGTTTTGTGTGGGTAAAACGTGAACCTAAATATAATGTCCCCGTAACCTTTTTTTTTTCAGTGACTTGCTATATATTTTTTGAAGTAAAGTAATATATAATTACCGTACGTTAATACAACCATCGTTGCGTAACCACCGCCCAATGTATAAAAAAAAAACCAACACCATACCCCTGCCGAGCAACCACCTTTGGTCGTGCATGGCAGCGGTTCTAAACTATAAAACAAATGAGCACACTCATTGGATGATGTCATTTGAAATGTCATCAGGGATATCATAAATGATGTCATAGAATATGTCATGTGTGATGTCAAATGTGAGGTCACATGCAGGGCATAGCGGGGGCACAAGTTATAGTTAGCACTGCAAACTATAAATGTTGAATTTCTGTGTTCTTTTTTGCTTGTTAAAAACGTTATTGTTGTCACTGAAAATTTCCCCTAACTATAACATTAATTTAACATTTGTTTTTTACAGTGAATTATTTCTAAGTAAATTGATTATTTTGTGAGTGTATGTTTGGTGGAATTACTATAATATATGTTGTGTTCTGATAATATTTTAGTAAACAAATGTTTTTTTAATTGTAACAAAACAGGATATGGTTCACAGTTTGCAAAATCTTTGTAAAATGTGTTTGAGTATTAAACAGATAAATGTTCAATAGAAATTGTTTATTTTCTCACTTATTGTAACTCTGATATCAAGACACGTCACTAGCAATTTTTTTTGAGGTGTCATTACTCTCACAATGATGAGTGTGCGTAGTAGGGTGTGTAGAAAATCTGGCCTTTCTGTGAAGACCTCTCTCTAAGATGACGGTTGTGCGTAGTGGGGTGTGTGGAGTGACTGGCCTCTCCTTTCAGACCTCTCTCTCAGATGAATGGTGTGCATAGTAGGGTGTGGGGAGAGACAGCTCTCTCTTTTTAGACCTCTCTCAGATGACGGGTGTGCATAGTATGGTGTTTGGAGGGACTGGCCTCTCCTTTCCGACCGCTCTCTCAGATGACGTGTGTGCTTAGTAGGGTGTGTGGAGGGGCTGGCCTCTCCACTGAGACCTCTCTTTGTAATGATAGGTGTGCATAGTAGGGTGTGGAGAGGGACTAGCCTTTCTTTTCAGACCTTTCTCTCAGATTACAGGTTTGCATAGTGGGGTGTGGGGAGGGACTGTCTTTTTCTTTCAAGCCTCTCTCTCAGATGATTAGTGTGTGTAGTAGGGTGTGTGGAGGGACTGGCCTCTCTGGTGAGACCTCTCTCTCTGTAAAGATGGGTGTGCGTAGTAGTGTGTGGGGAGGGACTTGGCTCTTCTTTCAGACCTCTATCTCAGATGATGATTCTGCATAATAGGGTGGTTAGATGAGCCTTAACTCTACTCACAACTCATGTCAAACCAATGAGCTTAAAGAGTAGAATCTGCTAAACACTGACTCCTTCATACAGTAACAAGTGTGCATAGCAGAGTGTATTCAAACATCACCTACTCCTTCCTACTGTTCACAGTCTACGAAAGTCTTGCAAGTACATAACATTAAAAAAAGAAATTAACCTTCTAAGCACATTTACTCTCAAAAACAAGGACCATAATATGTATTCCCACTAATAGAGAGTACTGACAACAGATTTATTCCTTTTTACTACTCATGATCCAGTAACGGTGCTGTGAGATTGTATAAATTAGTTAAAAACAAATTACATTTATTATCTTCAAATTTCTTATCCCTTAGACACCTCCTCTCTAAATCTAGGGGGACAGCATGCCTTTCTATTGCCCCCTTATATAGCTTTTTTATTTAATTTCCACAACATCTCCAATTTCTCAGTAAACAGAAATGGCTGCCATTTAATTTCTAACATTCCAACAGCCAGCCAATTAGAGTGATGGCTCATGCGAGACTCACAGGAATCTCTTGCTCCCACAAAAGCGTGAAGGCTCATGGGAAAACTAGGCCTCTTTTCGATTTTGCGCTCTCTCTGGAACCAAACTGCCAAAATATTCAATTATTTTAGACTGTTAATATCTCAAAAACATTGACTGGATTTACATCAAATCAGAAAAAGCACAATCTGCAGTCCGAGATCTAGCTTGCTGACAAATTTGGTGCAATTCCGTTCAGCAGTTTTTGCTAAAATCGCTCTTAAATGAGTCTATGGAAAATGTGTGGAGATTTTGCGTTTTCAGACCACCTTTTTTTCTCAATGCCCAGTTGGTGGATCACCCCAAAACTTTCCAGGAAGGAGCAGCAGTGGGTGATTTCTTTTTTTTAAAGCTTTGTGGAGATTCGTCAAATTGGGCCAAAGTTATTGACAAACCAATAAAAGCTCTATCTATGGAACAGCAGACCTAACTATAACTACCTTCTATCGACCAATATATATATATCTATATATCTATATCTATATCTATATATATATCTATATATATATTACCTACTGGCGGTCGCCAGTAGGTATATATAGTTAGGATTTTTTCTCTATGGGATTTTTGAAAATTCTATGTCTAATAACTTTGGCGTTTGTGGACGGAATTGGCTGAAATTTTCAGGAAAATGGCACATTTTGTTTCTGAGCAGCCCTTGAAAATTTGGGGGGGGTTCGTCAAGGGGGGGCCGAGAAAAAAGGGGGGTCCCAAAACGTGTTTTTAACATTGAGTTTTCCATAGGGCGGTTGGCCTCACTTTTAGCCCGAACGGCTGAATGGATTTGCACGAAACTTGGCAAAATTGTAGGGACTGGTAGCCCGATGTGCCTTTTGTAGGTCTCAATATATGTGCTCCAGTGGATTTTGAGAAATTAACGTTTAAAAAAAGATATATATCTGTAACAGCGGACCACGCCATCTTGTCTCTCGGTAGGATCGAGAGACAAGAGGAGGTCAAAACAAAGGGGGAAATAACTATAAGGGGGCATAGTAGATCCTCGCTGACCGCCTAGGTTTGATGTGGAGGTTTTAAAAGGGCCCCGCGGGGCAAAAAAAAATAATAATAATAATAATCGAACGGCTGAATGGATTTGCACGAAACTTGGCAAAATATTAGGGACTGGTAGCCCGATGTGCCTTTGCTAGGTCTCAATATATGTGCTCCAGTGGATTTTGAGAAATTAACGTTCAAAAAAAGATATATATCTGTAACAGCGCTCCGCTTCGCGTAACGGAGGTTTGCGAAGCTGATTGGTCATTCTGTCACTGGGCTATAGTTGGGCTACATCTGGCTGATATTTGGGCTACATTTGTTTTTTTGTGTGTCTGGCGGCCATCTTTGGGCTACATTGGGCTTCATTGGGCTACATTGGGCTACATTTGGGCTCCAACATATATATAGGCCAATGTAGCCCAATATATATTTTTCAAAGTTAATTTTCGTAAAAACCACTGGAGCATATATCTTGAGACATAGCAAAGGCACATCGGGCTACCAGTCCCTACAATTTTGCCAAGTTTCGTGGAAATCCATTCAGCCGTTCGAGCTAAAAGTGAGTCCAACCGCCCTATGGAAATGAAGGAAATGAATGGGTAATTTGTAATTAGCAAATAGCTAATCGCAAACTAGGAATGGTAAAGAATCGCTATTTATTCCTTAAAGTTCGCTATTTAGGAAATGCAAAAAACTTTGATGATACATATGGCGGTTCATCTCTAACAAGATAAGAAGCATAGGGATACATTTATGATGACTGGCGCATCACCAGGGATGTGTTAGTCATTCTGTGCCGCTGTTCCGTCACCTATGGTGTGCTGCATTTACAATGCGGCGCATCATGGGGCAAAAACAGCACAGATGCGTGATGTATCTGTGCCGTAAAGGTGGCGCATTGCTGGAGTTGTATCGCAAGTGTGATGAAGCTCCAGCAAGGGTCGGGGGTGCCCCTGTCGCAGGGTTTCTGTTCTCACACAGAACTGTGGACAGAGGATTGGAACCTCGGCGAATTAGGGTGTCCCAAAACTCACGTTAGTAATCAAAAACTCCTTAGCAAGCTAGGTACAGTGTCACATTGGATATAACAAACTCTCAATGTTTAGACAATCCAGAATATGAACTTATAGTACCTCAGGATACGTGGAACTCATGAACAGTCGGTCGTTATATATTTCTTAGAAACCAGAACATGGAGTTAAGAAGAACACATGTGTATTTGAAATGTTTATTTACTAATGCCGTCTTCTCAGGCGTAGTATCTTAGATAATACAAGTACACATATTATCAGTAGCAAAATTACCAGCATAGTTACTAGTACATAAAAAGCGAATGGTGATAGTATGTTAACATGCTGTAAATGAATAAGAGTTAGCAACACTTATAAGCAGCCGCGGGCCGTGGAGGGAGTTACGGTGAGGCAGGGAGGCGGGGAGGGGGAGAAGCAGGGTGGAGAATACAAGTACACATATTATCAGTAGCAAAATTACCAGCATAGTTACTAGTACATAAAAAGCGAATGGTGACAGTATGTTAACATGCTGTAAATGAATAAGAGTTAGCAACACTTATAAGCAGCCGCGGGCCGTGGAGGGAGTTACGGTGGGGCAGGGAGGCGGGGAGGGGGAGGGGCAAGGTAGAGAGGGCTCCACCCTGCTTCTCCCCCTCCCCGCCTCCCTGCCTCACCGTAACTCCCTCCACGGCCCGCGGCTGCTTATATCTCACCCTCCCTAATACACATATTATATTATTTGCTAAGAAGGTCTCTTTGTGTTGGTTTAGGGCGTGCCCATACTTTAGTGTCTTAGATTTGAAGGAATCACATCAGCATACACCAGCTCTCTCTTCATGTGAACCACATCAACTGTTGTGTATGTGTGTTCGGCAAAGCAATATAAAACCCGTCTCATGCCCAGAATTGGCAGAAGTTGCACTTATGTTATGAGTATGAAGTCGTGGAGATCAGACCTCATAACAATTCTGTATCGTGTTGTTCTTGAAACTTTAGCACTCGCTGTACAGATATAGTTTAACAAGCAAAGCAGATAGTAGAGCAATAACATATTATTCTCATGTAAACCACGATGAACTACTAGGTGGAAAGCTAAAGCAACAACTAAGTGTCGTGTGCAGAAGTTGCAAAAAAGGAAAAATGGCGTTTAAACCGGTAATGAGCCCATGCTAACTTAACACGGTGTAAAGATATCCAGGACCTAGATGACACCTCCCCATGATCCGGAAACGAACTGAATAAGATAATAGAAGTGCCATCTCATGAGAGCAGATTGCAAATTTATATGTGGACGGTCCGCAAGGTAAAGCATTAAAAACTAGGAAAATTTAATGCTAAAGAAAAATAAAACAGCCAAGTACTTTATCGAGTCTTAAGCCAATAGGCAAGGTAAATAATAAAAACTTGACAAATAAGTCAATGAATTGTCAATGAAATGCTAGTACTCAGCATATCAAACATGAAAAAGGTCTATGACATAACTGTGTATGCAAAATAAGCTGCAACAGCCTCCAATAGGAAGTCACCGTCTTCATCCGAAAACAGTTCAGCCATCCAATTTAAAAGCGGAAAAGAACATACGTGCTCTCCCAGCACCGGATCCTCTATCACCATCAGAGGACAGCTCGGTGGGTTTTCAAGAAAGCTCTGTTCCAAGAAAGACTGTGCTGCCGCCAGTAAATTCCAGGGACCAAGTAGTCCATGCATCAATGCCACAGCCATAATCCTTTCGCCAGGACAAACCAACTCGTGAGTAATGATAGGAGTCATCAGCTGATTAAAGTCGACGTCAGGAGAAACCGGTCCGCAGAGACACAAATCAATGGCCCAATCGAAATCACAGGTCAGGCAGTGAAATACAGGCTGGACACAGGTGAAGTAGGAGAATCGAAAAGATAATCCATATGCCGTGCTTAATATCGCCAACGGCATTGTGCAATAATATTCTAGCATGCGATTGCGGAACAGTGTCAGCAGCTGCAGGGTGGGAGGTTGCATAGGAGGGACATCCATATTTAAAAATGTAAAAAAGCACAAGAGCGTCCGCTGGTAATGCAAGTAAAAATGCCAATCCACGAACCAGAGTGGAGAAAATAGAATGAAAGGAAGCAGGGATGACTCCAAAGATTTTCTCAAATGAAGTCACGAGACCACTGGTAACAACTTTAAAAAAGTGCGCCAGGGTCTTTGTGGAGGATGCGTTAAAGATAGTCGGAACTATCTTGCTGAAATTGAAAGGCAAATCTGAATTGAAAAGGGTCTGCACCTCTGTACGGGTGTTCGCTATGTGAAGCACGAAAGTTTCACGGGCCGAACTCAAGGCCACCTCTCTCTGAGACAAAAGAGCTCTTATTCTTGCCATGCCGTTGAAATCTGTCCCAAGGTTGGTATTTGTGGCCAGATTGAAAACTCCCTATGTTCATGTGTGGGAGGAAATAGAACATTTCTGCAGCAAATAACCCGTTCACTTACTGTTACGATAAAAGGAATACTTTTAATTAACTCAGAACAATCTTCATTATTGAGCATCAAATAACTACCATTTTCCAACAACTTGAACGAGGGGATGATAGCAGGAACTGGCGTGCCTTGCAACACGCAAGCCATATTTGGTCGGTGTTTGTTGCATGAACCGTGTAACTGTATGTGCCTACACATTAGTGAATGATCTGGCGTCTCAGTGCATTCCTCTCCATTCAGATAAACTTCTTGATCATCTTTGAAACATCTGTATGTGTATGGAAGCGACCAGACCTCATGAAGAAAAGCACTACCTAAAGGTTCATAACGACCTATTGGTATATATTTCATACAATTTGAAAACTTATATAAAGCAAAAGGCAGCGTTATTAAACCGTGGATAAGGCACGTTGCCAAAAAACCCGCAATCCTCTGCTGATGATGTCACTGAGCATGTCATGAATGATGTAATATGTGACATCATCAGCAGTGGATTACGGGTAATAGTATCTCTAGTTTACTCCCCTATAGCTGTCTTTCTTTTAACATAAGTGTCTGTTTCCTTCCCTTATACTTACTGTTTTTGGTTCGCTTCTGGTTCGCGTACCGGCGAGCGAACTGGGAAGCGAACTAAGAGAAATAGAGGTTGGCACAGTTCCAAATATTGTACCAATTTTTTAATAACGGGGAGGTAGTTCTGAAAAGAACTTTTTTTTTTATTGTTTTTGTTGTTTTATATTTTTTTTATTATTTTTCGGAACATTTTTTTACTTTTTTTGAATTTTTCTGAACAGTTTTATATTTTTTTGGGTTTTTCTTGGAGGGGGCAATGAAAACGATTCATTGTAAAGGGCTCAACAGGAGCAACAAAACAAAAAAAGAAGTATTTATTATTTTGGGCGTTTCGTACAAACTTGCATATGATAGTCAATAGCTCTGTTGATCAGAGTGATGCTTTTTTCTCCGTAGGAAATGAATCCATCGCAAAATACGCAGATGTGTTTTACTTCACCAAATTTCATTTGTATATTTGGCACCATCTCCCTGCCCTCTGGTCCCGTTACTTCCGGTACAACAGATCTTCTGGCCATAATAGGGAGATTATCTAGGTCGTTCCGAAACTGTGCAGCACTGTAGTTGTTAGGATGCCACCTAGTCATATGGCGATGCATTGTGTAGTTTCCTAAACTGTATTTTTTCTCGGTTCCTCTGGACAGTCTATCTTGACATATAAGGCAAGTTACGTATCTTGCATTTACTTTTTTCTGACCTTTGGGAATTTTAAAAAATTGCCAAATGAAGTTTTCTTTCCGGTGAGACGTCCTGGGCTGCTCAGGCAAAAACTGCCTCTCTTCGTGCTCGTTGTCCTGTTCCTCTTCTTCTTGTTGAATTATAACTTGAGCAGGTGGTCCACTCTTCCTTGGATGTGGTGGAGGTGGTGGGGAAGCACCAGCTGAAGCTACTAAAGAAGCCATTGCTCAGTGATCACAAAGGGTCTTTCTCTCACAATGATGAAAGTCAGAGTGAGGAAAGAAGGAGGGATTTTCATCATTTGGGAAAAACAAGAGTTCTCAACCAATCAAAAGTGTTCATTTTAGATTATATGACCTAGTCTTACATCATTAGGAAACCAAAAGTGAAATGAACCAATGAAAAGTGTTATTACCAAGTCACATGACTTGCTGTGTTTACGTTAAGCGCTTTGCAGGGCCTCCCGGTTTGCTTCCAGAAACCTGCGCTTTGCGACTCGCTTCGCGTACCAGTTCGCTAACGTAGCACGTCATATGACGTATCACGCGACAACGTGAAACGTCATGCGGACGGGAGGCATCACGATGTTGTTTTCTAACGCGGCACTTGCGGTAAAGAAACGTTTACCGGCTCGCGGTCTATTTCATCACTGATGACATCACTGATGACATCTCAAATGACATCACTGATGACATCACTGATGACATCTCATTTGACATCAATGACCGCATCACTGATGATATCATTCATGTGAGAATACAATGCATCTCCTCACATTTTAATATAACCTCGGTTTCACCCAGTGTTAAAAAGAGAGTATAATTTTTGAAACCATTGACACACCAATACTAGTTACTACATACGCACTCACTGATTGCTACGTCTACACACACCTTCACTCATTCACCCATACAATCATTCATACATACAATCACTCATCTTTACAACACTATCATATGCACTCATACACCTATACAGACACTCACAGTCTGCCACTCATCCATGGAGTTACTCACACACCTAGTCAGTCCTGTAAAGAATCAATGACACTTCCATTTTCTTGTCTATACAGTTAAACATAGAGCACCTTACATTTTCAAACACATACTAACACATACTTACCTTCTTATACAATCATTGATACAAGTACAGATTGATCTGCACAGAGTCACACACCTCCCAGCTAGCCACACACACACTCAGTCTCCCATACAAATACTTGGGCAATCAATCAATAACCCATATAGTTACTCATATAGCTACTGATCAACACATGCAGCAGTTTACAGAACAACAGACATAATGATGCACAAATTAAGACAGTTTAGTCACTAACCCATGCAGTCAGTGAGACACATTTAATCACTCACTCATACAGTCAGTCATGCACCTACTAAATCCTTCGTCCAGACACTTACACATCCACTCATTCTTCAATATGTAAGACATATTTAAACTTTATAGAAACAAAAAATCACTGGATGTTGTTATCAGTGATGTCATCAGTGATGTCATTTGAGATGTCATCAGTGATGTCATCAGTGATGTCACTGACCATGTCATGAATGATGTAATATGTGACATCATCAGCAGTGGATTGCGGGTGCGCGATATATAGTTAGTGCAACTAACTATATATGGAATTTCAATGGTTTTGTGTGAGTAAAATAAGGTTTTCTAAATGCTAATTCCTAACTATATATGGTCTATAACCTATGTTTTTTTCAGTGAATTTTCAAGGTTTTGTAAATGCTAATTCCTAACTATATATGGTCTATAACCTATGGTTTTTTCTGTGAATATATATATATATGTATACACACACACATATATACATATATATATATATATCCTTCCAAACGCTGTGATCAGTCACATGCACCATTGTTGGCGTGTTGGATGGCGGTGAGCAATTGAAGCTCTTGGTGACAGCCCTTGCGCCCCCGAATGGCTCGATTGGTCATCCTTAGCAAACGGATTTGAGAGTAATACCACATTGTTTTTTTGCTTGAGGTGATAGCCTTTACGCCCAAGGTTGACTGGATTGTTTTTTGACAACCTAATTGAGTTGGGAGTAGAACTACAATCTTCTGTAATACAAGTGCCTCATTGATTCTCTAAATTGAATTGAGGATTCACTCAGGATGGTCGGATAGGAAGATATGCAGTGTGTAGAGGCATACACAACCAGAGAGACAGTGATTATTATGCTGTTCTTTATGGAGATTGATGGCCTGATTGTGCCCTGGTTTTGTAACTTGGATTGTTGATACAAACACCGAGAAGGTGAACGAAGTTGGGTTACATTCAGGGTTACCTTCATATGATTTATGGATGATTGAAGATGCTACATTCGCTTTAATATGGTTGCACACACTTTTATGTAGTCCTGATGAAGACCCCAGACTGACAAATCAAGTTTATGCTTTCGTTTGTGATAACTTTATTTCGGTCGACGACCATAAAAGCACAGATAAAATATGCACATACAATAAAATACATAAATAATTAAGAACCAACAGTTAAAACATTATTATACAGTCAGTTATCAAACGAATAATGGCCATCATTATAATCAGTCACAATTAATCAAAGTGGACCTTCTACGCCACATGCCGTACAAAAAGCGGGAGACCGAAAACACAATGAGGGGGGATGTATCATATTTTAAAATTCTAACAGCTTGAGCACAATGTTTTAGTCCCAAATTTTTACATAGTGGTACCAGCCAAGCTCTCCGAATTGCACTATAAACAGGGCAAAAGAACAAAACATGGGCAATGTCTTCTTTGCTATTGTTGCAGACAGGGCAGATTCCCTCCTCTTGACCTGCCCATTTGCAGGTCAGTGTCCCAAGTGGCAGGCAACCGTGCCTTAATTGTGTATATAGTTTTCTTGCAAGGGGAGGTTCTATTTGGTCCAGAAATTCCTCCCTTCTGGGCACGAGTTTTACCTGCAAAAATTTTGAAGACAACCTGCCCATACTTGGCAAGCGGTGCAGCAAACTTAGGTTGTAGTGCCTCAGAGAGGCCAGCAGCTCAGTTCTCCGCACCACTGGACAACTCTCCGCCGGGGTCTCCCATATTTGGGGCATTCCTATTTGATAGGCAATAGTTTTAATGTGGAGCAACCAGGATATTTTCTTACTCTTCAACGGCCCCCAGACAGCAGCGAACTCAGCTCTGTAGTCCGCAAGCTCAGGTACTGTCCAGAGCCTTCTCCAGCACAGGAGGGGTCGGGCCGCTAATAGTTCAGAGATGGGCTCCACACCTAGGTCAAATCTCAAGGGTATGAGCGGGGTGCTTTGGGGTAGACCAATCAGATTCCTCATAAAGGCCCGTTCAACCCTGAGAAGGCTTGCTATGCTCGAATGTCCCCAAAGTTCTGCAACGTAGGTTATGGCAGGTCTAACTTGAACACTATAGATTTCAAGCGCTGGGGAGACTGGCTTAAATTGCGTTGTCCGCTGGAACTTGCCTATGCCCCCTAGAATCTGTGAGAGCTTTTGGGTAGATTTGGCTACCTGGGGGCCCCAACCAAAGTCCTCAGTCAAGGTGACCCCCAGGTATACAAAGGTTCTCACCCTTTTGAGCGGGGTGCCGTTTAGTGTAGGGCTAGGGCGGGTGCGTTTCGGGGGACCGAAGATCATATATTTAGTTATATCTAGATCAATCTCAAGTCCCCGCGAGGCGCAGAATGAAACAAAACCGTCCAGAACCCGCTGGATGCCTGTTGATGTTCGCGACAACAATAAGGTGTCGTCTGCGAACATCAGAGCAGGCACCCAACCTGACGCCAACCAAGGGGCATCGCTATCCCTGACTCTATCTAGTTCCCCCCACAGGGCCATTTATATATAGACTAAAAAGCGTAGGAGCCAGGGCGCAGCCCTGGCGTACGCCTCTAGTTACAGGGAAACGCGCAGATAGTTCCCCGTTCCTCCCGCACCTCACCCGGGCATAGTTCCCTTCATGAAACCGCTTCAAGACCTCCAATAGATAGGGATGAAGGCCAAGATCTTTTAAGACCCTCCACAAACTCTCCCTCGGCACAAGGTCGAAAGCGGCCCGCAGGTCAACGAAGACCAGGTGGAGGCTGCAACCCTCGACACTTACGGTCTTCCAGAAAAGGACCTGCAGCCTAAAGAGTTGATCCATGGTCGAGATCCCTGATCTAAAGCCGGCCTGAAGGGTAGTCATTACTTCATGCTCCTCCGCCCATCCCAGTATTCTATCCAGGAGTATCCGGCCCATCAGTTTCTGGGTAGTATCCAAGAGACTGATTGGTCTATAATTTGACGGCTCCAAAGGGCACCCCTTCTTAAAAATGGGGACGATCTCGGCCCCCGCCCAGGTGTCAGGTATCTTTGCCCCCAGTAGGACTGCATTAAACAATACAGTTAGGTACGGAGCCCAGATCTTTGGCTGAGAGCGGAAAAGGTCACCCGGTACCCTATCAAGTTTATGCGACATAAGGAGGGGTCGAAACGTAGACGTGTTTATTAAAATGTCTCACTCAATGTCAAAAAACTGACTGTACAATTCAACTCTGATGATTTGACATATGATTAAAAATTAAGAATAGGACGTGATCTGAAGATTCTAATGCTGTATATCATCACTTGTATTTGTGTATATTGTAATGTTTTTGTGATGTGCATATTTATGTAATAATCACACTTGCCTATGTTTGTAATGTGATGTGACTTATATATGTTATCAATGATTTGTTGTATTTTGTGTGTGGATACACTATCAACTTTATTATAAATATATATATATATATTTTTATTTTTGGGAGCAGACCTTTTCATTGGGATTGATTAATTCCCCCCCCCCTTTTGAATTTGAGTTCTATTTCTATGTCACATTTAATGGGTAGCTCACTATAGGGGCCTTAATTGAAAAAGTATTTTTCTCCATGAGTGATAGTAGCAGAGCCATTGTTCGCTTCCTGCAGTCACAGCAAACAGAAAACCCACGGACCAAACTTATTGCAAGGAAATTACTTTATTTAATTGGTAGCACAACACTGTACGTGTTTTGGACCCCACGCTCCTTGCTCATGAGTAATCAATGTTGTGACATTGCACACTTGCGCGTTCGGATTTGAGTTATGTTGGCATCACTCAAATATAGCGGTTTATATTTACCCGCGCAGATTATTTTCACTTCTTATTTACAACAATAATTGCCACAGTGGGCATGTATCCAGAACGATGTTAGAATTAAAGCATATCCTGCCCAAGTGGGCCTATTAGTTTTAGTGGGTCTACTGAAGACTTGTCTGTCTATTTAACAAATTCATAAGGTGCAGCCCCAGTGGGCTTATCCTAAATTCATAATGTCCAATTTTACCTTCATTAATTGTCATGTGTTACATCACATACTACGCTTTCGTGATTCATGTATAATGTCCATATTTAACCAATAGATACTTTCAGCTCTCTTGCCTTCAACTTGTCATTGTCCATGTTGTTTAATGTGTAAGATTCAAAAAGTCTGGTTAACAAATGCATACTCAGTAATAATAATAATGAAGTGCTTAAACAAAACATCCTAAAGAACTTTAAGCTAAACAGTGAGGGTAAAAACTGGTTTCTAATATCATCATCTTACGTTAAAACAATTTGTGAGAAAATGTTGAGCAGATACTTTGATATTTACATATTATCAAAATGGGTGATTGAATTCCCCTCAGTGAATCGACAGTTCTTCGTCCTCATTAGACAGCATGTTATACAATAAAGATACTGCGGGTAACAGTTTACTACACGCCCGTAACTGTCACCCCGAGAGTCTTATTCTGAGTATACCATTAGGTGAATTACTTCGAGCCAAATGAGATTGTAGCTCAGAGGAAAAGTTTCCTGAGGGAAGAAACCTGTAAGACCAAACATTTCTTAGAAAGAGGGCATACAAAATCTACGATTAAAAAAGGAAGTCTGGAAGTCGAGAATAGAATTAGATCTGACCTACTGATACCAAAGGTTGACACTAACAATAATTATGAACAGAAGACGAGATTCATTACCAACTATCATGGCCAGAAAGTGTCTAAGTAACATTTTGGCATGTTTTAAAAACTGATAAGGATCTTGCTAACTATGTAGAGGAACATCCCCAAATGACCTTTAGAAAAGCACGGTCACTGAAAGATACCATTTGTAAATCTCTCACAACACCAGAACCCCAGAAAAACAGAATCAAGGATTTTACATCTGTGGATGCTGTAAGGCCTGTAAATACAGTAGCAACTGTAAAGAAGTTAAACTGTCACCTATCTGTAAACTATTTACAAATTACTAAGCATGTGTCTTGTACAACTGACCATGCGGTGTATGCCTTGAAATGTGAATGTATTTTTTTTTAAGTTTATCCCACTTGTCGTTAAAGTTCAAATAATAAGTGAAAATCTTCTCTGCGGGTTCATGTAAACCGCTATATCGGAGTGATGAAAACATAACTCAAATCTGAACGCGAAAGTCTGTTTTCAATGTTTATTCAAATTCCACATGGTGTGTTTTAAAAAAAAAGTGCAATATCACAACATTGATTACCCGTGAGCAAGGAGTGTGGGCTCCGAAACACGTAGTGTGTTGTGCCTCCATTGAAATAAAGTCATTTCTTCGCAATATGTTTGGTCGGCGGTTTTGCTGCTCGTTGTGACTGATCGCAGCATTTGGAAGGATTCATTGGGACTCGCGGCCCCGCTGCGCGTACACCGTCATCATAGAGGCTCGGGTAAGGCGAACTGTTTTGTTGATATATGTATATATGTATATATATATATTCAGTGAAAAAACATAGGTGTCACATATGTTATAGTTAGGAATTATCATTCAAAAAACCTTTAAAATTCACTGAAAAAACCATATGTTTCAGACAGGTTATAGTTAGGAATTATCATTTAAAAAACCTTAGACATTCACTGAAAAAAACATAGGCTTTAGGGGTGTTATAGTTATCTGGACATTTCACTCGTACACAACCATAGAAATTCCTCCGTTATAGTTAGTTGTACTAACTGTAACTCGTGCACCCACAATCCACTGCTGATGATGTCACATATTACATCATTCATGACATGGTCAGTGACATCACTGATGACATCATTGATGACATCATCCAGTGAATGTGGTTTGTTCCTTATTTAAATATTTATTATATATATAGCAATCTGCATTGAAGAATGAGTGGATATATAAATATAAATATCTGTATGGAGTATTTAGTAGCAGTGTGATTGACTGTTTACTTGACTAATTTATAGTGTCTCACTAAATATATTGGATAGTGACTAAACTGTGTGAATATCTGTTTCAATTTGTCAGTTGCTGTGTAAACGGCTTCTCTAGTTGGTTACTAGCTATGTGAAAGTCTATATTAGTTGGGTGTGTCTCCTTGGCTGAGTGGGAAAACATGGCGGCGGCCACTTGAGCCGCTGCGGCGCTCTGTTTGTGTGCTCCCGTTTGGAGCGAATATATTGCAAACTAGGTCGGTTTGTAATGTGGTTTTTTAATAAAACTGCTAGTTAGATGAAAACTCTGCGCCCAGATGCTTGACGATCAAAATAACCGTATGTAAAATCAGCGTTATTTTTACCTGCTCCCTCACTCGTTGTTGCTCGATGGGTCTGGAGAGGGCGTGTCTACCCGCGAACGCCGCTGTGGTGGAGAGGGTTCCTGCTGCTGAGCTCGGCTGCCGGCAAGAGGTGGATATCGTGCGCCGGGGGTGTACCCTGGTGTTGGCTGGTGGTTTGGTGTGGTGCCTGGCCGCCCTGGAGCTCCGACAAGGGCGCCGCATCCGAGGCTTGCTTCCTGGACGCCGATGGATTGTTGCTGTTTCGGAGGTGGAGGCGATTGGGATTGCTGATGAGAGGACGTCGAAGGTGGGAGAGACGATATTGGTTCGTGAGCAAAGAGAAGGTGGAGGCTGTGATAACGGCGGTAATGGGCCAGAAGCAGCTTACAATTTGAGAGGTAATAAATACAAGGTTCGTAAGGGGGAGCCCAGCAAAGATAAGAACAATAAAACCTTGCCCCGAGATATTAGGCTGCCTCTGGATGCCGGCCCAAGTTTACCCACGGCAGACTGTGTAAGTAAGGTTGAAACTGTAATAAAAACGGTGGTGCTTGAGGGGGGTGGTAATCCTACCGCAGATTGCCTCTGTAGTAGCAAAAAGAAGCCCTCCTCTTATATGACAGGCCAGGTCAAAGCAAAGCGTGCTTATACTTGTAAATCAGCCAAAGGGTCTAAAGGTAAAGGTAAAAATGCCACCTCAGTGTCAAAAATAACCCCATCACTGAGGTCTTTCTTTAAGGTAATCCCGCAAGTAGTATTATTACCGGACAGACCCGAAAAGATATTAGTAGAGGATACTGGATTTGAGGGAGTGATGAGCTCCGAGGATCTGCTCGATAAAGCTGACACCCCGCTAGAGACGGTGACGGGGGGCGCAGAAAGCTCTGCGAAACTGGGAGCAGGTGTGGGAGTAGGTAATGATCAATTTGGGGATATAGAGAGAGGGATTAGCAATCCAATTGCTGGTGCATCAGGACACCTCTCACCTCTTGCCTTGGTTTTAGCACCCCCATTGGCTCCACCTCTTATGCTGGTCCCATTAGCCGCAACAGCTGGCTTAGGCTTACAGAGATCTACGCAAGGAGCTACAGCAATTACATCAGACACTTTCGCTCCCCTGCCTAGTGCTATTCCACTTATCAACACACATACAGACCGGATCGCTACCTTGCAGGCGTCCTTTCAGGGTATGTTTTCCTCTTTCTCTGCGGATATCAAAAAGGGATTTGAAACCTCTGCAGCTAATCAAGCGGATATTAGGTGTTTTTGTGAAATCTTAGATAAAAAACTAAGTGACCTAACAATGAGAACAGAGGCGCTTGAGGATAGGGTAACAGGATTGTCCCTGCATCTAGATGAAGCTAAGTCAAATATTATCACACTTAGGAAGGAAGATCACATCCTATCAGAACGGATGGAGACGCTTGAGAACAACGTTCGAAGGAATAATCTTTGTATAATGAATATTCCTAAGGATAAGGTAGGCTCAGATATCAAGCAGTATGTTATCTCGCTGTTGAAAGAGGCGCTGAGATTAGATCAGTCTGAGGAAGAATTAGCTCTAGACATCCAGCGCATCCACAGAGAGCCTTTTAGGAAGAATCCTCAAAGAACCAAGCCCAGAAAGGTTTTGGTCACCTTCCACACATACTCCCTTAAGGAAACCATTCTAAATCTGGCTTTTAAGCAGAAAACTGTCAGTGCGAAGGGATTCAACTTTCAAGTTCGATCAGATTTGTCCAGGGTTACACTGGACAAACAATGGGAATTTGGGAAAAGACTTGAGGCTTTCAGAAGCTATGGCGCAGTGGCTCAATTGGTCTTTCCAGCCGCACTAAGAATTATGTATAATAACACCATGCATAATATAAGATCAGTGCAGGCAGCGGATGAACTACTGCTCACTATAGGCAGATAAAAAGGAGCAGGTAACTAGATGAAGCTTTTTTAGGATAGCTAAGCTAATTTGTTCGGCATCCAAAAAAAAAAAAAGAAAAAAAAAAAGAAGCAACGGTGAGAAGAAGGAAAAGAGAAGGCATATAAGTATACAAAAAAATAAACAAATAAAAAAAAAAATAAATAAATAAAATATATAAAAAAGGGGACCCATAGGTATAGTATAATTGAAGGAAAGAAATAAGAAAAAGGGTTGAGGTTAGGTAGTGAACGTACAATAAAAGCAGTACACCACACATACCCTTTAATATAATAGGGTTTAGGTAAGGGGTACGGCTCATGTAGGCTTGTTCTACCTCTTCCGACTTACATTTCCTGATGTTTCTTTTTTTTTCCTTTTCTCTTTCTTTGTCTTTTCCTTTTTGTCCTTATGTTCCGGCTGTAAATGGGAAGGGAGTTCACAACAGAGTGCTATCTTCTGGTTTTCCAGATAGATAAAACAAGGGTTTCCCAGGGGGGGAGGTGGGTTAGACAGGGGCACTGGGACAGGTTGCAGGGCAAAAAACTAAAAAGGAGTCCTCTTTTTCGCGGTAGTTTGACTTTTTGCGCGAAGTGGTCAATGTTAAGATATGTCTCAGTTAAAATCTTTCCTTATATGGGCATATTGTGTATAGAGCTTTTCATCTCTGTGGGAGCGGTAAAAATAAAGAACTGGAAACATTATTTCAATGAGTAAACTGTCTATTCTCTCGTGGAATACTAATGGTTTGCGAACTAGTCCTAGGAAAAATGATATTATGCAATATCTCCGAGATTCAAGTGCGCAGATTATAGTTCTCCAGGAGACGCATTTGACCGAGCCAGAAATACAGATACTGATTAAGAGGAACAGATGGATTGACGCTTGTATAACAACGTCACAAGCAACACACACCAGAGGAGTGGCAATTCTATTCAGAAAATCCATTAAACCTTGTAGACCCAGGAGGACGATGGGCAATAGTGTCAGCCATAATACATGGGGCCCCTATAACTATAGTGGGATACTATGGCCCTAATCAGGACGATCCATCGGCATTGAAGGTCCTTTTTTCACATCTATACTCGTTTCCTGATCCAGTTATCTTAGCGGTGATTTTAACATAGTTCTAGATCCCTTAGTGGATAAATCACCCTCTAACAGAGCTAACGTTTTGTCCAAAACCTGCAGGATAACATGAAGCAGCTAGGATATAATGACATCTGGAGAACAATGCACAGACTACAAAGAGGAATTACTTTTCGAAACTATAGATTTCATCATCATTCTCGAATTGATTTCATCCTGATTAGTCAATCCTTAGTCCATCTGATTAAATCGGTATCTCACTTACCATTTCATCTTTCAGACTATGCGGCAATTCTTTTAGACTTGGAAGGGTTTCCAAAAAATCGATCAAGTAATTGGTCATTTGATCGATCACTATTGTCATCAACCAATATCATTGACGCCCTTAAGGTAGAGGTCCAGTTTTTCCTGGATGAAAATATAGGATCTGCCTCTCCAGGTGTTATATGGGATACACTTAAGGCATTCTTAAGGGGTCAGATAACTAATAAAGCTTCATATAAGAATAGAATTTACAGAGAAGCAGTGATCTCATTAGAATCGGAGTTGGCTAATCTTCAAGCAGATATTGTTAGGCATCCTGATGCCTGCGCATCCATAGTTCAGGAGAAGCAGAATAAAGTGACCATCTTGAAAGGAGAGCTAAGCTCGGTATTAAATGCTAGGGTCCTAGAGAGATGGGAAGCCAGTAAAATGGCACATTTTGAATATGGCGAAGGTGCCAGTAAACTGCTGGCATGGAACACGAAGACCGAGCTAGTGCGTAACAATATTAACTCAATTACGACTGGCGGAACTACATTCTCAACCGATGTTGATATTAGGAGAACGCTCCGTGACTTCTTCAGTGATATCTACTCTGAGGATAATAACGTAGAGCCAAAGCAGGCTGAAGATTGGCTGGCGGGCGTCTCTCTTCCTGTTCTGACATTAGAACAAAGCAATAAACTGGAAGATCCGATCTCACAAGAGGAAGTCAGGTTAGCTGTAGCTAGTAGTAAAAAAGGTAGGGCATCAGGCCCTGATGGATTACCATCTGAAATTTATAAAGCTTTGATTTCAACTATTATTCCCTTTTTGACTGAGCTGTTCAACAAGATCCTCCTCGAAGGGATGCCCCCTCCTAAATCGTGGGATAATGCATCAATTACATTGATTCTAAAACCAGGAAAATCAGCATTAAATTGCGGGTCTTACAGACCAATTTCCATTTTAAATACAGATTATAAAATCTTTACTTCTGTACTTGCAAATAGGTTGGGGGCAGTAGCAACAAACATCTTGCATACAGACCAAAAGGGGTTTGTAAGGGGGCGTCAGTTGTATGAGTTGACCTATGACCTTATAGGTGCTATCGATATGGCGACGGTGGCATCACTTCCTCTAGCTATAATGACCTTGGATGCCACCAAGGCCTTCGATAGAGTTAATTGGGTTTACCTATCGGAGGTCTTGGGAAAATTTTATTTTGGCAAAAAATTTAGGCGTTTAGTCAAACTCTTGCATAAGAATCCGTCAGCATCTATACTTGTCAACGGAGAATTATCAGACCCATTTAACATCACTCTTGGTACCCGCCAAGGCTGCCCCCTCTCCCCCCTCTTATTTGATCTCTATATAGAGCCTTTTGCTCAAATGATCCGAGACAATAGTAACATCAAGTCTTTTGTGTTTGAGGGATAGGAGAGGAAGATAGCCTTATATGCGGATGATGTTCTCATCTTTACATCAGAGCTACGGTTGGCGTTTCCGGTAGTAATTACGCTGGCTAAAGAGTTTGGAGCCGTATCAGGTTATGAGGTTAATGCTGCCAAGACAGACATAATGGTCTGGAATGACCCTGAGCCCGTGGCAGGGGCCCAGATAAGTTCAGTCCTCCGTTATCTTGGTCTGAATATATATAAAGACATAGACGAGATAGTTCCAGCAAATTTCTCGCTTATTGCTAAAGAATGTTGTAGACTAATGAAATCATGGTCTACACTTCCACTATCTTAATTGGGTACATCTAACTTAGTCAAAATGACGATCCTACCTAAGGTTACATTCCTATTTAATACCATTCCCCTTTTTTTAATCCCACGTTGATAGCTAAGCTCCAAAGCGATATTCCCTCTTTTATTTGGAACAATCGTAACCCGAGAATCGCCTGGAAGAAGATCAGGCGACGTAGAGAGAAGGGAGGTTTGGCGGCTCCTGATTTACAGTTTTATGGGTGGGCCTTTCAGATGTCCCATGTTAGGATGTTGTTAAAATCCCCGATGAATCTGGGTTGTGGACATATGTTTGCTGCATTACTCAGAGGAGAAAAGGTGGCTGATCGTGAATTTTTGTTTAAGTTTGGGGACCCTAAGTTTTTTAAGAAAATAAAACTGAAGGTGCTTAGAGATTCATGTAGAACATGGGCTAAACTTAGGTGTACCATTAGAATCGACTACTATTCTGGTAATGCTCCATTATGGAACTCTCCTGGCTCCCCGAGCTGGCTTCTGGATAGTCTTGCAATACCATTGCGAGAGTCAGGATTGGTAGTCTGGGGGGATATCTTTGTTGAGGGAAGCCTACTGCCGTGGCAGGTATTAAGATTAAAAGTGGGGTTTCGGTTCTCCAGGTTCAAATATCTTCAAATGCAAAGCTGGTCACATTCACGGACCTTTGTTAAAGGTAGATTTCAGCTGGGAGGGGACAGCACATTGGTGTCTCTCCTAACAGATAGGCCTCCATTCAAGAAAGAAGTTTCATTCTGGTATAATCTTTTACTGGATGAAGCAGAGGGAGAGTTCCAGCTACCAGATCAGTTGTGGTCCACACATATTATTGAAATCAGTGTGGAGAATATGTGGTACGAATCTCTTAAGATCATGTGGAACATTGTAAAACCATCTTGGTTACGCCGTAACCACTTGTTTACATTACATAGGACCTACTACTCGCCCCAACGTTTGTCGAAGTTCTCGGACAATTCGCCGGTTTTATGGCCTAAATGTGGCTTGGCAGAGGCTTCGGACTTACACATGTTCTTGGACTGCCCGATCTTATCACCGTTTTGGAACTCTGTTTCTATTTCAATATCTACCTCCTTGGGATCCCAACTAACTTTATGTCCTGCTCTTGTTATTTTTGGTATTTCTCCAGAGTTTCATGGGCCAGCAAAAGATCTATTTTTCTTTTGTATTTTGTTGACAAG
Source organism: Lissotriton helveticus (assembly GCF_964261635.1). Classification (NCBI taxonomy): domain Eukaryota; kingdom Metazoa; phylum Chordata; class Amphibia; order Caudata; family Salamandridae; genus Lissotriton; species Lissotriton helveticus. The sequence goes on along the minus strand of NC_136071.1, from coordinate 877,654,035 downwards.
GAGAGAAATATGTAAGAAATGGAAAGACCCTTTACCTCCTACCTTGCTTGATTGGCGAACGTCAGTGCTACAAACATCAAAGCTTGACCTCTTAAGATCAGGAAACCAAAGCAAGAGAAACTTTTGGAGGCTACTAAACTGTCTTGGTTCGATCTTGTTTTTTTTGTTGTTTTTTTTCCCCCAAGGTCCAATGATTACGCTGCTTGACATCTTCTCTTTTATTTGACTATACCCAATATAGTTGAAACGATATAGGACTGGGTATATGAACGAAGCATGTGTCCCAGACGGTTGTTCCAAGGTGGCTTAGTTGGATTATGACACTACTTACTGTGGGGCAATTAGGGCGGCCTCTCTCGGAGCTCCTTCCAGTTTATCTGAGACAGTAAGGTCATTTCCACATGCTACTAGTTGATCACCAAGGGCAAAAAATGAGGACACAAAAAAAAAAAAAGAAAGTCTATATTAGTTATTGATTAGTTAACTGAGTATTTTTATGGGAGAGTAGATGTGTATGTGGTTCGGTGGGGGGGGTGTGACTGCCCACAGATGTGTGCATAGTTGATTCAGTAGGTATATGACATTAAGACTACATGTTATAACAGTTGTTTGGGTGAGTGAATATCTCTATTGTTGTGGTGATAAGCTACTATATCTCTCAATGGTACATGTCCAACAAACTAGAAAAATAAAAGGCAGTGTATGTGTCAGTTGTTGTGTATAAATAAGTATACATACGACTCAGTGATTGTATGAGTGACTGTATGGATAACTGTGTACTTGTAATAGTGATTTTGAAACACACTAAGTATGAGTTACTATCTATATGAATAGATGAAGTGGTGTTTGTATAAATGTGTAGCTAAGTAAATGTAAGCATGATCCATTGTTTGCATAAGTGAGTAGGATGACTGCATAAGTGAATAGGATGTGTGCTGGTCTGTAATGTTGATATATGTGTATAAGTATATTTGATAGTGTTCTATTGATCATTGACAGCATGTATGAGTGAATCTATAGGTAAGTGATTAGATGTGTGTGAATATCTAAGAACCACTCTCTTATCATGATCCTTCTCTGGCATGACGCGTTTCGGTTGTCAGGTAACCTTGATCACATCATATATATATATATTTAGCATAAAGACGTCCTGCAGCGGTCTGGCAGCAAAAAAGATGAGGCAAACCCAGGTATAGTGCTATAGTGATTTAATTGCTCACCACCACTCCACCACGACGCGTTTCGGTGCCCGAAGCACCTTGATCACATGACAACGTTTTAGGGCGGATGTGCTCGATTTAAAGTGCTAGTAACCAATAAATGCATGCCAACATCATCATAGACATAAATGATATACTATGTTTGTTTGCTAACTGCTGAAATGCAATTTCATTATGTCATTCAAAAAGGGTAGTAGTATTACTGGCTAACTGCGTAAAAGGATATTTGACAAACTAAATCATACTATACATTAGTACTTGTATGAATAACACATAAATGTATATATATCAACACACATTTCATTTAGTTAAATTCATCTATCTACAACAAGAAGCAGCAAAACTAAAGGGAAAGATTTGGGGAAAGGACAAAGCTGTGCAAATAATGCAATGTGCAAATAATGCAATAAATATGATATACAAATACTGTCAATAAATATTTGTTAAAAAAGTATGCAATATCTAAAAATTGATGTTTTGTACTATTGCAAAATGACACCATTTTTCTCCTAGCTTATCCTTTGTTACTTACTAGACGTAAAAAACCATCTAGTATTACTCCCTATATTCGCAGTTCATAGATAATCTTGCACTACTATAATGTAGTTATGCCCAAGTGGGCTATAGACAACTACAGAATTTGACCGACACATATATATGTGCAAATTTGGCAAATAAATAATGGCTGAAAGCTGTTATGTGCAACCCTTTGTGACAAATAATATGAAAATTGTGAATAAAATATATCTTTTTTTATGAGATTATCTAAATTTCAGTCTGAGGCAACCATTCTATTGGGTAATTCTGAATACACCTTGTTTACATGCTGTAATTCATAAATATGTGTGGCAATCCTCCCCTGCGTTAAGCCCATTAGGATTTTTGGTATCAAGTAGAATGATGTGACGTGTTTCTAATCTACGCAGCAATAACTCACGGTCTCCACCTCTTCTTTGCGGTGGGACTGTATCAATTACAAAATACCGCAAATCTGACGCTCTCTTGTCATGTACCTCACCGAAGTGTCTAGCCACAGGGTACGCGGTGTCGCCGTTGGTAATGGCCCTGAGGTGCTGGAGTATGCGTTTTTACACCTGTGGCCTTGTGCTGCCCATGTAGCGCAGGCCACAGGGACATTCCAGCACATACACCGCGTACTCGGTGCGGCACGTCAGTTTGTACTTGATGAGGGTGGGTGCACTATTGAATGGCGTCGAGTATTCTGTTCTACTTACCCCATTCTTACAGGCTTTGCAAGAAGAGCAACGCAAAAAACCTTTACTTGTACCTAGCCACACACTCTTTGTCCTTATCTCTGGGCTTCTTGATACTAGGCAGTTATCCATTGTCTTAGCACGTTTGTAGGCTATTTTAGGAGCCCCTAAAATGTCTTTGCCTAAGACTGGATCACTGGTAATCAGTGACCAGTTGCGCTTGACAATATTCCTTATAGTACGATGTTGATTACTATAAGTGAAAATCAATTGTGTTTCACTATCTGCTGTACAGGTAGCTGCCTTGTTGGCCCTCCCTCTCACTGTCTGGGCCCCAACTGAGTCAAGAGGAATAATTGATAGTAGGGATGCCCTATCCAGAGCATTAGCTTGGTTCATAGCTCTTTCCATGACCTCGCAATTGTAGCCCCTCTGTATGAATCTGTTACTACACTGTAATTGGGCTGCTCTGCAATCTGCTTCAGTACTACAAATGCGTCTTATACGGAGCATTTCCCCGTAAGGTATGCTCCTTATAAGATGGGAAGGATGATGGCTGCTAGAATGCAAAACGCTGTTGCCAGCTGTGGCTTTTCTATACAATTTAGTTTCCAGCCTCCCTTCTTTTACAAAGACCTCTACATCTAAGAAGCATATGGATGTTTCACTGATCTGGCTGGTGAACTGTAAGTTCAACCCGTTGTCATTCAATTTGTCTATGAAATCTGCGGCCTCTTGTGCAGAGCCATCCCAAATTAAACAAGCATTTGCAATGCAATGGTCTCGGCATCATTAAAGGTAGAGCAATTGGCATTGCTCATGACATTTCTTTTTGACAAAACAGAAAATTAAAAATATTCACAATAGACTACCTCTGTCCTTTTCCTCATCTTCAAGTTGACCACCCCTCTCAACTCCTCTTTTTTAATACTGTTGAATAATGGAAACCGAAAGCAAAGAGTTATTACTGCAATAACCCAAAGACTACACCAAGAATAACTATAATTAAATTAACTATTATCAAAAGTAAGATGTATTTTAAAGTAAATGGGAACTAAAGATGTGCAAAAGAAAATCACGAACTGATAAAGTTGTAACATCTGAACATCTGTGAGAGGAAGAGTAAATGACCAGATTTCATTTAGGGATCTTACACAATTAAAGATATACAGGAGCAAATGTGTTCAGTTGCAAAGATGCTAATACAATATATTTATCTACAATAAAATCAGGCTCTACTAAAAACCTCCCTTTCCCTACCATCACCTAGATGAAATCTTTACCACGTGCCCCATGCGCTTGGACAGACCACGAACATAGAATTTACACAAGAATTGAAAAGAAAACACATAAAAAGATGCTTAACTAGAAAATCTTTCTACAGCATAATACAGTTTAAAGTCCAGGGAACGTAAATAATGTAGGTTGCGCAGAAACTGTAATGGGGATGACAACCATAGACTCCATATGCCTTTTTACAATAATGTATCGAATTATCAAACATATTTCATTACCGAAAACAAATGCTGGAGATCTGTTTCAGAGAAATTAAGAACACTCTCAGAGCATCAAAAGCTAAGACACTTGGACTTTGAAAGAAATGTCAGTGGCAGATGGACACGCTTTCATTTAGCAGCCAAATATACAATAACTCTTACTGCCCCCGGAATTCCGCCGCGGCCGCACCGGAAGTCAGGCAAGGTCGCCTGTGACGGGGGCGGAGCCGCGTCCGGACCGGAAGAGGAGGCAGGCGGAGGAAATGCGTGGAGCGGCCCGGGGCTCCTGCGAGCGTGGAGAGCCCCGGGGCCGACAACAGGACGTTGCACGCGTGTTGCGGGGCTCCCTTGACCAAGAGGGAGTCCCGGGATAGGAGCCGCAGCGTCAACTCTCCCTGCCGGTGCGGAGAGCGGAGTCCCCCAGATTACCACAGTAAGTTAAAGGGGAGAGGGGGGGCCGGTGCGCGCGCGCGCGCGTGTGTGTGTGTGTGTGTGTGTGTGTGTGTGTGTGTGTATATGAGTGGGGGGGGTTCTGTATTTATGTGCGTACGTGAGCGCTTCTGTTTCTATGTATGCGTGTGTTGTGTGGGAGCCTCGCGCAGCGCTCGTACTAATGCGCGTGCCAGTTTAGATTCGCCTGTGCGCGGCCAGGAGTGTCTCCTGGGAAGCACGCTCGGTGACATAAGATCTCGGCGGAGACGCGCTTCCGCGCGTCTTTAGCCGAGACCTAATAAAGGTCATCTATGTACCTTAACCACTTGACTATTTTAGTAGACATGGTATCTGCACATTTGCGTGCAAGGACCTGCTCCTCCCAGTATCCCATATGCAAACAGGCATAACTGGGAGAGAAGCAGGCCCCCATTGCAACTCCTCTGATTTGTTGAAAGTACTGTTTCCAAACAGAAAGAAATTATTCTCCAAACATAAGCTGATCATATCCATGATCATGCGTGTATGATCTCTTAGTCCTTCTGGTCTAGAGCTCAAGAAGTGTTGCACTGCTCTCAGGCCATCCCTATGGTGTATGCTTGTGTACAATGCAGACACATCAAGGGATATTTGTAGGTAACTAGATTTCCACCTTATATCATACACTTTTTAAAGGAAATCTCATGTATCCAATACAAATGAGGGCAAAGATTTAACAAAGTCTTGGAGGAAAAAATCAACATATTTACTGGTGTTCTCCAATATGCTATTACATGCCGAAATGATGGGACGCCCTGGTGGCACCTGACTGTTTTTATGTATTTTTGGTATAAAGTAAATTACCGGAGTAATAGGATTTTCATTTTTCATACATTTGAATTCGTCCATAGTTATTACTCCGGCACTCCTCCATGCCATAAGTTTAGAATATACATTGTTCTTAGCCAGGTTGACCTCATTAATGTCGGCTCTTCGGTAACATGTACGGTCATTCAACTGCCCCATTGCCTCGTTTACATACATCTTGCGAGGCCACAATACAACGTTTCCTCCTTTGTCGGATTGTCTTATTATCACTTCAATGTTGTTCTTCAATTTCCTTATCAATTGGTGGTATTCAAAATCTTGATAGTTATGTTTTTTGGAGAAAGTGTTGTGCTTCAAATACAGCTCTCTCAGTTCTTGGGACACCCTGTCATGAAATTGGTCAATATTGTACTTGATCATTAATGGACAGAACTTTTTGTTTTGAACTTTGTAGAAATGGATTGCGGGTGCGCGAGTTACAGTTAGTACAACTAACTATAACGGAGGAATTTCAATGGTTTTGTATGAGTGAAATGTTCAGCTAACTATAACACCCCTAAAACCTATGTTTTTTTCAGTGAATTTCTAAGGTTTTTTAATGATAATTCCTAACTATAACCTGCCTGAAACCTACGTTTTTTTCAGTGAAATTCAAAGGTTTTTTAAATGGTAATTCCTATCTATAACATATGTGAAACCTATGTTTTTTTAAGTATATATATATATATGTATATATATATACATATATATATATATATATATACAGACATATATATATATATTCACTGAAAAAACTATAGGTTTCAGGTCATATATAGTTAGGAATTAGCATTTAAAAAACCATTGAAATTGCTAAAATATAGTTAGTTGTACTAACTATATTTCGCGCACCCGCAATCCACTGCTGATGATGTCACATATCACATCATTCATGACATGCTCAGTGACATCACTGATGACATAACTGATGACATCTCAAATGACATCACTGATGACATCTCAATTGACATCTCTCATCACATCACTGATGATATCATTCATGTGATAATACGATGCACTTCTTCACACTCTAATATAACCTTTGATACACCCAGTGTTAAACACAGACTACCATCCTTGAAACCATTGACACACCAATACCAGTTACTACATTCGCACACACTGATTACTAGGTCTATACACTCATCCAATCATTTACCCATAGAATCACTCATACATACAGTCACTCATCAATACAACGCTATCATCTGCACTCAAACACCTATACAGACACTCACACTCTGCCACTCAACCATGGAGTTACTCACACATCTAGTCAGTCATGCAAAGAATCAATCACACTTTCATTTCCTTAACTATACAGTTATACACACAACACCTTACTTATTCAAACATATACTAACACATACTTACTTTGTTATACAATTACTGATACAAGTACACAATGATCCATACAGCCACTCGCACAATCAGTGGCTCTTATGTATAGTCATTTATATATGCCAGCTACCCACACACACACAGTCTCCCATACAAATACTTGGGCAAACAATCAATAACAAATATAGCCACTCATATAGCTACTGATCAACACATGCAGTTGCTTACACAACAACAGACAAACTGATGCACACATTCAGACAGTTTAGTCACTAACCCATGCATTCAGTAAGACACATTTAATCACTCACTCATACATTCAGTCATGTACCTACTAAATCTTTCATCCAGACACTTATACATCCACTCATTCTTCAATATGTAAAACATATTTAAACTGTACAGAAACACACAGTCACTGGATGATGTCATCAGTGATGTCATTTGAGATGTCATCAGTGATGTCATCAGTGCTGTCACTGACCATGTCATGAATGATGTAATATGTGACATCATCAGCAGTGGATTGCGGGTGCGCGAAATATAGTTAGTACAACTAACTATATAGGAGCAATTTCAATGGTTTTTTAAATGCTAATTCCTAACTATATATGACCTGAAACCTATGTTTTTTTCAGTGAATTTGCAAGGTTTTTAAAATGCTAATTCCTAACTATATAAGGACTGAAACCTATGTTTTTTTCAGTGAATTTGCAAGGTTTTTTAAATTCTTATTCCTAACTAAATAAGGCCTGAAACCTATGTTTTTTTCAGTGAATTTGAAAGGTTTTTAAAATGCTAATTCTATTAACGTTTAAATATGTTAATATCCTTGTGGGACCACCTGAGCAGCCCTGGGGATCCGATTTTTGGACCGGAGCAAGATGCTCTCTGATTGTGCCGTATTTCTTGCCTTCTGCCCCCCTGATTGTGCCGTATTTCTTGCTTCTGCCCCCCTGATTGTGCCATATTTCTTGGCTTCTGCCCCCCTGATTGTGTTATTTCTTGCCTTTTGCACCCTGATTGTGCCATATTTCTTGCCTTCTGCACGCTGATTGTGCCGTATTTCTTCCCTTCTGCTCCCTGATTGTACCGTATTTCTTGCCCTCTGCCCACTAATTTTGCAGTTTTTTCTTGCCTTCTGCCCCCTGATTGTGCCGTTTGTCGGGCCTTCTGTCCCCTGATTGTGCCGTTTTTCTTTCCCCTGCCCCTCTGATTGTAGTATCTTTGCCAGTGTTTGTTCGCTGCTGGTATTGCCTTTGCCTGTGTTTCTTTGCTGCCGTTATTGTCTTTGCCAGTGTTTCTTTGCTGCCGTTATTGTCTTTGCCAGTGTTTGTTTGCTGCCGTTATTGTCTTTGCCAGTGCTTGTTCGCTGCTGGTATAATCTTTGCCAGAGCTGTGTGGGCTGTGTGGGCTGTGAGAGCTGTGTGAGCTGTGAGAGCTGTGTGGGCTGTGAGAGCTGTGTGGGCTGTGAGAGCTGTGTGGGCTGTGAGAGTGTGAGCTGTGTGGGCTGTGAGAGCTGTGTGGGCTGTGTGGGCTGTGAGAGCTGTGTGGGCTGTGAGAGCTGTGTGGGCTGTGAGGGCTGTAAGGGCTGTTTGGACTGTGAGGGCTGTGAGGGCTGTGAGGCCTGTGAGAGCTGTGTGGGCTGTGAGAGCTGTGTGGGCTGTGAGAGCTGTGTGGGCTATGAGAGCTGTATGGGCTGTGAGAGCTGGGAGAGCTGTGTGGTATGTGAGCTGTGTGGGCTGTGAGAGCTGTATGGGCTGTGAGAGCTGTGAGAGCTGTGTGGGATGTGAGCTGTGTGGGCTGTGAGGGCTGTGTGAGCTAAGAGAGCTGTGTGGGCTGTGTGGGCTGTGAGAGCTGTGTGGGCTGTGTGGGCTGTGAGAGCTGTGTGGGCTGTGAGAGCTGTGTGGGCTGTGAGGGCTGTGAGGGCTGTGTGGGCTGTGAGGGCTGTGAGGCCTGTGAGAGCTGTGTGGGCTGTGAGAGCTGTGTGGGCTGTGAGAGCTGTGTGAGCTGTGAGAGCTGTGTGGGCTGTGAGAGCTATGTGGGCTGTGAGAGCTGTGTGGGCTGTGAGAGCTGTGAGAGCTGTAAGAGCTGTGTGGGCTGTGAGAGCTGTGAGAGCTGTGTGGGATGTGAGCTGTGTGGGCTGTGAGGGCTGTGTGAGCTAAGAGAGCTGTGTGGGCTGTGTGGGCTGTGAGAGCTGTGTGGGCTGTGTGGGCTGTGAGAGCTGTGTGGGCTGTGAGAGCTGTGTGGGCTGTGAGGGCTGTGAGGGCTGTGTGGGCTGTGAGGGCTGTGAGGCCTGTGAGAGCTGTGTGGGCTGTGAGAGCTGTGTGGGCTGTGAGAGCTGGGTGAGCTGTGAGAGCTGTGTGGGCTGTGAGAGCTATGTGGGCTGTGAGAGCTGTGTGGGCTGTGAGAGCTGTGAGAGCTGTGAGAGCTGTGTGGGCTGTGAGAGCTGTTGGGCTGTGAGAGCTGTGTGGGCTGTGTGGGCTGTGTGGGCTGTGAGAGCTGTGTGGGCTGTGAGAGCTGTGTGGGCTGTGAGGGCTGTGTGGGCTGTGAGAGCTGTGTGGGCTGTGAGAGCTGTGTGGGCTGTGAGGGCTGTGTGAGCTGTGAGAGCTGTGTGGGCTGTGAGAGCTGTGTGGGCTGTGAGAACTGTGAGAGCCGTGAGGGCTGTGTGAGCTGTGAGAGCTGTGTGGGCTGTGGGAGCTGTGTGGGCTGTGTGGGCTGTGAGAGCTGTGAGAGCTGTATGGGCTGTGAGAGCTGTGTGGGCTGTGAGAGTGTGGGCTGTGAGAGTGTGGGCTGTGTGGGCTGTGAGAGCTGTGAGAGCTGTGTGGGCTGTGAGAGCTGTGTGGGCTGTGAGGGCTGTGTGGGCTGTGAGGGCAGTGAGGCCTGTGAGAGCTGTGTGGGCTGTGAGAGCTGTGTGAGCTGTGAGAGCTGTGTGGGCTGTGAGAGCTGTGTGGGCTGTGAGAGCTGTGTGGGCTGTGAGAGCTGTGAGAGCTGTGTGGGCTGTGAGAGCTGTGTGGGCTGTGTGGGCTGTGAGAGCTGTGTGGGCTGTGAGAGCTGTGTGGGCTGTGAGGGCTGTGAGGCCTGTGAGAGCTCTGTGGGCTGTAAGAGCTGTGTGGGCTGTGAGAGCTGTGTGAGCTGTATGGGCTGTGAGAGCTGTGAGAGCTGTGTGGGATGTGAGCTGTGTGGGCTGTGAGGGCTGTGTGAGCTGTGAGAGCTGTGTGGGCTGTGAGAGCTGTGTGGGCTGTGAGAGCTGTGCGGGCTGTGAGAGCGGTGCGGGCTGTAAGAGTGTGGGCTGTGAGAGTTGTGTGGGCTGTGAGAGCTGTGTGGCTGTGAGAGCTGTGTGGGCTGTGAGAGCTGTGTGGGCTGATTGTGCCATATTTCTTGGCTTCTGCCCCCCTGATTGTGTTATTTCTTGCCTTTTGCACCCTGATTGTGCCATATTTCTTGCCTTCTGCACCCTGATTGTGCCGTATTTCTTCCCTTCTGCTCCCTGATTGTACCGTATTTCTTGCCCTCTGCCCACTAATTGTGCAGTTTTTTCTTGCCTTCTGCCCCCTGATTGTGCCGTTTGTCGGGCCTTCTGTCCCCTGATTGTGCTGTTTTTCTTTCCCCTGCCCCTCTGATTGTAGTATCTTTGCCAGTGTTTGTTCGCTGCTGGTATTGCCTTTGCCTGTGTTTCTTTGCTGCCGTTATTGTCTTTGCCAGTGTTTCTTTGCTGCTGTTATTGTCTTTGCCAGTGTTTCTTTGCTGCCGTTATTGTCTTTGCCAGTGCTTGTTCGCTGCTGGTATTATCTTTGCCAGAGCTGTGTGGGCTGTGTGGGCTGTGAGAGCTGTGTGAGCTGTGAGAGCTGTGTGGGCTGTGAGAGCTGTGTGGGCTGTGAGAGCTGTGTGGGCTGTGAGAGTGTGAGCTGTGTGGGCTGTGAGAGCTGTGTGGGCTGTGTGGGCTGTGAGAGCTGTGTGGGCTGTGAGGGCTGTAAGGGCTGTTTGGACTGTGAGGGCTGTGAGGGCTGTGAGGCCTGTGAGAGCTGTGTGGGCTGTGAGAGCTGTGTGGGCTGTGAGAGCTGTGTGGGCTATGAGAGCTGTATGGGCTGTGAGAGCTGGGAGAGCTGTGTGGTATGTGAGCTGTGTGGGCTGTGAGGGCTGTGTGAGCTGTGAGAGCTGTGTGGGCTGTGAGAGCTGTGTGGGCTGTGTGGGCTGTGAGAGCTGTGTGGGCTGTGAGAGCTGTGTGGGCAGTGAGGGCTGTGAGGGCTGTGAGGGCTGTGTGGCCTGTGAGAGCTGTGTGGGCTGTGAAAGCTGTGTGGGCTGTGAGAGCTGTGTGAGCTGTGAGAGCTGTGTGGGCTGTGAGAGCTGTGTGGGCTGTGAGAGCTGTGAGAGCTGTGAGAGCTGTGTGGGCTGTGAGAGCTGTGTGGGCTGTGTGGGCTGTGAGAGCTGTGTGGGCTGTGAGAGCTGTGTGGGCTGTGAGGGCTGTGAGGCTTGTGAGAGCTGTGTGGGCTGTGATAGCTGTGTGGGCTGTGAGAGCTGTGTGGGCTGTGAGAGCTGTATGGGCTGTGAGAGCTGTGAGAGCTGTGTGGGATGTGAGCTGTGTGGGCTGTGAGGGCTGTGTGAGCTGTGAGAGCTGTGTGGGCTGTGAGAGCTGTGTGGGCTGTGTGGGCTGTGAGAGCTGTGAGAGCTGTGTGGGCTGTGAGAGCTGTGCGGGCTGTGAGAGCTGTGTGGGCTGTGAGAATGTGGGCTGTGTGGGCGGTGAGAGCTGTGTGGGCTGTGAGAGCTGTGTGGGCTGTGAGAGCTGTGTGGGCTGTGTGGGCTGTGAGAGCTGTGTGGGCTGTGAGAGCTGTGTGGGCTGTGAGGGCTGTGAGGGCTGTGTGGGCTGTGAGGCTTGTGAGAGCTGTGTGGACTGTGAGAGCTGCGTGTGCTGTGAGAGCTGTGTGGGCTGTGAGAGCTGTATGGGCTGTGAGAGCTGTGAGAGCTCTGTGGGAAGTGAGCTGTGTGGGCTGTGAGGGCTGTGTGAGCTGTGAGGGCTGTGTGGGCTGTGAGAGCTGTGTGGGCTGTGAGAGCTGTGTGGGCTGTGAGGGCTGTGTGGGCTGTGAGAGCTGTGTGGGCTGTGAGAGCTGTGTGGGCTGTGAGGGCTGTGTGAGCTGTGAGAGCTGTGTGGGCTGTGAGAGCTGTGTGGGCTGTGTGGGCTGTGAGAGCTGTGAGAGCTGTGAGAGCCGTGTGGGCTGTGAGAGCTGAGTGGGATGTGAGCTGTGTGGGCTGTGAGGGCTGTGTGGGCTCTGAGAGCTGTGTGGGCTGTGAGAGCTGTGTGGGCTGTGTGGGCTGTGAGAGCTGTGAGAGCTGTGTGGGCTGTGATAGCTGTGCGGGCTGTGAGAGCTGTGTGGGCTGTGAGAGTGTGGGCTGTGTGGGCTGTGAGAGCTGTGAGAGCTGTGTGGGCTGTGAGAGCTGTGTGGGCTGTGAGGGCTGTGTGGGCTGTGAGGCCTGTGAGAGCTGTGTGGGCTGTGAGAGCTGTGTGAGCTGTGAGAGCTGTGTGGGCTGTGAGGGCTGTGAGAGCTGTGTGGGCTGTGAGAGCTGTGAGAGCTGTGTGGTCTGTGAGAGCTGTGTGGGCTGTGAGACCTGTGTGGGCTGTGTGGGCTGTGAGAGCTGTGTGGGCAGTGAGAGCTGTGTGGGCTGTGAGGGCTGTGAGGCCTGTGAGAGCGGTGTGGGCTGTAAGAGCTGTGTGGGCTGTGAGAGCTGTGTGGGCTGTGAGAGCTGAATGGGCTGTGAGAGCTGTGAGAGCAGTGTGGGATGTGAGCTGTGTGGGCTGTGAGGGCTGTGTGAGCTGTGAGAGCTGTGTGGGCTGTGAGAGCTGTGTGGGCTGTGAGAGCTGTGCGGGATGTGAGAGCTGTGCGGGCTGTTAGAGTGTGGGCTGTGTGGGCTGTGAGAGCTGTGAGAGCTGTGTGGGCTGTGAGAGCTGTGTGGGCTGTGAGAGCTGTGTGGGCTGTGTGGGCTGCGAGAGCTGTGTGGGCTGTGAGAGCTGTGTGGGCTGTGAGGGCTGTGAGGGCTGTGTGGGCTGTGAGGCTTGTGACAGCTGTGTGGGCTGTGAGAGCTGTGTGTGCTGTGAGAGCTGTGTTGGCTGTGAGAGCTGTGTGGGCTATGAGAGCTGTGAGAGCTCTGTGGGATGTGAGCTGTGTGGGCTGTGAGGGCTGTGAGAGCTGTGAGAGCTGTGTGGGCTGTGAGAGCTGTGCGGACTGTGAGAGCTGTGTGGGCTGTGAGAGTGTGGGCTGTGTGGGCTGTGAGAGCTGTGTGGGCTGTGAGAGTGTGGGCTGTGAGGGCTGTGAAGCCTGTGAGAGCTGTGTGGGCTGTGAGAGCTGTGTGGGCTGTCAGAACTGTATGGGCTGTGAGAGCTGTGTGGGATGTGAGCTGTGTGGGCTGTGAGGGCTGTGAGGGCTGTGTGGGCTGTGAGAGCTGTGTGGGCTGTGAGGGCTGTGTGAGCTGTGAGGGCTGTGTCAGCTGTGAGAGCTGTGTGGGATGTGAGAGCTGTGTGGGCTGTGAGAGCTGTGTGGGCTGTGAGAGCAGTGTGGGCTGTGAGAGTGTGGGCTGTGTGGGATGTGAGAGCTGTGAGAGCAGTGTGGGCTGTGAGAGCTGTGTGGGCTGTGAGAGCTGTGTGGGCTGTGAGAGCTGTGTGGGCTGTGTGAGCTGTGAGAGCTGTGTGGGATGTGGGAGCTGTGTGGGCTGTGTGAGCTGTGAGGGCTGTGTGGGCTGTGAGAGCTGTGTGAGCTGTGAGAGCTGTATGGGCTGTGAGAGCTGTGAGAGCTGTGTGGGATGTGAGCTGTGTGGGCTGTGAGGGCTGTGTGAGCTAAGAGTGCTGTGTGGGCTGTGTGGGCTGTGAGAGCTGTGTGGGCTGTGTGGGCTGTGAGAGCTGTGTGGGCTGTGAGAGCTGTGTGGGCTGTGAGGGCTGTGAGGGCTGTGAGGGCTGTGTGGCCTGTGAGAGCTGTGTGGGCTGTGAAAGCTGTGTGGGCTGTGAGAGCTGTGTGAGCTGTGAGAGCTGTGTGGGCTCTGAGAGCTGTGTGGGCTGTGAGAGCTGTGTGGGCTGTGAGAGCTGTGAGGTGAGAGCTGTGTGGGCTGTGAGAGCTGTTGGGCTGTGAGAGCTGTGTGGGCTGTGAGAGCTGTGTGGGCTGTGAGAGCTGTGTGGGCTGTGAGGGCTGTGAGGCTTGTGAGAGCTGTGTGGGCTGTGATAGCTGTGTGGGCTGTGAGAGATGTGTGGGCTGTGAGAGCTGTATGGGCTGTGAGAGCTGTGAGAGCTGTGTGGGATGTGAGCTGTGTGGGCTGTGAGGGCTGTGTGAGCTGTGAGAGCTGTGTGGGCTGTGAGAGCTGTGTTGGCTGTGTGGGCTGTGAGAGCTGTGAGAGCTGTGTGGGCTGTGAGAGCTGTGCGGGCTGTGAGAGCTGTGTGGGCTGTGAGAATGTGGGCTGTGTGGGCGGTGAGAGCTGTGTGGGCTGTGAGAGCTGTGTGGGCTGTGAGAGCTGTGTGGGCTGTGTTGGCTGTGAGAGCTGTGTGGGCTGTGAGAGCTGTGTGGGCTGTGAGGGCTGTGAGGGCTGTGTGGGCTGTGAGGCCAGTGAGAGCTGTGTGGACTGTGAGAGCTGTGTGTGCTGTGAGAGCTGTGTGGGCTGTGAAAGCTGTATGGGCTGTGAGAGCTGTGAGAGCTCTGTGGGAAGTGAGCTGTGTGGGCTGTGAGGGCTGTGTGAGCTGTGAGGGCTGTGTGGGCTGTGAGAGCTGTGTGGGCTGTGAGAGCTGTGTGGACTGTGAGGGCTGTGTGGGCTGTGAGAGCTGTGTGGGCTGTGAGAGCTGTGTGGGCTGTGAGGACTGTGTGAGCTGTGAGAGCTGTGTGGGCTGTGAGAGCTATGTGGGCTGTGTGGGCTGTGAGAGCTGTGAGAGCTGTGAGAGCCGTGTGGGCTGTGAGAGCTGTGTGGGATGTGAGCTGTGTGGGCTGTGAGGGCTGTGTGAGCTGTGAGAGCTGTGTGGGCTGTGAGAGCTGTGTGGGCTGTGAGAGCTGTGAGAGCTGTGTGGGCTGTGATAGCTGTGCGGGCTGTGAGAGCTGTGTGGGCTGTGAGAGTGTGGGCTGTGTGGGCTGTGAGAGCTGTGAGAGCTGTGTGGGCTGTGAGAGCTGTGTGGGCTGTGAGGGCTGTGTGGGCTGTGAGGGCTGTGAGGCCTGTGAGAGCTGTGTGGGCTGTGAGAGCTGTGTGAGCTGTGAGAGCTGTGTGGGCTGTGAGGGCTGTGAGAGCTGTGTGGGCTGTGAGAGCTGTGAGAGCTGTGTGGTCTGTGAGAGCTGTGTGGGCTGTGAGACCTGTGTGGGCTGTGTGGGCTGTGAGAGCTGTGTGGGCAGTGAGAGCTGTGTGGGCTGTGAGGGCTGTGAGGCCTGTGAGAGCTGTGTGGGCTGTAAGAGCTGTGTGGGCTGTGAGAGCTGTGTGGGCTGTGAGAGCTGAATGGGCTGTGAGAGCTGTGAGAGCAGTGTGGGATGTGAGCTGTGTGGGCTGTGAGGGCTGTGTGAGCTGTGAGAGCTGTGTGGGCTGTGAGAGCTGTGTGGGCTGTGAGAGCTGTGCGGAATGTGAGAGCTGTGCGGGCTGTAAGAGTGTGGGCTGTGTGGGCTGTGAGAGCTGTGAGAGCTGTGTGGCCTGTGAGAGCTGTGTGGGCTGTGAGAGCTGTGTGGGCTGTGAGAGCTGTGTGGGCTGTGTGGGCTGCGAGAGCTGTGTGGGCTCTGAGAGCTGTGTGGGCTGTGAGGGCTGTGAGGGCTGTGAGGGCTGTGTGGGCTGTGTGGGCTGTGGGGGCTGTGAGGCTTGTGACAGCTGTGTGGGCTGTGAGAGCTGTGTGTGCTGTGAGAGCTGTGTTGGCTGTGAGAGCTGTGTGGGCTATGAGAGCTGTGAGAGCTCTGTGGGATGTGAGCTGTGTGGGCTGTGAGGGCTGTGTGAGCTGTGAGGGCTGTGTGGGCTGTGAGAGCTGTGTGGGCTGTGAGAACTGTGTGGGCTGTGAGGGCTGTGTGAGCTGTGAGAGCTGTGTGGGCTGTGAGAGCTGTGAGAGCTGGGAGAGCAGTGTGGGCTGTGAGAGCTGTGTAGGCTGTGTGGGCTCTGAGAGCTGTGGGGGCTGTGTGGGCTGTGAGAATTGTGTGGGCTGTGTGGGCTCTGAGAGATGTGAGAGCTGTGTGGGCTGTGAGAGCTGTACGGACTGTGAGAGCTGTGTGGACTGTGAGAGTGTGGGCTGTGAGAGTGTGGGCTGTGTGGGCTGTGAGAGCTGTGTGGGCTGTGAGAGTGTGGGCTGTGAGGGCTGTGAGGCCTGTGAGAGCTGTGTGGGCTGTGAGAGCTGCGTGGGCTGTGAGAGCTTTGTGGGCTGTGAGAGCTGTATGGGCTGTGAGCTGTGAGAGCTGTGTGGGGTGTGAGCTGTGTGGGCTGTGAGGGCTGTGAGGGCTGTGTGGGCTGTGAGAACTGTGTGGGCTGTGCGAGCTGTGTGGGCTGTGAGGGCTGTGTGAGCTGTGAGAGCTGTGTGGGCTGTGAGAGCTGTGTGGGCTGTGTGGGCTGTGAGAGCTGTGAGAGCTGTGTGGGCTGTGAGAGCTGTGCGGACTGTGAGAGCTGTGTGGGCTGTGAGAGTGTGGACTGTGTGGGCTGTGAGAGCTGTGAGAGCTGTGTGGGCTGTGAGAGTGTGGGCTGTGAGGGCTGTGAGGCCTGTGAGAACTGTGTGGGCTGTGAGAGGTGTGTGTGCTGTGAGAGCTGTGTGGGCTGTGAGAGCTGTATGGGCTGTGAGAGCTGTGAGAGCTCTGTGGGAAGTGATCTGTGTGGGCTGTGAGGGCTGTGTGTGCTGTGAGGGCTGTGTGGGCTGTGAGAGCTGTGTGGGCTGTGAGAGCTGTGTGGGCTGTGAGGGCTGTGTGGGCTGGGAGAGCTGTGTGGGCTGTGAGAGCTGTGTGGGCTGTGAGGGCTGTGTGAGCTGTGAGAACTGTGTGGGCTGTGAGAGCTGTGTGGGCTGTGTGGGCTGTGAGAGCTGTTAGAGCTGTGTGGGCAGTGAGAGCTGTGTGGAATGTGAGAGCTGTGTGGGCTGTGTGGGCTGTGAGAGCTGTGAGAGCTGTGTGGGCTGTGAGAGCTGTGCGGGCTGTGAGAGCTGTGTGGACTGTGAGAGTGTGGGCTGTGTGGGCTGTGAGTGCTGTGAGAGCTGTGTGGGCTGTGAGGGCTGTGTGGGCTGTGAGAGCTGTGTGGGCTGTGAGAGCTGTGTGGGCTGTGAGGGCTGTGTGAGCTGTGAGAGCTGTGTGGGCTGTGAGAGCTGTGTGGGCTGTGTGGGCTGTGAGAACTGTGAGAGCCGTGAGGGCTGTGTGAGCTGTGAGAGCTGTGTGGGCTGTGAGAGCTGTGTGGGCTGTGTGGGCTGTGAGAGCTGTGAGAGCTGTGTGGGCTGTGAGAGCTGTGAGGTGAGAGCTGTGTGGGCTGTGAGAGCTGTTGGGCTGTGAGAGCTGTGTGGGCTGTGAGAGCTGTGTGGGCTGTGAGAGCTGTGTGGGCTGTGAGGGCTGTGAGGCTTGTGAGAGCTGTGTGGGCTGTGATAGCTGTGTGGGCTGTGAGAGATGTGTGGGCTGTGAGAGCTGTATGGGCTGTGAGAGCTGTGAGAGCTGTGTGGGATGTGAGCTGTGTGGGCTGTGAGGGCTGTGTGAGCTGTGAGAGCTGTGTGGGCTGTGAGAGCTGTGTTGGCTGTGTGGGCTGTGAGAGCTGTGAGAGCTGTGTGGGCTGTGAGAGCTGTGCGGGCTGTGAGAGCTGTGTGGGCTGTGAGAATGTGGGCTGTGTGGGCGGTGAGAGCTGTGTGGGCTGTGAGAGCTGTGTGGGCTGTGAGAGCTGTGTGGGCTGTGTTGGCTGTGAGAGCTGTGTGGGCTGTGAGAGCTGTGTGGGCTGTGAGGGCTGTGAGGGCTGTGTGGGCTGTGAGGCCAGTGAGAGCTGTGTGGACTGTGAGAGCTGTGTGTGCTGTGAGAGCTGTGTGGGCTGTGAAAGCTGTATGGGCTGTGAGAGCTGTGAGAGCTCTGTGGGAAGTGAGCTGTGTGGGCTGTGAGGGCTGTGTGAGCTGTGAGGGCTGTGTGGGCTGTGAGAGCTGTGTGGGCTGTGAGAGCTGTGTGGACTGTGAGGGCTGTGTGGGCTGTGAGAGCTGTGTGGGCTGTGAGAGCTGTGTGGGCTGTGAGGACTGTGTGAGCTGTGAGAGCTGTGTGGGCTGTGAGAGCTATGTGGGCTGTGTGGGCTGTGAGAGCTGTGAGAGCTGTGAGAGCCGTGTGGGCTGTGAGAGCTGTGTGGGATGTGAGCTGTGTGGGCTGTGAGGGCTGTGTGAGCTGTGAGAGCTGTGTGGGCTGTGAGAGCTGTGTGGGCTGTGAGAGCTGTGAGAGCTGTGTGGGCTGTGATAGCTGTGCGGGCTGTGAGAGCTGTGTGGGCTGTGAGAGTGTGGGCTGTGTGGGCTGTGAGAGCTGTGAGAGCTGTGTGGGCTGTGAGAGCTGTGTGGGCTGTGAGGGCTGTGTGGGCTGTGAGGGCTGTGAGGCCTGTGAGAGCTGTGTGGGCTGTGAGAGCTGTGTGAGCTGTGAGAGCTGTGTGGGCTGTGAGGGCTGTGAGAGCTGTGTGGGCTGTGAGAGCTGTGAGAGCTGTGTGGTCTGTGAGAGCTGTGTGGGCTGTGAGACCTGTGTGGGCTGTGTGGGCTGTGAGAGCTGTGTGGGCAGTGAGAGCTGTGTGGGCTGTGAGGGCTGTGAGGCCTGTGAGAGCTGTGTGGGCTGTAAGAGCTGTGTGGGCTGTGAGAGCTGTGTGGGCTGTGAGAGCTGAATGGGCTGTGAGAGCTGTGAGAGCAGTGTGGGATGTGAGCTGTGTGGGCTGTGAGGGCTGTGTGAGCTGTGAGAGCTGTGTGGGCTGTGAGAGCTGTGTGGGCTGTGAGAGCTGTGCGGAATGTGAGAGCTGTGCGGGCTGTAAGAGTGTGGGCTGTGTGGGCTGTGAGAGCTGTGAGAGCTGTGTGGCCTGTGAGAGCTGTGTGGGCTGTGAGAGCTGTGTGGACTGTGAGAGCTGTGTGGGCTGTGTGGGCTGCGAGAGCTGTGTGGGCTCTGAGAGCTGTGTGGGCTGTGAGGGCTGTGAGGGCTGTGAGGGCTGTGTGGGCTGTGTGGGCTGTGGGGGCTGTGAGGCTTGTGACAGCTGTGTGGGCTGTGAGAGCTGTGTGTGCTGTGAGAGCTGTGTTGGCTGTGAGAGCTGTGTGGGCTATGAGAGCTGTGAGAGCTCTGTGGGATGTGAGCTGTGTGGGCTGTGAGGGCTGTGTGAGCTGTGAGGGCTGTGTGGGCTGTGAGAGCTGTGTGGGCTGTGAGAACTGTGTGGGCTGTGAGGGCTGTGTGAGCTGTGAGAGCTGTGTGGGCTGTGAGAGCTGTGAGAGCTGGGAGAGCAGTGTGGGCTGTGAGAGCTGTGTAGGCTGTGTGGGCTCTGAGAGCTGTGGGGGCTGTGTGGGCTGTGAGAATTGTGTGGGCTGTGTGGGCTCTGAGAGATGTGAGAGCTGTGTGGGCTGTGAGAGCTGTACGGACTGTGAGAGCTGTGTGGACTGTGAGAGTGTGGGCTGTGAGAGTGTGGGCTGTGTGGGCTGTGAGAGCTGTGTGGGCTGTGAGAGTGTGGGCTGTGAGGGCTGTGAGGCCTGTGAGAGCTGTGTGGGCTGTGAGAGCTGCGTGGGCTGTGAGAGCTTTGTGGGCTGTGAGAGCTGTATGGGCTGTGAGCTGTGAGAGCTGTGTGGGGTGTGAGCTGTGTGGGCTGTGAGGGCTGTGAGGGCTGTGTGGGCTGTGAGAACTGTGTGGGCTGTGCGAGCTGTGTGGGCTGTGAGGGCTGTGTGAGCTGTGAGAGCTGTGTGGGCTGTGAGAGCTGTGTGGGCTGTGTGGGCTGTGAGAGCTGTGAGAGCTGTGTGGGCTGTGAGAGCTGTGCGGACTGTGAGAGCTGTGTGGGCTGTGAGAGTGTGGACTGTGTGGGCTGTGAGAGCTGTGAGAGCTGTGTGGGCTGTGAGAGTGTGGGCTGTGAGGGCTGTGAGGCCCGTGAGAACTGTGTGGGCTGTGAGAGGTGTGTGTGCTGTGAGAGCTGTGTGGGCTGTGAGAGCTGTATGGGCTGTGAGAGCTGTGAGAGCTCTGTGGGAAGTGATCTGTGTGGGCTGTGAGGGCTGTGTGTGCTGTGAGGGCTGTGTGGGCTGTGAGAGCTGTGTGGGCTGTGAGAGCTGTGTGGGCTGTGAGGGCTGTGTGGGCTGGGAGAGCTGTGTGGGCTGTGAGAGCTGTGTGGGCTGTGAGGGCTGTGTGAGCTGTGAGAACTGTGTGGGCTGTGAGAGCTGTGTGGGCTGTGTGGGCTGTGAGAGCTGTTAGAGCTGTGTGGGCAGTGAGAGCTGTGTGGAATGTGAGAGCTGTGTGGGCTGTGTGGGCTGTGAGAGCTGTGAGAGCTGTGTGGGCTGTGAGAGCTGTGCGGGCTGTGAGAGCTGTGTGGACTGTGAGAGTGTGGGCTGTGTGGGCTGTGAGTGCTGTGAGAGCTGTGTGGGCTGTGAGGGCTGTGTGGGCTGTGAGAGCTGTGTGGGCTGTGAGAGCTGTGTGGGCTGTGAGGGCTGTGTGAGCTGTGAGAGCTGTGTGGGCTGTGAGAGCTGTGTGGGCTGTGTGGGCTGTGAGAACTGTGAGAGCCGTGAGGGCTGTGAGAGCTGTGTGGGCTGTGAGAGCTGTGTGGGCTGTGTGGGCTGTGAGAGCTGTGAGAGCTGTGTGGGCTGTGAGACCTGTGCGGGCTGTGAGAGCTGTGTGGGCTGTGAGGGCTGTGTGGGCTGTGAGCGCAGTGAGGCCTGTGAGAGCTGTGTGGGCTGTGAGAGCTGTGTGAGCTGTGAGAGCTGTGTGGGCTGTGAGAGCTGTGTGGGCTGTGAGAGCTGTGTGGGCTGTGAGACCTGTGAGAGCTGTGTGGGCTGTGAGAGCTGTGTGGGCTGTGAGAGCTGTGTGGGCTGTGTGGGCTGTGAGAGCTGTGTCGGCTGTGAGAGCTGTGTGGGCTGTGAGGGCTGTGAGGCCTGTGAGAGCTGTGTGGGCTGTAAGAGCTGTTTGGGCTGTGAGAGCTGTGTGGGCTGTGAGAGCTGTATGGGCTGTGAGAGCTGTGAGAGCTGTGTGGGATGTGAGCTGTGTGGGCTGTGAGGGCTGTGTGAGCTGTGAGAGCTGTGTGGGCTGTGAGAGCTGTGTGGGCTGTGAGAGCTGTGCGGGCTGTGAGAGCTGTGCGGGCTGTAAGAGTGTTGGCTGTGTGGGCTGGGAGAGCTGTGAGAGCTGTGTGGGCTGTGAGAGCTGTGTGGGCTGTGAGAGCTGTGTGGGCTGTGAGAGCTGTGTGGGCTGTGTGGGCTGTGAGAGCTGTGTGGGCTGTGAGGGCTGTGAGGGCTGTGTGGGCTGTGAGGGCTGTGAGGCCTGTGAGAGCTGTGTGGGCTGTGAGAGCTGTGTGTGCTGTGAGAGCTGTGTTGGCTGTGAGAGCTGTGTGGGCTATGAGAGCTGTGAGAGCTCTGTGGGATGTGAGCTGTGTGGGCTGTGAGGGCTGTGTGAGCTGTGAGGGCTGTGTGGGCTGTGAGAGCTGTGTGGGCTGTGAGAGCTGTGTGGGCTGTGAGAGATGTGTGGGCTGTGAGAGCTGTGTGGGCTGTGAGGGCTGTGTGAGCTGTGAGAGCTGTGTGGGCTGTGAGAGCTGTGTGGGCTGTGTTGGCTGTGAGAGCAGTGTGGGCTTTGAGAGCTGTGTGGGATGTGAGCTGTGTGGGCTGTGAGGGCTGTGTGAGCTGTGAGAGCTGTGTGGGCTGTAAGAGCTGTGTGGGCTGTGTGGGCTGTGAGAGCTGTGAGAGCTGTGTGGGCTGTGAGAGCTGTGCGGACTGTGAGAGCTGTGTGGGCTGTGAGAGTGTGGGCTGTGAGAGTTTGGGCTGTGTGGGCTGTGAGAGCTGTGAGAGCGGTGTGGGCTGTGAGAGTGTGGGCTGTGAGGGCTGTGAGGCCTGTGAGAGCTGTGTGGGCTGTGAGAGCTGTATGGGCTGTGAGCTGTGAGAGCTGTGTGGGATGTGAGCTGTGAGGCCTGTGAGGGCTGTGTGGGCTGTGAGAGCTGTGTGGGCTGTGCGAGCTGTGTGGGCTATGAGGGCTGTGAGAGCTGTGTAGGCTGTGTGGGCTCTGAGAGCTGTGGGGGCTGTGTGGGCTGTGAGAGCTGTGTGGGCTGTGTGGGCTCTGAGAGATGTGAGAGCTGTGTGGGCTGTGAGAGCTGTACGGACTGTGAGAGCTGTGTGGACTGTGAGAGTGTGGGCTGTGAGAGTGTGGGCTGTGTGGGCTGTGAGAGCTGTGTGGGCTGTGAGAGTGTGGGCTGTGAGGGCTGTGAGGCCTGTGAGAGCTGTGTGGGCTGTGAGAGCTGCGTGGGCTGTGAGAGCTTTGTGGGCTGTGAGAGCTGTATGGGCTGAGAGCTGTGAGAGCTGTGTGGGGTGTGAGCTGTGTGGGCTGTGAGGGCTGTGTGGGCTGTGAGAACTGTGTGGGCTGTGCGAGCTGTGTGGGCTGTGAGGGCTGTGTGAGCTGTGAGAGCTGTGTGGGCTGTGAGAGCTGTGTGGGCTGTGTGGGCTGTGAGAGCTGTGAGAGCTGTGTGGGCTGTGAGAGCTGTGCGGACTGTGAGAGCTGTGTGGGCTGTGAGAGTGTGGACTGTGTGGGCTGTGAGAGCTGTAAGAGCTGTGTGGGCTGTGAGAGTGTGGGCTGTGAGGGCTGTGAGGCCTGTGAGAGCTGTGTGGGCTGTGAGAGGTGTGTGTGCTGTGAGAGCTGTGTGGGCTGTGAGAGCTGTATGGGCTGTGAGAGCTGTGAGAGCTCTGTGGGAAGTGAGCTGTGTGGGCTGTGAGGGCTGTGTGTGCTGTGAGGGCTGTGTGGGCTGTGAGAGCTGTGTGGGCTGTGAGAGCTGTGTGGGCTGTGAGGGCTGTGTGGGCTGGGAGAGCTGTGTGGGCTGTGAGAGCTGTGTGGGCTGTGAGGGCTGTGTGAGCTGTGAGAACTGTGTGGGCTGTGAGAGCTGTGTGGGCTGTGTGGGCTGTGAGAGCTGTTAGAGCTGTGTGGGCAGTGAGAGCTGTGTGGAATGTGAGAGCTGTGTGGGCTGTGTGGGCTGTGAGAGCTGTGAGAGCTGTGTGGGCTGTGAGAGCTGTGCGGGCTGTGAGAGCTGTGTGGACTGTGAGAGTGTGGGCTGTGTGGGCTGTGAGTGCTGTGAGAGCTGTGTGGGCTGTGAGGGCTGTGTGGGCTGTGAGAGCTGTGTGGGCTGTGAGAGCTGTGTGGGCTGTGAGGGCTGTGTGAGCTGTGAGAGCTGTGTGGGCTGCGAGAGCTGTGTGGGCTGTGTGGGCTGTGAGAACTGTGAGAGCTGTGAGGGCTGTGTGAGCTGTGAGAGCTGTGTGGGCTGTGAGAGCTGTGTGGGCTGTGTGGGCTGTGAGAGCTGTGAGAGCTGTGTGGGCTGTGAGACCTGTGCGGGCTGTGAGAGCTGTGTGGGCTGTGAGGGCTGTGTGGGCTGTGAGCGCAGTGAGGCCTGTGAGAGCTGTGTGGGCTGTGAGAGCTGTGTGAGCTGTGAGAGCTGTGTGGGCTGTGAGAGCTGTGTGGGCTGTGAGAGCTGTGTGGGCTGTGAGACCTGTGAGAGCTGTGTGGGCTGTGAGAGCTGTGTGGGCTGTGAGAGCTGTGTGGGCTGTGTGGGCTGTGAGAGCTGTGTCGGCTGTGAGAGCTGTGTGGGCTGTGAGGGCTGTGAGGCCTGTGAGAGCTGTGTGGGCTGTAAGAGCTGTTTGGGCTGTGAGAGCTGTGTGGGCTGTGAGAGCTGTATGGGCTGTGAGAGCTGTGTGGGATGTGAGCTGTGTGGGCTGTGAGGGCTGTGTGAGCTGTGAGAGCTGTGTGGGCTGTGAGAGCTGTGTGGGCTGTGAGAGCTGTGCGGGCTGTGAGAGCTGTGCGGGCTGTAAGAGTGTGGGCTGTGTGGGCTGGGAGAGCTGTGAGAGCTGTGTGGGCTGTGAGAGCTGTGTGGGCTGTGAGAGCTGTGTGGGCTGTGAGAGCTGTGTGGGCTGTGTGGGCTGTGAGAGCTGTGTGGGCTGTGAGGGCTGTGAGGGCTGTGTGGGCTGTGAGGGCTGTGAGGCCTGTGAGAGCTGTGTGGGCTGTGAGAGCTGTGTGTGCTGTGAGAGCTGTGTTGGCTGTGAGAGCTGTGTGGGCTATGAGAGCTGTGAGAGCTCTGTGGGATGTGAGCTGTGTGGGCTGTGAGGGCTGTGTGAGCTGTGAGGGCTGTGTGGGCTGTGAGAGCTGTGTGGGCTATGAGAGCTGTGTGGGCTGTGAGAGATGTGTGGGCTGTGAGAGCTGTGTGGGCTGTGAGGGCTGTGTGAGCTGTGAGAGCTGTGTGGGCTGTGAGAGCTGTGTGGGCTGTGTTGGCTGTGAGAGCTGTGAGAGCTGTGAGAGCAGTGTGGGCTTTGAGAGCTGTGTGGGATGTGAGCTGTGTGGGCTGTGAGGGCTGTGTGAGCTGTGAGAGCTGTCTGGGCTGTAAGAGCTGTGTGGGCTGTGTGGGCTGTGAGAGCTGTGAGAGCTGTGTGGGCTGTGAGAGCTGTGCGGACTGTGAGAGCTGTGTGGGCTGTGAGAGTGTGGGCTGTGAGAGTTTGGGCTGTGTGGGCTGTGAGAGCTGTGAGAGCGGTGTGGGCTGTGAGAGTGTGGGCTGTGAGGGCTGTGAGGCCTGTGAGAGCTGTGTGGGCTGTGAGAGCTGTATGGGCTGTGAGCTGTGAGAGCTGTGTGGGATGTGAGCTGTGAGGCCTGTGAGGGCTGTGTGGGCTGTGAGAGCTGTGTGGGCTGTGCGAGCTGTGTGGGCTATGAGGGCTGTGTGAGCTGTGAGAGCTGTGTGGGCTGTGAGGGCTGTGTGGGCTGTGAGAGCTGTGAGAGCTGTGTGGGCTATGAGAGCTGTGCGGACTGTGAGAGCTGTGTGGGCTGTGAGAGTGTGGACTGTGTGGGCTGTGAGAGCTGTGAGAGCTGTGTGGGCTGTGAGAGTGTGGGCTGTGAGGGCTGTGAGGCCTGTGAGAGCTGTGTGGGCTGTGAGAGCTGTGTGGGCTGTCAGAACTGTATGGGCTGTGAGAGCTGTGTGGGATGTGAGCTGTGTGGGCTGTGAGGGCTGTGAGGGCTGTGTGGGCTGTGAGAGCTGTGTGGGCTGTGAGGGCTGTGTGAGCTGTGAGGGCTGTGTGGGCTGTGAGAGCTGTGTGGGCTGTGAGAGCAGTGTGGGCTGTGAGAGTGTGGGCTGTGTGGGATGTGAGAGCTGTGAGAGCAGTGTGGGCTGTGAGAGCTGTGAGAGCTGTGTGGGCTGTGTGAGCTGTGAGAGCTGTGTGGGATGTGAGAGCTGTGTGGGCTGTGAGGGCTGTGAGGGATGTGTGGGCTGTGAGAGCTGTGTGGGCTGTGAGAGCTGTGTGGGCTGTGAGAGCTGTGTGGGCTGTGAGAGCTGTGTGGGCTGTAAGCTCTGCTTCTTTTGTGTCTAGGTCTACCTAGCACAAGATGAATGCCAAGACTTCCTGGTTAGAAGTGTTGACAGCCAATGAGCATACTGCTTTCCTGTGAAATGCATGCTGATTGGCTGCCACTGTCTGTCAACACGCCAAACCAGGAAGTGTTGGCAGCCATCTTGTGCCTCTGTAGAACCAATGCACAAGAAAGCAGTGAAACAAAGGTGAAAAACACGCAAAGGGGGCAGGGTAGAAGCACCCTGACCCCCTAGGCCTGCTCAGGGGGCCCCACAAGGCCCCCCCAGGCCAAAAAAATAAAAAATAAAAATTCAAAAAATTGCAAGGGTACGCGCACCGTACAGAGTACAGTAAGCCTAGGGTAAGCTTACTGTAAGCTTACTGTACTCTGTACCCCCGCGATTTTCCGAAAAAAACATTATTTTTTGGGCCTGGGGGGGGGGGGGCCTTGTGGGACACCCTGAGCAGGCCTAGTGGGTCAGGGTGCTTTTACCCTGCCCCCATTTTGAGTTCTACAAGTTTGTTTTTCTGCTTTCCTGTGCCTCAGTCTACCGAGGCGCAAGATGGCTGCCAACAATTTCTGTTTTGGAATGTTCAAAGACAGTAGCAGCCAATGAGCATGCAGCTCGTACTCTGGAAGGTACAGAGTACAGTAAGCTTACAGTGCACTCACGTGTGCCACATAGAGATATATAATTTGAACAAATTCGATTTTCTCAACAACTACTGGAGGGATTTTCACCAAATATACAAAAGGCACTTCTGCATACCAGGCTCTACCAGTTTGCCAAGTTTGGTGTAATTCCATTCAGCCGTTCGGGCTGTAGCCGTGTCTAAAGGTCCTATGGAAAATTGCATTGGACTCAATTTCACATGCAATTTTCTCAAAAACTACTGGAGGGATTTACACCAAACATACAAAATGCACTGCTGCATACCAGTCCCTACCATTTTTCCAAATCTGGTGTAATTCCGTTCAGCCGTTCGAGCTGTAGCCTTGTCAGAATGTCCCTATGGAAATTAACATGGGGAAAACACGTTTTGGGACCTCCACTTTTTTCTCGGCCCCCGCTTGACGAATCCCCCCGAGACTTTCAGGGAAGGAGCGGAGCGCAGCGAGGCAAATTTGAGGAAAATTACAGGTAGATCCCTCAATCGGCGCCAAAGTTATTCCCAATAGAATGTTTGGAATTTCCTATGGTAACTAGGTCCTAACTATATATACCTACTGGCGACCGCCAGTAGGTAATACATATATATATATATATATATATACATATATATATATATATATATATATATATATATATATATATATATATATATACATACATATGTATATATATACATATATTACCTACTGGCGGTCGCCAGTAGGTATATATAGTTAGGATTTTTTCTCTATGGGTTTTTTGAAAATTCTATGTCTAATAACTTTGGCGTTTGTGAACGGAATTGGCTGAAATTTTCAGGAAAATGGCACATTTTGTTTCTGAGCAGCCCTTAAAAATTTGGGGGGGGGTTCGTCCAGTGGGGGCCGAGAAAAAAGGGGGGTCCCAAAACGTGTTTTTAACATTGAGTTTTCCATAGGGCGGTTGGCCTCACTTTTAGCCCGAACGGCTGAATGGATTTGCACGAAACTTGGCAAAATTGTAGGGACTGGTAGCCCGATGTGCCTTTTGTAGGTCTCAATATATGTGCTCCAGTGGATTTTGAGAAATTAACGTTTAAAAAAAGATATATATCTGTAACAGCGGACCGGGCAGCGCACTGGTTCGCGGACTTTTCGCGCAACGGAGCTTTGTGAAGCGAAGCTGATTGGTTCTCCGGCGTCTGTCAACATTCCAAACAGTCCGTAGCGGCCGCCATCTTGTCTCTCGGTAGGATCGAGAGACAAGAGGAGGTCAAAACAAAGGGGGAAATAACTATAAGGGGGCATAGTAGATCCTCGCTGACCCCCTAGGTTTGATGTGGAGGTTTTAAAAGGGCCCCGCGGGGCAAAAAATAATAATAATAATAATAATCGAACGGCTGAATGGATTTGCACGAAACTTGGCAAAATTGTAGGGACTGGTAGCCCGATGTGCCTTTGCTAGGTCTCAATATATGTGCTTCAGTGGATTTTGAGAAATTAACGTTCAAAAAAAGATATATATCTGTAACAGCGCACCGCTTCGCGTACTTTTTTCGCGTTACGGAGCTTTGCGAAGCGAAGCTGATTGGCTCTCCGGTGTCTGTAAACATTCCAAACAGTACGTAGCGGCCGCCATCTTGTCTCTCGGTAGGATCGAGAGACAAGAGGAGGCCAAAGCGAAGGGGCAAATGACCATAAGGGGGCATAGTAGATCCTCGCTGACCCCCTAGGTTTGATGTGGAGGTTTTAAAAGGGCCCCGCGGGGCAAAAAAAAAAAATAATAATAATAATCGAACGGCTGAATGGATTTGCACGAAACTTGGTAAAATATTAGGGACTGGTAGCCCGATGTGCCTTTGCTATGTCTCAATATATGTGCTTCAGTGCATTTTGAGAAATTAACGTTCAAAAACAAGATATATATCTGTAACAGCGCTCCGCTTCGCGGAGATAAAATTATATCTGTATTACCTAGGTGTTGCTAATACCAGTTAGCGACGGCTAGTAGGAGATAGCGACCATCTTGGGTCCCACTTTGTATGTGAGTGATATTTATCACTAATGACATGCAAAGTGGGCATGCCAAGATGTTAGCGACTGGAAACAGTCGCTAACATCGCTATCTCCTATTATCAACTTTTGGAAATATTCGAGATAAGCGCGAATATCTCCAAAAAGTAACAGCTGCCCTGAGCAGTTCTTAGCCATGTTATCCAATGGGAGGTGGATAACATGGCTAAGAGCATTAGCTCGGTAATGCATGAATATCGCGGAGTTTTCAGCGATATTAATGCATTGCGCTCGTTTTTTATCGTATTTGCGATAAACCTTGATAATAGCAAGGTTTATCTGCGATAATTTCTGACGGTAAAAAAATCTTTGCAATGCATCGTTAGGGATAAATATCGCTTAACTTTGGTAATATGCCCCAACGTCTGTTAACGTTCGATTCGAAGGAAATCAGGAATTGTTGAAAAACATTGTGTGCGCCATCTTGTCTTTTTTCAAATGCCACACTTTTGTCGTGCACGGCAGCCATTTTAGATGCCTTGACCAGACCCACTCTGTGCACGCTGTCGATCCTTAGCATGGCTCCCCACCCTCGCAAGCATCTCACTCAGGCAGTGGTCACCCCCGCTCTCTGTCTTATGCATGGGTAATAAACCTCCCCCCATCTGCGCTGCTCTTCCCTGAGAATCACACCCTGTGCCCGCCCGACACCTCCCTTTCGCCCTATTCACTACCGCACCCTCTGACACTCCTTTTCCTCTGTGTCCGATTGTCCAGGCCGGTCCTAGGCTATCAGCTAGCCCTGCAGATGTAGTTTATGGCCACAGCTGTAAAGAATCACCCCTCTTCAAAGGAGTTATAGTAGATCAAGGCCCACACTCGATGAGATCCGTCACAGCAGAAGCGTTGCTATTATCTGAAAACCATCCTGTATTGTGATTGGGGAGGGGACCGAGCGTGAAGCGGAAGATTCCAGGGATGACTCTTTGTACATCAAAGTTTTTACAATTATGTGTCACATTAAAAATATATAGCACTCCGACAAAGTAGTAAGATTATAAAACTTTAATAATTTATAAATATATACAAGAAAACAAAAATAGTAATAACATATAAACATTTTTAGAGAAAAACAACGAAGTAGCGGTCGGCTGTGCGAATAGTCCCAACGCAGCACAACGTCCAGATTTCCGGCGTGGGGCGTCGCGGGGGGTGGGTCATCAGTAGCAAACTGTTGTGCGAATAGTTCCAAGGCAGCAGAACGATGGCACCAAGGTGATGTCCAGTAAGTTGCCGCACTGGTTTTGGTATCCTACAATGCTGCTCCGAATAACGGCGTGGAGCGCCCCGGGGGAGGCGGCGTGAACGGGCCTCTCCAGGTGGAGTCTCATCTGTTTTAGTGGGGCGCCCCTTTACCGTTTCAGTTGCCATTCCGTCCGCTTTTGGTCCACTGTGTCAAAATCCGCCATTCAGCTGAGTTGCGCCCACTCTTGCGGTGCAGCGATAGGCGGCTGCCACAGGACTCTCAAAATGGCGGCAGGCTCTTTCCTTTTTGGGCGTGGTCCACTGAAATGGCCCTGGGACACCTTGGAAATCGGACGCTTGTCTGCTAGGTCTTGGACCCCATTCTCGAAAGCGTCCCCTCCGCCTTGAGAATTCATCAAAAGTTTTGGGGGCCCCGACTCCTGCAGGCTTCTGGTGGGGAGCGGCTGCCATGATTGCTCGCGGAATGACCACGACGGAGCTACGAGATGGTGGTGCTCTCATGCTGACGCCAGTTTAGTCTGAAACATCCAGAAACAAGGTGGGGCTTTCATCGTTTGGGGAAAAAAAAAAGTTTTCATCCAATGAAAAGTGTTGTTTTTAGGTCATATGATCAAGCCTTCCATCATTCGGAAACCAAAAGTAAAATGAACCAATGAAAAGTTTTATAAACAAGTCACATGACCTGTTATGCGGCATAGGGTATAAAATGCGGAGAAAATACGTTGGCACGTGAGGTGGCGTCAGTAGCGGACCGATGTGCGAATAGGCCGAAGGCAATACAACGCGCCAAGATCCGGATGGCACCGAGGTGGTGTCATAGTTGAGAGTTCTGAGCAGCGGTTGTAACACTGTCTGAAGCTTATTTGCAGCTGCTGCAGCTTCACTACGCGCCAAGATCCGGATGGCACCGAGGTGGTGTGTAGCAAGTTGCCGCACTGGTGTGGCCATCCTACAATGCTGAAAGTCGGCGTGGGGCGCCCCGTTGGCCTGTGAGTTTGCGTCAGTAGCGGACCGATGTGCGAATAGGCCGAAGGCAGCACAACGCGCCAAGATCCGGATGGCACCGAGGTGGTGTCTAGTAAGTTGTCGCACTTCTGTGGCCATCCTACAATGTTGAAAGTCGGCGTGGGGCGCCCCGTTGGCCTGTGAGATGGCGTCAGTAGCGGACCGATGTGCGAATAGGCCGAAGGCAGCACAACAATATTTTCTGACTGACACCACAAGGCGCTGAGATGCCAAGATCCGGATGGCACCGAGGTGATGTCTAAGTTGCGGACTGATGTGCGAATGGGGCCAAAGGCAGCGTAACAATATTTTTTGTATGGAAGATACCACTAGGCGTTGAGATGCCAAGATTCGGATGGCACTGAGGTGATGTCTAGCAAGTTGGTGTGGTCATCCTACAATGCTGAAACTCGGCGTGGGTCGCCCCATTAGCCTGTGAGATGGCGTCAGTAGCGGACCGATGTGCGAATAGGCCGAAGGCAGCACAACGCGCCAAGATCCGGATGTCACCGTGGTGGTTTCATAGTTGAGAGGCACTTCATCTGCAGTGGGGCGCCGAGATCCGGATGGCACCGAGGTGATGTCTAGCAAGTTGCTGTACTGGTGTGGTCATCCTACAATGCTGAAACTCGGCGTGGGTCGCCCCATTAGCCTGTGAGATGGCGTCAGTAGCGGACCGATGTGCGAATAGGCCGAAGGCAGCACAACGCGCCAAGATCCGGATGTCACCGTGGTGGTTTCATAGTTGAGAGGCACTTCATCTGCAGTGGGGCGCCGAGATCCGGATGGCACCGAGGTGATGTCTAGCAAGTTGCTGTACTGGTGTGGTCATCCTACAATGCTGAAACTCGGCGTGGGTCGCCCCATTAGCCTGTGAGATGGCGTCAGTAGCGGACCGATGTGCGAATAGGCCGAAGGCAGCACAACGCGCCAAGATCCGGATGTCACCGTGGTGGTTTCATAGTTGAGAGGCACTTCATCTGCAGTGGGGTGCCGAGATCCGGATGGCACCGAGGTGATGTCTAGCAAGTTGCTGTACTGGTGTGGTCATCCTACAATGCTGAAACTCGGCGTGGGTCGCCCCATTAGCCTGTGAGATGGCGTCAGTAGCGGACCGATGTGCGAATAGGCCGAAGGCAGCACAACGCGCCAAGATCCGGATGTCACCGTGGTGGTTTCATAGTTGAGAGGCACTTCATCTGCAGTGGGGCGCCGAGATCCGGATGGCACCGAGGTGATGTCTAGCAAGTTGCTGTACTTGTGTGGTCATCCTACAATGCTGAAACTCGGCGTGGGTCGCCCCATTAGCCTGTGAGATGGCTGTTCTTTGGATTTGGGCCTGGTCCACCAAAATGGCCCTGGGACACCTTAGAACTCGGACGCTCGATTTTTTTTTCCTTTCCTGTACATGCAAAAAAAGGTAAATGCCCGGTACGTTACACGCTTCATCTGCCACGATGAACTCTCCAGAGGAACCGAAAAAAAATATAGTTGTGGTAACTATACCATGCATCGTCATATGGAGAGGTGGCACCAATTAATTATAGTGCTGCATAAAAGAGAGATTTGGAGGAGAACCCCTGACCTGCTAGTACATTCATCAAAGAAGTGGCACTGAGAGCTTCAGAGGCAAGGGAAACGGTCCCAAATATTTAGAAGAACTTTGGAAAGATTAAAATGACATGTTTAGATTGTGGCAAATTAATTTCATGTGGACAGATGAGTGTTACTCTAATAAATACAGCATATGAACATCATCATAGTCGATGGTTGGTAGAGACATTTTGACTATATCCTGGACCTGCCCGTCCTCGCCAAAAATGGCGCCAGAATAAATGGGACTCGTAACTCCTTGTTGTGTACTGGTTGCAGAACCTTGAAATCACGAGATACGTATGCAGTTTTGAAGCACATGGCGGGCGGGGACGAGAATTGATTGAATATTTCGACATCCCTATTGATATTAAGTTCTGATGTGTTATTGATTACTGTACTGTTGAAAGTTCGAATTAACGTCACCCATGGTACTTGCCCGCAAATGTATATCTAGATAATTTTATTGTAACTGGCCCTGTCGTATTTTAATTATAAAATGTACGTCCACCGATTCCGTAACTGTTAGACACCTTAGTTCTTGCAACCTAATGGCCCGCCCGTTACGTTCCTCTACAGTGTAAATGTCTATTCATCATATACGATTACAGTTTGCTCTGTGGCAGGCCCACGTGGTTATAGGCTCGTATTTGTATAATGAAATTTTCTCAATAAAGGTTTTTAAAAGAAAACATGGTAGTAGTATATACATTGGTAAAGTTTTTAATAATAGTGACTGTTTTAGAATCATTAAAAGGCAAGTGAAATAACGCAGACCATTTACATGAAGGGTAAAAGGTATAATACGAAGGAACGCAGTAAAGATAAATGGTCAAGGGCTGTTGTGTTTTCTATTCCTGCAACATAAAGTGATCGATAAGAATCTCATATTCAGGCGTATCGGCGACTAAGACAGCAGGTCGACCCTCTTTTGCTCAACGGCTCCGTCATGGGACGAAGAAACGCTCTTTTTCTCGAAAAAAGAATATATTTTACTTGCAGGACAGTTGTAAAATTTCCGGGAAAGTACATTAGCCTGGAACATTATAACATATATTTAAGAAAAAATAATGTTCGGAAGTAATGAAAAGCGTAATTTTTAGGTCATATGACCAAGCCTTTCATCATTACAATACGAAAAGTAAAATGAACCAATGAAAAGTTTTATTAACAAGTCACATGACTTGTTATGCTTACGTTACGCGCTGCGCGCCCCGGATGACTTCCGGATGCGCTAACGCGGCGCGTCATATGACGCATTACGCGACAACGCAGGTACAGAATATAGTCAAAATGTCTCCACCAACCAGCGGTCGGAACACAACCCCTTTCAGCAGGCTAAATAGTTCTGTTAAATGACAACAGAAGGGACAGGCAACAAGAACCATCAGTCAAAGAGGGGAGAGCTAGTTCTTCTCTACCGGGTTACATTGGGGCGCTACCGGAACTGATCGAATTGGTAGTCTACAGTGTTTCTGGATGTTTCAGACTGAAGCTGGGGTTAGCATGAGAGCAGCACCATTTCGTAGCTCCGTCGTGGTCATTCCGCAACCAATCATGGCAGCCGTTCTTTATCGTTATTTTGGGCGGGGTGGGTGGCGGAGCCGAGCTGTTTTGCAGCCATCATTGTGTGGAGTTCAGTTCATCTCACTAGTTTTGTATTTGTCATGAGGGGTTGTTCCTAATGTTTCTATTTTAGCGAGGTCAAAAAGAGATCCCATTAGTGGCCTACTGATTTTGCTCGATTCCTTTTCTTTTTTTTTTACACGATTTTTCGTTATCTGCAAAGACTAAACAGAGTATTGCGACTCTGTGTTTGTTTGTAAATAGAGAATGAACCAAAGAGAACTAATTCTAAAACAGTAAATACTTGGATAACAATCAATCAAATGGAGAGAGAAGCAGGCACGACGGATTACAATGGGGGCAAAGACCTGCGTTAACTACCTTTCACTATCTGCAAAGAGAGAGTACTCCTAATAGAAATGAGGGGGGGGGGGCACCATTCAAAGCAGATCAGTGTGCATAAACACGAAAATGTTTTCACTTACCACGTACTTGACATTCGACAGCTTATGATATTTGCTATTAAAAAACCATTGAAATTCACTGAAAAAACCATAGGTTATAGACCATATATAGTTAGGAATTAGCATTTACAAAACCTTGAAAATTCACTGAAAAAACCATAGGTTATAGACCATATATAGTTAGGAATTAGCATTTAAAAAACCTTATTTTACTCACACAAAACCATTGAAATTCCATATATAGTTAGTTGCACTAACTATATATCGCGCACCTGCAATCCACTGCTGATCATGTCACATATTACATCATTCATGACATGGTCAGTGACATCACTGATGACATCACTGATGACATCTCAAATGACATCACTGATGACATCACTGATGACATCTCATTTGACATCATTCTTGTGCTAATACGATAAACCTCTTCAGACTCTAATATAACCTTAGATACACTCAGTGTATACAGACACTCACACACTTCCACTCATCCATGGAGTTACTCACACACACAGTCAGTCATGCAAAGAAACAATCTCATCTCCATTTCTTCAACTATACAGTTAAACACACCTTACTTATTGAAACATATACTAACACATATTTACTCTCTTATACAATCCCTGATACAAGTTCACAATGATCGATACAACCACTCACTCATTCGGTGGCTCTCATGCACAGTTATTTATATATGCCAACTCTCACATGTACTGTGTTTTACATATGTACTTACTATGACATGTAGCATTGAGATATCCATTCACTCATCAATACACTCATGCACACAGTCAACTGCCCATGTAGCTGTTTCCACATGCACTCTTGAACTCATACACCTAGTGAATAAACTGTTCACACATCTATGCATAGAGTCACACACCTTCCAGCCACCCCCACACAAACTCAATCTCCCATAGAAATACTTGGGCAAGCAATTAATAACACATATAGCCTCTCGTATAGCTAATGATCAACACATGCAGCAGTTTACAGAACAACAGACATAATGATGCACAAATTAAGACAGTTTAGTCACTAACCCATGCATTCAGTGAGACACATTTAATCACTCACTCATACAGTCAGTCACGCACCTACTAAATCCTTCATCCAGACACTTATACATCCACTCATTCTTCAATATGTAAGATATATTTTAACTTTCCAGAAACATACAGTCACTGGATGTTGTCATCAGTGATGTCATCAGTGATGTCATTTGAGATGTCATCAGTGATGTCATCAGTGATGTCACTGACCATGTCATGAATGATGTAATATGTGACATGATCAGCAGTGGATTGCAGGTGCGCGATATATAGTTAGTGCAACTAACTATATATGGAATTTCAATGGTTTTGTGTGAGTAAAATAAGGTTTTTTAAATGCTAATTCCTAACTATATATGGTCTATAACCTATGGTTTTTTCAGTGAATATATATATATATATATATATATATATATATATATATATATATATATATATATATATATATATATATATATATATTACCTACTGGCGGTCGCCAGTAGGTATATATAGTTAGGATTTTTTCTCTATGGGTTTTTTGAAAATTCTATGTCTAATAACTTTGCCGTTTGTGGACGGAATTGGCTGAAATTTTCAGGAAAATGGCACATTTTGTTTCTGAGCAGCCTTTGAAAATTTGGGGGGGGTTCGTCAAGGGGGGGCCGAGAAAAAAGGGGGGTCCCAAAACGTGTTTTTAACATTGAGTTTTCCATAGGGCGGTTGGCCTCACTTTTAGCCCGAACGGCTGAATGGATTTGCACGAAACTTGGCAAAATTGTAGGGACTGGTAGCCCGATGTGCCTTTTGTAGGTCTCAATATATGTGCTCCAGTGGATTTTGAGAAATTAACGTTTAAAAAAAGATATATATCTGTAACAGCGGACCGGGCAGCGTCCCAGGACGCGTACTTTTCGCGCAACGGAGCTTTGTGAAGCGAAGCTGATTGGTTCTCTGGCGTCTGTCAACATTCCAAAAAGTCCGTAGCGGCCGCCATCTTGTCTCTCGGTAGGATCGAGAGACAAGAGGAGGCCAAAGCGAAGGGGCAAATGACCATAAGGGGGAATAGTAGATCCTCGCTGACCCCCTACGTTTGATGTGGAGGTTTTAAAAGGGCCCCGCGGGGCAAAAAAAAACCAAAATAATAATAATCGAACGGCTGAATGGATTTGCACGAAACTTGGCAAAATATTAGGGACTGGTAGCCCGATGTGCCTTTGCTAGGTCTCAATATATGTGCTCCAGTGGATTTTGAGAAATTAACGTTAAAAAAAAGATATATATCTGTAACAGCGCACCGCTTCGCGTACTTTTCGCGTTACGGAGCTTTGCGAAGCGAAGCTGATTGGCTCTCCGGTGTCTGTAAACATTCCAAACAGTACGTAGCGGCTGCCATCTTGTCTCTCGGTAGGATCGAGAGACAAGAGGAGGCCAAAGCGAAGGGGCAAATGACCATAAGGGGGCATAGTAGATCCTCGCTGACCCCCTAGGTTTGATGTGGAGGTTTTAAAAGGGCCCCGCGGGGCAAAAAAAAATAATAATAATAATAATCGAACGGCTGAATGGATTTGCACGAAACTTGGTAAAATATTAGGGACTGGTAGCCCGATGTGCCTTTGCTATGTCTCAATATATGTGCTTCAGTGCATTTTGAGAAATTAACGTTCAAAAACAAGATATATATCTGTAACAGCGCTCCGCTTCGCGGAGATAAAATTATATCTGTATTACCTAGCTGTTGCTAACACCAGTTAGCGACGGCTAGTAGGAGATAGCGACCATCTTGGGTCCCACTTTGCATGTGAGTGATATTTATCACTAATGACATGCAAAGTGGGCATGCCAAGATGTTAGCGACTGGAAACAGTCGCTAACATCGCTATCTCCTATTATCAACTTTTGGAAATATTCGAGATAAGCGCGAATATCTCCAAAAAGTAACAGCTGCCCTGAGCAGTTCTTAGCCATGTTATCCAATGGGAGGTGGATAACATGGCTAAGAGCATTAGCTCGGTAATGCATGAATATCGCTGAGTTTTCAGCGATATTAATGCATTGCGGTCGTTTTTTATCGTATTTGCGATAAACCTTGATAATAGCAAGGTTTATCTGCGATAATTTCTGACGGTAAAAAAATCTTTGCAATGCATCGTTAGGGATAAATATCGCTTAACTTTGGTAATATGCCCCAACGTCTGTTAACGTTCGATTCGAAGGAAATCAGGAAGTGTTGAAAAACATTGTCTGCGCCATCTTGTCTTTTTTCAAATGCCACACTTTTGTCGTGCACGGCAGCCATTTTAGATGCCTTGACCAGACCCACTCTGTGCACGCTGTCGATCCTTAGCATGGCTCCCCACCCTCGCAAGCATCTCACCCAGGCAGTGGTCACCCCCGCTCTCTGTCTTATGCATGGGTAATAAACCTCCCCCCATCTGCGCTGCTCTTCCCTGAGAATCACACCCTGTGCCCGCCCGACACCTCCCTTTCGCCCTATTCACTACCGCACCCTCTGACACTCCTTTTCCTCTGTGTCCGATTGTCCAGGCCGGTCCTAGGCTATCAGCTAGCCCTGCAGATGTAGTTTATGGCCACAGCTGTAAAGAATCACCCCTCTTCAAAGGAGTTATAGTAGATCAAGGCCCACACTCGATGAGATCCGTCACAGCAGAAGCGTTGCTATTATCTGAAAACCATCCTGTATTGTGATTGGGGAGGGGACCGAGCGTGAAGCGGAAGATTCCAGGGATGACTCTTTGTACATCAAAGTTTTTACAATTATGTGTCACATTAAAAATATATAGCACTCCGACAAAGTAGTAAGATTATAAAACTTTAATAATTTATAAATATATACAAGAAAACAAAAATAGTAATAACATATAAACATTTTTAGGGAAAAACAACGAAGTAGCGGTCGGCTGTGCGAATAGTCCCAACGCAGCACAACGTCCAGATTTCCGGCGGGGGGTGGGTCATCAGTAGCAAACTGTTGTGCGAATAGTTCCAAGGCAGCAGAACGCGCCGAAATCTAGATGACACGAAAGTGATGTCTAGTAAGTTGCCACCCAGCAAATAACGGCGTGGGGCGTCGCGGGGGGTGGGTCATCAGTAGCAAACTGTTGTGCGAATAGTTCCAAGGCAGCAGAACGATGGCACCAAGGTGATGTCCAGTAAGTTGCCGCACTGGTTTTGGTATCCTACAATGCTGCTCCGAATAACGGCGTGGGGCGCCCCGGGGGAGGCGGCGTGAACGGGCCTCTCCAGGTGGAGTCTCATCTGTTTTAGTGGGGCGCCCCTTTACCGTTTCAGTTGCCATTCCGTCCGCTTTTGGTCCACTGTGTCAAAATCCGCCATTCAGCTGAGTTGCGCCCACTCTTGCGGTGCAGCGATAGGCGGCTGCCACAGGACTCTCAAAATGGCGGCAGGCTCTTTCCTTTTTGGGCGTGGTCCACTGAAATGGCCCTGGGACACCTTGGAAATCGGACGCTTGTCTGCTAGGTCTTGGACCCCATTCTCGAAAGCGTCCCCTCCGCCTTGAGAATTCATCAAAAGTTTTGGGGGCTCCGACTCCTGCAGGCTTCTGGTGGGGAGCGGCTGCCATGATTGCTCGCGGAATGACCACGACGGAGCTACGAGATGGTGGTGCTCTCATGCTGACGCCAGTTTAGTCTGAAACATCCAGAAACAAGGTGGGGCTTTCATCGTTTGGGGGGAAAAAAAAGTTTTCATCCAATGAAAAGTGTTGTTTTTAGGTCATATGATCAAGCCTTCCATCATTAGGAAACCAAAAGTAAAATGAACCAATGAAAAGTTTTATAAACAAGTCACATGACCTGTTATGCGGCATGGGGTATAAAATGCGGAGAAAATACGTTGGCACGTGAGGCGGCGTCAGTAGCGGACTGATGTGCGAATAGGCCGAAGGCAATACAACGCGCCAAGATCCGGATGGCACCGAGGTGGTGTCCAGCAAGTTGCAGCACTGGTGTGGCCATCCTACAATGCTGAAAGTCGGCGTGGGGCGCCCCGTTGGCCTGTGAGTTTGCGTCAGTAGTGGACCGATGTGCGAATAGGCCGAAGGCAGCACAACGCGCCAAGATCCGGATGGCACCGAGGTGGTGTCTAGTAAGTTGTCGCACTTCTGTGGCCATCCTACAATGTTGAAAGTCGGCGTGGGGCGCCCCGTTGGCCTGTGAGATGGCGTCAGTAGCGGACCGATGTGCGAATGGGGCCAAAGGCAGCGCAACAATATTTTCTGACTGACACCACAAGGCGCTGAGATGCCAAGATCCGGATGGCACCGAGGTGATGTCTAAGTTGCGGACTGATGTGCGAATGGGGCCAAAGGCAGCGTAACAATATTTTTTGTATGGAAGATACCACTAGGCGTTGAGATGCCAAGATTCGGATGGCACTGAGGTGATGTCTAGCAAGTTGCTGTACTGGTGTGGTCATCCTACAATGCTGAAACTCGGCGTGGGTCGCCCCATTAGGCTGTGAGATGGCGTCAGTAGCGGACCGATGTGCGAATAGGCCGAAGGCAGCACAACGCGCCAAGATCCGGATGTCACCGTGGTGGTTTCATAGTTGAGAGGCACTTCATCTGCAGTGGGGCGCCGAGATCCGGATGGCACCGAGGTGATGTCTAGCAAGTTGCTGTACTGGTGTGGTCATCCTACAATGCTGAAACTCGGCGTGGGTCACCCCATTAGCCTGTGAGATGGCGTCAGTAGCGGACCGATGTGCGAATAGGCCGAAGGCAGCACAACGCGCCAAGATCTGGATGTCACCGTGGTGGTTTCATAGTTGAGAGGCACTTCATCTGCAGTGGGGCGCCGAGATCCGGATGGCACCGAGGTGATGTCTAGCAAGTTGCTGTACTGGTGTGGTTATTCTACAATGCTGAAAGTCGGCGTGGGGCGCCCCATTAGCCTGTGAGATGGCGTCAGTAGCGGACTGATGTGCGAATGGGGCCAAAGGCAGCGCAATAATATTTTCTGAAGAGAAGACACCAAAAGGTGCTGACATTCCAAGATCCGGATGGCACCGAGGTGGTGTCTAAGTTGCGGACTGATGTGCGAATGGGGCCAAAGGCAGCGTAACAATATTTTTTGTATGGAAGATACCACTAGGCGTTGAGATGCCAAGATTCGGATGGCACTGAGGTGATGTCTAGCAAGTTGCTGTACTGGTGTGGTCATCCTACAATGCTGAAACTCGGCGTGGGTCGCCCATTAGCCTGTGAGATGGCGTCAGTAGCGGACCGATGTGCGAATAGGCCGAAGGCAGCACAACGCGCCAAGATCCGGATGTCACCGTGGTGGTTTCATAGTTGAGAGGCACTTCATCTGCAGTGGGGCGCCGAGATCCGGATGGCACCGAGGTGATGTCTAGCAAGTTGCTGTACTGGTGTGGTCATCCTACAATGCTGAAACTCGGCGTGGGTCGCCCCATTAGCCTGTGAGATGGCGTCAGTAGCGGACCGATGTGCGAATAGGCCGAAGGCAGCACAACGCGCCAAGATCCGGATGTCACCGTGGTGGTTTCATAGTTGAGAGGCACTTCATCTGCAGTGGGGCGCCGAGATCCGGATGGCACCGAGGTGATGTCTAGCAAGTTGCTGTACTGGTGTGGTTATTCTACAATGCTGAAAGTCGGCGTGGGGCGCCCCATTAGCCTGTGAGATGGCGTCAGTAGCGGACTGATGTGCGAATGGGGCCAAAGGCAGCGCAATAATATTTTCTGAAGAGAAGACACCAAAAGGTGCTGACATTCCAAGATCCGGATGGCACCGAGGTGGTGTCTAGCAAGCTATGCAGTTGAGTTGTGTGCGCACTTGCGGCGAATAGGTCGAAGGCAGCATAACAATGTTTTCTGAATAGGAGACACCACAAGGCGTTGAGATTCGGTTACCACCGAGGTGATGTCTAGCAAGTTGCCGCACTGGTGTGGCCATCCTACAATACTGCTCCGAATAACGGCGTGGGGTGCCCGAAGGGGGGGGGAGCCGGCGTGAATGGGCCTTCCTAGGTGGAGGCTCGTCTGCTGTAGTGGGGCGCCCCTTTACCGTTTCAGTTGCCATTCAGCTGAGTTTCGGCTGCTCTTGATGCTACAGCGACAGGCGGCTGCAAGAGGACTCTCAAAATGGCGGCCTGTTCTTTGGATTTGGGCCTGGTCCACCAAAATGGCCCTGGGACACCTTAGAACTCGGACGCTCGATTTTTTTTTCCTTTCCTGTACATGCAAAAAAAGGTAAATGCCCGGTACGTTACACGCTTCATCTGCCACGATGAACTCTCCAGAGGAACCGAAAAAAAATATAGTTGTGGTAACTATACCATGCATCGTCATATGGAGAGGTGGCACCAATTAATTATAGTGCTGCATAAAAGAGAGATTTGGAGGAGAACCCCTGACCTGCTAGTACATTCATCAAAGAAGTGGCACTGAGAGCTTCAGAGGCAAGGGAAACGGTCCCAAATATTTAGAAGAACTTTGGAAAGATTAAAATGACATGTTTAGATTGTGGCAAATTAATTTCATGTGGACAGATGAGTGTTACTCTAATAAATACAGCATATGAACATCATCATAGTCGATGGTTGGTAGAGACATTTTGACTATATCCTGGACCTGCCCGTCCTCGCCAAAAATGGCGCCAGAATAAATGGGACTCGTAACTCCTTGTTGTGTACTGGTTGCAGAACCTTGAAATCACGAGATACGTATGCAGTTTTGAAGCACATGGCGGGCGGGGACGAGAATTGATTGAATATTTCGACATCCCTATTGATATTAAGTTCTGATGTGTTATTGATTACTGTACTGTTGAAAGTTCGAATTAACGTCACCCATGGTACTTGCCCGCAAATGTATATCTAGATAATTTTATTGTAACTGGCCCTGTCGTATTTTAATTATAAAATGTACGTCCACCGATTCCGTAACTGTTAGACACCTTAGTTCTTGCAACCTAATGGCTCGCCCGTTACGTTCCTCTACAGTGTAAATGTCTATTCATCATATACGATTACAGTTTGCTCTGTGGCAGGCCCACGTGGTTATAGGCTCGTATTTGTATAATTAAATTTTCACAATAAAGGTTTTTAAAAGAAAACATGGTAGTAGTATATACATTGGTAAAGTTTTTAATAATAGTGACTGTTTTAGAATCATTAAAAGGCAAGTGAAATAAAGCAGACCAATTACATGAAGGGTAAAAGGTATAATACGAAGGAACGCAGTAAAGATAAATGGTCAAGGGCTGTTGTGTTTTCTATTCCTGCAACATAAAGTGATCGATAAGAATCTCATATTCAGGCTTATCGGCGACTAAGACAGCAGGTCGACCCTCTTTTGCTCAACGGCTCCGTCATGGGACGAAGAAACGCTCTTTTTCTCGAAAAAAGAATATATTTTACTTGCAGGACAGTTGTAAAATTTCCGGGAAAGTACATTAGCCTGGAACATTATAACATATATTTAAGAAAAAATAATGTTCGGAAGTAATGAAAAGCGTAATTTTTAGGTCATATGACCAAGCCTTTCATCATTACAATAAGAAAAGTAAAATGAACCAATGAAAAGTTTTATTAACAAGTCACATGACTTGTTATGCTTACGTTACGCGCTGCGCGCCCCGGATGACTTCCGGATGCGCTAACGCGGCGCGTCATATGACGCATTACGCGACAACGCAGGTACAGAATATAGTCAAAATGTCTTCACCAACCAGCGGTCGGAACACAACCCCTTTCAGCAGGCTAAATAGTTCTGTTAAATGACAACAGAAGGGACAGGCAACAAGAACCATCAGTCAAAGAGGGGAGGGCTAGTTCTTCTCTACCGGGTTACATTGGGGCGCTACCGGAACTGATCGAATTGGTAGTCTACAGTGTTTCTGGATGTTTCAGACTGAAGCTGGGGTTAGCATGAGAGCAGCACCATTTCGTAGCTCCGTCGTGGTCATTCCGCAACCAATCATGGCAGCCGTTCTTTATCGTTATTTTGGGCGGGGTGGGTGGCGGAGCCGAGCTGTTTTGCAGCCATCATTGTGTGGAGTTCAGTTCATCTCACTAGTTTTGTATTCGTCATGAGGGGTTGTTCCTAATGTTTCTATTTTAGCGAGGTCAAAAAGAAATCCCATTAGTGGCCTACTGATTTTGCTCGATTCCTTTTCTTTTTTTTTACACGATTTTTCGTTATCTGCAAAGACTAAACAGAGTATTGCGACTCTGTGTTTGTTTGTAAATAGAGAATGAACCAAAGAGAACTAATTCTAAAACAGTAAATACTTGGATAACAATCAATCAAATGGAGAGAGAAGCAGGCACGACGGATTACAATGGGGGCAAAGGCCTGCGTTAACTACCTTTCACTATCTGCAAAGAGAGAGTACTCCTAATAGAAATGAGGGGGGGGGGCACCATTCAAAGCAGATCAGTGTGCATAAACACGAAAATGTTTTCACTTACCACGTACTTGACATTCGACAGCTTATGATATTTGCTATTAAAAAACCATTGAAATTCACTGAAAAAACCATAGGTTATAGACCATATATAGTTAG
Source organism: Lissotriton helveticus (assembly GCF_964261635.1). Lineage (NCBI taxonomy): Eukaryota > Metazoa > Chordata > Amphibia > Caudata > Salamandridae > Lissotriton > Lissotriton helveticus. The sequence continues at coordinate 877,610,909 of NC_136071.1, read as the reverse complement.
GAATTAGCATTTACAAAACCTTGAAAATTCACTGAAAAAACCATAGGTTATAGACCATATATAGTTAGGAATTAGCATTTAAAAAACCTTATTTTACTCACACAAAACCATTGAAATTCCATATATAGTTAGTTGCACTAACTATATATCGCGCACCCGCAATCCACTGCTGATCATGTCACATATTACATCATTCATGACATGGTCAGTGACATCACTGATGACATCACTGATGACATCTCAAATGACATCACTGATGACATCACTGATGACATCTCAAATGACATCACTGATGACATCACTGATGACATCTCAAATGACATCACTGATGACATCATCCAGTGACTGTGTGTTTCTGTAAAGTTTAAATATGTTTGATATATTGAAGAATGAGTGGATGTATAAGTGTCTGGATGAAGGATTTAGTAGGTGCGTGACTGACTGTGAGTGAGTGAATAAATGTGTCGTACTAAATGCATGGGTTAGTGACTAAACAGTCTGAATGTGTGCATCAGTATGTCTGTTGTGATGTAAACTGCTGCATGTGTTGATCATTAGCTATACGAGAGGCTATATGTGTTATTGATTGGTTGCCCAAGTATTTGTATGGGAGATTGAGTTTGTGTGGGGGTGGCTGGGAGGTGTGTGACTCTGTGCATAGATGTGTCAGCAGTTGATTCACTAGGTGTATGAGTTCAAGAGTGCATGTGGAAACAGCTACATGGGCAGTTGACTGTGTGCATGAGTGTATTGATGAGTGAATGGATATCTCAATGCTACATGTCATAGTAAGTACATATGTAAAACACAGTACATGTGAGAGTTGGCATATATAATTAACTGTGCATGAGAGCCACTGAATGTGTGAGTGGCTGTATGGATCATTGTGAACTTGTATCAGGGATTGTGTAAGAGAGTAAATATGTGTTAGTATATGCTTGAATAAGTAAGGTGTGTATAACTGTATAGTTAAGGAAATGGAGGTGAGATTGTTTCTTTGCATGACTGACTAGGTGTGTGAGTAACTCCATGGATGAGTGACAGTGTGTGAGTGTCTGTATACACTGAGTGTATCTAAGGTTATATTAGAGTCTGAAGAGGTTTATCGTATTAGCACAAGAATGATGTCAAATGAGATGTCATCAGTGATGTCATCAGTGATGTCATTTGAGATGTCATCAGTGATGTCATCAGTGATGTCACTGACCATGTCATGAATGATGTAATATGTGACATGATCAGCAGTGGATTGCGGGTGCGCGATATATAGTTAGTGCAACTAACTATATATGGAATTTCAATGGTTTTGTGTGAGTAAAATAAGGTTTTTTAAATGCTAATTCCTAACTATATATGGTCTATAACCTATGGTTTTTTCAGTGAATTTTCAAGGTTTTGTAAATGCTAATTCCTAACTATATATGGTCTATAACCTATGGTTTTTTCAGTGAATATATATATATATATATACATATATTTATATATATCTGAAAGGGTCCCCACAGATACTTGGGAAAACACAAAAGACTCGCACTCCAGGTTCCGTGTAGGAAACGTTTATTGGCGACGCGTTTCGACCAAACGGTCTTCTTCGTTAGTCAACCAAATAAACATTGCAATCACCATTTTGTAGTGCACCAGGAGAAAAGTGAAGAGACATAGGACCACATCCCAGAAATTAAACTACAAATCCTGTAGGAACAACAAAAGATTAGAAGAAAGACTCTGCAGTGCAATCATTATCCTGAGTTTGTGCTTCAATTAAATAATAATTACATTTTATTATTCATATTGTATAATCTATAGTACTAGTGAATTAATTTACTTAGATTAAATTAGATAAATAAATTAACTTAACAATCTGGCCAAGTGGCCGATCTTCTTCTCATATCGTCTCTTGACCAGTACAGAAATACAGCATGTAAATAAATCCACAATTTTCAGTGATCGGGGGGAGAGAGACAATCCTTTGTCCTGGCCCAGTGGCCAATTGGTCTCAGGGTGAGGCATTCTCCCTAGCTAGGGCGCTAATCCTGTGAAAAAGCTTTCTATATGAATGTTGCCTCATCTTGCCAAGGGATGTCTCCAAAGGTTTTTTTTTCTTTTCTACTGGGAGGTGGGGCTGGGTCACGAGTAGTGAGGGGATAAGGGGGGTAGTGAAACCAATCCTCAGATATGGCTTTGATAAAAGAAATAGTGCTAAAATTAGGTCTTTTAGCACTGTGATTGGTGCAAGAAGTGAACCCTATACTATCTATGGGCAGCCTACTCAGACCTACACCAAGAAGTATAATTGTGAGTGTGATTGTGTAGTTAAAAAGGTGGGATACAGGTTGTGTGCACAAAGGGAAAGGGTAAATATTACCACAAGTGAGATATATATATATATATATATATATATATATATATATATATATTACCTACTGGCGGTCGCCAGTAGGTATATATAGTTAGGATTTTTTCTCTATGGGATTTTTGAAAATTCTATGTCTAATAACTTTGGCGTTTGTGGACGGAATTGGCTGAAATTTTCAGGAAAATGGCACATTTTGTTTCTGAGCAGCCCTTCAAAATTTGGGGGGGGGTTCGTCAAGGGGGGGCCGAGAAAAAAGGGGGGTCCCAAAACGTGTTTTTAACATTGAGTTTTCCATAGGGCGGTTGGCCTCACTTTTAGCCCGAACGGCTGAATGGATTTGCACGAAACTTGGCAAAATTGTAGGGACTGGTAGCCCGATGTGCCTTTTGTAGGTCTCAATATATGTGCTCCATTGGATTTTGAGAAATTAACGTTTAAAAAAAGATATATATCTGTAACAGCGGACCTGGCAGCGTCCCAGGACGCGTACTTTACGCGCAACGGAGCTTTGTGAAGCGAAGCTGATTGGTTCTCCGGCGTCTGTCAACATTCCAAACAGTCCGTAGCGGCCGCCATCTTGTCTCTCGGTAGGATCGAGAGACAAGAGGAGGCCAAAGCGAAGGGGCAAATGACCATAAGGGGGCATAGTACATTGTCGCTCACCCCCTAGGTTTGATGTGGAGGTTTTAAAAGGGCCCCGCGGGGCAAAACAAAATAAAAATAATAATAATCGAACAGCTGAATGGATTTGCACGAAACTTGGCAAAATTGTAGGGACTGGTAGCCCGATGTGCCTTTGCTAGATCTCAATATATGTGCTCCAGTGGATTTTGAGAAATTAACGTTCAAAAAAAGATATATATCTGTAACAGCGCACCGCTTCGCGTACTTTTCGCGTTACGGAGCTTTGCGAAGCGAAGCTGATTGGCTCTCCGGTGTCTGTAAACATTCCAAACAGTCCGTAGCGGCCGCCATCTTGTCTCTCGGTAGGATCGAACAGCTGAATGGATTTGCACGAAACTTGGCAAAATTGTAGGGACTGGTAGCCCGATGTGCCTTTGCTAGGTCTCAATATATGTGCTTCAGTGCATTTTGAGAAATTAACGTTCAGAAACAAGATATATATCTGTAACAGCGCTCCGCTTCGCGGAGATAAAATTATATGTGTATTACCTAGCTGTTGCTAACACCAGTTAGCGACGGCTAGTAGAATATAGCGACCATCTTGGGCCCCACTTTGCATGTGAGTGATATTTATCACTAATGACATGCAAAGTGGGCATGCCAAGATGTTAGCGACTGGAAACAGTCGCTAACATCGCTATCTCCTATTATCAACTTTTGGAAATATTCGAGATAAGCGCGAATATCTCCAAAAGCTACCACCTGCCCTGAGCAGTTCTTAGCCATGTTATCCAATGGGAGGTGGATAACATGGCTAAGAGCATTAGCTCGGTAATGCATGAATATCGCTGAGTTTTCAGCGATATTAATGCATTGCGGTCGTTTTTTATCGTATTTCCGATAAACCTTGATAATAGCAAGGTTTATCTGCGATAATTTCTGACGGTAAAAAAATCGTTGCTAAGCATCGTTAGGGATAAATATCGCTTAACTTTGGTAATATGCCCCAACGTCTGTTAACGTTCGATTCGAAGGAAATCAGGAAGTGTTGAAAAACATTGTCTGCGCCATCTTGTCTTTTTTCAAATGCCACACTTTTGTCGTGCACGGCAGCCATTTTAGATGCCTTGACCAGACCCACTCTGTGCACGCTGTCGATCCTTAGCATGGCTCCCCACCCTCGCAAGCATCTCCCCCAGGCAGTGGTCACCCCCGCTCTCTGTCTTATGCATGGGTAATAAACCTCCCCCCATCTGCGCTGCTCTTCCCTGAGAATCACACCCTGTGCCCGCCCGACACCTCCCTTTCGCCCTATTCACTACCGCACCCTCTGACACTCCTTTTCCTCTGTGTCCGATTGTCCAGGCTGGTCCTAGGGTATCAGCTAGCCCTGCAGATGTAGTTTATGGCCACAGCTGTAAAGAATCACCCCTCTTCAAAGGAGTTATAGTAGATCAAGGCCCACACTCGATGAGATCCGTCACAGCAGAAGCGTTGCTATTATCTGAAAACCATCCTGTATTGTGATTGGGGAGGGGACCGAGCCTGAAGCGGAAGATTCCAGGGATGACTCTTTGTACATCAAAGTTTTTACAATTATGTGTCACATTAAAAATATATAGCACTCCGACAAAGTAGTAAGATTATAAAACTTTAATAATTTATAAATATATACAAGAAAACAAAAATAGTAATAACATATAAACATTTTTAGGGAAAAACAACGAAGTAGCGGTCGGCTGTGCGAATAGTCCCAACGCAGCACAACGTCCAGATTTCCGGCGTGGGGCGTCGCGGGGGGTGGGTCATCAGTAGCAAACTGTTGTGCGAATAGTTCCAAGGCAGCAGAACGCGCCGAAATCTAGATGACACGAAAGTGATGTCTAGTAAGTTGCCACCCAGCAAATAACGGCGTGGGGCGTCGCGGGGGGTGGGTCATCAGTAGCAAACTGTTGTGCGAATAGTTCCAAGGCAGCAGAACGATGGCACCAAGGTGATGTCCAGTAAGTTGCCGCACTGGTTTTGGTATCCTACAATGCTGCTCCGAATAACGGCGTGGGGCGCCCCGGGGGAGGCGGCGTGAACGGGCCTCTCCAGGTGGAGTGTCATCTGTTGTAGTGGGGCGCCCCTTTACCGTTTCAGTTGCCATTACGTCCGTTTTTGGTCCACTGTGTCAAAAGCCGCAATTCAGCTGAGTTGCGCCCACTCTTGCGGTGCAGCGATAGGCGGCTGTCACAGGACTCTCAAAATGGCGGCAGGCTGTTTCCTTTTTGGGCCTGGTCCACTGAAATGGCCCTGGGACACCTTGGAAATCGGACGCTTGTCTGCTAGGTCTTGGACCCCATTCTCGAAAGCGTCCCCTCCGCCTTGAGAATTCATCAAAAGTTTTGGGGGCTCCGACTCCTGCAGGCTTCTGGTGGGGAGCGGCTGCCATGATTGCTCGCGGAATGACCACGACTGAGCTACGAGATGGTGGTGCTCTCATGCTGACGCCAGCTTCAGTCTGAAACATCCAGAAACAAGGTGGGGCTTTCATCGTTTGGGGGAAAAAAAAAGTTTTCATCCAATGAAAAGTGTTGTTTTTAGGTAACATGATCAAGCCTTCCATCATTAGGAAACCAAAAGTAAAATGAACCAATGAAAAGTTTTATAAACAAGTCACATGACCTGTTATGCGGCATAGGGTGTAAAATGCGGAGAAAATACGTTGGCACGTGAGGCGGCGTCAGTAGCGGACCGATGTGCGAATAGGCCGAAGGCAACACAACGCGCCAAGATCCGGATGGCACCGAGGTGGTGTCCAGCAAGTTGCAGCACTGGTGTGGCCATCCTACAATGCTGAAAGTCGGCGTGGGGCGCCCCGTTGGCCTGTGAGTTTGCGTCAGTAGCGGACCGATGTGCGAATAGGCCGAAGGCAGCACAACGCGCCAAGATCCGGATGGCACCGAGGTGGTGTCTAGTAAGTTGCCGCACTGGTGTGGCCATCCAACAATGCTGAAAGTCGGCGTGGGGCGCCCCGTTGGCCTGTGAGTTTGCGTCAGTAGCGGACCGATGTGCGAATAGGCCGAAGGCAGCACAACGCGCCAAGATCCGGATGGCACCGAGGTGGTGTCTAGTAAGTTGCCGCACTGGTGTGGCCATCCTACAATGCTGAAAGTCGGCGTGGGGCGCCCCGTTGGACTGTGAGATGGCGTCAGTAGCGGACCGATGTGTGAATGGGGCCGAAGGCAGCGCAACAATATTTTCGGAATAGAAGACACCACTAGGCGCTGAGATTCCAAGATCCGGATGGCACCGAGGTGGTGTGTAGCAAGTTGCCGCACTGGTGTGGCCATCCTACAATGCTGAAAGTCGGCGTGGGGCGCCCCGTTGGCCTGTGAGTTTGCGTCAGTAGCGGACCGATGTGCGAATAGGCCGAAGGCAGCACAACGCGCCAAGATCCGGATGGCACCGAGGTGGTGTCTAGTAAGTTGTCGCACTTCTGTGGCCATCCTACAATGTTGAAAGTCGGCGTGGGGCGCCCCGTTGGCCTGTGAGATGGCGTCAGTAGCGGACCGATGTGCGAATGGGGCCAAAGGCAGCGCAACAATATTTTCTGATTTGAAGACACCACAAGGCGCTGAGATGCCAAGATCCGGATGGCACCGAGGTGGTGTCTAGCAAGTTGTGGCACTGGTGTGGCCATCGTACAATGGTAAAAGTCGGCGTGGGGCGCCCTGTTGGCCTGTGAGATGGTGTCAGTAGCGGACTGATGTGTGAATGGGGCCAAAGGCAGCGCAACAATATTTTCTACAATATTTTCGGAGTAGAAGACACCACAAGGCGCTGAGATGCCAAGATCCGGATGGCACCGAGGTGATGTCTAAGTTGCGGACCGATGTGCGAATGGGGCCAAAGGCAGCTCAACAATATTTTCTGAAGAGAATACACCACAAGGCACTGAGATGCCAAGATCCGGATGGCACCGAGGTGATGTCTAAGTTGCGGACCGATGTGCGAATGGGGCCAAAGGTAGCGTAACAAGATTTTCTGTATGGAAGATACCACTAGGCGTTGAGATGCCAAGATTCGGATGGCACCGAGGTGATGTCTAGCAAGTTGTGCCACTGGTGTGGCCATCGTACAATGGTAAAAGTCGGCGTGGGGCGCCCTATTGGCCTGTGAGATGGTGTCAGTAGCGGACTGATGTGCGAATGGGGCCAAAGGCAGCGCAACAATATTTTCTGACTGACACCACAAGGCGCTGAGATGCCAAGATCCGGATGGCACCGAGGTGATGTCTAAGTTGCGGACTGATGTGCGAATGGGGCCAAAGGCAGCGTAACAATATTTTCTGTATGGAAGATACCACTAGGCGTTGAGATGCCAAGATTCGGATGGCACCGAGGTGATGTCTAGCAAGTTGGTGTGGTCATCCTACAATGCTGAAACTCGGCGTGGGTCACCCTATTAGCCTGTGAGATGGCGTCAGTAGCGGACCGATGTGCGAATAGGCCGAAGGCAGCACAACGCGCCAAGATCCGGATGTCACCGTGGTGGTTTCATAGTTGAGAGGCACTTCATCTGCAGTGGGGCGCCGAGATCCGGATGGCACCGAGGTGATGTCTAGCAAGTTGCTGTACTTGTGTGGTCATCCTACAATGCTGAAATGTAGTGGGGCGCCCATTTACCGTTTCAGTTGCCATTCAGCTGAGTTTTGGCTGCTCTTGATGCTACAGCGACAGGCGGCTGCAAGAGGACTCTCAAAATGGCGGCCTGTTCTTTGGATTTGGGCCTGGTCCACTAAAATGGCCCTGGGACACCTTAGAACTTGGACGCTCGATTTTTTTTTCCTTTCCTGTACATGCAAAAAAAGGTAAATGCCCGGTACGTTACACGCTTCATCTGCCACGATGAACTCTCCAGAGGAACCGAAAAAAAATATAGTTGTGGTAACTATACCATGCATCGTCATATGGAGAGGTGGCACCAATTAATTATAGTGCTGCATAAAAGAGAGATTTGGAGGAGAACCCCTGACCTGCTAGTACATTCATCAAAGAAGTGGCACTGAGAGCTTCAGAGGCAAGGGAAACGGTCCCAAATATTTAGAAGAACTTTGGAAAGATTAAAATGACATGTTTAGATTGTGGTAAATTAATTTCATGTGGACAGATGAGTGTTACTCTAATAAATACAGCATATGAACATCATCATAGTCGATGGTTGGTAGAGACATTTTGACTATATCCTGGACCTGCCCGTCCTCGCCCAAAATGGCGCCGGAATAAATGGGACTCGTAACTCCTTGTTGTGTACTGGTTGCAGAACCTTGAAATCACGAGATACGTATGCAGTTTTGAAGCACATGGCGGGCGGGGACGAGAATTGATTGAATATTTCGACATCCCTATTGATATTAAGTTCTGATGTGTTATTGATTACTGTACTGTTGAAAGTTCGAATTAACGTCACCCATGGTACTTGCCCGCAAATGTATATCTAGATAATTTTATTGTAACTGGCCCTGTCGTATTTTAATTATAAAATGTACGTCCACCGATTCCGTAACTGTTAGACACCTTAGTTCTTGCAACCTAATGGGCCGCCCGTTACGTTCCTCTACAGTGTAAATGTCTATTCATCATATACGATTACAGTTTGCTCCGTGGCAGGCCCACGTGGTTATAGGCTCGTATTTGTATAATGAAATTTTCACAATAAAGGTTTTTAAAAGAAAACATGGTAGTAGTATATACATTGGTAAAGTTTTTAATAATAGTCACTGTTTTAGAATCATTAAAAGGCAAGTGAAATAAAGCAGACCAATTACATGAAGGGTAAAAGGTATAATACGAAGGAACGCAGTAAAGATAAATGGTCAAGGGCTGTTGTGTTTTCTATTCCTGCAACATAAAGTGATCGATAAGAATCTCATATTCAGGCGTATCGGCGACTAAGACAGCAGGTCGACCCTCTTTTGCTCAACGGCTCCGTCATGGGACGAAGAAACGCTCTTTTTCTCGAAAAAAGAATATATTTTACTTGCAGGACAGTTGTAAAATTTCCGGGAAAGTACATTAGCCTGGAATATTATAACATATATTTAAGAAAAAATAATGTTCGGAAGTAATTAAAAGCGTAATTTTTAGGTGATATGACCAAGGCTTTCATCATTAGAATAAGAAAAGTAAAATGAACCAATGAAAAGTTTTATTAACAAGTCACATGACTTGTTATGCTTACGTTACGCGCTGCGCGCCCCGGATGACTTCCGGATGCGCTAACGCGGCGCGTCATATGACGCATTACGCGACAACGCAGGTCCAGAATATAGTCAAAATGTCTCCACCAACCAGCGGTCGAAACACAACCCCTTTCAGCAGGCTAAATAGTTCTGTTAAATGACAACAGAAGGGACAGGCAACAAGAACCATCAGTCAAAGAGGGGAGGGCTAGTTCTTCTCTACCGGGTTACATTGGGGCGCTACCGGAACTGATCGAATTGGTAGTCTACAGTGTTTCTGGATGTTTCAGACTGAAGCTGGGGTTAGCATGAGAGCACCACCATTTCGTAGCTCCGTTGTGGCCATTCCGCAACCAATCATGGCAGCCGCTCTTTATCGTTATTTTGGGCGGGGTGGGTGGCGGAGCCGAGCTGTTTTGCAGCCATCATTGTGTGGAGTTCAGTTCATCTCACTAGTTTTGTATTTGTCATGAGGGGTTGTTCCTAATGTTTCTATTTTAGCGAGGTCAAAAAGAGATCCCATTAGTGGCCTACTGATTTTGCTCGATTCCTTTTCTTTTTTTTTACTCGATTTTTCGTTATCTGCAAAGACTAAACAGAGTATTGCGACTCTGTGTTTGTTTGTAAATAGAGAATGAACCAAAGAGAACTAATTCTAAAACAGTAAATACTTGGATAACAATCAATCAAATGGAGAGAGAAGCAGGCACGACGGATTACAACGGGGGCAAAGGCCTGCGTTAACTACCTTTCACTATCTGCAAAGAGAGAGTACTCCTAATAGAAATGAGGGGGGGGGGGGCACCATTCAAAGCAGATCAGTGTGCATAAACACGAAAATGTTTTTACTTACCACGTACTTGACATTCGACAGCTGATGATATTTGCTATTAAAAAACCATTGAAATTCACTGAAAAAACCATAGGTTATAGACCATATATAGTTAGGAATTAGCATTTACAAAACCTTGAAAATTCACTGAAAAAACCATAGGTTATAGACCATATATAGTTAGGAATTAGCATTTAAAAAACCTTATTTTACTCACACAAAACCATTGAAATTCTAAATATAGTTAGTTGCACTAAGTATATATCGCGCACCCGCAATCCACTGCTGATCATGTCACATATTACATCATTCATGACATGGTCAGTGACATCACTGATGACATCACTGATGACATCTAAAATGACATCACTGATGACATCACTGATGACATCTCATTTGACATCATTCTTGTGCTAATACGATAAACCTCTTCAGACTCTAATATAACCTTAGATACACTCAGTGTATACAGACACTCACACACTGCCACTCATCCATGGAGTTACTCACACACCCAGTCAGTCATGCAAAGAAACAATCTCACCTCCATTTCTTCAACTATACAGTTAAACACACCTTACTTATTGAAACATATACTAACACATATTTACTCTCTTATACAATCCCTGATACAAGTTCACAATGATCGATACAACCACTCACTCATTCAGTGGCTCTCATGCACAGTTATTTATATATGCCAACTCTCACATGTACTGTGTTTTACATATGTACTTACTATGACATGTAGCATTGAGATATCCATTCACTCATCAATACACTCATGCACACAGTCAACTGCCCATGTAGCTGTTTCCACATGCACTCTTGAACTCATACACCTAGTGAATAAACTGCTCACACATCTATGCATAGAGTCACACACCTTCCAGCCACCCCCACACAAACTCAATCTGCCATAGAAATACTTGGGCAACCAATTAATAACACATATAGCCTCTCGTATAGCTAATGATCAACACATGCAGCAGTTTACAGAACAACAGACATAATGATGCACAAATTAAGACAGTTTAGTCACTAACCCATGCACTCAGTGAGACACATTTAATCACTCACTCATACATTCAGTCATGCACCTACTAAATCCTTCGTCCAGACACTTATACATCTACTCATTCTTCAATATGTAAAACATATTTAAACTTTACAGAAACACACAGTCACTGGATGACGTCATCAGTGATCTCATCAGTGATGTCATTTGAGATGTCATCAGTGATGTCATCAGTGATGTCACTGACCATGTCATGAATGATGTAATATGTGACATGATCAGCAGTGGATTGCGGGTGCGCGATATATACTTAGTGCAACTAACTATATATGGAATTTCAATGGTTTTGTGTGAGTAAAATAAGGTTTTTTAAATGCTAATTCCTAACTATATATGGTCTATAACCTATGGTTTTTTCAGTGAATTTTCAAGGTTTTGTAAATGCTAATTCCTAACTATATATGGTCTATAACCTATGGTTTTTTCAGTGAATATATATATATATATTATTGCTTCAAGTTGCCCACGTGGCAGGAAAGCACTCCAGAACCAACAATGCCTCTAATGCCCCAGCAGAGGAAAATGCGGCCAGGCGCGTTTCGAGTTTGTATCTCTTTTTCAATGGCCGTTCACCTGTGTCCTCCGGCCAAGCCCCGCCTTACATGTGCTGCTGCTGCCTCCTGATAGGCGAGTGTGTACCAAGCAGTCCCCACAGTATTGTAGTTAATGTAGTGCGGCGCCAAATCAAACCCTGGATGGGTGCCAGAAGATCAGGATCCCTTATGCTCGCCCTGGATGGGCTGACCCCTCTGTAAGCATCCTCTTGGATTATGGTTCCCTCGAGAAACTGGGAAGAAGCCCCAGCTGACGACCCGCCTTTCTTAGTGCGGTAGTGCTCTCCTCGCGGCTGGACCTGCCGCGTTTAAATTATTGCTCCAAGTTGTCCACGTGGCAGGAAAGCACTCCAGAACCAATAATGCCTCTAATGCCCCAGCAGAGGAAAATGAGGCCAGACGCGTTTCAAGTTTGTATCTCTTTTTCAATGGCCGTTCACCTGTGTCCTCCGGCCAAGCCCCGCCTTACATGTGCTGCTGCTGCCTCCTGATAGGCGAGTGTGTACCAAGCAGTCCCCACAGTATTGTGGTTAATGTAGTGCGGCGCCAAATCAAACCCTGGATGGGTGCCAGAAGATTAGGGTCCCTTATGCTCGCCCTGGATGGGCTGACCCTCTGTAAGCATCCTCTTGGATTATGGTTCCCTCGAGAAACAGGGAAGAAGCCCCAGCTGACGACCCGCCTTTCTTAGTGCGGTAGTTCTCTCCTCGCGGCTGGACCTGCCGCGTTTAAATTATTGCTCCAAGTTGCCCACGTGGCAGGAAGGCACTCCTGGCAGGAAAGCACCTGTTTCGCGTGCAATCCTGCCTTGTGGGCATTTTGGGAGCATTCATGTATACGCGGCAGTCCAGCCGTGAGGGTTGCACCACCCCTCTAAAGTCGGGGGGCTTGGGCTCGGATACACGGAGTCCATCAAGTGAAACAGAGGCTAGGGATTAATGGACTGCCTGTTCGCTGAGGCCCATCCATGGGCTTTGAATATAGAACTGTACCCTATGGACCAGGGATACGGACTACATTACCCACAACCCACTAGCGTTTTGCTCATTTGAGCACGCCCATCTGGGGGCAGGACACTGACTAATTATAAACTGTGGGTGCATCCCTGGAACGCTTTCCAAGGTCGAGCCTCTGAAGACGAGCATCACGGCTCAGAAACGCGTCAGGTTTTCATCCAGTACCGGGGAGCAGCAGTTGTTGGCGTGCTTGGTGGTCCTTTACCCGCTGTAAGCGAGGCACCTGTTTCGCGTGCAATCCTGCCTTGTGGGCCTTTTGGGAGCATTCATGTGTACGCGGCAGTCCAGCCGTGAGGGTTGCACCACCCCTCTAAAGTCGGGGGGCTTGGGCTCGGATACACGGAGTCCATCAAGTGAAACAGAGGCTAGGAATTAATGGACTGCCTGTTCGCTGAGGCCCATCCATGGGCTTTGAATATAGAACTGTACCCTATGGACCAGGGATACGGACTACATTACCCACAACCCACTAGCGTTTTGCTCATTTGAGCACGCCCATCTGTGGGCAGGACACTGACTAATTATAAACTGTGGGTGTATCCCTGGAACGCTTTCCAAGGTCGAGCCTCTGAAGACGAGCATCACGGCTCAGAAACGCGTCAGGTTTTCATCCAGTACCGGGGAGCAGCAGTTGTTGGCGTGCTTGGTGGTCCTTTACCCGCTGTAAGCGAGGCACCTGTTTCGCGTGCAATCCTGCCTTGTGGGCCTTTTGGGAGCATTCATGTGTACGCGGCAGTCCAGCCGTGAGGGTTGCACCACCCCTCTAAAGTCGGGGGGCTTGGGCTCGGATACACGGAGTCCATCAAGTGAAACAGAGGCTAGGGATTAATGGACTGCCTGTTCGCTGAGGCCCATCCATGGGCTTTGAATATAGAACTGTACCCTATGGACCAGGGATACGGACTACATTACCCACAACCCACTAGCGTTTTGCTCATTTGAGCACGCCCATCTGTGGGCAGGACACTGACTAATTATAAACTGTGGGTGTATCCCTGGAACGCTTTCCAAGGTCGAGCCTCTGAAGACGAGCATCACGGCTCAGAAACGCGTCAGGCTTTCATCCAGTACCGGGGAGCAGCAGTTGTTGGCATGCTTGGTGGTCCTTTACCCGCTGTAAGCGAGGCACCTGTTTCGCGTGCAATCCTGCCTTGTGGGCATTTTGGGAGCATTTATATATATATATATATATATACACTGAGGCGAACTCTTTACCAGCTCTTTACCAGAGTCTATAGCTACGACTAACGGTTCCTATGGAAAACCTTTAAAACTCCTGCACACTAACTGTTTTGATTAGCAACATAGGGGCCGATTATGATGGCGGACGGACCTGAGTCCGTCCGCCACCATAGAGCAGGAGGGAACCTCTGCATTGCCTGCGGAGTTCCCTCCTGTGCAATTAGGATGTGACCGCCACCCTGGCGGTCACATCCTCTATTTTTACCATTGCGGCGGGTGCGGCTTCAAGCTGCATCCGCCGCAATGGTAAAAATGCATACATTGCATACAAATGCAGGGGGGTACCATAGGTACCCCCCATGTGCACCCCCCACCCCCCTTCACCTAGGGGGCCCGCAACGGGCCCCGCAGTGAAGTTACACATGCTTTTCCACGGTGGGAAACCCGCCACGGAAAAGCATTTTTTAAAGCCCATCCTAATATGTCACCATATTAGAGCTTTTCCGACGCGGTTGTAAGCCAACCGCGGCGGAAAAGCTGAGGACGGAACCAGGACCCACCAGCCATCCTAATGTGGCGGTGGGTCTTTGGTGGGTCCGCTGCGGTTTTTCCGCATCCTCCTGGCCGGCGGTGGCTTCCGCCGGCCCGGAGGATGCGGAAAAACCGCAATCATAATAGGCCCCATAGTGTAGTGAACTTCTAACCTCTGTGCTCACTTAAGTGTTCTATGAACTGTTACTATGGTAACATGCAGTAACGTCACTTTTCCCATCTTAAAAGTGATGCAATAGTAACGCAATGAACTTGTAAATCTGCCCCTATGCACATTACGAGCAAAAGAAGTACACAACTCATTCAATTCTTTATTGATCACAATTAGACAGTGTTGCTTCACGATTCACAATGCACTTCAATAAATACTTAGAGCCTACTTAAATGGGAGACGAGATTGTCGACATTACAAAACTTAGTGGCATATTTACAAAATTGTAGCTGCTTTAACGGCTGCAACCTACAACAAAAATGCGGAAAATGGACTTCAAAATCCTTTGTTATCTTACCGGGAGATTTTCTCAACATTGCTGTTTGCTGTGAAAAAGTGAGAGCACCCCCCAGGGCTATAAAATAAATGGTTGGGGTGGGCTCCATGCCCCCCCCTGCAAAATTAGAAGTGGAAGGGCTTCAACGACCCCCATCAAGCCCCAGGAACCACCACCCCAGGGGGCTTTGTGTATTGTGGGAGGGAGGCTGCGTGGCCCTCCGCATGGAGCCCTTGAGGGCCCTGGGGACTGCTGACCCCAGGGCTGTCTCCTGCAGTGTCCCGGTGTGCCTACCCCCGGGACACTGCTGTTTGATATGAGAGGGCGGGAGTCTCGCGGCTCGCGCCCTCCCACAGTTAACTTTGTTTGCATTTTGAAAGACAGAGCAGTGAAATCTGTTCTCACTTTCAAAATCCAAACCAGATATCTTTTCCACATGCAAGTTAGCACATTCCCATGTGGAAAAGCAATGCCGGTTCCCGAAGGACGCAGGGAGCCAGCTGGGACCTTGGGGGAATTTTGGCACGGTCCCCAGCATTTTATGTAAGCCCCGGGGGATGGGGTCCCTGGGGATATTAGAAATTACTGATAGGGACTATTTTTTACGGTAAAATTAGAAGTCGCGCACCCAGCGCGAAGCTCAGTGCGACCCCCTGGTGTGCACGCACTGGATGCACGACTCATAATCTGTAGGCAGCACGACTCCAGCGCCTTTCGTCCACAACTTCTACGTGTTAGGGAGCCGGCATTGCTTTTCACATGGGGAGGTACTAACATGCAGCTCCCCATGTGGAAATGCAATCTGGTTTAAATTTTGAAAGACAGAACAGATTTCATTGCTATGGGAGAGCGGGATGGGCACCCCGGGATACTGCAAGAGCCGACCCTCCCACAATACATTAATCCCCGGGGGTGGTGGTCACCGCGGCTTTGGCACCTTGGAGCCACCCCAACCATTTTTCTTTAGTAGCCTCAGGGGGTGACGATCCCCGGGGCTGGGGGGCCCCTCTGGGCCCCCTATAACATTTTATAATTTTACCCACTGGATTTGGCCCCCCTGGGGGCTAATTATGAAAAAGCTCCATTTTATTTATTTATTTATTTTACGGCAGAGTCCGCGCCACTTGCCGTTTAAAAAAAAAAAGAGAATTAGTGGGCCCTTGGGTTTCTTCTGGGACCCCCTAAGCAGGTCTAGTGGGTCAAACTATTTCTACCCTGCCCCCTTTCTACGTTTTACACACTTGTTCCACTGACTTCTTCAGCCTCGCTTCTACCGAAGGACAAAATGGCTGCCAACAGTTCCTGGTTTCGATTGTTGACAACCACTTGACAGCCAATTAGCATTCAGCGCGTGATTGGAAGGGTGCCCTTGTGATACACTCACGGTGTGCTCATAGTCCGCGGATCCACAGCGCCCATAGATATATATATATATATATGCTTTTAACTGTAATTTTCTCAGGAACTACTGAACAGATTGACACCATTTAAGCAAAAGACACTAGTCTGAACTGAGGACTACATCTCTGCCAAATTTGGCGTAATTCCGTTCAGCAGTTCGGGCTGTAGCTGTGGCTAAAGGTCCGATGAAAAATTGCATGGGGAAAACACGTTTTGGGACCCCCTTTTTTATCAGCACCCACTTCAGGAGGGGAGAGGTGTGGCGCCGCGGCCAGGGCGCCTGACGCTGGAATCTGGGGATCACGGTTCGATCCCCGGCTCCGGCGGCAGGTTAGCCCAGCACCATGTGACTCTGGGCAATAGCTTGCTTAATCTTCCCGACGGCCCCCAGCGCCTAGAGACCCTTACGGGTGATTGTGCGCTTTACAAATGTGGATTATTATTATTACCCTGAAACTTTCAGGGAAGGAGAGGAACGGAGCTAGCCATTAGTTTTGAAAATTTCGCGAAGATTCATCAACCAGAGCCAAAGTTTTTCCAAATAGAATGTTGCGGATTTCCTATGGAAAATAGGTCCTAACTATAACTACCTACTGGCGACCGCCAGTAGGGTAATATATATATATATATATATATATATATATATATATACATTCTTGCTGCAAAATCCAATACACAGTCTTGTGAAATTAGAAACGGCACTCACAGGGGGGTACAAAGCCAAAGATTCTTTATTTGGCTACCAGCACACACAAGACGCGTTTCGGCGATGAGCCTTCGTCAATTGCAACTTGGAACGCGCCGCCATTACTTTTAAAACACACACAATGCAATTGTCACAGTGATGGCATGAACAAAGACAGAGGACTACTCGAGGGCTACAATGAGCGCCATCTTGAGAGTACTTTTGAAAAGTGGAAAACGACAAAGATATTTATCACTCGCTTTTCCTATAGTTAAGGGTATGAGTACATCAAATACATATTTGGACATCCCCAAAACATCTAATATAGCCCTGAATGGGCATATGTCTTCTCAACAAATAATTTAGCCCTTAGATGGGCTAATGCTCTGCCACCACTCTTTGCTGACATGATTACATACACAAATAGTTAAAAAGGCAGTTCATGAAGCAAACCATGTTCTGTTGAAAACACATAAGGAAAAAATATAGACAAGATTTTTCAAGGTGAAAAGAAAGGAAAAGGAGAAGCACAGAGAAAAAGAAAAGAACATACAAAAAGCACAAGACCAGTTCATTAATGTTCCAAAATTCAGTGATTTGAGATGTCTACATAGTGTTAATATCCTAAATGGACTGCTAAATCTTCATGTGTATTAAGTCCATGAGGACTCTTACTCTGTAGGTCTATAATGTACCGTGACTCTAGCGGCCGTAATTTTTGTAGGCGATCACCCCCACGAGGTAAGGGTGGAACACTATCTAGACAAAAGTAGGCCAACAGATCCCTGTTGCGTCCATGCATTTTGTCGAAGTGTCGTGCCACAGGATACGACTCGTCTAAATTGCTGATGGCACGCATGTGCTCCAGTATACGTAATTTTACGGGATTGATGGTACTCCCGACGTATTTTAGTCCACATGGACACATCAGACAATAAATGGCATAGGGTGTTGTACATGTCAGAAACTTTTTGATGCTTTTTGGGGTTTTTAAACCTGGAATTTCATAGGTGAGGGTCCTTTTGCTGATTTTGCAGGCCTTCCATCGGCCACATGGAAAGAAACCATTGAGAGGTATCTTGTTGGATACATTAGATTTTGCCGTAAGATGACTATGTACTAGATCATCTTTCAAAGCTCTTGCTTTACGGTAAGTTACCAACGGATTGGTAGGTAAATCTTCCCTGATGACATTGTCCGTTAGTAAAATGTTCCAATTCTTTTTCAGAATTTTCCGGACCTGTTCTGAATTCTGAGAATAGGTCGTGATTAGTCTGAAGGTCTTCAAGTTCTGTTTTTTAGTTTCTTTAGGTTTCAATAAATCTAGTCTGGGTCTCTTATTGACTTTATTCAGAGCTTGTCTGAGCACGCCCTCTTTGTACCCCTCACCTTAAATCTGTCCATGCATAGTTTAGCTGCTTTCTCAAACTCTACTTCGGTGGAGCTGTTTCTTTTAAGTCTTAAAAGTTCCCCGTAGGGAATACTTTTAATAAGTTTCTTGGGATGATGACTTGTTGCGTGTAATGTACAGTTCCCTGCTGTGGCCTTACGATACAGCTTTGTATGCAATGTATCCTCTTCCACAAAAATGGTCAAGTCTAGAAAGTTTACCTCTGAGTCACTTATTTCACCACTGAATCTCAGATTCAAGTTATTCTCATTTAAAACCCCCACATAGGTTTTAGCTTCCTCTATTGTCCCATCAAATATAATCAACAGATCGTCGATGTAACGATTCCATGATTTGATTTTCCCATTCCATGTATCATTATTGTCATTCCAGGCTATCTGTTCCTCCCACCAGCCTACGCTCAAATTCGCGTAGCTGGGGGAGGAGCAAGAACCCATGGCTACACCTGACTGTTGTTTGTACAGTTGTCCCTTAAATACAAAGATATTGTTGTGTAGACCAAAAGTTATGAATTCCATGAGCATTTTATTATGCTCATAGTATTCCACACTTCTTGTTTGTAAAAAGCTGTGTATGGCCCGTAGACCATCCGTGTGTGCAATACTTGTATACAAGCTGGTGATGTCCATCACCAGCATACAATAACCTGGTTTCCATGTGAACTCATTTAGTATATTTAGAAGATGGGTGGTATCCTTCAAATATGACTTCAATGTGATAACAAATGGAAACAAAAAAGAGTCCACATACATAGACAAATGTTCTGTTAACCCCCCTAGAGAGGATACAATCGGTCGTCCAGGAGGGTTTGTACTGTCTTTGTGTACCTTGGGAAGATGGTAAAAGGTGGGAGTAATAGGGTTCATGCAACGAAGAAACAGAAATTCGTCACTATTTAGCATATCTTTATTGTACCATTTGGTGATCATGTCATGATAGTCTCTTATGCTATTTTGGTAATCCAAGTTCGTAATTTTGATATAGCATGTGGTATCATTTAATTGTCTAAAAGCTTCCTTCTCATACTGTGAGGCTGTCATGAGTACGATATTTCCTCCTTTGTCTGATGGTTTGCATATCAGGGAAGACTCATCACATAGATCTTTGAAAGCCATTTGTTGTTTTTTATTGAAATTCATTTTCTCATTCTTTTGATACTGTACATCATGTCTTAGTTTTCTCAGGTCTTTAATCACCGTTTCTGAAAATATATCTATGGCATCCGTCGTTGTTGGAGGCATAAAGACCGATGCTGGTTTGAAAGAGGAGACCCCTCCTTTAAGTTGGACATCCATTGCCGAAACCATTTGTGTATTTGAGATGTTTATGTTTTCCTCTCCCAAGCTTTCTGCTCGCAATTCCTCCATGGTAATGATACCACTTAGATCTTTGCATAGAAGGCCTTCTGTGCATTTTTGTGGAGCTTTCTTGGTATTGGGTTTTATTGATATGGGTTTCAATTTGTGGAATTTATGTAGCTTTAACTTCCTCACAAATTTGAAAAGATCGATACGTGTTTGAGCAAATTCAAATTTCCTCTGCGGACAAAAGGAAAGACCTAGTTTCAATATGGTTTCTTCTTCCGTGGTTAATATTTTCGTTGTCAGGTTGATGATGGATAAATCTTCTATTCCATCTAATTCCTTTTGTTGAAGGTCTTTTTGCTCCTGGTCACCGGGGGTGAGCTTGCTGTTTTTTTGACTCCAGCCCCCCCTCCGCGTTTTCCTCGTGGTGCTCTTTGTTCTGGGGGTTTTCCCCTGCCGCCTTCCTGCTGTTTCCTCATGATTTGAAATTCCGTGTAAAAATGGGAGCTTGTGGAGGCTCCCATTCCTTCCTCTACGGAATCCTCATCAGGTGTCACTTCGGATTCAGAGGTTTCTTGTACCGTAGGCGGTGGCCCCGCTTGTTTTTTCTGAATTTCTTTTCTGGGATTGTCGTATTTTTTTGAGAAGGTTAAAACTCTGCCCAACCTATAGTCCTTTTCATCGCGATCGAATTTCTCTTCCTTTCGCTGTTTGATTTTTTGTTCATATGCTTTTAGTCGTTTCTTCATTTGGTCTCGTTTTTCCTTAATGCTCTCTTGATCTCTTTCCTTCTCCAATTCCTCCTCCAAATCCTTTATTGAAGCCAGTGCCTTATCGCGGTCACTCCATGCAAAACGTACTAGTATTACTAGCATTCCTTGGCATGAGTCCGCTATGTGTTCTGCCCACGCATCTAACAACAAAGGATCCGGATTTTCATATGCAGGTATGGTGTATATTCTTAATCCTCTGGGTACACGTTTTACCTCCATGTAGTTTTGCAAGGAGGTGGCCTCCCACCACTTACGAATTTCCCTTTCATATAGGCGTTCCAAGGAGGTTAGCTTTGCGTTTAACGTGGAGGGTATAGCACTATGACCTGCTTGATCAGAACTTTCATTGTGTTGCTTCTTTTTAAACATGCCTAATGCGGCTTCTTTACGTTCACTTTCGCAAAACATAGTTCAAAAAATGTAGGACGCCGCAGCCGCAGCTCCTTCGAGATGTAAGTGCCTGACCCCTTCGCTCTATGTGTTTCGAGACGTGATGATTCTTTGAGCCCAGATACGGGGAAACAAAATAGAAGTCTATCACCGCTTACCGGTTTTCCACTTGTCGGCTGTCTTTAATCACAGATGTTCTTCCGACGTGAAGGCAGAAGATGCAACGGTCCCGGCAATGTTTATTCTTGATCGTCCCCAAGCTTGAAATCACGTTTTCTCAACACATGGTGCAGCTGGAAAATTAATACTTGCTCCCAATGATACACCAGCCTGCTGCACTCACGAGCGGGTGCTCCCTCAGGTGGGGGTGTGCCCATCCGATAGATTCTTGCTGCAAAATCCAATACACAGTCTCGTGAAATTAGAAACGGCACTCACAGGGGGGTACAAAGCCAAAGATTCTTTATTTGGCTACCAGCACACACAAGACGCGTTTCGGCGATGAGCCTTCGTCAATTGCAACTTGGAACGCGCCGCCATTACTTTTAAAACACACACAATGCAATTGTCACAGTGATGGCATGAACAAAGACAGAGGACTACTCGAGGGCTACAATGAGCGCCATCTTGAGAGTACTTTTGAAAAGTGGAAAACGACAAAGATATTTATCACTCGCTTTTCCTATAGTTAAGGGTATGAGTACATCAAATACATATTTGGACATCCCCAAAACATCTAATATAGCCCTGAATGGGCATATGTCTTATCAACAAATAATTTAGCCCTTAGATGGGCTAATGCTCTGCCACCACTCTTTGCTGACATGATTACATACACAAATAGTTAAAAAGGCAGTTCATGAAGCAAACCATGTTCTGTTGAAAACACATAAGGAAAAAATATAGACAAGATTTTTCAAGGTGAAAAGAAAGGAAAAGGAGAAGCACAGAGAAAAAGAAAAGAACATACAAAAAGCACAAGACCAGTTCATTAATGTTCCAAAATTCAGGACCCTCACCTATGAAATTCCAGGTTTAAAAACCCCAAAAAGCATCAAAAAGTTTCTGACATGTACAACACCCTATGCCATTTATTGTCTGATGTGTCCATGTGGACTAAAATACGTCGGGAGTACCATCAATCCCGTAAAATTACGTATACTGGAGCACATGCGTGCCATCAGCAATTTAGACGAGTCGTATCCTGTGGCACGACACTTCGACAAAATGCATGGACGCAACAGGGATCTGTTGGCCTACTTTTGTCTAGATAGTGTTCCACCCTTACCTCGTGGGGGTGATCGCCTACAAAAATTACGGCGGCTAGAGTCACGGTACATTATAGACCTACAGAGTAAGAGTCCTCATGGACTTAATACACATGAAGATTTAGCAGTCCATTTAGGATATTAACACTATGTAGACATCTCAAATCACTGAATTTTGGAACATTAATGAACTGGTCTTGTGCTTTTTGTATGTTCTTTTCTTTTTCTCTGTGCTTCTCCTTTTCCTTTCTTTTCACCTTGAAAAATCTTGTCTATATTTTTTCCTTATGTGTTTTCAACAGAACATGGTTTGCTTCATGAACTGCCTTTTTAACTATTTGTGTATGTAATCATGTCAGCAAAGAGTGGTGGCAGAGCATTAGCCCATCTAAGGGCTACATTATTTGTTGATAAGACATATGCCCATTCAGGGCTATATTAGATGTTTTGGGGATGTCCAAATATGTATTTGATGTACTCATACCCTTAACTATAGGAAAAGCGAGTGATAAATATCTTTGTCGTTTTCCACTTTTCAAAAGTACTCTCAAGATGGCGCTCATTGTAGCCCTCGAGTAGTCCTCTGTCTTTGTTCATGCCATCACTGTGACAATTGCATTGTGTGTGTTTTAAAAGTAATGGCGGCGCGTTCCAAGTTGCAATTGACGAAGGCTCATCGCCGAAACGCGTCTTGTGTGTGCTGGTAGCCAAATAAAGAATCTTTGGCTTTGTACCCCCCTGTGAGTGCCGTTTCTAATTTCACAAGACTGTGTATTGGATTTTGCAGCAAGAATCTATCGGATGGGCACACCCCCACCTGAGGGAGCACCCGCTCGTGAGTGCAGCAGGCTGGTGTATCGTTGGGAGCAAGTATTAATTTTCCAGCTGCACCATGTGTTGAGAAAATGTGATTTGAAGCTTGGGGACGATCAAGAATAAACATTGCCGGGACCGTTGCATTTTCTGCCTTCACGTCGGAAGAACATCTGTGATTAAAGACAGCCGACAAGTGGAAAACCGGTAAGCGGTGATAGACTTCTATTTTGTTTCCCCGTATCTGGGCTCAAAGAATCATCACGTCTCGAAACACATAGAGCGAAGGGGTCAGGCACTTACATCTCGAAGGAGCTGCGGCTGCGGCGTCCTACATTTTTTGAACTATGTTTTGCGAAAGTGAACGTAAAGAAGCCGCATTAGGCATGTTTAAAAAGAAGCAACACAATGAAAGTTCTGATCAAGCAGGTCATAGTGCTATACCCTCCACGTTAAACGCAAAGCTAACTGTTGTAGATAAACACGGGAAAACAGATGGGTTCCAGGATACGGGTTTATTGTATAGTACAACAGCTTAACACCCACAGGAAGACCTACGTCTTCTTTCAACCTCAGCCCAGCATCAATGTACGAATCCCCACAGACATTCCAATGACATCATGAGTTCTTATATGACATGTTATGGAATACCACACACCTCCCCCCCTTCAAAAAAAACAAAATTAAAATAAAACTTAACAAAAAAAATTAACAAAAAAAAAACAATGAAATAATTCAGAACCGAACAAAATCCTTGAATTTCATAGGAAGACATCTGACCCGCGAACTACTGCGTGATGCAATTGATCTTTGATTACAGGCAGTAGAAGCACAATCAGAATGATCCACATCAACCAAACTGTCTGTAACAATATCCTGATCAACATTCACAGGAATAACATTCTTAGTTGTATTTCCACCAACAGTAGAAGTATTAATGATATCATCATTGGTAATATTGTCAACATTAACATTCTTATTTAAAGACATATGATCAAAGGCTTCATGAGTACCACAAAGTTCAGATTTGTCCTTCACCATATGTGAGTCATTAGAGGGAGGAGAGCTCGGACTTGAGGTGAAAGAATTGGAATCAGTGGATCTACTTTCAGAAAAGTGTTTTAAGTCATCTGATTTACACATAGATATACGTCTTAGATTCCAAATTTTCCCATCTTCTACCCTAACTGCTTTGCTGAAAAGTTCAATAACTTTGAGAGGACTAGACCATCTGGGTGAACCTTTGCGGATTAGTCCACCAAACTTCACTCTCACAAAATCACCTACACTTAATTTGAGTAGACCCACATTATGCGCTGGTATACGGGACATCTTAGCCTGGTATTTATTGACTTTCTCTCTGACAGACTTCAAATCCAATTCTAGATAATCACCCTTTTCAGTCCGCAACCACCAAGGCATGAGCTTTGAACCGGGCTTTCTACAGCGCAACATTTCAAAAGGTGACAAACCTGTAACAGTATTAGGGGAAAATCGATACGTTAATAAGGTAGCTTGGAGGGCTTTCCTCCACTTCAAACCACTACGCACAGCTAACTGACAAGATTCTTTAATTACTCTATTAAAACGTTCAACCTGTCCGTTGGCTTGAGGAAAATAGTTGGAAACTCTTTTATGTTTGATACCACAACTGGAAAGGAATGATGAAAAAAATTCGCTAACAAATTGCGGACCATTATCCGTTACAAGTTCTTCAGGCAAACCTTCTCTGGAAAAAACTTCATTAAGAAAGTCGACAATTATTTCTGTATTTACCTTCTCCACAATTTTCAATTCCGGCCACTTGGAGAAGTAATCAACTAGAACAATAGCAAACATCTCTTTGCCTGACTGATAACTAAAAGGACCAATTATGTCTACTCCTAGTTTGCGCCACGGACCTTGAACAAACTCTACAGGAGTAGGGCTCACCGAAATGGGTTTCACGGATTTATCACTCAAGGAACATGGGGAACAATTCCTTACCCATTTATCTATCATGTTGTCCATACTAGGCCACCAGTAAAATTCTCTAATCCTTCTTTTAGTGGAAGACATCCCTAAATGACCTTCGTGAGCCAGGTCACAAATCATCTCACGTATGCCTAATGGGGGAATAATTTTATCATCTCTAAAAATCATTGCACCATCATCCATCAATTCATCCTTTACCTTAAAGAAAGAAGCTAGTTCACCATTGAGTTTCCTTTCTTCAGGCCAACCCTTGTTTAAAAACAATCTAACATCCCTCAGAACATCATCCTGTTCCCAAGCTTTAGTCCAATCAAGCTGAGAAATTGGTTTAGACTGTTTATCATTAGCAATGATATTAATATCGTACATGGTAAACGCTACATCACATTCTTCTGAGTGGTCTATTGTTGGACCATCTTTAATAGGAAAACGGGACATGCAATCTGCATGGACATTAAGGCGACCCGGAACATAGGTGACAACACATCGATATTCCTGTAATTTTGCAGCAAGCCTCGCTAGACGAGCAGTAAGAGTTCTACCTCCACCAGCAGATAACATAGTGACCAGAGGTTTGTGGTCAGTCCTTAGTGAAAATTTGGTACCCCAAATAAACTGACGGAAATGTTGGGTGGCCCAGGTACATGCTAGTAACTCCCTCTCTATTGTGGAATAATTTACCTCAGAACCACGAAGAGACCTTGAAGCATATGAGACAACATATTCACCTGAATTGTCTTTTTGCATTAAAACTGCGCCTAGGCCTATATTGCTGGCATCAACACAAAGTATACATTCCTTATTGACTGAATAAGGTTTGAGAAAAGGAGCACATACAATTTTCTTTTTAAGAGAATCAAAAGACTCCTGCTGGTCTTTTCCCCATTCAAATTTTGCTTGTTTCTTGAGTAGGGAGCGTAGAGGGTGTATTAACGTAGAGTAATTCTGAACAAATTTTCCATAAAATTCTGTAAGGCCAAGAAAGGATAATAATTGTTCTTTGGAAGTAGGAATAGGAGCAGACAAAATACTTTTGACATGGCTAAGTTTAGGTTTGATACCACTCTCTGAAATTTCATGGCCTAAGTATTCGACTTTAGACTGCCTAAATTTACATTTTGAAAACTTTAAGGTTAAACCTTTCTCCTGAATACAATTAAGAACAGAATACAAATTCAAATCATGCTCTTCACAATCTTTTCCAAAAATCAAGATATCATCTTGGAAAGCCACTGCGCCATTGCAGTTTTTTAGTACATCTCGCATTAGTCTTTGAAAGACAGAAGCAGCACTGGCCAGTCCAAAGGGCATCCTCAAGTATTGAAACATGCCCTCTGGAGTCACAAATGCTGTCAATTTCTTTGAGTCTTCATGGAGCTCCACTTGGTGATATGCACTCGCCAAGTCTATCGTAGAAAACACAGTGGCACCTGACAAAGATTAAATCAACTCATGGATATTCGGCAATGGGTGTTTATCAACCCATATTTCCTGATTTAGGCTGCGAAGGTCTACACAGAGACGGAGATCTCCAGAACTCTTGAGGGACAAAACTACGGGGGAAACCCAAGGGGAAGACTCAATAGGTTCGATGATATGTTTTAAAATAAGATCATCCAAAATACCTTTGAGTTTATCTCTGTAGGCTAACGGGACATTCCTTACCCTGTGTCTAACAGGCACTGCATTCTCATTGAGTATAATCTTATGTTTGAAATCTGCGTACTTGCCAAGAGTATCTTTAAAAACATTAGGAAATTTATTTTTTATATTGTTAATGAAACCAGAATTTCCCATATTGGAGAGTAGGTTTACCTCAGGTTCTATAAAACACACAGGGGGATTGGCATTGGGATCTAGCTTGATGCCTAATTCACGTTGGTGAGGCCAACCCATAATAGCTACCCCTTTAGTGGCTACATACACCTTCCCATTGGTAACACGATCTTTCACTTGAAGTTTGGCCCAGAAGTACCCTTCCAATTCTATCTTCTTGCCTGAATAACCTCCTGGATGAATGTCTGGAACACAAAGCTCCCTATTGTCCCAGAAACTTTTAAACAAATCTAACCCAATGATGGAATATCGTGAACACGAGTCCATCATTAGCTCAATGGAGATGTCGTCAACCAAAATGGGATAAGAGGGAAATTCATCCAGTTCAACCTCATCCACGGAAAGGATGCAATTGAAACTATTGAGAACTTCCTCTTCCTCTTGTGAAATATAATTCACTCTTTGTGTTGAACGACAAACATTGCCAAAATGACCTTTACGTTTACATTTCACACAAACTCTGTCCCAGGCAGGGCAACCTTTATAATTGCCAACATGGTTGGAACTGCCACAACGATAGCACAAAATAATTTTCCTTTGGCCAAATCTGTTATCTGAGTAGGTTTTGACTTCATTTGATTTTTTTTCGCTATCTTTTCTCAAAACATTCCTGGAGGTAAGATTAGGGTTAGATTGGTTTTTAACTAATGACACTTCAGGTTCAGGAACTGAGGGTTTGATGTTAGAGCCTCTAATTTCTGATACAAACAACTCTGACTGTTCTATACCCTTAGCTATGTTAATGACAGCATTAAGAGTGGTTTCTGTTCCAAGCCAAAGTCTCTCCTGAATTTTCTTGCTTTTTGTTCGCATCATTATTTGGTCTCTAAGAACTTGTTCATAGGAAATTGTTTCGAATGAGCAATAACAGGCTAAAGAGCGTAGTGCCGAAACATAGTCTTCAATGGACTCTTCTTGTTTTTGAATGCGAGAGTAAAACTTAAACCTCTCCATGACAGTGTTTATTTTCCTGCCAAAACGGATTTTCATTTGTCTAGTTGCTTTTTCAAAAATATCAATGTCACCAGCATCTTCAATTGGGGGAAGATTGTCAAATTCTTTAATTCCTGCCCCTCCCAAACAATGTCGCAAAAGTGCTAGTTTGCGTTTAGCAGAACACCCTTCCTTTTCTAGGACATCTACGTAAGCCATAAACATAGGAAACCCCCCATTCGATATTCGGATCTCCTGCTGTTTGTAAAAAATGAGGAGGGGCAGC
Source organism: Lissotriton helveticus (assembly GCF_964261635.1). Taxonomy (NCBI): domain Eukaryota; kingdom Metazoa; phylum Chordata; class Amphibia; order Caudata; family Salamandridae; genus Lissotriton; species Lissotriton helveticus. The sequence continues at coordinate 877,582,927 of NC_136071.1, read as the reverse complement.
AATGTTCGACATTTTATTATTTTTTTTTTTTTTATTTTTTTTTTCGATTAAATAGTATGGATTGTTAAAGTTTGTAATAAATAGTTTTATAAGTATTTGGTAGTTATATTCCGTTATTGGGTAACTGCTCACTCGAACTGTAATTTAAATATTTGAAAATGTAAAAACCTGTGATGTCCGAGTAATTTCCTGTTAGCTCCGATGAATTCCGGTGAATCTCAATATGGCGGCACGCCTGTGACGTCAGCGCGTCTTTGGTGTCGAAGGTTAGGACCCACAATGCCAAGCGTTTGTTTCTGCGGTAGAGGGAGACGTGCGTCAAGAAATGACGAGTCGGGTGTCTTCCTCGAGCCGCGGTGGAACACTCAGCTGTTTTTGAAATGTTCAACGGTGATAGGTAAGCGGGTAGGGTGAAATGTTAGTAAACCCCGCTAAACAATTCGGAAAGATAAAAAAAATTACAGTCGAGTGGTATTACATTACCCAATCAGGTGAAAAGTCGTTATTTTGTTTTGAAGGTGGCAGGCAAACTTGTGAACGCTGTTTCGCCTTAATCCTGTTTCTTTTCAATTAGATAGTTGCTGATCCCATCCTCGTCGCCAGTATTTGTGTTGTAGATAAACACGGGAAAACAGATGGGTTCCAGGATACGGGTTTATTGTATAGTACAACAGCTTAACACCCACAGGAAGACCTACGTCTTCTTTCAACCGCAGCCCAGCATCAATGTACGAATCCCCACAGACATTCCAATGACATCATGAGTTCTTATATGACATGTTATGGAATACCACACTAACCTCCTTGGAACGCCTATATATGAAAGGGAAATTCGTAAGTGGTGGGAGGCCACCTCCTTGCAAAACTACATGGAGGTAAAACGTGTACCCAGAGGATTAAGAATATACACCATACCTGCATATGAAAATCCGGATCCTTTGTTGTTAGATGCGTGGGCAGAACACATAGCGGACTCATGCCAAGGAATGCTAGTAATACTAGTACGTTTTGCATGGAGTGACCGCGATAAGGCACTGGCTTCAATAAAGGATTTGGAGGAGGAATTGGAGAAGGAAAGAGATCAAGAGAGCATTAAGGAAAAACGAGACCAAATGAAGAAACGACTAAAAGCATATGAACAAAAAATCAAACAGCGAAAGGAAGAGAAATTCGATCGCGATGAAAAGGACTATAGGTTGGGCAGAGTTTTAACCTTCTCAAAAAAATACGACAATCCCAGAAAAGAAATTCAGAAAAAACAAGCGGGACCACCGCCTACGGTACAAGAAACCTCTGAATCCGAAGTGACACCTGATGAGGATTCCGTAGAGGAAGGAATGGGAGCCTCCACAAGCTCCCATTTTTACACGGAATTTCAAATCATGAGGAAACAGCAGGAAGGCGGCAGGGGAAAACCCCCAGAACAAAGAGCACCACGAGGAAAACGCGGAGGGGGGGCTGGAGTCAAAAAAAAGCAAGCTCACCCCCGGTGACCAGGAGCAAAAAGACCTTCAACAAAAGGAATTAGATGGAATAGAAGATTTATCCATCATCAACCTGACAACGAAAATATTAACCACGGAAGAAGAAACTATATTGAAACTAGGTCTTTCCTTTTGTCCGCAGAGGAAATTTGAATTTGCTCAAACACGTATCGATCTTTTCAAATTTGTGAGGAAGTTAAAGCTACATAAATTCCACAAATTGAAACCCATATCAATAAAACCCAATACCAAGAAAGCTCCACAAAAATGCACAGAAGGCCTTCTATGCAAAGATCTAAGTGGTATCATTACCATGGAGGAATTGCGAGCAGAAAGCTTGGGAGAGGAAAACATAAACATCTCAAATACACAAATGGTTTCGGCAATGGATGTCCAACTTAAAGGAGGGGTCTCCTCTTTCAAACCAGCATCGGTCTTTATGCCTCCAACAACGACGGATGCCATAGATATATTTTCAGAAACGGTGATTAAAGACCTGAGAAAACTAAGACATGATGTACAGTATCAAAAGAATGAGAAAATGAATTTCAATAAAAAACAACAAATGGCTTTCAAAGATCTATGTGATGAGTCTTCCCTGATATGCAAACCATCAGACAAAGGAGGAAATATCGTACTCATGACAGTCTCACAGTATGAGAAGGAAGCTTTTAGACAATTAAATGATACCACATGCTATATCAAAATTACGAACTTGGATTACCAAAATAGCATAAGAGACTATCATGACATGATCACCAAATGATACAATAAAGATATGCTAAATAGTGACGAATTTCTGTTTCTTCGTTGCATGAACCCTATTACTCCCACCTTTTACCATCTTCCCAAGGTACACAAAGACAGTACAAACCCTCCTGGACGACCGATTGTATCCTCTCTAGGGGGGTTAACAGAACATTTGTCTATGTATGTGGACTCTTTTTTGTTTCCATTTGTTATCACATTGAAGTCATATTTGAAGGATACCACCCATCTTCTAAATATACTAAATGAGTTCACATGGAAACCAGGTTATTGTATGCTGGTGATGGACATCACCAGCTTGTATACAAGTATTGCACACACGGATGGTCTACGGGCCATACACAGCTTTTTACAAACAAGAAGTGTGGAATACTATGAGCATAATAAAATGCTCATGGAATTCATAACTTTTGGTCTACACAACAATATCTTTGTATTTAAGGGACAACTGTACAAACAACAGTCAGGTGTAGCCATGGGTTCTTGCTCCTCCCCCAGCTACGCGAATTTGAGCGTAGGCTGGTGGGAGGAACAGATAGCCTGGAATGACAATAATGATACATGGAATGGGAAAATCAAATCATGGAATCGTTACATCGACGATCTGTTGATTATATTTGATGGGACAATAGAGGAAGCTAAAACCTATGTGGGGGTTTTAAATGAGAATAACTTGAATCTGAGATTCAGTGGTGAAATAAGTGACTCAGAGGTAAACTTTCTAGACTTGACCATTTTTGTGGAAGAGGATACATTGCATACAAAGCTGTATCGAAAGGCCACAGCAGGGAACTGTACATTACACGCAACAAGTCATCATCCCAAGAAACTTATTAAAAGTATTCCCTACGGGGAACTTTTAAGACTTAAAAGAAACAGCTCCACCGAAGTAGAGTTTGAGAAAGCAGCTAAACTATGCATAGACAGATTTAAGGTGAGGGGGTACAAAGAGGGCGTGCTCAGACAAGCTCTGAATAAAGTCAATAAGAGACCCAGACTAGATTTATTGAAACCTAAAGAAACTAAAAAACAGAACTTGAAGACCTTCAGACTAATCACGACCTATTCTCAGAATTCAGAACAGGTCCGGAAAATTCTGAAAAAGAATTGGAACATTTTACTAACGGACAATGTCATCAGGGAAGATTTACCTACCAATCCGTTGGTAACTTACCGTAAAGCAAGAGCTTTGAAAGATGATCTAGTACATAGTCATCTTACGGCAAAATCTAATGTATCCAACAAGATACCTCTCAATGGTTTCTTTCCATGTGGCCGATGTAAGGCCTGCAAAATCAGCAAAAGGACCCTCACCTATGAAATTCCAGGTTTAAAACCCCCAAAAAGCATCAAAAAGTTTCTGACATGTACAACACCCTATGCCATTTATTGTCTGATGTGTCCATGTGGACTAAAATACGTCGGGAGTACCATCAATCCCGTAAAATTACGTATACTGGAGCACATGCGTGCCATCAGCAATTTAGACGAGTCGTATCCTGTGGCACGACACTTCGACAAAATGCATGGACGCAACAGGGATCTGTTGGCCTACTTTTGTCTAGATAGTGTTCCACCCTTACCTCGTGGGGGTGATCGCCTACAAAAATTACGGCGGCTAGAGTCACGGTACATTATAGACCTACAGAGTAACAGTCCTCATGGACTTAATACACATGAAGATTTAGCAGTCCATTTAGGATATTAACACTATGTAGACATCTCAAATCACTGAATTTTGGAACATTAATGAACTGGTCTTGTGCTTTTTGTATGTTCTTTTCTTTTTCTCTGTGCTTCTCCTTTTCCTTTCTTTTCACCTTGAAAAATCTTGTCTATGTTTTTTCCTTATGTGTTTTCAACAGAACATGGTTTGCTTCATGAACTGCCTTTTTAACTATTTGTGTATGTAATCATGTCAGCAAAGAGTGGTGGCAGAGCATTAGCCCATCTAAGGGCTAAATTATTTGTTGATAAGACATATGCCCATTCAGGGCTATATTAGATGTTTTGGGGATGTCCAAATATGTATTTGATGTACTCATACCCTTAACTATAGGAAAAGCGAGTGATAAATATCTTTGTCGTTTTCCACTTTTCAAAAGTACTCTCAAGATGGCGCTCATTGTAGCCCTCGCGTAGTCCTCTGTCTTTGTTCATGCCATCACTGTGACAATTGCATTGTGTGTGTTTTAAAAGTAATGGCGGCGCGTTCCAAGTTGCAATTGACGAAGGCTCATCGCCGAAACGCGTCTTGTGTGTGCTGGTAGCCAAATAAAGAATCTTTGGCTTTGTACCCCCCTGTGAGTGCCGTTTCTAATTTCACAAGACTGTGTATTGGATTTTGCAGCAAGAATCTATCGTATGGGCACACCCCCACCTGAGGGAGCACCCGCTCGTGAGTGCAGCAGGCTGGTGTATCGTTGGGAGCAAGTATATATATATACATACATACATACAAGTTGTAAGACAGTGGAAACATAATAAATTTGTGAGAGATACAATGGATTACTCTGAAGGACGGATATTCACATTTGCCCGCAAATTTGACCCTTTTAAACAACAGGGCTCAAGGGCGGAGGCAACATCGAGCAGTATGTCATCCCTAACCTCAACAGAACAAAGTGAAGAAGATCTCCCCATGGATAATGCAAAGAAGGCTTTTTTAGGGGATATGCGCTTTGTTCTCCAGCACGGCCAGTGGCAACAAAATAAAATGGCGCAAAGGCAACCACGAGGAAGAGGGAGAGGGAAACCCTGGCAACAAAGAGCCTGAAATTTAGAACACGAATGGGACGGAGAAGCAAGCCTCACAAAACAAAAAATTGGCACGAAAACTCAGAGTATGAGACAGAGGACGTATCAATGAATGAGAAACTCCAAGTAGTAAATCTATCGCAACATGAAATCTCTCCATCTGAAATCTCACTGTTAAAGAGAGGAATTAACTTCTGCCCTGTACAGAGACTGGACCTTGCACAAACAAGGATTGACCTGTATCTGTATATCCGCAAAATAAAATTGGCAAAACACTTCATGGAAAATACGAACAGACAAAAACAAACATCTCTGATGGCCAAACCAGTGTCGACACTCCTAGCAAGAGAATCTGAGGACTATCTGACACTTCTTAATCTGAATGCTGAACAAAGTGAAGAAATTACACTGAAGCAAGCATATACACAAATGGGAGCTGGTTTGAGCAATAAAAAAACAAAATCTAAATTTTATCCGCAGTTAACATCTGGGAACAAAATTGACATCTTTCAAGAGGCGGTGATACATGACCTATACAAAATGAAGAAATCTAAACATAAGGACAACTTAATTATGGGATTGAAAATGATATTTGATAAAAGCACAGCTGCACTTAACAGATTGTCAATATTATGAAAAATTGCGAATGAATCCAAATGCAAACATCAAAAGAGATATTGATGACAAATCAAATTTATGGGAAAAAGACAAACTGATCAATGATGAAACGAAATACCTAACTGTGGATTTCCCTACAACTGCCACTATGTATTTTCTCCCAAAAATACATAAAAACGCCACTAATCCACCAGGGAAACCAATTGTATCAGCAGAAGGTTCACTTCTGGAACCAATGGCCAACTACATCGATCAATTCTTAATTCCTTATGTGGTGAATTTAAAATCTTACATCAAAGATACAACAGATTTCTTAGGAACCCTACAAAAACTAAAATGGCAAGACACCTATTATTTAATAACAATGGATATAATCACCCTGTATACTAACATTGATAATACTCTTGGATTAGAGCGAGGGTCTAAACGGGGCAAGATGGCGGCCGCTGGTCTGGCCGAGTGAGCTGGCGTTCCTCTTCACGGCGATTTCACCCGTGCATGGTCAAACATCCTAGGTGACAAAGACTCGACATAGACTCTGGGACGATATCCGTGCGATTACGGACTGATATGCAAAGACTGATATTGCGGCTTATTAGCGGTCAGCGATTTCCTCAGCCGCTTACCTAGTCTCTGATTCCCGTCCTGCATCGGTTTCACGGCGGCTCCGCTATGGCACCAAAAGTCGTTTCGAAAGCAGCGCTAGCTGCGAGAGCGTGGTCAGCTGCAGCGGCGGCCTCATTGAACAGCAAAAAGGTAGGGAGCGAGGCGGGGAGCACTTCAAAGGATGAGCAGAACTGTGGATCCGCTCGTAATGGCTCGAGTAGGAAAAATGACCTTAAGACTGTACCTGCATTATTTAATCAGGCAAATATCAAATCTAAAAACAGTGTGCCTGCAGCAAGACAAGTTTTAGACGGTGTAAGGAAAAGTAATGAGGGAGAGAAAGAGGGACCACCCGTTCTTCTGACGTCTGTGGTAGCCTGTTCTGGTAAAAATGGTAGTGTCCCCCCCCCTCAAGAAAAATCCCGAGTCTTTGTTAGTGCCTGGTCAGGGCCTTTTGGCTGATAAAAATGAAATTTCTAGCACTGCTGTGGAGGGACTATCGAATTGGATTATGGGGGACGTAGTTGAAAGAGAAGCAGAACAGCATGGGGCTCCATGTTCTCCGGGTCCTTGCATATCCGCTGGCAATTTAAATGGTATCCCGGTTACTGATATCACTAGCCAACTTTCTAAGGATCTTGAAATCGAGAATTTTTTTTCCCTCTCCGAGCACACTGGATCATCGGCGGAGGCTGACGAGTATGACCCTGAATGGCTAAATGATGATTTATGGATAACTCATCAACCAACAGTGCTGATTTTACAGAGGGTAATTCAGCGGCAATAACTACCAAGCAGCCCCAAGAATCTGAGCCACCGCCCTCTGAGATCACGCTGTCTCTTATCTATCAAACGATAATGGTCCATCGTGAAGAAGCACGCCAGGACAGTGCTCGCACTCAGGGGGTGTGTCGCAGAGTCCAGAATTCCGTCCGCAGAGTCGCAAAAACATGTTCTGAAATCGCAGCTAGAATAACCGAAGCAGAGGAAAGGATTTCTAGTCTTGAGGATGCACTTGACGCACAGAAGAGTGCCAATGATTTGATCGGGGCTCAGAAGTAGGACATAATGGAAATTGACTGAATTGGACAACAGAATGAGAAGGAACAATCTACGAATCTTAGGGGTTTCCGAAGGTTGTGAAGGGGGCGATGTGAAACAATTCGTGGTGGAGCTGTTTAAGGAGGCATTCCCGGAAATTGTTCAATGGGACTGGCAGCTCGAGATACTCCGGGCACACCGATTCCCCTTCAGACAACGGCAAAAGTCTGGGGATAAATCCCGTGCGATTTTGATATGCCTTAATAACTTCTTAGCTAGGGAAAAGCTATATGATTTAGCGCGGCCGGATAGGAAAAGACGTGGCAAAGGCTGCGATTTTTTGGTCCGACCCGATTTTTGCACGGCGACGGTTGAACGGAGGTGGCAGCTCCGTCAGCTGATCGCCCCTTTCCAGGCAAAAGGGGCCCAGGCCTTTTTGCTTTTCCCCTCAAAGTTAAAAGTTATACAGCATGGCCAAACTAAATTTTTCTCTTCTGAGATCCAGGCAAAGGAATTTCTTTCCTCAATTTAAATGAAATATGTGTCTCTTCCTTTTTTCTATATGTGGTGTATTGGGAATGTTGCCTTGGGTTGTTTAATGTTAAATTTTGGATTAAGGAGAGTTGGTTAAGGGGCAGGCGGTGGTCGGATGGCCTATCACATGTAGGTTTCTTCCTTGTAATTTTGTTTTGTTTGGATATGTGATGCTATCTCTGCTTTGTTTTTCCTTTTCTTTTCTTTGTGTCTCTGCCCTTAGTCGTCTTTTCCTTTTTTTGGTAAGTCGAGAAAGGGTGAAGGAACCTGTGGGGAAATGAGACTCCAGCTCTTTCCATCACACGGACACTAGTCCTGTTGCCACTTAAGGGTGTTGTAAGGGATGGGGTAGTTCGGGGGGGGGGGGTACTTTTGAGGTGGGTGGGGGTGGGTGGGGGGGTAAGGGTAGAGGGGTTCATGGCAGGGCTAAGACTAAATAGCTCCAAGAATTATATTGCAGAAATGATATTAAAGCATTGTCAAATGAATATATGTTTTTGTTATTATAGACTAGAAAGGTCAGGGAAGGCACAGTTCTGGCTGATTTTGGGATGCTCAGATGGGACAGGATAAACTTGTTATAGGTACATGGAATGTATGCGGTCTCAATGATGCAAAGAAGCGGGCTCTATTCTCTAAAATTTTACATCTTATGCAGTTAGACATACTATGTATCCAGGAGACGCATATACCATGGGCGAGGCGGGATTGCCTCAGGTTTTCAGGCTTTGAGGTGGTAGTATGTTCCAAACAATCGTCATCAATTAGAGGTGTAGCTATACTTATGAAGTGGGGGTGGGGACTTGTAAAAGGGCTCTTGGAGATCGAATGGGTAGATGGGCCATAGCTGAATTGTCTATAGGTGGTAAATTATTAACGGTTAGCACAGCTTATGGCTCGAACGTAGACGATCCTGAGGTGGTCAGGTATTTAAATGTTGAATTGGCCGCTTGGCCCAGCCCACATTTGTTTTGTAGGGACTAGAATATTAATACGCTAAGCAATGTTAATCTGGTCAACGACTTAGAGTATGTCGGTAGGAACCCAAAACTATTTAAAGCACTTCAGGCTCTACATCAAGAACATGGTGTTATAGACTTATGGTTTTTGCATAACAAATCGAAAGATGGCTACACGTATTATTCGATCCCCCACAATAAAAATGTTAGGCTAGATTACGTTTTCTTGTCTGAGCAGCTAGCAGCGGCTTTTTCTATCTCCTCTCCCCCCCCGGATCATTTCGGACCATAATCCTCTGATCGCTGAATGTCCTTGGCCGCATAGTAGAAGACCTCCTAGGGATTGGACATTTGAAAGGAAATTATTATTAGAAGAGGCCTACTGTGCTCACATTTAAAAATGGTTAGTCGAATTTTTGAATGTTAATAGGGGCTCGGCAAAAGACCAGATAGACTGGGATACTTTGAAAGCGGGTTTGCGAGGGGAGACTAAACATTTTTCTTCCTATAGGTGAAAGAGGGAGTAAGACCTGATCAAGAGCCGCCTAAAGGAGTTAAGGGATGCGGAAATTTTACTTGCCTCAAAAATTAAACAAGGTCATGAGATTGAGTCTAGTCAACAGGATGTAGCAATTTTGAAAGCTAGGTTGTTGGAATCCTTTGGACAGGAACTGGCCACGAAGTATTTACAATATCGCACAGAGATGTTCGAGTTCGGGGAGAATTCGGGCAGGGTGCTTGCAAAGCGGCTCCACCAGCGTAGTGTTCCGAGGCGGGTTATAAAAATTCAAGACCAAATGGGAACAATTCATGACACTCAGGAGGGTGTTAATGATGTGTTCTTGAATTACTATACCACCTTATATACTGAGGATATTTTTAGATTGGGTATAGAAATAGCAGCTGAGGATTTTTTAGCAGATATCGACACCTCTAAGCTGTCTCAGAAGCAGGGTGAATTTTTGGCTGCCCCTATTCAGTGGGACGAGGTTGAATTTGCGGTAAAATCCTTAGCGAATGGTAAGGCCTGTGGCCCAGATGCAGTCCCACTCGAGTTTTATAAAGTATTTTTAGCGGAGATCCGGCGGGACTTGCTTGAGGTACTTAGAGCTGCTCAGAGGGGTATAGTCCCTGAATCATGGCAGGATACCACGATAGTGCTGTTAAATTAAAAAGGTAAACCTGAGCTGCTTCCGTCCTCTTTCCGGCCAATTTCACTAATAAATAGGGATTCTAAAATATATTAAAAAATGATGGCCGGTAGGCTTGCTCAAGTGATCACTCCTCTGGTTTCCTTGCATCAGCACGGATTTATTCCGGGGCGGGATACTGCGGACCATGTCAGGCGTGTCATTGCTCTATTATATTGGGCACATGCTACGACCTCTCCCCTCGGGGTGATCCTGTTGGATGCCGAGAAGGCGTTGGACAGGGTCTCCTGGGGGTTCCTGTGGGCAGTACTTAAGTGGAAGGGATTTCCTGCAGAATTTATACATGCGATCAGGGCAATGTATTTTTTTCCAAGAGCTTCACTTCGCATTTCTGGATAACAGACCATTTCTTTTCCTATCAGTAGGGGCACGCGGCAAGGGTGTCCTTGCTCGCCCTTGCTGTTTGCCCTTTATATAGACCCCTTTCTGAGCAGAATTGAGGGTAATCAGGCTTTAGTACCGATAAGAGCTGGTAACACTTTCCATAATATTTTAGCGTATGCAGATGACATAGCTGTTATTACCTCGGATGTTTCATCTGCATTCAGTGCCCTTAAGGATTTAGCTGGGCAATTCGGTGCAGTCTCGGGGTACAAGCTGAATGTATTGAAAACCCAGGTTGTTCAGACCCCCGACATGCCATTATCAGATGCCCCAGTGGTTACAGAGGCTGTGTATCTAGGGGTTCGGATAACTACTGCAGTTGATACTATTCTGGATTTAAACATCCTTCCGGCAATAGATGCGGTGAACACTAAATTAGAGCGACTCGATCATCTGCACCTATCTTTATTTGGACGTTCTAGTGTTCTTAAAATGTTAGTACTTTCGTATATTTTATATTTTTTTAGGACTATCCCTTTATTATTCTCTCAAAGTAGTTTGATTAAGGCTAATAGGGTCTGCGATAGGTTTTTGTGGGGCTATAGACGCTCGCGTAGGGAAGTTAAGTGGATGTGCCTTCCACGTGATCGTGGGGACTGGTCTGTTCCGAATCTGATTCTTTACTATTGGGCAGCGATGGCTCAATCAATGGGAGTGCTCTTATTTGGTGATAAAGCGGTAGTACCAATATGTAATCGGCCTACTATTTTCGAGATAGGCTTGGGTACTGGGGATAAGGGTATTCTCTTGGAAGTGCTGGAGCTTAGTTACTACAAGCGAACCCGATTCAAGGTTATTATTGCTGCATATTCAATTTGGCAGAAAATAAGGCGGAAATTAGCTATTCCAAATCTTAATCTATACACACCTTTTAAAGCCGCTCGTCTCTTGCCTAGCATCTTTCAAGATCAAACTATGCATAGATGGCAAATCCAGGGGCTACGGGTGTTACGGGATCTGGTGGGGGATAGGCAATTGCAATCTTATAATGGTTTAAAAGATACATTCCAGCTGTCATCACGGGATTTCTTTAAATACTTACAGATTCATAGTTTTCTTTATAAACATTTGAAGGTAACACCTTGTATGTTGGATCAAGTGCCTATGTTAGACTTGATTAAAAAAAGAAGTAGAATAAGCTCGCTCTATCAATATATATTGTCGGTTCTTCCTGATGATTTAACAATTCAAAGTGCCAAATGGGAAGCCAAGCTTGGAAGACAGGCATTGATTTAACACCTGTGATAGAGCTCGCCAATGAGGTCATTGTTTCAGGAACACTTAGATCTCAAAGTTATATGGCAATGCTGGACTTATATTATACACCTGCAAAAATCTCAAAATGGGGTAGTAGAAAGAGAGATTCTTGTGCATGGTGTGGACTTTTTGCAGCTGACGCCATTCATATGTTGTAATCCTGTCCCGCTCTCTCTCGTGTTTTAGAAGATATTGAGGGTTTTATTACTAGTACACTTAATATTAGATGCACTCTGTCCCCAGCGTTGGTGATTTTCGGGTTTGATGTATGTAATAATGTTGAAGGTAGGAATACGCGATATGAGTCTGCTTTCATGTTTATAGCTATGTCACAGGTGCGTTTGTGTATAACCACATGAATTTTGGGACCCCCTCTATGGTTAATTTAATGACCAGGGATAAGAGAGGACAATACTCAAAAACAATACTAATGATATTCCCCCGTGGCCAAGTCATAATTTCTTGTGTGGCAAAACTCACAACATTAAACAGAGACCCTTCAAATTAATACAGGTACAACAAAATCCCTTCTTTCATTTTACATATTTTATTTCTTTTTTCGTTAGTTTATCAAAAATATTTTTTTCCTTTTTAAATCTTTTCTTATGTGTACATCATTTCATAGACATGGATGATGATCCAATTCATATTGAAAAATACAGTGAAAATACAATGTGTTGAAAACATAAAGTGCTTTACAATAAAACCTAACACCCTGTTTGTCACACACCAACCAACATACACACTTACTCATACATACCACTTGACAAATTTACAAACTAAAAAAAAACCAACTATTTCTAAGGCTGAGGTAACACAGATATTATTTGTGCGATATCCACGCCAGGTCTACGCGCGTTTCGGTGGGTTCAGACCACCTTCCTCAGGACCAAACCAGAAAGAGTTTCGCTCTACTCTCTTTGTGTGTGTACAGGGTACCTTAAGTTCGAGAACACCTGGCTGTGTCCAATGTCTTTTGCGTGCAGGTAATAACTTTTCTTTAGAGATAAATCTAAAAACATGCCCCAGATTTATTGTAGAGGTGTGGTTTTGGGGACTATTCTCTATTTTGGTATATATAACCAATTGAAACGATCGTGCTATTGAGGCTTCCACTGTTGGTTCCTCCCAGTTTTATCTTACATATGTCACTTTTGGGCGGTTCTTTCTCTTCACGTATAGGAGCAGATGAGGCAGATGTTTCTCTGTAGTTCTTATTTCTGATCACCTTTATTAGTTCAGATGGAGGTGGAATCTTCGGAGGTAGTTTTGTTCATATATTTGGCCACGATTAGTTTCTTTAAATTCTTAACTCTCGACATGAGCAGAGCCTTTTTACAATTTTAAAGCCGATATGTATGGTCCTCCTGCCTCGTCACTCCTATTCCGTCCCGCAAACAAAACTACCTCCGAAGATTCCACCTCCATCTGAACTAATAAAGGTGATCAGAAATAAGAACTACAGAGAAATATCTGCCTCATCTGCTCCTATACGTGAAAAGAAAGAACCACCCAAAAAGTGACATATGTAAGATAAAACTGGGAGGAACCAACAGTATATATATAGGAACATATATATATACATATATATACTAGCAGCCCGTCCCGACGTTGTCCGGGTATGGATTGCTGCCAGCCAGTAGTATATTGTTTTGTAGGATTTCGTTTTGAGTTTCCCTACTTTATTTTTCCTTGCAATATTATATAGCGCGAACTCGACAACATGGCATGAGCACAATTTACATTACAGAAGAACACATTCATTTGTGGTCGGCACGGGGAGACAAAGCGATTTGCCTGGAATCACAGGATGTTGAGCTGATGCCGAGATTCGAAAGTAGCTCCCCAGCTCTAAAGTTCGCAATTCTAGAACTTGTGGCGGGAGGTGTGTCTAAAAGTGTATGTCGGTGCTGGCCATCAATGAGAGAGACCTGTGCATTTTTCAAATGGGTGGTGAAAAAATATGAGTATGTTGCTGGAGATGTGGGCCGCCGTGCCACCAATGTACTTACCGGGGGAGGGTAAACACCCATTATTCCACAACTTTCTTTCCGCATACCATCACTCCGCATACTTTCATTACGAAAGTACCATGACTCCGCAATGCCATTGGCTCTTCTGCAAGCGCTCGGACGGCCTTCTTATGGGGGCAGCCATCCGCTATATAAGAAAAATTAACATAACATAACATAACGCATGGCATTACATTTTATATGCTTTTACCATGCATACATTTACAACGAAATTCGTAGTAAATGCATGAATGGTAAAAGCATGTTTTTAAAAAAATGTTTGGTTAAGGTAAGTATGGATATAGGGGTATATGTTTTGGGGTACTGGGGTATTTGTTTTGGGGTGTTTGGGTATTTTCAGGGTTCAGATATAGTTTTGGGTTATGGGGTACAGGAGTAGTTTTAGGGTTGGGGTACAGGGGTATTTTTAAGGTTCAGGGGTAGGTTTGGGTTTTGGGGTATAGGGGTATTTTTAGGGTTCTGGGGTAGGTTTGGGTTTGGGGTACAGGGGTATTTTAAGGGTTCAGGGCTAGGTTTGGGTTTTGGGGTACAGGGTTATTTTAGGGTTCAGGGATAGGTTTGGGTTGTGGGGTACAGGGTTATTTTTAGGGTGCAGGGCTAGGTTTGGGTTTTGGGGTACAGGGGTATTTTTAGTGTTCAGGGGTAGGTTTGGGTTTTGGGGTACAGGGGTATTTTAAGGGTTCGGGAATAGGTTTGGGTTTTGGGGTACAGGGGTATTTTAGGGTTCAGGGGTAGGTTTGGGTTTTGGGGTACAGTGGTATTTTTAGGGTTCAGGACTAGGTTTGGGTTTTGGGGTACAGGGGTAGTTTTAGGGTTGGGGTACAGGGGTATTTTTAGGGTTCAGAGCTAGGTTTGGGTATTGGGGTACAGGTATATTTTAGGGTTCAGGGATAGGCTTGGGTTGTGGGGTACAGGGTTATTTTTAGGGTGCAGGGCTAGGTTTGGGTTTTGGGGTACAGGGGTATTTTTAGTGTTCAGGGGTAGGTTTGGGTTTTGGGGTACAGGGGTATTTTAAGGGTTCAGGAATAGGTTTGGGTTTTGGGGTACAGGGGTAATTTAGGGTTCAGGGGTAGGCTTGGGTTTTGGGGTACAGTGGTATTTTTAGGGTTCAGGACTAGGTTTGGGTTTTGTGGTTTTGTTTTGTGGGCGTGTCCCTCGTGGGACACGCCCACAAGGGACTACTTTGCTGGCATGGTTCTTTTACCTTTTAAATGTATATGGTGGGCGTCTGCATAGCCTATGTCCTTCTGCTGCAACTGCCCTTTCCAACTCTGTATTGGGTGTTGTGATTGGTGCTGTGGTTCCTTAGATTACCCGCCTCAAAGGCTTGGGCTCTCTCTTTATTATATTAGTATGGATATATATGGTGAACGCCGTTCTTCTCTGCTTCCCTTTGCTTGGCAAAGGACGGACATAAACCCAATTATTGTGCTTGCAGGTATTTTATTGCTCAAACACCGAAATTGCCCTGAAGCATTTCGGCCAGCGAAGGCATTCAATTTAAAGTGTACAGCGCCATACACCTGATAATTCTTACATAGACATAGGAAAAACACTTACATTTTTATGTTTTCTAACTTTTTTCTGCTTTTGTTCCCAACTTGATGCTACAATCATAGCATTAAGTTTTGTGCGAAGCCACCCATAAATATATAAATACTAGCAGCCCGTCCCGACGTTGTTCGTGTATGAATTGCTGCCCGCCAGTAGTATATTGTTTTGTAGGATTTCGTTTTGATAGCATTTCTTATCTGTGACAGGCCTGTGAAATGCTCCGATTCACAGTGCACTGCTGATGCACTTAAGAGTGCGCGTTCAGTAGTGTGTGAACTCGAGTTTCCCTACTTTATTTTTCCTTGCAATATTATATATCGCGCGAACTTGACAACATGGCATGAGCACAATTTACATTACAGAAGAACACATTCATTTGTGGTAGGCACGGGGAGACGAAGTGATTTGCCTGGAATCACAGGATGTTGAGCTGATGCCGAGATTCGATCGTAGCTTCCCAGCTCTAAAGTTTGCAATTCTAGAACTTGTGGCGGGAGGTGTGTCTAAAAGTGTATGTCGGTGCTGGCCATCAATGAGAGAGACCTGTGCATTTTTCAAATCGGTGGTGAAAAAATATGAGTATGTTGCTGGAGATGTGGGTGGGTGTTTACCCTCCCCGGCAAGTACATTGGTGGCACACCAATGTACTTACCGGGGAGGGTAAACACCCATTATTCCGCAACTTTCTTTCCGCATACCATCACTCCTCATACTTTCATTACGAAAGTACCATGACTCCGCAATGCCATTATAGCGCATGGCATTACATTTTATATGCTTTTACCACACGTACATTTACAACGAAATTCGTTGTAAATGCATGAATGATAAAAGCATGTTTTTTTATTGTTTGGATAAGGTAAGTATGGGTATAGGGGTATATGTTTTGGGGTACTGAGGTATATGTTTTGGGGTGTTTGGGTATTTTAAGAGTTCAGATATAGTTTTGGGTTATGGGGTACAGGGGTAGTTTTAGGGTTTAGGGATAGGTATGGGTTTTGGGGTACAGGGGTATTTTTAGGGTTCAGGGCTAGGTTTGGGTTTTGTGGTACAGGGGTATTTTAGGGTTCAGGGGTAGGTTTGGGTTTTGGGGTACAGGGTTATTTTCATGGTTCAGGGGTAGCTTTGGGTTTTGTGGTACAGGGGTATTTTAAGGGTTCAGGGCTAGGTTTGGGTTTTGGGGTACAGGGGTATTTTAGGATTATGGGGTAGGTTTGGGTTTTGGGGTACAGTGATATTTATAGGGTTCAGGGCTAGGTTTGGGTTTTGGGGTACAGGGTTATTTTCATGGTTCAGGGGTAGCTTTGGGTTTTGTGGTACAGGGGTATTTTAAGGGTTCAGGGCTAGGTTTGGGTTTTGGGGTACAGGGGTATTTTTATGGTTCAGGGGTAGGTTTGGGTTTTGAGGTACAGTGATATTTATAGGGTTCAGGGCTAGGTTTGGGTTTTGGGGTACAGGGGTATTTTTAGGGTTTAGGGATAAGTTTGGGTTTTGGGGTACAGGGTATATTTATAGGGTTAAGATGGGTTAGTGCTTAAGGGTGTTGGGGTATTTTAAGGAGTAAGGGTGGGTTATGATTATGGGGTGCAGGGGTATTTAAAGGGAGCAGGGTGGACACCCGGAGCTGGAATGTACAGAACCTGGGAAGAAAAAACAAGGAAATATTGGGAACAACGCTCGCTGTTTTCCGTAATCCCGCGCCCCGCACACGCCCACGCCCTCAGCACACGCCCACAGCACACGATATGAGAAATGGCATGAAGGGCGGAACGAACCACGCGCCCCCAGCGTTTGTCACGTCCCCAGCACACGCCCACAGCACAACGCAGACACCCCCACAAGGGACTACTTTGCTTGCACGGTTCTTTTACCTTTTGAATGTATACGGTGGGCGTCTGCATAGCCTATGTCCTCCTGCTGCAACTGCCCTTTCCAACGCTGTATTGGGTGTCGTGATTGGTGCTGTGGTTCCTGAGATTACCCGCCTCAAAGGTTTGGGCTCTCTCTTTATTATATTAGTATAGATATAGATAAATATATATTATCTCAATAAATCCATTAAAATGCATAATAAACCAACTCAGAACTAATTTCATGTAAAATACATAAAATCTGTTTTTCTGGAAATGTTTTAAATTATATCATTTAAAACCACATATTTTAAAACATATTGTTGTAAAGAAAAATTGTATGTTTCAATGAGGAAAAAGTATGTTATTTAATATCTATATAATACAATACATTAGTTGTCACATTACTTTAGCCCCAAACATTATGGCTGATCTTGTCGTATTCAATCCGTAGAATACATTTGAACTGTATGGATTATTTTAGCATTTCTTCATCTTCTATGTGAATCTAAAGTGTTCAATAAAATGTACAAAAATAAGTAAGTGCTACCCAGGAAGTGAACCACTGTTCCTAAATTATAAATGAATTTAAAAAATAATAAAAAGAATTGTATTAATAGAGATTAAAATCTAATCAACGTATACAATTAAAGCATAAATGCTAATAGAGGCAGACTAAATGTAAAATTCATGATTTCAATATTTCAACAACTGATCATTTTTTCAACAATGAATCATTTGTGAATTCTTCTGGAAAACGTTTTCGCCAATAATGTACTATTCTGATATGGATATCGTGACTCTATTGTTTACAGCCCTGTGTAAAAATCTTCACTTGAATTATGTCCATTAGGGTTCTTTGTATCTAACTCAATAATATATTGGGTTTCCAGACGTCTCAATTTTGCTTCTCTATTGCTCCCACGTCTGTAAACTGGAATAGATTGTATCAGAAAATATGTAAGATGGTTAAGATCACTGTCATGCATTTCTTTAAAATGCATTGCTATGGGATATGTTGGGTCATTTTTGGTGATTGCAGTATATACACTTGTGGGCCTGTAACTTCGTACTGCCCACAGACTGCAACCCACTTGAGCAAGACAACACGTAAACAACATATACAGTAAGGCGTGTAAGAAATTTGGTGATTTTCACAGATTCCTCTGAGAATGGTGTTTTGTAAGCAGTCTCATTCGTTCCGTATCTACATGCCCGACAGTTATTGCATTTTACAAACCCTTTGTGAGCAGTAAGCCAATTGGTTGTTTTTTCAACCTACGGACTACTTTTAACTAATGAGTCCCACGTGGATTTCGATTTTCTGAATACAATACTGGGATTTTTTGGCACTGATCTACCAATTACAGGATCACTTTTTACCACCGGCCAATTTTTGTTAACAATTTTGCGTAAAGCATTTTGTTGGCAGCTGAAAGTTAAAATAAGTCTGGTTTCTTGATCAGCAGTGTTTATCACATTTGGTCTTTGTGGGTTTTTCTCTAGTAGCTTATTTCTGTCAGTCTCATTGGCTTTTCTTATGGCTGTGTTGATAGTTTCCTCATCCTAGCCATGTTCTAAAAATCTTTCTTTACTCAGATGTTGGGCCTCCACAAGATCAAGATAATTACTGCATGCGCGGCGTATCCTCAACTTCTCACCTTATGGCATACTTTGTATGAGATGCTGAGAATGATGGATCGTCGCATGCAGTAAACTGTTACCAGCAGTTGGTTTGATGTATAGTTTAGTTTGAATTCTTTGATCTTCACATCCAGAAAGTTTACATAAATACTGCTTATATTTGCGTTAACTGAAGGTTAATATTGTTTTGATTGATCTTATTAACAAACTCTTGAGCTGACTGTTCTGTGCCCTGTCATATTACAAATAAATCGTCAATCTAACATAACCACATTTTTACATGACCATCTACCATTGTCTTGTGTTCTCGATTCAAAATCATTTCCTCCACCAACCCATGTGGAGGCAGGAGTAGCCAGGGGAAAACAAGCCCCCGTAGCTACTCCTCTTATTTGTTGGAAAACCTGATTTGAGAACAAGAAATAGTTGTTGTTGAGACAGTACGATATCATTGCAATCAACATTCTATTGTGCTGACATATATGTAATGATCTGGAACTCAGATAATGTTCTATTGCGCTGATTCCATCTCTTGGGTAGATACCTGTGTATAAAGACCGTTACATCCTGGCACACTAACAAAAAACCAGAGTCCCACTTACAGGTATTCAAAATCCTCAGAAAATCACTTGATTCCTGTACCAAGGAGGGTAACAGTTTATATATATATATATATATATATATATTACCTACTGGCGGTCGCCAGTAGGTATATATAGTTAGGATTTTTTCTCAATGGGATTTTTGAAAATTCTATGTCTAATAACTTTGGCGTTTGTGGACGGAATTGGCTGAAATTATCAGGAAAATGGCACATTTTGTTTCTGAGCAGCCCTTGAAAATTTGGGGGGGTTTGTCAAGGGGGGGCCGAGAAAAAAGGGGGGTCCCAAAACGTGCTTTTAACATTGAGTTTTCCATAGGGCGGTTGGCCTCACTTTTAGCCCGAACGGCTGAATGGATTTGCACGAAACTTGGCAAAATTGTAGGGACTGGTAGCCCGATGTGCCTTTGCTAGGTCTCAATATATGTGCTCCAGTGGATTTTGAGAAATTAACGTTAAAAAAAAGATATATATCTGTAACAGCGGACCGGGCAGCGCTCCGGTTCGCGGACTTTTCGCGGTACGGAGCTTTGTGAAGCGAAGCTGATTGGTTCTCCGGCGTCTGTGAACATTCCAAACAGTCCGTAGCGGCCGCCATCTTGTCTCTCGGTAGGATCGAGAGACAAGAGGAGGCCAAAGCGAAGGGGCAAATGACCATAAGGGGGCATAGTAGATCCTCGCTGACCCCCTAGGTTTGATGTGGAGGTTTTAAAAGGGCCCCGCGGGGCAAAAAAAAATAATAATAATAATAATAATCGAACGGCTGAATGGATTTGCACGAAACTTGGTAAAATATTAGGGACTAGTAGCCCGATGTGCCTTTGCTAGGTCTCAATATATGTGCTCCAGTGGATTTTGAGAAATTAACGTTAAAAAAAAGATATATATCTGTAACAGCGCTCCGCTTCGCGTAACGGAAGTTTGCGAAGCTGATTGGTTCTCCGGCGTCTGTAAACATTGCAAACAGTCCGTAGCGGCCGCCATCTTGTCTCTCGGTAGGATCGAGAGACAAGAGGAGGCCAAAGCGAAGGGGCAAATGACCATAAGGGGGCATAGTAGATCCTCCTTGACCTCTTAGGTTTGATGTGGAGGTTTTAAAAGGGCCCCGCTGGGCAAAAAAAAAAATAATAATAATAATCGAACGGCTGAATGGATTTGCACGAAACTTGGCAAAATTGTAGGGACTGGTAGCTCGATGTGCCTTTGCTAGGTCTCAATATATGTGCTTCAGTGGATTTTGAGAAATTAACGTTCAAAAACAAGATATATATCTGTAACAGCGCTCCGCTTCGCGGAGATAAAATTATATCTGTATTACCTAGCTGTTGCTAACACCAGTTAGCGATGGCAAGTAGGAGATAGCGACCATCTTGGGCCCCACTTTGCATGGGAGTGATATTTATCACTAATGACATGCAAAGTGGGCATGCCAAGATGTTAGCGACTGGAAACAGTCGCTAACATCGCTATCTCCTATTATCAACTTTTGGAAATATTCGCGATAAGCGCGAATATCTCCAAAAGCTAGCACCTGCCCTGAGCAGTTCTTAGCCATGTTATCCAATGGGAGGTGGATAACATGGCTAAGAGCATTAGCTCGGTAATGCATGAATATCGCTGAGTTTTCAGCGATATTAATGCATTGCGGTCGTTTTTTATCGTATTTGCGATAAACCTTGATAATAGCAAGGTTTATCTGCGATAATTTCTGACGATGCTTAGCGGTAAAAAAATCGTTGCTAAGCATCGTTAGGGATAAATATCGCTTAACTTTGGTAATATGCCCCAACGTCTGTTAACGTTCGATTCGAAGGAAATCAGGAAGTGTTGAAAAACATTGGCTGCGCCATCTTGCCTTTTTTCAAATGCCACACTTTTGTCGTGCACGGCAGTCATTTTAGATGCCTTGACCAGACCCACTCTGTGCACGCTGTCGATCCTTAGCATGGCTCCCCACCCTCGCAAGCATCTCCCCCAGGCAGTGGTCACCCCCGCTCTCTGTCTTATGCATGGGTAATAAACCACCCCCCATCTGCGCTGCTCTTTCCTGAGAATCACACCCTGTGCCCGCCCGACACCTCCCTTTCGCCCTATTCACTACCGCACCCTCTGACACTCCTTTTCCTCTGTGTCCGATTGTCCAGGCCGGTCCTAGGGTATCAGCTAGCCCTGCAGATGTAGTTTATGGCCCCAGCTGTAAAGAATCACCCCTCTTCAAAGGAGTTATAGTAGATCAAGGCCCACACTCGATGAGATCCGTCACAGCAGACGCGTTCCTATTATCTGAAAACCATCCTGTATTGTGATTGGGGAGGGGACCGAGCCTGCAGCGGAAGATTCCAGGGATGACTCTTTGTACAGCAAAGTTTTTACAATTATGTGTCACATTAAAAATATATAGCACTCCAACAAAGTAGTAAGATTATAAAACTTTAATAACTTATAAATATATACAAGAAAACAAAAACAGTAATAACATATAAACATTTTTAGGGAAAAACAACGAAGTAGCGGTCGGCTGTGCGAATAGTCCCAACGCAGCACAACGTCCAGATTTCTGGCGTGGGGCGTCGCGGGGGGTGGGTCATCAGTAGCAAACTGTTGTGCGAATAGTTCCAAGGCAGCAGAACGATGGCACCAAGGTGATGTCCAGTAAGTTGCCGCACTGGTTTTGGTATCCTACAATGCTGCTCCGAATAACGGCGTGGGGCGCCCCGGGGGAGGCGGCGTGAACGGGCCTCTCCAGGTGGAGTCTCGTCTGTTGTAGTGGGGCGCCCCTTTACCGTTTCAGTTGCCATTCAGTCCGCTTTTGGTCCACTGTGTCAAAAGCCGCAATTCAGCTGAGTTGCGCCCACTCTTGCGGTGCAGCGATAGGCGGCTGTCACAGGACTCTCAAAATGGCGGCAGGCTGTTTCCTTTTTGGGCCTGGTCCACTGAAATGGCCCTGGGACACCTTGGAAATCGGACGCTTGTCTGCTAGGTCTTGGACCCCATTCTCAAAAGCGTCCCCTCCGCCTTGAGGATTCATCAAAAGTTTTGGGGGCCCCCGACTCCTGTAGGCTTCTGGTGGGGAGCGGCTGCCATGATTGCTAGCGGAATGACCATGACGGAGCTACGAGATGGTGGTGCTCTCATGCTGACGCCAGCTTCAGTCTGAAACATCCAGAAACAAGGTGGGGCTTTCATCGTTTGGGAAAAAAAAAAGTTTTCATCCAATGAAAAGTGTTGTTTTTAGGTCATATGATCAAGCCTTCCATCATTAGGAAACCAAAAGTAAAATGAACCAATGAAAAGTTTTATAAACAAGTCACATGACCTGTTATGCGGCATAGGGTATAAAATGTGGAGAAAATACGTTGGCACGTGAGGCGGCGTCAGTAGCGGACCGATGTGCGAATAGGCCGAAGGCAACACAACGCGCCAAGATCCGGATGGCACCGAGGTGGTGTCCAGCAAGTTGCAGCACTGGTGTGGCCATCCTACAATGCTGAAAGTCGGCGTGGGGCGCCCCGTTGGCCTGTGAGTTTGCGTCAGTAGCGGACCGATGTGCGAATAGGCCGAAGGCAGCACAACGCGCCAAGATCCGGATGGCACCGAGGTGGTGTCTAGTAAGTTGCCGCACTGGTGTGGCCATCCTACAATGTTGAAAGTCGGCGTGGGGCGCCCCGTTGGCCTGTGAGATGGCGTCAGTAGCGGACCGATGTGCGAATGGGGCCAAAGGCAGCGCAACAATATTTTCTGACTAGAAGACACCACAAGGCGCTGAGATGCCAAGATTCGGATGGCACCGAGGTGGTGTCTAGCAAGTTGTGGTACTGGTGTGGCCATCCTACAATGGTAAAAGTCGGCGTGGGTCGCCCCGTTGGCCTGTGAGATGGCGTCAGTAGCGGACCGATGTGCGAATGGGGCCAAAGGCAGCGCAACAATATTTTCTGTATGGAAGATACCACTAGGCGTTGAGATGCCAAGATCCGGATGGCACCGAGGTGATGTCTAGCAAGTTGCTGTACTGGTGTGGTCATCCTACAATGCTGAAACTCGGCGTGGGGCGCCCCATTAGCCTGTGAGATGGCGTCAGTAGCGGACCGATGTGTGAATAGGCCGGAACCAGCACAAGGCGCCAAGATCCGGATGTTACCGTGGTGGTTTCATAGTTGAGAGGCACTTCATCTGCAGTGGGGCGCCGAGATCCGGATGGCACCGAGGTGATGTCTAGCAAGTTGCTGTACTGGTGTGGTCATCCTACAATGCTGAAACTCGGCGTGGGGCGCCCCATTAGCCTGTGAGATGGCGTCAGTAGCGGACCGATGTGTGAATGGGGCAAAGGTAGCGCAAGAATATTTTCTGAATAGAAGACACCACAAGGCGCTGAGATGCCAAGATCCGGATGGCACCGAGGTGGTGTCTAGCAAGTTGTGGCACTGGTGTGGCCATCCTACAATGGTAAAAGTCGGCGTGGGGCGCCCTGTTGGCCTGTGAGATGGTGTCAGTAGCGGACCGATGTGCGAATGGGGCCAAAGGCAGCGCAACAATATTTTCTGACTAGAAGACACCACAAGGCGCTGAGATGCCAAGATCCGGATGGCACCGAGGTGATGTCTAGCAAGTTGCTGTACTGGTGTGGCCATCCTACAATGCTGAAACTCGGCGTGGGGCACTCCATTAGCCTGTGAGATGGCGTCAGTAGCGGACCGATGTGCGAATGGGGCCAAAGGCAGCGCAACAATATTTTCTGAATAGAAGACACCACAAGGCGCTGAGATGCCAAGATCCGGATGGCACCGAGGTGGTGTCTAGTAAGGTGCACTGGTGTGGCCATCCTACAATGCTGAAAGTCGGCGTGGGGCGCCCCGTTGGCCTGTGAGATGGCGGCAGTAGCGGACCGATGTGCGAATGGGGCCAAAGGCAGCGCAACAATATTTTTGGAATAGAAGAGACCACAAGGCGCTGAGATTCGGTTAGCACCGAGGTGGTGTCTAGCAAGCTATGCAGCTGAGTTGCGTGCGCACTTGCGGCGAATAGGTCGAAGGCAGCACAACAATGTTTTCTGAATAGAAGACACCACAAGGCGCTGAGATTCGGTTACCACCGAGGTGATGTCTAGCAAGTTGCCGCACTGGTGTGGCCATCCTACAATACTGCTCCGAATAACGGCGTGGGGTGCCCGAAGGGGGGGGGGGGGAGGCGGCGTGAACGGGCCTTCCTAGGTGGAGGCTCGTCTGCTGTAGTGGGGCGCCCCTTTACCGTTTCAGTTGCCATTCAGCTGAGTTTCGGCTGCTCTTGATGGTACAGCGACAGGCGGCTGCAACAGGACTCTCAAAATGGCGGCCTGTTCTTTGGATTTGGGCCTGGTCCACTAAAATGGCCCTGGGACACCTTAGAACTCGGACGCTCGATTTTTTTTTCCTTTCCTGTACATGCAAAAAAAGGTAAATGCCCGGTACGTTACACGCTTCATCTGCCACGATGAACTCTCCAGAGGAACCGAAAAAAAATATAGTTATGGTAACTATACCATGCATCGTCATATGGAGAGGTGGCACCAATTAATTATAGTGCTGCATAAAAGAGAGATTTGGAGGAGAACCCCTGACCTGCTAGTACATTCATCAAAGAAGTGGCACTGACAGCATCAGAGGCAAGGGAAACGGTCCCAAATATTTAGAAGAACTTTGGAAAGATTAAAATGACATGTTTAGATTGTGGCAAATTAATTTCATGTGGACAGATGAGTGTTACTCTAATAAATACAGCATATGAACATCATCATAGTCGATGGTTGGTAGAGACATTTTGACTATATCCTGGACCTGCCCGTCCTCGCCCAAAATGGCGCCGGAATAAATGGGACTCGTAACTCCTTGTTGTGTACTGGTTGCAGAACCTTGAAATCACGAGATACGTATGCAGTTTTGAAGCACATGGCGGGCGGGGACGAGAATTGATTGAATATTTCGACATCCCTATTGATATTAAGTTCTGATGTGTTATTGATTACTGTACTATTGAAAGTTCGAATTAACGTCACCCATGGTACTTGCCCGCAAATGTATATCTAGATAATTTTATTGTAACTGGCCCTGTCGTATTTTAATTATAAAATGTACGTCCACCGATTCCGTAACTGTTAGACACCTTAGTTCTTGCAACCTAATGGCCCGCCCGTTACGTTCCTCTACAGTGTAAATGTCTACTCATCATATACGATTACAGTTTGCTCCGTGGCCGGCCCACGTGGTTATAGGCTCGTATTTGTATAATGAAATTTTCACAATAAAGGTTTTTAAAAGAAAACATGGTAGTAGTATATACATTGGTAAAGTTTTTAATAATAGTCACTGTTTTAGAATCATTAAAAGGCAAGTGAAATAAAGCAGACCAATTACATGAAGGGTAAAAGGTATAATACGAAGGAACGCAGTAAAGATAAATGGTCAAGGGCTGTTGTGTTTTCTACTCCTGCAACATAAAGTGATCGATAAGAATCTCATATTCAGGCGTATCGGCGACTAAGACAGCAGGTCGACCCTCTTTTGCTCAACGGCTCCGTCATGGGACGAAGAAACGCTCTTTTTCTCGAAAAAAGAATATATTTTACTTGCAGGACAGTTGTAAATTTTCCGGGAAAGTACATTAGCCTGGAACATTATAACATATATTTAAGAAAAAATAATGTTCGGAAGTAATAAAAAGCGTAATTTTTAGGTCATATGACCAAGCCTTTCATCATTAGAATAAGAAAAGTAAAATGAACCAATGAAAAGTTTTATTAACAAGTCACATGACTTGTTATGCTTACGTTACGCGCTGCGCGCCCCGGATGACTTCCGGATGCGCTAACGCGGCGCGTCATATGACGCATTACGCGACAACGCAGGTCCAGAATATAGTCAAAATGTCTCCACCAACCAGCGGTCGGAACACAACCCCTTTCAGCAGGCTAAATAGTTCTGTTAAATGACAACAGAAGGGACAGGCAACAAGAACCATCAGTCAAAGAGGGGAGGGCTAGTTCTTCTCTACCGGGTTACATTGGGGCGCTACCGGAACTGATCGAATTGGTAGTCTACAGTGTTTCTGGATGTTTCAGACGGAAGCTGGGGTTAGCATGAGAGCAGCACCATTTCGTAGCTCCGTCGTGGCCATTCCGCAACCAATCATGGCAGCCGCTCTTTATCGTTATTTTGGGCGGGTTGGGTGGCGGAGCCGAGCTGTTTTGCAGCCATCATTGTGTGGAGTGCAGTTCATCTCACTAGTTTTGTATTTGTCATGAGGGGTTGTTCCTAATGTTTCTATTTTAGCGAGGTCAAAAAGAGATCCCATTAGTGGCCTACTGATTTTGCTCGATTCCTTTTCTTTTTTTTTTACACGATTTTTCGTTATCTGCAAAGACTAAACAGAGTATTGCGACTCTGTGTTTGTTTGTAAATAGAGAATGAACCAAAGAGAACCAATTCTAAAACAGTAAATACTTGGATAACAATCAATCAAATGGAGAGAGAAGCAGGCACGACGTATTACAACGGGGGCAAAGGCCTGCGTTAACTACCCTTCACTATGTGCAAAGAGAGAGTACTCCTAATAGAAATGAGGGGGGGGGGCACCATTCAAAGCAGATCAGTGTGCATAAACAAGAACATGTTTTCACTTACCACGTACTTGACATTCGACAGCTTATGATATTTGCTATTAAAAAACCATTGAAATTCACTGAAAAAACCATAGGTTATAGACCATATATAGTTAGGAATTAGCATTTACAAAACCTTGAAAATTCACTGAAAAAACCATAGGTTATAGACCATATATAGTTAGGAATTAGCATGTAAAAAACCTTATTTTACTCACACAAAACCATTGAAATTCCATATATAGTTAGTTGCACTAACTATATATCGCGCACCCGCAATCCACTGCTGATGATGTCACATATTACATCATTCATGACATGGTCAGTGACATCACTGATGACATCACTGATGACATCTCAAATGACATCACTGATGACATCACTGATGACATCTCAAATGACATCACTGATAACATCTCAAATGACATCACTGATGACATCTCAAATGACATCACTGATGACATCACTGATGACATCTCATTTGACATCAATGACCACATCACTGATGATATCATTCATGTGACAATACAATGCATCTCCTCACACTTTAATATAACCTCTGTTACACCCAGTGTTAAATACAGAGTATAATTTTTGAAACCATTGACACACCAATACTAGTTACTACATACGCACTCAGTGATTCCTATGTTTACACACACATTCACTCATTTACCCATACAATCATTCATACATACAATCACTCATCTTTACAACACTATCATATGCACTCATACACCTATACAGACTCTCACACTCTGTCACTCATCCATGGAGTTACTCACACACCTAGTCAGTCCTGTAAATAATCAATCACACTTCCATTTTCTAATCTATACAGTTAAACATAGAGCACCTTACAGTTTGAAACATATACTAACACATACTTACTCTCTTATACAATCATTGATACAAGTACACATTGATCTGCACAGAGTCACACAGCTCCCAGCCAGCCACACACACACTCAGTCTCCCATACAAATACTTGGGCAATCAATCAATAACCCATATAGTTACTCATATAGCTACTGACCAACACACGCAGCAGTTTACAGAACAACAGACATAATGATGCACAAATTAAGACAGTTTAGTCACTAACCCATGCACTCAGTGAGACACATTTAATCACTCACTCATACAGTCAGTCACGCACCTACTAAATCCTTCATCCAGACACTTCTACATCTACTCATTCTTCAATATGTAAAACATATTTAAACTTTTCAGAAACACACAGTCACTGGATGATGTCATCAGTGATGTCATTTGAGATGTCATCAGTGATGTCATCAGTGATGTCACTGACCATGTCATGAATGATGTAATATGTGACATCATCAGCAGTGGATTGCGGGTGCGCGATATATAGTTAGTGCAACTAACTATATATGGAATTTCAATGGTTTTGTGTGAGTAAAATAAGGTTTTTTAAATGCTAATTCCTAACTATATATGGTCTATAACCTATGGTTTTTTCAGTGAATTTTCAAGGTTTTGTAAATGCTAATTCCTAACTATATATGGTCTATAACCTATGGTTTTTTCAGTGAATATATATATATATATATATATATATATATATATATATATATATATATATATATATATATATATATATCTCAAAATCCTTCCTCGGTGTTAACAGCACACCGGGAGGCCGCCATTTTTAAAGTCATTCATTTCCTGATTGTCAAAGAAAGAGGACCAACAGAAATGACGCGTTCAACTGCGCCATATTGTAATGATGTTACATTAACAATTCCTTAGTTACAGATTGCAAAAGCTATGCTTTCATGTCGCGCACGAGTGATTACAGAACAATAGTTTATATTATGCCCAAATGCGCCTGGGACATACACGGTACCAATTACGGCTGATTTTTGCATATGATAATAAGTAAGGGCTCACAAATACCTGGCGTATGTTGCATCTGTTTCTACATCCTGCCAAAATTGTATAAGTGTTCCGCATTATCAGACAATTATTTTCCACTTGTGACAGAACAGTATGCGCCCGACTCATTGTCTTGCGCATGCGCATGAGTGTTGGAATACACCCCGACCTGCTCTTCCTGCCTCATGCTAGAGTCCGCGCCATATTGTAATGTGTTAATTAGATATCAAATGCTTTTATGTGCATACCACAGAGTACATCATTTCGCCGTATATAGGCTTCATTGCCTTTGTATGTACATTTTTAGGCAGGTTCCTGGGAGATGGGGTCCCTGGGGTCAAAATCATCCCTGGGAGCGGCCGCTTAGCTCCTCTTCCCCACTGTATTCAGGCTGGGTCCTGGGGATGCATGCACAGACCAGCTGAGAGACTCATGCACACACTCACACACCCACTCAGAGACTCCCACTCCCACTCACAGTCCCACCCAGACACTCACACACCCACTGAAAGACTACTCAGGCACTTATACACCCACTCACAGACCCACTCAGTGACTCATGCATCCACTCACAGACCCACTCAGACACTCACACACCCACTTACATACCCACTCAGAAACTTATGTACCTATTTACAGACCTACTCGGAGACTCATGCACTCACTCAGAGATCCACTGAGACACTCATGCACCCACTCACAGACCCACTCAGTGAGTCTGCACTCACTCACAGACACACTCAAAACATTCATGCACTCATTATGATGTCATGTGCTGACATGTCATGTATCGTGATGTCACATTGTGTGATGTCACTTCCATACTGCCTAACTAGGTTAGTCCCACCACTTCTTTTTTTATGACTTGTGCCCGGGTTACAGGGACATTATAGTTAGGAAATAGAATAAAAAGAGCCTTAGAAATTCACTGATTAAAAACAAAGCTTATAGGAATGCTATAGTTTGGCTCAGATTTAACTCATACAAGACCAGTGAAATTCAGCAGTCATAACTTACACCCACGCAATGCACTGCTTATGACCTTACATATTACATCACACATGACATGCTCACACAATCACTCACTCATCAATAGAGACACTCAGGCACCCACTCACTTGCTCATACATCTGCACACACAACCACTCACTCACCCATACAGCTACTCACACACCCATTTGCTTACCCATCGTGTCATTTTTACAGACTGAAAAACACGTACATGCACACATATTATAGTATTTTGGGCACCAGGGGATTATTACTATAAAATTCATGATTTTCTATGAAAACCATCTCTAAAACCTGTTTTCCATATTCGTGGTAATGCTGGGCGTCACGACCACATCAGTACCCATGATGATTGCACCTTTTATTACAGACTGTAAATCACATATATGCACACACATTATAGTATTTTTGGCTCTAGTGTTTTTTTTATTGCGTTATCAAAAGTCATGTTTTCCTAGTGAGTTTTTATAAAAAAGCATCTCTTAGACCTAATTTTCACAGTGATGGTAGGAGTCGCAATGATGTTGGTGCCCGTGACCATTGCAACTTTTTTACAGACTGAAAAACATATATATGCACACATATTATAGTATTTTTGACACCAGGGGTGTATTACTGTATTGTCTAAAGTCATGTTTTACAAGTGAGTTTCTATAAAAATTATCTGTAAAACCTATTTTCTGTTTTCGCTGTGACGCCAGGGATCATGATGACGTCAGTACCTGCAATCACCGCAAAAAATTGACGAAAACGTAAAGCAAAAGTCTCTTACTATGTATGTGAGTGAGCGCTTGAGTCTCTGCCTACATCTGTGAGTAGGTGCATGAACCTCTGAATGCTTATGTGAGTATGTGAGTTGGTGCATTAGTGTATGAGTGGGTATGTGAGTGGGTGTCTGAGTGGATATGGAGTAGGTACATGAGTCTCTGACTGTGACCAGCCAGGGTGTGTATATAGATACTTTTTGTTTTATGCTTCCATCAATTTTCACGAAGATGTTATGATAGTCACAATGAAACTATGATGGTGCATTGGGGGGGGCCGCATGCGATCACAACCTTATCTTCACTGTCAGTGAAATTTTCAGCTCCGGGAACCGTTCCCTATTGATAAAATGGTGGCTGCAACTTTCTGTTCAGGTTGTGTCCAGCCAATTCAAGCATTCCCACTGGTGCACGCAATTGCGATTTACTGCATGACCGTGAAATAACCGCGACCCCGTGAAATAGCCACGAAATAACCATGGCCAGAGACATCAGTATATTGTTCGTCTGTAATTTTACAAAAGCTACTGAACAGATTTTCACCAAATAACAAAAAACACAATCTGCATAACAACATCTACCTTTCTGCCAAATTTAGTCTAATTTCATCTAGCGGTTCCGGCTATAAGTTTGACAACGGGGTACTATGGGAATTAACATTACAAATGCACCCTTACTTTGCGCCCATATTTCTCAGACCCCACTGCACGAATCACCCCCAAACTTTCCATGACACAAAGAACCTACTTTGACACTTTTCTGGGGAAAATGTCATGAAGATTGGTCAAACGATGCCAACGTTATAGGCAAGTCAAAAAAGGCTTTTACTATGGAAACTAGGTCCTAACTATAACTACCTACTGGCAACCACCAGTAGATATATATTCACCCGGAAAAAAACAAAGGTTACAGGGATGTTACAGTTAGGCTTAGATTTTACTAGTACAAAACCATCGAAATTCAGCAGTTATAGTTACCTGAGCTAACTATAACTTACGCCCACACAATGCACTGCTTATGATCTCACATATTACATCGCTCATGACATGGTCAGTGACATCACTGATGACATCTCAAATGATACCACTGATGACAACATCCAGTGAGTGTGTTTCGTAAATGTTTTTGAGACTTAAATACATATTCTAAGCTACTGCATAAGTTAAATTACTATTTTTTTTGTACTTCAATGAGTGATACTGTTTCTAACATATGTCATCTGAGTGGCTGTAGGACTCTCTGTATCAGTGTATGAGTGTGTGTGTAAGTGGTTGTATGGGTGAATATGTGGGTGCGCGTATAGCTGTATGCGTGAGTGACTGGATGTGTGAGTGGCTGTATGGGTGGGAGAGGGTGTGTATGAGCGAGTATATGGGTTATTGGTTCTGTGAGTTGCTGTATCAGTGACTAAGTAGATGTGTGAGTAGCTGTATTATTCAGTCAGTGTCTGTATGTATGGCTGTATAAATGAGTGAGCTGGTGTGTTAGTGCTTGTTTTGATGTGTAAATGGGTTTGTAAGTGGTTTTGTGAAAGAGTTAATATATGTGTGAGTGGCAGTATGGGTGAGTGAGTAGCTCTACCAGTAGCTCTATGGGTAGGTGAACAGCTGTATGGGTGCATGAGGGGTTGTGTGAGCAGCTGTTTGAATGAGCGAGTTGCTGTGTATTAGTATTTGTATGGGTCTGTGAATGGTTATATGAGTGGTTATGTGGGAGTATGAGTGGGTGTATGAGAGGTTGTATGGGGAGAGTGGGTGTGTGAGTGGTTCTGTGGATGATGCCATTACTGATGTCATCAGTGATGACATTTGAGATGTAATCAGTGATGTAATCAGTGATGTAATCAGTGATGTCACTGACCTTGTCTTGAGTGATAGAATATGTGAGGTCCAACAGTGCATTGCAGATGTGTAGGGCATAGTTAGCTCAGGTAACTATAACTGCTGAATTTAAATGGTTTTGTATGAGTGAAATCTCAGCCTAACTAAAACATCTGTTTAACCTCTATTTTTTATTGAATTTGTTAAGGTTTTTTAAATTTTATTTCCGAACTGTAACCTGTAACCTTTCAGAGTGGGTGTGTGAGTGGCTGTATAGGTCGGTGAGTCAGTGTGTAGTGACTGTATGGGTATGTTACTGGGTATGTGAGTGGTTATGTCGGGGTGTGTTTAGCTGTGTGGGTGTGTGTGTTTGTGAGTGGCTGTATGGGTTTGGTAGTGGATGTGTGAGTGGCTGTATGGGTTTGTGAGTGGGTGTGAGAGTATCTTTGTAGGACTGTGAGTGGGTGTGGGTCTTTGAGTGGGTTTGTGAGTGGCTGTGTGGGTCTGTACAGTAGGTGGAGAAAGGGTGCAGGGCCTCCGATGACCTCTCAGCAATCCCACAGTGTGGGGTTTACTGGTGGTAACAGGAGGAGTTATTGGACCCCAATAATCCTCAGCATCGGAGGTTACTTCATCCCCAGCCAGTAGTGCACCAGGAGGCATGTTTGCAGAGTGCTGGACAAAGTGGGGGGGGGCTAGGGCAAGCTCTCACAATCTGCTATTTGGGACACACTGGTGTTAACAGGAGGGGTTCTTGGCCCCCAAGGACCCTTAGCATCCAAGGAGACATCATCCCCAATGACTAGTGCACCAGGAGGCTCGTTTGCAGAGTGGTGGACAAAGGGGGCAGGGCCTGCGACGAGCTCTCAGCAATTCCTCTGTGTTGACCATACTGGTAGTAACAGGTGGGCTTCTTTGCCCCAATGACCTTCAACATCCAACGGGATTACATCCCCCAACAAGAAGAGGTGCATTTACAGAGTGGTGGAGAAAGGGGTCAGGCCTCCGACAAGCTCTCAGCAATCCCACTGTGTGGGGCTTACTGGTGGTAACAGGAGGGGTTCCTGGCTTCAAGGACCCTCAGTATCCAAGGGGACTTCATCCTCCAAGGAGTAGTGTGCCAGGGGATGTTTTTGGAAAGTCATGGAGAAAGTGTGCTGGGCCTTCATATTTTATGCCCTGTGGAGGTGGTGGTCCCCAGAGTTCAAAAGAGCCACAGGAGGGGGGCCGTGTGTGGCCCCCTCCTTTTGTTTTGTAATACCACTGTTGAGGACTGCAGGGGATCCTCATTGCCCCTGTGGATCCCGCTGGCTATCCTCTTCCAGAAGGAGCTGGCATTGCTCCCACATGTAGACAAAAATACTGCTCCCTGCATGTGGGAGCAATTCTGTCATCCGTTTCCCTGCCTGCATGACAGTGGGCAGGGAAATAGACGAAAACGCTGCTCCCAGCAAGCTGGAGCAGTTTGAGAGCTCCTGCTTGCTGGGAGTGGAATCAGTGTTTGGTCTCGCTTGGCAGGAGCTGTCACAGCTCCCGCCAAGTGAAAGCAAACAGTCATCTCCCACCACGTAAAAGCAAATAGCTATCTCCCGAGGGTGGTCAGCTCAGGAGACAGCAGGAGCCGGCCCTGGGGGGTGGCAGTCCCCAGGGCCATAATTTGCTCTTTACTTAGCACTGGCCAGCCCCAGTGGGGTGCTGGTCCTCAGGGAACTCACCCTTGAAAAACCTAATTATAGCCCAAGGGGGATGGGGGTCCCAGGGCTAAAGGAGCCTAATGGTGGGGGGCTGCTTGGTCACCCCTCCAATATTAACATAAAACCCTGGGGAGGTCGTTGTCCTCAGGACTCAAAAGAGCCCCAGGAGTGGGTCATGTGCACCCCCTCCTATTATTTTTTATGCCCATGGGCCCTGGCCCACCCAGGGGCAATACAGTAAACCCATGCAGAACACCGCATTTGTTTGCTTTTTACATTGTTCCTGTGGATTTACAACTCTGATGTGATTTTTTACCAAACTGTTTTACAAAAAAGGCTTTTTTTTACCCTGGCAGGTTCACAGGGGGACCCCAGGACCCAGGCTACGGGGACAGAATATTCCTACCCTGGCCCCTGTTTTGGCAGCCAATCAGATCTCTGCAGGAGATTGGAAGGATTTACATACGGGTCACGTCCCTATATCTACAAATTTTGTTTTCTTTTAATAACTCTAAAACTACTGAACAAATTTACACCAAATAACAAAAAGCACTCTTTCTGGGACAAGAGCAAGCTTTCTGCGGAATTTGGTATAATTCCATTGAGCAGTTCGGGCTGTAGGCGTGTCCTAATTTTCCTATGGGATTCAACATGGGAAACACACATTTTTGACACCCCCTTTTTCTTGGCCCCCCCTTGATGGATCAGCCTTAAACACTACATGCACAACTAGAATCACGGGGCACTTTTGTATGTGAAAAGTTTGTGAAGGTTCATCAAATGGTGCCAAAGATATCGTGCTTGGTTTCATCAAAGTCCGGTCTGCGGCGTTCTTCTTTGTTTTCCGAGGGAGATTTTGTTGGATGTAAGCGGGGTGCTCTGATACCCGCACGCCGTGGCCGCCCTGTTGAGGTCAGAGGCTCAAGATTGGAGAAAACTGCGTTGGATGTTAATAAAGCATGAGCCTGACCCGCCTGCATGATCCACTTAAGCAAAAGGTACGAACAGTGTTTCACCATTTACTATGAAGTGTAGCAGAGCAAGGGAATTCAAATGGACACTTGCCCTTTTGATGGATTTTGAGAAACAGGCATTGCACAAGAATTGGGCATCAAAATATTTCGAGCCTTTCAGTGCATGGGAAAGCACAAACATATTTAGAAATAATAAGCCAGCAATTTTCCCCAGAACTTAATAACACAGTGGAAAACGAAATTGAAGGCTTGAGAAAAAGAAAGCATTATCACGTTGTTGAGGTGGTTTTCCCTATGCATTATGGACATTGCAGTAACAAGAGACTATGGAGAGACGCTGTAGCCCTTTAAAAGAAGACTTGTTTCAAAGTCATTCCTTCATTTGGCTCACCTGTGAACAAGACTCCACGAGAGTTGAAACACGTCAGGATTGAATCGGTTGCCATTCTGAAGTTTGCATTAAAAGTGCTTGGTTTCATCAAAGTCTGGTCTGCGGCGTTCTTCTTTGTTTTCCGAGGGAGATTTTGTTGGATATATATATATATATATATATATATATATATATATTACCTACTGGCGGTCGCCAGTAGGTATATATAGTTAGGATTTTTTCTCTATGGGATTTTTGAAAATTCTATGTCTAATAACTTTGGCGTTTGTGGACGGAATTGGCTGAAATTTTCAGGAAAATGGCACATTTTGTTTCTGAGCAGCCCTTGAAAATTTGGGGGGGGGTTCGTCAAGGGGGGGCCGAGAAAAAAGGGGGGTCCCAAAACGTGTTTTTAACATTGAGTTTTCCATAGGGCGGTTGGCCTCACTTTTAGCCCGAACGGCTGAATGGATTTGCACGAAACTTGGCAAAATTGTAGGGACTGGTAGCCCGATGTGCCTTTTGTAGGTCTCAATATATGTGCTCCAGTGGATTTTGAGAAATTAACGTTTAAAAAAAGATATATATCTGTAACAGCGGACCTGGCAGCGTCCCAGGACGCGTACTTTTCGCGCAACGGAGCTTTGTGAAGCGAAGCTGATTGGTTCTCCGGCGTCTGTCAACATTCCAAAAAGTCCGTAGCGGCCGCCATCTTGTCTCTCGGTAGGATCGAGAGACAAGAGGAGGCCAAAGCGAAGGGGGAAATGACCATAAGGGGGCATAGTAGATCCTTCCTGACCTCTTAGGTTTGATGTACCATTTTGCCAAGTTTGGTGTAATTCCGTTCAGCCATTCAGGCTGTAGACGTATGTAAATGTCCTATGGAAAATTGCATGGGGAAAACACATTTGAAAGTGTTGAAATTTAGAACCAATTAAAATGTTACTTTGGTTTTGTATTTGTGTGTGATGAAAGTTAATTGGTTATGTATATATGTCAAATGAGAGGAAACCACAGCCATTTTGTGATACTACTGTCTGAGGTACATTTGTGAGGAATTTTTGGTGGTGAATTTCTGGTGTTTGATTTACACAGTACTAACACTTCTGCTACTTTTAAAAAGGTGAGTTGTTAATTTGTAAGGGGAACTATGTTGTACACTTGAAGATAATTTGAAAAATGTTTTCTGTTATTTATTTGCAGTCCTTCTGTTATACTAAATACTTGATAAAGTTAGTTTTATATTATGTATTACTAAAAACGATAAATGAAAGTGATTATTTTTTTCTGCAATTTACAGCAAGCAATTTCAAAATAAAATGGCTCACAATGAAGAGACCGTGGCAATTTCTTTTGAATTGTCCACTACATTGATTGAAATTGAGAGCACCAATAATGAAATATTGTCACAAGGAGGACATGACTTGTATGATTCCATTAGATTGATTGAAATGGACAGCACCAAGAATGAAATATTGTCACAAGGAGATGACTTGAATGATTCCACTACATTGATTGAAATTGAGAGCTCCAATAATGAAATATTGTCACAAGGAGGAGATGACTTGTATGATTCCATTAGATTGATTGAAATGGACAGCACCAATAATGAAATATTGTCACAAGGAGGAGATGACTTGAATGATTCCACTACATTGATTGAAATTGAGAGCACCAATAATGAAATATTGTCACGAGGAGATGACTTGAATGATTCCACTACATTGATTGAAATTGACAGCACCAATAATGAAATATTGTCACAAGGAGGAGATGACTTGAATGATTTTTTTGATCAATCTCTTGATGGCGAATTTATCGAGTGTTTGGAGACCATAGAGTTACAAGAATCATCATTGGAGACTTTTAATGAGGACATTGCTGATGAGGACATGTTACTAGTTCTTTCAAATTTAGAAAATTCTGAAGAATAAATTTATATTTAGAAATCAAAAATTGTTTGAGACATTATTCATTTTTATTTTTAATTCATGAGGTTGTAGCGAAGTGATTGTAGTATAAAATGAGACTTATAGTATAGAGTGCAACATTTTTATGTTACATGGTAAGTTTACTCATATTTACTTCCCTTCTGCCACTATATTATCTCCAATGTGTATTTGACATCTCTTCTTCATCTCCGGCCTCCTTTCTCTCACTGTGTGTCTCCGATGCATCTAATCGCTGCTATTTTGTGTAATTACAGAAGAGAGTAAAATAAAATAGTTCGGAACGTGAAAAGGGGGCAAAGTAGAGTACTCCTCACCCCCTAGGCCTTTTTAGGCGGTCCCAAAAGGATCAGTTTCTGCTTTCCTGAGAGATTATGGTA
Source organism: Lissotriton helveticus (assembly GCF_964261635.1). Classification (NCBI taxonomy): domain Eukaryota; kingdom Metazoa; phylum Chordata; class Amphibia; order Caudata; family Salamandridae; genus Lissotriton; species Lissotriton helveticus. Next base: position 877,545,135 of record NC_136071.1, on the reverse strand, counting down.
TGAGTTCCATATACCACAATAACTTGCATTACAACATGCAAGATATCTATCTCCTATTACCAACTTTTGGAGATATTCGCGCTAAGCGCGAATATCTCCAAAAAGTAACACCTGCCCTGAGCAGTTCTTAGGCATGTTATCCAATGGGAGGTGGATAACATGGCTAAGAGCATTAGCTCGGTAATGCATGAATATCGCTGAGTTTTTAGCGATATTCATGCATTGCGGCCGTTTATTATCGCATTTGCGATAAACCTTGATAATAGCAAGGTTTATCTTCGATAATATCTGACGATGCTTAGTGGTAAAAAATTGGTTGGTAAGCATCGTTAGCGATAAATATCGCTTAACTTTGGTAATATGCCCCAACGTCTGTTAACGTTCGATTCGAAGGAAATGAGGAAGTGTTGAAAAACATTGTCTGCGCCATCTTGCCTTTTTTGAAATGCCACACTTTTGTCGTGCACGGCAGCCATTTTAGATGTCTTGACCAGACCCACTCTCTGCACGCTGTCGATTCGTAGCATGGCTCCTCACCCACGCAAGCATCTTCCCTAGGCACTGGTCACCACCGCTCTCTGTCTTATGCATGGGCAATAAACCTCCCCCCATCTGCGCTGCTCTTCCCTGAGAATCACACTCTGTGCCCGCCCGACACCTCCCTTTCGCCCTATTCACTACCGCACCCTCTGACACTCCTCTTTCTCTGTGTCCGATTGTCCAGGCTATCAGCTAGCCCTGCAGATGTAGTTTATGGCCCCAGCTGTAAAGAATCACCCCTCTTCAAAGGAGTTATAGTAGATTAAGGCCCACACCCGATGAGATCCGTCACACCACACGTGTTCCTACTATCTGAAAACCATCCTGTATTGTGATTGGGGAGGGGACCGAGCCTGAAGCGGAAGATTCCAGGAATGACTCTTTGTACATCAAAGTTTTTACAATTATGTGTCACATAAAAAATATATAGCACTCCAACAAAGTAGTAGGAATATAAAACTTTAATAACATATAAATATATACAAGAAAACAAAAACAGTAAAAACATTTAAACAACGAAGAGACCGTGGCAATTTCTTTTGAATTATCCAATAGATTTATTGAAATTGACAGCACCAATAATGAAATATTCTTGTCAGTAGCGGTCTGTTGTGCGAATAGTTCCAAGGCAGCAGAACGCGCTGAAATCTAGATGGCACGAAAGTGATGTCTAGTAAGTTGCCGCCCAGCAAAAAACGGCGTGGGGCGCCGCGGGGGTGAGTGAGTCCAGTAGGCACCACAGCTATTCTTACCGGCATTGCAGAATTACTGCTGGGGACAATGCCTGTGCTGTAGCAGGGTCACAGCAGAAACAAAAAGGATTCTGTTGAAGATGTTGTTGGTTTTCAATTTGAAAACAGTTCTGGTGTCAACTGCTATGCTAATGTAGTGGTTAATGTTTTGTTTTCTCTAGAAAATGTAAAAGAGGGGGAGGCAGTCCAAAGTTCCGTTAAAAGGGCAAAGGAAAGGATCGGTGGTTTGAACTATCAGTCAAAAAGGGGAGGGGGTGCAATAATTTTTCCTACCGGGTCACACTGTGCTTTCACCGGAAGTGAGGTCTGCAGGATTCTAGTAATTCAAAGTGAGGCTGGCGCCAGCATGGGAGCGCCGACATCCCGCGGATACAGTTTCGTCACTCCACGGGCGATCATGGCAGTCATTCCCCATCGGGGGTCGGAGACTCCCGCGGCTCCTCTAGAATCTTCAAGGTCGTGGAGGACTACGGTGGTGGAGTCAACCAGTGACCGGGCCATTTCTTTATGCTGGGCCCGCTCTTGCCAGGTCGACCGCCATTTTGAGAGTTCGGCAGCTACCGGCGATCGCGGGGTCACATGAGCGGACGGGCTCCACCCTGCCGGGCGAGACATTGCAGCATGGCCACAGTGGAAGAACCCTTTTCCGGGCGCCTGGAGCGCTGAGGGTGCAGCTGGGAAGCCTCCACCTGGGGAGGCGGGAGAGGCCTGTTCGCACCGTCTCTCCCTCCCAGTGCACCCCACGGCGTCTCGCTTGAGATTTGTTATGGCCGGACCAGGCGATGAGGACGAGGGGGGGGGGGGGTCGGAGGCATGTGCAAGACATCCCCCCCCAGTGTTGTCGCAGCCATTATAAAAGAAAGAAGTGTCCCGTCCGTCTTCGGGCCGGGCTTCCGGTGGATGTCGGCCGGACGCCCCTGGCTCTGGCCCCATGAACGGGTTTCTTGGTTTATCGGCTGCAGCCGGATCCCGTCGGCCTCGGCCCCCCGACCGTTGGTGGTCGGACCGGAAGAGCATGTGGCGGGACTACCTGCAACTCTCAAGGGCCACCGCGGCCGGACTGGGAGAGAGAGGGGAGGGTCGAGGAGACATTCCCCCCCCCTGCAACTGTTCAGCGTTGTAAAGGCAATCCCCTGGCCGGGTCCCGCTGGCCTCGGCCTCTCCTCCGGCTACACCCTACGTTAGGATCTCCTGGCCGAGGCGTGTCAGCAGGACCTGCCTTATATGGGCTGCTCCCGGCTGGGCGTAGCCGGAACCCTGCCCCACCTTGGAAGTTTCCAGAGTGGGGGTGGATGTTCTACTGACTTGCATTTTCCCTAGTCTATCGATTTTTTTGGCGTGGCAGGCGGTGGGACAGCGAGGGGTGATTTGGTTTCTCTTACTGTTTTTCTGGTCTCTCACCACTGGCATATTTTAACGTTTTCTTGTTTCTAGGACATTAATAGGTTTTATCATTACGTTATGTTATCGTTTCTTTGTTCGTTGTTTAATAAAAGTTCATGTTCATCAGTGGCCTACTGATTTTCGTTTTCCTATTTTTTTCTTTCCAGGTTGTTTCATGGTAAAGTTTCTGTTAACAGGATACAGTGATCACTTCGTTATTATTGCATATGTCCTTTTCACTAGGGGTGCTCTCTGGTCGGGCCAGATGACGTATCTCTAGTAAATGGTCCGGGTGAAAAAGGTGCATCAATCAGTGGGGAGTAGATAGGCATGACAGATTACAACGGGGGAGAACGGTCCGCATTACGTACCCTTTCACTACTTGCAAAGATTTTCCTACGTTTATTTGCAAACAGGGAATACCTCCAAAAAGAACTAATTCCCAAACAGTCAATGTTCGGACAATCAATCAATCAATGAGGAATGAAATAGGTACGACGTGTTAAAGGCCTGCGTTACCTACCCTTCACTATCTGCAAAGGGAGAGAGAATATTCCTATTCTTCCTCGTTTGCAGGTAGAGAAGATCCTTAAGAGAATTAACTTCGAACAATTCAATGCTCGATTGAAACAATCAACAAGGGGTACTGTGAACACAAATGAACGCCGCTTATATACATACGCATTGCTATTTTCAACAGGTTGTTCCTAATGTTTCTATTTTAGCGAGGTCAAAAAGAGATCCCATTAGTGGCCTACTGATTTTGCTCGATTCCTTTTGTTTTTTTACACGATTTTTCGCTATCTGCAAAGACTAAACAGAGTATTGCGACTCTGTGCTTGTTTGTAAATAGAGAATGAACCAAAGAGAACAATCAATCAAATGGAGAGAGAAGCAGGCACGACGGATTACAAAGGGGGCAAAGGGCTGCGTTAACTACCCTTCACTATCTGCAAAGAGAGAGTACTCCTAATAGAAATGAGGGGTGGGGGGCAGCATTCAAAGCAGATCAGTGTGCATAAACACGAAAATGTTTTTACTTACCACGTCCTTGACATTCGACAGCTTATGATATTTGCTATTAAAAAACCATTGAAATTCACTGAAAAAACCATAGGTTATAGACCATATATAGTTAGGAATTAGCATTTACAAAACCTTGAAAATTCACTGAAAAAACCATAGGTTATACACCATATATAGTTAGGAATTAGCATTTAAAAAACCTTATTTTACTCACACAAAACCATTGAAATTCCATATATAGTTAGTTGCACTAACTATATATCGCGCACCCGCAATCCACTGCTGATCATGTCACATATTACATCATTCATGACATGGTCAGTGACATCACTGATGACATCTCAAATGACATCACTGATGAGATCACTGATGACATCATCCAGTGACTGTGTGTTTCTGTAAAGTTTAAATATGTTTTACATATTGAAGAATGAGTAGATGTATAAGTGTCTGGACGAAGGATTTAGTAGGTGCATGACTGAATGTATGAGTGAGTGATTAAATGTGTCTCACTGAGTGCATGGGTTAGTGACTAAACTGTCTTAATTTGTGCATCATTATGTCTGTTGTTCTGTAAACTGCTGCATGTGTTGATCAGTAGCTATATGATTAACTATATGGGTTATTGATTGATTGTCCAAGTATTTGTATAGGAGACTGAGTGTGTGTGTGGCTGGCTGGGAGGTGTGTGACTCTGTGCAGATCAATGTGTACTTGTATCAATGATTGTATAAGAAAGTAAGTATGTGTTAGTATATGTTTGAAAATGTAAGGTGCTCTATGTTTAACTGTATAGACAAGAAAATGGAAGTGGGATTGATTCTTTACAGGACTGACTAGGTGTGTGAGTAACTCCATGGATGAGTGGCAGAGTGTAAGTGTCTGTATAGGTGTATGAGTGCATATGATAGTGTTGTAAAGATGAGTGATTGTATGTATGAATGATTGTATGGGTGAATGAGTGAATGTGTGTGTAGACGTAGGAATCAGTGAGTACGTATGTAGTAACTAGTATTGGTGTGTCAATGGTTTCAAAAATTATACTCTGTATTTAACACTGGGTGAAACAGAGGTTATATTAAAACGTGAGGAGATGCATTGTATTGTCACATGAATGATATCATCAGTGATGTGGTCATTGATGTCAAATGAGATGTCATCAGTGATCTCATCAGTGATGTCATTTGAGATGTCATCAGTGATGTCATCAGTGATGTCACTGACCATGTCATGAATGATGTAATATGTGACATGATCAGCAGTGGATTGCGGGTGCGCGATATATAGTTAGTGCAACTAACTATATATGGAATTTCAATGGTTTTGTGTGAGTAAAATAAGGTTTTTTAAATGCTAATTCCTAACTATATATGGTGTATAACCTATGGTTTTTTCAGTGAATATATATATATATATATATATATATATATATATATATATATATTACCTACTGGCGGTCGCCAGTAGGTATATATAGTTAGGATTTTTTCTCTATGGGATTTTTGAAAATTCTATGTCTAATAACTTTGGCGTTTGTGGACGGAATTGGCTGAAATTTTCAGGAAAATGGCACATTTTGTTTCTGAGCAGCCCTTGAAAATTTGGGGGGGGTTCGTCAAGGGGGGACCGAGAAAAAAGGGGGGTCCCAAAACGTGTTTTTAACATTGAGTTTTCCATAGGGCGGTTGGCCTCACTTTTAGCCCGAACGGCTGAATGGATTTGCACGAAACTTGGCAAAATTGTAGGGACTGGTAGCCCGATGTGCCTTTTGTGGGTCTCAATATATGTGCTCCAGTGGATTTTGAGAAATTAACGTTTAAAAAAAGATATATATCTGTAACAGCGGACCTGGCAGCGTCCCAGGACGCGTACTTTTCGCGCAACGGAGCTTTGTGAAGCGAAGCTGATTGGTTCTCCGGCGTCTGTCAACATTCCAAAAAGTCCGTAGCGGCCGCCATCTTGTCTCTCGGTAGGATCGAGAGACAAGAGGAGGTCAAAACAAAGAGGGAAATAACTATAAGGGGGCATAGTAGATCCTCGCTGACCCCCTAGGTTTGATGTGGAGGTTTTAAAAGGGCCCCGTGGGGCAAAAAAAAATAATAATAATAATAATCGAACGGCTGAATGGATTTGCACGAAACTTGGCAAAATATTAGGGACTGGTAGCCCGATGTGCCTTTGCTAGGTCTCAATATATGTGCTCCAGTGGATTTTGAGAAATTAACGTTCAAAAAAAGATATATATCTGTAACAGCGCTCCGCTTCGCGTAACGGAGGTTTGCGAAGCTGATTGGTCATTCTGTCACTGGGCTATAGTTGGGCTACATCTGGCTGATATTTGGGCTACATTTGTTTTTTTGTGTGTCTGGCGGCCATCTTTGGGCTACATTGGGCTACATTGGGCTTCATTGGGCTACATTGGGCTACATTTGGGCTCCAACATATATATAGGCCAATGTAGCCCAATATATATTTTTCAAAGTTAATTTCCGTAAAAACCACTGGAGCATATATCTTGAGACATAGCAAAGGCACATCGGGCTACCAGTCCCTACAATTTTGCCAAGTTTCGTGGAAATCCATTCAGCCGTTCGAGCTAAAAGTGAGTCCAACCGCCCTATGGAAATGAAGGAAATGAATGGGTAATTTGTAATTAGCAAATAGCTAATCGCTAACTAGGAATGGTAAAGAATCGCTATTTATTCCTTAAAGTTCGCTATTTAGGAAATGCAAAAAACTTTGATGATACATATGGCGGTTCATCTCTAACAAGATAAGAAGCATAGGGATACATTTATGATGACTGGCGCATCACCAGGGATGTGTTAGTCATTCTGTGCCGCTGTTCCGTCACCTATGGTGTGCTGCATTTACAATGCGGCGCATCATGGGGCAAAAACAGCACAGATGCGTGATGTATCTGTGCCGTAAAGGTGGCGCATTGCTGGAGTTGTATCGCAAGTGTGATGAAGCTCCAGCAAGGGTCGGGGGTGCCCCTGTCGCAGGGTTTCTGTTCTCACACAGAACTGTGGACAGAGGATTGGAACCTCGGCGAATTAGGGTGTCCCAAAACTCACGTTAGTAATCAAAAACTCCTTAGCAAGCTAGGTACAGTGTCACATTGGATATAACAAACTCTCAATGTTTAGACAATCCAGAATATGAACTTATAGTACCTCAGGATACGTGGAACTCATGAACAGTCGGTCGTTATATATTTCTTAGAAACCAGAACATGGAGTTAAGAAGAACACATGTGTATTTGAAATGTTTATTTACTAATGCCGTCTTCTCAGGCGTAGTATCTTAGATAATACAAGTACACATATTATCAGTAGCAAAATTACCAGCATAGTTACTAGTACATAAAAAGCGAATGGTGATAGTATGTTAACATGCTGTAAATGAATAAGAGTTAGCAACACTTATAAGCAGCCGCGGGCCGTGGAGGGAGTTACGGTGAGGCAGGGAGGCGGGGAGGGGGAGAAGCAGGGTGGAGAATACAAGTACACATATTATCAGTAGCAAAATTACCAGCATAGTTACTAGTACATAAAAAGCGAATGGTGACAGTATGTTAACATGCTGTAAATGAATAAGAGTTAGCAACACTTATAAGCAGCCGCGGGCCGTGGAGGGAGTTACGGTGGGGCAGGGAGGCGGGGAGGGGGAGGGGCAAGGTAGAGAGGGCTCCACCCTGCTTCTCCCCCTCCCCGCCTCCCTGCCTCACCGTAACTCCCTCCACGGCCCGCGGCTGCTTATATCTCACCCTCCCTAATACACATATTATATTATTTGCTAAGAAGGTCTCTTTGTGTTGGTTTAGGGCGTGCCCATACTTTAGTGTCTTAGATTTGAGGGAATCACATCAGCATACACCAGCTCTCTCTTCATGTGAACCGCATCAACTGTTGTGTATGTGTGTTCGGCAAAGCAATATAAAACCCGCCTCATGCCCAGAATTGGCAGAAGTTGCACTTATGTTATGAGTATGAAGTCGTGGAGATCAGACCTCATAACAATTCTGTATCGTGTTGTTCTTGAAACTTTAGCACTCGCTGTACAGATATAGTTTAACAAGCAAAGCAGATAGTAGAGCAATAACATATTATTCTCATGTAAACCACGATGAACTACTAGGTGGAAAGCTAAAGCAACAACTAAGTGTCGTGTGCAGAAGTTGCAAAAAAGGAAAAATGGCGTTTAAACTGGTAATGAGCCCATGCTAACTTAACACGGTGTAAAGATATCCAGGACCTAGATGACACCTCCCCATGATCCGGAAACGAACTGAATAAGATAATAGAAGTGCCATCTCATGAGAGCAGATTGCAAGTTTATATGTGGACGGTCCGCAAGGTAAAGCATTAAAAACTAGGAAAATTTAATGCTAAAGAAAAATAAAACAGCCAAGTACTTTATCGAGTCTTAAGCCAATAGGCAAGGTAAATAATAAAAACTTGACAAATAAGTCAATGAATTGTCAATGAAATGCTAGTACTCAGCATATCAAACATGAAAAAGGTCTATGACATAACTGTGTATGCAAAATAAGCTGCAACAGCCTCCAATAGGAAGTCACCGTCTTCATCCGAAAACAGTTCAGCCATCCAATTTAAAAGCGGAAAAGAACATACGTGCTCTCCCAGCACCGGATCCTCTATCACCATCAGAGGACAGCTCGGTGGGTTTTCAAGAAAGCTCTGTTCCAAGAAAGACTGTGCTGCCGCCAGTAAATTCCAGGGACCAAGTAGTCCATGCATCAATGCCACAGCCATAATCCTTTCGCCAGGACAAACCAACTCGTGAGTAATGATAGGAGTCATCAGCTGATTAAAGTCGACGTCAGGAGAAACCGGTCCGCAGAGACACAAATCAATGGCCCAATCGAAATCACAGGTCAGGCAGTGAAATACAGGCTGGACACAGGTGAAGTAGGAGAATCGAAAAGATAATCCATATGCCGTGCTTAATATCGCCAACGGCATTGTGCCATAATATTCTAGCATGCGATTGCGGAACAGTGTCAGCAGCTGCAGGGTGGGAGGTTGCATAGGAGGGACATCCATATTTAAAAATGTAAAAAAGCACAAGAGCGTCCGCTGGTATTGCAAGTAAAAATGCCAATCCACGAAGCAGAGTGGAGAAAATAGAATGAAAGGAAGCAGGGATGACTCCAAAGATTTTCTCAAATGAAGTCACGAGACCACTGGTAACAACTTTAAAAAAGTGCGCCAGGGCCTTTGTGGAGGATGCGTTAAAGATAGTCGGAACCATCTTGCTGAAATTGAAAGGCAAATCTGAATTGAAAAGGGTCTGCACCTCTGTACGGGTGTTCGCTATGTGAAGCACGAAAGTTTCACGGGCCGAACTCAAGGCCACCTCTCTCTGAGACAAAAGAGCTCTTATTCTTGCCATGCCGTTGAAATCTGTCCCAAGGTTGGTATTTGTGGCCAGATTGAAAACTCCCTATGTTCATGTGTGGGAGGAAATAGAACATTTCTGCAGCAAATAACCCGTTCACTTACTGTTACGATAAAAGGAATACTTTTAATTAACTCAGAACAATCTTCATTATTGAGCATCAAATAACTACCATTTTCCAACAACTTGAACGTGGGGATGATAGCAGGAACTGGCGTGCCTTGCAACACGCAAGCCATATTTGGTCGGTGTTTGTTGCATGAACCGTGTAACTGTATGTGCCTACACATTAGTGAATGATCTGGCGTCTCAGTGCATTCCTCTCCATTCAGATAAACTTCTTGATCATCTTTGAAACATCTGTATGTGTATGGAAGCGACCAGACCTCATGAAGAAAAGCACTACCTAAAGGTTCATAACGACCTATTGGTATATATTTCATACAAATTGAAAACTTATATAAAGCAAAAGGCAGCGTTATTAAACCGTGGATAAGGCACGTTGCCAAAAAACCCGCAATCCTCTGCTGATGATGTCACTGAGCATGTCATGAATGATGTAATATGTGACATCATCAGCAGTGGATTACGGGTAATAGTATCTCTAGTTTACTCCCCTATAGCTGTCTTTCTTTTAACATAAGTGTCTGTTTCCTTCCCTTATACTTACTGTTTTTGGTTCGCTTCCGGTTCGCGTACCGGCGAGCGAACTGGGAAGCGAACTAAGAGAAATAGAGGTTGGCACAGTTCCAAATATTGTACCAATTTTTTAATAACGGGGAGGTAGTTCTGAAAAGAACTTTTTTTTTTTATTGTTTTTGTTGTTTTATATTTTTTTTATTATTTTTCGGAACATTTTTTTACTTTTTTTGAATTTTTCTGAACAGTTTTATATTTTTTTGGGTTTTTCTTGGAGGGGGCAATGAAAACGATTCATTGTAAAGGGCTCAACAGGAGCAACAAAACAAAAAAAGAAGTATTTATTATTTTGGGCGTTTCGTACAAACTTGCATATGATAGTCAATAGCTCTGTTGATCAGAGTGATGCTTCTTTCTCCGTAGGAAATGAATCCATCGCAAAATACGCAGATGTGTTTTACTTCACCAAATTTCATTTGTATATTTGGCACCATCTCCCTGCCCTCTGGTCCCGTTACTTCCGGTACAACAGATCTTCTGGCCATAATAGGGAGATTATCTAGGTCGTTCCGAAACTGTGCAGCACTGTAGTTGTTAGGATGCCACCTAGTCATATGGCGATGCATTGTGTAGTTTCCGAAACTGTATTTTTTCTCGGTTCCTCTGGACAGTCTATCTTGACATATAAGGCAAGTTACGTATCTTGCATTTACTTTTTTCTGTCCTTTGGGAATTTTAAAAAATTGCCAAATGAAGTTTTCTTTCCGGTGAGACGTCCTGGGCTGCTCAGGCAAAAACTGCCTCTCTTCGTGCTCGTCGTCCTGTTCCTCTTCTTCCTCTTCTTGTTGAATTATAACTTGAGCAGGTGGTCCACTCTTCCTTGGATGTGGTGGAGGTGGTGGGGAAGCACCAGCTGAAGCTACTAAAGAAGCCATTGCTCAGTGATCACAAAGGGTCTTTCTCTCACAATGATGAAAGTCAGAGTGAGGAAAGAAGGAGGGATTTTCATCATTTGGGAAAAACAAGAGTTCTCAACCAATCAAAAGTGTTCATTTTAGATTATATGACCTAGTCTTACATCATTAGGAAACCAAAAGTGAAATGAACCAATGAAAAGTGTTATTACCAAGTCACATGACTTGCTGTGTTTACGTTAAGCGCTTTGCAGGGCCTCCCGGTTTGCTTCCAGAAACCTGCGCTTTGCGACTCGCTTCGCGTACCAGTTCGCTAACGTAGCACGTCATATGACGTATCACGCGACAACGTGAAACGTCATGCGGACGGGAGGCGTCACGATGTTGTTTTCTAACGCGGCACTTGCGGTAAAGAAACGTTTACCGGCTCGCGGTCTATTTCGCGGCATCAAGGTCAGCTAACGGGAAGCTTCCCGATTCGCGAAGCGGGAACGAAGAAAAAAAAATATAAAAAAAAAAAATTATTCATAAACATATAAAATATATTTTTGGATTTAAAGAAGAATACATTTTACAGCTACAGATATTAGCTGTTAAAAAACCAATGAAATTCACAGAAAAAACCATAGGTTATAGACCATATATAGTTAGGAATTAGCATTTACAAAACCTTGAAAATTCACTGAAAAAACCATAGGTTATAGACCATATATAGTTAGGAATTAGCATTTAGAAAACCTTATTTTACTCACACAAAACCATTGAAATTCCATATATAGTTAGTTGCACTAACTATATATCGCGCACCCGCAATCCACTGCTGATGATGTCACATATTACATCATTCATGACATGGTCAGTGACATCACTGATGACATCACTGATGACATCTCAAATGACATCACTGATGACATCATCTAGTGTCTGTGTGTTTTTGTAAAGTTTAAATACGTTTTACATATTGAAGAATGACTGGATGTATGGAAGACTGAGTGTGTGTGTGGCTGGCTGGGAGGTGTGTGACTCTGTGCATATCAATGTGTACTTGTATCAGTGATTGTATAAGAGAGTAAGTATGTGTTAGTATATGTGTGAAAAGTATGGTGTTCTGTGTTTAACTATAGATGAGGAAATCGAAGTGTGATTGATTCTTCACAGGACTGACTAGGTGTATGAGTGCATATGATAGTGTTCTAATAATAACTGACTGTATGTATGAGTAATTGTATGGGTGAATGAGTGAATGTGTGTGTAGACGTACGAATCAGTGAGTGCGTATGTAGTAACTGGTATTGGTGTGTCATGATGTCATCAGTGATGTCATTTGAGATGTCATCAGTGATGTAATTTCAGATGTCATTAGTGATGTCATCAGTGATGTCACTGAAGTATGGTGTTCTGTGTTTAACTGTATAGATGAAGAAATGGAAGTGTGATTGATTCTTTACAGGACTGACTTGGTGTGTGAGTAACTCCATGGATGAGTGGCAGTGTGTGACTGTCTGCATAGGTGTATGAGTGCATATGATAGTGTTGTAATAATGAGTGACTGTATGTATGAGTGATTGTATGGGTGAATGAGTGAATGTGTGTGTAGACGTAGGAATCAGTGAGTGCGTATGTAGTAACTGGTATTGGTGTGTCATGATGTCATCAGTGATGTCATTTGAGATGTCATCAGTGATGTCATCAGTGATGTCATTTGAGATGTCATCAGTGATGTCATCAGTGATGTCACTGACCATGTCATGAATGATGTAATATGTGACATCATCAGCAGTGGATTGCGGGTGCGCGATATATAGTTAGTGCAACTAACTATATATGGAATTTCAATGGTTTTGTGTGAGTAAAATAAGGTTTTCTAAATGCTAATTCCTAACTATATATGGTCTATAACCTATGGTTTTTTCAGTGAATATATATATATATATATATTGAGTACCTGCTATTTCTGGATTTCAGCGGCTGGCTTCGGTCGCGAGGAGAGGCCCCCGGCAGATTAGCAGGTCCTGTCTAAATGCCGATGGTGTTTGGAGCAACAGGAACGAGGAAGTGAGCAGGCTTAGTATGCAGGACGACGCCTACTCACCAGAGATCGTCATACATAAAGCGGGGCACACGATGGCAGATTGCCTTTCCATCCACCCACTTGGGATTTAAATATGGTAATTTTTACAGCAAGCGCACCCACATGGGAACACTTTCATGCACTACGAAACCCAGAAGACATTGGTTTTGGCCACGCCCATGGGCAGGTATCATTTCCAGGTGCGTGATTCAGTGCTTGCTGCAACTTTCAAACATACGCCGCTGAAGAGGGAAGCAGGATTCCCGAAACGCGTCCGGCGTTTCACTTTGGTTTTGAAAAGTGCTGCTGTTTCATCATGTGCTGGCAGATGACGATTAAATCCTGAACCTACCTTTCCTTGTGTGGTCTCCCTCACTTTGAGTACCTGCTATTTCTGGATTTCAGCGGCTGGCTTCGGTCGCGAGGAGAGGCCCCCGGCAGATTAGCAGGTCCTGTCTGGATGCCGATGGTGTTTGGAGCAACAGGAACGAGGAAGTGAGCAGGCTTAGTATGCAGGACGACGCCTACTCACCAGAGATCGTCATACATAAAGCGGGGCACACGATGGCAGATTGCCTTTCCATCCACCCACTTGGGATTTAAATATGGTAATTTTTACAGCAAGCGCACCCACATGGGAACACTTTCACGCACTACGAAACCCAGAAGACATTGGTTTTGGCCACGCCCATGGGCAGGTATCATTTCCAGGTGCGTGATTCAGTGCTTGCTGCAACTTTCAAACATACGCCGCTGAAGAGGGAAGGAGGATTCCCGAAACGTGTCCGGCGTTTCACTTTGGTTTTGAAAAGTGCTGCTGTTTCATCATGTGCTGGCAGATGACGATTAAATCCTGAACCTACCTTTCCTTGTGTGGTCTCCCTCACTTTGAGTACCTGCTATTTCTGGATTTCAGCGGCTGGCTTCGGTCGCGAGGAGAGGCCCCCGGCAGATTAGCAGGTCCTGTCTGGATGCCGATGGTGTTTGGAGCAACAGGAACGAGGAAGTGAGCAGGCTTAGTATGCAGGACGACGCCTACTCACCAGAGATCGTCATACATAAAGCGGGGCACACGATGGCAGATTGCCTTTCCATCCACCCACTTGGGATTTAAATATGGTAATTTTTACAGCAAGCGCACCCACATGGGAACACTTTCACGCACTACGAAACCCAGAAGACATTGGTTTTGGCCACGCCCATGGGCAGGTATCATTTCCAGGTGCGTGATTCAGTGCTTGCTGCAACTTTCAAACATACGCCGCTGAAGAGGGAAGGAGGATTCCCGAAACGCGTCCGGCGTTTCACTTTGGTTTTGAAAAGTGCTGCTGTTTCATCATGTGCTGGCAGATGATGATTAAATCCTGAACCTACTTTTCCTTGTGTGGTCTCCCTCACTTTGAGTACCTGCTATTTCTGGATTTCAGCGGCTGGCTTCGGTCGCGAGGAGAGGCCCCCGGCAGATTAGCAGGTCCTGTCTGGATGCCGATGGTGTTTGGAGCAACAGGAACGAGGAAGTGAGCAGGCTTAGTATGCAGGACGACGCCTACTCACCAGAGATCGTCATACATAAAGCGGGGCACACGATGGCAGATTGCCTTTCCATCCACCCACTTGGGATTTAAATATGGTAATTTTTACAGCAAGCGCACCCACATGGGAACACTTTCACGCACTACGAAACCCAGAAGACATTGGTTTTGGCCACGCCCATGGGCAGGTATCATTTCCAGGTGCGTGATTCAGTGCTTGCTGCAACTTTCAAACATACGCCGCTGAAGAGGGAAGGAGGATTCCCGAAACGCGTCCGGCGTTTCACTTTGGTTTTGAAAAGTGCTGCTGTTTCATCATGTGCTGGCAGATGACGATTAAATCCTGAACCTACCTTTCCTTGTGTGGTCTCCCTCACTTTGAGTACCTGCTATTTCTGGATTTCAGCGGCTGGCTTCGGTCGCGAGGAGAGGCCCCCGGCAGATTAGCAGGTCCTGTCTGGATGCCGATGGTGTTTGGAGCAACAGGAACGAGGAAGTGAGCAGGCTTAGTATGCAGGACGACGCCTTCTCACCAGAGATCGTCATACATAAAGCGGGGCACACGATGGCAGATTGCCTTTCCATCCACCCACTTGGGATTTAAATATGGTAATTTTTACAGCAAGCGCACCCACATGGGAACACTTTCACGCACTACGAAACCCAGAAGACATTGGTTTTGGCCACGCCCATGGGCAGGTATCATTTCCAGGTGCGTGATTCAGTGCTTGCTGCAACTTTCAAACATACGCCGCTGAAGAGGGAAGGAGGATTCCCGAAACGCGTCCGGCGTTTCACTTTGGTTTTGAAAAGTGCTGCTGTTTCATCATGTGCTGGCAGATGACGATTAAATCCTGAACCTACCTTTCCTTGTGTGATCTCCCTCAGTTTGAGTACCTGCTATTTCTGGATTTCAGCGGCTGGGTTCGGTCGCCAGGAGAGGCCCCCGGCAGATTAGCAGGTCCTGTCTGGATGCCGATGGTGTTTGGAGCAACAGGAACGAGGAAGTGAGCAGGCTTAGTATGCAGGACGACGCCTACTAACCAGAGATCGTCATACATAAAGCGGGGCACACGATGGCAGATTGCCTTTCCATCCACCCACTTGGGATTTAAATATGGTAATTTTTACAGCAAGCGCACCCACATGGGAACACTTTCACGCACTACGAAACCCAGAAGACATTGGTTTTGGCCACGCCCATGGGCAGGTATCATTTCCAGGTGCGTGATTCAGTGCTTGCTGCAACTTTCAAACATACGCCGCTGAAGAGGGAAGGAGGATTCCCGAAACGCGTCCGGCGTTTCACTTTGGTTTCGAAAAGTGCTGCTGTTTCATCATGTGCTGGCAGATGACGATTAAATCCTGAACCTACCTTTCCTTGTATGGTCTCCCTCACTTTGAGTACCTGCTATTTCTGGATTTCAGCGGCTGGCTTCGGTCGCGAGGAGAGGCCCCCGGCAGATTAGGAGATCCTGTCTGGATGCCGATGGTGTTTGGAGCAACAGGAACGAGGAAGTGAGCAGGCTTAGTATGCAGGACGACGCCTACTCACCAGAGATCGTCATACATAAAGCGGGGCACACTATGGCAGTTTGCCTTTCCATCCACCCACTTGGGATTTAAATATGGTAATTTTTACAGCAAGCGCACCCACATGGGAACACTTTCACGCACTACGAAACCCAGAAGACATTGGTTTTGGCCACGCCCATGGGCAGGTAACATTTCCAGGTGCGTGATTCAGTGCTTGCTGCAACTTTCAAACATACGCCGCTGAAGAGGGAAGGAGGATTCCCGAAACGCGTCCGGCGTTTCACTTTGGTTTTGAAAAGTGCTGCTGTTTCATCATGTGCTGGCAGATGACGATTAAATCCTGAACCTACCTTTCCTTGTGTGGTCTCCCTCACTTTGAGTACCTGCTATTTCTGGATATATATATATATCAAATAGTGTACAACAAGTCACTTGAACTGTATAAGATACCTCCCATCCGTGCATATTCACCTATCTGTAGGTATGATTACGTTGAGAACACTTATTATGAGCATTCAATAATCTATGTATATTTTACCATTACAAGATGGCGCTTGTTGGGAGAGCTGTAGTCCTCTGTCGATGTCGACTGAGAGGTGTAACCTTTGTACTTTGTCATCAGTATTAAATGTACCGGTTATACGTGTGTAAACACACACACTGACGAAGGCCAAGTGCCGAAACGCGTCTGTGGCAAGCTTGTAGTTGAATAAACTACTGTGTGATCAAAGGTACCCCCCGAGTGCTGTCATCTCTCCCTTGGGATTTCAGGATTGTGACGAGCGCAATATATATATATATATATATATATATATATATATATATATTACCTACTGGCGGTCGCCAGTAGGTATATATAGTTAGGATTTTTTCTCTATGGGATTTTTGAAAATTCTATGTCTAATAACTTTGGCGTTTGTGGACGGAATTGGCTGAAATTGTCAGGAAAATGGCACATTTTGTTTCTGAGCAGCCCCTGAAAATTGGGGGGGGGGTTCGTCCAGGGGGGTCGAGAAAAAAGGGGGGTCCCAAAACGTGTTTTTAACATTGAGTTTTCCATAGGGCGGTTGGCCTCACTTTTAGCCCGAACGGCTGAATGGATTTGCACGAAACTTGGCAAAATTGTAGGGACTGGTAGCCCGATGTGCCTTTTGTAGGTCTCAATATGTGTGCTCCAGTGGATTTTGAGAAATTAACGTTTAAAAAAAGATATATATCTGTAACAGCGGACCGGGCAGCGCTCCGGTTCGCGGACTTTTCGCGCAACGGAGCTTTGTGAAGCGAAGCTGATTGGTTTTCCGGCGTCTGTAAACATTCCAAACAGTCCGTAGCGGCCGCCATCTTGTCTCTCGGTAGGATCGAGAGACAAGAGGAGGCCAAAGCGAAGGGGCAAATGACCATAAGGGGGCATAGTAGATCCTCCCTGACCTCTTAGGTTTGATGTACCATTTTGCCAAGTTTGGTGTAATTCCGTTCAGCCATTCAGGCTGTAGACATATCTAAATGTCAATAATCGAACGGCTGAATGGATTTGCACGAAACTTGGCAAAATATTAGGGACTGGTAGCCCGATGTGCCTTTGCTAGGTCTCAATATATGTGCTCCAGTGGATTTTGAGAAATTAACGTTCAAAAAAAGATATATATCTGTAACAGCGCTCCGCTTCGCGTACTTTTCGCGTTACGGAGCTTTGCGAAGCTGATTGGTTCTCCGGCGTCTGTCAACATTACAAACAGTCCGTAGCGGCCGCCATCTTGTCTCTCGGTAGGATCGAGAGACAAGAGGAGGCCAAAGCGAAGGGGCAAATGACCATAAGGAGGCATAGTAGATCCTTCCTGACCTCTTAGGTTTGATGTACCATTTTGCCAAGTTTGGTGTAATTCCGTTCAGCCATTCAGGCTGTAGACGTATGTAAATGTCCTATGGAAAATTGCATGGGGAAAACACATTTGAAAGTGTTGAAATTTAGAACCAATTAAAATGTTACTTTGGTTTTGTATTTGTGTGTGATGAAAGTTAATTGGTTATGTATATATCTCAAATGAGAGGAAACCACAGCCATTTTGTGATACTACTGTCTGAGGTACATTTGTGAGGAATTTTTGGTGGTGAATTTCTGGTGTTTGATTTACACAGTACTAACACTTCTCCTACTTTTAAAAAGGCGAGTTGTTAATTTGTAAGGGGAACTATGTTGTACACTTGAAGATAATTTGAAAAATGTTTTCTGTTATTTATTTGCAGTCCTTCTGTTATACTAAATACTTGATAAAGTTAGTTTTATATTATGTATTACTAAAAACGATAAATGAAAGTGATTATTTTTTTCTGCAATTTACAGCAAGCAATTTCAAAATAAAATGGCTCACAATGAAGAGACCGTGGCAATTTCTTTTGCATTGTCCACTACATTGATTGAAATTGAGAGCACCAATAATGAAATATTGTCACAAGGAGGAGATGACTTGTATGATTTCATTAGATTGATTGAAATTGACAGCACCAATAATGAAATATTGTCACAAGGAGGAGATGACTTGAATGATTCCACTACATTGATTGAAATTGAGAGCACCAATAATTAAATATTGTCACGAGGAGATGACTTGAATGATTCCACTACATTGATTGAAATTGACAGCACCAATAATGAAATATTGTCACAAGGAGGAGATGACTTGAAGGATTCCACTACATTGATTGAAATTGACAGCACCAATAATGAAATATTGTCACAAGGAGGAGATGACTTGAATGATTTTTTTGATCAATCTGTTGATGGCGAATTTATCGAATGTTTGGAGACCATAGAGTTACAAGAATCATCATTGCAGACTTTTAATGAGGAGATTCCAGATGAGATGATTGAAGAGGAAATTGCTGATGAGGACATGTTACTAGTTCTTTCAAATTTAGAAAATTCTGAAGAATAAATTTATATTTAGAAATCAAAAATTGTTTGAGACATTATTCATTTTTATTTTTAATTTATGAGGTTGTAGCGAAGTGATTGTAGTATAAAATGAGACTTATAGTATAGAGTGCAACATTTTTATGTTACATGGTAAGTTTACTCATATTTACTTCCCTTCTCCCACTATATTATCTCCAATGTGTATTTGACATCTCTTCTTCATCTCCGGCCTCCTTTCTCTCACTGTGTGTCTCTGATGCATCTTATCGCTGCTATTTTGTGTAATTACAGAAGAGAGTAAAATAAAATAGTTCGGAACGTGAAAAGGGGGCAAAGTAGAGTACCCCTCACCCCCTAGGAATTCTCAGGCGGTCCCAAAAGGATCAGTTTCTGCTTTCCTGAGAGATTATGGTATGAGTTCCATATACCACAATAATTTGCATTACAACATGCAAGATATATATCTCCTATTACCAACTTTTGGAGATATTCGCGCTAAGCACGAATATCTCCAAAAAGTAACACCTGCCCTGAGCAGTTCTTAGCCATGTTATCCAATGGGAGGTGGATAACATGGCTAAGAGCATTAGCTCGGTAATGCATGAATATCGCTGACTTTTTAGCGATATTCATGCATTGCGGCCGTTTTTTATCGCATTTGCGATAAACCTTGATAATAGCAAGGTTTATCTTCGATAATTTCTGACGATGCTTAGCGGTAAAAAATTCGTTGGTAAGCATCGTTAGCGATAAATATCGCTTAAGTTTGGTAATATGCACCAACGTCTGTTAACGTTTGATTCGAAGGAAATGAGGAAGTGTTGAAAAACATTGTTTGCGCCATCTTGCCTTTTTTGAAATGCCACACTTTTGTCGTGCACGGCAGCCATTTTAGATGCCTTGACCAGACCCACTCTCTGCACGCTGTCGATTCGTAGCATGGCTCCCCACCCTCGCAAGCATCTTCCCCAGGCACTGGTCACCCCCGCTCTCTGTCTTATGCATGGGCAATAAACCTCCCCCCATCTGCGCTGCTCTTCCCTGAGAATCACACTCTGTGCCCGCCCGACACCTCCCTTTCGCCCTATTCACTACCGCACCCTCTGACACTCCTCTTCCTCTGTGTCCGATTGTCCAGGCTATCAGCTAGCCCTGCAGATGTAGTTTATGGCTCCAGCTGTAAAGAATCACCCCTCTTCAAAGGAGTTATAGTAGATCAAGGCCCACACCCGATGAGATCCGTCACACCACACGTGTTCCTACTATCTGAAAACCATCCTGTATTGTGATTGGGGAGGGGACCGAGCCTGAAGCGGAAGATTCTAGGAATGACTCTTTGTACATCAAAGTTTTTACAATTATGTGTCACATTAAAAATATATAGCACTCCAACAAAGTAGTAGGAATATAAAACTTTAATAACATATAAATATATACAACAAAACAAAAACAGTAAAAACATTTAAACAACGAAGAGACCGTGGCAATTTCTTTTGAATTCCTGATGAGGACATGTTACTAGTTCTTTCAAATTATGAAAATTCAGAAGATGTTGCCTGGGGGTGGGTCGTCAGTAGCAGTCTGTTGTGCGAATAGTTCCAAGGCAGCAGAACGCGCTGAAATCTAGATGGCACGAAAGTGATGTCTAGTAAGTTGCCGCCCAGCAAATAACGGCGTGGGGCGCCGCGGGGGTGAGTGAGTCCAGTAGGCACCACAGCTATTCTTACCGGCATTGCAGAATTACTGCTGGGGACAATGCCTGTGCTGTAGCAGGGTCACAGCAGAAACAAAAAGGATTCTGTTGAAGATGTTGTTGGTTTTCAATTTGAAAACAGTTCTGGTGTCAACTGCTATGGTAATGTAGTGGTTAATGTTTTGTTTTCTCTAGAAAATGTAAAAGAGGGGGAGGCAGTCCAAAGTTCCGTTAAAAGGGCAAAGGAAAGGATCGGTGGTTTGAACTATCACTTCAAAAGGGGAGGGGGTGCAACAATTTTTCCTACCGGGTCACACTGTGCTTTCACCGGAACTGAGGTCTGCAGGATTCTAGTAATTCAAAGTGAGGCTGGCGCCAGCATGGGAGCGCCGACGTCCCGCGGATACAGTTTCGTCACTCCACGGGCGATCATGGCAGTCATTCCCCATCGGGGGTCGGAGACTCCCGCGGCTCCTGTAGAATCTTCAAGGTCGTGGAGGACTACGGTGGTGGAGTCAACCAGTGACCGGGCCATTTCTTCATGCTGGGCCCGCTCTTGCCAGGTCGATCGCCATTTTGAGAGTTCGGCAGCTACCGGCGATCGCGGGGTCACATGAGCGGACGGGCTCCACCCTGCCGGGCGAGACGTTGCAGCATCGCCACAGTGGACGAACCCTTTTCGGGGCGCCTGGAGCGCTGAGGGTGCAGCTGGGAAGCCTTCACCTGAGGAGGCGGGAGAGGCCTGTTCGCACCGTCTCTCCCTCCCAGTGCACCCCACGGCGCCCCGCTTGACATTTGTTATGGCCGGTGGCGATGAGGACGGGGGGGGGGGTCGGAGGCATGTGCAAGACATCCCCCCCAGTGTTGTCAAAGCCATTTTTGAAGAAAGAAGTGGTGCCTGGCGTGTTGCCGCTGCTATTACGAAGGAGAAAAGAAAAAATGTCCCGTCCGTCTTTGGGCCGGGCTTCCGGTGGATGTCGGCTGGACGCCCCTGGCTCTGGCCCTATGAACGGGTTCCTTGGTTTATCGGCTGCAGCCGGATCCCGTCGGCCTCGGCCCCCCGACCGTTGGTGGCCGGACCGGAAGAGCATGTGGCGGGACTACCTGAAACTCTCAAGGGCCACCGCGGCCGGACTGGGAGAGAGAGGGGAGGGTCGAGGAGACTTTCCCCCCCTGCAACTCTTCAGCATTGTAAAGGCAATCCCCTGGCCGGGTCCCGCTGGCCTCGGCCTCTCCTCCGGCTACACCCTACGTTAGGATCTCCTGGCCGAGGCGTGGCAGCAGGACCCGCCTTATATGGGCTGCTCTCGGCTGGGCGTAGCCGCAACCCTGCCCCACCTTGGAAGTTTCCAGAGTGGGGGCGGATGTTCTACTGACTTGCATTTTCCCTAGTCTATCGATTTTTTTGGCGTGGCAGGCGGTGGGACAGCGAGGGGTGATTTGGTTTCTCTTACTGTTTTTCTGGTCTCTCACCACTGGCATATTTCTAACGTTTTCTTGTTTCTAGGACATTAATAGGTTTTATCATTACGTTATGTTATCGTTTCTTTGTTCGTTGTTTAATAAAAGTTCATGTTCATCAGTGGCCTACTGATTTTCGTTTTCCTATTCTTTTCTTTCCAGGTTGTTTCATGCTAAAGTTTCTGTTAACAGGATACAGTGATCACTTCGTTATTATTGCATATGTCCTTTTCACTAGGGGTGCTCTCTGGTCGGGCCAGATGACGTATCTCTAGTAAATGGTCCGGGTGAAACAGGTGCATCAATCAGTGGGGAGTAGATAGGCATGACAGATTACAACGGGGGAGAAAGGTCCGCATTACGTACCCTTTCACTATTTGCAAAGATTTTCCTACGTATATTTGCAAACAGGGAATACCTCCAAAAAGAACCAATTCCCAAACAGTCAATGTTTGGGGAAACAATCAATCAATGAGGAACGAAATAGGCACGACGTGTTAAAGGTTTGCGTTACCTACCCTTCACTATCTGCAAAGGGAGAGAGAATATTCCTATTCTTCCTCGTTTGCAGGCAGAGAAGATTCTTAAGAGAACCAACTTCGAACAATTCAATGGTCGATTCAAACAATCAACAAGGGGTACTGTGAACACAAATGAACGCCGCTTATGTACATACACATTGGTATTATCAACAGGTTGTTCCTAATGTTTCTATTTTAGGGAGGTCAAAAAGAGATCCCATTAGTGGCCTACTGATTTTGCTCGATTCCTTTTGTTTTTTTACACGATTTTTCGCTATCTGCAAAGACTAAACAGAGTATTGCGACTCTGTGCTTGTTTGTAAATAGAGAATGAACCAAAGAGAACAATCAATCAAATGGAGAGAGAAGCAGGCACGACGGATTACAACGGGGGCAAAGGCCTGCGTTAACTACCCTTCACTATCTGCAAAGAGAGAGTACTCCTAATAGAAATGAGGGGTGTGGGGCAGCATTCAAAGCAGATCAGTGTGCATAAACACGAAAATGTTTTTACTTACCACGTACTTGACATTCGACAGCTTATGATATTTGCTATTAAAAAACCATTGACATTCACTGAAAAAACCATAGGTTATAGACCATATATAGTTAGGAATTAGCATTTACAAAACCTTGAAAATTCACTGAAAAAACCATAGGTTATAGACCATATATAGTTAGGAATTAGCATTTACAAAACCTTGAAAATTCACTGAAAAAACCATAGGTTATAGACCATATATAGTTAGGAATTAGCATTTAAAAAACCTTATTTTACTCACACAAAACCATTGAAATTCCATATATAGTTAGTTGCACTAACTATATATCGCGCACCCGCAATCCACTGCTGATCATGTCACATATTACATCATTCATGACATGGTCAGTGACATCACTGATGACATCACTGATGACATCACTGATGACATCACTGATGACATCACTGATGACGTCTCATTTGACATCATTCTTGTGCTAATACGATAAACCTCTTCAGACTCTAATATAACCTTAGATACACTCAGTGTATACAGACACTCACACACTGCCACTCATCCATGGAGTTACTCACACACCCAGTCAGTCATGCAAAGAAACAATCTCACCTCCATTTCTTCAACTATACAGTTATACACACCTTACTTATTGAAACATATACTAACACATATTTACTCTCTTATACAATCCCTGATACAAGTTCACAATGATCGATACAACCACTCACTCATTCAGTGGCTCTCATGCACAGTTATTTATATATGCCAACTCTCACATGTACTGTGTTTTACATATGTACTTACTATGACATGTAGCATTGAGATATCCATTCACTCATCAATACACTCATGCACACAGTCAACTGCCCATGTAGCTGTTTCCACATGCACTCTTGAACTCATACACCTAGTGAATAAACTGCTCACACATCTATGCACAGAGTCACACACCTTCCAGCCACCCCCACACAAACTCAATCTCCCATAGAAATACTTGGGCAACCAATTAATAACACATATAGCCTCTCGTATAGCTAATGATCAACACATGCAGCAGTTTACATCACAACAGACATAATGATGCACAAATTAAGACAGTTTAGTCACTAACCCATGCATTCAGTGAGACACATTTAATCACTCACTCATACAGTCAGTCACGCACCTACTAAATCCTTCATCCAGACACTTATACATCCACTCATTCTTCAATATGTAAGACATATTTTAACTTTACAGAAACATACAGTCACTGGATGTTGTCATCAGTGATGTCATCAGTGATGTCATTTGAGATGTCATCAGTGATGTCATCAGTGATGTCACTGACCATGTCATGAATGATGTAATATGTGACATGATCAGCAGTGGATTGCGGGTGCGCGATATATAGTTAGTGCAACTAACTATATATGGAATTTCAATGGTTTTGTGTGAGTAAAATAAGGTTTTTTAAATGCTAATTCCTAACTATATATGGTCTATAACCTATGGTTTTTTCAGTGAATTTTCAAGGTTTTGTAAATGCTAATTCCTAACTATATATGGTCTATAACCTATGGTTTTTTCAGTGAATTTTCAAGGTTTTGTAAATGCTAATTCCTAACTATATATGGTCTATAACCTATGGTTTTTTCAGTGAATATATATATATATATTCACTGAAAAAACCATAGGTTATAGACCATATATAGTTAGGAATTAGCATTTAGAAAACCTTATTTTACTCACACAAAACCATTGAAATTCCATATATAGTTAGTTGCACTAACTATATATCGCGCACCCGCAATCCACTGCTGATGATGTCACATATTACATCATTCATGACATGGTCAGTGACATCACTGATGACATCACTGATGACATCTCAAATGACATCACTGATGACATCACTGATGACATCTCAAATGACATCACTGATGACATCATGACACACCAATACCAGTTACTACATACGCACTCACTGATTCCTACGTCTACACACACATTCACTCATTCACCCATACAATCACTCATACATACAGTCACTCATTATTACAACACTATCATATGCACTCATACACCTATGCAGACAGTCACACACTGCCACTCATCCATGGAGTTACTCACACACCAAGTCAGTCCTGTAAAGAATCAATCACACTTCCATTTCTTCATCTATACAGTTAAACACAGAACACCATACTTCAGTGACATCACTGATGACATCACTAATGACATCTGAAATGACATCACTGATGACATCTCAAATGACATCACTGATGACATCATGACACACCAATACCAGTTACTACATACGCACTCACTGATTCGTACGTCTACACACACATTCACTCATTCACCCATACAATTACTCATACATACAGTCAGTTATTATTAGAACACTATCATATGCACTCATACACCTAGTCAGTCCTGTGAAGAATCAATCACACTTCGATTTCCTCATCTATAGTTAAACACAGAACACCATACTTTTCACACATATACTAACACATACTTACTCTCTTATACAATCACTGATACAAGTACACATTGATATGCACAGAGTCACACACCTCCCAGCCAGCCACACACACACTCAGTCTTCCATACATCCACTCATTCTTCAATATGTAAAACGTATTTAAACTTTACAAAAACACACAGACAATAGATGATGTCATCAGTGATGTCATTTGAGATGTCATCAGTGATGTCATCAGTGATGTCACTGACCATGTCATGAATGATGTAATATGTGACATCATCAGCAGTGGATTGCGGGTGCGCGATATATAGTTACTGCAACTAACTATATATGGAATTTCAATGGTTTTGTGTGAGTAAAATAAGGTTTTCTAAATGCTAATTCCTAACTATATATGGTCTATAACCTATGGTTTTTTCAGTGAATTTTCAAGGTTTTGTAAATGCTAATTCCTAACTATATATGGTCTATAACCTATGGTTTTTTCTGTGAATTTCATTGGTTTTTTAACAGCTAATATCTGTAGCTGTAAAATGTATTCTTCTTTAAATCCAAAAATATATTTTATATGTTTATGAATAATTTTTTTTTTAAATATTTTTTTTTCTTCGTTCCCGCTTCGCGAATCGGGAAGCTTCCCGTTAGCTGACCTTGATGCCGCGAAATAGACCGCGAGCCGGTAAACGTTTCTTTACCGCAAGTGCCGCGTTAGAAAACAACATCGTGACGCCTCCCGTCCGCATGACGTTTCACGTTGTCGCGTGATACGTCATATGACGTGCTACGTTAGCGAAGGGGTACGCGAAGCGAGTCGCAAAGCGCAGGTTTCTGGAAGCAAACCGGGAGGCCCTGCAAAGCGCTTAACGTAAACACAGCAAGTCATGTGACTTGGTAATAACACTTTTCATTGGTTCATTTCACTTTTGGTTTCCTAATGATGTAAGACTAGGTCATATAATCTAAAATGAACACTTTTGATTGGCTGAGAACTCTTGTTTTTCCCAAATGATGAAAATCCCTCCTTCTTTCCTCACTCTGACTTTCATCATTGTGAGAGAAAGACCCTTTGTGATCACTGAGCAATGGCTTCTTTAGTAGCTTCAGCTGGTGCTTCCCCACCACCTCCACCACATCCAAGGAAGAGTGGACCACCTGCTCAAGTTATAATTCAACAAGAAGAGGAAGAAGAGGAACAGGACGACGAGCACGAAGAGAGGCAGTTTTTGCCTGAGCAGCCCAGGACTTCTCACCGGAAAGAAAACTTCATTTGGCAATTTTTTTAAATTCCCAAAGGTCAGAAAAAAGTAAATGCAAGATACGTAACTTGCCTTATATGTCAAGATAGACTGTCCAGAGGAACCGAGAAAAAATACAGTTTCGGAAACTACACAATGCATCGCCATATGACTAGGTGGCATCCTAACAACTACAGTGCTGCACAGTTTCGGAACGACCTAGATAATCTCCCTATTATGGCCAGAAGATCTGTTGTACCGGAAGTAACGGGACCAGAGGGCAGGGAGATGGTGCCAAATATACAAATGAAATTTGGTGAAGTAAAACACATCTGCGTATTTTGCGATGGATTCATTTCCTACGGAGAAAGAAGCATCACTCTGATCAACAGAGCTATTGACTATCATATGCAAGTTTGTACGAAACGCCCAAAATAATAAATACTTCTTTTTTTGTTTTGTTGCTCCTGTTGAGCCCTTTACAATGAATCGTTTTCATTGCCCCCTCCAAGAAAAACCCCAAAAAATATAAAACTGTTCAGAAAAATTCAAAAAAAGTAAAAAAATGTTCCGAAAAATAATAAAAAAAATATAAAACAACAAAAACAATAAAAAAAAAAGTTCTTTTCAGAACTACCTCCCCGTTATTAAAAAATTGGTACAATATTTGGAACTGTGCCAACCTCTATTTCTCTTAGTTCGCTTCCCAGTTCGCTCGCCGGTACGCGAACCGGAAGCGAACCAAAAACAGTAAGTATAAGGGAAGGAAACAGACACTTATGTTAAAAGAAAGACAGCTATAGGGGAGTAAACTAGAGATACTATTACCCGTAATCCACTGCTGATGATGTCACATATTACATCATTCATGACATGCTCAGTGACATCATCAGCAGAGGATTGCGGGTTTTTTGGCAACGTGCCTTATCCACGGTTTAATAACGCTGCCTTTTGCTTTATATAAGTTTTCAAATTGTATGAAATATATACCAATAGGTCGTTATGAACCTTTAGGTAGTGCTTTTCTTCATGAGGTCTGGTCGCTTCCATACACATACAGATGTTTCAAAGATGATCAAGAAGTTTATCTGAATGGAGAGGAATGCACTGAGACGCCAGATCATTCACTAATGTGTAGGCACATACAGTTACACGGTTCATGCAACAAACACCGACCAAATATGGCTTGCGTGTTGCAAGGCACGCCAGTTCCTGCTATCATCCCCACGTTCAAGTTGTTGGAAAATGGTAGTTATTTGATGCTCAATAATGAAGATTGTTCTGAGTTAATTAAAAGTATTCCTTTTATCGTAACAGTAAGTGAACGGGTTATTTGCTGCAGAAATGTTCTATTTCCTCCCACACATGAACATAGGGAGTTTTCAATCTGGCCACAAATACCAACCTTGGGACAGATTTCAACGGCATGGCAAGAATAAGAGCTCTTTTGTCTCAGAGAGAGGTGGCCTTGAGTTCGGCCCGTGAAACTTTCGTGCTTCACATAGCGAACACCCGTACAGAGGTGCAGACCCTTTTCAATTCAGATTTGCCTTTCAATTTCAGCAAGATGGTTCCGACTATCTTTAACGCATCCTCCACAAAGGCCCTGGCGCACTTTTTTAAAGTTGTTACCAGTGGTCTCGTGACTTCATTTGAGAAAATCTTTGGAGTCATCCCTGCTTCCTTTCATTCTATTTTCTCCACTCTGGTTCGTGGATTGGCATTTTTACTTGCATTACCAGCGAACGCTCTTGTGCTTTTTTACATTTTTAAATATGGATGTCCCTCCTATGCAACCTCCCACCCTGCAGCTGCTGACACTGTTCCGCAATCGCATGCTAGAATATTATGGCACAATGCCGTTGGCGATATTAAGCTCGGCATATGGATTATCTTTTCGATTCTCCTACTTCACCTGTGTCCAGCCTGTATTTCACTGCCTGACCTGTGATTTCGATTGGGCCATTGATTTGTGTCTCTGCGGACCGGTTTCTCCTGACGTCGACTTTAATCAGCTGATGACTCCTATCATTACTCACGAGTTGGTTTGTCCTGGCGAAAGGATTATGGCTGTGGCATTGATGCATGGACTACTTGGTCCCTGGAATTTACTGGCGGCAGCACAGTCTTTCTTGGAACAGAGCTTTCTTGAAAACCCACTGAGCTGTCCTCTGATGGTGATAGAGGATCCGGTGCTGGGAGAGCACGTATGTTCTTTTCCGCTTTTAAATTGGATGGCTGAACTGTTTTCGGATGAAGACGGTGACTTCCTATTGGAGGCTGTTGCAGCTTATTTTGCATACACAGTTATGTCATAGACCTTTTTCATGTTTGATATGCTGAGTACTAGCATTTCATTGACAATACATTGACTTATTTGTCAAGTTTTTATTATTTACCTTGCCTATTGGCTTAAGACTCGATAAAGTACTTGGCTGTTTTATTTTTCTTTAGCATTAAATTTTCCTAGTTTTTAATGCTTTACCTTGCGGACCGTCCACATATAAACTTGCAATCTGCTCTCATGAGATGGCACTTCTATTATCTTATTCAGTTCGTTTCCGGATCATGGGGAGGTGTCATCTAGGTCCTGGATATCTTTACACCGTGTTAAGTTAGCATGGGCTCATTACCGGTTTAAACGCCATTTTTCCTTTTTTGCAACTTCTGCACACGACACTTAGTTGTTGCTTTAGCTTTCCACCTAGTAGTTCATCGTGGTTTACATGAGAATAATATGTTATTGCTCTACTATCTGCTTTGCTTGTTAAACTATATCTGTACAGCGAGTGCTAAAGTTTCAAGAACAACACGATACAGAATTGTTATGAGGTCTGATCTCCACGACTTCATACTCATAACATAAGTGCAACTTCTGCCAATTCTGGGCATGAGGCGGGTTTTATATTGCTTTGCCGAACACACATACACAACAGTTGATGCGGTTCACATGAAGAGAGAGCTGGTGTATGCTGATGTGATTCCTTCAAATCTAAGACACTAAAGTATGGGCACGCCCTAAACCAACACAAAGAGACCTTCTTAGCAAATAATATAATATGTGTATTAGGGAGGGTGAGATATAAGCAGCCGCGAGCCGTGGAGGGAGTTACGGTGAGGCAGGGAGGCGGGGAGGGGGAGAAGCAGGGTGGAGCCCTCTCTACCTTGCCCCTCCCCCTCCCCGCCTCCCTGCCCCACCGTAACTCCCTCCACGGCCCGCGGCTGCTTATAAGTGTTGCTAACTCTTATTCATTTACAGCATGTTAACATACTGTCACCATTCGCTTTTTATGTACTAGTAACTATGCTGGTAATTTTGCTACTGATAATATGTGTACTTGTATTCTCCACCCTGCTTCTCCCCCTCCCCGCCTCCCTGCCTCACCGTAACTCCCTCCACGGCCCGCGGCTGCTTATAAGTGTTGCTAACTCTTATTCATTTACAGCATGTTAACATACTATCACCATTGGCTTTTTATGTACTAGTAACTATGCTGGTAATTTTGCTACTGATAATATGTGTACTTGTATTATCTAAGATACTACGCCTGAGAAGACGGCATTAGTAAATAAACATTTCAAATACACATGTGTTCTTCTTAACTCCATGTTCTGGTTTCTAAGAAATATATAACGACCGACTGTTCATGAGTTCCACGTATCCTGAGGTACTATAAGTTCATATTCTGGATTGTCTAAACATTGAGAGTTTGTTATATCCAATGTGACACTGTACCTAGCTTACTAAGGAGTTTTTGATTACTAACGTGAGTTTTGGGACACCCTAATTCGCCGAGGTTCCAATCCTCTGTCCACAGTTCTGTGTGAGAACAGAAACCCTGCGACAGGGGCACCCCCGACCCTTGCTGGAGCTTCATCACACTTGCGATACAACTCCAGCAATGCGCCACCTTTACGGCACAGATACATCACGCATCTGTGCTGTTTTTGCCCCATGATGCGCCGCATTATAAATGCAGCACACCATAGGTGACGGAACAGCGGCACAGAATGACTAACACATCCCTGGTGATGTGCCAGTCATCATAAATGTATCCCTATGCTTCTTATCTTGTTAGAGATGAACCGCCATATGTATCATCAAAGTTTTTTGCATTTCCTAAATAGCGAACTTTAAGGAATAAATAGCGATTCTTTACCATTCCTAGTTTGCGATTAGCTATTTGCTAATTACAAATTACCCATTCATTTCCTTCATTTCCATAGGGCGGTTGGACTCACTTTTAGCTCGAACGGTTGAATGGATTTCCACGAAACTTGGCAAAATTGTAGGGACTGGTAGCCCGATGTGCCTTTGCTATGTCTCAAGATATATGCTCCAGTGGTTTTTACGAAAATTAACTTTGAAAAATATATATTGGGCTACATTGGCCTATATATATGTTGGAGCCCAAATGTAGCCCAATGTAGCCCAATGAAGCCCAATGTAGCCCAATGTAGCCCAAAGATGGCCGCCAGACACACAAAAAAACAAATGTAGCCCAAATATCAGCCAGATGTAGCCCAACTATAGCCCAGTGACAGAATGACCAATCAGCTTCGCAAACCTCCGTTACGCGAAGCGGAGCGCTGTTACAGATATATATCTTTTTTTGAACGTTAATTTCTCAAAATCCACTGGAGCACATATATTGAGACCTAGCAAAGGCACATCGGGCTACCAGTCCCTAATATTTTGCCAAGTTTCGTGCAAATCCTTTCAGCCGTTCGATTATTATTATTATTATTATTTTTTGCCCCGCGGGGCCCTTTTAAAACCTCCACATCAAACCTAGGGGGTCAGCGAGGATCTACTATGCCCCCTTATAGTTATTTCCCCCTTTGTTTTGACCTCCTCTTGTCTCTCGATCCTACCGAGAGACAAGATGGCGGCCGCTACGGACTTTTTGGAATGTTGACAGACGCCGGAGAACCAATCAGCTTCGCTTCACAAAGCTCCGTTGCGCGACAAGTACGCGTCCTGGGACGCTGCCAGGTCCGCTGTTACAGATATATATCTTTTTTTAAACGTTAATTTCTCAAAATCCACTGGAGCACATATATTGAGACCTACAAAAGGCACATCGGGCTACCAGTCCCTACAATTTTGCCAAGTTTCGTGCAAATCCATTCAGCCGTTCGGGCTAAAAGTGAGGCCAACCGCCCTATGGAAAACTCAATGTTAAAAACACGTTTTGGGACCCCCCTTTTTTCTCGGCCCCCCCTTGACGAACCCCCCCCAAATTTTCAAGGGCTGCTCAGAAACAAAATGTGCCATTTTTCTGAAAATTTCAGCCAATTCCGTCCACAAACGCCAAAGTTATTAGACATAGAATTTTCAAAAATCCCATAGAGAAAAAATCCTAACTATATATACCTACTGGCGACCGCCAGTAGGTAATATGCAGAAACCTCCAGAAGAACTGTAGGAAGAGGCCACGTGGGGAAATACCGGAAAAAAACTTTATTTGGACAAGCAGGTAGGCATAATGCATTTCGAGACCAACGTCTTCTTCAGATGCCACTGCTACACTGTGAATCAGTCCCATGTCTCCGGTTTTGAATACCTCTGCAGACCTCCCATTGTGGATAGGAAGCACCTCCCCTGTCATGTGACCGCTCACCTGCTGTAGTGCTGGTCGTCCTACAACTCCCAGAATGCATCATTTTCTGGGTAGGTGCTGCGAGGGGAATGACTAATTACAGTCCTTGTGGCTTAGGTGCGCTGCAGAACGGGGCATACTGATGCGGGTGCACTGTCCGTCCTCGGGCTTCCCTGGGTCCCCGCATACGTCATCACCTGCCACAGCACAAGATCCTCGAGTCTTAGGCCGGCACAATGTCCACACCTATCCGTGCAGTCACGGACTGCCGCCTGGCAGTAAACTCAAAGCGCCCTGGGCTGGAAAGGTGGGCTTGAAGTAATCCGATAACTCGGGTGCAAAAGAAAAGCTGCTCACGCAGACGCCAGTGATACCTCAGCCCCTTGACAGACGGGGCCTCTTGAAGCGTCTCTGCCTGACGCTGAAATTGTGTGCAGGAACCTCCAGAAGAACTGTAGGAAGAGGCCACGCGGGGAAATACCGGAAAAAGCCTTTATTTGGACAAGCAGGTAGGCATTATGCATTTCGACACCAACGTCTTCTTCAGATGCCACTGCTATATATATATATATATATGACCCCTGGGGCCGGTCGCTCCACGCACCGCACGGCTCCCCGTAGGTGACCAGGACTTCTGCCCCATCACCGCTGCTGCCGCGAGTTTGCCGCCGCTCTCGTGCCTCTGAAGTATCTTCTCTTGTTTGTATCTACATTGTGCCCCGTTTTTTTGCGTCTGTCTGTTTATTTTCTTTTTATTTCAGGTTTTATTTTCAGGTCTCTCCTTAACTGATGTCCCCGTTTCCGTGCCCCCCCCCGCTCCCCGCTTGCCGCCGCTGCTCCCCAGCGGCCCCGCCCCTTCTTTCTTCTGTACCACGCCCCCCCGAGGCCCATTGGCCACCCCGCTCCCGCCTCCCAGCTGCTCCTCCCTCCCACTTTGCCATTTATGGAGGACGCCGCGCGGAAGCAAGCCCGTCTACGCCCGCCTTGCCTGGACCGCGACCAGCGCCAGAACCCCTGGACCCCGTCGGACCCAGACCAACCGACTGAAATACAACACCACCACCCTCAATGCATTCAACACCGGACGAACGCCCGCCTGCTATCAAGCCATCCCCAGACGCACCCACGGACCCTTCACCTGTCAAGCCTGCAAATTCACCTGCCCCAAACCCCGTCCCCCGCCCGACAAAGCAAACAACAACAACAACCACCTCAAGTGCATCCTCCTCAACACCCGCTCCGTCCACAAGCACGCCATCGAACTCTGGGACCTCCTCGACTCAACAACACCTGACGTCACCTTCCTCACGGAAACCTGGATGAACGCCTCCTCAGCCCCCGACATCGCCATCGCCATCCCGGACGGCTACAAGATCACCCGGAAGGACTGCGCCAACAAAACAGGAGGAGGGATCGCCATCATCTACAGGAACACCATCAGCATCACGACCAATGCCGACAATCCCCTCTGCCGAGCACCTTCATTTTCAGATCCACACCGACCCCCAGACCACCCTCAGAGGAACACTCATCTATAGACCCCCGGGACCACGCACACAATTCAGCGAAACCATTGCCGACGCCATCAGCCCGCACGCCCTAGCCTCACCAGAATACATCCTCCTGGGAAACCTGAACTTTCACCTGGAGAACAACAACAACAACAACACCACCACCCTGCTCGACAATCTCGCCAACCTCGGACTCAAGCAACTAGTGGACACCCTGACCCACCTCGCCGGCCACACCCTCGACGCCATCTTCACCGCCAGTAACCACGTTGCCTTCAACCACTCCACAGGACTACACTGGATCGACCACTGCTGCATACATTTCACATTCAAGAAGACTACATCTCACCACCACACGCATCGGATCCCCGCAGATGCTGGAGCAAAGTCACCACTGACCAGCTTAGCACGTCACTGAGCCAGAACCCACCTGCCGACACCAACATACCCAAAACCAGCGACGCAGCTCTCAACTTCGCACAATGGATCACCAACTGCGCCGCCGACCTCGCTCCACTGAAAAACCCAAACAGCAAGACTACCACCACAAAACCCTCATGGTTCACAGACACCCTCAAAACCCCAAAGAGAAACTGCCGATCACTTGAAAATTCCTGGCGCCAAGAACGGACAACAGAAAACATGACAGCCCTCAAGGCCGTCACCCGCGAATACCATCAGCAGATCCGGAATACCGAGAGCATCGTTCAAAGAGCGACTGGACAACAACACCCACAACAGCAAGGAACTCTTCAGCATCGTCAAACAGCTCTCCAACCCCAAAGCCAGCAACAACGACTTCACCCCTTCACAAGACCTCTGCAACTCCCTCGCCACGTTCTTCCACCGCAAAATTGCAGACATACACGACAGCTTCGGACCCCAAACTCCACTACAGGACACCAAACCAACGACCCCCAGCAACACCATCGACTCCTGGAGCCCCATCAGCATTGAAGACACCACCCACATCATGAGCACCATCCACTCTGGCTCCCCATCCGACCCATGCCCCCACCACATCTTCAACAAAGCCGGCACCACCATCGCACCCCACCTGCGGAAAGTCATAAACAGCTCCTTCACGTCAGCGACCTTCCCTGAAAGCTGGAAACACGCAGAGATCAACGCCCTCCTGAAGAAACCCACAGCAGACCCCAAGGACCTCAAGAATTTCAGACCCATCTCGCTCCTCCCCTTCCCGGCTAAAGTCATCGAGAAGACCGTCAACAAACAGCTGACTGCTTTCCTCGAGGCCAACTACTCGCTCGACCCCTCCCAGTCCGGATTCCGAGCCAACCACAGCACCTAGACCGCCCTCATCGCAGCCACAGATGACATCAGAACCCTGATAGACAACGGGGAAACAGCTGCCCTCATCCTCCTGGACCTCTCAGCAGCCTTTGACACCGTATGCCACCGCACTCTAATACACCACCTCAGCAACACTGGAATCTAGGGAAAGGCCCTGGAATGGATCATCTCGTTCCTCGCTGGAAGAACCCAGGGAGTCCGCCTCCCCCGTTCCGCTCCAAGGCCACCGAGATCATCTGCGGCGTCCCTCAAGGATCCTCACTCAGCCCAACACTCTTCAATATCTACATGAGCCCCCTCGCCACCATCGCACGAAAACACAACATCAACATCATCTCCAAAGCCGACGACACCCAGCTTATACTATTCCTCACCAATAACCCAGCCACCGCCAAAACCAACTTCCAAGAAGGGATGAAAGAAGTAGCAGACTGGATGAAGCACAGCCATCTCAAGCTCAACTCGGAGAAGACGGAAGTCCTCATCCTCGGACAATCCCCATCTGCCTGGGATAAATCCTGTGGCCATCGGCGCTGGGAACCGCACCGACACCCACGGACCACGCAGGCAACCTGGGCTTTATCCTGGACCCCTCCCTCACGATGACCAAACAAGTCAACGCCATCTCATCCTCATGCTTCAACACCCTGAGAATGCTTCGGAAGATCTTCCGGTGGATCCCCACAGAAACCAGAAGAACAGTCACCCAGGCCCTCGTCATCAGCCGACTGGACTACGGGAACGCCCTTTACGCAGGAACCACCGCCAAACTTCAGACGAGGCTCCAGTGCATACAAAACGCCGCCGCACGACTCATCCTCGACATCCCTCGCCACAGCCACATAACCACCCACCCGAGAAACCTCCACTGGCTCCCCGTCAACAATAGGATCACGTTCAGAATGCTAACCAACGCACACAAAGCGCTCCACAACATGGGCCCCAACTACCTCAACAGCCGACTCTCGTTCTACACCCCCACCCGCCTGCTTCGCTCCACCAGCCACGCCCTCGCCATCGTCCACGAATACGCAGAACCACCTCCGGAGGAAGATCATTTTCCTACCTGGCAGCGAAGACCTGGAACTCCCTGCCCACTCACCTACGACTGACCCGTGACCATCTCAGCTTCAGGAATCACCTTAAGACCTGGCTCTTTGAGCAGTAGCAGCACCCCCCCCTAGCGCCTTGAGACCCTCACGGGTGAGTAGTGCGCTTTATAAATGCTCTGATTGATTGATTGATATACTAGCAGCCCGTCCGACGTTGTCCGGGTATGAATTGCTGCTGGCCAGTAGTATATTGTTTTGTTGGTTTTCGTTTTGATAGCATTTCTTATCTGTGACAGGCCTGTGAAACGCTCCGATTCACAGTGCACTGCTGATGCACTTAAGAGTGCGCGTTCAGTAGTGTGTGAACTTGAGTTTCCCTACTTTATTTTTCCTTGCAATATTATATAGCGCGAACTCGACAACATGGCATGAGCACAATTTACATTACAGAAGAACACATTCATTTGTGGTAGGCACGGGGAGACAAAGCGATTTGCCTGGAATCACAGGATGTTGAGCTGATGCCGAGATTCGAACGTAGCTCCCCACCTCTAAAGTTCGCAATTCTAGAACTTGTGGCGGGAGGTGTGTCTAAAAGTGTATGTCGGTGCTTGCCATCAATGAGAGAGACCTGTGCATTTTTCAAATGGGCGGTGAAAAAATATGAGTATGTTGCTGTTGATGTGGGCCGCCGTGCCACCAATGTACTTACCAGGGAGGGTAAACACCCATTATTCCACAACTTTCTTTCCGCATACCATCACTCCGCATACTTTCATTACGAAAGTACCATGACTCCGCAATGCCATCATAACGCATGGCATTACATTTTATATGCTTTTACCATGCATACATTTACAACAAAATTCGTAGTAAATGCATGAATGGTAAAAGCATGTTTTTTTTAAATGTTTGGTTATGGTAAGTATGGGTATAGGGGTATATGTTTTGGGGTACTGAGGTATTTGTTTTGGGGTGTTTGGGTATTTTAAGGGTTCAGATATAGTTTTGGGTTATGGGGTACAGGGGTAGTTTTAGGGTCGGGGTACCGGAGTATTTTTAGGGTTCAGGGGTAGGTTTGGGTTTTTTGGTACAGGGGTATTTTAAGGGTTCAGGTCTAGGTTTGGGTTTTGGGGTACAGGGGTATTTTAGGGTTCAGGGGTAGGTTTGGGTTTTGGGGTACAGTGGTATTTTTAGGGTTCAGGACTAGGTTTGGGTTTTGGGGTACAGGGGTATTTTTAGGGTTCAGGGGTAGGTTTGGGTTTTGAGGTACAGGGGTATTTATAGGGTTCAGGGCTAGGTTTGGGTTTTGGGGTACAGGGGTATTTTTAGGGTTTGGGGATAGGTTTGGGTTTTGGGGTACAGGGTATATTTATAGGGTTAAGATGGGTTAGTGTTTAAGGGTGTTGGGGTATTTTAAGGAGTAAGGGTGGGTTATGATTATGGGGTGCAGGGGTATTTAAAGGGAGCAGGGTGGGATTAGCACACGATATGAGACATGGCGTGAAGGGCGGAACGGACCACACGCCCCCAGTGTTTGTCACGCCCCCAGCACATGCCCACAGCACAACACAGACACGCCCACAAGGGACTACTTTGCTGGCATGGTTCTTTTACCTTTTAAATGTATATGGTGGGCGTCTGCATAGCCTATGTCCTTCTGCTGCAACTGCCCTTTCCAACTCTGTATTGGGTGTTTTGATTGGTGCTGTGGTTCCTGAGATTACCCGCCTCAAAGGTTTGGGCTCTCTCTTTATTATATTAGTATGGATTTATTTATTTATTTTTTTACCACAAGATTTCAGTCGCACATGGGAATCGTTCTTTGCAGTAACTTTTATTTACAAAAACAGAGCCAAACTGTCACAAACCAACGCGTTTCAGCCAGCGCGGCCTTGGTCACGGTGGGAAGATACTACCTTTGCAACCTGTTTTTATAGATTATATGGTTGAAAACCAGTCCCATTGCATTATGGGAATTGTAGTCATTCCAGCATTGGTAACCCAAAGACAGACAACACATTGTTCACTGCATTGCATTATTATCACATAAAGTTGCATTGCTTTTGTTGTAAACTTTACATAAATGTTAAGCTTTAGATGCGTGTAGTACAATAGCATACTCTTTTTCATTTATACAACTTGTATGTTATTTGTACTTTATATTTACAAATTATGTTTACAATTTGTATTTAGGGGCCTGTACATCTTTAAATGTTGGTATGTTTAATGTCATTTTCTTAAAACATTGTTTTTTTGTGTTAACACTTCGTTCCTTGCTTGGTAGTTATACCGCAAGCTGTTTGGGTAATACGCTTGCGCCTTTATTTACTTTGATTATTGGATTAGTATCAAATGTCTTCATTGTATTTCACCGCAAGTTGTTTGGGTAATCCACTAGCGTCCCTATTTTCTTTGATTGTTGGATTAATACCCAATGTTCTCATTGTAATTCAAGCAATAAGATGTTTCAAAACATTTTTGTTGGCACCAGTTCCTGCTTTTATTTTTTGACTCGAGTTGTCTTAGCTTTCTTTTACTATCGCCTGCTCGTTCATGAGGCACAGTAGTATCAATGTTTAAGGTCAACATGTTTCTTGCCATTAAGTCAAGTAGACGACAATTCTCCAGGACCGATGTAAGATCTATCTACACTTTTTGGTGGTGGTCCCAATTTCCAAAAGTGAGTGACCACCCATACTTCACCCTAAAAAGTGGTACCTGTAGATCTGGAACATCAACCCCAATCGGGTCAGATTAAGGCTTCAACGTGTTCCAGCAGGTCTTAGACACTGAGTGGGCCAGTGTCATTTGTTCTCCGTGGTTGTGGGGCAGGTCTTAGACACTGAGTGGTGCAGTGTCATTTGTTCTCCGTGCTTGTGGCGGAAAGAGCTTCCCCTCACTCTGCCGGTCAGCGCATTACCCTGTAACCTTATAACAGTGGTGTGTGCTATACACTTTTGTAATCAGGATAGTGGCCACATTCATTAAAATTGTTCTGGGTGGACCTCTACCTCCTGTTTTAACCTTACATTTTCACATATACACTCACTAGGGCCCTTACACGCACTGCAACCAATGGCAAGGAAAAAAGATCTCCTCTAAAAGGCCCCACCATGAGTGTTGATCGGGTATTGCAGCGCTGACCCGATGAGGAGCAGACCCAATGATGAAGCAAGACACCTCACTGATTGTGTGTGTGATGGTCTTTTTTCGAAAGGAGGACATTTCCTCCTGCCTTTAGTGAGCACTATATATCTCACCACACACACATCGACCTGTATTGTCCGTTAGGAACAACATACTACTCTGTTTTTGCATTATATTTGGGCCTGTATGCTGGACCTAGTTAAATATAGCCCATAGTCCCCCCTTTCTTGTACAACAATATCTCAGCCATAACATATATACATTCTGTGTCTTTCTATATTCTCTGTACTGTCACTGGAAGTGACCTATGAATTAATATGAAAACCCTTCCCTTTTACATAGGGGGTCGCTGATGCCAAGCTATGTTCCAGTGCCAATTCATTACAAGTGTGTATTGCCTCCCCTGCCCAGTCTCATTTTAAATTTATTGGCCTCTACTGTGGGGAAGTGTTTCTCTTGCAGTGATACTACATCAGAAAACTTAGAAGATAAATAAGGCAGCCCATTTAGTATTTTATGTAGTGGGTGAGACCATCATCATTCAAATTAAGAATCAGAGATCCTAATTTTTTTCCAGGTGTTTGTGTGCTCATATTTTTGTTGCTAGATAACACAGTGCAGTGTTTGTTGTATATTGCAAAAGGCGGCATTAAGTTTAGTAGAGTATGTATTATGTAGGTGTGCCTGTCTATTATTCTTTCAGTCAATGGTGCTGTTTATTCATCGATTTCCAAGTATTCTCTCACTAGGCCTTGTCTGTTATTTAACTAGGAAAACAGGTGTCAAACAGAATGGGTAACATTTAGAATTGTTCTACTGAAATGTAGTAAATAGGGGTATACATAGAAATGCAGGGCTCAGAGGTATGGTTTAGGGGGTACATTAAGCTACAAAAAGTGTATCAAAATATTAATGATCTCTCTAACAACCCAATAATAAGGACTCTAGCTCAAACTGTGGTCAGGTATGGGAGCCACCCTGCCAATGTCCCTTCACCATATGCTCTTGTATAGAGAAATGTGACTAGTGTGGGTTAACCTTATCAATTTGCCACTTTGGAGGTAATCTATTTCAAGTTCTGGGCCATTTTTAATATTCTAGATAGCACAATTGGTTCTTGAATTGTACTTTATTAAGTTCAAATCAGTGTCTCTATCCATTATGCCATTGGCCAAAATAGGTATTCTGCTCCTTTACCTATATAGTAGAATGTAAACATGTCTTGCTAGGACATTACTGAATTCTGGCTAAATCTATAATGATGTACCTTGTCTTGTGTGCAATACGTACTTTGTAATAGCATGCAACACCGATATATACATATGTTTCTGATTATCATTATGGAAGTGTTTCAGTACAATCTTTTTCCAGTCATTTAGTTCACTACTGCTTTTTCTTTTGACTTCAATTGATGCTTCTATCACTTATTGCTCTCCCTTTATTTGTGAACTGCTGTCATTGCTTTTGAATGTATTAATTGTCAAATAACCATATGTCCATTGGCTAGGTCTTCCGGTTCTGAAAAATCTTTTTTTTTTTAAAGTCCACTGTTATCAACATTGAAGACGCATCCAGTAGTGAAACTCTAATGTCTCTTTTATTGAGCTGTAATCACAAGCCCATGAAGTATTCCCATTTAGTTATTGCCTCTTAGGATAAGCCTGCTTTGATGGAGACATTACAGTTCTTTTAAATGAAAGGACCTTTTTCCCTTCTGAAGCTGCAATAATCTGTATGGCCTGGTGGTGGTGTAAGAGAAATGTCAAATTCGACCGTAGGTGATTTACCTTGGGTTCTCACCGTGCACAAACTATGTGGGTGCTTTCAGAATTCTAGGGTAGTTGAGAAAGGCATTCCCAGTAAGGTCCAAAGGAAAAACTTCAAGAAGATCATCATGTGTGTATGCCTTCTTCATTCTCTGTTATGCCAGTGTTTCCAAAATTGCCCCTTCATCTTTTGGCTGCTAAATCTATTGTTTTTTTGAGGTAGGTTTCTTGATTCATCAGTCATGTCCAGCACGCTAGCTATTTGTTTAGGTGTTCCTTTATCTCTGCAATTTGGCGATATGCAGCATCCCCTATGTTTTAGAATGCCTCTATGTTAGCCAAAGTTAATTTTATTTTTGTATGTTTCGGCTGTTCTTGAACAGCTATAATGTAGAGCTTGAAAGGCATATGTTTGTTCAGAATTCAGTCTAGCATGTTCATTGCCATTATTTTGTTGCTTGGCTTTCCTTGTCTGTTCGTTTGCCATCCTTTTACCTCCTCTGTGACCAGCAATTGTCTTTGTTATGTTCTGTTATTTGTATATGTGAAGTTCACTGTCACCCATTGGGGTATCCTGGTGCTGTGTGCCTAGCCCTGCCTATGGTATGTTGGTCAATTGAAAAGCCAGGCCTTCCGCTTCTTGTGGAATTCTAGAAGAGAGGAGGAGGCTCTAATGTGGAGTAGGAGGTCGTTCCATGCTTCAGGAGCGATGTAAGAAAATGCCTGTGCTGCTGACCTGGTTCTGTGTATAGGGGGATGCATCTGCAGATGTCTAAGTGGTTGCTGGAGGAGATGCAACAGTTCAGGTAGGTAGGGCCTGAGTTATGTAGTGCCTTGAATATCTGTGTGAGAATGTTGAAATGTGCATGTTTGTATATGGGGAACCAGTTCTGGATGGTTTGTAGTCTTCTAGTGAGTTGCTTGGTGATCCTGGTGTATAGGGTGTTCCCGAAGTCCAACTTGCTGGTGACTAGAGCATGAGTGACACTTTTTCTAGTGTTGCTTTGGAGCCATAAGATCTTCCTTAGCATCTTCAGGGTGTGGAGGCAGGATGCAGTGATGGTGTTGACTTGTGCAGTCATGGCCGTGTTTGCCGTTGATAATTATCCCAAAGGTCTTGACCTGGTTCTGGGTGTGGATTGTAGTTCAGCTGGCCACCAGTTGAAGTCCCATGGTGAGCTGTTCTTGCTGAAGATCACTGCTTCAGTCTTGTCGGTGTTGAGCTTGAGACAGCTGGCTTTCATCCAGTAGGTGAGCTCTATCATGCAGGTGGTGAACTTGTTTCTTGTGCTGGGGTCTTATGCGAGAGGGAGAGTAGGAGTTGAGTGTTGTCTGTGTTGAAGAGGATGTTGATGTTGTTTGCGTGGATGATGTTGGCCAGAGAGATCATGTATGCATTGAAGGTGGTGGGGTTGAGCGATGAACTCTGAAGCACTCCGCAGATGAATTTGCAGGCTTCCAAGGTGTAAGGTGTTAGGCTGACAGCTTCTGTTCTCTCTGTCAAGAAGGAGCAGACCCAGTAGTGAACGGGTCTTTGATGTTAATCCCATGCAGTAGCTTGATGAGCATGGGGTGTGAGATCATGTCAAATGCTGCACAGAATTCCAGGAGAGTAGAAGCTGCCATGTCTCCTCTGTCAAGGATCATGGGGTTGTCATCTGTGATGGCGATGAGTGCTGTTTCCGTGATGTTTCATGACGCACCCAAAAGGAACCTCCGCTCTGCTGACCTCGCCCTGGCAGAAATCCCAGGCATTCGCAGAACCAGAGCAGGTGGAAGAGCCTTCTCCTACAACGCGGCTAACGCCGGGAATGAGATACCAGTCAACAGCAGACACTCCCCTACTCTGCAGACC
The DNA here is from genome assembly GCF_964261635.1 of Lissotriton helveticus. Taxonomy (NCBI): domain Eukaryota; kingdom Metazoa; phylum Chordata; class Amphibia; order Caudata; family Salamandridae; genus Lissotriton; species Lissotriton helveticus. Next base: position 877,502,270 of record NC_136071.1, on the reverse strand, counting down.
TTCAGGAGGAGCCTCAAGACCTGGCTCTTCGGCTGACCGGAGCTGCCCCGTCAGCACCTTGAGACCCTCATGTGTGAGTAGCATGCTTTAAACCCCCTGATGGATTGAATGATTGATTGATTTTGGCCAAGACATAACAATTGATCTTCATTCTAGGGGGTTATAAACGTTGGAACAGACATGATGGTGGTTCATTTCAATGTACAGAGATGACCAAAGGGCCGCTGGTCATCTCTAAAGTTGGTGGGCAGAGTACCATTGGGATGGCAGAGGTAAAGTCCTTTGCCATCCTAGGAGACAATCCCCTGTCCGCTAAACTCTTGATCTTTTAGGTGGGTGTCATAACTAAAAATTCTCTACTTAGCTTTTCCGCCCACTTATGACGATTTTAGTTGAGTGGTGAAAGGTCAGGACTGTATAGTTCTTCCATTTCCTTCAATTCTTCCTTTTTAGGTCGAGCCTACAGCGCTTGCGCTGTAAGCTAATCTGTTGACTGTACTGTTTGGGGTCTGACTCCACCCAGACTTAGGATTGGCCTTTTTCTGTGGCCTTTAAAAATCGTAGCCTGCAAATGGCTACTGGTGGGTGCATGTCCCATCTTTTCTGGCAAGCTCACTCCCATGGAGTTATTCCGCGTTAGCGAGCAGGGACGCGCACGCTGCATGTTTTAACTGGTCCTGCCATTCCTTCTCCATTGTCCGTCTCTCCTGCTAATGCATGTCTCTCTTTCCTAGGCGCAGCATCTGACCCCTTGTTGAAATATTTTGTTTGTTCAGTAGCAGGTGGGTGAATTGAGATGAGGGAAGGGGTGTGAGTGTTTGTTTCTCTAGACACAATTCTTTTGTTGCAGTTAGAGGATTAAAATAGCTGTTCGGCTCCTTGGTTTATATGTATACACCCTGCTCGGCTTCTGCGGCGCACACCTTCACTTCTGAGCACTGTGTGCACACAGACTCAACAGTCTTCTAGGCCATAGGTCTCACCTACTAGCAGGGCTGCAGGCAGAGCACAGAACAACGTGGAGCGCCCCAGGCAATTACATCCATACATTGTCACAGATGTGTGTGTGTGCACCAACACACGTATAGAGGGCCCTCGGCGACTGCCACACACTGACTGTGACCGCCTCTCACCAATACAGGCCATACAACAAAACACAACCATGTAACATCTTACATTCACAAGCGGTTCGCTGGTCTGTGTATGCGTACATTGGGGGGACTCGTGAGAATGCCCCTCACATGGATAGTATAGACTGTGCAAGGACGACTTCACTCTTTTCAATTCACAGGCTGTACACTGACCTTAGCACAGGAAATATTTACCTCAGGCTGATGTATGCAGTAGGATTATCTGCACACATGAACGCTTTCAGGATGGTTACACCCCTTTACATAAAGCATGTTAGGACACTACGGATCATGCATGACACCACACACTTGATATGTCTGCTGTGCTATTAATGTGCACTGGGGTGTAAGGCACCTCCATCCACTCTATATATCTGTACTGTGCAGGATGCTTGTGCGCCGGCCGATGCATAGAGCATCATGAACTGGTGGTGAGTTCTTCCTTACTCCCTCACGTGACCATCCCGAATGGCTTAATTTCATTCTGAGTCCAAATTGTAACCAAAGAAACAGGAAAACACATGTAACAAGCATTTGCAATGCAATAGGTCTCGCATTTGGAAAGTTTGAGCTATTGGTCTTGTAAATGACACCATTTTTGTTTATGTGTTGGTTTTGAAAATAGCGAAATTAATAGCTTTGTCATTTACAATGTCAATACTTTTAACTTTGGCAAATGTGACACCTATAGCATTTGTAATGCAACATGTTTTGTATTTACGTGACTTAGATGTATTGATATTACAAATAAGAATGGCTGTTAATTTTTTTATAATTAATACTTAAATAAAAGTTATTGTAATTTAATAATGGCAATAGCTTAAACTTTTGTAAATAACTTTTGCGAAGATTATGTTCAGTGTATTTTATAGTGACGAAAATCCAAGAACAGAAGTGAAATATTAACATCTTTTTGTGACATTTGTAATAAAGCTTGAAACATTGAGAGAACATATTTGAACCAGTTGTTGTTGAATGGTTGCACAGATTGATGCTGTGGTGGCGCGGATTGATGTTGTGGGGGCGACGAGTGATGCTCTGGCGTTCAGTGATGCTGTGGTAGCGCATAGTGATGTTGTGGTGCCCCTGAGTGATGCTGTGGTGCCCCTGAGTGATGCTGTGGTGGTGCGATAGATAGAGTGAGGGCGATAGAAAGATAGACAGAGTGAGGGCGATCGATAGAGTGACGGCGATAGAAAGATAGACAGAGTGAGGGCGATCGATAGATAGAATGATGGCGATAGATAGAGTGAGGGCGATAGATAGACAGAGAGTGTGAAGGCGATAGAGTGAGGGCGATAGATAGAGTGAGGGCGATAGATAGAGTGAGGTGGCCTCGTGGTGGACGTGGGGTGGTGAACATGGTAGTGGTGGAGGACGTGGTGGTGGATGTGGTGGTGGAGGACGTGGTGGTGGGTGTGGTGGTGGTGGACGTGGTGGTGGGTGTGGTGTGGACGTTGTGGTGGTGGACGTGGTGGTGGTGGAGGTAGGGGTGGTGGAGGTAGGGGTGGTGGAGGTAGTGGTGGTGGAGGTAGGGGTGGTGGAGGTAGGGGTGGTGGAGGTGGGTGTGGCGGAGGTGGGCGTGGTGGTGGTGGTGATGGTGGTGGACATGGTGGTGGTGGACATGGTGGTGGTGGATGGGGTGGATCCGGTGTTTGTGGACGTGGTGGTGGAGGTGGTGGACGCAGTGGTGGTGGAGGATGTGGTGGTGGACATGGTGGTGGTGGACATAGTGGACGCAGTGGTGGTGGATGCGGTGGTGCCCAATGTTCAGAGGGGACTGGCCCCTTTACGCAGCAATAGTTGTGTTTACACAACAGAGCTGCCGGTTGCTCTGCCAGTTGTTGTCAAGGGTTGTTTGGGTTTAGAAACCAGTTCTGTGGCACTTCAAACAAGGTGTGCGTAAACAAGCACTTTGTACTTATATAGCCCTTTCTTATGAGAAGCAAAGCTGGCAGTCTCTGTTACTGACAGCCTTGCGTATCGTAAGCAAGGCCTATACGTACAAAGTGCGTGTTTATGCACCGCTCCAGTTCCCACCATTGCAGGTGGGTGAGGAACTACACCCACATTACGCAGCTGCTGCTACTTACTGGTACTCACTAAAGACATCTCACCCAAGTCTGTGGATATTTTAGCTCCCTTCACGTAAACCCACAAAATAAACTAATAGACACGAACACTGCCAAGAACGCCATTCACCTCAAAATTAAAAAATCTCCACATTAAGCAAGTCACACAGCTTAATCATCGTGTAATATACAAATGGCATTTAAATGTGTACGCATGAGACATACAACCATTTTGGTTACTTTGGCTGAGAGACAACAGGATATATTGTGCAAGAACATCACCAGAAGCACCCCATCACAGTGATCGGAAGTACATGTACTTGACGTCTTTCCATACCCATGTAGAAGAGTTAAACAAAAGCAGTTTTTTTTTTTTTTAATATATGTACTGTTCAGTTTCCAGGGCTTTAAACATGTGCCACTCACTGACAAGTCCCAACACCATTATGAAATACGATGATACAAAAATTAACTGCGACTAGTACAATATTGTGCAAGAACATCACCCAAAAAAATGAAAACATATTTCACAGTGGGGACGCCACATGAGAACCTCAAACGCTCAATACCAAACGGTTAAGGCGCTTTAGGAGTGTACCAGAACCGGACATTCTGTATTGTGACTCAATTCTGCCTGTGCTTAAGAACAGAACCCGTAAAATGTTATGAGCCTTTAAGGTTTAGCAAGGGGAAGAAGATGTCCGTTTTATGTTGTGACATGACACAATCACAGTCTACGAATGTACAGCGTGTCCTTCATGATGTGGCTGCAATGGTTCTTTCAGGACATAAAACACAGTTTTGGACACCTCCCCGCAAGCCATCGTGCAACGCTGGCCAAGTCCCCTTTCAAAAGCCTTTGTAACAAGTCTAGTGGAGGTGCCATGCAATCAATGGTCCATCGGGACGGTTTGGGACAACGTGCAAAGCGCCTACCTGAAAATGATGCGCCTTGTGGCTCATCGCACACTCATTTTGCTCCTCGGAGCGGCTGGGTTTACGCAGCAGAGGGTGCAGCTCGGTGCAGGCCAGCAGCTTCAGCGGCCGCCACAGGCCACCTGACCTGGATTGACCCCCCAGGAGGGTGGCCAGCAGTGCGGGGCCCCATCCAATGTCCAGCGCCCGCCGGCCCCCTCGGCAGGGCTCCTCCTGCTGTCTCTGGCTGGACTCCTGGCACGTCATCAGGCAAAGTATAAATAACGGAAGTTCCGGAGCGTCACGTCGTGGGGCGGGACGTCCGCTTTTTGCGGGAAGCCCGGCCCACGGAGAGCAGCGGTGGCGCGGGGCTCCCAAGCGTGAGGGAAGCCCCGCATGTGGTGATGCGGCGGAGAAAACACCAGGGGAGTGCGGAGCCTGTAGAGCGCAGCGAGGCGACGCGACAAAAGAACACGGTGAGTGGAGGGGGGGGATATGTGTGTGTGTCTGTGTGCATGTATGTGCGTGTGTGCGCGCGTGAGCCCATGAGTGGTGGGGGGTGCGTGCGTGGCTGTGTGTGTGCGCGCGTGAGCCCGTGGGGGGTGCGTGTGTGTGTGCGCTTGTATGTGCCTGCGTGTGTGTGCCTGTGTGTGTGCCTGCCGGCGTGTGTTTGCGCGCTTCAGGCAATCTGAGGCAGGAGATGTGCACGGCGCTGGCCTGGACGTGCGCGTCCACAGATACCAATCCCCGCGCGTGCCCGACCCCTGTCTCAGATTCCCAGGAGGCGGGCAACATTAGTTGTCGAGCTGGACGCAATTCAGCTCGACCTAAAAAAGGATCCCACTTTGCTTTGTCGTTAATGCTGAAAGGCATACTTTAAGGTTCTTTAAGACCTTTACCATCAAAAGATATACGCAACAGCATTTGCAAAAAACCCATTATGATGTTTGCATTACTTACCCAGTATATTCTCCCAATTTGCTTTGATCATGAGGTCACTGCTTTGTACAAGCGCAGCCTAAAGCTTTTCATATTTTCCTGTATATGTGCCCGGTATTACTTACTTTAAGCTTAGAGTTGATCAGCAGCCCTTGTTGAATGAGGGACCTAGCATTAGCCTGGCCCATGAACAGGCTGTTCGTCTGATTTTAGGGCCTACCAAAGGTGATTAATATAGCAGTACCACTCATGCAAATAATGGAGTTTCTTTCTACATTTTTGCATCCTGAGGAGTGGAGGCAATCTCAACTCTAGGTTTTTAAAATTCTGCATGAAAATTTTGACCACGACTCAAAACTTCTGATTGTTGCCTTTTCTGCTTTCTTTTCATTCTGCATGCCTCCTCTCTGTGAGAACAGCCTACTTTAGGGCCATGTCTGTCTGAATCTCTACTATTGTATTTTCAGCAAATTTCTAACATCTCATTTCAAAGATCATAACCTGTCTTTCTTTGAAGTTTAAACCTTTCAATCGAGCAATACCCACTTTCTTCTAACTGACCTACTAATCCCACCAACCATTTGCATTACCTCACATACCCCCCCCCCACTAATGATCACACCTAATCGCTACTAATTTAATCCACTGCAGAGACACTGAAATAAACACACAGAATTGTCTCCTTCAGAGCACAAGACAAATCCAAATAATAAACACTGCATTCATCATTACATTTTGGGTCTGGACTAGTGTGTTGACCAGTGTAAAGCACTTTAACACCTCGTAAAGAATAGTAAGCACTATATAAATGAAATCACAAGTGAAAAACTCTGCTGCTCCAGTAACAGACAGAAAGGCCTATGGGTGGGCATAAAAGAAAACACATTGATGCAAGTCTTGAAAAAAATTTAGCAGCATTATTTAAAACTTCTGGCAGCTGTTGAATTGAATTAGCGGATAACAGCATGTTTCTGCTACAACTTCCTAACTAAATGTCTCACTGAAACAAAAGTATGCTAGCTCTGAAGTCAAAATAAAATATAAGCCACTTTCCAGAATAATGTAGTGACTAAGGGAACATCCGTGACACCCACTGTTCAATATTTACGTGTATTGCAGTCCAACAACATTGTCCATTTCAAATAGCATGCTGATGACAAACATCAAAATTCAAATGGAGAAAACAGCGGGAGGAAAAACAAAGATCACAGGCTGCTGTAAACCACGTACAGTAAGTAGTGCATGAAGAAATAACCTGTCTGCGCCAAGGAGCACAAAAACCTTTTACTTACAGCCAGGTATCTCAAAAGGAACCTACCTAGACCCTCAATCTGTACGATAAGGGCAACGCCAACACCTGTCTGCAGAGTGGGAAACATCTAGGTAATCTTTGATTTCACTTTTCTTTGTAATCCAACATAATACAGCAACAAAGGGAACGAACAATCAACTGGATATGCTCCAAAAAGGTAAGAGCTGTCTTTTTAGCGCTGTGTGCACACAACACAGTGTAGGTAGGGCCGGACCACTCCTCAACAATGATCCCAAGAACAAATAAATAAACGATACTTGGAACAGATCAGAGCTGCAAGACAGTGCTTTCGCCTCAATAACACATGGAAACAGCCTGGAATTAGCTTCTTTGGCCCCCAGCAGAGCAACCTCGAGTTCAAAACCATCCACAATATGCAGAAAGCATTTCCACAGAGGAGCCAAATAACCTTAAACCAAAACAACCCCAAAAAAGTCTGTGCCATGCTGCAACCAAACTTGGTATCTGGATGTTAAATCAGCAGTCCGTCAAAAAACATCCAACAGGACAAGACATAGCTGAGTCACTCCTGGTAAAAGGCCCCTCCCTCCCTGGCTCTGCACAGCCATAGAACCCCACTCACAGGTCAGGCAAGTCGGTAGGAGCCAGCCAATAAAAATAGGACGGTACCCGACAGATCATAACAGGTAAGACGCCCTTGGCTAAACAACTGCCGCACCACAGCCTAAGGACCCAAGAAAACTATGTGGAGTTCAGGACACTCAAAGACAGCTGCCTGAACGAGCAGAGCCGACAGACGCTGCCTCTTGCATCGTACTAAAAGGCACTACACAACTTAAATACTGAAGTCATGTATCCCTGTCTATACCTCGTAGCGACTACTAGTGCCTCCCCATATATGCGTTTGTCAACACTATGTGAGTGCCATTACCGCAAGATAGCCTGTTAGCACTACACGTCTAAGGCTACTTTCTACAGCCACCTTTGCAATCTGTACTGCATTAAAAGATACCCTCCTCTTCTCCTCACATTCTTCTGTAATGTGTGCCCCGTTAGAAAGTGCACGCAAAATCCACCTTCAACCCTCCTCTGTGTAAGAAAGGACAACGTTAGCCTGCGCACCTGCCCCCATGAGAGCAGTAAATGCCCGCTACTTATGGCACCCACAATTCTGCCAGTCAGCCCCCGCAGCCTTGATAGCATGGATAATAGCAGAGATCGAATGAGAGGGGGGCTCCAATGTTGGGCCAAGCACATCCTTGGGAGAGAATGAACATTTTGCCAGCCAGTCACCAGCAAGGACAATATCTCCGAGAGCGCGAGGCGCCCCCTGCCCTGTACAGGTGTCAGCTTTAGACCGCTGGCTGCCCCTCTATCAGACTCCGTCCTCTCCACAGGGCCTAGCGCTCTGTTTCTGTAGGAGTTTCAGGACTCCCTGAAGGTCACACAGCTCCAAGATCACTTATTAACTCTTTACTGCGCATTTGAGCGGCGAATGACTACCCCACAACCCCGGCTGCAAGGGGGGAGGGGAGGATGGGGGAGGGGAGGATGGAGAAGGGCAAGAGAGCACCCACCTGTGCTGTATGTCGGCCGGGTAAACTCAACCCCACCCTTCACAGAACAGGAGAGAGTTCCGACCGATCTGCTCCAAGTTAACTATTATTTACGCTCCGGGGTCTTCGCATCTCCAGGGGGTGCAGGTGTATTGCGGAACAAGGGTAGGGCTCAATGCTGAAGGTGTGGGAATGCAGTCTGGGGCAGCTAGTTTCTCCGTGGGGTGGGGGCGATGGGCCGTGCTGTTCGAGGATTTATGGACGTGCACGAAGAGGAGAGACCAGCCTTTCACAACCCCACCCCCTCCTTACCTGGCTTTCTCCTCCCGAAGAACTAGAGGTTCGGGGCCCCAGGGCTCGGGGCTCCTCTTGCGCTGGGCATTGCCCATGGCAGGAGGGCGCTCTCACATGGTGGGGGGAGCTGCAGCGCCACAGGGGCCGAGCGGCGCGGGAGCAACAGCCTGAGCGCTGTCCCTGTACACCCCGCCCTGCGGAGGGAGCAACAACCTGCAAGTTCCCCTGCGGATCCACCGGACAACATGACCACCCTCAAGCTTGCCACCCGGAAGCACCACCAGCTGATCCGCGCCACCAAGAAAACTGCATTCAAGGACTGACTGGACAACAACGCACACAACTGCAAGGAACTCTTCAACATCGTGAAAGAGCTCTCCAACCCCAACGCCAGAAACAACAACATCACCCCATCGCAAGACCTCTGCAACTCCCTCGCCTCCTACTTCCACAACAAGATCGCGGACATACACAACAGCTTCAGCAGTCAACCATCGCACACAACGACCGCAGCAACGCCACCCACCACCACCCTCCGCGCCTGGACTCCGATCAGCACCGATGACACCGTCCGCATGATGAACTCCATCCACTCCGGATCTCCGACCGACCCCTGCCCTCACCACGTCTTCAACAAGGCCGACGCTGTCATCGCACCCCACCTGCGGGACATCATCAACACCTCCTTCGACACCGCCACCTTCCCGGAGAGCTGGAAGCACGCCGAACTCAGCGCTCTACTTAAGAAACCAACAGCGGACCCCACCGAACTCAAGAACTACCGCCCCATCTCGCTCCTCCCGTTTCCAGCCAAAGTCATCGAGAAGACCGTCAACAAACAGCTGGCCGCCTTCCTCGAGACTAATGGATCCCTCGACCCCTCACAGTCTGGCTTCCGAGCCAACCACAGCACCGAGACCGCCCTGATCGCTGCCACCGATGACATCCGAGCCCTGATGGACAGCGGAGAAACAGCGGCCCTAATCCTCCTAGTCCTCTCCGCGGCATTCGACACTGTCTGCCACCGCACCCTAGTGCAGCGCCTCAGCAACGTCGGAATTCAGGAGAAGGCACTGGAATGGATCGTCTCCTTCCTCGACGGAAGAACACAGAGAGTCCGCCTACCACCGTACAAGTCAGAGGCCACCGAAGTCATCTGCGGCGTCCCTCAAGGATCCTCGCTGAGCCCCACCCTCTTCAACGTCTACATGAGCCCCCTCGCGCCCATCGCACGCCAACACAACCTGAACATCATCTCCTACGCCGATGACACCCAGCTGATCCTCTCACTGACCAACGACCCCGCCGCTTCCAGAGCCAACCTTCACGAAGGGATGGAAGATGTAGCCGAATGGATGACGACCAGCCGCCTGAAACTGAACTCAGACAAGACGGAAGTCCTCATCCTGGGCTCCTCGCCCTCCGCCTGGGACGACTCCTGGTGGCCCCCCGCCCTGGGCACCGCACCCACACCGACAGACCACGCACGCAACCTGGGCTTCATCCTGGACTCCTCCCTCTCCATGACCAGACAAGTCAACGCCGTCTCCACGTCATGCTTCAACATCCTGCGCATGCTACGAAAGATCTTCCGGTGGATCCCCACCGAGACCAGGAAGACGGTCACCCAGGCCCTCGTCACCAGCCGACTGGACTACGGCAACGCCCTCTATGCCGGAACCACCGCCAAGCTCCAGAAGAGACTCCAGCGGATCCAGAACGCCTCAGCCAGACTCATCCTCGACATCCCCCGACGCAGCCACATCTCCGGACATCTGAGAGACCTGCACTGGCTCCCCGTCAACAAGAGAATCACCTTCCGTCTCCTCACCCACGCACACAAAGCCCTACACGACCAAGGCCCGAGCTACCTCAACAACCGCATCAACTTCTACGCTCCCAAACGCCACCTCCGATCAGCCAGTCACGCCCTCGCCGCCGTCCCCCGCATCCGAAGATCGACAACAGGAGGAAGGTCCTTCTCCCACCTGGCCGCCAAGACCTGGAACTCCCTCCCGACTGACCTGCGCCTGACCCAAGACCACCTCTCCTTCAGGAAGAAGCTCAAGACCTGGCTGTTCGAGCAGTAGCAGCACCCCCCCCCCCAAGCGCCTTGAGACCCTCCGGGTAAGTAGTGCGCTATATAAATGTCCATGATTGATTGATTGATTGACCGTGCAGGGAGGGAGGGGCCGGGACAACTTTCCCTGCACACCAAGGGGTGGAAGAACGCGAGATGAATCAAACCACGGGCCAATCAAGGGCGGGGCATGGAGGATGGACGGGGCCATTCAAGGTTTATATCACAATCAGGGGCAGGCCCTACAAAACAAACGAAGTGCTACAAAACCTGACAAAGTGCGGAGTCACGAGAGGGGCGCGGCTCCAATCCAATGGGCCCCCCCACCACACACAGCCTAGAAACAGAGCAGCGGAGGGTGCAGGGCGAGATGCTGAGGCCCCCGGCGGCGAGCAATGTTCGTCTCTGCAGGTGCGTTCTGATCCAGCGGCACCCTCCAGGCAGTGAAGTAAACTAGAGGGACCTTGCGGATCCCCGTTCCAGCAGTTATTACCTAATTTGATCCGGTATTTGCGGATATGGCTGAGGATCGCCGGGCACGAAACAGCGCGGTGGGCGCGCACGAGACTCAGTGCCGTGAGCGTGCACATCGGCACAAGCTGAAGATCGCCGAAGACAGCCGACCTCCGAGTCTGCCTGCTGCCGAGACGGACCTGCTGCGAGGACACGTGGAAAGAGCCCGGTGAGTGTGGGGGTGAGGGTGAGGGTGAGGGTGGGGAGTGGAGAGAGGGAGGGGATGTGTGTGTGTGTGTGCATGCGCGCGCGTGATTGTGAGAGGCTGCCGCTGTGAATGTGGAATGTGGAGCAGGAGTGCACGGCTCCGGGAGGCTGGGCATGCGCGTCCACGATGTCAAATCGACGCGAGTGCACAGGTCTGTCTCCGTTCAGAGCCAACTCAACAGCAATAGGTCGAGAGAGCTCGACCTAAAAAAGGGTACTAGAAGCTACTTCTATACACCTATGCCACTAGGCGCAGCTGGTGTGTGCCGCCCATTCGGGCATCAATTCTGTGTCACAAGGAAAGGAAAACATGTTGTATGTCTTCTGACAGCACTGCCAAAGAACCGTGTGCGCATGAGCATGGTAAACAGCCATGCGATGTAATAACGACTACCATTACAACGTAAACCATTATATCGCATGCACTTTTAAAATGCATGCAATGTAATGGTTATCCACATCATTGTGAGAAAACGGGGCTGTTCCGTTTCCTCACAACGACGTGCACCACCCCTCTGTCAACGTCGGAACCAGGAGAGAGGAGCCACGAGGAGAGAGAGGTAAGGGGGTGTGCTTGGGGTGGGGGTTACTTTTTAAGGGTTTAGGGTAGTGTCGAAGTAGCGTAGTAATGTGTGTGTAGTGTAGGGTTGTGTTTTAGGATTTAGGGTAGTGTCGGGGGTCATACAGGGTAGAGTTAGAGTGTAGGGACCAGACTGGGGGCAGTTGGAGGATCGTGCTGGGGTAGTGTTTTAGGCTTTAGGGTAGTGTTGTGGTGTTTGTGTAGTGTAGGGAAGTGTTTTTGGGTTTAGGGTAGTGTCGAGGGTGTCGTGCAGGGATGTGTTGGAGTGTAGGGGGCCTGGGGGTCGTGCCAGGGGTAGTATTTTAGGGTGTAGGGTAGTATTGTGGTGTTTGTGTAGTGTAGGCTAGTGTTTTAGGGTTTAGGGTAGTGTAGGGGGTTGTGCAGGGTAGTGTTAGAGTGTAGGGACAGGACTGGGGGGAAGTAGGAGGGTCGTGCTGGGGGTAGCGAGTTAGGGTTTAGGGTAGTGTTGTGGTTTTGTGTAGTGTAGGGTAGTGGTTTAGGATTTAGGGTACTGTCTGGGGTCGTGCAGGGTAGTATTTGAGTGTAGGAACGGACTGGGGGTAGGGGGAGGGTCGTGCGGGACTAGTATTTTAGGGTTTAGGGTAGTGTTGTGTTTGTGTAGTGTAGGGTAATATTTTAGGGTATAGGGTAGTTTAGGGGGTCGTGCAGGGTAGTGTTAGAGTGTAGGGACAGGACTGGGGGAAGGGGGAGGGTCGTGCTTGGTGTAGTGTGTTAGAGTTTAGGGTCGTGCTTGGTGTAGTGTGTTAGGGTTTAGTTTAGTGTTGTGGTGTTTGTGTATGTAGGGTAGTGGTTAAGAATTTAGGGTAGTGTCGGGGGTCGTGCAGGGTAGTGTTAGAGTGTAAGGACCGGACTGGTGGTAGGGGTACGGTCGTGCAGGCATTAGAGTTTTAGGATTTAGGATAGTGTTGTGGTGTTTGTGTAGTGTAGGGTAGTGTTTTAGGAATTAGTGTAGTGTTGGGGGGTTGTGCAGGGTAATCTAGTGTCATTGTAGGGAGAGGACTGGGGGTCCGGGAGGCTCGTGCAGTGGAATGGCATGTGTGGTAAAGGTATAGTGGTGGTAAAATGTTGCGTTGTAATGGTACTCGTTGTAATTGACATAGCGTAGTAATACATACATTGTAAAGGCATGCGTGGTATTTCTATGTGATATAATGAGTGCTATTCCCTGAGCACACCATCTCTGCAGCCTGGACTCCTCTTGACACACTGCATTCCATGCTCAACAAGCTTCTGTCGCCCACCAACAATGAACGTGTACAGGGCAGTCAAATGCAGGGGCGTAACAAAGGCCCCTGCAGCCCTTGCGGCTCACCTCAACCCCTCTAGAGTCCCCAACCTTTTATGGGGGGGTGGGGAGGAATTCAGCACAAAGTCCATGAATAGCTGTGAGATACGAGGGACCCAAGTGCCCCATAACCCATTTTGTAGGAGGCCTCATCATTTTGTGAAATTCACTTAGGTTAAATCTACATCCAATGGAGGATATTTTCGGAAACATTAGGACTCAATATTTATGCCACAGGATATTTCTGTACACGATATTCTGACATAAACATTGCAAAATGTCAATCACATATTATTTGCGAAGGACTTGGTGCTAATCACATAAAAGAAACGTAGACAGCTATCTGCCAAAGCAAATTCAACACGGAACCACTGCCAGGTGCTTGCTTACAGGATTCGTTAAAATAGCTAACTGGGCGTTTTTCTAAGATGGGCTTGTAAAATCCCGTAAATTGTTGCATGCTCGTCTTTTAGGACTTGGGTTCGACTGTCACCACAACAAAATGCTATGGCGTAACAAGAGAGAGAAGTGGGTATCTGATAATATGTCATGTTGGTTTCTTAAATAAAATTTTGTCCACATTTAGGTGTCTTAGAAATGCTGCTAACCAACAAGAGAGGTAAGTAAGGGACAGGAAAAATGATGGACAGAACGAGATACAAGGAGGAAGTGTGTGCTTCTCTTTTAGTCTAGATCGAAGGGCACTAAGCAGCACGCAATCGGTTAGATTTGATCACTGTATACAAACTGAGCATTACGATACACCCCAAAGCAGGCAAAAGTAAGGTCTTACCAATTCTTCGCTGCTTGTGCTCCATGACCTGTATAGAAGCAGGTGGCAAGCTTCTCCTTGACACATTTTTTGTCGCTATACATCATGATCAGTGGGGAACCTAGGGTGGAAGCATACCAACCCACCCACACAGAGGAGTAAAAGGTAATAAGCAGGGCCACTTGATTATGTGGTAGAGGAGGAGCAAATTACGCGACAAGGTTTACTAAATTATGCGGCAAACAGTATTCAATTTGAGGGTTTCCGGTGCTCAGGACCGGCACTTAATTGTCAGCACTGGCACTATGATAGTCTGCTACATTTCGGTGTGGTTTGATTTATTTTGAGACAAGCACAACAACAATAGTTTATTATTTAAATATACACTATGAGTGACTAATACCTGCTGTCAAAGCCATTCTTTCATCTTTTTGAGCTTTTCTCAGAATTACCACACTGGTATGAGTATGATGAGTGTGATGGTTATTAGTTGTGTTGTTATTGTAAGTGGCAGCATTGATTGTGGCACTGGGTGGTGCAAGCAGAAGTGGCATACTGACTATGGCTCTGCCACTTATTATTTTACAAATTAAGCACTGGCTGCAAGAAAAGGTAAGGTATGAGTAAAACGTGTCATATTTTGTGACAGTATTATTTTGTCATTTTTAAACATGGTCACCCTATCTGGGACAAGGTTGCACCTTATTAGTACCAATTTAACACCCGAATCCAGCAACATTCAACTGAAAGATGATCAGTCAACTTTTCCGAAGGGCCTTCCGGAGCACAGAAACATGTCACCATATTTTTACTAACGTTTGATCTGTGTGAGCTCAAAACATTTTTTTTTTAATCTTCAGATTATGTATCAAATGTGGCAAATCAATCAATTTAAACGCTGTGGTTGCATAATGAAATTGTTTCAGTGGACCTGGTAATAAGTTAGTCTTCAAAAGTTAGAGGGTCCAAACACGATGTAGAACTAGCTAGAGCTGTTGTGGTCCAATGTAAATATGTTGCAATCATCATGCTAATGTGATAGCCATAGGACTGTATGAGTTTTGAGTATAACCTAATTTCCAATAGATACTTTTAACCGGACATTCCTCCTGTTCGAATATTTACTAAAGGTGGGGGCGTGGCTAGCGCCCGAGGAAGATGGCGGCTTCACCTTGACTCACCTGAGGTGACAGGGCTGTCTGAGGGACTTTCTGGCACCACTCGCATTCCGAAATACGGCAAGTTACATAAATGAAGGTCGGAATGTAGGCCCTTTCATATGAGTGAAAAGGGGGGGCCCTCGGCCCCCCCGCACGCATGGCGGCGCGGCGACCGCCTCACCCCCTCTCCCCTCGGGTCCTTCGACGGTGGGGGCGTGCCCTGGGGGCGCGGCCCACCGCCGATTGGCCGGCGCCCCTCCTGACCCGGAATCAATGGACTGGTTCCGGGTCGGGGGGGGCGGGCGTGAGGAGGGGCCACCCGGCCCCTCGGGAATAAGAGGTAGGGAGCGCCCAGGAGACTCCCTTGTCCCTGGACGCTCCCTCACGGAACGTTGTGCCCCGCGTTCGGGGCTTCTTTGTTTGTTTTAAACGCCTTTCTTTGTGTTACAGGAACTCGGATCGAAGAAAGTGGGTGCGGCGCAGCTGAATCGCCGTCTTGGAGTACAAGCGGGAGAGAGCGGTTTGTTGATCGCAGTTCGAGCGATCAGGGGAGCGTTGCCGGAACCGGGTTTGCCGCGTGTATTGCGAAGGAGTTTGGCGGTGTTTGAGGTATTTCCGGCGGGGCGGGGAAAGGGTTGGCAGCACGCATAGCAAGTGCGGCCATTGGATTGGGACCGCTCGCGGCATCTCGGCTGCAAACGGGGAGTTAGGACTATGCGGGCGCACGCTGGTTTTTTCTTTGTCCTTGTCCCCACCATATAATCTACAGGTCGCGGTTGGGACGGCAGTGCAGCGAGCAGCTAGGTAGCGAAGCAGGGCCATCTCAGGCAGCACGTGGGAGGGAGACCAAAGGAACACGGTGCAGTGTTTATGAATTTGCAAAAGCCATCATTGGCCATACGATCGGATGCTAGCTACCAATTAATGTGTGTTTATTGTTAACTGTATGTTGACAAGGAGGTTCATGTACTTGTGATTGTTAAAAATTTCAAGGGGGACACTTGGTTTGATGCTTGTCTACAATAGTTGTGTAAACAATTGTAGTGGTATGTTGACAAGGGGGGGGCATATAACTGGGCTATTTTAAGGTTTCATGTTGGTGCACATGGTTTGATGCACATTGTGTGGGACAGGATTGCATTTTTTGACGAGTTTCACTACTGTGTGTTATTTAACTACGAAATGATTTGTTTGCAGGGTACAGACAAGGTGGCATTTCTTTAAGTGTTCTTCACTATAGTGTGGTGTGAATTGTTATGCGACCTATTTAAACAGTGTCATAAAAGCGTAGGAGGCTGCGCAACACAGGAGAATAAGTGCAAGCCTTTGGGGCAGAAGATACCGCCTATTGCACAAGTATCGTTGTTAAGGTCGCAACTGTGGGGTTAACAGTGAAGGTTTTTTGAACGTTTTCCTGCTTTACTACACGGTATTAATACCTGTTTTTTAATTCCAGGCAACTTTAACTACATTATTGGCACGTTTCACTCGCAGACAGGGCACACGACGTTGGGAGGACCGTGACCGCAGATCCTCATCGCCGGCGAGTGCACGGGACTGGTCGGTAAGAGGGGTACGGGGGGCTAGCATCCATTGCTCCTGGTGGCCGCCGGGTGGGTCTACATTAGGTTTACTCACCCCTTACATAAGCGGACAAGCCGCTAGTGTTGCGGTCGCCGTTGCATGGTGCTGAAAGCCCCCTGGTGACCCTCCATCTGAAAGGTACACGCAGTTGACCTGTTGGGAACTAAGTAGGCAGCGGGTGTTTTTTGGTTCTGAGGTTAAGCATCATGCCAGGTCCAAGGGGTGGAAAAAGGGGGTCCAACATGGAGGCTATGATGCGGGCTATGATGCGGGAGATGAGCGACATTAAACAACAGTTAGGACAAATTAAGGAGCGGGAAGCCAGGTTGGAGGATAGAGATGGCGAGGCACCAGGCCCGTCCGGGAGACCAGTCCGCAAGAGGGTGGCACCAGTGCCAAGAGGTGAATTTGTCACCCCACAAGGGAAACCTAGGTCCAAAAGACCCAAGGAGGCGGTACCTACCCCAGTCCCAGGGGATGCGTTACCCGCCGCACCGCCCGCGGTGGTCCCACCCATTGCCCCTGTGGTGCCGGTGCTGACAGGTCAACCAGTAGACGCTGGGGCTGCTTCCGCACCGGTGCCCACAATCCCGGGTACAGGCGGGCCACACCCGATACCCGCTCTGCCAGCGGTGCCAGGACCACTGGGCATAACCCCAGTGGTACCTGTTGTCCCGGGGGGTAACGTAGATTCTATGCCACCCGAATTCTTATCTCACTTGACAGCCATGATGCCATGGCTCCAAAAAGGAGGAGCCTTCCCGAATTCAGCAGACTATGCGGCAGAGGCAGCAAGGTTCATGGAAAAAATCAGATCGGCACCGATCGCCGACAGTGTTGCATTGCCAATTTCTTCTCCCCTTGCAGGTTCAAGGGTTCCCCAGCTGGACGGAGTACAAGGGCAGCCGCCCCCGGTGCCCGCACTTGGTAAGGAAGTGGCATTGCCGCTCTTGGGGGACGGCGTAGTACCTTCCAGGAGCGAAAATCTAGCTCAACATGTGTCTTTAGCTGTCAAAGAAATGATTTGGGCTGATAAATACGTGTACATTTATTCTTTATTATTGGATAATAGGGAAATGGAGCAAGCAAAAGCACTGAAAGAGTGGATGCTCCCGAGTGAATGGAGGGCGCAGTGTACTAGATTCAGGGTTGAAGAAAATCTCAATAATTGGATGCAAGCATGGGCCGTTTTCACTGCAGTTAAGGCTGAGCGTCCCCCAGATCTGCAGGCTGCATTGGCCTGCTATTCGAGCAGGATTGTGGGGTGGAGTCAACAGTATTCTGGGGAAGCATGGAAGGGTTATGATGTGAATTTTAGGAAGGCGTTGGAATTCAATAGAGCACTACCATGGGACACGGTGGACTCCATGGCCTGGCACAAACAGTTCTCTGACACTGCACCTCCCCCTCAGTTCGGTGCAGGCAGGGTGTTCACTAGACCACAGCAGCCCTTTCGGCCCCCCCAAACGAGTGAAGTGCCTGGGAAATTTAGGGCAGGTGGGCCAGATAAGAAAGGGGTGTGCTGGGATTTTAATAAGCGTACCTGCACAAGGGCCGCGTGTAAGTTTAGGCATGCATGTGCCTCCTGTGGGCACCCCTCTCACCCAGAATCTACCTGTAGGTCCAAGCAAGGTAACACGGGACAGAGGGGTAGGGGAAGGCCACTATAAGTCAGACACGGCACGCCCCCCCACTCCAGTGGATGTGGTGGCAATGATTCCATTCTTGAACAGATACCCTGACCACAAAGCGGCCACCCTACTTCAGGAAGGTTTTTCCAAAGGTTTTAGGATCCCGGCCGGGGGATACACAGGCAGTGCGCACTGTAGGAATCAATTATCAGTCACACACAATCCAGCTGTTGTGGCCGCCAAAATTGACAAGGAGCTTTCCTTAGGCAGGATATCTGGCCCTTTTTCTACAGTGCCAGTACACAATTTTGTGTGTTCCCCACTGGGAGTTGTCCCCAAGAAAGAGACGGGGCAATTCAGATTGATTCATAACCTATCAGCACCAAAGGGGGCCTCCCTGAATGATGCCATTGACGAAGGGATCTGTAGTGTTAAGTACGCTTCTTTTGATCAGGCTGTGACCTTATTACAGGCCACTGGGCCCGGGGCGCTGATGGCGAAATCAGACATAGAGTCCGCCTTCCGCCTCCTCCCAGTCCACCCGGCAGACCAACATCTTTTAGGTTTCACCTTTAGGGATAGGTTTTACATGGACAAATGCATGCCTATGGGTTGTTCTATTTCTTGCGCCTACTTTGAGATGTTTAGTTCATTTCTTGAATGGGCCATGAGACAGGTGACAGGCCATCAAAGGGTCATGCATTACTTAGATGATTTCCTCTTTCTCGGTACAGCGGGTTCTCAGGAGTGCGCACTAGCATTGCAGGAATTTTGCGTGCTCATGCGGGCTTTTGGGGTCCCGCTTGCGCCTGGGAAGACAGTGGGCCCGACCACCTGCTTGGAATTTCTGGGCATCGAGATTGACTCATTTGAG
Source organism: Lissotriton helveticus (assembly GCF_964261635.1). NCBI lineage: Eukaryota > Metazoa > Chordata > Amphibia > Caudata > Salamandridae > Lissotriton > Lissotriton helveticus. The sequence continues at coordinate 877,483,384 of NC_136071.1, read as the reverse complement.
AAATGTTTTAGACTACCTAAGGACAAGGTGCGCAAATTCAAAACGTCGCTACAGTTATGCCTCCGGAAGGAGAAGGTCACTTTGCAGCAATTACAGGAGGTGGTAGGGCAACTGAATTTCGCACTAAGAATCATCCCAATGGCTCGCCCCTTCTCTCGCTCCATCGCGCACGCGATGCAGGGGCTGAGGGAAAAGCACCACCGCACGCGCCTATCGGCTGAAATTCGCCAGGATATGCTTTTTTGGATGGCATTCCTGGAGGATTTTAACGGTAGGGTGGTCTGGCCCGGCCCGCTCACTACATCAGCGGAGTTAGGACTATGGACCGATGCGGCCGGTAGTGTGGGCTTTGGTGCCATCCTAAGGAATAGGTGGGTCGCTCAACAATGGCCTGAGGAATGGAACACATGGGGTTTGCTCGGCAACATTGGCTTCTTGGAACTTTTTCCAATATGGGTGGCACTGATGGTTTGGCCCGAACACCTATGTAACCAATCAGTGGTGTTTTGGTCAGATAACATGACAGTGGTGGAATGTATCAATCAGCAGGGGGCGCGGTGTCCTTTCATACTTCGTCTGATCAAAGAAATTGTTCTGCGTTGCCTTAAACTGAATGCCACTTTTAGAGCCAAACATGTCCCTGGTGTTTTAAACAATGCTGCTGACGCCCTTTCTCGCTTCAAAATGCAGGTTTTCAGGGAGCATCTCCCCACAGCAGACCCCTCGCCAGCACACTTCCCAGCAGTACTTTGGCAGATTGGTGCCCCAGATTACAAGACCTCGTGGTCGCTAGCCTAGCCCCCAGGACCAAGACGGCTTACGAAGGGGCGTTTCTGTCTTATTGTTCCTTTTTGGGGCCTAAGTGGGAAGTGCTTTGGGCAAAGGAGGATGGGTTTGCAGCCTATTTAGAATGGATGCACAAAGAGGGGCGCTCGGTAGCAGCGGCAACCAGGCATAGGGCAGCAGTGTCATTCTTTGCTCAAGCTAGGGGCTTTCGGGATCCCACCAATACCTTTATGATACGCAAGGCTTTAAGGGGATGGCGCCGTATTCAAGGACACCAGAAGGATAAAAGGAAGCCCATGGGGTTGGCCCGGCTAACAGCCTTACTGGGCAAGCTGGAGATGGTGTGTAACTCAGAGTGGGAGGTGCTTCTTTTTAGGGCGGCATTCTCCCTGGCATTTTATGGGGCACTGAGAATTAGTGAACTTGTGGCAGGATCAAAGGCTGACATACTAGGCGGCTTGCAGAAGGCTGGGGTGACGATAAGGGGTGACACCATGTGGGTGATTATCCAGAAATCAAAGACCGATCAAGAAGCTAGGGGTCACACCATAGTTCTGCAACGGGCCCCCGCCAACCCGTGCTGCCCGGTGAGGCACGTGGAATCACTCTTGGGATTATTGGTCGGTTCAGTAGGCAGGGCGTTGCTCTGTCACGCCGACGGGAGCCCCTTGACCAGGTATCAATTCAGGAGAGTGTTCGAAATTGGGGTTACAAAAGCGGGTCTTGATCCTAGAGATTTTGGATCTCATTCTTTCAGGATTGGGGCAGCAACTGAGGCGGTGGCGGGGGGCCTCCCAGTGGAAAGAGTGAAGACAATTGGGAGGTGGTCGTCAGACTGCTATAAACGTTATGTTCGGATTGACATGCTATGATTACCTGTCACTCACGCTTGGTCTCTTTCCGCTCTCTTACAGTTTCTCAGACCTGTTACGCAGGGGAGGAATTTGTCGTCGGGCACCGCCAACATTCATCGGCACGGAGCGGCGACCAGGAAACAACAAAGAACAATGTCTGGATTGTTGGTCATTCATATGTTAAGCGAGCGGAATGTGTTTTCCTGTCAGGTGACAAGAAGGAAAGGGCGGCACAACTAGGGTTGAATATCACGTTCTTTGGTAGAGGAGGGTTGTGTCTTCACGAGTTTAGGGGATTCTTCCAAGGGCTGTTAGCACGCCAGCGGGCTCCACCGTCAGTGGTGATACTTCACCTTGGGGAGAACGATTTGGCAACACTGGGCAGGCGCACCTTGATTGAGGAGATTATCTCAACAGCGGGTTGGATAGCTAGGACCTGCCCCGGGTGCACACTAGTATGGTCACAACTAATACCTCGACTTCAGTGGCGGGGGGGCGATTCAGTCAGGGCGTTGAATCACTCGGTAAAGAGGATCAACACACGGCTGGATAGGTTGTTCCGAACCCCCGTGTTACAGTCAATACCTCATGGGTGCATCTGGGGTCAAAAGTATTATTTGAGAGACGGGGTTCATCTGACAGAAGAGGGTAATGTCCTATGGGCTGACAATATCTGGGCTTGGCTGGAGGGCTGGGGTAGGAGGATGTGTCCTTAGATAGGGGCTAGAGGGGGAGGCCAGATCGTCGGTTAACAATACTGGCCTGTGGCGGTAAGGTCATTATCGGTGAGCACATATTTGAGGTCTGAGGGGGCGGGCATCATCCTATGGAGGTTCCCGCCCAGGGGGAGGAGCCTGCGGGCCACTCCCAGTACTCCAGGGGCAAGGTAATATGCAAAGGAGCGCGGGTAGGAGTAGTTCACGCTTTCCTTAGGCTGGTAGCCACCCCGCGCGCGTGGACTCATGACGCCACCGGCGCAGAGTAAGGGCCCTCCTTTAGTGGGTAAATGGAGTTTGGGGCATAGACCGGGCAATTCCCGGGGTAACACTGCGCATGCGCACTTCTAAGGGGAAGGCGCAGCTTGTAGGACCTGACACCGGTAGTGACCCTGCCATATGGCCAGAAATGTACAAAAATCAAGATAGGATGTTTAGTTAAGCTAGGAACAATTTGTATTAGAGTTTTGTTAAGGTCAGGCTCTCAAATTTGTTGATAACGATTGTATAACTGAATGTCCTGCTGATTTTTGTATTTCATTGTTGATTATGCAATTAAAACCCTTTTTTAATTTCATACTTTAATAAATACGGCCGGGCGACTAGCGCCCGCCTTCCAAAGAGTAAACACGTCTCGTGTCCACGTTCCTTGGTGTTGGGTGCCGGATTGGGGGGGGGGCGGCAGCTAGTCGCTGACCATGTGAAAAGGGGGGGCCCTCGGCCCCCCCGCACGCATGGCGGCGCGGCGACCGCCTCACCCCCTCTCCCCTCGGGTCCTTCGACGGTGGGGGCGTGCCCTGGGGGCGCGGCCCACCGCCGATTGGCCGGCGCCCCTCCTGACCCGGAATCAATGGACTGGTTCCGGGTCGGGGGGGGCGGGCGTGAGGAGGGGCCACCCGGCCCCTCGGGAATAAGAGGTAGGGAGCGCCCAGGAGACTCCCTTGTCCCTGGACGCTCCCTCACGGAACGTTGTGCCCCGCGTTCGGGGCTTCTTTGTTTCCCACCCACCATCCCTTGGTACAAAGTTTAAGCAGCGTTATGTCCGGTCTAATGGTAAGTTTCATAGGTATAGACCGCGGGAGAGAGTAGGTTGTTGTGGTATTTTGTGAATCTGCTGTCAGGACTTTTTTCCCTCTATAGAAAAATGAAGTGTGAAGTGAACTAGATTTGAAGTTAAGTGTCTTTAGGCCTTTTTTCCCTTTGTAGATATACGTAGTTATTGTGATTATGGGCAACATGCGTGAACCGAGTTGTAATTTATGCCATGTGTCGTTAGGCCTTTTTTCCCCTTTAGCTATGCGTGGATGCTGTTATTTATTAGCCAGTGTAGTTGTCCTTTAGACTTTTTTTCCATAGGTCGTCGTATTTATTAGGTATGGGGCATGCGGTAAGGTCATTATCGGTGAGCACATATTTGAGGTCTGAGGGGGCGGGCATCATCCTATGGAGGTTCCCGCCCAGGGGGAGGAGCCTGCGGGCCACTCCCAGTACTCCAGGGGCAAGGTAATATGCAAAGGAGCGCGGGTAGGAGTAGTTCACGCTTTCCTTAGGCTGGTAGCCACCCCGCGCGCGTGGACTCATGACGCCACCGGCGCAGAGTAAGGGCCCTCCTTTAGTGGGTAAATGGAGTTTGGGGCATAGACCGGGCAATTCCCGGGGTAACACTGCGCATGCGCACTTCTAAGGGGAAGGCGCAGCTTGTAGGACCTGACACCGGTAGTGACCCTGCCATATGGCCAGAAATGTACAAAAATCAAGATAGGATGTTTAGTTAAGCTAGGAACAATTTGTATTAGAGTTTTGTTAAGGTCAGGCTCTCAAATTTGTTGATAACGATTGTATAACTGAATGTCCTGCTGATTTTTGTATTTCATTGTTGATTATGCAATTAAAACCCTTTTTTAATTTCATACTTTAATAAATACGGCCGGGCGACTAGCGCCCGCCTTCCAAAGAGTAAACACGTCTCGTGTCCACGTTCCTTGGTGTTGGGTGCCGGATTGGGGGGGGGGGCGGCAGCTAGTCGCTGACCATGTGAACTTTCGACCCTTTTCTGACAAGCTTTGCCTCTCTGACGCATAATGTGCTCACAGCTGCTGTTCTGGTAGTCGTCACCTCACAGCTCCCTGTGCGCTGAGGAAGCCGTCTTTCATTCTGTACAGTACTTTGACTGAGAAACAAACCAGCTTGTGACGGAGTGCAAGTGTTGAATTCTTCAATGATTTATTGCCTCATTTCAACACAAATGCCTCTTCTCCGGTGCTCATTATCTCCTGACTAAAATGCAATAGGAATTGTCATTTTAAAATGTTGCCTTTGCGCTGGGGAAGCAGTTCTCATCGTGTGCGTGCTTTGTCAAAGAAGGCAGTGATTCATCCATTGATTGCTGTTCACTGACTTTTGTTGTGGGGGATTAGAAGTTGTGAAGAAAAATGACATTTGACCTCATTTCAAGTGTTTTTCCCCCTTAATAATATGTGTAAATTAGGCACATTAGTCACCTTACTTCTAAACTGCCAGTTTGCTTATGTGGAGCTGTCTACACAATTTGAGTGATTTTTTCAAAGCTTGTAATGTTTTATGGATGTAACACATAGTTATTTATTTGAAATGAGTTTCTTCATTTGCCACACAATGCTCTCTCTGTGAATTCTGTACACTATGTGAACTCTTATCATTCCCCAACTAATTTAACGGGAATTGTAATTTCAAGGCAGCCGTGGCACGGAGGAGATTGTTTTCACTGCGCGCTGCATCTCTTCAAATGGAGCAATGTTTCATTCATCCACTGGCTTCAGCTTACTCACTATTGATGTTTCACACTAGAAGTCATATGGAAAAGTGTATTTAGACTTTATTCCCATGTGCTTGTATTGATATGCTTTAAATAGGCATTTCAGCAACCTTGTTTCTGTGTTGCTAGTCACTATGTGAAACCATCTGCATTTCTTAGTTGTTTCTCTTAGAGCCTGCAATCCTATATTAGTGTACCACCAAGTTATTTATTTAAAGCAGTTCTCTTTGCTACAGTATTAATTTAAGCTTGTGGTGTGGCTTGCTTTGCCATGGACATGCTTCTGTATTGAACTGTGATGACGTACATTTCATATATGCGTTTTCTTCCATGTAAGCATATAGTTATTACCTTTAAATCTTACTGCATGCTTTTTGGTAAATATACGTTTTTTTATATCTTGCCATGCGCCCAGTGCATGCCACTTTCACTAAAGTGTATCTTGACCATTATTATTAGGCAGAACTGCTCACTTACGTTGCACCTTGCAATTTTATTCACCCTTTCCTGCATAGGTTCTAACTTTTCCTACTGCATGGGCAGGTAAAAAAAAATATCTTCACTGCAAGTATCTTTGCATCGTAGATTTATTGTCCATTCAAAGTCACGTGTGAACTTCATTGAAATGGAGGACTCCCAAATACCAATGCCCAAAACAGCTACCTCTTCAACTAAGGCTAATGGCTCCTCTTCTCTTACTAAAGCAACAACTAAGCGCCTCAAACAGAATCCACCTTCTCCACCAAAGTCTTCTTCATCCGTCTCCATGGATCTTCTTCTGGAGGAAATTCGAGCTCTGCGACCATTTGTTGAAGAGACAAACTCTAAAGTTCAAATTGTAACTGATGGCTGGGAAAAACTGGAGGAAAGAGTAACCGAGGTCGAGCATAACATTGAAACTCTTAGTACATGTTACAACAAAGTGGACATCTTTCAGTTCCAAATGATATCCCTGCAAAAATAGGTTGAAAACCATGAAAGCAGGAACAGGCGTAACAACCTTCGCATTTATGGATTATCGGAAGGCGCGGAGTGATCGGACCCCATCTCTTTCTTCCCAAAATTTCTACAGTCAATACTAAATCTACTGGAAGACACTACTCTCAACATACAACGTGCTCACAGACTGGACCCACAGCACTCAACACCCTCAAGTACGAAAAGACCACGAGGAGTTATAGTGTATTTTCTTAAGTATACGGACCTCCTCAAAGTACTTTCCGCAGCCAGGCTCCTGAAGAGTATATCATTTTCAGGACATCAATTGTTCTTTTCACAAGACTATGCCAAATCCACAGAAGATAGACGTAAAGAATTCCTCACTTTGCGTCCAACGTTGCGCTCAATTGGGGCACATTTCAGATTATTCCATCCTTGTTTGTTTAAAGTCGCTCTCAACAATAACACCGTGACTTACGAGGACCCAACAAAGCTGAAGAGTTTCCTTAATGCACAATGCCCAGAAAAGATGGACATTCCCAGCACTCGCTTTAAATAGCTTTTTCTTATGAAATATATTCAAATAAGAGATTAAACCTTTAGTATGCCGTCTTAACTATAGAAGTTTGGTATAGCTTGTTGAGATGGTATAATAGTTTGTTTGCTCCCATTCACCTCCTCTACTTCAGGTTATGACCTTATAATGTTTGTTACCACAATATGTCATCATTTGTCATGTCACTTTTTGTCCGTATTAACCATTTAAATTTTTTTTTTTTTTTTAACTCTGTCTCCTCTGTTTTCTTTTTATACAGGACCTAACCTAATGTGCCTGACCTACTAGTGTTGTATAACGCTTATGTCCCGAAGTCTTCCCCGCCTTACCTCATGGAGTCAGGGTGCGCCATTGTTCTCTGTGGTCTATCCCCCCCACCCTTCCATTGTTTTGATCTTCATATAGGTATTATCCTTTTTCTCATATTCTTCTCTACAGTCTTCACCCTTTCCCCTTCATTCTTTCTTCTTTCCTTTTATCACACATGCTTCTGTCATCTGTCTTTTTCTTCAACCCTGCTTCTTTCTTTTCTTTATTTTTCTTACCAGCTCTACTTCACTCAATTAGTTTCAATTTTTAATATCTTCGTATTGAATATAAGATTTACTTCAATGTTTCTTATTGCTCTCATTGTCGATTTTTTCATAAGTATTACTGTTTAGAGTACACAGGATTTTACAAGTTCACTTATGTTTTCATTACTTCCAGTTAACATATGTTTCTGAAAATTGTTACATGGAATGACATAGGCTTGAACTCCCCCATTAAGCGACAAAGAGTCTTGTCCCACCTTTCTGAATTAGACGTTAACATTGCGTTATTGCAAGAATCGCATCACACTGAAGGTGAATCACTTAAACTTAAAAGAAATTGGGTGGGTGAAGTATTTTTCTCACCAGGGGATGGTAAACGGAATGAGGTTATAACTCTTTGTCACAAAGCACCGAACGCAAAGTTGATCTCTCAAGAATCTGACACAGAGGGCTGATGGATTCTCACTAACCTTCTGTTGGGGAAAACTCCTCTGTCTCTGCTTAATATTTATGCCCCTACTAACGAAGATGCTACGTTTTGGTCTAGTTTTTCTCAGTTATTGCTCAAATACCCATCAGAAAATGTTATTCTGGCCGGAGACTGCAACCAAGTGATGGACCCGTTTATTGATAGGAACTCTAAAACCTCCTTTATCCCTAGCACATCCCATAAAGTTTTCACACAAACTATTCAACAGCGGAACCTATTAGATTCATGGCGCCTTTGTAATCCATTTTCAAGAGAATATTCTTTTTTTTCTCCCCCATATCAAACACAATCTTGAATAGACCCTATTTTCATTTCAGGCAACATCTCCCAATTACTTCGTTCTGCTGACATAGCCCTATTTTTATCTCGGATTATGCACCCATACTACCCAAAAAATGGCGTTTCAACAATGCCTTACTTCTTGACCCTAATTTTAATTCATCCTTTGTTTCTTTCGCTCAAGAGTTTTTTCATATTAATTTGAAGAATGATGTCTCTTTCCATACAGTCTGGGACGCCTTTAAGGCCACGGCCCGAGATTTTATCATTAGATTTGTATCCAATAAACAAAAAATTTCTTGTACACTACATAACACACTTATGGCTAAGATCAAAAAACTTGAACACTCCTTCCATACCTCCAAGTCGAAATATTCTCTTAAAGATCTCATCAATGCAAAAATCACCTTCAATGAATCCACCACTGAACAGGCCTCCCTTTACTTACTAAAATCCTCAGCGAAATACCATGGTAGACAAAATAAATCGGGCAAACTTTTAGCCAACTATCTAAAGATTAAACAACAGAAGCTTCACATTGATTCCATTATGGATGAAAACCAAGTGCCGAAACTCAAAGACTCTGAAATACTCCAAGAATTCGGACATTTCTATCAGTTTCTCTACACACCGGAAGACGCACCCTCAGATACAGACATATCCCAATACTTTTCCACCATTCAAAAATACACTAACCCTCAATTGGCTTTGGTTTCCTTGGAAGCTGTCAAGAACAAAAAGGAGCTAAGAGGGTAAAGCTAGTCAATAGGTCGCCCTCCACTCAATATGCAACTACTACACAACAAGACCTAGACTATTAAAGCACTTGAAAAAATTCCACCCTTATTTAGGATATTTCGTTTGTTGCTTTCTATTTGCAGACCTTACTCCCCTTCCTAAGTATTAAATGGGGCAGCCGAAATACCTAAGGGTAGTGCTATATTCAAACAGTTGCCTGATTCTCATACAAAAGTAAAATACAGTTGTGAGACCAATCATGCCACACTCAATCTCGTGTCCAACATATATAGTGCTAAACCGAAAAGAAAAAAAAATGTGTGCAAGAGCGAGATGGCACCTCACGGGCGCACCACCAAACGGGGACCTGACTGGTACTCGCCAGGACAGCCCTGTTGTCATCATCGGTACCATCAAGCTCGAAACAGAAAATAGTGTTCAAATACACAAAAGATTTGTGAAAAGGTGCAGTGAACATAAAGCAAAAAAGTGACCAATACAGTGTCAGTCAAAACATTAAAACACTCATACTACAACACAGACAGTACAATTTTATTCAGTTTCTTGTGTTGTGTATGGAAGGGTAAAAAGAAAGAAGTAGATGTGGTTATCACCTATTTAACCACTCATACTTTTACTTGCCGACATGTTTCATTACCTTTTGAGTTTTAGGCAATTTCATCAGGGCGTCATATGTATTAAAGCCACTGCAAATGGACCCACACGTCTTCACAACTGTAAAAACATAAAATCCACACCAATGTAGTTAACCCAAGCACTTAGCCCGTGTCTACTCAGTATACCACACAATTGACCTCCTGATAATTACCCTCATTTGGCCATTGGTGCTCCTACCAGCCGGATGGAACACGGTTGTTATTTAAAAAGACAGGAAAAACGCCAAAAGTCGATTATTCACTCCTCCCCTTTGAACTACTAGAAGTGATAGGAAAAGTTCACTCATTAGGCAATTGCAAAGATGCATACCTATACATGTTGCAACAATGTGAATACGGAGCCCTCCAAGTTAATAGAAAGGACACTCGATAAACACCCCGCCCGGTTTAACTACGATTAATGATTCCCAACAGTTGAGGGCGATTTTTTATTAACATGCTCGGTGTGTCTCTCACACTCAACCCGAGCTACGGAAATCGCCTTCTGTCCCCTGCCACTTAGACAACACTACGCCTTACCGGATGGTGGAGAAGCGGCAGCCGTCTCTCAGCCCATGCATACTTGCCGTGTGGACACAGGGAAGTAATTGTAGTGCCTTGCGCGGTCTCGCGTAAACACGCGTCCGCCATCTTGGATTGGGCAAATTCCCATTTCCCTCAGTGTAGAGTGCTCGATGAGATCTAAATCACGCGAGAATTTCGCTCGTGATCTCGATCTCTCTTTTTCTCAGGGATCAAAACAATCAAAACTTTATGCACGTTTATGTAGAAAAAACAGTCTCGTTTTTAGTTTTCAAAAGACAAATGTGCATATAGGAATCACCTGTTAGTTACATAGTTATCCACAACTCGTAGTCCCAACAATTTTTTCTAACAATTTTTTCTCATTGATTTTTAAAAAAAGCTCAAATGAAAACGTATGTATGTCGCTGTTTTGGACCACATAGAATTGGGCGTCAATATCCAGTGGACAGAATACAGTTTTTGCCTGCACTGAAAAATGAGTGAAACTCCATATATATATATCCACCAAAGGGAGAGAATGGGAGCTAAGACAGTTCAGCAATTGTAACACCACAAATGTGGTGTACAAACTTAACTGTGAATGCGGTCTACAGTATATAGGCCTCACGACGCGTAAAATAAAAACACGCATTCAAGAACACATTAGCACTATAAAATCTGGAAAGCTGACAACGAAACTAGTGCAACATTGTCACACGAATAAACATGCATTTAAGTGGTTGGTGCTGGAGAAAGTGACAGGAGACACACATTCGGTGGAACGCCTGTTAGCTAGGAAAGAAGCAAAATGGATTTTTCAAGAGAAATCAGATAAGGTGGGGCTGAACGATTTATTGGAGTGGAACAAGATACACTGAACCTCCCATCAGAAATGAGTCTGCATTGGCATTCGTATGAGGGTACACCTATACTCTAAATATGGTATGTTATAATCCCCGTGGGTTTATGTATATATGTTTAAATTAGTATATATACAAACATTAGATCCTCAAATACATGGGGAACATCCTCCCTTTGGTGGATATATATATGGAGTTTCACTCATTTTTCAGTGCAGGCAAAAACTGTATTCTATCCACTGGATATTGACGCCCAATGCTATGTGGTCCAAAACAGCGACATACATAAGTTTTCATTTGAGCTTTTTTTTAAAATCAATGAGAAAAAATTGTTAGAAAAAATTGTTGGGACTACGAGTTGTGGATAACTATGTAACTAACAGGTGATTCCTATATGCACATTTGTCTTTTGAAAACTAAAAACGAGACTGGTTTTTCTACATAAACGTGCAGAAAGTTTTGATTGTTTTGATCCCTGAGAAAAAGAGAGATCGAGATCACGAGCGAAATTCTCGCGTGATTTAGATCTCATCGAGCACTCTACACTGAGGGAAATGGGAATTTGCCCAATCCAAGATGGCGGACGCGTGTTTACGCGAGACCGCGCAAGGCACTACAATTACTTCCCTGTGTCCACACGGCAAGTATGCATGGGCTGAGAGACGGCTGCCGCTTCTCCACCATCCGGTAAGGCGTAGTGTTGTCTAAGTGGCAGGGGACAGAAGGCGATTTCCGTAGCTCGGGTTGAGTGTGAGAGACACACCGAGCATGTTAATAAAAAATCGCCCTCAACTGTTGGGAATCATTAATCGTAGTTAAACCGGGCGGGGTGTTTATCGAGTGTCCTTTCTATTAACTTGGAGGGCTCCATATTCACATTGTTGCAACATGTATAGGTATGCATCTTTGCAATTGCCTAATGAGTGAACTTTTCCTATCACTTCTAGTAGTTCGAAGGGGAGGAGTGAATAATCGACTTTTGGCGATTTTCCTGTCTTTTTAAATAACAACCGTGTTCCATCCGGCTGGTAGGAGCACCAATGGCCAAATGAGGGTAATTATCAGGAGGTCAATTGTGTGGTATACTGAGTAGACACGGGCTAAGTGCTTGGGTTAACTACATTGGTGTGGATTTTATGTTTTTACAGTTGTGAAGACGTGTGGGTCCATTTGCAGTGGCTTTAATACATATGACGCCCTGATGAAATTGCCTAAAACTCAAAAGGCAATGAAACATGTCGGCAAGTAAAAGTATGAGTGGTTAAATAGGTGATAACCACATCTACTTCTTTCTTTTTACCCTTCCATACACAACACAAGAAACTGAATAAAATTGTACTGTCTGTGTTGTAGTATGAGTGTTTTAATGTTTTGACTGACACTGTATTGGTCACTTTTTTGCTTTATGTTCACTGCACCTTTTCACAAATCTTTTGTGTATTTGGACACTATTTTCTGTTTCGAGCTTGATGGTACCGATGATGACAACAGGGCTGTCCTGGCGAGTACCAGTCAGGTCCCCGTTTGGTTGTGCGCCCGTGAGGTGCCATCTCGCTCTTGCACACATTTTTTTTTCTTCGGTTTAGCACTATATATGTTGGACACGAGATTAAGTGTGGCATGATTGGTCTCACAACTGTATTTTACTTTTGTATGAGAATCAGGCAACTGTTTGAATATAGCACTACCCTTATGTATTTCGGCTACCCCATTTAATACTTAGGAAGGGGAGTAAGGTCTGCAAATACAAAGCAACAAACCAAATATCCTAAATAAGGGTGGAATTTTTTCAAGTGCTTTAATAGTCTAGGTCTTGTTGTGTAGTAGGTCCTTGGAAGCTGACCATACACAAACTGAATTGCTAAACCCGTTAAACACTCGTAAAAAAGATAAAGCCCCTGGCCCGGATGGCTTCACAGTGGAATTTTACTCACATTTCACTCATTTATGAATCCCACATTTGCATTCCCTTCTTTCCTCCTTCATCACTTCCTGTAATTCCACTGGATGCTTTTCCGAGCCTTGATCTGTCTAATTCTGAAGGCGGATAAGGATCTACGTTACTGTAAGAATTATAGACCCATATCTTTAGTTAATGTAGATTTTAAAATTTTCTCGAAAGCGCTCGCCCTAAGATTAGAACCACATCTTCCCATGCTACTTGGAAGGGAACAATCAGGTTTTGTCAAAGGTTGCAATACACGCCTATTCTTTGACATTTTATCTAAATCATCATATTATTTGGATTCTTTGGCAGCAATCGCATTAGACGCGAAAAAAGCTTTTGATAGGGTATACTGGCCTTTCATTTTCCACAACCTCAAATGGTTTGGGTTTGGACCAAAAGTCACTTCCTTATTGCCTTACTTTACTCCGATCCTAAGGCTGCCATTCCAACCAATGGCCTTGTTTCCCCCTATTTCAGTCTTCAATGTGGAGTACGCCAAGGATGCCCCTTGTCCCCTTTTCTTTTTAATTTGGCCCTAGAACTTTTCTTATCAAGAATTCGTCAGTGTCACTTGATCACAGGTTACGTTTCAGACCCTCAACAAATTAAACTAGCAACATATGCTGATGACATTTTAGTTTTTCTCTCCAAACCACAATCTTCACTTCCAGCTTTCATGGGAGAGGTGGAAGATTACAGACTGGTATCTGGCTATAAACTAAATAGAGGTAAGTGCGAGATACTGCCCTTAACCAAATATACCTTCAAGGATGATTTTAAAATTTCTAACTTCACTTGGAATCCTAAACACTTAAAATATCTTGGCATCTGGTTCTCTCCCTCTATAAAGACATCTGCCTCCTTAACCATAGACAAATGTTCTGCTAAACTTATAACATTTATTACTAATTGGCACCCCCTTCATCTCTCTTGGTGGGGCCGTCTTGACACAATTAAAATGCTGCTAACTCCGATAGTCTTGTATATCCTTTAGAAACGTTCCGTTACCCATTCCGTCTAAATTCTTTTAGAAGGTTCATTCCATTTTGACCTTTTTACGGAATGCTAAAAAATCAAGAATAGCGTTACAGTAATTAGTAAGACCAAAATCTGAAGGCGGTGTCAACTTCCCCCATATCTCCAACTATCACAAAGCCTTTCAGCTGCGACAATTAACAAATTGGGTTACCAACCAAACTGAGGATAAACCTCTCTGGGTAGATCTTGAGACCTCATTTTAGCTCCCTTTTCATTCCAGGAATATCTCTCCATAAACCACAAGAGCTCTCTACTCCCATAATTAAGCAATCCTGTAAATTATTATCTATTACGGATGTATGACATTACAACGCATGCTTTTACCATGCATGCTGTTACAACGCAGTTTTTACAACGCATGCTGTTACAACGCATAGCGCTTTGGGGTGCTGGATAGTGAATAGTTTAATTTACTATTCCAACTCCAGTCCCCGTGGATAGTAGGGAAGGTGTTGGATAGTAAATTAAAACTATTCCCTATCCTAGAGCGCCCCCCAGTGCAATGCGTTGTAATGGTTTTCGTTGTAAAACCTGCGTTGTAGAAGGACTGCGTGGTAAAAGTTGCGTGGTAAAGGATGTTTCCCATCTATTACACCCCATTAAGTTGTACATAATTTAGACACTTCTCTTAACTCTACCATCTGGCACAATAAACAAGTTCTTCTGAACAAGAAACCTATATATTGGAAGAGCTGGAGGAACAAGGGTTTGCTCTGGGTTGATCAATTTTTTTATCAGGGCTCCCCATTTCAATTTACGCAGTTACAAGCCCTGTACCATCTACCTTCCTCTTTTAAACCTACATTTTTGTCCTTGCACAATGCAAACCTTGTTGCCTATACTAAACTCAAATCTTCACCTCCCCCACATCCCCAACCCTTCTTCCCTTGGCATAATCTTCTACTTATAACCCCCAAAGCGTCCACCATTTATTCTCGTTTAATGGCACCTCCTGAGCTTCGTGATAAGACTAAAGTGGAAATTTCGTGGGAATCTGATTTGGGAACGAACTAGACTATTTCTTTTTGGAACAGAATTTGGACGAAACTCAGGATATCGTCTAGAGCTGCCAGCACAACACAAACACTTTTCTTTATATATAACCAATTCTTTTTTATCCCTGCATACCTAAATAAAATGCACAACACAAATCTTAACACTTGCTGGACATGCTCCTCGGTCGATGCTGATATTCATCATATGTTTCATCATATGTTATTCACCTGTCCACATGTCTCTATATTTTGAAAACAGGTCTGGCATCAAATCAACACTATTTTTCACACCACACTTCCCCCCCTCCCCCACAAAACGATTTTGCTAGGCAATTAAACACCGGACTGGGACAGGGGTCAATCACACTCCCAACTATTACTTATTGATGTATTATTAGCTGTAGCCTTTTAGCAGATATCAAGGAACTGGAAAGACTCCTCTAAACTGTCTTATTTGGCTTGGTGGTATGCTGTATGCCACAACCATCGCCTTGATACAGCACTTGTTCATCTTATCTCTCTGGCTACAAAACGATTACACCTCTGGGGCCCTTTCAGAAAATTTCTAGGGTAAACCAGGAAGAAAATCTCTTTATCCGATCTCTCACAACAAGAAGTCTCCAAGCCTCCTTGAATTCCTATTGCTTGTTTACAGTTAAGCTTCATTTATCATTTCCTATAATGCCGTTTAAGATTATGTATTTTTGACATGTACTGCTACCTACATTTCTCGTGTACTTGTGACCATATTCATATCTTCTTTTATAATACCTTTTTATTATTCTAATGAATATAGTATATCATTATTACTCTTTATTGTACCTTCTTGCACTTGTGCATTAACAAGTGATTGCTTGTACGAAGCACTGTTTTTGTATGATCATATAAATATTTTTAAATAAACCTTTTCTTGAACTTAAAGAATATTTACTAGATCCAGAGAATCTTGAGGAGTACCTCCGCATGCCGGTAGGCAGCATTATTCAGGTCTGCTTCAGCGTCATCTGCTTCAGAAGTGACGTGTCAGTGCTTATACAGGTGTCCCCCCTCCCACCAATATGCTGACATCAGTTTCTTTTGTTCTGTGCCTACAATGTAGATCCAGAGAGCTACCTCAGTAATTATTTGGTCACCTTACAAAAAATGTTTGTCAACATTTTTCATCTGTGCTAGGGCATAATGTCTCCTGTAAAACCTTGAGGGTTTAAGCCTTGCAGGCATTGCTACAGGCATATGTCTGTGTCTGATCCACACTTGATTTATCTCTGGTGACTAGTATTGGTACACAGCCCCCAAGGACTGCATCAAGGGCAAGTCAGTGCACCCAAAGACGATTTGCTAGTGGGCGAGGAAGCTCCTGGCTCAGCAGCAAAGTAAGGCATCATGCCGCTCTCAGTCTTGTTCTCTGTCCTATGGAAGGTCTCAGGTCATTCCTGGAGCCGTTCCAGTGGTCAATCATCTTGCCGCTCCAGCACCTCCTTGTCGAAGTCAGGTAAGCAAAAGCACAAGAAGAAAAAGTTTAAGTGCTCTTTGGCTTCACATTCTCGGCATTGGGCTTCCAGGCCTGCTTACATACTCTACATGCAGAGTCGGTGCCAGGGTGTGCTCCGCGCTATCCTGGTGATGGAGCAATTTCAGGCCCCACGGTGCCCAGAGGTACCCTTGCTGGGTTACATTCGGTTGGTTTGTCCTCGCCAGTTAGGCCCTCTGGATCCGCCCCCTATCTTGACTAGAGTGCCATAGGTACCTCTACCCACCTGGCTCCATCCCTTTCGTCGCTGCGGGTGCCGCTTGATGATGAGCCAGTTATCATCCCGATGCTGTATCGATTCCTGCCCCACCCAGGCCTCATAATCCTCTGGACTTTCCACCTCTTGACAGGCCTTTACTTCCTGAAAGGGGAGCTGAAGAGTAGGTGGCAGTGTTGCAGTGAAGTTCGCCATCCGCTGTCGACTGAACACCACAGACCCCATTGGAAGAACCATTGCTTCTGTGGTGGCGCTGTGGTACTACACCTGGTTATGTTCCATTGGGTCCTCGGGGAATGTCCTGTCTTCACTGACTGACATGCCCTACCTATTTGGTGACAAGCCTAATGTGGTACTCAAGTTATTTTATGAGAGCAGAGTCACTGCCAGATCTCTTGGCCTCTCTCTCTCTATGCAGCTGTAACAGTCCTTCTACCTCTAGCATGGATGTGGGAGGGGCAACTTTGGGTGTCTGTAGTCCCAAACCCACCAAGTCCAACAACCTATTCAGTCCTTTCGAGGACTGGACTGTGGATCGTGGAGCCCAAAAAGAACACAGGAGCCAGTCCCAGCATTAACTGCATCTTACGGTTGCCATCCCAAGGTGTTCCCCTGTTGGCTTCACCAGTACCCCCCCCCCGCCCCCCGGCTGTTCACAAAAGTGATAGCAATGAACGCAGCCCCTCTGAGAAGCTTGAGGGTACCAATTTTCCCCTACCTCAATGACTGGCTGTTAAAGGCAGGCTCACCCCAGTCATCGTTGTGTACCTCCAGGCTATGGGGAACCTTTCTGCATTCATGAGGGTTCACCATCAACATACCAAAGCTACACCTGACTCCCTCTCAGACACATCCATTTATCGGAGCCATATTGGACACAGTGCAGTTCCGCACCTATACTGCTGAGCAATGAGTCTGGGATATTCAGGCTATTTGTATTTAAATTTATAAAGCACATTATGCTCATAGGCATCAAAGTGCTACCAACAGAAAAGGAGCTGCCGAATGAAGATGCAGTTATGTATGGGAGAGCTCAAACTTTCAGTAATGCGAGACCTATTGCATTGCAAATGCTTGTTAGATATGACGTTTGAGACAGCTTTATCTTTTGTAACTATCTATAGTTTTTGTAAAATATTCATACATGATACACATATATAGAAAGGCTTTCGACTAGTGGCTTTTATCTAGGGGCCTGTTTAATTGTCTTTCACATTTTTCTTCCACCCATCACAGCATACAGACTGGGCAGTGGGTCAGCCCATTTTCCCATAGGCTCCCTTCACTTTGAGTGACTGAAAAAGCCTGTGAACTTTTTCACTTCCACCTAAAAGATTAGTTGGAGATTTTTCAAGGGCTTGTTTTGCCCTTGCGTCATGCAAGGTGATGCAAGAGCAACACAAGCCTTGAGTCAGATGTACTATGCCACGCAGAGCCACCTTGCGTGGGTCCATGTGGCATAGTATATCTGGAGTAACGCAACCCAGCACAAGTCACTGTCTTGCATTACTCTGCCCTGGGAATGCATTCCATGGGTGGAGTGTCGGGGCTCCCACACATCCACCAATGGATTTTGGCGCATTTCCAAATTTGCTACCAGTAATAAATCTTGGAAGGCATCAAAAAGGTGCGCCATCCTAGGGGACGCGCAATGAGGAGAAAAACCTTTATTTATCCTTGTTTGTTCCGCTTTCTACATGTGCATGAGCAATCTGCAGTACACATTAAAAGAGGAAAAAGCCTCTAAGGATTCATTTTGTGCAGGAAGGTGCCCTTCAAGCACAAAAAACAATTCTGCCTGCAATGCAGGTGCCCTAGTACAATGGTGCAAGGGTGCATGCATTGGTACTAGGCTGCACTGTGTGTGCCAGTGCAAGGAGAGAGCAGGAATGCACCATATCTTAGTAGATATGGTGCATTCCTGCCCTCTCCATGTGATGCAGCACAGCAAGTTGTCTAGCTGCATTGCTCTGCGGCACATCTTTGTAAATCAGGCCCATAGTTTCTTTCTCTTTTGTAACAAATCTGGTTCAAAGTATACATCATATCATTGTGGCTGCCTGCGATTTGAGTTCTTGGTTAGGCACTGATTTATTTCTCTTTCCTTCACAAATAATAATAAAATCCGAGCGCACAAATAAAAGGCTTATTATGTTAAATATATAAATCACCACTAAAAGAGCCGCATCAATGAATGTTTTAGAAAGGTACATTTTGTATTGCATGTGGCAGCCAAGTCTGGTGACTGTTTTTTTTTTTTTTTTTTGCATAGGCTTCTGCTAAAAATATTTCAAAATAAGTAATCATCGCACAAGCTTCCAAGGCCATACTAAGTGGCTTTGTCAATAGTTTCAATTGCAGTTGGCATAATATTGTTTTTCAACAAAGTCAATATTTTGTTTCTGCCTCAAAATGATATCTATATTTTCACAATGTTTTCTTGGCACTAATGTTACTTTAAACAGTAATGTTGCTATGAGCATTGACCTATTGCCTCTTCTGTGTACATCACATTTATTTTTCTGGTTTCTATGTTACTTATTGCTTTCAACTGTTTGCTTAGCTCCATAAATTTAACTTCTCACAGGAACAAGAATTGACTGTCTAAGCAATTCAATTGCATTGAGTTGTACAAAGTTGGAAAATGCTTTATGTATACACTTGGTGCCCATCAGGGTGTTCTTGTTGCTGTTTAAATTCTACCAGCAAAATGGTGTGGCGGGCTTGTGCCCCATTTTGCTGTTCAAATAGTTGATCTTTTTACAAGTGATACTCACTGCTCCACACTCTTCACCTTGTCTTTTTGAGACACTCTCTCTTTCTTGGAGAGTTTTTGTTTACCAATGATCTCCCACTCTACAATAAACACCACTTATGGCCTCCCTTTCGAGCCCCACGAGTCATGTGACTAAAAACAACCCATCATTGGCCACAAAGACACTAATGGCCAGCCAGAAGACCATGCACTCTATGAATTCGCAATCCACTAATGGCTGACTTAAACACTGACATGCTTAAAGTGGTTTCCCTCAATGGCAAGGACTTAGCCACCCACAAACATAGAAAATCTGATGATTACTGCCACTCTCTCAAGGCCGACTTGGTCATCTTACAAGAGACTAAAATTGGATCTAAAGAATCCCTATCCATG
This sequence comes from Lissotriton helveticus, assembly GCF_964261635.1. Taxonomy (NCBI): domain Eukaryota; kingdom Metazoa; phylum Chordata; class Amphibia; order Caudata; family Salamandridae; genus Lissotriton; species Lissotriton helveticus. Next base: position 877,463,778 of record NC_136071.1, on the reverse strand, counting down.
TGCTTGAGGTGGGTGAATGATATCACCTGCTCCCCTGCAATTTCCCCAAACATGGGGTTTTCACACTGATCTCCAAGACTTTTGGAGCTTGACAAAAATGGCGTTGGCTACTAACACATCTACAGAACTCCACTACAGAATTGTATGCAGTAAACATATGTGCCTCTACCACGGAAGACCCCAAATTCTGGGACAACCTCTCCGCTAAACTCACACTCCTCCCTCCGAGAGCGCTGATTATTCTTGGTGATGACTTTAACCTCCTAAGGGACCTCTTCCTGGACAGACAATCTGCCTTTAGATACTGAACTCTGAAATCCCATGAATCACTTCATTACCTGTGCTCGACTCACAAGCGAGCAGATGTCTGGAGGCTCCACAATCCCTCTGGTAGCAACATTACATTCCCCCTCACCCGTAACACCTTCTCTAGAATTGATTACCTTCTAGTAGACTCCAATCTCCCTCAACATGTTCACTCAGCTTCTGTAGAACCCATCACTATCTCAGATTACGCTACCATCTCTATAACTCTCCAGTTCCTCCCAACTCCTCCAAAACTAAGACCTGGTCCATGAACCTAGAGATTCTGAAAGACCCCAACATCGTGAAGGAGCTCCACAATGAGCGATCCCAAATCATCCAGATAAATAAAGACTCAAAATGCTCTCCCGTAAGCCTTTGGGACTCACTGAAAACCGACTGCAGAGGTCTCAATATAAGCCGAATGTCCCAGACAAACAAGCTAGTTAAGTCTTCTCTAGATCCATTAACAACTGAGATTAAAGTCAAAGAGCAAACCTATAGGGAAACTAATGACCCAGATGATCACAACAAATTACAAACTTTGACAAAAGCAATTCTTAAGGTTTTTCAGCACTTATATTCCAATTCATATTCCCCATCGGTTTACACTCCACTTGCTGCCTGCTTAGAATTTTTACACATTTTACCAAGTTCAAGAATTTTCACCTGCAAACGATTATCACTGGCCAGATCAATTTCCAGAGAAAGTTTTATTCAAATCATAAAGACTATCCTATCCAAAAAGGCACTGGGACAGGATGGTTTTCCAGTTGAATCGTACCAAACTTTTTTTTCACATTATTATTATTATTTTTGATATATTTAAAGGAAATTTGCAACTTAAGCAGTACATTACAATCTGGTAACATGTAGATGTCATCTGCTTTACCCCACAAAATCATTTTATGCAATCTAGTTTATATTCTCCCCCCCTGCCCTTCCCTCCCCAACATCCACATCCCATCCCTCCCAGTTAGTCTAGGAAGAATAGCAAATCAACTAGAAATATGAAAGTTCTCGGTTGTGATCGTACGTGAGTCCAGAGTTCAGTGGAGTAATACATTTGCGTTGTCAAAGGTCTACCTCTCCCCAACGTAGGTACTAGGTACAGCATATCCCTCCTGTCACGATCCCACCTCCCTCATAACCCATCCGAGCAGCATCCCTTCACTACATTCCTATATACTTCAGCACTCGCGCGTCTCAAACATCCTGTACAGCCTCAACCTGTTCCCCATCATCCACGTCATCCTCCCCCTGCTTCTCTGTAAGGTAAGCTATCAAAGGACCCCAGATATCCCTCGGCCAGGATTTCAACGGTAGTTGTTCCGCATATACATGTAAGTATTCTTGCCAGGTGGACATGTCTTGGATCCAGCCCTCGAATTTAGGTGCTCTGCCCCTACCCCACCTGTACGCCACCTGTCTACGGCCCAGGAGTAGTCCCATAAGCAATAGTTTTCGATGCTGTGTTTGAATGTCTCCTACCAGCCCCAGCAAAGCTGTGATGGGATGCAATGGCACGGGGATACCCAGCATGTCAGTCAGTCCCCTAGTGACCTCCTCCCAAAAGACTGCAATCTGGGGGCACGTCCATGCCAGGTGAATGAAATCAGCTGGACTCTGACCACATCGAGCGCATTTATCATTATCAGGGAGACGGAGCTTGTACAGGCGCGCTGGTGTGTGGTATATGCGATGCAGGAATTTGTAATGTATTAAACGCAGCCTACTACTTCCCGATACCGAGTCTGTTTGCAAGCAGGCCTGTTCCCATTGTTCATCTGTGAGCGGGACATCCAAGTCTTTATACCATTCAGTCCTAGCCCTGACTACAGATTCCGGAGGGGCTGCCCTCACTCGGGCATATAGCATGGAAGTAACATGCGCGGGGGCCCCCGGTTGAAGTAGGAGGTGCAGGGAGGTGAAGATTTCCGGTTCTGACGGGAACTCCGGAGTCTTGGCACGCACGCTCTGCCTTAGTCTGGTATAGAGAAAGAGGTCCATAAAGGAGCACGGGGCCTCCCCAAAGAATTGATCCTTGGTTCAGAATTTGCCATCTAGGTATAAATCGCCCCAGGTCACATAATGTAATTTATCCAGCAGATTCCGGCAAATCTTCTCAGTGGTAACTGGCAACAGGAGACAGTGCTTTAACGGGATTCTGGGGGAATATAGTTGGGGTTCTCCTTCGGCCATGGCCAGCCAGTGTAGGGCTTTGACGGTGCAATCCACAGTGGTGGCGTCTCTGTCCCGCTCCTTATAGGGTACAAACATGTATCCCGAGGGCGGGGTCGGCGCCATGTGGCCATCCTCCACAGCCAGGTGAGGCATATAAGGGGGAGGGTGAAACCAATACACAGCAAAGTGTGCCTGGGTGCTATAATAATATTGCTCCAAATAGGGTACATCAAATCCCCCATATAGGTACCGTAGAGTAAGGGTGTTAAGCTTCAGGCATGCCTGTTTAACCCCCCAAATGAGACGGATTAGTTGTGCACGCAGCGTTTTAAAACAGTGTGCACCCGGGTGGTAGGGGATGTTGATAAATAAATATAGAAATTTTGGGACTATAACCATTTTTATCAGGGATATTCTCCCAGCCATTGAGAGGGGGAGTTTGAGCCAGCTCGTAGTATTATCCGTCACCTTGGTCATGGCCCTCCCTTAATTCGTCCTCATCAAGGCTTCCTTATCCCTCGTGATGTATATGCCAAGGTATTTAAAATCAGCACTTATCCATTGCAACGGGTAGTCGAGGGGATGAGGGAGAGTGTGCTCAGTAAGGGGAAAAATCGCGGACTTGCTCCAGTTGATTTGGACTCCCGCAATAGCACCAAATTTGGTTATTTCTTGCAGAACCGGGTTTAGGTTTTCCCGTGGCCTGTGAATGTATAGCGTGATATCGTCCACGTACAGCGACACCAGCACTTGCCTTGAGGGGTATATGAGGCCTCTATGATTGTGGTGCTGTCCCAGCTTGGCAGCCAGGGGTTCTACCGCTATAGCAATGAGTACAGGAGATAGGGGGCATCCCTGCCTGGTCCCTCTAGTTATGGCAAAAGAGTCAGAGCGTGTTCCGTTGAGGAGCACCCTTGCACAAGGCGCCGTGTAAAGCAGTCGGATCCAGCCGAGGAATGACTCTGGCATTCCCATGTAAGCCAGAGTGCCTACCACATAGTCCCATTCTACTGAATCGAATGCCTTGGTGGCGTCTAGGAAGACACCCACCGCGTCACTTCTTGGGTCAATGTCTTGGATAATGGCAAGTAGGGTCCGCAGGTTATGGGTAGTGGCCCGGTTGGGCACGAAACCTGGTTGGTCCGGCGGCACCAGTCTTTCCAACAGGAGATTCAATCTAATGGCAAGGACCTTGGCCAATATTTTGGTGTCGCTATTAAGGAATCATACAAAACTTGTGCCCCTACAATCATTGACACACTAGACTTGACCCTATCCTACTTCGCAATGTCCTGCTCTGTCATTGGGACCGCCTCTAAAGACATCATCATGGTCATACCAGAGAACGAGAAGGACCATACAGATCCCAAGAATTTTAGACCTATATCCCTCATAAACATGGAGGCACAACTATACGGAAAGTTCCTAGCAAACCGCTTTGCCCCCTTTCTCCCCGAACTAGTCCACTCCACTCAATCGGGCTTCATCAAAGGGCGCCTGGCCAGTGACAATATCCGCCTCTTTGTCTTTGTCATTGATAAAGACTCCAACCCCCTATCCCTAAAGCAACAGCTATAGTGTTAGATACTGAAAAGGCTTTCAACAAAATCTCCCGGCCATACCTCAAAGTCGTACTCTCGAAACATAACCTAGGGGAAGAATTAATTGCGATGACCGTGGCCCTATATTCAAACCCATTAGCTAGAATTAGAATTAATGGAGCCTGTCCCACCCTTTTACATTACAGCAAGGAACCAACCCATTAAGGAGACCCCCCTATTGCTTTTATGCTTCCTACCTTGCCATCAGCCGTCTCCTACTAATGTAAAATAAGTCACTCTGCATTCAACGATACTCCATATAAAACAGCTTCACAGGCAGGTTACATTTTTATATTTACAGAATACCCTGAACAGCCATCACTGCAATATTAATTTGTATCGACCATTTCTATTTCTTCTCAGGCTACTCCCTGAATAGGGACAAAACCAAGATTTTGCCTCTGAATATCCATTGCAACCCATCTCTAGTTGGCTCATTTATCTTCCAATGGAAACCCAACATCAAATTTCTTGGAAAATTGTTTTGTAAGGACTTGTCTGAATGTATCTGTATCAATGAAAACAAAACACTAAGTAAAATAAAGCATTTACTATCCACATGGCCACTAAAACATATTTCCTGGTGGGGGAGTCTTGAAACCCTCAGGATAATATTGTCACCACTGATCTCTCACGATTTCTTCTCTAGAATTGACAAAGTAGCATCCAACTTCCTTTGGGAGAATAAAAAACACAGAATTAGGCATAGACAACTGTGAAAACCCCCGAAACTTAGAGGTTGTAACTTCCCAAACTGGTATACCTATCAAAACTGCATACCTAGCAACCCAAGGCTCACAATGGTTCGAAACCAACCCATTAAAAAGCCCATTTGGCTGCCATCCTTTTCAAAGCTAACTACCCTGATTATGTCACACCATCCCCACAATCACTCCAGGAACATCCTTAAGGACACAATATCTACCATGCTGATCAATGGACAGAGCACTAGCAACTAATATCTGCAAATTGTTCTTTATTTCTTTGTGGAACTATTAAAAAACTAACTATGAACCCAATTCGGCAACCAAAGGAATATTAACAATATCAGACCTTTATGGAAATTCTGATCCTCTTTCATTCACCTCCCTACAACTGAAGTATGATCTTTTGAACATGGATTTCTATTTATTTTAAATTAAAGCCAAAATATCTAAACTTGGTGCCCTTCACAAGTCAGCTCTCCTACGTAACATACAACTGACTCTCAGGAATGGTCATGCTGATTCCAGTTTCTATAGCATACTTACTACTACTAGGAACCCATGTCAACCCCCAATACCACAGAAATGATCTAATCACCTTTCCTCCAAAGGAATTACCCCCATTCTCCAGTGAGGAGACTTGGTAAATTTTTTTATCAAACTTACTCAAACACAAACTAATTCCCTTGTTGTGGGGCTGAGCCTTGCATTTACACTGTGTTAAGTTGGCATGAGCTTATTAAAAGTTTAAACGCCATTTTTCCTTTCTGCTGCCTTTTGCACACGGCACACTATAATAGGAGTCTAGCAGGGTGTTTTGCTTTACACGAGACTAATATGTTTTTCTATATTAGCAGCCTTGCTTGGTAAGCTTTGTCTGAACAGTGAGTGCTGAGGCCTTCAACGTTATTTCAACACAGTGGTTGTTGTTCGGACTGATCAGCGCACGTTCTAGACGTAACATATATGCAGCTGTGGCCACCTCTGATTTTTGCGCGTTTAATAATGCACTACGTAGGCATGATCACACACACTTGGAGAACATTTGCACGCGGAGAGCTGGTGCGGAATCTGATGTGATCCATTTCTGCTAAGTACCAGAGGTATGGGGCCGCTCTTGTAATCCCAAGAGACCTTCTGTAGATATAAAATAACCTACTAGCAAGGGAGGGTGAAATATAGGTATATTTTAAACCTGTTTCCATTTAGCATTGTAACATGCTTTCTCCCTTTGTATTTTATGGAATAGTAACTATGCTGATAATCTTGTTGCTTATAATATGTCTGCTTGTATTAGCTAAGAAACTGCGCATGAGAACACAGCACTAGAAATAAATATTTCAAACTTGCACGTGTCTTTTTTACTTCCTGTTTTGGACTGGTATGAGAGTATAACGAAAGAGTGTTCATGTGTTCCACATTGCCTGAGGTAATCTAAGTTCCATGTTCTGGGTTGTCTAATCATTGGTGTTATGGAAGAGCCAATGAGATACTGATGCTAGTCTGGTAGGGGATATTGGGTACTAAGGTGAGTTTTGGTACACCCTAATTCACTGAGGTTCTAAGTCTCTATGCACAGTTCTGTGTAGGAGCAGAATCCCTGCTACATGGAGCCCATACGATGGTGGTCTTATTACATGACGCTTGAGTTGTACTTCTATCAGTCCTTAGCCCCTTTACTATTGTTTCCGGATAACGGTAGTGTCGGACAAACCTACCTATAGTTACATAGGTCTTTTCAAGCTTGAATCTTTCAAAACGATTTCCTTTTGAATTACTACCCAGTTGTGCTATTTTGTTTTACATTGTACCTTTTATTCTCTGTGTCACTATGGCTAATGTTGACATACCGCAGCATAGTCGCATTGTGGTCCGCAATTATTTGCAAGCTTATAACGTTGGTTTGGAGGGCTTGGCAGTTATTTTGGTGGTGAGTGCTACGGTTGCTTACCCGTTTGAGATTTTCTACTCATGGGTGACATTTCCTGCAGTGGATGCGGCTACTCAGGTGTTTAACACTTACACTCACACTGCCGTGCCTGGGGAATATGTCCCTTATAGGACACAGGAGGTTCCGATTTGTGCATGGCAGCACCGAGTTTGGTTTGATGGCGCCCTTCCCCACAGTGTAACGGCGGCTAGATTGGGTCCTTTGTCCATTCCGGGCGCTTCTTGGGCGGTTTTGGCTGGATTCATCCCGCATCCTCGTGGTGGGCAAGTTGCCGTTGCAGAATTACGGACCCTATATAACTCTTCTATTAGCGTTATTTGGGCCCTTGTTCAATATATAACCCGCAATTTCCAGGGCGAGGCCCCTGGTGTTGCGGCACTTCCAGCTGGACCGAGCGGAATGAAGCTCCGTCCTGTGATAGTCAATGCAGTAATGGGCAAGCGTCCCCAGGATAAGGATGATATGCCTTTTTGACTTGCCGAGAAGTTTGACCAGCTTGAAGCATTATTTCCTAATTCGACTCCCGTAGAAAAACACAGGATTCTTACAATTAGTCTACCCAAGGACTTGGTACCAGAAGCCGGTGACTGTGAGTCATGGGGTAGGATTTTTGTGGCAGTGTACACGAGGTGCTTTGCACTCCGTCAATGGCTGTCCTTCGACAGTCATTAGGCGTGTTCAAGATGAACATGGACTGGAGGCTGCGGTTGAATTGGGAATGAGACTCGTGGGCTCATTTGATGTAGTTTCCGATCTGGTCCTTTCTAATATAAAGAGAGATGCGGTGAACTTTTAAGTGGCGAATGCCTTACGCGAGGTCCCCGATGCGACAAACCCCGACAGTTACCGAGAATTATTACAGCGACTTATAAAACCATTGGCCGCAATAGTTTAGGTGTCAAGCCCTTTTCTGCTAAAGATAAAAAACAAACTCAGGGTGCGAAGTCTGAAACGGGCGTTCAACCAACAGCTCCAAAGAAAAATTGGAACAGAAATAAAAAACTGGGGAAACAGCAACAGAAACAGGAGTCCCGTCCCCCATCACCAGTGCCTGAGTCTACTGAGCGCGTTTATGATTTGCGCGACCGCACTACGATTAAGTCGCTTGATAGATTTAGAGTTCCTGATCAACGCTCTCCTCGTTCTTTACAGGACACATTGGCCTCTTCGTCCGGTGATGGAAGCGGCGGCAGAGGTCAGGGTGGCCAGCAGATTCGCGACCAGCCCCGCCCAAAAGACGGAAAAGACAAGCAGGACGATTCTTCACAGAAAAGACCCCAGTTTCAGAAAAAGAAAGTTGCTGCTTTAACAGCGAGATATGCCACAGATAGTGAGAACGCAGCTTTGGAATCAGACATGGGCGCTGACGTTGTTGTTGGACAGCGCGGCGGAGATTACCAGAGTGCGAGAGGCCCTGCGTCCACTACTGAAGGTGACAGCGACTGATCAATATGTTGTTGTAGAGACAGCTGATACTAGAGTAGCTCCCCCTGATAGGCTTTTTGAAACTGTCCTTTTAATTGAAGGTGACATACAACGTACCATAAAAGGGGTGTTTTGGGAAAATCTTACAACTACCTATGACATTTTGTTAGCGGAGGCCTTTTGTTCTCGCAGCTCTGAGAGGGGAGGAGGTAATCCTCCCTAGTTTGGCGCACACAGTCTCAAAGGAGCATGCGCTGAATTTCGCAGAAGAGTGGGCTAAGGCCCTTGCGCTGGCTCTGTACCGTACTCACTGTGGTTGGGATACATTTTCCCCACACCACGAGATTCCCTTATAGTCTGTGCCACAGCCTCAACCTCAATATCCTATACGGCGTGAAGCGAAGGCTTCCGTGGCGGAAATCCTTGAACAATTAGAATATCAAGGTGTGATTGAAACTTGTGTGTCACTGATGAATAACCCCCTTTTTACTGTGACCAAGCCTGACGGTTTGTACCGTTTGGTATTGGATTACTGGCATTTAAACTTGCATTGCCGAACCTGTGCGGTACAGAATACCCACGGCTCTGCTTTAGTAGATGGTCTTGTGCGCAAGAGGTTTAAAACCACACTTGACATATCCAACGTTTTTTTTGCCCACAATTTGTCAGGACTGAGTTCCCAGTGGACCAGTTTTACCAGTGGCGGCAAATAACGCCAATTTAAATCCCTGGCCATGGGCTATAAGAATAGTCCGGGTGTGTTTGTACCCCGCATTGTATCTCTTTTGGAGAGAGTTGACCTAGATGCGTGTTCGTATGTGGATGATATATATCTCACAGACGATGACATTTGGGCGCATCTGTGTCGCGTTGAGCGCATTATTTGTAATTTTGCGGACTTCGGTTACAAATTCAACTTTGAGCTCAACAATGAAGGTCGAGGTTTAGCTCCTCACTTCTTGGAGAAATGCGCACAGCTGCGCACTCCTACAACACTGAAAAATTTACAGTCCCTGCTGGGATTTTTGAATTTCGGGTGTACATATATTCCCGAATATGCCCAGCATATCAAGCATGTGTATGCTTTGATACAACCTACTTTTACCAAATCATGCTGGCTTACTGAACATTCAGCCATTTTGCAATCTTTGCAGGCTGATCTTCTAGAATATAAATTCTTTCTGACTCGTGATAACCACACCAACCTGGTGATAAGAATCATCCCTGGGCGGTGGGTTTCACATACCTTACTTTTAACGAAGGTGACACAGTGCCTATCGCTTACAAGTCACACTTGTACACTTCGGCTGAAATGCGGTTTTCCAAGTTTTGGCAGCAGTGCAAATGGTGATTCTTAAGGAACGTGCACTGGCGCAGGGAAAATGCATGTTGGTTGTTACCCCGTATCCTGCACTAGAGGCAGTGACGAAAGCTAGTGTACCAAATTCTAAAGCTTTGCACCCATGGTGGATACAATGGGCTGCATCATTGACGTCTCCCGATGTCACATTTGTTTTTGATGCCTCCTTGCAGTCACAAGTGTTTTTGCAGTATGAGTTTGTTCATCCTGCACCATTGACTATGCAGCCTTTGGAGGATTTCCATTGTATCATTTACACTGATGGTTCAGCGAAAGTAGCACATGGGTTTAAGCACGCATACGTTTCACCTTGCGCCATTGAGGTAGGTACCATGGTGAAGGATGAGTTCAATTCCAATGTCGTGCATACGTAGACATTAGGGGACTGTACCGCACAATTGGCAGAGCTCCGTGCTCTGATGCTTGCATTGGATTACGCTGATCCTAGTGTGACTACTCTTATTGTGAGTAATTCTTACTACTGTGTCCAGTCTTACAATGAAAACCTATTCTTTTGGATTTTCGTGATTCCAAGGGTAGCACAATAAAACATAAAATGATCTGGGTTCGAGTGGCTGAACTTAAAGAGCAGCTACCACTCATGTATGTAATTCATACTCTTGGTCATCAACGTGTGGGAGTTCACGCTGTTGGCAATAGTTTGGCAGATGAGGCCGCAAAAACAGCAGTATCGACATATTTGGTTGCAGCAGTTATACGTTCCAAAAGTAAGATTGATGATGACATCTTGGCGGCTGTGGCCGCTACTGAGAAGGGAAGTAAATATCCTAAAGGGTTCCGTTCAAAGTATTCTTATCATTTGAGTCCTGATAAAGTTCCTTATGTGAAAATTTATAGGCACTGGCAGGAACTGGCTGGCCCATCTCAATAGCGTGCAACGTGCACTTAATAATCTCCCTAGAAAGTCTCTGGGTGGGCGGACCCCATACAAAATGCTCTTTGGTTTCAAAATGTTCGTCCCGGACCTTGAAGGTCCAGGCGGCGGTTGCTGCACCCTTTGACGTAGATGAACATTGTCATGTTTTATAGAATCTACAAGAGACGAGAGACAGTCTTGCAAAGGACTACTTGCCCTCCACATCTGATGCTGCGTTGCAGATTCCACTAGTTGGCTGGCTACCCTGAGTTGGAGAACTAGTTCGAGAGAAGATCGAAAACAAGAAAGAGTTTGGTCCCTCATATCGAGCTCCAGTTCCTGTACTTGGCGTGCAGGGCACAAGAACAGTCATTTTACCACCACTTCCAGGTCGTAAAGAAAAAAGGTACATCTCCATTGACAATGTCAAACTACACAGAGTGGCCGATTCATCTTAGTATGACACCAGCAGTCTCCTGTCCATCTTTTTTGAGACATTCAGTTTTGGCCCCGGCTCCTAATACCATGCCTGACGTTGCCCTCGAGATGCCTGCAGTTTCCAGTCTTTTGTTGAGTTCTCCACCTGATGCTCGTCTTGATGAGACTGAGTATACTTACCCCACAGACTTATCAATGCCTGATTTGCAAACTTGTTTGGCTACAGAGTCCAGATTTTCATTTGAAACTGACTCTCACACATCGAAGAACCCTTCAAAAGTTTCTGTTTTTGCAACATGGTTTAAAAAAACATTTTTTGATTCCCCCTTGGATATACATTTGGTTGGTGCTTTTTTCAATGTACTTGTTCGTGTCAATTGGATTTGTGGTGTATTTTTTCCGCCTTGTCAACGGACACTATGTTGAAGATAGAACATGTATTCGACATATTAATGGAATATTGGCACCCCACTCCTCATCACACAGATTGAAAAGAGACCTGGCTTTTGTTAACATTACTGCTTGGCCCGTCTTAGATGGGATTGTGTGGGGTGCTATTAGATTTCAAATCCACAGACCCACAGAGTTTATTAATGTCCCAAATGTTCTAAGGGTTTCTATGGGTGATGTGATTAAACAAAATACACGTTCTGATGATTGGGATGTTCAGGCCGTAGAAGCTTTGTTTTCTGATTTGAAATATTATGCTGCCTTTGATGCTGAAGATCTGTATTTAGATTCTGCAAATTATGGTGATTTTTTCGTTATCAACACTTTGGCAATCACTACCTGCATAAGGCTAACACCAGGAGGAATATGGTTAATTATACGCAATGGGAACATTGTCCCGCTCCTGTTGCAGGCAGCTCCCCTTCTCCTTTAAAGAGATTTACTTACTTTACTGATTTTAATCAGTCAAATCCCAATGCATTTTATTTTTAAATGACCGAAAAGTCCACTTCCAAGGTTAGACTTACCTACACGAAATTATTGTATTCGAAGTCCTTTCTAGACCAATTGGCTGTTGGAGGCTATGAACTGTGGAAGGATACAGTTGATCTTAAATCTGTTTGGGGTTCTAAAAGTTGGCAAGTGCAAGGCACTGAGGCTTTGCATCGTGCATGTCTCATCCCGAACCATATGTTGTTTTTGAATTCTACAATTTCACAAACAACTTGCTTTGGATTGGCTACTACTGAAAAATGGAATGCTCCTTCTTTTCCTGAATTAGAAGAATACTCTGGTTGGGATAATAATACCAATTTTTCAATTAGACACTTACAGACGCTGTTACTGAATTCTACCTTTAATATATCCAGTTTGGATCCTAAGGGTTGGTGGCTGTGGCACAAAAGTGCAGATTCGTGCCAGCATCGTTTTTTGGGTTTAGCTCAAGGCTATACACAGGTTAGAGTGGATCCCCGTTTTGAGAGTGGCCATTCTGTGACTACCTATTCTGTAGGCAAATTATGTCAGAGTTGGCTCAAACATTCCACTTTAGCGTCAGTTAAGCTGCATTTATCTAAATTGACTGACAATGTTGATCTGAATGATTTTGTCAATGGCCCGGCTTCCGGCAGATCCAAAAGGTGGATATATGCTCTTTACAACGAAGTTTGGAAACTGTCCCAGATTGAGGCTGCTTCTCGCGTTAGGGCAATAGATCAAGCAAATTTAGAAAAAGTGCTAGCTGTTGTGGATAACAGCATTAACACGCTTTCTTCCCGCATTTACACATTAGATAATATCGTTTCGTCTATTGTTGATATTGTGCAAGATGATGTGTCTGTTTGTACCATGGTCAAAATCAATTGCGTTCTATTATGCAGTTTGCCTGGACTTTGCAGACATTGAAATCAGGAAAAGTGCCCTGGCACTACAAGAATACATCATCTCTGTTTGCCCCTTTTAATTTGACTGAAAAGCAACGTTTTATGTCTATGAAGGATGCAACTTTTTCTATGTTACATATTGAAAAGTTAGAACCGTAACCATTTTCGGTGGCCGAAACAAATTCAGCTGTGTGGCTTATCCATGGGCTGATCACATTGCCTTTCCCCCTTTTCAAATTCGAGGCCTGCATGAAGTACTACGCAATTGGCAGATATGAGCCTCTAGGCCCCGCTTATCTTCATGATGCTTGGTCAGTACCATTTACCTATAGGTGCCTTAGGGAGGGAAAAGAGGTTCATTTGAATGGAGAGGATTGCACTACAACACCAGATCACTCATTAATGTGTAGAAATATCCAATTGCATGGCTCTTGTAATCAAAATGAGCCGCATTTAGCCTGTATTTTAAAAGGTACACCGGCACCTGCTATCATAGCCACATTCACATTACAAGCAAACAGTAGTTATTTACTTTTAAACAACGAAGATTGTTGTGAGATGGTATTAAAATTATGAATGCTCCAAATATGTGATAAATCCATATGTTTATTCAAAGATATGCAGAGGAAGCACAGCACGTCTGTTGCGATGTAGATCTTCAGTACAAAAACAGTTTTTCATGGAATCTGGCACCCAACATGTAAGATGCAGGCATGCATCATACATTCCAGGCTCCAGCAACCAGAGAACATGAATAGACATAGAAAACATAAACGAAATAAATAAAGAATGTAACACATCGTATCCCTAAACAAATAAGATATTAATTTAAATACCTACTGGGTATTCTTTTTGGTATAACACTATCTTTAACTCTAGAGGCAATTGAGAAATCACTTTGTACCAAATTGTTAGGACATTTTTTGAAATTGTAAACCGATCTTTCCTGGTTATTATCAGAACAGGACATTTGAGACTTATGCAGCTTGTAAATATCAGTACACTTAGCGACTCTACGAACATTCCAAACTCTTCCATCTTGAGTGACTACACTATTTTTAAAAACCTTAACCACTTTGATGGGAGGAAAAAAATTAGAAAACCCTTTGACAAGAAAACCAGGTTTTTTAATTCTCACCCATTCTCCCACCACAAAACCAGGAACTATGACATTCATTTTTGAATCAAACAAGATCTTCATTTTCTGTTGTTTATCTTCAACACATTTGGCAATACATTCCAGATCAACAACAGAACTGTTTTTGTTTAACTTTTTAATCCACCAGGGACAAATATCAGAGGGTGATTCTCTTCCCTTTAGAAGCTTGAAAGGACTCACACCAGTGACTGAGTGAGGTGTGATGCGATATGTCCACAACCTTTTCCTCACGACTTCCAACCAATCACCACCAGATGAATTCACACTGTTAATACAATCCTTAAGAACTTGGTTGAAACGTTCCACTTGACTATTTTCCCTTGGCTCATATAAGGACGTTGTATGATGTTTAACATTACAACTCTTAAGGAATTCTTCAATGTCAGAAGAAACAAGTTGTGTACCGTTGTCCGTGACAAATGTTTCCGGGAAACCTTCCCTAGCAAAAATCTCCTTCAAGAATACAATAATTACTTGCGATGATGCATTTCCAACAAACTTCACCTCGGGCCATTTCAAGTGATAATCAACCATGACCAAAGCATAACGAGCATTTAAGGGCAAATGTTTGAAAGGACCTGAGATATCAAATGCTATCTTCTGCCAAGGAAACTTAGGCCAACTCACAGGCTTAAGAGGAGCAGAGGACAGATGAAGCATTTTATCACTACTAATACAGTGTGAACAGTCTATCACCATTCTGTCCACCATTTTATCAATGCCAGGCCACCAAAAGTTTTCCCTAACTAGGCGTTTCATAGAAGACATACCTATGTGACCTTGGTGAGACAGTAACAAAATTCTCTTCTGTAATGAACAAGGATGATTTTTTTTACCAGCTTTAAACAAAAGACCACCAAACTCTTCAATCTCAGAAGAAACTTGACAAAAAGGAGCCAAATCTGCCGAAATACATTTATTATTCGGCCATCCTACCCTTACATAGTCAAAAATCTGCTGGCACACAACATCCTTATTCAATTCTTCAAACCACTCTTCTTCACTTAAAGTTAAAAACTCTTGAGAAACACAATCACCAATAGAAGCAACAACATCAACATCTTGTTCAATACTTGAAACATTATCATCATTACAGGGTAATCTCAAGAGAAAGTCAGCTGTGACGTTACTTTTCCCAGGTACATAAACAATTTCAAAATCATATTCCTGAAGACGTGAAGATAACCGAGCTATCCGCGCTGTGGAATTCCATCCACCTCCAGGAGATAAAATACCCACCAGCGGTTTGTGATCCGTCCTCAATATGAACCTATTTCCCCACACATAGTTTCTAAAATGTTCCACTGCCCAAATACAAGCTAGCAGCTCTTTTTCAATAGAAAGAATACCTTCTTTCTGTGGAGGATAAGGTCCTGGATGCAAACGCAACACACCACTCATCTTTACCTGAACACTGACTCAGAACTCCTCCAATCCCATACAGACTTGCATTCACAGTAATAATGCATTTTTTATTAATGCAAAACAATTTTAAAGTGGAAGCATTAATAATCTCATCCTTAATCTGCTTAAAAGCCAAGATCTTGTTTGTCTGTCCAAATAAATTTGGCAGAATTCCTGTTCAACTCTCTGAGCGGTTCCATTTTGTTAGCAAACTTTTGAATACATTTGCTGTAATACTCGCATAAACCCGCAAAAGAGAGTAACTTTTCCTTATTATCAGGAGCTGGCGCTTTCACAATGGCATCCACAAGATTTTTCTTTGGAACAACCCCTTCTCCAGAAAGAGTATGTCCCAAATACTCGACCGATTTACAAAAAAATGTACACCTGCTAGCTTTAATCGTTAATCCATATTGTTCTAATCTGGAACTCACCTCCTTAAGGTGAGTGTGATGCTCAGAATCATTCTTAGAAAAAATAAGTATGTCGTCTTGGAAACACTTGACAAATAATCCTAAATCTTTAAATATATGATACATAGCTCTTTGAAAGACCGAAGCGGCCGAAGCCAAACCAAATGGCATTCTCCTGAACTGAAATAAACCATGTTGGGTGATGAAGGCTGTAAATTGTTTTGAGTCTTCAGTAAGCTCGATCTGGTGATACGCAGACCTTAGATCCAATGTTGAAAACACACAAATCTATTTAGAATTATGTTGAGATAACATTATAACATGTGAGAATGGAAAAATTAAACTATACACTGTTTTATTTTTTTACAGAAAGTTGTAATTTGTCTTGAGAAAGGCGCTGGTCGCCGAAACGCGTCGACACACAACTGACTCTTTTATGTTTACCAATTTTTTATGTGATTATTGATATATACTTAATTTTCATGAAATGTATATTTTTTAGCTATTGTTTATGTGTTTACAATAAAATTGTGTAACTATTTGGAAACTGTTCACTCATTTCGTTGGTCCTTGTATCACTGTGTATTTATTTTATAATTACTGCCTAGGTAGTTTTGTCCACTGAAAACACACACGCACCATCCAACATACACAGCATTTCATTATTATTGGGAAGTGGGTGACAATCGGTAACCAAATTCTTATTAAGTGCTCTTAAGTCCACACATAACCTAATACTTTTATCCGGTTTAATTGCTAAAACAATGGGCGAAACCCACTCTGAAGACTCCACCTCCTCAATTATGCTTTCCTTCAAAATTGTATCTAACATATCTCTAAGCTCATTCCTAATACTAATAGGAACCCCTCTAAGCTTTTGTTTAACCGGAACAGTATTAGGTTTAACCTTAATTCTGTGACTGAAACCATTCAATTTTCCCAACTTGTCAGAAAAAACTTTTGGAAAAGATTGTGAAATTTCAGTGGGCATAGGTAATATACTAGTCTTCCCCTCAGATACAGCAAGAACTGACACAGGATCCTTTAACCTGGGATTTAACGTAACTCCTAACTTTGCTTGATCCCTCCATCCCAAAACATTCACACCTTTCCATGCAACATATAGTTTGATAACCGCAGAACTGCCTTTGATGGTAATAAGAACCTCCTTAAAACCAATAAAATTGATTTTAGATCCATCAAAGTTATAAGCAATGATATCTGGTTTACATAAAGTATTGATATCCACTAGGTCTCCAAATGATTCAATACAATATTCATGAGTAATGATAGTCCACGGGGAACAAGAGTCCACCATAAGTTCTAAAACGTTCCCCAAAATATTTACAAGACTTTTCGGAGATGATAAGCTATCAGCTTGTGCAATATCAAATGATTCTTGTACGGATACAACAATACCAGATTCTCTAATGTCTGGGTCATTCTTCCCTTCATCAGCAACAAATGATACATTACCACTAAAACGTTTAGAACTAGAAAATGATGATCTCTTAGCATCATGGAAAGGTTTGGCAGGAGTCTTGCACATTTTAGAAAAATGCCCTGTGCGTCCACACTTGTTGCATTGTTTGTTAATAGCCGGACATTGCGGGAAAGAAGCAATATGGTCAGAGTTGCCACATCTGAAACAAAAAAATTGCTTATTCTTACTATCATTTCTATTGGAATAATGACTCTTTGTTTCTTGTGAATTTACAGTACTGACTTCACTGCTAGAGGTAGAAGAACTTGTAGTGGATACTTTATCTAGTGACTTAATTCACTTATCCGACTGCTCAAAAGCTTTTGCAGTACTGATAGCCGTTTCTAAGCTTGGGTCACCCAAAATCCACAACTGTTCTTGAACTTTCTTACTCTTTACGCGCACAACAATTTGATCTCTGATCATTTCATCCGTCATAAGACCAAAGTTACAATGCAATGATAGTGCACGTAGAGAAGTAAGAAAATCATCAAAACAATCATTATCATCCTGAACTCTTGTATAAAATTTGAATCTGTTGAGAGCCACACTAGTAATGGGTTTAAATCTACCTTCAATTCTTGAAACAGCTTCATCATATACATTAGTATCACCACCTGACCTAACAGGCGGTAATGTTCTAAAAACTAACTGTCCTTCTGAACCAAGGCAATGTAAAAAAAAAATTATTTTTCCTCTCTGCAGACATCCGTTCTCCATCCATTGCCTTGAGATAAGTAAAAAATTCTTCTTTCCATCTCGTCCATGGAATTGGTGGATCGCCTTTGGACTGTAAACATTTTGAGGGAGGATCAAATTGCATATTTAAGTGATGGATAAAACCTTAAATATAACAATTATACGAAAAAAAAAAAAATACAAACTGCTTATATAACAGTTCACCAGAATAGAATAGAATTAAAACCAAAAACAAAAATACAATCCTCAAATAGTACAAAATGTTGTTTCAAAATAAAGCTGAAACCAAATAAATGAACTTTCAATGTAGATATCAGCTATATGTTCCAAAGTAATATTCTCCTATATGCTCTAGATGGCAGTAATGTAATGAAGACGCAGTGTATCCTTATTTCAGTCAAGGATGTTGTGTAAATCTTGTGAATAGTTCCAGGATAACCATAAATTAGAACTGAACACAGTTTGTTTTGAAACGCACAATAAAAAAAAAACGATCCTCGATGAAAACGAGAAATGTATATAATATTCGTTGGTATGGAAAGTTATCTGCCAGTGCAAAATGTTTATTTAATAAAACACGCAGAAAATATATAAGCGTGTAAAATTATACCTTTTTCCAGCGCAAAAGTAAATATTCTTCGTGTTTCCCTCTTCGGTAACTTTGCTTGACAAGTTACCATGGAAACAAAATGGCGGCCAGACGTTGTGCGTGATGACGCTGTTGCGCTATTACACGTCGTGCGTGATGAAGCAGTAACACCATATGAAGTATCACGCAGTGCAGAATGACGTGTGTACAATGCCTCGAGCTTTTCACTCACCCAAACGCCGAAAATGCATAAATTGTAAAAATGCCGAAAAATACAAGCCAGAACCGCTGGATTAAATCGTACGAAGAATGTAGAGTAACCCGCTTCTCCTCACAGGTAAAAATGTAATATAAGAAGAATTCTTCCATGGATTCTTTAAATTTCTGCTTCTCTTTAAATTTCTGCTTCTGTGTATCCAAATACGTGGCAGAAATAAGATAGAAGTCCCTCGTCGCCAATATTAAAATGATGAATGCTCCAAATATGTGATAAATCCATATGTTTATTCAAAGATATGCAGAGGAAGCACAGCACGTCTGTTGCGATGTAGATCTTCAGTACAAAAACTGTTTTTCATGGAATCTGGAACCCAACATGTAAGATGCAGGCACGCATCATACATTCCAGGCTCCAGCAACCAGAGAACATGAATAGACATAGAAAACATAAACTAAATAAATAAAGAATTAACAGATCGTAGCCGTCATTCCTTACGTGGTTACAGTCAGTGAACGTGTAGTCTGCTGTAAAAATGTAATGTTTCCCCCCCCCCCCCCCCCACATGGGAAGCTCGATGTTTCCATCTGGCCGTCGATTCCGACCTTGAAAGCAGAGTTCAACAAGATGAGTTGCATATGAGCTCTATTGTCTCAGAAAGAAGTTGCCCTCACATCTGCTCATGAAACATTTGTCCTTCACGTGGCAAACACCCGTACAGAAGTGCACGCTTTATTAAATACGGATTTGCCGTTGCATTTCGGTGAATTAATTCACACTATCTTTAATGCATCCTCCACCACAGGGCTGGCTCACTTTTTTAAAGTTGTTAGCAGTGGCCTTGTGACTTCTTTTCAAACTATATTTGGTGTGTTCCCTGCATTTTTTCATTCGATTTTTTCCAGCCTAATTGGTGGATTTCCCTTAATGCTCACTCTGGTTGCAGGCGTACTTCTGTTGTTTTGTTTATTTCAAAATGGATGCACGTCCTGTGTTGCGAGAAGATCTGTCACGGCTGTTGCTGCTCCGCAACCAAATGCTTGAATACTATGGAGCGCTGCCTCTTGCTACATTAAGTGCAGCTTATGGATTATTGTTTCGATTTTCCTTTTTCAAATGCATCCAGCCTGTCTTTCATTGCCTGAGTTGCGATTTCGACTGGGGCCTAAATTTGTGTCTCTGCAATACAGTGTCTTCCAACACGGATAATGATCAACTGATGAGCCCCTTAGTTGCTCATGAATTGCTTTGTTCTGGCAGAGGGATTATGGCCTTTGCAGCGATGCATGGTGTCCTGGGACGTTGGAATGTTTTCGCAGCGGCTCAAGATTTCTTGGCACGCAGTTTCATTGAAGAAACACCAAGTTGTCCTCTGATGGTGCCAGAGGCTCCGGTAATTGAGGAACATGTATGTTCCTTCCCATTGCTGAATTGGATGGCTGAAATGTTTTCAGATGAGAACAGTGACTTCCTGTTGGAGGCTGTCGCGACATACTTTGCATATACATTGTACATATACATTGTTGGAGTGAGATGTGTTATCGCTTCTCTCTCTTCCATGACCGAGGTCACATGTTGGACATCGGATTTTTTTTTTCTTCTCTCGTATTCATTTTTTTGGCACCCAGGCCTATTACCTTCCCTATGCCCGTGGATACCATTTTTGGAGTTTCCTCCTGTTTTTTCACATGTGGCAATTTGAACTTGGTTCTGACTATTGTTCTTGAACTCTGCTTTCCAAATTTGCCCCTTTCTTATCCGTGCCCAGATCAAGGGAGGGTGTCGTGGGGCTGAGCCTTGCATTTACACTGTGTTAAGTTGACATGAGCTTATTAAAAGTTTAAACGACATTTTTCTTTTCTGCTGCCTTTTGCACATGGCACACTATAATAAATGTTTAGAGTCTAGCAGAGTGTTTTACTTTACACGAGAATAATATGTTTTTCTATATTAGCAGCCTTGCTTGGTAAGCTTTGTCTGAACAGTGAGTGCCGAGGCCTTCAAGGTTATTTCAACACAGTGGTTGTTGTTCGGACTGTTCATTGCACGTTCGAGACATAACATATATGCCGCTGTGGCCACCTCTGATTTTGGCGCATTTAATAATGCACTGCGTAGGCATGATCACACACACTTGGAGAACATTCGCGTGCTGAGAGCTGTTGCAGAATCTGATGTGATCCATTTCTGCTAAATTCCAGAGGTATGGAGCTGCTCTTGTAATCCCAAGAGCCCTTCTGTAGATATAAAATAACCTACTATCAAGGGAGCGTGAAATATAGGTATATTTTAAACCTGTTTCCATTTAGCATTGTAACATGCTTTCTCCCTTTGTATTTTATGGAATAGTAACAATGCTGATAATCTTGTTGCTTATAATATGTCTGCTTGTATTAGCTAAGATACTGCGCATGAGAACACAGCACTAGAAATATAGATTTCAAACTTGCACGTGTCTTCTTTTACTCCCGGTTTTGGGCTGGTATGAGAGTATAACAAAAGAGTGTTCATGTGTTCCACATTGCCTGAGGTAATCTAAGTTCCATTTTCTGGGATGTCTAATCATTCGTGTTATGGAAGAGCCAATGAGATACTGATGCTAGTCTGGTAGGGGATATTGGGTACTAAGGTGAGTTTTGGTACACCCTAATTCACTGAGGTTCCAAGTCTCAATGCACAGTTCTGTGTAGGAGCAGAATCCCTGCTACACCCTCTCTAGCCCAGACCATATTCTTTGCTACTCATTTCCTGTACTTGACCCCCACTAACCTGTTCCAGCTAAAACTCAAGCACTCTAATATGTGCTGGGCATGTGACCACCATCTCATTATATGTCCCACTTATCATCTTGGGTCCACACTTTGCACATCCTCTAATAAATCTCCCGGAACTAGACCTGCTCCTACTTGACCTCCTACTCACTATCGCCATCAAAGTGATTTTGATCGAGTGAAAATCTCATAACAATGTGTCATGCCATACCTGGTAGGCTTTGGTTACCTAGTTAAGGAGCACACTTATATACCAATTCCTTAGTAAAGGAAACCTGATACCCTACCAGCGTATATGGCCGACACTAGACTACTTCAAACTCACCTTCATAATGGGAAACCCACTGCAGCCAATATCCACCTTCCATCTGGTTTCAACCCCTGACACTACCCATAAGATAGCAACTTCTCTCACCCCCATGCTTCTCTATCACACCCCCACTTGACTTCTATCTTGGTCCACACCTACAATGAGTGCTACACATTTACCATGTAGGTATATTACTTCCGAACCATCCACAACCTCAACACCCACACACACGCCTACGGAACCTGACTCCACATTCTATTTACTCTGTTTCCATTGACACATATGCTTTCATGGGCCAAATCTCCTACTTGACAGACTATTCACTTTATACGATCTCACATGCCAAATGGTTTTCTGAAACTGTTGATTGAGTTATTATGCATTTCACTTATGTACAAGTCGTGACAAGTGTATCCCCTTTACCCAACCCCTTCTTTCTTTTTTGCTTACTCCCCGTAATGTTTTATTGTTATTCAAAATTCCAATAAAATATTTTGAACAAAAACAATATTTTCCCTCTGATTTCTTTATTCAGCGCTTGTTTCTTTCAACTGAATCCATGCTTTTTTCCTTCTACTGCTTTATAGTTGGGGCATTTTCACAGTAATCAAAATAATTCTGTGTTTCTCATATTGCACTTTCTCATTTCACACATCATTACAGCAAAGGCCTTCCATTCCATTCTGTATGCTTTTTTAAAATTGATCTCTTTCCCGTTTTACTCCTTGAGTCCAAAGATTACCAAGCGTCTTAGTCCTCTCCCTCCTCTTTCTCCTTCAACACTCTACATTTTTTAAAAAACGTGGCTTAAACGTATTGTCCTATTTGATGCATACTCTTATTCCCCTTCAAAACCTCTCTGATCATATACCATCATTTCACTTTGAGCTCCCATTGTTTTCCTTTATTGTATATTGGCTTGGCGAAAGCACGATAATAGTATGTTCAATACATACATACATAAACGAGGTTGGTAATGGAAAATTGTATTATAGTGCCAGAATTCTAAAATATATCTCCATCGGATGTATGACATTACAACGCATGCTTTTACATCGCATGCTTTTACAACGCGGTTTTTACAACGCATACCATTACAATGCATAATGCTTTTAGGCACTGGATAGTGAATTGTTTAATTTACTATTCCAACTCCAGTACCCGTGGATAGCAGGGAAGGTGTTGGATAGTACATTAAACACATTCCCTATCCTAGAGCGCCCCTCAGCGCAATGCGTTGTAATGGTTTGCGTTGTAAAAGTTGCGTTGTAAAGGCACTGCATGGTAAAAGTTGCGTTGTAAAGGTTGTTTCCCATCTCCATCTTGTATTTCTATGGTCACTGGAGTTCCCTTTTGTCTGGAGACCACACATAAAATGTCTGATAATTTATATATGTTTAAACGTGTGATATGTGCATTTATTTCAAGGCAAAATGATGCATTCATAATTACTTTTGTTCAGCCTGAGATAATTGTCCCAATAAAGCCTACCACCATAGCTACAATCATATTCTTTTACCTTAAATCATTGTTTCTGGTAACTAAATGTGGAAGAGAAGAGGTGTTGCGATACATCTTCAACTATGAACAACTTTTACGTCTTTGTGAAATTTGACTTTTTGATTTTTGCAGAGTTTTATGTAGCGCAAACTTGACCCGATCAGTTATCAGAGAGCTTTACATAGCACCAGTTACGTTACATGAGGACACACATTCATTTTTGTTAGGCACCGGGAGATTAAGTGATTTGCCCAGAATCACAGGATGTTCAGCGTCATTACCGAGACTTGACACACCTTACTCAAAAATCAGAAAGATAGTGAGTTATGCCCACATAATGACCATCATAAAGTGAAGGAGCAGATCTTTAATTGGTAGCTGATGTGCCCTGGGCCTCTGGACTCACCTTCATAAAATAGGACACCAACCTTTGGCCCAATGAGCTATGGTAAAAACTGATAATGCAGGAATTCCAGAGCCCTTTTGAACGGATTATCCTGTTACATTTTTACATTGTCATCCTTATTGGAATTTAGTCAATAAAAATACTCAAACAAGCAATAGAAAATGTTTGAACTTGATGCAGGGGTCATTAACTCTTTCTGTAGTGACAGCTACTTCTAATTGGTGAAAATCATTCTGAGCTGCTGAAGGCTAAGCAACTCACACGTTGTTACCAGACACTCCCACGCCCAGCTTCATTGACTTTAAGCCTAATGTCCATAGAGCCAGTTGCTATTGTTTGAATAAAATACTTTGACTAGTGGCACTATGACAGGGCTGCTTTGTGTCAGTGAGAGCGCAGTCTTTGAGGATGTATGAAAATGTTTGTGTATGAATGGGATATATGTGTATGGATGAATGAGAGCCTTTTGTCGTATGTACTTCTGGCACAGGACATATCTTTCATGTATAACACTAACCTCTGGGTTCCCGTGCGGGACCTAAGTAGGTATTTTCAGAGAGAGGACAACCTTGACGAATGTGTGACCCCGCCGGGAGCAATAACTCCGCTTAATTACGATATTTACAATCGCACAATTGTCGGTGGGACCGTAAGTACAGCAACACCCCCCCGCACTCACAGCACACCTTAGTGTGTGTGCTGATAATTCATGTGGCCAATCGATTCTGGTCACACCACACTGCCTGGTCCTGAAGAGAGCCTCCTTGGTTTTGTTTTATGTAGGCTGAAACATGTAGACCACTTTTTGTTTTGGATATACAAGGCCAATTTAGTCTTTACATTATCCACAATTTTAACTTTTAACCTAGTCCTAGGACCTCATGAATTAAATTGCTCTATCTGGATAGAGGCATTTTAATCTGCCCTCTACTATCACCCTTGGCACTAAAATCACCAGCTCCGCTGTAATCAGGCGTTGTGGCACACCTGGGTTGTATTCGGCTGCCCAGGTGGGAACCCAATGATGAAGCATGCCACCAACTAGGTTGGTGGGTGAGGGTTTGTTTTTTAAACAGAATTGTTTTTTTGCTTCACCTATCCCAGCCCTGTGCAATAACATTTTGTGTTATCTGACTAACACTAACATATAACTATTTTTTTAAATGGGAGAAAACGTAGGTATAGAAAAAGTTTCTGCACAGATTCATAATATTTAATATTTTTCTGCACGTTAAATTTTTGCCACTTAAAATAAATGGTTGTATGTTTGTTATACATGATATGTCCTGTGCCACAAGTACCCAGTCACCCCTCTCTCTCTAATCAGTGGCAGTTGGAACAGTCTAAGTGTGCTCTTAGTGCCAATTATTATTCTCAGAGTGATGCCTCATTTCAGCAACATCGCCTAAAAGCCTATGAGGAAAACAATTTTACCGGTAGGTTCTTAGCTTGGCAGGCCAGGGAACAAGCTGCCTCAAATCAGATTAAGACATTGAAATGCCTCTCAACTGCCTTAAGTATAAACGACCCAGCTAAAATTGGTGAAATAATGCTAGCACTATGAGTCTATCTACGGTCAACACCAGACCGTGAATATGACCTTGTTAAAAGAATTTCTTCAGAATAAGAGCCCCCCCCCAACACTTTCGTATGTTGAGAAATTATCTATGGCAAGTCCCTTCACTATGGAAGAGTTGGAGGGTGTTATCAAAAATCTATCAAACACGAAGGCCTGTGGCCTGGATGGGTTTCTGCCTGAACTCTTATAAGTTTTTTTTAGTTCAGTAGCGGACATCTTTCTTTGTTTGGTGAATTCTATGCTATAATGGGGGGAAATACCAGAGTCTTTTAGACAGGGTAATATAGTCAGATTTCCGAAAAAAGGCAAGAATAGCGAGGATCTGAACTTCTACCGCCCGATAATGTTGTTGAACTGTGACTATAACATCGTTACTAAATTGTTGTCACTTCGGTTCAATCATTATGCGGCACAATTGATACATCTGGATCAGAACGGTTTTATCGCAGAGAGGCAAATAGCATCTAATACCCGTTATCTGTTGGAGGCGTTAGATTATTTTGAGACTCAAGGAATGCCCACGTTAGTTCTTTTGCTAGATGCCGAGAAGGCTTTTGACCTTGTTGTTTGGGAAACCCTGTTTAAAATTTTAGAACACTGGTATTTCCTCTAAGATCACAGCCCCGATTCGTAATTTGTATGATAAGGCGGAAGCTAATGTAATTATGAATAACTCGGTGGTTGGACGGGTCAAAGTAAAGCGGGGAACAAGGCAAGGGTGCCCTTTGTCACCGGTCTTGTTCGCTTTATTTATCGAACCATTGGCGATAGCTATAGGAAACGGCTCGGATATCCGTCCCCCTATTCCATCTATGGCGAAATTGAAATTATACGCTGACGACATAATGCTTATCATCAAGCCAGAAATAGAGGTTCAGGCCAAAGTTTTCCAGGTTTTTGAAGACTTTGAGGCGCTTGGGGGATATCGCATTAATAAAAAGAAAACCGAAATCTTACAATGCAGTGGTGCAGGTTTGGATCTGCACCCTGGAACTCTTTGCCACTATCTATTTTGGGTCGAGTTGCCTTGATTACAATGTCTGTTCTCCCCTTGTTTCATTTTTTGTTTTCAACCATTCCTTGTTGTCTATCAAGCACTTTTTTTTACTCAAGTAGAGTCTATGTTTACATCTTTTCTTTGGGCAAAAAAAACACCACGTATCGCACTCAGCACTTTGTATGAAGAACAGGACCAAGGAGGCTTAGCCCTCCAGAACCTTAGGGATTATTACTATGCTTATTTAGCTCAGTATTTGTCTAGATTTAAATCACAACCTCAGTCACACTTGTTTATTAATTGCTTTATGGATTTAATGTGTAAGGAAAACCCAAATCCATTCACCACTGTTTATATTTTGATCCCCGAAGCGGGTTCGCTATAAGTGCCTTCATTGGTTTTTTAAAAAACGTCAGGCACTTTATAAAAAATATTCCATCCCGGTTATCAATTCAACTACTTTACTAGCTGATATCTTACCATTAGCAGGGATCACACAATCCTCAGAACTTACTTTAAAATGGGTATAGTTAGGATTCTGTAATGGTTTAGATTTGATGAGGAATGGAAAATGGTTGACGATGCTCGAAATGACACAGTTAATAGCTAATTACTTCATTCTTTTAGGGTCATACAATATCCTCCTTAAATTCCTCATTGAGTTAGATGTTTCACAGATTAGCGAACAACATCCGTTAATTAAATAACTTTTAGAAGATCCATTTACGAGGAAACCAGGGGCGTGGAAAAAGCACCTACCTTAGTTAGGGCCCCAGATCTTGGGCAGAAGGCTATTAAAAAATGGAAGGATTGTGAAGATTTAGAATTTTCAGCTAATCTGTGGTCATTTGTTAACAATCTTAATTTTAACATGCTTAGAGGTGCGAACTGGCGTAGGATGTTATTTTTTAGCAAATGGCAACTGTATCGAACCCCTGCATCTTTGTCAAAAATGTATCCCAATCATTCACCACATTGCTTTCGCTGCATCAATTTCCCCTTTGCCAACTGGTCACATATAATGTTACAATGTCCTATGATCCAGAACTTCTGGAAGGATATCTTCTGTTATTTGGAAGTCGAATGTGGCACACAAATAGCTGGGAGCGATTTGTTAATCGTAATCGGCTACAATCCTGATCTTTGTCTCCCTCACTGTATGGTTACATTTTTATACATTGCAATGGCAGTAGCCAGATCACTTATATTGCAAAGGTGGCACACCACTGTCATCCCTTCTGTCCTGGAATGATCTAACAAAATGAAAGCAGTCAGTGAAAGTGGACATTCTTATCCACTACGTGTGGGGGGTCTTAAAAAATTTGTGAAAATATGGGCTTCTTACTTTGACTGAGATTGTGAGGGGGGTTATCTTATTCTATTTATTTTGCAGTTAAAACATATTTTTTTCTTTCCTGGACTTTTTTCATTTGTTCCTGACTTCATATTGCTTTTTGCATTATTTGGGAGATTCCAGAACATTCTTTGTTTGTCTAAAGGTATTCTTTGTGGTTCATTGTATTGGCTGAAATGGATTTGTTGTATTGGTTTTCTTGTCTGGACTTCAATAAAAGTAATAAAAAAATTACATTAAATAAAAAGTACCCAATAGCCTGTAGACACAGTGCTATATTTTTAACAGACAAATACTGCCATCTGTTTAAATAGGAGGAATTTAAAGTGAAGAAATATGCTTCATAAAATATTAAGATGTCATTGGCTTAACTGAAAGTGGAGAACAACATTGAAACAATGTTTGATATAAATATTTTCTTCACTTTAAATGTCTCCATTTTAGGTAAATGACTATATTTTTCCTTTATAAATATGGCATTGTGTCTACTGACCTCTGGGAGCATTAGGCCGGCGATTTGTAAAATTCACACTTTGAAATGGGAAAAAATTAAAATGAAAAGGTAAGTTTATCATTAAGTTAACTCTTCATTACATAACTTTGTTCTTATGCTTCAATACTGAGTTTACAAGGACTTTTATTTAAGACCTAAATACCTCATTGCCTCAGTTCCTCACCTCTGTGCCCTACTGTAAAATAAACACAGCCTTCCCTTAATTTTAAAAGGAAAATATGACCTTGCTTATATAAAATTATCTCAAGGCTGTAATCTACTCTGAAGGTGTCTGCTAGCTGCTGGTCCCTCTAGACCATTCGGTTGGAAATTCCTGGCCCTATGCTTAGTTGACCTCCTGGTAACAGATTCAGCAAATTCAAAGCGTTGTCATCATCACCCAAATCAGATATAATCCCAGTCATGGTAAGTGCATAATACACTTTGATTGTAGCCCTCCATTCTAATTAATTGATTATACTGTAGGCGATGTCGCTTCTGAGACCCTGCCCTTTTGAATGATGTAGCCGCAGTAAGAGCCATGCTGTGAACACAAAGGGTTCATAAACTGTAGATGAAGAGTGAAAAGGATTTTAAAGGATTAATGCTGTAAGTGTAAACAGGGGAAACTTGAGGAAGGGAAGAGAGTGATATAAGTGGATGGCATGACACAAACAAGCCCAATAATTGTCCAAACTGGGCCCCTGCAATTAATTATTTTTACAATTCTGGCAGTTCACAGCTTGGATCACTGTAGAGTTCAGTAATCAAAATCAGGCTGAAAACTTAGAACAAGGTAGGAAAGTGGAGCACTACAGTATCACCTAATATCCTCACAAGGTCAATCAGGTGCTTTTAAGGGCCTTGTTCTCTTTAAAGGGGTCAAATACAGGATCTAATTCCAATACCATGGGTTTTTCTACACTACGGAACTCATGGTTTCTGTGCCTCTATTTGTCGCACCAGCGCTGCACTGTTAGTTTTTTTTCCCCACTGTGTTTAGACTCCTGCCCTGGGCAAACTACTGGACCAATCAACTCTCAGCTGACATCTCACTACGCCTCAGATGTGTAGCAATTTTGTTTCTGCTCAAAAATCCACTCAGGGAGAATAAAAAGGCAACAGTTGTTAGTAGAAGCGCATACTGAGGTGTACCATACGCAGTACATGGTTTGCGGCTTTCAGTTATAAGGTATATAGTGTATGTATCAAAAAGTACACATACATTTGAACTGAAAAGTGCACAGATATGTATTACTTCTCCATATATCACCAAACAATCGGAGTGCAACATCAAACAAGCTTTGGCATAGCCAATAGGTCTCGCCTTTGGGATCTTATAAGTATTTATTTATGCAGCACAATATCCTTGGTGCAACATCAACTGTTGCATGGGTAAACACTTATAATGGCCCAAAGGCGAGACCTATTGGCTTTTGTGTTTCTGGTATTGCATTGGTATGTACAGTACCTAAACCTCTTGAGGATCTGGCACTTGAACAGAGCATCCTACAGAAGGACCAGGCTGCGTGGGCTCCCAAGTAGTGTATCTTTGAGTGGCAGGGGAACCAGTGTTCCTGGCACTGAGTGCAGTCCATGCGCAGATGGGCTTGCCTTTGGCATTCCTGCTGTGTGCGGCTGCGTTTCTACCTCCATTAAGTAGGTTGGAATAAAGGAGGGGCGGAGCAAAACAGAAGAAAAAAAGCGGAAGATAAAGATCGGGAGAAAAATGGTGCAACAGCAGGCAAAGAGCGGTATAGAGATACAAAATAAACATGTTACAGAATAGCAGTGAACAATCAAAAATAGGATATCTGACAATTGAACCAATCGGTGCGAGTCTCCCCATTCTTCTCCCTGAAATATTCCATGTGCAGTTTTAAGGGAATTAGCTGTGGAACTCCCTGCCCTTGACCATGAGACTCATAACAGATTATCTTTCTTTTAGAGAGTTCCTTAAAACGTTGTTAATTTGAACAGCTGTAATGAGACCTCCGAATTTTAATTAGCTTTCCTTTCACTGGGGGTAACATCGCGCTGTGTAAATAGTTTTCATTAGTTGATATAAACCTAAGTATCTCTGTATTGGACCAAATAAATCACATGAGTTGTTAAGTTGCCCACTAAAATGGCCCCCGCACGGCATTCAGCCTAAACTACAGAGATCTCAACTGTGCCCCGTTACAAATACCCACCCAAAGAGTGAATGCACCTAGACACAAAGAGGTGAGTGGCAACTCAGTGCGGAATTAAGACAGATGTTGCTCGAAAAGTAACTACCGAAACGAATGCTCGTGGGAAATAAGTACAAGTTGCATGAAATTAAACAGATGAAATGTACACAGTGATGGCAGTGCCAATCTGGAATTCCTTTAGGGTTCTTGAGCATATTTTGCCAACAGAAATCTTCCTTTCAGTGATAAAGTTTAACACAAATGTGAGGCCGCTATGGACCTGTGTAATGCCACTTTAAATTTCTACTGGTGCTGCGCAGGAGGAAAGCCCACCACACTTGAGAGCTGCAAGAAATGTGCATAGGGTGCAAATCAGACGTTTGCAAACAGAGAAAGGTGTTGGGGTCGTTAATAATAGTACCTGGCGCTTATGTTATTGTACACAATCAGATTGCAGTAAGATAGCTTGGTGGGTGAAGTCACCTGGCCAAGGGTCATGACTGTGACAGGAAAGCTCCAGTGATATAGGCAATTGATGCTTAGAGCACAGGTATATATAAGCAAGGGGTAAATCATGACAAAAAAAGAAATTGCTTGCTACAAGGCGCAATGACTAATTTGTAGTGCCTCTTTCATTCCCCCCCTTGTTTACAAGTATCACTGCAATCTTAAAATTCAATCAAGTGAGGCAGCCAGGATTGAAGCTGGCGACCAGGAAGGACACTGCACGGCGTCTCTTTGTATCCAAATACCACGGTTTTTTACAGCAGGGAGAGGTCGTGGTGCAGCGGACAGAGCTGCCAACTCGGGAGCTGGGGATTTTCGGTGTTGGCGCAACATCCTGTGATTCTGGGGAAACCACTTAATGTACCGGTGCCCATAGACAGAGACTGGTTACGCTCGCAGGTGATACGCCTCGCTGTATAAAACTACAAACTTTAATTAGCATTTGGGGGGCTGCAAAGCCAACATGATACGAAAATGGTATCCAGATATTAACAAGTACTACAATGTAAAGAAAATAGGCAGTGGTAACACTTTCAAGCATTTAAATCAGAGACATATCAAGATTGCATGATGCGTCAAAATATTTACAAAAGGCACAATATGTGGTCCGGGAATATGATTTATTTTTGCTCCAGCACCTTCTTTGAAAATAATAAATGTGTAACTTCAAATGAGGTTCTTTTTTATCATGGATTACCACATTCACAGCATTCGGTTAATACCAGTTTTTCCTGTAGGTGCCTTAGGGGGGTTGGGGGGCAGCCGAGCACTGCAAGGTCTGCCTCCAGGCAGATTGGGAGGGGGTGGGGCCAGACGGGCGAAGCCATTTTGTGGCTTTGGGCTACTTTTGTACTAGCCCAAATGTAGCCCAAATTGATAAAGACAGCCCAAGTTATTTAGGGGATTCGAGCGCCTGCCCAGCCACCATTTTAGGTTCTGGTGACCTGGTGGCTAAGAGCGCTGTAGGCAGGATTTTTGTCCCCGCCCACCCTCCCTGGGCTTAGGGTTTTTTGGGGGGAGGCCGGCAGGGTAGGTTTTTTCAGGCAGATGCTTTGTTGGAGCAGGTCGGGCTTAGATAGGCGCAGGATTATTTTGATCTGTTTAAATATTTGTTGACACGTTCTTAGCCTTACTGTGTGTTTTGTTGACAAACTGAATCCCCAAAATCATGAAACATCTTGCAAACATTCTTTTAACAGGAGTTACTGTACCAGAATCTTTCATATGTTGCCATGCATCAGAGACAGACTGGGGAAGAGAGAGGGGCAGGGAGATGAAGTCTGAGACACAGAGTGTCAGAGACAGTGGGACTGGACGATAAAGTCTGATGTACAGAGTGTCAGAGACAGAGGAACTGGGAGATCACGTCTGAGGCTCAGTGTGTCAGAGACACCGGGACTTGTTGATAAAGTCTGAGGCACAGGGTGTCAGAGACAGACTGGGGTGACAGAGGGACTGGGAGATAACGTCCGAGGCACAGAGCGTCAGAGACAGAGGCACCAGGAGATCAAGTCTGAGGCACAGAATGTCCGAGACAGAGGGACTTTGAGATAACGTCCGTGACACAGACAGAGGGCATGAAGGGGGGGTTGACAGTGAAATGAAAGACACAGACATGACTAAGAGTGGGGCTTGGAGACAGAGGCAAGGCTGACAGCGCTGGCAGGAGGGGCCTGTCACAATGATAGAACTCGCAGAGGAAATTAGTAACTTCATTTACTTATGTCCAGGGCCAAGGCTCCCCTGGGGAGGCCGCACTAGCTCTCAGCATCAGAGAGGAAGCGAAGAGGGGATGCAAAACCCGACAGCACACAAGAAATAGCCAGAAGAAAGGAAAGCAAGGTAAGAGAAAAGGCTACAGTCCGCGTGGTCTGCGTGCGAAGAGTAAGAGAAAGGCTAGAAACTAAATACTAGCACATAGAGCTCTGAGCAACTTCACGAGGGTGGGGTGCAGCAGAATAAAAAAGAAAATAAACTCGAAAACAATAAATTACCAGTAATGAGGGCAGGTGTGAGACTGGGAGGATGAAATGGAGAGGGAGGACAATATTAGAGTCTGAGAACACACATGAAGGAAACTGGAGCAGGATTAGGGAGGAGATAAAACAGACTTAAACAAGGGGAATGAAACTAAAGAGAGCATACACAGGAGGGAGCAGTAAAATCAGTCCCTGAGAGCAGACATGGAGAGAGAGAGTGTATGTGTGTAACCCCCTCCCCTTCCTACCAGCAGACATGAAACAAGAAATGACCGATGGGATAGAAAGGAGAGGAATTAACAAAACAATAATTAAAACATAAGCGAAAAGAAAGAAACCGGAATACAGGGGAGAGGTATAGAGAAAAAATAGAGTGAGAAAGAAGAAAGAGAAGGAAAGCAAGAAGGGAGGCAATGAAATGGGAGCAAATAAAGAATAACAGAGCAAGAATAAAGAAAAACGAGAACAAGCATTGGCCGCGCGGCCGTGAACGTGACGTGGCTGCGCAAGTGAAAGTGATCGCGATGCACTAAATGACTTGTGATGGAGAAAAGGCAGATGGCGGCTGCGCGTGTGCATGCACTCGTTACCGCAAGCTTGAGGCCAGCCAAAGCCTGTGGTAGCACTTACTAAATGTCTTGCAGGGCAGCGCATGCGCTGGCTCAGGCGAGACCTAAAAATGAAGGACCGTCAGTGCATGCTTCTCCTACAAACTATTGCTCTTGTATATAAAGCAGTAGATCAGTGAATCCACACTTTCATTGTTGTACCCCATTACAAAATTGTGATATCATGATGCTTGTGCCTGAAAGGCATTAGATATTATGAAGCGGCGTCATGACGCCTGCACCAGAAAACACATCAAAAGCATTTCCCCAAGATTGCCTTTAATGAACTATAAGACTAAGATCATGGACGCCTTGCTGAATATGGCCAACCAGCCCCAACATTCTGACCCACTTTTTATTGAAGAATTGAGTACGTACTTTAAAAGCGAAGGGTAGGAAACATTGGTGTTAACAGATGTGTTAATGGAAAGAAGGGGGTGCTATGAGGGACCTACGGGGGGATGCAACTTATTAAAGTCTGGTATACGTGTGTTGGTAATATTATTTTATTATTAAAATCTTTATTTCGGCAAAATAGCCATAAAAGACACATGAATATACATACATAAAAAGAATTTGAATTCCAATTAACAACTCATATAGATCATGCATAAGCATTTTCCTTAAAAAAGGGTCACCAATCAAGAATAATTCATTTAACATGATTCAGTTTAGCAACAGAATTGCACTACAGGGTATACCTCTCTGATACAATTTCTTAAAACATTTGACCCAATTTTTTTCGAATAAAAAAAACTGAAGTTAAAAATCTGCTAGTACTGAACACAATGAACTGGTCAGTATTCGTTTTAACAATCCTATATGCAATATGACAACTTCTAGTTCCTAGGAGAGCACACATAGGTTTTAACCATTTTTTCCGTGCTTTTGTGTAAGCATTGCATACAAAGAGCATGTGAATTTCATTCTCCAAACAGGAGGCAGAGCACATAGGACATATTCTGTTATTGACAATTGTACTATCAGCATTTTTCTTTGACCATCGTTCAAGGTTAGAGGTTAGCATAAGAGTCCCGTATCTGAATTTCAGGTAAAGGGTCTTGGCCACAGGAGGCTCGATTTCGTCCAGAAATGTTTCAAAACAAGGTTCAACTTTAAACAATAGGAATTCTTTGGTTAAAGTGCCAGTTCTACTCTCGTGTACAACCTTGTTGTACATATAGGACCAGAAAACTCTCTTCACCATGGTTTTTGCAGAAGGTGGCAGATTCTCAGGGTGTTCCCATAAAGAATGCAACCCCAGCAATCTAAACCATTTTTTTATGTGCCCATACCATGGGATGGAATTAAAAGTGTCGAGGTTTAATACCTCTTGAAGACAGTTCCTATAATCCAACAATTCTGGGGTGGACCAAACTCTAATCCAGAACATCAATGGTCTTAAAATTGTAAAATGATCAGTTCGTTTAAAATTTAGGTCAAATTGGAGGGGGGTTAGGGGGGTGCTAGTAGGAACCCTTACAATAGATCTCATAAATTTATTATCCAATCCTTGGAAACACTCTCTGGCCCAGGGACCCCATATTTCAGCCCCATATAGAGTGGCAGATTGGATTTTAAATTTGAAGAGTTCAAGAGCAGGTGTTGCACTCTTACTTATACTAGCATTCAATTTACTCATTATAGGTTTGACATTTTGAGCATATACCACCCTACTCTTCTCAAGTTGGGCCTTCCATGTTAGCTTTGAGTCGATTACCACCCCCAGGTAAGAAAAGTTATCAACGACCCCAAGAGTTTGTCCATTTAAAGTCAAAATCCCTCTATCTGGTCTGCTGGGGTTTAATGCCATACATTTAGTTTTGTTAGTGTTTATTTCCAGGCCTTTTTTTTCACAGTAACCACTAAATGAGTTTAAGAGTATCTGGAGGCCCCTCTTGGTCTGGGAGATGAGGATGGTGTCGTCCGCGAAGAGCAACGCAGGTACTCTCTCTCCATTTAGCTGAGGTGAGTCGTTGTTACAGGCATTTAAATGTTCAGGAACATCATTAACAAATATGGAAAATAGAGTGGGGGCCAAAACACAACCCTGACGAACGCCGCGCTCGATTGGAATATCGCGAGACAGTTCGCCGTTTGGTCCCCATCTAATATTTGCATGGTTTCTAGCATGTAACTCAATTATCTGACTTAACAGGCACCCTGGCATCCCGGCTTTGTTTAAGGAACTCCAGAGCAATTTTCTAGGAACAAGATCAAATGCAGCTCTAAGGTCAACAAACGCTACATACAAATGACCCTTCCTAATATGTACGTACTTCCAGTAAATACAACAGAATCTGAAGACCTGGTCTAGTGTACTGGTCTTAGACCTAAAGCCTGCCTGATATTTAGTAAATATTTTTGACTCCTCCAGCCAGTCGTTCATTCTAAATAATAAATGTTTGGCATAGAGTTTCTGCAGGGTGTCCATTAAGCTAATAGGTCTATAATTAGAGGGATCGGATTTACTACCCTTTTTAAAAATTAGTACAACTTCTGCTGCACGCCAGCTTTCAGGAAACGAACAATCAGTAGACAACACATTAAATAAACAATTAATATAAGGAGCCCAAACTTCGATTGCATGTTTGTAGAGGTCGCCAGGTATTTTATCCGGACCGGGGGCTTTACTGCTTTTTAGATCGTTAATTGCCTTCGTTGTTTCTTCCAAGGTAAAATCAAGGCATTCAGGAGGTGGGGGTAACCAAGTGTCCTCAACAGCAACACTGTCATATTGTTTATACAGAGATGTGAAGTGGTTTACCCATGTTAGTTCATCCAGAAAAGTGTCCTTAACTGCTCTTCCTGCATGCCCCCCATTAGCAACCAACCTCCAAAAGCCAACATTGTCGTTTGCTTTGGCAGCACCCAGCATATCTGCCCACAGAAGCTCTTCCCAGGCTTTTTTTGAATCTTTTAGGACGTGCTTATATTCTTCCCTTGCAAGTTTGACATCCAATTTAGAGCCCTCCTTGATTGCAGTTAAAA
Source organism: Lissotriton helveticus (assembly GCF_964261635.1). Lineage (NCBI taxonomy): Eukaryota > Metazoa > Chordata > Amphibia > Caudata > Salamandridae > Lissotriton > Lissotriton helveticus. The sequence goes on along the minus strand of NC_136071.1, from coordinate 877,427,470 downwards.
GACTCCTTTTGGACATCTTACACGAACGATTGAACCAAAGCTTCCCATGGCAACCCATCCTTAAGTTTTGCTGGTTCTTCTTTGGCATCTTAGACATATAGATCTTGAGTTTGTCAAAGAAGGTTTTATGCAGTTCAACAAAATGTGCATAGTTCTCAGATAGGAGTGGAGAGCCAGCTATGGGGCCAAAGGTAGAATCAAAGAGAGAATAAACAGCTGCAAGGGTTGTGCCATCTGATAGCAGATGCGGCCATTTTAGAGCACGTCTATTATTATTAATGTGAACAGATTCGCATGGTACATCTGCAACTTCAGTGGGCATAGAGTCACTAAACATATGTGCTTCAATATGGAGTTCCAGGGGAAAATGATCACTCTCAACCCTGTTAGATACTCTAAAGTCCATCATAAAGTGCCAAATGCTTAATGATACAAGAATAAAATCGAGCCTACTTTCAGACTTTACAAAGGTTGGTTGTTTAGATAGGTCAGAAGGAAGGCGGCCATTACAAGCTCGCAAACCGTGTTCAACTGTTAGCCTTAGAAGTTGGACTGCTAACGTAGTGCACTTAACGTGTATGGCAGTCTCAAGCTGGGGGATGTTATAGGCATGGTCTTCATCCTCGAGGGCTTCAGTAATGCCAAGAATCGGTTCAAAATTACAATTCAAGTCACCCCCCAAAATTACTGGGACATCACCGACTACTGTTTTAAGGAAAGAATCCAAAATTTCCAACGTGGGTGAAACTCTAAAGCGACCTATAGGTCTATTGTAAATATTAATAATATAATATTGATGCCCCGTTGCAGTAGTGATCTTTAAGGCTAGGATATCCGGAGTTCCTGTATCTATGCTTTCAGCTTTTATGGTTAGTGTAATTTTAATCCAAATAATTAAACCCCCCGCTGGTCTTCCCCTCTCTGATTGAGTTGCCACTTTGTCAAAGGTTTTAAAGCCCATCCTATGTGGGGTTTCCATGGCCCATGTTTCCTGCAAAAGGCAGATTTCACCAGAATCAATATAATCCGCCCAATCAGGGTCCTTCAAATTTTTACCAACTCCAGCAATATTCCAAGATAAAAATTTTAGTTCAGGAATTAATGATTTATCAGAAGGGTCACCGTTAGCTGTAGGCACTACTAGAGATGGTATAGGAGCAATAGTAATTAAATGTATATTATTTGTTTTGTTCTCAATATTGGGTGCCACTTCCCCTATTGTACAAATAGGAAATTCATCATGTCGTTCTGTCGGCATGCTGGTACATACTGAATTGCCTTCAGAACTGGATTGGTTTTGTGGAGTTATTATTCCCGATCTATGGAGATCCTGGCCCACTCCCAATGTACAGTACAGATCATAGAGCGTGGAAATACAGTTGGGCATAATTTTCAGTCAGTCCACTGCGTCCAAACAACTAAATCTATTGAATGTTGGGACCCCAGACCACGCATTAAGCTCTACTTGTCTGGCTGTATTTGGTGCATAGCCATGAAACAGGTTAGGAGTGTTCCAACTAGGGCCATGCTTTGGAATTCTAGGAGGAGGGTAAAAAAAAGAAAGGGGTCTAGCTATAATAGGGAATGTGTCTCCATACGATTTCCATGCACAGATTTGTTCCGCACTATGCGGTTCCTCAAACGAGACAACTATACAGTCGCCCGGAACTGACTTAGTCATTTGCCCAACCCATGGCACTCTGCGTACCATCAGAATTTTGCTTCTCATGTGATTTGGAATCGGTTTGTTTGAATTTAACCAATAAATCACCTTGTTTTTTAATGAAGCAAAATTCTCTTCATTGTGATTTTGTAATTCAGGGACACCAGTGAGGACTATAACAAATGGACTAGCGTCTGGTGGCAAATCTATATATCCTCCCCTGAAGTTATTTTTGGGATAGGCTGTCTGGTGGTTATATAAGTCAGTTCTATGCGTTTGGGACCTATCGTGCGTGGGTTTGTTAGAACCCTGGTGGGGTCTGGTTGTCTCCGCTGGCTTCTGGGGAACAGAAGATTTAGTAGCCAGAGGATTAGTTGTGGAGGTGTTTGCTGGCTGTGGTTTTTTACTTTGAGCAGTCCCAGAGGGCTGAAATGCAGTTGTATTTACCGGTGGCCCATTCAAAGCTGTAGAAATAGGTGCTATTTGGGTGGTAGTTTTCAAGTTAGAATTTTTGTTGTTGGCTACCCCTTCTTTTTGTTTTAGAATGCTAAATGGGTTAGTATTTGGGGTAACACCCACTGGTAAAGTTTGAGCATGTATGGGCCCGTCATTACCATTAAGGCTTATACTTGCTAATGTAATAACCCTCTTCTCTACTTCAAGTAATTGGTTTTCAATACCAGCTAACCTGACTTCTAATGGCTTCAATAATACTTTAAGCGTTTCCCACACTATTTTCAAAAATTCTTCCCTGTCCCCTTGTGTAGAATACCTAGATGTAGAGATATTCTCACTCTCTTCTATTGATGTAACCATGCTTTGTACCAGGTTGGACAGCCCTGTATTGTCTGTGCTACATTGGTTAGTAGGGGGAGTAGGATCAGTCCCTGTGGTTGTGCTAATGGTTAGCTGTTCGAGACCCCCCGAAAAAAATTGGTTTGATGCTACCTTGGCCTTCTTTCTAGCATAGACTGAGAGATTATTGCGTTTGCGTTTGGGTGGAGGTTTAACATTGTCACAAGTAACATTTGAGCCAGTTCCCCCCAGTACTTTGTCCCCCTTGTTGAACTCAATAGAAGGTTCAGGGGGTAAGGTGTTTTCTGGAACTATACTATCAGATACATCTTGGCTGCATACTTCTATAATATCAGCAGAAGCTCCCCCCTCATTGATAGAATGTATTTCAGCCAAGGCGATTATGGGAACAGGGCCGGTAGCGCGCTCTGGCGTTTTGGAGTTAGCAATATGACCCAAAGATGATTTCTTTTTCAGTGCCAGTTCTATTGACAATTTCCTAGCAGACTCCAGCTCTAGAGAAACTCTGTGCTGGAGCTTAGTAATCTCGTTATCAATTGACAGGCTAGTCCGTGTAATAAAATCATCAAGTGTCCCAGTAGCCTTTTTACCATTATTTGTGGTTTTGCTTCGTGTCGCTCGAACAGACATGTTGATGGATGGGAGTGTAGCCCTTAAGAAATTATAATATAGACAGGTTTTACTGCGTTTTGGAAGAACCACAACCAAGGGGGATGGCCCGGTCCGGTCTTACTCGGTCTGTAACGGCCTGAAACGGCCCTGTCTTTGCCCCGTCTTCGCCCACGCTGCGTCCCGCGCTGCGGGAGTAAGATGAAATTTTGTAGGTGGCGGTTTGGGCGGGTGGGCGGGCCAGCAGGGAGAGCGGACCGGAAGCTCTTCCTTGGTCTCGCAGGGACTTCTGGGAAATGAAGTCCCTGCACGCTCGCAGCCCCGCTGGTGCCTCGCGCCCCTTACCGCCTTCCTGCTAGCAGCCTCTGGAATCCGCCCTCAAGGATGCTGGAAGTAAGGCTCCCCAGCGAAGCGGCACCCGCGAAGCGGGTGCGGCGAGTTGTTAGCTGGGAGCCTCAAAGCCTCAAATGCCGCCAAAAAGTGCACTGTGCAAACAGGAACCTCTCTCCTTCAAAACGTCTCCTCTGGTAAGTGACCCACGGTACAAGGGTTGCCAGTGCGCTTAAATGGTCATTAGATGGGCGGGGGGGCGGGCCAGCAGGGAGAGCGGACCGGAAGCTCTTCCTTGGTCTCGCAGGGACTTCTGGGAAATGAAGTCCCTGCACGCTCGCAGCCCCGCTGGTGCCTCGCGCCCCTTACCGCCTTCCTGCTAGCAGCCTCTGGAATCCGCCCTCAAGGATGCTGGAAGTAAGGCTCCCCAGCGAAGCGGCACCCGCGAAGCGGCACCCGCGAAGCGGGTGCGGCGAGTTGTTAGCTGGGAGCCTCGAAGCCTCAAATGCCGCCAAAAAGTGCGCTGTGCAAACAGGAACCTCTCTCCTTCAAAACGTCTCCTCTGGTAAGTGACCCACGGTACAAGGGTTGCCAGTGCGCTTAAATGGTCATTAGATGGGCGGGGGGGCGGGCCAGCAGGGAGAGCGGACCGGAAGCTCTTCCTTGGTCTCGCAGGGACTTCTGGGAAATGAAGTCCCTGCACGCTCGCAGCCCCGCTGGTGCCTCGCGCCCCTTACCGCCTTCCTGCTAGCAGCCTCTGGAATCCGCCCTCAAGGATGCTGGAAGTAAGGCTCCCCAGCGAAGCGGCACCCGCGAAGCGGGTGCGGCGAGTTGTTAGCTGGGAGCCTCGAAGCCTCAAATGCCGCCAAAAAGTGCGCTGTGCAAACAGGAACCTCTCTCCTTCAAAACGTCTCCTCTGGTAAGTATTGTAACTTGCCACCACAATATGGTGTTATTTCCTTAAATGGTTAAAATGCTTTTCCGTTTATTATGTTTTGTAGATTTGTGGCTAGCTATACCCCTGATAAAGAGTGGATTACTGGAAATGCATTGGAAATAATGCTGTGTTTTTTGGCACTAATATTCAATGAATGTGCTCTCACTAAAATCAGAAGATTGGATATGTCTGAACACAAAACAAAAAGAAGATACTTTATTGAAAATGTATAAGTGGAAGGTCCAAGTTGATCCATACAGGCATTAGAAGCCTCAATTCTGTATGGAGAGGTTTGTGTGAATGCCATACAATAGAACAACTTTATGTATGCATGTGTACATGCATGGTGTTCGAACAATAATGAAGAAAACATAACATAATCTTTTAATTTAACATATAAAATATTATGTCTAGGTCAATCAGCCAGTATTGATATCCTTACACGAAAAACAGGAACCCACACTTCAATGAGTTTCACACCATATATTTTTAGGGATGAAAAAAGATAAGCACTATTTAATGTGTTTACCTTGGCGATTAGTTGCACCAGTTTTATTCATCAATTTTCACAAAAAGGGAACATGTCACTATAGTCAAGAGAAATATCAGAGCCTTAAACGTAACGGCCATTTAGTGTCCAATATTTACAATGAAAGATTCAATATTTACAATGCAAAAAATGTGATTTAAACAACAAATTAACAAAACATACATAAATTGTGAAACTGTGCAAAAGTAGTGCACAACCGTCTTTATGTGATATCATTTCACAGATAAAGTGAGGGGAAGAATTATTCACATGTTTTTTTTAAAAAAACCTAACATTTTTTATGAACCAACAGTTTTTTTCAAGATTGAAATGCAATATTTTAAATGTTTACAGGACTTGATCCTATCCGCCAGGCGGATAGGATCAAGTCCTGTAAACATTTAAAATTGTTTATGATTCAAACGCCTATCAACATTTCTACCGAGAGGTTGTCGTGTTGGTTTTTGGAGAACCACTAAAAAATCTCCATTTTTTGCCAAATATTGCATTTCAATCTTGAAAAAAACTGTTGGTTCATAAAAAATGTTAGTTTTTTTTTAAAAAAACATGTGAATAATTCTTCCCCTCACTTTATCTGTGAAATGATATCACATAAAGACGGTTGTGCACTACTTTTGCACAGTTTCACAATTTATGTATGTTTTGTTAATTTGTTGTTTAAATCACATTTTTTGCATTGTAAATATTGAATCTTTCATTGTAAATATTGGACACTAAATGGCCGTTACGTTTAAGGCTCTGATATTTCTCTTGACTATAGTGACATGTTCCCTTTTTGTGAAAATTGATGAATAAAACTGGTGCAACTAATCGCCAAGGTAAACACATTAAATAGTGCTTATCTTTTTTCATCCCTAAAAATATATGGTGTGAAACTCATTGAAGTGTGGGTTCCTGTTTTTCGTGTAAAGTTATTGGGCCCTTACCCCACTTCTGTCCGCATGGGCCATACTCTCCTCTTTTGAAAAAGTATTGATATCCTGGCACAGGTAGCTTTACACTGGCAAGTAGAGTAATCAAAGGTGTCAGATCTGGTTACATCAAATTAGTTGAGCAATCAGTAATTGAAAGATAGGAGAAGAGTAACCCACCTTTCCCCCACAAAGGCAGGGCCTCCAAGTGCTGGGTGTGTCTGTGGTCAATCTGTATGACCTTGGTGCAAGTAACCATGCTAGTTTTCCTGTTGCTTATTCTAAGTATTCTTAGGCCCTCCATCCAAGTCAGGTCCTTGCAGTGGGCCATTCACTAGGCCGTATAATGCCATTCGGTTTGACCTGGAGCTGTCTATCATAAATTTTTTGTCAATTCACACGGAAGCGCATACCAAGCAAGTTCCATGTTTCTAATACCAATCCTACTATGTTCTACACTAATCACCCTAATCCTTGCCTCCACCTACTCTATCACATCATGCATCCAGCTTGCAACATTCGGGCAGCAGTAGATTTCCTGATTATAGCAATATTTTTCTTAGAAATGTCTAAGACAATTCTATGATTTTACACTCAGCTTGCAATGTCCTTGGCCTACTCATAATGATCAGTGGGCAAAGCTCAGGTCTATATATTTTGGTCTGCCATTTGTAGTTGAAAGCAAGTTTTTTCTGAAGGACATCAATCCCGGGCAAATACAGATCATGTGATACAAGTTGGCATATTTAAAAGCCCATATGTGGCACTTTTTAACAGCTCCGGAGTATATTGTTGTGAGGGTCTTTAGAATTTAAAATGACTTATGTAGGAAATTAAACTGTAAAACTTTGAAAGACTGGAGACTTCCATAATGGGTTCCTTTGCTTGAACTCAGTCTTTGTTGGAGAATTCTCTAATATAGTCACATACCCATTGTGCCAATGCTAGCTATCTGCATGTTGACTGCAATACTCAAAGCTCTGCACAGCTGTGCAACTGCCTTTCTTTCACTCTCTAGTGCCAGTATTGTCTTTAAGACCTTGTGCGCAGTGTTTCCAGATCCTCAGGCAAGCGTACATGATGCACTAGGTGACCATCTGTAATAAATTGCCCCGCTGGAAGGTCATAGTGTTGTGTCAGTTCTGAAAACATAAGCAGTTGACAATATTTATATGCTACCAAAAGTAGTACCTCCTACAGTCGACCACTAGCCTCTCTTGTTACGAGTTGGAGCCTGCTGAGGGTTCAGAAGGGCATGCCTAGAGCATTAGAAAATGCACAAACAGTAAGGGTCAAACATTGTTTTCAGAAGTGTTGTGCTGTGTGTGTACTAATATAAAGAGTTTCAAGCCCTTCCACAGGCTACCCCAAATAAAATCAGCTCTAGAAATTAGAGATATGGCATGTTCAGTGTACAGTGTACTGTGCTTCATTATTTGAGTTCTGGGCCACAAACGTTGGGACTCTAGGTTGGAAGAGTCGACGTTTAGGAACACAAGGCCACCTCATACAGTTGTAATGTAACATCAGACTTTATGTAGCAGCAAAACTCCTTTTCTTTTTCTACTCAATACTAATTCCAACAGCAGTGACAGTACCGTTTTAAAGATAGGAATTGGTATTACCAGGGGAAGTACACAAAAAACACATAAAAGCAGCTGCATACAATCCACCACTTCAACAATGCCACCTGTTCTATGTTAGAAAGTAGTAGATAATGCCAGTAATACACAATGACCTGCAGCACCGCCTGGATCTCAACAGGTTATCCTTGGAAATATAATTCTCCAAATGATAAATCCTAACCTATAAGTATTTGAACGTAGTTGGAGCCCATCTCAGAGAGATATTATCAGGTAAGCATGTGGCTCTTTAAGCATTTGACCTCAAAAGGAATGTACATGATTATTCCAGTTCACTCTCAGACACGACAGGGCGCCAAACCTATTGAATACTTGGACTGTTGTTTGTAAATTTCTCATGGGATTATGTAGACATAAAAGAGCATCACCCATATACCGTTTAATCCAGTTTATTATCTGTAGACCAACATTCATAGCTGGCAGTACCTCAAATAAGCAGGCAACTATAAGGCATTAAAAGGCTTTCTCTATATTGACTGATGCCACTATAGGCACTAAACAAGCATCAGGAAAACTACCTATTAATGCAAAGGAACAACTCGACAACTACATATCTTTCTCTTTAATTATATCTAAACTATACATTTATCTTATTATTGAAATTTACATTTATAAAATTAATTTACAATAATATTTATTATAAAAATATGTTTATTAATTTTCTCCAGACTTTATCATAGGGACTTCTCCACCTTGAATCTGGAGTCTCCATATAGTAATTTAGAAGGAACATTTAAAAAAGTTTATTTAACTGAAAAAATTGCACTGGTCCTGCTGACCATTTCTGATCAAAATAAAGCAATGCCAGATTTTGGTGGAGAATTGTGAGATATGCAACAGTTTTAGGAATTGCCAGAGATCTTGTTTTTGTTGGAGAATGCTAGAGCAATTATTTTTATTAATTAGTACTTAGGATTTGAGAATTTTACGCTAAGGTACACTGTCCTGAGTCACTTTTTTTGAAGTCACGTCCTGAGGTGCAATGTTCCATAGAGATGTGATTCACTTTAGGAATGGTATGTATGAGATGCTTTTGAAGTTGTAGGTGAAGTTTGCCTTGTGTGGTTTGAGGTTGTGTTATGGTTTTGTGCAGTGTTAATTATCTTTTTTTCAATTATTTTGAGTGTTTTGTAATAATAATTAGTTGCTGTTTATAATGTGCTGACTATATATAGTTTATGTGCTGGTTTATTTCCTTGTTTTGGTAGATTCGCAAGTCAAAGAGTCAAGTATAGAGTCAAGCAGTCATGTATAGTGTATGTGAAGGATTAAAGAAGTGGCATGTGAGGTTATCAGGTTTTGAGATTATGATTTCCTTAATCATTAAGGTGTGAATGTTTTCTTACTTGAAATGGAATAGTGGCACTAATTTATTTGTTCAGAATAGTAACCTATTTCAGGTCCCGAGTAAGTTCAATCAGGGGTTTGTTTAGCGCAGCTACTCGCCCATGAGGGTCTCAAGGTGCTGATCCATCAGGTCTTGAGATCCTTCCTGAATTGGGTCACCGACGAGGATTGCCTGAGGTGGAGGGGCAGGGTCTTTGAGGTCTTGGCAGTGAGGTATGAGAAAGATCTTCCAGCGGAGATAGTTAAGATCTTCTGTGATGTGGCTGGGGTGGGGGATGTTGAGGACCAGTCTGGCTGCAACATTTCGAATGCTCTGTAGTTTCCTGAGCAGCTTCTGGGTGACCCTTCTGTAGAGTGCATTTCCGTAGTCAAGTCTTCTGGTGATGAGTGTGTGGGTGTCCGCCTTTCTAGATTCTGTAGGGATCCATCTGAATGTCTTTTGAAGCAGGCAGAGTGTGTGAAGCGGAATAAGGATATGGTATTGATCTAGCGGTTCATTGTGAGCAAATGAGTCCAACATGAAGCAGAGGGTATGTGTGTAGGCCGTTGGGGTCGGGGGGTTCCCAGTGCGGCAGGCTGCCAGGAGCCGTCTCAGGCTGAGGGGGTGGGTCCCAGGATGAGTAGTTCTCTCTTGTTTGAGTTGAGCTTGAGACAGCTATCTTTCATCCAGGTGGCAAAAGCGGTGAAAGTTGATTCAGGCGGCTGTTGAGTACGTGTTTACTGACGATGGCTGTGAGGGGAGCCATGTATACGTTGAAGAGGGTAGGGCTCACGGAGGAGCCCTGGGACACTCTGCAGCTGATCTCGGTAGGTCTTTAGAGGAACTGAGGTAGTCTGATTCACTGTGTTCAGCCGGTAAGAAAGGAGTGGATCCAGTCCAGGGCCTGGTTCCGGATGCTGGCCTCGTGGAGTTAAATGATTAGGGTGTGGTGGAAGACGGTATTGAAGGTGGCTGAGAGGTCCAGCATGCCCACAATTTCAATTGTATATATAGTTTGAATACGCATTTGATAGCAAATCTCCTTTATTCTCTCATGTGTTCTGTTTTCAAAGAAAGAAAATGAATTGCTGATTTGTATACACTTATCTGATCTAGGTGTCTATTGAACAGTAGAACTTGAAAAAGGTAGGAATCACCTGGGTTTAAAGGTAGTTTACACCTTCAATTGAATTTTTCATTCCAGAGACTGTTAGAAGTCACATATATTTTAGAAGGGATCCTTTAGCCCTGAAGAATGCCCTTGACCTTTTTGGCTTGTATCATTGAGCAGAAACATGTTGGCAGATGAGGAACTGTTTGAGCCATTGTTGTCACTATACACGTTCAAGATTGTTTGTAGAGATACCTGGTGAACCTCTGTATAAAGGTAATAACCTGGTGACACCAAGGTATTTTTAATAAAATCTAGATCTAAATCTAAAATCTAGATACAGTCTTATGCAAGAATTCCCTACTTACATTTAAGACTTCGAGGAGGTTGAGTCCATCCTTGTGGTATTTACCTACTGTGGTGGAGAGAGGATATGGATGATGAAACATGACACTATTATGTGTGTGAGGTTTTCTCTTCCATAGAGGTTGATATTTTTTGTAAATACAAAAAGAACAATTGATGGACAGAATGCAGAACAATGTCATACATTCACCCCAGTACAGAGATCTGGGCCTAAATCCATTGTTTTTTTGCTCACCATGCCATTCCGGTTTGGACCCAGCCATATGCAAATCAGTCTTGACCCTGTGCCCAATGGGAACAGTCCAGCCCGAACTGCCAGGCCAGGTCCTCCCTGGACTAGAAACAAGCATCCTAGGACCGGTATCAGGTTTTCAGCCTTAATCAGCCAGGATATCTTGATTTGTCCATCATTTGTTTGCGTAGCACTTGTCACCCTAAGTGGGATAGGTATGCCCAGACGTGGGTTCCTTGCTCACTGTGCCACTGGATTCAAGCTAGCTTGGCTGATGAAGGGTAATACCCAGAAACCGGTTCCACGATGCTTGTGAGCAAAAGAACGATGGATTTAACCCATATCTCTTGACTGGAGGTGAATGTATGATTTATTCAGCATTCTGTGCATCATTTTTTGCGTTTCTTTGTAAACACAGTATAAGTCCGAAAAGCCTTTGGTTTCCTGTCTGTTCCTACATCAGTTAGGCAACTAGATAGAGAGATTTGTGAATTGTATGCTCCCGTACTAATCTATTTGGTGGGTTTCAGTTTCCTCGAGGGACGTATGGTGGTCCACCCTCCTACTCTCTCTTTGTGTGTTTTGGAAAAAAGTAACATTTTCTCTGTAATGATTCTTCCTATAAGAATTGCTTTAAATGACATGGAGCTTAGAAAGCTGTCTACTTTAATAAATCGTTTAGAGAATAAAGCAGCATGTGCATTAGCTAGTATTAATGAAGAGATGCTTGCTATTAGTATGCTAATTACAACCCGAATGACTTGAGATTTGTTTTTAGCAAAGGTAGGGTCAGTTTCTAAGGTAAGAAAAACTCAGTGTGGCACATATGTGCCAGATAATTCCCAGAAAATAAATAGCTATATTGAGAATTCGACGAGGATTGCACAAGGAGCACTCCTATCAGCAGAACCTGGAATCTGGGATCAGAATGGCTCATGATTAGTAAGGGGTAAAAGGGTATTCAAAGTAATTGTTACATCACTTCGTCTAGCATAATTACTTGCATTAGGTATTTATCAAACGTTTAAAATGTTTGGAGTTGCTTTTATCTTGTGTCTGTATATGAAGTGCTAGAGGAAGAAGAAGAAGACAAGAATAATTAAATATGAAGAAATTGAGCTGGAGAAAAGAACAGCTGAAGAGTACAATAGATTAGCAAGTTTAACTATGAAAAATACTGTTTTTGTTGTGATAATTGTAGGCCACTAAGTAACATGCTAAAAAAATGCACACAAGTTTCTCTCCGTAAAACACCAGTGTATCTTTTTGTTAGCAAACAAGATGTAACTTTTCAAGGTACAAGGTTGTGGTCTGATGACACAATGTTTCATTATCTATTGTAAAGCTTCCTTCACCATGATATGTGTAAAAATACCAGTGCAGGAAGAATGCTATGAAGATGTACAGGGGGATGAATTCATGTGCCCAGACAGAAAGCAAGAGACATTTGTTTCATATGATGTAATATCTTTTTTCATTAAATTGTTTCAGACAGAATATCCCAATATTTATCTCTTTAACAAGTAATATTTACAGCATTTTCAAAGGACTTGAGTTTTTGTCACTAGCTCGCTTATTTGTGTTGCTCTTACTCCAGGCGGTCTGCATAATTTATTTTTATTTTGAGATATTTTCCAAGAAGCATTTCATTTGTATGCGCTTACTTATATATTTGCACATCTGTGTTATTATTGCTTGAAGCTCTTTTGACTGAAAGCTCACTCTAACTTCGACTTACTTGGCACAAATAGCACTCTGTTAATTTACAGAACTTCTCAATGAGTGTATAATTTACGGGTTTTTTCTTTGAACACACAACGTGTTTTCGCATTTAAAGCTTTGGTTACTTGTTGTATAATATTTATTTGATTAAAATATGACCATAAAATATAAATATGAACCAGAAAAACATAAAAAACATATTATAAAAACAGATTCCAATAAAACTTCAATGATCACATAATGTATAATCTGACCGACATTTGGACCATTATAACATTTATCAATCAATCAATACATTTGTAGAGTGCGCTACTCACCCGTGAGGGTCTCAAGACGCTGAGGAGAAGGGGTGTGGGGGGGGGGAGCTGCTACTGCTCGAATAGCCAGGTCTTGAGGTGTTTCCTGAAGGTGAGATGGTCCTGGGTCAGTCGTAAGGGTGCGGGGAGGGAGTTCCATGTCTTCACTGCAAGGTAGGAGAACGACCTTCCTCCCGAGGTGGTTCTGCGAATCCGTGGGATGGTGGCGAGGGCGAGGCTGGAGGAGCGGAGTTGGCGGGTGGGGGTGTGGAAAGAAATGCGGTTGTTGAGGTATTCGGGGCCCATGTTGTGGAGCGCTTTGTGTGCGTGTGTGAGCAGCCTGAACGTGATCCTCTTGCTGACTGGGAGCCAGTGCAGGTTTCTCAGGTGGGCGGATATGTGGCTGTGGCGGGGATGTCGAGGATGAGTCGTGCGGAGGCGTTCTGTATGCGCTGAAGGCGTTTCTGAAGTTTGGCTGTGGTTTCTGCGTATAGGGCGTTCCCGTAGTCCAGTCGGCCTGGGTGACCGTCTTTCTGGTTTCGGTGGGGATCCACCTGAAGATCTTTCGGAGCATGCGCAGGGTGTTGAAACATGAGAACGAGACTGCGTTGACTTGCTTGGTCATCGTGAGAGAGGAGTCGAGGATGAATCCCAGGTTGCGTGCGTGGTCAGTGGGTGTCGGTGCGGTGCCCAGCGACTCGGCCCACCTGGAGTCGTCCCACGCGGAAGGGGATTGTCCGAGGATGAGGACCTCCGTCTTGTCTGAGTTGAGCTACAGGCAGCTGTGCCTCATCCATTCCGCGACCTCTTTCATTCCATCCTGGAAGTTGACTTTGGCGGTGAGAGGGTCTTTGGTGAGGGAGAGTATGAGCTGGGTGTCGGCGGCGTAGGAGATGATGTTGATGTTGTGTTTGTGGTCAATGGTGGTGAGGGGGCTCATGTAGATATTGAAGAGAGTTGGGCTGAGTGAGGAGCCTTGGGGTACGCCGTAGATGATCTTGGTGGCCTCGGAGCGGAAGGGAGGGAGGAGGACACTCTGGGTTCTGTCGGAGAGGATTGATGTGATCCAGTCCAGGACCTTTCCTCGGATCCCAGTGTTGTAGAGGCGGGTTATTAGGGTATGGTGGCAGACGGTGTCGAAGGCCGCAGAGAGGTCCAGGAGGATGAGAGCGGCCGACTCTCTGTTGTCCATCAGGGTCCTAATGTCATCGGTGGCTGCGATGAGGGCGATCTCGGTGCTGTGGTTGGCTCGAAATCCGGACTGGGATGGGTCGAGCGAGCTGTTTTCTTCGAGGAATGCAGTCAGCTGTTTATTGACGGTCTTCTCGATGACTTTAGCCGGGAAGGGGAGAAGAGAGATGGGGCGGAAGTTCTTGAGGTCTTTGGGGTCCGCTGTTGGTTTTTTCAGAAGGGCGTTGATTTCTGCGTGTTTCCAGCTTCCCGGGAAGGTGGCTGATGTGAAGGAGCTTTTAATGACGTTTCAGAGGTGGGGTGCGATGATGGTGTCGACTTTGTTGAAGATATGATGAGGGCATGGGTCGAAGGGGGAGCCGGAGTGGATGGTGTTCATGATGCGGGTGGTGTCTTCAGTGCTGTCGGGGGTCCATGCGCTGAGGCTGGTGGTGGGGGTCGTTGGTTTGGTGGTTGGAGGCGGAGTCTGGGGTCCGAAGCTGTTGTGTATATCTGCAAACTTGCGGTGGAAGAATGTGGCGAGGGAGTTGCAGAGGTCTTGCGACCGTGTGATGTCGTTGTTGCTGGCGTTGGGGTTGGAGAGCTCTTTGACGATGCTGAAGAGTTCCTTGCTGTTGTGGGCGTTGTTGTCCAGCCGCTCTTTGAATGATGTCCTTTTGGTGGTGCGGATCATCTGGTGGTATTCCCGGGTGGCGTTCTTGAGGGCTGTCATGTTTTCTGATGTCCGTTTGTGGCGCCAAGCTTTTTCGAGGGTTCGTAAGGATTTCTTTGCGATTTTGGGGGCATCTGTCAACCAGGGGTTTTTTCTGTTGCTCGTCTTGCTTGAGGGTTTCTTCAGAGGAGCAAGGTCGTCGGCGCAGTTGGTGATCCACTGTGCGAGATTGTGTGCTGCATCGTTGGCGTCGGGGGTGTTGACAGGTGGGTTCTGGCCCAGTGATGTGGTCAGCTGGTCTGTGGTGACTTTGCTCCAGCATCTACGGGGGATCTGTAGCGTCTGGTGGTGGGAGGTAGTCTTCTTGAAGGTGAAGTGGATGCAGCTGTGGTCGGTCCAGTGTGGTCTGGTGGAGTGGCTGAAGGAGACGTGGTTGCTGGCGGAGAAGATGGGGTCGAGCGTGTGGCTGGCGAGGTGGGTGGGCGTGTCCACTAGTTGCTTGAGTCCGAGGTTGGCGAGGTTGCCGAGCAGGGTGGCGGTGTTGTTGTCGTTATTTTTCTCCAGGTGGAAGTTCAGGTCCCCTAGGAGGATGTACTCTGGTGAGGCTAGGGCGTGCGGGCTGATGAAGTCGGCGATGGTTTCGCTGGATTGTGTCCGTGGGCCCGGGGGTCTGTAGATGAGTGTTCCTCTGAGGGTGGTCTGGGGGTCGGTGTGGATCTGGAAGTGTAGGTGTTCGGCAGCGGTGTGTCTTCGGTGTTGGTCGTGACGCTGATGGTGTTCCTGCAGATGATGGCGATTCCTCCTCCAGGTTTGTTGACGCGGTCCTTCCGGGTGATTTTGTAGCCGTCCGGGATGGCTATGGCAATGTCAGGGGCCGAGGAGGCGTTCATCCAGGTTTCCGTGAGGAAGGCGACGTCTGGTGCTGTAGTATCAAGGAGTTCCCAGAGTTCGACGGCGTGTTTGTGGACGGAGCGGGTGTTGAAGAGGATGCACTTGGGGTGGTTGTTGTTGTCGTTGCTGTGTTCAGTGGGCGGCGTGCAGGTTCGGAGGCAGGTGAATTTACAGGCTTGGCAGGTGAAGGGTCTGTGGGTGTGCCTCTGGGTGGCTTGGTGGCAGGCTGCAGGTCGTCCGGTGTTGACTGCGATGAGGGTGGCGGTGTGGTATCTCAGTTGGGTGCCCTGGCAACGGCTGGGGCCAGGGGTTTTGGCGCTGGGCGCGGTCCAGGAGCACCCACTGTGCGCGTCCGCTGCGCGACCGTGCAGCGGCCGCCATATAAGGGTAGCTGGGGAGAAGGGGTCAGCTGGGAGGCGGGAGGTCAGGATGGCGAATGGGTGCGGGGGTGGCAGGGCCGCACGGGAGTCAGCAGCGGGAAAAAACAGGAGGGCAGCGACGAAGGCGAGAAAATCAGGAGAAATGAGGGAGGGAGGGACACAGGACATGATAGCGCACACACACACAGGGGTACAAAAAGGAAGAGGGCACGCAGGCACATGGGGGCACACGGGAGCACAGGCAGTCAAGTGAGGTCCCCCAGGTGAGACCACGAGCGGGGCAATGCGAGGCGGCAGGAATCAGCCGCTCAGCAGGAGACAGGCAGGCAGGGCGGGCACAGGCACAGGTGGAGCTGCAGCGGTGGGGAAGCGACCTACCCAGCAGGGTCAAGGGTCGCTGTCATTACAATTCTATGTGAGACATGAGAGGAGGCCTCGAGTGTTTCAAATAGCACACACGGGTCTCCTCTACTAGATTCACCAGCTCTAACTGAATAAACATATAACTTCACTATTTTCCAACCCATCAAACCAATCCCACAATGAGGTTAAATCCATGCCTCTGAAGCTTGATTGCACAGCCCAAAGTATTGGCTACTCACAGGTGTGAACATCTGTAAGCATAAAAAGATGTAAAATAGCATGACTCACCTGTTTGAATTTTAGATCTTTTAGAAGGGGTGTCAAGAATCGTTTTCTGGGCCAGGTAAAGTGTGGACAAAATAATGTAAAGTGAGCAATAGTTTGGGCAGATGAGCTATCAAACACGCAGAGGCCTAAAGTGCCCTGAGCAAATCAACCCTTGGGAAAGCTAATCAGTTGAACAAAAACATATACCCTAACCCTTGTCAATAACATATGATAATAAACATTAGTCACCCATGTCAAATATGGTTCTATTGAGGGTACTGTTTTAATTCAACAGAATTAATGATTGGCAGATTTCTATAACTCAATACTTTCCCTTGTGGCTGCGGTACGTGTGCTAAAGGTGTGTTTAGCCCACTAGTAATCTGTTTTGGTGATCTTTCCAGGGGTAAGATTGAAATCCAGGTGACCTAGGGTGAATAATTTTAATTTTATGTGAATAAACCAAGCAATCGCTCTTACATTGTACAGAGAAAGAAAATCCCTAATGATCACTCTATTAAGGGTTGGCTTACTTTTAAACCTACCAACATCCACCGAATCAAAGGTCTTAATGCAGAGGTCAAACAACGTGGGTCAGCACTCAATTTTGCAATTAGATAGTCGAATAGCATGGGTTATAGTCAACAGTCTGCAAATGGAGAGAACAAAGTAACAGTCTTAGTAAAACATTGTATGAGTCGTTCTTCTTTGGAAAATAGATTCTTTATTCTTTAATCAGATCTTGTCCATAAAAACACAGCATGCAACTGATAGCCAAAGCGTGTAGTCCCCCTGGGACTTCTTCATGGCTAAGCATGTTGATGATATTTTTTGCATGGTCTTCATGTGGTATTTCCTAGTTTGCATACAATGTTGTATTCAATTCATTGGAGTACGATCGCTCCAAATCGTGATGTTGTGATGTCCGGTTCAGAAGGTAAACAGGTGTTTGAGATGTATTTAAAACCCAGTTCTTCATGACCACAAAAGTTGAGGTACTTTTTTCGGGACCACCAGTAAATGTCTGGCAAATATATTCTCCTTAGCCTGAATGATGTTAAAATCCTTGTAGCCCCAAATATCACTGCCATAAGTTGTATCCGCTACAAATTTGGCCATATACACCTGAAGAAAAAGGCTTAATTGGTTTCCTGACCAGCTGTGCCCTAAAATACAAAGCCCGCTCCCCATGAGCGAGTGAGCACTAATCTTTTAGATGAGAGAATAGGACACCAGGATTTCCTATTGCTAAACAAAACACCCAAATAGCTAAATGTTTATACATGTACAATATTAAGTCTGTTACAGAAAAGGGCTTAGTGTTTGGTGGGCTTAGCACCGACAACCATTACATATGATTTTTGTGATTTATAGAAAGATCTAAGTGATCCATACAGTCTGACAGTCGACATGAGGACAACATTGTCTGCATAATGCCTATGCAGGGAACATAACATTACTTATCTATTAAAACTGCCTCTATGCAATTATTAAAGATGGTAAACGAAAATAGGGCCAGGATGCATCCCTGACTGACACCACAAGTTATTGGGAAAGACACTGATAGTGATAGTGATAGTGATAGGGAATTTCTATAGCGCACTATCACTCCGGGGAGCATCTTGGCGCTTTTGGCTTGTGTATTCCAGGTGGTGGGAGATATATTGCCCACAGAGACGTTTGAATCATAAACCAGGGTTTTGCAGGTTGTATCTGTTAAGTTGTAAATCCAGGTTTTAATGGATTTCCTAAATTTACTCTCACAAGAGATTTCACGAATTTGGTGAGGGAGTTTATTCCATGCTTTGGTTCCTCTAACCACTAGGGATTTTCCTCCTCTCGTGACGAGCCGGAACTTTGGGATGACCATCAGGTTGGCCGTTGCTGATCTCAGTTGTCGGCCAGGGTAATAGCGATTGAAGTTTTTGGACAAGTATGTTGGGCCTCGTTTATGGAATGCTCTGAAGGTAATTATCAAAACTTTAAACAGAATCCGCTTTTGTATAGGAAGCCAGTGAAGGGTATCGAGCGCTGCAGATGCCGAGGTCTTTCTTGGCATTTTAAGCACTAATCTTGCCGCAGCATGTTGAACCATTTGCAACTTATGTAGGGCTGCTTTATTAACCCGGCATAAAGGCTGTTACAATAGTCCAACCTGGATATAATTAATGCCACCGCTACCGTTTTCCTGGCTGAAAGGGGGAGAAGATCAAAAAAATTTTTTAGACCTTTTATTACATTAAAGCATGAGCCTGCCACTTCATTTGCCTGTTGCTTAAAAGATAATGCATCGTCAAATTTAATTCCTAAATTTCGAGCACTCTTGATAGTGCTTGGCGGGGCCTCCGCGTCTGACGGCCAGCAAGTCTGGGGCGAAAACAGATTGTTTTTACCAAAGGGTAAAATTTCAATCTTTGCGGTGTTGCATCTCAGATGATTTATATTCATCCACTCAAAAGTGGCTTTCAGGCAGTCCCTCAGAGAGCATTCAGCAATTGCCGCGTCCTCATCTAGAATTAGGTCCAGTTGAGTGTCATCGGCATATGCTATTGAACTTATAGCAAAAGAAGAGATAAGCTTCATTAATGGGACCATATAGAGATTAAATAGAATGGGGCTCAGACTCGAGCCCTGTGGTACCCCAGACTGGACTTCCCTTTCCTCCGAACAGTACTGCCCTAGCATGGTAATTTGCTTTCTTTGTCTCAGGAAGTTGGTAAACCATTTCAACACGGTGCCCACAATGCCTACACTTCTTAGGCGGTGTATTAAGATATCGTGGGACACCGTGTCGAAGACTGCAGATAGGTCTAACAGGATTAGGACTACTCTTTTTGCCCTGATCCAAAGCAGCTCTGATTGTTTCCGTAGAGAATAGGAGGGCAGATTCTGTGGAATGATGGGATCGGAAGCTAGCTTGGTTAGGATGGAGAAGATTATTGTCCTCCAGGTATGCTGTGAGTTGTTTGTTAATACAGGTCTCTGCAAGTTTGCATAGCGCTGGGAGAAGCGATATGGGCCGAAGATTTGACAATACTGTCGGGTCTTGGATGGCTTTTTTTTGGAGAGGTCTAACAGCTGCCACCTTCCAGCAGGTTGGAATATCTCCAGTTTGTAATGAGGAATTTAATATGGAATTGATCATTGGATTGACCTCATCTTTTATAGCCTTAAGTAGCAATGGAGGGCAGGGGTCAAAAGGGGAGCCAGAATTCAGTCTTAAGATGGCTTGGGAGGATTCAACTGGGCTAATCACGGCAAAGCTTTCCCATGTTATGGTATCCGGTGTTTCCTTTGAGGCTGTAAAACATGCTACGTCTAGTTCTTCCTGATTGATCTGTGGGAAATCTTTTGTAAAATTAGTGATTTTCTGTTCGAAGTATTCTGCGATTTTATCACAGAAGGACTGGGATGGTGGGATTTCCTGAGATAGTATTTTGGGTTTTCTAAAACCGTTGACAATTTGGAATATCTCTTTTTGATTGTTATTAGTCGACTCAATCAGATTTGTATAGTAACTTGTTTTAGCAAGCTTGATAGAGGTATGATAGTTCCTCCTAGCCTTTTTATAGTGTTCCCGATCGTCACTCTTATAGTGGCGTCGCCATTTACGTTCTAGGACTCTCACTTCTCCTAGTATTTCTTTTAGAGAGTTAGTATACCAAGGAGCCAATTTTTTCCTTTGTATTGTTTTAGATTTCGTTCCTCGTGTTTTCATTCTCTCCCCAATAGTTCTCATCCAGCCCTTGTAGTGTTCATTATCAATGATCACATTCTCTGACAGAGCTGGTTTTTCTGCCTCCACCCAACTCATCAAGCCGGATGTTCTATGATTTTACTCCAACAGGGGATTGAGTTAGTATTACCTAAGATTGAATTAGTTTCCTTTTTATTGTCAATTTTAAGGTTAAAACCAATAAACTTGTGGTCTGACCATGTTTGGGTTAGTGGTGATTCTACTTTGATTGTATTTATATTAGAGCAAATGCAGTCCAATATGTGCCCAGCATTGTGAGTTGGTTCTACTGTTTGGATTGTCAAGCCTAAGATACGTAGGGTTTCTTTAAAGCACAATACATTTGGGTCATTTGTATTATCCAAATGTAAGTTTATGTCTCCTAGCAGAGTGAAATTTGCAAATCGTAGGACAAGGTTAGCAAGTGCTTCCCCTAAGCTTTCCAAAAACTGGGTTGCTTGTCCGGGGGGTCGATATACTAATAGCCCAGAAAACATAAAAGAGTCATGGGCTTGAAGATTGAAGCCAAGACATTCTGCTTCTTTTATGTCAGGTGTTTCCATAGTGGAACATTTCAGGGAATCACGATGGATAATTGCTAGTCCTCCTTCCCGCTGGCGGGATCTGTCCAATCTCTGTATTAGGAAGCCCGGGGGCAGAGCTTGGACAATATCCGGGTTGGACCATTCTTTGAGCCACGTCTCTGTTACCAATAAGCAGTCAAGTTCATTTTCTGCAATTAGGCCATGTATGTGCTGAGCATTCTTGCACATAGAGCGGGCATTTATAAGGCCTCCCTTGAGAGTCCTCTCGGCGTTTTTAATCCGTTGTTTTATAAAGGGTACTATGTTTTGTTTGCATTGTTGGCAGCCTATAGGGCCTACCCACTTGTCTACCGCAAGGGTTTGAGGACAGTGCATAGTGTGGGTATTAGTTGGAGAGGCATAAGTAGTTACCGGAGCAGAGTTTCTGGCCCTGAGCCCGGCCTCAGCGCGGACGGGCGCAGACGGGCAGGACTTTGGCTTGACTTCGGCGCAATATAGGCGCCGCTGTCCGCGTCCGCTGCGCGGAGGAGTGGCCATCTCCTTTTGTAGTCTACAGCGCTAGAGCGCTGGGACTTCCTTCTTCTCTCTATATGGCCGCCACGAACCACTCTTAGATCAGGGGTCAGTGTACAATATTTCCCAATGTGTGGGGATTGCAGGATTTTGATTACAATACGGCGCAAATCAAGTTTTAACGAATGTTTCCAAAAGAAAATTAAAAGGTGATGCAGGTAGCCTAACACCCGGCTTTCCGCCTCAGGTGTACACAAGTCTCGCGAGTTATCGCCTTACCTCCTTTTGTAGTCTACAGCGCTAGAGCGCTGGGACTTCCTTCTTCTCTCAATATGGCCGCCACGAACCACTCTTAGATCAGGGGTCAGTGTACAATATTTCCCAATGTGTGGGGATTGCAGGATTTTGATTAAAATACGGCGCAAATCAAGTTTTAACGAATGTTTCCAAAAGAAAATTAAAAGGTGATGCAGGTAGCCTAACACCCGGCTTTCCGCCTCAGGTGTACGCAAGTATTGAGCAACAAAGGTCCCAATGCGAACCTTACAGATGCAGGCACATCCGTGTGCATATCCTCCAAGAAGGATACCAGTGCTGGGTATACCTATAGTGACAATGCATTGGTTGCTTATTCTAAGTGACACAGTTTTTTTATTTATTTTTAAACTGGATCTTAGTATGAAGGCGACATTTGGCAGGCTTGGTATGTGGCTAGAGCTGTGGAGTAGTATTACATGTTAAAGTGATGCTCCAGGGGGGGCGTGGCTAGCGCCCGATGACGATGGCGGCTTCCTTTTAGCTCTCCCAGGAAGCGCGGAGAATGAGGAGCCCGACGTGACTCCTTCCAGTGTTTTGGACCTCAACAGTTGCGGATTTCGATGTCGGAAGTCCAGCTGATTTAGACGGATGAATTTGGTCTCTCTGCTGCAACGTTTTGTGGACTTTTCCATGCAAGTGAGTGCTGTGCTGGTTCCTTGATATCGTGGCCGCCATTTTGCGGGACCGCCGACGGAGCTCTGCTCCTAGCGGTTCTCCGCTAAAGCAAGACCTTTTGGATGTATCTTGTTGCCGCTTAAGCCTCCTATCTCCATATCGTCATGCCGCACTTACCTGCTTTCATTCTGCATATTTGTTGAACTCGGCGCGATCTTCAGCTGCCTATAAAACTTTCTCCTCATGACGTTGCTGACTTTACTCACACAGCACTGACGCAGCATGTTGCTTAGCTCCACTGAAATTACTCTTCTCTACAGGATAAGCGCTTGTTGAACACCTCGTCTCCTTGCTCATTTGATTAATAAATTATTTTGCTTCACATACAACAGTTGTGCTGAAATTTGGAGCTGCGGCCGCCATTTTGTAATTCTGCCAACAGAGTCCTACTCCTAGCAGTTTTCCATTATGAGGAAACTTTCTTCATTTATTTACAGTTGCCTCGTCCTTCAATTTGTACATCAAGTCGCTTCATTCATCCAACTGCATCATTAATATGCTCCACTGACTTTAGTGCTCTCCTCATACATTTTGGATGTAATTTTCTTAGGTTGCTGCAGCCATTTTATCTTTAATGATTAATGAAGCTTAGCACCCAGCTTCTCTGAGGTTGTGTCTTCTCCTGCGCTAAGCACGTATTGTACGTTTGTTGTTCCTCGTCCATAGCGCTCATTTGGTTATGCATGCACTCCTCAAGGTATGCTAGGGTTTTTGAGCCTAATAGTGACTTTCCTGTCATGATGTCCAGATTGAAGTTCTCCTAAAAAAGTGCATACTGGCTTTCAAAGTCATTTACTCATTTTTATAATTATTTCTACCCTAGTGTTTTGCATATGCTTCACATAATAACCTGATATATTGTATGTTCTCTTTATGAAGTACCTTTCCTTTTTCTATTTACCGGCATGTATTTTATTGACCTTCATTGTGGTTCTCTTACTACCACTTCTGTTTTACAGCATTACGTTTTATTGCATCAGCAGGTCTGGGATGATATCCTTTGCTCTGTGGTTATTTGCTTCTTTTTGCCATGTGTGAATTAACACTTTTTTCTTGCAGAAGGTATTTTTGAATTCACTAGCTCTATTTTGTGGTACCTTTATCTAAGTTCCTCAGTATTATTATTGTATGCTGTCTTGTTCCACTCATACTTAGTTTACTTCTATAGTAGGTTGCTTCATATGCTTACATACCTTTTGTAATGTACTCTAGTTTCACGTGTCATTTACTATATGGGTATATTATCTAAGGATCTTCGTAAGCCTTCTCCGACTCCACGCAAATTCCTCCTCCATACGAGTTGTAGAAATAAGTGTCTTGAGATGGATGACTCTCTCGGCGCCTCTTCTAAAGGCTCCTCCACTCCTTCAGTTCCACAAACCAGTGGTACTACCAAGGGTGCAGTTAAAAGATTGAAAAAGGATCCGCCTTCTCCTCCCAAACAACCCTCATCAGTAACAATGGACATTCTTTTGGAAGAGAATAGGGCCCTGCGCCCCTTCATTGAGGAAACCAAAACTACACTTGAAGAAACTAAATCTACTCTTCAACTGTTATCTGATAAGTGGTCAAATATTGATGAGCGTGTAACTAGTCTGTAACATAATGTTGATACCCTCTCGTCCTCTGTTGCCAAAGTTGATCCACTCTGTGCCCAAGTTTCAGCACTTCATAAACAAATTGAAAACTTGGAAAACAGGAATAGGAGAAATAATCTCCGCATTTATGGCCTTGCGGAAAATTCAGAGGGGTCATATGCTCTTGCTTCTTTCAAATCCTTTTTGCAGAAAATCCTCCAGTTACCGGATGGCACCAACCTTAACTTACAAAGAGCTCATCGCTTAGGCCCTCCTCCTACTGGATTATCCACTTCTATTGTTAAAAGGCCGAGAGGTGTCATCATATACTTCCTCAAATATACAAATTTACTTACAGTTTTATCAGCAGCCAAAGCTATGCCTCAAATCACTTGGTCTGGTCATCGCCTTTACTTCTCACAGGATTATGCAAAACCCACTGCTGATCGTCGTAAAGAATTTCTTTCACTCAGACCACAGCTGCGCTCTATGGGAGCGAAATATGGGCTATTTCATCCCTGCCTTTTCAAGGTGACTTTCAACAATAAAACTACTACTTATGATGATCCTCTAAAACTAAAGAGTTTCCTGTATTCTCATAGTAATACTACAATGGATACTACGGCTTCATCTTGCTCCAAATAATTAATTTTTACATGCTAACCTGGTATTATTACATTTCTGCTGTGTGCTCTATTGTTCTTTATGATTGCTCTATTTAGACAGTTTATCTCGTTCCTTGTTTTCACCATTTTTATGTTCCTATTGTTCAGCTTTAACACTGTTTTTCCCTTTTACGCAGATTTCCCTTCCCTACGTTATCACCCATCCTCATGTCTTTGGAGTCCGTTGCAGTCGTCTTCCTTCCCTGCCTTCCCTTTGGAGCTCAAGACCCATCACTGTTCTATGTGGCCTCCATCCTCCCTCCCCTTTGTATGTTCTCAACAATATGCACGTTTTTCATTCCTTTCATTATGCTACGTTGCTCTCATGTTTCTTTCCTTCTCCTCTTCGTTTTCCTTAATCTCTCAACTCTCTCCTTGCTATAGTCTCTTCACTGATCCAATTTTCTCCTTTTCCTTCTTTTTCGCTTACTTTTTTACAATACTTTTTCTTATTTCTTCTCAATTTTTCTATTCATCATATAAATTGCTTTTACTCTTCTGTTTTTCATGCAATTTTTCTCTTTCACTTTTGGTATTTCTTCTCAACATATGCCTTAGGTGTTTTTCTTTCTCATAACTATTCCTCAACTGGTTTTTTGATATGCTTTTCTAAAATAATTTTATGCCTTTGAGAATACTATCTTGGAATGTAAGAGGTTTACATTCGCCAATTAAAAGACAGAGAGTATTAACCCACCTAGCTAAACTTAACGCAGGTATAGCCTGTATACAGGAATCACATCTATCACCTGATGAATCTGCGAAACTGAAGAGGGGTTGGGTTGGTGAAGTATTTTTTTCCCCTGGTGATGGTAAGCGAAACGGAGTCTTGATTCTGTTTCGAAAATCTCTTCCAATCTAGTCAATAACGCACTTTGCTGATACTTCAGGTAGATGGGTGTTAGTCAATTTCAATCTCGATAATGTCCCCATTTCCATTTTAAATGTTTATGCTCCAACGAGTGGTGATGCCTCTTTTTGGACCTCCTTAGCACCGCTCATCACTCAACATTACGTTGACAATTTCATTCTTGTGGGTGATTGCAATGAAGTTTTTGACCCATTTTTGGATAGACATTCAGCTAGTGCATACATTCCTCATAAGTCACAAAAATCTTTTACACAACTCATTGCACAATACAAACTTACTGACGCATGGAGACTCTGTAATCCCACTTTGCGAGAATACTCTTTCTTTTCACCCCCTCATCAAACTCAATCCCGATTAGATTATTTTTTTATTTCACATCACCTTACTCAGTCCCTTATTTCTTCCAACATTGGCTCCATCTTAATTTCTGATCACACCCCAGTCTCCATTGCTTTGGATGTACTACAAAAGCCTACATCCATTAAAAAATGGCGTTTTAATAATGCTCTGCTTCTTGATGCACAATTTGTCTCTTCATTTACATCCTTTTTTCACAAATGTTTTTTTTTCAATCATATGGATGAAATTCAATTTCCTGTAGTTTGGGATGCTTTCAAAGCATCAGCTAGAGACTTCATCATTAGTTATGTGTCTCGCAAACGGAAGAAAGCCCAACAAGCCACTAATTACCTCCTTTCGCAAATTAAACAATTAGAGCACTTATATTACACTTCCAAATCTAAAGATTGCTTAGACGACCTCATTGCAACCAAACTTCAATTTAATAAAGACTCTACATATAACGCCTCTAATTTTCTCTTAAAATCTAGTGCCAAGTTTTATGGTGGGAAAAATAAGGCTGGGAAATTGTTGGCTAATTATCTAAAGGTAAAACAAAACAAAGTTAACATTGAATCTATTTATGGTCGTGACGGGTCACTAAAACACAAGAGTGAAGATATCCTACAGGAATTTTTGCATTTCTATGAAACACTATATTCCTCTGAATCATCTTCTTCTGAACAATCCATTTCCCAATTTTTTGTCCAAAATCTCTTCTCCTTTCGACACTCTTCCGGACCTTTCCTCTTTAGAATCGGACCTTACACAAAAAGATTTCCTTCAGGCTCTTACCTCTCTTAAACATGGGAAAGCTCCAGGCCCTGACGGTTTTACTGTTGATTTCTTTTCTTATTTCTCAAAATTACTTATTCCCAAATTACATACTCTTATTTCCACTTTTCTTCAAACTGGGTCCGCTTCAGTCTCTTTTTCTGATGCCCTTATTTGTATTATCCCGAAACCGGGTAAAGATTCGCAGCATTGTAAAAACTATCGCCCTATTTCTTTAGTAAATATCGATTATAACATTTTTTCAAAAGCATTAGCACTGCGTTTAGAATCATTCCTACCCGAGCTTTTAGGAAAAGAACAATCCGGCTTTGTTAAAGGTAGACTGCTGACGGATAATACTAGACTATTTTTTTACATTCTCTCTAAGACCTCACATTGCTCTCATTCCCTCGCAGCCATAGCCTTAGATGCGGAAAAAGCTTTTGATCGGGTTGAGTGGTCATATCTGTTTAATAAACAACAACAAAGGAGTGACTAAGTGAAAAGCTAAATAAACCAAATAGTGATCAAAACAAATATGTTGTGATGTCCACCTTATTACTCCATATTTGGCATATGACAGCGTGCATAGAAATCATACACACCACCACACGTGCCTGTCTGAAGTATTTCCTAGTTATCTCCCCGTGAATACCTCTCTTCCCCCTTCATAGGAGGGCACCTCCTGTGGGAAATATTAACCCAAGAATATCAAAGGAGGGAAGGGAAAAATCCCTTCTTATATGAAGGACCCTCACTCACCACTAATTGGTGACATGCTTCATCATTGGGTCCCCGCTGGGGTGACCGAATGCCCCCCCAGCGTGCTACAACGCCTGATTACAGCGGAGCGGGATGTGGTGAGTGTAACAGTGCCCAAATTAGAATGTGATAATAACTATGTGCAAGGTATTAAAAAATGCAACGGTTGTAGCCTTTACAAAAGTCTTTAATAATGGCCAACCTGCATCGGAATAAAAACAGAGGGAACGGACTGTCAAGGTTCTAAGCTACGGAACCTGAGTCCTGTTAAATATCAAAAAATGGTCGACATGTTTCTGCTGCTTGGAGTGCAATTTGCTCAGTATTCATCAGGACCTACCAAATAAGTCCTCCGGTGGTGTGCGCACGCTAAGGCGTACCCTCCCGTGAGGCTCTATGTGTGAAAAATATATACGGCTGCTGTCTCCCGGAAATCATTTCCGAGAGACAGCAGCCGAGAGAGCAGGTATATCGCGGGGAGTCGCGAGTGCTGAAAGAGACACCGCGTGAAGTTAACCCGCGCTGTCCTCA
This sequence comes from Lissotriton helveticus, assembly GCF_964261635.1. Taxonomy (NCBI): domain Eukaryota; kingdom Metazoa; phylum Chordata; class Amphibia; order Caudata; family Salamandridae; genus Lissotriton; species Lissotriton helveticus. The sequence goes on along the minus strand of NC_136071.1, from coordinate 877,399,907 downwards.
CCGAAGGGGCGAGTCGACGCCATTCGCTAATTCGCTAAGTTTGTTGTTTATTCCTGCAAATCGCAGTGAATAACTATGGATACCAGTTTTTATATATATTTCTCACACATAGAGCCTCACGGGAGGGTACGCCTTAGCGACGGCACACCACCGGAGGACTTATTTGGTAGGTCTTGATGAATGCTGAGCAAATTGCACTCCAAGCAGCAGAAATATGTCGACCATTTTTTGATATTTAACAGGACTCAGGTTCCGTAGCTTAGAACCTTGACAGTCCGTTCACTCTGTTTTTAATCCGATGCAGGTTGGCCATTATTAAAGACTTTTGTAAAGGCTACAACCGTTGCATTTTTTAATACCTTGCACATAGTTATTATCACATTCTAATTTGGGCACTGTTACACTCACCACATCCCGCTCCGCTGTAATCAGGCGTAGTAGCACGCTGGGGGGGCATTCGGTCACCCCAGCGGGGACCCAATGATGAAGCATGTCACCAATTAGTGGTGAGTGAGGGTCCTTCATATAAGAAGGGATTTTTCCCTTCCCTCCTTTGATATTCTTGGGTTAATATTTCCCACAGGAGGTGCCCTCCCATGAAGGGGGAACAGGGGTATTCACGGGGAGACAACTAGGAAATACTTCAGACAGGCACGTGTGGTGGTGTGTATGATATCTTTGCACGCTGTCATATGCCAAATATGGAGTAATAAGGTGGACATCACAACATATTTTTTTTGCTTCACTATTTGGTTTATTTAGCTTTTCACTTAGTCACTCCTTTGTTATTGTTTATTGAATTGACTGGGGTATAGGAGTGCCTACTCATGCCCTCTCTCTCTTGTTGTTATTAATCATATCTGTTTAATACTCTGAAGTGGTTCGGTTTTGGTCTAAAAAGTTTCCACCCTGATTGCATTCCTATATTCTCACCCTAGAGCAGCAATTTCGGCGAATGGTGGCTTATCTCCTTACTTTTCCCTAAATAGAGGGGTCAGACAGGGTTGCCCACTCTCACCTTTTTGTTCAATCTTGCTTTAGAACCTTTCCTTTTGAGAATCCGTCAGAACGATAATATACATGGTTTCAACTTCCATAAATTTGATATTAAGATGGCAGCATACGCTGACGATGTATTACTATTTCTCTCCCAAACAGACACATCCCTCCCGGCATTTTTGGACAAAGTTAATTCTTTTGCACAAGTATCTGGCTACAAATTAAATAAAGATAAATGCGAAATCTTGCCACTTACAAAAGTAACTTTCAAGGATGACTTTTCTGCTTCAGGCTTTACTTGGAGCCCTACCACTATTAAATATTTAGGCCTTTATTTCACATCTTCTCTTTCGGGTACAGTTACTAAGTGTATGGATGATTGTTTACAAAAACTGACTACTCTCACTAACAAATGGCATCCTTTATATCTGTCGTGGTGGGGAAGATTGGATACAATCAAGATGATGCTTTCTCCCATTGTCCTATTTATGATATCCAACATACCATTTGCTATCCCCTTGAAATACTTCAAGAAAATTAATTCTATTTTATCTTCCTTTTTGTGGGGACATAAAAAATCTCGTATGTCCTTATTCAAATTAATGCGATCTAAAAGAGAGGGTGGGCGAACTTTCCAAATTTTTCCTTATATCATAAATCCTTTTTATTGAACCACGTCTCGCATTGGATTACGGACTCCTCATCATCCTCTCCTCTCTGGTTGGACTTAGAACAGTCTTTTATATCTCCCTTTTCCTTCAAAGAATATCTTATGTTTTCTCGTAGACCTACATCTTTATCTACTCCCATTCTTAAGTATACTTCCAAAATTCTTCCATGCTTTCCTGTTTCATCCTTTTTTGATCAACCTATTTAGCACAACACATCTATTTTAATTAACAATAAGTCGACTTTTTGGAAATCCTTGAGATCACGTGGTCTTATTTGGGTGCACCAACTGTTCCACCATAATCAGATCATTCCATTTACATTAGCCGCTACTTCTTTCAATTTACCTCCTGCTTTTCTAGCCAAATATTCGTTATTGACACACACATTACAACATGCTTACGATGCTTCTCTCGCTGCACCTTCTCCATCAAGTCATATACCCTCTGATAAGATTTCACTGAATTCTTTACTTCTTAAACACTCTAAACCTTCTCAAATTTACACCTTTCTTCATACTCTGTCCTCACCTCGCACGAAAACCATAACAGAATATACCTGGGAAAAGGACCTAGTAGTTTCTTGGCCTATTGAGTTATGGGACAAATTGTGGTTGAAGATTCGTAGGTCTTCCAGAGCTGCTACTACTACTCAAACTCTGTTTTTTATTTACAATCGTTTATTATTTTCACCACTAGTTCTTAGCAAACAATACCCAGACGCCTCTGACCAGTGTTGGTCCTGCTCTTTGCCATGTGCAGATTTGTTTCCTATGCTTTTCAGCTGTCCCTTTGTTCATGGTTTTTGGGTGCAGGTTTTGTCTCAAATTTACAAATAATTTTCCTCAACTCACCCCTACTAATTATTCTCAATTGTTGGTGTTTCTTTTTATAGCTTGTATTATTGCCATTACTTATCTTGATGCATATTTTGCTTGTTATTTTCTTTGTCTTATTTTGTAAGCTTTGATCATATTCTCTCAATAAAAAATTTCTGAACTTAAAGTGATGCTCCATAGTGATTTGTGCTATTAGATATAATGTTATGATGAAAAGCCCTTAAAATCATTCATCACAAGAGGAAGGGTCAAGGAGCAGTTCATGGTCCAACACCAGTGCTCTCAAATAGAAATATATACATGAACAAAAGGGGGTGGCTGTTCCTTTACAAAACACGTCTGGTTGGAGGGTATACAAAATGAGGGGATCTTCCTCATTTGAAGGTGTTGCCCTCATACACCCATGTGGATGTCATGATTCATCACCAAGCTTAGCTTCTCATGGGGCCGGTGCTGCAATGCCCGAACTCTTTAGCGGAAATCTTTTATTTTATTTTAGGCGTGATGATGCGTGCGGGTGTGTGGGGACTCGCTAGTGAGGGTTTTGAAAAAGTAGTTTAAAAATACTTCAGGGGTTCCGAGAAATATATTTAATCAGGGGTCTTCTTGACAGGATTAAAAGCAGGTGGACGTAGATTGTCAAGGCAGTTTTACGAAGGGTGACAATCTTATGTAAAGTGCTTACTAGGTCGACATGTTTCACGCCTGTGTGGAACAGGATGGATCTGTGGCATTTCTCCAGGACCAAATCAAATCAAATCAAAGAGCTTTATTCGATTATCACAAGGATATCATAAAAGCGTACATTACATTAATCAATTTATAATTAAAATCCAAATAAAAAATGCCAGAAGAAAAACATATCTTCACAGGGAACAGATGAGTTAACATTTTCCATACAAACAATTAAAAAAGTTCAAAAAGCAATCACTAAATATACAAATTCATATATCACATCATAATGAGTTAATAAGTATCACGTCCCTATTCTCCAGTTGTTGTAACCTGAATTACATAATCATTAGTCATAGGTCAATACAATAGTTGATGAAATAAATCGATTCAAATGATTAACTAAACACGGGATATCACTACTAGAAGACCCTTCATAAGAAATAATTTCGGGTGGGGATGTTGGAGCCATTCTGTACGTAGTTAATACTTTCTGGGAAGTAGTGTTTTCTCTCTGGTCTTGTCTTTAAGGGCCGAGGATAGCGGAACCTGGGGTAAAAATCTTGGAGACCCCAGACAGAGATCGGGCCATCCCTTAATTGTGGAAGCCAAGATTGTAGATAAGGCACCACCCGATCGCTCCAGAATCTAACTAGCACCAGGTCGCCTGAAAGGGCCTTTGGAAGGGGGCCAAGCCATCCCACCCTTCTAACACTTCGAATGACACCATCAATGTTCGCTGGCAAGGGTTGATTCCTAGACAGCCAATGGATGACCTTGTGTTTTAAATCCTCCGGTCTCTCGGTTTTTCCCTTTGTAATTGGTAAAACACCAGTGAGGACACAAACAAAGGGGGCGGCAATTGGGGGCAGATGTATATGCTTAGTGTAAACTGGGTTAGTACTAGATTTCTCCTCATATAGAGGGTGAACATTTAGCACCCCTACATCAGCGAAGATACTCTTCGTGGTAATGGATTCGGTGACGGGTGGCGAGGAGATACATGGGCAGTTCTGTGGGAGCATAGGTCTGTTAGGAGAGATGCTTCCTCTTTGAGGTGTTAACTTGGAAACCTTGGTAGCGGATAAGGGCTGTGCTGGACCCACTCCTGTCAGGTTCTTATTAGGTTGAGTCGGTGCCCTAAATGAGGTCTCAATATCGCTTAGTCTATCCCCTAAGGAGTTGATTCTTGTAGTCAAGGGGGATAGTAGAGAGGAGACCACTCGCTCAATCAGGGCCAGAAGGGCTGCCTGTTGGGGAGGTGCAAAGGATTCAATACTATCACTGACCTGGGGTACTATAGATGACGTGCTGTAGGACGGTAAGGGATTTATACAAGGCTTGAGTAGTTTAGCTTCCCTCCCCATGCTGTTATCCCCGGGGCGCTTTCTTGTGACCATAGGAGAATTGGGGAGCCCTAGTTGTTTAATGTTTACTTCTACTAACGGGGATAAGAGTGGGGCAACCAGGATATTATCATTTGCGTTCAATAACGAATTGGTCGGCAGATGTATGGGAAGTGCAGGGCTGGGTAAGGCTTGAGGTGGGTCAGCTATACTCTCAACTGGTACATATTGAATGTGACAAAGTGCGTTCAATTCCTCCAACCAGGACACACTAGATGTAGTGTTGAGTAGCTGTACCTCGGGTTGTTTCGACTCTACGCTGTGAGAGGGCAAGCGAGTTTCTAGATCTTCCAACTCACGAATAACAGGTAATAATGCCCCGTCTATCCTTTCTACATAGCAGCCAAACCTCCCCCTGCTAGGATCACTTGGGAGAGTACAAGGATTGAGAGCCCCCTTATGAGACATAGCGACAGTGCAGCAGGAAAAGCCCCGCATAGAGTCAATGGATGTCAATAGAAGTACTCTGCAGTGGTTGTAGGAGTGTAGGTCAAAGGCACACTATACCTTATTCAGTAGAGGCCAAGGGGGGTGGCCCGTCCCGTCCTTCTCGGGCCACAGAGGGCCCGCCCTTTGCCCGGGCTTCGCCCGGCGCTCCCGCGACGCAGAGGGCAGTCCTTCTTTTAAAGCGCCTCCGGGCGCTCCCTGGTTACTGGAGGCGGCGTCCAGCCGCTAAGGATCCTGGGGAATGTAGTTCCCTGCCCCGGCGGCCGCGCTGCGGTGTCCTGGAAGCAGCGGCGATGGCGGGGACAGAGGGTCGCTGGGTTGAGAAGTGCGAGCAGGTGAGGGACAGCACAATGGCCCCACAGTTTCAAACAGGAAAGCCTCCCGCTCCCCCGAGGGCAGTCCTTCTTTTAAAGCGCCTCCGGGCGCTCCCTGGTTACTGGAGGCGGCGTCCAGCCGCTAAGGATCCTGGGGAATGTAGTTCCCTGCCCCGGCGGCCGCGCTGCGGTGTCCTGGCAGCAGCGGCGATGGCGGGGACAGAGGGTCGCTGGGTTGAGAAGTGCGAGCAGGTGAGGGACAGCACAATGGCCCCACAGTTTCAAACAGGAAAGCCTCCCGCTCCCCCAAGGGCAGTCCTTCTTTTAAAGCGCCTCCGGGCGCTCCCTGGTTACTGGAGGCGGCGTCCAGCCACTAAGGATCCTGGGGAATGTAGTTCCCTGCCCCGGCGGCCGCGCTGCGGTGTCCTGGCAGCAGCGGCGATGGCGGGGACAGAGGGTCGCTGGGTTGAGGAGTGCGAGCAGGTGAGGGACAGCACAATGGCCCCACAGTTTCAAACAGGAAAGCCTCCAGGACCAAAGGAATCAAGTGTCCAAACCCTCACTCAGGGCAATGTGTGTGAATCAATAATGACTGGGTTCTGTCTAATGATCTCAAGTAGTGATGAAAAGGTCAATAATACCTATAGATATTCACCCTATTCCGATCTCACATATCAACCCAGATGAAAAGAACTTGTAGTGCCTTAGGTCAAGGCAGAGGACTGCATAATAACTGAGGTGTGAATGAGTCTAACACAGAGATATGTGTATGACCTACCCTCGCTCTGCTTGCTTGGAAAAGCCCTTAAAGACATATTTAAACGAGAAACTCACCTGTAAAGCTGACTTCTACATACACCGGCTCAACAGAACACAGCGGTAGAAGTCTGCAGGAAATCAGTTTTACTCATTTGATACTCCCACATTTTTTACTTTTAGACTAACCGGTTCGGGACATTTACTGTGAGTGATTCTCACCAACTTCACTCATAGTAAATTATATGGAAATGGACCGAGAGCACTACCGTCACTCACTGCTTTCTAAGATAAGGCTGCTGCATTGCAGCTAGTGTAAGAGGCCCGGAGCTGGTTACATGTCAACATGTGAGCACACGTGTGTGCATGTGTGTGGGCTGCACATGTGAAACTAGTCTTGTGCGGCCTGGTATCTGCGCACAGCTAATCTGTTGCAGAAAAAATACTTCAAGGATTGGTGCTGACCTTTGGCAGGCCCAGTAATGTGAGTGGGCATTCAAAGTATAGGTCTGCAGTGCTTACTAAAAGTCTGTGGTGCTTGACTGAAATTACACATTATAGGTGAATTTAGTACCACAGTACAGTTTTACCTCACTTAGGCCTACAAGGTTTACTGAGGTATCAATATTAGGGTAAATATGCATTCTGAGTGTCGATCCATAATCACTTTCCTCATAACTACACCCCTAATGGGACATTCATCTTTCCCTAGCTAAGCCATACTCAAATCCCAGACCTATGTCCCCTCTCCCCCACTGTACGAAGGTATTTAGTCTGCTAGTCATCGGGAAAATCAAAGGCCTCCCCACACATTAGAGCCATTTACGGTGATTCAGCCAATTCCTGGGGAAGGAAGGGGTGGGATTGAAATCTGCATTTCTAATTAACTTCTCACACTGTACCTGGGTTGGGAAAGCCCAGGTCCACTGAACATGGCTTCTAGAACTTTCCAACCTCACTTAAAAACCCCTGCATTAGGCAGAGACTTTGAGAAGACACTAGACTTGGGGCTATCACACTGGAATTATGCCCAGCTGGGAGGAAGAAGACCCCTGAGCCTCTGCAAAGATGGACTGTAGACTTTGGAAGGGTCCCAGACTAGGATGGGTCTATTGAGGGCCAGTGGCGCTTGCCCTCATACGCCCCCTGAGGAGTAGCTGAGGGAATAGACCTGGTGGGGAATGCTGGATGGCTCCCCTGGGACCTCTCTGAGCTGGCCCTTGACTCCCTGATACACCAGAGTCCTGTAGGTAGCCAGGAGGCTGTGGGATCTGGTGTGAACAGCTGGGAGGGTGTTTCTGCCTTTTGTCTGTGCAATATGCCCATAAGTAGGAGAGAACATCAGGAGGTAGGAAGAAGAGAGGTCTGGCAAGGGAGAACGAAATTCCGCTGCCAAGGAAAATTGCATCTCGATGTCAGAAGACATAAGGTACTTCTGTTGGCTAGGGCTCACCACTGGGAACCAAACGAGCCCAAAATCAGCAAATCATTCCTGTGGGGTCAGAGAAACTGACATCTAAAGTACACTCCTCCCGGGGCACTAGGTGGGGAAACAAGCACATAGCACTCCCCAACTAAATCCACACTTCCCCCGTGGAGGGCCAAGCCCCCAGGGGTCAGCGCAAACTAATATATAAACTTTTTTAGGGCAGGAATATATGTGAGGCCCCTACCCCTGACTACCCCTGGCCCCCGGGGATTCCATCTCCCTGTGCCCAATAAAAAGAACAGTGTCCATTGCATGTCCCCCATGTTTCTGTCTGGGGGAGCAGGGGACACTGGCCCACTACTTTCTGCCCATGGCCAGCATGGGTGGAGAGAACATCTGCGATAGGAACTGAATGAGTGTTGCTTGCTCCTGTCTGCGGAAGGAGCAGAAAAGAATGCTGCAGGCTCCTGCACTTGCTGAAATAAGGCAGGGGAGATGGTAAAGGTTGAATCGTATTGGGGCTCCTCTATGGCCCCGACACGAAAAAATGGCTGTGAGTGCCCTGGGTGAAACAGAGTACCTGTAACCTAAAATGAAAACTTGGCACAAGGCAGCAAAAGCATATATGGCCCAGGCAGAATGCCACTCATAAAATAATTGCCCCTCTGTCCATGGGCACCGCATAATCACCTGGAGGGCTTGAAAATTTGCATATTTTCTTTTCTGTTGTTACCCAGAAAGGGCAGGGGGACTACCAAGGACATCAGAGTGTGTTTGGGGTAGCTAGGGGGAGTACAAGAGTCCCCCAGAAATGTTGCCACTAAGCTCACTCTATGTTTCCCATAGGATTGAGTCCCTGACCCTGGGAGAGGCTTTACATGTATTACACGTATTTCTGGAGTTGGAGCTTTTACTCATGAGCTCTGGATTGCAGTGACTCTTGTTTGTTGGTTCTAAAGCTACTGTAGCATGAGCGTACAAGTGCAAATGGGACTCTGAGGCGCTTTATTTATTTTAATGCATGTAATGACAATGCAAAGTTCTATATTACTATTGATAATATTGAATATTGGAACTACGCCATTGACTTCAATAGTATTGCAATGGTGGTGTATAACATGTGCTCTGCTTTTGGTAATGTGATGACACCCTCACAAAGCCATTAGGCCTGCCTTATTGATAATGACAACCACTTATATTGTGCTATTTCCTCTAGCAAAGGTATGGGTATTGTGGTTATAAAGTTCAAGACCCACTAGGTGTGTAAAGTGTTATGAGGGTGTCACCAAACATATTTCCATCTGCCTATATTTGTAACTTATGCATAGTATTTAATAGTCTGTGTGTAATAAAAGTACTTTTCTTTTATATAAGGAAAAGCAGTGACTAGCGCACACCACCTTTCGGTGAGCAGGCCTTGCACTGCTTTGATTACCTACCTTGAGAGAGTCAAGCTCTACAATGGGGTAATTGGTTTCCAGTAAAGAGGAAGTTGTGGACTTAATACATGTGAAGGTATCACATCATTTTGAACTAATAACCCAGGGCTAGATGTAGGTGGCTTAATACCGGTCGGTAACGCTGAAATTCGGTAAATTTCAGCGTTACCGACCGGTATTTAGCCATGTGCGATGTAGGTATTACCGAATGCCATCAGTAATAACGAATCGGTAAATGTAAGGAAAGCAGTTACCAATTCTTTATTTACCGATCGGCTGACAACAAAGCATCAAAATACCGAATGAGTAAATAAGGAATCGGTAACAAATCACTAATGCGATGAACAAAAAAATCGGTAATACCGAATTTGTTAAAAATCGGTATTTAAGAATCAATACTTACCACTGACCCAGAGCAGGTGGTAATCAGGTGCAGTGCATAAAAACAGCCCCAAAATGCAACAGTTTGTACACAATGGCAGCCCTCTACGTCATAGCAAGGCGGCTACATTTGCGAGCAGCAGGACTGAGGGTTTGGAGACGGGAAGACCGTGTGTACAGACTGCGTGTCACACTGTTCCAATTGACTGATGCAGAAATACATGATAGGTACAGGCTACACCCACAAACCATCCTAGACCAGATACAGGACCTGCACCCATACCTGGAGCAACAGACACCAAGGGTGCATGCCATACCAATACATGTGCAGGTCCTCTGTAGCCTGCACCTACTCGCATCAGGAAGTTACCAGGGTGTGATAGCTGCGGCAGGTGGTGCGTCACAGAGTTGCCTTTCCCATTTCTTCAACTCCTTTTTGGATGCCATGATGCAGAGAATGCATCACTACAAACGCTTCCCCAGCACACAGGCAGGACTGCAGAAGACAAAGCTGGATTTCTACCAAAAGGCACAGTTCCCACATGTAATAGGGTGCATTGATGGGACCCACATACCAATCTTCCCATCTGCAGCTACAGAATACATATACCACAACCGCAAATCCACTCATTCCATCAACGTGCAGGTGATATGTGATGCAGACTACATCATTACTGACATTGTGGCCAAATTTCCAGGGAGTACCCATGACTCCTACATATTCAGGAACAGTGGGATCTATACACGTCTGGCTGCTGGTGAATTCGGAGAAGGATACCTACTAGGTAAATCAATGTGACAAACCCTGATGTATACCTTGGATGAATGTATTGGTGACTCAAATTAATGGCACTTTCTTTCCCATTTAGGTGATAGCGCATATACTGTGCGGTCATTTATCCTAACACCATACCTCAACCCATCCACCCCAAGTGAGAGGAGATACAATGTGGCACATAAAAGCATGCGCAACGTTGTGGAGCGCACCTTTTGACTACTAAAAAGCAGGTTCCGTTGCCTCCACAAAAGTGGAGGTGCACGTCAGTACCGCCCCATCATCTGCTGCAAAATCATAGCAACATGTTCAATGCTGCATCACCTTGCCACAAAGAAAGGAACAGCAGTGGAACTAACTGACTCTGAGGATGAGGGTGAGGACTGTCCACAGCCAGAGCACAGCGCAGCAGGTGTGGCAGCAGCACTGGATGGGAGACACAGACGGGCTGAGATAACACGCAACTATTTCTGAGTGAGTAAGGAGACATAGCCAGTTACTGTGTTTGAGTGATGGTGTTTAATGATCAGAGCACACCACCAAGATCAAAAGCAGTGTCCATACAAACATGGGTTAAATCACCCATTTCATTACAACCATATCACGGCTGGCTCTACTTCTTGCGCCCACGCGCTGCACTGCCACATTCCTTTGCCCCACTGTCCGCATTGCCAGTCTGTCCAGGGCCAGTGCTGTGGCGTTCGCTGCACCTCCTCGTCTCTGTGGGAGAGGGTGTAATGCTACTATGGCTAGTAGCCTTCTCACTTTCCCCTCATCAGCTGAAGTGGCCACCTTGTCTGTTTGGAGCACTTCAAGTGCAGTGGTCACTGTGACCAGCCCCCTAGCCACATCCCGACTGCAGTGTGCCATCTCTTCCTGCATGGCTATTGAGTGTCTGTACATGAGAGAGGTTGCAGTGGACAGGAGGTTCACCGCCTTGGTGTAATTATCCAGTTTCTGCCTCTCCCTGCGCCTAGACAGACGGTCCTCCTCTAACTTGCTGCAGAGCAGCCTCACAGCCTCCGCCATGTCACTCATGCCCTCAGCCATGGTGGTGTTCATGGCACTGATTCCCTTGTCAATGCGATGCATGTGGGCATTCATGTGTGCCATCTCCCGCTGCACTGACATGATTGCTCTCCCTTGCAGGCGCTGGACCTTCAGCATGTTACCTTCAAGGCCAGCAAACACACTGTCATCTTCGCCCTGGAAGTGAGGACTGGCTGCCCTTGCCCTGCGGCATCTGGAAGATGTGTGGGCGCGCTCTGTTGGGGACTGCGATCCTGCCCTGTTGCCATCCTCAGGCACTGTAGACTGTTGGCCCCCTGTGCTGTCCTCCTCGGACACCTCCATCAGCTGGAGGGTGGCCACTGCACGCCTCCTGCCTGACGGTGGTGGTGGCGTTGATTGTGGCAGTGGTGATGGTGATGGTGGTGGTGGTGGTGGTGGCGTTGATGGTGGTGGTGGTGGTGGTGGGGTGGGATCACTGACATAATATAGAGTGACAAAATATAGACTTACCAAAATATAGTCACCAAAATATAGAATGCCAAAATATCGAATTCCTGTCTACAAACAGGTAAGTACAAAAATATCGAACCCAAAATATAGGGGCCGATTAGGATGGCGGACGGACTTGCGTCCGTCCGCCATCCCAGAGGTGGAGGGACCGTCCGCATGGGCTGCGGCGGTCCCTCCGTGCAAATTAGGATGTGACCGCCACCCTGGCGGTCACATCCTGGATATTTAACATTGCGGCGGTGCTGCTTCAAGCAGCACCCGCCGCAATGTTAAAAGTGCATGTTTTACATTTACATGCACAAAGCGGCAGGCACCGCGCGGTGCCTGCCGCTTTGTGCATGTAAATGCTGGGGGGTACCATAGGTACCCCCCATGTGCACACCCCACCCGTCCACACCCTGGGGGCCCGCAACGGGCCCCCAAAATCAAAAGTACACATGCTTTTCCACGGCGGAAAAACCGCCGCGGAAAAGCATGTTTACTAATGTTTCCTAATTTGGCTGGCGGTGTCTGATAGACACTGCCAGCCAAATGAGAGCTTTTCCGCCGCTGTTGTACTCCGACCGCGGCGGAAAAGCAGTGGACAGAAACCAAGACCCACCAGCCATCGTAATGCGGCGGTGGGTCTTTGGTGACTCCGCAGAGGATTTTCCGCCTCCTCCGGGCCGGAGGTGGCTTCCGCCGGCCCGGAGGAGGCAGAAAATCCTCCATCCTAATCGGCCCCATAGTCTGTAAAAAATATAGTCAGTCAAAATATCGAATTTTTTTTAATGTCTTAAAAGTAATTTAAAATTAATGAAATAATAAATATAATTAACTAAAACATACTTAAAAATACTCAAATAACCATAACATTAAGATATAATTAATTTAAGTTATTAATAAAAAATGTACAATATTTTACCGTAGGATAGCAGGAGGGTAACATTTAATATTACCACTCCAGTGAGTGCAACAGTAGGGAAAGCGTTGGATAGCGTAGGGGTAAAAAATACTATTCCCACTCCAGTGAGTGCAACAGTAGGGAAAGCGTTGGATAGCGTAGGGGTAAAAAATACTATTCCCACTCCAGAGAGTGCAACAGTAGGGAAAGCGTTGGATAGCGTAGGGGTAAAAATTACTATTCCCACTCCAGAGAGTGCAACAGTAGGGAAAGCGTTGGATAGCGTAGGGGTAAAAAATACTATTCCCACTCCAGTGAGTGCAACAGTAGGGAAAGCGTTGGATAGCGTAAGGGTAAAAATTACTATTCCCACTCCAGAGAGTGCAACAGTAGGGAAAGTGTTGGATAGCGGGAGGGTAAAAAATACTATTCCCACTCCAGTGAGTGCAACAGTAGGGAAAGCGTTGGATAGCGTAGGGGTAAAAAATACTATTCCCACTCCAGAGAGTGCAACAGTAGGGAAAGCGTTGGATAGCGTAGGGGTAAAAATTACTATTCCCACTCCAGAGAGTGCAACAGTAGGGAAAGCGTTGGATAGCGTAGGGGTAAAAATTACTATTCCCACTCCAGAGAGTGCAACAGTAGGGAAAGCGTTGGATATTGGAAGGGTAAAAATTACTATTTCCACTCCAGAGAGTACAACAGTAGGGAAAGCATTGGATAGCGTAGGGGTAAAAATTACTATTCCCACTCCAGAGAGTGCAACAGTAGGGAAAGCGTTGGATAGCGGGAGTGTGAAAATTACTATTCCCACTCCAGATAGTGCAACAGTAGGGAAAGCTTTGGAAAAAATTAATAACCTATTCATAATTATTTAACAACTAATTAATTTTCAATAACAAAAACTGATTAATATTAAAAATTAATACCAATTAAAAATTAACAGTAAATTAATTATCAATACACAAAAAGTATTTTTAATATGTAATTAATTACAATTACATTACTTCCCACCCTATTCCCCTATAAACCCACATCCCACTACAGAAAATACATTAATACAATTATCATAATTATCAGATATTTAATTAATACAAAATAATTACCAATTAATAAAAATTAATTGCCAATTAATAGAAATTAATTACCAATTAAAAATTAATTAAAAATACATTTAAAATCAATACCAATACATGAAAAAAATGATTTACTTAATTACAATTAAATTACTTCCCACCCTATTCCCCTATAAACCCACAACCCGCTACAGAAAATACATTCAGAAAATTAACATAATTAAGAATTAATCAATTAATACAAATTAATTGGCAATTAATAAAAATTAATTACCAATTAAAAAATAACAATAAATTCAAAATGAATACCAATAAATAAATACAAATATTTAATTAATTACAATTAAATTACTTCCCACTCTATTCCCCTATAAACCCACAACCCTCTACAGAACTAAAAAGCAAAATGTAATTAAAAATTAATAATAATTGCTAAAAATTTATATTTAATTTAATATAATTAAATTACTTCCCATCCTATTCCCCTATAAACCCACAACCCGCTACAGAATAAATTACGCAAACATTAAATAACATAAAATTCATTACTTAAAATACATTAAATATACATTACAAAAATTAATATACACTTTTCACACATATACTAACATACAAAACACTTAAAAAAAATTGATATTAATAAAAAATCGATATATTTAATGCCTATATTGTATACTTCGATATTTTGACTTCTATATTTTGAAAATCGATATTACTTACCTTAAATTCGATATTTTTAACCACTATATTGTGTCCATTCGATATTTTGTCCATTCTATATTTTTACTTCGATATTATGTCCATTCTATATTTTGGAATCGATATTATGACTGTTTACCGGTGGGGTGGTGTGCCCTGCAGGCGACTGGTCCTTCTCCTCTTGTCTCCTCTCTGGCCTGGGTGCCTTTCCTCGGCTCCCCTCTGCTGCACTGCGAGATGGCTCGCCTGTGAAGACAGAATGTAGATATGCTCACTTATCTGGCAGCATTTGCATTGTAATAAATTTAATGCCTCCCAATCACACTGACTGTCATCTGCTTGCTAATTACTAATTGGTATCACATGCCTTTGGGTTTGCTGGACTGACTGTTCTGACATGTGTTACTTCTGACTACATCTCCCATAATGCATTGCAGGTTATGAGTAAAACATGTCCTGGAGTGGGAGTCCCTATGTCTCTCTGGGGATTGAGGGTAGGGAGGGAGGTGCACAGCATGCTGTGCATGCATCTTACCTTGTTTGTTGGCAGCTCTGGCTGAGCTGTCTGTGTTGCCAACCCCACTCACACTCTCCGACTGGAGGGTGGACTCAACCAGGAGCTCCAGAGCAGTTGGTGCAGGTGCTTTGTTCCTCCCTCCTGCTTCTGCCTCTCTGCCATCCTTGCCTTAGCAGTCTTCTTCAGATCTTACCATCTTTTTTTAAGATCCTCAATGGAGCGCTGAGTGACTCCGATGGCATTGACTTTGGTCTGAATTGCAAGCCAGATCTGCCTTTTTTGAGACTCTGGCACGTGCAGGGACTGCTTTCCAAACAACTTATCATGGTCCTTGCTGAAATCTTCAATGAGGACCTCCAGCTCACTCTCGCTAAATTTAGTTTTTCTTTTCCTTTCAGCTCCCTCCATCTCCCTCTCCTGGTTTGCCATTTTGCTTGGTTTTGGTTGCAAAATAAATCTGTGTTGCTCCTGGCTTCTCTCTGTTTTGCTCCCTGCCTCACAGTCAGCTCCAGGTTCAGTGCAGCTGCTTGGGTGTGGCCACTTCCTGTTTGGGAGGTAATGGGGATGCATAGGATTGGCTTATTCCACAATTACCGAATTTTTAAATTACCAAATTGGTATTTACCGATTCGGTATTGGGGATTCGGTATTAACGATTCGTTAGTGCGGTTTCGGTAAGTCTTTTTTACCGATCCATTCCGAATCGCTATTTTTTGTGATTGATACCAATTCGGTAAATTTTACCGATTCTTTACGTAATAACAAATCGGTAAAATTTGCTATTAAGGACTCGGTATTTCTGGATTACCTACATCTGGCCCCCAATTTCTTACAAACCTTATTTGTTGAAGTTGTGTTAACTTAGCCAGTACTAAATCCCCACTACAAATCAGTAGATTTTCTTTTGAAAACATATTTTTATTGATAGATCACACAGGGAGTTGCAGACCCCTGTACCCCAGAGGTATCTGCCGGACACCAGCATACATATACAACAGCGCAATCCATCATAACTTTTACAATCAATGCATTGGGATCAATGTATGTAACTCATCCACCCCCTTCCCTCCCATGTCCCCCCCAACTATCTCAAACTCCATCCCACCCGGATCCCTCCCCCCTGCACGGTTTCCGACACGGCCAGTCGTTCACACACACACGACAGAGCCACTCAAACCTCCAGATCAGGGTCTGGTTCTGCTGGCGGCTCCAGATACCCCTGTAATCGGCCCATCTCTTCCAAATCTTGAAGTGTTTGCTGGGGCAGCCCCGTGCCAAAAATATGGGTTTCTCCATCCCCATACAGAAACCAAGGCCCCTTTTCCATGCTATGAGCGATGGGGCCTGTGGATTCTTCCAGGCCTTTGCAATATCCCTCTTGGCCAGTGTGAGACCCAGTAAAAGCAAGTGTCGTTTATACAGGTTGCCTCCCACTCCCTCCAGCACGTGTAACAAACCCAAGCGCAGTGTGCGCGGGAGCACCCAAACCAACGCCTCATCCATACCAGTCCAGACGCCATTCCAGAATCTACTTAAGCGTTCACAGCTCCATACCGTATGGAAGAAGGTGCCCTCCTCATGTCCGCATCTAGTACATTCTGGGGAACCAATCAGGCCCGCCCTCCAAAGCCTCTTCCTTGTGTAGTACACCTGTGGAGGTATTTAAATTGTATCAGCCGAAGGCGGACCGACATGGCCGCTTCTCTAGACCCACCAACGCCTTGTTCCAGTCCTCCTCCTCCAACGGCCCCACCTCTGCCTCCCAGGTCCCCCTCAGTGCCTGCAAGTCTGAGGAACAGTGTATGATCAGGGACTGGTAGATACGTGAGATTTTCTTCGTGTCTATATCTCACATAAAAACACGGGCCTCCAGCGGGCTGAACTCAGGGAGGGACACCAAACCCTCCAGATCCGGTGCCAGGGCATGGCGCAACTGTAGATATGGGAAGAACTGCGTGCGGGGCATGTGGTACTCTGTGCTTAGCTCTTGGAAGGACTTAAGCGTCGTTCCTGACATAACATCCCCCAATCTAGAAATACCGATGGCGTCCCAGCCTGTAAATCCTGAAAGGGCCGCCAGACCTGGTAGACGGCCATTGCCCCAAAGGGGGGTTTCTTCAGTCAGGGTCCGCCACCACCCCATCTGCCGCAACGTTCGTCTCCAAACATCAAAGACCACCTGTGTCACCGACGGCAAGGCCCTGTGCCCCCTCGTCTCGTAGAGCCACGTGTGGAGCGTACGAGGTTCCATCAACAGCCTCTCCAGTGCATAGGCCCGGTCACCACTGTCCCCATACCACCATTCATTTAACACTAATAGATGCGACGCCTGATAGTAAGAAAGAACATCAGAGGTCGCCAGCCCCCCACAGTACGTTGAGCGAAAGCTCGTGCGCAACGCCACCCTAACCGAGCTGCCCACCCAAAGGAATTTCCCCAAGGCGGAGTCCACCTGCTTGAACCAAGAGGGCTGGATCGGGTACTGATAGTTTTGTAGCTGATACAACAGTCTGGGCAGGGCCACCATTTTAAATATGGCCGATCTGCCATTCATGGTCAGTGGCATGCGAGACCACACCTTAATATCAGCCTGAGTCCGTTTCCAGACCGGTGCTACATTACAAATCAGTAGATTTAAAAAAAAAAGTGATGCAGACTGCATCATTGAGAAAATAAACAACACCCAGCTGCACTACATGGTAAGGTCACCAACAAACTCATTGTGGATGAGGCAATGATGAATTGAGTATCCCTCACATCAGGACAGGGAATATGAGGGGTCCCCCTCATCTTGTCCCACCAGGCCTTATAGGGGTTCCCAGAGGTACCCTCTGGGGCCAAAATTTAATAAAAATCTGCAATAATTGCCACTATAGTGCGGGACACCTGCAGGATCGAAAAAAACTAACAAAATGGTGGCAGGAGCCGCATTATTCAAATATAAGCCACAGGGAGCCTACTCCGAGTGCCGTAATCAATTAGGGGATGGGGCCCACCTTGGAGCCCACCCCCATGGCCAAAATCATCCAAAAAGGGGAGATGAGCCACACGCCCACCCTGTCCCCGACCAATTAATGACCCCGGGGAGCCCACCAAAGTGCAAAATTTGCATAAAAGGGAAGGGGCCACACAGCTCCCCTCCCCAAGCCTTCCAAAGCCCTGGGAAACCCACCCCCTGGGGCTGTAATATTATCAAGAGGTGAGGCTGGCACGGACCCCCTCCTTGAGCAATAACATGCCTGTGAGAGTCCACGCTGGCATCGAAATGTTACCAAAATGAGAGGGGACTAGGTGGGCCCCCTCCCTGAGTCTCTAAATGCCCCAGGACCCCATCCCCCGGGGTCAGCAAACTCTTTAAAAAGGAGGGGAGACATGCAGGATAGGGTCTCCAGGACCTAAAGAGGCTCGAAGAGGGGGTCACACTGCCCCCCTCCCTTTAATAGATATATGGCTTTGGGGAGTGGGATCCCCAGGGCAATAAGAGGCTCAAGGAGTGGGGTGAGAGACCCACCTCCTCTTTTACGGTATACATGAGGCCCTGGGGTATGGGGTTCCTGGAACCATATTAGGTTCAGGGAGGTGGGGCTGTGCCAACTAGGCCTAAAAAAAGGCACTGGGGTTTCCCAGGCTTAATAAGGCTCTGGGAGGAGGACCACACGGCCTACCCCCCTTTAAAATTCATAAGGTACTGGGAGATGCGGTCCCCAGGGTCCAAAGAGGCTTGAGGAGAGGGGCACCCTCCCCTTTTTTATTGGTATAATTCCGGTGAATAGGATCCCTGGAGCCTAATAAGGCTCGTGGAGGCGATCTACTTTTTTTTGTACTTGGCCTCAAATGGGGTCCCCGGGTCCCGAAGGCCAACCTTAGATTGCGAACCAACCAAATGCTGAGGGCAGCGTAGGTTTGGCTGTTGGCTGGGTCTTTGGCAGCACGACCTGGCCTGTGGCAGGCCTTGCGGCCAACTCCTTGCCACGCACAGCCGAAGGCCATTGCGTATCCGGATGTTGGCTTTACGCATGGTAATAAAATACTACTTTGCATGAAAAAAAACTAGAGATTCACTGAAAAAAACAAAGGTTAAAGTAACGTTATAGTCAGATGTAATAAAAAGATATGTTTTTGTTTCTAAAAAAACTATGAAAATCACTGAAAAAACAAAAGATTAAAGTAACGCTATAGTTAGGTGAATATGTCGGTGAAAACATTAACGCTGTGAATTTAAAAAAAACATAAAAACTCACCAGTTATAATTATATAGCTATGACTTGCACCCCCACCATGCACATATTACATCACTGATGCACCTATTGCTCTATAAACCAGTATGGCATTAGAGGCCTGAAAGTAAGTACAAAATAAGTCAGAATCATATGATGCATCATTAAGTGGTGGGTTGCACGTGACCGCTTGGACAGGGGGGACGGGAGCCCCACCATGGCATATAGCGTCCTCCTGACTATACGCCCTTAAACTATTAATCCACTCAGGTGTCAACTGCGGTATATCAAGGCTAGTACACCAGAATACTACATATGTAGTGTAGATAGAAACTCACATAATAGGTCGTGAAGAATTGCCGCCTGATCATCTTGACTAATAGTCTAAGAAACATGTCGACCACATGAGACTGAGCGCATCATCCTGAAACATTACTTCAGGTAGACACCAATCCAATTTTTAACCAGGTTGGAAGACATGGTCATTAAAAATTTTCTGCCTGACCTTCCAATTCTTCTTTTAATTTGCACGGTCTATTGACTATCACCTTCTACACATCTGCACTTTTAGACCCCTCACACCCATGGCACCAAACAGCAAGGAATAAATGATCTCCACCAAAGAGCCCCTCATAGGGTGCCGGTCAGGTATTGCAGTGCCGACCGGACGAGGAGCATGCCCTATGATGAAGCATGACACCCAGCTGGCTGGGTGTGTGAGGGCCCTAATTCTGAATGGAGGGATTCCCCTTTCCTTCCCTTCATAGAGGACAACCTACTGTCTCACTCCCATTCCCCACTGTTAGGAACTGCATACCCTTGTTTGTTTTGCATCATTAATGCCACCACAGATTCAAATCCCTTGGGTGTAGCAAGCATGAGTTATGTGCAACATTGACCCTACACCATACACTTAATGGCTAGCCTAGTTCACATTAACAACCAATCACAGATACATGGGATACCCTTATGGCACACGGTGTTCAATCTCTATGCAAGTGTTCATAGAAAGCCAAGTCACTCAAGATACCCAATGTCTCTTCCAAAACTAATTTACCTACAACGTACAGCATTTACCTATATCAAACATCTCACAGTCACCGAACCTACATTGAGAAATGTAGGAGACATGAGCAGAAAAGTGGGTACTGTAAATACTGTTTACTCTATGGAGAGAGTGTACTCTGTACCACACTGTTTGCACACTGTTAAACTTTCATGACACATTATCCAGAGACTATTAAAAAAGTATCTACTAAGAACAGTATACACTTAATGCAGAATTTGTCTTAAGAGACACTATTCACTTAAAATAACCAAGGGACAAGGTATAAGAGGAGAAAGATCATACTGCCAGCAGCCTTCAAATGGTGCAGAAAATATTACAGATAAAGCTAAACAAGCACAAGTACATAGGTACCTGGTGCACACACTCTTCAATGTTATGTAGAAATTGAAATGCTGAGACAATTTTGTCTAATACCTAACGGCTGCTTACAATACTTAGGGCCATATTTACTAGTAAAGTTGCCAAGAATGCTAACAACACTCTCTGTCAGATTCAGATTTTAATGTCTTTATTTCGATAAATGAAATCATAAAAGACAACTTAGCAAAATATTTACAACCACAATATCGACATCAATTCATGTTACAAATCGTTACATATAAGGAAAAAGTTTATAAAATCATCACTATACGTCCTACTTGAATCCAAAGTTAAAAAGTTATTAAACCATCAACGACAAAATCAAGACATTATTTAATCCAAATATGTTTTCATAATAGTTAAAAAGCTCTTAAAATGTGTTTTAACAGGTGTTAGTGGTGGGCACTATACAGCTTACTCTCTGTCCAGTAACGATAGGATTCCTTTTTGTTCTGATTACCCAAGCCCAACCTAGGTACTTAGCCAAGCATATCACAATAAAACCAGTAGTGTTTGTTTTTAAAGCCCATATTGCATCTGAAGATTTATTACACTTTATATGTTTAAAAATGGGTTTTAGCCACTTTGATCGAGGTTCGCTATATCGCGGGCAAACAAACAAAAAATGTCCCTCTGTTTCCTTACACCCGGGGCAATGGCTACATAGATTACTAGTTTTGTTATTCCATGTTGCTGTGAAGGAATTGAGGGGTAAGGTGCCCACCCGAAGTTGGTGATATAATTTTTTATCTAGGGGCTTTGAGATAAGGTCCCAATATAGCTCCCGAACCGGATCCAATTTAAATCTTAAAAAACGCCCTGTCAGATCTTCAGAGCCAGATGCCTGGACCAGAGAATGGCGGGTAGAAGCCCAGAATAGGCTCTTGAAATCCTTTTTTGAGGGAAAGTTGCTAATATCTGGCGAGGACCACAGGTGGCTAAGGCCCATGTCAAACAGGGTCTTTTTCACCATCTGCAACCATGGGATTCTCTCTGAACCCCCAATAGCCTTCACCTCGGATACCTCCTTTGCAAAGAGTAACAACTCCTCTGTAGTCCACAGACGCCTCCAGGTAGACACTACTCTATAACGTGCCATATCCGTAATTGGACGGCAGCCCATGTCGTGGCAAAGAGGGATCAGTGGTGTAGATTGGGGGAGTCCCACCAAACCACGAAGGAACCTGCACTGGATTTTGTACAAACTTGATAAATCCATAAAACCCCATAACTCAGCCCCGTACAATGTCGCAGCGTTGATTTTAACATCGTAAATTTGTAAAGCCGGGGCAACCCTTTTGGTGATCGATTTCTTTTGCTCCCGCAAAAGGCAGCCTGTGAGTTGGGACAGTTTTAATTGCTGGGTCTCAATTTGTGGTTTCCAGGACAGTCGGCAATCCAGAGTGACCCCCAGATACGTCATCGTGTCAACTTGTTCTAGGTTGACCCCATTAAGTTGTACACTACTACGTATTGGTTTTTTTTTCCTGGAGAAAACCATAAATTTTGTTTTCCCCACATTTATCTGAAGGTCATTACGATTACAGTACTCCTCAAAATGGTTCAGAGCCCTCTGCAGCCCCCCCCTTGTTTTGGATAAAAGGAGGGTGTCGTCCGCAAAGATCAACAATGGGAATTTTGTCCCCGCCAGAGACGGAGCATCAGTGTTAATTAACCCAAAGAATTTCACTACCTGGTCTATAAATAGTAGGAATAAGGTGGGTGCGAGAACGCACCCCTGGCGAACTCCTCGGGAGACTGAAAAAGACTCCGTAAATTGGCCTTGTGCCCCCCATCTGACCTTAGCGAAATTGTCTTCATGTAGTCTGATAATAATGTCCACTAGTTCCCCCGGCATGCCTAGATCCCTTAAAACCTGCCACAATTTTCCTCTCGGCACCAAATCAAATGCTGATTTAAGGTCTATAAATGCAGCAAAGATGGTTCCGCCGCCTAGTATGACAAATTTCCAAAAAATCATACAAAACCTCAGGACCTGGTCTATAGTACTTGTACCGGGTCTAAAACCTGCCTGTAACGGGGATAGTATTCCTTCTATATCCATCCACCCATGAACCCTCACCAAAATCATACGGGCAAAAACCTTTTGAAAACAATCAATTAGGCTAATCGGGCGATAGTTCCCTGGATTTGTTCTATCGCCCTTTTTATGTATGGGGAGAATCTCTGCCCCTTTCCAGGTCTTGGGAATGTGGGCACCTCTCGCAATGAGGTTAACTATATATGTTAAGTAAGGTACCCACAGGCCTGTATTCGCTTTAAAGAGGTCAGCCGGAATTTGGTCCAACCCTGGTGCCTTCCCCCTTTTTGTTAGCCCCAATGCATACTCTGTTTCCGCTTCGGTAAAAGACAGAGTCAAATTGTCTGATGTTGCTATCAGCAGCATAGACATTCTGGACGTGGAATCATGGGCCACTGGACAGAATTG
Source organism: Lissotriton helveticus (assembly GCF_964261635.1). NCBI lineage: Eukaryota > Metazoa > Chordata > Amphibia > Caudata > Salamandridae > Lissotriton > Lissotriton helveticus. The sequence continues at coordinate 877,376,991 of NC_136071.1, read as the reverse complement.
GGTAGAGTAATGTTTGATCCAGTCTTCTGGGCAAACATGGTTGGACGGAATGCGAAGCTCACCATCTTTACCACATTTGACAATGTCCCAGAATTTGACATGGTCGTTTGATTGACTAGCTTCCAGAAGATCTGCCCAAAATTCGTCTTCCCATTCCTTTTTTGCCACCCATTGTACTTTTTTGTACCTCTTCCTCGCCTCTTTAACAGCACTGATGTCTCTAGATTTAACTTTTTCTATGAGATGGCTATGAGCCTCTCTACATTCTCTATTGTACCATTTACTTCTTGGGGGGTTCGGATGTCCAGTATTATGATTACATGGTTTCGATAGAATATGTTTAAGTTCGGAAAAACAATTGTCATGAATACCCATCAATTTATGTAAATCATCCTGACCCTTTTCAACAGCAACAGACTTCATGTTATTTAGAGCACATGACACTACATTTTCAATGTTGGACTGAACCGTTACATCATTTGAAATTAGTGACCACTTCACTCTCCTCCGGTCATTTGATACAATTATCACCCCTTGCCCCCTAGGATCAGGTTCCCTTAATCTTGTCTGATCACACGTTAAGAATTTCAAGGACAAGGGGTTATGGTCACTCTCAGGTCGTATTATAATTTCCATGTCATCGATTACATACCAATGTTCCATTTTTATAAAAATATAATCGATACGACTCTTCCTCACACCATTGTCAAAGGTAGGGTTTGCTCCAAAATCTGATTTTGTGCGACCGTTCACAGCCCTTAAACCCCATGTGAGGCAAAACGATGTCCAGTTCAGGGCGGCCTCCGTTGCTTTGACTATGGTTTTGTTGGAAAGTTCAGGAATTTTCCACGTGACATCTTCTTCGAGCCCCCAATTATCCTCTGGCTGGTACAAAGGCTCAATCGTGCAGTTGATGTCACCTGCTAGCATGATGAGGGAGGCTTTATCCCAGCCCGTGAACAATGTATCTAATTCGCCGATCAATTTGGGGCATCTGCCGCCAGGGAGACCTCTGGAATATATGTTAATAATGAGCAATTCCTGCCCCCCCGTTTTACTCAACCTTACAGCCAGTATGTCAGGGTTATCCACATACAGTTCAGAAGCTGAGAAACCCCAGGCCTGTTTAACCCATGTGGTTAAGCCACCAGACGCCCGCCCCTTTACACCTTTTACTGCTGGTTTAAAAAAATTAATATAACCAGCCATGTAAAACGGGACTGTAGCCCATGTTTCCTGCAGTAGCACCACCTCATGTTTACCTATAAACCCCGACCAGTCGTCAGATACCAGGCGTGACTTGGCTCCAGCAACGTTCCAGGACACCAAGTGTGAATGTAACAAATCTATCTCTGCGTAGTTGTTACTAGCAGAGAACAGGGATTGGGGACTCGGTGGATAGGTATTTATTGGTCCTGCTTCTTCTACATTACGGGAGGTGCCTTTAACCCACAAAGATCCCTTTACTGGCCTACCACTCTGGTGTGTGGGCAGTCGCTCTTCTACCAATTCTGGGGTGGGGGAGGATGAGGTTTGGGCTCCTTCATCATCCACTAGTGCTAGATTGGGTGACTGGTTTGGTGCACGTAGTCAGTCAACCCATTCTAGATCGGACAGTGCCTCAAAGTGGTTGTAGAGCGGGGGATAATATGGGGAGTGATGAGTTACAGGCTCTCTTAGTCTTCCCCCTTTGGCTTTCCATGAATTATATCCCGTATGGTTTGTTTGATGAATATAGGGATAAAAGTAGCCAAGATGTAGAGTCTGGACATCTCCCAAACGGGCAAATCTAGCTTTCCGTTGGATTCTATCCACTACCCACGGATCTCTAAAAGAAATTAGAATGCAGTCCCCCTCTAGGTCTTTTTCGCCCTTTCCAACCCAATCTACTCTCCTTACGTATAGAATTTCGGTGGGGGACGACGGGGGGAGTGGGCGGTGTTTATTCAACCAGAATGTAACCTTGTTCCGCAGGTCCACCTGGGATTCTCTAGTACCCTCTTTAAGTGGAGCCACTCCTGTTAGCACAATTGTATATTGGGCTGCTTCTGGTGGTAGATTGACCCTCTGGGATTTCCGTGAGTTTCTATTATCTAACCTCTTGTTCCTATCAGAGTATGGTATATTATTATCCCTATTTGATACAGGGGCGCGTGCTGGGTTGTTTTTTGGTTGTTTTGGTACAGCATTAGCTTGATGTTTTTCCCCTTGCACGGTGTTGACCACCGATGCGGGTTTAGCCTTTGGTGGGTCTTTAATGGTGGCTCTAGTTATAGATGTTGTTTTTGCCCCTGTTAATGGTTTCTTGTTAGTGTTGGTATGTGGTGACACTGCGGGAATTGTTGTGGTTATCCCGGTACTTTGGGTAGAACCCCCTTTAGGAACTGCGCCCCTTGGCTTAGTGCCAGATATGTTTTGTAAGAGGTCCATATTAATATTAATTGCCGCTTCTAGGACATCTATTTTGGCGGACATTATCCTTATGTTTTCGACCATCGGAAGCAGAAGGTTTTTAACTATTGTTTCCATTTTTGCCAGCAAGATGTCATCGCTACTAAGACAGGTTGGGCAAGGGTTAGAGGATCCTGAGAGGGCCAATGATGGACAATACACTATCTGTGGCATTTGGATGGACTGAGAGTGGGAGGGACTATTCTCGGAATCTATTTTAAGTTGTTTCTGTGTCTTTCCTCCCTCGGGGCTGGATACATATTTTCTTTTCCGTGGTGCCTGTTTGATGGATTCTATTGATGGGGCAGGGGTACAAGGTAAAGTAGTGACATTTATTTGAGAGGTTTCAAGCACAAATGATTGGCTATTCTCTTCTAAGCTAGTCACATTACTATTGGAGGCCACGTCCATGTTTTCATGTAGCCTAGATGTAGTGGCTTCGATCCCTTCTTCATGGACAATTATGTCGGTGTCTGATGTTAAAATACAATTAAAAGCTGCGTTAGTTAAAGGGCTTTTGACACGGGCCAAATCACCTATGGAGGAGCGTTTCCCAGTAACCAGGTCCAGGGACAATCTATGCTCAACCAGTTCAATTTCTTTTTCCAGTATACCGGTTGCTCTGGTAATAAAGGCATCTAGGGGGCCTGAAACAACCCCCTGTGAAGTTTGGATGTACACAAGACGCTGCTTACCAGATCTAAGAGCCATTTCTTAGTGGCAGATATTTAAGCCTCAGGATACGTGTTCGCAAGAATATTAAACGATGATTCAAGAATTCTGGACCCAACCCAACCTCGTTAACCCCCCCTACTCAACCTTATGCCTGGGCGATTCAAAGGGTGCTCATGAAAGCCCCACTGACCCCCGTCTGGCAAAATGGAGGAGGATGGAGAAATACTAATAATTGGGGATTATGCAACAACGTTCAGTGGCACAGGATATCAAAATTCTAGCATTTATGTCTCTTAGTCAATAACAGTACCTTGGGTATGCCTTAGCGTAGAATGTAGGATGTTAGGGAGTGGGCCCAGCCCGGCCTCCCTCGGCCCCGGACGGCCACAGACGGTCCCGCCCTTGTCCCGGGCTTCTCCCGGCGCCCTCCCGCGCGCTCCCGCGCAGCGGGGATGCTACTGCTATTTTATGTCTGTGAGACTGATGGGAAAAGGGGGTGGAGCCGGCAGGGAGAGCAGCCCAGGTGGTGACGGGCGCGCGGGGGCTCCTGGTCCTCGGAGTCCCCCGCTACAAGCTCGCAGCCCTGCCGGTCAGTAAAACGCCCAAATCAGAGTCAGCCGAAGAAAGGCTGTCAGCCGCGCAGCGGGACCCGCGAAGCGGGTCCGGCAAGTCGCAGCGGCAAACAGCAACAAACAGCGGCAGCAGAGAGCAGAACCCACCAGCAGTCCAAGGTGAGGTTAGAGTCTTAAAAAACGCCCAAAGGAGTCCACTTGACCAGGGTTCCTCCGCCGGTTATGAAGGAAGAATGGGGGTGGAGCCGGCAGGGAGAGCAGCCCAGGTGGTGACGGGCGCGCGGGGGCTCCTGGTCCTCGGAGTCCCCCGCTACAAGCTCGCAGCCCTGCCGGTCAGTAAAACGCCCAAATCAGAGTCAGCCGAAGAAAGGCTGTCAGCCGCGCAGCGGGACCCGCGAAGCGGGTCCGGCAAGTCGCAGCGGCAAACAGCAACAAACAGCGGCAGCAGAGAGCAGAACCCACCAGCAGTCCAAGGTGAGGTTAGAGTCTTAAAAAACGCCCAAAGGAGTCCCACTCTCTGTCACTTTAGAAACTCAGGGCTGCACCATATTTACAAGAATATGGTGCAGCTCTGCGTTTCCCCCTGCGCTGGTGCTAAATTTTGCTGCGTAGCTCCAACGCAGGCACCTTTGCACCATGGTGCAAGGGTGTCTGCGTTGCAGGGGAAGATTGTTTATGTGCAGGAAGGCATCCCTTCCAATACCTAAACAATCTTTAAATGGAGCTTTGTAACTTATATGTGTGCTGCTCAATCCAGCACACATAGAAGCTGTGAAACATAATTTAAAAAAAATGATTTTTTATGTGCAGGAAGGGATACCAAAATGTTGATGTGTCGACGTTGGATTTTGGGTCATTACCTGTCACAGGCTTACGGCCCACATACAAAAGCGAGGTAGCATTTTTACCAGAAAACTTGGGGGAGAACTTGGGGTAATGCTGGGTGATAGGAAATTTGTGACTCCCTACCGATTCCAGAACTTTCCATCACATAAAAGTGAGGTAAATGTGTGTTTTAGCCAACCTTTGAGGTTTACAATGGCTCCTATGTAAAATAAAAACCTGATGAGATCCACACATGTCATGTCATCCTGGACTCCATAGGGTGTACAGTTTTTAGAAATGTGCAGCTTTAGTGGGTTTCCCTAAGTGCCTTAAGAGCTAGGAGCCAAAATCCACAGCTACCCATATTGGAAAAAAGGGTTGGTTGTTAGATGAAAAATTGATGTTTTCATTGTGTGTTTCGGGCTGTTCCCTTTTGTGGTGGCTTGGCTCATCCACAAAAGTGAGGTAACATTTTTAATGGGAAATATGGGGGAATGCTTGGTGGTCGAACATTTGTGGCTCCATGTAGATTCCAGAACATTCCATTGCAAAAATTTGAGAAAAAGTTGTTTTTAGCCAAAGTCTGAAGTTTGCAAGGCCTTCTGCGTAAAACAAAAGCGGAAAGCCACCCAAGTCATGCCACCACAAACACCCAAATGAGTCTAATTTTCAGAAATATAGTGTATGGTGGGATTTCCTGGGTGGCGGCTGAGTACAGGTTCAATATCTGCAGCTACCATGTTGTAAAAAAAATCATGGATTCTACTGGGTAAAATATGATGTCTCCAGGTCGAGCCACATGTGCTTGGCCCAGCTACACAAATGGAATACCATTTTTATTGGAAGGTGTGTGGGAATACAGAGCAATAGGACATTTGTTATTACCAACCGGATTTATCTGCATGGATGCCTTCCAAATGTAATCCAGTGTGTAAGAAAGAAGATGTTTTGCAAAAGGAAATCTAAATCACATACTAGTATGGGTATGGCCCCTATTCCCCATTACCCACTCTCTGGTCTGTTAACATGCCCCCCACAGCTCGACCCAAGTTAACAAAGGCTATCCCTACTCCCCACATCACAATCCCGAAAAATCCACATTTTTCTCATGCTGACGAATGCTTAACGGACCTGAGTACCTCCCACTGTGTTGCTATCTGCTTCAATGCTACTCCCTCACCATTGCATCACCTCCTATCCTCAATCCCCTGTGTCACACACTATTCGCTCCAATAACAGGTGTGATGAACACCCTTCCAACCCCAATAGGCAGGTGGGATTGGATACTTTCCCCTTATGTTCTGGATCTTCCAATCACAGGGCCCAGAAACGTGTTGATGTCTCCTTCACGCTGAAAAATGACAAACATTCACCCCCACTTCACCACCCCCACTCCACCGAATTCGACTCCGCCTATACCCATTTCCAATCCAAGCTCTGATTCCTATCTCGATTATGACCCTATCTCCAGATGTAACTGTACCAATGGTCCTATCCAACCCTCTACTAACCCTCCCACAGTGGAACCTGTCCTACTTGCGTGGACTACTCCTGCGAATAAGTGCTCGAACAATCATGACCTTGAGAAGAAGATTGATGAACTCAAGCATTATATTTCGGTAGTCAAAGAGTTGGTGCAACGCATTCTGCAGTTCTCCCTAAAGATGGAGAAGCGTTTGATCTCACCCACCTTGCGGAGGAATGATATCTACAATTCACAGAAACTGCACTTAACCAAAGACATCACAGCCTTCTGCTCCTATCTTAGCTCTAGTTGGAGTTCGAGGCCTCTACCTAACCACCACTCTCAGACCCACAGACCCTTACCTGAGGTATCGGTCAAAAATATCATTGCCCTGCTTGGGACCTACATTGACTCATAGACGGTCTCCCACCCAACTCCACTCTCAACATCCCCTCAATCATTGCAGAACCTGACAGGGAACCGAGCCTTAAATTCAGAAATGTGAACACTGAGAACCTACTTCACATAAACACCTCCACTCAAGAAGTGGTCACTTCCAATATGCACATCAACTTGATGCTACTCAATTGTAGATCAGCTGTGAAACTTGCAACTGATATTTCTGATCTCATCATTGCGCCACCTTCTGATCATCACCGAAACCTGGCTCAATGATACTTCCTCCCCAGTTCTTGACATCTTAATCCCTCCTGACTACTCCATTCTCAGAAGTGATCGACTGGATAAAATAGGAGGGGGTATTGCCTGCATTCATCGCTCCAACCTCACAGTCAAACAATCCTCATGTACTGCCTTATCCTCCTGTGAACAGCTAGTCTCTGAAATCTGAAACAAAGGCAAGAGGTTTTGTGTGCTGCATTCGATCTATCATCCTCCCGGGGACATCTAGTCTTCATAGAGCAAATCATGGAGGTCATTAGCTCGAGCTCGGATCAACTCTGCCACAAATTCCTCGGAGACTTCAACCTTCAATGGAAGGACACAAATGATCCAATTTTCTGTTCCTTTAAGACTTTCCTTTCTGACCTCAATTTCTCATAGCTCTGTAAAGGCCTTACTCACAATAAACGTGCCACTCTCAACCTCATCATTACCAAAGACAACTTCTTACAAATAGGAGAAATCCTACCCTGTGACTGGGCTGATCATTTTCAAATTCCCTTCCTCATCCTAGACAAGAGACCGGCTCGTCAGGGTCAACCCCTAAAAGCAAAACAACTGAATCGCAACATGAGAGACCTCGACATTAACATGATAACTTCAATCACCAAAAATAGTCTACTGCCCCCCAAATTTGGCCAACCTTGACGATCTTTCTGAGCATTACATTAACACTTTTTCTAACATTCTTGACACTATTGCTCCGACACAGCTCAAAAGGATCCTAGTCAAACATTCTAAACCATGGTTTAACGGTGCCCTGAATGACAAACGGCACTATGTAAGACTCTCCGAGAGACTCTGGGGAAATTCACCTTCCACCACTAAGCTATCTCAACTGAGGAAAGTGAGAAGCGTTTACAACAACACATACGCTTGGCTAAAATCGAACACTTCAGAATTCAACTCAATGGAGCCAAAAATAGATCAAAAAAACTCTTCGAAATCATTAAGGAACAATCTAACCAATCTTCTAACCAGAACTCTACTCCGGTAACCCTGCCCCCTAGTGGTGATGATTTCACAGCTCACTTCGCTGACAAAACAAGGAAAATAGAGCTGAAGCTATTACCTACCACCCCAACCTTGTTTCCCATGATACCGCCCGCAGGATTAGGGGAGGTGGCAGAATCCACAACAATATACTCACCTTTGGGCAGCTCTCTCAAAAACAATGCCTCTTGGAGCAGTTTCCTCCCACCACACTGCACTGAGATACTTCGCAACATGGCATCCATCAAACCCCCCAACCACTTTGCTGATCCTCTACCCGCCAAGCTCTATAAAGATTTAATCTCAGACTTTTTGCCTCTTTGCTCTAGGATCATTCATGAATCCCTCGTACAGGGAAAAATCCCGGACTGCCTAAAAGTTGGGCAAGCTACTCCCATTCTTAAGAAGCCCAAAGCCGACCTATCAGATCCAAACAATTTTTTACCTATCACCAGCAGTATGACTCTAGCTAAAGTGCTTGAAAAATACGTACATTGGCAGCTCTGCAAACATATTGAGAAATATCAACTCCTGGATCCTCATCAGTCAGGGTTCAGAGTAGGGCATAGCAATGAAATGGCACTAACTCACATTGTTGATGACGCCGTGAGAGCTCTTGACCAAAATGTCCCATGTCTTCTGATCCTTCTAGACTTGTCCTCAGCCTTCGATACTATCAAACATGAAAACCTGATCGATCTCCTACAATATAGGATGAGATTTTCAGGCCCGGTCCTAAACTGGTTTGCCTCCTTCCTTCACAACCGCATGCAAAGCATCAAAGTTAATCATACCCTCGCTTTCAGTACCCCTGTCCTAATTGGAGTCCCCCAAGGTTCTTCGCTATCGCCCACTCTCTTCAACCTATTTATGGAGCCTCTTGCAGTCATTCTGAACAGAGCGAACATTCAGTACCACATGTATGTAGATGACACACAATTGTACCTGAAGATCTCCTTGCAAGAGGACATAAACATTTTAAATGCTGCACTTGCCCAAACTCAACAATGGTTAGGTCAGAACTATCTCCTACTAAATACGATAAAAACTGAATTTCTTTTGATCACCCCACCTCATCACTCAGCTCCTACCCTTGACTGGAATAAACACCTAACTGCTCTGAACTGCACATCTCACATTGTAGACTCTGCCAAATATTTAGGTATCACCTTGGATAAACACCTAAACATGCAAGCACACATCAGTGCCACTACTAGAGGTGCCAATTTCCAGCTCAATTACTAAAGAAAATCAAACCATTCCTACCCCTCGAAGATCTCAGGCTGGTGGTTCAATCACTGATTATCCCTAAATTGGAATATGGGCTGGTGACCATAGCAGGACTTCCCAAAGCTAGCTTGGCCCCACTCAGAGCTACCTTGAACGCATCGGCCAGGCTTTTAATGGGCTTGAGAACATTTGATCATATTTCACCTGACCTGCTGCAGCTAAATTAGTTATCTATTGAAGCGAGAATCTGACTCAAGATAGCTTGTCTGACTCATAAAGCCTTACACCACAATACCCCATACTACCTAGCAAATAAGCTTGAGCTCTCGGGCTTCAGCTGGAACCTCAGAAGTACATCCACCCTTCTCTTGAAACCTCCAAGATTCATAAAGAAAAAAATCATACTACTTTGCGTTCTCCAGTCTCGCTCCAAGAATCTGGAACTCCTTGCCATCCGAGATCGGATCAAATCCATCCACTACCTCCCTTAAAAAACTGGTCAAAAGGCTACTTATGAACGAAATGTAACAGGTTGATCATGTTCGTGTGTTTTGTCAATAACCAAAAACAGTGAAGTATTTTCACTGATATTCCATTATATCTTTTTACCTTACATTTGTTCCAGTCCTGGATAGCTCCTTTAACTGTATTAACTGTTGATTTTTCTTGTTTCCTCTTTCTGTTAAAATTCTTTGAGGCACATCGCACATCTTGGTTCATTCTATTGTATGATGTTTTACTTGGAGCGCTCTATGGCACCTCTGAGACACAATACTTCTTTCTTTTTTAATGTTTGCCCACAGGTTGGAACTTCACTTACTTTGTTTATGTTTTGTATACTTGCTGGTGCCAACTTTGCACAGCGCTCTGATACCCCTTTGGGTCTTGTTTGCGCTCTATAAAACATTTCAAATAAATAAAAATAAAGAAATACCCACAAATTCAGAGAGGCTCCTTCATACTAATTTTTCACTCTTTATGTGTTACCATATGAATTACTCTGCACACAATGAAAAGCCATTGTAAGTTGCAACTCAGTTGGTGGCCCTGAGTAACTCATGTACTCGGAGAACCTACTAACTCCATATATCCCCGAGATCAGAAGGGTCTAAGGACAAAATGATATATTGCTTTTGTAAATCAGGCGTCATGGCAAGATGTTTTAGTTGAAGACGTAGTTAAAACGTTTTTTTTCCTCTACTGATATTCAGTATTTCTACCATTTTAATAGTTAGTTTCTCTGGGAAAACCTTAAGCGAGAATGACTCTTTGGTAAATTCAGAAATGCGTTTAATTTACAGAAATGTATAGCTTTACCGCATCACCCATGTGTTTCAAACCTGTGTCCACCACAAACTCGAAGGAGGTTCAATTATTAGGAAACTTGGCAACTTCTTTGAAAAAAGGTAAAACGGGAGTAAAGACAATTTTTAATAGAGCTCTGCATGTTCCTGAAAGCTGGGTAGATGGTGATTTTAGCACAGCAAACCTTTCATTGATGCAAATTTTAGGGGGAAAAATAAACACTTTTTTACGCAGCACCTTTTCATCATTTTTTCCCAAAAACCCAAAATCTAGCTATATTTTGCATATTTTCTCAGTCCCCTCCAGGGGAATCCACAGACCTTGGGTACCTTTAGAATCCCAATGATGTTGAGAAAAAGGACACACATTTTTCGTAGATACGTCATGCGTGAAAAAAAAGTTAGGGAGTGAGGGACTCCAATTAGGCAAAAAAGCTCAGCACTGGGGTGGAAAAACCTCATCAGATAAAGGGTTAAGTAATGTTGTCTAAGTAAGCAGATAGGTAAGGGCTTATACAAGAAAAATAATGGGACACATGGTTGGGTAGTGTAGCAGAACCATCTGAGTACAGCTGAAAAAAGCAATGAGGCAAAAAGTAGAATAGCTGTGGATATCAAGACAAATAGATATGTAACCACTTCGACACTGATGACGAGCTCAGCTCGTCATGAGGCACACCTCTCGTACGCTCATGACGAGCTGAGCTCATCATGAACCGCAGGATTCCGCAATCTTCAGCGCACAGCGGTAAAACGCTTAGCGCGGATGCGGTTAAAAGGCTATGTGTACGTGTAATATTTATATTCACTAAATATGACCAAAAGGTACTGGGGTGCTGAATAAGGTCAAAGGGAAAGATAAAGCCAGCAAATAGGGTTCTGAGAACAGAAGTGGACTGTTAATGCATTGTGATGTAGTGTACATTAAAGAGGTGTGTCTTCAGCTCCTTTTTATTTAAGAGCATCATTTAGGTTGCTCAGATTGTGATGAGGGTTGTTGTACCAGGTACTTTGTCCATAGATGGAGCGTTTTAGATCCTTAATGCATAGATAGGGCAGGCTTATGATCTTGATTTTGCTGTCTATATAGACAGCTCCAACAAGCAGCATGGTATACAGTATCCCACAGAGTCAAAGCTTGTTCATGATTAGATGGCTTTCCTTCCAATCTCAGTTCTGTGCATTTTACTGTGTGGTTTTCTCCATAGTCTGTCTTTGTACCACTGTTCTACCATTCAATTACTGATGTAATTGAACTCTTTACTCTCCTTGGGAATGCCATTCTTGCTCCTTGTTTTATCTTTAGTTTTGTCCCTGATGCCATTACATCCTTCTATGCATTCTGCTAGACACCCCCCAGCCTATTGTTTAGAGCTGGTGTTAGCAAAGACCTTTTGCTTTTACTAAAGTAAAGGTATAGTATACTTACTTAAAGGAACTTTCAGCCAGCTATTTTCATCTATTGATGTGTGATTCACATTTTGCTTCCACCCACTAGAGCATACATCATGGGGCAATGAGACTACATGTTACTCTTTCACAAGAAGCATATCTGCACACAAGGTAGCTGCCTTTGTTTTGTACTTTATTATTGCTGAAGTTTTACCTTTATGTTTGGAGACTACAGTGATAGCACAATGCTTTCAATGTCAACACATTCCTGCTTTGTCGTTCCAGTCTAATGCTAATGCTGTTGTAAGTTTCATTTGGAGTGGCCTTTGTTTATCTGACTGCTGCTATATCACAGGATAGCAAATGCACCTAAGACAGACAGAACCCACCACTCTAGTCAGGACAAGGGAATTTAACACCCAAGATAACCCCCTACTCACCCCCTTTGTTGCTGGACAGAGCAGTCAGGTTTATCCCAGAGGCAATGTGTAAAGCATTTGTGCACACACATACCAGTGACACACTAGGCCCACCCCAAAAAGAGTCTCCACACAAGGTTGTATCAAAAATCCCCTTAGTATAGTACATAAAAACACATCAGATCATAAATCACTTCGTAGCATGTAAAGCACATCAGACCACATCACATAAATCACTAGGCGCTTTTCCACACATCACATAGGCCATACATCACCTTGCTTACTAGGCCACTACGGTGACACAAGTAGGGCATAAATCATTTTGTACTAGGTAGGCATGTTTAGACCATCCATCACTTTGTCATTGTGACACTGGACATTTATCATCATAAATGCAGAAGATCACTTTAGGTGGTAATCCTATAGGTCACTGCGTCACTAGGCACCTACTCCTAACACAATTGGGGTTTCAACCACAACAGTTCTGTGCCTAAATTCCACCACCGTGCAGACAGACACAACTTCAGTCCGAGTGAAAAATCCACAATATCTCTTGTGAATGCGGGCCCCAGGTATCAGGAAATGGGGAGGGCAGGAACACTTGCACTCCTGTTAGGAGCAATCTGGGTAATTTCCAAAGACAAAAATGCCCCTGTTGGTGGAGAGACCTCACTTTGTCCCCCACATCTGCAATTTGAACAAAGTGCAGCTATTAGTGAATGCGCGTGGCAGCTACTGCCGGCCATGACAGTTAAATCCCTAAAGAAATACCCCCACGGTACCTTAACCCTTTGTGGGCCTGGGTATGCTCACGAGTAGTCCTGTCCTGTCCTGGCTGCCACGGAGGGCCGCTGACCTTGATGCAGCCTTCTGCTGGATGGGCATGGGCGAGGTCTCCGTCGGCTCCACTTCCGTCACCACGGACTTCCGGGTCTCCTGCAGTGGCTGGCATCACCAACTGTACCTGGGCATTGCCCAGCAACAAGGGTGACTCCAGACCCAGATCCCTTCCTACTTGTGCGGTTCCCTTGGCAGCTCCGGCCTTGGCTCTCAGTGCCGCGCTATCTGGAGGCTATCTGCGCCATAGGCCTGTATAGCCAAGGGCCAAGTAAGCAGAGCCCTGACTGTCTTGTCGATTCAGTGGGGTACAGGCTTAAAACTGGCAGAGAGCTCTTCAAGTGAAAACCGCGCTCCCCACACGCACTGATCAGGGAGCAGAGCAAACAAATTCTCCTCCCATCTGGAAAAGTAAAGCACTCAACACATGTTTGTTCTAAAGTATAAAGGGTGAACGGCACAGTGCTTACCGTGCTGGTTAATTCAATAAGCACTTCCTCAACCAGGGTTTGGAAATCCAGTGCTCAGTGATTTTCTGGAAGAGCACACCAACCCCCCCCCCCCCCCCCCACAGCACAAGGGAGTTCGTGTGAAGTAAAAAAAAAGCTTAGTACACAGGATGAAGACTTTGATGTCCTTGAATCTTTAGAAACAGGGGGCCAGCACACACAGGCCCTTGGAGAATCCTTTCACAAGCAGGATGCCACAGCAGAGAAAAAAGAGTCAGCCCTTTTCCACCACCAAAGAACGAAGCAGAAACTGCAGGCCAACCTCACACAGTAAAGGGGCAGTACTTCTCCTTACAGCTCTCCAGCTCTTCTCCTTGGTAGGGTCTTCTTGTTCCTTGAAGTATTCTAAAGTTTTGGGGTTTCAGGTGTAATACTTATACCCCAAAACATCTTTGTTCTCTATGAGCAAGGGTCTCTGAGACCAGTCCAAATCAGTTCTATCCTCACTGGTGCAGTATGACCACAGGGGGCGGAGACAGCAATGTGCATGGGAGACAGGCCCTATTCAGCTGCAAGGAAAACGCCTCCCACTACTCTAAATTCAGCAAAGGTCTATTCAGCTCAGCTCTGAGTAATCAAGGAAGGGCCAGGCACACATCAGCCTCCCCTGTGGCTGTCTACAGTGAATGCACATCCCCAGCCCTTGTCATTCCAAACCCAGATAGTCAATACACAAGCAGGAAGAGGAACACAGAATGGTTAAACAAGAAAATGCCTACCTTCTAAAAGTGGCATTTTCAAACACACAATTTAAAAACCATCTTTACTAAAAAGATACTTTATTCCTCTATATTGTCCCATTGGGAAGATATACTTGTAAGATGTTACAAAGTATTTCCTGTTCTATCCTATGGGACAGATAGCCTTTCAATAGTGAAAAAAGTAAATTGGCAGGATTTCACTATCAGGACATGTCACATACACCGGTACATGTTCTACCTTTCACATACACTGCACCCTGCCCAGGGGGGTGCCTTGGACCTACCATAGGGGTGCCTTACGTGTCAGAAAAGGGAATGTTAGGGCCTGGCAAGGGGGTGCACTTGCCAGTTTGGCATGGTAGTTGAACAGCTGAGCACAGACACTGCATTGGCAGGTCTGAGATACAATTTCAGGGCTAATCATGGGTGGCACAATAAGTGCTGCAGGCCCACTAGTAGCATTTGATTTACAGGCCCTGGCACACTCAGTGCCCTTTACTTCTGGGTTTACCAGTAAATCAAGTATGCCAATCAGGGAGAACCAATTGTAAACACAATTTACCCAGAGAGCATAGGCACTTTAGCCCTAGCAGTGGCAAAGTGCCCAGAGTCTCAAAGCCACCCACAGCAGGTCAGAAAAAAATAGGAGGAATAAGCAAAACGTTTGGGGATAACCCTGCCGTGCGTTTACCTCAAGACCCACGCAATTCAGCACCTGGTTAATCCCTGACCTCCAGTGATATGGAGTGAGAAGCGATTTCCTCACAAGATACGCGCTCAATGTCACATGGAACTGAAGGTTCCTTCAAATTTCACCTAATTGTAATCCAAATCATTGCTCGATTTTTTTATGATTTCAATGTTTTATCATCTTTCAAGTATTCATAGCATTCGTCTGATGTTTTTTTCATCATTAAATTCATTTCCCAATCTTCCAAAAAACCCAATGCATTTCGGGTCACCACAAACTGTGTTCATTATAGCAATATGATTGTAGGTAATCAGTTTACACATCCCACGAAAGGTTATCAAATTGAACTTCAACATTCGGCAACATGTGATACCAAGAACATTATATATGCGATCAAGTGCCCCTGTGGGAAAGTATATGTGGGCCAAACGGAACGGAAATTAAAAGTGCGTATTACAGAGCACAAAAGTAATATCAGACTTTCAAACACAAAATCTACTGTGGCGAACCATTGGATTGAGGCTCGTCATCAGATTTCACAATTGAGATGTACGATTCTTGAGGTGATGAAACAGCGCGGAGACATGGATCCTAATAAACAAAGACTACAAGCAGAGTTTTTCTGGATCAAAAAACTAAATTCCCTTCAACCTGTCGGAATGAATGATAGGATTGAGTACATTTGCTTCTTATAAAATTATCCGATTATGTAAGACATTGGTAGCAGGACTGTTCTTTACCTTTTTTTGAGAACTTTTTTGAGAACTGTTGATTACAATTAGCTTTAAATACATCATCATGCTTTATTCTTGTAGAGTGTTGATCATACACAACAGATACAATCGTTTTCCTAAATGTGCAGAATGAAATTTTTAATTAATTTTTTTTCTCTCCCTCCACTATATTCTTGTTATTTGATGTTTTGTGCCATGTGTTTACACCGTCATCATTTATTTTGGTAGAATCGTTTAATTTGGGGTCACCGCAATGCATAAAATCTTCGTTACAACTGTTGTTTTGAAGCCGTTATACCCGCATCATGTGATCGATGTCACATGCAAAGGTTCTCGTCAGCTATTGGTTAAATATGTCAGTGAAGCTGTCCTACATGGCCGCCAAAGCGTTTACGGAGATGCTCTGCTCCCAGTCTTTGAGTAAGTTGCATATCACGCTCTTAGATCACATTTTTGTGTTTGAACGCATCCGACTTGAATCGCGCATTTCCAATGGTTCTTATTCTTGCCTAATGTGTTTATGTTCAATTCATGAAATATGCCGACAATTCGTTTAAATAATTGCTGCCAAGAGAGAGCTTGTGTTTTGCTTCACTAGAAAACGATAAGTTTACTTTGGGTGGGACGCCACATAAGGAGGGTCCTAACGGTTCATGTTATGACGTGTGTATTGGAGTTTTCTTCATACCATTATGTTTTTACTGTGGAGAGTTAACTGTTGTGTATGAACTTATTAATAATGAAGACTTGATTAGACATAATGCAGGTTACTAACCTGGTCCTTTATGATTTCCTTACAGACCCCTGAGGAAGGGTCCATTGTTGTGGTGACCCGAAATGCATTGGGTTTTTTGGAAGATTGGGAAATGAATTTAATGATGAAAAAAACATCAGACGAATGCTATGAATACTTGAAAGATGAATATAAAACGTTGAAATCATAAAAAAATCGAGCAATGATTTGGATTACAATTAGGTGAAATTTGAAGGAACCTTCAGTTCCATGTGGCATTTAGCTCGTATCTTGTGAGGAAATCGCTTCTCACTCCATATCACTGTTAGGTTGAAAAGGACACGACTCAATGAAAAATACCCCTGCTGCAAATCGTTGGAGCAAACACAGAGTCACATGTTGTCCTCACCTGATACATTGTGAAATGTTCAACCGAGACCAGCGTTGCTTGGTGTTTCCTTCCTATGCCCTCAGGAGCCTTTGACTGTCATACCGAGCAGCTGCATAGGTCCTCATTGGCAAAATGGCTGGACAACTTTAAAAACGTCATAAATGGGTCGCAAGTCACCAACCCAGATCAGCAACCCATTGCCCTGCGTAACTTGATAGGTAAAGACACTGGTCAAAACATCAAAGAACTGCCGGCGGTTGTTTCCACGTCCTATCAAGACATGAACAGGAAGTTTCTCCACAACACTTAACAGGAATTTTCTCCAAAAACGCAATTTGGAGTATGAACGCTACAGTTTCAATCCAGCTTCCAAGGAATAGGATGAACCCATGGGAGACTTCATTATGCGTCTCAAACACTTAACCTGATACTGCAAATTTGACAACTTCATTACTGGGGACGCCCTCCACCTACGAATCATAAAAGGGATGCCAATCAGAATCGCTACGTCATAATTTACTGAAGAAACATTAATCACTGGATGACATTGAAGAAATGAGGAGAGCCAATTATCAGGCCAAAGACCATGCTAAGAAAATGGAAGTAGGAAAAATTGAAAAACGCGAACAAATGATCCGACTCCAGTCTCAACTGAAAACATGACACCAGTCAGGACAAGGATGAACTCCCAAATCCACAGACCGTACCCACAGCACAAAACAGAGTGGAAGCAGTCGAAGGCAACAGCTAGAATGTTTATGATGTGGCCAAGAATATCGTAATGCAGGTCTTGCCTAGCCATGGGTCAGCGATGTCACCGCTTTGAAAAGGGAATCACTGTGAAATTGTGTGCTGACCCACTCAAAAGAAATTGGCACAATCCTCAAAAGATTACAGCACTCACCACCATGTGAAAGCAGTATGTGACAGGCAAGAACTCTCAACCCCATCAACGCAATCCAGCTTATTATCCCATGTCACATACAGATCTCAATGCTCATCATCGCGGGAGTCATCTTCCCTTACCTCGATTTCCAAAGACAGTGACAAATATGTGTGCATGGTAGCTGATCCAGACAGACAAAAGAAATATCAGAGACTGCATATTCAAATGGGAAATCATCTGGTAAAGTTCATAATAGACAGTAAAGCATCTCTCAACTACATATGCATCACTGAATACTAAACAATTAACCCAAACCTCACGCTGTAGAAGGCTCCTGTGCATGTGTACACATGGATGTCCAAATAAGCACTATCATGCCTAGGACAATTTCACACATCCCTGACATACAAGTACCCAATGGTGCATGCCCAAATCCATGTCATCATTGGGCCCAAAGATGCCGACTGCATTCTCAGTCTGCCCACTGCAGGATGCCTAAAACTGTACAGAGTGGATGATGAACCACACATCACAAGCAAATTTCCCAAACTATTCACCGTACTTGGAAAGTTGGCTCATATTAAAGTGTGGCTACACACAAACAGGTAACATCTGTGGCTCAACATCACCAGAAAGTGCCATTTCACCTTCAACAAGCTGTGGACAATGAGTTACAGGACTTACTCAGGGCTGACATCATTGATTGAATGACCGGCCCAAACCCCTGGGTGTCCCCAGTGGTGGTAGTACCTAAACGGGGATCGGAAAACAATTTGCGCCTTTGTGTTGACATGAGGGCTATCAAAAGAGGGAGGTACATGGGCCCTCACATCCGTAATTTGATTACTCAGCTGAATGGGCAAAGGTATTTTCCAAATTGGACCTAATCAAAGGTTATCATCAGCTCAGGCTTCATGAGAGGTCCCAAAATATCACCACATTTTCGACCCATCAGTGCCTTTTACGATACAAAGGACTCAACTCTGGCATTTCATCAGATGCAGAAATATTTCAAGAAGCAGGGAGGTGAGTCATTCATCATATTCCCAACTCCTTCAACTACAGTAATGACATCCTGGTTTACAGTAAAACCATCAAGGAACACAACAATGCTCTGGGTCGGGTGTTCCACGCTCTTCTGGAAGCTAATCTGACTCTCAATCGAGATAAATGTGTTTAACAAATCCATGCTGAAAATCTCTGGTCACATTTTCTCCAGTGAAGGGATGAGGCCTGACCCTGAAAAAGTCACTGAATTAACTACCACTCCCTGTCCACGGGACGCCAGTGGCAAGAGGTCCTTCCTGGGAATGGCCATCTATTGAGCTTGATACATAAGGGGCTACACCATCATCAGATATCCTTTATGAGAACACACAAATACAAGGTCAACCCTTTTGATGATCTGAAAACTGTGAGCAAGCATTTATAAGTATCAAAATGGCTGTAGGATCTGCCATTAACCTTGCATATTTCAACCCTCACAGGAAGACTAAAATCACTATTGACGCCAGTCCGATGGGACTCAGAGCTAATCTAGCCCAATTGGAAAATAAAGATGACCAACGACACATCGTAGCGTGCGTGAGCCTCAGTTTGACAGACACCGAGAGGATATACTCACAGCCAGAAAAAGAAAGCCTGGCAGACATCTGGGCCAGTGAGCATTTCCATCTCTTTATCTATAGGAGGCACTTTACGCTTATTATGGATCACCTGGCCCTCACAACAATATTTGGCAACCCTTGAGGGATGATGCCACCTAGGACTGAGCACAGGGGTATTTGCCTTCAAGAATACAAGTATACCATTGTCCACAAGCAGGAAAGGCAGAAAAACCCATCTGACAAAGACAAGACACTCGCTGGCCGATGATTACAATCATTTCATCTTTGATCAAGCAATACTACCTGCTGTCCCACTTGAAGAAATCACAGAAGCCACTGCTAAGATGCTATGCTCCAAGACATAATGTGTCGCCTTCTAACAAACTCATGGAGGGGAACAAATGGTGCATTTTGGAATATTTTTTTGGACAAAGCATAAGTTCAGCGAAGGACAGGCTGAATAAGGCTCAGGTTTATATAGTTGGCCATTTAGATCGTCAGGATGGTGAACATTAGAATATGCACGATTAATGTGGGAGGGATGAACGATTGGAGGAAACGTCAAAGATTGGCGTATTTCGTGAAATATAATAGAATCGATGTTCTCTGTCTTCAAGAGACCCATCTCCCCTTGGCTAGGAGGAAACTTTTGCTCCTTCATGGTTTTGAGTTGGTGGCATGCTCAACGCAATCTTCAACAATCAGGGGGGTTGCAATCTTAGCAAGAACGTCCCTGGGAGGGGTTAAACGGGTTAAAGCGGACAGCTATGGTAGATGGGTAATAGCCGAGATGGAAATGGGCTATACATTGTGTGTAGTCTGTGTGTCCAATAAAGATGACTCAGAGACCTACGATCTTCTAGAAGTAGAATTAGCTAGCTGGTCTACCCCCACAATACTTTGTGGAGATCTAAACATCTCAGCGTACTGGGATAATAGAGTAGTGTATGCTGGGCGGACACCTAGAGTTTTTAGGGAAGTAAAAGCTCTTATTAGATCACATGGGCTGAAGTATGTCTGGGGGGTTGAAGAGACTCAAAATCCTGGCTTTACTTACTTCTCAAACCCCTTCCAGTAGTACACCAAGTTAGATTATTTCTTTATCTCTTCCCCTGAAATAAATAGGGTAGGTATAATAAAACTTCCGAAAATAATTTTGGATCATAATCCGTTGGTACTATCATATGAATTGGATAAGGAAAAGGACAAGCTGGACTTTTGAAAGGAGGTTACTGGTGGAGATTTGTAGAGCGCCTTATGAAATGGTCGGGCAAATTTCTTGCAGCCAATAGATACAGCACCTCACGAAACGGTGTTTGGGAGGCATTCAAAGTGGCTTTAAGGGGTGAATCTATAATCTGTTCGGCTAGGCTGAGAAGAGAGGATAGGAGGGAGGTGGAGCGATTATTGAGGAAATTAGCTGCCGCAGTAGAACAACACATCAAGGACATCGCCCTTGGGGGAGATGGTAGCGAAAGCCAAAGGGCACTGTTGACGGTTAAAGCAGAGCTGCAGAAGGTGGTAACCCAGAAGGCAATTGGCGAATATCAAACATCCAGGGCCAAGCGCTATGAAACGGGCGAACATGCAGGTAGAGCCCTAGCATTACGATTAAGGCAGGAAAAAGCCAAGAATGTAATTTCCAGTATAGAAGAAAATGGTAAAGAATAATCTGAGGCCAAGGAGATACTACAGGTTTTTAAGAATTTCTATCAAAGTCTGTATGATGAGGAAGATCGTCATGGAGACCAGGGGGAGGAGTGTGGGGACAATGACCCCCGATTAGACGTTCTAGCGAGAGAAGAACTGGATAGGGATATTACTGGGAGTGAGATCACAGCCGCACTACAGGAGTTGGGCTCGGGTAAGGCGGCAGGCCCGGATGGGATACCCTTGGAGGTGTACAAATGTATCCAATCCGAGATCACTCCGTTGCTTGTGGACCTATTTAAAGGGGTACTATGTTCAGGAGTGATTCCGGATTCTTGGGGAGAAACTAATATAGTAATTTTTCACAAGAAGGGGAAACCTAGCGATAACCCACGGTCCTATCGCCCTATCTCGTTGTTTAACGCGGATACCAAGCTGTATTCTAAGATCTGGGCTAAGAGGTTGGGCAGGATCATTGGCGGTCTCGTCTCCCCTTGGCAGCATGGGTTTGTCCCTGGGCGTGGTATGACGGATCATACAAGGAGAGCAATAGCTCTGTTCGATGCCCAGGCTGCCTCGGGGGGGGGGGGAGATGGCCATGATTCTGCTCGACGCAGAGAAAGCTTTAGACCGGGTTGTTTGGAGCTTTCTTTGGGGTAGTCTTGCAGGGAGAGGTTTTGGGGATAAAATCATTGGAGCCCTCAAAGCTATGTATATAGACCCCGTAGCGCGAGTGGTGGTCATGGGTGAGAGATCAGATAAAATAGCCATTAAGAGAGGAACGCGTCAAGGGTGCCCCTGCTCCCCGATCCTCTTCTCTCTTTATATTGACCCCCTTATTCAGAAAATATTAGGGTGTCCTAGGATTAGACCTGTCGTATTTAATGGTCATGTTAATAAAATTTGGGCATATGCTGATGACTTGGCGGTTATCACCACCGATCCCCAGCAGACCTTGCCAGTTTTGGCCCAAATGGCAAAGGTCTTTGGCAGTCGATCAGGGTATCTTTTAAATGAATCAAAAACACAGATAATCTGTACTAAAAACCTTGTTAAATCCGACTCAAGATTTGTGGACTCTGCAACTTATTTAGGGGTGAAAATCAATGCCTCAGTTGATAAAATTGTAGAGGAAAATTATCTTCCACTCATTAAATCTATAGAAGTAGATTTAAAAAGAATAGATGTATTACACCTCTCATTGATATGGAGGGTAAATGCACTAAAAATGACAATGTTTCCCAACGTGCTGTACTTATTTCGGGCCATACCTTTATTTATTGAGGAGAAAATAATTAAAAATCTGGAATCTGTTTTTATAAGATTTATCTGGCAGTACGGCAAGGTCAGGCGTTCCACCAACCTTATGTCACTCCCTGGGGAAAGGGGTGGGCTGGCACTCCCAAACCTAAGACTGGACCTGTCTTCTGACACAAATGTCTGTCCTGTGTCATTCTGAGGTGAATCCCGGTGTGGAAAATATTGATATTCAGAGCCCCCCCTCTATTTTTGAGCTGTTGTTGGGGAGAAAGGCAATTGTCTCACTAATGTGTGAAGTTGATCGGAGATTTTATAAGAATGCTCGACTTAAGACTCTTGATGGGGCATGGCGGGTTTGGAAGTCTATTCTAAAGTTCTCTAATGCTCCGAAGGTAAATTCATACCTTCATCTGTGCAATTCTAGCCTTTTTCCCCAGTCGGGCGCGGATAGGAACCTTCAGGTCTGGAAGGGGCTGGGAATCAAGACTCTAGGGGATATTATAGAGGGAGATGGGCTGGTTGGGTTTGATGTCCTGCAGCGCAGGTTCGGTATTCCATCTAACCATTGGCCTTTGTATGGCCAAATTGCTCGAACCCTGAAGGCATGAAGACCTAAGCCGCCGCCTCCGGTGGATGTCCCCGTGATCGAAATATTAGTTAAAGGGTGCAAGAAGATAAAATTAGTGTACAATCTTCTCTTAATGGGAATCCAAGATGATATGGAGAAGACCGAATGTGCTCTGGCCACGAAATTGGGTAATCCCGATGCTGACCTGGACCTCGCCTTATGTCTGAATAAAAAGATATTTCAGTCTTCAAATCTGCGGGCCCAGCACTACAAAACGGTGTTTAATTTGTACCATACACCGGCAAAGCTATTTGCTTGGGGGGTGGGTTAGGGAGGACGATAGGTGCCCCAGATGCAATGCCGGACAAGCAGATTTATTGCATATGTTTTTCTATTGTAGTCTGCTAGCTCCAATTAGGGATGAGATAGGAAAATGTTTGGAGGGGCTGCTAGGTCATAAGATCGATCTATCCCCTACCCTGATGTTATTGGGTACTGACGTTAAGCTGAAACTGGGAAAAGATGAGGAAGCTTTGGTCTTTATTTCAGTTGCGGTACTCCGGATTCTAATTTCGTGGCTCTCCAGTTTACTGGGCATACATAATATAGAGTACTGTCTATATGAACAGAAGTGTTTTGAAACTCGGCATCTCGGAAGATGCATATGGGCTCCTATCACAAAGTGGAGGGAGGTAAGATTGTGATCTGAGGGTACAGTATGCTATGCTTAAATCCACATTCCTAGCCGAGTGGTTTTTAAATTGCCTCGATCATCAATGCTTTTATCATCAACTGTGTATTTATTCTATGTTTAGTAGTGTAATAACCCTGAACCGTATGTATCTGCATGTCTCAACTGTGTTCTGGTTTAATGAATTGTTATGTCTTTTTATAATGCACCTAAAAACCCCAATAAAAATATTTTGTTTTAAAAAAAGGTAGGTAGTTACACTAGGAATGATAAGTTTGGTAGGAGTGGCAGGTTTGTATGGTAAGATAGGTATGTGAAGTAGGTATGATATGTGTTAGACCTGGCCCATTTGCCTCCTATTTTTCCGACCCTGTTCTTGTTGGCTATAAGATTCGGGACACTTGACCACTGCTGATCAGTGCTAAAGTGCATGTGGTCTCTGTATAAATTGTAATTATGATTAGTTATCCATGATTGCCCATATTTGATTTATTGGTAAGTCCCTAGTAAAGTACACCGTGAGTGCCAGGGCCTGTAAATTAAATGCTACAAGAGGGCTTGCAGCACTGATTGTGCCACCCACATGAGTAACCCTGTAAATTGATCTCAGACCTGCCACTGCACTGTCTGTGCAAACAGTTGTAAACTGCCATGTTGACCTGGTAAGTGCATGCCCTTGCCAGACCTAAACCTTCCCTTTTCTTACATGTAAGGCACCCGATATATACCCACGGTACCCCCAGGGATAGGGTACAGTGTCTGTGAGAGTGGAAAGGGATTTCTTGGTTATGTGTTGAAGCCTCTTATCATAGTTGTGGCATGTGTGATTGGATTCTGGGGTTTGATAAGAGCTTACAAGTGGTAGAAGTCTGGCAGATTGGAAAAATCTTTGAAGGTGCAAGAGAGACGAATGGAGAGACTGCAGGACAGTCAATATCCGATTTTGAAAAACATGGAGTTGCTCAGGAGAGGTAAAATGGCAACAAGTTCTGTTTAAATCGGTTCTTTCCCTAAGGATGGTGTATTTGTGATGACACAGGTCATCAAAGGGGGGAGACTGATAGAGCGCCATGTTGTTTGAAAAATTATAGGGGTGCATCATAGTCAGCGCCCCCATATTTAGAGGACCCTACTAATGTTTGTGTTTTAGAAATGTAGGACTAACCGAGAGTGTTGCACTATATAGAATTATGCTCCTAATATTTATTGATTAATGTAGTGCTTAGTATAATGCTTTAAATAACTTAGGATTAATTGCTCTGTGTATGCAATGTGCCTTCGAGATTAAACGTGCCATATTAAAGTTGCACATGTAGGTTGCTTAATGAGAAATGTAATGCTTTAATATGAGAATAATGTTCGTTAGCATAGAGTGTAATGTTAGGATTTATTAATGAAATGCTTATGTTGCTGTATTAAAAATGCATTTAAAAGAGTAAAGGTCTGAGAGAAGAAACGCTAGCAGAGGCCTAATTGTGGTTTTCTTAGCATGACTAGAGATGTGGAGTTGGGAAATGTACTTTGGGAAAGAGGCTTGTGGTTGCAGTTGGATTTCGAATTGAAACTTAGAGCATGCAGAGGGATCGTTCTTATGCATTTCTTTTGCAGGTGCAAGGCCATGTAGCTCGTTAGGTAGAATGAGCCATTGTTTAGAGTAGGAGTGCGGACGAAGGGAGTGCGCTGGCATGTGCACTTGCTACATTTGGCGGAAAAGGTGCCTGGGATCCAAGGACACAGCAACGGTTTTTTGAACAAGAAGGAGGTTCGACACTGGAAAAGTACGAGAGGCTGTACATGCTGAAGGAAGAGTATCATAGGCCAGATGGGTTTAGACTGGGTCCTGTCTAAGGAAGTCCAATTGGATGTGCAGTTAGACATGGGTCTTAATTTGGACGAGGCAGGAGAAACTAAGGAGCATCTTAGAATGAGCTCAGTAGTTTAGGGCTACTTACCTGGAAAAGGTGAATGTGCTTCTTAGGGAGCCTTCACAGCTGACACCTTTTTCTCTTGCCTGGGAGGTATGTTAAGTAGGGATGTCACTTTAGAATCTGTGTAGGGACAGACTAATCATTTTCTTTCCCATTGGAACAGATGCAGTCGAGTTTTCCAGAGGGCACAGTGATTGCATGTCTAATGCTTCTTGAATTAACTCTGCTTTTTATTCTGAGTTGTCTGAGACTCTTGATTAGGATTATGTTTGTATTAGTGCCATCTTATTTCTTGAACCTTTTGCTGAGGTGCTTGTATGTTCAGTTATTTTTGGCTTTGTAATACATTTTAAACTTTTCCTCGGAGTCAGTGGTCCTTTAGATTAAAATGTATTGATTTTGATAATCTGTCAAAAGGGTATTGAATTTAAAGAACTTCCCTTCACACTTCATTGCAAACTAAAGAGATCAGTAGACCTGGGGATTCCTCGGAGTGGTAAGGTAAAAATCTAGGTGGGAAACCCAGGGTCACCTTGTCAAATCTGAGTAAGTCTGTTCTCTACTCATTTTGCAATATCCTTTGATGCCTGAAACGTATGACCACTGTATGGGATACAGTCACTCTCCCAAAACGGGTGATTACACCTCTGCATGTTTGGGATGAGTGATGCAGTAGCCTTTATTTTCATCATTTTCTCTGGTAACTCGAGCACTATTATTCTTGGTGCACAGGCTGTTAACCGCATGCGCGCTAGCGGTTTTCCCGCTGTGCGCTGCATTTTTCAAAAAGCCGCGTTACATGACGAGCTCAGCTCGTCATCAGCGTACGAGCGCCGTAACTCATGACGAGCTGAGCTCGTCATGAGCACGAAAGGGGTTAAAAAGGCAAGTGATGTACAAATAATTGTAAATATTAATAGGCAAACAATAGTCAGATTGTGATGCTACTATCTTGCTTAAATTCCTACTGAATATGTGAGCCCAGTGGGGGAGGTAACTACAGACTTGAGGTGTCGAATTAGTCTGTTTTAAGGAGTGTTCAGACTAGCCAGGGATGTGTGTTTATTAGCGCCCCTTTTTTCAAGTTTTTTGTGTTTTTGACACTAGTTTCTGCCTGTATTTAGATCTGACTGTATTCTGTGACCGAGAATACAAAACAAATGTGGGTGCGACCCGCACACGTGTTTTCTCAAAGTTCATCGCGTGTAATCGTTTAGGGCGCTGTCCTGGTAAGTGCTATGTCCTGAAGCACTATGGGAAATGTAGTTTTACGTATGCTGATATGGTATATCAGTCCCAAGATGCAGCCACCATTGGGATGATAAAAATCATCGTAAGTCAAAAAGTAGTCAATTTTACTCCATTTTCATCTTCGTTCAAAGTTTTTTTTATTATCCATTTAGTTCAAGTAGATAAAACGGGGTAACTCCGATGTACACATGCATGTATAATGCCGAAGCCTTTGATACAGCATGTCGGATTTCCTTGTTTCATAATGCTGTGTTTAACCCAATGCATTTCGGCCATTCGGCCTTCGTCAGGGGTATCTCTTCCACATTCAACCTTGAATATAATTCGTGTTGCGCTCCTGTTAGACGTGTTCTAACATGCTGTATCAAAGGCTTCGGCATTATACATGCATTTGTACATCGGAGTTACCACGTTTTATCTACTGGAACTAAATGGATAATAAAAAAACTTTGAACGAAGATGAAAATGGAGTAAAATTGACTACTTTTTGAATTACGATGATTTTTATCATCCCAATGGTGGCTGCGTCTTGGGACTGATATACCATATCAGCATACGTAAAACTGTATTCTGGCACCCTCATACTGAAAACACCTTTATGCTAACGGAGTAGAGTGCAGAAGTATTGTTAGGGTTGAAGAACTCCTGATGCAAGTGTTAGTCATGTAGCTCTGGTGCTTCTCAAACGTGTCATCGGTTTATCAATCAGTTAAATTCTAAGTGTGCCCATATGCAAAAAACAAAAAAAATCACTCTCTCCAATGTACTACTCTGTCTCCCTCTATGCCTCTCTCAATATATCCTCTAATTCCACTCTGACTCATCCCAAACCTCAATCTACTATCATCTCCAAAATCACCCTTTCGAGACTCTTTCCTCCTCTATCCCTCCCGGCTCACACCAAACCTCACTTTATTAATATGATCTCCCAAACAACTGTTTCTAAATTCTTCCCTAGTGTATCCTTCAATTGACTCATCCCAAACCTCTTTTTACTACTATGATCTCCCTAATCCATTTCTACAGTATCTTCCCTCCTCCATCTCTCCTTTTTACTCATAAAAAACCTCATCTTACTACTATGATCTCCCAAATAACTCTTTCTAGACTCTTCCCTCTGCAAACCCTCCATTATCCTACTCAATCCAATTAACAGACTCTCATGCCCACCGCTCAAAGTAACTCCTATTTCCCTATACTGACCCTTCACTAATCCTTTTGGGTTCTGGAGTAGCGTGCTACTTGCCGAACAGTGTTTCGACGCCTCGTCAAAGGTAGTAAGCACTATATAAATACAATTACACTTGACTTTTTCACTTAAAGTGGGTAGCAAGTCTTCCTTTTACAAGTTCTTCCAATATTAAATAGGTCATAGAACTACTCCTTTCATATTCATCCATGCACTGTTGTTGATGAATAGGACCAATACAATATTGATAGGTGTGTGGCTGATATGAATAAGCAAATACATTAGTAACCAATAATCTTTGATCTATCATTAAATTCACAATAATCTATTGTGTTTACTGATATAAAAGCTGCATAACATCGTGGCAGAATTACATACTTTATGACACCTCTTCATAGAATAATTACCTCCTAGTTGGGTGTTTAAACATCTGTTCCTGGTTGGTAATGTAGTAAGAAAACGATTAAAAGGGAATTTATTTTCTAGACACCAGGGGGCAAAATGACCCTTGGAGCACTTTTATTACGTATGGAGTTTCCAACCACAGCTCGACCAGCTGAGATTTCTCACCTGGAGAACCCCAGTTGAGAATCTCCAAATATTCATAGGATACCACCAGAACTAAGCTGGTCGTATCCATGGTGTATGCACTTGATTACTAATGTCAGCACTGTAGTTCTGCAAGTTAGTTCTCCACTCGTGTAGTCAAGGGTGCAGCGTATGTGCATAGGGATTCCTCCCATGCAAATGAAGCCAGTGCTGAGAACTAACACATTTAACAGTGCATAAGGCCATCCGCTGCCCACTCATGTGTGTCACTCAATACCTTATGTGGGCCCAAGTTTGTTTCTTCAATTTCAGGTGCCTCTGCCAATGTTAGATGAAAGAAGTCAAAGACCAACCATCACACACTAACAACTACTGCTATATCAACTCGAAATGCTTAAGAGCACTGAAGAATTGAAGGAGTCAAAAACTGAATTAATCACTCCACCTGAGTCTGATTCAATGAACTATGGAGGATCGTACTTAGAAGCATTTGTAGATCATATTGAGTTATACAATATTGCATTTAGGAACAGTTTCTGCTACCACATTTTTGATTTGCTGGAACACTTTCATTTAGCATGTTCTGTTGACAATATTACTTACACTAAGGAGTCAATTCCAAAATTATTTTCTGGGCCAGATACAGATAAAATGAATATATTAGTATACTCTTTGTACTATGGAATCAAAGAGAGACTTCATAGTATTTTTAAACATGATTTCCAAGATAATATGTATCATTTTGAGGTGGTGTACATGTAGAAAAAAAATAGTTTATTTACTACATTAAAATAAATTATCAATATTTCTGGTTATATATTTCCACAAAACAATAGAAACCATACTTAAACTATGTTAGGGCTTGTGCTAGGGATTTTCCAGGTTGCCTTGGATATTTGAGAAATCCAAGTGATTCTTTAAGGGCTGTTGCAGGATTGAAGGTTTTTTGGCTTTGTCAACATTTTACCATCAACTCCACTTTTTATTATAACTGGAAGATTTACATTTTGTCAATTAAGCATGAAAAATCCTCTAACGTTTTATGCAAGCTTTAGCCATTGCTCCTTTAAACCTCAAGTACTAATAACACTAACTTGTCATAATACACAGCGGACAGGCTTAATTTAGGGCAATGTATGTGCAGTAAGAAGGATTAGTAAAGTTAAAACACTAAGCAATAAATATTCTAGATCAAAGTAGAAACATCGAGTACATTTTAATTAACAAAATGACACCTGAACCAGACATTCAGAATTGAAGTCACCATCTCTCAGTGGGGCAAGGCAGTAAGCTATACAGAAGAACATCTCATCAAAATTAGATAGGGGTTAAGCCAGGCCCTGCTCAAGCTGTTGGTTTGATTGGAAAAGATTTGAGCAGGAAAAGTTACAATTTCGCACCCAAAGAATCATTACTTTGTGCAGATTCTTTTGCCAATTACCCCCGTCACAATTTCTCCACTATGCTTTATTCTGCTCTTTAGAGCTCGGATTCCTCCAGCTGGGCATGCTGGCAGGCTGTATCTGATTTGGAGAATCTCCAAGCTGGACAAACCTGTTTCTTGAGCCCGTGGCGGTTGCACCTTTGCCAGAATGATTTTGGTGGTTGGTCTCGGTACCTGCAGAGTTTAGGAGGGCGAAAGATTCTCTAAGATCCAATTTGTAGACGTCATCTCTTTCCCACATATCATCACATAAGACTCGAGGGGCCTCATTTATGAAAGCCTTGCGCCACCGGTGCGTCACTTTTTCCCATGTTAAAAGTGACACATCGGCGGCGCAAGGCCTTCATAAATAAGGCCCGAAGAGTTCAAGGGAAACTTTTAGGACTTTTGGAACGTGAACCTGCCGAGGATTTGTAGGGTCCAGGGCTGGTCCAGTTGCAACTGGGCAACTGGTCTTCCAGGAAGAAAAAAAATCAGCTTGTTGTGTTCCTGTAACCACATTGGAGGTCAGTCCACTTACACTTGGAGTCCACGTCTTTGTCCTGGTTGCAAGAAGAGTAGGTCCAGTTCATCCCAGCTGCTTCTCTGGCCACACCAAGCAGGAACAAAGTCCTCTTCTATTTTTTTCTCTGCAAGTCAAGAAAATGTTTTGAGGAGGGATCCCTGGAGTGCCACAGATATGGTTGGCAACAGCGAGAGGGTGGGGGGAACTCCTGTTGCCTCTCTAACCAATAGGGTAAAAGTACCCAGGGGCAGCGTTACCCACTTTTCAATCACTTGTTGTTTGCTGTACTGTAAACAATCCCGCCATGAACGTTACTCCTAGAATTCAAGAAGGAGGGAAACCCTTTCTTCCTTGTGCAGAGCCTGTGCCCTCCCAAAGGTGTGGTCAGGGAAAAGAGCAGTCCCCTCCTTTGTGGTCGCTCAAAACTGGTTCTGGGGGTAACTTCCCTTGCACTGAGCTTGGTGTCAGCCTAGCTGGAAGGGCAAAGTATTACATTATCCAGGTCTCACTGTACATTTACTTGTGAAAGGGCAGGCCCCTTTACAAGTTAATGACATTTTTGAGTCCACCCTAATTGGTCTTCCTGCAATGAGAAGAACAACAACTCTCCACACCAGTCCATTGTCCCTGCTCTAGGAATAGTACTTACATCTCATTAAGGCCAAGCACTGGCAGAGCAGCTATCAGTAGCCTAATGCTAATTAGCCAACTGGAGATTCAGACAAGTAACAGGTAATTGTTCTTAAATATGTATTATAAATCTGACTTTAATATTAAATTTGATTTTAATAAATATTAAAAAATTGTCTTTGTATGACCTTTGCAACCGTTTTACGTACAAAGTTACAGTTTAAAGTTTATAATCTGCATTTTGTCATTTTCTAGGATCCAGCTGCATCCCTGCCATTGAAAACATCTTTTGAGTGCTAGTCACTGGAGGAACACACCAACTTTAATTTCACACCTTGATTCACTTTTTAAATATTAGGCACTTTACCCTCTGGGGAACGAAGTGGACTTAGGGATGATTGATTAATATTTAAAAACAGGGTTTCCTCCTGTCTAAATAGTTATTTTTACAGGTTTACCATAAGGTTTGTAGGCTGCTGCAGTGATGCTACTCACAATAGTCCTAAAGCCATGTTTTACAGGCCATCTCTGTGGATGGCACATTAGGTGCTGCAATGCTAAGGTAAAATTTAAATTCCAGACTTTGGGTGCCTTTTCTACATCATACACATGCAATGTATAAGCAAGTTAAATATGTCAGTCAGGGAATAGCCACTTTACCCATGTTTAAAGGGGGCACATCACGTTACTCCTGTTTAAAAAAGTTAAAGTGCACACAGGTCTAAATGGGGCTAAAATTCGGGGCACAGTACACAAAAATCATGCTCCGGTGCTGGCAGCGGCAATGCGTCCAAAGTTTGGAGTGATGAATCAATAAAAACGGATGCTGGAAGTCGATGCATGGATTTTCTACTTCAGTTCACCGGATCCCACTTCTAAGGGCCTGGGGACTGGATTTGGCACCACTTGGCAAGTCAGGACTCTCAGCCGAAGAGCTCAGACACTGGTAGGTGAAGTCTTTGGTGTCCCTGAGGCTTCTTAACAGGCGGCAAGCACACATAAGCCCTTGAAGAACCTTGGAAGCAGGATACAGAAAGCAAAATCCAGTCCTTTCACTCCCAGGACAGAAGCAGCAAGCATTAGGCCAGCACAACAACGAAACAGGCAGAGTGTAAGTCCCTCCTACAGCATCCAGCTCTTCTTCCTGGTAGAATGTCCTCAGTCCAGAGATGTTCTGATTTGAGGGTGTCAGAGGTCCAATACTTACACTCCTTTCTGCCTTTGAAGTAGGTAAACTTCAAAGGAAAGTCTTAGTAGTGGACAAGACCCTGCATTTACCTGAACTGACTCCAGGCACACTACAGACAGCTTTGTGTGAGGCTGGCGCAGCCCTGTTCAGGCATCAGTGACAACTCCTACCATCACTCTAGCTAAGGAAGACACATCTGTCTGGTGATGGCCCATCAGGATATGCATAGCACACCTCAGCTTCCTTTGTGTGACTATCTAGATTGAATGCACAAGGGCCCACCTGTCATCCTAACAAAGACATCAATTCTACAGACTGGCAGAGCCACAAAATGGTTAAGGAAAAAAAATTCTGCTTTCTAAAAATGGCATTTTCAAATACCAAATTTAAAAACCAACTTCACCAAAAGATGTATTTTTTAATTGTGAGTTCAGAGATATCAAACTCCAAATCTCTATCTGCTCCCAATGGGTAATTACACTAAAGATAAATGTCAAGACAATTCCTATGTTACCATATGGGAGCGATAGTCCTTGCCATAGTGAAAAACACAATTGGCAGTATTTCACTTATAGGACATGTAAAACACACCAGTAGTCTTACCTTTAAATTCACTGCACCCTGCCCATGGAGCTGCTTTTGGTGTACCTTAGGTGGTGACTTACATGTAATAAGGGAAAGTTATGGGCCTGGCATGTGGTTGCACTTGCCAAGTTGACAAGGCATTTCAAAACTGCAATCACAGGCTCTTCAGTGGCAGATCTGAGAGAAATTTGCACGGCTACTCATGTGGGTGGCAAAATCAGTGCTGCAGGCTCACTAGTAGCATTTGATTTACATGCCTTGGGCACATCTAGTGCACTTTACTAGGGACTTAGTAGGAAATCAAATATGCCAATCATGGATAAACAAATAAACCATGCAATTTGTACAGGGAGCACAGGGAGCACTTGCACTTTAGCACTGGTTAGCAGGGATAATGTGCCCAGAGTCCTAAAAACAGAAAAAAAAACTAAATGCAGCATACAGTCAAAACCAGGAGGTCACAAGCAAAAAGACAGGGAAAATCATGCTAAAGATGCCAGGTCTAATAGTTCCCAATGTAAAAACTATTCCTACTCCCTTTGCTGAAGGATTCCACTATGCACAGCTCTATGCATTTGACACTGGGTCTACATTAACAATATCTCTATCAGTTATGAGAAATGGGATTTTTTCATAGGGGGACTAACACAAATGCTGCCTGATCAAATGCCAATGAAGTATAGCTTCAATGAAGCCTTTATCTCCACATTTTTAGATGAACTGAACAATAGATACAGACACAGGGAGGAGATGGAGATGTGCGCTCTAGGTGCATCATCAACATCTCACTATGAATCACCACTGCATTACCACACACAACTATCACCAAATTACCACGTCTAAGTACTATCACAGTATGATTTTAATTCAGTAATAACGGTGCTATAACGTCCCAGGTCTACACCTCCAATTACCAAATTACCACAGCCAGGTATGGAGTCATAGTGGACTAATGCGTCCAATGTAGAGGCTTATGTTTGACCTCATGGTAACAAGTTCAAATCCTTGCAGGTCCTCTCAGCCTTTAATCCTTCTGAGGTCAATAAGATGAGTACCATTGGGTTGGGTAACAATAAACATCTGTTATTCAGAGCCAAGATACCCTTCAGGGTGAACAAGCGCTTTACAAATACATATGTTATGTTACTATTTCCAAGCATTGCACTGCCATACACTAACTCTACACTACTCAATCCAACACTGCATATTCACCACTAGATGTGTGCCACAATGGTCCTGCACAACATTAATACCCACAGATTGGCACTACTGTTGCAAACTACAACATTAATACTATTGCACACCCCTTTGCCAGCCTCCACCTTCACATCAGTACCCTTATTGCAGAATTACGACTTCAGAAAATGTCTACCCTCACTGCCACCCACCAACAAACTAAATTAGAACTAATTAACGCCTCGCTCCAAACAAATTAAATACACTCACACTTGAGTGCTGCACTACCACCTCACTGAAAGGCAATACAACACCGCTACCAGCCTCGCACCTCAATTCTACCACCCATACAACAGTGCACTACCCCACTCCTTTAGCACTACCAGTCTCAGATTTGTAGAATAGCCCCTCTTATTACCCATACCAAAACACCATTCTACCACCTGACCACAAAACACTTACACTCCCCCTTACTCTGCCTCCAGTTAACTCCAAAAATATCATACATATCATCATGCCAATAGATATAATTACTGCTACTGTGCATGCATGCCTTTCTTACCGGTGATCCAATAACACCTTACAGTCAACAGGTACACCGGAAAGTTTTTTTTTATATATTATATTAGGTAGCATCAAAAACTGCAGCAATGCAAAAAACAATTCAACAGCTGCTTAGAAAAGGCAAATCTATCATAAATATATTTAAAATATATTTTGAAGGAACGTAATCTCAAATCCATGTACCGCGGCAATAATTGTCAACTCCCGTGCTTTTCAACTTTTCATTCATTTATCCTAAATACTAAATATACATTAAAATTACTGTAAACTATAATATGCCTTTCACGTTTTGTGTGGTTGCCGTGCCATGATTTATAAAATCTAGACCACTAAACACTTCCTTTAGAGAAATAAGTCACATCTTCTCTGAATTACCTAAGAATACATATTGAAATTACTTATTATTTTCCCTGAAAACTAATTAAGGAGTCGTATCAATGACACCGGTTAATGTGTCCTCACGGTGTTTCTCCTTACACAAAATTGCAGATCCCTAACTTTTAGAAGAGTAAACTATGCTCTCCTGACCCGAAATACAGTAAAAGAAACATGCAAACCAATTCATGTCGTTTTATGAGGGAAAGACAAGAAAATGCTTCGCCTACCTGTAACTTGTGCTCCCCATACGTGTTTCTATGCGAACCCTTCTCTTACATCCTGATTTTTTTTGTAAAGCAAACAGAGTAAATAAATAGTATGACTAGTTAGAGGCATACACTAATGACGTTTACACAATACCAGACAAAGACATAAGCTGTAGAGAAAAAACACAAAGTGGGCGATTTTCCCAACTACAATGGTGCACATGATGTTTACAGGACAATAAAACATACCAACATGTGTCCATGTGCACCAATTATAGTGCATTTCAATGTACCCACTTTTGGTGTATTGTATTATTTCCATAGTGCTAAAAAAGGGCTTTGAGAAACATAACGTGGCACTTTCGGGGGAAATCATTGGACATATAATCAGTCATTTAGTGAACAATGACTACACATTTTCTCAAACATTTCACGCCTATACTGCCCCCCCTCCCCCCACCACCTGTCTGTTCTGGCGTATATACGATAAGGTAACTGGTATAAATGAGCAGTGTGCAAAAGAACGGTGTGTCAATCAATGTACACTGATGCAGAATGTAATGCTGAATAATGCAGCTTAAGTCCTGTTAGCATGCGTTTGCAAGTCGTGCTTTGATTGGTATTTTATGTTGATTGTTATTTTATGTTTCTAATCTCCATAATAGTTTGCAGTACATTATGGAAAGCCTTAATACGCGTATAAAATATTAAGCGGCATAGCGAGTGTCCTCAAACACAGTTCAAACTGCAATGAGAACAAGCGTGCCAGGTGGGAATAAATAAAGCAACAAAAAAAGCAATATCTGACCTGCTGTCGGCTCTGCCCCTCTGCCACAGTAAGAAAGAGCAAGTGATGTTGAAGGATTCACGCCCCAGACTATATATCGGACAAAAACTGTATTCCCGTGGTCCTCGTCGCAGAGGTGAGGTAATGCACAGTCTGGTGATTTCCTGCATTTGACAAAGAAAGGACTTCTGCCAGCAGAAGCCCCACCAAAGAAACAACTCTGGGCACGTAAAACCTCGTCTCTTCTCCCCTTGTGGAAAATTATCTCTCTCTCGTTCGATATTATTCGCCCTTCCACTCTCTGTCCCTTCAAGTTATTTTTAAACCTCTCACTGTCTCCTCTCTTTTGGCCAGACCTAATGCACCAACATTGTTTTGTCAATTCCACCTCTCTCTCGAGAGGCTTCTTATACGGAGCACAGCTCTCTAAAAATCTCTCAAAGTTACAGACTTTATTCATTTTATCCAGACTGACAGTGAAGCTCCTACGCATATTAATATTGATAATGAAAACAGATCTCAGACACCCAAAATGGCGGACCCAGACACCATCTCATCATTTTGCAACTCTCATTTGATTTTCACATGATTTATATCACCAAAATAATTTATTACACACAAACTCTCCCTCAACTTCAAACGATTTTTCTATCCTCAGATGTTTCTCACATAGAGTACTGAAACCAGAACCGCCAGCGGGATTTCGCTCTCCGAGCAAACCCTGAAAATTACAGGCCATGCCACACTGCGGTTAAAGCTAATGGACTGGCGTGCACTCTTCCTGCAGCCCCTGCACGTTCACCACAAGACCTTCTTCAAGTGCCTCAGATTAGACACTGCAGATTTATTTTCCCACTAGCACTTAGCGATATTGAATCTATATTTAGATTAATCAAACTGGAGATGTTGATGCCACCAACTCTGCCCATTCCCCGTGTCTGCTGCAACGTCCGAGGCTCTGATTTGTGGGTGTCTATGTCTACACCCCATGGATGCTTTTATCAAGCTGTTTTACTGACTTTGCCCCAGTCACTGACGCTGGTATGTGATGGCAGGTATGTGCTTCTTTTTAGTGAAAAAGTTCCTTCTATCTCTCTAAATCCTCAGCCCACAATCATTATTTTATGATCCATTTTTCCATTAAAGTAGGATAATTGTAAAATGGTGCCTTGCAAGGGATGGCAAACCACCATACCTGCATTTGTTTTTTTCGAAATCAGAAAACAATGGGACAGGTGCAGCTTCAAATAAAATTCCCAGCCTGCTCCACAGACAGTCATCCACCATGATTCCCAAAGTAAAAGTAAATGATAATTATAGAGGAATTAGGTATGGTGAGTATTGCAGAGTGACTGCACAAAACAAATATGATGCTAATTTGAATAGAGATTATAAAATCTCTATTTGTTCAAATGTTGAATCTGCCCCAGCCAATGTGGGAAGGGAGGTACATACGTATCACTAATTTTCACTGTGTTTATATACCCATTAATCACTTTAGTATTCACATTATCTTTAAAGACACTACCTAAATGCTTTTCATTTACTGGCATTATATATTTAAATTCTTCATGTTTAGTTTTAACTTTGTTAGATATCGGGTTTCTGGTTGGCAGATGTATGCATCCTATTCAAGCAGGAATGACACTCCTAGTCAGGGTAAGTGAAGTACACACTAAAAGTCTACCTGGGCTCACTCTCTGGTAGCTTGGCACAGAGCAGTCAGGCTAAACTAAAGAGGAAATGTGTAAAGCATTTGTTGCACCCACATGCAGGTACACAGTGAAAATACCACAAAGTACCGCAGACCAGTTTAGAAAAATAGCTTATGCTTATCTGAGTAAAACAAGACCAAAACAACAAAAATCCGACATACACAAGTCAAGATATGAATTTTGAAAGATTAAATAAAAATGCTGTGCTTGGAAGTCAACAGCTCTAACTGGGGCTATCTGGTCGACCTTGACCGAGGCAAATCCAAAAAATCAGTCCAATCTCGATGGATCACAGGCCAGATTCAGGAATCATGCAGACCCGCTGACAGTACCTTGGATGTGTCAATGCTCAGAGATGATGCGTTCGAATAGGAGGTGAGGTGTCGGCGTCGTAGGCGATGTATCTGTTCAGAAGTCAGGCAAAGTTGTTCATGTGTCAATGTCAAGTGCGCTGTACTTTGGTTGTGAGGTGCTGAGCTTGAACCGCTGGGCTGAAGGCGATGCATCAGTTAGAAGCCAAGCAGGCAGCAGGCCAACATAGCGAAGCAAGTAGCAAAGAGGTAGTTCCTCCAGGCAACACAACAGGTCTTCTTTCTGGCAAAATTCATCAGTTCAGAAGTGTTCTGAGTATATGGTGTCAGACGTTCAGTACCCATTTACGCTTTGAATTAGTGAGACTTCAAAGAAAGGTCGTTGTAGTGCACAAGACCCTGCCCTTCCTGGCGGCCCTGGCTCCATACACAATACACATGTACGCAGCTCTTTGTTTGGGGACAAGTATAGCCCTATTCACGTGCAAATGTCAGCTCTTTCTCCCCACTCTAGCTCAGGAAGATCCATCATCCTGGTGATGACCTATCAGGGTATGCAGGGCACACCTCAGCTCCCTTTGTGTGTGACTGCCTAGAGAGAATGCAGAAAGTCCAGTTATCATCCAACCCAGACGTGCATTTTAGGTTAAGGCAGAGACATATATAATGGTTAAAATAGGAAAATGCTAACTTTCTAAAAGTGGCATTTTCAGAACTTCAATTTAAAAACCAACTTCACTAAAAGATGCTTTTAAATTGTGAGGCCCAAAGACCCAGCCACCGCCAAAACCAACGTTCAGGAAGGAATGAAGGACGTAGCGGAATGTATGAAGCTCAGCCGTCTGAAACTGATCTCAGACAAAATGGAGGTCCTCATCCTCGGACAATCGCCATCCGCCTGGGACAACTCCTGGTGGCCCACAGCGCTGGGCACCGCACCTACACCCACAAACCACGCACGCAACCTGGGATTCATCCTGGACTCCTCCCTCACGATGACCAAACAAGTCAACGCCATCTCCTCTTCATGTTTCAACACCCTGCGCATGCTCCGAAAGATCTTCCGGTGGATCCCCACCGAAACCTGAAAGACCGTCACCCGGGCCCTCGTCACCAGCCGACTGGACTACGTGAACGCCCTGTACGCAGGAACCACAGCCAAACTCCAGAAATGACTGCAGCGAATACAGAACGCCTCTGCACGACTCATCCTCAACATCCCTCACCACAGCCACATAACTCCCCACCTGAGAAACCTGCACTGGCTCCCCGTCAGCAAGAGGATCACGTTCAGGCTCCTCACCCACGCACACAAAGCGGTCCACGACATGGGCCCGAATACCTCAACAACCGCCTCTCGTTCTACACTCCCACCGCCAGCTCCACTGCGCCAGCCTTGCCTTCGCCATCGTCCCGCGGATCCGCAAAACCACAACCGGAGGAAGATCGTTCTCCTACCTGGCCGCCAAGACATGAAACTCCCTCCCCGCACACCTTCAACTGACCCAGGACCATCTCACCTTCAGTAAGCACCTCAAGTCCTGGATATTCGAGCAGTAAACGAGATGCCCCCCCCCCTTTCAGCGCCTTGAGACCCCCACGTGTGAGCAGCGTGCTCTATAAATGTATTGATTGATTGATTGATTGAGGCCGGAGACACCAAACTTACTCTTCCTGTCTTTTACTAATTGGAAGTTACACTTGTAAAGTGTTACAAGGCAGCTCCAAAGCTAACCTATTGGAGGGATAGGCCTTGCTGTAGTAAAAAATGAATGTAAAAGTTTTTCCCTACCAGGACTTGTAAAACTCCAAAGTACATGTCTGACTTTTTAAATACACTGCACCCTGTCCATGGGGCTGCAAAGGGCCTACCTTAGGGTTGCTTATATGTAATAAAAGGGAAGGTTTGGGCTTGGCAAGCAGGTGCACTTGTCAGGTCGACATGGCAGTATAAAACTGCACACACAGGCTCTGCAGAGGCATGCCTGAGACAGCTTTGAATTACCACTAATGTCTGTGGCACAATTAGTGCTGCAGGCCCATGTAGTGCACTGTACGAGAAACTTATTGGTAAATCAAATATGCCAATCATGGAGAGAAGAATTACCATTACATTTTAGACACAGAACACATGCTCTTTAGCACTGGACAGCAGTGAAAACATGCCGGGAATCCCTAAACCAGCAAAAACAAAGTTCAGCACACAGTGAAAATAGGAGGTCCGAAGGGAGAAAGACAGGGGAAACTATGCCAAAATATGCCAGGTCTAGCACATGCCCCACCCCAGCGGAAAGTGTTGAGAACCACCCAACACTTTGGGAGTTCTCTTCAATAAGGTGGAAGAACCTGGAAAGACCATCAACATTTGCGTGTTCTGCTGCAGGACAGTGTTCCACCGTAAAGTCCATTTCCTGTAGGGAGATGAACCACCTCAACAGTTTAGAATTCTCACCCCACATCTGCACTAACCATCAGAAGGGCCTGTGATTCATCTGAACCCGTAAGTGAGTCCCAAACAAGTAGGGTCTTAGCTTCTTCAGCGCCAAGACAACAACAAAAGCTTCCCTTTCAATTGCGCTCCAACTCTGTTCTCTGGGAAGTAACCTCATACTGAAGGCTACAGGTTGATCTAGGCCCTCTTCATTTAGCTGTGAAAGCATGGCCGCCACACCATGCTCTGAGGGATCAGTTTGCACCATAAATTCTTGGGACAAGCCAGGAGTTTTGAGCATGAGCATATGGCCTCATTTAGAGTGTCAAAAGTGGTCTAGCTCGCTTCTGTCCTGATCTCCTCATGTGGCTGCTTCTTGGAAGTCAGCTGTGTCAAGGGGGCAAAAATGGTGCTCTAGCCGTTGCTGAATCTCCTGTAATATCCCGTGAGAGCTAAGAAGGATCTCACTTCTGTCTGATTCTTAGGGGGGTCTCAAGCCAGAATGATGTACATTTTTGGTTGTAGGGGCTGCACTTTGCCGTACCCTACTTGGTGTTCCAAGTAAACCACAGAGCCCTGCCCTATCTGGCATTTATTGGCCTTGATAGTGAGGCGTGCACTCTGCAGGTCATGAGCACTTCTTTGAGATGGGGAAAATGGTCCTCCAAATTGGATCTGAAGATTGTAATGTCATCAAGGTAGGTGGCACTGAAAATCTCCAACCCAGCCAGGATTTGGTTGACCAACCTCTGGAAGGTGGCAGGGGTGTTCTTCAACCCAAAAGGTATGATGTGGAATTGGTAGGGCCCTTCTGGCATTGACAACGCTGACCTCTCTATGGTCAAGGCAATCTGCCAGTTCTGAGATGTTAAATCAAACATACTAAGGAACCTGGCAGCTCCAAGCCGGTCAATGAGCTAATCAGCTCTGAGGATGGAGTGTACGCCAGTCTTAGTGACCACATTGAGTCCATGGTAGTTTACACAGAACCTGAGTTCAGGTGTGACACTGGGTGGTGCAGCCTTGGGTACAAAAAGCACTGGGCTGGATCTAAGGACTGTTGGAGGGCTCAAAAACTGCTAACTTCAGCATCTTAGAAACTTCTTCTTTGATATTGGCCCTCACTTTGTCAGACAACCTGTAAGTTTTGAGCTTAACAGAAATGCTAACATCGCAGAGCATGGGGCTTTACAGGCACCATCATCCACACCTTTTGACCAGGCTGAAACTCAACCAGAGTGGTATTCTGGTCACAACAGATCCTTCTGGCTAAGTTCCATATTCTCCTGGGTGAATTTCCATAAGCAGGCTTTCTGGTTGCAGAAGGCCAGTGTAACGTCCTCATAGGCTCCTCAGGATCAGGGTGATGCTCAATGGGGTCCACCCCCTGACTTCCCCACACTCTGACTAAATTTCACAGAGTATAGAGGCGATCAAGTGAGGGAAGGGAAAGGGTAGGGTCAGCGGTGGAAAGGGATACCTGTAACAAAGAGCACAACATTAATACCGTACAATAATCCAATCTACTCTCATTAAGGTCTCGCTAGAATCCTGACTATAACTTTTAGGTTTTCTCCCAATAAGATGTTCCTAAAGTCACTAGCCAGATGCCTCTCTTACTAGTGGTGGAACAACACCACCTAAAAGAAACAAGAACCATTCATTAACACCAAACCATTAAGAGCAGGCTGATTTTGCATATGTGCTTCTACTCCATCAAACTCACATCCACACCCCGTATTTCCCAGAACAAAAATCATATCAAAAAGACATCAGCTATCCAAATCCATAGGTTCCAGTATAAACAGAATTCGTTCTCAGTTATCTTTGGTAATAATAACTATTCAGTTTGAGTGCAACTTCCTTCGAGACACTCCAGAAAAATCCCGAACTCAAAGTTCCAACATAACAACTAAAAGGAAGGGATAGTCATGCAAAGTATTCCTTAGCAGGTTACAATACCCGTTTCTGTGGTATGAGCCCCGTGGGCATTGCTTTGATTCCTCTCCTTGGAGATCCGAGGTCAGGATGGATTCCTACGCAGCCGCAGAGGGTCTCCAGGAACAAACAGCACGGTGAAAACGAAAACACCGATACAATCCAGAATCACGTACGGCGCTCTCGCGTTGCTACGTGAGTTTTATAATGTTAGGTCGCCTTCCTCCCCGCAAGCCTTCTGGGAGTTGTAGTCCAGGACTTGACTACGTAATGTAGGCGCCTTCGATGGTCACTTCCTGACAGTACGCCCACCTCCCAAGCGCCTCCTAGCACCAGGCTTCCTGGGATGACGGGAATGAAACAGACGCACTTCACGAGGAGCGTGTACCTCAGCACTGGGTTCCCAAGAATTGTCTTCTGCCGAATACCCTTTCCAGGATACAAGATACCACAGCCGGACCCGACGGACCTTAGAGTCCACAATACGTCGGACTTCGTACTCAAGTTGGCCATCCCGCATCACCAGAGGCGGAGCCATGAAATGGGCATTCTTGGCTGGCTTCAGCAGACTACAATGGAATGCTGGATGTATCCTCAATGATGCGGGTAGTTTCAATTTGTAAGCCCCAGGATTAACTCTCCAAAGAACTGCATAAGGCCCAATGAATCGAGGATGGAAGATACTACGGTATCGGAATCGGATGTTCTACATAGAGAGCCATACTTTATCCCCAATCTGGTATTCTGGTCCGACTTGCCGATGTTGATCTGCCCAGCGTTTGTAGGTTCCCTTAGCCCGAACAATAGCGGCTCGTATGCGTTTATGGATGTTCAAGAGGAAGCGCACCTGGGCCTGAACCGTGGGTTGATTCTGCACGCCCCCCGGAAGAGTCAAAGGCAAGGTGCGAGCATGAAAACCAGTATTAGCCCTAAAGGGGGTTTCTTTGATGGAACTATGCCAAGCGTTATTGTATGATTGTTCGGCTAGCCAAAGCAAGGATACCCAGGAGTCGGACGCTTTTTTGGAGTAACACCTCAGATATTTCTTCAGAGTCTGATTAAGGCGCTCCGTCTGCCCATCTGTCTGCAGGTGGAAACTGGTAGAAAGAGCGGCTTCGATCTGTGAGGCTTTACACCATGATCGCCAAAACCGGGCGACGAACTGCGGTCCCCTGTCCGAAACAAGTACCCTGGGCAGTCCATGTGCACGTACTATGTGTTGCATAAGTAACTGGGAGGTTTGACTTGCTGTGGGTAGGTTCTCGCAGGGTATGAAGTGACCCATTTTAGTCAGGCTGTCTACTACTACCAGGATGGCATTGTACCCTTGATCCAGTGGTAACCCCAGAACGAAATCAAGACTGATGGTGTGCCAAGGCTGTGAAGGAGTGGGAAGAGGCATCAACTGTTCTTTACTTTTGTTGTTTTCTCCTTTTGATCTAGCACATATTTCGCATTCTCCTACCCACTTGCTCACATCTCCGGTCATTCCTTCCCACCAGAACTGGCGTTTGATCAAGTGCAGGGTTTTACTTGAACCAGGATGACCCGCCGCCACCGCATCATGACACCAATTGAAGGCTTTTAGTCTTAAAGCATGACTAGGCAAATACAGTTTGTCATCACACATCGGTATATCATGTTTCAGTGAACGGTGATGATTTTGTCCTGCCCACCGCTGCCATTGATTCAGGGTTCTAAAATTTCTGACTAGATGAAGAAACTGCTCCACTGTAACTGTACATAGTACTTTGTCAGGACTTACTATTGGGTTGGTGATTTCTTGGCGTATAGGTGTATCTACACCCATTCTGGACAGAGAATCCGCTTTTCTGTTATCGGCCCCTGTTCTGAAGGTAATCAAGAAGTCATATTCCGCGAAGAATAGCATTCATCGCATCTGTCTTTGTGACAAATGTCGTGCAGCTCTCATGAACTGTAG
Organism: Lissotriton helveticus; assembly: GCF_964261635.1. Lineage (NCBI taxonomy): Eukaryota > Metazoa > Chordata > Amphibia > Caudata > Salamandridae > Lissotriton > Lissotriton helveticus. The sequence goes on along the minus strand of NC_136071.1, from coordinate 877,333,008 downwards.
GTTCCTGTGGTCCGAATATACGGTGATGGTATGTAGAGCCCCCCACAGGTAATGTCTCCACTCTTGGAAAGCATGTTTTATGGCCAGCAGTTCCTTTTCGGCCACGATATAGTTGATCTCTGCGGAATTTAACTTTTTAGATAGGAAAGCCACGGAATGCAACTGTCCAGTTACTCGAGCCCGCTGAGACAATACCGCTCCGATTGCTTCATCCGAGGCGTCCGCCTCTACCACAAACGGAATGTCTGTCTGGGGGTGTATATTTGGGCCTCCTTCACTTGATCCAGCAACACGGGGATGAGTGGGAGAGGGTATCGGTTTTTTATGGTGTTTTTATTCAACATGCGGGAATCGATGCAAGACCTCAATTCTCCATTATCTTTAGCCGTGAAGAAGAGAGGAGATGCAGCCGGTGATCGTGATGGACGGATAAAACCAATGGAACAATAGTGGTCTAGGTATTCACGCAGGTGTTTGGTCTTGGGATCCGACAAGGCATATACTCTGCACGAAGGAATAGATGCGCCCTCCACCAGATCTATTCGACAGTCATAGTCGCGATGTGGTGGAAGGGATTCAGCTTTTACTTCACTAAACAAATCTGCATATGCCTCATGTTCGGTGGGTAAGGCGGTGTCTTTCTCCACAGCAGTTGCTATCTGATACCCCTGGGTAAGAGCCAAAACATGAGAGAAGGCGTTTATCATACACTTCTCCATACAATGATGTGACTGGAAACTAATAGTTTTCAACCTCCAATCCAAGGTGGGATTGTGTTGCCATAGCCATGGCATGTCCAAAATCACCTCGTATTGAGGACCCTCTATGATATTCAGGGTAATGTCCTCCATGTGATCTTGAGAATCGCCCTGAAGGATCAGACATAACACCTCAGTGTGCTCCGTGATAGGACCAGATTTCAACAAAGTGCCATCCACCGCTAGGACTTTCTCTGGTTTAATACTGGGTACCCTAGTCAGGCCTAATCTTTGGACCAAACCGTAATCTATAAAATTACCTGTGGCCCCCGAATCAATCATAGTTAGAACATGATGTGTTTTTTGTTCCACCTTAAGTATCATTGTCAGGACTATGTGGGGTTCTGTGCTTCTAGTTTCGGTAACTGCGAGCAATGTCACTTTCCATTCCTTGCTTATGGAGTCTACCCCTGGTTCATCTGCCACTGTGGCACCGTCCCTATCAAGGTTTTCTCGGATGGTGATGGCTACTTGTTTTCCCGGATTAAACAGGCCTCTCCTTTTGGGTTTAACTGTACAGTCCCTAACATAATGGCCTTTTTGCCGCAATACATACAAAGTCCTAGAGCCCTGTGACTCTCTCTCTCTGCTTTGGACAATTGAGGCCGGACTGCACCCATGTCCATGGGTTCGTGGACTGATTCCTTAGTGGGAGGCAGGGAATGGCTTTCTGAGTTCGTTGCCACCACCCCTCTCTCTACTCTTCTCCGGTCACCATATCCACCTCTCTCCGCCATTTTATGATCTAATCGCAGTGTGAGGTTAATTAGATCTGTACAAGTGGTAGGTTGCGGATCTATTTGGGCCAAGACGTCCTTCATATCTTTCCTCAAACCCTGATAGTACAAGGCCATCCGTTTCTCCTCGGGCCATGCAGTTTCGACTACTAGCCAGTTAAAAGCGGTCATATATGTTACTAGATCTTTCCTACCCTGACGTAAGTCCAAAAGTTCCCTATCCGCACTGAGCGTGGTGGCCCTACGATCGAAGACCCTCTCGAATTCCTTCCGGAAGGCGGCCCAATCGGAGAGTATCGGGTCATCATTCCTGACCAAAGGTACCGCCCAGTTTGCAGCATCCCCTGTAAGGTAGGAAATGGCAAAGGCCACCCGAGACAAATTGGTGGGGAAAGACACTGGGCGACAAGAGAAATGAAGGGTTATCTGAGTTAAAAAGGTTTGGATTTTCTGGGGATCCCCTGCATATCTTTCAGGGCTAGCTAAAGGGATCGGCGGAGGTACGGTCACTTGTTTCTGAGGATTGCTAGTGGAGGCATCGAAAGGGCTCCTAGCCTGTCTATCAAACCGTTCCTTTCAAGCGACAGTTTTCGCTCAGGACGCAACCATCTCCTGCTGCACCAAAACTAAAGCCTGTAACACTTCGTCCAAGGACGCCATACCGAGAATTACCCTGATCAGAAGGAGTTACAATTCGTGGGTACGTGATTCTGTAACGTCCTCATAGGCTCCTCAGGATCAGGGTGATGCTCAATGGGGTCCACCTTCTGTCTTCCCCACACTCTGACTAAATTTCACAGAGTATAGAGGCGATCAAGTGAGGGAAGGGAAAGGGTAGGGTCAGTGGTGGAAAGGGATACCTGTAACAAAGAGCACAACATTAATACCGTACAATAATCCTATCTACTCTCATTAAGGTCTCGCTAGAATCCTGACTATACCATGTAGGTTTTCTCCCAATAAGATGTTCCTAAAGTCACTAGCCAGATGCCTCTCTTACTAGTAGTGGAACAACACTACCTTAAAGAAACAAGAACCATTCATTAACACCAAACCATTAAGAGCAGGCTAATTTTGCATATGTGCTTCTACTCCATCATACTCACATCCACACCCCGTATTTCCCAGAACAAAAATGGAACAAAAATCATATAAAAAAGACATCAGATATCCAAATCCATAGGTTCCAGTATAAACAAAATTTGTTCTCAGTTATCTTTGGTAATAATAACTATTCAGTTTGAGTGCAACTTCCTTCGAGACACTCCAGAAAAATCCCGAACTCAAAGTTCCAACATAACAACTAAAAGGAAGGGATAGTCATGCTAAGTATTCCTTAGCAGGTTACAATACCCGTTTCTGTGGTATGAGCCCCGTGGGCATTGCTTTGATTCCTCTCCTTGGAGATCCGAGGTCAGGATGGATTCCTCCGCAGCCGCAGAGGGAAGAAGCCAAGGATCTCTCGCTCAGCCAAGCGGAATACAGGAGGGCAGCCCACCGCAGCTGCGAGCGGGCAAGGCAAGGTCTATCTCGCTCAACGGAGTGGAATGCAGGTGAGCAACCTGCCGCAGCCACGAGTGGGCAAGACAGAATAGTTCTCGCTCGGCCGAGCGGAACACCGGAAAAACGCCCGCCACAGCCGCGAGCGGGCAATAACATACAAGGCGCGTCCTCACAGGATGTGAGACTCGAAAGGTCAAAAGGGCTCAGCCGAGCCGACAGAGGTCTCCCACGGGTCCAGCTACAGATCCCAGATCTGGACGCGGGATACAAGCACAGGGTCTCCAGGAACAAACAGCACGGTGAAAACGAAAACACCGGTACAATCCAGAATCACGTACGACGCTCTCGCGTTGCCACATGAGTTTTATAATGTTAGGTCGACTTCCTCCCCGCAAGCCTTCTGGGAGTTTTAGTCCAGGACTTGACTACGTAATGTAGGCACCTTCGATGGTCACTTCCTGACAGCCAGCATGCAACTGAATACATCCTGGGGTGGCTTCCTGGGAGCTTGCTCCTTGTTCTCCTTCACCAAACTGGGAGATCCTCTCACAGGATTCCCATACAGAAGTTCAAAAGGGCTAAAGCCAACTCCCTTCTGAAGTACCTCTCTGTAGGAAAATAAAAGACATGGCAGGAGGACATTTCACTTATGCCTCCATAGGTGCGGTCATGCCCATTATCATGCCCTTGAGGGTAAAGTTGGATCTCTCAATCAACCTATTGGTTTGGGGGTGGTAAGGAGTGGAGCATCCATGTGTTATCCCACACTCCTTCCACAAGGCCTTCATGTACAAGGACATGAAGTTGGTACCATGGTCAGATACCACCTCTTTGGGGAAACCCATGCAAGTAAATATCCCCATCAGTGCCCTGGCCACGGCGGGTGCAGGTAACGTCCCCATAAGAATAGCTTCCGGGTTCCGGGTGACATGGTCCACCAAGATCAGGATGAACCGGTTGCCCAAGGCTGTCTTGGGATCCAGAGGCCCTACAATGTCAATGCCTACCTGCTCAAAAGTGGTGTTCACTACAGGAAAAGATTGCAGGGGGCCTTTCCATTTCCCCTCTTTTGCCATTTGCCTGGCAGATAGAACAGGACCTACAGAATGCATCTGAAACCTTCCTCATTTGAGGCCGATAAAAGTGAGTGACAAGCCTGTCAAAGGTCTTGTTTTGCCTCAAATGACCTGACAGTGGCACATCATGAGCCAGACCCTGTAGGAAGGTCCTGAAGTGGTTGGGTACCATCAGCACATGAGCTGCACCAGGCTCAGGAAAGCTCAGGAACCTTAGGGTCACTATACAGGAGACCATTTCCCCAATAAATCAGGTATTGGCCTGAGGCATCACCAGCTGCTTGGACTTTGGCCTGCAACTGATGACCTACAAGAGTAGGGAAAGCTCAGGAACCTTAGGGTCACTATACAGGAGATCATTTTCCCAATAAATCAGGTATTGGCCTGAGGCATCACCAGCTGCCTGGATTTTGGCCTGCAACTAAAGACCTACAAGAGTAGGGCACTCCTTCTTCCCGGCACATAACTCCTCCCTGGAAGGACCTTCGTCCGGCTGCCAATGGGAGAGCTTAGGCAGATTTCCCAGGTTGGCCACATCTTCCTATGTAGGTTCCGGGGCGTCCCCCTGAAGTTCAGCCTCCTACCAGACCATGGGACTTTCAGGAGTGGGTCCCCCTTGCCAATTGCCCCTCCTCTTCTTAGCAAGTACCTGGGCCACTCTTTCGGGCTCCAGGTACTCACTTGCGGCCATGGGGTGGTCAGGCACACTCACTCAGGCACTCCCAACATCTCTAAGTGTGACCTAAGCTCCACCTCCTCCTATGCGGTATGCTCCAGGTCATTGCCCAAACAATAATGGATGGACTCACAGCTACCCCCAAGGTACCTCAGACCCCCCATTCAAAGGGAACCTGAGTCACTAAACATTGACTTTCATGATTGTCTACAGCAACAACTTGGTGGATCACATTTGGGACAACCTGCTCTGAAGACACCAGATGACACCAGATGGTTGTCTTGCTAGAACCTGTGTCCCTCTGGGCCTCCACCCTTGCCCATTAATGGTAACCTACTACATATTCTTACTAGTATTATCAGGTTTGAGGGTTCTCTGTACCATTTCACTGTCACCCAGGGCCACTGGGGTAACCTCAGCTGTATCCCCAATACTAACTGGGACCAACTCCTCCCCAAGCGCTACACTAGCAATCCCCAGTGACTTCCCACTGGAGGGGGGCTGTGCCTGCTTGGGACCCCCCTTGAAGTGTCCCTCCTGATTACATGTAAAACACTTATGGGGTCCCTTCCCTGTAGGCTTTTCTGTTGGAAACCATTTATTCGTTTTGCTAGGGGGTTAGGGACCCAGACCATGGGAACTAGTTTGTAGCCCATTATTGAACTCCTTACTTTTATTTTTGTCCCCCTCCTGTTGGGGACCATGCTCACCTTTGGCTGGCTCTCCCCCATATACCTTTTTGTGAACCCTGGTGCTGATGCCGCCTCTCTAGCAAGCTTCCTAGGATCAGAAAGTCTACTGTCAATCAAGTGCTGGCTCAGCTTTGGAAAACAAAGAATAAACATATACCCTAGTGTAATCAAATTGTACAGCTCCTGATAATCTGTTACCTCACTACCCTTTACTCAACCATCCAGTGCCTAGCAGAAAGAATCAACACAGTACCCATGTCTGAGGGGCAAGTTTCACACTGTCCCTAAACCTTTGGCTGTATCTCTTTGGGGTCAGACCATTTCTCCTGACTAGAGCCTCCTTCATGGTGGGATACCTTGTTTTGTCCTCCCCCACTATGGCCATTAAGGTGTCTCTCCCTTCACGTTGAGAAATGCTTCCACAAACCTGCCCCCTAATCCTTTTCAAGAATCTTGTGCATTTGCAAATTTATCTTGTAGGCCTCAAACCTCCGATCTATGCATCTCCCACTCCATAATCAGGCAACCATACTTTTGGGTATGTGTACCTTCCTCTCTGAGTACACTGGAGCAATGCTGACACCATCTGTGCTGGACTCAGTCAGGCTAAACTAAAGAGACAACTTGTCATGTATTTGGGCACACACACACATATACACAGATGCAGTAACACAGTGAAAACGCTAGTTTAGAAAAATAGCCAACATTTATCTGAGTAAAAGAAGACCAAAGTGACAAAAATTCAACATACACAAGTCAATGCAGTACATAGAAGTCAATAGCTCCAACTGGGGTATCTGGTTGCGCTTCACCGGGGCAAATCCAAAAGCTCAGTCCACCCGCGATGAAGCACCGACCAGAGATAGGAGACCCGCAGACCTTGGATGTGTTGATGCTCGTGGATGATGCATTGAAATAAGGAGGTGATTTGTCGCCATAGCAGGCGAAGCATTGGTTCCAGTGTCGGGCAAAGTCATTGATGTGTAGATGTAAAGAGCACTGGGCTTTGGTTCCAAGGCATCGATGTTGAACCGCTGGGCTGAAGGTGATGCGTCGGGCCGGGGATGCATCAGAGTTGGGATCGGGGCATCACAGACGTTGGTGATGCATTGTCCAAAACTCACACAGCAGTGGTGATTTGGAGGTGCTGAGTCGGCAAAGTTGGGGCTGCATTGTAAGCGGCGGATGTTGAGTCATGCACTCAGTGAGCGGTGTGCATGGCTTCAGTGCAGGGAGTGGCAATGCTTTGATTTTGCTGGTTCCAAACGACGCTTCAGTGTCGACGGATTGGTTTCTTGGGATGCAGCACCAAACATTCACTTCAAAGGGCCCAGGACTGGATTTGGAACTACTTGGTAGAGCAGAACCTACAGAAGAGGAGCTCGGGCATTGGTAGTATGATGCAGGAGAAGTCTTTGAAGTCGCTGCCACTTCAGAAACAGGAGGCAAGCCTGAACAGTCCCTTGTAGAACCTTTAGAGATGCAGGATGTAGAAAGTAAAGTCCTGTCCTCTCACTCTCAGGCAAAAAGCAGCTGGCAGCAGGCCAACACAGCAAATCAAGCAGCAAAGAGGAAGTCCCTCCTGGCATAACAACAGCTGTTCTTCCTGGCAGCATGTCCTCAGTCCAGAAGTGTTCTGAGTATATGATGTCAGAGGTCTAGTTCTTATACCCATTTTAGCCTTTGAAGTAGAAAGACTTTAAAAAATGGTCTTTGTAGTGCACAAGACCCTGCCCTTTCTGACCCTTGCTCCAGACACACTACAGGGGGTATGCAGATCTTTGTGTGGTCTTCGTCAGGTGCAAGTGGCAGGAAGACACCTCAGCCTTGTGATGGGCCATCAGGATATGCAGGGCATCCCTCAGCTCCCTTTGCGTGTGACTACCTAGAGTAAATGCACAAAGTCCATCTGTCATCCAACCCAGACGTACATTTTAGGATCAGGCAGAGACATATGATGGTTAAAGTAAGAAAACAAATTTTCTAAAAGGGATATTTTCAAACCTGCATTTTAATAACCAACTTCACTAAAAGATTTGTTTTCAAATTGTGAGGCCAGAGACACAAAACGTACTCTTCCTATCTTTTCCCAATTGGAAGTTACACTTGTAAAGTCGACATGGCAATATACAACTGAACACAGGCTCTGCAGTGGCAGGCCTGAGACAAGTTTGAAGGGCTACTCATGTGGATGGCACAGTCAGTGCTGTGGGCCCTCTAATAGCATTTGATTTACAGGCCCTGGGCACATATTGTGCACTGTACTTGGGACTTATTAATAAATCAAATATGCCAATCAGTGAGAAACCAATTGCCATTACATTTTAGACACAGAGCACATGCACCTTAGCACTGGTCAGCAGTACAACATGCCTCAGAGTCCTATAACAAGCACAAATGATGTTCAGCACACAATCAAAACAGGGACTCAGAAGGCAGAAATACAGGGGAAATCAGGCCTAAAGATGCCAGGTCTAATAAACTTCTTTATTACTATTTATATGATCTGAAACATTTGCCATTGGAATCAGCGAGCTCACCAAAAGGCCAACTAACACAAATTGTGTTATAAGTAACAGTGTCATTCCTAGAATTTAACAGTATCTGACTGTTTCCATCTTCTTACTTGACACCAAAAAATACCTTAGTGGCATAAATCTAAATAAACCTACATTGTCTTTAAAACAATAATACTTGTATTCTTATTTCATTAAAACAATATTAAAAATGTGAAAAAACAGAATCAGCTTTTCAGTCTTTGTAAAGGTTTATATATAAAAATTTGAAATCATTCTGTTTTAGATTGACTAGGCTCCAGGTGTCATTTCAGACCTTATACACAAATATTCCTTATTCCTTTCATGTTTCTCAACAGGATGGCTCTTCTTCAGTTTCAGTCTCCGGATCATAGTCTCTCTCAAAACCATATTGGCACTTGTTCATTCTGGAATAATCCTCTTCAATTGTGTCTGCTTCTTCTTCTTCCAATATACCCAATCAGGCGAGGCTAATTTTCAATATGGAACTCTACTTATGATTTATCTTTTAGGAACTGATGATTCACTCCTACTAGTTTCTGAATCCAGCTGTTTCATAAAGTCTCTTCCTGGCTGACAGTGCTTCTGTTTATAAGTTCTCTCTCTTGTCTTCTCAAAGTCATTGACTTGAACCCAAACCTTAACTCTGATTTCAACTTGAACCTGCACTTAAATCAGATTTGCTTCTGTCTGATTTCTCCACAGTGAATTTTATCTGAAAGGGGTCTTTTTCATTCTAATTTTTAACTACAACTGGTTGTTGAGGGAGTTGATTCCTGCCACAAATCACAAGCTATCTCATTCAACCAGAGACGGGGTCATCCTCCGACCCCATCATGGAAGCCTCCAGAGCCACAGTCTATGAGGAGGCACTGTCCCCCTCGTTTGGTCCACCATCTGCCAGCAAGCTCTCTACCATGGTTCCCTACATCTCAAGGTCACTCTCCACATTCTCATCAGTGAGGAGCAAGTGCAGCTGGCACTCTTCAGCTACGCCCCATTCACTCAGGTCCGCTCGCCACTTATCTGGCAGGGGGATACAGTGTAAGTCCAGTGTATGACAATGCGGTGCATAGCCAGTATAAGGCCCAGGAGACAAATGTATGGGGTATACGAGCACCAGACCTAGGTATAGGGAGTATGCCCCTAAGACAATATTTAACCGATGCCTCGATAACCACACGTTTGACCTCCAGCAGCACATGGAGTACCACCTGCCAATATTCCTGAAGCCGAGCACAATCCCAGGTCAAATGGAAAAAAGTTGCAGGTCCAACACCACACTGAGGGCACTTCGATAGTCGTGTCATATTGTGCAAGGGTCTCCGAGCCCAGTCAAAACCTCCTCCCACTACTGTAAATTCAGTCACGGTCTATTCAGCTCAGCTCTAGTCATTTAGGAAGGGCCAGGCACACCTCAATGCACACAGTGCCTGTCTACAGTGAATGCACATCCCCAGCCCCTGTCACTCCAAAACCAGACAGTCAATACACAAACAGGCGGAGGCACACTGAATGATTAAACAAGAAAATGCCTACTTTCTAAAAGTGGCATTTTCAAACACACAATTTAAAAGCCATCTTTACTACCTTGGGCCTACCATAGGACTGCCTTACATGTAAGAATAGAAGGTTAGGGCCTGCCAATTGGGTGCACTTGCCAGGTCGACATTGCAGTTAACAAACTGTGCATAGACACTTCAGTGGCAGGTCTGAGACACTTTGTCAGGGCTACTCATGTGGGTGGCACAATCAGTGCTGCAGGCCCACTAGTAGCATTTGAGTTACAGGCCCTGGCACACTCAGTGCACTTTACTAGGGGCTTACCAGTAATTCAAATATGCCAATCAGGGAGAAACAATTGTAATCACAATTTTACACAGGGAGCGCTTGCACTTTGACACTGAACAGCAGTGGCAAAGTGCCCAAAGCATCTAAGCCAGCAAAAACGAAATCCAGCACAGCATTAAAAATACAAGTAGAGGCAAAAAGTATTGGGAAAGCAAGCCAAGTCTAAAATCAACTCGTAAGAGTTTCACATCTATCAACACTGCGCCCATTTTTGCTTGCGTTGCTGCACTTGAGTCTTCTATTGCTGCAAGTATTTGCGCTCCAGAGGATTCCGTTTGTGTTGGCTCCATAACGAATGGGACTTTTGACCCCTCCACCATATACAAATCGATCTTCCCCCTCTGCGGCCTGTCTTTGCCCATGATGGTGCACCGCAAATCACTGGGTAATCGAGTGACAAACGTGCCACTGGCAGATCCCTGGTGACCTCACATCGCGCCTTTAAGCATGTTGTATGGCTTTTTAGATTCCGAATGGATTTTCCAGATTCATGCCCTTATATAGGTACAATTCACATTGCCCTTATATAGGCATAGAAATCAAGCCCTTATTTAGGCATAGCCCATGCAGTCCAAATACAGGCAAGGCTACTTCCATCCATTCACCAAACGTCACAACGATCTCTTGGAAAACCAGCTTGAGCCGTTAGGGGCTTCCCCTTGCTTAAATATTGATTTCTCCAGGAACTCAGTTAGTTTACAATGAACATCTATTCCCTAGGGGTTCATTCATGACATTCATATGCCCGACTCTACTTCAAACATGGCATTCCTAAACACCTTCAAGGTATGAATATACCTTCACTTGCTATAGCAAAGCACAGTGGTTCGGTGCAGTTCAAGGACCTACTTGCCCGACGCAGCTCGCTACAGCAAGTGCCGAAGGAAGCCGACTCTCCAGCTGACGCACTGATCAGGAAGCTGCCCTTCTCTGCCGAGACTCCAGCTCCAGTGTTTCTGACTCCCCTTGCGGGGTGTTGGGAAATCGAGTCCCGAGACAGAGATACCAGACCTCCTTCATTCTAAGGTATGGAGCTGATTAGAACCTAGAGAAACCTTTGGCAAATTATTGGCAAAACTTAACCTATGCTAAAGACCATACTTACTTCTTCCCTCGTACTAGACCTAGGTTAGGTTCATTGGGGTAGGCGTATTTTAGAAGCACCAGTTGAGTATTTTAGCCTGTGTTATTTATGTATGTATTTTTATATGGCGTACAATGCTCTTACAGTAATATTTCATATTACTGTTTACGCTGTACGCATTATATTTTGCATTCTGCCTAACGATTGTAGCAGTTCACCTCTCTTGCATGAGAAAGAAGACTGTTGAATAAACCTTTTATTGAATAGGCCGCTCTCACTATTTCTCTGCAACTCTGTAGAAACTAAGCATGCACAATTGACTGATTGAAATAATTATCTATTGTTTCCACGACTCTGAAGATAGTTATTCCAGTCCTAGGGTAACAAAGTTGTCATGTTTATGCGGTTGTCAGAAACGAATCCCTTCTTGGGAATTCGAGAAAGGTTCTAGTGACCTCTAAGCTAGCTGGCACTCACAATTAAGTTTAGTACATTCGATAGAGACCTACCGACCTAAGTCCTACATCATATCTATAGGTTATACTATTCCAATGCGCAGAGCCTATTGGGAAGATAGGTAGTACACTACATGGCGCCCAACATTTGGTAAGGCACTAATTGAACGCTAGATACTAAAGTAACTCAGTCGTGCAGAGACCCCTTTTTCCGTAAATGCTCCAATAGACGTCTGGAGTGGGTAAAGGGATAATATCCGCCATAGCTGAGTAGGACGAAAAATCCTATGTATTAGCTTTTTGGTTTGTTAAACGTTGAAGGATACAGTGTACCAAAATATTGTGCACCTTATCTTTGTTTCCTTGAAACTTGCTCTGCAAACTGTCAATCAACAAAATGAGGGATACCGACAACAGCACAGAGAATGGTGGAGCTACAGCTGATCCGGCAGCTTTTAACATAACAGGTTTCCAAGAAATCGACGATGAGGCTATAATTATTCCTAGAAATTTAAGGAAAGTCATCACTATAAAACTTATAAAACATGGCCTAACATCGAGAGGTGGTAGGATAGTTTTTGTGATAGAAGCACATGAATATCACCAGACAGAGGTATTCTATTCATGGATAGTCTTCCCTGAAGCAAATCCAGTAACACAGATGTTTCACTTCTACAAAGAAGATGAACCACCAACGGAATACATTCCTTTCGAGGATATGGAAATTCCACTAACTTACCAGGAGCATGCCCTCTGGTTTAAAGGCGCCCTAAAACATATAAATCACATTACCAGGCTCGGTCCACTAGGTAGACCAGGAGCAACATGGCCGGTCTTAGCCAGCTATACACCACATCCTGAAATTAATGAAATGACAGATGTGGCACTACTAGCCCAACTCAAAGAGCTGATCAAAATTTATAGACAATTGGTTCAATTTGTCATGAGGACTCTTACACTTCAACCGGCAATGATGATTCCACAACATCCCCCTCACCAGGGGAACATACTAAAAATCACACCACAGACTTTGCATTCAGCCGTTGGTAAATTACCCGCAAAACGGAAACAAATTCCATTCTGGATAGGTCAAAAAATTAATCGAATCAAAGCAGTATTTCCTAATACTACCCCTCATGAGAAACACACAATTCTAACAATCTGTTTGCCAATGGGGATCGCACTACATCTGGAAGACTGCGACACTTGGGGTACAGTCTTCGCCGCTATTTACACTAAAACACACGGTGTTCCATCTATGACGGTAATACCAGACGTCCTGAAACAGATTCAAAATGAATACAGGGCAGAACCAGCTTTAAATCTAGGTATGAAACTACTGAAAGATTTCAAACAGGTCTCAACAATAATGTTAGCTAATATTAAAGGTGAAGCAGCATCCGTGGCGATCTGCCAAAAGTTAAGGGAATTTGATGTAACTGAGCAACCGCAAGAACTGGCCAGAATAATAGATACATCCTATGAAGAATTAGGCAGAGACATTCTGGGAGGGAAATCAGTAAAACCCCAACAGTCTGAAAGTCCTGAAAAGGTCTTTACTAAAAACACTCCTACTCCTTCTAAAAAGAAGTAGGAAAACACTAAACAAACTTGTAAAGAGAAGCGGTCTCAATCCCAAGGTAGGTCTCCTCAAAAGGAGCCCTCTGAAAGGAGGTATAACCTCAGGAACAGGAATAATTTGAGAAAACCTGATAGATATCAAGATACTGATACACGTTCCTCTCATACATTTCAGACTTCGTCACAGAAATTCGAAAGAAGAGGATGGTCAGACCACAAGGAAGAACGCGTGAAGTCCAAAGACGATCAACACGTTCAAAAAAGCAAGAAACCTCAATTCACCAAGAAGAAGGTAGCAGGTCTAAAAATCAGACATGCAGAGGATCTTGAGGACCCAACTCAAGAACGGGGAATGGGTTCAGACAATGTTGGACAGCGCAGCAGAAGTCACCATAGCTCACAAGAACTTGAAGGATCATCTGGAGACAGTGGACTTGAATGAATTCATTCAAGTTGAAACTACAGATACCAGGGTTAGTTGTCCACATAAGTTATATGGAATAACCCTTCGGATGGAGGGAGACATACCAAGAAAAGTGAGAGCACTCTTTTGGGAGCGACTTTCTAAGGGTTATGACATTCTTATAGCTGGACAAGACTGGCCACCAGAATTTGACAGAGAGTGCCCATTCAAGTTGAAACTACAGATACCAGGGTTAGTTGTCCACATAACTTATATGGAATAACCCTCCGGATGGAGGGAGACATACCAAGAAAAGTGAGAGCACTCTTTTGGGAGCGACTTTCTAAGGGTTATGACATTCTTATAGCTGGACAAGACTGGCCACCAGAATTTGACAGAGAGTGCCCACATGGCAAAAACATCATTATGCCAGCCTTCTCCAACCACATTCCAATTCATTTAAAATACACCTATGCCAGGAAATGGTCAGTTGCCCAAGCTCCTGCATTATACAAAAATCATGTAGGATGGGATAAGGATTCTCCTCACCTTAAAATCCAGTTAAAAAATCAACCAACTGCACAAAGGCAGTATCCAGTTAAGCAAGAAGCTAAAACACAGGTCTGGGAGATCTTAGCTCAACTTGAATACCAGGGGGCGATTGAAACATGCACCTCCTCCATGAACAATCCTTTGTTTCCTGTATCCAAACCAGACAATACATATCGTCTAGTATTGGATTACAGACATCTAAATTCTTGTTGCAAAACTTTTGCAGTCGAAAATGCACACAGTGCAGCATTAATGAATAACATTGTGAGTAAAAAATACAAAACCACTTTAGATATTTCTAACGGTTCGCTTCTGACAAAACATTGCACCAGAAAGTAGGTATCTGACCGCTTTATGGGGACACAGCGTCACTTCTGTCATCTCCCTCAGGGATTCAAGAATAGTCCTGGGTTATTTTCAGCGAGGGTAACAGAGTTACTACGAACGTATGATGACGAAGCATTATCATATGTCAATGACATCTATCTGACAGACGATGACTTGGATAGGCACTTGAACAGGGTGAACACCATTATACCGGGCCTCATACCTGAAGGGTATGATTTCAATTTTAAGAAATCCAGAATTGCTCACCTCAATGTCCTTATTCTAGGGTATGAATTATCATGTAGAGGCAAAAGCCTGGCAGCAAACTTTCTAGAAAAATGTGCGCTGCTCCAACCTCCAAAAACGCTGAAAAACTTACGTCAATTCTAGGTTTCTTAAATTTTGGAAGATTATACATTCTAAGTTACGCATAAAGGGTTAAACCTCTCTACGAATTAATCAAACCTGATTTTAAAAGAGTAAATTGGGTACAAAAACACACTGAAATTTTGCGTTCACTCCAAACAGACATGTTACAACAAAACATTTACAAACCTGCGTAAACATATGCAACTTAGTGATCCGAATAATTCCAGAACAATGCAGATTCACGTACTTTTTTTTTTTTTAAATCTCTTTATTAGCATCAGATTGGTCCGTGCAAGCATACAAATACACAAGAAATTGTCGACAATAAAAACGTTAATGATCGTTATACAAAAGAAGTACATGGATGACTAGACCAATGACATTACAGGTAGTGTAGCACATTCTAGATTCTTATTTTCACTTTTCCATACCTGAAGGAAAATTGCACATGCGGTATAAAGAGATACAACTTTTCACAAACAAAACGAAAACAAGTGAGCCTTCATGACAGACAGAGCGGCAAGCAATACACCTAGTGACTAGTAAGATGGCATAACCAGAGGCATAGGCAGACGAGGGTAATTAAAACGACAAGCGTAAGGACTAGGGCGAAGCAACCACCCCATCCGGGGCAAGGCGTGCAAGGGAACTGAAGAGGGAGACGCCCCGGCCCCAAGCAGCACACAGTCCAAAATCAGCAGCTCACTCATAACCCACTCCAGTGGTGTGTGGACGTTAAGCCCTGCAGACCCCAATAGGCAGCGCACTGGTGGTGCAGCTACAATCACCTAGCCCACCCCCTCTGGGACAATTGAGCTAGCAGCCTGGGAGTGTGTATCCCGCGTAATCTTGCTAAGATACTGTCGATATGGGCCCCAAATGTCAAGTGGGCGTGAGGCTGTAGGAATCCGGGTGGAATATTCCACACTATTGGTGTTACATTGGGCAATGCTGCGCATCCAATTCACGGAAGTAGGGATTCGCCTGGACCCCCAAAGTAAAGCAATTTCCCTTTTCGCCAGCAAGAAACCTATGGCGGCAAGCTTACGCGTGGCCCGGGGGAACTCTGCGACATAGCCAAGCAGTGCAATTTCCGGCTTATGTTGCAGTTCGTACTCTAGAATGTCTCCCAAAATGTGGTGTACCTGTAGCCAGTAAGTGTGCAGTTTCGGACAGGTCCATGTGAGATGTGCAAAATCGGCATGGGGAGCTTTGCATTTAGGGCAGTGATGAGGTCTGTTTGGATCGATGCTGTGGGCCAACGCCGGAGTGAAGTATAGTCGCCTCAAAAATTTGAAATGAATTAGTTTGTGTCTACTGTTAATAGAGACCTCTTTAGTGGAGCGGCAACAGGCATCCCATTGGGCATCTGTGATGGGGCCGCCCAAATCAAGCTCCCACGCCGCCCGAACCTTCGCATCCGAAGACGGGAGGGCCGCCACACAAAGTCCATACAACCTGGAGACCATATGGGCTCCCGTTTGCGACTGGAGTAGGAAAGTCAGTGCTGTCATTTCATCCGGCGGCAATGGGAACGACGGAAACTGCGCTCTAAGCAGGGACCTCAGTCTGGTCAGGACAAAGGAATCCATAAATGTCCGGTCCGTGAACCGTGGATCCTCGGACACAGAGAAAACATGTCCGTCCGGAAACAGATCTCCTATTGTGGTGAGCTGGTATTTGGCCAGCGTTCTGCAGACCACCGCTTCCGCAGTGATGGGGAGCCAGTGAGGGTTAGGTAATGGAAGAGCCGGGGAATACAGTACGTCCAGCTGGAGCAGTCTACGCACCTGCATCCAGGCCCACGATGTAGTGGACACAGTTTGTATGTCAAGAGGGTCACGCGGAAAGCCTATGCAGATTCACGTACTTAACTTTTAACGAAGGTGAAAAAGTACCAATAGCTTACAAATCACACTTCTACACACAAGCAGAAATGAAGTTTACTTCAACAGAAAAAATTCTGACAGCGGTTCAAACTGCAGTAGCAAAAGAGAGAGCCCTCTCACAGGGAAAGCGCGTTATGGTCGTTACACCCGTACCTGCCCTAGAGGCAGTGACAAAAGCAAGCATTCCTAATACTAAGGCTTTACATCCAAGATGGATTCAATGGGTTAATTCTCTTGCTGCAATAGACGTTGAATATGTTTTTGATCCATATTTGAAAACACAAGCATTTCTACAATATGAACAAGAATGTCCTCTGCCTACTGAAATTCTGCCTCTAGAGCAGTATGAATGTGTAATTTATACTGACGGATCAGCTCAACTCGCTACGTGGGGGGGTAAACAAGCCTATAGTGCGGCGTGCGCAATCGTTAAAGGTCGCTGGCGGGATGGCAAATTCCGACCAATGGTCACTAAAACTCAGTCTCTAGGAGATTGTACAGCTCAGCAAGCTGAACTACAAGCATTCAAGATGGCACTTGAAAATACAGATCGCGAATTCCCCACACTAGTGTGCGATTCGTAATATTGTATTCAATCTTACAATGAATACTTGCAGAACTGGATTCAAAACGGTTACAAAGATGCAAAAGGTGGCACAATCAAGCATATGTTGCTTTAGGAACAAGTAGTTCAGTTACGACAAGGACTAAAAAACACTAAAGTGATACATACGCTGAGTCATCAATGTGATGGCGTTTACGTTGCAGGGAATTCATTGGCTGATGAAGCCACGAAAGCAGCTGTACAAACGGCTTCCGTAGCTGCAATCACTTGTTCAAAAACGAAAATAAATGGCGATATAATGCTAGCTGTCAATGTCACAAGCAAAGGCAGCGGTGCAGCGTTACCTAATAAGTTTCCACTCAAATACTCATATA
Source organism: Lissotriton helveticus (assembly GCF_964261635.1). NCBI lineage: Eukaryota > Metazoa > Chordata > Amphibia > Caudata > Salamandridae > Lissotriton > Lissotriton helveticus. The sequence continues at coordinate 877,315,579 of NC_136071.1, read as the reverse complement.
TAATTGATGCAAACTCCGTTCCTTTGCTCGAATCCCTGGAGTGGGGGATAGGGTAATTCCAAACAGGAAACATAGAGTAGCTTTGATACACGAAGCACATTTGGGAGAGGGTCTGATACATTAGGAGATCTCTAAGACTATACTTGAATTAAAAGAGATGTACTGGTGGCCAGGAATGAATGCACACATTCACACATTTGTAATTAATTGCAATGACTGCAATAGAGATCGCAGCACAGAAAGCAGCCAGATACCTGACTACAGTGTAGCCAGCCCACTACAGACACCATTGTTAGACAGCATTAAACTTTCTACACGCAGATGTCCCTATGGACAAATGTGGTCCCACAAATATTAAGACAAGATTAGTTTGGATGTGGCCTCAGCGCTCGGCTGACGCTCATACTCTTATAAGAGATTTCCGAGTCTTTATCGGCAAATACGCAGTCGGCACGCTACATTCTGACCAGGGTCCTGTGTTTAGCTCTCGAGCTTACAAGGAGGCCATGGCCAAATTGGGCGTTGCATTGCGGTACTCTAGTGCATTCCATCCTGAGAGAAATTTGGTTGTGGAGAGAAAAAAACGGGACATAAAGCAAGCAGTCTATAACAGCTAGGGTATTAGGGTCGGGTGACTGTGGGTCAAACATCTAATAAGTGTCCAACGTAGTCTTAACAATCTGCCAATGAAGTTCTCCAGGGGGTATCACTCCATATGAAGTCCTTTTTGGGACCAGAATGTTAGTATATGACCTCGATTGTCAGACTTCAGTGGTAGACCAAAAACCCTTTGATATCAAAGAACATTTGGCTGTTTTACAGGACTTAAATGATATAAGAACGAAACAAAGTAACGCGTTCTTGAAGCCAACCACCACTGAAGAGAAACCGACCGTCCCAGCAAGGCCTGTCTGGATCCCAAAGCTTGGTGATCTAGTCAGAGAGAAGATCGCGGACAAGAAGGAATTTGGGCCTTCTTAAAGACAACCAGTATCTGTCTTAGCAATCCACAGATCAAGAACAGTATTACTGCCGCCCCTTGCTGGTAAAAAGGAGAACAGGTTTGGGTCTATTGACCTGGTCAAACCACATCATGTGGCTGATCATAAGCAGTAGGCCAAGTGGACTCCGCCAATGTAGCAGACGCCCAGCTGTAGCTACTATCCAAGAGGTTCAAACTGAGAGACTCAACGCCTTTGAAGAATCTGCAGTGTGAAATGAAAGACTAAGCAACAAAGCTATGGAACTTGTACCTCTTGAAACCCAAATAACAGTTTGTCAAGAAACACCTGTCTACAACGAAGTAGCATCTGACTATACAAATGTAACAAGTGATCGAGTGGTTCCAGCGAGTTCAACGAATCCTGATGCAATCCCTACAATTGACAGAACTGCCTCTGGCTATTTCATTAACTTTGATATGTTTTCTGAGGATCCGAGTGAACCTGAAAATGCACCAGCAAAAAGAACTTTCAAAGAACAAGCAACAGACCTTTTTCATCACCTGGAATAGACTTATCTGGTTTCACCATGGATTGAACTTTGGATTGTGTTGGGTGTATTTTCTCTTCTAATTTGGTTGACTCTGGTGATAACTTTGGGAATGCTGATAAATGGATATGTAAAAATGGACAAAGATATCTCCCCAAGTGAAGGACTCTTCATGCTCTATTCTGGGCCTGCTCCCTACCTCGTGTGTGGTGGAGGTCAGTCCGATGTGGTCACTCTGATGTAGCAACCCCGTGACTCCAGACAGCTGCGTGGTAGTCCCGCAGGCTCAGGGGCTGCAGGTGCAACACACCCTGTCCACCTCTCACCTCATGTATGGCAGAGGCCAGGTTGATGTGGTTGCGCTGAGGCAAAAGCCTCCTTGCCTCCAGATAACTGTTTGAAAGCCCACAGGCTCAGGAGCTGTAGACATAGCTCTGTCATTGTGTGCCTGACCCATCCACAGGCCATCACCTCCTGTTCAACTGGCCCTGGGTGATGCCCAGCTGATCAGCCCCTCTAGTGTCCAGATGTCAAGTGGGCCCAACCCCAAGCGCAGAGCCGCAACCGGGCCGACAACCTCCACAGTCCTCTTTAGCACTAAGTACCCCTGGCAGAAGGAGGCCAAGGCTCACAATGGGGAGAACCTGGTCAGCAGCTGATGCTCTGCAATCTGGCCGGGTCGGGTGCCCCCAGCAGATGCTAGGCAATGTATAGGCTGCAGTGCCAAAAGGAAAGGAAGTTGGTGCTGTGTGCTGCAGACTTCACCTTTGCACAGCTCTCATTTGTATACCAAATGGGAGATGGAGGTGAGTACACATAAGAGCAGGATGGGCAGGAGAAATTCCAGATTCAAAAAGGGAAGTCCATTGAGCTATTCAAGACACATCCGTCTCGGCTGCAATCTTGGCCATGTCTCTCCTTGCCCTGATTTTTTAAATGACATATCAAACAACAACTACACACATCTTCAGCAACATGTTGGAAACCTGTGTTCTTCCAATATTGTTTTTAAATCCTAACCAGTCTATCCATTCCTGCATGAGTTTGAGTATGCAAATAGTTATACAAGGGCTGCAACATTTAGTCTGGCAGGACACTCAAAGATGTTTGCATTGAATCCATAAAGAAACTATTCACATCATTGTAACTGTAGAGAGTCAGTTGTGAAATCATAATTTCCATTCTTTTGAACAACTGACTCTTCTTGTAAGGAACATATATTGCCATCTGATCTGCATATCTATATTATAATGTAACCATGTCCTCGCCAGCCTATGGGTGGTGCACCTAACAATGGACACTTTTCTAAGTTTCTAAAATGCACCTAACAAATCCAATCTATACATACTGTTTCGAATTAGAGCTCCTGAAGTAGTCGTACATTTCTTTTGTAACCATAGCTGTTCATAGTTATGAATAACACCCAAATCATACTGGCTGTTGGACCTAGCCCTAGCCCTTTCTGCAGGGTCACCCAAAAACATTTTGCCATCCTCTTCCCCTTTTTATTTTGCATTTAATACACTGGGCACTTTACCAGTGCTAAAGTGCTATCTACTTAAAACATGGTAACATTAGTTTGTCCACAATTGCATATGTAATTTTCTTATAAGCCTCAAGTAAAGTGCACCACATGTGCCCAGGGCCTGTAAATCAAATGCTACTAGTGGGCCTGCAGCACTGATTGTGCCACTCACTTCAGTAGCACATTTAACAAGTCTCAGGTCTGCCATTACAGAGTCTGTGTATGCAGTTTTAAACTGCCATGTCGACCTAACAAGTTGATCCTTTTGCAAGCCCAAACCTTCCTATGTAATGCATATGTCACCCTTAATGTTGGGCCTGGACAGTTCCAAGAGCAGGTTGCCGTGTATTTAAAAAATTGGATATGCACTTTTAGGTTTTACATGTCCAGGTAGTATAAAACTCTTAAATTTGTTTTTCACTACTGCAAGGCCTATCTCTCCCATAAGTTAACATTGGCATTAGTTTATTGCATTTTATAAATGTAATTTCCAATTGGGAAAACATAGATAAGTAAACTTTATTGTAAAGTTGGATTCAAGTTGCAAGTCTGAAAGTTGCCATTTTCTCCTTTTAACCATTCTGTGCCTCTGCCTGTCTTTGAATACACATCTGGTCCTTGTGCATTCCCTCTAGACACTAACACAGAATTGGAGCTTAGTTGTGCCTTGAGCGGCCTGAATGGGCCATTAACTGGCTTGATGGGGACGGAGCTAAGCACAGCCCCACTTGCACCTGAATAGGCTGTGCCCGGTCTCCACTCAATAGGCCTACCAGCCCTGTATTGCTACTCCAGCCAGCTTGGAGCCTGGCAGGGGAGAAAGGAGATTCCCAGCACTTTGAAGCCACTACCTTCAAGCTTCTTCCACCTTCCAGAACCAGGGGACCAAAGTAAAAATACCACCACTTCTGGACCTGTGGATAATCTGCCGGAAAGATGGACTGCTTTGCTGCTACAAGGACTGCCACTCTGTTGGACTACGCCTCTGGTGGACTCCTGCTTTGCTGTGCTGATCTACTGCCTGCTATCATCTTGCTTGGGTATGGGAAGGACTGGACCTGCATCGCTACAACACAGAGTGACTCCAACGGTCAGTTGACTGATCTCCTGGTTTCTGAAATCTCCGGGACACAAAGACATCCAACCACCCTGCTACAGCATCTGGACTCTGCCATTTGCGAGTTACATCCTACCAAGTGGTGCCAATCCAGTCCTAGGCCTTTGTGCTCCTCTTGTAGAAAACTGATGTATAGCTTGGCTGCACCCTGCATCTTTGTTGACGCAACCGAGATTACAGCACTTTTGTTCAGAGGGCCTCACTAGGTCCCTGTATCTGGCCTATGGCCGATTTGCGCCACCCTTTCCAAAAGAAAACACATTACATAGGTGCATAAACGTCCACAAAGAAAGACACTTGTAATTTTGTTCCAACCGATAATGCAGGCTGGCCACTTCCTTTTCTTCATCAGCTATTCAATGTTGATTGCCAGGTAATCTTTGTCATATTGAATAGCTACAAGTATAAGAAATATCCATCCCAAATTTTCTTTCATTTTTAGGAAGTCAGCAAAAGCTTTGTATTTATGAGCAATGCAATTTCGCTAAGAAAACAAAAATGTAGTAAATATTGTACTTAAAAAAGAGTATACATCAAGGGACGACTGGTGGAATTTGAAACTGGTATGGCATAAGCATAATTAATCTATGAAGGCTAGCGAGCAAGTGAAACTAGCGAGTCTGATGGAAATAAAGGGGTTGCGGGGGGTTCTCCCCAACAGTTCTTTTGTAAAAAAAATTGTATTTTAGTGCACTTTTCTGCCCTACCTCAGTGATAAATTGACTAAAAATACAGTTCTTATAGGCATTCATAAAGGAAAACTCATAAAATATATAATTTGACTGGCGAAGGGGGCTAGGGCAGTTACTTGGCAAGACTGCTTTGGATCTACCCTTTCCAACATAAAACACATAATATAGGTGCGCAAACGTCCACCAAAAAACATACTTGTAATTTTGTTCCTACCTGAAACACAGGCTTGCCACTTCCTTTTCTCCATCAGCTATTCAACATTGATTGCCCAGTAATCATTATGATATATTAAATAGCTACAAGAATAGGAAATATGTATTCCAAACAAAAGTTTATTTCAAAGGAAGTCAGCAAAAGCTTTGCATTTTTGTGCAAGGCAATTTAGCAAAATAATAATGAAGTAAATATTATACTTAAAATAGTTCATGTATGGCTCTGAAGCCCTTGGGTCCATCACTACCTTAGAAAACCCCTAAATAAAAATAAATTATGAAATGAGACTACTATGCATTGCTTAAAAGATAAGAAATATCAATTAAAATATTTCATTTATTTAAGAAAGAAACAACAAAAACATGGCTAGGTAACATTGTTCAAAAATACAATTCTTTACTTTAGTTTTAAATACTTTGCATGCCACTCTCAGGCCCTTGTGCCTGTCAGAATAGTAGAAAATGGTTACATAAAAATTAATTATGAAAATAAATAAATGTACATTTTAAGAAATATCTCTTCAAAACCAATATGATATTTATAAATGCAAACAGCAAAACTATTTTAATTAATTCTATGTAAATACTTTGCATGCCACTCTCAGGCTCTGTTGTGCTTCAGCCAGCACAGCAGAAAACAGTTAAATAAAAATAAAGTATGAAATAAATAAATGTTCATTTTAAGAAATTTTAAAACCAATATGATATTTTTAAACACATTATTTTTTAAATAATATTATTTAAATACTTTGCATGCCAATCTCTGATTCTTGTGCCTGTCAGTACAGTAGAAAACAGTTAAATAAAAATTAATTATGAAAATAACTAAAGGTTGTACATTTAAAGAAATATACCCTCACAACCAACTTATTTTTAAACACTAACAAAAATATTTTAAATAATAAAATATGAAAACAAATATATAAGCAATTCACAAATACATAAACACACACATATATACATACATATCAACTGTACAGGAGTTGTATGACTATTAAACGGAATGAGTAAGTTGCCAACAGTACTTCGTAATGTTATCAAACAAAACAAACTTGGCTATAAACACCGGAAACTATGATCACACATCAGATTCATATTTTCTATTTATATAGAAAGTTTGCTTGTTGATTTTTATTATGAGCAAACTTTTCAATATTTCTTTTGTTGAAATCTGGCATTCCTTCATTAGCTCTTTTTCCATTGATAGCATAGCCAATTCATTAAGCCTAGCTTGGGTCATTGTGTTTCTCAAAAAAGTTTTTATACTCTTCAGTGTGGAAAAACATTGTTTAGACTCTGCTGTTGTGTTGGGTATAGTAATGACAACTCTTAAAAGCTTTATGGTCTCTGAAAAAGACTTCTCTAAGTTGTTGTCACTCAAAAAGATAAATAAAGCCATGGCACCACCAGAAGCCTGGCGGAAGTCACATCTCCCATACAGGACTGAAAGTTCAGTACGCAATCTGGCTTTGTCTAGCATAGGATAGTCTTCTATCGTTTCTGCAAGTGCCTCGGCTGGGAAAGATTTGACGTTTTTCAAAAAGGTAACTTCTCAATAGTGTTGCACTTACAAGATGCTTTGTGAATGCAAAGCGCTCTCTGGCATGGACCACGATAATATCACAGACTTCTTTTGCTTCTTGGGTCAAAGTATTTATTTGCAGCCTCCAGTTTACACATTTAGATTCTTGTTGCAGTATAGAATCCAAATTGTCAATGGATTCCCGTACTTTGGTGATGCTTGTCACAAAGTCTGTTGTAGCTTTCTGGACAAACACAGTGTCAATGTCTCGCTTTTGTAATTGATGATATAAAAGGTCTATGTCGGGCATTATACTATGAAAAATAACCAGAAAGAATATAAATTTGCTATCTTCTAATGTTCTAGTAAATCCCTTAGTTTCACATTTTGTATTAGACTCAAGTCACCACTCTTTGCAATGGTTGTCATGCATTCAAGAAGATTGTCTCTGTATTCATAAATTATGTTTATTGCTCGAACTTTTGAAGGTTCAGCGAGTTTCAGACCCTCTTGGAAGTCTTCTGGAAACTATTTGATCAAGAATGTCAGTCCTTTCGGGGAAACGTGCAGAAAATGCTGTTATAACACCCACCTCTGAAAAGAAAATGTTAACTCTAGATATTTTTGAGGAAGCCAGTGCCATAATTAGGTTGAGTTGGTGGGCATAGCAATGAATATGATGTGCATTTGGGTACACATCCCTGATTTTCTTTTGCACCCCACTAGCACCACGCATGAAGCTGGCACCATTGTAGCTTTGAGCAATTACTTTGCCTTTAGCACATTGCTCAGGGAATACAATGTTTAATTCATTAAGAATGGCTGAGGTAATTGTTTCTGCAGATGAGTCTTTTAGATTTGTGAATCAATAAAATCTGTAAGCTACCTTGCAATTTCCATCAATGTAGCGAAAGATCAGAACGGACTGAGTTTTATTAGAAACATCAGTTGTATCGTCAGCTTGGATAGCCACATAATCAGTGCTTCTCAACTGTTGTATAATATATTCTCTTATTACTTCCAGCATACAGTCCAGCAATTCATTTTGAATAGTTTTAGAAGTGCCTTTTGGCACTGTGGCTGTTTGTAAATGTGTTTCCATAGCACTGTCAATGCTGGAGACAAATTCAACCAGGCCACTGAACACGCCAGGATTTAGAGACTCTTAAGTTTCATTATGGCCTTGTAATGCCAATTTGAAGGTACCACCAAAACAAATACAGTCAATCAATTTTAATAAAATATATATATCGGTTTTTATCCACTTCTGCATAATGTTTTCTTACTCCCACAAGGTATGCTTCATTCAATTGCTGTAGAATGTCCGATTTTCCAAAAATAGATAATTTTAACATTTTTATCAAATGAGATTTACAAGAATCATGTTTTTAATTTTTTCTGCCAGATGCTTTAGGTCAGTAACTCCTGTTTTTGTCCAGGTATCTTCACCTCCAAATCAACGGAAGCAGAATAAAGCCTTTTTAGAAGCCCTACCAGTAAGTCATTCCATCCTATCATACCATGTTCTGGTAAATCAACTTGTGTAACCTTTCCCCCTATCTTTTACAGACTGCTCAATTTTAATTATGGGATTTATCAGCTCCTAACGTTTTCACTTGCAGTTTGAGTCAAGCCCAAAAAGGGGGTTTATGAGTAAACTGTCATCTCTGTTCATTGTGTCCAGCAATAGATCAGACTGGAAATAGAAAACCTACCCTGTTTTTAAATATTCCTTTGGTTGAAGACACAAAAACTATATTATGCAAAATACTGAATAAACCCTAATGTGATTTATCATGCACACGAAAATAACAGCAATTAGTCTTCTATCCTCATTCTGACAAGAATGCAACTGCAACAGCACGTACAACTGTCCCCTAAGCGGTATAGCCTTGAAACTATGTAAAGAATTCCTCCTGGGATCCTGTTAATAATTAAAATACGATGCAAGCTTTGAGGCTATGTGCCATTACATGCACAACACCAGTGGTGATTGAAAAGCTTGAGCATGTCAATTCAGCGATCTGCCTAGAATTTAAAGAGTGTATTCAAATTATGGGGTCCTTGAATTACTATTATAAGCATAAAATAACTATATGTTAGGAGTAAATCTAAAACAGAGTAAGTATACATTTGGACTTGACTTTAGATGCAAATAATACAAAACGTGTTGAAACTTTTCTTAAAAAGCATAAGACTTGCATTGAGCAATACCCTTTAAAAGAGTTCTAGGCAGATCTATGATATACCCAGTACCCGTCTGTACCAAGCACAGCAAAATAAATGTTTATTTTTCCAATTACGAGTTTAACATTGCAGTTAGACTATTTTCAAGTTCTAAAAATATTGTAATGGAGCTATTCTACACACAAGACAGACTATAATTACATTCTGTAGACAGTGCTAGTCATATCAGTGATCCTATTACTTAATGGACAGGAGTCACACTGTCACAACACTTTAGATAGATTGTATATATCCTACTCACTGTACACACTTTGTGTGCAGTACAAATATAGTGGGGAAAAAAGTAGACTGAAAAACATTGGTGTCAAAAATATTGTTGGCTGAAAAAATTGAATGAAAATAAGTTGTAGATTAAAGCATTGTAAAATGTCATGCATTATAGACGAAACATAAGTATACTGGGAGCAGGGGTAAGGGGTATCCTCCCAAAGTTGATAGGAACATTAAAATGAGGCAAGGGAAATGGCTGGGAGACTAGTAATACATTTTCATAATTCGGGGAGAGTTAGCGTTAATGGATAATTAGGAGATTTTAAAGTAGCACTAAGGAGTAGTAGAGGGCTACTATGAATCAGGGTAGCATTAAAGAGAAGTACATTTTTAAGCATCAAGGAAGGATAGAATGTACAAACAGTTTTGAGTTTAAGAGCTTTAGGGATGGTAAGCATTAAGGGATAGTAAGGGATTATAGGCTACAGTTAGATCAATGTAGGAGTGCATACAATAATAAAAGATTTAAAAATCAACATTTTTGGAATTTTCATAGCTAATCATGATAAACACAAAATTATTCCCTTGAAATAATAACTTGCCACAACCTTATACTCTCTGTACTGTTCTGCTAGGATAAATCAACAGGCCTCCACACCTACAGACCACACAGTTGGCACCCACATACAGCAGAATGTCGACCTTTGCGGTAAATAGAGAAGTATGTCCTACCTTCTGGCTGCGGTCAAGGACCAGGAAGCTGAGTTTCGATCAAGGTTCTGTTGCCTCAGGGCGGGAGCCACCACGTGTCTTCTTTCGATATCTCTCAGTACTGATCTTGAATGTGATTATATTAAGACTAGTCTTAACTCCAATTTCTCATGTGCTAAAAGAATTAAAACAAGAATTATTACCAACAATTACATTGTATTCATGTCATGTTTCTAGCAAATGTGCTTCCTGTACAATACTGTTTTGCACAAAACAAGTAAACACAAACATTTAAGATAAGAAAATCAAGTGGTTTTAATGGAATGTGCATGAGTGCAAGTGAGATCCTGGTTCTCTACAAGCATGGTAATTTGTGTAATTTTGTGTAGAGTTGCTGGGTTCTGCAAAGAAGTGCATACACATGTTTAAGCATGAATCTATGTGAACGAATGTGTATGTATGTTTTAGTATGTGTGTACTGCAGTGAATGCCTGTGGCGCTTTGCCTGAACTCTAGAATCCTGTTGGTGTAATGAGCAGAGTTACATGAGACTCTACTGTGGCTGAACCCCAGCCCTGCCTGCCTCTGTGCCTCTTACCAACATTGGCTCCATGTGTGAGGCCCGGCAACACAGCAGTACGGGGCCATAGAACTGACTCTGCTCCTTTGGCCATGCCGGAGCCCAACCCATCTTCCTGCCCCATGGACCCCATGTGCAAGACCGCTGACAACCAGAGCAGCTACTCCAAGCCCCAGGTACTGTCCCGAGGGCCCACAGCCTGACTTCATTGAAGACCTTTCCGAGCCAGAGGTGGCCGTTGGACTCATTTCAGGATTACTATGACTCCCTCCAAGGGAGCACCTGCATCTTTCTTGAGCACTGTGATGCCCCAGTGGAATGAGCTAATAACTTTACTACTGGCATAACTCTTGATACACTGATTAGACTGTTTTCCTTAGTTTTAATTAGATAAAGATGGCCTCTTTTTCTACAACTGGTGTGGAATTTTTTTGTGGTGTCTTTTACTGTGTTACTTTACTATGAGTTGTATTAATTCTTTACACATTGCCTCTTTGATAAGCCTGCCTGCGCCAGCTACCAGACGATGAGCAGAGGTAATCTTACATGTTTATCTGAATTGACCTGACTAGAATGGTGGGTTCTTGCTGGCTTAGGTGTATACCCTAGCCATCCAAAAGCCCCATTTGTAACAGGGACACAATCAGCAGAGCCTGCAGGTTGTCTGCTTTCATTTCAAGCAGCAACGTGCAAAGGGGGGGGGGTTATCACATTCGAGTTAAAGGGCCATCAGGCATCATTTTCTTCCAGGGAGCTATCTAGAGCTTCACACCTTGATGCAAATGCCTTGACTGAGGCGAAGCAGCTGCCCTCATCCTCCTGGACATCTCAGCTGCCTTCAACACCATTTCCCACCCAGCCCTCTGCACAAGACTCTACAACTCCGGCATTCACGACAAAGCCCTGGCTGGACCCGCTCCTTCCTCACAGGCCGAACACAGAGAGTCAGACTTCCACCATTCAACTCAAAACCGACAGAGATCAGCTGCAGAGGGACTCAGGGATCCTCCCTGAGCCTCACCCTCTTCAGCATCTACAGGGCCACACTTGCAGCCATCGTCAGAAACCACAGACTCAACATGTTCTCCTACTTCGACGACACACAGCTGATTCTCTACCTCACAGAAAAACCCACAGCCACCGAGAGCAACTTCCACAAGGGGATAAAGGCTGCCTCCACCTGGATGAAGGACAGCTGCCTCAAGCTTAGCTCAAACAAGATCTAAGTTTTCATCCTGGGATCCACCCCTCACTGCTGCCGCCCCCTCTGCCTGGGATGATTCTTGGTGGCTCAGGCAGAGAGGGCCCACAGCATTTGGAACCCCCACCCACCCACTGACCAGGCACAAAACTGTGGCATCTTCCTGGACTCTTAATAAACCACCAGATCAATGCGGTTTCATCCTCCTATTTCCACAAGCTCCATCTACTTCATGAGATCTTCCAGTGGATCCCCAAAGAGTACGGGAAAACTGTTACTCATACGCTCATCAGCACTGTAGCCAGCACCACCCAGAAACTCCAAAAGAAACTGCAGAGTATCCAGAACACCTTTGCCAGACTCATCCTGAACATCCCATGCTCAGCCACATCCCCAGTCACCTGAGAGACCTTCACTTGCTACCTATCAACAAAGGAATTACCCTCAAACTCCTCACGCAAACCTACAAATCCCTCCACAACGTCAGACCTACATATCTCAACTACCACTTCTCCTTCTACACTCACACCAGAAATCTCTGCTCCGCCAAACTGGCCCAGGCCACCGTCCCACGTATCTGCAAGACCACTGCTGGGGAAAGATTCTGCTCCTTACTCCTGGAACTCCCTGCCTCTCCACCTCAGGCAATCACCATTACGGCTGGAATTCAGGCTCTTCGACTGAACTGCAGATCCCCTCACCTGCTCCCCTCACCCCCACACTCCTTAAAACCCTTACGGGTGAGGAGTCATGCTTTATAAAAATACAGATTTATTGAATGCAATGGAGGGGAAAAAAAGGCTCAAAGCCTATCACTTCTGGAGAGACTTGCTTTTGACTTTGTTCAGTTCCTATATGTAAGAGATATGCATGCACTATAATAATGCCATATAAGCTGGTTTGTTAAAGTATTTTTTAGCATTTTATATAGCGATGGCCAGACCCGAGGGTATCGGAGCGCTTCATGACAGATTTGAAGCATAAATCACATAAAAAGGCAAAGGTAAACGTAGAAGTCTGACGGACTCATTGTGCTATGCGTCCTTGAGGTAAGGGGGTCCTGAGATATCATCGATGAGTGCACAATATCCTGGGTTAAACCTCTTTCTGGGGGGAGGGAACGAGGAGAGGGGTAGGGGAGCTGGGATGAGGTAGATAGTGGAAGAACATTGTTAAGGGGTTGTGAAGTGCAGGAAGAGGTAGGTTGTGGTGGAATATTGTCAGGTGACAGCAGACTGGTTTGTGTGTTTCGGCGGCGATTCTCGGTTCGAGAAGGCACGGTGGAGGTATAGGTCTTTTAGGAGACTTTTGAATTTTAGAAAGGAAGGGATAGTCCTGATATTCCATATTTTGGGTGTGATTCCAGCGAAGGATCATGCAGTGGATTTTTGTTTGCGTGTTTTCATCGGGATGAGTAAGAGGGTGTTGGAGCTCCAGAGGTTTCTTGTCTGACCAGCTTTCTTGAGTTTGGAGGCCAGGTATTCCGGTTTTCCTTTGTGCAGGGCTTTGTGCGTGAGGCAGGCAGTTCTAAAGCTGGCACGCATTTCGACTGGGAGCCTTTTTCGTTCTCTGAGTGCGGGAGATAAGTGGTCATATTTCTTAACCCCAGAGACCATTCTGGCAGCTGCATTGAGGGCTGTTTTGGGTTGTTTTGAGTGGCGCTACGGGGGATTGAGCTGTACCGGTGAGGACGAGGTTCCTGTAGTTGAGTCTAGATAGCACCAGTGATTGCGTGGCTTGTTTCAGGTCCTTGGGCGGTATGAAGGGCTTTATTTTGTTGAGAAGTTTCAAATTGAGGAAGGCACTCTTCGCGGAGATCTTAATGTAGTTGGTCATGTTCAGTTTTGGGTCTAGGGTGATTCTTAGAGATTTTACTCAGTTAGCCAGGGTGAGATTACCGTTGAGAGCATCCATTGATTTCAGCCACTCTGCGAATTGGGGGTTTTCATCTTTGTTGGAGATGAGGAGGATTTCGGTTTTGTCTTGATTGAGTTTAAGGTGGTTTGTTGCTAGCCACTGTTGAATTTCTGTAAGAGTGTTGTTGAGTCTTAGAATGTCGTTAATGTAGGAGGTTTCCAAGTAGATCTGGGTGTCATCTGCATATAGGTGAAAGGAGATGTTTTTTTTTTTATAGAAGGGTAGTGAGGGGTTCCATGTATATGTTGAACAGTTGAGGGGAGAGCACCAAGCCTTGGGGGACACCTCTGTTGACGGGGTGTAGGTCGGACGGAAAGGTTTTGATTTTTATCCTTTGGGAGCAGTTGTGTAAGAAGGGGGAGAACCATTGTAGGACCACCTCATCCGCACCTACTCTGTCTTGAAGAGCCTTGATGAGTAGATTGTAATCAACCGTGTCAAAGGCTGCCGATAGGTCTAGGAGGATGAGTAGGCAGCATTTGTCAGCATCAAGAGATTTGTGGATGTCATCCATGATGTTAAGGATCACCGTTTCAGTGCTGGAGCCTTTTCTGAAGTCCGATTGGTGGTGATCTAGCAGTTTGATGTTGTCTATGTGCTGAGTCAGTTGTTTGAGAAGGCACTTTTCAAGGATTTTTGGTAGGAAGGGGAGGTTGGAAACAGGTCTGAAGTTGTTCAGGTCGGTGTTGTCTAGGCCTGGCTTTTTAAATAGTGGTGTGACTTTGCCGACTTTGAGGCAGTCTGGTATGATGGCGGTTTTCAAGGAGCTGTTTATGATTTCGCTCCAAAGTGGGGCGAGTGAGAGTTTTAGCTTTTTGGTCAGTTGGGAGGGTATAGGGTCGAGGGTGTAGGATGCGGGCTTGGAGGATGAGATTCATTTAAGAATCTCAGCTTCAGGTACAGGGTTGAAGGATTTCCAGGCTTTCTAGTGGGACTTGCTCGTGGTGGTTTTGATTGTTGGGTTTAGGTTTTTGCACGAGGGGTAGAGGTTGGTGTCAAGAGATAGTTCAATGTAGGTGATTTTGTCATTGTCGTTGAAGTTGGAGAAGTTGTCACACAGGTCTTTGGAGGCCTGGACTGGGGTGACAGTGGTCTTGGAAGTTTGTTGCCTGATGATGTTAAAGAGTTCTTTGGGCCTGTTTTCGCGTTGTCAAGGGTGGTACAGAAAAAGTTGTTTCTTTCATTGTTGATATGTTTTTTGTTATTTATGTTTATTTACACAAATAACACTTTAAATACCACTATTTTGTTTGTATTTCTTTTTATAGTGCTACTCATCTGTTTGTTGGGTGTCAGAGTGCTTTAGATCACAAACATACATATATTGACAGTAAATCACGAGTGTGTAAATCAATGTACAGGTTGTGTTACATAAGTGAGTGAGGGATACAAGGTGTAAGAGTCCCATGTTGTTTATAGCTCACTGAGCTATATTAGAAGGATTACAAATTATGAACTGTCAATAACAAAACTATCTGTGTTAAAAGCAGTAACCCACTTAACTATCTACATAAAGTAAAAATCTGTCATCTGCATACTACATGATCTGCTTTGCATCAGCTGTATTTGAGTGAATTAAAAAAAACGTGCAAGGGTTAATATCATATTAACCCTTGCAAGTTTTTTTAAATGCACGCATGAGTCGTTGTACTAGACCTGCTAAACGAACTGGGAAATATGCTAAAATAATTAAAAAGCAGCATATTTAAACAATGCAAACATTGCACAAAAAAATAAAAGCACAATTTAATATTTCACACTTACCTTATCAGGCAGGTGCTTCTGTATTAGTCAGCCAGTTGATGGCCTCAATGCTGGTTGCTCTGTGCCTCTCCTGGCGTGTCTTGGCAGCTTCAAATCAGAGCTGCTACTGGTTCAGAGGAGCTGAAAGTGAAAGCTCTACTCTGTGCATTATGCAGCATGTGACTCCACCTCACAGGGTCATGAGTTAAGTCTCATGACATTGTGACATAAAGATGTGTGTGTTTTAAAAAAAATAAAGTCAGTAAAGTTACCACAATAATGCTGCAATCATTATTGTAATAACAGAAAGAAAAACCCTACCTTTACCAACTCATCATAGAGATGGGTGGGGTTAGTTATGCTTGATCCCACCCCATCCAGTGACGAGTGGTGAAAGGGAGGGCAGAGGGCAGTGGTTATCAATTTTGTAGATCCTAATGTAGCCTTGGGCTTATACAGTACCCTCCCAAGGCTGCTCTGGAATTATGACGGTGCCTGGCTTCATCAGAGGGCGGGCAAAAGGGCTTAAACAGTCAGCCATGTCAGCCCGGTTTGCTATAGTTTTATTTTCCGATACATGCGCAAAGCGCATGTGTCACAAACTTGCCGCCAAAGTGCCGGCATCAGTGCCTGGCCTGCCTGACGCAATGACACTGGAGTCTGACTCAGAGCGTCGCAGGCAGGCAGGCAGCAGGACTCTGTACTGCAGTTGGTGCTGAGGGTGATCAGTTCAACTTTGGATTTAAAATGGTAAATAACATCACTTTTAATTATCATTTTAAATCCAATGTGTGCAGTGCGGATGCCGGCCGGTGCAGCGCTCAGAAAAGGGAGGGCGCAGCCCGCCCGCCCTTTAAAGGAAACCGCAGCTGGTATATAACTTACCCTGAGTAGGATTGTGGTCCCTACTTGGCCAGGATGTATTCCTCTAGAAACATATATTCTAACATTAGTGATCAACGGTGAGGATATGACTTGTGTTTGTGTAGTGCCTTACAGTCCTTTGGTGGACACTAATATCCATATCTAAGACCAATACAAGTTTTTGTCTTTCTCCTTTTTCTCTCAATTGGTAATGTTTCTAAATTTTACTCTTGCCTCGTCTTCATAAACTTAGGACTCTTCTGTTTGTTGTTTCACCTGTGAGACCTTGTCAGAATGGACATGGATCTTAACTGTCTGGCATCCCACACTAGGAAAGGGTTGACAAGGGTCTGCAAAGAGATTGGACTGCCTGTGAAGAGAAGATCCACTAATCTGGACCTAAGACTGGCTCTGGGGGTACTCTGAGGGGAGGATCCCTTTGGAATTCTAAAGAATGCAAATCAAGGGGAGTACCTCCTGGATCCTGTCAAACCAGAGGCCCAAGAGGGCAGTGGCCCTGAGAAGGAGGCAGAGGAGAAAAAATGACTTGGTAGAAGTTCCACAGGAGAGAAGGGGAGCCCACAGAGTGGGAGTTTACTGCTGAATCCCCTGCAGGAAGCAGTGTCTCCTCACACACCTTGTCTCATGTGGAGCTAAAGGACGGACAGGCTGAGAGGGACATGACTGGCTGCAGAGGAAGAAAGAGCTGAGGCTGACAAAGCCCTGGCGGTAGAGAGAATAGCTGAGGCTGAAAGAGCCTTCACCCAGGAGAAATTTGCCATGGGGACAGCTGAGGCTGGGAAGGCATTGGCAGAGAAAAAGATCTAGTTGACCCATAATCTTAGTCTGCGGGAGCTGGGCTTGAAAGCCAAACAGCTAGGAGAGTCTGGCAGGAATGTTAGCAGGGGCAATACTGAAGAAATATAAACCTCCTAAGGGGGTTCACTGATACAACTGGTTCTTTTAACCAATAAAGAAGAGATTGGCACAGAAGCTGTAATATCAAAAAAAACATATGTCCGGTGCTGAAGGAAGGGTCCACACACCCAGCGACTTGGTGACTGACTTCAAGCGGGTGGTGACAGAGACATGTGGTTTGAGGCATATGAGGACACTCTAGAAGAGCACAGGATCCCTGAGGAAGATTGGGGAGCTTTCCTGTGGAGGCATATACCTGGTGGTGATGGTAGGATGCTCTACTGGCCCTAGAGAAGGGGGAAAGGCTGAAGTATCCCACCATGAAGGAGACCTTTGTCAAGAGATATAGATTCACCCCAGATGAGTTCAGGTTGAGATTCAGAGGTAGTTGGAAACTGTCTCAACAGTCCTTGGGGATTTTGCGGGTTACTTTTGAAAGGGACTAGATGGTTGGGTGAATGATAGTATGGTAAACACTTTTGAGGGGCTTTACAATTTGATTGCTAGAGAGCACATGTTCAGTCACTGTTTTCCAGGGCTACACCAACACCTGGTTGATTGCAGGCTCACGGACCTAAGGGGGCTTGCAAAGGAGGCAGGCCTCTGTGTGAGTACTAGAGTGTCTGAGATGGCATTGTGGAGTGCTCCTAAGGAGGGTGGCTCAGGGTGCCCTATTTCTAGCCCCAGATCTTTGAGCATCCCTAGAGGGAGCCTGAGCAGGAGGACACGGTCTGTACCATGAGACCATCCATCAATGGGAGATCCAGAGTGTTAGGAGAGCTGCAGAGGGCGGCTGCCACAAGCACCCTACCACTTCTATTTTCTGGGGGTACCACTCCACAGTGGAGGGTTCAGAGGCCAGGTGGAGGGAAGGAGGTGGAAACAGTCCACAGTGGTAGGACCAGTGGATCAGGTGTTGCCAGCTCTGACATCAGCCTGGTGAGGCCACTTCTGACCATAGAGGGCTGAATGCACTGTCGCTGGGACAAGTGGCTGGGGACCTACACCAGGCAGACTCTTGCATGATACACACAAAGTGTTTTCCTTTGAAGAGGATGAAGGTACTCCCCTGAAAGTCCTGGCTTGCCAGACACATGTTTAGCCTAAGGGTACAGACCCTGGGCTGGGTATCCAGCATAAGGCTACCACCCCTGAGCTGATGGTAGGTGGAGTGGAAAAATGGTGCAAAGCACCTACGGCTAATGCCTTCCACTTTAAGAGACCACAGAGGTTAGAGACCCATGGATATACCTAGGACCTGCCTCTGGACACTGACAGCTGTCAATGCCCTCTGTTGGTTGCTGTACTTGTGGACAGACTTTTCCCTGGATTAGGGACAGAAGTGGGACCGAGGGATGGAAAGAACCACATCACTCTGTTGGCCATGGTGATACTGCCTGCCTACTGGGATGCATCTGTGAACAAAGTAAGGTTAGGTTCTGCATAGATGAGGTCCCCAGATGAGAAGGGTTCCCCATGGGTCAGTACAGTGGCTCCGGAGAGAGTAGAGAGAGGGATCCCACTGAGTTTGGTCAGGCATAGAACTGACAAGTTCCCCTGCAATAGTGGGCCATTGTACAGGTTCCAACACCTCAGCAGGGAAGTGCATCAAGGCATTGATTAGTTTTCCCTGGCTTCAGGCTGGAGGGGGATGTGTTGGACCTGGTCATTTCTGCAGAGTAACCCTCAAACTGTTTGCCTTCCTCCTCCCTTTTTTGCTGAATTCGTTTTTATTGGCTTTAGTTATCTGGGCACTTTACCACTGCTAACTAGTTCTAAAGTGCATGTGCTCTCTACTTAAAACATCATAACATTGGCCTGCCACAATTGGTATATTTAATTTATTTATAGGTCCCTAGTAAAGCACACCACATGTTCCCAGGGCCGGTAAATTAAATGCTACTAGTAGGCCTGCAGCACAGATTGTGCCACCCTCTTCAGTGGCCCTTTAAACATACCTCAGGCCTGCCATTGGAGAGCTTGTGTGCACATTTTAAACCCACTTGCCAGGCCCAAACCTCCCTTTTTAATACACATACGTTATCCCTAAGGTAGGCCCTGGACAGTCCCAATGGCAGGGTGTAGTGTATTTTAAAAAAAATGGACATGTACTTCTAATTTCTGCATGTCCAGGTAGTTTCTCACTACTGCAAGGCCTATCTCTCACATAGGTTAACATTGGGATTAGCGTAATACATTTTATAAGTGTAATTTCCAACTGGGAAAATATAGATATTTTGGGGTTGATGTCTCTGGACTCACAATTTAAAATGTCAATTTATGGTAAAGTTGGATTTTGAGATGTAAGTCTGCAAATGCACATTTTAGAAAGTTGGCATTTTCTTACTTCAACCATTCTCTGCCTTCTGCCTGTCTCTGAATACACATCTGGGGTGGGTGATAGCCGGGTCTTCTGCATTCCCTCTACACAGCCTTATACAATGGGAGCTTAGGTGTGACTTGATTGGCCCCA
This sequence comes from Lissotriton helveticus, assembly GCF_964261635.1. Lineage (NCBI taxonomy): Eukaryota > Metazoa > Chordata > Amphibia > Caudata > Salamandridae > Lissotriton > Lissotriton helveticus. The sequence continues at coordinate 877,296,155 of NC_136071.1, read as the reverse complement.
ATGGGTCATTAACTGGCTTGATGGGTGGGGCGGAGCTAAGCACAGCCCCACATGCACTTGAATAGGCTGTGCCCTGTCTCTATATAATTGGCCTAACAACCCTGTATTGTTCCTCTAGCCAGCTTGGAGCCAGGGCAGCGGAGGAAGGGGGATTCCCGGCACTTAAAAGTCACTGCATAGATGCTTCTCTGACCTTCCAGAACCTGGACACCAAAGTATAAATACTGGACCTCAGACACCACCACTTCAATACACTTCTCAAACTGTGGATATTTCTCCAAGAAGAAAGACTGCTGTGCTGCTACAAGGACTGTCACTCTGCTGGACTGCTTCTCTGCTAAACTCCTGCTTTGCTGTCCTGACCTTGTGTCTGCTGCCCCCTTGCCTGTGAGTGAGAAGACTAGACCTGCATCTCTACAACCCAGAACCAACATGGAATTCAAGGGCCAGCTGACTGGTCTCCTGTTTTCATAAGTCTCAGGGACACAAAAGACATCTCACCACCCTGCTACAGCACCTGGTCTCTGCCATATGTGAGTCCTTCCCTGTCAAATGGGGCAAATCCAGTCCTGGGCCCTTGGAAGTGTATATAAAGTGCCGCTCCTCTAGAACACTGATGCTTCGCTTGGCAGCAAACCGCATCTTTGCCGATGCAACCAGGATAAAGGTACTTTTGTTTAGCTGGCCTCACTATGTCTCTGTATCTGGCCTGTGCTCCATCGTGGTCGGCCTGAACTCTTGACTTTGTCCTGATCCAGCACAAACAAATAACCCACATAAGCGCATTTTGCTTCTAAACTCTATCTTGCAGTTTATTTATTTTTAATTCATATCTCAAGTTATACTCATTTGATATTTGTTGTTTTGGTCTTGTTTTATTCATTAAATTAAGCTCTATTTTTCAAACCTGGTGTGGATAATTTTTGTGTGGTATTTTCCCTTTTTTACTGTATTAAGTGTTGCACAAATACTTTATACATTGCCTCTTAAGTTAAGCTTGACTGCTGTGTGCCAAGTTACCCTAGATTGAGCACAGGTTATTTTAGGGGGTGCATCTGACTTACCCTGACTAGGACTGTGGTCTCTACTTGGACAGGTTGCATACCCTTGCCAACTACAAACCCAATTTCTAACACTGGCCATCTGTATTGATTGTCACATTCAGAATTTCTGATAAGCTGCAAGCAGATGTTAAAGTAATCAATTCTGTCACTGGCTCTGATATCATATTTTGCAAGGGAGATTATTAAAGTGTCTCTGAGATAGAAAAAGTATCATATTGTAATCATGCATCCCGATTGCGGGTGCATGACACAAACTTTCTTGCAATTTGCATCAAGAGACTCATCATTAAATGAGACTGTATCATGTATATCATTGCATGTTAACCTTACTAAAATTCCTAAAGGCTTTGCAATCAAGGAAAAGTTTGTAATCCACTGATGACAGCAGCCAACAATTCCAAGAAACATCCAAACCTCCCTGTTGTTCGTCGGTGCAATAAATTTTCAGAACTACATAAACACGATGTTTAGAGCCTCTCCTCACACCCTTCTCCATGTACTCAAGACCTCCTGTTCCAATTAGAGAGATGTTGGTCCAAATCAGTGAAATATCCAAAAGGCGGGTTGTAGGAAACGCACACCGGTGCCAGATTTTCTTTATCTGTCCATACAGTTAGGTGGTGCCCGTGGAGTGACACCCCCTGTACTTGGGGTGAAGAATACATATGATAGCACTGTTTCCCTTGAGACCAGTGTCCCTCCAGGGCACTCAAAAGAATAGTTCTCTGATTTATTCGAAGAAAGAAAATGATTCAAAGTTCTTTTTTTCGTGGTTGAGCTTATTCTTGTTTATTTTAATTCATCACATTATTAATTCCATAATGTTCATGCCTGTGGCATAGTGGCCCAATGCATTTCGGGCGTAGCCCTTCCTCAGGGGCCGTGTAGTGTCTGAAAGTAACCAAGTACAGTTTTCAATTTGCTTATCAAACAAAATACATATGGTACAGAAACGTAATATTTATGTTAATCACATGTAACACGTTTGTACTCATTCACAAAGGAGAATAGGAGTATCCAATGTGGGTCATCAGGTATAACTCTTATGACTTCATGCACGCTAGAGAAAGAAATTTACTTCATGGGTCAAAAAGGTGAATGGGTACGTGAACTGAGTGTGAAGCAATGGTGCAAAACGGTTGTCTTATGCTTTAAAAGGTGACCATTCTAAAGTGCACTCGGTGTTCGACGGTGCTTAACTAAAAGTGGGCTCGCAATATAGTTGTGCATCTACAATGCGTCACATGCAGTGTTTTAATTTTCCAAAATCTGACCTGTTATGGGTCTAGTTCTTTATCGGGTTCCCATAAATAAAATGACCTGTCGACGAAAATAAACGTTGTAATTTTTCCGTCTTAACGGTAGAGCTTTTTCGTAAATTAGGACACGTTGAGTCCAATTTGAAAAAACGGGGGCTTACCACAATGTAAAAGACCGGACCCTTTTGGTGCTCGATGCTGCGGACATTCAGTGTACCGGAGATGTCCGGACGCTGTTAGCTGTGCTCTAAATGGGTGTTCAAGATCTTGTGATTAGACGGAAAGTGTTCTGGACAGTGATTGGCGAAACAATAGTCACGTGTAGTTGTGCTAGTTTAAAGTGTCCAAGACGTATGTATACGTCGGCGTGACTGATGTTAATAACATAAAATCAATGATAAATTGTGTAAAAGATCTGTGCTGTTAAGAGCTCAGAAAGAGTGTGTTGCTCATGAAAATTGTAGCCTCGATGGTAATAGGCCAGAAGGTGATCACGTGTTACCGCGAAGTTGTGGTGAAATGTGAAATGTTGTGTCTTCGGTAAATGACTAACGACCGAGTGTGTTAAAGCGTGAATGAAAATAGGTGTCAATAAGTGTGCACATCATATAAAACAGTTTACATATTATTTTACTAATGAAGTAAAAAGAATGACTGAAACGTGAAAATAATACAAAGGATAAAAACGATATGAAAAATTTTCCTGGTGATTCTAAATCAAGAAGGTAAATTTCTCAGTCGATTATAAATAACAGCTAAATTCCAGCCGTTCATTTAATCCTCTTGGCGTGGTGGATGAAAGTTTATGTATCCAATAGAGTTCTCTTCTCAAAAGATGTTGATCATTGTCTCTGCCTCGTAGTATCTGTACCACCTCAAGTATACAATATCTTAACTGGCTTGGATTATGTTGATGTTCATTGAAATGTACTGCACTGTAGATTTAGCTGATTTCAATCTAATATTACTTCGATGTTCTGTTAGTCGAATTTTGACTTTCCTTGAGGTTTTACCCACGTATGGAAGTCCACATGGGCATTTCAACATGTAGATTAAATTTGTGCTGTCGCACGTGCCATTGACTTGTAATTTAATTTTGATACCACTTGATGGGTGGGTGATTTCATTCCCTCTAATGATTGAATTACAGTTCCCACAATTGTGGCATGGTAGGGTGCCTTTGTATGTTTTTGGAAATGAGGTGGGTTGTTGTTTCAAGAGTCCTTTGAGATTTTTAGTTCTTTCATATGCGAACCGTGGGTTGAGTGTGAAAATTCCATAGAAATCTTCTTCTAGAGCTAGTAACGGCCAATGTTTTAAGATGATTCTTTTGATGTTTTGGCTTCTTGTGGAATATTTAGAGACGAACTCAAAGGCCAAGATGCCCATTAGGACGTGCCCCATGGTTCTCAACAAATCTTCTGCAGTTAAGAAAGAAGTAAAAAAACAGGAGAGAGAATGGAGGAAAGCATATGATGTGCTATGTAAGGCAGCATATAAAAACCAGGTAAAAAAGTATCAGTATGCTTAAAGGAAAGCGTGAGTTGCATACCTCTTTGAGGAAATTGAAAAGGCAGCCAATTCCTCAAAGGAGTTTTTTTAAATAGTTAACAACCTTATGAAGCTAGCCAAATATGCTTGCTAACTTCTTTTTAGGAAAGGTCAACTGCATTTTGACCTAAAAGTAATACTCATCATCCTGCCCTAAAACCAACCATACCAGCCAAATTCAAGCTACAATCCTTTCCATTAATGAGTAAGGAAACAAAAGAAGAGATCCTGAGGACCATTTAAGCTGTGTCTCCACTAGACCCAGCTCCTCCAGACATTGAGGAAAGGAGGTAGTACTACTTCAACCATTCCAACAGATATGTTTAGCTACTCACTTCAGAGTGGTTCGGTCTCTGTAGCATGGAAACATGCTGTTGTAAAACCACTTCAGAAGAAACCTTTGACAAACCCTTCCCGGGCAGAGAACTACTGATCTATTTCCCTGATCTCAGAAAGTGGTATAACCTTGGAGAAATACATAAACAAACATCTGTTGACCTTTCTAGAGGCCCACTCCATCTTGCATCCTACACAAACAGGGTTCAGGCTGAATAGTAGTACTGAAACTGCACAAGGAAGGAACTCAGAGCCATACTAGACCAGGGTGGATCAACAGCAATGATCATATTGAACCCGAGTGAGGCCTTCAACACTGTGCCCCATCCCACACCGATCCAAAGGTTAGATGAGGCTGGAATAGTTGGATTCGGTACCACTAGATAACAAGAAACAGCAATTTTATATACCTTTTGGAGATTCTGTACGATTTTCCATTTGCCATTCGACTTAAATTCCCATTACAAGGACTTCCAACTACTGTGTCTGCTGCCTTTGTTTGGAATTCACCTGAATCCTTTTAGGATTATGTCTATACTCTCTTTTCCAGTGTCCGCTCCTTCCACAACAATGACAAGATGTGTTCCTTTTCAGCATCTCAACATTTGCATTCACCCCATCTCTTTTAACTCCTTTCATTACTTGATTGAGTCCATTCTGCACAAAAGTTCATATTTGAACCTATTTGATTCCGCAACCCTCTCTCAAAGTGTTTTATCGGAGCAACAATTATATTCTCCTTTAGCTTCTTTTTCCTTGGCTCGAAATAGTCACTACTATTTTTCTTCAACCTCAAGATCTCATTAATGCCCTTTGTCTGCCAACACAATTCACTCTGTTGAATATGATTACTAATCTCTGATCTCAATCCATTCATAAAAGCAGAAACAAAAACACTGATTCCCTCTTTCTCTGGATTTGTGACTCGGCTACATTTCTTGAATACATGCATCAACCTCTCATAATAAGAGTGCACAGATTCTTTGGTTTTCTGTGCCACTCTCAAATTTTCTCCCACTTTATAACTCTTTCAGGAATTTGCTTTTTCAAATACTCAATTACAGCTGTGTAGTTGTCTGCTATTTCCATAGCTAATTAAATATTAGGACTAAGTCTAGTTGGTTCTTGTGTCGGCCATCTAATAATGACCTTACACTGTAACCCCAGGTCTCCTGGGACTATAATCTCAAGCAATGTATTTAAATCACTCCAGAACATGGGGTAAATGTATGTCAACTTATATATTTCATTGTACCACTTTGCTGGCTCTTCTCGCAATTTTGGAAAGTTATGCCTAAAAGCATACCAATGAGCCCATATCCATGGAATGTGCATGAAAAGTCCTCCAAGTACTTCCATTACATCGAACTCTGTCACTAAATGTGTCCCTACTTCTGGATTGCTTGCAAAATATTTTTTGCCATTACCTCAATCCATTTCATTTTCTTCTTGTTCACTATCACATTTTTTTAACTTCTATAGATATCTCTTCTTGTAATTCTAGTCTTGTGTTTTTTCAAATAAATCTTTAATATGATATCCCTGATATCAGCATGTGTCAAAGCATTTTAATAATTTAGTTTTACATTTTTAATTTTACTAATGTCAATTTCTAGCTTATCAGATAATGTTTCCAATTTATGATGTGCTTCATTAGCACATCTAGCTGCTTCTTTTATCAAATACCTTATTTCATCAGTATTTTCAATACTTGTTAAAATCCACACTCCATTGTAGCATCTCACCAAATTCCATTTTTAAGTCTCGCGACCTGCGTTGCACTGACCTAGGAATTGACACGCTGGTGCATGTGTGATTCCTTTTGTGCTACCCCATTGGCCTTTGCGTGCGTCTTTTTATAAAAGACTGCACGCAATTGGCCAAAGGCGGGCGCGTTGCTCCACCCACGGCCTATTGGTGTCTATTACGTGCTTGGTGTGCGTAATAGACACCAATAGGCCGTCACGTGGTTTCTATTAGCGTTCACACATGGGCGCAATCATAGAAACACATGGCTTGCAATGGCGCCGCTCGTGCTTCTTCTTTTTTTAATTGCGGCTGCTGTTTTCCTATTTTTCTGGGGACCAGCAGTAGTATTGCAGGCTTTACAGCAGCTTTCAGAAGGGGCATCGATCTTCGTACACTGAGCACACTTCGTCAGCTCCAGTATTCAAGCAATACTCCGTCTACAGTGCAACTCCGAATCGTCGTGACTCCAACTCTATTTCTACCCCTTTACATACAGTTTATGGTCCGATGGTGAAATTAATAAAGAAAATTGTGGCTGCTATTTTCCACCTAACACTCCATCTAGGGACCAGCAGTAGTATTGCAAGCTTTACAGCAGCTTTTAGAAGGGGCATCTATCTTCGTACACTGAGCACACTTCGTCAGCTACAGTATTTAAGCAATACTCCATCTACAGTGCACCTCCCAATCGGTGTGTGTGTGTGCACATTATCGTCTACAATGCCAATAGCTCTAACTCTCCCACATGCGAGACCTATTGCATTGCAAATGCTTTTTAAAATTCCAATACAAATTTCTTTAACTGATGGCTCTGCTATCACTATTCTCACGGGAGTAACCTGTGTCTGATCTTCCAGCACCCCACTTCAACATGTACTAGGCATTGTCATTGTCAATGCAAGTTCTGTCGGGGCACTTTATGAATTTATCATCATCATCATCATCATCTGACTCTTCATTCCTTTATTTGTTTTTCCCTATATCCTGCTCTTTACCAGTAACTATAGCAGGAAACATGTATACACATTCAATCATATCTTCTCTCCAATCTTTCTCTTGATGTTCTATTTTGCGTTCAATCAATCTGAATTTATAGAGCGCACGGCTATCTCAACAGAGGTGTCCCTGCGCTAAAGTTGCAAATTCGTGTTAGGGGTAATAAGAGGATCGATCTAGGGTAAGCTAAAAAGCCAGGTTTTTAAGGCCTTCCTAAAGGTCAGTTCTGACTCCATCATGTGAAGGTGGGGGCATTGTATTCCAGAGTTTTGCGTTTTTCACCGTTAACGCTCGGCTCCCTATCCTGGCCTTAAGGAAGCGGGGAACCCTAAGTAGTTGCATGTGGTTGGATCTCAGGGCCCTGTCTTGTTGGTATCTTTGCAATCTCTGCCTCACAAAGCCCGGACCCTGAGCTCAGGTGGCTCTGTAGGCCAAGGTGAGCACCTTGAACTCGATCCTCCTATTGACCGGAAGCCAATGGAGGTGCTGTAAATGTGGGGAGATATGATGGCAAAACAGCACTTTCCTAATTAATCTGGCTGCTGTGTTTTGAATCATTTGCAAACTGCGAACCAGGTAAGCTGGAAGCCCATAGTAGAGGCTATTAGAAAAGTCCAGCTGGGAAGTGACCAGGGCATGGACTGTATTCTTCCTGCAGTCCTCCGGCAGGAAGTGAAGACATTTTCTCAATGCTCTTAACTTCCAAAAGTGTACAGAGGAGACATGCCGCACTTGGATCTTACAAGAGAGGTCGTTGTCAAATTTAAACCCCAGAATTCTGGCCGAATCCACTGGGATTGGTGGTGGGTTCAGTTCTGAGGGCCACCATAGATTAGAGGGTGGTGGTGCCGCCTGGCTGAAAAATCAGACCTCAGTTTTCTCAGTGTTTATCTTTAAGCAATTCTCCAGAATTCAGGCCGAGATATTTTTCAGTCATTGCTTAAAATCAAGAAAAGCAGCCTCTGAGTGTTCTTTAAAAGAGTACACCAGCTTAGTGTCATCAGCGTAAGAGACCCCACTCACACTCCATGTCTTGAATAAAGTTGCCAGGGGAGCCAGGTATACATTGAAAAAGAAGCAGTCTTAGTGCTGAACCCTGAGGTACCCCACAGTCTAGTGGTTTCTGGGTAGAGAAGTAGGGGCATAAAATACCTGCTGCGAGCAGTTCTCCATGAATGATTGGAGCCAGGACAAGACAGTACCCCGCACTCTGACCTGTCTCAGTCTCTCCAAAAGAATCAAGTGAGCCACAGTGTCCAAAGCTGTGAACAGATCAAGCAGCTCCAGCATAGCTGAGGCACCCTGGTCCACAGATTCGCAGATGGTTTCAGAAACTTCCAGAAGTGCGATCTCTATGCTATACTGTTGTATTCTCTTATTTTATTTATGCTTGCTTGTCTCTTTAATAGAGAACATTCCATCTTTACTGATGTCATGATGCTTCTTGTGGGTTGTGCATTCTTTGTTTGCCAGTTGCTCCTAAGCCTTGACTGGGAACACCAGCTTATTCTCTGTATCTACATTAAATTACTCAATCATCAATACTGCTTCCATGACTACATATCTTCGATTATCTCAGATGGCGACGATGGGCTTGGAGAGCAAGTAGATTACAGAGTGAGTTTGTTCGGGAAAACTCAACTGGTGGAAAAGAACCCATGCGGTGAAATCCTATGGTGAATGAACTACAAAGAAACGAAAATTTGTCTACCAAGGAAAGACAACTGAAGGAGAGATAGCTTGGTCCTCACCCAACAGAGAAGTGAAAAGGAAGACTTAGAATATCAATCAAACAAGCAAGCAACGAGACGCTGCGTTCTCATCCGAAAAACAAATGAAAAGCTGAATAAAACGGAGAAAAGGGAATGATGATGAACACATCCGATTACTAAAGTGGTGAGCACGTAATTTCTTAAATAAGGAAATTGTTCTTTAAAATCACCGAAATCTAATGTAATCGCGTATGTTTGAACTGCCATTACAAAATTAAGCGTCATTCAAATATCACTCACGCGCAACTCTACCATACTTCGGTGTCTCACTCTCTTCATTCTTCCTGACGTCGAAATCCGGGCTGACGTGGTACGTCAGCGTAAACATCACAACACGCATGCGTAGTGCGTGAACCAACGTGGCGGCCATTTTGACTCTTTCTTTTAGTATCCTAGCAATGGAACCGAGAGTGTTTTTGCCAGTTTCTGCCCTCAGACGAGTACTTGAACTGACGTTTAACGGAGAAATGAACTAACGTACAGTTAAAAGAAATAACGCTACTCTCTACACTTAGTGGAATTGATTCAGGAAGAAGACAGTGAGTAATAATTTATGTTGTGTTCGTTTCACCGCGTTTGTATTAAGAGAGAAAGAGGAGAATAGGAGGAGGAGGTACTTACGATATCTCCTGTTAGAGAAGAGGCATACCATAGTTTTTGTACAAGAGGAATATGGAGAGACCAAGTGTCATTGCACCTCCCATGTTTTTGCAGTCAAGTGGAGAACCTCCAATAGAATGGGATGAGTGGATAGACATTTTCAAAAACTATATAGAGGCGCTAGATGATAAAGACTTCAGTGCAACAAGAAAAAAAGCTCTGTTATTAAGTGTCCTTGGAAAAGAGGGACAACATTCCTTCAAATATTTACCTTTAGGATTGAACCAAGATGGCAGGCCAATTAACAATGTCTACACTGAAGCAAAAGCGCGAATGAAGAAGCAATATTCGAAGGAAGTGAATATTGTCATGGCCAGACATAAATTTTATACACAACCACAGAGGACTGAAGAGTCTGTTGACCAGTTTGTGACTAGACTACGCGAACTTTCCTTGAAATGTAATTTTGGTGAGATGCGAGACGAAATGATCAGAGATCAAATGATCGTCCAATGCAAAAACAAGAAAATGCAGGAAAAACTTTGGGCAGCGAAGAACCCCACCTTGCAAGCTGCTATAGATATTGCAAAGGTCGTTGAAGAGTCCACAGCTTGCATGAAGGAAATGGAGAGGAAGGAAGTTGTAAGAGAGGGTGGTAGTGGGTTAAATGTGTCATCTATTGCTCAAAGTGAGGTCGCAGTAATGAACAGGAAAGTGTTAGAAACTAATGAAAAAACGGAAAAGAGAAGTTCAGGAGGATACAACAGCGGAGAGAGGGGAAGGTACCAAGTTAGAATGTGTAGCAGGTGTGGCAGTACCTATCATGGTGCAGATTACAAACGTTGTTTTGCTATTGATAAAGAATGTAGGAAGTGTGGGAAACGGGGTCATTTCTCAAGGATGTGCAAAACGTCAAATAACGATAAAGTTGCAATTGTTGACGTAAAGCGGGAAGCTAGTATGCAAGACAATGTAGAAGGTGCTAATAAAATCTCATGTTTAGGTGAAGTGAACGCGTCCCATGTGGAACCTGGAAGGAAGAATAGACCCAAAGCAACCTTCAGCATTAATAATAAAGTGGTTGAATTGATGGTGGATCCTGGTTCGTTTTGGACCATAGTTCCAGAATCAATATTCAGAGAGAATTGGGAGGGTACAATCTTATTCCCCAAGGATATATATCCCTGTGGATACCAAGGAGAATGCATCGATTTATTGGGGTACATGGAAGCTGTGATCGGGTTTCAAGGACGTTCTATTCATGGGAAAGTTTACGTTGCAAGTTCTGGTCCTGCAATATTAGGTTGGGGTCACCAGTATGACCTTCATATCGTCATTGATCCCAGAGCGAGTCAACAGGTTATGGTTGTGGATACGATGACTGCTGAAGTGATAGTTGAAAGTATGCCAGACTTATTTGCTGAACGCATAGGAGAGTTGAAAGGGTATGTCCACAAAATTGTGCTCAAAGAGGGTGCAGTTCCGATGCAGCACAAAGTGAGAAAAGTACCATTTATCGCTAGACAGGAAGTAAGGAAACTGTTGGATGATATGCTCAGTAATGGTGTGATTGAGCAGATAGAAATATCTCCGTGGGTTTCGCCAGTGGTGATCACAACCAAATCTGATGGCAAATTTAGGTTCTGTGTGGATCTTCGCACACTCAATCAGAACATCGTTGTAGACAACTTTCCGCTTCCAAATATTAATGAATTAATTTTGTCATTGAAGGGTGGAAAGTTTTTTTCAAAACTTGATTTGAGGAGTGCTTACCACCAAATAAAGCTACACAGTGATTCTAAGGCCTTGACCTCTTTGATCACTACGGAAGGAATTTACCAGTTTACTCGTATGCCCTTTGGTCTCGCGTCAGCAGCGGGTGTTTTTCAGAGAATGATGAGCTCAGTCTTAAAGGGGATAAGTAACGTCGTGTATTTCAAGGATGATGTTTTGTTGTTTGGGGAGACAATGGAAAGACACAATCAGATTCTGAGAGAAGTATTGAGTAGAATGGAACAGTCAGGGTTAACTTTGAGAAAAGAGAAGTGTAAATTTGCAGCTGAAGAGGTGGAATATTTAGGTTACACGCTTTCTGCATGTGGTGTGAGACCTAAGAGGGATCTTTTGGAATCAATAAAGAAAGCACCGACCCCCTGCGATAAAGATCAATTAAGATCCTTTCTTGGTCTTATCGAATACTATGCTAAGTTTGTGGAGAACTTTGCAGCAAGGACTGAAATGATTAAACTGTTGTTGAGGAAGGGGTGCAAGTTTGTTTGGGGTGCTGAGCAAGAGGAGTGTTTTATTCACATCAAAAAAGCAATATGTGAAGCCAAAATCCTAACTCCATTTGATACTAGACGCAAGTCAGTGTTGACGGTTGATGCCAGCGCGGTTGGTATAGGTGCTGTGTTAGCACAAGAACATAGCTCCGGGTTGAAGACAGTTGCTTTTGCGTCACGGACACTCACCAGTTCTGAAAGGAACTATTCTATCATTGAGCGTGAAGCATTGGCGGCTGCTTGGGGCTGCGAGTACTTCAGGATGTACTTATGGGGATTTGAGTTCAAAATGTTGACAGATCATAAACCATTGATTAAATTACTGTCTCCGGGTGGTGCTGAGAAAGGATCAGCGAGGTTGGCAAGGTTAGCTGCTAGGCTCCAAGAATATTTGTACAGGGTAGAGTATATTCCTGGGTGGCAGAATAGTCAAGCGGATGGTCTATCTAGACTTCCTTTGCCGTGGGATGTGGTTGACAAAGTGGGTGTTGAAGCTATGCAATCGGAGGGATCGGTGGCGGCCATTGATGAGATAGTAGATATCTGCTCTGGTGCTATTAACAAAGATAGATGGAACTCCTGTATGGCTAATGATGAAGTGCTGAGGTGTGGGAAGGATTTAATTGTGAAAGGTTCTATGAGAGAGAGTACCCTACCTTTGGCTGCACGTCCCTATTTGAGAATCCTCGAGGATTTGTCAATCTTAGATGTTGAGGGGAATATTATTATGAAGGATGATAAGTTCGTTCCTCCTCAGGAGTTGAGGTTTGATCTATTTAAGTTAGCACACGAGGGACACCTGGGACAGTCCTTGACTAAAAGGAGAATCAGGGAGTCCTTCTGGTGGCCAGGAATGGACCAACAGGTTTCTGAGTGGGTTGAGAAGTGCACGGAGTGTTTCGAGAGTGAAAAAAAGTTGAGAGTTGGATGTCAGAATGATTTTGGAAAGATAGATAACCCTGATTTACCCTGGCACACTGTGTGTTGTGACTTTATTGGTCCTTTTTACTCTTTAGGTCAGGACATGAGATTTGGTTTTGTTATGGTTGATGTAACTTCTAAGTGGCTGATAGTGAAATTCACGAAAGAAATAACCACTAAATCAACGATAAACCTACTGTCTGATATTTTCAGAGAAGAGGGTTACCCCGTGAGATTGGTGACTGACAATGGGACACAGCTGGTTTCGGAGGACATGGTGAGATTCTTGGATGCTTGTGGTATTGTTCACACCAGAACCTCGTTATACAACCCACAAGGTAATGGTATCGTTGAGAGGGCCAACAGGATGGTGAAAGGGGCATCCAGATGGCACTTTCTTCTGGTGGATCTGTAAGAAGTATGGTTAACAACTTGGTTTGGGCATATAGAACTACGGTGAATGGTGTCACTGGTAAGGTTCCGTTCGACTTGATGAGGGGTCGTTTGGCTGGTACCAAACTTGTACCGGCTTGGATGAAGGAGTGTTTTGGGCTAGCAGATTTGGGTAGCAATACACCTAAGACAGATCGGTGTGAGAAGGGGTCTAGAGTTTACGATAAGTTAGGTGTGGAAAGATTGGCGGTGAATGATTGGGTAAAGGTTAAACCTGGTCGTGTTTGTTCTGGTTTAACCAAGTTTAGAGGCCCATTCAAAGTTAAGTCAGTCCATGACAAATTTGTCACACTTTACAATGGTGAACACTGGAATTTCAGGAGGGTTGCCCTCTACAAGAAAGCGAATGGTGTTAATGGTGATGCTCTCCACCCTAATTCCTTTCATGATCGAAAAAAGGTTAAAGACACTACCATTTGTGGCGAAACCAGTGTCCTTCCACAAAGGGTCAGAAGGCAACCTAAGTATCTTCAAGACTTTGTGTGCAGTTTGGGTTATGTTTAGGAAACATTTACATTGTTTGTGCTCCAATAAGTTTGTATATGGAAAGCTTATGCATATGTTCTTGTTTTTTTTTTGTGTTTTTTTTATTTCTTTGTTTTAATAGTTCACTTTTGATCAGAAGGACCTAGGATATGTTGTATTCTCTTATTTTATTTATGCTTGCTTGTCTCTTTAATAGAGAACATTCCATCTTTACTGATGTCATGATGCTTCTTGTGGTCTGTGCATTCTTTGTTTGCCAGTTGCTCCTAAGCCTTGACTAGGAACACCAGCTTATTCTCTGTATCTACATTAAATTACTCAATCATCAATACTGCTTCCAAGACTACATATCTTTGATTATATCATATACCTTGCTCTAAAACCCAATTGCGAGTCATGGAAGCAGCCATCTGTTTTGAGGAATTCAGCCAGTTGCTTCATGACTTCCTTTTCCAGGATTTTCGCTGGAGCTGGCAGAAGAGAGGTAGGCCTGAAATACTTGCACTCCGCTGGATCCACATCAGGTTTCTTAAGCAGAGGCAACAAGAATTCTTGTTTCCAGGTGGCTGGGTAGATACCACATGTCAGGGAGGAGTTCCAGATCTGGTTCAGGAGCGGATTAAGCCAAAGGGCTAGTAGTTTAACGAACCGAGCTGGACACGGATCTCCCGGGGAGCCCGACTTACACTTTGCAATTCCTTGAGTAACACCTTGGGTGGCCACAGGCAAAATTCAGACTAGGTGCAAGGTCTAGCCAACTCCTGAATGACTTCTTTATAGTTTTCTCTTTCTCTCTCTCTTCTTTTCAGTCACCATGCAATCCCATTTAGTAAGCACCTCAAACTGTGTTGCTGCGGCCACTATCCTCATATCGTACATGGTTTCTTTTAGAAAATCTAGCTTTTTAATATTAAAGGCGATCTTCATTAGAAATGTAAAACCTCGTCATGTGCTGTGTATCCATTCCATTTGGAAATCCAGGTGCAAGTAGAATATCCGACCTCTCTCATTATTCATTTGCTGGTGTTCCTTCAATCTGCAGTACCTGACCCTCTCTAGGCATATCATCCTCAGGCTCGGTCTTTTTTACACCTAAATGAACTCGAAAAAAACTAAATCAAAATAAAATACTACAAACAAACTTAGCAAACAACAGCGAGTATCAGTACGGCTCTGTCAAAGGTCAATCTATGCCAGCAACCAACCAATCAGAGCACAGGTTTGTGGTGCTATATCACCAATCCTAGCATGGCTCCCTTGCTGAGCAACCAATCACACTACAACTTCAATGCAAACAGAAAAACAATTATGGAACCTCATTCAACCTCATAACATCAAAAAGGACTTTGCCTGTTTATCCTAGAAAGAATAAAAGTCAGTATATTCAGGAAAACAACTCAATCGCAAACCATTGAAACTCAAATACAAAAATATGAGGAAATGAAAATCAGAAATGAGAATGGATAATGCAACAGACCACAATAACGAGAACGTTCTCGCTAGGCAAACACTGACTAGCAGAAATATACCTCCTAGTCAATATATGATACCCTGTGCCCTCATGGTAAGCACAAATAATTAATATCTCGAGATCTTGGATGTTGTGAGTCCAATAACTAACTCAATTCAATCAAATAACAAAATAATCTTCAAATGGGATTACAATGTGATAAATACATCAACAAAGCAGAAATCAATCCACCAATTGAACCTACATTCATCAACACATATTCAAGCAATACAACACAGAAACAGAAATCCATTATTATAAAGTCATACTTCGAGCCACATTAAAAAACTCAATTTCTCTCTATTTATACTTACACTCCAAATTTGTTCTGGAACGCACAGCCAATACAGCTAGTCACTTCTCAGGAGGATCTGTCACAGAAAAATCAGCAAATTTCCCAAAACTCTTCTCTCCTTAAAACTGGACAATAAGAACTCAATTAATTACAAACACTTTTTGGGGACCACTTAAAGAGGCTAGCAGACCACGACACACATAGAAGAGAGTTACACCTGAGTCCTTTTAGAGATTTATAGTCCTATCACAATTGCTTCTCACACTGATATTAAGACTGCTTTGGTTGCTTACCACGACTCCCTCATGATAACTTTTGATCAAATTGCCCCTTTAAAAAAAATCTCTATCTACTTCCTATAGAAGCCAAACTTGCGCTTGGAAAAATCAAATTGTAAACAGCTCGAATGAAGAGCACTCTCTACTAAATCCCTTGCTGGTAAAGAACCCTAAAGGGCTTTGCTGAACAGTTGCCACAATAAGATTAAAGCTGATCCTAAGTCTTACATAACCTCCACTATCGACAAAGCTGGAAATTCCTCACAGGAACTTTGCAAAGTTTTGAACAACTTTGTAAAGCCACGTGCCTGCACTCATACTACTCCGGACACTCTAAAAATATGGGATTCCCTAGCTGATTTCTCTGGGAAAAAAATCCACATCAATTGCAAGAATATTTCAATCAGCCAAGAATTGCTGGAGACAGAACCCAATTTTAGTCAGCCTCCTCTAAACACCATCAATGTCTTGAATACATTTGAGCCATGTTCCCTGGAACAGGTGCAGAAGATGCCAGCCCTAGCCAAACCAGGCTCCCCTTAAGACCTATGCCCCTCTAGGATAACTGCCAACCAAGCCAATCTGATTGCACTATCAGTAATGGCGCTCTACAATCTCAGCCAAACTCCCACCTCAGTGTAAATGTACATAGGTATCTCCTATTCTCAAATAGCCCTCTGCATACCCTGAAATCCATTCCAACTACTGGCCGATCTCTGCTTGGAAAAATCTAGAAAGCTATGTCAACACACAGCTGGTAACTTTTTAAGAAAACACAAGCTCTTTGACCCCTCACAAATGAGTTTCTAGAGTATTACATAGCACAGAAACTGCCCTAGTGGCAGCCACTGATACCATCAGACTATCACTAGATGCATGTATACCAGCCACGTTGGTATTGCTGGACCTATCTGCGGCCTTTGATACGCTCTCACACTCAAGCTTAATCTGCAGACTTCATGAAGCAGGAATATATAGCAGAGAGCTTCATTGGTTCATGGACTTCCTTGACAATCAAACCCAAACCATTTGTCAAGGTTCCTTCAAATCATGAAAGGTGTCCATCAACAAAGGAGTCCCACAGAGTTCCTGTCTGAGCACAACATTATTTAACAACTATGTAGCGCCTCTAGAACAAATTGTGAGATCATCTGGATGTGAGATCGTATCATATGGTGACAACATCCAACTTCTTATCTCCTTCAGGCCAGATCCAGTGAAAGTGAAATCTCAGTTTGCAAGTTGCATGAGGAAAATCGCTGATTGGATGACCAACAACTGCATCCAACTAAACGGTTATAAAACTGAAATTTTGCTATGTGGCAAAGCACAAGAGTTTTGGTCAGCTGATTAGTGGCCAACAAAACTTGCTCCAAACCCCTTCCACTAAACCAGTGGTGAAAAATCTCAGAATAAAAACTGATGGTATCCATGAATGATAAAGTCTACGCAACTTGTAGCACCTGCTCTTCTCTATGCAGCTCTAAAAAAAAGTTTTTCCTTGGCTTCTATCAACCTCTAGAAAGACCTTAGTCCAGGCACTTATTATCAGTCACTTGGAGTACCGGCGTGGACTGTTAGTGGCGGCTAATGACACACTGCTTGCTAAACTGCACTGATAATTTGTAATCTTCCCAAGCGGTCAGTCTCCATTCCTATCTGAAAAACTCTGCATTGGCTTCCCAATAAGAAACTGGAAATCTTTAAGCTATGCTGCCTGACTCATAATACATTAAACAAGTCCCTTCCTGACTATATTCATTCTAGACTCTGTCACTATCAGCCCACCAGACTGTTAATGTCCACAAAATAAAGCCCTTCTTCAGATTCCATGCATACGGACCTCCAGACTTCGTGGCAGATCATTCTCTTACTTGGCCCCTTTCCATTGGAACAAGCTTGCTCTTTATATTCATATCTGTTCCAATTTCAAAAAATTCAAGAAGTTGTTAAAAAGGTGGATGTTCTAGAGTGTACTCGTTTCTGCATAGCTAAGTGCTGAGATACTACTTCAGGAGTGAGTGTTGCGCTATACCAAGCATGAATAGCATAATATAGCATAACTTAAAGAGGAGGTGCTCTTATGCTAAACATCCTCGGCTACCATCATTTTGTGGGAGCACAATCCCCAAAATGTCCTTACCCCCCAATATGTTATTCACAATGATTTTTACCATGGGCAGTTCAGCTCAATCAGCTTTCATTGATCTAGCTGCAAGAGACTACCGTTCCCATCAATGAAACATAATACTAACATAGTAAAAGTCAGAATAGAAACTGGGACTTCTTTAATAACTGAGATCAAAAAAGATAGGGTTTAAAAGATTTATTACAGAATTGTGGATGAAAGCAAGACAGAACAATTCATAATTTGCCATGAAGGCTCAGATACAGAACACAGAATCCCAATCATAATAAAATCCCAATGTAGGCACTTAAATCTCCCTAGATTCTAAATACAAAACTCATAAAGATTACTGACCATATTCTAAAGGAAGGAAAAAAGTCTCAAAATAATCGGATAGAGTCTTGTGAGGAAAATGAGAAGTTTCCCCTGGGTTTTGTACACAATGTATGCATTACAATGAACAAATCTACAGATTCAGCATGGTATGATCATGGTTAGGTCAAATTAGCAAATCAAGAACAGCCTCATAATTATTAAAAACCTTTTAACACTAGCCCATCTTTTAAAGTAAGTGGAATCTTCTGCTTGCTTTTTAAGCAATTGCACTCCAGAGATATACAACATAATAAGAAGCATTTCTCAAACAATAGATCACAGAATTATGCTCTTCTGCAGGCCTGCTACAGAATTTACAGCAGACATAATTCAAAATGATATATCAGGTACACAAAACAAATACAGCCTTTGCTCTTTTGCATCACAGTACTCTGTGCTCCATGTAAACTGTGGAGAAGGGCTTTCAGCAGGACACTGATTGGGAGGTGGGTGATGGCAGGAGCAAGATGAGCTGGATACCAGAAACTGCATCCATTTTAAGTAAGTGGTGTCTCACAGGAAAATGTGGCATAACTATACTATATTAATAATCACACCTCTAAACAAAAAAATCTAATTGTTTTTAAGTGCAACATCATTAGTTCATCAATTACGACTAGATGCATCATCAAATTTACTAATTGGCCCCAATAATTTGTCATCCAAAATTATACATCATAAAAAGTTTTGTTTTAATTGAATGTAGTTAATAATCAAGGACCATCAGGATTAGACTGAAACAGAAAATAGCCCTGGGCACTAAAGTAAAAGTGGACCCCATTAGGGTTTAGGAAAGCTAAGAAAGTGGCCCAATATTGTAATCTGGGGCATTTTTTAATTTTTAAAGATACACTGTATAAGTGTTATGCAAGGTATGGAAGAATGCATAGATTTGACCTTGCTGCTGACAATGTTTGTTGTAATATCTAAGAAACCACGTTTAAAAGCTTTGTCCAGCACACCAAAAACAGCCAAGAAGAACAGTCTACAAATTGACCTTTCAGACCAGTCCATTGGGAACTAACTGCCCGACTGTAATTTAGGCCAGGCCGAACCTAAGGCCTATAGGCTAAAACTTAGCTGTACTGACCTGAGAGGTCTATCCAAAAGTAAATAAACTTGTTTGGGAAGCTGTAGCTAAAATACCACAACAGGGTCAGACCAGAGGGGCCCATAAACCTTCTCCTTAGCCCAATTGGTAGAACCCTAACAAACCTGGGAGCGCTCCTTCGAAATAAAAGTGGATGGAGACAAGGATGGAGACCTTTCATGAGTTTCAATTGAAGAAACGATGGCTTTGTAACAAATGGGCAGCTTTATAAACAACTCTCTCACAACGTGCACTTGCCACACAGTATTAAAAGACGATCCAGACCATTGTTAGCTCATATAATGCTAATATAGGTCTACTAAATGCTGTAGGAGATGTAGATCTAGAAGACTTTTGTGGCTCCCTGCACCAAAATAACAGTGGATAATAGTTGCACCATACTAGATTAAACATGAATGCCAGACTTTATCCCACATACAGTACTATGCCTACTACTTGTGCCTCCAGTGGCTTCCCTAGAAGTGATTTTTAGGGGAGGCACACCAGGGGCCACAGATTCCCGAAGCCCCCCCCCCCCCCCCATGACCAGGCTACTGGTGCAGGCAGAAGGGAACACGTTCAAAGGAGACTGGGTTAAGAGCTATCACACTGTTGAACAAAGAAAGAATGGAGTCCACATTGTGAAAGAAACATTGAACAAATAGTGGTGGGTGCGCCATTGAAAGTTCAAGCTAAGTTGGAGTTTGATGCCTAGCTCTGGCTCAACACTTGTAAGCCCAAAACAAACCAAACTTTCACTGTAACTTTCAAAGCAATATGGCCTTGCGGCTACCGCTGCCGATCATGTAACATGGGTAACCAGGTTTAAATCCTGGGCTTAGCATCCTGAAATCACAGCAAATCTCCTAATGCCGAAAAAACATGCAGTGTTATCTGTGTCTGTTGAGAGGCACTCTTATTTCCTTCGCCATGGTGACTGTTACGTAC
Organism: Lissotriton helveticus; assembly: GCF_964261635.1. NCBI lineage: Eukaryota > Metazoa > Chordata > Amphibia > Caudata > Salamandridae > Lissotriton > Lissotriton helveticus. Next base: position 877,276,062 of record NC_136071.1, on the reverse strand, counting down.
AACTGCTAAAAATGTACATTCAGTCTGACACCCTTGTTGTAATCTCACCTGTCCCACTCCTCCACTAAGACAAAGGAGCGTTGCCCCACTGCTCTTAGAAAAGTGAAAAAGGGAAAACTGAAACTATAATAAGAATGTTCTTCTGACACCCAGAGATCCGTTGTAACGGCTCTGGTGACCTCCAGATTGGACTACAGTAATGTGCTCTATCTGGGGGCGACCAGGGAGGTTATGCGCCGTCTCCAATTAGTCCAGAATGCCGCTGCTCGGCTTCTGTGTGGATGTCGGAAATATGACCCAATTTCCGAACGCATAAAACAACTCCACTGGCTCAACCTTGATAAACGAGTGAAGTTCAAGACACTATGCTTCATGCATAAGATAAAGATTGAAGCTGCCCCCACCTATCTCCAGTCTCTTGTCAAACCCTATGTTCCTGCACGCTCTCTTCGCTCCTCCTCCCAACATCTTTTCTGTGTGCCTAAGTTTAGGCTCACTAGAATGGGCGGTCGTTCCTTTTCTGTACTAGGACCTAGACTCTGGAATTCTCTTCCTTTAGGCCTTCGAGTAGAGCACTGCCATCTTCGCTTCCGCAAAGCCGTCAAGACCTGGCTTTTTGCCCAATAATTTCCTTCGGAAAGCTGTTACCTTTAAGACCTGGTCTGTTGCGCTTTAGTTCCCTCTGGATTATTATGCTATAATGTCAATTAGCGCCGGGAAACCCTTACGGGTAGCTGTTCGCGCTCTACAAGACTAATAATAAATAAATAAATAAAATATTATTAGTTGCTGAGGGGCTGGATTGGGCGGGGCTGGTGCCTCAGAGAGGAGGATTGGTTTGTGCACACTTAAGTGTGGATGACTGCTTGGCTGGTCATCTTGGCCCGAACAGTCATGTGCACTTTACATATTCCCCACCAGGCTGTAATGCAGAGCCTGGTGGGGAATATACACAGGCTCCCTGTCCCTATCTGAGCGCCGATCTACAGCGCTCACACCAATGACACATTGTGATTGGCTCAGGGAAGCCTGCTGCTTCCGGACTGGAGTTTGGAAGAGAAGATAAGCAGAGACTGAGGAGAAAAGGCGGGAATGGTAAGTGGCTTTCAAAAAATATTTTTCAACCCCAGTCCCCTCTCACCCCGCCACACCCGTTTCCTACCAGTTGCCCTGAATCTCACCCTCCAAGTTGCAATGATAAAGTATTAACCTTTGATGTGAGAGCGTGTACCCATGTGCTGGCTGAATTGCAGCACATGAAACTAGAAAATATGGACTAAAAATCCTGGCTTCCTTGCTTGACCACATTGTGTGATCCTATACAAATAATTTATTTTACTGTTCATCATTTTTGTTCATCACATTTGGAAACAATTTTAAATATGTGAGTTCAGGATGTTCACTGTTCCAAAACTTTTTGTGTTTGATTTAATATCCTATAATGGCGATCCATTTATACTAGGAGCCTGGGCCACATATACGGTATGCATGAGCACTGACTTGCCTATCATTTCGCTAATAGCATTGTCATCAGGGCAGGTCAGGAATTTTTCTCAGCTCATGTTTAAAAACTCTCACTTTTAATGGTTCATTTTGTGGGATCAGCATCCTGGTATTCCCAACAAATCCTTTTTTGCCAAAAACAATGTGTAATGTAGTATCTGGCCCTCTTATGTGTTTTTGCAAGGTTATGCTATGTAAAACTGCCAAAAAATGTGGATTCTGGCTGAGGCTCACACTCTAATCTCACTCTCCAAGAAGAATTACGGAGAAACAATTTTTTTTCAAGTGAGAAAGTAAGGCCCATCTAGGGGTTGAATTGCATAGTCTGAAACTGGAAAATGTCTGAACAATCGTCAAATACTTTATTTCACTGCTCCTCCATACATTATCAAATAATAAGACTGGACCACATATAGGATCTATGATAACCGGCTTCCTTTGTATTTCGCTAATAGCATTGTCATCAGGAAACAATATTTCCAAGGGCATGTCACCACCAGAACGTCACTTTTAACGAAGTTCTGGTGGCAATATCCCCTTCTCCTTATTTACAAAGTGCCATTAAACCACTTGACGTGGCTAAACGCCGCCTTGTTAATAAGGCCCGTTTTTATGCTTTACTCAGCATGAAAAGGGGCGTTTAATTGGGTTTGCAGTGGGTGTACTGCCACAACGCCCATACATTTTGATGCTGTCCCATACTTACAAGGCTCGAGCAGCACCAAATACCTGGTCTTAGACTGGAGATACGAGGAGAAATCATTAATATCTTCTCATTTATTCCATGTACGCAGCACATAAAAAATGATCCCTGCAGTGCAGGCACCCTCGCAATTTAGTGCAAGGCTACCTGCACTGGTGCAAGTCAGATCTATTAGCGCCAGCACAAGGGGCAACGCTGGGGTGTGCCATATTTTTGTAAATATGGCGCATCCCTGGGTCTTAAAAATGTCAGAGCGTGGCATTGCCTATTTTGAAGTAACACAGTGCTCTGACATTTTGTTGTAAATATCCCACGAAGTCCATCCAGGATTGGGATGTTAGGAATAAGATATGCGCTAATCTGGTCTGGAGTGGACATTGCAGTGTCTCACACAGACTCAGGGTCAATGGCCTTCCCTCCCTGACCAGGCGCTCTTCTCCACTATTGACATTGTCTCAGGCAGCAGATGCAGACCTGGCAAACATTGGCAAGGACTGGACATCACTGTAGCATGGAAGCTTCTCTCCGAGTGCTGCAATGCCAAGAGGGGGCTTCTGCGCATGCTTTCATCTCACTATGTCTTCACCAACAGGTCTACCTGGTGGCCGGGCATATTCCCTGAACCCTGCAGCAGGAGCAAGTTCATGCGGCTGGATGACAAAACTATGCTGGATGATGGCTGTTGTCCTGTGTGCCGCATCACCAAATTAGAGACTGCCTGGTGCCTGGGCTGGATCCACCACCAGATGTGACATGACGTGAGAGAGGAGGCTATGGAGGCACTTGAGACAACAGTAGCCTTGCCCTTCCTCCTCTCTTCAAGGCCCTCTCTTGTTGGTGTTACATTACATAGGGCTGCTACATGAGCAGCAGGCATGAAGTGCTGTGTACCACACATACACACGGTGAATGATAGAGTTCAGGAAAGAGGATTGGCCCCAGACAGGGAGGCTGAGAGGGCACTAGTCTATGTTTCACTGTTTTTTCTGGGTCGTCACAGATGCACAGCTGCATCTGCCATGGTGCCATGCCCATGCCACCCGGTGGAGAGGCACGGGAGTAGGAGGTGGGGTCAGGAAAGTTACAGATGGGGGGTTGCCCTCATTCCCCCCGTTGAGTTACCACTGTATTCCTTGCTGGTCCACCTGCTTGTGGTGCCCATAGTGCATACAAACCTGAGGTACTAGTAAAAGTGAGATCCAGAAAGAAGATCCAGAGGACTAAATGGGACACTTGCAGAAGCAGAAAGCCTACCTGCTTAAAGCCAGGTGACTTGTGTTTAGGAGGAGTCATAGGAACTTCAGGCCAAACAAGACCAATGGTGTGCAGGGCTTGCATAAAAGATGACCAACCTGAATTTGGCTCCCTTAGTTCTGGGAATGAAAGTCTGTAAACATTAACTTTTAGATTTCGGTGAGAGATGTTCAGCATTTCTTGATGGTAAAATTGTTCTATCCAAAACTATAGAACATTTTCTCAGACCTATCAAAACATCAAGGTGAAGTTCAAACACCTGTTCAGGAAAGATTCTACCTTGCTGACCATAGCCAGCACACAACGCAGCTGAGCCTTTCCCCCCTGCTCCTCATGAAAAGCTCTTGTAAGCTCCCACCAAAACTGTGGATTTCTGTTCAGTACAAACAATCTGTGAAAGAAATGCAAAAGCGACCTCACGTTGTGAATCGCCTGTGGAAAGGTAGTTATATGTGGGAATAATGAGCACACAAATATTGTAGCTAGAATATTGACTACCAAAGTAATATGAAGGTAAGTATTTATAGGTAAGTATTGATTAACTGTTCTTAACTCCACCCCTAAGTCCCATATATTTTAAAGGTACACATTTGTGGAGTTAAGTATAGTAAACTTGTACTTACTCATCTGCTTGCATTCGTGATATTTGGTAGCTGATATTCTCGCTAAAATAATTTTATAGCACATTCATTAAAAACTCGCTATTTGGGTAGTTTACTGGAGAGGCACCTTTACCCACAAGAACCATTTAATTCTTCTTCGGGGTTATTCTATGCTCTGAACTCTATCTACACTAGTGAAACCCTCTACAAATGAAGCATTTCTTTCATTCATTCTGACACCCGTCCCACTTAGTGTGTCCTCTAATTCATGCTGTTGAAACCTGTACAATTGACAACATAGAGCAGGGATAGTTTTGGTCAGAATGTCCCAATAAGTAAGAGTTAGAAACTGAACCTCTATATTAGCTAAAGGCAGATGTTATTCTATCCTCAATGGTGAACATCTCTGTCGATTAAAATCACTTTGACCAACTGATTCAATTTAGCCAGAGTCCATTGCAAATGTATCTCTGTTCACCCGTTTATTCTTCAAATCAGTCTGTGAAGGAACCAAGACTATTTGTGGGAGACGGCCACTCTCCAAAGATGTATTTCAGAAAATCATAACCAAAATGGTATCTGACAAAAATGTGGCGTTCTACATACCATTTATAAAAGCATTGTCCAGTTGGGTGTGGATTTTATATCGTTAGCTCCAATGGGGCAATATTTTTACAACTCATATGTAGGATATGTGTGATAAATAGAGCGAATGTGATACAAACAAAGGTAGTGCTAGGTCATATGTTAACTTTGGGTTGGTCTTCTCGTCCCTTCTTCCTACCCCCCCTCCTCTCCTTTCAGGTAGTAAATTCCTGGAGATTTAGAATGTTATTTCTGTGGTACTGTGTTATGTGAAGAGCGCAGGTGATGGAGAATAAAGAGTTTCTTCAGCTTACCTGCAAAGAGTCTTAATTGTAACACTGGTGGCGAGCTTCAAGCTGTGAAGGGGACAGCTGCACTGTCTCCACCCCTCGCTGTTCATCTCTCTAGCCAGCCATGTTCTTGATCGAACAGTGTGACGACAGCTGCCCTGTAGCTTTATGATTTTACAAGAGCTGTACGAGATTCTTGATGACAGAGGCCTCAGAAAATGTCAACATCGAATCTGCATGTTCTAAGTAAGTAATTGTTTATTGTTTGATTGGTTACAATCATCCAATTGAAGATCATAAGAAAAGTTTGCATGTTTATTAAAAATAGTTATTTAAAATGCGTTACATACTTGTCAATTTGCAATATAAATCCCCAAAGTCGTATTGGGCTTATCAATTTACAATTTAAAACCAGTTATTAAAGTCCTAGGGTGGCCACCTCTAATTTCTACAATTAGTTAGACTAAACAACTGCAAAGTTGAACAAATCTTGGGGTCTAGGGTAAAACACACTCTGGTTAGAACATCCAGATGGTAGTGAAGACAATCGTTTTAGTGCCATAACGCGTGAGGTGATAGTTCAAGGTGCTGGTGCAGGATGCAAATAGGCAGCCTGGGCAGGGCAAAGTGTGTGTGCCTATAAGCCCTTCCTTTGTACATCCACAGGCTTGATGATGCTCAGACCGGGCTGATGATAAATTGGCGTCTCTACAGGGCATATTAACAAGGGCCTTATCTCCGCTTTTTTGCTTTAAAAGCCAAAAAAGCAGAGATAAAACTATCGCCCTATGTACAAGTGAGTGCTAACATGAATTAGTGCATGTTAGCATCCGTTTTCCCGACGCCTCGCTTTGCCTCTCTAATGAGATGCAAAGTGGGCGTCACTGGGCAGTACTGCTTGTAAATTATCGCTGAGGTGCACTTCGCAGTATTTACAAGGAGGCCCACGCATATTAGCAGACATTAGTTTTGGTGGAAAACTAGCGATGTTCCATGGAAAACACCGATGTCACTGGAATAATTATCGCCATTGCGCTATGCGTTGTTAATACAATGCTAGCATGGAGATAATTTCCAGGAATAGCCGGGGATAAAAAATCTCAAGCTAAGCACGGCCAGCGATAATTATCGCTGCCGCTTGACAATATGCCCCAAAGTGCTGTGATTGTTCTGCGACCTTGTGTGCGAAAACCTGGAGCTAAAAAACGCTACTCTCTTCGGAGTGGAAAGGGAGAGCAAGGAAATGAAAGACCTCAATAAACAGTCTAGAATCATTTGTCTCCCTTTCTAACTCTTTGGCTGCTAGTACAAGGAACTTCACTGCTTTGCATGCTAGCTGAACTCTAGAATCTACCAGCAGCTTTACTACGGGCGATCAGCATGTTATTATTTGCAGCTGTTTTAATGATGGCCATAATAAGTCCTTCCCGAGTGATAGGAGCACCGGACAGATGCATAGTAAGTGAAGACATGGTCCACTGCTGTGGCAAAAGAGACAACACTCCATGGCTGGTCAAGTCTGTTTCCATTCCGGTGTTCCAGAGTTCATTGCACTGGCTTGTTTTTCTATTTCAAGCCAACTCTGGTTGGCAGGTGAGTTTTCAACTGCTGCCCTCATGCTCCATGGCTCCATTTCCATTCACCTCTGATGGTTGATGGCCATAAAAGGGGAAAGCGTGCCTCAACCTGCCTATCGCTGCCCTCTGTAAGGGACCAGCCAGGTTCTGATGAGTGATGTCCTTGGGATGGAAGAACTTTATCTGCCGGCTTACATGCGTGGTAAAGGAGCTTTGGTCCACATCCGACAGATGGGCATGTGTAGACTGGGAAAGCTTCATGTTATGCACATGAAGAGTAGAGGGTCTCCGACTGCCCATATTGCATACCATCATTATTTTGCAACGCACAGTCTATAATTTTCACACCACTGACAGCACAAGGTACTTAAAGTACCTATCCGGCTCATGTGTGTTCCATGTGTTGGTGATACCCATAGCTATTAAAGTTGATTTTTACGGAAAATATCTGCTATTTCCAGGATCCTTTCTTGAGTAAACCTGTGTGAACAGTGATTCACACACCTGAAGTCCCTCATATAGTCAAGCATCCATTTCGGCTACATCACCTGAACATTTTAGCTACATATGAGATCTACTCAGATCCTTGAATGCGCAAGTTGGAGCCATTTTGGGGATGTTTTCAAATACACTCGTACACCATCACTGCTAATAATTAGATTCCAGTCAACTTGAGTAGGTATATATGTGTGCTGATATCAAATTATACATAGGAAACAGGAGCTAGAATGTTAACATTACTAAATACCTCTTGGTTATGAAGAAAGGTTGGAACCTCTTGTATATTATTTTTTTTAAGTTTTGATATTAAAGTATCTAGTAAAGAAAACACTATTAAAATACTTTGGGCCCCATTAGGATAGCGGGCGGAAAATCCCCCCGACCGCCATGAAGGTGGGAAACAGCCGCCCGCCAGGACCGCGGATAAACCGGTGGTCAAATTAGGATCAACCACCAAAAAATAGCAACCACGGCGGTAGCGGGCAAACTAAAACCGCCTGACGTGGGGGGTGACGTCCAAAAACCGACCGCGGAGGTCAGAAACGCTGCGGAAAAGCTACAACCCACCGCAAGCAAAGCGGAGACACCACACGGGAAATTAGGATATCCCTGATGGTCCCGCGGTGCGATCCGCTGTTTCCGACCGCGACGGTCGCACACAGGAGTGAATGGGAGAGACAGCGGAAGAGCTGTAGCATAGCCACCACAGCGGACGGTACATGAAAAACATGGCGGACGATGCCAAAATACCGAAACAATGCCAAACTTTGCACAAATCAAAGTAGCCATGCCCTTCAAATACACAAAACACATACAAATGAAAAAACAAAAGCCAAAAAACAAATACATAAAATTCCCAGGACAACACCCACAACACACCTGACAGCAAAACCCCACTTAGACACTCCCACACAGCTGAGTATAAAACCAGCAACTTTCATGACCACAATCTTTTGCAACACTCCAGAAGAGAAGGGAACACACTAGATCTGACAGGAGAGCAAAAGAACACAGCACCCATACCACCACCACCAGCACCACCACCATCACTACCACCATCACACCAGCACTAACAATCCCCCACCACACAACACACCTCACACATGAACACCACACCCACCACACACACCCCTGCACCCACAAACACTTCAAACACCACGCACCATGGCAGCACAGAAAATGCCCAAATTCACAGAGAGTGAGTTGACAGTCATGGTAAATGAGATAGTCAGAGTGGAACCACAATGGTTTGGTAGCATGGTCCAACAGACACCATTAGCCACAAGGACACAAATGTGGGAAAGTATAGTTCAAAGGGTGAATGCAGTAGGGACCACCCCGCGATCCAAGAAGGAGATCATGAAGCGGTGGCATAATCTCAAGAGGGTTGTCAAAGAGAGGAGGAGCAAGAACTGGGAGCTGGCTAACAGGACTAGCAGTGGCCCTCCCATCCCACTGAAAAAATTCACACCATGGGAGGAGAAAGTGCTTGCCATACTGCATCCTGAGAGTCTCACAGGAGTATCCAGGGGAATAGAGGCTGGTAAGTACAAACAAATGGCAACCAACACACTGATATGTACTTCCTTGCACAACCCAAACACCATTGCACTGTTTACCCTCAACTAACAGGTAGGTAGCCATCTTGCTTGGGAGGCTTGTTTGGAGGTGGGAAACCTGTACCACGACTCCCACCATGCTCCCTGTCCCACACCCCAGCAGGATAGAGGCCTCCCCCACCCAGGGGCATGAGTCAACCATTGCACTGTTCACCAAACAAACTTACAGGTAGGTAGCCATCTTGCTTGGGAGGCTTGATTGTGGGTGAAAGGCCTGTACCACGACTCCCACCATGCCCCCTGTCCCACACCCCAGCAGGATGGAGGCCTCCCCCACCCAGGAGCATGTGTCAGCCATTGCACTGTTCACCCTCACCTAACAGGTAGGTAGCCATCTTGCTTGGAGGGCTTGTTTGTGGGTGGGAGGCCTGTACCACGACTCCCAACATGCCTCCTGTCCCACACCCCAGCAGGATAGAGGCCTCCCCCACCCAGGAGCATGTGTCAGCCATTGCACTATTCACCAAACAAACTTACAGGTAGGTAGCCATCTTGCTTGGGAGGCTTGTTTCTGGGAGGGAGGCCTGTACCACGACTCCCACCATGCCCCCTGTCCCACACCCCAGCAGGATAGAGGCCTCCCCCACCCAGGAGCATGTGTCAGCCATTGCACTGTTCACCAAACAAACTTACAGGTAGGTAGCCATCTTGCTTGGGAGGCTTGTTTGGGGATGGGAGGCCTGTACTCCTACTCCCATCTTGCCCCCTGTCCCACACCCCAGCAGCATAGAGCCCTCCTCCACCCAGGAGCATGTGTCAGCCATTTCACTGTTCACCCTCACCTAACAGGTAGGTAGCCATCTTGCATGGGAGGCTTGTTTGTGGGTGAGTGGTCTGTACCACGACTCCCATCATGCACCCTGTCCCACACCCCAGCAGGATAAAGGCCTCCCCCACCCAGGAGCATGTGTCAGTCATTGCACTATTCACCAAACAAAATTACAGGTAGGTAGCCATCTTGCTTGGGAGGCTTGTTTGGGGGTGGGAGGCCTGCACTCCTACTCCCACCATGCCCACTGTCCCACACCCCAGCAGCATAGAGCCCTCCCCCACCCAGGAGCATGTGTCAGCCATTGCACTATTCACCCTCACCTAACAGGTAGGTAGCCATCTTGCTTGGGAGGCTTGTTTGTGGGTGGGAGGCCTGTACCATGACTCCCACCATGCCCGCTGTCCCACACCCCAGCAGGATAGAGGCCTCCCTCACCCAGGAGCATGTGTCAGCCATTGCACTGTTCACCAAACAAACTTACAGGTAGGTTGCCATCTTGCATGGGAGGCTTGTTTGTGGGTGGGAGGCCTGTATCACGACTCCCACCATGCCCCCTGTCCCACAACCCAGCAGGATAGAGGCCTCCCCCACCCAAGAGAATGTGTCAGCCATTGCACTGTTCACCACACAAACTTACAGGTAGGTAGCAATCTTGCTTGGGAGGCTCGTTTGGGGCTGGGAGGCCTGCACTCCTACTCCCACCATGCCCCCTGTCCCACTCACCAGCAGCATAGAGCCCTCCCCCACCCAGGAGCATGTGTCAGCTATTGCACTGTTCACCCTCACCTAACAGGTAGGTAGCCATCTTGCATGGGAGGCTTGTTTGTGGGTGGGAGGCCTGAACCACGACTCCCACCATGCCCCCTGTCCCATACCCCAGCTGGATAGAGGCCTCCCCCACCCAGGAGCATGTGTCAGCCATTGCACTGTTCACCAAACAAACTTACAGGTAGGTAGCCATCTTGCTTGGGAGGCTTGTTTGGGGGTGGGAGGCATGCACTCCTACTCCCACAAGGCCCCCTGTCCCACACCCCAACAGCACAGAGCCCTCCCCCACCCAGGAGCATGTGTCAGTCATTGCACTGTTCACCAAACAAACTTACAGGTAGGTAGCCATCTTCACCGTGAGGGTGTTTGGGGGAGGGAGGCCTGTACTCATACTCCCACCATGCCCCCTGTCCCACAGCCCAGCAGCATAGAGCCCTCCCCTACCCAGGAGCATGTGTCAGCCATTGCACTGTTCACCAAACAAACTTACAGGTAGGTAGCCATCTTGCTTGTGAGGCGTGTTTGGGGGTGGGTGGCCTGCACTCCTACTCCCACCATGCCCCCTGTCTCACACCCCAGCAGCATGGAGCCCTCCCGAACCAGGAGCATGTGTCAGCCATCGCATTGTTCACCCTCACCTAACAGGTAGGTAGCCATCTTGCTTGGGAGGCTTGTTTGGGGGTGGGAGGCCTGTACCATGACTCCCACCATGCTCCCTGTCCCACACCCCAGCAGGAGAAAGGCCTCCCCCACCAAGAAGCATTTGTCAGCCATTGCACTGTTCCCCCTCACCTAACAGGTAGGTAGCCATCTTGCTTAGGAGGCTTGTTTGTGGGTGGGAGGCCTGTACCACGACTCCCACCATGCCCCTGTCCTACAACCCAGCAGCATAAGGGCCTCCCCCACCCAGGAGCATGTGTCAGCCATTGCACTGTTCACCAAACAAACATACAGGATAGGTAGCCATCTTGCTTGGGAGGCTTGTTTGGGGGTGGGAGGCCTGCACTCCTACTCCCACCATGCCCCTGTCCCACACCCCAGCAGCATTGAGCCCTCCCCCACCCAGGAGCATGTGTCAGCCATTGCACTGTTCACCAAACAAACATACAGGTAGGTAGCCATCTTGCTTGGGAGGCTTGTTTGGGGGTGGGAGGCCTGCACTCCTACTCCCACCATGCCCCTGTCCCACAGCCCAGCAGCATAGAGCCCTCCCCTACCCAGGAGCATATGCTCCTTGTTATGTTTAGAATATTACAGTTTCATTTGAACTCCTGTTCACTGCAAGCCATCAGAGACAGTTTGTTCTGCTGCTCTACGCTGGCTGGCTGTCATCATCTGTTGCTGTGCTGTTTGCTAATAAACCTTCTACTACAACCTTCCAGTTTGCTGAATTTATAACAAATTTTGGCGACGAGGTGAACCATCCTTCAAACAGCACAGGTGTGGAACCTTATTTCGACAAAATTATCATATTTTCGGGACTGATTTGGAATTATACTGGAGCCATCTCAATGGACTACAAATTTGGTGTACCTGCATATACATCCTCTGATCACCGAAAATCCCGGAAACTGTGTTCTAACCAACAGTGAGTGAAGCTATTTTATACTAATTTAAAGGATTTACCAGACGGTGTTTACTTTCGACTGTGGCTGCACCTGCCATTTCCGAGGACTCGCGGAATGTCCTCTTGAACATTCCACTGTCTCCTTGGACATTCCACTGCACCGCAACTGCTCCTGGACTCTACCACGATCACGGAGAAAGGACACGACACGCATTTTGTCATCACGTAGATCACGTGAATGCGCGTCGCGTCATCGCGTACCCGGCAGCCATTTTGTGATTTTGGTTTCTATGGTTACACACCAAATCACAAGTGCTGATTAATCGCTATTGACGCTTCACTAGAAATTACCGTGTTCTGCAATTCTCCTCGCATATAAGACTAGAATCATTCTATGAGTCCAGTAGAAGTAAGTTTGGTGCAGTTTTGGTGTTATTTGACTTTAGAATATTTTCCTTCTACAGACTGTCTGGAACATTAACAGTTCAAAGTCATTTATTTATTTTATTCCTTCATTGACAGTCTTATGCACTGTTTTTTGTTTTATTCATTATTTATTCACAAAATGACACTATTGGAACTCAAATTTAGTTTTTGACTTGGGCAGCTTATTATTTGAAGCTCTTATTTATTTATCACCTTTATTTGAACTCAACTTTAGTTATCAACTTGGAGAGCTTATTATTTTAAGCTCTTATTTGTTTATCATCTTAAAGAAAATGCAGTTTGATCCTCCAGAAAAGTTTCTTCAAAACAAAGGTGATCCTCCCATTCCTTGGACACGATGGAAGGAAGAATTCTTCAATTATATGAAGGCCATCGATGGTGAACGCATGGGTTCCGAAAGGAAAAAGAGTATATTACTACATTGCTTAGGTTCAGAAGGCCAGATGGTATTCAGAGCGTTACCACCCATCGCGCCTTCAGAGGGCGAGAGTGATACTTCAAATGTATATAAGGAAGCATTACTTAGAATAAAAAAAAGATTTAAACCAGTGTCAAATATTGCCTTAAATAGGTATAAGTTTTATACACGTGCGCAACATGATTTGGAGTCTTTTGATGATTTCATCACTGCACTGAGATCATTATCTTTACACTGTAATTTCGGCACTATGTGTGATGAAATGTTGAGAGACCAGATTATTGTTCATGTCAGGAATAAAAAAAAACAAGAACGGCTGTGGGAGTTGGGGGATCCAAAAATATCTGAAGCAATTTCCATAGCCAAGTCACTGGAACAATCAGAGAAATGGATGTTAACAGTTAAAAAACATTCAGAACAAAAATCAGAGCCTCTTGATGAAGTTTGTTTAGTTAAACAGACAGATGGTCAAACTGCTGGAAATTCACATTTCTCGCAAAATTTGTCCAAAGCTAATGGTTCTGGGCAGTTTAAAAGATTCGACAAGAATGTAACTTGTTACAGATGTGGGGGTAAATGACATTTTGCTTCATATGCTGGATATCCTGCCATCAACAAAGAATGTAAAAAATGTGGCAAACTGGGTCATTTTTCTACTGTATGTAGAGATGTCAAGAAATTTGGGCAGAATACTAGGAACAAAATAGCCTATGCATCTGAAGATGGTGTGAAGGCATGCAATTGCTCTTGTGCCTCTGATTCATCTTGTTCTGACAATAAAAAAGGTTTTGTGGTTTATCTTTCTGAAGATTTTAATTGCATTAATGAATGTTTGGAGGAGTGTCCGATCAAAAAGCCGATTTGTGAAATGTTTGTGTTGGGTTTAAAAATTGACCTCATGGCAGATTCAGGTTCCCCGTGGACGATAGTTACTAAGGACTATTTTGAGGAACGCTTAAGTTCGGTTCTCAATTTGAACAACATTGTACCACCTGATATTTCTACTTTAAGTTTTAACAGTACTAGGATTGATGTGTTAGGTTTCTTTCTGGTTGATCTTATTTTTAGATCTAGGTGTGTTAAGGTAAAATTATATGTGGCATTGAAAGGGGTTAATGTTGTAGGTTGGAAAGACCAGTGGAAGTTTGGAATAATACTTAATCCACGCTCCAAAGATCCCATTTCTTTGGATAGTACGTTTGAGGGCAGCTATGTTTCCTCAATAGTGTCTCAAAAAAAGGCTGACATGGTCCAATCAGAATTTGAGGATGTTTTTTCTGACAAGTTGGGTACGTTACAAACATTTTCTCATCAGATAAAACTTAAAAAAGGGGTTTCTCCAGTTAAACAGAGGTTAAGAGGCGTGCCAATAAATGTCAGGGAAGAACTTTAAAAAAATTTGGATGATTTAGTTTCAGAGGGAATCATTGAACCTATTGAGTCAGCAGAATGGGTTTCTCCCATTGTTTTGGTGAGGAAACCTGACAAAAGTTTGAGGATGTGTGTCGACCTAAGAGCTTTAAACACTGCAATTATTGTGGATTGTCATCCTCTTCCCAACATAAATGAGGTTGTATCCATGTTGGAGGGAGCAAAAGTCTTTTCCACCCTCGACTTGAGATTCGCATATCATCAAATCCCTTTAACTGAGAATTCTAAGTGTCTCACCGCATTTATTACTCCTCAAGGTCTATATCAGTATACTAGGATGCCGTTTGGGTTGGCATCTGCAGCCTCTGTCTTTCAAAGGGTTATGTTTAATATTTTCAGGGATGATGATAAATTTGTCAGGTGTTTCCAAGATGATATCCTCATTTTTTCTAATAATGTTGAAGAACATTTTTTGCATCTGCGTTGTGTGTGCGAGAAACTGAGGAAAAGTGGTCTTACGCTTAAGTCTAATAAATGTAAATTGTTTCAGGACTCTGTCGAATATCTTGGTCACACATTATCTGGTGATGGTGTTGTACCAAAAAAATCCAATGTTGAGGGTATTACCAACGCTCCTCCTCCATCCAACAAGGAACAGTTACTTTCTTTCGCAGGCATGTGCGAGTATTATAGTAAATTTGTAAATAATTTCGCAGCAAAAATGGAACCACTTAGGAAACTTCTCAGACAAAATAATGTGTTTGAATGGGGTACTGAACAGCAAACTGCCTTCGAGAATATAAAGTTGGAGATTTTAAATGCTCCAACACGTAAGCCCTTTTGTTTAAACAAAACTTGTATTATCACTGTGGATGCAAGCATGTATGGTATTGGTTCTGTGTTATCTCAGAGATCTGGGAAAGAGGAATGGAATGTTTGTTTTGCTTCACGGACTTTGAATAATAGTGAACGCAGATATGCTGTCATAGAAAAAGAACTTTTAGCGTGTGTTTGGGCAATTGAGCATTTCAGAAACTATGTATGGGGCAGTAAATTCATTTTGAAAACGGATCACAAACCCCTGGTGAATATTCTTTCTCCAGGTGGTGGGTGGAATTCAACTGCACGTATTGCCAGACTGACGTCTAGGTTACAAGAGTACTGTTTTACAACAGAATATGTACCTGGAAAAAAAAATGTCATTGCAGATTTTATGTCTCGCCTTCCTTGTCAAATGCCATCAAATGATAAATTTGATGATACTGATATAGTCACATCTTTACAAGATGTTGTGTTAGGTACGTTTGAAGATATCTCTGAAGAGTCTTGGGCTCTTGCTGATAAACAGGATCTTTCTTTACAGACAATCAGAAAATACATTTTAGAAGGTTGGCCTGACAAGAAAAATGTTAATGAGGATTTTATGCCCATGTTTAAAGTGTATGATGAGTTGGAGTTAGAGAACAATTTTGTATTTAAGTCTGGGAAATGTGTTCCTCCTTTTCCAATGCAAAGTGTTATTTTAGATTTGGCCCACAAGATGCATCCGGGTATGTCTGCAATGAAGCGTTTAATTAGGAATTATTTTTGGTGGCCAGGCTTGGATCGCATGGTTGATCGGAAGGTCAGGGAATGTTCAGTTTGTATGGGTAGTGAGAAAATGTTAAAAGTTAAAGTACCTCCATTGAAACCCACATCTTGGCCAACTGACCCTTGGAGAAAAATAGCGTTTGACATCTCTGGTCCTTTTATGTGTTTACCTTCTAATTCACGTTATGCCCTTGTTCTCATCGATTATCACTCTAAATGGCCTGAGGTCAAATTTGTTTCTACAGCTTCAACATCCAATGTAATTGAGTTTTTAAAAGAAGTGTTTTCTAGAGAAGGTTGTCCCTCAACCCTCGTTTCTGATAATGGGGTGCAATTAACTTCTTTAGAAATGGGGGATTTTCTCAAACGACAGAACATTTTTCATCATACTGTTTCTGTTTATGAACCTCATGAAAATGGTTTAGTTGAGCGTTTCAATAGAGTTTTAAAAAAGGTCACATTTCTGATATTGTTAAGTCTGGCGCAGATTGGAAAAATGTTTTGAGAGAAAAGCTTTGGTTGCATCGTATAACCCCACATTCAACCACTGAACTTAGTCCTTTTCGTCTTCCTAAAGGACGTGATCCTGCATCTAATATCTGTCCTTGGTGGATTAAGGAGAAGTGTGCTGGTAGGTCTTGCTCTGAAGTAGTCATTGATGACGTTGCTCACAAGATTGCGAATAAACAGGCTAAATCTAAAGAGTGGTATGACAGTAAGTGGAACACTAAAAGTTCCAAATTTTCGGTGGGTGACTGGATCAGAATCAGAAAACCAGGTTTTCTTACCAAATGTTCAGCTAAGTTTGGTAAGCCCATGAAAATAGTTAAGCTTTTTTCTAACAGTGTTATTACTCAAGATGGTAAACTATGGAACATTAGGCGGGTTGCTAAATGCCCAGAGTTTCACAATTATTCTGTTTCTGTTCCTCAAAACAAATGTAATGATTCCATTGCTTCTAGAGTTAAGTCTTCTTCCCGTCCTATATCTGTGCCAAGTAGATTCTCTGACTTTGTTTCTTAGATTTCTTTTCTCTTACTTTATTCTTCTTGTTTTCTCTTCCTTTACTTTCTCTCTTCTTCCTTCCTTTCTTCCTTTACTTTCTTTCTTCTTCCTTTCTTCCTTTCTTCATTTCTTTCTTTTCCTATTGAGGGAGATGTGTTACATTCTCATCCTTTAGTAATTCACTTCTGTATCTTTAAATGCTCCTTGTTATGTTTAGAATATTACAGTTTCATTAGAACTCCTGTTCACTGCAAGCCATCAGAGACAGTTTGTTCTGCTGCTCTACGCTGGCTGGCTGTCATCATCTGCTGCTGTGCTGTTTGCTAATAAACCTTCTACTACAACCTTCCAGTTTGCTGAATTTATAACAAGTTCCTATAGTCCCAATAGGCTCTGCGCATTGGAATAATATATTCAGCAGTGTAGACGTAGGACTGAGGTTAACTAGGTCTCTACTGACTATATTAGACTTAAGTTTTTGCCAGCTAGCTCAGAGGCCACTAGAAACTTTTTCGAATAAACGAGGAGGAGTTTAACCTCCCTGGATAGACAAGAAGGTATTGGCTTCTGACAACCATAAAACATGACAACTTTGCTCTCCCTGATTAAGAGTATATCTCTAGAGTCGTGTGAAAACAAAAGACAGCTATTTCACTCAGTCAAAGGTGCGTACTTAGTTTCACCAGATTGCAGAGAAAAGAGAGACGGGCGTTTTCAATAAAAGGTATTATTTATTGAGCAGTCTTCTTCCTCATGCAAGAGAAATGAATTGCTACAATTGCAATACTTATAGTAAAGTAAAGTGCGTACAGTAAAAGCAGGATTGTAAAATAATACTGTAAAAGCATTGATATGGTTTCTTAGCCATATGATACTTTAAAATAGATAAAATAGATACATACATATATACATTGACTAATCGTACTCAACTGGTGCTTCTAACTACGCCTACCCCGGTGTACCTGACCTAAGCCTAATACGTGGGAAGGAGTACGTAAGTAGCAGTTTAAGTTAAGTTTGTTTTGCCAAGAATCTGACTCAAGAATTCTCTGTAAGGGTTTAGTCAGCTCAGTACCTGGGTAATAGAAGGCAGGAGGGCTGGTATCTCTCTCTCAGGACTCGATATCCCAGTCACCCGCAAGGGTAGGCTGGATACGCCGGAGCTGGATTTTCTCGGCAGGAGAAAAGACAGCGTCTTTCTCAGCGCGTCAAAAGGGAGGGGCAGCGTCCGTGGGCTCTCGCATCAGCTGGGCTCTTTGGAAGTAGATAGCTGCTCTGCTCCAGGATTACCACCGTGTTACAGCGTTGGTATATTTATACCTGAAAGGTGCCTGGGTTTGACGTAAGGTTGGACATAAGACGTCAATAAAGATGTCACTAAGACTGGCCGTTCTTACAGTGCTTTACAGGAGTTCTCGGACGAAATCAAAACAAAGGCAATGGGGATTTCCCAGGTTGCTGGAGGTTTGGTTTGTTTAGAGAACTCGATGTGCTTTCTAGGGGGCTGGAGGAGTAGGCTTGCT
This sequence comes from Lissotriton helveticus, assembly GCF_964261635.1. NCBI lineage: Eukaryota > Metazoa > Chordata > Amphibia > Caudata > Salamandridae > Lissotriton > Lissotriton helveticus. Next base: position 877,257,967 of record NC_136071.1, on the reverse strand, counting down.
TAATGTGACAGCATGTGCTACGACTGAATTATGAATAGGGTTTTTAGGCCGTTGTATGGATAATATTGATTTATAACCGGACAAGGGCATAAAATAGGAATATCGATTCAGGTTCCTAGATAAACACACTACACCCACTCCACGAATTAATGTCCATCATTACTAAAAACTAAGCAATACTAAACATAAAGGGTGCACGTGTATACCAACCCACCCTAAAATAAATTTTTGCATTTGAAATGGTGTATGCGAAATACATGAAAATGATTATAGGTACTGTACGCGTTTCAAGCAGTGTAATCATTCAAAAAAAGATGCATATATATCGCATGAATGATTTGCGAAATGTACACATGAAATGGCTCTTAATACAGAAAAAAGGTGCGAGACCATTCCATCACATATGAATACAGTCATTTGTAAATATGCTAGAGGTTGAGGTAATATATTGTCTCTAGAGTTCCTAAAATAGAAGCTCTGTTCTCTAAGAATAGTTCTACTTCAAGCAGAGTATTTGTGCCAAAAAAGTAAATATTTTGCTTTCAGGGGAGAGAGAAAAAAATATAGTTCCAAATATGTTCAGTAGCTTTTGTTTATCAAAGCCGAAGGCCGAATTCAGAGTTCAGGGAACGCTGTGTACTAGTTTTCTTAAAAATTATTCTTTTTGTTCGGGGGAAAACATCATTTCAGACAGACTTTCAAAAAAGCAGTTAACCGCTTCAGGTGAAAGTTCGACCAAGTTGGAAAATGCCGCAACTGTGCAGTCGTGAGAATGATTGCTATCATCGATGTATTGATCAGCATTGCTCACAGAAGGTCGTACCTGGTTGATGCTGCTCTCATCTTGCACTTCACTACCCTTTAATCGCAGTGGTGAAGTCTCAACGAATGCCGTCATCAGGATGGGTAACCGCTGGGGACAACACGATGCATGAGCCGTTACAGGACTTAGCAAAGTATCTGTATCCAATGGTACTTCTGATTGTAGTGTAAGACAGACGTCCAACAAGCATTCTTGTCCGCACAGCATACATCTTAACACAGGTAAGATACAATTCTGCCAGATGGGTCTGAATGAAAGAAACCAGGTCATATTCAGATCTCCTAGCCGGGCTAATCCAAGGACTTTAGTTATGCGGTCCCGATAGCGTATAGCTAGGATTGTTTTTTCCATTGTTGCTGGAGTCTTGTCTGTGATATGGCTTGCCATAACGAAGCAGGAGAATCAAAAATAAAATGCCTGCTACGAGTCCCAACAGGAGTGGTAGGCCACCAAAAACAGAATGGACAAAATTAGGAAAAATGCCCAGTACTGTTGTGAAGGGTGTTAACAGTCCCGAAAAAATTGTCTTAAATACATGTGGGATACCTCCCGTATCGGACATATTTAGGATTTGGCTTAACATTTCTGCGAAATGTAGGGGGCAATTTGCTGATAAAAGGCCATGTATCTCTGCCGTTGTCCTTGCAACTTGCAGATCATACGTTTCTTTTGATGACGTCAAGGGCACAGTAGTCTGTAGAAGAACAGACTTCATTCTGCTTAAAGTATCAATTCGAATAGAAGAGATATTCAACATGGGCCAAATTTTTCCCTCCCTGTCTGGAGTGTTGTTCGGAAACAATACTTTCATACAACAAGTGACCATGGAAGAAACGCTTACTAGGTAAGCTTTTCCTGGCACCAAGCCACAACATCTGTGGTCCACTATTAGAATGTAGCTCCCGTTAGAAAGCCGTCTAAAGAATGGCTCTATTCGAGTTGCAGGTGTGCCATGCTGGTGACATGAAAGGTTACTTGAAGTCCCCTCACAGGCCCCATGCAGATTAGTACCTTGACACAGAAGTATACCACTTAGTGACCGTTTACAATTATTACCATTCTGTCCTTTTTCACTATAACATGTGTGTGTGTAAGGTAATTTACATGATGACTTAATGTATTCTTTACCCAACCTTTCATACTGGCCTGCTGGTATATATTCTTGACAGAAGTTAAATTTGAAAGTTGTTATCGGAATAGTTATTATTCCGTGTATTATCCATTCAATGACAGGTCGTTCTGACATTGTCAATGGTAATCTCTCAAGTTTTTCAATGCTCAGAATTGTATATTCCGCTCCTTTTTGTGCCAAGCTGATTTGTGTATCAGTAAGGTTAAAGATAGAGAATAATGACGTTGTGTTGATTAAAGGCCAAGGCACGTAGCCTGAACGCGGATTTTGTAACGTCCAGCCAAGCTGTACAATAGAATGTAATTGGGAATGACCATGTTGTAACATTAATAAGTCCTGTTCGATTATATCTATAGCAGATGATACAATACTGTCCAGTGAATATATTCTGGAAGACAGAGTCATTAACCCATTGTCCACAACAGAAAGTGATTTTTCCAAATTAATACGGTCAATTTCCCGTATTTTCTCTGCTGTTTCAATTTGCATTATTTTCCAAGCTTCGTTGTAAGCTGCATATATACCGGCCGCTATGAAACGTTTTTGACGCTGTTTGCGTGGTCCCATTATGAAATCACGCAAGTCAGCACCTTCTTTAACACCTTCAATGCTATGGAGATTTTTCTCCTGTGCTGGATATTTTATTTTCCCATTGTTCATGACAAGGTCAGCTCGTCATTAGCACAGCTCCAGTGTACTGCATGACGAGCTGACCTTGTCATGAGCATGGAAGGGGTTAAGTAAAGTCAAGTGTTGCCTAATTTCTGCCAGTGTGGATGTCTGTAGCCATTCGAGGCAGAGTTTTCCTACACTGTATGTTGTAACTATCCCTGGATGTTGTCTCTGGGAGTATCTAGGGTCTGGCCTGGTCAATTTGAACCCCTGTATTTGGTTCAGGAATCTATCTTGACAGTTATTTGTGTCTGTGGGCCAGATCAACCATTTTTTCCAATCAGGATGTGTTCTGTTTTGGTTAAAAATATAGGATACGTCTATCTCAACATCTGTAGTGCTATTACTGTCAGGTGTTGGCTTTGGAATAGACGGTTTATTTAATTCTTTAATTTTGGCTAGGCCAAGACAGGTTGTCTGTTGAATGGTATCATTCAAGAATATAATTTGTTCTGGGATCATGCAGGCTCTAAATAATGATTCTATACCTTGGACCTGCCAATCTTTGGTACCCCAGATGGTTTTTGTTTCAATATTGTTTTTCCAAAAATCAAAACCAAATGTAATCATTTTTTCAAAAAATGTTTCTGAATAGATTAATTTAGTGTTTGTCAGCATGGTTTTCATTCCTGTCTTATTTAACAGTTTGAAATAAAACGTTTCTGCATCACTTGTGTTAAACCCTGAGAAGTATGGGAATTTATCATAAAATTTTTTTGAACTGCCTTTTGGTGGAGTTGCACAATGTTCCCATTGATTATAATTAAAAACATTTCTAGGTTGATCAGATTTGTGCAAATAATGGTTAGCATAGTGATTGTAGCAATACATCTGTTCATAATTTGATGAACCCTGTAAATAATCATGTTCTGTAAATTTTTCTGACATAACCAAATCTGACATCATATCATTAATACTTTCAAAGTCCCAATCATCAGAGAATGTGCTCGGTTTTACAAAGTCACTTAATGAAACCTTGAATTGATGTGGATACTTCAAGAGCTCGACCGGGCCATAAATTTCATAATCTGTTTTGTCCCAAGCTACCCCACCGGGTATTGGATTGGCTGTGAAATTTACTGATGATAGTTCTCTTTTCTCGATGTGGGATGACTTGTGTGGCTTTAGGACCAAGTTGATGTTCTGACTTGCTGTGTCCATTGTACTATATTTTCCCTCAATAAAATGTCCCTAGCACTGTACCATGATGACCCAAAGCAGGAGGAAAAGTACACCTAGCACAAACCAAAATTCAATCCATGGAGAAATCAGATAGGTTTCTTTGAGTTGATGAAAGAGTTATTTTGCTTTTTCTTTAAAAGTCTTTGTTTCTGTTGGCTGTTCCTCAGGTTTGCTTGGATCCTCAGAAAAGTCATCGAAATTGATGAAGTAGCCTGATGCAGTTCTGTCAATTGTTGGAATTGCTTCCGGATTTTCATTTGCTTTTGGAATTTTCTTTGCTTCATTAGCATAGTCTGTGGCTACATCGTTGTAGACAGGTGTTTCTTGACGAACTGTTGCAATTTGGGTTTTAAGAGGCATAAGTTCCATGGCTTTGTTGCATAGTCCTTGTTGATTCACTGTAGGTTTATCAAATGTGATTAGTCTCTCAGTTTGAACCTCTTGTTTTGTAGCGAACTTTGGTGTTCTGCTATTTCTTGGGAGTTCACTGGGCCTACTACTTATTATTGGCCACATGATTGTGGTTTAACCAGGTCGATGGATACAACTCGGTTCTCCTTTTTACCAGCAAGGGGCGGTAGTACAACTGATCTTGTTCCGTTGATAGCCAAGACAGGTACTGCTTTTCTGTAATAAGGCCCAAATTCCTTCTTCACCGCGATCTTCTCTCTGACCAGATCCCCAATCTTTGGAATCCAGACAGGCCTTGCTGGGACAGGTGGTTTCTCTTCAGTGGCTGTTGGCTGCTGTTTCAACTTTATGTTGCTCAGGTCTTTTCTTGTTTCATTTAAGTCCTGTAAAATAGCCAAACGATCTTTGATATCAAAGCATTTTCCTTCTACCACTGAAGTCTGACTATCAAGGTCCTGGATATGCATTCTAGTCCCGAACAATAGTTCGTACGGACTGAAACCTTTTAGAGAATTTCTTGGCAGATTGTTAAGACTACGTTGGACACTTGTTAAATGTTTGACCCACCCATCATCCGAACCTAATACCTTTGCCGTTATAGATTGCTTTATGTCTCGGTTTTTTCTTTCCACAATCCCATTTCCCTCAGGAAGGAAGTGACAAGATTACCGCAACGCAATGCCCATGCTGGTCATGGCCTCCTTATAAGCTCGAGAGCTAAAAGCAGGACCCTGGTCAGAATGTAGCATGCCAATTGCGTATGTGCCGATATAGACTCGCAAATCTTTTATAACAGTTCTGGCGTCAGCCGAGAGCTGGGGTCACATCCAAATGAATCTCGTGCATGAATTCACTGCGACCATGATATATTTATAGTTACCATCCCTTTGTAAGGGACCACAGTGGCCCAGGTAAATACACGCCAATGGTTTATCTGAGATTAGAAGGGGCGTCTGTGCTGGTCGTTTCACTGTTGAAACTTTCATCCTTTGGCATATTGCGCATTCTAGAACATAGTTCCTAGTTTGTTTTCTCATGCGCGGCCAACAGTATCTCTGTTTTAATAACGATACCGTTGCGGAAACACCAGCATGTGCAGAAGCTAGCCCTTCGTGTGCCGCTGTAATTAGTCCTAACCTATCTTCCATGTTTGGAATTGCCCTATCCCCCACTCCAGGGATTCGAGCAAATGGAACGTTATTCGCATCAGTTATGTATGAGTACTTTACTGGAAAGCCTTTCGGGAGTGATTTTATCTCATTCTTCACTGTAGCACTGACAGCTTGCAGTATCTCGCTGTCTATTTTTGTTTTTGACCGGGTGATAGCAGCTACGGAAGCCGTTTGCACAGCTGCCTTCGCGGCTTCATCAGCCAATGAATTCCCCGCAACGTGAACGCCATCACGCTGATGACTCAGTGTTTGTATCACGTGAGTCTTTTGTAGTTCTTTCTGTAAAAGTACTACTTGTTCCCAAAGTGTTTTATGCTTGATTGTGCCACCTTTTGCGTCTTTGAAACCGTTTTCAACCAAGTTCTGCAAGTATTCATTATAAAACTGTATGCAGTAGTATGAATCGCACACTATGAGTGTGGGGAATTCGCGATCGGTATTTTCAAGCGCCATCTTAAATGCTAGTAGTTCAGCTCGCTGAGCTGTACAATCTCCTAGAGATTGCGTTTTAGTGACCAGTGGTCTAAATTTCTCTTCGTGCCAACGACCTTTAACAATCGCGCACGCAGCGCTGTAAGCTTGTTTACCCCCAACTGCGGGTTGTGCTGATCCGTCTGTATATATTATACAGCCGTAATGTTCAAGAGGTAGGATTTCGGTTGGCAGAGGACATTCATATTCAAATTGTAGAAATTCTTGTGTTTTCAAATTAGGATCAAATTCGTATACCACGTCTGTTGCAGCAAGAGAATTAACCCATTGTATCCATCTCGGATGTAGTGCTTTAGCATTCGGAATGCTTGCCTTTGTTACCGCTTCTAGAGCCGGTATCGGTGTAACGATTATTATTCGTTTACCTTGTGCTAGGGCTCTCTCTTTTGCTACAGCAGTCTGAACCGCGGTTAGAATTTTTTCAGTTGAACTAAATTTCATTTCAGCTTTTGTGTACAAATGTGATTTGTATGCTATTGGTACCGTTTCTCCCTCATTAGAGGTTAGGTACGTGAATCCGCTTCTCCCTGGGATGACGCGGATTACAAGGTTGCGTGTATTGTCGCGAGTTTGCAATTTTGTTTTAGCTAACATGTCTGTTTGTAATGATCTCAAAATTTCTGTGTGTTTTTGAGTCCAATTGATTGGTTTAAAATCTGGTTTTATTAGTTCGTAGAGAGGTTTAACCCTCTCTGGATAATTTAGAATGTAAGTTCTTCCGAAATTCAGGAAACCTAGAATTGATTGTAAGTTTTTTAGCGTTTTTGGTGCTTGGATTACAGCGCATTTCTCTAAGAAATTGTCTGCTAGGCTTTTGCCTTCACTTGATAATTCATATCCTAAAAACAGGACTGTTAGATGGGCAATTCGTGACTTTTTAAAGTTGAATTTGTAACCCTCTGCTGCGAACCCAAATATTATGGTGTTCACTCTTTTCAAGTGAGTATCCAAGTCATCATCTGTTAGATAGATGTCATCGACATAAGATAATGCCTCATCATCATACATCTGTAGTAACTCTGTTACTCTTGCTGAGAATAATCCTGGGCTGTTCTTGAACCCCTGTGGCAGTCGACAGAATTTTTTCTGCAAGCCCATTATTGAGAAAGCGGTCAAATACCTGCTTTCAGGTGCTATGTTTTGACAAAAAAATCCATTAGAGATGTCTAATGTTGCTTTGTATTTCTTGCGCACAATGTTATTCATTAGTGCTGCACTGTGTGAGTTTTGTACTGCAAAAGTTTTGCAACATGAGTTTAGGTGTCTGTAGTCCAAAACTAGTCGATATGAATCATCTGGCTTGGAGACAGGAAACAAAGGATTGTTCATTTGTGAGGTGCAAGTTTCAATCACCCCCTGGTATTCAAGTTGATCTAAGATCTCCCTGACCTGTTTTTTAGCTTCTTGCTTAATTGGGTACTGCCTTTGTGCAGTTGGTTGACATTTTAATTGGATTTTGTGAGGAGGAGACTCCTCATCCCATCCTACATGATTTTTATATAATGCAGGAGCTTGGGCTACTGCCCACTTTCTTGCAAGTGTATATTTTTTATGAATTGGAATGTGATTTGAGAAGGCAGGCATAATCATTTCTTCGCCATGAGGGCACTCCCTGACAAACTCTGGTGGCCAGTCCTTTTCAGCTAAAAGGATATCATAACCTTTGGAAAGGTTATCCCAAAATAGACCCCTTATTTTCCTAGTCTTATCTCCCTCTATACGTAATGTTATTTTGTATATTTTATGAGGTTTGCTAACTCTGGTATCTGCAGTTTCCACCTGAATGTATTCCTTCGTGTCCACTGTCTCCAGATGATTCATCAGGATCTTGCGAGCTATGCTCACTTCTGCTGCGCTGTCTAGCATTGTCTGAGCCCACTCTCCGTTTTTCAGCTGTGTCCTCAGGATCCTCGGCATGTTTGATTACTGTAATCCTGGCTACCTTCTTTTTTGGAAATTGTAATTTTTTACTTTGATGAGCAGGTTCCTTGTCTTTGGACTTGACGTGCTCTTCCCTGTGTTCTGACCGTCCTCTTCTTTCCGATTTCTGCGAGGAAGTCTGAAAAGATCGAGAGGGACGTGTATCAATATCTTGATAACTATCAGGTTTTTTCAAATTATCCCTATTTCTAAGGTTGTATCTTTTCTCAGAGGGCTCCCTCTGGGGAGACTTGTGTCCTTGGTCCGGAGATCTTTCTCTCCGCCGAGGAGACCTTCCTCTGGAATGGAATCTTTTTTCTTTGGGAGTGGATTGTTTATTTCCATCCCAGCTCTTTTTTGGAGTGTTTAGATTATTTTTAATAAAGGTTTTTTCAGGATTTTCAGTTAGTTGGGGTTTTACTGGTTTCCCACCCAAACTATCTCTTCCTAGTTCTTCATAGGATTTTTCTATGATTCTGGCAAGTTCAAATGGTTGTTCTGCTATATCTGTTTCTTTCAATTTCTGGAGGAAAGTTATATCCTCAGTTGCCAATTGAACCAACTCTCTATACGCCTTGTTTAATTCTTTTATTTTAACTAAAAGTTCTTCGCTTGACATTTTATCAATGTCTGGATGTGGTGTGTACCTGGCTAGAACCGGCCACGTTGCTCCTGGTCTACCTAGTGGACCGAGCCTGGTGATGTGAATATTATGTTTTAGGGCGCCTTTAAACCAGAGCAGGTGCTCTTGGTATTTTAATGGGATTTCCACCTCCTCGAAAGGAGTGTACTCATCCGGAGGTTCCTCTATTTTGTAATAGTGGAATTCATGTGTGACAGCGGTTGCTGCTGGAAAGTTTATCCATGAATAGAATACCTCTGTCTGCCGATATTCATGTGCCTCAATTACGAATATGACTGTACCACCTCTTGATGTCAGTCCATTTTCTATAAGTTTAAGAGTTATAGTTTTTCTTATGTTGACCGGAATGAGTATTGCATCCGGGTCGGTCTGCAGGAGACTTGTGTCATCTGCTTGGAGTTGAGCTGCTATTCTAGCTGTCTCCCTCTCTTCTTCACTTTCCCCCATTTTACTGGCAGAAAGGTTTTTGTTTGCAGATCAAGTTTCAAGGAAACAAAGATTAGGTGCTCAATATTTTGGAACACTGTATCCTTCAACGTTGAATAAACCAAAAACTATACATAGAAATCTCTTCCTACTAAGTTTCGGCGGACTTTAACTTTTGACCCACTCCAGACGTCTTTGGAGTATTTACGGGAGAAAGGGTCTGTGTGAAAAAGCATGACTGAGTTACTCTAACGTCTTGCGTTAGATTTATCGCCTTACCAAACGTTGGGCGCCATGTAGTGTAGTTCCTATAGTCCCAATAGGCTCTGCGCATTGGAATAATATATTCAGCAGTGTAGACGTAGGACTGAGGATAACTAGGTCTCTACTGACTATATTAGACTTAAGTTTTTGCCAGCTAGCTCAGAGGACACTAGAAACTTTCTCGAATAAACGAGGAGGAGTTTAATCTCCCTGGATAGACAAGAAGGGATTAGCTTCTGACAACCATAAAACATGACAACTTTGCTCTCCCTGATTAAGAGTATATCTCTAGAGTCGTGTGAAAACAAAAGACAGCTATTTCACTCAGTCAAAGGTACGTACTTAGTTTCACCAGATTGCAGAGAAAAGAGAGACGGGCGTTTTCAATAAAAGGTATTATTTATTGAGCAGTCTTCTTCCTCATGCAAGAGAAATGAATTGCTACAATTGCAATACTTATAGTAAAGTAAAGTGTGTACAGTAAAAGCAGGATTGTAAAATAATACTGTAAAAGCATTGATATGGTTTCTTAGCCATATGATACTTTAAAATAGATAAAATAGATACATACATATATACATTGACTAATCGTACTCAACTGGTGCTTCTAACTACGCCTACCCCGGTGTACCTGACCTAAGCCTAATACGTGGGAAGGAGTACGTAAGTAGCAGTTTAAGTTAAGTTTGTTTTGCCAAGAATCTGACTCAAGAATTCTCTGTAAGGGTTTAGTCAGCTCAGTACTTGGGTAATAGAAAGCAGGAGGGTTGGCATCTCTCTCTCAGGACTCGATATCCCAGTCACCCGCAAGGGTAGGCTGGATACGCCGGAGCTGGATTTTCTCGGCAGGAGAAAAGACAGCGTCTTTCTCAGCGCGTCAAAAGGGAGGGGCAGCGTCCGTGGGCTCTCGCATCAGCTGAGCTCTTCGGAAGTAGATAGCTGCTCTGCTCCAGGATTACCACCGTGTGTTTGCTTAAGGCAGCGTTGGTATATTTATAAAAGCTTGATTGGGATACCAACAGACTAAAGGGCGCTCAACCTTGTTACTATCTGGGATACCTGTGTATATAAATGTTATAGAATGGTGCCTCTAGAAGTATGATGCGTATCCAACATCAACAACTCTCAAAATTGAAAGCTACTAAACTCTACAATAACCTCTGAGCACACATATCACCAAAACAGTCTGTAAATATAGATGAATATTCCAGGCAAGAGTCACTTTTCTCAAACACCAATTAGAGAAAAAATTGTCCATAAATCAAAAATGGATGTGTCGTTCTTGTCGTTTATTTTCTTGCTTCAGTTTTTTTTTTTTTTGAAAAAACGTAAGGATTTGGTCATAGAGAAAATTTTATATATAATTAATTCGAAATATGTATAACTTAATAATTACAAAAAAAAAAAAAAAAAAACTGAAGCAAGAAAATAAACGACAAGAACGACACATCCATTTTTGATTTATGGACAATTTTTTCTCTAATTGGTGTTAGAGAAAAGTGACTCTTGCCTGGAATATTCATCTATATTTACAGACTGTTTTGTTGGTATATTTATACCTGAAAGGTGCCTGTGTTTGACGTAAGGTTGGACATAAGACGTCAATAAAGATGTCACTAAGAACTGGCCGTTCTTACAGTGCTTTACAGGAGTTCTCGGACGAAATCAAAACAAAGGCAATGGGGATTTCCCAGGTTGCTGGAGGTTTGGTTTGTTTAGAGAACTCGGTGTGCTTTCTAGGGGGCTGGAGGAGTAGGCTTGCTTAATGTGACAGCATGTGCTACGACGGAATTATGAATAGGGTTTTTAGGCCGTTGTATGGATATTATTGATTTATAACCGGACAAGGGCATAAAATAGGAATATCGATTCAGGTTCCTAGATAAACACACTACAAGTGAGCTGTCCATCATAGTGAGGAAAGGGCAGGAAAACGTTGCATACCCTAGTGTGTGTGGGGCAGGGTTTCTATGCGAGTTCACATGCCTCTTGTTTATAAAGGGTCAGAGACGGATCAGAGCACCAGATGAGGAGAAAGCAGCCTCCTGGTCACTGGAAGTACACGGGGATTACTCTCGAGAGACTCGTGGATGCAAAGACCTCCATCAAGGATTACATCTAATTGTAGGAGGTAGATATGGGGAGGAAGCACACCTGCCTAGCCTAGTTGTTTGGGCTGATTATTTGAGCTTCAGCTTGGGCACGTGCAAAAAAATCCATCCGTGAGCGAATTTGCAAATTTTTCAGCAATTTCGCGAGATTCGCGGATCACGAAATTGCCGAAAATTTGCAAATTTCGCAAGCGGAATGGATTTTGCGCCCGAGCCTGCCTGTGCCTCCACCGCTGCCACCTCCGCCACCACCACCACCAGTACCACCTGCAGCACCCTCCCTGTCCCAGGGGATGACCAGGACACACCAACAACTGTGGAGGGCAGGGAGAGTGTGCGTGGACCCACAGTGGCGAGGCAACAGGTCCGTGGCAGCAGGGCAGGTGCGAGGGCCAGGGTCACCCCCAGACCTCAGGAGGTTGGCACACCATGCCTGGACCACTTCACCAGAGTCATTGGGGCATATTAACAGGTCCAGGGACAAAGTGGCCGGTCTGACGAACTATTACGTGAGCTCATCCTGCTGATGAGGTCCATCGACACTGGGATTGGACAATTGGTGGACCTCATGGCCCAGCAAGTGGCGGAACTGAGGGACAGGCCTGCGCCCCAAACAATACCTCGGCCCCCTCTGTTGTGCTGCAGGATGACAGTGCACCATCCACCCCTGCGGCCACAGAGAGGGGTGAGTCCTCAGACGCTACTGGCCATGCAGCAGGTCCCCCCACCAAAGCGATCAAGGGGGTGTCCAAAGAAGAGCTTGGGAGTCTCTGGAGGCAAAGCACCAGCCACACGCCAGTCACGGAGCCAGCCCTGATGGCAACCCTCTTCCCCACTGCATTGACTGTTTGGACTGTCCTTCCCCACACTGCCTTATGAATGGCACCTGTCTGTTGGACTGGGTCACCACATCAATGTGGTGTCTAGTACTCTTGCATCTCTTTTACCATGACTGTCAACTCACTGCTCCATCACCACCTTCATGTAAATATGCCCGCACCTCTCACACATCAACTTTTTAAATAAAATACCTTACACACTTGAATTTGTGCAGTTTTGTTTTCGGTGCAATATTTACAGTGTTGAAAATGTCCATGATGTATCCAAAAGATGTACAGTATGTAGGCCTGGACAATATGCGGCACCTAGGGAGACACAACAGAACAACAGTCCCTGGTGTTAGTGTGGCATCACGGACAGATTGGCTTCGGAGGTTGATGACGGCGCTACAGGTCCACTGCAGGTCTTGACCGCCAATACCGGTCATACCTCTGCCGGATCACTCCTGGGGCATTCGCGGCAAAACGCCAGCGTATGCTTGGTGAGGGAATCCCCCTCGTACACGTGTAGCACCTTAGTGAGTGCTTCACATAGATTAATTACACACTCACTTAAGTTTCAAATTGCACTTTCACTTGATTACGGTACTGAGTAAAGCCAGCTTAACTTAAAAGCTCTGGCTGAAACATGTAGACCACACCTGGATGTAGGAGGTCCTAATTTGTACTCCCATTACATCCACCAGCCTTGTTTTTAAACGCTAACAGAGGCCCAGTTATTAAAATATAGTTTACCCTTGGGTACTGGGACCACTGTATAGCATTTTAATCTTCACATCTCACATCACTACACTGCACACTCAGTTACATACCTGCTCCGCTGTAATCAGGTGTCGTAGCACACCTGGGACACACTCGGTGTCACTGGGTGGGCCCAATGATGAAGCATGCCACCAACTAGATTGGTGGGCGAGGGCTTTATGAAAAATCCTAATGGTCCAACCCTTATCATACAGTTCTGAGTCCTGTAAACGTTCACAATAGGCTAGTCCTCTTTGATTACATATAAACCCACGGGGATACGGACTAGCTACCTAGTCCTCTCTCTCTTCCTTGATACACGGCATAACACTACACCAAACATCCACATAAGTCTACAGGCAGACAACACAATGTGCAGCAAGTGTCAACAAATAGAGTTCTGTATACGTTCACATGTGAAATGTCACTGCCACATTTCCACACAGACGTGACTCAACATGTGCCTGTCTGTACCATCAGCACATAGCCTTCACAACAACACCAATCACACCAGACAATGTACAAGTCGTACCTCGTCATCCACCTTCAAGTGAAGTAGCGGGTGATGAGATGTTGACACATGTCAACTCCTTCCTCCTCTCCACTGTCTTCATCACTGAACTCAGGGCCCTGAACAGGCGGGGGCCTGGGGTCCTCAGCATCATCCAGGAGCAGGGGGAATCCCCTTGTGAATGGTCATGTTGTGCAGCATACAGCATGCCACAATGATCTTGCAAACCTTCCCAGGCGAGTATGACAGTGCACCTCCGGTCCTGTCAAGGCAGGGGAATCTTGACTTGAGGAGGCCAAAAGTCCGCTCAATGACACGACGGGTCCTGCCATGGGCCTCATTGTACCTGACGTCAGCTGGGGTCCTGAGATTCTGTTGGGGGCTCAGCAGCCATGGACGGCTGGGATATGCAGACTCACCTGTGAATGACAAACACACATTGCAATGTTGCACAGGCAGAGTGCAGCAGGTCACACAGACAGCACACAATATCACTAGGCATACTCACCCACAATCCAAGCACGCTCGGGAAGCAGATTTGTCATCATCCGGGGGCACCATACTGTTCCTCAGGATGTACAAATCATGGGCTGAGCCGGGGAATCTTGCACACACATGTGATATGGTCATGTCCGCAAGGCACACCACCTGCACATTGATTGAATGATAATGTTTACGATTATTAAAAAATGTGCTCACTCGCCTGTGGTGGCACCAGACCTACATGGGTGCAATCGATGGCACCAACAACATGAGGGATGTGCCCAAGGGGATAGAAGTCACCCTTCACACCGGCGGATTCTGCTCCCCTCGGGAAATGTATGTATTGATCCTTATATATCATCATGGCTGCAAGAACATCCCTCAGTACTCGTCTTAACATGGGTTGCGACATCCCTGCAGCGCTGGCCACAGTCTCCTGGAAGGAACCAGTTGCAAAAAAGTGGAGGACTGCCATCACTTTGTATGTGGGTGTGAATGCTGTTGGGTAGTGGCGATGAGGCAGCAGGTGGGGCTCCAACAGATCACAAAGGGTCTTCAGTGTCAGTCTGTCGAGGCGGAATTTGCGAATGATCGCTATATCCTCCATGTCCTCCAGCACTGTCAGGTGACGTATGAGAATAGGTCTCCTCCTAGTTGAGATATAAATGGACAAATGTCACTGACAACCATCATGAGATGGCCACAGCACATACCGTTAAGGATGTCAAGGAAAACCAAAGACTGCCATGAGAGATGCGTGGCACACCAGGTTACATGGGTGGACATTTGAGACACACAGAGGGCACACCTCTCCATTTACAATACACAAGTGCCGCAAACAACACATAGGTCAATGGGAATGCACACATACTGAATCCCACATTTCACATGTGCACGCCTCGTACTGTACCATCCACCAATGTGTATAAAATGACCATGACTGTCTCATACCCATCTGCTGTACCTGTCACACCTCAATGCATCATGTGAACTTGGCACATATCCACAACCCAATTATTACAGTAGCTGGAAAACTGTCACTTGTGTGCATGAGCTGATATGAAAGCACAAGTAAGTAACAACACCATACAATGGGAGGGGAGTAGGGGAAACATGGCGGCAGCCGCTTGAGCTGCCGCAGCGCTCCGTTCGTGGGCTCCCGTTCGGGTAAAAAAAATATCACCGGGCTGAAGTACGAAGTATGAACACAGACAGAATATGCTACCAATTCCTCTTTCAGAGTAAAAAACGAAGCTTGCTTCCATACGATAAAACAAAAAAGAACAAGTGATTCATTACCTTCCCCCGCGCGGCCAGGGATCCCATGTGTTTGCAGGGGGCGTGCCTATCCGCTAAGGCTGCGGTGAATTCCCCGGCAGTTGAGGTTTCTCTATGTCGGCGTGAGGCACACTGGAGGTCTCCGCAGCAGTCATCTTTTTTTTCTGTGTGGAGCCTGGCCGCCCTGGAGCTCTGGCGGGGGCGTCGGACTCAGGCACTTCTTCCTGGGTGTCGTGGTGCAGCTGCATCCCCCGCCTTGGGGGTGGAGGATATCGGAGCTGCCACGGAGAACTCACTGGAAGATGAGCCGATTTCAGTTCAGGAGCAGGGTCAAGAAGGTGGAGGCTCCGGAGTAAACAGCAAGTATGGCGGTAAAGTGTCAGAAGGGCACTATAATTTGAGAGGTAATAAGCATAAAAGCAGCAAAAGCGAGATAAGGAAAGTAAAGAATAAGTGCACTCTAGACACCACGCTTTTGGTTGATGTTGGTTTAAGCTTACCTACGGCTTCATGTTTGGTTGAAACAGAGTCTGGGTTTAAACAGGTGGAATCTCCGGGGCATAGTAATAATATCTTTGATAAACCTACCACGAATAGCAAAAGGAAGCCCTCCTCTTATTTGACAGGCCAGGTTAAAGCAAAACGAGCTTATACATGTAAGTCTTCGAAAGGGTCCAAGGGTAAAAATTCTAGTTCTGTGTCAAACATTACGCCGTCATTGAGATCTTTCTTAAAAGTGGTTCCACAAGTGGTTTTACTGCCAGATAAAATCTCTCCCTTGGATAGTCTAAGAAAACCATTTATAGAGGCCACAGCCCTTGAGAGGGGAGGAAACACTGAGGCTACACCTATTAATAAGTGTACTTTGACTCATATGGCTCTATTAGAGGTTAATAGCGCTCTCCCCGGTAATTTGGACAAGCCACCAACTGAGGATACAGCTTTTGAAAGGGGAAGGGGCACGGAGGATTCGTCCAGTCATAGTAACACCATGACTAATATGACTAATATGGCCACAGGTGGAGGCGGTGAAGAAAGTTCCGTACATTTGGGCACTAGCGTGGGTGCTAGAATAGAGCGAGTGGTAGTTACAGAGAGTGGAGGTGTAGACTGCTGTCTGTACTTCGGACTACCCTCCACCTTTGGCCTTAGTCCTGGCACCCCCATTGGCTCCTCCTTTTTTGATGGCCCCTTTGTCTTTAACAGCCAGCTCAAGCTCACAAGTTGTGCGGCAAGGCTCGACACCATCAACATTACCACCATTACTAGCCGCATCAGCCACTTCAGCCACACTACCGGATCCAGATCCCCTGTCTAACGTGGGGGCGTCCAATAACAGTAACGCAGACTTGATTACCACATTGCAAGCTTCATTTCAGGGTATGTTTGCATCTTTGTCTGCAGATATTAAAAAGGGTTTTGAGACCTCAGCAGCTAATCAGGCGGATATCAGGTGTTTTTGCGAATCCCTGGATAGAAGATTAAGTGATCTCACACTAAGAACGGAGGTACTTGAGGACAGGGTAACCGGTATGTCCCTATATCTCGATGAAGCTAAGACCAATATTACCATGCTTAAGAAAGAAGATCAAATCCTAGCAGAAAGGATGGAGACGCTGGAGAATAATGCCCGAAGGAATAACCTCCGCATCTTGAATATCCCCGAGGATAAAGAAGGCTCGGACATTAAACAGTACGTTATCTCACTTCTGAAAGAAGCGCTGCGATTAGACCAATCAGAGGAAGAATTAGCTCAAGACATTCAACGCATCCATAGAGAGCCTTTTAGAAAAAATCCCCAAAGAACCAAGCCCAGAAAAGTTTTGGTTAACTTTCATACATATTCCCTTAAAGAAACCATCCTAAATCTCGCCCTAAAGCAGAAATCTGTCATTGCAAAGGGATTTAACTTCCAAATTCGATCTGATTTGTCCAGGGTAACTCTGGACAAAGAATGGGAGTTTGGGAAAAGGCTTGAGGCTTTCAGAAGATATGGTGCAGTGGCTCAACTAGTTTTCCCGGCAGCATTGAGAGTTATGTATAATAACAGCATGCATAATATTAGATCAGTGCAGGCAGCGGACGAGTTACTTCTGACTATAGGTAAGGAAAAGGGAGCGGCTAGCTAGCTGAAGCTTTCTCGAGTGGTTACCTAATAATGTTCAGCATTCCGTAAAAAAAAAAAAAAAGGGAATAAGAATAAGAAAAAGAAAAATTAAAAGAGAGAGATAAAGGGGAATGTAAGTGTATGAAGATCGAGAAGGAGTGGGAAACAGAAAAGAAAGGAAAAAAAAAAGTTGAAAAAACTAAGGAGAAACAGGGGAATAAAGTAAGGGAAAAAAATAAATATATATATATATAAATAAAGGAAAAAAAATGCTCGAAGTAAAAGTAGTGAAACATATAACACCTAAGAATCGTATTTTCTATTTTTCCTAATATATCATGGTTCATCCAGAGAGTGCACGTCACATTGGACAGATATATTTTTTTCCTCACTTCTATTTTTCTGACACTCTTTTTTCTCTCCTTGTTATTCTCTTATTATATTCCCGGTCAAAATTAAGATGGGAGTCCACGACAGAGTGCTATCTTCTGGTTTTTCCAGATAGATAGTACAAGGGTTTCCCAGGGGATGGGGGGGGTTGCGCATTGGGGGGGTCGCAGGGGGAACAATTAAAAAAGAGTCCTCATCTTCAGTGTATATTGGCTTTATACCTGAAGTTGTCATTGTTGTTCTCAAAAGGAGGTTTCCCTGTTCAATCCGTTCAATTCTTTCTCTATAGGGGCATACAGTGTATCGGTTCCTTTAAACCTGGGGGAGTCAAAAAAGTAAAGATGTGGAAACATCAGTTTAATGAGTAAATTAGTTATTCACTCCTGGAATACCAATGGTTTGCGAACAAGCCCGAGGAAAAACAACATAATGCAATATCTCTGAGATTCAACTGCGCAGATCATAGTACTCCAGGAGACACATTTGGCCGAGCCTGAAATACTGGTATTGGTTAAAAGGAATAGATGGATCGATATTTGTATAACCACGTCACAATTGACACACACTAGAGGTGTGGCAATCTTATTTAGAAAATCTATTAAAGCGAGACTGAATTCTAAATTGGTGGACCCTGGCGGTCGCTGGGCAATAGCGTCAGTTATAATATTTGGGTCTCCGATCACTATAGTGGGATACTACGGCCCTAATCAGGATGATCCCTCGGCTTTGAAGGTTCTTTTCTCACATCTGTATCTATTTCCCGATCCCGTTGTCTTAGCAGGGGATTTCAACATACTCCTGGATCCCTTAGTGGATAAATCACCTTCTAATAGAGCTAAAGTTCTATCTAGAACCAGGTCTTACCTGCAAGACAACATGAAGCAGTTAGGATATAATGACATCTGGAGATCAATGCCTGGAACACAAAGAGGAGTCACATTCCGAAATTACAGATTTCACCACCAATCTCGAATTGATTTTATTCTGATTAGCCAATCCTTAGTTAACTTGGTTAAATCGGTATCTCATTTACCATTTCATTTATCAGACCACGCAGCGATACTCTTAGATCTGGAAGGGTTTCCTAAGAGTCGATCAAGCAACTGGTCCTTTGATCGTTCATTATTGTCCTCACCTGATATCATCGATGCTCTTAAGGTAGAGGTCCAGTTTTTTCTGGATGAAAATATAGGTTCTGCCTCTCCTGGTGTTATATGGGATGCACTTAAAGCATTTTTAAGGGGTCACATAAATAATAAAGCTTCGTATAAGAATAAAGTTTATAGAGAAGCAGTGGCCTCCCTTGAATTGGAGTTGGCTAAACTCCAAATAGAAGTTGCTAGTCATCCAGATGCCCTCCCATCTACAGTAACTGAGTGGCAGAATAAAGCGACCATCTTAAAAGGAGAGCTAAGCTCAGTGTTAAATGCTAGGGTTTTAGAGAGATGGGAAGCCAGCAAACTGGCACATTTTGAGTATGGTGAGGGTGCCAGTAAACTGCTGGCCTTGAAGACGAAGACGGAGTTAGTTCGTAATAACATCAACTCAATTACGGCCGGTGGAATAACATTCTCCACTGATGCTGACATTAGGAGAACGCTTCGCGATTTCTTCAGTGAAATATACTGTGAGTATAAGAACGTTGAGTCAAAGCAGGCTGAGGATTGGCTGGCGGGTGTTTCCCTTCCATCACTGTCATTAGAACAAAGTAATAAGCTGGAAGATCCCATCTCACAGAAGGAGGTCAGGCTAGCAGTAGCCAGTAGTAAAAAAGGTACGGCGTCAGGCCCAGATGGTCTGCCATCTGAAATTTATAAAGCTCTGAATCCAATAATTCTCCCCTTATTGACGGAGTTATTTAATAAGATTCTTCTTGAAGGGATGCCCCCTCCTATATCATGGGATAGTGCCTCAATAACACTGATTTTAAAACCGGGAAAATCAGCAATGAGCTGTGGGTCTTATAGACCAATTTCCATCTTAAACACAGACTACAACATTTTTACAACTGTACTGGCAAATTGGTTGGGGGCAATAGCAACAAACATCTTGCATATAGTTCAAAAGGGCTTTGTAAGGGGGCGTCAGCTATATGAGCTGACCTATGACCTTATAGGTGCCATCGATATGGCGTTGCTTCCTCTTGCAGTGATGACCTTGGACGCCACCAGGCCTTCGATAGAGTTAACTGGGTTTACTTATCGGATGTCTTGGGAAAATTTAACATCGGTAAAAAATGTATGCGCGTAGTCAATCTTTTGTATAGGAATCGGTCAGCTTCAATACTCGTCAACGGAGAACTATCAGACCCATTTAACATCTCTCGGGGTACCCGCCAAGGCTGCCCCCTCTCCCCCCTTTTATTTGATCTGTATATAGAGCCTTTTGCTCAGCGGATTCGAGACAATAGTAACATCAAGTCTTTTGTATATGAAGGGTGGGAGAGGAAGGTAGCCTTATATGCGGACGATGTTCTCATTTTTACATCTGAATTACGGTCGGCTTTCCTGGAGGTAATTGCGTTGGCTGAGGAGTTCGGAGCCGTATCTGGCTACGAAGTTAATGCGGCCAAGTCAGATATAATGGTCTGGAATGATCCTGTGCCTGTGGCAGGGGTACAGCTAAGTCCAGTCTTGCGATATCTGGGCTTAAATATATACAAGGACATAAATGAGATAGTTCCAGCAAATTTCTCGCTCATTGCTAAAGAATGTCGTAGACTAATGAAATCATGGTCTTCACTCCCATTATCTTTATTAGGCAAATCCAATCTGGTTAAAAGGACGATCTTACCGAAAGTTACATTCTTATTTAACACCATCCCCCTTTTTTTTGAACCCTCAATGAGAGCCAAACCCCAAAGGGATATATGTTCTTTTATTTGGAATAATCGTAACCCTAGAATTGCCTGGAAGAAGATTAGGCGCCGTAGAGAGAAGGGAGGTTTAGCGGCGCCCGACCTACAGCTCTATGTGTGGGCCTTCCAGATGTCCCATGTCAGGATGTTATTAAAATCGCCGACAAACTCGGGATGTGGGCTTATGTTTGCAGCATTACTTAGAGGGGAAAAGGTTGCCGATCATGAATTTTTGTTTAAGTTTGGGGATCCCAAGTTTTAAAAAAAGTTAAACTGAAGGTGTTAAGAGATTCATGTAGAACATGGGCTAAACTTAGGCGTACTGTTAAAATTGACTGTTATTCCTGGAAGGCTCCATTATGGAATTCACCTGGGTCCCCGAGCTGGCTTTTGGATAGCCTTGCAGTACCACTACCAGAGGCAGGATTAGCAGTATGGGGGGATCTTTTTGTAGATGGTACCCTACTTCCGTGGGAGATATTGAGTCTAAAAATAGGGACTCGGTTCTCCAGGTTCAAATACCTACAAATACAAAGTTGGGCACACTCACAGATTTCTATTAAAGGTAGATTTCAACCAGGGGGTGATAGTACCTTACTGTCCCGATTAATAGATAAACCTCTATCTAAGAAGGAGGTTTCACTCTGGTACAATCTCCTATTGGACGGAATCGAGGGTGAGTTTCAGTTGCCTGATAAACTGTGGACCGCACATATTGCAAACATCAGTGTGGAGAACCTGTGGTTCGAATCCTTCAAGACCATGTGGAACATTGTGAAACCATCTTGGCTACGCCGAAACCACTTGTTCACACTACATAGGGCCTACTATTCGCCCCGCGTTTATCGAAGTTCTCGGATAATCCTGTTTCATGCCCTAAATGCGGCTTGGTAGAAGCTTTAGATGTACACATGTTCCTAGATTGCCCACTTTTATCACCCTTTTGGAACTCAGTTTGCCTATCACTTTCCATCTCCCTGGGTTCCCAAGTTACATTATGTCTTGCTCTTGTTATTTTTGGTGTTTCTCCAGAATTTCATGGGCCGGCAAAAAATTTACCTTTTTTTGGTATTTTGCTGGCCAGGAGGGAAATATGTAGGAAATGGAATGATCCGCTACCTCCTACCTTACTTGATTGGCGTACCTCTGTGCTACAAACATCGAAGCTAGACCTTCTAAGATCTGGAAATTCGCGCAAGACAAATTTCTGGAGATTATTAGACTGGTAATGATTTTTTTTTTGATCTTGGGGTTTTTTTGTTTTTTTTTTCCTCAAGGTCCAATGATTACGCTGCTTGACACCTTTTTCTCACGTTTGACTATACCCACCAAAGTTGAATCGGTATAAGAATGGGTATATGAACGTAGCATGTGGCCCTGACGGTTGTTCCAAAGTAGCTTAGTTGGAGTCTGACATCACTTACTGAGGGGCAATTTGGGCGGCCCTTCTGAGAGCCCCTACCAGTCTATCTGTGACAGTAAGTTTAGCTCTACATGCTTCTAGTTGGTCCCCAAGGGCGAAATATGAGGACACAAAAAGAAAAAAAAAAAAAGAAAAAAAAACCACCATACAGTGAGACAAGCCTTGCCAAGGTCAGCACTGACCCACAACACCTTGCTTTGTTACACATTATTGATACCAGCTTAACACTGTGAAGCATCATCAACCATCAAATGCATAAGTGACATGGCAGGGACCACCGACCAATGTGCGTCACACATAACGTGCGTCCACCTGTGGATTATATGAAATAATGGCATTGTGTGCCCAATGATGTGCCCTTAACCATGTTGCTGCTGTGTACTGATGCAGTTTTCACGATGGACATTGGCATTGCATGTGCATGGAGACATGGGTAGATAGCGGTGGGCATGCTCCGCCACCCAAACCGCGGTAGCTACCGCATGGCCACAGCGGTGTGACACCATAACTACCCCCTTCACAAGTGCGGTACCCATTGGCATTGAGACATGGGTAGATGGCGGTGGACTTGCTCCGCCACCCAAATCGCGGTAGCTACCGCATGGCCACGGCGGTGTGACACCAGCACCACCCCTTCACAAGTGCGGTAGCCATTGGTATGGAGACATGGCTAGATGGCGGTGGGCATGCTCCGCCACCCAAATCGCGGTAGTTACTGCATGGCCACGGCACCACCCCATTCACAAGTGCGGTAGCCATTAGCATGGAGACATGGCTAGATGGCGGTGGGCATGCTCTGCCACCCAAATTGCAGTAGCTACCGTATGGCCACGGCGGTGTGACACCAGCACTACCCCCTTCACAAGTGCGGTAGCCATTGGCATGGAGACATGGGTAGATGGCGATGGGCATGCTCTGCCACCCAAATCGCGGTAGCTACCGCATGGCCACGGCGGTGTAACACCAGCACCACCCCCTTCACTAGTGCGGTAGCCATTGGCATGAAGACATGGCTAGATGGCGGTGGGTATGCTCCGCCACCCAAATCGCGGTAGCTACCACATGGCCATGGCGGTGTGACACCAGCACCACCCCCTTCACAAGTGCGGTAGCCATTGGCATGGAGACATGGCTAGATGGCGGTGGGCATGCTCTGCCACCCAAATCGCGGTAGCTACTGCTTGGCCAAGGCGGAGTGATACCAGCACCACCCCTTCACAAGTGCAGTAGCCATTGGCATGGAGACATGGCTAGATGGCGGTGGGCATGCTCCGCCACCTAAATCGCGGCAGCTACCGCATGGCCACGGCGGTGTGACACCAGCACCACCCCGTTCACAAGTGCGGTAGCCATTGGCATGGAGACGTGGCTAGATGGTACCCAAATCGCGGTAGCTACCGCATGGCCACGGCGGTGTAACACCAGCACCACCCCCTTCACTAGTGCGGTAGCCATTGGCATGAAGACATGGCTAGATGGCGGTGGGCATGCTCCGCCACCCAAATCGCGGTAGCTACTGCTTGGCCAAGGCGGAGTGATACCAGCACCACCCCTTCACAAGTGCGGTAGCCATTGGCATGGAGACATGGGTAGATGGCGGTGGGCATGCTCCGCCACCCAAATCGCGGTAGCTACCTCATGGCCATGGCGGTGTGACACCAGCACCACCCCGTTCACAAGTGCGGTAGCCATTGGCATGGAGACATGGCTAGATGGTACCCAAATCGCGGTAGCTACTGCATGGCCACGGCAGTGTGACACCAGCACCACCCCCTCACAAATGCAGTAGCCATTGGCATAGAGACATGGCTAGATGGCGGTGGGCATGCTCCGCCACCCAAATCGCGGTAGCTACCGCATGGCCACGGCGGTTTGACACCAGCACCACCCCCTGCACAAGTGCTGTAGCCATTGGCATGGAGACATGGGTAGATGGCGGTGGGCATGCTCAGCCACCCAAATCGTGGTAGCTACCGCATGGCCACGGCGGTGCGACACCGCCATGGAGAATTGCCTACAGCCAATGGGAGCAATGATTGTGGTGGCATGATGCAGGTTTGAAAATCGCGGAAGGCGTGCTCCGCCACCGCAGTGGGGGTCATTGGATGTGTTTGAACGATGCACCATCGCGGTAGCGCCCCCGGCCCCCTGCGGTGCATCACCGCCATGGAGCATTGCCTACAGCCAAAGGGAGGCATGATTGTGGTGGCATGGTGCAGTTTTAAAAATCGCAGAGGGTGTGCTCCGCCACCGCGGTGGCGGTCATTGGATGAGTTTGAACGATGCACCATCGCGGTAGCGCACCCCAGACCCCTGCGGTGCATCAATGCCATGGAGCATTGCCTACAGCAAATGGGAGTGATGATTGCAGTGGCATGATGCAGTTTGGAAAATCGCGGAAGGCGTGCTCCGCCACCGCGGAGGCAGTCATTGGATGCATTTGAATGAGGCATACCTGGACAACCAATTGTTGCAGCTTTGCACCTTACAATCGACCCCAGGGGGCTATAAATCTGTGAGAGTGAGCCTCTACTTTCCACTGCTCACAGAGTCTGCTGCCTGGGACTCTCTTCTGCTGCTGCCTCAAGTGCCTGCTGCCTGGGACACTCTCCTGCTGCTGCCTCAAGTGTCTGCTGCCTGGGACCCCTAACCACTCACTTCCACCACAGGTGTTCCATGTCCACAGGGATGGCAAGGACAGAAAAGATCTGTGCCAGTCCATTCACAAGCGAGAAGCTGGAGTTCCTAGTGGACGAGATGCTGGCACAGTACCCAAGGCTGTATGGTGGCCCCAATGTAGTGGTAAGTCATCATTAAGGGGGCTGGAGGGCAGGGGGGGTGTCAGACATGTAGTTGTGCTGCTGCAGTATATGCCTGAGGGTGTGGGGTTGTGTCATACACTGACAAACAAGCTGTCTCCAGGGCGAGGGAGTGTGTGTGTCCCACTGTCACAGTTTTCCCTGCTTGCAGTTGTATGTGTGAGTGGAGTGTGTTACATTGTCAGCCATACAGAGCCACAGGATGTTGGACATGTAGGTGCCAGGACAGTAATTGCTCGGGTGAATGTTTCTGTGTACCCCTGTTGTCCGACTCAGTGTGAACCCAGAGACTAGGCCCAGTGCCTGCCCACCCAAACGACAACACACCACCAAACTTACATGTCCTTGCTCCTGTTCATTCACACTGAATAGAAGAAATGCACCATCTCAGCCCTGTATAATTGCACACAAACACACTTCTGTAGATGCCTATTATGTTGTTGAGTCCATGTGCCCGAGGCATACACATTACAAACACATATGTTCACAGGACATGCTCATTGAATGCTGCCCAGTCATCCACGCAGTGCTTCTAGACACAGACACAGGTAGATATGTGAGGTATGTAGTGGGCAGATATGCATGGGACTGGTGATGTCTGCAAGCCACTGAGGGGGTACAGTGCAGTCATCCAGCATGTGTGTAAGATTATCAGGGACCCTCTACGCCCTCATTTATGCATGCAATCACATCTGTTTGGCCCATTCAGAGTGCCCTTGTGAGGTGTCCCCCATTTTGGGATGGATGCAGATTACAATAGGTCCTGAGTCTGTGTCTTGCTACTGTACTGATAGATGTTGGTACATGACACTGTGTAACTGGTCATTTACCCTTCTTTTAACCCATACCTGCAGCTCAAGGTACACCAGCGTAAGGCCTTGTGGAGGGCCACTGCAGCAAAGGTGCGAGAACTGGGGGTATGCAACCGACGACGCACCCACTGCCACAAGAGGTGGGATGACATCAGCCGGCTTGCAAAGAACGTGGCAGAGATGACATTGGGGCTGCTACCACGCACTGGGTGTTTGGCACGGCGCAACATCACACCACTGATGGTCCGGATATTGGCAGTGACTAATCCGGAGCTGGATGCACGTCTGAAGAAGCATCGCCAGCAAGGCTGGGGTGAGTATTTGTTTAGGGTGACTCTGGCTGGGAGTGGATGCATGTGTACAGGGCCTGTGGCAGCGGTGGCCCATGTGATGTTTGTTTGGTGGTGCTGTGCTGTGTCATGTGAGTGGCTGCTGGGATGTGTGCCAGTGTCAGGCATTGGGCCAAACCACCCTTACAAAGCTGATCCTCCCTGCTTTGCTTTCTCATAGCCAGATGTGTTAGGGTCTACATGGTCATTCAGCATTGGGATAGTGTGGGGAATCTATTAGGGGGTGAACAGCAGGGTCCACTATCTGAGTGTGACGTCATGTATGACTACTTTGCATGCACCATGATCAGAGAGGCCCACACATCTGACAACAAGGTGCCCCAGAGTACCACATGGTGCTTGGTATGGCCTACTTAGAATTGTGGACTGTCATGTCCTAATAGGTGTGTGTGTTATCCCCTCCTGTTCCCTGAAGGTCTGTCAGTGGCAATGAGTGTTGTCCCCACATCATGTCCCTAGGTGTGGGCAGGGCAAGTTGTGTGTCTGGTACATTTCATCCATGGGCAGGGTGTTGTGCTGTGTGGCATAGAACTTGGCTCAGTCATGGCAGATATTCAAGGTTACATGCACTGTTGTGGTCTACGTAGTGTGTTGCTGCAATGTGATTGCAGGGTGTGGTGGTCACCATGTTTATTTGGGCGTCTCCTGTACTGCATCGTTTGGATTGCTCTGTCCTGATGATGACACTAACACAACCCTGCATCTTTCTCTCATGCAGAATTGTCAGTGGACACGGAGGAGCGAGAGCCGGAAACCAGTGGTGGAGAGAGTAGCACCACAGATGCACTGGAGGCCAGTGACACAGAGCTCACCAGCGCATCTGAGGGGGACTGTAGTGTGCAGGAGGAATCCGTGGCTGAGACACAGAGTACTACATCATCTGAGCCCAGCGGTGATGCATCCATGTTGGCAGGCACAGGGGATGGGCAATCTGCAACATCATCTACCACACAGCGGCCAGTGCCCAGCCCCCATCCACTTCATCTGGTGCTGCCCGTGTCTGTGTCAGTAAGAGGGGACGAGTTACATTCACACCTGGCACCGCTGAGCCTGCACCTGTCCCCCCTGCTGCCCAGAGTGCAGAGTTTGTAGAGCTCCTGCGCCAGCTTTGTGTGGGCCAGACCACCCTGCTCAATGCCTTCAGTGACCATGACAAGTAATTAGGCCAGGGGGTTGCCCACATGGAGGGCATACACTCTGACGTGGGTGGGCTACATCGTACAGTCCAGGCTTTGTCATTCTCAGTGACGTCTGCCCTTCAACAGGCACATGCTCCCATTGCTGCTCAGGTGCCTTTGTCCACCCCCCAGTCAGTGGCCACATCAGATGACAGTGACCACGGTTTGCATGCGCCACAGACACGATACAGCATAAAGGAGCACGCAGCAGACACAACCCAAGCGGTCCCGTCCACAGAAACCATCCCCACAGAAGAGCAGAGCCAGCCCAGAATGCAAGTGTGTTGCTGGTCAGGGAAGGGTACAGTCAAACACACTCACTGTGCAGCTTCTCATGTCCTGACTCCACATTTCTCCCTGGCAACTTAAATTGTCATTCACTGCTGTGCTGTACTCTCACCTGTGCCATGGAAACTGGCCCTGTTGCTCGGCTGTGTTGTACTCTCCCCTGTGCCATGGACACTGGCCCTGTTACTCTGCTGTGTTGGAGTCTCACCTGTGCAGCCTCTCATGTACATGCTGTGCCACCTGCCCTGGACACTGGCCCTGTTTTTCTGCTGAGTTATACTCTCCCCTGTGCCATGGACACTGGCCCTGGTGCTCTGCTGTGTTGGAGTCTCCCCTGTGCCATGTACCCTGGCCCTGTTGCTGTGCTGTGTTGGAGTCTCACCTGTGCAGCCTCTCATGTACTTGCTTTGCCACCTGCCATGGACACAGGCCATGTTGCTCTGCTGTGTTGTACTCTCCCCTGTGCCATGGACACTGACCTTGTTGCTCTACTGTGTTGGAGTCTCCCCTGTGCCATGGCCACTGGCCCTGTTGCTCTAATGCGTTGGAGTCTCCCCTGTGACATGGACACTGGCCCTGTTGCTCTGCTGTGTTGGAGTCTCACCTGTGCAGCCTCTCATGTACCTGCTGTGCCACCTGCCATGGACACTGGCCCTGTTGCTCTGCTGTGTTGTACTCTCCCCAGTGCCATGGACACTGGCCCTGTTGCTCTGCCATGTTGGAGTCCCCCCTGTGCCATGGACACTGGCCCTGTTTCTCTGCTGTGTTGGAATCTCCCATGTGCCATGGACACTGGCCCTGTTGCTATGCTGTGTTGTACTCTCCCCTGTGCCATGGACACTGGCCCTGTTGCTCTGCTGTGTTGGAGTCTCCCCTGTGCCGTGGACACTGGCCCTGTTGCTCTGCTGTGTTGGAGTCTCCCCTGTGCAGCCTCTCATGTACTTGCTGTGCCACCTGCAATGGACACTGGCCTTCCTGTTCGGAGTTTGCCTGTGCAGATTATCTTGCATATGATCAGCATTTTGTGCCTTGCTCTTGTCTACTGTTGTTCTACTGTCACATCTGTGCAATATGTGAATAAAGACAGTTACTCCTGTTGTGTGTTTTGTCAGTGTCCTTGCTGATTACAATTATTTTTGTGTTGCATTTGGTTGCCTGTGCCCCATCCTCTATTTGTCACTTCAACATTCCCAAGCTCTTTGCACGCATCACATTTTGAAACAGGGGTGACAGGTTCTTCAGTCCATTCAGACACTGATACGTGTGTTATCTGAGTTGGCTCTTTTGCCTGTCATGCAGTTCTCTTTTTAGTGGTTAGCTATAGTTGGCTACGTTGTTGCCATGTCAGCTTGGGATACACTGCCAGCACAGGGTGTGATGCTGTGCACAAGTTTGCATGCAGGCTGGGCAATGTCATGATGTATGTGTGTTATTCCTGTATATGTGCCCAGCTGTGTATGTGTATGGTCATTTTGTGTTGGCCCTTTGTCCTTGTCCCCTGTCCTACATTAGATGTGTGCTCTTGGGTGGTGAAGAGGTGTGCAGTGTGAAGGGTGTGACTTTGTAGTGGTTGTGGATGTGTGTGTGCCCCTGGATTGTGATAGACACACGTGTGTCACCCAGGACTTGTGTGCCTGTTGTTTTGTTTCTCCTGCCCTGTGTAAATGATTGTATGCATCTTGTTTGAGTCGTCTGTTGTGCAGTGTGTTGGTGTGTCCATGCTTTTCTGTTTGACTCATCCTTGTTGTTTTGGTCACTTATGAGTG
Source organism: Lissotriton helveticus (assembly GCF_964261635.1). Classification (NCBI taxonomy): domain Eukaryota; kingdom Metazoa; phylum Chordata; class Amphibia; order Caudata; family Salamandridae; genus Lissotriton; species Lissotriton helveticus. Next base: position 877,228,877 of record NC_136071.1, on the reverse strand, counting down.
TGCAATGTGTGTGACTTGCACATCAGTGTTGTGTTTGTATGATCATCAATGTGTCTTGAGTGTGTTTGTGTAGACTGTGTGGCCCTGCTGCTCCTCACTGGCCTTGTGTTTGTATTTGTCATTCATTGCAGGCACACGGTGCCTTTTCTCCTCCTGTATGGCATGGTGTGTGTGCTGTATGCCATCACCTATGTGTGCCACTTGTGCCTAGCCATTGTGGGTCTGCACTCCCTCTATTTGTGTATGGTACACCCCTTACATGTCGACTACTGACATGCTAGTCAGTTGGCTTGGATGTCAGCTGTCCCCTTGGTTTACATGTCTATGTGCCTCCCCATCACTTCATTTGTGACACTGTGCCTTGTAGTGCAGTTCTTGGGCCAAGAGTGATGTACCACTCTGGACATTGCCCCAATGGTTTATGTGTGATGTTCTTGAGCTATTTATCAGTGTGGATTGCTTATGTGCACTTCAGATGTGTGTGCTGGCAAGTGCTCTGGTGAAGATGGTTCTGCTCTTGTATCCCAGAGTGGTGCATCCTGTTATTGTTGTGCTGTATGTATGTGTGTTGGCTGTGGTGTTGCTTCACTTCCTGTGTGTGCTGTTGTATGTTTGCTGTGCTGATTTGTGGTGTGTGTGTTGAGGTTGTATCAGTGATGTCTGTGTGTAGCTGTTATGCTTGGTGTGCACAGACTGCTTGTTGTGCATACAGTGCTGTGTGTATGTGAGCTTGGCATTGCCTGATGTGCATCACCTGATGTCCTGTGGTGTTTGTTGATTTTTGCTTTCATGTGCATGTGTGGTTGATTTGTTGTGGCAGTGTAGTTCTGTGCATGTGCACTTCTTGTGTGATTTGTGGTATGTTGTGTGTGTTTTGTTGTTGAGTGATGATGTTGTGCACTCATGTTGTGTTTGTGCTCACATTGCCTTTCCACAGTTTGGCTGACAGGGTATGTATGTTTGTGTTGGGGTTCTGTGTGTGTTCCTGTGGTGTTTGTGTGTTGTTTTTGGGCAGGCATCTGTTCAGGCTTCCCTGTGTGTGTGTTCTGCTTGTGGCTACACCCAGGGTGTGTGGTTGTTTGTGTGTATATGTGCTGGGAAGTATTGTCAGCCTTCAGCGTGTGAGGTACTGGTGTGGTGTGTTCCTTTGTCAGCCACTACTGCAGTGGCTGTTTCCCTGGTTGTTTGTTGTGTGGTGCAGGGTGTGTATTGTGCTTGCTTGTTGCTATGCTTGTTTCTTGTTGCTGTGCATGGGGGTGCACAGGATGGGCACCTGGCTTGTGACTTGATGGGGTGTGTTGATGTGTGGTTGGGGGTGGTGTGGCCCTGCCTTCTGCATTGTGCGCATGTGTTGACCGCGGCGGTGACGTGACCGGGAACGAAACGTTGCTGCTAGTTCGCGGTCGATGTGTGTCCTGGATGCAGAGGGGTGACTTGGTGGCAGGTGGGTCATGTGTGGGTGCCCTTGTGAATGTGTTGTGACCCCCAGCAGGGAGTCTGTTATGGTTTAGGACGCTGTGTCAGCCCATGTGCTGTGTGTTGTATTTGTGTATTTGCGTACCTGCGGTGGCCCATTTGATGGTAGTGCTGCAGCAGGTACATCACCGGATGCATATGTAGGGCTGGGTCCATGGCGTTTATGAGCTGGTGGAGAGGACCGGGTCTGTGCTATCGCGATCCGCTGTCGAGTTTCCGCCATCTCTGTTTGGGCGGTGTCTCCGCTGCGGTGCATCTGCCTGTTTGGGCCATCGTAATTTGTGGAGCGGGCGGACGTCATTCCGCACAGCGATGGGTCTCCATTGGCTCCCACCGCCACGGTGATGGGCACACTTTGATGGCAGTGCGCGACGCTCAGCGGCGGACGGGAAATGACCCATGTTTTGCTGTACTAATATGGCGGACATGAGTACCGCTGTTCGCGGGCGGTAAAAGGCGTTTTTCTGCCCCGCCAGCACCTAATGAACCCCTTTGTTTATATTGTATATATATGTATCACTTCTTAAAGTAGAGAATACAAATATGAACTTAAATCCAGCCAATATAAACTCACATCCAGCATTATTAAATGTGGCTTGCAAACCAATATTACCATGTTACCATGAAAGGAATGAGTATAAGTCTTTGAATTCTATCTTTTTGCTATTGGTGTGGAAAACTCAAATCCAGCAAATATAAACTCACATCCAGCATTGTTAAATGTGGCTTTCAACCCAGTATTATCATGTTACCACGAAAGGAATGAGTAAAAGTCTTTGAATTCTATCTTTTTGCTATTGGTGTGGAAAGATTTAGGGCGTATAAGAAGCTATATATTATATTGCACAACCTAGGTGTTCATGGAAGAAAGATTAATCAAACTTTGCCTGAACCTAATACTCTCGCAGAAGGTGTTGAGGAACAGGATCTGGATATGTGCAGTTAAATTGAATGAAACTGGAATCTTAATTTGGAGCTAAGATATACGTGGTTCTTGAAAGACATACATTGTTCAATAGAATGCAGAGTGCAGAGTAAGTGTGAGAGTAAAACAAATTACATTGAAGCTCTGCAGGGTTTAAGTACATTGTGTGCCTTTGAATCTTTGAATAATTTGTTAACTCAGGATCAACTTGTGTGTTGCACTAATAATTCTCGCTTTCAAGAGAAACTCCTGACTAAGAACCCAATTTCCAGGAAGCAATAGAGATGGCTAAGCCCGTTGAACATACAGCTATTTGCATAAAAGAGACGAGGTATCAATCCAATCAAATAGCCGAAATAAAGGTAGAAAAAATGGATAATGAAGTTTGCAAAGTGAATAATATGCCTGATAGTAGAAAAAAAATAGAAAGTAGAATTAGCAATCTTAAATGTTTCATTAGTAATCACTTGGTGAATAATGTAAATCACCAAGCTAGGAATGTGAATTACAAGAGATGCAACAAAAAGGGGCATTTTGTGAAGGTTTGCAAATAAAGTGGAAATAAACACGTCAAAGGTTCTGAGGAAGAAAGATAAGAAGTAAGAAAAGTTGTCTTTTAGGTAAAGGAAATAGACAGTCAATCCCTCCAGTTACTCAGAATGTAGCATCTATATAGATAGAGAAACGGGAACATTTTTTGCAATCTTGTACTCGTCCTTGACTTCAAATATTGCGATAGAATATGAAGCACTATCATCACACAATGACACAATGGCAATCTGGTGTGTCCATAAATCAGGCCATCATAGTCAGTACTACATGGCAAAACTGAGATGCAAGACGGAAGGGTACTCTTTTCTGAGGGTCTAAGTTGCTTTCTTCCTCTCCTTCTCAGTAAATCCACCAGCGGTGAAAAATACAGATGATGACCTCTCACACTAGACAATGATGAGCTTTGTGAGAAGAAGGTAGGCTCATGTCATTACTTGACTGTACCTCTAGAATGCCACTCGGCATCCCATTCCATCAACCATGACTCACAGTTGTCAGTTGGCTTTCATATCTGCAATAAGATATTCTCTTGTTCATAGTATTTCACCTGCAACATATACCAATGTACCGAGCATCACCCGTCTGTGTTGCCTGACATTCTCCCTAAGGCTGTGTTTTCACACAATAAGGTGCCTATGCACTGTAAAAGATGGCCATAGCATCTGACAAAAGTTCTTATGTGTCTTACATAAAACCTACATAATACCCAGAGGCAGGCGCAAGCTTTCTATCTTCACCAGCAACGATAGCAGCATCCTCAAACATTAACTCAAATAACAAGCGATCACATAAAATCTCTTATGGGAACCCATTCTGAGGGCACTTGGAGGAGAAGAACCCTAGCAGTGGGGAATCAAGATCCATTTTATAAGGTCCACACCACATGTGAGTCTGAACAAGATGTAGCTCTTTTTCTGTGTGTGGTGTTTCGAAATCTTACAGAAGGTGCAGGGAAGAAAAGCACCACTACTAATCCAAGCAAATGTTGAGTGTGAGAGCAGAGGTTAAGGGGTCCATTAGGATGGCGGGCGGATTGCCCCCGCCAGGCTGGCGGTAGCCACTGCCAGCCTGGCGGGGTCAATCCGCCCGCCATCCTTCCCTGTATTCCCCCCGCCATATTAGTATGGCGGGGGGACCACGGCGGAAGAAAACACCGCCCGCCACTTTTCCGCCCCGGTCGCCTTGCGGCCGGGGCGAAAAATGTTTAATAAGGTGGCGGTGTCTATTAGACACCGCCAGCCATATTACGATGGCAAGAGTGCAATGCATTTCCGTGGCGGCAATGCCGCCACGGAAAGGCAGGCGGTCTTCACTCTGGGGGCCCCCTGCGGGCCCCCAGAGTGAAGGTGAGTGGAGGGGTGCACACGGGGGTTACCTTTGGTACCCCCTTCATTTTCATTTCCAAAGCGGCAGGCACCACGCGGTGCCTGCCGCTTTGCAAATTAAAATACTGTGATGTATTGTCAGCATTGTGGCGGGCGGTGCAGAGAGCACCGACCGCCACAATGCTGAGAATACAGGATGTGTCCGCCACTGTGTCGGGCACATCCTAATGGCACCCCTGGGACCCCCGCCCTTAAGGCGGGCGGTCCCGTTTTCCGATAGGGTGGCGGGCGGGCAAAACCCGCCCGCCATCCTAATGTGCCCCTAAGTGTGAAAAAACAGTTAGGTAGGGTGGTCTGTGCCATAACAAATTGCCAACAAGAGCTACTTTTTTGATTTTTGGCTCCCTGTTTCTGACCTGTTTTTGTTGGTTTTATGACTCTGGGCACCTAACCACTGCTGATCAGTGCTAAAGTGCATAGGCTCTCCCGGTAAATTGTTATGGTGGATTGGTATTTCCATGATTGGGTATTTGATCTACTACTAAGTCCCTAGTACAGTGCACTGTGTGTGCCAATGGCCTGTAAATCAAAGGCTGCTAGTGGGCCTGCAGCACTGATTGTGCCACGCACACAAGCAGCCTTTCAAAGTTAACTCAGAACTCCCACTGTGCCACAGTGTCTGTGCGCAGTTTGGTACTGCAATATCGATGTGGCAAGTGCACCCACATGCCAGTCCTTAACCTTCCCTTTTTTTACATGTGTGTCACCTCTAAGGTATCCCCAAGGTACCCATGTGGGCAGGGTGCAGTGTATGGGAAAGGTAGGACATGCCCTTATATATGTGACATGTCCTGTTAGTGAAATACAGCCAATTACGTGTTTCACTATCTGTCCAACAGGATAGAATGTGAGTTTATTTATAACATCTTATAAATAAAACTTCCCATTGGGACAAGTTTAGTATGCTTGAACTCAGAATATAAAAATGCACCTTTTAGTAAAGATGATTTTTATATTGTGTATTTGAAAAATCACTTTTAGAAAGTGGGTATTTTCTTGCTTAGCCATCCGGTGTGCCTCTGCTCGTTTGTGGATTGACTGTCTGGCTTTTGGAGTGACAGGTGCTGAGGATGTGCATTCTCTCAGACAGCCACAGGGGATGGGTGTTGATGTCTGTCCTGGATTTCCTAAACGAGTTTGGGCTGGCTGAATAGACCTGGACTGCATGCAGAGTAGGGGGGGGATTCTTTTCAGAACTGAATGGACCTGGTCCGCCATTAACAATGCTTTCTCGACTTCCTGCCGGGCAGCTGCACTTGAGAGTACAGTTGTTTTCAGCATCGCGGTATCCCTGGACGGAGCTACCGACTCGAAAGAACTGGGTTTTATGGATATTTCTACAAGTTTATGGTGTTCTTGCAAACTGAATATTTTTCAGAACTGTGCTGTGGATTTTTGTCGTTTTGGGTCTTGTTTGGTTTAGATAAAGAATTGCTTATTTTTCTAAACTGGTGTGGTGTCCATTTGTAGTGTTTTGACTGTGTCACTGTATGCACGCACAAATGCTTTACACACTGCCTCTGTGCCAAGCTACCAAGGGGGTGAGCAGGGGTTATTTTAGAAGGGTTCACTGATAGAATATTGATGCTAAAAACATCGATGTAAAAAACTATTGAAAGAAATATGTAGAATGCAACAGATAAGTACAAAAATATCAAATCAAAAATATTGAAGTTAAAAATATGAATAAAATAAAATAATATATATTAAATATATAAAATGTTAATATTATCTTTAACAAAACGAATTAAATGTAATATACATTTTACCTGAATAAAAAAATAAACTTAATTAAAAAAATATAAACACACAAACATAATAATTTATAGATATACATATATTTACTTTAAAATAATATATTAACTATTATCTTTCTTTAGTTTTTAAACTTTCAAATTATATAAAAATAAAATATATGCATATATAAATAATTTAATATAAAAACATTTTAAAATTAATTAATACATTAGACTATTAAAAAAAATTAAATCGTACATTTCGCAATAAAATAAATACAACGGTAGGGAAAATGTTGGATAGCGAAATAATTAAATTTACTATTCCAACTCCAGTGATTGCAACAGTAGGGAAAGTGATGGATAGCGGAGGGGCAAAAATTACTATTCCCACTAAAAAGCGTGCAACAGTAGAGAGAGTGTTGGATAGCGGAGGGGTAAAAATTACTATTCCCACTCCAAAGAGTACAACAGTAGGGAAAGTGCTGGATAGCGGAGGGGTAAAATTATTATTCCCACCTCAATGAGTGCAACAGTAAGGAATGAACTGGATAGCAGAGGGGTAAAACTTACTTTTCCCACTCAAGAGAGTACAACAGTAGGGAAAGTATTGGATATCGGAGGGGTAAAAATTACTATGTCCACTCCAGTGAGTGCAACAGTAGGGAAAGTTCTGAATAACAAAGGGGTAACAATTACTATTCCCTTTCCAATGAGGGCAACAGTAGGGAAAGTGCTGAATAGTGGAGGGGTAAACATTACTCTAAGGAGTACAATAGTGGGGAAAGTGCTGGACAGCGGAGAGGTAAGAATTATTATTCCCGCTCTAGTGAGTGCAACAATAGAGAAAGTGCTGGATAGCATAGAGGTAAAAAGTATTAGTCCCGCTCCAATGAGTGCAAAAGTAGGCAAAGTGCTGGATAGAGAAGGGTAAAAATTACTATTCCCACTCCAATGAGCGCAAAAAAAGGGAAAGTGCTGGATAGCGGAGGGGTAATAATTAATATTCCCAATCAGTGAGTGCAACAGTAGGGAAAGTGTGGATAGCAGAGAAACAAAAATTACTAATGACATTTAACCAATTGAAAACAATTAAATAATCTTAAAAATAAATAAACAATATTTTAAAAATATATGAATAAATATATGATTGTATTTATTAAACATATAAAAAGAACACATTATAATACATATTACATATAACAAAAAGGTATAAATATTTTATAAAATAAATTAAATACATTTATAAACAATATTTTTTTAAATGAGCAAATATGGAAAGAAATTATTTTAAACCTAAATATTTATTTTATTTCCTACCCTATAACACCAGACCAATACAAAGGACTTCAACATTTTTATTCACATTTATTTCCATCATTAACATAATTAATAATGAATTTAATAAATAATATTAATAAAAAAAGATAATAAACATTCATTGAGTACACATTCTTTGACACTATAATATCCACAAAACACACCTAAAATTAATTACACAATTACCATCATTGATTGCTAATTAATTAATTAAAAGTAATTAACAACTATTTAATAAATAATCAATAAAAAATAAATTACTTCCCACCATTCCCTCCATTTACACCTATAAACACAAACACACGCACCTAAAATTAATTACACAATTACCATAATTATTAATGAATGAATTAAAATCAAGTAACAACTAATTAATAGATCATCAATAAAAAACAAATTACTTCCCACCCTTCCCACCATTTACACCTATTAACACCACAACACACACCTAAAATAATTACACACTTCTCATCATTATTAACTAATTAATTAAAATAAATTGACTACAAACTATTAAATAATTAATAATAAATTAATTTACACATTTACCACTATAACATCTCAATTAAACAAATTTTAGTAAATAAAAATAATCAATATATTCTATACATTTAAATTACTTCCCACCCTATTCCCCTTTAAACCCACAACCTGCTACGGAAATAAAAATGCAAATTTCACATAAAAGAAATAATAACTACTAAAATTTTAACACATATAATAAAAATACAAATAATTCTTATACAAAAAACAAACATCACACACATATCAAATATATACTAACATATATATCATTGATAAAAAAATCTATATTTTTATCAACTATATTTTTGCAAACGATATTAAACACTTAGATATTTTTTAAATCAATATTACTTACCTAAAATCAATATTCTTGATCACGAGAATTTGTCTGTCAATATTCCTGACCCACGATATTTTTCGAACGAAATTTGTGCAATTCGATATTTTTTACTCGATATTCTATCTCTGCACCTTTAGAAGTGTATCCCCCGTACCCTGACTAGGAAGAAGGGTCCCTACTCGGACAAAGGTGCAAACCATTGCCAACTAGGGACCTCCAGTCTAACAATATCCATACACACACACACACACTCACACACATGCACACACGCACACACCCACCCACACACACTGAACACAAAGGCAGCGTGGAAGTTAAAAAAAAAATATTTTATTAGTCATCCAGACTCACAGTAAAGTTGTATCGCAGATAATTAGCCTAAAAAAATTCAACGTTTTCTTTAAAGGATAAGACCTGTACATAAATAATATTGCACATTATTGGAACAGATCATCATGTCTGGCTAGAACATCATTATCTCAAGAAAATATATCTTAACAGTGAACATCTTCACAACCTCCCACTCTCCGCCCGAGTCGCTTAAAGGAAACTCCCCCTCATACCATACATCCCAAGTCAGCCTCCGTCTCACTGATTGTATGTATCAACTACATTCTCGGATTGCGGTTGTCCCCAGACAATGCCACCACCCCGAGTCAGCTAGGTCATCTTGAGTCATCGATATCTCTTGCGAGGTGGGGACTTCTCTCATGGGAATTTCTGTAATCATGCTAGACGATGCGAGGTCTTCCAACTTTTCATCCCTCCTAACTCGCCTCATGCGGATTAGCTCCGCTGTAGCCCCTTCCTGCAGATCTTTAGCCCAACTCTGTCATGGGGGGCACTGAGCTCATCCATTTGATTGCAATTCTCCATTTGGCTAATACCAATTCCAACTGGAGGAACCTCCTCGTAAGTTTTTTCCCTTTAGGTCTAGGGAGAAGTCCTAGAAGTATCTCCCTTACCGTAGTATGTCAGGGTACTACACCCAGTAATCTTGTTTAGGCTAGCCAGCACCGACCTCCAGAATACCACCATTTCTGGACAGTCCCATGACATAAGTAAGAAATGGGCATCCCCATAGCTGCACCTGGGACAGTGACCAGGGCGCTCCAGGAAAATTTTAAGATGGACTCGTGGAGTCATGTAAGTCTGATAGACAATGTTGAATTGGTTGAGCTTAAATCTGGCGTTGGAGCTGATTTGCTTGACCCCCTCATTCACCCTCTTCCATTCCACTTCAGTTAGAGGTTCATCATTATCGGGTCCCATTTAGCCTGTATTAAAAGGAGGTCAGTAGTAATGTACCCCCTGAGCACCCTATAGATGTGTCTACACGCCCACCAATGTCAAGAGAGCCTGTAATGTGGGGGATATGGGCGGCTCCTATGGAAACGTCGGACACATTTTGCGGGCCATCCCTGAGATTTTTTCATATTGAAGGCACTGCCCCCTTCCCAACTCAAACATTGTTTCCGTTTCCTCCCTTGTGAGGAATTGCTGGCCAGAATACAAATCCCCCATCAGACGGCAACCTCCCTCCATCTATTTTGTTAAGGACATTGTATGACTTATACGTTTAAACTGTACCACTGCCCACAGAGGGGCCTCCGGGGCATAAGGCGCCCACTTCACCACACATTTGATTGCAGATTTCCATGTTATGGCCACATGTCGAACAATGTACGGGAGTTGTTCGGGCACCCTCAAACCCAACATGAGGAGATCAGGGAGAGGAGTCCCCTGATGAGTGCCCTCCAGTAATCGCTTTTCCCAATTATCGTTTTCGTCCAGCCAGTGTATTGCATGCTGAAGCTATGTTGCCTTGTAATAGAGGCTCAGGCGGGGGACCTCCAGTCCCCCTAGTTCCCATATCCTCTGCAGTGTGTCTAATTTAACCCTTTTCCTTTTGGATTCCCATAGTAATTCTATCAGTAGGTGGTCTAATTGTCGAAAATATGCCTGTAGTATCAGGTAGCGTACTTCATCCCTGTCCCACCGCACTTCTACCAGGGCCAGCTTGTCCTCCTCCTTTTCCACCTGGCATCCCATGGGAAAGAATTTAGACTTCCCCGGATTAAGACTCAAACCCAATATTTCTCCAAAGCCGTCAGTTCCCTAAGGAGCACAGGTACTGCCTCATCTGGATGACGAAGATACACCAGTGTGTCATCAGCATACATTGACACCACATGGGTGACAGCTCCCAACTGAATCCCACGTCGTTCCATCTTGTTCCTGAGGGTGATAGCCAGGGGCTCCATTGCAAGGGCAAATAGGAGTGGCGACATGGGACAGCCCTGACGAGTACCCCTCTGGTGCTCGAAGCTATCGGACACCTGATCACGAAGGTGAACCCAAACCCTCGGTCTAGTGTAGAGAAGTTTGAACCATCTGTTATATTTTTCTACCAACCCCATCCTACCAAACACCATCCACATGTATTCCCATTCGACCAAGTCGAAAGCATGTTTGATATCCAGGAGACACAGGGCTCAACCTTCCTCCCCCAGGCTCGGCATTTCCATATGTGCGCAATCCTGCGCCAATTATGTGTGGTATTTTGCCTGGGGATAAACCTGGCCTGGTCCGGGCAAACCAGTCGGACGCATATTGCAGAAGACGTGCGGCCAGCAAGATTTCTTAGCATTTTCTCATCCAAATTCAGGAGGGAAATGGGTCTATGTGAGCCCGGGGAGAGGGGACCTCTCTCTGGCTTAAGGATCATGGACATTAGTGCTTTCATCATGGTGTCTGGAAGTACCCCCCCGTGTCAGGGTTTCAGTGTACACCTCTAGGAGGTGATCCACCAGCTGCTGAGCAAATGTTTTATAAAACTCTGCTGGGAGTCCGGTGCTCCCAGGGCACTTCTCTGATTTCATCTTCTTGACTGATGTGAGTACTTCTTCCCTAGTAATTGGTGCTCCTAGGGTCTCAGCTTCATCTAACCCATTGAGAACGTCTTGCTGTACACCTGGCCTAATCTGGGAGTCAGTTGAGCATGTCTGTTGTAAGTGAGTCACGAGTTCCTTTAGAAGTGCGTCCTGCATGTGCAGCACAGTCCCCAAATTGTTACGAAGCTGTAATACAGATGTGTGTTCTGTCCCCGTCCTAAGCAATCTGGCTAATAATGATCCTGATCTATCCCCCTCCATACGTAGTCTCTGTTTGTAGGCAGTGTACCAATGTTTCTTCAATCTGGAACAGGCCTCCAGCAATACCCCACAAACCCTCGTCCATTCAGCCATATCCGCTGGAGCTCTGTACATATCTTTATCTAGTTTCTTTATCTGTTTTTCAAAAGAGTCAATGTCGGTACTGAGCTGATGTTGGACCCAATATGTGGTCCTCATGCAGACCCCTCTAATAACTAACTTCATGGCTTAGTACTCTGTGGCTCCAGTAGCTGTCAAACCCCAATTCTCCCCAAAATAATGTTGCAAGCCTCTGCTACAGTCTGCCTATATGGCGGATCCATGAGCGCCTCTGCTTGGAGTCGCCACAATGGGATGGCCGGTCAGCCCGTTCCGCTAGTCAAGGTCAATAGTAGTGGTGCATGATCATACAAGTAAGTAGGAAATAGCCACTGTTGCGGCAGAAAGACCGGCTGAGAGGCAGCAGTGGTCAATTCGGGAGAAAGTATTAACCACAGGGGTAAAACAAGAAAACACCCTTGTTCTGAGGTGGGGTTGCGTGCCCTCCACCCATCCCTTAGCTGCTCGCCCTGGAGAATAGCCTCAAGGAATCTTAACAAGCAGGGTTTAGTATTCTCTCTATGGGGCTCTCTATCTAAATCTCCGTCAAAGACACAAGTAAGTCTCTGAAGAGGAGGATCTCAGCACCCTTATACAGTGTCGCTGCCTTAAGAACCTCTGGAAAGAAGTCAGGGCAGTCTAAGTTAGGTGCATAAACAATCATGATACACATTTCCCTTTCTTCCCATCTAAAAAACAATACAACGTAATGCCCCTCATGGTCCATGACATGATAAAGGTGTTGAAACGGGACCCCCAGCGCCACCCACACCAGCGCCCAATGCGCAAAGCCAGAATATGAGGTGGCATATATCTGACCCCGCCATCTTATCTGTAAGCTCGTTATTGTGTTTCCCCATATACGGATTTCTTGGAGTCCAGCTATTGCTATTGTACATCTCTTTAGGAAGGCATGTAATCTACAAAGTTTTTTTCTAAGCCAGCCATTCCCTAAACATTTCAATTAAGAACCTTTAATGTTTGCAGTACCATAATAGTTTGGTGATGAGTGTCTAAAGAATGTCCACCCTGTCCCGGAGAGTTCGTCTTGTCGACCCGGTAGACTGTGTGACATAGTGTAATTCTGTGCGACCTGCAAGTTTCCCCAACAAACTTTAAAAAAATAAACAATCCCATTCCCCTCCCTTCCAATGGGCAGTGGTATGAATTTCAATGTACATCTTACAATCCACAGGAAAACCCCCTCACACTGCCCCATACCCCCCTTCCTTGTACACATTTCAACATCAGCTTGACTGTTCCCAGTGCAAAGGCCCTTGTCCTGCCTTGTCCGAGATACAAATGGTAATGTCAATCAAGTGCTGTGCTAGCGAACCGGCTATGATGGGGTGCGAGATTGCTCTCAAACTCCCCCGACGGGCCTGGACTCTGGTGGGGGGGCGCCCTTACTCCAGCGGCAGCCCATGTCATTATCATGACTAACTATCAACCTGGCCCTTGGTCTGTGCAGTCTAACTAAGTGGAGTAGGATAGAAAAAATAGAGAGGCCAGGAGGCCATCCATATGACCTCATATTGCGAGTCTTCTAGGACCCCCAACAGCAGTTAGCGGCGCAGCCTCTCAAGGTCTCCTACACACCAGGTATACAAAAGGACTTATATGTACAGTTCTAGTTTTGTTATCTCGCGTGCCGAGTTCAATCTTGATCACTGCCTGAGCCCCCAGCTCCAACCTCAATCTCCAGTGACAGTTCCATTGAGTCCGGCAAAATCTCTGAATCCGAGGCCTGCAACATGCCGCCCAGGAGAAATGTGATGCTGCCCGGGCTCGATGTCCTTTTGTGCAGTATTGAATCTGTTGCATAGACAGCCTACGGCCCTTCTGGGCAGACCCTGCCGAAACCGTTCCAGTGGAGACTGTGGAAGGGACCAGACGACTCCCCTTTGAGGCCCTGGTATACAACCAGTCTCTAGCCTCCTCCGCTGAAAAGAAAAACAGGGCGCGGCCCTCACTCTCCAGACGTAGATTTCCAGGGAACATAAGACTGTATTTTAAATGTAATCTTTCAGTCTCCGTTAAACTACTACAAAGGTCTTTCTTTGTCATTGACCCTTTGGGTGTAGTCCAGGTACACTGTTGAGGAGCGACCGGCAAAGAAAATTCACCGTCCACTGCGAGAGAGATGGAGGATCAAATCCCTGTCCCTATAATTAAGTAACTTTGCAATAATTGCTCGGGAAGTGCTCTAGGTCTAGGAGGGGCCATCAATGCTCTATGCGCACGTTCGTTTCTGAGAAACTTCGGCAGCTGGTTGCAAGCTATTTCGTGAACAATCCAGTCCTCCAGGAATAGTTCCACGAGGGGCCGTCCAATTTTTCAGGAAATCCAACAAATCTCAGGTTCCCTCTCCTTGACCTTCCTTCTGAATCCTCTACCCTATCATCCAGTTTTATCACTTGTCTATTCAAATCCACCACCATGGCACTGAGGTTTTTTATTTCCTCCTTTAGGGCATCTGTGTCTTTTTTAGTGACCAAATGGGTTTGAGACAGTGTAGAACAGCATTTTTAGCTCTGCAATTTATAGATAATTAACATTTTATAAAGCTAATTTTATCATTTTTAAAATGTACAGTGAACTGCAGACAAACTATTCTTATTTATGCTTTTTAACTTAAATGAAATCGTTGTGGCTGCAGTTACTGAACTCTGTGCCATCATGTAATTAGTAAGTACATTTTACCCCAAGCTATTTTTTTATTTATGTGTGATTGAAATTTTCTTAAATGTATGCTTTTATGATTTTATCATAAAAGTCGAATAAAGCTTGTTCTGATTCTGATTCAATGACTGACACCCTGTCTGAAACTTTCCGAAGGTCACACCTTAGTAAATTAACGTCTATGGCCACAGCGTCTATCTTCCGAACCAAGTCGTACCTGCTAATGGAGTCATACAATATCTTGTGGGGCCCTTCCTAGCAAAGGGGCCTCCAGAGTGCCACACCCAAAATTTTAAATCCCACCAATGTTTGGCCTCTCACGCTTGGTTTACGCTGCTCTTGCTTGGCTTCTGCAGCGTAGTCTCTCCACCAGGTATTCCGTAAGGGGATCAGCACCATAAGGCCCCTAGATGTATCACCCCCGGGCACCTCTCCTCAACGTTCCTGGTTCGGTCCCTTTTCTGACCCCCGTCAGTGGTGGCCTGCTCTGAGTTTGCATGTGTGAGAGACCACAATTGTGGCCCCGGCCCACTCTCCTCCACTCAAGGTTCTTTCGGGCCTCCGGCGTATAGACAGTCCACACAACAGTGGCAACCCTCCTTCTATAATCAGGCAATCTTGTTTGTGATCTCCCAGGGCAGATTACCAGGGAATCCCCTCACTAAGTCCCCCCACTCTCGCAGGATTCAGCCAGGGGGCACATACACCCCCGCTCCACGATGTTACACTGTCCTCGAAGGCCAGCACCACCAGTCAGGCAGGGTTGCGCCTGGGTCTGGGCAGCTCGTCAGCAGGCCTCAGCAGTAATCTGGCCTTTTCTTATCTGCCTCAGTGCCCTCAATGATTTCCAGCACTGTCGGTCCTCCTCGGATTTCAAGAGAGGGAGGAACACGCCGCTTGTGCTCCCCAGCTCCCTAAGGCTCCTATGGCACCAACTTCTGAGGCTTCAAGCAACGGGGAATCCAGGTCTTACAGACCCTTTGCTGCGATTCTCTTCATTTGGCGCCTCTTACTGAACTCCGTCTGTGTGGCACGCGCCCGCTCCACTCATCTTCTTTGATTGTTCCCGGGCAGGAGCCGTCCCCAGCCGGGCCCGCAGGGCGATCTCACCTCCCAATAAGGGTCCAACAAGGTCTCCAGGCTCGCCTTTACAGACCGGCCACTCTGCTTCATACAAAATGGCACAAGCCCCTCTGCAGGACTGGGGCTCCGTTCCGATGCTCAAGGGGTCCTGCGCTGTCTTCGTCGGTCGGAAGGCGCAAGGAGGTCTCGCGGGTTCTGTGAGACCAATTATTTCACTGTCACAGGCCAGGATACCGCAGGATGTTTAATTTCTTTAAGACGCCGCTCAGAGCTCTCTGGAATCAAGTCCACGCTGCCATGATGTCAAGCCATGCCCCCCACAGCGTGGAAGTTATTGAGTTAAGTTATGAATCCATAGAATCTTTGAGACAGACCATCTGGGAGAGAGGACTTGTAGTCAAGTTGCATCCTCAACAGACATTGCACTGAATAGGTTTAGAGAGAGCACAAGGGGGGTTTGGGGAGCAGCCCAATTTTGAAAGGTAGCCCAAAGTTATGTATTGGGGGTTAGTGCCAGCCACCATTTTAGGTTCTGTTGACCTCGTGGCTGGGAGCGCTGTAGGACAGGTTTTTTCTGGCGCGCTTTTGGTTGTTTTTCTGGTGGTTTATTAGCGTTGCAAATTTGTGGAGTTATTGCAGCGAGGACGTTCGAGTACTGGAAGCAATCCGCCTGCTTAGCGAAGTAGGGCGAATGGACTTATTGGTGGGCCCTCAGGGCGGGGCGCGCCCGGTGAGGCGCGCGTTCACTGGCGTGGCGGCAGCCGTTCTGGCCTGCTTGCCACCATGCAAAACAGCGAGAGTGCAGGTGAGGAGCCAGGGTCGCGCGGATGCCGGGGGCGCGGCCCTGGTGGTTGATGGCAGCGGTGAGGGGGGCGGAGTAGCGGGCAGGCAAAAGTCACGGCGGGGACCGCTGTCGGCGTCTCCCTGAATGCGGCAGGAGGCGGGCCGCGGTGCTCCGAAGTGGACCGCGTGGGCCTCTGTACGAGTGGCCGGGGGCCTGGGTGAGGCAGTGCAGCACACGGCGTGGGGAGGTGCGAGGAGCGTCTCCCCGCTGTGGGAGCTCATGGTTTCTGGTCGCTCCAATCAGTCGGGAGTGGCCTCGAAGGGGTGGGTGGGGCCCTGGAAGGTGGTTGTTGCAAGAGGGAGGACCGGGAGGAGAGGAGGGAGGGGGTTGCGTTCGGTGGAGTGCGAGAGGCCAAGGGGGCATGCAGGGAGAAGAGAGAGCCCATCTCCACCCCGGGAAGGGTTGGCACAGGACAGGGCAAGGGGGAGGCAGGGGGCCCCTAAGGGGAGGGGGTTAGAGGAGAGGCCTCTGTTGGCCACAGATGGATGGGGGGGGCAGAGGTGGCGGCAAGGGAGCGGGGGGCAGAGGAAGGGTGTAAGGTGGATAAGGTAGTGGCGGGGTCTGGGGGTTGTGGGGGCGGGCGGGTAGAGGTTGGGAGGATGTCCCCATTGCTGTTAGATTCAGACGACAGCAAGAGGGACTTGGAGGGGATGGATGTTTTCGACTCCTGGGCGGAAGGGGTCCGGGAGGTGCTGGGGCCGGTTGGGGGCACGGCACTGAGAGATGTGGGGGTGGCGGGCCCTCTTGGCGGAAGGGAATACGGGGGTTGGAGGAGAGGGGGCTGGGGGTAGTGGGAGGGCGGGATTGGACAGTTGGGGGGCCTTATCAGATGAGGGGGGCAGGGGTAGGGGGTCTGGCTTGGAGCGAGGATGAGGAGGGCGGGGGTGGGGAGATGGGTCAGGAGGCGGTCGGTGGGGCGTGGGTGGTTGACGCGCAGGGGGCGGGGGGCATTATGGAGGCGGTGGCGAGGCTCAGTTTGAAGGACCCAGCACACCAGACCTACCATTTCTCTCTTTATGGGAAGCTCTGCGTTGATTGATTTTTTTGTTTTTAACTGATTTCACATGCTGTAGCTTTAACTCTCACTCTCTGTCGAACTAGAACTATTTAAGGGTTCTGATTGACCCTATAGGATTCTAGAATTAGCTCATTCTGGTTCCTCCCTTGATATCTGTCTGCCCAAAGTTATGGCTTCACTATCCCAACACATTGCACCAGCCATTCCAGCTCTATTAAATTGGCGCCATCCCCTCTGAGTGGCAGGCAGCCCATGTCCTACCAATCTGTTATGGTTCTGTGTTACAGGTGGGGTCCCCAGACAAGAGATACACATAGAACATCACTCACCCCATTTACATATCACTGTATGTATGGGAAGCAAGTGTGAATTCCGACTGCATCAGCAAAAACAGGGGAAAGAACCACAACTCCAAGAAAACTATTGGATTTGTAAAAGAAAGGCATTTCCTGAGTGCAGACACTTGATTGGCGATGGGATATAAACCCCTACCATAGAACAGACCAGTTCTTGACAATCCTTTCTGGCTACCAAGCTCGGCACTTGAATTTGCTCAGCTGCTCTGTTATGGTAAATATGTCTCCCCGTGAACCTCCTTGTTTTCTATGCAGTTCCAGGAGGGGTGTGTGGCGCATGGCCCTCAGCGGCAGAGTTTCTTGTGGTGCGACTGTTTATGGGCCGTGTTCTGGCACCCGGTGCTTCGCGAAGGCAACCGGACACATTCTCAAAGCTGGAATCTTCTTTTCCCTGCTCAAGTATTTCACGCTGGCAACAGTGGATTGGAGATCTCGCTCTCTAGTCAGACGCGGAACCATGCCTGCTTCAGGGACCAGAGTTGACAGAGAAAGCAGGTCAGGCTGAGTAGTAGTGTGCAGGCTTTTAGTCAGCATCTCTGCCCTCTTGAGAGCAAGATGGTCAAGCTGATCTCAGTGTCTGGCTGAACAAGGCAGGTTCATTCTATGCAGGGCAGTGTGCTGCCTGAGTCCAGTAGCAAAGTCTCTTCTCGGTCTATTGCAATAAAGTCCTTGCAATTAGATGGAAGGCAGCTAAAGGTTTGATCTTCGGTCTTCACCTTCATTCATACATGTGTGCATAGCTCCTGGAAGTACAGGTGAACACTGGCAATCCTAGAGGGGCTAGCTTACAGCCAGCCATCGGGGCAGTTTATCCATTTCAACTACTGAGCCAAATTCAAAGCTACCCCCACGTGTTTGGAGGAATGAATAACAGCACAGATTCTCCTTTGAGTTGACCAGGCTCCTTAATAACTATTAGTAGGTGAAACTGGTACTTTCTGTTTGCGGAATCCATGCAGACAGAGTTTGCTCTAGGTGTACATCAAAGGATATGGGGGGATCCAAGTCTTTCTGTGAGGGGGGTGCACCTTGCCAAGCCTTCGTTCCACATTGAGCAATTGGTGCTTTCTGGCCAAGTCACACATTGACGTGCTGGAATTGATTCATGTCCTCTGCTTGAAGATTTAAGTCAGGGACTCCAATTGGTGCCACAGAAAATTGCAAGGGAGTAGAGCACCCTACACGTTGATGTTCTACATACACACAGAGGGGACTCCAACAGGGTTACCCAAACCCATATGTTACCCAGGCACTCTCAGACACAATTGACATACACTCACGGGGCCAGGGCGTGACAAACCAAACTGATTTCCCAGGGAGAGAGAGGGCAGTGTCCCACATAGGTTTCAAGTAAACAGGTTTGCGCCCCACTATTACAGTCGCAACCGTTAGCTATGTCATCGCCTAGTCAATAGAACAACAGTGACCCATACTAAAAGGATTTCCACTTTGGGTGGACCAGAACAACCAGAGAGCTTGGTGTGGTACTGGTGAGCAACACACCACAGCCAAATAGAGCACTACTAAGGGGACGCATGACAACATGGGTCTCAGACACCGGAAAACATCTGAGCCCTCATTACATCACGTATATGGTAATTCTGCTCCGCATAGGTTTCGTAATGTAATGGGGCGAATTTACAATGCAGTACATTTTCATGTGAATTTACCATTGTCATGTGGTAGATCTGATGCATTGCAGTTCATATGCAAGTTAACCCCCATTGCACGGGAAATTACTGTGAAGAAAGGACTTGTATGGTCAGTAATACCGTTTAGCTGCTGCTGCAGCCAAAGCCTCATCCAACTTTACCATACAGATTTACTGATTAGTAAAACCGTATGGTAAAGTTGGATGAGGCTTTGGCTGCAGCAGCAGCTAAACGGTATTCCCTGTTTTCCGTGTTCCATTACAGACCGTACAAGTCCGCTCTCCACATTAATTTCCCATGCAATGGGGGTTAACTTGCATATGAACTGCACCACGTCAGATCTACCACATGGCAATAGTAAATTCACATGAAAATGTACTGCGCTGTAAATTCGCCCAGGTTCAATGTAACTTGGAAATTCAGCCATTATGTCTACCTGAATAATAAATAACATTGGGGGCAAGAGACTTTGGGCTAACAACCAGCTTTGCCACCTTATTTGTATCATCACACTGATCTTTATCCCCACACACTACCATTGCCCCTTCATCCATCCATACATCTAGCCATCCATTTGAGCACTGACCTACCAATCGAATACTTCATGCACTGACTCATCAAATCATCCATGCGTTCAGTTACTCACCCATCTTGAGCTCAGTTACTCTCCTCTGTGATGCCCCTTTCTTATACACTGCTTCCCAAACTGCCCCAAGTTCACCGTGCAGCTCTGACCCTACACATGGACCCACACGTATGTTTGCACACACCTATTCAACTCCTCATTCATCAGTCCTCTCATTCTCTTATCTGGGCACACTTTCACTCACACATTCATCTGTTTATAAACAGTGTGCACCCGTCCAACCAATGAATCATTCTCAGATTCATCCACTCACCAGTTCACAAAACCACCCATCAAAAAAACGATGGAGAAACAGGTTCACTCACAAGCCAGACCTATTCACTTGGATCATTTATTAGGTCTTGCCTAGGCAGCGCATGTGCTGTCTCTCTGAGACATAAAGTAATCTATATTTTGAGTGAAAATCCGCCTATTGGCAGCTAATATGTCCTGCTGCTTGCCATTTGTTTAACGTTGGCATACCTTGTGTTAGCTGGGTTTTTACTGGCTGTTGATCCGATACTGATTTCCATTTAGTCTGGAAGCAGCAGCGCCTAAGTTCTGTTTTCATCTGCTTTTCTATTTGATGCATGTTTCAGGAGAACTTTGTTTTACGTTTTTGGCAGCCCAGCATGCTGAGTTGCAGTTAATGGTTTTGTTTTTTAACATAGATTCCTTCCTGTGCACTCTTTATTGCATGGCCCACTTATTGCCACGAGAACTAGACACACAAACAGGGCTGACGTTGAAGTAAAGTGAAAGACACGCTCCGGGACCACCCAACACTTCAGCTGTGAGTCCTAAACTACAGCACTACCTCTTATCATGGCTTCCACCCACCCCGTTGCAAACTTTCTTTGTACCTCATCTATTTACGATCACATTGTGCAGCAAGTGGCGCCATGATGTACTTCTTTAAGTAGCAAACTGAGGTTTTGCATCGGTAATCATCCCAAATGAACTGCTCTCCGGAATAAAGAGTTCTGCGCGGTTGGGGACAGATACAGAGCTCCAGTGTGCTCTTGATATTTTGTATATTATTTCGCTGGAAAGATATTCTGTTCATGCTTGACCACTTGTTGCCTCCGTAAGCATTCGTGTAAAATCATTTCAAGTGAAGGCAGCTGTTGCATTGCTGCATCCCCAAGCCTCGAAAGTTTGGCGATCAAAATAATATCATTTTGGCAATCTTTATAATTCCTTTAAAGTGTCTGTGCTCTCCGGTTGTGAGTTGTAAATTTATGACATAACCATATTTTTGTCTACTCATGGTTTAATGTTTGAGACTACTGTCTATTTAATTACACGTTTTCACTTTTTTGAACTTGCATTTCTTTATAATTAAATTCACATTTCATTACTGTTGCCAGTGTGTTCTTGTTTTTCTTTGTGGTACTTTTGTAATCTGTTTTTCCTGCTCTTCAGTTCAGCATTTTCTTTTTAAAGTGGTTTGCTTTTCAGCTGAGCTTTTATCAAAATATGTTGTGGCTTCCAAGACCTCAGATTATATTTTATATATTGTTTTTATCAGATGCGTCTCTACGAAACATTTTCCTTTTGTACAGTTTTTTTTAACGCAAAAATATTCCTTGTGGGGAGATAGTTCAGCAGGTTCTGCGTTCATTGCGAAGAACTGACGCCACGTGCATTTTGCACATTGACATTAAAGTTCGCCCTGCTCCGTTTTTCAGTCTCGAGGCTTGTTCTTCAAGAGGGTTAGATGGGCAATGATGCGGTTTGTTTGTGCTTATAGGTGCGGGAGCCAGATGCTCTCTTGTAGTGGGGCAGGACATCGTCTTTGAATAGCAAACAGATACAATGTTTCAGGGAAGATGGTCATTCACAGTATCAGCAGATCACTACGACGTATTAACACAGGAAGGAAAAGTGTTCAGCGAGCACTTCGGTAAAGTCAGGGCACAGGACAGCTGCAGGATAAGATTTTTGAAATCTCTCCTTACAGCAGAGACACAGAGACCTCTCTGATGTGTAGTGAGACTATTGGAAAACAGTTTTTCAAGCACACTTAACATGAAAGTGCAACATTAACAATAAACAAGCATTTGCAATGCAACAGGTCTCGCATTTACGCGATTTTGAGCTATTGGCTTTGTAAATGACTATGCCTTTTACTTATGTTTTGGTTTTTGAAAAATAAATACAATGCCAACAGCCTAAACTCGCATAAATGCGAGACCTATTGCATTGTAAATGCTTGTTTATTTACTAGTTTGTTTGGTGAGATATTGCTCTGTTTTACACCTTTTTTTTAAAAACATGATTTGTCCTGGAGTCAACATCGTCCTTAAAAGTTGGTTAGATCTCTTACCTGTTGCTAACAGTGCAGAAGCGAAACAGTGTGTTGTACCTGTATTTAACAATGCACAAGTGTAATAGTGTGCTGCCCTTGTGACTAACAATGAACGAGGACAGCTTGTTGTACCTGTGTCTAACAATGAAAAATGGCAGCAGTGTGCTGTACCTTTGTCTAGCAAACAAAGAAGTGCAGCAGTGTGTTTTACCTGTTTCTAATTCTTTTTGTAACAGTGCAGAAGTGCAGTAATGTGTTTTACCTTTATTTATTAGTGCACAAGTGTAGCAGTGCGTTATACCTGCTTCTAACAGTGCGGAGGTGCCCTATTGCGTTATACCTGCTTCTAACTGTGCAGCAGTTTTGTATACCTACACCTAACAGTGCAGAAGCACAGCAGGGTGTTGTACCTGCTTCTAACAGTGCAGACATGCATCAGTGTGTGGTACCTGCATGTAACAGTGCAGAAGCACTGCAGTGTGTTGTATTTGTTTCTTGCAATGCAGAAGTGCATCATGTTGTACCTGCTTCTAACAGTGCAGAAGTGCAGCAGGGTGTTGTACCTGCTTCTAACAGTGCAGACATGCATCAGTGTGTGGTACCTGCATGTAACAGTGCAGAAGCACTGCAGTGTGTTGTATTTGTTTCTTGCAATGCAGAAGTGCATCATGTTGTACCTGCTTCTAACAGTGCAGAAGTGCAGCAGGGTGTTGTACCTGCTTCTAACAGTGCAGAAGTGCAATCAATCAATCAGGGCAGGGGCGGCTGGTGACATTTGAAAGTGGTGGGGGCGTAAACTAATTTGCATATTGCACCGCAGCGAGCACAGCGAGCGAGCGCAGCGAGCACAGCGAGCGAGCGCAGCGAGAGAGCCCGAACCACCTTGCATCCATCCATACATCATTCATGCATTCACCCATCCATCCATCCACCCACCCATCCTGCATCCATACATTATTCATTCATTCATTCATCCACCCATCCATCCATCAATTCTGCATCCATCATTCATTCATGCATCCACCCATCCATCCTGCATCCATCATTCATTCATGCATCCACCCATCCATCCATCCTGCATCCATTCCTGCATCCATTCATCCATTCACCCATCCATTCATCCATCCATCCATCCTGCATCCATCAATCATTCATGCATCCATCCTGCATCCATCATTCATTCATGCATCCACCCATCCACCATCCATCCTGCATCCATTCATCCATTCACCCATCCATTCATCCATCCATCCATCCTGCATCCATCATTCATTCATGCATCCATCCACCCATCCATCCTGCATCCATCATTCATTCATGCATTCACCCATCCATCCACCCATCCATCATCCACCATTCATTCATGCATCCACCCATCCACCCATCCTGCATCCATCATCCATCCATCCATCCACCCATCCATCCTGCATCCTTTCCTGCATCCATTCACCCATCCATTCATCCATCCATCCATCCTGCATCCATCATTCATTCATGCATCCACCCATCCATCCACCCATCCATCATCCACCATTCATTCATGCATCCACCCATCCACCCATCCTGCATCCATCATCCATCCATCCACCCATCCATCCTGCATCCTTTCCTGCATCCATTCACCCATCCATTCATCCATCCATCCATCCTGCATCCATCATTCATTCATGCATCCACCCATCTGTATGCGTGTAGTTACACGCATACAGATGGGTGACGTAAATGCTATTTCATCAGAAACCCACATTCTTTTTCTGTTTTATTTTAAGTTCCGTGATTTATTGAAGTGTAAATCTTTGCTCAAACTGAGCCCTATTTGTCTTGGTAAATCGGGCAGACTCCTGCTTATAAAGTCCAATAAGAGTAACAAGGTGAATGAATAAAATGGCTTTGACAAGAGTGTGAACATCCTTCCGACTACAGCGTGACAGTGATAACCGGCCTCAATTCATACGTCTGATTTCCACCTGAACTTCTTTTCTTGCTTTGCTCTCTGAAGCAGTTCACTGCCGACCACATTTTTAATCCCATTGAATGCTACTTTTCACGATGAAACAATAAGACTTCGAGTTTAAATATGTGCCAATTCTTCTGACACAAATCTATACATTCCCCTCCCATTTCACGATTATTTACAATAAGAGGCTCGAACCTGGTTTCCCAGCACCAAAGTCGGCCGCGCTAACCGTCAGGATTGGCTGGGGGGGCACCATGACTCCTCGCCCAGTCCCCCTGTGTAACCCCGGGGACTGCGGCCCGCCCCCAGGTCCTCTCTCTAAGGGGAAATGCACAGGGAATCAATCTGCGCATGCGCGAACATGATTCTGCCCATAAATCAACTTGCGCAGATGCAGCAGGCCCATCCCCCCCCCCCCCCCCTCCGCACGGAAAAGTCGGGTGTCTCCCGGATTCCCGGGCGGCAGGTAGCGAGCAAGATTATTTCAGTATTTGTTGTATTTGTATTTTCGTGACGACGCGGTGGGTCCATGGGGCTTAGTGGGGCTACGCCCCTACGCCCCAATGGACGCACCGCGCCTGAATCAGGGTACTTGTAAAGCGCGCTACATACCCGTGAGGGTCTCAAGGCGCTGAGGGGAGGGGGGTGCCGCCACTGCTCGAAGAGCCAGGTCTTGAGGAGTCTTCTGAAGGCAAGTAGGTCTTGGGTCTGGCGTAGATGGGTTGGGAGGGTGTTCCAGGTTTTGGCGGCGAGGTAAGAGAAGGATCTGCCGCCGGCGGTCGTACGTTGGATGTGCGGGACATCTGCGAGGGCGAGGCTGGAGGAGCGGAGCTGGCGGGTGGGGGTGTAGAAGCTGAGTCTGCTGTTCAGGTAGGCTGGTCCGGCGTTGTGGAGTGCTTCGTGTGCGTGGGTGAGGAGCTTGAAGGTGATCCTCTTGTCGATGGTGAGCCAGTGCAGGTCTCTCAGGAGGGGGGTGATGTGACTGCGGTTGGGGGCGTTGACGATCAGTCGGGCGGAGGCGTTTTGGATGCGTTGTAGCCACCGTTGGTGTTTGGCTGGGATTCCTGCATAGAGTGCGTTGCCGTAGTCCAGTCTGCTGCTGACGAGGGCCTGTGTCACTGTTCTTCTTGTTTTGGTCCGGCAGAGCAAGCGTAGGGTGTTGTAGCAGGAGGAGGAGACGGCGTTGACTTGCTTGGACATGGAGAGGGAGGAGTCGAGGATGAATCCTAGGTTGCGTGCGTGGTCGGTTGGTGTCGGTGCTGTCCCTAGAGCGGTCGGCCACCAGGATTCGTCCCAGGCTGTGGGGGTGGGTCCGAGGATGAGGACCTCCGTCTTGTCCGAGTTCATTTCTAGACGGCTGCTCCTCATCCAGTCGGCGATGGCGTTCATGCCCTCGTGAATGTTGGTTTTGGTGGTGTGGGGGTCCTTGGTGAGGGAGAGGATGAGCTGGGTGTCCTCGGCGTAGGAGATGATGTTGAGGTTGTGGTGGCGGGCCACTTGTGCAAGGGGGGCCATGTAGATGTTGAACAGTGTCGGGCTGAGGGATGAGCCCTGGGGACGCCGCAGATGATGTCGGTGGCTTCTGACCGGAAAGGTGGGAGGCGGACTGTCTGGGTTCTGCCGGAGAGGAATGACATGGTCCAGTCAAGGGCCTTCTCTTGGATTCCGGCTTCTTGGAGGCGTGTCTTTAGGGTGCGGTGGCAGACCGTGTCGAATGCGGCTGACAGGTCCAGGAGGATGAGGGCTGATGTTTCGCCATTGTCCAGTTGGCGTCTGATGTCGTCTGTGGCGGTGATGAGGGCTGTCTCGGTGCTGTGGTTTTGTCTGAATCCGGATTGGGACGGGTCCAGGATGTTGTTGTCTTCGAGGTGGCGGGTCAGTTGAATGTTGAAGATTTTCTCGATGACCTTTGCCGGGAACGGGAGCAGGGAGATGGGTCGGAAGTACTTGAGGTCCTTGGGGTCCGCCTTGGGCTTTTTGATGAGGGCGTTGATTTCGGCCTGCTCCAGCTTTCCGGAAATGTCGCTTTTTCGCAGGAGATGTTGATGACCTTCCGTAGTTGGGGTGCGATGGCCGTTTCTGCTTTGTTGAACACGTGGTGCGGGCATGGGTCCAACGGAGATCCTGAGTGGATGGAGTTCATGATCTTGCGTGTCTCGTCGTCATTGGTGTTGGTCCAGGAGGCCAGGCAGTTGGCGCTGTTGGTCATCGCGGGGGTGGTGGAGTCGTGCATCGTTGATGCGGTTGTGGATTTGAAGCTGTCGTGGATGTCAGCCATCTTGCAGTGGAAGAAGATGGCCAGTGAGTCGCACAGTTCTTGTGAGGGCGGGATGTCGTTGGCGCTGGCGTCGGGATTGGAGAGTTCTTTCACGATGCGGAAGAGCTCTTTGCTGTCGTGTGCGTTGTTATCCAGGCGGTCTTTGAAGGAGGATCACTTGGCTAGTCTGATGAGGTGGTGGTGTCTGCGGGTGGCGTCTTTGTGGCCTGCGTGGTTTTCTGGCGTTCGTTTGTGGAGCCATTTCTTCTTCAGCTTACGGCAGCCGCGTTTGGAGGTCAGGAACTCGTCGGTGAACCAGGTGGCTCTCCTGCTGGCGTGGCTGTTGGATGGTCTCTTGAGTGGGGCGAGGGTGTTGGCGCAGTCGTCGATCCACTGTCTGAGGTTGCGGGCTGTGGCGTCAGGGCAGGTGGGGTCGATGGGTGGGTTCTGGGCGAGGGTGGTGGTTAGCTGGTCTTCGGTGATTTTGTTCCAGCAGCGGCGCGGCGGCTGTTGGGTGTGATGGTGCGTGGTTGGTTTTCTGAAGGTGAAGTGGATGCAGCGGTGGTCGGTTCAGTGGGGTTGGGAGGTGTGGTCGAAGGTGACGTGGGTACTTGTGGAGAAGATGGCGTCCAGCGTGTGGCCTGCAGCGTGGGTGGGTGCGGTGACGAGTTGTCTGAGGCCGAGCTTGGCGAGGTTTTCGATCAGAGTGGCGGAGTTGGCGTTGTTGTTGTTCTCGATGTGGAAATTCAGGTCCCCGAGGAGGATGCAGTCCGTGGAGGCGAGTGAGTGGGTGCTGGCGAAGTCGGCGATGGAGTTGCTGAACTGGGCCCGGGGTCCGGGGGTCTGTAGGGGGTCTGGTCCATACCACCAAAAACGAAACACGTGTTGGCGGCTAGATTCTTTTAAGAAGAACATCATTACGAAAAATGAAGAGACGAAGACCATCTTCTCTGTGATTTATTTGAAGAACTTTATTGATTATTGCTATTAGCTCAGGATATATTTTGCTTTTGTGTTGTATCTGCATCTAACAGTGCAGCAGTGTGTCGTACCTGCTTCTAACAGCGAAGAAGTGCACCAGTGTGTTGTACCTGCTTTTAACGGTGCAGAGGTGCACCATTGTGTTCTACCAGATTCTAACAGTGCAGAAGTGCACCAGTGTGTTGTACCTGCTTCTAACAGAGCAGAAGTGCACCAGTGTGTTGTACTTGCTCCTAATAATGCAGAAGTGCACCAGTGCGTTGTACCTCCTTCTAACAGCGCAGAAGTGCACCAGTGTGTTCTACCTGCTTCTAACAGTGCGGAAGTGCAACGGTGTGTTGTACCTGCTTCTAACAGTGCAGAAGTGCACCAGTGTGTTGTACCTGCTTCTTACTGTGCAGAAGGGCACCAGTGTGGTGTACCTGCTTCTTACAGTGCAGAAGCACAACAAGGTGTGATACTGGCTTTTAACAGTGGAGATGTGCACCAGTGTGTTGTACCTGCTTCTAACAGTGCAGAAGCGGACCGGTGTGTTGTACCTGTTTGTAACAGTGCAGAAGTGTACAGGTGTGTTGAAACTGCTTCTAATAGTGCAGAAGTGCACCAGTGTGTTGTACCTGCTTCTAACAGTGCAGAAGTGCATCAGTGTGTTGCACCTGTTTCTAACAGTGCAGAAGCACAACAAGGTGTTATACTGTTAACAATGCAGAAGTACAGCAGCGTGTTGTACCTGTTTCGTACAATGCAGAAGTGCAGTTGTGTTATGTACCTGCTTCTAGCAGTGCGCAGGTGCAGCAGTGTGTTGTATCTGTGCCTAAAAGTGCAGCATTGCAGCAGTGCAGCAGTGTGTTGTATCTGCATCTAACAGTGCAGCAGTGCAACGGTGTGTTGTACCTGCTTCTAACTGTGCAGAAGTGCGCCCCTGTGTTGTACCTGCCTTTAACAGTGCAGAAGTGCACCAGTGTGTTGTACCTGCCTGTAACAGCGCAGAAGCACAACAAGGTGTTATACTGGCTTTTGACAATGCAGAAGTGCAGTGCGTGTTGTACCTGTTTCTTATAATGCAGACGTGCAGTAGTGTTATGTACGTGCTTCTAGCAGTGCGCAAGTGTAGCAGTGTGTTGTTTCTACGTCTAAAAGTGCGCAAGTGCAGCAGTGTGTTGTATCTGCATCTAACAGTGCAGAAGTGCACCAGTGTGTTGTACCTGCTTCTAACAGTGCAGAAGCACAAGACGGTGTGATACTGACTTCTAAAAATGCAGAAGTGCAGCAGTGAATAGTGCCTGCTTCTAACCGTGCAGAAGTGCAGTAGTGTTATGTACCTGCTTCTAGCAGTGCACAGGTGCCGCAGTGTGTTGTATCTGAGTCTAACAGTGCTGCAGTGCAGCAGTGTATTGTGCCTGCTTCTAACCGTGCAGAAGTGCAGTAGTGTTTTGTACCTGCTTCTAGCAGTGCGCAGGTACAGCAGTGTGTTGTATCTGCGTCTAACAGCGAGCAAGTGCAGCAGTGTGTTGTATTTGCGTCTAACAGTGCAGCAGTGTGTTGTATCTGTGTCAAACAGTGAACAAGTGCACCAGTGTGTTGTATTTCCGTCTAACAGTGCATCAGTGTGTTGAAACTGCTTCCAACAGTGCAGAAGTGCAGTAGTGTTATGTACCTGCTTCTAGCAGTGCGCAGGTGCAGCAGTGTGTGGTACCTGCAAGTGTGGCAGGGTATGCTCAGACGTGAGTCCCTTGCTCACTTTGCCACTGGATTCAAGCAAGCCGGGCTGAAGATGGCTGGAATGCCAGAAACCGGTCCTCGGAAGCTTGTTTCCGGTCCAGGGAAGATATGGCTTGGCAGTTCGGGCTGGACTGTTCCCATGAGGCACAGGGTCAGACTGATTTGCATATAGCCATGTCTGAACTGGGGCGGCAGAGTGGGCTAATGAACGGTGATGGATTAAACCCAGATATTTTGACTGGGTGTGAGTGTTTGATTGATTCAGGTGCTCCGTCCATCACCACCCCCTTTTGTACCTCTTTTGGCCGCCATAAGTGTGGCAGGGTATGCTCAGACGTGAGTCCCTTGCTCACTTTGCCACTGGATTCAAGCAAGCCGGGCTGAAGACGGCTGGAATGCCAGAAACTGGTCCTCAGAAGCTTGTTTCCGGTCCAGGGAAGACATGGCTTGGCAGTTCGGGCTGGACTGTTCCCATGAGGCACAGGGTCAGACTGATTTGCATATAGCCATGTCTGAACTGGGGTGGCAGAGTGGGCTAAAGAACGGTGATGGATTAAACCCAGATCTTTTGACTGGGTGTGAGTGTTTGATTGATTCAGATGCTCCGTCCATCACCACCCCCTTTTGTACCTCTTTTGGCCACCATAAGTGTGGCAGGGTATGCTCAGCCGTGTGGGTCCCTTGCTCACTTTGCCACTGGATTCAAGCAAGCCGGGCTGAAGACGGCTGGAATGCCAGAAACCGGTCCTCGGAAGCTTGTTTCCCGTCCAGGGAAGACATGGCTTGGCAGTTCGGGCTGGACTGTTCCCATGAGGCACAGGGTCAGACTGATTTGCATATAGCCATGTCTGAACTGGGGTGGCAGAGTGGGCTAAGGAACGGTGATGGATTAAACCCAGATCTTTTGACTGGGTGTGAGTGTTTGATTGATTCAGATGCTCCGTCCATCACCACCCCCTTTTGTACCTCTTTTGGCCGCCATAGGTGTGGCAGGGTATGCTCAGACGTGAGTCCCTTGCTCACTTTGCCACTGGATTCAAGCAAGCCGGGCAGAAGACAGCTGGAATGCCAGAAACCTGTCCTCGGAAGCTTGTTTCTGGTCCAGGGAAGACATGGCTTGGCAGTTCGGTCTGGACTGTTCCCATGAGGCACAGGGTCAGACTGATTTGCATATAGCCATGTCTGAACTGGGGTGGCAGAGTGGGCTAAAGAACGGTAATGGATCAAACCCAGATCTTTTGACTGGGTGTGAGTGTTTGATTGATTCAGATGCTCCGTCCATCACCACCCCCTTTTGCACCTCTTTTGGCCGCCATAAGTGTGGCAGGGTATGCTCAGACGTGAGTCCCTTGCTCACTTTGCCACTGGATTCAAGCAAGCCGGGCTGAAGACGGCTGGAATGCCGGAAACCGGTCCTCGGAAGCTTGTTTCCGGTCCAGGGAAGACATGGCTTGGCAGTTCGGGCTGGACTGTTCCCATGAGGCACAGGGTCAGACTGATTTGCATATAGCCATGTCTGAACTGGGGTGACAGAGTGGGCTAAAGAACGGTGATGAATTAAACCCAGATCTTTTGACTGGGTGTGAGTGTTTGATTCATTCAGATGCTCCATCCATCACCACCCCCTTTTGTACCTCTTTTGGCCGCCATAAGTGTGGCAGGGTATGCTCAGACGTGAGTCCCTTGCTCACTTTGCCACTGGATTCAAGCAAGCTGGGCTGAAGACGGCTGGAATGCCAGAAACCGGTCCTCGTAAGCTTGTTTCCGGTCCAGGGAAGACATGGCTTGGCAGTTCGGGCTGGACTGTTCCCATGAGGCACAGGGTCAGACTGATTTGCATATAGCCATGTCTGAACTGGGGTGGCAGAGTGGGCTAAAGAACGGTGATGGATTAAACCCAGATCTTTTGACTGGGTGTGAGTGTTTGATTGATTCAGATGCTCCGTCCATCCCCACCCCCTTTTGTACCTCTTTTGGCCGCCATAAGTGTGGCAGGGTATGCTCAGACGTGAGTCCCTTGCTCACTTTGCCACTGGATTCAAGCAAGCTGGGCTGAAGACGGCTGGAATGCCAGAAACCGGGGCTCGGAAGCTTGTTTTCGGTCCAGGGAAGGCATGGCTTGGCAGTTTGGGCTGGACTGTTCCCATGAGGCACAGGGCCAGACTGATTTGCATATAGCCATGTCTGAACTGGGGTGGCAGAGTGGGCTAAAGAACGGTGATGGATTAAATCCAGATCTTTTGACTGGGTGTGAGTGTTTGATTGATTCAGATGCTCCGTCCATCACCACCCCCTTTTGTACCTCTTTTGGCGGCCATAAGTGTGGCAGGGTATGCTCAGACGTGAGTCCCTTGCTCACTTTGCCACTGGATTCAAGCAAGCCGGGCTGAAGACGGCTGGAATGCCAGAAACCGGTCCTCAGAAGCTTGTTTCCGGTCCAGGGAAGACATGGCTTGGCAGTTCGGGCTGGACTGTTCCCATGAGGCACAGGGTCAGACTGATTTGCATATAGCCATGTCTGAACTGGGGTGGCAGAGTGGGCTAAGGAACGGTGATGGATTAAACCCAGATCTTTTGACTGGGTGTGAGTGTTTGATTGATTAAGATGCTCCGTCCATCACCACCCCCTTTTGTACCTCTTTTGGCCGCCATAAGTGTGGCAGGGTATGCTCAGACGTGAGTCCCTTGCTCACTTTGCCACTGGATTCAAGCAAGCCGGGCAGAAGACAGCTGGAATGCCAGAAACCTGTCCTCGGAAGCTTGTTTCCGGTCCAGGGAAGACATGGCTTGGCAGTTCGGTCTGGACTGTTCCCATGAGGCACAGGGTCAGACTGATTTGCATATAGCCATGTCTGAACTGGGGTGGCAGAGTGGGCTAAAGAACGGTAATGGATCAAACCCAGATCTTTTGACTGGGTGTGAGTGTTTGATTGATTCAGATGCTCCGTCCATCACCACCCCCTTTTGCACCTCTTTTGGCCGCCATAAGTGTGGCAGGGTATGCTCAGACGTGAGTCCCTTGCTCACTTTGCCACTGGATTCAAGCAAGCCGGGCTGAAGACGGCTGGAATGCCAGAAACCGGTCCTCGGAAGCTTGTTTCCGGTCCAGGGAAGACATGGCTTGGCAGTTCGGGCTGGACTGTTCCCATGAGGCACAGGGTCAGACTGATTTGCATATAGCCATGTCTGAACTGGGGTGACAGAGTGGGCTAAAGAACGGTGATGAATTAAACCCAGATCTTTTGACTGGGTGTGAGTGTTTGATTCATTCAGATGCTCCATCCATCACCACCCCCTTTTGTACCTCTTTTGGCCGCCATAAGTGTGGCAGGGTATGCTCAGACGTGAGTCCCTTGCTCACTTTGCCACTGGATTCAAGCAAGCCGTGCTGAAGACGGCTGGAATGCCAGAAACCGGTCCTCGTAAGCTTGTTTCCGGTCCAGGGAAGACATGGCTTGGCAGTTCGGGCTGGACTGTTCCCATGAGGCACAGGGTCAGACTGATTTGCATATAGCCATGTCTGAACTGGGGTGGCAGAGTGGGCTAAAGAACGGTGATGGATTAAACCCAGATCTTTTGACTGGGTGTGAGTGTTTGATTGATTCAGATGCTCCGTCCATCCCCACCCCCTTTTGTACCTCTTTTGGCCGCCATAAGTGTGGCAGGGTATGCTCAGACGTGAGTCCCTTGCTCACTTTGCCACTGGATTCAAGCAAGCCTGGCTGAAGACGGCTGGAATGCCAGAAACCGGGGCTCGGAAGCTTGTTTTCGGTCCAGGGAAGG
Organism: Lissotriton helveticus; assembly: GCF_964261635.1. Taxonomy (NCBI): domain Eukaryota; kingdom Metazoa; phylum Chordata; class Amphibia; order Caudata; family Salamandridae; genus Lissotriton; species Lissotriton helveticus. Next base: position 877,196,093 of record NC_136071.1, on the reverse strand, counting down.
CATGGCTTGGCAGTTTGGGCTGGACTGTTCCCATGAGGCACAGGGCCAGACTGATTTGCATATAGCCATGTCTGAACTGGGGTGGCAGAGTGGGCTAAAGAACGGTGATGGATTAAATCCAGATCTTTTGACTGGGTGTGAGTGTTTGATTGATTCAGATGCTCCGTCCATCACCACCCCCTTTTGTACCTCTTTTGGCGGCCATAAGTGTGGCAGGGTATGCTCAGACGTGAGTCCCTTGCTCGCTTTGCCACTGGATTCAAGCAAGCCGGGCTGAAGACGGCTGGAATGCCAGAAACCGGTCCTCAGAAGCTTGTTTCCGGTCCAGGGAAGACATGGCTTGGCAGTTCGGGCTGGACTGTTCCCATGAGGCACAGGGTCAGACTGATTTGCATATAGCTATGTCTGAACTGGGGTGGCAGAGTGGGCTAAGAACGGTGATGGATTAAACCCAGATCTTTTGACTGGGTGTGAGTGTTTGATTGATTCAGATGCTCCGTCCATCACCACCCCCTTTTGTACCTCTTTTGGCTGCCATAAGTGTGGCAGGGTATGCTCAGACGTGAGTCCCTTGCTCACTTTGCCACTGGATTCAAGCAAGCCAGGCTGGAATGCCAGAAACCGGTCCTCGGAAGCTTGTTTCCGGTCCAGGGAAGACATGGCTTGGCAGTTCGGGCGGGACTGTTCCCATGAGGCACAGGGTCAGCCTGATTTGCATATAGCCATGTCTGAACTGGGGTGGCAGAGTGGGCTAAAGAACGGTGATGGATTAAACCCAGATCTTTTGACTTGGTGTGAGTGTTTGATTGATTCAGATGCTCCGTCCATCACCACCCCCTTTTGTACCTCTTTTGGCCGCCATAAGTGTGGCAGGGTATGCTCTGACGTGAGTCCCTTGCTCACTTTGCCACTGGATTCAAGCAAGCCGGGCTGAAGACGGCTGGAATGCCAGAAACCGGTCCTCGGAAGCTTGTTTCCGGTCCAGGGAAGACATGGCTTGGCAGTTCGGGCTGGACTGTTCCCATGAGGCACAGGGTCAGACTGATTTGCATATAGCCATGTCTGAACTGGGGTGGCAGACAGGGCTAAAGAACGGTAATGGATCAAACCCAGATCTTTTGACTGGGTGTGAGTGTTTGATTGATTCAGATGCTCCGTCCATCACCACCCCCTTTTGTACCTCTTTTGGCCGCCATAAGTGTGGCAGGGTATGCTCAGACGTGAGTCCCTTGCTCACTTTGCCACTGAATTCAAGCAAGCCGGGCTGAAGACGGCTGGTATGCCAGAAACCGGTCCTCGGAAGCTTGTTTCCGGTCCAGGTAAGACATGGCTTGGCAGTTCGGGCTGGACTGTTCCCATGAGGCACAGGGTCAGACTGATTTGCATATAGCCATGTCTGAACTGGGGTGGCAGAGTGGGCTAAAGAACGGTGATGGATTAAACCCAGATCTTTTGACTGGGTGTGAGTGTTTGATTGATGCAGATGCTCCGTCCATCACCACCCCCTTTTGTACCTCTTTTGGCCGCCATAAGTGTGCCAGGGTATGCTCAGACGTGAGTCCCTTGCTCACTTTGCCACTGGATTCAAGCAAGCCGGGCTGAAGACGGCTGGAATGCCAGAAACCGGTCCTCGGAAGCTTGTTTCAGCTCCACGGAAGACATCGCTTGGCAGTTCGGGCTGGACTGTTCCCATGAGGCACAGGGTCAGACTGATTTGCATATAGCCATGTCTGAACTGGGGTGGCAGAGTGGGCTAAAGAACGGTGATGGATGAAACCCAGATCTTTTGACTGGGTGTGAGTGTTTGATTGATTCAGATGCTCCGTCCATCACCACCCCCTTTTGTACCTCTTTTGGCCGCCATAAGTGTGGCAGGGTATGCTCAGACGTGAGTCCCTTGCTCACTTTGCCACTGGATTCAAGCAAGCCGGGCTGAAGACGGCTGGAATGCCAGAAACCGGTCCTCGGAAGCTTTTTTCCGGTCCAGGGAAGACATGGCTTGGCAGTTCGGGCTGGACTGTTCCCATGAGGCACAGGGTCAGACTGATTTGCATATAGCCATGTCTGAACTGGGGTGGCAGAGTGGGCTAAAGAACGATCATGGATTAAACCCAGATCTTTTGACTGGGTGTGAGTGTTTGATTGATTTAGATGCTCCGTCCATCACCACCCCCTTTTGTACCTCTTTTGGCCGCCATAAGTGTGGCAGGGTATGCTCAGACGTGAGTCCCTTGCTCACTTTGCCACTGGATTCCAGCAAGCCGGGCTGAAGACGGCTGGAATGCCAGAAACCGGTCCTCGGAAGCTTGTTTCCGGTCCAGTGAAGACATGGCTTGGCAGTTCGGGCTGGACTGTTCCCATGAGGCACAGGGTCAGACTGATTTGCATATAGCCATGTCTGAACTGGGGTGGCAGAGTGGGCTAAAGAACGGTGATGGATTAAACCCAGACCTTTTGACTGGGTGTGAGTGTTTGATTGATTCAGATGCTCCGTCCATCACCACCCCTTTTTGTACCTTTTTTGGCCGCCATAAGTGTGGCAGGGTATGCTCAGATGTGAGTCCCTTGCACACTTTGCCACTGGATTCAAGCAAGCCGGGCTGAAGACGGCTGGAATGCCAGAAACCGGTCCTCGGAAGCTTGTTTCCGGTCCAGGTAAGACATGGCTTGGCAGTTCGGGCTGGACTGTTCCCATGAGGCACAGGGTCAGACTGATTTGCATATAGCCATGTCTGAACTGGGGTGGCAGAGTGGGCTAAAGAACGGTGATGGATTAAACCCAGATCTTTTGACTCGGTGTGAGTGTTTGATTGATTCAGATGCTCCGTCCATCACCACCCCCTTTTGTACCTCTACCTGCAGAGGAGCAGCATTGTTATACGTTGAAGAGTTTTTACCGCTTCTTTTAAATTGAGATTGTAATGGGGCATGGGGACAGGAGGATGTTTAGGTCGAGCCTATACAGCGTCTGCGCAGCTAGGCGATCTGGTATCTCTAGTTTGTGGGACCGGACTCCTCCAACGCTTTGAATTGGCTTTTGAGTGTGTCATCTTGAAATGGTAACCTGCTAATGGCTCATCGTGGGTGCATGTTCCACCTTTTCTGGGAAATTTACTCCATTGCCTTGGGCACCAGCAGGGACGCGCACACAGTCCCTACGTGCAGTCGATGAGTGCTTGTTGGTTTTGCATTTCCCCTTAAGGGATCCTTCAGATCGCAATTGAAGATTAACACCCTATTGTTTACATGCCCACGGCCACGTTTAATATGCATCACCCTTTACGAAGTTCAAAAGAAAGGTAAGTATATATTTAAACGCACATCCGGTTCCTCTGCATTTTGATCTCAAGAATATACGCTGCATTTTCTCAGTGAGAGAAAGAAGTAACAGTTGTAACAGGCTCAATGCCACCGCTGTCTTCTCTGGTCAGGGCCCGAAACGCCAGGATATTCTATTAAAATGTTGCCTTTTTGAGAGTATGGTTGCCTGCACGACCGTAGTTTAGGAACATTTCAGTTTTGAATGAGTTCGTTTTTAGTCCAAGGGGCTCCCTACTTCACTCAGTCATTAACTCTTTCAGTGACACCGTCCTGCTACGAAAAATACTGTTTTCCTAACGGAGCACTTTGCTCCTGTGGCCAATGAGCTCCATCAACCTTCACAATGGTTGTTGTATCAACACCAGGCGAACTGCGGGATCGGGCTGTTTAATCCAATACTCACAAATAAACATTGGATTGTGACCTGGAGTCTGGCTCCCCGACATCTCCGCTGCTTCCAGGCGCACTGGAGTTAGGCTTTTTGTGAAGCGCACCTTCACTGCCAGAGGCCTCGTGGGCAACATTAAGAGACTCCCACTGAAACACATCAATGTGCACTCGTGTAATGCTGGCCTGCATCCCTGGTGAGTTCATGCACCTAATGCCATCATTTTATAAGGTTATATTGAGTTATTGACCTCCCCGTTTACGGCTCGGCGTGTTTGGTGAAATACTAGCATGGCTTAATCGGGTGTCCGTTTTCCTGCCACTCAGTTGGATGACGCTAACCACCATCTTATTATAGCGCTTTGAGAAATGGAATATCGAGATAATGCTATGAAAGTTTAGATTATTGCTACGTCTGTGCTTTCAAGTACACGTCTTAAGGCCAGACTACGAGTCAGGGAGAACGGAATTACTGTATAGGTTTCTACTGTATCCGGTCAAGATTGGGGTGATGTGATATCTAGTTTTCCCCGGTGTGGGAATAACAGAACTGATTTTACCAGGTGGCAATTCCGTCCGTTAACACCGCAGGAGGCTTTAGCTGCAATGGCAGCCAAACTTCATCCCCTGATTTTGCCTTCTGGCAGGGTAGCATTGTTTGACTCCCACCTGAAGTAATCTGCCTCTTCCCTCCCCTACTCTATACCCCCTCTCACTCCACCCTCACCTTCAACAGAATCTGCCACACTTTCACCACCCTCTCAGACCAGCTGGTTAATGTGTGTGTCATACTCTAGAGGATGAGGAATTCCATATGGTTTTATGCCTAATAATTCTGTTTCCACAGTTATTCACCAGCCTGTGGTTTAACTCTTACCGGCACAGTGTCACTGCAAGTGAGCACAAATTTTGCATGCAGAGTTCGCACTTCACCAGTACCAGGCAATTTATAATCAGGTCTTTGGAAATATCCATTTTTGGTTTTAATCCTTTCTTCTCACATATACCATTTCCCAGAAAATATTTCAGCCTAAGACTTCATATGAATATGCCATATTAATTTAAAGAGCGCAGCAGCACCACCTCAGAATGATTCAGCACCACCACAGCATCACTCAGCACCACCACAGCATCACTCAGTACCACCTCATCATCACTCAGCCCCACCTACGCATCAGCACAGCACCACCTGAGCACCACCTCAGCACAGCACCATCCCAGCATCAGCACAATACCACCTCCTCAACAGTGCACCACCACCAGTGCAGCACCAACTCAGCATCAGTGCAGCACTACCTCAGCACAAGTGCAGTACCACCTCAACATCAGCACAGCACCATCTCAGCACAAGCGCAGCACCACCTCAACATCAGCACAGCAACATCTCAGCATCAGCCCCACCTCTGCAGCAGTGAGCCACCACCAGCGCAGGCCCACCTCATCATCAGTGCAGCCCCCACCTCAGCAGCAACTCAACACCAATGCAGCACCACTTCAGCATCATCACTGTCCAAATCAGCACAGAATCACCAAAGCACAGCACCAACTCAGCATCACTCAGCACCACCAGAGCTCCAGCTAAGCAATGCCTGAGCACCAGCTCAGCGCCACCACCTCAGCAAGACTCTGTATCAGCACAGTATCCCTCATCGCCACCACAGAATTGCTCAGCAACACCTTAGCACAAATGCAGCACTGCTTCAGTATTAGAGCAGCACCACCTCAGCATCAGTGCAGCACCATCTCAGCACAAGCGCACCACCACCTCAACATCAGGACAGCTCCATCTCAGCATCAGCCCCACCTCCGCAACAGTGCACCACCACCAGGGCAGGCCCACCTCATCAGCAGCGCAGACTCCACCTCAGCAGCAACTCAACACCAATGCAGCACTACTTCAGCATCATCATTGCCCAAATCAGCACAGCATCACCTCAGCACAGTACCAACTTGGCATCACTCAGCACCACCAGCGTTCCAGATAAGCAATGCCTGGGCACCAGCTCAGCACCACAACCTCAGCATGACTCTTCATCAGCACAGTGTCCCTCATCGCCACCACAACATTGCTCAGCCACACCTTAGCACAAATGCAGCACTGCTTTAGTATTAGAGCACCGTCACCTCAGCATCCGTGCAGCACCACCTCAGCATCACTCAGCACCCCCTGAGCACCAGCACAGCACCACCGGAGCACCAGCACAGCACTACCTCATCATCAGCACAGCACCATCTCAGCATTAGAACAGCTCCTCATCGGTGCACCACCACCAGTGCTGCACCAACTCAGCATCAGCCTAGCACCCCTCAGCACCAGCACAGCCCCACCTCAGCAGCACATCAGCACCAATAGAGCACCACTTCAGTGTCAACTCAGCACCACTCAGCACCACCTGAGAACTAGCTCAGCACCACCTGAGTGCCAGTGCAGCACCGTCACCTCAGCATGGCTCAGCACCACAGCGTCACTCAGCAACACCTCAACATCACTCAGCACCATCTCAGTGTCACTCAGCATCACCTAAGTATTACCTATGCACCAAAACACCTCCACCTCAGCATCCCTCAGCACCACCTGAGTATCATTCAGCGTCACCTGAGTATCACCTACGCATCAGCACACCACCACCGCAGCATCACTCTGCACCACCTCAGTCTGCCCTTCGAATCTGGCATCTGTTGGTTCTCCCCTAGTGACTGTCCACTGCTCATGTCACAATTCAGGTACTATTTCTCAACCTCCACTCTCCTGTTGTTTGTCTCCCCACCCCTCCCCCATAGCAAAAAAAGCTATAAAAAACAAGCATTAGAACAGGCAAGAAGAAATTGCACGGGGGAAAAACATTTTGTATGTTCATTCTTTTTTTAATTGGGTCATCAGTTGTACATAATGCCTTCTTGATTATATATAGGGTAAGAAAATGCTTACGCCACTCTTATTATAATGTTTCAACATGCTGCTCTACAACATAGCTTAAAGACATTGGCAAAGCCAATAGTTCTGGTTAACCATTTATAAGTTCCAAAGGCAAGGCCTATTGGCTATGCCAATGCTCGTTATTATACCCGGGCGGTGAAGGGGGAGGGGAGGGGGCAGTCTAGCTGCAGTCAGTAATGTTTACTGTGGCAATACGGAACTGGCTGAAAGCCGACCTGGAGCACTATTTTGTCTGTTAATGATCAATCTGTGCAGTTTCTGCTTTGCGGTAGAGGACAGTCATGTTGTTAGTAGGCGTGCCAGGATCTGTAGTGTTATTTGTCAGTTCCAGAGTCCATTAAGGATCCAATAAAAGGGCGGGGTTGTGAGCAATGATGTAGCAAGGCAAGGGTACAAGAGGTACTAGCGCAAGCAAGGAAAGCGCACCTTCTAACCGCTGGCAAGGAGAAAAATACCGAAATAATCGAAGGTTAGTGAGGCACGGCTCACTGCACAGGTCTATTGATAGCTACTGTGTCTCTATTTTGAGCGAACCTTTAATCCAAATGACAACCCAACTTACGTGGAACTGTTACCGGAAAAACGTGTTTGTGAAGAAGGAATGGGTTATGAGTCAGCAATCTGAGATTGTAAAAAACCTCCGCAATGTCTCTTCTAGTCAGACGAAAACAGTATTGAGCATTTGTTTTGAAATGCTACCACCTAGTGGCTACATGAAATAACTTCATACCACACGAAGATCTGTTCTGTATCAACTAGATTTCCGGCAGTTCCCTCCTTGCTTTATAATCTATAACTACAGGCTCAGTGGAATTATGCGGAAGGGGAGCACCTGTTTATGCGGCAACCAAGGCAAATTATGTGGCATTACGACGCATATATTTTAATTGTAGTACTTCGTTATTTTGTACTTTGTACACATGGCAATACTGTCTCGAATGATTTCACCCCATTCCAGTTTAACAAACAAATATATAAATAAGCAACTGAAAGATTTATTTATTTATTTAATGCATTTTTATATAGCGCGGACATTACCCGAAGGTGTCAGAGCGCTGTACAATAGAACCAGTTACCTTACATGAGAAAAGTGTTACACATTAGAAGGTTACAAAAATAAACAGGAGACTAGATAAGGTAGGGTAGAAAAACACATTATCCAACGCATCAAGTAAGGGTGAGGAACGTACAGGAAAAAAATTACAAATTTACAATGATGAGCGAACTTGCTAGTGGGGCCTGATAATTAAAGTATTAGTTCTGAAAGTGTCTTTGGAAGAGGAGAGACTTGAGGTCAGCTTTGAAGATCCGGGTAGAGGAGGTGGCACGGAGCAATGGAGGAAGCAAGTTCCAGATTCTCACTGCATTACCTGAGAATGATTGCGCCATTGATCTTTCCCTTTTGAAGGAGGGGGCTCAAGCAGAAACTTTTCCGCATTACAGGAAGGTCTAGAGCCTCCAGACATTTTCAGTTTATTCACCAGGTAACGAGGGGAGGAAGTGTGGAAGGCTTTGTGGGTGATGCAGGCAGTTTTGTAAATAGATCTTGCCACGATGGGAAGCCATCGAAGAGAAAACAGGATACTAGTGATGTGGTCGCTTCGTTTAGACCCTGAAATAAAGCGAGATGCTGAATGGAGGATGGAGTTGAGACGGGAGAAGGGGGATTTGGGTAGGCCCATCAGAAGAGAATTGCAATAATCCAATCTAGAGAGAACCAGCTATTGTACCAAGGTTTTTAGGTCTTTCTCCTGGAAAAACCAACGAATCCCACACAGAAGGCGCAGCTGGTAACGTGCGTTTTTAGCAATAGAGTCGATGTGGGAGATTAGGTTGAGTCTTTTGTCAAGTATGACACCTAGGGATTTAGCGATGTCGACAATAATGGGTTTATTGTTGAGTAAATTCAGCTGATCCATCCAAGATTGAACAGGAGGAGGGGAGAGAGTGGTAGATAGGAGAAGGAATTCAATTTTGGACGGATTTAGAATGAGTTGGTGAGCTAACATCCAGTTGTGAATAGAGTTGAGAGTAGAGTTGAGTAGTGAGAGATCTTGTGCGGAAGATACCTTGAGGTAGATTTGAGTGTCATCCGCATAGAGATGGTAATGGATCCCAGATTTACTTAGGAGGTTCCCTAATGGTTCCAGGTAGAGATTAAACAAAGTGGGTGCAAGGATAGAGCCTTGACCTACCGCCAATGGAGAAGAAAGACTGTTTACTATCTTTATCATTTGGGATCTGTTTGAGAGGAATGCGGCAAACCATTTAAGCACTGTGCCTTCCAAGCCCATTCTCTGTTGAAGAGTGTTAAGGAGGGTGTTATGATTAACAGTGTCAAAGGCTACAGAGAAGTCTAGAAAAATCGGAATGTACGATTCCCCAGAGTCGAGTATAGGCAGCGCATCATCAATCACTTGCAGCAGGGCTCAAAACAAGGAACAGGTTTTTGTTATGTCGACCAGAAAGTGGCGCCTCCCGTGTGTAACGTAATTTACCTGTTCTTCAATAACTTGTATCACGGTGCCAGTGAATAGAGGACAACCTTTAACCTCCCATTAGGACCAAGATCCATAAACATTGTTACAACATAGATCTATGCACACGTCAAATTATGGCAGTATCAATACTGTAAGTAATCACAGTCTGCAAGCAACACAAATAATGTATGCAGCCAAAGTCTTGATAGAAGTGTTTCTTCAAATCTGTTTTAATCACATCGTTCAGCCAACACGTGTTTCGTCAGGGCACGTCGCCTACGACTTCATCAGGGCTCCAAAGGCAGTAGTTTCCGTGATTAGTCTACTATCTGCTGGTTATACTTCCGTCCCGGCTACCGGAGAAGCGGGTTGGCAGTGATACTCAGGCTGCTACAAGCATGGAAATTCCCGACGGCATTTTGCTTTCTGGCACTAACCACGAGACGCGCTGTTGATTTACCTCGGCAAGATCATTCATTTTCACCTGGTAGCCGGGACGGAAGTATAACCGGCAGAGAGTAGGCTAATCACGGAAACTACTGCCTTGGAGCCCCGATGAAGTCGTGGGCGACGTGCCCTGACGAAACACGTGTTGGCGGGGCGATGTGATTAAAACAGATTTGAAGAAACACTTGCATCAGGGCTGTTTCAGTGCTGCAATTTTGAATGAAGCCTGATTGGAAAACGTCAAGCAGATTATTGTCCATACTATGTAGGGAAAGTTATTTAGCAACACGTTTTTCTGTGATTTTCGAAAGAAAAGGGAGGTTGGTGATGGGGCAGAAGTAGTTGAGGTCGTTCGCATCAGAAGAGGTTTTTTAGAAGAGGGGTAACCTGTCCTGTTTTGAGGGCAACAGGGATGGAGCCTTGACTGAGGAAGAGATTAACTAGCCTTGTCCAGTAAGAGAGAGTATGGGTGAAGAAACCAATGGCGATGTCACTAGGGATGGGGTCAGAAGAATGGTTGGAGGGTTTGGTTTCGAGGATGCATTTGAGGAGGTCATCTTCCGAGATGACGGCAAAGTTCTGCCAAGTGACTAAGGATTTTCCCTCCTCAATGGGGGTGGGGTGGATGACCTGATCCACCAGTGATTTGACCTTTTCATCAAAGAATATAATGAATTATGTTGCTTTCTTTGTAGAATCCTCAGGCGTGATGGTTAGGGGAGAGCAGTTTGGGTTTTGATGAGGTCAAAACGTTTTTGGGTCTGCTTTTGGCTGAGCAAAGGAGGGATCTCAAATGTGATGCTTTTTCATGGAAGATGTGATTGTGGTATTTGGATCTTGCTGAACGTAAGAAAGAGAGATTGGAGGTGGAGGGAGATTGTCTCTAAGGTTCTTCCTTTCATCATAGAGAGCTTAATTGTACCAAGGTGCTGAGGGGTAGGGTCTTTTCCATTTTCTTTGGAGTGGAGCGACATTATCAATTTCGACTACAAGGACTGAGAGGCAATGGGAGATGAGATCATTGACATCCACATTAGGGTCTAGTCTACGAAGTGAATGCATAGCAGCATCACACAGAGTGTCAAGATCAATGTTTTTAGTGTTGCGGAAACAGGTAGAAGCCCTTATTAGGTTCGCCGAGAGTTATGACGTGCAACAGGTGATAATGGAAGGGAATGAGGAAGTGGTCTGACCGGTCTACATGGATGGGGGGAGCAATAGTAAGCAGGTCAGCTTTGGATATAACAAGGTCCAAAATTGAGCCCTTGGAGTGTGCAATTACCGAGCAATGTTGGATGAGATCATTGGCTGAGAGAAAGGTGGCAAGCTTGCTGGCAGCCGAGTCTTCCAAAGAGACCCAGTGGATATTGAATTCACCCAGGAAGATCTGCCTGTCACATTGAGAATATTGGTCACTGATGAAGTCTGTGAGTTCCTCCAAAAAGGAAGATCAGTTACCGGGTGGGTGGTAGATGGCATGGAATCTGAAGGGTGAGCCGTGATGTACTTGAAGTTCTAGGGATAGGCATTGAAATGTACGGAAGAAGGTGATAGGAAAGGCTTTAATTTGAAGGGAGTTTTTGAAGATGATAACAACACCATCCCCAATTTTGTCTGTTCTGTCATTTCTGAGGATAGAGTAGTCAGTGGGTACCAGAGATCAAACAAAGTATGAGAAGAGTCGTTAACCAGGTCTCAGTGAGGAAGAAATGTCAAGATTGTGGTGGGTGATAGTGTCAGAAATTTCCAGTTTGTGTTTAATTGCAGATCTGCAGTTGTGGAGCAAACAGTGCAGCTCTAACGCAACTGTTTTGGTGATGGGGATATTTGGGCTGTTAAGGGAGAAAGGGATAAGATTCTTGAATGAGGGTGCCCAGGAAGAAGAAGTCTGGTTAGTTCTGCCAGAAGAGATTGTCTGTATAGTGAACTGAGTAGAATTATTAGGGGAGGAAGGTGGAGGTGGGTGACATTGGTAGTCCTGTAGCTGGCCAGTAAGTTGGCGATGTCTGTAGAGGACAGAGTGTGGTTGGATTTATTGGGGCATGGGAGCAAGGAACTCCTCAGGAGGTTGTTAGGGAAGGTTGGATATCTTGGCGCTTAAAAGTGAGATGAATGCTACAAGCTGGGCAATGGAAGAGATGAGAGAATCAAGTTTATTTTCCAGGGTGAGGAGGGCTGAGCACAGAGTGTTGGGTGGTTCGATGGATAAGGGAGGGAGTGCATTAGGCCAGGGAGGACGGGGAGGGGTGGGGAACTGAGGGTATTGGGTTGCAAGGGTAGAAGGTGGGGAAGATGGTGGTCGAAAGGAGTGGATGGTGATACAGTGGTGGCAAGAGAGAATTCTTTACTGGTGTTAAGCAGAGGGGAAGAGTAGAGATCATAAATAGGAGGGGACAATTGAGGAGTAGAGAGGGAGGATGGGAGGGGTGCCAAATGAAGGTCAAAGGTATGGGGAGAAGAGAGGAGAAGGGGCTGTACAGGGAGGGAGGGGGTCAAATGAAGGCCAAAGGTACGGGGAGAAGAGAGAAGAGGTTGTACAGGGAGGAGAGGGGGTCAAAGGTAGGCCAGAGGTATGGGAAGAAGAGAGAAGAAGGTTCTGGACAGGTACTGTAGGCTAAGAAAGGTGAATGTAGGGGGACAGGCAAGAGGCAGAGAGGGGGGGGGGATTGGGCTAGATGGCAATTGAGGGAGGAGTATGGGACTGTAAGGTCAGAGGGGGGAAGAGGAAGGAATTGCCGAGAGGTGCAACATGGTTGTGAAGCAAAGTATGAGGATGGGGAGGTTGAAGAGAGAGAAGAATTTAGGGTACGAGGGAGGGGGAAGAGCGGAAAGGGATGAGGAGAAAGGGGGAGGGAATGGGAAAGGTAAGGAAAGTTGATCGGTAGACCAGGTTGTAAGAAAGGTGGATTAAGTCGGGGGAGGTGAGTAGGATTAGGGAGATTAGGGGGGGAGAAGATAGCATTGGCATATCGGGAAGATGCAGGGTGGAGAGGAGGAGTGGAGGCCGGAGGTAAGGCAGACAAGAAAGGGGGAAGATCATATTTGGGAAGGGGGAATAATGGGAGAGGAGGGAGCGAGAGAAGGAGGGGACAAAGGGTAGGCCTGTGTCTCCCGGGAGAGCAGCCTGGCGTAATATGGGGGGGTCAGGGGGAAGAAAGGGAGAAAGAAGAGGAGCTAGAAGAAGAATCGAGGGAGATCATTGTCGTATGGGTGGGAAGAAGGGAGTGGAAGAGGTGGTCATAGAGAGAGAGAGAGAGACAGGGGTATGTAGCTTGAATCATGACAGTGCCATAATTGTAAAGTGTAATGGTAAGAGAACCATTCAAGCAGACGGAGGGAGACATTTTGAGCTGCTGTCCATGCGGGATAGATGAGGAGGAGGAGACGTTGAAGGAATTGAAGAAGCTGGTGGACCAGGAATGAATGTCTTGAGTGAAAAAAATGAAGTAATTTTTTAGCTTCCCTATACATCCTTTATGGAATTGGTCAACAAATGGAGAATCGGGGAATTGTTCAATGGTGTTGTGCTTGAACCGTTTTGCTGCTGCTTTGGACAGATTAGGGGGATGAATGACTGTGAAGCAGTTAACTCCAGACAAGTTCAAGTTTAAGTTTCAAGTTTAAAATTTGTATAGCGCACTACTCACCCAGAGGGTCTCAAGGCGCTTGAGGGAGGGGGTACTTTACTTATCGAATATTCAAGTTTTTAGTTGTTTTCTGAAGGAGAGGTGGTTCTGTGTAAGGCGGAGGTGGGTGGGGAGAGAATTCCAGGTCTTGGCCGCTAAGTAGGAGAAGGATCTTCCCCCCATGGTGGATCTTTGGATGCTTGGAATTGCGGCGAGGGCTTGATTGGCCGATCGTAGTTGGCGGGTGGGGGTGTAAAAGGACAGGCGCGTGTTGAGGAATTCTGGTCCTAGGTCGTAGAGGGCTTTGTGTGCGTGGGTGAGGAGGCGGAACGTTATTATCTTGTTGACGGGGAGCCAGTGGAGGTCTTTCAGGTGACCGGACATGTGAGCTTGGCGGGGGATGTCTAGGATGAGTCTGGCCGAGGCGTTTTGGATGCGTTGGAGTTTTTTCTGTAGTTTGGCTGTGGTTCCGGTGTAAAGGGTGTTTCCGTAGTCCAGTCGGCTTGTGACCAGTGCATGGGTGACCGTCTTTCTTGTTTCGATGGGGATCCAACGGAAGATTTTTTTGAGCATACGTAGGATGTTGAAGCAAGATGATGAGACGGCGTTGACTTGTCTGGTCATTGAGAGGGAGGAGTCCAGGATGAAGCCCAGGTTTCGTGCGTGGTCTGTCGGTATGGGTGCGGTTCCCAGGGCCGGTGTCCACCATGAGTCGTTCCAGGCGGAGGGGGATGATCCTAAGATGAGGACTTCTGTTTTGTCCGAGTTCAGTTTTAAACGGCTGTTCTTCATCCATTCGGCTACTTCTTTCATCCCTTCGTGTAGGTTGGTTTTGGCGGTGTTTCGGTCTTTGGTGAGGGAGAGGATCGACTGGGTGTCGTCTGCGTAGGAGATGATGTTGAGGTTGTGTTGGCGCGCGATGGATGCGAGGGGACTCATGTATACGTTGAAGAGGGTGGGACTCAGTGATGATCCTTGTGGTACGCCGCAGGTGACTTCGGTGGCCTCTAATCTAAAAGGGGGGAGGCGGACTCTCTGCGTTCTTCCGGCGAGGAACGAGATGATCCAGTCCAGTGCTTTTCCTTGTATTCCGACGTTGCTGAGGCGTTGTATAAGGGTGCTATGACAGACTGTGTCGAAGGCTGCGGAGAGGTCAAGTAGGATGAGGGCAGCTGTTTCTCCGCTGTCCAGTAGAGTTCGAATGTCGTCAGTTGCTGCGATGAGGGCGGTCTCGGTGCTGTGTTTGGCTCTGAAGCTGGACTGAGAAGGGTCGAGGGCTTTGTTGGAATCGAGGAAGGCGGCGAGCTGATTGTTGACGGCTTTTTCGATGACTTTTGCAGGGAATGGGAGGAGCGAAATGGGGCGGTAGTTCTTAAGTTCAGTGGGGTCTGCTGTGGGTTTCTTCAGGAGGGCGCTGAGTTTGGCATGTTTTCAGCTTTCCGGGAAGGTAGCGGAGTTGAGGGAGCAGTTGATGACATCTCGGAGATGGGGTGCGATAATGGAGTCTGCTTTGTTGAAAATGTGGTGGGGGCATGGGTCGGTTGATCCTGAGTGGATAGTGTTAATTAGGCGGATGGTGTCTTCAGTGGTGATTGGGTTCCAGGCGCAAAGGTTGTTGGAGGAGGATTTTAGTTCGGAGGTGGGTGGGGTGGACTGGTCTCCAAAGCTGTTATGTATGTCAGCGATTTTGTTGTGGTAAACTCTTTCACGATGTTGAATAGTTCTTTGCTGTTGTGGGCGTTGTTGTTGAGTCGATCCATGAATGCTGATTTCTTGGTGGATCGGATCAGTTGGTGGTGTTTTCGGGTGGCGTTTTTGAGGGTGGCTAGGTTGTCAGTGGTTGGGTTTTTTCGCCAGCCTTTCTCGAGGGTGCGACAGATCTTCTTGGATTTCTTAAGGTCATCATTGAACCAGGGGGCTTTTTTGCTACCTTGTTTGGTTTGATTGTTTTTCAAGGGTGCTAATTCGTCAGCGCTGTGGGAGATCCATTGTGTGAGGTTGGTGGCTGCTTGGTTTGGGTCCGATGAATTGGCAGGAGGGTTTTGGTGGAGCGATGTGAAGAGCTGGTCGGTGGTGATTTTGTTCCAGTTTCTGCGGGGAATTGGTTGTGGGTGGGTGTAGGTCGTAGTCTTTTTGTAGTTGAAGTGAACGCAGCTGTGGTCCGTCCAATGGAGAGCTGTGGTGTGATTGAAGGAGATGTGCTTGCTGGAGGTGAAGATTGGGTCGAGCGTGTGCCCGGCATAGTGGGTGGGGGTGTCAACAAGTTGTTTGAGTCCGAGATTGGCGAGGTTGTCCAGAAGGGTGGTGGTGTTGCTGTCGTTGTTCTTTTCCAGGTGGAAGTTGAGGTCTCCCAGTAGAATGTAGTCCTCGGAGGGGAGGGCGTGTGGGCTGATGAAGTCCGTGATGTCTTCGCTGAAATGTGTGTGGGGTCCTGGTGGTCTGTAGATGAGGGTGCCTCTGAGTGTGGTCTTGGGGTCGGTGTGGATCTGGAAGTGAAGGTGTTCGGTGGCTGCGAGGTTATCGTCGGAACTGGTCGTGATGTGGATGGTGTTCTTGTGGACGATGGCGATGCCTCCTCCTGTTTGGATGGTGCGGTCTTTTCGGATGATCTTGAAGCTGTCCGGGATGGCTATGGCGATTTCGGGCACTGATGAGGCGTTCATCCAGGTTTCTGTAAGAAAGGTGACGTCCAGGGATGTGGTGTCGAGTAGGTTCCAAAGTTCAATGGCGTGTCTGTGGACCGAGCGGGTGTTGAGCAGGATGCACTTCAGGTGGTTGTTGTCGGAGTTCTGTTTGGAGTTTGTGGATTTGGTGTGGGTCCTGATGCAGTCGAACTTGCAGGAGTGGCAGGTGAAGGGTCCATGGGTGAGTCCTGGGGCGGCTTGGCAGCAGTTAGGGAGTCGGCCGGGGTTGAGTGTTGAGAGGGTAGCGGCGTCGTACGTTATGCGGGTGGAGTGGGTTTTGCGGGGGCCAGGGGATCTGGCGCTGGGCGCGGTCTAGGCGCGGACTGGCGTAGACGGGCTTACCTTTGGCGCACCTTCGGCGCGCATAGCGCGCGTCCGCTGCGCGTGGACGCTGCACGTATATTGCCTTGACATAAGTAGATAGTGGAGGGGGGCGGAGCGAGGGAGGAGCAGCTGGGAGGCGGGAGCGGGAGCGTGATGGAGAGACGGGCTACGAGGCACAACAACAACAAAATGGCAGCAAAAGTAAAACCGAAACAGATTGGAGCACAAAGTTGAATAAAGCTATGGGCAGTGGCACCGGCACAATCAGGCAGCAACTATCTATTTAAATTAGGCAATGCGAGCGTCACGATACTAATCAGGCACAGATGAAAATGCGAGCAATGCATAAACTGGCACAAATAGAAATGCAAGCAAAGTACAGATCAATACTTGGCAGCAGTGAGCAATAGCAGGCACCAATTCCTTCAAAGCAATGCAGGCAAAGCACTACGATACCCAGGCCAGGGAGCGTGGGGAGCGACCGCTTCTGCGAGAGTCAGGACGGTCACAGCGCTTCTTTCGACGGGATGGGCTTTAGCTATCAGTGGGAGGGAGGAGCAGCTGGGAGGCGGGAGCGGGGTGGAGAGACGGGCTACGAGGCAAAACAACAACAAAATGGCAGCAAAAGTTAAACCGAAACAGATTGGAGCACAAAGTTGAATATCGCTATGGGCAGTGGCACCCGCACAATCAGACAGCAACTATCTATTTAAATTAGGCAATGCGAGCGTCACGATACTAATCAGGCACAGATGAAAATGCGAGCAATGCATAAACTGGCACAAATAGAAATGCAAGCAAAGTACAGATCAATACTTGGCAGCAGTGAGCAATAGCAGGCACCAATTCCTTCAAAGCAATGCAGGCAAAGCACTACCATACCCAGGCCAGGGAGCGTGGGGAGCGACCGCTTCTGCGAGAGTCAGACCTAATTAAAATGGAAGCCATGATAGAGAGATGAAGGGAAGGGGGGTAAAAGGGGGTAGAGAAAGGGGCCACTAGGGTGGTGATAGCGTAAAGAAGTATAATAAGAGGAGGGCGCATACTCCAGAAATCGAGTGAGAATAATCCAATAAGATTGTGGTCAATAGCAAATCCAGTGGGGAGGCTCGTGGGAGGCCTTACAAGTTAAGCAGAGACCCAGAAGGGTAAAGGGCAAGCAGATCAGGACCAATAAAGAGGTACTATTGGCCACCAGAGGTGAGCCAACTGACAAGAATAACAGATGGAGCAAAACCAAAGGAAATGATGGACGGAGCGTTGACAATACAAGCCCTCATCCCCAGTCAACTGATCTGGGTTTAATTCATCACCATTCTTTAGCCCACTCTGCCACCCCAGTTCAGACATGACCATATGCAAATCAGTCTGACCCTGCGCCTCATGGGAACAGTCCAGCCCGAACTGCCAAGCCATGCCTTCCCTGGACCGGAAACAAGCTTCCCAGGACCGGTTTCTGGCATTGCAGCCGTCTTCAGCCGGGCTTGCTTGAATCCAGTGGCAAAGTGAGCAAGGGACTCACGTCTGAGCATACCCTGCCAACTTATGGCCAACACAGCAAAACCAAAGGAAATGATGGACGGAGCGTTGACATTCAAGCACTCCCCCCCAGTCAACTGATCTGGGTTTAATCCATTACCATTCTTTAGCCCACTCTGCCACCCAAGTTCAGACATGGCCATATCCAAATCAGTCTGACCCTTTGCCTCATGGGAACAGTCCAGCCCGAACTGCCAAGCCATGCCTTCCCTGGACCGGAAACAAGCTTCCCAGGACCGGTTTCTGGCATTGCAGCCGTCTTCAGCCAGGCTTGCTTGAATCCAGTGGCAAAGTGAGCATACCCTGCCAACTTATGGCGAACAAAGCAAAACCTAAGGAATTGATGGACGGAGCTTTGACAATAATACTAAGAAAAGATGACCAGTTAACCTTTGCAAAAGGTCTTGCAACGCGTGTGAACATATATTCCCAATTGTTTTTGTAACTTTTGATCAGTTTATGCTAGAATATGAAGGCATGCTGTAGTTTGTGGCATGCCTTTTCGCTTTCACCAAGATAAGGATAAAATGAATAGTGTAAGCAGGAAAATTGCTCTTCGCTTAATAACCAAGACAGGCTGAAGGTGTCACGCATGACAAGAGACCACTTGCCAACTACGAACATCACCTACAGAAAAAATGCCATATACACAGTTCTGCACATAAAGTTTCATTTTGCCCCAGTTTAGGAGTGAACGATTAGCAGAAGAAATGCTAATGGAGCAAAAAAGATTTAATAACATGAAGCCTTATGCTCTAAAATATTGAAATGGTAATATTGCCTCAAACAGAGTTGTCAGGTTTTGCCACCTGTTAGAAGAGAACCAAGAATGAGCTTGAAATAAGTGTAGCACTGTATGATTCAAGGAGTACCAGCTATCTCTCCAAGAAACATTTCTGAATTAAATGTGTAGCTGTTATCTTAAGAACAGTGGGAAAAACAACTACAGTATTTATGATTTTAAGCATAAAATTATGATAATACTTCAGAATGTTTCTCACTGACCCTACACAAGAAAGGAAGGAGTTCTTCCTTAATACATTAATGGTTTTGTAAGAGCATGTATAGTACTACACTTTACAAATATGTCTACACCAAATAAGTACAGTGAAACAGTCTTGTTTTTTTCACAACAGCAATTTGTGTGATTAATCTTTTCAGACCCATGCATATACTAAGAAAAGTGAAACTATTAGTTCGTGACTGCAAGGTCATATTGGCTAATGTGTCAGAACCAATAGTACATATGACAAAACTTGACTTGGGAGCTTTTAAAATTCATAGGAAAAACAAAGCAATGCATGTGCCCTGGACAATTCCGGCACTAGAGAAATGTGTTTGCTGAGAATACTGTGAGATGGTGGAGAGATCTAAATCAATGGAAGGAGTTGATATATTGAACAAAAGATGTGCATCTTGAGATGTAATATCGATGTCAACTAAGCAGGTAATAATGTATCTTTTCAGCAAACAATTGTGTTACAACAAATGTTCGCAGTATCCCTAAAGGTACAAAAAAGATGAGGTAGCCAAATCGCCCAACATGCAAAAATAAATATGTAGCTAAAGTCTAAAAGCAATAAAAAAGAATAAAGATCTCTTTGCAATCCAACACAAAATGAAATCTCGTTCATAGACAATGAGTCTATAATCAACCGTCAGGGGCATCATAACAAGTCATACACAATTTTGTTCTGCAAATATGAACCACTATGAACCCTATAGTTATTTGTTATATGTTAAAATAAAGTTTAAAGTCACAAAAGTGCACTGGCACGATTATTTCGTGGCAGTTGTATCTTCAGTCACAGAGCATGTACTATCACTGTGAACTCGTTATACTATACAAGACATGCCTCTAACCTACCGCATTTAATGTGAAGCGCTCTGATACCCAAGGGTCACGTTCGCGCTATAGAAAACTCTTTAAATAAAATAAATAAATAAATAAAATAATAAGATATGGGAAATGAGGTATAGGAAGACAATGCTACTTGCTCACTTGCTCAGTATCACTCAGTTGGGTCAAGTGAGGTAGCTAGGACTCAAAATGTTGGCATCCTGAAAAAAGGCTGCACCTTGGATAGTATCTTTGCAGATACTAAGACTGTTTGTCACCTGCCCAGCTCCAGACCTGCCAGTCAACCATCTATGAGAACCTTGTAATCAAGAGGTTGTAGCTCAGTATTTAGACAGAATATCAAAACCACAAATATTCACTCCACTTCATTAAGCTTTATTTCAACAATATTGTCATAAAAGCAAGTGCAACACAGTATACATAATTTAACTAGTAAATTGATCTTAAGAATCAATATGAACAAGTGATAAAAGCAAAAAAATTTACTATTTATTCTTAGAGGATTTTAAAAATAGACAATTTTATCAATGGTATCACCACGGAATTCACGTCATACACTACACAGTACTAGTATGATGTATATTTAAAAAAAATACCACAACTCAGGGTGGCACAAACCTCAAGACTCAAGGTTAACTAATTAGAAGGTAGCCTGTGAAATATATCAAGTCAATACAATCAAACATTTAACCCCTTCACTGCGGTGATAATTTTGCCGTGGTGCGGTGATGTATTTAGAGGGCGTAACCCCTTGCGTGCTCAGGACGGCCCCTGGCCGTCCTACATCACTCTGGGAGTGTGCACAGGACAGCCGGGGGCCGTCCGAACTCCGCCCACTAATTAATTCCCCAGCACAGGCACGGAATTCGCGCTACGCTGGGGAATCGGCAGAGTTCGGACGGCCCCCGGCCTTCCTGAGCACACGCCCAGCGTGACGTAGGATGGCTGGGAGCCATCCTGAGCTTGCAAGGAGTTAATACAACTCCATACATTGATGATGATAAAATATTAAAAAAGTTATTAAACAGTTTTAAAACGCAAGTAATAAATAAAAGGTTTCATACAGTGGGATTCAATAGCACCATGTAAAGATTAAGTAGAGGCTTCAACGGAGGGAGAAAGGTGCTAGATTATTCTCGGTTGGTACAGCTTTTGATCTGAAGCACCAAACCCACTTTAGATATTTGGCTAGGGGGATGGCATAACGAAGCGTGGGATCGGTCCTCAGAATTCTTAAGGCTTCGCCTGTATTTGCCTGGTGCCCAAGTTCTTATACATAGGCGCTAGCCAAATCTTTCCTGGGGTAGCTCAGGTGGGACACACAAAGAGCACATGTGGGTATGTTTCTGCATGTTCAACACAATATGGGCACTTGTTATCTCCCGCTTCTGACCAATTTGCTGTATAGGTTTTTAAGGGCAGGGTACCGACTCTAAATTGGAAGTAGAGTTTACAGTCAAGGGGCTTGGAGATGGTATCCCAGTATGGTTCAAGATGGGGGAGAGGTTTAACTAACAGAAACCTCCCAGGCAACGTAGAACTGTCACCCAATTTACTACTGTTTTCACTCACCATGTCCCAGTATTTATTCTTAAATACAGATTTAGGTATAGACAGTAAATTAGCCGGATTCTCCCACAAATTTTTCAGGCCCATTAAAGTCAATATTGCTTAGGCAGCTTATTTTATGGTGGCAATCAGCATCTAGAACATCCCTTAGTCCACTTGCATAGGTGGATAGCTCGGGTGTAACCCAAATTCTACACCAGTATAGTAAGGGGCGAAGCCTCGCTGTATGTGCCACAGAATGCCTTCCCATGTCATTAAGCAATGGGAGGGAGGGAGTGCTTTTGAGGAGGCTGGAGATCATACGACAGAACTTGTTTTCAGCAATGGTTAACTATGCAAGATTTCTGAACCCCCACAGCTCCGACCAAAATAAAACTGAGCTAATCACCTTGGCATTATAAATCTGTAACACAGGACTTACAGGTTTGGTCAGAGACAGGCAACATTTTTTACTTAGGGCACCGGCTAGCTGTTGTTGTTTTAGTGCCATTTTTCCAATATGGGACTCCATGTCATTCTTTTCTCCATGGTGACGTCTAGGTACATAAATGCATTGAACTCCTCTAATGCCACATCCTCACTGGTGATTTTACTCCCTATGATCGGTGTTTATTAAAAGACATACGTTATGTAGAGTACGTATGTGGAGAAGTGTGGCTCAGTGGTTAGAGGCGGCAGACCCGGAAGCTGAGATCAGCTGTGGACCAGGGTTCGATTCCCCGCCTCGGCGGGTCTCGGGCTCAAAAATTCCACGGACTCGACAATTCTCGCTCCGGTGCCTACTCGACTCACGGGGTCACACTCTGCGACTCTGGGCAATAGCTTGCTTAATCTCCACTACGGCCCCTCGCGGCGGGATGCCTGGCTTTCACCTTGTGAATACCCTGCCGGGGTATCTCTCACAGGGGAATACCAGGACGGGTTCCCTAAACAAGCGCCTTGAGACCCCTGGGTGAAACGTGCGCTATATAAATTGAAATACATTTACATTTACATTTGTCAGCGTTGATCTCGAGCCCTCTTATATTACCGAAATCTGCAAACAAGGCCAATGCACGCTGTAATCCACTGGTAGTCTTGGAAAAATAATAAGAGTGTCATTGGCATACATAAGAATTGGGACCTTAGAGCCAGCAAGGGAATCAGTGGGTGTTTGGGCAAAGATTTTAGCAGCCTCATTAATAAAAAGGGAGAACAAAGTGGGAACCAGGACGCACCCTTGGCGCACTCCCTTATCAACCCTAAGTGGGTCCGTAATTTTCCCCTATGAGGCCAAACGTATATGAGCAAAATTGATCTCATAAAGGCGCACTAAGAAATTTGCAAATTACCCGGCATGCCAAGATTCCGCAGCACCTCCCACAATTTACTACTGGAAACTAAATCAAAAGGCAATTTTAAATGGATAAAAACTGCGTACATACTGCCTTTTCCGAGCACCAGTATGCGCCAGTATATCAAAAAACTTGATCTACTGTGCTTATGTGGGCCGGAAAGCCAGCCTGATGAGGAGTTAATATGCTATTATAGTCGACCCACTCCTGAACCTTTACCAATACAAGGCGTGCCACCACCTTTTGGATCAAATCGATAAGGCTGATGGGCTCATAATTTGCAGGCGGTGATCTATCCCTATTCTTGTAGACTGGTATAATCTTAGCCCCCTTCCACGATTCAGGAATGGGGACAACCTGGGCCAGACCGTTTGCTAGCAATGTTATATACCTGCACCACTTTTCCCTTTCATGTAAAAAAACAACTGCAGTAATACTATCTATACCCAGAACTCTCCCCGCCATGACGGCATGTAAAGCAACCATTACTTCTGAGGGTTCAAATAGTAGGCTCATCTGCTGATTAGGTACCTTTAGAGGAGGTTCAGTGAACCCTATGTCATCTAATGAATACTGTTGAGAAAAATATTTTACCCATTGTTTGGGGCTACATGATTTTCCGGTGGAGGAGGATGTGCCCCATTTTGCAAGAGCCCAAAAAATTGCAGGTTGCTTCTTATGAATGCTGTCTTCAATTCCTGCCACCTTCTCTCATCCCACTCTCTTTTAGCTTTACTCTGTGCAGTTCAATATGTATTCCTAGCTTCCCTAATAGAATTTGAATTTTGTGTTCTGATAGCTACCTCTATGGGATTTACGAGCTATACAGCATTCTTTGTTATACCAAGTTTGTCGATTTTGTTTGAACAGGCCTTTGTTACTACAGGGTTTTAGAAAACGGGGCCGTACTTTGTCAAATAGTGAGACATGGATGGTAGTAGTGAGGCCTATTGGTTGAGCACTAGTACAAAGGGCCTCTAGTGCTGCAATAGCCTCATCAACATCCCTGCTGATAATGGACAAAGCCTCCGGATCACTAATTATTTTAGACCATTTGAGTCTCCTCATGTCATTACTGACCATTAAGTCTCTAGTGGATGCTAAATTAAATTGTAATCATGCCTCTGTCCAATGTTTTATTGGGACTAAGTCCAATTTAGGAATAGCCCAGATGGCATCCTCATCCTCTGAGAAGTCCCTGTCATCCCTGTCCAATGGTTCAAAGGTGGTATTAAAATCACTTGCTATTATGAATGAGGATTCGCGTGGGGGGGGCGTGGCTAGCTGCCAGCGGAGATGGTAGCAGCCTAACGAGGCTCCCGACCCCACCACCCTTAATCTGTCAAAACTCATCCTCTAAACGGCTTGGGAGCCGCGTGTAAACCGGGGTGCACCCAAGCGACACACTGCCTCT
Organism: Lissotriton helveticus; assembly: GCF_964261635.1. Lineage (NCBI taxonomy): Eukaryota > Metazoa > Chordata > Amphibia > Caudata > Salamandridae > Lissotriton > Lissotriton helveticus. Next base: position 877,172,169 of record NC_136071.1, on the reverse strand, counting down.
GCTCCGGTGCCACGAGGGGGCCGTTGCCTGCATCGGGTGAGGCGTCCAGAGCCGGAGACGGCTGGCGGTCCCGGGACACAAGATGGCGGCGTCCCATTAGCTGCCGGGACGCTGCGGCGCTGAGACCCGCGGCGCGGACCCCGAGACCCGCCTGTAACGGCCAGTGCGCTGCCCGAGAGCCCTGTGGAGTGGCGGCCCCGGCGGCGGAACCCTGAGACCCCCCGGACTTCCTGTGGTCGCGCGGGAGGGCCGCGCTCGGCGCCCCACCAGCTCCGGTGTGACTCCTCCCTCCCGGGAAGCGAAAATCGAGGCCCCGGCTTCGGCGGGGCCTACTGCCTCTGGAGGGTGAGGGAGAGCGGGCCCAGGACGCCCATCCGAGCCTGGTATCCTACACCGGGTGCCTCCGGAGCGATCGGACCGGTGGATGTGTGCCTGCTGCAGGACTTGGCCCCCAGATCAACGGGGGGAACGGCGCCCGCTGAACAACGCTGTGGGGCGGACGCCCGGCAATAGGAGAGACGTGCTGGTGGTGCCCCTACTGCCCGTTGAGGCGACCGGCCGCGGCCCCGTCCCTGGAGCCGGACTGCGGCGCTCCACCCGCTGCGGCCACGCAGTGACGACGCTTGCCGGTGAGTGGCCCAGGGAGAGACCGCCCGGCCCAGATCTAACCCGGGGGAGCGCCACTGTGAGTTGTGCGACGAGCCCTGCATTCCGGGGCAGCTCTACCCTACCTAGGGGACGGGACTTGGGGCCCCAACTGCACTGAAACCCCCCACTGCGGCCAAGTGGTGGGCAGGGCCCGAAGAACATCCTCGCAGGGCCGAAGAGACAAGGCGACGGGGAGAGGCCTTAGGTCCGGCGCCCCGAAGCCCGAGAGGGTGCGGATGGACTCCGGCCCTACGTACTTAAGAGGGCTGCGCCTGGGGGTCCGACGCTCCGACCTCGCTGGGGCCAACATCTGCTGGGGGCCATGAGGGGTGGCTCGGAACACCCGATCGGAGGCCTGGTGGCCCGTGCTGGACCTCGTGCACGCAAATGTCCTGTGGGAGGTGTTCCCTGCGGGGCAGCCGCCCCCCACGACTCCCGACTTGGTTGTACCCCTCGTGGAGACCCCCGACCCGGCCTGATATATCCTAGTGAAGCCGGCCACGTAGAGAACACCTAGCGCCCCGTTCCTTCACCGATACCTCGATCCACCGAAGTCACTGCAATGGGGAAAACAAAAGGAGTACGAGGAGATGCCAGCCCCACTACAGACACACCGGAGGATGCCCCTCCGCCAGCAATAGATCTACTGCAAATGCAGGATAGGATCCTTCAAGCGATTGCAGCCACGAAAGATGCCTTGCACCACGACATTGCGCAAGTGTCAATGGGACTGGGACTCCTCCGAGCAGATCACGCAAAACTAACGGATAGAGTCAAGGAGACGGAGGATGCCATAACGATCATGGTGCCGGCGCAGAAATCGATGGAGGGTCGACTCACGGACGCACTGGCCCGCATACAGGCCTTGGAAAGGCGGGCGGAGGACGCTGAAAACCGCAGCCGCAGGAACAACGTACGCCTCGTAGGCCTTCCGGAGAAAAAAGAAGGTACGGACATGGTGAATTACCTGGATAACTGGCTGAGGACTGTAGTAGCCCCTGAGGGCCTTTCCCCCTTCTTCACGCTGGAGAGAGCGCACCGGGTCCCATCCAGACCCCCGAAACCGGGACTCCCGCCTCGCCCGGTGGTTATCAAGCTGCTGCACTACAAAGACAGAGACTGGTTGTTGCAGCGGGCCAGGGATGCGGGTCCCTTCCAAGTGGACAACAGCACTGTGACCCTGTTTCCGGACTATACGTTTGAAACACAAAAAATGTGCGCCTCTTTCCTCTCCATCAAAAAAGAACTACGCGCGGAGGGCATACAATACTCTCTGCTGTTCCCGGCCAGGCTCCGCATAGTAGTGGATGAAAAAGCTCAATTCTTCACGACGGCGGCGGAGGCATGGACCTGGTGGGACACCTACAAGGCAGGCACGGATGGTGCGCGAAATAGGGCCGAGGAGGAGCGCCAGAACCAACCGGTGAGGAAATCGAGAAGGCTCCGAAGGCTGAGACGGAGAACCGCGAAACCAACGCAATCTCAAACGGATGGCGAGCGGAAAGCAGCACTGCAAGCAGTGAAGGAGGTCTCGGGGTCAGCACTGCTCCGATCGGAGAAAGACTCGGGTTCGGAGGAGCGGGGGTCTGGATCGGAGACTGAATTGTCGGAAATGGGGAATCACGCCGCAGACATAGGACGTGATAATTGGAAGTTAAAATCTTGGACGCAGCCCCTTGATGCTGGCGACGGCTCGCCGGACGGCCTCTATGAACACCTGAGCAGAACACTAACAGACTGAAATGTCGTAAGTTGCACTGTATTTGGCGGGATGGGACTAGGGGGACGGCATTGGAAAGCACCAGTAGCTTGCTCACGCTTCCCAGAGCCCATAAGGCTTCCGTGGTACTAGCCACGGATTACGTAGACGGTTAGAGCACGGTTGCTCACTTGTTTGGATGGGAACAACTCTACCACAGTTAGGTCCTGTTCTGGGGGGGGTGGGAGCCTGGCGTAGTTGGGGGAACCCAGGGCACTGTTCAGGGGGGGGAATGGAGGGAATGTTGGGGGGGGTTGGAATGTTGTCGAACCTACTGTTTGGATGCTCCTCATGTTTGGACTGGATCGCACGCAATGGGACAATGGCTAATGTGGGATCATTGAAATGTGTGTCCTGGAATGTGCGGGTGCTAAATACGATGACTAGGAGACACAAAATTCACTCCTATTTAGTCCGCAGGGGAGTGCACATAGCATTCCTTCAGGAAACTCACTTAACACGGAAGGAGGGGGTGGCGCAGCAGCGTAGGTGGAGGGGCCACCTATATTACAACACATACTCTGCCTTCGCTAGGGGGGTACTGATCTGGATAAGAGCGGGCATCCCTTTCCAGGTCACGCGGCACACTGTAGACCCAAAGGGGAGATATGTAGCGGTTGAGGGCCTGCTGAGAGGCCGACACATAGCGCTCACCAGTATTTATGCGCCGAATGTAGACCAGGCAGCGTATTTTGCGAAACTCTCCAGAACACTCGCCAGTTACTTCACTAGTCCCGTGCTGATCGGGGGGGATTTCAACTCAATCGTAGACACAGTCCTAGACAGATCACACCCACCACTGCAAGCATCCCCAGTGCATAGGCTACCAAGGCACAGAGCGGACTGGCAGGCGAAATGGGACTTGTCGGATGTCTGGAGGATACAACATCCAAGGGAGCGGGACTACTCGTTCTACTCCGGCATCCATGACCTCCATGTCCGCCTCGACGCCTTCCTATGCTCTCAGACGGTACTCCCTATGATAGCCCGGACAGAATACCTAGCGCGAACGATCTCTGATCACAACCCCCTACTCCTAACGCTAGACTGGATGAACGAAATTGCACGTATCCCGACATGGCGACTAAGGCCGGATACGTTAGACGACTCACCATTTTGCGAGGCATTGGGAGAGAGGATCACACAGTACTTTGGCGAAAACGAAGGTACTGCCTCATCTAGAGCTGTGGAGTGGGATACATTTAAGGTAGTGGTGAGGGGACACTGTATAGGAAAATTTGCGGGGGCGTGTAAGACGCTACTAGATGATTTAGATAAAGCCGAGCAGAGTCTAAGAGAAGCGGAGCGAGAGCGCCCCAACCACCCAGAGCTTCAGGGCAAGGTCTGCGAGGCACGAGAGGCGATGGCAGTGGAAGTGGAGCGCCTCCGCAGCTTTGATTATAAAACATACCTAGCAAGAACCCTGGCGGAGGGGGACAAGACCGGCACACTACTGGCCTGGCTGGCGAATCCCAGCCGAAACAGTCAGCCGATTATGTCCCTCAAGGGCAGTGGAGGCGCCATGTATCAGACACAGCCGGATATACTGGACTGTTTCAGGTCCTATTATGGGAAACTATATCAGAGCGGGCTAGTGGATCGGGGCGCGGCGACGGAGGCCTTTTTAGCTGACCTAAATTTGCCCCAACTGGAACAGGAAGACGTGGATTCGCTGGGCAGCCCGATAGACCTGTCTGAAATAAAGGGAGCGATAAAACGCATGGCGCATAATAAAACGCCGGGAATGGATGGACTGCCCATCGAATTCTATATAAAATACCTTGATCAGCTGGCCCCACGACTTCGACTAATATATAACGAGGCTAAGGAAACGGGCAGACTTCCTTGCTCAATGCGCGAAGCCATAATGATTCCCCTCTTAAAACCACGAAGAGAAAGCACAGACCCAGCGTCCTACCGGCCGCTGTCTATGTTGACAACGGATTATAAGATCCTGAGTACAATACTAGCCACCAGATTGTTGACCCACATGACAGGCTTGGTCCATAAAGACCAATCAGGATTTATCCCCACTAGAAACACAACGCACAACATCCGCAGGCTACTCAGACTGATAGACGACCCTCCGCCTGAGGCACGTACTCCCCTGGTCCTGGCGGTTGATATAGAGAAAGCATTCGATAGCCTGGAATGGGATTATCTCTATAGAGTAATGAGGACTTTTGGTTTAGGAGAGGGGTATATCGGATGGACAAAGGTGCTGTACGCGTCAGCGACGGCCAGAGTGCGGGTCGGACCCTTAGTGTCAGACCGATATGATGTGGCCCGGGGAACCAGACAGGGATGTGCACTTTCTCCCCTACTATTTGCACTCGCGGTGGAACCCCTAGCTGCAAAGGCTAGGCAGGGTGAACACTGCAGCGGACTGGATTCCGGAGGCACCCGCCACTTTATCTCCTTATACGCAGACAACCTACTCCTCTTCCTGGAGAATGCTGAGTAGAAGGAGCTGAGAGACTGCTGGCACGCTTTGGCGACATCTCTGGCTTACGGGTGAACTGGACCAAGACCTGTCTCTTCCCTCTGCGGAGGAATGAGGCGCGCCCCCCAACCCGCTCGACGATGAGATGGGAACCTGACTGCCTAAGTTACCTGGGAGTACACATATACCACGAGCCTGCTGACCTGCTAGACGGCAACGTCGGACGCTGCATCCGCGCCTTGCAGGGCAGTATGACCTTCTGGGCGACCCTGCCCCTGTCCATGACGGGCCGAGTATCGCTGCTGAAAATGATAGCCCTACCACGGCTGTTGTACTTCTTCCGGACCCTCCCGGTATGGATACCCGTAACAATCTTTAAACGGCTGAAGTCATTAGTGGTGTCCTTCTTGTGGGGAACGGGCAGGCGTAGAATTGCATTGGCGACGCTAACCCGCTCGAAAGACGAGGGGGGACTAGCGGTTCCGGACTTTGAATTGTACTACTTGGCTGCCCAGCTACAGTACTTCACGCAGGAGGTTGCGAGAGCCTACCGAGGCCCGGACCAGGAGAGGGAGAGTGGCATTCCTCGCCATGTCCTGGCATACATTACTCTGCAGCAAAAACTGATACTCAGAGGGCTAACACTGGAAGAAAGGACGCTTAGATTGTGCTGGAACCGAGCACAAAAGCGAGCTGGGCCCACGCACCCGTATGCACCTGAAATCCCATTGGGTATGGTGACGGCTCTACCACATGGTGGGGACTGGTCGGGGCTACAGAGTTGGGAGGAAGCAGGACTGGAAATGGTAGGAGACCTCTACGAGGACGGAGTGCTAGTACCATACCAGACCCTTCAGGAACGCCATGGCCTCCCAAGGGGCGGTTACTTACTACATGCGGCAGTGGTGAGAGCCATACAAGCGCACTGGGGGGAGGGGCTGGTCGAACCACGGACGTCTCTGGCTTGCCAATATACGATGATGGCGGCGGGGACGTTCAAAGCGGTCACGTGCCTCTACTCCAGAATGTCGTCCGAAAACATACCACCCCTCACATCACTTAAGTCGAAGTGGGAAGCGGACCTGCAGAAGGAAATCCCTGACACAGTGTGGTCCCAATTGGTGCGACGACCTAGGAAGTGCACCAGGAGTGCGCGATTCCAGCTCATCCGCTCAGAAGCCACGGAAGTCATCTGCGGCGTTCCCCAAGGCTCCTCGCTCAGCCCCACCCTCTTCAACGTCTACATGAGCCCCCTTGCAGCCATCACACGCCAACACAACCTGAACATCATCTCCTACGCCGATGACACCCAGCTGATCCTTTCCCTGACCAACGACCCCGCCACCGCCAGAGCCAACCTACACGAAGGGATGAAAGACGTGGCCGAGTGGATGACGACCAGCCGCCTGAAACTGAACACAGACAAGACGGAAGTCCTCATCCTGGGCTCCTCACCCTCCGCCTGGGACGACTCCTGGTGGCCCCCCGCCCTGGGCAACGCACCCAAACCGACAGACCACGCACACAACCTGGGCTTCATCCTGGACTCCTCCCTCTCCATGACCAGACAAGTCAACGCCGTCTCCTCGTCGTGCTTCAACATCCTACGCATGCTACGCAAGATCTTCCGGTGGATCCCCACCGAGACCAGGAAGACGGTCACCCAGGCCCTCGTCACCAGCCGACTGGACTACGGCAACGCCCTCTACGCCGGAACCACCGCCAAGCTCCAGAAGAGACTCCAGCGGATCCAGAACGCCTCGGCGAGACTCATCCTCGACGTCCCCAGACGAAGCCACATCTCCAGACACCTGAGAGACCTGCACTGGCTCCCGATCAACAAAAGAATCACCTTCCGGCTCCTTACCCACGCACACAAAGCCCTACACAACCAAGGCCCGACCTACCTCAACAGCCAACTCAACTTCTACGCTCCCAAACGCCATCTCCACTCGACCAATCACGCCCTCGCAGCCGTCCCCCGCATCCGCAGAGCGACAACAGGAGGAAGGTCCTTCTCCCACCTGGCCGCCAAGACCTGGAACTCCCTCCCGACCGACCTACGCCTGACCCAAGACCACCTCTCCTTCAGGAAGAAGCTCAAGACCTGGCTGTTCGAGCAGTAGCGGACCCCCCCCCCCAAAGCGCCTTGAGACCCTCCGGGTGAGTAGTGCACGGTATAAATGCCTATGATTGATTGATTGATTGATCCACCTGTACATCCTCCACAGAGCCTACCTCACCCCGAGCAAAATAACAACATATTTTGGAGTGACAGACGCAGCATTCCCCAGATGCAACTTAATAGAGGCAGACCTACTCCATATGCTGAGGGATTGCCCCCACTTACAGGAATATTGGAGGGAGATAGGAGACACGTTGAATACAGTGGCGGACAGGGACCTACAGTACGACAGTGCGGTCACGATTCTACACTGGTTCCCACACACACGCAAAAACAAGCTTACAAGCCGATTCATAGATATGGGCCTGCTCATAGCCAAACGGGAACTGACCAAGGGGTGGAAATCGAAATCGGGGCCCACGCACAAGAGATGGCTGAACGAATTTTTGAAGTGGGCAAAGGCTGAGAGCACGATTAGATACCAACTAGCACGCCAAAGTGCGGATGAGAAAGCGCAGGAATCTGCTATGGCGTGGGACATATTGGTCCAGGCCCTGAGGGACAGCGCAATGGAGGAACTAGAGGGAGAGGAGAATGAGGACTCACTAACCCCAATGACACCCACTGTTGTCCCAGCACTAGCACCGGACACACACACACACAGAAGTACATAATACTCCTTAGTCCAACACCGCAGCTACACGTTCCAGCACCAAGAATAGGCGTAGACACTTGGGTGGGAGGGGGGGGGGACAGTAGAACAGCAGGAGCATTAATATCGCTAGATGTTCGATATTTGGGGTGGGGGGGAAGAAAATGATGTAAAGCAGAGGGCGGAAGTACCGATCACTCCCCACACGAGCCGGAACACCTAGAAGCAAAAACATGACCACAAGTACCGCCGCCCGACCTCCGGGATGTGGGTTCATTGGCTGTGTACAATACTATAGTTGGGAACGAACCTGAAAAGTCTCTGGACAAACTGGTTGTAAGTGGTCTGATTTATGACGTGTGTAACTCTGCAATAAAAATTGTTTTACAAAAAAAAAATGAATGAGGATTCGCGTGGTCTTGCACCCTGGTGTTCACCTAGGGCCTCTACAGTGTTGGACTTCCTCCCACCTCTAGCCCCTCTTGCATACATGTTATAAATGTCGAGGATACTAGAGGGACTACACAACAGATGAATGGCAAGGATATCAGGATTACCTGAGGGGAGCTCCTGAATTAAGAGGTCAATACCTTGGCAAATCCATGTTGTTAGCCCCCCTGAAGGACGCCCCTTGCTTCCAGTAATAGCAGGAGTGTAAAAATTAAGATATCCTGGACAGAAGACCGGAGCAACAGACCACGTTTTCCTGAAACAAACAGATGTCATGCTGCTCTATAAAATTGTTCCAGATCTCAGAGATAGTTTTGGGCCTGAGCCCTGCGATGTTCCATGACATAAAGGATGTTTGATGTGATACAAGTGGAAGTGCACATTGAATACCAACCCCATTAATGAACTTCTCTATTGAGGGTCTCTCCTATAGGGGTCCACTAGGGCTATGTGCTGGTGAATTAAACGCGTGCTCGTCATCAAGAACTATGCTTGCTGTTTGGGGAATGAAGTTCATTTCTTGAGCCGAATAGGGTGCAAGCTTCTCTACACAAGAGATAGAGTGCAGTAGCCAGTCAATTTCCAGAAGAGGAGATGATCTAATGTCAGGTAGATTGGCAGGAAAAGGGGAAGCGGATGGAATTGCCTCAGGGAGTGAATGATTAATGCGGATGTTAGAATTAGTTAAGTGGTGAGTGCGTAGATCTGACACCACCAAATTTTCAGCTAATTCTTGGTGAAAAAATGTAAGTGCTATGGCATCCATAGAACCTCCCTGGTTAGGCATCTGTATGCCCCTTTAATATCCTCCCTGATGATCGACCAACACCCTCTTACATGCCAGATACATTGGATACTCTTGTTACTTAGGAAGGTCTCATCTTGTCTCCCGATTATAAATTAAAGTTTAGGGACCCTGTTAGATATACCACCTTTGCTTTTTAGTGGCCGTAACTGTATTTCTTATAGGATTAGGTGTTTTTACCCAGGAGACAGAAGGTGCGCATTGGGGTGCAATGGCTATGTCAAGCAGCCCAGCTCCCTTGTTCACGGTTCCTCTCATTTGCACAGTTTTCGACTGCCCAATTTGGTGACATGGTAATGGAGGAAAACTCCCCCTCCCTCCCTGCCAAGTACAGCGGCCCCCTCTGACGACCCTTTGGGCAAAACTCTAGTAGGTCTCACTCCGTCTATCCCCCCCCTGAAACTACTGCTGGACTAGTGGGAGGAAGGCTTATCTGTTTTTTCAGAGGATGTATCTCACAAAGGGCCTTGGACAAGGAGTCAGAGAGACTACTGATGAGGGCTTTTAGATCTTTAACTATCTGGGCCAGTTCCAGTATCTGGATCTCAGGAAGCGTGCATGACGAGTCCATACCAGAGACGGCACCAATCGTTGGACTAAGAGACCTGCCTTGAGACAAGGAGACCACTGGGGTAATATGTAGAGTATCTAAGCTTTACACTTGACTCTCAGTTTGTAGGCCAGTCAATCTGCTTTCATTTGTTACCTAGCTGACCAAACTATTAAGGGGGGCATCTGGAATGGGGTGAATCTGGGCCTGTAGTACAGTGAACCTAATAATGCATGGCAAGTCTTTTAAAAGCGACAGGGCAGTTTTGTCACAAGACATTTGGTTAGAAGGAGGCAATGGTATAGTTAACTGTTGTGAACCTGAATTTGAGCTTATAACCTTCTTGAACATACTGGGAATGTGCCTGGGCTCGGCGTAGTTGCAAGTAGCAGACTGGACAGTAGGTGTTGACGGCTTGCTCAAGCCTACTGTGTCAAGTAAAACCACACAATCTGATATTAGGCTATCAGTATGCTCAAATACCCCTTTTTTACCAACTGGACTGCCTCTCACAGCGTTTTTAAGTTTCCTTTTATGGACTCCCCCCAGCCCTCCCTCAGCAGCTTTCCTTTTACCCATAGTGATGTCATAACTCCCATGCGATTAGGATCTATCAAAGTACCTTAAGGCTGCAAGAAATCAGACAACGTCCACTTGGGCTGGTCCTTTCAGGGGAGGCGAAGATAGTACAATAACCAAGTCTTGAGGGTCCAGCAGATCCGCCAGCCAAGGGCATGAGCCCAGCCTGGCCTCAGCCGGCTATGGATAGGCGCCCCGCGCTGTGGGAGGCCCGTAGATGTTAAAAGCGCCCCCAGGCGTGAAGGAAGAGTGTCAGTGGTGGCACACTGGCCACGTTGGCTTCTGAGGCTTGTAGCCTCCCGCAGGCCCTGTTGCAAGAAAAACAGGCAAAATATTTGGTCAAAAATATCGAGGGCAAAAATATCGTGAAGGTGAATTTTTACAGGTGAGTAAACTTTTACTATATATAACTCCATATATGTGTACCTTGACAATGTATATATATCTTCAAGTGGCATACATTTGGAGTTAAGAATAGTAAATCTATACTTATCTATTTACACTTAACTTTTCAATATTTTGGTACCCGATATTTTTGACAACATATTCTATCGACATGATATTAGTGTTTTCAATATTTAGTCACAGATCCTGTAGCTCAATATACACACAAAAAGCTGAAAGTCATGTTTAAACAAAGCAGTATTTTAGCATCTTCTCGCATTATTACTTTCTTGTACCAATGGGGGAAATTCTGCTTAGCTGCACAACAAAAAGCCAAATCTGGACACTCTTCCAGTTTTCCCGGCTGGAGTCTTGCTTTGATTAGGGTGGTGCAACCGGTGTAGCAACACCTGCCACTGCACATGGGGAAGAGGCGCTGTCTTTAGAAATAACATTTTAGTTTAAATCACCTGCAGCAGTGTCCCTTGTTTTCGGGCACCAATAAAAATGTCAAGAAAACTCTTGTGAATAATGTTCTTGCTGGAGAGAGACAGGAGATTTGTCTAGTGGGAGTTTTGACTTATCACAAAGTAGTGCAGAGGTTTAATATGCCTGCTGCAAAGACCGTGTACCATGCAGATCATGGCCTGTTTTTTTTGTGGCTAGCTCAGTGGGTTACTACATTTTGTCACAGATTCTTTAGTTACTTGCAGTTTTGAGGTTACAATCTTAATATAGCACAGTGGCCTATGAACTGCCATCAAAGAGCTGCATGCAAACTACAAGCTATATGTTAGAACATTATGTTCTTTCCATCAGTTTCTCATTATCTTTATATTGCTATAAAGCTTTTTTGGGTAGAGAAACATTATTATTAATAAAGTCAACAACAACCACTCTGGTACATTTTAAATTCTGAGTTTGTGCTTTTCCAGACCAAACTCTCTTGAAATATAGTTCATACTAGTATGTATGACATGTGATTCTCACACCTTGTAATCCTCATTGTCTTATGTAACATTTCCTAAAGACTGATTAATACATCTACGATTCACTGTCTCTTTATAATGTATGTGTGATGTAAAGTGCTCTGAGACCTTACACTGGTATGAGTAGCGCTATAAAACAAATTAACTGGAGAGATGAGGGCCACTGCTGGTGGATGGTAGTGAGGGAATCCACTATCACAATCACCTACGCTCCTCCTCTAACCCTCTCCAATTCCTCCACCACCAAGGACACGGCGCCTCCCCCTGCACTAGTCCATCCTATAGACCTACCCCCTGTGCAGAACCCCCCCAAACAACCTCCACAACACGACCCCCTCATCCTGCGCCCTATCCCATAACCCAAACTGACAACTCAACTACCACCAGAAGACAACACAACACTGTCAGTTCTTCTCCGCGCCGAAGAGACCCTACCCAGAAGCAACCCACCTCCCCTCAAGAAGAGATGGACCACCGCCTCATCCGTATTGAAAGCCAAGTCGCCATTATAATACAGGACCTGAATCATATCCTAACCAACCTCTTGACCCTCCACAACCCCCTAAACACTCACTCTACCCCCATCTCCCCCATCCCGACATACCCTAGGCTTCACAAGACCCCACCTCCTAGCCAGTCCTCTTGCACTTTCTCAACCCATGCCCCGAGACCGAATAGAACTATGGAAGCCATGTCCTCTGAGGAAGCGCTCGAGCTGACCACCTCATACACAACCCCTTCCACTCACGTCCTGCAATCCACGATTCAGGTAATCACCGGGTTCAGAAGTGATCACTCCTTCCCGAAACGCCCCAGACCCCCAGCCTCCCTCATCAACATCCCTACTGAACCAATAAAAGAGACTCCCCGTACTAACTGCATGCTCATAAACTGCAGATCTGCCATGAAACATGCTACAGAGCTTGCAGAATCCATCCTTAACCATGACATAGATATAGCCTTCATCACCGAGACCTGGCTCAACGACTCCTCTCCTCCTATCTTGGATATGCTTGTACCCTTAGGCTTCTCTATCATCAACAAAGATAGAAAAGACCCAAAAGGCGGAGGCTTGGTAATCATTCACAACAACAACCTGCCAGTGTCCGAAATTGATACCTTCAATTACAACTCCTTCGAATGCCTAACCGCCAACATCAAAACCACTAACAACAATCTACTACACTGCCACCTCCTGTAACATCCCCCAGGCAACATCGCCACGTTCATGGAACACCTGTCAGACCTGATCGCCCACTGCCCTCTCCAAGATAGCAACAACCTCATTCTAGGCGACCTCAACCTCCACTGGAATGATAAAAACATCCTGGATGCCATCATCGCCCAGCACAACAAAATTACTATAGACCACATCCTTCCGGTTGACTGGTCAGACCACCACCTAATCCTATTCATCATCTCACAACCGATCATGTGTCAACCTTCCATCAACAAGGAAAGGAGGCAACTCAGAGCCACAGAACGTCTCTGGAGAAAGAACCCCTCCTCCAGTCGCTGCGAAGAATTCATATCAGCAAGAAGAAAGTACAAAAAGAATATCAATCATGAAAAAAACAACTTTTTCTGTAACGCGCTGGACAAGGCTAAAAACAGACCAAAAGAACACTTTAACAGAATCAAAAAACAAACGTCCAAGCCGTCTACTGCCCATGTCCAGCCCTCTAAAGCCTTATGTGACATCTTCGCCAAATTCTTTAATGAAAAAATCAACAAGATCGAGCTATCACTTGACATCAACCTCCACCCCGCCGGCAAAAACTGCACCCCAAAAATCGAAACTACCTCTACAGGGCAACCCACAATAACATGGACTTCCTTCGACCCCATCCCGGAAGCTGAGATTCTCAATTTAATCTCTTCCTCCAAGCCCTCATCCCACAACCTTGACCCTATACCCTCCCAAATGGCCAAAAAGCTGAAACTCTCCATTGCACCACTTTGGTGCAAAATCATAAACAGTTCCCTAAAAACTGGCATCATACCAGATTGCCTCAAAGTCGGCCATGTCACACCTCTTCTGAAGAAACCAGGCCTAGATACTAATGACCTGAATAATTTCAGACCTGTCTCCAATCTTCCCTTCCTAACCAAAATCCTTGAAAAATGCATTCTCCGTCAACTGAACACATATATTGACAATATTAATTTGCTAGACCATCACCAATCAGGCTTTAGAAAAGGCTGTAGCACCGAAACTGCAATCCTCAACATCATGGAGGACATCCTCAACTCCCTTGACTCAGACCATTGCTGCCTTCTCATCCTCCTAGACCTGTCAGCCGCCTTTGACACAGTGGATCACAGTCTTCTCATCAAGGCTCTCAAAGACTGGGTAGGTGCAGACGAGGTGGTCCTTTAATGGTTATCCTCCTTCTTTCAAAATCGCTCCCAAAGGGTAAAAATCAAATCCTTTAAATCTGACCTTCTCCCCATTAACAGAGGTGTCCCCCAAGGATCCGTTCTCTCCCCTCAATTGTGCAACATATATATGGAACCCCTCACCGCCATTCTGAAAAAAGCCAACATTACCTTCCTTCTATATGCAGATGACACCCAGATCTACTTGGAAACCTCCTCCTTTAATGACATTCTAAGACTCAACAATACTCTCAGAGAAGTACAAGAATGGCTATCAGCAAACCACCTTAAACTCAATCAGGGAAAACCCAAAATCCTCCTCATATCCAACAAGGAAGAAAACCCGCAAATCGTTGAATGGCTGGAAGCAATCGATGCCCTCAACGGGAATCTCACCCTGACAAACTCAGTAAAATTACTTGGAATCACCCTTGACCACAAACTAACCATGACCAACCACATCAAGAACTCCGCTAAGAGCGCCTTCCTCAATCTGAAACTTCTCAATAAAATCAAACCCCACATTCCACCAATGGACCTCAAACAAGCCACCCAATCACTGGTGTTGTCTAGACTTGACTATGGGAATGCAGTCCTCTCCGGTACAGCTCTCTCCCACCTAGTGCCACTCAAAACTACCCTCAATGCAGCTGCCAGAATGGTCACTGGAGTCAAAAAATTTGACCATTTATATCCCGCACTCAGAAAACTAAAATGGCTCCCAGTGGAAATGCGTGCCAGCTTCATACCTGCCTGCCTCACACACAAAGCCCTGCACACAGGAAAATCGGAATACCTAGCTTCTAAACTTAAGAAAGCCGGCCAGTCTAGAAGCCTCAGGAGTTCCAACTCCCTCTTACTCACCCCCTGAAAACGTGCAAACAAAAAACCGCAGCCCGCTCCTTTGCAGGAAATGCTCCCAAAATCAGGAACTCCATCCCTGTGGACATCAGAACTATCCCCTCCTTTCCAAAATTCAAAAGCCTCCTAAAAGACCTTTACTCAACCGTGCCTTCCCGAACTCAAATCCGTGGCTCACAAGCCTCCACCCAGCAGACACCTGACATTGCGCACCCACTGCCTACCTCATCCCCTCTCCCCAACCCATCACCTTGGTTCAACACCGCTCCGAGAAAATCTCAGCCTAAAACTTTGTCAATGCATCGAGATTACCTCTAGACCTCTCTACCTCAATGGCGCACCTTGGACCCCTAGACATCTCCACCTCAATGACGCACCTCAGACGCTCAGCACAATTGTAACTTTTGAACACTTATGAATATGTTTATTTTATTCTATTATCCTGTATTTGATTTCTCTCCCTCCTGCTGTAAAACGATCCGATACCTTCGGGTCTGGCCAGCGCTATAGAAAACTTCTTAAATAAAATCACTGGGGCCATCAAAAAAGATTGTTGCTCTGGGTGCCACCAGTGCTAAAGCTGGCCCTGGCTACGGGTCACAGACACGGCCTGTAGGCATCTGACAGGTGTCTGCAGAAAACCCATCTTTGCTGTTAATATTGGCCTGTGCATCCCACCTCTCTCTCCTCCTCCAGGCTGGAAGCAACGGAATAAACAGTGCCATGTACAAATGTCAAGATTTGGAGTCAAAAAAATGCATGGGATGTGTTTTTATCTCTGGCAGGCCTGCGGGAGGTGCTGGTATTAATAAGTAAGAGCAGCTAAGCTTGGATCCTTCTCCAGCAGCCAGCAATGAATATGAAATATTGCACTTCTTTAACTTTCTGCATCTTTCTCATTCTTTCTGCTCCCTCTCGATTCCCTTTAGTCATGTTAGATTGTTTTTCACTGTGCCATTTATTGGTTTTTATCGCAGTGTTTTATATAATGCCGAGATTTCACTTTCTAAGACTTCAAAAACACCATTCATGTGATAGTGGAAGAAGTCTTGCAAGGACATGGTTGAGTAAATGGTTACTGAGTCTACATAGGTACTTTGTTCCACCTGATGCTCAGCTGATCTTTATCTGTAGACAGATGGTCGTGAGTGGGGTGGGGGTTCAAACAGCATCATTTATGTGGTAGGTAGTATGTGGAGCGTTTTGTGTTAGACTTGCACAGCAGGAGTATGACTCCCAGCTCCGTCTTTTGATTCAGATGCTTGCAGAAGCATTTCTTTTATTCTGGGGTGTGGCAATACACAAAACATATTTGTAAAAGTAGTCAAGAAAAAGTGACAAAGCTCCTCCCTGAGGCAATGTGAATCTGAGGTACTGGTATTGTTATTTTAAATGCCGCTCAGCTTTTCGGGAATGGTCCAGCTGTTTGAGTAGTAAGTGCAGAATTGGTGGACAAAGAGGGATTTTTTGCTTTGAACATAGCTTCCATGGTACGTACCCTGTGTTTGCGATTGTTGCTGTGTTACATTTTAGAGACAGCATATATCTAAAATTCATTTTTACATTAATTAATGGCAAAAGGCTTCCCCCGATGGTGCACTTATAGGCACTTTCTCTCCAACTAGTTCTGGTATTTGGCATTATCATTGGTGCCCAAGGAATAGATTTTAATCTTAATTGTTCTTCCTTTTACATGCTTTGCATTTAGACAGCTGTAGTTGTCTGTTGGAGACCTCATGTTCCTAATACAGAACAACAAACAAACATATATGCTTACATACAAACATACATACATAGAGAGTGGGCATTGGGCCAGCCTCCAACAGCCACTGGCTGGTAATGGTGTTCTTAAAGCCAGGGCATTTTGTGGAAGGTTACACGAGGCTTTAAATAGTTGCGTATGAAGCCACTCCACTGTAACACCCCTACCCCTATCACTGCCTCTGTGCTCCAATTAACCTCACTCCCTCATTGCAACATGTGACCCAGTGACAGGTCCTCCACAAGGCATTCGATTCAGTGCCTCACTAGTCATGACAGGAGATGGAGGAGGGGAGAGACTGGTCTGCTGCACGTCTAGTGCCAAGCCTCAGAGTAAGAGTGCAGTAAAACAGCACAAAGACAGATACTGTTCATGCGAGTCACCCCTTTCTCTCATGCACATGATCTGTCTTTGAGTCAGCAGTGATGGCAGGAGAATGTAGCAGAAAGCAGAAGATTTTTCAGCATTTAGAGTCTGAGCGAAGTATCCACCCTGAGCCTTGATCCAAGAAGAGCCTAACCTTTTAGATCTCACCTCGTCCTCTCATTGTCTGACAGCTAAGGAAGAGATGAGGAAGCAGGACCCGGAAGTCACACTAAGCACAAAAGCATCCATTGCGACCTGTGTACCTTCTTGTCCTCGCTGCTGCCTATCAATGCCACCAGCGTGACCTCTGCTCTTTGGCATGTGAGCCCCTGGGACTCACCCCCATGGCAGTGCTAGGCTTCAAAAGGGGCTTAGGAAGCAGAGAGCTCCAGGCCTTCTAAGCCCTGTGGAAGGCTAGCATCACATTGCTGCTCGGCACTGTGGGTCTTAAACTTCCTTTTCATGGCTGCCTTGTGTAAACAGAGAATAAGCATGGAAGTACTGCCGGATTCAGTGTCACCAGCCAGCTGGGATTACAGCATCACTGTGGGTATGCACTGCAGTGCGAGAACTGAGAAGGGGCAATTGGGCAGAGAGGCTTAAAGGTAAATGTCTGTGTGTGAATGTATGCATGTGTGAATGTCTACACATGAGAGTGAGCCTGCGTAAGGTGGGTGCTTTGTGGAACTCCGTGTGCATTTAGCCCTGAGCCACGGGGGAAAGATTGAGTAAGCACACATGACGGGGTGAAGTGCGCCATGTAAAACTGCATTCTGACTTGCTTCTGCAGGATAATGACCAACCGAGCAGTAGCTCACACAGACAGTGATGCCAAGAAATAGTGCAGGTGCCTCTGAGCAGGGCCGGCTCCGGGCTCATGGTGGCCCTGTGCAGGGAGCGTAGGTGGGGGCCCCGGAAGAGGGGGTCCGGACGGGGCGGAGCTCAGGAAGGTGTTTCATACTTAAAGCATCTCTTTAGAATACATGCTGCTTTAGGAAGACCACCTTATTCATTTCGTCTTCCGTCTTTAGGGGATTTCTTTCTTAGCATTTTTGCTTTTGGTTTAAATGAAGTATACATAGATAAATATGTTGGCTCTAGCAACAGCAAGTGCACAGTATGCCATGTTATATGTATTTTTATATAGCTAGGGCAACTAGTAGCTGAAGGCAGGGTGTGTGAGAAAAGGCTTCTGGCCTATGTTTATATGCCAAATTAGAGGAAATAGTGAATTGTGATTGCTGGATTGTTAGCCGACCTATGTATGTGTTTGTTTCACTTGGCTAGACTGTTGGCCCCAAGCCCATCCCATTAATTCAACACCTGTCCCACTACCGTCCCACCATTGCACAGACGCCATCAGATGAGTTTTCAGTGCTAAAGGCGGTATTCAATAATACATTGATCCTATAATCTATAAAATTGTAGAGTGCTGCTAGGAAAGCATTTCGCCTTCATGCCTAAGAAAGACATTTCACAATTGCCGTTCTCCTTTTGTAGAGGTACTTTGCCACAAGAGACACCTTTGTTGTTAATTGAGGCACACCACATTAAAAGTGAGACTGGCATGAAAGGCATATGATTATGATTACCGTTGACTTTATTTCCCCGTGTGATTTCAAAAGGTCGTACTTGGGCCTCATGAGTCGGCCGGGCGGGCCTGCCATGCCATGACGTGAAATTGGGCAAAGGGCTGCCTAGTAGTTAGTTTACAAGCAGCACGTCGAGCACCACCACACTCGTGCTTGTACATAAATTAAGTAAGTGCCACAAATGTCAAAAACAAATAATCCAGTCCAGACAATGAAATATAATCAATGAAATGAATCTTTCAGTACATGACGTTTGTACATAACATGATCAATCTGCCCTTACCCGCCAGGTCACAGGACAGGTGCGCAGCGTACACAGTACAGTAAGTACTTCTTTAATCTGAGGCTGCGCTGCTCAGCTCAGGCTCACTCTCAGCTTACTCCGATCCGACGGACGGACGACGACCACCGTCCACCACAGAATGCTGTTATGTTGCAGCTGAGCCAGAGACTAATAGACAAAAGCCACACAAGTTACGCACACGCACCGGGAAGCAGCCAGTTTAGGTTGAGAGTCTGCATGCGTGCGCGCCGCAGATCACCTTGGCTTCCGGCGTCTGTCTGTGCCAGCCCGCCGGGTGATGACAGTCAACTCAGCCTGGTCATGAATCATCTTAAGTAACACCCCGGCGCCCCTGCTGCCCAATCAGGAGGTCGGTGGTGCGGAGCCAGCGAGGAGGCCAGGGAAGTGAAAGGGGGGGTGGGGAATGGGGGGGTGACAGGGCTTGCGGAAGTGACAGTAAAAAACTGAAACTAAAAGCCGCCGGGGTCGGAGGCCGCCAAATCCTGCCAGGGGCCGCCAGTGCCTCGAATATGTGTATGATTCGATCCTCGTCGTGGCGGCCCCTGGGGTTTGGCGGCCCTGTGCAGGTGCACACTTTGCACATGCCTTGGGCAGGCCCTGCTCTGAGAACATCCCAACATATGACAAACATGGGCAAATTCATACATGTGTAAACAGTGATTAGTACCCAGAGTGTAAAGTTGGGACCTGGCCAGTCAATCAGGATGCTCCCTTTTCTGGCCAAATCTTATGGTACAGACGGGCTAAGGTAGCATTCTGTGGCTGGTAGCTTCCAACCTCCCTCAGATGGGCGTGGTCCACTAGGAACCAGGAACTGCCCCTCACATGAATCACTGGGTGAGCAAAAACAATTTTATTCTGCTGTTGTGAACAACGACAAGGCAGGTTTGCTATTTAATGCTTTAGCTAAGGTGTAGCATAGTGCTTAGAAAGAGCTTCATGGTGCTAGGGTTTCAGAAACTTAGTACAAATGTTAAAAAACATTTATCTTGTTTTCACTTGTGCTTTAAATAGGCCGGTACTGTCCGATAATGAATACCTCTACTTTGTTATTTTGAAAGGGAGAGTACCGGCACTTCACAAGAGTGACATAATACTTTTAACTGGAGAGTACCGGCACTTCTCAGAAACAAGCATGTACTCTGTACCAGCAATTCTTTTTTTTCATTTCAAGCACTGGGTTTCACTAACAGTTATGCGCTTAACTGCTTTGATTTTTGCATTCTGTGTAGTTCCTGTACATATTTTATGCACTAGACCGACACTTTTAAAATAAACATTTTAAACTATATTTCCCTATTTCTTAGTGCTATCTTTGAGTTTGTTGTTCATAAAAATTGATTGTTTGGATTCCCACTGGTCCCAGAAGGTATCTTGAGGGACTGATAGTAACCTGAATACAAGGCTACTCAGGTTTATACTGTGAATAAAGAAAGCAATGGTCCCTAAGGGGAAAGTGTGAGCCTCAATTTCCTCAGTAACCATATATAACCATCAGTAGATTGGTTTGAACAAGAATAGCATCACATTTTATTCAACTAATTTAAAAACAATAAGGTTAAAGTTATCTTTTTTCATACATTGGATTGAAACAAGGTGCTCCAAAATAAAACAGCGCAGTGAAGGTGAAGTTAAAGTGAGCCAAAGCTATACAGAAAGCAAATGTCAAAACCTATGACTTGTATGAATGAATGAATGAATGAAGACATTTATAGAGCTAAACTTTCAGTCCAAGGAGCATCTTGGTGCCAGAAAGCAGGTGGATTGAGGTATGAAGGAGAGTAGTCTCAGTAGGGGAAACATCAAATAAGTGATAGTACCAGATTATCTGGGCTGCAAAAATCCAGGTTTTCAAAAATTTCTTGAACATGGGTTCTGACTGCCTAAGTCTTAAATGAGTGGGCAGGCTATTCCAAGCTTTTGGAAAGGGGCGACCACTCGGTCCCCCCGAACGTATGGTGGAGTACCCCGATCCCCCCGGGAAACCGTTTTGGGCGGGGAGGCGTGACTTGGCTGGTATGCCCGTAGTGGCGTAGCCGGGGCGCGCCTTCTTCCCGCCCAAGAAGGGTTGTCCTAGACACCTGCACCGTTCGAACCGCCCCGTAGGCGTGTTGGGGAAGGTCCACGCCCTCCCAAAGAAGGATAAAAGGAGCATCTTGCCAAGGAAGCATCCTCTTGTTCCTGTGCTTGGAAGCTGCACCTCCTCGTTGCTCGTGAGCCCGAGACGGAACAAGGAGCCAAGTTTGAGAACTTGTAATTTTTTGTGTTTCTCTTTCAGTGAGTCCGAAGATTTGGATCCAGGACCTCGTTGAATTCACGATACGATGCCTGGCAGGAAGGTCGGAAAGAAAGTTGGGACTGAACAACTGCTTCGCACGCTGGTAAAAGATATGGCGGACATGAAGAAGCAGATGGCGGCAATGAATGGTAGACCGAAGAAGACCATCGGGCCAGCATTGCCGGGAATAGTCCCTGCCGGGAGAGGTAAAAGGGTCAGGAGTAGGGCGGCAGGTGGGGAGGCCCCGGTTCTTGAGTCACCACCGGCGAGCCCGGTCGGTCCAGTGGGGGCCCCAGTTCCGATCCCGAACGCGGGACAGCCAATCCCTGTGGTAGTTACGCCCGTGAGTGAGGGGGATATGCCTCCCGAACTGGCCGCTCAGTTGGCGGCATGGTTGGGAAAAAACAATGAGAGTGCTCCGGCACCAAGAGACACGGCGGCAGAGGCCAGGTTGATAATGAAGCAGTTGCGGCAATCGAGAGATGCTGCGAAGGCACCTTGTCCTCTTGTTTTCCCGCAGGTTCCCTCGGATAAACCGGCACCGGTCGTTGGAACAACAGCTGCAACAGATACGGCTCATGTTTCTGGTAAGCAGCCGTTGCCGATAGCAGGGGAGGGATCGTTACCCTCTAGGAGGGAAAAAATTGTTCAGCATATCCCGATGGATGTGAAAGAGAGGATTTGGGCCGATAAATATGTGAACATGTTTTCGTTGTTGACCGATCACTATGAGATAGAACACGTTAAAAATCAGAAGGAGTTGTTGCATCCGAGTGTATGGCGTGCAAAGATGGCGGGTTTCAGGGTGGAGGAAACAATCGCTAATTGGGCCAGGGCGTTCGGCATGTTTACTGCAATCTTGGGGGAACGTAGGCCGGAAGTATTATCAGAATTGGCCTGTTATCAGACACGTATTATGGAATTTTTTGAAGCATATGAAGGCAATCAATGGATGGGTTATGATAACAAATTTCGTAAGGCCAAGGAGCACGACTCATCCCTGACGTGGGATTGTTTCGACTCCATTTCCTGGCAGAAGCAAGTTATGCCGAACACGGCGAGGTCGTCTTCTTTTGGCGGGAATGGCGCAGAGCCTCCCCGTCAGTACTTGGCGGCGCCCTTTCGGGCAGGCGCCAATGGGGATCAGCACAACAAGAATAATGGGAACTCAGGTAAAAAAGGGGTGTGTTGGAGCTTTAACAGAGGCAGGTGCACTAGGCCACAAGGAACATGCAAGTTCAGGCATGAGTGTGCAGGGTGTGGACAGTCCTCACACCCCGAGAGTTCGTGCAGAGCAAATAATAGTGAGACGGGAGGTAGAGGGGGGGCCAAACAGGTCTAACATCGCCCGAGGGGCACAGTTACCCACTCCTGTTGACATAATGGCATTGATCCCTTGGCTTAACCAATACCCGGACCATGTCTCCGCTGGGGTGTTGCGAGACGGTTTTTTATATGGTTTCCGCATCCCGGCGGGGGGTTTACGGGGGGAAGCACAGTGTAAGAATCAACTATCTGTGCAACGAAACACGACGGTGGTGCAGGCAAAGATTGCAAAAGAGGTGACCCGAGGTCGGGTTGCGGGGCCGTATGTGCACCCGCCTGTTGTTAATTTTGTATGTTCACCATTGGGAGTAGTCCCCAAGAAGGACCCAGGTGAGTTTCGGTTGATCCATAATTTGTCTGCTCCTAGGGGTCTTTCGGTGAACGATGCGATTGACCCGGGACTGTGTTCGGTGCGGTACGCATCCTTTGATGAGGCCGTCGCCATGTTGAATCGCCTAGGGCCCGGAGCGCTGATGGCTAAAACAGATATTGAGTCAGCGTTCCGGTTGCTCCCGGTACACCCACAGGATCAGCGCCTCTTAGGTTTTGTGTTCCAAGGACGTTATTACATGGATAAATGTATGCCGATGGGTTGCTCCATTTCTTGTGCATATTTTGAGAAGTTCAGTACCTTTTTGCAATGGGCGTTCACTAGAGCCACGGGCCTCACACAGGTAATGCACTACCTTGATGATTTTCTGTTTCTGGGGGCAGCCGGGGGCACGGAATGTGAACAGGCTTTGATGGAATTCTGTAATCTCATGAAAAGTTTTGGTGTGCCATTGGCACCGGGCAAAACAGTGGGGCCATCTACGTCAATCGAGTTTCTGGGAATTGAGCTTGATTCAGTAGAGGGGTGCTTCCGTCTGCCCAGGGAGAAGGTAATGAAGTTTAAGGCCACACTGGAAGTATGCATTGGCGAGAGAAAAGTAACTCTCCATCAGCTGCAACAGGTTGTGGGTCAGCTTAACTTTGCCCTCAGAGTAATACCGATGGCCCGCCCCTTTTCCCGCTCTATCGCACAAGCCATGGTGGGTCTCAAAGAAGGACACCACCGCACAAGACTGTCAGCCGAGGTTCGCCAGGACATGCGCATTTGGTTGGCATTTCTGGTGGATTTCAACGGTCGTGTCGTGTGGAACAAGCCAGCAGTTTCCTCCGAGGAGCTGAGGTTGTGGACGGACTCGGCAGGGAGTGTGGGTTTTGGCGCCATATTTGGCGAGAAATGGTCGGCACAAACATGGCCGGCGTGGTGGCACGATAGTGGGCTCACAGGTAACATCGGGTTCCTCGAGCTGTTCCCCATTCTGGTGGCCTTGAAAACATGGCCAGAGGGGCTGCATGATCGTGCTGTGGTGTTCTGGTCTGATAATATGACTGTTGTTGAATGTATCAATAATCAGGCAGCACGCTGCAAATGGATTTTGAGATTGCTGAAAGAAATTGTCCTGCTATGTATGAGATTAAATGTCCACTTTAGGGCAAGACACGTGCCGGGGGTACTGAACCAGGCAGCTGATGCACTCTCTCGTTCCCATATGCAGGCCTTCAGGGGTTTTCTCCCCTCAGCGGACTTGGTGGCGGCACCATTTCCCGAAGCTCTCTGGTCTCTCGGTGCCCCGGATTACAAAACCTCGTGGGAGAGAGTTTAGCACCCAGGACAAGGAAGGCATATGAAGGAGCGTTCCGTTCATATTGGTCATTTTTGGGTTCAACGGGGGGGAGCATTGGGGACAGGAGGAGTCTGTTCTGCAATTTCTGGTAGCACTACATCAGGCAGGCCGATCACTGGCAACAGCCAACAGGCACAGGGCCGCCATTGCCTTCATGGCACAGGCGCATGGCATCCAGGACCCCACATCGTCCTTTCTCGTGAAAAGAGCGTTGCGTGGGTGGCAACGCCTTGAGGGTCGGAGAGTGGATTGAAGGCACCCGATAGATCTGGCTAGGTTGTCCCTGTTAATGTCCGTACTCCCTGCGACTTGTTCATCTCAATCAGAGACGGTGCTGTTCCGGGCCGCTTTTGCATTAGCATTCCATGGGGCGATGCGGGTGAGCGAGCTGGTAGCAAGGAATAAGTGGGATACGGGGGGAGGTCTGTGTCGAGACCACATTCAGATCAAGGGTGACACAATGGTGGTCACAATAGCCAGTTCCAAGACCGATCAGGAAGCCATCGGGGACAGTGTGGTAGTCCAGCGGATCCCGGAGTCTCCCATGTGCCCGGTAAAATTCGTGGAGGAGTATTTAGCGCAGAGGGCGGCAGCATGGGGGGGGAGTTTGTTGAGACACACCGATGCCACCCCACTGACGAGGTTTCAGTTTCAGCGGGTGTTATCAATGGCAATCGCGTCAGCGGGCTTGGACCCGAGCGATTTTGGGACCCATTCCTTCCGGATAGGGGCTGCTACGGAGGCTACA
This sequence comes from Lissotriton helveticus, assembly GCF_964261635.1. Taxonomy (NCBI): domain Eukaryota; kingdom Metazoa; phylum Chordata; class Amphibia; order Caudata; family Salamandridae; genus Lissotriton; species Lissotriton helveticus. The sequence continues at coordinate 877,147,496 of NC_136071.1, read as the reverse complement.
GCCAGGGGTCTGAGTGTTGAAAAAGTGAAACAATTGGGGCGTTGGTCCTCGAATTGCTATAAGAGGTATGTGCGGTTGCACATGTTGTGAAGCCTATGTCATGCACTCACGCTTCTTATTTTCTGTTTGATTTTCAGTTGCACGAGCAGGCCTTGCGGGGCGGTCAGTGCTGTTGACCCGACACCTGGGGACCAGCGGGCAAAGTTCACCGGCTGAGGAAAGAGTGGTGTGGGTCGTTGGCCACTCATACGTGAGGCGCGCCGCGGATGTATTCAAAGCAGGTGACATGATTCACGTTGCGGGGGAATACGGGTACAGGGTGACCTTCCACGGAAGGGGCGGGCTCTGTATTGACCAGTTTCAAGGTTTTATGGAGGGTTTGTTAGGGCGGACAAGGTCACCGCCGTCTGTAATCATAGTGCATCTTGGGGGCAATGATTTGGTGACCATTGGTCGACGAGTACTTCTTGAGTTAATCTTGGCCTCGGTAAGCTGGTTGGCAAGGAGGGTTCCGGGGTGCACGATCGCATGGTCACACATGATTCCTCGACAGGTGTGGCGGGGGGCCCTCTCTGTGTCAGCTTTGAATCACTCGGTAAAGAAGGTTAATAGCAAATTAGGTAGACTGTTTCGCACAGGAAAATTGCATTGTGTACCACATGGATGTATTCGGGGGGATCATATGTATCTGGAGGATGGGGTCCATTTGACCCGAGAAGGAAATGTCTTACTCATAGGGGACTTCCTAGCTTGGTTAATAAGTTTGAATAGCCATGACCTATAGTAGGAGTTTTTGGGGGGTCCGGATAGCCGGTCAACTATCCGGCCTGTGGCGGTAAGGTCATGATCGGTGAGCAGTAATTGGAAGATCCCTAGAGGTGGGGCGCCACCCATTATGGATGGGAGCGCCCGGGGTGAGGCGGCCATTGGCCCCTCACACGGGGAGGCGGTACCCTCTAAGGATGGGGACACCAAAAGGGAAGGCGGTCATCGGCCCCTCCCTGGGGAGGAGGGGCTACGGGCCCCTCCTGGGAATTTCCCGGGGCCAGGACATCCGCGACGGCGGATGTGGTAAGCAGTGTGGGGTGGGAGGGGGGTCTACGCTACCTTCTAGACACCTCACACGAGTCCTCGGACGACCACCAAGATGGCGCCGAGTAAATATGGAGCCCCCGTTAAGACAAGGGAAATTGGAAGTTGGCACAGAGGTACAGTCCTCTGTGCGCCCGCCCCTCACAAGTGAGGGGGGAAGTATGGTATTAGGGATCTGACACCGGTTACGACCTTGCCGTTGGCCCGTAATGCTAGGATGTACAATTTGATTTTGAGAAAATGCATCGTAATGTGTAAATAAAATTGTACATGATATGAAACTGTTAATTTAATGTTTTAATTTTTGTTTCATATTTTAATAAATACGGCCGGTGAGGGTAACTCCCTCACCGCCTTCCAAAAGCTCAAGAACCGTTTCCGTCTTCCCATTCTTGGGGATTGTGTTGGGAGGGGGTGACGGGTATCCCGCCTTTATGGAAAGGGGCGACCACTCGGTCCCCCCGAACGTATGGTGGAGAACCCCGATCCCCCCGGGAAACCGTTTTGGGCGGGGAGGCGTGACTTGGCTGGTATGCCCGTAGTGGCGTAGCCGGGGCGCGCCTTCTTCCCGCCCAAGGAGGGTTGTCCTAGACACCTGCACAGTTCGAACCGCCCCGTAGGCGTGTTGGGGAAGGTCCACGCCCTCCCGAAGAAGGATAAAAGGAGCATCTTGCCAAGGAAGCATCCTCTTGTTCCTGTGCTTGGAAGCTGCACCTCCTCGTTGCTCGTGAGCCCGAGACGGAACAAGGAGCCAATTTTGACCCACCCACCAGCCCCTGATGACAGTGATTTGTATTGCAATAAAGTCAATTGACATGGATATTATCTCTTCTCAGGTTGTTTCGAAAAAGTTGGGATGATCGTGATATGACAATAAAATGGTTGTTCTTTTTTGGAGGTATCACAGCTAAGTGAAAAAACTGTTATGGCATAATTGGTGGTTGATGTTTTAAAAAATGCCCAGTATAAATGTTATTCTCTTTAGTTTAAAAACTGTCGTATTTATTTTCTGGTCGGGCGGTAAGGTCATGATCGGTGAGCAGTAATTGGAAGATCCCTAGAGGTGGGGCGCCACCCATTATGGATGGGAGCGCCCGGGGTGAGGCGGCCATTGGCCCCTCACACGGGGAGGCGGTACCCTCTAAGGATGGGGACGCCGGAAGGGAAGGCGGTCATCGGCCCCTCCCTGGGGGGGAGGGGCTACGGGCCCCTCCTGGGAATGTCCCGGGGCCAGGACATCCGCGACGGCGGATGTGGTAAGCAGTGTGGGGTGGGAGGGGGGTCTATGCTACCTTCTAGACACCTCACACGAGTCCTCGGACGACCACCAAGATGGCGCCGAGTAAATATGGGGCCCCCGTTAAGACAAGGGAAATTGGAAGTTGGCACAGAGGTACAGTCCTCTGTGCGCCCGCCCCTCACAAGTGAGGGGGGAAGTATGGTATTAGGGATCTGACACCGGTTACAACCTTGCCGTTGGCCCGTAATGCTAGGATGTACAATTTGATTTTGAGAAAATGCATCGTAATGTGTAAATAAAATTGTACATGCTATGAAACTGTTAATTTAATGTTTTAATTTTTGTTTCATATTTTAATAAATACGGCCGGTGAGGGTAACTCCCTCACCGCCTTCCAAAAGCTCAAGAACCGTTTCCGTCTTCCCATTCTTGGGGATTGTGTTGGGAGGGGGTGACGGGTATCCCGCCCATATGTTCCCAGGACTGCCATTGACTTTCCCCCTTGGACGTCAGGTGAGAGCGAGGAGGTGCTGGGACATTTTCAGAGGAGGATCTTAGAAGATGTTGGGTAACATAAGGTTTGATTCTAGTCCTGAGGTTTTTGGGTCCAGTTGACCTGACTGTTCAAAAGGATCTTGAAGAGGATCCTTTTGAGTATGGGCAGCCAATGGAGGGTTTTGAGTGCTTCTGAGGCTGAGGACCCACTTGGCAGTTTCAAAACCAGTTGGGCTGCTGCGGTTTGAACTATCTGTAGCCTTTTCTGAGCTATTCTGTTTGCTCCTGCATGTAGGCTGTAACAGTAGTCCAGCCGAGACAGGATTCAGGCCACTGAGACTCTCTTACGAGCTGGAGCTGAAAATTGATCAAAACATTTTTGGAGGGTTTTTATCATGTGGAAGCATGTGCCAGCCACCAAGAGCACTTGGGTCGAAGGACAGCATAGTATCAAATCTAATCCCCAGGTTCTTCACAGTATCCATTGTATTAAGAGGAGGTGCAGCGTCAGTCGGCCACCACTGTTTGGACAGGAAGACGTTAGATTTCCCAAGCAGCATAATCTCTGTTTTTTGGCTATTGAACTTGAGATGGTTAGATTTCATCCAGTCAAAGACAGTGGTGAGGCAGCACTGAAAGTTTTCCTCTGCCGCAGTGGAATCTTTATCTAGAGTCAGGATAAGCTGAGTGTCATCAGGATAGGAGACAGACTCGATGTCAAAAGATACAACCAAGTCAAGTGGAGGTACCATATATATATATTAAAAAGTGTTGGGCTCAGGGCAGAGCCCTGGGGAACACCAGAGAGCAACTGTTTCTCTGTCGATTGGTGATTGCCGAGGGTTACTATGTGTCTCCTGTTTTCCACAAATGATATTGGTCAGGAAAACGCTTTGTGTGAGATGCCGCTTTTATTTAACTGTTCTCCCAAGATGTCGTGGGAGACAGTGTTGAAAGAGGCCGATAATTCCAACAGAATCAGCACTGCATTTTTACCTTGATATAGGGCAAATTTTAGTGTTTCGTAGTATCCGTAGTATGTAGCAGTGCTGACCCTGTTTATTGTCCAGACTTAAACCCCGATTGCATAGGATGTAGAATGTTGGCTTCTAGCAAAAAGTCATTTAGTTGCTAACTTCTCTGTTATTTTACGTAAACATGGTAGCAGGGAGATGGGTCTGAGTTTAGAGAGTGTTATTGGGCCCGGCAGTTGTTTTTTTGAAGGGACTTGACTGAAGCGATTTTCCAGTTTTCTGGTTCTGTTGCTTGCCTAAGAGAGGAGTATAATATTTGATTGATTATTGGGTTTATGATGTTGCCGAGTGCATGTCAAATTTTTGGGGGGCAGGGATCAAGGGGGGAACCTTATTTATGTGAGAGGATAGCTTGTCTGGACTGTTCGAGGTTAATCTCCTTGAAACAGTTAAGCCTCAGTCTGTTTTCGAGATCAGCAATTTCTGCTGGCAAGATGATGGTTGACTTAAAGTTTGTTTTGAGGTCTTTGACTTTTTTATCAAAGTAATCAGTTATCTGGTCACATAGTTTTTGTGACAGGGGAATTTCGTGATTGAGCATTTTTAGAGTGGGTAAAAGATTTTCAAATTTTAAAGATCGTTTTCTGATCAGATGCTGCCTGGTTGATGAAATTAGTGTAATGGGCCTTCTTTTCTGATCTGATTTGCTGATGATAGTTTTTGAGAGCTGCTCTAAAGGTAGTGAGCTCTTCAGATTTAGGTTCAAGTTTTATACATTGGCCTCGTAATTCTTTTAGCTGAGAGGTGTACCAGGGAGCAGACGTTTTGCCAGAAAAAAGTCTACTAGGTAGGGCTGAAGGCGCTAAAATGTTAGCAAGTGAGGCCATCCAGTCATTGAAGATGTCAGTATCTAGCGAGGGGTCCCCTGTTAGAGTGGGTTTGCCTAATTCTGCCATTGCATGCAGATTAGGATTAATTAGCATTTTATTCACTTTTCGATTGTGTAATGATACAGCTAATCCTGAAAGGGATGAACTTGTGGTCAGACCAGGTTATAGTGACCGGAGGGTCTACTGTAAGGCTGGTGGAATTGGGATATATGTTGATACCACGCATACTTTTAGCACGCAGACCATTACCACGCAATTTTTACAACGCAGGACCCTTTACCACGAATACCTTTACAACGCAATACACTAAAACGCAGGTACTATTACAACGCATACCATTACAACGTAAGTATAGGTAAGTATATAATATGTTAAAATAATGTAATTATTAATAATTTGTTTTTTAAATTAATAAATTATTATTTTAATATTAAATATTTTAATTAATTATATTAATTTTTATTTATTAATTTGTAAATATATATGTTAAAAATACCCCTGTACCCCAAAACCCAAACCCAACCCTGAAACCTAAAAATACCCCTGTACCCCAAAACCCAAATCCAGCCCTGAAACCTAAAAATACCCCTGTATCCCAAAACCCAAACAAATACCCCTGTACCCCAAAACCCAAACCTATCCCTGAAACCTAAAAATACCCCTGTACCCCAAAACCCAAACCCAGCCCTGAAACCTAAAAAATACCCCTGTATCCCAAAACCCAAACCCAGCCCTGAAACCTAAAAATACCCCTGTACCCCAAAACCCAAACCCAACCCTGAAACCTAAAAATACCCCTGTACCCCAAAACCCACACCCAGCCCTGAAACCTAAAAATACCCCTGTACCCCAAAACCCAAACCCAACCCTGAAACCTAAAAATACCCCTGTACCCCAAAACCCAAACCCAGCCCTGAAACCTAAAAATACCCCTGTATCCCAAAACCCAAACCCAGTCCTGAAACCTAAAAATACCCCTGTACCCCAAAACCCAAACCTAACCCTGAAACCTAAAAATACCCCTGTACCCCAAAACCCAAACCCAACCCTGAAACTTAAAAATACCCCTGTACCCCAAAACCCAAACCCAACCCTGAAACCTAAAAATACCCCTGTACCCCAAAACCCAAACCCAACCCTGAAACCTAAAAATACCCCTGTACCCCAAAACCCAAACCCAATACCCCTAATAAATGTTTAAAAAAAAGATAAAATTACCTATACTTACGTTGTAACGGTATGCGTTGTAATAGTATCTGCGTTGTAGTGTAATGCGTTGTAAAGGTATTCGTCGTAAAGGGTCCTGCGTGGTAATAGTTTCGTTGTAAAAGTATTTCGTGCTAAAAGTTGTGTGGTAACAGTTACATACCGTGGAATTGGTACATCTTCCATCCAGAGTATGCTCTGCGCAGTGTGTGGGACCGGCTATCTGCTGATTAAGTCCTTAAATTCCTATAATCTCTCCGAAATGTTTTGCAGTTGGGCTATCTGCTGATTCCAAATATAGGCTAAAATCTCCCAGTATAGTGAAATTAGAGTACCTGACTACCAGGGTACCGAAACTTTCTCCCAGGGTATCTAGAAATTTAACGCTAGTCCCTGGAGGCCTGTAGATTAAGGTTTATGCAAATGACACCACGTTGTCTAGTTGGAAACAGAAGCCCAAACTTTCTGCCTCTTTTAGCTCTGTGATGTCAAAAGAGGAGTATTTCAGTGTTCCTGTAGATTATTGCTAGGCTCCCCCTCTTTGTATAGGTCTATCTCTTCTGGATATAGTATATCCTGCGGGAAGGGCTTGTACGGGGTTGGACCTGTCCTTTAGCCATGTTTCTGTTATAAATAAGCCATCTAAACTAAGACTTAGGATAATGTCATGTATATGTAAGGCATTTTTGCCTAGTGATCTGAAAATAACCAGGCCGCATCGTAGTTGCTTGGGGTTAGGGTCAGTTATAGGATCTAATTTAGGGGCGTGGTCGGGGAAGGTGCTAGGTTCATGTCTGAGTTCATATCTACACCCTAAACAAATTGCTAGGCCAATTATGTTGTCCAATTGCAGGTGGATGTAGCACTCACTTACTTGTGTATTAAGAGCAGAATTTATTCTCTAGAGTAGTGATAGTCTGGGTTAGAATGGCTGGCATTTCTGGCCCTGGCCGCGTTCGTGACTCGAATGGGTGCAGACGGGCTTGCCTTTGGTCTGCCTGCTGCGTGCGTCTGCTGCACATCTGGCTCAGCATATACGTGGTATTTGCTGACCAGATGTGATCCCTGACCTCTGCACCTCCAAGGCGCACCTCCCCCTGCCAAGTGCCCAAGGCAGGGGGTGTGTCCAGAGCCCCTACGCAGCAAACGGCAAAGCTGCGCCGGAACGGTGGCATCAAATGAAACTGAAACCACCACGAGGAATGATAGGCAGCAAGTGTCTAAGCATTTGTTAAAAGCACTAAAATCAATTATGCAATAAGACCATATTCTAAAAAGTTAAGAGCTTTGTGTAAAGTTAAAAAATGCTAAAACAGGGTTATGAGCACTGAGAGGCTATCTCTACCACACTCACCCGCTGCGCGTCTGGCTCAGCATATGCATTTTATTTGCTAGCCAGTTGCGATCCCTGACCTTTGCACATCCCACCGGAAGTGCCCAAGGCAGGGGGAGTGTCCGGAGCCCCACTGCAGCAAACGGCAAAGCTGCGGCAAAACGGGGGCACCAAACGGAATAGAAACCACCATGAGGAATGAAAGGCAGCAAGTGTCTAAGCGTAAGTTAAAAGCACTAAAATCAATTATGCCATAAGACCGTATTTAAAAAAGTTTAGAGCTTTATGCAAAGTTAAAAATGCTAAAACAGGGTTATGGGCACAGAGAGGCTACCTCCCCCACACTCACCCGCATGTAAGACGTACAACGTAGGAGTTTTTTCACTGGAAGAAGGAAGCGAGCAGCAGTAAGGGCAGCAGCCAGGCAGGGGAGGCAGAAGCCACGTACGTAAGTGCCTTCTTTTTAAAAATTCTAATAATTTTGGAGGGGGCGGCTAACTCTGCTCTGCCATGGAGTCAGAGTTTTGCCTACCTCCGCGATCACAACTAAGCGCGGAGCCACCCAGGGTTTCTTATTTCAGTACAATGCATGACAAAGATAACTTTAACCTTTTTGGTTTTGAATAAATTGAACAAAATTGTATTTGATTCTTATTTAGACCAATTTAGTGATGGTTATATATGGGTGCCGAGGAAGTTGAGGCTCACACTTCCCCATAAGGGACCATTGCTTTCGTTATTCTCTATTTTGCCCTGGTTCCAGGATTATTGGGCTGCCCCTTTTTTCTTTGAGCAGATTCGCACAGTGTGCTTGTATTAGGGCTGTGTTCCAACCGGCTTTTTAATTCAATGCTGGTGCATTGAAGTTAGTCCTTGTATCAGAGGGTTAGAAGTCCGACCACTGCAGCTCTGGATCCCTCAGATTTCTTTGCGCTGCCTCGGTGCTCCAACAGGCTTTTTAGGTGTCGCCTGTCAATGCGCATGCGTATTGAGCGGAGCGAGACTATAGGGGCTTAAACAGAGTTTAACTAGACTGGCGATTTGATGCAGTGCATATGCGCTTTTAGCTCAATGTGCAAGCGCAATGAGTTAAAATGCGCGTGCACAGCATCAAATCGTCAGCTTGGTGCCGCCAGCAGCTCTTGCCGCTCCGCCCCCTGCTGCATCAAAGGCTTTGCGCTCTGCCTCAGCCCAGCCATTCTCCTCCCCTAGTTGCCCCCTGCTGCATCAAAGGTTTTTTCACGGCCGGCCGGCCGTGCTTTCAGTTTCACGGCCGACAGGCCGTGTCTCCTTTTTTTTTTTAACAAATTGAGCACCGTCTGTATTTTATTCTCATTCAATCTCCCATCATTGTATCTCGCTCCCTGCTTCCCTCACTGTCTGCCTTCTTCCGTCTTCCCTCTCCTCTCGTTTCCTTCACTTTCTCCCCTCTCTGTTTCTATCGTCCGTCTCTCTCGCTCGCCGTCACTCTTCCTTTTCTGTCACTCTTACTTCCTGTCTACTCCCTCTCGGGGCCTCGCTCCCTCTATGTCACCCCGTCTCTCCATGCCACGGTCTCCTGCTGTCTGCCTCTCCCTTTCTCTCCATGTTAATATCGCCCTCGGGGAGGCCTGAAAGGACCGTGTGTCTGACTCGAGTTAAACTTAAATTTCACAATGGGGCCACTTGCACCACTTGCGGGACAGGCCGCACAGCTCAGCCAAATCATTTTTTTAACATTAAATCATGGTAGCTGGCCTGTCTTCCGCAACTTAGTGATTTTCTCCTGGCTGATATTTACCTCTGTGTTGCTTTCATTTGTATGTTGCCATTGCATACTGCCATGTAACATCCCACACGTTTTTCAAACAATGATGCAACACACGAAGAAGGAATGGTGAAGTTATTCTGGTCAGGAGGCTTATTTGTACTTAAAACCAACACTTTGGTATGACGAAATTTAAATACACAGCTCTTCAAATAGAAGTGTCAAATAATCACGTTGTTTTCGCAATTTAACACAAATCGCGCAGATACCCCGAGCAGCAGTGCCCGCACTACCGAGCATTCTGTTAGGCCACATCTCTCAGCTTACAGATCCCTTCGCTCTTTCTTTTCCTCTCAACGTTTTTGCCTTTTTCACTCTCTCTTCCAACTCTCTCCCTCCCTCTACATTTACTTACACAAATCACGCAAATACCCCGAGCAGCAGTGCCCGCACAACCGAGCGTTCTGTTAGGCCACATCTCTCAGCTTACAGATCCCTTCGCTCTTTCTTTTTCTCTCCACGTTTCTGCCTCTTTCACTCTCTCTTCCATGTAAGTTAGGGGAAAACTAAACATGTAGCTTTACTAATGCTATAGGTGTCACATTAGCTAATTTTATAACTATTGGCATTTCAAAGAACAATATTAATAGTTTTAATATTTTAAAAACATAAAAAGAACTTAAGAAGGAATTATATTTACAATACCAATAGCTCCAACTTTTCTAATGCGAGACCTATTGCATTTCCAATGCTTGTTTCTAGCAGCCACCAGTTCACACTTGGCTGTCCATCTCTTGTCCTTGTTTTGGTGATAGGGAAACCCAATGAGCTAAAGAAATGTAGACAAATGGTTACAAACATGTTCTACTTTTTTTCGGTGGATTTAGCTTCATTTTCACCAAAAGCGAGGGGAGAAGTCTTGCTAGGTGTGTGTTAACGTAGGTGCTACAGAAGATGCTAAGGCAGTGCAGCAGGAGGATGGTATTGTGTTTTTCACCAATTCATTCTGGTGACAGACTACTCCTGATCCTGCAGTGCTCCCTAGTTTGGGTAGTGATGAGCGGGGTGTGTCAGAGTTCACTAAACTTTATGCTCAGAATCCAGTGATGCACTTTTGCATCTCCCATCCTCCCCACGAGTTACCACAAAATCAAGAATATGGGGGTCAGTGGCAAATGTGGGGAAATAGAAATGGGAGAAGAGAGACAACAGAGACATAGTTCTCCACCACTCCAACTCAGCACTTCTGTTGTTCAAGGAAATTCGCAAGGTCTAGTGGAGATCTACAAGACAAAGATATATCTCAAATAACTTGCCATTAAGGGAAGTTATTGTAATAACTGTCATAGCAAACAAAGATGCCTTAGCAATATCTCTATGCAACAATACAAAAAACCTAGTAAACTCCGAAAACTAAACCCACAACGAATGAGTATCTCAATTTAATGTGACCTGCCTCAAGCTTCGACATTATGAACTCTCCTACGGATGATAAGTTATTGTTTCTACTATCTTACTATTCAAAATTCTTCACAATTCTTGTAGGCATACTAGAAATGTAACCCCTTGCGCATGGCATTTATATACATATGCAACATAGATCTACAAATACTATGTGTTCTGTTAAAGGATAACCTTGGTATAATATAACAACTCCATGTCTTAGTAGCGTTCTGAAACTGTTCAAGAAAAAGTTCATAGCTAGTTTTTATCAACAACACAATTTTTCTAAATACCTGTCTGTATTCCCTATGTCGATTGATACATATCCTTAGGAAGCAACAGGTCTTGGCAAATAACATCTAAGATCTATGTAGCATGGTCTTGCCTGCAGCTATATTGCATCACACTGCTTTACATAATCTCTGTGAAACATGAGTGAAATTATCCAAGCTGGTCAGGGCCTGCTGCGAGCTGTAGTTGATTGTCAGTATGCTGTCATGTAGTGCATGCTCTGCATAAGCCCCACCTCAGTCCAGACAACGATGACACTCTATGATGAAGTGTCCAGCTGAAAGGAACATAGTTGTAGCAGATTTGTAGTACCACGTTCCAATGCTTGAGCCATACTAAGTGCTAATCAGTGCCCACAGCCCCATTTCCTGACAGGGTTCAAATAGCCTTAGTGCTATCCTTCAGGGTTAATCGTCTACACCTGTCCCATTGTTATGCACCCTCGTCTGTGGCTCCATCCCATGGTGATGAAACTACATACCTGTCATGGAAAGTTAAATGTAACCCTTAGATGGTAGCACTTATTGTGGCAATTCACTAGAGTGACAATGAAAACATGGCTTCAGGTCTACCATTATAGCCTGACTTCTGAAGTTTTTTGGTTTTAATTTCAGAATGATTTATTGGTTTTAGGGAACATTTAAAATTGCTCATACATATATTGAGAAACCTTGAAAAAAAAAATACACAGACACTGTTGTAACATTTGGTTATGCCTTACCATAATATTATTCAAGATTATCAACCGGACTGCTTATTATTAAATAATAGGAACACAGATGAGAGGGTAAGAAAAAGGAGACTAGAGCAGAAAGAAGGAGTGCTGATAACAAACACAATAAGGCAAAGAAAAATGTGGGCATTATCAAAAAGATACCGATATAGTAATGAGGTCAATATTCACAGAGGCTTACTTTGATCAAGAGAGAGGTCTAGTTTTTCCCACTATGGGTCGGTTCTTGTGTCTCCAAGGGAAGGACTGTAATGTGATGTTTTCCACTCCTCTTGTGTAGAGTAACAGTTCCTTCCAGGCTTGGAAGGAGATCTTGGTGGAGCTTTTGCAGTTGCTAAGTATAGTTTCACAACCACTTATAAGGATGAAGTCGAGAAGATGTCTCTCATTCACATTTGTTAGCCATGTAGCATGAGGACCAAGAACAAGATGTGATTGACAAAATATTGGTTTCATTTGCAAAACATCTTCAATAAAGCTAAAGACTTTTAGCCAAATTGGCTGAGTAGATGGCAATACAAAAACATGTGAGCAAGGTCTCCTGTTGTAACATGACAATTCCAGCATATATGGACATTTCTTGATTTGGTTTTATGCATACGTTGCAGAGTCTAAAACGATCTTTATAGGAGATTACATTTTATTTGGAACAGGGAAGGCATGATTTTATATTTAAAATTAGAGGTTCAAATCACTTGCCAATTATAAGAGAAGTTGTCTGTATTGGTTTCACATTCCCATTTGGATTCAGTGAATGTCTGTAACTTAGTGGACTTGGGAAGGAGCACAGACTCTGGAAACAAAGTGACCACTTAGATTGTACCAGCTATCAAATCTAGAATAGATTGGGAGGAGAATGTGAATTTAAGTTTGGAGATGACTGATTTCAATTTAAGGGCTCAGTAGAATTTCATATTTTTATAGCAATATTTAGTTTGTAAGTTTGCAAATGTCTAAGGGTCTTTAGGGGGACCAAGTTGGTCCAGCGTAAACATACCAGCGAGGGTCCAACTTAGAGCCAAACTTATTTGGTTTTGGTCTGGTTGTGATAACCATTTAGAAATTTGTATGATGAGAAAATCTTTATGATATAATGAAAAAAGTAGCTAATCTGACCCCTTCCAAGATTTTGGGTAATGTTTTTTTAGGGAGATCCATGGTCTCTTGCTATTCCACAGGAATTTTTTTTAAAGACTGTCCAGTTTGCAAAACGAATCTTCCAATAGGGAGATCGGAATCATAGAAATCCTATAATTAATCATGGGTGTAATCATCATTTTTAGTGCTTCAATATTCATGAATAAACTTCAGTAGTTTATTTTAATGCTTAAATAGAGTATTCAGTACAAAAGGGGGTGGTGATGGACGGAGCATCTGAACCAATCAAACACTCACACCCAGTCAAAAGATCTGGGTTTAATCCATCACCGTTCTTTAGCCCACTCTGCCACCCCAGTTCAGACATGGCTATATGCAAATCAGTCTGACCCTGTGCCTCATGGGAACAGTCCAGCCCGAACTGCCAAGCCATGCCTTCCCTGGACCGGAAACAAGCTTCCGAGGACCGGTTTCTGGCATTACAGCCGTCTTCAGCCCGGCTTGCTTGAATCCAGTGGCAAAGTGAGCAAGGGACTCACGTCTGAGAATACCTTGCCACACTTAAGGCGGCCAAAGCAGTACAAAAGGGGATGGTGATGGACGGAGCATCTGAACCAATCAAACACTCACACCCAGTCAAAAGATCTGGGTTTAATCCATCACCGTTCTTTAGCCCACTCTGCCACCCCAGTTCAGACATGGCTATATGCAAATCAGTCTGACCCTGTGCCTCATGGGAACAGTCCAGCCCGAACTGCCAAGCCATGCCTTCCCTGGACCAGAAACAAGCTTCCGAGGACCGGTTTCTGGCATTACAGCCGTCTTCAGCCCGGCTTGCTTGAATCCAGTGGCAAAGTGAGCAAGGGACTCACGTCTGAGCATACCCTGCCACACTTAAGGCGGCCAAAGCAGTACAAAAGGGGGTGGTGATGGACGGAGCATCTGAACCAATCAAACACTCACACCCAGTCAAAAGATCTGGGTTTAATCCATCACCGTTCTTTAGCCCACTCTGCCACCCCAGTTCAGACATGGCTATATGCAAATCAGTCTGACCCTGTGCCTCATGGGAACAGTCCAGCCCGAACTGCCAAGCCATGCCTTCCCTGGACCGGAAACAAGCTTCTGAGGACCGGTTTCTGGCATTTCAGCCGTCTTCAGCCCGGCTTGCTTGAATCTAGTGGCAAAGTGAGCAAGGGACTCACGTCTGAGCATACCTTGCCACACTTAAGGCGGCCAAAGCAGTACAAAAGGAGGTGGTGATGGACGGAGCATCTGAACCAATCAAACACTCACACCCAGTCAAAAGATCTGGGTTTAATCCATCACCGTTCTTTAGCCCACTCTGCCACCCCAGTTCAGACATGGCTATATGCAAATCAGTCTGACCCTGTGCCTCATGGGAACAGTCCAGTCCGAACTGCCAAGCCATGCCTTCCCTGGACCAGAAACAAGCTTCCGAGGACCGGTTTCTGGCATTACAGCCGTCTTCAGCCCGGCTTGCTTGAATCCAGTGGCAAAGTGAGCAATAGAGTATTCAGCGTGTTTGGTATATATTTATATATTATCCACGTATAAAGCTACTTTAACAATTACATTACCAAATGTAACACCTGCAATATCATTGGGTCCCTTATGGTTTGTAATATCTTATGTTATGTTATGTTATATGCACTTATACCGCGCACAGATACTCCAACGAATGTCCCAGCACTAGCCTGAAAAGGGTCAGAATCAGAGTCTGAGGACAGAGCTAGAACAGAAAAGTTTTCAACTTTTTCCTAAAGATCGTAGGATCTTTAATGCCCCACAAGGCCAATGGCAATGCATTCTATGCCAGTGCAGCTATCCGGGCAAAGAAAGTCCCGCCAATCCTCTGGCAATTAAACCGAGGGTCTGCGCCAAGAGTTGGGAAGAGGAACACAGCTGTCTCACCGGAGTATAGAAAGTGAACCTCTTCTGCAAATAAATGGGACCCAGACCATGGAGGGCTTTATGAGCAATAGATAACATTTCAAATTTAATCCGAGCCTCCGCCAGGAGCCAATGCAGCGATCGCAAATGAGAGCGCACACTGCACCTGCTGGAAAGGCCCTGTAGGAATCTGGCAGCCGAATTTTGAATCACCTGTAATTTATTCAAAAGGTAACCAGGAAAGCCAGCATACAGTGCATTAGCGTAATTGAGGCGGGAAAGAATTAGAGCACGGACAACAGTTTCCTTTGCAGAATTAGGCAAAAGAGGAAGAAACTTCCTCAAAGACTTCAGGATGCTAAAACACATGCCAGCCAACTTCTTAACCTGCGATGAGAAAATCAGGTTCTCATTATACCAGACCCCAGGTTCTTAACAGAGTCTCCCTTAAAGCTAGGTAGGAGGAAGCCAGGGGGCCATAGCTTCGTTCTCAAGTTGGCAGGGAATGTGCCATACAGAGGATCTCCAATTTCTCCTCATTGCACTTGAGCTGCGCCTGAGCGAGCCAGTGAAAGACCAAAGAAAGGCAGTGTTGAGCGGGGAGAACTGCATCCTCATCTCGTCCCCAAGAGAAGAGCAGCTGGGTGTCATCAGCATAGGCCATCACCTTAGCCCCTAATGCCTCTGAAAGAAAAACCAGCTGGGTGACATTGATGTTGAAGAGAAGGGGGCTAAGGGATGACCCCTGTGGAACACCCATGGCCACTGGTCGAGGAGCCGAGGCACACGGTGGAAGCCAAACCTGCTGTGAGGAAAGACCTGATCCAGCACCAGACAGACGCGGATACGCCAATCTCCAAGAGGCGATCAAGAAGCAGGGCATGAGGCACTGTATCGAAAGCCGCAGAGAGGTCCAGCATAACCAAAGCTGCCCTCCCGCCGGCATTGAAGCACTTGTGAATCGCCTCAGACACCTCCAATAATGCTGACTCTGTGCCCGGAAACCCGATTGAGCCGGGTGAAGCAGGCCGGAGGCCTTGACGTACTCAGTGAGTTCGTTTGTGACCACCTTTTCACAAACCTTGGCCAGGCTAGGCAAAAGCGAGATGGGTGGGGCGATAATTTCCGGGAATGGATGGATGCAGTGATTGCTTTTTAAGGAAGGGGGAGGATTTTCACCCGTTTTCAGGACGCTGGAACAAAGGCATCCCGCAGCGACATGTTGATGATCTGATTGACCTCAGGATTGATACAGTCTGCGACAGAGGCCAAAAGTCTGGCCGCACAGGGATCAATAGGAGAACCTGATTTCAAAGCCTTCAGAATTTTAAGGGTGCTAGATAAATCTACTGGCGAGAAGGATAAAAGATTGTGCAATGGGTCGACTACAGGCTGAACAAATGTACAGGGCGTGGAAGCTGGGGCACAAGATGCGAGCGTGGCTTGGATGGAGCAAATTTTATCCAGAAAGAAGCTAATAAGAGTTTCACACCAGGTTTCTGAAACAGGAGCAGAGCGCACCAAGGCAGATGGGGACATAAAGCTTTGCACGATTGAAAAGATTTATTTTAAATTATTGTTAGCCCGGGCAATACATGATGTAAAGTATTGACTTTTTGCTGCCGCGATAGCGGCGTAGTAGCTTTTTTGTTTAGCTCTAAGAGAGAGTTTGGCCAAAGGGCAGTAGCAGCTGGAGCACCAAGCCCTCTCCAGAACTTTGCACTCATGTTTCAGAATTTTTTAACCTCTGGTAAAAACCAAGGTTTAGAAGGGGATTCCCTCGCAAGCTTCAGCAGGCGAGGTGAAGATAGCGAAGATAGCGAAGACACTTAATCAGTAATCCAATTAGTAAACCCGGTCACACTCCCTTCAAGATCTTGATGACGGGGGGCCTAGAGGCAGACAAAGAGCTCATAAATTGAAGAGGATTGATTTTACTGAACATCGGAGGGCAAAGGCAGCTTGAAGGCTGTGCTGGCTGAGTGACCTCCCAGGAAAAACAAATAAGGAAGTGGTCCAACCAGGAGTTCAGGGAGTGCTCGGCCACCTGAACAGGAAAATTGGAGCAGATGGGGTCTAAGATATGACCACCACGATGAGTAGCATGGGAGATTCATTGAGAGAGATGAGCTAGTTGAAGGGAGTCAAAAAAATCCACAGCATCTTTAACATCTTGTTCATCAAGGTGGAGATTCACATCTCCCAGAAACATATAGTGGGAGAAGCGCAGTGCACGCTCAGCTATGGCATCCCCCCAAGATTTAAGAAAGGCACTAGCCGGGCCAGTGGGGTGATAGATGAGGGAGCCACCTAATGTAAAATGATCCGAGAAGTGGATACTAAAATCCAACACCTCGCACTCGTTCCCATATGCTAGAGACTTCACTGTGAAGAACACAGTTATCCCTGTACAAGATGGCTAAGCCCCCCCTCTACCAACAGGGTGATCCACCCGACAAAGCTTAAAGCCAGCAGGGGTGGCCAGTGCCACAATTGGGTTTGATGCGGCATCAAGCCAGGGCTCCGTAACAAACAGCAGATTCAAAGAATTATCAGAGACCAAGTCAAAAATCTCAGCGTTGTGTTTCCTCAATGATCTGGCATTTATGAGGGTAGCTCTAATGCGCATGCATCTCGAGGATTTGGCTTGCGGTTTAATCAGCAAAAGCTTTAATTTAAGAACAAAACCACAGGCTGTGCATACAAAGTCTGATTTGAAAGGCATGGTACTGCAACAGTAAGAGAGGGAAGGAGGAGGCCGAAGCGCTTTTAGAAACTCACCAGATAGCCGGTAGTGAGCCTCATCTTCCGGTGCGCATCGGGCAGCATGACTGGCCCTGGTCGCTGACTTGACCCTGAGACCTAACAGTGATATGTGCGCTATTCAAGACTCTTTGACTTTGACTTGACGCTGACGGGCGCAGACGGGCTTGCCTTAGGCATGGTTCAATTACTAAAAGAAAGAGTGCTGATACACGTGAACAGCCTTGTCTCGTACCTTGTATTAGGTCAAAATAGTCAGAAGTTCTACCATTAAATTTAACTCTAGATTTAGGATAAGTGTATAAGGCCATAACCATTTTAATAAAGTCTTCTCCTAGGCCGAATTTGTTAAGAACTGCTTTAAAAAAGGGCCCGCATACCTTGTCGAATGCCTTTTCAGCAATCAGAGCTATTGTAACTGCAAGGGAAGTTGACAGCGAGGTCTTTCCAATAATGTGGCTAAGCAATCTGGTATTTCACTGCACAATCTATTTTTAATGAATCCAGCTTGGGTGGGGTGAATTAGTTTAGGAATTAGTTTATCCAACTGTGTGGCAAGAACTTTTGTGTAGATTTTACAACCTATATTAATCATTGATATCAGCCTGTCATCTTTCATAAGTGATAGATCTTCATCACCTTTGAAATGACAACAATAACTGCTTCAGCTGGTGTGCCAGTAATAGCTCCTTTATGGGAAAATGAAAGATTAACAAAGGGAAATTTAGTTCAGGCCAAAAAAGTTTTAAACTGCAACCCAACTTGTCAAAACTTTCCTTCTGACTGTAAAAAAACCTTCAGTTTAAATATTAATAAATCACAAAAATGTAGGCCTTGTAACATACAAAGTGGGTACATAGTATTTAAAAGTGGGACATTGGGGGCGTGGCCAAGATGGCGGGCTGAGTGGACGCACTCGCTGTGAGCTCCGCCGGCCCTGGGCCCTTGAACCGCTGATATCGCGCTGATCTCCCCCCTGGTTGCTGCAATCAGCGGAGCAATGGAGAGGCACCCCGGTGTGGCTGCCGAGGGGACACAAACGCCTGTAACTGCGCCTGAACGGTCCCGGACCCGGAGACATTGCCGGGAGCGGGAGAGGCCCGGAGCGCAGGCCGGAGGTGGAGCCAGAAGTTGCCCTGTGGCGGGCGTCCGCCTTGGTGGGCTCTTCGAGGCAGCCGATTCTGCCCCCCGGTCCCGGACATCCCCACTCGACCCTGCAGAAGATCTCGGGGGTCTGAGTTGCTTGACCCCCGGAGCCGAAGCGGCAGGGGAGCGGGCCTCGGGGCCGGACGCTACGCGAGGCCGGGGCTCGGGCCTGGGCTCCGGACCTCGAGGACGCTGCCAGTGGTGGCAGCCCATCAGCTGGGCACATTGGGTGCGGTGCTGCGCCCCCGGTGCCGCGGGCGCCCCACGGTGAGTCGTGGAACCTGGGGACGCCGCTGGGGGAGGGTCCCCCACGCGAGGCCGAGGCTGCGGCCTACATCTCCCGGAGCCCCGGAGGGTCAGAGGCTGGGACACCCGGCTGCTGGCTGCGGGGAGGCTCGGCCGCCTGCATAATCCTGGAACCGGCCCTTCTCACAGGGCGGACCCCTGCGCTGACGACGCCTGGGGGTGGCCCGGGACCAAGGCGCTCGGTGTGGGGACGCCCATATAGACTCAACAGAGGTGCCGTGGCACATTGGGCGAAAGGCACAGGCTCCCCTGCCCATATTACTGGGAAGCATACACCGGGCCGGTTCGAGAGGGGGCCCCCTGTGGCCCGGGGGACCTGGGGCTCGTGCTTGCGGTGCTGGCCGTGGAGAAGGTGAGAACAGGGCTAGGTCGGCCGGGCCTGGAGACCCTGGTGGACTGCCAGTCCCCAAGGTGAGCAGACCACAGCCCGATTTACAGCGCATCGGAGAAGATCTATCGGTGGGGCGGACTGATCCACTGGATCCTTAGAGGTGTGGTGTGGGGGAACGAAGGATCGGTTTGAGGCGGTGCCAGTGGTTGGACCGAAGCCCCGCAGACCATTCGTGCAGGCACCTCAGTGGTCAAGATGGCGAACAACAGAGGGCCCAAGAAGGGTGAGCGCACGTTGACGGACATGCTGGGCAGAAGCAATGCAAGACAGGACAGGGGTCAGCCGTCTCCAAGCCACCCAGGTGGCTCCCAGGGGGCGAGCGGAGGGGAGCCGCCGGTCACGAGATCCTTCCTTGAGTCCCTCTTCAGTTCATTGCGGGAAGATTTTCAAACGCTTAAGCAGGAAGTGGCAGGTGAGGTCCGAGAGATACGGAGGGAGGTTGACGGCCTGGGAGATAGAGTGACCACAGTGGAGGACGCTGGCCATGCCAGGGACGAAGAGATCGTGCAATTACAGCAGGAGGTTATCCGCCTATGGGACCAGCATCTTGATCTTCAGTCGCACGCCGAGGACCTTGAAAACCGCTCCCGGAGGAACAACATCCGAGTCCGGGGAGTTCCTTCCCGGGCCGAAGGGGATGACGTGGCTGCGTACCTCGGGGATTTATTCAGAGAGGTGCTGGGTGAATCTGCCGCTTTTCCCATCCGGATCGATAGAGCGCACAGAGTGGGCCTGCAGCGCCGGTCCTCGGCGCCTCCTCCCGACATTTTGGCCTTCCTGCCGGACTATCCCCTGAAAGAGAGAATCCTTCGTGAGGCACGGAGGAGGTCATCCTTGGAATTTCGGGGTCACCGGGTGGCTCTTTACCAGGATCTGGCAGCAACCACCCTGCAGAAGCGCAAGGCCTTTAAAATTGCGACTGACTTCCTTCGGGAGCATGGCACTCAGTACTCCTGGGGACACCCTTTCCGCCTCATTTTCCGGTGGAACGGGACTCTGCACCAGCTGCGTTCCCTTTAGGATACGTGTGGGGTGCTGGGCATCACTGCTACAGACGATGGACCGCACACGCCACGCCTTCTCCGCGTCACTAGAGATGGGTGGCAGACAATCCCTGGCCGACAGTCTTCTGCTTCCTCAGCGCGGCCGGAATCGCCTACTGTCAATGCAGACCTGGACAATGCAACGCGAGATGGGGCCAGTGTCACGGCAGCGAGTGACGTGGCGCTGACGGCTTGAGTGGACTCCGGGGGGAGATCGACATCGCCATCACTGTAATCCAGGTTTGGGGGTCCGGGGGGGGGGGAGCGGGGAAGTGCGTGGTGGCTGGACGTCCACTTTTGTGACTTTCCACAGGCTTGTCCGTTGCGGACCGGACTGGGACAATGGGTTCTTGGGGTTCTTTGGGAGTTCGGGGGGGAGGGGTCGGGGTTGTTGAGCCAGTCCCAATTGCGGGTGGGGACTGGGGCCAGTTGGGGAGTTGGGGAAGAAGGAGGAAGGTTTGGTGGGACCGGGAGTGGGGGGGGTCAGGCAGGGGGGTGGGACCCCGGAGTTGGAGGGGTGGGGGGAGGGCCGTCCAGTGCACAATGGAGTTCCTAATCATTCAGGCACTATACATGCTTCTTGGTTTGCTCAGACATGACTGCTGCACATACAGCTCTGCTTTTCTCTTTGCTTTGCCTGGGAGTTGGGGTGGGGAGGGGTGGGTTGTCCAGTGCACATTATGGTTCCTAGATCTACAGACACTATGCATGCTTCTTAGGTTGTACAGACATTTGCTACACATACATTTGCGCTCTATTCATTGCTCTGCTGCCTCTAGTACAGTGCAGCGCCTCTGCACTCTCTGCCCTGCTGGAGTGGGGTCTTGACGCTTTCTACTACACCTTCTCATATGCCCCCTGACGCTTGTAAGGTCGTGACCCTGAATGTCCGGGGTTTGAATAATCCTGTTAAGAGACGGGCTGTGCTTTCGCTTTTGGAGAACACCCAGGCGGATATCTGCCTCCTCCAGGAGACGCATTTACTGCCACAGGACACGCACAGGCTCCGCTCCCATAAGTTCCCATCACAGTTCTTCTCCTCTTGCACCACTAAAACGGCTGGGGTGGCGATACTGGTGGACCGGCACTTTAGGGGAGAAATCCTCCACAAATTCACCGAACAGAAAGGCAGGCTGTTAGCGTATCGGTTCAAGATAGGGGGTCTTCTATTTACGATCGGGTCCCTATATAGCCCTAATGAACGGCAGGATCGCTTCCTGCAGGCTGCGATCGAAGACATTACCTCTTCGCAGGACAGGCATATCATACTTGGGGGGGATTTCAACATGGTCTTTGATTCCGCACTGGACAGGTCGGCGCAACGCTCCCCGCAGGTCGGGGAATTCTCCGCTGACCGTAGGGCTCAGCTGGAGGAGGTGGACCTACTTGATCTGTGGCGACACATGCACCCCGCAGATAAGGACTATTCGTACTATTCCCACGCACACAAGACGTATGCGAGGTTGGACCACCTTTTAGTTACCTCCCCGGTGCGGGCGCTGGCCTCAGGGTCGGAGATAGGCGTGATTTCCCTTTCGGATCATGCCCCAGTCGAGGCCACGTTGTGTATGCCTCCGGCGGTTCCTCGCCCTAGGACGTGGCGTCTTCGCGACACGCTGCTGCACAGGAAGGAGGAAGTGGACCGCATCGAGAAGGCGATTCGGGAATATCAATCCCACAATGATAACTCTGACACCAGCCGGGCCACGCAGTGGGCAGCGCTGAAGGCTGTTATTCGAGGGGAATTTTTAGCGATCTCCTCGGCTGATAATAGGGAGCGGCAGGCCAAGAGAGATGAACTTACGGATAGGGTCCGGGAGCTTGAGCAGATACATCGTAGAACGGGGGCTCCCAGGATTTGGCGGCAGCTCAAGGAAGCGAGGAAGCTCCTGGCGGCCCTAGACCTCGACCGGGCGGAGTATGCTGCACTCCGGCTGCGCCACACCTTTTACACTGGTGGGGACCGTTGTGGCAAATTGCTAGCTAACAGGCTCCGGGTGACACGTCAGAACCAACTGGTTAAGGAGATATCCAACCAAGCGGGGACGATGGAGACGGAGGATGCTCGTATAGCGGCCGTCTTCCGCAGTTTTTACAAGGATCTTTATGCAGGGGAACCCCCGGACGAGACGGCACTGGCTGCTTATTTGGATTCGGTCGCACTGCCTTCTCTGGATCCTTTGCAGGCGGAACATTTAGATAGAGACATCAGGATAGAGGAGGTGGTTTCTGCTATTGCCAGACTTAGACATGGCAAAGCGCCGGGCCCGGATGGATACACCGCGCTCTATTATAAAACGTTTTGCACGATGTTAGCCCCTGTCCTTACGCGCCTTTTCAACTCCTTTGCTGACCCCGGAGCCATTCCACCTGATCTTCTCCGGGCCTCTATTCTGGTTATCCATAAGCCTGGAAAGGACCCCAAGCATTGTGGGTCTTACAGGCCGATTTCCCTTTTGAATATTGACTTGAAGTTGTACACGGGGATTTTGGACGCCCGATTGGCTCCTCACTTGCCCGGTCTCATCGATCCTGACCAAGCGGGTTTTGTCCCAGGGAGACAGACAGTGGACAATACGAAACGGATTGTCCACCTATTGGAGAAGGCCTCTCGGATCCCGGGAGAATGGATGATGCTGGCGGTGGACGCGGAGAAGGCATTTGACCGGGTGCATTGGCCTTATCTGGAGCAGGTTCTAGTGAAGGCGGGTATAGGGGAAAAGTTCTGCTCCATGATTTTTAACTGTTACAAACGACCGTCAGCGGTGGTCCGCGTTTACGGGTTCGCCTCTGGGGCCTTTGACATCGAACGAGGCACCCGGCAGGGTTGCCCGCTCTCGCCCCTGCTTTTTGCTCTTTACATGGAGCCGTTCGCCCAACGGGTGCGTGTCAACCCAGCGGTGACCGGAATCCGGATGGGAGGTTTTACGCACACTATCAGCCTTTACGCTGACGATGTTATCCTGTCCGTTGACGAACCCCGGACGGCTCTACCGGCATGTATAGAGGAATTAGACTCATTTGGCGCGGTCGCGGGGTTCAAGATGAACATGGGGAAGTTGGTGGCTTTAGATATCTCCCTCGAGCCGGCTACTAGAACCTATTTGCAACACCGGTTTCCCATGCTTTGGTCATCGGGGGCGGTACCCTATCTGGGGATCCAGATTGCTCCTACTTTACCAGCTATGGTGTCGGCCAACTATCAGACCCTGGGTGCAAAGATTAGAGAGGAACTGGGCCGTTGGAGCCGTGGAACCTTCTCCTGGCTGGGCAGGATAGCTGCTATCAAAATGACGGTCTTGCCCCAGGTACTTTATCTGTTTCGGGCCCTGCCGCTCCAACCGCCGGTCGGGTGGATTCCGCAACTGCAGGCAGACGTTTCGCGCTTTGTCTGGCAGAGAAAGAAGCCTAGAATGCGCAGAGCCCTCTCGCTGCTGGCCCCTGAAGCGGGCGGTTTAGGAATACCCGATTTTCGCAAGTACTTTCAGGCGGCGCAGTTGCGTTATCTTGTAGAACTGAGTAGGTGGGAGTCCGATAAGCACTGGCTCTTCCAAGACCAGGCGGTGGCAGGGAGACCCTTGCAGGAGATCCCTTTCCTGCGTCGTCCTCACCGGCCCAAGAACCTCTACGCCTCCTTTATTACAAGAGTGCCCCTATGGGTGTGGGATGCTACTAACATCACATACGGCCTCACTACGTTCCCGTCGCCACTCACCCCTCTGGTGGATAATCCGGATTTTACCCCGGGGATGGAAAGGGGGGCGTTCACACAATGGAGACAGGCGGGGTGTAGAGCCCTGTGTCACTTATATGGCCCTGAGGGGGTTGTCCCCTTCCTACAGCTCCGCCAGGAGTTCTCATTCTCGGAGATAGAGCGACACCGCTATATGCAAGCTCGCCATTGGGCCCTTCAACCACAGGTGAGGGAGACGGCCGATCGGCTTTTTCTTCCTTACGAAAAGTGGCTCCTGTCGCGGACATCGGACTCCAAATTGATCACAGATCTTTATAAGCTGCTGCAGCCGCCCGCGACACACCTTTATCACCCCGGGAGGGAGCGCTGGGAAAGGGAGCTGGGGAGGACACTGAGTCCTAAGGAATGGGAACACATATCTTATAGAGCAAGGCACTCAGCATACCACATGGGTCTCACTGATACATTGACCAAGGTCTCCACCTATTGGTATTACACACCTGAACGAGTCCACGAGTTTGATCATAGCAAGGAAGACACGTGTTGGTGTGGGTGCGGACACCGGGGTACGCTCACACATGTTCTATGGGATTGCCCGTTCCTGGAACCTTACTGGAAGGAAGTGTTGGACGAAATTGACTCTCATTTTAACATTGAACTGCCACGCTTTCCCGCTTATACCTTGTTGGGGCTTCCAAATGGACTGATGTACCCCCTCAGATCCCGTAGGGGCAGGCAGATAGCGATAGCTCTAGGCTCCGCAGTCCAAAACATTTTAATACACTGGCACACCGCTACGATACCGACCATCACAGGTTGGCTCCATAGGCTGTGGCATGTGTTGGGTATGGAGAAATTGTCTCTCACAGTGGCGGGTGATATAGGGCAGTTTTGGGAGCTCTGGCAACCATTTCATTCCTTATTGCTTACCGAATTTAGGGAGCTCACCTGCCCCAAATACCTCCGCCTCCTGCGGCTTCCGGACCCGGTTACGACGGCCCAGTGATCGATAAGTGGACTCATTCTCCCTGTAGGATGTAGCTTGGATGTCTTTTTTGGTTGGGGACTGTGCACTGGACGTGGGGTGGGGGTGGGGGGAGGGGGAGATTGGGCGAGGGGAGTTGGGATGTTGGGGTTTGTGGGGGGGGCTGCAAGGGTAATGTCATTTCATGCTGCGACAACGCATACCATATGTCACTGTGAGGGCATAGCCCATGAAGACTACATTTGCTGAAGGTATTGCTGAGATCTGGGCTTTTCCGCCCTGTTATGTCGCTTTTTTGGAGATATGTGTTTGTCCCAGTATGTTGTGCTGAATAAAATACTTTAAACTTAAAAGTGGGACATTTACTGCTGCCAAGACTCCAAAAGATATTTTTACTGTGGAAGGCCCTGGTTCTAGTACTAGAGTACAGAATGAAATAATATTTCTTTTTTCCCAGGTGTGGGGCCAGCTAGAATACTAATTCAACCACTCTTTTTAATATTTATTGAAAGCCCTATTCAGTAGTGAATTTGAATTTTATAAATTGTTAGGAAAAGTAACTTTTAGAAAGCTATTATTCCCTACCTGAAGCTCCTTCCTCAAGGCAAATTTACATTAGCTCTCCAGCAGATGTCATTCAACTGGTTGCCCTTAATTAGGTACGGGCGGAGAACTCCGCTCCGCCAGTGGAGTGTGTGGAGATTTCCCTACTCCGTGCCCCGCCGAGAATGCGGAGTAGGGAAAAAAACTCTGACTCCGCAGCGGAGCTGAGTTAACCAGCCCCCGCAAAGTTTGCACCCGCCTCCTCCCCCCTAATAAAATAATAGTAACAAGTTAATTTAAAAGAAATAAATAACTTCCCTGTATTGCGGTGTCCCCGGGCTGCCCTCCTCCTCGTCGCCGTACATCTTGCACGAACTGCGCATGCACATTTCTCACAAAGAAATGTCAATGCGAGCACACGCAGAAGATAAAGATCTATCACTTCTGAAAAATGACAGGCTGATATCAATTATTAATATAGATTTGTATTTCTTTTAAATTAACTTGTTACTATTACTTTATTAGTGGGGTGAGGCGGGTGGTGGAGCCGAGCTCTATGGAGTTTTCCCCCAACTCCGTGGACCTCCGCATAGTTCCACTCCAAAGGTTCCGCCTGGGGTTAACCGTAATGAGGTGTAAAAACTGTTCCTCTGGCCTGGCTGTAGGCAGCTGTTTTCTTCCTCTGGCAGCAGGATCACTTGGGGTGGGCCCAGAAATGTCATTAACTTTGAAAGGGCCTACCTTGTCAAAAGTAAGTTTCTGTTGACACCTAGAAAGGCCCAGCATTTGTCCCCCTAGTCTGACTGGCAAGTAAACCTAATGGGTGGATAGCTACCACCAAAATGTGATTTTTAGTGACTACAGAGGAGATGATTGTTAATTACTGTGGCCATACCTCTAAGTGGGCATAAGCAAGTGGAGAAACATTACCTCATCTTGGATTTTCAGAATAAAATAATAGTGGGATTATTTGCAGTAAAAGAGGAAGCTGGAACTGCTACAATAGTGGGTAATGTTTCCCTGGGAAACTTTCTCCCCATTGATTAAGGAGGAGCATGTATCATCTCCACCCACTCGTTGGTGCCAGGAATAAATGTGGTATCATGAAGACACTACCCTCAGAACACCTTTAGGACCTGTAAAAGAACAGAAAATGGACTGCAGCTGCTCTATGAGACGTCCTGAAGGGCTGGACCTTCTCAGACTTGTACTCAGGACAACAAAGTGGTCTCCTATAGTCATTTGGCTGACCTCCTGTATAACTGCGGAGACACAACAAGCTGCAAGTGCTCAACTGACAATTAGCTACTGGACCTTGACTGGACCAGGCAGTTGGCCTGTGCCCCACACAGTGAGAGTCCCTAAGGGCCTTCTGATTAGGTCCTGGAGGCCCTGATATTTGTACTACTGTGGTTGTTTGGGCATCAGAAGAAAGTTTGTAAACTTTAGAAAAAATTTCCCCCAGAGCTCCAGAGGGACCTGCCAGAAAAGGTGTTGGGCAGACAGTTCCACAACGTTGGGTTGGATTCCATGTCCATTCTATGTGGAGACCTCCATACCGTGGAAAAATTGACTAAGAGCCTTGTAAACCTAGAGCATGTAGTTTATGAAGTTGATTGAAGAATGCCCCTGATTGAAAAGTAAAATTAATAAATGGAACAACAAGGTGATTTGTACATATGACGTTTTAACAATCATATTATGTATTATATCAAATTAATTGATAACAATGTTTTTAAATTGTATGTACTTTTATGGATCAAAACAAGATTCGAATAGCGTTTTATAACTGACTGACTGACTAAGGGCCTGATTTAAATTTTGGCGGATAAGTAACTTTGTTGCAACAGTGACGGATAGCCCGTTCACCGAAATATAAATCCCATAAGACATAATAGGATTTATATTTCGGCTGGCAGAATGTCCGTCACCATTAAGACAGTGTAACCCATCCATCAAAATCTTAATCGGGCCCTAAGTCCTGTTATGAGAGGCGACTTGGAAAATTTTCAAAGAAAATTCTCAAAAGATCTGGGACCAACCTGCATTAAGTATATGACCTTTGCTTCCATGGCAGCAGCTACAGTTTTAGCAGCACCCCACACAGAGACAATTTTTCTTATCAAAAAGTGCCAAAGTCAATTCTCCATCGGGGATTAGAAGAAATGTTAACATTATTCTTCAAGAAGGTGAACAAGTCCCTCTGAAGTGGGACTAAGATTTTTTTTTTACTTTTGAATTTTCAAAGTTTCACCTAGACCAATCTGCTTGGTGTACCCACACCAGATTCCATCAAGATCTGCCTGGAATTGCATCTTGAACCCAGTCTACCATGACCCTTGACATATCAGTGCCTTACTGTTTTCTTGCCACCTTTTCAACTTAAATAATTTACAAAATGATATATATGTTTCTCCTTATTGATTTGAGGTCATTTAAAGTAATTTTGCTTATTGAATGTTTCTCTATCTTTATACATTGTAGTGGGATTTTTATTGTGTTGTGTCTCTGACTTTTTAACAGTTTTGGTACTTCTAAATGCTTTGCACATTGTCTTGAAGTCAAGCCTATCTGCTCTGTGCCATAGCTACCAGGGGTTGAGCTCAGGTTTAAATGATTTAAACCTGTAACTGGGCCTAACAGGTTAGTGACTTTGATCCAGATGTACTAAGCTTGTTTGTGGTCACAAAGGGCGTTTGCAACAATGTACAAAAGGCAAATTGGGATTTAGAACTTGTTACCGAATCGCAATTTGAGGTTGCTATCAAATACCAATTCAGTATTTGGAAGGGGCGTCCCTTCCAAATACCAAATCAGAATGAAATGTATTCATGTTTTGCGACCTAATTCCAGTCACAAAACAATAATAATTTACTACTAGTTTAAAGCTGGTGGTAACCCATTTTCAAAGGGGAAGGGTCCCTTGAGGATCCCTTCCCTTTCCCTTTGAGAATGTTAAAAAAAAGTGTTAAAAGAAGGCAGCGGTCCCACGGACCACTACCTAATCCTACAAAATGAACCAGCAGAGTTTCATTTTTTTTTTTTAAATGCATCCTGTTTTCCTTCAAGGAAAATGGGCTATATTTGAAATATAAAAGATTGCTTCATTAAAAAGCAATCACAAACATGGTGGTCTGCTGACCAAAGCAGGCCACCATCCCTGTGATGTCTGCGGTTCATAAAAGATCACAAATTGTGACCTACCTCATTAATATGGATGGGGTAGGTTTATCTGTGACCCACTAGGAATCCCTAATGAAACTCCTAAGAGTTTCATTCATTACAAATACTAATTTCCTAATTGCAATACAGAGAGAATCACAATTAGGAAATGTTTGTACTTCTGACCCTTTATTAATTGTAGTGGACTCCACCCCAAATAATAATTCACTTTCTAACAATTCCAAAATGGCCATATTGCATGCATGCCTCTGTATGGTAGCACAATTGGAAATATGCTTACTTGAAACTCCAGTTAAAGCAGAAAATATTTAAATACTATCATAGCCCCTTCGCAGGTCACTGTGTGTTATACGTTTACTGCACAGAGTCAAATGAAACAGGAGATTTTTAACTTTTTTTAAGGTACAACTAAAATTTACCTTGGCAAAGCTCATTTTATTACTGAATCTGTGCCACCATTTCTTTCCATTTAGCTTGGCAATGTAAGTGCTGCCTGATCCCAAGAAAGCCCTTAAAATAGAATGTGTTCCACATGTGTAATAGAAGGTAATTGAAGAAGGCATGCAACGTAGTCCATGGTGGTCTTCATTCCCAGGCTTCCTTCATGGTCCTCCTTCCCCATCCTGTGCCTCCACTAATTTAAAACAAACATTAGGTAACATCGTTGATGAATATAAACTGGGGATCACGGTTCGATCCCCGGCTCCAGCGGCAGGTTAGCCCAGCACCATGTGACTCTGGGCAATAGCTTGCTTAATCTTCCCGACGGCCCCCAGCGCCTAGAGACCCTTACGGGTGATTGTGCGCTTTACAAATGTGGATTTACTAATACATGTCAAATTTAATGCATTAATGACATGCTTTTGAAATGAGCTAATTTGCAATAGCTAAGAAACAGGTTTCTCTAACTAGCAAACCTAATATTGGTGAAATGTGCACATGTGATTTAGAAGCTTTGCCTTAAAATAAAATGCTTAGAAATGTTTGTCATAACTGTAGAATGTTCAAGGCATAATAAATGTATTACTTTATAAGCAACATTTTATTTTCGAATGTCAAGAACTTCCTATTTTCTCATGTTCTCATATAAATGCTTGATTGAGATAATTGTGCATTATAGACAATAGTTCTTGTTAATATTAAATGGAATGCATTGCCTAACAGATGATATTGTCTCTTAGTATAGTTCACTGAACTGGCAGTGAAACAAATGTGATGCAGAAGGACGACTTGTGCTCAAATGCCTATAGAAAATAAGGCTTATGATTCCAGAATCTAACTACGCAGGAATGTTTGCAGCTATTGTGATAATGTTACAAACCACATGTATTTTTCGTGGGAACGGAGGAGCTAAACCTGCTCAATGACGAGAGATGCTGTTTGATTGGTTGGTGGATGAAGGAGCCCCATATAATGTATGTGTAACATGTATTTGTGTTTTTATGTTGTTATACTATTGCCATTTAATTTGACAGATTGATACTGCAACTGTATGCCAATTTTGGGATCCATGTTAAAATATCGATGAAAAATATTTCGATGTGAAAATATCGATAACAAAACTATCGACTACCTATACTTAAAAAGGTAAGTACAGTAATATAGACTCAAAAATATCAATGTAAAAAATATAGAAGTAAAAAATATCGACTTTAAAAAATAACATAACTTAAATTAAATTAATTAAATACTATTATTATTATTAACAAATTAAATTAATTTTAACATATATTTTAACTAATTATAACAAATAAACTAAATGTAATAAATATAAACACATAAAAAAGTGTACATATATATATATATATATTTACTTAAATACATTTTTTTTAACTATTATCTTTATTTAATTTATAAACATTATTAATTATATAAAAATTAAATAAAAAAATATATAAATAATTTAAAATAATTAAAAATATTTAATATATTCTATATTTAATTAACACATTAAACTATTAAAAAAATAATACATACATTTAATAACAAACTAAAAACATTAAAAGTTAAAACATTAGATAGCGGGAGGGTAAAAATTACTATTCCCCCTCCAGTGAGTGCAACAGTAGGGAAAGCACTGGATAGCGAAGGGGTGAAATTTACTATTCCACTCTAGTGAGTGCAACAGTAGGGAAAGCGATGGATAGCGTGGGGGTAAAATGTACTATTCCCACTCCAGTGAGTGCAACAGTAGGGAAAGCGCTGGATAGCGTAGGGGTAAAAATTACTATTCCCAATCCAGTGAGTGCAACAGTAGGGAAAGCGCTGGATAGCGGAGAGGTAAAATTTACTATTTCCACTCCAGTGAGTCTAACAGTAGGGAAAGCACTGGATAGCGTAGAGGTAAAATTTACTATTCCCACTCCAGTGAGTGCAACAGTAGGGAAAGCGCTGGATAGCGTAGGGGTAAAAAATACTATTCCCACTCCAGTGTGTGCAACAGTAGGGAAAGCGCTGGATAGCGTAGGTTTAAAAATTACTATTCCCACTCCAGCGAGTGCAACAGCAGGGAAAGCCCTGGATGGCGTAGGGGTAAAAATTACTATTCCCACTCCAGTGAGTGCAAAAGTAGGGAAAGCGCCGGATCCCAAAACAATAAAAAACAAAACTATCAACATTTTCATTAAATTTAATTTCCAATTTTAACATAATTAATATATAAATATAAATATATTATTATTAACAAAGATTAATTACTTAGCACTATAAAATCCACAACACACACCTAAAATTAATTACACAATTACATTTAATATTTACTAATTAATTAATGACAATTATATTTTTATTATGTATTAATTAATCGATAAACAATTACTTACCAGCTTTCACACCATTTACACATATAAACACCACAACTCACAACTAAAATGTATTACACAATTACAAGTAATAATTACTAAATAATTAATAGTAATTATTAGTAAAGTATTTAATAATTAATCAATAAAAAATTAATTACTTACCACCCTTCACACCAATTACACATATAAACACCACAACACACACCTAAAATAAATTAAACAATTAACATAATTAATTATTAATTGACTAATTGAAATTAAATAACAACTAGTTATTAAACTATTATTAATTAATAAATTAACACTTTGATTAATCTATTCATTTTATATCATTAAATTAATTCCCACCCTATTCCCCTATAAACCCACAACCCGCTACGGAATTAATAACGCAAAATTAAACTGAAAATAAATTATTAAGTAGAAAAATTCTAAAACATATAATAAAATGACAAACAATTCTTATTAAAAACACTAAAATACATAACATTATTAATAAATCGATATATTGGGAAACTATATTTTTGTAAACGCTATTTATTACAACAATATTTTTGTAATCGCTATTACTTACCTGTCAGTCGATATTCTTGTCATCTATATTTTTGTTGTCGATATTTCTTCCAAACAATATTTCTTTGGCGATATTATTGTCCCACGATATTTCCATGTCGATATTCCTGCTCTGCACCCCGATTTTGGTATGCCGATTTTGGTTTTACTGTGACTTCAGCTGAGTTTTATGAACTACTCTTTAGGGAAGTTCTGCTGCTTTGATTTGACTTTGAGCTTTATGCTCCTCTTATCTCACTCTTTTCTTTTTGATTCAAACTCTTCATGAGTTCTATGAAACTAACTCTCTAATTCAATTAATAGTATAGGGTACTATTCCTTTTAAAGAACGCGCTTAAATGTATTCCTTGATTTTTTAATCAAACTATTTTTTAATACGTTTTCTGTGTATTCATTTGATTTAAGGACTAAACAAAATAAAAATGCCAAAAATATCTTCACCATTTTCTTAATGAGAATAAATGTTTTTGAAACTTATCTAAACTCTCATCATTGACTAGGTTTAAACGATTTATGTAATTTAAGTTTATAATGTCTGATTTGCTCTTTGACTCATAATACAATGTTCAAAGATCCCTCATCGGAGGAGAGAAAGTTGCAGCTCAGCAACAGGGTCTATCCCTAGAAGTGATGGTAAATAAACGGTATAGCAGTATTATTTAAGATAGATTTTTGGGGCCCAGTCCGTGCTTTCAAAGCATTCTTTGTATACCCCACTTCCCAGGCACTCTTCCTGTAGTGCCCACCCTAGTTCCCAGGCCTCTCTTCTTAGCTTATCCCCTTCCCAAGCTTCTCACCTCATTGACCCCAAGCTCCATTACAGGGTGGCTCCTATGAATGCACAGCAGCATCTGCGGGGTAGATAAAAAAAACAATGCAAAACCAATATGTCAGTGCCTAGTAGCAGAGGCAAAAACTATTGGCTACCCAATGCTTGTCTACTCTCAGAGTAGGCAATATCATAGACACATGTAGACCCCCATCTGTGTAGCAAATGTCATTGTTCCCTCAAGGGGCTAGACGTCCTCTTTCATATTACCTGGCAGTTCCACCAAGAGGGTGAAGAAGTGACACACTCCACCAACTTGGCTGCATTATATTCAATCTTTAATACTAAAAGCAGGTGAGACAATGACCAACTGAGATTATAGGACCACATCCTTCTTCCGAATCGGCAATACTTAATCAAATATAGTTTTTCCTTCTTTGGTTCTCACTTTTATACTGTTTTGTTATTTCTATGGGAAATGTAGCCTGTAGAAACATACTTTGTCAATAACATTCTAAATCCTTGTCTATAATTTCTAGGAGTCTTCATATTTAATCAGATAATGTATTTTCCCTTTAATGGGCTATTTAATGCTTAATTGATTTTCGGTGAAAATCATTTTATATAAGCATGTGACTGTGGAACTTACAGCAAGAGTCTCCAGTAAGTAGGTACAATTCTCTTGATATCCTGTATTGAACATAAAGATAGTTGTGAATTTCATCATCTAAGTTTTGTGTTCATAAACATGTAACATGTTCATCTGGAATATTGGGTCAAACTCAAGCTTTCGCTTTCTTAGTTTCTTTATCTTGTCTCTTCCTGTTTTGTCCAAATGTACTTGTTTAATTGCAAATATTGTGACAATTATTTATCTCCATTATTGTCACTGTCATAAAGTTGAGCCATCAATAGGCAAAGCAAATGTCAAAAGGTTTTATTTTATGGCTGATACCTACTCTCCTTTTATCTCAGTTTAAACATATATTTGTTACTATACAATTCAAGATGCAGAAATCCACTGACTCCAGACACACATGGATAAAAGGAATGTCTTCTTGTAGAATGTCTATTAGTTCTCAAGACTACCAGTTATTTGAAAGAGGATCAAATCATATTCAACATCCTATTTATGTGTTTTGGCATTTGAATAATATTCTTTCTGTAAAAGTTACAACTTAGAAATAAATATTTTTTCTGAGACTTGTATTTCAAATACAGATGTCACACACTGGATTTTTTACACTATGAAAAGGGAGTAGCTGATTGTAATATTTAAATGATACTTGAGTGTTACAGTAAGTTTCCTGTTTGCTCCTGTCTAATGACGTCAGCCATCAATCAATTTCAAAGGAGGCATACAAGGAGCTTAAAATGGTGGTGTATAAATCTATACTAGCTGTGTCCTGTAAGAAGGAGTCAGTGTCTTTTTAATCGGTAAGTTTGTTTGAATCTTCATGTTCAGTCTAGACCAAGGATCTCCCTTGCTGTAAAAAGAGCTACTCAAGTTCAATAAAAATTATCTGGAGCTACTATTATTAGTGTTGTTGTAGTAACCACGTGTAGTATTCTGGTATCCTATTAATGAATTGCATAGTATCTCCTTCTCTACCCCAGCTTGTGGAATGTTCCAACTATGATGTATTGTAGAATGTTGGGACTCTGTGGGGCTGGAGATGACAGTTAGCATTGGGCTGAGCATCACGCTAGATGTTCCTGGTGGGGCCTTATTACCATCTTAACTGCTTAATTATAAATAAACATCTTTAAATCATTATCAGCGTGGACATCATCACTACAAAATTTATGGCGACGATGACTACAAGAAACTACGCGTAAATCTAAGTACAAGTGACGCAAGAAACCTCTACTCTACGTCTAAAGAGCTGCTAGCGCAATTTTAAGCTACTAGACATGACACAGATTTCAGCAAGAAGCCACAACAAACGTGAGTTAAATGAAACTACAGAAGAAAATAAGAAACATAAAAAGCCAAGTACCATGGAGCAACCAAGACAAGATCAACACGCTTTGAAGCCCCACCAGTGTCCCTCAAATCGGACAGCCCTGCCCAAGCGTGTTGTACATAGCTCACATGGACTCTCAGCAAACGTAAGCAATATTTTGTTCCTTTTTTATGTCTACTTAAAAATAAACGAAACCTACGCAAGGACATTTAACTGCGTCAGCTGACACAAACTATTAAATAACTAAACAAATTTAATTATTCATGCAAGTTAGAAACTACAAAAAGACGCTCTTCAAATGCAAATAACCAATTTAGTTAACTCACGTTTCTCAAAATGTTTAGCTGCTAACTAAAAGGCTTTGTACAGACTTACAAAGGAAACCACTTAAACGTATTCAGTTTCCCTCGTCTTATCTGTTGTGGTACCGGGAAGGGAAAGAGGTCACAAGACAAATATGAGAGCACGCAGCAATTATCTTCAAACTTAGGCTCATTGGCATTAATATTTGAGGGCAGTTTGAATTAAATACAATTTTAGTGGAAGACAACGAGCATCATTATATTGACTGTCGAGTTAAACAAACTCTCGAGGCAAACAGTCATATTTCGTTTTTGTTTTAACATATGCGTGGTGCTTTTCTTAAATGAAAATCTTTCATGAATGTCATATTTTCAAACTGTCACTGTTAAGTTCAAAATGATTTCTGCTCGTGCTTACTTCTGAGAAGGGTTCTGGCATCTCGTGCACACCATCGAGACTTCTTACAGTGTGACGCAGCGACTGCAGCGCTGTTGTCAAACGTTTTCACGCAAGTTGTTGCTTTGAATCAACCGTGTTTACGTCCATTACGTACCATTACGTTTCTATGAGGAATCTTAAAGGAAATGTGACGTTACACAGTGCGTTTGCCAGGAATCAGATGCCGGAAGTCGACCTGCATCCCAACGAAGCACAATGAGTGGCTGACAATTCTGTGACAATTCTGTGTATCCAAGTAGTCATTTAGGAAAAGGTGCTTCACGAACGTTTTGAAAAGTGCGAATATCGCCATACCACACTTTGGACTTTCAAGGTACTTTCTGCTGTTTCAAAAAAAAAAAAAAAATTCTTTCTAGTGTTGGAGAGACATAGTTTGAAAAGTCATCGGAGCGCTTTACTCTCAAAGTTTATTTTCATAGTCTTTTACAAGTATTTTATTACTCGAAGTGAAACTGATCTTGGAACACGATCGATTCACAAGATAAATCAAAAGGTTACGCTGCCACCTAGTGGTGTCTAAAAAGGAAAACGTTCAATTTACTAATTTTCTATCTAAGCACTGTGTTAATGACTTTTTCAAAACAATACTTTATATTTTAAAATTTGCTTTTATTGTAACTACCATCTTTTGTGCTGACACTCTATGTTTTTATCTGTAGGAATGGGTTACAGTCCCATAGTCCTTAGAAGTGGGTTTTAAGTCCCATATATCTAATATCAAAGTTTTATGCTGACGTTATGTATTTTTTTTTGTCTGTAGGAATGGATTACAGTCCCATGATCCTTAGGAGTGGGTTTCAAGTCCCATATCTTATTTTCAAATTTTTGTGTTGGCGCTATGTATTTTAGTCTGTAGGAATGGGTTACAGTCCCATGATCCTTAGGAGTGGGTTTCAAGTCCCACATCTTATTTTCAAAGTTTTGTGTTGGCGCTATGTATTTTAGTCTATAGGAATGGGTTGCAGTCCCATAACCCTTAGGGGTGGGTTTTAAGTCCCATATCCTATTTTTACGATTTTTCTGTATTTCAGACTCATCAAATTTTATAGGGGGTTTGTGTCCCACCTATACAAAGATTGGTTTATATCCTAGCTATCCAATTTTTAGGGGGTGTAAGTTCCACCTGTTTAGGGGGTGCTAGTTCCACTCAAGTTTCTAATTTCAGGTCTAGTCCCGTTTTTTTTAATGCTAAGGGACTTTGTTGGGTTTTATTCCCGTATACGCTTGAAATGCTTAATCCCTCTTATGGGAGAGTTTTCCTTCATTGCAATAATTTTTCTACATGCTTATATTTAACTTTTTGGTGAGAGGATGGGTAATTTTGACTTCTTTTGATGTTTCAATTTTATCTGTTTTCTCTTGTATTTATATTGTTTCCACTCTCATCTTGTAAATCTTTACCATGTATATTTGAGGGTTGGATCTTTAACGCTATTTTGATTCTCATGCTTTTGACTATCCACCTTGCATTCCTGTCTGGCCAGTAGGTGTGCATGTTGTTTAGCCGTTGGTATTTTCAATCTTCATTTTCCTCTCTGCTGTTTTTTTATCTTTCTTATGTTATTGAAGGGAGAATGGATAGGTTCTTAAAAGTTTGCTTGTTGTTTTCTTATCTTTCTTATGTTATTGAGGGGGAGAATGGATAGGTTCTTAAAAGTTTGCTTTCTTCTTTTTGTCTTCTTGACTTATTCATGTTTCTACTTTAAAGGAGGATGAGTTTTATTCCCTTGTTTGTTTTACTTTTCTTTGGTTCCTTCTTTACGAGGTCCTTTTTGATCCATGTTCTTTCTCTGTTTGTTTTCAATTCGGACAAAAGGGGAAATGTAGTATTCTGGTATCCTATTAATGAATTGCATAGTATCTCCTTCTCTACCCCAGCTTGTGGAATGTTCCAACTATGATGTATTGTAGAATGTTGGGACTCTGTGGGGCTGGAGATGACAGTTAGCATTGGGCTGAGCATCAAGCTAGATGTTCCTGGTGGGGCCTTATTACCATCTTAACTGCTTAATTATAAATAAACATCTTTAAATCATCAGCCATCACTACACCACGTCAAACAAGATTACAGTACTCGCCACCAAATTCAAGATTACCCACAGTGATCACCTCAGGGCATCAGGCAGGGTTGCCAGCAGTAGTGTAAAAAAGGCCTTATCAATTTAAGAAACCTCTGCAAGAGTAATACATGACAGCCATAGTTGCAATTCCCCTGGCACCAAGGTAATGATGCTAGTAATAATTTATCTGAACGCCACATAATTTATCATTCAAATATCAGCTTTCAATATTTTTTGGAATGCTTTTTTTCTCAAGTTTCAAAGTAAGTTTATTAAGACAAATTAATAGTAGAACTAATACAGTACATCAGCAATTCAAAGGAGAACATAAATATAATATAACAGTCAGGATTAATAATGATACAATAAATTTGAAAAAGAGAAACAATTTTGGCTTATCAGAGAAATACATGGTTAAAAAAAAGTAGAAACAAATTAATATAAAAAAAACTAACTTATTAGATACATTTACAAAAGAAAAATAAGTAGAATAAAATAGAGCCGAAATGTAACAGTAGAAAAAGGAAGTTATGGGGGTTTAGCTACTTCTGTCTGCAGAGGAGTTTGGGACATAGAACGCTTGTCACTGGCATCAATAAAAAGTGTGACGGGTGTCCAAATGTCTATTCGCTTTAATTCCGTATGTGGGGGATAGACATATGTTGTATCTAATCTATGATTATAGCAAATAGCATACCACCATGCCTGATAGGATAGTTTGGTGAAGTCTTTCCAGTTCCTAGTAATTTGTTGGAAAGCTATTGCTAAAAGGAGATCACTTATCTTAGTATTGGAGTCACATCCATCCCAGATAGAAGATGCGCTACCTACAAAAATATGTAAAATGGAAAAAGGATGGCTGGAAGAGAAAATACAATTAATCTGGGACCAAACCTGAACCCAAAACTTCTGAACAAGGTCACAATTAAAAAGCAAGTGTAATAAATCAACATGTTCTGAAGAGCAGGACCAGCAAACATCGGAAACTCCTGAGTGTCTTTTGTTAAGAACAAGCGGAGAAAGCAAAAGTCTATTGTAAATGAAAAAGTGTCTGTGTAGTGTTCGCAGCTCGAGAGGATTTCCGCAATTTGAGCCAAATCTTGTCCCATAATTCCACAGGCCAGGTTACTGCTAAGTCTTCCTCCCACAAAGTTTCTACCTTAGATTTTGTCCTTTTAGAGTCTTGTAAATTATAGAAGCTCTAGTGCCAAGAGATAACAGAGGTCAGAGAGCTAGCGTATGTGGATGCTCAGGGGAAGGAGTTGGAGGAAAATGTGTAATATGCGAGTAAGCAGAGTGAACTGCATCTGTTAAGATAGAATATCTAGAACGGAAAGTGGCTGGTAAAGCAAAGGAAACTGCAGCCTGTGAGAACGGAAGAAGCTCATTGTGAGAATATAGTTGACGTACCCAAATTAGGCCTCGTCGTCTCCAGGAGGATTCCGTTTTTTCTCAAATTATCAGTTTATAATTTGTATATCTACAAAACTTTTCATCTCAAGTACTTGCTTTTCAGTTTTATAATACTTATATCAATTTAAACAAGCAAAAGCTTTAAATTTAGTAGAGTGAGCTGCATACAGGTGATCTACTTTCATTTAGCTGGATAGTTACCATTAGCTCACAAGCTGCTTATTGGAATTGGAGAAGCCTGGCCTACACTTTAGAGATAATTCCAGCCATTATTTTTATAGGGCTCTGATTAAAGTTTTATGTACTGTTCCTTAGCTTGCTCTAACAGAGGACTAAGAAAGAAATGTATTCTTAAGCACTATGCACCCTACATGGTGAAGCTATAAAGACAAATACATTTCCTGTTACTATCTTATCATTAAAAGTGTAGTACTTCTAATATCACTTTATAGTATAGTATACTTGAAGTCTTGATGTATTTGTCTTTTTCCCTATGTTATAGGTCTAGAATATTGGACTTTTTGTTCTGGATCTTTAAGCATAATCAACATATTTCACACAATTGATTTTATATTTGAGAGAATGTATTTCTCTAATGTATTTTAAGGTCCTGTGCATGAGATATTGGGCCATATGTATGACGCCTTTGCGACTCAGTTTTAAACTGATTACTAGGCGTAAAAGCAAAGATTTGGGATCTACGAAGGTCATTTGTAGATAATTTCATAGCGGTGTGAATGTATAGTGAATTAGTATATTTGCAACATGAAATAGCATGTAAGTCATGGGTAATTGGAATCTCTATCCTTATGTTCCTCTCAGTAGCAAACAGCAGTCACAAAAAAGCCAATTTTGCACATGCAAATTATCACCACCTCAAATCATCTGGACAATGCGTGCCAACTTTAACAGCAGCCACAGAATGCATCCGTGGCTCCAAAAATGACACACTGCATGCCAGGCAAGAAAAATTAATATTCTGGCTGGGTTGCAGAAAAAGAGAAGATGGAAGAGGGTTTTAAGGATGAGGATTTCCCTATTTGAACAAACTGAGAAAGAGATATATGCAAAATACAGGTTAAGTAGAACTGCTATTCTGGAGCTCATAGCTGAGGTAAAGACTTAGCTTTACAGGAATACCTTGTGAAGTAATTCCATCCCCACCTGTATGCCGGTGTTATGTAGTTTGCTCTACTTAGCCTCTGGTAGCTACAAAGGTGTTATTTCTGCAGTTAGTGATTTGTCAGAGTGCACTTGCTCACACTTTCGTCACATTTCTAGAAGCAAAATGTTAATTTGCATTCAGACCCATACATATTTTTTCCAGAAATGCACAGGAATTGCACAACACCAATATTACATTTTATTGGATTGCCAATTTTCCCCATGTAGTAGAATTTATAGATGGTGCACATATGCCTTTTTGCCAACCATACGACGTAGAGTATTTATTCTGGAATCACACAAATACTAATTCCATGAACATACAAGTGGTTTGTGATTAAAAAATGCAATCAAAGATTATGAGCCTGATTTACAAAGGTCTGCGCACTATTGGCAGAGGCCCCACATTAGTGGGGGAGTCTCTGCACTCGGGGCAGAATCTCCGCAATGAGGATTCTCATTACAGAGATTCCGCCCAAGTGCAATGAGTATTCTCTTTGAGGATAATCCGCCTTGAGTGCGGATACTCCCACATGACGGGTGGGCCTCCACCGTGAGTGCGGAGGTCCTTTGGAAATCTGACCTATCGTCTGATTTCCGTGGAGCACCCACAACTCTTTTATTTTCCGCCATAGTGGCATTTACAAAAGACTACAAAGAGGAGATTTTGATGACGGATATTTATTGTGTAAATACACAGAGAACTGCTTCATATATACCTTAAATGTGACTTTAATCCTGCAGCTAAATATGTTTTTTTTGTTTGTAGGGGACAGTGCATGTGCCTTATTCCCATGGATTATGATACCGTATCTGTCCTGAAATAACCTTGGTACAATATGGCACACCTTAGAACTAGAGGCATCATTGAACTTACTTTTGGCCTACTAAAATTTGTTTTTCATAAGAGTGGTGTGCCCTACAATATTCATCTTAGAAAAGTGGTAAAATTGTAACAACAAGTGTTATTCTGCACAAAACAACGACAAGAAAAGGTTTGACTGTAACACTGTCAGAATCTGAGTCTGACGAGGAAGAAGAACATATTCCATCACCTTCTACACATGATGAAAGTTGTGCTGCAGAAGGGTAACTGAGATGTTAGAATATTGCTACTCATTATTTCTCAGTGTAAGTATGTAAAATCAGCAAATATTACATCAATGAATTAAAAGATGCATTGTAGGTATTTCATCTGAATACACCTTTATTTTCAGGTGAGATAATTTATATCCAAAATGATACATCTCTTTTCAGATGGTTGTATCGAAAAAAGGAAACACTGTATTCGATGTATTGTTTTGCAATATAAGTAAATTGCAGTCAACTCTATTTTAAGGGTTGAGTTTGCGCGAAGCAGATGTCTTTGTACCAACATTTTCCCCAGCTCCACTGCGACTTTTGCTTTGATGCAGACTCATACAGTCTGTGGCTGAGATGCTGCTCACTCTTGATTGGTCCTCACTTTATCCCACTCTAATTTGTATACCACTAGCAATTTGTATTCTTAGCATTGTTTCCACTGCATTAGTGACTTGTACAAGTCGTCTTGCTACATCTGTGATGTAGTACCCTATTTTCACTTGTAAGCTCACAGTGTGGGGTGATAAGGTGGTTGTGGTTTGTGCTAGCAGATTGGTTGCATGAGTTAAGCCATCAATACGGGATGAGGTATGGCACTCCCTGTGTCGAATATGTGTTTATCTGATGTAATACCATAAATAAGGGTTTGATTGCATCAGTTAAATTGTCAAATGTGTCTTTCATGCACATGTGATTGGCATCTTAGATGGGGGGGAGTGACTGAGCCAGAAAAGATGGCGGACGTGTCAGCCTAGAGCTCTGCAGGCTGGCCCGACAATCGGCGCACATCTGGGGTTCTGAGGTACTTGTTGATTCGAACCCCTTACCAGCTGGGACCTGGGAGTCGGAAGCTCCACAGATGAAGAGACTGCCAACTCAGCCACACAGAGTTGTCTCCAACATGGCAGCACCCAGCCCGATAGACCCTGTAACAGAGGAGATGACAGAGCACGGGCTTTCTGTCTGATGGTCTAGATCCCCCTGGTGAGGTACCTGGGCTGACAGACCACCCATGCCATACTGCCGACCTCCCAGACCTTGAAATTGCCTGTTGTTGTGTACTGAGGGCCTGGCATTGAGGGAGTGAGCGTGTGGACGGTATAGTGCCATCGTCTCTCATGGCACCTGGCCTGCATGGGTGGCCAAGTAAAATCTAGCTGCAGGCCCCCGCCTCGGTGGCTACTTCCGGCGTGAGGAGAGAATGGAGGAATACCTGCAAATGGATGGCGGGGCTGCCTCGTTATCTCTTCACCCGACCGAGTGACACCTCTGGCCCAGAAACATGCTGTGTCCTATGTGTTCCGGCCCTCGGGGTTGCCTAACAGCAGCTGTCACCCGCTGAGTCCTGCAATGGACCCCGTGGCTTCGGCACCTGAATCGTTGTGCGGAGGAGAGTCGCCGGCAATACAACGGGCAGTGAGTGGGCATGGCTGCCCCAGCTCTCCTGCTGCACTCCTCACGCCTTAGAGGACTATGGTCAGTGTGGCCTGTGTGCCCTTCCCTCACACCGCTAAGCTGAAGCCCCCTCCCCATTCCTCATCTGAACTAAATGCCGCAGTCACTGGAGGCGTAGCACTACGACTTCACCACCGGACTGGGGCCTCATTAGTGCATCCTGCCCCCACTCCTAACTCAGTGCATCATACTCTGTGGATCCAGTGCCCGGGCCCACCCGATTCGGCATCACAATTGAGGCACGGTGGCACAGACTTACTTGATACCTCACTGGTGGGTGGTGAGGCCCCCTCCCCGCCCGCATCTGTCTGTAGTGGGAATGGACTCCCCGCCTGCCCCCTGGAACAGTCAGTCCCTACTGGCACTTGGACCCTTGGATCGGAGGCCATAACCATGGCATGCGGGGGGTAGCGTG
This sequence comes from Lissotriton helveticus, assembly GCF_964261635.1. Taxonomy (NCBI): domain Eukaryota; kingdom Metazoa; phylum Chordata; class Amphibia; order Caudata; family Salamandridae; genus Lissotriton; species Lissotriton helveticus. The sequence goes on along the minus strand of NC_136071.1, from coordinate 877,104,521 downwards.
CCCAGCGTATGGCTGGATCACACCACTTTTATGCCCAAACATTGCCTTCCTGTCTGCCTAACTGACCTGTGCCTCTCATCTCAACAGAGGTCTCCTGTGGATCAGTGGGGAGCAGTCTTCCATCGCTCCTGAGCTTTCATCGACTAGATGCGACTGGAGGACAAAATTGGGGCCTCAGCCCCAGACCTTAATCTTCTCAGGGATGACCACCAAAAACCTGCAGACAGGATTACTGGCCAAGAGAAGTCCCGCTTTGCTCTTCGACTGCTTGCAAAGAGTTGTATCACATAGCTGGAGAATTGGGTGGATGACTTGGAGGATAGATCCCAGAGGAGCAACATTAATATTTTGGGTCTGCCAGAGGAAGCTGAGGGATTGGACCTCATTGCGTACCTAGACTCCAGGTTCAAGTCCTTAGCCACAGCCTAAAACCTTACACCCTTCTTCTTCCTTGAGAGGGTGCATTGCCTCCAGCCCACCTCTGGGCTCCCCCCGGCCACTGTTGGTGAAGTTCCTGCACTTCAAGGATAGAGACGTGATACTGCATGCTGCCAGAGAAAATGGGCCCCTTCGAGTGGAAGATAAGCATGTCATGCTGCTCCCCGACTGCACTCGAGCAGTGCAGCACCAGTACTCATTCTTCATAGAAGTCAGACGAGGCCTACACTGGCAAGGAATGCAGTAATCACTGCTGTTTCCACCACGCCACTTCGAGGGCACCACCTCCTTTTTAACTGGATTGATCAGCACTTGAATGAACCCAGGCTTTCAGATGCTGGTCGCATCATGCAGGCACGTGGACCCTGGAACAAGCGGTGCCGGAGGAGGGGGACCCCATCATGCTCATGGTCCCTGTCCTGGGGCTTCACATTTGCTTCCCTGGATTTGGAGTAAATCATTGACGAGCCTCAGAAAACTTTGCAGGCTGCAGCAGACATGGGCACTACCTCTGTGACGTCCACCAATGAGATGGGTCCCACATCTTTACCTCAGGGGAAGATCACAGCAATTCGGGCACCTCTCGGGCTGAATCAATAACGCTACCCATTGTGACACCCCAAACAGCTGACACTCTCATTTGAACACCACTTATGCAGCTCCCTATCTCTCTCTCACAAAGCTGGCTGTGCCATGACTTAAGTGCCAGCATAACACTGGTCCCGTACGCTTCGCTGCCCCAACCCTCCTTTTATCTCTGCCAACTCCACATGGGCCACACCAATGATTGCTCTGGGCATATAGTCAGCTCACCCCCTTGATACATTAAAGCACCTGTGCCATGTTTTGTTTGGACATACTGCTGGTTGCATTAGGTCCCTAGTGTTGTGAATATGTCCATTCCCAGTTACTTCCCTACCTCCTTGTCCTTCCCTTCCTTTTCATCCCAGTACTGTAGTGGGAAGGTGCCACTACACTCAGGGGACTGTTGTCCTCTCAGCAGTGGTGGGGTTGTAAGTGCGCTTCCCATCCCACCTTTCTCCATCACATCGTTCTCGCCTCACTATGGCCCCTAATGCTGATACCAGTTTCCTTACTTTTATTGTACGAGGCATGGACACAGGCTGCAAGTGCTACACGGTATACTCTTATATCAAGCGTCATTAGACGCAGAGAGCTCTTTTGCAAGAGACACACCTTATGGCAGGAGAACTAGCCTGTCTGCACGAGCAATCGTTGGGAACCCTCTGTGCCACTATCTACTCGGCATTTGCATGGGGGACGATGGTATAGTTGCGACCTGGTATCCCTTTCCATGAAGCACGTAGGGTGGTTGACACTGAGGGGGCGATATGCACTGCTCAAAGGGATTCTAGATGGTCAACCGGTGCTCATAGGAAGCATCTACATGCCCAACACTGATCAGGGTAAATTCTGGGACACCCATTCAGGCGTCTTGGCCCAACTCACAGGCTCGCCATGTAGATTATAATTGTGTGCTGGACCTTTCCCTGGCTAGATCCCACCAGCCCATGCCTTGCTCCCTGACCTACATGCAAACTGAGCACTTTTGTGCCTGGGTACAGCACTGGTTGCTTGTGGATGCCTGTAAAACCCAGTACGCCATGACTCAACTATACTCATTTCACTCTATCCTGCACAATCTCTATTTACGCCTTGATCACTTCTTGTGCTCGCCCTCTATAATCACCTTAGTTCAGCATGCAGAGTACCTAGGGCGGGTCCTGTCAGGTTACGACGCGCACCTCATAGCTTCATAATTAAGTTCTTCCTGTCGGCAAGCAACCTAAGGACGGTCGTCACTGCACTCATTATGTCCCGTCTGGACTATTGCAACAGTCTCTATCTTAATGTTCAGAAACAACATATGAACAGGTTGCTATTGGTCCTGAACGTGGCAGCGAGAATGTTGACGGGAACACCCAGGTTTGCCTCAGTCAAAGGAGAACTTAAGAAACTGCACTGGCTCCCAGTTCCACTAAAATCGTGCTACAAGGCACTCTGTGTCATCTTCAAGGTGGTTAATGGGATTGGCCCGGAGTTTCTTAAAACTAAACTTACCTGGTAAGTTCCAAGCAGAACCCTGCATTCCTCCGGCTCCAAATTAGTCCAAACCTCCACCTTTAAGAAAACTAATTGGGGAGGCAGAAGCTTTTTCCACTGTGCCTCCAAAGCATGGAATGAACTCCCGTTCCACCTCAGAAATGCCCCAGACCTCATTTCTTTCCGCAAGGGTTTAAAAACATGGTTCTTCTCTCACTAAACAGCTCGATGCTCCCCAGGTCACCAGTACTCAGCGCCAGGACAACCCAGGGTAGCAGTGCGCTTTATAGGTACAAATAACATAATGTAACATAGCCCTTAAATGGCTTGCCCGACCCCTTGTACCCGTTTGGCTGCTGCTGTGTGACTGTCTTGAAGACCAGGCGTTTCGGCATGAACCAAAAGCAAACATTTGCCGCTATTTTCTGAAAACGCCAACATGGCAACCACCAGAATACTGAAACTTGATGCTTTCAAAGTAGTCACCAAGGGGAAGGTTTCCGGCAAATAGTAGGGGTCAGTAGAATGCTCAAAGGGGACTTGCATGTGGCAGAGCGCAATCTTGCTGCCCTCAGCAAGGTGGCAGATGCCAATCCAGCACTTGTGGCCCAGCTTGCGGAGGCACAAACCTCCCATGAGGTGCTGCTAGCAGACCTCAAGCATTACAATTACAAAGTGTATGCTACCAGGGTGCATCGAGAGGGAGACAGGCCGGGAGCCCTCGTGGCATGGCTTATCAGCCAGGATTCTGATGCTTGCCCCATAACTGAAGTGATCACCCCCTCTGGCGGTGCGGTCCATGCCCAAACTGACATCCTGCAAACCTTCTACGACTACTATGCTGAGGTGTACAGGGCCCGCTGCATGATTCCTCACAGTCTATTGACCAGTTCCTGGCCGTTCTCACTCTGCCACAGAGTGTTTCCGAGGTGAAGGCCTCTATGGACATGGAGATTACACTGGTTGATGTGAAGCAGGCGATCCTGGACCTGCGTCGTAATAAAACCATGGGTTTGGATGGCCTGCCATTAGATTGCTACAGGAAATGTACTGTTAGACCTGGCATCTTTGGCGTGGTTTCCCCTGACTTTTTGCGTCCACTTCCTGCATTTTTGACGCTGTGCTGGATTTCGTGTCAGTGGCAAAGTGCAAGTGCTCCCTAGGTAAATTGTTATTGTGATTGGTTATCCATGATTGGAATATTTGTGTTACCAGGAAGTCCCCAGTAAAGTGCACTGGGTGTGCCAGGGCTGGTGATTCAAATGCTACTAGTGGGCCTGCAGCCCTGATTGTGCCACCCACAGGAGTAGCCCTACAATGGTGTCTCAGGCCTGCCACCACAGTGGCTGTGTGCAGTTGCTAACTGCCATGCTGACCTGACCATTGTCCACACTGGCCAGGCCTAACCCTTCACTTTCTGTACACATTGGACACCCCTATGGAAGGCCCTAGGTACCCCCCTGGGCATGGTGCAGTGTATGTGAAAGGTAGAGCATGTACTAGGGTGGGTGACATGCTCTGGTAGTTAATTACAGCCATTTTCGTTTTTCACTATTGAAAGGCTATCTTGCCCATAGGCTATAATGGGGAATGATGTTTATAATATTTACCTGCATATCTTTCCATAGGAGCAAGGTAGAAAATTAAAGTCTGGTATCCCTGAAGTCAGAATTTAATAACACATCTTTTAGGAAGGATGTTTTTTAAATCCTGTGTTTGAAAACAGCACTTTAAGAAAGTGGCTGCTTTCTTGTCTGACCTTTCTAAGTGCCTTGGCCTGTTTTTGAATTGTCTGGTTTGTGAGTGACATGGGCCGGGGTGGCTTGAGTGGTGGGAGGAGATAGCACCTGGGCCTGAATAGGGCTGTGCCTGCCTTCCACAATGCTGGCTCCACCTCCTGCTGAGCGGCTGGCGACCCTGCCCCTCTCTCTCAATGGAAAGAAGAAGTCAAGTAAACAAAGTGCTCCAGGACTGACCAAAACTGGTTCTGACTAAGCCAAGGCCTCTCTGCCCTCAGAGAACAAAGAGAATATTGGACTGGCCCACCCCATTTACATCAGGTACAGGACTATATCTAACAACTTATTAGTAACATCCCGTATTTTACCCCCTTCCTAGCCCTAACTCCGATCATGAGCCACATGGAGACCAGGAGTAAAGTCAACCAGGCATCTACCGCCCATACACCATCTGCCCCAACTCAGGGTACAATTGATAACTATTTCCTGAAAGCAGGCTCCCTCCTAATAGATGACATCCACTTATTGGAAAGCCGTATCTCTCAAGAGATAGAATGGGTCAAGCGCTCTTCGATGGGTGCTATAGCTATGGCAAAAACCCCGGAAGACAGGCGCCTCGGAAACTTCCAGCAAGATGGACTCCAGGGTGGGGCGCAGCAGTTTGATGGCCTAGACCTTACTGAGGACACACTAGGCGACTTAGACGACATGAGTCTTCTGCCACTGCCCTCAAAACAAAATGCCCAATTGCACAATGACACAAATCTGGGGGAGGCTGTTGCCGCATTAAACAGGGAGGAATCGAATGTAGTTAGCATTAACCCAATTCTCCCAGGGTCACTTAGCACTAATCGAGGAACACGGGAAGGAGCCATTCAAAAAAGGGTAGAGGGGAAAAATTCAAATAGGGGTAAAAAGTCCAAAAATCCCAAAAAAACACCAGGGATTACTCCCACTATACCTATCCCAACCCAAAACATGCAGGAGCAAACCTCTCCGGTAATAGAAAATGACCAATCGCAGCAGTTGCAGTCTAATGCCCCAACTGACTTCACACCCCTCCCCGCAGATCATAATCAGGAGTCATCGGAAGAGGATATAACTTTAGCAGACATAGGCCACCTCCTAAAGTCAATCATAGGCCCTCTAGAAGCACGCCTAATAAAAATGGAGGCAAGAATAATAAAAATAGAGAAAACTGCTATGCAGATCATGGACACTTGGAAACCTGGGGCCCTAGGGCTTACACCATCCACCACTGATACACAACATATTAGTACCCCTCCTATCCAAGAATCTGCAACACTAAATGCAACAGTGACTACATCCACAACAGGAGAAAGTATCTCAAAAACCTGCTCTAACCAACATCCATTATCCAATCCCAAACCAGCCACAAAACCGACCCCTGGCCTACCCAAACAGTTACCCACAACAAAACAGCAACTAAATATAGACAAGCCTAAAGTGTCTCCTACTCCTCAAACAACGAATTCCTTAACACCCCCCTCAAACGTTACCCAGAATAGGGTCGACCACAAAAAGCCAAAGGCATCTAGAACGGTTACCGTAAATTTACCACCCGAGGTTGCCCCGTATACTGTCATCTTAGTCGGGGCACCAGAATTAAAAGCAGATTCGTATGAAACGGAAGAATCTCTAAAAAATAAGGTCATCAACTGGCTTTCGCTGCACAGACCACTCCCGCGAGGCATGACCAGCGACATCCGCATGGTCAGAAGGGTCTCTTGGGTAGGCAAGAGCCCAAAAACAATCAGCGGCGATTGCCTATTGGTGAGTTTTGGTGACCCAGGAACAGCTACCTTTGTCTGCAATCCGTCATTGGAAGACGAAGGTAGCAACATCCAGCCCGTTCCATTATCGTTCTTTTATCCACCCAATGAACACACGGCAATGCCTCCTAGTAGAGGATATCAGCAGAACTCTAGGGGAAACTGGCAGGGCAACCAAGAAAGAAGGAGGACACCTTTCATTCAACCACAGATACTCCCATTCCACCCAAATACATATAGCGACTCCCACGGATGGGAAACTGTCCCGAGACGAAGGACGGGAGGGGGTGGATTTGTAAGAGTAGACCCGTGGCCCCAAAGAGTATATCATCCACCACCTCTACCACTGTACAATCACTACGACTGTCTCGAACTGGTCGATTGACAGCCGGCCCCCACATCCCGAAAGCACGCAAAAAGAAATAATCCTCAGATTTGCTCCCCCCCAGTCTGCACCCAGGAGACGGGAACTTCTAGGGTTAGGGAACCATGTGATGCTCCAAATAGATCGGACATCACCAGAGATGCCCCGCCGGCAGACCAGAGGGAAATAATTAGACCCCACTTCCCAGAAAATACAACCCCTATGCTAAAGAAATCAGACACCCAAAAATCCCCACAAACTTTAAACATTCTCTCGTGGAATGTCGCGGGTCTGTTAAATAAAGTAGATACAGATGCATGGGCGGAGTTAATTCAATCAAACAGTGTCTGTCTCTTTCAAGAAACCTGGTTAAGGGAGGAGACCCACTACCAGGGTTTCCACATATTCTCAATTCCTGCGGTATGGGGGGGGAAAGGCAGACCATCTGGGGGCTTGGAGACTTGGGTGGCTTCGGATATAGGATGCCAAGCCTCAAGATATCCAGTAGACTGTGCGGATATATTGGCAGTTGTCCTTGATTGGCCAGGCAAATTGAAGCTGGTGGTCATTAATATCTACTCAAGGCCAGTTAAAAAGGGGTCCACCTCTAAATCTATAGAGCTCCTCTCTTGTACTTTGGAAACGATCCCTGAGAACGTGTCCTATATAATAGGGGGTGACCTAAACTCCCACTTCAAGCCTTTACCTGGTCTTCTCGATGGACCCTCCCTCGAGGAGGATTCGAGCTGGCAGGTTCCTCGGACAGAAGCACCCCCTCCCAGAGCATGGACAACTCTGGCAGTGCAGATCAACACCCTCAACCTTACACATGGGCTGAGGGCCTGCAATGGCCGTACTCGGTCCGACATCCCCTCACAATGCACTTTCAACAGACAAGGGAGGGAATCTAGAACTGACTACTTCCTTGTACAGTTAAAGTCATGGAAAAGGGTGGTTGATTTCAAAATATCAGCAAGACAGGATAGTGACCATAATACTTTGGAGCTAGAATTTTTGATCCCTTGCGATAAAGCGATTGGCGAGGAGAAACAGACAGGAGGACGCCTTCTGGAGAACAATAGGAGGCGGATAAAATGGGACACCCTCGCCTCCAGCGAAGAAAGGCTTACCTCTCTTTATGCTGGGATTATTCCCACTCTCGAGAAGGCATTCGAAATAGGGGGTCTACCGCCCACTATGGATAGAAATGAGGCCTTAGTCCAAAATTACACCCATTTGACCCAGAAGCTTGAACTCGTTTTTTTCACTAAGGCACGCCCAAAAACACAAGGGCAGTCTAACAACTCCTGGTATAACCGTTCATGCCGTCTGGCAAAACAAGAGCTTATCACGACCATAAAAGAGGGAGGCAGTATACTGGAGATCCAATCCAAAAGGCGTGCCTATAAGTCACTCCTGAATAACGCAAGACTGGAGTGGGACATACAACACTGGGAGAATCTGGCCGAGTCCCTAGCCAGCAGGGACTCTCGCAGATTCTGGAGAATTATTAACCATGGCTGCGCAGATCTCCCATCTGCAATTGAACCAAACATTGCAGCTAATGTTTGGCAAGATCACTACCAGGGGCTTTACGCCCCCGAGGCAGAGGAGCTACAATCACCTGAAGCTAGTATTACCAACATACACAGATCACTCCCCTTCACCTTGAAAGACGTTGAGGTGGCCATAGCGGGCTTGTCATCTGGTAAAGCCCCGGGATTAGATGGGATCCCCGGCGATCTTTTCAGGCAGGAACCTGTGATCTGGGCTCCATATTTGATGGTCTTATTTAATGCAGTTGTAGAGGGGATGAGGCTACCAGATACTTGGCTGGGAGCAGAGGTGGTACCGATATATAAAAAGGGCTCGCCTCTGCTCCCCGCCAACTATCGTCCGATTAGCCTCATTGACGTCAGTCAAAAGCTATTCGGAAGGCTGATCTTGGACAGACTCCAAAGTTGGATGGAAGAGACTGAGATCCTGAGCCCTCTCCAAGCAGGTTTTAGGAAGGGTGTCTCTACAGTGGACCAAATTCTGAGACTAAATATTCTATTCTGGAAAACTGCATATGTAGAAGGGGGGGTCACTGTATGCAGTTTTTGTGGACCTCCGTGCCGCATTCGACCTGGTCCCTCGGGCCAGGTTGTGGGCGGTATTGGAGGACATGGGCGTCCCTGGAGACATCCTACAGATTCTCGTTAGGCTTCACACTAACAACTACGCCTGGGTAAGGTATGGAAAGGGAGGCAGGCTGACAGATAGGTTCCCTGTCCAACGTGGGGTAAGGCAGGGGTGTGTGTTGGCGCCGACCCTGTTTTGCTTGTTTACAAACGGGGTGATAGAACACCTCCGCAAAATCGCCAACATTGACGCGCCACTATTGAACAGCAGTAGGGTGCCCGCGATCATGTTTGCGGACGACACCCTGCTGCTGTCAAAAACGCCAATGGGGCTCCAAAGGATCCTGGATGGATTTTTGGACTTTTGCAACAAAAGGGGCCTAGAAATAAACCCAACAAAAACAAAATTCATGATCCTAAGCCGCAAACATAAAAACTGTCCAAATCCATGTCTCGGGCATGCACCTCTGGAGAGAGTTAACGAGATTGAGTATTTGGGCGTAACACTTAATCACAACTTAACTTGGCTGCCGCACAAAACAAAAGCAACCACTAAACTAATCCAGAGGGCGGGTGCAATTAATAGAATCGCGAAAAAATCCCCCTTTCGCCCATTGGCACCTGCAATACAAATTTACAAGGCACAAGCACGGGGTGGTATCATTTATGGGGCTGAACTATGGGGCCACACTCCGCTTCACTCCATCCAAGTTGCTGAGAATAACTTTATTAGGCAGCTGACGGGTCCCCCTTTAAGCACCCCACTAATTCCGCTGAGAATGGATTTAGCACTGTGCCCTATTAGCGAAGAAGTGAGTCTCAAACCTTTGACCTATTGGAGGCGCCTCTGGAGTAGCCAAGATTTGAGCCATTACAGAAGCGAATTGCAAGAGCTTCTTAGAACGATATCCGTATCCAAAATTCAATGGCTCAAGTATATAAGAGACATGTGCATGACCCTTGGAGTCCCAGAGCTATGGAATGACCCACAAGCAACATCGTTAAGGCTTCCCAGGAAAGCACTCTCCCAACTTTTTTATGGTCTCATGCTCCAGAGATCTATTACCTCAATTCGGGAGGGCTCCTTAACTGACATATTCATCAAAACAAAAGACATTTACAATTTTGAATATGTCCTTGATGCAATGTCTCCTGTATATGTTAGAAAAATTTATTTACAATGGAGATACGGCTCTCTTCCTTTGAGGTCGCTCACTAAAAATTGGGACGACAAGCAGGCCTCACCCAACTGCCCCGCATGCAACCATAAATTAGAAAACGACGTGCATGTAGTTTTATTTTGTAAAGCCTATCGCAACATCAGGAGCTTCTGGCTCATGCCATATTTAAGGAATTTGGGCTTTCGAACTTATGCCCCAGCTTACAGAGTCCTTAAAACTGATCTTTCATCTCCCACAGTATTTGCAATGGCGAAGTTCCTGACAGCTATGTGGAGAGTACGCGCAAGAATCATAAGAGACTCCACTGTGTCTTGACTAATTCCTCCCTATACGCTTTTAAGAACCTAACTGTAAAAATTCAGTCTTCGGAAAATTAGATCATCCTGGAATCAAGAAGGAACCTCTGCCATGGAGAAAGCTGGAAGACTGAAGACTGAAGAGGAAGGAATGTCCTGCTGTGTATTTGTGGGCTGACCTGCAGTTGCTTTGCTGCCAGGGAGAGGGGAAGGACTTTGCTGTGGCTGTATCTCCTTGTTTGAAGAGAACTCCAAGGGACTGAGGAGAGCTGGCCTCCTGTTAAGAAGTACCAGGAACAAAAGGACTTCACCCCCAGCTTCACCCTGAACTCTGCTGAGTGAGTTGTGCCCTTCCTAGAGTGTTTGATCCAATTGTGGGGCCTCTGGAAGTTGTGCCTGCTGTTTGGGGGGCTGGACAAGAAGAAAAGAAGAAGATCTACAATTTTCACGCATCGCTCGCTTGCGGAGAGCATCGTCGACAGTGCGAGAAAATTCCCGTAGCTGCGAAGATCATTGCAGAGCCTGTTGCCGCTGCAAGAACCCACGCACCGCTCGCTTGCGGACCACATCACGTCGCTGCAAACATCATCGCAGAGCGATCGTGAGAGAAGAAGATCGACGCTGCGCCGTGTATCGTTGCCGCACTTGAGATCGTCGCCGTCCTGAAGATCGTTGCAACCTGCCTGTTGCAACCTGCCTACCAAACCTGCACACCGGAATCCATACAAGGTATCGCATCCCTCCCCATACAGACCGGATTCGTCGCAACACGCCCGCTGCATGCAGCGGGGCTCTCGTATCGCCTCCCCAGGGTCTCAAGAGTGACGCATCGCTTATTTTTCAACACTGCAGCTTCCAATTGGAACTTTTGTCGCATCTACAGGTACTTTGGGCTAAACGTGACGCAACTGTAGATTATTTTGACGCAAACCCTAGAACTCATTGAAAATGATATTCCTGAACTGTGTATGTTGGATTTTTGTCGTTTTGGTCTTGTGTAGTTTAGATAAAGATACTTTATTTTTCTAAAATGGTGTGAAGTCCATTTGTGGTGGTTTCACTGTGTTACTGTGAGTGTTGGTACAAATACTTTACAATTGCCTTTGATAAGCCTGTCTGCTCGTGCCAAGCTACCAACGGGGTGAGCAGGGGTTATCTAAAGAGTGTATCCCCCTTGCCCTGACTAGAAGAAAGGGTCCCTATTTGGACAGTAGTACCTACCTCTGCCAACTAGAGACCCCCAGATCTTACATGTACAAATTGGCTTTTCAAACATTTATTGAGGTAGTTGTATTCTTATATAAAAAAAATGAGCTGCAATTATTAGCAGGAGGAAGCAAAACATTGTTACCAGCATTACAAGAATGGTGAAAAAGATAAACAGTCCATTACCCTTCCCACTTAGGCCTTCGACAAGAGACTTATGACTATCAAGAATGACTTCAAGGAACGAGGCTATAGTGAAGAATGTCTTAACACAGCAGAAGTAAAAGCCAAGAGACGGAATTGGAAAACTACTCTCTCCACTAATAGGAAGCAAGAGAAAAAGACAACCTATACGAATGGTAAAATTATTTTTTCTACACTATACAACATGTAAAGTAATCACATTTACAATACATTACATAAGAACTGGCACATTCTTGATTTGATTGCAATGCACAAGGGGATTGTTACATTGAAAACCAGAATTGAATTTCGAAAGCACACTACCCTTAGAAAATCTCTCTGCCCCAGCTATCTGAAGGCTAATACACCAGAATTGAATTCAGCAACTTGGTTACTATGTGAGCCAAAGGGCTTTTTCACATGTGAGAGTTGGTCTGGGTGGCAGTTACGTTTAAGTACAACACATGGAAGAAACATGAAATATATTCATTCATAAACTGACAACTGAAAATATGCATACAGGAACATGTCAGGACAATTAAACAGTGTGATGATAATTATCCAATGGCGACTTATACACATCGAGATCATCTGACAGAGAAATTGATCTGGTTCCTGCAGTAGAACAAGTCATGAGTAATGAAAGGGGAGGTGATAGGGAACTTCTCCTTAGAAAGTTGGAAGCAAAGTGGATATGCCACCTTAGAACAGTACACATGGGCCTCAATTCCAATAGTGAGTTTCAATATTTTATGTAGTCTTTATGTGGGAACAATTGGCAGAAAAGAACCTGATGTATCCACATATACCATACCAATTAAAATGAAGCAAACATGATTATTCACAATGGAGCCACACAAGTTACATACAGTTATTATGTTTTGCAACATTATGCAGTTGGTAATAGTGCAATACTGTCCCAATAGGAAATTCATTGATAGTATGTGATTAGTATAGATTTGGAATCCCCAAAGTAATACTTGTATCGCAAATAGAAAATTCTGAATAAAGTTTGAGCAAGCCTGATAATTGAGGTTGAAGTTTTTGAATAGGGTCCAATAGAAGACTGGCCTATTTAATGTCACAGGTCTATGGGCTGGGTCGCAAAGAGCTCCTTGTGAAATGGACTTCTATGAAGCCATTGGATAAGCTTTAATCATGAATATAAGCTTAATGCAGGTATGTTTAATGTCACGTGACACATTTTATAAGACACGACCACAGTGCGGTCACCTATGTGGTAAACCCGGGCTTTCAGTCTGTGAATATGGAATAACTCCAAAATGGCGTGACCAAAGTCCTGCTTGAAGTGATGAGAGACGACTGTTCCCAGCCACAATACATTCATATGTAGCTGGTGTGCTAGGTGATACCAATTATGATCAAGATAACACCTATATAGTTTTGCTGCTAAATGTGGTGAAATGAGACTAGAAATAAATGTAAGTCATTTTGTAAGAGCAATCTCGACCACTCATACAGTTGAACACATCCAAGATGGTGGGACCAAGGTGCCGATATTTGGGTGAGGAGATCCAAATTGGCATGATCGAGGTCCCGTTTGATGTGATGAGGGACAACTGTTCCATGTCACAACACATTAATTTGTAGTTGGTGTTATTGGTGGTGCCCATTATGACTAAGATAACATCTTTATAATTTTGCCATGCGCTAAAATATGCAGTAAACTATAACTAGAAATAAGTTTAAGTCGGCTTGTAAGAACAATCACAACCATTCTTTCAATGACGCAGAATATATCCAAGATGGTGGGACCTAGGTGCCTCAACTTGGGTGGAGAGATTGTCGGGTGGAGTTGAAACACACCCAAAGGTGATAAAGATTGAGTAGATACGTATAAATTAAGTGTGAAATTTGGAGTTTGCCGTTTGCCACTTGACTCCTTGGAAAACATAGATGGGAGCACACTGAAAAACAGATAAGATATGTCAGAATGTTGCTATTGAACTGTTAGGGGACGATACTAGTCATAATGAACTTGTCCAAACTCCTATGCCTTAAATAAAGGGAGAATACCATGTGAAGGTAAATTAGTACCACAAAAGGTTTGCTCAGCACACGATGAAACATGATCAGTGTTTGGGTCTTCCATGAATACACAAGGTATTTTAAATGGTGGGATTTTTTTTTATTTTTTTTATTTGTTTTATGCAAGAAAAGAACAGAAAAAGCAGGTCAAATTTTACACAGGATCATACAATATAGTCAAGTATCAGACTCAGCAGAAACATGAATTTCACACCAAAGAAAAACAAGGAAAAACAGTTCTAGATCCATTCAGTAATTGGTGCCCAAATCTTTGTTCCGATACCCCTCCTTTTCACTCCTTTAGTTTTATATATAGCTAGTTCTAAATTATACATTGAAAGTAATCTTTCCCTCCAATTAAAAAAAGACGGTGGGTCTGGGCTAATCCAGTCTCTAGTAATGCAGGCTCGTATTACAGCCATGCATATAAAAATAAAACAAGTTACGGCTTTCGGTCTTGGAAAGCCCACAGTACCTGAGCTCACGCCAATCAAAACCATCTCAGCAGTTATACTAATATTATTCTTTAGGACAGCCCCCAAGAAAAGCTCAATTTGCTTGAAGAATTCCCCAAGCTTGGAACACTGAAAAAACATGTGTATTGCATCTGCAGCATAAAGACCGCAGCGATTACATTGAGTCCCAGTTGTCGTGCTCCATTTAGCCACCTTGTTGGGTGTATAATATAAATCCTGTATACACATAAAGTATTGTGATTTCATCATCCCAGTTATAAGAATTCTATTAGCAAGCATTACCGACTCATGTATATCGATTTCGGGTATCCCCAACTTATTTATCCATTATAGTTGACAGTTTTCCAAATCATCAGGGAATTCTTGCATCAAGCATAAATATAAAGTACCAATTGATGTTTTTTTCCTAAATACTCCAAAAGGGGAATTTTGTTCATTCATATGGCTGCTATGTATCTTGGGCTTTGTAAAAAACTGCGGATTTGCAGAAACTTAAAGAAATCATTTTTTGTCAAGGAGAACGTAATCTGTAACTCTTGAAAGGAAGCCAACAAGCCATCGACAAACAAGTCACCTAAAAAGTGTATTCCTTTCGTGCCCCATCTAATCGCTACTAAGTCACAAAATATGGAAGAGAGTAATAGATCGGGTGTGGCAATACGTGTATACTTATTACATTTTGCAATACCCAGATGTCGTCGAACCTTTTGCCACACACCGAATGCTGCTTTTACCGTCTTAAATCTCGTCTTTTTATGATAACTTGGTTCAGTCACTTTCATGAAGCACGCCTTCATTCCTTCACCCATGAGTAGTTCATAGATTGATGGGGTGTTGCAATAGGAAATTCTAGCTTTGTCCCCCATAATAAGCGGGCTGATAACCTGACGAGTCGCTGCAATATAATAGAAAAAGAAATAGGGGACGTTCCAGCCACCACACTCTTTAGCAAGAATAATTTTTTTATAGGCTTTCCGTTGACGTTTATATCCCCACAAAAATCTGGAGGCTGCCCTTTCTAGGTTTTTAAAACAAATAGGTGGAAATTCTAGAGGTATTGTGTGGAACATATACAAGAATTTTGGCAGGATTAGCATTTATAGGACATTCACTCTTCCATGTAAGGATAAATGCAAGTGATCTAGACGTTCTAGCAACGGATTAACTTTGGCCAGAGCTGGATTAAAGTTCAGTTCAGGAATTTTGGCTATCGGGAGTGAGATCTTAATTCCAAGATATGTAACTTCAGAACCAAGTAGGATATTAGCCGGGGAGCTATCCCTGGAATACAGAATCTGAGTTTTTGAAAGATTTAGTTTATATCCCGAGAAAAGCCCAAACTGTAAAGCTAAGTCATTAATTGCAGGTAGTGCCAGTTCAACATCTGTTGTAGCGACAACGATATCGTCGGCATATGCTAGCGCTCGATAATTAGTATGGGCTAAAAAAATCGGCTTTATTCTTTCTTCCATATTAAGGCCTTTGACTAAAGGATCGATATAAAATGCAAAAAGTAAAGGGGAACATGGACACCCTTGTCGGGTTCCACGA
Organism: Lissotriton helveticus; assembly: GCF_964261635.1. Lineage (NCBI taxonomy): Eukaryota > Metazoa > Chordata > Amphibia > Caudata > Salamandridae > Lissotriton > Lissotriton helveticus. The sequence goes on along the minus strand of NC_136071.1, from coordinate 877,089,058 downwards.
GTAATTGGGAAAGGGGCCGAGATTTCAGTATTTATACGAATAGATGCTTTAGGAGCAATATACATGGTTCTAAGCGCGGTTAAGAATCCTGGGCCAAATCCCTTTCTAGATAAGATGTCCCATAAGTAAGCCCAGGCCACCCTGTCGAATGCTTTTTCAGCATCCAACAGGGTTAGACCAATATTTGACCACGAAGCCTGGGCCCAGTCTAGAAAAGTAATGAGGCGACGTATGTGATCAGGTGTATCTCGTGCAGGGATGAATCCATGCTGATATTTCGAAACAAGTGGGGAGATGATGCTAGAAAGTCGAGAGGCCAAGATCTTAGAATAAACTTTCCTATCTGCATTGATTAATAAAATTGGCGAAATGAAGATAGAGAGAGAGGAGGTTTATCCTTTTTGAGGAAAACCGGGATTATTGATTCCTGCCAAGACGCTGGGGCGATTTCTTTTTGAGCGGTTGTGCATACATTGATTAACTCAGATTTTAAAACTGAACGAAAAACCCTAAAAAACTCAAGGGGAATTGCATCAGGTCCAGCGGCTTTACCCGAGGACAGCGAGAGAAGGGACAGTTCTATTTCTTCCCAAGTAATAGGTGACTCCAGATGTTCTGCCTCTTCCAGTGATAAAGCGGAGTTAGATAGTGACTCCATGAAATCAGTTACCCTTCCTTTAATATCTCCGGTAACTTTGTCCATATAAAGTTTACAATAAAATTCACGAAAACCCCCCAAAATCTCGGCTGTATTATCATATAATTTCCCTGATTCATCCATTATTTTATCTATGTTAGCTGCGACTGCCTTTTGTCTCAATCTTTTAGCCAGGTGTTTCCAGAGTTTTCCCAACTTCGTACACTTCAGGTCTGTAAGCGGCTAGCTGCTGGGCAAGTTTTGTGGCAAAACCTTGGTAAATCTTCGCTTTCTGAACCGCTATATCCCTTAAAATTCCCTCTGTGCCAGTGCCTCTGCTACACGCCAACATTAATTTAATCTCTAAATCTCTCAGGTTACTCATCTCTCCTTCTTCCGTCTTACTTTTTTCCCTCTGTTTTCTTATTGAGTAACTTAAAGTTTCACCCCAGACGCCAGACTTAAATGCATCCCATATAATCCATGTTGACGGCGACCCTTTATTATTTTTGAAAAACTCCGGTATCCACTCAGTCATATGATCAATATAGCAGGGATCAAATAGAAGTTTTCGTTCAAAAGACCAAGATTTATAAGATTGTGGAGAATTGATGTCTAAACTAAGAATAATGGGATTATGGTCCGAGATCAATTTAGGAATAATATTGAAGCCTAGATTTACAAAAGTATTAGTAAGTGCGCCGGAAACAAAAAAATGATCCAGCCTACAATGCTTCTGGTGTGGAGCAGAAAAAAAAGTGTTCCCAGAAGTACTCCCAGATCTAAGAAACCCAACATCCACTAATCCAAATTCCTGAAAAATAGCTCTAATGACCTTAAACACATTTTTCTTCCTGCCTACATAGGGAGTATTACTGGATATATCAAAAGTCCCATCCAGATGTAAATTAAAATCCCCACACAGAATTAACATTGGGGGTCATAACGCTAACTCAATACTTAATTGGTTCAGGACTGCAGGGTCATCAGCGTTGGATCAATAGACCGAGCATATAGGCATAGTTACCACATCTAGTCGCAATTCAGAGATGACCCATCGACCCAACGGATCCTCTTTAACTCTTCTGATCTGCCCCAGCCCGAACCGTTTTAAAATAGCTACTCCTCTTATAGTGGATCCCTGACGAGAACATCCCACTACTTCTAAACCAAGATCCCTAAGCCACCCTCCATTTTTCCAGGGTATATGGGTTTCTTGAATACATAATACATCCGTTCTCATAGTTTTCAAAATTTGAGCCATTATACCTCTTTTTCTTTTATCATTAAGTCCACAGACATTCCAAGAACAAACACTGATTTACCCATCTTCCAGTCTGATTAAGAAAAACTTAACAGAAAACAGGGAACAGAGTGAACCCACCAACACTGAATAAACCATATCACACAATGACAAACTTGACAACTTTTGGACCTTAATTTGCATAGACCATTCTTTTACTGTTTTTCCTTGCCCCCAACACCCAGCCCCTTCCCCCCACCCTCTCCCTTCTCCTGCTGAATACCCCCCCCACCCTCAGTGAACCCACCCAACAGAGGCGTAAGGACTCTGTCCTCAGTGATGGTGAGTAGTCGTGTAGTGAGAAAGGTCCCCACCCATGCCGTCCTAACCCTTATCTCCTGATTTACAGTATTTGTGAGGAAAAAACACGTATACATACAAAAAACCATATACTTATTTAAAAAACAAAAGAAAATATATATCTGCAACAAAAACAAAGAATCTTTGAACATTTTCACAATATCACTTGCTACACCTATATCGCATTTTATCCCAAAATTCCGGTGCCTTAATTTAAGACAAGAAATAAGTTGTTTTCCCTTTATACTAAACCTTGAGTTTGGCGGGGTTTAATAAAAACACCTGCTCCCCTTTTGCTTGAATAGGCGATATTAACTGCCTAAGTCGCCAACGTTGTTGCACAGTCACCTGACAAAAGTCCGGGCGAACAAAGAATTCCCAGCCATTGCCTTTCCTAGGCCGTGTAGGCCTGGCTATGTCATATAGGATTTCACGAAGGAGGTAATTGTGAAGACAAATGAGAATTGCTCTTGGTTTACCATCCCCGCCTCCTGCATTTTGTCTCTGCATAAACGGGAACCGGTGAGCCCTTATAATCTCCTTCTCCCAGTCCCACTCCTTCAAGTCTGGGAACGCCGTTGTAAAAAGTTCCACAACAAAACGTCGAACATCCTTTCCCTCGACACCTTCCGGTATACCCAGAACACGTAAGTTGTTACGTTGTGCACAATTTTCTAAGTCGGTGAGTTTCCAATCAATGTTCTGACCAGTCTTCTGTAATACATTATTAGAAGATTTTTGAGTGGAAAGTTCTTCCTCGACAGAAGAGATCCGCTCTTCTGCTTCCTGTACTCTGGTGGTAGCTTCTGTGAATGATTTAGCGATGCGACGGACCGCATTCTGCAACTTACGAACTGCTCCCTGGGTCCGGAGCCCTTCCGTTTTGGTCTCCTTTCTATGAGCCATAATGATTTTATAAATTGAGGACTGTAAGTTGTAGATAGACTTAAGCGTAATTTTCGCCTTCGCATTCTGATTCAGGATTATCAGAGGTTTCTCCTTGGATGGCCTGCAGGCCAGTCACGGCGTCCCAATGAGGCTGTTCCATCATACTTGGTCTGGCATTGGGAGGTGCATTCAGCAAGTCAGGCACCTTATGAACTGTACCGAGGGTCTCAGCATTTTTAGCGGAATCTAGACTTAAGATGTCGTCTTCCAGAGATAGATTGCCATCATCCGCCCAGTCACCTGAGAAGGATAACCTATCATTATCGTTCTCCCCCTCTGACATAATAGAGACGTCTGACATGGAGTAAAATTGACCCCCAGAGTCAACAGATTCTCCATCATTCACAGATGCCTTTCCTGTATCGTTATCTTTATCTTTGTCTTTGCCTTTATCCAGACTATTAATAGGCTGATTTCTAATCACTTGAGGAGCCACTCCAAAGTACCGAAGTGCCGGAAATGCCAGGAGTCTTAGAAGCTGGGCAGAGAGTCATATCTGTAGAAGGTTGTATAGGATTAATGTTTGCCTTAGGTGCAACTCTGACCTCTTCCACTGCCTGACAAAGCTCTGCCAACTCTTCATCCGTGTCCGTCTCAAGAGATAGTCCGGACACTCCGGATTCACCAGGTTTTGACATTGCTTCTGTTACTGGGACCAACACTGGAGACGGGCTTTGGGCCATACTCTGCCCCATGCTTGGCCCCATAGCCGTTTTATTTCCAATCCCTTGACCTATAGATGTCAGGGCAGTTTGAGTAGCATTTTTAGCGCCGGACACGTTCCTTTTCTTGAAAAAGTCAGATACAGTGCGCTCCTTTGTACCCATATCTGGCTGAGATATCGAATGCCCATTAAGGGCCATACGTGAGCTGCTACTGATCACCTCTGGAGTACAAGCTGCACTTGTGTCATTAGTTAGAGGACCAGAAGCCATTGTAATCGGAGTCAGAGTCCCACTTAAAGCTACTGCTGCCGCCGCGGCAGCGGCCTTTGCTTTGACTCCCCTTCCCCTTGGAGCCATAGAATTCCTTTTTTAAACACTTTAGAAATTAGATTATCCCTTGATATGTCTCTTGGAATGACTTAGTAATATATCTTAGTGAATAAAAATTCAAAGGCTCATGCGACAGCAGCAAAGTCCGCTTTCATGGAAACCAGGATATTAATATGCTTCAGCCTCAATGCCTCCAAATCAAGAGAGCCAGGGCGCCTCGAAAACAACTTCACCACTACTTCAATTTGACAGGCCCAGAGCAGACCCATAGCAATGAAGCTTCACTCCTCCGCCCGCCTTGAGCAGGGCCTGCCTCCCAATTGCCACACGACTTCGCTGGGAAGAAGAAAAAAAAAAAAAAGTTTTTTTCCACCTGGGGAACTGTAGCTCGCACACAGTCCGTTCCGCTATCGCCCTCACAAAATCACCACCAGGACAGTCTCAAAGAATGGGTAATTCCTACCGCATTTAAACGTGCCGGCTCTTCAGCATTATCTGACACTCCACAGTCAACTCAGCGCACTCCCGCTCCAGTGAGCCATTGCTCCAGCTACTCCAACTCAGGTGAGCCCAGCGGGGAATGGGATGGGCTTTCACTCGCGGAGAGGAGCTCGGCGCTCTTCTCCGAAGAATGTCTCTCCCTCAAGGAAAGACCGGCACCTAGACAGTCCGCGGGGGGGCTCCGAATGCTCTGACCGCCTTAACCTCACGAAAGAGCCACGGAAAGGGACACGGGCGCCCACCGCACATGGACCAGCTCCCAGCGGCACTCGAACACCGCAGCAGGTGAGGACCAGATGTGAGCAGAGACAGTCCCGTTTGACCGCCGCAGCCCGACTACAGCTTTCCCAACCACAGCACCTCGAAAGCACAAAGACTTCAGCTCAGAGCTCCACCGGGGGGGGCAGAAACAGCAGGCAATTACAGGTAGTTCAACAGGTAGTTCGGCATCAGGTAGGGACCGCTCACGCACCACCTTTCACTCGGCCGCTGGTGCGGCGGGCATCTTGCCTCCTTCTCATGGTGGGATTTAAATTTTCAGAATGACAGTATTCAACCCTACAGGCTTAAATGTTATGGGTGAGAGTTTTGTTGTTTAGTACGTTTAGTCACATGTGGTATGAAATGAAACATCAACTTTCGGGGTGTGCTGCCTGTGAAGGGATAGGCGGACTGAATCAAATTACCAGGGGGCGATACAAGTCAGAATTACTTTGGCTAAATTCCTCTGCCTTAAAGTCAGGGAGAGTAGCATGCAGAAGTAAATTGGTATCGCCAAAGTCCGCCCAGTACGTGGTGAAACATGTTTCGGTTTTTTCAAATAAAGAAATTTTTTTACTGATTATTTATGAAAGCATAATGTACTTAAGATGGTGGGGCAGAACATGAATAATTAACTCATGGCCAGTGCTGAATATGAAGGAGGAGGTGAATTGAACAAGTCATAAACATAGGGCACTATGGGTATTACACAGCTAAGGTCTCACCGGTTGGGAGATGTGCTGAAATGTACTGTGGGACATGTCGCGCAAAAAGAAAATGGGCTTGCTGAAGTAGGGAGCACACATTTGAATGCTTTGGACACATTGTAATTATCTTGGGTCCAGAAATGAAACATTGTCCCCAATAAGAAATTAAATCAACTGAAATGGAGATAAAAATGATGGATTCAACTATAACCTGTAGATTTGGAACTTTGAGTGAACATATTAGCTAAACAAGTTATATTCATGTTTTAGACAGGGATATTGAATCAGGAGGGAAGTTGAATCCAGAAACCGTTGAAAGAACAGACTAGTAGACAAATGCTTGAATTGATTGTTTCCAAGAAATTCAACTAATGAGGTACATAGCATTAGTTCTGTTGAATGTAGGATTGGATTGAGAGAAAAGAAGAAACACATTTTAACACTAACAGATCAACTAGGCATCTTGATCTTACAGAGAATCACATGTTGGTTACAAAAGCAAAAGGAACAATTGATGGATGGAATGCTGAACAATGTACACATTCACCCCCAGTCACAAAGATCTGGGTTTAACCCATCGTTCTTTTGCTCACTGTATTGTATTGTATTGTATTTTGGATTTATAAAGCGCACTGTAACCCAACGGGCATCCTGGCGCTGCGGTACAAATACTCCATCACCACAGATACCAGACTCACTGGTTGCTAATCTTGGGCAGTACTCTAGGAAAAAGCCAGGTTTTTACTTTGCCCATAAACATCATCAGATCATGCATCTGTCTTAACTCAACTGGCAGACTATTCCAGAGGCATGCTGTCGCATAGCTAAAGGCTCTTCCGCTGGATTTAACTTTCTTGATCTTGAGTATATTCACCAGATTAGTTGCGGAAGACCGAAGGCTCCATGTGGGATTATACCAGTTAAACTTAGACTGCAGCGGTATTGGTCCCATCCCGTGTAGTGCCTTAAAGACAATGCACAGTGACTTGAATTGAATCCTCTGGAGTATCGGAAGCCAATGCAGCTCTGACAGTGCCAAGGATGTAGATGACCGTCGTGTTCTAAACAGGGCCAATTTAGCCGCCACCATCTGTACTCTCTGGAGTCTCCCAATCAGGTACCTAGGTGTTTCCAGCAGTAGCGTGTTTCCATAGTCAAGTCGGCTCAGAATAACGCTCCTTACTACATGCGCACGCACCTGCTATCGGGAGTAACGGCAGGATCTTCCAGAGAGCTCTGATGAGCGAAAAACAGCTTCCCACAATTTTATTTACGTGGGTTTCAAGATTAAATTTATCAATAAAACTGACCTCAAGATTGCGTACCGTCGTGACGGGTAGCAGAGGTGTCTCTGTGGTAATGGGCCAAAAACCCAAAGGGAGGGAACAGTGTACTTTACCTGCTGCACAGCAGAGTATCTCAGTTTTTTCACAGTTGAATTGTAAAGAGTTGTTTTTCAGCCAGTTCATAGTTTCTAACATACAGGCGTGGAATTTTTCCAGCGAGACTGCAAGGTTTCCCTCCAATGAGACAATAAGCTGTGTATCGTCAGCGTAGTTTACCAAGCTAACCCCATAGGACTTATAATCGAGATCAGGGGGCTCATATAGGTGTTAAATAATATCGGGCTGATTGCAGAGCCCTGGGGAATCCCATGCCTAATCTCCATAAAGTCCGAACGATAAGGGTGACGGGTGACCACCTGTTGTCTGTTTGTCAAGTATGATCGAAACCAATCCAGTGCCACACCTCTCACCCCGACTGTTTCCAGCCTGGTCGTAAGAGTTGTGTGGTTAACCGTATCGAACACGGCAGACAGGTCCAGTAAGATCAAAATAGCTGGTTGTCCTCTGTCTGCTCGCATTCGAAGGTCTTCCAAAACGGTAACCAAAGCTGTCTCCGTCCCATGCATCACCCCAGTTTGGACCCAGCCATATGCAAATAAGTCTTGACCCTATTTCTCATGGGAACAGTCCAGCCCGAAAAGCCAAGCCAAGTCCTCCCTGGACCAGAAACAAGAATCCTGGGACTGGTTTTGGGGCATCATCCCTCATCATCTAGGCTAGCTTGGATCCAGTGGTGCAGTGAACACGAGACCCACATCTGGGCATACACATCCCACTTAGGGTGACAAAAGCAAAAGGAACAATTGATGGACAGAATGCTGAACAATGCAAACATTCACCCCCAGTCACAAAGATCTGAGTTTAATCCATCGTTCTTCTGCTCACCACGTCACAACAGTTTGGACCCAGCCAAATGCAAAGTAGTCATGACCCTGTTCCTCATGGAAACAGTCCAGCCCGAACTGCCAAGCCATGTCCTCCCTGGACAAGAAACAAGCATCTTAGTACCAGTTTCTGGCATAACCTCTCATCAGCCAGCCTAGCTTGAATCCAGTGGGGCAGTGAGCACGGGACCCACATCTGGGCCTACCTTTCCCACTTAGGGCAACAAAAGCAAAAGGAACAATTGGTGGACGGAATGCTGACCCCCCAGTCACAAAGATATAGGTTTAATCCATCATTCTTGTGCTCACCACACCACCCCAGTTTGGACCAAGCCATATGCAAATCAGTCTTTACCTTGTTTTTTTTTTATATATATTTTTATTGAAGAAAGGCAGAAGAAAACATTACACAAATCAGGTGCCATACTCAGAATACAATACAACATTAGGCAGGTGTATAAGGAAATGCCGAGAAATCAGTACATGAAAGCGAAGACACCAACAGAACGCAATATATGAACAGGAGAGACAATACTGTCAATCAGTGCAATAAGGCATAGTCTGCAAAACCCTTCCACCCACGACTCAGGATAGATAGAGCCAAAGAAGACACCAAGATGAGTGAGAAAACACGATTCAGGATATACAAAACACCTCCTGCAAAGAGGGAAAGAAAAGAAAAAAAAGGCCATAGAACTAAACTAAGACAAAATAACAACCCCCCCCCCAAAACCCCCCACCCTGCACCCCTGCAATGGCTACAGCCTTAACCCACTAGCAGCGTGCCTGTCGCCCCAGAACTTGCCCTAATAGAAGGGAGAAAGAAAGTGGAGGAGGAGAGAACAAACAGGCCCCCGGTCTCCCCTACCCCCCGCCGGAAGCAGACCCCTCCCGATATAAACAGTACAATTTCAAGCAACGATTATCAACAATCGGGGGAGTTTAAAAGAATCGCCAGACTCCCACATCATGATAGTCTACAAATCCCGCATCGAATGAAACCCTGCCGTCAAACCCAGGCAATCAAATCAACCTTGGCCACGCCGACTTTTCGTACGAACCCTCTCCAATCGGACCGCCATATCAAGAAGAAGAGTGAAATGTTCGATAAAGTCAAAGTCAATGTGGTAGAAGAGAAGCCAAGACATCCGTACTCGGAGATCACTAATCATACGGAGATAACCGTTCATCACAGAGAAGTCCCAGGAAAGAGGTTGCACCAGCTGAGAAGAAAAGGATGATGAAGCACTCCAATAGTCTCTGAAAAACGTAGTTTGGCGTAAAGGAACTTCTCTGTCCATCTCGGGCGGTACCGGCTTTGAACATGTTGAGCTTATGGTAGTCACTGGCTCACTAGCCACTGTGTGGGAACGGTCAAAAAACACCAGTTCTGGCTGGGGCACGGGGCCCTCGATCACAGGCATAATCTGCACCGCAGGCAACAAAACTTGTTGAAGACATATCGAAGGGCCGACGTCCGGTGTCAAACTGGTTGAGTCTGCTGTTTCAGTCGATTTCTGGATGATGGCGGTGATCCGCGAGTGGAGCACTTCAATGGCGGCCATGACGGTCCGCAGCGACGGTTTAGTCTCCACCCGCTCCATCCCCTCTGGCAGATCAACTGAGCAAGTCTTGAACCCCGGAGGTCGACTACTCCGGGGTAACAGGCACAGGTGGGGCCGATGGAGACAGTGGGCGCTCCCAATCTCACAATATCAACACCGTCGCCTCCAGCGAGGGCCCGAGCCCGTCGACCCCGGGAGGAGCAAAGTCTCCGGGCAACGGACCCCCAACCACGCCAACCGGTGCAACACGCCGTAGTATCTTCGGATTCAACCGACCATCAAATCGCCATTCAAACCAGACAGGATATACTCCCCTTCGGGGGGACCGGACACGGCCCTAGTCTCACAGCCGATGTTGTTCACTTCCAATCCGGATGGGTTCAAAATCGAGGCCCCGGCTTTCGCGCTGGGTTAGGCCGAGAATGGAACACGGCATATCTTCGTTATCCGGAAAGCCGGAAATCCCGGGATTGCACCTCCAGACTCAGGAAAGCTTCAGCCACACGGGAGTCTGGTGCAGATTCAGGATAGTTGTCAGGATTGACGAGCTGCTGGCGGAGGTCGGCGGAGCCGGGAGCTTATGCGGCCATCTTGGTTGCTAGGGTAGCTCCTCCCCAGTCTTTACCTTGTTACTCATGGGAACAGTCCAGCCCAAACTGCCAAGCCAGGTCCCGCCTAGAGCAGAAACACTCATCCTGGGACCGGTTTCGGGGTCACCACGCCTTATCAGCCAGGCTAGCTTGAATCCAGTGGCACATTGAGCACAGATTATAGTCTGACCTTGGAACCAGTGCAGGAGTCATGCAGGGCAAGGGGAAATGTTCAATGGATGGATATGTGCGATGAAATCCAATTGGGGATGACATTGCATTGGGTGCTATTTCATATGGTAAGTATTTCTGTTTGGCTTTGCCAATGTCAACATCATTTAAATTGCATTTCTCCCTTTGATGTAATTTGGATATTTGCTTGCTCTCTGCAAGTTAGATATCTGTTTATCCAGACATGGAGGGTGTTACCTTGTCATACCTTTGAAGATATTTTTATGGACATGTGCCCATTTCTGTTTGTGTACCTTACACCTACTTTATGTAAATTGGTTGTCCCTGGCGGTCCACTCACTGACAAAGACACTGGCCTATCCCGCCACCACTGCAGTTGAGAATTCATGGTGGCGGAACCACAGTGGTCTTTAATTTATGAAACCACAAGCAACCTAATAGGGCTATCAGACCGGCAATGGTATGCAGTGATTTGGATGCCAACGAGACATCACTCCCAAGACTGCCAAACTTGTAATCAAGCTCTTAGTTTTCATTATTTTTGAGGTTCATCAAAAACTGATAACTCTGTATCAATTTACACCCATACTTAGTTTTGTTGTGTCAGATAGACCTTAAATCCTTTTCTATCATTATTTCAAATAAGTGTACTGTATGGAGATATATCATTTGTATATAATTTGATGTCATTGTAAATGATTTATTAGTACCAGCACCTAGTCTTTTTTCTTCACCTTCTATATTACCAGCAGGGCAAAGTATACTTTCAATCAGACTTTTCAAATCAGTTTATAAAGCAGCTTTCCCTTCTAGTTGTGTTGTATACCACTCAGGGACAAAGAGCATACCTTTCTGCAATAGTGATTGATTCTTATGGTTCAGTTAATGGGTGATTCAAGATGTCTTATCTAAATAGTCTTTTCACTCCAGCTACCTTCCAGGTTTGTATGTTTTCTTTTGCCATATACTGAAAATAAGGTACCTTATTCTACTTGTTGTTGAACCATCTTACTTATGTGTGTTTACTCTTGCAGATGTTGTTGGGTTTTCTTTTTCTCTAGATGTTATTTCAATTAACTGTTTTCTAGAGCTTCTGCTTTGTATTGTTGTACCTGCTTCTTGCCAATTTTCAGATTTTGCTCTATATATAGTGTTGCTCATACTTAATACCTGATCGTACTTATAGCTGATAGTTTATTGTAGTTTCTAAGTTTGCATTCTTCTAGCTATTTCATAAGCCTCAGATTTTTGATTAATGCCTTTTTTCAATTTGTCCTTACTTAGTTGAACCAAAAAACACAAAAAGACCTGATTATCAGGGGCTTAGTCCACTTTCATTTATAGGATTGAGAGTGGGTGTTCAACTTCCTCGACCCGCCTATTGATTTAGAAACTTCTCAATTTTACTCAATCCTTATTACCCACAGTTAATTTTTGTATTTGTAAAAACTTTAGTTTATCAGCCACCTCTTTCCAAGTACACCCCCAAATATACAGGTGTATAAAAAACAAAAAATGTTGTGTAGGTGAGATAGCCCCTCACGCGCGCTACACCAAAAGAGCTACTGGTAGGTTCTCACAAATTGTGCCTATGTTTCTCATCATTGGTAGCTATCTCACCAGTGAGAAGGAAAAAATTGTCCAGTACAAATAATAAAGGTGAAGATAATGTTGTGTATGTCACAAAGAAGAAGAAGAGAGACCCCATGATATTATGAGATAAAGAATATCTCTAATTAAAATTGCGTTAAGACTAACATATACCATGTGCCAGTTTTATTCAAAATTGTGAGCTTACTCAAGGTTAAAAAACAACGGCATGTTGCAGACCAATTCAGAATGGGCCAACATGTTTCATTGCCTGTTTCTTTGTTGTGGCAATTTCGTCTGTACTCGAGGTCATAGATCACCTTACTGGACTTCAAATTTTGTATACAAAGTGACTGACAAACACAAAAAGATATCAATTAAAAATGACCAACCAGTTAGAACCTCCTCAATAATGTTCACTGGCTTCTTAGGTCAAACAATTGACCTAAACAAAAATGGCTAAAATAAGTCTTTACCAGGTGGTAGCTGAGGCCCCTCGTACCAGCTATCCACCTTGTCACAGGGTGCTACTTTCTACCGTAAGACCCCTATACAACACCGTCTGTTTTCGTAAATCTACCTGAAAAGACATCCAATTATTGTTTGCTCCTTTCTTATATATGCCAAATGTTCATTAATCCGTACCAAAATCACTCTGTCTGCCAAACCATATTCACAGCACCTGACATGCTATATTCATTTATGGGTTTAATTCACACTGTCGAATTAGTGTAGATCAGCTCGTTCGACTTCAGCTCACAGTGCCAAAGTAAAATCATTCAAGCACCATTGCCCCTCTGTGTTGATGTCTGTACTCGGGACAAGTATACACGCTGTTAGATTGAATATGCATATATACTCTCATCTGCTTGTTCGATTTAGGCTCATACCATGAACCCCGCTGAATGAAAATCTTTCAGACGCATCGCCCCTCTATGTTGATATCCACAGCTAGGACCAGTATGTGTACTGACTCACCACTCTTTAAGACTGCCCACACATAATCTTACCGCGTGTTCCCGTGAAGTGAGCTTTGTCTCATTCCGGTATATCGATGCGTGCCTCATGCTTCATTTTACCAACACCTCCTGGAAACATGAAGTCATGTGACTTCGTCACTAGTCCACACGCTTTCAGTGCGAAGCATCAGCGCCATCTTGGACTAGTATTCGGCTGTTCTATAGTGTTTCAAGAGTTTCACCAAGTATCAATGCGTCTGCATATACCAACAGAACACGATAACCTCATCATTTAATCCTCATCAATTTATTAATTCTAATGAGCGGGAAGGTAATTTATATGAACAATTACAGTGTCCCAGTATCAATATCAAGGCTCTTGGCTTTTTCTACTTTCTGATTGCTCATACCCATCAAACATGCTCAATGGAAACAGGCCCGGACTGGCCGTTGCGGGCACCAGGCAATCCCCCGGTGTGCCGCAAGGGTGGGGGCCGGTTTTGGGCCCTGGGGGCCGTTTTTGTTACAGGGCGGTTTTTGCAGCATAGCTGTAAAATCGGCCCTGTAACAAAAACGGCCGAAAACCGGCCCCGGCAAAGAGCTCGGTCGCACCCCTAGGGGGCCGGCCGAGCACTTTGCCAGGGCCGGTTTTCCATTTACTCTTCATATGTCAATGATGTCAAATAATCATCATAACTGGATAATATATATGTCCATGGTATGATTGGATAGTCCTTTTGGCTACTACTGATATGTACCATATCTGACTATCGCAATTGGAATACTCTGTCTTCCGATCCCACCAACTGTAACAGGGATTCTGCTCAAACACAGAACTGTGCACAGAGACTTAGGACCTCAGTGAATTAGGGTGTGCCAAAACCACCTTAGTACCCAAAATCCCCTACCAGACTAGCAATCAGTGTCACATTAGCTCTTCGTCCTATAGCAAAGAAACCAATGATTAGACAACCTAGAACATGTGACTTAGGACCATCTCAGGAATGGTGGAAAGTGAGAACACTCTTTTGTTATACGTTCATACCAGTCCACAAAAGGAGTAAAATAGAGACACAGTAAGGTTAAAATGTTTATTTTAACGACGTGATCTCAAGCGCAGTATTTTAATCAACATAAGCATACATATGGATAAGAATAATACGGACATTATGGTTACAATTCCATAAAATACAAAAGGAGGAATCATATTACAACGATAGTGCAAACAGGTGATAAAAGCGCCTATTTAAAGCACCCTCCTTATCTAGGAATTAGGCATTATAAAACTATAGAAGGTCTCTGGAGTTTTCTTAAGGTGACCCCATTTACCTGTCCGCTCAGTAAGTGTAAATTACATCAGGATCAGTTAGTCTCGCTGCATGCCTGGAATCTTCCAAGTGTGTTCAATTCTGGCAAATGTGTTATGATAAAGGGGCCAGAATCCTACTCGGCTTGCAGCTGCCAAATTGTTGTGTCTAGAATGTGTTACACGGACACGCCGATAAACAGGCTCGCACGTTATGATAACCTTGGCAGCTCAGCACTCACTGTACAGACTGGGGACACAATGTATGTCTAGTGATGTCGAAAAACAACCCTTTTCTCATGTATAGACCTTCGTGAAAGCTAGCTTAGCAAAAACAGCTAAGCAGTGTTGTGTGCAAAAAGCAGCAAAAAGGAAAAATGGCGTTTAAACTTCTAATAAGCCATGCTAACTTAACATGCATGCAGAAAAGGCCCATAAACCACACTACACCCCCCCAAGTTTGGGGAACACACAGCACTCAGGGCAAACATTATAGAATGCAGAGTTCAAGTTCGAGGGAGACAGAACAAAGTTCAGAAAGTTTGCCGAACTTGAAATTTAGGATAGAAAATGTAAAAAAAATTAAAATCAGTGATTACAAACACACGTGGCTATGGTGTGTGAAAATTCCTCAGATATGTAATGAAAAAGCAAGACAAAAATAAAAAATATTCACGAGTCCAGCACGTGTTTATGAAGCAAAAAAATTATTAATACTTCAGTCCAACAATGTGTAAGCACCAAACATTGCAACTGCTGTCAACAAGAAGTCGTTGTTGTCATCCATGAACATTTCAGCCATCCAATTACGCAAAGGGAAAGAACATGCATGTTCCTCGATTGCCGGAGCCTCTAGCATCATCAGAGGATAACTCAGGCTTATTTCAAGATAACTGCGATCCAGAAAGTTATTGGCCGCAGTCCAAATGTTCCAATTGCCTAGAACCCCATGTGCCGCTGTGCATGCCATAATCCCGGAACTAGAACAGTCTATTTCATGAGCAACTAAGGAACTCATTAGTAGATCAAAATCCAGAGCAGGAGACACTCTGTTGCAGAGACACAAATCCAGGGCCCATTTGAATTCACAATCCAGGCAATGGAAAACAGGCTGCAGGCAAGTGAAGAAAGAGAACCGGAAGGATAAACCATATGCCACACTTAGATTCATCCAAGGCAGCCCACCATAGTATTCTAGCATCCGGTCACGCAGGTGGAGCAGCCTGGACAGTACGTTGAGGGGCACTTATTGTACATCCATTTTGCAATAAACAAAATAAAAGCAGAATGCCGGCGCCCAAAGCCAAGAGCAAAGGGAAACCTCCAAAGACACTCGAAAAAATAGAATGAAAAAATGCAGGGATCACACCGAATATAGTCTGAAACGAGGTAACAAGGCCAGAGAATACTACTTTAAAAAAGTGAGCCAAGCCAGTAGTTGAAGAGGCATTCAAGATTGTGTGGATCAAAGTACCGAAGTGCAAGGGCAGGTCTGTGTTTAATAAGGCATTTAATTCTGTACAAGTATTTGCAACGTGAAGGACGAACGTCTCACGTGCAGATGTAAGGGGAACTTCCTTCTGGGACAAAAGAGCTCTTATTCTGCTCATCTTGTTGAACTCTGCTTTCAAGGTCAGAATCGAGGGCCAGAGGGAAGCATCAGGCCTGCCATGTGGAGGAGGGAACAACACATTCTTGAAACAAGTAACACGCTGGGAAACGGTAACAATGTAAGCAATACCGGCGTGCCTCCCACAACACTCTTCATTATTTAATAGTAAATAACTACCATTAGCAAGCAGTGTGAATGTAGGTGTAATGGCCGGGACTCGGGTGCCTTTCAAAACAAATGCTAAATCTGGTGCAAGCACATTACATGAACCGTGCAACTGAAGATTTCTGCATGTTAATGAATGATCTGGTGTAGAGACGCGATTTTCGCCATTCAAAAACACTTCTTTACCATCCTTCAAACATCTGTACGTGAATGGGAGGTTCCAAACTTCATGAAGATATGCTCCACCCAGGGACTCAAATCTGCCTATAGCTTAGTGTTTCATGCAATTCTCGAATTTGAAAAGAGAGAACGGTAAGGTTATTAACCCGTGGATAAGCCAAACAGCCCAATTTGCCTCTGCTACAGAAAAAGGCAATGGTTCTAATTTTTCAATATGCAACAGGGACAACATGGTTTCTTTCATTGACATAAATTGCTGTTTCAAAGTCAAATTAAAAGGCAGAAATAACAAGCTTGTGTTCATGTAATCCCAAGGAACGCGACCGTTCTTTAACGTCGGCAAAGTCCAGGTAAACTGCATAACAGAACGCAATTGATTTTGCCCATGATATAACACTGCAACATCTTCTTGTACAATATCAACCACAGATGACACAATATTATCTAAAGTGTAAATTCAGGAAGAAAGGGTGTTAATGCTATTGTCTACAACAACTAAATTGGCTTGATCTATAGCCCTAAGCCTAGAAGCAGCTTCAATTTGAGACAGTTTCCAAACTTCATTGTAAGCAGCATATATCCATCTTTTCGATCTGCCACCCACAGGGCCTTTCACAAAATCATTTAAATCGACAGTTTCAGTGAGTTTGGACAAATGCGACTTAACAGACGCCAAGGATGAATGTCTGAGCCAACTCTGGCACAACTTGCCTACAGAATAGGTGGTGACTGAATGGTGAGTCTGAAAACGGGGATCAACTCTAACTGCTGTATAGCCAGGGATCAGACCCAGAAAGCGGGGCTGGCAGGAATCTGTACTTTTTTGCCATAGCAACCAGCCTTCTGGATTAATGCTGGAAACATTAAAAAGGAATTACTAAACAGTGCCTGTATTTCACTCAGGGGTGTACTGGTAAAATAATTCCAAGAGGGGAATTCACCCAAATCAGGAAATGAAGGAGCATTAATTTTTTTGAAGTAGCCAATCCAAAGCATGTTGTTTCTGAAATAGTATAATTCAGAAACAACATATGGTTTGGGATGAGACATGCACGGTGCAAAGCCTCTGAGCCTTGCACGTGCCAACTTTTAGAACCCCAAACAGATTTAAATCAATACTATTTCTCCACAGTTCATAGCCCCCAACAGCCGACTGGTCAATAAAGGACTTCGAATAAAGTAATTTGGTATGGGTAAGTCTAACCTTGGGAAATGACTCTCCAGTCAATTTAAAATAAAATGCATTAGGGTTGGATTGATCAAAATCTGTAAAATAGGAAAACTTTTTCAGAAACGTTTTGGAGCGGCCTTCCACCGGTGCGGGACAATGTTCCCACTGTGTGAAATTAACCATGCTTCTGAATGAACTAGTCTTATGCAGAAAGTGATTGCCAAAATGTTGGTAAGAGTACAAATCACCATAATTTGTAAACTCTAAATATGAATCTTCTGCATCGAAGGCAGCGTAATATTTCAAATCAGTAAATAAAGCTTCAACCGCTTTAACATCCCAATCACCAGAGCGAATATTTTGTTTAACCACATCCCCCATAGAAACACGGAGTACATTGGGAACATTAATAACCTCTGTGGGACCATGAATCTGGAACTTTACAGCATCCCATACAATCCCATCTAAAACGGGCCAAGCAGTTATATTAACAAAGGTCTGGCCCCTCTTCATGATGTGCGAAGAGGAGTGGGGAGCCAAAGTTCCATCAATCACTCGAATTGACGTTCTTTCTTCAACATAGTGTCCATTGATAAAACGAAAAAAATATACCTCAAATCCTATGGACATGAACAAAAAAATTGCAATCAGCACCAGCCAAATGTAAATCCAAGGTGGGATCAAAAAAATGTTTTTTAAACCAGGTAACAAAAATTGAAACTTTTGAAGGGGTCTTAGATGTGGACGAGCCAGTGTCAAATGAAAAACGGGATTGATTAGCCACACGGGTCTCCAAATCAGGCATAGATAAATCAGTTGGGTATGTACATTCAGTGTCATTAAGAGGATCACCAGCAGGTAGATTCAATATAGGATTCGTAAGTGGACTCATTTCAATAGCAACATCAGGCCCGATGGCAAGATCCGGGGCCAAAACAGAGTGTTGCATCATTGCTGGACAAGAAACCGCAAGCGTCATACTATACAGTATCGGCCACCCTGTGTGGTTTGACATGGTCAATCGAAATGTACCTGTTCCCCTTTCGCCCAGGAAGAGGAGGTAAAATGACTGTTCTTGTACCCTGCGCACCAAGCACAACAACTGGAGCTCGATAGGAAGGACCAAATTCTTTTTTGTTGTCGATCTTCTCTCGGACCAGTTCTCTAACCTGGGGTAGCCAGTCAACTACTGGAATCTGCAACGCAGCTTCAGACGTGGAGGGCAAGTGTTCCTTTGCAAGACTGTCTCTGGTCTTTTGTAGGTTCTGCAAAACATTAGAATGTTCATCTACGTCAAAGGAAGCGGTTCCCACCGCCATGTCTAGGCCGTCAAGGTCCGGAACAAACATCTTGATGCCAAAGAGCATTTTGTATGGGGTATGCCCACCCAGAGACCTTCTAGGGAGATTATTAAGTGCACGTTGTACGCTATTCAAGTGGGTGAGCCATTCTCTGCCAGCACCTAACACCTTCGCTGTCAATGATTGATTTAAATCACGGTTCATCCGCTCCACAACACCATTGCCCTCAGGCCTGTATGGAGACGAAAATTTGACTTGGACCCCCAATGAACCCATGGCATCCTTTTACGCCTTAGAGGCGAACGCTGAACCCTGGTCCGAATGGAAGGTGCCACATGCAAAAATTCCCACAAAGACAAGCAAATCTCTTATGACAGTTCTGGCATCAGCGCTCCTTTGAGGCCACACCCACACAAAGCGCGTGCAAGAGTCAACTGCTACTAAGATGTACTTATATGCAGTATCAGAGGAGAAAGGATCGCAGTGATCTAAATAAACACATGCAAGTGGCTTATTAGATATGTACAACTGAGTTTGGAGCGGGCGTGCAGCAGAAGAAGGTTTAATTTGCTGACAAATGCCACATTGAAGGACAAAATCACGTGTCCGTTTATACAAACCCCGCCACCAGTATTGTTGTTGAAGGAGAGATACAGTAGCTGACACGCCGGCATGCCTCGAAGCCATCCCCGCGTGGGCTGCTGTAAACAAAACCTATCTGCAGTCCGTGTTTGGAAATCAGTCTGTCACCAATGTCATTAATTCTCACATAAGGAACTTTATTGGGACTTAAGTGATAAGAGTACTTCAAAGGGAAACCCTTAGGATAATTACCTCCCTTCTCAGTCACGGCAATAGCTGCTAAGATGTCATCATCAATCTTACTTTTGGAACATGTAACCGCTGCCACTGCAAATGTTGCTACCGCTGTCTTCGCAGCCTCGTCCGCGAGACAGTTGCCAACAGCGAGAACTCCCACGTGCTGATGACCCAGAGTATGAATTACAGAAAATGAGCGGGAGACCTTCTTTAAGCTCCGCCAGTCGAACCCAAATCATTTTATGTTTTATTTTGCTATCTTTGGAGTCACGATAATCATTTTGAGTCCAAAAGGGTAGATTGTCATTTGAAGACTGTACACAGTAGTAAGAATCTCTCACAATAAGAGTAGTCACACTGGGGTCCGCGTACTCCAATGCAAACATCAGAGCACGTAGATCTGCTAATTGGGCGGTACAGTCACCTAATGTCTGTGTATGCACGACATAGGACTTGAATTCACCATCAATCATCGTACCAACCACAATTGCACAGGCTTCGGAATACGCGTGTCTAGAATCCATAGTCGCTTGCGCACTACCATCAGTATAAATGATACAACGAAAATCCTCAAGTGGGCGCATAGTCAGAGGAGCAGGATGAACAAACTCATACTGCAAAAACTCTTGAGTCTGCAAAGAAGAATCGAAAATGAACGTAACATCCGGGGATGTCACAGATGTAGCCCATTGTATCCACCGAGGGTGCTAAGCCTTGGAATTTGGTATACTGGCCTTCGTCACTGCCTCCAAGGCAGGATACGGAGTAACAACCACAATGCGTTTTTCCTGCGACAGTGCACGTTCCTTAAGAATCGCCATTTGTACTGCTGTCAAAACTTTTTCCACAGTGGAAAACCGCAACTCGGCCGAAGTGTACAGGTGTGATTCATAAGCAATAGGAACTGTGTCTCCCTCATTAAAAGTGAGGTAACACCGCCCCTGGTACGATTCTTATCACCAGATTTGTGTGGTTACCACGAGTGGACAAGAACTTGGATTCAAGTAGGTCAGCCTGCAAATATTGCAAGATGGCTGAATGTTCTGGCAGCCAGCACGATTTGGAAAAACTTGGTTGTATCAATGCATAGAGCGGCTTGATATGCGGGGCATATTCCGGAATGTATGTACGTCCAAAATTTAGAAAGCCCAGTAAGGATTGTATCTTTTTCAGCATTGTGGGAGCGCGCAAAAGTTTGCATTTCTCCAAGAAGTGAAGAGGCAAGCCTCTACCTTTATTGTTGAGCTCGTAGCCCAGGAACAACACTGTGTATTCTGCAATGTGTGAATTTGCAAAGTTGAATTTATAGCCAAAGTCCGCAAGACAGCAAATTATGC
The DNA here is from genome assembly GCF_964261635.1 of Lissotriton helveticus. Lineage (NCBI taxonomy): Eukaryota > Metazoa > Chordata > Amphibia > Caudata > Salamandridae > Lissotriton > Lissotriton helveticus. The sequence continues at coordinate 877,068,389 of NC_136071.1, read as the reverse complement.
GGTCAGCACGGCACGGATGCGGCCATAAATTGTCATCTGTGAGATAAATGTGATCCACATACGAACATGCATCTGCGTCGAGCCTCGCAAGCAGAGAGACTATTCGGGCAGCAAAAATGCCTGGACTGTTCTTGTAGCCCATGGCCAAACGAAGAAATTGGCGCTGTTTGCTGCCACAGGTAAAACTCATCCACTGACTACTAAGTGGGGACAAGTTATGGGCAAAGAAGCCATTGGAAATGCCAAGCATGGTTTTGAACCTTTTACGCACAAGACAGAGCTATGAGCATTCTGCACTGCACACGTACGACAATGTGAATTTAAGTGACGGTAATCCAATACCAAATGGTACGAGCCATCTGGCTTGGTCACAGTAAAAAGTGGGTTATTCATCGGAGACACAATTACACCTTGATATTCCAATTGTTCAAGGATTTCGGCCACAGAGGCTTTCGCCTCACGCTGTATGGGGTATTGGGGTTGCGGCTGTGGCATGGACCACAAAGGGATCTCATGGTGAGGGGAAAATGTGTCCCATCCACAGTGAGTACGGTACAACGCCGGGCGCAAGCGCCTTAGCCCAATCCTCTGCAAATTGCAGCGCCTGCTCCTTCGGCACAGTGTGCGCGAAAGCGTGGAGGATCACTTCCTCCCCTTGTGGAGCGGCCAAGACAACCGGTAGGGGCCAGTCGACCTCCGCCAACAAAATATCATAAGTATTCGTTAGATTCTCCCAAAAAAACCTTTTATGGTACGTTCTATGTCACCTTCAATTACAAGGACTATTTCATACAGTCTTTCAGGGGGAGCCACTCTAGTGTCTGCTGTTTCAACTACAATGAAGGTGTCAGTTGCTGTCACCTTCAGTAGTGGACGCAACGCCTCTCGAATGATGGTAATCTCCGCTGCGCTGTCCAGCAGGGTCAGAGCCCATGTCAGAGTCCGAAGCTGCGTTCTCACTATCTGTGGCATATCTGGCTGTTACAGCAGCAACTTTCTTCTTCTGAAACTGGGGTCTTTGACGTGGTGACTCGGCCTGCTTGCCTTTTCCGTCAGCCTTACGAGGCTGCTCACTGCTCTGTTGGGCACCTTGACCTCTGCCGCCGCCTCCTCCACCGGTGGTTGTTACTGATGTTTCCTGCAAAGAGCAAGGAGAACTTAATAGTACTGCGATTGCGCAAATCATATTTACGCTCAACAGGGGCAGGTGTAGGCAAAGCGGGACGGGAACCCAGTTTCTGCTGCTGCTGCTTCCCCAGTTTTTTGTTCTTACTCCAATTTTGTTTCTGCACTTTCGGGCTGTCATCTTTATCAGACGACCCTTGCTAAGTTTGCTGTTGCTTCTCTTTTCTCGCGAAAGGCTTAACACCTGAACTATTACGCCCTACGGTCTTATAGGCCTCCATAATACATTTCGGCAACTGACGGCGTCGGGGACCTCGCGAAGAGCATTAGCGACCTGGAAATTTACAGCATCCCCCTTGAAATTAGCAAGGACGAGATCATGTACCATATCAAACGCTCCCACAAGGCGCATTCCCAACTCCACTGCTGCCTCTGGCCCATGCTCATTCTGAACACACTTGATCACAGTGGGCAAAACAGTCATTGACGGGGTGCCAAAGCACCTAGTATAGACTGCCGCAAAATGACCCCCCAAGTTGTACACTCAGTTACATCAGGCACTAAGGGGGTCATTAGGATGACGGGCGGACTTAGTCCACCAGCCATCCTATCGGAAATCGGGACCGCCCGCCATAAGGGCAGGGGTCCCATGGGGGGTATTAGGATGTGCCCGCCACAGTGGCGGGCACATCCTGTATTTTACAAAATCACACCGATATATTTAATTCAGTTTGTTAATGATTTTATACAGTGATGTAGCATTTCAAGACAAGGATTAATATGTACAATAAGAAGTTTAATACCAGCTGTCGCATGACACGCATTTGGGTTAATGAAATGGTATACTTATGGCATTTCTTTACGGTTATCTCAAATATATATTGAATTGTCAGCAATTACATTTTGGACTCTAAAATTTAATGACAAATCTCAGAACGGAAAGAAACCTGAGTCCGCTCTCGACGTTTACTATCCCTGTTAGTGAGAAATTAAAAAGATGGCGCCCACAAGTTAAACGCGAGCTGCTGCCGGTTACAAGGTGCTTGGATCACCAGAAAAATAAGGTATCGAATACAGACAGAATAGATAGGAGAGTCACAGCTTGTAATGTGGTTATGTGCAAATGTCTGTGTGTTTGCAACATGCCCAGAAGGACATTTTGGTAACAGACATTTAGGGACTTGTTTTGTTAGATTTTTGCAGAGAGGACGTATCAAGGTCCCACTGTTGTGAAAGAGAATAACCGTTTACCACACTTCATGACGAGATTAACGCTTTTTAATACAGAAGTTGACATTACTGCCAGTTGGGTTGATATCTTTAATTAACTATCAGTAAGCTTTTTGCTGGCTTTGACAGAGAGCAATAGTATAGAGTTTCAATTATTCTAATTGGTAACCAGTTACCTAGAGGGCGCTCAGCAAATATTTGGGAAAGTATATTAATCACAAGTTGCTCACGGTGCTACCAAGGGGGAAGGGTTTGGTTACCATACAAACCCACCTCAATCCACAGAAGTAGATCTTACTAAGACAAAAAAAAATTCTCCCTGAGCACTCTAAATAATACATTTATAGTATCCTCATATCAATAAAAAGCATTATTCTGGTTGGCACAGTCCAGGTAATGAGTTCATAATCCAGTTCTTTTATAAATCCAATGCGCAAGATCCTCGTGTTCCAAAAGTATCTTTATTGTTCAAAATTCACTTCCAAAAACTGCAGCCAACTTGTGTTTCGTCGTGCTGAGTAAAGCACAATGACTTCGTCAGGGCTGCAACCCAAAATAACAATAAGTAAGTTCTATGCTAATACAAAAACTGAATATCTCATCATAACATAAATTATCTACAAAGGTGTAGATATTCATAAGAGCATCCCGTGCTAAGAAAAGAATAGAACCACTACCAAAGTCCAGATGTCACCAAATTGTGTGAGAAACGTAAAGAAGGAGCCACCACCACTATTATCTCATCCAAGTTCGATTAATAGAAAGTAAGGTAAGAGTGCATAGTAAAGCATTCACCTGTTCTGTAAATTTTCAACACAAAATTGTCTGCTCCTCCGCTTTATTTCTCTAAAAGTCAATTACCTACGATGATAATTAATGAGTGTTGTAATACTCCTCAAAATGTTGCCCCAACACAACCACCAATCTCATCTGTCTTCCTTCCCTTATTAATCATTATAGTCCAAACCTGATAACAACAACAATTCCAAAGACCTCCTCTCATATGCCACTATCCAATTCAATTGCCCCAGTGAAATAAAGATAGAAAGTTATAAAAAAATATAGGGGTAACGTATAAGAGAAGTCCACCGACGTACAATCATATATTTCCAATATCACTTAGTCCGTTATTCAATTAATGCAGGTAAATCCTGAAATCGCAATTTAAAACTGGACATTGTTTATATAGATTCCCAATTGTTCCGTCTATACACAATTTGCACTAACAAATCACCCTTTCTACTCACCCCATGGCTTCAAGTATGAAGTGTAAATATCCTCATTTCTCCATCTGCCCAAAACAGCGGTCCAAAATCTCACCGAGTACGGGTTCTGAGAAATATTAAAATTAACCACGTTTCATTACGTTGTCCGCTACCTTCTATATTACAAAATCAAAGTTACACAATCTCACACACATCACATGGCTGCGGTTTTCAGAAGTGAATTTGGAACAATAAAGATAAATTTGGAATACGAGGATCTTGCGCATTGGATTTATACAAGAACCGGATTATGAACTGAATACCTGGACTGTGCCAACCAGAATAATGCTTTTTATTGATATGAGGATACTATAAATGTATTATTTAGAGTGCTCAGGGAGAATGATTTTTGTCTTAGTATAGAGTTTCACTCTGTTTTTGCTTGAGTTACTAAAGATTAGCAAGAAGTGTCTAGGGGGAGTCCATTTATAACTCCCTCACATGGTTTCTTAATATGTTTGCACCTGGGCGAAGCCCGAGCCAAGGGCGGGCTGGTCTGCGCCCGATCAAGGCTGGGCTGGGCCCCCTCTCTTGGCTTCATTCCATCCCATTTCAACCCTCAGGATCTTTGGACGGTCTGATCTGTCGTGGCTGTAACTACCCAGAGCCAAGGAAAACTAAGGATGGGGCAGCCACGGCCCTAGCGAGGCCAACCCTGGGACGAAATTGTAAGCGATTTCAGTATTTAGATTCTTTCTCAAGCCGCATCTGTTATTAACTTTGACTGTCTGATTTTCCTCTTCCATTACTTTGGTACATAAGTGTGGTGGGGCACATATTTGTTTAGTCCAGTCATAGTCACGGTGTTCCCCTCATCGTACATAGTTAAATCTGCGGGCGTGGGGAGGCAGATAACAATTGCCTTATGTCATGCACCCCCATATCTCGTACCTCCCTCTTTACCGCAGACATCCATCGATAGAATGCTCCAAAGGGCTATAGTTGTTGTGGCCAATGAAATTGAACTCACTGAATGTGGATTATCACTGACCCCGGACCTTCCACAGATTAGCACTATCATGGATTCCCCTAATACACAATTTGGCATTGATCGATCCTCTGAAACTACTAAATTGACCCTGACTCCAGGGTTGGACACTGGCTCGACCCCTAAAGTGTTCACCAGAAGGAGAGGAGTGACTAAGGGTCCTGCTAAGCCCATCCACTCAAGGCAGCCCACCAAGACTACCAGGGCTGGTTCAAGCAATAGAAGCCCAACAATGGTTCGCTGAGGTGCACAGGTGACAGGCAAACCTCGACTGTGCCAGAGGGGGAACCTTAGCCCACGGATCTGACACCACCAGCATGGGTAGCTCCCATGCTGGAATTATTACGAGGCCAAATCCAAGATATTATGAGAGAGGAATATGCCAAGTTACCTGACCGACTGGATCGAATTTCAACCACCCGCTCCTGTACCGCAGGACCAGCACTTAAGCCCTCTACAATGGCAAGAGAGACCAGTAAAATGACTATAGCCTCCCCTGAACCTGGAATTACAGCGATCAGAGAGAAATAAAATAAATAAATAAATAAAATAAAGTCCACCATTCTTAGCGGGGTCCCAACTGGTATCATGGAGGCTCAAAGCGAACAGTGCGAGAAGGGTCGTATGGCAAAGGGTAGTGCACCTGTCAATGAGGGTACCTCTGAAGCATCTTCTGACAAAGGGGGGATGAAGAGACTGAGAGGCAGGGAAGGGATGGACCTGCCAACAATAAATTTGCCGCCAGCCTCAACTCCATATGTCATCGTTCTTACTGGAGTCCCACCCCTCAAAGGCCAGAAGGAAAACCACTTTGAGTTAAAGAACAAATGTTTACACCTGTTTGCTAGTCATAGCTAATTTAACCTTGTTAATGCAGGCGAAATACTATTGACACACAGAGTGGGTTGGGTGGGTAACAGACCCAAAGATGCCAGGGGGGACTGTGTCATAGTTAACTTTAGAAACCCCACTATTGTGCGAAATCTATTACATTTTAGCAATTGTTCTCCATTAACTGGTTCTGCTATCAGCCTTTTTCCGCTCACCCATTTTTATGTTTTAGCAACTTACTACAACAACAGGGATGATTTTACATTTAGACATAACACTTGGTGCCAGACTCGGTTAACGACAGGGCAGGGTGCCCCTCATGCCCCAGTATTCTTCCACAATGACAGGGCTGACCCTAGAGTCAAACCTAACATATGGCGCCAGACTCGGTCAACGACAGGCCAGGGTCCCTTCCAAATGCAATCACATTTTTTCAACTTACCTTTGGCGAACAGATACGGTGCTCTGGAAGAGGTAGACTGACTTTTGGCCAGGTGGCCATTTCGGTCTCCTTGTGCAAGGGAGCACTTAGTGGTAAGGACCATGGACCCTAAGAACAAGCCATCTAGCCCCCCTGAAATTGTCCCTTCTAGGACCATTGAAAATGCTCACACTAGGACAATAGCTCCCCTTGAACGTCCCACAAACACAACAACTACCGGTAGATTTAAAGCTCCCACCACCACTAAGGATTCACAATCTGGCACTGTTGCACACCCACACGGCCGATTTATTCACATGGAAACAGGGAAGAAATCGGCAACGTAGCTAGGGGGTAGACACTATGGTCACCTTTGATTCCCCGAATGAGTTTCAAGTAAAAACCATAGGTACTGCAGTCAGTGGCGTAACGAAACGTGAGGGGCCCCCCTGCAAAGTACATGGAGTGGTGCCCTCCACTCTCCAGACCCAGTAAGGAGCTTGCAGGCCAGGTTTCCACCGCCCGTGGGCAGTGCCAGAGGGGCCCCCTGGAGCTGCCCCCCCACAGTATGGAGGTTGCAGGGGCTATTGTTACTCCACTGCTTATTGCCAAGGTTTCTAGAAAATCAAACTCCGTGTTCTAGAGTTATCTAGAAAGTGCTAAATTGTATAGTAAAAGAGAGCCCTAATCAGTGTGCAGTAACCCTTATGTCCCTGGGTCCTGGTGCCACTGTTCCTGTTGCTCTAATGATACCTATGTCCCCTATTTTAGATGACTGAAGTGGTGTGCAAGCAAAGTATGAGAAACGTTTGCTTGAGATGTGCCTTCTTAACTTGAGTATTGTTTACCCTTTTACAATTTTGGATCCCAAACCTTTGTGTATTTTCTGCTTCGTTGCAAGTACTCGCAGAGGAAAGTGCCCATGAGCTGAAAGTACTCCTACTGGTTACATCCAACCTGACTCTCCATGATTCTTTCTTGTTCTTGGCTGCCTTAGCAGTCAGACACTTACAACCCGGTTAATGCTTGTCAGCAGTGCATTGAAACTCCATCACCTGACATTAAAGATCCTGCCAAGTTAGTTGAGTTGTTACTTTCAGAATGTATTAATCTAGCCCTGGGGCCATTACATTGCTGGGGTTGGGCTTATTTCAGTACTATTGTTAAACAAAAACAGGATCATCATAAGTAAACAGCTTGAGAGGGCCTATCATATTATTCACAGTAACCAAACTGGTATTATCAAGTAAAGCACCTCCCAAAAATATTCACATCTTAAACACAAAGCAAACAACACTAAACCACAATTGTGCATGTTATTAGACATGCAATCACCAAAGGCACCGCCAGCGGCTGCCACTGGAGCTGCAGCTTTCACACATTATTCCCCAGACAATCCTGAGTGCTCAGCCCTTTCCTCTCTGAGCTGAACACCAACCCTTGAGACTGCTCTAAAGGACTCCAACTCCACTCCCAGTCAACACTGATCTGTGTTACTAATAAAAGTATTGGACTGAGTCCCTTTTTCCCTGCTCAGAAGCATCTGATCCAGAGTGGATGAAGATCCAGTCTTTCTCTGAAGAGAAGGTAGCTGAGCAGGATATTTAAACACCCTCATATCTACATTCCCACAATCCTTTATTCTTTTGCTGCAATCTTTAAATATGATTTTCAATAATTAGGCTGACTTTTCTTTACATTGTAACATATTACACGTGTTTTGTTAATATTTAAAGTGTTCCTGCCAAGTCTTAAGTTTCTTACGAAAGACTAATCCTGAGCATTCCTGTCTAAGATCCAGAGGCATGGTGTTCCACAGTTTGGAAGCCAGAAAACTAAAGGAACATTCTTCCATGGGTGCTTTTTTCACGATGGAGATTATAGTAAACTTCGGCTCCTGCAGACTTAAGACTTCTTCTGGATCGAAAGGCTTCACCAGAAAATATAGGTAAAAAGGTCCTTTATAATTCAAGATTTTATGGCAGAAGCACGTGGCGTTAAAGGACACTCTCTTGCTTAGCGGTATTTAGTGTAGTTTAGCAAGGGCTGGTCCCATGGAGGAGCGTCTCCTGATGTTCAGCAGCAAAGTTGCTGCTGAATTCTGCACCCTCTGAAGCTTTCTCAACCTACCTTGTGTGGCTCTGAGATATAACACATTACATTAGTCCAGTCTGGACATGGCCATTGCCTGGACTACTGTTTTCCTGGCGGCTTTAAATGGAGAAGGCCCCTGATCTTGTTCAATGTTTTTAGGATATCAGCACATTTCACCGCGAGGCTGGCTGTCTGGCTGTCAAATGATAGATTTTATCAAAGCATATGCCTAGGTTCTTCACTTTTAGCTAGGGTGCAGGTACTGGCCCAAGTGTGTCTGGCCAAAGACTGTCAAAACTCTGAATCTGACATTTGTTTGCAGTTTACGTACCAGTGAAATGCCCCGCATGCCCTGCTCAGCAGTCTGGAGAAGCACAGCCTGGAAAGTACATCTCAGATCCTGCAAGGAGTGCACACTGTCTGGCTCCAGCACACCACAAAGAGTAGCTCCCGGAGTGGTGTGATAAGTGAGCCATGCCACCTCCATGTAAGGTGGCAATGGAGCCCCAGCACTGTTGGAAGGGCCCCCTGGGCAGTGGTGGTAGAAATGGAGAGGTACTACGCCTCCTGGAGCTTGCTCATCCCTGATGACATGCCATCAATCATGGCAACAGAAAATCCAGCCACCAATTGACTGCTCTTTGGACTGGTCAAAAATGTGAATGACATTTCCAGCTAATCAATGAGTGTAGGTGGCAGGCCCATTGCCCCAGTAGGCACCATTGCGCCAAGAGTGCTTACAGTATGTTAAGATTTGCTTCCATTATGCAACAGAAAGCATTATGGTGGACACCATTGTGCCAAGTATCCCCACATAATGTTCAGAATTACTATCATTATGCATAATTAGATTTGCCCCATCATTCATAATTAGTATATGTTTGAATGTGCACATCCCTCAATAATCCTTAATGCGAGCCCAGAGTTGCATTATCACTCAGTAATCCTAATTGCATACCCAGATTTGCGCCATCGCCCAATAGTAATCAGTACATGCTGATGTTTTCACAGTCATTTAGAAATGTCGACTGAATGACCACATTTGTAGCATCACTCAAATTCTATTTTATGCATGGATTTAACTCATCACTTAGAAAGCTTGGGCATGATCAGTTTTGCAACTTTGCTGAGAAATACTGACTGAATGCACGCTTTTCAGAAAACTGAGATCTTTACTCACTGTCATAAACATTCAGCTCAAGCCTGGGCTTGAGCCGTCTGATTCTACCAGTGCAAGTTTCTGAGGGACCATCTAAGTGGCACTCGTAACCCCCTAACACCTCTGCACCCAGAGCTACTGGTATCCCGGGTATTGATAGCTTGGGAGAGAGATAGAGGGTGGGATGTATGTATTTTGCTTTATTCCTTAATCGTCTAAGGTCCAGCCCACAGTTACATCTTAAAAACATAAAAATGAAAACATTTACACATCACCTTGACCGCTTTTCTTGTCTCTATTTCTAATTAGCAGCCATCCGTACATTACTGTTGCCCGTTACTCTGCCTGCGTTAGTCTTGGTAAATGAATGCTTTTAAATGGAATGTACCCTTTCATTGTTCTCTTTCCAATGTGTTTTCATTATCATGATTATGAATTATGGAAAGTTATTTTGTCTGTTCGTTATTCTTCAAGGGTTCTGTCGACATATACTATTCCTACAAGGAAGTGATGGTGTTTAAATCGAATCATTTATGTTGGTGAAATAAATGCAATGTACATTTCGCAACTGAAACAGTAATACCTGATGCAGTGTGAAACTGCATGCTACTTCAAAAGGGGTACTAAAGTGGTGCAGAGGTATGTAGTGAGCTGAGTTGAGATAGAGTTGGACGAGCCATTGAATTTTGTAGCCTCGATCTAGCTTAACTAGAGGTTCCATTGGGGTACCTTGAGCCCATAACGAGCTGAGCCTTTATGTGCCTTCTGCCTGCCACCCTCGCTCTACCTTTAAGGGCAAGGAGGTGAAAACAGAACCTTAACATTTGAGATAAAAACGGAGAGACAAACATATACCCATTCAGTGAATGATTTGTATAAAGTAGAACCAGAACACTTGGATTCTTTGCGGCTTCCCCCGTAACTAAATTGTGTGATCTTAGGCAGATATTTCATTTTACCTGCTTTTTCTTCACTTTTGCGTATGAAAGCACCTTCAAAAATGTGGAAACTGTCTTGCCTCGTAGTTCATTAACAGCACTATTGTCAGGGTGGGGGCGGAGGCAGAAATATTTATAAATTCAAGTTAAAAACTATCACTTTTGATAAGTATGTCTTAGACAGTATTTCCATGGGATTTATAATGTCACAGCTTCCGCTTGTTCAAGAAGTATGATTTACCTGGTGAACGTGTTTGGTGCTTGGCTCGTGCACGGGCTCTAAGAACCACCCAGGCCCTTGGCTCGGCTCTGTCTTGGCTCGCATTGTTAATTTGTTGGATCGCTCACCTCTAAGTTGTGGATTCGTCTACCTACCTTCCATGATATCAGTCATAGTTATTGTCTGTTTACTCCCTCCAAATTCCATGTTTAACTTTCCAATAATGTGTTCCGAGGGATTCGTCCTATTGTTTCCCAATCCCCAAGGACAGGGCGCGCGCTCCACCCTTCTGTGGGTGACCTTAGGCCTGACTGATGTGAGCAGTGGTTGCCTGTTCGTTTCCCTGACTACATTCTATAATGTTTATCACAAACAACATTGCTTCTTTAATTTATGGACCAAATGGAACTTCGAGTAGAAGAAAAGTAACGGATATATTTATAGGTAGAATGTGTAGAACTGTCATGGAGAGCCCCCCTCTCATAGCTGCCAAGGTTTCAGATTGCTATGTGTGACATTTCCATAATTTCAGTGTGATTTGGAGTTGCATTTAAATGACCATGAGTGACACTGAAAGGGCGAGATTTTGATCGATACCTTATATCTATTGATCTAAACCTCGATCTGGTCGACTGAACCTTTGTTGCCTGTCTTGAAGGAAAACAGTACACCCATTTCCAAGCTAGTTCACCCAATAAAGGACTCTGCTCCCAAAGATCACAAACAACTTCTAGCTTTCAAAAGTTTATTGTAAAGATATGATAAGCTGCAAATACAGGCATCTCAGAATGAGATTCACGAGATACACAGGTCCAATTACATACATGTGCTCTCGGAAAGCCCTCAGACGAGCAACGGAAATCACTAACACAAGTTCTAAGAATAATAAAGCTATCAGCATTGACGCATATCTCTCCTTCATTTAAGTTGGAGGAAAACGCACAGGTTAGGCTGTCCCTACCCTGCTCTAGATGGTATCCCTACTTAACCAAGCCCCAACCTAACAAAGGTGTCAGCAGTGAATGACCCCCAAGGGAAGTCACTCACTCTAAGTCTCTTGGTGAAAACCTATAGTTCTCCAGTCATGACCCCTCTCTGCCTACCCATCCGCTCTCTAAAGGGTCCTCAGGTATCTGCTCTAACTCCACCCAGGGGTGCTGTCCCTAATACAAAACAGTCAACAACATTTGAGACGCCCCTTTCGAGACGCCCCTCACGTGGTGTAGCTTCTGGCTTTTTCCATGATGCTTTGTATTGGGCCTCATACGTTAGAGTTGACCTTGCTTCTCAGACTCTTCTCCGGCCCGCTGATACCCCTTAAACATTCCAGAACCCTCCTCCATGTCTGGGCCGTCTACTGAACAGACCTCTATTCATTCATTTATAATTGGATCCCCCCTTTTCCTGTGCAGACAGATATCTGCAGCCAAGAACCCAACTCTCATAGACTTCCAAAAAAGAAAGGCTTGCAACATTTCTCAGCCCAGACATGTACGTGTAAATCAACGTTAAAACATTTCAGGCCTACAATATTTCTCATAATGATTATAGCCTTCAACTTCTTCATTAATTAAAGCATGTTAATACTCTTATTCTATTATTCAGTAAACATCTCTATATATCATGGCCCATTTAATGCAATGACCAAAACATTAATACAATCTGTGTCGTGAAAAGAAACACCTTCCCTTTTAGCTCCAGCTCTGGCCCTGAGGCCTACCACATTTCTGCGTTTAACCACCTACCATCTTACATTTTAACAGCTACACGACATGGATTCAAGAATAATCACATCTAATAAAATCATATAGTGTCACACATTTCTGTATTAGTTCCACTTCTACTTAAATCTCTATATTAGCTATACATTTAGAATATAATTTCAGATACTTATTAGCACTCATGGCATTTCTCCTCATGATTTGTGCTTACTACAGGTAAGTGTGATGCACTCATACATTTAAGTCAGTTTGCGCTCTCTCAGTTCCCCCCTTTGATGACCTCTCGGGGTCATCACTAACATTTAAACTGCAGTTATTGGTATCATAACTTGTCTCTGCGCTTCCAGAGCCCTCAGACTCCTGTACTGATTATCTTGTATGGCAGCCAATCTCTGCAGCTGCTCTCTTTGGGCCCTTTCTGACCTTCTTGCTCTGTACCATTTGAATACCCTCACCAATCCCCACAATATGATCCCACAGATCAATATTATGATGACAGGTTTTAGAATATACCACACAAAGCTTTTGCCTAAGGTGGAAAACCACCCACCAACTGCACTCATTCCGTGGCCCACCTTTTCCCAGACATTTTCTCTACTCAAGTCTTCGATCTCCTTGTGAATATTAGTTATGTTCCCAATAACCTTCTCAAGAGGCTTTGAATTGTCTGGAATGTAAGTGCAACATTCCTGAACCTTCAAAGCCTTACAGACTCCGCCCTCTTTTGCTAGTAGGACATCTAATGCAAGACGGTTCTGAAGAACCATAGCCCTTATCGATTGCATCTCTCCTTCTACCAGCATTAAGGACTGAGCAGTGCTGGCAGACAACCTGTCGACGACTGTTGCCAGCCGTCTAATTTTAACATCATTAAGGATTAGACCTAAAAGAGGGAACATAGCTCCAAAGACATCTCCAACCATTTCTGCATCGCCTACATCCCTCTTTCCCCTCGATGATGTCTTGCCCTCAATGATCACTAAGTCTTGTGCATGATATATTTTGGGGAAGACAATTGCTAAGTAACATGATCCATACCAGTTGTCAGGTAGTCTCACGTAGGCATTTCTTCCACATACAAAATACACATTTGGAATCACTTGCATTCCCTTCAGGAAATCCTTAGTATAGTACTCTATATTGAAAGCATGTTCACAGTCTACTTCTCCCACGTATACATTTTCATAATACGTTTTGGCTCGGTGAAGACATAGCTTTCCTCTCTGCGTCTTATCTAAAGCTATTGGACCACTACTACCCTTTCTCTTGTGTGCCTTCTCTTCCTCGGTCCAATCTGTTTTCCATTGTCCTGACTTTTTCAAAATCTTTTGTCTCCTGTAACGATCATCCACCTGCCCTATGAACTTCTTCTCGACTTCTGACACCTTGCATGTCAGGTTATTTCTACGGGCATGTGAAGTATCTAAGGTAATCCAAGGAATGAAGAACTTGGCCAATCTGTCTTCACTCTTCCAGTAATCCCATTTGTTCATCTGCTTATAATTTGGGACTTCTGGTAACACTGAATCATAATTAGAGAAATAGTATTCAAAACTATCTCTTTCATAAAATATACTAAGCAATAAGCTACATGTAATGCCATATGTCAGCGGGAGGTGATGATATCGAATTCCTTCATCTACAGATGCCGGCAACTGCATGCAGACATAACAATCCTTAACCTCCATGGCATCCACGTATTCATATAAGAGTTTAGCATAAGCATTTGACCTAAAGTCTCCTTGGGACTCATCTACGTGTAACCTGCGGGCTTCTGCAGCTAATAACGCTTTCTCTTGAGTGTTTTCTCTTTTCTCACCAGCAACAGTAGGTGTAAGCGTTTCTACAGATTTCACATCAGTTACCTTTGCCTCTTCCTCATGTCCCTTTACATAAGAAATTGTTACCACTAAAGCTATTAATATTATCACTCCTACTATTAGTGTACCTATTATACATTTAGCTCTGCGGTTCAGGGTGCCGGCCTCCATTTCGTCAGACAATATGGCTCTCTCTTATCTTAGCAAAAAGTTCTTTTCCTCTCGTTCCTTTACAGTCTCTTTTTAATCCTTTTGTCTTTAGAATCCACACAACTGGAAGCTGACAACCTTCTTCGCAAAAGTCCTTTAACAGTTCAAAAAAGACAACCCTAGCCCTTCTCCATCAACTCAAGGGAAGTTCCCTAATATTCTCTGCTTCCTGGGCGCTAGGTAATCTTCTTTTTCTGGTTGCTTTATTTACAAAGTCCTTTAACAGTCTACTATCAGATTTGTTGTTGCAGCTTCAATAGCATAGTTCAGTATTTCCAAACGAAGATTGTGCTCTTCATGTGCTGTTATCGTTGTACCAAAGTCGGGGAATTGCAATTCTGTAAGAAACATGTGTTTTAACTTGCTGAGGCGGGGAGGTCTGGGGAGCATGAATGTTAGTGACCCTTCTTGTTCGACACCGGGTACCAACAGTCGTATTTCCACGGTGATAATGGGCTCAGAACTGGACACCACCACCGCTCGGATCCTCCCTGTCTCCGGTTTCACAGACATTTGTCGCCAGATATGTCCACTCAGGTGTGGAGTATCTTCTGTTAGGCACACGCACTCTTCTTGACCTTCTTCGGTCGGGTGCTTCAGCGCCCTGAGCACCTTCTTCTGGGTCTGAGTCTTCTGATATTGGAGGAAGGGTTACCTCTGGAGTTGACCTCAGGCTAGAGCTCCTTCTTTGCGGCCAATTAGCTTCTCCACGTGCCCTTCTACTCCTTCTCCTTCTTGTCTGTTCTCGCTCTCTCTCAGACCTGTCAGGGTCTGACTCGTACTCCCAGCTACTTTCTCCTTCTGTAGCGTCTTCCGTTTCGCTGTTGTACTGACCGTCCTCAGCTTGGTCAGACTCGTCCCCTGCTTCCGCTGGCACCTCTACAGCTTGGCTAGCCCCCTCTATGGCTTCTCGGTCCTCTGCTGGACGTCTATCCGAGAGAGGAGCTGTTTCTTCCAGAGGTGCTGGAACCCTTCGCGTATGTGACGCGTGGATCCAATTGGGCAGGCCTCCCACCTTCACAGCTGTGTTCGTGATCAGGATGATCTGGAAGGGCCCACGCCAACGAATATCCAAGCAGCTTCTTCTCACGTGTTTTTTCACCAGGACCCAGTCCCCAGGGTACAGGTCATGGCACGGGCCCTGGCACGCTGGAACCTCGGCAGCCTGCACCTGAAGGGACACAGAACGAATGGCGTCAGACAGCCCCTTACAATAGTCCAGGATCATATCATCTGTGATATTTAACAGTGCAGTAGCTGGGACAGATGGCAGCCTCATTGCTCTCCCCATTAACACCTCATGTGGTGATAACCCCGTTCTTCTGTCTGGGGTACTACGAAGGCTCATGAGAACCAATGGCAGGGCATCAGGCCAACTCAGGGTCGTTGAGGAACAAACTTTGGCTATTCTGGCCTTGATCGTGCCATTGATCTGCTCCACAATTCCTGAGGCTTCTGGTCGGTAACTGCAATGCAACTTTTGATCTATGTTTAGTGCTACACAAATCATCTTCACAAGCTCGCTGTTAAAATGTGTTCCCCTATCTGATTCCAAAAAGGCCGGCACCCCGAAGCGAGGAATGAGTTCTCTAAGCAGTAACTTGGCCACTGTGAGGGTGTCGCACCTACGTGTAGGGTATGCCTCAACCCATCTGGAGAACACACAAACAACCACCAGGACATAGCGGAGGCGGTTGCACCTTGGCATTTCAATGAAATCTATCTGCATTCGATTGAATGGACCTCCAGACCTTCCTATGTGACTTAGTGCAACTGGTGTTCTTTTTCCTACGTTCAGCTGCTGGCAGGTCACACAACGCTGGCACACTGCTTCTGCTGCTATTCTAAACTTAGGATTGTACCAAGTTTGTCTAAACACTCTCAGCATAGCATCTCTCCCTAAGTGTACGGGACCATGTATGAGTCTAGCCATTGGACTCACCATCTCATTGGGCAACACTGCTCTGCCGTCTGCTGAGACCCAAAACTGGGACTCACCCATTACACATCCTGCTTTTTCCCATGTTTCCTTTTCAGAATCAGGAGCATTTTCTTGCATGTTTGACAGTTCATCCCAAGTATCAACAGTTTCTAATATCATGGCTAATTCAGTTCTTACATTTATTCCGCCCACTTCCACCTCTGTGAAAGAGTACCCTTGCTCCGCGCAATACCGCGCAACTTCATCTGCATATCTATTGCCTTTTGAAACAAAGTCCTCATTTCTGGTATGTGCGGTGCACTTTACAACTGCGATACCTGCTGGGCATTGCAACGCCTCTAACAACAGGCGCACAAACTCTCCATTGCGAATGGGAGAGCCTGAAGAGGTCATGAACCCTCTTTGAGACCATAACTGCCCGTAATCATGAACTACCCCATACCCATATTGGCTGTCGGTGTATATGGTGACTCGAATTTGATTGCTTGCCAAGCAAGCACGTGTCAGGGCAATAATCTCGGCTACCTGAGCGGACTGTACTCCTTCCAGGCACCCAGCTTCCACAACTCCAGTAATTGTACAAACAGCATAAGCTGCTCTCAACTGCCCAACTTCGTCTCTTACACATGAGCCATCGACAAAGAAAATTTCGTCTGGGTCGGTCAGTGGCTCATCTACGATGTCGGGTCTGGGTTTGGTGCATAGTTCAGTCACATCGAGGCAGTCATGGTCTGTACATTCATCATCATCCTCGATATCATTTGGAAGTGGCATCAAGGTGGCAGGGTTCAAAACAGAGCATCTCTTGAGGGTCACATTCTCTGCAGCAAGAATAACTTGCTCATAGCGCGTGAGCCTGCTGTTGGTCAGATGCTGTGTTTTGGTCCTGGTCATCAACAGTTCAACAGAATGGGGCACGCACACCTCTAACGGGTGCCCCATGACGATATTTTCACATCTTTCAATGCTGACACCCGTTGCAGCAACGGATTTGAGACATCCGGGCAACGCTGCGGCTACTGGGTCTAAAGTAGCCGAGAAATAAGCAACTGGTCTACGGGCATTCCCATGGATTTGGACTAACACAGACAACGCACAACCTTCTCTCTCACAACAGTAAAGAAAAAATTGTTTATTGTAATCAGGCATTCCCAATGCCGGAGCACGACACAGGTCCTCTCGCAGCTGTAAGAATGCCATCAAACAGTCTTTGTCCCATGGTACCGGATCGCTCACCTCCTTGTGCGTCAGTTTTTGCAAGGGTTTTGCTTTCAGTGAAAAGTTCGCGATCCACTGTCGGCAATAACCCACCATCCCTAGAAACATCCTGACCTCTCTCTGTGTCTTAGGCGCATTCATTTTCATGATCGCCTCTATCCTGTCTGGTGACACCTTTCGTTTGCCTTTCTCTATTCTGTGTCCCAAGTACTGCACTTCTGTCAGGCAGTACTGCAATTTTCCCGGGGACACCTTGTGCCCATTGGCAGCTAGGTGATTTAACAAAGCAATGGAGTCCTCCCTGCAAGCTTCTTCTGTTTCTGACGCCACGAGGAGGTCGTCTATGTACTGGACCAGAACTGACTTCTGGGGCAGCACTAGACTTTCAAGATTTTTCTTCAAAAGCTGGTTAAAGATCGATGGACTCTCTGTATACCCCTGAGGGATACGACACCATGTTAGGACGCGATTTTCCAGCTTAAATGCGAAAAGAAAATGGCTTTCTTCGTCCAGAGGGATCGAAAAGAAAGCCTGACAAAGATCGATCACTGTGAACCACTCTGCTTGAAATGGAATCTGAAACAGTATCACTGATGGATTCGGTACCACTGGACAACACGAAACGACTATGTTATTAATCTTTCGAAGGTCCTGCACTATCCGAAATTTCCCATTTGGTTTCTGCAGACCCATAATCGGGGAGTTGCATGGACTACCCACGATTTCTTTCAGTATTCCCTGTTTAATCATGGACTCGATCACGGGTTTTATGCCTGCAATCGTTTCTGGAGTCAATTTATATTGGGGTGTTCTTGGGAACTCAGCATGCGGTTTCACTACAATTTTCACTGGGTCCACCCCTTTGACCAAACCTATCTCTTCCCCAGTGAAATCCCATACTTCTGGTGCCACTGTCTCCCTCAAGTCCCAGGGGAGCTCATCTACTGTTAAAGTAGGATACAGCTCCACGCATATTCTTGAGTTTGCAACTTTGAAGTCTGCATCATCATCATTGGTCAATACCTCCACTCCCTGAGGTGTACAATATATAGTACAATTCAATTTACACAACAGGTCTCTTCCTAGCAGACACACAGGACTTGAATCGCAAACCACAAATTGGTGTTCATCGCTGTACTTCCCTATTTTCACCTGTACCGGTTCTGTCAATTGGCTGGTTATTCTCCTATTTGCGACCCCTACCACTTGTATGGTCTCTCCAGACATGGGCAGGTCTGGAACTGCAGCTGATCTGATTGTGGACCTAGTGGCTCCTGTGTCCACCAGAAATGTCGTAGGGCACCCTGCTACTTCTGCTTCGACATAGGGTCCCCTCTGGTCCACCTCTAAGGCTGCCCCAAGGGTGCAGTCTTCTCTTTCCACTCTCTGTCCGGTTAATGGGTCCACATAATAGCACTCTTCACCTTCCACAAACAGGGGCATTTGTCTATAGGTCTTACCCACAGTCCCTACTCGAGGAGGCTGCGGGAACTGGGCTCGGGGAGGAGCCCCCCCCCCTTTGAGCACCTTTCCTTGGTATGGCGTCACCCCTCTTGTAGGTGCGCTCTGAACCTCTTCCTCCTCTATCTCTTGTTCTCCTATCTCTACATTGTAGGGACACTCGCGTTTCCAATGCCCCACCTCGTTACACTGGTGGCACCTAGTCGTTTTCTTCAAGGCAGCTATGTCTATTCTGGGTCTAAAGGTGGAACTCTCCTCATTGCCCTTATTCTGACTGTACTGCTTCTTTCCTCCTGTGCCTGTTCCTTGCTGCTGTTGCTGCGGTCCCCCCTTTCCTGCTGCCTGCATCTGTACCACCATCAACTTTTCTTTTAGTTTCTTAGCCTTGGAGTCTATCTCATCACAGCAGTACCTGGCATATCTCAGTATTTCATCTAGGGGTTTACTTTGCCAACAAATCGAGTGTTGCTGAATCATTAAACTAATATCCGGTCTCAGTCCCAGGACGAACTTGGACACAAATTGCCCTATGTCCTTTGGATCCATTACATCCAAGCCGCTATACTGTTTAAACGCCTTCAGCAATCTCTCGTAATATTCGTGGACTGTCTCTTTGGGTTCCTGTCTGGTTCGGTCTATTCTGACCCAATCTATGTCTTGCATTGGCACTTTCTCTTTCAGCCAAGTCATCACTCTCTCGAATTTTGCCATCACAATCTCGGACGGCCCATTAGTCTTAGCATCTCTCTCTGGCTCCGTTGTGGGCCACTCAGCGCTAACCTTGCATGCTGTCCACAGATCTCCTGGTACTACAATGTCAAACAGCGTGTTCAGATCTATCCATAGGACCTTTGAGATTTTTACAAACCTCTCGACTTGCTTGTACCACTCCACAGGGTTTTCCCGCAATTTGGGGAAGGAGGTGGTAAAAGCAGCTAAATCTCCCCTACTCCAAGGGACATGCACATAGTTCCCATTTGCGACTTCCCGCAAAGGGTATGCCTCTATTCCCTGCAGTCCTGGTGTCATACCAAGCGTGCTTCTCCTGCCGGTCCCTTTCTTGGACCACCTCTCTTCCCACTTATCTAGTGCCCTCCATGTCCTTATTCCAGCGATCAGTTCCCTTATGTGCGTTTTCAGCCCAATCGTTCTCCTCTCATCTAGGTCTCGATCTGTGTAATGTAGCCTGTGGTTACCCTGTAATGCTTTGGTTCTTGACAGATCCACCATATATTTGCCTGCTAGTTCGACTAACTTCTCATGGACTGCTCTCGCTTTCCGAGTAATGTCCTTTGCCATATACAGTATTTCATCCTGTTCATACATTTCCATTCTTTCTAAAGGCAGGGTACCATCTACCATGTCATCCAGGTCTGACCTTAAGCTGGCGACATCAAGTCTCTTGGCTTTTATCTCAGCTCGCAATATGTCTTTTGAAGGGGGCTCACTGGTCTCCCTACCATCCCAACTTCGAGCTCTGCGTTTGGGCTCGGGAGAGTTAATGGGTGCCCTCCCTTGCTCCCATCTCTCCAGGTCCCATGCTCGGCCATCCGATCTTGGAAGGTGATGGAACACGGGCCTGTTACCCCTGCTCTTGCTCTGCCCACTCTCTTCTTCTTCTCTCCTCTCACCGCACACCTCTCTGTTATTTTCTCTCTGTTCTCTACTCTCTCTTTGCCTAGTATCGCTCCGTATCTGATACGATCCTTCCTGGTTCCCCATATTCCCTGGGCTGCGCTCATTTCCGTCATCACAGGGACTATGGTGCGACCTCTCACAACTCCCATTCAGTTCTCTGGTGCCAGGCACACAGTGTGGACACTTAAAGCTGTTTCTGTACTCTTGTGCTCTCCTCTCCCCTTCACTGAGTATTGGGCGCGCCACCCCTCCACTCCCGGGGCCCCCGTTTTCCAGGTCTGTTCTATCTCCACTCCGGGCCCAATGGGTGACTCCCCTACTATCTCTCTCTCTACAGTCCCACTCCGGGCTACTCTCCCCAGCCCCGCAGTGAGTCCGAGCTCGGCTGTCCTGACTTTCCCTTTCAGCTTCCGCAGCTATGATGTTCTTTTGAGCCTTCACTGCCTCATCCCACTGCTTCATGTACTCATTTAGCTCTTGAAAGGATTTTCGTCCAGATCCCCTCAGATCCACTGGCCATCTAGGGCCCCCAGGATCTCCTCCTGGGTCCCCTGCTGTGTGCATCGGGGTGCTCCACTCTCTGGGTATCGGCATCTGACTTGGGGAATTAATCGTATCGTTCCTTCTTGCCTTCTCTGCTCTTTCTCTGTCCTTCCGTACCCGTTCTTCCCCTCTTGCTCTCTCTTGGTCATATATCGATATTATAGGACCTATGGTAACAGGTACCTGTAGTGCATCTGGTAATGGGTAGGATGTGGCGCTTTCCGTTTCCGGCGCCCTTTGTACCACAAACCTACCGACCACCTGTTGCACCTGACTAGGCTGGGACAACTCTTTCTTTGGCTCAGGATCCCACTCTGAACTGGGAAGCGGTCTATGCTCTCCTGCATTGCCCCCCTTTTCTCCTTCTTCCGTATTCTCGACCTCTCCCCCTGCTCTATTATACGGGGGTGGCCTGTCTGTCAATAATCTGTTTATCAGGCTGTCCTCTGTTTCGCTCTCATCATCTTCTTCTAGGGGGCTTTTATTTACGGGCACTTCTAACACTGGGTACAGTTTATTTACTTCCAGGTTATGCACTCTCCATCTTTTAGCATCCGCATCCCACCTGGCATCCTGCACTGCCCTTACCGATCGTTTCACCCTTTCTTGTCGTCTGTTCATATTCTT
This sequence comes from Lissotriton helveticus, assembly GCF_964261635.1. Lineage (NCBI taxonomy): Eukaryota > Metazoa > Chordata > Amphibia > Caudata > Salamandridae > Lissotriton > Lissotriton helveticus. The sequence goes on along the minus strand of NC_136071.1, from coordinate 877,046,938 downwards.
TTCATGCGCTGCCCTAATCCATGCTTCAAGGGCTTCAAACTGGGTCGGTCTAGGCAAGGGTCTCATTGAGGTCATGACTGATTTTAATCGATGTAACACCTCTAATCTGAACGTCCCGTACTTCGGGAACGTCAGTTCCTCATTTCCTTCAGTAATCTTACTCCACTCTGATATCCAGAGGATCGTATGCAGCCCAACATTCACTGCCATATAACGAGCTGGCGTACCCTCCGGCGGGGCTTCTTCCCCTTCATACGATCCCCGCTTCTCTTTTTTAAACACCGCTTTCAACCATTTAAAACACTTCATAATTATGCGCACAATATCCAGCCTCGCTACTCTGTTTACTTCCTGATGACAATCCACCAATCCTGTCGCGGCTTTGCTAGCTTGGCCTATCGCAGCGCGGTCTTTCTCCGGTCGGCCAATCACGTCGCGACCCTGTCTGACGTCTTTGCTAGCTGGCCTATCACAGCGCGGTCTTTCTCCGGTCGGCCAATCACGTCGCGACACTACCTGACGTCACTTTTCTCCGCTTCGCAGCAGCACCCCTCCTTTCTCAACTCGTCTCCCGGTTATGCATGCGTCCCATTCATACACCGAAAAATGACTACTTCCGACCAAGCGGTCACTTCTCTCGACTGTACGTCCACAGTCTATCTGTAATTGTCAACTCAACTGACGAAATGTCTATCGTCTCTCTGATAGGTTGCTTACACACACAGTAACTTCCGACCAGCGTCCGTTACTCACGCACTCACTCTTACGTTCCCCCTATCTCGGTCTTTCGGGTGATCAATGGTACCTCATGACCCCCTTCACACTAGTTGACAATTACTCTGGGTGTCCGATACACCCGAACCACTTAAGCTCTCCTTGAACTTAAGATTTCCACCGGTTGCGCGCGCTCACAACCTGTTCCACAGTCACTCTACAGACATTCAACTCCGCCAGACATTACAACATAGATACAATACAAAACACCGCAATCTAACACGCATAACCCTTTATACTCACTCTCGACCGATACTGCTGCTGTTTCTGTCTCACGTCATCCGGATCTTCTTCGGCGGGCTGTTCTTCCGATCATCGATCTCTAGGGGCCTTGGGGTAAGCTAACCTGGCCTAGGTTACCGTCCTCAAGAAGGCAACCATCCTCTATAGCTACCAACTGAAAGGGCGAGATTTTGATCGATACCTTATATCTATTGATCTAAACCTCGATCTGGTCGACTGAACCTTTGTTGCCTGTCTTGAAGGAAAACAGTACACCCATTTCCAAGCTAGTTCACCCAATAAAGGACTCTGCTCCCAAAGATCACAAACAACTTCTAGCTTTCAAAAGTTTATTGTAAAGATATGATAAGCTGCAAATACAGGCATCTCAGAATGAGATTCACGAGATACACAGGTCCAATTACATACATGTGCTCTCGGAAAGCCCTCAGACGAGCAACGGAAATCACTAACACAAGTTCTAAGAATAATAAAGCTATCAGCATTGACGCATATCTCTCCTTCATTTAAGTTGGAGGAAAACGCACAGGTTAGGCTGTCCCTACCCTGCTCTAGATGGTATCCCTACTTAACCAAGCCCCAACCTAACAAAGGTGTCAGCAGTGAATGACCCCCAAGGGAAGTCACTCACTCTAAGTCTCTTGGTGAAAACCTATAGTTCTCCAGTCATGACCCCTCTCTGCCTACCCATCCGCTCTCTAAAGGGTCCTCAGGTATCTGCTCTAACTCCACCCAGGGGTGCTGTCCCTAATACAAAACAGTCAACAACATTTGAGACGCCCCTTTCGAGACGCCCCTCACGTGGTGTAGCTTCTGGCTTTTTCCATGATGCTTTGTATTGGGCCTCATACGTTAGAGTTGACCTTGCTTCTCAGACTCTTCTCCGGCCCGCTGATACCCCTTAAACATTCCAGAACCCTCCTCCATGTCTGGGCCGTCTACTGAACAGACCTCTATTCATTCATTTATAATTGGATCCCCCCTTTTCCTGTGCAGACAGATATCTGCAGCCAAGAACCCAACTCTCATAGACTTCCAAAAAAGAAAGGCTTGCAACATTTCTCAGCCCAGACATGTACGTGTAAATCAACGTTAAAACATTTCAGGCCTACAATATTTCTCATAATGATTATAGCCTTCAACTTCTTCATTAATTAAAGCATGTTAATACTCTTATTCTATTATTCAGTAAACATCTCTATATATCATGGCCCATTTAATGCAATGACCAAAACATTAATACAATCTGTGTCGTGAAAAGAAACACCTTCCCTTTTAGCTCCAGCTCTGGCCCTGAGGCCTACCACATTTCTGCGTTTAACCACCTACCATCTTACATTTTAACAGCTACACGACATGGATTCAAGAATAATCACATCTAATAAAATCATATAGTGTCACACATTTCTGTATTAGTTCCACTTCTACTTAAATCTCTATATTAGCTATACATTTAGAATATAATTTCAGATACTTATTAGCACTCATGGCATTTCTCCTCATGATTTGTGCTTACTACAGGTAAGTGTGATGCACTCATACATTTAAGTCAGTTTGCGCTCTCTCAACACTATCTCAAGAGCAAAATAAAGCAATGAATAAGAGGGAAATGTATAAATATCAGGATTTACAGCCATTTGAACAACGAGAAAAAGATTTTAAAACTGCTGCAAAGCATCACTAGAAATTAGAGGGCACTAGTGCCCTTGTAATCTGATTTTACTGTAAAGCTGGGCAGGACGGCCCCCCTGCTGGAGAGATCTTGTTTTATTTGGTGCAGGGTGCCGTCCATGGTGCTATAATTAGGCAAATTGCATGCAGCGCTAGTCGATTACTATGGCACCCCCTCCCTTCCCACGCTGTTACACTACAGTATTGTGCACTAACATGTCACTTCTGAAGTAGAGAGAGGCTGCTTGCTGCACAATAATTCCTCGAGTAAATGAGATCTTAGGCAGCCCAGAATGAATCCAATTTTATAGCAGCCAAGCACATCTACATACCTGGGAGACACGGGACATGAGAGAGCCATCTGTGCTGGAATAAGTGTAAAGGAGTGCAGCGGTAAAAATCAAGTAACTTTAAGTGCTTGTGCTGCAACATCTTGCTGCTTGCGGCGGCGCTCAGTGGAACAGTCTAGCCATTGATGGGCGATAAACTAAGTCACCCTGAGTGAGTGTAGAACGATCAAACACAGGGCAGAGGGAGCAAAAAGACCGCAGAGAGGGGCTCTCACCAAACAAGACCCTTCTGGTGCCCATCTGATACCTTTGAAATTCCCGCATGTAGAGACCTGCAACGGCTACTCCCTCGAAATCTCCCTTTACCTGGCCCCATTGCCCCACCGCTGTTACCTGCACGGACCATGGCTGGTCGCTCCCCAACCATCGAACACAGTCCCAAGCCATCGGGGGACCAGCATGTCCAATTACCAGCCCGCGTCCTCGCCGTGTTAGTCCTGCCAGGTCATGGTCATTAGTATGCATACCTTAAGCCCTGTTTTGGGTGAAATCACTGTAGGGCACAAGTCCTAAAAAAGAAGTGGGGGGGCTAACCTAGTAAGGCAGTAGGCAAGTGATGTCACGGCGCATTACTTCAGGGCGAGTAACCTCGAAGGCCTTGACATCCCACACGGCATTTAACTCACAAAGAGCCCACGGGTCCAGCGTATGAAACTACTGAGTATGTGGAACACATATACCAAACACCAAGGTAGAGACAGAGTGGAGTGGGGAAGGTATCCTTTTTTAAGGACGGTTCCCCTCACACACCTGAGGTGTCATGCTTCATCATAGGGGTGCCTCCTCGCGTCAAGAACCTAGTCACGGCGGGGGTTACAACCCCTTCTCTATGAGGGAGGAGCTCAGGGATGTTTTTTGCAATTTGAGCACATGGGTTGTGTTTAAAACCCTATGTGAGCGTGGTGTGTGAATAAATGTGTTGTGCAATGCTAGTGTGAATTGAAAAGTGAGTCAAAACTGCCTTCAGAGCTACCTATCAGGAAATGTATTCAACTACTCTGTGACAAGATTAAAAACAATAAGCTGGGTAATGAGACGGTCAGAATTCAAGACAGCTACATTTACAAGATTGACATGTTTCGGCCTTAAGTGACCTATCAAAGTGTCTTGGCCTTCATCAGGATCAGGGAAACAGCTACTGCAACAAGTGAATGTGTAAAAGAAATATGAAAAAAACAATTATATATACTGAACCAGAAATTTGTTTATTCAGTCAGTTCACCGCTAGGACCTATAGTGTAACAAAAAACAAAGAACACCAATGGTGTAGGCGCCAGGTTATGCCACATACAGATCGAAATGGCTTTTGAACTACCCAGTACTGGGTAGAGACACAATTATAAGTATTACTTAGCTGCAGTGCTCTCTGGAGGCGGGACTACTCTCCTATGCAAAGTATTCTTACCCAGCCTTACCCACCTACACTCATTTTAGGATACTGGGGCTCATTTTTCACCAATATACCAGGACCCAAAGCAAGAGAGAAAGACAGAAAGGGAAGATAGGAAAGAGAAAAGAAAATAATATTGAAGGCATGAAAGCGGCTGAAAATACAACCTGCAAGAATAAGCAATTTTAGTATAGTGAAAGAAAAAGGTTATTGCAACCTTGGCATTTAGCAATAGGACCATAAGAAAAGGTTTGGGTCTCTGCATTTATGTTTGTACAAATTTCACATTGCCCCCAAAATGTCACCTCCACAGTTAGCAGCAGATATTGCTCATGTTCTTATTGTTGACATAACTTTATCTAAACCACCCTCACATCCACCAGCACCACCTGACAGCTCACCCGGAAACAGTACCATCAGAATGCACACACAAAGAATTAACCATACACTTAAAAGTAAGAGGCATCAGCTCCACATCATAATAAGTATAAGTTGCACAGTACTCAAGGAAGAAAAGCGATTGGTGAAAAAGGAAACTCACAAGAAAAAGGCACATGTAATCCCAGTCCCACCGAGCACTTTCTCGAAAATATTGGCCTTACACATTAAATGTTACTAGTTTTCATAGAAAAACTACCCAAGTGGGGAGATGGAGGAACAATAAGAGACACCACAAACTATCACTGGTAATCAGAATCTACACTAGATTGTGCTTGCTAATAAGACCTCTGCATATGCGAGACATGTTATACTGCCAACATGGTGCAACAAAGACGGCCAACTTGTTTACAGTAACAGTGACCTGTGGGCTCACCTATTCACTGTAACATCATCCTGAAGGAGCCAGTCCCAGGTAAGTACACATGATCTTTCATTTCATAGATAGCATACCTCTGAATTACATCAGTCTTCCAAACTTAAGAGCATCATACCAACAAAGTTAACCTGTGTTATTGTGTTTTAATACAGTATATTGCAAACTTTACAACAATTCTGCAGCAGGTAGGCGTGAGAAAGGCAAAAAACAACACCACCCATACCTCAGCAGGGTAACAACTTGGCACAATTGAACATAGCCATATCCAGCGCTCTAGAATTTCCAAAGTTACAAAAATGCAACTTATCTTCCTTTCAGGGAAAACAGCTCTTCAACATTTAGTGATTGGAACTGGTAAAAAAGCACACAATGTCCAATGTTTGGAAATAAGTTTTTGATGTGGTGTGGCAGATTTAGATGCTTCTGCGCAAAACTGAAATATTTGGGACATAGAGGAGCAAGCAGGATTATGCAAGGCAGTCCTTATTTGAAGTGAAAAGTGCACAATTGCGGCATCTGCCAGCCACCCAAACTTCAACCTAATTTGCCAAGAATTAAAGACAAAACATTAACATTTGATGTAAAACAGGAGAAATGGGAAAAAATAAAGATATGTCCATCTAATGGATGACATGAACAAGGTGAAAGCAGAAAATTGGGGAACAATCCTGGCTTCCTAGCTTGACCAAATACTGTGATCCTAGACAAATCTCTCTCTAGTGTTTGATTAAATAGGATGGAATGTTGCACCATGTATAATAAGAATCTGAGATGGAGGAAAGGAGGAACCAAATAGGTTCAGAGCCAGGAAGAGATGTTTGATGAACATTTGATTACAAGGTCCACTTGCCTCCTTACCCTACTGGAGCTCTAAATATGAGGTGTGGGACTTGGCCCTTTCCCCAGAAATTTTTCGTTTTTTACCCCTTTTAATTTAGAATGCCCCTATTGTAACAACAATGTATAGGCCTTGTGTAGTGAGGAAAGCCATGTGTACTGTGAAACTGATGTTAAGATGCAGGTGTCTTATACCCCTAACATGGCTGCCACTGACCACTGCTGCTGCAGCGGGGTTAGTGGGCGCATTCTAGTGGCTAGGGCCTGGCTGGAACCCTCCAAACAATGTATCAACTTAGCCTGCCAGCCTGCCCACAGGTAGAATGGTGGAACCTCCTAGAACCCCCTGGAACCTTCTGGAACAGGTGAGGTGACACCAACTGCCACTGCCAACTGTCAACTGGCACTGTATAAGGAAAGGAGGAAGGAAAACTTTCCTGTCAGAGTGACTGAGGGGAAGACCTGGGGAAGAACCTACGCAGGAGGATAGGCAGTGAGGGTCAGGGCAGGGTCTTATGATGCTGGAAATGACAGGGCCTAGAGTGCTGCTTTACAAGTATTGAGGCATCCTATACCCCCCCAACTGACCTAACCCCGCGGAAGGGAACACCCAGGGACCACTTGAAGGGATTGGCTGAGGAGATCTAACACCAGCCACCAACTTAACCCCCTTCAAGGAAACAAGAAACCAAAGGGCGCAAGAAACATCACGCCAACAAGAAACTAAGCTTCTATTTACAAGGGCGCAAGAAACATCACGCCAAGAAGAAACTAAGCCTCTATTTACAAGGGCGCAAGAAACCTAAAGCGCTAAGAAGAAATTAAATCATCACAGGACTTTTGAAGAAGCAAACAGGTATTGGCGCGGTACTGACCCTGCGTTTCCTGATGTCACCTGGGGTCTCCCTTGCTAACCTGCTACTGGGGTGTCACCTGTCCTGTATATCTAGCGCTGCCCTTGCTGACCCTCTGAAGAGCGCTGAAGTAATGGAGGGGGTTGCTGCCTTCTGAAGCGCTATATTTGCCTGAACTGCAGCACCCTGAACTGAATGTTATTAGACCTGCTGGTCTTGCCCCCACCTCGTGTGGGCCAAAGCGCTATAGCCCTGCACCCTGCTGTCTGTGAAGCGCTAGAATCCTGGGCGTGATTCCTGCCTGAAGCGCTATATTCTGTGGTGCCCTTCAGCAGCGCTACCTGGAATGAACTGTCTGCCGAGCGCTACCTCTGCTGTGAATTGCCTGCTATATCGTAGCGCTGTGAATCCTGAAAAGCGCTATCCCCCTGAAGTGCTGTGTCACCAAGAACTTCTGTGGCTCTAGAAGTTGCTGCCTTCTGAAGCGCTGACTCCCTGCTCCCCCAACGCTCCTTTGCTGTCCCTGTGAAGAGTGCTGAGGTACTGAAGGGGGTTGCTGCCTTGTGAAGTGCTGTACCTGCAGGGTGCTATTATCTAAACCTGATTGCCTGCTGAAGCGCTGTCCCCAGCATTGCCTGTGGCCAAGTGCTGTCATGTGAGGAACTGAGGTAGTGCCCAGGGAAGCGCTGTAATTTCACTCCAAGCGCTTTCTTGAATGTCCCATAGAAGCGCTGTAATTGTGCCTCCAAGCGCTCTCTTGTAGGCCCCAGAGAAACGCTGTATTTTTGACCTTAAGTGCCCACCTGTTGGCCCCTATGTGCCTCTAGTGACGTGGAGGCCATTAAGTTACTGTTTATGCCTGAGGACAGGCTTGCCATTCATTAACTGTTTGGGCCCTGGTTCCGGCGTAGGCCTAAAGACATACTGAGTTCACCTGCGATGGCTTAGCCCTGCATAGGGGAGTCCAAGGCATAGTAAAATGCTCATTGAGAATGCTTTACTGAATTGCTTATTGAAATGTTCACCTTAATTAACTGAAATGTTTTACTAGTCTAAAGCAAGGCCTGTGCTTGCTTAATGAGATGTTGCTCTCTAGCAATGAGTAATGTTCTATTTATAAGTTACTTAATGAAATGCCTATGCCTGATTCCTTCCCTGTAATGTTTACTCCTGATTAGGGGGATGTTACCTATGATTGGGGAAGAGTTTTGAAGTGGTTATTCCTGCTTGGAACCAGGATTATTCTGAACTATAGAAGTTTTATTACACCCCTGCCCCAGTGTTATAACCTCTACTTATTTACAGGATTACTCTTGGGTGCTGAAAGGTTTATGCCTGCTTAATGTAGGAATTAGAATGTTGATCCTGGCCTGGGGGTGGAAACGCCAACAGCTGCATAATGAACTGTGTCTGCTGACTAATGAAACATTTATTCATGTTGGTTGAAAGGTGGAGCACATGCCCACAGTTATGGAGTGAGGTGCTCCTTGCTTTAAAGAAATGTTTACATTTACTAAAAGGCTTTACATGCATAAACCAAGTCTTCTAAGCTCAGGCTTGCCTGTTAAAAATGGTTATCTCTGCCTTGAAGAGTTGTTAACTGTTGATTGCTGAGTAGGGGAACGTTAATGCTATAAGGATATAGTTACACTGCCTAATGAGATGTTTTATCCGCAGTGGCGTGTTTTTATTCCTGCCATAGGAGTTTCATTCCTGCCTAAGGAAATGGTTAATGAAATGTTTTACCCCCAGTGAAGTGTTTTACTTCTGCTAAACTGATTATCTCTATTGCAGGAAATGTTTTACCTGTAAGCTCCTGATTAATAGGGGGAAGGCCCTGCCTGTTCAGGCATCAGGTAATAGGATGGTGTGTGATGCCTAAAGAAATACTTTATGCCTAATGAAAGGTGTTGACCTCATTTGAGGCAATGTTTACTCCTGCCCAGGGAAGGGTCTCATACCCCTGCTATAACAGAGATCTACTTACACCTGCTCAATGTAGGGATTTCTACTTCCCTGATGGAATGTTGGTGTAGCCCTGATACAGTTAAACCTGCACAAGGGGATGGTTACCTAGATTGCAATGTTTTCTCCTAGTTAGTGCTGGCTAATGCAATGGTTAGCTGGGCCCAATGAGAAGTTCTCCCAAAGGGATGCCCAACCTTGTTATATGGAATAATTATTCTTAATGAAATGTTTAATTCCTATTACAGGAGGAGAGTTACGTCCACATACTTTTGTGGCAAATGAAATGTTTCATATTTAAGGAAATGTTTGAACTACACTTAACGAATTGTTTATTCCTACAGCGGGGAGATGTTTCTGTTATGGAACTGTCCCTTTGTTTACCTGAGGAAATGGATATTGATGCTTAATGCAGTGTTGTTCTTATGACTTTGAGATGTATTCCTTTCAGGTACTGACCAAGAAGCAAGGCGTAGGTCGGGCCTGTGTCCCACTAAAAATTTATTTAACTATTTATTGATCCAATATTTAATATTTATTGCAGAACGGATATTTATTCATCCAATATTGATTGCAAGTCTTGAGACACATGTATTTTAAATGAATGTATGATTTCCCTGATCCTGCTCTATCTATCTGATTATTTATCTTAATACAAATCACTTGTTTTTATACAAGCTCTGGAGTGGAGTCATTTATTGCGTGCCCAGGTTTCTGTCTCAGTGTGAGTGTGTGCTGCATGATCGCTTAACACATGTGCTTTCGGATGCCTACCCGCTCGTGCCATGCTACCCTAGGGGACTGGTGACCCCAGTTCCAACATGAGGCTACTAAAGAAATGTGAACATTGGGAACAAAGTGGTCCTTGTGAGGTCCTGATGAAAGCCAACCAGCCCGGTGAGGCATCAGTATGATAGCTGTAACATATCGACTCAGGGTTACAGAGGATAGTAATTTTATTAGTGCATCCCTGCCAACTTTAAACTCCGTCAGGGTGCCTTTGAAAATAAAATTAACCCTCAGGACACCCTAGACTATTTTAAATCTAGGATTCCACCCAATAACCAAAGAGCTTCCTTGGCTACCAAGGTTGAGCCCACCCAGAAACACTAGCTATCTGGATGAGGACTCTAAGAAGAAGCATGCCGCTTTGGAATTCCTGTAGGTGAGAGCCCTTTTAATACCATAGGGTGATCCTTAGCTGGTATGGAGAGATAGGCTAAGCAAGGTAGAGGTTTGTTCTAGTTCTCCTGTTTTTTTTCAATGGTAAAGTGTATGGGAAGGTGAGCAAATCTTGTACCACTTCAATCAAAGCGACATATATAATGCATTTGACACTTGACTTTCATGTGGCTTCTACCTGCCAGCCACACTCTAACCTCATGCATGAAGAATTAAAGACGAAAAACATTAATCTTTCATGTGTAGGAGAAATAAAGAGATGTCCATTTAGTTGCTGATTTGCACAAAGTGACTGCAGAAAACCTGTATTTTAAAATATCTTTTATGGGGTTAAGGCACCTGCTGCAGAGTTGTGTGTGTTCCGAGTAAATCTGACTAAATAATAATTGTAAGATAACTCTGGAGGTTAATGCACTTGCTGAAAAGATCTGTGTTTTCTCTAGCATCTGTAAGAACTCACAGTAGCAAAGAGGGTTAATGCAAAGCACATCATGTGACATGAAAATGACAGATTTTATTTTATGTAGATAAGTGGGTTACTGCTTTGAACACAGTGATACCTGTGTTACTTGCAGTTGCATTGTAAATCTTCTAATATAGCACAGTGAGCTATGAAAGATATGGGACTTTTACAACTTGTAATTCCCCACTGTTTTATGTAACACATCCTGTACAATGATTTACAAATGCATATGATTTATTGTATATGTAATATGCACGTGTGATGTAAAGCACTCTGACACCCTGCATTGGGATGAGTAGCGCTATACAAGAAAAAATTGTGGTACTTAAATTATTTCAATGCTTCCTCAGGAGTATTAAGTGCTATATAAATGACAATTATTTTGGGTAAATACTGGGAAAGAGCAACACATCTGACATTCATACAGTGCACGCATATCTCCTAAACAGAGCCTGAACAAAGTGAAAAGCTGCCTCTCTTAAGTATGTGTGAAGTGCTAACAAGGTGTGAGACTTTTTGTTCCCCTCTGCTGCATTTGCTTCTAGGTGTGAGGCTCTTGTCTGCTCCCAGCCAGGAGAACCCACCAAAAGGAGGCCTGATGACTCCTCATATTCGTCCTTTGTTATGGGCCTAGCTGGAGTCTGAAATAAGAAAGTCCCCTCCCGGGTGCACGTTGTTGTAGATCAAAAGCAGACAATGAGCAGATGACGTTGAACGTGTGTATTACACCGGGACGAGCTCAGCACATTATTCAGTTGGGCCCAACTTTTTGGCAGGGTGGAGGCATTCACCCTGTGAAAATAGTGGGTGGACGCCGTCCACCTGCGTGTACGTGACTTGTGCCCTTTTTATGTCATAGCGCATTGCGCGCATATATGGGACTCCGACGATGTCAGAGGAACAGGATTACTTAGATGTTTCGGGACCAATGTCTCGCTCAGACTTGTAAAATGTGCCGACCATCTAGAATGTGGGTGACTATTTAGCTGCGTCCAAGGCCATAACAGACGCTTGTCGTTCTAGCCTCCCTATGAACCTCAGCTTCTACGATCTGACTCACTCACCTGCTCCGTCAGGTTCCTCGGCGTCTTTGGTTGTGGTCTCTCACGCTCTGACTGTGTCTTTCCCGTTGCAGCATCCTCCCTGGATTGAGACACCTGGGGGAACAAGAAACATCGCAAATCAGAACGGCGGTAACGGCGCTCGCGCGCCCCCTAGTGCCTTAACTGGGCAGGGCATGTTGTTTCCTGCTTGCGCTCTGACTGTTGTCGAGTTCTTTACGTAGGAGAGCTCTTACGACTCGCGTCCTGCAACTAGTCTAAAACAAGGGCTCTTTGAAATTGGGCAGAGACTTCTGATCAGCTATTATCTGAAAACTACTCTGACATTGATTGCATACATATAATGAATATGGCATGCACAGAATAATATCTGGCAACGTAGGTTACTGCCAGGCAAATGTTATATTAAATGTTCATGAATTACTGGTGTTAACGTACCAAGGTGCCTGCAAAATTGTTCTAAGAAGGTTACGGTTAATGAAAGCATTTTGTGCAATGATTTAATCGCAGAGTTAGCTTTTATTTTGATAACCTTACTTTGTTTCTTACAAGACATTAGTTATTAGGTGCAAGGCTATTCCTGCTATGCTTTGTGGTATGTACACAGTTCTATAAATTACGTAATTAATGCATGTTCATATATATCCTCTAAATTGAGTGGCAGGTGTATTCAGGCTGGCTAGCTCATGAGATTTCTGTCACTCCACCTCTTTCCCAACAACACACTATTGAGGACAACAAGTGTAGGTGGGGAAGGCAATGAGCAGGTATAACAATTATCAAGGGATGTTAGTATTATTAGTCACATATCTAACCAGGATTTCGTCCTACAGCCAGTGAAACCCAAGTGCACCTCCATTTGGCAGCCTTCCGAGAGGGATCCCGAGGATACAAGGATCCGGAGCCATGTCTCTCTCCCATTCCCCTTTATTTATTTATTTATTTATTTATTTATAGAGTGCTGCATTCATCCCAGGGGCTATCACGGAGCTGAATAGTGAGAGATTATGGCAGGGCTGCTGTTGGGGTAGGAAATCTGTTGGATATTAGGCCTTGGGGAACAGATACGTTCTAAGTTTTTTCCTAAAAGCTAAGCAGTTGGTCGTGAGGCGTAGATCTTGGGGGAGTTTGTTCAATTTCTTAGCCGCCCGGTATTAAAATGAACGTCCTCCTGCACTCACTTTCTTGATACGCTTTGTCCTGGCCAGCGCTTGATGGAATGACCGTAAGCTCCTTGTGGGGACATAGAATTCAATTTTGTTCTGTAATATTCAAGGGACACGTTGATGCAGCGCTTTATGTGCAGGGGTAGCCAGTGATGATCTTTCATGCACATTGATGCTGAGCGCAGTCTGCTTTTATTGCACACTAGTTTGGCTGCAGCGTTTTGATGCACTTGTAGTCGTGTGAAAAGGTACTCAGCCTTGCATACAAATAAGGCATTTCCATAGTCAAGCTGACTGATAAGCAGGGCCTGTGTAACAGTTCTTCTACAGTTCAATGGGATCCAGGGGACGAGTCTGGTTAGCAGTTTCAGAGTTGTGAAGCCTCTTCCACAGAAGGCCCGCACATGGTCCTTCATGGAAAGGGTGTTGCCAATGAAGATGCCTAGGTTTTTTGCACATTGCTTAGGGGCTGGGGCCTGTCGTGTTCCCGGCCCCCAGGAATGCATGCAAGACGCCAGCTGGTATCACAGGTATCTTTATTCGGTCATCATATATCTGGTACAGCGATGCACATGTGCGACCTCTCACCCCGAGGTCCTAACCCAGTCTGCCCTCTGGTTCCCTCCCCTGACCGGATGTGGTGTCCGGTGTCCCCTGTCCCCAACCCCGAGTTCGCAGGGTCCTAGTGCCACCTCCTGGGCACTACATCTCCCCCTTTGTTGTGAACAACGTTTTCTTGCCGTTCGCCCCATGGCTCGTGATAGCAAGAGAGATAGAGAAGAGAAGAGAAAATCGAGAGAGAGAGAGAGAGAGAGAGAGAGAGAGAGAGATGATGGTTCCCTTCTCCCGCATGTCTGTCCCTGCGTCTCGACCTCTTCACATCTCTTCGATCAGTCTTTTTGTCTTTTTGCATTCCCGCCTTGGTCGCTGGTCTCCGATGTCTGTTGGCTGTTCCGCCTGTGGTGCGGCATCTGTCAGCTCTTTCTTTGTCCTGTCTTCTTCTTTTGTTTTCAGCTCTTTGAAGTGGGAGCTGTTTCTTGTAATGTGGGGCTGACCTGCTGACGCTGTGATCATCGGTCCGCTTATTTTGGTCACGGTCAGGAGATCTTTTGAGAAGGCGCTGTCTGACTTTCTCGCCTGCTGCTGCTTTACGAGCACCGTGTCCCCTTCTTCTAGCTTGCGGCTTGTTGCGTGTCTTCTTTGGTCAGCGTTCTTCTTCATTTTTGCTTTCTGTTCTTTGTCTCTTGTGGCAATGTCCTTGTGTTCCTCCTTCTCCCCTTCCTTGGCTTGTGGCAGTCTTGTTCGGCTCACTCGCCCTAACACCAGCTCAGCGGGGTACCTTCCCGTGGAGCTGTGTGGGGTGTTCCGATAGTCCCTTAGCACTTGGCAAAGGCCCTGTCCGATCGATATCTGTGTCAGTTTTTCCCTTTGTACCGCCTTCTTGATGGTCCCATGAACCGCTCTGCCATCCCATTTGCTTGCGGCCACAACGGTGTTATTCGTCTGTGATGTATTCCCAGGTACGTCATGAATCTCTTGAATTCCTCTCCTGAGAATGGTGGACCATTATCTGTTTTAAGAGTTTGAGGGGAGCCCCATGCTCCCGGGAGCATGGGGCGGGAGGCGGGAAACTGTCCGAGGGAATTATTTAAAATCTTGCTAACTTTTGTAAAACCGACAGCTAGTGAGAGCCCTGACGATGCTTCTCAGACGCTGTGCGATGAGATTTCTATATTCTTTGAGGACAAAATTAATTTGATTTATAATAAAATTATCGCTTCTCAAGGCACAGAGACCCGGCTCTCCCCCCCATGTGTACCCTCTGCACATACTAAAAACACCTTTCTTACTATTCCACCAGTCAGTGATTCTGATCTTCCACTCCTCATTAACCACATGAAAACCGGCTCCCCGAATGACCACCTTCCTGCTAAAATGGTGGCCCCTTTGATTTCCATCTTGGGACCCTCTATTCAGTCAGTTATGAATATCTCACTGGCCAAGGGACAAGTCCCAAGGGAATGGAAGATAGCGGTAGTAAACCCTATAAGGAAAAAAGCGGCCTCCCCCTGGACAGATCTTTCCAACCTCAGGCCCATCTCCCTCCTACCCTACATCGGTAAGATGACAGAGAAGCACATGAATACCCACCTATCAAATCACCTCGAAGCCGCAGAAGGCCTGAACCCTTCTCAATCTGGGTTCAGGCCAAACCACAGCACCGAATCGGCCCTACTAGAAGTGACCAATAACATCAGGATGACACTGGATAGTGGGGGGTCTACGATTCTGGTGCTGTTGGATTTGTCTGCTGCTTTCGACACGGTGTCTCACAAAGTGCTTCTCGACCGTCTGAGGGATGTAGGGCTGGGAGGTGTAGCCTTGTCTTGGGTGGAAAGTTTCCTCTCCTGCCGCTCTCAAGAAGTCAGGCTGGGCTCCCACAAATCCATCTCTAGGTAGCTCACCAGGGGTGTGCCACAGGGCTCATGCCTTAGCCCCACATTATTTAATGTGTATGTGGCCCCCCTGGCCGACTTAGTGAGGCCCTATGGGTTTATCCCGATATCTTACGCTGATGACACCCAGCTTCTGTTCCCATTTAAAACTTTTACACCTGCCCTGCAAAAATCTTTTGCAGAAGGCATGAGGGCCGTGTCAAGATGGATGGCCAAGAACTGCCTACAATGCAACGTGGGCAAAACGGAAGTTTTATTGTTCGGGGAGGCGGCGACACTGTGGTCTGGGGAGTGGTGGCCCACAGAATTAGGATCAGTTCCCGTCCCGAAGCAGACTGTCAAAAACTTGGGGGTGTTATTCGATCAAGCCTTGACTTTTAAACATCATGTCAACCAAGTTGCGGGCACTTGCTTCAGGGCCATTGGACTATTGAAAAGGGCGTTCACCTATATACCTGATAGTCACAGGAAAACCCTAGTCCAGGCACTAGTGATCAGTAGATTGGACTACTGCAATGGCCTTCTTTTGTCAACTAATGAAGGCCAATTAAACAAACTGCAAGTAGTCCAAAACACGGCGGCGAGACTAGTTCTCAATGTTCCATCTAGAACTCCCTCCCGACCTCTACTAGCTAAACTCCACTGGCTGCCAGTGCGGCAACGCACGAAGTTTAAAATTCTGTGTACCATTCAAAAATGTCTGATAGGAAAGGGCCCTAAATATTTGACTAAAGCCTTTCAACCCTATGTTCCAGGTAGATCCCTGCGATCAAGCAATCTCCATTTACTACAGGTTTCTAAAATAAAAAAATCTCGTCAGGGAGGTCGTGCTTTGGCACACACAGGACCTGCTCTCTGGAACTCCCTTCCCCCCAAACTTAAACTCATTACCAACCATTTATCCTTTCGTAAAACCCTCAAGACTCACCTTTTTACTACTAGTTAATCAGTTCATGCCTCGCTACCTCTCTAAGGAGCTAGGCACGGTATAAATCTCCTTTAACCAGCATAAGCGCGGAGATACCCCTTCGGGGATTTATTCAGGCGCTATAAAAGCACATAAATAAATAAATAAATAAAGACGTCATCTAGCACTGGCAATGTCGCGTTTGCCGATGTCGATGATACAGGCCTCACTATGGGGAACCAGCAGGTAGCTTCCTGTTTCTAGTGGCCCGTAGCAATCTGCCGCCAGCTCTGTCCACACCGCCTTTGGTAGCGGGGACATTTGTAGTGGTTCTGGTTTTGGTGATGGCCCTGTTATCTGGCATATGTGACAGCGAGTCACTATTTCCTCCACCATGCTGTCTAGACCGGGGAACCACACCTTTTCCCGGCAGCATTTTTTTTGTGGCCACCATTCCCCGGTGAGATTCGTGCGCCAGTTCCACTGTTCTCCTTCTCAGTGTTCGGGGCATTACTATCCGAGTGCCTCTCATTATTATTCTGCTTTCGCACTCTGATAGTTCTTCATTAATTCTTTTGAAGGCCAGCAGCTCTTCCTTGTCTACTCCTCTTGCCACGCTAGTGTTGCCATTTACGTGTCTCCACCTCTGCGTTTTGTTGATCTTCATGGTCTCTTGCATGGTGCTGTCTCGTCTAGTTTCATGCTCCAGTTCTTCTAGTGTAATTGTTTCATGCGTGCTTAGCTTCAGTGCGAAGTTTAGATACTCTTCCGCCATTGTTGTTGATTTTGAGTTTTGAGGCAGGGGATGTCGCGACACGTAGTCTGCTGGGTTTTGCTCCTTTCCTGCCTTGTGAATTATCTTGAAATTGTAATCCATGAGCCTGATCCCCCATCTTTCTATTCTTGGCGGTATCTTTGCGTTTGGATTGCCGTATATCGTGATCAGTGCCTGGTGGTCCGTGATGATTGTGAAAGGCTTTCCATATACAAACATGTGGTAATGTTCACAGGCCCAAACTACTGCCAAGCTCTCTTTCTCTGGTTGAGAATATCCCTTCTCGACGTCGGACAGGCTCTAGCTTCCGTACGCTACTATGTGCCTTGGGGAGTCTTTCATTGGCTGATGCTGTGCCAGTATTGCTCCGAGTCCTACCGGACTTGCATCCACCGTTAGTTCTGTGCACAGTTTTGGATCGAAATAGGCCAAATGATCTCCCGCAGTCACCGCTTTTCTTATTTCCTCAAATCCTTTGTCACACTCGTTGGTCCACATGAACGTCTGCCCCTGTTTTGTCAACTTTCTTAGAGGCGCGCTCACCGTGGCAAAGTCTTTGATGTATCGCGCACAGTAGCTTGCGAGCCCCAGAAACGACCTCACTTCCGCCACATCTGTTGGTTTCTTCGCCTTTTCCAGTGTCTCCACTTTGCTGTGGTCCGGCCGCATCCCTCTCTTGGAGAAGATGTGGCCGAAGAACACCAATTCGCTTCGCCCCAGCTCGCATTTTTCTTCGTTGAGTGTCAGGCCCGCTTCTTCCAGCTGCGAACACACGTCTCTTAGAGCTTTGTCGTGCTCTTCGTCTGATTTGCCGAACACCAGGATATCGTCACTATAATTCAGGCTGTTTTTGACTGGTCTGATTATTTGTTGTATTGTGTCTTGAAAAATCTCCGCAGCCGATAAGATTCCGAAACTCAGGCGCTTGTACCTGAACAGGCCTAGGTGAGTGGAGAACGTCGTGATGTATCGCGACTGAGGGTCTAGTTCCAGTTGGTGGTACCCTTTGCATAAGTCCAGCTTTGAGAACCGCCTGGTGCCTGTGAGACAGCTAATCATGTCGTCCAGGTGTGGTCCGGGATGTCGTTCTCGCTCGATTGCTTTGTTTGGGACCCTCATGTCCACACATATTCTTATTTTGGATTTGTCTTTCTTTGGGACCGCCACCATTGGTGATACCCACGGCGTGGGCCCTTCCGCTGGCTCTATTATGTCTTGTTTTAATAGTGCTTCTAGCTCTTCTGTGACTTGCGGCTGCAAGTGTATGGGCACCCTTCTGTGGTGCTGTGCTACTGGCCTGATTGTCTCATCAATGTGCAACGTTATCTGTCGTCCTTTCAGCTTTCCTAATCCATGTAGCAGCTTGGGGTATTCTCTCAGGATGCTCTTCCTGTCTGACATATTGTATGTCATTTCCATTAGCCCCATGATCTGGGCTGTGACGTTACTTAACAAACACGGAGCTGGGATGTCCCCTTTTAGCACATGGATCTCTTCTGTCAGTCTCTGACCCTTGTACTGTAGTTCTTCTTTGAATTTTCCTAGGTTTGTTACTGGTCTCCTCGCCCCCCACGTGAATACTTCCACTCGAGATGGCTTGAGGGTCGGTTTAACTTTCATTCTTTCGTACTCAGAGACGCACATGATATTGCACGTCGCTCCACTGTCCAGGACGAACCTCGTTTCATGTGGTCCCACGTTGATGGTCACTGATTCCGTCTTTTTTATTTTCTTTTTATCTATCAGACATATTCTTTCTACGCTTTCGTCTTCTTACCCTTCTGACTCTACAGTGACGTCCGTCATGAGGTACAGCCGTTCTGTTGTTCCTTCTTCACCGTCCTCTCCTGACTCTGCGGGTGAGCTACTCACTCCCACTTCCACGTGCCTGATGTGTCTGCTCGTTGGCATTCGCGTTCTTCCTGGTCTTCCTCGGTCATTTCTGAATTGTGTCCCTTGGCACACACTGGCGTAGTGATTCCTTCCGTTGCATTTTCTGCAGGTCTGGCCAAACGTGGTGCATTGTCCTCTGTGCGGGAACTCCAGTCCACATTTGTAGCATGTTCCTTCCGGCTGCTTCTTTGCAGCCTGGTCACTTCTGTCTTTCCTCCAGTTTCCTGAGCGGTTATTCGTCATTCGTTGTATCTGTTCTCCGCCTCTTGCTTTGCCTCGTTCCATTTCTTTTGCATGGGCATTCGCTCTTGCTTCCGCTCTCCCTAGCGCTAGGATGTTCTCCAAGGATATTGGTTCCTTTAGTGACAGCCCTCAATAATCCGTAGTCTTATTGCCTGCTCATTGTCGAACTTGTCGAATTCGCAATGCGTGACTAGTTTTCGCAGCCTTGTCGCGAAATCATCCAGTGACTCATCCGCTTGCTGGAAGGCGATCATGAAGCTGTATCGTTCAAAGTCTACATTCCTTTGCGGATCAAACTTGGTTGTTAGGCACTTTATTAGCTGATCATAGATGGCGATTTCTTCCTTTGGCAGTGTCACTAGCAAGTCCTCTACCTCGTCTCCTACTAAGTTAAGGAATAGTCCTCTCTTCTTGGCCGCTTTGACATCAGTCACGTCGAGTGGAGAAGTGTGGCTCAATGAGTGAAGAAGTGTGGCTCAATGGTTAGAGCGGCAGACCCTGATGCAGAGGTCTAGTCCGGGACCAGGGTTCAATTCCCCGCCTCGGCGGGTCTTGGGCTCAAAAATTCCACAAACCTGATAATTCTCGCCTCGGTGCCTATTCCAATCATGGAGTCCCACGCTGCAACTCTGGGCAATAGCTTGCTTAATCTCCACAACGACCCCCACAACGCCAAGGATGCCTGGCCTCCACCTTGGGGGTGCCCAGGAGTGGACACCTCACAGGGAAAGCCAGGATGGGTTCCACAGTGGTATTCGTACAAGCGCCTAGAGACCCTTGTGGGTGAGTAGTGCGCTATACAAGTATCAATTTACATTTTTACGTAGTTCTCAAAACATCTCACCCATTTTTCCCATCTGATTCCGGTCTGTGGTTCTGATAGGCTGAATGGTAGCGGGCTCCTGTATTGTGCGCTCGGTTTTGGTTCTGCCATCTGCCTCCTCTTTGTTACCCTTTCTTCTTGTTCTTGTGCTTCTCTCCTATCTTTCCTTTCTTTTATCTCTTTGCCTTTCTGTGACTGTTATTCAGCCCTTTTGTCACTTTAGTGAACTTTTGTGTCCCTTTTATTTACTTCTTTCCTTTTACTTTTTTTTTATTTTCCACTTTTGTGCCTTCTTATTCCTTACTCTGACCTCATTTTGCACCTTAGGTTCTTCTTTTTCCTCTTTGCCGGTGCTTTTCCACTTTATAATCACTTTCTTATCCTTTTTCGTGCTTTGCCTGTCTTCAAAATGGCCGCCGCACTCGTTCTTGGCTCCTATTGGCTCTTATGCCTGCCTTCAATATGGCCGCTGTGCTCTCGCGGGACTTCGCGTCCAATTACGGTGCTGCCTGACTCCAAAATGGCCGCCACGTTAATTTGCAGTTCCTATTGGCTCTCACGCCTGACCCCAAAATGGCCGCCGAGACTCTCGCGAGAGCTCGCGCTGCTTTCTCCACTTCTTCAAATTTCTCGCTCTTTGCTAGGCGCTTACCGGAGGGGTCGCTTGTCTTTCTTTTCCTCTTGCAGCGATCGGGGTGGGCTCCCGCGTCGCTGCTGTTTCTTTGATGTCGCTGCACTCCTTCTTCTGGTCACGACGTGATCCAGGGTGGGCTCCTGGTTAAAATCGCGATCCTGCACATCGGACGATTCCGATCCCGCCTCATCGCCAGATGTTGTGTACCCGTCCCCCAGGAATGCACGCAAGGCGCCAGCTGGTATCACAGGTATCTTTATTCGGTCATCATATATCTGGTACAGCGATGCACATGTGCGACCTCTCACCCCGAGGTCCTAACCCAGTCTGCCCTCTGGTTCCCTCCCCTGACCGGATGTGGTGTCCGGTGTCCCCTGTTCCCAACCCCGAGTTCGCAGGGCCCTAGTGCCACCTCCTGGGCACTACAGGGCCTCTCCCAGGGTTTGAGGCCACCAAGTGGCATTTCAGATAAGGTTAGCTCCTCCAAAGAGCAGGTTTTCTGATTTCCCTGCATTAAGTTTCAAACAAAGCTCAGACATCCATTGTGCCATCTCTGAGAGGCAGTTGTGCAGCTTTATTTTAGTAACATCAGGTCTTTCCTCGAGGGCTACCATCAGCTGTGTGTCATCCGCATAGGAGCAAATGCTAAGTTCCAATTTTTTGCAAATGTTCGCCAAAGATGACACATAGGCGTTAAATATTGTTGGGCTTAGAGATACCCCCTGCGGAACACCTCAGATGATGGTGCTGGGTTTGGATAAGAAGTGACCCAATTGCACTGTTTGTCTTCTGTTGCTCAGGAACGAGCTGAGCCACTCTAAGGCTTTAGAGTGGGTTACTTTTTCATAAAGGATTTCCAACAATCTGTTGTGGGAGACCGTGTCAAACACTGCAGACAGGTCCAACAGTATGAGGGCTACAGCTCCCGCCTGATCGGTCCGGGATCTGATATTCCAGGACTCCCAGCAGCATTGCCTCTGTGATGTTAATGGCCCTGAAGCCGGTTTGTGAGGGGTGTAGCAGTTCGTTGGAATCTAGATAGTTAGATGATTGTCTGTTTGCCAACCTCTCCAAAACTTTGGTGAGGCATGGGAGTTGAGAGATCAACCGGTAGTTCTGTTCCTGCTTTTTTCAGCAGGGGGGTCACTACCGCCTGTTTCCAGGTATTCGGAAAGGTATCAGTGTTAAGGGAGTTGTTGAGTAGGTGAATGACATGGGAACATAGGACTCCTGCGATCCGGGTAAAGATGAAATGGGGGCAAGGGTCTAAGGAAGATCCTGATTTAACTTCCCCCATCGCTTTTAAGACCTCGGTCTCTGTAAGGGGGAGAAGTTGCTCATCCTGGATGGAGCCTCTGGGTGAGGAGTCCGGTGTTCCCAGTCAGTTAGGTCTGCTTTGGTGATCGGACTAAAGGAGGAATATATTTTGCTTATTTTATCTGAGAAGAAATTGCTGATTTTTTCACAAGCGTCTTCTGAGGAGGGGATGGGGTGAGTGTTTGGGACATACTAGCTGGTTTACTAAGTTCCCTAACTATTTTATATAGTTCTTTTGCTGAGTAACAATTTTCATTAATTCATTGCGCAAAGTAGGTCTTCTTTGCGTCTCTTATGGCGTGATTGTAGGTGCTTCATTCGGACTTGTACAGTAATCTGTCTATTTCCAGCTGAGACAGTCTCCATTGATGTTCGGTTGTTTTACACTTTCTTTTGAATGCCCTGAGTTGGAGTGTGTACCACTTCTCGTTGGTGGGTCTTTGTGATTGCTTATGTTTTATCTTATGCGAATCGGTCTAACATTTTTGTAATTTCCGTTTCAAGGATAACTGCTCCTATGTTCACTGGGAGATCACTCAGGGTCTGTGTGTTGTCAGGGGTAAAGTATGACTGAAAAGATGCATGAGTAACTAGCCTCCAGGCTCTGTTGGCTGCCTGTAGGGGCATACAGGGGTTTATTGGTTTTACAGTTATAGTTGCCTTGTTAAAGTTATCTTGAACAGGTGACTTGTGCCTGGTGGTGGAGTTGTGAACTAGCAACAGGCACCCAGCTCACTCCTGCAGGAACATCCGGTGAGTGCTTGACAGCAGACGGGGTGCAGCTGGTGCAGGTCTCCCACTCACAATGGTAGATTGGATGAATGTGAGGACGTGTGGCATTTTTTAGATGCATGATTGATATTTAGGATTTTGAGGGCTATTGTATATATAAAAGATGTAAATTTGGAAATGTATATATATTATATTTTTCAGGTCAAATAATAAATAAGAATTTTTTTTTCAAATAATTTCTTGTGGGACAATGTTGATGTATACAAGATAAAGGTTATACTACCTATGTACTAATGTGTTACCTAGGAGAGGTTTGTTCTTGTTCTATTTTGCTCCCTGCCTCCCTCTCCTGGTATCTTTTGAATTCAGGGACCCTCTTCTGTTTTTGGAACTCCCAGTTCCCCCAGTCACGGGGATCAGGAGGCCAAAATGATGCCTGAGTGAATCGTGGTGGTGCTTCCCACCTTCTCCTCATGCCTGGGCCCAGAGATTGGGTCTCGCCCCAATGGACTGTGAGATGGGCTGGAGAGTAGGGTCTCCATGCCTGCTCCCTGAGCAAGGTAAATAATTAAGCTTGCACCGACCCCTGGTCACTGGCCCACGCCGGGTGTAAATATTTACAAGTGCGACAGAGTCCCATGTGCTCCATTATCTTTGCAAAAGATCAAAGATCACAAACTTTGACAGTAGATAGCTCATTTCAATTATTTTGGGCTTATTCTGTTCCTGGCAGTGGGTTCTAGCGACTGAATGTGGTTTCAGCAGGCCTCCCAGCCTCAAAAAGCCACACTCATTGGGGAGCATTCTCCTATGCCTTGCTCCTGGTGCTCCCCTTCTGGGCTACAGAGGTTCCGATCTTCCCCCAACTGGTCCATAGGGGGTGAGAAGGCACCAGTGCCACTGGCCCTGGAGAGACACATCTATTCCTGGAAGTCAGCTGCAGACAGAGTCCTTAGTCCTTCAGGGGCTTCAGCTGGTTTTACATTCCAACTGTCTTTGTTGGTGGTGCCGCCCAGGTCCAGAGTCTTCCCCTTCTTTTAGATTCTGGGGATGCCATTGTGTTATCCCCTACCAGTCTGTGATGGGTGATAATCCTTTTTCTAACCCCAAATGTGTTGTGGTGGGTTCCTTCCTTTTCTCTGGGTTTGGTTCCAGCCTGGATAGTAAAACAAATGTTTGGGCATGGCTGGTGTCAAGACCCCTTATGTGTACTCAAGGGTGGTTCCTTTGAAATGTAATCAAGATGGGGCACGGTTCCTCCTCAGCCATTTTGTCAGGAATACCCATACCCCTCAACACCTGAGCCCCTTTGTCTCTGGTCTAGGTCCAATATGCATTTTTCAATGAGAGAGCAATCACCAGCCCAGACAGATGGCCACTTACAGAAAGGGCTCAGAAAATTTAGGCAGGTAAATGTCAATTTTCTAAAAGTAGAATTTCCAAAATAATAATTTAAAATGTGGCTTTACCATTAAAGAGGATTTTGAATTACAATTTAAATGAGTACCAATCTGAATTTAGCATTTAATAAATGTAACAATGTTATATATCAAACACTCTGCATTTATAGGGATTAAGACCTACATAGCAGTGACTCAATATCTAAAGGAAGGTTTGAGCCTATCAAAAGGGGTTTATTTTACAGGCCGAATTGTCAGTTTAAAACTGTTAAAGGCAGGTTACCCATGGTCAGATACCAGGATGCACGGAACTGTAGTCACTCGTGCGCAGCCAGTACCCATGCACACACACGTATCTGCATGGGTTCATGTGTAACCAGCCCAGTGCCCCTTACCATAGCTGAGGTGCAGCAACCTTATCTTAAAAGGTGGACATTGATGGTAAACATGCGCCTTCCAATTACCATAAAATTCCAATGAGTTACGTTGTGTAGTTCCTATAAATCTATATAGGATCTGCTCATTTAGACAACGTAAATTAAGGCATTGGTGCCCAGACTGAATCCAGATACCCCCAAAGGATATGTTCGCCTTTAGAATAGCTAGCTCACAGTGCGACTACAAGCCTCCTAACTTTACCAAGGAGCGAAAAGTTTCTGGCAACTATGGAACATGATGACCCTTGAACCTGCATGGATTGTGGAAACAGTACAGTACTTTTCACCCAGACACTTGTGCTCACTTTGTCTCAGAGAAATAAACAGAATGAACGATTGGGACATTTTTAATAAGTATTTATTAAACCAGAGTATTTTAGAACAAAATATTTGTGTGCTGCGACAACCGTCAGACAGAAACAGATATATACCATTACATGTACCGACAGAGCAAATTAAAGGTAGACTTCTACTGAGGTTCTAAAACAGTGAATATACGCAGGCATATAGATACATAGCATTAATCGAGCATACTCCTAAGATGTTAAGCCCCAATCTAGGTGTATATAAGTGTACCTAGCATCTATGTGGGTGTAAGCCAAGAATCCCCTAGGAAAGAGCCAACCCCATTACCTTACGAGAGAGAATGAAAGACCCCGTCTTGGTCTCGAGTTGGACACCCCGCACGGGATGTAAGACCACTGAGAGCTGGAGTTTCTGTGTGCAGGAATCTCACCATCTTGTGTCAACATTGAAGTTTCTCCTCTGGTTGCCTAGTGAAGATGTGTTTCTTTTATACCTCAAAAGTACCCTGAGGGGTTCCACCTAGATGTGTAATAGTACTGTGGGCCGATTGTCCAAGGATGACGAAAGCGGTGACTTTTGTACAGAGTTATTATACAGAAGATGGTAACTCTGCTGTGTACGTCCTAGGCAGCGGATTAAGATATGATACTAAGAATCCTCATGTATAATTAATGAGGCTGGTGTTCCTAGAAAACTACACAACATTAATCTCGCACGTAACTCGGCAAAAGGTCAGTGCCAAAGCCCTTATACAGAGCAAGGTAGGACAAATGTAGGTAAAATGTTGTGCAGCTAACTAGACCTATATTGGGGTACATTGGGGCTCATAACACCCACTTCTGATACAAAGCACAATTACATTAACTAGCAGTAAAATAGTCAAAAGATTGCGGTCCAGCACTCCATTTAGCGGTGTAAGAAATATATACAAAGATAAATTCTCAAGAACCAGAAAAGCAGGTCATAGTATGATTTCTTTATTCGTAATTCTTCTTTCTTTTTTCTGAAAGACACACTTGACGTAGTCATAAAAACATGAAGTAGCCAACGCGTTTCATCCTTACGGACTTCTTCAGGGCTATAAAACAGATACATACAAACACAATTTAGACTTTATATACAACAAAGTATAACAGACACAATAAATACATTTGTACAAAGCTAGACATGATTTGAACATACAAAAATAAGAATAAAAAGGATCAACCATATACTGTCCCGATTGTTATTTGCATTAGTAACACTAGTTATATACACTGATACTCTCTTAGAGAGACAGGAAAGGTGGCCTACAAAACAGATAATACAATCATGTTCACATCTATATTTTATACTCAATTATGACCTGCGAATGGGAACAACCCACACAATGTAAATCCATATTTACAATAGAACAGGAGAGTGAAAAAATGGGGGAAAGGAGGGTCAGAAAAGCACATATCTCAATTATTATGGTAAGTTTTTTTCATATTTAGACACCTCATTGGGCAAAAACATTCTGGTGAGAAACAAATGTCTCATATTTACAAAAACATTTTAAGTATTTTCCAGTTCAATTTTCATATAAACATTCACAAGCTAAAATTCAGTGGATACTTTATCATACCACCATAACAACGAGAACATATATGTGAAAACAGCTTAGTGCTGATGTTAGCACAGTATTGCTTGGAGTACCCCAGGAGACATCTCTAGATATAGTAATTGCCATTAATTGATCTGA
Source organism: Lissotriton helveticus (assembly GCF_964261635.1). NCBI lineage: Eukaryota > Metazoa > Chordata > Amphibia > Caudata > Salamandridae > Lissotriton > Lissotriton helveticus. Next base: position 877,020,519 of record NC_136071.1, on the reverse strand, counting down.
ACAATTTGAAAGATGGGCTTACCCAATATGTTCATGTAATACGTCCTTGATATTCTCTAGATGTAACAGCTGCCCAAGAAAAGTTTAAAATGGCATCCAGTAGCGGCCTGTATGACAAATGTCAATAATATAAAAAAGATAAAATAAAAAAGGAGCATTTTTAATATTTTAAATAACAATTGATTTTTTAAAGTGTTTTTAAGAGGGCACATGCCATGATTACTATTTATATGCACGTACCTCAAAACGATCAAAATTTCAGATAAATCGTATTAATGATGCTGTGTTTTGAATTTTCAAAACCTAGAAGAATTGGAAACCATAATATTTTAAATCAATAGCCATTCATTACAAATCTTCCAATAAAAGCCCGGTTATTTCATCTAAAATATTATTTGTGTTCAGGCAATAAATAATGATGAAAATGATCAATCTATGAAGGAACATAAGAGACCGATCGCGCACATCGTAGATCTTTAGTCATACTATAGCCCCGTATTTATTCAGGAAACATATCGTGATGGCTTATAGCAAACCGGTACATCATTAAGGCAAGCTCTATAAAGAAAACAACCTTTGAACTTCCTATTAGGGACGTGCACGAAACCCATAATGCACTACATAAGCCTGTGTTATTAGACGAGCATCAACCGCTGCCATCTTTGAAAGGTTAAGGCATTACGATATTAGCCCCATATGTAATCTTTCCATACATTATAAATACAAAAGGGTTTATAAAGAATGTGTATCTGACATGGCGTATAGTACATAAATATAGAGATGGACTGTCTTAAGATAATATAATATAAGCACATAAAATTTAGACTCGAAAAAATACAGTCATAGTTCCTCTACCGCCCAAACCTTAACAAAAGAAATAGCCCATGGATGTTAAAAAATACAGTTATACGACACGTCAACAAAAAACTACCTAATATGCGCCAAATAAAGAGAAGCGGTCGCCCAAGCTCCATATTCTTACCTAAGCATCAGCATCCATTCGGGCGAGGTTTCGGCATATCGGCGTCACAGCGGAGTTTTACTTCCAAAAGTTAGCCAAACCGAGCAGCGTTTAAATAGCCCGACCAAGGGTGCACCTGTGCATCATTACGTGTTGTAGGGCCCCTATTCTTTCAACACAGCGATCACCGCCATCTTTAGATGGTATAAAGCTACGAATACTCGCCTCAAATCTGATTATAATAGGGTCCCAATACGCAACCAGATATCTAATAAAGAATTTCTCTATTGTTATGTATCTCCAATAAATTCAGGGCGTGTCGTCACCGGTCTCCCAAAATGATCTTTTTGATCATCAAGAATTATCCAATAAAACATTGCGATAATCACCAACATTTTCAATAATCTACCGAAAACCATTGGTTAAACGTAGTTTAATATAGTTTATATTGTCATTAACTTCCGGACGTTTCGCCGTCAGTCTCCCGAACAGATCTTTATTGACATCGCGAGTGAACAGAAAATCATTATGACAGTCGCCCCATTTTGAACTGTCTACCAAAAAGCCTTAGTTTAATGTAGTTTACATTGTCATTCACAAAAAAATGTAATACGCTATGTCAACCGGTTTGCAGGGCTTAATAAAGCCACATGATCTAGAATATGTTTTTGAGAATCACACAGAAAATCAATATTATTCTTATAATGTATGTGATTATCTTATCGTGCCACATAACCTCTAATATTTAATATGTTGTTATGATTGAGATTATTAAAAAGAATAAAATATATATATATTTTTTGGCCTTGTGCATCGCTAGATAAAGCCAGAAACCCCGTATAAGTTTGAAGTTCTTCACAGAGGGCAACATATACCTATAAGTCATCTCCCAGGGTAACTCACAGGTAAGCCATCATGGATCTGTGGCCTAAAAACAACTGAAATAGCAATTCAATATAGGATTCATTCCACAGATACCATCCTGAGAAAATGTACATCACATTATATGCCAACATAAATATAATATGGCAATCCTACACTCATAAAAAATGATACATTTCATTATTGATGTTCAAGCCTAAGTTGATTGCTCTAAGGCGACAAATCCAGCTTGCCTCAGTTTGCCTTAACATCTTCACTCTGTCCCCACCCCTCTCCGGGACTTATATAAGTTTAATCGCATGAAACCATATATCTTGTTTTTCCGGATGTGTTTCATGAATGTGGGTGGCAACTGGATATATGCTGTCCCTATTTTTATTGCTCGGACATGCTCCTGGATCCGGATTTTCAAGTTACGGATGCTACTACCCATGTACATTTTTTTGCTTTCGCATCTGATAATATATACGGTAAAGGTAATATTGCAGTTTATGAAGGTGTTAATTTTAAACGCCCTTTCCGTATTATAATGAACTTCTGATGTTTTATTCTTTCAAAGCGACAGATATTGCATGACCCACATATAAAAAATCCAGTAGGTTTCTTTGGGAGCCATGGGGTTACCTCTTTGTCCTTGTTTTTCACATAACTAGGGCATAACATCTTTTTAGTGTGTTTCCCCTCTTGTATACTATACTAGGTTTATCAGAAATGGTACCTGGTGGTAATTGAGCTAATTTTAAAAGGTGCCAATTTCTTTGCAAGATATTATAAATATGCTAGCTATGGACATTGTATTGTGTGATGAACACATCATTCTGATTCTGATTCTTTATTACATCTTTAGGCTTTTGGAGAAGGGTACTTTGTCTGTTTGTTTTCAAAATCCTACTTTCTGCTTTTTGAAGGCATTTATCAGAGTACCTTCGACGTTTGAAATTCCTTTTTATATTTCCAACATTGGACATAAAGTTTTCATCCTGGCTACAATTTCGCCTGGCACTAACCATCTCACCATACGGGATTGCATTTACGATCGCACTAGGATGTGCACTTTCAGAATGTAGAACGCTATTGCAAGAGGTTTCTTTCTTAAACATATCACTTTCAATATTGTTACCCTGAACATATAGTTTAAGGTCCATAAACTCAATGTGATCTCTTGAGTATTTAGAAGTCAATTTTACATAAAAGGTGATCTTGTTAAGATAGGATATATATGATAGCAAGTCGTCCTCCTGCCCATTTCAAATTAGTAAAACATCATCAATGTATCTTGTATAAAAGATGATGTTGTCACTCCATTGTCTAGAGCCCGGTCCCCAGGCATGCTCCATCTCATACAAATCCATGAAAAGGTTTGCATAAGATGGAGCAAACCTGGATCCCATGGCCGTCCCCTGTTTTTGTAGGAACCAAAGTCCATCGTGCAAAAAAAGTTCATCTCCAATATCATACGGGACATCTCAAGAAGCATCATAGTGTGTTCTAGATGCTTGGCATCCCTTCTGTACAGAAAACGTTTAAGGATCTCCAAGCCACAGTCCGTATGAATGCATGCATATAAGCTCTCAACGTCCATTGTAACGAACATAAGATCATCACTATCCCATACAAAGTCCTCAAGCTTACACAGAACATCTCTACTGTCTTTGAGATATGCAGGCATGTTCCTAACTAATGGTTGTAAGAACCCATCTACATACTCAGAGAGATGCTCTGTTGGGCTGCCATTCCCCGAAATAATGGGTCGTCCTGGTGGAAAAACTCCCCCTTTATATATTTTGGGGAGTATATATATGCAGGGATATCTGCTATCATGTGCTTGTAAGTAACGGTATTCATGGTTAGATAGAAGTCCTCACTCATGCCAGTCTCGCAGATGGGCATTAATCTTCCTCTCAATCTGTGATATTGGATTGTCTTTAAGTTGTTCATAACAGGCTTTGTTCTTCAACTGTCTGTCTATCTCACCCATGTAGTCCTTAAGATCCATAAGGACTAGGTTCCCTCCTTTATCCGCTTCGCGGATTACTAACTGGGGATCATCCTGGAACGTTTTGAGAAGAACAGTTTCTGCCCTGGACAGATTGTACTGGTGTCGACAGTGTGAACTGTTTCCATGTTTATCTTCTAGATTATGTAACTGTACAGTTACCTTATCCAGGAATTCATCCAAGTGGGGATCAGATGTACCTAGTGGTAGAAATCTGTATTTATTGCGTAAGCCACTGTCAATGCTAGTGTCTTCTTGTATGTTTAATTATCCTGCCATCTCACATAGATCTACAATGAAATCATCCTCATCAATATTTGCCAATACATGAACAGTGTCTAGTTCAGCAATTGTTAAACCACCTATATTTGTATTGTTAACGAGCACACTTTCACGACTCAAAGGGTGTTCTGCAAAGTATCTCTTTAATTGTAACTTTCTCAAGAATTTATAAACATCAATATGTACATTTGCAAAGTCGCAGTTCCTTGACATACAAAAATTCAAACCTATTTGTAAGACAAATGATTCCTTGGCAGTTAAACTTTTAGATGATAAATTCACAACACTTAATTCACTGACAGGGGAGCAATCAGTCCCTGTTTCCAGATTTGTTCCCTGCCCTTGGGAAATTACTTCCTTATCTGATTCTGTTTGCTTTGTTGCCTTGTTTGCACCCCTGTTTTTTTGCTTCTTCCCTCCCCACCTTGTTCTTGGTTTGGATTTCTTTTTTTGTTTCCCAGCCTGTATCGCTGGACTTCTTAAAAAAAAAAGGGAAGTTGAGGGTACGGTTTCACTATTGCTCATCCCTTCTCCAGGATCACTGTCTATGGATGATAGGAAGGTACTGCGGATTGTTCAGTTTCTTTTGGCACTAAGGAAGGTCTAGGGGTGATATCATCATACTTTTTAGAGAAAGTAAAGATTCTGCCTCTTTCATAATGGGCTTCATCCCTTAGTATCTTCTTTTGTTTTTTATCCTTAAGGTAAATCTGATATAGGCCTAGTTCTTTTTTAAGGATCTCATAGTTTTTTGAGTTGCATCTTTAAGATTCATCTCTAATATTTCTTTCTCCAAAATTAGGATGTCTTCTCTAATTTTTTACCTTTCTGTCTGCATTAGTTATTAGAATGCCCATCATTCTGAAGGAGGAGTCATACAGACCCTCTTCCCATTCCTCCAGCAGATCACTATCAAGATCTTCATAGTTTGGGAAAATTAATATTCTCAAACCACGGGGTATCTTTCTATTTTCTAGGTACTTTTTTAAGGTGGCCCCGTCCCACCATTTCCCAAGTTCCTGTTTTCTCAATCTTTCCAGACGGAAGAATTTTTCTTTCAGACCCACACATTTTTGATTACTTTTCTTCACACTCTCATTTGGTAGCCTTTCTTGTTTTTAAAAAGTTCTCCCAACATTTCCTCGCGATTATCCTCAAATTCCATTTGTAATGTAGTACACCACAAGGAGTGCTAGTCTGCTCAAATTACAGGCAAAAAAATACACACACAGGGTATGAGGCAAAAACGACTGCACCTTTCCCTAAATTAGGTATAGTCATTAACTTGGGTGCCAGGACCTGGGACGCAATACCCTTCCGTCCCCTGTGAGACAAGTCAAACAACAAAAATTCAAAAGATAGTGGTCCAGCACTGCATTTAGCAGTGTAAGAAATATATACAGAGATAAATTCTCAAGAACCGGAAAAGCAGGTCATAGTATGATTTCTTTATTCCTAATTTTTCTTTCTTTTTCTGAAAGACACACTAGATGTAGTCATAAAAACACGAAGTAGCCAAGGCGTTTCATCCTTACGGACTGCAATTTTTCGAGTCTAAATTTTATGTGCTTATATTATATCATCTTAAGACAGTCCATCTCTATATTTATGTACTTTACGCTATTTCAGATGTACATTATTTATAAACCCTTCTGTATTTATATTGTATGGAAAGATTACATATGGGGCTAATATCGTAATGCCTTAACCTTTCAAAGATGGCGGCGGTTGTTGCTCGTCTAATAACACGGGCTTATGTAGCGCATTATGGGTTTCGTGCACATCCCTAATAGGAGGTTCAAACATTGTTTTCTTTATAGAGTTTGCCTTAATGATCTACCGGTTTCCTATAAGCCCATAAGCCATCACGATATGTTGCCTGAATAAATACGGGGCTATAGTATGACTAAAGATCTATGATGTGCGCGATCGGTCTCTTATGTTCCTTCATAGATTGATCAATTTCATCATCTTATTGCCTGAATACAAATAATATTTTAGATGAAATAACCGGGCTTTTATTAGAAGATTATTAATGAATGGCTATTGATTGAAAATATTATGGTTTCCAATTCTTCTAGGTTTTGAAAATTCAAAACACAGCTTCATTAATACGATTTATCTGAAATTTTGATCGTTTTGAGGTACGTGCATATAAAATAGTAATCATGGCATGTGCCCTCTTAAAAACACTTTAAAAAATCGATTGTTATTTAAAATATTAAAAATGCTCCTTTTTTATTTTATCTTTTTTATATTATTGACATTTGTCATACAGGCCGCTACTGGATGCCATTTTAAACTTTTATTGGGCAGCTGTTACAGCTAGAGAATATCTAGGACGTATTACATGAACATATTGGGTAAGCCCATGTTTCAAATTGTTAGAACAACGGATGGCAATTACTATATCTAGAGATGTCTCCTGGGGTACTCCAAGCAATACTGTGCTAACATCAGCACTAAGCTGTTTTCACATATATGTTCTCGTTGTTATGGTGGTATGATAAAGTATCCCCTGATTTTTAGCTTGTGAATGAGTTTATATGAAAATTGAACTGGAAAATACTAAAAATGTTTTTTTTTGTAAATATGAGACATTTGTTTCTCTCCAGAATGTTTTTGCCCAATGAGGTGTTTAAATATAAAAGAAATCTTACCACAACAATTGAAATATGTGCTTTCAGACCCTCCCTTCCCTCATTTTTTCACTCTCCTGATCTAATCTAAATATGGATTTACATTGTTTGGGTTGTTTGCATACGCAGGTCATAATTGAGTATAAAATATAGGTGTGAACTTGATTGTATTATCTGTTTTGTAGGCCACCTTTTCTGTCTCTCAAAGAGAGTATCAGTGTATATAACTATTGATACTAATGTAAATAACATGAGGGACAGTATATGGTTGATCCTTTTTATTCTTATTTTTGTATGTTCAAATAATGTATAGCTTTGTACAAATGTATTTATTGTGTCTGTCATACTTTGTTGTATATAAAGTCAAAATTGTGTTTGTATGTATCTGTTTTGTAGCCCTGAAGAAGTCTGCAAGGACGAAACACGTTGGCTACTTCGTGTTTATATGACTACGTCATGACTACGTCAAGTGTGTCTTTCAGAAAAAAGAAAGAAGAATTATGAATAAAGAAATCATACTATGACCTGCTTTTACGGTTCTTGAGAATTTATCTCTGTATATATTTCTTACACTGCTAAATGGAGTGCTGGACCACTATCTTTAGAATGTTTGTTGTGTGGCTTGTCTCACAGGGGACAGAAGGGTATTGCGTCCCAGGTCCTGGGTACCCAAGTTAATGACTATACCTAATTTAGGGATAGGTGCAGTCGTTTTTTTGCCTCATGTGTTTTTTTACTAGCAGTAATATATGCCTGTCCCAAAAAGCATAAAAACTTTTTTATATATGAGTTTAAAAACATGGTATATGTAAAAAAAGGTGCAAAGTTAAAAAAAAAAGCTCTATAAGTCCTCTAAATAGTCAATTATACTGTAAGACCAACTGAGCACACAGAAATCCATGGTGCCCAGTGAGAGCAGAGAGAAAAATAAAACAAATATGCTTTTGAATGCCAACTTGGCTTGTTTTGGAAAAAAGGCTGAACTGTTCCCATCACATGGAGAGCCAAATGTTTATGTGTCCTGAGTGGGAGACACAATATCACTCTTGCTTGCATTCGCATACGAAGGTCCCTGTAACACCTCTTGTAGCAGGTCAATGGAGCAAAGGTGATCATCTTCAGTTCTCGCAGCAGCCGCAAAGGAAACACTTGAAACCTTTGTGCTGGTTGCATAGCCTGTTCCGACCCGAGCTGAAGCATCTTGTAGAGGCTCTAATCTGCCTTCATCAACATTGGAATATGCAGAGGACACAGTAATTCGTGGGCCTTTAATGGGTCCAGTAGTACTTCCATGTCTGGTGGCACAACCGATGGAAGGGTCAGACATATGTCCAACATGCATTCGTCTCCACAGAATAGGCAGCGGAGCAGGGCAAGATGCAGTCGATCCAGACTGATCTGAATGAAAGGAACCAATGCTCACTTAGTTCCCGAAGCAGAGGTCCACACAGATGAGTACCTGCATTCACGGCAACGTCGCACCAGGAGTGCTTTTTCCATCTCTTTGGAAACTGGGCCGTCTATTGCGTAGCAGAACAATTTAAAGAAGGATACCCACTACAAGTAGTAGGACCAGTGGAAGCCTTCCAAAAAAACCTCCCAATACGGAGTGTATAATTATTGGAATCACTCCGAAGAACGTCTGATCTTATGCCCTTAAATAGGTGTACTATCCCACTCGTATCAGACATGTTAAAGATACAATGTGCCATTTCTCTGAAATGGAGTGGGAAGTTTGTTCAGACTAGTGACTGTATCTCAGCCGAATACCTTGCAACCTGGAGATCAAAAGTCTCTTGGGCTGAGGTTAAGGCCACATCCTTCTATAGAACGTTTGCTTTCAGTTTGCTTAGAGAATCAAACCGTAGAAGAGAAACATCCAAGGAAGGCCATTGCTTTGCCTCCCTACCAGTGTGGGTTGGTGGAAACAACACTTGCATACAAGATGTAACCATGGAACTTACTGTGAACAGACATGTGATACCTGGTACCAGCCACAATAACCTTGATCATTCAACATCAAATAACTCCCATTTGAGAGTAGTTTGAACACCGGATGAATCACAGCAGCTGGGGATCCTCACAAGTGACACAATAAGTTTGCAACCAAAGCATTACACGCCCCATGAAGCAAGCTATCCTGCCAAATTAGTGACCCACTTAATGAACTCTCACAGTCTGAACCACTGAGAAAAACTTCAGTGTTTCCATTCCTGCAACTAAATCTGTATGGTAATTCCCAATATTCATGTATGTATGTATCCCTTCAGAAAATCAATTAGAGAGCAAGGGTTTTTGAGGGGCACATCCTGTCCCCGAGGGTAATGTATAGAAACTGTTGCTGGTACGCGAAGGGACCCGCAGCAGATATATAGGCGGAGGACTCAGCACCACCAAATCGGCAAAAGCAGTGCCTCCTCCCTGCGCCCCGTAAACTGCCCTACCATGTTGTAGCAATGAGAGAGATTTGTGGCGGAAGGCAAATTCCTCCAGAGTCTCTCAGAGGGACTAAGATTGCACCATTCATCATTGACGGAACCATTAAACCATGGTTTAGAAAGTTTGACTGGAATACTTTTGAGCTGTTTCGGAGCAATAGAGTCAAGAATGTTAAACAAAGTGTTAATGTAATGCTCAGAAAGATCATCAAGGTTGGTCAAACTAGGGGGGGGCTGTAGTTTATTTTTGGTGATTGAAGTTATCAAGTTGATTTCGAGGTCTCTCATATTGTAAGTCAGTTGTTTTGCTTTAAGGGGTTGACCCTGTCGACCCAAACCCTTGTCTAAGATGAGGAAGGGAATTTGAAAATGGTCAGACCAGTCACAGGGTAGGATGTCTTCTATTTGTATGATATTGTCTTTGGCAATGTTGAGGTTGAGACTGGCGCCTTTATTTTGAGTAGGGCCTTTAAAGAGCTGTGAGAGGTTGAGGTCAGAGAGGAAAGTTTTAAAGGAACAGACAATGGGATCATTTATGTCATTCCCATGAAGGTTAAAGTCTCCGTGGAATATGTGGCAGAGTTGATTGCAAACAGTGCGATTCGCAAAAATTGGCCGTTTGCGATTGCAAAATTGCCTTTTGTAATGCATGAAAGTTTTTGAGATTCCCAATTTAGGTAATCTCAAGAAATTGCAATTACCTAAATTGAGAATGCAAATTGGGAATCGCAATTTGCGATTCCCTAATGCATATGCAAGAAGCCTTTCCTAAATGCAAACTGTGCATTTAGGAAACACTAATTAGTATCAACTTCAAGTTGATGCTAATATGTGCATACTTTGAAAAATGCACTAAACTGCATTTTTCAAAGTGCCATGTGGGGCGCACATGCCCCTAGGGCATGTGTGGGCCTTACATGTGTTTTTTTAGGAGCGCCTCAGGGGGGCCTTTAGTCCCCAGGCACCCTTGCCTTTCCATTACCTACTTTGTGATTACCAATTAGGTAATCGCAATTTAGGCAATGCAAGACCATTCGTACCCATGGGCCTTGAGCCCCTTAGGAAAGAATAGAGTCACAATAGCAAATAGCGATTCCCAAATTACGGTTGCGATTCTTAAGGAATCGCAATTAGAGAATTGCTATTTGCAGCCTGTTTTGATGCATTGGATTTTGCAATTACCTAATAGCGATTTCTTAAAAATCACTGTTTGGTAATCGCAAAATGTTACTTTCATGCATGTGCCCCTTTGTGTTTAACCACAACTTATCCCACACCTGATAGGAAGGTTTCACTGTGCGTTTTTTGTCTGCATGGGGCTTCCCTGCTTCTTGTGCCTTTACCAAGTGTAGTTTTGCGTCTCCTAGAACAGCATGAAGATGGGCGTGGTGTTCCTGGCTAGAAGGATGTATGGAAATAACAGCCAATTCAAAGGGCAACTTGTTTGGATGGTATCTGTTCACGCAGTAGAAAGGGGAACAACCAAAAGTGGAGTGTTGAACATTGTTATAAGCGAATGATGCCATCCACAACAGCGTACTCCATTCTTCTTCATATTGTAAGGTGAAGCATCTTAGATATTGTTCCAACGTCTGGTTAAGCCTTTCCGTTTTACCATCTGTCTGGGGAAAGAAACTGGTGGAAAAGTGAGCCTCCACCTTCATTGTTTCCCTTAATGCTCACCAGAAGTGTGATGTGAACTAGATGTTTTATATAGCGCAAACTTGACCTGAAGGTTTCGGGTATCAGAGCATTTTACATGGGCACCAATTGCGTTACACAAGGACGCATTAATTTTTGTTAGGCACAGAGAGATTACGTGATTTGCACAGAATCACAGGATAATGAGCGTGTAGGAAGGTGGATATCTGACTATGGTTACCCCCAAACTTTTTGCCTGGTGTTTAGCTGGTTTTTGACATAGTTGGCCTGGGATCCTGCTATTCAGGGCCCCAGGCTAATTGCTCTCTCCTTAAAATGGACTCCATGTACCTTAGGTACATACACAATTGGAATTGGCTCACCTTATTGGCCCCTGTAACAGTGTACCAAGGTACCCAGGGCATAGGTGCTTCCAAGGCCTACCAGGGGCTGCAGCATGTATTGTGCCACCCCTGGCCTGGCCTCGATATTTGACACAACTGGCTGATCACTCAGCTGGGGTAAGTCGGTGTAATCACCCCTTACTTAGGTGTAGTATGCCTATACCTAACCTAAAATGGACATATATGTTCCTATCAGTCACTCCTATGGAAGGCCTCATCAATCCTGGAGGCAGAGTGCTTGGAAATATGTGAGATGGTGCTCTGGCATGAGCTGAGCCTGTCTGCAGCTTTCGGAACCATGTCCTTTAGCCGTTTCATGATACTGCCATACCATATACTCTTAAGTGCATTATGAACCTCGCGGTTAAATGCTATCTTGGGTTTGGCTTTATCAAAACATGTCGAGTAAGGTGTCATACGAATTGGAATACTACCCCCTCGCCAGTTCTGGCAACGGGGGTAGCATTCCACCCTTCTAGAGGGACACGACATGTACCTAGCCTGAACCCCGGTTAAAGTTAAACAGAGCCTCAGCATCACAAAATGGATGCTGCCACCACAGACACAAGCCTGACCTCCTGCTGCTGGGAGTCCTTCCAGCGAGGGCAGCTTGGACAAAGGGTTTCCTGCCTTGGGAGGTGCTAGCACCACCCCAGACAGGATTTTGTGTATTGGGTAGGACAGGGCTGAATAGAATCAGACATGCCTGGGGCACACAAGGTGTCCCTGTGCATAGGCCAGTTCAAACCGGTGCTGGGGCTTTCCTGCCCCAGTCCTGGCGCGAAACTGGACAAAGGAAAGGGGGTGTAACCACCCCCCTTCCTGGTTCCACCCAGAGGATTGACCTAGTAGGTGATCCGGCCCCCCAGATTCGAATAAGAGTGGGAGCTGTGTCCTGAGACTTCAGATCATCCTGAATCAACTTGAAATACAGAAGAAGACTGGACTTTGACATTCTGCTGCACAGAAGACGGAAGAGAATCTCCCTTGTGGCCAAGGAGTGACCACCCTGTGAACACAGGCACCAACCAGCAACTCGACGTCTGCTTTGACGCCGCCTCCCGCCGGAGCCTGAGCCCAGAGCCTGACAAGACCCAGACTCCCAGACTTCTCACCGCCCGATCCACAGTCCTTGCAAAGAAGGGACCCGTGGAGGCACGAGAGACGTGGGACCGGACCTCTTGGAAGACCCCCAAAACGCTGACTGCGCAGCATCAGAGGCACCCTCGACACTGTGCTTTGAGGTTTGAGAAGCCTCAACCTCGTGCAGCCCTTGCACCGAAGATCAGACCCCCAGCATCTCCACGATCTGCGTGGGGCCCTTTTGCATCGTGCCACTCAACGCGCCATCCCGTCCACTTGCCACGTGGCTAGCGGCCATCTTGGCGACGAAACCTTCAACTTACACTGTGGGTCTGGTTGCTCCAGACTTGCCCTCGCTCCTGGAAAAAGGAGCACCTGCTCTGACCTTTCTTGTCCGAGTAACAAGCCTTTTTTGATTCCTGCGTGGCTTGCATTAGCTAAGGCCTGTTTGCTCCAATCAAGTTGCCGACACCGCCAACAGCGAGAAGCCTGCGTGGGACAGCTCGTGATTGACTCCTGGACATCTTCGACCCCTCGTGTCCACGTGGCTGCAGAGAGAAGCTACACGACATCACCTGTTTGCACCCAACATCGCCTGGTTCCACTCTGGTTCCACGGTAGTCACTGGCTAGTGACTTTGAACATTGTCCCCTCTGCTTTCAGGTCGTCACCTCTTCAGATCCACCCTTGGATCCACCGGAACTCTTCACATCGAGCCGCCTGCAGCATCTTCAGCTCCAAGCACCATCGACCTGCGTGACGAAACCCGACACTACTTCGACCCTATGCACCCGCTTCCTGTGGGTGAGGTAACTCAGCTCCGCCAGTGTTCCCACACTGGTACACACCTCTAGTTTCTGTGTCTAAAGTTTCATCCTTCTAGGTCACTCGGAAGGTTCCTTTTTAACTAACTTTGTAACTTTTACGCACCATTGACATTGCATTGGTATTGCGTGCACTTTCCGCACTGCACCCGAGTCCCGCGGGCCTTTCCCGACTTCTTCACTGCTAGTCCCGAACAGCTCCAGCGATTCCCCAGGCCCTAGGCCTCTTCACTTTCCCCATAGTGGTTCTTATACCACTATTTTAGTATATGGTTTAGGTGGCCCCCAGGGCTCATCCATAATTGTGCAACTTTTGTGTATTTAAACTGTGTTTTGTTTTAACGCATTTGCTTCTGTGCTCATAAAGAGTATCAGGGTTATTTGTAGAAATAAATCTATATATATTTTCAATATATATCTGTGTGGTGTCCTTTCATTTGGTATTCAAGGGATTGTGTATGGTAAAACAGCTTGCTTCACATGACTTTACAGAGTTTAGCTTAAGACTGCTTAGTCCATGCTACCCCTAGGATAGCTTGTCTATAAGGTGGACTTTACAACCTGCACCATAAGGTTTGCTTGGCATGGTACAAGGTGATCACTAGAACTAGTGAGCATCATATACCAGGCCAACTTCGTACAGAGCGTCCCGGCCAAGACTCAAACCTGGTTGCCCAGCGTCAAGGTCGGCCGCTCTAGCCATAAGACCACATCCTCTCTGTCCTCATCTCTCTATAATAAGTACAGATGGTATACCATGAGTACAAACCACATGTTTTAGGAATGTCTTTACCAGTTCCAAGGAGGTTGGTAATTTGTTCATTGAAAAAAATGACCCGTCTTGGTCAAATGATCGGCCACAAGTATTGTATTGTGTCCATGACTTGGGGGCATTTCCACTATGACGTACATGGAAACAGTGTGCCAGGGACTAGGAGGTATTGGTATTGGTCGCAACAACCCAACAGATTTCTGATGACTGTCCTTCTCCCGAGCACATATCGCACATCCGTTCATGTACTTTGTTGCAACTGAATGTAGTGAAGGCCACTAAAAATGTCTCTTCATAGCCTGGATGGTTTATGGGGATATCCAAATTCTCTCCTAAGGTGGAATCATGTACCCAGGTTAAGGCCTGAAGCTGTAGAGGTTCCACTGGGATGTACAATAATTGGTCCTTGTTAGACCTGGCATCATTGGCATGAGTCTCCCTTCCATTTTTGCTGATTGCCTCCTCTGTTTTTGATATGTTTTGCTGGTTATATTCTTTGGGCACTGTACCACTGCTATTCAGTGCCAGAGTGCAAGTGCTTCCTATGTTAAATTGTTGTACTAATTAGTGACTCCATGATTGGGTTATTTGATTTACTTGTCAGACTCTAGTACAGTGCACCGTGTGTGCCCAGGGCTTGTAAATCAAATGCTGCTGGTAGGCTTGCAGCACTGGTTGTGCCACCCACAGACGCAGCGTGTAAAATGTGTATCAGGCCTGCCATTGCAAGGCCTGTGTGCAGTCTGTGACTACCATGTCTACTTGGCAAATGCACCCACTTGCCACTCCCTAAAACTTCCCTTTTCTTCATATCAGACACCCCTAGGGTAGGCCCAAGGGAAGGGTGCATTGTAAGGGTAACTTAGGACATGCCCTGGTGTGTGTAGCATGTCCTAATAGTGAATTACAGCCATTTCCATTTGTTACTATTGCAGGGCTACCTGTGCTCCATAAGCCAGATTGGACAGTTTGATTATTACATCTTATAATCCTAACAGACTCAGGGAACATGGTAGGAATTCGAATTTAGTAGGCCTGAACTCAGAATGATAAAATACATCTTTTAGTAACGTTGGTTTTAACATTCTGTGTTTGAAAATACCACTTTTAGAACATAGGTATTTTCTTGCTGAACTATCCAAGCCTGCCTCTGCGAGGTTGTGTATTCCTTGTCTGGAGTTTGAGTGTCAGGGGCTGGGGGATTCCAATAGACAGGGTGGGTCAGCCCAGTGGCGAATAGAGAGATCTGCATCTAGATGGGAGGGTGGTGTTCCACCTGGGACCTGAATCGGGCTGTGCCTTCAGTCCACAATGGTGGCTACACCTCCTGTGGTGTGTCTGATGTCTGTGCCCTGCACTGTGAAAGGAGAGCAGGAGTCATGTCAACATAGTGCTCCAGGGCTGTGCCTTTCCTCCACAATGCTGGCTCCACCTCCTGTGGGGTGTTTGATTCTCTGCCCTGCACTGTGAAAGGAAAGAAGGAGTCATGTAAACAGAGTGCTCCAGAACTGGTTTGGACTAGTCAAAGACCCCTCTGCCCTCAGAGGACAAAGGATTTTGGGGTATAAGTATTGGTACCCAGACCCAAGAACTTTAGATCACTTCTGGGAACAAGACAAACCTTTTGCAAAGGAGAAGAACCAAGAAAGCTGCAGGAGTTTGGACTGCCCCTCTGCCAGTGTGCTGTTTGCTGGGTTGACCTGCAGTGGTTTCATTATTGCCAAGGAAAGGAGAAGGAACATTTAAAGAACTTTCATAATCTTACGGAATATTACTCGAAGAGCTTGAACTTGTGCTTGCCTCCTGCTGAAGTCTCAGGGACAAAAGACTTCACCTCGCGATCCCCTCAGAGTTTCCTTGCTGGGAATTCTGTCTACAAAAGCCTGCGTGTCGCTGGGAGCTGGAAGCGTGACGCATCGAGAGAAGGGTGTCGCAGTCACAGCAGTTGCCATTGCATCGCCGGAGAAGCGTGTCGCCGCCGCAGAGGTTGCCGCCGCATCACCATAAGAGCGTGCCTTCATCAAAGCTGTTACCCGGCGCAGCACCGGAGAAGCGTGTCACTGCCGCATGGTCGCATCGCAGGAGAAGCGTATTGCAGGGCCTGCCGCGTCTCCAAAGCTACAAAGTTCGCCGCACAGCTGCCGGGCGTGCCCGCATCGTCTTCACATTGTCGCATCAAGGGAGCCATCATATTGCATCGCACCCGGATTGTCGCATCGCATCAAGGCGCCATCTTGCGCATCGCAACCAGGCTGCAGGACGAGAATCTACGCATCATCTCCGCTCCGGTAAGGATCAAGACGCATCCCCTACTCTGTGCAAGCATTGAGGCACGATGCATCATCTCCCCCGGAGCACGTAACTGATGCATCTCCCACTCTGCGAGCCTTTTGTTTGTTTTGCGTTACACATCCAGGTACTTTTGTGAGAACTGTGTCGCATTTATCAACAACTTGAACTAAGTAACTTTTACCATCTTTAAGTACAGTATTGTTGATTTTTGTCATTTGTGGTCTTGTGTTAAGTCTATATAAAGAATACTTATTTTTATAAGACCTGTGTGGCGTCCATCTGTAGTGTTTTTACTGTATTACTGTGTATATTCACAAATGCTTAACACACTGCCTCTAAGATAAGCCTGTCTGCTCATGCCAAGCTACCAAGGGTGTGAGCTAGGAGTGTAATCCACTTGTCCTGACTTAGATGCAAGGGTCCCTATTTTGTCAAAGGTGTATACTATTGCAAACTAGAGACCCCCAGTTCTATCAGTCCTGGTATGAAAGTTAATCTTTTAGTGTTTGATGTTCAGGGTCTTCTTGTATCCAGGCTTGTTGATCCAGACTGGCTATCTGTTTCTTTAGGTTTTCAAGTAAGTCATCAGATGTTACCAGAGCAAATCCAATCCTGAGAAGGATGCCTTTTGGAGTATTCTTGGTGGTTCAACAAATAGGGCAAGGCTGGTCTCGGAAGGAAAATCAGATCGAGAGAGGGCATCAGCCTTGTCATTTTGCGGGCCTGGTATGTCCTTTATGATGAAGTTGTAATTGGAGAAGAAGAGAGACCAGCGTAGTTGTTGAGGTGTAAAGGCTTGTGCAGTGTTTAAGAATAGCAAGTTACAATGATCGCTATATGTTTCAATCATATGCTGGGCACCTAGCAAATAATGCTTCCACTCCTCCCTGACCCTTTTTCTTGCCAGTAGCTCTTTGTCTGTGATATTATAATTTATTTAGCATGGAGTTAGTTTCTTTGAGTAGTATGCCACAGGATGCGTTTGCACTGTTTTTGGATGTCCCTGGGACAGAACTCCTCCCAATGTGTACTGAGAAGCATCTGTTTTGACCACAAAAGGTAGTGGATGTCATAAAACAGGGCCTTGGTAAATAGGTCTTTTAGTGTTTAGAAGGCCTGCTCTGCTTCCGTAGTCCACGCACATGGAACGCCTTTCCGCAGCAAACGAGTGACTGATTGTATAATATTCAAGAAGTCTCTTATAAACCTTCTGTAGAAGTTGTCAAAACCCAGAAAGCTCTGCAGGGCCCTCCCATAGGTAGGTGCCTGGCTGGAGACAGCTGAAATCCCAGAAACCGGTCCTAGGAAGCTTGTTTCCGGTCCAGGGAAGGCATGGCTTGGCAGTTCGGGCTGGACTGTTCCCATGAGGCATAGGGTCAGACTGATTTGCATATAGCCATGTCTGAACTGGGGTGGCCGAGTGGGCTAAAGAACGATGATGGATCAAACCCAGATCTGTTGACTGGGTGTGAGTTTTTGATTGATTCAGATGTTCCGACCATCACCACCCCCTTTTGTACCGCTTTGTTTGCCATAAGTTGGCTGGGTATGCTCAGACATGAGTCCCTTGCCCGCTTTGCCACTGGATTCAAGCAAGCCTGGCTGAAGACAGCTGAAATGCCAGAAACCGGTCCTAGGAAGCTTGTTTCCGGTCCAGGGAAGGCATTGCTTGGCAGTTCGGGCTGGACTGTTCCCATGAGGCACAGGGTCAGACTAATTTGCATATGGCCATGTCTGAACTGGGGTGGCAGAGTGGGCTAAAGAACGGTGATGGATCAAACCCAGATCTGTTGACTGGGTGTGAGTGTTTCATTGGTTCAGATGCTCCGTCCATCACCACCCCCTTTTGTACCGCTTTCATTGAGTAATGGCTTGAAGTTTGCGTTCATCCATCTTTAGTCCTCTGATGTTAACGACGTACCCTAGGAATTCGATCTCGGTAACATGAAACAGGAATTTCTCTATCTTGGCATGTAAAGAATTGTGTACTGCCTTTACATTTCAAATGTGTTCTTCTATAGATGGGGAATAAATAAGGATGTCAGCAATATGTACAATGCAAAACACATCCAAGAGACTCCTTAACACATCATCCATGAAATACTGAAACGCTGCAGGCACAATGCACAAAGCAAAGGGCATTACCTGGTATTTAAATAGTCTAGATTTTGTTTGAAATGCCATTTTCCACTCATATCCTTGCTTCACCCACACCAAGTGATATGCTCCTCGGAGATCCAGCTTTGTAAACACCTTGCCTCCTTCAGCTGATCCAATAGCACCAGAACAAGGGATAGCGGATAGCGATTTTTTTATTGTTACTCTATTGATCGCCCTCTAGTCTATACAAGCCCTCAAATCACCCTCCATGTTTGGTGTAAAGAAGAGAGGGGAGGAAGCAGGGGATGATGAAGGTTGTATAAACCCTGAGGACAAATTCTCATCCAGGTATTGTCAGAGAGGTAATGTCTCTGGTTCCGTTAGAGCATATATCCGGCTGCAGGGAATAGCCGCACCAGGTGTCAAGTCGATCGTACAGTCGTATTCCCTATGGGGAGGGAATTGACTGGCTTCTTTTTACTGAATATAGGGCAGTATTGTGCACACTCCTCGGGTAGCGTGGTAACACAGCACACTAAAGTTTCGTTACACCCAGTAGACAGCAAATGAGCTTGCATTTCCATAGTATTCTGCTGGAACATTATTTCCCTAGTGCAGAGCTCAATACAGAAAGGAATCCATCGTGACAGTGTGGGCAGACCATTGCACGGACAAGTCATGATGTGTTTGCCGGGGCATCTCCAAAATGAGATGAAAATGGGGAGCATCTATCAGATTAAACTGGAACATTTCATGATGGTACTTACCCAATTGCATCATTAATGCTTGTGTGTGATAACATACTGGTCCAGACATCAATGCAGTACCATCAGCCACCTTCACAGGTTCTGAGGTGTTCTTCATGATGCATTGTACTCCTATTTCCTGGGCATACTTTTGAGCGATAAAATTGCCAGTGGCCCCTGAATTTATGTACATTCTGCTGCTTGCCTTTGGGTAACCAAATACATTTATGCAAGCCTACGATGTCTGGATGGTGTTAGCAATCACTGGAGAGATCTCAGGTTCTTTTGTTCTGGAACATGTGATATCTTTCTTGCATGAGTACTTCAGTTTTCCGATCCCTCAGTAGAATGAACCACCACCGATATTTTTCCCAGTGAGGTTTTCTCTGAGGATCTGGGTCTGGCCTTGCATTCCTTGATAAAGTGCCCGGCCTTGCCACAATACATGCATAGCTTTTGTCTAAGTCTTTTCTCTGTCTTCCAGACTAATTTGCATATGCTCGACTCCACAACTAAGTTGAGGGTTTTCTTCCACTACAGGTTTTGGACTGGGCATGAAATATCTGGGTTCTTTGCAGGATTTCTGCCCTTTTCTTTCTTGGAGTCTATGATCCAAATGCACAGTCAGTTCTATTAACTCATCACAGGAATGGGGCAAATGGACCACCTGAGCTAGGACATCCTTCAAATCCCCTCGCAAACCCTGGTAAAACAGTGATGTTCTTTTTCTGTGTGGCCAATCTGTCTCTACAAAGAGTCTATTGAATGTGGTGATGTATGTTATCAGATCTTGTAAGCCATGTTTAAGGGAGATTAGTTCCCTGTCTATTGATAGGAGATGTGCCTTCCTGTTGAAAAGTTTACGCATTTCTGAACATAAATCTGGGAAATGGTACAAGATAGTATCATCTCTTTTTACCAATGGTATCAACCAACTATCTGCATTCCCACCCAAATAAAATGTAACAAACGCTGTTTTGGCTTGGTCGTTCTGGAACACCGTGGGCTTACACAAAAAATGTAACTGACATTGACTAAGGAATATTCTGAATTTCTTTGGATCCCCAAAGAAATGTTTAGGGAGTGCTAATGGAATCTGTGTGGGTTGGATCACTTGGATAGAGGTTGGTCCTGCGGCAGACATATTGGAATGTGAGGCAGTGATATAGCCAGAACCCATTGCTTCCCCACCCTGTGCCTGTGCTGTTTGTCCTGTATCCGTACCTGGAGCATGCAAGGGAGAAGGCAGAGTCCAGTCTCTAAGATAAAACCCACTTTTGTTTTTGGAATTACCCTTTCTAGACAAACTCGTTATCTCTCTCCGTGCCGACCCCATTTCTTTTCACAATTCCTGGTTGTCCTTGCGGAAAGCATCAACCTCGATTGCAATGTAGTTATGGCTCATAGAACTGACGTAAGCCAGTGTTGGTATCCATCACTTGGGCTGTCTGTAATATGAGGGCTTTACAATCTGTCAGAAAGTCAGATGAAATACCACTAACCTGTAAACAGTGACCAGCAGGGGCGATGTACGAAGCCAGTTTCAACCAGTTCCCCCTATGGTATCTCCAGAGAGCGAGTGGTAAACAGCTTGTGAAAAAGGCACCACACAGGGGAAAGGGAGAATGGGATAAAATAATAATCTAGAGGCTGCTTGAAGATGACAGGTAGGCCTCATCGGTGGTTGCAAGGAGGAATCAGTTCCCATCTTCTGTGTGAAATCAGCCTTGTATGCGTGCTCTGTAGCAAGACAAAATAAAGACACCATGTACCAAAAGTCAAAATACCTCTAACCCTGTATCTCTAGTATGTGCTCTATCATTAGGAATGCACTTACAATCACCACCCTCCTGATTCATCCATGGAAAGTACTTCAAGACAAGGATATACTCATGAAACAAAAGTAATAACGAACTGAGCAAAGGAGGTTAGTCACAGGTTCATCTGACAACACAGTCTTCACTAGGCCTGGGCGAAGCACTATGCTATGCTCGCGTAGTTTGTGAAGTTTGAGCAACTTCGCACTATGCGAGCTGCACGTAGCACAGTGCAAACACGCGTAGCGTAGCGTCATTTTTTGCTTGCTCGTGGTCTTCAACGTCAAGTTGGAGACCACGAGCAAGCAAAATAACATTCTGGCAAGACTTTTTCCTTGTTCGCGATCAGCAACATCAAGTTAGCAACATCAAGTTGCCGATCGCGAGCGTGGAAAATAAACCTCCTTGTGAGATTCTCAACACTGGGAGGTCTGTTTTCTCATTGCGAGTGGTCGCCTATGCTCGCGATGAGAAACTACCAGTTCGCATTGAGAAAGCTGTCGCTCGATGAAAAATCTCCTCGAGCGGCAGAAAACTACAGCTCGCACTGTGCAAGATTCTGTTTTCAATGATTGCACAGTGCCGAATGCTTGTCCGCACTGTGCAATCATTGAAAACGGCATCTTGCACAATGCAAACATGCTACTATGCAGTTCGCGTAGTGCTACGCGTAACTCACGTAGTGCGAAGTGCACTTCGCGTAGCTTCTCGAAGCGCTACTTTGCAAACTACGCCCACATAACCAAAATCCAAAAAGCAAGCACCACAATGTACTTAGCTGTCCGTTGAATCACGTTGCAGCTGTGCTTCATCTCGTCCTGTTAGAGACACGTGAAATACGAGAACTGCTGGGCTCTTCTCCTCAGTAACCTCGGTGATAACACCCATTCCAAAATGTGTTATCCCCAAAACTGGCTCGAATACCTTCCCTGGTGACAGGAATGCTGAAGCGGGAGGGTACGGCCATCGTACTCCACAAAGGCAGTCGGAGTCGTCCAACCTAGGTTGCCACTGACTCACCCTTCCGCAGGGGAAGGCGTTAATGCTGGAGAAGCAGGAAGACTCCCACCGGCACCTTTTTCCACAGCTGGAAAAGTATAGGCGAAAAGAGAAGGAATGCTCGCTCTCCTGTGAGCGTAACGAACGTCGTCAAAGGAAGCCAAAGGGGGAACAGAAAATGTTCGGATAATCCAACTCCTACTTGGATTGTCAAGCACTGGACGATCCGAGGGCGGGCTATATAAGGCCTTGCTATTGATTGGGTGACACCGTTGAAGGCTGTTACTGGGGTGTTCTGGGAATAGAAGTCCCTTCCCATTAACTGAAGGTTTTAATTCATGCCACACTCGGTTCCCAGTCATTCAGTGGTATACTGTTGTTATGTGTAATATTTTCTTGGTGTGCCTACTCTGTTCTGATCCCCCTCCCGATGTTTTTGTACACAGTCATGACAGTAGCATCATTAGAGCTCAATCCCTGTTTAATAGTTGAGTCCTCAGTAGCCTGAGCATTTCTTATTTTAAGGCCAGCTACCTTCTTCTTTTTAAATTGAGGTTTAGATTTTGGTTTATCCTCTTGTTTGATAATGTAATCGGAAGTGCGATGTGCGTCTCTGGTCTTGGATCGCTCTTCTGATCTGCGTTCTGACCGTCCTTCCGGCTCTGAGTTTTTTGATGAACCCTAAAAGGAACAATAGGAACGTGTATCAGTATCCGGATACCTGTCAGGTTTCTAATGTTATCATGGTTCCTAAGGTTGTATTTTCTATCAGAGGGCTCCTGTTGAGGTGACCAACCCCATAATTCTGATGTTTTCTGCTTATTATTTTTTGTTTCTTTGTTATCCCATTTTATTTAAGAATAATCGGGTGCTTGCTTTGAGTTGTCCTTTTCAGGATTAACCGTTAATTGTGGTTTCACAGGTCTAGCGCCAAAATGGTCTCTACCCAGCTAACCATAGGTCTCTTCGATATTTTAAGGTAGTTTTAGTTCCTGTTGTGCAGGAGTGCACTCCCTTAGACATTGGCGTATAGCCACCACTGCTGCCTCCATGTTAGAAATGGGGGTCTCTAGTTGGCAATGGGTTGCACCTTTGTCCAAATAGGGACCCTTCCTTCTAGTCAGCATAAGGGAGATACACTACTGAAATAGAGCCTGCTCACCACCTTGGTAGCTTGGCACGAGCAGTCAGGCTTATCTCAGAGGCAGTGTGTAAAGCATTTGCATATAACCAATACTAATACAGTGAAAATACTACAAAAGGACACCACACCAGTTGTCTAAAAGTAACCAATATTTTATCTGTGCAAACAAGACCAAAAACAATAGAAAATCCACCATACAGTTCTCAGAAATCTCAACAATTAAAAATAGACACAAAATACAGTTCCTTGAAGTCGATAGCTCTGTCCGGGGCTATCACGGCATTGAGGACAACAAATGCAAACAGTTCTGGCTAACGGATGTGTCGCGGGCCAGCTACGGTGTCGGGAAGACCCGCAAAACAGTACCTTTAGAAATGCAGGGCGTCAGCGATCTCTTGTTGAGCTCCAAAAAGCTGGCCTCTGCAGATGTCGGTTCAGAAGGTCAGTGCAGGAGTCGACGGGCCCTTGAAGTCGACACACGTTGCAGATCAAACTCCTCGCGGTTTCAGTTGGGAGTGCTGGCATCTGCAGGTGTAGGGGCTGTGGTACAAATTGCAGAGGTTTGGCATGTGGTGCCCTCAGGTTGTGGTGCTGACAGCTGGTTGGTGACGGTCATCCAGCAGTGTCTGTGAGACCAGGGCTGCAGTGTGAAGTGATGCAGTGCTTATGGTGGTGCTGGCAGGTCACGGTACATGCAGCATCGTCATCGTTGCTGAAGCGCTGTCGTTGGCCGACAAACTGGAGTCGATAGTGGCACTTTCGGTAGGCCATGGCTGCGGTGCGGGATGAGAATGGTGTGTCATGTAACTTACAAGCGATGCCCTTGAACCACGGTGCAAACAGTGGTGTTGATGTTGGTGTAGAGCATCATCGTCATTGATACCAGGGCAGCGGTGTGAAGCGAGGCGGTGCAGAGTGAGGTGCCCACAGGTCACGGTGCAAGCAGCGGCTCGGTGGCGGCGGCGGGTGGCAACGTCTGTGAGACCAGGGTTGAAGTGCAAAGTGCAGCGGAGCCCTCTGCTGTGCCTTCAGGGCACAGAGTCAACAGTGGCATCATTGAAGACGTTTGGTTGCTTTTGCATCTGTTGCAACACAAAACACACAGTTCCCAGTGCTGGGAGCAGATGAACTCTTTGCTGTTCCTGAGACTTGTTGAACAGGGGGGAAGCTCTACCTCAAATCCTTGGAGAAACTCACACAAATAAGGTGCAGAAAGTTTAGTCCAGTCCTTTCACTGCTCAGCACAGAAGCAGCCACTGCAGGCCAACACAGCAAAGCACATAGCAAAGTGGTAGTTCCTCCTCACAGCTTCTCCAGCTCTTCTTCTTGGCAGTCTTCTTGGTCGCAAAAGAGTTCTAAAGTTCTGGGGTCTGGGCTCTAATATTTATACTGCATTTATCTTTGTTCTCTGGAGCAGAGGGTGTCTTTGCCCACCTCAAACCAGTTTGGTCCGGCCCAGCTTCCCGGCAGGAGGTAGAGACAGCATTGTCCAAGGCTGACCAGGCCTATTCAGGTACATAGAAATCTCCTCCCTCTCCTCTAAATGCAGCCCAGGTCTACTCAGCCCAGCCCTGATCATCCCAGGAGAGAAGGACACACCTCGACCCCCCCTGTGGCTGTCTGAAGAGAATGCACATCCCCAGCCCCTGTCACTCAAAAGCCAGACAGTCAAACCACAACCCAGTAGAGACACACAAGATGGCTAAGCAACAAAATACCTACTTTTTAAAATTGGTATTTTCAAACACAGGTATACAAAACTCAATCTCTCTATCTTGTCACAATGGGAGGATATACTTGTAAAATGTTGCAGAGTATTCCCTAATTTATCCTATGGGACAGATAGCTTTTCCACAGTGAAAAATGAAATAGACTGTATTTCACTATCAGGTGATGTCACACAAACCAGTACATGTCCTACCTTTCAAATACACTGCAGCCTGCCCATAGTGGTACCTTGGGCCTACCTTTTTTTTTTTTTACCTTATGTGTGACTCACATGTAATAAAAGGGAAGCTTAGGACTTGGAACAGTGGTCGAAGTGGGTACAAAAAAGTAGGGGAACTGTGGGCAGACAGTCCGAGGGTAGTGATAACCCAAGGGTTAGATCAGTGGGCGGAGTCAGAGGCGTGGTCAGAATGTGCAAAACATCCCAATTTTTAGTATTTGTTTGGCAGTTCACTGACCAGTTACAGCTTATTGTGTTATTTAATTCAACCAATGGATACACTTGTTCCTTTAGATTTAATATGAGTCATTGGCATGTAAATACATTCACAAAGTGGGATATATTTCCAATCACACAATGTCCAAAATATGCTTAAAAGTGGAATCACAAGCCATTTGTCTCCGAGCCATACAGTTTCTGTCATCAGCACTTCTCCTCCCTTCTTACACAAGAGCAGTTCAAACATGAATGGCAAAATATCCTAGTTTGCAAATGTTTTCTATATAATTATGGCTCTGCCATATTTGCCACATAATATATCATCCACTGCATAATCTTACAGTTTTAACTAATCATTTTTGTAGCTCAAACGGATAAAAAGTTACAAAAAAATATGACTTGTGTTTCTGCAAAGGTTGACTGATCACCTTTCTCACTGCTGCATTTGTATGTTACACTGGTACTAATGAGGCATAATCTTTGCAGAGACTTAACATGTGTAAAAATGTCAAAATAATAAAGTATAAGAAAATATATTGCATTATGCTGTAGACTTTTTTTGCTGCATAATTTAGTCAACACTGTTGCATAATTCCAGTGGCCCCAGTGTAGGTAGCACATGTTAAAATTGCTTGTGCATGAAGCAGAGAGACTGTGAAGTTTGCAAACTTAGTTTTGTGTGCGTGCAAATCCTGCATTGCCGATCCATGGTGAGTTGCAGCTACTACTGCTGAAACAAGGCCAATGGAGGTACCAGTGGGTGAGGCGGACTGGCCTCGAGGGCAGAGCCGGCTTTAGTGCTGGTGGCGCCCTGTGCAACAATGTTTGTTGGTGCCTCCCAATGACCACCTACGCCTCAGACTCCCTCACTTACATGCTTGAAGAGTTCCCCAAAGGCTCCACAACCACAAACTTTCTCAGATGCATTTAATTTAATACCAGTGTACGGTGTCAGAGCACTTTACATCACACACATACTAGTAGGCAGTATAGTTTAATAGCTCACAGTTCTATGTTAGGATTTTAACTTATAAACTGCAAGTAACAAAAGGATCTCTCTGACAAAAGCAGTAACCACCTCACCTAGTTACCATTATGTGCACTTTGCGATCTGCATGGTACATATTCTTTGCAGCAGGCACATTAACCCTCTGCACTACCTTTCCAGAAGTCAACCCTTCCACTAGACAAAACTCCAATCTCTTTCTGGGAAGAACATTAATCTCCAGAGCTATCTTGACATTTTTATTGTTGCTGAAAATTGCTGGAGGCCAGGAAGGAGGCAGCAAGTTTTTTTAAAACCATAATATACTTGCAAACACTACGCCCCCACCCGAAATAGGTGCCGGTGCGGTCATACCGTTCGCACCGCACTAGCCTGATCAAGGTTCCCGTGACCTCAGTGACAGAGTCACAGTGACTGGATCACTGTTGCTCTAGGGTGTGCTGCTTCGTAGGCCTGCCTGCAAGACAGTAGATGAATGTCAGTATTGATTGTGGTGGACAAGCCTTCAAGGTTAAACCACACTTCCCACCATAAGGGTTCATTTGCTGGTGCTAAGACACCAGGGCTTCTAAGGTCTAGCAGGGCCTTCTAAGGTCTAGCATGTGAATATGCTCCTTCAGGAAAGTGGTCTGGTGGACTGGTCATGAAGGCTGAACCTTGATTCCCCAGTTACAAATTCAGCAGCTCTGGCCATAGTGCTACATCCTCTCCCCCACTGAACACCATACTGCCCCACTGAGAGAAACTCACACTGCCTTTAGCTACAACCTAATTGTGCCCCGCTATAAACACCTGGATGTGGCTCAATTCAAAGTACACACAGGAAAACAGTAATATACTGCCTAAAAAAAATCCCGGAAAAAGCGAACACTCATATGTTATGTTATGTTAAAAATATTTATTCAGCGCACGGACACCAAACGGTTTCATGGCGCTAGAGACAGCAGGGAAAAGGAGCATGCGGAATTACACAGAGGCCTGCCGGAAGAGGTAAGTTTTGAGTGAACATCTAAAAAGAGTGTAACTGGAAGAGAATCTGAGTTCACTCGGAAGTGTGTTCCAAAGTCTGGGGGCCAGAAACGCAAAATGGAGGCCACCATGTGTTTTGCGTTTGACTGTGGGGGTGATAAGAAGGTTGTGATGGGTGGAGCGCAGGTCACGAGAAGGAGCGTACCGGCAGATTCTGGAGGCAACAAAAGCAGGACCTTGATCATGTAACTCCTTGAAAATGGTGCAGCCAAGTTTGAAGACACACCGCTTGGCCACCGACAGCCAATGAAGTTTCTTTAGTAGCGGGGTGATATGCATATGTTTGGGCTGACGGAAGATTACCCTGGCTGCCTGATTTTGCACAAGCTGCAAGCGGCGCAACTGGTAGGCAGGAATGCCAGCGTAAAGAGCGTTGGCGTAGTCAATGCGAGATGTAATCAAGGCGATAACGACCAGCGTGAGGGCCTCCATAGACAGAAACCTGCAGATTTTACGGATACTGCGAAGATGGAAAAAGCAGGCCGAGGTGACAGCGGTAATCTGAGGTTTCATTGAAAGGTCTTTGCAAATGATAACGCCAAGGCTCTTCACAGAGTCAGCTGGAAGGGGGGGGGGGTGCCCAGAGAAGATGGCCAGAAACTGGCATTCCAGGCGTTAGCAAGGCCCCTGGTTAATACAAGTTCAGTTTTATCAGGATTTAACTTCAGCTGGCTATAATACATCCACTCGCTAATGGAGAGCATGGTAGATTGAAAATCAGTGCGGGATGTGGGGGTGGATTCAAGATTAAAAACCAGCTGGAGGTCATCCGCGTAGTTAAAGATGGTAACTGGGCTATTACGGAGGGAAACGATCAGGGGCTGCATATGGAGATTGAACAGAAGGGGTGATAAGGCAGAGCCCTGGGGGACACCACAGGTCAGACTGGAACGGGTGCTACAAAGGTAGACAAGTGGACCGCCTGAGTACGCCGATGTAAAAATGATCGGATCCAATCAAGGGCCCGACCCTGGACACCGGCGTTATTGACACGGTTGATCAGCAGATTGTGATCGACCGCGTCAAAGGCCGCAGAGAGGTCCAGTAGCACGAGTGCCTGGGACATGTTATTATCAGCACCCTTTCTGAGCTCATCCATCACCGCTAGAATGACCGTTTCGGTGGAATGGGCTGGCCTGAAGCCCGCCTGCTGAGGGTCAAGGAACCCAGAGTTCTCAATGAAGGAACTAAGACAGTTGGTAACATGAGTCTCCAGGATTTTGCCTAGGTAAGGAAGCAGGGAGATGGGGCGAAAATTGGCCAGAACCAAAGGATCAGCGTTGGACTTTTTCAAGATGGGGACCACAGCTGCGTGTTTAAAGGAATCGGGGACAATACCTAAGGGTAGGGATTCGTTAAGAAGTGTAAGTGGGGGATCAGGGCAAGCAAGAAAGGCTGCTTTGAGTATCTGTGGAGGGCAGCAGTCATTAGACGAGCCTGAGCTCACTTTATTTAATAGAGCCACAAAGTCACTGCTAGTGATGGGAGGAAAAGCATCAAGTGTGGATGAATTCTGAGAGGGAGGGATCGGGACAAAGGGAGAGGAAGGGCTAGGGATGGTATTTTTTATAGTGATGATTTTGTCGATAAAATATGAATTAAGAGAGTCACATAGTGATTGTGAGGGAACGACTTGAGGAGTTACCCTATCGGGCAGTGTGAGCTCATTTACAATGGAGAAAATATCTTTTGCCTTGGATGCCGAGTTTAGGACTTTTTGGGCGAAGTAAAGCTTTTTCGCCTGGAGAATAGAGTTTTTATACAGTTTTAATAGCGCAACATATTCGGATTTTGCTTCAGGTGAATAGGTGCGGCGCCAGCGGCGCTCAGCTTGGCGAAGTGTCAGTTTATCCTTTTTTAGTTGGTCGGTAAACCAAAGTTGGGCGTCATGAGGGTGTTTGGACTTAATCTTTTTCAGGGGGCCACCTTATCACTGGCTGCTTTGAGCCAGGAATCAAGACAGGAGGCCAGGGCGGTGACAGAAACCTGATTGCAAGGGACAGAGGCGGCCAATAATGAATGGAAATCATCTAAGTTAGCACGTTTCCAATTACGGGCCATGATGTAGGCAGAGGGGGTCAAAGGGATAAAGGGGATATAAGCTAATGCAAAAGAGTTGAAAAAATGATCGGACCAGGGACAGGGGTAGATGGAGGGAGGGGTGATATCGATATTGGAAGTCCAGACTTGGTCGAGAGTGTGACCCTTAATATGTGTAGGGACATGGATATGTTGGGAAAAGTTCAGACCCAGCAGAAGATCAGAAAATTCAACCGATAGAGTACTCTCGCGGGTGTCTGAGGGCCAATAATTAAAATCCCCCATAATGATGACCCTGGCATGATTAATTGCCAGCTGAGAAATAAAGTCTCCGAATAACTGAGGAAAGAGGGGCATAGGTTCAGGTGGGCGATAGAACAGAACCAAGACAAGGGAGGATCTAGCAGAGGAGAGTTTCAGGATGAGGCTGTCGACCCTGGGGAGAGAGACCTCTTCCAGGATCGTGAACTTAAGTCGAAAGTGAATAATGGCTGCGACCCCACCGCCCGCTCTGCCATGCGGTCTGTCAGAGTGCAGGATGTAGTAGCCAGAGGGAATGTCAGCAAGGATATCGGGGCTGGAATCTACAGACAGCCACGTTTCTGATAGAAGGAGAATGTCAATAGTATTTGTGTTAAGGAGCTGAAAGATCTCGAGTTGGTGCTTGACCAATGACCTGGTGTTCAGGGAGGTGATCGCAAGAGTGTCAGGATTTAAAGATGTAGGTTCCGAGGGCAACATAGGGAATGTAAGATTAAGTAAAGCATGTGAAATGTAAGCAGAAATAACATGATTACCTTAACACTTTCTCACTCACTATTTAGAAAGAAATCAGTGAGTGCTTTTACCTGAAAAGATAAGGACATGACTACAGGACCCAGAAAGGACCTGTTTCAATGTCCATTGCTTATATCCTACAAAACGTAAGCAGTCTGGTTTTAAAACATCACTTCTATAAACACAGAGCCATGGTACACATTTTGTTTTCCAATCCACCAATCAACCAGGTATTGCAGTGCCTCCAGTAATGGTGCACTTTCCCACCTGGGAAAAAAATATTTTTCAAAGAAAGACAAGAAAACAAAAGTAGCGCTTCACTGGCAAACTCTTGAAAGTGAGGCTGATGTGTTTGGGTGTGAATAAAATCAATCTGGCCACTTTGCAACCACTCTGTCTTGTTTTCTTTAGTTATGTATTTATTTTCATACTTTAAACCTTTTATTTCTCTCTGTCTGCACTTTGGAATAGTAAAATGTGAGAAAAATTGGGCATTTCCATCAAAAGTATTTTTTTCTTTCTGTGATCCATTTCACAGGAAGGCAAATAAATGAAAGAAGGAAAGAGAGGTTGTGAACCGTTTCTTCAAGTCACAGTTTTCAGTAGGTGAAGAGGGGCTGCTAGACAGAAAGAGAGGGGATAAGAGGAAGAGAGAGGGGGAGGAGGGCAGCTGCCAGCGCAGAGCAGAAGTGGATATTGTCAGTGTCTTCTCTAGGCAGGAAATAGAAAGAGTGATTTTCCTTCTCTGCCAGTCCCACCTGTCCCGAATGGCCACGAAAGCAGAGCCTTATCTAAAGGCCTTGTCTATTACTGCCGTCCTGGGACATGGTTTTGAAAAGAAAAAGTAGAGGAACTGAATCTTTTCAATAAGAGATGTAGGGGCACGCCGTGCCCTGCAGATCCCTCCCACTTCGACCACTGGCTTGGCAAGTGGGTGCATGGCAGTAAAAACTGCATGTAGACACTGCAGTGGCAGGTCGGAGAACCCTTTGAAAGGCTGCTCATGTGGATGGCACAATCAGTGCTGCAGGCACACTAGCAGCATTTGATTTACAGGCCCTGGCACTCTCAGTGCACTTTACTAGGGATCAGTAAATCAAATAAGGCAATCATGGAAACACCAATCCATAGTACAATTTACCACAGGAGCACTTGCACTTTAACACTGGACAGCAGTGAGAAAGTGTGCAGAGACACTAAACCAGCAAAACTAGAGTCAAAACCAGGAGGTCAGAAAGCAAAAAGACAGGAGAAACACACCAAAAGATGCCAGGTCTAACACTCCCCTTTAATGCTGGCTAAAATAATTGTAGAAACCGAAGCAAAATTGCCTATTAATTTCATCCTGAAGTCCAGGGCAGGCTCTGCCCTGTACTCATTCTGTATTTGTTGCAATACTTCTGGAATTACTGCAATTAAGGGGGGGTAGCATGAGTTCTGGTATAAACAGCAGCAAAAACCGTACCCCAAGTAGTAAAATCCTCTATCGGAGAGCTATCTCCATTTGCAAGCAAATAGTCAGTATTCTGTGTTTCTTCTTGCAGGCCTGTGTGGGGAAACACTGCCTCAAGCCTTGCTATTTTCTGTGCTGTCCAGAATGCCATTTGCTCACGTTTAGTGGGCATTCTTCCCATACTCGCGTTCAGCATTTGTGAGGTGATTTTTGTTGAGGTCCATTGTAGTTGACCAGCTTGAGTAACCCTTGTAGGTTGCATTGTAAGTGTTCGCATTACGAACTGTGTAAGATTTCTGTATAGCTTTATTATTTAATGTAAGGTGGACGTAAGTCTGCTGCTGGAAATGTATCAATCTCTGTAAGTGGTGTGTATGCAGCTAGGACCAGG
This sequence comes from Lissotriton helveticus, assembly GCF_964261635.1. Classification (NCBI taxonomy): domain Eukaryota; kingdom Metazoa; phylum Chordata; class Amphibia; order Caudata; family Salamandridae; genus Lissotriton; species Lissotriton helveticus. The sequence continues at coordinate 876,988,636 of NC_136071.1, read as the reverse complement.
CAAGTCGCTCCGTCTCCGCTGAGCAGACCGAGTCTCACATTTTTTCTGCAGTATGGCGGAGGGCTCCTTTAAATCAATTTATATGCTCTTGGGACATTAATGGGACTTCTATATCCTCGTACAAAGAGTGTTCTTCAGGTATCTCATCTGTAATATAAGTATGAAATATGTGTGTTTGTGCGTCTGCAGGTGGGTTATTTAACCCAATAGTAGAAGACCTCTGTCCTGTACGCCTCGTGTGCCTCAATCACAAAAGTAGAAGATACACAGGTGATGGACAGAATGCAGAGCAAATCAAACATTCACCCCAGTCAATAGGTATGGGTTAAATCCATCATCCTTTTGCTCACCACGCCTCCCCAGTTTAGACCCAGCCATATGCAAATCAGTCTTGACCCTGTGCCTCATGGGAACAGTCCTGTCCAGTCCAAACTGCCATGCCAGGTCGTCCCTGGCATGGAAAGAAGAGTTCTGGGACCGGTTTCGGGGCATCAACCCACATCAGCCAGGTTAGCTTGAATCCAGTGGCAGAGTTAGCCCAGGACCCACGTCTGGGCATGCCCGGCATACTTAGGGAGAGAAAACAAAAGACACACAGAATGCAGAGAAAATCAAACATTCACCCCATTCAAAAGATCTGGGTTAAATCCATTGTTCTTTTGCTCAACATGCCACCCCAGTTAAGACCCAGCCATATGCAAATCATTCTTGACCCTGTTCCTCGTGGGAACAGTCCAGCCCGAACTGCTAAGCAAGGTCCTCCCTGGACCGGTTTCGGGGCACCATCCCACATGAGCCAGGCTAGCTTGAATGCAGTGGCACAGTTAGGCCAGGACGCACATCTGGGCATACCCGGCGCACTTAGGGCGAGTAAGCAAAAGACACACAGATGATGGACAGAATGCAGAGCAAATCAAACATTCACCCCATTCTGTAGATCTGGGTTAAATCCATCTTTCTTTTGCTCACCATGGCACCCCAGTTTACACCCATCCTTATGCAAATTAGTCTTGACCCTGTGCCTCATGGGAACTGGCAAGCCCAAACTGCCAAGCCAGGTCCTCTCTGGACGTGAAAGAAGCATCCTGGGACCAGTTTTGGGTCATCACCCCGCATCAGCCAGTGTAGCTTGAATCCAGTGACACAGTGAGCTTGTGACCCACGTCTGGGCATACCTGGCGCACTTAGGGCGAGTAAGCAAAAAACACACAGATGATGGACAGAATTCAGAGCAAATCAAACATTCACCCTGCGTCAGTAGATCTGGGTTAAAACCATCCTTCTTTTGATCAGCATGTCATCCCAGTTTAGACCCAGCCATATGCAAATCAGTCTTGAGTCTTGACCCTGTGCCTTATGGGAACAGTCCAGTCCGAACTGCCAAGCCAGGTCCTCCCTGGACCAGAAACAAGCATCCTGGGACTGTTTCAGGGCATCAGCCCTCATCAGCCAGGCTAGCTTGAGTCCAGTGGCACAGTGAGCCCGGGACAAACATGTGTCTCTTTCAATTACGAAGGTAATTGTCCCACCTAATGATGAGAGACAATAATCTGCTAATTTTATAATAAGTGCATTTCTGCAATTTTCTGAAATATTTAGAGCTCCTTCAAGCTCTTCTTCCTCTCCATTTGCAGCACCGTCTGGGAAAGACATTGCGGAAGAAACTGGTAAGACTAAGAGATAAGGTTTTTTACAATGTATGAACTATAATCCTTCAAGCTTGAACAAACCTACGTCCAATACATAGGTTATGCCTACTATTTTTTCCTCCCCACTCCAGACGTCTCTGGGTAACAGTGAGTAGGGGTCTTTGAGGAAACACGACTGAACTACTCAGATTTGACCATTAAATAAGAACCAAGCCAACATTGGGCGCCATGTTGTGTAGTTCCTATAAATCTGCGCTTTTAGACAACATAAACTAAGAGATTGGTGTCCAGACTGATTCCAGATACCCCCAAAGGATATGTTAGTCTTTAGAACAGCTAGCTCACAGTGCCACTATAAGCCTACTAACCTTACCAAGGAGCAAATAGTTTCTGGTAACTATCGAGCGTGACAACCCTTGATCTTGCAGAGATCGTGAAAACAGTACAGGACTTTTTGCCCAGTCACTCATGCTCACTTTGTCTCAGAGAAATATACAGAATAACCAATGGGGACATTTTCAATAAGTATTTATTGAACCAGTGTCATTCTAGTATAAAATACCTGTGCTGTGACAACTATTAGACAGAAGCAGATATATACGATTGAATGCACTGACAGAGTAAATAAAAGGTAGAATTATACTATGGTGCTAAACAGTGAATATATGCAGGCATATAGATACATGACAATAATCAAGCAGACTCCTTAGATGCTAACCCTATGTAGGTGTACATACGTGTACCTAGTATGTATGTGTGTGTAAGTCAAGAATTCCCTAGGAAACATAGGAGAGAACGAAGGACCCCGTCTAGGTCTCAAGTTGGTCACCTCTCAAAGGATGTCATACCACTGCGAGCTGGAGTTTCTGTATGCAGGAATTTCAGCGTCTTGTGTTAGCATGGACGTTTCTCATCTGGTTGTCCAGTGAAGATGTGCTTCTTTTATACCCAAAACGTACCCTCAGGGGTTCTATCTAGATGTGTAATGGTACAGCAAGCCTGTCGTTCAAGGATGCCGATAGAGGTGACTTTTGTAGAGTTATTGTACAGAAGATGGTAACCCTGCTTTGTATGTCTTATGTAGGGTATTAAGATATGATACTAAGAATCCTCATGCATAATTAATAAGGCTAATTTTGGGAGAAAACTACACAACATTTATCTGGCACGTAACTAGGCAAAAGGTAGTGCCAAAGCTGTTATGTAGAGCAAGGTAGGACAAATGTAGGTAAAAGGTCATGCAGCTACCTAGGCCTATATTTGGGTACATTGGGGCTCATAACAATTATATTCAGTAGTGAGACACTCCCACAGTAAAGGACAAGGTTAAAAATTCCCAACCCACTCCTGAGATGTAGGAAAGTGGGAACCCATGTGGAAAGAAACCTTTGAGAAGGGTGAGTGCTTTGGCTGCCAGCTGCTAGGGCAGAGAAGTGGGAACGCCTAAAGCCTCAGACCGCAAGTAATTACTGGTGGGCACTCCAGTGAAGTAACAAGTACAGCTTTGGGAAGGATTATGCAGAGGCGGCCTTAATAGCCTTTAAGTGGGAAGTGAACCCAGAAGGTAAGCAAGTGATCCCTGAGGTTGGTAAGAAATTACTACCAAAGGAACACAGTGAATTAGATCCTTGTCACTGCATTGAGCGAGACAGGTGCCAGCCAGCCCTCGGCGTTGGAAAGGGTGGTTTCCGCAGGACAGCATGGTGGGGATCTGTCAGCTTTGTGGCCTTGGTATCCCTGTGGCCTTGGTACCCCTAGAATGGGCAGGGGTACTTGCCTAGAGCTGTGAAGTTGTCAGTCCTGATCTACACCTGGACTGCATCCCTGGCAGGGAGCTCCCACAGATAAAAAAAAGAGGTAGGTGGGGTGGCTGCCAAACACACAGGTTTATGGAAGTAATGTCTCTAAATGAAAGGTACAGAGATCCTGGAGAAGAGGAAAGGGTTGGAGGAGGAGGTCACCCATAGTGGGAGGACTAGACATCCTGGGTTTATAGCTTGCTCATATATGACTTACTCTTGTTCCAAGGTACTTTTAGGGAATAAGAAATTGTTTATTTAAAAATTTGCTAGAAATGTTTTAATAGAACAGATCTTTTTGCAATTGAGCGTTTCACAGGAAAAAGAAACAGTATGACCAATTGAGATGGTGTATGTAAAATAGGATTACAGTGACATTAATCTTTAAAAAACAGTTTGAATAGATGCATTTTCAAGTTTTTTCTGGGAGGAGAGTAGGTTGGGTTTAAGTCTGAGATTCTACGGTGTGTGGTTCCAGAGCCTTAGTTCTTGAAACTAAGGGCCTGATTATGCGTTTGGCGGTCTTGGAGCTAGCCGCCATGCCCCGCCTTACTCCAGGACCACCAAATCCGTAGTCAGACTGCCCGCCTGAATAAGGGTTTTCTCCTGGTCGGATGGGGGGTGTTTTGGAATTCCGAATACGGTTCCAATTGAAAAGGCACCTCAATGGTAATGCCAAAGCCAGTTCCTGCATGGAATGGACTGTGAAGTTCATGCTGTGCAGAAAAGGGGGTGCATGCAGACAGGAGGCACACCATTTGCCCCCCTACATGCATCCCACGGCCCTGAGGCAACAGGGTGCCATGTAGGGACCCCTAAGTCTCCTCACCACTGCAAAATTAATGGTAGGCTCACATCCATTGAAAGTGAGGCGGTCAGGAAACTCCTAATATGCTTGGCAGTGCCGCAGTGGCCCTGTCAAGAATATAATGGCCTCTGAACTCCACACCACCACCACAGGATCCATGATCCCCAGCGGTGCAGGCAGTCCTGTGGCAGTCCTAACGCCATATTCGTAATACGGCTGGCGGACCTCCAGTCTGGCAGTCCATGAGTTCAGCGATCCATTGTAATCAGCTACTAGGGCTTATTTTTTTGGTTTTTTATTTTTCATTTTCTAGATTTCTAGGATTAGGTACAATTTTCTTCTGGTTTTTTTCCCTCCTGTGATTTGGAGTTTACCTGTCAAATAGCCACACACACACACACAGATGTAAGGCTTTGTGAGTATTGCAAACCATTTTGAAGTGAATTTTGGAACTGAGGGGAGGATTGTAGAGGTCTTTCATGATGGGGTAACACAGTTTTACTTCCTGACACCTTTGGCAAGGAAGGCAGCTAAGTCAATGATAACTTTGAGTCAGACAACGCAAGTCTTTGAGAGGTTCTCTTAGAACATTGCTGTCATCAAGGTGTGGTATTACCAAGGCCTAAACTCTTAGAACTATAATATATTTTCACCTTTTAACCCAAATTTGACCAATCATTGAACTATTAGCATGCCTACAACGTGCACCATAAATAACGTAAATATAAGATCATCATATATGATAATTGAACAAGATGCTTAAAGGTTACACTTTAATCTTACATTAACAGATTGGGAGGAAAATCACTTTATTGAAACATTATTTATTTTTAAGATGCGCTAATTATAGTAGATGTTGGGAGAAATTGGGTTACTGGAGGAAACCCCACTCAAGCAGCAACCTAAGTTCTTGTCAGGCCGAAGCTCAAGCAAACCCCAAATTAGCATGTGCTTAACCCTCTGGTAGCTTGGCACAAATGCAGCAAGGTACAACTTAGAGACAGTGTGCAAGGTATGTATGCAGCACACTAACAGCAATGAAGTGAAAACACAACACCAGAAAAATCCCACACCAATTGAGGAAAATAGAGTACGGTACATTTTAATAAATTATTTGACACCCAAACAGTAAAAAAACCTATTAGTAGAACTGGACTTATGCCATTTTAAATAGTAAGTAGAAATAGTACTTAAAGGCACAAATCACCAACTCTGATTATCTGATTGAACCGGACCGGGACAAAGTAACAAGTTCAGGCTGACCACGATGGAGTGAGACCCGGCTACAGGGTCCAGCTTAGGCCCGCTGAATACAAAGGGGCCGATTACGATGGCGGGAGGTCTGCCACCGCCGGGCCGGTGCTGAGGACCGCCGGCCAGGCGGTGGCGGGCTCACCCTGAATATTCCCACTGCCAAATAAGGATGGCGGTGGGAATGGGAAAGGTAAAGCGGTGGACGGAAAGACCGACCGCCGCGGTCCCACAAGGCGGTCCTTTTCCACCCGCCTTGCGGGACAAGGTACTATGGGGCAATGGCGGCGGTGCCGTGCAGGCACCACCATGAGCATTTGCATGCCTTTCTTTTTGGGCAGAGATTCTGCCGCAAAAAGACAGGCGGTAAATGCCTTTGGGGGCCCGTTGCGGGCCCCCGGGGGGTTGGAGGAGGGGTGGGGTGCTCCACGTGGGGGGTACCTATGGTACACCCCTACATATGCATATACAAGGTGGTAGGCACCGTTGTACATACATATGCACAACATGTATTTTTACATTGTGGCGGGTGCTGCCCCCCGCCACAATGTAAAAATACAGGATGCGCCCGCCAGTATGGTGGGCGCATCCCAATTCGTATAGGGGGACCGCTGCACCTATGGCGGACGGGCGGTCCCTTTTGCAAGATCCTGCGTTGAGGATGCATCATGCAGCAGTGGTTAGGGGCTGAAATATGAGGTCTTGCAGCAGCAGTCCAGAGGAGCAACAGGGTTAGGATGTGAGGTCCTGCTTTGAGGATGTGTTGTGCAGCCGTGGTTCCAAGGAGCTGCGGGGTCTTGTGTCGGTGATGTGTTGTGTATTCGTGGTTCTGATGCGGCTGCATGGCAGTGTGTCACCCTGAATATGTTCTGCTTAGGCCACAGCTGGGCTGCCAGATCACTTCAGGCTCACTTCCTAGGGTCCAGGACTGAGTGGCAAGACTCACAGCAGGCAGAGTCTAGCTTCTGGGTTCAAGGTGGTTGGAGACTTTTATTCCTCTGAGGCTCTGATCAGGAGGCCAGCCAACTAGCCCTTGGAGTCACTCTGGTAGTCCTGGGTTCAAGATGAAAGATTGTCCATTCCTTCTCAGTCAGGCAGCACGACAGCAGAGCAGCAGTCCTGTTTGCTGCTGAGTAGCACAGCAGTCCTTCCACTGATTCTTCCACAGGTCCAGAGGTGCACTGAAAAGTTGGCTCTGAGGTTTCAATATTTACCCTTGGTGCCAGTTTTGTAGGGGAAGTTTCTAGAGGCTTCTAATCCCAGAAGTGTCTGCAATTTGAGGCCTCCCTGCCCTGACCCCAGCTTGTCTGGGGGAACAATAGACTGGTTAGAAACCCTTTGTGAGTGTGCTGAGGCAGAGCCTTTATGATGTGCAGTGTGGTAGGTGACAGCTCTCCCCATCAAATAAGAGAGGGCCCATTCTGCCAACACCTATTCCTCGTTTATCTCACTGTATTGGAGCAATACACAAAGACCAACTGCCATGTGCACCTAGTCTAGTGATCCAGGATACAGGGTGCAGGCACAAAATGGTTAGGAAAAGAAAATACCAACTGTTCTTTGTGCTTGCTTTGAACTTTCTAAAAGTGGCTTTTTTGAAATTGTGACTTAAAATCCAACTTTACCAACTTTACCAATAAAGAGGGTTTTAAATTGCAATTCTTTCGAGACGAAACTCAACATTCCTACTTGCTCCCAAATGAAAGTTATCACTTAATAGGTAATAAGTTAATAACGTACATGTAATAAGGTAAGCCAATCTTATCCTATGAAAAGAGCAAACCTAGCAAGAGTGAAAAACGAATTTAGGAGTTTTACACTACCAGGACATGCAAAACCATAGGTACATGGCCACTGTTACACTGCATCCTGCCCTAAAGGCTGTTTAGAGCCTACCCTAGAGAGTCACTTATTTGTCACTTATTTGTATTTAAAAAATGGAAGGTTAGGCTTCGCAAAAGGTTCATTTTGCCAGGTTGAAATGGCAGATTAAACTATACATGTAGGCTGCAATGGCAGGCCTGAGATAGGTTTAAAGGGCTACTGAAGTGGGGGCACAATGAGTGCTGCAGGCCCATTAGTAGCATTGAATTCACAGTAAAGTAAAACGTTTGTGGGAAGACAACCCTAAGGTTGAAAAGTCTAACACACGTGGCAACCGGTTTGAATACTTCAGCCTCTTCATTAGGAGTAATTATGGGATTGTACAAACTGCTCGACAGGATGAATGCCCTCAGAAAAACAGTATACCAAGAAGAAGCACGTAGGAATATTGGTTGCATATTCTCACAAGACAGGCTCTGTACGATGCTTACTATGATTAATAGGAATCACTGACAGAATATCGACTACAGAAATATCAATGTCAAAAATATTGGAGGCGAAATATTGATGTCAACAATATCGAAGTCCTATCTACATTATGGTAAGTACAAAAATATCGGGAAAAAAATATCGTCAAAAATATTGTTGTTAAAAATATCATTTTTTTTTAAATCTTGAAAAAATAATATAAAATAAAGTAAATAATACATATAATTAAAAGAAACATAGTTGGAAATATTTTAAAATGTTTAAAATTATAACTAATACATATAATTTAAAAATAAATTAAACATATACATATAAAATATAATATATATACTTACTTAATAATATTTATGAATAATTATTGTATTAACTTATGAATTGTTTAAAAAACATTGTATAAATTATAAATACATACATACACATACAACAATATTATAAATAAAAATATAAAAAATATATATAACAAATTAAAAAAAGATTTTTTTAAATAAATTATACACTACATTAACTAAAACAGTAAATATTGGATAGTGTAGGGGTAAGAATTACTATTCCCACTTCAGAGAGTGCAAAAGTAGGGAAAGTGTTGGATAGCGTAGGGGTAAACATTACTATTCTCACTCCAGAGAGTGCCACGGTAGGGAAAGTGTTGGCTAGTGTAGGGGTAAAAATTACTATTCCAACTCCAGAGAGTGCAACAGTAGGGAAAGTGTTGGATAGCGTATGGTAAAAATGACTATTCCCACTCCAGAGAGTGCAAAAGTAGGGATAGTGTTGGATAGGGTAGGGGTACAAATTACTATTCCCACTCCAGAGAGTGCAACAGTAGGGAAAGTATTGGATAGCTTAGGGGACGTAGGGGTTAAAATCACTATTCCCAATCCAATGAGTGCAACAGTAGGGCAGGTGTTGGATAGGGTAGAAGTAAAAATTACTATTCCCACTCCAGTGAGTGCCACAGTAGGGAAAGTGTAGGATAGCGTAGAAGTAAAAATTACTATTCCCACTCTAGTGAGTGCTACAGTAGGGAAAGTGTTGGATAGCGTGGGGGTAAAAATAAATACAAATAATTAAAATAATGTTTTAAAATAAATACTGATTTCATTATTAAATAACAATACATTAATTACCAATACCAATACATAATTAATAAAAAAAATTACCAATTAATAATTCATTAACATTTAAATTAATGAAAAATACCAATAAATAATTATTATTAAAGACTCAATTACCAAATAAAAATTAATGAATAAAAAATTACTTTTCAAAACTAAAAAACAATAATTATTTAAATGTATTTACCAATTATTAATTAATTAACAATAAATTATGGATACATACCAATAAATAATAATGAATAAAACGTAATTACCAATTAATAATGAATTAACAGTAAATTAATTTTCAAAACCAAATAATATTAATTATTAAAAACTGTATTGCCAATTAATAATGGATTCACAATAAATTATCAATACCCAACAATAAAATTAATACTTACTTAATTGGAATTAAATTACTTCCCACCCTATTCCCCTATGAACTCACAACACACTTCAATAATAAATGAATACACTTAATATAAATACCAATTAAACCATTATTAAAAATGTATTGCAAATTAATAAAAATGAAGTACCAAATAATAATTTATGTAACAATAATAAAAATACATAATTACTTAATTACAATTAAATTACTTCCCACCCTATTCCCCTATAAACCCACAACCCGCTATAGAACTAAAACACAAAATGTACTTAAAAATAATAACTAATTCCTACATTCTTTAAATTAATTTGCTATAATTAAATTACTTCCCACCCTATACCCCTATAAACCCACAACCCGCTACGGTGCTAAAACGCATAATTTACTTAAAAAAACATTACTAACTTCTAAAAATGTTATACATGTATTAAAAAACCAGTACAATACTTAACAAAAAATATAAACACAAACATATAAAATACATAACACTAATATAAATATCGATATTAGTTACATCAATATTTTTGCTATTGATATTACTAACTTCGATATTAAAAAAAACAATATTTCTTACCTTCAGGTCAATATTCTGGTCGTCGATATTCTTGATTTCGATATTCTGTCCCTACGATATTTACAACTCGATATTACTGTAGGTCGATATTTAAAACTCGATATTTAGACTGCGCACTGATTAATAGTGGGTGTGTTCTCACTGAGTTATATGCGAATTAAAGATTTGACTGGGAGTTTAAAGCATGGCTTAAAAATGTTATAATACCAGCCCAAATTACACCAAGGAAGCCAGGATCACAAACTCGTGTGGTGGGTCTCCCTTCATATGATTCAATTTGTAAAAAGAGGCTGCATGATAACCATTACAGGATAACTTCACAGATGTGCTTGCTACAAAGCCGTCAGGATTACATGCTGTTCTTTTTATAAACCCACGATCTGTTGCAGAATTCTAGGGCCTAGTACATTATCCATTTGCATTTATTTGATCTTATATTTATAAAGAAATCATGTGTACCACTCCCTCAGGATGCGTTTAGAGCAGAAGATTCCTCAGTCAATCCAGCCTAGCCCCATGGCCCCCACACCACAAGGGTTTTTCCCAGTGTTCAGGGTTAATATTCCAACACGCACCATGCTGACTAGTGACAGGCAGTAATTAATCAACTCTATTATCAAGGATTGGAGGGCAAATTAAATAACTGTGATTGAGTGGTTGGCATGTGTGTGCATATTCATGAGGCACTGAAGCTTGAGCAGATGTTACCCAGATTCTTTAATCATGCTGTCTTTGGAAACTCTTGCCTCAGTACCTTTCCCTCTGCCTTTTGCTAGTATCAAATTGGATATGAAAAGTTGCATTAAGTACTTTTCGGATCATTCACTGGAGAAATTGATGCTATCAATCAATGCTGACTAGCCATATAATTCAGCTGGTTGTGGTTCAATAAAGTACGAACTCCCAGAGTTGTCCTGGGCCTTCGATCCAATCTATTTCCTCTCTGCCATGCCTCTGCCTCCCCAATTGTTGCACCCTATTCTATTGTAGTTAAAGCAGACCTGAAGGATGCTTGTGTCTGGCCAGAATACTGGTGTGGCACATTGTTTAGTTTAGTTTAGTTTAGTTTATTTGCATAGTTAATTAAAACCTTTGCAATACAAATTTCATAAAAGCTCTTAAAACATCTATTGTGTGGCACATTGAGACAGCGGATGTCGGTGTCCTGATCATTTTGTGTTATAAGCAGCCTGTGATCTACAGAGACTTTGGGGGAGCAATGTTGGAGTTGGAGCCCTGTGAGAGCTGTCTTACGGGGGACTGATCATGGCAGTTACGAGCAGGAGGGTCTCCTCAGACCTCTGCTCCTGTACATGGCGCTTCTGTTGTTCATCCTCTCATACCATGGTGGGTTTCATCCCCACCCCAGTGCTGATCTGAGTAACTGAATTATTTATATAGATATTTCCTGAGTGCGTCACTGTCAGACCCTCATATCAGGCCTTATGCCTCTGTTCATTTTAACTAGTACATGGGATTCCTGAGTCGCCTTATACTGGTACTTTAATTCCTGCCACTCAGTTATGAGTGACGGCCCAGGCCCTGTTTTGAATGTGCTTTGCCCTCAGACTTGTGTTTGAGAGCTGTCCGAATTGATTGGGTGAGCATGCAAAGGGCGAACAGTAGAGGAGGGGCCTGACCCTACTCTTCCTCACATTGTCGTGTCGGCCCACTGTAATCACGGCATGAGTCAGTGGCTGGAATCAGGTATGGTTATTTGCAATCATTCAGCATGCTTCTTCATGTCCTTCCTCTTCCCCAGTTCCTGTGTGTGTGTGTGTGTGTGTGTGTGTGTGTGTGTGTGTGTGTGTCCCCTGACCGGAACAGGTGTCTGGTTTCCTGCCCCCTCCCACCAGTCAATGTCCAGGGTCCTAGTGCCCTATGTCCAGGTCACGACATCTCCCCCCTTGTTTCAAAACAAACAGAGTTACGCCATCTGTTGTCATGGAGAGAGACAGAGAGAGAGAGAGAAAGAGAGAGAGAGAGATGGAGAGGGACAGAGAGAGAGAGAGAGAGAAGAGAGAGAGAGAGAGAGAGAGAGAGAGAGAGAGAGAGAGAGAGAGACCATATCTCTTCAATCAGTCTCTGTGGTCTTTTGCATTCTCTTCTCTGCCGTGCCTCTCCTTTGTCCATCTGCATGCCTTCATCCTGTCTGGTGTCTCCCGGTGCGATCGCCCCTCCCTCTTCTTCCTCGATCTTCAGTTCCTTGAAGTGTGAGCTGTTTTTTGTGATGTGGTAGCGTCCTGCTGATGCTGTTATCATGGGCCCTTTTACCTCGGCCACCGTCAACGACTCCTTCAAGAATGGGCTGTCCAATTTCCTCAGCTGCCGTTGCCGCACTACCACTCTGTCTCTTTGCTTTAGTTGCGCCGGAGTGGCGTGTCTCCTTGCGTCTGCGTATGTCTTCATTTTTGCTTTTGCTTCTTGATCTTTGGTGGCAATGCTGCCGTGCTATCGCTTCGCTGCTGCCTCCAGCTGCGGTATCCTCGTCCTGCTTGATCGGCCCAGCACTAGCTCAGCGGGACACCGTCCTGTGGAGCTGTGAGGGGTGTTTCAGAAGTCTCTTAGTACTTGGCACAGGGCCTGCCCTATCGATATCTGCGCCAGTTTGGCTCTTTGTACAGCCTTCTTTATGTTTCCCATAACTCTTTCTGCCATTCCATTTGCTTGTGGCCACAGGGGCGTTATTTTCCAGTGGCGGGTCCCTAGGTAGTCCATGAATTTTCTGAACTCCTCCCCTGAGAAGGGTGGACCATTGTCAGTCTTTAGAGTTTGTGGGGAGCCCCACGCCGCAAAGACATCGTCCATAGCTGGCAGCGTTGCGCTTGCTGATGTTGACGCCACTTGCCGCAAAATGGGAAACCTGGAAAATTCATCAGTTATCACAAGCAGGTAGTTTCCTGTCTCCAGGGGCCCATAGAAGTCTGCTGCCAGCTCGGTCCACACTGCCTTCGGGAGCTCTGACATCTGTAGTGGTTCCGGTTTTGACAGCTGCCCTGTCACTTGGCAGATATGGCAGTGTGCGACTGTGGCTTCTACCATGTTGTCCAAACCCGGGAACCACACTTTCTCCCGTAGCAGTTTCTTTGTTGCTACCATGCCTCTATGTGATTTGTGCGCTAAGTTCACTGTCTGTCTCCGCAGCGCTCCAGGCATCACTATTCTCGTTCCCCTCATTATTATTCCATTCTTGGTCTCTGAGAACTCTTCATGAATCTTTTTGAATGCCAGCATTTCTTCTTTGATCACTCCCTTTTCCATGATGCTGTTGTTGTTGACATGCCTCCACCTCTGTCTTGTCACTGTTTTGATTGCTTGCATCATGGCATCCCTCTCTGTTTCCTGTTCCAATTCCTCCATCGTTATGGATGCCGTAGTAATGTTTTTTAGTACAAAGTAGAGGGTGCCGTGACATGTAGTCTGCCGGGTTGTGCTCTTTCCCTGGTTTGTGTACGATCTTGAAATTGTAGTCCATGAGTCGTATGCCCCATCTCTCTATTCGGGGTGGTGTTTTCGCATTAGGATTTCCATAGATCGTTACCAAAGCCTGATGATCTGTTATGATGGTGAATGGTTTCCCATATATGAACATGTGATAGTGCTCAAATGCCTATATACCGCTAGACTTTCTTTCTCCGGCTGTGAGTATGCCCTCTCAATGGTGGACAGGGCCTTGCTTCCGTAGGCCACTATGCATCTTGTTGATTCCTTGCCTGGCCTGTGTTGTGCCAGTATCGCTCCCAGCCCCACCATCAAATCTGTGCATAGCAGCGGATCAAAGTATGCAAGGTGGTCTATTGCTATCACTGCTTGTCGGATGGATTCAAATGCATTGTTGCAGTCTTCTGTCCGCATGAATGTCTGGCCTTGTTTCATCAGTTCTCTCAGCGGTGTGCTTACCGTGGCAAAGTCTTTTATGTATCTTGCGCAGTAGCTGGCAAGCCGGAGGAATGACCTCACTTCTGCGACGTCATTTGGATGTTTTGCTTTTTCTAGTGTGTCCACTTTGCTGCGATCTGGTCGCATCCCTTTTTTCGAGAAAATGTGTCCGAAAAACACCAATTCATCTCGCCCAATTTCGCACTTGTCTTCGTTTAGCGTCAGCCCTGCTTGTTCTAACTGGGAGCATACATCTCCTAGTGCTTTGTCATGTTCATCATCTTATTTGCCGAACACTAGAATGTCGTCACTGTAGTTCAGACTGTTTTTTACAGGTCTTATTACTTGCCGTATTGTCGCTTGAAATATTTCAGCTGCCGATGAGATTCCAAAGCTCAATCGCTTGTATCGAAAAAGACCCATGTGCCTGGAGAATGTTGTGATGTATCTAGACTGAGGGTCAAGTTCTAGCTGATGATATCCTTTGCACAGGTCCAGCTTTGAGAATCTGCGTGTTCCTGTCAGGCAGCTGATCATGTCGTCAAGGTGTGGTCCAGGGTGTCTTTCACTCTCAATTGCTGTGTTCGGTATTCTCATGTCAACACAGATGCGAATTTTGGATGTGTTCTTCTTTGGCACTGCCACTATTGGCGACACCCATGACGTCGGTCCCTCTGCTGGCTCTATGATGTCCTGACTTAGCAACGCTTTGATGTCTTCCTCCACTTGTGGTTGTAAGTGTATCGTCACTCACCTGTGGTGTTGAGCCACTGGTGTTACTGCTTCATTGATGTGCAGTGTTATTTGTCATCCTTTTAGTTTCCCTAGTCCATGTAGGATTCCGGGATACTGTCGTAGGATGTTTTTCTTCTCTGACATGTGGTACGTCATTGCATGGAGGCCCATTACCTGTGCCGTGACATTGCTTAGTAAGCACGGTGCAGGAATGTCACCCTTGGGTACATGTATGTCTTCCTTGATTGTTTGGCATTTATACATCAGTTTCTCCGTAAACTTTCCCATGTTCATCACTGGTTTTCTTGATCCCCACGTGAATACATCAACTCTGGATGGCACCAGTGCTGGCTTTACTTCCATCTTCTCATATTCGGATACACACATGAAGTTGCATGTGGTTCCGCTGTTTAGCATGAATCGCGTTTTGTGTTGCCCCACATCTATGGTCACGGTCTCAGTTTTTTTAACTTCATTTTTTTCCATCAGGTGGATGATTTCTCACCTAGTGTCTTCTTCTGCGGACACGACAATAGCATTGGACATTAGGTATAGGCGTTATACCTTTACTTCCTCCTCTTCTTCTTCTGATTCAGCCGATGAGCTGCGGTTTGTCGTCTCCATGTGCCTGGCATGCCTGTTTGTCGTCATTCGCGGTCTTCCCGGTCTCCCTCTCTCACTTCTGAATTGCAGTCTCAGACATGCGCTCGCGAAGCGATTGCTCCTTTAGCATTTCCTGCATGTGTGGCCCATTGCCGGGCACGCGCCCTTGTGTGGGAATTCAAGTACGCATCTGTAGCAGGTCTTTTCTTGTTGTTTCCTTGCCGCTTGTTCATTGTACCCTTTCTTCCAGGTGTTCGTGCGGCTGTTCTCCGCCATGCGGTTTGCTTGTTCTATTCGCCGTTCCTTGCCCCGCTCCATCTGTTTTGGTTGCACCTTTGCCCTTGCTTCGGCCCTTGCCAATGACAGAATGTTCTCCAGCGAGGTTGGTTCTTTCAGAATCCGCTCGCGGAATTCCATGTCATGACATCCCTCGATGATGCGCAGGCGAATCGCTTGTTCATTGTCAAATTTATCAACTTCACAGTGTGTCACCAGCTTGCGCAGCCGTGTCGCAAAGTCATCGAGGGATTCATCAGTGTGCTGAAAAAGCTATTGTTAAGGTGTATCTCTCAAAATCAATGTTTCTTTGCAGATCAAATTTGTTTGAGAGGCTCTTTATTAGCCCTTTGTATGTCGTCGTCTCTTCTTCTGGGAGTGTCACTAGGAGGTCGTCTACTTCATCGCCTACAAGATTTAGAAACAGATCCATTTGTTTGGTGTCTGTTACATCCGTGGCGCACATGTAATGCTCAAATTTTTGAATCCATCGCTCCCATCTGATCCCTACTTGCGGCTCTGATAAGTTGAATGGGAGGGTTCTGCGGTATTGAGCGCTCTGCTTCTCACTCCTTTGTTCTGTCAACTTGGGGCCTGTGGCGCCTCTTTCTCACTTTATTTCTTCTTTTGTCCTTGGTCGCTGCACTTTCACTACCTCCTCAGGTATCACTAGCTTATTTTCTCTTACTTCTCTATTATTTTCTCTTATGTCTCTTTGTGTTATCTGTACTCTGTTCTCTTTATGCCCTTTTTCCTGGGTCTCTTTATTGTTTTCTACAGCTTTGTTGTATCTTCTCTTTCCTTCTTATTGTCTCCTTGTTCATTTTGCATTTGCTTGTGCTTATTTTCTCCTCAACTTGCTCTTATTTGCACGTGTTCTCCCTTTTTCCTTTGTTTCCTGGCCTTAAAATAGCCGTCGGGCCTCTCCCGCTCCCGATTGGCTGAAATCGCCTGACTTTAAGATGGCCGTCTAGATCTCGCGAGATCTTGGGACCTATCCAGTTCTCGCCTGATCCTAAGATGGCTGCTGGGTTTTCCGCGACACTGATTGGCCAATTGTCCTGATCTCAAAATGGCCGCTCTTACTCTCGCGAGATCTCGAGCAAGATTTCTTTAAACTTCTCGCGCTCTCTGCTTTTGTTTCGTGATGTCGGGGGCTTCTGACCGGTTTCAGAGTGTGGCCGGTTGATCGTTCCTCCGTTTAACTCGCTGGTCCTGTTGCGGGCGGGGTGGGCTCCCGCACCGTGACTCCTTTCGGTCACTCGGACCAGGGTGGGCTCCTGGCTCCGTGTTCCTGCTCTTTCCGGGCGCCGGACACACGTGCGCTTCTTCCCAACACCTTTGTCGCCAGTTGTCGTGTCGGCCCACTGTAATCACAACATGAGTCAGTGGCTGGAATCAGGTATGTTTATTTGCAATCATTCAGCATGCTTCTTCACGTCCTTCCTCTTCCCCAGTTCCTGTGTGTGTGTGTGTGTGTGTGTCCCTTGACCGGAACTGGTGTCCGGTTTCCTGCCTCCTCCCACCAGTCATTGTCCAGGGTCCTAGTGCCCTATGTCCAGGTCACGACACACATAAGAAGACACCATCAACTATGTTATTAACCTACCTAACTGAAAAAAGAAAGAAGAATTGGCACATCCAATAGGTCTCACCTTTGGGTACCTATACGTGTTTAGCTAGAGTTATTGGCTTTGTCAACATGCTTAAGCTGTGTTGTAGAGCAGTGTGGCTGCTGGCAATTATGTCAGCCTGTTTTGAAATGAGAGAGAAAGAGTAAGAAATTGTGTGTGTGTGTGTGTGTGTTGTTGTTGATAGCAAGATGGAAGTTGAGGTCACCGAAGTAGGCAACAGCAAGAATTAGTGAAATTAAAAGAGGGGGAATAGATAGTGTGTGTTATATTGAGAGTGAATGTAAGAGATATTAATTGAAATAGAGGATCAGTGTGTGGGTAAATGTGAGAGATAGAAAGAGAGAAGGTAGAAGAGAAGAGAAAGAGAAAAAAGAGTGGTATACCGGAAAAGCAAAAGAGTAGGTGAGAATGCAGGAAGTGTAAAAGAGATAGGAATGAATATTGCGGATATTGTGAATTGTAGGAAAATATATGAAAATTAAGAAGAAAAGAAAAGTACTAGAGGGGAGAATGTGAAAAGTTGTTGCGAAACAAATCATGAACGTATTGTTTCAAAAGAAATAAAGAGAATGTTTGAGAACTAAGGGGCATATTACCAACGTTAAGCGATATTTATCGCTAACGATGCTTAGCAACAAATTTTTTACCGCAAAGCATCGTCAGAAATTATCGCAGATAAACCTTGCTATTATCAAGGTTTATCGCAAATGCGATAAAAAACGGCCGCAATGCATAAATATCGCTGAAAAGTCAGCGATATTCATGCATTACGGAGCTAATGCTCTTAGCCATGTTATCCACCTCCCATTGGATAACATGGCTAAGAACTGCTCAGGGCAGGTGTTAGTTTTTGGAGATATTCGCGCCTAGCGCGAATATCTCCAAAAGTTGGTAATAGGAGATAGCGATGTTAGCGACTGTTTCCAGTCGCTAACATCTTGGCACGCCCACTTTGCATGTCATTAGTGATAAATATCACTGACATGCAAAGTGGGGCCCAAGATGGTCGCTATCTCCTACTAGCGGTCGCTAACTGGTGTTAGCGACAGCTAGGTAATAGGGAGATAATTTTATCTCCGCTTTCTTGGCTTTTAAAGCCAAAAAAGCGGAGATAAACCTCCTTGATAATATGCCCCTAAAAGCGTAGGTAATGCCAAAAATAAAAAGCTGAAATACAAGAGAATAAAGATGGTAGTTATGAAAGAGTGAAAGTTGTATGGGATGAATGAAGGAGCTTAGCGGATGTGCACGAATAAAAATTCCTTTGCAGAAGCCTTGCTTTGGCTTTCAGGAAAACCGCACACACGATGTCAGCGGAATCAAATAAATACTATAGATATAACTAGATTAAGTCACACACCTGTCATTAAAAAACAAAGCTTGCTCCCTAAAACAAAAAGCCGTTAAACTTGGGTGTTTCTGTAAGTTTTATATCATGTGAACTCAAGCCGAAGGAATCAGCACACTTCACATGATCACGAGTTATATTACAAACGGACACATTCATTCTTAGGAATGGGGATAGTATGTGATTTGCACAAAAGCAGAAGATGTGAAATCTCCCGCCAATCAGCCCTAGGCGCAATGCCACGTTAATGCGTAGAAAAAACAGGAAGGGATGCAACAGTGTCAGTGGCATGGTAAGTTTTTCCTAATATGCATATGACTGCCACTGTAAAAAAGAAAATCCATCAAATAAATGATTTGTAAGCACATTAATTATTGTTTTGTCAGTGATTGATATTTTGATTAGTTGCCGAAAGGCATTGGGCCAGGTGTTAAGTATGTGCAGGTTTGCTTCAGTGTTATGCAACCTGACACTGCATGGAAGGCACTGTCATATCCATGTATCCCTAATTATTCGTCTGTTGGACTTCCAAATATTGGAAGAACATCTATAGCACACAGAAGCAGACTGTGAAGCACTTTGCAGCATACGTGAGCAAACACATTCCATGATTTTGCAGACGAGCGATGGGGGGAATTAATTTGAAAATGGGCAGAGTTGATTGTCCTTTCTATGTACGAGTGCCTACTACCTTTTCTGTTAAAAGAAACTTGTCTTTATATTGCGCATTTGCTTGGCTTTGTAGCTCTGTGAATTAGAGAGGTATTAGTGATGTGAAGTAACTGGTGAGTGCCACGAGAGAGAGTAGTCTGAGTGCTATATTGTGGACAGTTAATAGAGGTGTGCTCATGAGGTGTTCAGCCACGTGCTGTGGAAAGTTCCCATTTCTAATGCATAGAGCAAATGCATGTAATGAATTGTGTTGCGACACCCGTGGTTTGAACGTGGTGTATTGCTGACATCAGAATGCCTTGTATGTGGTGCCATTTTGTATGTGTGTTTCAGGTACATGAATTTAATATTAGACAATGAGATTTAAAGAAACTACAGTGACCAGCATGCACAAGTTAGGGTGATCGCAAGAATGCAGTGCTTACGCTCATAACGCCAATCAATTGGCATTCACGATATGAGTGAAAGTAATTACCTTGGGAGTAATTAGTAAATGCGACGCCTTCACGAACCACGAAAGGGAGTGTAGGTGTCTGAACGCCGAAACCACATTAGGTTATAAAGTAGCACATTCACGTGATCGAACGCAGCAGGTGTGATAGAAGTGGTAAACAGACCCAAACACCAAAAAGAAAAAAGACATGGAGTTAAAAAGCACTGTAGCTGCATGGAGAAGCTAATCTGCATGAAAGGGTTAATCTGCGTGAAAGGGTCTGGGCAGTAATGGAGGACAGAGGAAACTAGGCATGAAGCCTGAATAGGCACCCAATGCGACAACCAATAAAGAACAGAGCTGCCGACTTTGGGACTGAGGAACCGGGTTCGAATTTCAGCATCGACTTTCCCAGGGTCTACAAAAAAAAATGCTGCTGGCGCTGCTTCTCCTATGGGGTATGTCCAGACATGGGTCCCTTGCTCACTGTGCCACTGGATTCATGCTAGCCTGGCTGATGAAGGGTGACATACCCCAAAACCGGTCCCAGGATGCTTGTTTCCGGTCCAGGGAGGACCTGGCTTGGCAGTTAGGTATGGACTGTTCTCATGAGTCACAGGGTCAAGACTGATTTGCATATGGCTGGGTCCAAACTGGGGTGGCGGAGTGGGCAAAAGAACAATGGATCTAACCCAGATCTCTTGACTGGGGGAGAATGTTTGAATCATTCAGCATTTCTGCCATCATTTGTTGCAGTTACACGCTCCTACGGCTTGGGCTGCACTGGTTGGGCAGTGATAATGGGGCATGGGCGGGGTTTCACACTTTCATGTATTAGAAAAACAAGTCCTAAACAAAGCAGGTAAACAAAACAACAAGGAACACTTACAAGTCCCAAGCAGCTGGGAGCAGCGAGGTCAGAGGGAACCAAGCTGTCTAAAGGCTGCAATAGCCAAACAAGATGAGTTAGGAGGTAGCCATCACATACTGTACAGTGTGATGGCCAAACAGAGTGTTCTCTGAGTTAAATCGCCGGAAAGAGAGTGAAGCACACAAAGGAGGGACATTTACAGAAATGCACCAATAAGAAGCCAGCATTTCTGAATGGCACAGATAGTAACCAATGGCAATCAGTGGGTTTGTCAAACCCCATAGAAGAGATAAAACCGGTCGCTCGAAGCTCATCCTAAAAAGGGATGGATGGAATAGTTGAACTAATCTCAGTCACTAGTAATTACTGGGGGCATATTCCAGTCCACCATTGCATTTCTCACTATGCTACTCCAGACAAAGACTATCTGAATACAAATAAGACTTGGTCTTGCTTCAATATGAACAGCCCTGCCCAAAGAGTGAGGCCAGATCCTATGCAGAAGCAAGCAATCCCACACTATTTAAGGCCTATTTGGGACTCATCATTGAGGTGCAGATTGAGTCCAATAAGTCAGTGAGTTTGGGGCATAATTTGACCCACGTAATGTGACATACCACAGGCAAACTGCACTTGTGCTCATTACCCAAATGTTTTGCTAGAGCACGTCACTGGTTACATTGATGTCATCACTAGTGAGTTAAACATTACAATTATTGATGAGATTAATATAGTATTATTTCTTTAGATATGTCTTTTTATTTAATAATGTTGTATTGTCATGTCCTGTTTATTGATATAAATATAGTGAGGATATGAGCACTGCATATGTTGCGATTATTATATTCCCGGGTGAAGGCTACTTTCAGATGTTGAAGATGGTAAAAGCTAATGGGTAATATGGCCGCTGGTAAATGCAAATAGTTTCTGTGGCCCTCAACTCAAATGCAAGTTTTAAAATAATGTGAATTCTGATGGGGCAATTTCCTATGACCCTTCACAGAGGCCTGGAAATCAACTCTTTAATAAAGAGAACTCTAACTCACATTCCCTCCTTGTGCATTCTGAAGGCTGCTGCACTTTGTCCTGGGGTCAAGTGATATCTAGCAAGAAATAACTACACAACCAATGTGCTCCCCTCAACAGTATAGAGGTAAACAGAATATTTTATTCGTTGGAAATGCATTGATTGAACAGGGTATGGTCTCCTATGAAAAATGCCTAGTCAAGCAAAATTTGGGATGAAATAATTCAAACTTAAACGTTAAGGCCTTGCTATACATCTCGCGCAAAATCTTTTTCTTCAATAATTCTGCGCCTCATAAGAAACCTAATTCTGCGTGAGCCCATCCATTGTCTGGCTTAATGGCCATTTTTGTTTGATGGCAAAAGTCCTCTACAAAAACATGAAAAGACATACATTTAGGAATGAGAATTTCCATTCACACTAAAGAAAATGTGTTCATAAATGTACTTCACCCAAAGTAGACCACCACGACGTTGTTCTTTAATTTTAATTACGTTTTCAATGAAAACCAAATACACCAATAAACAATTCAAAATAAAACAGCTTTTAGTGACATTGCAGGCTTTTTTGATATATTAGAAATGTTTAAAAGATTGTACTTTATATTTACCTACCTGTCTATTAGTACTGCACATACTTTCACTCTTACTGAATGTCTTTATCATTGCAGACATTTTAAAAGGGAGAAGCCTGAAGAGACAGATTAATTTACAATGCAACTAGTGCTTAAAATGAAAAAATAGAAGTACAAGTTACCTATACCAGAGAAGTGCTGGTACACTCCAATTAAAAGTATTGCACCTCTGGGGGCGTTGGTTAACGCCCGACGGGGATAGTCGTGTAGGAATGGTCCTCTAGATCTGAGTGGCTATTAACCTTTAAAAACACTCTTTCAAGGAACGCTCTTTCCACAACTATGCAGTCTCGCTACTGTGTATAGTAGAACATATGTGTATAGGCTGGCGATACGGCGGGGCAGAAATAAAAGCCATCCTTCAATACTTGAGCATTTTATGGATTGAAAAACCGAGGGCGGGGAGAGAACCATCAGCGCACCCAGGATGGCGCCTGGATGCACTTTAAGCGACTTATCTCTTCAAGTAAGTGGCCTCTGACTAAACATACCTGCCTATTAAACCTGAGGTATGAAAGCATGGTGGTTTAGCATTAGATCAACGTTAGGCCCCTACCGCTTCGAAATGCATTTTATGCCCCTTTACCTTAATGATGATTTTTCTCTCAGTATTTAAAATGTTGCCTATCTTTTCAGAACCTGTGACAGATGGCCTGCCTTATTTTCACGGCACCAGTGGGTGGCTTATGCTGGAACCATTTGAGGCTAAATTAGCATTTTCTTAAAGAGTTTCTATCACTCACTGTCCCGCTACCACTCGCCAAGGAATTCTTTTTGATTTTTACTGTATGGAGGTCGGGTATGCATTCTCTCTCTCTCCATTTTGCCTCAGTTCTGGTAACCAGGCCTCATCATGTTGACATTGCGTGTGCTTCATAATCATACTTTTTATGCTCTTCCTCAGATTACTTGGATTTGTGCAGAAAGTGGTAAGAAGCCCTTACCTAATTTCTCCTCAACGCCCTTTTATATTCATTTTTGCCCCATTTCATTCAAGTGTGGAAGGGCCTTTCCCTCTAAATAATCCAGTCCCCCTTCCGCGAATTTTCCAGAGAGGGCTCTATTTGCCGGAGGATTGTGTCTTGGAGACAAAGTTAAAAGAGGTTTCTGATTAATCAAATGAGCCAATATTACTAAGAGCAACACATATACTTTTTTCATGTGTAGTTATATATTTTTATTTGGTTTAAGTTCTGATGATCTCGTGATGTTATTTGGATTAAAACCACAGTTATACTCATAAAGCAAGAAAACAGTGCACACTGACAATATATAAACTACCTTAAAATACAACTGTTCTGCAACGTGGTGGAAATAAAAGAGAAGTAGATCTTGGGGGGAACATGGAGGTTCTAAAGACCAAAGAGAACAGAAACCTGATCAACAGCACACCAAATCAGACCTTCCTTCATGGGATTCTCCAATTAAGAGAAAACAAGATCTCTCTAATAACATGGAAACCATTCTCCTCAAATGCAATTCATTATATGAATGACACAATCTACCAAAGTAAATACAGAAAATCTACAGGTTAAAATGATAGGCCTAATGCAAGACTTTAAAACTTTAGCCAAACGCATAGAGGAGGCCGAATCCAGAATTAGCATATTGAAGACAACCAAAATTCACTGATGAGAAACTCAGACTTAATGGCACGAAAAGTGGTGTTGCTAGAAAAAGATATTTGCGACTTGGAAAACAGAAACAGAAGAGGGCATTTGAAAATTTTTGGCTTCCTGGAAAACACTGAATATATTGGAAACTCTTGTGTGGCCTTGAGCCATGGCTTCTGCAAGTCCTAGAAATATAGTTTGAACAAAGCTTTGAAATAGAAAGAGCTTATAGAATTCTGACACGTGTGAAATCTGTCTCATCTACTCGCCCAAGTGCACTTATTTTCAGGCCATAGAGATGTCAACACACATAAATAATTTTGGATTGCATGCGACATCTTAAAGTTATTGATCTGATGGGTCAAATAGTGGGCATTTCGAAGGACTATCCCAAACCTATGGTGGATCAGAAGAAGAAATTCCTTGCAGTGCGTACTGAGCTCAGATCTTAAACATTTATTTTTCTTTTATAGGTCCGGTAAGGCTGAGGATAACTCATGAGGGTCACTCACGCATTTTTGATGAAGCTAGGAATCTCAAGGCATATACGAAAAATATGTTGGACTCCGTATGTCTCGCTGAGCCGCTCTTCCTTTGACCGAGCTCCTGTTTCAGAGGTTTACACGGCCCCCTTTCATGTTCTGGGGGTGGAGGAATGGGTTCGTAGGGCGGTTTGAGAGTGGGAAGAGAGTGGTCTCGGGTATGTGTTGAGAGTATAGACATGTTTTCTTAAATACTGTGTAATGATAATAAGTAACACAGTGTCATTTGTCCCCTCCTCATTTTTGTTTTCCTTTTTCTTCATTTCTTGCGTTTCTCTCTAATCTTCCTTTGCTTTTGTCCTCTCTGGAGGTTCTTTCTCAGCGCATACCATGTTATTTTGAACTGCTCTATTGCCTGATGCTTTGCACATCACTTGAAATGATTTCTCTTAATACAAAAGGACTTAATCACCCAATCAAACAGAAGAAGGTTTTAGATTATTGTTGGAAATTAAAGAGTGATATCATCCTTCTTCAGAGACCAGAGCTGAGTAGGTAGAGGCTCGTAGTATGCAACACACTTGGATTTCTGATAGTACCTGCTCCCCAGCCTTCAGTAAGAAGAATGGAGTGTTCACTCCGATCTCTAAACAAGCCAGATGTTCAGTTGAGAATTTTGCATATGATGATCAGGATAGGTTGCTCCTTTCCAAGATCACAAAGGATGTTTTTTCCTTTTTTATTGCAAAATCATATGCTCTGAAGTTGGAAGATCCATCTTTCTGGTCTTCCTTAAATCTACACAAACTCCCCCAGGATAATAGAATTACTCTGGTGGGTGATTTTAATCTTCCGTATGATACTACTCTAGACATTATCTCAGCATGTCCTTACTGATCGAATCACTCCTATACACACCTCCATACACTAACTGAGGCTAATGCCCTAGTTGACATCTGGAGATTAAAAACCATATGGGTGGAGATTTTCACATTTTATCCTCACACTCTTTTGAAGAATAAATCACCAGGATACTTGTAGAAAGGTAGTTTATTCAAGTAGATAGGAGCAGCTGTCCATCCAGAGCAACGTCTGCCTCCGTCTCCCGGATTCCAACAAACTGGATTCCAGTAGTGGAAGCCTGCAGTTGCTAGGAAATGTCATAACAAGTACAATGAAATACAACATATCCCTTTTCTTTAACAAACAAATGATACTAAAAATATATAAATAAAATATCCAAAGATAGTAAATTCCAAACTTAACTAAAAATTATTATAGGACTAATCACAGATGTAATCTTGGAATTTCTTAGGCAGTTTCTTAATAGGTGTGCTAGATTCTCTATTCTTAGACAAGGTATTGAGATGTGCACTTGCTCCTCTGATAGGAACTTCCTTAAACTCGTTGTTCACAACTGAATTGGATTTGGCCAGATTATCATTCAACCAATCATGCACCTCCGTTCCATTGCATTTGGCCACACGATTAGCATTCCACCACTTTCCATCTGAAAGCTTCAAGAAATCTCCATTAATTGACTCAATCTTCTTAGGATCAGACAGTTTAGAACTTCCCTTGCACTGAATAGTCCCCAACTTTACTCTTACATACATACCCAATTCAAACATTCATGGTTTTTTGAATAACTTGTTATTGTGTCTCCGCTCATACGAACTTTGATAATTTTCAACTTATGTCCTAATGGTACATTCATTGATTGATTTCTTGCCAATTCTACACATCCATGCGGGCACAGCAATAGAACACGAAACTCTACCTTTGAGTAAATAAAAGGAGTTTCGCCCGTAACTGAATGTGGAGTGGTTCTGTAATTCCACAACATTTTTTTTACCAAACTCCCCCAATCTACATCATTATATACAGCCATCTGAACACATTCACCCAAGACACGGTTAAAGCGTTCTATAATACCATTTCCCCTAGGGTGATAAACCGGAGTTTTCAGATGTTTGATGCCCCATTTTTTAAGAAACTCACAAAACTCATTAGACATAAATTGGGGTCCATTATCAGTCAACATTTCTGTGGGACAACCTTCTCTACGAAATATTTCTTCACAAAAATCAATCATATTGTTAGTTTTGACCTCACATACAAAAGTCACCTCTGGCCATTTAGAGAAATAATCCATTAAAACAATGGCATATTTACACCCAACACCAAGAATCTCGAAAGGGCCACAATTGTCAATTACCAATCTTTCCCAAGCCTGCTTTGGCCAATTCACATGATGAATAGTGGTTTCCTGTATATCATGTGTCTTGTCACTTCGGGAACATGTTACACAATCCTTTACAAACCTTTCAATTTGCCTGTCCATGCCAGGCCACCAGAAGTCTTCTCTAGCCTTTCTCTTCATAGCGGACATGCCACCTTGGCCATCATGTAACAATTGCAACAATCTTTATCTCATGGTGATAGGAACTACTAGCTTATCATTTCTCCTCAATATGCCATCCACTACGGATAATTCACACCAGACCTCTTTATATAGTAATAAATAATCATGTAATTTCCATCCTTCTTTCATCGGAAGACAGTCTGTAACTTTTTTTTATGGTAACATCATCCAAAATATTTTTTTTCCAAACAGACTCCTCTATGGCATGACATACATCACTCAATTTGGTCACTACCCAATCTTCAATCTCTGAATCAAGTTCTTTACTGTCTCTTTTATCAACCGGTAGACGTGATAGACAATCAGCATTTACATTTCTCACTCCTGGAACATACATAAGAATAAAATCGTATTCTTGCAAGTGATATATCCATTTAGCAATACGCGGTGTGGCTCTACCTGCACCTGCAGTAGAGAATATATCAACTAAGCATTTGTGATCTGTGTGTAATTCAAAACTAGTGCCCCACACAAAATTCCGGAAGTATTGCACCCCCCACCAACACGCCAATGCTTCTTTATCAATGGTGGAATACGTGCCCTCAGCACCTTTAATTGTCCGTGATGCAAAGGCTATTACTCTTTCTTTACCCTCATGAATTTGCATTAGTACTGCACCCAAACCATACCCACTTGCATCTGTTACGATAATGGACTTATCCCTAGAATTGAAAGGTTTTAAAGAGGTAGCACAAATGACTGCTTTCTTCACCTCTTCAAAAGCATATTGACACTTGTCAGACCACTCATATGTTACAATTTTCTTCATCAATTCACGAAGAGGAAAAACACAGTTAGAGAAAATGGAAATTAATCTTGAGTAGTACTCAGCAAGTCTAAGGAAGGACCTTAACTGATCCTTATTTTGATGAACAGGCTCTTTTTCTAAATCTTCCACCAACTTAAACCTAGGTTTGATTCCCTCTTGAGATAGTGTGTGACCTAGATAATCTACTTCTGTTTGGCAGAATTTGCATTTCTGCAAACTAATGGTCAGACCAGCTTGTTCTAATTTGTTTAGCACAATTCCTAACAGGTTGTTGTGCTCCACCATATCTCTTTCCCACATTAAAATATCATCCTGGAACACAAGAACATTAGAAACATACTTCAAAATTCCTTGCATAACTCTTTGAAAAACTGTCGAAGCAGATGCCAGACCAAACGGCATACGAAGAAATTGAAAAGCTCCTTCCGGACTTATAAAGGATGTCATGTGCTTAGATTTTGGTTGTAACAAGATCTGATGATATGCACTTGACAAATCTAGAGTGGAATATTTTTTGCCGTTGTTAACACTAGCTAGCATATCATTAATATGGGGCAAAGGATGACGATCTATCCAAATGCATTCATTTAAATCTCTTAAGTCCACACACATGCGGATACTACGATTCGGATTGTGTGCGATTACAATTGGACTAAGCCATTCAGATGCTTCGATCGGTTCTATGATATCTTCTTGCACAATCTATTTAATTCCTCTTTGAGAGGTTCCCTCAAAGCTAATGGCACATTCCATACTTTGTTTACTTTCGCTATAACCCCATCCTTGAGTATTATACGATGTCTACATTTCCTCAGACATCCTAATTCTTCTTTAAAAAGATTAGGACATTTTGACACCCATTCATTGTCATTTTGAGGTTCAGTCAAGAGTACTTGCATATGATGATTAGGATTAAGAATAATATTTAAGGTTTTTTGTTCTCTCCATAATTGTAAGGATTTCCCTTTTTCAACAACATACAGTTTAGCTACTGTTTCTCTGGCTTGAAACTTAATTTTTGATGAAAAATAACCTATAACAGGTAATCTCTGCCCACAATATTCTACAGAATTTACGTCAGCAACGTGAAGACTTTTGGAACCCAAATGTATCCAATTTTGTTTGTTAATTAAGGTGAAAGGAGAGCATGAATCTGCCCACATAGGTAAAATCATGTAATCAATACAAATGTTACATTTAGGAGGGTTGTAATTTTCACCGTTACATACAACATTAACTTCATTAATCATATATACTTCAATATCACTCTCATGTAACTCATCAGAAGCATCTTCATTAATTACATTTATGACTGGTTTTGAACGAAATGTGTTGGACGTTTTACAAACCCTCGAAAAATGTCCAATTGTTTTGCATTTGTAACATCTGCTTTTTGCTGCAGGACAAAGAATAGCATCAGATGAATGTCTGTTACTACCACATCTGTAAAATAACTTATTAACACTAGTTACATTTTTTTTAATCACCTTTGTTTTCTTCAATTTCGCTACTTTTTTTCTTTTTATCACCTATTTTACATACTTTTGACGTATTGGTATCAACTTTGTATTGAACACTAGTCAATTCTTTAACATATAAAGAAGTATTTTCAATACGTTTGGCTATTCCTATGGCTTTCTCTAACGTGGGGTCGATTAAATCCAACAATTGTTCCTGAATCTTTTTATTACTAGTAGCGTTAATCATCTGATCTCTTATGATTTCATCTCTGAGGTCTTTAAATCTACACGTGGTTGCTAATCTTCTTAAAGCTGCAACGTACTGTTTAATCTTTTCTCCATGTAGCTGTTTGTGAGAAAAAAACTTGTGCCTTTCTACCACAATGCTTAACTTCTTGCCTTAACTCTCCTCCAATATTGCTATAGCTATCTAATATGAATCTTCCTCATCACCTGAATCTGCATTTTCATTTCTTGATACAGAAGAAGGTTTGGGAAGAGTCTTTAACACATTTCTTCCTTTCACACCCAAATGTTGTTTTAGAATAGCTCATTTTCTATTGGGTATGTAAACATCACCTCCAATTGCCTCCAAATATGTTGCAAAGGACTCTTTCTAGTTCTCCCAATCCATGCAAGGAGAACCGGGCTCTTGTAGAAATGTAGGAGGAGGAGAAATAACTTGAGAGGTTACTGTTAAGTAAAGAACCGGAGACTTGTAGCGGTTCAATCGCAGGTTTATTGAAGTTGGTAATAAATCCGAAACACCCACAACCAGTGCCGTCCAGTCGTGAAGAGGCCAACGTCCAGAGTGACGTGCAGGGAATCTTCACGACTGAAAGGCGACATTCGAGAACCCAAAACAAGGAAGATCTCTTGTGCTTGCAAGCACGAGAGAGCAGGAACAGATAAGGGACAAGGAGAAGGAATTATGAATATATAACATCTTCCCCTCTAGAAAGGGTAACAAAGAAAACAAACATTTGAAAATACAAAGCTACTCCAAAACATAGTCTCTCAATCTGCAAGACAACTGCTATAAACGAAAAGCTCTTTTGGTTGCCACTTCAGAAGTCTCCTTGTGAACTGTATCATGTGGTAATGACAAATTGACAGGGGCAACAAATTGTGAAGCTACAGAAGAAGCGGGATTCGCTTCCGAAGAAAAAGGAGAATGCTCGGGAACCACGGGTTGAGAAGACGTGGAAGTTTCAAAAACGGGAATGGAGGAGGAGGGTTGTTCATAAGACAAATCAAACCAATCACAGTGCTCAGACTCTGAAGTGGCATGCTCCTTGATGACATGGGCCTGAAGTGGAGATACCTTAACAAGAACCCGCTTGTTCCACCATCCCTTGTCATCAAGAAGAGCTGAAGCTTTGCTGACTTGTGTGACCAAATTTGGAGAAGAGAATTTAGACTTTCCTTGTAAAACTCTTTTTGGATTCTTAATGAGCACCATGTCCCCTTTTTGCAAGGGCTGATCAAAAGAATGTTTGCCTTCATCAAAACGTGATTTCATGGAAAATTGTTTAGTGTTCACATGTTCCTGAACAGAAAAAGAATTATCAGACGAATGACAATCCTTATGTAACCAACTAGGATTGAGAAACGAATGAACTTTTCTTTTTCTAAGTAAAGTAAATGGTGCCACACCAGTTGTAGAGTGAGGAGAGGTATTGTAAGCCCACACTTTGTCATGAACAAAAGGCAAAGGATCTAGCCTAGAGGAAATGGCGGTTTGTATACCCTCCTTAATAATACGATTACATCTCTCAACCAAACCATTGGAAGAGGGTGAATGCAAAGCAACTTTGTAGTGAGAAATATCATGACTTTTGAGAAAAGAGCAAATTTTTTGTGAAACAAAATGAGTACTATTGTCGGTAACAATGGTTTTTGGAAAGCCCTCAACATCACACACAGATTGTAAAAATTTAACAGCATTGTCAGTAGAAGCCGAATTGCAAAAGGAGTAATAGAGCCATTTAGTATAGTAATCGACAAGAAGAATTAGATACTTGTTCTCAATCGGTAACACATCATATGGACCAGAAAAATCCAAAGCCACTTTGTCCCATGGACCTGCCGGAAGGGAAACAGGACATAAAGGAGTGGAAAGAGTTTTCCAATGTTTGTCAGAAAGTATACATTGGGTACAATTATCGATCATCCTTCTAATGTGAGAATCCATGGAAGGCCACCAGTAAAATTGTTTGATGCGTTGACAAGTTTTAACAATACCAAGGTGACCTTGATGAGCAGAACGAATGATATGATCACGTACTGACTGAGGAGGAACAAATAAATCATTTCGCATAACCATGTTATTAACTAAAGAAAGTTCCTCAGACACATTTGCAAAACCTTTTAAATCAGAAGACAGAGTTCTGCGTTCAGGCCATTTGTTGACAATAAACTCTTTAACTTTAGAAAGAATAACATCATCTTTATAAGCTAAATTCCATTGAGCCTCAGAAATGGGTTGACATTCGGCAATAGCATCAATGGTAGCAACAACACACTCAATGTCATCATCAACAACGGAATCATCAGTCAAAGACATTCTTGAGAGGCAATCTGCCCTGAAATTCTTTCCCCGAGAGATATGCTTGATAACAAAATGAAATTCGTGAAGTTTGGAAAGAAGGCGAACAAGTCTGGCAGAAGCCCTATTGGAAGTACTGTTGGAAAGCATGTGCATAAGAGGCTTGTGATCTGTGTAAATCTCAAACTCACGAGCCCAAATGTAAGATTTAAATTTTTGAATAGCCCAAACGCAAGCCAGGGCTTCTCTTTCAATCGTACTGTATCTAGTTTCAGCAGAAAGGAGTATTCTGGATGCAAAGGCAACCGTATGTTCTTTGCCCTCGACCCATTGTCCCAAAACAGCACCCAAACCAGTAAGACTGGCATCAACAGTGATAAAACACTTTGAGCCATCGGAAAAAGGATGCTAAGCAGATGAGTCCTTAATGATCTTTTTAACTTGATCAAAAACTTTTTGCAAGTCTTCAGACCAAACGAACTACACTCCCTTCCTTAAGAGTGCTCTCAACGGTTCAACAATCTGTGCATAGCCATGCACAAACCTAGCGTAATATTCTGATAAACCCAGAAAGGAGCGAAGGGCATCTCTGTCCTTAGGAGGTATGGCGTCTCTGATTGCTTTTATTAAGGAGAATTTGGGTTTAATGCCATTGGGAGAAAGAGAATGACTCAAGTAATCCAACTCTTGAACCCCAAACTTACATTTGTCATGCCTAACAGTCATACCAGCTTTTTCCAACACTTGTAAAACGGTGTTGAGGGTGTGATTATGTTGAGAAATGTTGTTAGTGTAAATCAAAATATCGTCCTGATACGCTTGCACGCCAGGAATGTCTTGGAATAAATTGTCCATCAGTTTTTGAAAAATGCTGGCTGCCGAGGCCAAACCAAAGGGAAGCCTAAGGTACTTAAAAGCACCAAAGGGAGTGATAAAGGTTGTTAATTCTTGGGATTTAAGAGATAAGGGAATTTGGTGATAAGCGGACCTAAGGTCCAGGAGGGAGAAAAATTTACCCCCACCCAAGTTAGCCAATAGGTCATGAATTTTGGGAAGTGGATGACAATCCACGATGATTTTATTATTCAGTGAGCGTAAATCAGCACACAATCTCACCTCCCCAGTTTTTTTTACGAACTAAAACTATTGGGGAAACCCATTCTGATGAATCACAGGGTGCAATGATTCCTTCATCGCATACATTTTTCAAAATCCCTTTCAGTTCATCTCTTGCACTCAAAAGAAGAGAACGAACCTTGTGAATGACAGGTTGAGCATTAGGTTTGAGTCTAATTTCATGCTTAAAACCAAGAACTGTACCAACTTTATCCTTAAATAAGTTTGGAAAAGAACTTAATAAATTGTCCATTTTGACTATAGGAAAAGAAAGATCTGAAACATTAAAGTTCCCAGAATCATGACTAGTGTAGTAGTCATGAGGGATATCACCTAAAGCAATAGGTTGATCTGAGCCGGGTTTGAGAATCAAACCCATTCTGGCTAGATCAAACCAACCTAAAATATCTCTGCCCTTAAGAGCGACATAGACTTTCGTGAAAGTGTATCTGCCAAGACAAGCAATGTTTGAATAAAAGAAACCCAACATGTCGATCTCCTTCTCGCCAAAAGCCTTTGGATTGACGTCAGATTTGGAAAGGACAACTTTTTCACCCCAATTAGCATAAAATGTGAGGTCTGATAAAATGGTGATAGGAGAACCAGAGTCAGCTTTGACTTTAATTGGGACTGTACCAACCACTAATTCGCACCAGGGACCCTTAATGTTAGAAAATTCAACAGAATCACTTTCAATAGACAACATAACATCATTGAGTCTGGTTGAGCAAGAATCTAAATTTTCTTGAAATTCAATATTATTGACTCTAGTAAATTTTTTGCGACCCCTGCACACAGATGGAAAATGACCAATTTTCTTGCAAGAAGAACATTTTTTCCCAGATGCAGGACAAGAAGGAGAATTGCCAAGATGGTTTCTTGACCCACATCTATAGCAAATGAGGGGTTTCTTGTTTTGTTGTCTTGAAGAATTGTTAACAAGGTCAATAGAACTAAAATTTGAAGCTTGATCAACCAAATGAACACAAGGTTGAGAGATGCTTTCTTGCAAAATTTTAGAGGAATAAGTTGCTCGCTCAATCCCTTTTGCGATATCAATTGTTTCTGACAAAGAAGGATTTTTACAACTCAACAAACGTTCATGGATCTTTTTAGAAAAACAAGCAAAAATGAACTGGTCTCTGATAGAAGCATCTGTACTAGCGCCAAAGTCACAGGTAGAGGCAAGAATTCTGAGTTGAGCAATATAGTCTTCTACGCTCTCATCAATACTTTGTTTGCGTTTGAAAAAATTATGACGTTCCAACACGATACTAGGCTCATTGTCATATTGTTTATTGAGTCGAGCAATGGCTTCTTGGTAAACGTTCCAATTGTCACCAGAATCACCAGAAGGAGAAGGAATATGAGGAAGGTTTTCAAAAACTTGTTGAGCAGCAACTCCCAAACATCCGTAGAGAATAGCAACCTTGCGAGGAGGATCATATTTAGTAGCGTTAATGGTTACCAAATAGTTCTCAAAACCTTTGAGCCAGTTGCGCCAGATGAGAGAAGGTTTTCCTGGAGTTTGCAAAAAAGGAGCTGGTGTTTGAAACTGTTGTGAAGAAGCCATGGTAAAAACAAGTTTCTTAAGGAAAAAATAAAAATAAAAGAAGAAAACCTTGCATTTATAAGTGCTTTATAATACTGTAGATAAGCGTGCTTATCGCTGAAGAAATGCAATGAAAAGAAAAGCCTTGGGTTTATAAATGCTTTGTTAAATTGGTAAACTTGGTAGACAATAAAGCGTGTCTATCGCTGAAAAGAAACTTTGCATTTGTAAATGCTTTGTTGTTATGTGGAATGAAGCTGGTGGAATAAAGCGTGCCTATCGCTGAATTTGTGATAGACAATAAAACGTGTCTATCGCTGAGGAGGACTTTGATTATAGAAGTTTTGTTGTTAGATGTTGATAAACATGGTAGGTATTAAAGCGTGCCTATCGCTGAACTTGTGGACGAAGGCTTGGAAATGGCCGACCAACGCTGTTGTCAGGGTTACGGTACAGCGTAAGTTTCGAGAGGCGGTAGGCTTAATTGGTTGAATTGTTACGTAGGGCGCGTGAAGTAGCGCGAGAAGAAGCTGGCGGTGACGCGCGTGGTATAGCGCGAGTAAGCAACTGACAGTTTGAATGCTTGGATAAAAGTTATGAAAATTGTCACCAAATCCGCGCGGAAAGTTGAAAAACTTTGAAGAATACTAGTCTATAACATACGACCTGATGAAGATTAGAGGTGGACTGAAGGCAGGGCAAGCGAAGACGAACATCGGAGTGTCCCGGTGAGTCTTGAAAACTTGACCCTCTGGCGGTGGGTGCAGGAAAATCCCGATCGTCGCCAATATGTTAAGTAAAGAACCGGAGACTTGTAGCGGTTTAATCGTAGGTTTATTGAAGTTGGTAATAAATCCGAAACACCCACAACCAGTGCCGTCCAGTCGTGAAGAGGCCAACGTCCAGAGTGACGTGCAGGGAATCTTCACGAATGAAAGGCGACATTCGAGAACCCAAAACAAGGAAGATCTCTCGTGCTAGCAAGCACGAGAGAGCAGGAACAGATAAGGGACAAGGAGAAGGAATTATGAATATATAACAGTTACGTTACCTAAATTGACAGGCTGTGTGCCTATCACCGATTACTTCGGCACTGCACTCCACTCAATGCTTCAATAATCACACTTCGAAGCCAGATGCGAGCTTCTAATGACAGGCAGTGTGCCTGTCACCGACGTCTTCTGTGTGATTGACACTGTGCTATTACTAGCGTCACTCAGTCATCACACAAGTGATTCAAATCACACATGACGTTAGCGTTTAGCTGGACGTTCTCTCAAGTCCTATAAATGCGTGGTTGGCAAAACATCGCCGCCGACTGTGCACTTCAACCTGTAATGCCTGTGATCAGTAATGCCAACCAAGATGGCAGCATGTATGCGTGACCTAAAAACAACAGGTCAAGCCACGTTAGACGAGCAGCGTCAAAGTGATGTCACTCCGGCAAGAATGCCTCACGCAGAACACTGGAATCAACTCCGTAATGACTCAAATGGTGCTCTCCTCAGCTCGCGCTCTCCAAACAAGAACCGTTGCCATGTACGTTTTTATTACCTACTTAAAATCCATAGCAACCGGAATTTGTCCTTAATATATCTGGAAATCTACTCACACTGCTAGAGGTCTTCGGTATTGAGTATATAAAATACCCTGTAGATACCCTTCGATATTGCTCCAAAATTTACGAAAAACTTCAAATTTCGGTGATTTTTTTGCCCACACTTCCTTCTTTTTCAGCTGTATCCCATCCTCGTCGCCATTTTCGAAGAATAAATCATCAGGATACTTTTGGAAGGTAGTTTATTCGAGTAGATAGGAGCAACCCACAGCAGCTGGCCATCCAGTCTGCCTCCGTCTCCCGGATTCCAACAAACTGGATTCCAGTAGTGGAAGCCTGCAGTTGCTAAGATGCAGTTGCTAGGAAATGTCATAACAAGTACAATGGAATGCAACACACTCACAATACCCTGTCTAGAATTGACTACTTTTTTATCAGCAGAAACTTAGTCCATTCAGCCATTGACGAAACTATTGAACCGGTTATTATATTGGATTAAGCATTTAACACATTAACCTTGAATTTATCTTTACAAAAGCCTAAATCCTGTTCATGGAAAATGAAGGATAACATACTCTCTGACCAAGCCTCTAAAGACCAGGGGACATATTCTCAGGAATGCGTGATAACCATCTCAAAAGTTACTTAACGTAACTTCCAACATCGCAGTCTATCGTGGGAAAATTATGCTGTGTTAACCAAGCATTCTCCACGCGGCGGTACTATGCGATAGTCTCCAGATAACGCGTCAAATGTCCGCATTACAATCAACGCCATACCGCAAAGATGCGAAACGCGAACACAAAAAATCTTGCAATTAGGCCAATCACGGTACAGAAGGCAACGAAAACCAGCGACAGGCCTGCAGATCCTACGCGTCTGGTGGGAAAATGCACCATAAAAACCGCAGAAACAACACACCAGAAACAATCCAAAGTGCCTAGCAACATGGATGCACCCTGACCGAGCGCAGAGGCCAACGTAAACCCCAAAACCCCCACAGACCACCAGCAAGGAACAACGGGATGGCAAGGAGAAGAGGGAGAGGAACACGGGGAGCAGTCCACAGCAAAACCAGATCAACGTCACAAAGGTGACAGAACACTACCATCAAATGAGCAACAAGTAGACCACCTGTAATGCAGTCGGAGTGCAGAGGAGGCCAATCGAGGAGGCCAAGAGGCGCTGGCATGATGTGACAAACTAAACCAGGCACAAACCCGCTGCCAACAGGAAGGCTGCAACGGCGACAAGAGCTGGGAGACCAGCGCCACAGGAGGAGCTGAAGGAAACAGAGACTATAGTCATCAGTGTGGACACGGTGCAAGGAGTAGGGAGTATGGACACAGTTCGAGAGGACCTGACACAACATCAACAGGGTGAGTAATGACCAGGGACTGGAGGGATGGGGGAGATGGGCATAATGGCACACATGCACAACGAAGTGCAGCACACTACACACCCACAATTACCCTGGATCATGTCCCTGATCCCCGTGGCACACTGCAGCACACACATATAGCAAGAACAGCACACTCACATTGACGACAATGTGGTACAATGTGTAAACCTGACTCTGCAGAACAGAGGACTCAAGTGGCTCTGCATACTCACAGTAACATGCCTACTACATCTGACAGAGCAGGAAACTGTGAAATGGAATTGTACGCTCACAACCTCACATCCGTCATATAGTCCAAATGTACACTGTCCCACAGCAATATTCAGCACCCCAAACAGTCACAATGTACATTGTCATACAGTCTGCATGTACACAAGAACAATGTGCCAACATACATGTCAACACAATGTCAACATGCATCTCCCCTTCACATTGCAGAGGTTCACACAACACCTGCAGCAGAGCACAGAAGACAACACATCTGTGATGCCGGAGAGGACCACCACACCTACGACACCGACACACTACAACAGCCCATGGACATTCCACGCAACCCACCACCAGGACCCAGGCAGACAAACTACTTAGAGGAGAGCACAGACCCTGAAACAGACCACACAGCAGGAAGCACCCGCAAGGTCATGAACTCTCAGGATCTCTGCCAGACCCGTGCCAACACCACATATTCAACAAAGCAGACGCAGCCATCGCACCCCAAATACGGAAGGTCATCAACATCTCCTTCGAAACAGCGACATTCCCGGAAAGCTGGAAGCATGCCGAAATCAACACCCTCCTCAAGAAGCCCAAAGCGGACCCTAAGGACCTCAAGAACTTCAGGCCCATCTCCCTGCTCCCGTTCACGGCAAAGGTCATCGAGAAAATCGTCAACGGACAACTGACCTGCCACCTGGAAGACAACAACATCTTGGACCCATCCCAGTCCGGATTCAGATGAAACCACCGCACCGAGACAGCCCTCATTGCAGCCACTGACGACATCAGGCACCAACTGGACAACGGCGAAACAACAGCCCTCATCCTCCTGGACCTGTCGGCCGCCTGCGACACGGTCTGCAGATCCTTCTCCTACCTCGCCACCAAGACCTGGAACACCCTCCCTACCCACATACGGCGGACCCAAGACCAACTCGCCTTCAGAAGACTCCTAAAGACCTGGCTCTTCGAGCAGTAGCAGCACCCCCTCCCCTCAGTGCCTTGATGCCCTCAGGGGTATGTAGCACGCTCTACAAGTACTCTGATTGATGGATTGATTGAAGCACAGCTGGCACAAAACACTTCACCCGCCCACACATGGCACCCCAATGCCAGGTGTCAGCTGGCCAAAAAGGAAGTGGCCGAATAGGTGTGAGTGGGGTTCGAACCCATGGAAGGCGAACTAGATCACATATATTGGTGTCTATTATCCTTCAGGGACCACCTACACCCCACAAAGGAGACCCACACTGCCATAGAGACACATGCAGATGCACATTAACAGTACAGAACCACGCCCAGGGGCACGCAAATAGCAGTCATGCACTAACGTTGGCTCTGCGTACGACGGCCCAGGCGCCTCCCCTTACATATTGAGTGGGTGACAACAAAGCTACATGTCCAACCTCCAACCCCCTGCCTGCGGTGACATGTCTGCGCCAGCTGTACACAGCACAATGTAATGTTGTAGAGCCCAGGGCCCTCATGCATGCAACAAGACCACAGGGACACACGCAGATATTATGTTGAACTGGCCATGGGCACGTGCGCCCGGCCCCTTTATTGGCATGGCCACATGTACAGTGACGCCTGTACTGGATGTGTGTGGGGTGAGTGTAAGCCAGCCCACATGGAGTGGTTGGTGCTGGCAACAACTTGAACAGTGAACACCATTAAGACGGACACAGAAAAGTCCAGAATAACAGGGTCAACTGCTGAGCAACATGGAGGTAGCCGGATCAAGTACAGAGGTCACTCAATATGCAAACAGAAGTGTCCGTAAGTTGCAGTGCACCGAGGATGGGGCACTAGAGCTGAGCATGCTCATGTGAAGAAAACATCTAGGATTGTGTCCCTTCGATATATTCCTGATGCAGATGCACTGCGGGGTTGTAGACCTGCATCATCTCCCTTTTCAACATCCCAGGTCTCCCACACTGCTTAATATGACATTGCTGCGCAACCTCTCCACAGCACAAAACTCAATCAGTAAAGGTTCATGGGCTGCAGTGCAATGAATCAGTGGCACCTGGAGTGCTGAGCAGGGGATCAGGCAGAAGATGGCATCCATGACAGATAGAAGCAACTCCGTCAGTCTGCCAGTACCACAATTTCGACTCTGGCAGATGTCGGTTTGGGGTGGTCCTGCCGATGGTGGTGTGTGCCTCCTGTGGTGATGCGACGTCCGGGGTGGTCAGGACTTGATTTGATGTGTAAGCCCAGGTGGGCCGCAGTGGACAGCGCAGGGCCACAGACACAGCATTGATGACCCCAAGGCCATCTCCTCAGAGGCCATCCAATATCTCAGAAGAAGGGGGTCCCGGACCTGACCAGCACAGAGTTAGTGGCCCCGGATACACAGCCGCTTGCACAGGCACCCTGCCACGGGACAGTGACTTGAGGTCCACTGAGGTAGGGCCACGCCGACTGGGCGTGTCCTCATCTATGTTGAAGGTGAATGTGGCAGAGGGTTGCGGGGGACAGCAGAAGGTGTCCTCCAGGGCATGATGCAGAAGGTTTGATCTTATCCGGAAGCAGCAAATGGTGGAGGGGAAGGGGACAGACTTGTTGCCAGGACCAATTCCATACCAGCTACATGAGGATGAAACTACCCGCTAGTCCATAGGCTCAGACGCCACCAATGTACGACCAGTGAGTGTCCATGAATGTCGGGGAACAGACTTAGTGGCACCGGGCTGAGAGGGGATGCAGTCTACGATGATGCCGGTACACTGATATGAACTCCGCCATTGCTAAATCCAGACTCTGTGACCTACTAGACTGCAGTGTAGGCCGGAGGCAGTGGTCAGCAGTGGCCACAGCCATGTGTCGCTGGCTCATGATGCACAGAGTTAGGGACACCAGGGCAGTTGTCGGTAGTGTTCGATCACCTGCGTAGCGATGATCCTTTTGTGCTCCGGACTGCAAAGCGTCATCCTCTTACACCTGTCCTTGAGTGCAACATGTACTCTGCCATTGAAAAATCGATGCTCAGTTCCAATTGTGTGAACAACTCGAATTAAGTGTAGGTATTAGGCATTTCCAGGAAGGGGCCACAGAAGCGTTTGGTTGTGATGCTATACATAGACATGGTGTCGCCACATCGAAGGGAGTATAGCGATGTAAAGTCTGCATTGCCATGGGTACCCGGCCATTGCATGATCAAGACTAATTTCCAAATGTGTGACCTACTCGAGCTTAGTGTGGCCCTGGAGCAGTAGTCCGCATGGGCCCACAGACATGTGTGGTTGTCCTGCTATGCACAAACTTGGTGGCACCACATCGAAGGGGGTATAGTGACTTCAGCTCAGCCATACACATCATACTCAACCATAGTGTAATCAAGACTCAGTTTCAAATGTGTGACCTACTAGTGTGCTGTGTATGCCGATAGAGTATGTCAACGAGAAAGGAGTACTGCGGGCCTTGCTCGTGGGGGGCGTGATGGTCATAGCAGGTTGCCAGGGTCGTGGACCTCAGGCCTGGAGTTTGCACTGGCATGTGATGGGCCCTCTTTAACACACGCCGGTGTAGGCACGTGGGCATTGAGGCCTGAGTGCGCAGGGGCGGGCAGACCTGGCTCGGAGACAAGCGTCCTAGGGTGCAACAGGCGCACATGATCACAGGCAACTTCCCTCACAGCGACGGCCACATGGCGGGGTGGGAGGCGCCGTCCTGGCAGAGACGTTGGGCATTTCGGAAGAGAACTGCACCCAGAGCTACATGCCTTTTATTCACACCCCTATGCTGGCCTGGCGTATGCCGGGCCAACCCACTCTGCTCACGCTTACAGGGGGGACGTAACAAGCTACATTTCTGAGTTCCTCCCCACTGGGTGGCGTGACATGGTTGCGTCCACTGTCCACTACACTCCATACACCAAAGGTGTGTGTCGACATGGATATGTGTGTGGTCTGCATACTGCAGTGTGGCCATCACATCCACGCCACACTTGGCATTGTGTACATTCTCATTCCTGGGTCACTTGCCTCCTTCGCACATGCCTGGTCCCCACCTCTTCCTACATCCTGCTATTGTGTGGCTGAGGTGCCATGCCGTTGATGGCTAATGTACATGGCTGGCCTAGGTTCCCACAGTAAGTTGTTCTGTTGTGTCTGGTGGGTGTGCATGTTTTATGTGAGCTTGTGACGTGTGCATTTCCTGTGTTGTGAGTTGCATGATTGTGGAGTTGAGGTGTGTGGTGTGTTCATTTGATATTGGCCAAAGAGCTGTGCATTTCCGTGGGTGCCATCCTGGTAGTGCAGGTTGATGATGGACTGTCCGCAGGTGAAGGGCTCCTGCATACTGCCTGGGGTTGGCGGCAACGTTGGCGGGGATTCCCCGGTGGTCCAATATTGTTTGGACATTGGTGGGATACGTGTGTTTCTGTTGTGCTTATTGTGTGCAGTGTTGCCGGGGGCACAAGTAGGACATGTGTGCAGTCAATTGCCCCCTGACACCTGCAGGAAGACAGCTGTGGCGGTGATGCCTTGCATGGTCTCCAGCTGTCCCTGTGCAGTGTGGGGGCGGTTTAGATGGTAGCGTACCAAGCTGATAGTGTCATCCATGACCTTTGTAAGGGACTTGGATTGGCCTGGCTTTGTGACTCCTCTGACTCGTGGGGATGTTGGTTGGAGGGTACCAGTGGCCAACAGGTGCATCCCTGCCAGCAGCTTGATCTGTGGGGAGATGTTGGTTGTCCACTGTGTTGCTACCGTCATCTTGTGTGCAATGGTGGTCAGGATGTGGAGGTGGGTTGATCTTTTTTGCTTGTGGTGGGCTATGACATTCTCTGGTGTTGGGTCTGTGAGTTTGGTACATTTTGAGAGGATTGCTGACTTTGTCTGCCCTGCCTTGGTGTTGGTCAGAGTGGTGGGCAGTGAGGGATGAGGGGTTTGGGTGGTGGTCCAGGGGGTGGTGGCGGTGGGTGTTGTGGCCCTCTTTGGGCTCCAAGCAGCATGTTCAGTTGCTCCATGGCATCTTTTGTTCTTCAGGTGTAGCTCTGGGCTGGGCTCCGTTTTCTGGTGCAGGCTGTGGTCTGACTTTACTGCATTAAAACAGGGACCCCCTGAGTGAGATCAGAATCCTGGATCAGGGCAGAGCAATTGATAGCAAAAGAGTATATCCAGGCATCAACAAAGTAGACAACTGGCACAAATAAAACATATCATCTAAAACACAAGTAAAGAAAAAAATGTACTAACTAATAATTATGATATCATAAAATGTAATGACAATGATACGAATTGATGAGCATATTCGATTAAATACACAAATTGATAAAAGAATAATAAAAAGAGAATGCAATGTTCAATTGTCGTATTCTCTACAGATTAAAAAGGAGAAGTGAATGATGGTTTCCCCAGCTGATTGTCAAAGTTGATGAAATATCTGCCAACGCGTTTCGACACAGCCAGTGTGTCTTCATCAGGACAAAATCAGCACATTCTATAATTTAAAAAACAGAATTACAAAATATCTACTTGTGTTTTAACAAAAACATTTTCATTTATTTTTTTCTTTTTACAAACTGCCAGACATGTCTTACAACAAGGACAAAATATACCACAATTATGGAGACACATAAAAGCATAGAAACATAGAAGCATAGAAACATAGGAAGGGCTTAACAATCAAAATTATAAGCAGCTCTTCATTATCTCTCCCATTACTGTAACCAAGCACTCTATAACTCATTCTTAAAAAGGACTCATAATCAGGCCTCAAAGTTATAGATCCGCCTCAACGATGTATTAAAACTATTGAAGGTGATACAAAAAGCATAGCATACAATGATAGAGTCTATAATGAAACCCAAAGACTAGTAAGACATTGAGATCAATGGTGCTAATTTTCTACCTGGTAACTTTTAAAGTGCAATAAGGTGTTCCTGGCAGTCGGCTTCGTGTATAGGTCAACCTCAAGGTGACCACCATCATTGCATCTAATATAAATATCCAGAAATTCCACTCTCCATTTATCAATGTGAGCAGAAACATGCAAATTCTCATCTGTAAGATTCAGCCAGGTCAAGAACTCCTTCAGAGTCTGTTCCCCATCGGTCCATACAAAAAAGATGTCATCAATGTAACGGTACCAATGGGAAACAGACTCATAAAAAGGGGCAATTTCATTGTAAATGAACCTTGACTCAAAAAGCGACATGTATACATTCGCTATGGATGGTGCCATACTTACTCCCTTAGTCTGTAAGTACATATCATTTCCAAACTCGAAGAAATTCTCCTTCAGGACTAATGACAGACATTCTTTAATAAAAGACTTTGAGCATGGGATGTCATACCTGTCTTCTATCCTTTTTTAAAGGTGCATTTGAATACGATCCAAAGCAAGAGATATATTTTACCATGACAGAAGTCAATAGAAACGCTATACTGCACGACATGATATACTAAGAGGTAATACCTGAGAGCGTTTTAATAGGCAGTGTAGGAATTTGAGTTGTTTTTGGTATCTAACAACTCCATAAATTCTTTTCCAGAGAGCGAAGTAACAGCAGTATTGCACACTATATGCTATACCAGCATTTTTACTCAATGAATCTTGAGAAATGAATGTTTGGAGGAACGTAACAATATAATTCCGGTACGTTTCATACATACAGATGTAGTATACAGATCAAGTATATCAAGGAGTTTGCTGTTACCTCTATAAATAGGAGCCTCTTTGCAGAAATGTAACAACTAAGATTAAACCCTTTTTTGGCCCCCTCCTTCTATTTAACACTTAGGGCTTTTCTTTTTCAGGTAGAAAATTAGCACCATTGATCTCAATGTCTTACTAGTCTTTGGGTTTCATTATAGACTCTATCATTGTATGCTATGCTTTTTGTATCACCTTCAATGGTTTTAATACATCGTTGAGGCGGATCTATAACTTTGAGGCCTGATTATGAGTCCTTTTTAAGAATGAGTTATAGAGTGCTTGGTTACAGTAATGGGAGAG
Organism: Lissotriton helveticus; assembly: GCF_964261635.1. Taxonomy (NCBI): domain Eukaryota; kingdom Metazoa; phylum Chordata; class Amphibia; order Caudata; family Salamandridae; genus Lissotriton; species Lissotriton helveticus. The sequence continues at coordinate 876,944,532 of NC_136071.1, read as the reverse complement.
ATAATGAAGAGCTGCTTATAATTTTGATTGTTAAGCCCTTCCTATGTTTCTATGCTTCTATGTTTCTATGCTTTTATGTGTCTCCATAATTGTGGTATATTTTGTCCTTGTTGTAAGACATGTCTGGCAGTTTGTAAAAAGAAAAAAAGAAATGAAAATGTTTTTGTTAAAACACAAGTAGATATTTTGCAATTCTGTTTTTTTAAATTATAGAATGTGCTGATTTTGTCCTGATGAAGACACACTGGCTGTGTCGAAACGCGTTGGCAGATATTTCATCAACTTTGACAATCAGCTGGGGAAACCATCATTCACTTCTCCTTTTTAATCTGTAGAGAATACGACAATTGAACATTGCATTCTCTTTTTATTATTCTTTTATCAATTTGTGTATTTAATCGAATATGCTCATCAATTCGTATCATTGTCATTAAATTTTATGATATCATAATTATTAGTTAGTACATTTTTTTCTTTACTTGTGTTTTAGATGATATCTTCCATGTGGTCTGACTTTACACCAGGTCAGAGCAGGTTTTAGTTTCCTGATGCTAACATGCCTTATCACTGGTTTTGTGATCTTATCGCTGATCTGGCTAGTAGTTGAGAATGTTGCTGAGTGGTGTTGTCCAGGCTTTTTGCTCAGGAACGCCTACTCTGCATCTCATTAGCGATAGTTGCGGGGCTCATCTGTGGTGATGTTTTTGCGGCTGCTATCGCAGGTAAAATGTACTATGAGCTGCTAGCACCAGCTTGTGAATGGGGCGATACATTTATCACGACTTTGGCTGCGATAAAGTGCCATTAACTCGGCGATAGCTCCTTGAGAATATGCCCCCAAATTGCCCAATCTCTAGCCCACTTCTTTAAGGCGAATGCCGCTATGGATATGGATATTGAAGTGATATGGGACGCTGTGAATGCGACTATTATGGGGGTGATGATTGACATTATGTCAATCAAGAATAAATAATTAAATACAATCTGAATCTTTTAGAGAAACAAATTGCCTCCTTGGATAAAGATTGAATTTTAAACTTAAGACCTTTATTTATATCCAAAATTAGACAGCTTAAATATGAATATAACAAAATCTTAAGTGAAAGGGTCCAAATTTGGTACTCTAAAAATAAAGCTAAAAATCTTGTGGAATGTAATGAAGCAAGTCAACTTCTTGCACTAACTCTTAAAGATGCAAAAACATCTAATATTATATCGGCTATTAAAGATGGTGAAGGGAGACTACAAACACCTCAAGATAAAATAATAGAAGTATTTAGAGCTTTCTTGAAACCCCTTCTGCTTTCTACACTTGATGAAAAGATGTAGAATCTTTTAATAAACCAATCTCTCAAGACAAAGGGCCCGATGTAGGTAAATCTTTTTTACCACTTCTTAAATACCGATTCATACCGAATCGGTATTTAAGAATTGGTAAAAAAGAGGAGGGCAGATGTAGGTAATTTCATTTTTATAATTACCGAATCGGAAGGAATCGGTATTTACCGATTTGGTAAATACCGAATGGGTAATGCCCATTGATTCCTATGGGCATTGAAGCCCATAGGAATCAATGGGCATTACCGAATCGGTATTTACCAAATCGGTAAATACCGAATTTTGCAAGGGTGCAGGGGGTGTCACTTTGACACCCTCTGGCACCCCAATTACAGGCATGTGTGCCATGTGGCACACAGACATGCCCTAAGGGCATGTCTGTGTGTCACATGGCACAGGTGTGCATGCACAGATGTGCATGCACACCTGGATTCCGTATTTTACCACCCAATTGGATTGGGTGGTAAAATACCGACTCCTAAAGGCCTGTGGCACTGTTTGCAGTGCCACCTACATGTGAGATTTACCGAATCGGTAAAATTACCGATTCGGTATTTTACAGAATCGGTAAATTTACCGATTCTGTAAATTTACCAATTCTGTAAAAAAGGTCCCCTACATCTCAATGACCCATTTACCGGTCGGTAACGGCCGAATTCGGCCGTTACCGACCGGTAATGGCCACCTACATCGGGCCCAAAATCACTAAAGCTATCAATTCTCTTATAACTAAAAAGGCTACGGGTCATATTGATTCTCCACCTCTTTTTATCGGAGCTTTCAACATGTATTATTATCCCATTTGTTTGTTCATTTCAGCACTTTTGAATCATGTAGTGAACTTTCAGGCTCTACATCAGAAGCTCATACATTGGTGATACCAAGGAGGATAAACCACCTTTGCACCCTGGCCCACACCCTCTGGATGGCCAAATATCTTCCGATTGACGCGATGGCCCTCTCCCTGGATGTTGAAAAGGGTTTGACTGCATTGAATGGGACTACCTCTTTGCCACAGTGGAACTTTTTGGCATGGGAGACCAATTTATTGCTGAGGTGTGGCTGCTGTGTGACTGTCCAACAGCCCAGGTTAATTCTGGGGGATTGCTCTCTGACCCTTTTCCGATCCGGAGAGGCACCCACCAGGGATGTCCTCTCTCTCCATCGCTTGTTTCTCCTGGCCATGGATCCCTTGGCCTCTACCATTCGTAGTTCACCCAGTAAAGTGGGCGTCCCACTATTGATGAGCTGCTCCAAAATCTATCTCCATGCGGACAATGTCCTACTTATTCTAACGGACCTCAACCGCTCATCCTGCTGGATATCATCGCTGACTTTCCGGCCAGATCTGACTATAAGGTGAACTGGGACAAGAGCAAGGCACTCCCAATCTTGGCCAGTACCATGAAGGTGGGAATCCACGAACACCCTTTTTTCTGGCAGCACTCATGTCTCAAATACCTAGGGATACTGGTTAATAGGGGCTTAGAGGGGATGGTCTCGGAAAATCTGGACCTGCTACTGGGCCAGATGAAACAGGACTTCAAGAAGTGGTCCCATCTAGGGTTCTCCATGTGGGGTAGGGTGCATGCAGTAAGGATGGTCATACTGCTGTGCTTTAGAGAGACGCTCGGGATGCTCTTCATACAGGTACCTTTGTCTACACCACGCCTCATCGACTCCCAGATCCGCTCCTCTGTGTGGGTGACTTCGAGACCCCAACTGGCTGCATCCAAACTCATGGCCCGCCGTTCCTTCTGAGTCTTGTGCCTCCTGTCTATAGAACACTTCTCCTTGGCCCTTCAGCTCTCCCAACTGGCTTACCTGCTCCCTGGTATCTCAGACCCACCGCAATGGGTTCATATTGACCGATTGCTACTCCCTGGAAGCAAGGGACTTGCCCTTCTTTATGGGGACTGTGCCTTCCAGTTGTGCCTCTCGCATCCTGTGCTGTGTTCCACATACAAGGCCTGGGTGCATACCCACAACCTGCTCGAGGTAGACCCAGGACTACATGACAGGCCAACTTTGTGGGGCAATGATAGTAGACGCATTGGCAGCCTGACCCTATGCTGAACCCATTGGAGAGAAGCAAGCATACACACCTTGGACCAAATCCTGCTTACTGGTGACCTTAAACCATGCGCCCAGCTGAGAGCAGAATTCAGCCTCCACCTGAGGAAAACCTGGCGCTACATGCGAATGCAGCACTACCCGAGGCGCTCCTTGGGTCCTCGACGCTGGTCCTTACAGTCCTCTAGAGACTCTATCTGAATGTGTGGAGACGCTATAAGGGAATGATATCAGGACTGTACAGCACGCTCTCAAACCACCTTTTCTCAAAACCTCTTTTATGCATTCCCTGCGCCAAATGGCAAACCCACTTACAGGCCCGGTTATGAGCACTAAGACTGGGCTGACATCCTGGAAGCCCTGGATAAGGGCAAAAGAGAGGCCCGCCTGAAGTTCTACTTTTTCAAAATGCTCCACGATTGGCATTGGTCACAGACAAAACTGAACAGAGCAGGACTCCTTCCCCACTCGAACTGCTGGTGGTGCGCAAACACCCACTGCGACATAGCACACATCATCTGCGAGTGCCCATTCGATCCAACTCTTCGCGTTGCATATTGGAACGGTCCTGGGTGCTTCCGTGCCGCTATACCTCCCTCTCACCCCTCAGTCATCCTCCTCCACGATATGGTGGACTCTCCGGATCTCTCCCGCACGTAGTGGCACCTCCTTCACACGGCCCTGTGCCCCCATCCCAGCAACATTGGTTTGTGGCGGGAAACAACCTTTACAATGCAACTTTTACAACGCACTACCATTACAACGAAACTTTTACAACGCAACATCCATTACAACGCATGCAATTACAACACAACCATTACAACGCATGACACTACAATGCACACCACTACAACGCATGTCATTATAACTCAGTCATTACAACGCATACCATTACAACGCATTACATTACCATCCAACACTTACCCTACTGTTGCACCCCCTGGAGTTAGAATAGTAATTTTTACCCCTACACTATCCAACACTTACCCTACTGTTGCACCCCCTGGAGTTAGAATAGTAATTTTTACCCCTACACTATCCAACACTTACCCTACTGTTGCACCCCCTGGAGTTAGAATAGTAATTTTTACCCCTACACTATCCAATACTTACCAAACATGCAATGTAATGTTATGCGTTGTAATGGTATGCGTAGTAAAGGTATTATGCGTTGTAATGGAATGCGTTGTAAATGTAGTTTTTAAAATTTCGTTGTAATGGAATGCGTTGTAATGGATGTTGCGTTGTAAAAAATGCGTTGTAATGGTGTGCGTTGTAAAAGTGTGCGTTGTAACATCATACATCCGTTTGTGACAATGATCCAAACTGCCCCGCACGAACGTGTCATTTAAAACTTACAGGACCAGGCTGAGCTATTTATACAGACGGGGGCACCTTTCCTCCATGATGAGGCCCTTACAGGTACCTTGCCCCAGGCCCTCCATCCCCTTGAATCACACAACGACCCTCATTGCATTTCCAGACAGCCGCTTCCTCCTCATTTCCTTTCATCACCTGCACAATGGTGATGTCCCCCGCCCATGCCCTGCCCCACCTCGCTTTTCCTCCCTCCCTCGGTCCCTCCTCCCTCTACCTTCCACTCCCCTTCCCTCCCTGCATTTTTTCTTTCTCCCTCACTAACCTCTCCTATGCCCATTCCTCCCACTTCCCCTTCCCTCCTCTTCTCCGTCACTCTCGTTCTCTCTCCTTCTTCAACCATCCCTTTCCCTCCCTTTCCCTTTCGTCTTCCGGACACGCAGGCTCACAGGGCACCCTCCCTCTTCAAGGGTAACCAACACTGCCCCCGTTCCATCCGTTCCATTTTTCACCAAGAACCCGCCCATCTCCATAGCAATGGACATAGGAACCACTCGACCAACAGTGGAAGGCCCTCATCCCCATTGCTGTTCTCCCTGCTTCCCTTCAGCCATGCTGTCAGCAACACCCAGCCCCTGGAGATGCAACCCTCCGCCCCACCACTCCTCTTCTCAGGGGCCACCCTCAAGTACCCATCCCATTGCATTCTCCCACTCGAGGGCCCCTGGTCCACTGCCCCTCTGCCCCACTGGCCCCTAACTACATAAGACTCCTGAAGGACAGGCCGGTATTGGGGGGGGGGGGCATTCCTGGGTTATTACTGGATATCAGCTTCTCTTGGATTTTGCCTATCTCCATATATCCATACCACTCTCCCTACCCTTCTCAGTAAACTGCATCACACTGTCTAGCATGGTTTACAACTTTTCTGCTTAGATATCATAAGGTGTTCATGTTGTGCGCCTTTATTTTACTCAATAAAGAATTGCAACACAAAAAACAAAACAAAAAAAAATCCATTAGAAAGGAAACATTTCTGTCCTATTTCTTTACTTAATACCGACTATAACATTTACACTAAGCTACTGGCTCTTAGGTTAGAAAAGGTTCCTCCATCTCTTATTCATCCTTTACAGACTGGCTGTTTTCATGTGTGACTGGCGGCTGATAAAATCAGAACTTTTTGTCACGTAATTAAGAAAGATAAACAGATTCCTTCTCCCAATATGGCCATGGCCTTAGATACGGAGAAGGCCTTTAATAAGGTCTCTTGAACTTGTCTCAGATCAATACTAGAAATCTTTTTTTTGGACACTCGCTTAATACAAATGTCCATGATGGTATATCAGAAATCTTTTGTTAAAAAAAAGCTTAATGCTTAATTTTCCAATACATTTTGTCTATCACAGGGTACCAGGCTTGACCTTTGCCCCCCCCTCCATTTTCTGCTTTCAATTGCATCGTTTTTACTCTCCGTCAGGATTAATGATACAATCAAAGGTATTCCTTTTAATAGTGATGCCCACAAATAGTGGCTTATGCTGATGACGTATTAATATTTTCTATGGAAGCAGATCCATACACTGCCCAAACACGGGGTCAAGATGGCCGTTGACCAGCCGTGGGAGTAAGTCGCACTGACCCCTCTCTCCTAATATACTAATGGCTGTGGAGAAGGCGCAGAATGCACGGTGAATTCGGATGGCAACAGCAACGGACTCGGGCGGATGAAGCAAAGGGGGAAAGCAGAAGGAGGCCGCGGCATCCGTGGTGGCTGGGAAGAAAACCACCAAGGGGGCCCCGAAAGATGACCAAAACAAAGCGGTCACTCCACGTAATATCCTCCGGCAACTTACCTTAGTGGAATCCTTCTCTGGGGTGACTGGGAACACTGCTGGTCTCGTGGCCGATGGCGGCGGCAGCTCCAGCGGTATTGTGTACTCAGACGTTCCAGATCCAGCTCCAATCACACAAGGAACACCGAGCAGGATGCTCATGGATGCGCAGCTATCAGAGAGGCCAGGCGCATCGGCAGAAGATGGAGCGGAAACACTGCCGGTCGGCTCGAATGATGTCGAGAAAGGGGAAGCCGGCAATGAGGTAAGCCGCACTGAGGCTACAAATGAGGAGGAGGGTATCACAGGGCAGGATGGCACTAATCTCTGTACAGCAGCAGGGGCTGCAGATGCGATCAGCATGGAGGGGCAAAATTCCAAAAAAGAGGCTTTTAAAGACTCAAGGAACGGTGCTCTGGGGCAGTGTGCTCATGGGTCAGAAATTTTTGAGGCCCGCAAAACGCCCCCAAAAAAGGCCAGTAAGCGATCCAAACACAGTGGGGGCATTGGATGCAGAGGAGGCAGAAGAGGCAGCAGGCGAGACAGGCGAGACATTTGAACCAGACTTAGACCCGGAGGCAGAGCTCGAATTACAAAAGGACATAAATCCGAGTGGGCTACTACCTCCCGGCTCCCCAAGTGCTTCTTCTCAGTTAATGATGACACTGGATCAACAGGAGAGTGCTCAGGGGGGAGCGTTGCGGACAGTACAGATGCTGACTCTGACCCAGACTCAGATGCAGAACAATCAGTCTCCGAAAGTACAATTCAGAGGGCATCGTTATCCCAAAGGTCGAAACAGCAGAACTCTCGCCAACGACAAAGGCATAAGACCCCAAGCAGCCCCACACAAACAGAGATGGCAAAAAAACTTGTTTGGGATTATTCGGCCACCTCTTATCTATATCAAGAGGAGGAAGGGTTCTGCAGTCAACATCAGCAGCAGACGCACATGACAACTGCTACTTTACAGGTTCAAACGCCAACAATGGATCTACTTTACGCTACTCTCAAACAGATGCAGGGGGAAGCCAGGTCAGCGAGTAGAAGGGCCAAACAGGCAAACAAAAAAATTCAAGGTTCCCTTAGCAAAATAAACAAGCTATATGCGGAGATGGCAGGCAGCGTCACGGAGGTGGAAGAGAAAACGGGAAAATTGGAGGACGAAGTAACAAGATGGCAGAAATATAAAGAGGCCCAGGAAAAAGCAACTGAGGACATACAATGGAAGATGGAGGACTTTGAAAACCGACAGAGGTGCAATAACATCAGACTGCTGGGAATTCCGGAGGGAGCAGAGGGGCAGGATGCTCGGGCCTACGTTATCACACTATTAAAAGGGGCCTTTCCAGAACTGGTTGCTTGGGATTGGGAACTGGAGGTTCAACGGGCAAACAGGTTCCCTCTGAAGCAAAAGAAAGCACATGCTATGTCTCAATCAGATAGGCCAAGAGCGATGTTGGTTTTTGTAGGGAACTTTTTGGCCAGGCAGGAGATCATGGACAGAGCTAAACCCCAGGCCCGTCGTAGCTTTAATGGGATATCCTTTTTTGCACGCCCAGACTTTTGCCACGTTACAGTGGAAAGGAGGTGGAGATTAAGGCAACTGAGCGACCCCTTTCAAAAGACGGGATGTGAATCATACCTATTATTCCCAGCCAGGCTAAAAGTGATAGTAGATGGTCAGACCAGGATGTTTTTTTCGGAGGTTTAAGCACAGGACATTCCTGGCAGAACTTAAGGAAAGAAGGGGCCGAGATAGAACCATGCAACCTGTATGGGAGTCAAGATAGAGCAACAGCGCTGTAGTCTTTGGGTAGATTTATGTTTATTTCACTATGCAATACGAGTTGTGTAAAACAAATTCCACAGTTGAGTTTTTTTTAAAATAAATAGGAGAGGGGAGAGGGGAGAGACGTCCTAGGAGGCTACGAAGCAGTCACATATAGGTCAGGATTGACCTATTTGCCTGTAGAGGGTGGAAGGGGTGAGGGCGTCAGAGGGGGGATGGGAGGGAGGGTGGGCACAGTAAAAGCCTATCATCGCGACATCCTCTCTGAGAAGAGAGGTTATTTCGCGAGGAAAATTGAGACTGCCTCAAACTCCTGTAAGGAGCTATTTGCCATTGTGCGGGAATTTACGGCCTCGCGTATATTGTCGAATCAGGCCCCTCCTGCAGAGACATGGGTCAGTGATATTGCCAATTTTTTTACTTCTAAGATTAAGCTGATCCAGGACTCTTTTCCCTTGCAGGGGCCAGAGTTGTCCTGCCAAGTGGAGGATGTTTCGGTCTCAATGGCTAATGTGGACCCGGTTTTGGCAGTTTTTCCCCCTCTTTCCGCTGCTTCTTCATTGGATCTGATGGCTTGTCTTAAATCTGGCTCCCCCCGGGATGCTTGCCCCGCCAAATTTTTGGCGAAAATGGCCGAAGTCATCAACCCCTGGGTGAACCCCCTGCTGAATTGTTCTCTTAGGCAGGGTGTGGTTCCTCAGTTATGGAAGCAGGCGATGATTATTCCTCTGCTTAAAAAGCCCAGGCTGAACGCGGAGGTGTTGGCCAATTATAGGCCTATTTCGCTGCTACCTGCTTTCGCTAAAATTCTTGAAAAACATGTGCATAAGGTGCTTGCCGACTATCTGGAGTCACATGATCTACTGCACCCCACTCAATCTGGTTTCCGCGCCAATCTGAGTACAGAAACAGCACTTCTGGAAGTCTCGGAGGCGATTAAGGAGGTGCTGGATTCAGGTGGCAAGGCGATGTTGGTGATGTTAGACCTGTCGGCGGCCTTTGACACCGTTCCCCACGAGGGGCTCCTCGCTAGACTTTTGGAGATCGGTCTTAGGGGGACGGTGTTCAGTTGATTTAGTTCTTTCTTGGCGGGCCGTCGACAAACGGTCTGGGCCCCCGCTTGCTCCGCCGAGATGTCGCCATTGGGTGTCGGAGTCCCACAGGGCTCAGTGTTGAGCCCGACTCTTTTTAACATCTTTATGACCCCTTTGGCGGCTCTGGCGGAGTCTTTCGGGGCCCAGATCGTTTCCTACGCCGATGACACCCAGCTCCTCTTTACCTGCGAGAAAGGTGCGGATTTCGACGGAGAGAGTATCCGGGGTTGCCTTGGGGCTGTTTTTAATTGGTTCCAACATAACAGCCTCAAGTGCAACTCGGATAAATCGGAGGTCCTCTTCTTCGGGTGCAGTTCTGATCCAGATTGGAAGGAGTGGTGGCCAGAGAACATGTTTCCTCCTGCGGACTCTTCCCAGGTGGCCAAAAACCTGGGGATCAAGATTGACAATGGCCTTTCACTGCGCTCCCAGGTAATTGGTCTCACTGGCACCTGTTTTGGCCTGCTTCGGATGTTGCGGAAGTTCCTCCCCTTACTATCGGAGGAGCACAGGAAGATAACAGTGCAGGCGATAATTGGTTCGAGAATTGATTATTCTAATATCTTTTATCTCGGCCTGCCAGATTATCTGTTACAACGGCTGCAGGTGGTCCAGAACTCGGCAGCACGGGCTATCTTTGGACTATCTTGCCGTGCCAGAGTCTCTGGACTCCTGCAGTCACTACACTGGCTTCCCGTCCGGAAGCGGATTATTTTCAAGGCCTTAACTTTGGCGCATAAAGCTCTTTATGCCTCAGGAGCAAAATACTTACAAAAAAGGCTTGCCTTTTATCATCCGGCCAGGTCTCTGAGGTCCGGATCCCTGTTTCTTGCCACGGTCCCTCGTATAAAAAGGGCACGCATTGGAGGTCGCTCTTTTAGACTGCTGGCCCCGCAGTTGTGGAACATGCTACCAGTAACACTGCGCAGTACACCAAATTTAATGGCGTTTAGGAAGTGTCTCAAGACGTGGCTTTTTACTTCTTAGTTGTCCCCCTTGTGGTTTCCTGGATCTTTTTCTGTTCTCTTTCTTGTTATGTTGTGAGATAGGTGTGCAACCAAAGCGCCGGGACACTCTTTTGAGTAGCCGTGCGCTATACAAAAGCAAGATAACATAACATAACAGGACAGGGGGTAAGGGCACAGCTGGTTGGGAAGATAATAAACGGAGAAGGGTTGAATGCGACAGTGGGTGGAAGGGGAGTAACACAGGTAAAGGCAGCCAGACAGACAGGAAGCTTAGTAAAATGTGGAAGGAAACTGAATCGGTACAGTTCAGGAAAGGCAAAGGTTTGGCAGGCAGGGGAGACAAAAGTCAACAGTAAATGAATACGAATGTAAAGATAATAACGCTTAATGTTTGTGGACTTAACGACAGGATGAAAAGGCAACGTGTTGCAGTGATGCTCAAAAATACGAGGGCGGATTTTGTATGTCTTCAGGAGAACCATATAGAGGGCACCAGGGCTTTCCTATTGGAACAACTAGGGTTTCATTTGCTAGCCTTCTCAAGACAAGGACCAAAAACCAGGGGGGTGGCTATTCTATCAAGGCTTAGTAATGTTGTAATGAGGAAGAAACTGGAGGATAAATGGGGTAGATGGGTGCTGGTAGAATGTTTGATAGGGGGAGACTGGGTCACTTTGGCTTCAATATATGGGTCCACTGAAGACGATCCGGAAATATTTGACTTTTTAGATTTACAATTAGCCACATGGGCCCCAAGGGCTATTCTAGCAGGAGACTTTAACATTAAAGGTGCAGCTGGTCTTGGTATGGATATTAGAGGGCGCTATCAAGGCCGGAAAAAGAAAGTCTGCAAAGCAATTTTGAGTATGGCCAGCAACAACGCACTGTCGGATGTGTGGGGTAAGCTAAACCAGACGATCCAGGATTCACTACTACTCGGCCCCGCACAAACGGTTTGTCAGGCTAGATTAATTTTTTGTTTCAAGCTCCTTACTGTCTAGCTTGCAGGTGGAAAGATTGCCACGACTTGTTTCTGACCACATTCCACCGATAATAACACTTAAGGGGAGGGGAATACGCAGACAGGAGACGAGATGGGCATTTGAGAGGGGGCTATTGATGAACACTGAGTATGTTGAACACATGCACACATGGATAGAAGAATTCTGGGAGATTAACAGGGGTAGCACGGCATCAGGGAATGCATGGGACGCCTTTAAGGCGGTGTGCGTGGGGAGACACTCTGCTTCAGCTTGTCTAAACAAAAAAAAGAGCAAGTAAGAATAGAACAACTAAATACAGCTCTATTATAAGCAGAGCACAGGTTGGCACAGGCTACGATAATGGGAGCTCTTATTGAGCAGAGTTTGATTGAGGTTGCATTGGCAAAAGCAGAGGCAGAGGAAAGAATTGCCACAAGGGCGGCCAAAATCTTCACTACACAAAAGGAAAAATGCTACGAATATAGCAAGAGGGTGGGCCACACACTAGCTATACGGACAAGGCAGAAGGTAGCACTGGGGGAAATTAAAGAGATAAAGGATCCTATGGGAAACCTGGTGTCAGACACAGAGGATATTCGGGAGGTCTTTCGTCAGTTCTATTGAAAACTGTATAAAGAGGAGCAGGATAGGGACCCCGTAGAAATTTACAGATACTCACAGGATTTACCCAGCAATATCTTATCAGATGCAGACAGGGAGTCATTGGAGGGGCCTCTAGAGGAACAGAAGATCACGGCTGCCATGCTTACCCTACCTTCAGGTAAAGCGGCCGGACCGGACCAGATCCCGGGAGAGTTTTATAAGGTGTTCTTCAAGGCACTAAAAACTGACTTAGTCAGGACAATTAAAGAAGCATAGCTAGGGGACTGCATTCCAGCAAGCTGGGCGGGGGCAGACATTATAATCATTCTTATAAAAGGGAAACCACCTACGGAGCCGGGCTCCAACTGGCCAATCACTCTGATAAATTCGGATGTGAAGATTTGCTCAAAAGCATTGGCAGCAAGGTTCTCTAGGGTTATAGACACACTGGTAAATACAAATCAGCCGGGTTTATTCCTCAAAGGGGCACCACGCAACACATTAGGAGGGTGATCACATTGTTTGACACACAGGAGGTCCCAGGAAACTCAATGGCAGTTTTGCTTTTGGACGCCGAAAAGGCATTTGATCGAGTCTCCTGGGATTTCCTGTGGGCAGTGTTAAGACGGGGAGGATGCGGGGAGGGTTTTATTAAAGCCATCCAGACATTGTATATTGCTCCTACAGCATGTATCAGGGTGAATGCTGGCCGCACTGCTTCCTTTGAGATCACGTGCGGCACTAGGCAGGGATGTCCATGTTCACCATTGCTGTTTGCAATGTACATTGACCCGCTGATCCACAAACTGGAGCAAAATATCCGGACTCCCCCGCTGATAACCAAAAAGGGGTATGTGTAAGGTGCTAGCCTATGCAGATGATGTGGCGATTATTACACCATCACCCACTGAGGCTATTAGGGCTATAGAGGAGGAAGCAGAGAAGTTCGGGCAAATTGCAAGATATGCCCTGAACAAATCTAAAACTCAAATTATTAAAAATACGCAGGCATTATGCACTGATTCAAGGGTGGTCCAGGCTGGGGTGTACTTGGGAGTGACTATACGGCAGAGCTTGATAAATTGGTAGAGATAAACATAAGTCCAGTAATTAACAAGGCAAAGAAAGACCTGGACAGGGTTCATAATCTACATATGTCATTAGTAGGAAGGGTCAACTTCGTCAAAATGACCCTGCTACCCAAATTTTTATACTTATTTAGGTCAATCCCCCTGTTGTTTAACACTAGCTGGTTTTGTACAATAGAGCAAATAATAAATCGTTTCGTTTGGGATCATGGTAAAACAAGAAGAGCGCTGAGATTCTTGTCATTACCTAGGGATATAGGAGGTTGGTCATTGCCAGATCTGAGGTTATACTACTGGGCAGCGGCCCTACAGCAATTGGCGGGCCTTATAGGAGGGGCGGAGGCGGAATCAGGGAGGCAATCCGGGTCAGTTTCTATCTATGGATTAGTGTTAGGGGATGATGTGGAGAATGCCTTTCTGAAGTATACGGAACCCAGCTACTTTAAGAGGACTAGGGTTAAAACAGTGGATGCGGCATACAAGGTTTGGAAGGCTTTTGTGAAAAGTTTTGGGTTGGGGAGATTTAATGCCTACACTAGGTTATACCAGAACCCCGTGCTCCGACAGGAGATTTTCGCAGACACAACTTTTATGGAGTGGGGAAGGTTGGTGTTAGACCTGGCAATATTGGCATGAGTCTCTCCTCCATTTTTTCTGTTTGCCTCCTCTGTTTACGATGTTATTGCTGGTATATTGCTTTGGGCACTGTGCCACTGCTGATCAGTGCCACAGTGCAAGTGCTCCCTATGTGAAATTGATATTGATTGGATTTCATGTTTGGCTTATTTGGTTTACTGTCAGTCCCTAGAAGAGTGCACCAGGAGTGCCAGGGCTGGTAAATACAAATGCTGCTAGTGGGCTTGCAGCACGTGTTGTGCCACCCACAGAAGCAGCCTAGTAAAAGTATGTCTAAAGGTCTGCCATTGTTAGACCGACATGCAGTCTGACTGTCACGCGGGCTGCGCAGGTACACCTACTTGCCAGTTCCTAAACCTTCCCTTAACTTCATGTTAGTAACCCCTATGGTAGGCCCAAGGGCAGGGTGCATTGTAAGCATAAGGTAGGACAAGCCTGATGAGGTTGGCATGTCCTAATATTGAATTACAGCCATATTCGTTTTTCACTATTGTAAGGTAACCTGCTCCACTTCCTGCTGGGCGGCTGAAGACTCTGCCCTGCACAGTGAATACACCAGGTGCCTCGGCCTGGCAACACCCATAACAAACCCAGGATGGGGTGAAATTCCCCTGCATGGACAAAGGGATCAAAGCAGAAAAGGGGTAGAAGAGAAGGACCCCTGAACTGAGAATTTAGAACGTGAGTCCCAGGCTCTCCACACCACTGGAGTCAAGCTATCCAGGCTGATGAAGGCTGATAGCCAGAAACCGGTCCTTGGATGCTTGATTCCGGTCTGGGAAAGACATGGCTTGGTAGTTCGGACTGGACTGTTCCCATGAGGCACAGGGTCAGAGCTGATTTGCATATAGCCAGTGTCTAACCCAGGGTGTTGTGGAGTGCAAAAAAACGATGGATTTAGGCCCAGGTCCTTGTACTGGGATGAATGTATGACATTGTTCTACATTCTGTCCATCAACTGTGTTTTTTGCATTTTTCACCCCGAGTGTGCTGGGTATGCTCAGACGTGAGTCCCAGGCTCTCCACACCACTGGAGTCAAGCTATCCAGGCTGATGAAGGCTGATATCCAGAAACCGGTCCTTGGATGCTTGATTCCGGTCTGGGAAAGACATGGCTTGGTAGTTCGGACTGGACTGTTCCCATGAGGCACAGGGTCAGAGCTGATTTGCATATAGCCAGTGTCTAACCCAGGGTGTTGTGGAGTGCAAAAAAACGATGGATTCAGGCCCAGATCCTTGTACTAGGGTGAATGTATGACATTGTTCTACATTCTGTCCATCAACTGTGTTTTTTGCAATTTTCACCCCAAGTGTGCTGGGTATGCTCAGACGTGAGTCCCACGCTCTCCACACCACTGGAGTCAAGCTATCCAGGCTGATGAAGGCTGATAGCCAGAAACCGGTCCTTGGATGCTTGATTCCGGTCTGGGAAAGACATGGCTTGGTAGTTCGGACTGGACTGTTCCCATGAGGCACATGGTCAGAGCTGATTTGCATATAGCCAGTGTCTAACCCAGGGTGTTGTGGAGTGCAAAAAACGATGGATTTAGGCCCAGATCCTTGTACTGGGGTGAATGTATGACATTGTTCTACATTCTGTCCATCAACTGTGTTTTTTGCAATTTTCACCCCGAGTGTGCTGGGTATGCTCAGACGTGAGTCCCAGGCTCTCCACACCACTGGAGTCAAGCTATCCAGGCTGATGAAGGCTGATAGCCAGAAACCGGTCCTTGGATGCTTGATTCCGGTCTGGGAAAGACATGGCTTGGTAGTTCGGACTGGACTGTTCCCATGAGGCACAGGGTCAGAGCTGATTTGCATATAGCCAGTGTCTAACCCAGGGTGTTGTGGAGTGCAAAAAAACGATGGATTTAGGCCCAGGTCCTTGTACTGGGGTGAATGTATGACATTGTTCTACATTCTGTCCATCAACTGTGTTTTTTGCAATTTTCACCCCGAGTGTGCTGGGTATGCTCAGACGTGAGTCCCAGGCTCTCCACACCACTGGAGTCAAGCTATCCAGGCTGATGAAGGCTGATAGCCAGAAACCGGTCCTTGGATGCTTGATTCCGTCTGGGAAAGACATGGCTTGGTAGTTCGGACTGGACTGTTCCCATGAGGCACAGGGTCAGAGCTGATTTGCATATAGCCAGTGTCTAACCCAGGGTGTTGTGGAGTGCAAAAAAACCGATGGATTCAGGCCCAGATCCTTGTACTGGGGTGAATGTATGACATTGTTCTACATTCTGTCCATCAACTGTGTTTTTTGCAATTTTCACCCCGAGTGTGCTGGGTATGCTCAGACGTGAGTCCCAGGCTCTCCACACCACTGGAGTCAAGCTATCCAGGCTGATGAAGGCTGATAGCCAGAAACCGGTCCTTGGATGCTTGATTCCTGTCTGGGAAAGACATGGCTTGGTAGTTCGGACTGGACTGTTCCCATGAGGCACAGGGTCAGAGCTGATTTGCATATAGCCAGTGTCTAACCCAGGGTGTTGTGGAGTGCAAAAAAACGATGGATTTAGGCCCAGATCCTTGTACTGGGGTGAATGTATGACATTGTTCTACATTCTGTCCATCAACTGTGTTTTTTGCAATTTTCACCCCGAGTGTGCTGGGTATGCTCAGACGTGAGTCCCAGGCTCTCCACACCACTGGAGTCAAGCTATCCAGGCTGATGAAGGCTGATAGCCAGAAACCGGTCCTTGGATGCTTGATTCCGGTCCGGGAAAGACATGGCTTGGTAGTTCGGACGGGACTGTTCCCATGAGGCACAGGGTCAGAGCTGATTTGCATATAGCCAGTGTCTAACCCAGGGTGTTGTGGAGTGCAAAAAAACGATGGATTTAGGCCCAGATCCTTGTACTGG
This sequence comes from Lissotriton helveticus, assembly GCF_964261635.1. Taxonomy (NCBI): domain Eukaryota; kingdom Metazoa; phylum Chordata; class Amphibia; order Caudata; family Salamandridae; genus Lissotriton; species Lissotriton helveticus. The sequence continues at coordinate 876,927,936 of NC_136071.1, read as the reverse complement.
GGTGAATGTATGACATTGTTCTACATTCTGTCCATCAACTGTGTTTTTTGCAATTTTCACCCCGAGTGTGCTGGGTATGCTCAGACGTGAGTCCCAGGCTCTCCACACCACTGGAGTCAAGCTATCCAGGCTGATGAAGGCTGATAGCCAGAAACCGGTCCTTGGATGCTTGATTCCGGTCTGGGAAAGACATGGCTTGGTAGTTCGGACTGGACTGTTCCCATGAGGCACAGGGTCAGAGCTGATTTGCATATAGCCAGTGTCTAACCCAGGGTGTTGTGGAGTGCAAAAAAACGATGGATTTAGGCCCAGATCCTTGTACTGGGGTGAATGTATGACATTGTTCTACATTCTGTCCATCAACTGTGTTTTTTGCAATTTTCACCCCGAGTGTGCTGGGTATGCTCAGACGTGAGTCCCAGGCTCTCCACACCACTGGAGTCAAGCTATCCAGGCTGATGAAGGCTGATAGCCAGAAACCGGTCCTTGGATGCTTGATTCCGGTCTGGGAAAGACATGGCTTGGTAGTTCGGACTGGACTGTTCCCATGAGGCACAGGGTCAGAGCTGATTTGCATATATAGCCAGTGTCTAACCCAGGGTGTTGTGGAGTGCAAAAAAACGATGGATTTAGGCCCAGATCCTTGTACTGGGGTGAATGTATGACATTGTTCTACATTCTGTCCATCAACTGTGTTTTTTGCAATTTTCACCCCGAGTGTGCTGGGTATGCTCAGACGTGAGTCCCAGGCTCTCCACACCACTGGAGTCAAGCTATCCAGGCTGATGAAGGCTGATAGCCAGAAACCGGTCCTTGGATGCTTGATTCCGGTGTGGGAAAGACATTGCTTGGTAGTTCGGACGGGACTGTTCCCATGAGGCACAGGGTCAGAGCTGATTTGCATATAGCCAGTGTCTAACCCAGGGTGTTGTGGAGTGCAAAAAAACGATGGATTTAGGCCCAGATCCTTGTACTGGGGTGAATGTATGACATTGTTCTACATTCTGTCCATCAACTGTGTTTTTTGCAATTTTCACCCTGAGTGTGCTGGGTATGGTCAGACGTGAGTCCCAGGCTCTCCACACCACTGGAGTCAAGCTATCCAGGCTGATGAAGGCTGATAGCCAGAAACCGGTCCTTGGATGCTTGATTCCGGTCTGGGAAAGACATGGCTTGGTAGTTCGGACGGGACTGTTCCCATGAGGCACAGGGTCAGAGCTGATTTGCATATAGCCAGTGTCTAACCCAGGGTGTTGTGGAGTGCAAAAAACGATGGATTTAGGCCCAGATCCTTGCACTGGGGTGAATGTATGACATTGTTCTACATTCTGTCCATCAACTGTGTTTTTTGCAATTTTCACCCCGAGTGTGCTGGGTATGCTCAGACGTGAGTCCCAGGCTCTCCACACCACTGGAGTCAAGCTATCCAGGCTGATGAAGGCTGATAGCCAGAAACCGGTCCTTGGATGCTTGATTCCGGTCTGGGAAAGACATGGCTTGGTAGTTCGGACGGGACTGTTCCCATGAGGCACAGGGTCAGAGCTGATTTGCATATAGCCAGTGTCTAACCCAGGGTGTTGTGGAGTGCAAAAAAATGATGGATTTAGGCCCAGATCCTTGTACTGGGGTGAATGTATGACATTGTTCTACATTCTGTCCATCAACTGTGTTTTTTGCAATTTTCACCCCGAGTGTGCTGGGTATGCTCAGACGTGAGTCCCAGGCTCTCCACACCACTGGAGTCAAGCTATCCAGGCTGATGAAGGCTGATAGCCAGAAACCGGTCCTTGGATGCTTGATTCCGGTCTGGGAAAGACATGGCTTGGTAGTTCGGACTGGACTGTTCCCATGAGGCACAGGGTCAGAGCTGATTTGCATATAGCCAGTGTCTAACCCAGGGTGTTGTGGAGTGCAAGAAAACAATGGATTTAGGCCCAGGTCCTTGTACTGGGATGAATGTATGACATTGTTCTACATTCTGTCCATCAACTGTGTTTTTTGCAATTTTCACCCCAAGTGTGCTGGGTATGCTCAGACGTGAGTCCCAGTCTCTCCACACCACTGGAGTCAAGCTATCCAGGCTGATGAAGGCTGATAGCCAGAAACCGGTCCTTGGATGCTTGATTCCGGTCTGGGAAAGACATGGCTTGGTAGTTCGGACTGGACTGTTCCCATGAGGCACATGGTCAGAGCTGATTTGCATATAGCCAGTGTCTAACCCAGGGTGTTGTGGAGTGCAAAAAAACGATGGATTTAGGCCCAGGTCCTTGTACTGGGGTGAATGTATGACATTGTTCTACATTCTGTCCATCAACTGTGTTTTTTGCAATTTTCACCCCGAGTGTGCTGGGTATGTTCAGACGTGAGTCCCAGGCTCTCCACACCACTGGAGTCAAGCTATCCAGGCTGATGAAGGCTGATAGCCAGAAACCGGTCCTTGGATGCTTGATTCCGGTCTGGGAAAGACATGGCTTGGTAGTTCGGACGGGACTGTTCCCATGAGGCACAGGGTCAGAGCTGATTTGCATATAGCCAGTGTCTAACCCAGGGTGTTGTGGAGTGCAAAAAACGATGGATTTAGGCCCAGATCCTTGCACTGGGGTGAATGTATGACATTGTTCTACATTCTGTCCATCAACTGTGTTTTTTGCAATTTTCACCCCGAGTGTGCTGGGTATGCTCAGACGTGAGTCCCAGGCTCTCCACACCACTGGAGTCAAGCTATCCAGGCTGATGAAGGCTGATAGCCAGAAACCGGTCCTTGGATGCTTGATTCCGGTCTGGGAAAGACATGGCTTGGTAGTTCGGACGGGACTGTTCCCATGAGGCACAGGGTCAGAGCTGATTTGCATATAGCCAGTGTCTAACCCAGGGTGTTGTGGAGTGCAAAAAAATGATGGATTTAGGCCCAGATCCTTGTACTGGGGTGAATGTATGACATTGTTCTACATTCTGTCCATCAACTGTGTTTTTTGCAATTTTCACCCCGAGTGTGCTGGGTATGCTCAGACGTGAGTCCCAGGCTCTCCACACCACTGGAGTCAAGCTATCCAGGCTGATGAAGGCTGATAGCCAGAAACCGGTCCTTGGATGCTTGATTCCGGTCTGGGAAAGACATGGCTTGGTAGTTCGGACTGGACTGTTCCCATGAGGCACAGGGTCAGAGCTGATTTGCATATAGCCAGTGTCTAACCCAGGGTGTTGTGGAGTGCAAGAAAACAATGGATTTAGGCCCAGGTCCTTGTACTGGGATGAATGTATGACATTGTTCTACATTCTGTCCATCAACTGTGTTTTTTGCATTTTTCACCCCGAGTGTGCTGGGTATGCTCAGACGTGAGTCCCAGGCTCTCCACACCACTGGAGTCAAGCTATCCAGGCTGATGAAGGCTGATAGCCAGAAACCGGTCCTTGGATGCTTGATTCCGGTCTGGGAAAGACATGGCTTGGTAGTTCGGACTGGACTGTTCCCATGAGGCACAGGGTCAGAGCTGATTTGCATATAGCCAGTGTCTAACCCAGGGTGTTGTGGAGTGCAAAAAAACGATGGATTCAGGCCCAGATCCTTGTACTAGGGTGAATGTATGACATTGTTCTACATTCTGTCCATCAACTGTGTTTTTTGCAATTTTCACCCCAAGTGTGCTGGGTATGCTCAGACGTGAGTCCCAGTCTCTCCACACCACTGGAGTCAAGCTATCCAGGCTGATGAAGGCTGATAGCCAGAAACCGGTCCTTGGATGCTTGATTCCGGTCTGGGAAAGACATGGCTTGGTAGTTCGGACTGGACTGTTCCCATGAGGCACATGGTCAGAGCTGATTTGCATATAGCCAGTGTCTAACCCAGGGTGTTGTGGAGTGCAAAAAAACGATGGATTTAGGCCCAGGTCCTTGTACTGGGGTGAATGTATGACATTGTTCTACATTCTGTCCATCAACTGTGTTTTTTGCAATTTTCACCCCGAGTGTGCTGGGTATGTTCAGACGTGAGTCCCAGGCTCTCCACACCACTGGAGTCAAGCTATCCAGGCTGATGAAGGCTGATAGCCAGAAACCGGTCCTTGGATGCTTGATTCCTGTCTGGGAAAGACATGGCTTGGTAGTTCGGACTGGACTGTTCCCATGAGGCACAGGGTCAGAGCTGATTTGCATATAGCCAGTGTCTAACCCAGGGTGTTGTGGAGTGCAAAAAAACTATGGATTTAGGCCCAGATCCTTGTACTGGGGTGAATGTATGACATTGTTCTACATTCTGTCCATCAACTGTGTTTTTTGCAATTTTCACCCCGAGTGTGCTGGGTATGCTCAGACGTGAGTCCCAGGCTCTCCACACCACTGGAGTCAAGCTATCCAGGCTGATGAAGGCTGATAGCCAGAAACCGGTCCTTGGATGCTTGATTCCGGTCCGGGAAAGACATGGCTTGGTAGTTCGGACGGGACTGTTCCCATGAGGCACAGGGTCAGAGCTGATTTGCATATAGCCAGTGTCTAACCCAGGGTGTTGTGGAGTGCAAAAAAACGATGGATTTAGGCCCAGATCCTTGTACTGGGGTGAATGTATGACATTGTTCTACATTCTGTCCATCAACTGTGTTTTTTGCAATTTTCACCCCGAGTGTGCTGGGTATGCTCAGACGTGAGTCCCAGGCTCTCCACACCACTGGAGTCAAGCTATGCAGGCTGATGAAGGCTGATAGCCAGAAACCGGTCCTTGGATGCTTGATTCGGGTCTGGGAAAGACATGGCTTGGTAGTTCGGACTGGACTGTTCCCATGAGGCACAGGGTCAGAGCTGATTTGCATATAGCCAGTGTCTAACCCAGGGTGTTGTGGAGTGCAAAAAACGATGGATTTAGGCCCAGATCCTTGTACTGGGGTGAATGTATGACATTGTTCTACATTCTGTCCATCAACTGTGTTTTTTGCAATTTTCACCCCGAGTGTGCTGGGTATGCTCAGACGTGAGTCCCAGGCTCTCCACACCACTGGAGTCAAGCTATCCAGGCTGATGAAGGCTGATAGCCAGAAACCGGTCCTTGGATGCTTGATTCCGGTCTGGGAAAGACATGGCTTGGTAGTTCGGACTGGACTGTTCCCATGAGGCACAGGGTCAGAGCTGATTTGCATATAGCCAGTGTCTAACCCAGGGTGTTGTGGAGTGCAAAAAAACGATGGATTTAGGCCCAGATCCTTGTACTGGGGTGAATGTATGACATTGTTCTACATTCTGTCCATCAACTGTGTTTTTTGCAATTTTCACCCCGAGTGTGCTGGGTATGCTCAGACGTGAGTCCCAGGCTCTCCACACCACTGGAGTCAAGCTATCCAGGCTGATGAAGGCTGATAGCCAGAAACCGGTCCTTGGATGCTTGATTCCGGTCTGGGAAAGACATGGCTTGGTAGTTCGGACGGGACTGTTCCCATGAGGCACAGGGTCAGAGCTGATTTGCATATAGCCAGTGTCTAACCCAGGGTGTTGTGGAGTGCAAAAAAACGATGGATTTAGGCCCAGATCCTTGTACTGGGGTGAATGTATGACATTGTTCTACATTCTGTCCATCAACTGTGTTTTTTGCAATTTTCACCCCGAGTGTGCTGGGTATGCTCAGACGTGAGTCCGAGGCTCTCCACACCACTGGAGTCAAGCTATCCAGGCTGATGAAGGCTGATAGCCAGAAACCGGTCCTTGGATGCTTGATTCGGGTCTGGGAAAGACATGGCTTGGTAGTTCGGACTGGACTGTTCCCATGAGGCACAGGGTCAGAGCTGATTTGCATATAGCCAGTGTCTAACCCAGGGTGTTGTGGAGTGCAAAAAACGATGGATTTAGGCCCAGATCCTTGTACTGGGGTGAATGTATGACATTGTTCTACATTCTGTCCATCAACTGTGTTTTTTGCAATTTTCACCCCGAGTGTGCTGGGTATGCTCAGACGTGAGTCCCAGGCTCTCCACACCACTGGAGTCAAGCTATCCAGGCTGATGAAGGCTGATAGCCAGAAACCGGTCCTTGGATGCTTGATTCCGGTCTGGGAAAGACATGGCTTGGTAGTTCGGACTGGACTGTTCCCATGAGGCACAGGGTCAGAGCTGATTTGCATATAGCCAGTGTCTAACCCAGGGTGTTGTGGAGTGCAAAAAAACGATGGATTTAGGCCCAGATCCTTGTACTGGGGTGAATGTATGACATTGTTCTACATTCTGTCCATCAACTGTGTTTTTTGCAATTTTCACCCCGAGTGTGCTGGGTATGCTCAGACGTGAGTCCCAGGCTCTCCACACCACTGGAGTCAAGCTATCCAGGCTGATGAAGGCTGATAGCCAGAAACCGGTCCTTGGATGCTTGATTCCGGTCTGGGAAAGACATGGCTTGGTAGTTCGGACGGGACTGTTCCCATGAGGCACAGGGTCAGAGCTGATTTGCATATAGCCAGTGTCTAACCCAGGGTGTTGTGGAGTGCAAAAAAACGATGGATTTAGGCCCAGATCCTTGTACTGGGGTGAATGTATGACATTGTTCTACATTCTGTCCATCAACTGTGTTTTTTGCAATTTTCACCCCGAGTGTGCTGGGTATGCTCAGACGTGAGTCCGAGGCTCTCCACACCACTGGAGTCAAGCTATCCAGGCTGATGAAGGCTGATAGCCAGAAACCGGTCCTTGGATGCTTGATTCCGGTCTGGGAAAGACATGGCTTGGTAGTTCGGACGGGACTGTTCCCATGAGGCACAGGGTCAGAGCTGATTTGCATTTAGCCAGTGTCTAACCCAGGGTGTTGTGGAGTGCAAAAAAACGATGGATTTAGGCCCAGATCCTTGCACTGGGGTGAATGTATGACATTGTTCTACATTCAGTCCATCAACTGTGTTTTTTGCAATTTTCACCCCGAGTGTGCTGGGTATGCTCAGACGTGAGTCCCAGGCTCTCCACACCACTGGAGTCAAGCTATCCAGGCTGATGAAGGCTGATAGCCAGAAACCGGTCCTTGGATGCTTGATTCCGGTCTGGGAAAGACATGGCTTGGTAGTTCGGACGGGACTGTTCCCATGAGGCACAGGGTCAGAGCTGATTTGCATATAGCCAGTGTCTAACCCAGGGTGTTGTGGAGTGCAAAAAACGATGGATTTAGGCCCAGATCCTTGCACTGGGGTGAATGTATGACATTGTTCTACATTCTGTCCATCAACTGTGTTTTTTGCAATTTTCACCCCGAGTGTGCTGGGTATGCTCAGACGTGAGTCCCAGGCTCTCCACACCACTGGAGTCAAGCTATCCAGGCTGATGAAGGCTGATAGCCAGAAACCGGTCCTTGGATGCTTGATTCCGGTCTGGGAAAGACATGGCTTGGTAGTTCGGACGGGACTGTTCCCATGAGGCACAGGGTCAGAGCTGATTTGCATATAGCCAGTGTCTAACCCAGGGTGTTGTGGAGTGCAAAAAAATGATGGATTTAGGCCCAGATCCTTGTACTGGGGTGAATGTATGACATTGTTCTACATTCTGTCCATCAACTGTGTTTTTTGCAATTTTCACCCCGAGTGTGCTGGGTATGCTCAGACGTGAGTCCCAGGCTCTCCACACCACTGGAGTCAAGCTATCCAGGCTGATGAAGGCTGATAGCCAGAAACCGGTCCTTGGATGCTTGATTCCGGTCTGGGAAAGACATGGCTTGGTAGTTCGGACTGGACTGTTCCCATGAGGCACAGGGTCAGAGCTGATTTGCATATAGCCAGTGTCTAACCCAGGGTGTTGTGGAGTGCAAGAAAACAATGGATTTAGGCCCAGGTCCTTGTACTGGGATGAATGTATGACATTGTTCTACATTCTGTCCATCAACTGTGTTTTTTGCATTTTTCACCCCGAGTGTGCTGGGTATGCTCAGACGTGAGTCCCAGGCTCTCCACACCACTGGAGTCAAGCTATCCAGGCTGATGAAGGCTGATAGCCAGAAACCGGTCCTTGGATGCTTGATTCCGGTCTGGGAAAGACATGGCTTGGTAGTTCGGACTGGACTGTTCCCATGAGGCACAGGGTCAGAGCTGATTTGCATATAGCCAGTGTCTAACCCAGGGTGTTGTGGAGTGCAAAAAAACGATGGATTCAGGCCCAGATCCTTGTACTAGGGTGAATGTATGACATTGTTCTACATTCTGTCCATCAACTGTGTTTTTTGCAATTTTCACCCCAAGTGTGCTGGGTATGCTCAGACGTGAGTCCCAGTCTCTCCACACCACTGGAGTCAAGCTATCCAGGCTGATGAAGGCTGATAGCCAGAAACCGGTCCTTGGATGCTTGATTCCGGTCTGGGAAAGACATGGCTTGGTAGTTCGGACTGGACTGTTCCCATGAGGCACATGGTCAGAGCTGATTTGCATATAGCCAGTGTCTAACCCAGGGTGTTGTGGAGTGCAAAAAAACGATGGATTTAGGCCCAGGTCCTTGTACTGGGGTGAATGTATGACATTGTTCTACATTCTGTCCATCAACTGTGTTTTTTGCAATTTTCACCCCGAGTGTGCTGGGTATGTTCAGACGTGAGTCCCAGGCTCTCCACACCACTGGAGTCAAGCTATCCAGGCTGATGAAGGCTGATAGCCAGAAACCGGTCCTTGGATGCTTGATTCCTGTCTGGGAAAGACATGGCTTGGTAGTTCGGACTGGACTGTTCCCATGAGGCACAGGGTCAGAGCTGATTTGCATATAGCCAGTGTCTAACCCAGGGTGTTGTGGAGTGCAAAAAAACTATGGATTTAGGCCCAGATCCTTGTACTGGGGTGAATGTATGACATTGTTCTACATTCTGTCCATCAACTGTGTTTTTTGCAATTTTCACCCCGAGTGTGCTGGGTATGCTCAGACGTGAGTCCCAGGCTCTCCACACCACTGGAGTCAAGCTATCCAGGCTGATGAAGGCTGATAGCCAGAAACCGGTCCTTGGATGCTTGATTCCGGTCCGGGAAAGACATGGCTTGGTAGTTCGGACGGGACTGTTCCCATGAGGCACAGGGTCAGAGCTGATTTGCATATAGCCAGTGTCTAACCCAGGGTGTTGTGGAGTGCAAAAAAACGATGGATTTAGGCCCAGATCCTTGTACTGGGGTGAATGTATGACATTGTTCTACATTCTGTCCATCAACTGTGTTTTTTGCAATTTTCACCCCGAGTGTGCTGGGTATGCTCAGACGTGAGTCCCAGGCTCTCCACACCACTGGAGTCAAGCTATGCAGGCTGATGAAGGCTGATAGCCAGAAACCGGTCCTTGGATGCTTGATTCGGGTCTGGGAAAGACATGGCTTGGTAGTTCGGACTGGACTGTTCCCATGAGGCACAGGGTCAGAGCTGATTTGCATATAGCCAGTGTCTAACCCAGGGTGTTGTGGAGTGCAAAAAACGATGGATTTAGGCCCAGATCCTTGTACTGGGGTGAATGTATGACATTGTTCTACATTCTGTCCATCAACTGTGTTTTTTGCAATTTTCACCCCGAGTGTGCTGGGTATGCTCAGACGTGAGTCCCAGGCTCTCCACACCACTGGAGTCAAGCTATCCAGGCTGATGAAGGCTGATAGCCAGAAACCGGTCCTTGGATGCTTGATTCCGGTCTGGGAAAGACATGGCTTGGTAGTTCGGACTGGACTGTTCCCATGAGGCACAGGGTCAGAGCTGATTTGCATATAGCCAGTGTCTAACCCAGGGTGTTGTGGAGTGCAAAAAAACGATGGATTTAGGCCCAGATCCTTGTACTGGGGTGAATGTATGACATTGTTCTACATTCTGTCCATCAACTGTGTTTTTTGCAATTTTCACCCCGAGTGTGCTGGGTATGCTCAGACGTGAGTCCCAGGCTCTCCACACCACTGGAGTCAAGCTATCCAGGCTGATGAAGGCTGATAGCCAGAAACCGGTCCTTGGATGCTTGATTCCGGTCTGGGAAAGACATGGCTTGGTAGTTCGGACGGGACTGTTCCCATGAGGCACAGGGTCAGAGCTGATTTGCATATAGCCAGTGTCTAACCCAGGGTGTTGTGGAGTGCAAAAAAACGATGGATTTAGGCCCAGATCCTTGTACTGGGGTGAATGTATGACATTGTTCTACATTCTGTCCATCAACTGTGTTTTTTGCAATTTTCACCCCGAGTGTGCTGGGTATGCTCAGACGTGAGTCCGAGGCTCTCCACACCACTGGAGTCAAGCTATCCAGGCTGATGAAGGCTGATAGCCAGAAACCGGTCCTTGGATGCTTGATTCCGGTCTGGGAAAGACATGGCTTGGTAGTTCGGACGGGACTGTTCCCATGAGGCACAGGGTCAGAGCTGATTTGCATTTAGCCAGTGTCTAACCCAGGGTGTTGTGGAGTGCAAAAAAACGATGGATTTAGGCCCAGATCCTTGCACTGGGGTGAATGTATGACATTGTTCTACATTCAGTCCATCAACTGTGTTTTTTGCAATTTTCACCCCGAGTGTGCTGGGTATGCTCAGACGTGAGTCCCAGGCTCTCCACACCACTGGAGTCAAGCTATCCAGGCTGATGAAGGCTGATAGCCAGAAACCGGTCCTTGGATGCTTGATTCCGCTCTGGGAAAGACATGGCTTGGTAGTTCGGACGGGACTGTTCCCATGAGGCACAGGGTCAGAGCTGATTTGCATATAGCCAGTTTCTAACCCAGGGTGTTGTGGAGTGCAAAAAAATGATGGATTTAGGCCCAGATCCTTGTACTGGGGTGAATGTATGACATTGTTCTACATTCTGTCCATCAACTGTGTTTTTTGCAATTTTCACCCCGAGTGTGCTGGGTATGCTCAGACGTGAGTCCCAGGCTCTCCACACCACTGGAGTCAAGCTATCCAGGCTGATGAAGGCTGATAGCCAGAAACCGGTCCTTGGATGCTTGATTCCGGTCTGGGAAAGACATGGCTTGGTAGTTCGGACTGGACTGTTCCCATGAGGCAAAGGGTCAGAGCTGATTTGCATATAGCCAGTGTCTAACCCAGGGTGTTGTGGAGTGCAAAAAAACAATGGATTTAGGCCCAGGTCCTTGTACTGGGGTGACTGTATGACATTGTTCTACATTCTGTCCATCAACTGTGTTTTTTGCAATTTTCACCCCGAGTGTGCTGGGTATGCTCAGACGTGAGTCCCAGGCTCTCCACACCACTGGAGTCAAGCTATCCAGGCTGATGAAGGCTGATAGCCAGAAACCGGTCCTTGGATGCTTGATTCCGGTCTGGGAAAGACATGGCTAGGTAGTTCGGACTGGACTGTTCCCATGAGGCACAGGGTCAGAGCTGATTTGCATATAGCCAGTGTCTAACCCAGGGTGTTGTGGAGTGCAAAAAAACGATGGATTTAGGCCCAGATCCTTGTACTGGGGTGAATGTATGACATTGTTCTACATTCTGTCCATCAACTGTGTTTTTTGCAATTTTCACCCCGAGTGTGCTGGGTATGCTCAGACGTGAGTCCCAGGCTCTCCACACCACTGGAGTCAAGCTATCCAGGCTGATGAAGGCTGATAGCCAGAAACCGGTCCTTGGATGCTTGATTCCGGTCTGGGAAAGACATGGCTTGGTAGTTCAGACTGGACTGTTCCCATGAGGCACAGGGTCAGAGCTGATTTGCATATAGCCAGTGTCTAACCCAGGGTGTTGTGGAGTGCAAAAAAACGATGGATTTAGGCCCAGATCCTTGTACTGGGGTGAATGTATGACATTGTTCTACATTCTGTCCATCAACTGTGTTTTTTGCAATTTTCACCCCGAGTGTGCTGGGTATGCTCAGACGTGAGTCCCAGGCTCTCCACACCACTGGAGTCAAGCTATCCAGGCTGATGAAGGCTGATAGCCAGAAACCGGTCCTTGGATGCTTGATTCCGGTCTGGGAAAGACATGGCTTGGTAGTTCGGACTGGACTGTTCCCATGAGGCAAAGGGTCAGAGCTGATTTGCATATAGCCAGTGTCTAACCCAAGGGTGTTGTGGAGTGCAAAAAAACGATGGATTTAGGCCCAGGTCCTTGTACTGGGGTGACTGTATGACATTGTTCTACATTCTGTCCATCAACTGTGTTTTTTGCAATTTTCACCCCGAGTGTGCTGGGTATGCTCAGACGTGAGTCCCAGGCTCTCCACACCACTGGAGTCAAGCTATCCAGGCTGATGAAGGCTGATAGCCAGAAACCGGTCCTTGGATGCTTGATTCCGGTCTGGGAAAGACATGGCTTGGTAGTTCGGACTGGACTGTTCCCATGAGGCACAGGGTCAGAGCTGATTTGCATATAGCCAGTGTCTAACCCAGGGTGTTGTGGAGTGCAAAAAAACGATGGATTTAGGCCCAGATCCTTGTACTGGGGTGAATGTATGACATTGTTCTACATTCTGTCCATCAACTGTGTTTTTTGCAATTTTCACCCCGAGTGTGCTGGGTATGCTCAGACGTGAGTCCCAGGCTCTCCACACCACTGGAGTCAAGCTATCCAGGCTGATGAAGGCTGATAGCCAGAAACCGGTCCTTGGATGCTTGTCTGGGAAAGACATGGCTTGGTAGTTCGGACTGGACTGTTCCCATGAGGCACAGGGTCAGACCTGATTTGCATATAGCCAGTGTCTAACCCAGGGTGTTGTGGAGTGCAAAAAAACGATGGATTTAGGCCCAGATCCTTGCACTGGGGTGAATGTATGACATTGTTCTACATTCTGTCCATCAACTGTGTTTTTTGCAATTTTCACCCCGAGTGTGCTGGGTATGCTCAGACGTGAGTCCCAGGCTCTCCACACCACTGGAGTCAAGCTATCCAGGCTGATGAAGGCTGATAGCCAGAAACCGGTCCTTGGATGCTTGATTCCGGTCTGGGAAAGACATGGCTTGGTAGTTCGGACGGGACTGTTCCTATGAGGCACAGGGTCAGAGCTGATTTGCATATAGCCAGTGTCTAACCCAGGGTGTTGTGGAGTGCACAAAAACGATGGATTTAGGCCCAGATCCTTGTACTGGGGTGAATGTATGACATTGTTCTACATTCTGTCCATCAACTGTGTTTTTTGCAATTTTCACCCCGAGTGTGCTGGGTATGCTCAGACGTGAGTCCCAGGCTCTCCACACCACTGGAGTCAAGCTATCCAGGCTGATGAAGGCTGATAGCCAGAAACCGGTCCTTGGATGCTTGATTCCGGTCTGGGAAAGACATGGCTTGGTAGTTCGGACTGGACTGTTCCCATGAGGCAAAGGGTCAGAGCTGATTTGCATATAGCCAGTGTCTAACCCAGGGTGTTGTGGAGTGCAAAAAAACGATGGATTTAGGCCCAGATCCTTGTACTGGGGTGAATGTATGACATTGTTCTACATTCTGTCCATCAACTGTGTTTTTTGCAATTTTCACCCCGAGTGTGCTGAGTATGCTCAGACGTGAGTCCCAGGCTCTCCTCACCACTGGAGTCAAGCTATCCAGGCTGATGAAGGCTGATAGCCAGAAACCGGTCCTTGGATGCTTGATTCCGGTCTGGGAAAGACATGGCTTGGTAGTTCGGACTGGACTGTTCCCATGAGGCACAGGGTAAGAGCTGATTTGCATATAGCCAGTGTCTAACCCTGGGTGTTGTGGAGTGGAAAAAAAAGATGGATTTAGGCCCAGATCCTTGTACTGGGGTGAATGTATGACATTGTTCTACATTCTGTCCATCAACTGTGTTTTTTGCAATTTTCACCCCGAGTGTGCTGGGTATGCTCAGACGTGAGTCCCAGGCTCTCCACACCACTGGAGTCAAGCTATCCAGGCTGATGAAGGCTGATAGCCAGAAACCGGTCCTTGGATGCTTGATTCCGGTCTGGGAAAGACATGGCTTGGTAGTTCAGACTGGACTGTTCCCATGAGGCACAGGGTCAGAGCTGATTTGCATATAGCCAGTGTCTAACCCAGGGTGTTGTGGAGTGCAAAAAAACGATGGATTTAGGCCCAGATCCTTGTACTGGGGTGAATGTATGACATTGTTCTACATTCTGTCCATCAACTGTGTTTTTTGCAATTTTCACCCCGAGTGTGCTGGGTATGCTCAGACGTGAGTCCCAGGCTCTCCACACCACTGGAGTCAAGCTATCCAGGCTGATGAAGGCTGATAGCCAGAAACCGGTCCTTGGATGCTTGATTCCGGTCTGGGAAAGACATGGCTTGGTAGTTCGGACTGGACTGTTCCCATGAGGCACAGGGTCAGAGCTGATTTGCATATAGCCAGTGTCTAACCCAGGGTGTTGTGGAGTGCAAAAAAACGATGGATTTAGGCCCAGATCCTTGTACTGGGGTGAATGTATGACATTGTTCTACATTCTGTCCATCAACTGTGTTTTTTGCAATTTTTACCCCGAGTGTGCTGGGTATGCTCAGACGTGAGTCCCAGGCTCTCCACACCACTGGAGTCAAGCTATCCAGGCTGAGGAAGGCTGATAGCCAGAAACCGGTCCTTGGATGCTTGATTCCGGTCTGGGAAAGACATGGCTTGGTAGTTCGGACGGGACTGTTCCCATGAGGCACAGGGTCAGAGCTGATTTGCATATAGCCAGTGTCTAACCCAGGGTGTTGTGGAGTGCAAAAAAACGATGGATTTAGGCCCAGATCCTTGTACTGGGGTGAATGTATGACATTGTTCTACATTCTGTCCATCAACTGTGTTTTTTGCAATTTTCACCCCGAGTGTGCTGGGTATGCTCAGACGTGAGTCCCAGGCTCTCCACACCACTGGAGTCAAGCTATCCAGGCTGATGAAGGCTGATAGCCAGAAACCGGCCTTGGATGCTTGATTCCGATCTGGGAAAGACATGGCTTGGTAGTTCGGACTGGACTATTCCCATGAGGCACAGGGTCAGACCTGATTTGCATATAGCCAGTGTCTAACCCGGGGTGTTGTGGAGTGCAAAAAAACGATGGATTTAGGCCCAGATCCTTGCACTGGGGTGAATGTATGACATTGTTCTACATTCTGTCCATCAACTGTGTTTTTTGCAATTTTCACCCCGAGTGTGCTGGGTATGCTCAGACGTGAGTCCCAGGCTCTCCACACCACTGGAGTCAAGCTATCCAGGCTGATGAAGGCTGATAGCCAGAAACCGGTCCTTGGATGCTTGATTCCGGTCTGGGAAAGACATGGCTTGGTAGTTCGGACGGGACTGTTCCCATGAGGCAAAGGGTCAGAGCTGATTTGCATATAGCCAGTGTCTAACCCAGGGTGTTGTGGAGTGCAAAAAAACGATGGATTTAGGCCCAGATCCTTGTACTGGGGTGAATGTATGACATTGTTCTACATTCTGTCCATCAACTGTGTTTTTTGCAATTTTCACCCCGAGTGTGCTGGGTATGCTCAGACGTGAGTCCCAGGCTCTCCACACCACTGGAGTCAAGCTATCCAGGCTGATGAAGGCTGATAGCCAGAAACCGGCCTTGGATGCTTGATTCCGATCTGGGAAAGACATGGCTTGGTAGTTCGGACTGGACTATTCCCATGAGGCACAGGGTCAGACCTGATTTGCATATAGCCAGTGTCTAACCCGGGGTGTTGTGGAGTGCAAAAAACCGATGGATTTAGGCCCAGATCCTTGCACTGGGGTGAATGTATGACATTGTTCTACATTCTGTCCATCAACTGTGTTTTTTGCAATTTTCACCCCGAGTGTGCTGGGTATGCTCAGACGTGAGTCCCAGGCTCTCCACACCACTGGAGTCAAGCTATCCAGGCTGATGAAGGCTGATAGCCAGAAACCGGTCCTTGGATGCTTGATTCCTGTCTGGGAAAGACATGGCTTGGTAGTTCGGACTGGACTGTTCCCATGAGGCACAGGGTCAGAGCTGATTTGCATATAGCCAGTGTCTAACCCAGGGTGTTGTGGAGTGCAAAAAAACGATGGATTTAAGCCCAGATCCTTGTACTGGGGTGAATGTATGACATTGTTCTACATTCTGTCCATCAACTGTGTTTTTTGCAATTTTTACCCCGAGTGTGCTGGGTATGCTCAGACGTGAGTCCCAGGCTCTCCACACCACTGGAGTCAAGCTATCCAGGCTGAGGAAGGCTGATAGCCAGAAACCGGTCCTTGGATGCTTGATTCCGGTCTGGGAAAGACATGGCTTGGTAGTTCGGACGGGACTGTTCCCATGAGGCACAGGGTCAGAGCTGATTTGCATATAGCCAGTGTCTAACCCAGGGTGTTGTGGAGTGCAAAAAAACGATGGATTTAGGCCCAGATCCTTGTACTGGGGTGAATGTGTGACATTGTTCTACATTCTGTCCATCAACTGTGTTTTTTGCAATTTTCACCCCGAGTGTGCTGGGTATGCTCAGACGTGAGTCCCAGGCTCTCCACACCACTGGAGTCAAGCTATCCAGGCTGATGAAGGCTGATAGCCAGAAACCGGTCCTTGGATGCTTGATTCCGGTCTGGGAAAGACATGGCTTGGTAGTTTGGACTGGACTGTTCCCATGAGGCAAAGGGTCAGAGCTGATTTGCATATAGCCAGTGTCTAACCCAGGGTGTTGTGGAGTGCAAAAAAACGATGGATTTAGGCCCAGATCCTTGTACTGGGGTGAATGTATGACATTGTTCTACATTCTGTCCATCAACTGTGTTTTTTGCAATTTTCACCCCGAGTGTGCTGGGTATGCTCAGACGTGAGTCCCAGGCTCTCCACACCACTGGAGTCAAGCTATCCAGGCTGATGAAGGCTGATAGCCAGAAACCGGCCTTGGATGCTTGATTCCGATCTGGGAAAGACATGGCTTGGTAGTTCGGACTGGACTATTCCCATGAGGCACAGGGTCAGACCTGATTTGCATATAGCCAGTGTCTAACCCAGGGTGTTGTGGAGTGCAAAAAAACGATGGATTTAGGCCCAGATCCTTGCACTGGGGTGAATGTATGACATTGTTCTACATTCTGTCCATCAACTGTGTTTTTTGCAATTTTCACCCCGAGTGTGCTGGGTATGCTCAGACGTGAGTCCCAGGCTCTCCACACCACTGGAGTCAAGCTATCCAGGCTGATGAAGGCTGATAGCCAGAAACCGGTCCTTGGATGCTTGATTCCGGTCTGGGAAAGACATGGCTTGGTAGTTCGGACGGGACTGTTCCCATGAGGCACAGGGTCAGAGCTGATTTGCATATAGCCAGTGTCTAACCCAGGGTGTTGTGGAGTGCAAAAAAACGATGGATTTAGGCCCAGATCCTTGTACTGGGGTGAATGTATGACATTGTTCTACATTCTGTCCATCAACTGTGTTTTTTGCAATTTTCACCCCGAGTGTGCTGGGTATGCTCAGACGTGAGCCCCAGGCTCTCCACACCACTGGAGTCAAGCTATCCAGGCTGATGAAGGTTGATAGCCAGAAACCGGTCCTTGGATGCTTGATTCCGATCTGGGAAAGACATGGCTTGGTAGTTCGGACTGGACTGTTCCCATGAGGCAAAGGGTCAGAGCTGATTTGCATATAGCCAGTGTCTAACCCAGGGTGTTGTGGAGTGCAAAAAAACGATGGATTTAGGCCCAGATCCTTGTACTGGGGTGAATGTATGACATTGTTCTACATTCTGTCCATCAACTGTGTTTTTTGCAATTTTCACCCCGAGTGTGCTGGGTATGCTCAGACGTGAGTCCCAGGCTCTCCACACCACTGGAGTCAAGCTATCCAGGCTGATGAAGGCTGATAGCCAGAAACCGGTCCTTGGATGCTTGATTCCGGTCTGGGAAAGACATGGCTTGGTAGTTCGGACTGGACTGTTCCCATGAGGCACAGGGTCAGAGCTGATTTGCATATAGCCAGTGTCTAACCCAGGGTGTTGTGGAGTGCAAAAAAACGATGGATTTAGGCCCAGATCCTTGTACTGGGGTGAATGTATGACATTGTTCTACATTCTGTCCATCAACTGTGTTTTTTGCAATTTTCACCCCGAGTGTGCTGGGTATGCTCAGACGTGAGTCCCAGGCTCTCCACACCACTGGAGTCAAGCTATCCAGGCTGATGAAGGCTGATAGCCAGAAACCGGTCCTTGGATGCTTGATTCCGGTCCGCGAAAGACATGGCTTGGTAGTTCAGACTGGACTGTTCCCATGAGGCACAGGGTCAGAGCTGATTTGCATATAGCCAGTGTCTAACCCAGGGTGTTGTGGAGTGCAAAAAAACGATGGATTTAGGCCCAGATCCTTGTACTGGGGTGAATGTATGACATTGTTCTACATTCTGTCCATCAACTGTGTTTTTTGCAATTTTCACCCCGAGTGTGCTGGGTATGCTCAGACGTGAGTCCCAGGCTCTCCACACCACTGGAGTCAAGCTATCCAGGCTGATGAAGGCTGATAGCCAGAAACCGGTCCTTGGATGCTTGATTCCGGTCTGGGAAAGACATGGCTTGGTAGTTCGGACTGGACTGTTCCCATGAGGCACAGGGTCAGAGCTGATTTGCATATAGCCAGTGTCTAACCCAGGGTGTTGTGGAGTGCAAAAAAACGATGGATTTAGGCCCAGATCCTTGTACTGGGGTGAATGTATGACATTGTTCTACATTCTGTCCATCAACTGTGTTTTTTGCAATTTTTACCCCGAGTGTGCTGGGTATGCTCAGACGTGAGTCCCAGGCTCTCCACACCACTGGAGTCAAGCTATCCAGGCTGATGAAGGCTGATAGCCAGAAACCGGTCCTTGGATGCTTGATTCCGGTCTGGGAAAGACATGGCTTGGTAGTTCGGACGGGACTGTTCCCATGAGGCACAGGGTCAGAGCTGATTTGCATATAGCCAGTGTCTAACCCAGGGTGTTGTGGAGTGCAAAAAAACGATGGATTTAGGCCCAGATCCTTGTACTGGGGTGAATGTATGACATGGTTCTACATTCTGTCCATCAACTGTGTTTTTTGCAATTTTCATCCCGAGTGTGCTGGGTATGCTCAGACGTGAGTCCCAGGATCTCCACACCACTGGAGTCAAGCTATCCAGGCTGATGAAGGCTGATAGCCAGAAACCGGTCCTTGGATGCTTGATTCCGGTCTGGGAAAGACATGGCTTGGTAGTTCGGACTGGACTGTTCCCATGAGGCAAAGGGTCAGAGCTGATTTGCATATAGCCAGTGTCTAACCCAGGGTGTTGTGGAGTGCAAAAAAACGATGGATTTAGGCCCAGATCCTTGTACTGGGGTGAATGTATGACATTGTTCTACATTCTGTCCATCAACTGTGTTTTTTGCAATTTTCACCCCGAGTGTGCTGGGTATGCTCAGACGTGAGTCCCAGGCTCTCCACACCACTGGAGTCAAGCTATCCAGGCTGATGAAGGCTGATAGCCAGAAACCGGTCCTTGGATGCTTGATTCCGGTCTGGGAAAGACATGGCTTGGTAGTTTGGACTGGACTGTTCCCATGAGGCAAAGGGTCAGAGCTGATTTGCATATAGCCAGTGTCTAACCCAGGGTGTTGTGGAGTGCAAAAAAACGATGGATTTAGGCCCAGATCCTTGTACTGGGGTGAATGTATGACATTGTTCTACATTCTGTCCATCAACTGTGTTTTTCGCAATTTTCACCCCGAGTGTGCTGGGTATGCTCAGACGTGAGTCCCAGGCTCTCCACACCACTGGAGTCAAGCTATCCAGGCTGATGAAGGCTGATAGCCAGAAACCGGCCTTGGATGCTTGATTCCGATCTGGGAAAGACATGGCTTGGTAGTTCGGACTGGACTATTCCCATGAGGCACAGGGTCAGACCTGATTTGCATATAGCCAGTGTCTAACCCAGGGTGTTGTGGAGTGCAAAAAAACGATGGATTTAGGCCCAGATCCTTGCACTGGGGGGAATGTATGACATTGTTCTACATTCTGTCCATCAACTGTGTTTTTTGCAATTTTCACCCCGAGTGTGCTGGGTATGCTCAGACGTGAGTCCCAGGCTCTCCACACCACTGGAGTCAAGCTATCCAGGCTGATGAAGGCTGATAGCCAGAAACCGGTCCTTGGATGCTTGATTCCGGTCTGGGAAAGACATGGCTTGGTAGTTCGGACGGGACTGTTCCCATGAGGCACAGGGTCAGAGCTGATTTGCATATAGCCAGTGTCTAACCCAGGGTGTTGTGGAGTGCAAAAAAACGATGGATTTAGGCCCAGATCCTTGTACTGGGGTGAATGTATGACATTGTTCTACATTCTGTCCATCAACTGTGTTTTTTGCAATTTTCACCCCGAGTGTGCTGGGTATGCTCAGACGTGAGTCCCAGGCTCTCCACACCACTGGAGTCAAGCTATCCAGGCTGATGAAGGTTGATAGCCAGAAACCGGTCCTTGGATGCTTGATTCCGGTCTGGGAAAGACATGGCTTGGTAGTTCGGACTGGACTGTTCCCATGAGGCAAAGGGTCAGAGCTGATTTGCATATAGCCAGTGTCTAACCCAGGGTGTTGTGGAGTGCAAAAAAACGATGGATTTAGGCCCAGATCCTTGTACTGGGGTGAATGTATGACATTGTTCTACATTCTGTCCATCTACTGTGTTTTTTGCAATTTTCACCCCGAGTGTGCTGGGTATGCTCAGACGTGAGTCCCAGGCTCTCCACACCACTGGAGTCAAGCTATCCAGGCTGATGAAGGCTGATAGCCAGAAACCGGTCCTTGGATGCTTGATTCTGGTCTGGGAAAGACATGGCTTGGTAGTTCGGACTGGACTGTTCCCATGAGGCACAGGGTCAGAGCTGATTTGCATATAGCCAGTGTCTAACCCAGGGTGTTGTGGAGTGCAAAAAAACGATGGATTTAGGCCCAGATCCTTGTACTGGGGTGAATGTATGACATTGTTCTACATTCTGTCCATCAACTGTGTTTTTTGCAATTTTCACCCCGAGTGTGCTGGGTATGCTCAGACGTGAGTCCCAGGCTCTCCACACCACTGGAGTCAAGCTATCCAGGCTGATGAAGGCTGATAGCCAGAAACCGGTCCTTGGATGCTTGATTCCGGTCCGCGAAAGACATGGCTTGGTAGTTCAGACTGGACTGTTCCCATGAGGCACAGGGTCAGAGCTGATTTGCATATAGCCAGTGTCTAACCCAGGGTGTTGTGGAGTGCAAAAAAACGATGGATTTAGGCCCAGATCCTTGTACTGGGGTGAATGTATGACATTGTTCTACATTCTGTCCATCAACTGTGTTTTTTGCAATTTTCACCCCGAGTGTGCTGGGTATGCTCAGACGTGAGTCCCAGGCTCTCCACACCACTGGAGTCAAGCTATCCAGGCTGATGAAGGCTGATAGCCAGAAACCGGTCCTTGGATGCTTGATTCCGGTCTGGGAAAGACATGGCTTGGTAGTTCGGACTGGACTGTTCCCATGAGGCACAGGGTCAGAGCTGATTTGCATATAGCCAGTGTCTAACCCAGGGTGTTGTGGAGTGCAAAAAAACGATGGATTTAGGCCCAGATCCTTGTACTGGGGTGAATGTATGACATTGTTCTACATTCTGTCCATCAACTGTGTTTTTTGCAATTTTCACCCCGAGTGTGCTGGGTATGCTCAGACGTGAGTCCCAGGCTCTCCACACCACTGGAGTCAAGCTATCCAGGCTGATGAAGGCTGATAGCCAGAAACCGGTCCTTGGATGCTTGATTCCGGTCTGGGAAAGACATGGCTTGGTAGTTCGGACTGGACTGTTCCCATGAGGCACAGGGTCAGAGCTGATTTGCATATAGCCAGTGTCTAACCCAGGGTGTTGTGGAGTGCAAAAAAACGATGGATTTAGGCCCAGATCCTTGTACTGGGGTGAATGTATGACATTGTTCTACATTCTGTCCATCAACTGTGTTTTTTGCAATTTTTACCCCGAGTGTGCTGGGTATGCTCAGACGTGAGTCCCAGGCTCTCCACACCACTGGAGTCAAGCTATCCAGGCTGATGAAGGCTGATAGCCAGAAACCGGTCCTTGGATGCTTGATTCCGGTCTGGGAAAGACATGGCTTGGTAGTTCGGACGGGACTGTTCCCATGAGGCACAGGGTCAGAGCTGATTTGCATATAGCCAGTGTCTAACCCAGGGTGTTGTGGAGTGCAAAAAAACGATGGATTTAGGCCCAGATCCTTGTACTGGGGTGAATGTATGACATGGTTCTACATTCTGTCCATCAACTGTGTTTTTTGCAATTTTCATCCCGAGTGTGCTGGGTATGCTCAGACGTGAGTCCCAGGCTCTCCACACCACTGGAGTCAAGCTATCCAGGCTGATGAAGGCTGATAGCCAGAAACCGGTCCTTGGATGCTTGATTCCGGTCTGGGAAAGACATGGCTTGGTAGTTCGGACTGGACTGTTCCCATGAGGCAAAGGGTCAGAGCTGATTTGCATATAGCCAGTGTCTAACCCAGGGTGTTGTGGAGTGCAAAAAAACGATGGATTTAGGCCCAGATCCTTGTACTGGGGTGAATGTATGACATTGTTCTACATTCTGTCCATCAACTGTGTTTTTTGCAATTTTCACCCCGAGTGTGCTGGGTATGCTCAGACGTGAGTCCCAGGCACTCCACACCACTGGAGTCAAGCTATCCAGGCTGATGAAGGCTGATAGCCAGAAACCGGTCCTTGGATGCTTGATTCCGGTCTGGGAAAGACATGGCTTGGTAGTTCGGACTGGACTGTTCCCATGAGGCACAGGGTCAGAGCTGATTTGCATATAGCCAGTGTCAAACCCAGGGTGTTGTGGAGTGCAAAAAACGATGGATTTAGGCCCAGATCCTTGTACTGGAGTGCATGTATGACATTGTTCTACATTCTGTCCATCAACTGTGTTTTTTGCAATTTTCACCCCGAGTGTGCTGGGTATGCTCAGACGTGAGTCCCAGGCTCTCCACACCACTGGAGTCAAGCTATCCAGGCTGATGAAGGCTGATAGCCAGAAACCGGTCCTTGGATGCTTGATTCCGGTCTGGGAAAGACATGGCTTGGTAGTTCGGACTGGACTGTTCCCATGAGGCACAGGGTCAGAGCTGATTTGCATATAGCCAGTGTCTAACCCAGGGTGTTGTGGAGTGCAAAAAAACGATGGATTTAGGCCCAGATCCTTGTACTGGGGTGAATGTATGACATTGTTCTACATTCTGTCCATCAACTGTGTTTTTTGCAATTTTTACCCCGAGTGTGCTGGGTATGCTCAGACGTGAGTCCCAGGCTCTCCACACCACTGGAGTCAAGCTATCCAGGCTGATGAAGGCTGATAGCCAGAAACCGGTCCTTGGATGCTTGATTCCGGTCTGGGAAAGACATGGCTTGGTAGTTCGGACTGGACTGTTCCCATGAGGCACAGGGTCAGAGCTGATTTGCATATAGCCAGTGTCTAACCCAGGGTGTTGTGGAGTGCAAAAAAACGATGGATTTAGGCCCAGATCCTTGTACTGGGGTGAATGTATGACATGGTTCTACATTCTGTCCATCAACTGTGTTTTTTGCAATTTTCACCCCGAGTGTGCTGGGTATGCTCAGACGTGAGTCCCAGGCTCTCCACACCACTGGAGTCAAGCTATCCAGGCTGATGAAGGCTGATAGCCAGAAACCGGTCCTTGGATGCTTGATTCCGGTCTGGGAAAGACATGGCTTGGTAGTTCGGACTGGACTGTTCCCATGAGGCACAGGGTCAGAGCTGATTTGCATATAGCCAGTGTCTAACCCAGGGTGTTGTGGAGTGCAAAAAAACGATGGATTTAGGCCCAGATCCTTGTACTGGGGTGAATGTATGACATTGTTCTACATTCTGTCCATCATCTGTGTTTTTTGCAATTTTCACCCCGAGTGTGCTGGGTATGCTCAGACGTGAGTCCCAGGCTCTCCACACCACTGGAGTCAAGCTATCCAGGCTGATGAAGGCTGATAGCCAGAAACCGGTCCTTGGATGCTTGATTCCGGTCTGGGAAAGACATGGCTTGGTAGTTCGGACTGGACTGTTCCCATGAGGCACAGGGTCAGAGCTGATTTGCATATAGCCAGTGTCTAACCCAGGGTGTTGTGGAGTGCAAAAAAACGATGGATTTAGGCCCAGATCCTTGTACTGGGGTGAATGTATGACATTGTTCTACATTCTGTCCATCAACTGTGTTTTTTGCAATTTTTACCCCGAGTGTGCTGGGTATGCTCAGACGTGAGTCCCAGGCTCTCCACACCACTGGAGTCAAGCTATCCAGGCTGATGAAGGCTGATAGCCAGAAACCGGTCCTTGGATGCTTGATTCCGGTCTGGGAAAGACATGGCTTGGTAGTTCGGACGGGACTGTTCCCATGAGGCACAGGGTCAGAGCTGATTTGCATATAGCCAGTGTCTAACCCAGGGTGTTGTGGAGTGCAAAAAAACGATGGATTTAGGCCCAGATCCTTGTACTGGGGTGAATGTATGACATGGTTCTACATTCTGTCCATCAACTGTGTTTTTTGCAATTTTCATCCCGAGTGTGCTGGGTATGCTCAGACGTGAGTCCCAGGCTCTCCACACCACTGGAGTCAAGCTATCCAGGCTGATGAAGGCTGATAGCCAGAAACCGGTCCTTGGATGCTTGATTCCGGTCTTGGAAAGACATGGCTTGGTAGTTCGGACTGGACTGTTCCCATGAGGCAAAGGGTCAGAGCTGATTTGCATATAGCCAGTGTCTAACCCAGGGTGTTGTGGAGTGCAAAAAAACGATGGATTTAGGCCCAGATCCTTGTACTGGGGGGAATGTATGACATTGTTCTACATTCTGTCCATCAACTGTGTTTTTTGCAATTTTCACCCCGAGTGTGCTGGGTATGCTCAGACGTGAGTCCCAGGCACTCCACACCACTGGAGTCAAGCTATCCAGGCTGATGAAGGCTGATAGCCAGAAACCGGTCCTTGGATGCTTGATTCCGGTCTGGGAAAGACATGGCTTGGTAGTTCGGACTGGACTGTTCCCATGAGGCACAGGGTCAGAGCTGATTTGCATATAGCCAGTGTCAAACCCAGGGTGTTGTGGAGTGCAAAAAACGATGGATTTAGGCCCAGATCCTTGTACTGGAGTGCATGTATGACATTGTTCTACATTCTGTCCATCAACTGTGTTTTTTGCAATTTTCACCCCGAGTGTGCTGGGTATGCTCAGACGTGAGTCCCAGGCTCTCCACACCACTGGAGTCAAGCTATCCAGGCTGATGAAGGCTGATAGTCAGAAACCGGTCCTTGGATGCTTGATTCCGGTCTGGGAAAGACATGGCTTGGTAGTTCGGACTGGACTGTTCCCATGAGGCACAGGGTCAGAGCTGATTTGCATATAGCCAGTGTCTAACCCAGGGTGTTGTGGAGTGCAAAAAAACGATGGATTTAGGCCCAGATCCTTGTACTGGGGTGAATGTATGACATTGTTCTACATTCTGTCCATCAACTGTGTTTTTTGCAATTTTTACCCCGAGTGTGCTGGGTATGCTCAGACGTGAGTCCCAGGCTCTCCACACCACTGGAGTCAAGCTATCCAGGCTGATGAAGGCTGATAGCCAGAAACCGGTCCTTGGATGCTTGATTCCGGTCTGGGAAAGACATGGCTTGGTAGTTCGGACGGGACTGTTCCCATGAGGCACAGGGTCAGAGCTGATTTGCATATAGCCAGTGTCTAACCCAGGGTGTTGTGGAGTGCAAAAAAACGATGGATTTAGGCCCAGATCCTTGTACTGGGGTGAATGTATGACATGGTTCTACATTCTGTCCATCAACTGTGTTTTTTGCAATTTTCACCCCGAGTGTGCTGGGTATGCTCAGACGTGAGTCCCAGGCTCTCCACACCACTGGAGTCAAGCTATCCAGGCTGATGAAGGCTGATAGCCAGAAACCGGTCCTTGGATGCTTTATTCCGGTCTGGGAAAGACATGGCTTGGTAGTTCGGACGGGACTGTTCCCATGAGGCACAGGGTCAGAGCTGATTTGCATATAGCCAGTGTCTAACCCAGGGTGTTGTGGAGTGCAAAAAAACGATGGATTTAGGCCCAGATCCTTGTACTGGGGTGAATGTATGACATGGTTCTACATTCTGTCCATCAACTGTGTTTTTTGCAATTTTCATCCCGAGTGTGCTGGGTATGCTCAGACGTGAGTCCCAGGCTCTCCACACCACTGGAGTCAAGCTATCCAGGCTGATGAAGGCTGATAGCCAGAAACCGGTCCTTGGATGCTTGATTCCGGTCTGGGAAAGACATGGCTTGGTAGTTCGGACTGGACTGTTCCCATGAGGCAAAAGGTCAGAGCTGATTTGCATATAGCCAGTGTCTAACCCAGGGTGTTGTGGAGTGCAAAAAAACGATGGATTTAGGCCCAGATCCTTGTACTGGGGTGAATGTATGACATTGTTCTACATTCTGTCCATCAACTGTGTTTTTTGCAATTTTCACCCCGAGTGTGCTGGGTATGCTCAGACGTGAGTCCCAGGCACTCCACACCACTGGAGTCAAGCTATCCAGGCTGATGAAGGCTGATAGCCAGAAACCGGTCCTTGGATGCTTGATTCCGGTCTGGGAAAGACATGGCTTGGTAGTTCGGACTGGACTGTTCCCATGAGGCACAGGGTCAGAGCTGATTTGCATATAGCCAGTGTCAAACCCAGGGTGTTGTGGAGTGCAAAAAACGATGGATTTAGGCCCAGATCCTTGTACTGGAGTGCATGTATGACATTGTTCTACATTCTGTCCATCAACTGTGTTTTTTGCAATTTTCACCCCGAGTGTGCTGGGTATGCTCAGACGTGAGTCCCAGGCTCTCCACACCACTGGAGTCAAGCTATCCAGGCTGATGAAGGCTGATAGCCAGAAACCGGTCCTTGGATGCTTGATTCCGGTCTGGGAAAGACATGGCTTGGTAGTTCGGACTGGACTGTTCCCATGAGGCACAGGGTCAGAGCTGATTTGCATATAGCCAGTGTCTAACCCAGGGTGTTGTGGAGTGCAAACAAACGATGGATTTAGGCCCAGATCCTTGTACTGGGGTGAATGTATGACATTGTTCTACATTCTGTCCATCAACTGTGTTTTTTGCAATTTTTACCCCGAGTGTGCTGGGTATGCTCAGACGTGAGTCCCAGGCTCTCCACACCACTGGAGTCAAGCTATCCAGGCTGATGAAGGCTGATAGCCAGAAACCGGTCCTTGGATGCTTGATTCCGGTCTGGGAAAGACATGGCTTGGTAGTTCGGACGGGACTGTTCCCATGAGGCACAGGGTCAGAGCTGATTTGCATATAGCCAGTGTCTAACCCAGGGTGTTGTGGAGTGCAAAAAAACGATGGATTTAGGCCCAGATCCTTGTACTGGGGTGAATGTATGACATGGTTCTACATTCTGTCCATCAACTGTGTTTTTTGCAATTTTCACCCCGAGTGTGCTGGGTATGCTCAGACGTGAGTCCCAGGCTCTCCACACCACTGGAGTCAAGCTATCCAGGCTGATGAAGGCTGATAGCCAGAAACCGGTCCTTGGATGCTTGATTCCGGTCTGGGAAAGACATGGCTTGGTAGTTCGGACTGGACTGTTCCCATGAGGCAAAGGGTCAGAGCTGATTTGCATATAGCCAGTGTCTAACCCAGGGTGTTGTGGAGTGCAAAAAAACGATGGATTTAGGCCCAGATCCTTGTACTGGGGTGAATGTATGACATTGTTCTACATTCTGTCCATCAACTGTGTTTTTTGCAATTTTCACCCCGAGTGTGCTGGGTATGCTCATACGTGAGTCCCAGGCACTCCACACCACTGGAGTCAAGCTATCCAGGCTGATGAAGGCTGATAGCCAGAAACCGGTCCTTGGATGCTTGATTCCGGTCTGGGAAAGACATGGCTTGGTAGTTCGGACTGGACTGTTCCCATGAGGCACAGGGTCAGAGCTGATTTGCATATAGCCAGTGTCTAACCCAGGGTGTTGTGGAGTGCAAAAAATGATGGATTTAGGCCCAGATCCTTGTACTGGGGTGCATGTATGACATTGTTCTACATTCTGTCCATCAACTGTGTTTTTTGCAATTTTCACCCCGAGTGTGCTGGGTATGCTCAGACGTGAGTCCCAGGCTCTCCACACCACTGGAGTCAAGCTATCCAGGCTGATGAAGGCTGATAGCCAGAAACCGGTCCTTGGATGCTTGATTCCGGTCTGGGAAAGACATGGCTTGGTAGTTTGGACTGGACTGTTCCCATGAGGCAAAGGGTCAGAGCTGATTTGCATATAGCCAGTGTCTAACCCAGGGTGTTGTGGAGTGCAAAAAAACGATGGATTTAGGCCCAGATCCTTGTACTGGGGTGAATGTATGACATTGTTCTACATTCTGTCCATCAACTGTGTTTTTCGCAATTTTCACCCCGAGTGTGCTGGGTATGCTCAGACGTGAGTCCCAGGCTCTCCACACCACTGGAGTCAAGCTATCCAGGCTGATGAAGGCTGATAGCCAGAAACCGGCCTTGGATGCTTGATTCCGATCTGGGAAAGACATGGCTTGGTAGTTCGGACTGGACTATTCCCATGAGGCACAGGGTCAGACCTGATTTGCATATAGCCAGTGTCTAACCCAGGGTGTTGTGGAGTGCAAAAAAACGATGGATTTAGGCCCAGATCCTTGCACTGGGGGGAATGTATGACATTGTTCTACATTCTGTCCATCAACTGTGTTTTTTGCAATTTTCACCCCGAGTGTGCTGGGTATGCTCAGACGTGAGTCCCAGGCTCTCCACACCACTGGAGTCAAGCTATCCAGGCTGATGAAGGCTGATAGCCAGAAACCGGTCCTTGGATGCTTGATTCCGGTCTGGGAAAGACATGGCTTGGTAGTTCGGACGGGACTGTTCCCATGAGGCACAGGGTCAGAGCTGATTTGCATATAGCCAGTGTCTAACCCAGGGTGTTGTGGAGTGCAAAAAAACGATGGATTTAGGCCCAGATCCTTGTACTGGGGTGAATGTATGACATTGTTCTACATTCTGTCCATCAACTGTGTTTTTTGCAATTTTCACCCCGAGTGTGCTGGGTATGCTCAGACGTGAGTCCCAGGCTCTCCACACCACTGGAGTCAAGCTATCCAGGCTGATGAAGGTTGATAGCCAGAAACCGGTCCTTGGATGCTTGATTCCGGTCTGGGAAAGACATGGCTTGGTAGTTCGGACTGGACTGTTCCCATGAGGCAAAGGGTCAGAGCTGATTTGCATATAGCCAGTGTCTAACCCAGGGTGTTGTGGAGTGCAAAAAAACGATGGATTTAGGCCCAGATCCTTGTACTGGGGTGAATGTATGACATTGTTCTACATTCTGTCCATCTACTGTGTTTTTTGCAATTTTCACCCCGAGTGTGCTGGGTATGCTCAGACGTGAGTCCCAGGCTCTCCACACCACTGGAGTCAAGCTATCCAGGCTGATGAAGGCTGATAGCCAGAAACCGGTCCTTGGATGCTTGATTCCGGTCTGGGAAAGACATGGCTTGGTAGTTCGGACTGGACTGTTCCCATGAGGCACAGGGTCAGAGCTGATTTGCATATAGCCAGTGTCTAACCCAGGGTGTTGTGGAGTGCAAAAAAACGATGGATTTAGGCCCAGATCCTTGTACTGGGGTGAATGTATGACATTGTTCTACATTCTGTCCATCAACTGTGTTTTTTGCAATTTTCACCCCGAGTGTGCTGGGTATGCTCAGACGTGAGTCCCAGGCTCTCCACACCACTGGAGTCAAGCTATCCAGGCTGATGAAGGCTGATAGCCAGAAACCGGTCCTTGGATGCTTGATTCCGGTCCGCGAAAGACATGGCTTGGTAGTTCAGACTGGACTGTTCCCATGAGGCACAGGGTCAGAGCTGATTTGCATATAGCCAGTGTCTAACCCAGGGTGTTGTGGAGTGCAAAAAAACGATGGATTTAGGCCCAGATCCTTGTACTGGGGTGAATGTATGACATTGTTCTACATTCTGTCCATCAACTGTGTTTTTTGCAATTTTCACCCCGAGTGTGCTGGGTATGCTCAGACGTGAGTCCCAGGCTCTCCACACCACTGGAGTCAAGCTATCCAGGCTGATGAAGGCTGATAGCCAGAAACCGGTCCTTGGATGCTTGATTCCGGTCTGGGAAAGACATGGCTTGGTAGTTCGGACTGGACTGTTCCCATGAGGCACAGGGTCAGAGCTGATTTGCATATAGCCAGTGTCTAACCCAGGGTGTTGTGGAGTGCAAAAAAACGATGGATTTAGGCCCAGATCCTTGTACTGGGGTGAATGTATGACATTGTTCTACATTCTGTCCATCAACTGTGTTTTTTGCAATTTTCACCCCGAGTGTGCTGGGTATGCTCAGACGTGAGTCCCAGGCTCTCCACACCACTGGAGTCAAGCTATCCAGGCTGATGAAGGCTGATAGCCAGAAACCGGTCCTTGGATGCTTGATTCCGGTCTGGGAAAGACATGGCTTGGTAGTTCGGACTGGACTGTTCCCATGAGGCACAGGGTCAGAGCTGATTTGCATATAGCCAGTGTCTAACCCAGGGTGTTGTGGAGTGCAAAAAAACGATGGATTTAGGCCCAGATCCTTGTACTGGGGTGAATGTATGACATTGTTCTACATTCTGTCCATCAACTGTGTTTTTTGCAATTTTTACCCCGAGTGTGCTGGGTATGCTCAGACGTGAGTCCCAGGCTCTCCACACCACTGGAGTCAAGCTATCCAGGCTGATGAAGGCTGATAGCCAGAAACCGGTCCTTGGATGCTTGATTCCGGTCTGGGAAAGACATGGCTTGGTAGTTCGGACGGGACTGTTCCCATGAGGCACAGGGTCAGAGCTGATTTGCATATAGCCAGTGTCTAACCCAGGGTGTTGTGGAGTGCAAAAAAACGATGGATTTAGGCCCAGATCCTTGTACTGGGGTGAATGTATGACATGGTTCTACATTCTGTCCATCAACTGTGTTTTTTGCAATTTTCATCCCGAGTGTGCTGGGTATGCTCAGACGTGAGTCCCAGGCTCTCCACACCACTGGAGTCAAGCTATCCAGGCTGATGAAGGCTGATAGCCAGAAACCGGTCCTTGGATGCTTGATTCCGGTCTGGGAAAGACATGGCTTGGTAGTTCGGACTGGACTGTTCCCATGAGGCAAAGGGTCAGAGCTGATTTGCATATAGCCAGTGTCTAACCCAGGGTGTTGTGGAGTGCAAAAAAACGATGGATTTAGGCCCAGATCCTTGTACTGGGGTGAATGTATGACATTGTTCTACATTCTGTCCATCAACTGTGTTTTTTGCAATTTTCACCCCGAGTGTGCTGGGTATGCTCAGACGTGAGTCCCAGGCACTCCACACCACTGGAGTCAAGCTATCCAGGCTGATGAAGGCTGATAGCCAGAAACCGGTCCTTGGATGCTTGATTCCGGTCTGGGAAAGACATGGCTTGGTAGTTCGGACTGGACTGTTCCCATGAGGCACAGGGTCAGAGCTGATTTGCATATAGCCAGTGTCAAACCCAGGGTGTTGTGGAGTGCAAAAAACGATGGATTTAGGCCCAGATCCTTGTACTGGAGTGCATGTATGACATTGTTCTACATTCTGTCCATCAACTGTGTTTTTTGCAATTTTCACCCCGAGTGTGCTGGGTATGCTCAGACGTGAGTCCCAGGCTCTCCACACCACTGGAGTCAAGCTATCCAGGCTGATGAAGGCTGATAGCCAGAAACCGGTCCTTGGATGCTTGATTCCGGTCTGGGAAAGACATGGCTTGGTAGTTCGGACTGGACTGTTCCCATGAGGCACAGGGTCAGAGCTGATTTGCATATAGCCAGTGTCTAACCCAGGGTGTTGTGGAGTGCAAAAAAACGATGGATTTAGGCCCAGATCCTTGTACTGGGGTGAATGTATGACATTGTTCTACATTCTGTCCATCAACTGTGTTTTTTGCAATTTTTACCCCGAGTGTGCTGGGTATGCTCAGACGTGAGTCCCAGGCTCTCCACACCACTGGAGTCAAGCTATCCAGGCTGATGAAGGCTGATAGCCAGAAACCGGTCCTTGGATGCTTGATTCCGGTCTGGGAAAGACATGGCTTGGTAGTTCGGACGGGACTGTTCCCATGAGGCACAGGGTCAGAGCTGATTTGCATATAGCCAGTGTCTAACCCAGGGTGTTGTGGAGTGCAAAAAAACGATGGATTTAGGCCCAGATCCTTGTACTGGGGTGAATGTATGACATGGTTCTACATTCTGTCCATCAACTGTGTTTTTTGCAATTTTCACCCCGAGTGTGCTGGGTATGCTCAGACGTGAGTCCCAGGCTCTCCACACCACTGGAGTCAAGCTATCCAGGCTGATGAAGGCTGATAGCCAGAAACCGGTCCTTGGATGCTTGATTCCGGTCTGGGAAAGACATGGCTTGGTAGTTCGGACTGGACTGTTCCCATGAGGCACAGGGTCAGAGCTGATTTGCATATAGCCAGTGTCTAACCCAGGGTGTTGTGGAGTGCAAAAAAACGATGGATTTAGGCCCAGATCCTTGTACTGGGGTGAATGTATGACATTGTTCTACATTCTGTCCATCATCTGTGTTTTTTGCAATTTTCACCCCGAGTGTGCTGGGTATGCTCAGACGTGAGTCCCAGGCTCTCCACACCACTGGAGTCAAGCTATCCAGGCTGATGAAGGCTGATAGCCAGAAACCGGTCCTTGGATGCTTGATTCCGGTCTGGGAAAGACATGGCTTGGTAGTTCGGACTGGACTGTTCCCATGAGGCACAGGGTCAGAGCTGATTTGCATATAGCCAGTGTCTAACCCAGGGTGTTGTGGAGTGCAAAAAAACGATGGATTTAGGCCCAGATCCTTGTACTGGGGTGAATGTATGACATTGTTCTACATTCTGTCCATCAACTGTGTTTTTTGCAATTTTTACCCCGAGGGTGCTGGGTATGCTCAGACGTGAGTCCCAGGCTCTCCACACCACTGGAGTCAAGCTATCCAGGCTGATGAAGGCTGATAGCCAGAAACCGGTCCTTGGATGCTTGATTCCGGTCTGGGAAAGACATGGCTTGGTAGTTCGGACGGGACTGTTCCCATGAGGCACAGGGTCAGAGCTGATTTGCATATAGCCAGTGTCTAACCCAGGGTGTTGTGGAGTGCAAAAAAACGATGGATTTAGGCCCAGATCCTTGTACTGGGGTGAATGTATGACATGGTTCTACATTCTGTCCATCAACTGTGTTTTTTGCAATTTTCATCCCGAGTGTGCTGGGTATGCTCAGACGTCAGTCCCAGGCTCTCCACACCACTGGAGTCAAGCTATCCAGGCTGATGAAGGCTGATAGCCAGAAACCGGTCCTTGGATGCTTGATTCCGGTCTTGGAAAGACATGGCTTGGTAGTTCGGACTGGACTGTTCCCATGAGGCAAAGGGTCAGAGCTGATTTGCATATAGCCAGTGTCTAACCCAGGGTGTTGTGGAGTGCAAAAAAACGATGGATTTAGGCCCAGATCCTTGTACTGGGGGGAATGTATGACATTGTTCTACATTCTGTCCATCAACTGTGTTTTTTGCAATTTTCACCCCGAGTGTGCTGGGTATGCTCAGACGTGAGTCCCAGGCACTCCACACCACTGGAGTCAAGCTATCCAGGCTGATGAAGGCTGATAGCCAGAAACCGGTCCTTGGATGCTTGATTCCGGTCTGGGAAAGACATGGCTTGGTAGTTCGGACTGGACTGTTCCCATGAGGCACAGGGTCAGAGCTGATTTGCATATAGCCAGTGTCAAACCCAGGGTGTTGTGGAGTGCAAAAAACGATGGATTTAGGCCCAGATCCTTGTACTGGAGTGCATGTATGACATTGTTCTACATTCTGTCCATCAACTGTGTTTTTTGCAATTTTCACCCCGAGTGTGCTGGGTATGCTCAGACGTGAGTCCCAGGCTCTCCACACCACTGGAGTCAAGCTATCCAGGCTGATGAAGGCTGATAGTCAGAAACCGGTCCTTGGATGCTTGATTCCGGTCTGGGAAAGACATGGCTTGGTAGTTCGGACTGGACTGTTCCCATGAGGCACAGGGTCAGAGCTGATTTGCATATAGCCAGTGTCTAACCCAGGGTGTTGTGGAGTGCAAAAAAACGATGGATTTAGGCCCAGATCCTTGTACTGGGGTGAATGTATGACATTGTTCTACATTCTGTCCATCAACTGTGTTTTTTGCAATTTTTACCCCGAGTGTGCTGGGTATGCTCAGACGTGAGTCCCAGGCTCTCCACACCACTGGAGTCAAGCTATCCAGGCTGATGAAGGCTGATAGCCAGAAACCGGTCCTTGGATGCTTGATTCCGGTCTGGGAAAGACATGGCTTGGTAGTTCGGACGGGACTGTTCCCATGAGGCACAGGGTCAGAGCTGATTTGCATATAGCCAGTGTCTAACCCAGGGTGTTGTGGAGTGCAAAAAAACGATGGATTTAGGCCCAGATCCTTGTACTGGGGTGAATGTATGACATGGTTCTACATTCTGTCCATCAACTGTGTTTTTTGCAATTTTCACCCCGAGTGTGCTGGGTATGCTCAGACGTGAGTCCCAGGCTCTCCACACCACTGGAGTCAAGCTATCCAGGCTGATGAAGGCTGATAGCCAGAAACCGGTCCTTGGATGCTTTATTCCGGTCTGGGAAAGACATGGCTTGGTAGTTCGGACGGGACTGTTCCCATGAGGCACAGGGTCAGAGCTGATTTGCATATAGCCAGTGTCTAACCCAGGGTGTTGTGGAGTGCAAAAAAACGATGGATTTAGGCCCAGATCCTTGTACTGGGGTGAATGTATGACATGGTTCTACATTCTGTCCATCAACTGTGTTTTTTGCAATTTTCATCCCGAGTGTGCTGGGTATGCTCAGACGTGAGTCCCAGGCTCTCCACACCACTGGAGTCAAGCTATCCAGGCTGATGAAGGCTGATAGCCAGAAACCGGTCCTTGGATGCTTGATTCCGGTCTGGGAAAGACATGGCTTGGTAGTTCGGACTGGACTGTTCCCATGAGGCAAAGGGTCAGAGCTGATTTGCATATAGCCAGTGTCTAACCCAGGGTGTTGTGGAGTGCAAAAAAACGATGGATTTAGGCCCAGATCCTTGTACTGGGGTGAATGTATGACATTGTTCTACATTCTGTCCATCAACTGTGTTTTTTGCAATTTTCACCCCGAGTGTGCTGGGTATGCTCAGACGTGAGTCCCAGGCACTCCACACCACTGGAGTCAAGCTATCCAGGCTGATGAAGGCTGATAGCCAGAAACCGGTCCTTGGATGCTTGATTCCGGTCTGGGAAAGACATGGCTTGGTAGTTCGGACTGGACTGTTCCCATGAGGCACAGGGTCAGAGCTGATTTGCATATAGCCAGTGTCAAACCCAGGGTGTTGTGGAGTGCAAAAAACGATGGATTTAGGCCCAGATCCTTGTACTGGAGTGCATGTATGACATTGTTCTACATTCTGTCCATCAACTGTGTTTTTTGCAATTTTCACCCCGAGTGTGCTGGGTATGCTCAGACGTGAGTCCCAGGCTCTCCACACCACTGGAGTCAAGCTATCCAGGCTGATGAAGGCTGATAGCCAGAAACCGGTCCTTGGATGCTTGATTCCGGTCTGGGAAAGACATGGCTTGGTAGTAAGGACTGGACTGTTCCCATGAGGCACAGGGTCAGAGCTGATTTGCATATAGCCAGTGTCTAACCCAGGGTGTTGTGGAGTGCAAACAAACGATGGATTTAGGCCCAGATCCTTGTACTGGGGTGAATGTATGACATTGTTCTACATTCTGTCCATCAACTGTGTTTTTTGCAATTTTTACCCCGAGTGTGCTGGGTATGCTCAGACGTGAGTCCCAGGCTCTCCACACCACTGGAGTCAAGCTATCCAGGCTGATGAAGGCTGATAGCCAGAAACCGGTCCTTGGATGCTTGATTCCGGTCTGGGAAAGACATGGCTTGGTAGTTCGGACGGGACTGTTCCCATGAGGCACAGGGTCAGAGCTGATTTGCATATAGCCAGTGTCTAACCCAGGGTGTTGTGGAGTGCAAAAAAACGATGGATTTAGGCCCAGATCCTTGTACTGGGGTGAATGTATGACATGGTTCTACATTCTGTCCATCAACTGTGTTTTTTGCAATTTTCACCCCGAGTGTGCTGGGTATGCTCAGACGTGAGTCCCAGGCTCTCCACACCACTGGAGTCAAGCTATCCAGGCTGATGAAGGCTGATAGCCAGAAACCGGTCCTTGGATGCTTGATTCCGGTCTGGGAAAGACATGGCTTGGTAGTTCGGACTGGACTGTTCCCATGAGGCAAAGGGTCAGAGCTGATTTGCATATAGCCAGTGTCTAACCCAGGGTGTTGTGGAGTGCAAAAAAACGATGGATTTAGGCCCAGATCCTTGTACTGGGGTGAATGTATGACATTGTTCTACATTCTGTCCATCAACTGTGTTTTTTGCAATTTTCACCCCGAGTGTGCTGGGTATGCTCATACGTGAGTCCCAGGCACTCCACACCACTGGAGTCAAGCTATCCAGGCTGATGAAGGCTGATAGCCAGAAACCGGTCCTTGGATGCTTGATTCCGGTCTGGGAAAGACATGGCTTGGTAGTTCGGACTGGACTGTTCCCATGAGGCACAGGGTCAGAGCTGATTTGCATATAGCCAGTGTCTAACCCAGGGTGTTGTGGAGTGCAAAAAATGATGGATTTAGGCCCAGATCCTTGTACTGGGGTGCATGTATGACATTGTTCTACATTCTGTCCATCAACTGTGTTTTTTGCAATTTTCACCCCGAGTGTGCTGGGTATGCTCAGACGTGAGTCCCAGGCTCTCCACACCACTGGAGTCAAGCTATCCAGGCTGATGAAGGCTGATAGCCAGAAACCGGTCCTTGGATGCTTGATTCCGGTCCGGGAAAGACATGGTTTGGTAGTTCAGACTGGACTGTTCCCATGAGGCACAGGGTCAGAGCTGATTTGCATATAGCCAGTGTCTAACCCAGGGTGTTGTGGAGTGCAAAAAAACGATGGATTTAGGCCCAGATCCTTGTACTGGGGTGAATGTATGACATTGTTCTACATTCTGTCCATCAACTGTGTTTTTTGCAATTTTCCCCCGAGTGTGCTGGGTATGATCAGACGTGAGTCCCAGGCTCTCCACACCACTGGAGTCAAGCTATCCAGGCTGATGAACGCTGATAGCCAGAAACCGGTCCTTGGATGCTTGATTCCGGTCTGGGAAAGACATGGCTTGGTAGTTCGGACTGGACTGTTCCCATGAGGCACAGGGTCAGAGCTGATTTGCATATAGCCAGTGTCTAACCCAGGGTGTTGTGGAGTGCAAAAAAACGATGGATTTAGGCCCAGATCCTTGTACTGGGGTGAATGTATGACATTGTTCTACATTCTGTCCATCAACTGTGTTTTTTGCAATTTTTACCCCGAGTGTGCTGGGTATGCTCAGACGTGAGTCCCAGGCTCTCCACACCACTGGAGTCAAGCTATCCAGGCTGATGAAGGCTGATAGCCAGAAACCGGTCCTTGGATGCTTGATTCCGGTCTGGGAAAGACATGGCTTGGTAGTTCGGACTGGACTGTTCCCATGAGGCACAGGGTCAGAGCTGATTTGCATATATCCAGTGTCTAACCCAGGGTGTTGTGGAGTGCAAAAAAACCGATGGATTTAGGCCCAGATCCTTGTACTAGGGTGAATGTATGACATTGTTCTACATTCTGTCCATCAACTGTGTTTTTTGCAATTTTCACCCCGAGTGTGCTGGGTATGCTCAGACGTGAGTCCCAGGCTCTCCACACCACTGGAGTCAAGCTATCCAGGCTGATGAAGGCTGATAGCCAGAAACCGGTCCTTGGATGCTTGATTCCGGTCTGGGAAAGACATGGCTTGGTAGTTCGGACTGGACTGTTCCCATGAGGCACAGGGTCAGAGCTGATTTGCATATAGCCAGTGTCTAACCCAGGGTGTTGTGGAGTGCAAAAAACGATGGATTTAGGCCCAGATCCTTGTACTGGGGTGCATGTATGACATTGTTCTACATTCTGTCCATCAACTGTGTTTTTTGCAATTTTCACCCCGAGTGTGCTGGGTATGCTCAGACGTGAGTCCCAGGCTCTCCACACCACTGGAGTCAAGCTATCCAGGCTGATGAAGGCTGATAGCCAGAAACCGGTCCTTGGATGCTTGATTCCGGTCCGGGAAAGACATGGCTTGGTAGTTCAGACTGGACTGTTCCCATGAGGCACAGGGTCAGAGCTGATTTGCATATAGCCAGTGTCTAACCCAGGGTGTTGTGGAGTGCAAAAAAACGATGGATTTAGGCCCAGATCCTTGTACTGGGGTGAATGTATGACATTGTTCTACATTCTGTCCATCAACTGTGTTTTTTGCAATTTTCCCCCGAGTGTGCTGGGTATGCTCAGACGTGAGTCCCAGGCTCTCCACACCACTGGAGTCAAGCTATCCAGGCTGATGAAGGCTGATAGCCAGAAACCGGTCCTTGGATGCTTGATTCCGGTCTGGGAAAGACATGGCTTGGTAGTTCGGACTGGACTGTTCCCATGAGGCACAGGGTCAGAGCTGATTTGCATATAGCCAGTGTCTAACCCAGGGTGTTGTGGAGTGCAAAAAAACGATGGATTTAGGCCCAGATCCTTGTACTGGGGTGAATGTATGACATTGTTCTACATTCTGTCCATCAACTGTGTTTTTTGCAATTTTTACCCCGAGTGTGCTGGGTATGCTCAGACGTGAGTCCCAGGCTCTCCACACCACTGGAGTCAAGCTATCCAGGCTGATGAAGGCTGATAGCCAGAAACCGGTCCTTGGATGCTTGATTCCGGTCTGGGAAAGACATGGCTTGGTAGTTCGGACTGGACTGTTCCCATGAGGCACAGGGTCAGAGCTGATTTGCATATATCCAGTGTCTAACCCAGGGTGTTGTGGAGTGCAAAAAAAACGATGGATTTAGGCCCAGATCCTTGTACTAGGGTGAATGTATGACATTGTTCTACATTCTGTCCATCAACTGTGTTTTTTGCAATTTTCACCCGAGTGTGCTGGGTATGCTCAGACGTGAGTCCCAGGCTCTCCACACCACTGGAGTCAAGCTATCCAGGCTGATGAAGGCTGATAGCCAGAAACCGGTCCTTGGATGCTTGATTCCGGTCTGGGAAAGACATGGCTTGGTAGTTCGGACTGGACTGTTCCCATGAGGCACAGGGTCAGAGCTGATTTGCATATAGCCAGTGTCTAACCCAGGGTGTTGTGGAGTGCAAAAAAACGATGGATTTAGGCCCAGATCCTTGTACTGGGGTGAATGTATGACATTGTTCTACATTCTGTCCATCAACTGTGTTTTTTGCAAGCCTCCTGTTGAAGTCACAGGGTTAAAGGACTTCATCATTTGCTAAAAGTGCTTGTTGCTGGAACCTGAAAATCCAGCACCTCTGAAGAATCCAGCAATCTCGACGCCGACGGACACCGCCGAATCCAGCTCGCCATAGTGAGTGCAGCTCCCGTGTCCCGCACCTTCGACGCCGGCTGCCGGGCCTGATCGACGCTAGTAGCGAAGCTGCTACTGACGCCTCGACACCGAGCCCTCTCGACGCCATGAGCGCTGCTCACTCTTGCAACATCATCATCGACATCGACGACGACGCCATATCCTGCTTCACCTCGTGAGCGCTGCTCCTGCCTGACATCTGTCGACGCCGCTGCAGATCGCCCGACTCCGAGGCCTGATCGACGCCGAAAACGCAACGCCGGACATCTCGACGCCGCTGATCATCGTGTGCTTCGCTTTTCCAAGGTACTGTGTTGTGGGGGTCTGTTGCGACTCCGGGCTCGACGTAGCGCTCCTCGCAGTCGACGCCGAACCTTTGGATTAACTTTGCCTTGACGTCGTGTGACTCCTGTGGGGGTTACATTGTTGCCAAGAACTGTGATTTAAAGAAGAAGAGTTGCTTTTGTTACTAAAGACTTTGTGCTAAGAAGAAACTACACTTGAACTATTATTTTTCCTTCCAAGAGTATTTATTAAGATTGTGGTATATTTTTGTCGTTATTTGGTCTTGTGCTAAGCCTTATATAAACATTCTTATTTTTATAATACTACTGTGTCGTGTCCATTTGTATTGTATTCACTTTATTACTGTAAGTGATCATAAATGCTTAACGCACTGCCTCTGAGATAAGCCTGTCTGCTTTGCCAAGCTACCAAGGGGGTGAGCAGGGGTTATCTAAGTGTGTGATCCCCTTGCCCTGACTAGAAAAGTCTATTTGTCTGCCAACTAGAGACAGCCGCTTCTAACATTGGTGGGTCAGCGGTGAGGATTTGAACTTTGCATTTATGACCCATGTGCAGTGATTAGTGTGCGCTACATAGTGAAATCAGATCATAGCGCAGCCACAATCTGTTTTGGTTGGATATTCTATTTTTGTTCTCCCCTTTCCTGGAGCTTGATTTTTGAAACTGCCAGTTTTGACCATGAGTGATGCCGGAGTCACTACCCCTGTTGTTGTGGAGGAATTTGATAAAAATGTACTAAAGGATTACAAGAAAAAGCAGCTGGAAAAATTTTGCAAGCAGTTTAAAGTTCCTACCACAGGCTGCAAAAACAAAGAGGAAGTTCTCAAAGCATTGGAGGTCTGGTTAGAGGCCAGAAATCCCTCTGATCCGGTTGTGGTACCACCAGGGGAAGAGGCAGAGGAGGTGCCCGTGAATAGGCCTGGGTCCTTTCCCGGCAGCAGTGTTTCCTCCAAGGGTCTTTCTCCTGAAGAATTGGAAGACAGGGCAAAGGAACGAGAGCACCAACTAGAAATGGCAAAACTTAAATTAGGAGGGCAGTTGGAGTTAGAGAATGCAAGAAGCAGGAGAGAAGCTGAAATGGAGACCAACAGGTTAGATTTTGAAAGAGAAAAGTTAGCTTTCGAGCATGAGAAAATGGTGAGGGAAATGGAGCTCAAAGCTAAGAATTTAGAATTGAATCCCTCTGGTGGCAGCATCCCATCTGTGCCTGCAGAAAGTAGGTTTTATTTTCCCAAAATGTTATCAAAGATTTTCAGAAGAATGAAGATATTGGCCAATGGTTTAAAGCATATGAGTTAGCATTGTTGGCCCACCAGGTCCCTGAGAAGGATTGGGGAGCGGGTTTGTGGGGTCGCTTTGTGAATGAGGGGAGAGATACCCTGTTAGAGATGCCTGTTGAGGATAGGATGTCTTATACTCATATGAAAGATGCTTTAATGTTAAGGTATGGCCTAACCCCAGAAAAGTACAGACAAACCTTTAGAGAATGTAAGAAATTGCTTGGTACTACGTGGGTTGAATATGTGTCATTTTTTTCCAGAGCCATGGATAGTTGAGTAAAGGGCAGCAAAGTGGAAAGTTATGATGCTCTTTATGATTTGTTTGTTTGGGAGCACTTGTCTAATAATTGTTTTCCAGAGCTGCGCCAGCACCTTATTGAAAGCAAGTTATCTAAC
This sequence comes from Lissotriton helveticus, assembly GCF_964261635.1. Lineage (NCBI taxonomy): Eukaryota > Metazoa > Chordata > Amphibia > Caudata > Salamandridae > Lissotriton > Lissotriton helveticus. The sequence continues at coordinate 876,886,463 of NC_136071.1, read as the reverse complement.
CCTAGAAAACTTGCTGAGGAGGCGGACCGCTAAGGGTTCAGTGGGAGACTCAGCCAAAGGTGGGCAGGGTCCCCAGCAGAAGAGTGGGGGGGACAAGGGTAAACAGAGGCAGTTCCAGAAAGGGCCCCAAAGTAATCCCCAAGGGAACCAAGGGAAGGGTTCCCAGCCTCCCCCATAGAAGAAGCCAGAGGCCCCGACAGGTAAACTTGTTCATAGGGGCCCAATGACCTGCTACGCTTGTAAGCAGGTGGGACACCGTTTTTATGATCCCCAGTGTCCCCTGAAGAACTCTAATGCACCACCACATGCACCCCCCGTCAGTTGGTGAGTGTAGGCGTGGGAGGGGAGGAGATGGTTGCCCCTGGTGGGGAGGGTCCCGTAGAGATGTCCCTGGTCTCCTTAGGAGACATGGAAATGGTCCCTCCACCCCCTCTGCCTCGTAACACTAAAAAATATAGGCAGTGGGTGACCATTAATGGCCATAGGGTGAAAGCTCTCAGAGACACCGGAGCGAGTGTGACAGCTGTCAAGTGTCACTTGGTGTCCAGAGAGCAGGTGGTCCCTCATGCATTCTACCCCGTGATAGCTGCTGACAACTCCCAGAGAGAGTGTGAGGTAGCTCAGGTTCCCTTTGAATGGGGGGGTTTCAGGGACTCTTCAGGTTGCTGTAAGGCCCGCCATGCCTGTTGATTGTCTCCTGGCAACGATTTGGAAGACTCCCCTTGGGCTAAGGTGGAGCGAGAGACACATTTGAAAACGTTGGGTGTGCCAGAGTGGGTGTGTGCAACCACTCGATTGATGACAGCAAGAAGTGGAGAAGTGTGGCTCACTGGTTAGAGGAGGCAGACCTGGAGTTCAATTCCCGGCTCGGCGGGGTCTTGAGTCCTAAAATGTCCATGGACTCGACAATTCTCGCTCCGGTGCCTACTCGATTCACGGGTTCACACTCTGCGACTCTGGGCAATAGCTTGCTTAATCTCCACAACGGCCCCTCGCGGCGGGATGCCTGGCTTTCACCTTGCGGATACCCTGCCGGGGTTATCTCACAGGGGAATACCAGGACGGGTTCCCTAAGCAAGCGCTTAGAAACCGCTCGGTGATTTGCGCTATATAAATTCCTGTACATTTACATTTACAAGTAAGGGTGTTGATGGGATCCCGGAGCCTGAAAGTATGGCCCAGGACCCAGCTGTGAAGAGAAGAGGCAGGGGGCGCGGGAAACCGTCCCCCATAGTTCCCGTGGTCCAGGAGAAGGCAGACCTTGAGGGGGATGCCCTGGAACCCACAGGGGAACAAGTTGCTGAACTGGGAGACCTGCCCGAGCTGACCCACTGGCAGCAGGATGGTGGTCCCTCCAGGGAGGAATTTTGTGCTGAACAAAAAGTGTGCCCTTCTCTTGTGGGTATGAGGCAGCAGGCCTCAGCCCAGACAACAGGTGATCAGCCAGGGTCACATTTGGTCTACTGGGAGAACGATCTCCTGTATAGCGTGCCTAAGGCTGCTGAGCCTGGGTCAGGCCGTGTGCTGGTGGTACCCCAGCGCTTCAGAGCCTTCCTACTGGGTTTGGCTCATGACGTTCCGTTAGCTGGACATCTGGGGCAGGACAAGACCTATGACAGGCTTGTCACTAATTTTTATTGGCCTCAGATGAGAAGTTATACAGATATCCATTGCAAAACCTGTCAAACTTGACAGGCAAGTGGGAAAAGCGGGCAGAAGCAGAAGGCTCCCCTCCAACCTTTTCCCGTGGTCAGTACCCCCTTTGACCGGGTGGGGATTGACATTGTTGGGCCCCTGGACCCCAAGACAGCCATAGACAACAGGTTCATCCTGGTCTTGGTGGACCATTCCACACGGTCCCCAGAAGCCATCCCTCTCAGAACAGTGACGGCCCCCATGGTGGGACAGGCACTGATGGGGGTTTTCTCCCGCATGGGGTTCCCCAGAGAGGTGGTGTCAGACCGGGGCACCAACTTCATTTCCAAATATATAAAGTCTCTGTGGAAGGAGTGTGGGGTAACCTACAAGTTCACCACTCCTTACCACCCTCAAGGTAATGGGTTGGTTGAGAGATTCAACCGTACCCTTAAAGGCATGATTATGGGTCTTGAAGAACCAATGAGGCGTAAATGGGACGTCCTCTTACCATGCCTGCTGTTTGCTTACTGTGAGGTGCCACAGAAGTCTCTAGGGTTCAGCCCCTTTGAGCTTTTGTATGGACACCCGGTTAGAGGACCTTTGAGTCTGGTCAAAGAAGGCTGGGAGCAGTCTCCCAGGAAACCTCCCCAGGATGTATACAGTTACATGCTGGCCTTTAGGAACCAGACTAGGTGCTTCAGAGATCTTGCTCAGGCAAATCTGGAGGCCAGCCAGGAAGAGATGAAGTGGTGGTACGACCAGAAGGCCACTCTGGTGGAGTTTCAGCCTGGTCAGAAAGTTTGGGTCATGTCCCCTGTGGAACCTTGTGCGCTCAAGGACAGGTGGACTGGACCATTTGAGGTTGTGGAGAAAAAGAGCGATGTCACCTACATGGTGGACTTGAAGTCTCCCAGGAACCCCTTGAGGGTCCAGCATGTCAACCGTTTAAAGCCCCACTTAGAAAGGTCCGAAGTGGACATGCTCCTAGCTACAGATGCTGGAATGGAGGAGGAGAGTGAGCCTCTTCCTGACCTCCTGTATGCAAAAGAGCAAGATGGGTCAGTGGATGGTGTTGTCCTCTCTGACACACTGACCCCTGAGCAGCAGCAAGATTGTCGCCAACTGTTGGGACAATTCCCTGATCTGTTCTCGTTGATTCCTGGTGTCACTCATTGGTGCGTCCATGATGTGGACACCGGGGACAGCACTCCTGTAAAGCACAAGGCCTACAGAGTGACTGACAAGGTCAGAGCATACATCAAGGAGGAAGTCTCCAAACTGTTTGCCTTAGGGGTGGTTGAGTCCTCTAGCAGTTCTTGGGACAGCCCAGTGGTCTTGGTCCCGAAGGCTGCAGCGCTTGGTGCTTCACCAGAACTTCGGTTCTGTGTGGATTACCGAGGACTCAATTCAGTCACCAAGACTGACGCGCACCCCATCCCCAGAGCTGATGAGCTCATAGATCGGTTAGGGGCTGCCTGGTACCTTAGTACGTTTGATCTAACGTCTGGGTACTGGCAGATCGCCTTGACTGATGGGGCAAAAGAGAGGTCAGCATTCTCCACACCAGATGGGCACTACCAGTTCCGGGTTATGCCCTTTGGGATGAAGAATTCCCCTTCCACCTTTCAGAGGTTGGTCAACCAGGTATTGGCTGGACTGGAAGATTTCAGTGCCGTCTACCTGGACGACATAGCAGTGTTCAGCGCCAGCTGGAAGGGAACACTTGCGCCACCTCCAGGAAGTGTTGTTGGCCCTGCGCAGAGCAGGCCTCACAATCAAAGCCAGTAAGTGCCAGATTGGGCAGGGTTCAGTGGTGTACTTGGGGCACCAAGTAGGGAGCGGCAAGGTGGCCCCCCTGCAACCCAAGATTGATACCATCCTGGCTTGGGCACCACCCAAAACCCAGACTCAGGTGAGAGCCTTCTTAGGCCTCACGGGTTACTACAGTAGGTTTGTCAAGGATTATGGTAACATTGTGCACCCCTTGACTTCACTGACTTCCAGGAAGCAGCCAAGACTTGTGATCTGGACTGACGCCTGCCAGACGGCATTTGACACCCTGAAAACTGCAATGTGCACAGCACCCATACTCCAGGCACCCAACTTTTCTAAAGAATTTGTTGTCCAGACGGACTCCTCAGAGCATGGCAGGGGTGCTGTTCTAGCTCAGGTGAATTAAGAGGGCCGAGACTTACCTGTAGCCTTCATCAGTAGGAGGTTACTTCCCAGGGAACGGAGGTGGAGTGCGATAGAGCGAGAAGCATTTGCTGTGGTCTGGGCGCTGAAAAAGCTAAGACCCTACCTGTTTGGGACTCATTTCCGGGTTCAGACAGACCACAGACCCCTCAGATGGTTGATGCAGATGAGGGGTGAGAATCCAAAGCTGTTGAGGTGGTCCATTTCCCTACAGGGGATGGACTTCATGGTGGAAAAACGCCCTGGTACAGATCACGCCAATGCTGATGGTCTGTCCAGATTTTTCCGCCTTAGTGATGAGGACTCCCTAGGGTAAGGGTAGTTCTCCCCACATTTCAGCTGGAGGGGACACGTGTTAGACCTGGCATCATTGGCATGAGTCTCTCCTCCATTTTTCTGTTTGCCTCCTCTGTTTACGATGTTTTTGCTGGTATATTGCTTTGGGCACTGTGCCACTGCTGATCAGTGCCACAGTGCAAGTGCTCCCTATGTGAAATTGATATTGATTGGATTCCATGTTTGGCTTATTTGGTTTACTGTCAGTCCCTAGTAGAGTGCACCAGGAGTGCCAGAGCTGGTAAATACAAATGCTGCTAGTGGGCTTGCAGCACGTGTTGTGCCACCCACAGAAGCAGCCTAGTAAAAGTATGTCTAAAGGTCTGCCATTGTTAGACCTACGTGCAGTCTGACTGTCACGCGGGCTGCGCAGGTACACCTACTTGCCCGTCCCTAAACCTTCCCTTAACTTCATGTTAGTCACCCCTATGGTAGGCCCAAGGGCAGGGTGCATTGTGAGCATAAGGTAGGACAAGCCTGATGAGGTTGGCATGTCCTAATAGTGAATTACAGCCATATTCGTTTTTCACTATTGTAAGGTAACCTGCTCTCCATAAGATAGAATGGGCTGCCAGGATTATTAATGGTATAATCCTAGCGGGCTCGGGGAGCATGGTGCAATGTCGAGTTTGGTATCCCTGAACTCAGAGTTTAATAACGCATCCGTTTGGGTGGATGGTTTTTAGACTCTGTGTTTGAAAATAGCACTTTTAGAAAGTGACTATTTTCTTGTCTGACTGTCTACTGGTCTCTGCTGGTTTGGTGTGTGTGTGACAGGAGCTGGGTGGCTCCAGAGGTCTGAATGATTCAGTGTGGGGTAAGTGGGGCATTTGCATTGAGAGTAGGGGAAGAGTAGCTCCTGATATCCTGCCCTGCCTGACACAATGCTGGCTTCATCTCCTGCTAGGTGACTGATGGCTCTGTGCCTGCCAGGGACGATCCTGGCCCCACCTCCTACCGGGCGACTGATGGCCCTGCCCCTGCCAGTGACAATGCTGCCTCCACTTCCTGCTGGGCGGCTGAAGACTCTGCCCTGCACAGTGAATAGGCCATGTGCCTCGGCCTGGCAACACCCACAACAAACCCAGGATGGGGGGAAATTCCCCTGCATGGACAAAGGGATCAAAGCAGAAGAGGGGTATAAGAGAAGGACCCCTGAACTGAGATTTTAGATCACTTCTGACAAGGAAACCTGAACCAAGGTCAAGAAGCCTGCTGATCCAAGGACTTGCCTACCCCTTCTGCCAGTGTGCTGTTTGTTGGGGGAATCCTGCAGTTACTTCTTTATTTTTGCCAAGGAACCAGGAGAGAGGAACTGAGTTTGTACTCTCAAGCTTTGCCAAGGAAATCTCCAAGGGTTGGAAGAGTGCCAGCCTCCTGTTGAAGTCACAGGGTTAAAGGACGTCATCATTTGCTAAAAGTGCTTGTTGCTGGAACCTGAACATCCAGCACCTCTGAAGAATCCAGCAATCTCGACGCCGACGGACGCCGACGAATCCAGCTCGACATGGTGTGTGCAGCTCCCGTATCCCGCACCTTCGACGCCGGCCGCCGGGCCCGATCGACGCTAGTAGCGAAGCAGCTACCGACGCCTCGACACCGAGCCCTCTCGACGCCGTGAGCGCTGCTCACTCTTGCAGCATCATCATCGACATCCACGACGACGCCGTATCCTGCTTCACCTCGTGAGCGCTGCTCTTGCCTGACATCTGTCGACGCCGCTGCAGATCGCCCCGACTCCGAGGCCGGATCGACGCCGAAGACGCGACGCCGGACATCTCGACGCCTCTGATCATCGTGTGCTTCGCTTTTCCAAGGTACTGTGTTGTGGGGGTCTGTTGCGACTCCGGGCTCGATGTAGCGCTCCTCGCGGTCGACGCCGAACCTTTGGATTAACTTTGCCTCGACGTCGTGTGACTCCTGTGGGGGTTACATTGTTGCCAAGAACTGTGATTTAAAGAAGAAGAGTTGCTTTTCTTACTAAAGACTTTGTGCTAAGAAGAAACTACACTTGAACTATTATTTTTCCTTCCAAGAGTATTTATTAAGATTGTGGTATATTTTTGTCGTTATTTGGTCTTGTGCTAAGCCTTATATAAACATTCTTATTTTTATAATACTACTGTGTCGTGTCCATGTGTAGTGTATTCACTTTATTACTGTATGTGGTCATAAATGCTTAACGCACTGCCTCTGAGATAAGCCTGTCTGCTTTGCCAAGCTACCAAGGGGGTGAGCAGGGGTTATCTAAGTGTGTGATCCCCTTGCCCTGACTAGAAAAGGTGTGTCCCTATTTGTCAGAAGTGTATACCTCTGCCAACTAGAGACAGCCGCTTCTAACAGTTGGGAATTAGGAAAGTGGGCGATATGATAGGGTCAGTAGGAATTCGGCAATTTTCGGAAATACAAGGTAAATTTGGCATTAGTTCAAGGAACTTCTTTAAGTACTTACAAGTTAGAAGTTTCTTGTCCAGCAAAAAAGGGGGTTCAAGAGGGTTTGAAACTAACACAATTTTGGGGATTATGGAGGGGGACCAAGGGTGTACAATTAAAATGTTGTACGCGGAGCTTATTGTAAATAGAGAGGATGATCTAAAAAATTCGAAAACAAATGGATAAATAAGACAGGAATAGAACAAGAGGTATTCCAGAAATCATTACAATTAACTCAGGAGGTTCTTTGTTCTGCAGCCCTACAAGCTCAGCATTTTAAAACTATATATATGCTATACTATACACCTGCAAGAATTGCACAATGGGGGGCTACACAAGGGATCACATGTCCACGCTGCGATAGCACAGAAGGAGATCTACTACATATATTCGCTACCTGCCCTAACCTACAACCATTTTTGGGATCTATCGAAACATTCTTGAAAAGATCTTTAAGAATAGACATTAAGTTAACACCAGATTTGATTCTATTAGGGGTAGGGCAGGACCCACACCACCGCCAGTATGAGTATTTCCTTTTTGTAGCCGTGGCAGTGCTCCGTATCTGTATTGCCTCAGCGTGGCGTGACCCTCTACCACCCACGGAGCATCAATGGATAGCTAGGCTACTAAGCTCCTATAATTTGAAAAAGGCGATTTATGCCCGGAAAAGGAAAAAAGGAAGAGCGCTAGGGTTACGGATATGGAGTCCGCTCACTAAGTAGAAGGAAAGGGCTTAGATAGCTGGGTTTTTGTCTTTGTTTGAGTTTTGTTTATTATTCCCTTGTCGTTTCAGGCCGGGGCAAATGCATAAGAAAGCTTTAGGTATGGGGATGTTCGGTTGGGTGTTATGAGTATTCTCGGATGTTATAGTATGCTTTTTTTTATGTGTGCTTTTCTTCCTTTTTTGTGTTTTTTCCTCATACAGTATAATGTCCTGTGCTTAAGAGGGGGGGGGGGTTATATAAAATTGTTGTAAAATAATAAAGGAAGCAGATCCAGCTGTTCCAATACTCCTTAAGATTATTGCAGCTTTTTAGGATGTTTCGGGATATTCTTTAAGTAAAGAAACGACAGAAAGTTGCCCTTTGAATTTGCTTTTTCTCCCTCATAAAGCTACCAATTTCAACCTAAATTGGCAACCGCTTAGATTAAAATATCTTGGTTTTGAATATGCAAACTCTGTTGAAGCTAACACAATCCATTTAGAAGAATCTCTACTTGCTAAAATTAAAAAGTTAAGTGATGCTCAGTCACAAAAATGTATTACATGGTGGGGCAGGGCTGAAATGGTTCAAATGATGCTGGCGCTACAAATAATATTTTTTCCTATGCATGTTTCCAGCCAACCTCTCCTTTTCTTTTCATAATTCAGTCAATACACTAATATCATCTTTTACATGGAAGTAAAAGAGCGAGGATATCACACCGAAAATTTCAGACAAATAAAGGCCAGAGTGGCTTAAACCTCCCTAATTTAAAAAATGATCAAATAGCATTTCTGGCCCCCAAACCATTTGGTGGCTTCATCCTAAAGCTATTAATCGTCCGGCTTTGGTAGATATTGAATCAGATTTGGTTCACTCTATGTCACTCATACAATCAAACAACTTAAAGTCTCCCATTCCATCCAGATTATTAAATAATTGGTGTTAGCTATAAAACATCTGGATATATGTTTTCTTCACAAAATATATTAAGGGCTCGAAACTCACCTTGTGGTTTAATACTGCCATAAAATTAGATCCTCTCTTATGCTTCTGGAATATTTGGGCATCCTAGGGTATGTTAGAGATATTGTTCAACCTCACAACTGAAACTTAAAGACACTGTCTTTAAAACATACATTTTAAAACCGAATAGCATTTTATATTTATATACAACCAGATAAATACCAATTCACCATTATTGAAGCTTAAAATCTCCATACCCCTACCACCTAGACACATTATTATACTAATCCAAACATATTTTAAATGCCTTTGCCAGTGCACATGCCACATCAAAAGATTCAATTTTTTACAACAGTGCAAGTGCATCATTGTGGCAGTTTATGTTATATCTTTTAAAAAGCGGTTTTAAAATCAAGCAACGAAGCCTATAAAAATGACGACAATTTATTAAGACATGGACATTAAAATTTTGAAAGAGCAATCCACATGTGCAGTTATCCTCTTGGTCTAAAAAGGCTTCAAAGTTTCAACTCTTACATAATGCACATTTAATGCTACCGGAGATGTTAATAGTGCTAAACGTAGCGGGGTGTATGGAAGTGTAGCTAAATACGAAAATGCATTCCTATTTTCCCATGAATCTACCACATACTTTGCTGAGGGTCTATTCCTTACATACTTTAAACCTGCCAACCTGGATTCTTTTTTACAGGCTATTTTTAATTCTGCTTTAGAACGTTGTGAGGCCTCAGCTATTTTTAATTCTAATTTTAGGGTTCTTGTGATGGCTTTTAATCTTTTCTTTACCTTCTTTGCCTACTGTAATTCACTCTTTCTTATTTCAATGGCACATAAGGCTGATATCTTCTGTGTATTAGAGATTGAAAGTTTATCCCAAAATCGCAAAGTTATTTTATAGGCTAAGACCCTATATCTTTTGCTATGTTATCTCAAAGATTCAGCCTTCAACCAGTGGATTTTTTAAAACATTTTTAAAGTTAACAAACATTAGACAACCATGTATGGCAGACTGTTTACATTTTCTTGAAAAACTCCTGTCCAAAAACCATACTGCATCAATAATCTACAAAACCTTACAGAAAATCTCCAAGTCACAGATTACTCTGATTAAGGGGAGCATGGGAAAATTCTTCTCAGGGCGCTCTGCCGGTGATAATTCCAACCCGGCAGGGCCCGAGACTTGAATGGTGACGTGTCTGGTATATAGGAAAACGAGTCAGATTAGAGGAAACCTCTGATATGGGGTCCTGTGCATCTTAAACAACGTCAAACTGAAGGCGATAATGTTGCGGTGGAGCCCGAGGGGGCTCAATACTAATCAGATGCAGTGCGTATGCTCAATGTTCATGTAGCCCCGCAGGCAGGTTAAAAGCGATCTTGGGGAGCGGATAATCCCTCGTGGTCCACTACCAGGAACACGGCGACCCGCTGGATTTCATTTTTTTATTTTATTTTATTTTAAAAGTTTTTTGAAATAGTAATTATTATACCTGCAGGATTTTTACCGGTTCTGGCTGTTACATAGAAGCAGCCACAGCACGAGGGAATTGGGCTGGCTTATAACACCTAGTTGAAGCAGCCGGCTTAGACGAAAATATTTCAAGAACTATCAAGAATATATATAAAACTCCTACAGTCAGGATTATAGTTAATGGAAACCTATCTAACCCGGTCACTTTAGAGTGAGGCACTAGGCAGGGTTGCCCCCTTTCCCCTCTTCTCTTTGACCTGTACATGTAACCACTGGCCCAAATCATTAGGTCGAGTGACTGCTTTGCCCCATTTGAATTTAGGGGCTGGTCAAAGAAATTAGCCCTGTATGCTGACGACCTGATAATTTTTACAGAAGAAACACCAGCGATTCTGCCAAAATTGGAAGAACTACTTATAGACTTTGGGAAGATATCAGGCTACCAAATCAACTCACTAAAAAACGGAGATTATGACATGGAATTGGCAACATAGCTCGTCCCTAGTACACCATCAAATATGATACCTAGGTATTCAAATCACACAGAATATAAATGACTTGGCCCAGATTAATTTAGAGGTTAAAAAGAAGGAGATAAGAGCTCTACTGAAGCCTTGGAGCAACCTCCCATTGTCGATCCTTGGTCGCTCTAATCTTGTTAAAATGTCGCTTCTCCCTAAAATGACATTCATTTTTTATGCAATCACTCTGCTATTTACCTCAGCCGCTTTAAAAAAACTGCAATCAGACATTAATAGTTTTCTTTGGCCCGACAAAGGGGTGAGGATTGCCTGGAAGAAACTAAGATGCGAGAAAGCAGCAGGGGGAATAGCCAGTCCTGACTTTGGGTTTTACAGCTGGGCATTTCTTTTTAAGAATATGATATCTCTGCTTCTTGATTCTACCCACTTTGTGCCTTGCCTCTTAGCCATGTCCAATAGTGTACCGTGATGGATTTCTTTTTAAATTTGGTCACCCAAAATACTTTTAAAAAAATTAAATTGAAGGTGATACAGTCGGCCTGTGAGTTATGGTTCCGGATAAGGAGGATGCTCAAAATTCCTTAACTACTGTTCTAGTGCTCCTATATGGAACTCTCCAGGCACTCCATCAGGCTTAAATGACAGATTATCTGCCTCTCTATGGGAAAATGGATTTCAGAATTGGGGCCAACTTCTGCAAGAAAATAATCTCTTGTCATGGGATGAGCTTAATTCTCAAACAAATCAAAGGCTATCAAGATTTTAATTCTAACAAATCTCCCGTTGGGCTTCTAATTGGGATAAAAACAAAATTAGCAATGAAGAACTGGAGAGCAGGTTTTTAGTCCCGGACCACCAAAGCAAAGAAATGGCGAACTGGTACTGGACTTTGATTAAAGGAGAGCCACCATCACTGCCCATGGAGGAGCCCTGGAGAAGAGAACTGCCGCTCAGTGATATTCCATCCTTTTGGCAAGTATCTATATGCATTTTGTGGAAGGTTGTCAAAGCTGCATCCTTGAGGAAAAATCATCTGTTCACACTTCACAGAGCCTATTGGACCCCGAAGATGCTGTCCAAGCTGGGAGGTGGAGAGAAGGTCTGTGTGAAGTGTAACCTGAGATGCACAGATGATGTGCATATGTTCGTGCAGTGTCCTCAGATCCAGGGCTTCTGGAGGCAAGTTGGTAATATTATCTCCGAAGTAATAGGGCAACAAATTCAGGTGATCCTGGTATTAATTATTTTTAGAGTTTTACCTGATGACAGTAGTTCCATCAAACTGTCAAACCTCCAAGTTTCACTATTGTTTGTTATAATACTGTTGGCAAGAAGAGAAATCTGTTTTAATTGGATATCACCTAATTCTCCAAAGGTGTTAGATTGGGTGTCCTCTGTTAAAAGAATCCACAAATTGGATATGGCTTGTGAAGCAAATAAAAGAACTAGGGGGCATATTACCAACACAAGCGATAAAATTATCGCTTGCTTTATCGGCAGAAAACCGCCGCTAAAGCCGCGTTTGCGGCAGTTTTCTGCCGCAAAAGCGGCTTTAGCGGCAGTTTTCTGCCGATAAAGCAAGCGATAATTTTATCGCCTGTGTTGGTAATATGCCCCTAGGTTCTGGGGCATCTGGGATAATAGGGACAATAATTTGATCTAATTTGAACTTTACGACTTTCTAGCACGTATAAAAAGTCCAATGATTATGAAGCAAGTGAGTTCCTGGGAAAATTGTTTATGTATAAACTATGGGCGTGATACCATCTTCGACATTCCCAAGTGTCATGCGGTCGGCATCTCTAAAACAACCTGGAGGTGGAAAGAGATCTGTAGGGTTACATATCTCCTCTACTGGGTCCAGGAGGGTGCCATGGTACTGCTCTATGACCTCTCGCTTTTTTTTTCTTTTATGAGGACAAAAAAAAAATCCTCTGCCTTTCCACTGCCCCTTAAGCCTCTCCTCTCCTGCACCTTAACATTGGAGACTTATTTACAAGCCACTTGCCCCACCTGTACACTTTTTCCCATGTTAAAAGTCTGAATATCTGAAGCTTCATAACAATCTCATTGACCGAGCTACGCTCCTTCATCCTTTTGCGATTTATAAAGTTGAAAAAGGTTGAAAATGATTAATATGATAGATGACTGTTTTATATTTAGAATACAAATGTGCGTATCCTTCAAGAATAGAACTAATTAAAACCACGTATGCAATTCAAATGCGTAATCCCTTTTAATGTGCCGCGCAACACCAGTAACACATTTTAAATTGTAATACCCAAAATAGACCACATGGTGTCAGGAATGCTCCATCCGCTGAGCTAACCGATAACACACTTGGAGTCTCTTCACTTACTATTTACTAAACAGATCAGATAGACTTTTGCGAAGCCTTTAATGTCTTTAATGCACCGTCGTTATCCAAAATGATTGTCCCGTACAGTTTGCGTGCAAACAAAATCTCAAAGGTCAAAGGTCTATTCAAGTCTTTGGATCAGTTTCACAATAATCCGCTTAAGTAAGAGTTATTCTCCAGTTGCTTAAACGGAGCTACTCAATGACCAAGAAGCTTGTTACGGTAACCTCGAGCATTTTCCAATTTACTACTAACATCTTACATTTTTTCATAGCTCGTCATACTGCACCTCTGTGATGAATAAACTTTTAAATAGCAGGTGTCACTAACCATTTGACCTTCAAAGCATACCATGTTGTAGTCTTCTGTTTAAAGATGCTCAGTTACACGCGAGATTACTGTAGAAACTAGGTTTGAGCAGAATAGGCATCAAACACAGCTCGCATTAAAAATAATTTGGGTTTCACGCACGATTCATCATTCTAAAAGTGAATGAAATGACCAAGGGTTGCTCCATCGCAAATGTAAGCACTTCTTGGCCCACTTGCATTGACCCCAGACCACAGCAGGTGCCAGCTGGAAATGTTTAGCTCACTGAGCCATACAGGATCAAAACGCTCTGTTATCATTGATTTCTGGAGAACTAACTTCTGAAGTTAAGAAGTTTTACAATGAAGAGAGACGTGAGGAGATGCAACTGAAAACTATTTCTAGATTACATTATATTCATTTGTAAAAATACAGCCCCCCCCCTCAGTTTTGACTGGCATGTTGAACAGAAATGTTATTATTCATAGTCCTGGGTGGAGGTGTGTCTGAATTCAAAGACGCCTGATGGCCGCTGTGATTGTTTGTAGATGTGTGTCTTGCATGAGTGACTGGTGTGTGTCCGATCAGTGTAAGACTTTATAGCTCTCTCTGATTTTGCTTCCAGCAGGTCCGATGAGGATAACCACCTCATGATGTTGGGTTCTGTGAAACTATATGCCATGGGTCTGGCCTGTGAGTTTTTGAGCAGGTACGTGACATGTTGTGTGACAGAATCAATTTCCTGACAAGATCCTCTGGACTTTCCCATGATATGCTTCAGTCTCACACCCTTCAGAAACATTTGTTGGTTGATACAAACATGCTAACCTCTTCTTCAATCACAGGGACAGTACAGGGTGTCTGCAGGCAAGACGAGTTACCCTTCTCCACCTCTTTGAATTATCGTTCAATCTTACAACTGCTTTTCTCTCCAAACTATTTGAATTTGCTGTTTGGAACCAACTCCAAAAATCTAAGGAGGCGAATGAAATCTTGCACCCAATGGAGGTGGACTTTCCATCCAGATGCAGCATGGGAATTGTGTTCCTCTGACATAGGCCAGCCAGCTGCTTTCCTGTGCTGGACCTGTCAGTGGTGTTTGATATTGTCATTCACCGTATTCTGATGGAACTGCTGGAAGTGGTTGGACTTTGCAGTACTGTATTTTACTGGCTTCATGACTTTCTAGTAAATCGCCACCAAAATGTTGTACTTCGTCAATGTTATCATCTACAACGAGGCTCGCTTGTGGAGTCCCATTGTCTCCATTGGGTATGCAACGTTTACAACGAAATTTTTACAACGCACTACCATTACAACGCAGGTATTACCACGCATACCAATACAACGCATTGCGCTGAGGGGCGCTCTAGGATAGGGAATAAGTTTAATTTTCTATCCAACACCTTCCCTAGTGTCCACGGGGACTGGAGTTGGAATAGAAAATTATACTTACCACTATCCAGCACCTCTAAGTGCTAAGAGTTGTAATGGTATGCGTGGTAAAAACCGCGCTGTAAAGGTATGCGTGGTAAAAGTATGCGTTGTAACGTCATACATCCCTCCATTGCCTTCTAATCTCGCTATACTTCCATCGGCCATCTTACAGCAGTCTGTCAGCCTTCCCTTTTCTATGCATGCAGATGACACCCAACTGATTCTGCAAACCACCAGTGGCCTAAATACCAAGGCATCCAATCTCTGCTTAAGTGCAGACTGGAGGAGCCTGAATCCCAGAAACTTAATGGAAGCAAAACTGAAATGCTGCTCCGTTTGGTCTCACTCCCCTTTTTGCAACTTCCATTTTGGCCCCAATAGAGCGTTTGAAGACATTTGGTACTCTGTTATCTCTTATTCTCCAAGTCAAAGCTGTTGTCAGCTTGTACGTTTACCATCTCTGAGTTTTTAAAAGGATTATGCATCTCTTTTCCTTTCCCCATAAACTTCAAATAACAAATGCCTCCACTTCTATGCTGCTGGATTCCTGCAATGCCTTGTATGTAGGCTTTCAAATTGAAATCTTCATTTATTGCAACTGGTCCAACATTTATCTGCTAGAATGATGCTAGGATTGGTCAGGAGAGACTGTGTACCCTATGCCTTATCCTTCCTCCAGTGGCTCGCCATTAATAGAGGGTGATTTTAAATTCCTTTGCTTGGTACATAAAACTCTGAATGCTAAGTCTCACACCATCACACTTCATGTCTCAACTGGCACCAACCATCTCAAAGGATTAGGCCTCAACAGCACTGCCTTCTTCAGGCCCTAAAGTTAAAGCCAGTAAGGTTCAGTGGTCCTACTCTCCGCCGACCTCTCACTCGCCACTCGCCACCGTCCAGCGCATCCGAAGAACAACCACCGGCGGGAGATCCTTCTCCCACCTCGCTGCCAAGACATGGAACACCCTCCCACTGAGCCTACGACCCAAGCCCTGCTGACCTTCAGGAGGATACTAAAGACCTGGTTGTTCCATCAGTAGCGCCCCCCCCCCCCAGCGCCTTGAGACCCTCGCGGGTATGTAGTGCGCTTAACAAATGACTGATTGATTGATTGATTGAGTGGTCAAGCTTTTCAGTAATGTTGGCAACCTTACTGGAAGCAACCCCGACTAACCTTGCGTAAAAAGCCCTATTTGCTGAGGCTTCTGGAAGCATTAAATACTGCTTTATCCCCCCTAAAGAATTGTTTCATCTGAACTCTTTGATTTTTTCACTCTCAGCACCATGATGCCTTCGGGTGATACTGCGCTGTAGAAATACTAAACACAAACACAAGTATGTGCATGTGCACTTGCTATGTTCCTGTGGTGTCCAGGTTGTTGGTTGCCATGGATCCTGGTATACTGAGATTGCCCTGCCAAGTAGTTTATAGCAGCTTTTTATGTCTAGTGATTTGAATGTCCTGGGTTGTGTGCTTGGAGTCTGCGCAAGCCAGCAAGTTAATAAGGAGACCCAAGTCAGAGCGGAGCCAGGAGGTCTCTAATGCCTCTAACATCAACATATTTGTTACGTAAATGCCTAAAAATATTTTTAGATTGAAAAAAAGTGTTTCTTTAACATTTTGGAGTGTTTCGATTCAGTACATTATATTTCATCTCTGCATTGAGTGATACGTATTAGAAACACTGATGACGGTGGTATTGGCTATATTGTTAGATGAAGCAACATTATATGATATTAAACCATATGCAAGAGAGGTTTTTGAACAGTATGAACCCCAAGCATGTGCATTTCAGGGGGCACTCAAATGTGTTGATCAAGGAAAAGCAGGCACAATAACTGCCTAAGAAAGAACACAATGTGGTCAAGGGGAGAAGCCAGGCCTGATCCCTGGTTTTCTGACTACACTTTGAACAACAGAGCCACCGTTGTATACCAAAGGTAAATTCTTGTACTGCACTATTTTATGAGCTAAATCCGTGTACTGTGTTTAATAAATGCACATATTACATGATAAATCTATCTGACACTATACGTTTTTCTAAATCACAGAACAAAGCAAAGGAAGGCAGGCCACAATTGTTATGTTGATATCAGTGCCTTTGCCTCATTTAACAAAGTGAATTATTTCAAGAGAGGCTCAGTAAGCAGTTACAAATACTAGCAAAAAAATAAGAGGTCTTCGAGATTCCCCAGAGTGGCAGGTATGCACTGAGACACAAGTGAAGTGCAGCGCCCTGAAGTAGACTTTACACAGAGCTCACACTGTCATACATGTGACTACAGGCTTGTCCCATGTTTGAATACTTCCTGGACATGCGTCAGTTCATATCCGATGACACAACTGCTTGAAAAACCACAAACATGACAACCCGGTCTTAGCACTTTCTTAGCATTCCTCTGCACCTTCACTATGAGCCCATCTGATTCTAGTCCCCAACCCCCACCCGCCCCTCCCCCAGCAATTCAAATGGCAAAAATACAGCAGTGGAGCGCTGCCCACTATCTCCGAATGCTGAGGGTCGGTAGGGTGGGGAATGTTTTCGTTTGTAGTTTGAGGTGAGAGCGCCAGACAAAGCTGCATAATATTTCATCTTGGTTTTGGCTGAAGAGTTTAAGAGGACCTTGGTCTGAGCCGCTCCAGGCATCTGGCTCGAGCCAGGCTGGATCATTCAGCGACTCATCCACCCCCAGTAAGCATGGATAAAACAGTTTCTTCTTAGTGTGTGTATATAGGTTTAAAGATTTTTTTTAGAATTTTATATTGCACGAACAAGACCCGCGACATCGGTAACAGAGCGCTGCATGGGAGCACCAGTTTCGTTACAGATGGACACACTAATTTTATGTTAGGGACTGGAAGTCCCTTGCGCCGCCAGTGCGTCACTTTTTCCCATATTAAAAGTGACGCAAAGGGCTCTAAATAAGCCCGTAAGTGATTTACCCTGAATCAAAGGATGTTGAGCGTCATTACAAGACTCGAATCCGGATCCCGGCTTCGAGGGTCGACCGCTCCAGCCGTAAGACTACATCCTCTCATCTTTGTGTGCAGTTGTAAGGGTTGACTGACTGTTACATGTGTGGGCGACCTTACTGTCGCTTGTGTGGCTGTTGCCTGTAAGTGTGAGAAGGAGATATAATTTTTGTATGTGTGTGGTGTGCCAACCTTGCAGTGTTGTGTGTGGAATATATGTTGTGTGCTGTTGTAGAAGGAGGGATGACTAACAAAGTATATCCATAGTCCAAGTTTTTTTTGTGGCAGGCATGTTGAGCTATGCATTAGGCATTTCCATGAAGGCCACGAAGTCTTGGTGTGCACCTGACCGGTTGCCTGGACTGGGATCAATTTGTCTTCCTCTTTTTGATCAAATCTAAGATCATGTTGTTTGTTGTCAAGATTGATGAGCCCTGGAAACGAAATATCAAATCAGCTTTTTTCTAGTGCAGTAGGGTTCCAAGGTGTCTGCTATAAAATGCCTCCTGTTTTATGTATAGTGTTTTAGACAGTACACTGCACAGATAGCTGTATTCTCTGGAATTCAAGAAACCTGTGGAGGGTTCGTAAGGCTGCAGAGGTTATTTATCTGGAATGAAAGTGCAGAAAGGACGTTTACAAGCATTGGAATTTGCAGATTAGGTATACCAGCAGTCAGAGATATACTAAATGTCATCAATATATTTGTGAATTAAACAGTGACAAAATGGCTAGATGTCTGGGAAGATTCTTTTAGATGTAAAGGACATGTTACATTTCTTTCTCCACTTTCTTATTCACCAGATTACTGGTGCTTTGTCCTTCTTGATTGTATTAATTACACAAAAGGTGATGGGAGAAATGCTTGCAAAAAGTGTGAGCACTGACATTTGCTTGCAGTAGCATTCCAACCCTTTTTTAAGCCACTGTTCCACACTAGAAACACTAGACAAACCCCCTTTTCCAAATCCGTACGGACCCTGATCATAATAGGCAGAGTCAATCCCGAACTGTCAGATCCGTTCCCAACCTGCTCAGACTGTGTGACTGCCCCATTTACATAACAAAATGTGAGGGGGCTCCCCTGCAAAGTACAGGGAGACCCCTTCCGGCCCACCACCTACGACTTTGGTCCTAGACCCAGTGTACTGTGCTGAGAGGCCCCTCTGGAACTCGGGCCCCGCAACACCACCGGGACGGTGGAGCTAATGTTATGCCACTGCCTTGCTCACTCTGCCACAGGACCCTAGTTGCAACTGACTGAAGAGAACCAATCTGGCTGAAACTGGTCCTGGGTTGATTGCGTTCTATTTCAGAGAGGACTTGACTTGGCAGTTGGTGCTGGTCAGTTCCAACTGTAGCAGAACCAAGTGTGATTTGCATATGGCTGCTCTCTGTCTAGAGTGCACAGATGGAGTGGCTGAATTAATTTAAGATTTCTAATCCTCGCCTTTTTGTTTTCTTCATTGCCATTCCTAAAGTTTCAGGGTATGTCTCGTGCTTACTCTGCCCTAGGAATGAAGCTATCCCTATTGAAGAGACTAAACAGGCTATAACTAACCTGGGGTTGCTTATGATCCAGTCTAGAGTTGTTGTTTTTGGAGCAGGACAAAAACCCCAAAACAAAGGCATAGATAGGCCAGTGGCCATGTGTAAGAGACGGGGGTGCTGGCTATTTCCTCGGTGCCCGCTCAGGGTGAAAGTTAAGGGGGGTTTTATGGCAGCCCCCCCTTGATATGTCACTGACAAAGAATTAGTTCCACATGCCTGGTTTTTCTATAGAGTTGTATGGTGGACTGAAAATGGTGGATTTTTCTATTTTTACCGCCATGGCATAAATATGTGATATATATATATATAATGACTCATGTAGTATTTTTACTATATCCATTACGCAACAGGCACTCTTGCACCTTAAAATGGGTGGACAGCCCCCATGACGGTGTCATGTGATCAAGGCTTTTGGTAGCCGAAACGCGTCATGGCTGACTGGTGTTGGGCATTGAAATAAAATAATTCACTCCGAATAATTGGGTCTTGCTTCTTCCTTCTGCTCAGCTGAGCAGGCTGAGTTTGGACGACTACGTACCGAAAATATCTCTGGGACTGCTTCCCTGGACACAGCGAGACCCCTCTACAATTGGGCAAGTACGGCTTGAAGCAACGGTCCTAGCTGTTGGGACACATTTTTTTCAAGACTCCCGGAAGGAGACGCTATCGACGCCCCAGGAGAAGCGGAGGTCCCGATAGCAACGCGGGGAAGCACGGGAGGGGTTCCGGGTCAGAGGTCAGCGTTCGCTGATCGAGAGCTGGAGCTGCACCGGGAGTACCTGTGACGTTATTGGAGCCCCGCAGCAAATCCTGTGTGGAGTGTACAAGGAACAGACTCCTCAGCATTGTCGGGTAGGAGCACTGATTTACCTTGCATAAACTTTTGCCCATAACGAACACCATGTCAGCGGACACTGTACGGGGGCGTGTGGAGGCGTCCAAGGATATGTTCTCAGATTCCCCGGCTGGGGAGTCTTTATCAAATACAGCTTTGAGCTCGGTACCTGAGCCGAGCAACAATATCAAAGATCTATTTAAGGCTTTGGAGAAATGCTGCAAGAAAGAGCAGGCTAAATGGTGGGAGCATAGCTCTCTGTCCGGATACCTAGAGGTGAAAAGGGGGCCGCGTGGTTTTCGAATAATGCTTGCACCCTCCTTCGAGGATCTGGATCCCAAAATGCTTTCGGACTGGGCACAGTGTAATTTAGACTCTTCGAAACGCTTAATAGAAATCCTGGTTCAGTATGCAGAAAGTGACATGATAAAACTACTGGTGGAAATAGAAAGGATTGAAGCCGAAATCGACAAAATTCCTAGTTCCCCAGCAATCATCAAATATCGTGAGGAAATGAATGCACGATTGAAGCGTGAATAGGAAATAATAAAAAGACGCAAAGCATACAAGTTTCAACGGGACTACGAACATGGGCAAATATTTACTTTCTCCAAAAAGTATGACAGCATCAAACAGAGCCAACAGAAACAGGATACTGTTAATGTCAACTCGTCAGGGCCATCAACCAGCATGAACCGCCCGGAAACCCCATCCATCTCAGGGGATAGCTCTCAGGTGGACAGTGAGTCTGACACAGAGGCCAAACGCAACCAAAGGTCGGGGTTTCGCAAGTTCACCCTGGCTCAAGAGTTAGCAGTGGTTCAGCAGGACAGAAAATTAACCCTTCGCTCTGGCACGCAGGGAGCCGCCGCCAACAAGAGAACAGAAAGCGCTCAGAAAGGAGAAAGCGCAACAAGAGGCGGAAATGCAGGCGGGAGGCAAAGGAGGCAGAGGGCAAAGTGTCAGCAGAATCAAACTCAATAATAGTAGACGCTAAGACTGTGGTGAACCTAACGGACACAGTGCTCACCCTGGCAAAACAGCAATTTTGTTGCTGGGTCTCTCCTACAGTGCACGAGGATACTTTGACTACGCAGGCACGAAAATAGACCTATTTAAATATGTCCGAAAACTAAAACTAAAGAAACACCACAGTGTACAAAGAACTACAGTCGCCACCCCTGCCCTCGATGACAACTCAACACCAAACAGCCCCCCAATCATGGGACAAGCGCTAACTCAGGAAATCTTGGATTTACAAGAAGCGGATGAAGCAACTTCACAGCTGGCTCTAGGTGGGGAACCGGCACAAGCCCTCTACAAAACACCTTTCAAATCAAAATCCAAGTTTTGTCCCCTGGTGTTGAAAGACAACCTGGATCTATTTCACGATCGAGTGTCATCAGAGCTTAAGGACCTGCAAGTAAAAAATGCCAATGCTAAAAAACGACGTAACTACAGAGACATGCAGTATCATAAACTGGTGAAAAAGTTGAAAAACAACAAACAACTGGTGATCAGGCAATCTGACAAAGGCGGCAATGTTGTACTATGGCCACGTAAAATGTACTTGCATGAGGCATTAAAGCAATTAAATTATAGAGATTGCTACAGGAGAACTAACACCCTGGAGGTACAACAAGCTAGAAATGATATCGACTCCAAATTGATGGCTTGGAGAAGTAAAGGTTTGTTGACAATAGAGGAATTTAAATATTTGAAAAATGACTTCCCTGTGACTCCTGTGATATACTTCATCCCTAAAATACATAAGAACTGCCAGCAGCCGCCTGGTCGGCCGATTATTTCGGCACACAATAGCATCTTGGAAAATGTTAGCAGGTACATTGACTTTTTCCTGCAGGAACATGTCAGAAACCTGCCGTCCTTCATCCTTGACACAGGAGACCTATTGAAAAAACTTTCCGGCTTCAAATGGGAACCAGGTTTTCTCCTAGTGTCATTGGATGTAACCGCCCTATACACAAGCATCCATCATAGGGACGGTATTAGGGCAACGGAACATTTTCTGAACAAGCGACCAGCAAAGTACCGTGAACATTCAAAGATGATTATTGCTATGATCACCATGTGTTTAGACAATAATGTGTTTTTATTCTCAAACCAGTTGTTCATGCAGACTAGAGGGGTGGCTATGGGGGCCTGCTTCTCTCCCAGTTATGCCTGTCTACACATGGGCTACTGGGAGGAGCAGGTCCTCATGCCTAACCACACTGCTGTCATGAACACACGGGTAAAATGTTGGCTCAGGTACATTGATGACCTCTTTTTTATATGGGATGTGTTAGACGGACCGGGAGGGTCGGCCGAGGATACGGGGAGAGGTCTCCGGGGAGAGCCGTCTCCAGTGAATCGTACAGACAAGTAACTTCCCCCCCACAGACGGACACCACACAATGATAAAGTTCAACGATACTTTATAGACAATTCTTCAAGTACGGTAGAATGGTACAAGGAGGTCTGGACTCAGGGGTCCCCTCTATTCTGGTCTTTGGTTGGGAAAAGGGTAGCGGGACAGTCTTGTTACCAAAAAGATGGAAAATAGCTCTCAATCCTCGAGCTCGGTGGTGTAGATGAACGGGCCGCGGCGGAGCCAGCAGGTCCCGAGATGGATGAAGGAAGACGACGGTCCGCGGCAGAGCCAGCAGGTCCCGATGAAGGTGGTGGTTACAAACGGTCCGCGGCCACGCCAGCAGGTCCCGACGAGGATGAAGGATAGGGTGGTTCCCAAAGCCGCGGCAGCGCCAGCAGGCAAGACGAGGGTGCACAAGACAGAGCTACGGCAGCGCCAGTAGTCCGTCAAGGATGAGTTCTTCTTTGCGTCTCTCGACTCCAAGATACAACTCCCGTCCTGCTCTGGAGCTGCCCCAGTTATAGGGCTGGTGTGCTTTGATGTCCGGACCCTCGCACTTGGAGGTCGGGAGGTCCGGGATGAGGGGGTTCAGACACCCAGCAGGGGGGTGGAGCCAGCGCCCGGGGAGGCGATGGGCGAGCGGCACTTGGCGGGGGAGAGCCGTCGACACCTCCTGCTCCCATTGACTGACCAAGTAGCCCGCTCACCTCCTGGGTGGATGTTGGTGCCGGAATGTCTGAGGCCTGGCCAGGCCCAGGGTTGAGGTCGATCGGGGGCCAGGCGGCCTCGTGGTGGAGTGTCCAAGATGGCGCCCAGGATGGGCGCGCAGGCCGGTAGTGGGTCGGCCTACGCGGTCAACAGGTTCGAGTGTAGGGGTCCCTGCGGGGACGGTGGACGTGCAATGGTGGTGTGTGGTACTTGCGTGGCTGGTTCGGGCCTGGTTGGGCCGGGGGAGAGCGGCCCTTCATGTGGCCTGTCCAACATGCGTCCCCCCCAGCTGAAGGCGGGGAGAGTTACCCATTCTCTTGGGGACTCTTCTCGTCGAGGCGGAAGAACCGGGACAGGCCATCTGCGTTGGCGTGATCGGGCCCAGGCCGATGTTCAACTGTGAAGTCCATCCCTTGTAGGGAGATGGACCAGCGTAGTAACTTCGGGTTTTCCCCCCGCATCTGCATCAGCCACTGCAGGGGTCGGTGGTCGGTCTGTACCCGAAAGGGTGTGCCAAAAAGGTAGGGCCGGAGCTTCTTGAGGGCCCATACCACCGCGAAGGCCTCCCTCTCTATGGTGCTCCAGCGTTGTTCCCGTGGTAGGAGTCGCCGGCTGATGAAGGCCACCGGCTGGTCATGGCCTTCGGTGTTCACTTGGGACAGGACTGCCCCAATGCCATGGTCGGAGGCATCCGTCTGGACGATGAACTCCCGGCTGTAGTCGGGGGCCTGGAGCACAGGGGCGGAGCACATGGCGGCTTTCAATTGTTCAAATGCAGCTTGACACTCTGGGGTCCAGTTGACTTTCTGGGGCTGATTTTTTGACGTGAGCTCTGTGAGGGGCCTCACGATAGTACCATAGTCTTTCACGAACCTTCGGTAATAGCCCGTGAGGCCCAGGAAGGCTCGTACCTCGGTCTGGGTAGTGGGGGGCTGCCAGGACTGGATGGCGGCAATTTTTAGCTGCAGAGGGGCCACCAGGCCGCTTCCCACCTGGTGCCCGAGGTAGGTTACAGACCCTTGCCCAATTTGACATTTGCTGGCCTTGATTGTGAGGCCAGCTTGCTGAAGGGCGTGCAGTACTGCTCGGAGGTGGTGGAGGTGCTCGGACCACTGGTTGCTGTATACAGCGATGTCGTCTAAGTAGGCGGCGCTGAATCCTTCGAGCCCCGCCAGGACCTGATTGACGAGCCGTTGGAACGTTGCTGGGGCATTCTTCATGCCGAAGGGCATGACTGTGAAATGGTAATGGCCATCGGGCGTGGAAAAGGCAGACCGTTCTTGTGCCCGGGGTGTGAGGCCGATTTGCCAGTAGCCCGCCGTCAGGTCGAAGATACTGAGGTAGCGGGCAGCTCCCATGCGGTCGATTAGTTCATCTGCCCGGGGGATGGGATGTGCGTCTGTCCTGGTGACCGCATTCAAGCCCCGGTAGTCGACGCAGAACCGGAGTTCTGGTGTGGTGCCGGGGGCAGCTGCTTTGGGGACCAGTACCACAGGGCTGGCCCAGGGGCTGTCTGAGGGCTCGATGACCCCGAGCGTGAGCATTTTGGCTACTTCCTTCTGGATGCAGGCCCGTACCCGATCTGGCACGCGGTAGGCCCGGTGGCGGATAGGGGGGCTGTCCCCCGTGTCCACATCGTGCGTACACCAGGAAGTGACACCTGGGGTGAGGGAGAACAGGCTGGCGAATTGTGACAGGAGAACTTGGCACTCCTGGTGTTGCTCTCGGGTGAGGGCCTCTGAGAGTCGGACCCCATCTACGGAACCGTCTTTCTCCCGCGTTCGTAGGAGGTCCGGGAGGGGCTCGGAGTCCTCTTCGGCCCCATTGTCTGTGGCCATCAGGAGGCTGAGTTCTGTCCGTACAAAGTGCGGTTTCAGTCTGTTAGCGTGGAGGACCCGGAGGGGGTTCCGGGAAGATTCCAAGTCGATGAGATAGGTAGCCGGACCCTTGCGCTCGACCACTTTGAAGGGCCCTGTCCACTTGTCTTGTAGGGCGCAGGGTTCGGTGGGGGACATCACCCATACCTGTTGCCCAGGTTCAAATTCGATGGAGGAGGCATTCCGGTCATACCACCTTTTCATGTCCTCCTGACTGGCCTCGAGGTTGGCTTTTGCTAGTTCTCGGAATCGCCGGGTCTGGTTGCGGAGTGTTAGGAGGTAGCGGAAAACATCTGGTGGGTTCTTTAGAGGGGGCCTCTCCCAGCCTTCCTTAACTAGGCTGAGCGGCCCGCGCACGGGGTGTCCATATAGCAGTTCAAATGGGCTGAAGCCCAGGGACTTCTGGGGAACCTCTCGATATGCGAAGAGAAGGCACGGCAACAGTACATCCCACTGGCGACGGAGGGGCTCTTCCAACCCCCCGATCATCCCTTTGAGCGTGCGGTTGAACCGCTCAACGAGTCCGTTTCCTTGAGGGTGATAGGGGGTCGTGAACCGGTAGGTAACCCCGCACTGTTGCCAGAGAGATTTCATATATTTCGAAATAAAGTTCGTGCCTCTGTCACTGACGACCTCCCGGGGGAAGCCCACCCGGGAGAAGATCCCCATCAGAGCCCGGCCGACTACCGGGGCTGTCACAGTCCGCAGGGGAACAGCCTCCGGGTAGCGGGTGGCGTGGTCCACTAGCACCAGGATGAATCGATGGCCTTGTTTTGTGCGCGGGTCCAGGGGCCCTACGATATCGATTCCGACCCTCTCGAACGGGGTGGTGACCACGGGAAAAGGTTGCAGGGGGGCTTTCAGTTTGCGGCCGCTCTTCCCACTGGCTTGGCACGTGGGGCAAGATCGGCAATGCTGGTGTACATTGTCCCTCATTTTGGGCCAGAAGAAGTGGGTCACCAGGCGGCTATAGGTTTTGTCTTGACCCAAGTGTCCTGCCAGGGGGACATCGTGGGCCAGGTTTAGCAGAAAGTCTCTAAAACGGAGGGGTACCACTAGGACTCGGCTGGCCCCCAGCTCCGCGATTCTTTGCTCACTGTACAGCAGATCATTGTCCCAGTAGACCCAGTGAGTTCCGGAGGTATCCCCTGCGCTTTGGGCTAGCGCTTGCTGGCGGAGTCCCTCGAGGGAGGGACAGGTCTTTTGTTCTTGGCGAAATTGTTCTTGCGTGGGCCCCCCCTCTTGAGGCCACTGGTCGAGGTTAGCGAGGTCTGGAGGTTGAGCTGGTTCGGGGGGGACGTCACGGTCGGTGGTTTCGGCGGGGGCGACCGGAGGCGGTGGCGCCGGCCATTCGAGTTCCTCTGGGCGGGTGTTGGCACGGGCGGTCATGGACCGGGTGGTGACGCACGCCCAGTCCGGGACGCCCAGCATCCCCAGGTGCTCTTTTCGTTCGACTGCTGCCCATGGAGAGCTTTCCAGGTCATTACCCAGGAGGCAGTCTACGGGGGCATCATCTCGGACCGTCACCTTCAACATGCCGGAGACCCCTCCCCATTCGAAGGGGACGCAGGCCATCCGACACAGACTTTCTGAGTTATCGGCTGAACGTACAGGGCAGAGAATGTTTGGTAAGTATTGTTCGGGGGTCACCAGGTGACAGCGGACGGCTGTTACACTGGCCCCAGTGTCACGAAGGGCTTCAGCCCGGCGTCCATTGATGCCCACCCATTGGCTGTACTTCTGGGTATTAGCGGGTAGGGGGACCCGCGGGACCATGTCTCTCCCCCCTAGGCAGGCGAGAGCCATGGCGGCTGGCTCCCATTCTTGGTGTTCCTGTTCATATTCTTCTTGTTCCTCTGAGATCCGTTCCTCCCCCAGAGCAGCAGCGGCTACTTGGCGGGGTCTTGGGCTCTGGTACTGGGGGCAGTTTGGGTCGTTTGCATAGTGTCCGACTCGTTGACATCGATGGCAGGTAACATTGGCTCGATGTCCCGGTCGCGCTGGGGTGCTGCCCCGGTTGGCCGGGGGGGTGGGGCTGGTAGTGGGGGTGACCGGAGCGTTGCTTCTTCCGCGTCCTTGGCCTCCACTTCCTCGGGGACGGTGCTGACCATTGTTGTTCCGGTTCTGTTCGGAGGACCCATTTCGACTCACTCTGGTGATCTCCCACCGGTCTGCTTCGGCTGCGAGCTGCCGGGGATCCGTTAACTTGCTGTCGAGGAGGTGCTGTCGAAGTTCAATGAAGCAATTGTTCGACAGATGCTCCCATACCATAAGATTGAACAGTTGTTCGTAGGTTGTGACCTTGCTTCCTTTGATCCAGCCCTCGAAGGCTCGGCTAAAGTAATTGACATAGTCCACCCAAGTTGTACCTGGGATGCGGGTGCAGTCTCGGAACCTCTGACGGTACATCTCGGGTGTGAGGCCATAGCGGGTGAGGAGTGCAGCTTTCATATGGTCATAGGAGGTCATCTGCTGGTCCGGGAGTTGCAGCAGGGCGTCGCGGCCCTCGTTGAGGAATCTCCCCCACAGACCGGCCCCCCAATCGCTTCTATCGATCCGGTGTGCAGTCATAGCGATTTCATAGGCCTTAAACCATTGCTGGATGTCGTCCTCTCGGAAGTATTCTCGAACAACATCCTTGGGGATGTGTACCTTCTTCTCTGTTGCCCCTGGAGTGTGGGGTTGCTCGGGCACCCCTGTTTCTTTATTCTGTTTGCGTAGGTCGATTTCAGCTAATTTCCGCTCATGTTCATATGCCAGTTTCTTTTCCTCGAGCTCCCTTTGTCTCTGTTTCTCCTCTCTTTCTTCTCGGAGACGCAGGTGCTCTAAGTTGATTTTCTGTTCGGCCAACTTTAGTTCAACGTCCATTTTGAGCCGGGCCATTTCCAGCTCGTGTAGTCGGGTTCTTTCTCGTTCCTGGATCTCGTCTGGCGAGAGACCCGTTCTTCGTTCTTCAGGGGCCATGGGGGTTTGTGCTGCGATGTCTTGATCGGGGGTTCCGGCAGCCCCGGTTTCTGCCCAAGATTCCAGGGCCTGTTTAAAGTCATCTTTGGTATTTAGTCCGGTGGTAGCGATACCTAATTCGATACAGAACTGTTTAAGTTCACGATGGCTGTACTCGCCCAATTTCTCCATCTGGAATTTCTCCGTTGATCCGCTGTCTTTAGTTGACATCGTGATTCGCCGTGGGGTGAGCTACTCTCTGTACGGTTTATGCGGTGATTCGGATCCCGTCGCTGGCCACCAATGTTAGACGGACCGGGAGGGTCGGCCGAGGATACGGGGAGAGGTCTCCGGGGAGAGCCGTCTCCAGTGAATCGTACAGACAAGTAACTTCCCCCCCACAGACGGACACCACACAATGATAAAGTTCAACGATACTTTATAGACAATTCTTCAAGTACGGTAGAATGGTACAAGGAGGTCTGGACTCAGGGGTCCCCTCTATTCTGGTCTTTGGTTGGGAAAAGGGTAGCGGGACAGTCTTGTTACCAAAAAGATGGAAAATAGCTCTCAATCCTCGAGCTCGGTGGTGTAGATGAACGGGCCGCGGCGGAGCCAGCAGGTCCCGAGATGGATGAAGGAAGACGACGGTCCGCGGCAGAGCCAGCAGGTCCCGATGAAGGTGGTGGTTACAAACGGTCCGCGGCCACGCCAGCAGGTCCCGACGAGGATGAAGGATAGGGTGGTTCCCAAAGCCGCGGCAGCGCCAGCAGGCAAGACGAGGGTGCACAAGACAGAGCTACGGCAGCGCCAGTAGTCCGTCAAGGATGAGTTCTTCTTTGCGTCTCTCGACTCCAAGATACAACTCCCGTCCTGCTCTGGAGCTGCCCCAGTTATAGGGCTGGTGTGCTTTGATGTCCGGACCCTCGCACTTGGAGGTCGGGAGGTCCGGTATGAGGGGGTTCAGACACCCAGCAGGGGGGTGGAGCCAGCGCCCGGGGAGGCGATGGGCGAGCGGCACTTGGCGGGGGAGAGCCGTCGACACCTCCTGCTCCCATTGACTGACCAAGTAGCCCGCTCACCTCCTGGGTGGATGTTGGTGCCGGAATGTCTGAGGCCTGGCCAGGCCCAGGGTTGAGGTCGATCGGGGGCCAGGCGGCCTCGTGGTGGAGTGTCCAAGATGGCGCCCAGGATGGGCGCGCAGGCCGGTAGTGGGTCGGCCTACGCGGTCAACAGGTTCGAGTGTAGGGGTCCCTGCGGGGACGGTGGACGTGCAATGGTGGTGTGTGGTACTTGCGTGGCTGGTTCGGGCCTGGTTGGGCCGGGGGAGAGCGGCCCTTCATGTGGCCTGTCCAACAGGATGGCTCTATAAGTGAAGTGACCACGTTTATTGAACAACTGAATATTAATGACCTAAACCTTCAGTTTACAAGTAATATCAGCGCTCAGTCGGTGGTGTTTCTGGATGTCGAAATGGTAGTTGTAAATAACAAGCTACAGACCAGGCTTTACAAAAAGCCTACAGCTGGCAACACGGTGTTGCACGCCACCAGCCACCACCCAACCCACCTGATAAAAAGCATCCCCTACGGGGAAATGCTCCGCATCAGGAGAATTTGCAGTGATGAATCAGGGTGCCATCATGCCCAAAATGAAAGCAAGATCAGATTCCTAGCCAGAGGCTACAACAGGGCTACTATTGATGAAGCCATCAGTAGAGCCAACAGGCAGGATAGAATGCAACGCCTGAGCCCTGCGGAAGATTGTGTTAAAATTACTAAAGCTACAACCGCCAATGAAACACGGCTAATCATTGGCTACAGTAATCAACACAAATCAATCCGTAAGATAGTCAAAAACAATTGGTCATTAATTACCAGTGACCCGATAGTGGGCAAGATGGTCACTAAATCGCCAAGTATAACATACAGGAAAGCCAGGTCAATGCAGGATAGTTTGGTCTCAAGCAGCCCTGAAATAGTCACGGGCTCGTGGCTAGGTGGAAGCAGGGGCTTCTTGAGGTGCGCTTCCTGCAAAGCCTGTAAGAATGGTGTTAGCAGAACTGAGTACAGGACACCGCTTTCCCCCAAACCCATGAAAATCAGAGAGAAACTAAATTGCAGGTCAGAATACGCAGTGTACGTTTTAGAATGTCCTTGCGGCCTAAGGTATGTGGGGAGCACAAGACCACAAGTGCACAAAAGAATACTGCAGCATTTAAGAGCAATTAGCAATGCAGATCCTACATACCCTGTAGCTAGGCACTTTGAAAGAGTACATGGGAAAAATCCAACTGGACTAGTTTACTTTGTAATAGACTGTATTCCCCCTCAGAGGAGAGGTGGCGACAGAGAATCGTTGCTGTGTAAACTAGAAATCAGGTACATTATTATGCTAGATACTAAGATGCCTAACGGGCTTAATACTAGTGAGGATTGACACACCTACCTGTAATTGTCGTCATTATTAGTCAATCTGCCTGTACTTAAGCATATAGTTCTGAAGCTGTACCTGAAACATTCACAGAACTACCATGGTCCTCCACATTTTGTATATAACCTTGTGAAACATGAGATATTTTATCTATTTTCACTTAGTTTTGCACACACATTTTGTTTATAGGTAGCACATTGATTTTACTGTTGCGTATTTTGCACATTTAGCAAACTTGCACATCAAGATTGTATATTTTGCACAAGAAGTAGTAGCAGCCCACAAGGGTCTGATTACCCTCATGGTTGACATCCATGAAATGTACTACTTACATTTCATGGTTTGTACCAATGCACTTGCTGCTAATCATAGCCTATGGTTGGTTTTATTAAGCAATAGTATACACCGTGATTAGTTAGTATTCATTAAGATATCAGTACAGGCTAGTAATATTTATACGTTTTAAAACATTTGTATTATTTATGTTTTACCGTGTTTATTCTGTGTTAACTGATATCACTTCCATCTTTAACTGTGCAATATATTTATTTTGGTTTTCAGCGTAATGAGGTGCTATTAATGTATTATACAATCATAAGAATATTCTAAACAAGCTTGTACCTATACAAACGTATTACGCTATTTGCATTTATGCAATGAATCATGTAGTATTTTTACTATATCCATTACGCAACAGGCACTCTTGCACTTTAAAAATGGGTGGCCAGCCCCCATGACGGTGTCATGTGATCAAGGCTTATTGTAGCCGAAACGCGTCATGGCTGACTGGTGTTGGGCATTGAAATAAAATAATTCACACCAAATAATTGGGTCTCGCTTCTTCCTTCTGCTCGGCTGAGCAGGCTGAGTTTGGACGACTACGTACCGAATATATATATATATATATATATATATATATATATATATATATATATATATATATATATATATATATAATATATATGTATATTACCTACTGGCGATAGCCAGTAGGTATATATAGTTAGGATTGTTTTCCATAGGGAAATCGCAACATTCTATTGGGAATAACTTTGGCGCCGGTTGAGGAATCTTCCTGAAATTTTCCTTAGCTTTGCCTCGCGGCGCTCCGGTCCTTCCCTGAAAGTTTGGGGGGGATTTGTCAAGCGGGTGCCGAGATAAAAGGGGGGTCCCAAAACGTGTTTTCCCGATGTTAATTTCCATAGGGCGGTTGGACTCACTTTTAGCCCGAACGGCTGAATGGTTTTCCACCAAACTTGGCAAAATTGTAGGGACTGGTAGCCCGATGTGCCTTTGCTATGTCTCAAGATATGTGCTCCAGTGGTTTTTACGAAAATTAACTTTGAAAAAATATATATTGGGCTACATTGGGCTATATATATGTTAGAGCCCAAATGTAGCCCAATGTAGCCCAAAGATGGCCACCAGAGACAAAAAAAACAAATGTAGCCCAAATATCAGCCAGATGTAGCCCAACTATAGCCCAATGACAGAATGTCCCAGAGTGTTCTAAAGAACAACTAGAGCGCTAACAGTCTTACTTATGACAAAAGAATGGCACACCTGAAGTCATCTTGATTGGAATAAAGTGTTAACACTTAAAACATTTAATTTACAAAGGAACAAAATGAGGGGGTTCATTTTGCCATAGAAATTATGATTAGTGCTGAAGAAAGAAAAATTAGGGCACATTTTGAGTGACTTCTCAAATCCTCTTATATTTCATTAAAAAAATTCTGATATGCAGTCTCCCAAGATGGCCACCAGAGACAAAAGAGCCTGTGCTTACAAACTCTGTTAGCAAAGCAGGCATTTGAGATTTAAAAAACGTTTTAATATATAAAAATGTTATCCGCTAATAGAATTAGCATTTAAAAAACCTTGCGAATTCAATGAAAAAACCATAGGTTTCAGGCCTTATATAGTTAGGAATTAGCATTTAAAAAACCTTGCGAATTCACTGAAAAAAACATAGGTTTCAGGCCTTATATAGTTAGGAATTAGCATTTAAAAAACCTTTGAAATTCACTGAAAAAACCATAGGTTTCAGGCCTTATATAGTTAGGAATTAGCATTTAAAAAAACCTTGCAGATTCACTGAAAAAGCCATAGGTTTCAGGCCTTATATAGTTAGGAATTAGCATTTAAAAAACCTTTGAAATTCACTGAAAAAAAATAGGTTTCAGTCCTTATATAGTAAGGAATTAGCATTTAAAAAACCTTGCAAATTCACTGAAAAAAACATAGGTTTCAGGCCTTATATATAGGTTTCAGGCCTTATATAGTTAGGAATTAGCATTTAAAAAACCTTTGAAATTCACTGAAAAAACCATAGGTTTCAGGAGTTATATAGTTAGGAATTAGCTTTTAAAAAACGTTTGAAATTCACTCAAAAAACTATAAGTTTTAGTGGTGTTATAGTTAGCTGGACATTTTACTCATACAAAACCATTGAAATTGCTCCTATATAGTTAGTTGTACTAACTATATTTCGCGCACCCGCAATCCACTGCTGATGATGTCACATATTAGATCATTCATGACATGGTCAGTGACATCACTGATGACATCTCAAATGACATCACTGATGACATCACTGATGACATCATCCACGTGACAATCACATACACCTTTTCATACACTATTACAATTTTTCATCACTCTTTGTAAAATACAGAGTATCATATTTAAATCCATTGTCACAGCAATACAAGTATCTAAAAATCCACTCAGTGATTCAAAGATGTATACACACATCTAATCACTTACCTATGGATTCACTCATACATGCTGTCAATGAACAATAGAACACTATCAAAAATACTTATACATCTATATCAACATTAAACAACAGCACGCATCCTATTCACATATGAAGTCATCCTACTCACTTATGCAAACAATGGATCATACTTACATATTTACTTAGCAAAACACTTATACAAACACCACTTCTTCTATTCATTTAGATAGTAAGTCATACTTAGTGAATTATAAAATCATTATTACAAGTATACAGTTATCCATACAGTCACTCACACAATCATTGTGTCTTATGTATACTTATTTATATACAACAACTGACACATACACTGCCTTTTATTTTTCTAGTTTGTTGGACCTGTACCATTGAGAAATATATTTGCTCATCACCACACCCATAAAGATATTCACTCACCCAAACAACTGTTAGAACATGTAGTTTTAACTTCATATATCTACTGAATCAACTATTCAAACATCTTTGGACAGTCACACACCCCCCACCGAACCACACACACTTTCACACTCCCATACAAATACTCAGTTAACTAATCAATAACTAATATAGACTTTCACATAGCTAGTAACCAACTGTAGAATCAGTTTACACAACAACTGACAAAGTGATACAGATATTCACACAGTTTAGTCACTATCCACTATATTTAGTGAGACATTATAAATTGGTCAAGTAAACAGTCAATTACACTGCTACTAAATCCTCCATCCAAATATTTATTTATATATATCCACTTATTCTTCAATGCAAATTGCTATATATATAATGCATATTTAAATAACGAAGCAAACCACATTCACTGGATGATGTCATCAGTGATGTCATCAGTGATGTCATTTGAGATGTCATCAGTGATGTCACTGACCATGTCATGAATGATCTAATATGTGACATCATCAGCAGTGGATTGCGGGTGCGCGAAATATAGTTAGTACAACTAACTATATAGGAGCAATTTCAATGGTTTTGTATGAGTAAAATGTCCAGCTAACTATAACACCACTAAAACTTATAGTTTTTTGAGTGAATTTCAAAGGTTTTTTAAAAGCTAATTCCTAACTATATAACTCCTGAAACCTATGGTTTTTTGAGTGAATTTCAAAGGTTTTTTAAATGCTAATTCCTAACTATATAAGGCCTGAAACCCAAAGTTTTTTTCAGTGAATATATATATATATATATATATATATATATATATTCACTGAAAAAACCATAGGTTATAGACCATATATAGTTAGGAATTAGCATTTAAAAAACCTTATTTTACTCACACAAAACCATTGAAATTCCATATATAGTTAGTTGTACTAACTATATATCGCGCACCCGCAATCCACTGCTGATGATGTCACATATTACATCATTCATGACATGGTCAGTGACATCACTGATGACATCACTGATGACATCTCAAATGACATCACTGATGACATCACTGATGACAACATCCAGTGACTGTATGTTTCTGTAAAGTTAAAATATGTCTTACATATTGAAGAATGAGTGGATGTATAAATGTCTGGATGAAGGATTTAGTAGGTGCATGACTGACTGTATGAGTGAGTGGTTAAATGTGTCTCACTGAGTGCATGGGTTAGTGACTAAACTGTCTCAATTTGTGCATCATTATGTCTGTTGTTCTATAAACTGCTGCATGTGTTGATCATTAGCTATATGATTAACTATATGGGTTATTGATTGGTTGGCCAAGTATTTGTATGGGAGACTGAGAGTGTGTATGGGTGGCTGGGAGGTGTATGACTCTGTGCATAGATGTGTGAGCAGTTGATTCACTAGATGTATGGGTTCAAAAGTGCATGTGGAAACAGCTGTATGGGCGGTTGACTGTGTGCATGAGTGTATTGCTGAGTGAATGGATATCTCAGTGCTACATGTAAAAGTAAGTACATATGTAAAACACAGTACATGTGAGAGTTGACATATATAAATAACTGTGCATAAGAGCCAGTGAATGTGTGAGTGGCTGTATGGATCATTGTGAACTTGTATCAGGGATTGTATAAGAGAGTAAATATGTGTTAGTATATGTTTGAATAAGTAAGGTGTGTATAACTGTATAGTTGAGAAAATTGATGTGTGATTGATTCTTTGCATGACTGACTAGGTGTGTGTGTAACTCTATGGATGAGTGACAGTCTGTGAGTGTCTGTTTACACTTACTGTATCTAAGGTTATATTAGAGTCTGAAGAGCTTCATCGTATTATCACATGAATGATGTCATCAGTGATGTCATCAGTAATGTCAAAAGAGATGTCATCAGTGATGTCATCAGTGATGTCATTTGAGATGTCATCAGTGATGTCATCAGTGATGTCATTTGAGATGTCATCAGTGATGTCATCAGTGATGTCACTGACCATGTCATGAATGATGTAATATGTGACATCATCAGCAGTGGATTGCGGGTGCGCGATATATAGTTAGTACAACTAACTATATATGGAATTTCAATGGTTTTGTGTGAGTAAAATAAGGTTTTTTAAATGCTAATTCCTAACTATATATGGTCTATAACCTATGGTTTTTTCAGTGAATTTTCAAGGTTTTGTAAATGCTAATTCCTAACTATATATGGTCTATAACCTATGGTTTTTTCAGTGAATTTCATTGGTTTTTTAAAAGCTAATATCTACAGCTGTAAAATGTATTCTTCTTTAAATCCAAAAATATATTTTATATGTTTATTAATAAAAAATTTTAAATATTTTTTTTGTTTCGCTCCCGGTCCGCTAACCGGGAAGCTTCCCGTTAGCTCAATTCGATTCCGCGATCCGGTCCGCGAACCGGTAACAAATCAACATAGTGACGGTATCGCGTTGCCGCGTAATGCGTCTTATGACGTACTGCGTTAGCGCACCCGGAAGTGCCCCGGGGCGCGGACCGAGGCGCGAAACGCAACTCCCCGGAAGCGATCCGCGGCGCAAAAGCGCGACGTATCGCGTTGCCGCGAAATGCGTCTTGTGACGTATCGCGTTAGCGCACCCGGAAGTGTCCCGGGGCGCGGACCGAGGCGCGAAGCGCAGCGAACCGGAAGCTAACCGGGGAGCGTTCCGCAGCGCGTAACATGAGCGTGAGAGGTCATGTGACTTGTTAATAAAACTTTTCATTGGTTCATTTCACTTTTAGTTTCATAATTATGGAAGGCTAGGTCATGTGACCTAAAAATAACACTTTTCATTGGTTAAGAAGTATTGTTTTTTCCAAATGATGAAAACCACTCCTTCTTTCCTCACTCTGACTTTCATTATTGTGAGAGGAAGACCTATTTTGCTTCTTGGAAGACCTATTTTGATTGTATGAAAATGGCTTCACTGATTGCTTCAGCTGGTGCACCCCCACCACCACCTCCACCTCCTCATGGGAAGAGAGGACCACCTCCCCAGGTGGTTACCAACACTGAGGAGGAAGATGAAGAGATGGATGAGGAGGGAGAACAACCACAATTCCTGGAAGAGTTGCCCCGGTTTTCAAGAAAGAAACCCAGTTTCATCTGGCAGTTTTTTTCCATCCCTCGTGGCCAAAAAAAGGTCAATGCCAGGTACGCAACATGCCTCATATGCAAGGAACAATTGTCCAGAGGGACGGACAAAAAATACAGCTACGGTAATCATACCATGCATAGGCACATGATGAGGAAACATCCCCTAAATTACAGCCGGGCGGAATTAAGGGATATGATGGACAATCCTCGACCAACTCCTGTGGCGAGACCAACAACATCGGTTTCTTTATCACCAGAGGAGGCACGGGAAACTGTGCCAAATATCCAACCTAATTTTGGGAACATGATACACTTATGTATGCGCTGTCGTGCATTATTAGCTTGTGGCAACATGAGCATCAATGCACTGAACCTGGCGTATGAACACCATGATTGCCCTAACCGCCCCCAGTAATTTTTTTTTGCTCCTGTTGAGCCCTTTTCAACGCCTGTTTTTTGTTGTTTCCCCCCCCCCAAAAAAACCAAAAAAAATATAAAATCGTTCAAAAAATACAAAAAAAACAAAAAATACAAAAAAAATACAAAAAAAATATAAAACAACAAAAATATAAAAAAAAAAGTTCTTTTCAGAACTACCTTCCCTTTCCAAAAAAATTGCTACAATGTTTAGCACTCTGGCAAGCTCTCTTTCTTTTGGTTCGCTCCCGGGTTAGCTTCCCGGTACGCGGACCGGGAGCTAACCAAAAAAAAAAATTTTTTTTTTAAAAAAGTGTAAGTATAAGGAAAGTAAACAGAGAGTGATGTTTCAAGAAAGACAGCTATAGGGAGTAAAGAAGAGATACTGTTTAATAGATCTATTTACCAAAGAACAGACAGAAGAGGGTATAATTGTGAAAAACAAAATAGATAACGAAGTGAAAGAAAAACAAGCATTGGCATAGCCAATAGGTATCGACTTTGGGACCTTCTAAGTATTTAGTTATGCAGCATAATATCCTTGGTGCAGCAACATCAACTGTTGCATGGCTAAACACGTATAAGGTCCCAAAGGCGAGACCTATTGTCTATGCCAATGCTTGTTTCTTAAGTAGAATTGCAATACGTCTGGCTCTTCCATGTGAAAAGATCTTATCTTGTGCTCTAAAGATTGCTAAAGTCTCGACAGAGAACAGGCTAGATTGTAAGTAGGGTAAATTGCGCTTGGTGATCTGTTTGAGGGAGCGTCTGCTTTGCCTGGTGTCTTTGGAGAGCAATTTTGATTGTTATACTGGACAATATAGCCCTAATGTAAATAACATAGGGGCATATTATCAACATAGGCAATAAAAGTTTTGCAGCTTTTATCGGCAGAAATGTGTCGCTAAAGCTGCTTTTGCGGCAGAAAACTGCCGCTAAAGCCGCTTTTGCACCAGTTTTCTGCCAATAAAAAGAGCAATAATTTTATTGGCTGCATTCATAATATGCCCCTTAGTGTGCTTCAACTACACAGAGAAAGCATTATGAACAAATAGTGATACAGTGATCAGTCAAAGACACTAAGAGTAATAGAGACGGAGTGAGTGAACAAGAGTGAGGAACTATGAGAAGAGAGGGACTGAGAAAAAGAGTGGAAGGAGTTGAGTAAGTAGGTAATAGAGAAAGGAATGAGGGAAGTAGCAAAGGCAGGAAACTGAGGATTAAAGAAATGAAGCAGTGGAACTAATAGTAGTTCAATGTGATAGAAATGTAACGAAAAGAGTACAAAATACTTACCTTATAATTGTCGTTAAATTCCTCATTTTTTATTTTTATACTTTCAATCTGTGAAAGAGAGAACAAACATTTGAAAAATATAAAAACATGTATTAAAAAATTACAAAAGACAAGGGCAAAGATTGAAGGACAAACAGTTTTTCAATAACTTTGACACTTACAGAAGCTACACAGTCCTAAAGATATACATTTTAAACTAACAGTATCTTGATGCAGATGAAGTGAGGCCTATCTTAAAACATGGTGCATCTTTTGCATTGCTGTTGTCTCAGAAAAGTGTCGCAAGACACTAAAATTTAAAATAATTGCTTCAGGATGCCAATAAGATGTCTACTATCCAGAGTTTTGTTTCAGGTGAGGCCTACTCAGGGTTGCAGATGAAATTTCGAGTTGTTGAAGAGAATAGAGGACATAATACATGTGAAGGTCTACCAATGAAGTGAGTCATGTCCACTGCAATCTTCAACAAAGTCCAAACCTCCTATGTTTCCCTGGACAGACCTAAACTTGATCTGCACAATGTGATTCGTAATGATAGGAAACACAGGTGATGTAATTGAAATACATGCAATTTATTTTGCTCATTTCACAATCACATCACTTGTGTTTCCTTTGCTTAGGTATCTCATTGTGCAGATGTAGTCTAGCATATGAAAGAATACGCAGAAGTGCAGCACTGCATGCAACAACTTTGACACTTACAGAAGCCTCACCTTCTCCATGCCTCCTACACAGTTCTACATATACATCATAAATGCAAACAGTACAGAATTAATTATACATGTTAAATGGTTTATTTTTGCTGTTCTCAGAATGTATCAAAATTCACTAAAAACAGTGACTTGAAGGTATTCATCATGTAACAGC
The DNA here is from genome assembly GCF_964261635.1 of Lissotriton helveticus. Lineage (NCBI taxonomy): Eukaryota > Metazoa > Chordata > Amphibia > Caudata > Salamandridae > Lissotriton > Lissotriton helveticus. The sequence goes on along the minus strand of NC_136071.1, from coordinate 876,847,545 downwards.
GGGGAAAAAAAAACACAATCAAAATGATTGTGTTTAAAAAACCCATACAACATCAGAAATCAAAAATCAGAACTCCTTAAAGTTAACTTACTTTCCATGACGTCCAAGGATGTCCTATGAATAGCTTACACTCTTTTGTGCTGTTATTACTTTCAGCCCGCCACTTTCTGAAAGAAAATCTCCATCGTTTTTAAAAACATGTTACATACAATAAATGACTTCTTGCTCTCTACCACAAGATTCCACAAGGCCAAATCTTGTCAGAGCCATGTATAACTCTTGGATTTCTTGTTAGCCAATCCCATCATTTGGCATTTCCGCAACTTTCAGAATTAAAATGTTGAAGATCATTTTCACAATCCTGGAATAGTAATATCTTCCCCTTCTTGCTCAGTCATGTTCTACATTTCCTATGACACTGATACTGCTTAATATGAAGCAGACTTACACTACCTCTATGACTACAACAATTATTTAATTCTCTACATCACTTTTAATCACAAAGCAATGTAAAACAGTAGACAGCATTGCAGACTTACATTCCCTCTACTCCATGTTTTGATTGGCTGCTTCAATTAGCTTATAAAAAGAAACAGTTTTTCTGAACTCATTCAAAGTGCACATATATCTCCATGATGTCCAGTCCTATGATTAGAAGTTATGTCTCTGAACTACACTTATCCTCAAGGCCAAATTGTGTAGGAGCCATTAGAACTTCTTGAAATTCCACAGAGCACATCCCGAGATTATTTCCCTAAAATTTTGGTTTTAAAAACACCAGGTAAGAGTTTTTAAGGTCATACGGCAATTTTTTTTTGAAAATTAAAACAGAATCATTGCAGAATGACCAGCCATTTCTAGACTTTAAATAAGCTGTGTAATGTCCTGATGATATTGAAGGGCCGTCATGATATATAATTGCTGTAGTTACAAAAGTCCTTCCTGATATTGACAACTGCGAAGCTACAAAATTTTTTATTAAAGTTGTCAATTTTGTTCCATCAGGCCTACATCGTTGGAACATTAAAATGACATACTGGCCATATGTTCGTATAAATAATGTGGACATCATTTCAGATTTACATTGGCTACACTCCATGTTGTGATTAGCAGCTTTTACTAGCTTATTAAAGGAGACTGATTTACTGTCTGGCAAAGTTAAATATATAAATCTTTCTGAGTCTACACTAGTAGTACTTGATATCATACAGTTCTCGCAGTCATGCTGCCATTGATAAGAAAGCCCAAACAGCTGATCTACATCTACACCTTCAGCATGTAATACATCAAGCATATACATTAAAAACTCCTGACAATCTTGCTGAATATTTTGAGAGAATTGTGTTTGGCCTGAACATCTGTCTAACAGATTTCGAATTTCAGACACACTTTCTATGTTTCTTCTATCAGTGGTACATTTCTCTAACACAGAATTTAACAAACCGCAAAATCTTTGATCAGAATTGACCACAATCTCTTCTTTTACATTTTTTAGAGAAAACAAAACATTAATTACTACATTAGCATAGCAGTTGACACCAGAACTGTTTTCAAACTGAAAACCAACAACATCTTCAACAGAATCCTTTTTGTTTCTGCTTGTAATTTTAGGTTCATTCACTTTTTGTCTTTTTGCTATAACCTCCCCAGTATTGTTCTCATTTCTTCGTTTCCGGCCTACCAGACGTTTCTCAAACAAAGGAAACTGAGGCAAATGTGGCGCATACTCTCTTCTTAACCTATTGTATTCCTTAACACAATCTAGATCTGCACAAATGTTTGTGACATCACACTCAATCAAGTACAATCCCGATAAAGTTCTAACTCGTGACAATGCCACATATGCCATACCCTCCTTGAACACAGAACTGCCAATATTCACCAATGCACTGTCTACACTTAAACCTTGCGATTTATGGATTGTCACCGCATATGCCAAGCAAACAGGAAACTGTTTACGGCGAACATATAAGTCTTTTACAAGCAAAAATCTAGCAGAACAACGAGCAATTAGCTGTACTTCCTCAATGCCATCAAATTTAATTTTTAAAAATTCAATTCCATCTCTATTTCTGTATTTCACAAAATCAACAACATTACCCATTGATCCATTTACCAGACCTCTTTCAACATGTAAATTCCTTCTTAAAATTATACGGCAGTTCAAGCACACATTCAGAGTCTTTTCAAAACCTGCAGTTTTAGATATACTCTTCTCTAATGAATCCAATTTTGTTTTCAGATTCTCAGACAAAATAATTGTTGATCCCATATGCTCTACTCTATCAATAGCTTCCAGTTTCACAATCTCTTGCTTTTCTAAATGCAACATTTTGTTGTTAAATTTGGCACATTCTGCAAGAGTTGGCATCAAACATATTCCAGATTTCTTCTCAGTAATTTTCTGAAAAATATTCTCAGGCACAACATCTTGTTCTGGATATAAATTTGACAGTAATCGTGCATGTAAAGCTTCTTTCCCATGCTCGGTCACTTTTCCAATTCTAACATCTTGTAGAATAGTCTTGTAAACTTCATCCTTCGCCTGACGCATATTTTCATGCAGTTCAGCATAATTGAAGTTTAACCATATATTGACGTTGCCAATGCTGCCTAGGCACTTCCTGGTATCTTCATGCGTGAGCATTTTGAACACAGGTTGCCCTTTCACTGGTGTCAGCTGCAAAAGATCTCCGAAAACAATGATGTGTTTGCCACCAAATAACACATCATACTCTGTTTTGAGAACTTCTTGCATCCTCAAATGCACAAAGGCAAGCATGACATTGGAAACCATGCTTACTTCGTCAATGATAAGAAGTTTCATTTTCCTCAAGATTCTTGAAACTTCAAAACAAGCATCTCCAGATAGCTTATGATATTGTAATTTGTTGTCATGCTCCACTGGCAGCATCAGTAAACGATGTAAAGTAATCCCTTTAATATTATGTGCTGCCAGTCCAGTTGGAGCAGTGACAACACAAGACAGCGATGACTCTGTCCTTTCCTGCAAATAGCATGAAATTGCTTTAATGAGGAAACTTTTTCCAGTTCCCGCTTCTCCACTCACGTACAGTCGGACAGGCTTCAACGACGTACATGAGCACTCTTTCTTATCATGACTTAATCCATGATCAATTTGCATGGTAACTTCGTCATATATTTTCCTCTGCTCAACGTTGAGTTGCCTTTCCAACTCTTCTAAGTTAACCGCATCCTCTTGAGCATGTGCCATGGCTCTTTCCACTTCATTCATAGCAGTGGCAGCTTCATTTTCGATAACAGGTCCTCCTAGTGGATCCTGACTCAATGAAGCAGAACTCTGACTGTCCTGAGAACTGTTTTGCAATCGTTGCTTCCTGCTCAATTTCCGCATTCAACATTTCTACATATTTGGGAAAAGCAGGACATTCTATGGTCTCCTTGGCGACATTGAAAGAGTCTTCGTAACAGAGAAAATCTCCAAGCAGTTCCTCTTCTGCACGCCAAGGCTTGAAAAGTTGCAAAAGTGCTAAATAGAAAAACTCCTTTTTTTCAGGAGATTCGCCACTCAATTTTCGATGGTTTACCAAGTGGCATTTTCTTTGCTTGACCAGACATCCCTCACTTCCTATTACAGCATACACTCCTTTCTCAGTATCTTCTTTGATGTTCCTCTTGAATATGTAATTTTGCAGAACCTCATACAGACAAACATTCTCGAGGTGACTGCTTCGATTTGGATAATATGTATCCAACATGTTTGTCTTCAAAATGTCGGTACTGTTTGGCTCCTTTTCCGCCAAATACTCAATTTCCCGCACAGGTTTGAGAACTCGATTACGCGTTGCAGCAAGACCAAGACTCGCCCAAACGATACTCCTGGACTTGGCATAGAGACTTGCTGAAGACAACCGGTCAGAACATTCGTACGCTCCGATTTCTCGATGCGACAACATCTTCAGACTGAAACTGTACAACTTCTTGCTGAGGCTCTTTTCATGGGAAATGTCCTCCCACATATCCTTCAATTCTGTCTTCTCTTTTTTGGTGATGTAAGACGTCACATACCGCGCCACAGCCATACAGTTATCAGCCACAAACTGTATATCCATGTTAGCATTCCACATGGACAAAATCACCGGGTTGTAGTCGTTGATGTACTTGGACTCTTCGTTCCTCTTCAAATTGTAAGTGTTTTTAGGTGATTTCTTCATGACATTGTGTCGCAACGAAGACATCAAACTGTTTACTCTTCCTTTAGAAATCACCGGTCGTGGAAAGCCGAAACGACATTTAGTGTAGAACTTGTCTTTGTTTCGGAATTTACGACGGCAGTACTTTCCACATCGATGGCTTTGGAAACGCAGAACTTTTTCTCTTAGGCTTTTCTTCTCCTTTGCGTTTGGAACAGCACACGTAGAATACTGTTGGATGAAACTCATCACTGAGTCTTCTGGATCCGTTCCAAATTTAGGTGCATCCTTGATCCACAGCAACATATGTATATGAGGAGCACCTCTTGCTTGGTACTCCTTTCTCCAGAAGAAATCCAACACCTCTCCAAGAGGTGGATTCTTCTTATTCATGATGAAAGACATCATAGCTTCAAATCTATGATTGAAGTACCTACATACATTGACTGGATCCAAAGAGCACAGTTCTCCGGGTGTCTTGAATTCGATGTTATCTACATTAGCATTTGCCTCTCGTAGAAATTCAAGTAAGTCTTCCCAGCCATACTCGGCACAGCTCAGAGTGAGGAACCATGTGGGAGTACCTAAGTTCCTCAGCATACATTTTAAATCACCATGACGACGGTACCAGTACTCATTAGTACCACGCTGACACGCCATGAGATTAATCAGGTGAGAATCCAAAATACTATCTTGGACATTGACTTTATCCATAAAGTCACTTGCCGAGATGTTTTGCATGTGTATACCACTTTTCAAGATGTGGTTCACTGCATATGACAGTCCAGACAGATCGCTTTCAAACAGGAGATGAAACAAATAAGGAATGCATTGTCGAAACCTAGCATCTCCTGCATACAATCGCAAAGTCCGGTATTCAGAAGCAGGAATTTGATGAGGTCGCTCATCATATCTTCCTCCCTGACCTGTTGGAAAAAGCTGTGGGAAACACCGAGCTTCCAAACTTTCCTCCCAAACACTAATGGGACTCCCTTTGGCTTGTTTCATTTGAAACAACTCAATAGCATTCCCCATGACTTCCTTGGAATGCAAAGGATGAACACTATAATGTTCATATATTTCTTCACTAGTAGAGGGTTCTACTTTCTCAATTTGACCAGCACACAAATCGCTATCCTCTTCCTCACTTACTTCCTCTTCTGCAACATATACATTCTTATAGTATTTATTATTTTTTTTCAAATACAATGTTGCCTTTTTAACTTTCCTAACATCTACTAAATCTTGCCATATTTTCTTATTCTTTGTCGGAACCCCATTAACTAAGATAACCAGAGGTTCCTCTTCCACTTTTTCTACTCCAATTGTGTTAATGTTTTTCTTGAAATCTAGAGGCAAATAAACAACTCTTCCCTTTAATCCTCTCTGTAAATCTGATGGAGGCAATTTCCCTGTCTTTGGCTCCATTCTTACAATAGCCTGAAAGGGATGGATACTTTGAATCAAAATAGATTCATAAGTATTTAAGTCCTTCAATTCAGAAGGAATCTCAACCAATTCCAGATTATTATGAACTGCTCTAGCAGGCATCTGGTTTTGTTTTAATTTGTTACAACAATAAGTACACACACGTTGATCCAATCCCAAATCAAAACAATTTTCTACCATCAAGTATGTTGCAAAATCCTTCCATTCACTATTATTTTCCCTTTCACTTTTTGCATATAAATCCACTAACTTAGTCTGATTCTTATAATAAGTGCGTCGACAACACACACAAGTGAAATTAGGCCTCTCACTTGATTTCACCTCAAACGTCGCAATTTCCCTCTGGAAATTATCTGTACTGGAAACCTGTACACTATCTTCCACATGACCCTCTACTTCTTGCTCAATTTCAACATTCTCCTCTTTACTTCCAAAGTAACAAAACTCAATTTCTTCACACATATTCTTCACATCTATTTCAGAACCATGCAAAAGAGCAGCGCATAATTGTTTCAGCATAATTGCTGGACTCTTAGCATAATACAACATTCTAACTAATTTCCTCACTTTGTTATGATGCACTGCTAGCATCCTGAAATGATGAAAAACACTCTGGCATACTCTCCTGGAAAGACAAGCCAGTGAATGACCATGCAAACCTGTCACTTCTCTTACTCTGCAAGGATCTAATTCTTGCAACAACATCATTTTCTGCTTCAAACTTTTTTTGTTAAATGACCGTACAAAATCACAAAGCAAATTGATGGAATCCTGTCGCACACTGCAAATACTACTACACTTCCAGGTGTACACAGGACCCTTAGCACGTCTTCCTAAAACCTCATTACCTAACACCTCTTCTGCCTCTGTTGTCACAAGTTTTTCTTTTTATACTGGACAACCATCTTTCACTTCATAAGCACGACCACTGGTGTCAACTGCATGCACCAAATCATTATCCTGGAAATAACTCTCCTCATTAAAAAATGCCTCACAGCTTGAACTATGCATCCATTCTCCAGAAAAAACTTCACAAAAATTACTACGATTAACTATTCTCTTCCATCTACTATTTCTTTTGAAATCAAAAATTGCCTTGTTTAGCTTCCTAATTCTATTGATTATCAAAATAAATAACTTACGTTTAATTTCAAATGCCTGATCAATAACTTTCTCAACTTTTTTTTTTCTCTTATAAAAAACTAGTTTCTGTTGACCTTTCTTAATATTTTTTAACAAATTGCCAATTATCCTGTTGCGGAACATTCGTTTACGAATCTCCCTAAACTGTTGTTTCCTTCTACTATCATGCACAGATTTATCTCTTGCTCTAGCAGTAACATTTTTCATTGTCCTTTTCTTTCCATTTGATTTCCTTCTCGTGTTATGGACTGAAACATTTTCTGTAGTAATATTTTTTTTATTACAAATATTTCTTATGAAATATTTAGAGCTCTTACCCGGTGCTTTCTTCGTGGCTTGAGAAATCTTTTTGTTAGAGGACTGCTGGGTTTTTGTTTTCACCTGCTGTCTTTGACGTTTTGCAGCCTTTATCTGTCTTTGTATTGTAGGCATGGTTAAATCTTGAAATGATCTGCAGTTGAATCTGAGGAAAAATATAATAAAAAATGTTAATAAACATTATTACCAAACAGTAAATCAGTAACAGTGATCAAAAACTTAACACACTACTTGACATTTTAATTTGAAGATTTTTTAGTCATTGGCAATCTTACAATACAAAAATACCAGAAAAGAAATGACATTTATATTTATGTTACCTATGCTATTTTATATGTGAATCTGATCTAATTTTATGAACACATTTTAATATTTTATTGAAGACACTACACATAACCTGTTTTTGAAGGTGTCTTTATTTTTAAATTAAACGGTTTACCTTTTTACTTTTTATTAATTATAAAATTTAAAAATAAATGTTTATATTTCCAAAGGCTCAAGCAGGTCAGCTTCCCATCCTATATCATATAGTTCGGACAAATCTGCATCCTCATCACGCTCTTCTTCATCCTCAGGATTTAAATCATCCAAAGGATCAACATCCACTGATGTTTCAATTACAAGTTCAATGATGAGGTCAAAATCAACTGATTGCAGATTGTCGCTCATGTTGAGGTTGTCTTTATCTTTAAAGAAAGATAACAACAATGAGATGTTGCAGAGTAAGAGACAAATCTCAGAGATTATAATAGTAAAATTGTTTAACAAGATTAACATTTAGCTGCTATTATTTAGCCATGTCCAGCAATGCTGAGCAGGTGAAGCCTATGTCTAATTATTCACTGAACAGGACTCATCTCTTCTTAACCTTGGATAAGCCTCACCGACTCTGTGTCCCCTGCACATACTTAAATGTAAAGGGGCAGATTTATATTAAATGGCACATCCCCAGGCATGCACCAGTTAACGTGCACCACTGCTCTGCCACCCATGGTGTGCCGCATTTACAATCGGATAGGAGAAAGCTGCGTCAAAACCCTGCGCCTGCTTGAAGCTGGCATAGGTCTTGACGCAGCATTGTGGAGATGCGGCACCCCTGAGCCTTGCTGGAGCTGCATCGCACTTGCAATACAACTCCAGCAATGCGCCACCTTTACGGCACATATGCGTCACGCATCTGTGCCATTTTTGCCCCATGCTGCGCCGCATTGTAAATGCAGCACACCATGGGTGGCGGAACAGCGGCGCAGGATGACTGTCACATCCCTGGTTATGCGCCAGTCATCATAAATGTATCCCTAAGCTTCTTATCTTGTTAGAGATGAACTGCCATATGTATCATCAAAATATTTTACATTTCCTAAATAGCGAATTTTAAGGAATAAATAGCGATTCTTTACCATTCCTAATTTGCGATGAGCAAATTGCTAATTGCAAGTTACCCATTCATTTCCATGGGCTAGGAGGCTCATAGGAATGAAGGTTTAATTTGCGATTACCAATTTGCTCATCACAAATTAGGAATTTTTCCAAGGGTGCAGGGGTGTCTCAAGAACACCCTGCTGCACCCCTGAAAAAGAAATTTGGGGGCATATGGCACACATACATGCCCTAAGGGCATGTGTTGGCGTCATATGGCACCTTTTGTTTTTTTGAAAAAAAGCTTTTTGAAAAGAATTCACAAATTACCACCAATTTACCACAATAGTTTCCAAATCCTTAATGTCATTTTTTACATAGTTTTTGTTTGATACATTGCATTCACGTAGTCACAAAATTTGCAAATCCTTCAGTGCAATTGCAAAATAAGGAATAGCAAATTTTGCTACTCCTTATTTTGCATCAAACTTGTTTGATACATACCATTTGTCTAATTAACATTCACAAAGGCCGAAATTCGTAGAATTTTGATCTTTGCAAATGCTAATTACCTTCATACATATGGCCCCAAGTGAGGCCTGTCTTACGGCATGGTGCATCTTTTGCATCACTGCTGCTTGGGTTTTATGTGGTACGTTTTTTTTACACCATGACATATCTGCCTAAATGCATCAATTTGTAATGTTGTCGCCTCATAGCAAATCTTTTGCACCACCGCTGCATCATAAAAGTGACGCACAGTGGCACAAAAGAGGCATACACCTATCATAAATCTGTCCCTACCATTTTAAATGATTAATCCAGGATGACAATAAAGTGTGTCCTATCCAGAGGTTTGTTTAAGGTGAGGCCTACTCAGGATTGCAGATTAAAGTTACGCTTGATGAAGAATACAGAGGAGATAATACATGTAAAGGCCTACCAATGAAGTAAGTAATGTGCACTTTATTGCGCCAGTCATCATAAATGTATCCCTAAGCTTCTTATCTTGTTACAGATGAACCACCATATGTACCATCAAACTATTTTGCATTTCCTAAATAGCAAATTTTAAGGAATAAATAGCAATTCTTTACTATTCCTAATTTGCAATGAGCAAATTGCTAATTGCAAATTAACCATTCATTTCCATGGGCTAGGAGGCTCATAGGAATGAAGGTTGCAATTTGTGATTAGCAATTAGCTCATCACAAAATAGGATTTTTTTCAAGCGTGCAGGGGTATCTCAAGAACACCCTGCTGCACCCCTGAAAAAGAAATTTGGGGGCATATGGCGCACATACATTTTAACAACATTCCTTTACCTCAAAAACGATTTTCAAATCATAATTTCAAAACACTACACATGGGAAAATTACTTAAATTGTCCTTAAGACACATAAATGCGTTTTTTGATTGGCTTCCCTGCATGGTTGGGTCACTTTTAACATGGCTATGTAACACAAACATTCAAACTCTAAATTTTCCATGCACATGTGGGAGCATATTTACAAGCAATTTGCGCCACAGAGAAAGGTCTTACACTAAAATGAGAAAAATAACATCAGGGACAGTCAATAGCCTTATAAAGAAGTATACACCATTATCTCCTTGTCATGATTTTAAAAACAATTCCTTTTCCCCAAAAACGATTTTCAAATCATAATTTCTAAACACTGCACATGGGAAAATGACTTAAAATGTCAATAAAACACATGAAAGCATTTTTTGATTGCCTTTCCAGCATGGTTGGGTCACTTTTAACATGGCTATGTAACACAAACATTCAAAATCAAAATTTTCCATACACATGTGAGAGCATATTTACAAGCAATTTGCGCCACATAAATCATAATTTTCTCCTTAAAGCACACTATTCTCTATCTAAAGTAAAGAAATATTTTCTCACCTTAGCAAATACTTTGAGTTTGAAAACAGTCTCAGAAACACACCAATTTGTCTGCAGCAGAGCAAAAGGTATGCACTCCAGAGTCTGCAGCTATGAAAAGCACAGAAATGCTGTAATTCTTCACACATATCTCTCATGTCACCCAATCAAAAGTCTTCCCTCACTTTTTTCAAATGAAAACCCATCCCCCCTCTGCCCTTTCTGCTTTATCTGCATGGCAACCACCTCCTGGAAGAACTCTGTTGTTTGCAAGTTCACACAACAATGTTGCAATTGAACTCTGAACTCTCAGTGCACCTGCATATCCAGTGCATTCTTTCATTTAATGATTTTTTATTGACCACTCAAAATACATCTTTCAAAGAACACATCCGTGCACCCTAACTTTTTGTTTTCAGCAATCAAAATCCACCAATCACTGTTACTGCTTCATGAACACAGAAACTCCACAGTTTTTTTCATTTCAAACTCTCATTTTTTCAACTGCCATTTCATTGCCACACTTCATCTGACTGCAGGAGAACCTTCTCTCACCATGTTTTCTGTCTGGATTGTTGGTCATAGTTATATTCACTGGGCTCAAAGGTACGTTGAAAGCCGGAATTTACCTAACCTCAATTTACAAGATGTGGAAATTAAGTGGTTTGGCCACAGAGGATTAAAATGTCACCAATTGATACCATTGGTGAAAACCTTTATGCATTTGCCCAAACCTGACCTGTTAATTGTGCACTGTGGAGGTAATGACTTGGGCACTTTGACTGGTGTAGGTCTGGAAATGCTTTTAAAGGACACCTTTGAGCAATTAATGGCACTTTTTCCTCAGACTGCCTTGGTATATTCAAATATATGCCAAAGACAGAAATGGAGGTGGTCAAACCAATTTTGTCCACAAATTGAGAAGTCGAGGAAGCATGTAAACAAATCTGTTTCAGCTTACATGAGAGACCATGGAATGGGCTCCCTGTACAACAATAACTTGCGTTACTACATGCAAGATATCTACAGAGGAGATGGAGTTCACTTCTCAGATGAGGGCAACAGAGTTTTCACTCTGAATTTAAGAATGTGCATTGGTACCTACTTATAAGTACCTAAATGTACCATAAACCCAAAAGCTCTTCTCAGAGCTACCCTACATCTGATCACTCACAATTATTATTTAACTCTAACATTTTTCACTAATTTTCAACAAAATACGCTACCGGGGCCGCTACCCGGTACGCGAACCGGGAGCTAACCTCGGGAAATTTTTTTTAAAAATGTTTTTTTTTCCGCACATATAAGCCTCCTCAGCCACCCTCAGAAAACCTAGGGGTCAAGATAACTCTACCGTGCCCCCTTCTACCCATTCTGAACATTATTTGCCCTCCATCTTGTATCTTAATTCGACCGAAACACAAAATGGTGGACTCCCGGAACGCTTAAGGTCCGCGAACCGGGGCGCTCAACGGTTCGCGTACCGGGTCGCTCCCTGGGAAGCGCACCATCAAAAAAGGTGGGAAAGTAGTTCACACAAAAGCCACTTGAGACAATTTCACCAAATATAGATTAGCTCATACTACATACCAATCCCTACCATTTTCACAAATTTGATTGGAATTCCATTTAGCCATTTAGCCTGTAGACCTCTCTAAATACCGTGAGGTAAATTACTTCACAAAACACATCTGAAGTGTTGGAATTGACAACCAATTAAAATGTTACTTTCATTTTCTACTTTTTTTACCTGACATTTGATTGGTTATGTACCCGAATATATATAAAGGAAGAGAATGAAACACAGCCATTTTGACTACTACTTCCTGGTGTACATTTCAATAGGATTTTCATTAATAACTTCAACTTCTTTTTAAAGGTAAGTTGTTATTTTTAAAACTGAAGTATATTGTGCACTTTAAGTTAATATGGCAAACTTTTTCTGTTAGTTATATACTATCCCTCTGTAGTACTTATAAATTTAGATACAATTTTTTATATTCCTACTTCCACTCTGATACTATACACTGCCCAAAGATAAATTCACTGTTAAAAACTGCCTATCTAAAATTAATCCCAACAGTGCCCTACCTCTACTAATATATATTTTTTTTATGCAAATTTCAGGGAAAATGGAAAGCGAACAAAAAATTTCATTTGAAATTGTCCTTCCAGAGTCCAACACAGAAATCATTGATCCAAATGAGATTGAATTTATGGATGAAACTTGGGACCAAGAACTACTGCAATGTGTACAAGCAGTAGATAACCTCCTTGCAAATGAGGACATTTTACAACCTCAGAGACTACAATGTATATTCCATGATAATTATGAAATTTCTGACAATGAAATGTTAGAAAGTTTAATAAATTATGAAACACAATAAAAAATGCTTAAAAAATAAAAAAAAATAAAAAATAATCAACAAAACCAACAATCAATTAACATACAGCATTTGAAAAGTCTATCATTCATTTTTCATTGCAGTACGCTGCCCAGAACGCTTCCCGGTTCGCGGACCGGGCGCTACCCACGCAAAAAAACAAAAAAAAAATTTTTTTTTTTTTGCCCCGCGGGGCCCTTTTAAAGCCTCCACATTAAACCTAAGGGGTCAGGGAGGATCTACTATGCCCCCTTATGGTTATTTCCACCTTTGTTTTGGCCTCCTTTTGTCTCTCAATCCTACCGAGAGACAAGATGGCGGCCGCTCCGGACTGTTTGGAATGTTTACAGACGCCGGATAACCAATCAGCTTCGCTACGCGAAGTTCCGGTACGCTTAAGGTCCGCGGACCGGAGCGCTGCCTGGAGCGCGCTTACAGATATATATCTTTTTTTAAACGTTAATTTCTCAAAATCCACTGGAGCACATATATTGAGACCTACAAAAGGCACATCGGGCTACCAGTCTCTACAATTTTGCCAAGTTTCGTGCAAATCCATTCAGCCGTTCGGGCTAAAAGTGCGACAGACCGCCCTATGGAAAACTCAATGTTAAAAACACGTTTTGGGACCCCCCTTTTTTCTCGGCCCCCCCTTGACGAACCCCCCCCAAATTTCCAGGGGCTGCTCAGAAACAAAATGTTCCATTTTCCAGAAAATTTCAGCCAATTCCGTCCACAAACGCCAAAGTTATTAGACATAGAATTTTCAAAAATCCCATAGGGAAAAAATCCTAACTATATATACCTACTGGCGACCGCCAGTAGGTAATATATATGTACGTATACATACACTTGGTCACAATATATATATATATATATATATATATATATATATATATAAATATATATATATATATATATATATATATATATATATATATATATATATATATATATTACCTACTGGCGGTCGCCAGTAGGTATATATAGTTAGGATTTTTTCTCTATGGGTTTTTTGAAAATTCTATGTCTAATAACTTTGGCGTTTGTGGACGGAATTGGCTGAAATTTTCAGGAAAATGGCACATTTTGTTTCTGAGCAGCCCCTGAAAATTTCGGGGGGGTTCGTCAAGGGGGGGCCGAGAAAAAAGGGGGGTCCCAAAACGCGTTTTTCCCATGTTAATTTCCATAGGGCGGTTGGCCTCACTTTTAGCCCGAACGGCTGAATGGATTTGCACGAAACTTGGCAAAATTGTAGGGACTGGTAGCCCGATGTGCCTTTTGTAGGTCTCAATATATGTGCTTCAGTGGATTTTGAGAAATTAATGTTCAAAAAAAGATATATATCTGTAGCAGCGGACTGGGCAGCGCTCCGCTACGCGTACTTTTCGCGCAACGGAGCTTTGTGAAGCGAAGCTGATTGGTTCTCCGGCGTCTGTCAACATTCCAAACAGTCCGTAGCGGCCGCCATCTTGTCTCTCGGTAGGATCGAGAGACAAGAGGAGGCCAAAGCGAAGGGGCAAATGACCATAAGGGGGCATAGTACATTGTCGCTCACCCCCTAGGTTTGATGTGGAGGTTTTAAAAGGGCCCCGCGGGGCAAAAAAAAATAAACATAATAATAATCGAACAGCTGAATGGATTTGCACGAAACTTGGCAAAATTGTAGGGACTGGTAGCCCGATGTGCCTTTGCTAGATCTCAATATATGTGCTCCAGTGGATTTTGAGAAATTAACGTTCAAAAAAAGGTATATATCTGTAACAGCGCACCGCTTCGCGTACTTTTCGCGTTACGGAGCTTTGCGAAGCGAAGCTGATTGGCTCTCCGGTGTCTGTAAACATTCCAAACAGTCCGTAGCGGCCGCCATCTTGTCTCTCGGTAGGATCGAACAGCTGAATGGATTTGCACGAAACTTGGCAAAATTGTAGGGACTGGTAGCCCGATGTGCCTTTGCTAGGTCTCAATATATGTGCTTCAGTGCATTTTGAGAAATTAACGTTCAGAAACAAGATATATATCTGTAACAGCGCTCCGCTTCGCGGAGATAAAATTATATGTGTATTACCTAGCTGTTGCTAACACCAGTTAGCGACGGCTAGTAGAAGATAGCGACCATCTTGGGCCCCACTTTGCATGTGAGTGATATTTATCACTAATGACATGCAAAGTGGGCATGCCAAGATGTTAGCGACTGGAAACAGTCGCTAACATCGCTATCTCCTATTATCAACTTTTGGAAATATTCGAGATAAGGGCGAATATCTCCAAAAGCTACCACCTGCCCTGAGCAGTTCTTAGCCATGTTATCCAATGGGAGGTGGATAACATGGCTAAGAGCATTAGCTCGGTAATGCATGAATATCGCTGAGTTTTCAGCGATATTAATGCATTGCGGTCGTTTTTTATCGTATTTCCGATAAACCTTGATAATAGCAAGGTTTATCTGCGATAATTTCTGACGGTAAAAAAATCGTTGCTAAGCATCGTTAGGGATAAATATCGCTTAACTTTGGTAATATGCCCCAACGTCTGTTAACGTTCGATTCGAAGGAAATCAGGAAGTGTTGAAAAACATTGTCTGCGCCATCTTGTCTTTTTTCAAATGCCACACTTTTGTCGTGCACGGCAGCCATTTTAGATGCCTTGACCAGACCCACTCTGTGCACGCTGTCGATCCTTAGCATGGCTCCCCACCCTCGCAAGCATCTCCCCCAGGCAGTGGTCACCCCCGCTCTCTGTCTTATGCATGGGTAATAAACCTCCCCCATCTGCGCTGCTGTTCCCTGAGAATCACACCCTGTGCCCGCCCGACACCTCCCTTTCGCCCTATTCACTACCGCACCCTCTGACACTCCTTTTCCTCTGTGTCCGATTGTCCAGGCCGGTCCTAGGCTATCAGCTAGCCCTGCAGATGTAGTTTATGGCCACAGCTGTAAAGAATCACCCCTCTTCAAAGGAGTTATAGTAGATCAAGGCCCACACTCGATGAGATCCGTCACAGCAGAAGCGTTGCTATTATCTGAAAACCATCCTGTATTGTGATTGGGGAGGGGACCGAGCCTGAAGCGGAAGATTCCAGGGATGACTGTTTGTACATCAAAGTTTTTACAATTATGTGTCACATTAAAAATATATAGCACTCCGACAAAGTAGTAAGATTATAAAACTTTAATAATTTATAAATATATACAAGAAAACAAAAATAGTAATAACATATAAACATTTTTAGGGAAAAACAACGAAGTAGCGGTCGGCTGTGCGAATAGTCCCAACGCAGCACAACGTCCAGATTTCCAGCGTGGGGCGTCGCGGGGGGTGGGTCATCAGTAGCAAACTGTTGTGCGAATAGTTCCAAGGCAGCAGAACGCGCCGAAATCTAGATGACACGAAAGTGATGTCTAGTAAGTTGCCACCCAGCAAATAACGGCATGGGGCGTCGCGGGGGGTGGGTCATCAGTAGCAAACTGTTGCGCGAATAGTTCCAAGGCAGCAGAACGATGGCACCAAGGTGATGTCCAGTAAGTTGCCGCACTGGTTTTGGTATCCTACAATGCTGCTCCGAATAACGGCGTGGAGCGCCCCGGGGGAGGCGGCGTGAACGGGCCTCTCCAGGTGGAGTGTCATCTGTTGTAGTGGGGCGCCCCTTTACCGTTTCAGTTGCCATTCCGTCCGTTTTTGGTCCACTGTGTCAAAAGCCGCAATTCAGCTGAGTTGCGCCCACTCTTGCGGTGCAGCGATAGGCGGCTGTCACAGGACTCTCAAAATGGCGGCAGGCTGTTTCCTTTTTGGGCCTGGTCCACTGAAATGGCCCTGGGACACCTTGGAAATCGGACGCTTGTCTGCTAGGTCTTGGACCCCATTCTCGAAAGCGTCCCCTCCGCCTTGAGAATTCATCAAAAGTTTTGGGGGCTCCGACTCCTGCAGGCTTCTTGTGGGGAGCGGCTGCCATGATTGCTCGCGGAATGACCACGACGGAGCTACGAGATGGTGGTGCTCTCATGCTGACGCCAGTTTCAGTCTGAAACATCCAGAAACAAGGTGGGGCTTTCATCGTTTGGGAAAAAAAAAAAAGTTTTCATCCTATGAAAAGTGTTGTTTTTAGGTCACATGATCATGCCTTCCATCATTAGGAAACAAAAAGTAAAATGAACCAATGAAAAGTTTTATAAACAAGTCACATGACCTGTTATGCGGCATAGGGTATAAAATGCGGAGAAAATACGTTGGCACGTGAGGCGGCGTCAGTAGCGGACCGATGTGCGAATAGGCCGAAGGCAACACAACGCGCCAAGATCCGGATGGCACCGAGGTGGTGTCCAGCAAGTTGCAGCACTGGTGTGGCCATCCTACAATGCTGAAAGTCGGCGTGGGGCGCCCCGTTGGCCTGTGAGTTTGCGTCAGTAGCGGACCGATGTGCGAATAGGCCGAAGGCAGCACAACGCGCCAAGATCCGGATGGCACCGAGGTGGTGTCTAGTAAGTTGCCGCACTGGTGTGGCCATCCAACAATGCTGAAAGTCGGCGTGGGGCGCCCCGTTGGCCTGTGAGTTTGCGTCAGTAGCGGACCGATGTGCGAATAGGCCGAAGGCAGCACAACGCGCCAAGATCCGGATGGCACCGAGGTGGTGTCTAGTAAGTTGCCGCACTGGTGTGGCCATCCTACAATGCTGAAAGTCGGCGTGGGGCGCCCCGTTGGCCTGTGAGATGGCGTCAGTAGCGGACCGATGTGTGAATGGGGCCGAAGGCAGCGCAACAATATTTTCTACTATATTTCCGGAGTAGAAGACACCACAAGGCGCTGAGATGCCAAGATCCGGATGGCACCGAGGTGGTGTCTAGCAAGTTGTGGCACTGGTGTGGCCATCGTACAATGGTAAAAGTCGGCGTGGGGCGCCCTGTTGGCCTGTGAGATGGTGTCAGTAGCGGACTGATGTGTGAATGGGGCCAAAGGCAGCGCAACAATATTTTCTACTATATTTTCGGAGTAGAAGACACCACAAGGTGCTGAGATGCCAAGATCCGGATGGCACCGAGGTGATGTGTAAGTTGCGGACCGATGTGCGAATGGGGCCAAAGGCAGCTCAACAAAATTTTCTGAAGAGAATACACCACAAGGCGCTGAGATGCCAAGATCCGGATGGCACCGAGGTGATGTCTAAGTTGCGGACCGATGTGCGAATGGGGCCAAAGGTAGCGTAACAAAATTTTCTGTATGGAAGATACCACTAGGCGTTGAGATGCCAAGATTCGGATGGCACCGAGGTGATGTCTAGCAAGTTGTGCCACTGGTGTGGCCATCGTACAATGGTAAAAGTCGGCGTGGGGCGCCCTATTGGCCTGTGAGATGGTGTCAGTAGCGGACTGATGTGCGAATGGGGCCAAAGGCAGCGCAACAATATTTTCTGACTGACACCACAAGGCGCTGAGATGCCAAGATCCGGATGGCATCGAGGTGATGTCTAAGTTGCGGACTGATGTGCGAATGGGGCCAAAGGCAGCGTAACAATATTTTCTGTATGGAAGATACCACTAGGCGTTGAGATGCCAAGATTCGGATGGCACCGAGGTGATGTCTAGCAAGTTGGTGTGGTCATCCTACAATGCTGAAACTCGGCGTTGGTCACCCCATTAGCCTGTGAGATGGCGTCAGTAGCGGACCGATGTGCGAATAGGCCGAAGGCAGCACAACGCGCCAAGATCCGGATGTCACCGTGGTGGTTTCATAGTTGAGAGGCACTTCATCTGCAGTGGGGCGCCGAGATCCGGATGGCACCGAGGTGATGTCTAGCAAGTTGCTGTACTTGTGTGGTCATCCTACAATGCTGAAACTCGGCGTGGGTCGCCCCATTAGCCTGTGAGATAGCTGTTCTTTGGATTTGGGCCTGGTCCACTAAAATGGCCCTGGGACACCTAAGAACTCGAACGCTCGATTTTTTTTTCCTTTCCTGTACATGCAAAAAAAGGTAAATGCCCGGTATGTTACACGCTTCATCTGCCACGATGAACTCTCCAGAGGAACCGAAAAAATATATAGTTGTGGTAACTATACCATGCATCGTCATATGGAGAGGTGGCACCAATTAATTATAGTGCTGCATAAAAGAGAGATTTGGAGGAGAACCCCTGACCTGCTAGTACATTCATTAAAGAAGTGGCACTGAGAGCTTCAGAGGCAAGGGAAACGGTCCCAAATATTTAGAAGAACTTTGGAAAGAATAAAATGACATGTTTAGATTGTGGTAAATTAATTTCATGTGGGCAGATGAGTGTTACTCTAATAAATACAGCATATGAACATCATCATAGTCGATGGTTGGTAGAGACATTTTGACTATATCCTGGACCTGCCCGTCCTTGCCCAAAATGGCGCCGGAATAAATGGGACTCGTAACTCCTTGTTGTGTACTGGTTGCTCAACCTTGATATCACGAGATACGTATGCAGTTTTGAAGCACATGGCAGGCGGGGACGAGAATTGATTGAATATTTCGACATCCCTATTGATATTAAGTTCTGATGTGTTATTGATTACTGTACTGTTGAAAATTCGAATTAACGTCACCCATGGTACTTGCCCGCAAATGTATATCTAGATAATTTTATTGTAACTGGCCCTGTCGTATTTTAATTATAAAATGTACGTCCACCGATTCCGTAGCTGTTAGACACCTTAGTTTTTGCAACCTAATGGCCCGCCCGTTACGTTCCTCTACAGTGTAAATGTCTATTCATCATATACGATTACAGTTTGCTCCGTGGCAGGCCCACGTGGTTATAGGCTCGTATTTGTATAATGAAATTTTCACAATAAAGGTTTTTAAAAGAAAACATGGTAGTAGTGTATACATTGGTAAAGTTTTTAATAATAGTCACTGTTTTAGAATCAGTAAAAGGCAAGTGAAATAAAGCAGACCAATTACATGAAGGGTAAAAGGTATAATACGAAGGAACGCAGTAAAGATAAATGGTCAAGGGCTGTTGTGTTTTCTATTCCTGCAACATAAAGTGATCGATAAGAATCTCATATTCAGGCGTATCGGCGACTAAGACAGCAGGTCGACCCTCTTTTGCTCAACGGCTCCGTCATGGGACGAAGAAACGCTCTTTTTCTCAAAAAAAGAATATATTTTACTTGCAGGACAGTTGTAAAATTTCCGGGAAAGTACATTAGCCTGGAACATTATAACATATATTTAAGAGAAAATAATGTTCGGAAGTAATTAAAAGCGTAATTTTTAGGTGATATGACCAAGGCTTTCATCATTAGAATAAGAAAAGTAAAATGAACCAATGAAAAGTTTTATTAACAAGTCACATGACTTGTTATGCTTACGTTACGCGCTGCGCGCCCCGGATGACTTCCGGATGCGCTAACGCGGCGCGTCATATGACGCATTACGCGACAACGCAGGTCCAGAATATAGTCAAAATGTCTCCACCAACCAGCGGTCGAAACACAACCCCTTTCAGCAGGCTAAATAGTTCTGTTAAATGACAACAGAAGGGACAGGCAACAAGAACCATCAGTCAAAGAGGGGAGGGCTAGTTCTTCTCTACCGGGTTACATTGGGGCGCTACCGGAACTGATCGAATTGGTAGTCTACAGTGTTTCTGGATGTTTCAGACCGAAGCTGGGGTTAGCATGAGAGCAGCACCATTTCGTAGCTCCGTTGTGGCCATTCCGCAACCAATCATGGCAGCCGCTCTTTATCGTTATTTTGGGCGGGGTGGGTGGCGGAGCCGAGCTGTTTTGCAGCCATCATTGTGTGGAGTTCAGTTCATCTCACTAGTTTTGTATTTGTCATGAGGGGTTGTTCCTAATGTTTCTATTTTAGCGAGGTCAAAAAGAGATCCCATTAGTGGCCTACTGATTTTGCTCGATTCCTTTTCTTTTTTTTTACACGATTTTTCGTTATCTGCAAAGACTAAACAGAGTATTGCGACTCTGTGTTTGTTTGTAAATAGAGAATGAACCAAAGAGAACTAATTCTAAAACAGTAAATACTTGGATAACAATCAATCAAATGGAGAGAGAAGCAGGCACGACGGATTACAACGGGGGCAAAGGCCTGCGTTAACTACCTTTCACTATCTGCAAAGAGAGAGTACTCCTAATAGAAATGAGGGGGGGGGGGCACCATTCAAAGCAGATCAGTGTGCATAAACACGAAAATGTTTTCACTTACCACGTACTTGACATTCGACAGCTTATGATATTTGCTATTAAAAAACCATTGAAATTCACTTAAAAAACCATAGGTTATAGACCATATATAGTTAGGAATTAGCATTTACAAAACCTTGAAAATTCACTGAAAAAACCATAGGTTATAGACCATATATAGTTAGGAATTAGCATTTAAAAAACCTTATTTTACTCACACAAAACCATTGAAATTCCATATATAGTTAGTTGCACTAACTATATATTGCGCACCCGCAATCCACTGCTGATCATGTCACATATTACATCATTCATGACATGGTCAGTGACATCACTGATGACATCACTGATGACATCTCAAATGACATCACTGATGACATCACTGATGACATCTCATTTGACATCAATGACCACATCACTGATGATATCATTCATGTGACAATACAATGCATCTCCTCACATTTTAATATAACCTCTGTTTCACCCAGTGTTAAATACAGAGTATAATTTTTGAAACCATTGACACACCAATACTAGTTACTACATACGTACTCACTGATTCCTACGTCTACACACACATTCACTCATTCACCCATACAATCATTCATACATACAATCACTCATCTTTACAACACTATCATATGCACTCATACACCTATACAGACACTCACACTCTGCCACTCATCCATGGAGTTACTCACACACCTAGTCAGTCCTGTAAAGAATCAATCACACTTCCATTTTCTTGTCTATACAGTTAAACATAGAGCACCTTACATTTTCAAACATATAGTAACACATACTTACTTTCTTATACAATCATTGATACAAGTACACATTGATCTGCACAGAGTCACACACCTCCCAGCCAGCCACACACACACTCAGTCTCCCATACAAATACTTGGACAATCAATCAATAACCCATATAGTTAATCATATAGCTACTGATCAACACATGCAGTAGTTTACAGAACAACAGACATAATGATGCACAAATTAAGACAGTTTAGTCACTAACCCATGCACTCAGTGAGACACATTTAATCACTCACTCATACATTCAGTCATGCACCTACTAAATCCTTCGTCCAGACAGTTATACATCTACTCATTCTTCAATATCTAAAACATATTTAAACTTTACAGAAACACACAGTCACTGGATGATGTCATCAGTGATGTCATCAGTGATGTCATTTGAGATGTCATCAGTGATGTCATCAGTGATGTCACTGACCATGTCATGAATGATGTAATATGTGACATGATCAGCAGTGGATTGCGGGTGCGCAATATATAGTTAGTGCAACTAACTATATATGGAATTTCAATGGTTTTGTGTGAGTAAAATAAGGTTTTTTAAATGCTAATTCCTAACTATATATGGTCTATAACCTATGGTTTTTTCAGTGAATATATATATATATATATATATATATATATATATATTCACAGAAAAAACCATAGGTTATAGATTATATATAGTTAGGAATTAGCATTTACAAAACCTTGAAAATTCACTGAAAAAACCATAGGTTATAGACCATATATAGTTAGGAATTAGCATTTAAAAAACCTTATTTTACTCACACAAAACCATTGAAATTCCATATATAGTTAGTTGCACTAACTATATATCGCGCACCCGCAATCCACTGCTGATGATGTCACATATTACATCATTCATGACATGGTCTGTGACATCACTGATGACATCTCAAATGACATCACTGATGACATCACTGATGACATCTCAAATGACATCACTGATAACATCTCAAATGACATCACTGATGACATCACTGATGACATCTCAAATGACATCACTGATGACATCACTGATGACATCATCCAGTGACTGTGTGTTTCTGTAAAGTTTAAATATGTCTTAAATATTGAAGAATGAGTGGATGTATAAGTGTCTGGACGAAGGATTTAGTAGGTGCATGACTGACTGTATGAGTGAGTGATTAAATGTGTCTCACTGAGTGCACGGGTTAGTGACTAAACTGTCTTAATTTGTGCATCATTATGTTTGTTGTTCTGTAAACTGCTGCATGTGTTGATCAGTAACTATATGAGTAAGTATATGGGTTATTGATTGGTTGCTCAAGTATTTGTATGGGAGACTGAGTGTGTGTGTGGGTGCCTGGGAGGTGTATGACTCTGTGCATAGATGTGTGAGCAGTTGATTCACTAGATGTATAGGTTCAAAAGTGCATGTGGAAACAGCTGTATGGGTGGTTGACTGTGTGCATGAGTGCATTGGTGAGTGAATGGATATCTCAGTGCTACATGTCAAAGTAAGTACATATGTAAAACACAGTACATGTGAGAGTTGGCATATATAAATAACTGTGCATGAGAGCCACTGAATGTGTGAGTACCTGTATGGATCATTGTGAACTTGTATCAGGGATTGTATAAGAGAGTAAATATGTGTTAGTATATGCTTGAATAAGTAAGGTGTGTATAACTGTATAGTTGAGGAAATGGAGGTGAGATTGTTTCTTTGCATGACTGACTAGGTGTGTGAGTAGCTCCATGGATGAGTGACAGTGTGTGAGTTTCTGTATACACTGAGTGTATCTAAGGTTATATTAGAGTCTGAAGAGGTTTATCGTATTAGCACAAGAATAATGTCAAATGAGATGTCATCAGTGATGTCATCAGTGATGTCATTTGAGATGTCATCAGTGATGTCATCAGTGATGTCACTGACCATGTCATGAATGATGTAATATGTGACATCATCAGCAGTGGATTGCGGGTGCGCGATATATAGTTAGTGCAACTAACTATATATGGAATTTCAATGGTTTTGTGTGAGTAAAATAAGGTTTTTTAAATGCTAATTCCTAACTATATATGGTCTATAACCTATGGTTTTTTCAGTGAATTTTCAAGGTTTTGTAAATGCTAATTCCTAACTATATATAATCTATAACCTATGGTTTTTTCAGTGAATTTCAATGGTTTTTTAATAGCAAATATCTGTAGCTGTAAAATGTATTCTTCTTTAAATCCCAAAATATATTTTATATGTTTATGAATAACTTTTTTTTAAAACATTTTTTTTTCTTCGTTCCCGCTTCGCGAATCGGGAAGCTTCCCGTTAGCTGACCTTGATGCCGCGAAATAGACCGCGAGCCGGTAAACGTTTCTTTACCGCAACTGCCGCGTTAGAAAACAACATCGTGACGCCTCCCGTCCGCATGACGTTTCGCGTTCTCGCGTGATACGTCATATGGCGTACTACGTTAGCGAACTGGTACACTTACCGAGTCGCAAAGCACAGGTTTCTGGAAGCAAACCGGGAGGCCCATCAAAGCGTGTAACGTAAACACAGCAGATCATGTGACTTGGTAATAACACTTTTCATTGGTTCATTTCACTTTTGGTTTCCTAATGATGTAAGACTAGGTCATATAATCTAAAATGAACACTTTTCATTGGTTGAGAACTATTGTTTTTCCCAAATGATGAAAATCCCTCTTTCTTTCCTCACTCTGACTTTCATCATTGTGAGAGAAAGACCCTTTGTTACCAGTGAGCAATGGCTTCTTTAGTAGCTTCAGCTGGTGCTTCCCCACCACCTCCACCACATCCAAGGAAGAGTGGACCGATGTGTGAATGTGTTCACTGTATGCAACAACTTTGACACTTACAGAAGCCTCACCTTCTCCATGCCTCCTACACAGTTCTACATGTACATCATAAATGCA
This sequence comes from Lissotriton helveticus, assembly GCF_964261635.1. NCBI lineage: Eukaryota > Metazoa > Chordata > Amphibia > Caudata > Salamandridae > Lissotriton > Lissotriton helveticus. The sequence goes on along the minus strand of NC_136071.1, from coordinate 876,822,935 downwards.
AACAGAACAGAATTAATTATACATGTTAAATGGTTTATTTTTGCTGTTCTCAGAATGTATCAAATTTCACTAAAAACAGTGACTTGAAGGTATTCATCATATAACAGCGGGGAAAAAAAAACACAATCAAAATTATTGTGTTTAAAAAACCCATACAACATAAAGCAGAATTCAGAACTCCTTAAAGTTAACTTACTTTCCATGACGGCCAAGGATGTCCTATGAACAGCTTACACTCTGTTGTGCTGTTATTACTTTCAACCAGCCACTTTCTGAAAGAAAACCTCCATCGTTTTCAAAAACATGTTACATACAATAAATGACTTCTTGCTCTCTACCACAAGTTTCCACAAGGCCAAATCTTCTCAGACCCATTTATAACTCTTGGATTTCTTGTAAGCCAATCCCGTCTTTTCGCATTTCCGCAACTTTCAGAATTAAAATGTTGAAGATCATTTACACAATCCTGGACTAGTAATATCTTCCCCTTCTTGCTCAATCATGTTCTACATTTCCTATCACACTGATACTGCTTACTATGAAGCAGACTTACACTACCTTTATGACTAGTACAATTATTTAATTCTCTACATCACTTTTAATCACAAAGCAATGTAAAACAGTAGACAGCATTGCAGACTTACATTCCCTCTACTCCATGTTTTGATTGGCTGCTTCAATTAGCTTATAAAAAGAAATAGTTTTTCTGAACTCATTCAAAGTGCACGTATTTCTCCATCACGTCCAGTGTTATGGTAAGAAGTTATGTCTCTGTACTACACTTATCCTCAAGGCCAAATAGTGTAGGAGCCATGAGAACTTCTTGAAATTCCTCAGAGCACATCCCGAGATTCTTTCCCTAAAATTTTGGTTTTAAAAACACCAGGTAAGAGTTTTTAAGGTCATATGGCAATTTTTTTTTGAAAATTAAAACAGAATCATTGCAGAATGACCAGCCATTTCTACACTTTAAATAAGCTGTATAATGTCCTGATGTTATTGAAGGACCATCATGATATATAATTGCTACAGTTACAAAAGTCCTTCCTGATATTGACAACTGTGAAGCCACAAAATTTTTAATTAAAGTTGTCAATTTTGTTCCATCAGGCCTACATCGTTGGAACATTAAAATGACATACTGGCCATATGTTCGTATAAATAATGTGGACATCATTTCAGATTTACATTGGCTACACTCCATGTTGTGATCAGCTGCTTTTACTAGCTTATTAAAAGAGACTGATTTACTGTCTGGCAAAGTTAAATATATAAATCTTTCTGAGTCTACACTAGTAGTACTTGATACCCTACAGTTCTCGCAGTCATGCTGCCATTGATAAGAAAGCCCAAACAGGTGATCTACATCTACACCTTCATCATGCAATACATCAAGCATATACATTAAAAACTCCTGACAATCTTGCTGACTATTTTGAGAGAATTGTGTTTGGCCTGAACATCTGTCTAACAGATTTCGAATTTCAGACACACTTTCTATGTTTGTTCTATCAGTGCTACATTTCTCTAACACAGAATTTAACAAACTGCAAAATCTTTGATCAGAATTGACCACAATCTCTTCTTTTACATTTTCTAGAGAAAACAAAACATTAACCACTACATTAGCATAGCAGTTGACACCAGAACTGTTTTCAAATTGAAAACCAACAACATCTTCAACATAATCCTTTTTGTTTCTGCTTATAATTTCAGGTTCATCGACTTTTCGTCTTTTTGCTACAACCTCCCCAGTATTGGTCACATTTCTTCGTTTCCGGCCTACCACACGTTTCTCAAACAAAGGATACTGAGGCAAATGTGGCGCATACTCTCTTCTCAACCTATTGTATTCCTTAACACAATCTAGATCCGCACAAATGTTTGTGACATCACACTCAATCAAGTACAATCCCGATAAAGTCCTAACTCGTGACAATGCCACATATGCCATACCCTCCTTGAACACAGAACTGCCAATATTCACCAATGCACAGTCTACACTTAAACCTTGCGATTTATAGATTGTCACCGCATATGCCAAGCAAACAGGAAACTGCTTACGACGAACATATAAGTCTTTTACAAGCAAAAATCTAGCAGAACAACGAGCAATTAGCTGTACTTCCTCAATGCCATCAAATTTAATTTTTAAAAATTCAATTCCATCTCTATTTCTGTATTTCACAAAATCAACAACATTACCCATTGATCCATTTACCAGACCTCTTTCAACATGTAAATTCCTTCTTAAAATTATACGGCAGTTCAAGCACACATTCAGAGTCTTTTCAAAACCCGCAGTTTTAGATATACTCTTCTCTAATGAATCCAATTTTGTTTTCAGATTCTCAGACAAAATAATTGTTGATCCCATATGCTCTACTCTGTCAATAGCTTCCAGTTTCACAATCTCTTGCTTTTCTAAATGCAACATTTTGTTGTTGAATTTGGCACATTCTGCAAGAGTTGGCATCAAACATATTCCAGATTTTTTCTCAGTAACTTTCTGAAAAATATTCTCAGGCACAACATCTTCGTCTGGATATAAATTTGTCAGTAATTGTGCATGTAAAGCTTCTTTCCCATGCTCGGTCACTTTCCCAATTCTAACATCTTGTAGAATAGTCTTGTAAACTTCATCCTTTGCCTGACGCATATTTTCATGCAGTTCAGCATAATTGAAGTTTAACCATATATTGACGTTGCCAATGCTCCCTAAGCACTTCCTGGTATCTTCATGCGTGAGCATTTTGAACACAGGTTGCCCTTTCACTGGTGTCAGCTGCAGAAGATCTCCGAAAACAATGATGTGTTTGCCACCAAATAACACATCATACTCTGTTTTGAGAACTTCTTGCATTCTCAAATGCACAAAGACAAGCATGACATTGGAAACCATGCTTACTTTATCAATGATAAGAAGTTTCATTTTCCTCAAGACTCTTGAAACTTCAAAACAAGCATCTCCAGATAGCTTGTGATATTCTAATTTGTTGTCATGCTCCACTGGCAGCATCAGTAAACGATGTAAAGTAATCCCTTTAATGTTATGTGCTGCCAGTCCAGTTGGAGCGGTGACAACACAAGACAGCGATGACTCTGTCCTTTCCTGCAAATAACACGAAATTGCTTTAATAAGGAAACTTTTTCCAGTTCCCGCTTCTCCACTCACATACAGTCGGACAGGCTTCAACGACGTACATGAGCACTCTTTCTTGTCATGACGTAATCCATGATCAATTTGCATGGTAAGTTCGTCATATATTTTCCTCTGCTCAACGTTGAGTTGTCTTTCCAACTCTTCTAAGTTAACCGCATCCTCCTGAGCATGTGCCATGGCTCTTTCCACTTCATTCATAGCAGTGGCAGCTTCATTTTCGATAAGAGGTCCTCCTAGTGGATCCTGACTCAATGAAGCAGAACTCTGACTGTCCTGAGAACTGTCTCTGGCAATCTCGGCTGCAATCGTTGCTTCCTGCTCAATTTCCACATTCAACATTTCTACATATTTAGGAAAAGCAGGACATTCTATGGTCTCCTTGGCAGCATTGAATGAGTCTTCGTAACAAAGGAAATCTCCAAGCAGTTCCACTTCTGCACGCCAAGGCTTAAAAAGTTGCAAAAGTGCTAAATAGAAAAACTCCTTTTTTTCAGGAGATTCGCCACTCAATTTTCGATGGTTTATCAAGTGGCATTTTCTTTGCTTGACCAGACATCCCTCACTTCCTATTACAGCATACACTCCTTTCTCAGTATCTTCTTTGATGTTCCTCTTGAATATGTAATTTTGCAGAACCTCATACAGACAAACATTCTCGAGATGACTGCTTCGATTTGGATAATATGTATCCAACATGTTGCTCTTCAAAATGTCGGTACTGTTTGGCTCCTTTTCCGCCAAATACTCAATTTCCCGCACAGGTTTCAGAACTTGATTACGCGTTGCAGCAAGACCAACACTCGCCCAAACGATACTCCTGGACTTGGCATAGAGACTTGCTGAAGACAACCGATCAGAACATTCGTAAGCTCCGATTTCTCGATGCGACAACATCTTCAGACTGAAACTGTACAACTTCTTGCTGAGGCTCTTTTCATGGGAAATGTCCTCCCACATATCCTTCAATTCTGTCTTCTCTTTTTTGGTGATGTAAGATGTCACATACCGAGCCACAGCCATACAGTTATCAGCCACAAACTGTATATCCATGTTAGCATTCCACATGGACAAAATCACCGGGTTGTAGTCGTTGATGTACTTAGACTCTTCGTTCCTCTTCAAATTGTATGTGTTTTTAGGTGATTTCTTCATCACATTATGTCGCAGCGAAGACATCAAACTGTTCACTCTTCCTTTAGAAATCACCGGTCGTGGAAAGCCGAAACGACATTTGGTGTAGAACTTGTCTTTGTTCCGGAATTTACGACGACAGTACTTTCCACATCGATGGCTTTGGAAACGTAGAACTTTTTCTCTTAGGCTTTTTGTCTCCTTTGCGTTTGGAACAGCACACGTAGAATACTGTTCTATGAAACTCATCACTGAGTCTTCTGCATCCGTTCCAAATTTAGGTGCATCCTTGATCCACAGCAACATATGTATATGAGGAGCACCTCTTGCTTGGTACTCCTTCCTCCAGAAGAAATCCAACACCTCTCCAAGAGGTGGATTCTTCTTATTCATGATGAAAGACATCATACCTTCAAATCTATGATTGAAGTACCTACATACATTGACTGGATCCAAAGAGCACAGTTCTCCGGGTGTCTTGAATTCGATGTTTTCTACGTTAGCATTTGCCTCTCGTAGAAATTCAAGTAAGTCTTCCCAGCCATACTCAGCACAGCTCAAAGTGAGGAACCATGTGGGAGTTCCTAAGTTCCTCAGCATACATTTTAAATCACCATGACGACGGTACCAGTACTCATTAGTACCACGCTGACACGCCATGAGATTAATCAGGTGAGAATCCAAAATACTGTCTTGGACATTGACTTTATCCATAAAGTCACTTGCCGAGATGTTTTGCATGTGTATACCACTTTTCAAGATGTGGTTCACTGCATATGACAGTCCAGACAGATCGCTTTCAAACAGGAGATGAAACAAATAAGGAATGCATTGTCGAAACCTAGGATCTCCTGCATACAATCACAAAGTCCGGTATTCAGAAGCAGGAATTTGATGAGGTCGCTCATCATTTCTTCCTCCCTGACCTGTTGGAAAAAGCTGTGGGAAACACCGAGCTTCCAAACTTTCCTCCCAAACACTAATGGGACTCCCTTTCGCTTGTTTCATTTGAAACAACTCAATAGCATTCCCCATGACTTCCTTGGAATGCAAAGGATGAACACTATAATGTTCATATATTTCTTCACTAGTACAGGGTTCTACTTTCTCAATTTGACCAGCACACAAATCGCTATCCTCTTCCTCACTTACTTCCTCTTCTGCAACATATACATTTTTATAGTATTTATTATTTTTTTTCAAATACAATGTTGCCCTTTTCACTTTCCTAACATCTACTAAATCTTGCCATATTTTCTTATTCTTTGTCGGAACCCCATTAACTAAGATAACAAGAGGTTCCTCTTCCACTTTTTCTACTCCAATTGTGTTAATGTTTTTCTTCAAATCTAGAGGCAAATAAACAACTCTTCCCTTTAATCCTCTCTGTAAATCTGATGGAGGCAATTTCCCTGTCTTTGGCTCCATTCTTACAATAGCCTGAAAGGGATGGATACTTTGAATCAAAATAGATTCATAAGTATTTAAATCCTTCAATTCAGAAGGAATCTCAACCAATTCCAGATTATTATGAACTGCTCTAGCAGGCATCTGGTTTTGATTTAATTTGTTACAACAATAAGTACACACACGTTGATCCAATCCCAAATCAAAACAATTTTCTACCATCAAGTATGTTGTAAAATCCTTCCATTCACTATTATTTTCCCTTTCACTTTTTCCATATAAATCCACTAACTTAGTCTGATTCTTATAATAAGTGCGTCGACAACACACACAAGTGAAATTTGGCCTCTCACTTGATTTCACCTCAAACGTCGCAATTTCCCTCTGGAAATTATCTGTACTGGAAACCTGTACACTATCTTCCACATTACTCTCTTCTTCTTGGTCAATTTCAACATTCTCCTCTTTACTTCCAAAGTAACAAAACTCAATTTCTTCACATATATTCTTCACATCTATTTCAGAACCATGCAAAAGAGCAGCACATAATTGTTTAAGCATAATTGCTGGACTCTTAGCATAATACAACATTCTAACTAATTTCCTCACTTTATTATGATGCACTGCTAGCATCCTGAAATGATGAAAAACACTCTGGCATACTCTCCTGGAAAGACAAGCCAGTGAATGACCATGCAAACCTATCACTTCTCTCACTCTGCAAGGATCTAATTCTTGCAACAACTTCATTTTCTGCTTCAAACTTTTCTTATTAAATGACCGTATAAAATCACAAAGCAAATTGATGGAATCCTGTCGTACACTGCAAATACTACTACACTTCCAGGTGTACACAGGACCCTTAGGACGTCTCCCTAAAACCTCATTACCTAACACCTCTTCTATCTCTGTTCTCACAACTTTTTCTTTTTCAACTGGACAACCATCTTTCACTTCATAAGCTCGACCACTGGTGTCAACTGCATGCACCAAATCATTATCCTGGAAATAACTCTCCTCATTAAAAAATGCCTCAGAGCTTGAACTATGCATCCATTCTCCAGAAAAAACTTCACAAAAATTACTACGATTAACTATTCTCTTCCATCTACTATTTCTTTTGAAATCATAAATTACCTTGTTTAGCTTCCTAATTCTATTGATTGTCAAAATAAATAACTTACGTTTAATTTCAAATGCCTGATCAATAACTTTCTCAACTATTTTTTTTCTCTTATAAAAAACCACTTTCTGCTGACCTTTCTTAATATTTTTTAACAAATTCCCAATTATCCTGTTGCGGAACATTCGTTTACGAATATCCCTAAACTGTTGTTTCCTTCTACTTTCATGCATAGAGTTATCTCTTACTCTAGCAGTAACATTTCTCATTGGCCTTTCCTTACCATTTGAATTCTTTCTCCTTTTCTGGACTGAAACATTTTCTGTAGTAATATTTTTTTTACTACACATATTTCTTATGACTGTTTTTGGACTCTTACCCGGTGCTTTCTTGGTGACTTGACAAATCTTTTTGTTAGAGGACTGCTGCATTATTCCATGGTCCTGCTGTCTTTGACGTTTTGCAGCCTTTCTTACTCTTTCTTTGCTAGGCATCCTAAAATCTTGAAATAATCTGCAGTTGAATCTGTGGTAAAATATAATAAAAAATGTTATTAACCACTATTACCCAACAGTAAATTAATAACAGTCATCAAAAACTTAACACACTACTTAAGTATATAATATACTGAAGCCTATCTCCAATTTTTCACTGAACAGGACTCATCTCTTCTTAACCTTGGATAAACCTCACCTACTCTGTGTCCCCTGCACATAATTAAATGTAAAGGGGCAGATTTATATTAACTAGCACATCCCCAGGGATGCACCAGTTAACGTGCACCGCTGCTCTGCCACCCACGGTGTGCCGCATTTACAATCAGATAGGACAAAGCTACATCAAAACCCTGCGCCTGCTTGAAGCAGGCATAGATCTTGACGCAGGTAGGCTGAAAGCTAAAGCAACAACTAAGTGTCGTGTGCAGCAGTTACAAAAAAGGAAAAATGGCGTTTAAACCAGTAATGAGACCATGCTAACGTAACACAGAGTAAAAATATCCAGGATCTACATCAGTTTGGGGTTCACGAACCTGGCAGGTACAAGGCACTGAGGCTTTCCACCGTGCATGTCTCATCCCAAATCATATGTTGTTTGTGAATGAAACAATTTCCCAGACCAAATGCTTTGGATTGGCTACTTCTAAAAAATTAAACACCCCTACTATCCCGGAGTTAGAGGAATATGATGGTTGGAGTAATTTTACTCGTTGTCCATTAAAGATTTACAGGCCCTACTCCGTAATTCTTCCTTTAACATTTCCAGTATAAATCCAAAAGGTTGACTGCTTTGGCAACGTGCCTTATCCACGGTTTAATAACGCTGCCTTTTGCTTTATATAAGTTTTCAAATTGTATGAAATATATACCAATAGGTCGTTATTAACCTTTAGGTAGTGGTTTTCTTCATGAGGTCTGGTCGCTTCCATACACATACAGATTTTCAAAGATGATCAAGAACTTTATCTGAATGGAGAGGAATGCACTGAGACGCCAGATCATTCACTAATGTGTAGGCACATACAGTTACACGGTTCATGCAACAAACACCGACCAAATATGGCTTGCGTGTTGCAAGGCACACCAGTTCCTGCTATCATCCCCACGTTCAAGTTCTTGGAAAATGGTAGTTATTTGATGCTCAATAATGAAGATTGTTCTGGGTTAATTAAAAGTATTCATTTTATCGTAACAGTAAATGAACGGGTTATTTGCTGCAGAAATGTTCTATTTCCTCCCACACATGAACATAGGGAGTTTTCAATCTGGCCACAAATACCAACCTTGGGAGCACATTTCAACGGCATGGCAAGAATAAGAGCTCTTTTGTCTCAGAGAGAGGTGGCCTTGAGTTCGGCCCGTGAAACTTTCGTGCTTCACACAGCGAACACCCGTACAGAGGTGCAGACCCTTTTAAATACAGATTCGCCTTTCCATTTCAGCAAGATGGTTCGGACTATCTCTAACGCGTCCTCCACAAAGGGCCTGGCGCACTTTTTTAAAGTTGTTACCAGTGGTCTCGTGACTTCATTTGAGAAAATCTTTGGAGTCATCCCTGCTTTCTTTCATTCTATTTTTTCCACTCTGCTTCGTGGATTCCCATTTTTACTTGCATTACCAGCGGACGCTCTTGTGCTTTTTTACATTTTTAAATATGGATGTCCCTCCTGTGCAAGCTCCCGCCCTGCAGCTGCTGACACTGTTCCGCAATCGCATGCTAGAATATTATGGCACAATGCCGTTGGCGATATTAAGCACGGCATATGGATTATCTTTTCGATTCTCCTACTTCACCTGTGTCCAGCCTGTATTTCACTGCCTGACCTGTGATTTCGATTGGGCCATTGATTTGTGTCTCTGCGGACCGGTTTCTCCTGACGTCGACTTTAATCAGCTGATGACTCCTATCATTACTCACGAGTTGGTTTGTCCTGGCGAAAGGATTATGGCTGTGGCATTGATGCATGGACTAATTGGTCCCTGGAATTTACTGGCGGCAACACAGTCTTTCTTGGAACAGAGCTTTCTTGAAAACCCACCGAGCTGTCCTCTGATGTTGATAGAGGATCCGGTGCTGGGAGAGCACTTATGTTCTTTTCCGCTTTTAAATTGGATGGCTGAACTCTTTTCGGATGAAGACGGTGACTTCCTATTGGAGGCTGTTGCAGCTTATTTTGCATACACAGTTATGTCATAGACCTTTTTCATGTTTGATATGCCGAGTACTAGCATTTTATTGACAATTCATTAACTTATTTGTCAAGTTTTTATTATTTAGCTTGCCTATTGGCTTAAGACTCGATAAAGTACTTGGCTGTTTTATTTTTCTTTAGCATTACATTTTCCTAGTTTTTAATGTTTTACCTTGCGGACCGTCCACATATAAAGTTGCAATCTGCTCTCATGAGATGGCACTTCTATTATCTTATTCAGTTCGTTTCCGGATCATGGGGAGGTGTCATCTAGGTCCTGGATATCTTTACACCGTGTTAAGTTAGCATGGACTCATTACCGGTTTAAACGCCATTTTTTCCTTTTTTGCAACTTCTGCACACGACACTTAGTTTTTGCTTTAGCTTTCAACCTAATAGTTCATCGTGATTTACATGAGAATAATATGTTATTGCTCTACTATCTGCTTTACTTCTTAAACTATATCTGTACAGCGAGTGCTGAAGTTTCAAGAACAACACGATACAGAATTGTTATGAGGTCTGATCTCCACGACTTCATACTCATAACATAAGTGCAGCTTCTCCCAATTCTGAGCATGAGGCGGGTTTTATATTGCTTTGCCGAACACACATACACAACACTTGATGCGGTTCACATGAAGAGAGAGCTGGTGTATGCTGATGTGATTCCTTCAAATCTAAGACACTAAAGTATCGGCACGCCCTAAACCAACACAAAGAGACCTTCTTAGCAAATAATATATTATGTGTATTAGGGAGGGTGAGATATAAGCAGCCGCGGGCCGTGGAGGGAGTTACGGTGGGGCAGGGAGGCGGGGAGGGGGAGGGGCAGGGTGGACCCTCTCCACCCTGCCCCTCCCCCTCCCCGCCTCCCTGCCCCACCGTAACTCCCTCCACGGCCCGCGGCTGCTTATAAGTGTTGCTAACTCTTATTCATTTACAGCATGTTAACATACTGTCACCATTCGCTTTTTATGTACTATTGACTATGCTGGTAATTTTGCTACTGATAATATGTGTACTTGTATAATCTAAGATACTACGCCTGAGAAGACGGCATTAGTAAATAAACATTTCAAATACACATGTGTTCTTCTTAACTCCATGTTCTGGTTTCTAAGAAATATATAACGACCGACTGTTCATGAGTTCCACGTATCCTGAGGTACTATAAGTTCATATTCTGGATTGTCTAAACATTGAGAGTTTGTTATATCCAATGTGACACTGTACCTAGCTTGCTAAGGGGTTTTGATTACTAAGGTGAGTTTTGGGACACCCTAATTCGCCGAGGTTCCAATCCTCTGTCCACAGTTCTGTGTCAGAACAGAAACCCTGCGACAGGGCCACCCCTCAGCCTTACTGGAGCTTCATCACACTTGCGATACAACTCCAGCAATGCGCCAACTTTACGGCACAAATACGTCACGCATCAGTGCTGTTTTTGCCCCATGATGCGCCGCATTGTAAATGCAGCACACCATAGGTGACGGAACAGCGGCACAGAATGACTAACACATCCCTGGTGATGCGCCAGTCATCATAAATCTATCCCTATGCTTCTTATCTTGTTAGAGATGAACCGCCATATGTATCATCAAAGTTTTTTGCATTTCCTAAATAGCGAACTTTAAGGAATAAATAGCGATTCTTTACCATTCCTAGTTTGCGATGACCTATTTGCTAATTACAAATTACCCATTCATTTCCATGCAGCAGGAGGCCCATAGGAATGAAGGTGCAATTTGCGATTAGCAATTACCTCATCGCAAATTACTAATTTTTCCGACGGTGCAGGGGTGTCTCAAGAACACCCTGCTGCACCCCTGAAAAAGAAATTTGGGGTCATATGGCGCACATAAATTTTGAAAACATTCCTTTACCTCAAAAACGATTTTCAACTCATAATTTGAAAACACTGCACATGGGGAAATGACTTAAAATGTCCTTAAGACACATAAAAGCATTTTTTGATTGCCTTTGCAGCATGTTTCAGTCACCTTTAACATGCCTATGTAACGGAAACATTCAAAATCTAAATTTGCCATGCACAGGTGGGAGCATATTTACAAGCAATTTGCTCCACAGACAAACTTCTTACATTGAAATGGGAAAAATAACATCAGAGACTCTCAATTACCTTATAAAGAAGCAGACACCATTATGTCCTTCTCATCAATATTAAAACCATTGCTTTTTCTCAAAAACGATTTACCAGTCATAATTTGAAAACACTCCACAGCTCCTATGCACATAAAAGCCCTGTCAGTACTAATACTTCACATTTTCTCCAATTACAATTTCTCAAAGAAACAAAATCTATTTGTGAAACACTTGAGACAAAGCAACATTTGAAAAACACAACTTTCTTCATAATTTTCTCCTTAAAGCACACTATTTTCTATCTAAATTAAAGAAATCTTTTCTCACCTTAGCAAATACTTTGAGTTTCAAAACAGTCTCAGAAACACACCAATTTGTCTTCAGCAGAGCAAAAGGTATGCACTCCAGAGTCTGCAGCTATCAAAAGCACAGAAATGCTGTAATTCCTCACACATATCTCTCATGTCACCCAATCAAAACTCTTCCCTCACTTTTTTTCAAAGCAAAACCCTTCCCCCCTCTGCCCCCTCTCTGCTTTTTCTGCATAGCAACCACCTCTTGCAAGACCTCTCACACAACAATGTTGCAATTGAACTCTGAACTCTCAGTGCACCTGCATATCCAGAGCATTCTTTCATTTAATGATTTTTTCTTCGCCACTCAAAATACATCTTTCAACGAACTCATCCATGCACACTAACTTTCTGTTTTCAGCAATCAAAATCCACCAATCACTCTTACTGCTTCATTAACACAGAAACTCCTCCGTTTTTTTCATTTTACACTCTCATTTTTTCAACTGCCATTTCATTGCCACACTTCATCTGACTGCAGCAGAACCTTCTCTCACCATGTTTTCTGTCTGGATTGTTGGACATAGTTACATCTATTGGGCTCAAAGGTACGCTGAAAACAGGAATTTACCTAACCTCAATTTACAAGATGTGGAAATTAAGTGGTTTGGCCACAGAGGATTAAAATGTCACCAATTGATACCATTGGTGAAAACCTTTATGCATTTGCCAAAACCTGACCTGTTAATTGTGCACTGTGGAGGTAATGATTTGGGCACTTTGACTGGGGTAGGTCTGGAAATGCTTTTAAAGGACACCTTTGAGCAATTGATGGCACTTTTTCCTCAGACTGCCTTGGTATATTCAAATATATGCCAAAGACAGAAATGGAGGTGGTCGAACCAATTTTGTCCACAAATTGAGAAATCGAGGAAGCATGTAAACAAATCTGTTTCAGCTTACATGAGAGACCATGGAATGGGCTCCCTGTACAACAATAACTTGCGTTACTACATGCAAGATATCTTCAGAGGAGATGGAGTTCACTTCTCAGATGAGGGCAACAGAGTTTTCACTCTGAATTTAAGACTGTGCATTGGTACCTACTTATAAGTACCTAAATGTACCATAAACCCAAAAGCTCTTCTCAGAGCTACCCTACATCTGATCACTCACAATTATTATTTTACTATAACTTTTTTCACTAATTTTCAAGAAAGTACGCTCCCCAGAACGCTTCCCGGTTCGCGAACCGGGCGCACTCCACGCAAAAAAACTAAAAAAACGGTATATTTTTTTTTTGCCCTGCGAGACCCTTTCAAAGCCTCCACATCAAACCTAGGGGGTCAGGGACGATCTACTATGCCCCCTTATGGTCATTTGCCCCTTCGCTTTGGCCTCCTCTTGTCTCTCGATCCTACCGAGAGACAAGATGGCGGCCGCTACGGACTGTTTGGAATGTTTACAGGCGCCGAAAAACCAATCAGCTTCGCAAACCTCCGTAACGCGAAAAGTACGCGAAGCGGAGCGCTGTTACAGATATATATCTTTTTTTGAACGTTAATTTCTCAAAATCCACTGGAGCACATATATTGAGACCTAGCAAAGGCACATCGGGCTACCAGTCCCTACAATTTTGCCAAGTTTCGTGCAAATCCATTCAGCCGTTCGATTATTATTATTTTATTTTTTTTTGCCCCGCGGGGCCCTTTTAAAACCTCCACATCAAACCTAGGGGGTCAGCGACAATGTACTATGCCCCCTTATGGTCATTTGCCCCTTCGCTTTGGCCTCCTCTTGTCTCTCGATCCTACCGAGAGACAAGATGGCGGCCGCTACGGACTGTTTGGAATGTTGACAGACGCCAGAGAACCAATCAGCTTCGCTTCACAAAGCTCCGTTGCGCGAAAAGTACGCGTCCTGGAGCGCTGCCCGGTCCGCTGTTACAGATATATATCTTTTTTTAAACGTTAATTTCTCAAAATCCACTGGAGCACATATATTGAGACCTACAAAAGGCACATCGGGCTACCAGTCCCTACAATTTTGCCAAGTTTCGTGCAAATCCATTCAGCCGTTCGGGCTAAAAGTGAGGCCAACCGCCCTATGGAAATGAACATGGGAAAAACGCGTTTTGGGACCCCCCTTTTTTCTCGGCCCCCCCTTGACGAACCCCCCCCAAAAGTTTCAGGGGCTGCTCAGAAACAAAATGTGCCATTTTCCTGAAAATTTCAGCCAATTCCGTCCACAAACGCCAAAGTTATTAGACATAGAATTTTCAAAAATCCAATAGAGAAAAAATCCTAACTATATATACCTACTGGCGACCGCCAGTAGGTAATATATATATATATATATATATATATATGAAACCAACAGTCCTGTTCCGACACTGGAAGTCGGAGTTCCTTCAGGTGCGGACCTCGCACAAACCTCTGTATTACGATACAGCCAATCCAAAAGAAAGTTCAAATCCTCAAGAGTGTAGAAGAATAATGATTTATTTTTCAAGAAAATGAGGGACAAATGTCCATCCGATGACGCGTTTCACTCCTCAAGGGAACTTGTTCACATAACGCGCTCAAAGGGAACAGACAATTTATAGTAAACATAATAGTGGGACTAATCGAGGAAGTGCACAATCACACAGTGAAAATAGCAAACATAAAAGACAGACCAATGCAAAACGTACGTTTGTGAAATACAAACAGACTCCATTGTTACATCACTATAAAAACCAAGAATTCATATATATATATGTGGAGCTTAATTGTTACAGCCCAACTTTTCCGAATCCTGGCAGCCTGTTCAAACATCCCACCACTAGGGATGCTGGTACTTGCAGTCCACCATCTTTCCCTCAATGAGGAGGATGCATTCAACATTCAAAAGGGACTGCAGCAAGGAGTCAGGAGGGGAGCACAGGCATCTGAAGAGGGACGAATCCTGAAACGCGTCATGCCTTACGAATCTCTGTTCACCTTTACCTTCCACTGCCTGCTGAGTTCCTCGTTGTCTTCCTGGTGGAGGCGACTGTTTCTTGATATTTTTTGCGAGGCCACAGCGCAATGGAGGTAATCCGCCCTAACGAGCCAAACACCTTTTGTGGCACACTGGAGGAGTATTGCGGTAGCGATTGTGTGCTTGGAGCGCTGTAAGCCACGGGAGGGCATATACTGGGCCCTGTTGGGACCGCGACTTCGCGGTGTAGCCCGGAGTGTTGCCACGGACATACCGTATTTGCCTGCAACGGAGGCTGCAGAAGGCGTTGGGCAGTGGGGGTTAATTGTTACAGCCCCAAGCGGAACTTTTCTGAATCCTGGCAGCCAGTTCAAACATCCCACCGCTAGTGATGCTGGCACTTGCAGTCCACCATCTTTCCCCCAATGAGGAGGATGCATTCAACATTCAAAAGGGACTGCAGCAAGGAGTCAGGAGGGGAGCACAGGCATCTGAAGAGGGATGAATCCCAAAACACGTCATGCCTTACGAATCTCTGTTCACAATTACCTTCCACTGCCTGCTGAGTTCCTCGTTGTCTTCCTGGTGGAGGCGACTGTTTCTTGATATTTTTTGCGAGACCACAGCGCAATGGAGGTAACCCGCCCTAACGAGCCAAGCACCTTTTGTGGCACACTGGAGGAGTATTGCGGTAGCAATGGTGTGCTTGGAGCACTGTAAGCCACGGGAGGGCATATACTGGGACCTGTTGGGACCGCGACATCGCGGTGTAGCCCGGAGTATTGCCACGGACTTACCGTATTTGCCCGCAACGGAGGCTGCAGAAGGCGTTGGGCAGTGGGGGTTAATTATTACAGCCCCAAGCGGAACTTTTCTGAATCCTGGCAGCCTGTTCAAACATCCCACCACTAGGGATGCTGGTACTTGCACTCCACCATCTTTCCCCCAATGAGGAGGATACATTTAACATTCAAAAGGGACTGCAGCAAGGAGTCAGGAGGGGAGCACAGTCATCTTTGTGACATACCATCACAAGAAAGTCTCCTAAAAATACCTACAACTTAAGAAGAAATGAAGAGTCGAAATACATAAGTGACTACAACCCAGTTATTTTGTCCTTGTGGAATGCTAACATAGATATTCAGTATGTTGCAGACAATTCCATTGCTGTTGCTCGATGTGTAACATCCTACATTACAAAATCAGAAAAGACGGAATTGAAAGAAATGTGGGAAGAGATTTCTCATGAGAAGACTCTAAGTAGGAAATTATACAGTTTCAGTTTGAAGATGTTATCCCATCGAGAAATGGGAGCATATGAATGCTCAGATCGGATATCATCTGCAAGTCTATACTCCAAATCTAGAAGAGTCATTTGGGTGAGTCTAGGTCTTGCAGCAATGAGAAATTGAGTACTGAAATCTGTACAAGAAATTGAATATTTAGCAGAAAAAGATCCAGAAAGTACAGATATTTTGAAAATGAATATGTTGGACACATATTACCCAAACAGAAGTCATCATCTTGAGAACATGTGTCCCTATCAAGTTCTGCAAAAGTACACTTTTGAACGGAATACTACAGAGAACATCAATGATGGAAAATAAGGAGTCATTGGTTCCGAAGGATGTTTGGTGAAACAAACGAAAGGAAATTTGATTAATCACAGAAAGCTGAGTTGCGACACTGCTGATAAAAGGGAATTTCACTATTTATCCCTTTTACAGCTGTTCAAACCATGGCATTCAGAACTGGAATTACTTGGAGATTTCCAGAGCTATAAATATTCCTTTAATGCTTGTAAAGATAGCATACAATGCAGTGCTTTTGTAAATTATGTGATAATGTTGAATGATGAAATTGATCAAGAAGCTACAATTGCAGCTGAGATTGCTAGAGACAGTTCTCAAGACAGTTGTGGTTCTGAAATTCTGGACCCTACTGTTGTTCCGGTATCGAGGTCCGATACCCGTGTCCCGAAACATCAACGTACCATGACGAATTTGGTGTCGACGAACCGATAATGATTAGGACATCATTCCTATGCATTTGCGTCATGATCGAGACATGCTAACACCCCTGAATCGTAGTTTCCGTCCCGACCCCTCAGACTCCATTTAGTAAACGGTATCCATCTTGTGTCTTGCCCTCATGATAAGTCAATTAAAGGTCGAGCTTGATCTCAAAGGACACGTCCACCTTCCCTGACTCCCCCCTGACCTGTCCCAACTGACTCCCTTGCCTCCAGCCAAACCTGTTTGGGCAGCTCCTCGCCCAGTGGCCAAACACGATAGCATCAATGCACAACATACCACAAACCATTCACCGCGTACAGATCATGTTTTCTACACACATACACACCTGTCCACGCTCCCTGTTTATGGCCAGTTTTATGACTAGGAGGTGCCTTCTTTTATTGGGGCTTCACCGATATCTGATGGGAGTTCCGGGCCTGGCTAGGTAATCTATCACGACTTGGACATCTAAAATACGGGCTTGCCTACATGACTTCGCTCTTTTGTATTATTGTAGAAATATGTGTATAGCCATATCATAAACTCAAGAATTCTTGCTTGCAGCTATTATTTCTGTATATAAGGAGAAGGCTGGTTCTGTAAAAACGAACAGTCTCCTGAGAACACATGACCCGTGTTTGTCGTGCTTCTAGGACACCTGTTACTTGGTAGCTGCCAATAAAACTTGATCTCTGACTGCGACTAGAAGACTCCGTGTTTCTGTGGTCCGGAACAGGGAGAACTCAGAGGTCTTCGGGTGTTATCCCCTGGCACCAAACGGGTTCCTAAAAACCCGTTACCTCAGTTGGCGCCCAACTCGGGGCGGTATCAAGCGGCGACGGTCCAAGCCAGATGTTCGTGAGGAGCTTCGTGTGAAAATTCCAGAGGACGGCCAGCCACTTCAGCGACCCCTGTATGTCGACGTGGTTCCGAAGGTCTTTGCTGCGAGGTTCCCCGCGTCCCGACGGCTACGAAGGACTGCTGCCCTGACTATCGCCTTGTTTTGGACCCAGTGATCCTTGGTAGAGCGAAACGATAGACGAGTCTTCTAGCGACGTCACCGATCTTCAAATACTTCAGTTAAGTAAAAGTGGAGCGTCTCCCAGTCCTTAGTTTGTCCTTAGTTTTTGGTATCCTTGAGATACGCTTTGATTTGGTACTTGCAAGCCCCAAAGCCGAAGGACTTGTGTATTCACGAGAAATATCGTAACAGATAATCCTTTGAAGTTTGAAGCTAGACTAGTGAGCAAAGATGCCTGGTTTTAGCAGACTTGGAAACTTGTTTTGTCTTGGTTATAGTAAGGACTCCCGATTAGAGGATTCCTGTCCGGTTCCTCCGATTGGAACTCCAACATATGAGCTCTATGTAAAGCACGGCGTAGGTCCTATCACATATAATGAAGTGTGGATAAAATACACCCGCAAGGATGGTGTTTTAAAATGGCCCCAATATGGTAGTTTCGACTCAGAAATATTAGATAACCTAGAGGTCAAATTATTTAAGAGAAAAGCCCGGCCGGCGATGTTTGACTCTTTCCGCTTATGGCACAAAGAAGCCAAACAGAAAGAAATAAAATTAGCAAAAAGGAATAAAAGAGGTATGTCAATGGTGCAAGCTGCCGTTGCATACAGGGATAACGAGGAAGAGCAAGAAAGCGAACAAATACTTAGGAGCAAGAAACTAGCAGTAGATAAATGCTACCCGATGTTACCAAATAAGGGACAAGGTCAAGAGGAGAGATCCGAGAAAGATCCATTAATGTCCCACTTATTAAGCTCACCTCCACCGTATGCGTTAGACACTACTACAACGCCAAAGCATTTTACTATACCGCGCCCCGGCGCACGTAATTCAGCTCTTGCACGAACGCCAGCTCCTCTTCAGCTGGTTTCTACTTCTCCGGCGCAGCCTTCTCAAGGGCCGCCATCTTTGCTACCTACTCCATCTACTTCTACGACTTTGCCTACAGCTCCAGCTATTGTCTATGATACTACGTCTGCTACTACTTCAACTTCCTCTGCTATTGCCTCTACTTCTTCTTTGCCTCAGCCTGTTTTTTCCGATGCACTTGCTCCTCCGCAAGGTTCTCCTTCTATTAGACAAAGAGTGACAGGTACCGTCACTGGTCTGCTTTCACCTTTCTTCGGGTCGCCTAAAACGACCCCTAAAACAGAAGATAGACAGTTACGTAGTCAACTGCCTGATTACGAGGAAAGAAAAGTGCTGAATGAACTAGCCCGTAAATGGATTACGGATACTGTTAGATATGATGTTCAGTCTGTTATGGAAGTTTTCCGTCAATGGAATGCACCCACTCAGAGATACGTATTCGAAGAAATGTGTGTATATCTGGGCGAAGATGTGAAGACAAATGATCCCAAATACACAATGAACGAACTATGGCGTACACGCTTTAAGTTCTATGAAGGTATGATTATAGGTGCAGATGTTGAGAAAGCGATAGAGTTATTGCTCTCTTATAGGAGTAAGGGAAACGTCTCTAGATCATGTCACGAAGACGATGCACCAGGCGGGAAAAGAGCGAGACAGTACCCCATGAGAGAGGTTCCTCTGGTTTGGAGGGAAGGTGATGCGAATGCGAATCCACCAATTCTGCCTCATTTCCAGCGTGTATGGGTACATGTCCCCTGGAAAAGATCCGATGTCTTAGCACTCAAGCAGACACTGCCTGATCCTCGTAAAAACCCGACTGGGTATTATAAGGAGTTATCACAAACTGCAAGCTCATGTATAATGAATTTAGCGGATATCGACATGTTGTTTGGGAACGTTGTTCCACATCCTTTATGGAGCAAAATACGTCATACGAACCATGACCAAGAACTAGGTGACTCATGGGCGAACATTGCCGCTATAGATGCTAGACAAATTGGTGGTTCTAAACCTGAGCCGTTAATAGCTGAACTTCCCGGTAGAATTATCGCGTACATGAAGACGATAATGCCTGAAGTACGCGTAAACTGGGACAAGCTATCTGCGTGCAAGCAGAAGAAAGATGAGAATGTGTCTGACTTTTTCACAAGATTTGAGGAGACTTTCACCGATCATAGTGGTCAGGATATGGCTACCGAGGGTGGTCAAAGATTGTTTGTAGACAAATTCGTACATAATTTAATCCCTGAACTGTGTAATAAACTGAAAGATTCAGAGAGTGCTTGGGCTGTCTCTACGTCAGCGCAAATTTTAGCTACCGCCCAGTACTATGAAAATAGGCGCAAAGACGAGCTAGATAAAGTCGACAAAAAGACAAAAGATTTAAAAACTAAAGTTCTTCTCCAGCAAGCCTATCCGCCTCGTACGACTAGTCAGCCCAATTACCAACAACAACAGCAGTATTCGAGAAACGCGCAAGGAAACGAGTTTACCCATCAGCGTATTGCTTATGGCCCGAATCAATGTGCGTATTGCAAGGAAGAGGGTCACTTTAAAGGTAATTGTCCGGCTCTTGCGCGACGTTTGAGCGGTGCTTCAGGTGTAAGGGGACGAGGTGTTCAACATGCCCCTAGAGGTAGGGGCCGTGGAAATTTCATCCAGAATACAACTTCTTTTCCACCTCAGAATTCGATGAACAGCTTTGACCAACAGAATAATGCGTCGTCCAGGTCAGCTCAGTACTATGCTGATGACTATTACACCGAACACGAAAATGAGGGCAACGATTGCTAGGACAGCCATGGACAAAGAGAGGGAGTTGTTTCAGTTCCAGTAGATCAGAATGGACCTTATGTCAAGGTAATTACGTCAGGAGTGTCAGAGCCATTTCTGCTGGATACTGGTGCTACAAAAAGTTCTATCATGCACTCGAAACTTCCTGGCGCACCTTTGTCTGGCGAAATGAATGTTTCAGTAGGTTTCTCTGGCGCCCCTGTTAGAAACCCGATCTCCAGTCCTATATCTCTTTCTATTGGCCCGTGCAAATTAGAAGCACCCCTCATTCTTACAACAGGTTGCAGTGAAAATTTGTTAGGTTTGGATTTGCTAAAAAGGATATATGCGACTTTGTACTGTTCCCCCTTGGGAGTACAACTTACTTTAGGTAAGAAAGTCATTTCTCCAATGTATTTGTCAAAGGACAATATTCCGACTGAATTGTCATCACTTCCTGATATACTTTGGGCTAAAGGCTCTAATGATGTAGGTCGTTTGGAGATAGCACCGTATGTCATAACATTGAAAGCCAACGTTAGGTTGCCACGTATTCCCCAATACAAAATACCTAGCGAATGCGAAAATGCATTATTGACGATTGTTTATGACCTGATTGATAAAGACGTCATCGAAGAAACAACAGGAAATGTTTGTAACAGTCCAGTTCTGCCCGTCTTAAAGCGTACTGATCCTTTACAACAGCCTGTGTACAGGTTCGTGATCGACCTCAGAGAAGTGAACAAGATAGTTATCCCACAGTTTCCAGTTGTCCCCGACATTACTGCTTTATTGACGATGGTTCCAGCTTCAGCAAATTGGTTCTCGGTGATCGACCTGAAGAACGCTTTCTTCAGCATCCCGATTGCCGAGGAGAGTAGAGATATTTTTGGATTCAATTTAGGAGGACGAAGCTTCCGCTCCAAGTGCGCTCCTCAAGGCTACTGCGAAAGCCCATCAATATTCAGTCAGGCCCTGAAAACACAACTAGACACGATTATTATACCGAATGGTTCAACTCTGATTCAGTACGTAGACGATCTGCTGATCGCTGCAGACACTGAAGAGATTTGCAAGAGAGCTACGTTATCATTATTACGTAACTTATGTGACATGAAGCACAAAGTCTCTCTTTCCAAACTACAATTTTGCCGACAAGAAGTAACCTACTTAGGTCACATCTTGTCGAAGGAGGGAAGGCGACTGACACCAGAAAGAATACAGGCAATTGCAGAACTGAGTGCCCCAAGGACACAGAGAGAGATTCGAGCCTTCTTGGGCATTACATCGTACTGTATGGATACAGAATTTCTCACTACTAGCTAAACCCTTGCTGGCACTACTCTGCAAAGACACGCCAAATCCTATGCCTTGGTCTGAAGATTGCCAGACGAGTTTCCACAAGTTGCGTGATGCATTATGTTCGGCTCCTGTGTTGGGAAACCCCAACTACAGTAAGCCTTTTACATTATATGTCCATGAGAAGGAAGGTTGTGCATTATCAGTTTTAACACAACATTTTGGGGACAGACAGCGCCCATGCGCGTATTTTTCGGCAACTCTAGACCCTGTGGCTAAAGCCCTACCAAGTTGTCTGAGGGCTACCGCCGCAGCAGCTGTCTGCATCCGACAATCCGCTGGATTAGTCATGAACAATACTCTGATCGTTATGGTTCCGCATGCAGTAGACATTTTACTAAACAGGACGAAGACACAACATCTTACTAGCGCTCGACTATCCAGTTTCGAACTTACACTGCTAGCAAGTCACATCCACATAAAGAGGTGTGATACACTGAACCCCGCAACGTTATTACCCATTCCGACAGAAACAGACAAGATTGATAACCATGACTGCTGTTTTAGGACGGAAGAAGAGACAAAAGGGAGAGTAGACTTACAGTACACTCCCCTTCCTGAATGCAACGATACTTTATGGGTTGATGGTTCATGTTTCAAGCTGCCGAATGGTGATACGACTGCAGCATATGCCGTAACGACATTACACACCATTATAGAGACCGCGCGCATTTCCCATGATTCTGCACAAGCTGCAGAGCTAATTGCGCTTACCAGAGCATGTGTGTTAGCGAAAGGAAAGCGAGTGAATGTGTACACTGACAGCCAATACGCCTTTGGTGTGGCTCACAGTTTTGGGAGATTGTGGCGTGAACGTGGGTTTCTTACGTCACATGGTGCAAAGATACAACATGGTCAGTTAGTTAATGAACTCCTCGAGTCACTGACCTTGCCACTACAAGTTGCAATTGTAAAATGCAGTGCACACAAAAAGATTCAGGATGATGTTGGCCGCGGGAATGCATTTGCAGACGAGGTTGCGAAAGAGACTGCAAGGAACACAATGAGTCGGATGTATGTTGTAGGTCCCGCTAGATGGATTACTGATGTGGGAATGTGTGAGGACACCATCGAAAGCGTGAAATCTATACAAGCCGAGGCAACTGAGAAAGAGGTGAATGAATGGAGAGAAAGTAAGGGTAGGTTAGATGCGAATGGTTGTTGGGTCGAATTGTCAGAACACCAGCGATGGCTATTACCTAACGCCTATGTACTTGCAGTAGTAACAATGGCTCATGGATTTGCGCACATCAGTTCGAGAGGAATCTGTAAAGTATTGGCCCCAGTATGGCAAAATAGCAATATCCCGAAATATGCAGAGAATGTGGTCAGAAACTGTATGGTGTGTTTGAAGTACAATCCCGGTAGGGGAACCCCAACTCCAGCTGGTCATTTTGCGCCTCCAACGTATCCGTTCGAGGTTTTGCAGCTCGATTTCATTCACATGGAGAGATGCAACAATCTGAAGTATGTACTTGTTGTTGTTTGCGCTTTCTCCAGGTGGGTGGAAGCATACCCCCTTAAGGACAATACTGCCTTGTCAACTGCCAAAGCCCTTGTCAAAGAGTTCTTCCCGAGATTCGGCATGCCTAGAATCATCTGGAGTGATAATGGAAGTGAATTCGTAGGACGCGTGATGAAGAGAGTGTGTGAGTGTTTAGGCATACAACAAAAATTTCACTCGCCGAATCACCCCCAATCAGCTGGATTAGTAGAGTGCTACAATGGCACTTTAAAGCTCAAATTAGCCAAGATCCAAGCCTGTACAGGTCTTAAATGGCCTGACGCCTTGCCCCTAGCACTCTTGTCAACCAGAATGACCGTCCATTCCAGGTTAGGACTTAGCCCCCATGAGATAGTGTTTGGCCGCCCAGCCAACGTCTGGGGCGTGCCAAGGCCAAAAAAACTCAGCGAAATAGAGCACCCCGTACTGCTTGACTATTTGTGCGAATTAACAACTAAATTGCGTGTTTTACACCAACAGGTTCACAGTTCCTCTCCGCCAGCCTCTGACGATCCAGGTCACTCCATCGCACCCGGCACATGGGTCTTGGTGCGGAATTTCCAGCGCACAAACAACAGACAGCCGAGGTGGACCGGACCGTACCTGGTACTTCTTTCCACGAGATCAGCTGTTCGGGTGGAAGGCAAAAAGAACTGGGTGCACGGGACCCATTGTAAACGGGTCCCTCTGCCCCTTCCATACGACCGGTGGGTCAACGAAGGAATTGCCGACTCCGAGACAGAAACCATACCTCGCTTCATCCCTTTCAGCGATGCACGTTTAAAAGAAACTAGTACCGAAAAGGAGAGTGATCATATTTTACAAGGACTTGTGCCACCGTCAATGCAGTTGGACACTACCGAACCTGAGACATTGTTTGAAGACCACACCGTACCTGGGAAACAACAATATAATCTAAGGTCAAGACAAAGAGACTAATAAAAGGCAAACTAATGTGATTTCCCTTCCCCCAAGAACTATTTTTTTGATTTTTTCAGCTCTCTCACTCTCAGGAAACTTGCTCATTTTTGATTTTCGAACCGCCATCCGGTTCTGCTGCTAGGGTCGCGGTTGAAGTCTGGGGAGTGCAACTGGGGACGTTTAGGTCAACGGTTCTGGTTGGTCCAAGGGAGTTACCCCGGACTGAACAGAGCGCACTCCCTGGCAGAACCAACCTACCACCGCGGGCAGCAACTAGAGGATGGAGTTTCCTAGGGTAAAGAGACCTACCAGACTCACGAACTTTGAAAGACAATTATGCACTGTACTGGCCAAAAGAAGGTTTTTGATAACGTGTATTTTAATGTTGTGTAGCATAACGATGTTTTTGACTGGTTATACTCTATTCGTATTCCAAGTTACTTTTTCAAATGACACCCGGCCACCGCCTCCTCCTACTATCTCTCCACACTACTTTCACCCTCTACCTGAACATGAGTCTGCCAGAAGACTCGAATTTGTAAATAACTCATTCATTCAACTTCTACACCAACACCAGTCCATAATGAACACATCGAACTGTTGGGTATGTGGACTCATGCCGCACACGACTGATAAGGGTATCCCATACTTCATCCTGCCATTCAGTTATTATGGTTCTCTGTGGGCTTTCCAGACCATGTTCCTATTCCCCCTAGAACCATACCCGACCCGTTCTACTGAGAGTGATTCCAGTAACAAGGCACTAGTAGCAGGGATAAGAAATATGAGTAGAGAGTTCGACACCTATCTTACGATTCCCAAAGATGAACTCACTCCGTACACTCGTTGGAACGTAACTAAATATGGGGTTTACCTGAGTAAGAGCCAGACAGCAAAGAAATCCCGCCCAGTTTGGATAGTACCCAACCGAGGTCACTTATGTTTACAAGGTATCAGCAGGGATCCCAAAGCACAATTAGGAAAGAGTATATGCACGGAAACTTATGTGTTCGCTTCCCGAACTTCCCCTATACTATTAGCAGCCAAAGGCACGTATTTCGTCTGCCATGACCAAGCCTACACCTGGTTGCCCCCTGACTTCTCAGGTACATGTTTTATCTAATTTCCGCTGCCTCCCACCTACACGGCCAGAGCAGATTACCATCGGACAAGGACAACTAGAGGTGTCGTGAGTAAAGACGACACCGCGGGTCAGGAATTCGCTGACTTCGCAAAGGGTTTTCTGCCATTTTGGGAGCCTATGGTGAACAGCAGGAATATTCGCCAGTTATCGAGGATAGTTGAATCCGCCGTGATTACAACGGCCGGAGCCCTTGGCAATTTGACGACCGAACTTCAGTCGGATCGACTTATGACCCTTCAGAACCGAGTTGCCCTAGATATCATACTCGCCGATCGTGGTGGTGTGTGTAGAGTGATCCAATCCAGTTGTTGCATTTTCATCCCTGATAACGCACCGACAGTGTACCAGGCCATCTCTAAGCTACACAAGATATCTGGTTCCCTTCACGTAGAAAAAGGGGACTGGTCCTTACTAGGGTGGTTCTGGGAACTGATCGCTACCTGGGGATGGAAAGCACTGATCTTCATTGGGATGATCTTAGCACTTCTGTTTATGTTCTGCCTGTGTGTACAGTGCGCTCCTGCACTATGTGGCCTCTCTGCTACCTCATGTGTACGGAAGCCTGTGT
This sequence comes from Lissotriton helveticus, assembly GCF_964261635.1. Taxonomy (NCBI): domain Eukaryota; kingdom Metazoa; phylum Chordata; class Amphibia; order Caudata; family Salamandridae; genus Lissotriton; species Lissotriton helveticus. Next base: position 876,796,884 of record NC_136071.1, on the reverse strand, counting down.
CAAGGGACGAACTGAGCAACAGAATGATGCTACAGCAGCATCTCCACGAATTCCTTCATACAGACTTAGACTCGGATTAACATGAATTATTGCCTTATATGAGGGCAAAAGGAGGGTCTGTGGTTCTGAAATTCTGGACCCTACTGTTGTTCCGGTATCGAGGTCCGATACCCGTGTCCCGAAACATCAACGTACCATGACGAATTTGGTGTCGACGAACCGATAATGATTAGGACATCATTCCTATGCATTTGCGTCATGATCGAGACATGCTAACACCCCTGAATCGTAGTTTCCGTCCCGACCCCTCAGACTCCATTTTGTAAACGGTATCCATCTTGTGTCTTGCCCTCATGATAAGTCAATTAAAGGTCGAGCTTGATCTCAAAGGACACGTCCACCTTCCCTGACTCCCCCCTGACCTGTCCCAACTGACTCCCTTGCCTCCAGCCAAACCTGTTTGGGCAGCTCCTCGCCCAGTGGCCAAACACGATAGCATCAATGCACAACATACCACAAACCATTCACCGCGTACAGATCATGTTTTCTACACACATACACACCTGTCCACGCTCCCTGTTTATGGCCAGTTTTATGACTAGGAGGTGCCTTCTTTTATTGGGGCTTCACCGATATCTGATGGGAGTTCCGGGCCTGGCTAGGTAATCTATCACGACTTGGACATCTAAAATACGGGCTTGCCTACATGACTTCGCTCTTTTGTATTATTGTAGAAATATGTGTATAGCCATATCATAAACTCAAGAATTCTTGCTTGCAGCTATTATTTCTGTATATAAGGAGAAGGCTGGTTCTGTAAAAACGAACAGTCTCCTGAGAACACATGACCCGTGTTTGTCGTGCTTCTAGGACACCTGTTACTTGGTAGCTGCCAATAAAACTTGATCTCTGACTGCGACTAGAAGACTCTGTGTTTCTGTGGTCCAGAACAGGGAGAACTCAGAGGTCTTCGGGTGTTATCCCCTGGCACCAAACGGGTTCCTAAAAACCTGTTACCTCACAGTCAAAGTTCTGCTGCGCTGGGTCAAGATCCACTAGGACAACCAATTGTTGAAAATGAAGCAGCAATCGCCATGAATGAGGTGGAAACAGCAATGCATCAACTCATGAAGATGTAACAAACTTAGCAAACTTGGAAGGACAACTAAATGTTGAACAGAAACAAATATATCAGCAAGTGAGACAACAGATTGACCATGGATTACTTCATGAAAAGAAAGAGTGCTCATGCACGTCATTTCAACCTATCCGAATGTACTTGAGTGGACAAGCTGGAACAGGAAAAAGTTTTTTAATTAAAGTAATTATAAGTTATCTACAGAAAACAACTGAGTCGCATTTGTCTTGTGTTGTCACTGCTCCAACTGAGTTGGCAGCACACAACATTAAATGAATTACTTTAAATTGTTTACTAATGCTACCAGTAGAGCATGAAAACAAATTGGAATACCACAAGCTATCTGCAGAAGCTTGTTGTGAAGTTTCAAAAGTCTTGAAGAAAATGAAACTTCTCATTATTGATGAGGTAAGCACGGTATCAAAAGTAATGCTTGCCTTTGTGCATTTAATCCCTTCAGCTCATCATGAGGCACGGGGGCCGTGTGCTCATGACGAGCTGAGCTTGTCATGACACGAGCGGCACTCACATGCGGGGCTAATTACCGCACTGTGCTGAGCGTTCTTAAAAACGGGCGTGGTCATGACGAGGGGGAGGTGTTAAGAATGCAGCAAATTCTTAAAACAGAGTAGGACGTGTTATTTGGAGGAAAATACGTCATAGTTTTTGGAGATCTACTGCAACTGACTCCTGTAAAAGGACAACCAGTATTTAAAACACTTGCGCATGAAGACACCAGAAAATCTCTGGGTAGTGTTGGAAACATGAACATTTGGTCATATTTTGAATACAAATATGCGACAGGCAAATGATGTTGATTATGGAACTATTCTCCAAGATATAAGGATTTGACTACTGACGGATCATGGCAAACAAGCTTTGCAGAGTCAATTACTTTCCAATTTGTTTCCAAATGAAAATGTAGTTCCTGAGAAAATATACATGAAAATTGCAGAAAACAAATCTGTAATCTGCTTAATGCCAACACTGCGTGAGTGTTCTATATTAAACTAACAACTTTTGAACCTGAAAAATGAAGAAATAATAAAAATGGAAGCCATCGATAAAATAGAGCATGAAGTAATCACTATTATTTTGAGAGAAAAATTGAAGACAAAATTGGATTCCTTAGAAAAATCAATATCTAAAACTGCTGGTTTAGAAAAGAATCTATATGCATGTAGAAACTGTCGAGTCATTTTAAGGCGTAATTTGGACGTTGAAAAAGGTTTAGTTAATGGAGCAATGGGCAAAGTTGTGGATTTTGTTAATTATCAAAATAAAGATGGTATTGAATTCTTAAACATTAAATTTGATCAGATTGAAGAAGTTAAACAAATTGGTCATTGTTCAGTTTGTTTTTTGCTTGTTAAAGATTTATATGTCCCTAGAAAACAGTTTCTAGTTTCTCTGGCATATGCAGTGACTATTCATAAACCTCAAGGTTTAAGTGATGACAGTGCTTTGGGGAATATTAAAAATACTGTGCTTAAAGAGGGTATGGCATATGTTGCTTTGTCGCGAGTCAGAACATTATCTGGTTTGTTTTTGATTGATTTTGATGACACAGAGGTTATTGCAGATGCAAACTGTGTCAAAGAGTATAATAGGTTAAGAAGAACATATGCTCCCAATTTAGGTTAATATCCTGTATTTGAAAAACGTGTGGTTGGTCGAAAAAGAAGGTATGAGAATATCTGTACTGAAGGTGTAGAGAAGGGAAAAAAACAAGATAATGTTGTGATTTCAAGCAAAAAGAAAAAGGACACTGTTGAAAATAGTTCAGGTGTCAACTGCTATGCTAATGTAGTGGTCAATGTTGTTTTTTTTTCTTGAAGGTTTGCAACAGCAAATTATGGAGAATCGGGAAAAAAGAGTTAGTTTCTGATGTTCGTAATCTTTTGGATGTATGTTCTGGTTCTACACAATTTAAGCAAAATATCCAAGTTGCTCAGGAATTTCTAATGTATATGCTTACCATATTGGAAAATGAAGGTGTAGAAATAGAAAAAAATTGTGGCCTTTGTTATAAATGGGAACATTATTCTGAAAATTATATGTATACATGTAGCACTAATGTAGACACTGAAAGATTTCTATATTTGACATTACCAGACTGTAAATCAGTGTCTTTCAATGAATTAGTTAAAGCTGCAAATCAAAATATGGAGTGTAGCCAATGCAAATCAGAAATGTTATCAACATTTTTTTTTACAAAGATATGGACAATATATAATTTTAATGATGCAACGTTGTACAGCTGGACACTTTAATAAAACATTTTGTAACTACTCAACTATCAATATCAGGAAGGACTTTTGTAGCAGTACCAATAATTTTCAATGATGGTCCCACCACAACATCTGGACATTACACTGCCTATCTAAAATGTGATAAAGGCTGGACACTATGTAATGATGCTCAGTTGGTTTTTAACCCCTCCCATGCTGGTGACGAACCACAGCCGTCACGCTCCGCAGTGCTCGTGTGCGGATGACGGCTGGGGTTCGTCACGGCCTCGCCCTGTTCTTTTGTTTATCGCACAGCGGAACAATCGCGGCCGCAGCGAAGGGGTTAAACAATGTTTGCCAAGCGAGTTACCAAATTCCTACTTAATATTTTTAAAGCCAAAGTTTTAGGAAGATAATTCAGCCTCTGAGGAATTTATTATTATGATTTAATAGGATTAGCATTGGACGATTTACATAAAAAGAAGTGGAAAAACACCATTTGGCCTCAAGGAAAGGTATGTTCGAATTATGGACTTTTTCTTGCACATTGTCTCGGTGTATATTTTTAACTCACAACATTTACAGTGTTGTTTATAAATTTAAGTTATAACATTTTCTTAGCAGTAACCATTTTATATAAGTGTGATTTGTATTATCCGGTATTTTACTGAGGATGGATTGTTGATTTGTTTTAAACAATCTAGTTGATTTAGCAGGTATATGATGTTAAAACTGCATGTGGAAACAGTTGTTTGGGGAGTGAATCTCTTTATAGGTGTGTTGATGAGTAAGTATATTTCTCATTGATACATGTCTAACAATGTTGAAATATAAAAGGCACTGTATGTGACAGTTGGTGTATATAAATAAGTATATAAGAATCAGTGGTTGTCTGACTAAATGTATGGAAAACTGTATACTTATAATAGTGATTTTATAACACACTATGTATGAGTTATTTTATATATCAATAAATAAAGTTATGTTTGTATAAGTGTATAGCTGAGTAAAGTTAAGTATGATCAATTATTTGAATACGTGAGTAGGATGACTGCATAAGTGAGTAGGATATTTGCTGCTCTGTAATGTTGATATAGATGTATAAGTATATTTAATATTGTTCTATTGATCTTTGTAAGCATGTATGATTGAATGTATAGGTAAGTGTTTAGATATGTGTGTAGATCTACAAATCACTAAGTGGGTTTTTAAAAACTGTGTTGGTGTGTAAATGGTTTCAAAAATGGTAGTTTATATTTTATAGTGAGTGATGAAAGGTTATACTAGTGTATGATGAGGTGTATCTGATTGTCACATGGATGATGTCATCAGTGATGTCATTTGAGATGTCATCAGTCATGTCATCAGTGATGTCACTGACCATGTCATGAATGATGTAATATGTGACATCATCACCAGTGGATTGCGGGCGCGAGAGTTACAGTTAGTACAACTAACTATAATAGAGGAATTTCAATGGTTTTGTATGAGTGAAATGTCCAGCTAACTATAACACCCCTAAAACCTATGGTTTTTTCAGTGAATTTTCAAGGTTTTTTAAAAGCTAATTCCTAACTACAACATGTCTGAAACCTGTGGTTTTTCAGTGCATTTCTAAGGTTTTTAAATGCTAATCCCTAACTATAACATGTCTGAAACCTATGGTTTTTTCATTGAATATATATATATATATATATATATAAAACCTACTGGCGGTCTCCAGTAAGTAGTTATAGTTAGGACCTAGTTTCCATAGTAATAATAATAATATAATAATCCACATTTGTAAAGCGCACAATCACCCGTAAGGGTCTCTAGGCGCTGGGGGCCGTCGGGAAGATTAAGCGAGCTATTGCCCAGAGTCGCATGGTGCTGGGCTAACCTGCCGCCGGAGCCGGGGATCGAACTCTGATCCCCAGATTCCAGCGTCAGTCGCCCTGGCCGCGGCGCCACACCTCTCCCATAGGAAAAGCATTTTTTGTTTTCTCAATATCTTGGGCACCGGTTGACTAATCTTCGTGAAATTTTCAAAACTAGTGGCCCGCTCCGGTCAGCTCTTGTCTTATAAGTTTTGGGGTGATTTGACAAGCAGGGGCTGAGAACAAAGGGGGTCCCAAAACGTTTTTTCCCCATGTAATTTTCCATAGGAACCTTTATACACAGCTACAGCCCGAACTGTTGAATGGAATTACACCAAATTTGGCAAAAAGGTGGCCCTTGGTTCAGAAAGAGCCCTTTTGGTGTAAATCCATTCAGAAGTTCCTGAGAAATTTGAAAAAGAAAAAGTTTCGATATATAGGGACGCAGTGGAGTCACAACCCCGAGCATGAGGTGCACTGTGATTGGCTGCCAACACTCCAAGATAACAGTGAAACACAGTGAGAGAACAAGAAAAGGGACGGGTAGAAACACCATGACCCCCTAGGCCTGCTCAGGGGGTCCTAGAAGGACCCCCAGGGACAAAAAACATATTTTTTAAAAACATTGGCTGAATTTGCACTGGGGTCATGACCACCACCTTTCCTGGGCACTGTATATTTGAATTTGGTGGTCCATTATGGACTCCCAAGCCCCAGGGACCACCACCTCCCGGGGCTTTCTAAATTAAGGGAGGTGGGCCATGCAGCTCTTGGTGTCTCTGGGGACCGCCACCTGCAGTGTCCTGGGGTGCCCACACACTGCTGTTTGCCATGGCAGGGCAGGAGCCGTGTGCTCCCACCATGTCATAGCAAACACTGGTTTGGATTTTGTAAGCGAGAGCATGTTTCTAGCATTGCTTTTCCACAAGGGCAGCTGCATGCTCCCTTGTGGGAAAGCAATGCTGTCTCCCGCAGGAGGCGGGTAGCTGGCGGGACCGTGAGGGCATTGGGGCTGCCCCCACGGTCCCCAAAGGAAAGGGTCGGCCCGGGGGATGGGGTCCCTGGGGCCAGAAGTGGCCCAGGAGGGGGGGGGGCACACGCCCCCTCCATTAATAAATACAAAAATAAACATAATAAATTAGGCACATCCCCAGGGGATGGAGTCCCCAGAGCCACTTGAGGCCTAAGGAGGGGGCCAGGCAGCCCCCTCCTTTAAAAATAATTTAAAAAAAATCAAAATGTGGCCATGCCCTGGGGGATGGGGTCCCCGGGGCCAAAATTGCCTTGGGAAGGGGTCCCCTTTCTGTTTTTAAAAATTTTTTTTTTTTTTTTAAAGAGCTGGCCCTGGGGGATGGGATCCCAATGGCCCCAATTAATGTAAAAGAAGGGGGGCCACGCAGCCCCCCTTGTAAAAAATAAATCCGGCATCACAGCTCAGGCCCCGCCCCCTAACTGCATCTCTCAGCAAACGCGCCCCCTGGTGCGTTGTAAGTGGAGGAATTAATTTTCCTAGAATACTGAGCATCTCTGGGGGGCACTATCCCACCAGGTACCTCCAGTAGGCGCCAGGGAGCTGGGTTGCAGAGAGGTGTTCAGAGGCCACGCCTCTTTTTACACTTCTCTGCAACACAGCTCTGTGGCGCTTACTGGAGGTACCTGGTGGGCTAGTTGGCCCCCAGGGACCCTCAGGATTCCAGGGGACGTAATCCCCCAACTTAAAACACGCCACTGGACGTGTTTCCACAAATGAGTATTACTATATGCAAATCAGCACTTTATCACCTTTGCACGTTTTACAAAAGAATGCACTTTACAATCACAGCAGTGGAACAAAAACCCATTCGGGCAGCATTGAGTTTGCACAATGTTTTTGGTCTGGATTTTTTAATTGAGCATTTTTATAACAGCAATAGAGCACACGAATTAGAACCCATGGGGACAAACACTATACATGTATTTTACGGCAAGTGTGTAGCATGGGGCTATTTATAGAGTTTGTTCAAAAAAATTCTTAACGATATGTGGTATATTTATTGTAAATATACAGACGATTAGCATATTTATTAACCTGTTCCGTGCGCATGACGGAACCACTCTGTCACGAGCCACAGGCGCACTGTGCTAATGACAGAGTGGTTCAGTCACGCCGCGGCCGTTCTGCCCGCGCTGCATCAATGCCGCGCCTGCGAGGCTGAAGTGATGAGTGGGCGAGGCCGTGACGGAACCATCCGTCATTAGCACAGCGTGCCCATGGCTCGTGACGGAGTGGTTCTGTCACGAGCATGGCGGTGCCGTTCGACCACCCCCTTCCCCCCAGCGCCGCGGCAGAATTACCACCACGGCCAAGGGGTTAAGCACATGTTTAACAATTTTCTGTCCAGATCTAAAAATGTGTCATTAGGCTGCTGTGTTGTATTGTGTCAACGGGACTCAGAACGATAGTCTGTTGTCTATATAATTTATGCACTTGGCACTTTAAATTTGGGGAGGGCTTGGAGGCACGTCGTGTGATCATGGCCTGCAAAGGCCGAAATGCATCATGGCGGCACAGCGCACTAACGAATGAAGACAAATTTGCACAAAGAAAGTGGAGTCAGTTTCTGTTTCCAGGTTTCAGGGAATCGTAAAGAACAAAAGAATTTGTTTTGATATATATATATATATATATATATATATATATATATATATATATATATATATATATATATATATATATATATATATATATATATATATATATATATATATATCCTATTTCTATGTCAATGGTTGTCCCAGGTATTTGAATGGTCACCCTAGTATGTGGGATTTGTATTATCCAGAACCCAGCCAAAGACAGAGGAGTGTTGTTCAGGGTCAAATGCGAGGATACAGTCAGCAAGTGATTTGAGAGATAGTTGGTTTGCACACTAGTACTTGATCACAATGTAATGTTCTTTAAAGAAGTTCATTTTCAACTCTTTCTTGAATTCGAGGAGTTTTAGGGCATTACCGGTAGATATGGGGGTGTTGTTTCAGACCCTGGATGAATGGATGGAAAATGCTTGTGCTTTGGTTTTATTTTTTAAATGTCTTTGTCTCAAGTTTGATTGTGTTGATGGAGTCGTCCCCTAGACTCCTGCTAAGGTGTTAAAGAATCTGGAAGCACTTAAGAGCAAACTCCTGGCAAGAATCTACAAATTGTTGCAGGTGTTAAAACTGTATTTTAAACAAACAGAGAAAGAAAGGGTGTTCTACGTATGTGTAGGGAGGGAACTCCTGGTCTCCTTCTTAATATTTTAATCAACAAAATGGAGGAGTGCCCCCTGGAGGTTTTTGCAGAGAAATGCTCAGTAGCAAAAAGAGGTTCAATAGTGCACGATGTGCCCAACCTATTAGAGGATGCAGAAAGAAAACCCCTCACTCACCAACCTAGTTGGTGACATGCTTCATCATAGGGGTCCCACCCGAAAGACCGAGTGCCAACAGGGTGTGCTTCGACACCTGATTACAGTGGAGCGGGTATTTTTTCTTTTTTATATGTACAGTGCTAAAAATACAGTGAGTGATTTAAAAAGGGGCCAATGCTACTCACTCGTGGACTTTATTCCTGAGTGATTGGACACCCTATTAAAAGAATTGTGACACCTGTGTCTAATTAGGTAGGCTTCGGTGTTCAAGAAGTGTGGTGTATTAAAATCGGAGATCCGGGAAGTCCCCTCAGCGGCATCGAAAAAATGGCCGCGTGAACAATCATGTTAAAAACCACCTAAACCTCACACAGACACCCGTGACTCTCCACAAAAGTGCAATCCTAAAGGTCGGATATACTTTGGTGATCATGTCGCGGTCATGGACCTAGGTGGATGCAATCTAAATGAAGCTTACTCAGAGCTCGGTAATTGCCAGCTACATGGGCGTCCGGGTTCCAAGAGCGGAATGCTCACGTAACCTGGTTGATAAAATAAATTGACAAACAGAAGGAATGAGAGCCTGAGCATCTTTGTAGTGTCGAAGATCAGGCTAGAGGCCCCTTGTACTCACGGACTTACTTATGGCTTCTTCCTAGCGGTATAATAACCTACTTGGTCACCTTCGCGGAGCCCCGGTGGTAGTAACCGGCTCTCCGTGGTGTAGCTGAAGTTATACATTTTGGGGCATATTACCAACAACTAGCGATAATTTTTGTCTCTAACTTGTTTAGAGACAAAAATTATCGCCGCACATCGGCGATTTTTATCGCAGATAAACCTTGCTATTAGCAAGGTTTATCGCAAATGCGATAAAAAACGGCCGCAATGCATGAATATCGCTGAAAAGTCAGCGATATTCATGCATTATCGAGCAAATGCTCTTAGCCATGTTATCCACCTCCCATTGGATAACATGGTGAAGAACTGCTCAGGGCAGGTGTTAGCTTTTGGAGATATTCGCGCTTAGCGCGAATATCTCCAAAAGTTGGTAATAGGAGATAGAGATGTTAGCGACTGTTTCCAGTCGCTAACATCTTGGCACGCCCACTTTGCATGTCATTAGTGATAAATATCACTGACATGCAAAGCGGGGCCCAAGATGGTCGCTATCTCCTATTAGCTGTCACTAACTGGTGTTAGCGACAGCTTGGTAATAGGGAGATAATTTTATCTCCGCTTTCTTGGCTTTTAAAACCAAAAAAGCGGAGATAAACCCCCTTGATAATATGCCCCTTTGTTGTTTAAAAAAAAAAAAAAGACAAGTGTTAAAACTGCCCAGGATACCTGAGTGCAAGCGCTGCCCTACTTCAAATGAAATATGCACTGGAAATACTTGTATTAAAAGCCCTTGGCTACATTAGTTATTAATATAAAAAAACTAAGGAATGTCCAAATGATTAGGGACAAAGCAGTGGTGCTCGTTGTGTCCTGAACTATTTGAGTTATATATAAAAGCATTTGCCACCTTTTTTTCGAAATAATGTACAAATCCAAATAACTGAAATACCATTATGCATGTATCTATTTGTAGTCACCCAATTACTAGAAGGAGATCATTCTAGAATAATAAAAATGTCAAAATTCTATATAAACGTTTGAACATATGTAGAGAAGAAAAAAGCTCAGTTCTCTAAAACCTTTGGATATGTTATGAGTAGAAATAAAACTGAAACCACAAATGTGCATTGTGAATTGGTTGTCCAGAGAAGAACTCGTGAAGATTAAAATCAAAATTTTGTAAAGATTTAAATCAAATGCCTTGATATTTGTATTTTATCAAATCTACAATGACTATATGAACTACTTTATGGGAATAAACTAACAGAAACTACAAAGAACATAAAAAGGGTAAATAATCTACAATTATCATTAACCTACTAAATAAATTAAATTGAAACATCTCTATGGTTTAGGGCTCCATGACGAGGTTAGCAGTCCACAGACAGTCAGACTCCCGGTGGCGCAGTGGTGACGGTCTTCTAACAGCCCTATTATGACTAGGACGGTTGGGCTGTCCATGGACCGCCGCAACTGCCAGGGATCAGAGATTCCTGGTGGAGGCATGGCGGTCCTGAGGCTGTCAGGAACGCCACGGTCCCTCCAAGCATATTACAAATGTCCTCCTTGCCATGCTTTCATGGCAGTGGGTCCAGCATGAAAATCGTGGCAGAGAGGGAACTAAGGGGGCCCTACAGGGCTCCATGTTGCCTCAGAGCAAATAGGTGCATGCAGGGGGACACATATTTTACCCCCCTGTTTGCATGCACCCCAGTACCTGCATGACATGGACTGCAGCAGTCCATGCCCAGCAGTTACTGATTTTAACATTCCCATTGTGGTGCTCATTACATAGGCACCACAGTGGAAACGCCAAAGAACTGCTGGCCAGACAGGATACAACTCCTAATCTGACAGGCGGTTCAACCATAGGTTTGGCAGTACGGGTGAGGTGTGGTCTGGCTCACGCATCAACAAAGTTGTAATGAGGCTGTTAATCTACTTTTCGTGATGCAATCTGCTATTCTACCAATACCATTTTTATTTTTAAAAAACACTAGACGATCAGTACAAAATTTCTCTGGAGAAATTAAAGAGGCATCTGTACATTCCCACCAATATTATTAGGATTATATCAATATTCTCTTTTCCAATGCCCAATTGTATGACAGATACGACAGGGAGTAAACTTTTTCATGGCAGCAACATCTGTTTCAGAACCTCTACCCACACGAACATCTCTGTCTTGAAACATGTTAAATCTTCCTTGATTTCCCTGGAACCCAACATGTGAAACTGCAACTCCTTGCACATTACCCTCATGTCCTGCAAAAGAAGGATTCTGAAAACCTTTCTGAGCCAACTTCGTTTGTGCCAACATAAACTTCTCTTGAATCTTTTTCTGCTTCATGTTTAACTCGTCACTAGCGGGGAGGGTGGAGCTTGTGGAGATGCACTAAGCGGGATTCTGCAGAGTTGAATAAAAACTCATTGGAATTCTGTGGATTTCCGTAAGCTGGCAGAGCTGCTCTACTCTCCCAACCCTATCTTTGTGTAGGTGGGGGGGGCATAGTGGGGCAAGCTTGGTCAGTGTTTCACTTATTGTGAAAGATCTCTGATGGATAGAGAGTTGCAGAGAGAAAGGCTGGCAAGTGGCTCCTGTGTGTAAATATATAACTAGGCAATTGTAATCGCTTGTCTCAAGAAAAGGATTAAAGGCTAAATGCCATTTTCAAAAATATGGTACCACCATTTTATTGACAATACATCAATTCATGAAAATTATTAAAAACAATCATTTAATGGAAACAAAGAATAAAAATGACCCTTCTAGGGGCATACAAAACATATACAATAGCATATACAAAACACAAAATTAATGAATAAAAAACATAATATAAAAAGAGTGGCACAATAATATATCTTCTTGACGCGCGCTTCAGCGACCAGCGCCTTCTTCAGGAATAGCCACGAAGTAACTTTATTATTTTTAGTACAGGAACTTGATACTTTCCACAGTCTTGGGTAATGAAATGGGAGACAGTGCTGATAAATCCTTGGGAATAAGACGAATCTGAATTCCAATTCTTAAGGAAAATGATGTTCCTTTTGTAAAGGGCGGCATACGGATAGTAGACAGACTATATACGATATCAATCCAAATATGGCGCAAGATTGTGAAAGCAGTATTCAAGTTATGATAAAAACGATGACACAATCCCATCTGAAATTAACTGCCTTTGGCCTCCACGCTGACGTACTGGATAAAAGTCGTAATGCTTTGGCTGATAATCCATAAAGCATAGGCGTGGAGGCTCGAATAAGGCAGAGACCCTCTAGGTCTTGGCGGATAAAGGCGCCCTTCGCGTCAGCATTACGACTTTTATCCAGTACGTCAGCGTGGAGGCCAAAGGCAGTTAATTTCAGATCAGATTGTGTCATCGTTTTTATCATAACTTGAATACTGCTTTCACAATCTTGCGCCATATTTGGATTGATATCGTATATAGTCTGTGTACTATCCGTACGCCGCCCTTTACAAAAGGAACATCATTTTCCTTCAGAATTGGAATTCAGATTCGTCTTATTCCCAAGGAATTATCAGCACTGTCTCCCATTTCATTACCCAAGACTGTGGAAAGTATCAAGTTCCTATACTAAAAATAATAAAGTTACTTCGTGGCTTTTCCTGAAGAAGGCACTGGTCGCCGAAACGCGCGTCGAGAAGATATACTATTGTGCCACTCTTTTTATATTATGTTTTTTATTCATTAATTTTGTGTTTTGTATATGCTATTGTAAATGTTTTGTATGCCCCTAGAAGGGTCATTTTTATTCTTTGTTTCCATTAAATGATTGTTTTTAATAATTTTCATGAATTGATGTATTGTCAATAAAATTGTGGTACCATATTTTTGAAAATGGCCTTTAGCCTTTAATCCTTTTCTTGAGACAAGCGATTACAATTGCCTAGTTATATATTTACACACATGATTTTACCCTGATCTAGGAATTGTCCATTCTCTATTGTTCAGGGGGCCTTTGTTTCATTCACTATGGCAAGTGGCTCGTACAGGCAGTGACCCGTCCTTGGGCCACTGTACCTGCACTGACACTTTGTTGATCCCAAGTTCAAGGAACAAACAGTTCATTTGTAATAAGCAGGCATATTCACATTTTAGTCATTAAACTGACACCAGATAATCTCTTAAGCCTATATGCGACACACTTAGAAATCTAAACAAAATGTCTGTGCAAGTTCTCTATGACTAAAGAAACTTGAAAATACAGTGAGGTTTTGCCTGGAGCAAACATGTCTCGAGCGCTGGATAAATTATATTCATTCATTTGCAGTTTATTGTTAAAATGATGTATGAGAGAAACAGCCAAATGAGCTACCTTTGTACTGTGGCTTCCCTGAGATGTTGCAATTTAAAACAATTCGCACTCTCAAAGTCAAGAGAAAATGTATTTCCAGGCTTTGTTTCCTTTAGTGTGTAACCTCTCCCCTATTTTACATCAGATAACATTGTACTTTTAATATGTAAAATAGTGCCTCACACACTGACATGGAACTTGGAAGCAATCCTTAAAGTGAACTAGTAAAGCAATGGATTCCCAGGATCGTTACTGTTACCATACCTTCATGTGAATCCATGGCGGCACGGCATGATCCTGCTGCACAGTGCACACTACGCTAAGAAGTGTGAGGCCTGCTTGGATTTCACACGGAAGTGCAGGTAAGCTAACTCCCTGCAGCAAGATGCCTGACCCTATCATGGGATCTCCTTGGGACAGGCTCTGCCTTTGCGCAGTTTGACACGCTCAGTTCAGATACATGTGAAGGTAAGGTAACCATAACCGTTCTGGGATTGGGAATCCATCAATTTACCGGCTCACTTTACAAATTGCTTTAAAGTTCTATGTCAGTATGTAAGGCACTATTTTACATATTAAAAGTAGAGGACAGCGCCGGTAACCTCCGCTCCGCGGCGAGTGCAGAGTTATTGCAAAACTTTGCATTCCAAGCATAGCCTGGAGTGGTAAAAACTCCACAACCTCCGCTAGCAAAGCGAAGTTAAGCGCCCACCCCTACTCTTCACTATAGTATTTGGCATATCTCAAAATGTCATCAAGCGACTTGGTCTACCAGCAGATCACGCTTTGAGTTATGTGTGAACAGATCTCTGGCTTCAGTCCTAAAACATACTGTGACACAAAAATCCTCTAATCCTTTTCCTAAGAATGTTCTCAACCACTGTGCTGCTTGAAACACCAGTAACAATCATTCATAATATTCCTGCACTGTTTCCTTTGGCACTCTGCCTTCCAGGAAAGTAATCACTGCCTTTTAGTTCTCTACCACTATAGGAGATTGTGCATTCGTCCTAGTCTACCTCACAGGTGGCTCTTTCGGCCATAGTATTGCTACCTTACATTCAGCCCATAAATCAGCAGGTACTAAAATGTCAACATAATTATTAAAATCTGTTCACAACACCTTTGAAATCTGTAAGAATTGTTCCACTTATGCTTACCATTGCTCCAGTTTGTCTCTCATTTTCGGGAAATTATTTGTTAATGCAGCCAAATCACCTCTACTCCGAGGAATATGCACGTACATTCCTCCTGCTATTTCTCTGAGTTGGTATACTGTTGTTTGTCCCTCATCTTGCTTCTCTGCTATAGTTGCTTCTCTCTTTTTCTTTTCATGCTTCTTTACCCTTTAATTTATAGTTTCTCAGTCTCACTCCATTTGCGAATGCATTTGACTAATTGCATAATGTGTAAATGCATTCCTGAAACTGGTACAGTGGATCAGTGGATCTGGTGGGCTGCTTGAGTGAGGTCAGCAGCTGGATGACCCTGTCTTGTCTCAAACTTAATGGGGACAAGACAGAGGTCATGCTGTTGGGCCACTCAGCTCCATCTACGATCGACCAGATCTGGCCAGCTTGCTTGGGCACTCCTTCAGTCCCTAGGGATGCCATCAAGATCTTGGGTGTCTGGTTGGACAAGTCCTTGACGTTTGACCATCAGGCTGTTGTACTATCTGCCACTTGTTTTGGCCTCATTAGAATGTTGAGGAAGATTCTTCCTTTGTTACCATTCGAGGCAAGACAAATTGTTGTTCAGGGACTGATTCTTTCCAGGTTGGATTTTGCAAATGCGCTTTATCTCGGGCCCCTGATTTCACACTAAAGAAGCTACAGGTGATTCAAAACTGTGCGGCTCGGACCCTGCTTCAAATCCCCCGCAGGACTTCTGTGAAACCTGGACTAACAAGACTGCACTGGCTCCCGGTGAAGGACAGGATCAATTTCAAATCTCTCTGTGTCACCCACCAGTCCTTCTGGGAAACTGGCCCAGTGATCAGTCGCCCCTTAATCACCCCCTACCTTTCCTGCAGACAGCTACGGTCTACCAATGTTTTACGTGCTGTTGTGCCTAAGGTCAAACGGTCCAGATCAGGAGGTCGCTCTTTTTCTCTGAATGCGGCTAGGCTTTGGAACAGTCTACCTTTTTATTTAAGGTCCAACTCGGACCTTACTTCGTTTAGGAAACATTTGAAAACTTTTTTGTTTAATAAATAGTTTGTTTCTGTTCTGCTCACTATTTCAGCTGATAACACACTGTTGGCATTCAGCGCTTGGACGCCCCCGAGCAGCTATCTGCGCTCTATAAAACTCATTTTCATTTCATTTCATTTCATTTTAAACTCTCATGTTCTCTTATGCTGGGTCATCCAATTGGACCCTATAGCTTATCTGCAAGTGAAAAGTTTTAGCAAGATCAATCTCATATTTCTGAGCCAATTGTGTCAATTTGTCATGCACTAAAGCTGCTGTTTGTGTAATCTCCTTACACAGGTAAATGAAGTCCTTTCTTTGGTATTGCTCAATATGTTCAAATTCTAAACATCCTCTTATTATTTCTTCTAATTCCACCTTTAATTGAGAAACATTTAAAGGCTTTTCCCTTTCCGTGTGTGTCCTCTCCTGTACCTCTGTGATTTCTGTCTTTCAAATTCCTGCTGCTTCTTTTAATCAAATCTCCTCAGTAGCATCTATGTCACTGGGAGCAACGGAGACGGTAAAGACAAATGTCCCTCCATCTATTAGTATTTGTACTGTCTGTGGGGGTCTCCACAGAAAAATTTGAGAATTTTGTGAAGTCAGAACAAACCCTGTAGTAGGTACACCTCCAGCAGATTAGTGGATTTCTAGCCTTAAATCCTCTTTTGGAGGAGCATTTTCAATGACTCTGGACAATATTGGGGCATTTGCAGGTGTTATTAGGGCTGTGGTATGCACTCCAGTCGCATTAATCACAGTCAGAACTGAAACCTGTGGTCGAGCCACAATTGGTGGGATAATTTGGAGTATCTGTACGAGTCTTTAAATTTGTGCTAAACCTGGATCCACACGAACAGTTGCCATGTAGGCACTCACACCCTCAGTTGATTCTCTATGATCAGTAATCAGTAGGTGTTGAATATGGTGGAGGTCTTGATGCTAGCATTTGTTCTAGAATCTCATCTCCTGAATCAGTATCCGTCTCATCCCCATCTTTCTTTTGGTGATCGTTCTCACTTCCGTTATTAGCTGCTTTCATGGTAATAGGTGGAATCAATCTTGTTCCCACTATGTCAGCCTTTCTCCAGCTACTCTGTTCATCATCCCATCGAGCAGTCACATAATTTTGCAGCTCTCATTTTGTCCCTCCCTGGTATTTTTCCCTCTCCTTCTCACTTGCAACCTTTTCCCATACACTCATAGTTTCATATCGAGTGGGTCTAGGTGGTGGCTTCATCTTGTGTAATTTTCCTTTCAAATTATCTAGAATTCTGATATTAAACATCCAGTATCAAGAAAAGTTCAATGCACCTTCTTTCTCAATGATTCTGTTCAATTGGCAAAGCCACACACAAGTATGTAACCTGTGAGGTAGTCATCCCTTTTGCCTTGTTCACCCCCAGTTTGTGACTGATACTGGTGGCAACTGAATATATGACTGTACCTTGGGCTCTGCTAACCAGACCCAGGGTGAGCGCTCTGCTGAAAAAGGTATATGGTAATTGGGTTTCATTAGAATTGGCAATTACAGATCCCTGTAAGCCCCTAGCATATAATAAGGCAAGGGGGATTCAAACCACCTATAAGCCCCTAGTACATAATAGGGCAGGGGAGTTTAGAGTGACAGTATATTTCCTGCACTGGATTGTGCACTACTGTGTTGCCTGCTGTCATTTTTAAAGGTAGCCCTGCTTTGCAGACCGTCTTTAAAAGTAAATTATATGCAAATTTGACTTTGGAATTGAAAGGTATTTCCACAGTGGTAAAATACCTAATCTTTACACATAAGTCACCCCTAAGATCTCCACTAGGTGCCCCAGGGGTGAGATGTCATGTACCTATAGGTAGGGACATTATAAAAGATGTTGTATATGCCATGGTGAGGACAAAACTGCCAATTTAATTTTCCCCACTGTAGATCATTAGCTACACAGGCTATCATTGGAATATGTTGTTTAAGTATAAATATTGCTAGGAAGGAGCCTTATTTTCTGTGAGCCAAAATACAGCCTTATAGCAGCTTCTACTGATTGATCAACCTTAACAGGCTTAGCCAAGCTGCTTTGATGAGGTGACAAGAGAACAGGCCAGGTCAGTGGCTGGGTAAACCAAGCTGGGCTTCAAAGAGGGCAGGACAGTTAAGAATGCCAGCCATGTCTACCCCCTCTTACTGTACCCCCAACAAGATAGCAGGCCCAGGAATGGAATTTGCAGAAGTTGTGGGGGGTTGTACAAGTCAGTTGTTTTGAGCACACTCTGCCTGTTTAGCGGTCTTTCAGCACCTGGACACTCTGTGGAGCAGCTGCGCGCTTTATAAATACCCAGTTACATTACATTACATTTAAGGAAATGAGAAACAATTGCTCTCTCATTCACACAACTTAAATACAACATTAAACTCCTTCTTATTTGCTTCTACTAAAGAAATAACAGTATTACATTCACTCAAGAGTATTTTCTCACAACCAAAAGTGAAATATCGAACAACGAGAAATCACCCAAATCAATGCAGCTTCACCCATTTCTTCAATTAGGTCCACTAACACCAATAAATGTTAATCAATCACAATAATGCGTAATTTCTCTTTGTCAATGGTATACATGATGGTACATAACACACTACACCTTATCCTGCAAACAAGTCTTCTATTCAATTTTATATATATTTATGTATATCCCGGGATATTTTGACTACACCGAGCAAGAATTCTTCAATCTCTTTCCTTCAACAGCTTCTTAATACTTCTTTTCACTGATTCTTCATTCCATTCTCACAAGATCACTGTTTAAACCAAAACACAATTATCATTAACAACACATTGGCCTATTAATGCTCACGCCTTCAAACCGTAGCTGCCTTCTCGTACCGCCTTGTCAGATCTTCAAGTTCTGGACATTGAATTCGAGAATCAGGAGTTTTATTTTGACCTGGAAATCATTTTATAGCTCCATTCAGGATGTGAACCCTATCTCTGCTACCAGAAATTGCTGGTGTTGAAAGATTTTCTTTAATTAATTAACTCAAGTTCAACCCATGACTTACAATAGGGGTTTCAGCTCGGAACTGAAATCCTCTTCTCTGCAATGGATTTTAGCCATCATTTTAGAATGGAGCATCAATCAAAAACATTTAAATAAGCATCATCAATTTATTCATTTAGTTCAGTCAATGATGAGAGTTTTGGATCAGTTCAAAAATCTTTCTTTATCGGTTAGAGTTTAGTGTATATTGTTGGTCTCTTTATTCACATTAGTAAATCAGATAAACCATTTTTAGAAATATCAAGAAAATCATGGTTAGAGTCAATCAAGAAAATGACTGCATGTTCCGTATTCTACTCTAAGCAAATTCTCACTTACCGGAACCCATAAAGACTCCTTTTGGAAATTAGCAAGATTTAAAGTAACACTGCAATCAAATTAGATTGAAGACGAACTAAGTAGCAACTGTTCAAAGGTAAGCTTAAAAAATAGTCACACCAGTAGTCATAACTAATTAAGAAAATAAGCACCTACAAAGCAGTAGGCGGCAGAAATCGCTGTCAGCAGTAGCTCACAGCGAATAGGGCAAAAGGTTCTAAGGGAAAAAAGGGATGGTCACAGTTCCCAGGAGAACCCTGCAGTCTAACCTATTAGCTATTCACTATTCCACTGTGTAACAATGAACTATTCCAAAGGAAGAAACATTTTAGTTGTAACCTATAAAATTAAGTCTTGAGATTAATGTCTTCGTGTAAGCTTTATGCAGCAGCTACAAACTGTACTTAGGAAAAGTAGAAATACATTTTTAAAGTCAGCACATTCTACAGAGATGACACATTTAAAAAAGTCAAGTGTGAATCATTTATCAAATAATATTGCATAGTTCAGCATTTGTTTATTAAAGAAGAAAAATTAATTGAAAAGTAGGTGATGGAAGAGGCCTAGTCTGGTCTAGTAGTGTAGTTACAATAGAAATAAGTGCTTACTGCAAGAATCATGCTAAACACGTTCATTTTGTACATTTAAGAAAAGGCACATTTCCTATGTTTCATTCTTTTAAACATTTTAATGTTAATGTCTAGTGTAAATTGTCACATTTCTTTTAAGCTAAATTCTTCTACTCTATCAAGTGCTTACTGTGAAAATCCCAAATACCACTCATGTAATGCCCCCTTGATGCAAAGTGGCACACAACACTAGTTGAGCTGAACAAAGGGCACTATTTTTTGGTCTAGAAATGTAATAGCCTTTTAAGACATTGTGCTGCTTAGTGTGAATTCCCTTGACTTTGAAGTGGTGCAAATTCTTGATAAATCTGACCCTCCATTCATAAGGTCAGTGCAAACAATTTGGTTAATGCAAAGTATCATTTCACTATGTACGAAGGATTGCAGAGTTGACAAAGGAGCCATATTGCACTGTAATCGAACATTTCATTGCCACTCCTTGTGTGAAAAGTGAAAAGTCAATACTTACTATCAAACCACTTTGCAAATCGCTATTGAAATGTACAAGCAATTGTAAGTTAATGAAAAGTGCTAACATCTTCACATTTTGCCCTAGGTCAAATGAAGTGCAAAAAATCCAAACCATAAAATGGGGTATATTTTGCGTATGTACAAAGAGTCTGTTCATGGAGCAGCGTTTTGCATTTCACCGTGACCAGCCTCCCCTTTTGCGCTGCAAGCGATTCTGAAATCCCTTGCACGGCAAATGGATTGTTCAGAAAAATCACAATTAACTTGTTTCATGATATTAGTCAGATGGTAGTCAGTTTGTGATTCATTGAGAAAAGTTACAAATACTGAAAATGAGACCCCTAAGGAACTTCAAATCCCGATCCCAGCATTCACATTTGCAATGTGGCTGCATTTCAACCTTGGTTTCGCAATGTTGGCACATTGCACATGCGGAATGGAGCGCTGCATCCCCCAGAGGCTTCAGCTGGAGATTTTGCTACTTTTAATAATCTGTGAAACCAATACTTGCCACATTAGCATTATTGAGGAGGTGGATTGTGGCTATTTATGAACAGTCTCTTTTCCTTGTGAAGGATTTAAGGATCTCTCTGGAGGAGATGGTGGTTAGTCACTGCCCAGTACAAAACACTGTGCTTCCAACTGCCTCTGTGTGCTATGAATGTGAATACAAGCAATCCCAGAAGTACTTACAAGTCAACAGCAGCCACGGCCGGTAGTGGGAGTACCGGCCGGGCGGTGACGTGGGGAGGGGAGGGGCAGGGTGGGGGCTAGTAATGTATGGAATTCGGACCTTAACAGGTAAGTAAACATAAAAATAAATGAAGCGAATTTCATTGCGCGCACTGCATCACCAAATGCGATGCAGTGCGCGCAACGAAATTCATTTTATTTATTTTTATGGTTACATACCTGTTAAGGTCCAGATTCCATACATTACTACCCCCCACCATGCCCCTCCCCCTCCCCACGTCACCGCCCGGCCGGTACTCCCACTACCGGCCGCGGCTGGGCAACAGTGAGATGCCCCTCTGATCCTTAAGCAATCAAGTCTGGAATGGCATTCACTTTGTCCAAATCCGATTCGGAACCTGCCTTTCCGACTGACTCGGAAACCCTTCCGACTGACCGATTACTATGTTCGGAAATGGTTTGGACTTTCCGAATCTATTCCAACTCCGTTCCAAACGGCATTCAGAGGAACCGAGTCGGTCGGAGCCGACTCGTACAGGTTTATGGACAGCGTTTCCATCCAACGTATTATGATGTCAGATTCGGACAGACTTTCTGAAACAGTTTTTCTGATACGGATCGGCTGTCGGAATCTGACTTTGGGGGCCGGTGACAGGCGCCCCTTCACCCGGGGCCCTCCGAATGGGACCTGTGGGGGTATCCAATGGCCCCCTCTTTCAGACCATGCACAGTGTGGCAGGCACCATGGGGTGCCCGCCACACGGTGCACAATTTTCCCCACCCACCCCTCTTGTCAATGGGAGCCTGTCTTGTTGGTTGGAACACAGGCTCCCATTGAAGTCAATGGGAGTCCGACCGAACGGTGTTCTGAAGCATCGCAATCGGTCAGTCAGACTCCCCGAATCCGATTCGGTCAGAAACCATTACGAGACTGAGTCTGTCAGAATGCTTTCTGGCCAACATTGGAATTGGCCCCATAGAGGACAAAGGGAGTAGAGACAAATGACTGTTAAACTTTTACAAGTCACAAAGTAGAGATTGGCCAAGCTGGTTAGTGAATGGAAATGATTTGCTAATGTGTGACTTAAGACTAAGTAAATGGGATGCAAATGCAATGAATTTGTGGTTCTTTAAATTTGTTTGGCTACATATCCAGCTCTATACTAGGTAATAATACACTTATCGCCTTCCATTAAAATATTTTTTTGTTTCCTGCCCGTGTCCCAAAATAACATCTCTCAAACCATCATTCCTTTGAGGCCTGAAGAGAGCAGTCAAAGGGTGAATGATAGTAGGATCTGTCTGCAGATGGTTAGGTGGCGTCCTCTTCCTCGACCTCTCACAGATTGAGTGGGGTGTTTAAACCACGCATTCTGAGACCACATTGGAAGTATATAGGACTGCATCGATTGCACATGCTAACAGCTATTGTGATGCAGCACAGCTCACGATGTGGTTATCCCCCCTTCCCCTTGACCTCTGGCTAAACAAGGATGCGCCTGTCTTTTAAACATAGAGGAGGAACACCAGCCACTTCAAGTTGTACAAGTTGTCTGCCCTGTGTACATTACTGTATTACAGTGCGATCCTAAAACTGATTTTAAACTTCGCTCCCTCAGGGTAGGATTGATGTGAAGTTGTTTTCTTTCTTGTACATACATGAGTTCTGGAGACAGTTCAGCCCATGGCAGCTTGACAAGCTTTTAACAAAACCCTGTAGTAGGAGGTTTCTACAACCAAAACAATCTAGCCTGAAATAATTGCTCTGCATTAGAATTTATACCATACTTAAAAAGCGATTTGAGTGATATATCAAGTGTTTTTAATGCTACTATGACTGATTCATTTTTACAGTTTTGCATGTTGCAGATTGTTTTACAAACACAAGGAAGTGTTTTGACCTTTGTTTCAGATTTGACAGCTGTACGTGCTAGAGTGGATGTGAACCCAACCAGCATATTTTGTTTTAAAACTATGTTAAGCCTGAGACCGTTTTCTTCCATTTGCCTTCCTATCAAAACAGTCATTTTGGAGAACCCAATGACTGTAATAATGCATTATATATACATATTTATTAAAAGGTAATAGGAATAAGTGAAAATCTGAAAGCACTCTATATTTAAAACAAAGAGCAGCATTTGCAGAGTACTTAAGATCAACAATGTCAGGGGAAACAAGAACCTCATTTTATGTACTCTCATCAGTACAATACTCTGGACCAGCATACTTATTCACAATAAGAGTTCTGGTAGGACAACAATGTACCACAAGATTATCTCCGTCGTCGTCAAGAAGAAGCTCATAAAAAAGTTAGAGTTTCTACTACTGGAGGTTAAGTAGTGCTTTGTCCTACAAAAAATGCATGGTGGATGACTCAGTGAGCTGACGTTTCGCTGCTGTCAAATGAAGTCATCAGGAGGTCATAAGTTGAAACTCGACAATACAGCAAACAATATATAAAGATAGTTATTTAAAGGCCAGTATTCAATCGAAAAGGCTTTGTTTAGAAGGGAACCTACATCACTTTCTCAATTTCTGTTAATCCAATAATCCAAGACGTGGACTTTGAGGAAAGCTACTAATATGGAGCACATAGTTGCAGGACTAAAGGGCTTAACAAATGTATATGTCAGGCACATTGCAGCTCTGCTATCCCAGGCCAATCAGGAGACAGGTAGGTTTTTTAATTTAGAAGACAGGCCGTAACACAATAAGTGGACACCGAAAATTGCCATCTTCACCCCCTTCTCAGGGGCTTTCACCCAGTACTGTTCACATATTCAAGGCCATTCACAACACACCAGTGGACATTGCACATAGCAGTTTTCTGCACCTGACCACATATGACCATTTTGTGCCTTCAATAATATCAAGGTAAATTGCATATCTTAACTGTGCCCAGAATGGAGCGATGGAAAATAGGTTTGTTACTAAGCCTAGCTACACAATTATTGCAGAGGTTACATGCAAACTCATTGAATCATGTGGACCCCGTTGTGCGGTCTGCACTCATTGCGTGGATCTCTGTGATGAGGTTAGCCACAGTTGCTGAAGGTTTGCTGAGTGGGCACTATGCACACTTTTTGATTTGAGACAGTAAACTCCTAAAGTGGGAGTTTCTTTCGTTAATATTAAAAATAAATGGCATTCATGTGCAAGAAGGTTTCTCCCTGTGAGTGGGGGACAGTCTACATTTTCCTTGCCTATGTCTTCCATGCTTAGCATGGTGCCCAAGCAGGAAAAATTAGTGATGGTTGTCCCACCTTCAACAGGTGGTGTGCGGGGGCACTTGTTGGAAGGGCTACCAGGTAGTATGAGGTGTAACCTGCTGGAGACTTTGCCAGCTATTCCAGTATACCTTGGACTCTAAATAGAATGGAAGAACTAGGGGTGGTAAGGAGGGACCAATTCTATTTACGTTAGTGTTTGCACTCTACAAGAACCAGGGGGCCAATAATTGGCCCCTGGGTCCAATTAGCTATCGCAGTGCTGGGATGTCCCTTTCTTAGGACGGTTCCCCTCACTCACCAGTAGGTGGCATGTTCCGTCATCTGGCAACCTCCTTGCACTACGAACCTAGTCGTAGCATGGGCTACAAACCCCTCATTGTGAGGGAGGAGCTCAGGGATGTTTTATGAATGAAATTGAGGTATCCTAAACCTCTTGATGAGCAGGGTGTGGTAAGAGGTAAGATGGAAAAAAGTGTAAGTGAGCTAAAACTAACTCTTTGGTATGCCGGATAATTGTAATGGGGCATCCAGAGCTCATGGCTGTGACAGAGGAGAAAAAAGAAGAAGAAAAAAAAAGCTTGACATGTTTCAGCCAACCACTCCCCGTAGAGATGTAGCAGCTTTCTTCAGGACCAAAAATGTGAAAAAGTGAAAGTGAAATATCCACTCATTAGTGGAAAATATATACAACCAGTAGGTGGAGTGAGGGACCACTCAAGCATTGTTTGTACTGGTCAGCATGCTCCCTGGAAAGAGATAAAATGTGCATTAAAAAAAACAAAGCAGATTATTAGCAAGCACTCACAAAATGTAAGGCTCAAATTTGAGAGCAAGTCGTTGATTCAATCAACAAAAGATTATAATAATGACCTACCCGAATTGTCGGGTAAGCGAAAGGTACCTGAAACCTCGGCATATGTAACTCGAGGCGGCATCCAGTACCTGTGTAAAAACAGAGGTGGTGATGAAATATGACTGTTAGACATAGTCATGAGCAACACAGTACACAGTTGACTGAGCATCGGAAATGGAGTTACTAAGGTGTGCTTGCAGGTGAGTGTAACAGTGCTCTGGTGACCGGGCTGATGTCATTAGGATCACCATATTAGTTCACTGACAATTAATTGTAAGTACCATGCAATGTTATGTGGGTGGAGCACGCCCAATAGTTGTGGGGCTGCTTGGGGTCTACCAGTGTTCCAGATCACACACGCATGCAAACATTACAGAGGGAGGTCCACACAGTAGTATAGTGGCCTGGACCGGAAGTCTCGAGCGACCCCGGCCCGTTTATTTAAGCTCTCTGGCCACGCCTGGCCAGAGAGTGATACAATGTGTGGGTGTGCGTCCTGCTATCTGCCCTAGGGCAGAAACACTAGAGCACTACATCCCATCCCAAATCAGTCCTTTGTTAACATTTTAAACTTTAAACACTTAGCACATGAAGTCGGCAAGTCTCTGGCTGGTTCGAGGGTTCGGCCTGAGATGATATGGTCGTTGACAATCATTGCAACTCGGCCTCGCGCCTGTTTCCCCGCTTGGGGGTGCTGGCCGCACCGGACTGTCCATCGGAGGTTCGCTGATACCAGCATCCGAGATGATCAGGTCAGGGTCGGTGCTTGTTGGCAGATCTCCTGGCTGAGATGATGCTCCAGCTATTGGTGGTACTTGCTTGAACCAGGACACATTACGTGTTACTACTTCTCTGTTCCTCTCTGCGGTGACAGTCGTGCCCTTCGTTGACTTCACAGTCCATGACCCTGACTCGTAGGGGGTGCGGAACTTTCCGCCAGGTCGCTTTGCTCGTATTAGCACGGAGTCCCCTGGGATTAGCACCCGGGATCGAGTCCTCTGTCGTTGACTGGCTTTGTCATTGTTGTTGCATCTTCTTTCTTGGGTGGTCTGTGGGTCGTATGGCTCAGCGATCCAGGTGTCCGCCATGGGCAGCATGTCCCGCCGCGGGCCAGCCAGCATGAGTGACCAAGGAGATTGTTGCGTGGTGCAGTGCGGGGTGCTCGGGTATTCACGTAGAAAGCTTTGGAGAGCGGTCTCTGGGTCTTTCTCTTCCGCCATTGCAATGCGTAGCACCTTGTTAATGGTCCTCATAAACCGCTCGACCTCCCCATTTGCTTGGCGCCATTGTGGCGTGATCCGGTGGTGCTTGATCCCGAGGTTTCCTACAAAGTCTCTAAACACGCTGCCCTGGAATGGGGGCCCGTTGTCTGTCTTGATCACCTCTGGTATGCCAAATAGCCCAAACGACTTGTCTAGAATAGGTTGCACATTGGCGAAACTTGTTGATGGGGCAATCTCCACTATTGGATACTTGGTGTAGCTGTCGATCAAAACAACGGTGATCCTCCCATCCGGGAAGCTTCCGAAATCCAGGCTCACCCACGACCATTGTGACGGCGCTGGATCCTCCGTGATGACAGGTGCTGGGTTCTCTGAGTTACTGGTGAGTTGGCATGATCTACAGTTGTGAACCACGGTGTCGACGCTCTCCTCAAGAATAGGGAACCACACCTTCTACCTCACCCTTGACTTCATCCATTTTGTGCCTTGCTGGCCTTCATGTGCAAGGATCGTGGCTTGCTCTTGCAGCTCCATAGGAATGACAATTCGTGACAATCTTATGATGACACAATGTTCAGCGATACTGAGCTCGTCATGAACTCTCAGAACTGTGCAAAACGGTTCCTCTCTGCTTCGCTCCAGCCTTGGACGTTCTTGAGGAATACTTCACATGAACCGCTGGCTAATGCTTGCGCAACTCTCGTGAGAATGGGGTCGGCGTTGATGTGTGCTTTCTTTGATCACGTCAACTGACATCGCCCGTGGGCATGCCCATTGGGTCACCATGTTAACGAACTCCTCAGTCTTCAACTCTTGATCAGCGTCCGATTCACTTGTTTGGGCAGGGTGATGGGATAGGAAATCAGCTGGGTTCTTGGCTCCCGGGTGATATACTAAGTCCATTTGGTACTGTTGTACCTGTATCGCCCATCGTTCTATTCTGGGAGGTGGATCTGGCGCTGTCCCTTTGAACAATGGAATGAGCGGCTGATGGTCGGTCACCACCCGGAATGGGTGTCCGCTTACATAGAGGTGAAAGTGGTTGCACGCCCACTTTACGGCGAGCGCTTCTCTCTCAATCTGCGAGTATCGTGATTCTGTTGCGGTTAGGGCCTTGCTCGCAAACGCTAATGGGGGCCCAAGTGCCAGGCTCCGTCTCTTGGGTAAGGAGCGCTCCTAGACCAATTGGGCTGGCGTCGACTAGTATTTTGGTGTGTCTGGAGGTGTCAAAGTAGGCCATCGTGGTGCTGTCTAGCAGCGCCGATTTGATTTGTTCGAATGCCTTGCCTTCTGCCAGCGTCCATCTCCACGGAGTCTCCTTTTTAGTGAGGTTGCAGAGTGGCTCGGCGACGGTTGCCAGATTCGGGATGAACCTCGCGCAGTAAGTCGCCATCCCCAGGAAACTTCTGACTTCAGATGCGGTTGTCGGAGCAGGGGCGCCCTGGATTGCTTGCGAGTTTCTGGGGTCTACTTTGACTCCGTCAGAGCTGAACACGTAGCCAAAGAAATCTATGGTTTTCTGGAAAAACTGACATTTCTCCTTGTGGAGAGTTACTCCATGTTCCGCCAGCCGTTGCAACGTGGCCCTGAGTCGCCGATGGTGTTCTTCGACTGTCTTTGAGTGGATCAAGATATCATTGCTCACGTTGAGCTCACCTTGAAGGCCTGACAGTATTTCTTTCACGGTGTTCTGGAATATTCTGTCGGCTGATGAAATGCCAAAATTGAGCCTCTTGTACCGGCGGAGTCCGAGATGGGTTGAGAATGTCATGATGTATTTACTCTCTTCCGCTAGTCTCAACTGATGATAGCCGGCATTGAGGTCTAGTTCGGAGAACCATTGCGAGCCATTCAGATCAGCAAGGATGTCGTCTACTGTCGGTGTGAGGTGCCTCTCCCGTTTGATGGCTCTGTTCCGCATCTGCATGTCGATACAGATCCTAATCTTGCCTGGCTGCTTCGGTTTTTCGGCAATCACCATGGGCGACACCCATGGGGTGGGGCCTGACACCTTTTCAATCATGCCTTGTTGCTCTAGTTTTAGTAGTTCCTGCTCAACCAGCGGTCTCAGATGAAATGGGACCCGCCGGTGTCGTAGTGCCACTGGCTGCACTGCTTTATCGATGTGGAGCTTTACCGGTTGCTTCTTGATGGTTCCCAGTCCTTTGAAAAGTTGTGGGAATAGCTCTAATATGTCCTCCGTTTGGAACATCTTCACCGCATTCGCGAATGCTATTAGTTGAAGGTCTTCCGCTGTATGGCTTCCTACTAATAGGTCTACCTCCCTGTCCACAACGTGGATTGTCGTCGTGACTTCTTTGTCTTCTGCTTTCACCTGGACTACCATCTTCCCTCGGAGGAGTAGTGGCTTCTGGCTGCCATATGTCAGAATCCTGATTTTGGACGTTGTGAGCTGCGGCCGGGGTTTTAAGCTTTTATAGTGCTGCAGGCCCATCACATTGACCGTGGCTCCCGTGTCAATTAGGCCTGTCACCGATGACCCATCTATTTCAATGCTAAATTTTGGCTGCGGTCTTCTTTGTCGCTTGAGGTCACTCGCGAAGGACACGAAGTAGCATTCTCCTTCCTCATCAGTCGAGGAGTCATCTAGGTGTTGATAGCTGCGAGACGATGCCTTCGTTGACCGTGACGTCGTCGCTTCCTCCAGCGACAGGTGCCTCACTGCGCCTGTTTTTGACTTCTTCCCTGTGGTGCCTTTGCCTCGGAATACTCCTCGACACACGCTTGCGAAATGATTAGAAATTCCGCACTTCGAACATGTCTTGCCTCGCGCTCGGCATCCGTCCGTGTTGTGTTCCTCTTTGCCACAGTACCCACACGGAGTACATCGCGTCGCTCTGCTGTGCCATCGTCCTCGTCCGCTCCGAGTTGGTGTGCGGATGTCGTCCACTCGCTCTGTCTTCACGTGGGTGCTCGTGTCCGTCTGCTGATTAAGTGCAGCCTCCATTGCTGTGGCGCGAGCATCAGAGAGTTTGTGCGACCACGCGAGAACAGGTTCTCATCTAGGGTGATGCGCGGTTGTCTGAGTATGAGTGTCCTGAAAAGTCTTATTGCGGCAACCTTGGATTCGTTGTGCTGTGACTTCCTTAGCCTGATCATCTTCCGGGCACGTGCTCGCTAGTTCCCTGAGCCTGGCGTGAAAAGCGTTCATTGTCCCTCTCTCTCTTTGTCTGGATTGCCTGAACTTGAACCGTTCGTAGTGAGGGTTGAGCTGCGGGTAAAAGTGACTATTCAGGGCTCTGACTTCTGCGTCGTAATCGTTTGTTGCGCCGGTGTTTGGGAGGTGTGCAAACCGTTTATAGATTTCATCTCCTCCAAAATGTAAGAATAGCGACCTCTTCACTGCTCCGTCTGTTTCTCTGGTCGCGATGAAGTAGTTATTTAAGCGCCTAACCCGATGCGCCCACCGTGAGGCTGCGGTCGACTGTTCAATGAGTTCACTGAAGGGCGGCAGCGCTTGAATCTGTGAGTGCGCTGGTGGAGGTGGCAGTTGGGCAGGTGCTGCTGCTTGTGGCTGCACTGCATTTGGGTTTGGCTGGTTGGACATAGTGTGGCCTTGTGTTGGTGGCACTCTTATATTATTCCTGTCTCCTTCGCCTTTGCCACTGCTTCTTGTGTGGTGCTGCCAGCTGCTTCGCCTTTACCACTGCTTTAGCGTGGTCTCCCGGGGCTGCTGATTGCCTTTGCCATTGCTTGTTTATTTGGATTGACCCCCCTCCTCTGGCAGGCGATCACTCAGCCTGGTCGGCGTCTGGAGGAAACTCTCCTTCTTTTCACTTGTGCACTGGTCTCAAATGGCAGTGGACGGCTCGAGCGCTCAGCTCCCTTCACGCCTGCCGAGTGTTGCTGGTGTCGCACTGGCTTTGTAATGCGCATGTGCGCCCTCTTCGGCGGGCCGCGGAGTGCTTCAATCTGAGGACGGGCCTTCCTGCGCGATGCACGCGCTCTTCACCCGCTGCCTCCGACTGCTCGTGCCGCCTTCCAATACTGTGCCCCGCTTACCGGCCTCGCCACCGCTGATGAGCACCTTCCGCTTTCACTTTGCGGCCGCCAAGCAAGTAAGGAGCGTCCCGCTCCTCTGCCGCGTCTTCACTTGGTGCTTTCCAGCGGGGTCAGCTGCGGGTGGCGTGGGTTGTTGCATCCCACCCTCGTCGCCAGTCTGGGGCTGCTTGGGGACTACCAGCGTTCCAGATCACACACGCATGCAAACATTACAGAGGGAGGTCCACACAGTAGTATAGTGGCCTGGACCGGAAGTCTTGAGCGACCCCGGCCCGTTTATTTAAACTCTCTGGCCACGCCTGGCCAGAGAGTGATACAATGTGTGGGTGTGCTTCCTGCTATCTGCCCTAGGGTAGAATCACTAGAGCGCTACATCAGTGAACATCTTCAAATTAGGACGATTCAAAGGAAATGTATGTCCAACAATAAGCATAGTAGCATGCCTGAAAAAGAATGTATGTCCAACAAAAAAGATTGTTAAAACGATCAAGAGTTCATGTTAGCGGGCACATTATTAAGAATTGCACAAACAAAACACAAAATGAAAGATGCTCGCGAAGTGCATAGCACATGTATAAAAAACAAAAGAGACATGGTTCTACGGGTGTGATTCTTCCGCCCTAGAGCAAGCCAGAAAATCGTCGGGGACATTTAAGCAGTTAACAATATTTAAGCAGTTCAAAATGTCCTGCATTAAGCACAGAGACAAAGACACATGCACGAACCTTCAAGGAGGATTCTCTGCGGCTAAAGTTGTGCCCCGGATACTCGCTGTGAAAGGTGTACCATCTGTTTTTTTCTTTCTATGTGGGCGCGAGCACCACCCTCCAGCTAGTGATGTGGGTCGTGTCTCGTCATGAAAGACGGACTCCCTGTCATCAGGAAAATCGTATGGTGTGCTATGGGAAATGTAGTATAGCCTTCATGTGTAGGAGCAACTTGCCTGTATGTGAGTGATCCCCCGAGCTGTGTGACAGCAACAAAGACGAACTGTCAGACGTCTATTGTGTATTTACGGGGTACACCAATCAGTTTATGTCCACTCACATTTAAGGGTTGACAGCACAATGAAGTCAAATGACACTAAAAAGTATGGAAAACGTTTCTTCATGGTGAACGTATAATGCACAGATTATGAATGATTCAAATCAGATATGGTGTACTGATCATGACAGGAACACTGCATATTATGTGTATAAATAAATAAACCAATATCTAAAAGGGAATCTGAAAAATATAGAATGTCAGAATTCATTGTATAACAAAAGGCAGTGTGTCAAGGTAAGAGAGGAAACACCCTAATATCACGGATTTCTCTAATAGGGGCGGGATAGAGAAAACCAGGGAATCTCATCATTAAGGCCTGCTCTGTCACTCTTTAGCCTGTACGCCCAACGTGTTGCTCCTTTCTAAACAAAAATTGTGACACATTCCCAATTGGTTGGGAGATGATTGGTTTATCTAGAACTGTCCATGTAAAAAATCGTTAGCCCCATGCCGCATTTTGTGAAAATGTGTGGTCAGTTTGGTGATTGTTTTGTTGTAGCGAATTGTTCTCTTATGTTCCAAAATGCGGGTTTTGATCTTCCTAGTGGTCATCCCACATATCTAAGGCTGCAGGGACATGTGATCAGGTAAATCAATGTTTTGGAATTGCAATTTGTGTGCTGTTGTAACTCCCATGGTTGATCTGTACCTATATCAATGTGTGTTATATGTGCATCTTGAGCACAAACACTACATGCACCACAGGGGAAATGTCCTCTAACCGGCTAGAGATCCCAAAGGTTGTTTTGAAGTGCTGTTAGTTTGATCCGGGGTCTCGTATGCACCAGTTTGTCTCTTAAATTGGCGCTCCGTTTAAAGGCGAACATCGGTTCGGGCAATGAGCTTAATCCTTTATTTAAAATCTTCCAGTTCCTAATGGTGGATTTCTTGATCAGACTGGGCCTGCTACTGAATGTGCTCACACATATCAACCAGTCTGCGGATTTCTTTTGGGGACTTGATTCTAATAGAGCCTTCCGGTTGTTATTCCTTGCTCTTTAACAGACTTCTTGATCAAGGGGCGTGGATATTGGTGGTCCATTAGTTAGCATTCAAAAGTCTTGGCGTGGCTTTTACATTTTTCGACATCTGTGCAGTTACGTATTAGGCGTACAAACTGGCCAAATGGTAAATTGTCTCTCAAAAATTTAGCATGGTGACTTGAGTAAGACAATTTAGAGTTTTTGGCCATAGATTACTTGCAGAGCTCAGTTAGTAATCCTCCCGTGAGGTATATATCAATAGGTCTAGAAAGGGCAGACTGTCTCTACTATATTCAGAGTTTAACCTCAAATAGTCATTACAAGTATTGAGTTATAGGTGAAAACTGGTTACTTCTTCTGCCGTGCTATGCCAGAACACCAGAATATCGTTGATGTACCACCTCCAGAACCGAATGTTGGACTGAAACGGATTCATGGGGGTCAGAGTTGTCTCTGTCTCGATTGAATGGGCAAAGATGTTCGCCAGATAAGGGGAAAATGTACTGCTCATTGATGTCACGGATATCTGGAAGACAAGGTTATCTTAAAATTGAAAGAAATGTTCTTTCATAGCGAGGGTTGCACAGTTCATGATAAATGAAAGAGGCGTTATCTTATCCAGCTCTTTTGATCTTAGAAGAGCTCCAATTGTGGTTAGAGTTTGACCTTGGGGAATGTAGGTGTACAAAGATTCCACATCAAAAGATACTAAAAAGTCAGTATATTTATCAAATTCCACATTCCGAAGGGCATATAAGACAGCTTTAGTGTCCTGTTGATATGTAGGCATTTCCTGAACCAAAGGTCTTAAGAAAAAATCAACAAATTGAGAAAGGGGCTCAACGAGGAATCCTATTCCAGATATGATAGGTTGATGAGGGAGATGTCTCTGACTCTTATGAATTCTGGGGAGCACTTAAAAATAGGGAGCCACTGGCTCCATATTAATCAGAAACTCTGCTTCCTTATTGGTGATCCACCCCTGCTCTCTCGCATCTTCGACTGCTGTGATGATGGTTCAAAGAAGTTTCATGGTAGGGTCGGATTTCAGAGGATGATACACACTGCTCACTGAGAGTTATCTGAGACATTCATCTCTATAAAAGTGAGTGTCCATGATAACAATGGCCCGCCTTTGTCTGCTGGCTTTATTGTGATGGATGTATCCATACTCGGATTGTGAAGCGCCTCTTGTGCCTTTTTGCATAAATTCCAGTATGGAGATTGATTAGCTGAAAGTTCAAAGTTGCCTTCTCAAATGTAATCACCTCTGATGGTATAGAATGTAGAGGGGGAATAAATGTGGATTTCTTACACAGGCTGGTATTGGTAGATTGATCTGGTATTGTAGTTGTCTCTTTATCAGAAATGAAAAAGTTAAGGCGAATCTTTCTGAAGAAATGTGCTAGTTCTTGGTTAATCTGGAAAGGATCTCCTTGGTGGGTAGGCACAAAGCCAATCCCTTCATTCAACAAATTGGATTCAGTGGCAGTCAGAGTGCGTTGAGTGCGTTGAGTTTCCCTGCTTTCCCCTGGTTGGGGAGCTTTCTTGCTCATGCTCCATGTGGTTTGCGGAGAAGGAGGTGAATTCCAGTGTGCATGGGTTTGTTGTCTACTTCTGACTCTGGACCGTTGTTGGACTTGGCCCTTTTGGCAGATTCACCAATAAAATCTTTGCCTTCTGTCTGTGTGGTGAGATTGGCCTGCCCTGCCATAGGAATGCATAGGGGATATGTGTGTCCCTGGTAATTCCTGGTCCGAGAGGAGTGCAGGGGAGAGTTTAGTATGTATTAACTCGTGCGAATAAATGCTGCATAATGGTGTGCACAGGTTTATGGTGACTGGTGGAGAAATGCCACTTTTAGAAGTTGCCTTTTCTATGTGCTGTGTGTCTGCCTGTCTGATGTAAATTGCATGTCTGGCTTGTGATTGACAAGAGTTGAGAGGCGTGGGTGGCTCCAGGAGACAGAGGAGTCAGCCCAGTGGTGAATAGAGAGATCTGCATGCAGATGGGAGGGAAGAGTTGCACCTGGGACCTGAATAGGACTGTGCCTTCCCTCCACAATGCTGGCGCCACCCCCTGTGGTGTGTCTGATCACTGAGCACCCACCTGACAAAGGGAAGGGGATCTGGGCAAAACAAAGTGCTCCACAGCCCCTCTAAACAAGTCCTAACTGGTATCCCCAAGCCCTGTGCTGTGACACCAAGGAAAAGGGTGTATAAATGAAGGGGCTGTGACCCCATGAAGTTGTTCTCTGGTGTGCTGTTCTGACTTGAGGGGGGCCTGCTGCTGCTGCTGGGCTCCTGGAGGAACCGCCACTAGGGACTGCCTCCCTGCTGGAGGGCCCTGTGAGCTGGCCTGCCTGGGCCCAGCCATTGCCCCCTTCCTCCTAAAGGACTTTTCTCTGGACTGAGCCCCTACCTGGATTCTTGCTGAAAAGCGCTACATCCTTATTGCTGAGGAACACTGTGCCTCTTGGGAGCAGCGCTTTAATGTTGTCCAGCTTGCCCCTCTGACCTTTTGCTGAATTGTGGGCCTTAGCACTTATAGGGCGCTTCTATTTTTAATTTGCAGCATGGAGAGGTTTCCTGGATATTCCTCCGCATTTCATCGTCTTGCGGGAACCCACCCCGCGTTAGCGCTGCATTTGTATTCTTAAAAATTGCGGGAGCCTACCCCGCATTCGGGATGTCACTGAAAGCGGGAGCCTACCCCACTGATTATTGCTTTCTTGGCGGGAGTCAATCCCGCGCTGTGTGTGGCCAACAGAAGAAGAGCAGGTGCCCAACCCACTTATCTCTATTCTCTTTGTTCTCACGGGTGCCCACCCCGCATGTGGTGTTCACATGGCGGTTGCCCACCCTGCCAGTGAGGTAAGAAAGGAAACGGCCACCGCGGCGACCCGGAAGTCAGGCGCATCAGCCTGACTGTGGGTGGGGCCTTTCTACGTCTCAGAGCCTCGAGGGGCTCCATTTCCGCCCCCATGCCTGGGAGCCGAGGACCAAAGCGGAAGACTCCAGGCGGGAAACCACAGCGTACTGGACTGTGTCGTAGGAGGTCTGCGGTGACCCTGGGGAAGTTACAGAGCAGCGAGGACTGGTCCGCCTGCCTTCTAGCAGCAACGGAGACCCGTGAGGCTGAAGGGAGATTAGCGGCATCTGGAACAGCCCCGGTGAGTGGGGCTGTGTAGTGCATCTGTGGGGGGTGTGATTGAGGCACATTGTCGGTGCCTCCCCCTGAGGGTGCTCCCCAGAGGCACAGAGGGTGCCAGTGCTTGTTGGTTGCCTCCAGCTGTCCCACATGACAGTGGGCAGCAGTAAAATTTTTGGCGCAATTGGGGCTTCACAAGGGCATAGTGGGGCCGATTGGGCTACATTCATTGGGAGAGCCCCAGAGCAGGGCCCCAGAGCAGGGCCCCCAAGCCCAGCACCATTGTTTCAGTGAGTGCCCATATGTTTGCCTGCTCAGCTGCCCAGCAAGTAGTGGGCAGCTGCTATGTTTAGGCCAGGTCATTGCGCACTTTTCGGAGGTTGCTCCATTTGCAGCTAGGACCTGACATTTCTGGACATAGGGCATTTGAGCCCCTGTGAAAGGCCAGTCGGCCTGGGGTCAGTTTAACATGGTAGGGCGCAAGGCCCTAATGTGATGCCCAATTTTTGTATGTGATGGTGCTCACGTGTACAGTTATTGCATAATGTATTCATGCTTCTAATGCCTACTGTGATGCCTATTGCGTAATGTGTGATGCTAATGAGGTTTGGGCCAAATGTAGTTTTATGCCTACGGTGATTCATGCGCAAGTAGATTTATGCTTCCCCTGTTTTACGTTGCAGATCTCATGCTAAGTTCCTAACTTTACCTGTAGTTACTGGTTGTGCACTACATTTACTATTTGTGCTACATTTACAATTGGTGATAGTTTTTGACAGTGGCCCCATAGGCCCTGTCGTGTGTAAATAGTCCCCTGTAAATACTGTCTAGTGCCAGTTGGCACAGTATACATTGTGTGATTAGGATCTAGTGTGTTTATGACAATACAAAGGCTATTTTTGATATAACCTTATGTGGAGTTACTTTTGTGGTGTGCCTAGTGTGTTGCTGCTGTGTGTGTGTGTGTGTGTGTTGCTCAAACGCTTTACACATTGCCTCCGGGATAAGCCTGACTGCTCGTGCCAAGCTACCAAGGGGGTGAGCAGGGGTTATCTTTGGCGTGTAACTCCCTTGCCCAGACTAGAGTGGTGGTCTCTGCCTGGCTTTGGCGCAATCCTTAGCCAATCAGAGATCCCATTTCTAACATTGGTTGTCAGCGGTGAGGATAGGACTTGCTTTTTTACAGGACCACAGCAACAACTGGTTGCACTACAAACTCTGCATTTAGATAATCGCGTGTTTGGGGATTATTGTTTCTGAGTTCCATTATATTGTTCTCCTAAAAGTGTCAATTTTGAATTTCGTACCCCTGTTGCAGCTCTTCCACCCAGGTCTCCTGTGTTGCACGTTTCTCTGAGCGTCCTGCCAAAATGGAGTCTGCTTTTATTTTTTATGGTATGTTTAGATACATTATGTTGGAGTTGGTGGAGTTCTGTGAGGAGAGAGACATAGCAATGAGTGGGTCAGACACCCAGTCATAACTTAGGGAAAACCTGATCCAATGGCAAAAGGTTGAATGGGAACGTGAGCGCAATGATGAGAAGAGGACCCTGACTGCACGCCAAGAGGGTGGTGGGTCTGAGGGGAGCCTGAGGAGTCGGAAGAGGAGGAAGAAGATGACAGGACAGGGACGCCAGTGGATAGTAAGGACCCCATGGATAGGGAGTCCCCCACTGGGTCCAGTGCCAGGGGCAGCGCCCCATCCCTTTCCCTGTCCCCAGAAGAGTGGGTAGATAGGAGGGAAGAAAGGGAGCATCAGCTGGCTTTGGAGAAGCTCAGGTTAGAGCATGCCAAGGGGATAGTGCAGCTGAGTGTGGAGGAGAAGAAGTTCATTACCGAGAGGGTCCTAGTACAGGAGAGGATGGCGGAACCTGAGAGGGCCTTCGCCAGGGAAAAATTAGCTCTGGAGGGTAGATTATCCCCTGAGTGCAGTTGTAGTTTTCTGGATTCCCCAGTGAGGGTGGGGTCTAGTGGTGGCAGCAATATAGAGTCCAGTGTAGGAAGACCCATTCCCAGTTCCCAAAGTATGGTACCTTGTTCCCGAGAAGAGGAGTAAAGATTGAAGTTCGGGGACAGTAAGAAACTTGCTCACCAGTCTTGGGGGCATTTTTCGGATGACTGTAATGATGCACTGGCTGATTGGGTAGAGGTTAACATGGAACAGGATTTTGAAGGAATGTTCAATCTGGTCATCAAAGAGCACCTGCTCAGTTGTTTTTTTCCGGGATGGCGCCAACACCTGTTGGAGTGTGGGTTCACGGATCCATGGGATCTTGCAGAAGAAGCAGACCTCTGGGAAAGTGCCTGTGGTTCTGAAGAGGCATTAGGGAGTAATCCCACAAGTAGTGGCCCAGGTATCTTCCAGTCCTGTATTGGGGAAGAGGCTCAGAGTAGCCCAGCTAGGGCCCAGGGTAGTGGGAGGGGTGTAGGGGCTCACGGCTTCTCTCAGTGGAGTAGGAGTGAGTGTGTGACTGTCTGTCCCCAGCTGCCCGAAACCCAGTCTCAGGACCTGGATGGTTCCCGAGGGGAATACCAGTTTGGGAGCCTAGGCTGTACTGATAGACCATTTGATGAGGAGCTCCTAGTGTCTAGAGAACCCAGAGCGTCTGTAAATAGAGCTCCAGTGGTTCTGGTGTCTGGCGGTGCAGCTCCAGTTGGGAGGGTACAGAAGTCCGGATTGAGGGGGGATGTGTTCCCCCAGTGGAAGAACCAGTGGGTCAGGGACCAGCCAGAAGGGATGAGTCCCCTTGGAGTGACCATGGTGACACCACTTCTGTTCTGGGGGATCTTTGCGCACTGTCAGGTGGACAGGGGACGTAAGATCTATGCCAGGCAGACTGTCACATGACACATGAGTCATGTATCCCTAAGGGGGATGCTGTGTGAGTCCCCAGAAGTCCTGGTGTGCCAGGCAAGTACTCCGCCAAAGGGTTCAGCCCCAAGGTTGGGTGGCCAGGTTCAGGATCAGCCTGACCTGGAGGGAAGGACGTCCATAACCAGTGTCCTAACCCGTTCATCTTCCAGGGGTAATGCTCCAGTTGGGAGGATGCAGAACTCTGGAAGGAGGTGCAGAGGGAGGGAGTCCTCATCTCTGACCCCGGTGCAACCCGAGGGGTTAGACCCTAGGTTGGGAGACCAGTTGTTGGCGAGAGGTCCTGAACTGGTGGGAGAGTTATTGTCTGAGGGTTCCTTTCAAAGGAGGAGAGCGCGGAACCCTCGAAGGAGAGGTAGGGGGAGGAGAACCTCACCCGTGACTTCTGGTCAGCTTGAGGGTGCGGACCCTAGGCTGGAGGATCAGTGGCAGTCTAGGACTGCCCTGATGAGGGGAAGAGTGGAGAATGGCTACCATGTGCCAGTGGTTACTACCCCCCACTCTGTGGATGGGCAAGGACCGGTGAAATCTGGGTGGCCTAGGGCCTGATCCTGGCCACAGACAGCTAGGGAGTACCAGTGGGATAGCCCAGTTGCTCCGGAGAGCTTTAACAGAAGAAACCACATGGGTTCACTGTGGCGTAGGACAGGAGGGTGTCCCTGCAGTTGCGGGTCTGCGTCCGTGTTCTTTTGCCCCAAGCAGGGAAACCCATCACAGTGGTGATTGGTCTGCCCTGCGTTTTGGCTGAAAGGGGGTTGTGTTGGACTCCACCCTTTTGGCATGTTCACCCTTAAACTTTTTGCCTTCTCTGTGACTTGATATTGATCATTTTTGGCCTCTGCGCACTTTAGCACTGTAGCACAGTGTAAAGTGTGTGCGCGCTCTGAGTGTGTGTGGTGAGATTTGCCTGCCCTCCCATAGGAATGCATGAGGGAAAAGTGTTTCCCTGGTAATTCCTGGTATGAGAGGCGTGCAGGGGCGAGTTTAGTATGTATGAACTCGTGAGAATAAATGCTGAGCAATGGTGTGCACAGATTTATGGTGACTGGTAGAGAAATGTCACTTTTAGAAGTTGGCATTTCTGTGTGCTGTGTGTCTGCCTTCATGATGTGAATTGCATGTCTGGCTTGCGATTGACAGGAACTGAGAGGTGGCTCCAGGAGACAGATGGAGTCAGCCCAGTGGTGAATAGAGCGATCTGCATGCAGATGGGAGGGAGGAGTTGCACCTGAGACCTGAATAGGACTGTGCCTTCCCTCCACAATGCTGGTGCCAGCCCCTGTGGTGTGTCTGATCACTGAGCCCCCACCTGACAAAGGGGAGAGACGCTGGGCAAAACTAAGTGCTCCAAAGCTCCTCTAAACCAGTCCTAACTGGTATCCCCAAGCCCTGTGCTGTGACACAAAGGAAAAGGGTGTATAAATGAAGGGGCTGTGATCCCATGAAGTTGTTCTCGGGTGTGCTGTCTGACTTGAGGGAGGCCTGCTGCTGCAGCTGGACTCCCGGAGGAACCACCACTAGGGACTGCCTCCCGACTGGAAGGCCCTGTGAGCTGGCCTGCCTGGGCTCAGCCCTCCCCCCCAATCCTCCTAAAGGACTTTTCTCTGGACTAAGCCCCTACCTGGATTCTAGCTGAAAAGCGCAAAATTCTTATTGCTGAGGAACACTGTGCCTCTTGGGAGCAGCACTTTAATGTTGTCCAGCTTGCCCCTCTGACCTTTTGCTGAATTGTGGGCCTGAGCGCTCAGAGGGCACTTCTATTTTTAATTCGCAGTACGGAGAGGATGCCTGGGGATTCTCCCGCAGTTCATTGTCCTGCGGGAGCGCACCCCGCATTATCGCCGCATTTGTATTCTTAAAACTTGCGGAAGCCTACCCCGCATTTGGAATGTCACTGAAAGCGGGAGCCTACCCCACTAATTATTGCTTTCTTTGGCGGGAGCCCCCCTGCTGTGCGTGTGACAAATAGAAGAAGAGTGGGTGCCCACTCCACTTATCTTTATTCTCTTTGTTCTTGCGGGTGCCCACCCCGCCTGTGGTGTAAACGTGGTGGGTGCCCACCCCTCCAGTGACGGAAGAAAGAAAACAGCCGTCATGTTTGCGAGGCGACCCGGAGGTCATGTGCGTCCGCCTGACCGTGGGTGGGGCCTTCCTACATCTCAGAACCTTGAGAGGCTCCATTTCCGCCCCCGTGCCCGGGAGCCGAGGACCAAAGCGGAAGACTCCAGACAGGATCCCACCCGCACTGGACAGTGCCGGAGGAGGTCTGCGGTGACCCATAGGAGCGAGGACCGGTCCGCCCGCCTTCTGGCAGCAACAGAGACCCACGAGGCCGAAGGGAGATCAGCGTCGTCTGGAACAGCCCCGGTGAGTGGGGCTGTGTAGTGCATATGGGGGGGGTGTGATCGAGGCACATTGTCAGTGCCTCCCCCCTGAGGGCGCTCTCCCGAGGCACAGAGGGTGCCAGTGCTTGTTGGTTGCCTCCAGCTGCCCCGCATGACAGTGGGCAGCTGCAACATTTTTGGTGCAATTGGGGCCTCACAAGGGCACAGTGGTGCCGATTGGGCTAAATTCCTTGGGAGAGCCCCAGAGCAGGGCCCCCGAGCCCAGCACCATTTTTCCAGTGAGTGCCCAGCAAGTAGTGGGCAACTGCTACGTTTAGGCCAGGGCATTGTGCACTGTTTGGAAGTTGCTGCATTTGCAGCTAGGCCCTGACATTTCCGGACATAGAGCATTCGAGCCCCTGTGAAAGGCCAGTCCGCCTGGGGTCAGTTTATGGTGGTAGTGCACAAGGCCTTATTGTGATGCCCGATGTTTTTATGTGATGACGCTCATGCTTACAGTTATTGCATAATGTATTTATGCTTATAATGCCTACTGTGATGCCTATTGCGTAATGTGTGATGCTAATGAGGTTTGGGACTAATGTAGTTTTATGCCTAAGGTGATTCATGCGCAAGGTGATTTATGAATCCTCTGTTTTACATTGCAGGATCTCATGCCAAGTTCTTAACTTTACCATTAGTTACTGGTTGTGCGCTACATTTACTATTTGTGCTACATTTACAACTGGTGATTTGTGATGGTTTTTGACAGTGGCCCCATTTGCCCTGTTGTGTGTAAATAGTCCCCTATAAATACTGCCAAGTGCCAGTTGGCACAGTGTACATTGTGTGATTAGGATCTAGTGTGTTTGTTTATGACAATACAAAGGCTATTTTTGATATAACCTTGTGTGGGGTTATTTTTGTGGTGAGCCTAGTGTGTTGCTGCGGTGTGTGTGTGTGTTGCGCAAACGCTTTACACATTGCCTCCGGGATAAGCCTGACTGCTCGTGCCAAGCTACCAAGGGGGTGAGCAGGGGTTATCTTTGGCGTGTAACTCCCTTGCCCTGCCTAGAGTGGTGATCTCTGCCTGGATTCGGCGCGAGCCTTAGCCAACCAGAGATCCCATTTCTAACAACTGTCTTCGTCATTACTCTAAAAAAGAGGGATTGAAAAAAGGTTATGGTGGGGGTTGGAAATGTGCCACTGATTGGTGTGGTGGCAAATGATACTCTTTGAGCCAAAAAACAACTTGGTCCGTGCAAGCAACATTTCCTGAAATCTGTAGACTAGAATTTGTCATTCAAGTTTATATTTATGTAAAAGTACAGTGGGCCTGAACATTGTTTTCATACTGTTCCTTAAAGAGCCTTTATAGTAACACATGGTGTGTGGCAGTGAGATTCACAGTTGCTAGATCAGGCATCCTTGACGTGGTTCTCCCCTAATTTTTCGCCTTCAGCCCACCTGTTCTGCCACCCACTCAAGTAGCCCTTTAAACATGTCTCAGGCCTGTGATTGCAGCCTCTGTGTGCAGTTTTAAACTGCCATTTCGACCTGGGAAAAAACCTTTTGCCAGACCCGAACCTTCCGCTTTAATACATATATGTCATTCGTAGGGTGGTCCCTGAACAGCCCAGTGGCAGGGTACAGTTTGTTTAAAAAGTAGGACATGTACTTGTACATGTTGGTATCCTGCTGTAGTGAAAAACTCTTACATTTGTTTTTCACTACAGCAAGGCTTAACTCTTCTGTTATACAGGTCCAACTAGAAAATGTAGGACTGCGTATTAGTACAACAGGAGCGCAGAATGCAGGGACTGAGTCCATCTACACAGTCGGAAACTGTTGGTCCCTTTTCGGTGAACTTTGTGCATAACAGGGAAGCTGAATTCAACCCTACAGGTCTTCTTAGGGTACTGTGTTGCATGTTCAAATCTCTACTTGTGCCACATTTGATGAATTCTATGTCACTTAAGCCCCTGAGATGTATTGTTGAAGCTTTTAAGCCAATTGGAATTCTGGGTCACTTCATGACAGGAGACTGGTTAAAGCTGTGTCTGCAGGTTGAGGACAAAAGGTACTTTAGGTAAAAACACTGAATTGCTAGTGAAGATGGAATGTTAGTGAAAGAAGCAACACTATAAAATTTCTTTTTGGGGTCAAAGAAATGGGTAAATATGTATCTTGGATTTTTTTGAGGAGGAACCTTGTAGGAGAAAAAGCAGTCAGCTGTTTGGTTTGCATGTTTTAGTTGTGTGTGGGTTCAGGATCTTCTTTTTGCTCTGTGTTCAACCTAATTTTGCATATTATGTATGTTATGTGTGTTATGTTATTGTGATTTATAAAGCTCATGTCTTCCCAAAACGGCTTCCCAGAACTAGTATAACAGATCGAGTCACACCGGCAAATTTAAAATAGCCAGGTCTTCAACTGCTTGC
Source organism: Lissotriton helveticus (assembly GCF_964261635.1). NCBI lineage: Eukaryota > Metazoa > Chordata > Amphibia > Caudata > Salamandridae > Lissotriton > Lissotriton helveticus. The sequence continues at coordinate 876,753,832 of NC_136071.1, read as the reverse complement.
AAAACCTCTCAGTAGAAGTGTAAAACCTTAAAGAGAAAGGCAGAGTTTGAGAGTTTAGACTGAAGTTATGTGAAAGAATGATCTACTTGTGTTGCCAAATTCGCTCTTGGGATCACCACTAAATTTGGGTTACCTGAGAGTAAAGAACGATTAGGTAAGTAAGGATGGACTAGCTCCCTAAAAAACTAGGGTCCTGTATGAGTCATGTCTTTATCTATATAACACAGCGCTTTGAACTTAACATGATTGTCAAGAGTAAGCCGGTGAAGGTTGCTGAGTTGAGTGGAAACAGAGACATGCTTTGGGACATGACAAAGGAGGCACGCAACTGCATTCTGAATAATTTGTAGACTATTTAAGGAAGACTTAGCAGCCCTCTGCTAGAATATATTGCCATAATCTAGGCAGGAGATGAGCAATCGTCCTTTGTGTAAAACTAAGGAGGATCCAGAGGATTTTTCTCTGCATCTAAGAAGGCCAATTCATGGATCCTGATAAAGGTAAAGGTGGTCGGGAGGCCCTTTCACAGGGACAGAGTAATCTGTTGGGTAAAAAAAAAGTTAGGATGAATGATATTATGTATCTGAGCAGCCATCCGTTGAGCAATGAACTTGTGACACCGGCAACTCCTCCACTAAGGTGGAGGAGCGCCGCCCCACTGCTCTTTAACCCCTTCGATGCTTGTGATGGAACCGTTCCGTCATCAGTCATGGCTGAGCTGTGCTGATGACGGAACGGTTCCGTCACGACCGCACCCTGTTCTGGAATGTCCAGCACAGGGGCGAAATCGGCGCCGCACGGAAGCGGTTAACCCCTTGCATGCTGATGACGGCCCCCATCCGTCATGCACTATGGCGCTCGTGTGCCGATGACGGCTGGGGGCGGTCATGATCCCGCCCACTCGCGATTCTGCTGCACAGGCGCAGAATCGCGGCAGCATGCAAGGGGTTAAGCAGTGGATAAAGGAAAAATTCAATAATAATAACACAGTGTTATCATCATTTTATTTTTCCTAGGCAGTTTTGTGGGGGTGGGTGGGGCTGGGCTGGTGTCACAGCCAGCAGGGGGAGGAGTGGTTGAGGCACTTAAATGAGCATGGTGGTTTGGCTGTCCATCTTGGGCCGTCCAAACAGTCATGCGCACTTAGCATGTTCTCCACTGAGCTGTAATGCGCAGCCTGAATAGGGAAGCTTCACAGGCTTCCACACCGTGTCTGAGCGTGGAACGGCGGCGCTTAGGCCAATCATGACGTTGCTGTCATGCTGGTGACAGCAGCATCGTGATTGGCTTATGGAAGCCTGTGTGCATCCTGCTTCCGGTCCGAGAGGAACAGAAGAGGATGGAGGAGAGGTGGCTGCCGGCAGCCAGGTAAGTGATATTTTATATTTTTTGCTCTCCCCCTGCCGCCGCTCCACCCGCACTACTCTGTGGCAGCCGCCACTGACCACCAGCCACCATCAATCCCGCTTATGAAGGATGCATGATGCAATTAAGCAAGAAGGAAGAGGATAGGTCGTCTAGCAAAATATGCGGACAATGAACCGAAAGAAAACTAATGGGCAACGCAAAACACGAATCAGAATTCAGCCAGTCTTGACTCAGGAAGAGGTTTCCCTCTTGATCTAGACTACTAAAATGAACTGAATACAAACTAACAGCAAATGGGAAACATAAATAGACTAGATAATAGTCAAGTTAAAAGATCAACTTGCACTTTCGAATAAAACATGTTAGCCTAATTTGCACAGTTCAGATCAGCCAGGTTAGTCATATTATTAACTCCTCAAATAGCCCCAATAAGTGTAAGAGAGTGTCCCCTTTGCAACAGAAAATACCGGCTGGAGCGGGTCCATTCAATGCCATCTCAGAGGAACTGCTTTTGACTGAACTACTGTTACCAATCATGTTCAAATCCTAATACTCACTCTTCTCCAGTGGAGGCTTTGCTCAGCAATGCACTTGGGATGTCCTCTCCCAGATCTCTTGTCCTTGGTCTTCATCCCCTAGCCTCCAATCTCAGGGACCACAAAGAAATGCATTTTTGTGTAGTAAATTACTTGGATGGGCTAGATATGCTTATGGTCTAGCTTTGTTATCCTCAGCTTGAGTGTTAATCTTCTTCAGTTTGTACAGTGTAGTTGAACCATCATGGTGCAGTATGGGAAAATCATAACATGGGGTGACTCTTAATGGACTTTGCCAAGGCAGCACAGCCCCAACATATTGTTTTGGACTTGACATTAAAGCATTGGACTATGGTACACTGAGAGTGGCCACCTGGTGAGGGCCTTGCCACCAGGACTCAGTGAGTTTGCTCAACTTCCAATGCCTGCAGATTTTGGAATCGGGATTCCAGTACACAAGTTTTTGCATTGCACTTTCCCCTCTGCATCTTTAGTTCTTCCTCAACAGTTCTGGAGAATTCCACAAATTACATGACCTTGGCCTGAGTTCGAGGACTGTGTTCAGAGACCCCCTTTCGCCTGAGTAACTCTTCCCACTCCATTACAAAGATCTTCACATGTACACTCTTCTTTCCAATCTGTCTCTCCAGGCAGGACTGGTTGTCCATTGTGGCTTGGAGTGCTGCACGAACATTGTTATTTTCTAGCGCCTCAGATGTGTATCCTTTGACTTGTGGACTGTGACCCTTGACGTCTCTCATGTTTAGCTTAATGCCTAATATGTTACTACAAAACGTTTTAGTTTTGTTTATTATTGAGAGTAAAAATCCCCCTGCTATGTTTTATCTATGTGGTGCATATGTATATCAGTCATTCCCATAGTTATCTTAATCATTGTGAGGTCAATGAATTAGGCTCAGGAGCTCGGCAGGGGCCGCAGGGCACTGATGCAGCCGACCAAATGTGGCGACATACATGCCATACATAGCATAAGCCCGAGGGGGGCAGATATCATCCCTTTTATTGAGGAGGAGGCGAAGGCTGACCCCCTGAAGCAGGTTAGTGTCTGGTGTGGTGAGGAGGCTGATTTTAGCTCCAGAGCAGTCCCTGAAGGGTCAGGAACCCCCCAGGAAAGAAGAGGTGGAGGTGGAGGCAGGACTTTAGGGACAACTGAGAAAAGGGGAAGGAAAGTGGGGAAACCTGTTGAAAAATCTAAACAGAATCGCTATATTTTGAGAAGTGGCTTAGGAAAAAATTGTATGAAGAGGGGCAGGACTCTGCTACCCCAAATTTAGAAAATAAAATCGCACCTCCGCAAAAACAAGACAGTATTGTTTCAGGAGAGTGGGTAACACTGAAGAGAAGGAGGAAAATCAAAGTGAATAGCGAGCCAGAAGTTCTGAATCGGAAAATTACCCCTGCCTTGTGGACCTCCTAAAACATTGCTACTAAAAAACTCCACCTTGGGTCCCTTGAAGACAGTTACAACAATCGGGGTAGAAACAGTGAGTCCAGAGAGTAGAAATAGGTTTCAGGTACTGGCAGGACTCACAGACTCTATGGAACCTCAATATCCAGGTGGCAAAATGGAAGGTCATCCTCAATCTCAACTTCAACTTGTGCAACCTCAAGCACAAGGTCAGCTACAAGCGATCCCTGCCCTCCAGGCGACCCCGCCCGGAATCTCTATTGGTCCACCCCTTGATGAAGCTGCCAAAAGGGGAGAGCAAGGCGCAACTAAGACTGCTCAAGGAGAGAATCAGAATGAAGCTCCAGTACAAATACAACCCCAGCCGACAGTCCAGGTTCAGATACTATCGCCACAATCTCTACTATCCGCACAGCTCCAACCCCAATCTCAGGTGCAATCAGTATCGGAGCTGATACATTTATTGACGGTAGAGGTAAAAAATAGATTTGAAACTTCTAAATTGAATCAGAGAGAAATCCGCTCTGTCTGTGAGAGCCTGGGACAAAAACTGGATGATGTAGCTGACAGAACTACACAACTGGAGATTGGAATGAAGGACTTGTCATCACAGGTAGAGGTAAACACAAAGGAGATTGGGGACCTAAGGGGGAATGAACAGCAATTGAAGGATAAGATAGAATCCCTGGAAAATAACCAAAGAAGATGTAATCTTCGGGTCCTCAAAGTACCAGAAGGAGCAGAAGGAGAGGATATAAAAACATTCATGATACATCTGTTGAAGGAAGGGTTACAACTCAAATGGTCAGAGGAAGAACTCAGTATGGATATTCAGAGGGTCCATATAGACCCTTTCAGAAGGAATCTTAATAAAGTTAAACCAAGAAAAAGTTTGGTGAATTTTCATACCTACTGTTTTAAAGAAGAAATACTTCCTAAAGCATTGAAACAGAGATCCCTGACAGTTGATGGTATCAATTTTGAAATCCGATCAGACATCTCGCAAATGACAGCAATTAAGCAATGGGAAATGGGGAATTTGATTGAGTCCTTCAAGAGCTTAGGTGCTACTGCGCAGCTTAAGTTCCCAGCTAGTTTACGGGTAATGCATATTAACAAGATGCATACCTTTCGTAGGGTTGAGGAGTCGGAAGGGTTCTTAAGGTCCATTTCAGGAGCGGGAGTTGGTTAGAGGTGGATAGATGTGATTATCGAGCTTGATAAGGTACACATGCACACAGGATTCTTTCTTTCCTAATAAGATATAGGTTTCCCTGGCGGCAAGTTTTCTACTATGTTAGCTGTAAATTAGGTAGGTGTTTTTCACAATTTCCCCAAAAACTAGGCCTCTCTAGGCCTTAGCCTAGGCCATTAGAGAGAAAAAGGAGGGTTTCCCAAGGGGTGGGATATGAAGGGGTTCACGGGTAGTTTTTAGAGCACGGGTGTGGGAGCAAGGGGAGAAAAAGCAAAAAAAAAATGTCTTCGCAAAAGATCTAATTCCCGGTAGCAGTATGGATATTGAAGAAAAAATAGGAAAGGAATGACAGTGAATCAGAAGCCATCAATAGAATTCCTATCGTGGAATGTTAACGGATTAAGGGGATGTCATAGGCGTGAGAGGATCCTACAATACTTAAAAGATTCTTCGGCCCAAGTCATTTTATTACAGGAGACACATCTACTGGCGGATGAGATGAGGGAGCTGTTCAAGAGTAGGAAATGGGTTCAGAACTTGATATGTTCAGAGCAACAACTCTCTATAAGGGGGGTGGCAATCCTGATAAAGATTAACCCCCTGCTGGTGGTTTTCGAAACTAGGTGGATAAAAATGGAAGATGGGCAATTGAAAAAGTTCAATTCGGGGAGCAAACTTATACTGTAGTGAGCTATTATGGGCCCAACTTTGATGACTCTATGCCTTTTAGTAAATTACTATCTGAATTGTTGGATTTCCCCGACCCGGTTATTTTGGCAGGAGATTTTAATGTGGTCTTGGATGTTAATCTTGATCGCTCGACCAAAATTAGAAATATAATGCATAATAAATCCAGGGCTCTGATAAAAAACACAATAAGAAATTTCGGATGGTGCGATATATGGCGAGAAATTGACTTGGTTTTAGTGGACCACAATATAAAAGATCAGGTTCAGAATGTAAACCATGTAGGAGCGCATATGTCCGATCACTCCGCAGTATCACTGACACGGTCCCCTCAACGGCAGTAAAACAACGCAGGTGGACTATGGATCGGTCCATACTTACTGATGATGAGTTAATAAAGAAACTTGGTCTGGAGTCCCAGGAGTTTTTTTTTAATAACCGGGGAAGTGCTCCAATAGGAATTGTTTGGGATTCGTACAAAGCCTTTTTGAGGGGCAGGGTCACATCAATCCAGTCCTGCAAAAATAAACAGCGCAGGGCAGGACTTCTTAATATTGAGAAGAAAATTCAGAGCTTGGAACACAAAATTCTGCAAAATGAAGTGGTAGAGGATGCTGGGAAGGCTTTGATTCAAACCCTTAAAACAGATCTGTCATCAGTTATAGAAAGGCGGCTTCAAGAAAGGTGGCAAGCTAGTAAGTTGGCCCATTCCAATTATGGGGAAGGTTTTGGTAAATTACTTGCCTGGAAGGCAAAGAGTGATCAGGCAAAGAACTTTATGAAAGAACTTAATTTTGGAATGGCTGGGAGTCCTATTATAGCAGGGACTAGCATTGAAGATACCATGTTAAAATACTATGAAGAAGTTTATAAAGAAGATTTATGTACAACCAGGTCGGAAGTCCTAGAGTGGTTAGATCAGGAATTACCACAAAAAGTATCCGAACCTCAGAAAGCTGGTCTTAACAATTTAATAACCGTGCAAGAAACAGAAACTGCCATAAAATCGGGAAAATCCAGCAAGGCAGCTGGACCTGACGGTCTGCCCGTAGAAGTCTTAAAAAAATTAAGTCAGTATTTGGTGCCCTCCCTGAGCGAACTTTTTGTAGCTATCTTCAGTGCAGGTGAAGAAATTCCCCCTTCTTGGAATGATGCCATAGTGACCTTAATTCTCAAACCTGATAAAAAACCAGACTGCTGTGATTCATACAGACCCATATCGCTGCTAAACGCAGATTACAAGATCTTCACCAAGTTATTAGCAGAGAGGTTGAATGGGGTGGTGGGAGCACTCCTTCACGAAGACCAGAAAGGGTTTGTGCGAGGCAGGAGTCTTAGAGATTTAACCTATAGCATAATAGGTGCAATTGATTTAGCCTCAGTAGACAAACTTCCACTAGCGGTCATTACGGTAGATGAAACTAAGGCTTTTGACAAAGTTAATTGGTCTTATCTGCATGAAGTTTTGAGTCTATCTAACTTAGGGGAACATTTTTGCAGGGCAGTAAAACAAATTTCTAACACTCCGACTGCAAAAATTCTGATCAATGGGAGGCTAACTGAGAAATTTAATATCCTCAGAGGTACGAGACAGGGCTGCCCACCTTCCCCACTACTTTTTAACCTTTATATTGAACCCCAGGCAGAAGAAAATAGGAAACATGAGGAGATACTCCCTTTTCAGTCCAGGGGATGGAAGAAGAAAGTGGGTTTATATGCGGACGACCTGGTAGTATATACCTCAAATCTCAGCACAGCACTACCGAATGTTTATGATCTGGCCTCAGGGTTTGGGAGGATTTCGGGATACGAAATTAATGAAGGGAACACAGTTGTTATGGCATGGAATATGATGACACAAGAGAGGTGTGTCAAATCAGAAATGAGATATTTGGGTATTAAAATTACCCAGAAAATCGAAAAAAATCCTGAAACCAATTTTCAAAAGATATATAAGGAGATAGGGAAAAATTGTTAGGCTGGTCTCACCTGCCCCTATCCATCTATGGGAGAGTTAACATCATTAAAATGACAATCCTCCCAAAACTCACGTTCTTATTTCAGAATATTCCGTTGAGTTTCAAGGATGAATGGCTAAAAAAAATACAGTCTAAAATATCTAGTTTTATTTGGGCCTCCAAAGGGGTGCGAATCTCGTGGAAAAAGCTTAGACGACGGTGCGACAAAGGGGGGCTAAGGCTGCCAGACCTATCTTATTACGCCTGGGTGTTTTTGTTAAAAGGTGCGAAAGGGTTATTTAAAACACCAGATGACTCTGAGACAGGGAAGATGCATATAGCAATGTTAAAAGACATAATAGGGGGAGAATACGGTTTCATTTACAAATTTGGAGACCCGAGATTTAAAAGAAAAATACGTCTAAAGATCTTACTCAGCCTCGCGACAACTTGACATAAAGTTAGGAAAGAGTTACAAATTAACTACTTTAGTGGGATGGCACCTATCTTTGACTCTCCGGGATCCCCAGAATGGTCGAAGGACTCTTTGGTGCGTCCACTGAAGGGTGCGGGATTTACCTCCTAGAAACAGTGGATATCGGAAGGTAATTTAATATCATGAGAAGAGTGCCATAACATGTGTGGAGGCCAACTTTTGAGATTTAAGTATTTACAAATGCTAAGTTGGAGTCGGATTGTTGGGCTTGGAGCGGGACCAGTAAATAAGCTGGAAGAGAGTTTGGTAGCTGGAACAACTCATAAGAAGGAGGTCGCAAATTAATATTGGTTATTATTGGAACTGGCTGATGGAGACTTCAACCTTCCGATGGAGCTGTGGGAGAGGAGCTTGCCAGGAGAACAGATACAAGATTTATGGCAAGTATCCTGCGACATTCTTTATTCCACAGTCCGACCCGCAAATTTAAGGCGGAAACACCTTTTCTGTCTCCACAGGGTGTACTGGACTCCATACAAACTATCTAAAATGGGGAGTGGAGTTGTCCCAAAATGCCCTAAATGCAATAGGGAGAAAGGTGATGATACGCATATGTTTCTGACCTGTCCGGTACTTCAATCCTTCTGGCCGGATGTGAGTAACATAATGTTTTCCATTCTGGGCGAAGTACTCGAGGTGAGCGAACTGTTGATATTCTTTGGTCTCACCAATAATAACGAATCTATGTCAAACAATGTAAAAAAAAATATTTTTTATTTAATATTACTTGCAACTAGGGAAATATGTAAGAACTGGGTTAAGGTTACTCCTCCCAGTAAACTGGAATGGTTGGCTTCGATAAGGTATATAAACACCCTAGACAGAGCACATAAATGTAGGTGAAATGCTTTCTGGCTCCCCTATGAGATGTGGGTACAGACATGTATAAATGAGACCAATGATTAGGCCTCTATATCGGTTTGCAAATACTCTGGTGTTAGCCGACGGTCTCAGGGCGGAATCGGCACCTATGGTTGTGTAAGATTGCAAGATATACAGTGTACCATACCTGGCTTTCAGCAAGATCACTTGAGGCGCCCAGGGGAGAAGTGATCTGAAGCAGACTTCTTTATCTTTCTGCTTACCCGGGCTATGAGGACAAAAAAAACAAAAAAAACAAGCATTTGCGAAGTTTAGCCAAAGAGATAGATGTATAAGCTCAGACGCTGATGGCGGAAAATATCCATATCTAGCCAAGAAGCTCTCAACCCATTGCCCTCTGTGGTCCCCAGTGAATCACTACTGGGTGCCAGGCACCCCCACCCTAAGCACTTTCGACTAATTGATCTTCAAGACAGTTTTACAAAATAGAGAAACAAACGTACATCAAATGCGCAAAATAATACAAATTGAATTTAATTCACAAACCCGAAAATATACAAAAACGAACTTGTAATTTTAATGGAAGGTTGGAACTTTTCAAAATTTGGTTTTATTAGCAACATAGTCGACTGTAAGTTATCTCTTGTCTAGTTTGCCCCTTATAATTGCTCTGTTTTTTATGATGCATACCAGTGCTCCAATTGAGGCACCAACCATCTATACTAGATTCTGTTTGCTGTGATTGACTGCTCCCACAAATCAAGCCAAGGATACCAACTTAATTTTATCCTCCAATTTGAAATTCCATCACATTTACAGAACTATTCTGCTAGCATTATTACATTTTCTAATAGGCATTAGACCACAAGTGTAGGAACACCAATCTAGCCTGCATATTACCTGCCTATTGTAGAACATTGATAAGTACGTTATCACTGACATTACCCAGACCGTGCGATGACCCTGACTGCCCCAACTGTCCTTCGCAAACCATATTATTTTTGATTCTTGCTTTCATGTTGCTGACACTCTTCCTTGACCAAAAACTGATAGACTTGTTCCTTACAATGCATGGTCACTGTCCATCTGCCTTGGTCACCATACCAGTCACGAAGTCCTTCTGCCTCTAAACCCCTAACAACTTCCTTAGCTGAGGAGTTACCAGCGTCGGATTGTTAACGCGGGCACTCTGACAATGCCCGAGGGGCCGGTGTCCAGTTCCAGCTGTGGGCTGCTTTTTTGAGTAGTTTGGGGGTGATTCGGCGGTTTCTGCATTGCTCAGATGCTGCCAGAGGCCAAGTGGGTGCCTGAGTGGCCTTTCTGGAGGCAGATGAGCCCCCATTACCTTCCTTTATCAACTGGCAATGGTGTCAATCCCTTTCTCTCGCTCTGGCCGGCCCATTAACATATGCTTATTGAGCGGGGGCAGGGGGCCTGAGAAGAAGTGGCCTCACTTGTATTCCAGTGTGTTTCACCAGTGTGAGCTAATCCGTCATTTTTTTAACCCCCCCCCCCCCCCCCCCCACACACACTTTTTTTTTACAAAATTTCACCGAAGCAGTGTTTTGCAAAGGCAATATGCTAATGTGGCCCACTTTTATTTTTTTGCCTGGGCCGATTTCTAATCCCAATCCAACCCTGGGTGTTACATCTATCCATTAACCGTTACTCTAAGTTTTCTACTGCCTATTGTTTTCCAAAGTGCTATTTTAGAGGATGCAAAAAGGAAAATGTTGGCTGTAATAATAGGAGTTGGATTAACACAGAGCCTTTGTTAGAAATGGGGTTTCTGTTTGCAAAGGTATGCACTCTGTCCAAGCAGTAACCACCAAAAGATAACTGGTGCTCATCCAATGGTAGCTTGGCACAGAGAAGTCAGTCTTATTTTAAGAGGTGTAAAGTATTTGTACAACACACAAAATGACAACACCACAAAAATACTCCACACATATAATAGATTATATTTTTATGAGAAAAACAAGGCCAAAATGAAAATCCAATAAGTAGAACCGAAGTTATGAATCTTTAAAGATTAAATCCAAAGGAAGTGCTTAACAGCAAATAGGCCTTAAAGGTTACTTAAGGTCGTGCTGGACCGGAAGAAATCCACAGTTCAGGCCGACCATGAGGGAAGGTATGCCGGCAACAAGACTCAGACAGGTCCTGCGAAAAAGTATCTTGGATGGAGGAAGCGGCTATGCCGAAGAGTCAATGCATCAGTTCTAATCCAGTGTAAACATCAAATAACCTGGTATCTGGCTTAATTCAGAAAATCAACCACACTATATGCCTTTGGTGGTGGGGTTATTATTTACCCTATTTTTTATATGCTGGAGTTTTTTTCTTTTTTGCACAGGAAACTCATATCCTTTTTAGAAAATTAGGGAGCCCTGATGAAAGCCCGTAAAGAAATTGCGAGGCTAGAAACGCGTCGGCAATGTCATGCTATGACTTCATAATAGTTTGTCTTGCTCAAAAAAAGCAATGAGTATTGAATAATGCATATCAAATTTTGTGATGTTATATAAATTTGTGCAATAAATTGTAGGACATATTTTCTCACATTGATGATGGTAAATGTTACATGTGTTGGATGTCAAGAATTTTTGTGATATATGTTGTATAAATTGTGTATGTTTTGTATATATGTTTTTCTAAAAAGGATATGAGTTTCCTGTGCAAAAAAGAAAAAAACTCCAGTATATAAAAAATAGGGTAAATAAATAACCCCACCACCAAAGGCATATAGTGTGGTTAATTTGTTTAACTAAGCCAGATACCAGGTTATTTGATGTTTACACTGTTATATAGGCCCTACCTGGTTTCTCTCGATTGGGCCTAACCCCTATCTCAGTTCTAATCCATGCAGTGCATTGAAGCGGTTAGTGATCAGCTCCTGCTTCGGGGATCAAAGGGCAATGCATCAGTTCCGATCGGCGCAAAGTCGTCACTGCGTCAACTTTGATAATTCTGCACAGCAAAATGTCACTTTCAAGGGCCCAGGACTGGATTGCCACCACGTGGCAGCAGAAGACTTACTGATAGCAGAGTCCAGGTGCTGTTGTAGGGTCAAAAGAAGTCCTTGATGGTCCTGAGACTTCAGAACAGAGGGCAAGCCAGCAAGTCCTTGGGGCCACTCTGGGTTCAAGTGAGATGAGTCCAGTCCTTGTCCTCAGCAGGGCAAGGGTCAGCAGGCAGCAGGGTAGCACAGCAAAGCAGAAAATCAGTTCTTTCAGAGCAGCAGTCAGAGTGGCAATCATTGGAGCACAGCAGTCTTTACTCCTGGCAGGTTTCCTCACTGGTCTTGGTAGAGTCAGAGGCCCAGTACTTATACCCAGTTGTGCCTTTGAAGAGGGGCTAGCTACAAAGCAGGCCCTTGAAGTGCACAGGTCCCTCTTTTTTCTAAGCCCTGGCTCAAGGCTATCAGTAAGGGATAATCAACCTTTGTGTGGTAAACAGGGCAAAAGCAGGGCACCACCTATTCAGATGTAAGTGTCAGTTCCCCCTCTCTTCCTGCCCAGGAAGAGAAATCAGAATACAGATAAATGAAGATGAGTTCTCTGTCACACCCACCGTTACGTGTTTGTGGCTATCTAGAGGGAATGTAGCTGTCACCCACCCCAGACATGTATTGGAGATAGGCTGCAAGGCACCCAGAGCAGTAAGAGCAAAAAAAGTCCACTTTCTAAAAGTGAAATTTCTAAAATAGTAATATTTAATGCACCTTTACCAGTAAAGAGGATTCATCATTGCCATTTTGTAGATAGGAAACATGAATCAGCTACTCCTTTCTAATCAGGATTTCAGCTGAAAACTGTATTAAGTAATTCCCAATGCTAGCCAATGAAAGGCGGTAGCTTCACAGTAGTGAAAAATGAATATAGGCGGCTGCTAGGCGGAGTAACTGGGAAGCCGGTGGAGAGGCTCGCAGTCGGGTTGGGGCAGCTTGGGGAAACCCAATTCATAGACAGCGAGCACCGGTGTGGTGGAATAGTAGAGAAAAGCAGTGGACAACTTCATTTTTTCCGGTGTGGGGAAAGGCAGCAGCAGTGGCATAATATTGGATCCCGCCCATAGTAATGGCGATAGTTACCTGTCTGGCGTGCTCTCTCTGAGGCGGGCTGCTCTGCGGGGGTAGAAGTTTCGAGGTCCAGAAAAGTAATTTAAAAGCGGCTTGCTGCAGAGAAATGTGCGATGGAATTGTGCTCTTGTCTTCAGCTTTCGGAGGATTGTTAACAAGCTGTCGGGCTGTTAATGAGCTGCCGGGCGGTAAGAGCTGCCAAGAAGGAATGACGGATTGCGACCGGATTCGTGGCTCCGAAGGTGGAACCGTGGTAGCTGCGCCGTATTGCACCACTTAAGTGGAGCAGGCGGGCGAGGCTCCCCGAGGAAAGAAGGGAAGAAGGGCGCCACAGGGGGAGTGGAGCCCCAACTCTGAATTGAAGTAAGTCGAACTAGAATCAAGCATCTTGAGCGGCTGGAAACACTTGGCGCTGCATACTGCTGGGGCATTTGATACCTGTTGGGGCACTTGGAACTTTACCTGCTGGGTCCTACATCAGACGCTAGTCGTCCCGCTTGCACACCTGTCCACCCGCCGCCACACACAACTCCCGCGGACGCAGTGAGGAGGACCACGCTTCCCAGGCTCCATAGCGGTAGAGGCCGCTCACGTCAAGTCCCGCACCAGGTGGTGCTTTAAATTGCGCTCACCCTCTGCGTCGCGGGAACATTTGTGGCTGTCCGGGGCCAGACGAGGCCGGGCTGGGCCCCCCCTCCAACATCTGCGTTTAAGAAAAGGTACTGTAATCATCTCGCTGATCTACTATGGGGAAAAAGAGAACTGACGTGAGCAAACTAGTAGGAGGGGGTGGAGCGACTATGGACTCATATTTGGTTAAAGTTTCTAGCCTGATTAATGAGGAAATTGAAAGAACTGAAAGACGGTTGTCATTGGATCCTGTTCGCACCACCGTTATGATACATGATATTCCATCTACACCGTCCCAATCCCCAGGCCTTCCTCATGACTTGTTAGACTTCAATGATCCCACTTCAACGATAACAAGTAGCTATGTCCAGTCCCAAATTGCCACCCCCCTAGGCAACACTGAGGATGACTCACATTTTTCTTCCCCCTCTCCTGCACCTATAGCGAGACGCTGCACAAGGGCTGGGGGTTGCAACCACCTGGGAAGGTAAAACAGAAGGTGGCTAGGCTACCAAAAGTAAAGTCAAAATTATTTAAACACCCTCCCCCGGTTAGTCAATCATCATTAGAGGAGTTATCCAATAATGTCTGGATGATTCTTAAAGGGAAATTAGATCTTGCTTTGGCCCCAATCATGTCTAGGTTATTAAAGATAGGATGAATGCTCTTGAACAAAACAGTGGGTCATCATCAAAACCAAACTCTCCTATATTAGGATCAGTTTCACATCAGGTGACAAATGGTCAGCCCACCTCTATACAAGGGCAGGTATACCAATCTCCCCCAGCCCAGGGCTTACCTATATTAGGGGAGCCAAATCCTAGAGATTTGGGACTCGTGAACACTGCCACCAAATATACTAGTGGACCAACAAATAAGGAGAAAGGGCCTTCTACTGAAGCTACTAACACAATTAATCTTTTAGCAACATCTTCAGAATCACGCCAAGAGCGTGAGCCATTTCAATTTGTTGTGGAAGCTTCACCCTTAGTCCTAGCTTCACCCTTAGTCCTAGTCTTGGCAAATGCCCCCCCCTGGTCAGGTGGAAACAACATTCTCTCTGATTGATAAAGTCCTGCACTGGTTGACCAAAAACATGAGGTTATCTCCATGGGGCAAACAGCAGCTAGCAGGGGAAATTATCATGGCTAGAAGGGTATCCTGGATCGGGGACCATCAGAAAAAATTCAAGGGAGACTCAAATCATGAGGTACTGCCTAATGTACTAGCAAATCTATTCCCCCCTCAGAAAAGGGACTCTGCCATGATCCCACTTACGCTCAAATTTTTCTATAACTGGAGATGGAGTGTAACGAGCTCTAGTAGATCATGGCCGAAACGGTCTCTTGCATCAAGAACATTTGGGAGGATTGCTCAAATCAGGGAGGGTGGCATCAGTCTGTGGAATCGGTTTGGGGTTCTGACCGATATGGACGAATGTGATTGACTACAGGGTGTAGAAAGTAATGTTTTTGTGGAAGTAGTAGAGAATAGTAGAATGTACGATCCTAAGGATCAGGGCAAGTCACTAATTAATAATGACCCTATGCCACAGACAAATCCATCGGAAACATTACATGCTAAGGGACTGCCTTCACAGACCAGGGACTCTCTGCAAGTAACTTGTCTAAATATTATTAGGGAGTGTGATTGCCTTGAAACAGATGGGTCCTTACTAGAGACCAACCGCCATATGACTACTAGCATAGAATATCAACCAGTGATCGAGGGCGAGACCCTAGGAGCTGAGATCTCTCAGGATATACCTTGTATCTCACAAGGTATGGCAGGGCTGTCCTTCCTCTCATGGAACCTTGCTGGAATAGGTAACAAAATAATATCCTCAGAATGGTGTAGGTTCATTGACCAGTATGACATCATCCTTTTTCAGGAATCTTGGTCAATGGTTTCAGTTTTTCGCCTGGGGTTCCTTCACTTTCATGTCCCCGCCACTAAAAAGTCTAAAGGTCGACCAATAGGGGGTTTGATAATTTAGGTCCGCCAATCCTTACGTTGTAAGGTGCAGCAAATCAGTTCTCCATCGAATGATATTCTGATAGTCAAAATTACTTGGCCAAGTGGCCATGGGGTGGCTATTTTCAACATCTATGCCAGGGGGACGGTAGGGGGACAAACATCGGAGGAAATCACTGCTCTTGATTCCCAGCTTGAGGCCCTCCCAACAAAGTTGTTTATTATTGTACGTGGTGATTTTAATACAACCTTTGAACCACTTGGTCAAGAGGACCAGATCCTTGCTGTGGATGAGGACAGTAAATGGGGGGTCCTCCAGCTTGAATTACCAGCTGTAAGGAGATGGTCAGCTGTAGCTATACAACTTAAGGCTTTATGCCTAGCAAGAGGGCTTAGAGCAGCAAATGGGAGAACCCCGTCTGACCGGCAGGGAGAGAATACCTTTGACATTGGTAGGTATACCAGCCGTATAGATTATTTTTTGGTGGACATAAGAGTATGGCACTGTCTGGTAGACATGATTGTTAAACCTAGGGTGGAAAGTGATCATAATCCACTTTGTACGATATTTCAAGTTTACAAGGGGTTCAGAGAACCGACCCCTAGGCGAGGGATAGATACTCTAGATATTGTTGCCTCTAATAACATGCGTCACATCAAATGGGGTAAATTCATTGAGAACCCCGAGAAATTGGAGGTCCTCAAAAATATGGTTGTTAATGAAGTGGCTAATCTTAGCTCACACACCAGCAGCCCAGATTTTCCCAAAATAATGCTTGAGGCACATATCTACTTCTTTACAAAACTCCAATTCTTCTTTAGGAAGAACACAAAACCGGCCAAGGGCAACAAAAAGCCACCCATGGTAAGGTGGCATAATAATGCCTGTAAATTAGCCCGCCAAAACCTGAGCACAGAAATAAGATCTAGGAATCCACTTAGAGTGAGAGAGGCAAGGAAGACTTATAGGCATGTACAGAAAGTTGCAAAAAAGCAATGGGATGAGGATCGGTGGCGCGATCTGATATCGGCCAGTTAGTTCAGGAGTAGCCCAGATTCGTCTCCAATACAATAGTGGCCGTAACCGTGCTAAGTCCTCGATGTTTTTCCTACCAAGGTCATATAGAAGCGGTACAGTAGGAGTACTTTGGGGAACACCAACTAGACAGCGTAGAAATTTATTCTCCGCCTTTACTAGTTGGTTCAAATGAGTAAATCCCCAAAGTTCTGAACCATACAAAGTGGCGCCTATAACCTTCATGTTGTAGATCTCCAAGGGATCCCCCTCTATTTTCTATCAAAGCCAGCTGTTCACAGTCAAAGATGTTAACATAGCGCTAGACTGCGTGACTGGGGGTAGAGCTCCAGGTATGGACGGTATCCCGGCTGATGTGTTTTTAACTGATAGATCGTCCTGGTGTCAGTACTTTGTGTTTTTAGCAAACTCGGTGGCCAGGGGTGCTATAATTCCATCATCATGGAAAGGTGCAGAAATAATTCCGGTTTTTAAAAAGGGTGACAAATCTCTACCTAGTAATATAGACCTATCAGTCTTATAGACTCAGCCCAAAAACGTATAGGTCGTCTAGTGCAAAATAAATTGCAAACATGGATAGAAGAATACAATATTTTGTCCCCATATCAAACCGGCTTTCGACCATGTACCAGCTCAATTGATCAGGTCTTTTATTTCATAGCACTTTATTGGAGGAATGTTGTTCTAACTAATGGGTCACTCTATGCGGTCTTTGTAGACCTGAAATCGGCCTTCGATTTAGTCCCCCGGTCCAAACTCTGGAGGGTTCTCGCTGAAGCAGGGATGTCCCCGGAACTATTGACCCTTCTTGTCCGCCTACATGAGAACAATTACGCCAGAATTAGATGGGGGGGCACAGGGAGAGGTGACCGATTCATTCCCTGTCGAGCGTGGTGTCCGACAGGGGTGTGTTTTGGCCCCCACGCTGTTCTCATTATACATCAACGGTATTGTGGACCATCTTAGCCGTTCCCCTACTGATGCTCCGGTCTTAGCCGGGGCCCGCGTACCTGTCCTCATGTTCGTGGATGACACGCTGATTGTCTCTCGGACACCAAGTGGGCTCCATAAGGCTGTGAGTGCTTTTGGGGAATTTTGCCAACTGTGTGGACTTGAGATAATAAACACCTCTAAAACCAAGTTCATGTCCCTGAATCAGCAGAAAACCTTAAAAGGTAAAATCTATTTAAATGGAACTCCATTAGAGCAGGTGGAGGCATTTTCATACTTAGGAATCTCTCTCCAGAGTAATATGGGTTAGAAAGGTCACATAGACATGGCCGTTTAAAATTTCCATCAGCTTGCGGGTACCCTAACCTCCAAACACAAAGCATCTTTTACCAAGCCAATTACACCTGCCTTGGAGATCTACAACATGAAGGTTATAGGCGCCACTTTGTATGGTTCAGAACTTTGGGGATTTACTCTTTTGAACCAACTAGTATAGGCGGAGAATAAATTTCTACGCTGTCTAGTTGGTGTTCCCCAAAGTACTCCTACTGTACCGCTTCTATATGACCTTGGTAGGAAAAACATCGAGGACTTAGCACGGTTACGGCCACTATTGTATTGGAGACGAATCTGGGCTACTCCTGAACTAGCTCACTATGCCCATGCGTTAAAGGACATAATTAAGGCAGATCGCTTCCACACCATTTCATGGCTTAAAGAGATAAGGGCACTGCTAAAAAAGTTGGAACTCGACCAGCTGTGGGAAGAGCCCGACACATTAAGGTTCCCACCAAATAAACATCTAAAAGAAAAATATTGGGAAATGGTCTGGGCAACGTCTCACAGAAATAGTGTAAATACCAACTTAACTGGCCGCTTCCTGGAATTTAAACAATGTCCACTTTGTGAGGCTTACTGGGATATCATAGAGGGTCCGCTTGACCGTAAATTGTATTTTCAATTCAGAATCGGGACCCTCGCTGTAAAAGCTTTCACTTATAAATGGGCATTAACTAGGATGACAAATGCCTCAATTGTAAAGATTTGGTTGAGACTATAGCTCATATATTGTTTGTATGTCCCCTTTATGTTATCCCTCGTCGTAAGTGGCTAAAACCAACATGCACTAACTTGGGCACCCAGAGGTACATTGAGGTTTTAAGGATATTAGAGTCAGATTGTTCACCCTGTATAGCGGTTGCTGTAGCTAAATTTTTAAGGTGGGCCTGGATTATACGCACTCGCACTTTATAGCCTCTAGATGTTAGCTAATGAACTTTAAGATGTTTCAAAATGAAAGAATGCCCAGCATTTTATGTACTATTTTAACTGATTCAAAATGATTTTTTATATGTTTTTATTCTGTAAACGACAGTAATGTAGATTTAATAATTTTTTAATAACTGTATTCTATATGCATTATTTATAATGTTTGTGATGTGATGTATGTTTCTTGCTTTTATGACATTCTGTCGAATAAAGCTTTTTGAAATTTGAATATAGGTGTTTGTTACTTGAAGGACATGTGCTACTTAGAAGTACATGTCTTACCTTTTACTCACTCAGCACCCTGCCCTTAGGGCTACCTAGGGCCTACCTTAGAGGTGACATGTGTAATACGAGGGGAGTTTAGATCTTGGCAATTGGTTTTAAATGCCAAGTCGAAGTGTCAGTAAACTGCACATACAGGCCTTGCAATGGTTGGCCTTAGACATGTTTGAAAGGCTACTTGTGTGGGTGGTACATTCATTGCTGCAGGCCCACTAGTAGCATCTAGGTGACAAGGTTTTTACTGCGGCTGCGTTAATTGTGGCAGCGCTCGCGCTCGATTTTAACTTTCCCTCGTTTTTCATTTAAGTTCATTATTTGGTTTTCTTACCCCTTGGTTTTAACTGGAGCCCCTCACTGCACATAATTCTGTGTTTCCACCGCCATTTGGGCGGGTCCGGTTCCCGGGGCAGTTCTGGTGTGGGCGCCATCTTGGGGAGGGCACGGACCATCGGAAGCGCCATTTTGAGCGGGGCAGCGCTCTGGCAGCTTCGCGGGACGCCTACTTAAAGTCGCTCCCCCCGCGCAGCGGGTCGCGCAGCTGGGGCGCCGTCGCGTGGCCGGAGTCGTGCCAGAGTCCTGCCCGTCTGCGCCCGTCCGCGCTAGGGACGCGCGGGGCGCAGCGGGCTAGTTGACCATTTGAGGTTAGTTCCTTTTGTGTACCGTGATGCTCACCTACTCTAGAGAGAGTCTTTGGTCTATTGGGCAGACCGTCCCAAGGTGTGACCTAGCACCGATCCATCCTCTGCGCGGCCCTTACCACTGTGCCTGCAAGGGATGGATGCTCAACTCCCCCGTGCCTATTCGCCAGAGGGATAGTATATCTGTCCCGCAGAGCAATTGCCCCTTGCGTGGCCTGCGGGTGTTCAACCTGAATGCTAGGTCTATGGTGAAGCATCACCAAGCTATCTATGACCTTATTAAGGACGAATCTTCTTACCATCACGGAAACTTGGCTTCAGGAGGCGGATGTGGCCATTGTCAACTTGGTCTGCCCCCCTGAGTACTCTATTTACATCTTGAATCGGCCTACCAGAGGTGGTGGCATTGCCCTCATAGTTAGGTCCGGTTTCACTTGTGTCTGGAAGGGACTTAATATCGCGGGCTGCGAAAGTGCCTCGTTTAAGATCTTGATCAGCCCCCAGTTTACGTTTTCTGGGATGGTGGTTTACCGACCTCCGGGTAATGACGCAATGTTCAGAGAAGCCTTCCCTGACGCCGTTAGTGCGCTAGTTACGGGCTGTGCCAATTTCTCCATCTTGGGCGATCTGAACCTGCACTTTGATAATCAGACTATCCCGGTGGTTAGTAACATCTTAGCTGATCTGGAGGCACTTCAGCTATCCCAACAGGTATCTCAGCCTACTCATGTTGGGGGCCACATCTTAGACCCCTTTTTTACTAATGTAGATGGAGCCAGTGTCCTGTCCATTTCTCCTCTAGGGTGGACGGATCATTTCCTGGTGTCCATTCGGTGCCCTCTGCCGGAGACCCCGTCCATTCCATCTGTTAGACGGGTCCCCAGGCGGCACTGGAGTAAGCCCAGGCTGGAGGATTTGCATCGGTTCCTGGTGGAAGAGCCGTTAGGCCCTCTGGACAATGTGGAAAAGGGCTATGATCAGTTCTGCAGCTGGATTACTAGAGCTCTAGACTCCCTGATTCCCATCACTTTGAGCAAATTGAGCTCTAGAGAGTCGAGCCCTTGGTATAACAGTGCCTTGCGCGCTTTGAAGGGTACCTGTAGACGGGCGGAAAGGGTGTGGCGGAAGGCCTATGCGGCCGACATGAAAGCCGCCTATGTGGCCTCCGTTAAGCTCTATCATCGAGCCATTTGCAGAGCCCGTGCGGCGTTTTACGCCCTGGAATTCCGCAATAGCCCAAACCCGTCTAAAACCATCTTTAAAGTGGTGAAAGATCTTTTGGCAAAAAGGACGTCCTCCTTGCCTACTGGTTCCATTGCTCATTATGAGGCGTTGGCATCCTTTTTCTTGGAAAAGATCCAGGTTATTTACCAGGCCTTCCCCAATACTGGGCCAGCTCTGGGAGGCACTGATGGTGCCCTAGGATATACCATCTTGCATTCCTTCCCTCCACTATCTCCCGAGGGCTTTAATAAACTGGCCCAGCAAATCAAATCTGGCTCCCCTTCGGACCCATTGAAACCAGCTTTCTTCAGAGACCAGTCTTTCTTGGGTCGCTCGATGGTTTGTTCCTTAGTCAATCTCTCGTTGGCCTCTGGTGTGGTACCAACTAAATGGAAGCAGGCGGTGGTTTCTCCGATACTGAAGAAGTCTTCTTTGGATCCTTTAAAACCCGAGAACTACCGCCCTATTTCTTTACTCCCCTGGCCAACGAAAATCACGGAGGCCCATGTTAATCTGGTCCTTGCTGACCACTTCACTCGGGCCAATGTGCTGGACCCCACGCAGAACGGCTTCCGTGCTGGGCACAGCACGGAGACGGCCCTTCTTGCTATGGTGGAGCATTTCCGTGCGGTGTTGGATGCGGGTCAGACGGCGGCGCTTGTATTATTAGACCTTAGCGCCGCCTTTGATACCGTCTCTCATCGCATCTTGCTACACCGGTTGGAGGAGATTGGCATAGGGGGGTCTGCTCTGCAGTGGTTCCGCTCCTTTCTTGACAGCCGTTCTTTCTGCGTAGCCATTCCACCTTACCAGTCCAAATTCCATCCTCTGGCCATGGGGGTTCCCCAGGGCTCCTCGCTGAGTCCCACGTTATTTAATCTTTACGTGAGACCGCTGGCTGAGGTCGTCAAGCAGTGGGGCCTGACTATGGTGTCATATGCTGACGACACTCAGCTGGCGGTTACTCTCAGCGGGGATGCGGATCTGGATGCCCCTAGGTTTCAGAGTGGACTGAAGGCACTGGCTAACTGGATGACTGCGAACTCTCTCCAGCTTAATGCCAGTAAGACAGAGATCATGGTTGTCGGTAAGTGTGCGGAGCTCTGGGGAGACAGGTGGTGGCCGCCCGAATTAGGACCATCTCCGACTCCGGTCTCTGAACTGAAAAATCTGGGAGTTTGGTTAGATTCCAGCCTTAACTTTGTCGGCCACACAAAGAAAACTGCGTCCTGCTGCTTTGGTGTGCTGTGGGGCCTTAGACCTGTTCTAAAATTTTTTGATGCCCCTACCAGGCAGCTGGTGGTTCAGGCGACGGTGATCTCCCGGCTTGATTACGCCAGCTCCCTCCTGGTGGGGTCTAATCAGGCCGATCTTTCTCGCCTGCAGCGCGTCCAAAATGCGGCTGCCAGAGCTATAGTTGGTTTGCCTAGATTCTGCTCCGTCTCTAACACCCTCCGCTCCCTGCACTGGTTGCCGGTGCGGTCGAGAATCCAGTTCAAGGTTTTGTGTCTGGCTTTTAAAATTCTAAAAGGCACTGCCCCCCAGATCTTGTCTAATCTTCTTTCTTTGTATGTTCTGTCTCGCTCCCTCCGCTCTCTGGGCCAGGCTCTTGCCATTGTTCCCCGGTTTAAGCTGTGCCGTGCCGGCGGCCGCTCCTTTCGAGTGAGAGCGGCGGCTATTTGGAACTCCCTTCTGGCTGAGATTCGACTCCTGGAGGACCTTCTACAGTTTCGTAGGGCGATTAAGACTTTTCTGTTTTAATTCTGGTTATTTTTGTGCTCCTCTGCCCTGTTGTTAGCGGTGTTGTGTTTTACCTTGTCATGCGCCAGGACGCTCCTTTGCTGGAGCAGCTGTGCGCACAATAAATAACGTTAACATAACATAACATAACATAACATAACATAACATGCCCTGGATATATGGTATACCACTTTACAAGGGACTTACAAGTAAACTAAATATGTCAATTGGATATACACCAATGTCACCATGTTTAGGGGAGAAGCACATGCACTTTAGCACTGATCAGCAGTGGTAAAGTGCTTAGTGTCCTAAGGTCAACAAAAAGATAAAGCAAGAAGAGGAGGTGCGCAGGCAAAACGTTTGGGGGAAGACCACCCTAATGATGACAGGTCTAATACTGTTTCTCTTACTTTTTGTTATATAACTGCAGCTGGGGAAAACTCATTTTCAGGTTTCACCTGCACAGCGCTTGCACTGTGCTTGTGAAATCTCTTGTTTTTAATATATCTTAAAAGGAGGCTCTTATCAGTTCCCATCTCTGAATTATTGTGTTCATTCTCTTTTGTGTGGAACTATATTTTTTGTTTACTTCCCCTGGCTGCACTTATTACAATTCTTCCACTAAAGCTGTCCACACAGGAAAGAGAACACCGCGGCCTCAGCCACACGTGTTCCGACATCGCATGTGTGTCTATGCTAGCCTTAACCATGCATATGCCTTAACCACGCAGTGGCTTGGTAGGGTAGCTTGTATGTGTTGGGGAGGGTCAGGAATTTTAGCGCTCAGGGCAGGGGTCAGGGCAGGGAACAGGGGTGGGGGATAGTTTTGCATGTTGGTGGGGGTCGGGGTAGTTTTCAGGGCTGGGGGTCTGGCGTTTTAGGGCTCAGGTAAGGGGAAAGGAAAGGGGCAGTTTTTAGGCAGAGGGGGCAGTTGGACTGGGGCAGGGAGGATGTGGGGGTAGGTTTTAGGGGGTGGGGGCTGGTTTTAGGGCTCAGGGAAGGGGCCTGGGTTTGAGGAGTGTTTAGGGGGCAGAGTTTTAGGGTTCAGGGCAGGGAGCTGGAAAGGGGCACTTTTCAGACCGAGGGGGCAGTTGCACTGGGGCAGTCCAGAGGTGGGGTTAGGTATGAGGGGTGGGGGATGGTATTAGGGCTCAAGGAGGGGGCTGTGGTCAAAGCAGTTTTTTGGGGATATCCACATTTTAGGGCTCAGTGCAGAGGGGCAGGAGTGTGATATTTACCACACATGCCCTTTTGCCAATCATGTCTTTACCACAAAATTGCGGTGTAAAGGTATGCGTGATAAAGACGCACTTGTGGTTAAGACCTTGTGGTTACAGCATGGATTGTTGAGGCATGCATTGTTCCATCACACAACCGTTCACACTGTTTAAGCCCCATTTCCTGTCAATATAAGATCTCTTCCCACGGAAAAGGCAGACAGCTTCTAACAATATGTTGGAATGCTTGCTCTTTATTAATTAGTTGTGGAAAGCAGGTGCTTTAGCCTTAGAACGTTTGTGTTTTTTCCAATTCATGCTTCAGTACTTTTCTCGGTCATTATCGGATTGATTTTTTCAACTTAATCTATTTGGTCATTATTAATCAAATTCTACCTGCTATAATAAACATTGCACATTAAAAATGAAGTTAATAGACAAGATTTATGCTATATTTAACTACTGAACATGCAGCCACAAGCTCAGTTACCTTGCAGAAAACAGGGTCATGATTTGAATGGTGCAGCATGTGCCGTAGCACTGGGCCGAGCATTTGTCAGAACTTCTCTAAACACATAATATTGGTATTCTTGACTACTAAAGTCACATTTACAGTTGCCTTGCAGTAAAAAGGGGCTTGATTTGAATGGTGTGCAGGTGCAGTGGTGCCGGGCCAAAATCCATAGAGACCTCAATTAACCCAGATTTTTGCTAAAGTTTTAAACTAAACAGGCAGTCACACAAGCAGTTACCTTGCAGACGACAGGGTCATGATTTAAATGGGGCAGCAGATGCAGTGACATCAGGACCAAAAGCTCTAGGCACTGTACTAAACACCTAAAATTGGCTATATTTTTATTACAAAACAGGTGGTCACAAGTGCAGATACCTTGCAGACAACAGGGTCATGATTTGAATGGTGCAGCAGGTGCAGTACATACAGCCCCAAAATGATCTGAACTCTTCTAAACACCTAATATTTCTATATGTGACTACTATACAGACTGTCACAGTTGCAGTTATCCTGCAGTTAAAATAAGCTTTCTTTAAATGGTGCAGCAGGTGCAATGGCACCATGTTCAATGGTTGTCATTACTCCACTTAACACCAAATATTGCTATATTTTACAATAAACAGGAAGTCACAAGTGCAGTTATCTGGCTGGCAACAGAGCCATTATTTGAATGGTGCTGCAGGTGCAGTGGCACCGGGCCCAAATGTTGTCGGAACTCCTCTAAACACCTAATATTTGTATATTTTACAACTAAACAGTCAGTCACAAGTGCAGTAATATAGCAAGCGCTAGGGCCATGATCTCAATAGTGCAGCAGGTGCAGTGCCACCAGAACCAAATGCACCAGGTACCCCACTAAACACTTATTATTGCTATATTGTACAACTAAACAGGCAGTCACAATTGTAGCTATCTTTCAAGCACTAGGGTCATGATTTGAACGGTGCAACAGGTGCAGTGGCACCGGGGCCAAAACATTGTCAGAACTCTTCTAAACACCTAAAAGTGCTATATTTTACTACTAAACAGGCAGTCACCATTGCAGTTACTGTGCAGTTGAAAGGGGCTGGATTTAGATGATGAAGTGGCACCGGGGCCAAAAGTTGTCATAACTTCACTTGACACCAAATTGTTCTATATTTTACTACTAAACATGCAGTCACAAGTGTTGTTATCTTGCAGGCTACAGGGTCTTGATTTGAATGGTGCAGTAGGTGCACTAGCATCGGGCCCAAAAGTTGTCAGAACTCTAAACATGTAATATTGCTATATTTGACTACTAAACAAGCAGTCACAATTGCAGTTACCTTGCAGTTAAAAGGGACTTGATTTGCATGGTGCAGCAGATGCAGTAGCACTGGGGCCAAAAGCTCTCGTCACCCCAATACACACCTAATATTGCTATATTTTACTTCTAAACAGGCAGTCACAAGTGCCGCTACCTTGCCGAGTACAGGGTCATAATTTGAATGGTGCAGCAGGTGCAGTGGCACCGGGACCATAATGTGTCACGATCTGCTCGAAACACCTAATATTGCTAGATTTTCCTACTATACAGGCAGACACAATTGCAGTTATCTTTCAGTTAAAAGGGGTATGATTTGAGTGGTGCAGGAGGTGCAGTGGCATTGGGACCAACAGCTCTAGGGACCCCACTAAACATAGAATATTGCTAAACTTCACTACTAAACAGGCAGTTACAAGTGCAGTTATCTAGCAGGCACTAGGGCCATGATTTCCATGGTGCTGCAGGTGCAGAGGCACGGGGGCCAACGTTGTCAGAACTCCTCTAAACACCAAATATTGCTATATTTTACTACTAAATAAGCAGTCACAAGCATAGTTACCTTGCAGGTACTAGGGTCGTGATTTTAATTGTGCAACAGGTGCAGTGACACCTGGTTCAAAGCTGTAGGGACCCCTCCAAGCACCACGTATTGCTATATTTTACTACTAAGCAGGCAGTCACAAATGCAGTTATCTTGCAGGCTTTAGGGGCTTGATTTGAATAGTGCAGCAGGTGCACTGACATCGGGCCAAAAAGTTGTCAGAACTCCTCCAAACACATGAAATTGCTATTACATCATTTAATTCTATTATTTTCCTCATTCATTTATTTTTTCTAAATGTCCTTATTACTTACCCGCACCATAAAACTAGTAACAGCAGAATGTATTGCCTTTTTGTAAATAAACAAATCATAAAATGTTAACAGATTTTCTTTAACTTATATTGTACAACTGCTTAGCAAGATATAACTTACAACAAAAAACAGATTATTACTAATCACATAGGCGAAACTTAATGCGTTTACCAATGCTTGTTCTATTTGTTATGTTATGATATGTTTTGTTATCTTTTTCAAAAACTACCTTTTTTTAGTGCCATGCCCAAAGGATTGAAAACCTTTTTAACTTCATACGTAACGTTTACCTCTTACATCGATTTAAGAGCGTATCGACCCTTCCATTCCTTTTTCCAAAATTCCATGTCCAACCATAAAAGTGTTTTTCTCTCTCTGAATGCAGCCTACAGGGTGACAATGCATGACATAAATAATTTAGGGGCATATTATCAGGAACGGCGTTAAAATTATCGCTGCTTTAGCGGCAGGAAACTGCTGCTAAAGCGGTGATAATGCACATGAGAATTCCAATAGAAGCCCATGTTCACACCAGAACATGGGCTTCTATGGGAATTCACAAGGGCATATTATCAAGCCCATTATCGCCACTTTAGCAGCAGTTTCCTACCTCTAAAGCGGTGATAATTCTAACGCTGTTTCTTGATAATATGCCCCTTAATTAGCAAATATTTTGAGTTTACTTGCAGGACGTCAATAGGAAAGAGAGAATGCACTAGACCCAAATATAAGGGTATCCATATTTCGTGCCAATGAACTATAAAATTATTTTTTGCGCATTATATTTTTGTGACTACTCCTAAGTGAAGGTGCAGACCTAAATGCATTTCTGAAGTTTTAGGGTGTCACACAGTAACTCCATTAATTTTCAAATGATGTGGTTTATGTGTATAAATCTATTCATCCAGGGGTGCCGTTGACTCCAGAGCGCTGTACCTTTTCAAGGTGAAGAAGCAAGCTTGAAGCTTGGAACGCGACCAAGCCAGCATCTGACAACCATCTGGGCTCGGATCCGTTGAGACTGTCAATAAAATCCCTTGCCGGTGCCCCTGCTTAAAAAACAACACAGCAAATGCATTTGTTTTTTTGTACGGTATTGAGGAGCTTGTATGACAAACATAACCAAAGTCTATCTGTTGGTTACTCCGTGGAATGAAAATCTTACATAAGCTGTCACTCGCCCGTCTGTTGACCAAGTCCTCTTACTGATGCAGATTATAAAAACAAAAAAAGTTACCTAGCTCTCCCATATTTTATTACATTTTCCATTATTTCATTCTCTGTAGTTTTTGGCGCCGTCTGTTAATTTTCCAATTCTCACCCGTGGCACACAGTTGTCTAAATGCAATTCTATTTTCAATTTGCTTCATAAACTCTTCTGTCTGGTAAATATTGGTTCAGATGTCGTATCCCTGTATATACATGTCATTTAATATTGCCAAGCCACCTTGCTCTCGCTAGAGAGAACATTGACTGCCCGATACAATATCTTGATTTTAAATACTTATACAATTGTCAGAAATATCCCCTGAGAAGAAAAAAAAATATTTCCGTTCAATATACATTTGGAGTCAAAGTGCAAGCAGGTGAGTCACTAAGAAATATCGTTTTGAAACAAAAAAACGCCCAAATCGGAAACGTGTGGTGATTAGCTGCGGGGGATTCACTGATACAATCATCTGGCACTCAGTCACGGGTAGTATAGCATACAATTATCCTTCTCACGATCAACGCCGACATCAAAAAACAGCTAACTGCACAGACAAACGGAGGAGAGGGAGCTTTCTAACACAAACAGCAGGTCCCGACAAAAACAACTCGGCCACCCTTAGAAAGATGTGCATCAACAAACATTGGTGTGGGTACTGACACCACTTGACAACGACAAACATGCAATGGATTGAGCGGTTCTTGTGTATTACGACTCAAAGTACAGGGGCGAAGCTTGGTCAGGAAGATTAGGTCGTGTAAACTTCAGACTTTCCAACATTTGCGCTGGCAAATCTGTTAAAATATATTATATGAGAAGCAGGACAGGAGGAGGGGCTTAAGAGGCAGTGGAAAGAGAGAGGAGCGTGAATCCTTAGGGGTACCTAAAACACAATTGTTTTCAAACTAAGCGAGTTTTAAGGCAGAGAGGAGAGAGAGTGAGTGTGTGTATGTGTGTGTGTTTCTCAGTGTGGGCGTGCGTAAATCCAGGGTGAAATCCAACAGACACCTCACCATACCAAACTGAAAGCACCTGTGCCCAACTATTTACTACAGGATAAATTTCTAAGGAGTGGTGTAACACCCCAAACACCCCCAACAGATCTGAGCCCCTGGCATCCTACAACATGTTGCTGTTCCAATTGTACACAACATTACATCTGTTAAAACAGTTACGAAATATGTGGTTACAACCTATTGCCATTACATGGAAATTCAAGACAAGCAGATGTGCAGGTTTACAGTGCTGTCCCATGGATTTTGCATTTTATACATGGTATGCAAACCAACAATTACATTCTACAAGGTCTGTAGAGGTCTCCTGGCCTTGTTATGGGGAACCAAGGCCAGGTTCACCTGACCAATACCAGAAGGAACAGGACCAGTGTGGCTAGGGTGACCGGAGCCAGAGGACAATAACCAGGAAGGCTGACATCAGAAGGACTATGGCTAATTATACCAGGAGGAGCAAAAGGTACAGGAACAGGTCCGATCATAAATGGACAGAATCAGCACCAGGTGAAGGAAGACTGGGAATAGGACCAGGACCTCAAGGAGGACTATGACCAGGAGGATTAGTGGAAGGAGGGTTACGGGTTCAGGGTGGCAGAAAGATCAGGTACAGAAGCACCAGGACTAGGATGATTAGGACATGACTAGGACGTGGAGTTCCCAGACCAGGAGGAGCAGTAAGAGAAAGTCAATAGGAAGCAGTAGGATGAAGATTAGGAGGGGAGGACCAAAGAAGGAAAATGACCAGAAGGAAATGGACCAGGCGGAAGATGATAGTAATGAGAAGGATGGTGAAGACGAACAGAAGGGCAAGAAGCAAGATTACAACCAGAAAGAGCAACCTCAGGTGATCAAACCTAAACCTCAGCTATACTAAAAACTTTGGGACGCATTATACAAAGTGCCACAATGGTGGTATAAATATGTGTGCCCACTGTTCTGACGCAATTTGGTATTACAGAAGGGTCTGCAGCCGCTTCAGCAGCCCTTTCTGTAATACAGATCACACTGACACAGATCTAGTCCTGGCATTATCCTAAGGAGGTGTTCCCTCAGTTGCACAGAGACATGGACTCATGGAGATAAGAAAACACTTTGCCTCTGCGTCCATGCCATATTATAGACTACTGAGGGCCACAAAAGGGTGGTTCAGTCAGCGTGCCTTTTCAGTGCAACCATTGAAAGGGGACAAGGGGGTAGCAGTCAAACCACCCAGGTATATCTCTGCAGGTAGGTGCAGTCACTCACTGCATCCACCGGCAGAGGGGTCTGTGTCCCCTTTTGAAAGGCAGGCCATTTTGGCACCTACAAAGTGAAAGACTGACTAGCTGCTTCAAACAGCCTGTCCCCTTTTGCTAATGCACTTCTCTGAGGCAATCTCCTTTTTGCCAAATGTCATGAGGGCAGCACATTATCTGTAGTAGGGTGCAATGGCCACTTCTGAGAGCAATATGCCCTGGTAAAACATCTCTGAGGTGCAGAACAGGGCAGTTGTCCCTTTACAAAATACTGCCCCAGTTATCTTCAGATGAACAATACCCTGCGTGAGGCAAAGGATCAAGGCAGATGATTCTACTTTGTTTGCACCATCACACATCATTGCTACATGAAAATGTAGGAATACACAAATATGGTCTTTAGCTTGCACTTATAAATATGGTCATTATTTAATAGCACCATCTGACTACAGGACGAGGAGAAATAGCTGGGGAAATACTGTTGCCATAGATGCAGCATTTTCCAGATCAGGAAAACCGACTGATTCCAAGATTAAGCAATTGGAATAAGGCATGACATGCAGTATCGTAGCTTGCAGATCCGAATTCTGCATGTTATGCCTCTTTCCATTCTCTTTTCTATGTGAAAATTCAACCACATGTCTGCAGTGAAATTTGGGTAAAACAGCTGGAGAGTGAGGTAAATCGATACTCATTGTAACCCTGCTTCAGATTTCAAATGCACACTCATGGGACATTGTTAATATGCCCACACCACAGAGTTCAAGGTTGAGTTAACAGAGATTGGTGCCCAGATGGTATCACAGAAGACACACCTCATTTTCTGTTTCCGGTTCAATACCTACCTGCTACTTGTATATCCATATTCATTAGCTAATCAATGAGACACTAATTTGCAAATTTCTAAGGTTGTTTGTTTAATAATCCCCAGACTCTTAAATAATTGTATCCATGGGTGGTGTTGAATGACCGGACAGAATGGTCACTGCTGTCAACTATCATAATGATGCAAGACTTGAACAGTCATCTCATCTTGCTATTTTTAGAAGTACCATGGTAAGAAAGCTCTCACACAAACATGTCCATAAAAGGCTTTCAGTTTTATTTAATTTCAATTTGTTATGTAATTAGAAAGAAACAACACCATTAAGGTGAACAAATTGTATTACATAAACAAAATATCTATGTCACTTGAAAGGGTATTATACAATCAAAGACTTAGTCATATTCTAATTGCAAAACATCTGTTCCAAGGCAAGCTTTGTGCTAGGCCTACTACTAAAAAGACAGTTGTGTTACTGTAAGGTATTGAAAACCCTCACACTAGGCATGTGAACAATTCCTTTAAAACCTATAGTTGCATTGAGGCCACTGGAGGAACATTACAACTATTGGGTCAAAAATATTCTCCTAATCCAACTATAAACATCTATATTATTATTCAATACCTCAATGATTTTATAAAAAGAAAAGAACAACTACGTTTTTGCTGATTGTCATTGCTTAATACTCACAGGTTCATTTTGATGCTGTAATTGAGGCACTAATATTGAAAAAATCAACAATAGAATCGCTTGAGCTGAAAAGAAGACAGAAAAATGAAGAAAGTTGTATAAATCAACTATAGGCTTATTCTAAAAGGGAAGTTTAGATAGTTCTCTATCAACTTAAGAGAGGAGGAACGAGACGGCCTGAGACTGCCCGTGATCGGGATTGAGGGAGGAGCTTCGCCGCCGCTGCGAGCCGTGCTGGAAGCCGCAGCCGCTCTGTGCTCTGAAACCCAAAATGAGCGAGCGAGCTGAGCCGATTCTGGTCTGACTGGCCCTGGACCTGCCAAGTTTGTTAGTTTTGCCGTGTCATTGTCGGGCTGCCGGCTCCAAACACTGGCTCCAAACATCGGGCTGCCACACTGCCGCACCACCGACTACCTGTTGGCCGATGGCTGCCCTCTCCTAACGGCTGCTGCTCCAGTGTTTGACCGCCGCATTCGCTGGCCATCCCGCATTGCACTGCGTTGATCGAGGATGGCGGCGGCTGGTAGTAAGGAGGTGCGGGCGGTTCCTCTGTGCTCACTAGGAGCAGACAGGCTGGGAGGTAAGCCTTAGCGCCGCAGAAGTGCTTTGTTGTTGCTTGGTATGTTATGTTATATGTTTATTTGTAGCGCGCGCTGTTAGTCGAAACTGTCCTGGCGCGATGAAAAGGTCATGGTGTCAGCTAGAGCAAGGGAAAGCTTACATAATCTGCATAAATAAGTGAGTTTTTAGCAATTTTTTAAAGCTAGTTGTTGCTTGTTGTTGCTTGTTGTTGAACAGTGGGACAGTGAAGTGCGGTGGTGGCAAGGGGGAAGGTCGCCCAGAGACTCGCTTTAATAAGGATGGACAATATCGTTGCCATGGTATGAGCTGGATTTGAAGTGTTGAGTTCTACTTCATAAAAGGGTGAAGAGGGCAAAGTTTTGCTGACTCCAGTCTGGAGTGGTGTGGTCAACGCCGAAGGACGCCACAGGACGCCATAGGAGCGTGGAGCGTGGAAAAGAGGTGTAGGGGGGCAGTGTGGCAGGGTGGCTTGCGGCCTGTATTGGACAGAAGGGAGACCAAACGGGAGGTCAGAAAGGGGCCATAATCCACCGACCAGGTCCCCAACCAAAATACTACCCCTTAAGCCATCATCAGTCCCGCCCCGCCTCATCTCATCACATCTCATCTGCTTGCCATCACCAAGTGTTTCCCTGCCTCCACCTGCAGTCCTAATCCCCAACTGGGACTCCTAGCACTCCTAGCACTTCCGCCGCCCCGGGGGACAAGGACACGGTCAGGGGAGGTTTAGGAAAGCAGCGAGTATGTGTTGAACCTAAACCCCGGAGTCAATTATAATTACTAACTGCCAGCAGAATATAAATCTCCTTCGGAAAATAAATAAATAAATAAATAACTACAATTAAAAGCAGTTGGAGCCACAGAGCAAAGTAAGGAGATGTTCTCCTCACGGTAGAGGGAGATTGGCACAGTAGTCAAAATCAGACCAGATACAACTACATTAGTCCCACTGGTTCCATTGGCAGCAGTATTCCCCTAGGAATAATGAGGTCGGGTAGGACACGAAAGAACCCACCACAACCTACGAAACCGAAAACAGCCAACAATAATACCCAGAGTAGTTTAGCTAATTTACCTACAACCCCATTGATACCACCCATCTATTCGATATTTGGCTCAATGAATTCCACTGGCAAATTCTCGTTTTTGAAAGACCCAGTCGCTACAATCTACACAATGCCAGCAACGCCTAATGGTCTCCAAAAACCACTGACACCGTGTAAAGTAACCACACAGAAGGTTGATACATCAACTCCCACGTCTCACCAATCACTTAACATAGGGCACACCATCGGAACCGAAGAACCAGGCAAGAGTAAGCCAACAGCCCAAGAGGCGCACAGGCCAATCAACCTGGGGACCAACAAGCACATAATTCAAACACAAGCTCAGGTACATATAGAATGGGGAGGACATGGCCAGGAGCAAGAGCAAGCAAAGCATAAAATATCGCTTGGCTCCATGGACAGGATTACGGAGAGCACTTCCGAAAACCAATTGGATAACCCCACAACGTATATAAGCCAAACTAGAGTAATAAGGTAAACTATATTACCAGCATTACTAATCAGTGACACTAACCAGGACCAATCAGGGGCGGGGAGCCCTCCCGGTTCAGGGTACGACCAAGGATGCAACGACATAAGTAAACCAGACGTAGTGCATAAAGAAAAACCAAATAATCATTCGACGCCTAGACAAGAGTTACGACTAAACCAAGAAAAGGTTGATTTCAATAAAAAGGACGAGGTGTGTGACTCGTGGTTGGCATCTCAAACCTTCTTTAACAACAAGAAATTTCTTTAAGCCTTGAGCGCCATGTCCACTCACGATAAAAAAATTAAGAACACAAGTGAAACAGACCCCAAGCAAACCAAAACATTCAATAAGCCTACAACTTTATCTAATGATGTGCAAGAAAAAACTCCAGTTGGCAGCCACACATGCAAACAACTGATGTTAGAACTAGAAAAGAAAAATATAATTGAGATATCAAGTGGGTTCGAACAGGAAGTACAAGTACCCACGATTTCATTTAATAAAATATGCCAAGAAGTCCGACAGGAAACAACAATAATAGAGATATTGAGCAGGTCGGAACTGGCTGATTTAGCATCCTCAAAACCCTCTGAAAATAAATGTGAATCGACTGAACTAAACTCGGAACATCTAGTTAACATGCCACGGGAAAATGCTAAGGAAAGTATAAAATGTACAACGAACACTCAAAATTACAACACCAATGTGTGCCAGCAGGCAGAAAATGTACTCAAGGGAAAACTTGACCCCAATCACAATTTGGAATCCATAATAAAACTACATGGTGCTTTGGGGAAAATATTGGAAACATCCATCAAAATGCTGAATATGCAGTCCGATAAACTCGACATTCAAATAAATCTTATGAGTCTAATCGCAGAGCATATTTCAGACATAAACACAAAACTCGTAACTATGGCAAACACACTTGCAAACTTCCAGGACCAGACTAATTTTTGGGCCCAGCCGTCAAATTGTACATGTTTTCCCATACTTGATAAATTAACAGAACTACCAATAATAATTAAAAACATCTTACTGGAAAGCAAACGTAAAAATCCTGAGTCGGCTAATATGGTACACCATGGCACCATTAGCACACTTGAAGAAAGAGACATTATCACCACAGACCACCAAAAAGCCCGTTTAATGACAAATTTGTTAAAACAGAAAAGAGAATGGAAAAAACCTCTAAAAAAACTTTACAAAAATCAACAGACTTAAACTTTTCACAAAAAAAGCCAATAAATATAAAATCTGGGGAATTAATTGAAGACCGAATACTATCAAAGGATGAATCCCCGGATCCGACCAAACAAAGCCATCCATTGGTCATTGAAATAGATCAACCAAGACAGGAGCAGACAGAAATTATAAAAACCCAACAGCCTGTCTTAACCAAACGACAAAAAAAGTGTGAGAAAAGCCAGAAATCAGCAACTAAATATTAGACCAGCTAACAAGCAGGCCTTGGTCAATTATCCAATTTTCAATCTTTCCTAGAACCCAAGAAAACTTCAATTCAAAACCACTAAAGATGAAGAACATGAGTCTACCCCAATGGACAAGAACCAAAGAAAACTTCACAACCAAAGTACTAATGAGGAACAACATCAGTCCACCTCTATGGAAGTACAATCCAGTGGGAAAGCACTCGTGCCAAGATTAAATACATCAGCACGCACAGAGGAGAGTAATGATGATGAACTTGTGACCTACTTCCCAGAAAGGAGTAGTGTAAACCGGAGTCTTGAGAGCGGCGACTACGAACTACCACGATCAAACAGAACAGCCGGGAGCCCAACGGGCCTATCCAAAAATAACTGGGAACATATTAAAACAAGATGTTCGGATAACACAGCAGGGATACGGACTGACCGCAATGGACTTAGAGAATACTTCTAGAAGGACGGGAAAAAAAGGGCACCCAAGGGAGGAACTTGACATAGCCCATAATAAAAAACAAATAGTATCCCTTGTCCAGCAAACAACAGTCTGCCCTAGAGTGACTCACAACAAACGGGACATCAAAAACTCTAGGCAAGTTATAATGAAAGTTGACAAGAGCCTGCAAGATCAGCTATTAGTCAACATAGTCATGGATCAAGACGGCCCAAAGATTATTGGTGGCATGGAAAAAGAAACAAGGTCGCGCTCAGTCCACTCGACAACCGCCGATGAACATGCCACAATCTTTGGATCGAGCAGTCTGAAGAAAGACAATCCGAGCGCACTTACAAAAGTAAATGAGTCTCGAGAGCTTCCTGGGAAGGATAATAATAATAACAACGTAAAAACCCAATCCAACGACACAAACGCTAAAGACAAAAATGCCGTGATGAAACGATGGACAAAAGTTCAGGTATTGACTCCTTCCGTGCAAATACACGACAAAACATTGAATACAAAAGGGAGGATACTACTCATCCCTAATTATCAATCACAAGGCCCACAAGACTACCTGAATAGAGGAAATATCTTACGCCTGATGGCTGAAATCCCAAGCCTACATTACATTACATCTGCTGACCTAATGGCAATAGAATTTGTAAACTCTGGAAACACCACGGTAAAGGAAAGTACTCTAGCAACCTGGAGGAATGTAGATATTGTCAATGAGATTCTACATGAAGCTATTAAATTTGAGGAATGGGGTATCACTCTCAAAGAAGAGGTAACACCAGGTTATCCGTTCCCTCTCCTAATTAAAGGCTCTGCAAGAGAAAATATTTCAATAGAAAAAAGCATCACATATTCAGTACTGCAAGGTGCCAAGGGAGCGGAAAACCCAAAACCCGAACATCAACACAGATCAAACAGTGGAACAAGAGAAGAGTTAAATTATAATCAGGGTGGTAACATCGACCAAACCCCCATAAAAATTCTATCTTGGAACATCGCTGGAGCAAAAGACATCTTAAGTGACAAAGGAAAAACGGAGTCCTGGGACAAGTATGAAATAATTGTATTACAGGAAACAAGGCTAACAGCCCCAGTTGATGTCCCAGGTAGAATAGGCCATCATGTTAGCGCCACTCGAACTCAGCACTATGGACGAGCTAAGAGGGGTCTGTCTGTTTATATTTCTACGGCATTAAAAATCAAGTCTTCCCAATTATCTGCAACTTCCGCTGACATACAAATAATAAAATTGGAAATGGGTCAACCCGTCAGTATAGGAGTTATCATACTCATTAACATATATGCTCATCCAAAATCTAAAACAAAACAAGAGCTTTTCAAAAAAGTTAGCGATGTAATAGCAGAATTTCGTCTCAATCAGCCAACCTGGGAGATAATTCTCACAGGAGATTTTAATGCCAACCTATTGCACCCTCATAAAGACGAAGACAATATCATCACTGCCAATGAACTTTGGGCAGTAGAAATGCAGGCGATCCCATTGGCGAAAAGAATGGACAAAGTGGGTCGGCAACTGATGTGGGATCTCGAACAGCTAGGTATGGGCGTGTTAAACGGGAGAATAAAACAGGATCTACCCTGAAATTGCACCTACATTGGTCCTAGTTCAAGTTCAATTTTGGACTACAATATAGTCTCCCTTCCCCTCTTAGGGCTAACCAAGAAGTTTCAAATCATATGCTCTCCTGATAGTGATCATTCGGCACAGCGCATTGAAATTAAAATAACACCTCCCAAACATTCAGAGGCCCCGACATTAGCAGGGGAAATGTCAACAATAAATTTGAAACGATTAAGGTGAACAAGTGTCACACTACCGCAAATAGCGCTGGATGCAAAAAATCTGATGCAAACGCGTGTCCCAGAAAACCAACCGACCGTTTAGTCAATGCCAAAATGAGGTATAATGGCAACAACACCAGCCACCTCAGCCAGACATCACGTGCTTTGAGAAGGCGTTTGAGACAGTCCCTGAGGAGAGCACAAGGTCATAATTCTCAATCCAAAGTATGGCAGGATGTACATTCCCTAAAAAATTATATAAGAAACTAATTTGGAATGAGAAAAAAAACGAGGACATCAATTTCTGGACAAAAGTATTGTATGATGCTAAAAAATCAGATTCCAGAGCATTCTGGTCGCAGGTAAACTCATTGAACAGAACCACAAATACTATAAGTACAACCTGCGTCTCGGAAATGGCATGGGTACAGTATCTAATCAATACTTTCTCAATAAACCCCATGACGCAGCTGTCATCAACAGTAATCCCTGCATACAAAAGTTCAAACGCAGAGATTCAGTCTACAACTGCGTTCGATTTGATAAACATCCTGTATAAGAAGCAGGCAGGCTTAGACCAAATATCTCGAGTTTACACGGAAGTAGAAATATTGCAAATAATAAAGAAAAAAAGGCAAGATAGCGCACCAGGACCGAACGGCGTCCCGCAGGCAATTTATAAGCAAGACCCCCATTATTGGGCCAGTAACTTTAACAATCTGTTCTGGGCGATCAATGTCACCAGTCGGATTCCAGAAAGCTGGAGAGGCGCGATCATCAACCCAATATACAAGGGCGGGGACCGTAAAAATCTAGCAAATTACCGCCTGATCGCGCTGATCGATGCGGAGGCTAAATATTACGCGTCACTGGTGCTAAAAAACCTTGCAAAATGGTCTGACGATAACAACAAAATCCTCATAAATCAATCAGGGTTCCGCCGTGGTATAGGCACCATGGCAAACGCCATAGCAATAAGCCTTATAGCTGAAAAAAGCTTACAAGAGCGTCAAACATTACATCTATATTTTGTGGATTTCAAGGCGGCCTTTGATCGTGTCAGTCGAAAAAAATTATGGGCCAAATTAAAGCAACAGGGTCTGCCGGATACAATCTTGAACCCAATTATGGACCTTTATACCAACACCTGGATGCAGGTCGACATTGGCCGAAGGCTAACACGGAAGATCACAACCAGTGGAGGATTAAAACAAGGCTGCGTCTTGGCTCCCCATTTGTTTAATTTATTCATGGCTGATTTGACACCAAGGCTAGATGGAATCAACGCGCATCCTCCACGGCTAGGAACTTTGCACCTCACACATCTATCATACGCAGACGATGTTGTCCTTCTCAGTCAAACTAAAATAGGACTACAACGTCTTATGTACGAACTGGCAGAATATACTAAACAGAATCTAATGGAAATAAACTGCAAAAAAACTAAGGACATGATAATAACGCATCGTCATATAAAACAGCTGAACTTCACAATTGACAATAAGAACCTGGAAGTAGTGGATAGCTACAAATACCTGGGGATATATCTGGATAGACGGTTCACCTTCTCCATCCACTTTGACGCTATCGAAAATAAAGGAAAAGCCTTATTGGACGCATTTTGCATCTTGTCCACGCAGCTAAAAGGCCCTCTGTTCACGCCCCTCCTTACAGTTATCAAAGCCAAACTTCTCCCAACTATAGCTTATGGTAGTGTGGTACATGGTGGAAGAAGTGCACCGCTACTAGATAAAATCCAAACAAGAGTATACAAACGTGTATTCAGCTTACCATGTGATGCTTCACCTGCACAGGTAAGCCTCGAATTTGGTTTACAGTCCCAAATATTGCACAAAAAATACGAGACAATCAAATTTTGGTATAACATCTGGCTCAATAGCGACATAGAAATTAACGCTGCTATTTGGGAAGCTCTGCAAAGCAACTCCAAATCCCAATATGAGAAGTACTTAAAATTGTCCCTGAAAAGTACCGAGATGGCTTCAATGTGGACAAGGAAGTTACCAGTAACATCTTTTAAACAGACCGTAAAAAAAGGCAGTCAACATGCACTCGTTGATCGAAGACAAAAAACCCTTAGACGTCGTGCACACGCCTGGATGATAATACAATCCTACAATAGACTGGCACCAGCTGCCTATTTAGGCCTTGCTTTTCCACTGCATTTAAAACTAAAGTACTTACTTACCAACAAGCGCCGACCAACCGGGCTGGAGGACACCATGCCCGAAGGACTGTAATCTATGTGGTGCTGCACTACAAGACATCATCCTCTTGATTTGCATTTGTCCAGTAATGGGTTGTGAACGCCGGAGTCTACTTAGGGTAAAGTTCAACGAAAAAGGAATTCGCACATGCCACTCAGCGATACTACACGCGTTGGATTCAGCGGGTCCACAATTTATTCGTCAAATAATCAAATACGTAATTAATTTTGAAAAAAACAAACTTGAAAATCCAATACAAGCCTGAACTTTTGAACTTTAAATTGTACTGGCTAATTTAGAATAAGTTTTCGAAACCACTAGGATCTCAAGAACAATTGTGTTTTTAGTATTTTTATTAACGGTTGTTTTAAAATTTTGTACTCCTTTGCATAACAGTCCGCATATGAAAGTATCTTTTTTACTTATTACTATATTGTAACGGTTTTTATTAACTATACAATAAATAATTTATCCATCCATCAACTTAATGACTTTGAACAGAGCTTCTATTTTTAGAGATACTGGAGACAATATTTTACCTCAGCCTCTAGCACATGTACAGTATTGTATAAATATGTGATGAAATGGTCTCGACCTTCTTTTCTGTATTCAGAGCCATTTCATGTGTAATTTTCGCAATTCATTCAGCTGATATATATATGCATTTAACTGAATGATACCACTGCTTGAAAAACGTACAGTACCAATACTCATTTTCGTGTATTTACCATATACCATTTCAAATGCGATTTAAGTATTTTGGGGTGGGTTGGAAAACACACATGCATCGTTATATGTTTAGTATTGCTTAGTTTTTAGCAATGATGGACATTAATACGTGGAGTGGGTGTTGTGATTCATTCTAGGACCCTAATTCGATATTCCCGATTTATGCCCATATATGGTTATAACAAATAATATCCTTATAAGGGCATAAGAATCATATCCATATTTAGTAATAGCCCATGCAGTCCAAATACGGCAAGGCTACTCCCATAGACTCCTAGGAAATACAACGCGTTCTTTAAACAAACCAAGCCTCCAGCAGCCCAGGAAATCCCCCTGCTTTTGTTTTGATTTGCACAAGAACTCCTGGAGTCCAGAAAGAACTGTTAGTTCTTAGTGACGTCTTATGTCCAACCTTACGTCAAACCCGGCACCTTTCAGGTATAAATATACCAACATTGCCTTAAGCAAACACACAGTGGTTTGGGGGAGAGCGGTTATCTACTTGCCCGAAGCCCGGCTGATGTGAGAGCCGAAGGAAGCCGCCCCTCCCTTTTGACGCACTGAGAAAGACACTGTCTTTTTCTCCAGCCGAGAAAATCCAGCTCCGGTGTTTCCAGTCACACTTGCGGGTTGCTGGGAGATCGAGTCCTGAGAGAGAGATACAAGACCTCCTACATTCTATTACCAAGGTACGGAGCTGACTAAATCCTTAAGAGAATTCTTGATTCAGATTCTTGGCAAAAACCAACTTAACTTAAACTGCAACTTACTTACTCCTTCCCACGTATTAGGCTTAGGTCAGGTACACCGGGGTAGGCGTATCTTAGAAGCACCAGTTGAGTATGTTAGTCAATGTTTTTATGTATGTATATATTTTATCCATTTTAAAGTATCATATGGCTAAGAAACCATATCAATGCTTTTACAGTATTATTTCATAATACTACTTTTACTGTACGCACTTTACTTCATGATAAGTATTGCAATTGTGGCAACTCATTTCTCTTGCATGAGAAAGGAGCCTGCTCAATAAATAACACCTTTTATTGAAAACGCCCGTCTCTCTATTTCTCTGCACTCTGGTGAAACTAAGTATGCACGATTGACTGAGTGAAATAACTGTCTATTGTTTTCACACAACTCTAGAGATATACTCTTTATTCTGAGGGAGCAAATTTGTCATGTTTATGCGGTTGTCAGAAACTAATCCCTTCTTGTCTAAATCAGGAGAGTTAACTCTTTCCTGAACATTCGAGAAAGTTTCTAGTGACCTCTGAGCTAGCTGGCAAAACTAATTAAGTCTAATATAGTCAGTAGAGACCTAGATGACCTCAGTCCTATGTCTACACTCCTGTTTATATTATTCCAATGCGCAGAGCCTATTGGGAAATATAGGAACTACACTACATTGCGCCCAACGTTTGGTAAGGCGATAATCTAACGCAAGACATAGGAGTAACTCAGTTGTGCTTTTTCACACACACCCCTTTGTCCGTAAACACTCCAAAAGAAGTCTGGAGTGGGTAAAAGGTTAAAATCCGCCGGAACTTAGTAGGAAGAGATTCCTATGTATTAGTTTTTGGTTTAGTCAACGTTGAAGGATACAGTGTTCCAAAATATTGTGCACCTAATCTTTGTTTCCTTGAAACTTGATCTGCAACAAAACTTTCTTTCAGTAAAATGGGGGAAAGTGACGAGGAAAGGGAGGAAGCTAGAATAGCAGCTGAACTCCTAGCGGATGACACAAGTCTCCAAGACAATGACCCGAACGTTATAATCATTCCGGTAAATGTAAGAAGAACTATAACTAAAAAACTTATAGAAAATGGAGTATCATCACGAGATGGTACAGTCATATTCGTGGTAGAGGCCCATGAATATTGACAGACAGAGGTATTCTATTCATGGTTACATTTTCCAGCAGCACACGCTGTGGCACACGAATTCCACTATTACGAAATAGAGGAACCTCCGGATGAATACGCTCCTTTCGAGGACGTTGAAATCCCACTAACTTACCAAGAGCACCTGCTCTGGTTTAATGGTGCCCTAAATCATCAAAATCACATCACCAGGCTCGGTCCACTAGGTAGACCAGGAGCCACATGGCCGGTTCTAGCCAGCTACACACCACATCCCAACATTGATAAAATGTCAGACAGGGAACTTTTAGCTCAGCTAAAACTACTAATTAAAATACATAGACAATTGGTCCAATATGTCATGCGGACTTCAACAGTCCAACCAGCAATAATAATTCCACAGACCACCCCTCACCAGGGGAACACAAATAAAATCACACCACAGAATATACAATCAGCCTTTGGCAAAATACCCGCAAAACGGGAACAAATTCCATTCTGGTTAGCACAAACAATCACTCAGATAGAGGCAGTATTTCCTGATACTACACCTCATGAGAAACACAGAATTCTAACTATCTGCCTTCCAATGGGGGTCGCACCACATGTGGAGGACTGTGACACTTGGGGCACAGTCTTTGCTTCAATATACATAAAAACACATGGTGTTCCGTCTATGGCGATAATACCAGATGTGCTACGACAAATTCTAAATGAATACGGTCCAGAACCTGCTTTAACTCTGGGTATGAAATTACTGAAAGACTTCAAGCAGGTCTCGGCTATATTATTAGCCAACATAAAAGGAGAAGCAGCATCTGTGGCGATCCGCCAGAAATTGAAAGAAACAGATATAGCAGAACAACCATTTGAACTTGCCAGAATCATAGAAAAATCCTATGAAGAACTAGGTAGAGATATTTTGGGTGGGAAACCAATAAAACCCCAACTAACTGAAAATCCTGAAAAAACTTCTATTAAAAATAATCTGAACACTCCAAAAAAGAATTGGGATGGCAATAACCAATCCACTCCCAGAGAAAAACGTTTTCAGTCCAGAGGAAGATCTCCTCAACTGAGAGATAGATCTCCAGAACGAGGAGGCAAGTCTCTCCAGAGAGAGCCCTCTGAGAAAAGATACAACCTTAGAGATAGGGAAAAATTGAGAAAACCTGACAGATATCAAGATATTGATACATGTCCCTCTCGATCTTTTCAGACTTCCTCACAGAAATCGGAAAGAAGAGGACGGTCAGAACACAAGGAAGAGCACGTCAAGTCCAAAGACAAGGAACCTGCTCATCAAAGTAAAAAGTTACAATTTCCAAGAAAGAAGGTAGCCAGTATTAAAATAAAACATGCCGAGGATACTGAGGACACAACTGAAAAACGGAGAGTGGGCCCTGACAATGCTAGACAGCGCAGCAGAAATAACCATAGCTCGCAAGATCCTGATGAATCTTCTGGAGACTGTGGACACAAATGAATACATTCAAGTGGAAACTGCAGACACCAGAGTTAGAAAACCCCATAAATTATACGAAATAACATTGCGTATAGAGGGGGATAAGACTAGGAAAGTAAGGGGTCTCTTTTAGGATAACCTTTTGAAAGGCTATGATATCCTGTTAGCTGAGAAAGACTGGCCACCACAGTTTTGTCAGGGAATGCTTCATTGGCGAAGAAATGATTATGCCTGCCTTCTCAAATCATATTCCAATTCAGCAAAAAATACACATTTGCAAGAAAATGGGCAGTGGCCCAAGCTCCTGCATTATATAAAAATCATGTAGGATGGGATGAGGATTCTCCTCCTCACAAAATCCAGTTAAAAAGTCAACCTACTGCACAGAGCAGTATCCTGTTAAGCAAGAAGCTAAAAAACAAGTCAGGGAGATCTTAGATCAACTTGAATATCAGCAAGAGTAAGCCAACAGCCCAAGAGGCGCACAGGCCAATCAACCTGGGGACCAACAAGCACATAATTCAAACACAAGCTCAGGTACATATAGAATGGGGAGGACATGGCCAGGAGCAAGAGCAAGCAAAGCATAAAATATCGCTTGGCTCCATGGACAGGATTACGGAGAGCACTTCCGAAAACCAATTGGATAACCCCACAACGTATATAAGCCAAACTAGAGTAATAAGGTAAAGGTAAACTATATTATCAGCATTACTAATCAGTGACACTAACCAGGACCAATCAGGGGCGGGGAGCCCTCCCGGTTCAGGGTACGACCAAGGATGCAACGACATAAGTAAACCAGACGTAGTGCATAAAGAAAAAACAAATAATCATTCGACGCCTAGACGAGAGTTACGACTAAACCAAGAAAAGGTTGATTTCAATAAAAAGGACGAGGTGTGTGACTCGTGGTTGGCATCTCAAACCTTCTTTAACAACAAGAAATTTCTTTAAGCCTTGAGCGCCATGTCCACTCACGATAAAAAAATTAAGAACACAAGTGAAACAGACCCCAAGCAAACCAAAACATTCAATAAGCCTACAACTTTATCTAATGATGTGCAAGAAAAAACTCCAGTTGGCAGCCAGACATGCAAACAACTGATGTTAGAACTAGAAAAGGAAAATATAATTGAGATATCAAGTGGGTTCGAACAGGAAGTACAAGTACCCACGA
This sequence comes from Lissotriton helveticus, assembly GCF_964261635.1. Lineage (NCBI taxonomy): Eukaryota > Metazoa > Chordata > Amphibia > Caudata > Salamandridae > Lissotriton > Lissotriton helveticus. The sequence goes on along the minus strand of NC_136071.1, from coordinate 876,709,377 downwards.
TTTCATTTAATAAAATATGCCAAGAAGTCCGACAGGAAACAACAATAATAGAGATATTGAGCAGGTCGGAACTGGCTGATTTAGCATCCTCAAAACCCTCTGAAAATAAATGTGAATCGACTGAACTAAACTCGGAACATCTAGTTAACATGCCACGGGAAAATGCTAAGGAAAGTATAAAATGTACAACGAACACTCAAAATTACAACACCAATGTGTGCCAGCAGGCAGAAAATGTACTCAAGGGAAAACTTGACCCCAATCACAATTTGGAATCCATAATAAAACTACATGGTGCTTTGGGGAAAATATTGGAAACATCCATCAAAATGCTGAATATGCAGTCCGATAAACTCGACATTCAAATAAATCTTATGAGTCTAATCGCAGAGCATATTTCAGACATAAACACAAAACTCGTAACTATGGCAAACACACTTGCAAACTTCCAGGACCAGACTAATTTTTGGGCCCAGCCGTCAAATTGTACATGTTTTCCCATACTTGATAAATTAACAGAACTACCAATAATAATTAAAAACATCTTACTGGAAAGCAAACGTAAAAATCCTGAGTCGGCTAATATGGTACACCATGGCACCATTAGCACACTTGAAGAAAGAGACATTATCACCACAGACCACCAAAAAGCCCGTTTAATGACAAATTTGTTAAAACAGAAAAGAGAATGGAAAAAACCTCTAAAAAAACTTTACAAAAATCAACAGACTTAAACTTTTCACAAAAAAAGCCAATAAATATAAAATCTGGGGAATTAATTGAAGACCGAATACTATCAAAGGATGAATCCCCGGATCCGACCAAACAAAGCCATCCATTGGTCATTGAAATAGATCAACCAAGACAGGAGCAGACAGAAATTATAAAAACCCAACAGCCTGTCTTAACCAAACGACAAAAAAAGTGTGAGAAAAGCCAGAAATCAGCAACTAAATATTAGACCAGCTAACAAGCAGGCCTTGGTCAATTATCCAATTTTCAATCTTTCCTAGAACCCAAGAAAACTTCAATTCAAAACCACTAAAGATGAAGAACATGAGTCTACCCCAATGGACAAGAACCAAAGAAAACTTCACAACCAAAGTACTAATGAGGAACAACATCAGTCCACCTCTATGGAAGTACAATCCAGTGGGAAAGCACTCGTGCCAAGATTAAATACATCAGCACGCACAGAGGAGAGTAATGATGATGAACTTGTGACCTACTTCCCAGAAAGGAGTAGTGTAAACCGGAGTCTTGAGAGCGGCGACTACGAACTACCACGATCAAACAGAACAGCCGGGAGCCCAACGGGCCTATCCAAAAATAACTGGGAACATATTAAAACAAGATGTTCGGATAACACAGCAGGGATACGGACTGACCGCAATGGACTTAGAGAATACTTCTAGAAGGACGGGAAAAAAAGGGCACCCAAGGGAGGAACTTGACATAGCCCATAATAAAAAACAAATAGTATCCCTTGTCCAGCAAACAACAGTCTGCCCTAGAGTGACTCTCAACAAACGGGACATCAAAAACTCTAGGCAAGTTATAATGAAAGTTGACAAGAGCCTGCAAGATCAGCTATTAGTCAACATAGTCATGGATCAAGACGGCCCAAAGATTATTGGTGGCATGGAAAAAGAAACAAGGTCGCGCTCAGTCCACTCGACAACCGCCGATGAACATGCCACAATCTTTGGATCGAGCAGTCTGAAGAAAGACAATCCGAGCGCACTTACAAAAGTAAATGAGTCTCGAGAGCTTCCTGGGAAGGATAATAATAATAACAACGTAAAAACCCAATCCAACGACACAAACGCTAAAGACAAAAATGCCGTGATGAAACGATGGACAAAAGTTCAGGTATTGACTCCTTCCGTGCAAATACACGACAAAACATTGAATACAAAAGGGAGGATACTACTCATCCCTAATTATCAATCACAAGGCCCACAAGACTACCTGAATAGAGGAAATATCTTACGCCTGATGGCTGAAATCCCAAGCCTACATTACATTACATCTGCTGACCTAATGGCAATAGAATTTGTAAACTCTGGAAACACCACGGTAAAGGAAAGTACTCTAGCAACCTGGAGGAATGTAGATATTGTCAATGAGATTCTACATGAAGCTATTAAATTTGAGGAATGGGGTATCACTCTCAAAGAAGAGGTAACACCAGGTTATCCGTTCCCTCTCCTAATTAAAGGCTCTGCAAGAGAAAATATTTCAATAGAAAAAAGCATCACATATTCAGTACTGCAAGGTGCCAAGGGAGCGGAAAACCCAAAACCCGAACATCAACACAGATCAAACAGTGGAACAAGAGAAGAGTTAAATTATAATCAGGGTGGTAACATCGACCAAACCCCCATAAAAATTCTATCTTGGAACATCGCTGGAGCAAAAGACATCATAAGTGACAAAGGAAAAACGGAGTCCTGGGACAAGTATGAAATAATTGTATTACAGGAAACAAGGCTAACAGCCCCAGTTGATGTCCCAGGTAGAATAGGCCATCATGTTAGCGCCACTCGAACTCAGCACTATGGACGAGCTAAGAGGGGTCTGTCTGTTTATATTTCTACGGCATTAAAAATCAAGTCTTCCCAATTATCTGCAACTTCCGCTGACATACAAATAATAAAATTGGAAATGGGTCAACCCGTCAGTATAGGAGTTATCATACTCATTAACATATATGCTCATCCAAAATCTAAAACAAAACAAGAGCTTTTCAAAAAAGTTAGCGATGTAATAGCAGAATTTCGTCTCAATCAGCCAACCTGGGAGATAATTCTCACAGGAGATTTTAATGCCAACCTATTGCACCCTCATAAAGACGAAGACAATATCATCACTGCCAATGAACTTTGGCAAGTAGAAATGCAGGCGATCCCATTGGCGAAAAGAATGGACAAAGTGGGTCGGCAACTGATGTGGGATCTCGAACAGCTAGGTATGGGCGTGTTAAACGGGAGAATAAAACAGGATCTACCCTGAAATTGCACCTACATTGGTCCTAGTTCAAGTTCAATTTTGGACTACAATATAGTCTCCCTTCCCCTCTTAGGGCTAACCAAGAAGTTTCAAATCATATGCTCTCCTGATAGTGATCATTCGGCACAGCGCATTGAAATTAAAATAACACCTCCCAAACATTCAGAGGCCCCGACATTAGCAGGGGAAATGTCAACAATAAATTTGAAACGATTAAGGTGAACAAGTGTCACACTACCGCAAATAGCGCTGGATGCAAAAAATCTAATGCAAACGCGTGTCCCAGAAAACCAACCGACCGTTTAGTCAATGCCAAAATGAGGTATAATGGCAACAACACCAGCCACCTCAGCCAGACATCACGTGCTTTGAGAAGGCGTTTGAGACAGTCCCTGAGGAGAGCACAAGGTCATAATTCTCAATCCAAAGTATGGCAGGATGTACATTCCCTAAAAAATTATATAAGAAACTAATTTGGAATGAGAAAAAAAACGAGGACATCAATTTCTGGACAAAAGTATTGTATGATGCTAAAAAATCAGATTCCAGAGCATTCTGGTCGCAGGTAAACTCATTGAACAGAACCACAAATACTATAAGTACAACCTGCGTCTCGGAAATGGCATGGGTACAGTATCTAATCAATACTTTCTCAATAAACCCCATGACGCAGCTGTCATCAACAGTAATCCCTGCATACAAAAGTTCAAACGCAGAGATTCAGTCTACAACTGCGTTCGATTTGATAAACATCCTGTATAAGAAGCAGGCAGGCTTAGACCAAATATCTCGAGTTTACACGGAAGTAGAAATATTGCAAATAATAAAGAAAAAAAGGCAAGATAGCGCACCAGGACCGAACGGCGTCCCGCAGGCAATTTATAAGCAAGACCCCCATTATTGGGCCAGTAACTTTAACAATCTGTTCTGGGCGATCAATGTCACCAGTCGGATTCCAGAAAGCTGGAGAGGCGCGATCATCAACCCAATATACAAGGGCGGGGACCGTAAAAATCTAGCAAATTACCGCCTGATCGCGCTGATCGATGCGGAGGCTAAATATTACGCGTCACTGGTGCTAAAAAACCTTGCAAAATGGTCTGACGATAACAACAAAATCCTCATAAATCAATCAGGGTTCCGCCGTGGTATAGGCACCATGGCAAACGCCATAGCAATAAGCCTTATAGCTGAAAAAAGCTTACAAGAGCGTCAAACATTACATCTATATTTTGTGGATTTCAAGGCGGCCTTTGATCGTGTCAGTCGAAAAAAATTATGGGCCAAATTAAAGCAACAGGGTCTGCCGGATACAATCTTGAACCCAATTATGGACCTTTATACCAACACCTGGATGCAGGTCGACATTGGCCGAAGGCTAACACGGAAGATCACAACCAGTGGAGGATTAAAACAAGGCTGCGTCTTGGCTCCCCATTTGTTTAATTTATTCATGGCTGATTTGACACCAAGGCTAGATGGAATCAACGCGCATCCTCCACGGCTAGGAACTTTGCACCTCACACATCTATCATACGCAGACGATGTTGTCCTTCTCAGTCAAACTAAAATAGGACTACAACGTCTTATGTACGAACTGGCAGAATATACTAAACAGAATCTAATGGAAATAAACTGCAAAAAAACTAAGGACATGATAATAACGCATCGTCATATAAAACAGCTGAACTTCACAATTGACAATAAGAACCTGGAAGTAGTGGATAGCTACAAATACCTGGGGATATATCTGGATAGACGGTTCACCTTCTCCATCCACTTTGACGCTATCGAAAAGAAAGGAAAAGCCTTATTGGACGCATTTTGCATCTTGTCCACGCAGCTAAAAGGCCCTCTGTTCACGCCCCTCCTTACAGTTATCAAAGCCAAACTTCTCCCAACTATAGCTTATGGTAGTGTGGTACATGGTGGAAGAAGTGCACCGCTACTAGATAAAATCCAAACAAGAGTATACAAACGTGTATTCAGCTTACCATGTGATGCTTCACCTGCACAGGTAAGCCTCGAATTTGGTTTACAGTCCCAAATATTGCACAAAAAATACGAGACAATCAAATTTTGGTATAACATCTGGCTCAATAGCGACATAGAAATTAACGCTGCTATTTGGGAAGCTCTGCAAAGCAACTCCAAATCCCAATATGAGAAGTACTTAAAATTGTCCCTGAAAAGTACCGAGATGGCTTCAATGTGGACAAGGAAGTTACCAGTAACATCTTTTAAACAGACCGTAAAAAAAGGCAGTCAACATGCACTCGTTGATCGAAGACAAAAAACCCTTAGACGTCGTGCACACGCCTGGATGATAATACAATCCTACAATAGACTGGTACCAGCTGCCTATTTAGGCCTTGCTTTTCCACTGCATTTAAAACTAAAGTACTTACTTACCAACAAGCGCCGACCAACCGGGCTGGAGGACACCATGCCCGAAGGACTGTAATCTATGTGGTGCTGCACTACAAGACATCATCCTCTTGATTTGCATTTGTCCAGTAATGGGTTGTGAACGCCGGAGTCTACTTAGGGTAAAGTTCAACGAAAAAGGAATTCGCACATGCCACTCAGCGATACTACACGCGTTGGATTCAGCGGGTCCACAATTTATTCGTCAAATAATCAAATACGTAATTAATTTTGAAAAAAACAAACTTGAAAATCCAATACAAGCCTGAACTTTTGAACTTTAAATTGTACTGGCTAATTTAGAATAAGTTTTCGAAACCACTAGGATCTCAAGAACAATTGTGTTTTTAGTATTTTTATTAACGGTTGTTTTAAAATTTTGTACTCCTTTGCATAACAGTCCGCATATGAAAGTATCTTTTTTACTTATTACTATATTGTAACGGTTTTTATTAACTATACAATAAATAATTTATCCATCCATCAACTTAATGACTTTGAACAGAGCTTCTATTTTTAGAGATACTGGAGACAATATTTTACCTCAGCCTCTAGCACATGTACAGTATTGTATAAATATGTGATGAAATGGTCTCGACCTTCTTTTCTGTATTCAGAGCCATTTCATGTGTAATTTTCGCAATTCATTCAGCTGATATATATATGCATTTAACTGAATGATACCACTGCTTGAAAAACGTACAGTACCAATACTCATTTTCGTGTATTTACCATATACCATTTCAAATGCGATTTAAGTATTTTGGGGTGGGTTGGAAAACACACATGCATCGTTATATGTTTAGTATTGCTTAGTTTTTAGCAATGATGGACATTAATACGTGGAGTGGGTGTTGTGATTCATTCTAGGACCCTAATTCGATATTCCCGATTTATGCCCATATATGGTTATAACAAATAATATCCTTATAAGGGCATAAGAATCATATCCATATTTAGTAATAGCCCATGCAGTCCAAATACGGCAAGGCTACTCCCATAGACTCCTAGGAAATACAACGCGTTCTTTAAACAAACCAAGCCTCCAGCAGCCCAGGAAATCCCCCTGCTTTTGTTTTGATTTGCACAAGAACTCCTGGAGTCCAGAAAGAACTGTTAGTTCTTAGTGACGTCTTATGTCCAACCTTACGTCAAACCCGGCACCTTTCAGGTATAAATATACCAACATTGCCTTAAGCAAACACACAGTGGTTTGGGGGAGAGCGGTTATCTACTTGCCCGAAGCCCGGCTGATGTGAGAGCCGAAGGAAGCCGCCCCTCCCTTTTGACGCACTGAGAAAGACACTGTCTTTTTCTCCAGCCGAGAAAATCCAGCTCCGGTGTTTCCAGTCACACTTGCGGGTTGCTGGGAGATCGAGTCCTGAGAGAGAGATACAAGACCTCCTACATTCTATTACCAAGGTACGGAGCTGACTAAATCCTTAAGAGAATTCTTGATTCAGATTCTTGGCAAAAACCAACTTAACTTAAACTGCAACTTACTTACTCCTTCCCACGTATTAGGCTTAGGTCAGGTACACCGGGGTAGGCATATCTTAGAAGCACCAGTTGAGTATGTTAGTCAATGTTTTTATGTATGTATATATTTTATCCATTTTAAAGTATCATATGGCTAAGAAACCATATCAATGCTTTTACAGTATTATTTCATAATACTACTTTTACTGTACGCACTTTACTTCATGATAAGTATTGCAATTGTGGCAACTCATTTCTCTTGCATGAGAAAGAAGCCTGCTCAATAAATAACACCTTTTATTGAAAACGCCCGTCTCTCTATTTCTCTGCACTCTGGTGAAACTAAGTATGCACGATTGACTGAGTGAAATAACTGTCTATTGTTTTCACACAACTCTAGAGATATACTCTTTATTCTGAGGGAGCAAATTTGTCATGTTTATGCGGTTGTCAGAAACTAATCCCTTCTTGTCTAAATCAGGAGAGTTAACTCTTTCCTGAACATTCGAGAAAGTTTCTAGTGACCTCTGAGCTAGCTGGCAAAACTAATTAAGTCTAATATAGTCAGTAGAGACCTAGATGACCTCAGTCCTATGTCTACACTCCTGTTTATATTATTCCAATGCTCAGAGCCTATTGGGAAATATAGGAACTACACTACATTGCGCCCAACGTTTGGTAAGGCGATAATCTAACGCAAGACATAGGAGTAACTCAGTTGTGCTTTTTCACACACACCCCTTTGTCCGTAAACACTCCAAAAGAAGTCTGGAGTGGGTAAAAGGTTAAAATCCGCCGGAACTTAGTAGGAAGAGATTCCTATGTATTAGTTTTTGGTTTAGTCAACGTTGAAGGATACAGTGTTCCAAAATATTGTGCACCTAATCTTTGTTTCCTTGAAACTTGATCTGCAACAAAACTTTCTTTCAGTAAAATGGGGGAAAGTGACGAGGAAAGGGAGGAAGCTAGAATAGCAGCTGAACTCCTAGCGGATGACACAAGTCTCCAAGACAATGACCCGAACGTTATAATCATTCCGGTAAATGTAAGAAGAACTATAACTAAAAAACTTATAGAAAATGGAGTATCATCACGAGATGGTACAGTCATATTCGTGGTAGAGGCCCATGAATATTGACAGACAGAGGTATTCTATTCATGGTTACATTTTCCAGCAGCACACGCTGTGGCACACGAATTCCACTATTACGAAATAGAGGAACCTCCGGATGAATACGCTCCTTTCGAGGACGTTGAAATCCCACTAACTTACCAAGAGCACCTGCTCTGGTTTAATGGTGCCCTAAATCATCAAAATCACATCACCAGGCTCGGTCCACTAGGTAGACCAGGAGCCACATGGCCGGTTCTAGCCAGCTACACACCACATCCCAACATTGATAAAATGTCAGACAGGGAACTTTTAGCTCAGCTAAAACTACTAATTAAAATACATAGACAATTGGTCCAATATGTCATGCGGACTTCAACAGTCCAACCAGCAATAATAATTCCACAGACCACCCCTCACCAGGGGAACACAAATAAAATCACACCACAGAATATACAATCAGCCTTTGGCAAAATACCCGCAAAACGGGAACAAATTCCATTCTGGTTAGCACAAACAATCACTCAGATAGAGGCAGTATTTCCTGATACTACACCTCATGAGAAACACAGAATTCTAACTATCTGCCTTCCAATGGGGGTCGCACCACATGTGGAGGACTGTGACACTTGGGGCACAGTCTTTGCTTCAATATACATAAAAACACATGGTGTTCCGTCTATGGCGATAATACCAGATGTGCTACGACAAATTCTAAATGAATACGGTCCAGAACCTGCTTTAACTCTGGGTATGAAATTACTGAAAGACTTCAAGCAGGTCTCGGCTATATTATTAGCCAACATAAAAGGAGAAGCAGCATCTGTGGCGATCCGCCAGAAATTGAAAGAAACAGATATAGCAGAACAACCATTTGAACTTGCCAGAATCATAGAAAAATCCTATGAAGAACTAGGTAGAGATATTTTGGGTGGGAAACCAATAAAACCCCAACTAACTGAAAATCCTGAAAAAACTTCTATTAAAAATAATCTGAACACTCCAAAAAAGAATTGGGATGGCAATAACCAATCCACTCCCAGAGAAAAACGTTTTCAGTCCAGAGGAAGATCTCCTCAACTGAGAGATAGATCTCCAGAACGAGGAGGCAAGTCTCTCCAGAGAGAGCCCTCTGAGAAAAGATACAACCTTAGAGATAGGGAAAAATTGAGAAAACCTGACAGATATCAAGATATTGATACATGTCCCTCTCGATCTTTTCAGACTTCCTCACAGAAATCGGAAAGAAGAGGACGGTCAGAACACAAGGAAGAGCACGTCAAGTCCAAAGACAAGGAACCTGCTCATCAAAGTAAAAAGTTACAATTTCCAAGAAAGAAGGTAGCCAGTATTAAAATAAAACATGCCGAGGATACTGAGGACACAACTGAAAAACGGAGAGTGGGCCCTGACAATGCTAGACAGCGCAGCAGAAATAACCATAGCTCGCAAGATCCTGATGAATCTTCTGGAGACTGTGGACACAAATGAATACATTCAAGTGGAAACTGCAGACACCAGAGTTAGAAAACCCCATAAATTATACGAAATAACATTGCGTATAGAGGGGGATAAGACTAGGAAAGTAAGGGGTCTCTTTTAGGATAACCTTTTGAAAGGCTATGATATCCTGTTAGCTGAGAAAGACTGGCCACCACAGTTTTGTCAGGGAATGCTTCATTGGCGAAGAAATGATTATGCCTGCCTTCTCAAATCATATTCCAATTCAGCAAAAAATACACATTTGCAAGAAAATGGGCAGTGGCCCAAGCTCCTGCATTATATAAAAATCATGTAGGATGGGATGAGGATTCTCCTCCTCACAAAATCCAGTTAAAAAGTCAACCTACTGCACAGAGCAGTATCCTGTTAAGCAAGAAGCTAAAAAACAAGTCAGGGAGATCTTAGATCAACTTGAATATCAGCAAGAGTAAGCCAACAGCCCAAGAGGCGCACAGGCCAATCAACCTGGGGACCAACAAGCACATAATTCAAACACAAGCTCAGGTACATATAGAATGGGGAGGACATGGCCAGGAGCAAGAGCAAGCAAAGCATAAAATATCGCTTGGCTCCATGGACAGGATTACGGAGAGCACTTCCGAAAACCAATTGGATAACCCCACAACGTATATAAGCCAAACTAGAGTAATAAGGTAAAGGTAAACTATATTATCAGCATTACTAATCAGTGACACTAACCAGGACCAATCAGGGGCGGGGAGCCCTCCCGGTTCAGGGTACGACCAAGGATGCAACGACATAAGTAAACCAGACGTAGTGCATAAAGAAAAACCAAATAATCATTCGACGCCTAGACGAGAGTTACGACTAAACCAAGAAAAGGTTGATTTCAATAAAAAGGACGAGGTGTGTGACTCGTGGTTGGCATCTCAAACCTTCTTTAACAACAAGAAATTTCTTTAAGCCTTGAGCGCCATGTCCACTCACGATAAAAAAATTAAGAACACAAGTGAAACAGACCCCAAGCAAACCAAAACATTCAATAAGCCTACAACTTTATCTAATGATGTGCAAGAAAAAACTCCAGTTGGCAGCCACACATGCAAACAACTGATGTTAGAACTAGAAAAGGAAAATATAATTGAGATATCAAGTGGGTTCGAACAGGAAGTACAAGTACCCACGATTTCATTTAATAAAATATGCCAAGAAGTCCGACAGGAAACAACAATAATAGAGATATTGAGCAGGTCGGAACTGGCTGATTTAGCATCCTCAAAACCCTCTGAAAATAAATGTGAATCGACTGAACTAAACTCGGAACATCTAGTTAACATGCCACGGGAAAATGCTAAGGAAAGTATAAAATGTACAACGAACACTCAAAATTACAACACCAATGTGTGCCAGCAGGCAGAAAATGTACTCAAGGGAAAACTTGACCCCAATCACAATTTGGAATCCATAATAAAACTACATGGTGCTTTGGGGAAAATATTGGAAACATCCATCAAAATGCTGAATATGCAGTCCGATAAACTCGACATTCAAATAAATCTTATGAGTCTAATCGCAGAGCATATTTCAGACATAAACACAAAACTCGTAACTATGGCAAACACACTTGCAAACTTCCAGGACCAGACTAATTTTTGGGCCCAGCCGTCAAATTGTACATGTTTTCCCATACTTGATAAATTAACAGAACTACCAATAATAATTAAAAACATCTTACTGGAAAGCAAACGTAAAAATCCTGAGTCGGCTAATATGGTACACCATGGCACCATTAGCACACTTGAAGAAAGAGACATTATCACCACAGACCACCAAAAAGCCCGTTTAATGACAAATTTGTTAAAACAGAAAAGAGAATGGAAAAAACCTCTAAAAAAACTTTACAAAAATCAACAGACTTAAACTTTTCACAAAAAAAGCCAATAAATATAAAATCTGGGGAATTAATTGAAGACCGAATACTATCAAAGGATGAATCCCCGGATCCGACCAAACAAAGCCATCCATTGGTCATTGAAATAGATCAACCAAGACAGGAGCAGACAGAAATTATAAAAACCCAACAGCCTGTCTTAACCAAACGACAAAAAAAGTGTGAGAAAAGCCAGAAATCAGCAACTAAATATTAGACCAGCTAACAAGCAGGCCTTGGTCAATTATCCAATTTTCAATCTTTCCTAGAACCCAAGAAAACTTCAATTCAAAACCACTAAAGATGAAGAACATGAGTCTACCCCAATGGACAAGAACCAAAGAAAACTTCACAACCAAAGTACTAATGAGGAACAACATCAGTCCACCTCTATGGAAGTACAATCCAGTGGGAAAGCACTCGTGCCAAGATTAAATACATCAGCACGCACAGAGGAGAGTAATGATGATGAACTTGTGACCTACTTCCCAGAAAGGAGTAGTGTAAACCGGAGTCTTGAGAGCGGCGACTACGAACTACCACGATCAAACAGAACAGCCGGGAGCCCAACGGGCCTATCCAAAAATAACTGGGAACATATTAAAACAAGATGTTCGGATAACACAGCAGGGATACGGACTGACCGCAATGGACTTAGAGAATACTTCTAGAAGGACGGGAAAAAAAGGGCACCCAAGGGAGGAACTTGACATAGCCCATAATAAAAAACAAATAGTATCCCTTGTCCAGCAAACAACAGTCTGCCCTAGAGTGACTCACAACAAACGGGACATCAAAAACTCTAGGCAAGTTATAATGAAAGTTGACAAGAGCCTGCAAGATCAGCTATTAGTCAACATAGTCATGGATCAAGACGGCCCAAAGATTATTGGTGGCATGGAAAAAGAAACAAGGTCGCGCTCAGTCCACTCGACAACCGCCGATGAACATGCCACAATCTTTGGATCGAGCAGTCTGAAGAAAGACAATCCGAGCGCACTTACAAAAGTAAATGAGTCTCGAGAGCTTCCTGGGAAGGATAATAATAATAACAACGTAAAAACCCAATCCAACGACACAAACGCTAAAGACAAAAATGCCGTGATGAAACGATGGACAAAAGTTCAGGTATTGACTCCTTCCGTGCAAATACACGACAAAACATTGAATACAAAAGGGAGGATACTACTCATCCCTAATTATCAATCACAAGGCCCACAAGACTACCTGAATAGAGGAAATATCTTACGCCTGATGGCTGAAATCCCAAGCCTACATTACATTACATCTGCTGACCTAATGGCAATAGAATTTGTAAACTCTGGAAACACCACGGTAAAGGAAAGTACTCTAGCAACCTGGAGGAATGTAGATATTGTCAATGAGATTCTACATGACGCTATTAAATTTGAGGAATGGGGTATCACTCTCAAAGAAGAGGTAACACCAGGTTATCCGTTCCCTCTCCTAATTAAAGGCTCTGCAAGAGAAAATATTTCAATAGAAAAAAGCATCACATATTCAGTACTGCAAGGTGCCAAGGGAGCGGAAAACCCAAAACCCGAACATCAACACAGATCAAACAGTGGAACAAGAGAAGAGTTAAATTATAATCAGGGTGGTAACATCGACCAAACCCCCATAAAAATTCTATCTTGGAACATCGCTGGAGCAAAAGACATCTTAAGTGACAAAGGAAAAACGGAGTCCTGGGACAAGTATGAAATAATTGTATTACAGGAAACAAGGCTAACAGCCCCAGTTGATGTCCCAGGTAGAATAGGCCATCATGTTAGCGCCACTCGAACTCAGCACTATGGACGAGCTAAGAGGGGTCTGTCTGTTTATATTTCTACGGCATTAAAAATCAAGTCTTCCCAATTATCTGCAACTTCCGCTGACATACAAATAATAAAATTGGAAATGGGTCAACCCGTCAGTATAGGAGTTATCATACTCATTAACATATATGCTCATCCAAAATCTAAAACAAAACAAGAGCTTTTCAAAAAAGTTAGCGATGTAATAGCAGAATTTCGTCTCAATCAGCCAACCTGGGAGATAATTCTCACAGGAGATTTTAATGCCAACCTATTGCACCCTCATAAAGACGAAGACAATATCATCACTGCCAATGAACTTTGGGCAGTAGAAATGCAGGCGATCCCATTGGCGAAAAGAATGGACAAAGTGGGTCGGCAACTGATGTGGGATCTCGAACAGCTAGGTATGGGCGTGTTAAACGGGAGAATAAAACAGGATCTACCCTGAAATTGCACCTACATTGGTCCTAGTTCAAGTTCAATTTTGGACTACAATATAGTCTCCCTTCCCCTCTTAGGGCTAACCAAGAAGTTTCAAATCATATGCTCTCCTGATAGTGATCATTCGGCACAGCGCATTGAAATTAAAATAACACCTCCCAAACATTCAGAGGCCCCGACATTAGCAGGGGAAATGTCAACAATAAATTTGAAACGATTAAGGTGAACAAGTGTCACACTACCGCAAATAGCGCTGGATGCAAAAAATCTGATGCAAACGCGTGTCCCAGAAAACCAACCGACCGTTTAGTCAATGCCAAAATGAGGTATAATGGCAACAACACCAGCCACCTCAGCCAGACATCACGTGCTTTGAGAAGGCGTTTGAGACAGTCCCTGAGGAGAGCACAAGGTCATAATTCTCAATCCAAAGTATGGCAGGATGTACATTCCCTAAAAAATTATATAAGAAACTAATTTGGAATGAGAAAAAAAACGAGGACATCAATTTCTGGACAAAAGTATTGTATGATGCTAAAAAATCAGATTCCAGAGCATTCTGGTCGCAGGTAAACTCATTGAACAGAACCACAAATACTATAAGTACAACCTGCGTCTCGGAAATGGCATGGGTACAGTATCTAATCAATACTTTCTCAATAAACCCCATGACGCAGCTGTCATCAACAGTAATCCCTGCATACAAAAGTTCAAACGCAGAGATTCAGTCTACAACTGCGTTCGATTTGATAAACATCCTGTATAAGAAGCAGGCAGGCTTAGACCAAATATCTCGAGTTTACACGGAAGTAGAAATATTGCAAATAATAAAGAAAAAAAGGGCAAGATAGCGCACCAGGACCGAACGGCGTCCCGCAGGCAATTTATAAGCAAGACCCCCATTATTGGGCCAGTAACTTTAACAATCTGTTCTGGGCGATCAATGTCACCAGTCGGATTCCAGAAAGCTGGAGAGGCGCGATCATCAACCCAATATACAAGGGCGGGGACCGTAAAAATCTAGCAAATTACCGCCTGATCGCGCTGATCGATGCGGAGGCTAAATATTACGCGTCACTGGTGCTAAAAAACCTTGCAAAATGGTCTGACGATAACAACAAAATCCTCATAAATCAATCAGGGTTCCGCCGTGGTATAGGCACCATGGCAAACGCCATAGCAATAAGCCTTATAGCTGAAAAAAGCTTACAAGAGCGTCAAACATTACATCTATATTTTGTGGATTTCAAGGCGGCCTTTGATCGAGTCAGTCGAAAAAAATTATGGGCCAAATTAAAGCAACAGGGTCTGCCGGATACAATCTTGAACCCAATTATGGACCTTTATACCAACACCTGGATGCAGGTCGACATTGGCCGAAGGCTAACACGGAAGATCACAACCAGTGAAGGATTAAAACAAGGCTGCGTCTTGGCTCCCCATTTGTTTAATTTATTCATGGCTGATTTGACACCAAGGCTAGATGGAATCAACGCGCATCCTCCACGGCTAGGAACTTTGCACCTCACACATCTATCATACGCAGACGATGTTGTCCTTCTCAGTCAAACTAAAATAGGACTACAACGTCTTATGTACGAACTGGCAGAATATACTAAACAGAATCTAATGGAAATAAACTGCAAAAAAACTAAGGACATGATAATAACGCATCGTCATATAAAACAGCTGAACTTCACAATTGACAATAAGAACCTGGAAGTAGTGGATAGCTACAAATACCTGGGGATATATCTGGATAGACGGTTCACCTTCTCCATCCACTTTGACGCTATCGAAAAGAAAGGAAAAGCCTTATTGGACGCATTTTGCATCTTGTCCACGCAGCTAAAAGGCCCTCTGTTCACGCCCCTCCTTACAGTTATCAAAGCCAAACTTCTCCCAACTATAGCTTATGGTAGTGTGGTACATGGTGGAAGAAGTGCACCGCTACTAGATAAAATCCAAACAAGAGTATACAAACGTGTATTCAGCTTACCATGTGATGCTTCACCTGCACAGGTAAGCCTCGAATTTGGTTTACAGTCCCAAATATTGCACAAAAAATACGAGACAATCAAATTTTGGTATAACATCTGGCTCAATAGCGACATAGAAATTAACGCTGCTATTTGGGAAGCTCTGCAAAGCAACTCCAAATCCCAATATGAGAAGTACTTAAAATTGTCCCTGAAAAGTACCGAGATGGCTTCAATGTGGACAAGGAAGTTACCAGTAACATCTTTTAAACAGACCGTAAAAAAAGGCAGTCAACATGCACTCGTTGATCGAAGACAAAAAACCCTTAGACGTCGTGCACACGCCTGGATGATAATACAATCCTACAATAGACTGGTACCAGCTGCCTATTTAGGCCTTGCTTTTCCACTGCATTTAAAACTAAAGTACTTACTTACCAACAAGCGCCGACCAACCGGGCTGGAGGACACCATGCCCGAAGGACTGTAATCTATGTGGTGCTGCACTACAAGACATCATCCTCTTGATTTGCATTTGTCCAGTAATGGGTTGTGAACGCCGGAGTCTACTTAGGGTAAAGTTCAACGAAAAAGGAATTCGCACATGCCACTCAGCGATACTACACGCGTTGGATTCAGCGGGTCCACAATTTATTCGTCAAATAATCAAATACGTAATTAATTTTGAAAAAAACAAACTTGAAAATCCAATACAAGCCTGAACTTTTGAACTTTAAATTGTACTGGCTAATTTAGAATAAGTTTTCGAAACCACTAGGATCTCAAGAACAATTGTGTTTTTAGTATTTTTATTAACGGTTGTTTTAAAATTTTGTACTCCTTTGCATAACAGTCCGCATATGAAAGTATCTTTTTTACTTATTACTATATTGTAACGGTTTTTATTAACTATACAATAAATAATTTATCCATCCATCAACTTAATGACTTTGAACAGAGCTTCTATTTTTAGAGATACTGGAGACAATATTTTACCTCAGCCTCTAGCACATGTACAGTATTGTATAAATATGTGATGAAATGGTCTCGACCTTCTTCTCTGTATTCAGAGCCATTTCATGTGTAATTTTCGCAATTCATTCAGCTGATATATATATGCATTTAACTGAATGATACCACTGCTTGAAAAACGTACAGTACCAATACTCATTTTCGTGTATTTACCATATACCATTTCAAATGCGATTTAAGTATTTTGGGGTGGGTTGGAAAACACACATGCATCGTTATATGTTTAGTATTGCTTAGTTTTTAGCAATGATGGACATTAATACGTGGAGTGGGTGTTGTGATTCATTCTAGGACCCTAATTCGATATTCCCGATTTATGCCCATATATGGTTATAACAAATAATATCCTTATAAAGGCATAAGAATCATATCCATATTTAGTAATAGCCCATGCAGTCCAAATACGGCAAGGCTACTCCCATAGACTCCTAGGAAATACAACGCGTTCTTTAAACAAACCAAGCCTCCAGCAGCCCAGGAAATCCCCCTGCTTTTGTTTTGATTTGCACAAGAACTCCTGGAGTCCAGAAAGAACTGTTAGTTCTTAGTGACGTCTTATGTCCAACCTTACGTCAAACCCGGCACCTTTCAGGTATAAATATACCAACATTGCCTTAAGCAAACACACAGTGGTTTGGGGCAGAGCGGTTATCTACTTGCCCGAAGCCCGGCTGATGTGAGAGCCGAAGGAAGCCGCCCCTCCCTTTTGACGCACTGAGAAAGACACTGTCTTTTTCTCCAGCCGAGAAAATCCAGCTCCGGTGTTTCCAGTCACACTTGCGGGTTGCTGGGAGATCGAGTCCTGAGAGAGAGATACAAGACCTCCTACATTCTATTACCAAGGTACGGAGCTGACTAAATCCTTAAGAGAATTCTTGATTCAGATTCTTGGCAAAAACCAACTTAACTTAAACTGCAACTTACTTACTCCTTCCCACGTATTAGGCTTAGGTCAGGTACACCGGGGTAGGCGTATCTTAGAAGCACCAGTTGAGTATGTTAGTCAATGTTTTTATGTATGTATATATTTTATCCATTTTAAAGTATCATATGGCTAAGAAACCATATCAATGCTTTTACAGTATTATTTCATAATACTACTTTTACTGTACGCACTTTACTTCATGATAAGTATTGCAATTGTGGCAACTCATTTCTCTTGCATGAGAAAGAAGCCTGCTCAATAAATAACACCTTTTATTGAAAACGCCCGTCTCTCTATTTCTCTGCACTCTGGTGAAACTAAGTATGCACGATTGACTGAGTGAAATAACTGTCTATTGTTTTCACACAACTCTAGAGATATACTCTTTATTCTGAGGGAGCAAATTTGTCATGTTTATGCGGTTGTCAGAAACTAATCCCTTCTTGTCTAAATCAGGAGAGTTAACTCTTTCCTGAACATTCGAGAAAGTTTCTAGTGACCTCTGAGCTAGCTGGCAAAACTAATTAAGTCTAATATAGTCAGTAGAGACCTAGATGACCTCAGTCCTATGTCTACACTCCTGTTTATATTATTCCAATGCGCAGAGCCTATTGGGAAATATAGGAACTACACTACATTGCGCCCAACGTTTGGTAAGGCGATAATCTAACGCAAGACATAGGAGTAACTCAGTTGTGCTTTTTCACACACACCCCTTTGTCCGTAAACACTCCAAAAGAAGTCTGGAGTGGGTAAAAGGTTAAAATCCGCCGGAACTTAGTAGGAAGAGATTCCTATGTATTAGTTTTTGGTTTAGTCAACGTTGAAGGATACAGTGTTCCAAAATATTGTGCACCTAATCTTTGTTTCCTTGAAACTTGATCTGCAACAAAACTTTCTTTCAGTAAAATGGGGGAAAGTGACGAGGAAAGGGAGGAAGCTAGAATAGCAGCTGAACTCCTAGCGGATGACACAAGTCTCCAAGACAATGACCCGAACGTTATAATCATTCCGGTAAATGTAAGAAGAACTATAACTAAAAAACTTATAGAAAATGGAGTATCATCACGAGATGGTACAGTCATATTCGTGGTAGAGGCCCATGAATATTGACAGACAGAGGTATTCTATTCATGGTTACATTTTCCAGCAGCACACGCTGTGGCACACGAATTCCACTATTACGAAATAGAGGAACCTCCGGATGAATACGCTCCTTTCGAGGACGTTGAAATCCCACTAACTTACCAAGAGCACCTGCTCTGGTTTAATGGTGCCCTAAATCATCAAAATCACATCACCAGGCTCGGTCCACTAGGTAGACCAGGAGCCACATGGCCGGTTCTAGCCAGCTACACACCACATCCCAACATTGATAAAATGTCAGACAGGGAACTTTTAGCTCAGC
The DNA here is from genome assembly GCF_964261635.1 of Lissotriton helveticus. Taxonomy (NCBI): domain Eukaryota; kingdom Metazoa; phylum Chordata; class Amphibia; order Caudata; family Salamandridae; genus Lissotriton; species Lissotriton helveticus. Next base: position 876,690,346 of record NC_136071.1, on the reverse strand, counting down.
TAAAACTACTAATTAAAATACATAGACAATTGGTCCAATATGTCATGCGGACTTCAACAGTCCAACCAGCAATAATAATTCCACAGACCACCCCTCACCAGGGGAACACAAATAAAATCACACCACAGAATATACAATCAGCCTTTGGCAAAATACCCGCAAAACGGGAACAAATTCCATTCTGGTTAGCACAAACAATCACTCAGATAGAGGCAGTATTTCCTGATACTACACCTCATGAGAAACACAGAATTCTAACTATCTGCCTTCCAATGGGGGTCGCACCACATGTGGAGGACTGTGACACTTGGGGCACAGTCTTTGCTTCAATATACATAAAAACACATGGTGTTCCGTCTATGGCGATAATACCAGATGTGCTACGACAAATTCTAAATGAATACGGTCCAGAACCTGCTTTAACTCTGGGTATGAAATTACTGAAAGACTTCAAGCAGGTCTCGGCTATATTATTAGCCAACATAAAAGGAGAAGCAGCATCTGTGGCGATCCGCCAGAAATTGAAAGAAACAGATATAGCAGAACAACCATTTGAACTTGCCAGAATCATAGAAAAATCCTATGAAGAACTAGGTAGAGATATTTTGGGTGGGAAACCAATAAAACCCCAACTAACTGAAAATCCTGAAAAAACTTCTATTAAAAATAATCTGAACACTCCAAAAAAGAATTGGGATGGCAATAACCAATCCACTCCCAGAGAAAAACGTTTTCAGTCCAGAGGAAGATCTCCTCAACTGAGAGATAGATCTCCAGAACGAGGAGGCAAGTCTCTCCAGAGAGAGCCCTCTGAGAAAAGATACAACCTTAGAGATAGGGAAAAATTGAGAAAACCTGACAGATATCAGGATATTGATACATGTCCCTCTCGATCTTTTCAGACTTCCTCACAGAAATCGGAAAGAAGAGGACGGTCAGAACACAAGGAAGAGCACGTCAAGTCCAAAGACAAGGAACCTGCTCATCAAAGTAAAAAGTTACAATTTCCAAGAAAGAAGGTAGCCAGTATTAAAATAAAACATGCCGAGGATACTGAGGACACAACTGAAAAACGGAGAGTGGGCCCTGACAATGCTAGACAGCGCAGCAGAAATAACCATAGCTCGCAAGATCCTGATGAATCTTCTGGAGACTGTGGACACAAATGAATACATTCAAGTGGAAACTGCAGACACCAGAGTTAGAAAACCCCATAAATTATACGAAATAACATTGCGTATAGAGGGGGATAAGACTAGGAAAGTAAGGGGTCTCTTTTAGGATAACCTTTTGAAAGGCTATGATATCCTGTTAGCTGAGAAAGACTGGCCACCAGAGTTTTGTCAGGGAATGCTTCATTGGCGAAGAAATGATTATGCCTGCCTTCTCAAATCATATTCCAATTCAGCAAAAAATACACATTTGCAAGAAAATGGGCAGTGGCCCAAGCTCCTGCATTATATAAAAATCATGTAGGATGGGATGAGGATTCTCCTCCTCACAAAATCCAGTTAAAAAGTCAACCTACTGCACAGAGCAGTATCCTGTTAAGCAAGAAGCTAAAAAACAAGTCAGGGAGATCTTAGATCAACTTGAATATCAGGGGGTGATTGAAACATGCACCTCACAAATGAACAATCCTTTGTTTCCTGTCTCCAAGCCAGACGATTCATATCGTCTAGTTTTGGACTACAGACACCTAAACTCCTGTTGCAAAACGTTTGCAGTACAAAACTCATACAGTGCAGCACTAATGAATAACATTGTGCGCAAAAAATAAAAAAACGACATTAGACATCTCTAATGGATTCTTTTGTCAAAACATAGCACCTGAAAGCAGGTATTTGACCGCTTTCTCAATAATGGGGTCATAAAAACAATTCTGTCGACTCCCACAGGGATTCAAGAACAGCCCAGGATTATTCTCAGCAAGGGTAACAGAGTTACTACAAATATATGATGATGAGGCATTATCTTATGTCGATGACATCTATCTAACAGATGATGACCTGGAGACACACTTGAAAAGAGTGAACACCATAATACTTGGGTTCGCAGCTGAAGGGTACAAATTCAACTTTAAAAAGTCACGAATTGCTCATCTAACTGTCCTGTTTTTAGGATATGAATTATCAAGTGAAGGCAAAAGCCTAGCAGACAACTTCTTAGAGAAGTGCGCTGTACTCCAAGCACCTAAAACGCTAAAGAATTTACAATCAATACTAGGTTTGCTGAATTTCGGAAGAACATACATTCTAAATTATGCAGAGAGGGTTAAAGCTCTCTATGAATTAATACAACCTGATTTCAAACCAATCAATTGGACTCAGAAACACACAGAAATTTTAACATCATTACAAACAGACATGTTAGCTAAAACAAAATTGCAAACTCGCGAAAACATACGCAACCTTGTAATCCGAGTCATCTCAGGAAGATGCGGATTCACGTACCTGACCTCTAATGAGGGAGAAACGGTACCAATAGCATACAAATCACACTTGTACACACAAGCTGAAATGAAATTCAGTTCTACTGAAAAAAAATGTAACAGCGGTTCAAACTGCTGTAGCAAAAGAAAGAGCCCTAGTCCAAGGGAGAAACATATCTGTATTAACAGCAGAATCAGCCCTGGAGGCTGTAACCAGACCATGCAATCTGAAAAGTGTGGCATTAGATCCAAAATGGATACAATGGGAAAAATATTTTGCTGCAGAAGACGTGAAATACACTTTTCTATGTGAAAATTCAACCACATGTCTGCAGTGAAATTTGGGTAAAACAGCTGGAGAGTGAGGTAAATCGATACTCATTGTAATCCTGCTTCAGATTTCAAATGCACACTCATGGGACATTGTTAATATGCCCACACCACAGAGTTCAAGGTTGAGTTAACAGAGATTGGTGCCCAGATGGTATCACAGAAGACACACCTCATTTTCTGTTTCCGGTTCTATACCTACCTGCTACTTGTATATCCATATTCATTAGCTAATCAATGAGACACTAATTTGCAAATTTCTAAGGTTGTTTGTTTAATAATCCCCAGACTCTTAAATAATTGTATCCATGGGTGGTGTTGAATGACCGGACAGAATGGTCACTGCTGTCAACTATCATAATGATGCAAGACTTGAACAGTCATCTCATCTTGCTATTTTTAGAAGTACCATGGTAAGAAAGCTCTCAAACAAACATGTCCATAAAAGGCTTTCAGTTTTATTTAATTTCAATTTGTTATGTAATTAGAAAGAAACAACACCATTAAGGTGAACAAATTGTATTACATAAACAAAATATCTATGTCACTTGAAAGGGTATTATACAATCAAAGACTTAGTCATATTCTAATTGCAAAACATCTGTTCCAAGGCAAGCTTTGAGCTAGGCCTACTACTAAAAAGACAGTTGTGTTACTGTAAGGTATTGAAAACCCTCACACTAGGCATGTGAACAATTCCTTTAAAACCTATAGTTGCATTGATGCCACTGGAGGAACATTACAACTATTGGGTCAAAAATATTCTCCTAATCCAACTATAAACATCTATAATATTATTCAATACCTCAATGATTTTATAAAAAGAAAAGAACAACTACGTTTTTGCTGATTGTCATTGCTTAATACTCACAGGTTCATTTTGATGCTGTAATTGAGGCACTAATATTGAAAAAATCAACAATAGAATCGCTTGAGCTGAAAAGAAGACAGAAAAATGAAGAAAGTTGTGTAAATCAACTATAGGCTTATTCTAAAAGGGAAGTTTAGATAGTTCTCTATCAACTTAAGAGAGGAGGAACGAGACGGGCTGGGACTGTCCGTGATCGGGATTGAGGGAGGAGCTTCGCCGCCGCTGCGAGCCGTGCTGGAAGCCGCAGCCGCTCGGTGCTCTGAAACCCAAAATGAGCGAGCAAGCTGAGCCGATTCTGGTCTGACTGGCCCTGGACCTGCCAAGTTTGTTAATTTTGCCGAGTCATTGTCGGGCTGCCGGCTCCAAACACTGGCTCCAAACATCGGGCTGCCACACTGCCGCACCACCGCCTACCTGTTGGCCGATGGCTGCCCTCTCCTAACGGATGCTGCTCCAGTGTTTGACCGCCGCATTCACTGGCCATCCCGCATTGCACTGCGTTGATCGAGGATGGCGGCGGCTGGTAGTAAGGAGGTGCGGGCGGTTCCTCTGTGCTCACTAGGAGCAGACAGGCTGGGAGGTAAGCCTTAGCGCCGCAGCAGTGCTTCGGTGTTGCTTGGTATGTTATGTTATATGTTTATTTGTAGCGCGTGCTGTTAGTCGAAACTGTCCTGGCGCGATGAAAAGGTCATGGTGTCAGCTAGAGCAAGGGAAAGCTTACATAATCTGCATAAATAAGTGAGTTTTTAGCAATTTTTTAAAGCTAGTTGTTGCTTGTTGTTGAACAGTGGGACAGTGAAGTGCGGTGGTGGCAAGGGGGAAGGTCGCCCAGAGACTCGCTTTAATAAGGATGGACAATATCGTTGCCATGGTATGAGCTGGATTTGAAGTGTTGAGTTCTACTTCATAAAAGGGTGGAGAGGGCAAAGTTTTGCTAACTCCAGTCTGGAGTGGTGTGGTCAATGCCGAAGGACACCACAGGACGCCATAGGAGCGTGGAGCGTGGAAAAGAGGTGTAGGGGGGCAGTGTGGCAGGGTGGCTTGCGGCCTGTATTGGACAGAAGGGAGACCAAACGGGAGGTCAGAAAGGGGGCATAATCCACCGACCAGGTCCCCAACCAAAATACTACCCCTTAAGCCATCATCAGTCCCGCCCCGCCTCATCTCATCACATCTCATCTGCTTGCCATCACCAAGTGTTTCCCTGCCTCCACCTGCAGTCCTAATCCCCAACTGGGACTCCTAGCACTCCTAACACTGCCGCAGCCCCGGGGGACAAGGACATGGCCAGGGGAGGTTTAGGAAAGCAGCGAGTATGTGTTGAACGTAAACCCCGGAGTCAATTATAATTACTAACTGCCAGCAGAATATAAATCTCCTTCGGAAAATAAATAAATAAATAAATAAATAAATAAATAAATAACTACAATTAAAAGCAGTTGGAGCCACAGAGCAAAGTAAGGAGATATTCTCCTCACGGTAGAGGGAGATTGGCACAGTAGTCAAAATCAGACCAGATACAACTACATTAGTCCCACTGGTTCCATTGGCAGCAGTATTCCCCTAGGAATAATGAGGTCGGGTAGGACACGAAAGAACCCACCACAACCTACGAAACGGAAAACCAAACCGAAAACAGCCAACAATAATACCCAGAGTAGTTTAGCTAATTTACCTACAACCCCATTGATACCACCCATCTATTCGATATTTGGCTCAATGAATTCCACTGGCAAATTCTCGTTTTTGAAAGACCCAGTCGCTACAATCATGCCAGCAACGCCTAATGGTCTCCAAAAACCACTGACACCGTGTAAAGTAACCACACAGAAGGTTGATACATCAATTCCCACGTCTCACCAATCACTTAACATAGGGCACACCATCGGAACCGAAGAACCAGGCAAGAGTAAGCCAACAGCCCAAGAGGCGCACAGGCCAATCAACCTGGGGACCAACAAGCACATAATTCAAACACAAGCTCAGGTACATATAGAATGGGGAGGACATGGCCAGGAGCAAGAGCAAGCAAAGCATAAAATATCGCTTGGCTCCATGGACAGGATTACGGAGAGCACTTCCGAAAACCAATTGGATAACCCCACAACGTATATAAGCCAAACTAGAGTAATAAGGTAAACTATATTACCAGCATTACTAATCAGTGACACTAACCAGGACCAATCAGGGGCGGGGAGCCCTCCCGGTTCAGGGTACGACCAAGGATGCAACGACATAAGTAAACCAGACGTAGTGCATAAAGAAAAACCAAATAATCATTCGACGCCTAGACAAGAGTTACGACTAAACCAAGAAAAGGTCGATTTCAATAAAAAGGACGAGGTGTGTGACTCGTGGTTGGCATCTCAAACCTTCTTTGACAACAAGAAATTTCTTTAAGCCTTGAGCGCCATGTCCACTCACGATAAAAAAATTAAGAACACAAGTGATACAGACCCCAAGCAAACCAAAACATTCAATAAGCCTACAATTTTATCTAATGATGTGCAAGAAAAAACTCCAGTTGGCAGCCACACATGCAAACAACTGATGTTAGAACTAGAAAAGGAAAATATAATTGAGATATCAAGTGGGTTCGAACAGGAAGTACAAGTACCCACGATTTCATTTAATAAAATATGCCAAGAAGTCCGACAGGAAACAACAATAATAGAGATATTGAGCAGGTCGGAACTGGCTGATTTAGCATCCTCAAAACCCTCTGAAAATAAATGTGAATCGACTGAACTAAACTCGGAACATCTAGTTAACATGGAGCAGGGAAAATGCTAAGGAAAGTATAAAATGTACAACGAACACTCAAAATTACAACACCAATGTGTGCCAGCAGGCAGAAAATGTACTCAAGGGAAAACTTGACCCCAATCACAATTTGGAATCCATAATAAAACTACATGGTGCTTTGGGGAAAATATTGGAAACATCCATCAAAATGCTGAATATGCAGTCCGATAAACTCGACATTCAAATAAATCTTATGAGTCTAATCGCAGAGCATATTTCAGACATAAACACAAAACTCGTAACTATGGCAAACACACTTGCAAACTTCCAGGACCAGACAAATTTTTGGGCCCAGCCGTCAAATTGTACATGTTTTCCCATACTTGATAAATTAACAGAACTACCAATAACAATTAAAAACATCTTACTGGAAAGCAAACGTAAAAATCCTGAGTCGGCTAATATGGTACACCATGGCACCATTAGCACACTTGAAGAAAGAGACATTATCACCACAGACCACCAAAAAGCCCGTTTAATGACAAATTTGTTAAAACAGAAAAGAGAATGGAAAAAACCTCTAAAAAAACTTTACAACAATCAACAGACTTAAACTTTTCACAAAAAAAGCCAATAAATATAAAATCTGGGGAATTAATTGAAGACCGAATACTATCAAAGGATGAATCCCCGGATCCGACCAAACAAAGCCATCCATTGGTCATTGAAATAGATCAACCAAGACAGGAGCAGACAGAAATTATAAAAACCCAACAGCCTGTCTTAACCAAACGACAAAAAAAGTGTGAGAAAAGCCAGAAATCAGCAACTAAATATTAGACCAGCTAACAAGCAGGCCTTGGTCAATTATCCAATTTTCAATCTTTCCAAGAACCCAAGAAAACTTCAATTCAAAACCACTAAAGATGAAGAACATGAGTCTACCCCAATGGACAAGAACCAAAGAAAACTTCACAACCAAAGTACTAATGAGGAACAACATCAGTCCACCTCTATGGAAGTACAATCCAGTGGGAAAGCACTCGTGCCAAGATTAAATACATCAGCACGCACAGAGGAGAGTAACGATGATGAACTTGTGACCTACTTCCCAGAAAGGAGTAGTGTAAACCGGAGTCTTGAGAGTGGCGACTACGAACTACCACGATCAAACAGAACAGCCGGGAGCCCAACGGGCCTATCCAAAAACACTGGGAACATATTAAAACAAGATGTTCGGATAACACAGCAGGGATACGGACTGACCGCAATGGACTTAGAGAATACTTCTAGAAGGACGGGAAAAAAGGGCACCCAAGGGAGGAACTTGACATAGCCCATAATAAAAAACAAATAGTATCCCTTGTCCAGCAAACAACAGTCTGCCCTAGAGTGACTCACAACAAACGGGACATCAAAAACTCTAGGCAAGTTATAATGAAAGTTGACAAGAGCCTGCAAGATCAGCTATTAGTCAACATAGTCATGGATCACGACGGCCCAAAGATTATTGGTGGCATGGAAAAAGAAACAAGGTCGCGCTCAGTCCACTCGACAACGGCCGATGAACATGCCACAATCTTTGGATCGAGCAGTCTGAAGAAAGACAATCCGAGCGCACTTACAAAAGTAAATGAGTCTCGAGAGCTTCCTGGGAAGGATAATAATAATAACAACGTAAAAACCCAATCCAACGACACAAACGCTAAAGACAAAAATGCCGTGATGAAACGATGGACAAAAGTTCAGGTATTGACTCCTTCCGTGCAAATACACGACAAAACATTGAATACAAAAGGGAGGATACTACTCATCCCTAATTATCAATCACAAGGCCCACAAGACTACCTGGATAGAGGAAATATCTTATGCCTGATGGCTGAAATCCCAAGCCTACAACACATTACATCTGCTGACCTAATGGCAATAGAATTTGTAAACTCTGGAAACACCACGGTAAAGGAAAGTACACTAGCAACCTGGAGGAATGTAGAAATTGTCAATGAGATTCTACATGAAGCTATTAAATTTGAGGAGTGGGGTATCACTCTCAAAGAAGAGGTAACACCAGGTTATCCGTTCCCTCTCCTAATTAAAGGCGCTGCAAGAGAAAATATTTCAATAGAAAAAAGCATCACATATTCAGTACTGCAAGGTGCCAAGGGAGCGGAAAACCCAAAACCCGAACATCAACACAGATCAAACAGTGGAACAAGAGAAGAGTTAAATTATAATCAGGGTGGTAACATCGACCAAACCCCCATAAAAATTCTATCTTGGAACATCGCTGGAGCAAAAGACATCTTAAGTGACAAAGGAAAAACCGAGTCCTGGGACAAGCATGAAATAATTGTATTACAGGAAACAAGGCTAACAGCCCCAGTTGATGTCCCAGGTAGAATAGGCCATCATGTTAGCGCCACTCGAACTCAGCACTATGGACGAGCTAAGAGGGGTCTGTCTGTTTATATTTCTACGGCATTAAAAATCAAGTCTTCCCAATTATCTGCAACTTCCGCTGACATACAAATAATAAAATTGGAAATGAGTCAACCCGTCCGTATAGGAGTTATCATACTCATTAACATATATGCTCATCCAAAATCTAAAACAAAACAAGAGCTTTTCAAAAAAGTTAGTGATGTAATAGCAGAATTTCGTCTCAATCAGCCAACCTGGGAGATAATTCTCACAGGAGATTTTAATGCCAACCTATTGCACCCTCATAAAGAGGAAGACAATATCATCACTGCCAATGAACTTTGGGCAGTAGAAATGCAGGCAATCCCATTGGCGAAAAGAATGGACAAAGTGGGTCGGCAACTGATGTGGGATCTCGAACAGCTAGGTATGGGCGTGTTAAACGGGAGAATAAAACAGGATCTACCCTGAAATTGCACCTACATTGGTCCTAGTTCAAGTTCAATTTTGGACTACAATATAGTCTCCCTTCCCCTCTTAGGGCTAACCAAGAAGTTTCAAATCATATGCTCTCCTGATAGTGATCATTCGGCACAGCGCATTGAAATTAAAATAACACCTCCCAAACATTCAGAGGCCCCGACATTAGCAGGGGAAATGTCAACAATAAATTTGAAACGATTAAGGTGGACAAGTGTCACACTACCGCAAATAGCGCTGGATGCAAAAAATCTGATGCAAACGCGTGTCCCAGAAAACCAACCGACCGTTTAAATATGGACCACCTTCGTGAATAAATTACCAAAGGTAGGAGTCAATGCCAAAATGAGGTATAATGGCAACAACACCAGCCACCTCAGCCAGACATCACGTGCTTTGAGAAGGCGTTTGAGACAGTCCCTGAGGAGAGCACAAGGTCATAATTCTCAATCCAAAGTATGGCAGGATGTACATTCCCTAAAGAAATTATATAAGAAACTAATTTGGAATGAGAAAAAAAACGAGGACATCAATTTCTGGACAAAAGTATTGTATGATGCTAAAAAATCAGATTCCAGAGCATTCTGGTCGCAGGTAAACTCATTGAACAGAACCACAAATACTATAAGTACAACCTGCGTCTCGGAAATGGCATGGGTACAGTATCTAATCAATACTTTCTCAATAAACCCCACGACGCAGCTGTCATCAACAGTAACCCCTGCATACAAAAGTTCAAACGCAGAGATTCAGTCTACAACTGCGTTCGATTTGATAAACATCCTGTATAAGAAGCAGGCAGGCTTAGACCAAATATCTCGAGTTTACACGGAAGTAGAAATATTGCAAATAATAAAGAAAAAAAGGCAAGATAGCGCACCAGGACCGAACGGCGTCCCGCAGGCAATTTATAAGCAAGACCCCCATTATTGGGCCAGTAACTTTAACAATCTGTTCTGGGCGATCAATGTCACCAGTCGGATTCCAGAAAGCTGGAGAGGCGCGATCATCAACCCAATATACAAGGGCGGGGACCGTAAAAATCTAGCAAATTACCGCCTGATCGCGCTGATCGATGCGGAGGCTAAATATTACGCGTCACTGGTGCTAAAAAACCTTGCAAAATGGTCGGACGATAACAACAAAATCCTCATAAATCAATCAGGGTTCCGCCGTGGTATAGGCACCATGGCAAACGCCATAGCAATAAGCCTTTTAGCTGAAAAAAGCCTACAAGAGCGTCAAACATTACATCTATATTTTGTGGATTTCAAGGCGGCCTTTGATCGTGTCAGTCGAAAAAAATTATGGGCCAAATTAAAGCAACAGGGGCTGCCGGATACAATCTTGAACCCAATTATGGACCTTTATACCAACACCTGGATGCAGGTCGACATTGGCCGAAGGCTAACACGGAAGATCACAACCAGTGAAGGATTAAAACAAGGCTGCGTCTTGGCTCCCCATTTGTTTAATTTATTCATGGCTGATTTGACACCAAGGCTAGATGGAATCAACGCGCATCCTCCACGGCTAGGAACTTTGCACCTCACACATCTATCATACGCAGACGATGTTGTCCTTCTCAGTCAAACTAAAATAGGACTACAACGTCTTATGTACGAACTGGCAGAATATACTAAACAGAATCTAATGGAAATAAACTGCAAAAAAACTAAGGACATGATAATAACGCATTGTCATATAAAACAGCTGAACTTCACAATTGACAATAAGAACCTGGAAGTAGTGGATAGCTACAAATACCTGGGGATATATCTGGATAGACGGTTCACCTTCTCCATCCACTTTGACGCTATCGAAAAGAAAGGAAAAGCCTTATTGCACGCAGTTTGCATCTTGTCCACGCAGCTAAAAGGCCCTCTGTTCACGCCCCTCCTTACAGTTATCAAAGCCAAACTTCTCCCAACTATAGCTTATGGTAGTGTGGTACATGGTGGAAGAAGTGCACCGCTACTAGATAAAATCCAAACAAGAGTATACAAACGTGTATTCAGCTTACCATGTGATGCTTCACCTGCACAGGTAAGCCTCGAATTTGGTTTACAGTCCCAAATATTGCACAAAAAATACGAGACAATCAAATTTTGGTATAACATCTGGCTCAATAGCGACATAGAAATTAACGCTGCTATTTGGGAAGCTCTGCAAAGCAACTCCAAATCCCAATATGAGAAGTACTTAAAATTGTCCCTGAAAAGTACCGAGATGGCTTCAATGTGGACAAGGAAGTTACCAGTAACATCTTTTAAGCAGACCGTAAAAAAAGGCAGTCAACATGCACTCGTTGATCGAAGACAAAAAACCCTTAGACGTCGTGCACACGCCTGGATGATAATACAATCCTACAAAAGACTGGTACCAGCTGCCTATTTAGGCCTTGCTTTTCCACCGCATTTAAAACTAAAGTACTTATTTACCAACAAGCGCCGACCAACCGGGCTGGAGGACACCATGCCCGAAGGACTGTAATCTATGTGGTGCTGCACTACAAGACATCATCCTCTTGATTTGCATTTGTCCAGTAATGGATTGTGAACGCCGGAGTCTACTTAGGGTAAAGTTCAACGAAAAAGGAATTTGCACATGCCACTCAGCGATACTACACGCGTTGGATTCAGCGGGTCCACAATTTATTTGTCAAAAATTCAAATACGTAATTAATTTTGAAAAAAACAAACTTGAAAAGCCAATACAAGCCTGCACTTTTGAACTTTAAATTGTACTGGCTAATTTAGAATAAGTTTTCGAAACCACTAGGATCTCAAGAACAATTGTGTTTTTAGTATTTTTATTAACGGTTGTTTTAAAATTTTGTACTCCTTTGCATAACAGTCCGCATATGAAAGTATCTTTTTTACTTATTACTATATTGTAACGGTTTTTATTAACTATACAATAAATAATTTATCCATCCATCAACTTAATGACTTTGAACAGAGCTTCTATTTTTAGAGATACTAGAGACAATATTTTACCTCAGCCTCTAGCACATGTACAGTATTGTATAAATATGTGATGAAATGGTCTCGACCTTCTTTTCTGTATTCAGAGCCATTTCATGTGTAATTTTCGCAATTCATTCAGCTGATATATATATGCATTTAACTGAATGATACCACTGCTTGAAAAACGCACAGTACCAATACTCATTTTCGTGTATTTACCATATACCATTTCAAATGCGATTTAAGTATTTTGGGGTGGGTTGGAAAACACACATGCACCGTTATATGTTTAGTATTGCTTAGTTTTTAGTAATGATGGACATTAATACGTGGAGTGGGTGTTGTGATTCATTCTAGGACCCTAATTCGATATTCCAGATTTATGCCCATATATGGTTATAACAAATAATATCCTTATAAAGGCATAAGAATCATATCCATATTTAGTAATAGCCCATGCAGTCCTAATACGGCAAGGCTACTCCCATAGACTCCTAGGAAATACAACGCGTTCTTTAAACAAACCAAGCCTCCAGCAGCCCAGGAAATCCCCCTGCTTTTGTTTTGATTTGCACAAGAACTCCTGGAGTCCAGAAAGAACTGTTAGTTCTTAGTGACGTCTTATGTCCAACCTTACGTCAAACCCGGCACCTTTCAGGTATAAATATACCAACATTGCCTTAAGCAAACACACAGTGGTTTAGAGCAGAGCGGCTATCTACTTGCCCGAAGCCCAGCTGATGTGAGAGCCGAAGGAAGCCGCCCCTCCCTTTTGACGCACTGAGAAAGACACTGTCTTTTTCTCCAGCCGAGAAAATCCAGCTCCGGTGTTTCCAGTCACACTTGCAGGTTGCTGGGAGATCGAGTCCTGAGAGAGAGATACAAGACCTCCTACATTCTATTACCAAGGTACGGAGCTGACTAAATCCTTAAGAGAATTCTTGATTCAGATTTTTGGCAAAAACCAACTTAACTTAAACTGCAACTTACTTACTCCTTCCCACGTATTAGGCTTAGGTCAGGTACACCGGGGTAGGCGTATCTTAGAAGCACCAGTTGAGTATGTTAGTCAATGTTTTTATGTATGTATATATTTTATCCATTTTAAAGTATCATATGGCTAAGAAACCATATCAATGCTTTTACAGTATTATTTCATAATACTACTTTTACTATATTGCAATTGTGGCAACTCATTTCTCTTGCATGAGAAAGAAGCCTGCTCAATAAATAACACCTTTTATTGAAAACGCCCGTCTCTCTATTTCTCTGCACTCTGGTGAAACTAAGTATGCACGATTGACTGAGTGAAATAACTGTCTATTGTTTTCACACAACTCTAGAAATATACTCTTTATTCTGAGGGAGCAAATTTGTCATGTGTATGCGGTTGTCAGAAACTAATCCCTTCTTGTCTAAATCAGGAGAGTTAACTCTTTCCTGAACATTCAAGAAAGTTTCTAGTGACCTCTGAGCTAGCTGGCAAAACTAATTAAGTCTAATATAGTCAGTAGAGACCTAGATGACCTCAGTCCTATGTCTACACTCCTGTTTATATTATTCCAATGCGCAGAGCCTATTGGGAAATATAGGAACTACACTACATGGCGCCCAACGTTTGGTAAGGCGATAATCTAACGCAAGACATAGGAGTAACTCAGTTGTGCTTTTTCACACACACCCCTTTGTCCGTAAACACTCCAAAAGAAGTCTGGAGTGGGTAAAAGGTTAAAATCCGCCGGAACTTAGTAGGAAGAGATTCCTATGTATTAGTTTTTGGTTTAGTCAACGTTGAAGGATACAGTGTTCCAAAATATTGTGCACCTAATCTTTGTTTCCTTGAAACTTGATCTGCAACAAAACTTTCTTTCAGTAAAATGGGGGAAAGTGACGAGGAAAGGGAGGAAGCTAGAATAGCAGCTGAACTCCTAGCGGATGACACAAGTCTCCAAGACAATGACCCGAACGTTATAATCATTCCGGTAAATGTAAGAAGAACTATAACTAAAAAACGTATAGAAAATGGAGTATCATCACGAGATGGTACAGTCATATTCGTGGTAGAGGCCCATGAATATCGACAGACAGAGGTATTCTATTCATGGTTACATTTTCCAGCAGCACACGCTGTGGCACACGAATTCCACTATTACGAAATAGAGGAACCTCCGGATGAATACGCTCCTTTCGAGGACGTTGAAATCCCACTAACTTACCAAGAGCACCTGCTCTGGTTTAATGGTGCCCTAAATCATCAAAATCACATCACCAGGCTCGGTCCACTAGGTAGACCAGGAGCCACATGGCCGGTTCTAGCCAGCTACACACCACATCCCAACATTGATAAAATGTCAGACAGGGAACTTTTAGCTCAGCTAAAACTACTAATTAAAATACATAGACAATTGGTCCAATATGTAATGCGGACTTCAACAGTCCAACCAGCAATAATGATTCCACAGACCACCCCTCACCAGGGGAACACAAATAAAATCACACCACAGAATATACAATCAGCCTTTGGCAAAATACCCGCAAAACGGGAACAAATTCCATTCTGGTTAGCACAAACAATCACTCAGATAGAGGCAGTATTTCCTGATACTACACCTCATGAGAAACACAGAATTCTAACTATCTGCCTTCCAATGGGGGTCGCACCACATGTGGAGGACTGTGACACTTGGGGCACAGTCTTTGCTTCAATATACATAAAAACACATGGTGTTCCGTCTATGGCGATAATACCAGATGTGCTACGACAAATTCTAAATGAATACGGTCCAGAACCTGCTTTAACTCTGGGTATGAAATTACTGAAAGACTTCAAGCAGGTCTCGGCTATATTATTAGCCAACATAAAAGGAGAAGCAGCATCTGTGGCGATCCGCCAGAAATTGAAAGAAACAGATATAGCAGAACAACCATTTGAACTTGCCAGAATCATAGAAAAATCCTATGAAGAACTAGGTAGAGATATTTTGGGTGGGAAACCAATAAAACCCCAACTAACTGAAAATCCTGAAAAAACTTCTATTAAAAATAATCTGAACACTCCAAAAAAGAATTGGGATGGCAATAACCAATCCACTCCCAGAGAAAAATGTTTTCAGTCCAGAGGAAGATCTCCTCAACTGAGAGATAGATCTCCAGAACGAGGAGGCAAGTCTCTCCAGAGAGAGCCCTCTGAGAAAAGATACAACCTTAGAGATAGGGAAAAATTGAGAAAACCTGACAGATATCAAGATATTGATACACGTCCCTCTCGATCTTTTCAGACTTCCTCACAGAAATCGGAAAGAAGAGGACGGTCAGAACACAAGGAAGAGCACGTCAAGTCCAAAGACAAGGAACCTGCTCATCAAAGTAAAAAGTTACAATTTCCAAGAAAGAAGGTAGCCAGTATTAAAATAAAACATGCCGAGGATACTGAGGACACAACTGAAAAACGGAGAGTGGGCCCAGACAATGCTAGACAGCGCAGCAGAAATAACCATAGCTCGCAAGATCCTGATGAATCTTCTGGAGACTGTGGACACAAATGAATACATTCAAGTGGAAACTGCAGACACCAGAGTTAGAAAACCCCATAAATTATACGAAATAACATTGCGTATAGAGGGGGATAAGACTAGGAAAGTAAGGGGTCTCTTTTGGGATAACCTTTTGAAAGGCTATGATATCCTGTTAGCTGAGAAAGACTGGCCACCAGAGTTTGTCAGGGAGTGCTTCATTGGCGAAGAAATGATTATGCCTGCCTTCTCAAATCATATTCCAATTCAGCAAAAAATACACATTTGCAAGAAAATGGGCAGTGGCCCAAGCTCCTGCATTATATAAAAATCATGTAGGATGGGATGAGGATTCTCCTCCTCACAAAATCCAGTTAAAAAGTCAACCTACTGCACAGAGCAGTATCCTGTTAAGCAAGAAGCTAAAAAACAAGTCAGGGAGATCTTAGATCAACTTGAATATCAGGGGGTGATTGAAACATGCACCTCACAAATGAACAATCCTTTGTTTCCTGTCTCCAAGCCAGACGATTCATATCGTCTAGTTTTGGACTACAGACACCTAAACTCCTGTTGCAAAACGTTTGCAGTACAAAACTCATACAGTGCAGCACTAATGAATAACATTGTGCGCAAAAAATAAAAAAATGACATTAGACATCTCTAATGGATTCTTTTGTCAAAACATAGCACCTGAAAGCAGGTATTTGACCGCTTTCTCAATAATGGGGTCATAAAAACAATTCTGTCTACTCCCACAGGGATTCAAGAACAGCCCAGGATTATTCTCAGCAAGGGTAACAGAGTTACTACAAATATATGATGATGAGGCATTATCTTATGTCGATGACATCTATCTAACAGATGATGACCTGGAGACACACTTGAAAAGAGTGAACACCATAATACTTGGGTTCGCAGCTGAAGGGTACAAATTCAACTTTAAAAAGTCACGAATTGCTCATCTAACTGTCCTGTTTTTAGGATATGAATTATCAAGTGAAGGCAAAAGCCTAGCAAACAACTTCTTAGAGAAGTGCGCTGTACTCCAAGCACCTAAAACGCTAAAGAATTTACAATCAATACTAGGTTTGCTGAATTTCGGAAGAACATACATTCTAAATTATGCAGAGAGGGTTAAACCTCTCTATGAATTAATAAAACCTGATTTCAAACCAATCAATTGGACTCAGAAACACACAGAAATTTTAAGATCATTACAAACAGACATGTTAGCTAAAACAAAATTGCAAACTCGCGAAAACATAGGCAACCTTGTAATCCGAGTCATCTCAGGAAGATGCGGATTCACGTACCTGACCTCTAATGAGGGAGAAACGGTACCAATAGCATACAAATCACACTTGTACACACAGGCTGAAATGAAATTCAGTTCTACTGAAAAAAAATTTAACAGCGGTTCAAACTGCTGTAGCAAAAGAAAGAGCCCTAGTCCAAGGGAGAAACATATCTGTATTAACAGCAGAATCAGCCCTGGAGGCTGTAACCAGACCATGCAATCTGAAAAGTGTGGCATTAGATCCAAAATGGATACAATGGGAAAAATATTTTGCTGCAGAAGACGTGAAATACACTTTTGACCCGAAAATGAAAAAACTAGAAGATCTAGAATACGAACATTAATATCCTCTGCCAATCGATATTCTGCCTCTCGAACTGTACAGCTGTGTAATCTACATGGACAGATACACTACGATGTGGATAAAAAATCCTACAATGCAGCGTGCGCGATTTTTAAAGGTCGCTGGCACTTTGGTAAATACAGACCAATAATCACCAAAACGGAATCACTCAGAAACTGCTCAGCTCAGCGAGCTAAAATAAGATCTTTATGGATGGCGCTTGAAAATGCCGATCGCGAATTCCCCACACTAATAGTGTGCGATTCGCATTACTGCATCAAGTCTTACAATAATGACATGCAGACATGGATCAAAAACGGTTACAAAGATGACACAGGTGCCACAATAAAGCATAAAAAGCTATGGGAACAAGTAGTTCTTTTGCAGAAAGAACTACGAAAGACTCACGTGATACATACACTGAGTCATCAACGTGATGGCGTTCACGTTGCAGGGAATTCATTGGCTAACAGAGCCAAAGCGGAAGCGGTTCAACCGGCTTCTGTAGCCACAAAAAAGCGTTCTAAAAAACACATAGACGGAGAAACCATGCTGGCGGTAAAAGCCTCGTTAAAAGGCGACTATGCAGCATTACCTCTTGACTATCCACTCAATAATACATACATAATTGATGCAAACTCCGTTCCTTTTGCTCAAATCCCTGGAGTGGGGGATAGAGTAATTCCAAACACGAACCGGAGGGCTTACTTGATTCAAGAAGCACACATGGTATTGGGTC
The DNA here is from genome assembly GCF_964261635.1 of Lissotriton helveticus. NCBI lineage: Eukaryota > Metazoa > Chordata > Amphibia > Caudata > Salamandridae > Lissotriton > Lissotriton helveticus. Next base: position 876,672,205 of record NC_136071.1, on the reverse strand, counting down.
TAAGGCACCAAGAGATCGTGAAATCTCTAAAAGAATTACAATCAGAATACTGGTGGCTGGGGATGAGCCTGCAAAATTACAAATTTGCAAAGGATTGTCCAGACTGCAACAGAGATCGCAGTTGTGAACCGGACCAGACCACTGCCAGGACACCGTTATTAGAAAGCATCAGGCTATGGATGTACGTTGTTACAACGCATGCTTTTAGCACGCATGCTGTAACAACGTGGTTTTTATAACGCATTCTTTTACAACGCATAACAGAAAGGGGTGTTGGATAGTGAATATTTTAATTTACTATTCCAACACCAGTCCCCGTTGACACTAGGGAAGGTGTTGGATAGTAAATTAAAAGTATTCCCTATCCTTGAGCGCCCCCCAGAGTCATGCGTTGTAATAGAATGCGATTTAAAGACCGCGTTGTAATAGCACTGCGTGCTAAAAGTTGCGTCGTAAACGACGTTCCCCTCAGGCTATCTATACGCAAAAATACAGCCGTAGAAATGCGTTCCCCTAATTATTAAGACTAGATTCACTTAAAATATAGACATCAGCGCTCGGCTGATGCCAGAACTGTTATAAAAGATGTGCGAGTCTTTATCGGCACATAAGCAATTGGCATGCTACATTCTGACCAGGGTCCTGCGTTTAGCTCTTGAGCTTACAAGGAGGCCATGGCCAGCATGGGCATTGCATTGCGGTACTATTCTCCCTTCCATCCTGAGGGTAATGCGGTAGTGGAAAGAAAAAAACGTGACATAAAGCAATCTATAACGCCGAGGGTATTAGGTTCGGGTGATGGGTGGGTCAAACATTTAACAAGTGTCCAACGTAGTCTTAACAATCTGCCAAGAAAATCTCTAAAAGGTTTCACTCCCTACGAACTATTGTTCGCTACTAGAATGCACATCCAGGACTCAGATTGTCAGACTTCAGTGGTAAAAGAAAAAGCCTTTGATATCAAAGATCGTTTGGCTGTTTTACAGGACTTAAATGAAACAAGAAGAAGTCTGAGTAATATAAATTTAAAGCCAACAGCCACTGAAGTAAAACCACCTGTCCCAGCAAGACCTGTCTGGATTCCAAAGATTGGGAATCTGGTCAGAGAAAAGATCAGGGTAAAGAAGGAATTTGGGCCTTCTTACAGAAAAGCAGTACCTGTCTTAGCTGTCAGCGGAACAAGATCAGTAGTACTACTACCGCCCCTTGCTGGTAAAAAGGAGAACAGAGTTGTATCTATCGACCTGGTAAAACCACAATCATGTAGCCAATAATAAGTAGTAGGCCCAGTGGACTCCCAAAGAGTAGCAGAAGATCAAATCTTGGTACAATCCAAGAGGTTCAAACTGAGAGACTAATCACTTTTGATAAACCTGCCGTGAACAAAAAAGGACTATGCAACAAAGCCATGGAACTTGTGCCTCTTGAAACCCAAATTGCAACAGTTCGTCAAGAAACACCAATCTACAACGATGTAGCATCGGACTATACTAATGTAACAAAGAAGGATCCAAAGACAAATGAAAATCCGGAAGCAATTCCAACAATTGACAGAACTGCATCTGGCTACTTCATCAATTTCGATTAATTTTCTGATGATCCAAGTGAACATAAAGAAACGCCAGCAACAAAAACTTTCAAAGACAAAGTAACTGAACTCTTTCATCAACTAAAAGAAACATATCTGATTTCACCATGGATTGAATTTTGGATTGTGTTAGGTGTACTCTTCCTCCTGCTTTGGCTCATCATGGTTTTATGTTTGGGTAGATTTATTGAAGGAAAATATATTACAATGGACACAGCAAGTCAGAACATCAACTTGGTCCTAAAGCCTCACACATCCTCTCACATCGAGAAAAGAGCACTGTCATCAGTGAACATCACAGCCAATCCAATACCCGGTGGGGTAGCATGTGACAAAACGGATTATGAAATCTATGGCCCGATTGAGCTCTTGAAATATACACACCAGTTTAAGGTTTCCTTAAGTGACTTTGTGACACCAAGTACTTTCTCTGATGATTGGGACTTTGAAAATATTAATAATATGATGTCAGATTTAGTAATGTCAGCTAAATTCACCGAACATGATTACTTGCAGGGTTCATCAAACTATGAAGAAATGTACTGTTATAATCATTTTGGTCATCACTATTTGCATAAAACTGCTCAACCTAGAAATGTTTTTAATTATAACCAATGGGAACATTGTGCAACTCTGCCAAGAGGCAGCTCGAAAACATTTTATGAGAAATTCCCATACTTCTCAGGGTTTAACAACGGTGATGCAGAAACATTTTATTTTAAAATGTTAAATAAGACAGGAAGGAAAACAATGTTGACAAATGCTAAATGTATTTATTCTGAAACATTTTATGAATAAATGACTACATTTGGTTTTGAATTTTGGAAAAACAACATTGAAACAAAAACCATCTGGGGAACAAAAGACTGGCAGGTACGAGGTCTAGAAGCATTATTTAGAGCCTGCATGATCCCAGAACAGATAATATTCCTGAATGACACCATTCAACAAACAACCTGTCTTGGTTTAGCCAAGATAAAAGACTTAAACAAACCGTCTATTCCAAAGCCCATACCTGATAGTAAGAGCAGTACAGATGTGGAGATAGACGTATCCCATATTTTACACCAAAACAGAACAAATCCTGATTGGAAAAAATGGTTGATCTGGCCCACAGACACAAATAACTGTCAAGATAGATTCCTGAACAAAATACAGGGGTTAAAACAGAACAGGCCAGACCCAAGATATTCCCAGAGACAACATCTAGGGATAGTTACAACATACAGTGTAGGGAAACTATGCCTTGAGTGGCTACAAAAATCCACACTGGCTGAAATTAAGCAACACTTGACTTTACTTAAAGGCGCTGCTGACTTGCGTGATTTCATACTGGGACCACGCAAACAGCGTCAAAAACGTTTCATATACGCCGGTATATACGCTGCTTACAACAAGGCTTGGAAAGTAACACAAATTGAAACAGCTGAAAAAATACGAGAAATTGATCGTATTAATCTGGAAAAATCACTTTCTGTAGTGGACAATGGGTTAACGACTCTGTCCTCCAAAATATATTCACTGGACAGCATTGTATCATCTGCTATTGATATAATAGAGCAGGACTTACTAATGTTACAACATGGTCAGTCCCAATTGCGATCTATTGTACAACTTGGCTGGATGTTGCAAAATCTGCGTTCAGGCTACGTGCCATGGCGTTTAATCAACACAACGTCATTATTTTCTATCTTTAACCTTACTGATAAACAAATCTGTTTGGCACAAAAAGGAGCAGACTATACGATTCTGAGCATTGAAAAACTTGAGAGATTACCATTGACAATGTCAGAGAGACCTGTCATTGAATGGATAATACACGGAACAATTACAATTCCGATAACAACTTTCCAGTTTAAGTATTGCCAAAAATATATACCAGCAGGCCTGTATGAAAGGTTGGGTAAAGGATACATCAAGTCAACATGGAGCTTACCTTATACACACAAATGTTATAGTGAAGGAAAAAAGGAGGTATTCCTTAGTGGTAACAATTGTAAAAAATCACTAAGCGGTACACTTCTGTGTCAAGGTATTAACTTGCATGGAGCCTGCGAAGGGTCTTCAAATAACCTTTCATGTCACCTGCATGGCACTCCTGCAACACAGATAGAGCCATTCTTTAGACAACTTTCCAACTGCAGTTATGTTCTAATAAGTGACCACAGCTGTTGTGGCATGGTGCCAGGAAAAGCCTATCTCGTGAGCGTTACTTCCATGGTCACTTGCTGTATGCAAGTATTGTATCCAAACAGCAATCCAGACATGGAGGCGGCAATATGGCCTTCTTTGAATATCTCTTCTATTCGAATTGATACTTTAAGCAGAATGAAGTCTATTCTTTTACAGACAACTGTGCCTTTAACCTCGTCCAAAGAGATGTAGGATCTGCAAGTTGCAAGGACAGCTGCAGAGATATATTCCCTATTATCAACAAATTACCCCATGCATTTTGTAGAAATGTTAAGCCAAATATTAAACATGTCTGATACCAGTGGCATCGCACATGTATTTAAGACAATTTTTTCGGGACTGTTAGCACCCTTTGAAACAGTTTTGGGGTTTTTCCCGAATTTTGTCCATTCATTTTTCAGCGGCCTGCCTCTTCTTTTGGGACTCGTAGCAGGAATTTTATTTTTGATCCTACTGCTCCGATATGGCAAGCCAAGCCACAGACAAAACTCCTGCTACAATGGAAGAGACAATCCTAGCAATACGCTACCGAGACCAAATCACTAAAGTCCTCGGATTAGCCCGGCTAAGAGATCTAAGTGCAACTTGGTTCCTTTCATTCAGACCAATCTGGCAAGATTGCATCTTACCTGTGCTTCGATGTCTGCTATGTGGAGAAGAATGCGTGTTGGACGTCTGTATTACACTACCATCAGCAGTACCAATGGATATCGATACTTTGCTAAGTCCGGTAACGACTCATGCAACGTGTTGTCCCCAGCGGCTACCTATTCTGATGACTGCATTCGTTGAGACTTCACCATTACGACTAGGTGGTGGTGAAGTACGAGAGGAAAGCAGCACCAAACAGGTACATCCTTCTGTGAGCATTGCTGAGCCAAACATCGATGATAGCAAACACTCTCACATATGTACTGTTTCAGCATTTTCGAACTTGGTCGAACTTTCACCTGATGTTGTAGACCAATTTTTTGCAAGCCTGTCTGATATAATGTTCTCTCCAGTCAACGAGAATAACTTTTAAAACAACGAGCACACAGCGTTCCCTGAACTCTGAATTTGGCCTTCAGTTTTGATAAACATAGCTACTGAAAACATTTGGAACTATTTTTTCCCCTGAAAGCAAAATTATTTTTTTCACTTCCAAAATATTTACCTTTTTTCCGGCACATGGTACTCTGCTTAAAGTAGAACTATTCTTAGAGAACAGATCTTCTATTTTTAGAGATACTAGAGACAATATTTTACCTCAGCCTCTAGCACATGTACAGTATTGTATAAATATGTGATGAAATGGTCTCGACCTTCTTTTCTGTGTTCAGAGCCATTTCATGTGTAATTTACGCAATTCATTCAGCTGATATATATATGTATTTAACTGAATGATGCCACTGCTTGAAAAACGTACAGTACCAATACTCATTTTCGTGTATTTACCATATACCATTTCAAATGCGATTTATGTATTTTGGGGTGGGTTGGAAAACACACATGCATCGTTATATGTTTAGTATTGCTTAGTTTTTAGTAATGATGGACATTAATACGTGGAGTGGGTGTTGTGATTCTATCTAGGACCCTAATTCGATATTCCCGATTTATGCCCTTATATGGTTATGACAAATAATATCCTTATAAAGGCATAAGAATCATATCCATATTTAGTAATAGCCCATGCAGTCCAAATACGGCAAGGCTACTCCCATAGACTCCTAGAAAATGCAACGCGTTCTTTAAACAAACCAAGCCTCCAGCAGCCTGGGAAATCCCCCTGCTTTTGTTTTGATTTGCACAACAACTCCTGGAGTCCAGACAGAACGGTTAGTTCTTAGTGACGTCTTGTGTCCAACCTTACGTCAAACCCGGCACCTTTCAGGTATAAATATACCAACGTTGCCTTAAGCAAACACACGGTGGTTTGGAGCAGAGCGGCTATCTACTTGCCCGAAGCCCAGCTGATGCGAGAGCCGAAGGAAGCCGCCCCTACCTTTTGACGCACTGAGAAAGACGCTGTCTTTTTCTCCAGCCGAGAAAATCCAGCTCCGGTGTTTCCAGTTACCCTTGCGGGTTGCTGGGAGATCGAGTCCTGAGAGAGAGATACAAGACCTCCTACATTCTATTACCAAGGTACGGAGCTGACTAAATCCTTAAGAGAATTCTTGATTCAGATTCTTGGCAAAAACCAACTTACCTTAAACTGCAACTTACTTACTCCTTCCCACATATTAGGCTTAGGTCAGGTATGCCGGGGTAGGCGTATCTTAGAAGCACCAGTTGAGTACGTTAGTCAATGTTTTTATGTATGTATATATTTTATCCATTTTAAAGTATCATATGGCTAAGAAACCATATCAATGCTTTTACAGTATTATTTCATAATACTACTTTTACTGTACGCACTTTACTTCATGATAAGTATTGCAATTATGGCAACTCATTTCTCTTGCATGAGAAAGAAGCCTGCTCAATAAATAACACCTTTTATTGAAAACGCCCGTCTCTTTATTTCTCTGCAGTCTGGTGAAACTAAGTATGCACGATTGACTACGTGAAATAACTGTCTATTGTTTTCACACGACTCTAGAGATATACTCTTTATTCTGAGGGAGCAAAGTTGTCATGTTTATGCGGTTGTCAGAAACTAATCCCTTCTTGTCTAAATCAGGAGAGTTAACTCTTTCCTGAACATTCGAGAAAGTTTCTAGTGACCTCTGAGCTAGCTGGCAAAACTAATTAAGTCTAATATAGTCAGTAGAGACCTAGATGACCTTAGTCCTATGTCTACACTGCTGTTTATATTATTCCAATGCGCAGAGCCTATTGGGAATATAGGAACTACACTACAAAACAACAAATATAACAACTAAAAATAATAACATAATTAATATACTATGATATAATTGTATTTATTTTTCTAATTTAAATTTATATATACATATAAACCCAAAAAATACATGAGTAAAAACACAAAATACCCACAAACATAGTGCAAACATCACAAATTCAACAATAACAACTCTAAAAATGTATACCTAATATAGATATTGAAAAAACATTACATAACCACATACACAATACAATAAGGCCTATTGCATTAGACCACAAGACAACCTAACATTTAACTGCTAAACAACCACAAAATACTAATCTATGCTAACTAAATTAACCCTAAGCACCCCCCCAATTACTAAACTCCCAAAAAGTTTCTTAAAGGTATTGTTACCTGATTTGGACAGCAGCAAAAGGGAACCATGAGCACATGGAAACTATAACAACCCATAATGGGTTAGATACAGCAAAGAATGAAGAAAGTGGTATTCAAAATGGTCAATAAATAAACATAAAAGAATACTAACACTCCATAGAAAACAGTAGAAAATAATACCTCAGGGGCCTATTACGATACAGCAGTCGGACTGCCGCCAGCTATCACATCAGTAAGGAGACTGACCGACAATCAGGCAGAGGTCCGACTGCCCAATTATGATGTGACCGTCGGGCTGGCAGTTGGAAAAGTGCTCATTTACATGTGACCGCTGGGCTGGCAGTTGGAAAAGTGTTCATTTACACTGTAGCTTGTGTTACGTCCCTGGTAAGCAGTGTAAAAGAGCTCTTTGTAAAAGAGCATTGTGTGCCATGCAGCATGTGGTGCATGGCACACAGTGCATGGATGTGTGTGGGGGCACTACATGTGCCCCCTGGGCAACTTTGCAGTGGCCCTCGAGTGACGGGGCCCTGTTTGGGGCCCCTTAAGTCCCTTTATGACAGCCTTTTCATGGAGTTGGGACTGCCATAAAAAGGCTGTCGGAAAGGGACATCGCAATCCTGACGGCAGTGCCTGCCTTGGCACAGCCTCATGCCAGGACTACAGTTACGACCGTCGCCCCGTCTGGATCGGATGATCCTGTTGGAGGCAGCAGTCATTCCCCACTGACCTCTGCAGTACATCCACCTCAATTGTAAATGTGGTAGTTGGCCCGACACCGTAATTAGGACCTAATTGTTTATATTTAATTTTGTATCAACTAACAAAAGTTGGAAAATGTTTGAAATTGTTGTTTTTATTTATAAAAATTTACCAATAAATGTAATAATTTTCAGCACTTATTACTATATAGAAATGAATCAAACAATTGTAAATAAAAATAACAAATAGAATTATTGCTTTTGTATTCTGTTTTTGAAAAATCTATATATATAAAAACCAAAGTATGTCTGTTTGTACTTTATACATTACTAAACCGTTCATCCGATCGGCATGAAACTTTAGGAAGTTGTTGAGTACACTCCCGAGAAGATTTTGGGCAAAAAAAAAAAAAAATGTGTTAAATATGGGCCCCCCGGCCACCCAGGGCCCTCATAATCATTCCAATACTGAACGTTTACAGTTTACGGTGCGACTCGCTTTTGCAATGACCATCAACAAATCACAAGGACAATCGCTGCAAGTGTGTAGACTAGATTTGGAGAATCCGTGCTTCTCACATGGACAACTGTATGTGGCCAGCTCACGCGTCGGAAAACCTTCTGATTTATTTGTGTACGCACCAGACGGAAAAACAAAAAATAACGTTTATCCACAAGTACTCGAATAAATAAACAGAATTAAAACAACACTTTAAAATGTTTTCCATATTAAAATGAATAAGGTTCAATAAAAATGACACAATGTAAATCGAATGTTATCATAACAAGTTTCCTTAAATTTCCTTTCTTCTGAGACCGCAGCAACGCACGAAGGGTAAGCTAGGTTTCAATAAAAATGACACAATGTAAATTGAATGTTATCATAACAAGATTCCTTAAATTTCCTTTCTTCTGAGATCGCAGCAACGCGTGACGGGTAAGCTAGTAGTTTATAAAATGTAGCGTTTTCCCCTGTAACTTAGTTACTACCCATAGCCACCTCCCATATGTATCCCTATGCACTTGTAGAAATTCCCAGGGAAGTTAACTCGAAAAATAGATTGCTACTCCTCTAGCCGCAAGACCTGAAGATGCAAAAAAGACTTTAGAAAAAATCTTAGGTATAAAAAGTTTAGGAGAATTAGATTTCAAATGTGTCTCCTGCAGAAACAGAACTTGGGGATCTAGTACTGTATAAAAATTGTCATTTTTTTACAATATGGGAAAAACAAATACATATGTTATAAAACTTATGAAACATAAAAATATAAAAGAAATAGTGAAAAATGTTTTTAACATCAAATAATTTCGAAAAACAATATCAAACTATGTTAAAAATACATGCAAAATAAAACATGGAAAAATGTATGCAAATGGAATACTGTATTAAAATAAAACTTACGTTACTGAGACAATCTCTCATTGTTTGAAATAAAGTTAAATATCACATTCATTATTCCCACTCCAAAAATGGGAAAAATGTTGGCCTTCGAGAGAGCAAATTAATTATTCCCACTCTAAGCCACATCGGGAAAAATGTAGGACTTTGAGGAGGAAGATTTAGTTTTCCCACTCCAATCTTTGAGCTGATTTAGAATTTAATGAGAGGGTTCTCCATCGCATTGGTGATGGAGCACCCTCTCCACCAAGCTGAAGGTACACCCACACAATTTACAGACAGCCAGACCTTAAATTTGTCTCCATCACTGACATACTCCTCTGGTGGCCAGGCAGGATAAGGCTTCTGAGACTTTTGGCTATTCTACCGCCTGTCCAATTTAGAGTGGGTTGTCAAATGGCCAGTTTTTACTCTCCCTTCTCTCCCTTACTGGCAAGAAAAATGTTTCAATGACCTCACCACATCGGATAAAGCTTCCATAATGGCTAGTCATTGTTTTTTGCTTTTCCAAAACAAAATCCAGTTTAAGGCTTTTGTTTTGAAAAAACAAAGACATTTGGAAGGTTTAACAGACGTTACTGTTACTTCAACTGTACTATCCCTCAAACTTTAAATATATTGACAGGGACCACTGTGATAGGGATTTCTTACAATGTTTTGAGTTGTCTGTAGGGCTGGGACAACTCAAAATTTGACAGGTGCAGGACCCTTGGTATGGTAGAAGTAAACTTCCCCAGCATACCAATCAACGTAACTCCATCCACTCAACTGTAAGTCAACCCCATAGCCACACTGGGGTAAGTGTTAGACTTTGAGGATTATATTCCCACTCAAATCTAAGTGACACTGGGGGAAAGTGCTGGACTTTGAGGCAGGTAGATTTACTATTACCCCACCAATCTAGGCCAGATTAGGGAAAATGTTAGACTTGGGGAAGGATTTATTATTCACAATCCAATCTAAACCACATTGAGCAAAGGGTTGGATTTTGAGGGGGTAGGTTTCATATTCCTACTCCTATGTAAATAACAAAGGGGTAAGTACTGGACTTTGAGGAGTATAGATTTACTATTCCCACTCAATCTAATCAACAATGGGAAAAGTGTTGGGTTTTCAGAAGGCTATATGTAGTATAAATATTTCCACTTTGAGCTAAGCCATATGAAACGTGTTGAACTTGAGGGGGTGGATTTACTATTCCCACTCTAATCAAAGCAATTTTGGAAAAATAGTTAAACTTTGAAACATATTAATAAAAGTCCAAATATATATAGGTATTTCTCTTAGCTTCTGGAGTCACAATTGGCACAGAACCTTATCTATCCTTGGTGCGGTTCAGGTGGCGCAGGCTGAGCCTGCATTTGTCAGAGGTTGACTGGGCTGCACATCTACAGGTTGTGTGCTCCCTTCGTGGCCCACTGAGTTTGGATGATCTGCTCACTATCATGGACCAGCAGACTTTCTTGTGGTCTACAATATAAATGCATGTGCACGTCCAGTCCGGTGAGAATTGGCAGCACTAGTACTGGCGATTGAGCTGTCATGCTGAGGACATGCTGCTTACAGTCTTGTGGTTCTTCATTTGAAAGCTCTTCATCTGGTTTAAATATAAACCCCCAACTCAGATAAGCAAGGATCTGAATTGAGGTTACAGCAGTGATACTCAGATGTCATTTGATGTCTTCTTCGATGACTTGAGAGACCGTCATCCTGTGCAAGGTTAGTTAGCTTAGATCAATCAATCAATCAATCAATCATAACATTTGTATAGCGCGCTACTCACCCGGAAGGGTCTCAAGGCGCTTGGGGAAGGGGTCCGCTACTGCTCGAACAGTTGTCTCCTGAAGGCGAGATGGTCCTGGGTCAGCAGAAGGTGGAAGGGGAGGGAGTTCCATGTCTTGGCCGCCAGGTAGGAGAAGGATCTTCCTCCGGCGGTGGCTCTTCGGATGCGTGGTACGGCGGCGAGGCCGAGGCTTGTAGAACATAGCTGGCGGGTGGGCGTGTAGAAGGTCAGGCGGTCATTGATGTACTTGGGGCCCAGGTCGTGGAGAGACTTGTGTGCGTGGGTGAGGAGCCTGAACGTGATCCTCTTGCTGACGGGGAGCCAGTGCAGGTCCCTCAGGTGGCCGGAGATGTGGCTGCGACGGGGAATGTCCAGGATGAGTCGGGCGGAGACGTTCTGGATGCGTTGGAGTCTTTTCTGTAGCTTGGCTGTGGTTCCGGCGTAGAGGGTGTTTCCGTAGTCCAGTCGGCTGGTGACGAGTGCCTGGGTGACCGTCTTCCTGGTTTCGGTCGGGATCCATTGGAAGATCTTGCGGAGCATGCATAGGGTGTTGAAGCATGATGAGGAGACTGCGTTGACTTGTCTGGTCATCGAGAGGGAGGAGTCCAGGATGAAGCCCAGGTTGCGTGCGTGGTCTGTTGGCTTGGGAGTGGTGCCCAGGGCGGGGGGCCACCATGAGTCATCCCAGGCAGAGGGCAATGCTCCCAGGATGAGGACTTCCGTCTTGTCCGAGTTCAGTTTCAGGCGGCTGTTCTTCATCCACTCGGCGACGTCTTTCATCCCTTCGTGTAGGCTGGTTCTGGCGGCGGTCTCTGGTGAGGGAGAGGATTAGTTGGGTGTCGTCGGCGTAGGAGATGATGTTGAGGTCGTGTTGGCGTGCGATGGCTGCAAGAGGTCTCATGTAGACGTTGAAGAGGGTGGGGCTGAGTGATGATCCTTGGGGTACGCCGCAGATGACTTTGGTGGCCTCGGATCGAAACGGGGGGAGGCGGACTCTCTGTGTTCTTCCGGCGAGGAATGAGATGATCCACTCCAGTGCCTTCTCTTGGATACCGATGTTGCTGAGGCTTTGAACTAGGGTGCGGTGGCAGACAGTGTCGAACGCTGCAGAGAGGTCCAGGAGGATGAGGGCCGCTGTTTCCCATTGTCGAGCAGGGTTCTGATGTCGTCGGTGGCTGCGATGAGGGCGGTCTCGGTGCTGTGGTTGGCTCGGAAACCGGACTGCGAGGGGTCGAGGGATCCGTTCGTCTCGAGGAAGGCGGCAAGCTGTCTGTTGACGGTCTTCTCGATTACTTTTGCAGGAAAAGGGAGGAGCGAGATGGGGCGGAAGTTCTTGAGGTCGGTGGGGTCCGCTGTTGATTTCTTCAGTAGGGCGCTGAGCTCGGCATGCTTCCAGCTCTCCGGGAAGGTGGCGGTGTTGAAGGAGGTGTTGATGATGTTCCGGAGTTGGGGTGCGATGGTGGAGACGGCCTTGTTGAAGACGTGGTGGGGGCAGGGGTCGGTCGGAGATCCGGAGTGGATGGTGTTCATCGGTGGGGTGCGTGGATGGTGCGCCGAAGCTGTTGTGGGTGTCGGTGATCTTGTGGTGGAAGAACGAGGCGAGAGAGTCGCAGAGATCTTGTGAAAGAGTGATGTCGTTGTTGCCGGTGCTGGGGTTGGAGAACTCCTTGACGATGCTGAAGAGTTCCTTGCTGTCGTGGGCGTTGTTGTCCAGTCGTTCCATCAGTGATTTCTTCTTGGTGGTGCAGATAAGCTGGTGGTGCTTGCGGGTGGCTTGTTTGAGGGCGGTCATGTTGTATGTGGACTGGTCGAGGAGCCAGGCTTTCTCGAGGGTGCGGCAGTTCTTCTTGGAGTCCTTGAGTTCGTCGGTGAACCAGGAGGCTTTCTTGCTTCTGGGTCTGCTGGGAGGGTTCTTCAGTGGCGCGAGGTCGTCGGCGCAGGCGGTCAGCCACTGCGTGAAGTTGCGGGCTGCTTCGTTGGGGTCCGTTGTGCTGGCGGGTGGGTTCTGGCTGAGGGAGGTGGTGAGCTGCTCGGTGGTGATCTTGTACCAGCTCCTGTGAGGAACTAGTTGCGGGTGATGGTGGGTCGTGGTTCTTCTGAAGCTGAAGTGGACGCAGCTGTGGTCGGTCCAGTGAAGTCCGGTGGAGTGGCTGAAGGTGATGTGCTTGCTGGATGAGAAGATGGGGTCAAGCGTGTGAAGTTGTGCTTTGATTAATAACTCCCTTCTCAGGATGTTAGCTTCTTTTACCTGGATAACCTGATTGATCTTCAGGAAGACCCTATGATCATGGGCACTCGCACATGATAGTGCAAGCTGCAGGGACACTCAGACCATCCTTGTTGCTCTAGGCACTGTCGGTCTTTCTGAGTTGGAATCTCCTTTGCCCCTCCTAAGCTGTCAGTCATGCCCTTTTTCTTTTCAGGCAAGCCCTAAGAAAGCTTCTCAGAGAAGGCTGTACAACTCTATAGGATTCTGACCCTGAACATGGGAAAGTGGGGTAGGCAGTGGAGACCCTAGTCCAAGAGCACCCAAGAGTTTCTCCCCCGTGAATTCTGGATTCTTTATACAAATGTTTCAGGTAGCCTTAGATTATTTCAAAAGTCAGCTTTTAGACTGGTTTTGGGCAGTTCGTGCATTTTTTTCTTCCTTTCAGGTTGTTCCAGTGAAGTGATCCTTCAAGAATGTTGAGGTAATCCAAGGAATTGTTTATAAGATCATTTATTGTAAGGAGCAGTGAAAAGATACGTCTCTGTGAGCCAGGGCCAACCGCTATAACTGGAGCTCTCGGAACACTCTTCATTCCGAGTGTTCCGAGTTCCATACATGAGCGTAGGACACGAGGGCACACGAGGACACCACACATCTCCCTCCTTAAAAGAAATAAAACATAAAAACTTTAAAGAACATTACATTTTTGTTAAACTGAACATTCACGAATGAAACCAAAAATTAGGCATTGAAATAAAAACAAAGATTGTACACAGAAATCATAAAATTATTACGACATAACATAGTCTTTGCACCATGCAGGAGAACTCCTTTTCCTCTGACTAAAACTATGTTAATTCCTCCATGTGTGCATGTTCCCATGAGAAAGCGAGCTACATTGTGGCACTCTAACCCGTGAAGAAACAGGAGAAGAAAAGGTATCCCCCTGACACTGTCGTGAACCAGAAGCATTGTCTGGCCTATGAACCTTCACAACTTTTGAAAGACTCCAAACATTGCCATCAGACAATTCTACCACTTGTCTTCCTACTCTGACACGAGCAGAGGATCAGAAAAACGAGACTCACCCGATCTAATGAAACCAGACTTCCTAACACGCACCCAATCTCCAATGCTGCAAGGAACACCAATAGCGGAAGATTTTAACTTGGACATAGGTGTTGTGGTCTTTCCACTAACCAGATCCCTCATCCATTGTTGGCTCATGTTACATATGCTTTTTCTGCCATGCATTTTCTCAAATGGAGATAAATCCCCATCACTCCTGGGAGTGTTCCTATAATTCCACAAAAGTTTTTTAAAAGCGTCATAACAATTTTGACCATTGCATAAAGCTAGTTGTAAACCTTCCTTCAAAACCCTAATCCACCTCTCAACCATTCCATTTCCCTGGGGAAAATACACAGACGAACGTTTGTGAATGATACCATGATTGTTGCAAAATAACTTCATTTCAGCAGACGTGAACTGTGTACCATTATCTGATAACATGGAAATGGGAAAACCTTCTTTTTCAAAAATGCTGTTAAGAAAATCAATGACAGTTTTTGAGGAAACATGAGGAACGAATTTCACCTCTGGCCATTGAGAAAATTGATCAATCAAAACAATGGCGTAAATCGGATTCTGCCCAAAACTCATGGGACCAGCAATGTCAATTGAAACACATTTCCAAGGTCTAGAAGGTTTAGTGACACTATCGTGATGATAGTTAACAACTCTCTGAGACTTGTCACTAACAGTACATTCCACACAAGATCTGACCTTTCTTTCAATGCACCTGTCAATACCAGGCCACCAAAACTCACACCTAATTCTTCTTTTCATGCATGTCATTCCAGGGTGACCTTCATGTGCCATATTGAGTACATTTTCTCTAAGATCTTGTGGTACAACTAGTTGCAAACCTCTTAACAAAATGCCATTTTGAACAGACAACTCTTGTACAATCTGAAAATAAGGTAATATATGTTGAGACAAACCAGTTTTGTTGGGCCAACCATTCTTAATAAAAGACAAAACACACTTGTAGTTCTCATCATTACTGCATGCAATCCTCCAAACATCTTCCTTAATACAACCATTAGAAACTTCGCATATAGAGACCACCCTATCAGGATCCTCGTCACAAGCAACAACGTTATCATCAGCAATAGGTAGTCTCGAGAGACAGTCAGCTAAAACATTTTTTACTCCTGGAATATATTCCACATGAAAATGGAAATCTTGTCATTTATATTGCCATCTAGCTATTCTGGCAGTCGCTTTGTTACACCCTTTGTTGTGAACAAGTCAACAAGTGGGCGATGATCAGTCCTGACAACAAATCTAGAACCATAAACATATTTACGGAAATACTCAATACCCCACCAACAAGCAAGGGCTTTCTTCTCCAAAGTGGAGTATTTGTGTTCTGCATCCCGCAATGGCCTAGAAGCAAATGCTATGGTAACAAAACTCTCTTTCTGCTTTTGCATAAGTACAGCACCAATGCCAATATTGCTAGCATCTGAAACAATGACAGAATCACAAGTAGTATCAAACGGAGATAGAGAAGGAGCAGAAGCAATACATTTTTTAAGAAAAGTAAATTCTTCTTTACAATTAGAATCCCAAACAAATAATTGATGGTTTTTTATCAGGTTTCTCAAATGTTTTGTTTTGTCAGAAAACGTAGGGATAAATTTGGCATAGTACTCAGCTAATCCTAGAAAGGATCTGAGTTGATCTTTATTAGTAGGTTCTGGTGCCTGTTCAATAGCTTTTACTAAGCTTTGCTTAGGAGAAATACCTTTGTTACTAATGGAATGACCCAAGTAGTCAACTGATTCCATGCCAAATTTACATTTTTTCCTTGGTTAAAGTTAATCCATTATCTTGTAAAATTGATAACACTTGATAGAGAACTTCATAGTGCTCTTTGTCGTTTTTACCGAAAACTAAAATGTCGTCCTGAAAATAAAGAACATTAGGTAGATCCTTAAACAATTTATGCATAACACGTTGAAAAACTGAAGAGGCTGAAACTAGCCCAAAGGGCATCCTTTTGTATCTATACGCTCCTTCAGTAGTAATAAAAGATGTCAGATGTTTACTTTCCTCATGCAGTGCTATTTGATGATATGCATTAGATAGATCTAACGTAGTGAATACGGAAGCACCTTTAAGTTTTGAAAACATCTCCCCAATATTGGGAAGAGGATGTCTGTCAACCCATACGTTAGAATTTAGGTCTCTCATGTCGACACACAATCTTATTTTGCCATTAGGTTTGTGTGCGACGACAACAGGCGAAAGCCATTCAGAGGATTCAATCTCCTCAATAACATCCAGATCACAGAGCCTTTCTAATTCTATTTTTGACAGACTCCCTTAAAGATAATGGAATATTGCGAACTTTGTGCACTTTGGGAATAGCGTTATGTTTTAGTATGACCGTGTGTTGAAATTTCTTTAATAAACCTAATTTAGGAGAAAAAACATTAGGAAAGAGTGTTTCCCATTTATTATCAGTGAGCAAATTAACTTGACTGATGATGTCAGAATAACCCAGAACTTGTTGAGGGTGATTGGGATCCAATTTAATCATTAAGTCTCTTTGTTGAGGCCAACCCAATAAACATGAACCCTCTTTAGCAACATAAACCCTAGAATTTATGGTTTTGCTTTTAAAAGAAAGATCTGTGGTAAAATAACCTAAAACATCCGTTGGTTTTTTATTATAACCGAGTAACCTTATATCTGAGGGGAGTAATGACACATGAGGACATTCTTTTAACCATTCATCATCAAATAAAGTGTGTCTAGCACCAGAGTCAGCCATAACTTTTATAAGTTTGGAACCAATTTGTAACATGCAGAAAGGAGCATCTTTCTTTTCTTCACCAATCTCATATACAGTTAATAAATCATCATATTCATCAATATCAGTATTAACTTCATGAATGTCAGCAGGTTTGGCACTTCTTGTGTCAGAAGAATTGTATCTAAACTTATTCCTGCTTTTGCACATTCTGGCAAAATGTCCCTTGGATCTACAATAATTGCATACTTAACCTATGGCAGGACATCTTTTTTATCAGTTGCTACATGACCTGGAAAACCACATTTGAAACACGTTACGTCTTTTTTGAAGTTGAGGCTAGCTGGAAAAGAAGGTCTATTGTAGTTGTTATCAGAAGACTTCCTTTTGACCACTTGAACTTCGGAAGTTACTAATTTTTTCTCAGAGGATTCTTTTATTTTATTGTCAGATAATTCCTTCATGCCCAATTTCATGTCTTCAAAACGATGTGCTATGTCGAGAGCTTTGGAAAGAGATAAATCTTTTGCATCTAATAATTTTTCTTGTAACTTGACGTTGGCAACATTGTGAACTAATTGATCTCTTATCATCTGATCATGAAATTCTTGATAATTGCATTTAGCGGCCAAAATTCTAAGATCTTTTACAAAAGAGTCAATGGATTCGTTAGCTGTTTGAAGTCTGCTCAAAAATTTGTGGCGCGACAACCTCATTAACCTTCTTAATGTACTGTTTGTCAAGTTGCATTATAGCATCTTCATATACATCGTTTTCTTCTTCACTAGAATTTTCCATAGCCAAAGGAGGTAGATGACTAAGGACTTGTCTGCCTTCTGCGCCAAGAGAATGCTTTAAAATTGCCAATTTGCGTTTATCAGTATAATTTTCACCCCCTATAGCTTCTAGGTAAGCCTCAAAACCTTCTCTCCATTGTTTCCATTCTAATGGAGGTTCTCCAGGAGAAACTAAAAATGGAGGTGGAGCATTGAAACCCTCCATGATAAAATACAGAAGTGGATAAATTCAAAGTTTGAATAAAATTAATTGTGTTCATTCAGTATAAATAGAGAAAATTAGGCAAGCTATTGTGATATCATAGCTTTCCAATGTTAATTAGAACACTAATATTGTTAAATCAGGAAGGTATTCTGAGGTCAGAGTCATTGTACAGTCATTGGCAGCAAAAAGTAAAGAAAAGAGTCAAATGCGTCATAAACACTGGGTTGCTAGGTTACAGGAATGCACTTGCCGAAGATTTGATGCGTCATAAACACTTAGTCGCTAGGAGACGGAAATGCGCTTCTGCGAAGATTTGATGACATGGAGAATTGTGCGCATGCGTTAGGAGAAGCGTCACAAAGGTTAGTTGCGCACGCGCTGAAATATGATGTGCGCGAGGATGCGCATGCGTGAGCTCGCGTTGGGGGAGAGCGTTGGAAACACTCACAAACGTGAAATGGGATGAAAAAGGGTTAAAGTCTCACCGCTCACGCTAGAATTGCGGAATTTTCGTGAAAATGTTCTTGGCGTGGTCCGACAGCACAGCGGGCAAGGAAAATGCAAAGGCGGTATTCGTGATCTGCGGATGCAGGGCTCCAGGCTCCGGATTTCAGCTGGTTCTTTACCCGATCGTCGCCAGTGAAGTGATCCTTCAAGAATGTTTAGGTAATCCAAGGAATTGTTTATAAGATCATCTATTGTAAGGAACAGTGAAAAGATACGTCTCTGTGAGCCAGGGCCAACCGCTATAACTGGAGGTCCATACATGAGCGTAGGACACGAGGACACACGAGGACACCACATCCAGTCATATCCATAAACGTGGATTAGAGTTGGGAGTATCTTGTCAGAGATATCCAAAACTAAGGTCACAAAGGAGGAAGAGGCCAACCCAATTAATTACCAATTATCCTGCGGGGTTTGCTGTTCCAGTAACTAATGAGACAGGACTGGACAGTAGAATTTCCCTAAGCTTCCAATGGGCTTTTTTTCTTCTCTCTTCCACATCATACAATCTGACCCACTACAAAGGATTTCCAGAATGTCTTGAAAGTGCCCTGCAATTCACATTGAAGTCTGGGGCACTCTATATTGTGCATCTTGAGTACCACTGAAAATTCAGGAAAAAAACAGCAACGTGTAACACACACAGTCCACACACAACCTCTACACACAGAAGTAGCACATACACAGGCATTAACCTTGATTTGCCTGGATGAAGCAAAGAACCAAGTTGCAGGGGACTGGCAGAACTATTTAAAATGTAGAGGAGGCAAGTATGTGCCTCCCATTTGAAGAAAGCAGGCAAAAAAGGGGCTGCACTGTCTCTATCACCTTGTCTCTGCCACCATTATTAGTACTCAGCAGCCCAGAGAGCTGATGGCAGTAAGGCTAAATTAAAAAGTGGGTTCTCAAAGCCCTGCTCCAGTGTTCAATCCATAATAGAGAAGGCTTTCTGTGCATACACATGATTGTTGAGGCGCTGTCAAAGAGAGGATATTGAAACCCTAAAAATCACTGTGAGTATGCTGTGCTTAAAACTACACCAGCTTTGGAGCCATATCCAGAGTGGGTAGACAGTATCTGTGATAGAATACTATTAATCTTAGGTTTCGTGAAATGGCTACTTGTTTTCCCACTTGGCCAAACTGACCCATCCAAAATATTAATATGCCCAGGTGATTAATCTTACCCACAGACTTTGCTTCATTTTAACTTTTTGTCAATTTTTTCCTGTTTCTACTAAATTCCAATCGTCAGAGAATGAGGAATTAGACGTGGTGGTGCTGCCCTGGTTTATTTGCAACAACTTAAATCCCTATCTAACTGTTTAAATTTGTGTTCCTTCTTAAAATGTGCTGTCAAAAGAAAAAAAAACATTTTGTTTTACCTAGTAGTGATTTTTCTGTGTCGGACTCAGCACATCCGCACTTTAGGGACATCCTCAGACTGTTTTTAGTTTTTTTTTAGTAATGAAATAATTTTGTGTAGATGTTATGTTTTCTTATTTCTGTGTTTTATATATATTTATAGGTGTTTATTGGGCCTTGTGCAACTCATTTCTACTTTTTTGTTATCACACCAGCTGGAAGAAGTAAGGATCCAATAAGGACTAGTCTGGCTTCGGCCAGATGTGATGGTGGCCCTAACAGATTTGTTTATGCTTTGTCTAGCATCAAGCCCATATGTTGTACTTTCTCTTCGTTTTTTTACTTGCTGTATTTTGCACAATGGATTATTATGAGCCTATTATTGCTGTGCTTTTGTTGTACTTTTATGGTTAGTTGTGTAACCGAAATAAAGTTTTGTGACTGACTGACTGATTGTCATGTGTACTGAGGCAAGAGTCAAAAACCTACCAAAGTTGCTATGATGAAAATTAAGTGCAAGTTCACACTGGGGATGAATGACGTTACAACGCATACTTTTACAACGCCTACCTTTACATCGCAAGTTTTACAACGCATACCATTACAGCGCATAATGCTTTTGGGCGCTGGATAGTGAATAGTTTAATTTACTATTCCAACTCCAGTCCCCGTGGATAGTAGGGAAGGTTATTGGATAGTAAATTAACCTATTCCCTATCCTAGAGCGCGCCCCAGCGCTATGCGTTGTAATAGTTTGCGTTGTAAAAGTTGCGTTGTAATGGTAGTTCGTTGTAAAAGTTTCGTTGTAGAGGCTGTATACCCACACTGGCCAGAGCCATACAGGGAACCTTTTCTCTCCCAAAACCTGTGCAACAAGATGCCTTAAGACAAACTCTGGCTGTGCTCAATACTTCTCCTCAGGATTTGCAACTGAGCTGGGGGCCGTGAAGACTGGAAGTCAAGCTACGAGACAGTAAGTCCAGACTTCTAGTACTCGTATTGAATAATTTGTGTAAGGGGTGGATGCATTACAGGATCGTTCAGAGTCATCCACTGGAGATCCATGGTCGTTACAAAGAACCTTTAATTTATGCCCATTACCAAAACCTTTTAATCCTAAACGGATATTGCAACCTGTGACTTTTCAATCTCCTATTTTTCAAGTTTACAAGTAGGAAATCCTAGGGAGAGGCATTAGTTTTTCCCCTTCCATTTTCCCTGTGCCACAAAAGGTTTAAGAGACAACTCCCAGTCCTTTTCCCGTGGCTGATCCGGAACTTATTTTGGGAGACCAAAGATTAGAATCTTTATGAATGAGTCTCAGTTACATATTCTAGTACAACATTCAGCATTTTCCTAATGGATCATTCTTATTGTTTTGTCTTGATGGTAATGCTGTAACTTGGTTGATTCCTTTAGTTGAGAAAAAAAATCAGTGCAATAGAATTGTAACCTTTTAAGGAGGAAATGGAAACAATTCTTGGCATACATTCATGCAGGCTATAGAAAAATAATTGATATAGCCAAACAAAAAAATGACTTAGAAATTCGGTTCTTCATTTAGGAGGGAGTAACCCCTTCCAATATGGTAAATAAAATATGGGTAGGACACAACACAGTTTAGAGACAATGTCTTGCAGTTGTTGGAGGCCCCAGATATGCTGGCAGAGCAGCTGCAGCACCACCAAGCATATTAGGAATTTCCTCACCACCACAGTTTTCATGGCGGTGAGTCCACCATGAAAAGGGTGGTGGTGCGGAAATCCCACTGGTGCTTCTGCACCTGGAGATGCATGCAAGGGCCCCCCTATATGCATGCACGCCCAGTTCCTGCAGGGCATGGACTTGACCGTCGATGCCCTGCAGGAATGTGTAACAGTGTTCCCATTTCGGTGACTTGCTAAGACTCACGTAAGAGCCTTAGCACTGCACCTCCGTAGGCCACATTATGGTTTGGCAGTGGGGCAGTGTGGTACTGGCATGGTGGCCCGCTGCCATGCAGCCAAATTCATAATTAGGCTCTAAGAGAAAGTAAAGCACCATTGATAAACAAGAGGTTTCAGTTGACCGGGACCTAAGCGCTGTTTCAAGCTCACCACAATGAAGTGGAGGTCAGATACACCAATTGGGTCAATTCTGAATGTTGTAATAAACATTGCATTTTTTAAATAAAGTTCCTATACAAGAGCTATGATATATTGTATACTAAACAAGCACAAGTGTAGTTACCTTTCAGACAACAGGGTCATGATTTGAATGGTGCAGCAGGTGCAGTTGCCCCGGGCCTAAAAGTTGTCAGAACTCCTCTAAACACAAAATATTCCTATATTTGACTACTAAACAGGCAGTCACAGTTGCAGTTAACTTGCAGTTAAAAGGGACTTGATTTGAATAGTGCATTGGCATCAGGGCCAAAAGCTCTAGGGACCTCACTAAACCCAGACTGTTTCTAAAATATACAACTAAACAGGAAGTCACAAGTACACTTACCTTGCAGACAACACGATCATGATTTCAAGGGTGTGGCAGGTGTAGTGACACCTGGACCTAAAACTCTAGGCATCCCACTAAACACCTAGATTTGCTATATTTTACTACTAAACAGCCAGTCACAAGTGTATTTATCTTGCAGGCAACATGGTCATTATTTGAATGGTGCATCAGGTGTAGTGGCACCGGGCCCAAATGTTATCAGAACTCCTCTAAACACCTAATATTGCTATATTTTACAGTTAGACAGGCAGTCACAAGTGCAGTTGTCTAGCAATTGCTATGGTCATAATTTCAATAGTGAAGCAGGTGCAGTGGCCATCGGGACTAAAATCTCCATGCAACCACTAAACACCGATTTTTGCTATATTTTACAACTAAACAGGCAGTCACAAATGCAGTTATCTTTCAGGCACTAGGGTTATGATTTGAATAGTGCAACAGGTGCAGTGGCCCCGGGGGCCCAAAGGCGTAGGAACTCCTTTAAACACCAAATATTGCAATATTTCACTACTAAACAGGCAGTCACAAGTGCAGTCAGTTACTTTACAGGAAATAGGGTCATGATTTGAATGGTGCAGCAGATGCAGTGGCAACTTTGACCAAACGTTGTCACAACTCCTCTAAATGCCAAATATTGAAATATTTTACTACTTAACAGGCAGACACAAGTGCAGTTATCTTGCAGGCACTAGGGTCATGATTTGAATGGTGCAGCGGGTGCAGTGACACCGGAGCTCAAAGCTGTAGGAACCCCTCTAAACACCAAATATTGCAATATTTCACTACTAAACAGGCAGTCACAAGTGCAGTTACTTTACAGGAAATAGTATCATGATTTCAATGGTGCAGCCGTTGCAGTGGCAACTGCAGCCAAACGATGTCACAACTCCCCTAAACACTAAATATTGCTATATTTTACTACTAAACAGGCAGTCAGAAATGCAGTTATCTTGCTAGCACTAGGGGCATTATTTGAATGGTGCAGCAGGTGCTGTGACACCGGCCCCAAAAGTTGTCAGAACTCCTCTAAACACATAATATTGCTATAACATCAATTAATTCAATTATTTCCCTCTTTTATTTCATTTTTCAAAATGTTGCTATTACTTACCTGCAATATACCACTAGAAACAGCACACTATATTGCCTTTTTGTACAAAAACAAGTTATAACACTTTAGCAGACTTTCTGTAACTTATATTGTGCATCTACTCAGCAAGCTACATTTTACAACAAAAACAGCTTATTATTAATCACATAGGCGAAACCTAATGCATTTACCGATGCTCATTTACTTCAGTTATCTCATGTATAGCGTCCATGGATACTTTCATTTCTTTACTGTATGCTGCAGTGTGTTTAACAGTTCTTGCAATATCAATGTGTCTGCTAAATTAGGTTTACGTCCTACAAACATTTCCTGTATGTCAGGATCATTTGTAGATCAAACTAATTGGTTTCTTATCAAGTGAGTCACTTAATGTCTCAAAACCATAAGTATAATAGGGTCCACGGAACACAACAATGTCACTTGTAACTTTTTCATTTCTGCATTTTAATCAGACAAAGAATGTGTGCTTTTCTAGCACGTCTCCAAAATGTTCTTCCAATTTCTTGAAAGTTAATTGGTATACATAGTAGTGCCTCTCCCTCCTCCCCTGCATTCACTGTGGCTTCAGGTAGGCTTTTAAAAAAAATATTTCTTCCTTGAATTCCTAAAATCTGCGAAAGAGCATGTTGTCTACGTTTTCGATGGGAGAATAGGTTCCTCAAAATGATTAAAAAATGAAGGGGCATATTAACAAGCTCATTTTTGCCGCTTTAGCAGCCGTTTTCGGCCGATAAGTGGCCATAATGGCATCGCAGTAGCAGCAAGGACACGCTAGCGCGTGTTTCCTTGTTATAACACCGGATTTGCTTACGCCTTGCATCGCATGCAAAGTAGGTGTTCCTGAGCAAAACCACAGGGAATAAGTCGCTAACCACACATCGCTGTATTTACAAGGCCTGCCCTGACACACATATCAATGTCAAACCTGTGCTAACCGCAGTTATCGCTGAAAGCTAATGTCTGCAGACATTCAGACTTAGCTATATGTATAATGGGGGGTGGAATCTCAGAATACAACCACCATGGGCTATTTACAAGTAAATCCCTATCGCTGCAGGAATATCGCTGGATCCAGCGATATTCCAACATTTTGCTGGCTATCGCTGGATTTTTATCGCCTGGGTGATAAGGGTTGTTAATAACACGCTACCCGGGCGATAACATCCAGCGATAATTGAAATCGCTCTACTCGCGCATAGCAATATTTAGCGCCCGTTGTTTGTAAAATGCCCCCATGGTTGCTGAGTGGCTGAGACGTGCCAGATGAAAATATGGTTAAAAGGAGGAGAAAAGAAAAGAAAAGTGTTTCAAAATAGGAAACATAGGAAGGATGCCACAAAATTACCAGACAATGCAAACCATAAAATAATTTAAAGAAGGATATTCTTTAACAAATTAGGGATACCAGTAACCAACTCGAAATGTACAGCCACAGTTCCATTCCTTTCGAGCATGTGTATTATCCCTGCTTTTAAACCAGTGGTGGAAAGGAGGAGGGAAACATCATTAACAACGAAGGCAGTACTACGCGTAACGTTTACAACGAGGCACTTACCACGTAAACGTCTTTCCAACGCGTATGCCTTCAACGATCGTATTTACCACGAAAAAAAAAAACCGAAGGATTAAAAAGGGGGGTTGGGGGGGTCTCCCCCCCCATAAAAAAACGATCCCGCCGTGCCGAAAAAAACAGTGTCATAAGAGAGGAAGCGGAATAAACTTCCGTTTCCTCTTTATGACGTAAGAACGACGTGGCAAAGAAGATGAGGGGAAAACGAATTCCGTGGTAACGCATGCGTGGAAAAGGCATGCGTTGCAACGGAATTCGTGGTAACAACATATAACCAAAGGAGGAAGAGCAGGATCACAACACTGGCATGTGATCATGGAGTCCTCAATTGTAGGAGGGCACGTGTGTAAGACGATCTGAGACAAGCTTGGCTCTCTGGATTGCACTCAGTTGTGTGCTGCAGGTCCAGCAAGGAGTGATGAGTAGTTGAGAACGATTAGATGCTATCCAACAGTGCTGTATTGGTGCATTGTGGGTCCTAAAGAAGCAGAGCTCGAGTCAAGGTACCACGCGGGTGGGCGGCGGCTCCCCACTTATTTTACGGGAGCTCAATAACTGGAGCAAATGGAGCATTGACTCTTTGGCCTCTCTGGGGCGAGATTGGAGCCCATTCAGGACGCTGCTTACGCGCTGGTTTCTCTGATGCAATCGCATCTAAGAAAAGTCTGGCATGGCGGTGCTGAGTGAATGCTCCTTGACGTCGGAACAGTATGGAACATGTTAAAAGGTAGAGCAGACTAGCTGACAGAGTGCCCCCTGAGCGCGTGAAGGTGTTCAGTTCCCTGAGGTCAGGCGCGACAGTGGTGATTAATGACGTACACATCGCTCCCTCTCCAAATCCCGAAGCCCTTCACAATGGCCGCGCGTGGGAGTTCTGTTCCTTGAGGAAGGAGGTGCGGCGTTCAAAGAATGTTTATGCATCGCTCGCTCCTTTTATAAATATGAATGGCTCAACACGCGCTGCCTTCTTACTGCATTTGAATGAGTTTTGTTATCTACTTCCGAGTTTTCTGCGCTGCTTCAAAGTTAGTTAATGAAGGTCGTGGCAGTAGAGGTGGGATTGTCGCTCCTGTAGATGCATTGAACGCAGCAAAAGAGAAGTGTCCATAGAAGCAAACTGACGAGGTCAGTGGACAGGGATGTAAAATCCCCTGGCACTCCCGCCTATTTAGTAGAAATTCGGGGGGAGTGTAAAGTACAAATTCAATGTAGTTAGTTAGTGGCTGCTGGCACACCGCAGAGTTATGTAGATGAGCAAGAACCAAATGAGTCCTGCGGTGTGCGAGGGGAATCAGGTGTGAAAGGACTAGTTGTACCAGCACAGCCTCAGTAGGATGAGAAGAAATGTCAGTTACAAATGTCCTGCATCACTCGAGGGTGTCCTTGAGCATTTGGTTGAGCCATCTGAAAGAAAGACTTTTAATGAGAAATTATTTATATTATTCTCATTTTATATTTTATAGTCAGGTATTTGATACATTTTAAAATTGTATTCTTTATATTTTCATAGTTAATGGTTTTGTTTGAAAAAACGTATCTTCTCAAATGTCCCTCTGAAATTTGGAAATTCTGGTACACTTTCCAACACTTACAGCACCACTAATGCCGGGATCATTAAGACTGAGTTTACACACACACATACACACACACACACATACACACACATATCCCTTTGTCATGGAGTAGTGGGGTAAGAGAATTCGGCACAAGAAAACTAATTTCTGTGTGGTGCAAAATCATGGCAAAAAGAATAGTGCGTTTCGCAAATACACAAACCCTTCAAATATAAATGTTGCACAGTGCAGACTATCCGAAGTCCTAGCATGAGATGACAAAGCCATACACCAATACATATTTAAAAAAAACATAATTATGAATGCAATATGGTATAAGACTTTGTGAACCAGGTTTGGATTTTTAAATAAGAGAATGAATGGACTAAATGTTTCTCTTATTGAGATGTATAATTTATTTGTTAATGATATCGTTATGGCCTACACTAAAGTGTTTATATTTGGCATCAACTCGCTCATTCAAAGCCTGTTACTGATCCTCTTATCCTCCTTGGCTTGGGAAAACAATGCCCATGTGAGACTATGCCCCTTTTTGTATGTTCACCACAATTGTTGCTGTTGTTTTTCTGGTTTTTAGACTCTGCACACTGGGCACTGCATAATGTGTGTGCTCTCACCCTAAAACATGTAGAAATTGGTTAATCCATGATTGGCTTCTTTACCTTTCTTCTAAGTCCATAGTACAGCAAATACACCTATGACGTGGAACGATAAATGTCATCTATGGACTGCAGCACTTAATTTGCCATCCATTAGTGTTATAAGCAGAACGTGGCCATAGGCCTACCATTGTAGCATGACTGCTGCAGTTTAATCCTGAAGCCCAGCCCGTTTAAGTAACCCACTTTACAGGGGAAAGCCTTAATTTTTAAATATTAATGTCACCCATAAGTAGGGCGTCTAGACCCCAATGTAAGGCGCACAGTATTTTAAATAGGACATGTAGAAATGTAATGTTAACATGTCCCTGCAGTGACAAGCACCCAAAAGGTATTTTCCCTGCGGAAGGCCTGGGTGTCCTATGAGAAAAATAGAGAAGATTAAAACATTAATTTTGCATTATGGGTTCGGGACAAGTTAAAAGAATAATTTAGCCACTCTTTTTAATTTTTATTAGAAGTCCAATTCAATGGTGAAGTTGGGTTATAATAAAAATTTAAGAGAAGTGGGTTTTAGAAAGTTACATTTTCTCTGCTTGATGCTTATGGATGCTGTTAGAAATTGGGGTTCTGGTTGGCTAGGGTATGCACCTAAGCCAGGCAGAAACCACCACTCTAGTCAGGGCAAGGGAGTTACACACTGAAGATAACCCCTGCCCACCCCTTGGTAGCTTGGCAGAGCAGTCAGACTTATCCCAGATGCAATGTGTAAAACGTTTGTGGTGAACAAAACACTCACACAGCAGTGACACACTAGGCACACCGCAAAAGAAACTTCACACAAGGTCATACAAAAATATCCTTTGTATTATCCATAAAAAACACATTAGATCACAATCATATATATATATCACTGTGCCACTCGGCACTTGTCATGACTTCACATAAATCACTAGGCCAATCGGGCCCCTGTCATGAACAAACCATCAGGCTGATCAGTAACTACTGGTAGGATTACACTGAGTGTAACACATTATGCAAAACATAATTAGCAGTGCACTATAGTAAACACTGGTAAGTTGCACACATTAGGGAAATCATTTAGATATAACCTTCACAAACAGTGCACTATAAAGTACTTGTAGAGTGTACACATCATAACCTTATCATTACTGTGCATTATGCATACCACCATCACATTAATCACTGTACCCGTGGAGCAAAACCTTGGTAATGCGACATCACCCACATGTACATATCAGGGCATAACTGTAAGAGATGGCACCTGAATCATCAGGCTGTAAATGGGCCTCTCCCCTTGACTTCCTGAACCGCGGCTGCCTGCAACCACACAGTGCAGCCTCTCCAGCCTGGAAATGTAGAAGGCGGATGTCAGGATACGGAGTGAAGTTGATGGAGGCTCTGTGGTCGTCGGCCCGCCCACAACCAGGCTTCACCTCCACCTGACTTCCAGTGGCTCCTCGCATCTTGACTGAAAACCACGGAGCAAAGTCTCCGGCGTGTCTGCAGTCTTCGGTCCTCCTCACGGCGCAAACACACTCCGCGCCCACATCATGTGGAGGATCAAGCCCCCTCCTTGGGCTCAGGAGCTCCCACCACATGCTCGTCAGTGTGGCTCACCAGCGCTGGGACAGGCAATCAGCGTTCACCACGAGCTGTCGGGATCCGGGTGACCACAGGATCTCAGTGCTCACCACGTGGGTGAAGAATTAAAAACGATCAGTCTGTCTCCCCCATGGAGACAAATAAAGGGAACATGCATCGCTGTCAAGCACAGAGCAGTCCCCATGAGCAGTGAACAGGGCACAGGCAGGCCAGCTCACATGGCCCCTTAGCAGCCACTCAGCAGGCAGCAGCTTAGTCCCCAACGGCGTTTCCTCCTGGCCCACCGCCGTCCATGCAGTGTTTCAGTGTCACAAGTACCCCATATGGGGTCACAGCTCCAGTACTAATAGTCACAAAGTCTTTTTTCTCCCCTGGTACAGGGTTCTGAGCCCAGTCCAATCCAGTTCTGGGGGCACTTTCACATATCTTTTGTAAGTACAAAACAACCTCCATTGTTAGTGTAAGCCTTGGCTCCAGACACACCATAGGGGGGCGGATCTACCATTGTGGAAGGCAGGCACAACCCTATTCAGGTGCAGGTGCAACTCCTCCCACCACACAACATGCAGACCCAGCCTCTTTAGCATAGCCTGAATCACCTAGGCAGGGCAAGACACACCTCAACCCCCCCCCCCACCCCCCTCAGGGACTGGCTGGAGTGAATGCAGCTGGAGTGAATGCACATCCCCCCTCTCCTATCAGTCAGAACCAGTTGGTCAATACACATCAGGCAGGCACAAAGACACATAGCACACAGAAATGCCCTCTTCTAAAAGTAAAACCAAAGGGGATGATGGATGGAGGGTTGAACATTGTAAACACTCACCCCCAGTTAACTGACCTGGGTTTAATCCATCATCATTCTTTAGCTCACTCCGCCACCGCAGTTCAGACATTGCCATTTGGTGATCAAAAGAATGATGGATTTAACCCAGATCTCTTGACTGGGGGTGAATGTTTTGATATGTTGCCTGGACCGGAAACTAGGATGCTTGTTTCCGGTCCAGGGAGGACCTGGCTTGGCAGTTCTGGCTGGACTGTTCCCTTGAGGCACAGGGTCAAGACTGCTTTGCATATGGCTAGGTCTATACTGGGGTGGCATGTTGAGCAAAAGAATGATGAATTTAACCCAGATCTCTTGATTGGGGGTAAATGTTTTGATTTGTTCTGGATTCCGTCCATCAATTGTGTGTCTTTCACTTCTAAAAGTGGCATTTCTAAGATAGTAATAATAAATCCGCTTTCACCAATAAGCAGGATTTATCACTACTATTCCAAACATACCAAACTGGATTATGCTACCTCTTTCAGATCAGATATTACGACTGAAGCACATATCTGAAAATCCATATTGCATTTCAATGAGAGGGTAGTCTCACAGCAGCGAGAAACCAAATAGGCTGTTTGTCACTACTAGGACAAGCAACACAATTAAGGCACAATTCCTACCTTTTACCTACACCACATCGTGCACATAGGGCTAGCTAGGGCCTACCTTAGGAGTGATTTAGGTGCGTTGCTGACGTGGCAACCACTTTATGTGCCATGTCACAGCAGCAGTAAACTGCGCGCTCAGGCCCTGCAGTGGCAGAGGCCTGAGACAGGTTTGAAAGGCTTCTTTGGTGGGTGGCACAAGCAGCGCTGCAAACCCACCAGTTGTATTTAATATACTGGCCCTTGGTATATGGGATACCACTGTACAAGGGACTGATAGGTATGTTAAATATGTCAAATAGGTGTAGACCAATCCTACCAAGTTTACCATAGAGAGCACATGCAACATAGAGTCCTAAAACGACCAACAACAGGTCAGAAAAAATACATTTCTGGGATGATTCTGCAAAAAGGGCAAAGTCCATCAGATGCTGGGTACTGTTTGAGGGGGTTGAAACCCTTCTAAACCTGTAAACACAGTTCTTCTCATGATGAAGTCACAAGCAAATCCTAAATTACTGTGTGTTAAACCCTTGGGTAGCGTGGTACATAGCAGTCAGGCTTAACTCAGAGGCAATGTGTAAAGTATTTGTGCAACACTTCAAACAGTAGCACAGTGAAAACAAACCACAAAAGGATCCCACACCAGATTAGAAAAATAGAATGATTTTTAATAAATAAAGCAAGACCAAAATGACAAATATCCAAATGGTAGAACTGTAGATATGCAATTTTAAACATTTCAGGGTAAATAGCACCAAGATGCCCAAAGCGCCACTCGTGGCTAACTGGCAGTGAGGGACCAAGAGAACATCACAAGTTCAGCCCAACTCCGATAGAATGCGGGTTGTATACAGGGACCTGGTTAATACCGCTGACAAGTTACCTTCTGATTCCATCGCAAAGAGTCCAGTTTGCCGTGTAGGGGGCCGCGAGGGGCAGAGAAGCCTGTGGGCGGTCGCAAATGTAGGCCAAAGAGGAGGCCACTCATCATGGACAGGTGTTGCTGCAGCGTGAAGATCCTGTTGCGACCGTGAGTGTTGGGGCTGGTGCTTTGCGATGATGCTACCCGTGAGCAGCCGATGCTGTAGCATGAAGGGTTGGGCTGATGGAACTTCACGTTAGCAGGATCTCCAAGAGACAAGGTTTCAGAGTCAACAGGCCCATCCGCAGTTGTGAAGAGCCCAACCACTTCAATTTCACCTCTCTGAGGCCACACCAGCGGGCCAGGACCTGAGGGGCACCATTTGAGCTTCAAGGGCTTACTCCAGCTGGATCTTGGTGCTGGTTCAGCTGATTGGTACCCTGGTGTGTCCCAGGAGCTCTGAACAGGAGGCCAGCAGACTAGCCCTTGGAGTTGATTGGTAGGGGTGAAAGTCTGGAAGTCAAACTGACTCTGGGAGTCTTGGGGTCAGGTGTAGGTCCAATCCCTCTGACTCAGGCAGGAGAATAGCAATCTGGCAAGGCATAAGTACAGCAAGATAGCAGTCCAGCAAAGCTGTAGTTCTGTATGGTAGCAATGGAGCAGAAGTGTAGTCCTTTCAGCAGTACAGCAGTCCTTCTTCCTGACAGCATATCCACAGGTCCAAGTGTACTGAAGAGTTGGTAACTGAGGTTTGCTATTTATATTGAGTTGTGCCTTTGAAGTGGGGGAGAAGCTTCTAGAGGTTGCCCTTTGAAGTCCCCAGGCATCCTGCCTCCCCTGTCTTGGCTTCAGACTAACTATGGGGGTATGCACCCCTTTGTGTGGAGCCAGGACACAGCCTATTCAAGTGTAAGTGGGGCTGTGCCCAGATCCTCCCTCCCATCCTGCCAGTAATGGCCCATCCACGCACACCTAAGCTCCCTATTGTGTGTGATTGTCTGGGAGGAATGCAGAAAGCCCCACTGTCAGCTACACCAGTAATGTGACCCAAAGATGGACTACAGGCACTAAATGGCCAAAGCAGGAAAATGCCAACTTTCTAAAAGTATAATTTTCAAAACAATAACATAAAATCCAACTTCAGCATAAGTTAGGGTTTTTTCATTACAATTCCAAAGACACCAAATATGAACTGGGTACCTGCTCCTATTTGAAAATTACAGCCTATTAAATCTAATAATTGAACTCTAATGTTATCCTATGGGAGTGATAGGCCTGCAGTAGTCAAACATTAATTAAAGAGTTTTTATACTATCAGGACATGCAAAACTGAAAAGTATACATCCTACTTTTGAAATACACTGCACCCTGTCATGTGGGCTGTTAGGGCCTTCCCTGGGAGTAACTTATATGTATTAAAAAGGAAAGTGTGGGACTGGCAAAAGTTTTTTTTTTGCCAGGTCAAAATGGTAGCTTAAAAACTGCACACACAGGCAGCAATGCAGACCTGAGGCATGTTTAAAGTGCTACTTGAGTGGCTGGCACAATCAGTGCTGCAGGCCAACTAGCAGCATTCCATTTACAGGCCCTGGGTGCATGTAGTACCAATTTACTAGGGGCTTATAGGTAACCAAAATATGTTAATTGGGGATACGTAAATTTTACCATGTTTTAAGGAGTGGGCATATGCACTTTAGCACTGATTAGCAGTGGTAAAATGTGCAAAATCCCAAGGGCAGAAAAAACAAGATCAGCAAAAATGGAAGTGTTGGACTTGGCCCTTAGGGCAGGTTCACCCCTAATCTTTTTTCTTTTATTTGTGACCCTGTGTAGTAATTTTTGGGTCTCTGCGCACTTTTACCCTGTGTCCCAGAGTAAAGTGCGTGCGTGTAGTATGCCTGGCCTGCTCTCCCATAGGAATGCATGGGGAATGTGTGTGTCCATGTTAGTTCCTGATGCGTGGGGAGTGCAGGCTCGAGTTTGGTATGTATGAACTCGTGAGAATGAGTGCTGCGCAATGGTATGTGTGGCTTGTATGTGTCTAGAAGGGAAGTGCTACTTCTGGACATTGATGTATGTGTGCAGTAGGATACTGGAGCGTGATTGGCTGGAGCTGGCTGGCATGCCAGGCTCCAGGAAGTCTGGATGGGTTTGCCCGGTGGTGAGTGTGAGATCAGCATGAGTGATGTGTGGGAGGAGTGCACCTGGGTCCTGGATGGGCTGGGTTTTTCCCCACACAATGCTGGCTCCGCCCCCCTGTGGTGTGTCTAACGACCCTAGCCTCCCCAGTGAATGAAAGGGGTGTTTGGGCCATCAAGGGTACTCCCAAACCAGCTGCGACTGGTTTCTCCCCCACCCTACACCTCCAAACAAAGGATTTCTCTGTATAAAAATGGGGCTGTGTCCCCACAGAAATTGTTCTACTTTTGGATCCTTGCCAGAGGGGGCTGTTGCTGCTGCTGGGGCCAGGAGGACCGCCACTTGGACTGTCTCCCTGCCTGGAGACCCAGTGTGCTGGCTCTGGCCCTGCCTGCCTCCAGACCCTGCTGGAGCTTTGCTGTAGGCCAGAGCGCCTAGAAGCGCTTTATTTCTCCCCTCAGCGCTGGGAGCGCTTTGCTAATATTTCTAGCGCTGAAGAGCGCTTTATTTTACCCCTAAGCGCTGGGTGCGCTTTATTTCTATTATAGCGCTTTGGAGTGCTTTGTCTGGCAGAGCGAGTGCCAACCTCGCTTTATATTTTATTTTGGACGCCGGTGCCCACCCGGCCTTGCCCCGGTTTATTTGAGTATTTACAAGCCGGTGCCCATCCGGCATTGCCCGTGATCGCCGCCGCAGCCCAGGGGCACTGAAAATCGTTGCCGGGCCGCTGCCTAGTGCGACCCGGAAGTGCTTGACCGACCGGCCAATTGCAGCGCGGCCCGGGAAAGGCGAACCGGAAGTCCCGCCCCCCACCGAGCCGCGAGAGGAAGGAAGCAGCCGGCGTGTCCTGCCCGAGGCTCCCGATCGAAGGGAGAGCCCCGGGACGAGTCTAGAGGAGCCGCGTCCGCGGCCCCAGTAGAGCCGCCACCGCACAGGAGAGAGAGTCCCGGTGAGTGAACGAGGGCTTCGT
Organism: Lissotriton helveticus; assembly: GCF_964261635.1. Taxonomy (NCBI): domain Eukaryota; kingdom Metazoa; phylum Chordata; class Amphibia; order Caudata; family Salamandridae; genus Lissotriton; species Lissotriton helveticus. Next base: position 876,638,050 of record NC_136071.1, on the reverse strand, counting down.
GCTGGGAGCCGCCTGGTTGGGTGAGCGGCCCGAGGGGCAGCGGGCCACTCCCACGTTTGCAGGGGCAGTTCCCTTTTGCCTTGAGCGGCCCCAGTGGCAGAGGGCCGCTCCAACCAGCGACGAGGCATTTTCTTGGTTGGAGCCACGAGGGCTCCAGAGGCCTCATCATTCCCGAGCCTGCGAGGCTCGAGGCGCCCACTTTGATTTAGAGCCCAGAGAGGCTCTGGGGGCAATTTGTGATTTACGAGCCAGAGAGGCTCCTGAGCTTTTTCATTGTTAAAGAGCGCTGAAGCTCTTTAGTGCCAGCATATCTGCTTTGTGAGCCCTGAGAGGCTCTGAGGGTGCCAGTTCCTTTGCGAGCCCTGAGAGGCTCGAGTGCCCATTCCTTGTTCCTGAGCCCACGAGGCTCCAACGTTGGCCTAGCTGTGATTTACAACTGTCCAGCACTTAGTGGACAGTTGCTACGTTTAGGCTTTGTTCTTGGCTGCCTGCGCAGCCTCCCCTGACGTTAAGACTCAGGGCATTTCAGCCCTTTCGAGGCCAGTTGGCCTGGGGGACAATTCTAGTGTTGTGCTACGTGCACCCTGCGCAATTTATGATTTATTGCTGATGTGATTCTTGCGCAAATGTTCTACCTGCACCTCTGAATGTGTTTTAATACCTCATGTGCCATGTTCTTTATGTGTTATCCCCTTTGCTAAAAGTGACCTGCTTAGAGGATTGTTTGATATTACCTTTGCTAAAAGTGACCTGCTTAGGTAATTCTTTATGCTTTTATTCCCCTTCGCTAAAAGTGACCTGCTTAGAGGAATATTGATGGTTTATTGCCTTTGCTAAATGTGACCTGCTTAGGTGATTATTTTAGGTTTCCTTCCCTTTGCTAAATGTGACTTGCTTAGGTGATTGGTTTTCCTTCCATAGGTCCTGATGATAAGGTCCTAGTTCCCTGCGTGATTTCCCTACAGTGTTTAGGGTGGCGTAGGAGGTATTTACCCTTTACCAGTAGTTACTGGTTGTATGCTACATGTAACTATTTTATGTGCTAAGTGTTATACCTACAAGTATTATTTCTAAAAAGTGCATACCCCTGACAGTGGTCCAGGTGGCCCTGTCCTGTACATAACCCCTTGTAAATCTTGCCCGTGCCTGTTGGCACATTGTAAAGTGTGTGTGTTATCTAATGTGTTTTTATTATTATAATACAAAGGCTATTTTTGATATAACCTTGTGTGGAGTTTCCTTTGTGGTGGGTCTAGGGTGTTGTCGCTGGGGTGCGCGCGCAAACGCTTTACACATCGCCTCCGAGATTAGCCTTGCTGCTCGCGTCACGTTACCTAGAGGGTGAGCAGGGGTTATCTTGGTGTGTGACTCCCTTGCCCTGACTTGGAAGTGGTGGTCTCTGGCTGACGTTGGCGCAAGCCTTGGCCAGCCAGGGATCCCGTTTCTAACATTGGTGGCTAGCGGTGCGGATTGGACTTGCGTTTGCACTGTACCACAGTGGCGACAGGCCACACTACAAAACTCTGCAATTTTAGATAACCACATTTTGGGGATTATTGTTTTTTAGGGAAGTTCAGTATTGCTTCTCCTGAAAGGTGTCATTTTGTGATTTGTGTCCAGTACATTTGTTCCCCGCCCTGCTTCCAGAGTTTGGTACCTGTGTCACTTGTGGTCAGGTTGAGAAAATCAGGGGTGGTAGAAACTGCCTTACCGGTCCGAGGTGAGGGTGTGTGTGAATGAGTGGTGTGTTACACTGGACAGTGGAGTGCAAGTTCTCTGAGATAGGAATCTTGCTGAATTGTGTTAATTGTATACTCCTGTTTAGCTCAGACCCCCAGGTTCCCTGTGTCAAACTTTTCTTGAGAACGTCCGCCAAAATGGAGCCTACTTTTGATTTCTGTGATCTGTTTAGATACAGTATGTTGGAGTTGGTCAGATTCTGTGAAGAGAGAGACATAGGGGTGGATGAGTCAGATACTCAGTCAGAACTTAGGAGCAGCCTGATCCTATGGCAAAAGGGTCAGTGGGATCTTGAGCGCAGTGAGAGAGATAGGGCCCGGGCCGCACGCCATGAGGGTGGTGAGTCTGTGGAGAGCCCTGAAAAATGTGAAGTGAATGAGGATGACAGTGATCGGGCACCAGCAGATAGTGAGGACCCCATAGATAGGGAGTCCCTTGCTGGGTCCAGTGTCAGTATCAGCACCCCATCCCTTTCCCTGTCCCCAGAAGAGTGGTTGGATAGGAGGGAAGAGCGGGAGCATCAGCTAGCGATGGAACAGCTCAGATTGGAGCACGCCAAGCTAGAGGCTGAGAGGGCCTTGTTCAGGGAGAAGGTAACCCTAGAGGGTAGGTTATCCCCTGAGTGCAATTTTGATTTTCTGGGTTCCCCAGGGAGGGTTGAATCCAGTGGTGGCAGCTATTTAAGTGTTAGTGTAGACAGTCCCACTCCCAGTTTCCAGAGTGTGGTGCCTGTTTCCCCAGAGGAGGAGAACAGGTTGAAATTCAGGAACCTTAGGAAACTGTCTCACCAGTCTTGGGAAGAGTTTGTGGATGAATGTCAAGATGCACTGTCTGATTGGCTAGAGGTTCACATGGGAACTGAGTTTACCAAGCTATTTGATCTGGTTCTAAGAGAGCAGGTGCTCAATAGTTGTTTGCCAGGGTTGCGCCAACACCTGTTGGAATATGGGTTGACTGATCCAGACACCCTCGCAGAGGAAGCAGAGCGCTGGGACAGTGCGAAAGGTTCTGTAGAGTCACTAGTGAGTGATTCCAACAATAGTGGGTCAGGTGTCCTCCAGCCCAGTGTGGTGGAGGAGGGTGAGAGTAGCCCAGCTAGGTCCCAGGTTAGTGAGGAGGGTGTAGGGGCTGACTGCCTGTCTCAGTGGAGCGGGAGTGAGTGTGTGACCGAGAGTCCCCAGATGCCCGAAGCCCTGTCACAGAGCCTGGATGGTTTCTTTAGGGAACACCAGGATGGGAACCTAAGCTTGCCTGTTAGTTCACTTGAGGGAGATCTCTTAGTGTGTAGAGGACCTGGAGCATCTGTAAGCGGAGCTTCTATGGTTCTAGAGTCTGGCAGTACTGCTCCAGTGGGGAGGGTACAGGAGTCCAGCGAAAGGAGTGATTGGGGGATAGTATGTGAGTCCCCAGAAGTCCTGGAGTGCCAGGCATTGGTTCCACCAAAGGTTCTAGACCGGAGGTTGGAAGGCCAGGTCCAGGATCCGCCTGACCTGAAGGGTGGGACTACTGTAATCAGTGTCCTGACCAGTTCTTTTTCCAGAAGTACCGCCCCGGTTGGGAGGGAGCAGGACTCTGGAAGGGGGTGCAGAGGATGGGAGAGCCCACCTCTGACCCCGGTGCAACCTGAGGGGTTAAACCCTAGGTTGGGAGAATGTTGTTTAGAGGGGACCCCTCGCAGGAGGAGGAGGAACCCTAGGAGAAGAGGTAGGGGGAGGAGAGCCTTCCCTGAGACTCCTGGTCCGCCTGAGGTTGTAGACCCTAGGCTGGAGAACCAGTGGCGGTCTAGCCCTGTCTTGCAGACAGGAAGAGTGGAGCATGGCTATTATGTGCCAGGGGTTACTACCCCCACTTTGTGAGTAGGCAGGATCCAGTGGTACCTGGGTGGCCTAGGGCCTGGTCCTGGCCGAGGGCAGCTGGAGAGTACCAGTGGGGTACCCCAGTTAGTCCCTACAGTAGTTTTAGAAGGAACCCTAGGGGTTCACCGTGGCGTAAAACAGGAGGGTGTCCCTGCAGTTGTGGGCCCGCGTCCTTGTTTTATCGCCCCAAGCAGGGAAGTCCATCACGGTGGTGATTGGTCTGCCCTGCGTTTTGGCTGGAAGGGGGTCGTGTTGGACTTGGCCCTTAGGGCAGGTTCACCCCTAATCTTTTTTCTTTTATTTGTGACCCTGTGTAGTAATTTCTGGGTCTCTGCGCACTTTTACCCTGTGTCCCAGAGTAAAGTGCTTGCGTGTAGTATGCCTGGCCTGCTCTCCCATAGGAATGCATGGGGAATGTGTGTGTCCATGTTAGTTCCTGATGCGTGGGGAGTGCAGGCTCGAGTTTGGTATGTATGAACTCGTGAGAATGAATGCTGCGCAATGGTATGTGTGGCTTGTATGTGTCTAGAAGGGAAGTGCTACTTCTGGACATTGATGTATGTGTGCTGTGATTGGCTGGAGCTGGCTGGCATGCCAGGCTCCAGGAAGTCTGGATGGGTCTGCCCGGTGGTGAGTGTGAGATCAGCATGAGTGATGTGTGGGAGGAGTGGACCTGGGTCCTGGATGGGCTGGGTTTTTCCCCACACAATGCTGGCTCCGCCCCCCTGTGGTGTGTCTAACGACCCTAGCCTCCCCAGTGAATGAAAGGGGTGTTTGGGCCATCAAGGGTACTCCCAAACCAGCTGCGACTGGTTTCTCCCCCACCCTACACCTCCAAACAAAGGATTTCTCTGTATAAAAATGGGGCTGTGTCCCCACAGAAATTGTTCTACTTTTGGATCCTTGCCAGAGGGGGCTGTTGCTGCTGCTGGGGCCAGGAGGACCGCCACTTGGACTGTCTCCCTGCCTGGAGACCCAGTGTGCTGGCTCTGGCCCTGCCTTGCCCCCCTGCCTGCCTCCAGACCCTGCTGGAGCTTTGCTGTTGGCCAGAGCGCCTAGAAGCGCTTTATTTCTCCCCTCAACGCTGGGAGCGCTTTGCTACTATTTCTAGCGCTGAAGAGCGCTTTATTTTACCCCTAAGCGCTGGGTGCGCTTTATTTCTATTATAGCGCTTTGGAGCGCTTTGTCTGGCAGAGCGAGTGCCAACCTCGCTTTATATTTTATTTTGGACGCCGGTGCCCACCCGGCCTTGCCCCGGTTTATTTGAGTATTTACAAGCCGGTGCCCACCCGGCATTGCCCGTGATCGCCGCCGCAGCCCAGGGGCACTGAAAATCGTTGCCGGGCCGCTGCCTAGTGCGACCCGGAAGTGCTTGACCGACCGCCCAATTGCAGCGCGGCCCGGGAGAGGCGAACCGGAAGTCCCGCCCCCCACCGAGCCGCGAGAGGAAGGAAGCAGCCGGCATGTCCTGCCCGAGGCTCCCGATCGAAGGGAGAGCCCCGGGACGAGTGTAGAGGAGCCGTGTCCGCGGCCCCAGTAGAGCCGCCGCCGCACAGGAGAGAGAGTCCCGGTGAGTGAACGAGGGCTTCGTGCTGGGAGCCGCCTGGTTGGGTGAGCGGCCCGAGGGGCAGCGGGCCGCTCCCACGCTTGCAGGGGCAGTTTCCTTTTGCCTTGAGCGGCCCCAGTGGCAGAGGGCCGCTCCAACGAGCGACAAGGCTTTTTCTTGGTTTGAGCCACGAGGGCTCCAGAGGCCTCATCATTCCCGAGCCTGCGAGGCTTGAGGCGCCCACTTTGATTTAGAGCCCAGAGAGGCTCTGGGGGCAATTTGTGATTTACGAGCCAGAGAGGCTCCTGAGCCTTTTCATTGTTAAAGAGCGCTGAAGCTCTTTAGTGCCAGCAGATCTGCTTTGTGAGCCCTGAGAGGCTCTGAGGGTGCCAGTTCCTTTGCGAGCCCTGAGAGGCTCGAGTGCCCATTCCTTGTTCCTGAGCCCACGAGGCTCCAACGTTGGCCTAGCTGTGATTTACAACTGTCCAGCACTTAGTGGACAGTTGCTACGTTTAGGCTTTGTTCTTGGCTGCCTGCGCAGCCTCCCCTGACATTAAGACTCAGGGCATTTCAGCCCTTTCGAGGCCAGTTGGCCTGGGGGACAATACTAGTGTTGTGCTACGTGCACCCTGCGCAATTTATGATTTATTGCTGATGTGATTCTTCAGCAAATGTTCTACCTGCACCTCTGAATGTGTTTTAATACCTCATGTGCCATGTTCTTTATGTTTTATCCCCTTTGCTAAAAGTGACCTGCTTAGAGGATTGTTTGATATTACCTTTGCTAAAAGTGACCTGCTTAGGTAATTCTTTATGCTTTTATTCCCCTTCGCTAAAAGTGACCTGCTTAGAGGAATATTGATGCTTTATTGCCTTTGCTAAATGTGACCTGCTTAGGTGATTATTTTAGGTTTCCTTCCCTTTGCTAAATGTGACTTGCTTAGGTGATAGGTTTTCCTTCCATAGGTCCTGATGATAAGGTCCTAGTTCCCTGCGTGATTTCCCTACAGTGTTTAGGGTGGCGTAGGAGGTATTTACCCTTTACCAGTAGTTACTGGTTGTATGCTACATGTAACTATTTTATGTGCTAAGTGTTATACCTACAAGTATTATTTCTAAAAAGTGCATACCCCTGACAGTGGTCCAGGTGGCCCTGTCCTGTACATAACCCCTTGTAAATCTTGCCCGTGCCTGTTGGCACATTGTAAAGTGTGTGTGTTATCTAATGTGTTTTTATTATTATAATACAAAGGCTATTTTTGATATAACCTTGTGTGGAGTTTCCTTTGTGGTGGGCCTAGGGTGTTGTCGCTGGGGTGCGCGCGCAAACGCTTTACACATCGCCTCCGAGATTAGCCTTGCTGCTCGCGTCACGTTACCTAGAGGGTGAGCAGGGGTTATCTTGGTGTGTGACTCCCTTGCCCTGACTTGGAAGTGGTGGTCTCTGGCTGACGTTGGCGCAAGCCTTGGCCAGCCAGAGATCCCGTTTCTAACATTGGTGGCTAGCGGTGCGGATTGGACTTGCGTTTGCGCTGTACCACAGTGGCGACAGGCCACACTACAAAACTCTGCAATTTTAGATAACCACATTTTGGAGATTATTGTTTTTTTGGGAAGTTCAGTATTGCTTCTCCTGAAAGGTGTCATTTTGTGATTTGTGTCCAGTACATTTGTTCCCCGCCCTGCTTCCAGAGTTTGGTACCTGTGTCACTTGTGGTCAGGTTGAGAAAATCAGGGGTGGTAGAAACTGCCTTACCGGTCCGAGGGGAGGGTGTGTGTGAATGAGTGGTGTGTTACACTGGACAGTGGAGTGCAAGTTCTCTGAGATAGGAATCTTGCTGAATTGTGTTAATTGTATACTCCTGTTTAGCTCAGACCCCCAGGTTCCCTGTGTCAAACTTTTCTTGAGAACATCTGCCAAAATGGAGCCTACTTTTGATTTCTGTGATCTGTTTAGATACAGTATGTTGGAGTTGGTCAGATTCTGTGAAGAGAGAGACATAGGGGTGGATGAGTCAGATACTCAGTCAGAACTTAGGAGCAGCCTGATCCTATGGCAAAAGGGTCAGTGGGATCTTGAGCGCAGTGTGAGAGATAGGGCCCGGGCCGCACGCCATGAGGGTGGTGAGTCTGTGGAGAGCCCTGAAAAATGTGAAGTGAATGAGGATGACAGTGATCGGGCACCAGCAGATAGTGAGGACCCCATAGATAAGGAGTCCCTTGCTGGGTCCAGTGTCAGTATCAGCACCCCATCCCTTTCCCTGTCCCCAGAAGAGTGGTTGGATAGGAGGGAAGAGCGGGAGCATCAGCTAGCGATGGAACAGCTCAGGTTGGAGCACGCCAAGCTAGAGGCTGAGAGGGCCTTGTTCAGGGAGAAGGTAACCCTAGAGGGTAGGTTATCCCCTGAGTGCAATTTTGATTTTCTGGGTTCCCCAGGGAGGGTTGAATCCAGTGGTGGCAGCTATTTAAGTGTTAGTGTAGACAGTCCCACTCCCAGTTTCCCGAGTGTGGTGCCTGTTTCCCCAGAGGAGGAGAACAGGTTGAAATTCGGGAACCTTAGGAAACTGTCTCACCAGTCTTGGGAAGAGTTTGTGGATGAATGTCAAGATGCACTGTCTGATTGGCTAGAGGTTCACATGGGAACTGAGTTTACCAAGCTGTTTGATCTGGTTCTAAGAGAGCAGGTGCTCAATAGTTGTTTGCCAGGGTTGCGCCAACACCTGTTGGAATATAGGTTGACTGATCCAGACACCCTCGCAGAGGAAGCAGAGCGCTGGGACAGTGCGAAAGGTTCTGTAGAGTCACTAGTGAGTGATTCCAACAATAGTGGGTCAGGTGTCCTCCAGCCCAGTGTGGTGGAGGAGGGTGAGAGTAGCCCAGCTAGGTCCCAGGTTAGTAAGGAGGGTGTAGGGGCTGACTGCCTGTCTCAGTGGAGCGGGAGTGAGTGTGTGACCGAGAGTCCCCAGATGCCCGAAGCCCTGTCACAGAGCCTGGATGGTTTCTTTAGGGAACACCAGGATGGGAACCTAAGCTTGCCTGTTAGTTCACTTGAGGGAGATCTCCTAGTGTGTAGAGGACCTGGAGCATCTGTAAGCGGAGCTTCTATGGTTCTAGAGTCTGGCAGTACCGCTCCAGTGGGGAGGGTACAGGAGTCCAGCGAAAAGAGTGATTGGGGGACAGTATGTGAGTCCCCAGAAGTCCTGGAGTGCCAGGCATTGGTTCCACCAAAGGTTCTAGACCGGAGGTTGGAAGGCCAGGTCCAGGATCCGCCTGACCTGAAGGGTGGGACTACTGTAATCAGTGTCCTGACCAGTTCTTTTTCCAGAAGTACCGCCCCGGTTGGGAGGGAGCAGGACTCTGGAAGGGGGTGCAGAGGATGGGAGAGCCCACCTCTGACCCCGGTGCAACCTGAGGGGTTAAACCCTAGGTTAGGAGAATGTTGTTTAGGGGGGACCCCTCGCAGGAGGAGGAGGAACCCTAGGAGAAGAGGTAGGGGGAGGAGAGCCTTCCCTGAGACTCCTGGTCCGCCTGAGGTTGTAGACCCTAGGCTGGAGAACCAGTGGCGGTCTAGCCCTGTCTTGCAGACAGGAAGAGTGGAGCATGGCTATTATGTGCCAGGGGTTACTACCCCCCACTTTGTGAGTAGGCAGGATCCAGTGGTACCTGGGTGGCCTAGGGCCTGGTCCTGGCCGAGGGCAGCTGGAGAGTACCAGTGGGGTACCCCAGTTAGTCCCTACAGTAGTTTTAGAAGGAACCCTAGGGGTTCACCGTGGCGTAAAACAGGAGGGTGTCCCTGCAGTTGTGGGCCCGCGTCCTTGTTTTATCGCCCCAAGCAGGGAAGTCCATCACGGTGGTGATTGGTCTGCCCTGCGTTTTGGCTGGAAGGGGGTCGTGTTGGACTTGGCCCTTAGGGCAGGTTCACCCCTAATCTTTTTTATTTTATTTGTGACCCTGTGTAGTAATTTTTGGGTCTCTGCGCACTTTTACCCTGTGTCCCAGAGTAAAGTGCGTGCATGTAGTATGCCTGGCCTGCCCTCCCATAGGAATGCATGGGGAATGTGTGTGTCCATGTTAGTTCCTGATGCGTGGGGAGTGCAGGCTCGAGTTTGGTATGTATGAACTCGTGAGAATGAATGCTGCGCAATGGTATGTGCGGCTTGTATGTGTCTAGAAGGGAAGTGCTACTTCTGGACATTGATGTATGTGTGCAGTGAGGATACTGGAGCGTGATTGGCTGGAGCTGGCTGGCATGCAAGGCTACAGGAAGTCTGGATGGGTCTGCCCGGTGGTGAGTGTGAGATCAGCATGAGTGATGTGTGGGAGGAGTGCACCTGGGTCCTGGATGGGCTGGGTTTTTCCCCACACAATGCTGGCTCCGCCCCCCTGTGGTGTGTCTAACGACCCTAGCCTCCCTAGGGAATGAAAGGGGTGTTTGGGCCATCAAGGGTACTCCCAAACCAGCTGCGACTGGTTTCTCCCCCACCCTACACCTCCAAACAAAGGATTTCTCTGTATAAAAATGGGGCTGTGTCCCCACAGAAATTGTTCTACTTTTGGATCCTTGCCAGAGGGGGCTGTTGCTGCTGCTGGGGCCAGGAGGACCGCCACTTGGACTGTCTCCCTGCCTGGAGACCCAGTGGGCCCTGCCTTGCCCCCCTGCCTGCCTCCTGACCCTGCTGGAGCTTTGCTGTTGGCCAGAGCGCCTAGAAGCGCTTTATTTCTCCCCTCAGCGCTGGGAGCGCTTTGCTAATATTTCTAGCGCTGAAGAGCGCTTTATTTTACCCCTAAGCGCTGGGTGCGCTTTATTTCTATTATAGCGCTTTGGAGCGCTTTGTCTGGCAGAGCGAGTGCCAACCTCGCTTTATATTTTATTTTGGACGCCGGTGCCCACCCGGCCTTGCCCCGGTTTATTTGAGTATTTACAAGCCGGTGCCCACCCGGCATTGCCCGTGATCGCCGCCGCAGCCCAGGGGCACTGAAAATCGTTGCCGGGCCGCTGCCTAGTGCGACCCGGAAGTGCTTGACCGACCGGCCAATTGCAGCGCCCGCCCCCCACCGAGCCGCGAGAGGAAGGAAGCAGCCGGCGTGTCCTGCCCGAGGCTCCCGACCGAAGGGAGAGCCCCGGGACGAGTGTAGAGGAGCCGCGTCCGCGGCCCCAGTAGAGCCGCCGCCGCACAGGAGAGAAAGTCCCGGTGAGTGAACGAGGGCTTCGTGCTGGGAGCCGCCTGGTTGGGTGAGCGGCCCCGAGGGGCAGCGGGCCGCTCCCACGCTTGCAGGGGCAGTTTCCTTTTGCCTTGAGCGGCCCCAGTGGCAGAGGGCCGCTCCAACGAGCGACGAGGCATTTTCTTGGTTGGAGCCACGAGGGCTCCAGAGGCCTCATCATTCCCGAGCCTGCGAGGCTCGAGGCGCCCACTTTGATTTAGAGCCCAGAGAGGCTCTGGGGGCAATTTGTGATTTACGAGCCAGAGAGGCTCCTGAGCCTTTTCATTGTTAAAGAGCGCTGAAGCTCTTTAGTGCCAGCATATCTGCTTTGTGAGCCCTGAGAGGCTCTGAGGGTGCCAGTTCCTTTGCGAGCCCTGAGAGGCTCGAGTGCCCATTCCTTGTTCCTGAGCCCACGAGGCTCCAACGTTGGCCTAGCTGTGATTTACAACTGTCCAGCACTTAGTGGACAGTTGCTACGTTTAGGCTTTGTTCTTGGCTGCCTGCGCAGCCTCCCCTGACATTAAGACTCAGGGCATTTCAGCCCTTTCGAGGCCAGTTGGCCTGGGGGACAATTCTAGTGTTGTGCTACGTGCACCCTGCGCAATTTATGATTTATTGCTGATGTGATTCTTACGCAAATGTTCTACCTGCACCTCTGAATGTGTTTTAATACCTCATGTGCCATGTTCTTTATGTTTTATCCCCTTTGCTAAAAGTGACCTGCTTAGAGGATTGTTTGATATTACCTTTGCTAAAAGTGACCTGCTTAGGTAATTCTTTATGCTTTTATTCCCCTTCGCTAAAAGTGACCTGCTTAGAGGAATATTGATGGTTTATTGCCTTTGCTAAATGTGACCTGCTTAGGTGATTATTTTAGGTTTCCTTCCCTTTGCTAAATGTGACTTGCTTAGATGATAGGTTTTCCTTCCATCGGTCCTGATGATAAGGTCCTAGTTCCCTGCGTGATTTCCCTACAGTGTTTAGGGTGGCGTAGGAGGTATTTACCCTTTACCAGTAGTTACTGGTTGTATGCTACATGTAACTATTTTATGTGCTAAGTGTTATACCTACAAGTATTATTTCTAAAAAGTGCATACCCCTGACAGTGGTCCAGGTGGCCCTGTTCTGTACATAACCCCTTGTAAATCTTGCCCTGCCTGTTGGCACATTGTAAAGTGTGTGTGTTATCTAATGTGTTTTTATTATTATAATACAAAGGCTATTTTTGATATAACCTTGTGTGGACTTTCCTTTGTGGTGGGCCTAGGGTGTTGTCGCTGGGGTGCGCGCGCAAACGCTTTACACATCGCCTCCGAGATTAGCTTTGCTGCTCGCGTCACGTTACCTAGAGGGTGAGCAGGGGTTATCTTGGTGTGTGACTCCCTTGCCCTGACTTGGAAGTCGTGGTCTCTGGCTGACGTTGGCGCAAGCCTTGGCCAGCCAGAGATCCCGTTTCTAACAGGAAGAGTCAGGCAAAAAGTTTGGGGGAGATCATCCTAAGACTGACAGGTCTAATAGATGCTACTTTGCATTAGCTCTCCAGCAGCTGACCTTATGAGGTGTCAAAATGGTTCTCAGGGCAGGGACAATGACCTGGGTGTGTGGAGAAGTTTTCGTCCACTGGTAAATAGACCAGTTGGAGTGGGGCCAGAAACATAATTACCTTCAAAGGTCCCTCTCCTTTCACAAGAAACTGTCAGGTGACACCTGGAAAGGCTCAACCATCTCTATAGCTAGGCTGCCACCAAACCCAATGGGAAGATAAATATCCCCAAAACCGGTTTTGAGTGACGACTGAGAAAGGGACTGCTCAATACCCTGGCCACACATATGAATGGGCACACAGACTTTGCTCAAGGGGGGAAAGGGTTTCCCCATCTTGGATTTTGGGAATATGGTGCACTATGTGATTGTTGCAGTAGGAGAAACAGGAAGTGCTGCAAAGGCTGGTATGATTTCCCCTGAGAACTTTTACACTATTGATTAGAAAGGAGCCTGGAGTCATCCCCACATACTCGCTGGTGCCAGGCATAAATAAGAACCAAAGTCATTATCCTCCGAACATTAACTGGACTTCTGATGAACAAAAGAAGGACTGCACCTTCTGTTGGAGACCTGGGAGTAGAGCTTAAGGATTAGACCTGTTCCCACCTGCAACCAGGACAAATAAGTAGACTCCAAGGGTCAGTTGTCTGACCTCCTTGTTGGCTACAGGGATGCAACAAGCTGCAGGCAGCCAATTTCCTGAAATTCCCAGCTGACCTCCAGTGTGGGTACAGGGATGCAACAAGCTGCAAGCTGCAACCTGCCTGTTTCCTGAAATACCCTGCTCACCAATCGCTAATGAACCTGGCCTGAGCCTTGCAGTTGGACTCTTCCTGGCACCCTGGGAGTCTTCCAGTGACTCTCCTGGGGTCCTGAGGACGTAGAGGTGTACTGCTTTGGTTGTTTCGGGCAGCAGAAGAAAGATTGGAAAATATGGAAACTTTTCTTCCAGAGTTTCAGCGGGACCCAATAGAAAAGGTATCTGACCTGCAGTTATAGCATCCCATTGGATTTCAGATTTGTCCCAGCACCCCTGAAAAACAACCAAGTCCCATTTTACAGTAGGACTTACTAAATTTTCAGCGACAAATCTCCAAAGCTCTATGCCACCAGTGGGACCAGCCTGCTTCAGGTATCCATCCTCTGGTTTTACTGTGGTGGCTAGTTTCAGTGGTGACTCATGCAGATTTCTTTCTAAAAAAGTTTCATTCTTTATTTGGACTTGGAAGAATTTCCCATGTTTTCCTTCAAAAAAGTGGCATCGTTAATTTCTGAAGTGGGACATAGAGACTTTTCAAAAACATTTTGACTTCCAGACTTTCAGTCCGACCAATCAATTCGGTATATCTAACCCAGGCTCCATAGCGGTCAGCTTCAAATGGCACATTGGTTTATTAAAATTAATTGTGTGCTTTATTTTTCTTGGCTTTTTATGCTTAAATCATAAAAAATTCTTATATCCGGTTCAACCTTATTGGATTTTTCTTGATTTGATGTAATTTTGCTTATTAACATTTCCTCTATTTTCATAAAGGACTGTGGGGTTTTTATTGTGTTTTAGTACTTCTAAATATTTTACAAATTTCCCTTAAGTAAAGCCTGTCTGCAATATGGTATAGCAACCAGGGGTGGAAGTCAGGTTGAAATGACTGAAACCTTTAACCAGACCTAACAGGTCAGTGACTTTATTACTTATAGAGGACTATCCTCCTCCCCAACTAATAATTAACTTTCTGACAATCGTATAACAAGTTGCCATTTATAATAAATACATGGTCAATGGTAGATGTTCATGTAAAATTACATTAAGATCTCCCTCTCATTCCACTTGTCTATAAACCCACTCTTGCATTCATAAATACCAATCCAGATCAGATAGAAGTCTTCAGTTTTTTGCGTGGTGAGTGCTGTACATAGGCTGTTTGTCATAGTCTTCTTCTGTGTCTCTCTGTCTTATGAGATATGCTACAATGCCATATGACCCTGTTCAGTTGACACTAGACTGTCTTCCACTGTATGTGTGATAAACATTGCTTCAACTGTGGCTTGATACTCCTGATTAGCACAAACTGGCTACTGCAGAAACATATTTCTGTAATGCATTCCAGGCTTCAATTTCAGTAGCGTCTGCTACGGGGCACTAGTGGTGGGGTGGGAGGGGGTTTGAGGTGGAGGCCTGGAGGGAGATTAAAAAGAAGAAAATTGCTTCTCCTCTGCCCTCTTTCTTCGCAGGAAGCAGAAAGCAGACAGCAGTGTTGTGATTGGTCTGAGCGGCTTGGTTCAGCACTCAGACAGCCTGTGGGAGCCTGCACATGTTTTCCACCCAGCTATGCAAAACAGCAGGGCGTAAAACATGCTAAATGCGCATGTCTGTTTGGCCAACCCAAGACAACCGGCCAAAAAGTCATGCGAACTTAACCCCTTCCGTTGGCCGACGCAAGCACTACCTTGTGTGTGCTGCGCACGACCGTTGGCCGACGCAGCCCCGCCCGCACAATAGAACGCCCGCACCGCGGCTGAATGTCCGCAGTGGTAAACAGGTTAAAAAGTGCACACCACCCCTCCCCCTGCTGTGTGGGCAGCCCGACCAGCATTTTCTGAAAAAGAACATGACAATAACATGGTGTTTTTATCACTAAATTTTTCCTGTGGGACGACGCTGCTCTGCCTTAGCAGAGGAGACGCTGCTGTTCAATTTTGTGTAACATGTAGGTGATGACCACACTTACATGACTACATCTGGGCACTGCTAAATCCTGGGAATCTATAACACCCAATGGGCTGAAGGGTACACTCGGGGGCCTCTAAAATAGCTTGTTCAGTAACGCAGATATTTTTTTTAGAACTTCTATGACTTTAAAAAGCTTCTATTACTGGCAAGCACCTGCACTCTGAAAATAGTTCCAGCAACCTTGCCCTTCATACCTGCCCACTTCCTTTTAGCTACAAATCAGCAGCGCCAAAAAACGAACCAGAAATTCTATAGTGCGTGTTCTAGAAACGCATACATTTTTGTAGTTTCACTGCTACTGTTTTATCGTTTTCTATGCATAAACGATGAGCTGATTCCAAAATATTTAGAGATTATGGATATGAGGGCGGCCTTTTTTTCACTATTCGCATCACAAACACGCGCCGCACCTAACTTCACTGTTCACCGAGAGCAGTATTTTTATTTAAACCTTGAATTGAAACCTTAAGAAAATACAAACACCACTTTTAAGTTTATTTCAATATACTGTAAGTTATCAGGAAAACATTAACGCATAGTGAATTTTATGTTCCTGTTATATCTAATTTATTTGACCTAAAGATTGCCTTATGTTCCTGTAGAAAGAATATATTCCTATATGTGTGTAAGTTACCTATATATAAGACAGCCTCTTTTGTTTCCTATATATAAGTTACAACGAACCATATTTACATGGCACGTATAACATTATGAGACTTGTAATAAATACATAAATACTAAAATAGCATTGGTAGATTTCTGAAATTGTTGTCTGGTTCATGCAGTTTGTGTGCCTACATGTGTCATAATTTCAGTATCCATTCTTCATTTAATTTTAACTAATCATCTTTGAACTTTTCTGAAAAACACACTAATCACATAATTCTTTTAATAACTACTAGAACAAACGTACAAAGCATATTTACAGTAATTTGACAAACGTGATTGATGGTGAACTTTGTAAAACACACAGAGGGCGCAGGTCAAATTCCTGAGTTGAGCATGCCAGACAGATTGTCGAGATGTCGGCTACCTGTGCACCTCCAGGGATGACAGACACATTATGTGATAGAACAAAGCAGGCAGCAAGGTCAAGGATGCGGCAGTGCGCATTTCAAAGCCTTTCTGCTCAACATACTTTGACAACGAACAACTCGTCTGACATGTTAAACGTTTTGCTGAGGTTATCATGTTCTGCCACACAGGGTCAGCTCTACAAATTGCAGACTTCCTCAGAATTTTATCACCGTGGATGCATTATCCATGGTTGCCAACAATTTAAGGAGTATGCCGCATTTAAGATCCCCGGTTTTAGAAGCCACAGCAGCAGTAAACAGACAGATGCCAATCTGCAAGATAATTCAAAATATCCTTACTAGATAAATGAGAAAAACTGGGCTTTTTACTGCCTCTTTCTGAACACTCTCTCCTGATATGCCTTGCATGAATTCCCGCCGTTCTAGGGGCCTTATTTATGAAAGCCTTGCGCCTCCGATGCGTCACTTTTTCCCATGTTAAAAGTGACGCACCGGCGGCGCAAGGCCTTCATAAATCTGCCCCCAGATACCTAATTAAGGTCACTATTGTACTGTACTGGCTCTTTTTCATTAATTCATTCATTCATTGTATTGCCCATCAAGAATGTTGTGATTAGAAAACACTATGGGCCAGATTTACAAGTAACTGACGCATCTATACAGATGCGTCAGTTTCCCTGCGCCTCCATGCGAAACCCTATGGATGTGCCGTATTTACCATACGGTGCACCATGGTGCAAGGATTGACAGATGCATCAGAAATTCTGACGTATCTATTGGCGCAAAAGTCACGCATTGCTGGAGTCGTGTCGCAAGCCCGACGCAACTCCAGCAATGCACAGGGAGGCCTATTCCCACTATACTGCGTCACTCCTGACACCTGATCCAACTACACATAGGGTTTTGACGCAGTGGAGTCCTAAAAGTGGCACAGTTACGAGGCTTTCCTGCATGAGAATACCCACCCTGCATACATTATACCTGACGCAGGTATAATGTGGCATAGGACTTTACAAGGTGACGCATCTCCCTAGATGTAAATGTTGCGAGTGTTGCAAGGGGCTTGTAAATCTGTCGCTATCAGTGTGGTCTTGGCATGCCTACAGCGAACCAAGAGTAGAGTGGGGGCGGGGTGGTATTCAAGTGGGCAGCAGAAAGGAGAGACACGGCAGAGGCACAGGGGGACGTAAAGAAAAGTTCTTGATTACTACTGTAAATGCATGTGTGTATATATGAATGAGTGTGTATGTGCACATGTGCATTTATGTGAGTAAGGGTGATGATGTGATGTGCCTGCCTTAGGTAGAATGCCAATCTAGCATAATGGTGGTAGTTTTAGCAAATTGTGGACATGCATGGCATGATGATGCTCGCTCTTGATATAATGCTTGTCCAACAAAATGGTGGTAAGGTCTTGAGCCGCCCTCACCTTGATGGGGACCATTGTCTGCTGAACCGCCTGCTAGGGCTGGCACCAGGGAAAGACTGCAGCTTATCTCATCAGAGACATTTGAACACATTACTGCAATGGTGAGGGAACTTTGCTGGCTCTCCCTTCAAGCCTACATCGTCTTCAAGACTTACTGAAATGACACACTAGCATACAAGGAAGAGAAACTATCTATCCCAAAAGCCAAGAAGTTGTCAAAATGGGAACAACGAATTGCAGAAAAAACAGACCAGAATGCAAGCCATTCCATTCTACGCTCCCACAATCTGACACAATGTGCATCAACATCAGAAGGACTGCTACCCTCCTGAAAATTCAGGAAGAAACGGAAGACAACTATCCTCACAGAACACGATCACTTCCCCAGCTTGCTGCTCTGGCCCTCTTCACCTTCTGTAAACATTCGTTTAAGGTACCATGGGTTCTCTGTTGCTCCCTTGTTAGGTTTGTGCTGTATAAACACCTGTGTATTCAGGCATTCATACAGTGCTAATTCTTGACACATCTTGAGCATCCTGTGCTAAATATGGCGATACATTGACATGAACAGAAGAATCTTTTGATTAGTTGCAGTGATACATGTGAGTGCCTGTGAACGTGACAACTTAATCTTTGTGCGCCAAACATGGATTTACTGAATAAACGAAAAGCTGGTAATTCAGGGGACAGTAGTGTTTTCTCCAGTGCCTAATTTGTAAAACAGTGAATGCCGGTGTGCAAAGCTCTGCTCAGCAGCCCGCGGTTGGTACAATTATATGTTGCACAACGAATACCAAGGCTGCCTAATCCAGTTTATGCCTCTATAATCAGCTACCAGAACCTCCCTGCCCATTTATCTTTCTCTTACTGGCTTCTGCATTTTCCCTTCGTGACAGTTTTTCCATCTTTCTCTT
Organism: Lissotriton helveticus; assembly: GCF_964261635.1. Lineage (NCBI taxonomy): Eukaryota > Metazoa > Chordata > Amphibia > Caudata > Salamandridae > Lissotriton > Lissotriton helveticus. Next base: position 876,620,050 of record NC_136071.1, on the reverse strand, counting down.
TCTTTCTGTTTTGTGCGTTTTTCCTTTTGTTGCTTTAGCTAAATGTATGATGCGAAAAAATAAATGCCAGTCCCCAAAAAATGAGTGTGGGTTGCTCCCCCTACGAGCAAACATCAGCTCAAAGTAAGCACTGGTTTTCTCAAGAAAATTATAAACTTTTGTTTTGTGAGATTTGAGTTTATTTTTCCAAAATGCAAACCTTTGATAAATAAGTGTATTTTCATGGACTGGCAAGCTGATCTTTGAGGACAAAATGCTTACATTTCAAAATATATATTTAATTTCTGCTATATGAGTGATAATTGTTAGTGCAGTTGGAGGCAACAGCCTTCAACATCGGTCATTTCACATTTTGGAACTGTAAGGTATGTTTCAGAAGCATTAGAATAGTTGTATATGCATGTAAAAGTGATACAGCTCTAAGGGCCAGATGTATCAACATTACATTTTGCGAGTCTATAATAGCGAATTTTAACGATTCACTATTATAGACTCGCAAAATACAATGTATGTAGGAATCTGCTAATATTTTGCGATTCCTACGCATTCCTAATTTGCGACTGGCAAATTGCGGGTCGCAAATAATGAATGGCTTCCCATTCATGTTTATGGGCCAAGAGGCCCATAGGAATGAATGGAAATTGCATGTGCAATTTGTGAGTACCCAATAGGTACTCGCAAATTGCGCATGCAATTTCAAAAGTGCAAGGGTTCCAAAACGACACCCTGTTGCACCCCTGAAATGTGCATGTGTGCACATGTGGTGCCCATACATGCCGTAAGGGCATGTATGTGAGCCACATGGTACTTAGAAAAATGCAAGAAAGTGCATTTTTCTAAGAAATCGCAAATTACCACCAACTTGAAGTTGATGGCAATTTGCGATTGCTTTAAATGCGGGCGCAAAATAGGGAATCGCAAATTTTGCAATTCCTTATTTTGCAAGTGGGTTTTTTCTTCCCTACATTGCACACTACAATTTTGCGATCGCTAACGTGCGATCGCAATTTTGCCTGATACAAACTGGCCCTAAGCTCTTTGAACCAAGATTGTGAGATTTGTGTATTTTTATTTTCCCGATGGACTGGACTGATCTGATTAGAAAAGAGACAAAACTAATTTAGATATGGTTGGACTGGAGTTTTCCTACTGGAGAATAGACAAAATTATTGTAAATATGGTAGGTCCCTCCCAGTGTCTTAGATTATTTCAACCATTTCTTCCATCAATGTTTTACTTTTCTACTTAGCCCCAACGACTTTAGAAGCAATAGCATGAGTAATTATCCGGTTCCACATCTAAGGAGCAGCGACCTGCTCAACCATCTATCAGAGCCTTCTGTGGCCCATCTAAAATATCTATGCACACTCCATGCAGAGCACATTGCACTGTCCCACTACAAAGCTCCACCTTTATTTTCTTCTTTTCTTTGTAACTTTTTATTATTTGAAACACAAAAAAAACAAAAACATCAAACAAACAAGCAAGGCAGTACAGTAATATTACAGTCATTAGGTCTGTGCTCAAGGAGGACGGGAGATACATGATAGGAGGAGAAAAAAGTCTTTGAATACAGATGAGGGGAGGGAGGCGGAGGCAGAGTTGCATATGAACAGTACGATATACCACAGCCGGAAGGGATATACCTCAGGGCGACGGGGAAGGACTCTGGATGGCGGTGAGCGGGGGTGTACAAACATCTCCACGGTATGAGTTCCACGGATTCCAAATCTTCCCCCATTTTTTGGGCCTGCCTCTAGCAATATATACTGTTTTCTCTCGAAACATGCACCAGTCCAGACTCTCTTTCCAAGCAGTCACTGTAGGCGGCCTTGGGGATCCCCACAACTGGGCAATATCTCTCTTCGCAACCATATTGGCAAAAGTCACCCACCGAAGCTGCGACACGTCATAGTCATTCGGACCCGATACATTCAATAAACATTGTCGGGCTTCCGGCATCATAACAACACCCGTGACATCATCCATAATCTCATGTATACGTTTCCAGAATCGCACCACCTCAGGGCATTCCCATATGATGCGGAGATAGGTGCCAAGGAGACCACACCCACGCCGACACATACCGTCCGTAGAGAAGCCCATATGAATTAGACGGGGACCAGTGACATAGATTCTGTGGAGGATCTTGAGTTGGACCAGACGGAGGCAGGCCGGAATCGCCACCTCCTTGGGAGAGGAGATCGCGGACTGCCAATCCTCATCATCCAGTTCAATACCATCAGCAATCCAGGTCTCACGGAGGCAATCAAGCAGACCCGAACGGTCATTAATCATTTTCTTATAGAACAGTGAGATAGTACTATCCGGCACATAGCCATCTAGTATACGATCTTCGAGGGGGGAGAAATCCGGAACAGCACTACCCACTGGCAACACTGAATTCAGAGCATGACGTACCTGGATGTAACGAAATCTTTCCCTGTCACTCAGCTTATACTCTATTTGCAGTTCAGAGACGGCCTTAACCTGTCCTTTAACCCAGAGATCACGCACTTTACCAATACCGATCATGTCCCACTTATCAAATCCCTTCGTCCTCCATAGGCCACCCAACTTCGCAGAGGCATAGAGCGGTGTCGCACCCGTTAATTTATCACTCCAGCCCATAGCCGCCGTTGCGCTATGCCATACCCGCACAGCTATAGCGGTAAGTCCCGTGAGTTGTGAACGGGAGGGTCCCGAGTAAAGTGCCCTATAATAATCACCACCCGGGAGCAGCCACTTGTCCATTTCAAATGCTGAATTCAATGCCGGGCCGTACATCCCGTGGTTGATAGCAGCAAGGTGGGAAGCCCAGTAATACCTACGTATATCCGGGAGCGCTATACCGCCATCATACCAGGGGAGTGTCAATTTCGGAAGAGCTATGCGCGAACGTCCGTCCCATATTAGTTGCCTCTACAACGATTCTACTTCCCGGAAATATGTCAACGGGATAACATCAAAACTGTTCTGGAGGGCATATAGGAACCGAGGTAAGGACATCATCTTAAAAAGGGCCGCACGCCCTAGGGGAGACAACGGTAATTTACGCCAACGCGCTACATCGGAGCGTAACCGCTGGAGTGGGGGGAGCAAATTACGTTCGTAGCAAACCGCCGGGTCCATGGAGATAAACACACCCAGGTACTTAAAGCCAGACTGCGACAACTGGATGGGACAGCCCCGTGGCAAACGAGGGACATCACCCGCCAGTACATAAATGTAGGATTTTGACCAGTTAATGATGAGGCCCGAGTTCTTCCCGAAGGAGGTAAGTACGTCAAACAACACATTGAGCGATTTCTGGGGAGAGGTAAGGTACAATAAAATATCATCCGCGTATAAGGAAATGCGATCCTCAAATTCCGGCGTCCAGTGTATACCCTTCATCGAGGGTTCCCACCGTAGCCAGGCGGCAAGAGGCTCCAACGCCAAAGCAAAAAGGAGTGGGGACAACGGACAACCCTGTCGTGTGCCCCTGCCGAGAGTAAAAGGCACGGAGATGCGGCCATTAACCACCACCTGGGCTAGCGGTGTTTCATACAGGAGTTTGACCCAACCGATAAAACCCGCGCCGAATCCAAACTTGGCGAGTACCGCCCAGAGATAAGACCACTCGATTGTATCAAAGGCCATCGTGGCGTCCAAGGACGCCAGGATGGCCGGTTCACGCAGCGTCGGGGCCCTCGCGAGAACACCATGCAGACGTCGCAAATTTAATGCCGTGTTACGGTGAGGGATAAAACCCGGTTGATCCGGATGAATCAGGTCGCCAATACCCGTAATCAGACGATTAGCAAGCATTTTGGAGAGGATCTTGGGTTCCGCATTTAAAAGCGAAATGGGTCTATAAGACGAGCAGCGATCTCGTGGTTTACCCTCCTTATGGATCACCACAATGGTCGCAAGACGCTGATCTCTGGGGAGGGGACCATTATCTCGCGCAGCCAGAAACATAGCACGTAGATGGGGAGCCAAAGTATCAGGGTGTAACTTATACAGTTCCACAGGAAGGCCATTGGGACCCAGAGCCTTGCCGGAGCAAAGGGAGCGCAGCGCGAGAGCCACCTCATCCACCGAGGGCGTGGCATCCAAGCAATCACGCTCCGATTCCGACAAACAGGGTAGCACTATGTCCCAAAGCAACGAGTGCGAATCTTCTTCAGGCCTGTCGGACACCGAGGTATAGACCTCTCGAAAGTAATCAGCAAAGCATTCAACAATACCAACAGGATCAGTTACACTCACACCATCACATGTCACAATCACCAAAACCACTCGATTCGCTCTCTCTCTTCTGTCCAGCCAGGCAATCAATTTTCCTGCTTTATCACCCACATCATAGAGCCGTCCCTGCTGTTCCCTACTCATCGTCTTTGCCGCATCAGTAAGTTTTATATTCTAATTGTTTAAGGTGGAGGACATGTAATGCTTCTCGAGGCACCCCCGCTACAATGCAGTCTCCAGGTCTGTGATTTCAGTTTCGAGCTGAACAATTGCCTCGTTCTTACATTTCTTGGCACATCCCACCAAAGACAATGCCTGTCCCCTGATCACAGTCTTAAAAGCTTCCCACAACGAGACAGGTGAGGATACAGAACCAACATTTTCAGTAAAATACAGGTCAAATGATTTAATCAATTCAGCGCGTGTCTTGGGGTTGAGGAGATACCATGGGTTAATCGGAGCCACCCTGCCTTCGGCCCGATGCTAAGATTAAAATGAAACCAAATAGGGGAATGATCCGATATGCCCCGGGCCAGGTGCTAATCTCTCCAATCGAGGGGGACAGTGCCGCCGGTATCAGGATATAATCTAATCTAGAAAGACTGCCATGAGCTCCCGAGTGAAAAGTAATCTGTGTTTGCTCTGGGTGCATTAGTCTCCAGCAGTCTATGAGGCCCAATGTTTCCAGGAAGTCGCCCAACCAGGACTGCGCAGCAGGAAGATCTCGGGGGGGATAGCGGTCTCTCCTGCCAGAAATGACGGAGTTAAAATCACCACCCAGTATCAAAACACTCTCAGGGAGACCCAGCACCATCCCCCCCAGGTCCATGAATGTCGTGGATTGCAAGCCCGGGGGGACATAAACTGACACCAACGAGATTGGCTTTCCCTCCCACCGCCCGATAAGTGCAACATATCGACCCCTGGCATCGAGGATCACATCATCAACTTCGAGGGGGAGGGAAACCCTAAGCAGAATACCCACTCCTCTAGAACTAGAGGTAAAACCAGAATGGGCAGCAAGACGATGACCCCTTCTATTAAGAGCGTGACAAGTGTTTCCTACCAAGTGTGTCTCTTGTAACAGAACGACATCAGGTGAAAGGCGCCGCAACAGCTGCATGACCACCCCTCTCTTTCTGCGATCACCCAACCCATTCACATTCCAGCATAATACCTTCAACCCTCTACCCCCCATCCAAGTCCAAAATGAACTCCCATCGCAAAACGAGCATCACACCAGTGTCAAAGATAATGAAAGTACCTTGCCTTGAAAAGGAAAAAACAAACAATCCCAGAACTCGTCCCCCCTCCCCCCAAGGTTCCCAACACAACTCCCCCCCACCCTGCACCCCTGCACCGACTCAAAAGCTACCCCAATTTGCAGTGTGCCTGTCGCCCTAGCAATTACAAACATGAACTAATCTACACAAAGAAAACCCCAGAGGAGGAATGGGTCCCGCCATCCCCGCTACCTCCGAGGATACAAACGGAATGATCAAAAAAAGTCAGTGAACTCCGGCTGATCACGCTGAAAATTGTTCCGGACAAAGGCACCGTATTCATTCTTGGTCCATCAGTCCCCCTTCCGCACCACCAGCATGTTCCTGGCCAGCACGGCGAGTCGGCAAAGTGTCCAACCAATCACTCACTTCCTCAGGCCTGACAAAGAAAAATGTTCGATTGTCATATTCAACACGCAGTCGGGCCGGGAATAACATAGCATATTTTAGTTCCATGTCTCTTAGTCGCCGTTCCACACCTTGAAATCCCATACGTTGTTTCTGGACCGATTGAGAAAAATCTGGATAAAAATTCACAGCGGCGTTCTCGAACGGCGTAGGGCCGCTTGTCAGCGCCGCCTGCAAAATGGCGTCGCGATCTCTAAAGTTGAAGATCCGTGCAATAATCGGACGGGGGGAAAACCGGGCTTCGCCTGTCCCCCTGGCACTCTGTGCGCACGTTCGATGGCAAAGAATTTGCTCAGGCCCTTTGGTGCCAGATGATTAAGAATGAGGTCCTCCACTCGAAGATCAGTGGCGAGTGGACTAGATTCTTCCGGAACCCCAATAATACGCACGTTATTGCGCCGTGCACGGCCTTCAAAATCCTCCAAGCGACGAGCAAAAAAGTCATTAGCAGATCGAAGATTGCGCACTTCTGTTTGCAAGTCTGACACGTCCGTGGTAAGGCTGGATGTCTTCAGGTCTAATGACTTCAGTTTCTCATTCGTCTTGGCCAAGTCAGTGCGAATGAGGTTGACATCGATAGCCACCGTGTCCAACTTCAGGGCCAAGGCTTCATACTGTTGGCCAATAGAAGACTGAATGCCAGCAATGGCGCCCATCACGTCTTGTAGTGTTAAGTCCGCCAACACAGCAGGATCGTCGACGACCTCCTCCCGGGTCCTAGGTGCACCACCAGGGGATCCTTTAGAAAGTGTATAGCGATCCATGACGTTCGTCTGGGTAGAACCTCCACGGATGGTGGTCTTGACCTTCCGTTTCTCACCCTCAGGCTTGCCCGTCATGGTGAGTCGGGTGCCCCGAAGGGAGGCTTGGGATCTGGTCCAAATGGCTCCCTTAAATTCACACACGGGAACACAGGAGGCAAAGTTGAGCCAAGTGGAGACCACAGCCAAACAGTCGCCCGGTCGAAACTCAATGAGCTGGCATCGGGGCTCGTCCGATCAACAGACACACCGCATATATGAGGCAGTGCGCCAGAGAAACGAAACCGAAAGTGAAGAGAGGCTGTGGTCCGATCCCCGCGAGCCGTTGTTGTTAAATTACGACCCAGGCATTGCCACCACTCAAAGTCCAGGCTGCTCCATGGAGAAGGCCACAAAGTTCAAGACGGCAAAGCTCGGGGACCCTGCGTCCGATTTCGACCCTAAAACCTGCTAGTACATCAGCCGGTGTGTGTCTTCAATGATCTTCAATCAAATCAGGATAGTGTACAGGATAAATGCGGGAGGCAGCGAGGGTCCTCTGGAGCCCTGTGCTCACGCGGCCATCTCGGATGCGCGCGAAACTCCTCCCCTCCACCTTTATTTTCGATGACTGTGTCTTAATCCATGCTTTTCAGTGTGAGTGCCCAAAAAACAGAAAGCCAGTGTATGCTGATGAGAAACGTATCTCAGGTGAAAGGCATGTGCTTCAAAGTAGGAACTCACATGCTTGTAGTTACTTAAATTATAACAGTATTTGTGAGTCGTTCTCCACCTTTTCTGCATGACTTTGAAAGTCACTCCCATGCTCAGTCTGTTTAATACTCACACTGCTGGCCATATGGAATTATCTTAAGCTCTTGTCTTTTATCTCTTTACCTTTTCCTTAAATACTGCCCCTACTCTCCCACAGTAAAATCCCTTGGTCACACAAGCTGTTGAAGTAGTGAATACCACATGCCCTCAGAGAAAAATGACATTGTCAAGCTTGATCAGGAGGGTATCCCAATAATCTCACCTTACTAATGGCCAGTTCTACCTAAGACAGAGAAGAGAAAAATGCAGTAAAACTTCATTTGCAGGAGTATTTGGGAAACAATAAAATATTGAGCAGCAACCCCATCTACGCTCAAGTAGCACCAGCAGGTGGAAGCCTGTCTCGTACGAGGAGCTGTGGGTAGAGGCTTCTTGCGACCAAAAGTGCCAAAAGGAGAGAAATAAGCTGAAAAGATGTGCTGGGAGAGCAACTCATAATGTTTACAGGGGAGCCAACAATGCAATCGAGTGGAGAAGGAAACAGTCAGAGAGAATGGAGCAGAGAATCACTCTACTCAACTCAATTAAAATGTAACGATGCAATTATTAAATAGAGAATTGAAGATGTTATTTATCCCAGGTGTGATAATTCTGAAAACTGTACTGAAAGCATTGGTTGGTTAATCTTCTATTTTCCGTGACTGCATATACTACCCCATTGGTTTTAGTTTAGTATTTATTCTCTCTTCATGTTCAACTCTTTGAACGTGCTTACAAAAATCAAGATTGGAACCACAATACTAGATTTAGCCGATGCTGATCAATTAGGAAAATCCACATTTTCCCTGAATCATCTGCTGTATGAATAGAAAATGCCCTGAAAATGCCAGTTGTGTGTGCAGTTTCCAATTGGACTAGATACATGTTGTGTTCAGAAGAGTAAGATTTCAGACTCATGAGGGTGGATTATTCCATAGTACTGGTGAATAATGTCACAATGTCAGATCGATAATAGAGTCATTCAAATTTGATCAACCAATCCCTTTTCTGAGCATTCAGTAAACATACTCCAAGGCAAGTGAAAATTAAAGCTCCATTTCTGCTCTACTTGACTCAGCACTATTTTTAGGTTGCCGTTCATGGTGAGTGGTTCCTATCAGGATGCCATAATGAAAAGGATCCTGACTTTCCAGAGAAGATAACGTAAAACGACTTATTCAAAGGATTAAAATTGAGGTGAATGACCAATTGAATTGGTTGGCGCCTATGTTTATTTGTTCCCTAGTAGAAGTAGATTTAGCTAGGAAATGGTCTGGATCTTACTCAGGAAGGCTTCTATTTATGTAATTAGATTTTGTGAACACAGGGATGCTCAAAGAAACAGGAGGCAACAGGTTTCTCAAAGGCTAGCCTGTCTGCGCCAGAAACCTGGCTCTTTGTCCAGCGACCTCCTACAGAAATTCTTTCCTAACTTTCAGTTGCTCTGACCACTTGGCCCGTTAACCTGCTACTACCACACAGTCAATCTACTTAAGGATGCTGCTAGCTTACGCACTGTGACTTTTCGTTGAGGGCAGACACATGCTCCCAAGGCCTTTTTACCCATCCAGAAAAGTAATTTCCTGTTTTATAGCATTAGCTGCAGATCTTTCGATAACTATAAACTTGCGGTACTTGACTTTATCTCCACCTACTGACCCAACACCGTTTTAGTGATTGAAACTAGGTTAAATGAGTCCTCCATGCCAGATATTGTACTTGAAATCCCAGAAGACAATCCTCTTCTTAGATTAGATCGCCCTAACCAGCGCAGTAGTGGCCTGGCTATTATTGTTAAATCTCAGGTTAACTATGATATTTCTGAATTGGTCATTCTGTTAAGCAAATGTGAATGCTTGATTTTTTTCGCTGAAACTATTTCCCACTTTCATTCTCACAGGAGCACTTACTTACCCCTACCTCCTACCCCCCCGCCAGATCATAATTGCACCCCAAGATCCTAGTTTGCCAATTTTTACCATCATCATTGATTTAAACTTCCATTTAGACATCTCTAATTGTCAAGACGCTATGGTTTTCTCTGACAATCTGGCAGCTATTCAGCTTTCCCAGGTAGGTAAGTCTACCACTCATAAAGCTCGTCATATTCTGGACCCAATCTTTATGGATTTGCATGATTTCGCTGTTAACCTACCTCTGCCCCTTATCTGGTCAGACCTTCATTAGACACCTCCTTTGTCCTTAGGGGGTAATGCTATTTGCTCTTATCACTTGTTTGAAACTCTCACCTGCAAGGTTCTGTGCGTCCCTTTGTAATTCTGTCCCTACTCTGCTGTCCATCATCCCTCAGACTAACAACACTGTAAATCACTGGATCTCCACCTCACTTGACTCGGGCGTCCCTCTATCTATGCTTGCCAATCAGAAATCTAAACCCTGTTCACCTTAGTTCAACAGCCATTGAACACCCTTGAAAGAATGTGTAAAGCAAGTGAATGTTCTTGGAGAAAGCACTATCAGCCTGATTCATGTACATGCCGTTTTGCGTGGCCCTAATAGCGAATCATAGCGACTCGCTATTGAGGACACGCAAAACGGCATTCATGTAGGAATTGCTAATAAAATAGCGATTCCTACATGTTCTTTATTTGCGAGTAGCAAATTGCTACTCGCAAAAACTCCCCATTCTTTCCTATGGGCCAAGAGGCCCATAGGAATGAATGGGGAGTATCCCTTATTTGCGAGTAGCAATTTGCTACTCGCAAATAAGATAGCGATTTTAAGGGTGCCAGGGGTGTCCAAAGGACGCCCTGTAGCACCCCTAAAATGCACATTTGAACAGGTGTTGCGCACACACATGTCCAAAGGACATGTGTGTGTGCAACATGCAACTTAGAAAAATGCTTTTAAAAGCATTTTTCTGAGTTTTTGCTATATACCGACAGGTCTGACCTCTCGGTAAATAGCGGCCCCAAAAGTTCAAAATCGCAATTTCTTGATGTGTCTTGAATAGCATTTGAGGAATCTCTATTAGAGATTCCTTAAATGCCATTCCTCGCAAATAGGCGAATTCTTAAATAGCGATTTTTGCATTTGGGATTGTGAATACCAAATGGAAAAATCGCACTCGCAAAGGGCCAGATTCTCAGAATCTGGCCCTTTTGCGAGCGCTATTGCCTACATGAATCAGGCTGTATGACCTTAGCAGTACATTGACGTTTATTTTTGAAGAGGACGTCGAGTTGTATCAGAAAACCATTAGGTCTGCCTGCTCTGATTTCTATGTAGCTAATATCAAGGCAGCTTCAAATGTCTCCAAAGAAATATTCTCCATAGCCAAATTGCTATTTCACCCAAAAGCCAGAACTCCCACCATCCCAGCGTCAGAGAGTATGTGCAATCACCTAGTATCCCTTTTCTCTAAACTTGTAAAACTTGTGCAACTTTCCCAATGCTGCCATCTGCCTTGACTGACTCAATCCCTTTGGTTCCTCTTTAGCAGCTGCCTTATCAAGGCAGAATCCTGAGCTAGCCCTACTAGTTCAGTCAAAGCTTGCTCTTCATGTGATTCTGCCCCTCCCTATGCACTAGCCTTAGCCATTTATTCCGCAGTAGGTAAGATTATTAACCTTTCTGTTGATTTGGCATCTGTTTCTTGGAATGAAACATGCATTAGTAGTAGTTCCACTTCTCAACAAGCCTTATTTAGACCTCTTGGTAACAAAAAAAACTATTGGTCCATTTCTCTGCTCCCCCTTCCACCTACAATTGTTTATAAAGAGGTAAACAGACAACTTTCACACTATTTAGAATCCCACAAGCTTTTAGATACCTGTGAGTCAAGTTTTTATCCAATGCATAGAACCTAGTCCTCCTCACTTCTTGTGGTCACAGCGGACATGCACTATTCTTTTGGATCTCACAGTGGCATTCACACCTGTGTCTCATGTAAAAAAGATATTTTTATTGTTTTTCTCCAACAACCTGTACATCCAACATTTGTTGTTACATCATTATTAATGGGGGCTCCATTCCTTATGCATATACATTATTTTGTATCAATTATCTGTTCTAAACCATACACCTGAGCCCTTATTTATTTTCCATTCACATGCTTGTTTCTAATTATTATTGCTCTCAGTGTATATGATGCACTTGACAGTCCTTTCAATTCCAACCCATGTACCATTTTTCCGATGGATCAATGCGCCCATCCAATTTTTAAGTCTGCAATAGTGTCCCCTGGACTGCTTGGATCCCCACTACTGCTCTTCAACCCGGGGCAGATCTACCTGCATATCATGCGAATCTCAATCTGACTCCGGCTCAGGTACCAGCAGCAGCGCAACCAGAGCCTCCCACGCTTTTGCAATTTCGAGTGCCTTATCGTTGTTGGAGCGCCTAGCCTGCTGGAACCGAACCATACTCTCACTGGCAGTCCATTTGGCAAACTCCGCCTTCCAGCGCTCAATGTTGGGTCCCTGCCTGGCTTTCCAATGCTTTGTTAATTCCCTTTTGGCTAGCAACAACCCCAGGTCCAAGAACTTACTCGTCACCTTTGTCTTAGCTGTCTGAGGAAACCAATGTAATATACATTCACCCAGGGCTGGGTCTATCTGCCTATCTGTTACCCCACATAATATATCAACTACTTCCTCCCAATACGTTCCCAACTGCGGGCAACTCCACATCATATGAATAAATTCCGCCTTGTCTGAATTGCAGCGTTGGCACTGGGCTGTGTTCACATTAAAATACTTATTTATCTGCGCCGGGGTTAAGTACGCCCTGTGCAACACATAAAAGTGAACAAACTGGAACCTAGCATTTCGCGTGCTCTTCCATGCTTCATCCACTATTTTAGACCACGTCGAGTCCGGAATCTCCCTACCGAGCTCTGCCGCCCATTTCCGTTGCAATGGGCTCAATGGCTACATCTCCTCATCCACCATTCGCTTGTATCAGCACCTTATTGCTTTGTGGGTCCCCGCTGCCATCACAACATATTGGCATGTTAAGGGTGTTTGCGACTCCGATAACCCTCCTCCCCAGTGGCGTTTGATTACCGATATAAGGGCTGAATGCAATAAGAAGTCGCCCCTGGGCAGGCCATACCTATCTTGCAGTGTCTGATAAGGCAAGAGAGCACCCTCCTCATATAAGTCCCCCATCACTTGCAATCGCTGCTCCTCCCACGCACATTTTCACACCTGACCATGGGCTGGGAGCGACCTTTTTTATGCATTCCGCAGACCACAAAGGGAACAGTTTTGCATGTGATGATAATTTACATACTTTATTTAGGCATTCCCCAAGCCATACTCATATGCCTACAGGTTGTCCATAACACTGCAGACAATGTTCCCAGGTGCCACTCTATCTCTACACACTTAAAAACTTTGCACTCTCCCCCAATAGCCAAGAGGACAAAATGTAAGGCTCTCTGCTTCACCTATCATGCTCTTATCTTGCCAAGGCTTAAACAATTTGTATGCTTCCACAGTCCGACCTACACCCTCTGCTCTAGCAACCTCCATCTTGCTGCTATTCCACGAATTTAGCTTGCCAGACAAGGTGACCACTTTTTCCAATATTGTCTCAAAACCTGAAACGGCTTAGTTCTGTACATTGGATGACGTTGATCGGAGGCAGTATTTCAAAAACAACTAAAAACCTGTCGATTTTAGCTGCTATCCCTTTATGACCGCTTTGGACGGAGTCATGGCACATAGTTCTGGGGCGTCTATGCGCTTTGCAAAATATAAACATAAAATGTCAATTTCAATGGACTATTTCAGTCTTGAAGAAAACGGAATGGCTATAATTCTGTACAACACTAAATCAAACATTTATGCTTCACTTTGGGCTATTACAGAAATAAAAGATGTCTCACCGGTACAAATTTCCCAAAACATTCAGAAAGAAAAGGACACTAGAGCAGTCTAATCATAATCGTTAATTGCACCATAGACAATGAATAGTAGGAAATCCCAAATTCAGTATTTTAACTTTTATAGGAGTAAATAAGCAGACAGTTTCAGGCTAATGTTAACTCAGAAGCATCATCTTTTTTTTTCTCTAAATCCTGCAGACGTCATTCTTTCACGAGTGTCATCTGTCACCTGAATGTTGTGGTAGGCATGGTGCCAGTCATTGTTGCTCTTATTCCTGGTACCTTATTACACTGTACTGGAACTCTCAGCTCTTGATCTGGTTGCATAGGAGTCAAGAGGTTCAGTCTCAGCACCTACCAGTTAAGCATCTACCGCCTGAATCTACCCACTATGAGTGATCCTGGGAAATGTTCCACCTTTCCCATTAGGAATCAAAGAGGACTTTTACCAGTGAAAGAATAAAGGGGCATATTATCAAGGGGGTTTATCTCCGCTTTTTTGGCTTTAAAAGCCAAGAAAGCGGAGATAAAATTATCTCCCTATTACCTAGCTGTCGCTAACACCAGTTAGCGACAGCTAGTAGGAGATAGCGACCATCTTGGGCCCCACTTTGCATGTCAGTGATATTTATCACTAATGGCATGCAAAGTGGGCGTGCCAAGATGTTAGTGACTGGAAACAGTCGCTAACATCGCGATCTCCTATTACCAACTTTTGAAGATATTCGCGCTAAGCGCGAATATCTCCAAAAGCTAACACCTGCCCTGAGCAGTTCTTAGCCATGTTATCCAATGGGAGGTGGATAACATGGCTAAGAGCATTAGCTCGGTAATGCATGAATATCGCTGACTTTTCAGCGATATTCATGCATTGCGGCCATTTTTTATCGCATTTGCGATAAACCTTGATAATACCAAGGTTTATCTGCGATAAAAATCGCCGCAGCTCAGCGGTACATTTTTGTCTCTAACCAAGCAATAGCGATAATTATCGCTATTGCTTGGTAATATGCCCCAAAGTACTTCATTGGCTATCAAACAATACTATTGTGGGCTCTAGGGTGGCACAAAATATCATAATGGTGCGTAGAGTTAGTTGGATAGGTAGCTCTCAGAAAATTGGCAAGGGTGATTGTGTTATCGTGAATTTTAATAGACCACATCATGCTGAAAGAATCTTATTCAGAGACCCATATTCTGTTCCTTTTAGTTATGGGTCCCCTGTCAAGGCCCTACCGTTAGGCTTTTTTTTACAAAGTAGATAAATCATGGTATATTTGTAGGAGTAGCAACATGGATGCCCCCCCACTAGATGGTTGGTCACAAAGTTTTCCCATTGCATATTCACAATTGCCCACCCCAGTAGCACTTAGCCAAAATCAGTCAGGTTTCCAGTATACGGCCCCCCTCTCTAGAGCTATATAATAGATTTTCCTCATTAACCAGGCTGGAGGACTGTGATTGACTTAAGAGCCCCCTAGTGTATGCCGCAGAGCCAAAACACCCAGAGCTTGACCCGATAGCGCAAAGTGAGGGGGTTCAAGGTGTAGTCGAGAACAATGTTTTATCGTGGAACATTGCAGGTTTGGCCAATAAGTTTCAGGATCCCATCTGGGTGCAGTTTGTGAAACAATTCACGGTGATATGTTTACAAGAGAAGTGGTTGCTGGACTGCAGCCTATTCCTGGAGTGATTCAAGGCTTTTTTTGTTCAGCTTCCCCATCGGCAGGTGGCAGAGCCAAGGGTAGTTTAGTTATTTATATCTCCTTGGCAATGGACTGCCAGATCCAGATTTTACCATCATCAAGTGCAGGTCTATAGGCTCTGATATTAAAACGGGGGGCTGTTAGTCTGGGCCTGATACATTTCTACAACGCGGTGATTTGCCCCCAGTGCGTTTGTAACATTACTTTGCTGGGCTCATATATAAGGCAGTCCTGTAGATCTATATCACATAACCTTGTGGTGCTGGGGGACTTTAACATTCATCCATGTGGAGACCCTAGGACCACTAGTACTGCTAATGTAGGTTGCCCCCAGAGGAGGGGGTTCCATTTTGAACACCTGACCCAGGGGGAATTACTGAACAACATATTAAAGGAATTTGACATGATGGCACTAATGTCTTTATTTGACCCACATAGCAAAGCTCTTGTCCCCTCTTTAAAAGTGAGAGGCAATGGTTCAGTTATAGACTATATTTTAATATATCTTACAGTCTTTATTTTGCGGGTTTACCATCTTGGAAAGTGTCTATAGCGATCATAATCCGCTTTGTGTCCAATTGCATGGTCCCCTGTTATGTAGAAACACAAGGGTGGAAACAAAGGGTACGCTAAGACCAACGGATGGTAGGTGACGGCTTAAATGGACCCAGATCTCCCTAGAGGTTTTTTACCGTGAAGCAAGAGAATCGTGTGCTGTTGAACTAGGCCTTTGTACCACCACAGGTACTCTTCCGGAGGATATTCTTAGCGCTTTTAACACTATCTCCACTAAAGTTGGGGAGCTCTTGAGTGACCCAGCAGGTAAAGTAGTCAATCCCTCTCCTAGATGGTTTGACTCACTTTGTTCCCAGGCGACGAGGAAACTAAGGGAGGCCCGGAAGGCTATCCCAAGAAATCAAATCCTGGTTCGAGCCTGTTGCAAAGAGTATAAACTGTCACTGGTTAAACGGAAGGGTGCTCTGAAGGAAGAGGCATGGAGGGAGCTGTTAGAGTCAAGCACCCTCAGGAATAGCTCCAGGTTCTGGAGCATAGTTAATAGACCGCTTTTTGAGCTCGAAGTAGGAGGGCAACTGGGATCCCACATACTGAGGATGAATGGGTGCTTCATTTTAAAACTATGTTTGAAAGCCTAACGGAGCAAACCCATCAGATAGGCGGTGTTATGGATGACCCTGTAGTGGTTTTTGAGCAGAGTGAGGTGGAGGCAGGTATTGCTGGGTTAACCAGCTACAAAGCTCCTGACCCAGACGGCATCCCCCGGACCTCTATAAGTCAGATCCATCTTTTTGGGTGCCAGTTCTTTAGGAGGTGTTCAATGCAGCAGCCAGGGATGGCTGTCCTGAGTCTTGGGCCACCTCAACAATCATAACTGTTTTCAAGAAGGGGCACCACAATAGCACTTTTTGCTATAGGTTGATCTCTCTCCTTGATTCAGTGGTAAAGGTTGTGGGCCGCATATTACTAGAATGATCATCCACCTGGGCTGAGGAGCATAAGATATTTCCGGATATCCAATATGGATCCCCCCGAGCCGGTCAATCGTGGCAATGCCTCAACGTATCCATGGTACTTAGTAAGTGTATGATCGCTCGCTCCTGAACCATCTACCTGGCCTTCATGGACCTATCGTCCGCTTTTGATTGTGTCAACCGGGTTAAACTGTGGCAGTCCATGAGGGCTATGGGGGTAGAGAGTAAAATCGTTAACTTTCTTGAGGACTTGCACAGTGCCACAAAGGCCAATGTTAGATTCTCCCAGGATCTTCGTGTCTCTAAGAATTTCGACATCAGGAGGGGTGTACGGCAAGGCTGTATTCTGGCTCCATTTTTGTTCAACCTTTATATTAATGATTTGGACAGAGTATTAATAGATACAGGGGAAGATTACCCGCATGTAGGGCGTTGGGGGCTTCCCGTCCTACTATATGCGGATGATGCTGTTCTCTCAGCTAGAACTGACAGGGGTCTCCAATCTTTGTTAGACGCCTTTTTTGCTTTTATTTCGGATCGTGATCTATCAATTATTAACTCAAAATCTTACATAATGCAGGCGGCCCCAAAAAAGTTTTCAATTTAAAGTAGGTCCCAAAATGACTGTTTTCTCATATTTGGGGGTTTTAATGGATGATCAATTAAAATATGGGCCACTACTTCGGAGGAAAGAGGGGGACCTGCTTGGGTAAATGCTGCTATCTTTAACTTTGCCGCTAAAATAGGTAAGGGTGCAATTGCAGCTATGCTGAAAGTTTATCAGGCAAAAAGCGTAGCTACAGCCTGCTACAGTAGTGAAATTTGGGGGCAAACCGCCACTGATGCACTGCAGGTAGTGGAGAATACTTTTCTGAAGCGCATGTTGGGCGCCCCGAGCAGTCTGTTGAACCTGGTGGCCCATGAGGAATTGGGGGTGCCCTATTTAAGTTATTTCCTGGCTCTGCGCCCTCTTATGTTCTGGCTTAATTGCTGGTTGAACAAAGACTTAGCTCTCAGCCTCCTGATCTTAAACAAATGCATGAATCTTGATAACATGTCCCGTATACCGTGGCTTAAATATATTAAAGCAAATTTTGAAGAATCTATTGTAAAAAAGGATGTGGAGTTTGTTAGGGAAGCCTTCAGTAGCTTAAGGAAATTAGAAAGAGATGAGCGAGTAGTGCGAAAACAAAGTGTCCGCAAATCTATAATGTTAAAAACAAATCCATCTGCTGAGCCATATCTCCTGGGGTCTCTATCAACTTATGAGCGGTTTTTATTGTCCAGGTTTCGCCTGGACCTTTTTCACCTCCTGCTTGCTGTTCCAAAAGGGTGCAGTAGAGGTCATGTGTTAGCACCCTGCAGCTCGAAGGTGAGTCTCCGCAGGACCTGCTACATTTTATGTTCTTTTGCAAATTTTATGCGGTACCCCAGAGATATTTTTATTCCCTCTAATAATGAAGTTGAATTTTAATCCAGTTCGTCCAGCGCTCTTGTACCTGCAATTATTGAAGGCTGATTGTATTCTTTTTATTGTTGGCTATTTGAAATCCCTGGTGAGAACCAGGACCTGCCTGGATAACTAGTTACTCACATGTGGATTAAACCCGGTGAACAGATTCATGATGGCTAGGCTATCTGTGTAGGTTAGTGAAAATTTAAGGGGTGTTCATTTTATCATCAACTTGTACACTTCATTGTTAGAGTGTCAATTGGGTATCAGTCCAATGGTTTCCCATTTTAAGTGCTATGGTATTGTACATGGATTGTAATGTAATTGTATCATGTTTTTAATGAAATTTGGATGTGTTGTAACTTTTAAGGTTTTCGCATATGTGAAATCGAATA
This sequence comes from Lissotriton helveticus, assembly GCF_964261635.1. NCBI lineage: Eukaryota > Metazoa > Chordata > Amphibia > Caudata > Salamandridae > Lissotriton > Lissotriton helveticus. Next base: position 876,601,675 of record NC_136071.1, on the reverse strand, counting down.
AAGTTTATTTGATTTGATTTGATCTGGTTGGTACTTTGAGCAAGACCCAGAGCCATAGGTGCTGTACCACCCATCAGTTGTGGCCCAGCAGGAACCAGTGGTGGGGGAGTGAGGGCGGGTGAGGGGGGGGGGGATTTTGACTGACGATGTCGAGGGAAAATAAATAAATAATACATTTTCCCTCATCATCGTCCATCAAAATCCCCCCTCATCCAGCCCCACAGCCCACCGCTCTTACCTGCATGGGCCGCGGCTGCCACCTATCCCTACCTTTTTGTTCTGGTTTGAGTGCTTTAGCTTGTATAGGTGTTTTCCATAGCCAAATGTTGATGGGCTGTGTTTTTTAGTTTTTACCGCGATAGCATGATAGCCTCTAGGAATGACTGATCCGCTGGGATGGTAGTCCTGTTTAAATATGCTGTCTATTCATCTTGCAGCATGTGAACCTATCCCCCAGAGTTATAGGAGCTAGGGTGCTGGCAGGAGGGGATTAATGGTTTTGTGTCAGGTGCTTTTTCTTTTTTCTTTGGAGGTACATGAAGTAATAGAGGTTTCCCTCTGCTGAGGGCATGTCTATTAGTTTATCAATGTGTCTTTCTATTTCTAAAGCTTCATTGTGGTGTGCTCCTCCTTGATTCCATTATAGCTTCCTTAGTATCTGGTGAAGCAGAACGTATGACAACTTGGCTGCTTACTTGAAATGCTTGTTTAGGTTGGCTATGTTTTCTCCCTCTTTCTCTTCAGAGACTCGCAGTCTACAGTCTTGGAGGTCAAACTCAAACTCAATGGCCTAGTGTGCAGATCCAAAATTGCCTGCCCTGACGATGTGTTCAGCAGTTGCTGCAGGCATTTCTTTCTTTGGGAAATTAGTTTTAGAATGGAGTGTGGCAGTCTTTGGGTTGCAATATTCAAGATACATTGTCAGTAGTCATATGAATCTGGACCTAATTGATGGCTTGCGTCTAACGTTTTTATGGCCACATCAATGCCATAGTGGGCTGCTTGCTTAACAAGCTGAGGAAGTGAGATCTCCCAAACACTTCCCCTGCTGCAGGTCACCTGCCACATTTAGAGCACCGAGGCAGCAAATCAGAGAGCCCACATACTAATCAAATATATGGAATTGCAATCACCCCCTGAACAGGTTGTAGATATTTTTAACAAATGCACACTAGCTGACATGGAATGTTTCTTCCTGATGGTGGCTCTTGTATCTGTGTTATGGTTTTGCACATTCTTGCTCCAATGGTGCTATTCCTGACAGACTTCACTTTAGTTTCGTAGAATGTTACCCTTTCAGAAATGTGTGATCTCCTTGTCTTTTCAGTGGGAACCAGACAGGTCTGGATGTTGATGATAGCATGTAAGCTACTATTCACTCTTGATCTACAGTAGACAGAACAGGCTGCCCCCCGCCCCAGGTTGTCGCAGTGAGTGGCAATGTCATCAAAGCTGTTGCTCTGCCAGAGCCTCTGGCACCTCATTGGTGATGAAGCTGGTGAAAAATATTTTTAATTGAAGTGGGATTCCACTGTGTGAGCACCCATCTGGCAATCCACTGTACACTTCTATGTGTATTTGGTGTCCTGCTAGTAAATGCATAGAAATAGAGACTGAAGCTCAATGCTCAGTACACCTCTTGGATGAAATAAAAACTTCTAGTGGTTTGCAACTGGCAATTCTATCTATAAAGTAATCATTTGCTACTCACTGATTCTGCCAATTCTCAAAAAGGGCATTGCTTACTCAAGGAACCTTTCCAGAACCGAGTACCTTGATGTACCTTCTTATGGGCCTTTTTTCTCTAAGAAACACTCACTACTAATAAATGTGCCTTAAAGTCCAAAATTTTATTTTATGTGTTGTGTGCAGACAAAATTAAAAAGAAACTAGTATGGCTCATCAGTGCAAGAGCCAATAGTTTTCTTCAATGGTCCTCTTGATGCATGTGGTGCTAACCGAAGTAAGGGAAAATAGGTAGTTGGGTCTGCTATTGGTTATTGTTTTTCACAACTGTGAAGAAAGATATTAAATTGTCCAAAAGTGCAGGGGATTTGTTTGGTTGCCTACAACACTTGTGTATTCAGTCTATGAGAGACTTTCATATGGGTGTCATTTGCCTCAAAGAAGAGTGTTGCAGTGTCTCCAGAGGGTATGTAAAGATTTAAGGCAACATTGTCCTTTGTAGGTTGCCTTGTAGGTTTTTCCTATGAAATCTCCATCTTGGGTGATACATTTCATTATTGTTGTGGACACGCATTTACCAGAATCCTCTCAGAAGTAGTGAATCGTACGTGCAGCGGGAAAGGATCAGGAGGACATTCTTCCTTGAAGACAATAGTTATGACTTTCACCTGGAAAACGAATGGTACCTCTCAGACCAATTTAGAGCAGTATGATGGGTCACTTTTCCATCTCTACCTCTCCACATCTGAGGCAAACATCTACTATACACATACTTCAGAATCTACGGAGAAAGGGTCCAAATAGTTGAGTCTTCTTGAAGGTATGAAGCAACGTTATAAGTTCCAGCACGATTTGACTTTTGATGGTGTGAAGACCCTTGATCAATTGCAGCGTAACGTCATTTGTGGTTATGGACATCACATACATACAACTATAAAAAAAAAGACATTCTGTTATAAAAATACCTTTTTTGAAACCTATGTATTTTTGGAGACCAGTTTTGAGAGAAACACCATAGAGCCTTTGAGTACCTGAAACAGTTTCACAAGACCTTTAGAAGAACACCTTAAGAGAGTATGTTTTCTCTTCTTCATGAATTCTCCCTTGTGGTAGCGTTCACAGCATAAATCAACACCCAAACCAAGCCAATTCAAAGATTAGGCTTGCTTGTTCATCAAAATAAGTTAAGAGTGTTCTCTGCAACTTCAATAGGGGATCATTGCCTATGGCCAAACCGCCCCACCTTTGCCAATACGACCTTGTCTTAGAAAAAATGGCTAGCATCTTTCTCAGGCCACTATGTTGTGGAATTTCTGTTGTCATGGTTCCAGCACGATTTGACTTCTGATGGTGTGAAGACCCTTGATCAATTGCAGCGTAACGTCATTTGTGGTTATGCACATCACATACATAAAACTATAAAAAAAGACATTCTGTTATAAAAAATACCTTTTTTGAAACCTATGTATTTTTGGGGACCAACTTTGAGAGAAACACCATAGAGCCTTTGTTAGATTTGGGGGTCTCTGGTTGGCACAGGTATACACTTGTGACAAACAGGGACCCTCTTCTCTAGTCAGGGCAAGGGACTTACTCCTAAAAATAACCCCTGCTCACCCTCTAGGTAGTGTGGTGCGAGCAGACAAGGCTAATCTTCAGGGCGTTAGTAGTTAAGCATTTATGATCACACACAGCAATATAGTAATACCACAAACGGACACCAGGCGTAGTTATATAAAAATACGTATACTTTGTGTAAATATATATATATGCAGGCTTAAGACAAGACCAAAATAACGTTGTAGGATGAGGTCACAGTATTATAAGCAAGATCAGCGTTCTGGGTAACAAAAATGCGTAGTTCTTTATCTGGTATGGTTCGCACCTTTGGTCGTGTTCACCCGGTAGAAAAAAAATGTCTAAGCAGTAGCACTGGCCCGGCGGATGCTCTGGTCTGAGGCGGATGCTGCGGGGGTGGCGGGGGTGCGAGGCGTACTACCGTACCTTCTTGGGTGGTCCGGCTCGGACGAGGCTTTAGCAGGAGGCGAAGGCAGTCCGGAGGTGTCGGGGTCCCTGTTGATGCGGCTCCAGTTCAGTGCATCGGTTCCAGCCAGGTGGTGTAGTGTAGTTCCTATTATCCCAATAGGCTCTGCGCATTGGAATAATACCTTCAATAGTATAGGCCTAGACCAGACGTTAACTAGGTCTACTACTGTCGATATTAGACTTAAAGTTTTGGGTTTGCCAGCTAGCTCAGAGTTCACTAGAAACTTTCTCGAATGTTCAGGAAGGAATTAACTTCCCTGATTAGACAAGAAGGGATTTAGTTTCTGACAACCATAGAACATGACAACTTTGCTCTCCCCTAATCAAGAGTATATCTCGAGAGTCGTGTGAACAAAAGGCAATTTATTTTACTCAGTCAGTACGTGCATTCTTAGTCTCATCAGATTGTAGAGAAAAGGAAGAGACGGGCGTGTTCAATAAAAGATGTTATTTATTGATCAGTCTCTTTTCTCGTACAAGAGAAATGGATCGATATTATTGCAATACTTATTGTTAAGTAAAGTGCATACATTAGAAGCAGAAGTATAAAATAATACTGTAAAAACATTGATATGGTTTCTAAGCCATATGAAGGTTTAAAATGAATAAAATATATTACATACACATATACATTTGACTAAACGTACTCAACTGGTGTTTCTAGATACGCCTACCCCGTGTACCTGACCTAAGCCTAATACGTGGGCGGGAATAGAAAGTTACAGTTTAAGTTAAGTTTGTTTTTACCAAGTGACTGACTAAAGAATTCTCTGCGAGGGGATATTCAGTTCTGTACCTGGAAGTTAGGATGAATGAGGGATGGTATCTCTCGTCTCTGGTCTCGATATTCCAGGCTGCCTGCGAGGGCTACCCGGAAACGCCGGAGCTGGATTTCTCGGCAGGAGAAATAGGCAGCTGCTCGATTTCAGCGCGTCAAGAAGGCGGGGCTGCGCCAGCGGGGTCTGCTCTGCTCTGGGCTTCGGCAAGTCTTGCTGCTCCGTCCTCGTCACCACCGCGTGTGTTTGCATAGGGCAATATCGGTAATATTTATACCTTTAAGGTGCCGAGATTGACGTAAGGATGGACATAGATACGTCAATAAGGATGTCATACTACCAGGTCGTTAGCACATTCTTTTGCTGAAGTTCTCGGTGAAATCAAAACAATGGCCGCAGGGTTTTTCCCAGGTCTGTCATAGGTTTGATTTGTTATGAGAACTCCGTATGCCTTATCAGGGGCAGGAGGAATATCGCTTGTCTAATTAGATGGCAAGCGTTATGACCTAATCAGATAACACGTTCCTGTGCCGTAGTGAGGCTTTATCAGATAACGGTTCCTGCATCATGGGGGTTTTCTGCCTCATGGGCTGACTGCTAGTTAACTTGTTAGCTTGCTAACCAGAATAGGGTCAGGAATAGGGGGATCGATACAGAACCTATAGGAATACATCACACCCACTCCACGCTAACTATGGTCATATTTACTAATCTATGCATAGTACAACATACTGTAGAGTATTGTGTATACCTTACCACCCCAAAATACATAAATGCATTTTGAAATTATCAAATATACGGAAAAAATGCAGTTATATGTATAGTATGCACTCAAGCTGTAGAACAATGCTAAAGTAAGCACGCATTTGTATACATTATTGCTATTTGGTATATGAAAATTTACACATGAAATGGCTCTTAATACAGAAAAAAGGTTCGAGACCATTTCATCACAGAATAAAATATTCATGAACATGCCAGCGGGCAGCTAAAGTCTATAAGCTATCTAAATTTAGAAATCTTAGTTCTCCAAGAATAGTTCTTACTTTAAGCAGAAGATAGTGTCCCGAAAAATATGCAAAAATATGTTGGGGCTGCTGAAAATATTGCTGTCCGTGAACTGGAGGGAATATTGTTCATGTGACTTTATTATTAAAGTTGAAGGCCAAATTCAGGGAACGCCGTGTACGAGTTTGTTCAAAAGTCTCTATTTCTGCTCTGGTGAGAACATCATATCATTTAGGCTTTCGAAAAAGTTGTCAACAGCTTCCTGGGAGAGTTCCACTAACTCGGAAATAGGTGTAACCATGCATTCGTGCGCATGATTGTCTCCATTGACATTCTGATTTGGATTGCTGACAGAAGGTCGTACCTGATCGATGCTGCTTTCATCTTGTACTTCACCACCCCTTAATCGTAGTGGTGAAGCTTCCACGAATGCCGTCATCAGGATTGGTAGCCCTTGAGGGCAGCACAAAGCGTGAGCCTTGATTGGACTCAACAATGTTTCTGCATCCATTGGCGCATCCGATTGTAGCGTCAGACAGGTGTCTAACACGCATTCTTCTCCGCATAGCAGGCACCTTAATACAGGTAAAACACATCGTTGCCACATTGGTCGAAATGATAGAAACCAAGTCATGTTCAGGTCTCTAAGCCGGGATAGTCCCAGGATTTTTGATATCCGGTCCCGGTATCCAATGGCTAGGATTGTTTCTTCACTTGTCGCAGGTGTTCTGTCTGTGACATGGTTTGCCATAACGAAATATAAGGACAAGGAATAGGATTCCTGCAATCAGTCCTAGAATGAGGGGAAGTCCGCCAAAAATCGAATGGACGAAATCTGGAAAAATACCCAGTATGGCTTTGAATGGTGTTAATGCCATCGAAAATACTGTCTTAAATACTTTTGAGACACCGCTGGTATCAGAAATATTTAAGATTTCATTCAGGATTTCTGCGAAATGTATGGGGGAATTAGTTGATAACAATGAATGTATCTCTGCAGTCGTCCTTGCGACTTGGAGATCATACGTTTCTTTTGATGACGTGAGCCTTGTCGGCGTCTGAAGAAGCACTGTTTTCATTCTGCTTAAAGTATCTATTCGAATAGAAGTAATTTTCAAGTTGGGCCATGCCCTTGCCTCCCTGTCTGGAAAGGAGCTGGGGAACAATGAGTGTCCACAGCACTTGACCTTCGCAGTCGTAGTTACGAGATAAGGAGTCCCGGGCATAAGACTACAACATCTGCGATCTACAATTAGAATGTAACTCCCATTATAGAGTCTTTGAAAGAATGGTTCTATCTCAGTTGCAGGTGCGCCTTGCTGGTGACATGAAAGGTTATTTGAGTTCCCTTCACAGGCTCCATGCAAACTAATTCCGTTACACAGAAGTGTACCGCTTAGTGACATTGCACAATTATTGCCACTAAGAAACACTTTCTGTCCTTTATTACTGACACATGCATGTGAATAGGGCAGGTTCCATGTTGTTTTTATGTACCCTTTTCCCAATTTTTCGTACATGCCAGCCTGTATATATTTTTGGCAGTATTGAAACCTGAAGGTTGATATTGGAATATTTATTATTCCATGTATTATCCATTCACTGACAGGTCGTTCTGACATTGTCACTGGTAATCTCTCAAGTTTCTCAATGCTCAGGATTGTATAATCAGCTCCCTTTTGGGCCATACTGATTTGTCTATCAGTAAGGTTAAAGATATAGAATAGTGACGTTGTGTTGATTAAACGCCAAGGCACATAGCCTGAACGCAGATTTTGTAACGTCCAGCCAAGCTGTACAATAGAACGCAATTGGGACTGACCGTGTTGTAATAACAGTAAGTCTTGCGATAATATGTCGATTGCTGAAGACACAATGCTGTCCAAAGAAAAAATTCTGGAGGACAGAGTCATTAACCCATTTTCCACTACAGAAAGTGATTTTTCCAAATTAATACGGTCAATTTCTAGTATTCTCTCTGCTGTTTCAATTTGAGTAACCTTCCAGGCCTCATTGTATGCTGCATATACAGAGGCTGCTATGAAACGCTTTTGACGCTGTTTGCGTGGTCCCATAGTGAAATCACGCAAGTCAGCACCATCAGTAAGTAAAGTTAGGTGTTGCTTAATTTCTGCCAGTGTGGAAGTTTGTAGCCATTGAAGGCATAATTTGCCCACACTGTAGGTGGTTATTATCCCTGGGTGATGTCTTTGAGGATATCTAGGGTCTGGCCTGGTCATTTTGAACCCCTGTGTTTTGTTCAGGAATCTGTCTTGACAGTTATTAGTATCTGTGGGCCAGATCAACCACTGTTTCCAATCTGGATGTGTTCTATTTTGGTTTAATACAAAGTTTACGTCTATCTCTTCTTCTGTAGAACTATTGCTGTTCATTGTTGGTTTTGGAATAGACGGTTTATTTAAGTCTTTGATTTTGGCTAGGCCAAGACAGGTGGTTTGTTGAACAGTGTCATTTAAAAATAAAATTTGTTCTGGGATCATGCAGGCTCTAAACAAAGATTCTATACCCTGTACTTGCCATTCTTTTGTGCCCCAAACACTTTTCAATTCAACATTTTTGTCCCAATAATCAAAACCAAAAGTATTCATTTGTTCAAAGAATGAGTCCGAATATATCAATTTAGTGTTTGTTATCATGGTCTTCATCCCTGTCTCATTTGACAATTTGAAATAAAATGTTTCAGCATTACTTATGTTAAAACCTGAAAAGTATGAATATTTGTCGTAAACGGTTCTTGAGCTTCCTCTTGGAGGTGTTGCACAATGTTCCCATTGATTATAATTTAAAACATTTCTAGGTTGTGCAGATCTATGTAGAAAATGGTTACCATAGTGGTTATAACGGTACATACTATCATAATTTGTAGAACACTACAAATAATCATGTTTGGTAAATTTAGCAGACATTACTAAGTCAGACATCATATTATTAATGCTTTCGAAGTCCCAATCATCAGCAAATGAGCTCGGTTTTACAAAGTCACTCAAAGAGATCTTAATTTGGTGTGGATATTTCAGGATTTCAACCGGACCATAAATTTCGTAGTCTGTGTTGTCCCATGCTACCCCACCCGGTATAGGATTGGCTGTGAAGTTGGCTGAAGAAAGTTCTCTTTTCTCGAGGTGTGAAGATGTGTGTGGTTTGAGGATCAAGTTGATTTTCTGACTTGCTGTGTCCATTTTAGCATATTTTCCCTCAATGAAGCGTCCCAATGTTAGTATCATGATGAGCCAAAGTATGAGGATAAATGCACCAAAACCCACCCAAAATTCGATCCATGGAGAAATCAGATATGTTTCTTTCAGTTGTTTCAAAAGTTCTTTAGCTTTATCTTTAAAGGTTTTTGATGATGGCTGTGTCTTTGATTCAGTGAAGCCTTCAGAGGAATCATCGAAGTTTATGAAGTAGCCGGATGCAGTTCTGTCAATAGTTCCAATTGCTTCAGGATTAATGTTTCTTGCATTATCATTTGGTACTTCATTATAGATTGGTGTGTCTCTGCTAAATGTTTTTATTTGGGTTTTCAGAGGTCTAAGTTCTATTGCATTGTTGCATAGTCCTTGTTGTTCTTCTGTAGGTGTTTCGAAAGTGATTAACCTCTTTGTTAGAACCTCTGTACTGGTAGCAAACCTTGGTGTTCTGCTACTTATTGGGAGTCCACTTGGCCTACTATTTGTTATCGGCCACATGATTGTGGTTTTACCAGGTCGATGGATACAACTCGGTTCTCCTTTTTACCAGCAAGTGGCGGTAGTACAACTGATCTTGTCCCGTTGACAGACAAGACAGGAACTGCTTTTCTGTAAGAAGGCCCAAATTCCTTCTTTACCGCGATCTTTTCTCTGACTAGATCCCCGACTTTTGGAATCCAGACAGGTCTTGCTGGGACAGGTGGTGGTTCTTCAGTGGTTGTTGGCTGCTGTTTCAACTTTATGTTGCTCAGGTCTTTTCTTGTTTCATTTAAGTCCTGCAAAATAGCCAAACGATCTTTGATATCAAAGCTTTTTTCCTTCACCACTGAAGTTTGACTGTCAAGGTCAGAGATCAACATCCTAGTTCCATATAATAATTCGTACGGACTGAATCCCTTCAGAGAATTTCTTGGCAAGTTATTTAGACTACGTTGGACACTTATTAGATGTTTGACCCACCCAGCTCCCGAACCTAATACCTTTGCCGTTATAGATTGCTTTATGTCACGGTTTTTTCTTTCAACAATTCCGTTCCCCTCAGGGTGAAATGGACAAGAGTACCGCAATGTCACGCCCATGCTGACCATGGCCTCCTTATAAGCTCTAGAGCTAAAAGCAGGACCGTGGTCTGAATGCAGCATGCCAATTGCGTATGTGCCGATAAAGACTCGCAAATCTTTTATAACAGTTCTGGCGTCAGCCGTTCGCTGGGGCCACATCCATATGAATCTCGTGCATGAGTCCACTGCAACCAAGATATATTTATAGTTACCATCCCTTTGTAAGGGACCACAGTGGTCTAGGTAAACACAGGCTAATGGTTTATCCGAGATTAGAAGGGGCGTCTGCGCTGGACGTCTCACCGTTGATACTTTCATTTTTTGACATATTTCACATTCTAAGACATAATTCCTTGTTTGTCTTCTCATTTGTGGCCACCAGTATCTCTGTTTTAATAATGATACTGTGGCTGAGACGCCAGCATGTATAGAAGCAAGCCCTTCGTGTGCCGCTGTTATAAGTCCTAACCTATGTTCCATGTTTGGAATTGCCCTATCCCCCACTCCAGGGATTCGAGCAAAAGGAACATTGTTTGTATCAGTTATGTATGAGTATTTTACAGGAAAGCCTTTCGGGAGTGTTTCTATCGAATCCTTTTCTGTAGCGCTGACAGCTTGTAATATTTCGCTGTCTATTTTTGTTTTTGACCGGGTGATGGCAGCTACGGAAGCCGTTTGCACAGCTCCCTTCGCGGCCTCATCAGCCAATGAATTCCCTGCAACGTGAACGCCATCACGTTGATGACTCAGTGTATGTATCACGTGAGTCTTTGGTAGTTCTTTTTGTAAAAGAACTACTTGTTCCCAGAGCATTTTATGCTTGATTGTGCCACCTTTCTGAAGCCAGATCTGCAAGTATTCATTGTAAGATTGAACGCAATAATACGAATCGCACACTATGAGTGTGGGGAATTCTCGATCGGTATTTTCAAGCGCCATCTTGAACGCCAGTAGTTCAGCTCGCTGAGCTGTACAATCTCCTAAAGATTGTGTTTTAGTGATTGCTGGTTTAAATTTTCCTTCGTGCCAGCGACCTTTAACGATCGCGCACGCAGCACTGTAAGCTTGCTTACCCCCCACTGCGGGTTGTGCTGATCCGTCTGTATATATTATACAGCCGTAATGTTCTAGAGGCAGAATTTCGGTCGGCGGAGGACATTCAAATTCATATTGGAGAAATTCTTGTGTTTTTAAGTAAGGATCAAATTTGTACGCCACGTCTGTTGCAGCAAGAGAATTAGCCCATTGTATCCATCTCGGATGGAGTGCTTTAGCATTTGGAAGGCTTGCCTTTGTTACCGCCTCTAGGGCTGGTATTGGTGTCACGATTATTATACATTTACCTTGTGCCAGGGCTCGTTCTTTGCTATAGCTGTCTGTGTTGCAGTAAGAATTTTTTCCGTTGGGCTAAATTTCATTTCAGCCTTAGTGTACAAGTGTGATTTGAATGCAATTGGTACCTTTTCTCCCTCATTAGAGGTCAGGTATGTGAATCCGCATCTCCCTGGGATGACTCGAATCACAAGATTGCGTGTGTTATCACGTGTTTCTAATTTTGTTTTAATTAGCATGTCTGTTTGTAAGGATCTCAAAATTTCTGTGTGTATTTGAGTCCAATTGGTTCTTTTAAAATCAGGTTTAATTAGATCATAAAGGGGTTTGACCCTTTCTGCGTAATTTGCAATGTATGTTCTTCCGAAATTTAGGAAGCCTAGAATTGACTGTAGGTTTTTTAGTGTTCTAGGTGCTTGGAGGACGGCACATTTTTCTAGAAAATTGTCAGCCAGGCTTTTGCCTTCACTTGATAATTCATATCCTAGGAACAGGACTGTCAGATGGGCAATTCTGGATTTTTTAAAGTTGAATATGTAACCCTCTGCTGCGAACCCAAGTATTATGGTGTTCACTCTCTTCAAGTGAGTCTCCAAGTCATCATCTGTTAAGTATATGTCGTCGACATACGATAATGCTTCGTCGTCATATATTTGTAGTAATTCTGTTACTCTCGCTGAGAATACTCCCGGGCTGTTCTTGTACCCCTGGGCTAATCGACAGAATTGCTTTTGAGTGCCATTTATTGAGAATGCAGACAAATATCTGCTCTCTGGTGCTATGTTTTGACAAAAGAATCCATTAGAGATGTCTAATGTTGTTTTGTATTTTTTGCGCACTATGTTATTCATTAGTGCAGCACTATGCGAGTTTTGCACTGCAAAAGTTTTGCAACATGAGTTAAGGTGTCGGTAATCCAAAACTAGACGATATGAATTGTCTGGTTTGGAGACCGGAAACAAAGGGTTGTTCATTTGTGAGGTGCAAGTTTCAATCACCCCCTGGTATTCTAGCTGATCTAGAATTTCTTTTACCTGTTTTTTAGCTTCTTGCTTAATTGGGTACTGCCTTTGTGCAGTAGGTTGTGATTTTAACTGGATTTTGTGAGGAGGAGAGTCCTCATCCCATCCTACGTGATTTTTATATAAAGCAGGAGCTAGAGCTACTGCCCACTTTCTGGCAAGTGTGTATTTTTTATGAATTGGGATGTGATTTGAGAAGGCAGGCATAATTATTTCTTCGCCATGAGGGCACTCCCTGACAAACTCTGGTGGCCAGTCTTTTTCAGCTAGAAGGATGTCATAGCCCTTGGAGAGATTATCCCAAAATAGTCCCCTTATTTTTCTAGTCTTCTCCCCCTCTATTCGTAATGTTATTTCGTATATTTTGTGAGGTTTGCTAACTCTGGTGTCTGCAGTTTCCACTTGAAGATATTCATTCGTGTCCACTGTCTCCAGATGATTCATAAGGACTTTGCGAGCTATGCTCACTTCTGCTGCGCTGTCTAGCATTGTCTGAGCCCATTCTCCGTTTTTCAGTTGTGTCCTCAGTATTCTCGGCATTGTTAACTACCTTGATACTGGCTACCTTCTTTTTTGGAAATTGTAATTTCTTTTTTAGCTGAGCAGGTTCATTGTCTTTGGACTTGGCGTGCTCTTCTCTTTGTTCTGATCGTCCTCTTCTTTCCGATTTCTGCGAGGAAGTCTGAAAAGATTAGAGGGACGTGTATCAATGTCTTGATATCTATCAGGCTTTTTTATATTATCCCTGTTTCTAAGGTTATATCTTTTCCCAGAGGGGTCACTTTGGGGTGACCTGTGTCTTTGGTTCGGAGATTTTTCTCTTCGCCTAGGAGACCTTCCTCTGGACTGGAATTTCTTTTCTTTAGGATTGGATTGTTTGTTTCCATCCCAGTTCTTTTTCTGTGATGTTGAATTATTATTAAAACATATTTTTTCAGGACTTTCAATCAGTTGTGGTTTTACTGGTATTCCACCTAAACTATCTCTACCTAGTTCCTCATAGGATTTTTCTATGATTCTGGCAATTTCAGCTGGTTGGTCTGCTATATCTGTCTCTTTTAACCTCTGGCGGATCGCCACGTTTGCTGCTTCTCCCTTTATGTTGGCTAGTAATATAGCCGAGACCTGCTTGAAGTCTTTTAGTAATTTCATACCAAGAGTTAAAGCGGGTTCTGGACCGTATTCGTCTTGAATTCGTTTTAGCACATCTGGTATTACCGAAATGGATGGAACACCGTGCGTTTTTGTGTAGATGGAAGCAAAGACTGTACCCCAAGTGTCACAGTCCTCAATGTGTGGTGCGATTCCCATTGGAAGACAGATAGTCAGAATCCTGTGTTTTTCTAACGGGGTGGTGTCAGGAAACACCGCCTCTATTTGGGTAATTTTCTGTGCCAACCAGAATGGTATTTGTTCCCGTTTAGCCGGTACTTTACCTAGGCAGGATTGTATGTTCTGTGGTGTAATTTTATTTGTGTTCCCCTGGTGAGGGGTCAGCTGTGGAATTTTAATTGCTGGTTGAATTGTTGAAGTCCGCATCACATACTGGACTAATTGTCTATGTATTTTTATTAATTGTTTTAGCTGTGTTAACAGCTCTGCTGTAGACATCCCATTGATGTCTGGATGTGGTGTGTATCCGGCTAGGACCGGCCACGTTGCTCCTGGTCTACCTAAAGGACCGAGCCTGGTGATGTGATTATTATGTTTTAGGGCGCCATCAAATAAGAGCAGGTGCTCTTGAAATTTGAGTGGTACTTCCACCTCCTCGAAAGGAGTATACGTTTCAGGAGGTTCCTCTATTTTGTAATAGTGGAAGTACTTTGTTACAGCATTTGCTGCTGGAAAATTTATCCATGAATAGTATACCTCTGTCTGCCGATATTCGTGTGCCTCAATTACGAATATGACTGTACCACCTCTAGGTGTCAGTCCATTTTCTATAAGTTTTAAGGTTATAGATTTCCTTTTGATGACCGGGATGAGTATTATCTCCGGGTCTGCATTTTGTAGTGCAGTATCAGCTTCTGCTATGTCAGCTGCTAATCTAACTGCCTCTCTTTCTTCATCACTGTCTCCCATTTTACTGACAGGATGGTTATTTCTTTTGTTTGCAGATTAGGTTTCTTATGGAAACAAAGATTAGATGCACAATATTTTGGAACAGTGTATCCTTCAATGTTGACTTAACCAAGTACCATACATAGGAGTTTCCTCCTGCGAGGTTTGGCGGATATTACCTTTTACCCACTCCAGACGTCTTTGGAGTATTATGGGGAAAAAGGGGTCTGAGTGAGAAAGCACGACTGAGTTACTCTAAATGTCTTACGTTAGTTTTATCGCCCTTTCCAAACGCGTTGGGCGCCATGTAGTGTAGTTCCTATTATCCCAATAGACTCTGCGCATTGGAATAATACCTTCAATAGTATAGGCCTAGACCAGACGTTAACTAGGTCTACTACTGTCGATATTAGACTTAAAGTTTTGGGTTTGCCAGCTAGCTCAGAGTTCACTAGAAACTTTCTCGAATGTTCAGGAAGGAATTAACTTCCCTGATTAGACAAGAAGGGATTTAGTTTCTGACAACCATAGAACATGACAACTTTGCTCTCTTCTAATCAAGAGTCTATCTCGAGAGTCGTGTGAACAAAAGGCAATTTATTTTACTCAGTCAGTACGTGCATTCTTAGTCTCATCAGATTGTAGAGAAAAGGAAGAGACGGGCGTGTTCAATAAAAGATGTTATTTATTGATCAGTCTCTTTTCTCGTACAAGAGAAATGGATCGATATTATTGCAATACTTATTGTTAAGTAAAGTGCATACATTAGAAGCAGAAGTATAAAATAATACTGTAAAAACATTGATATGGTTTCTAAGCCATATGAAGGTTTAAAATGAATAAAATATATTACATACACATATACATTTGACTAAACGTACTCAACTGGTGTTTCTAGATACGCCTACCCCGTGTACCTGACCTAAGCCTAATACGTGGGCGGGAATAGAAAGTTACAGTTTAAGTTAAGTTTGTTTTTGCCAAGTGACTGACTAAAGAATTCTCTGCGAGGGGATATTCAGTTCTGTACCTGGAAGTTAGGATGAATGAGGGGTGGTATCTCTCGTCTCTGGTCTCGATATTCCAGGCTGCCTGCGAGGGCTACCCGGAAACGCCGGAGCTGGATTTCTCGGCAGGAGAAATAGGCAGCTGCTCGATTTCAGCGCGTCAAGAAGGCGGGGCTGCGCCAGCGGGGTCTGCTCTGCTCTGGGCTTCGGCAAGTCTGGCTGCTCCGTCCTCGTCACCACCGCGTGTGTTTGCATAGGGCAATATCGGTAATATTTATACCTTTAAGGTGCCGAGATTGACGTAAGGATGGACATAGATACGTCAATAAGGATGTCATACGACCAGGTCGTTAGCACATTCTTTTGCTGAAGTTCTCGGTGAAATCAAAACAATGGCCGCAGGGTTTTTCCCAGGTCTGTCATAGGTTTGATTTGTTATGAGAACTCCGTATGCCTTATCAGGGGCTGGAGGAATATCGCTTGTCTAATTAGATGGCAAGCGTTATGACCTAATCAGATAACACGTTCCTGTGCCGTAGTGTGGCTTTATCAGATAACGGTTCCTGCATCATGGGGGTTTACTGCCTCATGGGCTGACTGCTAGTTAACTTGTTAGCTTGCTAACCAGAATAGGGTCAGGAATAGGGGGATCGACACAGAACCTATAGGAATACATCACAGTGGTGAGCAGGGGAGGCCACAGAGATCGGGGCGGACTGCCTGGGGGGAAAGCGTTCGTACTCCTCACGGCGTTCGAGCCGTACCTTCTTCGGCGAGGATATCTTCGTGAGGGGGGCACAGTGCGGCACGAGGTGACCGGTACGTGGCAACCGTACGGGCTGAGCTCTGGGAGTGCGGCACTGCCAGGGGACTGGAGGAGCGAGGCGCACGGCGGTGGGTACTCTACGGCGTACGAACCGCACTTGATCGTGCGGTGCCCTCCAAGCCTTTCCTCAGCGGCTGGAGAGAGGCGAAGTCAGTGCAGCTCACACAGAAGGGGGAGGCAGGAAGCGAGGTGCGGGCGGCCCTGGCAAAGGGTACGAGCGGCGGCTTGAGTAGAGATGAGGGGCACGGAGACCGGGGCGGCCAGGCATGCACTTTAGAGCGAACAGGGGTGTGAGTCGCACTTGGATCGTGGCTCGGGCAGCAGGCAAATCACGGGCAATATCCAGCGGTCTTTGAAGAAGGTAGAAGGAGTCCAGTGTTGCTGGGACTCCGTTCAGGGGGCAAGCTCAGTTCCAAGCCCTTGGAGATTGTTTCAGGCAAACGTTCTGCAAAGTCTTTTCTAGTCTTTTCCTCTCCTTTCTTCAGCAAGGCACCCACTGCAGGCCAGTCCCCCAGGTCAGGGACAGTCTTCCTCCTTCAGCTTCTCCAGGTCCTTCTTAGTCGGGCAGAGGTTCTTCGTGGTCGAAACAGGATCTGATTTCTTAGGAGCAGGCCTCCTCTTTTTATAAACAATTTCTTTTATTCTTGCAGGCCAGGGGGGGCTTTGCCTAATCCAGTCCAGGCTCTGAGCACTTTGTTTTGCAAACTCTGGCTTCTCCTTTCAGTGAGCAGGGCAGGCACATCAGACGCTCCGCAGGAGGTGGAGCCAGCATTGTGGTGACAAGTACAGTCCAGGAGTACTCTGTTGACAGTCTTCCCCTCTCTCTTCACAAGGTGCCGGGCAGAGACATCAGACACTCCCCAGGGGGCGGAGCCGGCACTGAGGTGGCAGAGCACAGCCGTATTCAGAGTCAAGGGGCACTCCCCCACCCATCCTGGTGTAATCCCTCTATTCACCACCTGTCAGCCCCAGCCCTGTCACTCACAGAAACCAGATAGCAGATACACATCCTAGCAGAGGCGGGCTGAAATGGTTAGGCAAGCAAATACTAACTTTCTAAAAGTAGTATTTGCAAACACAGGATATTAAAATAAACTTTACTAAAATATGTATTTTATTATTCTGAGTTCAGGCATACTAAACTTGACTTTCTACCATGCTCTCTGAATCTGTTAGGATTATAGAGTGTAATAATTCCAGCAGCCCATTCTGTCTTATGGAGAGCAGGTAGCCTTACAATTGTGAACAACGAAAATGGCTGTAATTCACTATTAGACCATGCCACACACATCAGGGCTTGTCCTACCTTATACTTACAATGCACCCTGCCCTTGGGCCTACCATAGGGGTGACTTACATGAAGTAAAGGGAAGGGTTTAGGGGCTGGCAAGTGGGTGCACTTGCCCAGCCAGCATGACAGTACCAGATGCACGCAGGTTCTGCAATGGCAAACCTTAGACACATTTTACTAGGTCGCTTATGTGGGTGGCACAACGAGTGCTGCAGGCCCACCAGCAGCATTTGTATTTACAAGCCCTGGCACTCCTGGTGCACTTTACTGGGGGCTGATAGTAAACCAAATAAGCCAATCATGTAAACTAATTAATGTATACACTTTTCATAGGGAGCACTTGCACTGTGGCACTGATTGGCAGTGGCACAGTGCCCTGAGCAGCTAACACCAGCAAAACACCTTATACACATCAGCAAAAAGTGGAAGGGAGACTCACGCCAAGGTGCCAGGTCTAACAACCTTTGAGTACCTGAAACAGTTTCACAAGACCTTTAGAAGAACACCTTAAGAAGAGTATGTTTTCTCCTCTTCATGAATTCTCCTTTGTGGTAGCCTTCACAGCATAAATCAACACCCAAACCAAGCCAATCCAAAGATTAGGCTTGCTTGTTCATCAAAATAAGTTAAGAGTGTTCTCTGCAGCTTCAATAGGGGATCATTGCCTATGGCCAAACCGCCCCACCTATGCCAATACGACCTTGTCTTAGGAAAAATGGCTAGCATCTTTCTCAGGCCACTATGTTGTGGAATTTCTGTTGACATGGTTATAAAATTGTCTTTTCATTCTTTCCATCTGGTTGAAAGTCTCTTGTCACTATGCTGTGTTGTCAGCAGTAAGGAGTCATCTGAACATGATACCATGCAATTGCTTGTTGTGGAGCAGTTCCAGTTTGTTCACATATTTTACAGATCAATGTTTGCAGCACAGAAAAGTCAGCAAGTTCTCTGCTAAATCCATGGGCACGATTGCTATAAAGAGTCTTGTGCATCTGAGTGGGTCCACCATGATGAAGTTAGGCCTCAAATGGGCCACTTTAGTCATCTGGCACAGGCTCTTCATGAAAGGTCTCTTGATCCCATCTATGATTCCATATTGTTTTTCCATCAGGTCATTTGGAACTTCATTGATGGCCAAGGAAGTTGCGTGCTCTGCTTGTATCAACTCCATAATTTGCAACCTGGGCATGGAGTTGTCAATTCCCAACCATATTGCTACCTTGAACAGTAGATTCATCTGTCCACTCCTCTTGGAACTGCATCTCATCAATGTTCTGTCATTGTCCAGTATATTCCCAGATCAATTACTCTTAATTCACTGCTCTGCAGCATCTTCATGCGTAAGGTCTAACCAATTTGCAGAGGGTCTTCCATCTTCTTCCTCTGTACTTCTTCTACTTTCTCCTCTGGATCCTCAGTGCTGGATCGAATGCCTGGAGTTCCATTCCTCCAGTGTAGAATCAAGGGGCACATTAAGTCCTGGCAAAAAAAACAAGGCGCCTGGACAACCATGACACACATGCTCTGCTCAGTCTCGAAAGAGCCACATGACATCTTCCATCATCGCTATCTACAGCCCACTGGGGGTCTCCTAATGTGCCACATCCAGTTCAACATTAGCCCAGGCTCCTCTGTACATACCACTGCAATTAGCCTATCATCATTTCCCTATACAATGCAGGCTTTAAAAGGCTGGAAGGACCATTCTGAGAGTAAAGCAGTCAGATTCCCCAACTCATTATTATGAGTGGTGGGAACAGTCTTCTGCCATATTTGACAGTTGGCCACACCCTACCTATGACTCTTGGTGAAATCCTTTATGTTTTCTATACACATTTCACTTTTGATCCAAAGTTTTTTCTCACTCTATAGTTGTGAAAAAAACATATGTTTTGTGCCCAACTCAGAGGACATTGTTTGCTTATTTCACTAAATAAGACTGGCAGATGGGTTTACTTAAATGTTTTCACTGCTTTCTTACTGGGTCATGTGGAGATGGCTTCTCCTTTTTAGGATATAAGTTTATTTTAGTGGGAAGCTAAGGACCTATTTTCCTGAACTTAATACATGTAAATTTATAGAACAGTGACCTTGGATTCCCCTTTTTTTGTTGCCCTTACCACTTTCATATTAAAAAATAAAAAAAAATTCTTCTGATTTCACCTTCAAAGCAGGCTATACTTGGTATCCTGAAATAAACTAAAAGGAAGATACCGTGCTTCTTAAGTCCTTAGTGTTGATTGATGATCAGAGGGATGGAGGACTAACTCCTGTTGGGTTTCAACATCATGTTTTGCGAGGAATAAAATGTGAATAAGAGGTACACGGATTGTATCAGTATCTACATCACCAAACCTAAACATAGTTATTCTGAGTTTAGTGCCATATGTACAAAAATACCAAACAGTGATTACCTAAAAGCGAGTCCTTGGGAATCTGTATTTGGTAAATGCTAATTGCTATGTACAAAATGAATCGCTAAATAAATAGCGATTCATTGTGTAGTCAGTTCGCTATTTGGGAAATCACATTTAGTGATTTCATAAATAGCAACTACATTCGTAAATAGCGACCAGAGTTTGTCAATGATTACATCATAACCAGGAAGTAGGCCTCAATTTAAAGTTGGTAGAATTTGGTGTAGCAGATTCCTAGAAGAAACCAATTTGTATCCTAGTGTGTATTAGTCATCCAACCTTTTAGGCAATCAATATGTCATATAAGGAGAGTGCGAAGGATGCTGGCAGCAGGAAGAGAGAGATTAAGTTTTCAGAAAAGGAACTAGAAATTCGCACAGAGGAATGTGTTGCCACTATGAGCAACATTATGCCAACCCATCCCAGACAAGGGGGAACATGAGGAATGCCAGCTAGTGCCGATCAGGAGCTCGCTCGCTCACGCGGCAACTGAAACTAAGCTTTACCTGTGTTTGAATATCAGGGGTCCTTCTGGCGATACAGCGTTAATGCGGGGCTGCTGAGGAGGGTCCTCGAGGGTCTTTTTTTGTTTTTACGGGTCCTGCGAAAAAACTGCCAGGGTTGCACTCCGCCTGCTCTCAGGTTGGTGGTGCAGCTGCAGAGCAGTGTGTGGGTGGAGGCAGCAGCACAGCTCGGCAGGGGCTGGCACGCCATCGCTAGGATAGGTTTCCTGGCAGCGGGAGCAGCAGAGTGGCTGCCTGCTTTCAGGATCATGTTTCCCTGCCTGGTCGAAACCTACTCCCCTGCGGTAGGGTAGAGACCAGGAAAGCAGAACCAGAAGATCCGGCACAAAGGCCTTTGATGACCCCAGTAAGGAGAGAAAAGTGGACCCAGCACCAAGACGATCTAGGTGGGGCTTCGAAGCTGTTTGAAGCTTCCTTAACAGAGGGTAAAGGCTTCAGTGAAACCCCTGCATGCTTCACAAATAGGTATACCCTGAGAAGTAGGGATATCTGGGGAAAAGGTCAAAATACTCTAGGGCCTCCAGTAAAAAAGAATCCCTCTCTGGCCCCCCAGAAGAATTTAGACAAAAAGGTTTCTTGTATTTCCCTGCAAGGCCATTCATCTACTACGACTAAAAGGCCACCCACAAGTAAAATTCTATTGAGTGTAGGGAAAAGGCATCCTAAAAGGAAATCTGAATGTATAAAAAGTATGCCTTCACTTTGCACTTATTTTAAAGTTCAATCTCAAACAGTGCAGCCTGCCCCGCCTCCAAACCTACACGCCCGAGCATATATTTACCTCCGTAGTTGGTGGATCTACATGTACTATGGAGGGTATTGCTACTATAGAAAACATTATGTCTAGAAAATAGGTTTAGCTCCCTAGCAGCAGCAGAGAATGAGATACCAGACCAGAGAAATCCTAATTCTGTGAGCACCTTGAACCAACAACTCGTACAAAGAGAACCACCTACTGCATCTTCTGGTCAGACCAATCAATTTTGTATGGAGAAACTGCTAGCTACCCTGTTAATGGAAGTCAGGAAAAAGTTTGCTGTCTCTGAGCTAAACCAGCAAAATATTCAGGGCACCTTTGAGGTATTGGAAGACAAGAACAATGACTAGATGAATAGAGTTGGGGCAATGGAGGTCTCTACTTGGGATCTCTCAAAAAGTCGACTCCAATAAAAACGCGATTGCAAAACCGGAGGGCTGTGATAAAGAACTGTGGGATAAAGTAGACATTTTCTAAACTAAGGCTAGGAGAAAAAACATCAGGATCCTGAATGTCCCGGAGGGTCTTGAGGGAGAAGACATCAGGGGGTTTACAATAGTCTCCTAAAAGAATATAACATGGACATTGAGTAGCAAAGCCTAGAAGATGACATCCACAGAGTCCCCCGAGACCCCTTCACTAATAGCCCAGGGGGATAAAAAAACAAAGGAGAATTCTGGCAAATTTTAAGACATACTCCAGTAAGGAGAGAATTCTCACTGGGGCCGTTAAGGCAGGAACATACAAGAAAGGAGAGTGGTCCGTCTGCATCAGATCAGACATCTCACACACCACACAATACAGACAATGGGAGTTAGGGAAGTTCATTCAAGAGCTGAGAGGGCTGGAGGCTACTGACAACCTCCAGTTCCCCACTTTCCTAAAGGTGATGTGGAATAATAAAATGCACACCTTTAGAGACCCCAACGAAGTTAGTAGCCTGATAGAACATATTAAAGCACATCCAAAATAACTTGTTAGTGCCATGATGAAGCGAAAGAGCTCAAATTAGAGGTAGTCATTCGGAGTTCTTATGGATTTTTGGTGGGTTCCCATGGGTAGGAAGGGTGGGATGGTGGGGTCAATGGCAAAAAGAAAACAAAAAAAAGTCCTTTTTATTTCTTCACCCGGTGGGGGAGCTTGTGGGTTATAAAAAAAGAAATTCCTCATTTGCTAAATTGGCTCAAATTAACCTTGGTAAATTTTTAGTCTCCAGACAGGCACAGCTGACCCAGGTAAATCAGGTTATTGTATATTTACCTATCCTCTCTCTGATGAACCCAGAAAGGCCTGTGCAACTGAAAATCTTATCCTGGAATGTCAATGGCCTCAGAGTGGTCCCTAGGAGGAAATAAATCTTAGAGTACCTGAGACTCTCAGACAGCGAGGTGTTTTTAATACAAGAATCCCACTTATTGAAAGAGGACTGGGCTGAGACCACCCAAGCAGGTCCAGCGAAGGGAGTCGCACTTCTTTTTTTAAAAACTTTCCAAGCTACCTTAGGGGACTGTATGGTTGATCCTCTTGGTAGATGGGCAATAGCTAGGGCTAAGATTTACGGATCCTGGCATACTTTTGTGGGTTATTATGGCCTTAACTTGGACGATCCCACTTCTTTACGTTCTCTACTCCTCCATCTGGTTGATATCAACGACCCTATAATATTAGGTGGGGATTTTAATGTAGTCCAGGGCCGGACTGGCTTCCGGGCAGTGGTGTGTCCTGCCGAGCAGGGGGATGATTTCGTTGATGGGGACCTGTGTGTGCAAAACGAAATTCGTTTTGCTATTTTTATTTCAAAGCGCACACACGTCCCCATCAACGAAATAAGCCCACACCACAGAGTAATTAGCCCCCAGCTCGGCAGCACACACACCTCCCCGGTAGCCAGTCCGGCCCTGATGGATGTAGTCATAGATCCAACTCAAGATACAACCTCTAAGAGGGTAGCCGCTGTGACCCTCAATATGAGAACTACTTTGGGACAAATGATGGCGGACATTGGCCTCGCAGATATTTAGAAGCTGATGGGAGAGACAAGACAGGGACGGTAGGGGGAAAGTATACCTTTCATATTAAAAAATGTGGCCACCGATCCAGGATGGATTTCTTCCTTGTAGACTCATTCACTAGTAAAAACACCACTAAAGTCACCCATGCTCGGGAACACCTTTCCGACCACTCCGCAGTTATCTTACAGATTACTCTAAAGAAGAGGCCTCTTTCCCTCAGGTGAACTTTAAATCGTTTTCTACTTCTAGAGCCTCAGGTAGTGAAGAAACTGAAAATCGCCACAAATTATTTTTTTCTCTCTAACTTGGATTCAGCTCCCCTCCATATCGTATGGGATACGTATAAGGCCTTCTTAAGTGGCATCCTATCCGGCCTGTCTGTTGTACAAAATAGGAAAGTTAGGGATGATACTAAAAAGCTTGTAGCCATAGTACATATCTGCCAGTTGGAACTTGAACAAAGCCCTGAAAGTCCAAATGTGTCACAAATTAGGCAAAAGTTGCAATTAGCAAAATCAGAGCTTGCAAATTATCTAGAAGTAATCATTAGGAGGAAATGGGAGTCTAGCAGGTTGTCGCACCACGAATATGGGGAGGGGTGTGGCAAACTGCTTGCTTGGAAGTCCAACGCCAATCAAACAAGGAACCAAATTAAATATCTTAGGTGTCAAAACCTAGGCGGCATAATCTTCGATGATGACGAGATGGAGAATGCATTTGCTCAGTTTTTCCAAAACCTTTATATAGAGGATGTGAGGGTGGGTGAAGAACAAATCGTGGACTCTCTTCAGGACTTAGAGCTTCCATCCCTGCAGGGGATGGAGATAGACAATCTAAAAAGCACCATTAATCTTGAAAAAAACTCTTCAAGTTATCGGTGGTCTAAAAAAGGGAAAGCTGCTGGTCCAGATTCCCTCCCAAATGAGATTTTTACCATATTGAGGGACACGCTTGCCCTGATTCTATTACAGCTCTTTAACTCTGCTTTTATCTGCAGACAGAATGTCCTGTCTTCTTGGGACATTGCCACCATAACTATACTTCTAAAACAAAATAAGAATCAGAGTGCCTGAGAATCTTACAGACCCATCTCCCTTCTTAACAGTGACTGTAAAATATACATTCAGATTTTAACAAAATGACTGGATAAGGTGGTGGGTACCTTATTTCACACTGACCAAAAAGGCTTTATGAAGGGGAGACAACTTCATGAGTTAACTCATGAATTAATAGGTACAATCGACCCGGCGAGGGAACATGGGAACCCATTGACAGTGATGATCTTCGATGCTGCCAAGGTCTTTGACAGGGTCAGCTGGCCGTTCCTTTATACAATGATCGAACGTTTGAAACTAGGTAAAGTTTTCTTGGCAGCAGTCAAGGCACTATATAAAAAACCATCAGCGAAGGTCTTAGTTAATGGGAACCTTACTAAATCAATATATATTGGTAGGGGGACCAGACAGGGATGCCCCCTCTCTCCTCTCCTGTTTACCATCTATATTAAGCCATTGGACTGTAAACTAAGGGTAAGCTGGAACATCTATTCTTTTGTCTGTAACAGCTGGTCAAACAAAATTGGGGTGTACGCTGCTGACCTCATGATTTTTACTGGAGATTTATCCAACTCTCTTTCGGCAATCTGGTAGACTATGGGAAGGTTTGGAAAGGTATCTAGGTGCTCTATTAATCAACAAAAAACAGAGTTGATGCAGTGGAATACACATTACAGGAGCAACCTAGCGAGACAAGAAATGAAATATTTGGGAGTACAAGTAGAACATAACTTGGAGAAGCTAGCTCAGGTGAACTTCGATAAGTTAGTCACAGGTGTTAAAAACAGCTGCAGGCTTGGGGAGCACTTCCACTGTCGTTCCTAGGCAGATCTAACCTTTTGAAAATGTTGATCCTTCCCAAGTTCACTTTTCTGTTTAACGCTATCCCACTAGAATTTAAGAAAGTTTGGTTAAAAAAAGTGCAAGGGAAGTTTACTAGCTTCATTTGGGGAAATAAAAATCCAATAATTTCCTGGAAGAAGCTATGAAGAAAGATAGAACATGGCGGTATTGCTACAACAGATCTTTATCAGTATTACCGTGCCTTCCGTCCTAGAAACTTTCAACAGCTTCTTATGGATAGCTCTTGTCTGCCCCGCTCTTTAGGGCTCTAACTGCAGACCCCCCAGACCATGCAGATTTTTCTACCTCAAATTTAGCCAGGAGGAGGGAACTGCCAGACCAGGATCTCGAATTATTATGGCAAGTGTCAATGTCTTACTTATGGTCATACGTGAAATCTGCTCCACTGAGGAAGAACCATCTGTCCATAAGGCCTACTGGACGCCACAGAAACTATTGAAGATGGGAAACTGGGCAGTAAAGAAGAGTCCCAAGTGTGGAGAAGAAAATGCTAATGATGTTTATATGTTCTGGCAGTGCCCCTCAATCCAGATCTTCTGGCATAAAGTGGGTAAGACCATCTCGGGAATCCTGGGTCGAGATTTTAAGGTGAGCTTGGCTTGGTAACTTTTGGGGTGGTGAGGGGAGGGGAGGAAAATGGAGGTCTCCTTAAAATTCACAAAGCCCTAATTTTCGTTCTAATTCTCCTTGCACACAGGGAGTTGTGCATTAAGTGGATCCTTCTCTGCCTGCCCCCATAGAGGCAGAATGGATCCGATCAGTACAAAAAATAGTGACTCTCGACCAGGCTATTAAGCTGGTCAAGAGAACAAAATTCTGGGAACTGTGGGACGACTGGTTTAAATCCCACATTATTAATGTAATCCCCTAGTTTTGAAACACTCCCCTCACATTGTTCTTCTTTCCTTTTCTTTCCTCTGCTCTCGCTTGTCTCCTTGCGTTTACATTGAGAATCTACGGTCCAATAATTAGTAATATACTATACAGGTTGCATTGCTTTCTGCGGTAATCTATTTGCATCTGTACAGAGGAGCAATTTCTTTCAACTGGGCAGGAGGTCTTTTGGCTGGCCCGGGATGTTTATTACATCCCTCCCTTGTGGAGAGACCGGGTCTCCTCGCCGTAGTTGATAAGATCTTCTTTGACACCCGAGCATAAACTGACAAATGAGGAAAAAGAAAAATATCTCAGACAGTGCCTGAGACCCAGCGGGAAAAAATATGGAAGGTGATGCAAGAGAAGATCAACACAGTTGATGTCAAGCAGAGATCAATAGAGGAAATAAGAAAGAGATGGTACAATCTCACAGCTCATACAAAGGAGAACGTGACAAGCCATCTGCATGAGTTCCAAGGAACAGGAGAAGACCCCCCCACCTTACCACCACCAACTGACATATAGGTGCCTATGCAAAGCACCCTGGAGCCAGATGCCATCAGTGGTTTTGGTGCGATTAACACCTCAGACTTCTCAGGAACCTCACAAGGTAAGTCAAATATAGACTTTTAATACTAAACATTGTATTTCAATGTATGTTGTCATTAAGACAATTAAATATATTGCTAACCCATAGTATTGTAATGTAATCAAGAAACTAAATTCAAAATCTTCAATATACAATAGAAGTCGTGCATGAACTTTCAATGTGTATCATGGAATATGAAATGTAAATATATCTACAACAAATAGAAGGACAAAATAAATGTAATTGTTAACGCCATACATTTAGTCAATGTACAACAAAGAGTAAATCACTAAGGTCTTATCAATCCATTTTTACACAGAAACTGCACCTCCAGAAAGTGAACACCTCTGATCGGCAATGTCCAGAACACATACATTCATGTAGCTGATCCCAATGAAGTGGGAGCCAGGCTAGTCCAATAAATGCCGCAAATATAAGTCCTGCATTTATGGAGCATAAGAAGGGAGTGAGAAAATCACAGCAATTGTTGCACAGGAACCTGCAATGAGGCCACACCAACTGCAGGGAAGATATCGACTTGGCACTCCTCCTCAAAACACTCAAGCACAGTCCCCTGTTCCAAATGTCATGAGCCGTGCAAATCAACAACTCTTTGGCGGGAATAGAAATCTCTATGCCCAAGGTTCAGCACCTGCAACAGAAGCAGATCAAAATGATTAATCAAAAACTGGTAACCCTAAATAAAAACATAACAACTGGGTTAGAGAATGTCACAAGTACCCTAGCTGTTAATCTGATGGCAATGAATGACAATTTCTCTGATCTTACAGATACCATCAAGTCTTTTTGCCAGGAACTGTACCATGAAAGCATCCAGCAAAGACATAGGCAGCACCATACAAAATTCCGCATTGATGGGCCAACTTATGCCATCAATCACCTGGCACATGCTACACCCACCTTATCTCGTTGCAATACTAGTTTACAGAGGCAAATGGGGCACTACAGTATGGATATGGCAAGAGGCCTAGTCCAGGTAACTAATGCAGTGGAGACAATGCAAAGAGCTAGCATTTCAAGTGACACACAGGTTGGATTGGGGGAAAGTAAGGACCCATTAAGTGCCAGCAGCACCTCAGCAATTGACAGTTTAAATATGCGGTGAAGCAGAAGTCACAGTGGTGCTGCTGAAGTTGTTGGATCTAAACCCTCAGCCTGCAAAAAACGCAATAGTTAGGAAAGATGCACATCCTAACCTGGCATTTCACTTTCATGTTATTTTGTTTCTGCAAAAACAACTAATATCTGGGAAGAGAAGAATCTTTTCAGATATATCATTTCTTGCCTGAAAATAAAGGTATATTTAGTTATAACATATACCATGGTTGATTACGATTCTTTATGTAAGATTAAATGCATGTAATAGTTTACAATGAAAAATAATGATTGGTTATATTGGCAATATTGGCTTCTTGTGTGGGAGGTGATGGAATAGTATCTCCTTCATCTGAGTCAGATTATGGTACTGTTAGTGCCTCATTTATAGTAATATTTACAAAATGGCACATGTTGTTCAAATCTTACAACTGATTTCTAGAGAGTAAGGCGGGGATCCACCATGCTTTTGCAGACATTTAAATCAACTTTTTAAGAATCCCAATGTGCGTTCTAGGATGCTTTTGGTTCTACAGTTTCTTAGTTTTTAGGAGAGAGGAGTTGGCCTAACGGCTAGGGCGGTAGACTTCAAATCTGGGGAACTGGGTCTGAGTCTTGGCAATGACACTGGACATCCTGTGATTCTGGGCACATCACTTAATCTTCCTTTGCCTAACAAAAACAGCAACAAAAATGAATGTGTCCTCATGTAATGCATCTGGTGCTATGTAAAGCGCTCCGATACCCGATTCGGGTCAAGTTCGTGCTATACAAAACTCTGTAAAAAAACAAAATCAGTGTGTTTCATTGTACCAGCTTTCTTTGGGAGTAGCATCCAACATGTAAGGTATCCTTAGCCATGGCCTTAAAGCACACACACTATCATCTGCAAATAGACAAAACATATTTAGTTAAGGTAAAAAAATCGGTTTTAAACCTTATGGTATATAACTTGATGTATATTTACGCAAAAGGTTTCTGTTGGAATTGGCCATTTGTGGCTAAAGTTCTTTAAACTTTTTGCCTTCCTCCTAGACCTTTTTCTGACATTACGTTGCAGACTTAGATGCTTTGGGCACTTT
The DNA here is from genome assembly GCF_964261635.1 of Lissotriton helveticus. NCBI lineage: Eukaryota > Metazoa > Chordata > Amphibia > Caudata > Salamandridae > Lissotriton > Lissotriton helveticus. The sequence goes on along the minus strand of NC_136071.1, from coordinate 876,573,055 downwards.
GCCACTGCTGATCAGTGTCAACTTGCAAGTGTTCCCTGTATAAAGTGTTATGGTAATTGGTTGCCCATAATTGGTATGTTTGTCTTACTAGTAAAGTCCCTAGTAAAGTACACTATATGTGCCAGGGCTAGTAATGCAAATGCTACCAGTGGGCTTGCAGCACTAATTGTGCCATCCACACAAGTAGTCCTAAAAAGAGATCTCAGGCCTGCCACTGCAGTGCCTGTGTGCAGTTTGTTAACTGCCTTGTTGTCCTGACAAGTACACCCACTTGCCAGGCCTTACTTTCCCTTTTTATGCACATCAGACACCCCTATAGTAGTCCCAAGGTACTCCCTGGGCAGGGTACAGTGTATGTGAAAGGTAGGACATGTACTGAGGTGTGTACCATGCTGCCCTTTTAAGTGTATGACCGTTGTCTCTCTTGTTGGGGCCTAGTGGGAGCCCGAGTTGCCCTCGCAGATTGGCTTACAGCATTATTCCTTGCATTACGAACTCGCTGATTCTTGCATTACAAATCACATTATTCTTGCATTACGAACTGCCTGATTCTTGCATTACGAATTGCCTTATTCTTGCCTTACGAACTGCCAGATTCTTGTATTACGAATCGCATTATTCTTGCATTACGAACTGCCTGATTCTTGCATTACGAACACCATTATTTTTGCATTACGAACTCCCTGATTCTTGCATTACGAACTGCCTTATTCTTGCATAACGAACTGCATTATTCTTGCATTATGAATCGCATTATTCTTGCATTGAGAACTGCATTATGCCTGCGTTACGAACTGCATTAGTACGTGCATTAAGGACTGTGTTATTCCTGACAGTGAAATAATGCCAAATTCGTTTTTCACTGTTGCAAGGCCATCTTGCCCATCTCACAGAATGGGGAATGCTATGTCACACGTTTACAGCATATCTTCCCCAAGGCATAAGACGGAGGGATGGAGTTTAGTGTGCCTGAACTCAGAATTTAATAACACATCCTTTTGTGAAGATGGTTTTTAAATTGTGTGCTTAGAAACCATGCTTTCAGAAGTGTCCGGTTTCTTGTCTTAAACCATCCTGTGTGCCTCTGCTAATGTGTATTGACCATCTGGGTTTGGATGTGACAGGGTCTGGGTAGTGTCCTGGCCTCAGAGAGGGGTAGCTGAGACGACAACAGGCTGGCCTGCATTTGATATGGGGAAGGAGTAGCCCCCCTGGATGTGAAGAGGGCTGTGTTACTGCCACAAAAGGATGGCTCCACCTCAAGCTGAGCGTGTGGTGCCCAGACCCTCACTATCAGAGGGAGAGGGTGTGCACTGGCAGGAAGACACCCAGGTCTGGTTTGGACTAGGCTCAGACCCCACTGAACACAAAGACTTCAAAAGCATTTAGGGATATAAATGTGAGAACTGAAACCTCTGAACTCAAGACTGAAATCCAGACAGAAAAAGGATTGAACCTACTTCATGATCAAGAGGAACCTCTGCAAAAGAAGAACAGCTGAATAGACTGAAGAGAAGGACTGCCCTTGCTGTGTGTTATGGGGCTGGCCTGCAGTTTGCTGATTTGACTAAGGAGAGGACAAGGGACTTTGCTGTGTGCTGTGTCCCCCTGCTTGTGAGTACTTTGCTGTGTGCTGTATCCTGAAGTAGCATGTATCCAAGGGCCCGAGGAGAGCTGGTCCCCTGTGGTGGAAACAAAGGAACATAAAAGTTTCCAACCGTGTCTCAGCAACGCTTGGTGCATGGTGCTTTGCATGCCTTAGACTGCTGTGTGGTTTGTGGTACTGCTTACGAGGTGCCCTGTGATCGCATTGCCCCCGCAGCGGGAAAAATCATCCACGCTGCTGTATTGCTGTTTGTGGCCCGAGCCGTCATTGTAAATGAGGCTGTGAGTGAGGATCACCGCCGCCGGCCCAAGCCGCAACGTGCTACAGGATTTCAGGAAGACTGCAGTGTGGTCCGTGGTACTGTTTACGAGATGCCCCGTGATCGCATTGCCCTCTCAGAGTGAAACATCGTCCAGCTGCTGCATTGCTGTTTGTGGCCCGAGCCGTCAACGTAACTGAGGCTGTGAGTAAGGATCACTGCCGACGGCCCGAGCCGCAACGTGTTAAAGGATTTCTTGAAGCTAAGAAAGCTGCAAGGTGAAATGGATTGTGATCGTTGTTCACCGAGAGGCAACTGCCCAAGATCATCAACGAAGGAGAAGGCAGCGCCGTAACCCGTATGGCTACAGCGTCGCCTAACAGCGGAGCCCTACATCATCGGGCCGTCCAGCATGACGTCCAACGAGTGGGGAGAGAGAGAGAGCGAGGCAGCGCAACCCTCCAGGAAAGGAATAGACTCCGGTCAGGAGCCGCAAGCTTGTGTGGCCTGGGGAGGCATGCAGCAGGAGTACAGGAGTGCTCCGAGCTCTCTCCCACTGCTCCGTGATAGACGCGCTGAGTCTCCAAGCAGTCCGTACCCGCCCAGTAGTACTGGCCCCGCCCTTTTAAGTGTATGACCATTGTCTCTGTTGTTGGGGCCTAGTGGAGGGCCCGAGCTGACCGCGCAGATTGGCGTACAGCATTATTCCTTGCATTACGAACTGCCTGATTCTTGCATTACAAATCGCATTATTCTTGCATTACGAACTGCCTGATTCTTGCATTACAAATCGCCTTATTCTTGCCTTACAAACTGCCTGATTCTTGCATTACAAATCGCATTATTCTTGCATTACGAACTGCCTGATTCTTGCATTACAAATCGCCTTATTCTTGCCTTACAAACTGCCTGATTCTTGCATTACAAATCGCATTATTCTTGCATTACGAACTGCCTGATTCTTGCATTACGAACTGCCTTATTCTTGCATAACGAACTGCATTATTCTTGCATTATGAAGCACATTATTCTTGCATTATGAAGCACATTATTCTTGCATTATGAACTGCATTATTCCTGCGTTACGAACTGCATTAGTACGTGCATTAAGGACTGTTTTATTACTACATTATGAGCTGCATTACGAACTGCATAGCATTGCACTAGGACTGCTGGAGATCATTGTGGACTGCTCATTAATACTGCAAGAACCTATATTTGATTGCTGGCCTAATAACCGGCAGAGTGAAATATTACGAATATGCATATGTTGAATTTCTATCGTTTGGTCTCCTTGTATTCCTTTTGATAAAGATACCTCTATTTTTATAAAAACCAGTGTGGTGTCCATTTGTGGTGTTATCACTGTGTTACTGGGAGTGTGGTTGCAAATACGTTACTCATTGCCTTGGAGATAAGCCTGGCTGCTTGTGCCAAACTACGGGGGATGAACAGGGGTTATCTGAGAGGGTGTCCCTTCTTTCCCTGACTAGATGCAAGTGTCCCTGTTTGGACTAAGGTACCTACCTCAGCCAACCTGAGACGTCCAGTTCTAACAGTTTCCATCATCAAAATCTCCTCTTTGTAGCTTTGGTTAAATTCCACTATGTAGGAATATGAAAGAGTTGTGGGTGCTCCCTAAAACAGGGGCTACGACATCTGTTATGAAGTTTTTTTGCATCACACACCACTTACATGTCCTAGGGGTTAATATTTTTCTGATTCCTGATTAAATACTCAATGTCAGAATGATTTCATATAGGAACATGTGTATCAAACTACATAACACCTGCACATGGGTGGGGATAGACTTACAGGACAAGGTGTGCCTCTCTAGCTGATGTTTAAATAAGCTATGAGCTCCAAGATAGCAGCGCTACTTAGCCTGTAAAAATAAAAAATAAAAAATATATATATATATATATATATATATCAATATACTTGAGTACACTTGTTGAGCAAACAGAGGAAGATATATATATATACACTAGAGAACTCTTTGACAGACTAGAAAAGAGAGGATACAAGTCTGAAACTCTGATCAAAGCTAAGAAAAGAAGCGAAAAACTAACGAGAAAAGACCTACTCTTTAAACATGGCAACAGTAAAGAGAAAGAAACAGAGGTAACTGATACCCCGAGATTAACCACAGGGTTCCATGCTTACCACACCAGACTCAGGCAAATACTCTACAAACACTGGAATTCAGTTCTGAATGATCCGGTGTTGGGCCCTACCTGTCCCAAAGTACCCTCAATCAGTTTCCGAAGGGCAAAGACCATGCGCCAACAACTGGTACAACACGCACCAGTTGTGACAAAACCCCTGGATTAGTTACAGACACCAAAAGGATTTTCCAAGTGTACTAGGTGCAAAGCCTATAAGCATGGCGTTAACACAAAATCAGTAAAAATGCCATTCAGACAAACACCGTACATCATTCGCGCAGTTTCAATTGCAAAACTGATTTTGCAGTATACATACTTCAATGCACCTGTAATAAACTTTATGTAGGGAGCACCATACACCCTGTGCACATACGCATACTGCAACACTTGAGGGTTATAACCAATGATGACCAGGCTAACCCTGTAGCACAACATATTAATTCATGTCATGCAAGAAAGGCCCAAGACCTCACATATTTTGTCATTGACAATGTACCAAAAAATCCAAGAGTAGGAGATAGGCAATTGTCCCTGAGAAGGCTGGAGTCGAGATACATTATTTTGCTCAATTTTAAGATCCCACAGGGGATGAATGCCGACGAAGCCCTCAATGTCCATTTGTAAATACCTATCACAGAGTTTCCTTAGAAATACCCAACCAGTCCTCTAAGCATTCGAGTTCCTTCTAAATTTCATTTTATTTTTGATTTCTCCACAATCACCTTTGTTTCCCCCTCTTACAGTACCACGTAGGTAATATGACCGTAATATATCCCACATATTGTGTATATACCATCACGGTCCAGTCATTCTATGCCCACATGGGCTAAATTCCCTGTCACCCATAGTACTCTCTCAGTACGTTTTACAGGCCCCCTAAGTAGATCCTTAAGTCTATTCACTGCCTCTTTGTAATTCAGTTGAGTGAGGGTTATTACAAGTATTCTCCCCTTACAGGTTTCACACATAGCTATTGTGAGTTGATCCACCAATGCGCTAATAGGCACTAGTCTGCTATTTTCCAGCATAGGATTTTCCTACTGTAAATAGGGACACAAGTACCCCGCGCATTGTAACAAACGCAGTGACTTGGTAATAGCCCACTGAAGGATCACCTTATCATATTTAGAGGGGCCATAGAATATAATAGAGAGAACAGAATACAATGGGAAGGATTGCCTAGTGTACCATGTGCTTACACCTTGAAAGCGCATTAGTTGGGGAAAAACAAATGTTTCGTTTTTATTTAAACTACAATTATGAGTGCCATGTTTTAACCCAACCGTATAATTATAATTTGTATTTTATTTTCCTTTTGGTTTTACCAAAATGGAAACTGCAATGTCATTAAGTACAGCCATACATCATTTTTCTATGTCTATGGCTGACTTTCGGTTGCTATGTCAACCAAGGAAGAATTCACTTGTATATATGTTGAAGTAATGTAACAATGCTCGGAATGCAGTGAACAAGGCGGTTGTACCGCCGAAATGTGTCTGACTTTGCTAAATGGAATAAAAAGCTACCTGTGCCATAAAGAATCACGGAGTCGGTGCCTGTTTTGCGTACGCTGTCAGGATGGTGAAATATATATGTATGTATATATATATATATTTATATATTTACCTCTGTTTGCTCAACAAGTGTACTCATCAGTCTCAAGATCATCTCCTGTATTCTACTTCTTCTCTGCAAACCATACAGGATACACATCCTTATTGCCATCACACACACGGCAGCCATTTTGGGAAAATGCAGATGCATTCTAGGCCACCTTTTATAGTTTGCATACACTTACTATCTGGTTTGAGTTGGTGGTAAATTGCATGTGCAAAATGGTGATTTTGTAACTTTTTGCTACTTAAGAAAGTGATTATCATAGGAACAGAGAATCATTATATGTGATTTCCTTATAGCGATTGCTATGTAGAGTCAGTAAAATAACGATGCATAATGCAAAATTTTCATCTGTAAATGGATTTCTTACATAGCAAACTGCAGTTTTAGTGACGGAGTACAGATTTGCAGACTTTTGTAACATATGGTCCTTAGTTCCTAGAGATCACAGCCATCCTTATCTTCCTCTCAAATTCCTTCCGTTCCATCAAGCACTGTGAACTTTCTACTGCGGCTAAGGTGTGACATTAGAAGGATCTTGGTTTCACTGACCCTTCTATGTCCTTGGAAAGTGGGGATGGGAGTGGAAATGTATGGAAATACTGGTATTGTGTTTTAGTACGTGTGCCGGGTGCCTGTCTGCGATGTGAGGAATTGGTTCACGCTTTGAGCGAATCGTGACGAGCAAAATGAAAACGGAGTAGCAGTTTGTTATATGTTGAATGAAATGAAAGCAATCGACGTGAAAAACTAGAGGTATTTTGTCAGTGTTCTTTTTGTTCTTTGTTTAGAAAGAGGGAGTTCCTCTTCTTAAATAGTTCTCTCTACTACGGCCCTATTTACAAGGTCAATGAAATAATGTCTTATTCGTCCTGAATACCCCAGTCTTACTACCCCCCCCCCCCCACTCACCCCCAACACACCACACACACACACAGACACACACTAAAAGCTGTTGAAATCTCTTGGTGAGAATTATCCTAAAATGTGGGAATTACTACGGATACAGGGTACTGTATTCTTTACACTCTTTATATTTCCCCGTCTTTCAGGAGACCCTGGTGCTCAAAGTTTGAAGTTATTGATATTTTTAGTGCCAAAATTGCTGCTAACTGTGGTGTCAGGAAATTCAGGAAGGCATTTGTTGATGCTGTCTTTTCCTGGGCCTCTTAATGAAGCACCATTTTGTTTCGGTGCACATTTGCCTTGCCCACTTCCCACTCTGTGCAATCATTGCTTTCTTTCACCTGCCTCCCTCAGCCTCTTGTGCATTTTAGCAGGGGAAACATTTTCTGGCATTTCTAAAGTGAAAACTTTTCTTCAATATTTTCCTTTTTTTTTTTTTTAAATGATAACTACTTATCAAATGGAATGCCCCAGCATCATAAGTCTGGCTGTATCGTGAAGAATAGTATTTCATATCATGATTTCAGGCCTGCTGTCACCATTCAAAAGAATGCTGATAAGAGTCAGAAGCCTGCAATTAATTGCAATTTATTTCATAAAAATGTGCAAAATACTCTGACGAATTTTGAACAAATTTGTTAAATAAGTTGAAGATAATGCTGTTGTTATGCTTAAGGTGAATAAAATAGGAAAGTCCAATGGAGTGCCCTCAACCTGCACACAAAACCCCTTCCTTTGACCAGGTAATTGAGGAAGCACACGCACACCTGATTACTTGAACATGCTCTGCCCCGAGGCATCCTGTGCGATAATAAATGAAGGTGACTTCCTCCCTGTCATTTCACATCCTCTGTTCTTTGAAACACAAAATACTCCGAATTACTGTCCTTCTGTAATCTATTAGCTCGCAGAAAACTGTCAAAGGAAAAACAGGAACATGTCCCCATAGGGTTATTTATTTTTATCAATGTAAATTCTTGAGGTATTTTACAATAAATCTTACGAATGTGCTGGTGTACCACAAAAAGATAGCTCTTCATGGTGTCAGATTACACAAACTGGCTGGGAAGTGATCATTTGCAACTAAATGCCGTTTAGGTGATGTATAAACACAAATGTTTGCTGGAGCAAAACTGCACAGAGTCAGACCACCATAAAAAGATGGAGCAAATTGCATCCGTTCAGAAACGTAGCTAGAGTTCAACGGGCCCAAATGCAAGCAATGAAAATCGGCACTCCTAACTCCTGGTGGGCTAGTAAAAGTCAGTCGCAATTGAGGCACAGGGGTCAATTGACATTTCCTGGGCCCCTGTAACATCGAGTGCATTTACTGCAATGATACCCGTTTTACAATAGGAAGCTTCAGAAGAGTTTGTTCATTCGTATGCAACCTGGAGGCATCACTTGTTTTAAGATGTACCCCAAACCATTTTACTTTACATGGCCTTTGGGCATACAGAAATGCTCTCGGGGATGGCCTTGTGTCAGCCATTTCCTGCACAAGGACCCCCAACACCCACTTGTCATGTCCTTCAATCATGTCAAGTGATCTCTGGCCGTGGCCAGGTATTGCAAGTAAGACCCATTTCTCAAAAGCATAATGACCGCGAAGTGGAGGCCATAACACAAACCCATTGCTCAAGCCCCCTTCTCTGCAGCTCATGTTACTTATGTCTTGGTTATGCCCTGTAATTTTACAGCACATCCATTTTTGTTTCAATAAGCAGGCCATTTACTTTGGAATGTCTTGACTCATTATTGCACAGTAGGATAACAGTGTGATATGCCCAAATACTGCACATAAATGTAAATGTAGTTGAGCTTATATAGCGCACAGCTACCCGCAGTGGGTTTCCCGGCGCTTGCTTAGGGATCCCTTCCTGGTATTCCCCTGTGAGATAGCAGGGTATCCACAAGGTGAAAGTCAGGCATCCCGCCACGAGGGGCCGTTGTGGAGATTAAGCAAGCTATTGCCCAGAGTCGCAGAGTGTGAACCCGTGAGTTGAGGAGGCACCGGGACGAGAATTATCGAGTCCGTGGAATTTTTTAGCCCAAGACCCGCCGAGGCGGGGAATTGAACCCTGGTCCAGGACCGATCTCAGCTTCCGGGTCTGCTGCCTCTAACCCCTGAGCCACACTTCTCCACGTAATGGTGAATTCATGGGTTTTAGTTCAAAAATACAAATATGATGCTGAAATGTACATAAAAATCTCCAACTTAGATTGCATCTTCACACTGAACTCATTCCAACAACATCTTCAGAACTGGAAGTCTTTTTACTTTCCAAAAGTAAATCATGGAAAGAAAAACTTCTGTTTCTTATCTTCCTAATCTCATTACATTCAAGACATCTTTGTTCATCGAACCCTAAGTAAACAGCGCCACATTTACGCCGCCATTGCGTCACTTCTGTGACGCAGTGGCGGCGTAAACCATGCGCCATGTTGCGCCGTATTTACAACGTGACGCATCTAGGTGGATGCATCAAGTTGTAAAGCCCTGCCACAGGAACACATCGTAAAAGGGACGCAGTGAAATCTACAAGATTTCACTGAGTCACTTTTACGGCCATGCTGCGTCAAAACCCTGCGCTTGCTTGAAGCAGGCGTAAGGAGTGACACAGCATGTTAGGCATAGGGCGCCCATGTGCCTTGCTGGAGCTGCGTCGCGCTTGCGACACGACTCCAGCAATGCGCCGCCCTTACGCCAGTGGATGCAAAACGCATCTGCTCATCCATGTACCACGGCACACAGCATTGTAAATGCGGCGCATCAGTGGTGGCGCACGGGTGCTTTTGCGTGTCGCAAGTTTTCTGGCGCATCCCTGCTGATTTGCAGAGATGCGCCAGATGTTGTAAATCTGCCCCACAGTTTCTCCCCTTCACCTGCTTAATACATCCATTTCTTAGGATCCTGTATTTGTGGCAATCTCTCTAAAACCATGACACTCTCAATAAGTAGAAAAACCTATTGTTATCTCCTGAATCGGCTATGAAAATGCCTTACTTATCCATCTATGCCTTACTATCCAAACATTATTTGGTCCCTCTGTTAGCTGTCTTTCTCTCAGTAATATTACTTGTTCAAGCTCCAATACATTTTTCGACATAACCTAAGTGGCCTCCACTGGCTAGCTCATTCTAGGTAACAGAAATAATTTCAACCTCTCCTGCTTAAACTGCAAAACCCACGACTCTCTGCCATCTGAACTAAGACATATAGAAACCCACTCCAAATTCTGGGGAAAAAAACATTCCTTTTCACCATTCATCTCCAAGTCAAATTCTTCCTTTTAAACATACCTCCTCTGTGAAAGAAGATATCCTGATTGTGTGAGATACAATAATTGTTGCATACCACTTTGATGAATATCTACTTAAGCTCCAATTGCAGTATTTCACTACAATGCGGTTTCCTATTTATTACCTTTCTTTCTAATGGTTTCTGGAGATCTATGATCTCATGAAATGATACCTGTAGACCGCACTGCTGCCCACTTTATACATGACCTGTACTAGCTATAAGTCTTATAAGTAAATATGCATGTGAATACTGTGGTGCCAAATTAATGCAGGGCCATAACCTCATCTGATTTGGGATACTTACTTCTTAATAGTGTGTATATTAGAGGCATTAGTCAGTCATAGACAATATGGTTGGAACTGGATTTGTTTTTTGGCAACTCACTTATGAGCGCGTGATGTGTCATGAGGTCCCTTTCACGCCATACAATAAGATGGCATCTGACAAGATCGTATTTGGTAGAATTTCTGAGACCTCTGCATCTGTCTGCAGATGTTATACCAGTTTCTCTGTCTTCTTAGCCATTGCATTTCTGGCTATTCTTGTTCAATATCATTTATTTGTACAAGCAGAAATAGGTATGTCAGAATTTTGAGTATCCCTTTAGTGTAAGTGTAAATTTTAGTTTCAGTGAGAAGAGAACATTTTGCTGCAAAATCACTAAGGCCCTGATTATGATGTTGGGTGGTTGGCTCACCAAAAGGCAGTCAGTCCGACTGCCGACATCCCTTCAGTCGAACCGCCGTATTATGATACTGGCGGTCAGACCCTAATCTGTTGGATGCAAGACCAGCGGCTCCACCATGATCTTAGATCGCGTTGGTGCGAGGGTTGGAGCAGCGTCTTACAATGGCAGGAGTGCCAAGATAGGAACCGCCGTTGGATTATGATATCCCTTTCTGACAGCCTTTTCATGGTGGGAACCCTGCCATGAAAAGGTTGTCAGAAAGGGATATGGGGGCCCCAAACAGGGCCATCGTAGGCCACTGAAAATTGGCCCTGGGGGCATATGTAGTGCACCCATTCACCAGAGTGCACTGTGTGCCATGCACGGCATCGTGCATAGCACACGGACGGTCAGAAGTTGCTGCACTGTGGTGACATTTGCTGAGGCCCATCTAACTGGCCGAGCCATGCCACTGCAGTGGTACTGCCAACTTTCTGACTGCCCGCCCGGTGGTCATATACTAATACGGCGGTCATACTGCTGCATGCTCTTTGGGCGGTCTCCCGTCCACAGCAACAGGGGCCGGCTGTCCGACCACCAGGCATCGTAATGATGCCCTAAATGAGGACATGAATACCACCCTCTCTTTATTTCTAAGACAATATTTGTTTCTGTCCACATAAATAAACATCTGGTGTTAGAGCTAGCCACCTTTGGCGTGGCATTCCCACAATTATTTTGCCTTCATTACTCTGTTTTCGCTGAGCCTGTTTTTATTGTCATTAGGGCTCTGTGGACCTACCCCTTCTAACTAGGGGTAAAGTGCTTGTGCTTTCCCCCTTAAATATGGTAACATTGGCCTACCCATGACTAGCACATTTAATGTACTTGTAAGTCCTAGTAAATGCTACTGCCTGTGCAAATGGCCTGTAAATTACATACTACTAGTAGGCTGAATTACTCATTGTGCCTCTCGCTAAAGTAGTCCCTAAAAATATGTATTAGGCCTACCACTGCAGCCTGTAGTGCAGATTTAAACTGGGATTTAGACCTGGCAAATAAACCTTTTGCCAGGCCTAAACTTTAAAATAAATATTTATAGGTCACCCCCTAAGGATGGTCCTAAAGGCTCACAGGGCAGGATCCATGGTCTTTAAAAAGTAGGACATGTGTATTTCAGTTTTACATGTCCAGACAATAAAAAACGACTAAAGTCATTTTTCACTGAAGCAAGGCTAACTCTCCCAAAGTCTAACACTAGGTTACCTTATTACTCTTAATAAGTGATCATTTCAGTTTGGGAAGCAATAGAAAATTACTTCTCCCACTCATTTGAAATGTAATTTGAAATCCTATTTAATGATAAAGTCGAATTTTAAAAAACTATTCTAAACATACCACTTTCAGAAAGTTTGCATTTTCCTCCCTAAACCAAATGTGCATTTCTGCCAGTGTCCAGAGGCACGTCACTGTTAATGGCTCTCCTGTTACGTGATGTATATTGCTTCCAGACAGGGGACCAAAGGCCCTAGGTGGGGAAGGATGGTGCTCTCTTGAGCAGGATGGCTGGGATGTTGTGTTGTACTCATCCCTTCTTGAACTACAAAGGGAAACCAGAGGGATCAGTCATCCCCTTCCAGACTACCCAAGCTGCCCCCTGTCACTGGCAAATGCAGCCCACACCCAAAGTTGTCTACCCACTGTTAACTTAAATAAATTGGTGCCAGACCCAAGGGCAGAAGAACAAATTATCAGAACTAATTAGGGTTAAAAAGGGGGTGACCCCACAAACAGGCTGGCACAGAAGTGACTCCAAGGGTCAGTTGACTGACTTCCTGTTTGGGCTACAGGGTCACCCCAAGTTCCAGAGGCCTTTCCTGCAACTCCCAAGCTGACCAGATCCAACTGGACATGCCTGAGGCCTGTTGCTGGCCTCTGCTGGAGTGAGCCGTGACCCCCAAGTATTTCATCACAGGGACAAATACTTATTGAAGCAGTATCATACTGCCCTTATGGGAAGAAACGGTAACTATGTATGATACATACCGTAAATCTGACTAAGAAGGCATTCTTCCAAGATTGAGAGGATAATGCCAAATATGGCTCCAAACCCAGTGAAGTCTGCAAAATGGCATATTGTCCCATGAGGGTTTCTGCAACTCTTCTGCTGCTCTTAAGGAACACTTACTATCCATGTATAGCCTCTTTGCTTAAACCTTACCCTTTATTTCTATTGATGAGGAATTATCAGATTATATTGATCTACCCAGTTCCTCTGCAACAGATTTAATATAGCGGTGCCATGGGTAGTTATCACTTGTAAGACAATCATCAATAATTTGTCAATGTAGATTTGCATGTTTGTCACTCCAAACTGATATCTGCATTAATAGGGGTGCTAATTTAATATAATCCTCAACATAGCTTAGTCCCAGTTCTTTATGGGCAAAATAACATGGGCAAAATATCATGGACTACTCGGAGGTAAAACAAGGTTGACAGAAGTGATTTTGCTCACCTTAAAGGTTATTCACACAGCTATATCTTCAAATGCAGGCACTGTAGGGCAAAGTTAGTTAACATTTACTTTCATTCATTTTCAATAAAGGTGAAATTGGCTTGTTACACTGAATTTCCACCGATTGGCAGAATCTTTTTTCAATTTAAAAATGGATAAATAGAAATAACAGCAACATAGGATGCAAACACTTAGGGGTCCAAGAACAAATAGAATCAAATGTCACCCTCAAGTCAGATTTAAAAAAAAAAAAAATTATAAACTTTTTTCATTCCATTTGAAATCAAGGAAATCGAGCACCACATTACCTGTATAGTACACACTTTACATTTAAGCATAGGGTTCCACACTTGCATCAGCAAATATTTTTCATTTCATTGCACAGCTCCTGGTCCCCCTCTACTAATCCTCCCTCAGCTTTCTATGCATGCTGGCTCCAAACTCAGGTACAACCCTTGCTCCCCACCCTGAGGGTTGACTCCCTGTTTGACAGAGCAATTTCACTATCTCCTATCACCCAAGTCTACTAAAGTTGAGACCATAAAAGGATATCTATTTACCCCACACGTTGGCAAATTGTCGCAAACTTCCCCTTCCTTCATACACTACCTTTCTTCTTTTATGAAGACATTCATTCTCGCCACCTACATTGCTTTGAATGGGCTACTGAACTCCCCCACTGTCACATAAAATTACCCTTTGGAAATACAAACCACAGCATGTAGAACAGCAACAGGGCCCTGGGTAGTTCAACATCCAAGGTATACCCTGTTTCAAAGGACAGTCCCATATCATGTGGAAGAAAGACCCCTTCATTTCCTTACATCTGATGCAATCTGATGATTACGCTCTGCCCATTTTGTATAGTGTATTTGTTGTAACCTGATGCTGTTAAAATGCATCCTTTCCATAGTTCCTAAGTTCCCTGCTGCTCATGCAGTGTGTGTGTGTGTGTGTGTGTGTGTGCGTGTGTGTGTGTGTGTGTGTGAAGTAATGGAATTTTGATGAGTGCCTTGCCTGGAAGAGGGTCATTTGGAGAGAGTGGGCTGAGCACTGAGGATGCTGCTCCTGGTGGGTCCTTTACTTATAGCCTGTAACCAGTGGCTTAAGATATAACTTCAGCAACAAATCTACATTTTATAATCCATGTGAGCTGACTACCTGACTCCTACTTATAAGAAGATATCCTGTATTTACAACATTGGTGAGGGCTGGAAAAAGAACCACGCATGAAAGACAATTAATGATTAAGTGTGTGCAGTGGAGGGCTGTTAGTAGTCCCTGGTTATAGGATCTTTATAATGTTAAGCACGTATACTGAAAGTTTCAGCCATATTACACATTGCATACATGAATTGCACCATTGCCGGGTTTGTTTATGGTGCTTTACAATGAAGTTAATAGAAATGTTAAGTTCCATCATTGATTTTTCATGACGTCTTTGTTACGATATAAGGTAATCCTTTAATTAAACATGTTACTTCCATTATTTTACTAATCCTACTGATTCTACCTAGTTAAGCACACTTTTACAGAAACTTTAACTTTTCTCACTTTCAGTGTCACTTTTCTAAACATGTGCAAAGTGCACATTTGTGTTTTTGTTGTCAACATTGGTTTATGTGTCATGTAAAGCATGATCAGCTAATACGCTACAATCAAGCCTCCCTCTGATGACGAATTAAGCCATCACACATTTCCACATTAGACCGTCACAAATCAGTTTTGTTGTACTAAGCCTTTTTCTTCTAGACTCTTCCAGATATTTCATTTTGCCAAAATATTTACATTGTTCATCTTCTAGTTCAAGATCGGATCTTGTTCTTTTAACTCCTTGTGTATTAGTTTATATTTACAGAATTTGATAGTTAATATTAGCAGCATTATGCACAAAGAGGCTGCCACTATTGGTCTCAAGATTGAAATCACTAGTCCTAAATTACCCAGCCAGTTGCTAACAGTTGACAATCCTTTTCCTATAATTTCACAGGCACTATCGGATTTTAAGGCTTTCAAGTATTTGCTTAATTCAGTAATGTTTTTAAACTGCTCTCCCGATCTCTGCTCTTATCCATTATGTAGGTGCAATATTGTTGGACCTTCAACATCTAACAGACTCCGAAGGATGTCAAGGGCAAGTTGATTTTGCATCACCATCGATCTTATTGCAATCATTTAAATATATACAACACAAAGACCCCCAGCTATACTGGGGACTAATTTATCAACTATAGTAGAAAGCTTTCAAATTTTATGTGAGTTTAATGCTACTCCTAAAGAAGGTATTAAAGCTCCAAAAATATCACATACTATTTCGTTTGCACTAACATCTCTCTTCAGTCGCCCTATCTCTTTTTTTAATTCTCCTTTAATTTGTTTCACATGATACTTTTTTGGAAAACTAATTCCCAGTCCTCCCCAAAAGGAGGGGTGGAACTTACCTTAGCAACATCAAAAGCAGTAAAAGCCATATTAATATGAGTCGTAGTATCCCTACCGGGTACAAAGTTTTTGAAATATCAAGATGCAAAGTGTTGTCATTCAAAACATTAGAATTGGCACTATTTGTTTTGGCAGTTATGAAAGAAATCTTAAGCTTAAGCTCTTCAACAGATACATAATGCGGCAAATTTAAAATAATAAGCAATACAGCTAACATCAAGACAATAACAAAAATAATTCCTGCATATACACATTTGCATCTGAGAGAGATTTCAGTGCTAGTCCATATGGCTTCTAATGATTCAGACCATTTAACTAAAACTATTTAAAAATGGCAGCAATGGGTTTGAGCAATTCAGCAAAGTTCAGCACGAAAATACCAAGGCGAAGTTCAGTTGTTCTGTTAAGTATGAGAAATACACAGATCACCCTTGTTGAGTATATTTAGGATAAATTGTCATTCCTTTAAGTGGTACACCAAGATTAAAATAAAAATTCACAACAAAGTTTGTTTCAAGGATGTTCAGGAGGACTCGTATTGCTAAAACAAAAAGCAGCAAACTCCTGTTCTCATTCATTTGCAGCAGATATGTCCATTCAGGAGATGATTACTCTTGTCTGGGTACTCTTGCTCTTTTAGAACTCCTTACAACTGTTCACTCTTCATCACTTTCATACTATTGAGAACTTTCAGGAATGGGCTGTGTTACTTGCACTCGTCCTTCTGTTAAACAATGTTGCAGTATCTCACCTCTTCTGGGCCAGCTGTCTCCAGGTTTAACTCACTTTCTTGCTGTACTAAGCCTTTCGTTAGGATCTATACCTCTCGTGCTCAACTCTAGTGGCTGGGACCCTTCGATAATAGACAATTGTTGACTCTACCTGTCCCCCCTCAGCCCAATCGAGTGCTGTCTCAGCTGCTTGCTGGTCCCCAACAGCTCGACTAATTTGCTCCCTCTGTCTCACTGTAACTATAGGCACATCCAGAGCAGGTGCTGCTATATCATGAAGGAGACATGGGACTCTGTGATTATGGACAGCATGTACCCAATTCGGGAGACCACCCCACTTCACAGCAGTGTTGGTAACCAGGATAAGCTGGTAGGGCCCTTTCGAATGTCATTCCAAGCACACCTTCTCTACCTGCTTCTTCACCATTTCCCAGTCACCAGGACAGAGGTGATGGCACTCCTCCTGTTGAGCCACAAGGGCAGCCTCTCCAACCTGGTGATACACAGAATGCAGCACATCAAGCAAACCTATGTAATAGTCCACAATCAGATCATCTGTAATGTTGACAAGAGTGTTTGCAGGAACAGTTGGCTGTCTCATCACTCGTCCCATAATGACTTTGTGGGGTGATAATCCTGTTCTCCTGTTTGGTGGACTTCTCAGACTGATCAACATAAAAGCCATTGCATCAGGCCACACCTTCGCCAATCTGGATTTCAATGTATCATTTATTTGCACCACAATACCAGAAGCCTCGGACAGTAACTGCAATGGAGCTTCTGCTCAACTTGTAATGCAGCACATAACATCTTCAGGACCTCATTAATAAAATGACGTCCTCGGTCTGACTCAAGAGAAGTTGAAGATTTGAACCGTGGAATGAGCTCTCTTAACAACAATTTAGCTACTGTAAGACAATCATTTCTTTGCGTTGGATAAGCTCCACGCATTTTGAGAAAATACAAAAAATGACCAAAACATCGGACAATCTACAAAGTATAGAAGACACCTTTTTTAAAATCGGGTGTCATTACCCCACTCACACTTGAACTATATTCCACATATTGAATTGGGGTTACCATACTTGCTGGACTCCATCAGATTGACTCCAATCTTGTTGTGGCTCTCGATTTGGTGCAGGTCCACTTCAATGTAACTCAACGTATAATTGGCAGTTGTTTGAAGCTGGACCACTACAATAGAATTGGGTGGCTGAGATATGTGGAAGCTAAGCTGACCACACTTGGGCAGGGAGAGCTGTTCAGGGACCCCATACTCTGCAGGAAGATCTCTAAAAAGCAAATCGCTGACCTGTTTATACAGCGGGCTAACTTCCTTCGAAGCGAAAAGAATCAGCAACAAAAGGCGTTGTTTGTAAGTGACCTTATTCCACCCAGATTTGGGTCAGGATTTTCATACCTCTCGTGTATTAGGTATGCACACCATAGATTTATACTATTGCGCTTTCGTCTGAACTACATCCCCCTGATGTTGGCCTTACCAGTGAGGAAGTTTAAACATTCTGATTTGCACCCCTGCCCCTGCGACAACCACTCACCCCAAACGGACTTACATGTAGTTTTATTTTGTACGTTTTATCAAACTGAGAGGGAAGCTTTTATCTTTCCGATTCTAAGATGCCAAAACTTTTTGCAATGCAGGGTGGCACTGTACTTTTTAAAAGCACTCTCTGATGTCTTTGTCTGCTTCTCTGTAGCATATTTTCTTTGGGCATGTGTGAGAAAGAGGAAGAACTGGGTATGCTGATTTGAATTATTCCAATAATGGGATTTTGATTAGTAATGCGAACTTAAGAAGTCAAAACATATTGTAAAGTCTGTGTCGGCTCCTTTATATGGTTTTAAATATTACCCCTTCTCTACAGGCCCCATTGTTTGAAATTCATAATAACTTCAAAAGATTTTAAATGGTTTAACTGTCTTTTATTGATTTTATACGATTATGTATGATGTATCTGATGAAATGATGCTTTAATTATCTGTTTTAAAAGGAGATCGAATAAAGATTACGATGATGATGACCAAAACATATTTTAAACCTTTGTAAAGGGTCATTTCCATAAAGTCCATTTGAATCTGATTAAAGGGACCTGCTGATTTCCCTACTTGGCTCATTTTAACAGGTATTCTCTTGCCAACATTTTTCTGTTGACATCCTATGCAGCAATGACAAAGACTCAGCAATTATTCTGAACTTGGGGTTAAACCATACTTGTCAAAAGAGGTGCATCATTGCATCTCTTCCCACTTGTGCAGGACCATAATAATGTCTATCCATAGGTGGTAACAAATTATCAGGTAATACAGGTCTGCCATCAGTGTAAATCCAAACTTCATCTTCCCTTTTGGCACAACCTGCTCGCCCCCAACTTTGCAGTTTAGCTTCTATCACCTCTTCCTGTAGTCGCCTAGTTGCAATTTGTGACATCTGATGTTTCATTATTCAAATCCCCTTTAAGGATATGGGAATTTATGGTGCAGCATTTCGCCATCTCATCGGCACATCTATTGCCAACAGTCATGTAGTCAGTGCCTGACCCATGAGCCATGCACTTGACTACTGCAATTTGGGCAGGCAATTGTAGGAAGTGCAAAAGGTTCCTCACACTTTCTCCATTTCATATTGGCGATCCAGAAGAAGTCATAAACACTTGCTGTGACCACAATTGCCCAAAGTCATGTACGACTCCAAAGCTGTACTGACTGTTGGTAAACATTGTCACTCTGAGTTATTCTGAAATGCTGCAAACCCATGTCAAGGCAATCAGTTCGGCAACCTGGGCCGAATACACTCCTTGCAACTATGACACTTCCACAGCACCTGCAACTATACGAATAGTATAAGGAGTTTTCAGATTTCCTTTATTGTCTCGCAGGCAGGAGCCATCGACAAACAACACATGACCAGATTCAGGCAATGGTTCATCCAGTAAATTAGGTTGGGGCTTTTTGCATAATTCAGTCCCATCCAAGCAATCATGTTCAACTTCATCAGTAAAGGATATCAAAAGGGGGGAGTGAAGAGGTGGTGCCGCACGGCACCGAGGTGGGCAAATCCTCCTCTTCTGAAAGTATAAATAATCAACAAAGACCACCTCATATGAAGTAAGTATGTATTCTGATGTTGGTGGAATACACTCAGTGTTTTAAAATACCCCTCACACACCAAAAGGGCCCTTGGTGTCATGCTTCATCATCGGGGTCTTCCCGCCCCGCTGCGGGACGGGGCAGTGCTGCGACAAGCGACTACGCTCGAGCACCTTTTATTTGTGTGGGTACTATGTGAGTGAATTGGAGTGAGTGTCAGTGGGGTCAGGAGTGATAAAGAAAGTGAGGTTAAAAAATACCTGGCCTAGTGGTACAAAAAACTATTTAATAGGCACTGGCTGGTATTGTTAAAAGGGGTGAGGCGGAGATGTAAAGCAAGTTACTGGGCTTACTCTCCTGTGTGGGTCAACATGTTTCGGGGCACCATGCCCCTTCGTCAGCACCGGGTATAGATCCCCCTGTCACTCACTAATGTTATCCCACAAATAATGGGTGTTAATATGATAATTTATCAATGTGTATAGATATGTTTACATAAATATACGTGTTAAAGCCCTATCAGAAATGCTGAAGTGATAAGCTTAAGAAACAAGGGAGTCAATGCCCCATGAGCCAAGGCTGGGCGAAGGGTAATTGAGGGTCCAATCTACCCCCAGCACCTCGGTGCTTCCTCCTCCGTCAGTGGCTTCCGTGAAGTCAGTGGATGTTCCATGACTATGCTTTCACACTGCTCAAGACTCACACATGCATTTGCAACTGCTTTTAAACATTCAGGCAACAGGATCAAGAGTCATTGAAAAATATGCAACAGGTCTGCGATTGCTTCTGTGTATCTGCCTTAGTACTGAAAGAACACACCCCTCCCTTCACTACAAAACAACACAAAGCACTTGTAATCAGGCATTCCCAGAGCTGGTGCCCTACAAAGGCATTCTTGCAGCTCAGCGAAGGCAGCCATACAACGGTCATCACAAGGTACCGATCAGACATGTCCTTCTTTGTCAACCTCTGGGGAGGTTTTGCTGTCAAGGAAAAGTTTGTAATCCATTGTCAACAGTATCCCACCCTTCCTAAGAACATGCAGACTTCCTTTTGGGTAGTTGGGGGACTTATAATAAGAATAACAGAGATTTTTTGGGTGGCCCTTTCCTTGCTCCTTTTTCAATTTGGTGTCCTAAGTACAAGATTTCATTTTGGCAAAACTACATCTTAGTTGGGATACTATATGTCCATTCTTAGCCAGAGGATTTAGAAGGGCAATGGTATCAGTCTTGCACGCTTCCTTAGTATTTGACGCTACCAGCAGGTTGTCAATATACTGTACTAGCACTGAGTGATTTGGCATTAGAGATTTTTGTTGAGAATCTGATTAAAGATTGCAGGGCCTTCCTTATCCTTTGTGGGAGCACCATGCCAAGACACAATTGCTGATGCGGTAAGCAAAAAGAAACTGACTATTCTCATGCAAAGGAATAGAAAAGAAAGCTTGGTATAAATCAATGACTGAAATCCATTCGGCCTCGCATTGAATCTGAAATAAGATCACAGCTGGATTTGGTACCACAGGACAACAAGGGACAACAATAGCATCCACCTTCTGCAAATTCTGCATGATACAATACTTGCCATTCAGCTTCTGCACAATCCATAATGGGAAAGTTAAATAGACTCTCCATTATCTTCTTCAGGATCCCTTGCTCAATCATTGAGTCAATCAAAGGAGTAATTATGGCAATAGTAACTGGAGTCAAATTGTATTGTGCATTCTCTGATATTCTGCATTGGGATTCACTGTGATTCAGACTGGTTCAACACCTTTGATTAGTCCGATATCTTTACCTGTAAAGTCCTAGACTTTAGGTAACACTGTGTCTCTCAGTTCAATGGGTAAATCCCATTGTACATTCTCATGTCAGATCTCTGTCAGGCAAGTCTAAAAACAACATTGTCATCATTTGTATGATATTCAATACTTCTCAGAGTGCAATAGATAGAACGATTAAGCTTGCACAGTAGCTCACGTCAGAGTACATCCACTGGACCTTAATCACACACCACAAATCAATGTTGAGCCTCAAAGGACCCTATTTTAATAGGAACTGCTTCAGAAATTGGAGTGGGCAACTTTGTATTTAAAACTCATACAACTTGGATACTTTCTCCTGAGAGAGGTAGCTTAGGAACCTTTGCTGTTTTTACAGTAGAGCGGGTAGCACCAGTGTCAACAAGAAATGAGATATAACTCCAGTTTACCTCTCTGTCCACATATGGACCACTCTGGTCTCCTCTAAGGCACCATCAGACTGACAGTTACTGATCAAAATCATCTGTCTGAATCAAATACTGTTGTGACGTATTTCGATTTGGGAAAGAGTTTCTATTTGTCTGCTGACTCTGATTCATATTGTACCTTTGTACCTGTACAATCTGTTGAGGCATTGGAGCTAGAGGTATCTGCATTGATTGGGTTGTATTACATTTTGAACTCTCTTTGTATCTTGGGAGTCAGTAAGATGTTATTCCCCTGAGAGAGTGCATACCCTCCATTCTGCATCTGATTTCTAGGATGTTATACATGAAATCTACGCTTGTGTTTCCAATGTCCAAATTTTCCACACACATGACATGGAATCATTTTTGTCAAAGTTAACACATCAACACCCATTCTAGAATCTACTGAAACCTCATGACTTCTACCTGGTGATTGGAAATTCTGCTGCTAAAAACCATTAACACCCTGCATTACAGGAACCCTATTAAAGCCTCCCTGTGCTGGAACAGCATTCTCAAAACCCAAGGTATTCTGACATCTTTGTACTGCTTTCAACTAGGCTATCGTTAATTTCTCTTCTAATTTCTTGTTCTTTGCCACTAATTTATCTCCACACTACTTTGCATAACACAGAATCTCATCAATCATTCTGTTCGGCCAGCATAGTAAACTCTGATGAATCATGGAAGAAATCTCAGGTCTCAAACCATTCATGAATCTGTAAACAAAATGTACCATATCTATATCTGCCATGTTTTCCATTCCACTCTACTGTATGAAAACCTGTATCAATCTCTCGTCATAGGCATGAACTGTTGCTTTAAGTTCTTGGGTCATTATGTACATTTTAACCAATTGATTTCTTTAGGAGTAATCTTAGTTTTCAAGAAAATGATGACTTGCTGATATTTCTTCAATACAACTGGAGATGGGGCGCCTGTCCTAGGATCTCTCTCTGTTTCTATTTCAGGCCAATCTACAGACATTTTACACTCCATCCACATGTCTCCAGGAACCACTATGTAAAATAGGGTATTGAAATCTATCCACAAAACCTTTGCAATTTTCACAAACCTTTCAATCTGTCTGTACAATCTGTCTGTTCCATTCCACTAGATTGTCTCTCAATTTTGAGAATTCATTTGTGAATAACAAAAGATTAGCTGTATTTCAAAGCACATGCACGTACCCTTCACCAGGTACCTCCCTCATCGGAAGTATCTGTATTTCGCCAACCACTCAGTCAACTGCAACAGAAAGTTTCTGCATCCTTATTCTCTGTGTTTCCCTCTTTTCGACCATCTACCTTCCCATTTTTCTCTCTCGCTCCATTTCTTGATCAGTGTCATTAGTTCCTTAATCTGCAATTTAATTCCAGCTGGTCTCATGTTAACAAAATCCCTGTTACTAAAGTCCAATCTGTAGGTTTTTTGCAAAACCCTTGATCTCTGAACATCAATTTCATACTTCTGAGCCAATTCCACTAGCTTCTCATGTGTGTCTAGCTCATTGGATAATATCTTTACAGAGAAGCAATAGCTCCTCCTCTTAGTAGGTATGTAATTGAGATGGACTAAGAGTTTCCAAAATCATTTCTTCTAACTCTGCTTTTAACTTGATGACAGCTAATGTTTTTCCCTTTACTTGACTGGAATGCTTTAACAACTTTGATTATTAATTGTGATATAAGACCCTTTGACCCAATCATCTAATTAAAGCAAATCCCAATCTATCTCTTAAAATATTCGAATGCAAATCTCCTTTGGTCAAATCTCTACTTGTTCCAGGTTGCATATTTAAGGCGGACCAATCAGAAACGGAAAATTCCATTGGTGCCTTCATCTCAGTAGCATGGTAGCTTATTTTTGGAGGTTTAATTGTTATGTAGACATAAAACGGTGGTAACCTTTACCCCATTCTGCTTATAGAATCAAATTGTGCTGGATTTAAATTGGAACATGTACTCTTAGTACCTGTAGTATTACTTTGAGTCTGAACCATTGGCGTCTGAAGCAAATATCTCATTGTCAAATCTAGTGGATGACTATGTGCAGTATTTACTCTGCCAAGTATATTCAGAGTATGGACAGTATTTACTTGTGACCCAGATTTATAAATAGTACAACAAGACCAATAGTAACAGGAATGGTTAAAGCATCTCGAGCATTCAATTCAAATGGGTTCAATGAAGCTGGTATTTCTGTTTCCCTCTCTTACAGAAGAAATCATTGTAGCTTCTTTAGATACTTCAGGCAAAACAGGGGCCTTAGGAATCTCAGCAGTATTTCTGTTTTTCATAGTCTCACTCTGAGATTCATTGCATGGTGGTGGATGATTCATCAATAAGTCATTTAAAAGATCATTATCCACCTGACTACTTTCTCTTTCTGTTTCAGCATCACTTTTTTTCTGTTTCAATAGGTTTCCTTTTCTCTTTTCGTTTTCCCTAATCTCTCCTTTAACAGGTATCAAGTGATAAATTTGTTTTCCCTGAATAACATCTGCTCTCCATACTTTCAGTTGTGCATCCCATCTAGCTTCTGCATACTGATCTATGGATCTTCTATATCTTCCCTGATAGTTTTCTTTCCCTTTTTGATGAGCTAAGTTTTCCCAAGTACTTAATGCGTCAAATATTGCAGGTCTAGGAGGTGGTTTTATCCATCAATACAGTATATCCTGGCATACCCTGTTGGTGGTATGTCTTCTCTTACTCTACCAGGTATGGTCACATCTCCTTGTATTAATTTTCTTAATGCTTTGATTTGAAAAAAGTAATTTTTAAACAATTTCGTATTTTACAAATGTTTTCTGAGAAATCAGGAAATAACTTTCTCACACAATTCTGTTGTTTGGCAATCACAACCAATATTAGTGTGACTTTCTATGACATGATCAACAAATCGCAGCACTGCTTTACACCAACCAACCAATCACAACGTGGCACACTGTGACTACAATCTCACTCCCTGCAGCAGCTCACCCTCCTTTACAATTTTCCTCTACAAATACACATGACAATATGCAAGCATTTTCAACATCAAACTTTCTGCTCCTCTAAAGGTAACAGATGTCTCTCATTCAAAGGTAATACAAAATAATATGATTTCTATATCTATCTTTATCGTGCACTTCAAATTAAATCTCGTCCAGCGAGACTTCCCCCGAATTGATACAGTTATTTCCTTTGTAACTGAGAGCAACTATATCAATCTCTTATCACTAGCACACAAAAGAAAGTCCCTATCCATAAGATGTGTTTGACGATGTCTCACAACAAATACCACAACACAGCAGAGAACATACTTAGTGTCTTTTGCACTAAGACCGTCACATAGGTGTGCATCCCAGGATCTTAGGCCATAAGCGGACCTGATAACAACTTCAACTTCTTTGCGTTAAGCGATATGGCACTTACAACTTTTCACCTTTCCATAACATCACAAGCAAAAGCAATTGCAATGGGCATCTCTATTAATACTCACACTTGCTGCTACAAGTCATCAAAATCCATCAATTGCTCCATCAATCCTTCTACTGAACCATGGGATTTAGGTTTTTTCTTGGACTGGACAGGGGAAATCTATTTTTGGCACCCTAAATTCTTCACGTCACTAGACCAATTCATGTCTCTGCTGCCAAGTTTTGTTGCAGCGAAAGCCACTTTTTCAGTGAAGGTTATCTAGCGCTGGGCCCAATACAGTTAACTTTTTATTTCCCGGATACTTTACCCCCAGAGGTGATGGTCGTCTGATGGATTTTTCTTTGTCATTGTGAGGGGTGAGAATACAGGATATCTAGCTGTCAACCACCCAATAGGACCAATAATTGGGTAGCTAACTCACAAATTTGAGATCAGTTTAAAATATATTACTCTAAGAACCATGCTATAAAAATAGAGGATTGCAACTGGAAGACCCAACCTCCTAACGAAGTTTAGTCTGACAAGAATTATACAAACCAAGAGCTCTGCTGCGGCTACACAAAACAAGAAGCTGATGTTCTAAAAATTATCCACAACTTTATCATGAATTTATAAATCAGATAATGGTAAGCACAGTTTCTGGAGAATGAACATTAAAACACAATAGAAGACTCAGACAAATGTAGATAATTTGGTTATTGTATTAAAGATCCAACATCAATGCATATAAGTAACCATTTAAGAAGCTCTGTCTAACTCCTCGTAGTATAAAACTACACTTTAGTCAATTAAGTCTATTACTAAATAAAGGAATCCATAAGTGGATGGTTTAGAATTAATAGTTCCTACCACCAACATAGGTACGAGGATGGTTCACAAGAGTTCTCCTAGCATGGGTAAAGAAATCAAGTTAAAGCACACTAGGGAAATGTCCCTTGGCAAGGAGGATGGAGTATAAATCAGGAAAGTTCAAGACTTGTCTCTCGCCAGACAACTCCTAATCATCTAGAAGGCAAGTTCATCAGCAATGGGAAAAGGCAAGGGGCATGTAAAGAGAGTTCGGCAGGCAGGCTGGAAGCAAGGAAAGTGAAGATGCAGGCCTCCCTCCTCCTAGGAAATCACTTTTTATACTTGAAATTGTTTGCTGTGACATCAGTAGTCATCATACAATGGTCTGATCATTATGTGATCATTCTTCCATTCTCCAGTTACACATTTATATTCTAACATACTTTCCCATGCTCATCATGAGAAATGACTGTCCATTCCATCCTTACTGGTAAGTAGACAAAGAACCTATTTATTTTGTTGTTCTCCATGGATGTAGTTCAAAGGTCAGGTTTTCATCAATTCACACACAAATAAGCACTGAAAAAGTCTCATGTCGCTTAAGGATTGTCACATGAACGGACCAATGAAAGCAACATTTGAGAAAACATATCAAAAGTCAATTACATCAGGCTATGAAATAATGCAGCCTAAAGAGAAGGGTCAATTCAAATGCATTTTAAAGTTAGCTTTTGTTATTTAGTAAAATAAACTCCTAATTAGGTTCAAGCATAACGAAATAAAACAAAAATATCATATGTGAGCATATTTGTAGTGTTGTCAGTGATTACTTCACAGAAATGTTAAATTCGAACTATGATCTACTACCTAAAAAATTCAAAACGTATTTACATGTAAACTATTTCTAAAAATCATTGAAATAAAATCAATTGTATGGTTATAAGATCTTTAAAATCTTCAGCACTTATACTGAAAGTTTCAGTCATAATAGCACATTGCATAGGTGAATTGCACCATTTCTGAGTTTGTTATGGCGCTTTAAAATGAAGTTAATAGAAATTGTATGTTTCATCATTAATTTTTCATGACGACTTTGTTAAGATATAAGTTAATGGGTCAATTAAACATGTTAAATTCATTATTTTACTAGTCCTACTGTTTCTACCTAGCCAAGCATACTTTTATAGTGCCATTACTTTTCTCACCTTCAGTGTCATTTTTCTAGACGTGTGCACGATGCACATTTGCACTTTCATTGTCAGGATTGTTTATGTGTTGTGTAAAGCATGACCAGCTTTTACACTGCATCAACAGTATTCCTGTGATAGTATACCTTGTGTAGTATTGTTAATTGTATCAGTCTTATTTGAGCCTTAATGGCCACTTCTTCAGGATGCATGAGGCCTTCTTCCCAGGCTACATATTTCATTTGCCAACACTATCTTCCCATATGGACCATATTTGTTTCAGCTTTTCTGGTTTAATAATGGTGAGGGACGGGTATATACTGGAGATCGCCCCTCTAGGCGGTACTCTGTTTTCCAGCTAGTTGCTAGCCTATATTTCCATCCAATCCAAGGGTTCTCTCTCTATCACATGGCTTCTCTGAAAATATATGTACTGCTGGGAAAGGGTTAACTCATACTCGTTCTGAACTTCTTTAAACATTTTAATCACTCTGCACTGAAGTATATCAATATGGTCCTATTTCTTAAACCCAAAATAGTTTCCTCATCTCTGTGAGCAGATTACCTTCCTCTGGAAAGTTTACCAAGCCATACATGTGAGGGCCCTGTCCCAAGATTCCTGTGGGTTTTGTATAGGCCCAATAACGCCATCCTGAATGGGGCAAACTTTAAAATTGAAAGAAGTCATTTGGGAGAGAGTAGACCTCTATGGGATAGTGTAGGAATTTTTCAAATTCAAACCTTGTACTGTAGAACATGTCTCCAATGGTGGCGCAAGCATCATATTTTCCAATTGTCTTTCAAACAGCGTTTGAATGGGAATGGTGTTTGCTTTTTCTGATCTTTTCAAGATCACAAACAAAGAAGGAAGCCATTCTTCTATATTTATAGTGCGCACAAGAGTACTAAAGAAACAGAATGAGGATTGCCTTCTTTATGACAGTATGAGTAAGAGCTTATTGCTTGCTCTGTAAATATAAAATGCTGACTTTTTCTAAAAAAATGAACTATTGACCTTATTTATGCTTTGGTGGATGTCGCACTGTTGTGCCAGCGTTGCTGAGGTCATGACCTCTGCCTTCTTGGTGCAGGGTAGCAATGCCATATTTAGAGTATCCCATCTGCCTGGTGGCATCTCACTGCTGCGAATCGAACCACCATCATGGTGGCTTCCTTCGCTGTGGTGAAGTTTACAAAATATAAGTCATGCTTAACGTGCCCACTGGGAAAAAAAAATTCCCAAAGTGAGAGTTTGCTTTTTCATGTAGGGAACTTTTTCCCTGCACACGAGGCCATTCAGTATTTTTCCCGGCCTTTTCTATCCAACATTGCATGGTGGACACAGACAGACAGAAAAGATGACTGACCATAGTCACACCGTCAATAGGGTACAAAATCCGTCACTGTGACCCAGCAGTCTTGTTTGGTGATTCATTTTTTTAGCTCCCTTTGCTGACTGTCTAGTTTCATTTGTTTGTGAGTCTTCATGGTGTGGCTGTCTGTAACCAGAGCACACCTGTGTGTTGTTCCTCTGCCCAACCTGGCTTTCTAAACATCACTAACTATGGCTGCCGTTCTCCAGTATGTCTTTCAGCTCCTACTGCATCATTTTGGGCTACTTCTCTGTCACTTCTAGATGTACTCTTTAGACTAATCCACATGCACATCTGTACCTTGTGCCTGCATTTGGATAGCTCGCCTGTACTTTTCTGGTCCACCTCATAGACCATCTGCCATGTCTACCTATAATTAGTAACTACTAACGGCTTGCTCTCTTCGCTCCTTGTTGGGCTCTTTTGATTATTTACCATGAGGGATGGTAATCTAGTGCATTCTTGTGGGTTTCTCGTCTGTTACTTTCGAAACATATTTAAAGCATTTACCCTAGCTGCCTTTGATGAATATATTCTCTTGGGTTATTCCATTGTTTTTAAATTTCAACCAAAAAGTCAAACAAATGTCCTTGCTAGGATGGTAGGGAAGTCCACTTGTTCGGCGATTTCTTACTCTACTTCAATTAACTCTTTCACCATGCAGCATGATACACATTTGCTAATGTACCACTGCCCTGTCAGGGGTATAAATCCACACATTCTACAGCCCAGCCATTCCCCTCATCCAGCTACACACCCAGCAACGCTTAACCCACATGCTCACATCGGCAACAACCCAAAACAGAACCACTTTGCACAAAGTTCACTCACAATCAGTCTTTATAATACCCCGCACACATATCACCTATTTCATACCTTAAATCATATCCTGTCTACTTACTACACTAAACATTCGCCCAATCAGACACATGTTGTACAGTTCTCCTCCAGACATCCCCCACACTCAGCCGTACATAAGTTGTAATTATCTACTCTCTGAGTCAGGCCTGAGTGTCTTGTGTTTCTTGATGGTTTCTTCAGCATTGTAGGACAGAGATGTGTGAGGTTTGTGAGTCCTGGGGTGTAACTCTGCTGTGCCAGATCTGCTTCCTGCCAAAACTACATACTCTGAAAAGTGCTTTACTTTGAGGACACAATCTATAAGTATTTTAGTTTATAGCATGGAGGGCAGATTTACTGTCAAGGGACAATGTCTCTCCCTCTTTGCATCTTGGAGATAGCTGCAGTGTAAGGTCTCAGACTGCCAGATGCTCATTCTGTCAGTTATAGCACTGTATGTCTTTGTGGGTGTGTTTGTGTACTTATTGAAGGTTGTCTTCATGTTTCTTTATGTGTGTTATATGTTTGTGCATCCACAAATAGCAAAGAGCATATAGCCATTACAACAAAAACACATTCAACTAAAATAGTCCAGACCTATTACCTTTTATGGCACTTGTTGAAAGAGAATTTACTTGGTGCTTGTTAGTCTCAAGCAAATTTTTCTTTCTTCAACTAAAATCCCACAAATTTTACATTGCGCACATTTTGTGAATTTGCATGGTGCACAATATTTGTGGTGCTTTTCACCCAGATGGGACTAGTTTGAGCAGAAACTATTTTGTGGTGACAGTAAAATTGCAACTTAGACATTTGTTCTCCTTGTACTAGTCCCCAGCAGTATCTTGGTTGTTTTTTGAATATGAGGAATGCCCTTGGGTTGGATTTTCATGCAAGATACTGGCAAGTACATTTTGACTACCTTCCGATCATTGTGTGTAATTTTCATGAAATTTAGAGGCACAGCAGTTCCCAAATTCATTTCCACCATTAGTGCCTGCATGTGTGACATGTTTTTATTGTTGCTTGGATTGTACATTCTTGACATTGCAGGTAGTGTGAGGTCTTTGGAATACGAGCACTACTGAGGAACTGATATTGTAAGGCCAAGCAGTGGAGTGTGTGAGAGGTGCAGGAAGTGTGATTTATAGTATGTACCAGCAATAGAAAGGTATGAATATTGTATATTGTTTGTGATGACCAAAGGAAAGGGTTGTCTGCTCCTAGAGGTATGGTTACTGAGCTGATGACACTTTCATGGCCAGAAACTGAGACTGCTAGAGACATTCATGAGGTGTAGGGGTCAGATCAATAGCTATCTGCCCATGAGTGGTAGAGCTATGAAGATTCATCAATGAATTAGAAGGTTAGGGCTTTCTGCCCCCTTGGTTTTACGGTTAGAAAGGTACAGGCAACAGGTTGCTAGCAGTAATGCTGTCTCAGTAGTAACAGTCTCATCGATTCACTGAAAACCTACTTGCCAAGGAAAGGTCATGCCTTTGATGATATCCATTGGGCTACAGATGAGCAGAAGCTGCTTGACGGTCTGTGACATGTCTGTGGCTGGATAATGGCTGGATAATGAAGAGTATCATTTACTCTCAAGTTTTTGAGATCCAGGCCAGCTAGTCATACATCCAGAAAATGTCATGTGGAAGATAGTCAAGAAAACTGAATGTCTAGATGGGTATGATTTTGAAAAACGAAGAAGGTTGAGAGTTTTTTGCTCATAATGTGACAATGCTATGACAAATGTATGTATATCAAACGTACAAACAGGAATATGAAGTTACTGCTTGTGTTGTTAGTTTTCAAACAATATTGTTGATTCAAAAAAAGATTCCGAAGCATGGGTCACTGTTCTGTCTTTTGTGAGATCACAATGGCAAATAGAAGCATTAACGAAGGATACAAGAGGCTCTACTTTCCTGAGGGTGTGATTTTGGACTTAAGGAGTTCATCTTTCATTAACTGTACTTTATGCACCCCAAGCAAAGCCAGCTTTTAATTTTTGGTAAATTATCTAATTTTACCCAAAACGTCAGTCCAGACTGGACATCATCTGCCATCTGTTAAGAGACACACTCTCGCTGGTATTCCAATGAGTTAAATGCCAGCAAGAGATGTCCAAGAGAACATGAGAAAAACTGGAGACAATGCAACACACTGGACGCCCTCTCAATCCTTAGAAAACACAGCAAAGCACATGAAGACCTAATAAACCGAACTAAACCCACTGCTTCAAAAACTGCATCAACGAGCCAATCAAAAGACCAAAAATCCTCTTTCAAACTACAGAACTCTGCACAAACTCTGTCAACCAACAGAGAACACACAACACAACACACAAAGCTGAAAATATTGCCAATTCCTTTACAGAACAAATCCTACAGTCAGTTAAAACTATCTCAATCTGCAACAATCTCCCCAAATCTGAACAGATCAATCAATACTCAATTAAACATTGGTTGTCTTTTCTTCTCGCAGATCTTGTCTCACTAATAATATTCAACTCCTCCACAAATTCCTCTAATTATTCAGAAGATGATTTGCCAGCATTTTTAAACAAAGAATGTTATGCAGATATTAACCTATTTTTCTCCAGATAATCAACTCCTCTGTATAAGAAAGCATCTCTGGAGAATCACTCAAAGCCAGCCAAATGTGTCACCCCACCTTCCTAAGGAAAACATTCTGCTTAACAATGTTGAACATTTTAAAAACATAAGCAAACCACAATACTTAGGATAAATGATAGAAAAGCGGATGAAAACGAATTGTTGAACCACATATCAAACAACAAGTAGTCTGTCTTCAGAATAATATCTTGTATGAGAGAGCCTCTCTACCCCTTTACGAACTCTAGATGATGTCCTAAAAGCATGGGATGATGAACCTGCATGCCTACTTGTACTATTCGACATATCTGCTGTGCATGATACCATCAACCATGGCTCACTTCTAAACATCTTATCATACTGAATAGTCATAAAAGATAATATTCTGTACTGTCTGCAGCCTTTCCCATCAATCAGAACACAAGTTTTCACTATCATCCATTCGCCAGATCTCTTCAATCTCTGCATGAAGCTGCTTAGCACAATGGACCATGATAATAAAATATACTTATATCAATATACTGACTACATTCAGCTATACCTCAAAGTTTCCGTATACCCCAGAACACATCATATATCTCAATTTTTTTCTCGAAAAACTAAGTAAATGGATGTTGGCTTTCTCTCTAAAACTAAAAACCAAACAAAACTGGGTTATTGCTATTCTTTACCAACAACTTTCCTCTACCCGCCCAAAAATGGCTTGACCCCATATGACATCACATCCTCTTAGTACCCTCCGTGAAGTTTCTTGGTTTTATCATCAACTGCAACCTCAACCTATCCAAAAACAAATTAACCAAATCAGCGCCTGCTTGACTGCTAGAGTTTGGAACTCCACTCTGATGCCCTCAGAATGAACCAGAACCTCCTACAATTCAGGAAAGACCTTAAGAATCATCTCTTTAAAAATGATTTTCCACCTGTCTCTTAAGATCATCCATCTACATATATTCTATTCTAATCCTATGTTCCCTTTCCTCTCAGTATCAATTATTAACTATTATTTATTTTCTGTATCTCCAACTTGTCCTATGTAAAGCACTCTGTTGCTCTTGTGGCTAGGAAGGCCCTATAAAAATATCTAAAATAAAAACAATAAAGTAAATAAAATATTATGGAAATACACCACCAATGACTTCACATAAAATATTTTCATTACTAGAAAATAGATTAATTTTATGTCTGAGTATCACTGCAACATTAATATCAAGTACTGCAATGTACTATTGCCAAACATGTCTTCTTGTACACCTTATTCTTGGGTTGGCCACTAGATACCAAATTTTAGGGGCAACTGACCATGAATTGTTAGGGTTACCCACCATATTGCACGAGATCCAATTAGATGCCAGCGAAAAGCACCCCGTTCCAGGAACTAGCACAGCACAACATTTGCCAAAAATAATCATTGAAAGCCAGAGCCGATGATGTCTAACATATACTAGGAGTGGGAAGGGATGGTAAACAATGCCATGGACAGACAAAAAATGCCATGGATGTCCTCATATGTTAGGGATATATGGCAAGCAGGAAAGAACATCTATCATGTGCCTGAGCTACACTCCAGAAGATTTGTGCCTTCTCAATGTCAGGTCTGAGCACCGGCACCATGGTTGGCCATTATATACTTGGTATAGCACCCATGTATTAGGGACTTATCAAAATTCTGCAGAGATGCCTCCTAATGTATGGCATGGCAACCACATGTCCAGGTGCATGGGCAAACACATACACACTCAAACATTCATGCAATCCAAATATACCCAGGCACATGCAGAAATACTGAGACAATCAGGAGAGCAGGTGCCCACATTCACAAATAGTTGTATGCCAACACAGAGAGGAATTGGCAGACAAACGTATGAACATATAACATTGCTGAAGTGCAGACACAGAAATCTCATGCATGCACACACAGGAATGCTCAAGTGCATGCACAATCATACACACCCAATCCACGTGTGCACTCGCTCTAACATTATTGATTGGCAGTTACTAAATACATTTTCAGACTGGCAAGTCAATTCTCAAACCCGCCCATCTTACAGTGTTTGCACCAGCTCTGAAGATTAAAAGATCATCTATAAGGAAAACAAAAGGGGTAATTGTTCCACTTGCATCATTAACAGCATCTGCTCTTCCATGCAAGCAATGAACCAAAATCTTCTTGGATGCTTTTTCCCACCTCATCACTTACATCGCAACAACTGGGATGAAACTACACTTTGGAGCTCCACATCATACTAGTGATTGGAAGTTCACCTTCACGCACACATGACGCTTTAATATCAATCTTGTGACTGTACTCTCATCCCTTTTCATGGCAAACCCCTCATCAGAACCAAGGACTTGTTTTTCATCTACTCTCTTAAACAGTCAAAACATGTGATCTCACTCCAGATCTAAGGAGCCAGTGTTTACCTGTGGGTACAGGCCCGTATATCTCCCAGTCACAACTGAATTCTACCAGTTATAATCTGCATCCACAGTGCAGTAAAACATCCTCCACTATACGAAAGATAGGAGAACCATCATGATCTCAAATGCATAACAAATATTTAAACAATTATTTTCAGAATTTGCCTGTGTCCCACTGTGCCTGCAGTCCTGGACATTGTCTTCTCAGATTACAGACTCATTCTGACTGCAAAGTCTGTCAATCTCCCAGCAGTAACAATGGAAGTTTTGAGAACTACTGCATCAGTGGCTCAAAATGACACCACCTTATATTACAGACTGCCTTGAGCAACAACATCTGTCCCCTAATCAGGTACTACTCTACCTATTACCATTGGATCACTCATCTTCAGCTTGCATCTCTGCAACTTTGAAGTGTGGATGTATGACATTACAACACATGCTTTTACAATGCATGCTTTTACATCGCAACTTTTACAACGCATGCCTTTACAACGCATAGTGTTGAGGGGTGCTGGATAGTGAATAGTTTAATTTACTATTCCAACTCCAGTCCCCGTGGATAGTAGGGAAGGTGTTGGATAGTAAATTAAATCTATTCCCTATCCTCGAGCGCCCCCCAGCGCAATGCGTTGTAATGGTTTGCGTTGTAAAAGTTGCGATGTAAAAGCATTGCGTGGTAAAAGTTGCGTTGTAAAGGATGTTTCCCTTGAGGGGTACTTAACTTTGGTCTCTATTAACTGAGAAGATGTAAACTGCTAAGAAACCAACCCAACCAACAAATG
Source organism: Lissotriton helveticus (assembly GCF_964261635.1). Classification (NCBI taxonomy): domain Eukaryota; kingdom Metazoa; phylum Chordata; class Amphibia; order Caudata; family Salamandridae; genus Lissotriton; species Lissotriton helveticus. Next base: position 876,538,059 of record NC_136071.1, on the reverse strand, counting down.
TAGGTGTCTGAGTGGTCAAAACAATAATTGTTTCAGTGTAGATTGACTCTAAGAGGCTTACATCTGTCCGTCATTACCATGTGTAGGATCACGTGTTTTCACTGAGTACTAACTCAATGAGTTAGTATATCAAAATAGCTCATTATTCCATATTCCTAGACTTTCCAAGTACCCATTTTTTTTTTTTTATATATATTTTTATTGCAGGAAGTGGAAGTAAGTACAACGTTGGCACCTGTATCGTTTCGCAATCCAGTGTGGGTGGGAACCACATATCCTCTATACACGGCCATTCAGCCCACAACCCGGGGGTCGGGCGGCGTATGTCATTCTCTTGTAGCGTGTTTCTCCCCACTCACATAACATATCACAGGTAATAGAATAATTCCCATCTGCTTTTATCCAACTGCCTCAAACCTATCCCCCTCCCTCCTTCCACTCACCCTACCCCCAGAGGAAGATGGTGTTGTCCATCACTACTCATTGTCCCGGTGCTTTATAGGATCTGAAACATCCCACTTCCTCTAACCCCCACCCCCCCCCCTCGCCATCGGTAGATCAACTTGTGTATGGTCATCCTATGATAAAGTGGCCGTGAGTCTGCCTTGGTAGCGCCGTGCTATGTTATTATGGCGCGACAGTGGGATCCAGGCTGTCCCCCTCTGTACTGTCTGTGTCAGCATGAGTGTCATGGTCGCGCAGGGCCTGCACTATCGTTTCCCAAGCCTGCGCCGTCTCTAGCGCCCGTTCATCCTGTCTTCGCTTCGCCTGCTGGAATCTCAGCGTGCTGTCACTTCCCGCCCATTTAAGCAGTTCATTGCGCCATTTAGCGTCCGACGGACCAACTCGCGCCTTCCAGTGTCTGGTGATTTCCCGTTTGGCTAACAGTAATCCCAAATCGATGAATTTGCTAGTAATTTTAGTTTTAGGGGTATGCGGAAACCAGTGTAAAATCCCCACTGCTGCGTCCACCTGTAACGACCTACCAGTCACCGCGGTCAGTGTGTCTCCTACGATCGACCAAAAAGAGGTCAGCGCAGAGCAGGACCACAGCATGTGTATAAGGTCCGCCCCGGGTGCCCTACATCTAGGACAGGCTGCCGTCTCCAGACCAAAATACTGCTGTAGCTTCACTGGGGTTAGATAGGCTCTATGCAACACATAGAAGTGGACCAACTGGAAGCGTGCATTCCTCGTCCCCTTCCAGGCCCTCTGCAGCAACTGGGACCATGAGGCCTCTGGAATTTCCCTACCTATGTCTGTCTCCCATCTGGTTTTAAGGACCGTCAAGGGGGTTAATCTCTCCCCCACCATTCTGGAGTAGAGGCACGACACCGCCCTAACTGTCCCCGCAGACATCATGACATATTGACATGTCGCTGGCAGTTGCGGTTCTTCGTGACCAGTCCTCCAGTGAGCCTGAATCGCTCTCGTGATTGCCGCGTGGATCAAAAAATCACCTCTGGGGATGTCGTAACGGTCCAAAAGGGTCTGGAAGGGCAGCAGCCCCCCATCCTCGTAAAGGTCGCCTATCGTCTGTATCCCCATGTCTTCCCAAACACTGAGACGAGACCAGTCTCCGCCGTGGGGTAATGCAGTGAGCATTCCCAGCGGGATCTCCGGGGCGTAGGGTCGCGATCTGCCTAGTCTGCGATGTACACGGTTCCAGCAGGAGCGTACGGTGCGGTCCTCCTGTGTGAGGTGTTTCAACTCTAGTGTATGTTGCAGCGCAATATACGATAAAACATGCCTGGGTGTGCCACTGCCCCTCAGTTCCTCCGGTCTCGGAACTCGCGAGCGACTTCTTGGGTGTAGAACTGCAGCTGGGCCGCTAAATAATACGTCTCGAAGTCCGGAGCCGCCCACCCTCCCTCCGCTCTCGGTCTCAACAAGGTCCCGAGCGCCACCCTACGGCGGCCTGCGCCCCATAGGAACGACACTATCATGGAGTCAAGGCCCTTAAAAATAGACCCTGGGATCCATATCGGGAGCGTTCAAAAGTAGTACAGCAATCTGGGCAGTGCCACCATCTTTAATAGTGCTACACGCCCCGCCACCGATAGGGGTAGGGTAGACCAGAAGGACATGCTACCCTTGAGTGCCCGAATGCCCCTGGAGATATTGCCCTCCAGGATGTCGGTGGGGCGATGATAAACATGCACCCCTAGGTATTTAAAACAGGCCGGTTCCCATCTGATTTCTCTGTGAATATCCGGTTGGAGGCCATCTTGGCGTACCGGAAATAGGCAGGTCTTAGCCCAATTCACCTGAAGTCCCGATAACTCCCCAAAAGACGTGAGTACCGAATCTGCCCCCGTCAGGGCCGCATCAGCGTCCTCGAGGAAAAGCAACAGGTCATCAGCATATAGGGAAATGTATTGGGGGCCCAGCGGAGTCTGTAGTCCCCTATAGTAGGCTCCTGTGCGGATTGAGATAGCCAGCGGTTCCACAGCTAGGGCGAACAACAATGGGGACAACGAGCAACCCTGCCTCGTGCCTCTTTCTACTGGGTATTGCCGAGACACCAGCGGGCCCGATTTCACTCTGGCCACCGCCGAGGCGTACAGCACTTTGGTCCACCTCAGGAATCCCTCTCCCAATCCAAATCTCTCAAGAACCCTGTGGAGATAGACCCATTCTAGGCTGTTGAAGGCCTTTTCCAGGTCTATCGAAAGAATCATAGGGTCGGGAGCATCCTCGTGCTCCATCTCCAATAGTCTGAACAATCGTCGAATGTTCATTGTCGGGTTGCGTTTGGGGATGAAGCCCGCTTGGTCGGCGTGCACCAGGGAGCCCATGTGTTCCAGTAACCGCTCGGCTAGTATGCTGCTCAAGATCTTATAGTCGACCGCGAGCATTGAGAGTGGTCTATAAGAGGCCGGGTCCGTTCCCTCACGACCCGGTTTCAGAAGAGGTATCACCAGTGCTTCTCGCATCGAGCCCGGTAATCGTCCCAAGGACTTCGCTTCCTTGTAAACCTGCAGGAGCTTGGGGGCTAGGATATCCGAGTATGCGGAATAAAATTCCACAGGCAGGCCGTCCAGGCCCAGTGTTTTGTTACGCGCCATTCTTTTAATTGCGCGTTTGATCCCACCCAGTTCCACATCGCGTCCCAGGGCCTTCGCCTGTTCCGATTCTAGTGTGGGGATAGGCAGGTCCCTCAGGAAAGCATCCGTCGGGAAAGTGTTCGACTGCAACCGACTACGATACAGCCGCTTGTAGTAACTCCAGAAGCACTGGAGGATTTCAGGCGGAGTGTAAACCTCCCTGTTCCCATCCGTCCTCATCGCCACGGTGGGTGAGGAGCGTCTAGTAGGGTTAGCAAGCCAAGCTAACAACGCACTTGATTTGTCGCTTTCCGCCAGTGATCTAGATAGGTAGGTCTTATAGTCGTAGCTACGTAGTCGCTCAACCTCTACCGCCACTGCCTCCTTAGCCGCCAGGACCTGCTGTTGAAGCTCTGGGCGGCCAGGGCGGGAGAGCTCCAGGTCGCGGAGGACCCGGTCAGCTCTGGCCAGGTCCTCCAGGAGCACACGGCGCACCCCGACCCTTTGCGTGATGCAATAACCTCTCACCACGACCTTAAAGGCGTCCCACTCCGTGGCTCGCTCCGTCGTCGTGCCCTCGTTAATCGCAAAGTAGCTTACTATCCTATCCTCTAGGTCTCCGCGAAACACCTGATCCTCCAGCAGCTCCGGTCGCAATTTCCAGGAAGGTACACAAGTGGCCCCTCGGATCCATCTAAGGTCTAACAATAACGGATTGTGGTCAGAGATCGTCCTCGTCAAATATTCGGAGCGTACCGCCGCAGTGGCCACCTCCCCAGACCCCAGGAAGCTGTCCAATCTCACATGTTATTCATGCATTCCTGAAAAGTGAGAGTAATCCCGAGTATGCGGGTTTTGCGCCCGCCAGATATCCGTTAGTCCCCACTTAGTCTGCCAAGTCAGTCTACCCCTCGCCACCCTATGGGACGGGGAGTCCGGGAGGGGAGGATGAGATCTATCTAAGTCAACGTCGAGCACCGAATTAAAGTCCCCACCCAACAGGATGGGTCCCGACAAGTAACGAGCCAAAGAGCCCGACAGTGCATTAAAAAAGGTGAGCTGGTCCGTGTTGGGCGCATAAATGCAGCAGATGCTCAAATCTCTGCCCCCAAGCTTCCCTGCTAACGCAACATACCTCCCCTCAGGGTCTATGGTGTGGTTATCCACCTGCAAGGGTACTCCCGCCTTTATCCAGATCAGCGCGCCTCTCGCATAAGCTGAGTATGAAGTGCAGTATACCTGTCCCCGCCATCTACGCTGTAGCGCAAGTCCCTCGGTTTTATTGAGATGCGTTTCTTGTAGCAAAGCGATCTGCACCCCTCTACGCACTAAATAAGCATGGACCTTATGGCGTCTGGACATGGTGTGCAGGCCCCGCACATTCCAGGTGACGCATTTCAGGTTTGAGAGGTCAGCCATTGTCCCATATCGCATTCATCAGTCTCTCCGTGCACTGCACAGCCACGGGTAATTGCCCAGCAACATCTTCTCCGATGACGAGTCCCCCCCTTATCAACTTTAACTCAACTTGTAAACATGAACCCCCGTCCAACCCCCCCAGAACAGGTTCCAAATAGTGCCATCTAGTCCCCATCCAAACTGTAGGTTCCAAAACCTCCCCTCACACTATCCTACCGGTAGTCACCGTAGGCGTGCCTTAAGGGCAATGTGGGGGACCGAGCGCCGATGCGGGATCCCTCTGCAGGTCGCGGCGCGGCCGAACTCCACAGTACCAAATGCGTATAAGGGAGTCCCTACAACCCCCCCGCAACCAGTGAATTTATCATTTACCCTCCTGAGCCCCTCGTCCCCAATGTATTCCCTCCCCCCCGCAGTCCCCCACCTAGAACCTCCTCACCCCATATCATCATTGTTCATCTAGTAGTCCTTCAGCCGTCTCGGGGGTAACCGCCAGAAGTCTCACGCTGTCCGTCTCGGAGCCCTCCGTGTCCGATTGGCCACCACTCTCTCCCGGTTCTGAAGGAGCCGCTCCACGCTCCGTCGAAGGGCCAGATATGGAAGAAACCATTTCTAATGCACCACGCCTCTCTGCCGCAGTCTCCACCGTGGACGGCCCAGTAGTCCTGCCCCTTCGGTGTCTGAACCTCTTAGGCCTCCTCTGTGGCGCACCTTCCAGCATGGTTTGAGATGAAGTTCCAAAGCCATCCTTGCCCGCTCTATACAGTTCCAGCCAACCGCATACCTCATCTGGGGTGTCAAAGAACTTGGTGGAGTCATCCACGATGATACGAAGTCGCGCCGGGAACAGTAGGGAGTACTGGATGCCTTCCGTTCGTAGTTCCCGCTTGACGGCCAGGAAGGATGACCGACGTCTTTGCGTTTCATAGGTGTAGTCCGGAAAAATGTTCACTCGGCTGTTGTCCACCTGATAAGGACCTTTCTGTCTGGCAGCCTGGAGTATAAGGTCCCTGTCTCAGAAATGGAGCAGCCGCGCCACCACCGGGCGGGGAGGTCGGCCCTGTAGCGGGGGTCTGGCCGGCACTCTGTGCGCCCGCTCCAATGTGTAGAAGGGGGACAACCCCTCCTGTGCCACCGTTGTCCGCAGCCAGTTTTCTAGGTACGCCACCATGTCCCCGCCTTCAATTTTTTCGGGAAGGCCAACTACGCGAATGTTATTCCTCCTGTTCCTCCCTTCCGCATCCTCTGCCCGCTTTTCCAGCGCTTCTATGCGGGTCAGGGCGTCCTTCATTGTTGCGTCCAGAACTTTCTGCGCCGGTTCCAAGTGCCTCACCGACCCCTCAACTTCTTTCACTCGGTCAGAGAGCTTGCCATGATCCGCCCGCAGCAGACCCAATCCTGTCGCCACCTGCACAATGTCTTCTCGTAAGGCTGACCTGGTCTCCGTGATCGCCAGTAGAATTTTGTCCAGTTGTGCTTGGATATGGGGGCCCCCTGGATTTTCCATGTGAGACCGTTCCTCGTTGTCCGGCCGTTCAGCGTCCGACGCTGTCTGGGTACCCCCCTTCGGGCCTCTCGTTTTCCCCATAGCAGGGGGTGCTCGTCGGTCAAGTACAACTGAAGCGGGCCGATCAAGCCTGTGCTGGCGTCGCTTCCCTCTTTGCTGCCTCTAGCCAAGTCAGTAGGTCGGCAGATGGTGGTCAGGGCGGCCGTCCAACGTTGGGCCGGAGCAGGCTCCTGGGGCGCCGGCAGTGGCTGTGCACGGTCACCCTCTGTCGTGGAAGCACGTGCCCACTGTCGCTGACGAGTTCGGTGCGGGCAGCAGGAGTAGCGCGCCCCCTCAGCGCTCCGGGGTCGTATCTCTGGGCCTCAGGCTCCCCGGAGGTCTCCGCTGGCTCTCGGCATCCTAGTCCCCCACAGCGCTCGGCGTAGGACTCTCCCCTACGAGTGCGGAGGTTAGTGCCCTGCTCCTCGGGTAGCGTCTTCTGGCGCCTCTCTTAGGCCAGCAGTTCGCCACGCTGCCCCTCGCGTGTCTCCCTGTTGCGATGGGTGGGCTCACCAGTGGGTTCTCCGTCGTCACCACCCTTCCCCCGTCGGCCGCTTCTCAATGCCTCACCATGGGGCTCATTGCTGCAGGGTCAGCACTGTCAGGGGTCCAGGGGTGTCCCACAATGTCCTCAGCCGGTCTTCTAGCGCCACTCAGTGAGCCCCGAGTCAGGCGCTCCCGCCTCCACCGCCGGCTCTCGTCTCAGCTCTCTCCCGGTAGTGATCGGATCACGCCGCCCCTCCTCCACGCCTCTGCCGCTCACCCGGTCTCCGCCTCAGGCCCTCAGCATGGGGATCCTCGGGGAATCAGGTACCGGTCGACGTCCCAGCAGGGGTAGGGAACACTCGGTCGGCAGGGCTGCCGCGTATCCCGGGGTCCCGGTCGCTCTTAGTGTTGCGTCGGCGCCATCTTGGGCTCCTCCTCGCCGCCGTCGTTCTTCGACTTTTCTCCCCACCCTGGGGTCTCCGCGGGCCACTACGATTGTGGGAGGGCAAGCGGGTCCCCAGGAGTGTTCAGGTGGGGTAATGGTGTCTCAGGGATCCTCCTGTGTCAGGATTAATAGGAGCTCGGCCGCGGAGCCGAGACGCTAGGCGACCTCCGCCATCGGCGTCCAAAGGCTTTCCAAGTACCCATGTTCTGCTTTGGTTGCTACTTAGCAACTGACTCATCAAGTATTAGATCTGTTTCCTTTCTTTATAGTGGGCAGCCCATGCCCACTGTTGTCGCCCTTGTCTGTGCACATGTTTTTGTTTTACTTTTTTCTCCGCAGTTCAGATATTCCCACAAGGAAACAGCCCTCCCTTACACTCCATGAAGTTTGTGGTTGTTACAATTCCCTTCCCACCCCGGAAGGGGATTTACTATAGGCAATTCAAGGAGCAAATCTCTGATGTTTTCCAGGGTGGAAAAGAGTGTAGAGACGTTTTTGAATGCCCACAATCTCACACGTGTGTAGCCACTCAAGACATCTTAAACGAAACCTTGCTATATTCGCATCCACTTTACTCGTTGCTTGCTGTTTACTACTGCATATTTGTACACAGTTGCGGTATATATTTAAGCCTGCTACGTATTATTGTTTTGTGAATACCTGGCAGGCGTAAATGGAGCCAGATTTGGTCATAAATGTTTTTTCACAACTGAAAATGATTTCGTGAGTCAGAACCCACAACTGAAAATTATTTTGTGAATCAGAACCCTTGTACCTAGGTGGAGGCCCATAATAATACTCAGGCTGGAAGTATGTAAGAATGCACTACTCTTCCTTTAGGATTATGCACAACTTGGCCCGCCTCGAAGTAAAGCATGGGGTCAACCCCCTCACAAATGACAACAAACTCTTCCCTTATAGCTCACAATTGAACCATAGCTACTTTCAGCAATCTGTGCTTGCTGTATAGACCAAAAGGGGTAATTTTCAGCACAACTACGCTATACAAATAACACCAGTGTGTTATTTAAATGCTAAGTAATAATAATTCTATTATTAACACCCAAAAGAGCTCCGAAATTTTAATTTATGCCACATGCCATCTAAGGATACAAAGATAAGTCTGGAGGAAGAATCATGAGTAACAAAAACATTTCAAAGATGGAATAATATGGAAATCAGTGAGGATCCAACACTGAAACCCATAACTCCTCTACTCTAATTAGAGTCACAGGACGTGCCGTTTTTTTGAAGGCTGAGCATATGACGTGGTGGCAGTCTGTCAAAGGGCCGCCACATCATAGTGGTGGTCAGCCCGCTCTCCTTAAGGAAGCGGCCACCGCTCATTTTTCCTGCCTTTTTTGCATGCATGGCAGGCAAGGCAGCTGGGAAAATAGATAGTGGTCACATATGTGTAGAGGAAACTCATTTAATGTTTTGTAATTAGAAAATAACTAGTTTTAGGTGTTTAGTTCCTCAGTACAAAAAAGGTTTGCAGAGCAGTTGCTTTAAACATGGTGCCAATTCGACAAACCTTTGTAGTAGGAATCCTTCACAGCACAGAGATCCCTGCCAGGTGGGCAGGAATCTCTCTAAAGGGTGGATGGTCCTCCACCAGGATGGTGAAGACCATAGACTATGCCAAAATGGATGACAAGTGTGAAGTCTGTCAAAACTTAAATGACTGTGTGTCCGATTATCTTGAAATCCCTTTCTCAAACTCCCCACCATTATCTTTCAGGGACCATCGCCTGCAGGACTAAACTAAAAAATGAAGGAATACCACCCAAAGGACTCAATTAACCACCCTGATCGGAAAGCATACTCTATAGATTTCAGTGGCATCTAGGTTTGGCTGCAGACAAATTAATTTGTGTTGAGGACATCATGGTATTATTTTGTTTTTAAAGTGCAATAAAAAGAAGTACAGAGAGAGAGTAGGCTTTGCTTTAGTCCACATCCACCATTGCACTCCCATATTTTTCATGCTTTGTCTCTGTTTGGATTTACTGTGCATCAAGCTCATATCATTTTGAGAGTGGTTGAGGTGCTTCTTGTGTGTCTCCATTAGTGTTTGGTGGTGGGTAATAAAGTAGTCTTTTTGGTAGACTGCAGATGATACATGAGAGCCACAGTGTAATCTTTGTTGCAATGGATTTGTTGAAATGTTGACATTTTAATTGCTTATTTTAGCTTTTTAATTTGTTGTGTTTGTCTTACCTTGCCATAAAGACACAGAGCTAGTCACTACTCATACTAGCATGTTCATTTGTTTTACTTTTCTGTCATGAAAACTGTCATGTTACTCGGCAACTGGTGGTCCAAGCCTCCATTCTTTCTCGGCTAGACTATGGGAGTGCACTGTTGTTAGGAGTGAATCAGGCGGAGGCCACTCGGCTGCAAAGGGTGCAGAATGCCGCAGCGAGGGCCATTGTCGGCCTCCCGAGACGTTGCTCTGTTTCTGCTGTCCTGACTTCCTTACACTGGCTGCCGGTTAGACAGAGAATCAAATTCAAGGCTCTCTGTCTAACATTTAAGATCTTGAAACTGTCTTCTCCTCCTGCCCTTGTGGGCCTTGTCTCCCCCTATGTTCCCCCACGGGCCCTTCGGTCGGAATCTTTATACCTGGCAACTAAGACCAGGTTTAGGCTGAGTAGGATGGGTGGCCGTTCGTTTCGAGTCCTGGCGGCAGGATTGTGGAACTCCCTTCCTGTCCATATCCGTGCCTTGAATAGCCTGACTCTCTTCAGACGCGCCATAAAAACTCATCTGTTTGTCACTACTGACTGATCCCCTGTCCTTCCAGTACTGATCTGTTGTGTTGTGGTACTTGTACTGGCGCCAGGACGCCCCTTCGCTGGGGCAGCTGTGCGGCTAATAAAAGTTATTAACATAACATAACATAACATGATAACACATGGTTGAATTTAAAGTTTTCTTTGAAAATACTAGCACTATGTCAAAAGTATCCACTGTGCTACAGCTAACTCTGTATTAATTTTACCTTCCATCCAAAAACAACAGGAGGGAACCCCAACTATGCTTAGCCTATTCCCCATACCCCCCTAAGCTACAGTATGGTGTTAAAAGGACTCTTACCCACTGGAATTGCAAGTGGCATGCTTAATCATAGAGTCCTTGTCCAGATACCTAGTGTATCTGGACGAGGTCAACCTTGGTAGCCAAGAGAGCTCTTTAGTTATTGAGTGGGATCCTAGATTTAAAATATTCTAGGGTGTCCGGAGGGTTATTTTAAATTTTAATTTCACCACTTAGAAAGCCAACTGCATAGTCTGACTACTTTTTATAACACTCTTCTTTGAGAGCAGAGGTCAACTCTGCTACTCTTTCGGTAATCAGCAAATGCTCCCTGCTCCCAGCCATCATTTTATTGTAGCCCTACATGTTACATCCTCATGGGATTGTCCTCCTAGGTCACCTGGGGGCAACACAAACACAGTCTGCCAAGTACCTCTAAACCATTCACCTACGAAAAAGCCATACCTATTGGATTATTTTGTTTTCTGATGGTGGTGACTTGACTTCTCCCACAGTTTCCTGTCCTGGATAAATGCTACTTTGTAACTCTTTCATTTTAATGCATGCTTCCTTTCATTGATTTATGTCAATAGCTTCTAAATTGCCCCCTGTTATTTCCGGCGACTTCCAGTCTGGTGTTACCCATGGCGACTACTTGTCTTGCGTGACTGATTGCTTGATTGGAACTATAAAATTCAACTCAGAAAATAAGTATGCTGAAATATTTTACAAATTAATGTTTTTTCATTGTAGGTAGCTGCCACTGTGACGTTTATTGTAAAGGCTTCCATTAAAGTAATGAGGTCAGCATTAGTAATGCTAAAACAAAGCCTATAATTAGCTTGGCTATCAAAAAAAGGCCCCGAAGCTTGCAGACAATTTGACAGGACACTACCTGAAAGCAGGTACTTTTTGACATTTTCTATGTACAATTAAGAGACAGCTAAGTGTTTCCTAGAAGTATCTGGTGAGTAGACAAACGTGGACAGGATGCCTTGTAAAACACGGTAATGTCACAAATTATAATGTAGAGGTACATAGGTAGTCACAAACAATAATTTGACACTGTGAGTCAGTGTAGATTCCATAAATCCTAACTCTTACACACACCAAAAGCTATTGCTCTAAACGTAAGGTAAACTCGAAATATGCCATTTTATGCATGCTGTTAGGCCTAATCATTAGAACTTGTCGAAAAAAGAGCTTTGGTTGTCTGGCAAGAGCTGTTGTCATCACACAACAACCAACTTTCATATAGTTATACACAGAGGTGATTTTGGGCTGCCCATTTCAGCTGCTGGCTACCTGGTTCAGCGTGTTTTAGATATTGACTCACAGGGCTATCCATCAGTATTGGTATCAGCCTACAGCTTTTCACAATGTACACTTTCAAAAGTAGTGCCAACCCTCACTCTCAAACGCATACAAAGTATGGGTGCCCTGCATTAGGCTCATGATGTCTGGCTCCACTGACTACCCCACCCACCCCTAACCCACCTTCCACTGTCTCCCTTATGCTCTGGTGCTGACCATCCATTCCTGCCATACACCTTTAATTATTATTCTTTTTTTATTTTTGAGATATCAGCAGGTGCAAACAGTGGCGGGTCTGGCTAATCAAAACCGGTAGGGCGGGGGAAGTGGTGAGGGTAGGAAATAAAAATATAAATAATTAAAATCACTTACCTGCCGCTCCACTTCACTCCTGTTTTCGCCTGCCTCGTTGCTCCTCCACCGGAAGTGGAGGGGCCTGGAGGTACAGGCTCCACACCCAATCCAAATGCTGCTCCCATAGCATGAGAGCAGCATCTGGATTGGCCTGAGTGGCCTGGTTTGCCATTCAGACGGTAACTGGGAGAATGTTTGGTTTCTTGGAGAAACACAAGTTCACTTTTCTGTTTGGCCGGCATAAGAAGGCCAAACTGAGATGCTCACTTATAAGTGCACTGTACTCCTCCCTTACAGGGCCCAGCCCAACACCCCCTGTCCGACGTAAGTAGCTCAGACAGTGATAAAGAAAGTGATAATAGCAATGTTTATTATCGTTTTATTTAACACCTGCTGGGAGTGGGGCGACGCTCCTCTGCCATTACGGACGACCCGCCCCTGGGTGCAAAGGGCTACCAGACAGTTTGATTTTCATTTATGCGCTCCTGCTGACTTTTTTATTTGTACTTCTCTGAAATGCCTCTTAGTCCTGTTGGGGCAGTTAAGTTAAAGAAAATGGTCCCAGGTGTGTCACAACATGTCCACTCACAAATGCCAGCATTGTTGGACTGTTTTATTCTCATCACAAAATGGCTGCCATATGTTTGCAAGCATGCATGGGGATATCAAAGCATGTGCACGTGTGCGTTTGAAAGCATGTGTATGCACATATTGTCACATGTGAGTGACAACGTATACATTGGCAAAGCCAATATGACCGTTTAGCCTTGCCAAGGCTTGATTTTCTTAAGCCCCCCACTCTTAGCTGAAATCCTAATTTTTCCCTTCCAACATGGAAACTGGGAGTGACAGTTATCACAAGGCAAGTGCTCGCCTTTATCATCCACGACTGTGTTAAATAATATTCTCTACTGGTCAGTTATAATTCTTGTTTTTTAAATCAGCTAGTTAAGAATAGCATACGTTTGTATCCTGCATGTGGTTCTGTGTTTGCCCACATAAACCACACTCAGACACTCACATGCACACGATGGGGCCACCAGATAGATGTGCCCTACTTTCTCCTTGACAAATGATCATGTGCCTATCCCAAGAAGATTTGAACGCAAATACTGTTTTGTCATCACCACTTATGACTGGTTGTCATATATATTTGCAACCCACTCTTTTCTAGAACGTTTGCTAATCTTGCCACTGCGTTACATCAATTCCCCACCTATTATAGTGCATTGTCTGCTTCGGAAGATGCATTTTCCTCTAAAACGTTATTCCCTCGTCTACTGCATTTCGATTAGAAAATGGGAATGTCTTTTCCCACATCCACAACATTTCTCCTTTCAACACGTGTACGTGCCTTGGTGAGCCATGACGATCTCGTCATGAGGTCTGTGCTATCCACTATTCTCCATTGAAATATTTCACCTATTAAATGTCTGGGAAATTACTCTTCAGACGTGGACACAGCAGACAACATGAGGTCTCACTCGTGGGGTTTACAGTAGTAAACCTACCTGCATGTTGTATAACATGCTATACACATGCTAGCAGTCATCTCTACCCCCAAATGCAACATCATTTAGTTTAGCCTTTTTGCAACTGTTAGATATTAAGACACATATGATTTTGAACAAATACTCGAGAAGCAGAGAGGTAGAGTAATTTGACAGCACCTGCTCCTACTTGGTGACATTTTAGGCCTCCACCCATTCTGCGCTGCTGCTCAGTTTGACTGTGTTGTTGAAGTATTTATTTCAATTTACTTGCTGAAAACTACTTAGTTAAGTCACCATATGCCTCCTACCTCAATTCAGCCCTGCTCACCCCACTTATCTATTCAATTAAACCCGCTCTTGGATACACATCTGAAATGTATTTAGCTGATTATTTAACAGTTTCATAGCATTCATGCAGGGAGCCAACTTCCAAATTTCTACCAGAGTGCTAGGCTATAAGGCTCAATCTTTGACCTAGGTGACATTGCCTGAAATTACATCAGCAGGAGTGGTGTCACAAGCAATTATATGCAAAAAGAACAACTGATGGACAGAATGCTGATCAATGTCAAACATTCACTCCAGTACAGAGATCTGAGCCTAAACCCATCGTTTTTTTTGCTCCCCATGCGATTACAGTTTAAACACAGCCATATGCAAATCAGTCTTGACCCTGTTCCCCATGGGAACAGTACAGCCCGAGTTTTCAGTCCAGGTCCTCCCTGGACTGGAAATAAGCATCCTGGGACTGGTTATATACCACTCCGAACGCACTGGCAATTAAATCTTTAGAGTGCAGCATGCTCAGACAAGGAAGTATAACTGTCATAAATACAAGCTAAAGGCAGATTTTCTTTAAAGAAAGATAATGGATAGCTTAAATCACAGAGGATGCAACGGTGTCCACTTGCATCGGAGAATCTGTGAGTCCCAGCATCATTGTGAATTTGGAAAATAGGTTTTAGAGATGCTTTTTATAGAAACTCACTAGAAAAACATGATTTTAGACAATACAGTAATAACCCCGTAGTGTGTAAAATACTGTTAATTTTGTGCATTTATGCGTTTTACACTTCATGAAAAAGGTGCAATTATCGCAGTTTACAATGTCATTGCTATGCCTTGAATAACCATGAATACAAAAAATTGGTTATAAAGATTCTTTTTGATTGATTGATTAATTGATTTAAAACTTATATAGCGCTTACTGTCACCCCACGGGTATCCTGGCGCTTCCGACTAAAAACTGAGTCACAATTAGATTGATCACATCAGCCCTAATCTGAAAAGGAAATTCCTACTAGGCTTTAGGAAAGAGACAAGTTTTCAGGTTCCTACGAAATTCTAGCAAGGCGCTGATCTGTCTAAGGCTTTGGGGGAGTCCATTCCACAGCTGAGCGCCGGCTACACTAAATGCCCTACCTAAAGAAACCTTAAAGAAACTTAGTACAAAAACATGAGTTTAAACATGTTTTTTACAGAAGCATGTATATAATAATATGTGTAGCGTAATGTTTGAAATTGATTTTTTTTGTTATTGTTTTTGCATCTAATGGTGGCCGTTAAATGTCTGCTTTTGTTTTGTGATTTTGTGACTTATTCACAACCATCACGATGTTGTTGCGAAGATCGTCCAAAAACTTTTTTTCTTTTAAATGATCTTCGTAAAGAAAATTAACAATATTTTTGGTACAAAGGTGGTTCTGACAGGAGCCTTTGTGTTGATTGTATGTATGTGACAGCTACACATAAGACCAGATGCAGAGTTTTAGGTTACTTAGAAACACCCTGTTGCCTTCATCTGTAAAGGGCACACCGTCATTTCTATAAATTCCATGCATGTCGAAATGCAGGTTGTTGTTACAGATTTAGCCCATGTTATGGTCTCTGGGGAATACAGAAATAGTTTTATTAATTGTTTCCTGGCTTTGTCAATCTATGGACAGAATTGATGAGACCACTTCCATTGTTTACCTATGTTAGAGTACACCAAGACAGTTTGAAGGGAGAGCATCATCAGTTCACTACAGGTATCCTTCATTAGGATTTATAGTGCTACCCCAGCCAATGTGCCTAGGTCATTGCCACCACAGTGCACAATCATTTGGTGAGGAGCTCGGCAATTCACAATGGTTTTACCCAAAGCCAGCACTTTAACCTTCTATGGCCAAACCAAGCAGTCTCCACATTTGGCAAACCCAAGTACCTGTCAATGCTTCTCTTTTTTTACAGCCTCTTTAGCCCAATTGACATAGCTCTGGCCTAGAATCCACACTCTAAGCATTTTGAAGTGAAGGAGTAACAGCAGTCTGGAGAAGGCTGGAGCTGAATGAGGTAGTACTCCAAATGCAAAACAGTTAAAATGGTGGTGTTTTCTTTTTTTTTAATATGTAGTACATTGGATGCTGTCAGCATGTAAGGGAATAAAATTAGGCAGTGTGCTGGATACATTCTCGAGAAGTCCTATTATTGGCTGTTGTTTAAAAAAGAAATTTAATACAGACATGGACATTTTTTGAACCTGTGGAGTAAACCACACCAGCTGTATCTCATTTGGAAGTAGCATGCTCCTTATAGAATGTGCTGTGAACATGTGACCTACTGGTCCCACTGGGTTGCTACATACACTGAGCTAAGAGTGTATTGTGGGGCAAGGGTGTTAAAGAGACAGATCATTTTTTTTAAGTAGAGGAGTTATGACACAATTTAACTAATTATAAACTTTAACTTCCAACTCAAGACAATGTAATAAACTGTTGTGCAGTTTTAAAAATTTTAAAAACTGAAGCTAAATATAGTTTTTTCGAGATTGTTCTGTGATCATCCCAAAAACATTGCGAACAAGCATTGACAGGAATCTCTTTTTGATAGAGAGGGCAAGGAGATATAGTCTAAAATGAAAGACATGATTTCATTTGCTGCCCTGTACTTGATCCTAAAGTGGAAAGTTGAAGAGGTTGCAATTTTATAGCTGCTTTGTATGAGAGTGTTGTACCATTCTTGTGCTTAGTGTTTATAAATCCTAACAGTGTTAAAACTGTCCAGAAAGAGCTAAAACAACAATATAATCTACAAACTCAATTCACTGGTATGTGCATACATTTTTAATTATTTAACAAATTTAGATTAGAAATGAAGATATTTATGGGAGTTTGATAAAAAAAAGAGTATCACAGTGATATAAAAAAGTATGTCAGAGGAACTGTGTCTGGCAGAGGGTATGTGCTTAAGATGTTAGTACTGTTAAAAGTTACGTTGAGCTATGCCTTTAAAATGACATTGTATTAAATGTCTAAACATCATGTGCAGAACACACAGACCGATGTTATTTGCATTCTGGGCATTGTAGTACTTTTAGTCACATTATTAAAAAAACTGGAGTAGTTTAGTCATGAATAAAAGATATGAAAATGTGCTGCACCTGTATATGAATTACAAAGTAGTAATACTTGTTAGGTATATATTAGGAAGTGTTTGTCAATGTGTTTTCTAACTTATATGACCGGTTTTCATATGTTTAGATGGTGAGATATAGGTTTTCTGGTGTCAGATAGTTGGATGTATGATGAGACTTTTAAGTTTACTTAAAGATGTAGAGAACTATATATTTTTGGAAAGATGACCTGAAGATATATATCTATTATGAAATGACATATATGTGTACATGGTGATCTATGTTCTTTAAGGCTGTTGAAAATGTCATGTATCTGCTGAGGGTTGTGTATTTCTTTAACCACGCTGTGAGAATTGTTGTTTTCAGTTTTAAAAAGTTACTGGTGCTTGTGCACAATGAGTAACAGAGCAATGTGTGCTCCTAGACAGCCATGGATTGAATTATATATCAAGTGAGATATCTAGACTTCACTTACACATAGCTCAGCAGATAAGGATAGATAAACTAAAATAGGTAGTTTGATTCTGACAGAAGGACTTGTACAATGAGTCACAGATATCATCACAACTGCATTGTATCTAACAGCAATGTGGGTACTTTCACAGTCATCCAGGAATTACTCAGGCACTCCTCCATTTACCTAGCCACAGCTCAGGCAGTGATCGAATCACTCATGCACTATCCATGCATTTATTCAATCACCCAGGCACAGCACATGCACTCTTGCAATCACGCAGGCACTAATTATAGATAGTAGTAATATACTCATGCAAACATGCAGGCACTAACTATGCAGATATGGACCTTCCCATGAAGTTCCCACATACTCAGGGAGTCATTCAGGCTCTACCTGTATCCTCAGATAATCACCTTTGCACTATGAAATAACATGAGGAGGATATACAGAGTTGATGGTGAATTCAAAAAGTTGTTTATTCTTCAGTTCAATAAGGAGAATATAGTTACAGGAATTGTAGATTATAACGGTGTTGCGCAGTAACCCAACTAGGAGCAGCATCCCAGCTGCTCAGCCCACATACACCAACTGACATTTCAGTCAACCAAACACACAGGAACATTCCATGACATCACTCACACAATGGCTGAGCAGCAGGGCACAGAATAAAAAGGAAGAACTAAACATTAAGAAGAACAGGATACCACTCACTACCTATGCACTCATTCAATTATCCAGGGAGTATTGATGTACTCAACCACAAACCCATGCATTTACAAGTTTTAGCAAGGAATATGTAGTCTTTTAGAACCATCTGGTGAATTATATATTAAACCTGGCACATGCCCTTAACATGTGCTTGGAAGAATTAGTGGGCGAAATGCTCTGATAGAGATTAATGTGCAGATTGTTATATTCACCATTTCCCCAAATTGAAATCTGATGCATCTAAGTAGAAAAGTACTGAGATAATAAATCCACCAGTGAGACAGTGCTAGAGAGGCACACTAATAGCTCTTATGTTGTGTTTTCTGATTTACTGGATGGAGACTCTTTATGTACTTCTACACTTTGGTTGATCTTTGTTAGACCTGGCACCTTGGTGGGGGTCTCCCTTCCATTTTCTGCTGTTGCCTCATGTGTTTTTGCTGGTTATAGATGCTTTGGGCACTGTGACACTGCTGTTCAGTGCCACAGTGCAAGTGCTACCTATGGTAAACTGATGTATGGATTAGTGATTCCATGATTGGTTGGTTTGGTTTACTAGTCAGACCCTAGTAAAGTGCTCTGAGGCTTGTAAACCAAATGATGTTGGTGGTCTTGCATCACTGGTGGTGCAACCCACACAAGCAGCCTGTAAAAGTGTGTCTCAGGTCTGCCATTGCAGAGCCTCTTTGCAGCCTGGTACTGCCATGTTGACTGGGCAAGTGCACCCACTTGCCAGTCCCTAAACCTTCCTTTTTCTGCATATTAGTCACCCCTGTGGTAGGGCCAAGGGCAGGGTGCATTGTAGGTAAAGGGTAGGACATGCCCTGACATGTGTGGCATGTCCTAATAGTGAATTACAGCCATTTACATTTTTCACTATTACAAGGCTACCTGTTCCCCATGGGCCAGAATGGGCAGTTTGATTATTACATCTTATAATCTTGACTCAGGGAACTACGTAGAAATTCGAGTTTAGTATGCCTGAAAATGATGAATTGCATCTTTTAATGAAGTTGGTTTTAACATTCTGTGTGTGAAAATACCACTTTTAGAAAGTAGGTATTTTCTTGTCTAACCATTCAAGCCTGCCTCTGCTAGGTTGTGTATTCCTTGTCTGGAGTTTGAGTGACAGGGGCTGGGGGGGGGGTCCCAAGAGACAGGGGACAGGGTGAGTCAGCACAGGGCTGAATAGGGAGATCTGAATGCAGATGGGAGGGAGGAGTAGCATCTAAGACCTGAATAGGGCTGTGCCTTCCCTCCACAATGCTGGCTCTACCTCCTGTGGTGCGTCCGATGTCCCTGCCCTGCACTGTGAAAGGAAAGAAGAAGTCATGTAAACAGAGTGCTCCAGGACTGACCGGAACTGGCTTGGACTAGGCAAAGGCCTCTCTGCCTTCAGAGAACAAAGATAAACTGTGTATAAAAAGGGGGATCCAGACCCCAGAACTTTAGATCACTTTTGGGAACAAGAAAAAACCTTTGCTGAGGAGAGGAACTAGAGAGACTGAGGAGAGACTATCCCCAAGCATGAGGGATGGGCCTGCAGTGATTGCCTGACTGCCAAAGAGAGGAGAAAGAACTTTGTGCTACTTTCATTCAACTTGTGAAGTATCTCCAAGGGCTTGAGATAGAGATTGCCTCCTGCTGAAGTCTCAGGGACAACAGACTTCACCCACCAGCTCCACAAGAGTTCTTTGGAAGTGCCTGCAGTTGTGCTGGGCTTTCAGAGGGACTGCGTGCCGCAAGGAAGCGCGACTCACAAAGAAGCGTGTCGCCAAACTGCCGCTGTCCCATTACAATGCTGAAGCGCCTCACATCGCCCGAGAAGATGATCGATGTCGCACCAGATGCCACAGAGAAATTTTACTATTGAGTCCATTTCTACATTTGTGATTGATTTCACAAGTCGACTATTGAGTCCATTTCTACATTTGTTATTGATTTCACAAGTGACCTTCACTTTAAGAAAAACAGGAGTCATTTGTCATTGATTTGTTGGATTGGACTTTTATTCAGATGTACTGTAGGAATAATTTGTTAATTCCTTTTTCATTTGAATGCATTTTGATTAATTTTAATGGTTGACATGTACCCTTTGAACTTTTGAACAATAACATATATAAAAAAAATATATTTTGATAAAAAAGATTTCCCGTGTTGCTGGTTTTTTGCTTTATTGCTCTTTTTTGTCTCATGGTTAGACAAACAGAATAGTTGTGCACAGATACCAATTAGGTTGGGTCAGACCAATTGATACAAATAACACTTTAGTCTGATTTCTGTTAAAAATCTTTTTGAACAAATTCCCTTGCTGGCATTTTTCCTAATTTACAGTAATTGCCCGAGCCCGCAAGGGTCTATTGGGTTAACCACCGATTTTTACTTGCATCATCAGAGAAGCGTGTTGCAGGGCCTGTCGAGTCTCAGAAGAATCGTTGAGTCGCCGCATGGCTGTCGGGCGTGAACGCATCGTGTCGCATAAAAGAGAAGACACTATCTATGTTTCATTGCACCGGATCTTCATCGCATCACGGCGCTGCTGGTCGCTTCGCCACGGAAGCGCAGTAGGAAACCGACGCATCACCTCCCATCCCAGAGAAGAACCAACGCATTCCCTACGCATCAGTATGGACCCGACGCATCACCGTTCTTGCGTTTAAGGAACCTACGCATCACTTTCGTTGTATAGTGTTACGCATCCTAAGGTACATTGAACTCAAAGTGTTGCATTTTACATCTTAAGAGAACTGAGCTAATTCTACCATTTTTAAGTGCAGTATTGTGGATTTGTTTCCTTTATGGTCTTGTGATAAGTTAATAAAAAATACTTATTTTTATACTACAACTTGTGTGTTGTCCATCTGTAGTGTTGGGTTACTGTATGTGTTCACAAATGCTTTACACACTGCCTCAGAGATAAGCCTGTCTGCTGGTGCCAAACTACCAAGGAGGTGTGCAGGGGTTATTTGAGGAGTGTACCCCTTACACTGACTAGACACAAGGGTCCCTATTTGGACAAATGTATCTACCTCTGCCAACTAGAGACCCCCAAATCTAACAATGTTATTTTAAAATGTACTACAGCAGGGATAAACTGGTATTTTACCATGAATAAGTGAGAGCTGTCATATGGTGCAGTTGTGTTGTAGGAGAGGGTGCTTTAATGTTAAAAGGTAACTATTAAATGAAGTTTTGTGTTTTGCTTTGGGTTTGGAATATTGAAGCAAGTGCATGTAGTTATTTAGCTAAATTCAACTGTACATTTAAAAATGCAACATAACATAAAAACGGTTTATGTGTTACATGTAAGTCAGTTGTAAAGTAGTTGGTAGGCTGGCATGAATAAAAATTAAAATATACTTCTTTTTTTTACAGAACAATATCTACATGAATCCAGACAGTTAGAATGCCTACAAAAGCTCGTAGGAAAAAGCAACAGAAGCAACTACAGTATCTATACAGAACTAAACCACACAATGTAAAAAAGTGATGATAGAAAAAAAGCTACTAGAAATAGGACAAAGTTATTTGTTAAAAATATATGTGGACACCTGCAAAGATTGCAAAATAATGAAAATAAAAAGCAAACTATGAGAATTCATGAGAGTAGACAAAATGTACATTACAGAAACAGGAAAGAATATAACAAAGATGGACACACCTTAACCAGGAGACAAAATTTAAGTTTAAAGCAGTTTAAGGAAATCAGAGTTATGTTTCGTAGTAGAGTGTTTTTACATCTATTGAGAAATACGAAGAAGTATAGAAAAAGGAGAGAGACACTGAAACAGAAAGAATGATTTGAGGGAGTTGTTGATGAGGCCTTTGCTTTAAAGAGGAAGCTTTACATCTCGATTATAAATAGAAGGAAGACTCTTGACAAAATGGTGTTGTACATGAGGAGACAAAACCAGAAGAAAAGAAGTAACTTTTTACAGTTTTTAGTGGCGAATGGATACATACTTCTACTACAGAGCCATTCTTTAATGAAGAAGGCTATATCCAGTATTACACATTAATTGATGCTATTGATGAAAGAGAACAATGCTTTGAAATTATGAATGGCGCTCCTATAAGTGAGAGAGGTAATGGTATCTAGAAATTTAGAACAAGTTAATGCAGAAGAGCTAAAGTGAAGGCGTAGTCAGGCCATGTATACAAATTAAATTGTAGTAGTGTTTGTAATATTCGCTAGCAATCCATTGATATATCAACAGCATTTCTACATATCTTTCCAAGGCAAAGTATAAATCACTAAATAAGTACTTTACAAGGATTGGATTCTTGCAAGATTAAAAAGGATAAATATATTAAGGGACCTTCACTAGATTGTTTATCGAAGAAAATGTGTCAAAGCACCTTTCATCATTTCCGGATGTAAGCTGTACAGGTCTCAGCAAAGCAAACTTTACTCCGGAGGCTTTACTATGTGAAAACCCCTGCTTTATGTTTAGGAGAAATGAATAGAGCACTTTTGCATGGTACTGTAGCTGAGGTAGGTTTGTGATGATGTGCAGTTTGGTTTTTTGGTCCAGAATCGGACTCTACAGACAATTAAGAGTTGATAACAGGATGAGTTGCAGAACAGGACACAGGTATTATAGTTAATAATTTTAAAGAAGAGATTACAAAATGTAACACAGTGTGCTCTGCTGAAAAACAAGAGTATGTTTGTATATGTTGTCGACACACTCACTACAAGATTCAAACATGGACTGTTGACTTGTATTTAAAAAGTGAAAAAGTAAATAATGTTAACTGGCAAAAGTTTGCTGTGTACTTATTTGCAGAGGAACACTTTGACTTGTCCACACAGCAAGTTATATGTAAGTACTGTTACAATAAATTAGAGGATAATAAAATGCCAGCTAGAGCTGTGCATAAGTTAGTAGTCATTCCCATTCCAGAACCACTTTAAAGGGTAAATGTTTATGAGTCAATTCTTATCCAAATATTACATCCATTTCAAGCTATAGTCCATATGGAGCCAAAGACAGGTAAGTTACCACCAACAAAGCTGCAGAAAGGTATAAAAAGTAGAGTAAAATGTTCAGAAGGACGCTATGAATTTTTAATGGTAATGATAGGAGTACTAGAGGAAGAGAATGTGAATATCAATGAATTGTTTGGGGTAACGTATAAATGGAACCATTTATTTTATTTATTTATGAGTTTGTACCGTGCTTGAATCGACTCCCGATGGAGTATCTCTGCGCCCAAAACTAGTGAGGACAAAGGTAGAAAAATAGAGATCTAGTTTGGATGCTAAGCTTGGAACAGAAAGGTTTTCAGCCTTTTCCTGAAAGTCAGATGGTCCGTGCACTGTCTGAGAGAGATGGGAAGTTTATTCCATAAAGTAGGGCCAATAAAAGACAAGGGTTTTCCCCCTTGTCTGGCCTTCTTTACTGTAGGCACTTGAAGAAGAAACTGGTTACTGGACCGGAGAGTACGTATACTCAGATAAGGATTGAATTTATCCGCCAGATACGAAGGGCCCAAGCCGTGTAAGCCCTTGTGGACCACACAGCAGGTCTTAAAGTTTGCCCTTTGGCAGATCGGTAACCAGTGCAACTTTTCCAGCAGGGGACGAGAGGGGGAACTAGGAGGAGCATTCAAAATCAACCTAGCAGCAGTATTTTGCACCACTTGAAGCCTACTAAATACACCATCATTGGCCGAAGCCAGGAGCCCGTTACAATAATTCAGGCGACTGAGCACCAGAGCCTGGACCAAAGTTTTCCTAGTGGTGTCTGGAAGTAAAGGAAACACTTTGCGGATGAGTCTGATTATAGGAAATCAAGACCCTACAGTATTGATTACGTGGTCCTTCATAGATAAATCCTGGTCCAACCGTACACCCAAGTTCTTCACCACCTGCTTAGGGCTAGGAACAGGGCCTAGATCTAACGGCCACCAGTCAGGGGTCCACAGCAGTTTGGCTTCCACAAAAAGCACAACCTCCGTTTTTCCCACATTGCACTGTAGGAAATTTGAGGCCATCCATAGTGAGACCGCCTTTATTCCTTCTGAGAAGGCCAATTTAACCGCCGGGGTGAGTGACTTAAATGGGAAAAGGAGCTGAGTGTCATCAGCATATGACACTGGGATAAATCCAGAAGCTCTCATAATCCTAGCCAGGGGCCACATAAATATTGAAAAGTGTAGGGCTCAGGCATGAGCCCTGAGGCACCCCCTTTGTGATATTTACCACAGTGGAGCGAAATGCGCCCATGTTAACACACTGTGTCCGATCAGACAGGAAACACCTCAGCCAGGCCAGAGCCGAGCCATCAAGCCCAACTTCTACCAGACGCCTGAGCAAGATGTCATGGGAGATAGTATCGAACGCTGCCGATAAATCCAATAGCACCAAGATGACTGAGCGCCCCTTATCCTGAGACATCCGAAGGTCATCAGTCACAGAAAGGAGCGCTGATTCGGTGCTATGATTTGGCCTGAAGCCGGACTGAGAATAGTCCAGACTTCCAGTACGTTCGATAAAGCTGGACAGATGACTATTAATGTGCTTCTCTGTTAGTTTGCTCAGGTACGGAAGGAGAGATATGGGCCTGAGATTGGACAGGTCTGTCCACGGAATAGAGGAGTTCTTCCTAATGGGTCGCACCAGAGCCATATTCCACTCCTGTGGGACTGAGCCCTCGGAAAGCGAAAGGTTGACAAGGGACTGGATCACAGGACCGAGTGTCCTGCCAACCTTTGGCATAATCTGGCTGGAATAAAGTCCGATGGACAACCACTCTTAGTTTGACCAATAAGGTCCTCAACCTCACACAGGGAGGCAGCAGGAAACTCAGTGAGCAAGATGGAATTAGTTGCCCTGGGTTCCAAAGGTGGTACCGAAGGCCGGTCCATAGAGAGGCATGAAGTAACAATTTTATCATAAATCTTATCTATCTTATTAGTAAGATAGAGAGAGATATCGTCACACAATTGTTGTGATGATAAATCAGGGCTCTCACAAGCTGTGGGTTTCGTGAAGGTTTGAAGGATCTGATACAGAACCTTAGGGGCATTGCCCGCCTCCGTGAGTTGAGCGGCAATATGGTTCTTTCGTGCTGCTCTAATATCCTTATGATAGGCGGACAGAGCCACATAATAGCGGTTCTTATCGGCCTCCAAATGAGATGATTCCAAGCCTTTTCGAGCTTCCTACATTTCTGTTTGCAAGACCGTAGTTGGTCAGAGAACCATACTTCATGCCGGAATGCCGAATGCAATTTGCATATTTTCAGCGGAGCAATAGTTTCTACCGCCGAATGGATGGCAAGGTTATATCTGGATACGGCCAGCTCAATATTCTCATTAGGTAAGATGTGCGGTTCAACAAATGTCCTCTGGAAGATGTCCTCTGACACTTTATGCCATTTTCTCCGCCACAAAGGTAAAGAGGAGGACTGAACAGACGACGCAACCGAACTAGGCATGCCAAATTCTATAATCGCATGATCCGTCCAGTTGACCTGTTTGGGAGGGTGGCATATGATGTCAGGGGAGTTTGACAGGATTAGATCTAAAGTATGTCCTGCCCGATGAGTGTGGCCCAAGTTATGCTGCTTTAGCCCTAATACGGAGAGATCAGCTAGCAGAGATTGAGCCTCCACATTATCCAATAATTAGCTATGGATATTAAAGTCCCCCAAGAGGAGAAAATCATTTCCAGAGTTAATATGCGGGGCCAGTGCTTCCACTAAAGAAAGGGAAAAGGATGTACAGGGGCCAGGGAGACAATAGACCAGGGCCCCTTTCCAATTGGTCTTTGACGAAGTACCAATCCTAAAAATCATTAATTCCATATCAGCCGTGCTGCATTGATCTAAAATTGAAATGGATATGGCACATTTATGAACTATGGCGATACCCCCGCCCATTTTTGTTGTGCGGTCCATCCTTACTATCCTGTACCCTACTGGAATACCAAGGGTGATTGCGGGAACCGAGTGGGGTTTTAGCCATGTCTCTGTGAGGAAACATAAGTCCGGTTGCACAATAGAAATAAGGTCCCAAATCTCAGTATGGTGTTTAGGCAGCGATCTAACATTGCATAGCAAGTTATTCCATCCTGTCTGTACATTTAAGACCGCCACCGCAGGAGCTCCGATTTGATAGTGATAATCAACATAGGGCGCCTGGAACTGGCAATGCCAACAAGAAAATGGGCCTTCCGGGAGTGAGTAGACATCCCTGGCACAGCCTGGCAAGGAAATAAACCGAAGATCGTGTAGTGCTTGAGACGAGTAAACTAACCCGCTTAGGCAATCCATGAATCCCGTCGGGAAATGAAGGTGTCATGGCCCCTGGCCTCATCCGGTCGCGGACGGGCGCGGACGGGCGCAGACGGGCTTCTCTTCGGCTTGTCTTAGGCGCGTCCTTAGGCGCTCCCCTGCGCGCTTGTAGCGACAAGAGGGCTAAATAGCCCTTCCCGTCCGGCAGCTAGAACGCTAACCGCTCCAGTGGGCGGAAGTCCCAGCTCTCCATGGCCCGCCCTCTGCTCAATGGTACTAGCTACCGAGTCGGACCGGGGCGGGCAGGATAGAAAATCGAGCACAGGCTTCCCTAAGGTGAGTGTCAGCCCCCCTTTAGTTCCCCTCAATGCACAACAATTATTGTGAACAGTTTTAAAAGCACATACAATAGGCACTTTGAGTTAAAAGAGGAATTGGTTTTTACAAATTTTCAAATATTAAAAATACGGGAAATCAGAAATTCAGAGAAGCATCACCATAGAATAAATCTCAATATGTCTCACTGAGCGTAAAGCAGGTCGGGAAGACACTGCCACTGTCGCTCCCTACCACCATAACTGTGAACATTGTGAATTCATCTCTAGTACTGAACTCAATTCAGAACGATTCCTCTACATTATCATATTGTAAAGCTGTGGCCTTTGAAAATATGAGCAAAAATGCCCATCAAGGTATGCCATGTCCAAAGTGCAGTTTATAACTGAGGTCTACGTTGTTACTACAAAGTTATGGGAAATATTTCAAAGTCATGAAACAATGATGCAGAGAGGATGGTACTAAATTAGAAAGGGAAATTACAGACTTTGTAGCTGGAAATATATTTCCATTTCAAAAAGAACTTTCACAACTATAGCAATCATATTTCATGAAGGGGTTAATATAACCTCTACACAGTACACAATATATTTAAGATGTCAAATAGTTTGGACAGAGTGCAATGACATAGAAATGACATACAAATCAAGAGTACCTAAAAAATTACCAAACTCATATCTGCTATTTGTAGAACCAATGTTCTAAGAACAATTTAGATAACAAAATGTGGTATTGTGTTGACATGTATATGAATTGTGGGTTTCTGAGACATTATTCGGCCTATCAGGGGTTTTGTCTGCAGCAAACTGTTACAAATTAAAGACTCTTTCTAACTGCAGTAAAGTAATTTATAAAACATTACAGGACTACAGTCTGTTACCACAGATGAAAATGAATTGGAAGTATTATAATACCAGAAGCCTTAAGTTGCACAGAAGAAGTCTCTTCACTACTTCACTATTGTATCTTGTTTTGGTTGCCTAATGTTCAAAATGAAATCCTAATACATTTTTCTTTGTTCATGTTTTTTCACAGTGGTTGTACTGTTGCAATAAAAAAGGAGAAATATTTAACAAGTATGGTTTTTCACATTCTGCAAAATTACGTCCACAGATTGCTCCCTGACTAGAATGTTGGAAGCCATCTTTGGACTTGGCTTCAGCCTAGTCCCAAAAAAAGTAAAGAAAAGAAAAAGGGTGTTGGTGGGAAATCCCTGACCTCCAAGTCTTGGTCTTGGGGTCCCAGAGGGAGCCAGTCAGCACAAAAAAAGTATTAAAAAAACAAAATTACAGCGAACTCACAAAATCTCCTGCGCTTAATTTTGGATAAGCCCCTGTGTGGGCCAAGTTCCTGGTTCATACATCTTTCATTAAATTTAAGGAGCGGACACACGTGGCCCCCCTCCAGGGTCATTTTAATGACCCAGCGAACAACACCACCCAGTGGTTTATTTTAATTTAAAGCGGGGGCCACACAGAACCCGGAGCCCCAGAGATCATCACCTCCCCAGGTCTAAATAGAAAGAAATGAGGAGCCTCATGGACTCCCCAGAGCCCTGGGCATCACAGCGTCCCTTGGCCGTTTTCAGCACCGGGGACAACCACCTCCCCAGGGAAGGTCCTTGAACAACAAAGAAGGGGGGGCCATATCGGTCACTGGGGACCATCACTCACTAGGGCCTGCTCCTGCTATGTCCCGGGGTGCCCACCCCTGGGGCATAGCTGTTTGCTTTAGCTTTGCAGGAGATCATAGCTCGTGCCAAGCTAAACACACACTCAGTGGTCCCGCCTGCTGGAAACAGAGGTTTCATATATTTCCCTGTCCGCATATATGCAGGTAGTATAATGATGAAAGTATTGCTCCTGCATGCAGGGAACAGCATTTCCAGCAGCTCCCTGTGTGCAGCAGCAATGTCACTCCCGCAGGAGGCAGTAAGCCAGAAGGGACCACGGGGGCCTTGAGGGTCCCCCACGGTCCTGGAGGAATGACAGAAAAGAGGCACAATTAAGATCAGAAGTGAGCTGAAAAAGGCAAGATAGAGGTGAGAAACAAGCAGAAAGAGGCACAATAAAGGTCATCAATAAGCAGAAAGAGGCAAAATAAAGGTCAGCAATGAGCAGATAGAGGCAAAATAAAGCTGAGAAATGAGCGTAAAGTGGCAGAATAAAAGTCAGAATAGAGCAGAAAGCAGCAAAAAATGAGCAGCAAGACGGAATAAAAATGAGAAATGAGCAGAAAGAGGCTGAATAAAGTGTCAGAAATGAGAAGAAAGAGAAAAAACAGATGTCAGAAATGGGCAGAAAGAGGCCGAATAAAGGTCAGAAACGAGCAGAAAGAGCCGAAATTAAGGTATGCCTGGGCAGTGATTTCGGCTCTGTTGGCTCCATGGTCAGCGGATCTCACAAAGTCCTGAACATTTTTTTTTCCCTGCTTGCGCTCGCCAACGGTAAGCTGGTGAGCACAAGCAAGGAAAAATCAAAACTGCTTCCCAGCAAGATTTCTCAATGCGAGTGGTCGCAGATGGTCACTACCACTCGCGTTGATAAACCTTCAGTCCACATTAAGGAAGCGGCCCCTCAAGTAGAACTTCTACTCAAGCAGCAGAAAGAAGCTGCGCCTTCTTGCACTGTGTGTGATGCCATTTGTGCTGATTTTACAGAATGGGACAAATACCTGGTGTAAAAAATCAGCATGAACGTCACTCCACCACTCGTGGAACTCCGTGTAGCTTGACAGAGTTTTTTAGTCATGGCACTCCACGAACTTCACCCGCGGAGCAGAAAGAGGCAAATAAATGTGAGAAATGAGCAGAAAGAGGCAAACTAAAGGTCAACAATGAGCAGAAAGAGGTAAAATAAATGTGAGAAACAAGCAGAATGAGGCAGAATTAGGTCAGAAACAAGCAGAAAAAGGCACCATAGTGAGCAGAAAGAAGAAATATAGCAGACAGAAATAATCAGAAAGAGGCAAAATAGAGTGAGAAACGAATAGCAAGAGGCCTAATAGAGTTCTGAAATGAGCAGGAAGAGGCAAAAGATAGGGCAGCAATGAGCAGAAAGAGGGAGACTAAAGATGAGAAATGAGTAGAAAAAGTGTGAACAAGGCTCCTCGGAGCCGAAACGTCATACGATGTGCTTGCACTAATTAAATTACTTGCACGAACTTGGACCGTGTCTGCGTTGTTCTGTGGAGTGTGGGGGATCCCTAGCCTATGGAGAGAGAACGCTGGTCTTTGGATAAATATATATATATATATATATTTTTTTTTTTCGATGGAAAAAACATAGGTTTTAGTAAAATTATAGTTAGGGGTGGTAAAAAGAGCTGCTTTTATAAAAAATAAAACAAACTTTTAAATTCACCAAAAAAACAAAGGTTGAAATGTGACATTATAGCATTATAGCTATGTGAATATGTCAGTCACAACATAAACATTTTGAACTAAAAAAAACACAGAAATTCACCAGTTATGATGAACAGAGCTAACTATATCTTGCGCCCTTGCCATGAACTGCTTATGACCTCAAATATTACATCACTCATGACATTTTCTATGACATGATTTATGACATCACTGATGACATCTCATCAGCCAGGCCTTGCGGCACACCACCACAGGCAGCCAAAGCATTAGCTGTGTTCAGTGGGGCTTGGCCACAGAGCTTGGTCTGCCACCGGGCCCTATGGCCAACCCCCCAGGAGGCTCAACAGCGTACTCAGGTACCGGCGGGGAACATGGCGGAGGCAGGTTGACGCCTGTCGCAGGAGCTTGCAGCGGCATGGCACATAGCGCACACAACGGATAGGAGGCAGAGGGAAAGATGCAATAATGCAATAATGTCCGGCTGAACTCCCATAACCTATTTGGTGAGAACATGATGTGTCGAAGTTGTCCTTCTCTTGAGTTACGCGGCTAAGATTCCTCAGGTTTTTTTTTGGTCTGTCTTCCCTGTTTGACGACTCCACGCGCGGAGGCGCTAGGACCCCGCAGTAGCAGCAGCGGATGGGCAAAGAAGTGGATTCAGGTTTGCAGGATGTCGGCCCCTTTGCGGCTGGACGACCCGAAGAGCACTGGAGGAAGGATCTTTGGAGTAGCCTGTGGTGTCGGGCCCGGGCTGCCATTGCGTACAGCCGTTCACGAGGGTTGACTTGCAGATACTGCCCACTGCTGTCAAGAGGGGGATTTTCACCGCGCACTCTAGTGAAACAGCATTGCATTTCTCCACCTTCGATTCCGGTAAGGATCTTCCGAGCAGGGAGGGGGATGGCTCTGGAGTGTATGGATCGAGAGCCTGGGGAGGCTGACTTAGTAGGTCCCCGGTGTGGAGGGGGGTGGTAATATAGCGCCCGTCGCTCTGTCTGATGCATGGCACTTAGAAGAAATAGAGAGTCTACGCCCCGCTTTTGTGTTGAAAGGAAGTACTGGTAAAAGTCCTATAGTGCCTACGTTGGGTCATTCAAGTCTGCCACCTTTATCACCCCCTAGGAAAAATAGAAATAGGTACCAGCTACGATCTCAACAAGAGTTGAAGTCCAAGGGAGTGCTGGCCTGTTCGGAGGGGGTAGAACCGACACCCCTAACCCCGTATAAGAGGAGGAGGAAACCTGTAGATATAAAAAAACTAAAAGGTCCTAAGACACTTCAACCGTCTCAAAAGAGCACTCCCTCCCTTAAAACATACTTTAAAATCATGGAGCAGGTTGTTCTTGGCTCCGGGGTAGGCTCGGCTGAAGCTGCAGATAAGACTATACCTGTTCATGAGCACAGCGTCCCACCTCTTGTGTTGGAAAATCGTTATTCACCACTAGTAAGTATGGCAGATCCAGGGTTTTTTGAAAATACCGTTGAAGGGCATGGGGCCCCTACTGTGAGTCCACGTCGGGATCCGTCAGTCCATAACCAGGCCGATTGCTCTGCTGGGGGGCCTCCACTCCCCTCCACTCCCCTCCACCCACCATAACCTCCACACGGGGAGCAGTATGCAGGACCCCAGGGGTGTCGAATCAGATGATAAAATCAGTGACAATGATAGTTTAAGCTCTCTGTTCCAGACATTAAGGGCGGATCTCATGTCCAAATTCGAGATCTCCGCAGTAAATCAAAAGAGCATTCATAATAAGTTTGATGCCCTCGAGGTTAAACTGGAGGACATATGTACAGCATCTCTATGTGATTGTCACCATATTTGTGCCTGTGATCACTTGAACTTAAAGTTACATCATTAACGGAATCTGTCCAAGGCAACTCTAAGGATATTGGCTCTCTAAAAAGTCTCTAAAAAGTCAGAATCGGTCCCTGCACATGGATATTGAGAAGCTGGAAATGTATGCCCGTAGGAACAATCTTAGGATCCTCAAGATACCAGAGGGAGCTGAACTGGAGGATATCAAAGGCTTCGTATGTAAGCTATTACGAGAAGGTGTCCTTAAGGATCGACCAGACATAGACTTAGAGTCTGAAATACAAAGAGTAAATAGGGACCCTTTTAGATTGCATCCCGACAGAAAGACCCCAAGGAAAATACTAGTACATTTTCATACCTACAGTATTAAAGAACTGATCCTGGGGAGATGTTTAACCTGGGCCACTCTCCACTATCACGCCACTCCATACCAAATCCGTTCAGACATTGGAAGGAGAACGGCGCAAAGGCAATGGGAGTTAGGCTCGAGAATACCTGAATTGAGATCACTGGGCGCTCAGGTTCGAATGAAATTCCCGGCATTATTGAAGATAATGAGGAAAAATAAAATGCATAACTGCAGTCAGCCTGACGATGTCGATGATCTTTTATCCCAGATGCGAGGGTAGAAGGCACACAGGGCGGTAAATCTCACTAGAGGGGGAAGAAAAGGTAAAATAAGGTAGGAATAAGGTAGGAGCAAGGAGACGGGGTGACGGAGGAAATGTTCCGTCTAGAATGGGCATGTTAGCTGGTCAAAATAAAGGGAGAAATGGGGAAAGAATAAAGGTTCAAGGAAAGGCTTAAAAAAAAAAATCTTTCTATATATATAGATATGGCATTGAAAAACTAAAAAAAAAACAATTTGCATACTAATGGTTAAAGCATAGCTGTAGGTAGTATTGGATAGATGGGTTCATTTTTCTTTCTTTTCTTTTCTTTATACATAATTCACATCTCTCCCTCATCGAACGAGAGGAGGTGCTGTGCCGCCCAAGGAGGGCTCGTTAAAGGCGGTCACAATGCCCAAATTGAGGGGGGGGTTCCTCAAGGGAGGGGGGAGGGAGGTTTCTGGGAGTGGGTGGAAAATTTGAAAAATTGTCCTCATACATGATTAAAGAAGGTCCTTTTTGCCTGTTTAGCTTTAGATGGAAGACATTCCCTGCAAGGGTATGTCCTATTAGGAAATGAGTGGGTCATTTAGTACAAGATTCCTCTCATGGAACGTTAACGGGCTAGGCGGTAGCAAGAAGCTATCCCCGGTTTGCGATTTTCTACAGAGAAGTGAGGCACATGTCATGTTGCTACAAGAAACCCACCTCGAAGCCACTGAGTGCAAACAAGTTTTCAGCAGAATAGGATGGGTCCACGAGGTGGCATGCTCCAGGCAGAGTGGGCGCACAAGAGGGGTTGCAATAGTAGTAAGGGCAAGTAAGGGGATTAAGATTGAGAAGCACGAGACAGACGAGTCAGGCAGATGGCTGGTGACAACTGTATCTGTGGGCGGTTCGCCGATCACCTGTGCTGTGTACTACGGGCCTAATGAAGATAATTCTGGCCCGCTACTGAAACTCCATACCAGTTTGTTGTATACTTCAGCCCCAGTTATATTGGGTGGTGATTTCAATCTACTACTTGATTCACAATTAAATCGGACCTCCAAAGCTAGATATACTATTCCAACCAGAACATTTCAAGTCCTTAAAAACATGATGAAGGAATATAATTTGTCCGATATTTGGAGAACAAAAAATATTGGGGTTAGAGAATTCTCATTTTATAGTAAAAAATGTAACAATTTTCGAGGATTGATTAATTTTTAATAGACCAGGGTCTGGTCACAGCAGTAGGGTCCGAAAGTCATATTCCAGAAATTATCTCTGATCACTCTGCAATGGAGTTGGTCTTTAGTTTTGGGTTGAAAAACCCGGAGAAAAGGTGGACCTTGGAAAGGACCCTGATGTTGGATGAGAATGTGAAGGAGGAGTTGAATGATAGATCGGCTGGCTTTTTTAGCTTTAATATTGGCACCTCCACAGAGCAGATGGTTTGGAAAACCTTTAATCCCTACTTAAGGGGGGTTCTGAGCTCCATGATGAGTTATAAAAAGAAATCCAGTAAGGAATCAGATTTAGAGGTCCTTAGGAAAATCATGGAGAAAGAGGTGGAATTGCAAATGGCGGTTTTATCAGCCACGGGCCTTATCCCTCAGCTGGAGTTAGAGCTGGTAAGCCTACAGGCGCAGTTTAATTCCAGTATAGATAAGACTGTGCGGGATAAGTGATATGATATGATATGATATGATAAATAGAATTTGTAAAGCGCACATACACCTACGGTTTCTTGGCGCTGGGGTAGGAGGGCTGTCCAGTACAGATCAGGTGAGCTAATTGTAGGCTGACGAGAAGAGCCAAGTTTTGAAAGACTTTCTAAAGTGGGCATAGGATGGTAAGAGGCGGAGTACGAGGGGTAGGGAATTCCAGAAGAGGGGGGCCTGAGTGGAGAATCGTAAACCACCGTGTTTTTTTCGCCTGAAGGAACCCGGGGTAAGAAGGTTGTGATTGGAGGAGCGGAGATCACGCTGGGGAGCATACCGGTGCAAAAGAGAGGAGATGAAAGAGGGTCCCTGGGAAGAAAGAGCTTTATGACTCAGGCAGCCGAGCTTGAAGAGGCTGCGTTAAGCAACTGGGAGCCAATGAAGGTTCTTTAAGAGAGGCTTGGTGTGGGTAGATCTTGGCAGACCATAGACCAGCCTAGCTGCCTGATTCTGGATAAGTTGAAGAAGTTTGAGTTGATATGCAGGTATGCCCACATATAGGGAGTTCGCATAGTCAATGCGAGAGATGACGAGCCCCAGGGTGACCTGCACTAGAGCTTCATGGGAAAGAAGTCTACTGATTTTGCGGATACGGCATAAGTGGTAGAAGTAAATGGATACAACAGAATTAATTTGTGCCCTCATAGAGAGGTCCGTGGAGATGGTGATGCCTAGGCTCCTGACAGTGTCAACGGGGGAAGGAGAGGGACCGAGTGAGGGGGGCCAGAAGAAAGAATTCCAAGGGTTGCTGTGGGGGCCGGTGAGGACTAACTCAGTTTTATCAGGGTTGAGTTTGAGCTGATTAAGGTTCATCCAGGAACTGATGAAATTCATAACAGAGTGAACGTTTTGTGTAGAAGAAGGGGAAGGGTCAATGTGGAAAATTAACTGAAGATCGTCCGCGTAATTGAAGATGGTGACAGACTTTTGTTGAAGTTCTGAGATGAGAGGACGGATGTAAAGGTTGAAAAGAAGTGGTGAAAGCGCTGAGCCCTGCGGGACTCCGCAGGCCAGGTGCTTTCCAGCTGATGAGAAAGGTAGGAGAGACACTGCCTGGGTGCGGTCCTGAAGAAAGGAGGTAATCCACTTTAGGGGTGGCCCTCGGATGCCGGCGTGCTCGACACTTTCGAGCAAGATGGTATGGTCTACGGTGTTGAACGCCGCCAACAAATCCAGGAGCACCAAAGCCTGGGAGAGATTCTGGTCCCCCCCCCTTCTTAACTCCTCATGGACAGCCAGAGCGATAGACTCAGTGGAATGGTGAGGCCTGAAGCCAGCCTGATGAGGGTTGAGGAAGTGGGTGGATTCGATGAAGGTGCTCAGGCAGTCGACCACATAGGCTTCCAAGACTTTGCCTAAGAAGGGAAGAAGGGAAATTGAGGGAAAATTGGAGAGGATGTCGGGGTCTGCTCCAGGTTTTTTCAGAATGGGCGGGACCACCGCAGTTTTAAAGGGAAGTGGGACCACCCCAGAGGTGAGGGAGTGATTTAAAAGGGAAAGAGGGGGCGTGGGAATATTGCGGTAGATTTCGCAACTAATGTGAGGGGGACAACTATCCAAGGGGGAGCCCGATTTGACTTTCCCGAGGAGAGAAAAGAAAGTGTCTTCCGTAAGTGTGGGGAATGTGAGATAGTGGTCGGGGTTGGGGAGGACCGTAGTAGAATGTGGTATAGTAACAGCAGCAGGGATACTGGTTTTGATGGTTGTAATTTTTTCAATAAAGTAGTTATTGAGGGAGTCGCAGAGGACTTGCGAGGGAGGGGTTTTAGTGGTGACACGGTCAGGTTTGACCAGCTCATCCACAATGGAAAAAATGGTTTTCGATTTGCAGCTGAAACTAAGTATTTTTTGCGGAGAAGTGTGCGGATTTGGCCGCTACGATGGCCACTTTGTACTCTTGTAGGGCCTTCAGGAACATCGTTTTTTTTAAGGGGGCAGTAGTGAAGCCTCCACTTTCGCTCTAATTGGCGCAGAGCGAGCTTCCTGTCCCTGAGGTCATTGAAAAACCAGAGTTGAGCGTTGTGCGGTCTCTTAGTTTTTAAGGCCTTGAGAGGAGCAAAATTATCTCTCGCCTGGGTCATCCAGGAAGAGAGAGCTTCAGCCTGTCTGTGAGGTGAACATTGAGGATCTAAGAGGTCGGGAAAGGTAGGAAGGGAGGAAGTGAGGTGGTTGCAGATGGAGGGGATGTCAACATGCTTCCAATTTCTGACCATGGTGGGGACAGCCGCACAAGAGGAGGTGGTTTTCGGGAGGCTGATGGAAAAGGAGACAGAGTGATGATCGGACCAGGCGCAGGGAGGCAAGCAGAGGTCAAGTATGTCCAGATTAAGGGTCCAAGCCTGATCCAGGGTATGCCCTTTAATGTGGGTGGCTACTTTGATGTGTTCAAGGAAGTTTAGCCCCAAAAGTAGATCCGTAAATTGTTTGGAGTGGGGGTTCTGAAGTGGGTCATATGGCCAATAGTTGAAGTCACCAATGATAAGGAGCTTAGCGTGGGTGATTACCAGTTCTGAGACCAGATTGCTAAAGAATTGGACAAAGTTTGAGGAGGGGTTAGGTGGGCGGTAACATATAACACATGCCAACGGGAAATGTTTGGAGTGCAACGTGACTGCAAGTATATCAGCCAGGGGAGTGGGGGGGATAGTGAGGGAGGTGAAAAAGTGTGGGTGAGCAATGATGGCAGCAACTCCCCCCCCCCAGCCTTTCCATCAGGCCGGTTGGCCTGGAGAATGTAATAGTTGCTAGGGAGGGCAGCCAGAATGTCCGGCGTGGACTCAGATGAGAGCCAAGTTTCGGAGAGAAACAAAATGTCAGGGCAGAGAGTGTCGAGCAGGTGGAAGATCTCGACCTGGCTAGTGACCGAGTATTAAGGTACCAGATGGAGAGCTTGGTGGGAGTGGATTTAGGGAAGGTGGTAGAGGTGAGAGGGGGCGGAGGGGCGCTCAAGAGAGCAGGGGAAGTGGGAAGGAATAGTTCCGTGGAGGTTGCGGGGGGGCCACAGGGGACAGGGGGAGAATCCTGGTCATACCTAATCTATTATAGAGTACACTACTGATGGGCCAGACGCCCTGGAGAGCTGTAAACAGGGCTGAGTTGGGCAGGGGGTAGGGCCCCAGGCCCAAGTCGGCCGCGGAAGGGTGCAGACGGGCTTGCCTTTAGCGCGCCCGCTGCGCGCGTCCGCTGCGCGACTTGTATTGCATCTGTTTAATACTGATTAGGTGGCCAGTGGGTGTGTCTGTGGGGGATATTTGATTGGCAAATGAAGCCAGTGGGGTTGGGGCAGACCCAGTCGGAGTGTCTAGAAGGCGAATGGGCCCGGAAGTAGTGAATCACTTCCGAGGCCAGAAATCTCCTCCCTAGTCCCTCCACAACAAACCAAATGCTTGGCGGTGGACCGGGGACTATGGAGCCAACAGTAGCGGCACAAGTGCGCAGGTTAATTCAGCATCCAGTAAGGTAAAAGTTACCAAGTGGTTTTCAATTTTAAAACACAGGAATTACAATTTAAAAAAACGCGGTGGCGCCCTAGATCGGCGTACATCTAAGCCAAAAATGATACCTTACAGCAAGCGCGTCCACCGTGCAGCTTGTGGGCTCCTAATTTATAGCCAGTGGGGTTGGGGCTGACCCAGTGGGAGTGTCTAGAAGGCGAATGGGCCCGGAAGTAGTGAATCACTTCCGGGGCCAGAAATCTCCTCCCTAGTCTCTCCACAACAAACCAAATGCTTGGCGGTGGACTGGGGACTATGGAGCCAACAGTAGCGGTACAAGTGCGCAGGTTAATTCAGCATCCATTAAGGTAAAAGTTACCAAGTGGTTTTCAATTTTAAAACACAGGAATTACAATTTTAAAAAACGTGATGGCGCCCTAGATCAGCGTACATCTAAGCCCAAAATGATACCTTACAGTAAGCGCGTCCACTGTGCAGCTTGTGGGCTCCTAATTTATAGCCAGTGGGGTTGGGGCTGACCCAGTGGGAGTGTCTAGAAGGCGAATGGGCCCGGAAGTAGTGAATCACTTCCGGGGCCAGAAATCTCCTCCCTAGTCCCTCCACAACAAACCAAATGCTTGGCGGTGGACCGGGGACTATGGAGCCAACAGTAGCGGTACAAGTGCCCAGGTTAATTCAGCATCCATTAAGGTAAAAGCTACCAAGTGGTTTTCAATTTTAAAACACAGGAATTGTGTGAGGTAAAAAGAAAAGTGGGAGGTAAGTAAACTACAGAATTTCACCTATGGGGAGAAATGTGGCTCCCTCTTGGCTTGGAAATCAAGAACAGAAAGGATAAGGAATAGCATCAAGAGTTTGATACAGAGGGGGTCAGAGGCCTTATTAGCAGAGGATGATAAAATCAGGAACGAGGCAAGGTCTTTTATGCAGGACCTTTACCAAGAGGATACTACCCATAGACAAGGTGAAGTTAGGACCTGGTTGGATAGTAAAGACTTACCCCAATTGTCGGAATCGGATAAGGCGTATCTAGCCTCCGATATATCTGAAGGGGAGATCAGAGACCAGTTGAGGAAAATGAGTAGGGGCAAAGCCGCTGGCCCCGACGGTTTACCAACCGAGGTTTACTTTTGCCTCATAGAGAAGGATGTGCCAGTACTGAAAAAACTTTTTAATAAACTACTCATACAAGGCGAAAGTATTCCTCCGTCCTGGTCGGAAGCTACGGTAACACTTATACATAAACAAAATAAGGACCCTCAAAGAATAGAATCCTACAGGCCTATCTCGCTCCTAAATTCAGACTTGAAGATCTTTTCAGGGATTTTGGCAACTAGGATGGCCAAGATTATTAAAACAATCATACACCCTGACCAGAAGGGATTTATACCAGGGAGGAAGCTCAATGAGCTCACTTTTCAGGTGATCGGCGCAATCGATTTCGCGGAGGAGAGAAAGTTACCACTTACCATCATAGCCATCGATGCCGCCAAGGCATTTGACCAGGTTGATTGGGAGTACCTATGGGCCACTATGAACAAGTTTGGTTTCCCATTTAACTTTATTGGAGCTGTTAAATCCTTATACCAGAACCCACGGGTGAAAGTTCTAGTCAACGGTGCCCTGTCTGGGTGGTTTAATATACATAGAGGTACTAGGCAGGGGTGCCCTATGTCTCCCCTTTTGTTCAATGTCTACATTGAACCCTTTGTGTCTTCACTAAGAATGGATAACTGCATCTCGCCTTTTAAACTGGCAGACCTGGAGCTAAGAACAGCACTATATGCTGATGATCTCCTTCTCTATACTGCAGATCATACTACGGCAATCCCGCGATTATTCGAATTAGCCGAGGAATTCGGCAAAATATCGGGATATAGGATAAATAAGGAAAAAACTGAGGTAATGGGGTGGAACAACACTAATCTCATTCAGGGAGCTAAAGATCAGATGAGGTATTTAGGGATTCACATATCACAGAAATTGGCAGATATATCAAAGGTTAGCTAGCAGAAAGTATCAAAGGAAGTCTGCAAGTTATTACTAAAATGGGGAACTCTGCCTCTTAATATTTATGGAAGAGTTCATCTTATAAAAATGACGATACTGCCAAAGATAACCTTCCTGTTTAACACAATACTATTATCTTTCAATACTAAAGATATCGCCAGTCTTCAAGGGAAGATCAGATCCTTTATATGGGCAACAAAAACCCCAAGGATAGCTTGGAAGAAGCTAAGGAGAGGGCTTAAGATTGGAGGTTTAGCCTTACCCGACCTACTCTTCTACTGCTATGCCTTCCATTTTAAGAATTTTAGACTTTTGGCAAGCAAACTTGATTCATCCCCGCTGGGTACAGAGCAATGTTACAGGATATACCTCAGGGGCAGGAATTTTTCTCTATAGGTTTGGGGACCCCAACTTCTATAAGAAGGTCCGTTTGAAGATTCTGTTGACTGCTCTTAAGAATTGGGGACATATCAGGAGAATAGTGGGGATTCAATACTACACCCTACAGGCCCCGATCTGGGATTCCCCGGGGACCCCCGATTGTCTGCTGGATCAACTTTCCCAGCCACTTAAGCAAGCAGGTTTTAGACTGTGGGGAGATTTAAGTAAAGGCCCACACCTTATGAGTTGGGATTCACTTTCTAATTTTACAAATGGGACCTTAACAAGGTTTAAGTTTTACCAGCTCTCTGGCTGGTGGGCAACACAATCATGGGGCTGCGAAAAAGACACTATGCTTTTCGACCCTATTTCCAGAGTGGGTCCATGGAAAAGAGAGGTTTCCTTCTGGTATAAAGCTTTCACAGAAGTAGGGGCCAGTCTAGTCACTGAGTTGGAGAATCTCTGGGGTCAGGTCCTGACTGGAAACGGGGAGGATATTCGGAAAATCTGGTGTTACTCGTATACTCTGTCCCAGACAGTGATTGAGCCAGCAAATCTGTGGAGGAATCCTCTGTACACCACCAACAGAGTCTATTGGACGCCGGGGAAACTATCCAAGATGGGTACAGGACTATACTTTTGTCCCAGATGTAAAGAACTACCTGTGGATGACTACCACATGTTTATGGGGTGTCCAATGATTGCCCCATACTGGGCCAGGGTATGCCGTTTCTTAGAAGAGGATCTATTAAGACAAATCAAACTTACGACTACTTTGGTCTTCTTTGGACTCACTCCGGATTACTGTAGGAATTCTCCCGCCGCAAAATTGCTATTCTATGTGGTGGTGATTGCCAGGAGGGAAATTTGTAGGGCATGGAAATCATTTACGGAATGTTTGAGAAATATCATACTGATAAGTCAGTCCGATATGGCCTGTGATGTATCTAGTTGCAATAAGGTTTGGGCAGCCTTGGAGACCTGGAGGGCAAAATAACTTTAGTCCTATGATTATGCCAGAGGTTTGTTGTCCGGTCCTCCCCAGTAACCTGCCTCTTTTCCATCTTGGAGAACGGGAGTTGGACCAGGAGGCAGCCCTTCCTCTGGGCTAACTCTGCTTGCCTGACATAGACCTACCCAGGGCTGGTAACGATTCTGTCTGTGTAGAAGGCACGGAGGGACTCATCTAGAGCTTATTAAGTCTGGTGGCATGTATGAGGACTAACAAAAAAAAAACCAGGAGGCTGTCAACCCCATGCTGTGAACAGACTTTGGCAGAGGCCAAAACATAAAAATTAAGGTGAAGGTACATGCAGCCACCCTCCCCGACCCCATCCCCTGCAGCCAGTTCCAACAAAATGGGGAGGGGCCGTATGGCACACTCCTCAATCTTAAAAGGCTCTGGGGACTCCATTCCTATGGCCAAATACAATTAAAAAGGGGAGGGGATGTGCACCACCCTCTCTGAGCCTTCTTGGGAACCAGAGACCCCATCTCCAGGGCCAAAACCTAAGGGGTGTATGCATACCACGCCTCACCTTGCCTTAGTAGGTCCCGGGGACCACATCCCCAGGGGGCCAAATTAAATTAGAAAAGAGGAGGGGGCCATGTGATCCCCAACCTGTGCCTTCTTGAGCTCCAGGTACCTCATCCTCAGGACCAAATTTAGGGAGATGGGGGCCTGCAGAGCACCTCCCCAAGCCCTAATAGGCCCTGATGACCTGACCCCATGGCACCAAATAATACAAAAAAGG
The DNA here is from genome assembly GCF_964261635.1 of Lissotriton helveticus. NCBI lineage: Eukaryota > Metazoa > Chordata > Amphibia > Caudata > Salamandridae > Lissotriton > Lissotriton helveticus. The sequence goes on along the minus strand of NC_136071.1, from coordinate 876,496,678 downwards.
GGAGGGGAACATGTGGTCATTCTCCCAGAGCCTTATCACTGGGGCTGTGCATTTTTTTAAAAGGGCTGTGCGGCCCCACTCCCTGAGCCTTCTCAGACTCTCGGGTCCCTCGTCCCCCAGGAGCGTCCAACTTTTAGAAGGGAGGGAGATGCACAACCCCACCTCCCTGAGCCTCTTTTGGCTCCAGGGACCTCATTCCCCAGGGCTGGCAGTTTCTTAAAATGGGCAAGAAGGGCCAGGTGGTCCATTCTCTAAGACCCCATTTCCTGAAGCCACATTACAGTTTAATAGGAAGCGGGCTGTATGCCCCCCTTCCGAGCCTTTATAAGCCTCAGTGGCCCCTTCCCCCGGAGAAAATTGTAATAAAAAGAGGCGGGCTGCACAACCTCCCTCCCTGAGCCTTCAGAGGTCCCCGGGACCCCATCCCCTTCTGGCTGTGCTCATTTAAAAAGGAGGAGGTCGCATGGCCTCCCTCTATAAGCTTATTTGAGCCCGAGGGAATGCATCCCCCATTATTTATAGCTTGGTGCCTTTATTGGGCACCCATCAAGCACAATGTTAGGGGCAGCAGTGGTGCCTCAGGATCACTGCAGCCCATGCTGGCTCCTCGCATTGTGCAGGAGCCGGCATTGATCCCGTCTGGAAGAAGCAGATATTTATGCTGCTCCCTCTGGGCAAGAGCTATATCGGTTTTGTTTCACTGCCCGAATTAGTGCGGGTAGGGGAATAGAACACAAGTCTGCTCTCAGTGGACAGAAACATTTTTAAATTCCATGCCTACTTGGGACAGACTTAGTATTATCTCCCATTTTGCAGGAGATTTAAAAAAGCTCCCACCAGATGGGAGCAAACACGTTTTCCTGTCTGCGGTAGTGTGGGCAGGAAAATGGCTGTGTCTGAGGGATGGCTCAGGGAGGGGGCTGTGCAGTCCCCTCCCTTTTAATTAAATTGATGGCTATGTGAAATGGGGTCCCCAGGAACCTTTTATAGTCTGGGGAGAGAGGCCACACGTCCCTCCTCCCCTTAATAAAGACATTGGGTAGTGGGGGATGGGATGCCAGGGTGCAAAAACGGCATTGTTTTTAATATGTTATGTTAATGTTATGTTAACATGTACTTCTACAGCACACGTACACCCGTAGGTTTCATGGCGCTGTCTTCAAGGAGCACAGGACACAGACTCTACGCGTAAGCTTGTCGGAATAGCCATGTTTTCAAAGACTTCCTAAATGATAGAAGGTCATGGCAGTGGGGGGAGAGAGTTCCAGAAGGTGGCGGCCAGGTAATAAAAGCAGCTGCCTCCTTGCCGCTTTTTTCTAACTAAAGGGACTTTTGCTAAGCCAAGATGGGCAGAACGCAAGTTTCGTACCGGGGTATAGTTAGTGATCATATTTCTGATGAACTTGGGACTGCTACCATGCAATGCTTTAAATGTGATACATCCTGTTTTAAAAGCAATCCTTTGTGCCACTGGCAGCCAGTGAAGTTTTTCCAGTCCAGCTCTGATTGATAACCACTTGGGTTGCTTCCAGATGAGTCTGGCCGCCTGATCCTGGACAATCTGCAGCCGTTTCAACAAGCCCGCTGGGAGGCCTAGGTAAAGGCTGTTAGAGAAGTCCAGACGGGATAGTACAAGGGCAATGACTACTTGGACGAGAGCTGGGTGTGTAAGTAGGTGAGAATTTTTTTTAATTTTCCGTAGTTGAAAGAAGCTTGAAGATACAACAGCCCCGACCTGTCCTTTGAGTGACAGGTCGGTGTTGAGTGTAATCCCCAGACTTTTGACCGAGTGGGACTTAATCGGTGGAGAGCCCATGTCTTGTGGCCAGAAGTGTTGTCCCCAGCTTAATTCACTTTTCCCGGGCAGAATCAATTCAGTTTTTCCCGGGTTAAGTTTAAGATGGTTGGCATTCATCCACCTTTGTATGTGTGTCATTGTAGCCTGGAATTCAGCCACCGAGTCCGTAGTACTTAGCGGGATGATTAGCTGGAGGTCATCAGCATAATTATATATCGTAATTTTGTAATTCTTCAAGGAGTGGAGTAGAGGGCGAAGATATATGTTAAATAGCAGAGGTGATAGTGATGAACCCTGTGGTACCCCACAGGTAGATGGAATCCTAGAGGCTGTGAAGGTCCCTAGATTCACTGATTGGGTGCGATTCGTAATAAAGGAGGCTATCCAATCCAGGGCGGGACCTCTGACCTCTAATAGGGAAGTGAGCTACGCGACCCCATCCCTTTTTAAAAAATGCTCTGCTAATATATATATTTTTAAATTGGCACTCCCATTATGCTCGAGAGAGACTCTTGCGGACCCAACTGTCCAGATATGCAAAGATATTTTAACCTTAATTTCTCAAATCCGACGCCATGGATATACCACAAAATTGCAAAAGGCACAATATCTGGACGGAGCTCTAGCTTCCTACTAAAGTTGGTGTAATTCTGTAAGCAGTTTTTTGAGGTAGCACTGCTTGAAGAAGTCTATGAAAAATGCATAGGGAATTTTTCTTTTAGGACCCCCCTTTTTTCTCGCTCTCCGCCTCGCTTAACGAATCACCCCGAGACTTTCAATGCACAACATAGGCAAAAAGAGCCTCCATGTAGCCTAGGGAGGCAGGGTATCCCTACCCCGCCCCTTATATCATTTCTTAAAATTAACTTGAGGACAGAGGACTAATTCCCAGAGTCTTCAAATGGCTGGCAGCAAACTTTTTCTCATGTTGCTGGCAGCCAATCAGAGCACTTGCTCCTGATGGAGTCTGACTCCTACTGGAGCAAGTTGGCTCAAGGGAAAAGAAGCTCCCAGGGCCAATCAGAATGCTCTATTATCAAATTGGTTTTCCCACAAGACTCTCAAGAGACTATTGCAGACCCAACCATCCAGATACACAAAGATGTTTTAACCTTATTTGTCAAAACTACCTAATGGATGTACACCAAGGGCCAGATGCAGGTAACTTCAATTTAGCGAGTCCTTAATAGCGATTTTTACCAAATCGCTATTAAGGACTCACTAAATTGAATGTGGGTAGGAATCGCTAAAATATTAGCGATTCCTTAATATTCCTTAATAACGAATCGGTAATTGAAATTCGTTATTAAGGAATACCTAGCCATTCATTCCTATGGGCTAGGAGGCCCATAGGAATGGATGGGAAGATATCCACTATTAGCGATTTGGTATTACAGAATTGCAAATAGCGAGAGCTATTTCAAGGGTGCCAGGGTGTCCAAAGGACACCCTGTGGCATCCCTGAAATGTGCATGTGTGCACATGTGGCGCACATACATGCCCTAAGGGCATGGATGTGTGCCACATGGCACATTTAAAAAAGCAAAAAAGTGCTTTTTAAAGGAAATTGTTACTTACCACCAACTTGAAGTTGGTGGTAATTAGCGATTCCTTAAGGCTGAAGTGCACTTTGTTCAGTGCTACGTACATTGCATTTAAGGAATTGGTATTTCCGATTTCTTAAATGCAAGAGCAAAATAAGGAATCACTATTTTGCAATTCCTTATTTTGCAAGTAGGTTTAAACTCACCTACATTACACTCAGCCAAATAACGGTCGGCAACGCAGAAATTCTGCTAATTTCTGCGTTACCGCTTGGTATTTGGCCACCTACATCTGGCCCCAAGTCTCAAAAAGTGCAATCTGCAGACCAAGATCTAGCTTCCTGACAAATTTGGTCTAATTCCGTTCTGAAGATTTTGCTGTAGCTCTGCCAAAAGAAGTCTATCGAAAATGCATGGCTATTGGAAAACGAGGCAGCATCTGTGAGGCCTGCACAAATAACATGACTAAATTTGTCCTTCACTGGGAACCAAACACCCAATTGTAGCACCTGACTCGCAGAGGGTAGCGTCACAGAGCAGTCTGATGCTTACTGAAGGGAGGTGGTGTGGGCTAGTAATCGCCATTTGCAGGTGCGCAGAAACAACAGATTGTCCAATCTGTTGTTTGATTTATAAAAGTAAGAGTACATTATAAAACACACACACTACTCAATACTATGCACCGATTTACAAATATACATCAATCAATCAATCATATCATTTGTAACTACTTACCCGTGAGGGTCTCAAGGCGCTGGGGGTGGGGTGTGCTGCTACTGCTCGAACAGCCAGGTCTTGAGAAGTCTTCTGAAGGTCAGTAGGTCTTGGGTCAGCCGTAGGTGGGTGGGAAGGGTGTTCCAGGTCTTGGTGGCAAGGTGGGAGAAAGATCTGCTCCCGGAAGTCGCTCTTTGGATTCGGGGGACTGCGGTGAGGCCGGCGGAGCAGAGCTGGTGGGTGGGATGTAGAAGCTGAGTCGTCTGTTGAGGTACGCTGGCCCGGCGTTGTAGAGTGCTTTGTGTGCGTGGGTGAGGAGCTTGAAGGTTATCCTCTTGTTGACGGGAAGCCAGTGCAGGTCTCTCAGGTGGGGTGTGGTGTGGCTGCGGCGGGGGATGTCGAGGATCAGACGTGCAGAGGCTTTCTGGATGCGTTGCAGCCGTCTCAGGAGTTTGGCCGAAGCTCCTGCGTAGAGTGCGTGTCCATAGTCCAACCTGCTTCTGACAAGGGCCTGGGTGACCATTCTTCTCGTATCGTTGGGGATCCACTTGTAGATCCTGCGGAGCATGCAGAGGGCGTTGAAGCAGGAGGAGGAGACGGTGTTGACCTGTTTGGCCATGGAGGGGGTGGAGACGAGGATGACCCCTAGGATGCGTGTGTGGTCGGTGGGTGTTGGGGCTGTTCCCATTGCAGTCGGCCTCTAGGAGTCTTCCCAGGCCGAAGGGGTGGATCCGAGGATGAGGTCCTCCATCTTGTCCGAGTTCAGCTTCAGTCAGCTGTTCCTCATCCATTCGGCGACGGCCTTCATTCCTTCGTGGAGGTTGGTTTTGGCGGTGTGGGGGTCTTTGGTGAGGGAGAGGATCAGCTGGATGTCATCGGTGAGGAGATGATATTGAGGTCGTGCTGTCGGGCGACATGGGCGAGGGGTGCCATGTAGATGTGGAACAGCGTTGGGCTGAGGGATGAGCCCAGGAGTATGCCGCAGATGATCTCGGTGGCATCGGAGTGGAAGGGGGATAGGTGAACGTTCAGTGTTCTGCGGAGAGGAAGGATGTGGTCCAGTCCAGGGCCTTCTCTTGGATCCCGGCGTCGTGGAGGCGTGATCGTAGTGTGCACTGGCAGACCATGTCAAAGGCGGCTGAGAGGTCCAGGAGGATGAGAGCCGCTGTATCTCCGTTGTCTAGCAGGGTCCTGATGTCATCGGTGGCGGCGATGAGGGCGTTTCGGTGCTGTGATTGCAGCGGAACCACAGCACACTACGATCACAAGCTGTTGGAATTACTTTGTGACATTGCATAACATCTCCACCCCTCCCACAGGGGGGGTGGGGTCTAGTACCACCACTCTCATGTATGCACATCATCTTGCCCCAATGTAGTTAGTTGAACATAACCTGGAGCAAGGGCCCTGGACACTGGCACCATCCCAGTGGTGATCCACCCCATTATCTCAACAAGCATTTAAAATAGAAATAGCTAACCCTGCCTTGGTGACACATAACCCTGACGGAGCATTTCCTTCTGACCATGAAGTATACCCCTCTACATCTGAAGGGCTAGCAGTCTGGGTTCTTCACCTAAGCACAGCAGCAAGACAACATGTTTAAGCATCTTTAGATTGACAGTACTCATCACATTTGTGTATCATTAGAATGCCTTGCAATTACAGCCCCTAAAGGCATCCCACATGAAATCACAGGATCATGCATATACAGCCAGACATCCTAGCAGGAATGTCTGACAACATAACCCTACTTTGCTAATGACACCTTCTTACACAGGTACTTCACATTACACATGGGACCTTCAGTCCCTCTAAAAGAAATAACCATAGTAAATGCTTTGCTGGTGCAATTACACCTCTTTACCTCCAGGGGATGCCCTTCACCAGAAATCCCCAATCCAGCATTTCACTCCTTGAGGCAGTCCCGAGCGCATCCCCCAGCTGTAGAACAAAAGTCCTGGCCATGGGGGTGCAGATGACTCCTTGCTGAGCACTTGAGGGGTTATTCTTCTTAGTCCCCATGAGACTTAGGGAGGGACCTCTTCACATTGTGCTGGGGAGACTGCACCTTGGCACACACACTGCGGTGGTCCCATCTTCCTGGGGCCACCACACGCCGAAATAACCAAGGCATTATGGGGCGCTTCTGACCTCGCCATGCATTTTATAGCAGTGGCCCTCCCGCTGCTCTGGGGAGGGCTGCGTTGCCCCCGGTGGCCTCCTGCCGCATCTCCTGGCTTCGATGGGGGGCCCGGTCCCACCCATACCCCAAGGTGACTAAATCTGCGGCTCAGAGAGCCCATCCCCGGCCGCTCCGCTGGGTGGTGGGGGACCGGTCCCGCCCAGGCCCCTGCCGCTCCTCTTCTGCTTGCAGGGTCCCAGTCCCACCCGGGCACCCCACGCTGATTGCTGAGTTGAGTGCAGCCCTGGGGAGCCCACCCCCGGCTGCCCCTGCCGGCTCCCTTCTGGCCCGCACCCTTGTGTGCGGCCACGGGAGCCGGCATGTGTATTCTGGTCTGCCCGCTCCGGTGCGCAGTTGCAGAGGCTGCTCCCTCGCTGGCAGTTCTTCAGGGGGAGTGCAATGGCACCCCCCCACCTCCTCCTCACTTCGGAGTCCGGGCCCCTCCTCTTCACGGTGGGGTGAGAGGCAACCCACAACTTCTCTCTACTTGGGGGTCCCGGGATGGGGTCCCGGGCCCCAGGGCACATCTTTGTGGGGGGTGCAACGGCACTCCCCGACTTTACTTCTTCGGGGCCTAGGGATGGGGTCCCGGGGCCATGGACACATTTTCACAAGGGCGCAACAGTACTCCCCCACCACCCTCCTCTTCACAGGGGGCCCGGAGTAGGGATCCCGGGCCCCTCCACCTGCAATTCTTCACTGGGTGCGTGATGGCGCACCCCGGCTTTACTTCATTTGGGGGCAGCCCCTGGGACCTGACCCTCCCGGGGGCCTATTCCAGACCGGCGGCGGAGCCCCACGTGCTTCGTCGTCAGTCCCATGAAAGGTCAAATGTTGCCTACCCTCCTGGGGCCATGTCTCAGCCCCTAGGGGTCCGATCTTCTCCATTTTCACATCTTCTTGATCCAGGTGGTGCCCCCCAGCCACTGGGAGCACTCTCCTTCACCCTCTGGGCCTCTCAGAGGGGGTATTCAGGAGGGAGCTGTCTTCACTGGCGCCAGCCTTTCGCCTCTCTCTCCCCCTGCGCCTCTCTCCTGCTTGCGCAGAGACCCAGGCTGCTGCTCACTGGTCCTGGACTCTTCTCCTGGCACTATTCTGCCTTCAGGGGCAATCAGGGGGTTCCTTCTTCCAACTGCCCATGGCGCCAGGTTCCAGCACCCTCTGCCTCTGCAGCCAACACCCCAGAGAGAGCGTCTCTTCCTGTGCAAGACATTTTTAAATGTTGAGTAGGGGGCTGGCAGGAAGTCTCTGTTTGTCCTATCAAACAGCGACACATCACTTCACTGCCCCTGCTCCCTCCTTCCTGCCCATCCTCTGGGTTTGTTCAAAATGGATTGTCCATGAACTCTTGCACCATGGTCTCTGAAAAAGCCCCTTCCTCCCTCTCTGCCTTCCCTCCTTGGTGCAGCCTGGTGCCTGGCACCTAGTGATAGCTGCTCCAGGATGAGCCTGTTGCCCCACCCATCTTCTCTTCGTGGAGAGGAGGCCTTAGCTTGTGGAAGAAAGATTATCTATCCATCCTGCTGAGGTCAGCCCTCAGCCAGGCCCTGGTTATGACTGACTCAGAGAAATGTGACATTTCTGGATGACCCAAAAGCAGTACAAATATGACTTTGGACTCTGCAGAATACTGCTTTTCACATCTGTTACAGTGGACTTTAGTGCATGTCTGGAATCTGTAGGCCTTATGAAAGTTACTCCAGCCCATTTGCTCCACATCACCATAGGGGAATAATGAAGTGAAAAACAGTAAAACACACTGACTTTCCCTGGCATGTTCCTTGACAGTGTATGAAGCCTATTCCATGTCACTACCCAATTCTGCATAAGTCCTGCCACACCATTCACTTTGTAGCTGCTCCTGGACTGCGCACACTAGGAATCTCCCCTGTGCACGCATGTACTCATGTGTCTGCATGTAACCAGCCCGGTGTTCCTTACTCCAGCTGCTGCGCAGTGGCCTGGTCAAGCCAGGGAGACACCAGTAAAATCCCAATGCAGTCTCTTTCATTATGAGTTCACTGTGGGTGAGTCCGAACTTATGAGACTCCCCACAGTAAAAACTCCAAAATTAGGTGCTCAAATAATCCGGGCAGTCCATAGTGTCAGAACCACCTTCTAACAATGGGGAAATTTGATTTTGGGACCCCCTGATTTTTCTCGGGCCCTGCTTGCTGCATCACCCCGAAACTTCCCAGGAAGGAGCTGAAGTGAATTGTTTTTTTTCTAGAAAGTTTCATGTTGATTCATCAAACGTCACGAAAGGTATTAGAAAAACAAAAGAGCCATTTCTTAGGAGGAAAAAGCTGACCTATCTACAACTGCCCAGTGGCAAACGCCACTGGGTGATATATGTGTATATACATAATTTAATAAAATAACATTAGGCTTTGTAGGTTATTGTGCGTTATTTTATTTCCATGACAACCACCATTTATTTCTAGGGGTGTACCAATGGGTGGCATGTGGTGTGCTTCACTTACTCTTGTCGCAGGGTTTCTGTACTCACACAGAACTGTGCACAGAGGAGTGGAACCTCGGCAAATTAGGGTGTCCCAAAACTTACCTTAGCAACCAACTCACCCCTTACCGAGCTAGCTACAGTGTCTCATTGGACATATCAAACTCCCAATGTTTAGACAAACCAGAACATGAACTTACAGTACCTCAGGGTACGTGGAACTCATGAACACTCTTTCGTTATATTATCATTTCAAACCAGAACATGGAGTAAAGAAGACACATGTGCATTTGAAATGTTTATTTACTAATGCCGTCTTCTCAGGCGCAGTATCTTAGATAATACAAGTATACTTATTATCAGTAGCAAAATTATCAGCATAGTTACTAAGACATAAAAAGCGAATGGTGACAGCATGTTAACATGCTGTAATGAATAAGAGTTAACAACACTTATATCTCACCCTCCCTAACACATATATTATATTATTAGCTAAGAAGGTCTCTTTGGGTTGTTTTAGGGCGGGCCCATACCTTAGTGTCCTAGCATGAAAGGAATCACATCAGCATACACCAGCTCTCTCTGCATGTGCACCGCATCAAGTGTGTTAACAATTCTCGTGCAAAGCAATATCAATCCCGCCTCAAGCCCAAGTTGGCAAAGGCTGCACTTGTGTTATGACTATGAAGGCGTGGAGATCAGACCTCATAACAATTCCATATCGTGTTGCTCCTGAAACTTCAGCACTCTCCGTGCAGACATGGTTTATTAAACAAAACTGATATCAGAGCAATAACATATTATTCTCACATACACCACGGCAAACAACTAGGTTGAAAGCTAAGTCAACAATTAAGGGTCGTGTGCAGAAGTTGCAAGAAAGGAAAAATGGCGTTTAAATTTCAAATGTACCTATGCTAACTTAACACGATATAAGGATATATAGGAGCTATATAACACCCCCCCATGATCCGAGAACGGACTAAATAAGATAACAGAAGTGCCATCACATGAGAGCAGAATCCAACTATAAACGAGCATGAATAAAAATTCAATTATAAAAACTAATGCTAAAAAATAGCCCACAAGTATAATGTGGCTCAAGCCAATAGGCAAGCAAAAATAAAATGTCTTGACCAAAAGTCAATAAAATCAAGGAAATGCTATTAATCAGCATGTCAATTCGAGGCAGTGTTTATGATAAGACTGTATATGAAAAGTAAGCCGCAACAGCCTCCAGGAGGAAGTCACTGTCCTCATCCGAAAACAGTTCAGCCATCCAATTTAAAAGATGAAAGGAACATACGTGATCTCCCAGCACCGGATCCTCTATAACCATCAGAGGACAGCTCGGTGGGTTTTCAAGAAAACTCAGTTCCAAGAAATTTTGCGCTGCCGACAACACATCCCAGGGACCCATTAGTCCATGTGCCACTGCCAATGCCATAATCCTTTCGTCAGAACAAACCAACTCGTGAGCAATGATAGGACTCATCAGTTGATCAAAATCGACGTCAGAAGAAATCGGTCCGCAGAGACACAAATCAATGGCCCAAAGGAAATCACAGGTCAGGCAGCGAAATACAGGCTGGACACAGGTAAAATAGGAGAACCGAAAAGATAATCCAAATGCCGTGCTTAGAGTCGCCAACGGCAGTGTGCCATAATAATCAAGCATGCGGTTGCGAAACCGCGTCAGTAGCACTTGCGCGTGGTCTTGCACAGGAAGGGCATCCATATTTAAAAAGGCAGAAAACCACCAAAGCGCCAGCCGCTAATGCAAGGAAAAACGGGAAACCTCCAAACAAGGATGAAAAAATAGAATGGAAGAAGGCAGGGATGACTCCAAAAATCTTCTCAAAGGAAGTCACGAGACCACCGCTAACAACTTTAAAAAAATGAGCTAGGCCCGTTGTGGAGGATGCGTTAAAGATAGAACGAACCATAGCTCCGAAATGCAAAGGCAAATCAGTATTTAATAGAGCCTGAACCTCAGTACGGGTGTTGGCAATGTGAAGCACGAAAGTTTCACGGGCCGAGCTCAAGGCCACCTCTTTCTGGGACAAAAGAGCTCTTATTCTAGCCATGCCGCTGAATTCTGCTCCCAAGGTCGGTATCTGTGGCCAAATGGAAGACTCCCTATGTTCACGTGTGGGAGGATAAAGAACATTTCTGCAGCAAATAACTCGCTCACTTACTGTTACTATGAAAGCTATACCTTTAATTAACCCACAACAGTTTTCATCATTGAGCATCAAATAACTACCATTCTCTAACAATTTAAACGTGGGGATGATAGCAGGAACTGGCGTGCCTTGTAAAATGCAAGCCATATTTGGTCGGTCCTTGTTGCATGAACCGTGTAACTGTATGTGTCTGCACATTAAAGAATGATCTGGCGTCTGAGTACACTCCTCCCCTGTCAGATAAACCTCCTGTTCATCCTTGAAACATCTGTAAGTGTACAGGAGTGACCAGACTTCATGAAGAAAACCGCTACCTAAAGGCTCATAACGACCTATGGGCACATATTTCATACAATTAGAAAACTTATATAAAGCAAAAGGCAGCGTTATTAAACCGTGGATAAGCCACGTTGCAGCAGTGGCTTCTGCCACAGAAAAAGGTAAAGATTCCAACCTTTCAATATGTAACATAGAAAAGGAAGCATCACGCATAGAAAGCAAGCGTTGTTTGTCAGTCAAATTAAACGGTGCAAATAAAGAGGAAACGTTCATGTATCCCCAGGGAACTTTACCCATTTTCAAAGTTTGAAGGGTCCATGCAAACTGCATGATTGACCGTAATTGATTTTGACCATGGTATAATACTGACACTTCATCATGCACAATATCAACAACAGAAGACACAATATTATCCAATGTGTAAATTCTAGAAGAAAGCACGTTAATGCTATTGTCAACTACTGCAAGCACTTTCTCAAGATTCGCCTGATCAATAGCCCTAAGGCGTGTAGCAGCCTCAATCTGTGACAGTTTCCAAATTTCATTGTAAACCCCATATAACCATCTTTTCGACCTGCCACTAGCTGGGCCTTTAATGAAATCATTCAAATCCACGTCTGCATTTAGTTTGGAAAGGTGATACTTAACCGCAGGTAAAGTTGAATGTTTCAGCCAAGCTTGACATAACTTCCCTACAGAGTAAGAAGTGACAGTATGACTCAAGTCAAACCGGGGATCAGATCTAACAGTCCTAAAACCGTCAGTTATATTTAAAAATCTTTTTTGGCAAGAATCAGCACTACGGTGCCAAAGTAGCCAACCCTTAGGATTCATGCTGGAAATGTTAAAGGAGGAATTAAGAAGCAGAGCCTGTAATTCTGTAATGGACAATTGAGTAAAATTACCCCAACCTTCATATTCCTCTAACTCCGGGAAAGATGGAGTGTTCAATCTTTTAGAAGTAGCCAATCCAAAGCATGTGGTCTGGGAAATCGTTTCATTTAAAAACAACATATGATTCGGGATGAGACATGCACGGTGCAAAGCCTCAATGCCTTGTACCTGCCAGGCCCTCGAACCCCAAACCGATTTAAGGTCGATTGTTTGCTTCCATAGCTCATAGCCTCCAGTAATTAACTGATCTAGAAAGGCCTTCGAATACAACAATTTAGTATCGGTAAGTCTAACCTTGGACATTGGCTGTTTGTGAAATTTAAAATAAAAGGACTCGGGATTGGACTGATTAAAGTCAGTGAAATAAGTATATTTTTTCAGAAACGTCTCTGAACTCCCTTGTGTAGGTGCTGGGCAATGTTCCCACTGAGTGAAATTAACAGTTTCCCTACGGGATGACGTTTTGTGTAAGAAGTGATTGCCATAATGTTGGTAACAGAACAATTCACCATAATTAGCAGATTCTAAATATAAATCCTCAGCATCAAAAGCAGCATAGTATTTCAAATCAGAAAACAAACTTTCCACAGCATTAACATCCCAATCATCAGAACGAATGTTTTGTTTCACCACATCCCCCATATTAACTCTTAGTACATTAGGAACATTAACGACTTCCGTTGGGCCATGAATCTGAAAACGAACTGCATCCCACGCGATTCCATCCAGAACAGGCCATGCTGTGATGTTAACCAAAGTCAAGTCTCTTTTTAATCTGTGTGTAGAATGTGAAGAGGAAAGTGGGGCCAAAGTTCCATTTAAATGAGTAATGCAAGTTCTCTCCTCGACATAGTGTCCATTCATAATTCGAAAAAAATAAAACACAAAACCAATTGACATAAAAAGGTAAACCGAAAAAAGGACCAGCCAAATGTATATCCAAGGAGGTATCAAAAAATGTTTTTTAAACAGGCTAGCATATACCGCAATTTGAGAGGGTTTTTTCGAGGCAAGGGAAGCAGAGTCAAAAGAAAATCTGGATTCCGTGGCTAAACGAGCTTGCAGGTCAGGCATGGACAAATCAGTGGGGTATGTATAGTCTGTCTCATCAATGTTAGTTCCGGGTAAATTATTTAATAATGGACTGGAAATAGTAGGTAATTCGATGGCCACTTCAGGTTCATTATTAGAAGCAGTGGGCATTATTGAATTTCTCACAATGGAAGGACAGGAAACAGCTGGTGTCATGCTAAGAAGAATCGGCCACTCTGTGTATCTTGACATTGTCAATAGAAATAAACCTGTTTTCCTTACGACCTGGAAGTGGTGGTAAAATGACTGTTCTTGTGCCCTTCACTCCAAGCACTGGGACTGGAGCTCGATAGGAGGGACCAAACTCTTTCTTGTTGTCGATCTTCTCTCGAACCAGTTCTCCAACTTGGGGTAGCCAGCCAACTACCGGGATCTGCAACGCATCATCCGATGTGGAGGGCAAATGTTCCTTTGCAAGACTGTCTCTGGTCTTTTGTAGATTCTGTAAAACATTGCAATGTTCATCTGCGTCAAAGGAAGTGGCGCGAACCACAGAGTCTAGACCGTCAAGGTCAGGGACGTACATCTTGATGCCAAAGAGCATTTCGTATGGGGTCCGCCCACCCAGAGACCTTCTAGGGAGATTATTAAGAGCACGCTGCACGCCATAGAGGTGAGCCAGCCAGTTTCTGCCAGTGCCTATAACTCGGGCTGTCAAAGATTGCTTTAAATCACGGTTCATTCGTTCAACTACACTATTACCCTCAGGTCTGTAGGGTGACGAAAACTTGACTTGGACCCCCATCGAAGTCATGGCATCCTTATACGCCTTAGAGGCGAAAGCCGGACCCTGATCCGAATGGAAGGTACCACAGGCAAAAATCCCTATAAAGATACGCAAATCTCTAATGACAGTCCGTGAATCAGCGCTGCGATGTGGCCATACCCACACAAAGCGTGTGCATGAGTCAACTGCTACTAAGATGTACTTATACGCAGTATCAGATGAAAAAGGACCGCAGTGATCTAAATAAACGCAGCCTAGTCGTTTATTAGAAATGTACAACTGAGTCTGTGGCGGACGCGTAGCAGATGAAGGTTTAATCTGCTGGCATATGTCACAAAGAAGGACATAATCACGCGTCTGTTTGTACAGTCCCCGCCACCAGAAACGTTGTTGTAGTTGCGTTACAGTGGCCGAGACGCCCGCATGCGCAGACGCCACACCTTCATGAGCCGCTGTAATCAAGTCTGCTCTGCGATCCGAGTTGGGAATCAGCCGTTCCCCAACATCAGGAATTGTCACAAAAGGAACCTTTTCGGGACTTAAGTGGTATTTATACTTCGAAGGGAATCCCGCAGGATGTTTACTTCCCTTCTCAGAGGCAGCAATCGCTGCTAAGATGTCGCTATCAATCTTGGTTTTAGACCTAGTAACTGCTGCAACTAAGTATGTAGATACTGCTGATTTCGCTGCTTCATCAGCAAGCGAGTTGCCAACAGCGTGAACTCCCACGCGCTGATGACCGAGAGTATGAATTACATAAACGAGGGGCAACATAGCTTTAAGCTCTGCCACTCGAACCCAGATCATTTTATGTTTTATTGTGCTACCCTTTGAATCATGAAAATCATTTTGGATCCAAAAGAACAAGTTCTCATTGTAAGACTGGACACAGTAGTAAGAATCACTTACAATCAAAGTAGTAACACTAGGATCCGCGTACTCTAACGCTAGTAATAGAGCACGAAGCTCTGCCAATTGTGCGGTGCAATCACCCAGGGGCAACGTGTGTACTTCCCTGGAAATGAACTCATCATTCAACATAGCACCGACCACAATGGCGCATGCGGAAACGTAGGCATGTTTAGAGCCATGCGCAACCTGCGCCGACCCATCAGTGTAAATGATGCAATGGAAGTCCTCCAAAGGTCGCATAGCCAGAGGAGCAGGATGCACGAATTCATACTGCAAGTACTCTTGCGACCGTAAGGAGGCGTCAAAAATAAACATGACATCCGTGGATGACAATGACGCAGCCCACTGAATCCACCGAGGGTGCAAAGCTTTTGAATTTGGTACACTGGCTTTCGTGACTGCCTCCAAATGAGGACAGGGTGTTACCACTAACATGCGTTTCCCCTGCGACAGTGCTCGTTCTTTAAGAATCGCCATCTGTACAGCAGTTAAAACCTTTTCCACAGTGGGAAACCGCAATTCAGCCGAAGTGTACAAGTGTGACTTGTAAGCAATAGGTACTGTGTCACCTTCATTAAAAGTGAGGTACGTGAAACCCACCGTCCCAGGAATTATTCTTATTACCAGGTTGGTGTGGTTATCACGAGTCAGTAAATATTTGGAAGCGAGCAGATCAGCCTGCAATGATTGCAAAATGGCTGAATGCTCAGGCAGCCAGCATGATTTTGAGAAAGTTGGTTGTATCAAAGCATACAAAGGCTTGATACGCTGGGCATATTCCGGAATGTAAGTCCTGCCGAAATTCAAGAAGCCCAGCAAAGACTGTAATTTTTTCAGTGTTGTAGGAGCGCGCAATTGTGCGCATTTCTCCAAGAAGTGAGGAGCCAAACCTCTACCTTCATTGTTCAGCTCATAGCCGAGGAACAACACCGTGTGTTCTGCAATGTGCGATTTTGCAAAATTAAATTTGTAACCCATATCTGCAAAGGTACAAATGATGGAATTCACTCGACACAGATGCATCCAAATTTCGTCGTCTGTGAGATAAATATCATCCACATAAGAACATGCATCTGGATCGATAGCCTCCAATAGTGTTACTATTCTGGAGGTGAAGACTCCAGGACTATTTTTATAACCCATTGGGAGTCGCAGGAAGCGTTTCTGCACCCCAGCGGACGTAAAACTTGTCCATTGTGAGCTGAAATCATCCAGTCTGTGGGCATAAAAACCATTGGAAATGTCAAGCGTTGTCTTAAAACGCTTACGCACTAGACTATCCACTAGGGCAGAGCCGTGAGTATTCTGTACTGCACAGTTACGGCAATGCGAGTTCAAATGCCGGTAATCCAATACCAAACGATATGATCCGTCTGGTTTGGTCACAGTAAAAAGGGGATTATTCATCGGTGACACACACGTTTCAATAACTCCCTGATATTCCAATTGTTCAAGGATTTCTGCGACGGCTGCTTTAGCATCACGCCGTATGGGATATTGAGGCTGCGGCTGTGGCTCCGACCGCAAAGGAATTTCGTGGCATGGTGACAATTTATCCCATCCACATTGGTTGCGGTACAGAGCCGGCGCAAGAGCCCGAGCCCACTCTTCTGCAAAATGCTGCGCATGCTCAGTCGAGACTGTGTGCGCGAAACTGGGCAGGATCACCTCCTCCCCTCGCGGCGCTGCGAGCACAAAAGGCGGGGGCCAGTCAGCCTCGGAAAGCAAAATGTCGTACGTAGACGACAGGGTCTCCCAAAATACCCCTCTGACAGTACGCTGTATGTCACCTTCAATTAACAGGACAATTTCAAAAAGTCTTTCAGGGGGAGCTAATCTAGTATCGGCTGTTTCTATGACAACAAACACTTCAGTCGCTGTCACCTTCAGTAGTGGACGGAGCGCCTCTCTGACTATGGTAATCTCCGCCGCGCTGTCCAGCAAGGTCAGAGCCCACGTCAGATTCCGAAGCCGCGTTCTCACTATCTGTGGCATATCTATGCGCTGTTAAGGCTGCGACTTTCTTTTTCGCAAACTGCGGACGCTTAGGCGTAGAATCCTCCTGCTTCACTGCGCCGTCCGTCTTGCGGGACTGACCACGTCCTTGTTGGCCACCACGTCCACGTCCACCCCCTCCTCCAGTGGTCTTCGGGACCGATGTTTCCTGAAAGGAACGAGGAGAGCGTTGATCAGAAACCTGAAATCGATCAGGTGATTTAATCATCGCGCGGTCGCGCAAATCATAAACTTTTTCTGTCGGCGCAGGTACTTGTACTGCAGGAAAAGAATCCTGAGTCTGTGGATTCTGCTTCCCCTGTGTCTGTTTCTTAGGCCAATTTTGTTTTTTGGACTTGGGCTGGACATCTGTCACTGCAGATTGTCCCTGAGGTTGTTTTTTCTCCTTTACTGGAAAATATTTCAGACCTCTACTTGTGCGGCCAATTGTCTTATAAGCGGCCACCACAATCTTTGCTAACTGGCGGGGTTTGTCGGCATCGGGCAGAGCAGCCAAAGCATTCGACACCTGAAAGTTAACTGCATCTCCTTTAACATTGGAGATTATGAGATCACATACAATCTCAAATGAACCACACAGGCGCATACCCAATTCAACCGCTGCCTCTGGACCGTGATCATTCTGAACACGTCTAATGATGTCAGGCAGGGCGGTCATAGACGGGGTGCCGAAGCACCTTGTATAAACCGCCGCAAATGTTTTTCCCCAGCTATCACAGTCAACAAGTTCAGGAGTTAAATCCTTAGGTAGAGTAATCGTTAACATTCTATGTTTATCAGCAGGAGTAGAATTCGGAAAAACCGCCTCCAGTTGATCAAACTTCTCTGCTAGCCAGAATGGGAAGTCATCGTTGTCAACAGGACGCGCACCAAAAACCGAATTAACCATCACTGGATTGAGACGCATTCCGCCTCGATCCAAGGGAACGGCCGCACCCCCCTGGGGACCACCAGGCAGGTGGCGACCGATGTATTGCACTAAAGCACGAATCACGGATATGGAAACAACATGTAGCCTGCGAATTTCTGCAAGGGTACAAGCCCCGTGATTCGGGTGCGGGGTAAAGCCACCCAACGCAGGCCAATTTGTACCTGGAATTGAGAGTGGACCTAACCTCGCTGCGGACAAAGAGTGGGGGAGGGCGCCATCAAACCAAACTCGATGCTGCCAATGATCAATAGGTATTTCCAATGCCCTGTACGGCGTATACTCAGCCGGGACATCCGAGGCGGTGTAGGAGTGGAACAAACCAGAATTAGCGTCCACAGCCGGAAACGTAACCCAAGAGTAAAACAACTCGTAAGGAAACGCCGGATCTGCACATACCACGAAAATCACAGCCATCCCATCTACTGGGACCTGGTACGTCTGAAGATGGTTGCGTACCGCTACGCGACTATGCTGCGCAATAGCCACCGCCGCCATGACAGTACTGGAAACAAGAAAACACAAAGAATACTTTGTAGCACAACAGGGTAGTAATTCAAAGAAACCGTTTAAGAATGAATCAAGCTTGAATAAAGACCTATTTCAAAAAACAGGTAGGTTTCACCGACACCCCGTTTTACGGAAACGGATGTGAAGGGGTTAAGGCATGAACGATAAACTACTCGAGTGTCATGAAATAAGACCACCGAAAACGTTGGGCGCCATGTCGCAGGGTTTCTGTACTCACACAGAACTGTGCACAGAGGAGTGGAACCTCGGCAAATTAGGGTGTCCCAAAACTTACCTTAGCAACCAACTCACCCCTTACCGAGCTAGCTACAGTGTCTCATTGGACATATCAAACTCCCAATGTTTAGACAAACCAGAACATGAACTTACAGTACCTCAGGGTACGTGGAACTCATGAACACTCTTTCGTTATATTATCATTTCAAACCAGAACATGGAGTAAAGAAGACACATGTGCATTTGAAATGTTTATTTACTAATGCCGTCTTCTCAGGCGCAGTATCTTAGATAATACAAGTATACTTATTATCAGTAGCAAAATTATCAGCATAGTTACTAAGACATAAAAAGCAAATGGTGACAGCATGTTAACATGCTGTAATGAATAAGAGTTAACAACACTTATATCTCACCCTCCCTAACACATATATTATATTATTAGCTAAGAAGGTCTCTTTGGGTTGTTTTAGGGCGGGCCCATACCTTAGTGTCCTAGCATGAAAGGAATCACATCAGCATACACCAGCTCTCTCTGCATGTGCACCGCATCAAGTGTGTTAACAATTCTCGTGCAAAGCAATATCAATCCCGCCTCAAGCCCAAGTTGGCAAAGGCTGCACTTGTGTTATGACTATGAAGGCGTGGAGATCAGACCTCATAACAATTCCATATCGTGTTGCTCCTGAAACTTCAGCACTCTCCGTGCAGACATGGTTTATTAAACAAAACTGATATCAGAGCAATAACATATTATTCTCACATACACCACGGCAAACAACTAGGTTGAAAGCTAAGTCAACAATTAAGGGTCGTGTGCAGAAGTTGCAAGAAAGGAAAAATGGCGTTTAAATCTCAAATGTACCTATGCTAACTTAACACGATATAAGGATATATAGGAGCTATATAACACTCTAAGTTTGAACTGGAGTACTTTTACAACTAGTGTGACACCTCTTGGCTGTATTAACTTCAGAAATGCGTTCTTGGAACTGCAATTGTCTTAAATTTTTTTTGGGGGGGGGTGTATTATCATGTTCCTCTCATCCTCCTCCTCACATTTCCCTAAACCCCTCCAATTTAGTAGTAAGTATTCCCCATTTTCCAGGCATTCCTCCATGTACCTCCCATAGTTAATAGAAAAAGGGATACACTTATGTGTGCCGATACATCACTCATGGTGGCAGAGACATCTGTACAGAAATTATAGGCGAGTCAGAGACCTCTGGCAGTAGGTTTGTGAAATGCATTTTGTAGTATATGACAAGCACTACTATAGTACTACTTTATGTACTTCAGAATGCAGTTTGTGAATCGAGCCCAAAATGAGGTAGTAAACACAATGAGGTAGCAAAAACACGAAGGTGTTTACATTAATGAATAAATAAGGTTTCTATATAATTAATGGAGAGCATATCTAATTAAAAAGGACTTTAACCTCCCGATTCCGAGTTTCAGGTAAGGGTTATGGTATTTACTGGACTTTATATATGTTGACACCACAGTTTCCAGTTTTCATCCACAAATGGGGTATAACATGCAGATTTTTTGGCCTAATTCAACAAATCTTGCATGTCTTCCTAATAGCAGGATTAGGAAGGAGCAATGTGTAAGACATCCGGTAATTACTGCATACAAAGAGCTCAGCAAATCTCACTGCACAAGGAGTTTGCACAGGGATAGGAATTTTACCCTAGGATTGTAACCAGTGCCTACGTCAGCAGGTCGCTAGTATCTATAAGGAGATATAACCTTCATGAGGGCCTGGTATAGTTCAAGGCATACTTAAAACTCCATGCTCAATGACCTGCTTGAAGGACGATGCTGTTTTGCAGTCCCAGTGACTTCGCTTCTTTTTATAAGTCCATATTCCTTGTACTTTGTGGGCAGTCTGCAATGCGCATTTCAAACTGAGAAGGTCTTGACAGCACAATTGGGGGTTTGGGCAAGTCCTAAACAGCTCTGTCAGTCTATTTCTGACCTGGCTAATTGTTATTGCCCAGAAGATCCTCTTAGCATCAAAATAGCTTTTTGAGAAAGAAAGAGAACTGTCTTGGACATTCAGAATTCCTTCCCTTACGATCTGTGTTTTCTCCATTTAGTTTCCAGCTTATGAATGCTTCTTAAAGGCAAATATTATTGGTGACAATTAAACTGAAACACCGGGATATTTTACTGTGTCCGAAAACGGTGTGATGGTTTCAGTATCCTGGTGTGATGTTTTTGTAATACAGTCTGCCATTCATCAGAATTGTTTTGCATTAAAATGTAAACTACTTGAAATGACGGGGAGGTAAACATTACTGGAAGAGAGGCTGAAAGAAACACTTATTGAGAAAATACTCTAATATATTTACTGCATATTATTTCTTTGTCACAACCATAGAGTAATTATTGCAGGTGACGTTTGTATAACAAGCGCAGGTGACATTGTGAAAAGGCCACTGTCCAAGATATACTTGGTTTATTATTTTGCAGTCAATTGTAAGACTTACATTCCACCTTACAATGCCCAGACTCATGGTAACATCCCTGATTTTAGATCAATATTTAGGATGGAGGGCGGTGAGAGTGTAGTGTAGTTCCTATATTCCCAATAGCCTCTGCGCATTGGAATAATATATTCAGCAGTGTAGACGTAGGACTGAGGTAATCTAGGTCTCTACTGACTATATTAGACTTAAGGTTTGCCAGCTAGCTCAAAGGTCACTAGAAACTTTCTCAAATAAACGAGGAGGAGTTTAACCTCCCTGGATAGACAAGAAGGGATTAGCTTCTGACAACCATAAAACATGACAACTTTGCTCTCCCTGAAAAAGAGTGTATCTCTAGAGTCGTGTGAAAACAATAGACAGCTATTTCACATAGTCAAATGTGCGTACTTAGTTTCACCAGAATGCAGAGTAAAGAGAGACGGGCGTTTTCAATAAAAGGTATAATTTATTGAGCAGTCTTCTTCCTCATACAAGAGAAATGAATTGCCACGATTGCAATACTCATGGTAAAGTAAAGTGCGTACAGTAAAAGGAGGATTATAAAATAATACTGTAAAAGCATTGATATGGTTTCTTAGCCATATGATACTTTAAAATAGATAAAATATATACATACATATATACATTGACTAATCGTACTCAACTGGTGCTTCTAAATACGCCTACCCCGGTGTACCTGACCTAAGCCTAATATGTGGGAAGGAGTAAGTAAGTAGCAGTCTAAGTTAAGTTTGTTTTGCCAAGAATCTGACTCAAGAATTCTCTTTAAGGGTTTAGTCAGCTCCGTACCTGGTTAATAGAAAGCAGGAGGTCTGGTATCTCTCTATCAGGACTCGATATCCCAGTAACCCGCAAAGGTATCTGGAAACACCGGAGCTGGATTTCTCGGCAGGAGAAAAGACAGCGTCTCTCTCAGTGCGTCAAAGAGGAGGGGCAGCGTCCGTGGGCTCCCGCATCAGCTGGGCTCTCGGGCAAGTAGATAGCTGCTCTGCTCCAAAATCACCACCGTGTGTTTGCTTAAGGCAACGTTGGTATATTTATACCTGAAAGGTGCCGGGTTGACGTAAGGTTGGACATAAGACGTCAATAAAGATGTCACTAAGAACTGCCCGTTCTTACAGTGCTTTACAGCAGTTCTAGGACGAAATCAAAACAAAAGCAAGGGGGATTTGCCAGGTTGCTGGAGGCTTGGTTTTGTTTAGAGAACTCGGTGTGCTTTCAAGGGGGCCGGAGAAGTAGCCTTGCTTAATGTGACAGCATGTGCTACGACTGAATTATGGATATGATTACTATGCCGTTGTATGGATATTATTGATTATAACCGGACAAGGGCATAAAATAGGAATATCGATTCAGGTTCCTAGATAAAAACACTACACCCACTCCGCGAATTAATGTCCATCATTACTAAAACTTAAGCAATAGTAAACATGTAAAAGGTGCATGTGTATACCAACCCACCCCAAAATACATTTTTGCATTTGAAATGGTGTATGCGAAATACATGAAAATGATTATAGGTACTGTACGCTTTTCAAGCAGTGTAATCATTAATTAAAAAAGGATTGCATATATTTATCAGCTGAATGATAATGCGAAAATTACACATGAAATGGCTCTTGATACAGAAAAGAAGTGCGAGACCATTCCATCACATATAAATACAGTTATTTGTAAATATGCTAGAGGCTGAGGTAATATATTGTCTCTAGAGTTCCTAAAAATAGAAGCTCTGTTCTCTAAGAATAGTTCTACTTTAAGCAGAGTACAAGTGCCAGAAAAAGGTAAATATTTTGGAATCGGGGAAAAAAATTATTTCGTTTTCAGGGGAGAGAGAAAAAAAATAGTTCCAAATATTTTCAGCAGCTTTTGTTTATCAAAGCCAAAGGCCGAATTCAGAGTTCATGGAACGCTGTGTGCTTGTTTGCTTAAAAGTTATTCTTTCTGTTCAGGGGAGAACATCATTTCAGACAGACTTTCAAAAAAGTGGTTTACCGCATCAGGTGAAAGTTCGACCAAGTTGGAAAATGCCGCAACTGTGCAGTCGTGAGAATGATTGCTATCATCGATGTCAGAATCAGCAATGCTCACAGAAGGTCGTACCTGGGTGATGTCGCTCTCATCTCGTACTTCACTACCCTCTAATCGCAGTGGTGAAGTCTCAACGAATGCCGTCATCAGGATTGGTAACCGCTGGGGACAACATGATGCATGAGCCATTACAGGACTTAGCAAAGTATCTGTATCCAATGGTACTGCTGATTGTAGTGTAAGACAGACGTCCAACACGCATTCTTCTCCGCATAGCATACATCGAAGCACAGGTAAGATACAATTCTGCCAGAGGGGTCTGAATGAAAGAAACCAGGTCATATTCAGATCTCTTAGCCGGGCTAATCCAAGGACTTAAGTTATGCGGTCCCGATAGCGTATAGCTAGGATCGTTTCTTCCATTGTTGCTGGAGTCTTGTCTGTGATTTGGCTTGCCATAACGAAGCAGGAGAATCAAAAATAAAATGCCTGCTACGAGTCCCAACAGAAGTGGTAGACCGCCAAAGAAAGAATGGACAAAATTTGGAAAAATGCCCAGAACTGTTTTGAAGGGTGTTAACAGTCCCGAAACAATTGTCTTAAATACATATGGGGTACCACTGGTATCAGACATATTTAGGATTTGGCTTAGCATTTCCGTGAAATGCAGGGGGCAATTTGTTGATAAAAGTGTATGTATCTCTGTCGTTGTCCTTGCAACTTGCAGATCATACGTCTTGATGACGTCAAGGGCACAGTTGTCTGTAAAAGAACAGACTTCATTCTGCTTAAAGTATCAATTCGAATAGAAGAGATATTCAAAAAGGGCCAAATTTTTGCCTCCCTGTCTGAAGTGCTGTTTGGATACAATACTTGCATACAGCAAGTGATCATGGAACTAACGCTCACGAGATAAGCTTTTCCTGGCACCATGCCACAACATCTGTGGTCCACTAATAGAATATAGCTCCCGTTAGAAAGCCGTCTAAAGAATGGCTCTATTCGAGTTGCAGGTGTGCCATGCTGGTGACATGAAAGGTTATTTGAAGTCCCCTCTCAGGCCCCATGCAGATTAATACCTTGACACAGAAGTATACCACTTAGTGATCTTTTACAATTATTACCACTAAGAAATATATTCTGTTCCTTTTCACTATAACATGTGTGTGTGTAAGGTAATTTCCATAATGACTGAATGTACCCTTTACCCAACCTTTCATACTGGCCTGCTGGTATATACTCTTGACAGTATTTAAATTGGAAAGTTGTTATCGGAATAGTTATTATTCCGTGTATTATCCATTCAATGACAGGTCGTTCTGACATTGTCAATGGCAATCTCTCAAGTTTTTCAATGCTCAGAATTGTATATTCCGCTCATTTCTGTGCCAAGCTGATTTGTGTATCAGTAAGGGTAAAGATAGAGAATAATGACGTTGTGTTGATTAAACGCCTTGGCACGTAGCCTGAACGCAGATTTTGTAACGTCCAGCCAAGCTGTACAATAGAACGTAATTGGGACTGACCGTGTTGTAACATTAGTAAGTCCTGCTCTATTATATCTATAGCAGATGATACAATACTGTCCAGTGAATATATTCTGGAAGACAGAGTCATTAACCCATTGTTCACAACAGAAAGGGATTTTTCCAAATTAATGCGGTCAATTTCCCGTATTTTTTCTGCTGTTTCAATTTGCGTTTCTTTCCAAGCTTCGTCGTAAGCTGCGTATATACCGGCCGCTATGAAACATTTTTGACGCTGTTTGCGTGGTCCCATTATGAAATCACGCAAGTCAGCACCGTCTTTAAGTAAAGTCAAGTGTTGCTTGATTTCTGCCAGTGTAGATTTCTGTAGCCATTCGAGGCAGAGTTTTCCTACACTGTATGTTGTAACTAACCCTGGATGTTGTCTCTGGGAGTATCTAGGGTCTGGCCTGGACAATTTGAACCCCTGTATTTTGTTCAGGAATCTGTCTTGACAGTTATTTGTGTCTGTGGGCCAGATCAACCATTTTTTCCAATCAGGATGTGTTCTATTTTGGTTAAAAATATGGGTTACGTCTATCTCAACATCTGTAGTGCTATTACTGTCAGGTGTTGGCTTTGGAATAGACGGTTTGTTCAAGTCTTTAATTTTGGCTAGGCCAAGACAGGTTGTCTGTTGAATGTTGTCATTCAAGATTATAATTTGTTCTGGGATCATGCAGGCTCTAAATAATGATTCTTTACCTTGGACCTGCCAATCTTTGGTATCCCAGATGGTTTTTGTTTCAATATTGTTTTTCCAAAAATCAAAACCAAATGTAGTCATTTTTTCATAAAATGCTTCTGAATAGATTAATTTAGTGTTTGTCAGCATTGTTTTCATTCCTGTCTTATTTAACATTTTGAAATAAAAGGCTTCTGCTTCGCTTGTGTTAAACCCTGAGAAGTATGGGAATTTCTCATAAAATGTTTTTGAACTGCCTTTTGGTGGAGTTGCACAATGTTCCCATTGATTATAATTAAAAACATTTCTAGGCTGAGCAGATTTATGCAAATAGTGATGTGCAAAGTGGTTGTAGCAGTACATTTCTTCATAGTTAGATGAACCCTGCAAGTAATCATGTTCTGTAAATTTTGCTGACATTACTAAATCTGACATCATATCATTAATACTTTCAAAGTCCCAATCATCCGAGAATTTGCTCGGTTTTACAAAGTCACTTAATGAAACCTTAAACTGGTGTGGATACTTCAAGAGCTCGACCGGGCCATAGATTTCATAATCTGTTTTGTCCCAAGCTACCCCACCGGGTATTGGATTGTCTGTGACATTCACTGACGATAGTTCTCTTTTCTCGATGTGAGATGACTTGTGTGGCTTTAGGACCAAGTTGATGTTCTGACTTGCTGTGTCCATTGTACTGTATTTTCCGTCAATGAATTTTCCCAAACAAAGTACCATGATGAGCCAAAGCAGGAGGAAAAGTACACCTAACACAATCCAAAATTCAATCCAAGGAGAAATCAGATAGGTTTCTTTGAGTTGATGAAAGAGTTCTGTTACTTTGTCTTTAAACATTTTTTGTTGTTGGTTGTTCTTCAGGCTCGCTTGGATCCTCAAAAAAGTCATCGAAATTGATGAAGTAGCCTGATGCAGTTCTGTCAATTGTTGGAATCGCTTCCGGATTTTTATTTGCTTTTGGAATTTTCTTTGTTTCATTAGCATAGTCTGTGGCTACATCGTTGTAGACAGTTGTTTCTTGACAAACTGTTGCAATTTGGGTTTCAAGAGGCATAAGTTCCATGGCATTGTTGCATAGTCCTTTTTGATTCACTGTAGGTTTATCAAATGTGATTAGTCTCTCAGTTTGAACCTCTTGTATTGTAGCAAACTTTGGTGTTCTGCTATTTTTTGGGAGTCCACTGGGCCTACTACTTATTATTGGCCACATGATTTTGGTTTTACCAGGTCGATGGATACAACTCGGTTCTCCTTTTTACCAACAAGGGGCGGTAGTACTACTGATCTTGTTCCGCTGACAGCTAAGACAGGTACTGCTTTTCTGTAAGAAGGCCCAAATTTCTTCTTCACCGCGATCTTCTCTCTGACCAGATCCCCAATCTTTGGAATCCAGACAGGCCTTGCTGGGACAGGTGGTTTATCTTCAGTGGCTGTTGGCTGCTATTTTAGCTTTATGTTGCTCAGGTCTTTTCTTGTTTCATTTAAGTCCTGTAAAATAGCCAAACGATCTTTGATATCAAAGCATTTTTCTTCTACCACTGAAGTCTGACTATCTAAGTCCTGAATATGTATTCTAGTACCAAACAATAGTTCATACGGACTGAAACCTTTTAGAGAATTTCTTGGCATATTGTTAAGACTACGTTGGACACTTGTTAAATGTTGGACCCACCCATCACCCGAACCTAATACCCTCGCCGTTATAGATTGCTTTATGTCTCGGTTTTTTCTTTCCACAATCCCGTTTCCCTCAGGATGGAAGGGACAATAGTACCGCAATGCAATGCCCATGCTGGTCATGGCCTCCTTATAAGCTCGAGAGCTAAAAGCAGGACCCTGGTCAGAATGTAGCATGCCAATTGCGCATGTGCCGATATAGACTCGCAAATCTTTTATAACAGTTCTGGCGTCAGCCGAGCGCTGGTGTCTACATTTTAAGTGAATCTAGTCTTAAATAATATACATTGGGACGCATTTTTCCTGTTTAATCATGCGTATAGACCGCCTTAGGCTTTCTATTAGGTGTTCTGGCACTACTTCGGCCGGTTCGCCACTGCGATCTCTGTTGCAGTTTTCACAGTTTATTGCAAATTTGTGATTATGCAAGCTCATTCCCGGCCACCAGTATTCTGATTGTAATTCTGTCAGAGATTCTTTGATCATCTGATGCCTTAGACCTAATCCCATATGTGCTTCTTGTATTAAGAAGATTCTCCTGTTCGTGTTTGGAATTACTCTATCCCCCACTCCAGGGATTCGAGCAAAAGGAACAGAGTTCGCATCGATTATGTATGTATAATTGAGTGGATAGTTCACGGGTAATGCTGCACAGTCGCCTTTTGAAGACGTTTTTACCGCCAGCATGGTTTCCCCGTCTATGTATTTTTCTGAACGCTTTTTTGTGGTTACGGAAGCCGATTTAGTTGCTTCCGCTGTGGCTGTATCAGCCAATGAATTCCCTGCAGCGTGAACGCCATCACGCTGATGACTCAGTGTATGTATCACGTGAGTATTTTGTAGTTCTTTCTGCAAACGAACTACTTGTTCCCAAAGCGTTTTTTGCTTGATTGTGGCACCTGTGTCATCTTTGTAACCGTTTTGAACCCATTTCTGCAAGTCATTATTGTATGATTTGACGCAGGAATGCGAATCGCACACTATTAGTGTCGGGAATTCGCGATCGGCAATGTTGAGCGCCATTTTTAAAGCTATTAATTCAGTTTGTTGACCTGAATTGTCTTTTACAGAATGTGACATTGTTACCAGTGGTCTCAATTTACCTCCGCGCCACCGGCATTTGACAACCTCGCACGTATCGTTATAAGCTTGTTTTCCCCAAACTGAGGGTTGTGCATATCCGTCTGTATATATTACACAGGCGTACTGTTGTAGGGGCAGACTTTCGATTGGCAGAGGATATTCTCTTTCATATGTTAGATATTTCAATGTTTTCATTTCCGGGTCAAAATAGTATTTCACTTTTTCTGTAGCAAGGGAATTTTCCCATTGTATCCATTTTGGATCTAAAGCCACGCTCGTTAAATTGCGTGGGCTTGTTAATGCCTCGAAGGCTGATTCTGCTGTTAAAACAGTTATCCTTTTGCCTTGGGCTTGGTCTCTTTCGCTTGCTACAGCTGTTTGAACCGCATTTACAATGTTTTCTGCAAGACTGAATGTTTTTTCAGCTTCTGTCTACAAATGTGATTTGTATGCTATTGGTACCTTTTCTCCCTCATTAGAGGTCAGGTACGTGAATCCGTATCTTCCTGGGATGACTCGGATTACAAGGTTGCGTGTATTATCGCGAGTTTGCAATTTTGTTTTAGCTAACATGTCTGTTTGCAATGATCTCAACATTTCTGTGTGTGTTTGAGTCCAATTGATTAGTTTAAAATCAGGTTTTATTAATTCATAGAGAGGTTTAACCCTCTCTGCATAATTTAGAATATAAGTTCTTCCGAAATTCAGGAAACCTAGTATTGATTGTAAGTTCCTCAGAGTTTTTGGTGCTTGGAGTACAGCGCATGTCTCTAAGAAATTGTCTGCTAGGCTTTTGCCTTCACTTGATAATTCATATCCTAAAAACAGGACTGTTAGATGGGCAATTCGTGATTTTTTAAAGTTGAATTTGTAACCCTCTGCTGCGAACCCAAGTATTATGGTGTTCACTCTTTTCAAGTGAGTATCCAAGTCATCATCTGTTAGATAGATGTCATCGACATAAGATAATGCCTCATCATCATACATTTGTAGTAACTCTGTTACTCTTGCTGAGAATAATCCTGGGCTATTCTTGAACCCCTGTGGGAGTCGAAAGAAATTTTCTGCGAACCCATTATTGAGAAAGCGGTCAAATACCTGCTTTCAGGTGCAATGTTGTGACAAAAGAATCCATTAGAGATATCTAATGTCGTTTTATATTTTTTGCGCACGATGTTATTCATTAGTGCTGCACTGTGTGAGTTTTTTACTGCAAAAGTTTTGCAACATGAGTTAAGGTGTCTGTAGTCCAAAACGAGACGATATGAAATATCTGGCTTGGAAACAGGAAACAAAGGATTGTTCATTTGTGAGGTGCATGTTCCAATCACCCCCTGGTATTCAAGTTGATCTAAGATCTCCCTGACTTGTTTTTTCGCTTCTTGGTTAATTGGGTACTGCCTTTGTGCAGTTGGTTGGCATTTTAACTGGATTTTGTGAGGAGGAGAGTCCTCATCCCATCCTACATGATTTTTATATAATGCAGGAGCTTGGGCTACTGCCCATTTTCTTGCAAGTGTATATTTTTTATGAATTGGAATGTGATTTGAGAAGGCGGGCATAATCATTTCTTCGCCATGAGGGCACTCCCTGTCAAACTCTGGCCAGTCCTTTTCAGCTAAAAGGATGTCATAGCCTTTGGAAAGGTTATCCCAAAATAGACCCCTTACTTTCCTAGTCTTATCTCCCTCTATACGTAATGTTATCTCGTATATTTTATGAGGTTTGCTAATTCTGCTGTCTGCAGTTTCCACTTGAATGTATTCATTCGTGTCCACTGTCTCCAGATGATTCATCAGGATCTTGCGAGCTATGGTCACTTCTGCTGCGCTGTCTAGCACTGTCTGGGCCCACTCCCCGTTTTTCAGTTGTGTCCTCAGTATCCTCGGCATGTTTGACTATTTTAATGCTGGCTACCTTCTTTCTTGGAAATTGTAATTTTTTACTTTGATGAGCAGGTTCCTTGTCTTTGGACTTGACGTGCTCTTCCCTGTGTTCTGACCGTCCTCTTCTTTCCGATTTCTGCGAGGAAGTCTGAAAAGATCGAGAGGGACGTGTATCAATATCTTGATATCTATCAGGTTTCTTCAAATTATCCCTATTTCTAAGGTTGTATCTTTTCTCAGAGGGCTCCCTCTGGGGAGACTTGCGTCCTTGGTCCGGAGTTCTTTCTCTCCGCCGAGGAGACCTTCCTCTGGACTGGAATCTTTTTTCTTTGGGAGTGGATTGTTTATTTCCATCCCAGCTCTTTTTTGGAGTGTTTAGATTATTTTTAATAAATATCTTTTCAGGATTTTCAGTTAGTTGGGGTTTTACTGGTTTTCCACCCAAACTATCTCTTCCTAGTTCTTTATAGGATTTCTCTATGATTCTGGCGAGGAAGTCTGAAAAGATCGAGAGGGACGTGTATCAATATCTTGATATCTATCAGGTTTCTTCAAATTATCCCTATTTCTAAGGTTGTATCTTTTCTCAGAGGGCTCCCTCTGGGGAGACTTGTGTCCCTGGTCCGGAGTTCTTTCTCTCCACCGAGGAGACCTTCCTCTGGACTGGAATCTTTTTTCTTTGGGAGTGGATTGTTTATTTCCATCCCAGCTCTTTTTTGGAGTGTTTAGATTATTTTTAATAAATATCTTTTCAGGATTTTCAGTTAGTTGGGGTTTTACTGGTTTCCCACCCAAACCATCTCTTCCTAGTTCTTTATAGGATTTCTCTATGATTCTGGCAAGTTCAAATGGTTGTTCTGCTATATCTGTTTCTTTCAATTTCTGGCGGATCGCCACAGATGCTGCTTCTCTTTTTATGTTGGCTAATAATATAGCCGAGACCTGCTTGAAGTCTTTTAGTAATTTCATACCCA
This sequence comes from Lissotriton helveticus, assembly GCF_964261635.1. NCBI lineage: Eukaryota > Metazoa > Chordata > Amphibia > Caudata > Salamandridae > Lissotriton > Lissotriton helveticus. The sequence goes on along the minus strand of NC_136071.1, from coordinate 876,465,820 downwards.
GAGTTAAAGGAGGTTCTGGGCCGTATTCATTTTGAATCTGTCTTAGGACATCGGGTATTACCGCCATGGACGGAACACCATGTGTTTTTGTGTAAATGGAGGCAAAGACTGTGCCCCAAGTGTCACAGTCCTCTACATGTGGTGTGATCCCCATTGGAAGACAAATAGTCAGAATTCTGTGTTTCTCAGTAGGGGTAGTACCCGGAAATACTGCCTCTATTTGAGTTATTTTTTGTGCTAACCAGAATGGAATTTGTTCCCGTTTTATGGGTACTTTACCCAGACATGATTGTATGTTCTGTGGTGTAATTTAGTTTGTGTTCCCCTGATGAGGGGTCAGCTTTGGAATGTTAATAGCTGGTTGGACTGTTGAAGTCCGCATTACATATTGGACTAATTGTCTATGTATTTTAACTAGTACTTTTAGCTGGACTAAAAGTTCTGGTACCAACATTTTTTCGATGTCTGGATGTGGTGTGTAGCTGGCTAGAACCGGCCACGTTGCTCCTGGTCTACCTAGAGGACCGAGCCTGGTGATGTGATTATTATGTTTTATGGCGCCTTTAAACCAGAGCAGGTGCTCTTGGTATTTTAATGGGATTTCCACCTCCTCGAAAGGAGTGTATTCATCCGGAGGTTCCTCTATCTTGTAATAGTGGAATACGTGTGTGACAGTTTTTGCTGCTGGAAAGTTTATCCATGAATAGAATACCTCTGTCTGCCGATATTCATGTGCCTCAATTACGAATACGACTGTACCACCTCTCGATGTTAGTCCATTTTCTATAAGTTTAAGAGTTATAGTTTTTCTTATGTTGACCGGAATGAGTATAACATTCGGGTCATTGTCTCGGAGACTTGTGTCATCCGCTAGGAGTTGAGCTACTATTCTTGCTGTCTCCCTTTCGTCTTCACTTTCTGAACTTTTTTACTGACAGAAAGGTTTTTGTTGCAGATCAAGTTTCAAGGAAACAAACATTAGGTGCACAATATTTTGGAACACTGTATCCATCAACGTTGACTAAACCAAAAACTATACATAGAAATCTCTTCCTACTAAGTTCCGGCAGATTTTAACCTTTTACCCACTCCAGACGTCTTTTGGAGTATTTACGTGAAAAAGGGTCTGTGTGAAAAAGCACGACTGAGTTACTCTAACGTCTTGCGTTAGATTTATCGCCTTACCAAAGGTTGGGCGCCATGTAGTGTAGTTCCTATATTCCCAATAGGCTCTGCGCATTGGAATAATATATTCAGCAGTGTAGACGTAGGACTGAGGTTATCTAGGACTCTACTGACTATATTAGACTTAAGGTTTGCCAGCTAGCTCAGAGTTCACTAGAAACTTTCTCGAATAAACAAGGAGGAGTTTAACCTCCCTGGATAGACAAGAAGGGATTAGCTTCTGACAACCATAAAACATGACAACTTTGCTCTCCCTGAATAAGAGTGTATCTCTAGAGTCGTGTGAAAACAATAGACAGCTATTTCACTCAGTCAAATGTGCGTACTTAGTTTCACCAGAATGCAGAGAAAAGAGAGACGGGCGTTTTCAATAAAAGGTATAATTTATTAAGCAGTCTTCTTCCTCATACAAGAGAAATGAATTGCCACGATTGCAATACTCATGGTAAAGTAAAGTGCGTACAGTAAAAGGAGGATTATAAAATAATACTGTAAAAGCATTGATATGGTTTCTTAGCCATATGATACTTTAAAATAAATAAAATATATACATACATATATACATTGACTAATCATACTCAACTGGTGCTTCTAAATACGCCTACCCCGGTGTACCTGACCTAAGCCTAATACGTGGGAAGGAGTAAGTAAGTAGCAGTTTAAGTTAAGTTTGTTTTGCCAAGAATCTGACTCAAGAATTCTCTTTAAGGTTTTAGTCAGCTCCGTACCTGGGTAATGGAAAGCAGGAGGTCTGGTATCTCTCTCTCAGGACTCGATATCCCAGTAACCCGCGAAGGTATCTGGAAACAGCGGAGCTGGATTTCTCGGCAGGAGAAAAGACAGCGTCTCTCTCAGTGCGTCAAAGAGGAGGGGTAGCGTCCGTGGGCTCTCGCATCAGCTGGGCTCTCGGGCAAGTAGATAGCTGCTCTGCTCCAAAATCACCACCGTGTGTTTGCTTAAGGCATCGTTGGTATATTTATACCTGAAAGGTGCCGGGTTTGACGTAAGGTTGGACATAAGACGTCAATAAAGATGTCACTAAGAACTGGCCGTTCTTACAGTGCTTTACAGGAGTTCTAGGACGAAATCAAAACAAAAGCAAGGGGGATTTCCCAGGTTTCTGGAGGCTTGGTTTTGTTTAGAGAACTCGGTGTGCTTTCTAGGGGGCCGGAGAAGTAGCCTTGCTTAATGTGACAGCATGTGCTACGACTGAATTATGGACATGATTACTATGCCGTTGTATGGATATTATTGATTATAACCGGACAAGGGCATAAAATAGGAATATCGATTCAGGTTCCTAGATAAAAACACTACAAGAGCAGGCACCGGGCAATCCCCCGGTGCGTCGCAAGGCTGGGGGCCGGTTTTGGGCACCTAGGGGCCGTTTTTGCAGCATAGCTTGGCCCTGTAACAAAATCGGTCGAAAACCGGCCCTGGCAAAGAGCGCGGTCGCACCCCCTCTCTCCCCCCCCCCCCCGCGGGGGGAGGGGGACAGCCTAGCACTTTGCCAGGGCCGGTTTTGATTCTCAGTCGGGCCCTGGGTGAGAGACTCAGAAGACTAATAAAGATTTGAGGCAAATCCACAGCCAAGTAAATTTGAATAGTTTCAGGTAATTTTTTAAGAAGTTTTTAGGTGCCGTACAGGTAACGCCCAACGTCCCAGGACGTCAACAATATACAAATATTCTGTGTTCCTAGTGAGTCACTAGATCCATCCCTGTGGGCACACCATCATCCCTAACCATGAAGAAAGGGTTCCAACGACTTTTACTGATGCAGTTCTGTAGTATTTTTATTTTTATTATTCTTCAGTAGTTTTTAAAATCCACCAGCCACGTGATCGGAACTACTTTGTAACTTAATGGCAGAATAAACTAGACCCGTTAGACGCTGTTGGCGTTCTTGCTGAAACGGATGAGTGCCAAGGATTAGTTGGAAAGTTACACAGAGTATACCAGTAAGGCCAGTTCACACCATTGTATGGATATTAATCAAATTAAGGTTAAGAGGTTACAAAACCTAAAGATGAGGCTTGAATACCCATACTTTTTGTTTTTAGTTCGGATCTCGGATACCGATGCTCATGACGTTACAACTGACATGTGAATTAAGCGCTAGTCGCCAGATTTCTTTATTAAATACATATACCTATAAACATTCAACTACACATATAGAGTTGCATAGTCTAGATATGCTTTTACCATGTATGTTAAATCAATGAGGATCAATTGACCACCATTATGGCTGATGAAATAACTGTAACAGTTTAGATCATGCATGTACTATTGCGTTTCACTTTAAGTTTATGGTCATTGTTAGTTATTTTTCCATTTTCTTATCTCTTATCATTTTTAGTGTTATTCCCTGATGAAGGGCTGTAATTAAATGCCCGAAATGCAGTGGATGTACAAGAAACAATGTCAAATGTGTCATACAGAAAAATTGTGATGAAACAATGAACAATTGAACTATGAAAAGTATGAAGAATAATAAAAATAAAAATACTACAGAACTGCATCAGTAAAAGTCGTTGGAACCCTTTCTTCATGGTTAGGGATGATGGTGTGCCCACAGGGATGGATCTAGTGACTCACTAGGAACACAGAAGACTCAGAAGATTGTCAGATCACACACATTACCTCCCGTCCCTCCCTTGCCTTCCTTCTTAACATGTGAGGCCCCACGCCTACCCCAGACACACCCCCAGCCTATAAAAACTCTGCTCTCCCACACCGCCGCTTGTTTTTTTTGTCTCCCTAGGTGAAACTTACCCTTGGTCTTCCTCTCTGTGCCGGTGAGTCTTCGTTTCTGGTTTCTCTGCCTTAGCGGTGCTCTTGATAGAGTTCTCCATGGTGTTCTCCATGTTCTCCTCGTGGCCGAAGGGTGGGGCACTGCTTCAGGGCGCCATGACAGAGTCCGGCGGACCTCCTCCGGCTGGGGCTGTGGTTCCGGGTCAGGGTCACGGTGCGGCCGCCTTACCCGATTCTACACTCATTGGAGAGCCCTGGTCGGACGGGTTTGGACCCATTTTTTTTTATTCTGTCTGCACTTATGGCAGTTTCTTCCTGATTGGGGGTATATTTTTTGTGTTCTTTTTTATTGGCTGGAGGAAGGATTGGTTTCTGCTCTATGTATTCAATAACTGTGTTTTGTGTGCTTCAGTATACGGCAGCCATGTGTCGTCATAGGTTGTTCAAAAAGAACAGCTTGATGCCCTCTTCCTCCTCTTCATCTCCAGATGGGTCTGCAGTCCCCCTGAAGCGCCCTAGAGTCCAGAGCCATGATGGGAGGGGCGTGCCTCTCATGTCTAAGGAGGAGGTGCAGGGCATGATTGAGGCAGCTTTGACGAGTGCTTTGCAGGCTCGTCTTTTGCCAGCTAGTCTTTCCCATCCTAATGCTTTGGATCCTGTGGATGATTTATCCTCGTTGGATGGTGAGGGTCCTTCTACCTCCTCTGGTGGAAAGTATGACTCCAGGGAGGAGATGTGGGACATTCTGGCTCATGTGAGGGACTATTTAGTATTTCATCCTTTCCAGCTGGGCGAGGACAGTGGGACTCTTTTTCCTCAGTATACAATGCCCTCCCAATTGGGCATGCCCTTTCAGGGCCCTGTGAAAGAAATGGTGCTGAGGGAATGGCACGAGGTGGACAAAATGCAGGTCCCTCACTTCCTCCAGAAACTCTACTTGTTGGAGGGGGACAACCCCTTGCCCCACAATTCGAAGTTGGACTCGATCCTGGCCACGCTGATTGGCAAAACGGCAATTCAACCTGAGGATTGCACCCCCGACGATGCTACTGATAAGAAGGTGGACTCTGGCCTTAAGAAAGCCTTTGCCACAGAGAGCTTAACACTGAGAGCTAGCCCTTTCTCTGAATATTCGGCTCAGTCCTTTGTGCAGGATTTCGAGAAATTTGCTGTCGCTGTTCAGGACGGCTCTTAATGCTCTGAGCTACTGGCTGTGATGGAACAGAGACTAAGCTATTGCCGACATTGGGGCTTTGGTGGCGGCTAGACGTTCCTTATGGCTCCAACACTGGAAGGCAGATCCAGGGGAAAAGGTGGCTTTATTGAAATTGCCCTTTGGTTAACAAGCTTTCTTTGGGGATCAGTTGCCGTCCATGATTACTAAGGTTTTCAAAGAGCGGAAACATGTCTTTCCTTACAAGAGGTGCTGCTTCTTTTGGTAAGCCTTGGAATAGGTTCTCCTGGTCATCTTCCAAGCGTGAATACCCTCTGTCTTTCCAGAAGGTGCGTTTTCAGCCACGTTTTTCTCCCAAGCACGCTGCCTCCACGCCTAAGGGTTCTGCCAAGAAGGGTCCCTGACAGTTACTGTCTGTGGGTTCGCTTACTGTGGGAGGCTGACTCAGACATTTTCTTCCAATGAGGCAAAAGGAAGTTTCGGATTGCTGGGTCCTGAACACTGTGGAATATGGTTATGTGATAGATTTTTGGCAGGTTCCTCCAGATAAGGGGGTTCTACTGACTCCTGTTTCAGCCACAGGGCCATGCAGAGTGGCTCTGCTGGAGGGGGTGTCAAGTTTGCCTGCCAAAAAAGCCATTTGCCGAGTTCCAGTTGCAGACATCGGCACCGGAACCTACTCCATTTTGTTCCTGGTGTAGAAGGTGTCCAGTGGTTTTTGGCCCATTCTGGATCTCAAATGGGTAATCTCCTGGGTTCAGACTGTTCGCTTCCGTATGTTGACAATTCAAGCAATTATTACTCTGGTTCAGCCGGGCATGTTTTTGACCTCTTTGGATCTCGAGGATGCCTATCTCACATCCCTGTCTCCACCTCTTCTCAGCGTTTCCTGAGGTTTGCTTTAGGAGACGTCCATTTTCAGTTTTGTGTTCTCCCCTTCGATCTCAAGTCCTCTCCCAGGGTCTTCATGAAGGTCCTGGCACATCTCATGGCTCTCCTTCATGCAGAAGGGGTGGTCCTTCATCCCTTTTTGGACGACCTGTTACTGCATGCAGCCGAAGAGTCTCTTTTGCTCACTCAGGTCGGGAGGGCTTTGAAGGTTCTTCAAGGGCACAGGTTTTTGGTGAACTGGGAAAAGTCTTCTTTGTCCCCCTCTCAGGACATGGTCTTCATCTGGGCTTGTTTTCAAACTCTAGTCAGCCGTGTCACTCTGTCCAACTGGCGCCTGGCTTCCCTTCAGTCACAGATTCTGGCCTTGATGCTCCAGGAGGCTCCTCTGGTGGTGGAGTGGCTGAGGGTGCAGGGGCATTTGTCTTAAGTGGTATTTCTGGTGCCCTGTGCCTGTTTTCCCCTTCTTCGTCTGGCCAACTGGATCCTGTTGGGTTGGCCTCCAGGGGCTCAGAGTCTATTGTCTCCCCTGCCAATGACAGTTCGGATCAGGGTGGATCTCTCCTGGTGGCTTTGCCGTAGTGATCTTCTGGCCGGCATCTCCTTGTTTCCCCCGGCTCCACTTGTGGTGACTTTGGATGCCAGCCTGTGCAGGTGGGGGGCTTGGCTGGGGTCAGAGCAGGTTATGGGGTGCTGGACACTGTGGGACTGCCAGATGTCTTTGAACTGGAGGGAGTTGCTTGCTAATTGGCTGGCCCTGATTTACTTTCAAGACTCTCTGCGGCGCCAGATGGTGTTGGTTCAGACAGACAATCTGGTGGCTAAGTCCTATGTCAACAGACAGGGGGGACCAGGTCCAGGTCCTTGAACTTGGTAGCCAGCGACATTTATCTGTGGGGTCGGGTCTGGGTTCTGGGACTGTCTGCTCTCTACATTTGGTGGGTGGAGAATGTTTGTGCTGATCGCTTAAGTAGGGACATTCCCTCGTCAAAGTATTTCTCCCTCCTTCCCAGTTTGTTCGACCATTTGGTGTGTCAGTGGTGCCTCCCAATGGTGGACCTGTTTGTGGACCCAGGGAATGCCAAGCTGGGCCTGTTTTGTTCTCTGGGTCGGTGTCCCAGGGCTCTGGGCATCGACTGCTTGACCTGTCCTTGGCCCTGGGGCCTTCTGTATGCCTTCCCTCCTTTTCCCCTGCTCCAGGCCTTTCTCGTTCGGGTCCAGAGGGATCAAGCTCAGGTGGTGTTGATTGGGCCCCGATTGGCCTCGGGCAATTTGTTTTCCTCTCCTTGCTCCGTTGTCATGACCGGGAGTGGGTCCTTCCTGTGGATCCGTCTCCATCGAGTTTTCCAGCTCTTCCCCTGGGCACCTTAAGGAAGTTACACTTGGCGGCCTAGCGGTAAAACGGCAGGGCTTAACTGGGTTGGGGGTGCCTGACCATGTGGCTGTTACATTGGAGTCATCTTGTAGGTCCTCTACGCTTCTCTCTTATGCTAGACATTGGTGGGCCTTTTCGTCCTGGTGTGCTGCTAAGTAGGTTGATCCCACGGTGGCTGACCTTTTTTTGGTAATGCAGTTCCAGTGGGATGCTGCTCATTTGGGGTTGTCGGTGGCTACTCTGCGGGTGCAGTGGGCGGCCATTCAGGCTTTTCGGGGCTTCTGCCATAATTTGAGGGACAAAAGTGGCCTGATACGACAGTTTTTTTAAAGTCTTTTGAACCTGTTTCCTCGGCCGGTCCGTTCTTTTCCTTCTTGGAATTTACATCTTGTCTTGGGTGTTCTGTTGGGCCCACCTTTTGAGCCCCTTCAGATTCTTGGGTTGAAACTCTTGACTTTTAAGGCCTGTTTTTTGTTTGCCATCACTTCAGCTAGGCGCTTGGGTGAGTTGGGGGCTTTGTCCTTTAAGTATCCTTTCTGCAAGATCGTTTTGGATCGGGTGGTTCTGGTGCCGATGCCATCCTCTGTCCCTAAGTTTAATATGGCTTTTCGTCTCAGTCAGGAGGTGATTTTGACGGAGTCCTGAATCCTGATCCTTCTTTGTCTGAGGATTGTCGTTTGCACTGTCTTGATGTACAGCGGGTGTTGCTGTTGAATCTGCAGGTGGTGGAGTCCTTCCGGAAGGTGGACACTTTATTTGTGAACTTTGGTCCTGCTAAAAAGGGTGTGAAGCCTTCCACTGCTACATTGAGTCATTGGATTCGGACTACGGTCTTGTTGGCTTACAAACTTAAGGAGGTGGATCCTCTTATGAGGGTTCAGAGCTGTTCTACTCACAGTATGGTGGCTACGGTGGCTAAATTACAGGGTACCTCGGTGGTGGAGGTCTGTAGGGCTGAGACCTGGTCTTCGCCTTCCACCTTTGTCCGACACTATCGGATTGCTGGTCTGGAAGGTTTGGATACTGTTCTGAGACACAGGGTCTTGTCCTCTATGAGGGAACAGAGGTGCTTTTGTAGGTTGATTGGGGCACGTTATTAGTCCGTCTCTGTTTTTTTTGCTAGCTATGTCCTCACATGTTAAGAAGGAAGGCGAGGGGGGGACGAGAGGTAATGCGTCCATTACTAATGATAATGGCATCACTCCTAGTCCCACTCCCTTGCCTTCCATCTAGGACCCTCCCGGTGCGATTCAACTGAGTGCTAGCTTGGCTTTTTTTATGTACAGGAAGAGGTGGGGGCAGGTGGAGTTTTATAGGCCGGGGGTGGGTCTGGAGGAAGGCAGGGGCCTCACATGTTAAGAAAGAAGCCGAGGGAGTACGATTAGGAGTAATGCTAGTATCATTAGTAATGAGCACATTAACAATAGTGAAGTGTCATAGTAAATGGGCCAATGTACACCATCTTATCTAGGGATACCAATGAGAAGAGGACAACCCATCGAGTTTTACATTGGACCTTAGGGCCTCATAATGTAGGTGAACCAACATTATGCACTTTGGCATTTTGCCAGTGGGCTACAGGACAAGGGGCTGGTTTCAGAGCAGGATTGGCTGCAAATCACCCAACTATGCCCTTAAGGTCCTGTTCTAGTCTCAGCCTCCTGCAATTTGAGGCTGGTTTGAACTTTTTTACTAGGGCTGAATTGGTTTCCAGGGCGGTCCTGTGAAACATACATCTATATGAACCGTGCGGTCCTTAAATAGAATCAGTGGGGATTGAGCACATGCTAAGGGAACTCTAATAGAAAGAGCATGTCTTAGTGAGGTTTCAAAGAATGTTGAGTTCCCTTATGGAAACACTGCAATGGGTATATAAATAGAAAAGTTTGAAAGGGGTCGGGTTCGGTGCAGAATGTTCACCAGTGATGATTGCAGTAAGATGGGAAATAAACATCTCCTGGTTGCAACCTATATAGTGTGATAGGTAAACTAAGCCTTACCACGGCCAATATGGATGGCATTTGCATGGTGTATGCACAAAGAGGCACAAAACCTGCAGGAACACATGAAGCATTGGGTGTGTCATTAGTAGTGTGAGGCACTGTAGTGGACCATTGAGACACTGCTGAACCATTGCGCCATTTCTTTCCAGGCAACCTTGCACTGTGATGAAATAAGACAGGGAAGGGCTTCCAGTTTGACAGTCACACGAGGCTAAGTGGACCGGAGTTCTTTACATGAAAGATGTGAAGAGAGATGTGTAGTGACTAAACCTAGGGGGCCTCATTTATGAGTTTTTGCCGTAGGCTGCTCTATGTCAAACGAAAAGGGCGGGAATGTGCTGTATCTATCAGACATGGTGAATTCCTGTCCTTTTTCCATGCTCTGGGCACAATAGGCTGCCCTGCGCCAACTCAGGCACCTTTGCACCATGGTGCAAGGGTGCCTGCGTTTTTTTTTACAGTTTTATACAGCAGGAACTTGACCTAAAGATATCGGGGATCAGAGTGCCTTACATGAGCACCAGTTTCGTTACAGACAGACGCATTAATTTTTGTTAGGCACGGAGGGATTAAGTGATTTGCCAACAATCACAAGATGTTGAGAGTCGCTGCCAAGACACGAACAAGGTACCCCAGCTTCGAGGTCGACCGCTCTAGACGAAAGGCTACATCCTCTCCCGTTGTGGGGATGATTATTTTTGTGCAGGAACGGAAACCTTCCTGCGCAAAAACAACCACAAGAGGCTTTTTCCAGAATGCAGCACACATAGAAAAAGGAAAAACGAGGAGAAATAAAGATATTTCTCCTCGCTGTGCCTCCCTTACACCTGCCCTCGGGAGGCATACATTTTTGGCACGGCCTCAGAGTCATAATTTCTCGTAAATCTGGGGCAGTGTCAAAAAGCCATGGATGTTGCGGGGTACGCCCCCAGCAACACCCATTGCACGCCCCTTTAAAGCAGAAAACTGCATTAAATGGAACGATATTCACAAGGCAGCTGTAAGCCCAAAAAAGTGACTATGTGCTGCCTGGTAAATATGGAGCAGGCTCATGCACCATCGGAGCATCGCAAAAAGTGATGCACTGGTGGGCAAGGGGCTTATAAATAAGCCACAGAATGAATACCAGGGGCTGTAAAATTGTGAGCTCTGCTGCCTCAGCGTAGAGCCAAGCGCCTGTTTTATGCAACTGCAGGGTGAACAACCATTACAACGCAACTATTACAACCACATACCATTACCAGGCAACTATTACAACGCAAGTCATTACAACGACTTGCGCTGGGGGGCGCTCTAGGATAGGGAATAGTTTAGTTTACTATCCAACACCTTCCCTACTATCCACGGGGACTGGAGTTGGAATAGTAAATTAAACTACTCACTATCCAGCACCCCCCAACGCAAGTCGTTGTAACGACTTGCGTTGTAAAACTTGCGTGGTAAAGGCATGCGTTGTGAAAGCATGCGTTGTAATGACATACATCCCAACTGCAGTGACTAAAGTTAATTCCTTTAACCTGGTAGTTTTCTGAGTTAGAGCCGCATTTTCAGACAGTACGCTTTGGAAACAGTGAACAAGGTTTGCCACTGTCTGTTTCTGAGATGTGCTATCTAAACTAATGCACTAACCAAGGGAAATATTGGCTAGAGGAATTTAGGTTACACACTGCAGGCACTTAAAACCATGTGCTTCGCTCTGCACTGAAGCAGCAGAGCCAATCATGATATGGTCCCAGACAGTACTGCTCATTAGCCTTCAGTAGATGTGGTATCATACAGCAAGTGCATCCATTCTGTTCCTTAACTAGCCACTTTAATAGGTAATAGATAGACTGAATTATTATTATTAACCTTGAGCATGCTTTTCAGGCAAATAATTAAAGAAAATGCTGCCCACACAGTGTCTACTTGGGTGCAACATATTTCTTTTATTTTAAATTGAGCTATTCAAATATACCTTTAAAACTATAATGTGAACCTCTGCGTATCGTTGGTGGCAGTGAAACCCCACAGACAATTACATCTTATACTTTCTAAACCGGTCTATGGAATGTTGAAATTGTATATAAGCTTTTTAGTCATAAACTCTACAATGTGAGTCAATCCTTCTATCAAAGATTTTATTGACATCCTATAGCTTTCCTAAGTTTGTGTGTTCTAGCCAGAGTAGCAGTTCAAAGATGGAGACTCAGTGCCCAGATACCCCTAGCGGTGACAGTGTTGCGCTTTACAAAGCCTGTTTGAGTGATTGATTGATTGAAGGAGTAGCGTGCTATGCGTCGCAAAGCAATTAAATGCCTTCAACACCTCGTCAGGGATTGCAAGCACTATATACAATTACAATTACAATTTAATGTTATTTCATAGGGTAAGGAAACCTAAATCCTCAATGATTTTAGATTAAGAATTTGGCATCTCTGGGTCAAACAAATCCCAAGGAGCTAAATGGTAAGGATTTAGCTCCTTGGGATTCGTGTTGTAACGTTCAGCACCACATTCATTCAGTCCTGATTGCTGGCCCTTCTGTCAGAGTCATAGGGGGTATACCTTTCATTAACGTCACTCAGAATAGTATCCTGGTTGTTTACAAGTAAAGCTGTTGATCACCTTGGCCACCTCTCACCTCAGCAGCACTACAATAATATGGGATTGGTTCCACTGAGTTTCGATCCAGATTCATGGACCTGACTCCCCTCCCCTCTCATAATACATGAACTCTCTCATAAAAGACTGATCCTGACTAGTTTTGCACCTGGTACAACTTCAATGAAGCCTTCTCTGAAGACCTGTGCACAGTACTCTTGTGACTTCTGATTCTGTCAAAGCTTTTCTCTTAACTGACTCATACACAGCTTTTAGTCTACCCAGGCTCAGAATTCTGTTATGGTATCAGAGATAGTCTGCCATTTCAAGCTGGTCCTAGAATGGTCTACAGAGTTAAAACACATACATGTTTCATAAAGGCAAGACCCTAGTCCAAATGTACGTACCGAAAGAAAGAAAACCAAGGAATCTATCTGCTTTCATTGAACGCATACTCAACCTGAAGCAAAATTAAGGTACAGCCTAGCTGCCACCAAGTTCCACTCCTGCTAAGGAGCTTTAGGGCCTAGATAATTCAACAGTATGTCTTCATAGTGCTACAAACATGGAGAATGGGCTTACTCTTTTGTGGGTGGGTGCAAATCCATTCCTAAACCCCCGTAGTACTTTCTAAAACCAACTAACATCTCCCCAAACCCCCCATAATTAGCTGTGTTTGCCCCATTTTCCAGCCACTCCCCCATATCCTGCCCACATTTCTTACAAAAACATATTTGTACGTGTAAGCTTCACAGTCAGGGCCTAAATCTTCACACGTAAAAGATAGAAGAGGCAGAGACCTCCACATGTAGGATTGTGAGGAGTACTATTTTAGTACTACTAAACGTACTATAAAGTGCACTTTGTGAATAGGCCCTAATGCATCTGCCATGCGCTATGTGAAATATCTGGTTCTCATGAGATTGAAACCTGTATCTAACTTAACAAAAGACTTCTGGTATTGTTGCTTGCATTGCAGGGTAAAGTTAATGGCAAAGCATATCCCTGGCTAGAGCAATCATTTGCTGGATTGAAAAGACAGTCACTAAGATGCTCCAGTGATTGAATACATCATCATCATCAGGTCTTCCAGACCCTCTCTTTCCTTGGTGGGTCCCTGTCGATTGATCTATTTGTTTCCCATTCAAATATCCAGTTACAGACCATCTAAAGTTAGAAATTCAATTCACACGTGGTTGCACTATGACCTAGATCACAAAATCCTTCCCACCTTTCTCAAAGGTTAAATATACTCTTATGTATGCATTGATATAGTCCACTCGTCTTGTGCTGTTGGCTCACTTTTTGTCTTCCCATGGGCAGCACCCTACTCGTTTGTCTGCAGAACGATTTATGCTCTGAATGCAACCTTTTTTAGCGAGGGGCAGCCCCTTCTAGCAGCTTTGTGAATTTCCAGGGCCCCTGCAATTCAGATGATCTTTTAAAACAAACTTTGCTGTTGCTTCATGAATCCTGGCGTCTGGAAAACATAGCTGCAGCCTCGCCGCCCTGGTCATGCTTGGTTTCAAGTCGCATGGGGCAACATCTGTATCACGCTGACCCCTCTGCTATCGAGATAGATAACTTTCGATCTTGTATCTCCCTTGAAGTCATTCAAGGCTGATATCTCAGAAAAACAGTGCTTTATCGATGTTAAGCCAGTTTGTAAACAAAATCCCCTCAAATGCTGAATAACTCATGGTGTTTCTTAGATATTGCATTCTATGTGACGGAAACCAAATTGGGTGTCCCTTTCAATTCTTTGCCAAAGAATTTCAGCGCTTTCCTGGAGCAATTTTCTCCCTTCCTTGTCTGCTTTGGCTCCTGTCATGTTAGGGCTTTCAGTACCCCACGTGTTTACTGAAGGGGTTTGTTTTCATACAACCACTATGTGATCCACTGCTTAAAAGCCTACAAAACTAAGATATTGATTATCAGGCACCTGAACCCAACCAGGGCCTGAATTGTGTAATGGGCACACTGTTCCTATTTGTGCTGTGGTGCACTGTAAAACAGGAACAGTGTGCCCTATTACAATCAATGTGCTGCCCCGAGGCAGCCAAAAACTCATGACTGCCTTTGGAGGAGAGCATTTAGTGAAACATGGAGTGACTGCTTACAAGTCGTGTTTCATAGTCAAGGCAGCAGCTGCCTGCACTTTAAAGAGGGGACAGAGATCCATGTTCAGAGACTGCACCTACCTTCAGAGGGATGTCTACGAGGGTCCAAGGGACCTCCTTTACACCCTCTTTTAAACCCTCCAGAAGGCTGCCCCCAGGGGGCACTGTGACAATCCACCACCTCTTAGTGGCCACAGTGATTACTCCTCTTTAAGGCCTGTTTACTTCTGTGCCTGGATCTGCAGTATGGCGTGCACACAGTGGCAAAGTGAGTCTCTCATTAGCAAAGGGCCATGTCCCCATGCAAATGATGAAACACTCTCTGATGATATTGCTGGCACTACATGAGCACCAGAGCTATCTGTATCTTACATAAGGGAGCACACAAGCATCTGCGGTCCTTTCGGTAAGTTCCAGAGGGCCTGGGGGCACACAAAGCAGGTGCACATGCCCATTGCACCCCTGGTGCATTATGCATAATAAGGCTCCAGTTACTCCTTTCACTTAGAAGCACCAATCTCCACCATGAAACTCATTTTCTCTGCCAGTACTTTTACACTTATGTTTTGTGAATCAGTCCATACCTGTGCTTGATTAATCACTGGGATAACTTCAAGGCACTTATGGCCTGATAAACGAATGCTTTTTGCATCCACAAATTGTCAGAATTGGCAAATTGGGCAGTTTGCAAATGCAAAAATCCCTATTTATCTATGAAAGGCATCAGGAAAACTTTTTTTGCAAACTGAATGAATATCCAATTGCTATTTTTTGGACTTCAAATACCAAATCATTATTAGGGATTCGCTAATATCGATTTCAGTATTTGTATGTATGAACTTTTCGCAATTTGGGACTAGTCTCAGAGGTTCTCATGTACAAAGATTACATTAATGAAATTGTAAATTGCAACAAATAATGATTGGCAATTTGCGTACTGATTTCTAATGAATCAGTTGGTATTTTGAGAACTGACATATGTATTAATAGGTTGGTTCTCAAAGTACCAATTCATAGTGGGTCGAAATTCGACCTACCTCTTTAATATGCATGAGGTGGGTCATACATTTTGACCCACTGCGATTGACTACATTCAGAATCATCGTGGCCTGCTGGGGTCAGCGGACCACCATGACTGTGACTGCTTAGAAATAAGGCAACATTTTTTCTAAATGCTGCCGATTTTCCTTGAAGGAAAATGGTGTACAGTCATAATATCGAGTCTTTTATTTCGACTGGACAGAATATCGAGTAAAAAATATAGAATGGACATAATATCGACTAGACATAATATAGACAACAAAAATATCGACTAGAGAAAATTAATATCGAATAGAATGGACATAATATCGAATCAAAAATATAGAATGGACATAATATCGACTAGACATAATATAGACAACAAAAATATCGAATTTAAGGTAAGTTAATAATAATTTTTATTTTTTGTGTAATATAAGTCTGTAGCGGGTTGTGGGTTTATAGGGGAATAGGGTGGGAAGTAATTTAATTCTAATTAATTAAATATGTTAATTTATTTATTAATATCTATTTAGAATTAATTGTTAATTAATTATTAATTGGTAATTAATTAAAATATAATTGGTAATTAATTATAATTGATTAATTGATAAATATTTTAATTTTAGTAATTTATTTTCTGTAGCGGGTTGTGGGTTTATAGGGGAATAGGGTGGGAAGTAATTTTATTATAATTAATTAAATATGTTAATTTATGTATTGATATTTATTTAGAATTAATTGTTAATTAATTATTAATTGGTAATTAATTAAAATATAATTGGTAATTAATTATAATTGATTAATTGATATATATTTTAATTTTAGTAATTTATTTTCTGTAGCGGGTTGTGGGTTTATAGGGGAATAGGGTGGGAAGTAATTTAATTATAATTAATTAAATATGTTAATTTATTTATTGATATTTACTTAGAATTAATTGTTCATTAATTATTAATTGGTAATTAATTAAAATATAATTGGTAATTAATTATAATTGATTAATTGATAAATATTTTAATTTTAGTAATTTATTTTCTGTAGCGGGTTGTGTGTTTATAGGGGAATAGGGTGGGAAGTAATTTAATTATAATTTATTAAATATGTTAATTTATTTATTGATATTTATTTTGAATTTATTGTTAATTAATTATTAATTGGTAATTAATTAAAATATAATTGGTAATTGAAAATAATTTATTAATTTTTAAATTGTAAATTAATTTATTGTTAATAGGTAATTAATTAGTATGAGTAGGCAATTTTTATAATTAAATATTTTTTTTTTGTATTTATAAATAAATATTTAATATTTTTATACACTTTTTTAATATTTTAATTATTTGTAATTGGTATTACTATTTATGTTATTTATATATATTTGTGAAGTATTTACTTTCCCTACTATTGCACTCTCTGAAGTTGGAATAGTAATTTTAACCCCTACGCTATCCAACACTTTCCCTACTGTTGCACCCACTGGAGTGGGTATGCAACGTTTACAACGCTACTTTTACTATGCACTACCATTACAACAAAACTTTTAAATTGCACAAACTTTTACAACGCATACATTTACAAAGCATGTTTTTAAAACGCAGATACCGTTACAACGCATACTATTACAATGTAAGTATTAGTAAGTATATAATTATTTTAAAAAGGTTATATGTTTGGGATTTTGGGTAAAGGGGTATTTTTAGGGTTCAGGGTCAGTTTTCAGTTTTTGGGTAAAGGGGTATTTTTAGGGTTCAGGGTCAGTTTTCAGTTTTTGGGTAAAGGGGTATTTTGAGGGTTCAGGGTCAGTTTTCAGTTTTTGGGTAAAGGGGTATTTTTAGGGTTCAGGGTCACTTTTTAGTTTTTGGGTAAAGGGGTATTTTTAGGGTTCAGGGTCAGTTTTCAGTTTATGGGTAAAGGGGTATTTTTAGGGTTCAGGGTCAGTTTTCAGTTTTTGGGTAAAGGGGTATTTTTAGGGTTCAGGGTCAGTTTTCAGTTTTTGGGTAAAGGGGTATTTTTAGAGTTCAGGGTCAGTTTTCAGTTTTTGGGTAAAGGGGTATTTTTAGGGTTCAGGGTCAGTTTTCAGTTTTTGGGTAAAGGGGTATTTTTAGAGTTCAGGGTCAGTTTTCAGTTTTTGGGTAAAGGGGTATTTTTAGGGTTCAGGGTCAGTTTTCAGTTTTTGGGGTAAAGGGGTATTTTAAGGGTTCAGGGTCAGTTTTCAGTTTTTGGGTAATGGGGTATTTTTAGGGTTCAGGGTCAGTTTTCAGTTTATGGGTAAAGGGGTATTTTTAGGGTTCAGGGTCAGTTTTCAGTTTTTGGGTAAAGGGGTATTTTTAGGGTTCAGGGTCAGTTTTCAGTTTTTGGGTAAAGGGGTATTTTTAGAGTTCAGGGTCAGTTTTCAGTTTTTGGGTAAAGGGGTATTTTTAGGGTTCAGGGTCAGTTTTCAGTTTTTGGGGTAAAGGGGTATTTTAAGGGTTCAGGGTCAGTTTTCAGTTTTTGGGTAATGGGGTATTTTTAGGGTTCAGGGTCAGTTTTCAGTTTTTGGGGTAAAGGGGTATTTTTAGGGTTCAGGGTCAGTTTTCAGTTTTTGGGTAAAGGGGTATTTTTAGTGTTCAGGGTCAGTTTTCAGTTTTTGGGGTAAAGGGGTATTTTTAGGGTTCAGGGTCAGTTTTCGGGTAAAGGGGTATTTTTAGTGTTCAGGGTCAGTTTTCAGTTTATGGGTAAAGGGGTATTTTTAGGGTTCAGGGTCAGTTTTGGGTTTTTGGGGTACAGGGGTACTTTGTAAAAATAAAGTAAAATTACATTTAAATTAAATTTATTTAATAAAATTAAATTATATTAAATTATATTATAATATTTTTTATTAATTTATATTCAAAAAATTATTATATACTTACCAATACTTACGTTGTAATGGTATGCGTTGTAAAGGTATATGCGTTGTAAAATCTTGCGTTGTAAATGTATGCGTTGTAAAAGTTTTTGCGTTGTAAAAGTTTTGTTGTAATGGTAGGCATTGTAAAAGTATGCGTTGTAACGTCATACATCCCTGGAGTGGGAATAGTAATTTTAACCTCTACGCTATCCAGCGCTTTCCCTACTGTTGCACCCACTGGAGTGGGAGTAGTAAATTTGACCTCTACGCTATCCAACACTTTTGCTAATGTTGAACTCACTATAGTTGTAACAATAAATTTTAAACATTTTCTAAAATGTTATATATGTTTATTTAATAATATGTTTATATATATATATATATATATATATATATATATATATATATATATATATGTGTGTGTGTAATTTTTGGTGATATAATTTTTTTAATTATATAAATTATTTATTAAAATTACATTTTTTTATTAATTATTTCTAAGTTTATATTAAATATATGTATTACTATATTAGTTTTAACTTAATTTTAAGACTTTTAAAAAAATCGATATTTTGACAGTCTATATTTTTGTAAGTCGATATTTTGGAGTCGATATTTTGGTACTTACCTGTTTGAAGATAGGGAGTCGATATTTTGTCAATCGATATTTTTGACTCGATATTTGTGTATCTCGATATTTGTGTCGTCGATATTATGTCAGTGATCCAAGGAAAATAAGACGTTTTTAAGAAAAACTGGCACAAACCTTTTTTATGAGCAGGCAGTGGTCTCATAGAGCACTCCCAGCTCATAAAAAACTTTTGTGAACATTCACAAAGGGGAAGGATGGACCCCTTCCCCTTTGTGAATGGCTACCACCTCATTTGAGGAGATGGCAAAATATTAATGTTTTGAAGCCAGATTTTGGTTGCAAAACATTCATACATAGCTTAAAGATTTGGCATTTGGAAGAGACACCCTTAACACGTCCCATCCAAATACCAAATCTTTATTTATTCCTAAACGATTCATAAGATTCAGTATTCTGTTACCAAACTACTATTTGGGTTTGGAGATTTTAAACAAAACATTTTACGGTTCGGAAGGCTCTGATTTTATGATTCAGAGGCTTAATGGCCATAAAATAGCATCATACATTAGGGCCAGGATGTGCTTTTTGCATGTGCAATTTACCGCCAACAAGAATCAGGTGCTAATCAGGTGTAACTTATATAAACTAGGAGTGAGCAGAGGTCTCAGAGCTTTGCCACTCCACACTCCACTTGGCGCTCAGAGTTTGGCACAAGCTCCACTACCAGAGGGTGGCGGAGTTTACTGGCCAAACCCCAAATCTAGACAATCATTTTGTTCCTCCACAAGCTTCTATTTTCTCAAAAATGCAAAAAGCAGGCTGTGAGAGGGCCTAAAGGTGAGGCCGATCTCTCGTACGGAGGTTTAAGAGTTCTTCAGCTACTAGGCCAGCAGCTGCTTGTGGTTCTCAAAGTGACACTGGTATTAGAAGAGGTGGCAGTCCAGAGAATCCAGAGGCATGATTTGGGGTGGTTGGGGCCAAGAAGCAAATGTTTCTTTGATGAAACATACTTACCACTACTTGCACCTGAGCCCTTATTCCAGGGCGAAGATGGAGTTTTTGAGGTGGGCAGAGTGATGGCCAAGTCCCATCAGTGCTGCACTTTTTGGAAGCTCTCCAATTCCAAGTCCTTTGCCTGGACTAATCTTTCTTTTGCCTTTTTTGCATAGCACAAAGGCAAACCAAAGGTATTGGAGCGCTTTGCATGAGCAGTTACATTACATAAATTCACATTCATTTTGTGGGCATGTGAGATTAAGTGATGTGTCCAAAATCACAGGATGTTGAGCCAGTGACGGAACTAGACTCTGGTTACTCAGCTCTAAAGTCAAGAGCTCTGGCAGTAATGCCGCACTCTTTCCCCCGCATCACTCCATCATAAGCCCAAATGAGGGACTAGCCATGTATATATACTCTCTGACCATCACATACCAAATAAATCCAGATATAGTGGTTGTGAGCAACTGCGATAATATACAATTGACCGCCAGAATTTTTAGCACTGATTATAATAAGTATGTAATTTATTAATACTTTGTTAATTAGAGAATGTTTCAATAACCCTTACACTGAGAATAAATATTTCTGAGCGATATATAAATAACGTTATCACTTTAAAATGGCCGCACCGCATACTTGAATCGAGCACAAGCTTTGACGGTATACGTTTTTCTACAGTGTTGCATCTATCAGGCCTCTACGGTTTGGAGGTTTCCCACTAAAGTGTTTTATGCTGCTACTCCACCTGTCTTCAGCCAGAGCACAGTTGTGTTGCAATTGGTGTTGTAGCTGCAGTAGCCTCTGGTCCCTGCTAAAAGGGAAAATGCAGCCCATCCAACATCTTCCCTGAGAGCTCTAAAGGGCAAGGACCCTTCGGAGCCCCCCTAAAAGAAATGGGGGTGGTAGCTCGGAAGGATGTTGAAAAACGTGGCGGACGGCACAGACGACGAGGACGGCGAGGGGGGAGGCCAAATCAGGGTAACTGATGAAATTCAGGCATGGAGATGTCATGGTTGTGGGTGGAAGATCTCAGTTCCCAGCTTTAGGGAGGTCCAGAACAGCAGATAAAATGGACTATGTGCTAGTAAGGGGCAACATACTGTGGACATGCAAAAGTGCCTTTGCATGTCATCAGCAGTGCAGCCCCTGCCCAAGGGGACCAACATAAATCTGTGTGATGCGGCAAAGGACTCCCAAGATGTAGCGCTGCCAGAGCATAAACCCACCACCATTGTCTTCCACAGGTGGCTTCATTTCAGGGCAATGACAGAGGTATTCAGGGGGATTTGTCAACTGCAGCAAAGCACTAGTCGAATGGGCGGAACTCCATGGCATTTCACATAGTTTTTTAGCTACTCTACAGAATTCCACAGAGTACAGCTCTGCAAGCACCACCCACCCCTAATATAAACATCACCAAAATACCACTGCCCTTTCACAATGAAATATTTGTATGTTAGGGCATGGCAAATGGGGATTTTGGCTAGTATGCAGATGAGCAGGAGAAGGCAGGAGAGGATTTTTAAGGTTTGGATAACACTTTTTGAAAAGATAGAGAAGGAGATATGTGACAAATATAGACTCAGTAGTCAGATGATTTCCGACTTAATAAAGGATTTCTATGCACTGCTAGAATGAGCAACTGTTGTGTGGTTCCCAGGACCCCCCAGGACCTGTGGGTTTTTGATTACCTAAATTGATAACTTGGTGTGCAGACAGTCTCTGGACACCGCCACAGGATGAGTCAACAATTGGACCAGCTAGCTCAACAGTGGCACTACCACCCCCTGTATTCTACAGCAGTGTAGGTAGTTTGTGGCAACCACTGAGCACGACAACCCTGACCCCTCAGGTATTGTGGAAAACAATACAGTATCGTTCGGTCAGTCACTCATGCTTACTTTTCTCAGAATACACATAGAATGATGATTGAAATGGTTTCAATAATGATTTATTGATCAAGGGTCAGTCTAGTATGAAACTTATTCCTGCGACAATCAAAAGTCAGGAGCAGACATGTGATCGCCAATAGTCTATATCTTAAATAGTAGTTACATTTATACCATAGTGCTAATAAGATGAATAAAAGCAGATTATATAAAACAATAGCATTGGCGTACTCCTACGATGCTTAACCTGCCTAAATGTACCTAGCCTAGATATGTAGGTGAATGTGTATGTGAGTGCTAGTATATATCCTAATGGAGCCAAGAATCCCCCGGGGAAGTGCTAACCCCTCACCTGATAGTTCTGAATGAAGGACCCTGTCTCTGCATCAAGGAGGGCACCCGCAAGGGATGTCAGGTCTCTGTATGTTGAAGGATCAGCCTGAAGAGCCTTGGTCCAGACTGGAAAGGATTCTCCTCTGTTTTGTAAGGGGGAGTGAGGGTCTTTTATACTAAAGTGGTCACTCCAGGGTTTCTTCTAGAATCAATATGTTTTGAAAACATTTGCTAATCCTTTGCTAATCCTTTTCTAAACAAAGATGATCATGCATAGCTGGCTGTTGGCCATGGAAGAAAAAAGTGGTGACCCTTATGCAGAATAATAAATCTGCTGTGCCTGGGGACATGTTTATGTACTTCTGGTACAGTGATTAAGATAGGGTACCGAGAGCCTGGTGTCAAATAGACAAATGTAAACTACTAGGTAAAATGTCACTTGTGTAGGACCGTTATGTCGTTTGGATGGGACTAAATTCATTTGATCAGTATGTACATAATGGGACTATCCTAAGGGACAGGACACAACAGTCACTAGTAATGTAATCCCACTGCTGTGTTCCATACACCTTCCAGTCCCAAAAGTTATCAGGGAGTAACTGCTGTAGCAGGGGGAGTCTCTCAAAGTGCATTTTCATGTTTTTTCCAAATCTTTATGACTGTTATGTTGTCCAATATTAAGGGGTGTATTATTTTACTGCCACTCAAAAGATCTTACAGTGACTTAAACTTAATTTTCACTGTATTTTACAATTCCCCAATGTGATAAGTTGTTTTGATGGAACTCATATTGCAATATGCCTGCCATCTGCAAATGAAGTTGTTTTCAGCAATCGCAAAAATAGCCACTTCTTCAATATACAGGTTGTGTGTGATGCCTCCTATGTAATTACAGACCTTGTAGCATGATTTCTTGTCTACACACTTTACTTTTCTATGTACTGCCACAGTGGGAATTATAATTGTCTGCCTCAGGGTCACTTCGGAGGTAGATATTTGCTTGGTAAGCTTGTTAAACATTGCAAACACACCTGTATCCTGTACAACCAATTACATTTTGTTAATATCAGTTTATTTTACTTAGTATCGAACATTGATTATGCATTAAAGGCCAGCTGTTCAAAGCGTTTTTCCAATGACAAATGGCCCGATTCACAGAACCGGGGTATTTGCGACTGAAAAAGTGTTTTAAATAATGTACAAAATGCAAAATGCATTTTGGTAACTTGTAATCGAATTGCAATTTGCATTTGGAATTTGAGATTTAGAAGGTGCATGTTTTGGGTGTCCCTTCCAAATACCGAATTAGTATGGTATGTATTATTGTTTCCGAATTCAGGTCCCAAAACAGTGATACTTTACCACCATTCTGAAAGTGGTGGAAACCCTATCCCAAATCGTAAAGAGAGAATGTTGAAAAAATATTTTTTAAGAGCAGGCAGTGCTTCCAGGGACCACTGTCTGCTCTTAGGAAATGAAACTTCAAAGTTAAATTTTTTCTTTTTAACACATTCCGTTTTCCTTTAAGGAAAACGGGCTGCCTTTAAAAAACAGGAAATCGCAATTCCCAATGTACAAAAACATAAAAGTGTGAAATAACGATCCCTAGTGGGTCACAAATCGACCTACCTCATGAATATGAATAATGTTTTAATAAAGCAATTTTTTTAAGATAGTCTTTTTTTTAAAAGGAAAATGAAATGCACTTAAGAAAAGAAAATTAAATTTTTTTGTTTCATTTTTTAAGAGTATATAGTGGTTCAAGGGACCACTGTCAGATCTTAAAAAATATTTGTTTCAATATTCACAAAGGAGCCCCTTGAGATCCCTTCCCATTTGTAAATGGTTGCCACCTCCTTCGAGGTGTCGGTAAAATATGAATGTTTCGCAACCAGAATTCGGTCACAAAACATTCATACATACCACTCCAATTCTGTATTTAGAAGGGCCGTCCTAAGCACGCCCGTCCTCGATACCGAATTGCTAGATACAAATTGTGATTCAGTAACATGTTACCAAATCTTAATTTGTACATTGCACATATGTAAAAGCATTTATGCCTTCAGAAACAAGCCAACTCTGCGAATCGGGCCTTTTATGAGCGCAAAAATGCTTTAGTAGATATGGCCCTTAGTTTTCTAGGTAGTAGGAGCTTGTGGAGTACTTGACACATCAGTACCAGAAGTATCTATGCATGTGTGCGCCTAATATTACTTATATTTGGCTCAGAGAGCACTAAGGTTTTAATCCTCTTCCCTTTCCTTACCCGTATATTAACATTTGAATTTATTTTAATGCTGTTGTAACTTGAACTAGGTTACGTGCCACAACCCTTCAACAGTGTCCCATCTCTGTCTGAATATTGACAGTTTGCCATGATAATGTTGTAGCAGACTGTGGCAGGTGGTTAACTGACCCGCTAAACGTATCTAAACTCAGCATATCCTGATGATGTCTGTGCCTTTAATTCATATAGGCTTGCTGCAAGGTGGTGACTAATGGACTTACAGATGCTGTAAGTTTCTCAAACTTCTGGCAAATCGTTCTTTGGCCCTCCTCTAGATTTTCTCTCAACTTCTCTTTGCCATCTAACGTGAGACATGTTACAATTCATTGTCATTATCTGTCTATTAATGTCAAAGAATGGGTGCTGTTCCTCTATTCGTGAGGCCTGGGCAGTAGGCTTGTACAATCCATCAAGGGGCGATGGTGATAAACAAGGGGGGGGAGAATTACTAGGAGGTCTCGGGAAACACAGGGAATCCCGCTTTTGCGGAACAGGGTCCTCACACACATAGCAAGCTAGGTGTCATGCTTCATCATCTGGGCCTGCTCCTCGGTGGGTCGGCGCTGCAATACCCAACGGGCACCTGTGAAGGGGCTCTTTGTCAGAGATCTTTTGTTCCTTTGCCGTTTGATGAAGTGGGGGTGTATGGCCCGTGAGAGTGTAGATACAGTGAGGTGTGGTTAGTGTGTTTTTAAAAAGGTTGGATATTCCGAAGAATAATTGTATTCAGGTTGGTTATCCGCCTTATTAAAAATATGTGTAGAATGGCAGCTCCCCTGACGTGAGGGTTCAGTTGAAGCTATGCTCATCTCTCTGTGGTCAACATGTTTCTTGCCTCATGGTTATGGAATACCGTGGCAATTCGTCAGGACCTAAGAAGTGAAAGTATATCTTCACTATGTGGTGCTGCTAAATGCTAACTATCACTAGGTAAGGGCACTACTTCCTGGTTCTCCAGTAGTGCTTGAGGAGGACCTAGGGAGAAATAAAATGACATGGGAAAGAGCGTGAGGTTATCACAACATATGTGTGACTATCCCTAAAAAATGTCACTCTCTGTGTTTGTCCGGCATCCTAAAGAATGTTAAAAACAGAGATGAAGTGAAGAGAAAACAAGGCCACTGCCGTGATTCTTCTATGGACATCCTTGATAATTTGATATTTGCAACCCAAACACAGCCTCCAAGCTAGCTCGGCAATCAATCCATTCATTCCTCTGTGTCCCAGAACCCTGAGATGGACATGTATTTATTTATGCACTGCCTCAATGTGAGGTCATCAAGCTGCTCTCAAAGGTGACTTCCTCAATTTGTTATTTCTGAATACTTATTCACTATTTACTAATTCGGTATTAGAAAATCACAAACTTATGAATTAAAATCACACCAATTCACAAATTAGGGAACTCTCACATTGATGCATTAGGAATAGCAACTGGTAAAAATCGCAGTTTGGAAATCACTATTGAAACCTTTTGTACATATGGCTCTTAGTTGCAAGACAACCACCACCTACGTTAGTATTCCTAAGCATGCCAACATCTCACTTTTTAATATTGCGAAAGATCGCACAACTCTCAAGAACCTGACAGGAGTCAATGGGCCATATGTATGAAAGTACCGATTTGCGAATCATAATTTGCGATTTTTACCGAATCGCACATCCAGAATCGCAAATCGGTATGTATGAAATAAATCGCAAATAAATAGCGATTCCTTATAAATCGCTATTTATTTGCGATTTACCCTAGTGCAATTCCTTAACCTTAAGGAATCGCAAAATGTGCGAGATTGCACAAGAAAATGGCAATTTTTGCGATTCCGTACCGGAAAAAAATCGCAATTTTGCGAATTTCGCAACTAAGCCAATCAGGGACTCTGGTGCAGCATGATGACATCACAACCAGGAAGTGATTGACTACCCATGCTGCACCTGAGTTCCTGATTCAGAGGCAGAGTGAAGGTGTGTTTGGGAGAGTGAACTGTGTTCCTGGAGAAACATGGCAGAAAGTGGAGACACGCCCAGGCATGAATCCCAGCAGCAGGAGAGTGAAAGCTCCAGGAAAAGAAAGCAACAATTTTCTGAGGCAGAACTGGAGGCTTTGATTCACGAAATGGTGTCAAACCATGAATTATTATTTGGTAAAAAATTCAGGGAGGTGCCAGAGAGCCGTAAAAGGAGAATTTGGGAAGACATCCAGCATAAGGTGAAATCCTGTGGGGGTGACACCCCGGAGTGTGGAGGACCTCAGAAAGCGCTGGTATGACCTGCGCCTGTGCTCAAAAGAGAAGCTAGCTGCCAGGCTGGAGCAGTCCAGGCTAACCGGTGGTGGGACCTCTTCAGTTTCAGACTCCGCACCCCTTGAGGAACTGGTGGAGGGGACCCTGCAACTGGAGAGTGTGGTAGGAGTGGCTGATCTTGACATCTCTGACCAACCAGCATCTGGAAAAGGTAAGAAGCATGCCCTCACACCCCTTACACCCCCCAACACCCCCCAGCAGTGACCAAGGGTCAGGAAACAAGATAGGTAGTCCAGAGCAGGCACACAGGCAGACATAGCAATGCATCATGGGAGATGTAGTCACATGTAATTCAAAGTGCAAAATTTGCTGCTAAAATACTCAAACATAGAATCTGCAGGTCATGACAGGGAAACAATACACCAATGTAAACCGAATAGGTGTGAAAAATGTATTTATACAGTGCAAGTTAGTACTGTCAATTAATGTGTGCTGTTCTGTCCACAGCACCATCTTCAACACAGCCCACAGGCAGTGGGAGAGTCGGTGAAGGTTTGGACTCAGGAGATGCCGGCCATGATGTGAACACTGATGGGGAGGACAGCCCCGTGACCACTCACAGGCAAAAGAGGAGACACATTGTGAGACCACTTGCGCCAATACAGGATGATGCAGATGCCAGTGGTGAAAATATTACCAATGATGATACACAGCCACAGCAAGAAGGACCTGCACCAGACCATCCTGTCCCATAAAGTGCAGCCAGGCGCAGACAGCGCACGACCAACAATGTTGAAGGGCGAGGCGAGGATTCTGTGTTTGCCGGCCTGGAACTCAATATGTTGCAGGTGCAGCGCCTGCAAGCCAAAAACATTAAACTGTTACAAAGGGAGGTGAGGGAAGGCTTCAGGGGACTGCGGAATGAACTGAGGGATGGCCTACAGTTGGTATGTGAGGAATTGTGCACAGAGGGTGCTGCTAGGCGCAGAGCTTTGCAGCGCCAAGATCGGTATACCCGGGCCATCAACCGCTTGGCGGCTACAACAAGCATCCAGGCCAGGCGCAGCATTGAGATGCAGCGTCAGTTCACACATGCTGCACAGGATATTGCAAATGCACTTGTGCAAGTAACAACTGCTGTGGATGAGCTGCGGCAAGTACGCACAACAGGGCCTGGAGTACTAACTACAAGTGAAGAGGACGTGCAGTCAGGTCGGAGCAGCACCACCCCACCACCCACCCTGGAGAGGCGCCGTAGTGGCAGGACCAATAGGCCTACACCTTCAAATTAGCATCAGGCTGTGCAACATCACACTCTAAAGTCACTCCTTTTTTCTTTTTAGCACTGTGACTGAAACATGTGCCACACATATGTAGTATGACTACTGTGCCTGAACGTTTTGTGTTATTATTTTTCCTGCAAGTAAGGATTAAAATACCACATTCACACTTACAAGATTTGGCATTGTGTCATTTTTTCTTACCTAAAAATAGTTGCACGTAATCTCATCACGTCTCTGGCGCCCAGCTGCTGCAACAGCTCTACCAGCTACCATACGTCCTGGTCCAGGCCCCTCAACGTCAGAGGACCCTGAGTCACTCAGCTCCACTGGTGTGCCTTTTCTTGTGGCAATATTATGCAGCATGGCATATGCTACCACACTATTTTGCAACACGTATTGGGGCTGTATTGGAGTGCACCTCCACTTTTATGGAGGCACCGAAATCTGCTTTTCAGGATCCCAAAGGTCCGTTCGATGGTGCCTCTGGTTGCAATGTGTGCCCTGGTGTACCTGCGTTCACTAGCATTGGTGGGATTGAGGTAGAGAGTCAAGATGAAATCCCGTACTGCATATGCACTGTCACCTGTGGGTTTGAAATTAAATGGTTAGTCTGTGAAATGCACATGGTAGTTAGTACAAATGATCCCTATGTCTGAAGGTATTTACTGAGTAGGTATCCCTCGCCAAACTCCCCTCTTGAGAGTCTACGGTATATCCAACTGTGACGGAAGATGAATGCGTCATGTGTGCTGCCAGGATACTTTGCTACAATGTCAGTAATGATGTGTTTGGCATCACACACCACCTGAATGTTCAGTGAGTGGTAGCATTTCCGGTTCCTGAAGATGTATTCATTGCTTGAGGGGGGGGATATAGCAACATGTGTGCCATCTATGCATCCTATCACATGTGGGAAATACGAGATTTGATAAAAGTCCTGCTTTGTCTGTGCTAGTGCCTGTGGGGTGCTGGGGAAGTAAATGTGATGTTGCATCCTCTGAACCATGGCATCTAGAAAGGCATGGAAGAATCGCGAAAGGGCACTTTGTGACACCCCTCCTGCTGAAGCAATCACCCCCTGAAAACTTCCAGAGGCCAACAGGTGTAATGAACACAGGACCTGTATTTCAGTGGAGATGGCATTTGTCCTGCGTGTGGGGTGTTCAAGGTAGGGTCTGAGTTCTGCAATTAAATCATTTATGCTGTCTTCCTCCAGCCTGTAATGGGTGTAGAGCTCCTCCTCAAGGCGCTGGGAGATGCTGACGCGCAAACGGAATATCCTCTCCTGGCGTATCCTCCTCTGTGCAGCAGCTCTCAGACGCATCCTCCTTGCTATTAGGTAAAGCCCCGCCATTGTGGTAAACAGTTTGTGGAATTCTGTTGCTGCTTAAATAGTTGGCACCTGGTTACCACCTGCTCCTACTTGGTGGTAATTGCGATTCTGTAATTAGCGAATTTTCGAAAATCGCTAATTGCGATTTTTTCATACATACCATTGCGATTCCTTATTTTGCGATTATGGCATTCTGCGATATTTCAGCGTTTTCCTACATTTGCGATTTTCCGTTTGCGAATTTCGCAAACTGAGAACTCGCAAATGTAGGGAATCGCAGTATAATCGCAGATTGGCCAATTTCGCAAAATAGGGATTCGCATTTTTACCTTTTCCTTGAATCCCAATCATTTTTCATTCATACATACCATTTAGCAAATTTGCATTCGCAAAGGCCGAAATTCTGCGAATTTCGGCCTTTTCGAATGCGAATTTGCTTGATACATATGGCCCCAAATCTTAATTTTTTAATTTCTTCAATATAAGGGTTTGGTTGTCACTAAAAATGGCAGTGCTTCTGCCCTTGGTATGAAAGATGAAAATGACAACTTTGTCCGCTTTATATTGCACATTGCCTAAACCTCGTTGTGGATAACTTCCTCTTTGATGAATTACAGGGTGGCAAGAAAATGGCATAAAAAAGACAAATAAAATAGTAGTTCAGCAATTCATTTAAAACCCAAAGCAAGATACAGATATTCACGTCCTACATTTGTGCCATATTCAGGAGATGTCACTAAGCATGAGGGGTAAATTGTGAAGAGCGTTTCCTTGCATGAAAAGAAAAGCCTAGTCTTTTAAGTGCAACGAACTGTAGACGTTCCCTATACTTGGCTCTGCATTGAGTAGTGCCTATGGTGACAGTTGCTCAGTAGTGTTGGCCCAGCAACCTGCTGCTCAGGTGTTACTGAATACGAAACACGTTCCATGTCTTCAGGCATATCAGTGGTCCTATTTCAGGGTCCTTCACTATTTCCTAAACATTCAAGGAGCAAAAACCTATTTCGTAGCGACTTTAAAAATGTAGTCTCTTGATAAATTTGACACCCACTGGTGCTATGAAAAGTACCAAATCAGGTGATTTAGGAGTACATGGGAGAAATATGCATTGCTCTGGATGAGAGGTATTACACATTTGGATGGAAAAGTGGAATACTAAGCAACTGAACAATCAAATATGAATTGTGTCCTACTGCCATTGCTTTTGGAATCTGTGTTCAATGCAGTTGAAATTATTGTCGGTGACTGTACTCAAATTGTAAAACGATCAAGCATGCTAAAAAAGGGATGCTAAAAATGAAAAAACTATTGCTTCTAAAAGGAATATTTTATTCTAGAAAACGTGCCAGCTGTATCGACGTCTCATATTGGGAATTAGGAGCCCAGTATGAGTTTGGCTGATGGGTACCCCGTCACAAAAGAGCTGGCTATCCCGTCAACCTCCTTATAAGTGCGTTAGGTATGAGGCACCTTTAAAAAGGTGGTGGGGCTGTCTGTCATGTTTGTGACAGAGTACCTCTCCGCCAAATTCTAAATCAGCCCCTTAATTAACAAACCTGCAGTTGTACTCTGTGATGTTGAGGAAATTAAAACCTTATTCATAATATGTTTACCAACTTAACTGTTATCTTGACCATAATTATTCACACTTTCATTTTGTGTAAAGTCATAATATTTGGTCAAAAGTAATGGATCACTGCTCCCTTTAGGAAACATTGAGTACTCTAAATTTTAGAAGCGGAAAGCTCTGCATAGGAATGGAGCCTCCTGTATAAATGCACCTTTTCCTCCATGGAAAAAAAACTTTTTACCACATGGAGAAATCCCCTCCTCACTACCCTCAGCAACTCTAAGGGTGATTGGTTCCCCATTCTAGTCTTGAGGGGTAGTCACCCTATTCCTTGGCTGTAATAAGTCTCTGACCAGTTCAAAGATGGAAAGGAGTGACTTAGGTGTTTGGGAATTCCCACAAATGTACGTTTGTGGGCGTTTCCAAATTCAAGGCAAACCCTGCCTTGGAATACCACTTTCACGCCCCTCAAGAGGGATGAACTGCTGCAAATTTCTCCCCACTTTTGGCAGTATTTTCGGATGTACATATCTACGTCCACCAGGAATTAATTTGTAGATTGCTGCCAGGCATAAGAAATGTTATTGTGTCCATATACTTACATATACAACTACAGTACCCTTTTTGACTACGACCCCAAAACTGATATTTGATGTTTTGCGCCTACTGTTTTGAGCAGCTGAGGAGCAAAAGAGAAAATTTCATTTTTAAATATCATCCCTAATGCCTTAATCTTTAGCAGATAGTCACATTATTTTGTACAAATAGTAAAAAGAGATTCTTGCAGATACATCTCAAGTATACAATTACTCACTCACATATAGTACACTGCACTTTATTTACCATTATTATGTACACACATTTTTAAAAATCCAGTTCACTTTCAAAATTACAGATTATTGATCTGTAGTGGTCTGCCATAGGAAGTTAACCTTCCAAGCAGCCTTAAGGTAGTTCAGCCAAACATAGCTTAAACGTGATGGTGCTGTGTCAAGTCTATGTACAATACAAAACAGCTATCACAGTTACAAAAACTTGTTCTGCCAATGCATGTCCTGATAGTGAAAACTGGGCATTTCGCTTTTTACTATTTATTTGATAGACTATCTCTTCCATAGGTTAACATAGGATCTGGCTGGAAACACCTTTCCAGTGCAGACCCCCACTGGAAGATGACATAAAGTTGGAGTTTGGGATGTCTGAACTCACAATTTAAAAATACACCTTTTAGTAAAGATGATTTTTAAATTGCATGTTTGAAAATGCCACTTTTACAAAGTGGGAATGTTCTTGCTTAACCATTCTGTGCCTGCCGGTGGAATCCTCATCTGGTTTAGATTGACAGGGGCTGTTTGTGCATTCACTCCAAACACTCACACAAAGGGAGCTGAGGTGTACCCTGCATATCCTGATGGGTCTTCCTGAGCTAGAGAGGTGGGAAGAGCTGTCACTGACACATGAATCGGGCTGTGTGTGTCTTTCACAATGCTGTCTCCACCCCTTGTAGTGTGGCTAGAGCAGGGAGGCCAGAACTCTTTTTAGAAAGGCAAGAAAGACTTTTCTTTGAAGTTTGCCAACTTCAAAGACTAAAATTGATATAAGTATTGGGGCTCTGACCCCACAATTTTAGAACTCTTAGACTAAAGAACCTGCCAGGTGCTGGAGAGGCTGAAAGAAGGAACTACCATTTTGCTGTGTGCTCTGATGTGTTGTCCTACAGTGGCGGCTTCTGTCTTGGGCAGTGAAAGAACTGAAATGACCTTTCTGCAACTTATTTCTTGAGTTTCTCCAAGGACTTGAAGTAGAGCTTGCTTCCTGTTGGAAGTCCCAGGAAAATCAAAGGCTTCAAGTTTATCTGCCAATGGCACATGGAACCGTGTGTTTTGTGCTGCAACAGAAGAAAAAAACTATGACGCTGTCAATGACGCTGCTGCCAGCTCTCGGACCTGAAGGCACTGCCCAGGGCATATCCCCGCTTCACAACACAACCCTCGTCTCCATGATGCCGCCATTCGAACTGTCACCGACACCGCTGCTTGCGCTGTGAGCTGTGGGCACTGCACCTCGCATCGCCTCACTTCACCGATGACGATGCTCCATGCTGACATTGATGCTGCTGCCTGTACCGTGGCCTGTAAGTTGTTACCACCTCCGAATATTCATTTGGCACATATTGCATGTCAGGTCTGTTGGCTGTAAATCCCTTGATGTTACTTAGGAATCTATCCTGACATTTGTTAGTGCCTAGTGGCCACACTAACCATACCTTTCAGTTGGGATATAATGAGTTATATCTCCTCTTACACAGCATAGTATCAATAGAGCTTTCATCATATGGTGTCAACCACTGTCAGTTGTCAAATCCTCTAAAAGTGGGAACCCGGGGTGTGTTCAAATCTGTTATCTTGGCTAAGCCAAGACACATTGTCTGTTGCACAGTTTTGTTCAGGATAATAATCAGTTGTGGTATTAAACAGACTCTGAATAAAGCCTCAGTTCCCTGAACCTGCCAATCTTTAGTCCCCCAGATAGATATAACATCTGCTGTTTCCCTCCAAAAGTCGAAACCTTGTACAGGGAGTTGGAAAAGGAAAGAAGCAGAGTATATCAGCTTAGTGTCAGTTAACATATTTTTCTCTGCAGGAAGACTGTACAAGCCTATAATAAAATGAGGCTGGGCAGATATGTCATAACTAGTAAAATAATCAAGCTTCTGTGCAAATGTTGTTGAACTACCCTTCTGTGGTGTAGGGCAGTGTCGCTATTGTATAAGGTGAAATACTTAATAAGGTGTACTAGCCCTGTGTAGGAAATGATGACCGGTATTTTGAAAACAGAAAATCTCAATAAAATTAACTGTCCCATAATAAAACTCATCAGAAGAAAATGCAGTGAAATCTTCTATATCATCTAAGACGTCATATACTGTATCAATGTCCCAATCATCAGAAACAGTACTACTAGAAATGTTAAACAAATTCAGAATTTGCAAGAGTTCAGTGGGACCATACTCATTAAATGATACCCTGTCCCGTACAATCTCATCTGGAACTGGAACAGCTGAAATGTTCACCAGGGACAAGTCTC
Source organism: Lissotriton helveticus (assembly GCF_964261635.1). Taxonomy (NCBI): domain Eukaryota; kingdom Metazoa; phylum Chordata; class Amphibia; order Caudata; family Salamandridae; genus Lissotriton; species Lissotriton helveticus. The sequence goes on along the minus strand of NC_136071.1, from coordinate 876,432,234 downwards.
TTTGATAACGATATTATGATGATGTGTGCGGTTTCAGAAGCAAATTTACAATGTGTACTGCAGAGCGTTCTGGGACAGAGTGTTCATTTAGGAGAAGGAAGAGCATAGTCACAAAACCAATCCAAAGGACTAGCAAAAGTAACTCATTTGTAATCCAAAGGGGGACCCATGGAGAAACAAAGTAAGTTATTTTCCGACAAAGATAGAAGACACGCACCTTTAGTTCGAAAGTCAGCGGTGGTGGAACCTCTGAGGTTTCCGCGGAGAAGTCATCAAAATTGATAAAGTATCCAGATGCCGTCTGGTCTATTTTGAGCAGCTCAGCAGACTGGTTCAAAATAGATGAAGAGTAAGACTCAATCATGGTACTTTGACATAGACCTTTTTCTTCTCAGTATTCCGAATTGAAATCTGTGTTTGTTTATTTGTAGACTACACAGTAGTCGTTATTTTTTAAATAAGTTGAAGGCATACTTCAATGTTGTTTATTGTTGTCTCTGGTTGAAGAGAGCAGGCTTCATTTGTAATTAAAGCTGCCATAAGAATCTCCTGTATGGCAGCAAGAGGAGAATGGTAGGTACGTAAGGTCAAACAGACGGGGACACTGTTCCTAGGGGGGGTGCAGGATGTCACTTACTCTCTTAGAAGAAGAGGAAGAGAAAGGAAATACAGGGATCCTAAGTCTAGGACTCACTAGTGAGAGGGAAGAACAAGTCTTGCTCCTTGCTGGCCATACACACCCCGAAGGATGTCATGCTTCATCATCGGGCAGTTGCTCCTTGTCGGACTGGCACTGCAATGCACTATTGGTCCCTCGAAGGGTCACTTTGTCGCAGATCTTCTGCAAACTGCCTATGGTGCATCCGGGTGGTCAGGGGGAGTCCTAAGTAAGAAGTGTAAAAGTGCATACAGTAGTTTAAAATTGACTAAGGGTTACCACAAGAATATGGTATAATATGGCGGTCCCCTTGCCAAGGTAAGGTCAAGTGTTACCCACAGAGCGTAATGTACCTAGGTAACTCAAAAGGTCAACATCGCGCCTTTAAGGTCCCGTGGGATCCGTGGCACTTCTTCAGGACCAGGTGAACGTGGTGTGGTGTCTAGTGCACGTGATAAGAAGTAATACACAAATAGATAAATAAATAGATAAAGGGGGTCAGTCACCTTCTGGGGGACCAGGGCAGGGCCAAACCTGTGACTACTATGGGTGATCTACAACTAAATAGTTGAGCTGTTTCCTTATCGATGGCCTAATAAGTGGCGGAGAAGTACTCCATGGGCTAGAAACATGGGGTGCCCGCACCTTACCGGAAGATAAACTCAAGTGCCGGCTCGTCAGCACCTACCGCATCCTCATGAACAACTGTGCCCCTGCACTAACACAAAAGCGTATAATAACAAAATTTGTATATGTTTGTAACATACAATAATGACATATAGCGCATCAATCTAAACAGTTGGTGGAGATACGTAATTCAATGAAAGTTCATCTATTGAGACGGGTAAGTCAGTCAATAGTCTGTATTGGGGTGTCCATTTTCTGTTTATTGTTCCGTTTCAAAAAAGCCAACACGTGTTTCATCGCAAGGAACAAATGCGAATCTTCAGGGCTAAACAAAAAATACAAAGTCTGTTTAAACTACACATGTTTTGATTGTAATATCTATATAGAAAACGGGTGACTCATGGTGTCACCCTGGTGGACAAAGGCATGCGCAGAAGGTGGTAATGTGACTTAGTGTATATGTGGAGAAAAGTCATAGCTCAGGTGACATAAGTGACATGGTGGTGTGTGTCGTGCCAAACAATATCTGTCAGGAACAAAGTGACTGGTGTGACTTGTTGATCATCGCTTGAACAAAAACCTGGCCGGTTATACGAGTGAAGTGGTAAGACAGGTGGGGTGTGGTATAGAAAGGACGGTATCCCAAGATTTCTCATGAGTGACATAAGTGAACGTAATTGAATCGCATTAGGAATGACAATGTTACAAAATTGCGGTTGTCAATTGCTTGGTGCGTATAGAGTATGGTATCAAAGATTATTTGTATTCTAAAGTGCGCACTTTGATCAATTTAATTCTGTGAGGGTGGACTACAGTTACGACATACCAGACATACCTGGAGAAAGGCTTTATGGACAGGATATGCTGATATGGAGTGGACACAAGAAGGGCGCGAAAGGACCGGTCAGGGCGTGGACTGTGTTGATCGTCAGTAAGAGGATTTAAACAAAGGGGGAGACAAATGGAAGAGAAGCGGAGGAAAAATTGTAAATGTCAAATTCTAGAAGGCTTGTCTGTATTGAAAGACAGTGAAACACACGCTGAGCGTTCGATTTAAACTATGGAAGACAGGAGGGTAGAGTCCATAGAACAGAATTTTATATGGGAAAGATAAAGGGATATGGATTAATGCTTAGGGCTTTCTTTAGCGAGAGGATTGCGAGGGCAAGTAATTCCTCCGGCGAGTCGTTTAAAATTTTTAAAGAACTTCTGAAAGCACCCACCCCCCCAGTGCTACACGATGACCCTAAAGGACAATGTGAGGATTTGGCAAAATTCTTTCATTCAAAAATAGAGAAAATATTATCCTCCTTACCCTCTATCCCTCTCATTCAGGAATCAGTCATTGGCTCTACTAACTGCCCGACTGAGCTTATATCCTTTGGCCCCTTCTCGGAAGAGGAGGTTACAAAGGTCCTGCTGGAGTTGAAGAGTGGCTCTCCGAGTGATCCAGTCCCGATGAAACACCTTAAGCCCGTGGTTAACATCTTGTCAACGCCTTTGACTGATCTCATAAACCTCTCACTTGCTCAGGGCATAGTGCCACAGAGATGGAAAAAGGCTGTGGTGAAAGCCATACTGAAAAAACCAGGATTGGATCCATCTGATTTGGCCAATTTTAGGCCAATTTCTCTCCTCCCTGGTTTTTCAAAAATTGCTGAGAAGCTTGTCAATCATCAGCTCTCGTACCATCTTGAAGCTAACCACCTGCTAAGAGACTCCCAGACTGGTTTCCGCCCCGGCCATGGAACAGACACTGCCTTGTTGGCAGTAGTGGAGGAGGCAAGAAGCACTCTCGATACAGGGGGGTCAGTGGCAGTGATCCTCCTGGACTTGAGTGCTGCTTTCGACACCGTGAACCATCAGGTGCTCCTCCAACGGCTGTCAGAGGCAGGTGTCTCGGGGACAGCGTTGAAATGGCTGGGCTCCTTTCTTGCGGATCGTTTTTACCAGGTCTGGGAAGGGTCGGAGCAATCTGCCCCAATCCCTCTTCAATGTGGAGTCCCGCAGGGCTCATCGCTGAGCCCTACCTTATTTAATATTTATATGACTCCACTTGAAAGAGTGGTCGCCCCTTCGGGGGTGAAGATCATCAGCTATGCTGATGATACTCAGCTGGTGGTGGGCCTCACGCAATTGGCGTCCCACCCGGAGGTATTACATGACTGCCTCGCCAATGTTTATCGATGGATGTCCATCTCTGATTTAAAGCTCAATGGAGGTAAGACCGAGCTGATGCTCCTGGGCAACTCCAATCCTTCCATCATTGCGAGCTGCTGGCCCCGGTCTCTTGGCGACCCACCATCCCCCAAGAAGGAGATCAAATCCTTGGGAATATGGTTGGATGACGATCTGTCCTTTCGGACTCATGCCAAGAAGACCGCAGGGGTCTGTTTTGGCTTGTTGAGATCAGCCCGTAAGGTGTTACCTCTGCTTCCTGCTCCATCAAGGAAGTTGTTGATTCGTGGCCTAATTCTATCCAGGCTCGATTATGGGAATGCGTTGTTCCTCGGTGCTCCGGAAGCTACCCTTAAAATCCTCCAACAGGTGCAAAATGCAGCTGCGCGAGTCCTTATGGATGTCCCCAGAAGGCAGTCTGCTGCTCCGGCCCTTAAAGCGCTTCACTGGCTCCCCATGAAGGAGCGGGTGAAATTTAAAGCGCTTTGTACGGCTCATAAAATTTTATATGGTAAAGGCCCTCCCATTCTTGCAAACATGGCCCGTCTCTACAAACCCTCGCGTCTGTTGCGCTCGGAGCAAAAACATCTGCTGCAGTCAGCGAGAGTAAGAAGAGCTCGGTCGGGGGGCAGGCGTTTCTCTGTGCAGGTAGCCTCCCTTTGGAACTCTCTGCCCCTTAAGATCCGCTCAGAATCCCAGATCCTACCATTTAGGAAGCTGCTTAAGACTCATTTGTTTCCTCGGTAGTGTTAGCTGAGTCTTCTTCGTTTCTGTGGTCTGTTGCGCCGGGATGCCCCTGGGTAAGCCGAGCGCATTATAAGTTTCATAATAATAATAATACTCCGATGTGACAAAATCCAGGAACTAAAAACCAATCAACCAAAATATCAGTAGGATAAACAACAGGGAGCCAATTGTGATTGCCGGCCACTGACTTTGTGATGGGGCGTTTTGGAGACACGTTTAAAAATTAGAAAGTACAAGATTATTATTATTGTAAATCTAGGAACTCACCCGGCTAGCCAAAATTTTTTGTCTATTTGGCTTCAATGCAAAAGGGGTGTCTGCCACGGTAACGGCAGAAAACCAAGTATCGCGTTATTATGACAACAGTATCTGATGTGTGGATAAACACATCTGCAAAGAAAGCAAGATTTACAGCGCATTTACAAAGATTGAATTTCAAAAGCGACAATACAACCCGGTAACAAAAGCGCATGGTAGTGAGAGAGATCCTACCTTAGTAATCGGCAGGTAGAGTGGAAACCGGGAGGAGCGAGGTCAATGTGGTACCCCATCCTCACGTCTGCCTGAAAATGAGATTGGTAGGTACCCAGGAGTTCATGCGGCTTACTGTTGAGAATTGGCCACATGATGTGGTTTGATCAGATCAACAGAGACAAACCTTATATCTCGGCATCTGGCAAGGGGCGTGAGAAGTACATTTCATGCACCTTCAACGGCCGGGACAGGTACAGGTGCTCCGTGAGATGACCCAAGCTCTTTCTTGTCCACAATCTTTTCTCGGACCAGATCCCCGATCTTCGGGATCCAGACAGTTTTTGCCGTAACAACCTTCGATTCTCCAGTGGTGGTGTGTTTTACTTGGACATTGCTTTAAACGTCCTAGAAATGATTACATTCCTGTAAAACAGCCAAACATTCATTGATGTCAAACGGTGTTCCTGCCGCCATTGTGCTGGCATTATTGAGGTCTGAGACCCACATCTTAATCCCAAACAAGGATTTTCCTTGTATATTACTCAAAGCCCTGTGGACCCCATATACATGATGGACCCGACTGCGATCAGAGACTAATTCCCTTGCTGTTAAAGACTGTTTTAATTCCTAATTATTATTTATTTATTTATATATTTATTGAAGTTTTGTATAGCGCTAGCTGGACCCGGGGGTATCAGAGTGCTTCACAGCAAATACAGATATGCAGCAGAGGAAAAAAACAACAAGCAGGAAATAGAGTCTGTGCGACAGTAACTTGAGCGGAATAAGGGACGGAGATCTGGAGTGAATCAACCAGCTCTGGGTTCAGATAGAAAGCGAACTTCCACTGTCAGGCATGGGGTTCTCCTTAGGCACCAGAGTGTTCAAGGAAGAGGGCTTTGAGTAGCGTTTGAATTGCGGGAAGGAGGCAGTCATTCTGATATGGGTGGGATGGAGTTCCAGATCCTGGGGGCATTCCCCGCAAAGGATTTATTTGAGGTTTTTCATTTCTGTGATTTCAGAGGGATGAGTAGAAGTGTGTCGGAGCTTCGGAGGTTCCTGGACTGACCCGCCCTTTTGAGTTTGGAAGCCAGGTATTCCGGTTTGCCTGTATGCAGGGCTTTATGAGTGAGGCAAGCTGTGCGGAAGTTGGCTCATTGGTCAATCGGGAGCCATTTCAGTTCTTTGAGTGCTGGGGAGATGTGATCCAATTTCTTTGTTCCTTTGACCATTCTTGCTGCTGCGTTGAGGGTGGAGGTGAGAGGTCCCAGGTGCGCCTTGGCAGTTCCAGTCAGCACTGCAATGCCATAGTCTATTCTGGAAAGCACAAGTGCCTGAGTGGCCTGTTTCAGGTCTTTGGGGGGGAGGAAGGGTTTCATTTTGTATAGAAGTTTCAGGTTCAGGAACGCGCTTTTGGCGGTTTTAGAGATGTGTTTGTTCATGTCCAGTTTGGAGTCGAGGGTGATTCCTAGGGATTTTGCGGAGTTTGTTGGTGTTAGAGAGACATTGAGAGCATTTAAGGCTTTGAGCCATTCCACTATTTGTGGGTTTTCAACTTTGTTCGAAATTAGGAGAACTTCCGTTTTTTCTTCATTCAGTTTCAGGTGGTTGGCTGTGAGCCACTGTTGGACCTCCATGAGTGTCGCATTTAGTCTGTGAATGTCTGCTATCGAGGTGGTTTTCAAATATAGTTGTGTGTCATCCGCGTAAAGGTGGAAGGGGATGTTGGAGTTTCTTAGAAGTGAGGTGAGGGGTTCCATGTAGATGTTGAAGAGTTGTGGAGAGAGTACTGACCCTTGAGGGACTCCTCTGCTGACGGGGAGGGGGTCAGATTCTAAGCTGTTGATCTTTATTTTTTGAGTGCGGTTGTTAAGAAAAGAGGAGAACCATTTTAAGACTGTCTTTTCGAAGCCCGCTCTCTCTCGGAGGGCATTAAGTAGGAGGGTATGATCCACAGTGTCCAACGCAGCCAAGAGGTCAAGGAGGATGAGAAGGCTGCATCGGTTGGAGTCGAGTGACATGTGCAGATCATCTAGGACATTTAGGGTTGCGGTTTCAGTACTGCAGCCCTTCCTGAACTCTGACTGGTGAGGGTCCAATAGATTAGAATTCTCAAGATATTGGGTTAATTTTGAAAGCACGCATCTTTCAAGAATTTTGGCTAGGAACGGAAGGTTCGAGCCCGGGTGAAGTTGTTCAGGTCAATGAGATCAAGGCCAGGTTTTTTTAGTAGTGGTGTGACTTGACCTAGTTTGAGGCAGTCGGGGATGAAGCCCTCGTTCAAGGAGCTGTTGATGATCTTGGCCCAGATAGGGGCTAGAGTGAGCTTCAAATCCTTTGTCAGTCTCGAGGGCAGTTGATCGAGGGAATGAGATGAGGGTGTAGCGGCAGCTATAAGATTCCTTATCAATTCTTCCTTAATCGGCTGGAAGGATGACCAGCGGATAGACGTGGTTACAGGGCGTTGTGGTTGGGTGTAGGACTCGTGCTGAATGAGCGATCAATTTTGGCGATTTTTTCTTTGAAAAAACTTGCAAAGATTTCGCACAGGGTCTTGGATGCTACTAGGTTGGTTGCCTTAGGGATGGAAGTTTGGTTCCTGATGATGTCGAAGAGTTCTTTGGGGCGGTTTGTGGCATTGTCTAGGGCGGAGCAGAAGAAGGATGACTTTTTGGTTTTGATGTGGGTATAATAGTTTTTGCGAGCTGTCTTGAGTTGGTCCCGATGGAGGGCGGTGGGGTTGGTCCTCCAGGTTCTTTCCAAGGATCTTAGATGTCTTCTTTCCTCATTAATGTCAGTCGAGAACCAAGACCTGGAGGGGATGCTTCTGGGTTTTTTTAGTTTCAGAGGTGCCAGCTGATCCAGGGCGAGCTCCAGGTTGGAATGATAGAGTGAGGTGAGATCCGAGGTTGAGAGGGACTCCGTCGTGTTCGGGAGGAGTGAGCTGAGACCTTCTTCTAGCTTGTCTCGGGGGATTCTGGAAGTGTTCCTGACCCACTTAGGGGGGGCTTGGGTGGGTGGGAGGGATAGGGCCGGCTGAATAATATGAAAGAGAATGATGTGGTGGTTTGACCAGTCCACCGGGATGATGTGATCAATCGAGATTGCATTTTTGTTCACAATGATGGCATCCAGGGTCGCTCCTCTGTAGTGCGTTTCCTATGAGCAGTGTTGGATCAGATCGTTGGCTTGCAGAAGGGTGTTGAGAGATTGAATCAGCGGGTTATTGGATTTGTTCCATCTGAGGTTGAGGTCACCTAGAATTAAACTGTCGTCGCTGTTAAGTGCTGATTGGGTGATGAGATCCGACAGCTGAGTTCTAAATTCGTTGGAGTTGCCTGGGGGATGGTATAGGAGATGGCATTGACGTGAGCTCTGACAGTGCGATTTGATGTTGACCGATAGGCATTCAAAGGAACTGTACAGGCCAGAGGGAGCTTCGGAGATGGAGAGGTAATTTTTGTGGATAATTGCTATGCCCCCACCTTTGTGTAGGGGCCTGTCTTTGCGGATGATTGAGAAACCGGGTGGGACCAGCATGTCCAGAATGGGGAAAGATAGGGTGTTTAACCATGTTTCCGTGATGAAGGCTACATCCAGGTCATGGGAGAGGATGGCTTCGGCTATTTCCGTTGCATGTTTGACTGCGGACCGGCTGTTGATAAGCATACAGTTCATGGGGGGGTCTTCTTTCGCTTTTATCTTGTCAGGCTTGGCTCTGGGTATGGAGGAAAGAGACGGTGGAGGTCTAGTGGCTCTACGGGGGAGGTCTCTACCCACTCCGGTGATGACTTGTATCGAAGAGGTGAGAGTCGAGTTCGTGAGTGGGGCCTGGGCTGACTGGTTCGGGGGGAGTTCGTACGAGGCGACAAGTGCGCTCACTTCCTGGGGGAGAGGGAGTTTATAATTCTTGTGGGATTGATTGTTCGTGGTTCCATCAGGCCCTTAGTGTGAGGAGGCAGGGAACCTGGGTGTGGATGAGCCCGGATGGTGTTGGGATAGTCATTCCTGGGGGGAGGAGGAGGGATGTGGAGTGTTGGGGACGGAGGGGAGGGCAGCTGGAGATTCTCTAGGGGGAAACATCCTTTACAACGCAACTTTTACCACGCAGTGCCTTTACGACGCAACTTTTACAACGCAAACCATTACAACGCATTGCGCTGGGGGGGCGCTCTAGGGTAGGGAATAAGTTTAATTTACTGTCCAACACCTTCCCTAGTGTCCACGGGGACAGGAGTTGGAATAGTAAATTAAACTATTCACTATCCAGCACCCCAAAGCGCTATGCGTTGTAAAGGTATGCGATGTAAAAACCGCGTTGTAAAGGCATGCGATGTAAAAGTATACGCTGTAACGTCATACATCCTTCCCTAGGGCAGATAGGGTTTCCATCAGACCTAGGATCAGGATCTCGATCTGCACCTCAATAAGGTCGAGGCGATATAACATCTTGGGTGAGGGGGGGAGGAGGGGAGGATCTCTGTGGGGGGGAGGATCTCTAAGGGGAAGGGGCTGAGAGCTGGTTGTGGTTTGGGAACTGGGCGGAGTGGGGGTGGGGGTCCTTTGGGGATGAGTGGGGGGCTGAATACTGGAAGTTAGGGAGTCATAGGGGGAGGACGGGGGAGGGGGAAAGCGGGAGCTGGGGAGGGAGAGGACGTAGGTTTGGCAGAGTGGAAGAGCAAGGAAGGTTGGAGAAACTGGGGTGGATCTCTAAGGGCGGAGGATTGGTAGCTAGGGGTGCTTTGGGAGCTGGGGAGAAGGGGTTGGAGGTCCTTTGGGGATGAGAGGATGGCTGAATATTGGGAGGTTGGGAGTGAGGGATGGAGGACGGGAGTTGTGAAATAGGGGGGGCTAGGGCTGATGGTGACGTCTGATTGGTGGAGTGACTAAGTAGAGTAGTGAGGGGATGTCGGGGTGGCGGGGACATGCTCTGTGGACTGGGAGTTTGTGCAGAGCTAATAGGTGGGGAGGGGGTGGTTTTGTGGGAGTAATGGATAGTAGCCATCTTAAGTGTGGGGAAGAGAGAGTCGAAGAACTCTAGGTTCACCTCTTTCGCCTGAATTAGAATGGTGCCATTCTCATAGATGGTGATGGAGATGTCTCGGGTCAAAGACTGTTGGGTCAGAGGGGCGATAGTTAGTTTGCAATTATGTTCGGTGAAGGTGGTTTTGGAGACGGGGAGGGATGAGTAAAAGATGGTTGCCCAGACGTCAGGTCTGTTGATGTGGAAAATGAGGTCCATTTTCCTCTGTCCTCTGGTTGTGCAGTGGTAAGTGTCAACAACTAGCGTTTCGGGGTGTAGCCTAATTATATTCTGTTTGAAGCATTTTTTTGCTTTGAAGGAGAGGCTGCGTGGGAATGTTATAGCGAAGGTGTTCTGCCCTTGAGGGGAAAGGTGATTAGAGGAGGGGCAGAGATGCGTGTCTGGTTGTGCGGTCGGTGGCATCTTAGCTGGGCTGAGGGGGAGGCGAGACCTCCGGGGTAGGATCGGTGTAGAGGTAGAAGCAGGGTAGAGGTAGCTTTGGGACAGTACAGAGACAAGAAGCGCAGGGTCAAACCCAAACTTCTCATTGCTTATTTGTATGCTCAAGAGCTAAACGCTGAAACCTGATCAGAAGGTAGTGTGTCAACTGTGTATGTCTCCCCATAATAAAAAAACCTGGCTTGGACCCTTCCTCACCCTCCAACTTCAGGCCCATCTCCCTCCTCCCTTACTTGGGGAAGATTGTGGAAAGCCATGTTACCTCCTGCCTGTCCTCACACATCGAGAAGCATGGCCTCTTGGCCTCCCACCAGGCGGGTTTCCGCCCGGGTCACTCTACCGAGACTGTTATCACTGCAGTCTTGGATGAGCTTAAAGGAAGTGTCGATTCCAATCTCCCCCAGGCGTTGGTGCTCCTCGACTTGTCGGCTGCGTTTGACACGGTTGACCATGCCATTCTTCTCGACCGTGTCAGCGCAGCCGGCATCAGGGGGGTAGCACTCTCCTGGCTGAAGTCCTTTCTCCAGGATAGGTTCCAGGCAGTCCAGCTTGCCGGCTTCTCCGCCCCTCCCCGTTCTCTGGTGTGTGGGGTCCCCCAAGGTTCCTCCCTTTCTCCTCTACTCTTCAATCTCTATATCTACCCTCTTATTTTCTCTCTCCGCGAGCTGGGGGTCTCCGTGTATAACTACGCCGACGACCTCCAGCTCATCTTTGATCTCTCTACCTCTGACTCCTCCTCTTTTTTCAGTTCCACCTTAGCTTTTATCTCGGACTGGATGATCACGAACCACCTTAAATTAAACCCCGACAAGACGGAGCTTGTCCTCACCGGTGGTCCCTCTAATCCCTAGTCCCCTACTTACTGGCCCCTTTCTCTTGGCACCCCCCCTCTTCCAGTCCCCTCTGTTCGCACTTTAGGCATCAAGGTCAGCAATGACCTTTCCATGCATTCCCAAGTCAGCTCTGTAATCTCAACCTGTTTTCTTTCCCTCCGTCTTATCCGCAAAATTTCCTGCTTCTTTTCCACCGACGCCCTCAAATCCATCATCACAGCCCTCATTACTTCTCGTCTTGATTACGGGAACGTTCTCTATTCTGGCATCCCTGCCTTTGAAATGCGCCGGCTTCAGGCCATCCAAAATCAGGCCGCCCGGCTCATTTTTCATCTCCCTAAATTTTCCCACATTACGCCTGTTCTTAAGTCCCTTCACTGGCTTCCTGTACGCTTTCGTTCTTCCTTCAAACTAGCTTGTCTTGTCTTCTTAGCTTATACTCATTCTGCCCCGCTTTTTATTGTTTCTCTGATCACTCCCTATACCCCTTCTCGGACTCTTCGTTCATCTTCTCAACTTCTCCTTCAAGTTCCCCGCTTCCATAAAGCCCGCATCGGCGGCACTCGCTTCTCGGTCCTGGCCCCCCAGTACTGAAATAGCCTTCCATTATCTATCCGATCGATCCCCACCTACCCTGCTTTCCGAAAAGCACTAAAAACTTTTCTTTTTCTCCAGGCCTTCCCCGGTTAGTCCCTTTTGGTCCGCAGTGCAGAATCCGTTTTCCCTCCCCAGCGCCAGGAAGCCGCTCGGCCACAGTGCGCTTAATTAAGTTTCTTTTTCATTCATTTCATTCATTCATTTCATTCATTCAGATACAACCTTGCAGATCCTTTATATCAGTTTGGACATCAGCCAATCACTGTGGCCATACCCACAGGAATTGAAAGCATGAATCCACTGCCACCAAGATGTACTTGTAAGCCCAGTCTGATGATAGAGGGCCACAATGAAATCAAAAGTGCTATCTGGGGTGGACATGCCTTGGTGGATCCCTTCATCTGCTGACAGATGTCACATTTCAGGACAAAGTCCTTGGTCTGTTTGTAAAGACGCTGCCACCAATAGCGTTGTTGCAAAAGTGTAATCGTAGCAGCCACACTTGCGTGTGTTGAAGCCAGACTCTCATTTGCAGCCAGAATAAATGCCATTCTGTGATCACTGCTTGGTATTACTCTGTCCCCCACTCATGGAATCTGAGCATATGGTGTGTTTTGTGCATCTAGCTTATAGGAGTACTTGAGTGGAAATCCTTTGAGCAGATGTGGGTTATTGAGTGCACCATTGATGGCCACCATGTTGTCACTGTCAATCCTCATACTAGAATGAGTGATTGCAGCAATCGCGGCAGTGTGAACTTTCGCCTTTGTGGCTTCAACAACCAGTGAATTCCCTGCAACATGAACGCCAACATGTTGATAACTCAATGTATGAAAAACCTGAGCCTGTGGCAAGCATTCTTTCAACTTTGCCATCGGTTTCAGAAGCAACTTGTGCTTCTCTATGCAGCCTTTCAAGTCCCTGAATCCATTCTGGCTCCAATAATGAAGATACTCATTATATACCTGAACAAAATAATACGAATCACACACTATAAGGGTGGGTAATCTAGCATTCGTATTCTGTAGTGACAGTCCAAGAGCTTTAAGTTCTGTCAGCTGTGCTGTGCAATCACCTAGTGACTTGCTGTAGGCTTCTCAGGATGGAAGGTTCCATCGTGCATAAAGCCTTTTACAACTGCGCATGCGGCTGAATATTGGTGTTTGGTCCTACAGCAGGCTGAGCAGAAGCATCAGTATAAATGATATTGTCATAGCGATCTAAAGGCATGATTTCATTAGGCAGAGAATATACTTGCTCGTACTGGAGAATAGCTTGTGTCTGGAATGTAGGGCCAAATCTGTGGTCTACATCTGTAGCAGTGAGGACGATCTCCCATTGTATCCATCTTGGATGTAGAGCTTTAGCATTTGGAAAACTCCAAGGTCGGTACCGGGGTCATGACAATAATAAGTCAAGTCAAGCTCTCTCACTACAGCAGTCTATACTGCTGTCAGTATTTTTTCAGTGGGTGCAAAACGCATTTCTACATTGGAATAGAGATGCGATTTATATGCAACTGGTACTGTGTCACCTTCATTGAACGTGACATGTGTATTCTGATGCACCTGCTACTACACAGATCACCAGGTTTGTTGTTTTTATACAAGTGTCCACATTTTTTGAAGCTATCATGTCAGCTTGAGAAGAACGTAAGATTCATGTGTGTTCTTCTGTCCACTGTGTGCTTGAAAAGTCTGAATGAATAAGGTCATAGAATGGTATTATCCATTCTGCATAATCAGGAATGTATGTTCTGCCAAAATGTAGAAACCCTAATAGGGATTGTAATCTTTTCAGAGTTGTCGGCGGTTGGAGCAATGCACATTTTTGTCAAAAATGCATTGCCAGGCTCTTGCCCTCACTTGACCTCTCATATCCCAGAAACAGGGCACTGAGGTCGGCAATTTTTGAATTTATGAACTTGAATCTATAGCCCATATGAACAAACCCCAAGATTATGCGGGCAACTCTGATCAAGTGTTCCATCAGGCCACCATCCGTTAAGTATATGTCATCAACATATAACAATGCCTGGTCATCAAAGTTTTTAATTAGTTCTGTGACTCTGACTGAAAACGGCCCAGGGCTATTCTTATACCCCTGAGGTAGATGGCAAATTGTTTTTGAGAACCTAGCACCGTGAAGGATGTCAAATATCTGCTCCCAAGTGCTACATTTTGGCAGAAAGATCCATTTGAGATGTCTAATGCTGTTTTGTATTTCTTCCAGGTGTTGTTATTAATAAGTGCAGCACAATGTGCATTTTGTAATGTAAATGTTGGACAGGCCCCACGAAGGGCTCGCTCCCTCCCCGCATGACAGGGCCCAGACACCGGCTCTCCGGGGGCTACCCGCAGAAGCACCCCGCAACCCGTCCCCTCCGGGACGCCTGCTCCCGGATATCTCTGTGTCACGGGCCCGGGCCCCCGTCAGCCCCATCGCCCGGCCCAGCCGCCATCTTGGACACTGCACCACGCGGCCGCGTGGCCTCAGCTCGACCCCAACCCTGGGCCCGGCCAGGCCCCGCCATCCCGGCACCACCATCCATCCAGGAGGCGAACGGACCACTTGGCAGGCTAATGGGAGAAAGAAGTGTCGATGGCTCTCCCCCGCCAGGTGCCGATCGCCCCCAGCCTCCCCGGGTGCTGGCTCCACCCCCCTGCTGGGTGTCTGGACTCCATCATCCCGGACCTCCCGACCTCCCAGTGCGAGGGTCCGGACATCAAAGGGCGCCAGACCTATAACCGAGGAGCCCCAGAGCAGGAAGGCAGTTGTATCCTGGAGTCGAGAGACACCGAGAAGAACTCATCCTTGACGGACTGCTGGCGCTGCCGCAGCCCTGCCTTGTGAACTATCGTCCTGCCTGCTGGCGCTGCCGCGGCCTTCTGCAACCTTCATCCTCGTGGGACCTGCTGGCGCTGCCGCGGCCCGTTGTAACTTCCATCCTCGTTGGGACCTGCTGGCGCTGCCGCGGCCCGTTGCCACCTACGATCTCTTCGGGACCTGCTGGCGCTGCCGCGGTCCGACCCGTCCGACCACCGAGCTCGAGGATTGTGAGCTACCGCCGTTTCACCTCAGTACCCGTAGGTACCAAGACTGTCCCGCTACCCCCTTTCCCTACTAGAGACTAGAATTGAGAGGATCATCGGGTCCTGATCTCCTTGTATCGTACTACCTTACTTCAAGAACTGCCTATAAAAGGTGTTAATCTGATCTTCGTGTGGTGTCCATCTGTGGGGGGGAAGTTACTTGTCTGTACGATCGCTGGAGACGGACCTCACCGGAGGCCTCTCCCCTTGTGCTCGGCCGACCCTCCAGGTCCCCGTCTAACATTGGTGGCCAGCGGCGCGATCCGAACCAACGCGTAACCGTACAGAGAGTAACTCACCCTACGACTAATCCACAATGACGACCAGAGAGAGCGGATCTGCAGAGAAATTCCAGATGGAAAAACTGGAAGAGTACAACCACCGAGAGCTAAAACAATTTTGCATAGAACTAGGCATTGCCACCACCGGTCTGAGCACGAAAGAGGACTTCAAACACGCCCTAGAATCCTGGGCAGAGACAAATATCGCCGAACCCCGGGACCCCGAAGCCCCGGAGACAAACACCACTCTGACGGAAGAAAGGAGAACGGATCTCTCCCGGGAAGAGATCCGAGAACGAGAGAAAAATAGACTACACGAGTTAGAGTTGGCACGGCTCAAATTAGACGGAGAATTGAAACTGGCAGAACAAAAGATGAACTTAGAACACTTACGGCTCCAAGAAGAGCGAGAGGAAAAGCAGAGACAGAGAGAACTCGAAGAAAAAAGACTGGCATACGAACACGAGTGCAAGCTAGCGGAGATAGAAATGCGCAAACAGAACAAAGACCTAGGGGTGCCCGAGCAACCGCGCCCCCCAGGTACTACCGAACAGAAGGTCCACATCCCCAAGGACGTGGTCCGTGAATACTATCGGAACGACGACATACAGCAGTGGTTCAAGGCCTACGAGATCGCCATGACTGCCCACCGGATCGCTCGAAGTGACTGTGGAGCCGGTCTATGGGGGAGATTCGTCAATGAAGGCCGGGATGCCCTGCTGCAGCTTCCGGACCATCAAATGACGTCCTATGACCACATGAAGGCCGCCCTCCTCAGTCGATATGGGCTGACGCCCGAGATGTACCGCCAGAGGTTCCGCAACTGCACCCGGATCCCGGGTACAACCTGGATAGAATATGTGAACTATTTCAGCCGAGCCTTCGAGGGATGGATCAAGGGTAGCAACGTAACAACCTACGAACAGCTCTTCAACCTCATTGTGTGGGAGCACCTCTCCAACAACTGCTTCGTCGAGCTCAGGCAGCACCTCCTCGACAGTAAATTGACTGACCCACGGCAGCTCGCCGCCGAGGCTGACCGATGGGAGAGCACCCGAGTGACCCGGAGTGGGCCAAACGAGCAGAACAGAACCAACCACGGTCATCATCGTCCCCGAGGAGGAGGAGGAGGACAGGGCCGGGGCAGAGACGCCGTCCCGGCCGCACCCGCCAACAACACCCCGCCCCCGGCCTGCTGGGGCAACCCCCCGATGCGCCCGGGGTTCCGAGCCAACGTTACGTGTCATCGATGCCAGCGAGTCGGCCACTATGCCAGTGACCCGACCTGCCCAAAGAACCAGACCCCCGGACCCCGCCAGGTGGCTGCCGCCGCCCTAGGAGAAGAGCAAGTCTCCGAAGAGCCTGAAGAGTATGAGCAGGAGCAGCCCGAGTGGGAACCTGCCGCCATGACCCTGGCCTGCCTAGGGGGAAGAGACCTGATCCCGCGGGCTCCCCTACCAGCCAACACCAGGAAATACAGCCAGTGGGTGAACATAAATGGGCGTAAGGCCGAAGCCCTGCGTGACACAGGGGCCAGTGTGACGGCTGTCCGTTGTCACCTGGTGACCCCAGAACAAATTCTGCCAAACGTTCTTTGCCCCGTCCGATCGGCCGACAATTCGGAGAGCCTGTGTCGGATGGCCTGCGTCCCCTTCGAATGGGGAGGAGTCTCCGGTATGTTAAAAGTGACTGTCCGCGACGATGCCCCCGTGGACTGCCTCCTGGGGAACGATCTCGAGAGTTCCCCGTGGGCAGCCGTTGAAAGAAGAGAGCACCTGGGGATGTTAGGCCTCCCGGGCTGGGCGTGCGTAACAACCCAGTCCATGACCGCCGACACCCTCCCTAGATCTGAAGAACCCGAATGGCCAGCACCTCCTCCCCCGATCACTCCAGAGGGAGACTCCATCCCTACCGACAACCCGGAAAAAACCCACGAAGAGCCCGCTCAGCCCCAAGACCTTCCGGACCTGGCTCAGTGGCATCAGGAAGGGGGGCCCACCCAAGAACAATTCCGGCAAGAGCAAAAGACATGTCCCTCCCTCGAGGGACTGCGACAGCAAGCGCTCGCCCAGGGCGCAGGAGACACCGCAGGGGCCCACTGGATCTATTGGGACAATGACCTACTGTACAGCAAACAAAGAATAGCGGAGCTGGGGGCCAGTCGAGTGCTGGTGGTGCCCCTCCGTTTCAGAGACTTCCTTCTGAACTTGGCCCATGATGTCCCTCTGGCTGGACACTTGGGGCAAGACAAAACATACAACCGCCTGGTGACTCACTTTTACTGGCCAAAAATGAGAAATGACGTCTCCACCCACTGCCGGTCCTGCCCGACCTGCCAGGCCAGCGGGAAGAGCGGCCGCAAACTCAAGGCACCTCTGCAACCCTTCCCCGTTGTGACCACCCCGTTCGAAAGGGTGGGAATAGACATTGTGGGGCCCCTGGACCCCCGAACAGCACAGGGACATCGATTCATCCTGGTCCTGGTGGACCACGCCACCCGCTATCCTGAGGCGGTTCCCCTTCGAACTGTAACAGCACCAGTGGTAGGTCGAGCCTTAATGGGGATCTTCTCTCGAGTGGGCTTCCCCAGGGAAGTCGTCAGCGACAGGGGCACAAACTTTATTTCAAAATATATGAAATCCCTATGGCAACAGTGCGGAGTCACCTACCAATTCACAACCCCCTATCACCCGCAAGGAAACTGACTGGTCGAGCGATTCAACCGCACTCTCAAGGGGATGATCATGGGGCTGGAAGAACCCCTACGCCGCCAGTGGGACGTGCTACTACCGTGCCTCCTCTTTGCCTACCGAGAAGTCCCCCAGAAGTCCCTTGGCTTCAGCCCTTTCGAACTCCTGTACGGACACCCTGTTCGCGGGCCTCTCAGCCTAGTTAAAGAAGAGTGGGAAATGGCCCCCCTGAAGACCCCTCCAGATGTCTACAAGTACCTCCTGACCCTCCGTAATCAGACCCGGCGATTCAGAGAGCTCGCCAAAGCCAATCTTGAAGCCAGTCAGGAGGACATGAAGAAGTGGTACGATCAACATGCCTCCTCCATCGAATTCGAGCCTGGCCAGCAGGTATGGGTGATGTCCCCCATCGAACCTTGTGCCTTACAGGACAAATGGACGGGGCCCTTCAAGGTGATCGAGCGTAAGAGGCCCGTCACCTACCTCATCGACATGGAATCCCCCCGGAACCCCCTCCGGGTCCTCCACGCCAACAGACTCAAACCCCACTTCGTGCGCTCGGAGCTCAGCCTGCTGATGGCTACAGACAGTGGGGCGGAAGAGGACTCCGAGCCCCCCCCTGACCTACTGGGGGCCGGGGAAAAAGATGGTTCAGTGGACGGGGTCCAACTCTCCGAGGCTCTGACCCCGGAGCAGCGCCGAGACTGTCGGGCCCTCCTGCTGCAATTTGCAAACCTATTCTCCCTCACACCCGGGGTCACCCCCTGGTGTCTGCACGACGTGGACACTGGCGACAGTCCTCCTATCCGACACCGGCCGTACCGAGTACCAGATCGGGTACGCACCTGCATCCAAGACGAAGTCTCCAAGATGCTCGCACTCGGAGTCACCTCGGATAGCCCCTGGGCCAGCCCGGTTGTACTGGTCCCCAAAGCTGCGGCCCCGGGCACCACACCCGAGCTCCGGTTCTGCTTCGACTATCGGGGTCTGAACGCTGTCACCCGAACCGACGCTCACCCCATCCCCCGAGCCGACGAACTAGTGGACCGCATGGGGGCGGCCCGCTACCTAAGCATCTTCGACCTGATGGCGGGCTACTGGCAGATCGGCCTCACCCCCAGGGCACAAGAACGATCCGCTTTCTCCACCCCGGATGGACACTACCATTTCAGAGTGATGCCATTCGGCATGAAAAACGCTCCAGCCACGTTTCAACGACTTGTGAACCAGGTATTGGCGGGCCTCGAAGAGTTCAGCGCCGCATACCTGGACGACATCGCGGTGTATAGCCGCCACTGGTCAGACCACCTCCGCCACCTCCGAGGGGTCCTGCAGGCCCTCCAACGGGCCGGCCTCACAATCAAGGCCAGCAAGTGCCAAATCGGCCAGGGGTCCGTGACCTACCTCGGACACCAAGTGGGGAGCGGTCTGGTGGCCCCCCTCCAGCTCAAGATCGCTGCCATCCAGTCCTGGAGCCCCCCCGTAACCCAAACCGAGGTCCGAGCCTTCTTGGGGCTCACCGGATACTATCGGCGGTTCGTAAAGGACTATGGCAGCATTGTGGGGCCCCTCACGGAACTCACATCCAAGACCAACCCAAAAACAGTCAACTGGACTCCCGACTGTCAAGCGGCCTTCGAGAAGCTGAAGGCCGCCATGTGCACCGCTCCTGTGCTCCAGGCCCCCGACTACAGCCGTGAGTTCATCGTCCAGACTGATGCCTCAGACCATGGCATCGGGGCCGTCCTCTCCCAACTGAACCCCGAGGGAGTCGACCAACCAGTGGCCTTCATCAGCAGACGCCTCCTGGCCCGAGAACAGCGCTGGAGCACCATTGAGCGAGAGGCCTTCGCAGTAGTATGGGCCCTCAAGAAGCTCCGGCCTTACCTCTTCGGTACCCACTTCCGGGTACAAACAGATCATCGGCCCCTGCAATGGCTAATGCAAATGCGGGGGGAGAACCCCAAACTATTGCGATGGTCCATCTCCCTGCAGGGGATGGACTTCACTGTGGAGCATCGCCCTGGCCCAGACCATGCCAACGCGGATGGCCTGTCCCGCTTTTTCCGCCTCGACGAGGAGAGTCCCCAAGAGGATGGGTGACTCTCCCCACCTTCAGCTGGGGGGGACGCATGTTGGACAGGCCCCACGAAGGGCTCGCTCCCTCCCCGCATGACAGGGCCCAGACACCGGCTCTCCGGGGGCTACCCGCAGAAGCACCCCGCAACCCGTCCCCTCCGGGACGCCTGCTCCCGGATATCTCTGTGTCACGGGTCCGGGCCCCCGTCAGCCCCATCGCCCGGCCCAGCCGCCATCTTGGACACTGCACCACGCGGCCGCGTGGCCTCAGCTCGACCCCAACCCTGGGCCCGGCCAGGCCCCGCCATCCCGGCACCACCATCCATCCAGGAGGTGAACGGACCACTTGGCAGGCTAATGGGAGAAAGAAGTGTCGATGGCTCTCCCCCGCCAGGTGCCGATCGCCCCCAGCCTCCCCGGGTGCTGGCTCCACCCCCCTGCTGGGTGTCTGGACTCCATCATCCCGGACCTCCCGACCTCCCAGTGCGAGGGTCCGGACATCAAAGGGCGCCAGACCTATAACCGAGGAGCCCCAGAGCAGGAAGGCAGTTGTATCCTGGAGTCGAGAGACACCGAGAAGAACTCATCCTTGACGCACTGCTGGCGCTGCCGCAGCCCTGCCTTGTGAACTATCGTCCTGCCTGCTGGTGCTGCCGCGGCCTTCTGCAACCTTCATCCTCGTGGGACCTGCTGGCGCTGCCGCGGCCCGTTGTAACTTCCATCCTCGTTGGGACCTGCTGGCGCTGCCGCGGCCCGCTGCCACCTACGATCTCTTCGGGACCTGCTGGCGCTGCCGCCGTCCGACCCATCCGACCACCGAGCTCGAGGATTGTGAGCTACCGCCGTTTCACCTCAGTACCCGTAGGTACCAAGACTGTCCCGCTACCCCCTTTCCCTACTAGAGACTAGAATTGAGAGGATCATCGGGTCCTGATCTCCTTGTATCGTACTACCTTACTTCAAGAACTGCCTATAAAAGGTGTTAATCTGATCTTCGTGTGGTGTCCATCTGTGGGGGGGAAGTTACTTGTCTGTACGATCGCTGGAGACGGCCCTCACCGGAGGCCTCTCCCCTTGTGCTCGGCCGACCCTCCAGGTCCCCGTCTAACAGTAAATGTGTGAGTAGCAATATCGAAATGTCTGTAATCTTACACTAGACAATATGATTGATCTGGTTTCATTACTGTAAACAGAGTATTATTTATTCAGAGGTGCAACCTTCAAACATACCTTGATATTCAAGTTGTTTTAGGATTTCCCTAACTTGTTGTTTTGCTTCATTTTTTATTGCGTATTGTCCTTGAGGTTGTTGGGTTGTGCTTAATGGTTTATCATGATAAGGTGAACCGACATCCCACCATACATGTCTGTGGTATAATGCAGCAGCCAGCGCTAAAGCCCACTCCCTGGCGTATGAGTGTTTGAATGGTTCTGGAACGAGGTCACAGAAGGCTAGTAAAGTCGCTGTTTTCCCCTTTGGGCAATCCATTACAAAGTCAGGTTGCCAATCTTTAACGGCCAGTAAAATGTCATAACCTTGAGTGAGTTAATCCCAAAAGAGGACGGGCCTCATTTATGAGGCCCCTTGCGCCATCAGAACTTCACTTTTTGTGACGTTCTCTGGTGCAGAAGCCTACGTGATATTTATCAGGCAGCACTAAGCCACTTTTTTTGACTTAATGCTGCCTGATAAATATCAGGCCCTTTAACGCAGGGCTCTGCGTTAAGGGGGCACACAATGGGTGTTGCTGGGGGTGTTCCCAGCAACATCCATGGCCTTTTGACAATGCCCCAGATTTACGAGAAATCGTAAATCTGAGGCAGTGCCAAAAGCTTACGCCTCCCCAGGGGAGGAGTAAAGGAGGTGCAACAGGGAGAAATATCTTTATTTCTTCTCGTTTTTCCTTTTTCTATGTGTGCTGCATTCTGCAGCACACGTACAAAGAGGAAAAGCCTCTTGTGATTATTTTTGTACAGAAAGGTTTCCCTTCCTGTACAAAAATAATCATCCCCGCAATGCAGGAACCCTTGCACCATTGTGCAAAGGTGCCTGTGGTGACGCACAGCAGTCCATTGTGCTCTGGCGCAGGGAAAAAGGACAGGAATGCGCCGTATCTTATAGATACGGTGCATTCCTGCCTTTTTCTTTTGCCGTAGGGCAGTGCAGCAGGAAGGCCTGCTGTGCTTCCCTATGGCAAAACCTCATAAATGAGGCCCGGCATTTATAAATCTGGACATGTCCCCTTCCACCCATAGTTGGACTTTGTATAAACGATGTGGCACGCTTACCCTGGTATCCAGTGTTCGCACCATGATATACTTACACAGCGCTACTCACACCAGAAAATCCATCAGGTTCTGGTGAACTATTGCGACTTCTGCTGTGCTGTCCAGCATCATCAATGCTCGTTCCCCATTCAGAAGCAGGGTCCTCAAAGTCCGTGGCATGCCTGGCCTTTAGTCTGGCTATCTTCTTCTTTTTAAATTGAGGTTTTAATATGGTAGGCTTGCCTTCCTGTTTAATTATGTAGTCAGATGAGCGTTGCGGCTCCTACCTCAGTTTCACATTCTCTTCTGATCTCCTCTCTGACCATCCTCCTCTCTCCGACCATTTATCGAATGAACCCTGGAACATGTATCAGTATATTGATACTTATCAGGTGGTTTAACATTATCATGGTTATCTCATTTGAAAAGTTTTTAGGTAGATTTATGTATAGGAGACCCACCCCGTGATTTTGTTTTTGCCTTGTTTTTCTTATTGTCCCACTTCTTTTTCGATGAAGAGTCGGTGCCTGCTTAGAGTTATCCTTTTCAGAATTACTCTTCAATTGTGCTTATCCTGGTCTGGCTCCCAAATTATCTCTACCCAGCGTAGCATAGGTTTCTTTGATAACTTTAGGTAAATTGTGCTCCTGCTAGGGAGCAGTAAAATCTTTTAGGTGTTGGCGTACAGCAAACGCTGCTGCTTCCCCCTTAATTTTACTCAATATTATGGCGGATACTGCAGCATCAGTTTCATCCGTCAGTCCAGGGCAGAGGAAGGCATGGGCGGAGCTGTGTGGAGCTCTGTGAAGTAACCCAGAAACTCTGCTGTGCCATGTGGAAGTCTGCAAGCTGTGGAGTACATTAGGTCACGCCATTCGCTCTGATATTTTGGTGTTGGATGTTTGTCCCACACTAGAAAATCAATGTGAGTGGTCCCATGCACAACTAAAGAGGGCTTCTCTCTGCCACTTAAGTATTCTACTTGAGCGGCAGTTTCTTCAATGTGAACGGAAAGTAGCAGTAGCGGCCATCCGCAACCGTCCGCGTTGAGAATTCTCTCCAGGAGGTGGTCCAGGAGATGGTGTGGAGTAAGATTTTCAGAACTCTGTGCTCTACGTGGAGTGGGGCCTGTCATTTGGGCCTGTTTTAATTCCTCCGGTAGAACCACCAATGAATGGGGGTACCATGTGCTCTGGTATATTCTGCAGCAAAGATTTTACCCAAGTGGCACAATCTTCTACCAGGAGAGCTATCCCCATTGGCAACCAAGTTTCTAGTATTCTGTGTTTTTCCTGTGGGCCCTTATGAGGGAATACTGCTTCAAGCAGGTTCACTTTTAGTGCGATCCAAAATGGAATTTCTTCCCTTTTGCTGTGAACATTTCCCATTACAGCATTCAGTGTTTGAGGGCTAATATCTGGTGTAGCTAATTGTGGTGCTACCGCTTGCACAGTCGTGCAGGAGCAAGTGTTAATGTTCTCATCATAAATTGTGTAAGACTTCTGCATTGTTACTAGATTACTATAAAATCCCTGCAGCTGGCATGTAGTCAAACAATCAATACTGGGATGCGGTGTGTATCTGGCTAGGTCTGGCCATGTTGCCCCCTTGGTACTGAGTGGGCCCAGTCTCACATCTTGTATGCTGTGGGCAAGGGTGCCTGTAAACCAATTAGCATGTTCTTGGTAGGTTTGAGGGATTTCTATCTCCTCATAAGGAGTGTATTCCTCTGGCATTTTGCCTACTTCAAATTAGTGAAATAACTGTGTAGCATCATCTCCAGCTGGGAATTTAAACCAGGAGTGAATACTTCTGTTCTAAATGCCTTGTGGGCCTCAACCACAAAGGTAACATCTCCACCTTCTAGTGTGAGGCCATGTTGTAGTAGTTTTTGAGTGACTGCATGTCTGCAGTTCCTTGGAGATGTTTTGTGCCATGTTATGTTATGTAAAAAATGAATTACAGAGTTCTGCTAACACAGTGGGAACAATATCCTTTCAAGCTTGAATTTACCACAGCCAATACATAGGGTATACCTACTCAGCTGAGGAGGATATTCCCTACCACCATGGATGTTTACAGTTTAAAATCTGTGTAGGGATCTCTGAGGAAGCATGATTGAACTGCTTAGTTGATTCATACAAAATAAGAAACCAACATTGGAGGCACCTTGTCTTTAGTCCCCATGAGTCAACAGTTAAGGGATGCTTTGACTGTAAAACCGAGTACGCCGTGTATATCCTGACATGCACCTGACGCCTTAGATATGTGGGCAGCACCAAGCTACAGGTGCATGTCAGGATACTCCAGCATCTACGAGCCATAGTTAATAATGACCCGGCGAATTTTCCATATTGATTCATTCGCTCCCCTATCGCAATATTGTATTTTATGTATGACACCCGATATATGTAAATTTCTCTTGTTTTCTTCAATAAAACCCTTAAAAAATGTTTACAAGAAATAATGACCCGGCGTACCCGGTGGCCAGGCATTTTAAGGCTGTCCACAAAAATGACCTTAAGGATCCAAATTATTTTGTGATTGCTGCTGTCCCTGAACCTCTCCGGGGTGGCAACCGGGAGAAAATTCTAAGACAATTGGAATGCAAATATATCCTTGAGCTAGACAGCAAACATCCCAATGGACTCAATAATACGGAGGACTTACACAATTTTCTGTAACACAACAGCTTTGGCATTAAATCAAATCAGACCTTCGCCAGTACTCCTTTACCATCCGTACTGTCATTTCCAACAAATCTGGATTACGTATATGTTTCCCTCACAACTGAAATGAACATGTTTTTAGTCTTTCCCAATACATACAATATACATTTATGTTTGTATTTTTTTAACATATCTATTCTATCCTTATCTGAACTTTACCTTGCCCAGATAACCCCCGCTCTTTTGCACTCACTTATTACACAATTTTTAAGAAATACAACAGACAGCTGCTAACGCGTTACATTTGCCCATGGCATAATTTTGCACATTGCTATTATTTGCACACACAATTAGGATTGTTGTCCATACCGATACTTATCCAACTAGGTCTCTAATTAGTTTGGGAATTCAATCTGCCAGACTGATATTTCAATTTGCACTACAACACATGCCCTTTAAGTATTTTATTGACTTTTATGATATTTATTGGTTTTATTTATTTAAATATATATATATTTTTGTATGTATATACCAATGTGTCCATATATCTATTTATATTTATGTATTTATATCTATGAGACTAGGTATACACACATACATACATACATGTACAATGACACAACTCAAATAGTTTACATTGTGCCTCTTTCAAGTCGAGGCTCGTCGAAGGCATTTACCAAAGCATTTAAGTGGTATATTATATTGCCTTGCAAACATGAGCATGTAAAACAATCAATGTGCCAAATCACAGAGTAATATCAACAACACCCATGTGCCAGAGAACACAATATGTAAACAAACTGCAAAAAACATAGCATTTATGCCTGTATAGTATTTCGTCCATGTCTAATAATCACATGTTGGGGGGTGAAAGCATCACAACAGAAAAAAACGGAGTATAAAAACAGAAAGCGGACTGTGTCTAGTCAATTGAAAAAGAATACTTGTTATTCGAAACGCGCCTTACCTGACATAAGCTGTGAGCGAATAAAGACCTGCTTAACCACGTTACCTGGAGTCTGTTTCCCGTCCTTTGGAGCGCTACCGGCTGGAGTGCATCTGAGAGGTGTGGGAGAACTCATTTGGATATATATATATATATATACACACATATAGGTATCTGGTTGAAATGATATGTGATTTATTCATCGACTAAATTATGAGCAATGAAAATTTAAATTGATTCTTTTAGGAAAATAGGCGCCATTGTGATATTGAAAATGTACTGTGGTCGTGTAAAAATATACAGTGACTATGCCCATTCAGGGCACAATTGTGTACAAAATGTTACAAACTTTATAATTGATCTGAAATTAATTTCACTGGTACGAAATGTTACATACTTGATTCGAAATGAATTTCACTAGTGTTCATGTTCATGTTCATAAAACTTTTATTCGGTTACATCTTTGCGAAACCATAAATAGTACAAAAAATAATTAAAACACTACAGTGCATATAAAAATCACAGTGTCAAAGTACATTTAAAAACAATTGTTACTTAAATCCATTACTAACAGTAATTCATTGGCAGACTAAACATATTATTTATAACAAAAAACTGGATCACTCAAAGTTACAGCGAATTTTTAAACATGATTTTAGAAAACAAGCTACACACTTTGCAGTGTATTGAGAGTCCAAAAGCTGCAGAGCCAGATAAGCGGGCCGACAAGATCTCAGGCCCATTTTGCGCAGTAAGGGAATAATCCAGCGCTTACGAGAGAGCTCATAGTATCTACAAAACAGTATTACATGCATCGTTGACTGGGCCGATATGCCATCACAAGGGCACTTCGTTGGGTTACACGACCAGTCCTGCAGTTTTGGGAATGAGACTAGGCGAAAGAAAGAATTGAATCGAAACCTAGTCAATACATATTTTTCATAAGTACTTAGATAGAATGTTAGGTATGGTTGAATACCCGGAGTAGTCTGGACTGATAGGATCTGTACGTTTGAAGGTTTGCTTATTTCTTGGGAAAGACTTGGGGCCCGATGTAGGTCGGTCGGTAACGGCCGAAAATCGGTATTTTCGGCCGTTACCGACCGGTATTACAGAAATGGGATGTAGGGGCATGTGTAACTGATTCGGTAAAATTACCGATCGGTATATTTACCGATCGGTAATTCTACCGAATCGGTAAATTTGAGATGTAACTGGGACTCTTCTGAGTCCCACAAGCCTTACAGAATCGGTATTTTACCATCAAATTCAATTTGATGGTAAAATACCGATTCCGGTGTGCATGCACATGTGTGCATGCACAGCTATGCCATATGACAGGCAGACCTGCCCTTAGGGCAGGTATGCCTGCCACATGGCACCCGAGCCTCTTTTGGGGGTGCCAGAGGGTGTCAAAGTGACACCCCCTGCACCCTTGTGAAATTCGGTATTTACCGATTCGGTAAATACCGAATCGGTAATGCCCATTCATTCCTATGGGCTTCAAAGCCCATAGGAATGAATGGGCATTACCGGTCAGTATTTACCGAATCGGTAAATACAGATTTTTTACCGATTCGGTAAAAGAAACATCTGGATGCTCCTACATGTCCCCCCTTCTTATTTACCGATTCTTAATTACCGAATCGGTAAAATTCGGTCATTAAGAATCAGTAAATAAGTCCTACCTACATCTGGCCCTTGGTTCCCTAAGATGGGTTAAACATAGTTTTTTCAGGTCTTTCCTGGTAATGTCCGTCATCACGGAAGGTTCTAGAAAATAAGAAATACGATCTAAATCTTCAAGAAAATTGCACACGTACAAAAGCCATGGGATTTTACTCCAATTTGCCAAGGCCAAACAGTCGGTTATCAGTGAGCGGGTTAGATGGCACTGTGTTTTGGTCCAGATACGGTGCCAAAACAAGATCAGCTGGCATCTGATATTATTTATTAGGTAATCAATACCCAGCTCGATGTGGCAACCGTATGTTGGAGCACTTTGAGGTACTACCA
The DNA here is from genome assembly GCF_964261635.1 of Lissotriton helveticus. Classification (NCBI taxonomy): domain Eukaryota; kingdom Metazoa; phylum Chordata; class Amphibia; order Caudata; family Salamandridae; genus Lissotriton; species Lissotriton helveticus. The sequence goes on along the minus strand of NC_136071.1, from coordinate 876,404,597 downwards.
GTAAATATTTAACAAACCCATTCTCAACAGTTTGAAGGGTGTCAATGGGAGCATAACCCCAAACCCCTGCACCGTAGGTTGCTACGCTATGACACTTTGCGTGGTAAATTTTTAGCAACTCCACTGGAGCGGGCTTACCCAATTTCCTCGAAAAGGAAACTAGAGCTGAGGTCGCTCTCTGGAAAAGTAACTTTTTGCTAACCAGGGCTTGTTTCCAGCATAATCTATCGTCCACTAGAATTCCTAAATAAGGGTACTCCCTGGTACGTTCCAACCTAACATTATCGATGAAAATTGATTTTAGTTTCTTCGCCCTAGGACCAATATGCATGACATATGTTTTATTTTTATTCACTTTTACGCCCAAGGAGAGCATAAATTGACAATATTTATTTAGCTGATTTTGCAGCTGATTTAACGTTCTAGCTAAAATTACGGAGTCATCCGCGTATAATAACGCGGGAATAGCGCGGTGATTGATAGATGGAAGGTCCTGGCTCCCTTCGAGCATGGCCACTTCCAGCCCAATTGTATATAGGTTAAATAAAAAGGGAGCCAGGACGCAGCCCTGTCTAACGCCTTTATTAACGGCAAAAGATGGAGATAGTTCACCGCCAATCCCATATCTGATGCATGCGGTGGCGTCTGAGTAAAGTTCACGAAGGAATTGGATAAGAGGTGGGTCAACCCCTAGTTCACCGAGAATAGACCACAGCTAGAGTGGATGACGCAATCAAAGGCTGCGCTGAGGTCTACATAGACTAAATACAGATTGCCACTTTTGGCCCCTACATATTTGCCAATCAAAAGGGCTAGGTTCAATGCCTGCTCCACAGTCCCAAGTCCCTCCTGGAAGCCATATTGCAGATCGGTCAAGATGTTATTCATAGATGCCCAATCCTGGAGACGTTCCAAGATCAGCCGACCTGCAACTTTCCCCAAGGAGTCCAGGAGGGAGATGGGCCTGTAACAGTCCGGGTTGTTACGCTCGCCCTTCTTAAAGATTGGGAGCGAGATGGAGGTGGACCAGGAGTCTATTAGACCAATTTTTGTGACTGCTGCCATGACCTGGGTGACAAGGGGTGACCAGAGTTCCGGACTATGTGCAAAGATATCTAGTGGAACCCCGTCCGGGCCGGGGGCCTTTCCGGTTTTGGAGGATGACAACGCGTTAATGACCTCCTTGTGATCGAAGAGAAGGTCAATAGGAAATATCTGGTCCCCGGAACGGTCACCTGCCACGTGTACCTCATTGCCAGTATCCACAGGGAGTCCACCAAAATATCTTTGAAAAGTAGGCTACCCACTCATCAGCCGTCACTGCAACATCAAGATGTCGTGAAGATGAAGCATCTACCAGAAAGGGGGATTTTACCGTACGCCAGAACAGGGAACTGTCTTTTGATAAACAGCACTCGTGTAATTGGGCCCACAGGTTCTTCTTGATTTCTTTCCTACGGTTAAGCTGTGCTAGATTATAAACCTTTCTTAATTTGGTAATTTCAGCTCGGTCTCTGACTGGGTTGTGAAGAGCTGTTTTTAAGTTAGTTAAGGCTTTGCGGCAATTTGAGTTGAACCAGCCTTTAGTTAGTGGTTTTCTGGACTTTTGGTTACAAGACAACTCCTCCCGTATGATTCTGATAATTTCCAGAAAGCTGGGTATGATCAGCTGGGGTGAGGAGTCTAATGCTAAGTAATTATTCACCCACGGGAGGGCTCTGGATACCACTTTACTGGTAATTGCTACTGGGTCAATTTTGGACCATTTTACAGAAAAACCGTTTACTTTGTCCATGGACAACGATTGTTGGTTCAGTAAACTTGGCCTGGTTAATTGAGGCAACACATTTTTAATTAACAGGGTAACACTGTTGGGAAAATGGTCACTGCTGATATCTGAGCCTGTTTTGAAGGTTACCAGTTGACCCTTTATAATCTGGGAGCATAAAATGTAATCGATGACACTTGACAGACCCCTACCATGGAACGTTGGCAAGAAAACAGCGGGGGATCTACAAGGTCATTCGCAAAGTCCATCTCTAATGAGAATAGACACTTGTTTAAACAATTACCTAACTTCGTGTGCATAAAGTGTGTCAATTAAGATCCATTTTCATCCAGGAGACCACAGTTGCCATTCTTGTAATTATTACATAATGAAATATTAAAATCCCCCCCATATCACATAGGAGGCTGAAGAAATGTACTTATTCCGCTGTTCATTTAAAAAAGATGTAATTTCGTTTACAATTTTAACACAATCAGTTATATGGAGATTGTTATAAAAATTTACCAAAAAGTATGTCATGCATTTAATAAATGAAGCCCTTAGGATTTGATAATTCTCGCCAGACATCAGAACAGTTATATCCATGGGTGGTAAGTTGTTTACAGCATATACTGCAAGACCTCCCTTAGATCTACCATAAGTTCTAGGACTAGCAGGGACATAGTACGTTTTAAAACCTAGCAGGTGTATAGGCTCAATGGCCCAGGTTTCCTGCAGGCATAATATCTGGTGTGCACTAACTGTATCTAACCATGCTTTGAGGTTAATTTTGGAGCGGAGACCTGCGACGTTCCAAAAAAGAACAGAGAAAGTTAGGTAGGGGTTTGGCAAGTCATTAGTTTCATGGGGAACGTTGAGAACGTTTTGTGTCTATCGAGGAGTACACTTCTGGCACCAGAATATTTAATTGTATTTTAGGGGGTTCATCAGGGATTATAAAACTATCATGGACCAAACCTACTTCTAGTGGTCTTAAGATGTCTACCTCCCCCTCGCTAACAGGTATCTCAATCTCAACAGCTAAAGTCACTGGTAAGTCAACGATTTTATCTGGAGGGGAATTGGCTGTTATTGTTTTTAATGCCATTATCCTGGCAGGCAATACGATGTTTGTGGAGGTCGTGGAGCTAACGAATGGTTGTGAGGATTTGGACCTAAGAAATATTGGGCCCGGGCTGCCTTGACCAGTACGCGATAATGGTCAATCCACTATTTCTAAACAATTAAATCTATTTGCAACTGGTATACCTCTCCATCCTACGAAGGGAGCTATATCTCTACCTCCGTTACCTGACCAGTTGACCCACTCCCTTCTCCTGTCCCAGCTTCCTACTTGAGTCCAGTTCCATTCTGGGCCTTCGTTATAACGAATTGTTGGGGGATAGAAGAAGGAGAGTCTTTTGGTGTCTATCCCATCGTTCTTTACCGGCATACCCCACGAGCAAATATGATCCGCTGTGTGTGGGTCATCAAAATTGACTATGACGCAGTCCCCCTGGGTTCTTTTTGGCTCTTTACCTATCCAGGGGACCCTGCGGACCTAGTGTTACGTGAAACAAGAACATGATTTTGTAATATAATTGCATGTTTCATCATGGCGCCCAAGTAAAATGAATGTTACGGTGAAATCAGTTCTTTATGTTAAATAGCGTGCCGGAAACACTGAGGAAAGCTTAACATAAAATGGCGGTTATGTAATGTGTACTTCGTTACAGCAGGAAGAAGGCGTGAATGCCGAAACGCGTCCTGTGTTATTTTGCTAAATAAATAACTTTAATTTGGAAACCGACCCTGAGATTGCGGCCATTCTTTCCTTTGATTGGGGAGGAAGTTCGGAGCAGAATTTGTGACGCGGGTGCCATTGCCGCGGTTTTGGTCCGCACCCACTCCGGAGTGCTCATGTTAACGACCGATGGTGGTAACTGGAGCTGAAACCTTGTTGTGGGAGCACCGCTACGCATAATTCAAAAGGATTGCAGAGAGACGCCGGGTGGGTGAGTTGATGACGCGCCCGCCTGCTGCCGAGCAATCAGTGAAAACACGGAACTGTAATTGTTCGTATATACGCATATATTTGTAGCTGGAGTGAAGGGGTCGTAGCAATAATTTTCACTCTCGAAATACAAGCGCTGCCGGCTGACTAAATGTTCTCGGACGTCTCCCGCAACGCGGATGCAGCGGATGTTTTTAAGTGCACCTTAACACAGCGTACTGAAAAAAGTAATGGCAATGGCGAGCAGAGTTCTTTGCGTTCACAGTTTAACAAATTGGAATGGCTGATGGAGCATGAAATCCGCAAGTGGTGAGAAGCGACCTCGCTGCAAAACTATCTTGAGGTCAAACGCATCCCCCGCGGGTTGAGAATATATACAATCCAGTCCTGTGAGAACCCCGATCCAGCCCTGTTGGAAGAATGGTCGGAATTCACAACAGAAGCATCAGCGGGGATCTTAAAGGTCCTATAAAGTTCGCTTGGAGTGATCACGAAAAATGCCTAAAAGAGATTGCCGAGATTTAAGCCGCTATTGATCTCGACCAGGACACGACGGCAAAGGAAGAACTGCGTGATAAGATGAAGACACGCCTTATCGCATACCAAGAGAAAATAAAACTCAGGAAACACACTAAATTTTATCCGGATGTCAGGGATTACGAGGAAGTGAGGATACTCACCTTTGCTCGTAAGTTCGAAGCCCCACGACGTGCGCTGAGGAGTGCATCCTCACAGGAGAAAAGAAACACAAGAGATACATCTGAATCGGCTGTGAGTACCGATACAGAGTTATTGGGTGAAGAATTTGCGGGAGCTGCTGCACATGGCCTAGCGGCAAAGGGGCGTTTTTTTGAGGAGTTCCAATTAATGCGGAACTCCCAAAAGTGAGGAGGGAGGGGGAAAACCCCCAGAACTAAGATGCCAGGCCGCAGAAAGACGCGAAGAGGTGGCCGCTTCAGGTCAAAAACAAGGGATAGCAGGCCAAACACGCAGCAAGAGGGGCTTCAGAAAGTAGAGCCTATTCAAGATTTGACTATTGTTAATTTTACAAAAAAGAAACTTACCAACGATGAAGAAACAATTCTAAAGAAAGGCTTGACTTTTTCGCCCACTAAAAAGATGGAATACACACAAACCCGTATAGATCTCTATCTCTTCACCCGTAAACTGAAATTAAAGAAATTCTTTAAAATAAGGGGGTTACAACAACAAGAAATAGAACAAACATATACTCTCCCCCAGGAAGAACGATCAACATCTTACACCAATGTATTGTCGGGGGATGACCTTCGGACGCTTCAACTACTTGCAAGTCAAGAACCTACGAGTTCACAGGAAGCATCCCGGAACATATTGGAAGTAAGGAGCTTTGGCATTAACCAGAGAAGTGTAACCACTAAATTCAAACCAAAGTCAACTTGTATGCCAATGACTACTTTCGACACAATAGATGTTTTTGAGGAAGCAGTGAAACAAGACGTACTAACAATAAGAATGACACCAAGACCTAATTTGGCAAGCAATTTAATAAGGGGACAACACCAAGCATTGCAGAGGCTACAGAATGACCCAGATATAATATGTAAACTCCCGACAAAGGGTGAAATGTGGTCCTGATGTCACTGCAATTTTACAGTCAAGACGCATTGCGCCAGCTATCGGACACAAAATGTTATTCGAAAATCTCTAAAGAGGAATATGTTACAAGTATTCAACTATATCATGAATTAATCCAGATATGGGCAGATAGAAACATGATAAATGATAATGAACATAAATTCCTTACGTGTCCATACCCTGTAACGGCAACCTTTTATCATTTGCCTCAAATTCACAAGGACGCCAAAAGGCCACCAGGGCGGCCAATTGTTTCTTCTATCGGTTGCCTGACTGAAGCTATGTCCCAATTTGTCGATTTCTTCTTGTCAGATTTTGTAAAGACTTTGCCGTCATACACCCGAGTCACCACCCACTTCATTAAAAACATAATAGATATCTCATGGGAACAGGATATGATAATGATTGTATTGGACGTTACCAGCTTATACAAAGCTATAGAGGATGAGAAAGGCCTACATGCTATACGTTATTTTCTCAAAGGGCGGTCATTGCAATTGTCAGAACATAATTAAATGCTTATTGAATTTGATGACTTCTGCCTGACAAATAAAAATTTTCTGCTTGATAAGCAATATTACCGACAGATACGGGGCACCGCTATGGGCACCTGCTTCGCCCACAGCTACGCGAATGTATTCGTTGGCTGGTGGGAGAAGCAGGTGGCATGGGCGGAAAAATATAGCAAATGGGTCAGCTATATCGTATCCTGGCACAGATACATCGATGATTTATTCATTTTATGGAAAGGGCCACAACATGAAGCTGAAGAATATATCTGTGAACTAAACAAAAACTCTCTGAATCTCCATTTCATTGGGCATTTGAGTAAACAAGAAGTGTTCATTAGTGAAGGTAAGATTTGTACCTCACTATACAGAAAGGAGACCGCAGGCTACACGATTTTAGAAGCTTCTAGTAGCCACAAAAAGAGCCGGACAGTATACCGTATGGTGAGCTGTTATGTATCAAGAGAAATAGTACCAATAATGAGCATTTTCAGGTTGCAGCATTAGAAGCCATTGAAAAATGTAAGGTTCAAGGTTATAGCTATGAGTTGCTGATGAAAATACTGAATAAGGTAGATAGAATTCCAAGAAGCTGTCTGCTGAGAGAGAAAGAGAGACAGAACAATCAAGGAGAAGATTCGTGCAGGTTTATTACCACCTTCTCGAGTGAGGCAGGAACACTTTAAAAAAATGTATGCCGTAATTGGCATATTCTGAAGACAGACCAAGTGATAGGGAGGACTCTACCCAGATATCCACAATTACAAGGCTTGCAGAAACAGTTATAAAGCCTTGGCTTACAAAATACCTGGCAAAGAAGGGGTAAAGAAAATAAATACATTTTTGACATGTAATACCCCATACTGCGTGTTCTGCCTAGTATGTCCATGCTCGAAAAGCTACATAGGCAGCACAATTCATCCAGCAAAGCGCAGAATTTTGGAACATGCTAGGGCAATTGAGAACAGGGATACTTCCTATCCAGTAGCGAGACACTTTACCCAATACCACAACAGCAATAGGAGTCTGCTGAAATTTTATTTTATTGAACACATTCCAGCTAGTGGGCGAGGTGGTAACATTGAGTTGAGGCTACGTAGGCTTGAGTCACGATATATTATCAACCTATGAAGTGTAATTCCTTTTGGTCTCAACGCAGAGGAGGAACTTTCCATCCATCTGGGCAGAATGAGTAGCAGGAAATTGTAAATGAGGTGGAAGGCATCTGGATTAGGCACATATAGGTATCTGGTTGAAATGAGATGTGATTAATTTTTGCAAAGGTGCATTTGAACTTATCGACTAAATTATGAGCAATGAAAATTGGAATTGATTCTTTTGGGAAAATAGGCGCCATTGTGATATTGAAAATGTACTGTGTTTGTGTAACGATGTACAGTGACTATGCCCATTCAGGGCTAAATTGTGTACAAAATAATCCAGACTTTATAATTGATCTGAAATGAATTTCACTGGTACAAAATGTTACATACTTGATTTGAAATCAATTTCACTGGTGTTCCGTGAAACAAGAATATGATTTTATAATATAATAGCATGTTTTATCATGGCGCCCAAGTAAAATTAATTTTATGGTTAATTAGCGTGCTGGAAACACTGAGGAAAGCTTAGGATAAAATGGCGGTTATGTAGTGTGTACTTTGTTACAGCAGGAAGAAGGTGTGAACGCCGAAACGCGTCCTGTGTGATTTTGCTAAATAAATAACTTTCATTTGGAAAACAACCCTGAGAGTGCGGCCATTCTTTCCTTTGATCGGGGAGGAAGTTTCGAACAGAATATATATATGGTCCAGTGGAAGGCTAGCAGTAGCCGAAACACGTAGGCCGTTCGGTTTAATGCACGTTATTTTGCACATGGTGTGTGAATAAAGAAAATGCACGTTATTTTGCACATGGTGTGTGAATAAAGAAACTTTTGAATAATCCTACCTGCTTGCTGTGCCGTGACTTCTGCTGGGAGGGTCGAAGCAAGGAGAATCCAAGAAATATATATGACGAAGGCAAGAGCTGAAACGCGTCTGTTTGTTTGATTTATCTGCGCAATAAACTTGAGAACGAAGTTTAACCTGCTGCGAGTGCTTTTCTAAGGGTTTGGAACCACGGAGCTCGAGATATATATATATATATATATATATATATATATATATATATATATATATATATATATATATATCCAATGAAAAAACCATAGGTTTCAGGCCTTATATAGTTAGGAATTAGCATTTAAAAAACCTTGCGAATTCACTGAAAAAACCAAAGGTTTCAGGCCTTATATAGTTAGGAATTAGCATTTAAAAAACCTTTGAAATTTACTGAAGAAACCATAGGTTTCAGGCCTTATATAGTTAGGAATTAGCATTTAAAAAAACCTTGCAAATTCACTGAAAAAACCATAGGTTTCAGGCCTTATATAGTTAGGAATTAGCATTTAAAAAAACTTTGAAATTCACTGAAAAAACCATAGGTTTCAGGAGTTATATAGTTAGGAATTAGCTTTTAAAAAAACCTTTGAAATTCACTCAAAAAACGATATGTTTTAGTGGTGTTATAGTTAGCTGGACATTTTACTCATACAAAACCATTGAAATTGCTCCTATATAGTTAGTTGTACTAACTATATTTCGCGCACCCGCAATCCACTGCTGATGATGTCACATATTAGATCATTCATGACATGGTCAGTGACATCACTGATGACATCTCAAATGACATCACTGATGACATCATCCAGTGAATGTATTTAAATATGCATTATATATATAGCAATTTGCATTGAAGAATAAGTGGATATATATAAATAAATATTTGGATGGAGGATTTAGTAGCAGTGTAATTGACTGTTTACTTGACCAATTTATAATGTCTCACTAAATATAGTGGATAGTGACTAAACTGTGTGAATATCTGTATCACTTTGTCAGTTGTTGTGTAAACTGATTCTACAGTTGGTTACTAGCTATGTGAAAGTCTATATTAGTTATTGATTAGTTAACTGAGTATTTGTATGGGAGTGTGAAAGTGTGTGTGGTTCGGTGGGGGGGTATGTGACTGTCCAAAGATGTGTGAATAGTTGATTCAGTAGATATATGAAGTTAAAACTACATGTTCTAACAGTTGTTTGGGTGAGTGAATATCTTTATGGGTGTGGTGATGAGCAAATATATTTCTCAATTGTACAGGTCCAACAAACTAGAAAAATTTAAAGGCAGTGTATGTGTCAGTTGTTGTATATAAATAAGTATACATAAGACACAATGATTGTGTGAGTGACTGTATGGATAACTGTATACTTGTAATAATGATTTTATAATTCACTAAGTATGACTTACTATCTAAATGAATAGAAGAAGTGGTGTTTGTATAAGTGTTTTGCTAAGTAAATATGTAAGTATGATCCATTGTTTGCATAAGTGAGTAGGATGACTTCATATGTGAATAGGATGCGTGCTGTTGTTTAATGTCGATATAGATGTATAAGTATTTTTGATAGTGTTCTATTGTTCATTGACAGCATGTATGAGTGAATCCATAGGTACGTGATTAGATGTGTGTATACATCTATGAATCACTGAGTGGATTTTTAGATACTGGTATTGCTGTGACAATGGATTTAAATATGATACTCTGTATTTTACAAAGAGTGATGAAAAATTGTAATAGTGTAAGAAAAGGTGTATGTGATTGTCACGTGGATGATGTTATCAGTGATGTCATCAGTGATGTCATTTGAGATGTCATCAGTGATGTCACTGACCATGTCATGAATGATCTAATATGTGACATCATCAGCAGTGGATTGCGGGTGCGCGAAATATAGTTAGTACAACTAACTATATAGGAGCAATTTCAATGGTTTTGTATGAGTAAAATGTCCAGCGAACTATAACACCACAAAAACATATAGTTTTTTGAGTGAATTTCAAAGGTTTTTTAAAAGCTAATTCCTAACTATATAACTCCTGAAACCTATGGTTTTTTCAGTGAATTTCAAAGGTTTTTTTAAATGCTAATTCCTAACTATATAAGGCCTGAAACCTATGGTTTTTTCAGTGAATTTGCAAGGTTTTTTTAAATGCTAATTCCTAACTATATAAGGCCTGAAACCTATGGTTTTTTCAGTAAATTCCAAAGGTTTTTTAAATGCTAATTCCTAACTATAAAAGGCCTGAAACCTATGGTTTTTTCATTGAATTCGCAAGGTTTTTTAAATGCTAATTCTATTAGCGGATAACGTTTTTATATATTCAAACGTTTTTTAAATGCTAATTCCTAACTATATAAGGCCTGAAACCTATGGTTTTTTCAGTGAATTTCAAAGGTTTTTTAAATGCTAATTCCTAACTATATAAGGCCTGAAACCTATGTTTTTTTCAGTTAATTTCAAAGGTTTTTTAAATTCTATTAGCGGATAACGTTTAAATATATTAATATCCTAGTGGGACCACCTGAGCAGCCCTAAGGGGTCAGGGTGTTTCTACCCTGCTCCCTTTTTGTGTTCTACACGTTTGTTTTTCTGCTTTCTTGTGCCTCAGTCTACTAAGACCCAAGATGGATGCCAACACTTCCTGGTTAGAAGTGTTGACAGCCAATGAGCATGCAGCTTTCTCGGGAAGGCATGCTGATTGGCTGTCACTGTCTGTCAGCACTAGCACAAGATGGATGCCAACACCTCCTGGTTAGAAGTGTTGACAGCCAATGACCATGCAGCTTTCTCGGGAAGGCATGCTGATTGGCTGCCACTGTCTGTCAACACTCAAAACCAGGAAGTGTTGGAAGCCATCTTGTGCCTTGTTAGAACCAAGGCACAAGAAAGCAGTGAAACAAAGGTGTGAAACTCGCAAAGGGGCCAGAGTAGAAGCACCCTGACCTCCTAGGCCTGCTCAGGGGGTCCCACAGGGGGTACCCCGCGACTTTTAAAAAAAAATACATATATTAGCGATGTAATATGTGACGTCATCAGCAGTGCATTGCAGACGTGCAAGTTATAGTAAGTCCAACTAACTATAACGTGGGAATTTCAATGGTTTTATGTGAGTAAAATTTCCAGCTAACTATAACTGGTGTGAAACCTATGGTTTTTTCAGTGAATTTCAAAGGTTTTTTAAATGCTAATTCCTAACTATAACTGGTGTGTAACCTATGGTTTTTTCAGTGAATATATATATATATATAACATTTCTATGGCAAAATGCAACCCCTCATTTTGTTCCTTTTCAAATTAAATGTATTAAGTGTTACCACTTTATTCCAATCAAGATGACTTCAGGTGTGCCATACTTTTGTCATAAGTAAGACTGTTAGCGTTCTAGTTGTTCTTTAGAACACTCTGGGACATTCTGTCATTGGGCTATAGTTGGGCTACATCTGGCTGATATTTGGGCTACATTTGGGCTCTTTTGTCTCTGGTGGCCATCTTGGGAGACTGCATATCAGAATTGTTTTAATGAAATATAAGAGGATTTGAGAAGTCACTCAAAATGTGCCCTAATTTTTCTTTCTTCAGCACTAATCATAATTTCTATGGCAAAATGAACCCCCTCATTTTGTTCCTTTGCAAATTAAGGGGCTCATTAGGATGGCGGACGGACTTGCGTCCGTCCGCCACCCTAGAGTAGGAGGGACCGTCCGCATGGGCTGCGGCGGTCCCTCCGTGCAAATTAGGATGTGACCGCCACCCTGGCGGTCACATCCTGGATATTTAACATTGCGGCGGGTGCAGCTTCAAGCTGCACCCGCCGCAATGTTAAAAAAGCATACATTGCATATGTATGCAGCAAGCAGCAGGCACCGCGCGGTGCCTGCCGCTTGCTGCATACATATGCAGGGGGGTACCATAGGTACCCCCCATGTGCACCCCCCACACCCCCTTCACCCAGGGGGCCCGCAACGGGCCCCCGCAGTGAAGCTCCGTATGCTTGTACACGGCGGAATATCCGCCGTGTAAAAGCATTTCTTTCTGTGCATCCTAATATGGTGGACGGTGTCTGAGAGACACCGTCACCATATTACGGCTTTTCCGCCGCGGTTGTAATCCAACCGAGGCGGAAAAGCTGCGGACGGAAACCAGGACCCACCAGCCATCCTAATGTGGCGATGGGTCTTTGGTGGATCCGCTGCGGTTTTTCCGCATCCTCCGGGCCGGCGGTGGATTCCGCCGGCCCAGAGGATGCGGAAAAACCGCCATCCTAATGAGCCCCTTAATGTTTTAAGTGTTAACACTTTATTCCAATCAAGATGACTTCAGGTGTGCCATACTTTTGTCATTAGTAAGACTGTTAGTGCTCTAGTTGTTCTTTAGAACACTCTGGGGCATTCTGTCATTGGGCTATAGTTGGGCTACATCTGGCTGATATTTGGGCTACATTTGGTTTTTTTTTGTCTCTGGTGGCCATCTTTGGGCTACATTGGGCTACATTGGGCTACGTTGGGCTACATTTGGGCTCTAACATATATATAGCCCAATGTAGCCCAATATATATTTTTTCAAAGTTAATTTTCGTAAAAACCACTGGAGCATATATCTTGAGACATAGCAAAGGCACATCGGGGTACCAGTCCCTACAATTTTGCCATGTTTGGTGGAAATCCATTCAGCCGTTCGGGCTAAAAGTGAGTCCAACCGCCCTATGGAAATTAACATGGGGAAAACACGTTTTCGGACCCCCTTTTATCTCGGCCCCCGCTTGACGGATCCCCCCGAAACTTTCAGGGAAGGACCGGAGGGCCGCGAGGCAAAGTTAGGGAAAATTTCAGGAAGATTCCTCAACCGGCGCCAAAGTTATTTCCAATAGAATGTTGCGATTTCCCTATGGAAAACAATCCTAACTATATATACCTATATATATATATATATAACCACAAATCGTTCCCTCTCATGGAAATAGACCAGAGCACACAAGCGGCCTGCAGAAATTCCTTTTATTTCAAAGTGCATGACGCGTTTCAGCGAGTGTACCTTTTTCAAATGCTGATGACTTCCAGGTTTGTCTGCACCTTTCCTTTACGTGCTGCCAAAACTGTCATTGAAGGTAAAATCAGGCCATATTCTCTTTGGGAATTTGTGGCCACTCCAAAACACTGCATCTCCCAGCATTCGCCAAAATTGTTCTTTGAAATCCTGAAAGTACTTTTACTGACATCCCTCCAGTTTGAAGTTATGTTCAATCTGCAGTGAGTGCGGGCTGTTCCATTCAGTCCTTTAGAGTTCATATTTAGTTATACTTTTTCGGTTTTGCCTGAAAGTTACTTTTAAAATATAATGGGCTTCTTCCAACCCCTTCATCCAGCCCCATACTGCCAAAGTAGAACACACCTGGAGGCGCAGCCTAAGTAGCCTGAGTCATTAGATCGACTTACTGTAGGGTGTGTGCTAAATTTAGGAATAGTATTATTTACTATTCCTACTCCAGTTTGCGCAACAGTAGGGAAGGTGTGGGAATTCATTACCAGTACCTTAGCGCCCCCTACAGCATGTTGTTCTAATAAGTTCCAATGTAAAGGTATTGCGTACTAACGTTACAACGACCGCATTGTAATAGCACTGCGATGTGATGACAGCATTGTAAACGCTGTTTCCCAGCACAACACAAACGCCGTTGTCGCAGGCAATTGTTTCTCTTATAAAGACAGACAGTAAAGTGCTGAGGTGTGGTGAGCACAACCAGCGATTAGAGGACACTGCCACACAAAACAGGGAGTCTCCCAGGCCATCTCTGTCCATGTAAGATGACTCAATGTGAGGCTTAGAAGCAATCTGGGGCAGATCACCAGCCAAGAATTCAGGTTGACCCCCAAGCACAGTGGGGTACAAAAGGCCATTGAGTGAAGTGGCCAAAATCTAGTTGATATGGAGGACTCTACAAGTGAAGCAAAGGAAACAAGCATTACACCATGTCTGGAGATCATTCCTCTATGATGGTGAATATCCCGGCTACTGAACCCTTCCTGATTTCAATTTCTCCAGCATCACAAGCTCCGAAATGGAAATTATGGGTAGACACATCAACATATAGTTGCAGCCATAGGTGTAGACGGCAACAGAAGATGACCACTGCTTCTGCACCTTGCGGGGGCCATGGTGTATAAGCTATCTAGGTCACTACACAAGGCAGGCCCACTACACACGTATGCCCCCCTCAATGCAAACTTTGAGCCAATTGCCAATCCTGATTATGAATGGTTTGTCATTTGGCAGGTCCAAAAATAGGCTGATAAGTCTTTCAACACTTTTTACACCAGTCTGATAGAGCTGGCTAGCAGCAGCACCATCAGAGAGGAAACTGAAGACGTTCTGGCACAATTCTTACAAGAGGGTGCATCAAATAAACAATGTGTGATGATTTGTCAGGTGCCAGGAAAGACATCCTTACTCTCGGACAATCAAAAGAGCTGTTGAGAGCAAGAGCATTACAAATGGAGGCCATGCTCAACAAGCTCATCAAGATGGAACCACTAAATTTTGTGTCAGGGGGACTAGCAAGAAAACAAAAATGAGAAAAGCAGCAAGACAAAAATGAGAAAAGCAGCAAGACTCCACGAACATGTGAGCAATGTGGCCCGCAGCTCAAAACCAGCGGCAGTGCCCAGATATAGTCAAGAAATGCACAACCTGGGGGAAAGTGAATAATTTTGAGAGAACATGCTGCTCCTCATGCACCACTCAGGGAGACCCTAAGCTGACAGTGTGAGCCTTTGCCACCAATGATCTGGTTCAAGATAAGAGCTCCCAGACATGAATTATGATGAAAAGGTAGAGGTCATCAAATTAGTGGGCTCCCTCAATGAAGATCGGCTATGGATCAGGTCTGTTCTGAAGTGTGAAATAAGTATGGAACATAAGACAATCACAGCCATCAGGGCTGCTCCCTCAATACTGGTGCTTCTCTCATGCTGGTTACCAGCATGAGAGTAGTGCCAGGATCGGTTATGGGAATTTGCTGGAGCCTGCAGATCCTGGAAAAGACAAGGCACAATGCAGATAGGAGCAATGACGTTGTGCAGCAAGCAAGGTAAGTGGCTATTTCTTTTTATGTACAGTCACCACTCACCTTGCGTTCATTCACACACCCACCACCTGTTTGCCCACCCCTGCACTCTTACTAGTTGCCAGCCAGCTGCCACTGGCTGATGCCCCTTTCATGTGTGCTCCTCTGTCCACTGGAAGTGCTTCTTTGGGTGTTGCTGTCCATATCTGCTGCTGGCAACTAAGGGGGCCCATGCATGAATGTGGAAAACACCTCCGAAGGGCGGCATTATCCTCACTATGAGCAAAGAGCTAATCCCCAGCACTCATTCAGGTATTGTGACTATGTGGTGGCCTAGTTGGGTTGGGTTTTAGTTGTTTTGGGAGGAATGTTGGCTAGCAGGTATTTTGGTCATATGAGCTGTGGGGTGGTGTTATATTCCCCCTGGCATTTCAGTGTTGGCTACTGGTTTGATTTGTGATGTCGGGTCAAGTTTGTTAGAGCCTTTATGCCAGGCAGGCAGCAATTAGGTGCCTGAGTTTAATAAAGCAGAGTTACCAGTTACACCATTGCATCCCGTGATCTTGTGTGTAGCTGGGTCCCTGCAACCAGCTGACACAACAACCACCAAGCTACAGTGCTTCCCTCAGAGGATTGCTATAGTTCCTGGCAAAGAGTGTAGAATATTGCAAAGTTGACACAGTTTCTGTTTGCTCGCAGCACGCCCCGTTCCATAGAGGGACGGGAAGAACCCGATGATAAAGCATGCCACCAAGGAAAATCTTTTTTTGTGAGGTTTATTTTAAGAAAACGTTCTGTTTTCTAATGTAAGAGTGGAAAGATATTCCAATCAGCGCAGATGGACTCTTTTTCTTTGATAAAGTAAATACAGGAGGCTGAGTCCTCTGTTTCCTGCCTCTGTGTCCCCTTTTCTTGACTTAAAATCACACTTAGCTACATCTTCTTTAAAGCCCACTTTTTCAGGTAATCAATGTGGTCCTCCAGGCGTTACTAAACCAGCTCTACTTGAATGTCTCCTCCACTCCAGACATCTAATATCTAAAACACTGCCCGCACCTCATTCAGACTTAGATGTCCAGCATGCTCAACCCCACTGAGACATAATTCTGGTATCATTTTATACCTTTTTAAATTGTACTTTGGTTTATATTTCCAATTTATGCTAGTGTAAATTTGATAGGCATATATATCTCTTATAAAGATTCACCCGGCCTCACTTTTTTGGAAAAATGAGGCATTGTAATCCCATCCCTAAGGACCCAGCCATATATGGAACACACAATCATGAAAGCAATATAATATTGGTGTTATGACTGTGCTCATGCACGGGATACTGAATGAAAGTGTGTTTGCTGAGGGATTGCACAGAATCTGGAATGCATAGTAGCGTTGCTGTTCTATACTGTGTGCACTGTCTAGAATGGTACTATGAAGGAGCTGCTCCCCACCTAAATTTGGGAACTACTCAGAGTTCTCTGCTTCCTATTTTACATCATTTATTTGGCACTCTAAGCTAGAAAGTGTATTGTTTTGACTTATACTGTGTGCTCCCTTGTGTCTGGACAAAGCTATATCTCTCTGAAGAGCTCTAATGAGAGCAAGACACGTACCAGGGGTAGCTTTTATACATTCCCGGTTGGCTTAGTTGGTATTTTACCAATCCAAAGCTGTAATTTTGTTCCTGGAGTGGTAATAGGCTTTTGTCCTTTTAGAGCTTGGCATGGATAGCGCTTTGCTAAGCGCCTGGACCACCTGCTCCTCCCACCAGCCCATATGCAAATTAGCATAGCTGGGAGCAAGAGTTTAGCCGGTCTCCTGGGAGGGAGACCGGCTAAATTCTGGCACCACACACAAATGGTATATCCATGATCACTACATGTTTGGAAAATAACTTTTTTCTCTTTAATGAAGATCTTTATCACCAACGCTGTGGAACAGTGATGGGCACCTGCTTCGCCCTAGTTTTGCTCATTTGCATATGGCCTGGTGGGAGGAGCAGGTGGTCCAGGCGCTTTTCCAACAAGAATGGCAGGAGAATGGGATTCAGTGGAGTCATTATATTGACAACTTATTTGTTGTGTGGAAGGGAGATGAGAACAGTGCCGGAGAGATTGTGAAAAAAACTGCAAAACAATCATTTGAAATATAAATTCACAAGTGTCATCAGTAGTTCAGAGGTCAATTTCCTAGATCTGACAGTCTATATTCACCAGGGAAGATTACACACTAAACTGTTCCGCAAATCCACCGATGGCAACACGTTGCTTCATGCAACAAGTTTCCACCTGGCCAATTTCGTTAGAAGCATTCCCTATGGGGAGTGTCTTCGAGCCATGAGGAATTGCAGTACCAAGGAGGGTCTGGAGTCAGAGCTAGATTGTTTAAAAAGTTGGTTTGCCAAGAGAGGGTACTCACAAGAATGTATTGGGGAAGCAATATGGAAGGCAACCCACCAGTCTATGGAGGAAATACTCTTCAAACCCACCAAAAAGGTCGTGAATATGGCAGGTGACTACCAATGCAGAATGATTACCACGTTTAATAACCAACATAACAAACTACGTCATATCCTGCAAAAACATTGGCACATCATCCGTAATGACCTAATTCTGAAGACATTTGTACAGAGAAGGCCCCTTATTACATTCAGAAGGGCACGTTCCTTAAAACAGGCCCTAGTGAGCAATATGCTACAGGTTAAAACAGGATCCAAAGCAGGCAAAACATGGCTAGCCAGGAAGGACTGGTTTATAAAATGCTCCAAGTGCAAGGCCTGTACCTTCGGAAAGAATACCAGTAGCTATATTCCAGGGTTCACCAGGAGGGAACAGAAAATAAAGGGGCAATTTACGTGTAAGACAGAGTTTGCTATCTACGAGCTTCAGTGCCCGTGTGGCCTGAAGTACGTGGGCAGCACAATTCATCAAGTGAACAAGCGAGTTCTGCAGCACCTTCGAGCCATAAAAAATGCGGACAAATCATATCCAGTTGCCCGCCACTTTGAGCAATGCCACAACAAAGATGTAAGTAGAATGACATACTTTGTGATTGATGCTGTCCCAGCCAACGCAAGGGGGGGCGATCGTCAGAAAACAATACGCAGGCTGGAATCCAGCTATATCATTAAACTAAATACCAAGACCACTATGGGTCTGAATATGGAAGACCTTTATACATATTTGTAATTATTCTTTTGATCCTCTGGTTTTAACTGGTTTTAATGTATTCACAATGGACACTAGGATGGGGAAGACAACTTAGTAGGTCACAGTATTTTACATCACATCAAGTAGTAGCATGAGCAAATTGCCCACTTGTGCTATACCGGTAGGGCACTGTACAAGGTTTAAAGCGCACAGGCGCAAAAGAGCATGCGTGTTGTGCACCACATTTGATAGTAAATTTTGACGAGAATCGAGGACCGATCATGTTAATTTTGGCCCACTAGTGCTTACAATGTCCTCAACAGAAAAGTATATGATCTATTCGCACTTGTGAAGGGGTACAAATGTAGTGGTCAGGTTCTATGCACGACGCTATGTTTATAGATTAACGGGTACAGAGCAACATGTAATTATGTCAATGCATATAGAATAGAATAGAATAGAAGTGGCATTTATAAAGCGCATGGCTACCCATGGGCATCTCAGCGCTGGAAGCAAAAAGGGGCCTCAGAAGCTTATCTGGGGAAGAGCCAGGTTTCCACAGCTTGTGAAAAATCAGATGATTAGTGCTAATGTCGACAATCATGAAACATACTGCATGCTAATGTATATAACAAAGGCTCTATGAATTTTAACCTTGGTTTAGAAAAAGAAAAATTATTTCAAAGAAAACAAAACTTCATTGATAAAATGTGATGAATTGTAAAACTACTAGTATGTCTTCACTTTCCATGGTTTGTAGTTTTCATGTGACACGGCAATGATCACAGTTAAATTGACGAATAAACTTTATTGAAGATATTAGTGAGCAAGCCTGCTGGGCAGGCGAAACGTGTCTGACACTTAACAGATGACAAATAAAGGATTTAACTAAACGACACGGCGTCGACTTTCCGTTTGTGGAGAAGTGAGCATATATACATATATACATATATATATATATTCACTCAAAAAACTATAAGTTTTAGTGGTGTTATAGTTAGCTGGACATTTTACTCATACAAAACCAATGAAATTGCTCCTATATAGTTAGTTGTACTAACTATATTTCGCGCACCCGCAATCCACTGCAGATGATGTCACATATTAGATCATTCATGACATGGTCAGTGGCATCACTGATGACATCTCAAATGACATCACTGATGACATCACTGATGACATCATCCACGTGACAATCACATACACCTTTTCATACACTATTACAATTTTTCATCACTGTTTGTAAAATACAGAGTATCATATTTAAATCCATTGTCACAGCAATACAAGTATCTAAAAATCCACTCTGTGATTCATAGATGTATACACACATCTAATCACTTACCTCTGGATTCACTCATACATGCTGTCAATGAACAATAGAACACTATCAAAAATACTTATACATCTATATCGACATTAAACAACAGCACGCATCCTATTCACATATGAAGTCATCCTACTCACTTATGCAAACCATGGATCATACTTACATATTTACTTAGCAAAACACTTATACAAACACCACTTCTTCTATTCATTTAGATAGTAAGTCATACTTAGTGAATTATAAAATCATTATTACAAGTATACAGTTATCCATACAGTCACTCACACAATCATTGTGTCTTATGTACACTTATTTATATACAACTGACACATACACTGCCTTTTATTTTTCTAGTTTGTTGGACCTGTACCTTTGAGAAATATATTTGCTCATCACCACACCCATAAAGAGATTCCCTCACCCAAACTGTTAGAACATGTAGTTTTAACTTCATATATCTACAGAATCAACTATTCACACATCTTTGGACAGTCACACCCCCCCCACTGAACCACACACACTTTCACACTCCCATACAAATACTCAGTTAACTAATCAATAACTAATATAGACTTTCACATAGCTAGTAACCAACTGTAGAATCAGTTTACACAACAACTGACAAAGTGATACAGATATTCACACAGTTTAGTCACTATCCACTATATTTAGTGAGACATTATAAATTGGTCAAGTAAACAGTCAATTACACTGCTACTAAATCCTCCATCCAAATATTTATTTATATATATCCACTCATTCTTCAATGTAAATTGCTATATATATAATGCATATTTAAATAACGAAGCAAACCACATTCACTGGATGATGTCATCAGTGATGTCATCAGTGATGTCATATGAGATGTCATCAGTGATGTCACTGACCATGTCATGAATGATCTAATATGTGACATCATCAGCAGTGGATTGCGGGTGCGCGAAATATAGTTAGTACAACTAACTATATAGGAGCAATTTCATTGGTTTTGTATCAGTAAAATGTCCAGCTTACTATAACACCACTAAAACTTATAGTTTTTTGAGTGAATTTCAAAGGTTTTTTAAAAACTAATTCCTAACTATATAACTCCTGAAACCTATGTTTTTTTCAGTGAATTTCAAAGGTTTTTTTAAATGCTAATTCCTAACTATATAAGGCCTGAAACCTATGTTTTTTTCAGTGAATTTCAAAGGTTTTTTAAATGCTGATTCCTAACTATATAAGGCCTGAAACCTATGGTTTTTTCAGTGAATTTCGAAGGTATTTTAAATGCTAATTCCTAACTATTTAAGGCCTGAAACCTATGGTTTTTCAGTGAATTTCAAAGGTTTTTTAAATGCTAATTCCTAACTATATAAGGCCTGAAACCTATGGTTTTTTTCAGTGAATTTCAAAGGTTTTTTAAATGCTGATTCCTAACTATATAAGGCCTGAAACCTATGGTTTTTTCAGTGAATTTCGAAGGTATTTTAAATGCTAATTCCTAACTATTTAAGGCCTGAAACCTATGGTTTTTCAGTGAATTTCAAAGGTTTTTTAAATGCTAATTCCTAACTATATAAGGCCTGAAACCTATGGTTTTTTCAGTGTTTTTAAAAAAAAATTGATTGGTTAACTGGCTTATTAGGTGTATCTTAGTGAATACATATATTAGCGAGTAATGTTTAAATATTTAAATATATGCATGAGTGATGTAATATGTGACGTCATCAGCAGTGCATTGCAGACGTGCAAGTTATAGTGAGTCCAACTAACTATAACGTGGGAATTTCAATGGTTTTATGCGAGTATAATTTCCAGCTAACTATAACTGGTGTGAAACCTATGGTTTTTTCAGTGAATTTCAAAGGTTTTTTAAAATGCTAATTCCTAACTATAACTGGTGTGTAACCTATGGTTTTTTCAGTGAATATATATATATATATATATAACATTTCTATGGCAAAATGCAACCCCTCATTTTGTTCCTTTTCAAATTAAATGTATTAAGTGTTACCACTTTATTCCAATCAAGATGACTTCAGGTGTGCCATACTTTTGTCATAAGTAAGACTGTTAGCGTTCTAGTTGTTCTTTAGAACACTCTGGGACATTCTGTCATTGGGCTATAGTTGGGCTACATCTGGCTGATATTTGGGCTACATTTGGGCTCTTTTGTCTCTGGTGGCCATCTTGGGAGACTGCATATCAGAATTTTTTTAATGAAATATAAGAGGATTTGAGAAGTCACTCAAAATGTGCCCTAATTTTTCTTTCTTCAGCATTAATCATAATTTCTATGGCAAAATGAACCCCCTCATTTTGTTCCTGTGCAAATTAAATGTTTTAAATGTTAAAACTTTATTCCAATCAAGATGACTTCAGGTGTGCCATACTTTTGTCATAAGTAAGACTGTTAGCACTCTAGTTGTTCTTTAGAACACTCTGAGACATTCTGTCATTGGGCTATAGTTGGGCTACATCTGGCTGATATTTGGGCTACATTTGTTTTTTTTGTCTCTAGTGGCCATCTTTGGGCTACATTGGGCGACATTGGGCTACATTGGGCTACATTTGGGCTCTAACATATATATAGCCCAATGTAGTCCAATATATATTTTTTCAAAGTTAATTTTCGTAAAAACCACTGGAGCACATATCTTGAGACATAGCAAAGGCACATTGGGCTACCAGTCCCTACAATTTTGCCAAGTTTGGTGGAAAACAATTCAGCCATTCGGGCTAAAAGTGAGTCCAACCGCCCTATGGAGATTAACATGGGGAAAACACGTTTTGGGACCCCCCTTTTATCTCGACCCCCGCTTGACGAATCCCCCCCAAACTTTCAGGGAAGGAGCGGAGCGCCGTGAGGCAAAGTTAAGGAAAATTTCAGGAAGATTCCTCAACCGGCGCCAAAGTTATTCCCAATAGAATGTTGCGATTTCCCTATGGAAAACAATCCTAACTATATATACCTACTGGCTATCGCCAGTAGGTAATATATATATATTATATATATATATATATATATTTTTCCAGCAAGCGTCCCAGTATGAGAGGAGCGGCCACAAGCTGGTGCAGGCGGCGAGGTTCGGGACACCCTCGCAAATTTGTGAATACAGCAAAGTTTTCTTTAAAGGAAGACGCCGCACACCACCTGAGTTTGTATGATTAATTGTTTATTTCTTGTAGGTTCCCCACCTACGCGTTTCAGACAGATACACTGTCCTTGATCACGGTTACAAAACATATATATATATAGATATATAGATAGATATATAGATAGATATATAGATATATCTATATATATAAAAACCAAAGTATGTCCGTTTGTCCTTCATGCATTACTACACCATTCATCCGATCGGCATGAAACTTTGGGAAGTTGTTGAATACACTCCCGCGAAGGTTTCAGGCTAAAAAAAAAAACAACAGAAATTTGTTAAAAGTTGTTGAGTACACTCCCGCGAAGCTTTCTGGCAACAAAAAGAATTGTTAAAGATTGCCCCCCCCCCCCCCGCGGCCAGCCAGGGCCCTCATAATCTTCCCAATACTGAACGTTTACACTTTCCGGTGCGACTCGCTTTTGCACTGACCATCAACAAAGCACAAGGACAATCGCTGCAAGTGTGTGGACTAGATTTGGAGAATCCCTGCTTCTCACATGGACAACTGTATGTGGCCAGCTCATGTGTCGGAATACCTTCTGATTTATTCGTCTACGCACCAGACAGAAAAACAAAAAATATCGTGTATCCACAAGCACTCGAATAAAAAAACTGAATTAAAACAACACTTTGAAATGTTTTCCATGTTAAAATGAATAAGTTTCAATACAAATGACACAATGTAAATTGAATGTGATCATAACAAGTTTCCTTTCTTTTGAGATCGCAGCAACGCGCGATGGGTAAGCTAGTATATATATAAAAAATAAATTATGCAATGTAACAAATAAATTGAAAAAACATCTTTAAAACAATACCAATTTAATTACACAAAAAAGTAAACAAAACAAACAATTACATTTCACTAAACGTTTATTACATAGTACAAACATTCATGAATGAAAATAATATTAATTACACAGAAACATCATCGTAATGTAAATGTAAACAATATAAAAAGAGCAAAAAAATTCTCGGAATAATACATATACTATTCCCACTCTAATCTCTGCAACAGTAGGGGAATTGTTTAACTCAGGACAGGTAAAATTTACTTTGTCCACTCCAGTCTGTGCAACAGTAAAGAACACGTTGGACTCAGGAGGGGCACAAATTACTATTCCCACGCCAGTCACTGTACCAGTTGGGAAAGTAGTGGATTGCGGACAGATACAATTTACTATTCCCACTCCAGTCAGTGCAAGAGTAGGGAAAGTGTCGGACTCAGGAAAGGTAAAATTTACTATTCCCACTCCACTCTGTGCAACAGTAGGGAAAGTGCTCGTTTGCAGAGGGGTACAATGTACTATTCCCACTGCAGCCAGTGCAACATTAGGTAAAGGGTTAAACTCAGGGGGGTAACAATTTACTATTCCCACTCAAGCTGGTGCAACAGTTGGATTGCAGAGGGGTAAAATGTACTATCCCCACTCCAGTCTGTGCAACAGTAGGGAAAGTATTGGATTGCAGAGCGGTAAAATGTACTATTCCCATTCAAGTCTGTGCAATAGTAGGGAAAGAGCTGGACTCAAGAGGGGTAAAACGTACTATTCCCTCTCCAGTCTGTACAACAGTTGATAAAGCGTTGTATAGCGAAGGGGTAACATTTACTATTCCCACTCCAGTCAGTACAACAGTAGAGAGAGTTCACTCAAAAAAAAATACTTAAACACCTACATTAAATAACTACAAATATAAATATTTAAATTTAAAATATGTAAATATTTGAATGAAATAATTACATATTTATTGCAATGTTTCATAAATATTTTAAATTAAAACAAATAATGATAATATAATTAAAACACCACGCTATATTTTCACTATTTTAACAACCAACAAATATGTTATTTTCAAATAAAAAGCATAACACAAATAACACATAATAACTAACACATTTTTAAAACAATAAATAATGATTTTTGCGTTTATTATTACTTAATTAACTTCCAACCCTATACCTCCACAGAGTAAACAACACACACCTAAAATATATCTCACAATTATACTAATTACACATTTTACATATTTAATTATCAATTGAACAATTAATACTAATTAACTAACAATAAAATAATTATGTTTAAATGACTTCCCACCCTTTATTCCAAGAAACCCAACAACACACACCAAATGTATATTTAGATAAGATCTTAATTACATAATTTACATAATTAACTATCAATTAAACTATTAATAACAATTAACTAATAATACATTAATTATATTTGAACAACTTCCCACTCTTTACCCCTAAAAATACAACACCTGCACCTCAGATATAACGTTAAAAAAAATCTTAATTACACAATTTACATAATTAATTATCCATTGAATAATTATTCATAATTATCAGTGATTATTAAATATTATAATGTATTTCATTCACACCCATTACCCATACAAAAACCCCAACCTACACCAAAAATATTAATAAAAAATACATTAATTGCACAATTTGCATAATTAATTATCAATAAAATATTTAATAATTATTAATTAGCTATTAAATCATTATAATTGAATTACTTCCCACCCGATACCCCTACAACCTCACAAACCCGCATCTAAAACATACTTAATATTAATGAATAATTGATTAATAATTATAATTAATTTTCTTCCCACCCTCTACCTGCACAAAACCAACAGCCCTCTACTGCACAACAAAATACAATTAAACTTTACAAACAATATTTTAAAAAATTAACAATATTTATACAAATAATGTATAACGTATACAATTAAAATATATGCTAAAATACATAAAATAATTACAAACAATAATATTAACAACAATATTTTTATAAACGATATTAACAGCGCAGATATTTTTAACTTAGTTATTAACAAAATAGATATTTTTAACATCGACATTACTTATCTTAAAACTGATATTCTTGTCAAGGATATTTTTGCACACGATATTTGTGCAGCACAATATTTCAAACTTGATATTTCTGCTCCCTGATATTTTATTTTTAATATTTTGACTGAGTACCGTCTAGGATACAGAGAGATTCTGCAATATTCTGGATAGAACCACAGCAGCTTGAATGCAGAGCATTGTCACTGGCCATACTGTCACTTGGGATCTAGAGGTGAAAAATTCCATGTTACTGACAACCACCCATCTCCAATTTTAAGTCATGTATGTCCACCACGAAACCCTCTTCCTTTGTACAGCTGATCCTATGAATTAGCCACACGAAAGAAGAAAAGCCATGGGAAGCCATGCACAACATTGTTTTTCATCCATCGGCCCATACCCGCTAACTGAACATTGAACATAACATGTTCTGCCATCCACCCTCACCGCTCTCGTTAGAAGTCATCCTCCCTCAAAAACACACATCATACCTGATTACCTGCCACCCACCCCTCTATCCTTCTTATGGCCCCTTTTCTCCAAAATACATAGGGGCAAATTATCTGGGAAGTGGCGGTGAGAGGCATTAGCCTCCTTGGCTTTACGCCTCTCATTGCCACTTTGTAAATGCCAGGCTGCACCATATTACCAAGGATATGGAACAACCTGGCGTTTCCCCCTGCGATGGATCTAAGTCTCACGACTTAACGTCAACGCAGGCACCCTTGCACCAGAGTGCAAGGGGGCCTGCGGGCAGGGAGGTTTGTTTATGTACAGGAAGGTGTCTCTTCCTATACCTAAACAAACCTAAAATTCCATTTTGTAACTTACATGTGTTACAAAATGAAATTAAAAAAAAAAAGTTTGTTCATGTACAGGACGGGACGCTTTTCTGTACATAAACAAACCTTGGCAGTTTGCTTTTTCCATGTGTGCTGCACAAGGCAGCACACATGGGAAAAGCAAAAACGAGGAAAAATGATGCATTTCTCCTCGTGTCGCCACCTTAAGACCAGGATTTTCCTGGTCTCAAGTTCAGTGCTGCCACCTATTATTACCTCTCTTGATAATAGGTGGCAGCGTCGAAGTGAATGGGTGTTGCGGTGGAACGCCCACAGCAACACCCACTACACGCCCCTTTCACATTAAGTTTGGCATGAAAGGGGCACTATTACCAAAGAGGCGTTAAGCCACTTGACGTGGCTGTTAGCCACGTTATGTGGTTTAACTCTGCCTTGGTAATAAGGCGCTGACCTTATCGCCACCACAATGTCACAAAAAGTGACATTGTGGTGGTGATAGGGGCTTGGTAATATGCCCCATAATATATACCTGGGCCTTGCTACCCTCTCACGCCATGCTTAAAATATCCTACCCCAGCACTTCCAAATATTAGTAAAACACAATACCTGAGCTCTTGCCACCCTCACCCCTTACCCTCAACATTTTCTTTACCAACTGGCCCTAATATTTTAAATATGAAATGCTTGGCAGCCTGCCAATCAACCAACACCATCTTTGCCCGGCCTCCTCTAACCCCACTTTCTGCTCTCTCTGCTCTCAGTCGGAGAGCAGAGAGGCAGTGCTGAGCTCAGAGCACCTATGTGAGACCTGTTCGTCATTTGCCTGGGATCCCATGTCAGCGCAGGGCTGCAAGGATCCATGCCGACATCAGAGGTGGTGGCTGGCACTCCTCCAGCTCTCTCAAGTCTGTGGAGACCTGAGAGAGATGAGAGTGTTAGACTGGGAGCCTCAATTACATTGCCTTACTTGGGTCTCTGGTGACCAGTGGGAGGCGGCATATAGACCTCTACCTGAAGTGTTTCTTTGGGGCTGGGTTTTTCACCATGGGCGTCAATTCACCAAAATGCCAGTGGTAGTCTAAGTGACATCACTCACCATTTGACCTTTACTTTGACTCACACATACACAGAAGTTTAAGCATACACACACATTTACGCACTCTCACTCAGATAAACACACTCACCTACAAGCATGCATACAACATATATTTAAAGGCATTTTTTTCTTACCATACTTGTCAGATAGGGTCATATTCCAGCTAATTATGCTCCATTTTTTTTACACTAATAGTGAATAATATTATTCACTATTTGTGAAATAACAATGTAACAGAAAACTAGGAGAATGGAGCACCAAACGACATTCATTAGGCTGAGCTGCCCCCTTGTTTAAGGGACATATTTCACCACCTCTGAGGCCATGGGTCGCAAAGGCAGTGCAGGGGTCGCAAGAGGCAAGACAGGGGCCACAATGGGGCAAGCCAGGGATCGCAGCTGCAACCCCTGGCGACCCCTAAATGACATCCATGTTTTTCACTCCTCTGGTTTCAGACCAGTGAGTACCTGGACTTTGAAACCGGTGTCTTCTCAATGCCAGTGGAAGCATATATTAGTACGTATATAGTGGTATTCATTGACCTTTGATATGTTGGGGAATTTGCTATGCTTACCTTTCTTTAGTGCTTTTCTTTAGTGCAAACGCCACATGCTGGTTGTGTGTTCTATGTTCTGTACTCTATGAGGCATCTGTTCAGTGGGATCTCCTTAATAGTTTTTGCCATTGTGTTGAGGCCATGGGGTAGTTGTCTTCCAGGCTCTACACGCTCTTATCTGGATCACTGATTTCTGCCCTTCTCCCCTGCAGTGTCAGTTGCTGTGCCAGTCCAGTCTGTTGTTTGCAGTAAATGTGCTTTTATTCAGGATGGCACTACCACATCACACCACGAGTGAGGATCCTCTAGGCCATATCATCAGTGTGCTGTAAGCCGTCTCTATGCCACCAACTCTCTGGAGCTTATGGATGTCGCAGTGGCAGCCATTTTGTATTTGGCATGTGAAGTTTATTATAGCTGCCCACAGTAGAAGTCACCCAATACCCTGTGCTGTGCTTACCACCATATTGTTAACACTGATACTGTGTATTATGGGAAGTATTTCAAGCTAGGATTCTCAAAGTGTCTAAACCGTTGACTTCATGGGTTACTCAAAAGTGTTGTCTCTAATACAGAATTTGTGCTCATAATCTGAACTATGTTAATGTTTATAATATTGACATATTTTTTTCTAGGTTTTTAACTCCTTAACCATGGCGCAAATTCCACCGCGGTGCGGGAGTTATAATGCGTGAACGGGGCTGTGTTGGCCAACGGACGTGCGCAGCACTAGAGAGGTAGTGCTCGCAGCGGCCGTTGGCCGACACGAGCACGGAAGGGGTTAAACTGTAGCATAGAGAAGGTTTCACATCAATTTTCTACAAAATATTGTACAGATTACAGTGAGATTTTGGTTGATGAAAACAGCAGAACTCTCTATGTGAAAGTCCAGGGAAAATGAGAAATAACCGTAGGAATTGACCCAGAATTATCGATTCCTTTGCTAAGATTGTGGCCCAGGAATTTAATGATTTCAGACACAAGATCATAGGGGAGATATTTAAACCAGAAGATAACTTGCAACAAGGTATTGCACAAGTGGCGACAACAAGGAATTATGATAATCTAAAGTCCATTTGTAGGACTATGTAAATACTATACTGAATTTGTTGATGGTATTCCTAGATTTTCTTCGACAAAGGAACAGGAACATGTATTTTAGCTGATTAAAGAATCCATCTTAAAATCACCTCTTCTTAATGTTTTCATAAACAGCTAGAATTATTTTCACCAAGCACCTTAGCTGTGAAAGTTGGAAGGCTGTATTATCCCATAGGTTCTAGGGTAAAGATAGAATTTTGGCATTTACTTCTAGGGTCTTTACAGACTCTGAGAAGATGGATTCCATAATATAATATGATGTATTAAATTGAACTTGCAGCATAGACAGTTTCAATATGTACTCATGGGGGAATGAATCTTATAAAAGAAGTGATCACAACCAATTTTATGTTTATTGGAACGTAATAAGTAGGGGTGGGCAGAATGTTCCTTTCTGCCTGATGAATTGGTGGAATTTCACCACTCCACTTTACTCTTGATTCGTAGTTCTGGCCAAATTCTACCAATTGCCATGTTGCAGAATCTTTCCCTCAGAGACTTCAAAATTTGTGAGCTAGCGAGAGTGAGTGAGATTTGGCAATTCTTTTAACACAAGTGTTTACAAGCAGTAATAGTCACAGGGCCAATGTTCAAGTAGACTTGCTGCTGCTCAAGTAGATTTTCTATTCGAACACCAGGAAAATCAGCTCGAATGGATGCGCATTCTTACGCAATGCATGGTGCCATTCACGCTGATTTTCAGCGCTGCTTGCGTTAACGGCTCTAAATTGCAGTGTGAGCTGCTCGAGTTGCATATCTTCAGACCGTTCCACAGAATTCTGCTGAATATCGTAGTTTTTCTGTAACTCTAATTCCGCATAATGAAACTAAGCGAGTTCCACCCACCCCTAGTAATAAGACAAGAAAGACTTTTTGAGAATAGTACACACTTTTGTCAAACTCTCTAAGCCCAATTATGAAATCGCCTATTTTCTCAATATGAGCAACAATAGGTCAAATGGAAATGGGACATAGATTGACCCGGTGTACTGGATTTGCCGGGACAGTCCCTGTTTTCCACCAGCAGTCTCACCAGCTTTCTGCAATTTTGGCACATGTCCCGGTTTTTAGAGGGGGTCAACGGAAAACAGTGAGACGCACTTTTTAGGTATTCTAAAGCAGTGCTATTTAACAGCTGTTATAAGTAAGCAATTTAATTAGGAGGCTTGATGCTGGTTTTAGAAATTACATTGGATTTGTTTTCTTAGTGCCTGGTCTGTGTTCCTATCTTGATGCGAGCTGTCACTCTGCGCCGCTCCGTTGATGTAAAATTGTAGTGCTTCTATTTTTGCAAAATGTCTCAGTTTTTGGTTCTCAAGACCTGGTCACCCTAAATGGGAATCGTACATAAGAAAACTACACACCTGCTTGTACTCACCACCTGTCAATAAATGTGTTACGAGATGTAGTAGGGTATTGGTTGAGGGTGTGCAATTGCTTGTGGTACACAAGTTGCATGTAAAGGAGCAATTAAGAAGTAACATTTGGTCTTATCACTATTGTCTCATGCGTTGTTTCTTTTTGAACTCTTTATAGGACAATATATAGAAGTTGGATTTAGTGTGGTTGAATTCACTTGTAAAGGGTTAGATTCTACAGTCGACCTGTATGATCAAGTAGATGCAATGCTGAGAGTAAGCATTGTTAGGAAAAAAGGATCTTAACAAAAAAATGTGTGTGACAATGGATGAAAGTATTTATGTTGGTGCAGGTTTGGAAAAAAAGGTCTTTCCAAGTGCTCTTTTGCACACATTGCAACTGCAAGGAAAATGTGTTTAAGGTTAAATGACTGATGTTTGAAGGAGCAGTTGAGGTTAATGGTCTGTCTTTGCGTTTATGATTATTATTTAATGTTTGAAGAAAGTTTTTGACTTGGTTTGTACTGTGATCAAGCTGGAGATGTCCCTGAAGTAAGTATTTCTGTGGTGAACCTGAAGGAGGAAGAAAATAGTCTCATCAGAAATGGTGTTTTCAGTTGTTCATTGGAAGGAAATGACCGAAGAGCTGAGAGGGAGGTAGAACAAGCAGACTTGTAATGCTATGTTTTTAGTAACTTTAGTTCATTTTGACCTAGAAACTAAATTTTGATTCAGTTCAAATCTGCTGATTATGCAGCAGATGGTGTATTACGTGGTAAATACAGCAAGTTCATAATTATGCAAAAAATTCAGGTGCTGGCGAATTGCTGGCCCTGGTGATGATGTAAGCTCTATTAAAATCATGATTTTGTCTTTACTGGTGTGTCTTTCATTATTGCAAAGTTACAACTAACAGTACTGAAGTGTCTGGACCTGTACGCAATGTTCTTCCTGTGCTACCGAGGTACAAAGGATCCTGGCTGCCCTGGTATGCATGTGCACAGGTTCTAGAATTTTGGCCCTAATTTACAAACATCTTGCACTGGGTTTGCATCACAAATGTGAGGCATACCCACACAAAATTGACTTTTTTATGTAATTCCAAGCGCAAAACTAGTATTGCACTGAAAGGTTGCCTCAAAGAAGCGTATAGCGCTGCTTTGTGTTACTCTGCATCAAAGGGGCATTCCATGGGTGGTACATGGGCATTCCCGTGCAATCACTCTTGATTTTTATGCAAAACCCTATCTGCTAACAATAGTAAATAGAGTTTTGCACCAAAAAACATAACGCCACTTTGAAGCAGGCTTCAAAAAGGAGAAATGCTTTTGTTTCTCCTAACTTTCCCAACTTTGCATGTATGCTACACTGCATCCGAAGTGGGAATAGTTTTAAAGTTTGTCTAGGCATAGCCTTTTGTATTGGAAGGAAACCTATGCAGACACCTTTGCACTATGGTACAAAGGTGTGTGTGCGGCCCTTGGCAGCCCGATTGTGTGCCGCTGCAGGAGAGAGTGCAGGGTAGTGCCATATATCTGTAGATATGCCACTTTCCTGATTTGTACCTCTCATGCAACACAGTGCAGCAACATTAGGTACTGTGTTGTGTGAGAGTTTTGTCAATCTGGGCTAGAGTGTTCTAAAAGTGCAAATAGTAGACCAGGGGCTAGATGTACGACCATTTTTAGTGGCTTCAAATGGAGAATCTGGCTGATTGTAACAGCTAAAACGGCTTCCAGCATGTACTAACCCTATTTTGCAATTCTGTCACCTGTTACCGACTCGCTAATAAGGATTTACAATTCGGTATTAGGAAGGCCCCCTTCCTAATACCACGTCGCAGGTGCATGTATGAATGCTTTGTGACAGGAATGCGGTCACAAAACAATCATATTTTATTGACTCCGTGAAGGAGATGGTAACCCATTCGTAAACCAGAAGGTGGCGCTAGGGGACCCTTTCACCTTTGTCGATGTGGGCGCCAATATTTTTAAGTCCAGGCAGTGGTCCTATAGACCATTGCCTACTCTTAAAATGTGAAAAGGATACATTTCATTTTTATTTTTTAAATGCATCCCATTTTCCTTTAAGGAAAATGGGCTGCATTTTTTTGAATGGCTTTATTTAAAAAGCAATCACAGACATGGTGTCTGCTGATCCCAGAAGGCCACCATCCCCATGATTACAGGCCATTCCTAATGGGCCGCAAATTGTGACCTGCCTGATGAATATTGATGAGGCAGGTCAATTGCGACCCCATTGGGAATTGCTAAATGTGTCTGAAACACATTAGTACATTTAAGTTTGCAAGTTCCTGATTGCGAGTCGCAAAAAATCACGATTAAAGACTCACAAAATGAAATAGTCAATCAAACTGTATAACTAAAGTCAAGAGTCAACAGCCATTTATAGGCAGTTTCTTCATTTTTGCAACATCCACTTATATTCTTCTGTGACCAAAGATCGTTCATGAGCCATGAGCTGAGAACATAAGTGGTGCGTAAGCCATTGTCCTATATGTTGTTATATTCGCTTTTACCACTCTAAAGGTAAAAATGAAGGCTGTGATGCAGTCCAGGTCGACCTTTGAATTGATGGTATCATTAGAGTTAAGTTACTTGGGTGATTTTAATAGCCATGTTTCTCTAGGTCAGTAAGAGACATATATATGTAGAGTGTCAGTGAAAGTTATCCTGTTGCAAGTTGTCTCTCCTTAGTTGTTTGTTTTGGCCTTGGCACAAGGAAGCAGCAACAAAGAAGCCTGCTAGGCCCACACCTGGAACAATGGACACCACTTCCTCTTCCAAGGACTCGACAATAAGTGGAGGATAAAAGACATTTATGGGGTTATTTACTAAGGATAGCTTCAGACAAACAAGTGGGGCAAAGCAGTGCGTCTCTTTACTTAGCATTATAAAGGCGTGCAGACTCTGCACAAAGTTGTGCAGCACCATGTGAGCACTGTGCAAGCCTTAGTAAACAGTCCCCTTAGCAGCAGGATAGCATAAAGATCAGGCATGGGTGAGCTGGGTCCAGGACTGAGGTGGGGCGCAGCAGGGAGCTGCCTGACTTAATGTTATGCAAAGAGGAGCTCGTCCATCCCACTTGTTATGTTATGTTATGTTATTTGCAATTTGTAAAGCGCGCTGACACCATGGGTTTCCTGGCTCTATAGAACAGAGGTGAAAAACACGGGCTGGAAGTTTACAGGGTTAGCAGGGTGGGGGGAAGAGGAAGGTTTTAAGCTTCTTCCTGAAATGAAGGAGGGAGCTGCTAGATTTAATGGTCAGGGGGAGGAGGTTCCAAAACAGCGGGCCTAGGAGGGTGAACCTGCGGCCACCGAATTTCTTTGTTCTGGTTCTTGGTACAACAAGCGTGAGATGATGGGCAGAACACAGATTGCGGTTTGGACAGTAAGGGTTGATAAGTGATGTTAGGAAAGCGGAGTTGGTACAGTGGAGGGCTTTGAACGTGAGGCAGCCCAGCTTGAAGGCCACACTTGGTCTCAATCGGGTCCTGTTATAGACTTTGTAATCAGCATGTAATATACCCCAGCACAGTGGGTAGCACCCCATCAATCCCCTTACCTTGACCCATGTTCCTCACACCTCCTGCCTTCACACCGTCACTACACCCCACCCCCACAACAAACAACAAATTTTCTTTCCGCCCAGGGTGCTGCCCCGTCAATCCGAACTAGGGCCAGCCACGATAAGAACAGCTCTGTAGTAGAGAAATAGGTAGGGTAAGCACCCAGTATGGCAGGAAACAAGCCCATGCCAAATAAAAGTGAGGGACTAGAATAATAGAACAGAAAAATTATTCATAACTAACACAGTAGCCAGGACTAATTTTTATCTCGCCATGCACATAATAAAACCTGAGCCTGGGTCAAATTTAAATTATGCAGGCATAATCGGATTAATTTTGAGAATTTTATGGTATGTGTTTTATGCAAAATTCCTGAAATTATACCATTGCATCATGTTGCGTAATTACACCACTGTTCACATCAGTATTATACCGCGAGCGTGCTAGAAGATCGCGACCACCCAGAATGCAAACAGCTGTTGTTCAATTGTGTTTTTCACAACATTTTGGGTGTGAAAAGCATCCTCTTATGAAAAACTAACACTGGGGTGCATTTTGCTCTAAACCAGTGACACTCAAAGTACGGCCCGGGGGCAGCATGTAGCCCTCCTGACCTTTCCATGTAGCTCCCTGGTCAGTGGCTGCACTGGGCTGCTGTTTATCGACTGAGCACAAAAATTCAAAAATATGTCAAATAAACGGGCAAGGATTTATTCACCGGTCAAAGTTAAAGAAAGGAAGTAACTAGGGCGCCCTGCTTTACTTTAGGAACACCTACTTCATATTTCAAAAAAAGAAAGTGTAAATGTATGATGAAGTCTCTTCAAAATTCAAAAAATGTATTTCATTAACATGCATAATTGTATCACCTTAGTACATCAAACTATATCAGTGCATTGAGAAGTCGTTTTTAAGTGATAGTTTTCAAGCAGAAATTTAGAAACATTCATGCTTCCACCCACCCTGACAACAATGCATACACTGAACTAAGAGGCAAGTCTTTTATGGTTTTCTATATGTAAAACCGAATAAAGTTGTTTTGATTTGATTTGAAGATGCAAGTCAGTTGTGTGCACCCTCTGGGTGGCCTGGGTCCTTTATAGTTTTTTTAATCAAACACCAGAGAAAGTTTGGTACAGGGCCCATCCTGAAGTAATGTAGTTCAAGGTACTCTTGCATGTGATAATTGGGAAAAAGGAGGGATAGTGAAATAAAACAATTGACGAGTATCGCACAATTCGGTCAAGTGGGAAAGCCGGAAGTGATCCCAGATTTTCTGGCTTCATTTTGTGTCATTCAGCCGACCAGTAGAGGTGCATGTGTCCCTTCCCCTACACTTACCTTATACCACCAACCCCTTCACCCTCCCAACAGCCACCCTGTTGGCATCAGTGCGACCCTCCATCGCACCACAGACCAGTCTTTTTGGCCCATGAGAAAATATTTGCGAGCAACCACGCTCTCAACTATAGGGCTAAGTAATTAATTTACAATTCGCGTAATTACACATAATGGGCCTCAGAATTTTTTCGTAATTGTATGCGAGAACAGTACACGAATTTACCACTCCTTAAAAAATTACGTGGCATATTATCAAGAATGGCGTTAAAATTATCGCCGGTTTAGCGGCAGAAAACTGCAGCTAAAGCGGCGATAATGGGCTTCATAATATGCCTTGGAGAATTCCAATAAAAGCCCATGTTCACACCAGAATATGGACTTCTATTGGAATTCTCAAAGGCATATTATCAAGCCCATTATCGCTGCTTTAGCAGCAGTTTTCTGCCACTAAACTGGTGATAATTTTTAATGCCATTCTTGATAATATGCCCCCATATATTCAGAAAATAAGGCTCCACAGTTATTTATATAGCGCAAACTCTACTCGAGGGTATAAGAGGTCTGTACATGAGTACCACTTATATTACACATGGACACGTTATTTATTTATTTATTTTGTTGTCACTGGGAGATAGATATATTATATGGTGAGCCGACTCCGAAACTCCAAGCTGGTTCCCCAGTTCCAACGTCGGCAGCTCTTGCCGTTAAGCCACCTCCTCTCCAACTGAATAGTTTGGCATAATGTTCAAACAACATTCCAAAGAAGAAGGGTTTCTAACCCGGAATACGTGGAGCTGCGGTTGCACGTGCTCGAAGACTATAGGTTTGGTGTCCAAATATTTCCCAGGAGAGTTTGTGGGACTTGGTCCAGCAGTCCTTGTCTAACAGCTCCACAACCTGCTCTGACGCGACGGAAAGCAATATTTGAAACATGTATTCCAAAGCAGGAAATGGCGGCCACCAGTGAAAGGCTGGGAGCCCTGTGCGCGTCCACTAGAGCGGGTGGGCCCTCTCAGCTGCAGCGAGCAGGCAGTTCATGGGAACCACTAAGCGTGCAGGCCCCGCATTCCGCCATTGTCATGTGTGCAGGCACCAGGCCCCCGGAGAGGCAGGGGAGGGACAGGGCGGAAGTAATGAATGCTCCCGGGCTTAACCACTGCACGGCAAGTATATGGAAAACAGGAGCTGTAATTAACACACCAGGCACTGGGAAGCAGGGAGGGTTCAAAAACGGCGCCGCATCTTTTCATATGCAACTTTGTGCATTCACAGCCGGTTAATAGACACTATTTTATTCTCTGAAAATAAATGTCAAACGAGCACGTGCTAACAAATGGAATACATGAAGTTGCTAAAATCACAGCGCAGGTGCAAGCACTGTAGCCTTAGCTGTAATTTATAGAATAATATACCACCATTTACATTTTATTCTGGGGCACTTAAAGGTAAGGGTTCGGGAGGGCAGTTGGGCCAAGGGGCAGCATGGGTCACTTGTCCCTGCTTTTAGATGAGTTGTGACATCTCAGGCAAAAGATTGTCAATGATAACAGGCTCTAGGAGGCGCTCCACGGCTCACATCTGTCGTTTCTATGCGCTGTAAGTAACCTTCGGTACTATGAACCAATGTATTAGTACTCAGCCAACCTAGGAAGGATTAAAGGTGGAGTTTGCCTTGCCATGACTCAAAGCGACAAGAAAAAAAACGCATTTAAATTGCAACGATTATTTTTTTAAATTTAAACATTAGCTATAACAATCGATTAACAATAAATTGTAGCAATAAGGCTATACCATAGTAACGACTCTTGGGGAACATGTGAAAATCTGGAATCTTATTCTAAACAGCAGAGTCTACAAAAATTGAGAGGAAGGTCGAGTGCAGAAGTCCCTAGGAGGCTGTTGCCGGGGTCGGGTGGCAGGGTTTTGACCGAGCGGCGTAAACTAACAGGACATAAATTCATTTCCGCCTCTGGAACGTGGCATCCGCCGTTCACGCGCGTGTGAAGGATGCGTGTCTACTCGGTCTAACTGACCCTCGCCTTTCCCCTTTTAGCTTCTTCCGGACCGAGCCTGCAATTTCCGGAAACTGTAAAACTGGGTTTCTTTTTGTCTGCCTGGCTCTCGTGGAAAGAGAGCAATCGCCCCTGCTGCGTAGGAAGGTTTACGTGCAGGAGGAGTCGCCCTTGAACGCCCCTGTCCCAGAAAGGATAGAAGGGATGGGGCAGGGTCAGTAACCGTGCGTGAACATGCGCCCCTTAGTCGGGGAGGTTTCGCCTCACAGAAGATACGTCTCGTTTCTGTGTAAGAGGCTGCTGTAAAAGTGGACTGCCCCTGAATGAGAGATGGGGGGGGGGGGGGGGGGGGTTGCTGACAGTGACATCCAAGGATGGAGAGGTCATGAGACATCCTTGTCATGTCCATGGTCAGTGGAGCTCCGTCTTACAGACCATGACCCTACTTTATTAAACTTTTACCATGACCGAAGAAAGACTACGAGAGTTTTATCCCAGAAACTTGCAGTCTAAAGAGTTTAAAACAAAGGGCAAATGTAGGATACTATTAAACCTGTTTAACCTGATGGAAGAAATAGTAATCCAGTGAGAGGAAGGTCCTGGTGTCTGGTGTTCCTGTCGGAGGAGAGGCCAGTAGAGCTGGGACAGACAGCGCAGCAGTGGCATGCCAGACGGGCTGAGCCTCGTGTGCCACTGACGCTGGTCATTTTAGGGCACTGGTCTTTAAGGGAACACCACAGACTTCGCTAGTGAAGAGCGTCTGGAGATAAGAACTTTAACGGGGCGCCCTCTGTTCTGAGTTAGTTGTGCCGGGACAGGCTCATTCCATGCCACAGATGAAGACATCAGGTCCTCAAACAGCGAAGCATCTCTTATTCTGTGGCACTTTCCGCATAATTATGAATGTTGCCACATAATCCATCATGTTCTGCATAAACTGCAAATGTTTACAAAAAAAAATGACTAACACAAACAGATAAATAATACTACAATGCTGCAACGGGTGTTGTTGGCAGAGGAAGGCCTTTCACAAAGAGTGACTAGTCAACTTCAAGTTTCTTATTGATGTGTTATCCTGGTACTAATGAGGTGAAATGCTTGCCCAAACAGTGTTAAAAGGAGCACACAAAAAAAACAATAATGAAGTGATCCTATCACAAAATGTGGGGCATAACTTTTTTTTGCCGCATAATATAATCGACCCTGCTATATACGTTGGTTCTCCCCTGCCGTCCAAGTCTGGTGACCCTACTTACCACGACACGAGCAAAACTGGATGTGTGGTGCCTGCCAACGACGGTGTGCGTTGGAGGGGGCGCAGACATACAGTCCCTGACCTCATTGGATATGAATTCTTAGCGTGGCTCTAGTCCAGAGTTTATGCAGGACTTGCAGTGAATCACACCCCAGAAAAAAATAACGTGTACGCGTGTTGAATACTTTAACCCCGATTGCTTTAGAAGCGGGCTCCCATGTTACGTTCATTCCTGGAAGTAAACCTGACATGCCGGTCTGCGAGCCCCTTACAGCTCTCCCTTGCCACCAGCCCCTACTTCGTGGAGTCAGGGCATCCGATGTATACAATATGCCACATAATATAGATAGAAACAAGCAAGACTGTACGTATATTTTTTTTATAGAAAATGTATAACAAAAATATGAGCTCTGGCGCAGATGGACGCTAAATCTTTATTTTTGCAGAAGGCAAGCATTGCCTGCAGTTTATGTTGTACCACTAGACGCTACTCTCTCTAGTGATACATTGTCTTATGCGCCACAGAGGCAGTTCTGCGCATCTAAGCGCTCTACAGAACAGTATTATGACTGAAAGCTGAACGGCTGAATTTGAACTTTAAACCTGCTGTTAGTGCGAGCGCACGAGGGCTAATCACGCGTGACTTTCGTAGTAAAAAAAGAGTCCAATCATATGAACAATACAGCCAGATGTATGTTTGCTAAAAAATACTTTGAGACGCATTTGTGGGAAGCGCCTTGAGACCCTCCGGGTGAGTAGTGCGCTATATAAATGTTGTGATTGATTGATTGATTGGGAAGAGAACAAGAATAAGAAGGCCCAGGTTGAAAGAAGCTTTCCGACTATAATGTTTGCGCGCGTTTTTTTGCGACGCTCGTGGCGCAGTTGTGTCTGGGCTCCCAGCAGGGCTGGCGGGTGCTAGTTGCGGTCAGACGAGCAGTCTTTACACTCCTGGAAAGATGGACCTACGGGGAGGCAAGTGTCATATACGTGTGATCAAGGTCACACACAGGAGGTGTGCGAGGGCACAGAGGTGAACTCACTATAGCTGCACCCGGATAAATTCAGAAATAGCGGATGGCAAGCACGGAGTAAAGTCCGCGTAAATATCCTTTCTCCAATCTTTGCTGAACGTTTCCACTGTAAATATACTTTTTATAGAAGTGCGCAGGGCACTCGCCGGTGTGTTGGAGGAAATAATTCAGAAAATGTATTGTGTTTTTTTTGTAACAATTGTTCCAGAAAGCATTGTCGCTTTCACTAGTCTGCACGTCGGAGTATAGGTGATAAGTGTGTCCGATGCGACCGTTGTGAGGTAGACGCAATAGGCGTGACGCAGACGCACCCTTGCTTTAAACACGCACTTTGTTCTTTTAAACGGCTGTTGGGTCGTTTGGGGCAGAGGGTAATGACTTCTGAGAGACTCGGATAAACCCGAACTCTTGCGAACGCCCCGCCCACTACTTCACATTACACATTGTTTTGTCAGGGATTTACACTGGTTATTTCTGCACACGAACATTTCTTCTTTTCTAAGCTAATGTACATACTTTTTTTTTTACTTATCACAGGTAAGCACCCGCTGAAAACGAGCACGGGGGTGTGTGAGGGCAGTTGAATGAGGCTGTGTGTGTGAGTACAACCCTGTGTGTCTCCTTGTGCATCTGTCTGTGAGAGGAATAGTGTGCATGTGAGCATCGCATCAATGTGTGCGTGCGTTGACCTGTGTCGGGGCAGAGAGTGCTGGTGAAAGTATGTAAGTTCTGTATGTGTGAGTACAGCCCTGTGTGACTCCTTGTGTGTGCATCTGTCAGTGAGAGTGACAGCGTGTGAATTAGTGTTGCATCGGTTTGTGTTTCTGTATTCACCAGTATCGGGAGACAGAGTGCTGGTGAAAAAAATGATATTGTGTATGTGTGATACATCTCTGTGGGTCTCCTTATGCGTGCATCTGTGAGACAGCGTGTGAATTAGTGTATTGCATCAGTTTGTGTTTCTAGGTTCGCCTATGCGTCGGGGGACCTGGTGTTGGAGAAAGCGCGTGTGTTAGTAAAAGTAGCAACAGTTATCTGACACTGGCGCAAAAAAACAACAACAACAAAAAAACGTGTGTGTGGGGAAGGGACGTGCGCCCTGTAAATACACCTGTTATGTTTGTGTGCGTGTAATCGTTCAGCACGTTTCTTCCACTCGTACACGAGCGCGTGCTTATGGTTAGGGGGTTCCAATGATGGCTTTGGGAACAGATGCTTGTAAGGATGGACTAGTCGATTCTTGGGGCGGCATGGGTCAGGTCGCGACAGATCGCGATGAAGCTGAGCGTGGAGTGTGAATGCATTATTGAAATGGCGCTAACATGGGTCTGTCCTATTTTGGCAAACACGTAGTCAGAAAGGGACCGCTTCGTCGGCGCGCAATGCCATTCTCACTCCGTGAGAAGATGTCGAATGTATGTCGCCTCGTGAAACACAAGTGTGCACGCGCTGAGATACGTGCGATTGTGCACCCCCGACTGGTGTATGTCTCACCTGTTGATTGCAGTTTTATATGCGTCCTTCAACCTATGTGTCCTTCAACCTATGGTTAAGCGCACCTCCAGTCAGAAGGAACCCTGCGAAAAGAAAAGGTGTTTGTGTTGCATATTGCATTGATTTATTTATGTATTTAATCTGCTGAGAACACACGCTGAACAAGTGGCATACGGTGTCAAGATATATAGGTGCATTAGCCACAGTCAACCCTGCGCGTAGGAATTTCACAGACTTGCACTTTACCGCGGCACTTGTTCTGCTGTCACCTGGTAAACGCACTATTTCTCTATCGTGGCCCCTTTGAAATAAAGAGGATGGTGAGCCGAAACGCGTCGAACACCCCCGAAAACTTCGAGTGGAAAAACGAGCATAGGCCTTTTATTGTGAGGTGTTGGGAACTCGGGGGGGGGGGGGGGGGGGGGGGTCATGCTCCCCAGGGGCAGGGAGGGGTCCCGTCCGGGGTGAGATGAGATGCTGGGGAAATCATTAATACAGCTCTGATTTCCTCTCTCTCTGCCCCTCCTCTGTTAATGGTGCCTGTTCCCAGGAGTTTATATGGGGCATGGGGGAGATATAATAATAATGCAGTGCCAGGGCAACAGTCCTGCCACCCACCCTTCACCGTGTCCCCCGCACACGATACACCTGTAACTGCAGAGTTTTGAGTATTCACAAGAGGGGGACACACTTGTTTACACGGGGAGGGGGGGTCGAGGAGGGGGTGACATTATAATGCGGGTAACGATAGTGCCAGGGCGGCAGTCCTGTCACCCCCCCTTGAACGGAGCCCCCCCCCCCCCCCCCCCCCACATGACTCCTGTTAATGGTGTCTGTTCCAGGAGGCTAGCACCCCTTAATTATAGAGGGGGGGGGGCTTAATTCGGGTGAAACTGTACTGTGCACCCCACATGACACCTGTAAATGCAATTATTCACAGAAGGGCGGCCTTGTTTACATGGAGCCTTTTTGGGGGGCGGGGAGTGATATTACAATGCGGGTTAGAATAGTCGATGTTTTCACTGGGGGCGGGGGCTCCAGGCGGTGTGCAGGCTCCGATGAGAGGGCTGGTCTGGGCAGAAACCTGCCCCTCCCGCTGTCCGTACTCTGTGGTTGCTACAGGCTCACATGAAAGGGGCTTACATGACAATTTAAACAATAGTTGGCCTCCCTTGAGACGCACACCGAGTGTGATAAAACATTCATGAACATGAAAGAGTGCCGGACCAGACACGGACGAAGGGGCGGGGCTAACCTGGCGGGAGTGCGGTCAGTGGTGGGCCAGGAAGGATAAAATGCGGAGGCGGCCTAATGCGAAAGTCAGTGGGGATACAGTCAAAACAGGCCAGACCAAACCACTCGGATTGTAAAAAAAAAAAAAAAGTCACTTGTACGGGGATCAGAGATCAAGGGGCGTCGAGAGCTGCCCTTCAAGAGAAGCTCATTCTGTGAGTGTGGAGGGCTGGAGGTCCCCCGCAGCGGCTGCCGGCGGCAAGGGAAGGAGCAGGGGGCGGGACGGGGCGGGAAGGGGTAGAATCGGCTGCGTGGAGGAGGGGGCGGCGGCGGAATTCGGAGGAGGGGAGAGGGGAGTGAGTGGGTGTGAAGAGGAGTGGAGGGGAGGGAAGGGGAGTGGAGGGGTGGGGGCGCCGAGGAGGAGGAGGCCGGGGTGTGAGTGACAGTGGGAGCAGGCTGGGCTCCCGGCTCCCCCCGGGGCCGCTGCTCGGGCCTTGTTCGGCGCCGGGGGGAAGGCTGCCGGCGACTGAAAGGCCTGTCACTAACTCCCTGGGAATTCCTGATCCGGCAGGCCATGAAATGTCTCCGCATAATTATTCCCGTCCGAGCCTATTAGAAGTGATCAGCAAAGAAAGAAATTTAATTAGCGAACAAGGAACGCAACTCAGAAGTGGCTGAGGGAAGAAACCGAGAAGGTGGAGGCCGGGACGGGTCGCCTCTCAGATTAAAGCGGGGGTCGTTAGCATGATTAATATCCGCGTTCGGGGCTTCAGGGTGCGGCCACAGACGGGCAGGGTGAGGCTATAAGGGCCTGCTCGGCGAAGGTTGAAATGTTGAGCTGTGCTCGGGCACTTTAACCACGGATAGGAAGTGCATCTTCAGAGAATGTTGAAATGTTGAGTTCCGAGTCTCACACGGTATTGGCTCTAGAACATTAACCATGGAAAATACGTTCATCATCAGACAATGTTGAAATGTTGAGCTGTGACACCGACAAAGCAGTAAATAAGCAGGTTCAGTCCGGTGAGGAAAGGTTGGCCTGCACTAGAGAATATTGAAATGCTGCGCTCTGTTCCGCACACTGTAGGGGATTGGGGTAATTCAAATAGGATTCTAAATGAAGGTCCACCTGCGAATGTTGAAATTTGGAGCAGTGTGTGTCCTATTATATGGGCTGGGGGACTTCAACCCTAAGTGGGCAGAGAGGGCCTCTGGTGAATGTTGAAATGCAAGACGGTGAGCCGAACACACACATCGCCTTCAAACAGCCTGCTTTCTTACAAGTGGCATTTCAAAATGAAGCAATGGTGCCAGACTAAACAGGCCATATTCATGAGACACGAGTTATATATAAAAAAAAACGAACGACAGACTCGGGTCTTATGGTGCAGGGTCTACTTAATGCATTTAAATGCTGTGAACGAGTCAGTCTCTGG
The DNA here is from genome assembly GCF_964261635.1 of Lissotriton helveticus. Classification (NCBI taxonomy): domain Eukaryota; kingdom Metazoa; phylum Chordata; class Amphibia; order Caudata; family Salamandridae; genus Lissotriton; species Lissotriton helveticus. Next base: position 876,360,877 of record NC_136071.1, on the reverse strand, counting down.
CAGTCCCACACCCTTCTTAGCTTTTAGACCCTTTACATTGACCTGACGTCAATGGTACCGAGCGCTGCCGGAAGTTTGCGTCCTGAATCCCAGAGGGGGGCATGTGCCTTCCCCTACACCCTTCTACCTGTGTGAGAGAGCGCGGGCATGTACTACAGAGAAGGAGTCTCCGCCCTGCGTCTTGGGGAGGGAGCCTGAGCTCTGCACCTCAAGAGGGAGCCTGAGCAATACACCTCAAGAGGGAGCCTGAACCCTACACATCAGAGAGGGAGAGCCTGAACTCTACACCTCAGAGAGGGAGCCTGAGCCCCACACCTCAGGGGGGGAGCCTGAACTCTACACCTCAGAGAGGGAGCCTGAGCCCTACACATCAGAGAGGGAGAGCCTGAGCCCTGCACCTCAGAGAGGGAGAGCTTGAGCCCTGCACCTCAGAGAGGGAGAGCTTGAGCCCTGCACCTCAGAGAGGGAGCCTGAATCCTACACCTCAGAGAGGGAGCCTGAACCCTACACCTCAGAGAGGGAGCCTGAACCCTACACCTCAGAGAGGGAGCCTGAGCCCTACACCTCAAGAGGGAGAGCCTGAACCCTACACCTCAGAGAGGGAGCCTAAGCCCTTCAATCCAAGCCTAAGCCCTGCACCTCAGAGAGGGAGCCTGAACCCTACACCTCAGAGAGGGAGCCTAAGCCCTGCACCTCAGAGAGGGAGCCTGAGCCCTACACCTCAGAGAGGGAGCCTGAACCCTACACCTCAGAGAGGGAGCCTGAGCCCTGAACCTTAGAGAGGGAGCCCGAGCCCTGCACCTCAGAGAGGGAGCCTGAGCCCTGCACCTCAGAGAGGGAGCCTGCATCCTGTGCCTCGGAGTGGGGTGGGTGGGGGGTGCTGCGCACTGCAAGGTACAGAGGAGGGGCCGGCCTCGAGGCTCAGAGATATATAATAATAATTAATAATAATGATAATGACAATAAAAACGACATGTCGTACCTTAGAGAGGGAACCATCGCTCAGAGAACGCGAGACCCTGGCCTAGAACGTGGGGGGCTCAACCCGGCGCCTCAGAAGTAAACTGCGCCTCAGAGGCGCGCGACCCTGCTCCAGAGCAGGCAGCTCGAGCAGGGGGCGTGCGTTCAGCACCTCAGAGAGAGGACAAGAGAGGGAGCCCGTGGAGTGCACTCCGAGAAGAAGAGTGAGCGCTCTGCCTTAGGACATCAAATGTGGCCCCAGGAGGGGTCACGGGGCCTTGGAGAGAGAGAGAGAGCGGGCCCTTGGCGGGCAGAGACAGTTTGCGCCCAAGAGAGAGAGAGAGATTATGTGAGAGGTAGAGAGAGAAAGATACATAAACTGGGGTTGCGCTCTGTAGCCAATGAGTGAGAGAAAGAGAGTGCGAGTATGTGTGTGAGATAGAGGGGAGAGAGAACAGAAAGTGCTTGTGAGATAAAAGTGTGTGCGTGAGAGAGATAGACACAGCCAGTGGGGCACCTTCTTCTGGGCACCTTTGAGACAGGCTGCACCTCAGCGAGGGAAGGCGCTCGTGTAAACAGGAGTCTGTTTGTCTTCCAAGAGCACTTAAACGCCGCTGCGCAGGCCTGTCTCGTGGCAACTGATGGCGCCACTTTTCGCCCAACAGTTTTTTTTTCCTTTGTCATTTTATTAAGGTGTAAAACAGGGAGCGGCCTTCTCTCGGCGTCCGACCTCGCTAAATATGTTGTCCACGTGAGGAATTATTGCATGATTTTTATTTACCCCAAGAGGCCTCCAGAATTCAGCCGGTAACATCCTCACCACATGATCAACGGTGAAAAAGACTTCTGATTATCGCGGTCTGTGCGATTCCGAAGTCAAGGATGTTAATACTCGTACGGAGTTACGACTAGAACACGTACCTGAACTTACTTGCAATCAGAAAAGGAACATGCCAGCACCCGGGTAGGTAAAGTGCCAGTCCAACTTGTCCCTGTGCATCGCCCTAGCACATAGAAGCCTGGGCGCTCTTTTAAAGCACACAGGGTGCTTACAATAATGGCCTTCCAGGCTGGTATGCCTGTGGAGGCAACATGTACCTGCCATTGTGTGAATAAAATAGGTGACATCCCCTCCCTGGTGGCATACACGCTGCCCAATAAGCAGTGCTGGATTATTACAAATCATTAATGACCGCTTACATTCAGGGTATTGATGGCTCATCCGGGCATTATCATCTGGTCCTGGCCATTATGACCGTTTCCGGGCCATTATCGGCTGGGCCTCAGCCAGAATGACAGAAAACCTCACTCAATGTAACACGTCCCGCGGTGGGGCAGTGACCCTCACACCCCGCCCGCGTGCACATCACACATCACGTCAATCACACTCGGCGCGGCTGCTGCTTGTCACGGCTGCGCTGCCTCCTTTTAAGCAACTGTTGATTCTGAGCAACAGGCATTTACAAAAATGCGGACGGTTAACAACCGCTCTCATACGGCAACCAATTCTGTAATGCAAATTCAATATGTAAAACGCTACAACGCCTTCCTGTAATATCCGCGCTGTATGTCATAAACACATAAATTAATAAACGAAACACACGAAAAAGGCGGAAGTCTTAAGGAGACTGGACTTACTTGGAAAGTACACGAAGAGGACGTAGCACAGCCCTGTACAGAAAGGAGTTTTTCACGGTGGGTCAAACAATTGGAAATTAAAAATGGCTCGTCACATACATACAAAATAAACTTACAAAAAAACACCACAAACGATCAATGTAGAAGGCAGCGGGTGCGCGCATTGTAATCACATGGAGACTTTCAGATGAGGTCTCTCTGCGCTGTTGGTTTGCGCGGGGAAATTCCACCGTTGAGAGGCCCTTTTCTGGGGCGTAGAACTTTTAACACAGCGCTCTTATTAGATTTAGTCATATCGAGTTTTTAATACTGTGTAAATTTTACTGTCGAGATTTTAGATCTGTCTGTAAGGGTGGAAACCCCACGAGTTCCGATAACATGTTGAATGAAGTGTCGCGCACAATGTAAATTTAAAGCATCTCAGGAATAGTCCTCGAAAAGCCGCGTGTGCCGTTCACAAACGTAAATAAACAAACACCCGGAGTGAAAAACGGGGTGCGTGGGCATCAGTGTTTACCTATATCGCGACCGGATCGACCCACAGAGCCAGAGAGGAAAGCTGCCAGAGAGCGGATATTCACGCCCTAAAAAGCGTGGAAATAACCGAGAACGAGAGAGCGCGCCCGAATCCCTCTCACCTGCGTGTTCGTCTCAAAAACTCTGTTTACGTTACCACAACGTGACTGGGCATTTGTGTGCATACTTCAAATACAGATACGTATAACCGGTGCTGAATTTAAAATTAATATCAAGGACAGGAGTCCAAGGGTTTCCGTAGGACCCCACCCACCCCAGGGGCTTCCCAATAATATGGTTCCCCATGCTTGGTTCGGCCTCACGCCTCTCTCTTCCACCAACATGCACTTCCTGTCTCCTCATCTTATGTTTGCAGTGTCTTTGGATTCTCCTCACTATTTCTCTTTGTTTCCCTAGTCCCCCCCCCCTCTTTTCCCCTTTCCGCCTTTTCTCCCTCTTCCCTGGGTTAAAGTCTGAGGATAAAAAACGCCCCGGTCTTGTTAAAAAATATGTGTGCCAGAGTCTGCCGCTTTAAACTGGCAGATAAAAAATGTGCCCCACATTCTGAGCAAATCAGTTAGTGCACATGCGAAACTTATGTGAAACGTAGAGTACGAGAAACGTAAACATAGTAAAGTATATAGAGCTCGAAAACATTTAACAGAAGTCATAGGAAAAGGTGAAAACAAGAGCGGCTCAAATAAAACTTGAACGTATTTTGAACACATTTTGAAAATGAATTTGACGACCTCTTTGTCTAAAACGTATGCATAGTAAAGCAAAACAAATATTTCAAATACGTAGAAGGATGGACAAGCGCTCCTCTAAGTGTATTTTGTACTCAATGGGTAACCAGCTATTTAAAGTTTCACTTAAAAGCAGAACTCCGGTCCCACAAAACTCCGGTAGTCAACGCCACGCGAACTGAGCTAGTTAGCGGCTAATTCCCGGAGAGACCACTTTGTGGCGCTGTTCCACCAGCGCTGAGGGCATGGCTGGGCCAGCACACGGGCGGGAAGTCGTCCAGGTCTACTTGCCTTCTTTAAATCGCATCCTGAAACTGGGCAGTTTGAGGGAAATCTCATTGATTGTGCTTCGCTTTTAGTGAAATCCTCTTCTTGCTATGCCTGCAAATATCAATTTTCGACACTTAAAGACAGTCAACTGCTGAAAAAGAAAGAATAAGAAAAGCGCGGTAGCACGAAGCCTGTGAGTGATGCCGGAGACACAGGGGCTAAGGGGCTTAAGCTAAATGTGTTTTTGCCCACTAGAATATTTAATTTAGAGCGTAAGGATGATAACGCGCGCATGTACGAAGGACGCCACTACAAGAGACAGCGAGAGGGTCTAACATTTGGTTACATTATTCTAACTAATGTGTTTTGTAATGATATACGTGTTTGTTAATGCATGTTCTTAGGGATATGTGGTGTGTTTATGTGTATATGCAGTTATGTGCACACTGATGTAAATTGTGTCTCTATCTCTAGTTCACTCTCTCTCTCCCACAGACACACATATATACCTTTATAGAGAGGATATACCGAAAGTGTAACCATATAATGGTCTCATATGGTCATTGAGGGAAGGGTTCCGGTCACTTAATGAACAACCCAAGGATGAGTGATTTGTGAATGTCATCAGAACTCCCGAGATTCCAATATAGGAGGCGTTACACGTTTTCTTTAAATGACTTGTTTATTATTGGAGCAGCTTGGAAACGCCATTTTGAAACTGAGAAATGTGTATTGAAAAGAGGAAGTGATGGGACTATAGTATTTGGTTGTGAGCAAAACATTTAATTATGTAAAGGATGTAGAATTACATTTCATAAGTTCGTCTGAACTATCTCCTATATTTCATAGGGAAAAGATAAAATGTGTTCTACAGTTCGTCAATACCTATGATTCCGCTAGCCTAGGTCACATTTCACAAGGGCCTCTGAAATATTTTCTATGATTTACAGGGAATCGTAAAATGTCCATTTTTCGTGCACATTTATGATTGTGCTATTGTAAGTATGGATGTAGTTACATAGGAACGTATGGACCAATGTGTGCATTAATTGTGCTTTATATGTATTTAAATCTATTTTATATAGGCAGAAATAAATATTTCGTCCAGTTTACAACCATGGATGGATATTGAATACATTGCAGACTAAATAAAAAAATGAACAGGAGGCCCCAATTCTGGGAACACACCTCAGGTGCATCGGCTGTACATACTTTGAGTGGCACTTCACTGGAATGGACGTGCCCATGCCACACTTACAGGCAGGAGCAGAAACAAAGCTGTGAAATGAACAGATGTGGCCGTGGCTACTGCTTGAGAGATACTCCAGGGTCGTCTGCCAGCCTGTTGCTTTTCACCACAGTGCCCTTGTGATAGGAAGTGCATCATTTTAACAACACACCCGAGAAATTGGAAACAATATATATATATTTAGAAGTACAGTCAGGAACAAATGCACACAGACCTCTGCGAAAGTACCGAAGATGTTTGTAGGAATGAAGAGTGAGTGAAAAGAAAAATACGACTTTGACCTATGTCCCCTCCCACTTTGAAGGAACGATGCATACTCTAATACTCTAGTGCCACTCGTGAACAGCTTGGTTCCCAACGTGATTCAGCTCTACTAAAGAGAGGGAGAGGGGGGGGAGAGAGAGAGAGAGAGAGAGAGAGAGAGAGAGAGAGAGAGAGAGAGAGAGAGAGAGAGAGAGAGAGAGAGAGAGAGAGAGAGAGAGTGTTTGTGTTGAAAGCACTAGTTAGACCCTGGCAGAAGGATGGAATCATAGGGTGCCCTTCTGGATAGATGTAGGTATGGTTCTGGAGAAGCCCCCATACTTGACAATATGTGTAATGCCGGGTTAGAGTGTGTCCGCTGTGGGTCTGGCACTCTGAAGTGCATCTGTGAAGGTTAAGGAGTGAGACAACCAGCCTGGCCAATCTCAAAGGCCTACTCTACAGCAGGAGAGGGTCTGCTTCAAAGCACTATAGTCAGTCCATCTTGCCTGGACGAGGTTCCCAGAACGCGGAAGGGTCTTAGCTTCAGAGAGTCAGCCGGCCTTCATCGAGGCCCAGAGGTAAGGGCCCTGAGAGTCCCCAGAGACGCTGCCCCCTAATGCACCAGGGGCCCCAGGCTGCACAGCACAAGAGTCAAGGCCCCTAAGAAAAGATTGCAAGGCCTCGGCCTGCACAGCACAAGAGACAAGGCCCTGCAGCGCCACTGCCTGCCCAGCACATGTGAGGAGGTCTCTCCAACAGGAAGGCAGGTGCACCCTACACAATACAAGTGGGGAGGGTCCCGAGAGCATCGGGGGCCATTGTATGTCTAACACAAGCAGCGAGGCCAACTAGAATCCGCAGGGCCACGTATGCCCAGCAGAAGAGCGGAGTCCCCGAGCACTGGAGGGCCATTGTGTGTCTATCACAAGGGCGAGGCCAACTGAAGCACCGCGGGGCCACGGGTTGCCGAGTACAAGCCAGCACCCCTCCCCCCCCCCCCCCCCCCCAAGCCCTGTATGGCCAAACCATGACCAGCACAAGAGGCGATGGCCTCTAGTGGGCACCACGAGGCCTTGTCCTCTGCAGCGTAAGTGAGGAAGTCTCCGAGGACAAGGCAGGTTCACAGCCTACTCTGGGAGTGTGGAGGCCCCGCAGCACCACAGAGCCGTTGTCTAACACACGAGGGGGGGCCCGGGAGCACCGCGGGCCACAGAGGGGCCAACACAGCTGGCGAGCCTCGTGAATAGGTCAGGGCCATCGTCTGCCTAACGCAAGGGGCGCGCCCTAGAGCAAGGCTGCGCCATAGTCTGCCCGGTGAGACCCAGAGCAAAGGTGGGACAAGGCCTGTCCGTCGAGCCCCGAGAGCAAGTGTGGGACAAGGCCTGTCCGTCGAGCCCCGAGAGCAAGTGTGGGACAAGGCCTGTCCAGCGAGCCCCAGAGCAAGGTTGGCTGGGTCCTCGCCTGTGTCGTGAGCCCCAGAGCAAGGTGGGCCACAGCCTGTCCAACTCAAGTGGGGGGACCCCCTGGAACACCGTTGAGCCACAGAGGAAAGCCTCCGGAAGAGCCCGCGGGGCCTCAGCCTGCCCGGCGGGAGGAGCGGGCGCACGAGGTCAGGGAGCAACCAGTAATGACAACAGTAATCTCAGGCCACTTGGAAGGTGGGCTGATGGACAAGCGTTTGACCCCGAGGTCAACAAGTAGTTTAACCGCACCTTGATCTGCCGCACGTGACGCAGAGCCCTTTCTTCAAAGCGCCACGGAAGAGGACCCCGTCCCCAGCAGCCGGCGCCTTTGTGGACAAGACGGAAGAGGGGATAGCGCTAAAAACGCAAATAACAGGGCGACGAGTCGGCTTCTCAAAATCTTGTCTTAACCAGATAAAGAATCCGGCCAATGCTGGGAAACAATTGGAAAACAAATGTGTCCAGTGAATGTAGAAAAATAAATAAGAGGATTCGAAACGGCTCATTTGACAACAAATTAAACGGCAAAGAAATTCACACGAATCACACAATTATTCGTCTCTCATATCTATCTATTTGTCTGTCTGCCTGTCTATTTTTGCTGATTCTATATGTTCGTTTCATATCTGCAGATGTCTTTAAAAGCAGTTACATAGAAGTAAAATTATTTTTAAATGGAAAACGTGAATTTAAGGCTAGGACCAGCATACCCAAAATGCCCTTTACACTAGTAATATGTAGAAACACATTTTTTAAAATTTTAACTACTGAACACATTTTTGGAATTAAGCAATTTAAATATACCGTGAGATGGTAGACGCGTGTTCACGTGCAATTTAAATACTCGAGTGGCAGAAAAGTAGAGGAAACAACTGTTGCTTTTTTGCGGTAAATACACCTGGAGGCTCTGGCAAGGCCTAGTTACAGCAGTCTGTGTAGATTTCTGGTAAAATGATCTATCTATCTATCTATCTATCTATCTATCTATCTATCTATCTATCTATCTATCTATCTATCTATCTATCTATCTATCTATCTATCTATACCAGTGCACAATTATCTACCATCTCATGGGGGTGTTATTTCATTTTAGTTATTGTGCGCACTCACCAAGTTAAAGTTAAAGTGTTCTATTTTTTTTATCACGTTACCCCTTATAGAAACATATCTGTTAAATGTATAGTGCGCCGCTGGCTACCTAGAATGTGGTAAATAACGCGCAGGCAAAACCAGGAGATATGTTGTTTTCCCTGACGGCTGGGTCTGGTATACTTTTTCCAGGTCGCCACAACATATATCTGAGTTTGGTAAATTAACAACAGGTGCTATGAGGGCATGGGCGTGCAGTCCTGACCGGACCTGCGGCCAGCTCGTATCTTATGCTGCCTGGACTCCGCTTAAACATTTACATACAAACCCACCGCAGACAAACAGGAAGGCACCCACTGACTGTAACTAATAGGCGATTTCGCATGCATAATTCATCCAATTTGCTCCCTGTCCCTGAGCCACAATCCCTTCGAGCGGCTCGCGTTTTACAGCGTCTGCAGCCCCCTTTCCACCAGCCTCTCCAATTCTAACTCGCACAATCCCCCTTCAGCGGGGCATTCAACGCCCCACGCACAGGAATCTGATGTTACTTGTTACCACGAACGAACAGGCCATATTTCTGAGCCTGGAAGAATGTTTACAACACGACCTAGCTGGAAAACTCCCCGAGGTGTTTAATGCTCTCGGCAAAATGCGACTTTTAGAAGTTTTTACTACAGTGTTTGCTAATCTTGTATTTTCTTCCTACCCATATTATGTCTGATTTATTTAGGATATATAGTAAATGTTCGAATATTTTTTTTGTCTACACAAAATTTAATTTGATTTAACTTTCTGAACACAGGCTTGGTTGATAATTATTAAAATTGTGCATTCATGTTTGTAGCAGATTGCAAAAGTGACATTTGCTGAGATATAATAATATACCACGAAGGTACATTCTTTCCTGAACCAGCGCTAAAATACAGTGTTGTGCTCCCGTGCAACTTCTCCTTTGACTTTTTTTCCCTCTTAATATATATTTGTTCACTTTAAGTACTCTCTTCGGGGCTACATAAACAGTGAATTGCAAATAAAAACACAATAAAGTGGCCTACGTTTCAGGTGTCATTTTTTTAAATTTGGAGTTTATTAATACCATTATTTAAAATATTACAAATAAAACCAATGACATTTCATGCATTTTAAAATGCAGTTTAAAATGTTTCAGCAAAAGGGATTTTTTTCCATTTCAATGTGAAATATCCAAGTTATTTCAACATTACAGCGAGAAAATCAGTTTGCAGCGAGCTGCAAACCACAGGTGTAGTGTCAGCGGCGTGTAGAAACAGTCGTCACTTATTCCCCTTCTTAGGAAGCAGACATGGGCCAAAGTCATTTCTTTTTCACGAGGACAGTTTATTAATACAAGGGCTTTTATCAGGCCCACCTTCTGTGAAGACTGAAAACTCTCACCTGCACCGCACCTGAACTGTCAGCAGTAGCAATAAGTACATGCGCCATTAAACTAAATATCATTCAACATTTAAGAAATAATGTTCGCTTAATTACATTTTATATCCTATCTAAACTTATATTCAAGCAAAAACTATATCCTGAAAGTGCATGTATATTTTTTTATTTCTTTTCTATTTTTTGGGATATACACCTCAAGAAACAAGCCCCCAAAAAACTGCAGTTTAAGTATTACTGCAACAATTACTCTTAATATCATCTTCTGACAAAAAAAATCTCAAGTGTACCGCAATATATTTTCAAATATTTACTGGAAGTAATTTACAAGAAAAATACTATACAAAATCGTCCCCTGGACACTTGCCCCTCGGCTCTGTTTACTGTTTTTTTTTGTTTAAATAACGAAGCTCGGAAAGTTTCCTCACTTGTACAAAACATTAGCTTATAGTTACAAATGTTTAACAATCTGTCTTTTCACTTGATTCTATAAAACCAGTCATAACCTCTTGACATAATCACGATTAAATTTCGCTCAGAACGTTGCCGGAAACCAGTGAATCTGCGGCTGTTGGAAATGTGCCTGACTGTACAGAAACGAGGAGTACACAATCTGACTGCTCGGGTGGAAACATATCCGGAGATTAAACTTTCCGCCCTGACAGGACGGACAAATACCCCCATTTACACTCCTTTCAACTTCTCCCCACTAACAAAATCTGAATTCACTGAATTGTGAAGTGAATTAAATAAAAGAGGAGAGAAGGAACTCTAGAGAATTCACTGGCAGGATGCTATTAATAATGTGTGTGTGTGGTCCTTGAGTTACAGTTTGCACATACCGTACCACATGTACATTTAACGTACTCTCCGAGAGATGTGAATTTTCACTTTTACACTCCTCGGCAGACGTGGAGGGGTCCTTTCTGATGCAGTCTGAAGAAGTTGAGGAGGTTAGCAGGCCTTTCCGAGCTTTGCTGTTTCTGTAAAAAGAAGTTGAAACAAAAAAACAGCAGAGGATCAAACGTGGCGCCCCTGCGGTGCCTTGTGAGTCCAGTCTGTTCAGGGTCTGTCCAGGGGCTCAGCAGTCCGTGGGCTCAGTCCAGGGTGACCCTGCCCATCTCCTGGGGGGGCGATGCAGCTGCCGTGAGGGGTCTCAGTGCCCCCAGACAGTGCCCGCTCCGGCGATGCGTGTCTCTCGCGTGTCCTGTACAAAGTGCCTGGAAGCCCCGGCGGGGCGGTCACTCGAGCAGCCCGTTGCGGTGCGGGCCCTCGCTCAGCTCCGGGGAGTGGCTGCAGGCCGGGCTGCCGGCGGCGCTGTGCTCGCTGTCGGTGTCGCTGCCCTTCTTGCCCCCCAGCCCCAGGCCGCCGCCGGCGCTGTGGGTCTTGACGTGCTTGCTGAGGTGGTCGCTGCGCATGAAGCGCTTGTTGCAGACGGGGCAGGCGAAGCGCTTCTCGCCGGTGTGGGTGCGCAGGTGGCGCTGCAGCTCGTCGGAGCGGGTGAAGCGCTTGCCGCAGAAGAGCCAGTTGCAGACGAAGGGCCGCTCGCCCGTGTGCCAGCGCAGGTGCGCCTTGAGGTGGGACGTCTTGCCGTAGACCTTGCCGCAGCCCGGGATGTGGCAGCTGTGCAGGCCCTTGCGCCGCAGGCTGGCCCCCGCGGGGCCCAGCCGCTCCGCTTCCTGGCAGTTGGGGCAGTCGCAGGTGGCCCGGCCGGAGTAGCGCCTGGCGGCGGCCGAGGAGCGCGGGGAGCCGCCCAGGGCCGGCCCCCCGCCCAGCATGGAGCCCCCGCCGCCGGAGGTGGGGGAGTCCCCGTAGGCGCCGCCGAGCACCGGCTTGAAGCCGTCCATGAGGTGCTGGCCGCCCAGCAGGTGCGCGGAGCCGCCCGCGCCCGCGAAGTGTCCCAGGCCCGAGTAGTCCGTGCTGTAGGCGCCCAGCGGCGAGTGGTGCAGGGCGGCGGGCTGCAGCGCCCCGGAGTGCAGCGCGGCCGCCCCGCCGGGGCTCTGCACGTCGATCCAGCCGGCGGCGCCCACGTCCCACCAGCTCGAGGCGCTGGCGGCGCTCACCTCGGCGGCGGCGGCCGGGTGCGCCGCGGGCTTGAACCAGGACTCGTAGGGGTGGTGCGCCATGCGCGGGTACATGCCCTGCAGCCCGTCCACCTTGGAGAGGAAGACCGGCTGCTCCTGCCCGCCGCCGCCCGCGGCCCCTGGGAACACCGAGTAGTCATTGGCGAAGGCCCCGGCCGAGCCGGTCAGCGAGAAGGCGCTGGATGCGGCCGAGCCCCCGCAGCCGAAGGAGTCCGAGACCAGCGCGGCCGCCGCAGCCGCCGCCGCCGCTGCTGCTGAAGATCCGCCGCCGCTCCGGCCGGACGAGCCCCCTCCGCCGCCAGAGTGCAGTCCGAAGCCGGCCAGGCTGCAGCTTCCTCCCGACGCCGAGCTGGAGCGCTTCCAGGGGTGGAAGCCCTTCCCGAAGGAGGGCGAGCCGTGGTCCGAGGGCGACGGGCTGGGGCTGCCGATCTTGTTGCAGGTGGCGGCGAGCATGGCCAGGGGAGTGCAGCCGAGCCGGGGTTCTTCCTGGGAGAGGGGAGCAAGCACAAAACGCAGAGAGCGTGTCACTTATCTGGCCATCATTGCAATTAACTCTTTTAAACAGTTCAAACTCACACATTGGGCAATGACTGCCCCACCGGACCCCCCACTAAACCAGTCCACCCGGATCTGCAGGCCCACCCCTGACCTGACTGTCTAAAGCCCAGTGGATGACATTCGCCCCTGTCCTCTCCAGTGCATGTGAACATTCATGCTTCACGAGGGCACACACCAGACATCAAAGAACGCAAAACACCCAGTTTTCACCCCTTGACACAATTCCACTCACTCACAGTTCATAACTTTCCAACAACATACTATTTCTAAGTTTAAAAAGTACTTTGAAAAAACGACAACCTTAAATGGGGAGAAAAAAAGATTAGAAATGCAAAAAAAGGTGAGTTTAACGTACCTGTGCAACTAGTTTGATGATATTTTTTTCTACAAAAAAAGCAGCAGAAAAACTAGGCATTCGCGGGGGTGCTTTCTGCAGGAAGGAAAAGAGACCGCTTCTCCTTGTAGCAAGGCGCTGGAGTCAGTGCGTACAAGTGCCCTCACAACCTGTTCCTGACTGGCAAGTGTCTCGGCCCTCTTTTGCCTTCCCTCTCTCTTTCTTCACTCCCTTGCACTAAAAGTCTCAACAGGAGACGGACAGTTCCCCGTCTTGACCGGGGCTACTTTTAACCCCCTCTTCAAATCGGCAATAAAAAAACACGAAGAGGAACTAATTAAACCAGCAAGAGAAAAATCCTTAGACTCACCCCTAGAAGTGAAGTTGCCATCACAAAAGTGCCCTCCTCAGAGGATCTTTTTTATATTTATAAATCAGAGCAGTGTTTTTTTTAGAGGTGTGCAATACAATGATGCGATCCGCCCATTCCACCACAATTGTAGCTCTTCCCGGAGCTTTGAAGTGCCGCTGAGCTCCCAGCAGCCAATCAGCGGCGCCGCCGCCGGTCGCTCAGGCACGCTGCGGCGTGAGCTCACCGGCCCTCTGCCCGCTCAGGGACCGCCCACAGCGCCCGGGGGCGGGGCGACGTGACGTGTGCGCGGCGACGTGCGCGGGCACGCCCTTCGGGCACCTCTTTCAAGTCTCTATCCAGGGGGCGGGGACCGGCGACCCCTGCGGCCGTCCCACTGAGCAGGCACCGCTGCCCGCCCCTTCCCCTCCCCGTGCACGCCGAGGCTCTGGAAACGCGGCGAGGTCGAGCTCTTTCAGCCTGCTGGCAGCGTGGAGCTCTGCTGGGGGTGTTCCCGGACGGTCTGCTGGGCACTCGTTTCCATATGTAGAGGCTAGCAGTGCAATGAAAAGCAGGCGGCGGGTGCCTGCTCCTTTAGGCGCTACCTACATGCCTTTTCAGACTGTTTTAGAAGAAAATAACACGAATGTGACACTAGCAAGACCTCCCAGCTATCGCTCGGTAATAGTAATACACTTCATAATGTGGCGCTGTGGGTGATGGCCTAACGACCAGAGTTGACTATTTTGGAACTGGTGAACCTGGTTCGAGTTCCGGCTTCTCCTCAGCATCCTGTGGTTCTGAGCAGATCACTTACTCTCCCTCTTCTAAAACAATAATAATGATTAAAAAGAAGTATCGGACTTTGTGTAATGTAATCCGCTGCTCATGTAGAACACTCAAATGCCCTTCGGCGAACTCCTGGCAAAGAAAAACTAGAGAAAAAAAAATAACAGCGAGGCCAACATTCGAACAACTACTGAGCTGCATGCCAGTGCCCCAGTGTATATTGCGCCTCCCAAACCTCCCGAAACGAATTAAACACACATACCTCTCATCCGTTCATGCTTTAACCAGACATGCACATAATAAATTAGCCCCCGCACAGCTTTAGACATATTTTGTTGCTATTGTTTGAGGTTCTTCAGTGCGTGTTAGTTCAAGGTTCACTAAAAGGTGCCATGGCGCAATGCCAATAACAGTAAGCACAGTGGCAGAGCAATAGACACTTGCAAGCGGCGACAGGAGTGTTCGGAGTGTTTGGTTTTGGAAACTACCACATTTCCCCCGAGGGATCCCCGCGGACGGCAGAAAACACATTTTTTACTTAACAGCGTGAGGCAGAGAGAGCCTCTGTTTGAAGTCATTCTGCGCTGGGAGTGAGTGGTCGGCCCCTCCAGTTTGTGAAAGTATGCTGCTTCGCCTAGTACAGCCAGTTCCGAGCGGGGAGAGGACACTGGCTCCCCCAGCGCACCGCCGCCCGTCACTAAACGGGAAAGTCAGGTCGGATCAGGCAGGACGCGCGCCTTTAACTCCGCACCGTGGGCTTTGCGGGGGGCTCACACTTCCTGATGGAAGGGGTGTGCTGACGGCACATCATATCTATTGATTTAGGTGAGACGGGGCACCACCAGCCCCATCAGAGCTGGGAGTAAATTAATGAACTCCTGTCGGCCCCCACCCGCCCCCCAGAAGGCTGATGCTTAACATGAATGTCGTGTTTATCTCCGCGAGCTGTTCTGCATGATTTTAGCCTGTTGAGAAGGCGTGGCAGGCCAGCCCAGGAGGAGGGAGGGGTGGAGGAAGGAGTGAACCCCGTTTAACAAATAAAAAAGAATTAACTTCATTGCTGTGGTCGCCTCCTTTAATGAGATTCATTTCCTGGATCGAAGGCACACTTGTTTAAATTTCAGGTTTAATTCCCGCCAGCGCCGTGAGTCACATAGAAGGGAACATGTTGTCGTTCCCGGGTAGGGGATGATAAAGTCTGGCCGCTGGCCTGAGCATCTTTGACTAAAAGCAACTCTTACACTTTGCGAAATAAAGCCTCCGCCCGACGCCGTGGGTTTACACCCGTTGTCCACGCTGTGAAAGTGGATAATTCAAGCCGCTTTCGTGTCAATTAGAGTGCATCTTTGAGGCGCATCCGCTTGTCTTCCTGCAGGTGCCATGGGTCTATTTTCCGTACTCGATCACACCGTGGACACAAAGCACTAGTTAATTCCGCGTGAGATGTTTCTAAATGTATCGCCCAGGCTAAAACATTATTATTATTTGTTCTTAAGGTGTTATGGGGACGCACGGATGTAATACTCTATGTTTTACCTTCTTACGTTTAACATAATTTAAGATGCCGTGTGTTTCAAATACATTTAAGAAGTCATTTCCAAATGTATTTTAATGTATTTTCGGCCACGCAAAATATAATGTTTATCCAGTCTATGGCAGAAATTCAATTGTCCGTGTCTTTTAGAAGACTTGGAGGAAGCGGATAGAAAATATATGCAAATGTATTGTAGGATTCAATGCATATGCAATCTGCACGGAAAAAATGATTTGTGTTCCCTCTGCTTTTTGTTGCTGTGGCCTTAAAGCTAAATGCAACAGATATATTTAACAATATACTGAACAGTTCACGAACCGAAAATGGGGGAACCGAATATACATTTCGGGGTTGATAAGACGAAATCTATAGTTGTACTTGCAGTCGTGGAAATGCCACCGCGCCTTTGGTGCCACAGAATGCCAGTCGAATCCCAGCGCTTTTTGGGGGCATTGCGAGGTTGCCAGCACAGTTGCTGTGTTTTTTTTCTTTCCGAAATTAATTACACCTTTTTACGTGAAGTCTAATGCCCTCTACGAGATGGATGCCTGCGCTGTTTCTTGCAAACCAGCGCCAGCGGTATTAGCATTCTGTGCGCACTGGCGGCATAAATTTCATTTGAATTTCAAATTTAATAAACCAGGAGGTTTTTAATCATCCCTGGTTTTATTTGTTTGATATTAACATGCTTATTGACCGGGTCTGTTGACCAGTTTGATCATTACAGGACAGAAAAAAGTTAATTAAAACGGCCACAGCTCCTTAATCATATGATCTGTCTCTTCCCTGTCGCTCTCTTTATTACGGTCCATGACTGATGGGCTCCCGGATTAATTTCTCTGTTTCTTCGGATTGAGCAACAGCTTTTGGGACCTCATTTACATCTTCAGAGCAACCTGGCCAAGTGCTCTTCCGAACTCCTTTGCTACCGTATCTTAAGCCAAGTCGGGCTAAATAGCGTCCTGTAAAGCAGTTCGTCTTCTGGAACAATGACTTCAGACCACCCCCTTGACACTATTAAATATGCAAATTAAACAAACAAACCTTCTCCAAAGTTTTGTATAGGTCTGAAGCAACACCGCGGCGAATACAATAGAGAGTGCTTTTATCTTTTGTCTTTATTTTATATTTATATATTTTTATATTTACGTGTGTGACAGCTCCTGTTTTTTCAAGGCAGGTGCCCAGCTGCACCGCTGTCAAGAGATGTGGGGTGCAGTAACAACTCCAAGTGTCATAAACAGCAGATAATTAAACGTCACCAGGCAGTAGCCACGCATCTTAATGGCAATGATGTGTGAGCCTGTTGTATGCTCATGATGTGTTTTCGTGTTGTGTGACTGACGGGTATGCGTGGTGGGCGTTGCATGTGGGTTGTTTATGTGTTTGCGTGATCTGTGCTGTTGATGTGGCACTTACTGTGTGTTTGCTGGGTACATGCCTAGTAGGTATAGTGTGTATTCGCCGAGTTTGTTATGTGTGCATTCTATGTTTTTTCGTGTTGTGTGACTGATGTGTGTGTGGTGGTTTGTACCTGAGGAGTATGGTGTATGTGTTTAGTATACGGTTTGTAGGTCTGTTGGGCGAGAGTGTGACGTATGACATGAGTGGTATTTGGGGCTTATTGTCTGGTATGTCTACTGAGTGTGCTGTTAATGTGTGATTGGTGAAATTCATATACTGCCGACTTTTGCACTGTGTGTGATTGATGTGTGCGGGGTAGATGTGGTGTGCACCTTGCAAGAATGTCTATTAAGAGGTGTGAGCGTACGCACTCCGGGCCTTTTCATTCCCACTATCTGTTACATTTATTTAAAGGTGCTTCATTTGAAAACATGGGTTGGTCGGCTTGGTATTTCACTTTAATATTAAGGGCTGCAGTGTTTCTCTCCAGTCATCTTAGATAGTGCAATGGAAACTGTTTTTGTCTAACATCACACTGTGTTTGTATGTTTTCCACCATAACGTCAACCTATGAGGAAGTTAATTGTGACATCATGCGCACCTTGGCATGTGAATGGAGGCCACAGAATGGTCAGTTACTTCTGGCGCGAGGCAATCCCAGTCCCCGGAAGAGGACAGCGTCTCCACGTCAGCACGAGCACGGGAACAGGTGGAGGTCGCGCGCGGACGCGCCTGTTCAGAAATGACCACGCACCGTGGGGGGATGGTTGTAAAACACCCTAGTATATTTCCAGACAGCAAACAGCACGAGTCCCCGTGATTCCAAGCGGGCATTTAGACGCCAAAGTAAAGTATTAAAAACAGTCACACATTCAGACAAGTGCATAATCAGATCATATAGAACTCCCCCTCCCCCGGTATACTGGCATTTGTGCCCGTGAATTAATGGCTGACAAAGCGTGGCTGTCGGTAACGTACATGCAGCCCCATTTTACCCACGTCACAGGTGTTTACTACATTCCACATTCGCACAATAAGCGGTCTGTAGTACACCTCTCTTTGGATTCTCCGAGCTGTGCACTCCGTTGGCAGTGGGGCACACTGAACTTTGCATGTGTATTGTGACACGGGAGGGGCGAGTCTACTGTCTTGATGCCAGTCCTCGCTACCATCGTTAACCACCCCAGTTCAGGGAGGCAGGGCCCCACGGAGTTTGAAATCGGGGTCTGAACGCGCGCATTGTGTGCATGCTACTTATAGATAACCAACTCTCTATATATGCCAGCACTTATCCACGCTGCGCCTATGAAGCCTCAAGCTGCTGTCTCAATAGGGGGTTGCAGTGATACAATGAGAGGAGACAGCAACGCACCAGTGCGGCATCAGTGAGAATGCATCCAAACACTGCCACTTGTTTCTGCTTCATGTGATTAACGCCCAATGAGACGCATGACCAAAGTGTATGCTCCTATTTTAAGCTCAAATTGGTTTACACATTCATTACACAGTAGCAGAACTATTAAAGTCCAGTTTATTTTTTTTACATCTGGAGATACCATATAGTGTCACTGTGTATTTATTTATTTGCAGATTTTATAAATAGCCACATGCTGCCTTATGACCACTGGAGAGTGCCAGAGAGTCTAAGAACTATCAGCTGAGGATATTTGTGTTATACACCATGTGCTACCTTGGAAGATCCACATCTCAAAAAGGCCAGCCCAAATAGTTGTGTTTTTTCCAGCGGTTCTTCAAGAGTATGGTTGAATTCTGTCGGCAACGTGGGGTTATAGAGATCTGGAGTCTGGGGGTCTTAATGCCCAATGATCTACCTTGAAGTGTCTGCTGACTGGAAGTTTGTTGGCAAATCAGCTACAAGATGGCTGGTTGTAGAGTTCTAGCTAGAGTCTAATGTTTAGTGTGACCCCCTTCGACCACTGTCTCCAGTCCAGGAATGATCACCAATAAATTATGTATTTCAGGTGCTTTCATCTAATTAGATCAATGGGTGGAAAACAACTACAACAACCACAATGCATTAGGCTGTTACACTAAAGTCAAGGACTGCAAACAGTGTCCGTAATGACCTGGAAGGAGGTGGTCACTCTACTAAAAGAAGACAGATTTTGTAAGTGGATTGAGACTTTGTTCCTGTAGGCCTTCAGTGTAATACAGAGAGGGTTGAATGTGATCTTCAGTACCAGTGAGAGCCAGTGGGGTGCTATTAGCCCTAGTATCACATTGTCATGTTTCCAAATTTGGCAAGTCTGTACAATCCATCAGTAAGATTTTGTGGGAGCTTTCTATAGATTCCTTTACGGAAGGGTAACCAGTACATCACCAAGTCTGTGTTATTTCAATACAGTGCTTAATTTGAGCCGGTGGTTGCCTGTAGGGTCCATCGGCACTCATTTCTGAGGTCCGGCACTTATTTTTCCTCATCACACATTTACCTAGAGAAAGAGAGGAATAAAGAAACACACAAAGGGGAAGAAAGAGGAAAAGAAAGATGGAAAAAAGTCACAAAGGGAGAAAGCAGAACCCTGCAAAAGTGAGATAAAATTGCAGGGTGTGCCTGGTAGTGGATTAGAGGAATGACAGATTAAAAACAACATATTTGGAACACTAACTTTTAATATTGCTGGCTTTGGGCATTTGAGCAGAGCTCACACTCATTTTTTTTTTTACAAACTAAGCACCCTTGGTGTGAAGGAGAGGAATGATTTTCCTGAGTATGTAAATTTGAGATGACACTCTTGACAACTGTGTTAATTTATTGTGTGATGAAAGATCTACTTATGAAATGACACCCAGATTTCTCACTTTGCAGGGTGGTTTGGTGTTTTCTCTAACCCTGGGCGTAGTACTTCGCTACGCCCACTGAGTGGGCGTAGTGTTGCCTACTTTGCCATTTGCGAAGTAGGCGTAGCAGGCAACACTACGCCCACTACGTGGGCGTAGCGAAGTTGCCCGCCACCCGCCTCCCTCCCGCCCTCCCTAAATACTTAAATAATGTTTTTAAAAAGAATAAACACCACTTACCTTGTTGGCTGCGTCTCCGGGGCTCCCTCTGGTAACTGCGCCGCCATCTCGGACACTAATGCGCATGCGCGGCCGCCCTAGCATGCGCATTTCTCACGAGAAATGCGCATGCGTGGGCGGCCGCGCATGCGCATTAGTGTCCAAGATGGCGGCGCGGTTACCAGAGGGAGCCCCGGAGACGCAGCCAACAAGGTAAGTGGTGTTTATTCTTTTTAAAAACATTATTTAAGTATTTAGGGAGGGCGGGAGGGATGCTGGTAGTATTTAGCGAGGGCGGGAGGGAGGCGGGTGGCGCATAGTGGGGCTACGCGAAGTGCGTAGGTGGACGTAGTTTCTGGTCCACTTCGCGTAGCTTCGCGTAGCCCCACAACGCCTACTACGCCCAGGGTTAGTCTTTTCACCCAGGTGGAGAGAGTTTGTAATCAAGTGATCTTCTTCATATCAGGATAACTCTTGCCACTTTTTTAGGCATAGGGAGTTATCTTTATTCAGTGCTTCACGATATTGGCCTCAAATTCCCTGTTAAATGTGAATATGTATGGCAGTGGGTTACCTTAAGTAGTTGATCTGTTGACGTTCAACTATGTGGGACAAAATCAGCTAAACAATGCTCACCTTGGGGTAAGAGGGCAGAACCCTCCTGGACACTACGTTTTACCCTTTAAATGGATAATTCGTCTGCGTTGATGAACAGTTGCTGGGTTTGGTTGAAGAAGAGGGAAGGAGAGACGACGACCTGTTTCAAGGCTGTGCCTCTCATTCAAAATCTTCAGTGGATTCCAGCAGTTCATTGTGTTTCAGGTTGGTTAAGGAGAACCTGAAGTTTGCAAACGCAGTCTCTCCATGCCACTGGAGTCAAGCAAGGTTGGCTGATGATGGGTGAAACCCCGAAACCGGTCCCAGGATGCTTGTTTCCGATCCAGGCAAAACCTGGCTTGGCAGTTCAGGCTGCACTGTTTCCATGGCGAGCAGGGTCAAGACTGATTTGCCTATGGCCAGAGGCGCAATTAGAGCCACATTTAGGGGAGGGGGGGCTACTAAAAATTTCGGGGGTGGCTTATTCTTTCAATGACAGTTAGATTGGAGATGCAGAGGCTCTAAGAAGAGGTGAAAAAACAACAAAGCCTCGTTAGCAAGTAAATAGTCTTTTAAAGACCTGTGAAGTACTCAGGTGCAGCTGTGTGTGTGCCTGTGAACCTGTCTCAGCCCAGGCTGCCACACATGATGATGGAGGTGCGGGGGGGGGGCTGAAGCCCTTTCAGCCCAATGGGCATTGCGCACCTGCGTATGGCTGGGTCTTAACTGATATGGCACGTGGAGCAAAAAAATTATGGATTTAGTTTAGGCCCAGATCTCTGTACTGGGGTGAATGTTTGACATTGTTCAACATACTGTCTATCAATTGTTCTTTTTGTCTCTGTTTCCGGGATATATTCTTGAATCCGGACTGTAGCTCTTTTACCAGGTAGTCATCTTCCACCTAGAATTGAAGCTGTCATGTTACTTCATTCTCAAGAATTTTGATGGGATAAAACAGATAAAATAACTGTCAATAGTTGGCTAGGTGTTGAGGATTTGCTTCTGGTTTCTTCAAAAAAGGAGTGACTTCTACACACAAAACCCATTCTATGGTATGTCGCACCACTGGTGCGAATTGGTCATATTCGAAAGGGGTGGCAAGTTCACTTTTCCACAGAAAAAATGGCTATATTTAATTGCAGGAGTTTTCAGGAAATTAGATTTTTGTAGCAAGAAAAGGTATGGTCACATTGTATTAATGCATCTCTCTTTTATAACCGCAATCCAACACTAAACTCGATCCTAACCTGATATCTTTACAGGAACCAAAAGGTTCTGTGCAAACCCATGCCTTTGCTCATTATTAAGTACCATTTGTACACAGTGGCATTACTTGCAGATTTAGAAACATCATTTTGTGCATGGATCGCAATGTTTTTCACCTGCATGACGACCCTGCAAACATCTTTCCCGAATCAAGCTATCCCAGTTAAGTTTGATCTAGGAAAGTCACATGCAGATTGAATAAAGTATAGCGGAATATCTAGGGCAATCTAAAAATGAATCTTCCACCGAATTTTCAAGAGAGAATTATTTGCTAAGATAGAAAGCAAAAATGACTGGGGCATTATGAAACCAACCACTCACTATGGGAGCCCCATTGGGAATGATGTCACACAACACGGGAATTAGAAAATTAACATATATACCAAATATACATAGGAAAAGGCTATGAGGCCTGCAGATCCCTATATTCATCTTTTTAAAGAAAAAAAAATAAAAGGATTGGGAGTCAGCAAGATGCTGCGTTGATCCTAACCACTATTACAGTGATAATCATCATTTACGGTTTGTGAAAGACAAATCCTGATTCGCAGATCTTCTTCCCTTCGATGTTAATCATGATCACTATTGATTCTCAAATGGCTCACGAACTTAATTTTTTTTTTTAAAAACACAAATTAACTGAAAAGCGTTTTATGGGGGCAGTATGCTTGAGAAATGAAAATTAAATACAACTGACCTAGCCTAGTCATGTTTATTGGCAATGACAGAACCAAACCTGGGGTACACTAGCACATAAAGAAGCATATTTTTCAGATTGCATCGTAATGGAGAAGGCGCCAATAACTATAAAAAGTTATTACATAATAAACTATAATCTGTGATAAATATGTAAATTTAAATTTATGGTAGTTTTGGATACAATTGTAACCAAAGGAAAACAGATCTGTTGTGCCATCGTGCTCATGAAAGCAACCCACAGCCTGTGAATGGTGCTAGCAATTTGCAGCAGGCACTGGACACAGGTATGGCCTTTGGTCATGCTCAGCACCTGTTCTCTTACAAGCCAAACACACTGTGCGTGGCGTTCCACCACAATATCGATTTTTTTTAATACCGACCTACACTTAAATTGATTCTACGATATAGACTATTCAAATAACATCAAGGCGAGCACATTTGAAGAAAAAATAATAATTCTATATTCTCCTTACCTTGATGATATGCTGGTAGCCAGTGCTGCGGGCGTCAATAGAAGGGTAGCTCAATATCATTGACAGTGACATGTGACATTCTATCCTGTCCATCGTCTTCATCTAGGTGCAGCAGCCACTGGGCACTAGATGTGACCTCTAGCAATGATAAGGACCCAGTCTCAGTGACCCCCACACTAGTGTCTTTTGCCTTAGGCTTTTTGTAGTGGCCTTTGGACACAGTGTGACCCCAGTCTCAGTGTCCCTAAAGCCATTTTCTTCCACTTTAGGCCATGTGCAATGACCTTTGAACAAAGGGTCTGCCCTAGAGTCATACCCGGCAATCAATGCATGTGCCACAAGCCCACTGTGCATAAACGTTAGTCAAGGACAATGGTCACAGGGCACAGAGTTTGGTCATTAGTCATTCCCTCTGCCCAATCCCTGTGGCTCTGAATTACACTGAGCATAATTGTGAGCTGTGCTCAGTCAGCACTGGGTGACGGGAATTTCCATTAGTCAAGTCCTGTGCCCAGTTCTTTTTCCATGAACCAGCTTTAGGCCAAAGACTCAGTCACCCTGATCCTGGAGCACACATGCCCCAGTGGGTGCAAGGCAGCAATGAAGCAGGGGTGAGGTGTATTGCCTTGCCCATGGGCATATCCACAGGCTATGGTATTGGGGATGGCATCACAGATAACACTTCCTGATTTGTAGACAGACTGAAGAAGACAACGGATTGCTTCTCTCGGGTTGCTGTTCAAAGCCAGAGGTAAGAGTTGTCATGTTCCTCCCTCAGCCCTTACTCAAGGATGGAAGAGCACAACACATTCCTGCCCAGCTATAGAACAAGGCAACGTGTAACTAAGGAATGCTTTTCATCGGTCCTTCTGCAAGAGAGAGGGAGAGGAAGGAAAAAAAACACATTGTCCATAGCCACTTAGTGGGGCTGGTGAGGATTGGACTTTTACACCCAACCCTTGTATCAGAGTGCAATGCTCTATCAACACCCTTGTCCTTGGCAGACGCTGGTGATTGGGTGTAACCCCTTTATAGTTCTTGCCTACTAGACTGCCTAATGTGAACGTACAGTGGATGTACAACTCACCCACTGCTTACTTTGGGTGGCTTTATTGTCACTCTTATTTACTTGCTTCTTATTTGATGGCTTGCTTTCCTCTTCTTGTGTTTTTTCCTCTCCAAGAGCATTGTCTCTTTATGATCCTTTTTTATTAATTAACTTATCCTTCCACTGCTCACATTTAGGGAACTACTTTTTTCTTGCTCATTCAGCACTCCAGGACAGTGCATGTGTTTTCTAGCTCTCTCCAGAGAGTGCTGCGTCCCCCCTCAAAGACCCACCGGCCCCCTCTATGTTGTTCCTAAACCCTCAGAGCCTGTCTGAAAAAGCACAGCAACATGCATATTTTGCTAGATTGTTGTTAAAGGGCAGATTTTAAGGATTGTTTTTGTTTTATCTCTTGTGTTCCATATATTGAATGAAAACACATTATTTAGCACACAAAGTCTTTAGCCTTTTACCACTTAAAGCCTTTTAGCCTGGGTGTAGGGCCATCTTCTGCACTCGCTCATCTGGCATCTGACTTAGACACTTCTCTTGGAGAGGCATACATCTACTTCCTGGGCTACTGCCGAGGACCAAATAGCTGAACCCTTACATTCTGACACTTCTTTATTCTTTTTAGCTTCTGTTGAGTGTTTCCAAGTGAAAGGCATTTAAAAAATAAGGCATGCCTTTTATGGAGATTGAAAACACTGAATTCAATGTACAACCTTGAGATACCACCATAAGATATGCATTTGTTTTTTCACCAGTATACTGAATTTTTTTTTTCTTTTACTGTTTTTTTAAACAATATTTTACAGACAAGCATTGGCAAAGTAAATAGCTCAGCACTCACATTGGATATATGGGGTGAACTGGCATTGCCAATGCTCGTTTTACTCCTAACAATTATTGGTAGTTCAGCGAGTCCAGCTGTGCTGCTTTCCTTTTTTTCCTCTCCTTTCCTATGTTCAGGACCACCACTGTAATTTTCAGAAAGTGAGCTTGAACGCCAGAAAAGAGTATACACCACGACTACCATATTTTAATGCTGTTCCCTGTGGTTTTTTAAAATGGAAAATCAGCTGTTTTTGTGTTTTGTTTCCTTCAACTGTGAACATTGTATGTTGACTATCTTATTCCTGGGAAACAAGATGACTTGCCTCAGAAACTTTTCAGCTACTTCCAGAAAATCACATTCATTGTTTTCATCAATCAGTTCCGTCTCAGCGTCTCTGTTCCTGAGCATTGGGAAACATTAGAACAAATACTGGGTTGCTACATTTTTACATTTCTTAATCTTCACAAGCAGGGTAATAGATGTTTACATAACTCACACATGAACCTGGGTCGCCTGAGGTTTTCCTAGGAATGGTCGAACCGAAATTCACCAAACCTGGAAAGGTACCAAGTGAAGTAGAGCCCTATGTGATTCCAAATTTACTGAGTTTTTCTTAAGCCTTTTTTGCTGTTTTCAAGAAAAAGCCTCACTAAGGGATTCCCATACTAAACTGTATTTTTGGAACCAACCCACGAACTTCTGGATATGTTGTTGCATATTCATTGAGAGTCTACTAAACTTTTTTTTTGGGGGGGGGGGGGGAGGTAGTTTCGTGAAGATTGTTAACGAAAAGGTACATTTGTTAGCAAAGCAAAAAAAGGTAGTTCTGATTTTCTCTCTGACTCTTACACTATCTCGCGCCCGCGCACACACAGTCAGTGACATTATGTCTTTGTTGATGTGTTGTTTGTACAGCTATGGAAAATTCGGGAGGGTGACTGAAATGTCACTTATTCACCCTCCTGACTTTTCTAAAGTTGTGTGTGTTTGTATATAACTTTCCCTGTCTTTTGTTTGTGTCTGATTGGTTGTGTGACTGCATGGTTTTGCAAATCCATTTCTCTGTGTGCGTTGACGTTTTTTCATAAAGTTTGTACACGTTGTTAATATGAATCCGTACACCTGTTTTTAAATGTTTATGCATGTGAATAAGTCTGTGTGACTGTTTGTTTCAGTGTCTTTGTAAAAGTATGTGTTCATCTGATTGGGTCCTTGAAGCTTGTATATGTGTGATGTGTGCCTCTGAGCGAGCGAGTCAGTCTGTGCGGAGGTGTCTGTGTCCATGCCCCTAGAAGTCAGTGTTTTTCTGTGTGCCTGTGTGTCAGAAGTCGTCAGTGCGTCTTGGTGACTGCATGTAGCTTTGTGGTTACAGCAGCGTGCCTTTCCGTCTCCCTATGACCTTATGTGAATATGTGTGCCCGGGTGGGCCAGTGAGTCCCTTCCTGCCCGGTTGCTTGTCTGTGTAAGTCTGTGTGCAACCATGTTTCTGTTACTGTGCGTTTCTCCCTGTGTGTAGCAGCCGTTTTAATCTTCCTGAAAACATTGTTTGCGGTGCCTTTCGGTGATACATCACTTTCCCGGGCTGGCGTGTGTAGTTAAAAAGTACTAAATTCATATCCACTGCATTATTGATTTCATTTCAGCCGGCGCTGTAACAGTACCAAAGAAGCCCCGCTTACAGATGACCGCGCGCCTCCTCCAGACGCTTGACAATTGCCATCGCAGTTTCGGGAAGATAAATGTTGCTTTGGGAATTGCGTTTAATTACACATAATCTCAGAGCCGCTCTGGGGCCTCTGGTTTAACCACACATGTGTTCAAATCACCGAGCAGTGCTAGCCGCGGAAAGGGGCAGCACGGATGGAGCGGGGCCGAGCGGCTGCCTCCAGGAATATTAGCGTTAAATACGACCGTAGTACAGACGGGCGAGAGGCAGCTGGACAGGAAGCCGTAGAGGACAAACAGAGCCGATCAACAGACAACAAACACGCTTTGCGGCACAGAGAGCGCGTGGCAGAGGGAGAGAAAACGAGTGTCAGATACAGTAGAGAGTAGATCGTGCATGTAAGCACCCGCAGTGAGCACATCTCACAGTTAATTATCTGCTCGCCATGTGTGAGGTCAAGCACTGTGGGTCAGTGGGCCATGCCCTCACACACTCAAAGACAAATAAAATTAATGTAACATGAAAACCGAAATGCACCCGTCCGTCCATCCAGTGCTTTAAATGGGCAGGTGCTGTATGGTAGGCAGTACCTGCAATGCTTTAAGTTGAAAAGGAGAATGCCTGCACTTCTCATCACTCTTTCAATACATTTAATGGGAGAGTAGCTAGCTAGCAGGTACTCTAAGTGGTCACTCTAAGTGGTCAGTACCCGCACTTCTGTATTTCCATTCAATGAAATCCGTCCGCCCGTTCTGCTTTCCTCTGCCCTCCAGTTCTGCTTTATGGTTAACCATGATTGCATATCATTCTTCTGCGTTGTACGGATCGGTAATTAAGTTGGCTTTTAAGTGCTTGTGAGTGCCATATTCTGGTCAATAGAGGAAGCGTGCATTGTGGGGCGGTCCACGCATGCAGGTTGGCATGGCTGGAGGGCGCTGTGGCACAGGGCAAGGGGTGTTTCTTCAGTTGGCTGGGGAGGCTAGAGTAAAGGGCATTGGCTACTGTTGCAGATGTTGTGGGAGGGACATGCAGGAAGGGCTACAGGAGCGAGGAAAGTGAGGAATGTTCTTCACAATACCGGAAGTGAGGTGAGAGTGAACAATGCTCACTCTGGCAGATGCCACTGGAAACGACACAATACTAGCAAACGGCGCAGAGAACAGCACAATATACACAGCTGGAGTTAACCCTGCTTAATGATGGTTGGTCAAGGGCTGTTTCCATCCAATTGCAGCTGGTGCAGTTTCTACCGTCGGGGGCAGAAACCCCCAAAGCTCAAACAGGGACACTATGTGAGGGAAATGAGGCAGTCTTGCCACCACCACTGTTGCCCTCACACATAAAGGGCAGGGTGCACACTCTTCAATCCAACCTTGAACGCACCGCACTGCTCACCTTGTGTTACTTCCGGTAACCCTCCACCCTTACACTTATCTACACCTGAGCTATTGTGAGAGCGGTGCCCCCCAGCCCACAGCTACACCTAGTGTGCCTTCACCAGAATGGCACAGAAGTGCAGAGCTCTGGGGCCACCGATTACCAATGCTGGCCCCCACTCTACCTGTCACAACACCAGGAAAGACTGCTTGAGCCTAGATTTAATGTTTACTCCTTTTAAAACTATACACATTTCCACCGAAAGGTGTGACAAGACCAATGAAAACTACACTAGATAGACAATCACCAATTAAAAACTGCATTCACATGTTTAAAAAGATGATGAACAGTCACTGAAGTGGTCGAGGTTGATCGCTGATTTTTTTTATGGTTCAATCTTCATTTTTACATTAAATACTGTTCTTATTTGGAATTCACTTATTTACTAGAAGGTGGTGAACAGTGCTTGAAATGGAAAAAATAGAAGTGCAGGTACTCTGTACCAGAGTACCTGCTTGCTTATGAGAAGTGCTGGTACTCTCCATGTGAAAGTATTGCATTTTTCTTGAGAAGTGCCGGTACTCTCCCTCTCAAAATAAAAAAGTGCTGGTACTACGTACCGGTCAGTACTGGACCATTTAAAGCACTGGTGGTGAATAGTCTGGAAGACGTCACGCTCCACCAGTGGCTACTTTAGTACAGCATAGCTAACACAGCAGCCAGTGGCGAGGGCGGTCTCAGAGATTCTAGACTGGATCAGTGATGTAGAACATGTTTAAATCACAGAAGGCCACATCCATTCCTTCTCTATGACCAAAACAATAAGCCTTAGGATGCGTGCACATTTGCACCCCTCTTCTATCCAATACAGTACTCTTTGTGCCCACTTTACTGTCTCTAGCCTAACAGAACGAATATTTGATTCCCCATCATGAATGCTCAATGTGACAGAAATGGGGCACTGTAACCATCCACACAATTCTAAGGCCTCGATTGACAGGCCAGAGAAGCAATAGGAAATCATGAATCAGATGGCTGAAGGGGGCTGACCCAAAACACACTCTCTGTCTGTGCTTTGTATTGTACTTCTTTAAAGAACTGATAACACAAGGACAGCAAATATCCAAGGCCACTGGATTTATGCAAAAAGGGAGCACCACATTATGCAGCAGGGTTGACTAAAGTATGCTGCGAGAAAAGGCAAATTATGTGGCATAACGCAGCACATTTTTTTGATTGTATTACGTCATTATTTTGTAATTTTTACACATGGTGATACTTTCTAGGCAAAGATTTCACCTTATTAGTACAATTTAAACACACAAATCCAGAAATAGGAAACTGAAAGATGACTTGTTAACGTTTGTGAAGGGTCTGTGCCTGAAAATGCGGCCACCTTTTAGTAACATTTGATCCATTTGAGCAAAAAAATATTTTTTGTTAAAATCTGCAGATTATGCAGCAGATGATGTATGATGTTGCAAATGAGGCAAATTCACAATTATGTGAAAAAAGACACGGCCACAGCATCGTATAATTCCAGTTGCCCTTTCAACAGCTAAAGCTGACGGGATCCAGACCTAAAAATGGTTAAAGGGAAAACAAAAAATACAGTTTGTGAATGCTTACTTGTTTTGCATTTGATTCTTGGTACAGTGCTAGATTATATGCTAGAGGCAGTATGCATAAAATATTCCAAATATTTAAAAGGATTGTGAAGAATAGCGAGGCATTAACTGTGCAGGCTCTGCTTGCTACTTCTTGTCTAAAAACAGGTAGCACTAGAACATGAGTTAGTGTTGTGAATGGTAGAGAATACCACTGAATATGTTTCCAAAGACAAACAGTAGTACCAGAATATGTTTGTTAGAACTTCGTCTGACATAAAGATTGTGTCCTAAATATAGTTGACAAAATTATCAGCCCATTGGAGTTAATAACAGAATAAACCTTTATTTTATTATTGATACTTAGTCCATGATGTTTATGTAAGCTGTTATTTCTATGTACAATATTCTGCCATACAGCACTAAAGACAAAATGCTTGAGCTTCATCGTGGACACGTGCATTGTTGTATACACCAAAGAAACCTTGGCAATGGCTAGCCACATGTTCTCTTTCTTTAACACAGTAAGATGTAGACACTGTACACCTGCTTAATGGAATACCAGCCCTTGAAAAGCAGGTAGTGCAAACTTACACATCTACACGTTTGCAGAAGAGCCCAGTACATACTACCATTATACAAGAAGCACAGCACACATATTCTCTCGAAACGCACAGAAAAACAGGTACACCAGCACCAGCCCACAGTAAAATCCTGGAATGCTTTTTCTTTTCACGTCTTAACAGGAATGAAGCAACAGGCTTGTGGTAGCACTCTCTATCTGACAAACGTGTAATGCAAACCATGCCACAACTTCACTACTAAACAAGCATTGATCGAGCCAACTGGTCTGGCTTTGGCAAAGGTTCAAGGTGATTTGCCCTCACCAATGTCAAAAAAATGGCTAAAGGCAAAATATTTTTTGCGTCTTAAAAAGTACACATTGTCATAGTAGTTCCTGATACTGAAGTGATGATCTGCTTTATGCATGGATGTGCTCCTTGTGATTAGGAAGAATGATGACACTCAAAGTGAAGTTAATGTAATGACTGAAGTCAGCTGCGCCACTGCCCCATGCTGCAGTAGGCAGGTGAAATATGTGAATGACACAACCAATGAATGGAGAGGGAGGAATGAAAGCCCAATATGTATAAAATATATATAATTTTAGAAAAAAACAAAAGGTCCTGGCTAACACCAGATCTAAAAATACTCTAATTTACGTGATTACTCACGACATGCATACCAACACCAGCCCTGTTACAAGCGCTGGATGAATGTTTTATTCTTTTCAAGACTCCCTTGTAGAGTTCGGGATCCCCTCACGCAGCACCATTACAAAAAACAAAACAATGTGCACAATGACTTCATTGAACACAAGCAATGGATTGCCATTCTACCTAGCAGCTAAGAACAAACCGCAGGGCTCTTTGTATTCCTCCTGAGTCCACACATTGACTTGTGCTCTTTTTCTTTTGCTGCTGTATTTGTTTGGCCAGGAACCAAGCTGCACTCCATAGCAGCAGATCTCAGCTAACTACTAGCTTTACGCCTCTTCCGGTTTGCGGACGCATGATGGAAATAAGATAGTCCTGCTCATTTAACCATTATGAATAAAGATTGGCAAAGCCAATAGCTCTCATCGTATTGATATATGAGCTTTGCCGATGGTTTTTGATGATGCTGAGCAGCTCGAGTTAAAAGCAAAATTCCCAATACTGTGCAGCATCAGGGAAAACTATAAAACAAAAAAAGGAGTGAAGAAGCTGCCACAACTGGTGGAGGTGCCATTCCATAGTCCAGTGAATGTGTGATGACATAAACATGCACATGCATCATGCATGTGTACGTCTACAAAATTCCAATTTCTATTTTTTTTAATTTACCGATCCAAGACAGTGGACACAACTTGTATCTGTAAAAACAAAAAAAATGTTTACTTGCGTGAAACCACATTTTGACATGCAGAGTGGTAGAGTAGCAAATAGCAGCCGTTGGACCATCTAAAAAACGTACAATTAAAATATATTTTAAATACTATGAGGAGTGCGCCAGCAATAGAGGAGCTTATGGGGTGTGGGCAATGGGGAGTGAGTAGGGGAGGCGCGGGAGCAACAAAGATGACTGAGGCAGGGGAGGGAAAAAAAGTTTGTCGGGTGGGGAAAGCCATGGATGAACTTGGTGGAGTAATAAGGAAGCAACACAGAGCAAGCATAGTGGGGTGTGTTTGCAGAGAGGAAAGCAGCACACTAGGGAGAAAGGTAGAAAACATGTGCACGGTCATGGAGTGCAGAAAGAAAGAGAAAAAAGCAAATGTGAACAGTGGTAGGATACAAGTCAGCCGATCAAAAAGGACGATAAGGAGCTGGGCTCTAGTGAAAGAACAATCATAAGAAAAGGAAGGCCGGCCATTGAACAAGAAGCTTGCAAATGAAAGTGAACATACAGCCACCCACTGCTAAACAATGGGTGGGCTCTAACCCCACTGTAAGTTCTTCGTATGGCACACATGAGGTGTTTCACATCCAGACAACTAAAAGCTGTCTGATAGACAAGTCTGAATGCACCAATACCCCTAAGAGTGTACCTCAACAGCACCACTGTTACATTTTCCAAAGTGAAAAGAGAAGGACAAGACCCCCCAAAGTACAGTGCACAATACCAGAAATAAGTACGGGCAAAGTAAACCACTCACTCGACCATGCAAACAAGGACCGATCTTTCATTTTATGCAGTGTAAGAACTGGGGTCACCAATTCCACTGTGGTAGCTTGGCGCAAGCGGGAAGGCACCCGAAAGCTAGGTGTAAAGTAGAAGTGCAGCAGACACTCACACTGAAACAGGGAACGCACACAATAAGCTGACACCACACCAGCTAGTCTTTTTAAAACAAGATGCTTTTATGTAGCTTTGTCGAATTGCAGGTAAGTAATTCATTGTCATCAACTAAGCATCAATTCATCAAGCAACATTTCATTGTGTAGGCATAGGTAATAACATTGGGCCTAAGCAGATCCAGTAAAAACAGCATTTCATGGGTCACTTCAAGATAGAACATTACCTAGGTTCCATTGAGAACATTACATTTAAACCAAGGCTTGGGAATGGATCAGTAAAACACATGAACCCCTACTTGTATGGCACATCAATAACATAAACCAGGTTTCCTGCTCAAAGACAGGCTGCAGAGAACACTCCCCTAGCCAGGGGTTAACTTCGTGCACAACAACAAGTACTCAATTAGCTGTGGCCCATTTCAGGGGAGGCCCTTAGTCTCTCTTAACCCTATTCCAGGACTTGGGGCCAACCAGGCCCTTGCCGAATTACCCAGGGCCTCTCAGGGTTAATATGGGGCCCACCGGCATTCTCAGGGAGGCAGGGCGGATGCGGGCTGCCTCACGAAATCCACAGGCTCCCGTGCTGCCCAGCCGTCTCCAGGGTCACTCGCCCTCCACCGGG
This sequence comes from Lissotriton helveticus, assembly GCF_964261635.1. Taxonomy (NCBI): domain Eukaryota; kingdom Metazoa; phylum Chordata; class Amphibia; order Caudata; family Salamandridae; genus Lissotriton; species Lissotriton helveticus. The sequence goes on along the minus strand of NC_136071.1, from coordinate 876,328,184 downwards.
GGATTTACCTTCCAATTCCGACCTCTTGTCCTGTGGGCCAGTTAGGGGCGGTCACGCAGGAGGCACAAGGTACACGGGGTGGCCCGCGCTACTCCAGCGCTCCTCTCTGGGCCTCCCCGCAGCTTCTATGTGGCTCCGGGCCTTCCGGGTCTCTCGACGGCCCGGGAGCCAATGAGGGCGCAGTTCTTGGGGGGCACGGCACCAGCAGCCAATCAGAGTGCGCCTTCCAGTGGGTGCGGCTTCAAGGCCCAATCCATGCGCATCAGGCAAGGGCGCGGCCGGTGACGTGGCCGGCATCCCAGCCACGTGATACCGCCCTACTGGGCCTCACTGGCCTAGCGCGGCTCCCGGCAATCCCACAGTGGCCCTCCCCAGGCTCAGGGGGCCGCATTGTGAAGCCGAATGGCGCGAAGCAGGTTGGGCGGCCCCCGACAGCGCACCCGAGGCCGCGCCACACACGACGGACTTCCTCAACATGGCGCCCGGCTGCGGCAGTGTTTTACGGCCCCAGAGGACCTCCGAGCAGCGCTTCAGGACAGTGCAGGTGACGCCGGGCTGCGGCAGTGATTGGGCACAGCGCTTCCAGTGCACAGCGCTTAGGACTCCACAGCACCTTGGGGAGCACAGCGCTTTGATGCTAAGACCGCCTACAGCAGCGGCGGTACTGGGCAATAGCACTTCACCAGCACAGCGCTTGGAAGGCACAGTTCTCGGCAGGACAGCGCTTAGGGGGGCAGACATTCCCAACAGCAAGCAGTTCACAGCTGAGGCAGGACAGTGCAAGGGGGGCACAGTTCTGGCAGGGAAGCGCTTGGATGATGCAGCGCTGTTACCTGGTTGATCCCCCAGCAGTCCTCACAGCCAGTAAGTGGTTCCTGGCAGTGCTGTATGGTTTCTGCGCACTTCTTAGGCAGTTTCTTGGGGGTAAGAAGAAGGGGGGTTGAGTTGGAAGCTCAGAGGCAGGATGGTTCCGTTGGCTCACTGGAGGTGGTTCCCTGGGTTCCCCAACGCTGGGCCAGATCAGTGGGTTTGGTAGAGTCCCTCACCTAACTTAGAAAGCAGTGCTTGGCCCAGTCAATTCCAGTGGTGTAAGTTCCTCCCCTAAGCCCTACCGCCTAAACTCCTGTAGAGATCCCCAAGGTCCAGTGATGCCCCAACTGACAAGCAGGTTTCCCTCCTTTCCCTAAATACCTCTAGGTCAGGTGACCACTCTCTCAAGGCGACAAAGTGTAACCCCTCCCCTATTCCGGAAGGTTCCAGGAGCTTCCACAGTCTAGGCTATGGGCAGACAAGGCGAGATGGCATTGCTACTGTATCCTAATGTCCCAGCCTGCTCCTGACTACTAGTGTGGGTTAAAAAAGGCCACTCCGCAGTAGCAGGGGCCTGTGGCAGCCATGTTGGTAGGAGAGAGCACCTGCACCTTAGCACTGATTGGCAGTGGTAAGGCGCCCAGAGACCTAGGTCCAATGAAAAAGGTGGTAGAAAAACAAGGCAAAGGGCAAAAAAAACGGTGTAAGACCACCCTAGGGCTGACAGGTCTAACATGCAGTAACAGGAAATAAAACCGTGTTAGTTATGTAATTCTCCAGACTGCTAACCAAACACATCTCCATATATATGCTACTTTGTCTTTTGCACATGAGCCAAGTGAAGCCCAACTTTACCCTGAGCTAAACACTGGCTGTATGCATTTGTGTAGAAGGTCAGAAGAGGAGATTTTGTAGCCCTGCACGCAAACCATTACATAAATCACCCAATGTGTGTGACCCACACAGCAACTACAGTGATTTTTTACAACTGTGGGATACCATCACTACAGCACCAGTACAATGCCAAGATAGCTTAGTCTAATGTATCTCCAGCATGAACTCCAACCAGATCCCCAGAACGACTCTCTTTTTCCACCATTAGCATATGCATCAGCATAAAGTCTTTCTGAGGTTCACCTGCTTGCATGTTGAATGTTAGGTCGAGCCTATCGTGGCAGCGCATGCGCTGCTCGCTCTGCGAGGCATATTGTAGTAGGGACAGATGTGAAAGTGCCGTGGAAGCTCTGCTCATATTTTTCACTGGCTGGGGTCCATGGTCCATGGTAAATGCTGGCTTCCGATTGATAATAAGGCTTCTTGTTTTAAACTATGTCTGAGGTGATGAGCAGCATTTTCAATGATTCTATTTACACACAAATACGTGTTTATACGCATTGAACGTTCTGAACCCAGCTGAAGGGAAAAATGTAAGACCGTTACGTGGAGCAAATTGCTGGCTGTGTCTCCATTCATGCGAGGAGACCGAATCCAGTCACTGCCAATGTTGGTGTAATGAATGCTGGCCAGAGACCTGGAACCTTTCATAAACCGAGGTGTCACCTGGGGCTTGAATACTAGACACCATGATCACTCTACTCAACGGTGCTCGTGGTATACACCAACCATGGATGAAAGGACGTGCCTCTCTTCAACAGGCATACTTTTTTGTATTATTGAAGGTTTTTCTTTTTGTGGTGATAAGCTTTACCCTCTCCTCCTCTCTCTGTAAATTTGTGTCACACAGAGAACTAAACAGGGCAAGGAGGGGGTTACAAATTTGGTTCGACCACAAGCGCTATCTGAGCAAAGGCCAGCTATATCCCCCCTGGCCCCTCTTGCATCAGGCCCTGGGATCGTGAGTATTCATCATTACCCCAAAGAAAGGAAATATTAAAATAGGTGAAAAGTCCTAGGGGACATTAAAACCAAATAACTGAATCAAAAGTATAAAAGCAAAAAAAAACCCCATAAGAGAACAAATGTCAGTTAAAAATGAGGAAGCGGAAAAATATGGATCCGTGATACTCTCGGTTGTATCCGATGCTGTATTTCGGAAAGACTGCCATGAGAATAATAGTGCTCAGGATAAAATAATGCACAATATAAGGGCCTTGCCTAACTGGTAGATTTCAAGCGTTCGTCCAGAAGCAGGTCATATCTTAGCTCATGCGTGATAGAATTGTACTCGTGTGAACTTTCTTTGCTCACCACGATCTGTTTCTACGCTGCTTGGTCTTTTTGGATATCGTAGAAATTGTTTGTATATTGCCCAGACTAAGCCCTATTGCAACAGCCTACTACTTATTTTATCGATCTTGGTACGATGAAGGTCTGCGCCTCCCGGGATTTCACTGTGTGGCCTGTAAGCTGCGCAGTTCTGCGGTCGTGCTAACCCACTGAACTCAGTTACAAATGTTGATAGACTGCTTGCTGGCATGTAATTTATGCAGTGACTCCTATATATCGATGCCTTGCCTCAGGAAACAAAGGCCTGCCCCCACCTGTCCACAACCAGGGGGTGACTCCAGTCCACCTGAGGATGAGTGAAATGGTGCAGGAGGGGCCCCAGCAATCCCAGGTGGATTGGCATTGCAGTGAGTCAAGAGAGGGCCAGGCGCCCATCCATCTGGTTGTGTCACTATTCCACCGCGTCACAGGGCACCAGGGGCGATGCTTCGCAGGCTGCACTGCATACTTCATTAAGTATTTAGGTTGTATCTGTGAAGAGTTATGTTAGCGTAATATGTAACCCTGGGCGATGTACTACACTACGCTTGTGTAGTTTGCGACGTTTGCGCTACTTTGCACTACGCGAATTGCACATAGCACAGTGCAAACACGCGTAGCGTAGCGATACATTTTTGCTTTCTCGCAGTCCTCAATGTCAAGTTGGCGACCATGAGCAAGCAAAATTACATCCCGGCGAGACTTTTTCCCCGTTCGCGATCAGCAACATCAAGTTGCCGATCGAGAGCATGAAAAATAAACCCCTCGGCAAGATTCTCAATGCGGGGAGATCAGGTCTCTCATTACGAGTGGTCATGTGTGCTCGCGAGCGCTCGCGATGAGAAACTACCAATCCGCGTTGAGAAAGCTGCTGCTCGAGTAGAAATCTAATCGAGCGGCAGAAAACGACCGCTTGCACTGTGCAAAATAAGGTTTGCACTGATTGCACAGTGAGGACAAGCATCTGTCACTGTGCAATCAGTGCGAACAGCATTTTGCAAAGTGCAGCACGCGGTTTGCGTAGCTACGTGTAGCTCGTGTAGTGCGAAGTGCACTTCGCTTAGCTCCGGTAGCGCTACTATGCGAACTACGCCCAGGGTTAGTAATATGACCGCTATGTATTTGTAATATGTGCTGGAAGGTTGGTGAGGCACGTGGCAAGGAGAATTAATACCCTCTTGTGTAACCGTTTGTGCTACCTTGTTGATGTTTCTTGGTGCTAAAATGTTAGAATTTCAGATGGTAAGGGCATTTTAGTGGCTGATACTGAGAGAGTGAACCGCCATGTTGGCCCTGTTGGGATTACTACTCCTGTCCAGTCCTGCAGGTTTCCCATCAGCACCTTTAGGCTTGTCTCACTGTGTTAAGAGTGTATGCAGTCTCACTGAATTGAGCGATAGTGGTTTCACTGCTTTGAGTGACTGCGGTCTCACTGCGCTTGTCAGTGTAAATTATATTGCCCACTACCAGTCCCCGTGCAAATAAAGAACAGGATATTCATTCATTCATTTCAAAGTCTACTCCTGAAAAGACTGCACCACACTGATATTTATATATATATATGTAATATTGTACTGTGGGGGAGGGGACAGTATAAAAAAGAAGCTCTCAGTCAACTGCAGGCCTGCAGGTGCTATAGCAGGATCAGTCCCAAGGAATATGAGAAGGTAATGGTAGATTTCTTTGGGAGACTAGATACCTGGAAAGATGAAGGGAATCTAAGCTGGGACGAACATAAATTCATCAAAGGAGAAAAAACGGTAATCCCAGTATTTTACATGCTCCCTAAAATACATAAAAATCCCACTAGTCCACCAGGGAGACCCATCATTTCATCCTGTGGCAGCTTATTTGAAAACGCTTTGCGTTACATTGATTATTTACTGAATCCAATAGTGAGATCACTCCCCTCCTATATCAAAGATTTGACTGATTTTCTAAAATGTATCTTTGATATTCGTTGGGATGCTGAAACCATGGTCCTGCTGACATTAGATATATCCACACTGTATACCAGTATTAGACATATAGATGGATTAAGAGCAAGTGAATACTATCTTAACAGAAGACCAGCTCGATTTGCCGCCCAAAATAGTATGATTTTAGAATTTATGGAGTGGTGCCTCACAAAAAACATTTTTTTTTGGTGATGATTTCTTTCTGCAGGAATGGGGGACTGCGATGGGCACCTGTTTCGCCCCCCAGTTATGCTAATTTACATCTCGGCTGGTGGGAGGAAGGGGTGCTTGGGGGTGGTCCCCTCGACCAGTGGACTGAACATGTCCTGGTGTGGGTTAGGTTTATCGATGATGTCTTCGTGCTGTGGCAGGGCACGGAGACAGACATCGACCTGTTTATTGATAATCTCAATCAAAACTCTTTAAATCTAGAGTTGTTAGGTCATTACAGCAAAACCACAATAGATTTCTTGGACATTCGAATCAGACCCCTTGATGGTAAACTGGAAACAACTGTCTTTCGCAAGGCTACTGCTGGAAATTCAGTTCTCCATGCGGAAAGTGCTCATCCAGCCGCATTAATTAGAAGCATTCCGTTTGGGGAGTACTACAGGGCTAGGAGAACTTGTAGCAGCGAGGAAGAGTTTATTTATTTATTTATTTTAAAGATTTATAAAGCGCGGCTTATACCCGTGGGTGTCTTGGCGCTGTAACTCAGCTTATTATCTCAGTGAGAACATTATCACACCTCAAAAGTGGTACAGTGAACGGCGAAGTTATTGGTCAAACAACCAAGTTTTCAGCAGCTTTCTAAACTGAAACAATGATGAAGTAGATCTTATCACCATCGGAAGAGTATTCCAGAGTCTGGCTGCGGTGTTTGTGAAACATCTATCACCCCAAGTGACAGTCCTGGTCCGTGGCACTGTCAATTGGTGCAGGTGTTCAGATCTAAGTGATCTCTTGGGTAGATAGAAGATAAGCTTCTGTTTGAGAAACACCGGGCCGAAACCATGTAATGCTTTAAAGGTGAGGCATAAGGTTTTAAATCTAATCCGATTTCTTACAGTTAGCCAGTGGTAGTTCCTGATGACTTGCTTAATGGGTTTAAATTTGGGGGTGCCAGACAGTAGCCTTGCTGCTGCATTTTGAATAAGCTGCAAATTGGCCACCACCCGAGATTGAGCATTCGCAAATAATCCATTGCAGTAATCCAATGATGAAAGTACCAAGGAGCTCACCACCGTTTTCCTTGCATGATCTGGAAGAAATGGTAAGATTTTTCTAAGGAGTCTGAGTTTGTGGAAGGCAGAAGATGCTATCTGATTGGCATGGTTAACGAAATTCAGCTTTTCGTCGGAGATTATCCCTTGATTCCTAACCTTATGAACAGGGGTTGGTAGGGCTCCAAGTAATGGGGGCCACCAGACGGAAGACCACAAAGGAGATAACTTTCCGAAGATAATTACCTCAGTCTTTTCTGAGTTGAGTCTTAAGCAGTTTCCAGCCATCCACTCCTTGATTGCCAACATGCCTTCCTGAAACTGAGCCGAGTTTGATAAAATCGAAAAAGAAATGACCCAAAGATTTACCCAAAGGGGATATAAGCCAGATATATTGAAAGGGGCATCCACCAAAGCGAAAAATGTAGTGCGGCAAAAGATACTGTTTGAACCTTCTAGAACTAAAAAACAGCAGGAACAGAACAAACATTTGAGTAACCAGGATAATTCCAGATTTATAACTACTTTTAATATAAAACATAAGGAAGTTAGATCTATCCTGAGAAAACACTGGTATCTTGTAAGAAATGATCCAGTGTTGGGTCCTAGAATAAAAAGAAATCCAGAGGTTACTTATAGGAAATCCAAATCACTCAAAGACCTGATTGTTAGAAGTGAATTCACCGAAAAAAAGAAGGGTATCTCTAATTGGCTAAAACAAAAACCTGGTTTTAAAAAATGTTCGAAATGTAAGGCATGTCAACATGGCATGAATCGTATCGATTTTAGAATTTTTTTAACAAAACCGTATCCATTAGGAGTTTTATGACCTGCAAAAGTAATTTTGTCGTGTATCTGTTACAATGCTCTTGTCCTAAAATATACAAAGGTAGTACTACTCTTCCTGTTCATCAACGAATCCTACAACACAGGCGAGCGATTATCAATCAGGACATAATGTATCCCCATTGCGCGGCATTTTTAGTCCCATCATCAAAGCCACCCTGTAAGCATGCAATACACATGCATAGCAGAGGTCCCAAAGAAAAAGAGAGGGGGAGACAGGGAAAGAGAACTCCAGAAGTTAGAGACATACTTTATTCTAGAATTCAATTGCATGGAACCGCATGGGCTTAACGTAGATGAGGACCTTTATACATGCTTGTCCTGATAGATATGATGAAGAGTTTACAATATGTAAATCTGCACTAAGAACCATGAATTGATTGTGCTTTTAAGAAAACCCTTTTTTAATTCCACAGTGATAGTATTTTTTGATATTTGTAATAACAGGACCGGTGTTATTAAGTAGGGCATAAATAGTACTTGCAATATAGGCACAATTATGCATTTGCACTTTTTGATATTTTTGCACTGGAATGAAACGGATTCTAGAAAAAATGGTTGCACTTTATTTTGCAATAGAGTACTGTATTGAAATTGGTTTGTAGTGAAAGGAGTGAAATGTTTACATTTAGAGACAATCATTGTTTACATAAGTAGTGGTATTTAGATTACCCATGCACGTGCACTTTATTCCTCAAATAGAGTACTGTATTGAAAAGTGGTTTACATGGAAAGGAGTGAATTGTTTACATTAAGAAATTATCATTGTTTACATAAGCACAAGCACTTTTAATGGGTCAAATGGAATTGGAGAATCATATATTGATTCTAGAAATTTGTAATCTTTCTCTGAATTGATATGAGTAAATGATCAGTATCATAGGAAATTGTTTTGATTTATGTTTCCGTTTCTCCAGTGAATTACCTTTTAGTGAACTAGGTTTGCATAATGTAGAATTGTATTGTTGCACTGGCACTTTAGAAATTACAAGTACTAAGAGCAAATGGAAATAGGCACTTGCCGCCGTATTCTTAAACAAACCGAAAATTGTCAATTTTAAACAGCACTTACACTTTTTGAAATTCTACAAATGTACAATCTTGTTTTATAAATGCTTTAATTTGGATTTATTTTAATTGTACAAAATTGAGGAAGTTATATTCCCAATTTATATATCTGGTTTAAAAAAAAGCTCTAATAGATTGCAACCAAGAATTAATGAAAGAGTTGGTAACCGAGCTGGTCTGGGGTGAATATAGATATGTGAATGCTGGTAAAAGTAACACATTTAAATATGGCCGCTGGTTTCCACAAAGCTGATTCCCACACGCAACTCTGAGTCCATCATCGCTTCTTACTGTCACTGTGCTGTGTATTTTAACTTGAAAAAAATGGTGGTAAAACATCGTGAACAAGGGAGCTTGACTCCCGAAACGCATTGATGTAAACTTGTCCTTCTGTAAAAATAAACTGAGTACGTTTTAATCCCACCTTGGAGTGCCGGATGATTTCCTGTTGCCTGTCGGATAATCCCATATTCAATATCTATATATATATATGTATATATATATATATATACAAGCAGCCCGCCCCAGCATTGCCTGGGGCAGAAAGGGGCTGGGGGCAGTACACCCGCTCCCGCCCGACCCCCTCCCACACCGACTCCCTCCCGCCCCGACTCACCCGCGCCCCCCTCCCGCCCCGACTCACTCCCGCCCCCCTCCCGCCCGACTCACTCGTGCCCCCCTCCCACCCCAACTCACTCGCGCCCCCCTCCCGCCCCGACTCACTCGCGCCCCCTCCCGCCCGACTCACTCGCGCTCCGACATTTTCATTTACTGCTGCTTCCTTCTTGCCTCCCCCTGCATCACACAGTCTCACTTTCCCTTTCCTTACCTGTGCCGCCGCTCCTCACTGCACAGCCGCTCATCACTGCACCGCCCTCCTCCTTCATCGTCATCACGCACGTCGCGTCGCGGCCAGCACTAGGTCCCGGCCAGCGCTACTTTCAGGGGACTACTTTGTTTACAAACTTAATTTTTTTAATTTACTTTTTTAAAAAAATTTATATAGTCTATGTCCATCTACACACCCTGACATTTTCATAGATGTATCTGGTGTGTAGATTGGCGCTGTGGTTCCCGAGTTTACCTGGCCAAAAGGTGCAAGTTCTCTCTTTATAATAGTAGTATAGATATATATGTGATCAAGCTCCGCCTGCGGAGCGAAACGCGTCAGGGAGGACACTTGCTCTTGCACTTTATGGAAATAAAATGGATTGCTGGCACTAAGATTTTGTGATGTGGCTTCATTGGTGTTGTTTACTGGACTAAACACCTAGAGTTGGAGTGGAGGTCTACGCCTGGTGTAACCGCTACTTCTGGCGGTCAGGATTCTACGTCTATATATATATCCCACTTGGGAGCTTTATGTGGTTGGCGGGTACACCCCCGCCCAAAGAGCACCCGCTCGAGTGTGCAGCAGGCTGTTGGACTTGGAAGCGAGACAGGTATATATATATATATATATATATATATATATATATATATATATATATATATATATATATATATATATATTGAAGGTGAAGGATCACAAGAAAACAACATATATGTCGCACTTTTGTGGTAGTTTGAGGTATTGGCATTGTAAATGTTGTAAATGACAATGCCTTTTATTTATGTGTTGGTTTTTAAAACATAATCAAAAGGCACTGTCATTTACAATGCTTAAACCTTCGCAAATGCGAGAACTATTGCATTGTAAATGCTTGTTTTTTTAAACTTTCAGTATTACGGAATGGTCCTTAGCCTCTTCTGTATGAGACTTTGTGAGAAACACAGTTATGACAAGCAAGATGAGTCTTTTCATTTTTAAAAAAAAATCTTTTTATTATTTTGAAACACAAACAGAACATAAGGAGTGACCACAATGCATACAGATAGACCCGTTTCACACAGTTGGAGAGGCATCAATACAATCCAGTAATTCAATAAGGCACTTGAGATCTCAATTCTGAATCAACATGGCGACACTGGCCTCCTTCAATAGCACGCTAATTCCTGTCATCCAAAGCTCTAGGTTAGCATATAACGTTCCGTATATGGCCATCCTTAACATCCAATAACCCCATTCCCCCCCTACTGCTAAGCTATGTCTCATTCTACAAGTGTCGTGAGTGTTCTACATGAATATGTGAAAAGCATGTGGAATGTCCCTCTCCCAATATTAAGTTCTCAGCTGCCACCCGGAACCTCAGGGATCCCATCCAGCAGCGACCTCCCCAGGGGCCGGGGATGCCTCCCGAGGTCATTCCCCCTCCGTTGAAGTGTCGGAATCCGAGCCAGAATCGCCTCCCGGCAACTTGAGCTCCAGCACCAAGGCCTCCCACGCTCGCGCTGCCTCCAGAGCCCTATCGCTATGGGACCTGTGAGCCTGCTGCATTCGCACTGTCCCCTCGCTGCCCGCCCACAGAAGCAGTGCCGCTTTCCATCTACTAAAGCTAGGGCCAGTCGCCGCCTTCCAGTGTGATGAAATTTCTGTTTTAGCTAACACTAACCCCAGATCGATAAACTTGCTAGTTATCTTAGTTTTACTGGTATGTGAAAACCAGTGCAGTAGGCAGGCTCCCTTATCCAGTACCACCTGCCGTCCGGTCACCTTGCAGAGCAACTCAGCCACCTCCTCCCAATACGATCATAACTGAGGGCAGTCCCACAACATGTGGCTCAGGTCCGCATCTAGTAGTCGGCATCGGGGACAGTTCGCAGTGTCAGTCGGAAAGTACTGATTGATCTTAATCGGCGTGAGATACGCCCTATGTTATGTTACAACCGCACTTTTTGAGCGCACGGCTACCCAAAAAGGGTGTCCCGGCGCTTTAGCAAAGAGGCCTGAAACAGAACCAAGAAAACCCAGAAGCGGATAGACTATGGGCGCACAGGTTATACAGAGAAAAGGACGGTCTTTAGCTCCTTCCTAAAGGCCAGAAGGTTGTTAGCCTTGCGTAGTGAAAGAGGGAGCTCATTCCAGAAACGGGCTGCCATAAACTGAAAGGACCGGCCTCCCATCCGCACTCGTTTGATCACTGGCACCTCCACTTTAGCCAAATCAGCAGATCTCAATTTCCTCCGAGGAACGTAGAAGGCAATACGCTTCCTGAGGTAGACAGGGCCAATAAAGTGGAGGGCTTTAAACGCCAGCGTAAGAATTTTAAACCTGATTCTGCTAGGCATAGGTAGCCAATGCAACCTGCCCCGCAACAAAGAGGCGCTGACTCTCCTCGGTAGGCCAAAAATTGCTCTGGCCGCCGAATTTTGGACAGTTTGCAATCTGGCCACCAGATATTTGGGCAATCCTGCAAAAAGTGCGTTAGCATAATCCAGACTCGATCCTAAAAGCGCTTGAACGATGTTCTTGCGGTACTGTAGGGAGAGCAGTGGGAGAAATTTTCTTAGCATCCTAAGGATGCCGAAGCATTTCCCCGCTAATCCCATAATGTGTGGACGAAAGGAGAGATCGTCGTCTAACACAACTCCCAGATTTTTTACTTGGGAGGAAGGATTCTCAGGTGGAAACATGCCCGGGGGCCACCACGACTTCCAACCAGGGTCAGGGGCGCAGCCAAAAAAGAGCAGCTCGGACTTATCCGAGTTGCATTTAAGGCTCTGGTGTTGAAACCACGCAAAGACTGCACTCAAACAGTCTTTAATTCTACCGCCGTCGAAAACCTCTCCCTTCCTGCAGGTAAACAGGAGCTGGGTGTCATCAGCGTATGAAATGACCCGGGCTCCAAATGCCTCCGCGACCTTCGCCAAAGGGGCCATATAAATGTTAAAAATGGTGGGGCTCAGGATAGACCCTTGAGGCACCCCCACCTCTAGCGAAGGCATTTCCGCGGAGAACGGTGGAGCCCAGATCACCTGTCGACGGTCGGCTAAGAAGGATTGAAACCAGTCCAACACCGTCCCCCGCAGTCCTATCTCCCTGAGTCTTGAGAGGAGGCCTGCGCGTGGGACGGTGTCGAAAGCCGCCGACAGGTCCAGCAAGACCAACATAGCCTTTCCCCCATGATCAAGCGTCTCCCTGATGGCGTCGGTCACCTCCACAAGAGCTGTCTCCGTGCTATAATTGGCACGGAAACCAGATTGGGAGTCATGCAGCAATTCGTTGTTCTCAATAAAGGTGGTAAGAGTATGCTGAACATGCTTCTCCGCCACCTTCGCCAGAGCAGGGAGGAGAGAGATTGGTCTATAGTTGGCCAGCTGCAAAGGGTCAAGCAGAGGTTTTTTGATCAGCGGGAGAATGAGAGCATGCTTCCACTCTCTAGGGACCACTCCGGAGCTCAGAGACATGTTAAGCAGGGGGTTCAGCAGGCTGTTTACAGCTGACGCCACATTGCTCAGGCATTTAGCCGGGCAAGCATCCAAGGGGGAACCTGATTTCAAACGGGAAAGCAGCTCAAGCGAGGTTTCACAGGACAGCGGGGGAAAAGCCGATAAAGTGGGCCCGGACTCTGCTTCAGCAGATGACAAGAGCTTTTGATCGCTCCCCAAGGCCTCGGCAACCTTCAAAGGCCCCACCCTGACAAGACAAAGAACTGGATTAGCTGAAACCTAGCATTCCTAGTACATTTCCATGCCCTTTTGAGTATCTGCAACCAGGTTGTGTCCGGGATTGCCCTATCCAAGTCCGATTCCCAGTGCTCCCGCAGTTTCTGTAGAGGGCTAAGCCCGCCTCCTAGCATCCGCTTATATAAACAGGTAACCGCCTTGTATGTGCCCGCCGCCATCACTACATACTGACACCCTTCGCTCGTTGGCGGTTCGGCGAGGCCAGCGCCCCAATGCTTCTGTATGGCAGAGATCAGTGCCACATGTATCAAATAATGGCCACGGGGAAGGCCAAATGTGTCTTCCAATGCCCCAAAGGGCACCAACTCGCCATCCGCATAAAGGTCTCCCACCATCTGCAAGCCGAGGTGCTCCCACTCCGCTAGGACAGACCAATCACCGCCGTGTGGAAACGCTGTGCACATACCTAGAAGTATTTCAGGCTCATAAGGACGCTGCACCCCCATTCTATTATGGAACCGTTTCCAGCAGTACCTCAAAGTGCCCTCTATCATGGATAAGTCAGCAGTCCTCAGTCGCTGCTGCAGGACCACAAAGGATAAAACGTGTTGCGGCATCTCAGGCGCTGGACCCCCCTCCGCGCCCCGAAATTCCGACGCCACCGCCCAAGTAAGAAATTGAAATTGCGCTGCTAAATAGTATAATTCAAAATCAGGAGTAGCCAATCCTCCCTCAGCCCTCGGGCGCATCAGAGTATCTAGCGCAACCCTGCGACGGCCTGCCCCCCTAATGAAACTACCCACCTCAGAACGGAGCCATCAGAAGAAAGCAACCGGCACCTTGATCGGCAGAGTCCGGAAGAAATATAGCAAGCGAGGAAGTGCCACCATCTTCAGGAGCGCCACTCGGCCTGCCACCGACAATGGTAAAGTCCCCCAAAACTTCATGCTCCCCCTCAGGCTCCTCATCGCTCTCCCAAGGTTGCCTTCAAAGAGGTCTCCCTGATCATGATACACCTGCGTACCCAAATAGGGTAGACACCTCGGCTCCCAAGTCAAATCGGGCGGCAGTGGTGGTCGGTCACACCCAGAAGTCACCGTAAAAACACACATCTTGGACCAGTTAACCCGTAATCCCCATATATCTCCAAAGCGGACCAGGAGGGAGCGTGCCCCCGCCAGTGCCTCTCCCGCATCCCCCCAAAACATCAGGAGGTCATCCGCATATAGCGAGATATAATGTGCCTGACCTCGGAGCTGGAGCCCACTATAATCCCCCCCATCCGAGCCCGAGCCGCCAACGGTTCTATTGCAAGGGCAAACAACAATGGGGACAATGGGCAGCCCTGTCTGGTGCGCCGTCCCACTGGGTAGGAGGAGGAAATAACTCTCCCCACCCGAACTCTAGCTGTCGCTGCTGCGTACAGAATCGCCACCCACTGGACATAGCCCGCTCCAAGCCCAAACGCTGTCATGATGGAGAACAGATATGGCCATTCCAGGCTGTCAAACGCCTTGGCTATATACACAGAAAGGATAAGCGCCTGCCCCCATATGTCTCGGCCGCCATACGGTATCCCTATCAGCCTACGTACGCTACCGGCGGTATTGCGCGTCGGGATAAAGCCAGCCTGGTCCGAGTGCACCAATTGAGTCATAAAAGGAAGGAGTCTCGTAGCCAGTACCCGACTCAGTATTTTACAATCCGTAGTGAGCATAGAGAGAGGCCTGTACGCCGCCGGGTCAGATGGCGGCTTGCCCGGCTTGAGGAGAGGCACAATGATAGCCTCTCGAGTGGAGGCTGGAAAAGTCCCGGTCCATCTGACCTCCTGATAGATTCCCAACAATCTGGGGGCCAGGAGATCAACGTTAGCCGCGTAGAATTCAATGGGTAAGCCATCGCTGCCCGGTGTTTTGTTGCGTGACAATTGTTTAATGACACAGTGAATCTCGGCCAAAGTGATGTCCCGCACAAGCTCCCTCATCCTCCTCCTCCTCAAGTGCTAGCAATTCCAACCCTTCCAGAAACTCCAGAGCCTCTTCCTCACCAGTATGCAGTTGGCTGGTATAGAGATGCGCATGAAAGGATCTAAAATGATTGTTTATGAGGTGCTGCTCATAGTCCAACCGTCCCGAAGGGGAGGTCAGCGCCAGAATGGGTACACACCTAGGAACAGGGTCAGCCAGCCAAGCCAGTAGCGTGCCCACCTTATCCCGTTCCGCATGCGCTCTAGCCAAGAAAGCTTTGTAATCAAAGCAGCGGAGGCGTTCCACGCCCGCCGCCACCACCTCTCTCTGGGTCAAAACCTCGTCTCGCGTGCCGGTGCCACCCGAATGTGCCCTTTCAGCGTCTCGAAGAGCTAGCTCGCCCGCTTCAATATCCCGCAGCAGGAACTTTCGAACCCCCACCCATTTGGCGATACAGATCCCGCGGACCACCACTTTAAATGCATCCCATTCCAGGCCCCTGTCGTAGCGGATCCCGCATTTTTGGCAAAATAACTTTCCACTCCCTCCCCCAACTCCACGCAAAAAAGCCTGATCTTCCAGCATCTCGTCGTAACCTCCAAGTCGGGATTCGAGGGCGTTCCAACTCCCAGCAGAAGTGTACTAGCAGCGGATTATGATCCGATATAGTACGTGTAAGGTACTCGCTACCAGTCACCAGCGACGCCAGTCCAGTGCTACACAATATGGCATCTAGCCTAACATGCAGATCATGTAAAGCCGAATAATATGAGTAGTCCCTATCAGTCGGATGCTGTTCTCGCCAAATATCAATGAACCTCCAGTTGTCTTGCCAATGGGTCCGAGTCCGAGCTAATTTGTTGATCGGGGCCGTGGGCAGTGGAGGGTGGGATCTATCCAGGGCAACATCTGCGATAGAGTTAAAGTCTCCCCCCATCAGTACTGGACTCGTGAAATAGTCCGCTAGTACCGAATACAAAGTCTCCAGGAAGGGCGCCTGATCTGTATTGGGAGCGTAAACAGAACAAAGGGTCACTTCATGCCCGTATAAATGTCCCCTAACTGCTACATAGCAGCCGTCAGGGTCAATCAATTGTTCTAACATTTGAAAGGGAACCCCAGCACGGACCCAGATCAGGACTCCCCGTGCAAAGTCTGAGAAACTAGTATAATAAAGCTGCCCTCGCCACCTGCGCTGCAATGCTAGCCCATCGGCCCTAGTTAAGTGTGTTTCCTGTAAAAAGGCCACCTGCACGCCCCTACGAACCAAGTAGGAGTGAATCTTATATCTACGCTGCATGGAGTGTAATCCCCAAACATTCCAGGTTATACATTTCACATCACGTGACGAACCCATTCCAACAATACGAAAGCCACTCCAGACCACCCCCACCTACCAAACGCAGGAAAGTGATAGCAATGCTCAAATACACAGCACTCGAAATTTCCAGAGCCTCAACCAAGTTAGATAGCAGACAGTGTCCCTTAACCAAAGGGCAACCAACCCCAAACACCCCCAATCCCCCAATACATCCGCCTCCCCCCCAGAACAGGCACTAACTTAGTGAATCCCATCCAAACTACCTCAACTATACGCCCCATGCAAAGCTAAGGCAAACAAACTACTGCCATCCGGTGGGGAATGGATAGGGCCGAGAAAGCAGCCGGCACTGAACCAACAACACAACCATTAGCCTACCTCAGATCCCCACGAGTAATATGCCTCCTGGGCCCCCTCAAAACCTTCCCTCAATCCCTGCGCCCTCCCAACCCCCAACCCCCAACCCCTCCCAACAGCATTCACTGGACCTTCGCACACCTGTTGCATCACTATCAGCCCCGAGCAGAGGAGAAAGCAGTGACTAAAATACAACAGTTCAGAGCTAAACTCCCAGATCCCTGCTATCGCCACATCTACTCATCTAGCAGTTCGTCTGCAGTCCCGGGAGTAACCGTTGGCAAGTCAGGAGCATCAGACACCGAGGACTCCACCGCTGAAGTCCCTTGTCACTGCCCTAGTCCGATGCCTCCGGTGTATTCTCAACAGTTCTCCGGATATTGTCGTCACCGCTTTCAAGGCACCCAACCGTTCCACCGCCGTCTGCGAGTTCGTAGGTTTCAGTAGGCACCATCCTCGGCGCCGCAACCGCCGCGATCTGTAGGGTAGCGATTCTCTGGCTAGCTCCCGTGCTTCCACTTCTTGGCCATCCTTTCCTGCTCTGTAGGACTCCAACCACTCCCACGCATCTTCTGGCGTATCGTGGAAGTGCGTCTGTCCGTCAAGCACGATGCGCAGCCTGGCTGGGAAGAACAAAGAGTACTGAATCCCCTCCGCTCGGAGCTCTTTCTTGATAGTCTGGAAGGACAGGCGGTGCCGCTGCGTCTCAAACAAGTAGACCCCAGCTACGGCACACCATCTAACGTCGGCCGGCCCCGAATCCGCAGGTCTCACCACACCAGGTTCTGAGCCCCACCACTCGTCGTCAATCCCTCCGCGCCCCTCCAGCGTCCAGATTACAATGGTTCCTCGTCGCCGCACACCACACGACATTCACATGAGGACTCCCCGGTGTCGCGCAGTCATGTGAAACCCCCAATCTGAGAGCGAGCCAGCTACCATGCAGCAGCAACAAGATGGCCTCCCCCCAAGGTGCCAATCCCCAGTAGCGCAGCCCCGGGCCCCTGTCTGCACTCACGTTCATCAGGTCCACAATGGGGGGGAGGCTCCGTCACCAGCATCAGACAAAGCACCCGGTGCCAAGGCCCCACACAGGTCCTATGGCGGTTCCGCTGTCAGCCTCCAAGGCTCGAAATCGGCCCAGCCCCCAGGCCTCCACCGCTAGTGACGATCAGGAGAGGGCCCCCCCCAGGGAGAGCAAGCGCCAGCTCCCGCCGGTCCATGCTGCAGGGTGGGGCTCTCAGCTCAGATCCCCCAGCGGAGCTCAATTGGTGCCCAGGCAGGCCCAAATAGATCGGTGCATCTCCAATCCGGTCCCAGCACTAGGCACCCTAACCACTCGCTCCGATCACCTTCCAAGCACTCCACAATCCCGGGGGGCCGAGGTAAAGATCGCGGTCCTCTGTCGGCCACAGCTCCTCCCACACAGCCTCGTCACGGTTCCGGGCTCACCTCCGCCCAGGGACCAGGTCACAGTCGTCTCTCTGTGCCGCGCTAAAGTGGGGGCACTACCCACAGCGCCGCCACAGCTCCTCCCGTCCTCTGTGAGCGTCAGCCCCAGCTCCTGGGTCAGACAAAGGAGCTGGGCGCCATTTTGTCTTTAACGGCGGCCAGCCCCACTCCGGCGGCCGGCCGCTACCGCTGGTGAGTTTGGCCCGATCTCGGGTGAAATCTGATGTCAGCTGCCGCCAGGGCGCCTCCCAACTCAAGCGGTCCGACCAGGGGGCCCAGGAGACTCGTGCACAGGATAAAGTTGAGGATCGGGCGCGGAGCTCCGTGCTCACGCAGCCATCCTCATCGGCTCCTAAGCCACGCCCCAAGATGAGTCTTTTCATTAAGGGAATTTGTGAGACTCTATGACTCGAGGCCAGCACTGGGTTTAGGCTGCACAAGTATAGGGATCGGATGATAAGACAATGTGGCATAGCATCGCTTATGTCACATGCATATCAACAGCAGTGAAAGGAAATCTATTCAGCTAGAACAAAAAGGACTAGATCAAACTAAAAGTTCTAACTAAGTATCAGGTTTTAGGAGCAGGAGGGGAGGTTGCAGTAGAAAAGCAAGAATTAGCCCTGGGAGCTTAATAACCATTCTTGGAAACTCTATTGGGGAACCTTCACTAATTATTTATTTTATACTTTTTTACCCTGTTTAACTTTCTCACTTTAACTTGTCCATGATGTTGTGGGTTATTGTAAAAATTATGATTGCAGGAGTTATCTTCTGTAAATTCTCTCCGGTGTTCTGATTGTATTGTTTTATCCGAGTCCTCTCAGGATGGCTGGTGTTAAGGGGCGATGGGGGCATTGATCTGCCATTCGCAGTGTAGATGAAAGAAGGAGCACAAAAAGCAGTTGAACACTAAGGGCGGCCGAGTGTTTGTACTTAACTAGTCAATTTTAGTTTTTTTAGGTCGAAGCCTAGACCTGCACACATTCACAGTCTCGAGGGAGATTCAGTGTTTTTAGGATGGTTTCAGTACCGGGTTTTAAGCCCCGCCCCTCTTTCACATTGGCAGGCGTCACCGTTCAGGGTAAACGGTGGCCAGCCATTGGAAAAGAGCTTCCTCTGACGTACACTTTTCTCTTTTAGAGCCGTCCCACTTGGACGGGCCGCCCTGACTTGCTGCCGGTGTAAAAGGTTTGTTATCTTCTTATTTGCCCGACACCATCTTCTATTAGCTCAAGGAGCTATGGACAAGACGGATTTCATGTATCAATAATCTCGCCAAACCGGATTATATGTTTATAATAGTCTGCTCTAGTCACAATTTACCTCAGTTTGGCAGTATCATTGGGCAAAACATGGAACTATTTAACACTGACAAAGGAATTTCACACATGCACCTTTATTTTGTGGATTAGCATAACCTATTTTACATCCGATCTCAATCCCAATACCATTGGCTTCCTGCCCAACAGCCCGTAATTGCGGTGGAGGGTTTATCGTTGATAGAGGGTCGTCTCCTTCCCACGAATGCGATAGGTAACAAACGGTACAATAGCCGTTGGAAAATGTACTAGTAGCACGGGAATCTGATCACGGAGCTGCTAAGAACTAATGCCCCATGGCAGTTCATTTACGAGATTCGTGGGGATGTATCTATGAAAGGGACAAAATCATTAGCCAATTGCGTTTACGAGGCATGAGGGCACAAGGTCATGAAGAGGGGTCGGGGCTTTGGGCTGAGATCTGACCCCCAACATCCCTCCCCCCGAAACAAAAGCTTCTGAAGCTACCACTAATGCCATGGGGAGTATGTTAAAAAAAATACCCATGTAACACAGCAGCGCCCACCCTCCAGATATGAGCTGGAATCCCACAACCCACACCTGCAGTATGAAAGTCAGCAGTGTGTATGAGAGACAACAGTGTGAGAGACAGCATTGTGTGCAAGAAAGACAGCAGTTTGTGAGAAACAGCAGTGTGTGTGAGAGAGACAGCAGTATGAGAGACAGCAGTGTGTGTGTTCTAGGGAGAGACAGCAGTGTGAGAGAGATAGCAGTGTGAGAGAGACAGCAGTGTGAGAGAGACAGCAGTGTGAGAGAGACAGATGTGTGAGAGACATTTTATTTATGTTTTGGTTTTTGAAACAAATAAAACGCATTGTTATTTGCAATGTCAATAGCTCAAACTTGTGTAACGCGACCTATTGCATTGCAAATACAATAGGTCTTGCATTTGCGAGAGATTAAGCTATTGGCATTGTAAATGACAACAATGCCATTTATGCTGTATTTAAAACCAACACATAAATAAAATGTTTGTCATTTACAATGCCAATAGCTCTAACTTTTTCGAAGGCAAGACCTATTGCATTGTAAATGCTTGTTTAGCAGTAGGCATCAGGAAAGACGAAGTGGGTGCCATTGCTTATGTACTGGGCAGGATTGGATTGGGATTAAAAATCGGCCCGGTCACAAAAGTGGCCCACATTTGCATATTGCCTTTTGGCAAAACACTGCTTTAGCGAAATGTTATTAAAAAAAAAGGGGGGGGGTTAAAAAAAATGCACGGATTAGTTTGCACTAGTGAAATACACCTGAAAACAAATAAGGCCACTTTTGCTCAGGCCCCTTGCTCCCGCTCAATATGCGTGTGTTAATGGACCGGCGCGAGAGAGAAAGGGAGTGACACCTGTGCCCATTGATAAAGGGGAGATAATGGATGCCCATCTGCCTCCAGAAAGGCCACTCAGGCACCCGCTGGCGGCATTGAACAAAGCAGCAACCACCCAAATCGCCCCCCAGACTGCAAAAAAAAGCAGCCCACCGCTGAATTACGGGTATCGGTGGCTCCTCTGGCATTGCCCGAGTGTCCGCGTTACCAATCTGATGCTGGTACCGGCCATTGGTTAACTCGCCCTCGAGGTCCAAGCTGGTGCAGGGAGAGAAACGGTGGGCATGGCCTGTTTCAGAAGCTCTACATTAGCCTTCCTAAGGGTGTGATTTCCGTGGCCCAGGGCGGAGTCAATAGAGCACCATGCATGTAAATGGCTGTGGGCAGGAGTGGCCTATGATGATCAACGTAGGAGTGGGTGGTGCTGAGGAGTCATCTTGGGGCAGGAATCTGGTAGCTTCCTGTATCTGGGAGTTGAGGACCGGACCTGTTATAAATGGTATTTACATACTTGAAGATTGGAGAACAGGTGTGGTATGTTGAAGCTGCTCCTCCCACTCTTCGAAGGCCGAAGCCCCCACTCATGCCACTGCCAGGCGCCCTGGGGTCATCCTTAGCAGGGCAGCCAGACCGAGGCCTCCCTTAACCATTGATCAATATACATGAATTTTGCAGTTCATGAGATGTTTGGGAAGTGAAAATGTACTTTTGCCAGCAAAAATAACATATTCCTGACTGCAACTGGTTTCAGTTTCACCCGCATCTAAAACTGACATATTTAAAACTGCTTTCTTGCATGCTTTTAGAACGCTGGAATGTTTCACTTTAACACATCAGCTTATATCAGTATATTGAGAGTAATTTATTAAAACTGTTAATAAATGGCTCTCAATATAGTGATATAAACTGCTGTACTAAAATGAAATGTGCCCGCATGTTAAAAGCATGCAAGAGAGGTGACTCATCACTTTTAAATTCCACCAGCCGCCACTGGCTTTGATTGACCTAGGACCCCTTAAGAAAGTGCTTTTCTAACATTTGCCCATGCTAATTGATATAATCATCCCTTCACAAATTAAAGAGTGTCTTTTTAATTATCAATATTCTTGGTAGAGGTTCCTTTAAAAAAGGATTACAAACCTTGGCTCATGTCATAGATGGGGCGCACTGCCCTAGTCTGTGCTGCAGCACATATTTAACTTGGCAGCGCACCTTTGAGTTCGCCTATCCCTTTTACAATGAATGTGGTGCCATCCCCCTCCCTCAGGGTGCAGTGTTATTGAAAATCAGACCAGCTGTTTGAAGCCACCTGTCTGCCGTTCAATGTGCAGTCCGCCACTTAGTTTGCACTTCAAAGATGCTAAGAGGATCAACTGCAGATGGGTGCAGTATGTGACTGCACTCACCTGCGGAGGTGTGCCAAGGCAAATCGATAGGATTCCACTTCCGAGTGGTGCCACAGTGAGTGTGCCCTCTGACAGCCCCTTTGCTTGTGAGCTAGCAACGAATATGACACAGACACAGAGACAAAGTGTTTCCTCATTTGCATGGTGCCATGCCACCATGTAAATGAGGGAATACCTCTTTACCTCTGAGATTGCACCCATGCTACACATGCGTGGCGCGATTTATTTCACAGTTTACAGAAGGGGCTGCACAAGTGCACAAGCATCTGCGGCCGTCTGAAATACCAAAATGCCCTGAGGGCTAAAAAAAAACAAATACACAAGCCCTTTGTATGCACCGGACCACTTTTTTATTCTCTTGGGGGCATATTCACAAGGAGCTTTCGCCGAAGTAACAGCACTTTATCGCAGCCAAAGTCATGATAAATTTACCTCTCCATTCACAAGCTGGTGTTAATGATAGAGCGCGCGAGGCCACCCGACCAATAGTTTTCGCCGTTTCCGGCTTCAGGGCCCATATACTTTTCAAATCACCATATACATCGATCAGGTGACTTCACGAGCTCTACCAATTTGGTGTGTGTGTGTTCCCTGCTACCAATTCTCAGTGCACCCGACTTACCATCCACCGATGCAGGTGCCTAATGACCACAATGAATCAGGGAGCTAGCTGTAAAGGAAAGGCAACAAAATACAAACCCAACCAATAATATTCAAATACTGTGTAAATGACCACGGACAACTGGAAGTTTTAAAATGTTTATCTAAAGTTCAGTATTTTCTTGCATGAGATACAGTAAAATAAGGCAATCAATAACCAAGATAATGTAAATCACATATGCATAAAGAAATAATGGCAGAGTAATCATCAAAGTACTAATAAAATGTAACGAGAAAAGATACTTATGCAAGTCAGTATTATCTAAAACAGTGATAGACTAAGTGTGGGTGATTATAGAAGAACTTATAATGAATAACACGCTTCACTTAAGGTGAAAGGGCCTTTGAACAACCTAGGCAACGAAGTTCTAGACCATATCAGGAAATGACACACTGCTATGCAAAATATAATTTCTAACAAATGAGAAGACATAGAAATAACTTTGCAAAATTTTAAATGACTTTCAATAGTTGCGGAAAGGCATGGAAAATATCACATTTGCAATGTTGAACTTTATTGAAGCAAAAGTTAGAAATTCAGAAGGTGCAAGAATTTCAAGAGATTTCGGAGCAGTATTTACCTAGAAAGGTGTGGAAACCAAACCCTGGCCACGGGTCAGTTAAAGTCAGGAAACCCTCAAGGAAGGATACCCCTCAAAGGACAGCAGGTGCAGAATGGACACCCAGGACAGGACAGGATACCCTCGGAATAAGAGTCAGGACAGGACCTCAGGACAGGACAGCAAACCCTCAGGACAGGACCCTCTTCAGGACAGGACCGGAACCCACAGTTAGGAAGCAACGCCTGCGCTCCACCCGCTCTGCAGATATCGATCAAGACCCCGATTGGGTCAGCGAACTCCCAGCTAAGTGCCTTGCCAGCACTTTAAGGTTCAGTAAAACCTTAGTCTATGGTCAAATTCGGACAGAGTGCTCCGCAGCTCTCTGTATTTTCAGTCACCTATTGAGTGCGTTGGGTCAGTGACAGGTCAGCTAAACCAGACAAGTCGGACGGTTCACTAGGTGAACCCAGGGTAGATATACAGTTTTGGGACAGTGTACCACCCCCCAATGTTGCAAAGTGTCAGAATCCCTCAATTTCGATTGGTCCTAAGGTAGGATTTGGGTAACACACCAATCACAATATGCGATTTGAAGCCTTCATTTACATATTTTGGGACCGCCTAGCATGTTTGGGTTCCCATGAGCTAACAGTAGCACATCTATACAATGTAACATATAAGAAGCCACATTCGCTGTTCTCGCAGGGCAGAGGTGACTTTCTCAGGAGCATCTCGCCCATCACTGCCAGCTGGCTATGTTCCATCAGCCAAGGTCCCTCGTGCTG
This sequence comes from Lissotriton helveticus, assembly GCF_964261635.1. Taxonomy (NCBI): domain Eukaryota; kingdom Metazoa; phylum Chordata; class Amphibia; order Caudata; family Salamandridae; genus Lissotriton; species Lissotriton helveticus. Next base: position 876,304,366 of record NC_136071.1, on the reverse strand, counting down.
CCGAATGTCGCACAGGCGCAGAAGGGACCTCCAATATGGCTCTCCTCTCACTCAGACCCCCATTGCCCGCGGTACATGAAAAGTAAGCGAAAACAAATTAATACATAATAATGTCATTATGAAAACACATCGCAGGGTTTGTACTTTTAACTCATCATCAAGAAATAAACTTATGCAAATTAAATGTTAGCTACATTTAGACGAAATACAAGAGCAGTGGCACGAGCAGTACCACATGATAAGCACAGCTATGAATTACGCATGCGCATAACTTTCCCTCCACTTCTGCAGACGCGTCAGGACACGTGAGTGTGGCTGACGCATGCGCAGTAACTAAAATACAAGCGGCGGCCATTTTTAGAGGACATGGATTAATTTCATTAGAAATACACATAGGCAAGCGTCTCAAACTTTACTCAAACTTAATATAAACGTTAGTAAAACATACACGGGTTACCTTATTACACATAAATGAGGTTCTTGATTTCGGCAAGCCGCAAAATATGCGAAGCTTTGCTTCATCAATCCCCTCTTTGATGATATCTACTATCATCACAAATTATAATGGAACCAGATGCCAACTTTCTTTCACACTTTATAAAGTTCTATTTCTTCCAGCAACCGTTCTAGCTTTTCTCTTTCAGTTTTAGCAGGGTGAGAAGTCTTCACCTTTTTGTATATCTGATCATTCACTTCCTCTAATTCAATCTCATCCACACTTCGTTTCACCCCTCTTGCATTAACCTCGTGCTTTCTGGTGCGCTTGCGGTATTTACAGCATAAGAAAATGGAAAGTATAATAAGACCTATAATACCAATAGGCATCAGAATTTTGAATAATAAGCTTTTACCTATGCCAGCAAGCCAATGACCTACATTTGAGAGACCATCTACCAGTCTCTTCCAGGCACTATCAACCTCGAGTGGTTTGAGTTCCTTTGCCAAATTAGTAATGTTTCGCACATATCTTTTGATCTGTACACTTTTGTCCGGAATATAAGTGCAACAATGTTGCGCCTTCAACATCCGGCAGACTCCGCCCTCTTTCGCTAATAAGGTGTCAAGAGCAAGTCGATTTTGTAAAACCATTGATCTGATCGCAACCATTTCAGTATTGACCAGCAGGAATCCATGAGCTGTTTCAGTAGACAGCACATCTACTATAGTAGACAATTTGCAAATTCTGTGAGTGTTCAGAACCACTCCCACTCCAGGTATCAGTGCACTGAAAATACTACCCATAATTTCACCTATACTTTCTCTTTTACTACGCACTAAGCCATTAGTATCTTCATTGCTTCCAGCTTTCCCATTCACATGGTATATTTTCGGGAAGACAATGCCAAAGTAGCAGCTTCCATACCAGTGATCCGGCAATTTGAAATAAGCCTTGTCCCCACAAATATAATAGATTCCAGGAAACACAGGCTCTGACCCATTTTTGAAACCCCAACCTCCAATTACCTTGTAATTATGTTCGCATTCACTGGAACCAATGAAAACATTATTATAATAGCTAGTCTTCTCGCGGTGAAGACATAGCTTGCCTTTCTTTTCAAAATCCAGCAACAGAGCAGGACCCGCTCCACCAGATGAGGTGCCTTCCATGTTTTCTGCCCATTTTGGCTTTTTCTGACTTTCGTCATTAGCCTTTTTCTGAATTTTAATTCTCCTTTTCTCTGCCATGTTCAGGAACATCTTTTCCTGCTCACGCAAAGAACAAGTCAAGTTATCTCTGTGTGCGTCTGCTATGTCAATGTTCCCTATAGTCAGAAAGTAGTCTCCCATATATCTTATGGTGTCAGTTTTGGTATGTACAGGATTCAAGTTCCCACGTATAGGTAGTTCAGAAAAGATCACGTCATTGTTAGAGTAATAATACTGTAACGGTCCCCTTTTGTAAAATAAACTAGCTAAAATGCTACAGGAAATTCCATAAGTTAATGGCAGATGATGGTATGTCACGCCTTCAGCCACCGAAGTAGGTAGCTTCATGCAGACATAGCAATCCTCAATTTCCATAGTCTCTACATAGTGTATTAACAAGTTTGCGAAAACATTTAAATGTGTCCTGTTCTTCATGCCATGATAATGTAGTCCTTTCTCATCTGATGCTTCTAAGTCTCGTTTAGTTTGTCTCAATGCTCTCTCATGTCTTTCTACACTCTGTGTTGTCAGCTCTTCACTGTCAGTATTTACAACTTCAGTAGGGACAATGTTAGTATCTTTACTTACAGCAAAGGGAATGAAAATTGTTAATCCTATCCAGATAACTATCAGTACTACTATACTACATATACACACCTTGCAACACGTCTTAAAACGGCTGCAACTAGGTCTACCATTCACTGTTGAATCAGACATTTTAGCTCAGAAGGAGTCTCTTGAACCCCTCTTTGTTGCTTTACACAATTAGCTTACTTTGTGCAAATTCACGGTGGCTCGTCTTCCTCTTCAGCTGAGTACTCTGGGGCAGGTTCTCCGTCACTCACGTCAGTTATATCAAGATCTTCAAGCTCCTCCAAAACCAGTGTCCATTCAGGAGACTTGTACTTTTTGTTTTGTCTTTTTATTCGCTCACTCCTTCTTTTGGAAGAGTCTTCTTCCTGCTCTGCTATTCGAGCACTTCTTCTTGCTTCTGCACGTTTTTCTTCCACTGTCTTTATTCTTAGTCTTAGTCTTTTTACAAACCTAGGCTCAAGGTTGTTTCTTTTCTTGATTCTCTTAGTTGGTACTTGGACTTCACTTTCTTTTCTTCTTCTCTTGTTCTCTTTATCTTGTGGTAATTCTTCTCCACTTTCTTCTCCTACTTCCCTTATCTGACTAGTTCCAGGGCTAGCATCAAATTCTTCTGCCTGGTTGCTAATCTGGCCTTGTTCAGGAATATTTTGTTTTTGGCTTTCAATTGTCTCTGTTTCTGTTTCTGTTTCCTGAACCCGTTTTTCTAACTCTATCTGATCCTGTTCAAGCACTTCGATCTCTTGATTTTCTTCTGCTCGAACTATTACTCTATGTCTCGTCTGTCCCTTATCCACATCAGGAGTTAATGGAGGAGTATCGAACACTTGCTCTGTATCCGGCACTTGTTCAATATCAGGTATTTGTTCAGTCTCAGGTGCCTGTTCAGTATCGGGTACTTGTTCAGTCTTATTCACTGGATCTGTATCAATCACGTGCTCTGTCCCTGTCTGACCTTCTCCTTCCTCAGTTTTGATTTGGATCTCAAGTGGCTGAGGTTCTTCGCCTGTGCCTTGCTTTTCCTGACTAGTCCACTCTCTACCTTCACTAAGTCGTTCTCTTGTTCTGATAGGATCTTCGGTCAGATCAATCATCGGTATCCATTCTTCTGGCCATATGCTTGGCAGCTCGTCTTCAGCTACTCCTGGCTCAGTTTCCTGGACTTCTTCAGCAGGCTGGTTTCTTGGCAGTTCGCAGTCAACTACTCCTGGGCCAACGTCTGCTGTTCCTGCAACCTGACTGGTGCTGGGCTGCTCGTTGTCAGTTGCTACTGGTCTGGCTTCTTCAGGGTCCTCTGCTGGTTGCCCTGGTTCTTCAAATCCTTTGTCTGGCAATACCTTCTGGGTGTGTCCGGCGTGGATCCACTGGGGAACACCTGCGACTTTCACTGCAGTGGTTGTCACCAGGATTACTTGGCGCTTCTTTCCCCACCTGGGTGCCAGACAGCTTGATCGAGTGTGCTTCTTTATTTTGACCCAGTCTCCTGGAACCAAGTTGTGGAGAGGAGTCGTTGGATTAAGGATGCCGTCGTCTCCAATCTGGCGAGAGATAGAACGCACTTGGTCACCCAATCTTCTGCAGTATTCAAGCACCAAATCATCAGTAATACTCAACAGTTTGCTTCCTGGCACCCATGCTTGTCTCATCACTCTTCCCATAATGATTTCATGGGGACTTAGGCCTGTCTTGCGGTCTGGAACACTTCTTAGTCCCATCAGGACCAGGGGCAGGGCCTTCACCCAGTTCATGCCAGTAGCATCTGTCAGCTTTGCTAGTCTGTTTTTGATAGTTCCATTTACTTGTTCCACTATTCCAGAAGCCTCTGGATGGTATGCACAATGAAGTTTCTGCCTTATCCCAAAGGCCTTACACAGTTCAGCCATTATTTCATTGTGGAAATGTCCACCTTGGTCTGATTCAATAATGTATGGTATTCCGAACCTAGGTATCAGCTCTTTTAGTAAACACTTTGCTACTGTCAGTGCGTCACTCTTGGGAGTAGGGTAAGCTTCTACCCATTTTGAAAATACACAAACAATGACAAGGACATATCGTTTCCCTTCACAACGGGGCATGGTGATGAAATCAACCTGTATTTTTATAAAGGGGCCCCCTGACCTCCCAATCTTGCTCAGTTCAACCATGGTCCTCTTGCCTGGGTTCATCTGTTGACATGACAGGCACCTCTGGCAGAGGGATTCTGTTATTTTCCTGAATTTCTTGCTGTACCAAGTCTGTTGAAATACCAGAATCATGGCATCCCTACCAATGTGTGATCCTTCATGTATTAATCTTGCCATTGTGCCAAGCAAGTGTCGGGGTAACACAGGCATACCAGTTGGACCTATGATGACACCATCCACACGTCTCGGTCTACATCCATCCTCTTTCCATTTCTCTCTTTCTTGCCAAGGAGCCGACTCCTGCCACTCTCTCACCTCATCCCATGTAGGCACTTCCTCAAACACCTGAAGCTGGCAGCTGGTTCCTGGCCCCCCTCGTTTTGGATTTATAATATATCGATCTTTGGCACACCATTGAGCCACTCGATCAGCATAATCGTTTCCCAGTGATACTCTGTCCATGCTCCTTTGATGAGCAGCACATTTTACCACTGCCAGTTCTTTGGGCAACTGGATGGCCTCTAAAAGGTCATGAACAACCTTTGCATTCCGAATGGGAGTACCTGAGGAAGTCATGAATTCCCTCTGCATCCATAATTGGCCAAAGTCATGCACAACGCCATAACAGTACTGACTGTCAGTATACACTGTTATGCGTAAGTCCTTCCCAATTTTGCAAGCCATTATCATGGCTATCAATTCGGCTACTTGTGCAGACTTGATGTTATATAGATAACCTGCTTGTTCAATCTTTTCGAAAGACACTACTGCATAAGCAGCACTCAAGCCTCCTAATTCATGTCTTAGACAGGAACCATCCACAAATAGTTCTTTATCATGCTCCGGCAATGGTACTTCTTTTATGTCTGGGCGTGGCTTGGTACTGAACTCTGTCAGATCAATACAATCATGTTCATCATCATCCCTACCTTCCATTTCTGAGGGGTCAGGAAGTAAGGTGGCAGGGTTCAGAATACCGCACCTAACAATGTTTACATTTGCTGCGCCCACAAGAATCCTCTCGTATTTAGTCAGCCGACTAGGGGTGAGATACTGTGTTTTAGTTCTGGTCAATAGAATTACCACTCCATGTGAAACATAAACAGTCACAGGATGTCCCATGACAATGGACTCACTCTGTTCTAAACTTGCACAGGTAGCAGCTACTGCTTTTAGACAACCTGGTAACCCAGCAGCTACTGGGTCCAGTGTGGCAGAGAAATAGGCCACAGGCCTCCTGGTTGTGCCATGTTCTTGAGTCAGGACTGACAATGCGCAATTATCGCGAGTGTCACAGAAAAGGGCAAACTCTTTTGAATAATCTGGCATTCCCAATGCAGGGGCTGTACACAGACAGTTTTTCAGTCTTGTGAAAGCCATTAGACTTTCATCATCCCACTGTACAACATCTGGCATTCCTCTCGTGGTCATTTTTATCAAGGGCCTGGCTAAGGCTGCAAATCCCAGAATCCACTGCCTGCAGTACCCTAAAACACCCAGGAACATTCTGACTTCCTTTTGAGTACGGGGCAACTGCATCTTTTGAATTATTCTCACTCTTTCTGAAGTGACTTTTCTGACACCCTTTTCTATCTGGTGTCCCAGATATTTCACTGATTTCGCACAGAACTGTAGTTTGTCAGGGGACACTTTATGCCCTTTCTCACACAGGTGATTTAGGAGAGCAATGGTGTCAACTACACAGTCCCTGTGACTTTTAGACGCCAATAGAAGGTCGTCTATGTACTGCACTAATACAGAGTTCCCAGGTAATGTCAAAGTCTCTAGACATTTCTTCAAGATCTGATTAAAGATAGAGGGGCTCTCTGTATACCCTTGAGGGACCCGGTTCCAACAATACACGTGACCCTCGAAGGCAAATGAGAAAAGAAATTTGCTGTCGGGGTGCAGGGGTATCGAAAAGAATGCATGACACAAATCAATCACAGTGAACCACTCAGCATCCCAAGGAATCTGGTACAGAATTACTGCAGGGTTCGGGACAATAGGGCAGCAAGGAACTACAATCTTGTTAACCTTTCTCAGGTCTTGCACTACCCTATACTTGCCACTAGGCTTTTTGATGCCCATAATCGGTGAGTTGCATGGGCTGCTCATCACTTCTTGTATGATGTTTCCTTCCAATAATTTTTGTATCTCCAGAGTGACACCTGCTTTCACTTCAGCATTCATTCGGTAGGGCCTAGTGTTAGGATATACTGCATTGTCTTTGATGGCTATTTGTATGGGGTCCACATCTTTCATCAAACCCACATCTTTTCCAGTGAAATCCCACACTTCTGGTTTTACGGCTTCCTGTAGTTCTTGGGGCAAGTCCTGCAGGGTCAATCTTTTAAGTTCTGAGTCAGGTCTAAGCAACAATAATTTATAAATGCCGTCTTCATCTGGGGTCTGTATTTCGACACCCTTTGGTGTGCAAAAGATGGTACAGTTCATTTTACACAGCAAATCACGTCCCAGTAAATTTACTGGACTGGTGTCACAGACTACAAATCTATGCATCTGTTTAAAATTTCCAATTGAAATCTCCATTGGTTCGGTAACAGGAGTACTAATCAATTGATTAGATACACCTACTACTTGGATGTTTTCTCCCGAGAGGGGCAGGTTTGGAACGTCTACTGTTCTTACAGTAGAACGGGTAGCGCCAGTGTCCAACAGAAAGGTGACATCATTTCCGTCAACCTTTCCTTCAATATATGGTCCAGACTGGTCTACCGGCAAGGAAGCGCCAAGTACGCACTCCTCGTCCTCCCCTCTCAGGCCCCGTCAGTCCTGATCATTACAAAGGAAGGTATCATTCAGCAGATACTGCGAAGTTGCTGTATTTCTGTTCTCCCCGCTTTCCCAAACCTCTATCTCTTCATTTTCTGCCTGTCTTCCCCTGTATACCTGTTTGGGTGCTCGAGGCACCTGCACTGTTTTTACCTGGGGTTGAGTCTTTCTTGGTCTTTCTTTCTGCGTCTGTGGAATTAAATCAGGAGTTGTCTCATTAACATCGACTAATTGGGGACACTCGTTTCGCCAGTGTCCAATTTCGCCGCACTGATGGCAGGGAAATTTTTTCATAGCCTCTTCCCTGCTAAATTTGGGCCGGGGCTTTCCTCCACCCCCTCCCCCAGGACTTTTGTTCTCAGCATTTTTAACCATGTTACTCAATTGTTTTTCCTGCTGTTCTGCGAGCTTCACCTGAGCCCACATAACCTTCTCCTTAAGGGCCTTTTTCTTTTCTGCCATCTCGTCCTCGCAGTACTTAGCGTACCGCAGGACCTCATCCATTTTCTTAGTATGCCAACAGATTTTATTGTCTTTTATCCACTGACAAATTTCAGGTCTTAAACCATTTACAAACCTGTAAATAAAGTGTGTCATATCCTTCAGGTCGATGTTGTCAATACCACTGTATGTTTTAAATACCTGCAATAACCTCTCATAGAAGGAGTGCACTGTTTCGTCCCTTTCCTGTGTTGTTCTATCTATTTTTGTCCAATCAGTTTCCTTGGCGGGCACCTTTTCTTTCAAGTGCTGAATTACCTGCTCATATTTTCGCATGACTTCCTTTGATGGCTCCCCTGTGTCCTTGTCTCTGGGATACTCTTCACTGGGCCAATTTATGTTTATTTTACACTGGGTCCATAAATCTACTGGAACCACAATGTCGAAAAACCCATCCAGGTCTTTCCACAGACATTTCTGTACCTTCACGAACCTCTCCACTTGCCGGTACCAGTCAACTGGTTTCTCTCTTAATTTTGGAAAATCGTTCGTGAAGGACACAATATCCTGCCTAGACCAGGGGACATGCACATATTTCCCTCCTGGAACTTCGCGCATGGGGCATAACTGCTCAGGTTTTTCTACCTCTCTTAAAGCAAACTCGGGAGTCACTTGTCGGGAGCGAACCTCTTCCCTCTTTTTCGCCCACCTGCTTCTCCATTTTTCCACATCTCCCCATTTCTGCAGTACCCCCATTAATTCTTTAATCTGTAGCTTCTTTCCGGCCACATTCAGATGTTCTATATCCTTGTCTGAGAAGTCTGCTCTGTATGGTTTCTGTAAGGGTTTGGATTTTGAGATATCTACCCCCATACTAATTGCTGTTTCGGTCAGTTTTTCATGGAGCACTCTGGTGTTCCTTGTAAAGCTTTTACATATGAACGACAATTCTTCCTCAGAGTAGGTATTCAATCGATCCAACCCCACATTTCCTGCCATTAATTCTTCTATTTCAACCCTCAGCTTGTAAAGGTCTAAAGGCTTTGTTTGCGGAGTCTGCTTTTCTAATTCACGACTCCAACTCTCAATTTCATCCGGAGTTACCAGAGAGACATTCCTAGTACCTGTTGCTGTCTCTAATTTAATTTCCTTTGCATTAAAAGGGTTATACCTCAGCTGTGTTCCCTTTGCGGTCTGTTTGTTTGGCAATTCCAAGAATGCAACTTCAGACTCGCACTCACTGGACTGATCATCTATGATGATTGGTTCCTGTCTCGGGGTTGCTATGACTGGGGTCATGACTGGAGTAATCGGATTTCCCTGACCATTTCCGTATAACGGGACCACCGGTCCAATAGTTACTGGAATAGTCAATGCCTCAGGACTGGTATTTATCTGAGAAATTTTCTGAATTATTTCTGTTCTTTGTCTAGCTAGAGCCTCTTGCTCCTTTTCCACTAGTACCCTTCTTAGAGTTGTGTCATGTAATATCTGTGGGGTCAATGGAGGAGTAAAACTCGGGGCAGTAGGCGGAGGAGTAAAACTCGGGGCAGTAGGATGCGTTTCACTTGGTCCTCCACCATAATTTGGCTTCGGGAATAAAGTTCCAGTATTAAAGGACCTGCGCTCTTCCCCATATGGAGGTTGAACAAAAGGCAGTCCTGAATTCGATGGTTTCTCTTCGCTTTCATACAAGGGTCTGGGGAAAAAAGTTTTTGTACGTGAATATTTTTCTTCCTGACTTGCGGGCACTTTGGGATATATATCCCTTGTTTCCGCCAGTTCGGGTTTCTCAGGATAGGGTAATACTTGACCACCCCCTCCCAGTCCCAGGGACCTGTCTTCTTCCTTTTGGAAGGGGCGTCGGGGAACATCTCCTACACTGGAAGGTCGGGTTCCCTCATTGTAAGGTGGCGGACTTCTGGTACAGATGTCATCTATTAGTTCATCATCTGAATCCCCTAGGGCCCCCCAATGCTTACATTTTTCAGTACTTTTCCCCCCCACTGCAGGGTTATGACATGCCGGCATCATGGGAAACAGACCCTCAACAATCATGCTCTGCCTCCACTGTTTCATCCTTTTATCCCTGGACTCCTGTTTCAGCCTGGGGTACCACTTGGTCAAACCCTTGTCCATTCGGGGTCTTTCTCTTTCAAAAGCCTCAATCTCCCATTCCTCTAATGCTTCATACTGCGTTAGTCTCGGTCTGGGATGCAGTTCATTCATTCGGGTTCTTAAATTAAATAAGATCCTACCATTGAAAGTACCATCTAACGGAAAAGCCAATACTCCGTCATCTCTTGTGTACTTCACCCAATTCTCCAGCCACACACAGGTATTGTACCCTCGGTCAAACATCATGAATGAGGCAGGAGTATTGGGTGCTGGGACAAGAACACCTTCCCTAGATTTAATGGGTTTGTCCGTTTTAAAATAATTTTTCACCTTATTTACAAGGGACATTTTTCTCTTGGTTCCGTACATAATATCGTATCTGTTAGCCTTCCACTGATCCCTTTCAAACCCTAGATGCCTTGGATCAGGTCGCGTCTCTGTAGTCCGCGAGTGCCACATACGACTTCTGCGCTAACTTTGTTTACAAACTACCTCCAATCAGAATGCGCTTCAGAAAATTCGTGCAACCAATGGGTGCGCGACACAAAATAAGCTCTGCCAATGGGTGCGCGGCCCCTTCGTGAGACAGTTCCCACGCTCCGGCGCTCACCCCTCCTTTACAATTTCAGCTCCGCTACCCGCCCGCTGTTTCTACCAATCCCAGCGCGGCACAGAGTGACGTCAGAGGCGCTTCTCGACTGACTCCCTCCCTTCACAAGGTAACGGAAACTTTCTTACTTTTAAAGTGCTCAGTGCTTGGTTATTTTACAACAAATACACATTCGCCACAGTGCTCAAGTGTCTAGACAGAGATAGAATTCTATTACTGCAAGTAAACTACTTCCATTTACTTTTCACTTGCTGCGGGCAGATCTCTTCCGCCTACCCTTCACTCTAGCATCGGTGAACCTGTTATTCCCCTAAACTCATCCACTTCTTTCCGGGATATGTTCCGAGTTTAAGGTTTCTCAGCGGACCCCTCTGCTTTCACGCTAGCTCCGAGGAACCTGCTACTCTTCCGATGTGACCCTTACTAGGTTACGCCACTATGGGAATTTTGCCAATGAACCCCGTTACTGTCATTTATTCACACATGTATTCAGAAAACCCTAGTTAGTGCTTCCCGGTTATCCTAACCTGCACCTAACTTTCCTCGAACCTGTGACCTCAGGACAATGGATTCTATTCACCACTTGCCCTTTCAATTCCCCGGGGAGTTCGGACAACACTTAACAAGTCGATTTACAAATGCATTGATTAGTACATATAACAATATAAGAACAAGAATAATGACAATACAGTAATTCATAAGTTTCAGCAGCGTATTCACAAGAGAGTGATCAGTTCCCTCAGAACAGCCGCTCTTGTAGCAGCATTAATATAATAGCAGCTTCCGACTTAACTAGCCTAACTAGTCCCTGCCTTACTCTCAACTAGTCCCTAACCATCCTCTGATCTACCAGAAAAACTGATAGAGCGCGCGAGGCCACCCGACCAATAGTTTTCGCCGTTTCCGGCTTCAGGGCCCATATACTTTTCAAATCACCATATACATCGATCAGGTGACTTCACGAGCTCTACCAATTTGGTGTGTGTGTGTTCCCTGCTACCAATTCTCAGTGCACCCGACTTACCATCCACCGATGCAGGTGCCTAATGACCACAATGAATCAGGGAGCTAGCTGTAAAGGAAAGGCAACAAGATACAAACCCAACCAATAATATTCAAATACTGTGTAAATGACCACGGACAACTGGAAGTTTTAAAATGTTTATCTAAAGTTCAGTATTTTCTTGCATGAGATACAGTAAAATAAGGCAATCAATAACCAAGATAATGTAAATCACATATGCATAAAGAAATAATGGCAGAGTAATCATCAAAGTACTAATAAAATGTAACGAGAAAAGATACTTATGCAAGTCAGTATTATCTAAAACAGTGATAGACTAAGTGTGGGTGATTATAGAAGAACTTATAATGAATAACACGCTTCACTTAAGGTGAAAGGGCCTTTGAACAACCTAGGCAACGAAGTTCTAGACCATATCAGGAAATGACACACTGCTATGCAAAATATAATTTCTAACAAATGAGAAGACATAGAAATAACTTTGCAAAATTTTAAATGACTTTCAATAGTTGCGGAAAGGCATGGAAAATATCACATTTGCAATGTTGAACTTTATTGAAGCAAAAGTTAGAAATTCAGAAGGTGCAAGAATTTCAAGAGATTTCGGAGCAGTATTTACCTAGAAAGGTGTGGAAACCAAACCCTGGCCACGGGTCAGTTAAAGTCAGGAAACCCTCAAGGAAGGATACCCCTCAAAGGACAGCAGGTGCAGAATGGACACCCAGGACAGGACAGGATACCCTCGGAATAAGAGTCAGGACAGGACCTCAGGACAGGACAGCAAACCCTCAGGACAGGACCCTCTTCAGGACAGGACCGGAACCCACAGTTAGGAAGCAACGCCTGCGCTCCACCCGCTCTGCAGATATCGATCAAGACCCCGATTGGGTCAGCGAACTCCCAGCTAAGTGCCTTGCCAGCACTTTAAGGTTCAGTAAAACCTTAGTCTATGGTCAAATTCGGACAGAGTGCTCCGCAGCTCTCTGTATTTTCAGTCACCTATTGAGTGCGTTGGGTCAGTGACAGGTCAGCTAAACCAGACAAGTCGGACGGTTCACTAGGTGAACCCAGGGTAGATATACAGTTTTGGGACAGTGTACCACCCCCCAATGTTGCAAAGTGTCAGAATCCCTCAATTTCGATTGGTCCTAAGGTAGGATTTGGGTAACACACCAATCACAATATGCGATTTGAAGCCTTCATTTACATATTTTGGGACCGCCTAGCATGTTTGGGTTCCCATGAGCTAACAGTAGCACATCTATACAATGTAACATATAAGAAGCCACATTCGCTGTTCTCGCAGGGCAGAGGTGACTTTCTCAGGAGCATCTCGCCCATCACTGCCAGCTGGCTATGTTCCATCAGCCAAGGTCCCTCGTGCTGCCGAATGTCGCACAGGCGCAGAAGGGACCTCCAATATGGCTCTCCTCTCACTCAGACCCCCATTGCCCGCGGTACATGAAAAGTAAGCGAAAACAAATTAATACATAATAATGTCATTATGAAAACACATCGCAGGGTTTGTACTTTTAACTCATCATCAAGAAATAAACTTATGCAAATTAAATGTTAGCTACATTTAGACGAAATACAAGAGCAGTGGCACGAGCAGTACCACATGATAAGCACAGCTATGAATTACGCATGCGCATAACTTTCCCTCCACTTCTGCAGACGCGTCAGGACACGTGAGTGTGGCTGACGCATGCGCAGTAACTAAAATACAAGCGGCGGCCATTTTTAGAGGACATGGATTAATTTCATTAGAAATACACATAGGCAAGCGTCTCAAACTTTACTCAAACTTAATATAAACGTTAGTAAAACATACACGGGTTACCTTATTACACATAAATGAGGTTCTTGATTTCGGCAAGCCGCAAAATATGCGAAGCTTTGCTTCATCATTAACAGCTCACAGCACCAGTTAACCCGCGATAGCAGCCGCAAACAACATCGCCACAGAGGAACTCTGCAACTGGTAATGAGATGCAGAGTAGGCGTTTCCGTGCAAAAAGCCTCAACATTCACAACAACCAGCCAGATCTGCGATAAAAACACAAAACACGCGATGAGACATGTTAGCAGCAGGAAATTAACACCTGCTCTGACCTGGTGCAAAGTCGGACGGCAGCCTGCACCACAAAAGGGAGCCCAGCCTGTAGTGTAGTTCCTATTATCCCAATAGGCTCTGCGCATTGGAATAATATCTTCAATAGTATAGACCTAGGGCAGAGGTTAACTAGGTCTTCTACCGATGATATTAGACTTAAAGGTTTGTGTTTGCCAGCTAGCTCAGAGTTCACTAGAAACTTTCTCAAATAGACAAGGAGGATTTTAACCTCCCTGGATAGACAAGAAGGGATTTAGTTTCTGACAACCATAGAACATGACAACTTTGCTCTCCCCTAATCAAGAGTGTATCTCTAGAGTCGTGTGAAAACAATAGACAACTTATTTTACTCAGTCAGTACGTGCATTCTTAGTTTCACCAGTTTGTAGAGAAATAAGAGATGGGCGTGGTTCAATAAAAGATGTTATTTATTGATCAGTCTCTTTTCTCATACAAGAGAAATGAATCGCTATTATTGCAATACTTGTAGTTAAGTAAAGTGCATACAGTAGAGACAGAATTATAAAATAATACTGTAAAAGCATTGATATGGTTTCTGAGCCATATGATACTTTAAAATGGATAAAATAGATACATACATATATACATTTGACTAATCGTACTCAACTGGTGCTTCTAACCACGCCTACCCCAATGTACCTGACCTAAGCCTAATACGTGGGCGGGAGTAGATAAGTAGCAGTTTAAGTTAAGTTTGTTTTGCCAAGGGACTGATTTGAGAATTCTCTGCAAGGGGTTATTCAGTTCTGTACCTGGGATCTAGAATGATGGAGGGCTGGTATCTCTTATCCCAGGTCTTGATATTCCAGCTGCCTGAGAGGGCTGCATGGAAGCGCCGGAGCTGGATTTCTCGGCAGGAGAAAGACAGCGTCTCGTTCTCAGCGCGTCAGGAAGGCGGGGCAGCGCCTGTGGGCTTCGCTCTCTGCTGGGCTCCTCAGCACGTCTCGCTGCTCCGATCTCGTCACCACCGCATGTGTTTGCTTAAGGCAATGTCGGTAATATTTATACCTGAAAGGTGCCGAGATTGACGTAAGGATGGACATATATACGTCAATAAGGATGTCATATGAACGGGCTCGTTCGCACATTCTTTTGCTGAAGTTCTCGGTGAAATCAAAACAATGGTTATGAGAATTTCCCAGGTCGCTGTAGGTTTGATTTCTTTTGAGAACTCCGTATGCCTTATCAGGGGCTGGAGGAATATCGCTTGTCTAATTAGATGGCATGCGTTATGACCTAATCAGATAACGCGCTTCTGTGCCGTGGTGTGGCTTAATCAGATAACGGTTCTTGCACCATTGGATGGCTGCTAGTTAATTATTAACCAAACCAGGGTCAGGAATAGGGGAATCGATACAGTACCTATAGGAATACATCACAAGCCCAAGGCATCACCGGAAGGGCAACAGATGCCATGGTGAGACTTATCATGCTGCCCGGACACCCAAGAGGGCCACAACACCCATACAGCACCCCTCCTGACCACTACAGAGGTAGCGCAGACAAAGACAGCTGCCCCCCAGGAAACACACCTGCCTCACAGGCCCAACATCTGACAATGTCACTGTCCACTACAGGCTGAAAGGGGCAACCATCCTATGCATCCTGGCCATCATCGCCTAACTGGCCTACGGCACCAACACAGCAGACATCCAACATCCCACCCCACACCAAGCTGCTGGCTTTGCTGCACCTGTTGGCCCCTGTTGGCCCCTGGCACACCCCAACCAACACCTGCCAGAGTTGGCTGAGTCTCACAGCTAGCCACATCCAAGTCCCCCACACCTGTCCTGAACATCACCATCACCCTGGCACCCCAGGCCCCATACGTCCAATACAATGCGCAGGAACCGCTGGAGGCCAAGCAAGGACCATACACTATAGCCAGATGCAAGCACGTATTGGGGGAAATCTACTGCACACATGTTCCACCTGTGCCCCCTGGTGACACAGCACACAATCAGCGCAACAGGAAGTACACACCACACATCAATGTTCAGGCAACATCAGAACACAGTGGAACCTTCACAACTGTTGCCTCCAAATACACAGGCAGTGTGAATGATCCCTTCACCCTCCGACAGTCCATCAGCTATCAGCATTCCCAGGATGACAAGGGAAATGCAGAGCCCCTTGGCAAGTGCAAAATTAACACCCCACTCACCTCAACTCCACAACCATGCAATCCACAACTCTGGCAAGGCACACGTCACAAAATCACAACCAACATGCACAACATCATGCCCACCCACCAGACACGATAGAACAACTTACCGTGGTAACCTGGGCAAACCGTGAACATGACCAGTCAACGGCATGGCACCTCAGCCACACAATAGCTGAATGTGGGGAGAGGTGGCAACCAGGCATGTGTGAAGAATGCAGCAGAACCATGATTGGGAAAGTACACACTGCCAAGAGTGGCGGCGATGTGCTGGACAGACCGCAATGTGCAGAACACACCCATATCCACAGCGACATACACCTCTGGTGTATGGAGTATAGTGGACAGTGGACGAAACCATGCCACCCCAGCCAGTGGGGATCCTCGCGGAAATAGTGCCTGTTATGTACCCCGTAAGCGTGAGCAGAGTGGGATGGCCCAGCGTACGCCAGGCCATCGTGGGGGTGTGCATAAAAAGCACATAGCCCTGGGCATGGTCCTCTTCTGGAAAGCCCAAGGACTCTGCCAGGGGGGCGCCTTTCACCCCACCACAAGGCCAATGCCGTCCTCATTAGCGGAGTTGCCTGCAATCCTGTGCGCCTGCCATACCCCGGCCTGCTGGACCACGAACCCGTTGGGCCCGACCCTGCATAGCCAGGTCACACTAATCACCAGCCTACACTGGTGTGTGTCAAGGAGGGCCCACCACGTGCCTGTGTAAGCTCCAAGCCAGAGGCCCGCAACAGTGCCAGACTGTCAGAGCATGGCTGGCACCCTGATGCTGGCCCACATCACTCCTTCCTCATTTACATATTCTACTGGCGTCCTCTGGGGCCCAGTAGGTCCCATTTGTGAAACTGTGTCCAGGCCCCTGAATGGCAGTGACACCAAATCTGGGCATGCGGCCACAGCACCAGCCCCCCAGATCAGTGAGACATAGTTCCATATGGGCATCTTGCGACACGTGGTGCCACAAACCCTGCTCAACGCCAGCCGGCGACACGTGGATGAGGGACCTGCACTACACTGCGGCCCGGTAGGTCTCACATCCAGCACCTAGTCGCGAATCACAATTGGCAGAGTCCACACCAGTGGTCGCACGTAGAGGAGTAAGTGGAAGATGCGTCTCAGTCCGGACGAAAGCCGGGTCACAGCCACAGACGTGACTGAACACGTGGTTTCACTGAACCTGAACTACGCAGGCCTGTGGGGCAACCAACCTATGCCAGGGTGACACTCGGTGAATGGCCCGTGCTGACCGCAGCCTTCGGCCTACACTGCTCTCGGCCTATTCTGCGCTCAAGTAGGTCACAGAATTGGAACTAAACATTGAGTATGCAAAGGCAGATTACATATCATTGCAACTAAGGAGAAGCGTAAGAGGATGACGCCTTGCATCTTGGCGGAGAGAAAAGGATCATCGTTACGGAGGTGTTCGTACACTACCGACAACTGCCGTGGTGTTACTAGCGCTGTGCATCGCGATCCAACGACACGTGGCTGTGGACCACTGCTGACCGCTGCCTCTGGCCTACACTGCGGTCCAGTAGGTCACAGAGACACGCTTTAGCAATGGCGGAGTTCATATCAGTGTACCGGCATCATCGCAGACTGCATCTCCTCTCAGCCCTAGTGCCACTAAGTCTGTTCCCTGACATTCATGGACACTCTCTGGTCGAACTTTGGTGGCATCTGAGTCTATGGAATAAGGGACAGTTTTCATCCTCATGTAGCTGATACCGAATTGTTGGTGGCAACTAGGCTGTCGCATTCCACTCCTCCATTTGCTGCTTCCGGATAAAATCAAACCTTTTGGTGTCATGCTCAGGACACCTTCCACTGTCCCCCGCAACCCTCCGCAACATACACCTCAGACATTGATGGTGACCCGCTCAGGTCGCATGGCCCATCTGACTGCACCGTAAGTCACCGTCCCCGTGGCTGGGTGCCTGTGCTGGCCATAGTGCATCCAGGGCCACTAACTCTGTGCTGGTCCAGGCCGGGATCCGTTCTCCAGAGACATTGAATGGCCCCTGAAGAGTAGGCCTTGGGCTCATTAATGCTATTTCTCTGTGGCCTTGCGCTGTACGCAGCCTCCTGGCCCAAATGCATCACCAGGGCTCACACACCAAAGCAAATCCAGACCGGCCCGGACATGGCATCACCGCATGAGGCACACGCCACCACCGCAAGAACCACCTCCAACCGCCATCTGCCAGAGTCAAAACGTGGTCCTTCAGAATTACGGAGCTGCTCACACCTGTCATGGATGCCATCATCAGCCTGATACCCTGCTCAGCACTCCAGGTGCCAGTGACTCCGCAGGTCATTGTCCATTGCTGATTGTGTTTTTTGCTGTGGAGCAGATGCGCAGCTATGTAACCTCAAGCAGTGTGGGGGCCCTGAGACGTTGCTGAGGAAGATGATGCAGGTCTAACACACGCATCTGCATCAGGAATATATCGAAGGGACACAATCCGAAACTATTTCTTCACATGAGCACGCTCATCTCTAGTGTCCCATCCTCAGTGCACTTTAACTCACGGACACTTCTGTTTGCATGTTGGCTGTCCTCTGGACTTTCTCCAGCTCACTCTATGTTGCTCAGCAGTTGACTCTGTCATGCATGTGTTTGCTGTTTCCGTTGCACTGGTGTCCAATGTTCAAGTGGTTGCCAGCACCAGACAATCCATGCAGAATGGCTTACACTCACCCCACACACATCCAGCACAGGTGTCACTGTACATGTGGCCCGGTCAATAAAGGGGCCGGGTGCATGTGCCCGTAGCCAGTTCAACATGATATCTGCCTGTATCCCTGTGGTCTTGTTGTATGCATGAGGGCCCTGGGCCCTACGACATTACATTGTGCTGTGTACATCGAATGCAGACATGTCACCATAGGCAGAGGGTTGGAGCTTGAAGATGTAGCTTTGTCGTCACCCACTCAATCCATAAGGGGAGTGGCCAGGGCCATCGTACGCAGAGCCAACATGGGTGTGTGACTGCTATCTGTGCGCCCCTTGGCGTGGTTGTGAACTGTGAATGTGCATCTGCATGTGTCTCTATGGACGTGTGGGCTTCCTTAGTGGGATGTGGGTGGGCCCTGAAGGGTGATAGACACCTATGTTTGTGTCCTGGTTCGCATTCCA
Source organism: Lissotriton helveticus (assembly GCF_964261635.1). NCBI lineage: Eukaryota > Metazoa > Chordata > Amphibia > Caudata > Salamandridae > Lissotriton > Lissotriton helveticus. The sequence goes on along the minus strand of NC_136071.1, from coordinate 876,285,564 downwards.
TGGGTTCGGCCCCCACCCACACCTGTTGGGCCACCTCCTTTTGGCATGCTGACACATGGCATTGGGGTGCCATGAGTGGGTGGATGAAGTGTTGTGAGACAGTTGTGCTTGCGGGTGCTTCTTGCTGTGTGGTCTGTTGCAGGCTCGGAGTTCCCTCCTGAGTGGCTTGGCTGGCCGGGTCCTGGTGGGGGGTTGCGTTAGATATCCATGGGCTGTTGTAGGGCGTCGGTGTTGACGGTGTGGTGGTCCTCTCCAGCATCACTGATGTGTTGTATTCTGTGGTCTGCTGAAGGTGTTGTGTGCCCCTCTGCGATGTGAAGGGGAGGTGCATGTTGACTTTGTGTTGACATGTATTTTGGCGCATTGTGCTGGTTTGCATGCAGACTGTATGGCAATGTACATTGTGACTGTTTGGGGTGCTGGAATCTTCTGTGGGACAGTGTACATTTGGACTACATGACGAATGTGAGGTCGTACACGTATATTTCCATTTCACAGTTTCCGTCTCTGTCAAATGTAGTAGGTATGTTTCTGTGCATGTGCGGAGCCAGTTGTGTCCTCTGTTCTGCAGCCTCGGCTATGTGCGTTGTTCCACATTGTCGTCAATGTGGGTGTGCTGTTCGTTGCTATGTGTGTGCTGCACTGTGCCAAGGGGATCTGGGACATGATCCTCTGTGATTGTGGGTGTGCAGTGTGCTACACCTCATTGTGCATGTATGCCATTGTGCCCATCTTCCACCGTCACCCTGGTCCCTGTTCGTTGCACTCCCTGTTGATGTTGTGTCAGGTCCTCTCAAGCTGTGTCCGTACTCCCTACTCCTTGCACCGTCTCCACACTGATGACTGTGGCCCGGGTTTCCTCCAGCTCCTCCGGTGGCACTGGACTGCCACCTCCTGTCATAGTTGCTGCCTTCCTGTTGGCAGCGGGTTGGTGCCTGATTTAGGTAGTCACGTCATGGCGGTGCCTATTGGCCTTCTGGATTGGCCTCCTCGGTACTCCGACTGCAATCCAGGTGGTATGCTAGTGGGTCAGTTGCTGGTAGCGTTCTGTCACCTCTGGGATGCTGATCTTGTTTTCCTGCGGTCTGCACCCTGTCTTCCTCTCCCTCTTCTCCTAGGCCTTTTCTGACCCCGTTGTTCCTTGCTGGTAGTCTGTGGGGGTTGTGGGGTTCGAGTTGGCTTCTGCGCTGGGTCAGGGTGCATCCATGTTGCTACGTGCTTTGGCTTGTTTCTGGTGTATTTTTTCTATGTTTTTTATGGTGCATTGTCCTGCCAGATGCGTGGGATGCGTGGGATTTGCAGGCCTGTGGCTGGTTTTCGCTGCTTTTTGTACAGCGGTGTGCCTCATCGCATGTTATTTTGTGTTCACGTATCGCATTTTTGCAGCATTCACTCGGACATTTGCCACGTTATCTGGTGTCTATTACATGCAACCACCGCGTTGTGAAATCCACATTGACACAGGGTTATTTTACTGTGATAGGCTGCGATGTTGAAAGTTGCGTTATGCTACTCTTGCAGAAGTTGCACGTTCTTGTGAATATACCCGTTGGTGTGGAGGAAACGTTCACTTTTCTAATGCTTGCATTTTCTCAAGACACATTTGAGCAATGTCTTCCCTTGTAGGGATTAAATACACCTTTACATTTTCCAGTTCCTCCACCTTCAATTGGCAATTGGCAAACTGAAGGATCTGCTTTGGGGTGGACGGGATAACAGGACAAATATGGGGTAAAGGGCATGATATTGGGCATCTATATGGTGCCCTGGGCCCACCCTACTATGGGACCTACAAGTGAGGACTGGGAATACCTTTAGCACTTAACCCTCAAGGCAACAGGCCAGAGTTGTCGGAGGTTGTTTGGGACAGAGACTAAAAACTGGACACCTAATAATGCTGCCAGTCTATGCAGGGCAACTACCATGAAAATAAAAAAGTAGAGTGTTCTACACGCAGATAAATACTACACATGCAAATATACATGTGCACATGTAAACCACAAATAATGTAAAACCCCAAAGCTCTGTGATCTCGGGCTTCAAATGGGAATAACTCTGCCACTGGTGGATGGTTTTTGGTGTGGTTGCAGGGTTTAGGCGCTTAGAGCAGGGACACATATTGGGAGTTTCAGAAAGAGAGGAGGCTCACTACAAACGCTGTATGGATGATCCTTCTCGTGGATGGGTTTGGCCCTGTTCTTTTCTGGCTAGTAACTCTAAGGCTAAAGATATTGCTTGCTTTTGCTCGAGAATATTTTTGTCTGGGTGATGAGCCACCAAACAACTTGCATTCAAATGCCGTCACCAGAATGGCCAATGAGACCAGATATTACTAAATTATGCATTTTCGATGCACATAATTGATTTAGCACCAACATTAGTTATCTTACGTTGGTTTTTACCTTTATCATGCTTTGTATATATAAATGGTTAATAAATGTAAATCTGACACTGTGTGACGACACAGAATCCAAGCATGCCTCTTGCACATATTTTTGTAAACAATGGTGATTAAAATTAATCAATTGATTATCTTATACCTATCTCTGCCTGATATTGTTGTTTTTCTTTGTTGAATAATTTGACTTTGCCTTGTTGAAATGAATGTGAAACCCAATTTTTTAAAATAAATAATTGTTATCAAAATACAACAGTCAATCATTGTTGCTAATGTATATTTTATACCAATGAATCCACATCACGTGCCAGGAATACTCAATGTAAGCCAGGGAAGCCCACCAGATGCTGAGTATAACAATACAATGCAAAGGATGTCTACATGAGGCTGAGAAGCCAGGTTCTGTTAGAAGAAGTCAATAAATCTCAATAGAGCCAAAGATTCCAGCTAGACCGTTGTGATACCCACCAGAGGTAAAGGTTGGCTGGCCGGTGTGAGAATTGGCTACCAATGGTATTTGTTGCCCATCGCACACCAACGGTGCCCCAAACATGGAGTGAAATGGTCTCTCATTACAATGCACTTCTATCACATGCCATCATTACCCTTTGTATGAGAAGAATGACCAGTGTCCGGGATAGCCATCTTATGCCAGAGATGCCTAACAGATGGCAGAGATAACTTGTAGGAAGCCACTGTACCACAAAATATATTTTCATCAGGTGTCAGTGACATAAAAAAATTCAGGATTAGCCACCAGATTCTAGATTAATCCTCGGAGGCCAAGGCAGCCTACGTAATACCAGATGTAGTCAGCATAGATGCCAAGATTAATCCTCTTCTGTCTCAGATGACTATTTTTTGCCATGGGTGATAATCCTCTTTGGACTGTGAAGTAGATGCCAGGGTTAGCCCTAAATATCTGCAGTGACCACCAGAAGTTACTGGTGTGTACAAAAAATCAGCATCCCCACAGCAAGACACCAGTCCCCATATTATGCCAAGAATGTAATCGTTGGGTGCCCTCCACCCCAAATAGGTATTAATGCTGTTCTACATATTTCAAGCATGGTTACCATGTCCTTGGTATGACCACCACTAGAAAGAAGTGCTTGTCAAAGGCCAGTGGTGCGCAACAGATGTCAATGGTGCCCACGCTACTGGCCATCAGAAAGAAGAAATAGCCAGCCAAGTAAATTGCTGTCCTCTCCATTTGACCACCCAAAAAAAATAGGGGTGTCTGCTTTATTCCAAGGAAACATAACATCCACCAGAAGTACCAATTGTATGCCCTGGGCGACTAAAGTGTATCAGAAGTATTCACTAAATCTAAATGGAGGCCACCAGCGATCAAGCGTAGAAATTGTAGAAAAGGAATCGAGGTACGGCGTTGTGGTGCAGTTAGACATGTACGTTTATTTCAATAAAGAGCACCCACGACAGAGAGTTCCCACTGCGCATCAGGATCTCTGTCACCTGAACCAACTTTCACATAGTACTGGTACGAATCATTCCAGCCCCGGTCGTGGAACCACAGTTGAACAATGCATACAGAAAGCTCGGGGACATCCACGCACTGATTTGCAGCGCAAGATGTCTCCGCGAGATATCACTTTGAACAACTTTTTCCTCCTCAAGGAGAACAAAACATGAGATTAAAGCATAATGAACAAAATGAGTAAATAGAACAACTATAAGAGTACATTCAGCAAATAACAAGAAAGGTATGGATAAAGCACATAGAGAGAAAGAGCTTATCAATAAAACCAACGTGAAAAAAGCTGATATATATTGCAGTTTCAAGACAAAGCATAATCATTAAATTTGGAGGGCAATCTCCTTTGACGGGACAATCACCAGTATGAAATGAAACAGCATCCCTCTGTGCAACACCCTTTGCAGCAGAACTTAAATGCTGACTGTTACGTGGGGTGATGCACAGGGAGACTGTAGCTTCTCCTGTGTCACTTCCGTTTCCAGTAAGTGATGCCCTTGATGAAGGATCCAACAACCAACTAGCCAGTCACAATGTTCAACCTCCTGTTTGGACAATTTAAACAGGGAGCTCACCTGTGAGTTAGAAAGCCGCACAAGCGATCTTTTGTTCCACCATCCTTTATTGCCAGGGAGTGCTGAACCTTTGTTGACTTATGTGACCTGAACAGGAGAGGAGAATCTTGACATACCCATGGGAACTCTTTTAGGGTTTTTGATAAGGACCCAATCGTTTACTTCAAGTTCCATATTGCTAAAACGTTTACCCGCCTCATGCCTTAAATTCATAAGCTTCTGCTTCTGCATCACTCTAGAGACAACACCCTCGTCCACCTGGCTAAGTTTGTCATGTTTGTCTTATAACCAATGTGGACACAAATGTGTGTGAGCGTTTCTCCCTCTCAAGAGAGTAAAAGGTGGGACCCCTGTGGTGCCATGGGGTGAGATGATATAAGCCTATAACTTGGCTTTAACAAAATCATGGACATCCTGACCAGAGGAAAGAGCTGCCTGAATACCATCCTTGACCAATATGTTTGCCTTCTCAAACAATCCATTAGACGATGGAGAATACAAATCAAACTTCTAGTACTTAACATCGCGTTTCGCAAAAAATGTGCACATCTTGTGTGAGACAAAATGAGTACCATTATCTGTGACAGTAACAGAAGGCGAACCCTCAACAGCAAAAACCCTCCTCAAGAATTTAATGGCATTATCAGTACTAGCTGCATCATAAAACATATGATGAATCCAGCTAGAGTGATAGTCAATCATCATGATGAGAAACTTAAGATCATGAGGCAAAACATCATTAGGCCCTGAAAAATCTAGACCAACCTTGTCCCGCGGTCTGTCAGGAAAGGGGACAGAATGCAAGGGTGTATCCTGTTGGGCCCTGCTCAGCCCGCCCAAGCACCGCAGGAGCGTAGCATGCACCAATCCCCTTCTCTTGTCCACCGACAACCCACTGATTTAGAATTTCCAGTGAGCCTCCCAGTGAACCCGAAAAGAGGGTGGCTTAATACGAGACACCAAGTCTCCCACCCCGTAGTATGGCAGGACACGGCTCCCTCCTTCACGCTTCTGCACCTATGACAACAAGGGAGAGAACGTCTCTCAATCAATATTCAATACACAATATGGCCTCTGCATTCGTGACCATGTACCACCAAAACACCAAATACATATACCCCCTCCTTACCAGTGGCAGGTGCAGGCTTGGCTTCATGTAGGGACTGGGTTTTCCAAAATACGAAAATTGCACCAGGAATATGTAAACTCAGTCAGGGGCACAAAAACGATGTATCCTGCATATACTGAAAGTGCAATTCAAAGCACCATAAACGGGGAAAAAGAAAGCTGGGTACTATTTTCAGAAGAAACTCCAGCTACAAAAAACCCCTTAAAATGTATTAAAACAAGGAAAAACGGGAAGAGACTAGTGACTCTCTGTCCATAACGCCGGCGTCTTGTGTGAACGGAGGAAAACAGCGGAATGACCTAAAACGTCACTTCCGCTGTTCAACGATGTTGACAGGCAAAAACCCGGGTCTGCTCGATGAAAGCAAACAGCGCGTCTGACTCCGCGCAGCTGCCGGCAAGACCAAGGTGAGAACGGGGGCCCCCGCTCTCGTATCAAACAAAAACGTTACACACAAGAACGCTAAGCGAGAAAAACACAAGGAAGGAGACAAACGAGGAAAAGGGCCAACAATAGAAAAAAGGAAGGGAGGGAACTAACTAACTGAATTACTAACACAGCGGGAAGGCAGGGACAGCAAAGACAGGGAAAACTCTCGAAATGACCAGGAATCGCCCACGAGCCCGTGGGAGACGATAGGGGTCAAAAATAGGACAAAGGGAATCCACAGCAAGATACAGGAACCAAGGGAGCTGGATACCAAGGCCACAACGTTGGCGATATCGAGCAATGAACAGGGAGGTAGGACACACTTAAATACTTCAGCCCCTGGTCATGTGATGGTGGCCCATGGTCACAGAAACAGGACTAACTGCGATTTCCTAACAGTACCCCCCCCCTACAATCCTCCCCACGGGACGGGGCTTCAAGGGGTGCTGCCTATGAAATAAACGGACCAATCGAGGGGCATGAACCCCTCCAGCTGGCTCCCAGGTCCTATCTTCCTGTTTATATCCCTTCCAGTCAATCAAATAAAGGAGACGACCCCTAACCCGCTTGGAGTCACAGATGGCATTCACTTCAAATTCCTCTTGTCCATCGATAGTTAAAGGAGGGGGTGGGGGTAACTCCTGTGCAGAAGGGGTATAAGGTTTCAGTAATGAGGCATGGAACACCGGATGAACCCCATAGTCCTGTGGTAACTCCAACTTCATTGCAACCGGGTTAATGACCTGGATTATCGGAAAGGGGCCCACGTACCTGGGTTGCAATTTGCGAGACCCTTGCAACCTCAGATTACGGGATGCCAACCACACCGAATCGCCCACCTTATATGGGGGCGCTGGGACCCGATGTTTATCCGCTTGTGCCTTCATGACAGCCTTAGCCTCCACCAGACTTTCCCGGGCCAAACCCCAGATATCACTCAATTGCCTACAAATTCCGTCTATGGCTGGCATGCGTCCCGTGGGTTGAATGGCCACCGCCCTAGGGTGGTACCCAAGTGAACAATAGAACGGGGTCATGCCCAAAGCCGAGTGCAAGCTGTTATTATATGCAAACTCAGCGATGGGCAGAGCTGTCACCCAATCGCATGACAAAGAGGTAATCAAACATCTCAGATACTGTTCCATTGTCTGGTTAGTTCGCTCAGTCTGTCCATCGGACTGAGGATGGTATGCCGATGATAAACGTATTTCCGTTTTCAAAACCAGACATAATTCGGACCAGAAATGAGATATAAATTGTGCCCCCCGGTCAGATATAATCACCTCCGGCAACCCATGTAAACGTACCACAGAAGCCATAAAAACCACTGACATTTCTTTCGCCGTTGGGATCTTGCGGAGTGGTATAAAATGCGCCATTTTGGTGAATAAATCCACCACCACCAATATGGCCGTGTATCCCGAGACCAATGGTAATTCCGTTACAAAATCCATACTTATGGTATGCCAAGGGGATGGCGGCACCTCCAAAGGACACAGGAGCCCAGAGGGCTTACAGTGCGATGGCTTATTAATAGCACATACAGGGCAAGATTTCACATATCCCTGGATGTCCTTGATCATGGAGTCCCACCAAAACCACCGCTCACATAGTTCTCTCGTCTTCCTCATCCCAGGATGTGCCACCAGTGCAGATGAATGGCACCACTCCAACACCTCATCCCTTAAAGAAGGGGGAATTACCATCCTATCCCCATGATACAACAACCCCTCCTTCTCTCCCACCTCGGGCACAGACAGCAAAGAGCTTAGATCAAGAAGCTTCAATCGCTCCTTTACCAAACCAGGAAAACCATCCATCACTGTAGCCCCCACTATCCGTTTACCCTCTATCATAGCTCTATTCTCTATCACAGGTTCAACCCCTTTGGGTTCATTATGTATCCGAGAAAGAGCATCGGACTTAACCTGCTGAGCCGCTGGCCTATAGGTGATAACAAAATCATATTCGTTAAAAAATAACACCCACCGCATCTGGCGAGGTGTCAATGCCCTAGCGGAACGGAAGAACTCAAGGTTTTTATGATCCGTATAGATGGTGATGACGTGTCTGGCGCCCCACAAATAGTGTCGCCATTCCTCGAACGCCAATTTTACAGCTAGCAGTTCTCGTTCGGCCACTGTATAATTCCGTTCGGCAGGCAACAAAGTCTTTGAAAAGAAGGCGATTGGATGCATATGGCCAGTAGATTCGTCACGCTGGGATAACACCCCACCCACTGCACACATGGATGCGTCAGTTTCTACGAAGAATGGCAGGGCAGGATCAGGATGTACCAACACGGGGGCTGATGTAAAATGCTCCAATAAAGAATGAAAAGCAGTCTGCGTCTCACTGGTCCACTCGAAAGGAACACCCTTTCGTAACAGGCGAGTCATTGGTGACACCACTTCAGAGAAATGCGAAATGAAACGCCGATAAAAGTTGGCGAAACCCAGGAGCACCTGAATTTGTTTCACAGAGGTAGGCACAGGCCAGGTCACAATGGCATGTATCTTCCCTGGATCCATTCGTATCCCTTGTGCTGAAATAATGAACCCAAGAAACTCTACCTCTTGAGTATCAAACTGGCATTTCTCTAGCTTGGCATATAGACGGTGCTCTCGGAGAGTCCGTAACACCTGAAGGACATGTTCTGAATGCTCTGCCCTTATCTCTGAGAACACGAGAATATCGTCCAAATAGACGATGACCGTGCGGTCCAGGTATTCACTGAGCACCTCATTAATGAAGAACTGGAATACCGCCGGCGCATTACATAAGCCGAACGGCATCACAGTATATTCATAGAGACCATACTTGGTCCTAAAAGCCGTCTTCCACTCATCCCCGGGTCTCATCCTTATCAGATGGTAAGCTCCCCGCAGGTCCAATTTTGTAAAAACGGTAGCCTTGCGGAGCTGATCTAACAACACGGAGATGAGTGGAAGAGGGTACCTATTCTTCACTGTGGCCGCATTCAAGATCCTATAATCCACACATGCCCTGAGGGTCCCTTCCTTCTTCGGAATGAAGAAAATAGCAGACGACACAGGGGAGGAGGATGGGCGAATGAACCCAAGTCTCAGCATCTCATCAATATACTCCTTCAAGTGTTCTTCCTCAGGTTCTGACAATGCGTACACCCGGCTACAAGGCAAAGAAACCCCTGGTATCAGGTCGATCTTACAATCATAAGCCCTGTTTGGGGGAAGTTCCTGGGCATTCGTCTTATCAAAGACGTCCTTAAATTCCGAGTACTGAGGAGGAATAGATCCCACGTCCGTCACAGCGCAAACCAAGGGGTCGATCTGTGCCCCTGCAACAGCATAACAATGTTTCAAACAGTGAGCTGAATCTAACTTTACCAACCTCTGCACCCAATCAATCCTGGGATTATGCTTTTGCAGCCATGGTACCCCCAACACTAAACCAAACGAAGGGGCATCGATTAAATCGAAAACCACCATCTCTGAATGCCCATTCTCACATGAGAGACCCAAAGGTGCAGTCTGACGGGTGATACACCCCGATGTCAATTCGGTACCATCAATAGCCCTTACTGGCTCAGGTCGTTCTTTTAACAGCCAAGGAACCCCCAGCTTCTCAGCCATAGTAAGGTCCATGAAATTGCCAGTGGCACCTGAATCCAAAAGTACTGAAACAGAAACGGAATCCTGAGTCCGTAACAGTAACTGGGCGTTGATAACAAAATGCCGAGGAGCTTGGTCTACAGATCCGATCACCTCATACTGTTGACCACGTCCTTCACCTACCCTATGATCTACCTGAATACAAGCTACCTTCTTACTGAATCCCACACCAGAGGGCTTTACTGGACATTCCCTCGCGAAATGACCCCCCTGGCCACAATACAAGCACAGATTGTTCTCCCTCCTCCTCCTTTTTTCCTCTGGCGCCAAAGGACCCCGTACCCCGCCCAACTCCATGGGCTCGGGTGCCACCTTGTTATCCCCTGTACTCTTTACCTCAGCCTTTACGTAACTACCTCTAGTTGCCTGAAACCTACTACGCTCACCGCGTCTCTCGGACACCCTATGATTCAGTTTAACGACCAAGTCTATGAATGCCGCACAATCCTCTGGTGGATCTACCACCTGGGACACAATGTCCTTTAGCTCTTCACAGAGACCCTGGTAGAATATTGAAGTTCTCTTTTCAGTGGGCCAATGGGTCTCAGACACCAATCTATTAAAGGATGCAATATAGGACAACAAATCCTGTCTGCCCTGCCGGAGCTTCATTAATTCAGCATCACTGGCCTGCATGAATGCATGCTTGGCAAACAAGCCCCGCATCAGTTCTTTGAATGCACTATAATTATATAACACCCGATCATCGCTATCCACCAAGGGTATAGCCCATTGGGCAGCATTACCAGCCAGGTAGGATATTGTGAAGGCCACTTTAGCGGAATCGTCAGGGAAGGCACTCGGTCTGCACATGAAATGTAACTGACACTGGGTCATAAACATCCCGAATTTCTCACTGTCACCCGTAAATCTCTCAGGAGGGGCTAGCGGTACTGCTACCGGAGAAGACACTGTAACATTAATGGGGTTACTGGAACTACTGCCTCCCATTGTACCCTGACCAGTCCCCCCGCTATACTGAAAGGTCGCAGGGTGGAGAACTGAAGTGGTCCCCCTTTGGTGTGACTGCTCTCTGGCCCGAACAGCCACCAGTTCTTGTTTCAGACCAGCGTTTTCCTGCTGTAACTCCTGAACCTGTGACTGTAATGTCTGCAGAGCCCCCATAATATCCTGCATTGAGGGACCTCCATCCACCACATTCCCATCCACGTCCATGCTCGCTCAGGCAGTGCTAAATACGTGGGCTCGATATTCTGTTGGGCCCTGCTCAGCCCGCCCAAGCACCGCAGGAGCGTAGCATGCACCAATCCCCTTCTCTTGTCCACCGACAACCCACTGATTTAGAATTTCCAGTGAGCCTCCCAGTGAACCCGAAAAGAGGGTGGCTTAATACGAGACACCAAGTCTCCCACCCCGTAGTATGGCAGGACACGGCTCCCTCCTTCACGCTTCTGCACCTATGACAACAAGGGAGAGAACGTCTCTCAATCAATATTCAATAAACAATATGGCCTCTGCATTCGTGACCATGTACCACCAAAACACCAAATACATATACCCCCTCCTTACCAGTGGCAGGTGCAGGCTTGGCTTCATGTAGGGACTGGGTTTTCCAAAATACGAAAATTGCACCAGGAATATGTAAACTCAGTCAGGGGCACAAAAACGATGTATCCTGCATATACTGAAAGTGCAATTCAAAGCACCATAAACTGGGAAAAAGAAAGCTGGGTACTATTTTCAGAAGAAACTCCAGCTACAAAAAACCCCTTAAAATGTATTAAAACAAGGAAAAACGGGAAGAGACTAGTGACTCTCTGTCCATAACGCCGGCGTCTTGTGTGAACGGAGGAAAACAGCGGAATGACCTAAAACGTCACTTCCGCTGTTCAACGATGTTGACAGGCAAAAACCCGGGTCTGCTCGATGAAAGCAAACAGCGCGTCTGACTCCGCGCAGCTGCCGGCAAGACCAAGGTGAGAACGGGGGCCCCCGCTCTCGTATCAAACAAAAACGTTACACACAAGAACGCTAAGCGAGAAAAACACAAGGAAGGAGACAAACGAGGAAAAGGGCCAACAATAGAAAAAAGGAAGGGAGGGAACTAACTAACTGAATTACTAACACAGCGGGAAGGCAGGGACAGCAAAGACAGGGAAAACTCTCGAAATGACCAGGAATCGCCCACGAGCCCGTGGGAGACGATAGGGGTCAAAAATAGGACAAAGGGAATCCACAGCAAGATACAGGAACCAAGGGAGCTGGATACCAAGGCCACAACGTTGGCGATATCGAGCAATGAACAGGGAGGTAGGACACACTTAAATACTTCAGCCCCTGGTCATGTGATGGTGGCCCATGGTCACAGAAACAGGACTAACTGCGATTTCCTAACATATCCATCAAGTTCCATTTTTTTGTCCGACATTAGACATTCAGTGCATGAATCAATACAAAATTTGACCTGAGCCTCCAAAGAGGGCCTTCAATAATACAACTTAACCAGTTGAGCAGTCTTGGTAATACCTAAATGACCATGATGTGCAGACTTAATAATGTCTTCTCTGAGACTTACTGGAGGAACAAATAAATTCATGTTGCATGACCATGCCATTGATGAGAGACAACTCAGAAGCCACCATGGCAAAAGCTTTCAATTCATCACTAAGCTTCCTCATTCCACGATGGTGTTACTTCGTGCGCTTCCTGAAACAATGTATAAAAAAGTTGACATTGAAAAGGTGCCAGCTCGTCTTTCAGAGCGATATATAATTCATTAGGGATGGCATCCGGGCCTGCAACTTCCCCTTTTTAAATGTTTTAATTATTTGTGTCACTTCTCCTATCGTGATCTGATCGCTCAGCTTTTCCCTGTCTATAGCGGATACAGTGGGAAGTTGGACATTTTGGAAAAAAGTTTCCAACACCTCTTGCGACGGGCTTAGGTCTTCAGAATATAGATCTGAGAAGAAGTTGACAAAAGCTTCTTCAATATCTATGTCTTCGTCTAGGACTCTCCCAGTGTTAGGGCATTTAAGACTCTTCACAATATTTCTGACCAGGTCCGATTTCGTTTTCCATGCCAGAAATTTTCCGCACCCTCACCGTTTTTGTGGTGGGCAAGTCTGCTTGCCTCCCATTTTTTTTGTTGATTACCTCTAAGAAATCTATTAGCTCATTTGTGGCCAGAAATAATTGTTGCAGACTAGCCAGGTCCATGCAGTCTTGCATAACTGTGGATGGCATGTCTTTTTTTCAATATCTTTTTATTAAGTGTTAATAAAGCAGCACAAAGGAAGAATATATGTCTTTGTATTGTTTTTCCAATACACCATGCACACAGTACATCAGAAAAAAGGTTTTGGAGGATGTAACAATGTGGCTTTGTGATTGGATAAACAGTTATCTAGTGCTTTGGATGAGTTGTTAGGAAATGGTTAGTTTCAGGCGGTGAAGGCGTCTGTGTGCCAATGCACCCTATTCTCAAGGGCTAAGCCCTCTGAGTGAAGTAAAATGGGGGAATCAACATATCAAAGGGACCCCCTCTTGAAATACTTTGGGCCAGGGAATAGAGAGGAACAGCAATATCACAACAAGAAAGAAATTCCCTCCTGGCCTTATTTATTCTACTCTAGACATATAGTTCCTACTTTCAAACAAAGCCCTTCAAAACATGGCGAGTACAATTATTTGTTCCATTTATATTTTTATTTAGTATTCATCTTTTACTTTTTCATTTCATTTCAAATTCATATCTCAAAATGTTTTCTTTGAATTAATATATAGAAAACATTTACATTACATGTACAAACAATTAAAATGAGAGAATCAATTCTATATACATGATACCCTACAAAGAGCACACCATAACTTTCATACAACTTGAATAGTAAATAAAAATATAAATGCAACAAATAATTGTACTCGCCATGTTTTGAAGGGCTTTGTTTGAAAGTAGGAACTATATGTCTAGAGTAGAATAAATAAGGCCACAAGGGAATTTCTTTCTTGTTGTGAAGTAGAATGGGGGCCCAGGATCGGGTGCCAAGAGTAACCCTGCGGTCGGTCCTGTGATAAAGTTTAAAGCACGGGTCAGGGAAATGGGTGATTGGCCCTTAAGCACTGATGGCCCTCAACATTTTGGACAGGTGCAGCACCAAGGCAAAGATTGCACACAGTCTGAAGCATGGGCGTTCAAAACATTTTTGAAGAGGTTGATAACCTATGTAACTGTCTACAGCATAGTGGCTGTGGCAAGTTTGTTCCAAATAACACTGACTTACTAGTTTACAGCAATTTCTAAATACATGAAAAAACAAAGAATCAATTAAAACAGGTCTCAGGGTGAGTGACGCAGGAGTTTTATGTTGATGACATGCAATATCATCCAAGTGAGAATGCTATCACAACCTGCACATTCATCCAACTACACATTCCTCGCAGTGATTTAAGCAATTGTTCCAGACATTGGTCTGTAACCTACATGTCGCTCATGCCTTAACCATTCATGTTTTGTGAGCGATATAAGCTTGGGCAACTCTGCGATGCTGACTCTGTTCTGAGGAATTGGAAGATTGAATTATTGCCTTCTGTGACAGAGAGAGAAACTTGCTTTGTTATTGCCATGCTGTCACAATTCCATGAGGATCTAAAGCTTGCACTGCTGTTGCCTGGTTTTACCTGCTTGTGCTACTGCTACACTAGCTGCACCTGTCCTATGCAAAAGGATGCTTGCACTGTTTCTGCCCAAGATGTAGCTGTTCTATGAAGAGGGTTAGTTATGGGGCCCTGCTCCAGAGACCCTGGTTTCAATCAGAGATTCCCTGCTTGACCAAACTGTGTGACTTGAAACTTGAAATAATTTAGTTCAGGGTGTGCACTGGACAAAATCCTTTCTTGTATATGGTTTGTTAGACCATAATGTTGCTCCTTCTATGACAGCATTAAAGGACTTGTATACGAGGCATAAGGCACCCGACTTTCCTCTTGGTTCACTAATAAAAGTTTCATCAGAGCAGAGGGGGGAAATAATGAGAAATCCATCAAGATCTGAATTACACAAAGTCTAATCAGGAAACATGGTTTCAAATCAATTTCCAAGGTCGAACAAACAGCGTGACCCTAGGCAAATACTTTTCTCAACTCTGTCTCCTTTTCCATGATCACTACATTTGAGACCAGCTTAACATAGTTTGGGATACGCACTGGACAACAACCTCTCTTGGGTATGGTTTAATAGCCCATGTTGTTACTCCATCTATAAAAATAAAAGGCCTATATAGGAGGAAACAAGACAATCGACGTATCGACTTGCCTCTTGAGTCATTAATACTATTGTCAAAGCAGAAACTATGTGGTCCATGCATTTAAATAACAACCACTGAAAGCAGTTATATAATCTAAGGTGCTAAAGTGAAACAATCCAAAATTCACTATTTTCTATAAAGGTTTGCATCTCAGTTATAAATAAAATGGCAGCTGCTAAAATTTGCAGAAGAGCTGGAGGTCCAGGCTGAGCCAAGAGCTGTCCTGCTTTACGAGACAGGATACAATACACATGGGGCTTTAGAGAATTTTGGGAGCCGGCGGTCGCTGCTTCACTACCACTACCTTCCTAGTACTTGCAGCGAGGCAGGAGATGCTTTGGTATTGGGCATATCGTTCTCTCGTTGCTCACTTGGCCACTGGATTCAAGATAGCCTGGCTGATGAGGATTATGAATCCGAAACCGGTCCCAGGATGCTTGTTTCCGGTCCAGGGAAGATATGGCTTGGCAGTTCGGGCTGGACTGTTCCCATGAAGCACAGGGTCAGACTGATTTGCATATGGCCATGTCTGAACTGGGGTGGCTGAGTGGGCTAAAGAATGGTGATGGATTAGACCCAGATCAGTTGACTGGGGGTGAGTGATTGATTTGCTCAAACGCTCCGTCCATCGTCCCCTTATGTATCGCTTTGTTCGCCCTAAGTGTGGCAAGGTCAAAATTGTCCTTTTTAGAAAGAAAAAATGTGGCGCCAAATTTTATCATGTTTCAAGTTAGGCTTCTGTGCTTAGGCTTATAAATGAATGCGTCTAAAAATGATAGGCAAGGGATGCAACTTGCTTTTATATGTGAAAATATTAAAACTGATTGGGTTTATTAAAAATAATTATTAATTATGAAAAATAATAATTAAAAATAAGTGCTACAAAATTAGTTTTTTACTATTCATGAAGCTTAATACTCATACTGTGACCTTCTAGCATTATAATTTAATTTAAGTTGTGTTGTCCTGCATAATAAGGACATTAGCATATGGAATTTCACCTAGCGCAGGCGTAAAAAACTAATTTTTCTAAAGATTTAGATAAGATATGTCTAATGTCCAATCTCTGCAATCTGTAAAGAACATTCTGAGGATGATTAATATGTAACACAATTATAGGATATTTATTTTTAAGTGCCCCAAATATCAAAGTCGAATTTGGGTATTCTTGTCATTTACAATAGCTTTAAAGTGCCTTAGGCTTCAGTAAATGCATACATTTATGTATAATACAAATTTACAGGTTGTTCCCATTTGGGTTTGCTTTTAAATGGCTCAGTGAGCCAATGTGCCCAGTGCAGAGGTTTGAGTTTAATATCAGGGTTGAAGGTTTTAACTCTAGCTGGACCTACTGAGACGTTCATCCATTTAGGGTCGATGAAATGAGTACCATTGCAACAAGCATTTGTTCTAAAACTGGTATGTATGTTATTAGGTTCTGTGAATTATTCACAGTAAATGTTGTTTAATAATCTGAGAATAGAGATAATTTTTTAGCGCCTAAAAGGAGAAATTATTTTTCAAAATAGAGTGAATTATTGCAGGTTAGGAGGAATTAGGAAGGCCTTTTGTCTTTGACAACTCAGGAGTGAGCAGAAGCTGGGGGCTAGGAGAGCTGCAGAGGCTGGCTCAAGTCGCGCTGAGGTGCTATCTTTAGTTTCCTTTTAAAAATTGGAAGGAGGCTGTCATGTCGACATCTGTGACATTGTAAATTAGGGCCTTGTCTCTGTGAGGTGCAGAATGACCTTGCTAAACGGGCCTCTAAAAGGAAGGGTTTCTGGTTTCTCCATAAGAATATCAATAAAATTAAAGAACTTAGGGGCATATTATCAAGGGGGTTTATCTCCGCTTTTTTGGCTTTAAAAGCCAAGAAAGCGGAGATAAAATTATCTCCCTATTACCAAGCTGTCGCTAACACCAGTTAGTGACAGCTAATAGGAGATAGCGACCATCTTGGGCCCCGCTTTGCATGTCAGTGATATTTATCACTAATGACATGCAAAGTGGGCGTGCCAAGATGTTAGCGACTGGAAACAGTCGCTAACATCACTATCTCCTATTACCAACTTTTGGAGATATTCGCGCTAAGCGCGAATATCTCCAAAAGCTAACACCTGCCCTGAGCAGTTCTTCACCATGTTATCCAATGGGAGGTGGATAACATGGCTAAGAGCATTTGCTCGATAATGCATGAATATCGCTGACTTTTCAGCGATATTCATGCATTGCGGCCGTTTTTTATCGCATTTGCGATAAACCTTGCTAATAGCAAGGTTTATCTGCGATAAAAATCGCCGATGTGCGGCGATAATTTTTGTCTCTAAACAAGTTAGAGACAAAAATTATCGCTAGTTGTTGGTAATATGCCCCTTAATTCCAAAGGGAAAATATGAAAAAAGGGTTTCTTTGAAAGTCCCAACATCATGCTAAATGCTCTGCAGAAATTATACATTTGTATCTCTGCTCTGAAAAAATAATGTCCACTAATTGCTTTTATTTGACAGAAAATGAAGCATTGCATTAAGTCTTAGACAGAAAATAAGACAAAGCTCTTTATTAAAATGTTTAAGGCTACATGCCTAAGTGAGAACGATTTGCCAATTAAGAATTATTTTTCACAGTGGAAATTGTGGCGCAAAGATAACATGGAGTGTCAGTGCAACAATTTTACTTTTAGAAAGTTAAAATTAAGGTGGCTTAATGTTGCAAGCTGACTGACAAGATGGTAACAGTTCAGTAATGGAAATTTATTTTTGTGTTTGTTAATGTGTATCATGTTTTGTCTTCTGATTAAAAGTTATACTTGATATTTGTTTGTTATGAGAAATGTCTCTCTTTTGTGTGTTGTGTATTTTTTTGCTTCTGCCCACAGATCATTCATGGATTGTTCTGGGTGATTTTAAGGCTGACAAGACACGTGAGTTTGGTTGGTTGAAACGAGATGTGTTTTTACATAACGCCTTTGGAAAGAAATGTTCATGTGTTTTTTATGTTTGTGTATTTGGTCCTATCATGAATTGTTCTTGCTAGTCCTGTATGTCAGAAGTGACACAGTAGATTTTATTGACAGCTCATCACCACTACTTGATGACCAGCTGTCAAAAGGAGGGTGAGGATTTTAAGCCTGACAAATTAAGCAGCCCCGAATATTGGGTTTTGGGCTGCAGGTTCACAGTGCATTAAGTACATGACATGAAGTGTGTGCGTCACCGCTCATTTACATATGCTATTGTTTTGTCTATGCTTTTCGTGCTTGATATACAGCAAGTATATCTGATGTCTTGACATGTGTGTTTTTATTTTATGCATGTTTTTGTTTTATGTTGTTGCTTCTGATACTATTACAAGTTCCCCTGTGTTGTGAAGGGATTTTTCATGATGATGCATATCGCTGCACTACAGTTGGGAGGATTTGCTCTGATACTAAATTTCACAGATATGATATTTCTCATGCTGTGAGCAAGACAGACAACACTTCACCAGTGCATGTCTATTTTGGCTATAATGGTATTGAAGAAAAATAAAAGAGATATACAGGATCAAAGTGTGTCACCTGCAGTTAGTCACGTTACTGTCCCTTTCCCTTAAGGAACAGGCAGCCCTAGATTTATGTATCCTGATTGGACGTAAGGATAAATTATAGATCTGTGACTCTTGTACATGGTGAAACCTAATTTCTATATTACATTAGTCAGTTTTGTTCTGCTTCCTAAATAGTGTATGGCTTTGTACCATATAGGAAACAAGGTTTAATTTTTTTTCCCTGAAGAAGGAACTGGTACATTAGCTGAGATTACCGTATATGGTGTAGCGGCCAGCAGTAGAGCTAACATTTGTGAACTATTTTGATTTTTGTGTATTACCCGTACTCTTGGTGTTGTGTCACATGCTTGACTATCACCCAAGTAATTTCTTGTTCTTCCTATAGATTTTTCTTTTGTCACTTCTCCCCTGACCGATGTCGCATCGTGCCTAGCTATTGGGGATTTTAGCTGTGACCTAGTCCCAGCTAGACCTAGTCCCATTTCTCTTTTCCGTATTCCTTTCACCAGTTAGCCTTTTTTATTATTGTTGGTGTATTGCTCAGGTTCACACTTCCAGACTGCAGTAATGTACCAGAGACCCCATATTATGTATAATTCCCTTTTGTATAACCAGACTGGTTTTTAAGAATTTTCTTTAGGCCTACTTTGATGTTTTCCAGTCTGACTGTCAGGGTAGTGATGGACTGGTTAACTGACTCAATACTATAGTAAGACAAGTTTTCCACCTCAATGGGAGATACCTTACATTTATTTTTTTGAACATGACAAATTTTCAATGACTATTTTTATTTGGATTTTTACCCTTTTGTTCCTGCTTCTTTAATTTTTGGTGGGATCAGATGTGTTCTAAATCATGGAAATACCAGGACTCTCTAGTTCTTGTCTTTTGTTTCCACATTTGATCATTAGCCTGTGTATTACATAGTGCACCTGATGCACATTTATTAAAAGGGAGGTATTAATTAATTGTGGGTTTCTAAAGCGCTAGAATCGACTCCCGAAGGAGTATCTCTGCGCTGTAGACCGCTGGGGAACCCGTCCTAGTTTTCCCTGTGAGATGGTCCCTACTGGGTATCTCCAAGGTGAAACCAGGCATCCCCGGCGTATGTGGGGGGCCGTTGTGGAGATGAGGCAAGCTAATGCCCAGAGTTGCCGAGTGTGATCCCTGGTTAGAGTAGGCACCGAGGTGAGAATTATCGAGTCCACTGACCCTGGTCCTCGACCCTGCCGCGTCGGGTCTGCCGCCTCTAACCAGTGAGCCACACCACTCCACTAACAGCTCACTTGAAAGTCTCAATGTCTCAATGCAGTGCACCAATATATTTCCTGTGCTGCAGGCACTACAGATATTGTGCTCTTCGTTGGTCATGGGCACAGATCATCTCACGCAGACCCAAATACTATTAATTAAAGGTATCTACATGTCCCTGATAATCTGTATTATGCGATTTTTCTTTTGAGATGTTCTAGATAAGGAATTTAGGAACACCTAGACTTAATCATTGAGGAAAAAATGTCTACCCTATTAGACAATGCCACCATGTGTGAGGACATCCATTCAGATAGAATTCCCATGTCGCTATCTACCCTTAGATGGTAGAGGATATGCTCTCACATGGAAAACCAATTGAAGAGGCTAGAGGCACTGTTTTGCCTACTGCCTTTGTCTTTGTATTGCCTTTGAGAATGACAGTGTATTCTAGACCAGAATTGTCCCATGGCGTATGGCCACTCCTTTGAAGATTGCAGGCCACCTGCTTGCAGTCCCCTTGTTATACAATGAACTGTTTTTTTGTACTTAATTGAAGGAAACTAACAACTGTGTCACAGCACCCAGAAAGTAGCAAGGCTGGACAGCGATTGCCAGCGCGCCATCAATGGTATCTCCAAAGCATCTTACTTGCTCCATCAGACGGCATTGGACATCACAGAACCAGAATTTCAGTGCAAAAGAGCGAAAGAGAAGGATTCTTGTTGTTTTGAGGCTTCAGTTTTCCACCTGTCATGTGCTGGTAACCTCTGACAGTGTGCAGTCCCTTGAGCCCCTTGGCCTGAGTTTTGGCCACACACCCCCCCCTTTTCCTTTGCTCCAACGGAAGTGCAGTGCACCGGAGGATCCAAGATTGGCAAAAGGCACTACATTGTGGTACCCATGATGAAAAGAAAATTAAATGAAAGAGCAGCCCGAGCATCCTCTGACACTGAATAAGCGAGTGTTGGAGCCTGAAAGTGTCGCTGAGTGTGAAAGTCTGTTGCTCTTTCCCAATTAATAGTATTTGGGTCTGCATGAGATGATCTGTGCCCATGACCAACGAAGAGCACAATATCTGTAGTGCCTGCAGCACAGGAAATATATTGGTGCACTGCATTGAGACATTGAGACTTTCAAGTGAGCTGTGAGTGTTTGCCAGGAGGGCACTCCAACGGATACTGAGAAGCACTATTTTCAAGGAAGGCCTGAATCAAGAGGCCCAATAAAACAACAGAAGCAGATTTGATGGACAATAGAAGCCTGCCAGAGAGGCTTGGACGGACTTTGGGTACAGTTATGGTTGCACAAGCAGTTACCATGCGATTGCATAGAATGGGTGTTCGGAGACTGATTCTTATTGTTTTACTGGCATTGTCAATAGTCACTGAAATACATAGGAGCCCTGAAAATGTTTGCTAAATAATTTTAGGATTTGCTTTCGCCTAGGGTTGTGAAAAAAAATGATAATCCTGTTTGTAATAGTGGTGATTACTTTCTTCTGCTATCTAAATGTTTAATGCTTTGTTCTCTTTGTATTCCTGCTGATACCTTACATATACCTGCTTTTATGAAATGAGTAGAATGCTCACCTGGCAATGAATTAGGATTTGCCTGGGTAATGGCAAAAGGAGGGTCTGAGGTTCCTTAATTTTGACTCCATTTTACATTCAACTCCATTTTGTGTTGCCTTTACACAGGCTGCATGATTCACAAAGTGTTTCTGCCCTTTGGACTGCAACGTGTTGAAAACCCCCTCTATCCTTGTCTTGAAACCCATCTCAGACACCAGCTGGCCTAACTAATTCTTGTCTGGACTACCTAATCCTTGTATCAACTATCTGTTAGCCTTCAGTATTCTTCTCTTGTCGTATCTTATCGTTTGGCCTTCGCTATTCTCTCCCTGTGTTTTCCTTTTACACAACCTTTCTTTTGAAGCATACAGACATGTCCTGCCATTACTGATTGACCTGTAGGGGGTGTAATTGATTGACTTATCGGGTTGGGCAAAAGCACGACTCAAGGGGGATGTTCTGGTTACATGATGCCTTGTTTTGAATGTTTTCCTATTCACATATATTTGGCAGATCTTGTATGACCATATTAGGTATTTTGCATGCTTGCAAAAGCTAGGACTGCCCCTTTCTTTTATGCTGAGTTTGTAACCCTTAGCATATAAAAGGCCTCTGTGTTCTGTACTCTTTAGACTGCCTCATTCAGTTGCTAAGGCTTCTGTGTGACGTAGTCTCACTTATTTAAGTTTAATAAAGATGTCTTTTCATATTTCAGCTTCTGTGCCAACTTCTTTGTTATCAAGTATTAGTGAGACCCCTGAGAATGAAGATTTGAGTTTCTTCACAAGCCATATAAATGCTGTGAAATTAACAGAGAAGGATCAACTGGGATAGTCAAGCAGGAACGGGGAGTCAGATGACAAGACCAATTGCGCAACCCACTGAAGTGCTAGACTCTTGTAATAGTCAGACCTCAGTGCCTGGACTGAGTCTAGAAAAGGGGGTAAAATTGACCAGTGAGAGTGATTCAAGTGAACCCTTCCTCTCATTATCAGATCGCACAGACAGCTTGGATGAGGAGCGAGATGAAGGGCAGAAGGATGAGTCCTTAGAAGGTTCAATAACTAGTCTGGCAAGTGAGCATAATGACTCAGTTATGGAGTCTACATCAGAAGAGAGGACCCCAAATGTCACTATGGTCTGTAAAAAAATGGCGGCACATGGGGCTTCAAGAACAGACATATCGCACGCTGGAACAGGCAAGAACTTAGCGTGGGAGATATCTCTCTCCCCGAATCCTTACCTGAAGCTCAAGATGATCTGGAACCCATCCCTGGAACTACAGTGGGAGCTACGGCAGAAACAATGGCAACACCTAATAATCCAGATGAGATAACACTGACTGCAATTTATCAACTAATAGCGGAACATAGAGCAGAGACACGCTCAGAAAGCCAGAAGACACATACGGCCTGCCGCAAATTGCAGAACTCAGTGAGGAGAATTGCGAAGTCCTGCAGTGAATTCTAAGAAAGGATAAATGCAGCGGAAGGGCAGATATCAGCCATAGAGGATCAAATGCTGGTACAAAAGAATGATATAGATATGATCTCGTCCGATCGCAAGGATATGCAACTCGCTATAACTGGGTGCCCCTTTATACATCTTGCAGAGGCTCCAGAGAGTCCAGTCGTTTGCGGCCAAGTTGGCACTTATCAGACCTCGTGGCTCTTCTTCAACAATGGCGTTGAGAGATCTACATTGGCTGCCTATAAGAGATAGAGTCACTTTCAAATCCTTATGTATTGTCAATAGAGCGCTACATAGTACGGGTCCTCTTCCTTTGCAGGAAAGAATCACATGGTATAAGCCCACTAGGTCTCTGCGCTCCTCCAGTCTGAGCCTGGCAGCCACCACCAGAATCAGACGCTCCAGGATGGGAGGCAGTGCTTTCTGTACAGCAGCGTCCCGACTATGGAATGAGCTGCCTCAGAACATTAGGCAAGCCGATTCCTTGATAGGCTTCAGGAAGAGCCTAAAGACGTGGCTATTTGCCAAAGTCTGAAATCTTGGCGTCTATCATCCAGCTCTTCAATCTGTCAATTCCATCTGACTAGTTTCCCTTCCCAAAGCGCCAGGATACCCGCAGGGTGACAGTCACGCTATACAAGAACAATATACAATACAATACAATACAAAGATAGTTGCCTTAGAAAATGGGCTCCGGCGAAAGAATCTTAGGATATTGGGAATACCGGAGGGGGTGGAAGGGATGGATGTCCGCAAGTTTGTACAGGAACTTTTTCTTGAAGCCTTTCCTGAGTTAACAATGTGGAATTGGGCCAATGAGATACAGAGAGTCCACAGCTTTCCATTTAAACTGTCCGAGGGGAAAAAAGGTTCAGCAGGAAAACACCCCAATCAATCAATCAATCAATCAATCAATCAATGTACTTGTAAAGCGCGCTACCTACCCGTGAGGGTCCCAAGGCGCTGAAGGGAGGGGGGAGTGTGCTCGAAGAGCCAGGTCTTGAGGAGTCTTCTGAAGGTGAGTAGGTCTTGGGTCTGCCGTATGTGGGTGGGGAGGGTGTTCCAGGTCTTGGCGGCGAGGTAGGAGAAGGATCTGCCACTGGAGGTCATTTGTTGGATGGAGGGGACAGCGGCGAGGGCGAGGCTGGCGGAATGGAGATGGTAGGTGGGGGTGTGGAAGCTGAGTCTGCTGTTCAGGTAGGCTGGTTCGGTGTTGTGAAGTGCTTTGTGTGCGTGGGTGAGGAGCTTGAAGGTGATCCTCTTGTTGACGAGGGAGACAGTGTAGGTTTCTCAGGTGGGGGTGATGTGGCTGCAGCGGGGGATGTTGACGATCAGTCGGGCGGAGGCGTTTTGGATGCGTTGCAGTCATCGTAGGTGTTTGGCTGGGATTCCTGCGTAGAGTGCGTTTCCGTAGTCCAGTCTGCTGCAGACGAGGGCCTGTGTCATCGTTCTTCTTGTTTCGGTCGGGATCCACTTGTAGATTCTGCAGAGCATGCGAAGGGTGTTGTAGCAGGAGGAGGAAACGGCGTTGACCTGCTTGGACATGGAGAGGGAGGAGTCGAGGATGAATCCAAGATTGCGTGCGTGGTCGGTGGGTGTTGGTGCTGCTCCCACTGTGGTCGGCCACCAGGAGTCGTCCCAGGCTGAGGGGGTGGATCCGAGGATGAGGACCTCTGTCTTGTCCGAGTTCAGCTTCAGACGGCTGCTCCTCATCCAGTCGGCGACGGCCTTCATTTCTTCGTGGAGGTTGGTTTTGGCCATGTGTGGGTCCTTGGTGAGGGAGGGGATGAGCTGGGTGTCGTCAGCATAGGAGATGATATTGAGGTCGTGGTGGCGGGCCACTAGTGCGAGGGGGGCCATGAAGACATTGAACAGCGTCGGGCTGAGGGATGAGCCCTGGGGGACGCTGCAGATGATGTCGGTGGCTTCGGATCGGAAAGGTGGGAGGCGGACTCTCTGGGTTCTGCCAGTGAGGAAGGACGAGATCCAGTCAAGGGCCTTCTCTTGGATTCCGGCTTCTAGGAGGTGTGTCTTTAGAGTGCGATGGCAGACCATGTCGAAGGCGGCTGACAGGTCCAGGAGGATGAGGGCTGATGTTTCGCTGTTGTCTAGTTGGCACCTGATGTCGTCTGTGGCAGTGATGAGGGCAGTCTCGGTGCTGTGGTTTACACTGAATCCGGACTGGGATGGGTCCAGGATGTTGTTGTCTTCCAAGTGGCGGGTCATTTGCCTGTTGACGATTTTCTCGATGACTTTGGCCAGTAATGGGAGCAGGGAGATGGGACGGAAGTTTTTGAGTTCTTTGGGGTCTGCTTTGGGCTTCTTGAGGAGGGCGTTGATTTCGGCGTGTCCCCAGAGATATATTGATCAATCTGAAAAACTTTTCAGCCCGGGAGGCATTATATGATCTGGCAAGGCCCGATAGGAAACGACAGGGCAAAGGATTTCAATTTTTCGTAAGGCTTTACTTGACTTTTGCCACCACACAGTGGAAAGGAGGTGGAACTTAAGGCAACTAATCACCCCCTTCCAAAACAAAGGTGCACAGGCCTTTCTGCTGAACCCAGCAACTCTGAAAGTGCTATATAATGGACGTACACGCTTTTTTATATCGGAGATACAAGCTCGAGAATATCTGAACACACTTTGAAATGTGAAATGCTAATGTGTTTAAAATAGGAATGCTTGAAATAAGAATTAAGAATAAATTGCAGGATAGGGCTGTTCATATGCCTAACCTGGGTAAGATAGTGAGCAAATACAGAAGATGGAACTTGAATAATAATATATTAGTATGCTGGTATCTGAAAAGCGGTAGCAAAGGACTGTGATGCTGGAGTAGAGCGGAGACTGGAGTGAAGTCTCTCCCCGTCGCTAGGGGTCATAAGCCCTTTTTCCTTAGATGTAGGGTGGAGGGGAGAAGGGGAGGGAAGTCACAAGGAGTGAAGGGGGAGGTGAGTGTTGGGGTCACGGAAGGGTGGGAAATGAAGGAGGGTTATAGGGGTAGTGGGGATAGGGGTGGGTGGGTAGCAAGGGAATCAGACAGATGCAGTTGGATGTATTAAAGGGATGTACTGTATTAGGCAAAGATGTCATAATTACTGGCAATGGTTATATAAGTTACTTCAATTAGGAAAATATGGGTAAATGTAGGATTTGTTCATCAAACGTTGGAGGTCTGAATGATAAGGTAAAACGGGCAAATGTGTTCGAAATAATCACTACGCTGAGTCCGGACGTCCTGTGTCTACAGGAGACACACATTCCATGGGGCAACAAAACATGCCTAGAGATCAGAGGCTATAATTTAGCCGTGTGTTCCACCCAAACAACAACAACGAGAGGAGTGACTACATATATTAAACTTCGGAGTGGTACGGTCCATCGAACAAAGGCAGATAAATGGGGCATTGGGCCATAATGCAGCTATGGATGGGCTTTACTGTGGTAAATATATATGGATCAAACTTAAATGATCCTCATATTTGGGAAGAGCTAGAGGTAGAAATAGCACATTGGTCATGCTCTCTGATTATTTGTGGCGACTTTAATATACATTTGGATGGAGGTAATACTGTTAACCTATATACAGGGAGGAAGCCTAAAGTATTAAAAGCACTGTGCTCACTCAAAAATACCCACGGGGTAGGTGATGTTTGGGCAGCGAAACAACAAAATGACCCTGGTTTTACATACTATTCACACCCCCACAAAAAATGTGTTCGTTTAGACTATTTTTTGGCCCCTACACAATGGTTGGGTAATCTGGATATAATAAAACTTCCACAGCTATATTCAGAGCATAATCTGTTAATTTTGGAAATTAGTGAAGTTCAGGGTTTGAACAGACAAACTTCTTGGATTTTTGACAAAAAACTATTATTAGACTATGAGTTTTGTACTCATATCAAACACTGGATTCAAACCTTTTTTGATTGCAATAGATATAGCGCATCCCGAGCAGCAGTTTGAGGTAAGTATAAGGCAGCTTTGAGAGGGGAAAGTAATAGGGTTTGTAGCTCACACTCGGAGGGAACATAAAAAACAGAAGGATCAACTGATTACTAAACTTGGTAAACTAGAATCAGAACATATCCAAATAATTAGTAATGGAGCTGCGGAAGATATATTATCAAAACATCTATGTAAGATAGTACTGGCTAAAGCTGAAATTAACCAATATTTTCAAGAGAAGGTGGCCCAGAAATTCCAGATATTTCGCAAGGAATTATGTGAATATGGAGAAACAACCGGGAGATTATTAGCTCTAAGAACGAGCAAAAAATTGTTAGAAATAATGTATCAAAAATGCAAGATGCGAATGGTGTATTGGTATCAGATTCAGAGAAGATCATTAAAATCTTCGAGGAATTCTATAATAAACTATACCAAGCAGAACCTCTGATAGGGTATAAAGGGGGCCAAGATGATTTAGAAGATACCGATAACCGTGTTATACCACTCCCTAGGATAAATACTGAAATCTCTCAAGAATTAGAGCAGGAAATTACGGTAGAAGAAGTGCAGGTGGCATTGTTGTCTCTTTCATCTGGTAAAGCGGCCGGGCCAGACAAAATTCCAATTGAGATGTATAAAATGCTTGCAGCACAAATAGTACCTCTTATGCAAGACCTATTTTTAGATATCCAATACCATGGAAAACCCCCAATGTCAAGGCAGGATACAGACGTTATAGTATTTGTAAAGAAAGGTAAACCTCCAGAGCTTCCCTTGTCATATCGCCTGATCTCTCTCATGAATACAGACGCACAAATATATAAAAAAATTATGGCCACCCGACTACAAAAGAACATAGTTGCAATTATTTCACCATAGCAACAAAGCTTTGTTCCTGGCCGGGGGACCACAGACCACACACGGCGAGTAATATCAATACTAGAAATTGCCGAGGTAGATGATATTGGGCTATGATTCAAGGTTGCAATTTGATGCATTACAGAGGGATTTTGTGTTTGTAATTATATCAATAGCACATCTCCTGATTGCCACAGTATGGAAAGATCAGTAACCACCTACATTCTATCAGTGGCTGAATAGGCTAATATTCATTGGGAGGCAGGAAATCGCTTTGTATAAGTGTAAAGGGCTAAAAACTATGAAGAAAGGTATGAAAGTCTGGAAGCCACTTATTGTCTGGATGGAGGAACAAAACAGACAAGGGGTTAGGTAAAGGAATAGATCATATTATGCCCATAACTAATGATAATGAAAAGATAATGCTGGAAAATTCTTTTTATTTTGTTTACTGTATTGCTTTCTTTACCAAGTTATCCTACTGTATTATGTCTGATTTCAATAAAATAAAATAAAAAAAAGAGTTCCTAAGGTTTGTTAAATGCTAATTCCTGACTATAAAGTCCCTGTTACCTTTGGTCCTTTCAGTGAATGGCTACAGTTTTTTTTAACGTAACCATGGTGTTTGCATAGCATCGAAGAGAACTTAATTCCCCAACCAGTAGTGTGCCAAGAGATGCATTTGCAGAGTGGTGCAGAATGGGGACATGGCCTCCCAAGACCTATTAGCAAATTCACTGTGTGTGACTTGCTAGCAGTAACAGGAGGGGTAGGAGGCCCCAAATGACACTCAATAGCCAAGGGGACTTCACCCCCCAACTAGAAGCGTTCCAGGAGGAGCATTTGCAAAGTAATGGAGAATGGACGTCCTTGATGATTGCACATGTAGTGCCTACGTGATTCCAAGAGTACACACTCCGAATACCGGGTGTTTTTGAAAAAGTCTAAAACACATATATATATATATATACATATTTTACATAAAGTTACAGTGTGGATATATTTTTTTAAATTTATTTATAAAGTTAATATAGGGCGAACATGATCCCGAGGGATAACAGAGCGCTTTACAATATGATGGGAGGAAGAACAAAAGCAATACCTATATCAATATCCATTAAGAAGAAGGCAGAGAAAAACAATAATAATACAGTGCAAAATACAACCAGGAGGGTAATACAATAAACAGGTGTAGGCGGGCAGCAAGGGTGAGACACAGTGTACAATAAGGGGGAGCTGTATCAAATGGAGGAACAAAGGCAGTATTAGTAAGATACTAATTTAACTTTCCCCTTTGTATTCATTTGTCGAAATAACTACATCAAAAATGCATGTTCCTTCTTCACAGCAGCACTGGAGATTCCAATGACTTCAGTAGCCACAAATACAAATAACAAAATGTAAAACAGATATTTGAACATATTTTACACAGAGTTTGAGTCTAGCTGTTTAGTAACATAATTGTTTAACTTTATTTTAACAACACATTTAACAAAAAACAGCAATTAAAAACAATATCTTTCAATATCTGAACTCACAAATAGAGCATAACTACAAAATACCTATCAAACTACCAATTCTTACACAAACTCAACAGGAATCAAAAACTGCTCCAAAACTAGGTAAATGCACACTCTGTGAAAAGACCCACTCTAGCGGGACAAACAAAAAGTATTCATGTGGGATGATGCCCATGGTCTATCATCTTAAAACCTAACATGTAAAACATCACTAACTGGCAATCAAGAAGAGGGAAGCTGGAGGACCATCTACATCAGTGGCACCAGCAACAATTCCCACCTAGAAAGTCCTTGGAGAGTTGCAGACTACTGCAACAGATATGGCTCCAGAGTTTTCAAGAATGGCCACGCACAAAACCACTAAAAAAACAAGAAATTCTAAAACAAAACAGAAAATCATGTCACTGAGAAATAAAGGAATATCATTGTATAATACTCTTTTCAACTAAAAAAATAAAAAGAACGTGCCCATTCATCTATCGTGAACATTCTTTAGGAGGACGTTCATAGAGAGCAGATTTGCGCAATGCACAATATGTCAAAAGACATTGTCAAGGGGTACAAATAAAAAAACAATTCCGGGACTAAGCCCATGCTTTACCATCTCAAAACATAGTACAGCAATAGTGTAAAAGCAGCAAGAAGACAACATAAGGCTGAAGGACCCTGAACTTCAATACCAGCCACAGCAACACTAGGCAGAGAGTCCCTTCAGAAGTCTAATCACAACTTCCAGATTTGGCTCCACAGTTTTCCCAGATAGCATCATACTGTATGGATTGTTGAGTTGTAGTGAGTGCTGGACAGCAGTCCATAAGAGCCCTTCGTAATGCTGCAAATAATCATAAATGTGGATGTTTTTCTAGTTTTTGGCCCTTCATAGTTTTTCTACATTAGCAGGCATTTTATTAACTGGGTATCTAATATCTATGTGTTGTACATTCTATTATCTTCTAATTTATTGTAACTAGGGGTGAGCGTAGCTCGCAAAGTTGCACTCCTCGTAATTTTGCAGAGCTGCTGGCAAACTCCGTCCAGTTCTGCGGTCTTTCTGTGCACGTGAGGAGTAGGCAAGCGGACATAGTTTGCACAGGTCTCCTCATGTGCTAAGTGCTGTGGTGCTTTAGTACGCTTTCCCCTATAGTGAACACAGCTGTACATAGAGTTAGACTGGTCCACGTGACCAAATATGCATCTGCTACAGCAAAAATATATATTTTAATGGCACTCCACCTTTTGTAAGTCTTAATCCATCCCCTCTTCTTTGGGCCGGGGAGGGGAGATCTGCTGCGGGGGCATGCCGCAGTCCTCTTGGATTTATCGGCCGCCTTTGACACGGTCGACCATGGTATCTTGGTCGACCGTGTCAGAGAGGCTGGTATCCAGGGTACCGCCCTGGCCTGGGTTCAGTCTTTCTTGACTGAACGCCAACAAGCCGTCAGGTTGTCCCAGTTCTCTGCTACCCAGGTCGGACTGACCTGTGGTGTCCCGCAGGGCTCTTCTTTGTCCCCTCTCCTTTTTAATTTGTACCTGGCCCCTTTACTTCGTTCCCTCCGTGGGTTGAGTGTCACCGCGTTTAATTACGCGGATGACATTCAACTAGTTTTCACTATTGACTCCTCTGATGACTCCATTACCACTTTCCAAAACACGCTCTGCTTCATTAGTAATTGGATGAGCTCAAACCATCTGAAGCTCAACCCCGACAAGACTGAACTAATTCTTGTCGGGGGGCCCTCCAATCCTTGGCAGCCTTCCTATTGGCCTGCCAGTCTGGGTAGTTCTCCTCCCCCAGTTAATTGCGCCAAAAGCCTGGGTGTTGTCATTAGCAACGATCTCTCTATGACACCCCAGATCAGCGCAGTAGTGTCCGTCAGCCATTTCCAACTCAGGAAAATCCGAAAAATCTCCCGCCTACTCACCACCGAAGCCCTTACTTTGGCTCTGCTTGCGTTAGTCATTTCGAGGCTTGACTACGCAAATGCATTGTATGTAGGCATTCCTGATTACCAACTGAAGAGACTCCAGTTGATCCAAAATCAAGCTGCTCGCCTGATTTACCACCAACCTAGTGATCAACATGTCCGTCCTCTCCTAAGAAGTCTCCATTGGCTCCCGGTATCTGCTCGCTGTAAGTTTAAGCTTGGCTGCAATATTTCAAAATCTCTTGCAGGCCAAGGTCCCCTCTTTATTTCTTCTCTCCTCCATCCGTATGCTCCTCCTCGTAATCTTCGGTCATCTCAGATGGCCTTGTTATCAGTTCCCAGATTCAAGAGGAAGAAACACGGTGGCCTCAGGTTTTCATTTCTGGCTCCTTCTTTTTGGAACTCCCTTCCCCTTTCTCTTAGGTTGTCACCTTCATATTCTGGGTTTAGATCACTTCTTAAAACCTTCCTCTTCACCGAGTCCTATATCTAGATTCTATTTCACGTTTCCTTCACCGCTCCCTCAGCATAAGCGCCAAGAAACCTAATGGTGTTAGTCGCGCTCAATAAATTCTTTTAACATAACATAACATAACATGCCATTAGGTCACAGTGTCACAGAGCCTCTCACAGGCACATCGGCAAGTCACGAGAACAACCAGCATAGGGCACAGCACAGGAAGGATTTTGTGTGGTGACAGATGACTTGGACATCCAGGGCAGCCCACTCTTCCCATGTCAGAAAGCAAAGAGGGGAGGTGCACAAAGAGTAAGACAGACAGAGAAGAGGATTGGGCAAAGCCTGCACTGCCTGGGTGGCCACGCCTTTTACATGCCACATGGGCCAACAACAGCATGGTCGGCTCTAAGTGGCATAAGTTACTGGCGTAATCAACAAGGGCTCACTGTCTGGTTTAATTCCACTTTAAAGAAAGGCAGTAATCCACTCTCACATTGTTCAAAACTAACAGGAACATGAAAGAGCGTAGCCTTGAATTTACAACAGCAGAAGGAGGGAGAGGTTCAGAGCATGGGGACATTAGGAACAGGCAAGAGAGAAATATAAGTGCAGGGAGAAAGAAAGCAGACAAATCGCAAACAAGCAAAAGTCAACGAGAATGGTGACCTAAGGAGGATGAAAATGGGTGCCACAGTGCCGGCAAACTCTGCTACTCTGCTACGTGGCAGTGATAGAGTATTTTGCTGAACTCCATGCTCCAAGCGGAGCACAGAGTGGAGCAAATTCTGCTAACTCTATCAACGTAGCATAGTGAAGTTCACAGTCCACCCTCGATTGTAACACTACTTACATATAACTTGCTGAATGGACAAGTCAAATCGTTCCTCTACAAATAAATACACAGCTAACTTTTGCCAGTTATCATTATTTACTTTTTCACTTTTTAAATAAAAGTGAACAGTCTGTGTTTAAATCTTCTAGTGAGTGTGTCGACAACATGTACAAACATACTCTGTTTTTTTAGACAACACTGTTTTAAATGTTGTCATCTCTCCTTCAAAACTATCAACTATAATATCTATGTCCTACTCTACAACTCCTCCTCTTAACAACACTACATTTTCCATAGAATCCTGGTGAGGACCTAAGAAACAAAACTGTACATCATCACAAACCTCTTCTACATCTGCCACAGTACCATACAAAAATGCTCTATTCATTTCTCCTAAACCTAAAGCATGAGTTTTCACATAGTACAGCCTCCTAACTAAAGTTTGCATTGTGTAGAGCTGTACAACTAACATCCTGAAATTATGAAAGGTGCTTTGGCACACTTTCTTTGATAAACAAGCCAGTGAGTGTCTCTGCAAATTTGTATGCTGTCTAGTCATGCAAGGATCCAATCCTTGTAAAGTATTATTTTGTGTTTTAATCTTCACTTTGGAAAGATACGTAGGAATTTCATTAATATATCAATGGATTGCTGTCAAATACTACAAACACTGCTACACTTTCATTTGTATACAAGCGCCTGACTCCGTCTTCCTTGAACCTGTTCTCCAAAAACGTGTTCTACATTTGTAGGTACCATCACCTCTTTCGCTATAGGAGTGCTTTGAATGCTTTGACTTGTCCATATGGCAAGCTCTATGCAAGCAGTGTTACAATAAATTAGAAGATAATAAAAGGAAGACCAAATAGATATTAAATACCCATTTTGTAAGATAATGCAATGCCTGCTAATGTAGAAAAACTATGAGGGGCCACAAATAAAAGAAAATCAACATTTATGCTTTTTGCAGCTTTGCGAAGGGCTGTTATGGACTGCTATGCAGCCCTCACTACAACTCCACAATCCATGCAGTATGATGCCATCGGGAAAACTCTGAAGCCAAATCTGAAAGTTGAGATTGGACCTCTGAAGGGACTATGTGCCCCGGTGTTGTTGCATTTGCTATTGAAGTTGAGGGTGCTTCAGTCTTGCGTTACCTTCTTGCAGCTTTTACACTATTGCTATGGTTTGTTTTTAGATGGTAAAGTATGGATGTAGTCCCACAAGAATATTTTTTATTCGTACCCCTTGATAATGTTTTGTGACATATTGTAAAATGCTCAAATCTGCTCACTATGCTCTCCTCGTATAGAATGTTCAAGGTAGATAAAGGGGCATGTTCTTCTTATTTTTGTAGTTGAAAAGTGTATTATCCAATGATATTCATTTATTTCTCGGTGACATGATTTTCTGTTTGTTTTTTATTTTTTTTAGCGCTTTTGTAAAGTTTTTTCAAAATGTTATTTTTTATGGTAAAAAAATGGCAACTAAAACAGGAGGAATTTGAAAAATGTGCACTGAGAAACGTGCAAAAAATATACAAGGAGAAAAAAATGTGTCATCTATGATTTTTTGCAGCATTGCAAATAGCTGTAACACACTGTGCACCAGCACTTATAACTATACTACAGTCCATGCAATATATGGCCATTCTTGAAAACTCTGGGGACAGTTATGTTATGGGAGACTGAGTGGGTGTGTGAGTGGCTGTATAGGTGAGATACTGGTTGTATGAGTGGCTGTATGGAAAAGTAAATGTTTGTGTGAGTGGCTGTATGAGTGAGTGGTTGGGTGTGTGAGTGCCTTTATGGAAGGGTGAGTGGGTATTGAGTACTGGTATGGGTCTGTGAATGGGTATGTGAGTAGTTGTGTGGGTGGGTGAGTGGGCGTACAAGTGGTTACATGGGGGTGTAAGTGGCTGTATGAGGGGTTCTGTGGATGATATCATCAGCGATCTCATCAGTAATGTCATTTGAGATGCCAGCAGTAATGTCATCAGTGATGTCACTGACCATGTCTTGAGTGATGTAATATGTGTGGTCATAAGCAGTGCATTGCAGGGAAGTAAGTCATAGTTAGCTCAGGTAACTATATCTTTTGAATTTTACTGGTTTTGTACGAGGGAAAACTTAACCTAAATATAGCGTCCATGTACCCTTTGTTTTTTCAGTGAATTTCGTGGTTTTTCAAATTCTATTACCTAACTATACCACACCTGTAACATTTGTTTATTAAAGTTGATTTCTATGGTTTTGTAACTATTCGTCACATTTCCAGAGTGGTGGAGAAAGGGGATGGTGCCTCTGACCAGCTCTCAGCAATCCTGCTGTTTGGGACATTCTGGAGGTAACATGATGGCTTCTTGGCCCTCCCAAGATCCCTCAGCATCCAAGAGGATTTCATACCAAAACCAGTAGTGCGCCAGGAGGCATGTTAGCAGAGTGGTAGAGAAAGGGGGCATGGGCTCCAAAGACCTCTCAGCAATCCCACAGTGTGAGACTTACTGGAGATAACAGGAGGGGTAGCTGGCCTTCAAGGATGGTTAGCAACCATGGGGAGTTCATCTCCCAACCAATTGCGCACCAGGAGGTGTGTTTTCAGAGTGGTGGAGGAAGGGAGCGTAACCTCCGATAACCTCCCACCAATCCTGCTCCGTGGGACTTACTGTAGGTAATAGGAGGGGCAGTTGTCCCCTAAGGACCCAGTAGTGTAGCTTGACCTACGGGCACCCATTGTGGTCTCTTCATTTGCTGCCCCGCAGCAGCTGAATTGAAAAGCAGGAGGTTGCTGGTGATTGCCGCACCCCCACGCTGCAGGTTAGGGCGGGGTAGGCCACTGCCCCAAAACTCATGCTGACTGGGGCACCCCCCCCACACCTCTTTGCTACACCACTGAAAGGACCCTCAAGAGCCAAGGGGACTTCATCCCCCAACTAGTAGTGTGCCTGGAGCTATATTTGAAGAGCGTGGAGAAAGGGGTCATGGCCTCTGACAACTTCTCAGCAATCCCACTTTGTGGGACTCACTGGAGGTAACAGAAGGGGTTCCTGGTCCCCAAGGAATCTCAGCATCCAAGGAGACTTTATCCCCCAACCAATAGTATGCCAGGAGGCACATTTGGAGAGTGGTGGAGGAAGGGGACTTGGTCTCCAAAGACCTCTCATCAATCCCACTGAGTGGGACTTACTTGAGGTAACAGAAGGGGTTGTTGGCCCACAAGGACCCTCAGAAGGCAAGGGGACTTCATCCCCCAACCAGTTGTGCACCAGGAGGCATATTTGAAGAGTGGATGTGAAAGAGGGTGGGGCTTCAGACGACTTGCCAGTCAGCTTTTTATTATTTTTTTGTTATTTATTAGGGGAGGAGGCTGCGTGGCCCCCCTTACTTAGACCAGTTTCAGCCTCGGGGACACCATTCTCCAGGGCCAGGCCCTTTTTAAATAGAGGAGTGTGGGCAGGCGGCCCCTCTCGGCCCCAGGAACCCCATCCCCTAGGGCCAGGACGTTTTTTAACATTTGTTTTTAATTAAAGGGAGAAGGGTCGAGGGGCCCCAGGATCCTCTTCCCCAGGGGCCTGGCCTTTTTATTTAAAATATTTTTTAAATAAGGGGAGAGGGCTGTGCGGTCCCCCTCCTAAACTGATTTTGGACCCAGGAACCCCATCCCACAGGGCCAAGCCTCGGTTCTGGGTGTCCTGGTCCCACACATGGCACCCAGTAACTTTTGTTGGGAACTGTGGGAGAGACTAAGGGCCCCTGCAGTCTCTGCCGTTTCCCCGCCTCCTGTGGGAGCAGGCATTGCTTTCACAGAGAGGGAGCTACTGTACATGCAGCTGCATCTCTGCAAAAGTAAGTCTGCTCCGCTTCCAGCAAACAAGTGCAGATTTATTGCTCTCCATTGCTGGAAGCGGAGCATTTGCTATGGCTCGGCAGGAGTACTGAAGCTCCCGCCAAACCATAGCAAACAGTTATGTTCCAGGACATAGCAGGAGCAGGCCATGGGG
Organism: Lissotriton helveticus; assembly: GCF_964261635.1. NCBI lineage: Eukaryota > Metazoa > Chordata > Amphibia > Caudata > Salamandridae > Lissotriton > Lissotriton helveticus. Next base: position 876,249,228 of record NC_136071.1, on the reverse strand, counting down.
GGAGTTGGTCCCCAGGGCCATCTATGGCTCTGGGAAGGGGGGCCACATGGATCCCCTCCTTCCAAATTTGTGGGGCCTGCCCCAGAGAGGTGACGGTCCCTGGGGCCAAGCGGCCCAGGGTGGGCTGCATGGCCCCCCTCTCAATTATTTTCAAGGAAGATGGCCCCAGTGTGGTGGTGATACCCAGGACAATCCCTGAGGCCCCCCAGTACAAATTCATTTTGACCCCAGTTAAATTGTGGTCCCTGGGTCAGGGGTGGTCTGAAAAGCCTCCCTGATTTCTTTCAGGTATGTGGCTCCAGGGAGGTGGTGGTCACCCAGGCCTGGGTGGTCTGAGAGGCTCCCCCTGTTTTTAAATGTATAACCCCTGGGGAGGTGGTGGTCCCTGGGGTATTAATAAGCCCAGGAGATCAGGCTGTGCTCTCCCCCTCCCTTATTATAAATATGACCCCGGGACCTGGCTCACCCGGAGGCCAAAAGCTAATTAAGCGCAGGAGCGCACACTTCATTTTTTTTTTGCTTTTTGGTCGGAATGCTTTTTTTTGGCCTGCTGGGTCCCTGTGGGATACCCTACTGTTGTATAGCATTTTAGCACCCTAGTGTAATTTTCCAGATGTATGCCCTTATATGGGTATAATTCACATTACCCTTATATGGGCATAGAAATCATACCCATATTTAGACATAGCCCATGCAGTCCTTATACAGGGATGGCTACTTCCACTAGTTCCAAAAAGCCACAACAATTTCTTGGAAAACTCGGCTTCAGCTGTCAGGGACATCCCTTTTCTTGAATATTGATTTGTCCTAGAAATCATGGCGTTTTCAAAGAACTACCATTCCCTTGGGGTTCTTTGGTGACGTTATAATGTCCGACTTTACGTCAAACCAGGCACCTTCAAGGTATAACTATGCCCACACTTGCCCTAGCAAACACACAGTGGTTTGGAGCAGTTCGACTATCTACTTGCCCGATGCAGCTCACTACAGCAAGTGCCAAAGGAAGCCGACCCTCAAGCTGACGCACTGACAGAGAGGCTGCCTTTCTCTCGCTGAGAATCCAGCTCCAGTATTTCCAAGCTCCCCTCACGGGGTGTTGTGAAATCCAGTCCCGAGACAGAGATACCAGACCTCCTTCATTCTAAAACCAAAGTACGGAGCTGATTAGATCCTAAGAGAAATCTTGGATAGATTCTTGGCAAAGAAACTAAAACCTATGCTACACCATACTTACTTTTTCCCTCTTACTAGACTTAGGTTAGGCACATTGGGGAAGGCGTATTTTAGAAGCACCAGTTGAGAACTTTTAGTCTTTGTTATTTATGTATGTATTTTATGGTTTAGAAACCATACCATGCTTTTACAGTATTCTTTTATAATACTATTCTTGCTGTACGCATTATACTTTACAGCCAGTATTACGATTGTAGCAGTTAATTTCTTTTGCATGAGAAAGAAGACTGTTCAATAAATCCTTTTTATTGAAAACGCACGTCTCTCTATTTCTCTGCACCTCTGATGAAACGAAGCATGCACGATTGACTGAGTAAAATATCTATCTAATGTTTCCCCGACTCTGAAGATACGTTTTATCTTGGGGAAACAAAGTTGTCATGTTTATGCGGTTGTCAGAAACTAATCCCTTCTTGTATATTCGAGAAAGTTTCTAGTGACCTCTGAGCTAGCTTGCACCCACAATTAATTCTAATATTTTCGACAGAGACCTAGTCGACCTAAGTCCTACGTCACATCTATATGATATATTATTCCAATGCGCAGAGCCTATTGGGAATATAGGAACTATACTACACTACCCGCCCCCCAGAGGCCGAGGGGGTATGAGCATTTCTACCATGACCCCCTTTTTATTTTTTAACCTTTTTTCTGGGCCTCGGCTCAAGCTGGCTACCAACACTTCCTGGTTCTCAGCACGAGATCGGGAGGGGTCGCAAATTCTTCAAGTCCCTTTATATAGAAATAGAAATTTCTTTCAATAACTCTGCAACTACTGAACAGATTTATGCCAAATCAGAAAATGGCACTACCCTGAACCAACATCTACCTTTCTGCCAAATTTGGTGTAATTCTGTTCAACAGTTCAGGCTGTATCCGTGTCTGAAGGTCCTATGGGAATTAGCATGGGAAACATGTTTTAGACCCCCGCCCATTTTCTCAGGCCCGCTTGAAGGATCACAAAAAAACTTTTTATGCACAACAAGAATCCCAGGGTCACTTTTTTCAGAACTTTTTGTGAAGATTCATCAAATGCTGCCAAAGATATAGGCAAGTCAAAAAAACTATTTTCCTATGGAAACTACATCCTAACTATAGCTACCTACTGGTAGTTATAGGTATATATAGATATAAATATATATATATATTTATATATTCTAATTTGTATCGGCAAGCCAAAAGAAAGCAGGCACTCCAGTGTGTGCAACTCTTATTTCTTATCTTGCAACCAGTTCCAACCAACCACTGACATGTTTCAGCTTACAAAAAGCCTTTCTCAAAGTGAGTGAGCCCCACCACCTCACGAAACCAATAGCAAACAATTCATGAACATAAAAAATATACTATTGTTTCAATGGTTTCTCCACATCAGAATCCCAATATTTTCACAATACAATATATATACTTAATGAATTAGTTTCAAAACAGTTGAAACAAAAATCACAAATAAAGAGCAGAGACGATTCTAATAAATATAGACTTATTAAAAAACATGCCCAATAAGATTTACATATAATATAATGAATAAATAAATATATATATATATATATATATATATATATATATTACCTACTGGCGGTCGCCAGTAGGTATATATAGTTAGGATTTTTTCTCTATGGGTTTTTTGAAAATTCTATGTCTAATAACTTTGCCGTTTGTGGACGGAATTGGCTGAAATTTTCAGGAAAATGGCACATTTTGTTTCTGAGCAGCCTTTGAAAATTTGGGGGGGGGTTCGTCAAGGGGGGGCCGAGAAAAAAGGGGGGTCCCAAAACGTGTTTTTAACATTGAGTTTTCCATAGGGCGGTTGGCCTCACTTTTAGCCCGAACGGCTGAATGGATTTGCACGAAACTTGGCAAAATTGTAGGGACTGGTAGCCCGATGTGCCTTTTGTAGGTCTCAATATATGTGCTCCAGTGGATTTTGAGAAATTAACGTTTAAAAAAAGATATATATCTGTAACAGCGGACCGGGCAGCGTCCCAGGACGCGTACTTTTCGCGCAACGGAGCTTTGTGAAGCGAAGCTGATTGGTTCTCTGGCGTCTGTCAACATTCCAAAAAGTCCGTAGCGGCCGCCATCTTGTCTCTCGGTAGGATCGAGAGACAAGAGGAGGCCAAAGCGAAGGGGCAAATGACCATAAGGGGGAATAGTAGATCCTCGCTGACCCCCTACGTTTGATGTGGAGGTTATAAAAGGGCCCCGCGGGGCAAAAAAAAAACAAAATAATAATAATCGAACGGCTGAATGGATTTGCACGAAACTTGGCAAAATATTAGGGACTGGTAGCCCGATGTGCCTTTGCTAGGTCTCAATATATGTGCTCCAGTGGATTTTGAGAAATTAACGTTAAAAAAAAGATATATATCTGTAACAGCGCACCGCTTCGCGTACTTTTCGCGTTACGGAGCTTTGCGAAGCGAAGCTGATTGGCTCTCCGGTGTCTGTAAACATTCCAAACAGTACGTAGCGGCTGCCATCTTGTCTCTCGGTAGGATCGAGAGACAAGAGGAGGCCAAAGCGAAGGGGCAAATGACCATAAGGGGGCATAGTAGATCCTCGCTGACCCCCTAGGTTTGATGTGGAGGTTTTAAAAGGGCCCCGCGGGGCAAAAAAAAAATAATAATAATAATAATCGAACGGCTGAATGGATTTGCACGAAACTTGGTAAAATATTAGGGACTGGTAGCCCGATGTGCCTTTGCTATGTCTCAATATATGTGCTTCAGTGCATTTTGAGAAATTAACGTTCAAAAACAAGATATATATCTGTAACAGCGCTCCGCTTCGCGGAGATAAAATTATATCTGTATTACCTAGCTGTTGCTAACACCAGTTAGCGACGGCTAGTAGGAGATAGCGACCATCTTGGGTCCCACTTTGCATGTGAGTGATATTTATCACTAATGACATGCAAAGTGGGCATGCCAAGATGTTAGCGACTGGAAACAGTCGCTAACATCGCTATCTCCTATTATCAACTTTTGGAAATATTCGAGATAAGCGCGAATATCTCCAAAAAGTAACAGCTGCCCTGAGCAGTTCTTAGCCATGTTATCCAATGGGAGGTGGATAACATGGCTAAGAGCATTAGCTCGGTAATGCATGAATATCGCTGAGTTTTCAGCGATATTAATGCATTGCGGTCGTTTTTTATCGTATTTGCGATAAACCTTGATAATAGCAAGGTTTATCTGCGATAATTTCTGACGGTAAAAAAATCTTTGCAATGCATCGTTAGGGATAAATATCGCTTAACTTTGGTAATATGCCCCAACGTCTGTTAACGTTCGATTCGAAGGAAATCAGGAAGTGTTGAAAAACATTGTCTGCGCCATCTTGTCTTTTTTCAAATGCCACACTTTTGTCGTGCACGGCAGCCATTTTAGATGCCTTGACCAGACCCACTCTGTGCACGCTGTCGATCCTTAGCATGGCTCCCCACCCTCGCAAGCATCTCACCCAGGCAGTGGTCACCCCCGCTCTCTGTCTTATGCATGGGTAATAAACCTCCCCCATCTGCGCTGCTCTTCCCTGAGAATCACACCCTGTGCCCGCCCGACACCTCCCTTTCGCCCTATTCACTACCGCACCCACTGACACTCCTTTTCCTCTGTGTCCGATTGTCCAGGCCGGTCCTAGGCTATCAGCTAGCCCTGCAGATGTAGTTTATGGCCACAGCTGTAAAGAATCACCCCTCTTCAAAGGAGTTATAGTAGATCAAGGCCCACACTCGATGAGATCCGTCACAGCAGAAGCGTTGCTATTATCTGAAAACCATCCTGTATTGTGATTGGGGAGGGGACCGAGCGTGAAGCGGAAGATTCCAGGGATGACTCTTTGTACATCAAAGTTTTTACAATTATGTGTCACATTAAAAATATATAGCACTCCGACAAAGTAGTAAGATTATAAAACTTTAATAATTTATAAATATATACAAGAAAACAAAAATAGTAATAACATATAAACATTTTTAGGGAAAAACAACGAAGTAGCGGTCGGCTGTGCGAATAGTCCCAACGCAGCACAACGTCCAGATTTCCGGCGGGGGGTGGGTCATCAGTAGCAAACTGTTGTGCGAATAGTTCCAAGGCAGCAGAACGCGCCGAAATCTAGATGACACGAAAGTGATGTCTAGTAAGTTGCCACCCAGCAAATAACGGCGTGGGGCGTCGCGGGGGGTGGGTCATCAGTAGCAAACTGTTGTGCGAATAGTTCCAAGGCAGCAGAACGATGGCACCAAGGTGATGTCCAGTAAGTTGCCGCACTGGTTTTGGTATCCTACAATGCTGCTCCGAATAACGGCGTGGGGCACCCCGGGGGAGGCGGCGTGAACGGGCCTCTCCAGGTGGAGTCTCATCTGTTTTAGTGGGGCGCCCCTTTACCGTTTCAGTTGCCATTCCGTCCGCTTTTGGTCCACTGTGTAAAAATCCGCCATTCAGCTGAGTTGCGCCCACTCTTGCGGTGCAGCGATAGGCGGCTGCCACAGGACTCTCAAAATGGCGGCAGGCTCTTTCCTTTTTGGGCGTGGTCCACTGAACTGGCCCTGGGACACCTTGGAAATCGGACGCTTGTCTGCTAGGTCTTGGACCCCATTCTCGAAAGCGTCCCCTCCGCCTTGAGAATTCATCAAAAGTTTTGGGGGCCCCGACTCCTGCAGGCTTCTGGTGGGGAGCGGCTGCCATGATTGCTCGCGGAATGACCACGACGGAGCTACGAGATGGTGGTGCTCTCATGCTGACGCCAGTTTAGTCTGAAACATCCAGAAACAAGGTGGGGCTTTCATCGTTTGGGGGAAAAAAAAAGTTTTCATCCAATGAAAAGTGTTGTTTTTAGGTCATATGATCAAGCCTTCCATCATTAGGAAACCAAAAGTAAAATGAACCAATGAAAAGTTTTATAAACAAGTCACATGACCTGTTATGCGGCATAGGGTATAAAATGCGGAGAAAATACGTTGGCACGTGAGGCGGCGTCAGTAGCGGACTGATGTGCGAATAGGCCGAAGGCAATACAACGCGCCAAGATCCGGATGGCACCGAGGTGGTGTCCAGCAAGTTGCAGCACTGGTGTGGCCATCCTACAATGCTGAAAGTCGGCGTGGGGCGCCCCGTTGGCCTGTGAGTTTGCGTCAGTAGTGGACCGATGTGCGAATAGGCCGAAGGCAGCACAACGCGCCAAGATCCGGATGGCACCGAGGTGGTGTCTAGTAAGTTGTCGCACTTCTGTGGCCATCCTACAATGTTGAAAGTCGGCGTGGGGCGCCCCGTTGGCCTGTGAGATGGCGTCAGTAGCGGACCGATGTGCGAATGGGGCCAAAGGCAGCGCAACAATATTTTCTGACTGACACCACAAGGCGCTGAGATGCCAAGATCCGGATGGCACCGAGGTGATGTCTAAGTTGCGGACTGATGTGCGAATGGGGCCAAAGGCAGCGTAACAATATTTTTTGTATGGAAGATACCACTAGGCGTTGAGATGCCAAGATTCGGATGGCACTGAGGTGATGTCTAGCAAGTTGCTGTACTGGTGTGGTCATCCTACAATGCTGAAACTCGGCGTGGGTCGCCCCATTAGCCTGTGAGATGGCGTCAGTAGCGGACCGATGTGCGAATAGGCCGAAGGCAGCACAACGCGCCAAGATCCGGATGTCACCGTGGTGGTTTCATAGTTGAGAGGCACTTCATCTGCAGTGGGGCGCCGAGATCCGGATGGCACCGAGGTGATGTCTAGCAAGTTGCTGTACTGGTGTGGTCATCCTACAATGCTGAAACTCGGCGTGGGTCGCCCCATTAGCCTGTGAGATGGCGTCAGTAGCGGACCGATGTGCGAATAGGCCGAAGGCAGCACAACGCGCCAAGATCTGGATGTCACCGTGGTGGTTTCATAGTTGAGAGGCACTTCATCTGCAGTGGGGCGCCGAGATCCGGATGGCACCGAGGTGATGTCTAGCAAGTTGCTGTACTGGTGTGGTTATTCTACAATGCTGAAAGTCGGCGTGGGGCGCCCCATTAGCCTGTGAGATGGCGTCAGTAGCGGACTGATGTGCGAATGGGGCCAAAGGCAGCGCAATAATATTTTCTGAAGAGAAGACACCAAAAGGTGCTGACATTCCAAGATCCGGATGGCACCGAGGTGGTGTCTAAGTTGCGGACTGATGTGCGAATGGGGCCAAAGGCAGCGTAACAATATTTTTTGTATGGAAGATACCACTAGGCGTTGAGATGCCAAGATTCGGATGGCACTGAGGTGATGTCTAGCAAGTTGCTGTACTGGTGTGGTCATCCTACAATGCTGAAACTCGGCGTGGGTCGCCCCATTAGCCTGTGAGATGGCGTCAGTAGCGGACCGATGTGCGAATAGGCCGAAGGCAGCACAACGCGCCAAGATCCGGATGTCACCGTGGTGGTTTCATAGTTGAGAGGCACTTCATCTGCAGTGGGGCGCCGAGATCCGGATGGCACCGAGGTGATGTCTAGCAAGTTGCTGTACTGGTGTGGTCATCCTACAATGCTGAAACTCGGCGTGGGTCGCCCCATTAGCCTGTGAGATGGCGTCAGTAGCGGACCGATGTGCGAATAGGCCGAAGGCAGCACATCGCGCCAAGATCCGGATGTCACCGTGGTGGTTTCATAGTTGAGAGGCACTTCATCTGCAGTGGGGCGCCGAGATCCGGATGGCACCGAGGTGATGTCTAGCAAGTTGCTGTACTGGTGTGGTTATTCTACAATGCTGAAAGTCGGCGTGGGGCGCCCCATTAGCCTGTGAGATGGCGTCAGTAGCGGACTGATGTGCGAATGGGGCCAAAGGCAGCGCAATAATATTTTCTGAAGAGAAGACACCAAAAGGTGCTGACATTCCAAGATCCGGATGGCACCGAGGTGGTGTCTAGCAAGCTATGCAGTTGAGTTGTGTGCGCACTTGCGGCGAATAGGTCGAAGGCAGCATAACAATGTTTTCTGAATAGGAGACACCACAAGGCGTTGAGATTCGGTTACCACCGAGGTGATGTCTAGCAAGTTGCCGCACTGGTGTGGCCATCCTACAATACTGCTCCGAATAACGGCGTGGGGTGCCCGAAGGGGGGGGGAGCCGGCGTGAATGGGCCTTCCTAGGTGGAGGCTCGTCTGCTGTAGTGGGGCGCCCCTTTACCGTTTCAGTTGCCATTCAGCTGAGTTTCGGCTGCTCTTGATGCTACAGCGACAGGCGGCTGCAAGAGGACTCTCAAAATGGCGGCCTGTTCTTTGGATTTGGGCCTGGTCCACTAAAATGGCCCTGGGACACCTTAGAACTCGGACGCTCGATTTTTTTTTCCTTTCCTGTACATGCAAAAAAAGGTAAATGCCCGGTACGTTACACGCTTCATCTGCCACGATGAACTCTCCAGAGGAACCGAAAAAAAATATAGTTGTGGTAACTATACCATGCATTGTCATATGGAGAGGTGGCACCAATTAATTATAGTGCTGCATAAAAGAGAGATTTGGAGGAGAACCCCTGACCTGCTAGTACATTCATCAAAGAAGTGGCACTGAGAGCTTCAGAGGCAAGGGAAACGGTCCCAAATATTTAGAAGAACTTTGGAAAGATTAAAATGACATGTTTAGATTGTGGCAAATTAATTTCATGTGGACAGATGAGTGTTACTCTAATAAATACAGCATATGAACATCATCATAGTCGATGGTTGGTAGAGACATTTTGACTATATCCTGGACCTGCCCGTCCTCGCCCAAAATGGCGCCGGAATAAATGGGACTCGTAACTCCTTGTTGTGTACTGGTTGCAGAACCTTGAAATCACGAGATACGTATGCAGTTTTGAAGCACATGGCGGGCGGGGACGAGAATTGATTGAATATTTCGACATCCCTATTGATATTAAGTTCTGATGTGTTATTGATTACTGTACTGTTGAAAGTTCGAATTAACGTCACCCATGGTACTTGCCCGCAAATGTATATCTAGATAATTTTATTGTAACTGGCCCTGTCGTATTTTAATTATAAAATGTACGTCCACCGATTCCGTAACTGTTAGACACCTTAGTTCTTGCAACCTAATGGCTCGCCCGTTACGTTCCTCTACAGTGTAAATGTCTATTCATCATATACGATTACAGTTTGCTCTGTGGCAGGCCCACGTGGTTATAGGCTCGTATTTGTATAATGAAATTTTCACAATAAAGGTTTTTAAAAGAAAACATGGTAGTAGTATATACATTGGTAAAGTTTTTAATAATAGTGACTGTTTTAGAATCATTAAAAGGCAAGTGAAATAAAGCAGACCAATTACATGAAGGGTAAAAGGTATAATACGAAGGAACGCAGTAAAGATAAATGGTCAAGGGCTGTTGTGTTTTCTATTCCTGCAACATAAAGTGATCGATAAGAATCTCATATTCAGGCTTATCGGCGACTAAGACAGCAGGTCGACCCTCTTTTGCTCAACGGCTCCGTCATGGGACGAAGAAACGCTCTTTTTCTCGAAAAAAGAATATATTTTACTTGCAGGACAGTTGTAAAATTTCCGGAAAGTACATTAGCCTGGAACATTATAACATATATTTAAGAAAAAATAATGTTCGGAAGTAATGAAAAGCGTAATTTTTAGGTCATATGACCAAGCCTTTCATCATTACAATAAGAAAAGTAAAATGAACCAATGAAAAGTTTTATTAACAAGTCACATGACTTGTTATGCTTACGTTACGCGCTGCGCGCCCCGGATGACTTCCGGATGCGCTAACGCGGCGCGTCATATGACGCATTACGCGACAACGCAGGTACAGAATATAGTCAAAATGTCTCCACCAACCAGCGGTCGGAACACAACCCCTTTCAGCAGGCTAAATAGTTCTGTTAAATGACAACAGAAGGGACAGGCAACAAGAACCATCAGTCAAAGAGGGGAGGGCTAGTTCTTCTCTACCGGGTTACATTGGGGCGCTACCGGAACTGATCGAATTGGTAGTCTACAGTGTTTCTGGATGTTTCAGACTGAAGCTGGGGTTAGCATGAGAGCAGCACCATTTCGTAGCTCCGTCGTGGTCATTCCGCAACCAATCATGGCAGCCGTTCTTTATCGTTATTTTGGGCGGGGTGGGTGGCGGAGCCGAGCTGTTTTGCAGCCATCATTGTGTGGAGTTCAGTTCATCTCACTAGTTTTGTATTTGTCATGAGGGGTTGTTCCTAATGTTTCTATTTTAGCGAGGTCAAAAAGAAATCCCATTAGTGGCCTACTGATTTTGCTCGATTCCTTTTCTTTTTTTTTACACGATTTTTCGTTATCTGCAAAGACTAAACAGAGTATTGCGACTCTGTGTTTGTTTGTAAATAGAGAATGAACCAAAGAGAACTAATTCTAAAACAGTAAATACTTGGATAACAATCAATCAAATGGAGAGAGAAGCAGGCACGACGGATTACAATGGGGGCAAAGGCCTGCGTTAACTACCTTTCACTATCTGCAAAGAGAGAGTACTCCTAATAGAAATGAGGGGGGGGGGCACCATTCAAAGCAGATCAGTGTGCATAAACACGAAAATGTTTTCACTTACCACGTACTTGACATTCGACAGCTTATGATATTTGCTATTAAAAAACCATTGAAATTCACTGAAAAAAACCATAGGTTATAGACCATATATAGTTAGGAATTAGCATTTACAAAACCTTGAAAATTCACTGAAAAAACCATAGGTTATAGACCATATATAGTTAGGAATTAGCATTTAAAAAACCTTATTTTACTCACACAAAACCATTGAAATTCCATATATAGTTAGTTGCACTAACTATATATCGTGCACCCGCAATCCACTGCTGATCATGTCACATATTACATCATTCATGACATGGTCAGTGACATCACTGATGACATCACTGATGACATCTCAAATGACATCACTGATGACATCACTGATGACATCTCAAATGACATCACTGATGACATCACTGATGACATCTCAAATGACATCACTGATGACATCACTGATGACATCATCCAGTGACTGTGTGTTTCTGTAAAGTTTAAATATGTTTGATATATTGAAGAATGAGTGGATGTATAAGTGTCTGGATGAAGGATTTAGTAGGTGCGTGACTGACTGTGAGTGAGTGAATAAATGTGTCGTACTAAATGCATGGGTTAGTGACTAAACAGTCTGAATGTGTGCATCAGTATGTCTGTTGTGATGTAAACTGCTGCATGTGTTGATCATTAGCTATACGAGAGGCTATATGTGTTATTGATTGGTTGCCCAAGTATTTGTATGGGAGATTGAGTTTGTGTGGGGGTGGCTGGGAGGTGTGTGACTCTGTGCATAGATGTGTCAGCAGTTGATTCACTAGGTGTATGAGTTCAAGAGTGCATGTGGAAACAGCTACATGGGCAGTTGACTGTGTGCATGAGTGTATTGATGAGTGAATGGATATCTCAATGCTACATGTCATAGTAAGTACATATGTAAAACACAGTACATGTGAGAGTTGGCATATATAATTAACTGTGCATGAGAGCCACTGAATGTGTGAGTGGCTGTATGGATCATTGTGAACTTGTATCAGGGATTGTGTAAGAGAGTAAATATGTGTTAGTATATGCTTGAATAAGTAAGGTGTGTATAACTGTATAGTTAAGGAAATGGAGGTGAGATTGTTTCTTTGCATGACTGACTAGGTGTGTGAGTAACTCCATGGATGAGTGACAGTGTGTGAGTGTCTGTATACACTGAGTGTATCTAAGGTTATATTAGAGTCTGAAGAGGTTTATCGTATTAGCACAAGAATGATGTCAAATGAGATGTCATCAGTGATGTCATCAGTGATGTCATTTGAGATGTCATCAGTGATGTCATCAGTGATGTCACTGACCATGTCATGAATGATGTAATATGTGACATGATCAGCAGTGGATTGCGGGTGCGTGATATATAGTTAGTGCAACTAACTATATATGGAATTTCAATGGTTTTGTGTGAGTAAAATAAGGTTTTTTAAATGCTAATTCCTAACTATATATGGTCTATAACCTATGGTTTTTTCAGTGAATTTTCAAGGTTTTGTAAATGCTAATTCCTAACTATATATGGTCTATAACCTATGGTTTTTTCAGTGAATATATATATATATATATATATCCTCAACCTCCTTCCAAAGAACGAGCAGCAACCCAAGGTAGGTATGAAGAAGCACTTTATTGTTCACATGTCAAATGGCGAATGCATTTCAGCGTGTCTGCCTTCATCAGCGCCCCTCCTCAAAAATGCTTCTCAGCTGCGATGTAGAAAAGCCTGCCTTTAACGCTATTCAGCCCACCAAGCTCCGTCCCCAATTGTAACGACGGCCATCTTGTGCAGTCCAAGGTAGAAGGACTGCATGTCCCACAATGCTCTGTATTGTTCATTGCAGGAACTCGTGATGTTCTGAGGGGGTGACACATCCAGAGTAGGTGTAAATGATAGGCGCAGGTGTGATAGCATCCTGGGAGGAAAGGCACGTGAACAGTCCAGTGCCCCCTCAGCTCCATTTTGTTACCGCCGCAACCTTTCAGCTAGGCATATTCCACGGGGGCCAGCACAGGAATCCCGGTTGCCCAGACAAGAAAGCGAAATCACCTCCTTACCGCAGTCTTTTTCCAGCTTCGGGGTGGGTAGCGAACAATATTTCCAACGCAATACATCAAAGAAGTGCTCCACGGAGCCAGCCAGAATGTTCGCACCACTTTGCACGGCGGGGGTATGCTGATATGCGCTCTGGCATAGCGCATCAAATGTATCCTCAACCTCCTTCCAAAGAACGAGAAGCAACCCAAGGTAGGTATGAAGAAGCACTTTATTGTTCACATGTCAAATGGGGAATGTATTTCGGCGTGTCTGCCGTCATCAGCGCCCCTCCTCAAAAATGCTTCTCAGCTGCGATGTAGAAAAGCCTGCCTTTAACGCTATTCAGCCCACCAAGCTCCGCCCCCAATTGTAACGACGGCCATCTTGTGCAGTCCAAGGTAGAAGGACTGCATGTCCCACAATGCTCTGTATTGTTCATTGCAGGAACTCGTGATGTTCCAAGGGGTGACACATCCAGAGTAGGTGTAAATGATAGGCGCAGGTGTGATAGCATCCTGGGAGGAAAGGCACGTGAACAGTCCAGTGCCCCCTCAGCTCCACCTTGTTACCGCCGCAACCTTTCAGCTAGGCATATTCCACGGGGGCCAGCACAGGAATCCCGGTTGCCCAGACAGGAAAGTGAAATCACCTCCTTACCGCAGTCTTTTTCCAGCTTCGGGGTGGGTAGCGAACAATATTGCCAACGCAATACATCAAAGAAGTGCTCCACGGAGCCAGCCAGAATGTTCGCACCACTTTGCACGGCGGGGGTATGCTGATATGCGCTCTGGCATAGCGCATCAAATGTATCCTCAACCTCCTTCCAAAGAACGAGCAGCAACCCAAGGTAGGTATGAAGAAGCACTTTATTGTTCACATGTCAAATGGCGAATGCATTTCGGCGTGTCTGCCTTCATCAGCGCCCCTCCTCAAAAATGTTTCTCAGCTGCGATGTAGAACAATTCATGAACATAAAAAATATACTATTGTTTCAATGGTTTCTCCACATCAGAATCCCAATATTTTCACAATACAATATATATACTTAATGAATTAGTTTCAAAACAGTTGAAACAATAATCACAAATAAAGAGCAGAGACGATTCTAATAAATATAGACTTATTAAAAAACATGCCCAATAAGATTTACATATAATATGATGAATAAATAAATATATATATATATATTACCTACTGGCGGTCGCCAGTAGGTAGTTATAGTTAGGACCTAGTTTCATAGGAAATCCGCAACATTCTATTGGGAATAACTTTGGACCTGGTGGATGAATGTTTGCGAATTTCTCAAAGAAGATGGCTCGGTCCGCTCCGCTCATTCTGTGAAAGTTTTGGGGGGATTTGTGAAGTGGGGGCTGAGATAAAAGGGGGGTCCCAAAACGTGTTTTTCCCATGTTATTTTCCATAGGACGTTTAGACACGGCTACAGCTCGAACGGCTGAATGGATTTATAAGAAATTTGGTAGAAAGGTAGAGTGTGGGTCGCAGATCACGCTTTTCTTTAAATGGTGTAAACCCGTTCAGTAGTTGCCGAGAAAATTAAAGTTGAAATCAGTTATATATCTGTAAGCGCGCACGGATGCGCGCACTTATGCGGGTGTGCGCGAGCGGCATTCTGATTTGCTGTTTAACGTCTGTCAACATTCGATTCGGAGGAAATCAGGAAGTGTTGTCCTCCATTTTGTTAGTGCGAGTGAATATATAATACAGAACAAAGGGTTAGTACATGGAAAGGGGAGAAGGTAGAGATTGTCTCGCCGGGTAGGTTTTCTAAGGGGGTACAGTATGGACCCTGAACGCGAAAAGACCATTTTTTTTGGGGAGAAAACATTTGCGGGGTGCATGCATTCGGTCGCACACCCCTATGTACAAGACTGTGAAAAACTATAGTGGTGAGAATGGAAAGGGAGCAGGGTGGAGAGTGTTTGATTTGGTAGGTTTCTTGAGGGGTTTATTAAGGATGAGGAAAGTCTAAAAGTAGCTTTTTATCGTAAATAACGCACTCGGTCGCGCACGGCGATGAAAAAACATAAAGAAAGATGGAGATAAATTACAAGTTTGAGTGTTTAGATGTAAGGTGGCTCTTAAAAGAGCCCTTGTGTTAATTGAGTTTTTGTAGAACTTATAAGTATGTTCCGATGCAGAGTCTCATGTTACAGAGGAAAATTCTATTTCCCTCATCCGTGAAATGAACACCATCTCTCCGATAGATGCCTTCCATGTTGAAACGTAGGTTGTTGTTGTACATAGAACCCATGTTATATTCTCTGAGGAAAGCAGAAACAGATTTATTTACATGTTTCCTTGCTTTCTCAATCTGTGGACAACGTTCATTGGACCAATTCCATTTTTGTCTTTGGCATATATTTGAATACACCAAGACAGTTCGAGGAAAAAGTGACATCAATTGAAGAAAGGTGTCTTTTAGAAGCATTTCTAGACCTACACCTGTTAATGTGCCTAGATCATTCCCACCACAGTGCACAATTATCAGGTTAGGTTCAGGGAGATGCATAAAAGTTTTCACCAATGGTATCAATTGGTGACATTTTAATCCTCTTTGCCCAATCCACGTAATCTGCACATTTGGTAAGTCAAGGTTAGAAATTCGTCTGTTTGCAGCATATTTTTCACTCCAGTGAATATAACTGTGTCCTACAAGCCAAACCTTCATTTTCAAGGTAGATGCAGTAGTACTCCGATGGGTTCTGGAAGTGGAATGGCAAGTAGATGGTGAAAGTCACGACAAAAAAGTGTGTGAGGTTTGGTGTTAATGAAAAACTGAACATGATTGGTTAATTGATATACATCAAGATTGAAGACTACGCTGTATGTTACAGTTTTTTTTACAAACAAATCTTCTATTGGTCGTGGAAAAAAAAGAAATGTAAAATAAGAGTGGATAGGCAGGTGTGTTTGGAGGGAAATTACCGTTTTTGCTTGGATTTAGAACGTTGAGATATGAACTTTTGACCTGTGCCTTCAGCCAGGTGCAGAATGAGCTGTTACCATGGTAACAGCCAGAGAAGGCAGAGGGTGAAGGGTGAGCGTTATGTGACTTTGAAAATATTGAAAGGATAACCAACTGAAATGTTAATTTGAATATGAAATTGTGCGGGCACAAATATGATTGGTTGAAGAGACATATATGAGTGTGTATTGACAGAAAACCTATGCCATTATTCTTTGGTTGCAGTGATAGAAGTATTATTGAGAGCTCCGTCAAACGACTATCGTATTACAACTATCATTGTTCTACATCTGATAAAGCATTGGTAAAGGTGAGTGTATAACTGATTGTTTCATGATGTACCGTTAAATGTGGTTTGATCACTATATTTGATTTTTTGAGTTTGTGTGTGTGTAAGGAAGCACATTTTTGAGTTACATACAGCTTGAGATAATTTCAACTAATGTTCCATTTTATAATATCAATGTTTTGGAACATTGTATCTTTGTAATTATTACATAAAAATTACGATTAATTAATTTGATTAAGGATAGTGGAGTTCAGTCATGTTTTTAAGTTATGAGGTACTGTTAGGTCTATGAATTAAATGACACTTAGAGACTGATCTGCAACAAAATTAGGGGGGAGGGAAGGACGTAAAAAAATAATTTTTTGTAGGGGAACATGAACGTGTAATCAGTAGGTAGAGTAAAGGTGTAGGGGGTCAAATAATGGGTAAAAGAAGTGCAAGGCCAAATTAATATTGGAATAGTTCTTTATAGAGGTGTGAAACGCTCAGGTGCGGCTCTGTGTGTATCTGGGATGTGTGTTATTTTGGGTTTCCACAGCAGACTTGAGGGGGGGGGAGGGGTTGAAGTTCTGTAAAGTTAATGGAGGTTGTGCGCCGTTTCTTCACTTTCTTTTAAGTCTGAATTATAGTTTAGGATGTATTTGTGGTAAACTAAATAAAAAAAATATAAAATGTAATGAAATAGACAGAAATTAATAAACATTTGGGAGCGTTTAGACATAATTTGTAAAGTTGGTTACCGATTAAAAAAAAAGGAATTGGTAGAGCATTGATAATGCATGTAGAGAGAAAAATTGTTGATTAAATATAATATTGTTGAAAAAAAAGTGGTAAAGCTTTAGGTATTTTAAAATTTAAGTTTGATGAAAAAAATTACAGTATGGCTTAGAGCCGAGGGATGCAGTGGTGGGGGTGGGGTGAGAAGGAAAGGTGTCCCAGTATAATCAAATGAAAAATTGTGACCATGAGGTTGTACAGAGGTTCGTGGAGTATATGCTTTTAATAAATTGAAGTAGAAGACCAAATATATATAGAGGTTTCTGTGTACCACAATGTGAGAGACCATTTTTATCTGACTCTTGATTTCCATATCAGTTGCTTTGTGTTATCTTAGTGTGTGTATGTGTGTGTGTGTGTGTGCGTGCGTTCAGTCTGAGCTGAGGAAGTTTGTTCTGCAGGCAGAGACAGTTGTTACAGTGGAGATGAAAGGGTGATACGTACTGAAATAGGATATAGCGTGTGCTCTGTGGATGCGGGGGATCTGTGATTAATACACTGAGTGAACCATAACTGCGGCCAAGTTTTGATACAGTAATAAATAATTTTTTTGTCAGAGGTACGATTGATGCTATGGTTCACAACTCGTAAAGAAAGGCTTGAGTGACCGTCGCAGGCCAGCGGGTTAAAGTATGAGAAATTCAGGTTGACAAAAGAAAACATGATTTGAGTGCAGTTGAGATTACGTGAAACACATGAATACAGTTTTAGAATATATTATTTCAGTTGTAAATATGAGTTAAAAGAGGGAACGTATATTTTTCTAATTTTTATTCAATAATGCAGTGTTTTGATACGAAGATTTTTATTTAATACAAGTAAACATAATATAAAGAAAATAGTGGGAACAGTTAGTAGTTCAAAGAACACAAATGATGGAAATGTAGTATGAAGCAAAATGAATAACGTATAAAAAAAAATGAAAAAGCCTCGCAATGAAATATATTTAATTATATTGCATGCAAGAAGGTGTGCTTTGATTTTAAATTCTGTAATCATATATGAAAATATAATTGGTTAAATATCACTTCATTAACAGTTAATTTTCAATATACGAAGCAGTAATAAGCTTGTTGTATGGTATTGTCAAAGGAAATGAAAAACGCGCCAAAAGGTAGATTTTGACTTGAGGTGCATGTATGTTATCTGTAGGAACGTTCGAAAATCAGGACTCAGAATAACTATTGTTTTGATATAATTTTTTGAAAGGTTTCAGTACACAATGTGTGATACAGGTTGATAAGCAAGGGTAATATCAGGGTAATTATAAACTTTTCAATTGTGAATGAAAAATCTTTCAATAGCCATCAATTAAAAGCAGCACATGTGTGTGAGGCGGAAATAAGGAGTAGAAAGGGAGAATGGTGATAAACCATATACAATCATATAAAAAGTCATTGTAACTATAGACATTTGTGAAGGCACATTTAATGATATTTTACGCAGCCTTGGTACAACAACATTTTAAATCAGATAAGATAACATAAGGTAGTGATTTGTTGTAATTAGAGCATCATGAAATGTTTTGAATAAAATCGAGGAGGTGTGGAAAGAAAATTAAGTCCACATAATTAAAAAAATTCACACCAGCCGGAAATTGCAATGTCCAATGTTAGTAAAGTCAATAGGTCATCTTTTATATAACATATAAGAATAAAAAAAAATAAGTAAAATTAGGAAGGTTAAAAAAAAGTCAAGACGTCAATGGTTTGCAGAACAGCTATACTTCCATTGAATAGGCAAAGTAAGTGGCAACTGCTTCTAATAGAAAGTCATTGCTATCATCCGAAAACAAGTCAGCCATCCAATTTAAAAGAGGAAATGAACAAACATGGTCATTAATTAGTGGAGCCTCTAGTTGCATCAGAGGGCAAGTCGGTGAATTTTCAATGTAGCTGTGTGCCAAGAAATCTTGCGCCGCTGAGAATATATTCCAATGACCCAGAACTCCATGTATCGCTGCAAAGGCCATAATCCCTCCGTCGGAACAAAGCTGTTCATGATCAAGTAACGGATTCATGAGATGATTGTAATTCACTTCAGGAGACACCGAGTTGCAGAGACATAAGTCCAGGGCCCACATGAAATCACAGCTCAGGCAATGAAATACAGGTTGCACACAGGTGAAATAGGAAAATCGAAATGATAATCCATATGATGCACTCAACGTCGCGAGTGGTAGGATGCCATAGTATTCAAGCATCTTGTGGCGAAATAGTTCTAAGTGTTCCAGCTCGTTTCCAAAGGCGGGACGGACCTCCATTTTGTAATAACGAAAATAGGAATAGAAAGGTTGCAGCTGCT
Source organism: Lissotriton helveticus (assembly GCF_964261635.1). NCBI lineage: Eukaryota > Metazoa > Chordata > Amphibia > Caudata > Salamandridae > Lissotriton > Lissotriton helveticus. The sequence goes on along the minus strand of NC_136071.1, from coordinate 876,230,032 downwards.
GGTAATAGATGAGGATGTCCAGAAACATAGATCAGAGAGTATGGAGTGAGAGTAGCAGAATGTCTTTAAATAATTTGGTGGAAAAAAAGCACAAAACCATTGGTTAGTAGTTGTAAAAAAATTAGTGCAGCTGGGAAGTGGAGGAGCGTTAAAGATTATGAGAGTCACCTTAGAAAATTGTAAAGGAAGGTCACTATTTAATAAGATATGCAGTTTTCTACGAGTGTTAGCTAAGTGAATGAGATATGTTTGTGAACAGATGCTCGGGTAGCTTGATTTTGGGACAATAAGGCTGTTGTTCAAGTTTTGGGATGGAACTTTGAGTTCAAGGTCGTTTTTTGCGCCCAGATGCACACATGAAGGTTCTCATGCGTGGGTGGGTGAAGTTAATTTTTAGAGAGAAACATATGCAGAGTGACTACTTCAGACTAAAGCTTGTCGTTTAAAAAGTCAAACTAATTAACATTGCTTGAAAATAAATAGTTACTGTTGAGTGTTATGGTAAAATTAAGCATTATAGGGGGTACCTTTGAAAACACATGCAATATTACAGCGCTTTATGTTAAACAAGTTATGCAATTGGTAGTGCTTGGATGTGTACGATTATGTGCGACATTGATATTTTTGACAGTGTGGGCCTCATTTATGAAAATTTTGCACTATAGATGCGTTTCTTTTTCTCATGTTAAAAGTGACACACCGGTGGCGCAAGGGCTTCATAAATAAGGCTCTGTGGGGCAGATTTATGAAGGCCCTGCGCCGCCGGTGCGTCACTTTTTCCCATGTTAAAAGTGACGCACCGGCGGCGCAAGGCCTTCATAAATCTGCCCCTGTGTACTTATGACAAATGGAGAAATAACGTAATGAAATGATGTTAGGTGAGTGTAGTGTAATTACGGGACGAAAAACCTTTAAAGAGAATTACATTTAGTATGGAATAATTTTTAATTTTTTCCACAAACTAAGGTATAAAAATATAGTAACTGTGTTAGCGGAACAGTAAGTTGAAGTTTGATAAAGATTAATGAAATAAGTACATTTTGGGGAATTTAATATGTGCAGATAATAATCTTTGAGAAAAGGTAATAGTCTACAAACTTGAAAATAGAGGTACGGAATCCAATGCGCGCACCAAGTAACTTTTTATGGAGAAAAAAAAAGTTTCGTTCAAAATCAGGGTCTATACTGGACTACCTGATAAAACTTACTCGGTTACATAATCTGTACCTTCTGTCCTTTCCATGTTCTAACCCTTTGATCAGTACAATACATTCACTCGCAGTTACAAAATGGCGGCGAACACTTTCGGATTTCCACTGATTCTAATGTTGGCAGATGTTAAACAGTAAATGAGAATTTTATAAAGTGTATATTTTTGTAATTTAAAAAAATAGACAAAGTAAGTAAAGTTAAAGATCTGAAACGATCTTTAAGTGTCGTCTGCCTTTGCATCATTAAATTTTACTTATAAAGCATGTGAATCACAGTCTTGTAAATAGGGTTGCGCGATCGAGTGCGCGCACGACGTAACTTTTTACTGAAAAAAAAAATGTTGTTTTGGCGTTCAGGGTCTATAGTGCATTCCCTGAGAAAAAATAGTCGCTTAGATAATGTGTACTTTTTTCTCTTTCCATGTTTTCACCGTTTGTTCGGTAGAATATATGCAGTCGCATTAAGAAAATGGCGGCAACACTTCTTTATTTCTTCCGATTGGAATGTTGACAGACGTTGAGCAGCTAATTATAATAAATGCCATAAAAAACGGTTGCAATGCATGTATATTGTTAAAAAGTCAGCGATATTCATGCAATACCGGGCTAATGCTCCTAGCCATGTTATCTAGGTCCCATTGGATAAAATGACTTGATCAGTACAATATATTCACTCGCAGTTACAAAATGGCGGCGAACACTTTCGGATTTCCACTGATTCTAATGTTGACAGATGTTAAACAGCAAATGAGAATTTTTTAAACTGTACATTTTTGTAAATTTATAAATTAGGCAAAATAAGTAAAGTTAAAGATCTGAAACGATCTTTAAGTATCGTCTGTCTTTGCACCATTAAATTTTACTTATAAAGCATGTGAATCATAGACTTGTAAATAGGGCTGCGCGATCGAGTGCGCGCACCACGTAACTTTTTACTGAAAAAAAAAATGTTATTTTGGGGTTTAGGGTCTATAGTGCATTCCCTGAGAAAACATACTCGCTTAGATAATGTGTACTTTTTTCTCTTTCCATGTTCTCACCGTTTGTTCGGTAGAATATATGCAGTCGCATTAAGAAAATGGCGGCAACACTTCTTTATTTCTTCCGATTGGAATGTTGACAGACGTTGAGCAGCTAATTATAATAAATGCTATAAAAAACGGTTGCAATGCATGTATATTGTTAAAAAGTCAGCGATATTCATGCAATACCGAGCTAATGCTTTTAGCCATGTTATCTAGGTCCCATTGGATAAAATGACTTGATCAGTACAATACATTCACTCGCAGGTACAAAATGGCGGCGAACACTTTCGGATTTCCACTGATTCTAATGTTGACAGATGTTAAACAGCAAATGAGAATTTTTTAAACTGTATATTTTTGTAAATGTAAAAAATAGGCAAAATAAGTAAACTGAAAGATCTGAAACGATATTTAAGTGTCGTCTGCCTTTGCACCATTAAATTTTACTTATAAAGCATGTGAATCACAGTCTTGTAAATAGGGTTGCGCGATCGAGTGCGCGCACCACGTAACTTTTTACTAGAAAAAAAAATGTTGTTTTGGCGTTCAGGGTCTATAGTGCACTCCCTGAGAAAACGTACTCGCTTAGATAATGTGTACTTTTTTCTCTTTCCATGTTCTCACCGTTTGTTCGGTAGAATATATGCAGTTGCATTAAGAAAATGGCGGCAACACTTCTTTATTTCTTCCGATTGGAATGTTGACAGACGTTGAGCAGCTAATTATAAAAAATGCTAGAAAAAATGGCTGCAATGCATGCATATTGTTAAAAAGTCAGCGATATTCATGCAATACCGAGCTAATGCTCTTAGCCATGTTATCTAGGTCCCATTGGATAACATGACTAAAAACTGCTCAGGGCAGATGTTTGCTTTTGGAGATATTCATGCTTAGCGCAAATATCTGCAAACTTCGTAATAGGCGATAGTAATGTTAGCGCCTGTTTCCAGTTGCTATCATCTTGCCACGTTCACTTTAGGATATCATTAGCGATAATTATTACTGAGAAGCAAAGTGGCGCACAAGATGGTTGCTATCTGCTAATAGGTGTTGCAAACTGGTGTTAGCGACAGCTACGTAATAGGGAGATAATTTTATCTTCGCTTTGTTGGCTCTTGAAGGCAAAAAAGTGGAGATAAACTCCCTTGATAATATGCCCTATTTGGGGGAATTCAGAAAGTGTGAAGCGTTATTATGTTAAAAAATTCCCTGCACATAATGTATATGTATTTACATAATAAATATAGAAAGTAAGGTTGTGTTGTAGTGCTTATCAAAAATATTGCATGTAGTTTCTTGGTAATGTTTGTTAAATTATATTGTATATAGTGATTGATTTAAAAAAAATGTAGGGGGAAAAATTTGATAAAAAAAATGTGGTTCACAAAGATATCTTGGGCTTTATTTATGAAGGTGTTGCGCCGCCCGTGCGTTATTTTTAACATGGAAAACAGTGACGCACCGGTGGCGCAAAGATTACATAAATAAGGCTTCTTAAACATAGACGTTATGATATATATTGGATAGAAAATTAAGGAATGTATATGATAGGTATGATATTTGGTGAAATGGGTGTATGTTGTGAAATATATATGTGTGTATTATGTTAACTAAAATTCAGTTGTGTATTTTTTTTAGAGAGTGTTTGGTGCTGAAAAGCAATAACCTGACGTTGAATGTGACAGTATAGAAACAGAAAATCTTTTTTTACAGGTGAGTTGATAAAATTAAAATGATAAGTTATTTGTGAGAAGATTATCATAATATGCATGTTTTTAAAAAAAAAATTAACACTGCTTCTGTTATACATAACGGTTTTAATTTGTACTTTAAACATATCTAAACATGCTTGTAGTACATATGTATTTTGAAATACAATTTTATACTCAATTGTTACCATCTTTTGATTGGCCAGGTTCATGTGTTATTTTATATACAGTTTGGGTTTATCTATTCTTTGACTGTAAGAGTTTGCTGTTTACCTTGGTTAATTTTTGCTAAGTCATCATTAACTCTCAACTTTATGCTGTATCATTTGTGTACAGTAATGATTGAGTAATTATAGTGGTATATTATGATATGGCTGTTGGCGTGATGGACAATTCGGATGCATTTTTGTGACTGTACTATCTATTTGCATTCTATTATATGCATTTGCAGAAGTGTATTATGATGAGGTCAGTCGGACGCCATCGAGGGAGTAATGGTAGGGCCTGGGAGCGAGGGAGGGGGAGGTGTAGGGTACAGAGATCTAAAATATGATATATAGATAAATGTAGGAAAGTATATATTTTAATTAATAAAATAATTTTTCCAGTGTACACAGCATCGCAATTTGGAATGTAGTGCACACTGCAAAATGTATTTAAATAATTAAATTATGTATTTACTACATATTATCTATATCCTGGTTTTTAGGTCTCTCCAGCAAAGATCTTTCTCTCTTTGTCTCCCTGACGCACCATAATTGCCTCCACGAGTTGCGACTCATTGTGGTTTCATATGATTATGATGAAATGTTTTACATTAGATGAAATTTACATGACGAGTATGTTGTTAAAGGTAAAAGCAACTGCCTCTGTGGGAAGTAGCAATCGGTTTAGTGATTGTTTAATTGATATACTGTGAGTTATTCTTTCACTTTGCATACAGTTTGAATGACAGTTTATAGTGGTAAAGTTAAAATTAGAAAGCTAATTTCACAGTGAAATATATTTCTGTAGCACAATTGTAATTTACAAAATTAAATAGAAACCTGTTAATCTCTAGGATAAAAGTATCTGTTTCTTAATAAAATAAAGATGAAGGTATTATAATAATCAATGTAGTTAATGACTTTAAAAGTATGAAAGGGTATGTAGTGAAAAGGTTACTCAAGGTAATCATTGGTAAACTAATTATTAAAAAAATATAATCTAGTCTTTATATTTTTTTAAAAGGAGACAGAAGATAGAAAATTAATAAAAACATGGAAGATTTGAATGAAAATGAGAATATCAATTTTGAAATGGCACAAGAAATCCTAGAAGAAATACTTGAAGGAGTATTTGAGGATGAGATTTCATCTGAAAATGAGGACTTTTTGGACATCACATTTGACTGTGCATACTTAGAGATGGTGGAAGAAGAGAATGTGGAAGAGGAAAATAACAATGAAATATCAGATGAAATAATGCTAAATGTGATTCTAGAATATGAATTATTAAATGGATAAAATTATTTATGATTAAATAAAAAAAAAATTAAAAATATTATTGTTGTACTCTTAATAATTATTCTCTTTTTTAGGAATGACAGTAAAAGTTGTGCAAAGGTGGATAAAAGATTAAAGTTATAAAAATAAAAAGTATTAGCAACATCGACAATGCTTGAAAGTCAGAATAGTACTTATATGTCTCAAGAAAAATAAATAAAACAAAACATGTGTAAGGATAACATAGATATGGAGTGTCACAAATTTAGAAACAATATTCAATTTAGGATTTGCTACTCTGACCAGAGACTGTTTCTTTGTCTTTATTCAAGTTATAAAATCAAGTATTGCTTATAATTTGTATGGTATATGGAAGTAGGGGTCTATAATATTTTTTAACTTTTTTCAAAACAGGTTATCATTGACATCAGAAACATCAACCAGTATGCCGACGAGAAATGAGAAAAGAAAGCTGTATAAAAAGACATACCATTTGAAGAGAAAAGAGGGACAAGATTTACGTACACAACAAAGGACGGACAAAAACAAGAGTGCTCCTGGTAAGAGCAGTAAGGAATTGTTTTAAAAATTGTGTCAGAGAAAAAGTCAATTGGATAATATTGCTAAGGAAAAACAGTTTTCAGGATCTACAAGGAGAAATGGACAAAAAAAGAAAACTGTGTTGGAAAAGAGTGGTGAAGAAAATATGTACAGTAAAAGACGTACAAATCAATTTGCGGAAATAAGGAAACGTATGTTTGGTAAGAAAGTTGTTATGAATTTATTACAAAAGGAAAAAGTTTCTAAAAGGAAATCTGCTTTTTATAAGAAAAAAATATATATAGAGGACGTTGTGGATGATGCGTTCGAGACGAAAAAAAAATTGTTTATTTTAGTGCTGAAAAGAATAAATACACTAAATAAGGCAATTAGAGTTTTAAAAGCTAAGAGTAAATGGAAGAGACACATAAATAGAAGTAATTTTTATAAAATCTTTTCTGGTAAATGGATGCATACTTCAAACTCTGAGCCATTTTTTAATGAAGAGAGTTACTTTCAAAGTAACGAGTTGTTGCATGCAGTTGACACCAGTGGTCGAGCGTATGAAGTAAAGGATGGCTGTCCTATTGAGAAAGAGAAAATTGAGGTCAGAAATACAGAAGGGGAAATAGGTGGAGAAGTTTTACAGGGATCTGTTCATGCTCCTGTTTATAGTTGGAATTGTAGCAGTATTTGCAGTGTGCGACAGGATTCAATTGATTTCTTTCGCAATTTCTTACGTAAGTACACTAAGGAAAGTTTAAAGAAAAAAATTGTACTGTTGCAAGAATTAGATCGGTGCAGAGTGAGAGAAAAAATAGGTTTGCAAGGACATTCTTTGGCTTGTCTTTCAAAAAAAATATGCCAGAGTGTTTTTCACCATTTTAGGATGTTAGCAGTGCATCATACCAAAATGAGAAAATTAGTCAGAAATATGTATTATGCAAAAAGTCCAGCACTTAAATTGAAAGAGTTAAATAGTGCTCTTTTACATGGATGTGTATTAGATGTGAAGCATATTTGTGCAGAGATTGAGGTAAGTTATTTTGGTTGAGGTGAAGAGAATGTACAAACTGATGTAGTTATAGAAGGAAATGTGTTAGAAAATGTTGGACATTTTAATATTGAAGAATTTGAACAGGAAATAACAAAATTTAAGGTCATTGCAGGTGAAAAACCAAATTTCACTTGTGTGTGTTGTCGACGCATTCATTACAAAAGTCAAACTAGGTTAGTTGATTTATATTTAAAAAGTGAAGATGAAGATAATACTCAGTGGAGAGAGTTTGCAACTTATTTGCTGGTAGAAAACTATTTTGATTTGGGTTTTGAAAAACGTATTTGTAAATATTGTTATAATAAATTAAATGAAAATAAAATGCCTGCTAGAGGTGTTCATAATAATCTTGAGTTGATAAATATTCCATCGGAACTGAAGGATTTAAATACTTATGAGACTATTTTGATTCAATGTGTACATCCTTTTCAGGCTATTGTTCGTATGGAGCCTAAGACTGGGAAATTAAATCCTACAGATTTACAAAGAGGATTAAAGGGTAGAGTTGTATATTTGCCACTTGATTTAAAGAAAAATATAGAGACAATTGGTATTGAGAATGTAAAAGAGGATCCTCTTGTTATTCTAGTTAATGGTGTACCTACAAAGAGTAAGAAAATCTGGCAAGATTTAGTGGATGTTAGGAAAGTGAAGAAGGCAACGTTGTATTTAGTTAAAAACAATAAATACTATAAAAATATGTATGTAGAACCAGAAGATGTAAGTGATGAAGAGAATAATGATTTCTCTACTGGACAAATTGAAAAAGTCGACATGTCCAGAAGTGAAGAAATTTATGAACATTACAGTGTTCATCCACTGCATTCCAAAGAAGCATTGGGGAATGCAATTGAGTTATTTCAGATGAAAAAAGCAGAAGGAAGTCCTATTAGTGTGTGGGAAAAAAGTTTGGAAGGTCGTTGTTTCCCACACTTATTCCCAACAGGTGAAGGTGCGCGATATGATGATCGTGCTATGCAGATTCCTGCATCTGAGTACCGGACAACAAGGTTATATGCAGAAGATCCCAGATTTCGTCAATGTATTCCATATTTGTTTCATCTTCTCTTTGAGAGTGACTTATCTGGTCTTTCTTATGCAGTAAACCATGTCTTAAAAAGTGGAGTGCATCTACATAATGTTTCAGCTAAGGATTTCATGGATAAAGTGCATCAGAAACATAGTGTTTTGGATGCTCATCTAATTAACTTAATGGCATGTCAGCGTGGTACTAATGAATATTGGTACCGTCGTCATGGAGATTTAAAATGCATGCTACGAAACTTGGGAGCACCAACATGGTTTGTAACTCTAAGCTGTGCAGAGTACGCCTGGGAAGATTTACTTGAATATCTTCGAGAGGTGAATGTAAATATTGAAAATATAAACTACAAGACACCAGGAGAATTGTGTTAGTTGGATCCAGTTAATGTTTGCCGATATTTTAATCATCGATTTGAAGCAATGATGTTGTTTCTTACAAACAAGAAGAATCCACCGCTTGGTGAAGTTTTGGATTTCTTCTGGAGAAAAGAGTATCAAGCTAGAGGTGCTCCACATATTCATATGTTACTATGGATCAAGGATGCTCCCAAATTTGGAAAAGACTCAGATGAAACTGTACTGTCTTTTATTGAGGAATATGCCACTTGTGACATACCTAACAGTACAAGTGATAAAGACTTAAGAGGAAAAGTGTTACGGTTTCAAAGACATCGTTGTGGAAAGTATTGTCTGCGCAAATTCAAAACAAAGGATAAGTTCTATACAAAATGTCGTTTTGGATTTGCACAACCAGTACTTTCAAAAGGAAGAGTGAATAATTTGATGTCATCTTTGCAACATAACATCACTAGAAGATCACTCAAAAATACTTATAATTTAAAGAAGAGGAGAAGAGTCCAAATATATAAATGACTACAACCCTGTCATTTTGTCCATGTGGAATGCCAACATGGATATACAATATGTTGCGGACAACTCTATTGCTGTGGCTCGATATGTAACGCCTTACATCACAAAATCTGAAAAGACGGAATTGAAGGAGATGTGGGAAGATATATCTCATGAAAAGAGCCTAAGCAAGAAATTGTATACATACAGTTTAAAGATGTTATCACATCGAGAAATTGGAGCATATGAATGCTGTGATCGATTGTCATCAGCAAGTCTTTATGCGAAATCTCGAAGTATCCTGTGGGTGAGTTTAGGTCTAGCAGGAACACGAAACCGTGTATTGAAAACTGTGCAAGAAATTGAATATTTAGCACAGAAAGAACCCAATAGTACAGACATTTTGAAAACAAATATGTTGGATACATACTATCCAAATAGAAGTACTCTGCTAGAAAATATTTGTCTGTATGAAGTTCTTGAAAAATACACATTTAAAAGGAATATTAGAGAAAATGTTGAAAAAGGTATCTACGCTGTAATTGGACAAGAAGGATGTCTGGTGAAACAAACAAAAGGACATTTGATTAATCACCGAAAACTGAGTTGCGAAAATCCAGACAAAAGAGAATTTTACTATTTAGCTCTTTTGCAACTCTTTAAACCATGGCGTACCGAAGAGGAACTACTTGGAGAGTTTATAAGTTATGAAGATTCTTTTAATGCATCTAAAAGTAGTATAGAATGTCCTACTTTTAGTAATTATCTGAAAATGTTGAACAACGAAATAGAGCAAGAAGCAACAATTGCAGCGGAGATGGCTAGAGAAAGTTCACAAGAAACACAAAGTTCAGCATCGTTGAGTCAGGATCCACTGGGAGAACCAATTATCCGAAATGAAGCAGCCACTGCCATGGATGAAGTGGAAAGAGCAATGGAGCAAGCTCAAGAGGATGTAATAAACTTAGAAGATTTGGAGAAGGAATTTAATCTTGAGCAAAGACAAATATATGTGGAAGTGACAGAGCACATTGAGCATGGTTTTCGTCATGAGAAAAAAGAATGCTCATGTATGTCATGTCAACCTATTCGACTATATGTAAGTGGAGAAGCTGGTACAGGGAAAAGTTTTCTTATAAAAGGAATTACTGCATATCTACAGCAAAAAACTCAGTCATCATTATCTTGTGTGGTGACAGCTCCAACAGGATTGGCAGCACATAATATTAAAGGTATTACTTTACATCGTTTATTGATGCTGCCAGTTGAACATGAAAACAAATTACAATATCACAAGCTATCTGGAGATGCTTGTTATGAAGTTTCAAGGGTTCTTAAAGAAATGAAACTTCTTATTATTGATGAGGTAAGCATGGTATCTAATTTAATGCTTGCTTTTGTACATTTAAGAATGCAGCAGATACTTAAAACTGACTATGATGTTTTATTTGGAGGGAAACATGTTATAGTTTTTGGAGACCTACTGCAACTAACTCCTGTAAAAGGACAATCTGTATTTGAAACTGTGACACATGAAGACACCAGAAAGTGCCTTGGCAGTATTGGAAATGTAAATATATGGTCACATTTCAAATATACTGAACTGATTCAAAATATGTGACAAGCAAAGGATACTAAATATGGAGATATTCTTCAAGATATAAGGATTGGAAGACTAACTGAAGATGCAAAAGAAACTCTACAAACTCGATTAATATGTAAGTTGTTTCCCAATGAAGAAAATGTACCAGAAAAAATATATAGTAAAGAGGTAAAAGATAAGTCAGTTATATGCTTGATGCCAACTCTAAAAGAATGCTCAGTTTTCAATGAGAAAATGTTGAAGTTGGAAAATCAAGAAATTAAGAAACTGGAAGCAAAAGATAAAATAGAGTATGAAGGAAGTACTATTGTTTTGTCTGATAATTTAAAGTTAAAATTGGATAGTCTACAGACATCTATATCTAAAACTGCTGGTTTAGAGAAGAATCTGTATGTATGTTTAAATTGTCAGATTATTTTACGGAGAAATTTACTTGTAGAAAGAGGTCTGGTGAATGGAGCAATGGGTAATGTTGTTAGTTTTGTAAATTACCCAAATAGAGATGAGATTGAATTTTTACGAATAAAATTTGATGAAATTGAGGAAGTTCAACTAATCAGTCGCTGCTCAAGTCGTTTTTTACTTGTAAAAGACTTGTATGTCCGTCGGAAACAATTTCCAGTTTGTTTGGCATATGCAGTGACTATTCACAAATCGCAAGGTTTAAGTGTAGATTGTGCTTTGGTAAATATTGGACATAGTGTATTCAAAGAGGGTATGGGATATGTTGCTTTATCACGAGTTAGAACTTTATCTGGGCTTTATCTAATTAATTTTGATGAGACAAAGATCAGTGCAGATTTAAAATGTGTACAGGAGTATAATAGGTTAAGAAGAGAATATGCTCCACATTTACCTCAATATCCTTTAATTAAAAAGCGTATAGTTGGTCAGAAAAGGAGAAATGAGAAACAATGTAGTGAAGTTTTAGAGAAAAGAAGAAAAAAAGATGAGACTGCCATTGATAAGAGTAAGAAAAACATAAGTTCTACAGAGATTGTTGGATTTAAATTTGAAAATAGGTCTGGTGTCAACTGTTATGCAAATGTAGTGGTTAATGTGTTTTTTTTTCTAAAAAGGTTACAGGAACAGATTAGAGAAAATCAGGAGCAGACATTTTGTTGTTCTTTAAATTCTGTGTTTGAAAAATGTACTAGTGGTAATAGTGAAGTAGCAAGTGTTTCAGAAGTAAGGAATGTTTTAGACATATGTTCAGAACTAAATCAATTTTCTCAGAATATTCAGCAAGATTGTCAGGAATTCATTATGTATATGCTTACAGTTTTGGAAGAAGAAGGTGTAGGTATTGATAGTCTATTCGGCCTTTCTTATAAATGGGAACATATTTGTGATAATTGCTCATTTACAAGTAGTGCTGACATACACACAGAAAGATTTATATATTTAACATTACCAGATTGTAAAACAGTGTCCTTTAATAAACTAGTTAAAGATGCATATCAGAACATGGTCTGTTCTCAATGTAATTCAGAAATGTTATCTACGTTATTTATTCATAGATATGGACAATATCTTATTTTAATGCTTCAACGATGCAGAGCTGACGGAACTAAATTGTCAACTTTAATTCAAAATTTTGTGGCTTCTCAAATATCTATTCCTAGAAGAACATTTGTAACTGTAGCAATTATTTTTCATGAAGGGGCATCTATATCATCAGGACATTACATAGCTTATTTGAAGAGTGCAACTGGTTGGACGCTGTGCAATGATAGTCAATTAAGTTTTAAGAAACGTTTGCCTTCTGAGTTAAGAAATTCTTGTCTGGTATTTTTGCAACCAAAATTTCAGTGAAATTAGTTGGACGACTCAGAGTAATACTGTAAAGATATGAAAATGTGTCCTTTAGAAATATGATGTGATTAAGGGTGTTCAAATATGGAAATGAAACTATTATGTGACAAAGTGATAGCATCAGGTAAGGTTTCATTAATGTTTCTGGAAGACGAGACGTTGGAATTAACTTATACTATTTTGCAATACGGAAAACAATGACATATGGAAATGTTGACTTAAGATAAATGTTTTTAGAGTATACTTACTTGGAAGTTTGTGGAGATGTACTCAAAAAAAATGATTTAACTCATACCATTTGGCCTTGCGGAAATGTATGAGATATATTAATGTGGAATACAGATAAATGTTTCTAGAACATACTTACTCGCGAGTTTGTTGAGAGGTACTAAAAAAAAAAGGACTTATCTGATAGTATTTGGACATGTGGAAAATAATGAGTAATCAAAATGTTGACTTCAGATAAATGTTTTAAGAACATAGATGCACGGTTATTTGTGGAGTGGTATTTTAAAGTAACTGCTATACTTTAGTTAGTTTATAATTGTGAAATATGTGGTGTACTTACTCAAGAAATTGCGAATTAGAGAAAAACATTTAAGACATGTTTTTTTCTAGGTATTTATAGTATGTATAGAGATCTTTTATGGGTTTTTTAAATACAATCATTTTGATTGTGGTTTTTTTTCCCCGCTGTTACATGATGATTACTATGGAAATCACTGTTTATAGTGAAAATCAATTTATCTGAAGACAGCAAAAAAATACCAGTAAATATGTTATTTAAGATATTTTGTTACATTTGATTTAGAAGTATGTATTATAACAGATTTCTTTATTGTCTTCCACAGAAATTAAATTTTTAAGGTAAGCACAACTAATCATATCTGAAAGTTTTGGGTATCTATCTCTTACTCTAATTTTCTTCATCCTCTTCCTTTGATAATGGTGTTTAGATATGGTTATTTTCTTTAACTCATGCTTTTACTTTTACATCTTTTTTGTTAGCATTCTATTCAGTCTTTCTATGTCTTCAATTTCTAACTTACGTTGCTTTACAGAGAGTCACCTTCATTGATCTTTTATTGGTTTTCTTTCCTGAATCTTAATTTGTTTCTCTTACTATATCTTACAATTTTTCCCTTACTCTGCTATCTTTATTTATGAATAATTTCCAATCTAAAATCTATAGTTTAGTTTTCTCACCCTACTTTATTTTTGTTTATATGTCTCTGTTATACTACATGTTTGTTTGTATTTTATTCATCTTCTGTTACTCTACCTTTTGACTCTTTTTCTCTTAGTGTTGATTCTTTATTTTATCTTTCTCTTTAAGATATTTAGGTACTCTTACTCTGTTTATTTCAGAGATTGTTTGGTTTGTGTATTATCACTAATCATACTCTCATTTTGGCTATCAGTTTACTTTGCTTCAGACTGTGATTCTTTGAGTGCTTTTATTTCTTTCAAAATATTCTGTCTCGGTCTCTTTCTGTCCTTCTGTTTTTTGTTTTTTCACTTTTTGGTTAAATCAATTCTACTTAGCTTTGTTTAATGAAATAACACTATAACCATATTTTTACTTTTCTTTCACAGATACCATGTTTTTCAAATATTTAAAAATTTTCATTTATTACTATTTCTTAGGTAAGTATAAATAATAAAAATTCTTTTTAAACCCTGTGTTATTTCTTTGAGTATCCTGGTCATACTAGTGTTGTGTTTTATGTAAGCATTTCCATGGAGGATCAGCTGCACAGTTACAAGGAGTGTCTAAACAAATTACTGTAAGAAATGAGCAACATTTCAGTCACTCAGTTTACTAATGTTGATGTGTAAAAAAATTGCTGGTAAATGTAATGTATTACAGAACTTTTCAGGAAATTATCAAGGGAGTTTTATTCTGTATTTTTAATTTTAAAAGGCAAGATAGTGCAAATAAAATTGTCTCAGTAGTATGTAGCTGATGCTAACACCAGTTAGTGACAATTAATTATAGATAATAACTATATTGGGATTTGCTTTGTTTGTCTGTGAAATTTAATATAATTGACATATAAAGATAACATTGCAAAATGTGAATGTAAGTGTTGTTGTTTTCATGGCTTTACGTAGGGTCGGATTGGGATTTCATATCTTCCCGGGCAGTGACAAAAAAAGTGAGCTAAATTCATGAGACGTGGTCCATATTTAATGGGTGTGGTCCACATTCAAGGGGCGTGCCCTTTTATGAAACACCATTTGCATATACAAGGCATGAAAGTTGAGGAAACTGTTGTTCCATAGGACACAAGACCAAGGTGACAATGGTAACATGGTGAGCAACTAAAACAAATAGCAAGGCCCTTTACTGTCACAAAATTATTTCAGCCCTTTAACACAGAAGCATTTGAAAAGCAAAGAAGCCGGCGCTATTACTAACCGACTTAGGGGCATATTACCAAGCAATAGCGATAATTATCGCTATTGCTTGGTTAGAGACAAAGATTTACCGCTGAGCTGCGGCGATTTTTATGGCAGATAAACCTTGGTATTACCAAGGTTTATCGCAAATGCGATAAAAAACTGCCGCAATGCATGAATATCGCTGAAAAGTCAGCGATATTCATGCATTACCGAGCTAATGCTCTTAGCCATGTTATCCACCTCCCATTGGATAACATGGCTAAGAACTGCTCAGGGCAGGTGTTAGCTTTTGGAGATATTCGCGCTTAGCGCAAATATCTCCAAAAGTTGGTAATAGGAGATAGCAATGTTAGCAACTGTTTCCAGTCGCTAACATCTTGGCACGCCCACTTTGCATGTCATTAGTGATAAATATCACTGACATGCAAACTGGGGCCCAAGATGGTCGCCATCTCCTACTAGCTGTCGCTAACTGGTGTTAGCGACAGCTAGGTAATAGGGAGATAATTTTATCTCCGCTTTCCTGGCTTTTAAAGCCAAAAAAGCGGAGATAAACTCCCTTGATAATATGCCCCTTAGTCCTTCCCAGGCCTTCAGCTTAGAGGTACTTGAAGAGAGGTAAGGCTCCTGCAATTAGTTAATTAATTAGGCCTCCAGGGCTCGGCAAAATATCCTGGCAGGGGAGCAGAAAACATAGTCAGGTAGGCAGGGGAAAGTTGAGGTGTAGCTGGTGCATGGGAAGTGCCCTCCCAGTGTGTTGTGGCAGATTGAGTGTTTACCATTTAATGTAGTATTATCTATGTACTTGTGGATAGTACTCTTTTGTTACTAGTACACTTCACTTTTTGTTGGCATCACAGTGTATGCAACCTCTCATTTTTGTTTGTTTTAGAAACTTGCTGCATGGGCCGCTTGAGCCCCAGGAGGGCCGAGGTGAAAATGTCTGAAAGGTCTCAGAAACAACTGCCCCCCAGGGAGGTTGATTCTTGGTAACAATGAGCTCTCCCCAGCCCAGCATCAGTTTCATTGTTTGGTAGGGCAGGGGTGTTCGGTCGCACAGGGAGGCTGGTTTCATTTTCGCAGTCTGTCTCTGTGTACTCTGTGGGTCGGCTTTTTATTTTCTCCCCTTTTCAAGTGTACTCTAAGTGGACTGGGGCAGGGGACAAAAAAACGGCCTACAGAGGGTCACGAGGCACTGGCCTTTCGGCCCATGTCCGCATGCCCACTTTGGTAATCCGCCCTTGACTTTCAGCACTGTTTTTTAAAAGTAAGGAGTTTTTTTAAAGAAGGTGTTGGATGTTATTCTGTATGCAGATGAAAGCACCTAAACTAGAAATATGTGTGTAGTATAGTGTGGTGCGCGACTGGAGGTATGTTGTATGTCTTATTGCATGTAGATATGTAGTTTAACAAATACTTTCATACAAAGAAGAAGCAAAGACTATTGCCTTTCAGAATAGGTGCTAGTACCTTTAAGTTGAAAAGCAGTAACCATGGAATTGTTGAATATGTTAATTAAAATATTGCTGTGTAAAATTTATGAGACAATGAAAGAACGTTAATCTGATTTAATAATTTTCATTCATAGACTTTTTAACAGAAACTGTTTCATAATAAGCCTTGATGGTGTTTTTACTTTTTTATCTAAAACAATGTCTTCTGTTCATTGAGGTAGGAAGCTTTTTTTAGGATTCCAATGCGTGGGAGGGGTGCTCCTGCTGCAGTAAAATTCAAGGCCATTTTAGCATGGACTGTCAGCGTTATCATAGGGGAGGAGCGCGCAGCTCTCTGAGATGGATATAGTTACACATAAAAGGGTAGTGACGTCTGTGGAATTTACAGACGGTTAGGCAACCTTGAGTGTGCCGTGCCCTTGGCACCTTATTACGCGGAGTAGGGAGCCGCGGTGTACAGTTTGGGAATCATTAGTTTTAGAATTAAACTTTGATAATTGTATCACTCCTAAGCGTTAAAAGTCGCTGCTGGTCTACGAATAATTATTGGAAGTAAGCTGAGATAGTGATAATTTTTGTTAGTAGTATACGGTAAGTAGATTTCTAAAGGAAAAAAAAATGGGACATTAAATGAAAATTGAAGGAGCATTATGCTTTCACTTCTAATGATGAGAGTGCATGTTAGCAGAGAATTACAAAACAGGCAGTCTGAACATAATTTAAATAAATATGTAATACTATCCCTGTGACAGTTAACATTACCGCGTGAAAACAAGTGTTCTTTTTATATGCACTAATGTGTGCTATGTAAATATGAGAGGGGGTTGATTTAGTTTCATTTTCACACCTCCACGTTAACACTGCCAAATGCTTCATCAATGTTGCCCGTGGCACTCGTACGATAAATAAGTTTATTTAAACTGTTTTTGTAACAGGAGCCGTGTACGAGATAGTATTTTTGCCTTTTAACAGGATTTGCAAGTAGTTTAACATACGTCTACTATGCATGTCATTAACTGTCTGTGCGCAACACATGTAAAGTGGTTTTATCGCAGGCGGTGTTATGACTTTCTCGTAATGTTAGATATAAACGCATATAACATACGTTTCAATTTGAATTTTGAAAAACATAGGGCCATATTACAATGGACAATGAATGCATTTTCATCGACAGGAAATTGGCGATAAAGCGGCGATAATGGGTTTCATAATATGCCCTATGGAAATCCTATCGAAGCCCATTTAAGATGGGAAAACATGTAATATGGGCTACACTAGGAATTTCATACAGCATATTATCAAGTCCATTATCGCCGCTTTATCGGCAGTTTCCAGTCGATAGAAGCGGCGATATTGTATCGTCCATCCTTGATAATATGGCTCATATTATGAAGGCAATTATCGACGCATTTTAAACTGCGTTATGCCGATAAAAGTGAAGTGAAATTATCACGTCTTCATAATATGTCCCAAATATTGCCGCATTTTTTAATTATTGTTCCTAAAATGCGGCAATAAATAAACTTATGATTAGAGCTTTTTTTGGTGCAATGAGGTAGTTCTGAAAAGAACTGTTTTTTTTTTTAAACGTTTTTCGTCCTTTAAAATTTGTGAAATAGGAATCCAATTTGTGAAATGTAAAACAGGAACATTTTGGGTTGATAAAAAATTTGATGCATTCCAACCTTTTATGCTCATTAAATCTTCTTTGAATAAGAATGAGGCTCTGCTCTCCGTACACAATCAATCCGTTGCACTTGTTGCATTTTATATGCACTTCCGTTAAAAAGGGTTTCAACTCCATATGTTCAAGTGATGGAGATATAGGTCGTCCGGTCGATGAAGTACTCGCCAAAGATGGTGGTAGTTCTGTGGCTAGAGCTCTTGTCGCTGCCTGTGCATATTGCACAGGGTGGACTTGGCTCATATGTCTCTTCATCGTATGAATTGAAAAACATTATTTTTTGGATGGATTTCCTCTGGAAAGTACTGAGCCACAAATTGTGCACGTTACTTTCGGAGCATTTACTTTTTTTTGACCTTGTGGAAAGGTAAAAAATTGCCAAATAAAAGATTCCTTTTTTTTTCTTAAAGGAGGATAAAGATTTTCTTCGGACTCCGAAGAAGAATTGCGTGCAGTCGCCATTTCTGGATAGTGTCCGGAAAGATGAAAAAGGTTGTTTTCGCTTCAGCGCAAAATAGATAGTGAGGGAAGTTGGTGGTTTCTGCAAAAATTGCGGAATAGAAACTACTATGAACCAATAGGAAGTGTTCTTTTCAAGTCACATGATTTGACATGCGCGTATTAGAACGTGTACCCGGTGACGGAATCCGGACACGTTCATGACTTAGAAGTATCAGTCAAATTTAATGAAGTTTTAAAATGTGAAAATGAGGAAAGATATATATTGTCAAATATTAAATACCTTCATATGGGGGTCACTAGAACAATGCCGATAAAATTTCAAACCTTTTTTTTTGTTTCAAGAGTGCGCGCACGCTGTCGCGCACCCCGGTACGTTTTACTACATGTGACAAATCTGAAAACGGTAAAATAAAGTTAAGGTGAAGACTTTGTAAAGCTTTTGAGATTTGCATGGAGTTCTGAAGCAATTCTGACAGTGAAGAAAAGTTTATAATGCTATGAAACTATTTTTTGATAATCTAAAATATAAATCTAGAATATATTAAAAAATATTTTATATTTCCCAAAATATTATAACCTAAGTAATATAATGAAATAATATATTTTATAAACAGCTTATAGTTAAGAAGTAGCCTTTACAAAACCTATGAAATTCACTGAAAAAACCATAGGTTTTACACACAATATAGTTAGGAATTAGCATTTAAAAAACCTAAGGAATTCACTGAAAAAACCATAGGTTTTACACACGTTATAGTTAGGAAGTAGCATTTAAAAAACCTATGAAATTCACTGAAAAAACCTTAGGTTTTATACCAGTTATAGTTAGCTGAAAGTTTTACTCACATAAAACCATTGAAATTCCCACGTTATAGTTAGTTGGACTCACTATAACTTGCGCGTGCAATGCACTGCTGATGACGTCACATATTACATCACTCATGACATGGTCAGTGACATCACTCATGACATCACTGATGACACCATCCTGACTGACCGCTACAAAGCAGGGCAGGACCCTAGCAAGACTGTGTACATCATTTTAATTGTTATGGTGAACGAAGCGCACCCACTTGGGTTTAAGATATGCCTACAACACCCAGAAGTCAAAGCGACACTGTATACTGAAGCAGGTGTTAAAAATTAGCGAGATCAACAGCGCTGTTCACAAATCCCGAAGCCACTGATGAAAGGACTTCCCTGAAACGCGTCTGGCTTAAGGAACATTGGGATGTCGTGTCTTCGCCAAGGAGCTTGCTGGCAAGCGGACAATCATTAAAATGGGATTGAAATCGACACTTGTGTGGCCTCACCTCAATTTGGGCGCCTGCAGCGTTGTATGTTGTAACGGCCGGTCCCGGTCGTTGGGAGGGGCCCGCTGCGAGATAGCAGATCCTGAGTGCTCACTGTGGCACTGGATTGGAACAAGTGGAAGTCACCACCAGAGCAGGTTGGTGTGTACTTTATCCCGACTGACCGCTACAAAGCAGGGCAGGACCCTAGCAAGACTGTGTACATCATTTTAATTGTTATGGTGAACGAAGCGCACCCACTTGGGTTTAAGATATGCCTACAACACCCAGAAGTCAAAGCGACACTGTATACTGAAGCAGGTGTTAAAAATTAGCGAGATCAACAGCGCTGTTCACAAATCCTGAAGCAACTGATGAAAGGACTTCCCTGAAACGCGTCTGGCTTAAGGAACATTGGGATGTCGTGTCTTCGCCAAGGAGCTTGCTGGCAAGCGGACAATCATTAAAATGGGATTGAAATCGACACTTGTGTGGCCTCACCTCAATTTGGGCGCCTGCAGCGTTGTATGTTGTAACGGCCGGTCCCAGTCGTTGGGAGGGGCCCGCTGCGAGATAGCAGATCCTGAGTGCTCACTGTGGCGCTGGATTGGAACAAGTGGAAGTCACCACCAGAGCAGGTTGGTGTGTACTTTATCCCGACTGACCGCTACAAAGCAGGGCAGGACCCTAGCAAGACTGTGTACATCATTTTAATTGTTATGGTGAACGAAGCGCACCCACTTGGGTTTAAGATATGCCTACAACACCCAGAAGTCAAAGCGACACTGTATACTGAAGCAGGTGTTACAAATTAGCGAGATCAACAGCGCTGTTCACAAATCCCGAAGCCACTGATGAAAGGACTTCCCTGAAACGCGTCTGGCTTAAGGAACATTGGGATGTCGTGTCTTCGCCAAGGAGCTTGCTGGCAAGCGGACAATCATTAAAATGGGATTGAAATCGACACTTGTGTGGCCTCACCTCAATTTGGGCGCCTGCAGCGTTGTATGTTCTAACGGCCGGTCCCGGTCGTTGGGAGGGGCCCGCTGCGAGATAGCAGATCCTGAGTGCTCACTGTGGCGCTGGATTGGAACAAGTGGAAGTCACCACCAGAGCAGGTTGGTGTGTACTTTATCCCGACTGACCGCTACAAAGCAGGGCAGGACCCTAGCAAGACTGTGTACATCATTTTAATTGTTATGGTGAACGAAGCGCACCCACTTGGGTTTAAGATATGCCTACAACACCCAGAAGTCAAAGCGACACTGTATACTGAAGCAGGTGTTAAAAATTAGCGAGATCAACAGCGCTGTTCACAAATCCCGAAGCCACTGATGAAAGGACTTCCCTGAAACGCGTCTGGCTTAAGGAACATTGGGATGTCGTGTCTTCGCCAAGGAGCTTGCTGGCAAGCGGACAATCATTAAAATGGGATTGAAATCGACACTTGTGTGGCCTCACCTCAATTTGGGCGCCTGCAGCGTTGTATGTTGTAACGGCCGGTCCCGGTCGTTGGGAGGGGCCCGCTGCGAGATAGCAGATCCTGAGTGCTCACTGTGGCGCTGGATTGGAACAAGTGGAAGTCACCACCAGAGCAGGTTGGTGTGTACTTTATCCCGACTGACCGCTACAAAGCAGGGCAGGACCCTAGCAAGACTGTGTACATCATTTTAATTGTTATGGTGAACGAAGCGCACCCACTTGGGTTTAAGATATGCCTACAACACCCAGAAGTCAAAGCGACACTGTATACTGAAGCAGGTGTTAAAAATTAGCGAAATCAACAGCGCTGTTCACAAATCCCGAAGCCACTGATGAAAGGACTTCCCTGAAACGCGTCTGGCTTAAGGAACATTGGGATGTCGTGTCTTCGCCAAGGAGCTTGCTGGCAAGCGGACAATCATTAAAATGGGATTGAAATCGACACTTGTGTGGCCTCACCTCAATTTGGGCGCCTGCAGCGTTGTATATATATATATATATA
Organism: Lissotriton helveticus; assembly: GCF_964261635.1. Lineage (NCBI taxonomy): Eukaryota > Metazoa > Chordata > Amphibia > Caudata > Salamandridae > Lissotriton > Lissotriton helveticus. Next base: position 876,208,413 of record NC_136071.1, on the reverse strand, counting down.
TATATATATATATATATATATATATATATATATAAATATATAACCTACTGGCGGTCGCCAGTAGGTAGTTATAGTTAGGATCGTTTTCCATAGGAAATCCTCAACATTCTATTGGGAATAACTTTGGCGCCGAATGAGGGATCTGCCTGTAATTTTCCTTAACGTTGCCTCGCTGCGCTCCGCTCCTTCCCTGAAAGTTTCGGGGGGATCCGTCAAGCAGGGGGCTGAGATAAAAGGGGGTCCCAAAACGTGTTTTCCCCATGTTAATTTCCATAGGGCGGTTGGGCTCACTTTTAGCCCGAACGGCTGAATGGATTTCCACCAAACTTGGCAACATTGTAGGGACTGGTACCCCGATGTGCCTTTGCTATGTCTCAAGATATATGCTCCAGTGGTTTTTACGAAAATTAACTTTGAAAAAATATATATTGGGCTACATTGGGCTATATATATATGTTAGAGCCCAAATGTAGCCCAATGTAGCCCAATGTAGCCCAATGTAGCCCAATGTAGCCCAATGATGGCCACCAGAGACAAAAAAAAACAAATGTAGCCCAAATATCAGCCAGATGTAGCCCAACTATAGCCCAATGACACAATGTCCCAGAGTGTTCTAAAGAACAACTAGAGCGCTAACAGTCTTACTTATGACAAAAGTATGGCACACCTGAAGTCATCTTGATTGGAATAAAGTGTTAACACTTAATACATTTAATTTGAAAAGGAACAAAATGAGGGGTTTCATTTTGCCATAGAAATGTTATATATATATATATATATATATATATATATATATATATATATATATATATATATATATATATATATATATATATATATATATTCACTGAAAAAACCATAGGTTATAGACCATATATAGTTAGGAATTAGCATTTACAAAACCTTGAAAATTGACTGAAAAAACCATAGGTTATACACCATATATAGTTAGGAATTAGCATTTAAAAAACCTTATTTTACTCACACAAAACCATTGAAATTCCATATATAGTTAGTTGTACTAACTATATATCGCGCACCCGCAATCCACTGTTGATCATGTCACATATTACATCATTCATGACATGATCAGTGACATCACTGATGACATCACTGATGACATCTCAAATGACATCACTGATGACATCACTGATGACATCTCAAATGACATCACTGATGACAACATCCAGTGACTGTATTTTTCTGTAAAGTTAAAATATGTCTTACATATTTAAGAATGAGTGGATGTATAAGTGTCTGGATGAAGGATTTAGTAGGTGCATGACTGACTGTATGAATGAGTGATTAAATGTGTCTCACTGAGTGCATGGGTTAGTGACTAAACTGTCTTAATTTGTGCATCATTATGTCTGTTGTTCTGAAAACTGCTGCATGTGTTGTTCAGTAGCTATATGAGTAACTATATGGGTTATTGATTGGTTGCCCAAGTATTTGTATGGGAGACTGAGTGTGTGTGCGGGTGGCTGGGAGGTGTATGACTCTGTGCATAGATGTGTGAGCAGTTGATTCACTAGATGTATGGGTTCAAAAGTGCATGTGGAAACAGCTGTATGGGCGGTTGACTGTGTGCATCAGTGTATTGGTGAGTGAATGGATATCTCAGTGCTACATGTCAAAGTAAGTACATATGTAAAACACAGTACATGTGAGAGTTGACATATATAAATAACTGTGCAAAAGAGCCAGTGAATGTGTGAGTGGCTGTATGGATCATTGTGAACTTGTATCAGGGATTGTATAAGAGAGTAAATATGTGTTAGTATATGTTTGAATAAGTAAGGTGTGTATAACTGTATAGTTGAGGAAATGGAGGTGTGATTGATTCTTTGCATGACTGACTAGGTGTGTGAGTAACTCCATGGATGAGTGACAGTCTGTGAGTGTCTGTTTACACTGAGTGTATCTAAGGTTATATTAGAGTCTGAAGAGCTTCATCGTATTATCACATGAATGATGTCATCAGTGATGTGATCAGTAATGTCAAATGAGATGTCATCAGTGATGTCATCAGTGATGTCATTTGAGATGTCATCAGTGATGTCATTTGAGATGTCATCAGTGATGTCATCAGTGATGTCACTGACCATGTCATGAATGATGTAATATGTGACATGATCAGCAGTGGATTGCGGGTGCACGATATATAGTTAGTACAACTAACTATATATGGAATTTCAATGGTTTTGTGTGAGTAAAATAAGGTTTTTTAAATGCTAATTCCTAACTATATATGGTGTATAACCTATGGTTTTTTCAGTGAATTTTCAAGGTTTTGTAAATGCTAATTCCTAACTATATATGGTCTATAACCTATGGTTTTTTCAGTGAATTTCATTGGTTTTTTAAAAGCTAATATCTATAGCTGTAAAATGTATTCTTCTTTAAATCCAAAAATATATTTTATATGTTTATTAATAATTTTTTTTTAAATATTTTTTTTGTTTCGCTCCCGGTCCGCGAACCGGAAAGCTTTCCGTTAGCTCAAATTGATGCCGCGACCCGGTCCGCGAACCGGTAAACGTTCCGTTTGCGCAACTGCCGGTTTAGAAATCAACATCGTGACGCGTCGCGAAAGCGCGACGTATCGCGTTGCCGCGTAATGCGTCTTATGACGTACCGCGTTAGCGCACCCGGAAGTGCCCCGGGGCATGGACCGAGGCGCGAAACGCAGCTCCCCGGAAGCGATCCGCGGCGCGTCGCGAAAGCGCGATGTATCGCGTTGCCGCATAATGCGTCTTATGACGTACCGCGTTAGCGCACCCGGAAGTGCCCCGGGGCGCGGACCGAGGCGCAAAGCGCAGCGACCCCGAAGCGATCCGGGGCGCGTTCCGCAGCGCGTAACGTAAGCATAACAGGTCATGTGACTTGTTAATAACACTTTTCATTGGTTCATTTCACTTTTGGTTTCATAATCATGTAAGGCTAGGTCAGGTGACCTAAAAATAACACTTTTCATTGGTTTAGAACTATTGTTTTTCCCAAATGATGAAAACCCCTCCTTCTTTCCTCACTCTGACTTTCATCATTCTGAGAGGAAGACCTTTATTAATACTTGAGAAATGGCTTCAGTAGTTGCTTCAGCTGGTGCACCCCCACCACCACCTCCACCTCCTCATGGGAAGAGAGGACCACCTCCCCAGGTCATGACCAACACAGAGGAGGAAGAAGAAGAAATAGAGGAAGAGGAGAGAGAAGAACCACAGTTCTTGGAAGAGATGCCCCGGGTTTCCCATAGGAAAGCCAGTTTCATCTGGCAGTTTTATTCAATCCCTCCAGGGCAAAAGAAAGTGAATGCGAGGTATGTCACCTGCCTCATCTGCAAAGATAAATTATCAAGAGGGACTGATAAAAGTATAGTTATGGGAACTATACCATGCATAGGCACATGACCAGGAAGCATCCACTGAATTACAGCCGGGCGGAAATACGGGATATGGAACAAAATCCAACATCAACTCCTGTGGCCAGGTCAAGATCGTCAATATCATTGACACCAGCAGAGGCACGGGAAACTGTGCCAAACATCCAAGAGAATTTTGGCCACATGAAACATACTTGTATGCACTGTGGTGCGTTGATAGCATGTGGTAATATGAGTATAAATGCCATCAACCTGGCTTATGAGAATCATAATTGCCCTAACCGCCCCCAGTAATTTTTTTTTTGCTCCTGTTGAGCCCTTTTCAATGCCTGTTTTTTGTTGTTTCCCCCCCCCCCCAAAAAAACCCAAAAAAATATAAAATCGTTCAAAAAATACAAAAAAAACAAAAAATGTTCAAAAAAAAATATATATAAAACAACAAAAACATTAAAAAAAAAGTTCTTTTCAGAACTACCTCCCCTTTCAAAAAAAATTGCTAGAATGTTTAGCACTCTGGCAAGCTCTATTTCTTTTGGTTCACTTCCCGGTTAGCTTCCCGGTACGCGGACCGGGAGCTAACCAAAAAAAAAAAAAAGAGTAAGTATAAGGAAAGTAAACAGAGAGTGATGTTAAAAGAAAGACAGCTATAGGGAGTAAAGAAGAGATACTGTTTAATAGATCTATTTACCGAAGAAAAGACGGAAGAGGGTATAATTGTGAAAAACAAAATAGATAAGGAAGTGAAAGAAAAAAAAAGAGAGTAGAACAATAACAAAGAAGAGTTTCTTGGAGAATGTGAGTGAATGTTCAAAATAAGATTAAAACATGGGGAATAACAGAGAGAAAAAATAGAAAACAGAAAACAAAAAATAACAGAAAAAGATTAATTGAAACAGCAAAGAAATGTAAGTAACATAGAGCCATATCATCAACATAGGCAATAAAAGTTTTGCAGCTTTTATCGGCAGAAATGTGTCGCTAAAGCCGCTTTTGCGGCAGAAAACTGCAGCTAAAACCACTTTTGCACCAGTTTTCTGCCAATAAAAACAGCAATAATTTTATTGGCTGTGTTCATAATATGCCCCTTAGTGTGCTTCAACTACACAGAGAAAGCATTATGAAGAAGTAGTGATAGAGTGATCAGTCAAAGACACTAAGAGTAATAGAGACGGAGTGAGTGAACAAGAGTGATCAACTATGAGAAGAGAGGGACTGAGAAAAAGAGTGGAAGGAGTTGAGTAAGTAGGTAATAGAGAAAGGAATGAGGGAAGTAGCAAAGGCAGGAAACTGAGGGTTAAAGAAATGAACCAGTGGAACTAATAGAAGTTAAATGTGATAGAAATGTAACGAAAAGAGTACAAAACATTTACCTTATAATTGTCGTTAAATTACTCACTTTTTGTTTTTATACTTTCAATCTGTGAAAGAGAGAACAAACATTTGAAAAATATTAAAACATGTATTTAAAAATTACAAAAGACAAGGGAAAAGATTGAAGGACAAACAGTTTTTCAACAACTTTGACACTTACAGAAGCTTCTGCTTCTCCAGGCCCCCTACACAGTCCTAAAGATATACATTTTAAACTAACAGTATCTTGATGCAGATGAAGTGAGGCCTATCTTAAAACATGGTGCATCTTTTGCATTGCTGTTGTCTCAGAAAAGTGTCGCAAGACACTAAAATTTTAAATGATTGCTTCAGGATGCCAATAAGATGTGTCCTATCCAGAGGTTTGTTTGAGGTGAGGCCTACTCAGGGTTGCAGATGAAATGTAGAGTTGTTGAAGAGTACAGAGAAGATAATACATTTGCAGGCCTACCAATGAAGTGAGTCATGTCCACTGCACTCTTGAACAAAGGCCAAACCTCCTCTGTTTCCCTGGACAGACCTAAACTTGATCTGCACAATGTGATTCGTAATGATAGGAAACACAGGTGATGTAATTGAAATACGTGCAATTTCTTTTGCTCATTTCACAATCACATCACTTGTGTTTCCTTTGCTTAGGTATCTCATTGTGCAGATGTAGTCCAGCATATGAAAGAGTACGCAGAAGTGCAGCACTGCATGCAACAACTTTGACACTTACAGAAGCCTCACCTTCTCCATGCCTCCTACACAGTTCTACATATACATCATAAATGCAAACAGTACAGAATTAATTATACATGTTAAATGGTTTATTTTTGCTGTTCTCAGAATGTATCAAAATTCACTAAAAACAGTGACTTGAAGGTATTCATCATATAACAGCGGGGAAAAAAAACCACAATCAAAATGATTGTGTTTAAAAAACCCATACAACATAACAGATCAGAATTCAGAACTCCTTAAAGTTAACTTACTTTCCATGACGTCAAAGGATGTCCTATGAACAGCTTACACTCTGTTGTGCTGTTATTACTTTCAGCCCGCCACTTTCTGAAAGAAAACCTCCATCGTTTTTAAAAACATGTTACATGCAATAAATGACTTCTTGCTCTCTACCACAAGTTTCCACAAGGCCAAATCTTGTCAGAGCCATTTATAACTCTTGGATTTCTTGTAAGCCAATCCCGTCATTTGGCATTTCTGCAACTTTCAGAATTAAAATGTTGAAGATCATTTTCACAATCCTGGAATAGTAATATCTTCCCCTTCTTGCTCAGTCATGTTCTACATTTCCTATGACACTGATACTGCTTACTATGAAGCAGACTACCTCTATGACTACTACAATTATTTAATTCTCTACATCACTTTTAATCACAAAGCAATGTAAAACAGTAGACAGCATTGCAGACTTACATTCCCTCTACTCTATGTTTTGATTGGCTGCTTCAATTAGCTTATAAAAAGAAATAGTTTTTCTGAACTCATTCAAAGTGCACTTATTTCTCCATGACGTCCAGTCTTATGGTTAGAAGTTATGTCTCTGAACTACACTTATCCTCAAGGCCAAATCGTGTAGGAGCCATTAGAACTTCTTGAAATTCCACAGAGCACATCCCGAGATTCTTTCCCTAAAATTTTGGTTTTAAAAACACCAGGTAAGAGTTTTTAAGGTCATACGGCAATTTTTTTTTGAAAATTAAAACAGAATCATTGCAAAATGACCAGCCATTTCTAGACTTTAAATAAGCTGTGTAATGTCCTGATGTTATTGAAGGACCGTCATGATATATAATTGCTGCAGTTACAAAAGTCCTTCCTGATATTGACAACTGCGAAGCCACAAAATTTGTAATTAAAGTTGTAAAGTTTGTTCCATCAGGCCTACATCGTTGGAACATTAAAATGACATACTGGCCATATGTTCGTATAAATAATGTGGACATCATTTCAGATTTACATTGGCTACACTCCATGTTGTGATCAGCTGCTTTTACTAGCTTATTAAAGGAGACTGATTTACTGTCTGGCAAAGTTAAATATATAAATCTTTCTGAGTCTACACTAGTAGTACTTGATACCATACAGTTCTCGCAGTCATGCTGCCATTGATAAGAAAGCCCAAACAGCTGATCTACATCTACACCTTCAGCATGCAATACATCAAGCATATACATTAAAAACTCCTGACAATCTTGCTGAATATTTTGAGAGAATTGTGTTTGGCCTGAACATCTGTCTAACAGATTTCGAATTTCAGACACACTTTCTATGTTTGTTCTATCAGTGCTACATTTCTCTAACACAGAATTTAACAAACTGCAAAATCTTTGATCAGAATTGACCACAATCTCTTCTTTTACATTTTCTAGAGAAAACAAAACATTAACCACTACATTAGCATAGCAGTTGACACCAGAACTGTTTTCAAATTGAAAACCAACAACATCTTCAACAGAATCCTTTTTGTTTCTGCTTATAATTTCAGGTTCATCGACTTTTCGTCTTTTTGCTACAACCTCCCCAGTATTGGTCACATTTCTTCGTTTCCAGCCTACCACACGTTTCTCAAACAAAGGATATTGAGGCAAATGTGGCGCATACTCTCTTCTTAACCTATTGTATTCCTTAACACAATCTAGATCCGCACAAACGCTTGTGACATCACACTCAATCAAGTACAATCCCGATAAAGTTCTAACTCGTGACAATGCCACATATGCCATACCCTCCTTGAACACAGAACTGCCAATATTCACCAATGCACTGTCTACACTTAAACCTTGCGATTTATGGATTGTCACCGCATATGCCAAGCAAACAGGAAACTGCTTACGGCGAACATATAAGTCTTTTACAAGCAAAAATCTAGCAGAACAACGACCAATTAGCTGTACTTCCTCAATGCCATCAAATTTAATTTTTAAAAATTCAATTCCATCTCTATTTCTGTATTTTACAAAATCAACAACATTACCCATTGATCCATTTACCAGACCTCTTTCAACATGTAAATTCCTTCTTAAAATTATACGGCAGTTCAAGCACACATTCAGAGTCTTTTCAAAACCTGCAGTTTTAGATATACTCTTCTCTAATGAATCCAATTTTGTTTTCAGATTCTCAGACAAAATAATTTTTGATCCCATATGCTCTACTCTGTCAATAGCTTCCAGTTTCACAATCTCTTGCTTTTCTAAATGCAACATTTTGTTGTTGAATTTGGCACATTCTGCAAGAGTTGGCATCAAACATATTCCAGATTTCTTCTCAGTAATTTTCTGAAAAATATTCTCAGGCACAACATCTTGTTCTGGATATAAATTTGACAGTAATCGTGCATGTAAAGCTTCTTTCCCAATGCTCGGTCACTTTTCCAATTCTAACATCTTGTAGAATAGTCTTGTAAACTTCATCCTTCGCCTGACGCATATTTTCATGCAGTTCAGCATAATTGAAGTTTAACCATATATTGACGTTGCCAATGCTGCCTAGGCACTTCCTGGTATCTTCATGCGTGAGCATTTTGAACACAGGTTGCCCTTTCACTGGTGTCAGCTGCAGAAGATCTCCGAAAACAATGATATGTTTGCCACCAAATAACACATCATACTCTGTTTTGAGAACTTCTTGCATTCTCAAATGCACAAAGGCAAGCATGACATTGGAAACCATGCTTACTTCGTCAATGATAAGAAGTTTCATTTTCCTCAAGATTCTTGAAACTTCAAAACAAGCATCTCCAGATAGCTTGTGATATTGTAATTTGTTGTCATGCTCCACTGGCAGCATCAGTAAACGATGTAAAGTAATCCCTTTAATGTTATGTGCTGCCAGTCCAGTTGGAGCGGTGACAACACAAGACAGCGATGACTCTGTCCTTTCCTGCAAATAGCATGAAATTGCTTTAATGAGGAAACTTTTTCCAGTTCCCGCTTCTCCACTCACGTACAGTCGGACAGGCTTCAACGACGTACATGAGCACTCTTTCTTGTCATGACTTAATCCATGATCAATTTGCATGGTAACTTCGTCATATATTTTCCTCTGCTCAACGTTGAGTTGTCTTTCCAACTCTTCTAAGTTAACCGCATCCTCCTGAGCATGTGCCATGGCTCTTTCCACTTCATTCATAGCAGTGGCAGCTTCATTTTCGATAACAGGTCCTCCTAGTGGATCCTGACTCAATGAAGCAGAACTCTGACTGTCCTGAGAACTGTCTCTGGCAATCTCGGCTGCAATCATTGCTTCCTGCTCAATTTCCGCATTCAACATTTGTACATATTTGGGAAAAGCAGGACATTCTATGGTCTCCTTGGCGGCATTGAAAGAGTCTTCGTAACAGAGAAAATCTCCAAGCAGTTCCTCTTCTGCACGCCAAGGCTTGAAAAGTTGCAAAAGTGCTAAATAGAAAAACTCCTTTTTTTCAGGAGATTCGCCACTCAATTTTCGATGGTTTACCAAGTGGCATTTTCTTTGCTTAACCAGACATCCCTCACTTCCTATTACAGCATACACTCCTTTCTCAGTATCTTCTTTGATGTTCCTCTTGAATATGTAATTTTGAAGAACCTCATACAGACAAACATTCTCGAGGTGAATGCTTCGATTTGGATAATATGTATCCAACATGTTGGTCTTCAAAATGTCGGTACTGTTTGGCTCCTTTTCCGCCAAATACTCAATTTCCCGCACAGGTTTGAGAACTCGATTACGCGTTGCAGCAAGACCAAGACTCGCCCAAATGATACTCCTGGACTTGGCATAGAGACTTGCTGAAGACAACCGGTCAGAACATTCGTACGCTCCGATTTCTCGATGCGACAACATCTTCAGACTGAAACTGTACAACTTCTTGCTGAGGCTCTTTTCATGGGAAATGTCCTCCCACATATCCTTCAATTCTGTCTTCTCTTTTTTGGTGATGTAAGACGTCACATACCGAGCCACAGCCATACAGTTATCAGCCACAAACTGTATATCCATGTTAGCATTCCACATGGACAAAATCACCGGGTTGTAGTCGTTGATGTACTTGGAGTCTTCGTTCCTCTTCAAATTGTATGTGTTTTTAGGTGATTTCTTCATCACATTATGTCGCAGCGAAGACATCAAACTGTTTACTCTTCCTTTAGAAATCACCGGTCGTGGAAAGCCGAAACGACATTTGGTGTAGAACTTGTCCTTGTTTCGGAATTTACGACTACAGTACTTTCCACATCGATGGCTTTGGAAACGCAGAACTTTTTCTCTTAGGCTTTTCTTCTCCTTTGCGTTTGGAACAGCACACGTAGAATACTGTTGTATAAAACTCATCACTGAGTCTTCTGGATCCGTTCCAAATTTAGGTGCATCCTTGATCCACAGCAACATATGTATATGAGGAGCACCTCTTGCTTGGTACTCCTTTCTCCAGAAGAAATCCAACACCTCTCCAAGAGGTGGATTCTTCTTATTCATGATGAAAGACATCATAGCTTCAAATCTATGATTGAAGTACCTACATACATTGACTGGATCCAAAGAGCACAGTTCTCCGGGTGTCTTGAATTCGATGTTTTCTACGTTAGCATTTGCCTCTCGTAGAAATTCAAGTAAGTCTTCCCAGCCATACTCGGCACAGCTCAGAGTGAGGAACCATGTGGGAGTACCTAAGTTCCTCAGCATACATTTTAAATCACCATGACGACGGTACCAGTACTCATTAGTACCACGCTGACACGCCATGAGATTAATCAGGTGAGAATCCAAAATACTGTCTTGGACATTGACTTTATCCATAAAGTCACTTGCCGAGATGTTTTGCATGTGTATACCACTTTTCAAGATGTGGTTCACTGCATATGACAGTCCAGACAGATCGCTTTCAAACAGGAGATGAAACAAATAAGGAATGCATTGTCGAAACCTAGCATCTCCTGCATACAATCGCAAAGTCCGGTATTCAGAAGCAGGAATTTGATGAGGTCGCTCATCATATCTTCCTCCCTGACCTGTTGGAAAAAGCTGTGGGAAACACCGAGCTTCCAAACTTTCCTCCCAAACACTAATGGGACTCCCTTTGGCTTGTTTCATTTGAAACAACTCAATAGCATTCCCCATGACTTCCTTGGAATGCAAAGGATGAACACTATAATGTTCATATATTTCTTCACTAGTAGAAGTTTCTACTTTCTCAATTTGACCAGCACACAAATCGCTATCCTCTTCCTCACTTACTTCCTCTTCTGCAACATATACATTCTTATAGTATTTATTATTTTTTTTCAAATACAATGTTGCCTTTTTAACTTTCCTAACATCTACTAAATCTTGCCATATTTTCTTATTCTTTGTCGGAACCCCATTAACTAAGATAACCAGAGGTTCCTCTTCCACTTTTTCTACTCCAATTGTGTTAATGTTTTTCTTCAAATCTAGAGGCAAATAAACAACTCTTCCCTTTAATCCTCTCTGTAAATCTGATGGAGGCAATTTCCCTGTCTTTGGCTCCATTCTTACAATAGCCTGAAAGGGATGGATACTTTGAATCAAAATAGATTCATAAGTATTTAAATCCTTCAATTCAGAAGGAATCTCAACCAATTCCAGATTATTATGAACTGCTCTAGCAGGCATCTGGTTTTGATTTAATTTGCAACAACAATAAGTACACACACGTTGATCCAATCCCAAATCAAAACAATTTTCTACCATCAAGTATGTTGCGAAATCCTTCCATTCACTATTATTTTCCCTTTCACTTTTTGCATATAAATCCACTAACTTAGTCTGATTCTTATAATAAGTGCGTCGACAACACACACAAGTGAAATTTGGCCTCTCACTTGATTTGACCTGAAACGTGGCAATTTCCCTCTGGAAATTATCTGTACTGGAAACCTGTACACTATCTTCCACATTACCCGCTTCTTCTTGGTCAATTTCAACATTCTCCTCTTTACTTCCAAAGTAACAAAACTCAATTTCTTCACATATATTCTTCACATCTATTTCAGAACCATGCAAAAGAGCAGCACATATTTTTTTAAGCATAATTGCTGGACTCTTAGCATAATACAACATTCTAACTAATTTCCTCACTTTATTATGATGCACTGCTAGCATCCCGAAATGATGAAAAACACTCTGGCATACTCTCCTGGAAAGACAAGCCAGTGAATGACCATGCAAACCTGTCACTTCTCTCACTCTGCAAGGATCTAATTCTTGCAACAACCTTATTTTCTGCTTCAAACTTTTCTTATTAAATGACCGTACAAAATCACAAAGCAAATTGATGGAATCCTGTCGCACACTGCAAATACTACTACACTTCCAGGTGTACACAGGACCCTTAGCACGTCTTCCTAAAACCTCATTACCTAACACCTCTTCTGCCTCTGTTGTCACAAGTTTTTCTTTTTCAACTGGACAACCATCTTTCACTTCATAAGCACGACCACTGGTGTCAACTGCATGCACCAAATCATTATCCTGGAAATAACTCTCCTCATTAAAAAATGCCTCACAGCTTGAACTATGCATCCATTCTCCAGAAAAAACTTCACAAAAATTACTACGATTAACTATTCTCTTCCATCTACTATTTCTTTTGAAATCATAAATTGCCTTGTTTAGCTTCCTAATTCTATTGATTATCAAAATAAATAACTTACGTTTAATTTCAAATGCCTGATCAATAACTTTCTCAACTTTTTTTTTCTCTTATAAAAAACCACTTTCTGTTGACCTTTCTTAATATTTTTTAACAAATTGCCAATTATCCTGTTGCGGAACATTCGTTTACGAATGTCCCTAAACTGTTGTTTCCTTCTACTATCATGCACAGAGTTATCTCTTGCTCTAGCAGTAACATTTTTGATTGGCCTTTCCTTTCCATTTGAATTGCTTCTCTTTTTCTGGACTGAAACATTTTCTGTAGTAATATTTTTTTTACTACAAATATTTCTTATGAATGTTTTTGTACTCTTACCCGGTGCTTTCTTGTTGACTTGACAAATCTTTTTGTTAGAGGACTGCTGCTTTTTTTCAATCACCTGCTGTCTTTGACGTTTTGCAGCCTTTCTCAGTCTTTCTTTCGTTGGCATGGTGAAATGTTGAAATGATCTGCAGTTGAATCTGTGGTAAAATATATTAAAAAATGTTATTAACCACTATTACCCAACAGTACATCAATAACAGTAATCAAAAACTTAAAACACTACTTTACATTTTTACATGTAAGATTTTTTAGTGCATGGCAATTTTAGGATACAGAAATAGCAGAAAAGAAATGGAATTTATATTCATGTTACCTGTGCTATCTTATATGTGAATCTGATCTAATTTTATGAGCATATTTTAATATTTTATTGAAGACACTACACATAACCTGTTTTTGAAGGTGTCTTTATTTTTAAATTAAACGGTTTACATTTTTACTTTTTATTTATTATAAATTTTAAAAATAAATGTTTATAGTTCCATAGGATCAAGCAGGTCAGCTTCCCACCCTATGTCATATAATTCGGACAAATCTGCATCCTCATCACGTTCTTCTTCATCCTCAGGATTTAAATCATCCAAGGGATCAACATCCACTGATGTTTCAATTACAAGTTCAATGATGAGGTCAAAATCAACTGATTGCAGATTGTCGCTCATGTTGATGTTGTCTTTATCTTTAAAGAAAGATAACAACAATGAGATGTTGCAGAGTAAGAGACAAATCTCAGAGATTATAATAGTAAAATTGTTTAACAAGAGTAACATTTTGCAGCTATTATTTAGCCATGTCCAGTGATGCTGAGCAGGTGAAGCCTATGTCTCATTTTTCAGTGAACAGGACTCATCTATTCTTAACCTTGGATAAGCCTCACCGACTCTGTGTCCCCTGCACATACTTAAATGTAAAGGGGCAGATTTATGTTAAATGGCACATCCCCAGGCATGCACCCGTTAACGTGCACCGCTGCTCTGCCACCCATGGTGTGCCGCATTTACAATCAGATAGGAGAAAGCTGTGTCAAAACCCTGCGCCTGCTTTAAGCAGGCATAGGTCTTGACGCAACATTGTGGAGATGGGGCACCCCTGAGCCTTGCTGGAGCTGCATCGCACTTGCGATACAACTCCAGCAATGCGCCACCTTTACAGCACAGATACGTCACGCATCTGTGCCATTTTTGCCCCATGCTGCGCCGCATTGTAAATGCAGCACACCATGGGTGGCGGAACAGCGGCGCAGGATGACTGGCACATCCCTGGTGATGCGCCAGTCATCATAAATGTATCCCTAAGCTTCTTATCTTGTTACAGATGAACCGCCATATGTATCATCAAACTATTTTGCATTTCCTAAATAGCGAATTTTAAGGAATAAATAGCAATTCTTTACCATTCCTAATTTGCAATGAGCAAATTGCTAATTGCAAATTACCCATTCATTTCCATGGGCTAGGAGGCCCATAGGAATGAAGGTGCAATTTGCGATTAGCAATTAGCTCATCGCAAATTAGGAATTTTTCCAAGGGTGCAGGGGTGTCTCAAGAACACCCTGCTGCACCCCTGAAAAAGAAATTTGGGGGCATATGGCGCACATACATGCCCTAAGGGCATGTATTGGCGTCATATGGCACCTTTTGTTTTTTGGAAAAAAAGCTTTTTGAAAAGAATTCGCAAATTACCACCAACTAGAAGTTGGTGGTAGTTTCCAAATCCTTAATGTCATTTTTTACATATTTTTTGTTTGATACATTGCATTTAAGGAATCGCAAAATTTGCAAATCCTTCAGTAAAATGTCCTTAAGACACATGAAAGTGTTTTTTGAAAGCCTTTGCAATTTTTTTTGGGTCACTTTTAACTAGGTTATGTAACTCAAACAGTCAAAATCTAAATTTACCATGCACAAGTGTGACCATATTTACAAGGAATGTGCCCCACGGAGAAAGGTCTTTTAATGTAATATGGGAACAATGACATCAAATGTCCTTAAGACACATAAAAGCGTTTTTTGATTGCCTTTGCAGCATGTTTGTATCACTTTTAACATGGCTATGTAACACAAACATTCAAAATCTAAATTTGCCATGCACAGGTGGGAGCATATTTACAAGCAATTTGCGCCACAGAGAAAGGTCTTACATTAAAATGGGAAAAATAACATCAGAGACAGTCAATTGCATTATAAAGAAGCATACACCATTATGTCCTTGTCAGAAATATTATAACCATTCATTTTCCTCAAAAACGATTTTCAAGTCATAATTTGAAAAGACTCCACAGCTCCTATGCAGAAAAACACCCTGTCAGTACTAATACTTCACATTTTCACCAATTACATTTTCTCAAAGAAACAAAATCTATTTGTAAAACACTTGAGACAAAGCAACATTTGAAAAACACAACTTTCTTCATAATTTTCTCCTTAAAGCACACTATTCTCTATCTAAATTAAAGAAATATTTTCTCACCTTAGCAAATACTTTGAGTTTGAAAACAGTCTCAGAAACACACCAATTTGTCTTCAGCAGAGCAAAAGGTATGCACTCCAGAGTCTGCAGCTATCAAAAGCACTGAAATGCTGTAATTCTTCACACATATCTCTCATGTCACCCAATCAAAACTCTTCCCTCACTTTTTTTCAAATGAAAACCCTTCCCCCCTCTGCCATTTCATGCCTTTTCTGCATGGCAACCACCTCTTGGAAGACTTCTGGTGTTTGCAAGTTCACACAACAATGTTGCAATTGAACTCTGAACTCTCAGTGCACCTCATATCCAGTGCATTCTTTCATTTAATGATTTTTTCTTGACCACTCAAAATACATCTTTCAAACAACTCATCCATGCACCCTAACTTTCTGTTTTCAGCAATCAAAATCCACCAATCACTGTTACTGCTTCATTAACACAGAAACTCCACAGTTTTTTTCATTTTAAACTCTTATTTTTTCAACTGCCATTTCATTGCCACACTTCATCTGACTGCAGGAGAACCTTCTCTCACCATGTTTTCTGTCTGGATTGTTGGACATAGTTACATCTATTGGGCTCAGAGGTATGCTGAGAACAGGAATTTACCTAACCTCAATTTACAAGATGTGGAAATTAAGTGGTTTGGCCACAGAGGATTAAAATGTCACCAATTGATACCATTGGTGAAAACCTTTATGCATTTGCCAAAACCTGACCTGTTAATTGTGCACTGTGGAGGTAATGATTTGGGCACTTTTACTGGGGTAGGTCTGGAAATGCTTTTAAAGGACACCTTTGAGCAATTGATGGCACTTTTTCCTCAGACTGCCTTGGTATATTCAAATATATGCCAAAGACAGAAATGGAGGTGGTCAAACCAATTTTGTCCACAAATTGAGAAGTCGAGGAAGCATGTAAACAAATCTGTTTCAGCTTACATGAGAGACCATGGAATGGGCTCCCTGTACAACAATAACTTGCGTTACTACATGCAAGATATCTACAGAGGAGATGGAGTTCACTTCTCAGATGAGGGCAACAGAATTTTCATTCTGAATTTAAGACTGTGCATTGGTACCTACTTATAAGTACCTAAATGTACCATAAACCCAAAAGCTCTTCTCAGAGCTACCCTACATCTGATCACTCACAATTATTATTTTACTCTAACTTTTTTCACTAATTTTCAACAAAGTACGCTCCCTGGGGCGCTTCCCGGTACGCGAACCGGGAGCTAACCTCGCTAAATTTTAAAAAAAATGTTTTTTTTTTCGCACATATGGGCCTCCTCAGCCACCCTCAGAAAACCTAGGGGGTCAAGATAAGTCTACCGTGCCCCTTTCTACCCATTCTGAACATTATTTGCCCTCCATCTTGTATCTTAATTCGACCGAAACAGAAAATGGTGGACAACCCGTAACGCTTAAGGTTCGCGAACCGGGGCGCTCACCAGTTCGCGTACCGGGTCGCTCCCTGGGAAGCGCACCATCAAAAAAGGTGGGAAAGTAGTTTACAGAAAAGCGACTGGAGACAATTTCACCAAATATAGATTAGCTCATACTACATACCAATGCCTACCATTTTCACAAATTTGATTGAAATTCCATTTAACCATTTAGCCTGTAGACCTCTCTAAATACCCTGAGGTAAATTACTTCACAAAACACATCTGAAGTGTTGGAATTGACAACCAATTAAAATGTTACTATCATTTTCTACTTTTTTTACCTGACATTTGATTGGCTATGTACCTGAATATATATAAAGGAAGAGAGAGAAACACAGCCATTTTGACTACTACTTCCTGAACTACATTGCAAGATCATTTTCACTCACAACTTAAACTTCTTTTTAGAAGGTGAGATATTATTTTATAAATTTGAAAACATTTTCAGATAGTTATATACTATCCCTCTGTAAGAGTTAGACATTGAGAAAGGCTTCTTTATTATAATTATGGATTGATTTAGGTTTCTGTGGTATAATTATGAATTTACTTAGGCTTCTTCACAGGCACTTTTTAATAGTACTACTTCACGCCTGAAACCATACAGTGCCCATAGATTACTTCTCTGTTATAAACTCACAAGTACCTGTCTGAACTTAAACCCAACAGTGCCCTATCTCTACTGATATATTTATTTTTTATGCAAATTACAGCAATAAAATGGAAGGTGAGCAGAATGTTTCCTTCGAAATTGTTCTGGAGAACAACACAGAAAAAGATATTGAGGACAATGATGACTCAGATTTCATGGATGAATCACGGGACCATGAATTAGTTCAATGTGTAGAATCATTTACTTCATTATGATGACGGTCAAATGTGGGAACTTATGTTCACTCAACAAGAGGACATATCGGACAGTCAAATGCTAGACGTTCTATTAAATTTTGAAAAACAATCCGAAAAATAAAATTGTATGTAATATTAAAAAATTGTTTGAGTCTTTAATCATTTTTATATGTAATTCATAAACTAGTTAAATGTTAGAAATGTTATTAAATTTTGAAACACAATCACAATAATGAATAATTGCTTAAAAAATAAAAAAATTAAAAAATAACCAACAAAACCAACAATCAATTAACATACAGTATTTGAAAAGTCTATCATTCTTTTTTCCTTATAGTACGCTGCCCAGAACGCTTCCCGGTTCGCGAACCGGGCGCTACCCACGCAAAAAAAACAAAAAAATGTTTTATTTATTTTTGCCCCGCGGGGCCCTTTTAAAGCCTCCACATTAAACCTAGGGGGTCAGAGAGGATCTACTATGCCCCCTTATGGTCATCTCCCCCTTTGTTTTGGCCTCCTCTAGTCTCTCGATCCTACCGAGAGACAAGATGGCGGCCGCTCCGGACTGTTTAGAATGTTGACAGACACCGGAGAGCCAATCAGAAGTGCAGAGAGTGCACGAAACGCGTCGGCAGAAGGACACTTATTTGGATGTTTGTTTTGAAAGGGACGTTGCAGCTCCCATGAATAAAGCGTTGATTCAGACCTACCTGTTGTGAGGCTCCTTTCACGTAGGTCAAAACTTTGCGTTGGGATATATATATATATATATATATATATATATATATATATATATATATATATATATATATATTCACTGAAAAACCATAGGTTTCACACCAGTTATAGTTAGGTGGAAATTTTACTCGCATAAAACCATTGAAATTCCCACGTTATAGTTAGTTGGACTCGCTATAACTTGCTACATATATAAAAAAATATTTATTTTTCAGAAAGATACACATTCTCTGGATGATGTCATCAGTGATGTCATTTGAGATGTCATCAGTGATGTCATGAGTGATGTCACTGACCATGTCATGAGTGATGTAATATGTGACGTCATCATCAGTGCATTGCACGCGCAAGTTACAGTGAGTCCAACTAACTATAACGTGGGAATTTCAATGGTTTTATGCGAGTAAAATTTCCACCTAACTATAACTGGTGTGAAACCTATGGTTTTTTCAGTGAATTTAATAGGTTTTTTAAATGCTAATTCCTAAATATAACTGGTGTGAAACCTATGGTTTTGTCAGTGAATATATATATATTACCTACTGGCGGTCGCCAGTAGGTAGTTATAGTTAGGATCGTTTTCCATAGGAAATCCGCAACATTCTATTGGGAATAACTTTGGCGCCGAATGAGGGATCTGCCTGTAATTTTCCTTAACTTTGCCTCCCTGCGCTCCGCTCCTTCCCTAAAAGTTTCGGGGGGATCCATCAAGCGGGGGCCGAGATAAAAGGGGGGTCCCAAAACGTGTTTTCCCCATGTTAATTTCCATAGGGCGGTTGGACTCACTTTTAGCCCGAACGGCTGAATGAATTTCCACCAAACTTGGCAAAATTGTAGGGACTGGTACCCCGATGTGCCTTTGCTATGTCTCAAGATATATGCTCCAGTGGTTTTTACGAAAATTAACTTTGAAAAAATATATATTGGGCTACATTGGGCTATATATATATATTAGAGCCCAAATGTAGCCCAATGTAGCCCAATGTAGCCCAATGTAGCCCAATGATGGCCACCAGAGACAAAAAAAAACAAATGTAGCCCAAAAATCAGCCAGATGTAGCCCAACTATAGTCTCCTTGAAATGGAAGAATTCATGTTCCTGAGACGTCTCAACCCTATTATCCCCACCTTTTACCACCTCCCTAAGGTGCACAAGAATCCCACTGCACCACCAGGGAGACCCATTGTGGCGTCACAGGGTAGTCTCACTGAACATTTATCGATGTTTGTGGATTCTTTTTTGTTACCTTTTGTTCTGACTTTGAAGTCATATATCCGTGACACCACAGATTTTCTTGATAAACTGAATAACATCGAATGGAAGGAGGGCTATACCTTAATGGTGTTGGACATCACCAGCCTCTACACCGCTATTGATCATGGTGATGGTTTGCTGGCCATAAAGTATTTTTTGGATCAGAGACCTTTGAGATTTATGAGACACAGCCAAATGTTGTTGGAATTTGTTCAATTTTGTTTAACCAATAACATTTTCCTTTTCCAAACAGAACTGTTCCGCCAGTTGTCAGGGACTGCGATGGGCACCTGCTTCGCCCCCAGCTACGCGAACTTGTTCGTGGGCTGGTGGGAGGAGCAGGTGGCCTGGGGGGCAGAGAATTCATCATGGACCCACAAGGTGATCAGTTGGTATCGTTTCATTGACGATTTGTTTATTGTCTGGAACGGTACAACTGAGAGCGCTAAACAGTATGTGGGGATACTGAATGACAATAGTGTGAACTTGAAATTCTCAGGTGAGGTGAGTCAAATCTCTGTGAATTACCTCGATGTGACCATCTATGTAGAGGGGGACACACTTAAAAGCAAACTTTTCCGTAAACCCACAGCGGGCAACAGTGTCCTGAGAGCAACGAGCAGTCATCCTGTTAGCCTTGTGAAGAGTATTCCCTACGGGGAGCTATTAAGGATAAGGCGTAACTGCATGGACAATAAGGAATTTCAATTGGCAGCCAAACAATGTATAGACCGTTTCAAGTCGAGAGGGTACGGGGGAGAAATCCTCAATGATGCCTACAGAAGAGCAAACTCGACACATAGAGAAGATCTGTTGAAAGGCAAAAGCAAGAATACATATGAGAAGAGTGGGGGAAAATTCAGGTTAATAACTACCTTTTCCCAAGATGCCGCTTTTCTGAACAAAACCATCAAGAAAAGCTGGCATATTTTGCAGACTGATCACCTTCTGAAGGATGACTTACCAGCCAATCCCCAGATTACTTATCGGAAGGCTCGTTCAATTAAGAATGATCTGGTTCAGAGCTATCTGATAGAACCTCCCAAGACCAACGCCTTTGGTGAAATCTGTGGCTTTTCCCCGTGTGGAAAATGTAAGGCGTGCAAGTTTAGCAAAAGAGTCCGATCTTACACTATCCCGAATACTGGGATAGAACGTAAGATCAACAAATTCATAACTTGCTCTACCCCTTACTGTGTCTACTGCCTGACATGCCCTTGCGGGCTGAGGTATATTGGAAGCACGGTCAATCCCCTGAAGTTGAGAGTCTTAGAGCACATGCGAGCGATAGCCAACTTCGATGAGGCATACCCAGTGGCACGCCACTTCGATCAAGCCCACAAACGGAACAGAGACCAGTTAAGCTTCTTTGGTCTGGACCATGTACCATTGAACCCGAGAGAAGGGGACAGGCTTGTCCGACTCCGTAGACTCGAATCGAGGTACATAATTGATTTACAAACGAAAATACCAATGGGTATGAATATACATGAAGAATTGTCATCACATTTAGGGGAGTAGTGTTTATCTTCCCATCTATAGATGTGTATTTGAGGGTACCTTGGTCGAATATGAATTGGAAATTGCTTAGCTTTCGACCAGGCAACCTTGTCAACACCCATAGAGTTAGAACAAACTATGCTCTTTGAAGGAATAATGCCCGTTGGATCGTTTATCTGTTTGTTTGTAAGTTTGTTTGTATGCCTATTTCATTGAATTGATGACCGTGAATCATGTCGTAGTTGGATGCTCTGTTTCCACTCTATCTTGTATTTATCTTTATTCTGCTTTTGCAATATACTAGCTATGTTAATCTTGTAAATTTTGTAAATTTTGGAAATTTTGGAAATGTTGCTAATTTGGGATTCTCATACAATTTTTGTATATGGGTTTGGATACATGAAATTGATTTGCCTTCCGCGGGAGCCTAGACAAGCCTGATTTTTTTTAATAAAACCACTTTCTCAGCTCAGCGCTCGCTCGCCCCGGCCACGCCCACTCCCTTGGCCACGCCCACCTGGGTTGCTTACTTAGGAGCTGAATACTAGCTCTCCTCTAACGGACTGCTCCCTTGCCTTCCGCGGGAGCCTAGACAAACCTGATTTTTAAATAAAACTACTCACTTTGCTCAGCGCTCGCTCGCGCTTTTTAAAATCCCCTACCTTGCACTCTGGGACCTCTCCCTTGATTCCGCCTCCCCGCGCAGCCAAGGTTGACGCTGCCGCGGCCCCAGAACCACCCGCCTGCCGCCTTCAGCGGACGCTCCCCCGGCCACGCCCACTTCTTCGGCCACGCCCCTAAACCGCCCTATAAACCATGTGTCTTCAACGTACGCGCAGCGGACGGGCGCAGCGGGCGCGCCGTTTGCGCGCCGAAGGCGCGCCTAAGGCAAGCCCGTCTGCGCCCGTCCGCGACCAGACGGGCCCAGGGCCCCGAGACGCTGTCCGTTTACTACCATACTCTCCTGCCTCTCTTAGAAATCTTCAGCAGCCCCCCTGTGCCCTCTTATCTACAACGTTGGATCGCTTGCTGTCCCTCGGCATTGCAGCCGAATTGCCTTCCCCTAGACTCATTCACGCTCCTGTGTTGTCCCCAGCTCTGCCTGAAACCCAGATTCGCATATTGTACCTTAATACACGTTCTCTCCCCCAACATCACACTGACATCTTTCTTCTGCTAACCGCCGAAAACCCAGACATCCTGCTGCTCTCCGAGACTTGGCTGTCTGACCTGTCTCTCCCAGATATTTTGGCTGCGCTGCCCCCCAATTACTATCTGTTGAACGCCAACCGGCCTGATGGTCGCCGTGGCGGTGGGGCTGCAGCAATCATTCGTAAAGACCTACCCCTCATTAAATCTTCATCACTGTGCCTCCCTGATGTCGAAAATCTTGTAATCAGCTTGCCCACCGAAGCCGGTGCCCTAACTCTCATTATCCTATATCGCCCGCCTACTCCCATGCCTCTGTTTCCTGCCGCCTTTTGCGAGCAGCTTTCTGCTTTAATGACCTCCTCAGTCCGTATCGCCATATATGGCGACTTCAACTATTGGTTTAACCATGCTGACGCCGGTCCTCACGCCATCGAACTGTTCGAGGCACTCTCTAGCCTCAACTTGACGCAGCATGTCACTTCACCCACTCATATTGGGGGCAACATTTTAGACCATATCTGGACACAGGGGGTGTCGCTCTCCAACTTGACCATCTCCCCCTGCGTCTGGTCCGATCACTCACTGATCGCGTCATCTATCCTTATAAAGGGCCTGGTCAGGCCCCCCTCCCGGCACGGAGGGGTTGCTCGAAATTGGAAGTCTATCGACCCATCCGCTTTCCTCGCCCTTCTTGCTGAGACTCAGCCTGTACTCTCTGACTCCCTGGATGTCAACACCATGGACGCCAACGTCTCACATTGGCTCACGACGGCTAGCGACGTATGCGCACCTCTTTCCCGCTTTTCCCGTTCACATCCCAACAAGTCCCACAAATGGTACAACCCCACTTTAAAATTACAACATCTGGAGCTGCGCCGACTGGAACGTAGATGGCGGCGCAACTCTCTCAGTTCCGACAGGGAAGCTTACGTCTCCGCGCGTTAAGCTTACAAAGCCACCATTATTTCCACTAAGACTGCTTTTATCTCCAATAGAATCCTAACAGCCCCCAACAGATCCAAGGAGATCTTTAAAGTCCTTGGCGAACTGACATCGGACGCCAGGACACTCCCGAGCCCATCCTCTTCCTCAGAGTCATGCACTGCCTTAAACTCATTTTTCATCGACAAAATCATTTCCATTAAAAATTCCATTCCTTACGCTCCTTCCCCAATAACAGCAGCACCCCTCCTTTTAAACACTTCTACCTTCCCTCAGTTCCCCGCGCTTGACTTGGAAACTCTTGTTAAATTGTCCACTCGCGTGAAATCTGGATCCCCCAAGGACTGCTGCCCTCCCTCTGTGCTCCGCGATATCTGCCAAACCCTCCCACATTGCATCCTCCCTCTTCTTAACTCCTCCCTCTCCTCAGGCATAGTCCCCAGTTCATTTAAGGAGGCCGTACTGTTACCTCTCTTAAAAAAACCTGGCGCCGACTCAGCGACTTTGGCTAATTATCGCCCTATATCCCTCCTGCCCTTTCTCTCTAAAATACTGGAGGCTCACGTCACAACCTGCCTCTCGCAGTTTATTGAGGAGACCAACTTTCTGGCGCCCAACCAGGCTGGGTTCAGACCAGCCCATTCCACGGAGGCTGTGATCCTTGCCGTGCTGGACAACCTTAGACGCAACGATGATAGAGGGCAACCCCAGGCATTAGTCTTGCTCGATCTATCGGCGGCATTTGACACGGTGGACCATAACATCTTAATCCACTGTGTCGAGTCTGCCGGAGTCTGCGGGGTTGCTCTGTCCTGGATCAAATCCTTTTTAGAGGAGAGATCCCAGGCAGTTAGCATGGGCCCCTTTCGTGCCACCAGCGTCTCATCATCTTGCGGGGTCCCTCAAGGTTCTTCCCTGTCTCCCCTTCTTTTTAATTTGTACCTTCAACCCCTCCTTCACTCTTTAGGTAAGTGGGACATCACCGTGTTCAACTACGCGGATGATCTACAGATTATTTTTCCCCTCACTACTCCCGACGCCGCCAAAAACTTTCAGACAGTCTTGTTACACATCGAGCATTGGATGAACCAAAACCAACTCAAGCTCAATCCGAGCAAGACTGAGCTTCTCCTTCCTGGGAGAAGTGCCCCTTTTTGGGGCCCTCAGTACTGGCCGGTTGAGCTCGGAACACCTCCCTCTCCTGCTGGATGTGTAAAAAGCCTCGGGGTCCTGATTGATTCCGGACTTTCTCTCAAGGCTCAAGTGAGCGCAGTAACATCTTCCTGTATGTTCCAGCTCTACAGGATACGGAAAGTCGCCCACCTTTTGTCGCCTGAAGCCTTGTTGCAAGTGCTAATTGCCCTGGTGATGTCCCGGTTGGACTTTTCCAACTCAATTTATTACGGTCTTCCCAAATCTCAGCTGGCCAGGTTACAGATCGTGCAAAACCAGGCAGCTCGGCTCGCTTTCAGGATCCCCAAATGGCAGTCGGCTCAACCTCTGCTACGCCGCCTTCACTGGTTACCAGTCAGTGACAGAATCACTTTTAAGGTTCATTGCCTGGTCTTCAAAGCCCTCGCTGGTCCCTCCCCTGCCTTCCTTAAGTCCTTAATCACTCCCTACTGTCCTTCTCGCACTCTTAGGTCTACTCATCCCCAACTTCTTGTTGTTCCTCGTTTCAATCTCTCTAGATCGGGCGGTCGCAGCTTTTCTTGCTTAGCACCTAAGCTGTGGAACTCCCTCCCACTTTCACTCAAGTCTTCTTGCCCCCTTCTCTCCTTCAGGAAATCATTAAAAACACTACTCTTCCCTCCCCCCCACTAACTTTCTCTCATCTTTTCTGTTTCCTCCCTTCCTTTTCCAAGTCCGTTAGCACCAGGAAACTCACGGTGACAGTGCGCTCAATAAATCCATCATAACATAACATAACATAACATAACATTTCTTCAATTACCCAATATTGAGGTTTAAGGATAATACGTTCCTGATAATTCGTTCCTAGTGTCTTCTTCCTGAAGGTTAGACTTTTTATCTTGATAAGTGGCTTCAGGTTTGTTGTGCTTATCATACTTGGGTTATGTTCTTGTATATGCCATTTGCTTTTGATTTTTGCGTTAATGTAAGGAGTGAGGGTCCTTCTTGGTTTATAAGCCGAATTATTAGTTTATTAGCCCATCCAGGGCTTGATTGCATTTTGAGTGTGGTTCTTACACTAATGAAATATTGTGGGGATATGGACTATTCAACGGGGATCGACTCTGATTATTGCCTATTTGTGCTTAATTAATTCAAGTGTCGAGAAGGGGTGTGTGATATCAATGTTGATTTATTATTATTTACTTGATTGCAATACATATAATATTTGCTACTATGAAAGTGTCAGTATAACTTTTACTTGCGTGGTACCACTCCAATATGGTGCTCACGCTCCCTTTCTCTTCCTCTTCCCCGTGTCCTTTCCATTTCCCTTATGGTATGTCCTTTGTTTATTTTTATGACCTGGATGCAATAAAAAGGAAACGCCTCTGTCGGTTCGGTAAACTTAGACAAAGGTTCCGACCGAAACGCGTCAGTTGCTGTAGTTCTAATAAAATATAAGTAATTATACCTCCGTGAGTGCTTCGTTTCTTCCTGCGGGAGACACGCTACTGGAAGGTGGAGCAGTATTTGATTTGCGAGTACACCCTCGCAACGGAAGCACCCGCCTGGGAGTGCGGCGCTTTGGCGTTTGTTTGGAGCTGTAATATATATATATATATATATATATATATATATATTCACTGAAAAAACCATAGGTTATAGACCATATATAGTTAGGAATTAGCATTTACAAAACCTTGAAAATTCACTGAAAAAACCATAGGTTATAGACCATATATAGTTAGGAATTAGCATTTAAAAAACCTTATTTTACTCACACAAAACCATTGAAATTCCATATATAGTTAGTTGCACTAACTATATATCGCGCACCTGCAATCCACTGCTGATCATGTCACATATTACATCATTCATGACATGGTCAGTGACATCACTGATGACATCACTGATGACATCTCAAATGACATCACTGATGACATCACTGATGACATCTAAGCATGGGCGTAAAATCCGCTCCGCTCGCGGATTTTTCGGATTTTCGGCAAATCCGCAATCCGCGAACGCTCGCGAATTTGTCGAAAATCCGTGAATCCGCTCGCGGCGGATTTTTTGCTTGGTTGCGGCGCGCGGCGTGGTGCACGGCGTTCACTTTCCGTCATTTTAGCGTTTGCCGAGTTGTTTTTCTTTGCGAGTGACGCGCCATTTTAGATCTTGCTGCGTGTTCCCGCGGGAGTTTGTCGCCCGCGAATACGTACTCGCGGCTTGCCACCTTGCACAGCACACCTCGCGAGAGTTCGCAATTGCGAACATGTAGTTGCGGCGGAAAGGAACAATCTCGCACTTGCGAAATAGAGATTTTGCAATTTCGCACAAGAAAATCACCAGCAAACAGGATAAACCTTCAGAAAATTATGATTTTTATCAGAATCACTCCTCAGGTTGACATTTGCATGGCCTTTTTTTTTGCAAGGAGTCCATTTTGGGGGGGGGGGGGGAGGAAGGAAGTGCCCCACAGTCTCCAACTTCCTGTTCCTGTCCAGCAGGCTCCTCCCAGTGCTTTGTCCATCTCCGGGTCACTTTCATTTGGATCTGGAGCTGGAAGGATTACTTTTTGTGGGTGCTGCTGGATATTTGGATTTGAGGCCTTTTTGACTGTCTTTGGATCACTTTTGGATTAGAAATCAACTTTCACAAGTAAGTTTGTTTGGGGCATTACAGTTGCTGCAAGTACAATTTTGGAACTTTTTCAGAAAATTAAATAAATTATATTGTGGGTAGCCACAGTATCCAGTAGGACCAGGGTTGGTTATGGGTGCATGATACAACTGTTTTGTTGAATTTAAACACCATTGAGGCCATGGATGGGCTGGGATTGTGCAGATTTTATTGTTTTTTGTCGTTTTTTTGGGCCTGCTGGTGTGGCCCTTTGCCCAGGGGTGGTGAGTGTTGCATGGGCCTAGTCTTTCTGTGGGGTGTCTTCTTGAATTTAAACATAATTGAGGCCATGGATGGGCTGGGATTGTGCTTATTTTATTGTTTTTTGTCGTTTTTGGGGGGCTGCTGGTGTGGCCTTTTGCTTGCCCAGGGGTGGTGGTGGTGCATGGACTGAGTGTGCCTGTGGTGTTGTCTCACTCTCTTTGATGTAAACATCATGGATGGCATTGGATTGTGGTGATTTCTGGCTGTTTTTCTGTTTTTTGGGGGTGTACTGTTGATGTGGTCTGGCCATGTGGGTGGTGGTGGTGGCCATCTTGAGTGCTGGCTGGTACAGGCAACATGTGCTTGGGGTGTAAGGGGGCCATTTTGAGGAGAGGCAGTGTCTGAGGCCTGCACTTATTTTGCCTACTTTTCATCCCTTATGCCCAGGGGTAGTGAGTGTTGCATGGGCCTAGTGTTTCTGAGGGGTGTCTTCTTGAATTTAAACACCATTGAGGCCATGGATGGGCTGGGATTGTGCAGATTTTATTGTTTTTTGTCGTTTTTTTGGGCCTGCTGGTGTGGCCCTTTGCCCAGGGGTGGTGAGTGTTGCATGGGCCTAGTCTTTCTGTGGGGTGTCTTCTTGAATTTAAACACCATTGAGGCCATGGATGGGCTGGGATTGTGCAGATTTTATTGTTTTTTGTCGTTTTTTTGGGCCTGCTGGTGTGGCCCTTTGCCCAGGGGTGGTGAGTGTTGCATGGGCCTAGTCTTTCTGTGGGGTTTCTTCTTGAATTTAAACATAATTGAGGCCATGGATGGGCTGGGATTGTGCTTATTTTATTGTTTTTTGTCGTTTTTTTGGGCCTGCTGGTGTGGCCCTTTGCCCAGGGGTGGTGAGTGTTGCATGGGCCTAGTCTTTCTGTGGGGTGTCTTCTTGAATTTAAACACCATTGAGGCCATGGATGGGCTGGGATTGTGCAGATTTTATTGTTTTTTGTCGTTTTTTTGGGCCTGCTGGTGTGGCCCTTTGCCCAGGGGTGGTGAGTGTTGCATGGGCCTAGTCTTTCTGTGGGGTGTCTTCTTGAATTTAAACACCATTGAGGCCATGGATGGGCTGGGATTGTGCAGATTTTATTGTTTTTGTCGTTTTTTTGGGCCTGCTGGTGTGGCCCTTTGCCCAGGGGTGGTGAGTGTTGCATGGGCCTAGTCTTTCTGTGGGGTGTCTTCTTGAATTTAAACACCATTGAGGCCATGGATGGGCTGGGATTGTGCAGATTTTATTGTTTTTTGTCGTTTTTTTGGGCCTGCTGGTGTGGCCCTTTGCCCAGGGGTGGTGAGTGTTGCATGGGCCTAGTCTTTCTGTGGGGTGTCTTCTTGAATTTAAACACCATTGAGGCCATGGATGGGCTGGGATTGTGCAGATTTTATTGTTTTTTGTCGTTTTTTTGGGCCTGCTGGTGTGGCCCTTTGCCCAGGGGTGGTGAGTGTTGCATGGGCCTAGTCTTTCTGTGGGGTGTCTTCTTGAATTTAAACATAATTGAGGCCATGGATGGGCTGGGATTGTGCTTATTTTATTGTTTTTTGTCGTTTTTGGGGGGCTGCTGGTGTGGCCTTTTGCTTGCCCAGGGGTGGTGGTGGTGCATGGACTGAGTGTGCCTGTGGTGTTGTCTCACTCTTTTTGATGTAAACATCATGGATGGCATTGGATTGTGGTGATTTCTGGCAGTTTTTCTGTTTTTTGGGGGTGTACTGTTGATGTGGACTGGCCATGTGGGTGGTGGTGGTGGCCATCTTGAGTGCTGGCTGGTACAGGCAACATGTGCTTGGGGTGTAAGGGGGCCATTTTGAGGAGAGGCAGTGTCTGAGGCCTGCACTTATTTTGCCTACTTTTCATCCCTTATGCCCAGGGGTAGTGAGTGTTGCATGGGCCTAGTGTTTCTGAGGGGTGTCTTCTTGAATTTAAACACCATTGAGGTCATGGATGGACTGGGAATGTGCAGATTTTATTGGTTTTTGTCGTTTTTTTGGGCCTGCTGGTGTGGCCCTTTGCCCAGGGGTGGTGAGTGTTGCATGGGCCTAGTCTTTCTGTGGGGTGTCTTCTTGAATTTAAACACCATTGAGGCCATGGATGGGCTGGGATTGTGCAGATTTTATTGTTTTTTGTCGTTTTTTTGGGCCTGCTGGTGTGGCCCTTTGCCCAGGGGTGGTGAGTGTTGCATGGGCCTAGTCTTTCTGTGGGGTGTCTTCTTGAATTTAAACATAATTGAGGCCATGGATGGGCTGGGATTGTGCTTATTTTATTGTTTTTTGTCGTTTTTGGGGGGCTGCTGGTGTGGCCTTTTGCTTGCCCAGGGGTGGTGGTGGTGCATGGACTGAGTGTGCCTGTGGTGTTGTCTCACTCTCTTTGATGTAAACATCATGGATGGCATTGGATTGTGGTGATTTCTGGCTGTTTTTCTGTTTTTTGGGGGTGTACTGTTGATGTGGACTGGCCATGTGGGTGGTGGTGGTGGCCATCTTGAGTGCTGGCTGGTACAGGCAGCAACATGTGCTTGGGGTGTAAGGGGGCCATTTTGAGGAGAGGCAGTGTCTGAGGCCTGCACTTATTTTGCCTACTTTTCATCCCTTATGCCCAGGGGTAGTGAGTGTTGCATACTTGCATGTCCCTAGTCTTTCTGTGGGGTGTCTTCAATGTAAACATCATGGATGGCATGGGATTGTGCTCATTTTTCTGTGTTTTGTCGATTTTTTGGGGTGTATAACTGAACTGATGTTCCTCTGTCTTCCATTGCTTTTAGGTGCACAAGAAGACTCAATAGAACCACCAGTGCCAGGAAGAAGTCCTGCAGCGGTGTGTGCAGCATAACGTCACGCGACGTCACGTCTGGACACAGAACCCTCTGCAACTCGTGCAACTGCTGCCTGCTGACCTGCTCTGAAGAAGATGGCCCCAAAAAAAGTAACCCGTAGCTCCTCTAGCAAGAAAGGTGCCAGTAAGGAGCAGAAGAAGCAAGTTACCAAGGACACTGGTGTGCCGCCCGCCCCTTTTTTTGTGAGTAAAAAAAAAAGTATGCCTGCAGCAGCTGCAGCGGGATCTGCTGGGGACCAAGCTGGCAGCAGCACCCCCGCTCCATTGGGCTCAGTGCCACCACCACCACCACGCCAACTTAAGTCCAAGCCCTTGAGTGCTGCAGAGGCAGCCAGTATACTTCTTCAATCACCATCGACCAGTGATGTTGGCTCATCGCAAGAAAGCAGCAGCAATGTCCCTCAATCAACACAGGTTGTTGTAGCTCATCTGACGAGTGTTGAACAACCACAGCGGCAACAACAATCACATGTGCAAGTACAAGCCCAAGTACATGTGGAAGGAGAGGCAGCGCAAGGAGATGCGCATGCAGAGGTGCATGGAGGGTCACAACAAGTGCCCACAATAGTTGTTCCTCCCAAAGTAGGGGCACATCAGGAAATCGACAATCAAGGCGAGGTATCATTTGAGGAAGCCACTCCTCCTGATGATCCTTCATTGTCTTCCACAACCCTAGCAAGGAAGAGATCAAGGGTGGTGTCTACATCCTCTTCAAGCACACCTCCTTCTGATGATACGGATCAAACTTGGGAACCAGCACCACAGCCGTCTGAGAGTGAGGCACACCATGATCCAACAAAGGTACTTAAGCGTAAAAGGAAGCTCGTCCAAAGTCTCAGACTTATGGAGTGTGATGAGGCTCAACAAGAAGTGGCGGATACTGCTGCTGATGAAGACTCTGCCAACGACGACCCAGTCATCATAAAGGTCACTGCAGCCCCAGCGGGCATGCAGCAAACAGACATTTTGACCCTAGCCCGAAGAGCTGCTGCGCGTGATGATGATGATGATGATGTTGTCGATGAGGAGGCAGTGGAAACACCACAATCATTGGAGTTAAGTAGTACACCAACTCGTCCCGCTTCCATATTTCTTTCTGGCAAGAAGAGACCTGCGTCAACCTCGACCTTAATTAGTGGCGGTGAAAGTGGAAAACGTACAAAAGTTGGCCAATCCAGATCCTCCACTTCATCTGGCATTAGCTTCATGACCACCACCACCACCAGTATCGCCGCCTCCTCCAGGTCCCACAGACACTTCAAGTCCCCAGTTTGGGACTTCTTTACTGTTTGTCCCAAAAATCCAAGGTTTGCCATTTGTACCCTTTGTAAGCTTGCAGTTAGTCGTGGTAAGCCAGGTAGCAACTATGGTACCGGCGGCCAGAGTGGTCATCTTGACAGAAAGCACGGTGTCCAATGGTTTGCGCACCTAGCTGCGATCAAGAAAGGCCAAAATCAAGGAAACGTTGATGTTTCATCTGATGTTGACGAGCAGGAAGAAGACGTGTCAAACACTTCCCTTACACCCAGTACCCCTCTCAGCAGCACACCCAATGTGAGGCACACTAAGAGTGTTGGAGCGAGTGAGACACCAACGCACAAAAGTTCACCAGCGAGCAAAATTGGGTCAACGAAGTCATTATCAGCCCGTAAATGCTTGGTCCAGGCCAACATTAGAACAATGCTTACTTCAGACGTGCCATATGAACGCAACCACCCACTGACGCGTCTGTATAACACTAAGCTGGCTAAAATGCTAGCTGTGGACCTTCTACCTTTTTCTTTTGTAGAAGCGGTAGGTTTTCTTGAATTAGTTGCAACGCTCTGCCCTAAATGGAAGGTTCCGAGCCGGTTCTATTTTGCCAGAGTTGCGGTTCCAGCACTACATGAAGATGTGCTGCAGGCGATTGGGGCAGCTTTGCAGAAGAGTGCTGTTCACACAATACATCTGACAACAGACATGTGGACCAGTGGCCCAGGCGATGATTACATGTGCATCACTGCACACTGGGTCTCTTTTTCAGGTGTTATAGCAAAGCTAAACGCAGGTGTTGACCCGGACCAAGTTTTCAAAGCTGCTCGGAAACATGCAACACTAGCCATGTTTGCCTTGGAGAAAAGTCACACAGCAGAAAACCTTTTGGAAGAGTTTGACAAAAAGGTGTTGTCAATGCTATCCCCCCTAAAACGCAAGATTGGTTATGTTTCCACGGATAATGGCGCCAATGTAGTTAAGGCCATGTCACAGGGTCACCATGTTAGAGTGCCGTGTTTGGCGCACTGTATCAACCTGGTAGTTCAAAAATTCTTGAGTGATAAAGAGAGTCCAGCGTTCGAGGTAATGGCCACCTGCCGCAAAATGTGCAACCATTTCAGCCATTCTTTTAAGGCCCGGAAGCATCTGCGGAGACTGCTACTTCAACGTGGAATGCCAGTGAAAGCACTCATCCAGGAGGTGGCAACACGTTGGAACTCAACCTTCTACATGCTTGAGCGTCTGCATGAGCAGTATACGGTACTCGATCACTATTTCTTGACAGAGGCTACATCTCAGAAGGAGGACCTGCGGATGAGTAAGGCGCAATGGGCCATAGTTAAAAGCCTGACAGACATGCTTCGTCCTTTTGAGTTCTTCACGCGTGCAGTCAGCCAGGAGGACTGTAATTTGGGAAAAGCTATCCCATTGTTGTGCATACTGGAGCACCAACTGATGGCGGTTTCTTCTGAGTTTGAAAAAGATGAACAAAAAAAAAAACCATTTCATTTTGTCTGAGAAATTATTACATCGCCTACGTGGTGATGAACGTCTTAAAAACATCAACTCAGATCAGCATTACATTTGTGCTACTATTCTGGATCCACGCTACAAAAAGGCGCTGGCAGACAACGCATTCTTTCCTTTCGCTGATGCAGATGTTCAAAAGTACAAACATTGGTTAGCCTGGTCAGCCAAGAGGTTTGAAAAAGAACGGCAGGTTATTGAAGGAGAAGCCAGTACATCAGCATCAGCATCAGCAGGCCATCCGCAGTCACAAGAATCCACTTCTGCACCTGTGGCTGGGGCACAAGTGACCTCTCAGCCGTTAAAGACACCGGCAACTGGATCATCTGCACCACACACAATGACAACACTAACAGTGGCTGGGGAGGAGGATTGGCTAAGTTTGATGGGGTATGGTTCTCTAAAAAATGTCACAGGCACAGCAAAAAGTAAGCAAAGTGGAGGAACAGTTGATGACCTTGAGTCGATGGTGCAGGACTATCTGAATGACTCAACAGTGGTCTTTCTTAATGAGGAGCCATTGCAGTATTGGCATGGCAAAAAACAATTGTGGCCACAGCTCTACAACCTGGCTATAAACTATTTGTCTTGCCCACTCGCAAGTGTGTCTTCTGAACGTGTTTTCAGTGCTGCTGGTGGCATTGTAACTGCCAAACGGAGCCGCCTATCGCCCAAAAATGTGGAGCGGCTGACAATGATCAAGATGAATCAGCACCTCATACCACCAGATTACAAAGTGCGAGAAAGCACGCCACATGAAGACGATGAGGACAGCAACGTAGATGAGGGGATTTTTTCTCTGTTCGGTGCCACTGACCTCATCCAGCCTGAATTCGCAGAGTATGATGACGAAATCTTGTTCTTATTCCCTGACACCGAGCCCTGAAAATGAGACAATCAATCAAGAACTTTCTTTTTCGTCCTTATTCACTTTTATTCCTGTGTGCTTTGTGTCTCTCTTTCTTTGTTTTGCACAGTTAATTTAATTCAAACTTTAATCACCTAATCCCAAAAAGAAGACCATCATCAGAACTGTCTTCACTTGTTTGCTTATTGATTTGAAGGTGCCGCAGTCTACATTCCTCAGGTTCACAAGTTCTGAAGAACATGCTCCTCTATCCTCCTCCTCCAGACTGCGATTTCCCTCCAAGCAGAGTGCTGGATTACGCACAATGAAGAAAGACTCAGCACTTGTGGGGGTGTTGTACTTCTTTGCGGGTGAGTTGACGGTTTTGGGCCCATTGCTGTGAAGCTCTAATAATGGACAAAAGTGTTTTGGACCAAATATGAGGTGAAAATTTCTTGCCGTTTTTGCTGACTTGCTTGCCTTTGAGGTGCTCTTTGGCGGGGTTCCGGGGGTTTGTGTGTAATTTTTGGTGTCTGTCGAAGCACTGCTGCGACAGTCTAATCTTGATTGCATTTGCTTTTCAGGAAATCCGTGGTGGAAAACAGGAGTTATGATGATTGATGATGACCTAGCTGCACAGCGCGTTACTTTGGACCGAAGGCCGAGAGATATTGTAAGTATGAGATTTAGCTTTTTCGCTGTTTGGGGGTGTTGTCGGGTGTTTTTTTGCGGGTGGGTTGGCGCCGGCGGGTCTTGCCTGGGGCATTCCTGGGAAGGTCTAATACCGGATACAAGTGTTTTGGACAAAATCCATAAGGAACAGCCTTTTTTTTGCCATTTCTTCAGACATCTTGCTCAATGTAGCGTTTTGGGGGGCTTCCTGCTGTTCGTGGGTGGGTTGCGGCCGGGGTCTCTGTCGAAGCACTGCTGCGACAGTCTAATCTTGATTGCATTTGCTTTTCAGGAAATCCGTGGTGGAAAACAGGAGTTATGATGATTGATGATGATGACGACCTAGCTGCACAGCGCCGCGTTTGGACCGAAGGCCGAGAGACATTGTAAGTATGAGATTTAGCTTTTTCGCTGTTTGGTGGTGTTGTGTCGCGTGTTTTTTTGCGGGTGGGTTGGCGCCGGCGGGTCTTGCCTGGGGCATTCCTGGGAAGGTCTAATACCGGATACAAGTGTTTTGGACAAAATCCATAAGGAACAGCCTTTTTTTTGCCATTTCTTCAGACATCTTGCTCAATGTAGCGTTTTGGGGGGCTTCCTGCTGTTCGTGGGTGGGTTGCGGCCGGGGTCTCTGTCGAAGCACTGCTGCGACAGTCTAATCTTGATTGCATTTGCTTTTCAGGAAATCCGTGGTGGAAAACAGGAGTTATGATGATTGATGATGATGATGACGACCTAGCTGCACAGCGCCGCGTTTGGACCGAAGGCCGAGAGACATTGTAAGTATGAGATTTAGCTTTTTCGCTGTTTGGTGGTGTTGTGTCGGGTGTTTTTTTGCGGGTGGGTTGGCGGGTCTTGCCTGGGGCATTCCTGGGAAGGTCTAATACCGGCTAGAAGTTAGTTGGACAAAATCCATAAGGAAACACCAGTTTTGGCACTTTGTAAGTTAGGGTTCGTTAGGGTTAGCCCTAGCAGCAGGATTGCATGTGTTTAGGGGGGTTCTATTGCAACGCGGTTCTGTTGTTGTAGAGCACTGTTGGAGCGATGCTGGCTATGGATACTTTTGCTTGCAGGCAAGTGGTTTGAATACAATCCACGGTCTGTATTTGGGTCTACTGTTACTTTCAAAGTACGTTTTGTAACCATTTTTCTGCTAGGCATCATCAAAGTGTGACTTTTTGAACCACACAGCGTACATACCTTTTATTTATTTATCAGTGGTATTGTAATAGCACTTCCTGTTTTCCGTTCAATAATTACAGGCCGGGTTTCAGTCAACATCCGCCAGGCAGGCAGTGGACAGGGTGTCTCTTCTGTCAGTGGTCACCACCACATTGATGGACGAAGCGTCAGCTGGAATGGAGGAGTGCCGCCAATAAGAGGAATTGTTTGCTGCATGCAACTTACTTACCAATTTCAACAGGACAACTCCAACAACATACGCAATACAGATACAGTATCCATTGTTGTCTTTTATTCTATGAGTGTGACTGCATGTGCTTACCTTTACTTTGTAACCAAAGATTGTCTGTAAACTCTGTATCTTCAATTATTGTTTGTCCATGCTCTGCTTTTTTTTTCTTCTCTCAACAAAACCTACCCAAAAAGAAACCCCCATTCCCATCCATTTTACAAACCCTAACCCTCTTCCCCCGGGCTGTGTTGTTTTGCTTGATGTCTGACTAAAATGACATCAATAATTCCACACACTTGCTGGGGAGGATAAGGTGATAGCAGCAACAGGCTGGTGAAGGAATACGAGGATATCTTCTAGACTTACTCAGCTTCAGTACTATATCTTCTAGTAGTAGTAGCCAATGTCAAATAAATTCAACGCAAGTACTAGTTATACTTGCAATACTTTACCATTTGTTAGGCTACATTATGGCACTGTTCTAGTGTACTGTCACCTGCTATTTTCTCGATCGTACCGTAACCGTTGTAATGCTACAGTAAGGAGTACAAACAAGGTTTCGTTTTCTTTTTTTCCATAGGCATGCAACTGCCACTGTGTCACACCACTAGTAACACGGCAATGAGGAAATGTCACCCGCCCAGGAATGACAACGTTAATCCCCATTTCACCTGGAGCCAGCCCTGGGCCTAGCCCTAATTTCTAACACAAATTACAGGTAAGATAAGCGTTTGGTGGGAGGTAGTATAATGGAGTATTATTTCGGAGTAGACAAGAGTTTGACGGTTGTACTACTAAAGTCCTACGACTGTTCAGGAAAACAAAGTTACTGTTACACCCCCGCCCCCCACCCACCAGACTGAAAAGCAGTAAAAAACAGGTATGGTCAGATAAAGTAGTTGAAAAATATATTTATTTATCCCTAACAAAATAATCTCCCTCACCCACCCTAACCCCAACGATTGTCTCTGAAACGTCCCAAAACGATCCCAACTCCCAAATCCCACCCCCCAAAAGTCTATAAAAAAAGGGCAAGGGACACTCCACTACTGGAGGGTGCTGGTGCTGGTGCATGATGCGGCATGGGCATCATACTCCTTGCGGAGGGTGGCAAGCTCGGAGCGGAGGCCCTTAACCAAGGTCTTATACCTCAGGACCTCCTGCTCCAGGTTGGACATGCGGACTCGTAGGCGGTGTTGGCGTTCCTTGCAGCTCCTGTGGGGGGCAGCTGGTGTTTCGGGTGCTTGGCGGTGGCGGTCGGCTTTCTTAGCCCGGCTCGGTCCCGCTGGTTTAGTCACGGAGGAGGATGCAGTCGAAGATGTTGCCCCGCTCGACTGCGTGTCCTCCTCCTCCTCCAGGGCCACCAGCCGCCGATACTCGGCGACTGTGGCCTCCAGCCTCCGTTGCCGGGCCAATCTAGCCTGCTCCCTCCTTGTTGTTGATTTGGAAGAAGGAGCAACTATATGAAGAAAGAAAGACATAGTCTGTAACCAATGCTCCTTATTAATAACACAAAGTGATTGAGCCGAAAGTTGGGTCACAGAGTACAAGTAGCAAATTGAAAGCACAGTACATAACTATTGAGGACAGTATCTATGTAACCCTCCCACTTCTGCATCCTTGCTCTAACAGTAGTGGTAGTTTAATGAACTAATTCTACGACCACTATGGACTTCCATTACAGTCGACTATGACAGTACACCAGTCTTATTCTTCTTCTTCTCTCTTGTTTAGGGAAATGGGTACGTTATCTTATGCAAGCCGGCAGAATGACATGGACACAGCACAGTGAAGTTGCACCCGAGAAAAAAAGTTGCACACCATGATGATGGAGACAGACTTGCGTTACTGTACCGGTCCAGTACATGCAGGTGGTGAAGCTATTACTTTTCTATTACGGGTGGCACTGAGAATACTCTGTTACAAGGGCTACTGCCTAATTAATTTACCTTTCACCCTACAGTGCAAATGAGTACTAGAAAAGGAAACTGAAGAAGCTAACTAATTTGATTATCTATCACTTCACATGGGACGTATTTAATGACAGATGAGATGACTTTAGGTGCTTTGCTTAATATTGAGTGAACACAGTGATACACCCACACATGAATGACGTACTACAAGTAAACTAAAGTTATTAAGAGAGGTACGGAGTGTCCACCGTAATAACCAGATATATGCTGTGAATGCAAACGCAATACAAAGTACTGCTACTATTCATGGTAGTATTGGACACATTTACAATTTCTTTTCCTTGCCTTCCCTGCACTGGGACGGACGTGCGGGTGCGGTGGTACATGCTCTTCAAGGTAACACTTACTTCACCTGGCGACCATCTACTCTCTCTAGATACACATTTGCTATGTAAGAGTCAGAGAATACCATGCTCCAGGCATCCATTCATTCAAAGTATACGCACACATACAGTTTCTGTTTCACCCACCCAGGCTGCTGTCCTTCCACCCATCCTTGCTTCATCATTGACCCAGCCATGCACCATACCATATTCTTTCCTTCCCAGCCACCTCTGGGTCCAAGCAAACACATATCGTTCTTCTTTGCCAGCCATCATACAAGTTCGCGTCCCACTTACTTACACCCTTCTTTCGCTTTTCGTTCATCCCATCCATCACGTTCGTCTAAGAACTTATTGGGATTCTTCTCACCAAAAACTTCACAGCTAAGTCGAAGTACATTTCGAGGAGGCTACTACCTGGTTGATTTGTAATTGTAATACACCCGTGCAGAAAGCACACTATGCAGTCTTCAATCTCAATAAGTAAGGAATATATAGCTTACCTGTTTCCGCCACCACCGTTTGATCCCCCACAGGAACGGCCACCAGCTCTTCTACCGCCGCATCCTCCCCAGAGGCCTCCGAGTCCAAGTCCAACACATCAGCCACCTCCGCGCTGGCCCCGTCACCAGATGTTACACCTACAAAGTACATTTAAGAAAGTTAGAATACACCACTCACTACTATATAATATTTGGTCTAGGAGAAATGTTAAAAAAACAGAATACAATGTAATAATTTGTGACTGTCTACTCCATAGTAAAAATGTCCCATTTTCCAGGGAAGGCTGTTGTCTTGCTGCACTTTTATGCACAACTGATGAATGCTTGCTTTTGATTTTTAACACGCACCACTTTTTCTCCTAACAGACAGAATCTTGACTCCTGAGTCCTAAGAACACGACCAGGATCAAGTTCAAAGTAGGTGAGAGTTCGGCTCGACCACAAGAAATGTGTCCAATTAATCGTCAGCACTAACCACTTTTCCGTTTACAGTTAAATAGTTTTATGACAAAGTAGATTTCAATAAATGTGTTTACTTTTAATAAAGCTTTTACACTTAAATAGACTCTGTGGTTTTTGTTCCTCTAGACTAGAGTGGATGAGCTAAAGGTTTTGGAATTTTTGCAAGCATGAGTGCCTCTGACACTTCTTGACTGTGCTGTGACTCCGTACTACTCTCTTGTCCTGCGTACGATAATCTAGAGATCATTGGGGATCTATAATCGGTGACTTCGGGAGCTGAATGACTCTGCCACACTATCTAGTCAGTAAGGAGACAGTGCATAGAGGTATTGCTGAATATAATGGGAGTCCAATGGAATTGCCAAATGTCCAATCTTAGTTAGCTACACAGACAGACTAATAAGAATAGTCTAGTAATACCACAGGGAGTCATCATATTCGAGGCAGGATAAGAATTTATATCCAGTCTACAAGAAGATCAAAGACGATTTAGAAAAAATCGAATGAGGAACGCTAGGAAAAAATAGGTACTGTTTAGTAAAATGTAAACTTACTGGGGCCAGCAAAGGAGCCCTCGCCTGCCCGATCCTGGCCTGCATCCTCAGCACCCTCCTCCTGTGTCCTCTTGCCCTTGGGGGGAGCTGATGTACAACATGAAAGAAAGAAAAACCATAAAACATGGATGAGATTTTTCAACCAAATCAAACATTTCAAAAGAACAATAACAACATATTTTGGAAAAATAGCAAATAGATAGACAACTATTCCACGGGATCTATCTCATGTGGTATACTACGTTATTCGTATTGCCTGATTTGCGGAACGTTGACTTAGAAAGTTCCTATGTAACTCAATAAACAGACTACTAAAGAGGTTTGCCTAGGCCTGGCACTGCAGGCAGTAGTGCACAACACGTGACAGACAAAGTCCATCCTGCTTGCAGATCAGTGAATACTCAAACTATCAATCCACCCGCCACCACCGCCACTATTTCTTCTGATAGCCATGTGACTGTCTAAAGGAAGGACACTGGACTTCAGTCTGTTGGGGCTGATTTATAAGTCCCTTGCGGAAGTTGCGGCTGATTTTCCTCCATTGTTGCGTGCCTTTTCTGACGCAGCGGCAGAACAAAAGACTCGCCATGGTGTTGGTGCGGCGTATATATTAAAAAAAAAAACACATATGGGCATATGGGCGATGCATCACGTTGTAAAGCCCTGCGCCATCAGGGGGCGTTCCGGCGCAAGGGAGGGCGTACCTGCGCAGGAACGAATCCTAAAAGTGGCTGAGGGAAATCTACAAGATGTCAATCAGTCATTTTTATGACAATGATGCATGACTCAAACCCTGCGCGCTTGAAGCCGACGTACGGCTTGATGCAGCATTGGGGAGATAGGGTACCCCAGAGCATTGCTGGAGCTGCGCCATCGTTGGCACGCAACTCCAGCAATGCGCTGCCTTTACGGCACAGATGCGTAAGGCTTCTGTGACGTTTTGGGCCAATGGGTGGTGGTGGCATGGCACACAATTACTGCCGCATCCCTGCTACTTTGCAGGGATGCGCCGGTAATTGAAAATATGACCCTTACTGTCTAGCATTATGCAGTTCTTTTCTTTACAGTACACTGATACATAATTTCTCAGGCCAATGAAATGCTTCTGAACACAACATACAAAACAAAGAAGCATAGTAGCAAGCAAGGCTACTGAGAAGGAGAGCAGTGCACCTGAAAATGAAATGCATAGAAGATTTTGAAATATAATTTACCTCAATGTAATCGGCAGCATTATTGCTCTTGGTAAAGAACAAAGATTTGCAAATAACAGAGCAGGATAAAACAGAGTAGTAAATGTACTACTACTACTACTCACCAAGCCCGGGGACCTCTACGCCGAGCGCGTCCAGCAAGTCCCGCTCCCGGTCCATGACATCGGTCCAGCGGTGGGTGGCCTGGTTATATGTGCGCCGGACCCCAGAGATCTTGTACATGGCCCGGCACACCTTCTCCCACCGCTGGCGGCGCTCCCGGATGCCATAGCCGGTCGCGATCTTGCCGCCTCCCAGGATCGTCTTGGGGAGGCGGCGCTGGACATGGAAGATCAGTGCCGCCACTTCCTCCGCGCTAAAGATCTCCCTCGGGACCACTTGCTCCCCCCTTAAACGCCCGCACGGGAGCCGGGCACGGGGTGCGGGACCCTTCCCCTTCTCAGGGTGCTTCCCGGCTCCCTTTACCATGGTCTGGGCAGAAATAAACTTAAATGATAAAGAAGAAATAGAATAGTGAAGAAGAAAATAAAAGAGTTTAAAAAAGTAGTTTAAAAGTAACTAAAAGCTGCAGAAAACACAAAAATATAGAGCTAGAAAAATAGAGGGTTAGATAATAAGTAAAATTAGATCAAAAAAACTTCAAACAAGCAAAGGATGGCAGAGATTGAGAGAGGATAGAGAAAGCATGCCCAGAACCATAGCAATGAATGAGAAACAAGATGGCCGCGCCCGTTCACGACCGCGTGGGTAAGTTCGCGTGAGATTTTCCTTGCGAGTACGCGCGAACTTGTACTCGCGAGCAGCACACTTTGCGAGATTACACATAGCGGGCGGAAACGGAATTACGTCACGCCAACAAGATGGCCGCGCCCGTGTACGACCGATAGGGTAACTTGGCTAACGAATAGCTAGAAGCGCCTCGCGAACACGCGCAAGATCACGCGAACATACACGTCGCAACAAAAACAATTTTGTATTCGCACGTATTCGCGGCTTCCGAAATCGATCTCGCACGGATTCGCGCCCCAAATAACGCGCGAAATTGCAAAAAAAACGATTTTAGCTAAAATGAAAGCAATGAGCAGGTGCAAAAGTTCAAACTTAACATTAGTAACATTCAAGGTAGTGCTTCCTGATGGGCCCCTCCAGAGTTTGCAACAATTCTATGACCCTGCTATGACCCAAACAGCAGGCTCATAGAATAGCACCATAAAGGTCCTGTAAAAAAAAAATTTCACTGCAACAAAAAGCAAATTACAGATAAGGAAGGAAGCAGGTGCCAGCCAGACTGGAACTTTCAAAATTACTGACACATTAATGAAACACAAATTAATTGATGGCAGTTGAAGAAGGGCAGGTGTGCTAGCTTTTTTCAACCACCATAATCTACAGTAATAAATAAACCTAATAGGTGCCTGTGAGGATGTACTAGAGGGTGGCATGGGTGTCCCAGAGGGTGGCAGTGGTGAAACAGAGGGTGCTGTGAACCTGTGATGATAAACCAGACGTAGAAACAACATAGTCGCGGCCGTTGCAAGCCGAAAAGTAAGTTCGCAATTGCGAACTTGTCCCAAAATCGGCGCGAACACGCGCCAACACAAAAAACGGAAAAATCCGCAAGTCCGCTAGAGTTCGCGGATCTTCGCGGATTGCGAATCCGTAAATACGCAAGTTCGCGGATTGCCAATCCGCAAAATCCGCCCATGTCATTTGACACCATTCTTGTGCTAATACGATAAACCTCTTCAGACTCTAATATAACCTTAGATACACTCAGTGTATACAGACACACACACTTCCACTCATCCATGGAGTTACTCACACACCCAGTCAGTCATGCAAAGAAACAATCTCATCTCCATTTCTTCAACTATACAGTTAAACACACCTTACTTATTGAAACATATACTAACACATATTTACTCTCTTATACAATCCCTGATACAAGTTCACAATGATCGATACAACCACTCACTCATTCGGTGGCTCTCATGCACAGTTATTTATATATGCCAACTCTCACATGTACTGTGTTTTACATATGTACTTACTATGACATGTAGCATTGAGATATCCATTCACTCATCAATACACTCATGCACACAGTCAACTGCCCATGTAGCTGTTTCCACATGCACTCTTGAACTCATACACCTAGTGAATAAACTGTTCACACATCTATGCATAGAGTCACACACCTTCCAGCCACCCCCACACAAACTCAATCTCCCATAGAAATACTTGGGCAAGCAATTAATAACACATATAGCCTCTCGTAT
Source organism: Lissotriton helveticus (assembly GCF_964261635.1). Lineage (NCBI taxonomy): Eukaryota > Metazoa > Chordata > Amphibia > Caudata > Salamandridae > Lissotriton > Lissotriton helveticus. Next base: position 876,165,410 of record NC_136071.1, on the reverse strand, counting down.
AGCTAATGATCAACACATGCAGCAGTTTACAGAACAACAGACATAATGATGCACAAATTAAGACAGTTTAGTCACTAACCCATGCATTCAGTGAGACACATTTAATCACTCACTCATACAGTCAGTCACGCACCTACTAAATCCTTCATCCAGACACTTATACATCCACTCATTCTTCAATATGTAAGATATATTTTAACTTTACAGAAACATACAGTCACTGGATGTTGTCATCAGTGATGTCATCAGTGATGTCATTTGAGATGTCATCAGTGATGTCATCAGTGATGTCACTGACCATGTCATGAATGATGTAATATGTGACATGATCAGCAGTGGATTGCAGGTGCGCGATATATAGTTAGTGCAACTAACTATATATGGAATTTCAATGGTTTTGTGTGAGTAAAATAAGGTTTTTTAAATGCTAATTCCTAACTATATATGGTCTATAACCTATGGTTTTTTCAGTGAATTTTCAAGGTTTTGTAAATGCTAATTCCTAACTATATATGGTCTATAACCTATGGTTTTTTCAGTGAATTTCAATGGTTTTTTAATAGCAAATATCATAAGCTGTCGAATGTCAAGTACGTGGTAAGTGAAAACATTTTCGTGTTTATGCACACTGATCTGCTTTGAATGGTGCCCCCCCCCTCATTTCTATTAGGAGTACTCTCTCTTTGCAGATAGTGAAAGGTAGTTAACGCAGGCCTTTGCCCCCGTTGTAATCCGTCGTGCCTGCTTCTCTCTCCATTTGATTGATTGTTATCCAAGTATTTACTGTTTTAGAATTAGTTCTCTTTGGTTCATTCTCTATTTACAAACAAACACAGAGTCGCAATACTCTGTTTAGTCTTTGCAGATAACGAAAAATCGTGTAAAAAAAAAGAAAAGGAATCGAGCAAAATCAGTAGGCCACTAATGGGATCTCTTTTTGACCTCGCTAAAATAGAAACATTAGGAACAACCCCTCATGACAAATACAAAACTAGTGAGATGAACTGAACTCCACACAATGATGGCTGCAAAACAGCTCGGCTCCGCCACCCACCCCGCCCAAAATAACGATAAAGAGCGGCTGCCATGATTGGTTGCGGAATGGCCACGACGGAGCTACGAAATGATGCTGCTCTCATGCTAACCCCAGCTTCAGTCTGAAACATCCAGAAAAACTGTAGACTACCAATTCGATCAGTTCCGGTAGCGCCCCAATGTAACCCGGTAGAGAAGAACTAGCCCTCCCCTCTTTCACTGATGGTTCTTGTTGCCTGTCCCTTCTGTTCTCATTTAACAGAACTATTTAGCCTGCTGAAAGGGGTTGTGTTCCGACCGCTGGTTGGTGGAGACATTTTGACTATATTCTGGACCTGCGTTGTCGCGTAATGCGTCATATGACGCGCCGCGTTAGCGCATCCGGAAGTCATCCGGGGCGCGCAGCGCGTAACGTAAGCATAACAAGTCATGTGACTTGTTAATAAAACTTTTCATTGGTTCATTTTACTTTTCTTATTGTAATGATGAAAGGCTTGCTCATATGACCTAAAAATTACGCTTTTCATTACTTCCGAACATTATTTTTTCTTAAATATATGTTATAATGTTCCAGGCTAATGTACTTTCCCGGAAATTTTACAACTGTCCTGCAAGTAAAATATATTCTTTTTTCGAGAAAAAGAGCGTTTCTTCGTCCCATGATGGAGCCGTTGAGCAAAAGAGGGTCGACCTGCTGTCTTAGTCGCCGATACGCCTGAATATGAGATTCTTATCGATCACTTTATGTTGCAGGAATAGAAAACACAACAGCCCTTGACCATTTATCTTTACTGCGTTCCTTCGTATTATACCTTTTACCCTTCATGTAATTGGTCTGCTTTATTTCACTTGCCTTTTAATGATTCTAAAACAGTGACTATTATTACAAACTTTACCAATGTATATACTACTACCATGTTTTCTTTTAAAAACCTTTATTGTGAAAATTTCATTATACAAATACGAGCCTATAACAACGTGGGCCGGCCACGGAGCAAACTGTAATCGTATGTGATGAGTAGACATTTACACTGTAGAGGAACGTAACGGGCGGGCCATTAGGTTGCAAGAACTAAGGTGTCTAACAGTTACGGAATCGGTGGACGTACATTTTATAATTAAAATACGACAGGGCCAGTTACAATAAAATTATCTAGATATACATTTGCGGGCAAGTACCATGGGTGACGTTAATTCGAACTTTCAACAGTACAGTAATCAATAACACATCAGAACTTAATATCAATAGGGATGTCGAAATATTCAATCAATTCTCGTCCCCGCCCGCCATGTGCTTCAAAACTGCATACGTATCTCGTGATTTCAAGGTTCTGCAACCAGTACACAACAAGGAGTTACGAGTCCCATTTATTCCGGCGCCATTTTGGGCGAGGACGGGCAGGTCCAGGATATAGTCAAAATGTCTCTACCAACCATCGACTATGATGATGTTCATATGCTGTATTTATTAGAGTAACACTCATCTGCCCACATGAAATTAATTTACCACAATCTAAACATGTCATTTTAATCTTTCCAAAGTTCTTCTAAATATTTGGGACCGTTTCCCTTGCCTCTGAAGCTCTCAGTGCCACTTCTTTGATGAATGTACTAGCAGGTCAGGGGTTCTCCTCCAAATCTCTCTTTTATGCAGCACTATAATTAATTGGTGCCACCTCTCCATATGACGATGCATGGTATAGTTACCACAACTATATATTTTTTCGGTTCTTTTGGAGAGTTCATCGTGGCAGATGAAGCGTGTAACATACCGGGCATTTACCTTTTTTTGCATGTACAGGAAAGGAAAAAAAAATCGAGCGTTCGAGTTCTTAGGTGTCCCAGGGCCATTTTAGTGGACCAGGCCCAAATCCAAAGAACAGCTATCTCACAGGCTAATGGGGCGACCCACGCCGAGTTTCAGCATTGTAGGATGACCACACAAGTACAGCAACTTGCTAGACATCACCTCGGTGCCATCCGGATCTCGGCGCCCCACTGCAGATGAAGTGCCTCTCAACTATGAAACCACCAGAAAACGCTTGAGTCAGCTTTGTGTGAAGCCGCCATTTTGATTCAATCAATAGCGTCCCCCTGCACACATTCAGGGACCTGGTCGTGTCTTCAGGTCAAACGAATTTGGGACAAGATGCAGAAAGGAAAAGGAAAAAAGTTCCGCCGGACCCCGGGAGGTGGCCGCCTATGTCATGGGCGATCTTAGGCCACACCAGGGCAATAGTGAAGCTGCAGCAGGTGCAAATAAGCTTCAGACAGTGTTACAAGCGCTGCTCAGAACTCTCAACTATGACACCACCTCGGTGCCATCCGGATCTTGGCGCCTTGTGCTGGTTCCGGCCTATTCACACATCGGTCCGCTACTGACGCCACCTCACAGGCCAACGGGGCACCCCACGCCGACTTTCGGCGCAGCATTGTAGGATGGCCACACCAGTGCGGCAAATTGCTGGACACCACCTCGGTGCCATCCAGATCTCGGCGCGTTGTGCTGCCTTCGGCCTATTCGCCACAAGTGCGCACGCAACTCAGCTGCATAGCGAGTGAAACACCAAGGGGCGCCCCACTGCAGCCGAGGAACCTCCATCTTGGGGGCGACGCACAGCATCACATTGCTTTCCAATGCAGTCAGATCCTCAAACAGCCCCCACTGACTGACGCGAACTCACAGGCCAACGGGGCGCCCCACGCCGACTTTCGGCGCAGCATTGTAGGATGGCCACACCAGTGCGGCAAGTTGCTGGACACCACCTCGGTGCCATCCGGATCTTGGCGCGTTGTGCTGCCTTTGGCCCCATTCGCACATCAGTCCGCTACTGACGCCATCTCACAGGCTAATGGGGCGCCCCACGCCGACTTTCAGCATTGTAGGATGACCACACCAGTACAGCAACTTGCTAGACATCACCTCGGTGCCATCCGGATCTCGGCGCCCCACTGCAGATGAAGTGCCTCTCAACTATGAAACCACCACTGTGACATCCGGATCTTGGCGCGTTGTGCTGCCTTCGGCCTATTCGCACATCGGTCCGCTACTGACGCCATCTCACAGGCTAATGGGGCGACCCACGCCGAGTTTCAGCATTGTAGGATGACCACACCAGTGCAGCAACTTGCTAGACATCACCTCGGTGCCATCCGAATCTTGGCATCTCAACGCCTAGTGGTATCTTCCATACAGAAAATATTGTTACGCTACCTTTGGCCCCATTCGCACATCAGTCCGCTACTGACACCATCTCACAGGCCAACAGGGCGCCCCACGCCGACTTTCAGCATTGTAGGATGGCCACACCAGTGCGGCAACTTACTAGACACCACCTCGGTGCCATCCGGATCTTGGCGCGTTGTGCTGCCTTCGGCCTATTCGCACATCGGTCCGCTACTGACGCAAACTCACAGGCCAACGGGGCGCCCCACGCCGACTTTCAACATTGTAGGATGGCCACACCAGTGCTGCAACTTGCTGGACACCACCTCGGTGCCATCCGGATCTTGGCGCGCTGTGTTGCCTTCGGCCTATTCGCACATCGGTCCGCTACTGACGCCGCCTCACGTGCCAACGTATTTTCTCCGCATTTTATACCCTATGCCGCATAACAGGTCATGTGACTTGTTTATAAAACTTTTCATTGGTTCATTTTACTTTTGGTTTCCTAATGATGGAAGGCTTGATCATATGACCTAAAAACAACACTTTTCATTGGATGAAAACTTTTTTTTTTTTCCAAACGATGAAAGCCCCACCTTGTTTCTGGATGTTTCAGACTGAAGCTGGCGTCAGCATGAGAGCACCACCATCTCGTAGCTCCGTCGTGGTCATTCCGCGAGCAATCATGGCAGCCGCTCCCCACCAGAAGCCTGCAGGAGTCGGGGCCCCCAAAACTTTTGATGAATTCTCAAGGCGGAGGGGACGCTTTCGAGAATGGGGTCCAAGACCTAGCAGACAAGCGTCCGATTTCCAAGGTGTCCCAGGGCCATTTCAGTGGACCAGGCCCAAAAAGGAAAGAGCCTGCCGCCATTTTGAGAGTCCTGTGACAGCCGCCTATCGCTGCACCGCAAGAGTGGGCGCAACTCAGCTGAATTGCGGCTTTTGACACAGTGGACCAAAAACGGACGGAATGGCAACTGAAACGGTAAAGGGGCGCCCCACTACAACAGATGACACTCCACCTGGAGAGGCCCGTTCACGCCGCCTCCCCCGGGGCGCTCCACGCCGTTATTCGGAGCAGCATTGTAGGATACCAAAACCAGTGCGGCAACTTACTGGACATCACCTTGGTGCCATCGTTCTGCTGCCTTGGAACTATTCGCACAACAGTTTGCTACTGAAGACCCACCCCCCGCGACGCCCCACGCCGTTATTTGCTGGGTGGCAACTTACTAGACATCACTTTCGTGTCATGTAGATTTCAGCGCGTTCTGCTGCCTTGGAACTATTCGCACAACAGTTTGCTACTGATGACCCGCCCCACGCCGGAAATCTGGACGTTGTGCTGCGTTGGGACTATTCGCACAGCCGACCGCTACTTCGTTGTTTTTCCCTAAAAATGTTTATATGTTATTACTATTTTTGTTTTCTTGTATATATTTATAAATTATTAAAGTTTTATAATCTTACTACTTTGTCGGAGTGCTATATATTTTTAATGTGACACATAATTGTAAAAACTTTGATGTACAAAGAGTCATCCCTGGAATCTTCCGCTTCACGCTCGGTCCCCTCCCCAATCACAATACAGGATGGTTTTCAGATAATAGCAACGCTTCTGCTGTGACGGATCTCATCGAGTGTGGGCCTTGATCTACTATAACTCCTTTGAAGAGGGGTGAATCTTTACAGCTGTGGCCATAAACTACATCTGCAGGGCTAGCTGATACCCTAGGACCAGCCTGGACAATCGGACACAGAGGAAAAGGAGTGTCAGAGGGTGCAGTAGTGAATAGGGCGAAAGGGAGGTGTCGGGCGGGCACAGGGTGTGATTCTCAGGAAAGAGCAGCGCAGATGGGGGGAGGTTTATTACCCATGCATAAGACAGAGAGCGGGGGTGACCACTGCCTGGGGGAGATGCTTGCGAGGGTGGGGAGCCATGCTAAGGATCGACAGCGTGCACAGAGTGGGTCTGGTCAAGGCATCTAAAATGGCTGCCGTGCACGACAAAAGTGTGGCATTTGAAAAAAGACAAGATGGCGCAGACAATGTTTTTCAACACTTCCTGATTTCCTTCGAATCGAACGTTAACAGACGTTGGGGCATATTACCAAAGTTAAGCGATATTTATCCCTAACGATGCATTGCAAAGATTTTTTTACCGTCAGAAATTATCGCAGATAAACGTTGCTATTATCAAAGTTTATCGCAAATACGATAAAAACCGACCGCAATGCATTAATATCGCTGAAAACTCAGCGATATTCATGCATTACCGAGCTAATCCTCTTAGCCATGTTATCCACCTCCCATAGGATAACATGGCTAAGAACTGCTCAGGGCAGCTGTTACTTTTTGGAGATATTCGCGCTTATCTCGAATATTTCCAAAAGTTGATAATAGGAGATAGCGATGTTAGCGACTGTTTCCAGTCGCTAACATCTTGGCATGCCCACTTTGCATGTCATTAGTGATAAATATCACTCACATGCAAAGTGGGGCCCAAGATGGTCGCTATCTCCTACTAGCCGTCGCTAACTGGTGTTGGCAACAGCTAGGTAATACAGATATAATTTTATCTCCGCGAAGCGGAGCGCTGTTACAGATATATATCTTGTTTTTGAACGTTAATTTCTCAAAATGCACTGAAGCACATATATTGAGACCTAGCAAAGGCACATCGGGCTACCAGTCCCTAATATTTTACCAAGTTTCGTGCAAATCCATTCAGCCGTTCGATTATTATTATTATTTATTTTTTTTGCCCCGCGGGGCCCTTTTAAAACCTCCACATCAAACCTAGGGGATCAGCGAGGATCTACTATGCCCCCTTATGGTCATTTGCCCCTTCGCTTTGGCCTCCTCTTGTCTCTCGATCCTACCGAGAGACAAGATGGCGGCCGCTACGGACTGTTTGGAATGTTTACAGACACCGGAGAGCCAATCAGCTTCGCTTCGCAAAGCTCCGTAACGCGAAAAGTACGCGAAGCGGTCCGCTGTTACAGATATATATCTTTTTTTGAACGTTAATTTCTCAAAATCCACTGAAGCACATATATTGAGACCTAGCAAAGGCACATCGGGCTACCAGTCCCTACAATTTTGCCAAGTTTCGTGCAAATCCATTCAGCCGTAAGATTATTATTATAATTTTTTTTTTTTTCCCCGCGGGGCCCTTTTAAAACCTCCACATCAAACCTAGGGGGTCAGCGAGGATCTACTATTCCCCCTTATGGTCATTTGCCCCTTCGCTTTGGCCTCCTCTTGTCTCTCGATCCTACCGAGAGACAAGATGGCGGCCGCTACGGACTTTTTGGAATGTTGACAGACGCCAGAGAACCAATCAGCTTCGCTTCACAAAGCTCCGTTGCGCGAAAAGTCCGCGAACCAGTGCGCTAACTGGTCCGCTGTTACAGATATATATTTTTTTTAAACGTTAATTTCTCAAAATCCACTGGAGCACATATATTGAGACCTACAAAAGGCACATCGGGCTACCAGTCCCTACAATTTTGCCAAGTTTCGTGCAAATCCATTCAGCCGTTCGGGCTAAAAGTGAGGCCAACCGCCCTATGGAAAACTCAATGTTAAAAACACGTTTTGGGACCCCCTTTTTTCTCGGCCCCCACCGGACGAACCCCCCCCAAATTTTCAAGGGCTGCTCAGAAACAAAATGTGCCATTTTCCTGAAAATTTCAGCCAATTCCGTCCACAAACGCCAAAGTTATTAGACATAGAATTTTCAAAAAACCCATAGAGAAAAAATCCTAACTATATATACCTACTGGCGACCGCCAGTAGGTAATATATATATATATATATATATATATATATATATATATATATATATATATATATATATGCAGTTCCACTTCCTTCCGAAATGCCGGGACCCTTCAAACAACGGTGCAAGTCAGGGGCGAAAGTTCCCCTGTGTAAATACAGGTTCACAGCGTATAGCCGCGACAGCTACGCAATGCACTCTCCTTGACAACAGCAGCAGCCAAAGTTACTCACTCCCAATCTCGTGCGTGCATCACAGAAAAGTATTTTATTCTTTCAGTTGCAGCATCAAGAAAATTAAACATGGAAAAACCCAACGCGTTTCAGCGACTCCTTCGCCTTGGTCACGGGTAATTTACAATGTTCACATTACAAACAATAAATAAAGTTTCACGTGAGAAAAGTGCTCAAAATAAACAAAGGACTCATGGTCCAAATTTTGCGGCCATCTTAGAGTGTAGTAATAACCTAGAAATGACCCATGCAAACAGCTTAAGCCTTCCCACACCTAAATTAAAAAAGACAATCCAGTCATTTAAATCAGGTATTAGGGTTAATTATAAAAGCGTTATGGAGGACAGTTAAGTGTCATTGTATCAAATGGATAACTGTGGCTTCTGATCTGTGCCATAGGCTTTCACCATAATCAAAAACATATCAAAATATGCTATGTTTTTGATTATGGTGAAAGCCTATGGCACAGATCAGAAGCCACAGTTATCCATTTGATACAATGACACTTAACTGTCCTCCATAACGCTTTTATAATTAACCCTAATACCTGATTTAAATGACTGGATTGTCTTTTTTAATTTAGGTGTGGGAAGGCTTAAGCTGTTTGCATGGGTCATTTCTAGGTTATTACTACACTCTAAGATGGCCGCAAAATTTGGACCATGAGTCCTTTGTTTATTTTGAGCACTTTTCTCACGTGAAACTTTATTTATTGTTTGTAATGTGAACATTGTAAATTACCCGTGACCAAGGCGAAGGAGTCGCTGAAACGCGTTGGGTTTTTCCATGTTTAATTTTCTTGATGCTGCAACTGAAAGAATAAAATACTTTTCTGTGATGCACGCACGAGATTGGGAGTGAGTAACTTTGGCTGCTGCTGTTGTCAAGGAGAGTGCATTGCGTAGCTGTCGCGGCTATACGCTGTGAACCTGTATATATATATATATATATATATATATATATATATATATATATATATCCCAACACAAAGGTGCCTGTAAAAGAAGCCCAGCCAGGGTGCATTGATCTTGCCATTGTTTTATTATCTTGTAAGAAAGCATTCCTAAATGCTTTCTTTCATTTAGGACAGCTCAGTGCTTTACCAAAATAAAGTCATTCCCAGTCCTTCCCGACACAATTCGTGTCAACGGACACATAGTCATGGGTTCAGGGCTGTAGCGAGTTCATGAAACGAGCGAAGGAGTCACTTTTAAACTTGTTCAATGCCCGCCCTTATTTGGGACCACCATGGCTGGGCTCCTTCTTACAGGCACCTTTGTGTTGGGATTGATGGCGGCACAGCCTGAGCCGCGAAGAGAGCCCCACTGCACCTCTGTGCAGTCCCGCTATTGCGCCAATCAAAGCATTGGCTTTGGGCAGGGTGTGGGCCCTTGAAGGATGTAAGCAGCAATTTTGACAACAACAGTGTGGTTCCAAACCCACTTGGGGAAGATTTTTTTTAGCGAACTGAACGGCAGCTCACTGGAGTTAATACAGCACTACAAGGACCAGCATGCCACGCAGGTGGCGACGCCCATCAGGGCGGGGATTAAACAAGTTGAAAAGTGCCTCCTTCGCTCGTTTCATGAACTCGCTACAGCCCTGAACCCATGACTAAGTGTCCGTTGACACAAAACGCGTCGGGAAGGACTGGGAATTACTTTATTTTGGTAAAGCACTGAGCTGTCCTAAATGCTTCCTTTCAAGATAATAAAACGATGGCAAGATCAATGCACCCTGGCTGGGCTCCTTCTTACAGGCACCTTTGTGTTGGGATTGATGGCGGCACAGCCTGAGCCGCGAAGAGAGCCCCACTGCACCTCTGTGCAGTCCCGCTATTGCGCCAATCAACAAAGTGGCTTTGGGCAGGGTGTTGGCCCTTGAAGGATGTAAGCAGCAATTTTGACAACAACAGTGTGGTCCCAAATTCACTTGGGGAAGATTTTTTTAGCGATCTGAACGTCAGCTCACTGAGTTAATACAGCACTACAAGGACCAGAATGCCACGCAGGTGGTGACACACATCAGGGCGGCGATTAGACAAGTTGAAAAGTGCCTCCTTCGCTCGTTTCATGAACTTGCTACTGCCCTGAACGCATGACTAAGTGTCCGTTGACACGAAACGCGTCAGGAAGGACTGGGAATGACTTTATTTTGGTAAAGCGCTGAGCTGTCCTAAATGCTTTCTTTCAAGATAATAAAACGATGGCAAGTTCAATGCACCCTGGCTGGGCTCTTTTTACAGGCGCCTTTGCGTTGGAATTGATGGCGGCACAGCCTGAGCAGCGAAGAGAGCCCCACTGCACCTCTGTGCAGTCCCGCTATTGCGCCATTCGACTCAGTGGCTTTGGTCAGGGTGTTGGCCCTTGAAGGATGTAAGCAGCAATTTTGACAACAACAGTGTGGTCCCAAACCCACTTGGGGAAGATTTTTTTAGTGAACTGAACGGCTGCTCACTGGAGTTAATACAGCACTACAAGGACCAACATGCCACCCAGGTGGCGACGCCCATCAGGGTGGGCATTAAACAAGTTGAAAAGTGCCTCCTTCGCTCGTTTCATGAACTCGCTACAGCCCTGAACCCATGACTAAGTGTCCGTTGCAAAAACACAGATACGCGTTTCGGCAGTACAACTGCCTTTCTCTGAGAAAGGCAGTTCTACTGCTGAAATGAGTATCTGTCATCAGTGATGTCACTGACCATGTCATGAATGATGTAATATGTGACATCATCAGCAGTGGATTGCGGGTGCGCGAGATATAGTTAATGAAACTAACTATATCGGAGGAATTTCAATAGTTTTGTACGAGTGAAATGTCCAGCTAACTATAACACCCCTAAAACCTACAGTTTTTTCAGGGAATTTCTAAGGTTTTTTAAATGCTAATTCCTAACTATATCAGGCCTGAAACCTATGTTTTTTTCAGTGAATTTCAAAGGTTTTCTAAATGCTAATTTCTAACTATATCAGGCCTAAAACCTATGGTTTTTTAGTTCCAGTAGTCATAAAAAAGGAATAGATGATAGGGTTAACTCCACGTCTATGGAACCGATCAGACTAATCACTACCTTTAATGTAATGGAAAGGAAGGTAAGGGCTATCATTAATAAACATTGGCCCATTTTAAAAACTGATATTACGTTGGCTCAAATATTGTCCCCCAACCGTGCATCACCTTTAGAAGGGGACCATCTATGAGAGATGCTTTGGTAAGGTCAAGCCCAGAGGTAATAAATAAAATAATTGGTTATCTACAAAGAGAGGATTTTTAAAATGTATTTCATGCCGAGCATGTAAAATCGGGATCAATACTAGTGAGTACCAATCTATACTACAATCTACTCCTAGTAAAATTTATGGATTTTACACATGTCGTACTGACTATGTTGTATATGTACTTCAATGTACATGTAATTTGCAGTATGTTGGGAGTACGAAGTTACAAGCATATGTCCGAATTTTACAACACATAAGAGCTATAGTAAATTCAGATGATAACTATCCTGTAGCTCGCCATTTTAAGCTCATGCACGCTAAAAACCTGAATGATCTGAGGTATTTTATTATTGACTCTGTACCCAAAAACATCAGGGGAGGTAACAGAGAAAAGCAACTCAGACAACTGGAGTCCAAATACATTTTAATGTTAGACTCTAGAATCCCTAACAGACTTAATATGGGGGATGACCTTCGAAATTTTCTGTAAATCCTTCTAACATGGGCGTTTGCAATAATACAGTCTGGATCAGGGGAATAGTGGAGGATTGTTCTTTTATTATGATTAGTTGTACTGTAAATTGATTGTGTGTATAGTTATGAATTAGGTTCTGTGTAATATCAAATGTCAGTTTTATAATGACTTATCTATTCATGCACTTGCACTTTAGTATTGTCAGGCATATCAGAGATTGGCAACCTAAGACCAAGGTTTTTCATACAATATTTAATTCATATTTTACACTTTATTACTTTGTATCCTGGGATCCAATGATATGATTTTAAATATCATGTTTTTTTCCGCTTGATATTTAGCACATATTTTTTTTAAACATTTTATTTTTCAGAACCAGATAAAACAGGTACAAAAAAAAAGTAGTCGAAATACGATAATATTGTACAATAAACAATTACTTCCATGTTTGATTTGTTTTCATTCTCATATTGAGAGGGAGAGTGAAATAAAAGTGAAGAATAACGATTAAAAAAAAATAGAAATTAAAAGAAAAAGGGCAATGAATAGACATATAAAACGACATATTAGAGTAAGTCATTATCATACTATCACACTGTGCTAAGCCTCCTCCTCCAATTAGTGATGGGTTGCCAGATCGCCATACCACGCATAGCAGATCTTAGCCCTCTGGTGGCATAGATGGCACTTTCCTGATTGAAGACCCCGAGAAGACGTGCTAACCACATTTGAAAACTCGGTGGATCTAAATCTTTCCACCGTGCTGCTAGTATTACCCTGAGGACTGCCGAGCTTATAAAAAGCATGTCCTCTTCTTCCCTGCTTAGGTTTAGTGTATTATCAGTGCCTAGCAGATACAGAGTAGGGGAGTCAGGTATTTTATGACCAAACACTTCCTCCCAGAATTCACAGATCATTTTTTTAATAAGTGTTAATTGGTCGCATTCACAGAGCATGTGAATAAGCGTTGCAGGACCTTTAAGACATCTGGGGCAATGATCGTTCTCTCTTTTGCCCCAGGCATATAATTTGGCCGGAGTATAGTATAGATTATAGATAGTTTTATAGGTCTGGGCTTTTAAACTAGCTGACATAAGTAGTCGTGATGATAGGCAGAGACTCATGTCAATATCTACATTCGGATTGTCAAGTCTGTCTTCCCACGCAATTTCTGTATGTTTTAGATCATCTTGTACCTTATCCAGTAGTTGACCATAGATTGTACCTATTCTTGCTGTTCTTTTAGCGATGGTATCGATAATTTCAATTTTCTCCAAGTTAATATTAGGATCCTTATGTTTGAGCATAGTATGAATCTGCAAATATTTAAAGTAGTGCCCATTTGGAAGATGAAATTTATGTTGTAGATCTGTAAAGGTATAAGCCTCATTCGCACCCAGAAAGTCGCCAACTGAGGTAATTCCTACAGAATGCCATTTCTTTGCGATAACATCTGTGATGTATTCCTATAGGTTCTGTATCGATCCCCCTATTCCTGACCCTATTCTGGTTAACAAGTTAACTAGCAGCCATCCCATGAGGCAGAAAACCCCCATGATGCAGGAACCGTTATCTGATTAAGCCACACTACGGCACAGGAACGTGTTATCTGATTAAGTCATAACGCTTGCCATCTAATTAGACAAGCGATATTCCTCCAGCCCCTGATAAGGCATACGGAGTTCTCAAAACAAATCAAACCTATGACAACCTAGGAAAAACCCTGCGGCCATTGTTTTGATTTCACCGAGAACTTCTGCAAAAGAATGTGCTAACGACCAGGTCGTATGACATCCTTATTGACGTATCTATGTCCATCCTTACGTCAATCTCGGCACCTTAAAGGTATAAATATTACCGATATTGCCCTATGCAAACACACGCGGTGGTGACGAGATCGGAGCAGCCAGACTTGCCGAAGCCCAGAGCAGAGCAGACCCCGCTGGCGCAGCCCCGCCTTCCTGATGCGCTGAGAATGAGACGCTGCTTTCTCCTACCGAGAAATCCAGCTCCGGCGCTTCCGGGTAGCCCTCGCAGGCAGCCTGGAATATCGAGACCAGAGACGAGAGATACCATCCCTCATTCATCCTAGATTCCAGGTACAGAACTGAATAACCCCTTGCAGAGAATTCTTTAGTCAGTCACTTGGCAAAACAAACTTAACTTAAACTGCTACTTTCTACTCCCGCCCACGTATTAGGCTTAGGTCAGGTACATCTGGGGTAGGCGTAGTTAGAAACACCAGTTGAGTACGATTAGTCAAATGTATATGTGTATGTATCTATTTTATCCATTTTAAACCATCATATGGCTTAGAAACCATATCAATGTTTTTACAGTATTATTTTATACTTCTGCTTTTAATGTATGCACTTTACTTAACCATAAGTATTGCAATAATATCGATCCATTTCTCTTGTATGAGAAAAGAGACTGATCAATAAATAACATCTTTTATTGAACACGCCCGTCTCTTCCTTTTCTCTACAATCTGGTGAGACTAAGAATGCACGTACTGACTGAGTAAAATAAGTCGTCTTTTGTTTTCACACGACTCTAGAGATACACTCTTGATTAGGGGAGAGCAAAGTTGTCATGTTCTATGGTTGTCAGAAACTAAATCCCTTCTTGTCTATCCAGGGAGGTTCAACTCCTCCTTGCCTATTCGAGAAAGTTTCTAGTGAACTCTGAGCTAGCTGGCAAACCCAAAACTTTAAGTCTAATATCGACAGTAGTAGACCTAGTTAACGTCTGGTCTAGGCCTATACTATTGAAGGTATTATTCCAATGCGCAGAGCCTATTGGGATAATAGGAACTACACTACATGGCGCCCAACCTGTTTGGATGGGCGATAAAACTAACGTAAGACATTTAGAGTAACTCAGTCGTGCTTTTTCACTCAGACCCCTTTTTTCCCATAATACTCCAAAGACGTCTGGAGTGGGTGAAAGGTAATATCCGCCAGACCTCGCAGGAGGAAACTCCTATGTATGGTCCTTGGTTTAGTCAACGTTGAAGGATACACTGTTCCAAAATATTGTGCATCTAATCTTTGTTTCCATAAGAACCTGATCTGCAAACAAACAAAATAACCTTCTGGACAGTACAATGTCAGACAATGAAGGAGAAAGAGAGGCAGTTAGAATAGCAACTGAACTCGCAGCAGCTGATAATGCACTGCAAGACGCTGACCCGGAGATAATACTCATCGCGGTCAACACAAGAAAATCTATAACTTTAAAACTTATAGAAAATGGACTGACACCTAGAGGTGGCACGGTCATATTCGTAATTGAGGCACACGAATATCGGCAGACAGAGGTATTCTATTCATGGATACATTTTCCAGCAGCAAATGCTGTAACAAAGGTCTTCCACTATTACAAAACAGAGGAACCTCCTAATGAGTACACTCCTTTCGAGGAGGTGGAAGTACCACTTAAATTTCAAGAGCATCTGCTCTTATTTAATGGCGCCCTAAAACATAATAATCACATCACCAGGCTCGGTCCATTAGGTAGACCAGGAGCAACGTGGCCGGTTCTAGCCGGATACACACCACATCCAGACATCGATGGGATGTCTGCAGCAAACCTTTTAATACAACTAAAACAATTAATAAAAATACATAGACAATTAGTCCAATATGTAATGCGGACTTCAACAATCCAACCAGCAATTAAAATTCCACAGCTGACCCCTCATCAGGGGAACACAAATAAAATTACACCACAGAACATACAATCCTGCCTAGGTAAGGTACCAGCTAAACGGGAACAAATACCATTCTGGTTAGCACAAAAAATCACCCAAATAGAGGCGGTGTTTCCAGACACCACCCCGTTAGAAAAACACAGGATTCTGACTATCTGTCTTCCAATGGGAATCGCACCACACGTGGAGGACTGTGACACTTGGGGTACAGTCTTTGCTTCCATCTACACAAAAACGCACGGTGTTCCATCCATTTCGGTAATACCAGATGTGCTAAAACAAATTCAAGACGAATACGGTCCAGAACCCGCTTTAACTCTTGGTATGAAATTACTGAAAGACTTCAAGCAGGTCTCGGCTATATTATTAGCCAACATAAAGGGAGAAGCAGCAAACGTGGCGATCCGCCAGAGGTTAAAGGAGACAGATATAGCAGACCAACCAGCTGAAATTGCCAGAATTATAGAAAAATCCTATGAGGAACTAGGTAGAGATAGTTTAGGTGGAATACCAGTAAAACCACAACTGATTGAAAGTCCTGAAAAAATATTTTTTAATAATAATTCAACATCACAAAAAAAGAGCTGGGATTGAAACAAACAATCCAATCCTAAAGAAAAGAAATTCCAGTCCAGAGGAAGGTCTCCTCGGCGGAGAGAAAAATCTCCGAACCAAAGACACAGGTCACCCCAAAGTGACCCCTCTGGGAAAAGATATAACCTTAGAAATAGGGATAATATAAAGAAGCCTGATAGATATCAAGACATTGATACACATCCCTCTCAATCTTTTCAGACTTCCTCGCAGAAATCGGAAAGAAGAGGACGATCAGAACAAAGAGAAGAGCACGCCAAGTCCAAAGACAAGGAATCTGCTCATCTAAAAAAGAAACTACAATTTCCAAAAAAGAAGGTAGCCAGTATCAAGGTAGTAAACAATGCCGAGAATACTGAGGACACAACTGAAAAACGGAGAATGGGCTCAGACAATGCTAGACAGCGCAGCAGAAGTGAGCATAGCTCGCAAAGTCCTTATGAATCTTCTGGAGACAGTGGACACGAATGAATATCTTCAAGTGGAAACTGCAGACACCAGAGTTAGCAAACCTCACAAAATATATGAAATAACTTTACGTATAGAAGGGGATAAGACTAGAAAAATAAGGGGACTATTTTGGGATAATCTCTCCAAGGGCTATGACATCCTTCTAGCTGAAAAAGATTGGCCACCGAAGAATAATTATGCCTGCCTTCTCAAATCATATCCCAATTCATAAAAAATACACACTTGCCAGAAAGTGGGCAGTAGCTCAAGCTCCTGCTTTATATAAAAATCATGTAGGGTGGGATGAAGACTCTCCTCCTCACAAAATCCAGTTAAAATCACAACCTACTGCACAAAGACAGTACCCAATTAAGCAAGAAGCTAAAAAACAGGTAAAAGAAATTCTAGATCAATTAGAATACCAAGGGGTGATTGAAACTTGCACCTCACAAATGAACAACCCTTTGTTTCCTGTCTCCAAACCAGACAATTCATATCGTCTAGTTTTGGATTACAGACACCTTAACTCATGTTGCAAAACTTTTGCAGTACAAAATTCGCATAGTGCTGCACTAATGAATAACATAGTGCGCAAAAAATACAAAACAACATTAGACATCTCTAATGGATTCTTTTGTCAAAACATAGCACCAGAGAGCAGATATTTGTCTGCGTTCTCAATAAATGGCACTCAAAAACAATTCTGTCGGTTAGCCCAGGGGTACAAAAATAGCCCAGGGGTATTCTCAGCGAGAGTAACAGAATTACTACAAACATATGATGACGAAGCATTATCTTATGTCAACGACATATACCTAACAGATGATGACTTGGATACTCACTTGAAGAGAGTGAACACCATAATACTTGGGTTCGCAGCATAGGGTTACAAATTCAACTTTAAAAAATCCAGAATTGCCCATCTAACAGTCCTGTTCTTAGGATACGAATTATCAAGTGAAGGCAAAAGCCTGGCTGACAATTTCCTAGAGAAATGTGCCGTACTCCAAGCACCTAGAACACTAAAAAACCTACAGTCAATTCTAGGCTTCCTAAATTTCGGAAGAACATACATTGCAAATTATGCAGAAAGGGTCAAACCCCTTTATGATCTAATAAAACCAGATTTTAAAAGAACCAATTGGACTCAAATACACACAGAAATTTTGAGATCCTTACAAACAGACATGTTAATTAAAACAAAATTAGAAACACGTGATAACACACGCAATCTTGTGATTCGAGTCATCCCAGGAAGATGCGGATTCACATACCTGACCTCTAATGAGGGAGAAAAGGTACCAATTGCATTCAAATCACACTTGTACACTAAGGCTGAAATGAAATTTAGCCCAACGGAAAAAATTCTTACTGCAACACAGACAGCTATAGCAAAAGAACGAGCCCTGGCACAAGGTAAACAAATAATAATCGTGACACCAATACCAGCCCTAGAGGCTGTAACAAAAGCAAGCATTCCAAATGCTAAAGCGCTCCATCTGAGATGGATACAATGGGCTAATTCTCTTGCTGCAACAGACGTGGCATACGAATTTGATCCTAACTTAAAAACACAAGAATTTCTCCAATATGAATTTGAATGTCCTCCGCCGACCGAAATTCTGCCTCTAGAACATTACGGCTGTATAATATATACAGACGGATCAGCACAACCCGCAGTAGGGGGTAAACAAGCTTACAATGCTGCGTGCGCGATTGTTAAAGGTCGCTGGCACGAAGGAAAATTCAAACCAGCTATCACTAAGACACAATCTCTAGGAGATTGTACAGCTCAGCGAGCTGAACTACTGGCGTTCAAGATGGCGCTTGAAAATACCGATCGAGAATTCCCCACACTCATAGTGTGCGATTCGTATTACTGCGTTCAGTCTTACAATGAATACTTGCAGATCTGGCTTCAGAATGGCTTTAAGGATGCAAAAGGAGGCACAATCAAGCATAAGATGCTCTGGGAACAAGTAGTTCTATTACAAAAAGAACTACCAAAGACTCACGTGATACATACACTGAGTCATCAACGTGATGGCGTTCACGTTGCAGGGAATTCATTGGCTGATGAGGCCGCGAAGGCAGCTGTGCAAACGGCTTCCGTAGCTGCCATCACACGGTCAAAAACAAAAATAGACAGCGAAATATTACAAGCTGTCAGCGCTACAGAAAAGGATTCGATAGAAACACTCCCGAAAGGCTTTCCAGTAAAATACTCATACATAACTGATGCAAACAATGTTCCTTTTGCTCGAATCCCTGGAGTAGGGGATAGGGCAATTCCAAACATGGAACATAGGTTAGGACTGATAATAGCGGCACACGAAGGGCTTGCTTCTATACATGCTGGCGTCTCAGCCACAGTATCATTATTAAAACAGAGATACTGGTGGCCACAAATGAGAAGACAAACAAGGAACTATGTTTTAGAATGTGAAATATGTCAAAGAATGAAAGTATCAACGGTGAGACGTCCAGCACAGACGCCCCTTCTAATCTCGGATAAACCATTAGCCTGTGTTTACCTAGACCACTGTGGTCCCTTACAAAGGGATGGTAACTATAAATATATCTTGGTTGCAGTGGACTCATGCACGAGATTCATATGGATGTGGCCCCAGCGAACGGCTGACGCCAGAACTGTTATAAAAGATTTGCGAGTCTTTATCGGCACATACGCAATTGGCATGCTGCATTCGGACCATGGTTCTGCTTTTAGCTCTAGAGCTTATAAGGAGGCCATGGTCAGCATGGGCGTTACATTGCGGTACTCTTGTCCATTTCACCCTGAGGGGAACGGAATTGTTGAAAGAAAAAACCGTGACATAAAGCAATCTATAACGGCAAAGGGATTAGGTTCGGGAGCTGGGTGGGTCAAACATCTAATAAGTGTCCAACATAGTCTAAATAACCTGCCAAGAAATTCTCTGAAGGGATTCAGTCCGTACGAATTATTGTTTGGAACTAGGATGTTAGTCTTAGACCTCGACAGTCAGACTTCAGTGGTGAAGGAAAAAAGCTTTGATATCAAAGATCGTTTGGCTATTTTGCAGGACTTAAACGAAACAAGAAAAGACCTGAGCAACATAAAGTTGAAACAGCAGCCAACAACCACTGAAGAACCACCACCTGTCCCAGCAAGACCTGTCTGGATTCCAAAAGTCGGGGATCTAGTCAGAGAAAAGATCGCGGTAAAGAAGGAATTTGGGCCTTCTTACAGAAAAGCAGTTCCTGTCTTGTCTATCAACAGGACAAGATCAGTTGTACTACCGCCGCTTGCTGGTAAAAAGGAGAACCGAGTTGTATCCATCGACCTGGTAAAACCACAATCATGTGGCCGATAACAAATAGTAGGCCAAGTGGACTCCCGAAAAGTAGTAGAACACCAAGATTTGCTACAAACACAGAGGTTCAATCTAAGAGGCTAATCACATTCGAAACGCCTACAGAACTACAACAAGGACTATGCAACAATGCAATGGAACTTAGACCTCTGAAAACCCAAATAAAAACATTTAGCAGAGACACACCAATCTATAATGAAGTAACAAACGACTATGCAAGAAACAGTAATCCTGAAACAATTGGAACAATTGACAGAACTGCATCCGGCTACTTCATAAACTTCGATGATTCCTCTGAAGGCTTCACTGAATCAAAAACACAGCCATCAACAAAAACCTTTAAAGATAAAGTTAAAGTACTTTTGAAACAACTGAAAGAAACATATCTGATTTCTCCATGGATTGAATTTTGGGTGGGTTTTGGTGCATTTATCCTCATACTTTGGCTCATCATGGTACTAACTTTGGGACGCTTCATTGAGGGAAAATATGCTAAAATGGACACAGCAAGTCAGAAAATCAACTTGATCCTCAAACCACACACATCTTCACACGTCGAGAAAAGAGAACTTTCTTCAGTCAACTTCACAGCCAATCCTATACCGGGTGGGGTAGCATGGGACAACACTGACTACGAAATTTATGGTCCGGTTGAAATCCTGAAATATCCACACCAAATTAAGATCTCGTTGAGTGACTTTGTAAAACCAAGCTCATTTGCTGATGATTGGGACTTTGAAAGTATAAATAATATGATGTCTGACTTAGTGATGTCTGCTAAATTTACCAAACATGATTATTTGCAGGGTTCGACAAATTATGATAGTATGTACTGTTATAACCACTATGGTAACCATTTTCTACATAGATCTGCACAACCTAGAAATGTTTTAAATTATAATCAATGGGAACATTGTGCAACCCCTCCAAAAGGAAGCTCAAGAACCGTTTATGACAAATATTCATACTTTTCAGGTTTTAACACAAGTAATGCTGAAACATTTTATTTCAAATTGTCAAATAAGACAGGGACAAAGACCATGATAACAAACACGAAATTGATATATTCAGACTCATTCTTTGAACAAATGAATACTTTTGGTTTTGATTATTGGGACAAAAATGTTGAAGTAAAGAGTGTTTGGGGTACAAAAGAATGGCAAGTACAGGGTATAGAATCTTTGTTTAGGGCCTGCATGATCCCAGAACAAATTATATTTTTAAATGACACTGTTCAACAAACTACCTGTCTTGGCCTAGCCAAAATCAAAGACTTAAATAAACCGTCTATTCCAAACCAACAATGAACAGCAATAGCTCTACAGATGAAGAGATAGACGTAAATTATGTATTAAACCAAAACAGAACACATCCTGATTGGAAAAAGTGGTTGATCTGGCCCACAGATACTAATAACTGTCAAGACAGATTCCTGAACAAAACACAGGGGTTCAAAATGACCAGGCCAGACCCTAGATATTCCCAAGGACAACACCCAGGAATAATAACCACCTACAGTGTGGGCAAATTATGCCTTCAATGGCTACAAACTTCCACACTGGCAGAAATTAAGCAACACCTAACTTTACTTACTGAGGGTGCTGACTTGCGTGATTTCATTATGGGACCGCGCAAACAGCGTCAGAAACGTTTCATAGCAGCCTCTGTATATGCAGCATACAACGAGGCCTGGAAGGTGACTCAAATTGAGACAGCAGAAAGTATACGGGAAATTGACCGTATTAATTTGGAAAAATCACTTTCTGTATTGGACAATGGGTTAATGACTCTGTCCTCCAGAATTTTTTCTCTGGACAGCATTGTGTCTTCAGCAATCGACATATTATCGCAAGACTTACTGTTGTTACAACACGGTCAGTCTCAATTGCGTTCTATTGTACAGCTAGGCTGGACGTTACAAAATCTTCGTTCAGGCTATGTGCCTTGGCGTTTAATCAACACAACGTCACTATTCAATATCTTTAACCTTACTGATAAACAAATCAGTATGGCACAAAAGGGTGCTGATTATACAATCCTGAGCATTGAGAAACTCGAGAGATTACCAGTGACAATGTCAGAACGACCTGTCAGTGAATGGACAATACATGGGATAATTAATATTCCAATATCGACCTTCAGGTTTCAATACTGCCAAAAATATATACAGGCTGGCATGTACGAAAAATTGGGAAAAGGGTACATTAAAACAACATGGAACTTGCCCTATTCACATGCATGTGTCAGTAATAAAGGACAGAAAGTGTTTCTTAGTGGCAATAATTGTGCGATGTCACTGAGCGGTACACTTCTGTGTAATGGAATTAGTTTGCATGGAGCCTGTGAAGGGAACTCAAATAACCTTTCATGTCACCAGCTAGGCGCACCTGCAACAGAGATAGAACCATTCTTTCAAAGACTCTATAATGGGAGTTACGTTCTAATTGTGGACCGCAGATGCTGTAGTCTTATGCCCGGGACTCCTTATCTCGTAACTACGACTGCGAAGGTCAAGTGCTGTGGACGCTTATTGTTCCCCAGCTCCCTTCCAGACAGGGAGGCAAGGGCATGGCCCAACTTGAAAATTACTTCTATTCGAATAGATACTTTAAGCAGAATGAAAACAGTGCTTCTTCAGACGCCGACCAGGCTCACGTCATCAAAAGAAACGTATGATCTCCTAGTCGCAAGGACGACTGCAGAGATTCACTCATTGTTATCAACTAATTCCCCCATACATTTTGCAGAAATCCTGCATGAAATCTTAAATATTTCTGATACCAGTGGAGTCTCAAAAGTATTTAAGACAGTATTTGCGATGGCATTAACACCATTCAAAGCCATACTGGGTATTTTTCCAGATTTCGTCCATTCGATTTTTGGCGGACTTCCCCTCATTTTGGGACTAATTGCAGGAATCCTATTCCTAGTCCTTATATTTCGTTATGGCAAACCATGTCACAGACAAAACACCTGCGACAAGGGAAGAAACAATCCTAGCCATTGGATACCGGGACCGGATATCAAAAATCCTGGGACTATCCCGGCTTAGAGACCTGAACATGACTTGGTTTCTTTCATTTCGACCAATGTGGCAACGATGTGTTTTACCTGTATTAAGGTGCTTGCTATGCGGAGAAGAATGCGTGTTAGACACCTGTCTGACGCTACAATCGGATGCGCCAATGGATGCAGAAACATTGTTGAGTCCAATAAAGGCTCATGCTTTTGTGCTGCCCTCAACGGCTACCAATCCTGATGACGGCATTCGTGGAAACTTCACCACTACGATTAAGGGGTAGTGAAGTTCAAGATGAAAGCAGCATTGATCAGGTACGACCTTCTGTCAGCAATTCTAATGAAAACGTCAATGAAGACAATCATGCGCACGAATGCATGGTTACATCCTTTTCCGAGTTAGTGGAACTCTCCCAGGAAGCTGTTGACAGCTTTTTCGACAGTCTAAATGATATGATGTTCTCACCAGAGCAGAAATAGAGACTTTTGAGCAAGCTCGCACACGGCGTTCCCTGAATTTGGCCTTCAGCTAGAATAGCAAAATACCATGAACAATTTTCCCTCCAGTTCACGGACAGCAATTTTTTTTCAGCAGCCCCAAAATATTTCTACATATTTTTCGGGACACTTATCTTCTGCTTAAAGTAAGAACTATTCTTAGAGAACTAAAATTTCTATTTTTAGATACTTTATAGACATTAGCTGCCCGCTGGTATGTTCATAATTATTTTATTCTGTGATGGAATGGTCTCGAACCTTTTTTCTGTATTAAGAGCCATTTCATGTGTAAATTCTCGTATACAAATTAGTGATAATGTATAGATATGCGTGATTACTTTAGCATTATTCTACAGCTTGAGTGCATATATTACATGTGACAGTTTTTTCCGTATATTTGATAATTTCAAAATGCATTTATGTATTTTGGGGTGGTAAGGTATACACGATACTCTACAGTATGTTTTACTATGCATAGATTCGTAAATATGTCCATAGTTAGCGTGGAGTGGGTGTGATGTATTCCTATAGGTTCTGTATTGATCCCCCCTATTCCTGACCCTATTCTGGTTAACAAGTTAACTAGCAGCCATCCCATGAGGCAGAAAACCCCCATGATGCAGGAACCGTTATCTGATTAAGCCACACTACGGCACAGGAACGTGTTATCTGATTAGGTCATAACGCTTGCCATCTAATTAGACAAGCGATATTCCTCCAGCCCCTGATAAGGCATACGGAGTTCTCAAAACAAATCAAACCTATGACAACCTAGGAAAAACCCTGCGGCCATTGTTTTGATTTCACCGAGAACTTCTGCAAAAGAATGTGCTAACGACCAGGTCGTATGACATCCTTATTGACGTATCTATGTCCATCCTTACGTCAATCTCGGCACCTTAAAGGTATAAATATTACCGATATTGCCCTATGCAAACACACGCGGTGGTGACGAGATCGGAGCAGCCAGACTTGCCGAAGCCCAGAGCAGAGCAGACCCCGCTGGCGCAGCCCCGCCTTCCTGACGCGCTGAGAACGAGACGCTGCTTTCTCCTACCGAGAAATCCAGCTCCGGCGCTTCCGGGTAGCCCTCGCAGGCAGCCTGGAATATCGAGACCAGAGACGAGAGATACCATCCCTCATTCATCCTAGATTCCAGGTACAGAACTGAATAACCCCTTGCAGAGAATTCTTTAGTCAGTCACTTGGCAAAACAAACTTAACTTAAACTGCTACTTTCTACTCCCGCCCACGTATTAGGCTTAGGTCAGGTACATCTGGGGTAGGCGTAGTTAGAAACACCAGTTGAGTACGATTAGTCAAATGTATACGTGTATGTATCTATTTTATCCATTTTAAACCATCATATGGCTTAGAAACCATATCAATGTTTTTACAGTATTATTTTATACTTCTGCTTTTAATGTATGCACTTTACTTAACCATAAGTATTGCAATAATATCGATCCATTTCTCTTGTATGAGAAAAGAGACTGATCAATAAATAACATCTTTTATTGAACACGCCCGTCTCTTCCTTTTCTCTACAATCTGGTGAGACTAAGAATGCACGTACTGACTGAGTAAAATAAGTCGTCTTTTGTTTTCACACGACTCTAGAGATACACTCTTGATTAGGGGAGAGCAAAGTTGTCATGTTCTATGGTTGTCAGAAACTAAATCCCTTCTTGTCTATCCAGGGAGGTTCAACTCCTCCTTGCCTATTCGAGAAAGTTTCTAGTGAACTCTGAGCTAGCTGGCAAACCCAAAACTTTAAGTCTAATATCGACAGTAGTAGACCTAGTTAACGTCTGGTCTAGGCCTATACTATTGAAGGTATTATTCCAATGCGCAGAGCCTATTGGGATAATAGGAACTACACTACAATCGCTCCCTAGTTCGGGAAGAAGGTTAGAATGCCATAGGGGAGAATTCCTATTAAGCTTTGGGATGTGCACATACTTTGTAATCCTTAACCAGATTGTCCAGGCACGCGTGATAACTTTGAATTTATTTTTCTTGTAATAGCTTCTCTCTACTTGTCTCAGAAAAGACCTTTAGCTTTTCCCCTAG
Organism: Lissotriton helveticus; assembly: GCF_964261635.1. NCBI lineage: Eukaryota > Metazoa > Chordata > Amphibia > Caudata > Salamandridae > Lissotriton > Lissotriton helveticus. Next base: position 876,139,798 of record NC_136071.1, on the reverse strand, counting down.
GGATAGCTCATATATAGATGGAATAGGTGCATCCTCCATGGTCTCTGAGCTAGAATTCTCATAAAAAAGGGGGGCCATCTGTTGGAGAAATGAAGCCCAGAGATATAGCAGAATGTTTGGAACTGCTAGTCCACCTTTGTTCTGTGATAGTGACAGAAGCTTCAGGGATCTTCTGGTTTTGCCCTGTTGCCAAATAAATTTGGACATAAGAGAGTCTAGAATTTTGAGGACCTTTTCTTCAGGCATCAATGGAATAGCCCGAAAAAGATAAAGCACCCTTGGCAAGATATTCATTTTTAAAAAGTTTCCTCTACCAATTATTGACAGTTGTAAACTATTAACCCGATCTAGGTCTTTCTTTACAGTGTTTAGTAATGGCTCATAATTGAGTTGAGAGATTTGTCTAAAATTGGGGCTTATGCTAACACCTAGGTATGTAGCATTATTAGTTTTCCTATGATCATTACAAATAATGTTATCCGTACATAGGATGATTGTTTTTTCTTTATTAAGAGAATATCCAGAGCAGCGTCCATAGGCTTGCGTTACTGCCTCTATTTCTGATATTGCCACAGAAGGATTAGGTGTTAGTACCGCAATATCATCGGCATAGGCCAATACTTTGGTTTCAAATTTATTAACAACTATAGGTGTGATTAGTGGGTTCTCTAAAAGTTTCAAAAATTAAAGGGTTTATATACAGGGCAAATAATATTGGAGAACATGGACAGCCTTGGCGTGTGCCTCTGGATACTCTAATTATACTTGATTCAGAGCCCATTATTTGTAATTTTGCTATTGGTTTAGAATACATGGCCATTATCGACTTGAAAAATTTGGGGACGAAATTATACTGCGTCAGGGCAGCCCATAAGAAATTCCAGGACACCCGGTCAAAGGCCTTCTCGGCATCCAGAAGGATCATTGACATCTGGCCTCCTGTTGCAGACATTACATCAAACAGGGAGATTGCTCTCCGAGTATGGTCGGTCGTACCTTTGCCGGGAATAAACCCGTGCTGCCATGAGAAGACCAGATGTTCGACGACCCGTCCGAGCCGGATGGCCATTATTTTAGTGTATAATTTGGAGTCAGAATTGATTAGGGAAATTGGGCGATATGATGATAATTGATCCTGAGGTTTGCCCTTTTTTGGAAAGATAATTATATTTGTTTCTCTCCATGAGGAGGGTGGGATACCACCCCATTGGATCCCTAAAAATAGATCATATAATAGTGGGCCCAGGGTATGGCTGATAATTTTATATAGTTCCAGAGGTATTTTATCGGGACCTGCCGCCTTTCCAGAAGCCAGTGAAGACAAAGCAAGCTGGACTTCTATAAGGGTAATTTCTTTCTCGAGCTCTTCTCTGGTATTATCATCTAAAGTCTTGTTTACCTCTGGTTGCTCAAGAAGATCTTTCAAGAACAAGTCTGCGTCTGCCCTGCTGGTTCTGTTATCATCCTGGTAGAGGGTCTGATAGTATTGTTGAAATGCACCAATTATTTCTGGTGTTTGTGTGAACGTCTGCCCTTGTGATTGTATCTTTGGCATTATGGGACATTTGCTGGCGTGTATGTAGTGCGAGATGTTTGCCAACTTTCTCCCCGTTCTCGTACACTTCTTTCCGGTGTGCTTTATATGTCTCAACAGCTTTCTGAGTCAAGCCAGAGTTAAGCTCGGTTTTTAACACTAGCAGCGGTGCATAGCTAGTTTCCCATTTTCGCCTTGAGCTATTTGTGCCATGTGCTCTTCCTTGGCTCTGGTCAGATCAGCCAATTGTTGATGATATCCCATATTGTTTTGCTTCCGTATTCTAGCTTGATAGCTCGTAGTTTCGCCTCTTAGAGCCGCTTTAAACCTATCCCATACAACAACCCTAGAGGCACTATATCTGTTTATATAAAAAAACTCCTGGGCCCAGCTAGTAATGTGAGTAATATAATCTTTGTTGGCTAACAGCTTCCTATCAAATGTCCAGATTCTGCATTCCCTCTTAATGGATCTAAGTTTAATAGTGAGAGTTAGAGCATTATGATCCAAGATAATTTTAGATTCCTTTAAAATTGTAGCATCGTCAGCCAAATCACTAGTAGCAAATAGATAGTCAATCCTGACATATTTGCTATGGGGGAAGGAATAATAAGTGTAGCCAGGGCCGGATAGTTTTTTAGGTCCCATACATTGCTTAACCCAAAGCTATCGCAGAGTCTACTAAGAGCTTTAAAGACTCGTGGCTTACGGCCAATATAGGGAGGGTGTGTATGACTACTGAATCGAGGGCCTAACGATATGTTTAGATCGCACAATAATATAAGTGGGCCCTGTATAGGTGCTAGCTCGAGCTCAAGTGTCTCAAATATAGTCGGATCATCCTGATTAGATCTGTAAATAGAGCAGATAGTGATACCAATGCCCAGTTTGATAATTACCCATCTGCCATGAGTGTCTACTATTTTATGGGTGGCCTGTCCCAGAAAAGTTTTAGAAAGCACTGCTACCCCCCTAATATTGGAGGTTTGTGTGGTACATGCTAATAGATTATATCCTCTGATTTTGAGAAGGTGTATTTTCAGCCAAGGCAGGTGTGTCTCCTGAAGGCAGATAATATCTGCTGGGTTTCGGTAAATTATCTCTCCCAGCCGTTGGCGTTTATCACTATCTAAGAGTCCTGAAACATTCCAAGTTCGTATAGTTAACTTCTCCATGATCCTATGTTTAGCGAGCCATAATCTGCCAATGCCCTCAGCTCATATTGATAGTGTGTTTGATCTGACTTGGTTTCGATTGCCCTATTCCGTGAGAGTAATATTAATTGAAAATAAAAAGTAAGACTTGGATTGACTCTGGTTCTGTTTTTTAAATTTCTTTTAAATGCTCCCCCCCACTTTTCCCCCCCAGCCTCCCCTCCCCTCCCCGTATCCCCCCTCTCCCTGCGAGACGTCCTGGGTCATAGGGCGCCCAGGTGTGGCCATCGGCAGGTACTGAACGTCTCCGCATGCATGACCCGCGGCCTGATCAAAAATATATACATTTTGGGTACATAGAATACATATAAGTTACTTCACTTTGTTGTCTTCCTAACCCAAATTTTTACAAAATTGAGATGCTCTCCTTCTTTATCTTAGTCCTATCTTTTTGTTTATTTGTATTTTTTTTTTTTCCCCAATGAACTGCCGGTGTGTAATCCGCTGGCGTATATGTTCAATAAAGTGTAATACTTTAATGGTTAAGACCGTTACAGAATGCCTTTTGATTATTTTCCAGTGTTCTGCTTGCTTTTCTCAGTAATTTCTTTTAAATAGGCTTCAGCCTGGATCTCACTTGTGAAATTTTTAGTTGTTCCTTTGTAGATGATTTTAAGACGCGCCGGGTTTTGTAGGTATACTGTTGCTCCAGTTTGTTCAAATGGGGCGAATAGTTGTCTTATTTGCCATCTGCGTTCTACTGTCGCGTGAGCGAAGTCGGGGCGCGCAAAGAAAGTAAATCCCTTGAATTCTGTTTTATTTGACGGTCTGGCAATATCATAGATTTTTTCCCTTAAGATGAAATTTCCGAAGTAGACCAGCATGGCCCTCGGGTTCTGTGGGGTTTGATGGTTACGTTTTGGGAGTACCAAGGGGAAGCGATATGCGCGTTGGATCTCTTTATTCAGGTTCCAAGTTTGGAGTTCGGGAAAAGATGTTTTCAGAAGATCAGCCATGAAGCCTCTTGGATCATTTCCCTTGGCGCCCTCGGGGATGCAGAGAAAGCGCAGATTGTTTCTCCTGCCTCGGTTCTCAAGGTCTTCAACCTTTTGCATCAGGTCTTTAATAACACCTTCATGTTCTTTTTCCTGGGTTTGGAGTTTTGTGACATCGAGCTCGAGATTTTCAGTACGGGTTTCGACAGAGGCCATTCGGTTAGATATTTCGGAGCACATATTTTGTACAATGGAATATTCATAGTTTTTTGCACTAGCACTTTTTTAGGAGTTGATTGCATATTGTAAACAAAACAGACAATATTTAAACTTATTGTGTTCATAAATAATGATTCTTTATGGTCTAATCAATTATGGCCACTTGGCCAGTACACCATACAACACAAACTACTGAAATCAATATGAATTAACTCTGATTTTACAGTTTTAATTAATTGTTTGTTGTTTATAGTAAATATTTTATCGTAATTTATATACTTGTTCTTAAAAATATATTTATATGTTTTTGAGCTAGCTGTTACGATATACCATGTGGTAAGAATCCGGGACTCATTGTAATTGTAATAGTATGTTGTCTGTTTTTACTAGTGTGGCAATTTAGCCTAACCAGGAAGTGTATGTATATGTACTGAACACTGAATCCAGGGCGTCATGTGATCAAGGCTGCCTGTGTGCAGCCGAAACGCGTCATGCTGACGAACGCCATTATGGAATAAAAGATTCATGCACTAATTGAACGTTTGGAGCTCGTTTGTGGTCTGTACCTGTCTCAGGCGTCTGAGGATTCCGAAGTTTCAGGACTGCTTTGTTATATATATACATATATATATATATATATATATATATATATATATATATATATATATATATATATATATATATATATATATATATATATATATATATATATATATATTGAGAGATAGATAGATAGATAGATAGATAGATAGATAGATAGATAGATAGATAGATAGATAGATAGATAGATAGATAGATAGATAGATAGATAGATAGGTAGATAGATAGATAGATAGGTAGATAGATAGATAGGTAGATAGATAGATAGCAAGTGTAGGGTGACCAACCGTCCGTAAATTTCACGGACAGTCCATAATTTCGTCCGTCTTTCCGTTGTCCGTGAACGTTTCTTTAACGGACACCATTTGTCCGTAATTTTAACAGCTGTTGGGTGACAGCCAATTATGTGCCTTTCTAATGCCAACCGTTTGCTGTGGAGACCAAACAAAGTGATTTAGGATTGGCTTGAAAGCCATCAGCCATTCCTAGTGCTTGCAGGTACATTGAAGGAGTGCTCTTATTAGCCCTGATTCAGGGCCAATGACAACAGCTTTAGAGTACCCAGCCCCCCATACTTCTGAAACGCGCAGAGCAGGTTTTGAGCCTCTCCCTTTTTACATTTTTCGGGACCCTTACTCGACCCCTGACCTGTAGCTCAGTAAAACGCGGTCTAAAGGGACCAGGCCTCAAGGCGCCTTTGGCTGCATTGCAGGCTGGGGAACTGATAATGTCAGAATTTGAGCCTAATGCATTTTTGGAGGTTTCCTGCAGTTCTGGCTATTCTTCAGGAGATTCTCGACGCACGATGACAGATAAAATATGGTCTCTGTGCGGTGGTGTAACATGAGAGCACTGGGCCCCAGTGCAAGCAATGATATTGTCACCCCGCTGTCTGTTTGCACTGTAAAAGGCAGCAGTAATTGTTGTGCTCCTTCTCCACCATTGATAGCTACTGCCCTATATCATTGTCATCTTAATGATTTTCGGGGCCCGGTGCATGACATGTTTAAGGGCCCCCTGTTCGGAACAGTTGCGAATTTTATTTAACCATTTTCTGAAAACTGAAGCTTACATAATGCACAAAAATATTTAACTATGTTAAAGTTTTAGAAACTAAATCATGCAGAAACAGCTATTATATGTCTTCCCTTGGGGTCCAACAAGCCTTAAAACTACACAGGAGAGGGGGGTACGTTGAGATAAATACGCATAAATAATATAGAAATAGATCATCTTCCTAGGTGAGGAGGGGGCTTTATAGCTTGGGGTCCTTGGAAGTTGCACACTTTGTCATTGCCTTTAAAAACATCTCTGCTCTGTTTTTGTTTGCAAATGTCAAACTTATTTTAAACAATGAGGCGTAGCTTTCGTGTAACTTTGTACCACAAAAACAGGACAAAAACGTTATAGGTGGTTGCTGCAAAGGCTCTGGAAGAACTGTCGAACTCTAAACTATGTGTATTAGTGGCGCCCAGGGCGACAATCTTTGTTGGTGCCCCTTCCATGACCTTCCTTATGTATTCCCTGACTACCACCCACCATGGTGCCCTTCATCTCTCCTTAGCCCCTCTCTCACATGTATTTAATTTATAGCTAGTCATATATATATATATATATATCCACTATACAACAAATGGCCAACAGAAGGTCGAGCCGTGCTTAGGCTCCCGGGCTTGGGATCACTTTTTAGTATATTTCCCTGCTTTAGCAGGTCTTCGGAAGCACTACTATGGCGGTTGCGTTGCTACTACCCCACCGCATACACAGAGAAGTCTGCTGTGCAACTGGCACCCATATCTTTTCCCAAGGACTCCTTATGGCTCTCCACCTCGACTTTCACCGATCAAGAACGAGGTAAGCATCTGAGGCGGACCTCGGCGTGTACTGAAGGTGGCCAGCGGCCTGCGCCTGGTTGCAACTTTAGGAGTCCTTCACTCCATTGTGACCGATTAAGGGATCGTGTTATTGCCCGCAAGTTACTGAACTCAACCTGCCTGCTCCATTTCTGCGTTCATTGATTTCCGGAGAAGAAGCTCTCCATTTTAGATTGAGGGTGAGGGGTATGTCGGTCCCATGGCCTGTCCTAGAACTTCCCTTAGGAACTACAACAATGGTGAAATTCTTGATGGGCCTCTTCCGTATGCAACTCTGCAGATAAAGACTCAGCTCATAATTAATATGAAAAGGTGGGCAAGTGAGTGAGGGAAGGGATGGGTGGATGGCTGGATGGATTAGTGAAAGGGTGAATGGATGAATGAAAGGGTGAATGGATAGATAATGAGCGAAAGGATGGATGGATGAGTGAAAGGGTGGATGATGGGCGAGTGAATGGGTGGATAGATGAGTTACAGGATGGATGAATGATAGGGTCAATGGATGGATTCATGAGTGGATGAGTAGAAGGATGAGGGGATGGAAGGAAGGAAGGATGGCTAAGTGAATGGGTCAATGGAGAGAGAAAGGATGGATGGATGACTGAAAAGGTGAATGGGTGGAAGGATGAGTGACTGTTTGGATGGATGAGTAAGTGACACAATGTCTGGATGGTTTGAAAGGGTTAATGGATGAGTGTACGAATGGATAGGGTGAATGGATGAGTGAAAGTGTGGATGGAGGGTTGGATGAGAGGAACGATACCTGATGGATAGGTTTGCAAATGGATAAATATGTTTAGATATAGATGGGATTACTTATATACTATTGCGCAACCTCCTTTGATGTGTCTGTAAAATGTACCTTTTGTCCCGAAGTTTTGTCCTGAATTTTGACCTCCTGTCCTGAATTTTTGTCATGAATTTTGACCCTTTGTCCTGAATTTTTACACTCACCGTCCTGAATTTGCACCCATGCCAGTTGGTCACCCTAAGCAGGTGCCAGCCGTGCAGGTAAGAGCAGTGAGGTGGGGAGGGGCGGGAGGGAGGAATGTTGACAGACAACGGAACAGGAAAAATGTAATAAATAAATATATCCTATTCCGTCTTCTGTCGAGATCCAACGCCCCCCTCCCCACCCCGCCCTACTGCGCTTTCCTGCATGGACCCCTGTTGATAGATAGGACTGAATGTATTCAGGCTCAGAAAGAGACAGGCAGTCATGGGAGATGCACTGGTAGATACGCTGACAGACTGCCGTGGTATGGATTTCCAAACCCATTGCTTGTTTAGACGATGTATCAGACTATTTTCAATTAACCCAATGTTACAAGCACCTGGGAAGTGCTTAGTTATTTATAGATTCCGTTTTCCAACGTACTGTGTCTGAAAGCACCTGGGTTACGCTCTCCAAGGGACCTGGCCCTGTGTTACACTCTCCCAGGGACCCGCCCCTGTGTTACACTCTCCAGGGTTCTGAGATTTGTCGGTCAGGTTATGGCCTTCACCTGAGCCGGCGGTACTTCGAGGCAGGAGCTGTTCCGAGCAGGTGTCCTCGTTTGAAATCCTCGTCGGGCCCTGCCCGCACCTGCCCACCTTATGCCTTCATGAATAGACAGAGGGCCATCCTGCATCACCTCGCCTTCTTCCGAGCATGCCCGACCCAGCGAGCACGAACAAAACGCGTCCGATTATCGCGTGCTACGGAATAATGCCGCTGCGATTCAGGGCTAATAATAATCCAAGAGGAAAACACGCACGTGAGCTCGGATCGCTGAGAACGCACTCAACAGATCCCGTTTTGTATGGGAGCGGCAAAGAGGGTGCAATTTACAGAGCAACTTTAATAATCCAAGGGGCACGGTAGAAAAAAACCTTTGCGTTGTAAACCGGTTCTAATTACCTGCCAAAGCAATTAGCTGACTATCTCGGTGGAATTAGATCGCTCAATGTAGCAGAAATAATGCGAATAATTTCGTTAGGATGATGGGACAAACGAGCCCCCGAGTTTTCTTTGCAGGAAATTCTAGCTCTCGCTCCCCGGAGCGCCCAGATGAGTGGGCATATACTGGGGGGGGGGGGGGCTGGGGGGCTGGAGAGCAGGACGCTAGTTAATGGCCGCTGCCCCGAGGAGCACTCTGCCCGGCTGCCCGCCTCGCCTAATGGGAAGGGACGATGCAAACTGAGGGCTTGGAATGAGCCCCGCACATTTATACAGTGTGCGTGGAGAGAGCAGCTCCCAGGCGCTGAAATTCAGAGCCCGCTTCCAGCTCTCGGCCATTAACATGCACAGGACTTCAATGGAGAAACCTGCTTTCCAGATGATTCGCACAATTTAGCTTTGTGTCTCATTTGGCACTTAGAAAACGCTGGAATGTGTTCCTGGCTGCAGCACTATTATCGGCTGTTGAGCTCTGGTGTTCATAGATGGACTGACCAGAAGTTCTTGAAAAGCTCGTTTTTTTCCTTTCCACATTGATTGCACCGTTGAAATGCGAATGCCTACATCAAGATTGCTCCATAGCAGCTACGAAGATGGATACAAGATCTGTTCATCCACCCCAATTTCATTTCATTTCTTTTAATTCCATTTAATTTCCTTTCCTTTCTTTTCCGTTTCCGTTTCCTTTCCATTTCCTTTCCCTTCCCTTTCCTTTTCCTTTTCCTTTTCCTTTTCCTTTCCTTTCCTTTCTTTTCCTTTCCTTTCTTTAATTTCCGTTCCTTTCCTCTCCTCCCTGCCCCATGTATTATAGTGCTATTAATCGTCTTCCATGCCTCTCTATGTTGATTTTGCTTATTCGTGTTTTAATGCAGGTACGCAAATTAGCTCTGTGGTTGCTTATCTTTTTGTGAAGTATTGCACCCAGGTTAGGCTGCTTGTTGTGTACAATGGAATCGAATATTATATGGGAAGTTTTCTTGCTGCCAGGACACAAGAATATTTATGGAGAATGCGTATGATAATTATTACTTAGATTCATGATTGGCCCCGAGGAAGTGACTTGGATGTCACGAAACGTGCTGGCCATTTTGTGAGAATAATTTGACGACTTGGAAGTATTTTCCCTGGAAATACATTTGAGATAAATCCTCAATATTCGTCTCTAAGGAATTATTGTCTGAACACTCTCTTTTGAAAAACATTAAAATGTTGTACTTCTAAAGACCTCAGACCAAGGGGCATATTACCAAGGGCCATTATCGCCGCCTTAGCGGGACTTTTTCCCGCTAAAGCGGCGATAATTTTATCGCCCTATTACCTAGCGGTCGCTAACACCAGTTAGCGACAACTAGTAGGAGATAGCGAGCATCTGGGGGCCCACTTTGCATGTCAGCGATATATATCGCTAATGACATGCAAAGTGGGCGTGCCAAGATGTTAGCGACTGGAAAGTCGCTAATATCGCTATCTCCAATTATCAACAAAGCCTTACTTTTGGAAATATTTGCGCTAAGCGCGAATATCTCCAAAAGCTAACGCCTGCCCAGAGCAGTTCTTCTTAGCCATGTTATCCAATCGAAGGTGGATAACATGGCTAAGAGCATTGTCACGATAATGCATGAATATCGCTGATTTTTCAGCGATATTCATGCATTTCGCAGGATTTTTACCGCTTTTGAGATAAACCTTGATAATATCAAGGTATCTCAGCGGCAAAAATCGTCAGAGCGCTGCGATATAATTTTAGCCGCTAACCATGCATAGCGATAATTATCGCTATTGCTTGGTAATATGCCCCCAAGTCTGTTAGCAAGAGTTTCATTGCATACAGGTCCGAGGTAGACATTCCACAGCAAAGTCTAGTATCCCAATAAGGCATCAATACTCTTCCAAACTACTTATTGCAGCCTAGAACGTGGACACCTGTGATAAGCATCCACCTGAACTGGAAGAGCCACCTGCAATCAACATCCCCTGAAACAAAAGCAAAGCCTGAGCAATGGCGCAGGCAGATCATGTTAAAATCGCTGTGAACTGGAAGTCATCCAAGAGTTTAAGAGGGAACAATTCCTAGTATAACACATTCTGAATCCCATGACTGCAGATCTTTTAGGACACAGACAGATGCCAACTTCACAAACTCCATTTCAATCCATTTAGAACATGTGAAACCTTTTCAGAGATAAAAGTGCTATCAGGAATAATGGCGCGGCATGACACCATGAGCCCTATCAGCAATAACAGGCATAATATAATCAGAAATATTTTCAGGCGGAAGTGCCACTACACATTTGCTCAGTGTGACTGCAGACAGACTTCAAAGTACAACCAGCGACTGAAATCACAGACTGCGCCAATCAGTACAAAAGAAGTGTTCAATCCCTTTCATGAAACGTGGCTGCAGTGTAGCCTAATGTGAATATACTCCATGCTAAACCAATCAATACAACTTTATTTTGAGTGTAAGCCATAAAAGCACATTGGATAAGATCATACAATAAAACTGTTTCGTTTCATACTCATACTCTTTATTTTGGTAAATTACCATAAAAGAGATACATAAAGCAATAAATAACAAGGTTAATAACAAGTTAATAACAAAGATAAAAACATACATACAAACATGTCTTAAAGAAAGAAAGTGCCTAGTCTACGGGCCAGGGGCTACATTACAACTAGGGCATTGAATAGCTTGCACTGCCAAGTTAATGATTTAACATTTGCCACACAACTCAGGGATAAATGTTCTTTAAAATTACTTCATTGGTCTGTCTTTTCCTTATCAACCATGCATGGTGTAGAAATCTGGAGGCAGCAAAAACCCTCTGGGGTGCTAGGTCTTTTGGAGAATTCTATATGACTGCTCACATCTTCTAGTGCAGAGGTTCCTTCAAATAGGGATCAACCTCTTTATTCTTGCCTTGCTATATGCAGGGCAAAAAATTAGAAATGTGGTACATTTTCTTTCTTATAACTACACATAAGGCATCCTTGGTCATTTGCATCTGATGATCCTGAACAACTTGACATAAAAGCATTCAGTGTAGTGCCCCATATCTAAACTGAGGATACCGTTTTTTGGCAAGATTAGGCTCAATTTCATCAAGAAAAAATTCTAAAAAGTAGGTATCCTTGACTGCTAAAATTGAATTTGTTAAAGAGCCTTGTGCTTGTATTAAAAGATTATTATGCTTATATGTGTTAAATTACTTCTTAAGTTTTTTTGGACTCATGGAAGAACAATATCCCTCAGGGTCAAGCCGAAAATTGTCGAGACCTATCCTCTCAAATGTGTCTTTAACATATTTAATACAAGGGATTTTGCAGGCGAGGGAATTTTTACCTCCCCCCCAAGCCACTACGTTAGTGTGATAGCTCAGGGGTAACCCACAAATGCCTCCAAAATGTCAGTGGTCAAACCGCTATCTTTTCAGAGATCTACCTGAGCCTTAAAGCCAATCTCAGCAGAATCAAGGGAGTGCTTGCTGGTAAAGAAAGAACACACCTCATAAACTTATTCTCAAAGATAACCAAAGATTTTAGATCTTTATGACTCAAAATCTCAGCACCATAAAGGGCTACAGCAAGTGCCTGGTAAGCATACAAGTGGAGGAACGGGGAGACAGATCTACATAGGGACCCCTTGAGTAACTTCAGCAGCCCCCCTATGTGGCGTTCCAATGTAAGTCTCCGCTTTGCTATATGGTACGTCCAATTCATCTTTTCATCTAGTGTAATGCCCAGGTAATCGAAGACATGAACCTGTTCTAGTGGGCTGTCCTCTAGGATGGGATTTTGGCAGGTGGTATGACAGGAAATTGAACATCCTATATTTTGTTTTATTTATATTAATTTCCAGTCCCCTCGACACACAAAATCTACTAAAGAGGTCAAGTATTTTCTGTAGCCCCATCAGTGACTTTGCTAAAGAGTATCATCAGCAAACATGAGGGCCGGTACCCTAATGCCTGCTAATCTAGGAGCATCAATGTCGCAACTATTAAGGAAAGCAACTAAGTCAATTAAAAATAGTGTTAATAGGGTAGGGACTCAGACACAGCACTGCGTTACGCCCCTCTTTACTGGGAATGGTTCTATCACTTCACCCAGTTTTCCACACCTAACTTGGGCATAGTAGTTTGAATGTTATCTCTCCATTATTTCACTCAGGTAGGTTGCAACTCCTAGCTCTGCTAACTTTTCCCACAGCAGGCTTCTGGGGACCAGGTCAAATGCTGCTCTAAGGTCCACAAAGACAGCATAAAGCCTTCCTTTTTCTATGTTTACAGTTTTCCAATAAAGCATCTGTAGTCGGAACACCCGATCTACAGTAGAAGTGTTGGCACGAAAACCTGCTTGTAAGGGACAAAGCATGCCTTTCTCTTCTAGCCATTGCTGAAGCCTGGTGAGGTTGATTCTTCCAAAACATTTTTGGGTGGTGTCAATCAAACTAATCGGCCTATATTTGGCTCGGTCCAAGGGGCATCCCTTTTTATAGATTGGAAAAAACTCAGCCCCAGCCCACGATTTGGGAATGTTTAGCCAATTTGAGATGGAATTAAACACCACTGTGAGATAGGGGTCCAGATATCTATTTCGGATGAAAATAGGTCCACGGGTATCTTGTCAAGGCCTGGGGCTTTGTGGGGTGTAATCATTCTAAGCGCATGCTCTACCTCTCTATATGTTATCGGAGGAAAACCTGCAGAGTTTCCAACCACTTTATCACACGGAGAGGTTACTAGAGCTTCAGATGACATTCCCTCTCTTGACAATACTTGATATAAGTTAGAAAAATTAGTCATCCAGGCCTCTGGTGCAACATTATTGTTTATCTTAAGTTTCTCCTCTCTGTGTCATGTGGCAATCAAATTCCAAAAGACTATTTGGTTGTTAATCCTTGCAGCAGCTACTAAAAGGCCACAATTTTATTGTCCCAGTCCCTTTTTGCCTTAGCAAGCACCTTTTTATAGGTTGCTCTCTTCACTTGAATCTCACCCCTCCTCTGGCTCTTGATGGAATAAATCAAAGCGCATTTAGCCAGTCTGCATTGTTGAATTGAACCAGGATGGTACACTACTCCTTGGTTCCAGGTTACTTGCTTCTTTAAGAAATTAATCCCATAGAGGGAATTTTGCATGGCTCCAAACTTTGCCAGGTCGGTCTCCAGTGGGGAGAACAGGTTAAGGCTGCAAAGCTCCCCCAGGGACTATTCCACCTTATTATATATAGATCACAGGGTTTTCACAGATTGAGCCACTACACACCAGTGAATTCAGCATTTGTTGTGGGAGGATTGACACCTATTGTCCATTGGATTAGCCAGGGCAATGTGACTGGGCATCATAGCGAGATCTAGGGACATCTCAAGAGCATTATGAACACTGTCATGCCTAAGGTACCATGGCCATGTCCATTAGGGATGGCCATAATTTGATATCTACTAGAATGTAGTCGATTCTCCAAGTGTTGGCTATCCTATTAAAGGTGTGCTTACCATCTTTAATGATTTAGTTCTCCCGTTACACGCACAAATACTGTGATTCAGAGTTAAAGCATTTAATTGAACAGCCAGTGGGGACCACTTTTTAATCGGACGTATATTAAGGGCAGGAATTAGCCAGATCCTGTCGACCTCCAAAGACGGAGTGTGGCTGGCAAGGTCTAGAGGCTCAAATTGGCAATTGAAATCACCACCTACTATTTTCAAGGTGTCTGGATGCAGCCCAGCCATATGTATATCTAACATGTCGATTGACGTGGATTCCCAGCGATTTGCAAATGGTCTTAAATAAATATTATAGTTGTTAAATGTACATCCAGTCGGAAATGTAATGGTTACAGATAACATCTCATTATTGATCGTATCAGACCCTACCACTTTGCAGCCTACATGTGACCCAATCCATGTCATCAAATCCCCAGAGGGTCTTCCCCTGCCATGGGACCTCATCTCAACACTAAAGGAGGCAAAGCCAGCACAATTAGGGTTTTGTCTTTGCCAAGTTTCTTGGATTAGGCATATGTCAAAAGAGCTGATGTAACTTTCCCAATCCTGGTTTTTCAGCTTTTCCTCCAACCCAGCAATTTTCCATGAGACTATATTACATTTTTGCTTGTTCCCTAGTTTGGGAACATCCCTGAATGTTACCACTTCCTCATTTAACAATAGGCTTCCCCTCTCGTTAGCCCTGTTCATATTACTACAGTTGGCAAATCTTTCAGAATAGAGCTTCCAGGATTAACACAGGAAATTGACAGTGTTACAGAACGTGGATCAATGTTCTCCTTTTGCCCACTAACTTTATCTATAGGAGATTGCATTTGACCAGTATTGCCATTGTAGTGGGAGCACCCCAAGGGACCTATAGTTATTGGCCCGCTGCAGCTTAGATTAATCATGCTATCACAGGACGTGTTTGGACCATATTTACATTCAATACTTTCCCTACATTTATCTTGCCAATTATATTCCATTTTTTGTCTATCAGTGTGTGCCATAATTCCTGATCCACTGAGTCAATCAACAAGATATAGAGGCCCAAATCAATTGAGTACTGGGACATTGTACATAGCACTTGCATAAGGCCGGTTAGCAGTAAGAGACAGGGGGTGCGATTTATTAAAGATTTCTGGGGGTTGGGAATGACTAAATCCTATTCCTGGGGGAGGTTTATAGAAATGCAATGAAGGTAAGAGTGTCAGCCCTGAACCTCTCATAAAATCTCGGCCATCCTTACACAACAGTTACGTACCACTGCCGGATCTCTAAAATGAATATTTATACAATCTCCTGGATTGTCCTTTCGCCCCCTACCTATCCACCGCACTATTTGAGGAAACAAGATATTGTTTGCCATTGAAGTCGGGAAGTTCTTGTCCTTGCCCAGCCAGTTTAGGCACTTGTTACCCAGTTCCACATGTGACTCAGTCTGGCCAAGTCTTAAGCCAGGGACTCCTGTTAAGATAGCCACAGAGGGGCAGAATTCTGCAGTAAGATTGATTACGGGAAGGTTCATCGATCCTTAGGGGAAAAACACACTTCCTCCTTACTCACAGAGAGACCCCTGGAACCAATGACATCCTGGCTGCCCTTGCACCTCACGTCTATTTCAATGTCCTTCTCTATCCTGGTTTGTCTGACCGGGTCACTATTAGAGGACTCAAGAATTAAGGGTTTTGGCATGCCTGTGCTTTGAGGGGACTCTATAGAGGCTTGCTTGGCGCTAAAACACGGTCGCTCGATGGGAAACCATGCTTTCAGGAGGTGGCTCACATGGGTCTCTACCTCTGAAAGTCTCTCCAAAATCGAGGTAAGTTTGGATCGCAATATACTTTGAAAATGGTTTTTCAATACTCCTGTGAAGTCCTCCAACCAACTGGGATTAAGTGTCTCAGGTTTTTCCACCAACTTTATGAGGGTACATTTAGTTTTGTTAGTTTTACAGCCCTTTAGGGATGGCCGTGACTGTTTTGCGCCACCACATACATTAGTCTTGTTCTTGACTGACTTCAGATCTGTTTTCCATTCAGATGTTAGCTCTCCTGGATTGACTTACTGCAAAGAAATGACTGTAGCTAAGGCCTCTGACCAGAAATCTTCCGCGTTATGGCTGGCTGCAGGCTGCACCACAGAAGGAGCTTCCACAGCACCTGCAGCATCAGTAGAGAGAAAGGGAAAGGGGAAATGACTTCAGAAATACCTCCAATGGCACCTAAAGAAAGTCTTCTTTCAATCAACTCATTCTCGGTGGCTATTACCCCAATGGCTCTTTGCAGTATCTTATCAATAGTCGTGACCTTTGCTGGGGGCAAGGTTGAATGAGGTCTCCTGTGCACTTGCAATTCCCCATTCTTCTAGGCTTCTAAGGTTCTAACAGTCTATTTACAGCACTGTCTGTTCTTCACTACCTAACACAAATCACTGAGCAGCAAAGTGGCAAGACCAAGACCAAGAAGGGTGGCCACAACTCCTCCGGATGCCCATTCACTAGAAAAAACAGCATCTAAATATCCAGCTGACAGACTACAAGTGAGATATTAACAGGATTGTGGGGCTTATATACCCCCCCCAGCGGCTGCGCTTATTATAGTTCTTACGATTATTACAGCAGCAGCTCACCCTGAGTAGCTGGATTGTAGCTCAAGTCCTCTTTCACTGCCTGGTCACCAGGTCCAGAAAGTGTGACTCCTTGGCTCACTCCCATTTTAGGCAAAAGAAGTTTTCAAGAACAGGCGCAGCACCCTCCACAGAGTCTATAAAATATAATACTTCAGTCTATCTCGGTGGCGCATGGAGCAGCAGGCAACTTACTGCTTTAAAACAACACAGACAACACAAGACAAGGTCCCCCAAAGGAAATATTGCAAGTGTAAAAGCAGGGACAGATACAGCCGGCCTCAAGTCATTCACTTACTGTGCTTCCTGAAACAGTATCTCAGTGTCTTGATGAAGTTGCTGCCTGCCCATCCCTCTCTATGCCTCTTTTTGCCGCTGCAGTTTCCTTTTGTGAACCAGTTGCTTGCCGCCTCACCTCCACCCAGCCTCGCCAGGTCCCAAATCTGGCTTGAGAAATTGCCTCCGGGGAGGAGGAGAGGGGGGAGCACCGATCTGCCACAGCCCCCTTCTCCTTGGCTCCTGCGGACCAAAAGCACTGCAATGCAGCGCAACATTGGAGCACCGGGCCCCTGCCCACCTGTGGAGGCCACACACCATTGATCACCGACGTCAATTTTCTGCTTCCATTCAGGTAGGAGTTTGTAACATACTCGTTCCTCGCTGCTACTGCTCCTTGCTCGCTCACCGCCTTATTCCCTTTCTCATTGTTTGAGTCCAGGACCAGTATCCCTCGCCTTCCTCCGGAGGTCTAACTGATCCTGTCCCGGGCATAGTGCACGGCCCCTAGGCGCCGCCTCATGTCACCCTGTTCAACTCAAATCAACAATGCAGGGAGGTCTTGAATAACTCTGGCTGCACTTCACCTCCCTTCTGTGTCTCCTGGGGTTAGGGTGACCAACCGTCTGTAAATTTCACAGACTGCCCGTAATTTGGGCCTCTTGTCTGTTGTCCGTAAGGGTTTCTTCCACGGACGCCTTTTGTCTGCAATTTCAGACACTGGCGTGAGCTGCCCCCGCAGGCAGCCTGTAACTCTCACTGCAGGGGCCATATCACGCTCCTGCTGTGATCTGTGGCCTGCAGCAGCCCCTCCCCGACCTGGCACAGACTGCTATCAGGCCCATTATCATTCTGTATGTTGGCCTGATTATCATATACCGAATGATAATGGGCCTCTCTGCCCAGTGACAGCATTTCAGATCTGGTGTTTTTTTTTCAGTGGGGGAGAGGGGGCATGTAAGATCTGAGAAGCATTCAGCTTTGATCTTTTTCTTCACTTTTTTTTTTGAACATGCAAACACAGGTGTGTTTCACTTGCATACACAACAGATGCAGTGAGTGCAAGGTTCTCTCAACCTAAAAGAAACTTATTTTGACTTGTGTTTGTGTTGGTTGTCTATTTACTTATGCGCTATTACGCGATTTCCTCTGATCTGTATGCAGAACATACCTTTTGACCCGAATTTGCGTCCTGAATTCTGACATTCTGTCCTGAATTTTTGTCCTGAATTTTGTCCCTTTATCCTGAATTTTTGCACTCAGTGTCCTGAATTTGCACCCATGCCATTCGGTCACCCTGGAAGGGCCGTGGGCTGTAAAGCAGCAGTACAAGGACCAAATTCAATAACGGGTGAACGGCGTCTTTGCAACTGCGGCCATAAAGGAAAGAGGGGCCTCTTGCTCTGCTTTCTTGATCCCATAAAACCATTTTAAGATATCTGATATAAAAGTGCAATGTTATAAACATCAGGATAGCCCACAGCCCCTTTCTATTGGTCTGGCTCCAGCAACAGGGTGGTTTTGTGCAATACATCAAGAGATAACCAAGGGAGAAGTATTCTTTACTTACATGGGCAGCTAATCCTACAACTGCAGCTATACATGAGTTATACACAGTAAATAGATTGATCAACCACTAATGATTAAAATATATAAATATTCTAAAAGGGCTCCTATATTCTACAAATAAGTATTGCACATCCTATTCTCTGACTGGTATTATGATCACTATTTTACAGATTGCCGCCTTTCAGGTTTCCCTGGCAAGTACTAATCTTGCGCCTTGCTTTCCACACACACACACACACATCAGATAATCTGCTTCTATTATGTCTCAAAATCCTGAATGCTTCTTTGTGTTCCCTTGCTCCCACATTTCGACAGTGCAGGAATATCCCGGACCTCTTATAACTCACATAGGCTACAGAAAAAGATAATGTGCTGAATATTTTTGTTGGTACCCACATGATGAGCACTGAGACTCATTGTAATATTCTTATATCTCTTCCATTTCTATTCTTTCCTTCTTTCACTGCCCTTCCTCTCTTTCTCCTACTTCTAGCTTTGCTCTGTTCTAGAGTTCTATTCTAGATTCATTCTACTCTTCATCTCTGACTGTAGAGATCTCACCACTGTGGGTCCTGATCAGTGGTCGAATTGGGGAATACAAAGTAGGGGAACTGTGGGTGGAGAATCAGGGGGCGGGTATAACCGAAGATTGGATCAGTGGGCGGAGTCAGGGGTGTGGCTAGAAATTGCAAAACATACCAATTTTTAGTACGTTTAGCATTCCACTGACCAGTTACAGCTTTTAACGTTATTTAATTCAAACAGTGGATAAACATGTTTAATTGAGGTTTAATTCAGGAAAAAGCAAATACTCATAGGGAATACAGATTTATGTAAAGCGTGCGAAATACAATCAGGAATAATGGCATGGACCCAAATTTAGGATGGGGAATGTAAAAATTCAGGAAAAGGGGTCAAAATTCAGGACAAAAATTCAGGACAGGAGGTCAAAATTCAGGACAAAAATTCAGGACAGGAGGTCAAAATTCAGGAAAAAAATTCGGGGCAACAAGTATGCTTTGCAGACACATTCATGCAATAGTATATAAATAAATAGGCATGGAACATAAGAACAAGTCACTTCTCCTACCCATCACCGCTCCTTCCCTGTCATTTCCCCTGCCCTGTCTCCACTCCTGCCCGTTCACCGTTCCTGCCCATTCACCGCTCCTGCCCGTTCACCGTGATCCAGCGGCCTATAGAAAATATATCATAAACAACGCTACTCAACTTCATAACCTATAAACAAAATTCTATACTAAATTATGGACCCATTTATAAACCTGACATATTTTGGGCCTACTGAATCAGGTGGTCAGATTAAATTTATATACATATTATCTACAAACTATATACAACTTTATACATTTGCGGAAAGAATATTGTCATTAGAATAAAACCTAATCATTTAAACGACCACCATTGGCGACGTGATCTAGCTAATAGTAACCTACACTCCTGAATAACCAAGACCAGCTTGTTTGTCAAAAGTAAGATTTTATTTACTAAATTATGGTATATAAATTAATAGTTTTATAAATGAATTTTATTAACATTGAAGCAAGCATGATTGTAAAGAAACGTGAGAAAAATACAATTTAAGCAAGTGAATCAAAATTAAAGTGAATATATAAAGTTTAGCATTTCTAAAACCTAAGTCCCTAACTGAGCTAAATAGATAGAAATTAAAGTAAAGTTCTTTGAGGATTCTTACGTGCTCCACGCAATGTCCGACAGCACTTCACCCTCATCGGAAAGTCAGAAAGCAGCAGCCAGCCCATCCCTAGGGGCATGACTTTTTATACCTTTCTACGCTAACTAAACTACGCAAAGGAAAGTTTTCAGAAATCTTCGACGTCCCATTGGCTGAGAGTGACAAGTGACATGTCACCCACATTTCAAAAGTTCCATTAGGTCACTTTTCTTAAGGACCATTGTCTTTTCTGTATGCAACCAGGAGCTTCCTAGGTTTGCTACAAATGTCTCATTGCTTCCAATTGACTTCCGCGGATGCCAAGTTAAGGGCTGACAAAATGTTCTTTTTCGACCTTGGCCATGTCCGACAGAATGATGATAGCACGTCAGTTTTTGCTTTGTGAACGCAGCTTTTGACGAACATTTTATTTCAGAATGGGCGTCTCATGACTTTTGCAGAAGTAAAATTCAGCTTTTTGTAGCTCGAGCAGACTAGGCCCAAAAGCAGGCAACTTATGCTTTCTAGTATAAAACAAACACAAGAAAAGTATTAATGTAAGAAATAATGTAGATTCTGTATCCACCCCAAGATTTACTAATTAATTAACCCACCCGATTAATCAAATGTTACCTAGCCAATGCAAACAAATAAAGCAGCGTTTATATCTACCAGTCTTCAATAATCCATGAGACTTATATGCACCTAGAATAGTAGAAATGACATCACACAGACAAGGAAAAGCAAAACAAGCACATGCTTCTTTTAAGTTTGCAGCAGTTAGTAATGACAAAAACGAAAACAATAAATTATTTTATTATTTTGCACGAACAAAAAGATGCAACAATTATGCACGTTTATGAGCACACATGTTAGTCCCCCCATGTGTAAAGTTTAATCTAAGTTGTATTAGCACGACAAATCACAAATCATTAATATTATTATTCATGTTATGGAAATGTGACTTCACGAGTTTAAACAAAATTTTGTTTTCTATCTCGCTCCATCAACTCCCTCATCTGGTGATTAACAAATCACCACACCAGCACTCAAAATTTTGATAATTTAAATTTCTAAGAAATCGATTCAAATTCATTTGTATCAGTAAACCTAAAAGTCTGTTTCTGCATAATCTTTGGAATTAGCATAACGCTCTCTATGTAACTCCTGTAATTCGATCTCCCTCTCTTCTTCTTTTCTAAGTTTATAGATTCTTTTCTTTTCTTTCAACTGTTTCTTTCTTTTATGTAACAAACAACCTATTTTGGTCAAAATAAAAATGAATACTATTATAATCAAAGGTGCCAAAATCTTGCCAAGAATTGAACTTCCGATATCATGAAACCAGTTTTTAATTGCTTGAAACCTTTTTGAAAGTTTCCCTGTAAAATCATCTTCTTCTAAAGGAATTATCTCTGAATGCATTTGTGTAATATTCTTAATATACATTTCAATATTCTTACTTTCGTCAGGTATATATGTACAACAATGTTGTACATGTAAAATGCCACAGACTCCTCCCTCTTTTGCTAGGAGTATGTCTAAAGCAAGGCGATCTTGAATTACCATGGATCTAATTGCAATAACTTCAACATTTACTAATTGAAACCCATCAGCTGTGTCAGTTGATAATCTATCAACTATAGTGGATAATTTTCTAATTCTCCCTGCATTTAAGGTTATACCAACAAAAGGTATTACTGCTTGAAAAATATCTCCCAGAACTTCAGTAAAAGTTTCTCTTTTAACTCTATTTACATAATTATGAATTTTAAACAATCCTTCTGAATCTCTGTCAACATGAAACACTTTAGGAAAAACAATTCCCACATAACAAGTTCCATACCAGTGGTCTGGAAGGTTGTAGTAGGCTTTGTCACCACAAACAAAATAAATCCCAGGAAAGATAGGATCTTTTCCACCTTTGAATCCCCAACCTCCCAAAATCTGATAAGTATCTTCACAGTTACTTGCACCTACAAAGTAATTATCAAAAAGTGTATTATCTCTTCTAATGCAAAGCTTTCCACTAACTGGTTTGTCTATGTGAATTGCAATATTTTCAAGCATTTTGCCATTTAACTTCTCATCCTCTTTCTGCCAGAAACTTGACTTAGTCTGCTTGACTAATTCATTCCTCTTATAAATTGCTCTTCTCTCCTCAACCATATTCAAAAATTTCTTTCCTTCAGCACTTAATTTGCAAGTTAGATTATTTTTATAAGCATACTCATAAGTAAGTTCGTTAGTAACAAGGAAAAATTCTCTCATTTGCTTTGCTTTCTTATGCTTATTTAAAGCATTTTCAATCTTAATATTTGCAAAAATTTCATCATAATTTGAATAGTAATATTCTAAACGTCCAGTTTGATAAAATAAACTAGTTAACACACTACATGATACAGCATAAGTGAGAGGAAGCATATTATATGTTACTCCCTCAGAAACAAAAGCAGGTAACTTAACGCAGACGTAGCAGTCTTTTGCATCCATTACTTTAACATATTCACTCAATAGCTTTGTGAATGTATTACTTGAAAAATCACCAATTGATTTATCTTGATGAATGTTAGGCTGATGATCAATAACTTTTGCAGACGCACTATGTTTAGTTTGGCTAACCAGAGCTTTGCTTGTTATGTTAACTTTGTGTAATTCTCTATTCATCTCCAAAGGGATAATCACAGCTAAAACCAACCAGAGCAGAATTAAAATGAGCAGACACACCAGAGTCATCTTACAGCATCTTTTAAAAACAGAACACTTTGAAGTGCTCTCCTTAACATAAGGCATTTTTGGTTAATTTTAGCCTCAAAAAATAAAAATAAATTTTAAAATTCTAAATATATTTATATATTTACACCCCCCTTTTAAAATATATTTTTTTTTTATTTTTTTTTTTTAAAACCCTAAACACGATTTCTTCGACCTTATGTCATACATAAGTTTTCTTCAACTAAACAGTTTTTCTTCGACCTTATGTCAACTAACAAATTTTCTTCAGCCTTTTGCCAATTTAATATATCTGTATTTCAATCATTGTCACTAATTTCTTGGATTTCGTTTTCTTCTTCACTACTATCATATATGTCAATAACAGGTGGAATTACTAAGTAAGTCCACTCAGGAGACTTGTATTTTTGGTTTGGTCTTACTATTCTCTTCCCTTTTCTCGATATCACTTCAATTTTTCTTCCAACTCCAACTTCTTTTCCAGGACTCTTTTGACTACTGATTTCTTCAACTTGTTCTTTTGGTTTCTTGATCAATCTGACTCTCAATCTTCCACCAGGCCAGTAGTCTGCTTTTCTCACGTACTTCTTCTTTGGTTCAGAATTATTTGATTCTGATTTCCAAGTCCTTTTCTTTCTGTTTTCACTTTCACCATCCACGTCACTTTCTTCAGTTTCGTAGTCTGAAATTTCAATTGACTCAGGAACTTCTCTATTCGGCAATTTCACTCCTTCAGGAACTTCACATTGTCTTCCATCACTGGTACTCGGTAATTCGTCTTCCTCCTCTTCCTCAATTACCCCCAATTTCCCAGATTTCGGATTTTTGTTCCTTACTTCAGAGTTTGTTCTCTGCCTTTCGATACTCTCCTGGTCTGAAACTTCTTTTTGTTCTGCTTCTTTGTCTTCAATAGAGACAACCGAATCCTCAGTTATCTTTCCTTTTAACAGATTCTCTTCACCTTCAGAATCTATTTCAATAATTTCTAAGTCTTTTCTTGTTAAATTTCCATTCACTGTCACAGTTTCCAGATGTCGACTTTCTTGTCGATCTTCAGAATCTGGAATTATTTCACCTTCTGTTTCGCCTTCTGCTTCAGAATCAGAATCATCTGTGGTATCACTTTCAACATCAGAACTCTCAGGAGTTGGTACTGGAATAGTATGACTAGGATGAATCCAGCGTTTCAATCCTCTGCACTTTACAGCATTAGTAGTGATCAAAATTATCTGCCTAGGTTTCTGCCATCTAGGAGCTAGACAATTCCTTCTCCGATGTACTTTCGTTCTGACCCAATCGCCAGGTCTCAGATCATGTGTCAAAACCTTTTCATCTGATTGTGCTTCAGTTCCCACCTGATTAGACACAGAAGTTACCATATCAGATAACCTTTTACAGTAATCCAAAATAGCACTGTCATTTATGCTCAACAGTTTACCTACAGGTACAAAAGCTTGCCTCATAACTCTTCCCATTAAAATTTCATGAGGACTCAAACCTGTCTTTTTATCTGGTGTACTTCTTAATGACATCAAAACAAGTGGAAGAGCATCAGTCCACTTTACACCTGTTTCAAGACACATTTTTCCAATTCTGTTTTTAATTGTTCCATTAATTTGTTCTACCACTCCTGATGCCTCTGGTCTGTATGCACAGTGTATTTTCTGCTCAATGCTCAAAGCTTCGCAAATTAACTTCATCAGTTTGTTATCAAAATGGCTTCCTCCATCACTCTCAATAGTGACTGGAAAACCGTACCTTGGGATGATTTCTCTGAGCATTAGTTTTGCTACTGTAATTGAATCACAATGTCGTGTAGGGAAAGCCTCTACCCATCTTGAAAATAAGCAAACAATTACAAGCACATATTTCAAACAATTGTGTAAGGGCATTTCAATGAAATCCATTTGTAACCTGGTAAAGGGACCACCCTCTCGACCAATTATTCCTGTCCCCACCACTGATTTTCTGTTTGGATTCATTTGTTGGCATGACAAACACCTTTGACAAAAAGATTCTGCAATAGTTCTAAACTTAGTATTGAACCATGTTTCTCTGAAAAGTCTAACCATAGAATCTCTTCCCAAATGTGCTGGACCATGATATAATCTGGCCATGTCAGCAATCAAGCAATTTGGTAAGACTACTCTGCCATCTTTGTAAATCCACACTCCATCTTCTTCACGTGGTCTACAATCTGATCTTAACCATAAGTCTTTTTCTTCATCTTCTGCTTCATTTTGTAAATCTCTAATCTCATGCCATGTTTCTACAACTGTTGTTAGCATTAATGAATTTGAATCAGTTTCTTTACTCCTCTCCCGATTGTAAGAATAATTTTTCCTTGCGCAGTATTTAGCTGTTTCATCTGCGAAGGCATTTACCTTGGAAATATAATCAATTCCTCTAGTGTGCGCTGCACACTTAACAATGGCGATTTCTTTTGGCAATTGTATTGCTTCAATTAATCTCCTAATGAAAACTGCATTTTTAATTGGTGATCCTGCTGATGTCATGTATCCTCTCTGTGACCAGAGTTGTCCATAATCATGCACAACTCCGTACCCATGCTGACTATCAGTAATGATGGTAACTCTTATATCCTTTGATATTTCACATGCACGAATTAAAGCAATTAATTCAGCCACTTGTGCTGAACGAACTCCTTCAAGACATGATGCTTCTTCGACATCTGCGACTGTACAAACTGAATATGAAGCTTTTAAGACACCTCCTTCGGATCTTAAGCATGAGCCATCTACAAAGTAGACAAAATCCGATTCAGACAAAGGTCTGTCTTTGATGTCTTTTCTTGGTTTAGTGCAGAATTCCATGACATCTAAACATTCATGTTCTGTTTCAATGTCATCAACAATTTCAGAATCAGGCAGTAATGTAGAAGGATTCAGATTTAAACATCTTGAAATCGAAACATTATCTGCTCCTAGTATGATTTTCTCATACTTTGTCAATCTGCTACTTGTTAAATGTTGAGTCTTACCTCTTGTCAGTAATATTTCTACTGAATGAGGCACAAAAACTTTCACAGGAAATCCCATAATGATCCCCTCACTTTGTTCGAGGCTGATACTTGTAGCTGCAACTGCTTTCAAGCAACCTGGTAATGCTTTTGCAATTGGATCAAGAACTGCAGAGAAGTATGCAATAGGTTTCTTTAAATTTCCATGTCTCTGAATTAACACAGATAATGCACATCCTTCTCTCTTACTACAATACAGTTCGAAATCTTTCTCATAATTTGGCATACCTAAAGCAGGAGCTTGGCATAAGCTCTTTTTCAAGTTCTCAAAAGAATCCATCTCAGCATCATTGAGAATAATTGGATCTTTTACATCTGACTTTGTCAGTCTTTGTAGTGGTTTTGCAATTACTGAAAATCCACTTATCCATTGTCGACAGTAACCAACCATTCCCAAGAACATTCTGACCTGTCTTTGTGTTCTTGGTGGTAACATTGCTTGAATCATTTTTATTCTCTCTATTGTTACTTGTCTTTTTCCCTTTGCAATTCTGTGACCAAGATATTTTACTTCTTGTTTGCAAAACTGTAGTTTTGCTGGGGACACTTTATGTCCTTCTTCTGCAAGGCGATTTAACAGAATTATTGTGTCTGTTACACAATTTTCTCTTGTCTTTGCAGCTATTAACAAATCATCAATATACTGCACTAGTGTAGACCTACCAGGTAAGTCTAGGTCTTCTAATGATCTTTTTAACAATTCATTAAAGATTGAAGGACTTTCTGTATAGCCCTGTGGGATTCTTGACCATCCGAGGGTCTTACCTTGGAATCTGAAAGCAAAGATTTCATAACTGTCTGGATGTAAGGGAACAGTAAAGAATGCATTGCAAAGATCAATGACTGTATACCATTCAGCATCATGTGGAATCTGGAATAGAATTACTGCTGGATTTGGAACCACAGGACAACATGGAACGACAATTTGATTAACCTTTCTCAAATCTTGTACGATTCTAAATGTTCCGTTAGACTTTTTAACTCCCATAATTGGTGAATTACAAGGACTACTCTCCATTTCTTTTAATACACTTTGCTTGATTAATTTTTCAATTATAGGTGTAATACCTTCAATTGTTTCTGTTTTCATTTTATATTGTGGAATGTTTGGAAATTCTATTCCCTGTTTTAATGTAATCTTTACTGGATCTACGTTTTTCATCAGACCCATCTCATTTCCAGTAAAATCCCATATTTCAGATTTCACTGTTTCCTTGAGTTCTTCAGGTAAATCCTTTTCTTCAAATGCAGGAAACAATTTTGTTTCTTCTGCTTCCATCATCATCATTGTCATTCTGTATAAACCATCTTCCTCTATTGTTTGTAACTCAACTCCATCAGGAGAACAATATATTCTACAATTCATTTTACATAGGATGTCTCTGCCCAATAGATTCACTGGACTACTATTACAAACCACAAATCTGTGTTTGTCTCTATAATTTCCAATTTCAACTGGTACTGGATCAGTTAAGTCAGTTTTAATTTGCTGATTACTTACTCCGACAACTTGGATGGTATCCCCAGAGAGAGGTAGGTTTTCAATTTCCACTGATCTAACAGTAGAACGAGTAGCACCAGTGTCCACTAGAAAAGTGATGTCTACATCATTAACTTTTCCGTTTACAAAAAGACCAGACTGGTCGACCTCAAGAGTGGCTCCAACAACACACTCTTCCTCCTCTCTCGGGCACCGTCAGCAATAATTATCAGAATCGCTGTCTTGACTTTCTGTTAATAAAAACTGTTGTGAAGCATTTTGCATTTGAACTCTTTGCTGCTTTTGCTGTTTTTGTGGTTTTATTACTTGTTCACTTCCCTGAAATCCCACGTTTGGATTATATTTTTGAACTCCCCCACAATTCGGAAAAGGTGGTTGTGGCAATTGGTCTTGACGATTATTCACCTGTTGTTGTTGCTGTTGCTGTAACTGTCGCTGAATATTTAATTCGTTTAACCCCTGTTGCATCTGTAGCTGTCGCTGCAGGTCAACACCATTCTGCATCTGTGGATTCAATAAGGGATTCTTTAAGTTTTTAGGAGGATGAGGACACTCGTCTCTCCAATGTCCAATTTCGCCACAATTAAAACAAGGTAATCTTTGTTTCAACTCCTCAATCTTTGGGCTAAATTTCTTTGGGAAATTATTATTTTTAAACTTTCCTTGTATCTGGTTTGTATTTCCAGTTTGAACAAAATTAGTGTTCTTATTACCCATGCTGGCAATCTGTTGCTCAGCCACCTTTACCTGAGCCCACATGGCTTTCTCCTTGAGCTTCTTCTGTTTTACTTCTATTTCATCGCTGCAATATTTAGCCTTTCTTAGAATATCATCTACAGATAGTGATTGCCATCCGACAATGCTATTTCTGATCATTTCTCCAATTTCAGGTTTTAGTCCATAAACAAATCTATAGACAAAATGGCTCATGTCTTTTTCATCTAGTTTTTCATAACCACTGTATTGTTTAAAGATTAACAGTAGTCTTTCATAAAAAGAATGAACTGATTCTTTTGTTTCCTGTTCTGTCCTTTCTATTTTAACCCAATCGACTTCTTTGGGTGGAATTTTGTTTTTCATCCAAACAATCACTTTTTCATAAAAATCCATTACAAGTGGATTTGGAGCACCTGTTTCTTTAATTCGCTCAGGTTCTGTTTTTGGCCAACTAATCGATATTTTACATTCTGTCCAAAGATCTGATGGAACGACAATATCAAAAAATCCATCTAAATCAATCCACAGAACTTTTGACACCTTGATAAATCTATCGACTTGCCTGTACCACTCAACTGGTTTTTCCCTCAATTTCGGAAAGTCATTTGTAAATAACAGAATGTCCTGTCTCGACCAAGGGACATGAACATATCCTCCACCTGCAATTTCTCTCATTGGAAATTGTTTTGACAATTTTTCTAATCTTTCATCTTCCTTCTTTTTCGTCCATTTTACTCTCCATTTATTCAGTTCTCCTAGCTTTTTGATATAGACAATCAAATCTTTTATATGCACTATTCTTCCCATTGAGTTCAAACTCTCAATGTCACTTTCTGAAAAGTCTAATCTGTAATGTTTCGCAAAATTCTTTTGTTTGCTCACATCAATTTCAAGTTCTGCTGCTAGATCCTCTAGTTGATCATATTTATTTTTTGTTTTCCACTGAATGCTTTTACAAATGAACAGTAGTTCATCATCTCGATAGTAATTTAAACTATCTGGACCTATTGTTCCAATTATTAATTCTTCGATATTCGCTTTTAATTTGGCCACATCAAGTTTTGGTGTGGTTACCCTGACTTCAGGACTCCCTATATCTGATATAGCACCCATTGGTGTTTTTGGAGATAAATCCTCATTAAAGGTTAAATCAGGCATTCTCGATTTAGAAGAGTTTATTTCAGATAAGTCTGAATAAAATTTTTCAGCAGCCTTATGAATTTCTGTATTTAAAGGAATAGTTAATCCAGTTTTGTTTGTTTCCCTTTGGTCAAATACAGGCTGAACAGGACCAATCGTTACTGGAACTGTCACAGCTTCCATGCCTTTTGTCATTCTTTTTATTAATTCTTCTTTAGATCTTAAATATTCATTATAATCAACATCTTCAACATTTCTTGCCTCTCTTGTATAATCTTTTGGAGCTTCTCTTGCTCTTGGAGCCATTGTAAAATGTCTACCTTCATTTCGAGCATTCTCGAATTCTGGTCTTCTAGGAGTTTCAATGATTTCACAATTATTTGGATAAAGTTTAGGAGCTTCATTAATTGGAGGTGCACTCGGTGAAGTTTCAGTAGAAACCACCGGAGTAGACCATGATCTAGGAGGTCTCAAAGGCTGATTCTTTCTAGCAGTTGTATATATTTCTTCCATAACTGCATCCTCAGATTCACTTTCCATAGATTTCCCTGTAGGAGTACCCATTACCATTTCCTGAATTAAATACAATCCTTCACTCATGTTTCCCTGTCTCCACATTCGCAATCTATCTTCATGAGTTTCTCTTCTCCAAGGAGGATTTTTAGAAGGTCTTTTAATTCCGCTAGCTTCTCTTTGTAATTGATACATCTCGTCTTCCCACTCAACTAAAGCTTCAAATTGAGTTGGTCTCGGTTTCGGAACAAGAGCGTTCATTTTCTCTCGTAAATTTCTCAAGACTTTTACATTAAATGAACCATCATCAGGCCAAGTTAAAACACCGTCGTTCTTAGTATAGCGTTTCCAACTATCGAACCATAAGACAGTATGATATCCATATTCACCTTCCATATATGCTGCAGGTGTTTTATACTTATGAAGTAGTTTACCACCTCGCGTTTCGATTTTCTTATCAGGTGAAAATAAATTCTTAAACTTCTGAAATAATGTTGGCTTTTCCAACATGTTTAAAATGATAACTCATTTTTAAAAGTTAAATCTAATTCACAAATTCGTTCGTAAAATATTTCCGGGATGTTCCGCAAAACAACCAATCCGTGCGCGAAACACACTAACAAGCCAATGACAGTTGAGCTACGTCACTTTTCTGCTCAACCAATAAAATTGGAGTTTTTCTGAA
Organism: Lissotriton helveticus; assembly: GCF_964261635.1. NCBI lineage: Eukaryota > Metazoa > Chordata > Amphibia > Caudata > Salamandridae > Lissotriton > Lissotriton helveticus. The sequence continues at coordinate 876,109,497 of NC_136071.1, read as the reverse complement.
GGACCAATCAGCTCACAGGTCGTCAGAGACTCAAGAACCAATCAGAATATAGTTTGTGACGTAGGTCACCCAATCCCAGCGCGGCTCTGTGACGTACACAGCAGCTGCGGTTTCTCGTTTCTCACTCCTGGCGCTTACCCCTCCTTCACAAAATCTTTTCACAGCGCCATTTTAAGAACACTTTTCAGTGTTAATTAATTCTTAACAATGACTATAAGGACAACATCTGTTCGTTTCACTATTTAGGATAGTTTACATACATTCAAGTATCCACACTTCGGAATAGACGGCGCTATTCACACTAAGGATAATATTCAATTGTCAGTAGAGTAACCCTTACCCCACCCTTCTAACACGTATAATTATGAACTCGCTTTGCTCTGAACGCACCGCGAAGTGACAGTTCTAAGAGTTCCACTTGAACATAAAATACAAATCAAACTCGCACTTTCGCACTGAAAATTCCCTAATTTCAAACACACATGAAATCCGTACAGGACTCTCACCTGTTTATAGAGATCATGCACCGTTAGCAAAATAACGACGTTATCCGTACAGGGCTCTCACCTGTTTATAGATATGAAACATGTACCCATACAGGACTCTAACCTGTTTATAGATAATCATGCACCGACACCAATTTACCCTTCATTTAAGCTCGGATATAACTAATACTCTTATCACAGTGAGTTTTATGGAAGGCGCTTTGTCCCTATTCTCATACTGCTTTAATTTCTTAGAAAACCCTCACTATACAAGATTCACACCTAGCCCTAAAACTGTGCTGCTCGGCGACAACACTATGGTACACGGCGATACCTCTTGTGATACTCGGCGATATCACTACAAACAGAACAGATGGCTTGCGTGACTAATTTCTCGCCACACAATCTATACCGGTATAGCTTACAGATAGCACGAAAAACGAACTCAACATGTGTTAAAACATCGATCCTATTTCCATACCATAACGTTTTAGTAACCCTTAGCAACCAACATATTACCTTGGTTACCCTTAGCAACCATCAATTTCTGCTACCAGAGAATTGATCCAGCGGCCTATAGAAAATATATCATAAACAACGCTACTCAACTTCATAACCTATAAACAAAATTCTATACTAAATTATGGACCCATTTATAAACCTGACATATTTTGGGCCTACTGAATCAGGTGGTCAGATTAAATTTATATACATATTATCTACAAACTATATACAACTTTATACATTTGCGGAAAGAATATTGTCATTAGAATAAAACCTAATCATTTAAACGACCACCATTGGCGACGTGATCTAGCTAATAGTAACCTACACTCCTGAATAACCAAGACCAGCTTGTTTGTCAAAAGTAAGATTTTATTTACTAAATTATGGTATATAAATTAATAGTTTTATAAATGAATTTTATTAACATTGAAGCAAGCATGATTGTAAAGAAACGTGAGAAAAATACAATTTAAGCAAGTGAATCAAAATTAAAGTGAATATATAAAGTTTAGCATTTCTAAAACCTAAGTCCCTAACTGAGCTAAATAGATAGAAATTAAAGTAAAGTTCTTTGAGGATTCTTACGTGCTCCACGCAATGTCCGACAGCACTTCACCCTCATCGGAAAGTCAGAAAGCAGCAGCCAGCCCATCCCTAGGGGCATGACTTTTTATACCTTTCTACGCTAACTAAACTACGCAAAGGAAAGTTTTCAGAAATCTTCGACGTCCCATTGGCTGAGAGTGACAAGTGACATGTCACCCACATTTCAAAAGTTCCATTAGGTCACTTTTCTTAAGGACCATTGTCTTTTCTGTATGCAACCAGGAGCTTCCTAGGTTTGCTACAAATGTCTCATTGCTTCCAATTGACTTCCGCGGATGCCAAGTTAAGGGCTGACAAAATGTTCTTTTTCGACCTTGGCCATGTCCGACAGAATGATGATAGCACGTCAGTTTTTGCTTTGTGAACGCAGCTTTTGACGAACATTTTATTTCAGAATGGGCGTCTCATGACTTTTGCAGAAGTAAAATTCAGCTTTTTGTAGCTCGAGCAGACTAGGCCCAAAAGCAGGCAACTTATGCTTTCTAGTATAAAACAAACACAAGAAAAGTATTAATGTAAGAAATAATGTAGATTCTGTATCCACCCCAAGATTTACTAATTAATTAACCCACCCGATTAATCAAATGTTACCTAGCCAATGCAAACAAATAAAGCAGCGTTTATATCTACCAGTCTTCAATAATCCATGAGACTTATATGCACCTAGAATAGTAGAAATGACATCACACAGACAAGGAAAAGCAAAACAAGCACATGCTTCTTTTAAGTTTGCAGCAGTTAGTAATGACAAAAACGAAAACAATAAATTATTTTATTATTTTGCACGAACAAAAAGATGCAACAATTATGCACGTTTATGAGCACACATGTTAGTCCCCCCATGTGTAAAGTTTAATCTAAGTTGTATTAGCACGACAAATCACAAATCATTAATATTATTATTCATGTTATGGAAATGTGACTTCACGAGTTTAAACAAAATTTTGTTTTCTATCTCGCTCCATCAACCGCTCCTGCCGTTCACCGCTCCTACCCGTTCACCGCTCCTGCCCGTTCACCGCTCCTGCCCGTTCACCGCTCCTGCCCGTTCACTGCTCCTGCCCATTCACCGCTCCTGCCCATTCACCACTCCTGCCCGTTCACCGCTCCTGCCCGTTCACCGCTCCTGCTCATGCCTAATCACTGCTCCCACCCAGTCACTTCTCCTGCTACGTCACTTCTCCTGCCCCGTCACTTCTCCTGTCCCGTCACTTCTCCTGCCCATCACCGCTCCTGCCCCATCACCGCTCCTGCCCCGTCGCCGCTTTTGCCCCATCTACCACTCCTGCCCCGTTCACCACTCCTGCCCATTCACCGCTCCTGCCCATTCCCCTCTCCTGCTCGTTCACCACTCCTGCCTATTCACCGCTCCTGCCCATTCACCACTCCTGCCCAGTCACTGCTTCTGCCCAGTCACTGCTCCTGCCCGTTCACTGCTCCTGTCCGTTCAGCACTCCTGCCCGATAACCGCTCCTGCCCCATCACGTCTCCTGCCCCACCACTTCTCCTGTCCCATCACTTCTCCTGTCCCATCACTTCACCTGTCTCCCGATTGCTCCCTTTAGGAGCTAAAATGATACTTATGAGGTGCAACCTCTGTCAAGGTATCAACATTAAAAAAATAACAAAATGGTGAAATAATGCTGTCACAACATGTGAAGCGTTAACCTGCATTGTTTGCCTTTTATTTCCACATAAATTAGTTAACTCAATTATAAGATGTCAGCTCATTTTCTATAAATCCATCTTCAGATGCATAATTTACATATTTCAACAAGTGTTTCTAGGTCTATCGGATCAAAAAGATAACAGCTATGTGGTCCATTTGACGAGTTTGCAATGGCCACAAGCTCAGGTAGGTTTACTTCAGGCCTTTTGAGCATGCAGCAGGGCTATACGCGACTGCCTTGCTTTACAGTAAGGTTTTCCTAATTGCTGCAAAAAAGACATACAGTGGATGTTAAAGTCCAACCCCCAGACATATGGGATGGTGGTGCTATTTGTTGAGGTAGAGTGCTTCTAGTTTTTGTGTAACCGGAGGAAGGACAAACAGCATCAGAGAGCTAGTGAGATTTCCCATTTATTTATGGCAGATAAGGTTTCATTCTCTAAATTGCACATGACCAATAACTAGTGCCGAATTACGCTCAGTAAGAAGACTTCAGAATTGTTAAGTCCAGCTCACGTAATCCGTATATATAAACATTTCGCAAATTGCGGGTAAGGACCACAGATGAGTTGCAAAAGTTCTAGTCTATATAAAAAGTATATTTAAAATGATTAGGTCTATTTGTGCATCAATGCAAAAGGTGCCCAACAATGTTCCCAAGACCAGTTTTACAACAAACACTGGCAAGTATTCCCAAGCAAGAAATCGAGCGCATCTTCCAGTATTTGTTGCTGTTGTTTTTTTACAGCACAAAGACATTTTAACAAAAAATGTTTATTGTACATGAACCTAAAAAACCACACCACTTGTGTATAACTTTCATGCATAAATTGAGCAATACCGATGTGGCATAATGGTCGGAACGGCTGACTTTGGATCAGGGGGGGACCAGGCTTGAATCCTGGTGTTGGCTTAACACCTACATTTGTTTTTGGGCAAATCAGCATGATATGCTAAAGGCAGAAGGTGGCGCATTGTCATTCGAAAGGGGATAATCAGCCTCAATTGGAATGACAATGGGCCTGCCCTCCGTCCTTGTGAGCTCAGGGAGGGGCTGCTACAGCCTCTGGAATTCAACAGAGAAGTGCGAGCAGCCCCTGGAAGCTGAAAGAAAAAGTTGTTGTTTTCAAATTGGACTATTCTTGTGGTCCCGGGATGCTTTTTCGAAAGAAAGAAGTAGGGGAACGGACTGAAATAATTTTTAAAAGATGGGGCACGCTGTGCCCTTCCGATCCCGCCCACTTCTACCACTGGTCCTGATATATTAATCTTGAATAAAGAAGATTAACTACTTGAAGGAAACAGCCTCTTTTTATCCTTTCTCGTCGGTACACGCATTGACCTGTGATGTGCGCTTCAACTTTGCAGTAAAAATCTGGAGAGGCAACGTTCCATACCGGAATTACAAGAACAGTCACCTAGCTAGAGAGGGTTCTATTTCATCCAGAAAGTCTTCCTGCTTGAAGGAGTACTTAACTTTAAGAAAGGCATCTGTTAGAGAACCATGGCTCGGCGGTGTGTGTAGGCGATTATCTCTATGTTGCCAATGTGTAGTTTTGATGAGGGATTTGGAAGTAGCTTCCACCTGATCCAGGGCACTCCACAGGCCTCCAAGACCAATATCTAAGAATATACCCTTCACACGCTTTAGCCATGGAATTCTAACTCACATGCAAAAATATTTCCTTTAACCCTTGTTGGTAGGCAGATAACTCCAGGGTAGCCCAGATCCTCCTCCAGTAAAGTATGTGACGCAGTGCAAGTCTGTCAGAGAGGTTTCTAACCCCAAAGTCCAGCCTAAGTGGAGGAATAGGAGTGCCTACAGTTACACCTACTACCAACTGGTGAATGAAGCAATGTTCCACCATTACCAATAATTTTGTGCCCAGGTGCCCCCACAACTCAGCGCTATAGGCATGCTAAACACAGAGTCACTTCAAGTAGGGTTGTAGTATGGATTATAGAGTGGTAAATTTAGTTTTACCACAATATTGAGGCATTAATAATGAAGACATAACTATTATGGAGGTATGGGCATATTGGTAAGCATAGATTTACCATTCTTATCTCCACATCTGCATAGCTTGAAAATATATATATCATCAAGGTACATATATGTAGAGTTAAAGGTGTTTTAGTTTTTAATATTTAGGACTGATATTTTGGTAAAACGATATTTACCACTCTATATTGTGGACCCACACCTTCAACTAAGCCTCTGCATACATCCAATTGCTCTTTGCGTTTCCACCGCTTTTACTGGTGTTTACTGATTTTGCATGTAGCATAAAATAAATCTATTGATGGGTGCATTCACTGACGCGTGTTTAAACTTCAGCCTCACGTCATCAACAAGGTAAATCAAGTTAGGCTCATATGATGCCCCTACCCAAGTCTTATTGTTAACAGTTTAATCTGTTTCTATAGGGATACCATGTACCCATAAGTATGCCACGTGCATAGAGTTAAAAATATACAACAGGGTTGTCAGTAGATTTTGCTTCACATTTTCCTTTCCTGTCAATTAAAGGTGGACACGCTTGAGGATTTAAGGAAAGAGACGAACCAGAGCTGAACCAGAGGTACTTCTTCATCCCAAGAGCCAACACATGAGCCTAGTAAGCAAAATCGTACTCATAGCAGGTGTGGTAGAGTTGTGAATCAGAAAGGGTGCATGGGCAGTGGGGTACGGGGGGCCATTGACTCAGTGGTGGATTTTTGTATGGTGTGATGGTCTGGTTCTCCTTATAGGCTGGTAGCACAGGCAGTCACAGTTAATTATGCCACACTCCTGACTGTGCCCCAGTCATAACTGCTTTTTATACCAGCCCATCACAGTTTCACAACTCTTCCACAGTTCATCGTTCCTCCTCCTTTTCTCCTTTTCAAATTCTCACACTCCCCATACCAATTTGTTTCTTTGTTTCTTTGTTTCTTTGTTTCTTTCTTTCTTTGTTTCTTTCTTTCTTTCTTGTTTCTTTTTCTCTGGTCCCTTTCCCCTCCCTCTCTGACCCTTGCTATGTGCTAAGGACTATCACTTTTGCACAGCTCAGCTCAGCTCGTTTCTTGGGCCAAGCCAACGTCAGTCACCTGCTTCAAGCCAGGCTCAAGCCTTCACAGGCTCGCCTACTGCTACTATCACTAGATGATCTGACATATTGTGAATAAAACTGGATTATTGTCATGATATTTGCTCCTCATGCACCAAAACCATCTAAATTGTTCTCATAATAAAGTGATTTGTTGATGTCACTTTATCAATGCCACCACACAGTGATTATACTATCTGCCTCCATCTGACATACCTTTTAAAGGCACCTTGGAAAATTTACTTCAACTGTGCAAACACTCCCATTTGGCAGGATCCATGTCAGGTCCGGGATGCAATGCAGTCAGTTCTAGAGAAGCAGTGGGACCCCCAATCATTCTGAGGGACCCCAAACCTTCAGGGTGCCCCATTCAGCCCAAGGCCATTGAATATCTGTGAGATACACAAGACTGTGCATCCCCTCATCATATTATGAAGGGAGGCCCCCATCATTTTGGGTTGTGCCACTGCCCCAGCTGTATGCAGAAATCTTTACTCCTAAAGTCGTTTTTCACTGTTAAAAGGCTCTTACTTTCATGGACTAATACTGGGTTACCTTATTACACTTAAAAAGTGATAACTACTGTTTTGGTAAGAGACAGAGAAACACTTCTTCTACTCATTTACATTTCAAATTAAAAACCTCTTTTACAGTAAAATTGCATTTAAAGTTACTATTATGAAAAAGCAACTTTTAGAAAGTTGGGATTTTTATTCCAAATGTGCCTTTCTGCCAGAGTCCAGGGCCACATAATTGAGAATGGCTCTCCTGTTGTAGGTTGTGTATTCCTTCCAGACATGAGGAAAAAGGGTCAACCTTTGGATGAGTTGGTTTCCCTGATAGGATGGCTGAGGAGGTGCTGCACCCTGCCCTGATTACACTACAAAAGACCATGCCTGTAGCACACAAAAAGGCAGAAAAAAAGCAATGCCTCTGGATCAATAGAAAAACTGAATAGTTTGATGAAGAGAAAATTAATTTAAACTCTTCCTGTCAAAAATAAATCTTGTGAATAAATCTCATACATTTCCCATATCTGTAGTCGGAGAACAAAAAACAGAAATATACATACACCTATTTTACGTTCAGATTAATCTGTATTGTTTTACATTATGCACAAATCATCATATTGTCCAAATCAATAAACACACAAAAACATAGATATCACATATATCTACACTTATTTACATATATACATATACCACAAACACACAAAAGAAGATAAATAAAGAACTTAATTGCTCTCTTAGCCCTTATTTATATATTAGGATGCACCTTCCACATTGTACACCTAGTGCATTCCTTTTTTAGATCACCATCATTGAAAACCTTAGGGTTTATTTTGCATCAAACCCTTTTTCCTTTTTAGGTTTTCCCTGTCTATTTTACATTCAATTTAATTTTTCCGGTGTCTTAACAAATATGCCGACGCGTTTCAGCCTCTATATTTATTGGCCTCATCAGGACTAGGGCAGACGTGTGCGTGCTTTTCAATTCCACCAGTCTTGAATTACTTTATCGAGGACGCTCCCTAAAGGTCATCACACTCTTGATGCAGAGATGAACCTCTGTATCCGACAGTAAATGTCTTCTCCAAAGTGCCAATGTATCACTCTTCTCTGATGCCGGTTAATCAAAGTTATGGCATCGCGATCGCCCTAGGGTCCTACTGGAGATTTCTGTGCAGGATTTAATGCATACATAACGCCCTGGAGAATTAGCTCTCCATATACAGCGGACCCACCCGTTTAGGGAGCGTTCTCGATAAAGTTATTCAAGACTCGTGGAATTGAAAAGCACGCACACGTCTGCCCTAGTCCTGATGAGGCCAATAAATATAGAGGCCGAAACGTGTCGACATATTGGTTAAGACACCGGAAAAATTGAATTGAATGTAAAATAGACAGGAAAAACCTAAAAAGGAAAAAGGGTTTGATGCAAACAAAACCCTAAGGTTTTCAATGATGGTGATCTAAAAAAGGAATGCACTAGGTGTACAATGTGGAAGCTGCATCCTAATATATAAAGGAGGGCTAAGAGAGCAATTAAGTTCTTTATTTATCTTCTTTTGTGCGTTTGTGGCATATGTATATATGTAAATATGTGTATATATATGTGATATCTATGTTTTTGTGTGTTTATTGATTTGGACAATATGATGATTTGTGCATAATGTAAAACAATACAGATTAATCTGAACGTAAAATAGGTGTATGTATATTATTGTTTTTTGTTCTCCGACTACAGATATGGGAAATGTATGAGATTTATTCACGAGATTAATTATTGACAGGAAGAGTTTAAATTAATTTTCTCTTCATCTTACTATTCAGTTTTTCTATTGATCCCGAGGCATTGCTTTTTTTCTGACTTTATCATTTTACCCAGATGCCTGCGGGTTAAGTGGGTTATCCCCTTTGTTTATTTGGTGTAGCACACAAAAAGGAACATGACACCAGACCTGCATTTGTGTTTGCCACCCTAGATAGTTTTGAGCCAAACTCAGGGAAAAGGGGAAAACTGACTAGAATCAGTTTAGGAGTAGTCCTGGGATTTCCTCCACTTAAAGGCTGGCAATAGGTATAAATGTAGCACCTTGAGAACCTCTCATCAGAACACTCCTGTGCCTATGGAAGATTCAGAAGGAGGACTGCCCTGCTGTCTAAAGAAGGAAGGTTGGACCTTCCTGTCATACTTTAGGTCAGGTATATTGACAACGTATTTGTCATATGGAGGGCCAGAAAGGAAGAAGCCCTAGATTTTGTCAGAAAACTAAATCAGAATGACTTGAATTTGAAATTCACTTGTACTCTCAGTAGTACAGGTGTGGAATTTTTTGACTTACGAGTGGAGGTAAAGGATGAGAAACTGACTACCAGTGTATGCAGAAAGAACACAGCTGGCAATAGTGTTCTTCATGCTCAGAGCAAGCATCCCAAGAATTTATTCTATAGCATCCCCTATGCCAAACTACTCAGAGAGAGGTGTAATTGTATTTTTGATGATGCTTTTACAAAGAGAATGCATGGAAACGACAAGCAAGTTCAGCAAAAGGGGATACTCTAATGGAGGCTCAGAATCAGCCCTGGAAATAGTTAAAAATATTGTCAGGAAAGATCTACTTACATTGAATAAGACACAGGGAAATGAGCAGAATAAGATTAGACGCATTAGCACATTTAGTCAGAATACTAAAGATGTAGAGAAAATTCTGAACAAGCAACGGTAAATATTGTCTACTTACAGACAGTTGAGAGGAGAACTTGATAACTATCCCTCCATTACATTTAGGAGATGAAAATCTTTGAAGGATAAGCTAAGTGAAACCAATATTTAGAGCCTGAATGGGAATACCAAATGTCTACCACTAAAATTGTTCTAAAAATGTGAAAGTTGAAAAGAATGCATGAACAATGTGAATGTGAAAAGCTGCATGGTATCTTGCTAGAACGAGGAATAAAATATCAATAAATATCTTACATCTAGTTCAGATTTTGCTCTTTATGTATAGGTATGCATCTGTGAGAGATGGTATATGAGAAGTACCATTCATCTGTTGAAAAAAAAATTATTGAACTTCTTAGAGGTATATCTCACCAGGACAAACAATACCCTGTGGCACGACATTTTGGAGAGGACCATGAGAGCAATAGGAAGCTCCTAAGATACTTCACAATTGACAGAATGGAACACAATATCCAGGATGGTGACTTAATGTGACTGCTAAGGAAACTGAAGTCTCAATACAATGTTGGCCTGAACATGAAGATTCCAAGAGGGTCGATTACTCGTGAAGAGTTATATGCACACTTATAATATGTAACAATTTGAATTGTTATTAGCTTTGCACCACTATGTACACATTGGGGCAGATGTACGACTATTTTTAGTGATCACAAACATTAATTTGGCCCTTTTGTGACAGAAAATTGGTCAGCCCCATGTACAAACCATATTTTGCGAGTCACTAACCTATTAGCAACTCACAAAATATGGTTTGCGACTCGCTGTTAGGAAGGGGCATGCCAAGGGTGCCCCTTCCTAATATCAAGTCTGACTGCAATGAATGATTGTTTTGCGACCGCATGCGCAGTTGCAAAACACTTGCAGCTTACCACTGTGTTCAGAAAAGGTGGTAAGCCACTTGAAAACGGGAAGGGGTCCCCTTCCCTTTGCGAATGGGTGCAAAAATATTTTTTAAGAGGAGGCAGTGGTCCCTTAAAAAATTAAACTGAAAAGTTAAATTTTTCTTTTTTAAATGCAGCCCGTTTTCCTTTAAGGAAAACAGGCTGCATTTAAAAAAAAAAAACTGCTTTAAATAAAAGCAGTTACAGACTTGTTGGTCTGCTGACCCCAGCAGGCCACCATCCCTGTGAGTGCTAGCCATTCCCAAAGGAGACACAGATTGCAACTGCTTCATGAATATTAATGAGGCAAGCAATTTGTGACCCGATTGGGGATCGCAAACAGTATCTGAGACACTGTTGTACATTCACTTTTACGAGTCGCAATTCGACGCAATTTGCGGCTTGCAATTGTGAATGTTCGTACATCTGGCCCATTGTTTATTATAGGGTTCTGATGTTAGCATTGGATTTAACATTTTTCTGTATCACAGGGATTCTAGGATTCAACGCTAGTGAACAAGCTGCGAATCGACGATGAGCTAAGGAGTTTTTTAAATTATTTTATGTTGGATTATTGCTCTAATATTCCCTCTTGTTTGTCCCCCCTCTCAGAGGTTGTGCAAAAGAATTTGGACATGGCACAATGTTTGGGCTGCACACTTCAGGAATAGGGAATATTGAGTAGCAACCTTTGTATTTGCCCAATTGAGGAATTAATGCAGTTTAACATGAAACTAGCCCAAATGAACTTGATGGCTGTTTATCCATTAATAGAATGATAAATTCCTAGTGGAATTAGATTTTCCTGATCTTTTGGTTTACTAACTGTTGCAGTGATATGCAATTTTTGACCCAATGTTCTGTGGATATATTGTGTCTTATAGGCCCATTGTGGGAAATAATAACACTCGATGAGTGGAGAACAGTATGTCATATTGTTGATTATTTCAGCTGACAAGGTTGTATGACACAAGGCCCCGGGTCCATTTAATTTTATTAAGGGTAGGGGCAGATTGGCCCCCTCTACCAGCCACTACAGACTCTGAGGACCCCATCCCACAGGGCAATTTTATTTTTTTAATGGGAACTGAGCGTGAACCCCCCTCATCCGAGCCTCTATCTGACTCGAGCCCATTCTCCAGAGCATTTCTTTTAGGGGAGGGATGTGCAAGACATTCCCCCCACACTGATCCAGTAGTGGCCCAGGGAAACATATTCCTCAAGGACTTAGGTGAGTGCCCCGATGCCCACCTGGGGCACCCACAAGCTACTGTGTTACAGGCTCAAGAAGGGGACAGCATCCCCTCTCACCTTATTTTTATATTTCACCCCAGGGGATTGGGTCCCCAAGGCCTATAGAGGCTTGGAGAGGGGAGGCTGTAGGCCCTCCACCCCATTGATTAAAATGGTAGGCCCCGGGGGATAAGGTTCTCATGGCTGAAATCGACTCGAAGAAGGGGACTCCGCGCATGCCCTCTTCTCCAAATAATGAATTGAATGTTGACCAATAGGCCCTGGCCCACGCCAGTGGGTTATTTTCATTTTCATACTGTGGCCACCAGTTATTTTGTCACGCGATCACATGGTGGACCCAGATTTTGTTACCTGGCTTTGATAGTAACAGCGATATCTCTATGCACCAACATATCTCTAAGGGAACGCCATTCCAATATACCACTTATCAGATTGCCTATGGTAGGATTACATTTGATGATGTCTCAGTATTTGTGAACCACTTTCTCCACTGTCTTGGAACAGCTGTTTTATGTCATCTTCATCCATATAGTTTCTGACTTATCAATTTCTATATTCTCTTTATTTTCAAATAGAATCCTTCCTCTATCTACCTCCTTAACTCTCACAATGTCCCTATTGAGGACCTAGAAAGCGAGGCAACAAAAACTGAACGGTTTATTCCTCTGTGGCAGGTATAAGACATGCAAGAACTGCAGCAAAAGGGACTATGAGGTCCCCTTTGACAAGGCCAGAAGAGACATACCACAGTTGTTCACATGCAGTTTCCAATATATAGTGTATAATCACAAGTCCATATAAAAAGAAATATATAGGGAACACAATACATGACATGAAGAAACGTGCATTGAAACATATGGGTGCAATTGATAAAAATGACCCCCATTATCCTGTAGCCAGACATTTCAATGAGAAACATTTTGGGGAAAGATCTTAATTTTGCTTTAGAACAGTTACCACATAACATCAGAGGGTGCAACAGATTATTGTCATGTAGAAGGAAGACGTCTAGATACATCACTAACCTGGAAACTAAAAGCCTGCCTGGTCTCAATACTGAGGGGTAATTGAAGGTGCATTTGGGTGAAGACTAGTAGTGTTAAGACCAGTTTCGACGTTTTCACTCTTTCATGCTGTGGTTCCCATAACCATTTTTAACATGTAGTATGTCCATTGGATCTTTATAAGTAGGTCTAATCTTATTTAGCTGGCATATGCTGTTTGTAGTCGATGTGCAGTTGCTTTTGTACTGTAGTCACTTTCTGTTCAGAGTATTGCTCGAGATTTGCTCAGATTGATATGACGTACAGCAGCTAAAATTATTGTGTTGCAATAAGCCTTGTTCTAAGTAGGGCTGTTTTTGACCTCATGCCCGGGTGTACGAATGCATTCTAATTTGCCACTCACTAAAACATAGCGGTATTTTCAATCCATTTAGTGGGCCTGAATTATGAATTAATATTTGTTACGTATGACACAATATTATCTTACTACAATGTACTTACAATCATTGCTTTATAGTCCAGGGCACCGTTGCTCTACCACTGAAATGAGAAAGTGCAATCACTTCATTTATTTTTAAAACAAAGGAAAACTGAATGCAGCATCTCCACACATGAACACGCACATACCCATTCACATACATTCTTGGTATTACAAAAAGTCACTCACAAACTCGGCCTTTCACATACAGGCTCACATAGACAACCAGAAACAAAGTAGTCACAAACACACAGTTATCCCTCTCATTCTCATACACATACATTCTCTAAGTTGCCGACCCAGAGATGCACTCATATAACCATACTACAGACTCTCTTCGACAGACCCATCCCTTTTCCTCCTACTTTCCTCTCTCCCGCAAACACACTCAAATATTCCCACATATACCCCCTCACATTCGCAATCACTTGCAGAAAAATATGCGCACTCTTCCCTGTCCCTTATACACACACACATCCAATAAACAATTACTTTCTTTTCTACACACACACAGACAGAAGCACACACTCGCAAACACCCTTGCATATCTTCTCTTTGTCACAAGCAAGCAAATACACTCAGAAGCACAGTCTCACAACCCTTTAAAGTGTGTACAATGAATGATTCACTTAGGGCCAGATGTATGACCATTCATTTTTGCGAGTCACAAATTGCGTCAAAGTGCGACTCGAAATTTGTGAACCTAAAAAATGAATGTACAACAGTGTCTCAGACACTGTTTGCGATTCCAATGGGTTTGAATTAATATTCATGAGGCTGTAGCAATTTTCGACCGTATTGGGTATGGCTCGCACTCTCAGGGATGGTGTCTGTGACTGCGTTTTTTAATAAAGCTGTTTTTTTATGCAGTCATTTTCCATAAAAGAAAACAGGGTACATTTAAAAAAAAATGAAACCTTTCAGTTTCATTTTTTAAGGGCAGGCAGTGGTCCCTGGGACCATTGACTGCTCTTGAAAAATATTTACTCACCCATTCACAAAGGGGAAGGGGTCCCCTGGGGACCCCTTCCCATTTGTGAGCGGCTTACCACCCTTCTGAAAAGGGTGGTAAACTGCGAGTGTTTTGCGTCTGCTAATGCGGTCGCAAAACAATCTTAAACGCTATTTGCACTCGCTATTAGGAAGGAATGCCCTTGGCACGCCCCTTCCTAATAGCGAGTCGCAAACCATATTTTGTGAGTTGCTAATAGGTTTGCGACTCCAAAAATATGGTTTGTACATGGGGCTGACCTTTTTTGCGGTCACAAACGGGCCGATTTCCCATTTGCGACCTCAAAAAATGGTTATACATCTGCCTCTAAGTAGCTTGTTCTAGTTTCATGTTTATGGTGGGGGCATAAATTATAGTTAGTTCAAATAACTATAACTGATCAATTTATTGGTTTTGTACAAATAAAATCTGTAACCTTTGTACTTACCAGTGAATTTTTAAGTTTCTAAAAATTCTATTTCCTAACTATAAAGTTCCCCGCAACCTTTGGGAGTTTCCAGTAAATATATACTCAATATATAGAACACTTAAAAATTCACTGAAAAAAACAAAGGTTACAGGGACGTTATACTTTGGCTCAGATTTCACACGTACAAATCCAGTGAAATTCAGCACTTATAGTTACCTGAACTTGCTATAACTTACACCCCACAATGCACTGCTTATGATCTCACATATTGTATAACTTATGACATGGTCAGTGACATCATTCATGACATCACTGATGACATTTCAAATGATATCAGTGATGACATCATCCACAGAACCACTCACACACCTGCTCACATACCATTACAACCTCTCATATGCACACTAACACACCCACACCACCACTCAAATACCCATTCACGGACCCATAGAAGTACTTACACAACCACTCACTTATCTATAGAGCTAGTCACTCACCCACTCACTCACTCATAGAGCCTGATCATAAACTAGTGATTCAACAATATAGCCACTCACACAACCACACACTCACCCAGCAGCTACTGACACACCCAGTTATTCACAAGGATGACTCCCAGAATAGTTCACTCATGTGGTTGGTCACAGAAGTTTACAGAAAGCTAAGGTGTTACCACAACTGTAATTCTTAACAACAAGGGAGAAGCATGCCTGGGAGACTCACGCAAAGACTTCTCGGAAGCGACTGTTGTATAATTTTTAAAGAAATGTTTGTGATCTTACTCATGAATATTAATGAGGTAGGCCAAATTGTGACCAACTACAACTCTGTATTTTGTGAACCGACTGATTAATACATAGATCAGTTAGCAAAATAGGAATACATTTGGCAATAGTCGATGCACTTTTACAGAACAAACTTTTAGTACATTCCTGAAAAATTATTGCAACCGGCGTATTACTAAATGCTTAAGTTTATAATTTCTTATTAGGAATCTAATTTGTGCACAAGGGCCTTTCTCTGGGCAATGGCGCCCAATTGAGAACCAATTTCTGTTGCATGCTTCTGAGCAGCTTCCAGCATATTTGATATGTAATGCAAAATCGGGCATATGAGGGAGGCTTATGTAATTGAAACAGGAAGAGACATATCAGGACTCTTGCCGCATAAAGCGTGCATAAAATATTTATTCATACACTTACTGTCCTTACTACTCTAACTATACCTGGCTCTTAACAATTACACAGTCTAAAGCGTTTCCATTTACAACAGAGGAAATGATCCTCTGATGAATCTTTCTCCGCCGATAGGAGGGTTGGAAATTAGGGTGACCAAACTTCAAGTTAGCTGTACAATGAGGATCATTAATTGACCCCCAACTCACAAGTTAGAAATACAATTTAGATACACCACTATTAAGCCCATACTGTAGAAATAAAGAATAGAAACAACTTGGAGACCCAGCCTCCTGATAGAGCTCGCTGATTCTCCCTACAATGCATTTACAACATCGGTACAGTAGCACTATTTGAATGGAAGAACCAACAGGACTCAATAATAGACTCAGACAAATGTAGATGATTTGGTTATTGTGTTAAAGAATGGAAATTCATTAAAATGTGCAATTTCTCAAGGACTTCAGTGAAGAACATCACAGCTTGCATTAAAACACCAAATATTAGGCAACTCTTTATCAAATGGTTATTTATAAAATTCAGTTTGCAGAGTTTCAAAGTCCCACTACCATTAAAGCAGAAGGATTGTTCAAATTTCCAACAACTCCAGTCTTATGAAAAAAAGGGAAAGTTTCAGACTTAAAGTCTAGTAGGGGAGAGTCTATTAGCTTAGAGCTAAAGATATAATGGGAAATTAAAAAATAGAACTGGTTCTGCAAAGAAGGTCTTAGTCCATCAGCTACCGATTGTAGGACTGACAAACAGTCCAAAGTAAAGGATAAATCAGCATAGCATCCTCTCACAAGGGAAAAGGAAAAGAATGGTGTTCGGTGAGAATCAATCAACAGTGTTACCCCTCTTTTGGGGTGTCTTCTTTTATAGTGTTTTAAGCAATCTCCAGTGGCGTGGCATCCCACCAACATCGAAAAACTATCACATATCCATGTTCACATAGTGCACCTAGGACACTTGAAACATCAAGATGATTTCCAATGCTAAACATGAGAAGCGAAAAATTGTGAGTCCACACAAGCTTAGTACCGAATAAAAAGATACAAAGTAGTCTGCCCATAGGCATAGCTGAAATTCTATTCCCACAGGAATATTTCATGCCGCACATTGAAGAAACATTCAGTAATGTCAGGGTGTGGACATACATGGGACAAATAAGTAACAGCCTGAGACAAATAAGTATTATTGCACTTGTAAAGGACCATTGCTTTAAATCAGGGGTCAGCACTAGAGAGAACTTTCACAAAATATTATTACATAAAAATAGCTAACATCCTAAAGAATTTGTTGTTAATATTTCATAAACTATAGATTTTCTAGCATCAACATTTGCATTATTCATTAACACAACTCATTTCTATGTATTAGTATTGCCTTATAAATGTGTATTCTTTATCTCACATTATTAGTCACACTTTTACGGTGCTTCTACTACACTTGCCTCTATGTCTAACATGTTCAATGTGTACTCTCCACCTGCGCACACTCCACTGGTTCCCCATCGAAGCTAGAGTCACCTTCAAGATGCTAACCCACACTCACAAGGCCCTCCACGACCCCGGACCAGCAAACCTGAACAGCCGACTCAAATTCCACGCACCCCAAAGAACCCTACGATCAGCCCATCTTTCTTACGCCGTGGTCCCCCAAACCAGAAAGACCAGATCGGGAGGCAGCACCTTTTCCCTCCGAGCGGCCAGAGCCTGGAATGACCTTCCGCTCCACCTTAGACAGATAACATCTCTCCCTATCTTCACAAGAAACCTCAAAACCTGGCTCTTCGACATACCCCGTCCTTGATGGACGGGAACCTGCAACCTCCCCCCACACCCCATCGCCTTGAGACCCTCACTGGTGAGTAGTCGCGCTTAATAAACACCTGATTTATTTACTTTCAACGTTTCGTATCTTTTATGTATAAACATTTAGTGCATTATTATTTTTAAAATCATGCTGCATCAAGGCACAAAGCTTTTCTGTTGACATTTCAAAGGGTAACTTGGGAAGAGACATGGCCTAAATGCCACAGCTGATGACTTTGGAAATGTGGAATTACTGACTTCATGTACTATTGATTTTATCATTTGCAAACCATCTGATTCAGTAAATCAAAGGGATAGCGAGTGCTAAATCCGTTTTTAATATGTATAAATCCAATTTGCCGATTTGGAAATGGGTTTAGGAAACCTTTATGAACCGGTATTTGGAAGGGACGTGTTAAGGATGTTCTTTCCAAATACTAATTCCTTATAATAGCGATTGATGTTTTACAACTAAAACCTGTTTGCAAAACATTAATATTTTACCACCACCTCAAAGGAGGTGGTAACCAATACACAAATTAATTTGTGAATGTTTAGGGAATTTCTTTGTAGAAGTAGGCAGTGGTTGATGAGACCACTGCTTACTAATAAAACATGTTTGCTAAATATTTCATTTTTCTTTTTAAATGCCTCCTTTTTCACTTAGGAGAATGGACTGCATTTGGAAAAAAATTGCTTTATTGAAAAGCAATCACAGACATGGTGGCTGCAGAGGATTGAACTTCACTGATCTCTTGATGAGGGTATCATAAGATAAAAGTTAGTCTTGTTTTCAGAGTTCAAGTTAATCTATTGACCAATTCATCCACGGTCGTTCAAGATCCTATTAATAAGTCGAAGAAAGTGATATTATTTGTTTCAGTAGCTAATGTGAACTGAAAATGATTTTGTGTCAATCCATAAAATCCCAGTCAATCTTGAAAAACATTCACAATGGTGAATGGTATTATTGTATATAATCTCTACAGAGCAGAGTCTACTACTTCTCTTCTATTTGTACTTGATCTCAAGATATTCAAATGATTTAAGAGGGTTTTCCAGCAGATATTTGCTTTTATCCAAATGCTGCCATGCCAGAGCCCTGCTGCAACACCACCAAACCCGTAGATAGACCACCTGCCGGATTTAGACTGGAATCCAGTTTGGACAGTCCTCCTTTGGCGGTCCGATGGCTGTGCCTTTCAAAGGCTTGTATGTGAGCCTGAGAAAGGCAGTGCCGTGAAAGCAGCAAAGCACGTTCCTGTATGGCATGGACTGTGCAGTCCTTGCCATGCAGGAACACGGGGTGCATATCAACAGGGGGCCCACCATGTGCCCCCAATGCAGACCCCAACAGGCAGTTTCCTCACCGCACCTTTTTCATGGTCGGCTCACCGCCATGAAAAGGGTCACATTGAGGAAACTCATAATATGCTTGGAGGTGCCACTGTGGCCCGCCAGCATATTGCGGTCTCACACTGCTGCAACACTGCGGAAGGGATCATGGAACCCCGATGGTTGCATCATTCCTGTGGTGATCCTATGGTCAAACTTATTGCTGTTCCGCCACCATGGGTGACCTCCAAACTCATGATTAGGCCCTAAGTCTAACGCAGACTGGTGGGCTACTCAACTGAAACCATTTTTCCGATGGTGGATCAAAAAAATGGGGGCTAGCGGATGAGACTATAGAGCAGGCCCCTTAACAATCGACCACTGTTTTGCCTTAGCTCCATTTCTATTTGTCCTATACCTGGCTTACCTCCTCAAAGTATGACTGAGACAGTATCCTTTTCCCCAGAAATGGATAGCGAGCACATCCCATGTTTATAATATGCAGACAACCTGGGGCCATATTATGGAATACGGCGCATTTTCTTTTTTGGCACTAGGACAACCTTTCAAAAGGTGAGCCCTGCACAAGCAAGGAGAGTGTGCAGTTAAACATTGAATGTGCTGCCCCATGGCAACTGTGAACTCGTGCTGACCTGGGGGCAGCACATTCAAGTGAAATAAAGAGAGGTTTTGAAGTAGCCGCTGTGTGTTTCACTCTTCAGGGGCCCACCTGCCTGCCCAGTTATGGGGGATAAGAGATCCCCTTGTAGGCGGGTGCAGGGAGTGACGGAACCTGCATGTAAGGGTATGTCTGGAGGTTCCATAGGTCCCCCTTTCACTCTTCAAGAGGGCTGCTCTCAGGGGGCGCACTGACACTGTGCATCCTTTTAGGTGGCCCACTGTCACCGCGCCTCCAGCCAGCTTTGCCTCTGCACCCAAGTCTGTAATACAGCACAGGCGCAAAATGATTACCTCATTTGCATGGGACCACGCCTCCATGCAAATGAGATTACACCCTCTGCTGATATCGCTGACGCTATATGTGTTGCAGCGCTATCTGTATTACAGAAAGGGCCCCATAAGCATCTAGCCCCTTCTGTAATATCACATGCCCATTGCCCCCCCGGGGCACTTTCTATAATACGACCCCTAGACTTTATGGACTGTACACCATTTGCATTCTTCCCTTTATTCCTGCCAAAATCTATAAAACAGTAATTATAGTGCTAGTCCTATCCAAATTAGACTACTGTAACATGCTATACATCAATTTGAAACAAAACCTTCTGCCCAAACTACAGAATTTACAAAATGCTGACGCTCGGCTTTTGTTTGGACTTCCCAAATACCAATTAGCATCCCTTGCTCTTAAAGAGCTTCACTGGCTACCTATTAAGATAAGGATAACCTTTAAGGCTTTGTGCATTGTCTTTGAGGCATCACACAATATCGCCTCAAATAACTAATAAAAAAATTCTCTTGGTACATTCCTAACAGATTAGTAAGCGCCTCATCAGCAGAAAATGTAATTGTCCCTAAGTTTAAAAAACTCTTTATGAAGTAAATAGCTTTTTGATTGGAACAGCCAAACTGTGGAACGCTCTACCACATTACTTGAAGAATGCGTCCAATATCCTACACTTTAGGATTGCCCTCAAACATGGTTTAGGGCTCGATGTAGGAAGCCTAATACCGGTCGGTAATGGCCGAAATTACCGAATTTCGGCCGTTACCGACCGGTATTAGGCTTTTCTGATGTAGGGGCCTAATCTAAGGATTTGGTAATTTACCGAATCGGTAATTTAAGGAATCGGTAAATGACCCAATTCTCAAATACCGATTCGGTAAGTTACCGAATTCCTAATGTAGGGAGCACTTAAATGAGTGCTTTTCCCATGTTAGGATTCGTTATTTACCACCTACTACAAGTTGGTGGTAAATAACGGAAAAAAACAAAAAGCAATTTCATGCAAATTTTTTCGGTGCCATGTGGCAGACATACATGCCCTTAGGGCATGTATGTGTGACACATGTGCACCCATACACAATTGAGGGGTGTAGCAGGGTGTCAAAGTGACACCCTGCCACCCTTCAATGTTTAATTCCCATTCATTCCTATGGGCCTCCAGGCCCATAGGAATGAATGGGGAATACCGAATCGGTAAATACCGATTCGGTAAATACCGAATCTTAACGATTCGGGAATTCTTACTGAATTTTTCTCTACATAGCATTTACTGATTCTAAAATACCGAATTGGTAAAATTCGGTATTTTAGAATCGGTAAATGTCCCTCACCTACATCTGGCTCATAGTCTTTATTTCTATTTCTCTCTCTGCATTGTAAGCTCAATCAAAGCCATCCTCTTTTCAAGGCAGTGCCAAGACACCCTAGGGTATATGAGCACTTTATAAAATAAAATAACATAACATAATATAACAAAGTATATCATCAATTGGAAGTCAAAAAAATGGCAGGTACCTTACCACCTTTTGTACCCATATTGGTGTGTTCAGATATAAATTATTAAGCTTTGTTGTGTCATCAGCTGCTGAATGTTTTCACAATGTCATTTGATTTATCATACAACTTGTCATGAATGCTTTCAATTACCTAAAAGGAACATAATAAAGCTTTTACACGAGTGTGTTGTTTACTTGCAGATTCAAGTTTAACGTTGAATGCTCACATTGAGCGAGTTACACACAACAAAACTCAAATTCTTTGGCCATATCTTTTCTGATGGAGGTATTACGCCGGATCTATCTAGAGTACAAGTTTTGTCTTCCACCAATCCTCCGTAAGATGTTACCATGTTATGTTCATTTGTTTGCATGGCCAGTTAGGGTTCCAGATACATAAGCAACTCTGCCACAGTAAAGCCTCCCTTAAGAGACTTAACAAAAAGAAATGCTTCATTTTACTAATCACATGAATGTGAACAAAGTTTTAAGGAAATCAAGCAATCAACTGAGAATGACACTGAAATGGCCTAATATGTTTTGAAGTGTCATACAGAGTTTGTTGTTGATGCAAGCACGATTGGGTTGGCCATGATCCTCACCAAACACAGTGGACATCCAAATACTCAAAGGCATAATAAGGCATACACAAGCAGACAGTTGTCATAAACTAAACATTCCTTCACAACCTGAGAAAGAAAGTTTAGCAGTTGTGTGGGCTTGTGAACATTTCCACATATTCTTAAATGGAAAATCTTTCACTCTTGTAACACATCATCAAACATTGCTTTGCATCTTTAGTGTTCCCAAAGCCTAGATGCCTCCTAGAATTGAACATTGGGGTTTGAGACTACAGGTATGTGACTACTCTAATGTGCAATGAGCAGGGAAAGACCAAAACCCTGCTGATTTCTTTTCGCCAATGCAGTGCCATGGTACCCCTTCCAAAGTGGCTGAAGGTACATTACCTTCATCATAAATTCCAATAAAACTGCTGCTATTTCATGGG
Source organism: Lissotriton helveticus (assembly GCF_964261635.1). NCBI lineage: Eukaryota > Metazoa > Chordata > Amphibia > Caudata > Salamandridae > Lissotriton > Lissotriton helveticus. The sequence goes on along the minus strand of NC_136071.1, from coordinate 876,087,061 downwards.
AACAAATCATTGCTGCAATGAGCAAAGATCATTACATGTTGATACTAAAAGACATTATTGCACGTCAATCCTAGAAAGAGCACCTTCAACCCCTGAAACCTGACAACGGATATCAAAAGTTCAAAAATGTGAAAGATGAACTGTCCATTACTCAGGAAGGTATTTTCTTATGAGGTTCGAGAAGTGTCATACTAGAGAATCTGTGAAAAGAAGTAATTTACATGGCGCATGAGGGACATCATGGAATTGTTGCCACTAAACAAGCACTCCGAGTCTGAGTTTGGTTTCCTCATCTTGACAAGAGAGTTGAAAGAGAGTTAAAGGCCTGCCATTTGTGCAACTGCTTACCTCTCAAAACCACTCAATATACCTTTATCATGTTTGATTTACAAAAACATTTATGGGAGAGAATCGCTGTTGAGTTCTTTGGTCCTCTTGACAATAGACATAACCTAATGGTGGTTATTGATGAATTATCCAGTTTTACATTGGTAGAAGATCTCTCATTGACCACTCAAGAAATAGTAATTGAGAGATTAGATGGCATTTTTGCAATATGGGCTATTCCTTCAATTCAAAAGTTTGACAATGGCTCACCATTCAACAGTCGAGAATTCAGAGACTTTCTTAATAATCTCAATGTTAAGCATCAGTAAAGCACACTTGTTTGGCCACAAGCAAATGGTGAAGTCGGACGCGTTATGAGCACACTTAAAAAGACTGTCCAGCGTGCTACATTGGAGAAGCTTGATCTGAAGTCTGCGGCGTATGCTGTTCTTCTAGCTTACTGTTTGACTCCTTATTCAACAACAGGTGAAAGTCTTGCCACCATGATGTTTCGGGAGAGCCATGATGACCAAGTCACCACAATGGACCAACAGAAGATCTACAACAGATGATGAACTTCGTCAAACAAAATTGTGCAGTAGGCAAAAGATGAAAGTATATGCCAACAAGTGTGGATGTGCCAAGAATACTACTTTCAATGAAGGTGATTAAGTATTGGTACACAACAGAGAACACGTAAATGTGATGCTCTCTTTCATACAGAACTCTTCAAAGTTGTGACTAGTAAAGGACACATGGTGACTGCTGACCGTCCTTGAAAGTCCATTACATGAGATTCTTTGCAATTCAGACATATGCCTCATCACTCGCCAGTGCATGATGTCAGAGATGAGACTAGTTCAAATGAAACTGTAGAGAGCCCCTGACTGCATCTGTCCCTACATCACCAGTGCCAATTATGGATGCTTCTCTTCTCTCTTCCCAGCCTCAGCAGACATGATCTGGCCATTTGGTCAGAGCTCAACAATGACTTATAGAGGAGTTGTATATGTATGTATGTCTGTCATTTATTTTAATTTATTATTTAACAAGGGGGGACATGTAGTGTCTTGTGAGTTAGCGATGACAGGACCCTTTTGGTTCCCGATGGACTCCGTAGAGCTATGACATAAGTGTTCAGGTGAAGAGAGTTCATGTTTAGAGCGTTGAGTTCATAGTTACATGCAGTGGAATAAAGACGTGTAATACCAAGCTCTGTGTGTGGCATATTCATTTATGAGTACCAAGGCCAGGGAGGATGCTACACTCAGATAAAAGAAAAAATGTCAGGGATGGAGCAGCTATGCAGATGGTCTTGGATGGTTCACTCCTCTACAACACTGAGGAAAATTATCTTTTTATAAGCATTCCAAGCGGAGGCTAAATATATGGAAGCATTAGAATAGCAGGGGAGCCATGAGAGATCAGAGTTAGGATTTGAAAGGGCACTAGGTTCAGAGAGTGTTTGAAGTTCACAGGCTGACATATCATAAAACAATGCTTATCAGAAAGAAATTCTGTTTTAAACAGTTTTACTGGGTATCTTCTGTAAATTCAATGATTTCTGGTAAGGAAAGACAGTTTTTGTTAGTCTATTTCTTGAATGCAGCTTTGTCTGCTATTTAGAATCCTAAATTATCAATAGTACACTGTTTGAATGAGAAAAGGTCAAATATTCTCTACTATCAAAACAACACTTAAACTTTAAGAAATGGAATTTGGATTCTGCGCATTCCATTGTACACAGGTTTGTAAACTAAGGAAGCTATAGGAAGAGCATATATTGCTTAGTAAATAAAAAAAACTGTAAACCAAGGTATAAAAAGTGGGGCAAAAATGAGGTAGAAGAGAACTGGTTGCCTGAGAAAGTCATCCACCTAGGTCGTGCTGGATGCCTTGGAACCTAGAGACCGAATTTGTCCCATATACCAACCTATCCTTCTCAAGAGTAATCCCACCTGGCTTGCTTGCCCAAGCACCTCCAACCTCAGACATTCATGGTGTCTACCTACCCGCCGCCTTGCAGACCCCTAACCAACTTACAACACCCATCAACATTGCCTTGGATGCCCTCAATGAGACAACAAACATGATCATGGGAGTCAGTGGCAGCACATTTATCCACTTTCCATTTCCTGATCTAGGGTGTCCCACATAGGGACATTTTGTAACATGAAAATGGAAGTTTTTTGGCATAGCTGCATATGTGGAGCACATCGAACAAATTCTGGGTTTTACCCATTCCTGAAATTTGTCCCATATTTGCAAGCTACGCAGGAGGAGCAAATATTATGCACATCTCGCAGCATGTCGCCTATGTTGTCATGAAGGTTGAAATAATTTATCCATTTACCACTAAATTCATCTTCAATTCTACTTTCATTTAACATAGCATCTCTATATCTCCCACATTAAAACATACTTGGTAAAGGCATTAATTAAAAATCAACATCTTGACAGCATTGTTCTTACATCAACCCCTAAATAGTCTGGTGCACAAGACAGAAAATGTGGTGTCCAAAGCAATTGTCCATATCTTGCCATCTCCTTCGATATGCACTTTACGGGGCTGGGCTTTGGGGATACGAATCATGTCATGATATACAGATGGAAGAGAACTCCTTTTTAAAGAAGCTTTTATGCCTCCCGGCCTCAGCCTCCTCAGAATTTACCCATTGCGAGGTCGGTCTTATCTATCTGAGAGATTTAATAGCCTTGAGACAGCTCCAGCTATGGAGATCACTATGGCTAAAAGAGGAGACTATTTTTACTAAGTCCATTATAAATGATTGTTTACGTATGGAAAATTACATGAAGATACCTTGGCTAAATTATTTAATTAAAACGTACGGGGTCATTTTTGATCAATCTATTTCGGGATGGCATAATGAAACTCCAACCATGTCAAAACAGGAGCTAAAAAGCACTTTCCTGTCCCATAAGAATGTATGTAGGAGGGAAACAATAAGGAAACAAACCACGTATCGGTTTTACCATCAATTCATAGATATGGTGGGGTTTCAAGCCTATCTTTCATTTGTCACAAGATCTTACCACCGTTATGTTTTAACAAGATTGAGGCTAGGTCTTGTGCACCATCTGGTTGCGTTTCCTACGATGAAACAGTACCCTGCTTCCCCCTGCCCCTGCGATGGGATTACCAAACAGAGCACGATGCACTTCTTGCTTTTATGTGACTTATTTCTGTCGCTTAGGATTGTATATCTCAAACCTTTGTTTAAGAAATATGATACTAATAAGATTAATGCTGCTATGACCCTACTTCTTGCACTCAAAGAACCAGATATTTGTTTTTATACTGCCACATATATTTTAAGTGCAATTAAGACCAGAAAGAGTATGGTGTTCTAACGTAAATTTTACCCTCTGCACCCTGCACTTTAGATATTGCACTTTAAGCCCATGTGTTCTGACCCTTCGTTTTTATAACCATGTTTCGCTGCTTGAGTCAATTGTTTACATCCGGAGTTATGAAACAATCTATGCATTTAAACCATACTCTGTTTTTATAGTCATGTTAGGCCGCTACGTGTTTATTGTTTACATCTGGAGTTATGATACAATTTCTGCATTTTAAACTGCTCTTTGTGTAGCCCTGGTGTTCTTATTAACCTTAATTTTGTAAAGTTGCTTACAATCTACACTAAGAGAACCAATGGAATATATGACACATATCGGAAAATAATTAACTGTATGTCTTTTTATCACGTATGTCGATTTTATTAATTTTTAACTGTCACATGTTATATACTGTGCTTTTATGGTTGTTTGTTCCAACCGAATAAAGCTTGTTTTGAATTGAATTGAGACATACATGATCATGGGAGGCAGTGGCAGTACATTGATCCACTTTCCATTTCCTGATCTAGGGTGTCCCACAAAGGGACATCTTGTAACATGGAAATGGAAGTTTTTTGGCATAGCTGCATATGTGTAGCACATCGAACAAATTCTGGGTTTTACCCATACCTGAAATTTGTCCCATATTTGCAAGCTACGCAGGAGGAGCAAATATTACGCACAGCTCGCGGCATATCGCCTATGTTGTCATGAAGGTTGAAATAATGTATCCATTTACCATTAAATTCATCTTCAATTCTACTTTCATTTAACATAGCATCTCTATATCAACCACATTAAAATATACTTGGTAAAGGCATTAATTAAAAATCAACATCTTGACAGCATTGTTCTTACATCAACCCCTAAATAGTCTGGTGCACAAGACAGAAAATGTGGTGTCCATAGCAATTGTCCATATCTTGCCATCTCCTTGGATATTCAGTTCATCACGAAACACAAACATCAATATTTTCTAAGATGTCCCTTATCATTTTAGTGTATCCTAGAATGTGATTAGCAGATCTGATGTGGAAACTGAATAAGTAAACATCGATGTTTTGTTTACATCTAAAAACATAAACCTTGGAGTAACATTGTACATAAAAAATAATCTCTTGAGAATGGTATATTATCCACTTTTGTGAAAATATTTCAAGCATCCTAAATGTAGGCCTGGACAGATATCGAAAAGTGTATTAAAAGGATAAACTATGCTTTAGTACAGTTCAAAGCGTCCTTGAGTTTGCAGCCCAATCAGCACTGATGCAAAAGTGGTAGCACTACCTTACTCAAGGAATTGCCCAATGGCATCCAAACTCAACATTCCCTCAGAAGGTGCCGAACCACATCTATCTTCCAAATTAGTAAAATTCCATAACACAATAGCCAGAACGCTTCATGGTTCTCCTACCCTATTTTACAACCTTCTTGGCACCTTTCAGGCACTCTTGATTGGCTTTGTGAGAAACGACAAGTGTGCAGCCCATTCACATGATTGCACATAATTCTGTCCCTTTGTTTCACGTACAGACATATCACTTGTTTCCTTGCTCATTTCTCTATTTCAAATTCTTTCCCAGTCATCTTGCTGCTCCAGATGCCTCAATAGATCCATAAGGTAGCAAGATGGCGTCTCCTGCACCTTTCGTTCGGTGCCCAGCTTCTCTTTCTTAGGTAGAGTGTGGGGTTTTCCAACTGACAAGGGAAAGTGCAATTCTGTACTGGATAGCTAATGCTAAGGGATCCCAGGACATGATAAAGATGGGTGAAAAGAAGATGCTCAAAGGCAACAAAATGAAAAATTGCCATTATTACCTTATGGGAACAATAATACACGAACCCGCAGCTGTGATTTAAGAAATCAGAAATGAATGATAGAGGCTGTCAATCAAACCTCTAGGACATGTGTTTCATCTTCACGTGGACAAAAAGGCAAACACATGTTAGTTCAGCGCTCTACGAGAAACAATTTAAACTGCAAATCATTTTTGAAATGCTTTAAAAAAAGTCTTTGGTGTATTAAATGCTTTGGCTTACAATCTACATAATGTGGTTGTGTAGAAATAGTAGAAGCAGCATACGATATATGTAACACTGAGCACAAATAATGATTTCATGATGTTTATATTCGAATATTAAAATGCAAATGTGCATGTTTGCCGCTGTGCTTTTCTGTTTAAATTGTTTGTGGATAATTGTGTGTACATTATCTGTGGTTCTAAGCAGGTGCAGTGCTATTATGCCACAGGTGTACGAGACGTATGCACTCAAGCTGTATGCTTGATTAAAAACCACACCGTGCTGAACTGAATCTGAATTTTGTATCTTTAATCTAGTGCACATCCTTAGGGAACAAACAAAAAAAGTACATTTAACATTTTTACGCCCTGTGTAAGATTCTTTTTGAATAACACCATGAGCTTTGACCATGACTTTAACAATGTTTGATTGGATCTGTATGATGTTACACATCACACATCTTTGTTTTACAGCATTTTGCTTTAAGGCATTTCCTTTTTAATAAGTACAAATTGATAGTGCTAGGTGTTAGATTAACTGCAAGTCATACACTATATATATATGGGGCCCTCGTGGAACGGACTCCTGGAGGCAAGGTTGATGCGGTGTGGGGACTCGAGGGGGTGCTTTGTTTCTACACACATCAGGACAGTGGCAGTGTTCTTTCCCCGAGTCCCTTCGAGCCACATTGGTTTTCCACCCAATCCATCATCGCCCGGGACCAGAGTGATGCACCCTGGGACATGCGGTCCACCGCCACACAGTGGACCGGATTCATGGGCGCACCAATCCACTTGGAAGTTAGGTGAAACGGTGGAACCAATCAGCTCAGATAGGGACATATTTCATCTGGGTTTGGCACACCTCCTGGATCACTTACCTGGCACTGAAGAAGGCCGACAGGCCGAAATGCATTTGCCTTGTGAATTTTAATAAAGCAGCCTCCTTGATGTTCCCCCGCTGTGGCTTCCACTCTTTTTTCGTGAAGGAGACTATTGAATATATATATATATATATATATATATATATATATATATATATATATATATATATATATATATATATATATATATATATCCCAACAACTTTCTGCTTCTCCAGCGCAGCATGCAGAAATCACGGACCACCAGGCAGCTTTCCAGTACACAGGTAAGTTTATTATCACCTCTTTGTTTCATTTGGCATATATATAGTGTAATGTTAAACGTTATATAAAGACACTAAATAATTATTATATCAGTAATACTTAATATACATTTAAAATATAAAATTGAAAATAAAACTCCACTTTTACTTTTTTGCTATAAACTTTAAAACAATTTAAATGATTCTATGCATAGCATTTAGTACATTTTAATACATATTAACTAAAAAATACTGTAGGTGAGATTTTGTATTTTTAAAGCTACGAAAAGGCCTTTTTATGTGCGGAGTCTCTGCCATGAGTGTACAAATTTAATACTCATAAAATGTGTTCGTGAATAGCAAAACAATCGTAAACTTTCAATAAGTGTAAGTTCACCTTTGTGAATCAGGCCCATACAGGAGTAAAACTACATGTGTATATTTATCTATGTGAATGGGACCTTAGAAATCTAGAAATCAATAGTGGAAACAATATCTGAAAGAAGATACAATGAAACATAAAGTGAAAATTCAAACATGTCAAACCACCATTAGGATCACAAAAACTGAACTCTGGAAAGTAAAGCTTGAGAAAGCATAACCACGACTTACTAAGTTAAACACCTCCTTCATAGTAAATCCTCAAAAGAAAGAGTATACAATTCCCAAGAGGTTTGCAATACTATTGTTGCAGGGATTCTGTTTGGAAACAGAATTATGCTTTGGGAGAACAGATTGTAGGGACTGAATCTCTCTGCCACATTAGTACCTGTAGGCCCAAATCTGACTAGTTCACAGTGTCTCTCTGCACTCCTAACCTTCCAGAGTAACAGGTGATTACGACAAACCTAGAACATGAACCGCTAGTCCTCAAGGGAAACATGGAAACAGATCCATCACCTATCGTCCTTACTCATGCATGTCCATAGTAAACAGGAGAAAGATATGAAGGAATTTACAGTGCATTTATTGAAACTATTGTAGTTTAGTTTGATGTAGGTTTGTTGCGATCAAAAAACAAATGCAACTAAGAAAAGAAATAAACATTACTAACAGACTGTATAATATGAACAGCTTGACAATGGCAACTAAAATATTTATCTTAGCCTTCCCTCACGATGTGAGCACAGGGATATATTAGTGATATCTGGGATTTGCTCCGAACCTCATTCCTGGTGTGTTTAGATAGGTGGTCCTCATCATAGGTGTAATCTCAGTTTACGCAAGGCTACTGCCTCCCTTTCAAGACTGATCCCTCTGCGGGCATTCTACCCTCGAAGCTTCAACGGGTCGAGACACTGTTTATATTATAGAAACAGTTGTGTTAGAAACCTGCAGCTGTGCTACTGCATTATGTCTACTAACTTTAGGAGATGTTGCTGAAGAAAACAAGAAAAACAGTACTCCATATTGTTTGACCTTTTACACAATGTTCAGATTAAATCCCAAGGAAAATCACTGAATAACAAATAATATGCGATGTGTGCGGTCGATCGGAGGCAGCAGTTGGAGGGACCAACCAATGCTTTCTGACTGGCTCATGGAGCCGACGGCCGGTCAGAAACACACCATACCTCTTTAAAACCGTTTGGATTATGATATTGGTTTCTGAGAGCCTTTCCATGTTGGCCTATCCGACATGGAAAGGCTGTCTGAAAGCGACATTGGGGATCCCTAGTAGGGCTCCCCGGCCCTCTGCATCTGGATCCTGAACACCCCTTCACCATGTGGAAGTCACCGTGAGATGCGTGCCGCATAGTGCAGGGATGTTCACAGACCCCAATTTCTCAATGGGAGCTTCTGCTGCGGGCAGTTTCCACCCGCCGCACAAGCTCCCATTGACAAATGAATGGAGTGTGGTCAGATCGTAATTTGGTGTGCAAAACCGCTGACCGGGCGCTACCTCCCCAGCAACAGTGTCACTCGGAGGCAACTCCGACCAACAGCATAAACAGGCACTAAATTTGAAAAAACAGATACAGTGCATCAGAACAACATGCTCATCAAGGAAAGTGATACAGCAAATATTTCAAACCCACATGACATGACACTTTACTGATTTGGACACAAAAACCTGAATGTGTACATTGCCTAAAATACACAAAGTAATTCAACAACAGAGACAAGTGAAGTTACAGCACCATAAAAGCGTGGTTGAGAGAGGTAGAAAAGGAGAAAATACATTGCTAAATAGTTATACCACTTTCTAATAGATTTTCATAACACGATTATTCACAAAATTATGTTTATTATTTATGCACTGATGAAAGAAATGGATTTAATGAAGAGGCCTAACAGTTCTAATGCCTTTCGTTGCAAATGCATTATAGTTAGATTATGGTGCAATTATGTGATAGAATTAGCCAGGAAGTTGAATCTTACAGAGATGATAGTAGAGAATCTTAAAAATTTACAAAGGACCTTGGTAAAATAGGTTTTGAGAATAATTTACATGTATGGATGTTGACAAATTTGTAGCAATAGACTATATCTAATGCAAATCAACTTCATGTAATAATACATTGGTGAAACATCTATTATTATATTTTTATTATATATTATATTATTATAAATATATTATAAAATAAAACTTTGATGCATTATATTTGATTCCAATTATGTTCAATTATTTTAAAGCTGATGTATGCAGTTTAGGCTTTAAACATGTTCTTTCTTCAGCTGTAATTTTCCCTTTGCAAGCATGATAATTTATTGACATGTTTGCAAATATTGCTTTATTTTTTCTGTGCATGGTTCAGTACACCTACAAAGGACATTCTTTCAAAGTTCACAGTGGAATGTCTTGGTGGGAAAGTCAACTCTCACCAAATGCCATAATCAGTTACATTGTACATTTTCTTACCACTGACAAACCTGTGTGGCCCGGAAAGCTAAGTTGTTCTCATGAAATGCTTGGGAAACAATGAAAGAGTTAGTAAATGTATTTTGGGGCTACATACATAAACTAATGATACTATGGACTGACTAGAGGAGTGGCATAATGTCATTAAGGTGTCGTAAGGACTATAGAAGAAGAAAGCCCAAGGGAGGGACAATGCAATTCTATCTTTTCCTGTAGAGCAACACAACACCATTATTTTTCATTTCCTCTCAATGCAAAGATGCCCACATCACAAGGAAATGCTAATTTCTCCTTCTGTGGGATACAACTTTTTATGCTTTTGATTTAGCCTTTAATCACAATGCCATCATTTTTCCTGAAGCGGATGCTTCTACATTTATGCAGTAGACTCGAAATTCTTCTTGCCGAACGTATTGATTCTTGTTTCATATTTTCTTTTTGCTAATACCCATAGAGGACTTTAAAATCGATTCCTTTACCCCAACTATTCTTCTGCCTCTATTAATGAAAGAAGCCTGTAATCCTGTATCTGATGTTTGGTTAAAATTATCCTTCTTGGATTTGAATTTCTGACTAAATGGGTGGTCAAAAACTACATGTTTTTATATTCATTGACTGAGATGCTCAAGAAATGTCTTTATTTGTATACATTTTGGACCATTAATACAACAACTAAATACCTAAATTGCCTGAGTCTATTATTGTGTCCTGATGTTCTCTATTTGAAACTATACTGAAATAGTCTCTTAATCTAAATGGGTTGTAGGGAAAATCAGAAAATCTTTTCATAATCTCAAGTTCTGCTTCTTCTATTCTGCGCCACGGTAGCAGAGGTTTAAGTTTGTGTTATTAAGGTTAGATTTATTTTTTGTAGGAGATTGGGTCTCCTGATTGCAATACTTTACTCTTACAGTATGGTCCTCAGAGTAGTGTACTTGAACCTTATTTCAAATTTGTTACTTAGTCACCAATTAATGGTCCTCATTGGGTGACTAACATTTGTGTTTTGGACATTCTAATTACTACTCCTCCTATCAGCGGCGAAAGATCTATCAGAAGACCATTTGCCTCTGTGGCTAGGGTAATGATCAAACTCATCTGACTGTAGGGGGCTCAGTGCAGTTAGAGGAATAGCTGGGAACGTAGTCAAGTGAAAGTTAAAATGTTAAATAGTTATACTGCTTACGCTGGATCAAGGGCATCCTGGCTATGTACACCTAACACCATTGACAGTAGCAATATCCCTGAACCCTCTATTCAAGTATCTTTTCATCAAAAATTTAGTGAAACGCTTCAATTTAGCTATGCTCATAAACTGGGACTAACTATCTTGACAGCCTATTGGTACCAATAGAATCTTAACAGGCACATCAATAATCATGACACTGTAAACAGGGCTGGACATAAGTGTGGCATCCTGCCCTTGTAACTTGTTGCTAGGATGTCACATGCATCGGAACTCTGTGTAGAAGTTCTGATACCTTAGTCTAGAATGTAGAGACAGTGAAGCAGTTAAGCCTGGACCTTCCTATCTGTGAGACATGTATCCTTTGGATGAGATCCTATTTACTTAATAAATACTTAATTCATCCTTCTACCTGCATTTGGACTTCTTTACATTGGCGACAGGACGGGATATTGGAAGGAGAAGAGAAGAAAGGATCTCAACAAGGATTTCTGAATCTCTGAATTTTATGAGAAAACTTATAAGGTACTGTTTCCTTTTGATTTTTAAACCTTATGCGCTGTGAGGTAACACTTCTGTGCAGAGCGATCCTCACTTCAACACTTTTGGTGCAGAGCGCTGTGAGACAACTTCTTCCTCGCTCTATCAACGCTTGTTGAGACTTAAAGCGCTGTTAGGTGATTACACTCCGTGTCACCCTTCTCAGACTCAGCCTTCGTCACGATTTCAGCTGACTCCCCAGCTGAAACAACATGTCAGGCAATTGACTTTGTTAAGCCGTCGCTTAGGAGGAGGCATCTTTTAAAAGTGAAGCCTTACCGTTTCCTTTTCCTGGCTCGAGCGTTCACCATCCTCGCGGTGTTCTTTTTCGCCTGCACAACACAGCGCCACAGTGTTCCCTGGTACGCATGCGCATGCGAGTGCATTCTGCGTAACCTGGGTAACCCTCATCACGCAGGAGCGTCTCCACGCCTGCGCAACGACGTGGCAGCCATCCTCATTGTTTACCTCTGGAAGCGCTGTCGTGACTTCGGAAGCTGAGCGCATTCATTACTTCAGAAGCTGATTTACATGAATTTGACAGTATAAACAGGGTAATCTATTACAATGAATAATCGTATGCCCTGAATTCAACCACAGACTTGTCAATGACTAAATGAATATAACAGATCTACAGGTATTTGGTTTTAAGGAGGTCTGAAGGATAAAAAGAAAGACACAGAAACTACTTTCTGGAATACATTTTTTCCTTTTTGCATCTCAACAATTATAAAAAAAAAAAAAAAAAAAAAAAAAAAATTTTAAAGAAGGGTTTGCTTTGTTTCACATAAGTTGTTTATTCTTAATACATTTAGAGTGTAGTCTATATAATGCAGAATGTAACAGCACCTCCATTTTTTCTACAAACCCCTGGGGACCCTCCCATTAGATGGAAAAAATGGCGTAAAGTCTTTGAAAGGTATGCAAAGGTTTGTGGAGCCAATTTGAGTGCGGAGAGGAAAACAGCTTTGTTACTACACTGTTTAGGTTCAGAAGGCCAGGAAGTATTTGATCATCTCCCGGAGATACAAGATAGAAACTTAAACGAGTATGAAATTTGTATAGCGATGTTAGATAAACATTATCTTCCTAAAGTGTCAACTATTTTAGAGAGATATCATTTTGGGCGCAGATTGCAACTTGAAGAAGAAAGTATAGAGAATTATATAACTGCACTGAGAAAGTTAGCATCATCGTGCAAATTTGCTGCCTCTGTTGATGAGCGGATAAGGGATCAGTTTATGCTAGGTTGCAGTATTGAACGTGTTAGAGAAGAGTTATGGCAGAAAGATGAGCCTGATTTAGATGATGTAATTACCATAGCGAAAAGGATAGAACACTCTATTAAATGTGTAGACGTCATAAAGAAAAATGGTGAAAGCAAGGATAAAAGCACTGTTAATGTTGTTAAGACCTCAAATATAACAAACGAAAATACCACCCAGAGAACTAATATGAGAGATATAAGCAGTAACAAATCTACCAATAGTAAACCAAAACAAAAATTTGATTTTGTACATGTGAAATGTTTTAGATGTGGAAAAATGGGGCATTTTGCGAACGACCGACAATGTCCTGGGTGGAGGGCCACATGTAGCAAATGCAAAAGGAAGGGACACTTCACGATTGCTTGCAAAGGGAAGGAGTACAAAGGAAGGGTTAATGAGATCTTTTATGATTTTGATGAAACAAGTGAGTGTGATGAGAATGCTGATTGTGGCCAAATTCTAGTTCAAGTTGTTTTTGGTCCTCAACCCAAAAACTGCCCTACAGATGAAATTTTAGTTAATGGTAATTCTGTTAAAGTGTTATTTGATTCAGGTGCTAAAATCACCATAGTAGCAAAAGAATTTTATCTCAAGAATTTACAGGGAAATATTAAGATGTTTCGCCCAGATATAAAACCACTTGCGTACGGCAGGAAACCTATAGAGCTTTTAGGCTACTTTCTTGGAAACATTGATTACAAAGGGAGACTCACCAACTCTAAAATTTATATTTCACAAAATGGAGACAACATCTTGAGTTGGTTTGATCAAAAAGATTTAGGAGTAATGTTAGACCCCAATTCTTCTCCCCCCATCATCTTGAAGGATCTTTCTTTAGTTAATACCAATGCTGTTAATGTAAATCAAAACTGTGATGACTCCTTCGTAGACAAGCTGAAAAGTGAATTTCCCAATGTTTTTTCTAAGAGATTAGGTTGTTTGAAGAATTATGATCACCGTATTAAATTAAAGAAAGATGCCGTACCAGTTTGTTCAAAGGTACGCAGTGTTCCCATAGCGGTTAGAGATCAAGTCAAAACAGAATTAGAGAAACTAGTTAAGGAGGGCATCATAGAAGAGGTCGAAGCAACCCAATGGGTTGCCCCAATTGTAGCCGCCAAGAAATCGGATGGCTCTCTTCGTTTATGCATAGACCTTAGAGAGTTAAACAAAAGTGTGGTGGTTGATCACTACCCCTTACCTAAAATAGCTGACATGTTATCACTCATGAAAGGGGCGAAGGTTTTTAGTACGGTGGATTTGAGATCCGCCTATCACCAGATAAAACTTGATGAAGACTCCAAAGATCTAACTGCGTTTGTGACACCATTTGGCACGTTCCGCTTTGTGAGACTTCCCTTTGGGCTGGTCTCAGCTGCTTCGGTTTTCCAAAGGGCTCTAGAAGGTGTTTTAAAAGGTTTGAAAGGTGTGAGAGTATATCAGGATGATATTCTTATTTTTGGAAGTTGTGATGGAGAGCATGATCTTAGACTAGGTAGCGTTTTAAAACGATTGTCTGATTCTGGTCTGACAGTGAAAATGGAGAAATGCAAATTTAAAAAGAATTCTATTGATTACCTTGGTCACACAATCTCGAAAGATGGTATCTCGCCGAAAGCAAGTTTGATCAATACTATGATGAAGATGTCTTCTCCGAAGAACAAGGATGAGTTAATTAGCTTTCTAGGTATGGCTGAGTACTATAATAAGTTTATCTGTGGGTTTGCCTCTTTGTGTGTTGGTATGAGATCCTTGCTGAAGAAAGGGTGTGAGTTTATATGGACTGACGAGTGTGAGAAGGAGTTCATTCTTCTAAAAAAAAAATTGAACAATGCCCCCAAGTTAAATAGTTTTGATCCAGAGAGGAAATCTGTATTGATAACAGATGCCAGCTTGAAAGGATTAGGAGCAGTTTTAACACAAATGATTGAAGGGCATGAAGTAGTCATTTTGTTTCTGTCTAGAAGTTTGAGGGGCCCAGAGCTAAGGTATTCCGTGGTGGAACGTGAAGCGTTAGCTGTCTTCTGGGCTATAAAAAAGTTAAAGAACTTCTTATGGGGAAGTACTTTTGAAGTAAGAACTGATCACAAACCCTTATGTGAGATCCTAAAGACCAAAGGTATTGACGCTGTTTCTAGTAGAATCACAAGATGGGTAGTAGGATTACAAGATTATAACTTTGAGGTCAAATATCTCCCGGGTGTTGAAAATAAAGTGGCTGATGCCTTATCTCGTCTTGTTTCCCAAGAAGAGTTAGATCTGGAGGAAGATTGGGAAGGTGAAGATGAAATGGTTTGTGCTGTAGATGAAAGTGTCATTGACAAATGTAAATGGTTAGAGGCTTCACAAGAAGATTTGAATCTTTTGGAGATTTTGAGGTTAATTAAAGTTGGGTGGAAAGTTAAACCTAAAGATGGTGACACGTTGGAGAAGTTTTGGCACGTTAAAGACCAATTGTCTGAACATGACGGTTTACTTGTTAGAGGTACTAGATTGGTTCCTCCTATTTTAATCTGTACCTCCGCCCCCTGATCCAGCTTATAAAATCTTTTGGTGTCTCGGCTTTTAACTACGCCGACGACACCCAGCTGGTCTTTTCTCTGGAAGGAAACAATGCGGTCTCGCTGGAGACTTTTCATCACTGTATGGCAGCCACAGCGGACTGGCTACGGGCTAACTCCTTACAATTTAACAGCTCTAAGACGGAGGTGCTCTATTGTTCCATAGATCGGATCCCGCGGGTACTTCCAGAGAACTTCTGGCCTGACACCTTTCTCGAGCCAGTGTCGGCGGCGGAATCAGCTCGTAACTTGGGGGTGATCTTCGGCCCAAACTTACAGCTTGACATGCACGTCAACAAAACCACCACTACGTGCATGATGCTGTAACGCATGTTGCATAAAGTTCTGCCCCTTCTCCCCGCTCAAGCCAGGCCGGAAGTAGTTTGTGGTACCATACTAAGTCGTCTAGACTACTGTAATGGGCTACTTCTGGAGGCCCCAAAAAATCTGTTGGGGAAGCTACAACGGGTGCAGAATATGGCCGCCAAGTTGGCTCTCTTACGCCCTAGGTGTAGCTCTTCTACTCTAGCTTTAAGAGATCTACACTGGCTCCCGGTACATCTGCGAGTGCTGTATAAAGCGGCGTGTCTGGTGTTTAAGGCAGTACATCAACAGGGTCCAATCCCTCTGCAAAATATGTTTGCCTGGTACTCTGCTTCGCGGCCCCTCTGCTCTTCCTCGGCGCAACTGCTTGTAGTTCCGAGGTTTCAGAGAGTTAGGATGGGTGGCCGCTCATTCAGTGTTGCAGCGGCCAAACTTTGGAACTCCCTGCCACTATCCTTGAGAAGCCACAGGGACTACCTTCTGTTTAGGAAAGCGTTAAAAACGCATTTGTTTCCTAAAATTGCTTGAGCAGTGAAAAGTGCAACCGTTCGAAGATCAAAGCGCCAGGATGCCCTTTGGGTGACAGGACTGCGCTCTATAAGTATACAAAATAAATAAATAAATAAATAAATCTCCCTGTGCCCACTCACTTAGGATATATCAGATTCAACAAGCCATCAAAGGGCATCAGTGCCCTGCCTCCATATGAAATAGACCACCTTGTGGCACATGCGTCCAACACATATTCATGTACTTTGCATCCAGTGGCTACATACTCATCCTCTGTTTGGCTTCTCAGCCCCCGTCCTGGACTGTTTCTCACCGTCAGTCTCCACCATCAGTAAGAGTATCATAACACTGCACACAGGAGTGGCAGCACAGCTGACCTCAGTAGCATAGCCATGGTAATGTCTTTATTTCAAGCCATCAGCAAGTGGTACCACTCCTGAAGATGTGAATGGCAGCCCTCAACTTTTGAGCACAATTGTCACTGTAAATCTATGCTGTGTAAATAAGGTGTAATACGGTTCAAATCAAAGCTCCATTCAACTACTCTTGAACCGCCTAAAGACATTGCTGGCTGCCTACTCCATTCCTAGCCCATTTATTGTTTGCTAATGGGGGATATTTAGTGCAGCAAGAACAATGGCTTCAGTGTCCATGGGTACGATAGAACTCCATTTAATGCACTCTTTTACTACCAAACCTAGTGCCGGATCTATATTTTTTAGACCGAGACTCGGCAGCACATGCGCTGCTCAGCGAGCCATGCTGTATTTGAGTATGTACTCAAAGCTACGCTCACTCTCCGCCCATATTTGTTATTGGCTTGTGTCATTGGCGTTCACAAATTCTCACTTCTGATTCGGTAATCGGAGTGCGAGTCCCTCCTTAGTACCGCCTTGTCTTCAATTGTATTGAGGACTGGCCCTTTTACTTGTAACATAGTATGTGTTCCCTTAGCCTGTCAGCACTATTTTCTTTAATAAGTTTTTCTTACTGCAGGAGGGTCTCTCATGTGTAGTTGTGACCACCGGTTTAGTGTTTTGCAGAGATCGGTGTGCTTATATTACTCAATATGTACATTATAATTTCATAATAGAACCACAACGTGGGCACTCTGGGCACATTTTTCCGTTTAATGCTTGCGTTTACAAGGGCCCAGAAAATGTGGTTTTATAGTTCTTTACCGTGATCGGTGTGCTTATATTACTCAATATTTACATTATAATTTCATCTCAGAACTGCAGAGTTGGACCTCTGGGCCTGTCTATATGTGAAATGCTTGTGTTTACAAGCACCCAGAAAATGCGGGTTGATAGCGCTTTACGAAGATCGGTGTGCTTATATTACGAAATATTTAAATTATAATTTCATACCAGAACCAGGGTGTTGGACTTCTAGGCCCGTGTATCCGTCTGATCCTTGCATTTAGAAGAGCTCAGAAAACATGATTTTACAGCGCTTTAAGGAGATCTGGGTGCTTATATTACTGAATATATAAAATATAATTTTGCCACAGAACCGGAGCGTGGGACCTCTGGGCCCGTGTGTATCCATTTCATACTTGTGACTCCAAGAGCCCAAAAAACATGGTGCTATAGCACTTTAACGAGATCGGAATGCTTATATTTCTGAATATTTACATTATATTTTCACACTAGAATGGCTCGCTGGATCCCTGAGCCGGTGTGTACATCTGAGAGCTGTGTATACAAGAGCCCAGAAAACATGTTTTAATAACGTCGTATGGCTATTTGTGTGCTTATATTACTGAATATTTAAATTATAATTACATACCAGAACAGCCCTTTGTGTATGTATTTTTGGGTGTGTTTACTTTTTTCTTTTTTTTACCTAGTGCCTTATTGCGACTGGTGTGGGTAATAGCGCCTTCAGGAGGTTTGTGTGCTTTAATTATTGAATATTTGAAGTGTCATTTCATAACAGACCAGTGCGTTGGACCCCAGCCCTGTGCTTACGTCTAACCCTTAATTTTACAACAGCTCCAAACACATGTACTTTGTTCTAGCACCTTATGGGGGTCAGCATGCTTATATTACTAAATATTTAAATTATAAATACATTCCAGAACGGTATAGGTATTCTTGGGTGTTTTTACTGTTTTTTTACCTAGTAACGTATGGCGATTGGTGTGGGTGTATTACTGAACATTTACATCATAATTTCACACCAACACTGCAGCGTGGGAATACCAGATCCGTATATGTGTCAGAGACCTGAAATGACAAGGCATCAAAAACATGTTTTTAGGTTGAGCCTGGGCAGCGCCATGGCAGCGCATACGCAGCTCTGCGAGGCATGCTGTATTCGAGTATGGACTTGAAGCCCCACCCACTTTCTGCCCATATTTTTCAGTGGCTTTTGTCATTGTCCTTTGTAAATGCTGGTTTCTGATTCATTCATAGGCTTGTTAGTCCCTCCTTAGTACCGCCTTGTCATCATTTGTAACCTCCCATGAAGACTGGCCCTTTTACTTCTGTTGTTACAATGTATGTCTTAATTAGTCTGTAAGCACTATTTTCATTGTTTAGTTTCTCCTACTACAGGCACCACTTGCAGGCCCCACATGCTTTCCTGCAACAACAGCTGCTCTCTCCCTCCTTGACTGCAGCTCCATCCACCCCTCACTGCCCCAACCACCTCTCTGAAGTCTGTTTATTGTTTCGTTTAATTTTTCTTCCCCCATCACAACTTGACCACGCTGTTAAAAAAAAAAAAAAAAAAATGATGTTGAGCCTCCCAACACTGGTTCCCAGCTCCTGACCGCTGAGCCTTATCCTCTCCTTCTGGTGGCAGCCTAATATTATGTGTATTTGCTTGTTGTAGATTTATAGGCGGCTGCCTTAATTGAGCCGAGTCGAAGGAAAGGGGCACAGCCCACATTAAAGGTAAAGCACGGCATGGGCGTAAATGCGAGACCTATTGCATTGCAAGCACTGGAGCCCACGGCACCACATTAGTGAAAAAATCAGTAGAATACCATTTTACGGTGATGTTGGCACATACCATTGAAATGGCAGTTCAGGGGGACATTTCTTTCATAGTTTGTCTTTCGCACCCGTGTTTTTAAAGTATCCTTCCATATCTTCAATGAACCTGTGCTTTCAGAAAGATTAATTTAAATTAGAAGTTGCTCAACAGGCAGGCTTTCGAAACTCTCGCCGCTCTCAGTGTAATTTAATTGTAATGTGTGATATCCCACGTTTTGAAACATTATTTAAATACATAATTGCGTCCCCAGTTCTGGTAGATTGCACTTCAAAGTCGCCATGTTATAATTATTCCGTCTACTATGTGCTGGAAACTACAAACTATTTGATACGCTCCCGGCCTAAAAAAATGTATTACACCAAGATCCATTTTTTGCAGTTATATAGGTGTGAAATTCGTTGGGCTTGCTGTTAAATCCAGAGAGAACATCTTTCTTACAGATAATTAGCTTACATCCTAAATGAGATATTGGTGTCATGATTTCCTCTTTCTAATTCAGTGTGTCCTTTTTAAACGCGAACAACCGCTACAGTCAGTAGCTTTCCAATCGGATTTTTCAGTAGTATCAAAATAAAAATTGGTGGACAAATGTGATGTCACTTATATAATTTAAGAAACGACCATCAATTAATATTATTACTTCAGAGCAATGTTTTGAATTGAAAAGAGCCACATCAATCTTGATTATTGTAAACTGTGTCTAAAAAAGGCCTGTGAATCATTCTTCTCTCTGCTGACATACGTTTTTTTATCTTTAGCACAGGTGTTTTGCTCATCACTGGTCCTCGTCTCATGAATTTACAGATCTTGACTAAAAACTGGCAAATTTCGGATAATGCCATTCAGACATTTGAAACCTTTATTATGCTAAAGGTAAATGAGATGTTTTTGGAGGTGCACTTGCCTTTGAGAATGAATCATTTAAAATTTGTGAAAGCACACAGGAAAGATGGAAACTATATTACCAGAAACAATAAAAGAAAGAAAAAATGAGGAGTAAATAAAGTTGCAAACGTTTTGAAGCGAAAATAGCTTTTAGTGAGGACTACGAGTATTAATTTACATATATGTACTTCCATGGGCACATTTTACATACCCATTTCAAATGTGACACACGTCATAGTTCTTCATAGAAACCAATTTGACAGCTGGACAGCCTCTGTTTTCAATATGTTTTTATATCAGCCTCCACAGTCTAAACTCTGTTAACTTGTCCTATTTTACATTTACTATTTCATCAGCAGGGATCTATAGGGCACTTTCTATCCAAGGTACTTTTCTATCCAAGTAATTTTCCTGTGAAATTTTCAGAAACATGCCTATACATGAGAGGAAAGTAGGAATTTGAGGGGTTATTTATGAGAGCCCTGTGTCACTTTTGCACCACGTAAAGTGGTACATGCTTGACGCATGGCTCTGAATCAGATTTATGAAGCCACACAAAGCCACCCTGAATGGCTTTGAGTGGCCTCAAAAATCTTGAGTAAAGCTATGCAGCAGAAATCAAGGTTTTGCCTTATTCTTTTTTTTTTTTAGCAGAGTTTCATATAGCGCGAACTAGACCCAAACCGAATCGGGTATCAGAACGCTTTACATAGCACCAGTTACATTACATGAGTACACACGTATTTGTTTTAGGCACGGAGAGATTAAGTGATTTACAAAATCATGAAAACCTGGGAAGCACCAAATTATTACGCCTTCTAAGGTGAGGCGTAAAGAAGAGAAATCTATTTATTTTTCTTTGGTATTTCCTCTTTCTATTGCTTGCTGCATTCTGCAGCACACAGAGAAAGAGAAAAGCGCCTCTTAGGATTGTTTCTGTGCAGAAAGGTGCCATTTCTTGCACAGAAACAATCTTGCATGCAACAGAGGCACTCCTGCACCATCGTACAAGAGTGCCTACGTTGCTGCTAGACTGCCAAAACAACAGCAGTGCAGAGAGAAGGGTAAGGAATTCACTGTATTGCATAAATATGGTGCATACCTGCCCTTTCACTTTAGCGCGGGACAGTGCAGCAAGGAGACTTGTTGCACTGCCTAATGCTAAAATCCCGTACTTGGGCGACCAAGGTCAGGTTTACATGATTTTGTAAATCTGAGACAGCATCAAAATTTATGGGTGTAGCATGGAAACATCCTCCACAATGCCATGGGAATGCTTTTGAGTGCAGAGTAAGGCGATGTGCCGATTTGCACTGTATTACCTTACTCGAGATTTATGAGGCCACTCAAAGCCATGCAAGGCTCTCATAAATAACCCCCTTTGTGCATACTACTGACATGCAGCAGCCATTGCACCTTGCACTAGAACTAAACAGGGAGAGCACATTTTCATTTTCTTATTGTGCATAAAATCAAAAAGGCGCAAGATGCATTTTGGAAAAAAGCACCTAGGAATAATGTGAGATGCATTATGGTCTCATTTATTGAACATTAAGGCCCTGGTTTCAAGTGGGGTGGATAAATCTGCCATCTGTGCAAAGCTTTGTTTGTGCAGGGGTCGTTATTAAAAGTTGTGCTAAGTTTATAGACTTCTCAGACTTCCTTTTCCAAGACATATTTAGATATATTTTGGTGGGGGGCGTGGTCTGGACGCCGGCTAAGATGGCGGCGTGACCCGGAGGCTCCGTCACCATCCTCCGCACCTCACCATTTTATGGCAGCTACTCAGCACCTACAGCGGACATGATCCTGGGCTCTTGCACCGGAACATGAGGAGAGCCTAACGCCCTCATTGTTTCCCGGTTTCGGCGAATTTTGGAGGTGTTTGCCACGGTGTCCCGTTTTCAGCGACCTGCGGCCGCCATTTTGAATGCCGGCCGCGATATCGAGCGGCGGCCGCCTGGAGGCTCCTAAAAGCTCCTGTTCTACTCCTTCGCCCTCTGGTGGGCTCTACACACCCAACTACATGCTGGTATGTCTTCTTCCTCTCCATCCTGCTGTATCCTATAGTCCATTTTTGCTGCCCTATTTTTGACTTGTATCTTAGAGGTTTGGTGTCGACCCTGGTTGTCATTGTCACCGTTTCCCGCTTCCGCCACCCCCATTCCTGTTCTGGTGTTTTCGTTTTCGTAAGTATGTTTTTCAGTCGTCCGTTTTGGACGTGTACTGTCTTCCTGATCGTTCTTGTCTCTGTTCTCTCTCCTCACTCTTTCTTTCTGCATTTTCTCACCCTCTCTGCTTTTTTGTCTTCATCTCCTTTTTTCCCCCTCTCTTCTACACCCTTCTTTCCTCTCTTTTGCACTTCTCTATTATCTCATTTCCTTTTCTCAAATTTTTCTATTCAATCCTCATATGATTATTCTTTGATCTCGACTAATCTCTTTTTTCTCTCTTTTCTATTTTTTACAATTTTTTCTTGTTCATTGCATTTGTTAAGCATGTTTTTATTATTAATCTTTTTATACTGTTTCATTCCGAGTTACAACTTGGAATGTTAAGGGATTAACCAATCCCATTAAAAGGCAAAGGGTTCTGTCGCATTTTGCTAGATTGCATACAGATGTTGCCTTTCTCCAGGAATCTCATCTGTCCGAGGAGGAGGCTCTCAAGCTGAAACGTTGTTGGGTGGGCCATGTTTTCTGCTCCCCTACTGTTGCTAAAAAGAATGGCGTTGTGATTTTACTTCACAAAAAGTTAAATGTTACCTCTATTTCGCATGAATGTGATGTTAATGGTCGTTGGGTCATTGTTAACCTTTTAATTGATAACATTCCGCTCACTTTTTTCAATGTATATGCCCCTACAGGAATTGATAAATCTTTTTGGCCCTCTGTCTCGGACAAGCTTGTTTCCCTTTCTGGGGACTATATTCTCTTTGGTGGAGACTGCAACCAAATTATGGACCCCTTCCTGGATCGGAACTCTAAGACCAGATTTACTCCCTCCAAAATGCACTCTCAATTTGTCAAAACTTCCCAACACAACGCCCTAGTGGATATATGGAGATTGTGCAACCCAGACCTCAGGGAATACAGTTTCATCTCCCCTCCGCACCATTCCCAATCCCGCATTGATCACATTTTCCTTAGCAAGTCCCTATCTCAACACGCCATCCGTTCTGAAATAGGCTCAATCCTCCTTTCTGACCATGCCCCTGTCTTTGTGGATTTGGATCTCCTCCCCTTTTCTCCGCCCTCGGGCAGATGGAGATTTAACAACACCCTGCTTCAAGACCCCAATTTCTGCTCCGAATTCTCTACCTTCGCTAACGAGTTCTTCCTTCTTACTCAAACTCCCGATTCATCTTTCGTCATGGTTTGGGACTCCTTTAAAGCAGCCTCTAGGGGTTTTATTATAAACTTCGTCGCGAAGTGGAAGAAACTTCGAGAAGCCAAATCGGCTCAAATCCTGACAGATATTAAGCGATTAGAGCTTGAATATTACTCCTCTTCTTCTGATTCCTCCCTTAAAAGTCTTATCGAGGCAAAGATCTCCTTCAACAAGTTCACGACCGAAGCAGCCTCTAACATGTTATTAAAATGTAATTCCAGATACTACGGTGGTAAAAATAAGATGGGGAAGCTCCTTGCCAACTATTTGAAAATCCGGAAGGTACGTACAAAAATTGAATCCATCCGTACTTCTTCAGGTGCCTCTTGTTTTAAAGATAAGGAAATTCTCTCTGAATTTGTCAACTTTTATGATGCCTTATACACTCCTGAATCCGTTCCCTCACCCTCAGATCTTGATTCCTACTTCCAAACATTACCCTCCCCTTCTACTTCCCACGTTAATCTTGCCTCATTAGACCTTGATATCTCCCTTTCAGAGATTTCTCTTGCGGTTTCTAAACTGCGTCATGGTAAAGCCCCTGGGCCCGACGGCTTTACTGTCGAGTTTTACTCCCACTTTGCTTCTCTCCTTCTTCCTAAACTCCTCCTTCTCTTCCAATCCTTCATTGCAAATTGTGCTTCGAGCGGTTCTTTGCAGCAGGCTTTGATTTGCCTGACTCCCAAGGAGGATAAAGATCACTCTCTTTGCAAAAACTATTGCCCGATTTCTCTCGTTAACACGGATTACAAAATACTAGCTAAGATTCTCGCTCTCCGTATGGATCCCCTTCTTCCTGACCTACTTGGCCCTGAACAATCTGGGTTCGTAAAAGGTCGCCTCTCTTCGGACAATGCGCGTGTCTTCCTTAACATTATCAGCAAATCTTCCCAGTTGAATCTTCCCTTTGCGGCTATATCCTTAGACGCGGAAAAAGCCTTTGATAGGATTGGTTGGGATTTCATGTTTCGAGCTCTCCATTGGTTCGGCATCTCTCCAAAATGTATTTCCCTCATTTCCTTGCTCTATTCTAATCCTCAAGCTTCCATTTTTGTAAACGTTATGACTTCAGATTATTTCTCTCTCCATAGGGGTGTACGTCAAGGCTGTCCTCTCTCTCCTCTTCTTTTCGTTATGGGTTTAGAACCTTTTCTCACTAAAATCCGACAGGACGATACCATTTCCGGATTTAATTTTGGCTCCCAACAGGTTAAACTATCAGTATATGCGGATGATATCCTCTTTTATTGCTCTGACCCTCCCTCCTCTCTACCTTCCTTTCTACAACAGGTCTCCTCGTTTTCTGCGGTATCTGGCTATCGATTGAATGTCGACAAATGCGAGGTCCTTCCTCTGAATTCTCTCTGCCTCCAACATCATTTCGCCCAATCCGGTTTCTCGTGGCAATCCTCCAAAATTAAGTATTTAGGTGTCCTATTCGCTCCTACTCTCTCGGACACTCTGAAGCTTAATTTTACTTATCTCACTAAAAAGTTAGACACTAATATCACCCGTTGGCATCCACTCTTTTTGTCTTGGTGGGGGCGACTTAACTCTATCAAGATGATGCTCTCTCCCCTCCTTCTCTACACCCTTTCCATGCTCCCGATACATATTCCCATTTCATACTTCAAAAAAATTGATTCTCTACTTTTGAAATTCCTATGGCACGGCAAACGCTCCAGAATCGCCCTTGCGACCCTTCGACTAGATAAAGCTCGCTCTGGTGTCCGTTTTCCGGACTTTAGGCAATACCATCGAGCGTTTTCTATGAAGCACACTGCTCGGTGGCTCTCGGACGATCCCCCCTTTTATCCTTCCGTATGGATGTCCATGGAATCTTCTTTCATCTCTCCCTTCACTTTCCGTGAAGTTCTGTCCTTCACATCTTGTCCGGCTCGCCTCCGCACCCCGGTTATCTCGCATTGCCGCACTCTTTTCCTTCCCTTCCTGTCTTCATCTTTCCCTTCCCTTCAATCTTTTCAAGACCAACCTCTTTGGTTCAATTCTCGTCTTCAAATTCGTAATCGCACGATTTACTGGAAGGTCTGGCATTCCCGTGGTTTATGTTGGATCTCTCAATTACTTTCTCATGGTGTTCCTTTATCTTTCTCAGTCTTACAGTCCTCTTTTCATCTACCCTCCAGCGCCCGCTCTCAATATGATTCGCTTTTACCTGCTCTCATCTCCTTTCTTCAGTACCTACCTTCCTCATGTGATATGCCTGCTGATCGTCAGACCACCTCCTCCTTGCTGGAGTCTTCCCCCTCCGCCTCTTCTCTTTACAATTCTTTTCAGTGCTCAGTAGATAGGGCAAAATCTAAACTTGAGGTTACGTGGGAATCCGATTTTTCTCAGGAATGGTCCACCCTTCTTTGGGACAGGATCTGGTGTAAACTTCATAAAACCTCTAGAGCTGCTAATACTACCCACACTTTGTATTTTCTTTATAACAGAACATTATTTACTCCTCTCTCCCTCTCACGTTTTTCACCTGATACTTCTTCCACCTGCTGGTCGTGCCCTTTTCCCTCAGCTGATCTCAAACACATGCTTTTCGAATGTCCACACATTTCCAAGTTCT
Source organism: Lissotriton helveticus (assembly GCF_964261635.1). Taxonomy (NCBI): domain Eukaryota; kingdom Metazoa; phylum Chordata; class Amphibia; order Caudata; family Salamandridae; genus Lissotriton; species Lissotriton helveticus. The sequence goes on along the minus strand of NC_136071.1, from coordinate 876,061,110 downwards.
GGATTTCCGTATGGGCTCAAATTCAGAAAATTTTTCACTTTCAAATCCCCTTCTCCCCTATCTCGATCTTTCTGGGCTCCTTATCTCCTGAACTTCCTCAGTCCCCTGGCCACTACCGACTCCCGGATCTCTTCATTGCTATTGCTTTTCATACTATTACCTCTAACTGGAAACAGGCTGCCAATGTGTCTTATCGTTCCTGGTGGAATGCAGTCTGCTTCCATCACCGATTGGATACAAACTATGTCTCTCCCATCTCACTAGCTATCAAGCGGGACCTTTTATGGATCCCTTTGGTATCATATCTCTCTTCCACTGCTCCTGCTTGCCCTTCCTTAGCTCCTGATTCTGTTGAGGTTCGCAAACCACCTTGAATTTACTTTGCCTTTTTGTTTTGTTTCATTGTTATTTCATAATTTGTATGCAGAACATTTATTTATCTTCTTTGTACCTTATATGCTCATATTTTACATGCTCATTGTAATACTTGTTTATTATTCTTTGTAATTTTCCTTAAGTTGTAATTATTATTATACCCTTTTGCTGTTTCTTCTTTTCCTCCCCCCTTTCCCCTTTTTCTCTTATTTCAATAAAATCAAACTTAAAAAAAAAAAAGATATATTTTGGCGGTTGAAGGATGCCAAAATATAATAGTAGAAAAGCTTATTAAAACCTGGGACATGAGTGTTCTGATACCAAAATCCCCCTGCAGTTCTCCATTTTTAATGTCAAAACTCGCGATTGAAGGAATTTCAAACAATGAGTTACTGGATTTGTGTTCGAAACTATCTCATCCCTTCCGGGTCATTCATAATTAATGCGTTAGATTCATAGCACATGGTTGATAACTGAGTGAGGCCAATAATTGCTGATGAAGCTGCTATGCTCCTGAAAGATCTGGACACTTTCTCACAAGAGATGAATAACTGGGCCAGTCTCAACATCCTCAAATTCATGTAGATAGAGCTGAATGGCAGTACCCCTGGAGGCTTCAAACAATTGGAGCAGAGTCCACGGCAAAGTATCTTTCTGCCACTGGTATTACATTTTTTATGCTTGTCTTGTCATTTTGATCTGACTAGAGGCATCCCAATGTAATGCACAGTGGCGAGTCCCTAGCTTCAGTTTACCCGGATATCCATGTGATTGCTAGAATCTCCTGATGGTGGCAGTGTTATCATTTATCAATATCTTAAGTATGGTGTACGTTTGGAGTTTGGCTTCACTAATATGTACCCTTCATTAGTGTTTTTGCTCCTTCATCATTAGAAAGATATTTAAGTCACATGATAACCTAATTTCCGCTCTTAACGGTACATTTAGGAATTTTCTAACTCCTATCTCTCAACTTTCTCTTACCTTTATAACATTCTGTGCTACAGGTAGGACGGGAGTTAAGGTAAGTATCTCTGTGTGTGTATATATAATATATATATATATATATATATATATATATACACATATATATATATATATATATTCACTGAAAAGACCATAGGTTATAGACCATATATAGTTAGGGATTAGCATTTACAAAACCTTATTTTACTCACACAAAACCATTGAAATTCCATATATAGTTAGTTGTACTAACTATATATCGCGCACCCGCAATCCACTGCTGATCATGTCACATATTACATCATTCATGACATGGTCAGTGACATCACTGATGACATCACTGATGACATCTCAAATGACATCACTGATGACATCACTGATGACATCTCAATGACATGACTGATGACATCACTGATGACATCTCAAATGACATCACTGATGACATCTCAAATGTCTTACATATTGAAGAATGAGTGGATGTATAAGTGTCTGGATGAAGGATTTAGTAGGTGTGTGACTGACTGTATGAGTGAGTGATTAAATGTGTGTCACTGAGTGCATGGGTTAGTGAGTAAACTGTCTTAATTTGTGCATCATTATGTCTGTTGTTCTGTAAACTGCTGCATGTGTTGATCAGTAGCTATATGAGTAAGTATATGGGTTATTGATTGGTTGCCCAAGTATTTGTATGGGAGACTGAGTGTGTGTGTGGGTGGCTGGGAGGTGTATGACTCTGTGCATAGATGTGTAAGCAGTTGATTCACTAGATATATGGATTCAAAAGTGCATGTGGAAACAGGTGTATGGGCGGTTGACTGAGTGCATTGGTGAGTGAATGGATATCTGAGTGCTACATGTCAAAGTAAGAACATATGTAAAACACAGTACATGTGAGAGTTGACATATATAAATAACTGTGCATAAGAGCCCGTGAATGTGTGAGTGGCTGTATTGATCATTGTGAACTTGTATCAGGGATTTTAATAGAGAGTAAATATGTGTTAGTATATGTTTGAATAAGTAAGGTATGTATAACTGTATAGTTGAGGAAATGGAGGTGTAATTGATTCTTTGCATGACTGAGTAGGTGTGTGAGTAACTCCATGGATGAGTGACAGTCTGTGAGTGTCTGTTTACACTGAGTGTATCTAAGGTTATTTTAGAGTCTGAAGAAGTTCATCGTATTATCACATGAATGATGTCATCAGTGATGTCATCAGTAATGTCAAATGAGATGTCATCAGTGATGTCATCAGTCATGTCATTGAGATGTCATCAGTGATGTCATCAGTGATGTCATTTGAGATGTCATCAGTGATGTCATCAGTGATGTCACTGACCATGTCATGAATGATGTAATATGTGACATGATCAGCAGTGGATTGCGGGTGCGCGATATATAGTTAGTACAACTAACTATATATGGAATTTCAATGGTTTTGTGTGAGTAAAATAAGGTTTTGTAAATGCTAATCCCTAACTATATATGGTCTATAACCTATGGTTTTTTCAGTGAATTTTCAAGGTTTTGTAAATGCTAATTCCTAACTATATATGGTCTATAACCTATGGTTTTTTCAGTGAATTTCAATGGTTTTTTAATAGCAAATATCAAAACCTTTACAATGTATTCTTCTTTAAATCGAAAATAATTTTTTACATGTTTTTAATACAATTTTTTTTAATTATTTTTATTGTTTCGCTCCCGGTACGCGAACCGGTTAGCTTCCCGTTAGCTCAATTCGGAGCCGCGACCCGGTCCGCAAACCTGTAAACATTCCGTTTGCGCAACTGTCGCGTTAGAAAACAACATCGTGACGCGTCGCGTCAGCATGACGTTTCGCGTTCTCGCGTGATACGTCATATGACGTGCTACGTTAGCGTACCCGGAAGCGCAGCGGTACGCGAACCGGAAGCGATCCGCGGCGCGGCGCCGACCGCGTAACGTAAACACAGCAGGTCATGTGACTCGGTAATAACACTTTTCATTGGTTCATTTCACTTTTGGTTTCCTAATGATGTAATACTAGGTCATGTGATCTAAAATGAACACTTTTCATTGGTTTAGATCTTTTGCTTTTCCCAAATGATGAAAACCCCTCCTTCTTTCCTCACTCTGACTTTCATCTTGGTGAGAGAAAGACCCTTTATTTACATTGTGACATGGCTTCATTAGTAGCTTCAGCTGGTTCTAACCCACCACCTCCACCAAATCCAAAGAAGAGAGGACCACCTGCTGAAGTAATTTTACAACAAGAAGAGGAAGAACAGGAAGAGGAGGAAGAGGAGGAAGAGCCAAGGTTTTTGCCAGAGGAGCCCAGGAGGTATAATCGAAAAGAGAACTACATTTGGCAATTCTATAAATTTCCTGAGGGGCAAAAAAAAGTAAATGCACGCTACGTGTTTTGCCGTATATGCGGTGATAGACTGTCAAGGGGAACTGAAAAAAAGTACAGTTACGGCAATCACACTATGCATCGGCATATGAGTAGGTGGCATCCTAATAATTATAGTGCTGCCCAGCTACGTGATGAGCAACAAAATCCCCTTCCGATGGCAAGAAGATCGGTTGTTCCAGAGGTGTCGGGACCAGAGGCGAGGGAGATGATCCCAAACATTCAAATGTTGTTTGGGCACGTGAAGCAAGTGTGCGTGCACTGCGGCGATTTCATTTGCTACAGGGAAAGTAGCATCATTTTGATTATGAGAGCTATTCAGAATCATGTTAATGTTTGTCCGAAATGCCCCAAAAAATAAATTCTTTTTTTTTTGTTGCTCCTGTTGAGCCCTTTACAATGGATCGTTTTTGTTTCCCCCCCCCAAAAAAAACAAAAAAAAATATAAAAACGTTCAGAAAATACAAAAAAAGTAAAAAAATGTTCAAAAAATACTAAAAAAAATATAAAACAACAAAAACATTAAAAAAAAAGTTCTTTTCAGAACTACCTCCCCGTTATAAAAAAATTGGTAGAATATTTGGAACTCTGCCAACCTCTATTTCTCTTAGTTCGCTCCCCGGAGCGCTACCCGGTACGCGAACCGGAAGCTAACCAAAAAAATTATTTTTAAAAAAAAAGAACAGTAAGTATAAGGGAAGGAAACAGACAGTTATGTGAAAAGAAAGACAGCTCTAGGGAGTAAACAAGAGATACTGTTACCCACAATCCACTGCTGATGTCACATATTACATAATTCATGACATGGTCAGTAACATCATCAGCAGTGGATTGCGGGTAACAGTATCCTTAGTTTACTCCCTATAGCTGTCTTTCTTTTAACATAACTGTCTGTTTCCTTCCCTTATAGTTACTGTTCTTTTTAAAAAAAAATTTTTTTGATCAGTCAGAAACAGTGACATTAATAGAAACAGAGAGAGTGAACAAGAGTGAAGAACTATGGTCCTCCTCAGCCACCCTCAGAAAACCAAGGGGGTCAAGATACATCTACCGTGCCCCCTTCTACCCATTCTGAACATTATTTGCCCTCCATCTTGTATCTTGATTCGACCGAAACACAAAATGGTGGACTCCCGTAACGCTGCTGGTTTGCGAACCGGGCCACTTCCCGGGAAGCGGTCCAAAAAAAAAGGTGGGAAAGTAATTCACAGACACTAAGAGTAATAGAGACGGAGTGAGTGAACAAGACTGAGGAACTATGAGAAGAGAGGGACTGAGAAAAAGAGTGGAAGGAGTTGAGTAAGTAGGTAATAGAGAAAGGAATGAGGAAAGTAGCAAAGGCAGGAAACTGAGGGTTAAAGAAGTGAAGCAGTGGAACTAATAGTAGGTGAATGTGATAGAAATGTAACGAAAAGAGTACAAAATATTTACCTTATAATTGCCGTTAAATTACTCACTTTTTGTTTTTATACTTTCAATCTGTGAAAGAGAGAACCAACATTTGAAAAATATTAAAACATGTATTTAAAAATTACAAAAGACAAGGGAAAAGATTGAAGGACAAATAGTTTTTCAACAACTTTGACACTGACAGAAGCTTCTGCTTCTCCAGGCCCCCTACACAGTCCTAAAGATATACATTTTAAACTAACAGTATCTTGATGCAGATGAAGTGAGGCCTATCTTAAAACATGGTGCATCTTTTGCATTGCTCTTGTTTCAGAAAAGTGTCGCTTCAGGATGCCAATAACATGTCTCCTATCCAGAGGTTTGTTTGAGGTGAGGCCTACTCAGAGTTCAAGATGAGATTTACACTTGTTGAAGTGTACAGAGGAGATAATATCTGTGAAAGTCTACCAATGAAGTGAGTCATGTCCACTGCACTCTTCAACAAAGTACAAACCTCCTATGTTTCCCTGGACAGACCTAAACTTGATCTGCACAATGTGATTCGTAATGATAGGAAACACAGGTGATGTAATTGAAATACGTGCAATTTATTTTGCTCATTTCTCAATCACATCACTTGCGTTTCCTTTGCTTAGGTATCTCATTGTGCAGATGTAGTCTAGCATATGAAAGAATACGCAGAAGTGCAGCACTGTATGCAACACCTTTGACACTTACAGAAGCCTCACCTTCTCCATGCCTCCTACACAGTTCTACATGTACATCATAAATGCAAACAGTACAGAATTAATTATACATGTTAAATGGTTTATTTTTGCTGTTCTCAGAATGTATCAAAATTCACTAAAAACAGTGACTTAAAGGTATTCATCATATAACAGCGGGGAAAAAAAAACACAATCAAAATGATTGTGTTTAAAAAACCCATACAACATCAGAAATCAGAATTCAGAACTCCTTAAAGTTAACTTACTTTCCATGACGTCCAAGGATGTCCTATGAACAGCTTACACTCTTTTGTGCTGTTATTACTTTCAGCCCGCCACTTTCTGAAAGAAAATCTCCATCGTTTTTAAAAACACGTTAAATGACTTCTTGCTCTCTACCACAAGTTTCCTCAAGGCCAAATCTGGTCAGAGCCATTTATAACTCTTGGATTTCTTGTAAGCCAATCCCGTCATTTGGAATTTCCGCAACTTTCAGAATTAAAATGTTGAAGATCATTTTCACAATCCTGGAATAGTAATATCTTCCCCTTCTTGCTCAGTCATGTTCTACATTTCCTATGACACTGATACTGCTTACTATGAAGCAGACTTACACTACCTCTATGACTACTACAATTATTTAATTCTCTACATCACTTTTAATCACAAAGCAATGTAAAACAGTAGACAGCATTGCAGACTTACATTCCCTCTACTCCATGTTTTGATTGGCTGCTTCAATTAGCTTATAAAAAGAAACAGTTTTTCTGAACTCATTCAAAGTGCACATATTTCTCCATGACGTCCAGTCCTATGGTTAGAAGTTATGTCTCTGAACTACACTTATCCTCAAGGCCAAATTGTGTAGGAGCCATTAGAACTTCTTGAAATTCCACAGAGCACATCCCGAGATTATTTCCCTAAAATTTTGGTTTTAAAAACAGCAGGTAAGAGTTTTTAAGGTCATACGGCAATTTTTTTTTGAAAATTAAAACAGAATCATTGCAGAATGACCAGCCATTTCTAGACTTTAAATAAGCTGTGTAATGTCCTGATGTTATTGAAGGGCCGTCATGATATATAATTGCTGCAGTTACAAAAGTCCTTCCTGATATTGACAACTGCGAAGCTACAAAATTTTTAATTAAAGTTGTCAATTTTGTTCCATCAGGCCTACATCGTTGGAACATTAAAATGACGTACTGGCCATATGTTCGTATAAATAATGTGGACATCATTTCAGATTTACATTGGCTACACTCCATGTTGTGATCAGCTGCTTTTACTAGCTTATTAAAGGAGACTGATTTACTGTCTGGCAAAGTTAAATATATAAATCTTTCTGAGTCTACACTAGTAGTACTTGATACCATACAGTTCTCGCAGTCATGCTGCCATTGATAAGAAAGCCCAAACAGCTGATCTACATCTACACCTTCAGCATGTAATACATCAAGCATGTACATTAAAAACTCCTGACAATCTTGCTGAATATTTTGAGAGAATTGTGTTTGGCCTGAACATCTGTCTAACAGATTTCGAATTTCAGACACACTTTCTATGTTTCTTCTATCAGTGCTACATTTCTCTAACACAGAATTTAACAAACTGCAAAATCTTTGATCAGAATTGACCACAATCTCTTCTTTTACATTTTCTAGAGAAAACAAAACATTAACCACTACATTAGCATAGCAGTTGACACCAGAACTGTTTTCAAACTGAAAACCAACAACATCTTCAACAGAATCCTTTTTGTTTCTGCTTGTAATTTTAGGTTCATTGACTTTTTGTCTTTTTGCTACAACCTCCCCAGTATTGTTCTCATTTCTTCGTTTCCGGCCTACCACACGTTTCTCAAACAAAGGATACTGAGGCAAATGTGGCGCATACTCTCTTCTTAACCTATTGTATTCCTTAACACAATCTAGATCCGCACAAATGTTTGTGACATCACACTCAATCAAGTACAATCCCGATAAAGTTCTAACTCGTGACAATGCCACATATGCCATACCCTCCTTGAACACAGAACTGCCAATATTCACCAATGCACTGTCTACACTTAAACCTTGCGATTTATGGATTGTCACCGCATATGCCAAGCAAACAGGAAACTGCTTACGGCGAACATATAAGTCTTTTACAAGCAAAAATCTAGCAGAACAACGACCAATTAGCTGTACTTCCTCAATGCCATCAAATTTAATTTTTAAAAATTCAATTCCATCTCTATTTCTGTATTTCACAAAATCAACAACATTACCCATTGATCCATTTACCAGACCTCTTTCAACATGTAAATTCCTTCTTAAAATTATACGGCAGTTCAAGCACACATTCAGAGTCTTTTCAAAACCTGCAGTTTTAGATATACTCTTCTCTAATGAATCCAATTTTGTTTTCAGATTCTCAGACAAAATAATTGTTGATCCCATATGCTCTACTCTATCAATAGCTTCCAGTTTCACAATCTCTTGCTTTTCTAAATGCAACATTTTGTTGTTAAATTTGGCACATTCTGCAAGAGTTGGCATCAAACATATTCCAGATTTCTTCTCAGTAATTTTCTGAAAAATATTCTCAGGCACAACATCTTGTTCTGGATATAAATTTGACAGTAATCGTGCATGTAAAGCTTCTTTCCCATGCTCGGTCACTTTTCCAATTCTAACATCTTGTAGAATAGTCTTGTAAACTTCATCCTTCGCCTGACGCATATTTTCATGCAGTTCAGCATAATTGAAGTTTAACCATATATTGACGTTGCCAATGCTGCCTAGGCACTTCCTGGTATCTTCATGCGTGAGCATTTTGAACACAGGTTGCCCTTTCACTGGTGTCAGCTGCAAAAGATCTCCGAAAACAATGATGTGTTTGCCACCAAATAACACATCATACTCTGTTTTGAGAACTTCTTGCATCCTCAAATGCACAAAGGCAAGCATGACATTGGAAACCATGCTTACTTCGTCAATGATAAGAAGTTTCATTTTCCTCAAGATTCTTGAAACTTCAAAACAAGCATCTCCAGATAGCTTGTGATATTGTAATTTGTTGTCATGCTCCACTGGCAGCATCAGTAAACGATGTAAAGTAATCCCTTTAATATTATGTGCTGCCAGTCCAGTTGGAGCAGTGACAACACAAGACAGCGATGACTCTGTCCTTTCCTGCAAATAGCATGATATTGCTTTAATGAGGAAACTTTTTCCAGTTCCCGCTTCTCCACTCACGTACAGTCGGACAGGCTTCAACGACGTACATGAGCACTCTTTCTTATCATGACTTAATCCATGATCAATTTGCATGGTAACTTCGTCATATATTTTCCTCTGCTCAACGTTGAGTTGTCTTTCCAACTCTTCTAAGTTAACCGCATCCTCCTGAGCATGTGCCATGGCTCTTTCCACTTCATTCATAGCAGTGGCAGCTTCATTTTCGATAACAGGTCCTCCTAGTGGATCCTGACTCAATGAAGCAGAACTCTGACTGTCCTGAGAACTGTCTCTGGCAATCTCGGCTGCAATTGTTGCTTCCTGCTCAATTTCCGCATTCAACATTTCTACATATTTGGGAAAAGCAGGACATTCTATGGTCTCCTTGGCGGCATTGAAAGAGTCTTCGTAACAGAGGAAATCTCCAAGCAGTTCCTCTTCTGCACGCCAAGGCTTGAAAAGTTGCAAAAGTGCTAAATAGAAAAACTCCTTTTTTTCAGGAGATTCGCCACTCAATTTTCGATGGTTTACCAAGTGGCATTTTCTTTGCTTGACCAGACATCCCTCACTTCCTATTACAGCATACACTCCTTTCTCAGTATCTTCTTTGATGTTCCTCTTGAATATGTAATTTTGCAGAACCTCATACAGACAAACATTCTCGAGGTGACTGCTTCGATTTGGATAATATGTATCCAACATGTTTGTCTTCAAAATGTCGGTACTGTTTGGCTCCTTTTCCGCCAAATACTCAATTTCCCGCACAGGTTTGAGAACTCGATTACGCGTTGCAGCAAGACCAAGACTCGCCCAAACGATACTCCTGGACTTGGCATAGAGACTTGCTGAAGACAACCGGTCAGAACATTCGTACGCTCCGATTTCTCGATGCGACAACATCTTCAGACTGAAACTGTACAACTTCTTGCTGAGGCTCTTTTCATGGGAAATGTCCTCCCACATATCCTTCAATTCTGTCTTCTCTTTTTTGGTGATGTAAGACGTCACATACCGAGCCACAACCATACAGTTATCAGCCACAAACTGTATATCCATGTTAGCATTCCACATGGACAAAATCACCGGGTTGTAGTCGTTGATGTACTTGGACTCTTCGTTCCTCTTCAAATTGTAAGTGTTTTTAGGTGATTTCTTCATGACATTGTGTCGCAGCGAAGACATCAAACTGTTTACTCTTCCTTTAGAAATCACCGGTCGTGGAAAGCCGAAACGACATTTAGTGTAGAACTTGTCTTTGTTTCGGAATTTACGACGGCAGTACTTTCCACATCGATGGCTTTGGAAACGCAGAACTTTTTCTCTTAGGCTTTTCTTCTCCTTTGCGTTTGGAACAGCACACGTAGAATACTGTTGGATGAAACTCATCACTGAGTCTTCTGGATCCGTTCCAAATTTAGGTGCATCCTTGATCCACAGCAACATATGTATATGAGGAGCACCTCTTGCTTGGTACTCTTTTCTCCAGAAGAAATCCAACACCTCTCCAAGAGGTGGATTCTTCTTATTCATGATGAAAGACATCATAGCTTCAAATCTATGATTGAAGTACCTACATACATTGACTGGATCCAAAGAGCACAGTTCTCCGGGTGTCTTGAATTCGATGTTATCTACGTTAGCATTTGCCTCTCGTAGAAATTCAAGTAAGTCTTCCCAGCCATACTCGGCACAGCTCAGAGTGAGGAACCATGTGGGAGTACCTAAGTTCCTCAGCATACATTTTAAATCACCATGACGACGGTACCAGTACTCATTAGTACCACGCTGACACGCCATGAGATTAATCAGGTGAGAATCCAAAATACTATCTTGGACATTGACTTTATCCATAAAGTCACTTGCCGAGATGTTTTGCATGTGTATATCACTTTTCAAGATGTGGTTCACTGCATATGACAGTCCAGACAGATCGCTTTCAAACAGGAGATGAAACAAATAAGGAATGCATTGTCGAAACCTAGCATCTCTTGCATACAATCGCAAAGTCCGGTATTCAGAAGCAGGAATTTGATGAGGTCGCTCATCATATCTTCCTCCCTGACCTGTTGGAAAAAGCTGTGGGAAACACCGAGCTTCCAAACTTTCCTCCCAAACACTAATGGGACTCCCTTTGGCTTGTTTCATTTGAAACAACTCAATAGCATTCCCCATGACTTCCTTGGAATGCAAAGGATGAACACTATAATGTTCATATATTTCTTCACTAGTAGAGGGTTCTACTTTCTCAATTTGACCAGCACACAAATCGCTATCCTCTTCCTCACTTACTTCCTCTTCTGCAACATATACATTCTTATAGTATTTTTTTTTTTTCAAATACAATGTTGCCTTTTTAACTTTCCTAACATCTACTAAATCTTGCCATATTTTCTTATTCTTTGTCGGAACCCCATTAACTAAGATAACCAGAGGTTCCTCTTCCACTTTTTCTACTCCAATTGTGTTAATGTTTTTCTTCAAATCTAGAGGCAAATAAACAACTCTTCCCTTTAATCCTCTCTGTAAATCTGATGGAGGCAATTTCCCTGTCTTTGGCTCCATTCTTACAATAGCCTGAAAGGGATGGATACTTTGAATCAAAATAGATTCATAAGTATTTAAATCCTTCAATTCAGAAGGAATCTCAACCAATTCCAGATTATTATGAACTGCTCTAGCAGGCATCTGGTTTTGATTCAATTTGCAACAACAATAAGTACACACACGTTGATCCAATCCCAAATCAAAACAATTTTCTACCATCAAGTATGTTGTGAAATCCTTCCATTCACTATTATTTTCCCTTTCACTTTTTGCATATAAATCCACTAACTTAGTCTGATTCTTATAATAAGTGCGTCGACAACACACACAAGTGAAATTAGGCCTCTCACTTGATTTCACCTCAAACGTCGCAATTTCCCTCTGGAAATTATCTGTACTGGAAACCTGTACACTATCTTCCACATGACCCTCTTCTTCTTGCTCAATTTCAACATTCTCCTCTTTACTTCCAAAGTAACAAAACTCAATTTCTTCACATATATTCTTCACATCTATTTCAGAACCATGCAAAAGAGCAGCGCATAATTGTTTAAGCATAATTGCTGGACTCTTAGCATAATACAACATTCTAACTAATTTCCTCACTTTGTTATGATGCACTGCTAGCATCCTGAAATGATGAAAAACACTCTGGCATACTCTCCTGGAAAGACAAGCCAGTGAATGTCCATGCAAACCTGTCACTTCTCTTACTCTGCAAGGATCTAATTCTTGCAACAACATCATTTTCTGCTTCAAACTTTTCTTATTAAATGACCGTACAAAATCAAAGCAAATTGATGGAATCCTGTCGCATACTGCAAATACTACTACACTTCCAGGTGTACACAGGACCCTTAGCACGTCTTCCTAAAACCTCATTACCTAACACCTCTTCTGCCTCTGTTGTCACAAGTTTTTCTTTTTCAACTGGACAACCATCTTTCACTTCATAAGCACGACCACTGGTGTCAACTGCATGCACCAAATCATTATCCTGGAAATAACTCTCCTCATTAAAAAATGCCTCACAGCTTGAACTATGCATCCATTCTCCAGAAAAAACTTCACAAAAATTACTACGATTAACTATTCTCTTCCATCTACTATTTCTTTTGAAATCAAAAATTGCCTTGTTTAGCTTCCTAATTCTATTGATTATCAAAATAAATAACTTACGTTTAATTTCAAATGCCTGATCAATAACTTTCTCAACTTTTTCTTTGTCTTATAAAAAACCAGTTTCTGTTGACCTTTCTTAATATTTTTTAACAAATTGCCAATTATCCTGTTCCGGAACATTCGTTTACGAATCTCCCTAAACTGTTGTTTCCTTCTACTATCATGCACAGAGTTATCTCTTGCTCTAGCAGTAACATTTTTCATTGGCCTTTCCTTTCCATTTGATTTCCTTCTCGTTTTATGGACTGAAACATTTTCTGTAGTAATATTTTTTTTACTACACATATTTCTTATAAATTGTTTTGTGCTCTTACCCGGTGCTTTCTTCGTGACTTGACAAATCTTTTTGTTAGAAGACTGCTGCGTATTTTTTTTCACCTGCTGTCTTTGACATTTTGCAGCCTTTATCTGTCTTTCTATTGTAGGCATGGTGAAATCTTGAAATGATCTGCAGTTGAATCTGTGGAAAAATATAATAAAAAATGTTATTAACCATTATTACCAAACAGTAAATCAGTAACAGTGATCAAAAACTTAACACACTACTTGACATTTTAATTAGAAGATTTTTTAGTCGTTGGCAAATTTACAATACAGAAATACCAGAAAAGAAATGACATTTATATTTATGTTACCTATGCTATTTTATATGTGAATCTGATCTAATTTTATGAGCATATTTTAATATTTTATTGAAGACACTACACATAACCTGCTTTTGAAGGTGTCTTTATTTTTAAATTAAACGGTTTACCTTTTTACTTTTTATTAATTATAAATTTTAAAAATAAATGTTTATATTTCCAAAGGCTCAAGCAGGTCAGCTTCCCATCCTATATCATATAATTCGGACAAATCTGCATCCTCATCACGCTCTTCTTCATCCTCAGGATTTAAATCATCCAAGGGATCAACATCCACTGATGTTTCAATTACAAGTTCAATGATGAGGTCAAAATCAACTGATTGCAGATTGTCGCTCATGTTGAGGTTGTCTTTATCTTTAAAGAAAGATAACAACAATGAGATGTTGCAGAGTAAGAGACAAATCTCACAGATTATAATAGTAAAATTGTTTAACAAGAGTAACATTTTGCAGCTATTATTTAGCCATGTCCAGCGATGCTGAGCAGGTGAAGCCTATGTCTAATTTTTCACTGAACAGGACTCATCTCTTCTTAACCTTGGATAAGCCTCACCGACTCTGTGTCCCCTGCACATACTTAAATGTAAAGGGGCAGATTTATGTTAAATGGCACATCCCCAGGCATGCACCAGTTAACGTGCACCACTGCTCTGCCACCCATGGTGTGCCGCATTTACAATCAGATAGGAGAAACCTGCGTCAAAACCCTGCGCCTGCTTGAAGCAGGCATAGGTCTTGACGCAACATTGTGGAGATGGTGCACCCCTGAGCCTTGCTGGAGCTGCATCGCACTTGCGATACAACTCCAGCAATGCGCCACCTTAACGGCACAGATGCGTCAAGCATCTGTGCCGTTTTTGCCCCATGCTGCGCCGCATTGTAAATGCAGCACACCATGGGTGGCGGAACAGCGGCGCAAGATGACTGGCACATCCCTGGTGATGCGCCAGTCATCATAAATCTATCCCTAAGCTTCTTATCTTGTTAGAGATGAACTGCCATATGTATCATCAAAATATTTTGCATTTCCTAAATAGCGAATTTTAAGGAATAAATAGCGATTCTTTACCATTCCTAATTTGCGATGAGCAAATTGCTAATTGCAAGTTACCCATTCATTTCCATGGGCTAGGAGGCTCATAGGAATGAAGGTTTAATTTGCGATTAGCAATTTGCTCATCACAAATTAGGAATTTTTCCAAGGGTGCAGGGGTGTCTCAAGAACACCCTGCTGCACCCCTGAAAAAGAAATTTGGGGGCATATGGCACACATACATGCCCTAAGGGCATGTGTTGGCGTCATATGGGACCTTTTGTTTTTTTTAAAAAAAGCTTTTTGAAAAGAATTCACAAATTACCACCAATTTACCACAATAGTTTCCAAATCCTTAATGTCATTTTTTACATATTTTTTGTTTGATACATTGCATTTAAGTAGTCACAAAATTTGCAAATCCTTCAGTGCAATTGCAAAATAAGGAATAGCAAATTTTGCTACTCCTTATTTTGCATCAAACTTGTTTGATACATACCATTTGTCTAATTAACATTCGCAAAGGCCAAAATTCGTAGAATTTTGATCTTTGCGAATGCTAATTAGCTTGATACATATGGCCCCAAGTGAGGCCTGTCTTACGACATGGTGCATCTTTTGCATCACTGCTGCATCGGTTTCATGTGGTACGTTTTTTTTACACCATGACATATCTGCCTAAATGCATCAATTTGTAATGTTGTCGCCTCATAGCAAATCTTTTGCACCAACGCTGCATCATAAAAGTGACGCACAGTGCCACAAAAGAGGCATACACCTATCATAAATCTGTCCCTAGCATTTTAAATGATTAATCCAGGATGACGATAAAGTGTGGCCTATCCAGAGGTTTGTTTAAGGTGAGGCCTACTCAGGATTGCAGATTAAAGTTACGCTTGATGAAGAATACAGAGGAGATAATACATGTAAAGGCCTACCAATGAAGTAAGTAATGTCCACTTTATTGCGCCAGTCATCATAAATGTATCCCTAAGCTTCTTATCTTGTTACAGATGAACCACCATATGTACCATCAAACTATTTTGCATTTCCTAAATAGCTAATTTTAAGGAATAAATAGCAATTCTTTACTATTCCTAATTTGCAATGAGCAAATTGCTAATTGCAAATTACCCATTCATTTCCATGGGCTAGGAGGCTCATAGGAATGAAGGTTGCAATTTGCGATTAGCAATTAGCTCATCACAAAATAGGAATTTTTTCAAGCGTGCAGGGGTATCTCAAGAACACCCTGCTGCACCCCTGAAAAAGAAATTTGGGGGCATATGGCACACATACATGCCCTAAGGACATGTATGGGCGTCATATGGGACCTTTTGTTTTTTAGAAAAAAATGCTTTTTGAAAAGAATTCGCAAATTACCACAAACTAGAAGTTGGTGGTAGTTTCCAAATCCTTAATATCATTTTTTACATATTTTTTATTTGATACATTGCATTTAAGGAATCGTAAAATTTGCAAATCCTTCAGTGCAATCGCAAAATAAGGAATAGCAAATTTTGAATTAAGGACATTTTAAGTCATTTCCATATGTGCAGTGTTTTGAAATTATGATTTGAAAATCGTTTTTGGGGAAAAGTAATGGTTTGCAAATTTATGACAAGGACATAATGGTGTATGCTTCTCTATAAGGCATTTCAGTGTCTCTGATGTCATTTTTCCCATATTACATTATAAGACCTTTCCCCATGGAGCACATTCCTTGTAAATATGCTCCCACCTGAGCATGGCGAATTTAGATTTTGACTGTTTGAGTCACATAACCATGTTAAAAGTGACCCAAAAAAATTGCAAACGTTTTAAAAAAACACATTCATGTGTCTTAAGGACATTTTAAGTCATTTCCCCATGGACAGTGTTTTCTAAGTGGCGATAAAGAGGCATACACCTATCATAAATCTGTCCCTAGCATTTTAAATGATTAATTCAGGATGACAATAAGATGTGGCCTATCCAGAGGTTTGTTTAAGGTGAGGCCTACTCAGGATTGCAGATTAAAGTTACGCTTGATGAAGAATACAGAGGACATAATACATGTAAAGCTCTACCAATGAAGTAAGTGATGTCAACTTCATTGCGCCAGTCATCATAAATGTATCCCTAAGCTTCTTATCTTCTTAGACATCAACCGCCATATGTATCATATAACTATTTTGCATTTCCAAAATAGCGAATTTTAAGGAATAAATAGCGATTCTTTACCATTCCAAATTTGCGATGAGCAAATTGCTAATTGCAAATTACCCGTTCATTTCCATGGGCTAGGAGGCTCATATAAATGAAGGTGCAATTTGCGATTAACAATTTGCTCATCGCAAATTAGGAATTTTTCCAAAGCTGCAGGGGTGTCTCAATAACACCCTGCTGCACCCCTGAAAAAGAAATTTGGGGGCATATGGCGCACATAAATTTTAACAACATTCCTTTACCTCAAAAACGATTTTCAAATCATAATTTCAAAACACTGCACATGGGAAAATTACTTAAAATGTCCTTAAGACACATAAAAGCGTTTTTTGATTGCCTTTGCAGCATGTTTGTATCACTTTTAACATGGCTATGTAACACAAACATTCAAAATCTAAATTTGCCATGCACAGGTGGGAGCATATTTACAAGCAATTTGCGCCACAGACAAAGGTCTTACACTAAAATGGGAAAAATAACATCAGGGACAGTCAATTGCCTTATAAAGAAGCATACACCATTATGTCCTTGTCATAAATTTAAAAACAATTCCTTTTCCCCAAAAACGATTTTCAAATCATAATTTCAAAACACTGCACATGGGAAAATGACTTAAAATGTCCTTAAGACACATGAAAGCGTTTTTTGATTGCCTTTCCAGCATGGTTGGGTCACTTTTAACATGGCTATGTAACACAAACATTTAAAATCTAAATTTACCATGCACAGGTGGGAGCATATTTACAAGCAATTTGCGCCACAGAGAAAAGTCTTACATTAAAATGGGAAAAATAACATCAGGGACAGTCAATTGCCTTATAAAGAAGCATACACCATTATGTCCTTGTCATAAATTTAAAAACAATTCCTTTACCTCAAAAACGATTTTCAAATCATAATTTCAAAACACTGCACATGGGAAAATTACTTAAAATGTCCTTAAGACACATAAAAGCGTTTTTTGATTGCCTTTCCTGCATGGTTGGGTCACTTTTAACATGGCTATGTAACACAAACATTCAAAATCTAAATTTTCCATGCACAGGTGGGAGCATATTTACAAGCAATTTGCGCCACATAATTCATAATTTTCTCCTTAAAGCACACTATTCTCTATCTAAATTAAAGAAATATTTTCTCACCTTAGCAAATACTTTGAGTTTGAAAACAGTCTCAGAAACACACCAATTTGTCTTCAGCAGAGCAAAAGGTATGCACTCCATAGTCTGCAGCTATCAAAAGCACAGAAATGCTGTAATTCTTCACACATATTTCTCATGTCACCCAATCAAAACTCTTCCCTCACTTTTTTTCAAATGAAAACCCTTCCCCCCTCTGCCCTTTCTGTCTTTTCTGCATGGCAACCACCTCTTGGAAGACTTCTGGTGTTTGCAAGTTCACACAACTTTGTTGCAATTGAACTCTGAACTCTCAGTGCACCTGCATATCCAGTGCATTCTTTCATTTAATGATTTTTTATTGACCATTCAAAATACATCTTTCAAAGAACACATCCGTGCACCCTAACTTTCTGTTTTCAGCAATCAAAATCCACCAATCACTGTTACTGCTTCATGAACACAGAAACTCCACAGTTTTTTTCATTTTAAACTCTCATTTTTTCAACTGCCATTTCATTGCCACACTTCATCTGACTGCAGGAGAACCTTCTCTCACCATGTTTTCTGTCTGGATTGTTGGACATAGTTATATTCACTGGGCTCAAAGGTACGTTGAAAACAGGAAATTACCTAACCTCAATTTACAAGATGTGGAAATTAAGTGGTTTGGCCACAGAGGATTAAAATGTCACCAATTGATACCATTGGTGAAAACCTTTATGCATTTGCCCAAACCTGACCTGTTAATTGTGCACTGTGGAGGTAATGACTTGGGCACTTTGACTGGTGTAGGTCTGGAAATGCTTTTAAAGGACACCTTTGAGCAATTAATGGCACTTTTTCCTCAGGCTGCCTTGGTATATTCAAATATATGCCAAAGACAGAAATGGAGGTGGTCAAACCAATTTTGTCCACAAATTGAGAAGTCGAGGAAGCATGTAAACAAATCTGTTTCAGCTTACATGAGAGACCATGGAATGGGCTCCCTGTACAACAATAACTTGCGTTACTACATGCAAGATATCTACAGAGGAGATGGAGTTCACTTCTCAGATGAGGGCAACAGAGTTTTCACTCTGAATTTAAGAATGTGCATTGGTACCTACTTATAAGTACCTAAATGTACCATAAACCCAAAAGCTCTTCTCAGAGCTACCCTACATCTGATCACTCACAATTATTATTTTACTCTAACATTTTTCACTAATTTCCAACAAAGTACGCTCCCTGGGGCGCTACCCGGTACGCGAACCGGGAGCTAACCTCGCAAAAAAATTTTTTCAAATGTTTTTTTTTCGCACATATAAGCCTCCTCAGCCACCCTCAGAAAACCTAGGGGGTCAAGATAACTCTACCGTGCCCCCTTCTACCCATTCTGAACATTATTTGCCCTCCATCTTGTATCTTAATTCGACCGAAACACAAAATGGTGGACTCCCGGAACGCTTAAGGTTCGCGAACCGGGGCGCTCAACGGTTCGCGTACCGGGTCGCTCTCTGGGAAGCGCACCATCAAAAAAGGTGGGAAAGTAGTTCACAGAAAAGCCACTGGAGACAATTTCACCAAATATAGATTAGCTCATACTACATACCAATCCCTACCATTTTCACAAATTTGATTGGAATTCCATTTAGTCATTTAGCCTGTAGACCTCTCTAAATACCCTGAGGTAAATTACTTCACAAAACACATCTGAAGTGTTGGAATTGACAACCAATGAAAATGTTACTTTCATTTTCTATTTTTTTTACCTGACATTTCATTGGTTATATACCTGAATATATATAAAGGAAGAGAAGAAAACACAGCCATTTTGACTACTACTTCTTGCTGTACATTTCAATAGTATTTTCACTAATTCCTTCAACTTCTTTCTAAAGGTAAGTTTTTATTTTTAAAACTGAAGTATATTGTGCACTATAAGTTAATATGGTAAACTTTTTCTGATAGATATATACTATCCCTCTGTAGTAGTTATAGATTTAGAGAGACTTCTCTGTTATAGTTATGGATGGAGTTAGGCTTCTCTTGTATAATTATGAATTTACTTACGTTAAATCACATACACTTTTTTATATTCCTACTTCCACTCTGATACTATACACTGCCCAAAGATAAATTCACTGATAAAAAATGCCTATCTAAAATTATTCCCAACATTGCCCTATCTCTACTAATATATATTTTTTTAATCCAAATTTCAGGCAAAATGGAAGGCGAAAACCAAGTTTCTTTTGAAATGGACCTGCAAGAGAGCAGCCAAGAATTGATTGATACAATTGATCAAATTGACATTGAATTTTTCGATGAAACTTGGGACAATGAACTACTGCAATGTGTACAAGCAGTAGATAACCTCCTTGCAAATGAGGACATTTTACACCCTCAGAGACTACAATGTATATTCCATGATAATTATGAAATTTCTGACAATGAAATGTTAGAAAGTTTAATAAATTATGAAACACAATCACATTAAAAAAAATGCTTAAAAAATAAAGAAAATAAAAAATAATCAACAAAAACAACAATCAATTAACATACAGCATTTGAAAAGTCTATCATTCATTTTTCATTGCAGTACGCTGCCCAGAACGCTTCCCGGTTCGCGGACCGGGCGCTCCCCACGCAAAAAAAACAAAAACATTTTTTTGTTTTTTTTGCCCCGCGGGGCCCTTTTAAAACCTCCACATTAAACCTAGGGGGTCAGGGAGGATCTAGTATGCCCCCTTATGGTCATTTTCGCCTTTGTTTTGGCCTCCTCTTGTCTCTCAATCCTACCGAGAGACAAGATGGCGGCCGCTCCGGACTGTTTAGAATGTTGACAGACACCGGAGAGCCAATCAGCTTAGCTACGCGAAGTTCCGGTACGCTTAAGGTCCGCGGACCGGAGCGCTGCCCGGAGCGCGCTTACAGATATATATCTTTTTTTAAACGTTAATTTCTCAAAATCCACTGGAGCACATATATTGAGACCTAGAAAAGGCACATCGGGCTACCAGTCCCTACAATTTTGCCAAGTTTCATGGAAATCCATTCAGCCGTTCGGGCTAAAAGTGAGGCCAACCGCCCTATTGAAAACTCAATGTTAAAAACACGTTTTGGGACCCCCCTTTTTTCTCGGCCCCCCCTGGACGAACACCCCCCAAATTTTCAGGGGCTGCTCAGAAACAAAATGTTCCATTTTCCAGAAAATTTCATCCAATTCCGTCCACAAACGCCAAAGTTATTAGACATAGAATTTTCAAAAATCCCATAGGGAAAAAATCCTAACTATATATACCTACTGGCGACCGCCAGTAGGTGATACAATTGATCAAATTGACATTGAATTTTTCGATGAAACTTGGGACAATGAACTACTGCAATGTGTACAAGCAGTAGATAACCTCCTTGCAAATGAGGACATTTTACACCCTCAGAGACTACAATGTATATTCCATGATAATTATGAAATTTCTGACAATGAAATGTTAGAAAGTTTAATAAATTATGAAACACAATCACATTAAAAAAAATGCTTAAAAAATAAAGAAAATAAAAAATAATCAACAAAAACAACAATCAATTAACATACAGCATTTGAAAAGTCTATCATTCATTTTTCATTGCAGTACGCTGCCCAGAACGCTTCCCGGTTCGCGGACCGGGCGCTCCCCACACAAAAAAAACAAAATTTTTTTTTTGTTTTTTTTGCCCCGCGGGGCCCTTTTAAAACCTCCACATTAAACCTAGGGGGTCAGGGAGGATCTAGTATGCCCCCTTATGGTAATTTTCGCCTTTGTTTTGGCCTCCTCTTGTCTCTCAATCCTACCGAGAGACAAGATGGCGGCCGCTCCGGACTGTTTAGAATGTTGACAGACACCGGAGAGCCAATCAGCTTAGCTACGCGAAGTTCCGGTACGCTTAAGGTCCGCGGACCGGAGCGCTGCCCGGAGCGCGCTTACAGATATATATCTTTTTTTAAACGTTAATTTCTCAAAATCCACTGGAGCACATATATTGAGACCTAGAAAAGGCACATCGGGCTACCAGTCCCTACAATTTTGCCAAGTTTCATGGAAATCCATTCAGCCGTTCGGGCTAAAAGTGAGGCCAACCGCCCTATTGAAAACTCAATGTTAAAAACACGTTTTGGGACCCCCCTTTTTTCTCGGCCCCCCCTGGACGAACACCCCCCAAATTTTCAGGGGCTGCTCAGAAACAAAATGTTCCATTTTCCAGAAAATTTCATCCAATTCCGTCCACAAACGCCAAAGTTATTAGACATAGAATTTTCAAAAATCCCATAGGGAAAAAATCCTAACTATATATACCTACTGGCGACCGCCAGTAGGTGATACAATTGATCAAATTGACATTGAATTTTTCGATGAAACTTGGGACAATGAACTACTGCAATGTGTACAAGCAGTAGATAACCTCCTTGCAAATGAGGACATTTTACACCCTCAGAGACTACAATGTATATTCCATGATAATTATGAAATTTCTGACAATGAAATGTTAGAAAGTGTAATAAATTATGAAACACAATCACATTAAAAAAAATGCTTAAAAAATAAAGAAAATAAAAAATAATCAACAAAAACAACAATCAATTAACATACAGCATTTGAAAAGTCTATCATTCATTTTTCATTGCAGTACGCTGCCCAGAACGCTTCCCGGTTCGCGGACCGGGCGCTCCCCACACAAAAAAAACAAAATTTTTTTTTTGTTTTTTTTGCCCCGCGGGGCCCTTTTAAAACCTCCACATTAAACCTAGGGGGTCAGGGAGGATCTAGTATGCCCCCTTATGGTAATTTTCGCCTTTGTTTTGGCCTCCTCTTGTCTCTCAATCCTACCGAGAGACAAGATGGCGGCCGCTCCGGACTGTTTAAAATGTTGACAGACACCGGAGAGCCAATCAGCTTAGCTACGCGAAGTTCCGGTACGCTTAAGGTCCGCGGACCGGAGCGCTGCCCGGAGCGCGCTTACAGATATATATCTTTTTTTAAACGTTAATTTCTCAAAATCCACTGGAGCACATATATTGAGACCTAGAAAAGGCACATCGGGCTACCAGTCCCTACAATTTTGCCAAGTTTCATGGAAATCCATTCAGCCGTTCGGGCTAAAAGTGAGGCCAACCGCCCTATGGAAAACTCAATGTTAAAAACACGTTTTGGGACCCCCCTTTTTTCTCGGCCCCCCCTGGACGAACACCCCCCAAATTTTCAGGGGCTGCTCAGAAACAAAATGTTCCATTTTCCAGAAAATTTCATCCAATTCCGTCCACAAACGCCAAAGTTATTAGACATAGAATTTTCAAAAATCCCATAGGGAAAAAATCCTAACTATATATACCTACTGGCGACCGCCAGTAGGTAATGTATATATATATATATATATATATATATATATATATATATATATATATAAACTGAAAAAACATACGTTTCAGGAGTTATATAGTTAGGAATTAGCATTTACAAAACCTTTGAAATTCACTCAAAAAACTATAAGTTTTAGTGGTGTTATAGTTAGCTGGACATTTTACTCATACAAAACCATTGAAATTGCTCCTATATAGTTAGTTGTACTAAGTATATATCGCGCACCCGCAATCCACTGCTGATGATGTCACTTATTACATCATTCATGACATGGTCAGTGACATCACTGATGACATCTCAAATGACATCACTGATGACATCACTGATGACATCATCCAGTGAATGTGGTTTGCTTTGTTATTTAAATATGCATTATATATATAGCAATTTGCATTGAAGAATGAGTGGATATATAAATAAATATGTGGATGGAGGATTTAGTAGCAGTGTAATTGACTGTTTACTTGACCAATTTATAATGTCTCACTAAATATAGTGGACAGTGACTAAACTGTGTGAATATCTGTATCACTTTGTCAGTTGTTGTGTAAACTGATTCTACAGTTGGTTACTAGCTATGTGAAAGTCTATATTAGTTATTGATTAGTTAACTGAGTATTTGTATGGGAGTGTGAAAGTGTGTGTGGTTCGGTGGAGGGTGTGTGACTGTCCAAAGATGTGTGAATAGTTTATTCAGTAGATATATGAAGTTAAAACTACATGTTCTAACAGTTTGGGTGAGGGAATCTCTTTATGGGTGTGGTGATGAGCAAATATATTTCTCAAAGGTACAGGTCCAACAAACTAGAAAAATAAAAGGCAGTGTATGTGTCAGTTGTTGTATATAAATAAGTATATATAAGACACAATGATTGTGTGAGTGACTGTATGGATAACTGTATACTTGTTATAATGATTTTATAATTCACTAAGTATGACTTACTATCTAAATGAATAGAAGAAGTGGTGTTTGTATAAGTGTTTTGCTAAGTAAATATGTAAGTATGATCCATTGTTTGCATAAGTGAGTAGGATGACTTCATATGTGAATAGGATGCGTGCTGTTGTTTAATGTCGATATAGATGTATAAGTATTTTTGATAGTGTTCTATTGTTCATTGACAGCATGTATGAGTGAATCCATAGGTAAGGGATTAGATGTGTGTATACATGTATGAATCACTGAGTGGATTTTTAGATACTTGTATTGCTGTGACAATGGATTAAAATATGATACTCTCTATTTTACAAAGAGTGATGAAAAATTGTAATAGTGTATGAAAAGGTGTATGTGATTGTCACGTGGATGATGTCATCAGTGATGTCATCAGTGATGTCATTTGAGATGTCATCAGTGATGTCACTGACCATGTCATGAATGATGTAATATGTGACATCATCAGCAGTGGATTGCGGGTGCGCGATATATACTTAGTACAACTAACTATATAGGAGCAATTTCAATGGTTTTGTATGAGTAAAATGTCCAGCTAACTATAACACCACTAAAACTTATAGTTTTTTGAGTGAATTTCAAAGGTTTTGTAAATGCTAATTCCTAACTATATAACTCCTGAAACCTATGGTTTTTTCAGTGAATTTCAAAGTTTTTTTAAAATGCTAATTCCTAACTATATAGGGCCTGAAACCTATGTTTTTTTCAGTGAATTTCAAAGGTTTTTTTAAATGCTAATTCCTAACTATATAAGGTCTGAAACCTATGTTTTTTTCAGTGAATTTCAAAGGTTTTTTAAATGCTAATTCCTAACTATATAAGGCCTGAAACCTATGGTTTTTTCAGTGAATTTCAAAGGTTTTTTAAATGCTAATTCTATTAGCGGATAACGTTTAAATATATTAATATCCTAGTGGGACCACCTGAGCAGCCCTAGGGGGTCAGGGTGTTCCTACCCTGCCCCCTTTTTGTGTTCTACACGTTTGTTTTTCTGCTTTCTTGTGCCTAATTCCTAACTATATAAGGCCTGAAACCTATGTTTTTTAAGTGAATTTGCAAGTTTTTTTAAATGCTAATTCCTAACTATATAAGGCCTGAAACCTATGGTTTTTTCATTGAATCTGCAAGGTTTTTTAAATGCTAATTCCTAACTATATAAGGCCTGAAACCTATGGTTTTTTCAGTGAATTTGCAAGGTTTTTTTAAATGCTAATTCCTAACTATATAAGGCCTGAAACCTATGTTTTTTTCAGTGAATTTCAAAGGTTTTTTAAATGCTAATTCCTAACTATATAAGGCCTGAAACCTATGGTTTTTTTCAGTGAATTTCAAAGGTTTTTTAAATGCTAATTCCTAACTATATAAGGCCTGAAACCTATGGTTTTTTCAGTGAATTTCAAAGGTTTTTTAAATGCTAATTCCTAACTATATAAGGCCTGAAACCTATGTTTTTTTCAGTGAATTTCAAAGTTTTTTTAATGCTAATTCCTAACTATATAAGACCTGAAAGCCACCAGGAATCTCCAGTATGCACCAGGGGACTGCATTGCAGAGAGGTGTAATTAAGCCACGGCCCTTTTTACACCTCTCTGCAACGCAGCCCCCGTGCATGTTTGAAGAGGGGGAACTCATTCCCCCTGCATACTGGGGGCCCCTGGGGGCCAACTAGCCCACCTGGAACCTCCAGTATGCGCCAGGGGGCTGCATTGCAGAGGTGTAATGAGGCTATGCCCCTTGTTACACCTCTCTGCAACGCAGCCGCCTGGCGCGTTTGCAAAGGGGGAACTAATTCCCCTTGCATAATGGGGGTCCCTGGGGGCCAACTAGCCCACCAGGAGCCTCCAGTATGCGCCAGATGGCTGCATTGCATAGAGGTGTAAT
This sequence comes from Lissotriton helveticus, assembly GCF_964261635.1. Lineage (NCBI taxonomy): Eukaryota > Metazoa > Chordata > Amphibia > Caudata > Salamandridae > Lissotriton > Lissotriton helveticus. The sequence continues at coordinate 876,035,090 of NC_136071.1, read as the reverse complement.
GAGGCCACACCCTTTTTTACACCTCTCTGCAACGCAGCCCCCGTGCATGTTTGAAGAGGGGGAACTAATTCCCCTTGCATACTGGGTGTCCCTGGCAGCCATCTGTGCCTTGTTCGAACCAAGGCACAAGAAAGTAGTGAAACAAAGGTGTGAAACTCGCAAAGGGGCCAGAGTAGAAACACCCTGACCCCCTAGGCCTGCTCAGGGGGTCCCACAATGACCCCCAAGGCAAAAAAAAATAATATTGTTTTTTTTAAAAAAGTTGCGGGGTACAAAAAAACAATAAAAAAATATAAAACAACAATAAGAATAAAAAAACAGTTCTTTTCAGAACTACCTCCAATTTATATAAAAATGCTACATTTTTAAAAAAACTCTGTCTTTCTTTTTTTCTCCAGGGTACGCGTACCGGTACGTGTACCGATACGTGTACCGGGGCGTGCACCCCCTCAAAAAAATAAAAAAAATAATGAGTGTGTGTGTGAGTGGTGTGTGTGTGGGGGGTGGGTGTGGGGTGTGTGTGTGGGGGGGTATGTGTGTGGGGTGTGTGTGTGTAGGATGTGTGGGTGTGTGTGTGGGGTGTGTGTGTGTGGGTGTGTGTGTGTGTGGGTGTGTGTGTGGGTGTGTGTGGGGGTGAGGAATGTGTGTGTGGGTGTGGGTGTGTGTGTGTGTGAGGTGTGTGTGTGCGGTGTGTGTGTGTGGGGGGGGGGTGTGTGTCAGAGGTGTGTGTGTGGGGGGGTGAGGTGTGTGTGGGGGATGTGTGGGGTGTGTCTGTGAGGTGTGTGTGTGTGTGTGGGGGGGAGTGAGGTGTGTGTGGGTGGGGGGGTGTGGGTTGTGTGGGTGTAGGTGGGGGTGTGGGGGTGTATGGTGTGTGTGTGGGTGTGTGGGGTGTTTGGTTGTGGGTGGAGGTGTGGGTGTATGAGGTATGGTGGGGGGGGTGTGGGGGGGGTGGGTGTGGGGTGTGTGTGTGTCGGGGTATGTGTGTGGGGCACCCCCTCAAAAAAAGAATAAAATGAGTGTGTATGTGTGGTGTGTGTGTGTGGGGGGGGGTGGGTGTGGGGTGTGTGTGTGGGGGGGTATGTGTGTGGGGTGTGTGTGTGTAGGATGTGTGGGTGTGTGTGTGGGGTGTGTTTGTGGGGGGGGGTGGGGGGGTGTGGGTGTGTGTGTGAGAGAAGTGTGTGTGTGTGTGTGTGAGGTGTGTGGGGTGTGTGTGTGTGTGTGTATGTGAGGTGTGTGTCAGAGGTGTGTGTGTGTGGGGAAGGGGTGAGGTGTGTGTGGGGGATGTGTGGGGTGTGTCTGTGAGGTGTGTGTGTGTGTGTGTCTGAGGGGGGATGAGGTGTATAGGTGTGTGTAGGTGTGTGGGGTATGTGGGTGTGGGTGGGGATGTGGATGTGTAAGGTGTGTGTGTGGGTGTGGTGTGTGGGGTGATTGGGTGTAGGTGGGGGTGTGGGTGTGTGAGGTGTGTGTGGGGTGTGTGTGGGGGGTATGTGTGTAGGATGTGTGTGTATGTGTGGGATGAGTGGGTGTGTCTGTGAGGTGTGCATGTGTGTGTGTGGGGGGGTGTGTGTGTGGGATGTGTGAGGTGTGTCTGTGAGTATCTGTGTGTGCGTGTGTGTGTGTTGGGGAGTGAGGTGTGTGTGTGAGTGAGTGTGTGTGGGATATGTGGGTGTGGGTGTGGATGTGTAAGGTGTCGGTGTGGGGGTGTGGGGTGTTTGGGTGTGGGTGGAGGTGTGCGTGTGTGAGGTGTGTGTGGGGAGTGTGTGGGTGTGGAGGTGTGGGGTTGTGTGCGTGTGGGTGTGTGTGGGACGTACTTGTAGGTACCTAAAACAGCCACATAACCAAAAGCTCTTTTCAGAGCTACCCTACCTGTAATCACTCAAAATGATTATTTTATTATTTATTATTATGATTATATAATTTTTTTCACTATTTTTCCCCATGGTACGCTCCCCGGTACGCTCGCCGGTGCGCATACCGGGCGCTCCCCCCCGCGAAAAACGAAAAAAATAATAATTTTTTTTTGCCCCGCAGGACCCTTTAATGGCCCCCACATCAAACCTAGGGGGTCAGGGGGGGTCTACCCTGCCCCCTTTTGGTCATTTCCCCCTTTGATTTTTGCCACCTCTTGTGTCTCAATCCTACCGAGACACAAGATGGCGGCCGCTGCGGACTGTTTCGAATGTTTACAGACAACCGAGAACCAATCAGCTTCCCGTGCGCAAGTCGCGTGGCGCGCCCGGAGCGCTCCCCGGTGCGCGTACCGGGGCGCGGCCATAGATATATAATTTTTTTTTTACCTAAATTACTCAAAATCCTCGGGAGCACATATCTTGAGACATAGCAAAGGCACATCGGGCTACCAGTCCCTACAATTTTGCCAAGTTTGGTGAAAATCCATTCAGCCGTTCGAGCTAAAAGTGCGACAGACCGCCCTATGGAAATTAACATGGGGAAAACACGTTTTGGGACCCCCCTTTTATCTCGGCCCCCGCTTGACGAATCCCCCCCCAAACTTTCAGGGAAGGACCGGAGCGCCGCGAGGCAAAGTTGCTGAAAAATTCAGGCAGATTCCTCAACCGGCGCCAAAGTTATTCCCAATAGAATGTTGCGATTTCCCTATGGAAATCAATCCTAACTATCTATACCTACTGGCGACCGGTAGGTAATATATATATATATATATATATATATATATATATATATCAATGCTCCAAGGTGTCCACCTTTGAGTAGCACGCGAACAGCAGCTTGGTTTTTATACGCGGCCGTCCAGCCGCGGAGTATGCACCACCCCGGCACCCTGGGGGTCACTAAAGTGAAGCAGCAGTCGTACTTGGAATCGAGGACGGGCCCACTTGTGGAGTCCATACAGGACTTGATTGTGTGCTTCCCGGACCACACTTCCCAGAATGCACAGTCTCATTTGAGCCTCCCATCGGTGGGTGTGTTATATATAAAATGGGGAAGTGGGTTGGCGGTTGCGCACACCGCTTCCGTTAAAGCCCCTGAAGAGAAGCAAATGGAGCTTCGAAACGCGTTGGGCAGATCCCGTACGGAGCGGCGTCTACGAGTGGATCCCCGTCCTCACCTATACATAAACCAAGCTGCTGTTCGCGTGCTACTCAAAGGTGGACACCTTCGAGCATTGATATATATATATATATATATTCACTGAAAAAACCATAGGTTATAAACCATATATAGTTAGGAATTAGCATTTACAAAACCTTGAAAATTCACTGAAAAAACCATAGGTTATACACCATATATAGTTAGGAATTAGCATTTTTAAAACCTTATTTTACTCACACAAAACCATTGAAATTCCATATATAGTTAGTTGCACTAACTATATATCGCGCACCCGCAATCCACTGCTGATGATGTCACATATTACATCATTCATGACATGGTCAGTGACATCACTGATGACATCACTGATGACATCTCAAATGACATCACTGATGACATCACTGATGACATCTCATTTGACATCAATGACCACATCACTGATGATATCATTCATGTGACAATACAATGCATCTCCTCACATTTTAATATAACCTCTGTTTCACCCAGTGTTAAATACAGAGTATAATTTTTGAAACCATTGACACACCAATACTAGTTACTACATATGTACTCACTGATTCCTACGTCTACACACACATTCACTCATTCACCCATACAATCATTCATACATACAATCACTCATCTTTACAACACTATCATATGCACTCATACACCTATACAGACACTCACACTCTGCCACTCATCCATGGAGTTACTCACACACCTAGTCAGTCCTGTAAAGAATCAATCACACTTCCATTTTCTTGTCTATACAGTTAAACATAGAGCACCTTACATTTTCAAACATATACTAACACATACTTACCTTGTTATACAATCATTGATATAAGTACACATTGATCTGCACAGAGTCACACACCTCCCAGCCAGCCACACACACACTCAGTCTCCCATACAAATACTTGGACAATCAATCAATAACCCATATAGTTACTCATATAGCTACTGATCAACACATGCAGCAGTTTACAGAACAACAGACATAATGATGCACAAATTAAGACAGTTTAGTCACTAACCCATGCACTCAGTGAGACATATTTAATCACTCACTCATACAGTCAGTCATGCACCTACTAAATCCTTCGTCCAGACACTTATACATCCACTCATTCTTCAATATGTAAGACATATTTAAACTTTACAGAAACATAAAATCACTGGATGTTGTTATCAGTGATGTCATCAGTGATGTCATTTGAGATGTCATCAGTGATGTCATCAGTGATGTCACTGACCATGTCATGAATGATGTAATATGTGACATCATCAGCAGTGGATTGCGGGTGCGCGATATATAGTTAGTGCAACTAACTATATATGGAATTTCAATGGTTTTGTGTGAGTAAAATAAGGTTTTAAAAATGCTAATTCCTAACTATATATGGTGTATAACCTATGGTTTTTTCAGTGAATTTTCAAGGTTTTGTAAATGCTAATTCCTAACTATATATGGTTTATAACCTATGGTTTTTTCAGTGAATTTCAATGGTTTTTTAATAGCAAATATCTATAGCTGTAAAATGTATTCTTATTTAAATCCAAAAATATATTTTATATGTTTATTAATAATTTTTTTTAAATATTTTTTTTGTTTCGCTCCCGGTCCGCGCACCGGGAAGCTTCCCGTTAGCTCAATTTGATGCCGCGACCCGGTCCGCGAACCGGTAAAAAATCAACATAGTGACGTTATCGCGTTGCCGCGTAATGCGTCTTATGACGTACTGCGTTAGCGCACCCGGAAGTGCCCCGGGGCGCGGACCGAGGCGCGAAACGCAGCTCCCCGGAAGCGATCCGCGGCGCGAAAACGCGACGTATCGCGTTGCCGCGTAATGCGTCTTGTGACGTACCGCGTTAGCGCACCCGGAAGTGTCCCGGGGCGCGGACCGGGGCGCGAAGCTTAGCGACCCGGAAGCTAACCGGGGCGCGTTCCGCAGCGCGTAACATGAGCGTGAGAGGTTATGTGACTTGTTAATAAAACTTTTCATTGGTTCATTTCACTTTTGGTTTCATAATGATGTAAGGCTAGGTCAGGTGACCTAAAAATAACACTTTTCATTGGTTGAGAAGAATTGGTTTTCCCAAATGATGAAAACCCCTCCTTCTTTCCTCACTCTGACTTTCATCATTGTGAGAGGAAGACCTATTTTGCTTGTTGGAAAATGGCTTCATTGGTAGCTTCAGCTGGTGGACCCCCACCACCACCTCCACCTCCTCATGGGAAGAGAGGACCACCTCCCCAGGTCATTACCAACACTGAGGAGGAAGATGAAGAAATGGATGAGGAGGGAGAAGAACCACAGTTCTTAGAAGAGGTGCCCCGGGTTTCCAGAAAGAAAGCCAGTTTCATCTGGCAGTTTTATTCGATCCCTCGTGGCCAAAAAAAAGTCAATGCGAGGTATGTCACCTGCCTCATATGCAAAGAACAATTGTCCAGAGGGACGGACAAAAAATATAGCTATGGAAATCACACAATGCACAGGCACATGACAAGGAAGCATCCACTAAATTACAGCCGGGCGGAAATAAGGGATATGCAGGACAATCCAAGACCAACTCCTGTGGCCAGACCAACAATACCGATTTCTCTAACACCAGAAGAGGCACGGGAAACTGTGCCAAATATTCAAGAAAATTTTGGGCACATGATTCACTTATGTATGCACTGTCGTGCATTATTAGCTTGTGGCAACATGAGCATCAATGCACTCAACCTGGCGTATGAACACCATGATTGCCCTAACCGCCCCCAGTAATTTTTTTTTGCTCCTGTTGAGCCCTTTTCAACGCCTGTTTTTTGTTGTTTCCCCCCCCCAAAAAAAACCAAAAAAAGTATAAAATCGTTCAAAAAATACAAAAAAAACAAAAAAAACAAAACAACAAAAATATATATAAAACAACAAAAATATAAAAAAAAAAGTTCTTTTCAGAACTACCTTCCCTTTCAAAAAAAATTGCTAGAATGTTTAGCACTCTGGCAAGCTCTATTTCTTTTGGTTCGCTCCCGGGTTAGCTTCCCGGTACGCGGACCGGGAGCTAACCAAAAAAATAAAAAAGTGTAAGTATAAGGAAAGTAAACAGAGAGTGATGTTAAAAGAAAGACAGCTATAGGGAGTAAAGAAGAGATACTGTTTAATAGATCTATTTACCGAAGAAAAGACAGAAGAGGGTATAATTGTGAAAAACAAAATAGATAACGAAGTGAAAGAAAAAAAAAGAGAGTATAACATTAACAAAGAAGAGTTTCTTGGAGAATGTGAGTGAATGTTCAAAATAAGATTAAAACATGAGGAATAACAGAGAGAAAAAATAGAAAACAGAAAACAAAAAATAACAGAAAAAGATTAATTGAAACAGCAAAGAAATGTAAGTAACATAGAGCCATATCATCAACATAGGCAATAAAAGTTTTGCAGCTTTTATTGGCAGAAATGTGTCGCTAAAGCTGCTTTTGTGGCAGAAAACTGCCGCTAAAACCACTTTTGCACCAGTTTTCTGCCAATAAAAAGAGCAATAATTTTATTGGCTGTGTTCATAATATTCCCCTTAGTGTGCTTCAACTACACAGAGAAAGCATTATGAACAAGTAGTGATAGAGTGATCAGTCAAAGACACTAAGAGTAATAGAGACGGAGTGAGTGAACAAGAGTGAGGAACTATGAGAAGAGAGGGACTGAGAAAAAGAGTGGAAGGAGTTGAGTAGGTAGGTAATAGAGAAAGGAATGAGGGAAGTAGCAAAGGCAGGAAACTGAGGGTTAAAGAAATGAAGCAGTGGAACTAATAGTAGTTAAATGTGATAGAAATGTAACGAAAAGAGTACAAAATATTTACCTTATAATTGTCGTTAAATTACTCACTTTTTGTTTTTATACTTTCAATCTGTGAAAGAGAGAACAAACATTTGAAAAATATTAAAACATGTATTTAAAAATTAGAAAAGACAAGGGAAAAGATTGAAGGACAAACAGTTTTTCAACAACTTTGACACTTACAGAAGCTTCTGCTTCTCCAGGCCCCCTACACAGTCCTAAAGATATACATTTTAAACTAACAGTATCTTGATGCAGATGAAGTGAGGCCTATCTTAAAACATGGTGCATCTTTTGCATTGCTGTTGTTTCAGAAAAGTGTCGCAAGACACTAAAATTTTAAATAATTGCTTCAGGATGCCAATAAGATGTCTACTATCCAGAGGTTTGTTTGAGGTGAGGCCTACTCAGGGTTGCAGATGAGATTTACACTTGTTGAAGAGTACAGAGGAGATAATACATGTGAAGGTCTACCAATGAAGTGAGTCATGTCCACTGCACTCTTCAACAAAGTCCAAACCTCCTATGTTTCCCTGGACAGACCTAAACTTGATCTGCACAATGTGATTCGTAATGATAGGAAACACAGGTGATGTAATTGAAATACGTGCAATTTATTTTGCTCATTTCACAATCACATCACTTGTGTTTCCTTTGCTTAGGTATCTCATTGTGCAGATGTAGTCTAGCATATGAAAGAATACGCAGAAGTGCAGCACTGCATGCAACAACTTTGACACTTACAGAAGCCTCACCTTCTCCATGCCTCCTACACAGTTCTACATATACATCATAAATGCAAACAGTACAGAATTAATTATACATGTTAAATGGTTTATTTTTGCTGTTCTCAGAATGTATCAAAATTCACTAAAAACAGTGACTTGAAGGTATTCATCATATAACAGCGGGGAAAAAAAAACACAATCAAAATGATTGTGTTTAAAAAACCCATACAACATAAGAAATCAAAATTCAGAACTCCTTAAAGTTAACTTACTTTCCATGACGTCCAAGGATGTCCTGTGAACAGCTTACACTCTTTTGTGCTGTTATTACTTTCAGCCCGCCACTTTCGGAAAGAAAATCTCCATCATTTTTAAAAACACGTTACATGCAATAAATGACTTCTTGCTCTCTACCACAAGTTTCCACAAGGCCAGATCTGGTCAGAGCCATTTATAACTCTTGGATTTCTTGTAAGCCAATCCCGTCATTTGGCATTTCCGCAACTTTCAGAATTAAAATGTTGAAGATCATTTTCACAATCCTGGAATAGTAATATCTTCCCCTTCTTGCTCAGTCATGTTCTACATTTCCTATGACACTGATACTGCTTACTATGAAGCAGACTTACACTACCTCTATGACTACTACAATTATTTAATTCTCTACATCACTTTTAATCACAAAGCAATGTAAAACAGTAGACAGCGTTGCAGACTTACATTCCCTCTACTCCATGTTTTGATTGGCTGCTTCAATTAGCTTATAAAAAGAAACAGTTTTTCTGAACTCATTCAAAGTGCACGTATTTCTCCATGACGTCCAGTCCTATGGTTAGAAGTTATGTCTCTGAACTACACTTATCCTCAAGGCCAAATTGTGTAGGAGCCATTAGAACTTCTTGAAATTCCACAGAGCACATCCCGAGATTATTTCCCTAAAATTTTGGTTTTAAAAACACCAGGTAAGAGTTTTTAAGGTCATACGGCTATTTTTTTTTAAAAATTAAAACAGAATCATTGCAGAATGACCAGCCATTTCTAGACTTTAAATAAGCTGTGTAATGTCCTGATGTTATTGAAGGGCCGTCATGATATATAATTGCTGCAGTTACAAAAGTCCTTCCTGATATTGACAACTGCGAAGCTACAAAATTTTTAATTAAAGTTGTCAATTTTGTTCCATCAGGCCTACATCGTTGGAACATTAAAATGACATACTGGCCATATGTTCGTATAAATAATGTGGACATCATTTCAGATTTACATTGGCTACACTCCATGTTGTGATCAGCTGCTTTTACTAGCTTATTAAAGGAGACTGATTTACTGTCTGGCAAAGTTAAATATATAAATCTTTCTGAGTCTACACTAGTAGTACTTGATACCATACAGTTCTCGCAGTCATGCTGCCATTGATAAGAAAGCCCAAACAGCTGATCTACATCTACACCTTCAGCATGTAATACATCAAGCATATACATTAAAAACTCCTGACAATCTTGCTGAATATTTTGAGAGAATTGTGTTTGGCCTGAACATCTGTCTAACAGATTTCGAATTTCAGACACACTTTCTATGTTTCTTCTATCAGTGCTACATTTCTCTAACACAGAATTTAACAAACTGCAAAATCTTTGATCAGAATTGACCACAATCTCTTCTTTTACATTTTCTAGAGAAAACAAAACATTAACCACTACATTAGCATAGCAGTTGACACCAGAACTGTTTTCAAATTGAAAACCAACAACATCTTCAACAGAATCCTTTTTGTTTCTGCTTGTAATTTTAGGTTCATCGACTTTTCGTCTTTTTGCTACAACCTCCCCAGTATTGGTCACATTTCTTCGTTTCCGGCCTACCACACGTTTCTCAAACAAAGGATACTGAGGCAAATGTGACGCATACTCTCTTCTTAACCTATTGTATTCCTTAACACAATCTAGATCCGCACAAATGTTTGTGACATCACACTCAATCAAGTACAATCCCGATAAAGTTCTAACTCGTGACAATGCCACATATGCCATACCCTCCTTGAACACAGAACTGCCAATATTCACCAATGCACTGTCTACACTTAAACCTTGCGATTTATGGATTGTCACCGCATATGCCAAGCAAACAGGAAACTGCTTACGGCGAACATATAAGTCTTTTACAAGCAAAAATCTAGCAGAACAACGAGCAATTAGCTGTACTTCCTCAATGCCATCAAATTTAATTTTTAAAAATTCAATTCCATCTCTATTTCTGTATTTTACAAAATCAACAACATTACCCATTGATCCATTTACCAGACCTCTTTCAACATGTAAATTCCTTCTTAAAATTATACGGCAGTTCAAGCACACATTCAGAGTCTTTTCAAAACCTGCAGTTTTAGATATACTCTTCTCTAATGAATCCAATTTTGTTTTCAGATTCTCAGACAAAATAATTGTTGATCCCATATGCTCTACTCTGTCAATAGCTTCCAGTTTCACAATCTCTTGCTTTTCTAAATGCAACATTTTGTTGTTGAATTTGGCACATTCTGCAAGAGTTGGCATCAAACATATTCCAGATTTCTTATCAGTAATTTTCTGAAAAATATTCTCAGGCACAACATCTTGTTCTGGATATAAATTTGACAGTAATCGTGCATGTAAAGCTTCTTTCCCATGCTCGGTCACTTTTCCAATTCTAACATCTTGTAGAATAGTCTTGTAAACTTCATCCTTCGCCTGACGCATATTTTCATGCAGTTCAGCATAATTGAAGTTTAACCATATGTTGACGTTGCCAATGCTGCCTAGGCACTTCCTGGTATCTTCATGCGTGAGCATTTTGAACACAGGTTGCCCTTTCACTGGTGTCAGCTGCAGAAGATCTCCGAAAACAATGATGTGTTTGCCACCAAATAACACATCATACTCTGTTTTGAGAACTTCTTGCATTCTCAAATGCACAAAGGCAAGCATGACATTGGAAACCATGCTTACTTCGTCAATGATAAGAAGTTTCATTTTCCTCAAGATTCTTGAAACTTCAAAACAAGCATCTCCAGATAGCTTGTGATATTGTAATTTGTTGTCATGCTCCACTGGCAGCATCAGTAAACGATGTAAAGTAATCCCTTTAATGTTATGTGCTGCCAGTCCAGTTGGAGCGGTGACAACACAAGACAGCGATGACTCTGTCCTTTCCTGCAAATAGCATGAAATTGCTTTAATGAGGAAACTTTTTCCAGTTCCCGCTTCTCCACTCACGTACAGTCGGACAGGCTTCAACGATGTACATGAGCACTCTTTCTTGTCATGACTTAATCCATGATCAATTTGCATGGTAACTTCGTCATATATTTTCCTCTGCTCAACGTTGAGTTGTCTTTACAACTCTTCTAAGTTAACCGCATCCTCCTGAGCATGTGCCATGGCTCTTTCCACTTCATTCATGGCAGTGGCAGCTTCATTTTCAATAACAGGTCCTCCTAGTGGATCCTGACTCAATGAAGCAGAACTCTGACTGTCCTGAGAACTGTCTCTGGCAATCTCGGCTGCAATCGTTGCTTCCTGCTCAATTTCCGCATTCAACATTTCTACATATTTGGGAAAAGCAGGACATTCTATGGTCTCCTTGGCGGCATTGAAAGAGTCTTCGTAACAGAGGAAATCTCCAAGCAGTTCCTCTTCTGCACGCCGAGGCTTGAAAAGTTGCAAAAGTGCTAAATAGAAAAACTCCTTTTTTTCAGGAGATTCGCCACTCAATTTTCGATGGTTTACCAAGTGGCATTTTCTTTGCTTGACCAGACATCCCTCACTTCCTATTACAGCATACACTCCTTTCTCAGTATCTTCTTTGATGTTCCTCTTGAATATGTAATTTTGAAGAACCTCATACAGACAAACATTGTCGAGGTGACTGCTTCTATTTGGATAATATGTATCCAACATGTTGGTCTTCAAAATGTCGGTACTGTTTGGCTCCTTTTCCGCCAAATACTCAATTTCCCGCACAGGTTTCAGAACTCGATTATGCGTTGCAGCAAGACCAAGACTCGCCCAAACGATACTCCTGGACTTGGCATAGAGACTTGCTGAAGACAACCGGTCAGAACATTCGTACGCTCCGATTTCTCGATGCGACAACATCTTCAGACTGAAACTGTACAACTTCTTGCTGAGGCTCTTTTCATGGGAAATGTCCTCCCACATATCCTTCAATTCTGTCTTCTCTTTTTTGGTGATGTAAGACGTCACATACCGAGCCACAGCCATACAATTATCAGCCACAAACTGTATATCCATGTTAGCATTCCACATGGACAAAATCACCGGGTTGTAGTCGTTGATGTACTTGGACTCTTCGTTCCTCTTCAAATTGTATGTGTTTTAGGTGATTTCTTCATGACATTATGTCGCAGCGAAGACATCAAACTGTTTACTCTTCCTTTAGAAATCACCGGTCGTGGAAAACCGAAACGACATTTGGTGTAGAACTTGTCCTTGTTTCGGAATTTACGACGGCAGTACTTTCCACATCGATGGCTTTGGAAACGCAGAACTTTTTCTCTTAGGCTTTTCTTCTCCTTTGCGTTTGGAACAGCACACGTAGAATACTGTTGGATGAAACTCATCACTGAGTCTTCTGGATCCGTTCCAAATTTAGGTGCATCCTTGATCCACAGCAACATATGTATATGAGGAGCACCTCTTGCTTGGTACTCCTTTCTCCAGAAGAAATCCAACACCTCTCCAAGAGGTGGATTCTTCTTATTCATGATGAAAGACATCATAGCTTCAAATCTATGATTGAAGTACCTACATACATTGACTGGATCCAAAGAGCACAGTTCTCCGGGTGTCTTGAATTCGATGTTATCTACGTTAGCATTTGCCTCTCGTAGAAATTCAAGTAAGTCTTCCCAGCCATACTCGGCACAGCTCAGAGTGAGGAACCATGTGGGAGTACCTAAGTTCCTCAGCATACATTTTAAATCACCATGACGACGGTACCAGTACTCATTAGTACCACGCTGACACGCCATGAGATTAATCAGGTGAGAATCCAAAATACTGTCTTGGACATTGACTTTATCCATAAAGTCACTTGCCGAGATGTTTTGCATGTGTATACCACTTTTCAAGATGTGGTTCACTGCATATGACAGTCCAGACAGATCGCTTTCAAACAGGAGATGAAACAAATAAGGAATGCATTGTCGAAACCTAGCATCTCCTGCATACAATCGCAAAGTCCGGTATTCAGAAGCAGGAATTTGATGAGGTCGCTCATCATATCTTCCTCCCTGACCTGTTGGAAAAAGCTGTGGGAAACACCGAGCTTCCAAACTTTCCTCCCAAACACTAATGGGACTCCCTTTGGCTTGTTTCATTTGAAACAACTCAATAGCATTCCCCATGACTTCCTTGGAATGCAAAGGATGAACACTATAATGTTCATATATTTCTTCACTAGTAGAGGGTTCTACTTTCTCAATTTGACCAGCACACAAATCGCTATCCTCTTCCTCACTTACTTCCTCTTCTGCAACATATACATTCTTATAGTATTTATTATTTTTTTTCAAATACAATGTTGCCTTTTTAACTTTCCTAACATCTACTAAATCTTGCCATATTTTCTTATTCTTTGTCGGAACCCCATTAACTAAGATAACCAGAGGTTCCTCTTCCACTTTTTCTACTCCAATTGTGTTAATGTTTTTCTTCAAATCTAGAGGCAAATAAACAACTCTTCCCTTTAATCCTCTCTGTAAATCTGATGGAGGCAATTTCCCTGTCTTTGGCTCCATTCTTACAATAGCCTGAAAGGGATGGATACTTTGAATCAAAATAGATTCATAAGTATTTAAATCCTTCAATTCAGAAGGAATCTCAACCAATTCCAGATTATTATGAACTGCTCTAGCAGGCATCTGGTTTTGATTTAATTTGCAACAACAATAAGTACACACACGTTGATCCAATCCCAAATCAAAACAATTTTCTACCATCAAGTATGTTGCAAAATCCTTCCATTCACTATTATTTTCCCTTTCACTTTTTGCATATAAATCCACTAACTTAGTCTGATTCTTATAATAAGTGCGTCGACAACACACACAAGTGAAATTTGGCCTCTCACTTGATTTCACCTCAAACGTGGCAATTTCCCTCTGGAAATTATCTGTACTGGAAACCTGTACACTATCTTCCACATTACCCTCTTCTTCTTGGTCAATTTCAACATTCTCCTCTTTACTTCCAAAGTAACAAAACTCAATTTCTTCACAAATATTCTTCACATCTACTTCAGAACCATGCCAAAGAGCAGCGCATAATTGTTTAAGCATAATTGCTGGACTCTTAGCATAATACAACATTCTAACTAATTTCCTCACTTTATTATGATGCACTGCTAGCATCCTGAAATGATGAAAAACACTCTGGCATACTCTCCTGGAAAGACAAGCCAGTGAATGACCATGCAAACCTGTCACTTCTCTCACTCTGCAAGGATCTAATTCTTGCAACAACCTTATTTTCTGCTTCAAACTTTTCTTATTAAATGACCGTACAAAATCACAAAGCAAATTGATGGAATCCTGTCGCACACTACAAATACTACTACACTTCCAGGTGTAGACAGGACCCTTAGCACGTCTTCCTAAAACCTCATTACCTAACACCTCTTCTGTCTCTGTTGTCACAAGTTTTTCTTTTTCAACTGGACAACCATCTTTCACTTCATAAGCACGACCACTGGTGTCAACTGCATGCACCAAATCATTATCCTGGAAATAACTCTCCTCATTAAAAAATGCCTCACAGCTTGAACTATGCATCCATTCTCCAGAAAAAACTTCACAAAAATTACTACGATTAACTATTCTCTTCCATCTACTATTTCTTTTGAAATCATAAATTGCCTTGTTTAGCTTCCTAATTCTATTGATTATCAAAATAAATAACTTACGTTTAATTTCAAATGCCTGATCAATAACTTTCTCAACTTTTTTTTTTCTCTTATAAAAAACCAGTTTCTGTTGACCTTTCTTAATATTTTTTAACAAATTGCCAATTATCCTGTTGCGGAACATTCGTTTACGAATCTCCCTAAACTGTTGTTTCCTTCTACTATCATGCACAGAGTTATCTCTTGCTCTAGCAGTAACATTTTTGATTGGCCTTTCCTTTCCATTTGAATTCCTTCTCGTTTTATGGACTGAAACATTTTCTGTAGTAATATTTTTTTTACTACACATATTTCTTATGAAATATTTTGTGCTCTTACCCGGTGCTTTCTTCGTGACTTGACAAATCTTTTTGTTAGAGGACTGCTGCTTATTTTCTTTCACCTGCTGTCTTTGACGTTTTGCAGCCTTTCTCTGTCTTTCTATTGTTGGCATGGTGAAATCTTGAAATGATCTGCAGTTGAATCTGTGGTAAAATATAATAAAAAATTTTATTAACCATTATTACCAAACAGTAAATCAATAACAGTGATCAAAAACTTAACACACTACTTGACATTTTAATTAGAAGATTTTTTAGTCGTTGGCAAATTTACAATACAGAAATAGCAGAAAAGAAATGACATTTATATTTATGTTACCTGTGCTATTTTATATGTGAATCTGATCTAATTTTATGAGCATATTTTAATATTTTATTGAAGACACTACACATAACCTGTTTTGAAGGTGTCTTTATTTTTAAATTAAACGGTTTACATTTTTACTTTTTATTAATTATAAATTTTAAAAATAAATGTTTATATTTCCATAGGCTCAAGCAGGTCAGCTTCCCACCCTATGTCATATAATTCGGACAAATCTGCATCCTCATCACGCTCTTCTTCATCCTCAGGATTTAAATCATCCAAAGGATCAACATCCACTGATGTTTCAATTACAAGTTCAATGATGAGGTCAAAATCAACTGATTGCAGATTGTCGCTCATGTTGATGTTGTCTTTATCTTTAAAGAAAGATAACAACAATGAGATGTTGCAGAGTAAGAGACAAATCTCAGAGATTATAATAGTAAAATTGTTTAACAAGAGTAATATTTTGCAGCTATTATTTAGCCATGTCCAGCAATGCTCAGCAGGTGAAGACTATGTCTAAATTTTCAGTGAACAGGACTCATCTCTTCTTAACCTTGGATAAGCCTCACCAACTCTGTCTGTCCTGCACATACTTAAATGTAAAGGGGCAGATTTATGTTAAATGGCACATCCCCAGGCATGCACCAGTTAACGTGCACCACTACTCTGCCACCCATGTTGTGCCGTATTTACAATTAGATAGGAGAAAGCTTCGTCAAAACCCTGCGCCTGCTTTAAGCAGGCATAGGTCTTGACGCAACATTGTGGAGATGGGGCACCCCTGAGCCTTGCTTGAGCTGCATCGCACTTGCGATACAACTCCAGCAATCACTACCTTTACAGCACAGATACGTCACGCATCTGTGCCATTTTTGCCCCATGATGCCCCGCATTGTAAATGCAGCACACCATGGGTGGCGGAACAGCGGCGCAGGATGACTGACACATCCCTGGTGATGCACCAGTCATCATAAATCTATCCCTAAGCTTCTTATCTTGTTGGAGATGAACCGCCATATGTATCATCAAAGTTTTTTCCATTTCCTAAATAGCGAACTTTAAGGAATAAATAGCGATTCATTACCATTCCTAGTTTGCGATGACCTATTTGCTAATTACAAATTACCCATTCATTTCCATGCAGCAGGAGGCCCATAGGAATGAAGCTGCAATTTGCGATTAGCAATTTGCTCATCGCAAATTAGGAATTTTTCCAAGGGTGCAGGGGTGTCTCAAGAACACCCTGCTGCACCCCCTGAAAAAGAAATTTGGGGGCATATGGCGCACATACATGCCCTAAGGGCATGTATGGGCCTCATATGGGACCTTTTGTTTTTTGGAAAAAAAGCTTTTTGAAAAGAATTCACAAATTACCACCAACTAGAAGTTGGTGGTAGTTTCCAAATCCTTAATGTCATTTTTTTACATATTTTTTGTTTGATACATTGCATTTAAGTAATCACAAAATTTGCAAATCCTTCAGTGCAATTGCAAAATAAGGAATAGCAAATTGTGCTACTCCTTATTTTGCATCAAACTTGTTTGATACATACCATTTGTCTAATTAACATTCGCAAAGGCCGAAATTCGTAGAATTTTGATCTTTGCGAATGCTAATTAGCTTGATACATATGGCCCCAAGTGAGGCCTGTCTTGCGACATGGTGCATCTTTTGCATCACTGCTGCATCGGTTTCATGTGGTACGTTTTTTTTACACCATGACATATCTGCCTAAATGCATCAATTTGTAATTTTGTCGCCTCATAGCAAATCTTTTGCACCGCTGCTGCATCATAAAAGTGACGCACAGTGGCACAAAAGAAGCATACACCTATCATAAATCTGTCCCTAGCATTTTAAATGATTAATCCAGGATGACAATAAGGTGTGGGCTATCCAGAGGTTTGTTTAAGGTGAGGCCTACTCAGGATTGCAGATTAAAGTTATGCTTGATGAAGAATACAGAGGAGATAATACATGTAAAGGCCTACCAATGAAGTAAGTAATGTGCACTTTATTGCGCCAGTCATCATAAATGTATCCCTAAGCTTCTTATCTTGTTACAGATGAACCACCATATGTACCATCAAACTATTTTGCATTTCCTAAATAGCAAATTTTAAGGAATAAATAGCAATTCTTTACCATTCCTAATTTGCAATGAGCAAATTGCTAATTGCAAATTAGCACCGCCGCTGCATCATAAAAGTGACGCACAGTGGCACAAAAGAGGCATACACCTATCATAAATCTGTCCCTAGCATTTTAAATGATTAATCCAGGATGACAATAAGGTGTGGCCTATCCAAAGGTTTGTTTAAGGTGAGGCCTACTCAGGATTGCAGATTAAAGTTACGCTTGATGAAGAATACAGAGGAGATAATACATGTAAAGGCCTACCAATGAAGTAAGTAATGTCCACTTTATTGCGCCAGTCATCATAAATGTATCCCTAAGCTTCTTATCTTGTTACAGATGAACCACCATATGTACCATCAAACTATTTTGCATTTCCTAAATAGCAAATTTTAAGGAATAAATAGCAATTCTTTACCATTCCTAATTTGCAATGAGCAAATTGCTAATTGCAAATTACCCATTCATTTCCATGGGCTAGGAGGCTCATAGGAATGAAGGTTGCAATTTGCGATTAGCAATTAGCTCATCACAAAATAGGAATTTTTTCAAGCGTGCAGGGGTATCTCAAGAACACCCTGCTGCACCCCTGAAAAAGAAATTTGGGGGCATATGGCACACATACATGCCCTAAGGGCATGTATGGGCGTCATATGGGACCTTTTGTTTTTTGGAAAAAAATGCTTTTTGAAAAGAATTCGCAAATTACCACAAACTAGAAGTTGGTGGTAGTTTCCAAATCCTTAATATCATTTTTTACATATTTTTTGTTTGATACATTGCATTTAAGGAATCGCAAAATTTGCAAATCCTTCAGTGCAATCGCAAAATAAGGAATAGCAAATTTTGAATTAAGGACATTTTAAGTCATTTCCACATGTGCAGTGTTTTCAAATTATGATTTGAAAATCGTTTTTGGGGAAAAGTAATGGTTTGCAAATTTATGACAAGGACATAATGGTGTATGCTTCTCTAAAAGGCATTTCAGTGTCTCTGATGTCATTTTTCCCATATTACATTATAAGACCTTTCCCCATGGAGCACATTCCTTGTAAATATGCTCCCACCTGTGCATGGCGAATTTAGATTTTGACTGTTTGAGTCACATAGCCATGTTAAAAGTGACCCAAAAAAATTGCAAACGCTTTAAAAAAACACATTCATGTGTCTTAAGGACATTTTAAGTCATTTCCCCATGGACAGTGTTTTCTAAGTGGCGCAAAAGAGGCATACACCTATCATAAATCTGTCCCTAGCATTTTAAATGATTAATTCAGGATGACAATAAGATGTGGCCTATCCAGAGGTTTGTTTAAGGTGAGGCCTACTCAGGATTGCAGATTAAAGTTACGCTTGATGAAGAATACAGAGGACATAATACATGTAAAGCTCTACCAATGAAGTAAGTGATGTCCACTTCATTGCGCCAGTCATCATAAATGTATCCCTAAGCTTCTTATCTTGTTAGACATCAACCGCCATATGTATCATATAACTATTTTGCATTTCCAAAATAGCGAATTTTAAGGAATAAATAGCGATTCTTTACCATTCCAAATTTGCGATGAGCAAATTGCTAATTGCAAATTACCCATTCATTTCCATGGGCTAGGAGGCTCATATAAATGAAGGTGCAATTTGCGATTAACAATTTGCTCATCGCAAATTAGGAATTTTTCCAAAGGTGCAGGGGTGTCTCAATAACACCCTGCTGCACCCTTGAAAAAGAAATTTGGGGGCATATGGCGCACATAAATTTTAACAACATTCCTTTACCTCAAAAACGATTTTCAAATCATAATTTCAAAACACTGCACATGGGAAAATTACTTAAAATGTCCTTAAGACACATAAAAGCGTTTTTTGATTGCCTTTTCAGCATGTTTGTATCACTTTTAACATGGCTATGTAACACAAACATTCAAAATCTAAATTTGCCATGCACAGGTGGGAGCATATTTACAAGCAATTTGCGCCACAGAGAAAGGTCTTACATTAAAATGGGAAAAATAACATCAGGGACAGTCAATTGCCTTATAAAGAAGCATACACCATTATGTCCTTGTCATAAATTTAAAAACAATTCCTTTTCCCCAAAAACGATTTTCAAATCATAATTTCAAAACACTGCACATGGGAAAATGACTTAAAATGTCCTTAAGACACATGAAAGCGTTTTTTGATTGCCTTTCCAGCATGGTTGGGTCACTTTTAACATGGCTATGTAACACAAACATTTAAAATCTAAATTTACCATGCACAGGTGGGAGCATATTTACAAGCAATTTGCGCCACAGAGAAAGGTCTTACATTAAAATGGGAAAAATAACATCAGGGACAGTCAATTGCCTTATAAAGAAGCATACACCATTATGTCCTTGTCATAAATTTAAAAACAATTCCTTTTCCCCAAAAACGATTTTCAAATCATAATTTCAAAACACTGCACATGGGAAAATTACTTAAAATGTCCTTAAGACACATAAAAGCGTTTTTTGATTGCCTTTGCAGCATGTTTGTATCACTTTTAACATGGCTATGTAACACAAACATTCAAAATCTAAATTTTCCATGCACAGGTGGGAGCATATTTACAAGCAATTTGCGCCACATAATTCATAATTTTCTCCTTAAAGCACACTATTCTCTATCTAAATTAAAAAAATATTTTCTCACCTTAGCAAATACTTTGAGTTTGAAAACAGTCTCAGAAACACACCAATTTGTCTTCAGCAGAGCAAAAGGTATGCACTCCAGAGTCTGCAGCTATCAAAAGCACAGAAATGCTGTAATTCTTCACACATATCTCTCATGTCACCCAATCAAAACTCTTCCCTCACTTTTTTTCAAATGAAAACCCTTCCCCCCTCTGCCCTTTCTGCCTTTTCTGCATGGCAACCACCTCTTGGAAGACCTCTGTTGTTTGCAAGTTCACACAACAATGTTGCAATTGAACTCTGAACTCTCAGTGCACCTGCATATCCAGTGCATTCTTTCATTTAATGATTTTTTATTGACCACTCAAAATACATCTTTCAAAGAACACATCCGTGCACCCTAACTTTCTGTTTTCAGCAATCAAAATCCACCAATCACTGTTACTGCTTCATGAACACAGAAACTCCACAGTTTTTTTTCATTTTACACTCTCATTTTTTCAACTGCCATTTCATTGCCACACTTCATCTGACTGCAGGAGAACCTTCTCTCACCATGTTTTCTGTCTGGATTGTTGGACATAGTTATATTCACTGGGCTCAAAGGTACGTTGAAAACAGGAATTTACCTAACCTCAATTTACAAGATGTGGAAATTAAGTGGTTTGGCCACAGAGGATTAAAATGTCACCAATTGATACCATTGGTGAAAACCTTTATGCATTTGCCCAAACCTGACCTGTTAATTGTGCACTGTGGAGGTAATGACTTGGGCACTTTGACTGGTGTAGGTCTGGAAATGCTTTTAAAGGACACCTTTGAGCAATTAATGGCACTTTTTCCTCAGACTGCCTTGGTATATTCAAATATATGCCAAAGACAGAAATGGAGGTGGTCAAACCAATTTTGTCCACAAATTGAGAAGTCGAGGAAGCATGTAAACAAATCTGTTTCAGCTTACATGAGAGACCATGGAATGGGCTCCCTGTACAACAATAACTTGCGTTACTACATGCAAGATATCTACAGAGGAGATGGAGTTCACTTCTCAGATGAGGGCAACAGAATTTTCACTCTGAATTTAAGAATGTGCATTGGTACCTACTTATAAGTACCTAAATGTACCATAAACCCAAAAGCTCTTCTCAGAGCTACCCTACATCTAATCACTCACAATTATTATTTTACTCTAACATTTTTCACTAATTTTCAACAAAGTACGCTCCCTGGGGCGCTACCCGGTACGCGAACCGGGAGCTAACCTCGCGAAATTTTTAAAAAAAATGTTTTTTTTTCGCACATATAAGCCTCCTCAGCCACCCTCACAAAACCTAGGGGGTCAAGATAACTCTACCGTGCCCCCTTCTACCCATTCTGAACATTATTTGCCCTCCATCTTGTATCTTAATTCGACCGAAACACAAAATGGTGGACTCCCGGAACGCTTAAGGTCCGCGAACCGAGGCGCTCAACGGTTCGCGTACCGGGTCGCTCCCTGGGAAGCGCACCATCAAAAAAGGTGTGAAAGTAGTTCACAGAAAAGCCACTGGAGACAATTTCACCAAATATAGATTAGCTCATACTACATACCAATCCCTACCATTTTCACAAATTTGATTGGAATTCCATTGAGCCATTTAGCCTGTAGACCTCTCTAAATACCCTGAGGTAAATTACTTCACAAAACACATCTGAAGTGTTGGAATTGACAACCAATGAAAATGTTACTTTCATTTTCTACTTTTTTTACCTGACATTTCATTGGTTATATACCTCAATATATATAAAGGAAGAGAAGAAAACACAGCCATTTTGACTACTACTTCTTGGTGTACATTTCAATAGTATTTTCACTAATTCCTTCAACTTCTTTCTAAAGGTAAGTTTTTATTTTTAAAACTGAAGTATATTGTGCACTATAAGTTAATATGGTAAACTTTTTCTGATAGTTATATACTATCCCTCTGTAGTAGTTATAGATTTAGATAGACTTCTCTGTTATAGTTATGGATGGAGTTAGGCTTCTCTTGTATAATTATGAATTTACTTACGTTAAATCACATACACTTTTTTATATTCCTACTTCCACTCTGATACTATACACTGCCCAAAGATAAATTCACTGATAAAAACTGCCTATCTAAAATTAATCCCAACAGTGCCCTATCTCTACTAATATATATTTTTTTAATCTAAATTTCAGGCAAAATGGAAGGCGAACAGAAAGTTGAATTTCAAATTGTCCTGCAAGAGAGCAGCCAAGAAATCAATGATGAAAATGATATTGAATTTTTCGATGAAACTTTAGACAAAGAACTACTGCAATGTGTACAAGCAGTAGATAACCTCCTTGAAAATGAGGACATTTTACACCCTCAGAGACTACAATGTATATTCAATGATAATTATGAAATTTCTGACAATGAAATGTTAGAAAGTTTAATAAATTATGAAACACAATCACAATAAAAAAAAATGCTTAAAAAATAAAGAAAATAAAAAATAATCAACAAAAACAACAATCAATTAACATACAGCATTTGAAAAGTCTATCATTCATTTTTCATTGTAGTACGCTGCCCAGAACGCTTCCCGGTTCGCGGACCGGGCGCTCCCCACGCAAAAAAAAACAAAATTTTTTTGTTGTTTTTTTTGCCCCGCGGGGCCCTTTTAAAACCTCCACATTAAACCTAGGGGGTCAGGGAGGATCTAGTATGCCCCCTTATGGTCATTTTCGCCTTTGTTTTGGCCTCCTCTTGTCTCTCAATCCTACCGAGAGACAAGATGGCGGCCGCTCCGGACTGTTTAGAATGTTGACAGACACCGGAGAGCCAATCAGCTTAGCTACGCGAAGTTCCGGTACGCTTAAGGTCCGCGGACCGGAGCGCTGCCCAGAGCGCGCTTACAGATATATATCTTTTTTTAAACGTTAATTTCTCAAAATCCACTGGAGCACATATATTGAGACCTAGAAAAGGCACATCGGGCTACCAGTCCCTACAATTTTGCCAAGTTTCATGCAAATCCATTCAGCCGTTCGGGCTAAAAGTGAGGCCAACTGCCCTATGGAAAACTCAATGTTAAAACCACGTTTTGGGACCCCCCTTTTTTCTCGGCCCCCCCTTGACAAAACCCCCCCAAATTTCCAAGGGCTGCTCAGAAACAAAATGTTCCATTTTCCAGAAAATTTCAGCCAATTCCGTCCACAAACGCCAAAGTTATTAGACATAGAATTTTCAAAAATCCCATAGGGAAAAAATCCTAACTATATATACCTACTGGCGACCGCCAGTAGGTAATATATATATATATATATATTCACTGAAAAAACCATAGGTTATAGACCATATATAGTTAGGAATTAGCATTTACAAAACCTTGAAAATTCACTGAAAAAACCATAGGTTATAGACCATATATAGTTAGGAATTAGCATTTAAAAAACCTTATTTTACTCACACAAAACCATTGAAATTCCATATATAGTTAGTTGTACTAACTATATATCGCGCACCCGCAATCCACTGCTGATCATGTCACATATTACATCATTCATGACATGGTCAGTGACATCACTGATGACATCACTGATGACATCTCAAATGACATCACTGATGACATCACTGATGACATCTCAAATGACATCACTGATGACATCACTGATGACATCTCAAATGACATCACTGATGACATCACTGATGACAACATCCAGTGACTGTATTTTTCTGTAAAGTTAAAATATGTCTTGAGTGGATGTATAAGTGTCTGGATGAAGGATTTAGTAGGTGCATGACTGACTGTATGAGTGAGTGATTAAATGTGTCTCACTGAGTGCATGGGTTAGTGACTAAACTGTCTTAATTTGTGCATCATTATGTCTGTTGTTCTGAAAACTGCTGCATGTGTTGTTCAGTAGCTATATGAGTAACTATATGGGTTATTGATTGGTTGCCCAAGTATTTGTATGGGAGACTGAGTGTGTGTGTGGGTGGCTGGGAGGTGTATGACTCTGTGCATAGATGTGTGAGCAGTTGATTCACTAGATGTATGGGTTCAAAAGTGCATGTGGAAACAGCTGTATGGGCGGTTGACTGTGTGCATCAGTGTATTGGTGAGTGAATGGATATCTCAGTGCTACATGTCAAAGTAAGTACATATGTAAAACACAGTACATGTGAGACTTGACATATATAAATAACTGTGCATAAGAGCCAGTGAATGTGTGAGTGGCTGTATGCATCATTGTGAACTTGTATCCGGGATTGTATAAGAGAGTAAATATGTTTTAGTATATGTTTGAATAAGTAAGGTGTGTATAACTGTATAGTTGGGAAAATGGAGGTGTGATTGATTGTTTGCATGACTGACTAGGTGTGTGTGTAACTTCATGGATGAATGACAATCTGTGAGTCTGTGTTTACACTGAGTGTATCTAAGGTTATATTAGAGTCTGAAGAGGCTCATCGTATTATCACATGAATGATGTCATCAGTGATGTGATCAGTAATGTCAAATGAGATGTCATCAGTGATGTCATTTGAGATGTCATCAGTGATGTCATCAGTGATGTCATTTGAGATGTCATCAGTGATGTCATCAGTGATGTCATTTGAGATGTCATCAGTGATGTCATCAGTGATGTCACTGACCATGTCATGAATGATGTAATATGTGACATGATCAGCAGTGGATTGCGGGTGCGCGATATATAGTTAGTACAACTAACTATATATGGAATTTCAATGGTTTTGTGTGAGTAAAATAAGGTTTTTTAAATGCTAATTCCTAACTATATATGGTCTATAACCTATGGTTTTTTCAGTGAATTTTCAAGGTTTTGTAAATGCTAATTCCTAACTATATATGGTCTATAACCTATGGTTTTTTCAGTGAATTTCAATGGTTTTTTAATAGCAAATATCATAAGCTGTCGAATGTCAAGTACGTGGTAAGTAAAAACATTTTCGTGTTTATGCACACTGATCTGCTTTGAATGCTGCCCCCCCCCTCATTTCTATTAGGAGTACTCTCTCTTTGCAGATAGTGAAGGGTAGTTAACGCAGGCCTTTGCCCCCGTTGTAATCCGTCGTGCCTGCTTCTCTCTCCATTTCATTGATTGTTCTCTTTGGTTCATTCTCTATTTACAAACAAGCACAGAGTCGCAATACTCTGTTTAGTCTTTGCAGATAGCGAAAAATCGTGTAAAAAAACAAAAGGAATCGAGCAAAATCAGTAAGCCACTAGTGGGATCTCTTTTTGACCTGGCTAAAATAGAAACATTAGGAACAACCTGTTGAAAATAGCAATGTGTATGTACATAAGCGGTGTTCATTTGTGTTCACAGTACCCCTTGTTGATTGTTTGAATCGAGCATTGAATTGTTCGAAGTTGGTTCTCTTAAGGATCTTCTCTGCCTGCAAACGAGGAAGAATAGGAATATTCTCTCTCCCTTTGCAGATAGTGAAAGGTAGGTAACGCAAACCTTTAACACGTCGTGCCTATTTCGTTCCTCATTGATTGATTGTTTGCCCGAACATTGACTGTTTGGGAATTGGTTCTTTTTGGAGGTATTCCCTGTTTGCAAATAAACGTAGGAAAGTCTTTGCAAGTAGTGAAAGGGTAGGTAATGCGGACCTTTGTCCCCCGTTGTAATCTGTCATGCCTATCTACTCCCCACTGATTGATGCACCTGTTTCACCCGGACCATTTACTAGAGATAGGTCATCTGGCCCGACCAGAGAGCACCCCTAGTGAAAAGGACATATGCAATAATAACGAAGTGATCACTGTATCCTGTTAACAGAAACTTTAGCATGAAACAACCTGGAAAGAAAGGAATAGGAAAACGAAAATCAGTAGGCCACTGATGAACTTTTTATTAAATAACAAACAAAGAAACGATAACAATACGTAATGATAAAGCCTATTATTGTCCTAGAAACAAGAAACGTTAGAAGTAAGCCCGTAATAAGAAACCTGAAAACAGTAAGAGAAACCAAGTGTGACATTGCAACGGCCACAAGGCAACGAGGCTTCATCGCCCCTCACTGCCCCAAAACGTGTCTGTCCCACCGCCTGCCACGCCCAAATAACGGCAAACTGGGAAAGATACAAGTCAGCAGACATCCGCCCCATTCTGGAAACTTTATCGGGATTGTACTTGATTGAGTGTGATGTCACAAACATTTGTGCGGATCTAGATTGTGTTAAGGAATACAATAGGTTAAGAAGAGAGTATGCGCCACATTTGCCTCAATATCCTTTGTTTGAGAAACAGGTTTCCGGCTACGCCCAGCCGGAAGCAACACATATAAGGCGGGTCCTGCTGCCAACCGTCGGCCAGGAGATCATCACGTAGGGTGTAGCCGGAGGAGAGGCCGAGGCCAGCGGGACCCGGCCAGGGGGATTGCTACGACCACCCTGGAGAGTTGCAGGGGGGGGAATGTCCGTGTCCTCGACCCTCCCCTCTCTCTCCCAGTCCGGCCACCATCAACCAGAGGCCGAGGCCGACGGGATCCGGCCGCGGTGGCGGTAACCCTGGAGAATTGCAGGTTAGACCCTCTCTCTCCCAGTCTGGGCCAGCATCCATGGAGGGCCTGGGAGTGGAGAGGCCACTGCACGAAAGGCCCAGGAGAGGCACCACACGCCAAGGCCTGCCCCACCGGATGAGCCAAGGAACCCGTTCATGGGGCCAGAGCAAAGGGCGTCCGGCCGCCATCCACCGGAGGTCCGGCCCAAAGACGGACGGGACATTTCTTCTTTCTTTTATAATGGCTGCGACAACACTGGGGGGGATGTCTTGCACATGTCTCCGTCCCCCCCCCCCTCGTCCTCATCGCCTGGTCCGGCCATAACAAATGTCAAGCGAGACGCCGTGGGGTGCACTGGGTGGGAGAGACGGTGCGAACAGGCCTCTCCCGCCTCCCCAGGTGGAGGCTTCCCAGCTGCACCCTCAGCGCTCCAGGCGCCCGGAAAAGGGTTCTTCCACTGTGGCGATGCTGCAACGTCTCGCCCGGCAGGGTGGAGCCCGTCCGCTCATTTGACCCCGCGATCGCCAGTAGCTACCGAAATCTCAAAATGGCGGTCGACCTGGCAAGAGCGGGCCCAGCATGAAGAAATGGCCCGGTCACTGGTTGACTCCACCACCGTAGTCCTCCACGACCTTGAAGATTCTAGAGGAGCCGCGGGAGTCCCCGACCCCCGCAGACACCCCCGATGGGCAATGACTGCCATGATCGCCCGTGGAGTGACGAAACTGTAGACGCGGGACGTCGGCGCTCCCATGCTGGCGCCAGCCTCAGTTTGAATGACTAGAAACCTGCAGACCTCAGTTCCGGTGAAAGCACAGTGTGACCCGGTAGGAAAAATTGTTGCACCCCCTCCCCTTTTTGACTGATGGTTCAAACCACCGATCCTTTCCTTTGCCCTTTTAACGGAACTTTGGACTGCCTCCCCCCCCCCCGCGGCGCCCCACGCCGTTATTTGCTGGGCGGCAACTTACTAGACATCACCTTCGTGCCATCCAGATTTCAGCGCGTTCTGCTGCCTTGGAACTATTCGCACAACAGACCGCTACTGACAACCCACCCCCCGGGACGCCCCACGCCGGATACCCAAATCAGTGCGGCACCCAGGCAACATCTTCTGAATTTTCATAATTTGAAAGAACTAGTAACATGTCCTCATCAGGAATTTCCTATTCAATCATCTCATCAGGAATCTCCTCATGAAAAGTCTGCAATGATGATTCTTGTAACTCTATGGTCTCCAAACATTCGATAAATTCGCCATCAAGAGATTGATCAAAAAAATCATTCAAGTCATCTCCTCTTTGTGAGAATATTTCATTATTGGTGCTGTCAATTTCATTAAATGTAGTGGTAATTCAAAAGAAATTGCCACGGTCTCTTCATTGTTTAAATGTTTTTACTGTTTTTGTTTTGTTGTATATATTTATAAGTTATTAAAGTTTTATATTCCTACTACTTTGTTGGAGTGCTATATATTTTTAATGTGACACATAATTGTAAAAACTTTGATGTACAAAGAGTCATCCCTGGAATCTTCCGCTTCAGGCTCGGTCCCCTCCCCAATCACAATACAGGATGGTTTTCAGATAGTAGGAACGCGTGTGGTTTGACGGATCTCATCGGGTGTGGGCCTTGATCTACTATAACTCCTTTGAAGAGGGGTGATTCTTTACAGCTGGGGCCATAAACTACATCTGCAGGGCTAGCTGATAGCCTGGACAATCGGACACAGAGGAAGAGGAGTGTCAGAGGGTGCGGTAGTGAATAGGGCGAAAGGGAGGTGTCGGGCGGGCACAGAGTGTGATTCTCAGGGAAGAGCAGCGCAGATGGGGGGAGGTTTATTGCCGATGCATAAGACAGAGAGCGGGGGTGACCAGTGCCTGGGGAAGATGCTTGCGAGGGTGGGGAGCCATGCTACGGATCAACAGCGTGCAGAGAGTGGGTCTGGTCAAGGCATCTAAAATGGCTGCAGTGCACGACAAAAGTGTGGCATTTCAAAAAAGGCAAGATGGCGCAGACAATGTTTTTCAACACTTCGTCATTTCCTTCGAATCGAACGTTAACAGACGTTGGTGCATATTACCAAAGTTAAGCGATATTTATCGCTAACGATGCTTAGCAACAAATTTTTTACCGCTAAGCATCGTCAGAAATTATCGCAGATAAACCTTGCTATTATCAAGGTTTATCGCAAATGCGATAAAAAACGGCCGCAAAGCATGAATATCGCTAAAAAGTCCGCGATATTCATGCATTACCAAGCTAATGCTCTTAGCCATGTTATCCACCTCCCATTGGATAACATGGCTAAGAACTGCTCAGGGCAGGTGTTAGTTTTTGGAGATATTCGCGCTTAGCGCGAATATCTCCAAAACTTGGTAATAGGAGATAGATATCTTGCATGTTGTAATGCAAGTTATTGTGGTATATGGAACTCATACCATAATCTCTCAGGAAAACAGAAACTGATCCTTTTGGGACCGCCTGAGAAGGCCTAGGGGGTGAGGGGTACTCTACTGTGCCCCCTTTTCACGTTCCGAACTATTTTATTTTACTCTCTTCTGTAATTACACAAAATGGCAGCGATAAGATGCATCAGACACAGACAGTGAGAGAAAGGAGGCCAGAGATGAAGAAGAGATGTCAAATACACATTGGAGATAATATAGTGGGACAAGGAAAGTAAATATGAGTAAACTTACCATGTAACATAAAAATGTTGCACTCTATACTATAAGTCTCATTTTATACTACAATCACTTCGCTACAACCTCATAAATTAAAAATAAAAATGAATAATGTCTCAAACAATTTTTGATTTCTAAATATAAATTTATTCTTCTGAATTTTCAAAATTTGAAAGAACTAGTAACATGTCCTCATCAGGAATTTCCTCTTCAATCATCTCATCAGGAATCTCCTCATGAAAAGTCTGCAATGATGATTCTTGTAACTCTATGGTCTCCAAACATTCGATAAATTCGCCATCAAGAGATTGATCAAAAAAATCAATCAAGTCATCTCCTCCTTGTGAGAATATTTCATTATTGGTGCTGTCAATTTCAATAAATGTAGTGGATAATTCAAAAGAAATTGCCACGGTCTCTTCATTGTGAGCCATTTTATTTTGAAATTGCTTGCTGTAAATTGCAGAAAAAAATAATCACTTTCATTTATCGTTTTTAGTAATACATAATATAAAACTAGCTTTATCAAGTATTTAGTATAACAGAAGGACTGTAAATAAATAACAGAAAACATTTTTCAAATTATCTTAAAGTGTACAACATAGTTCCCCTTACAAATTAACAACTCACCTTTTTAAAAGTAGGAGAAGTGTTAGTACTGTGTAAATCAAACACCAGAAATTGAGCACCAAAAATTCCTCACAAATATACCTCAGACAGTAGTATCACAAAATGGCTGTGGTTTCCTCTCATTTTAGATATATACATAACCAATTAACTTTCATCACACACAAATACAAAACCAAAGTAACATTTTAATTGGTTCTAAATTTCAACACTTTCAAATGTGTTTTCCCCATGCAATTTTCCATAGGACATTTAGATACGTCTACAGCCTGAATGGCTGAACGGAATTACACCAAACTTGGCAAAATGGTACATCAAACCTAAGAGGTCAGGGAGGATCTACTATGCCCCCTTATGGTCATTTGCCCCTTCGCTTTGGCCTCCTCTTGTCTCTCGATCCTACCGAGAGACAAGATGGCGGCCGCTACGGACTGTTTGGAATGTTTACAGACGCCGGAGAACCAATCAGCTTCGCAAAGCTCCGTAACGCGAAAAGTACGCGAACTGGAGCACTGCCCGGTCCGCTGTTACAGATATATATCTTTTTTTGAACGTTAATTTCTCAAAATCCACTGCAGCACATATATTGAGACCTAGCAAAGGCACATCGGGCTAACAGTCCCTACAATTTTGCCAAGTTTCGTGCAAATCCATTCAGCCGTTCGGGCTAAAAGTGAGGCCAACCGCCCTATGGAAAACTCAATGTTAAAAACACGTTTTGGGACCCCCCTTTTTTCTCAGCCCCCCCTTGACAAACCCCCCCCCAAATTTTCAGTGGCTGCTCAGAAACAAAATGTTCAATTTTCCTGAAAATTTCAGCCAATTCCGTCCACAAACGCCAAAGTTATTAGACATAGAATTTTCAAAAACCCCATAGAGAAAAAATCCTAACTATATATACTTACTGGCGACCGCCAGTAGGTAATATATATATATATATATATATATATATATATATATATATATATATATATATATATATATAAAAAATTCTATGGCAAAATGAAATCCCTCATTTTGTTCCTTTTCAAATTAAATGTATTAAGTGTTACCACTTTATTCCAATCAAGATGACTTCAGGTGTGCCATACTTTTGTCATAAGTAAGACTGTTAGCGTTCTAGTTGTTCTTTAGAACACTCTGGGACATTCTGTCATTGGGCTATAGTTGGGCTACATCTGGCTGATATTTGGGCTACATTTGGGCTCTTTTGTCTCTGGTGGCCATCTTGGGAGACTGCATATCAGAATTTTTTTAATGAAATATAAGAGGATTTGAGAAGTTACTCAAAATGTGCCATAATTTTTCTTTCTTCAGCACTAATCATAATTTCTATGGCAAAATGAACCCCCTCATTTTGTTCCTTTGCAAACTTAAATGTTTTAAGTGTTAACACTTTATTCCAATCAAGATGACTTCAGGTGTGCCATACTTTTGTCATAAGTAAGACTGTTAGCGCTCTAGTTGTTCTTTAGAACACTCTGGGACATTCTGTCATTGGGCTATAGTTGGGCTACATCTGGCTGATATTTGGGCTACATTTTTTTTTGTCTCTGGTGGCCATCTTTGGGCTACATTGGGCTACATTGGGCTACATTTGGGCTCTAACATATATATATAGCCCAATGTAGCCCAATATATATTTTTTCAAAGTAAATTTTCGTAAAAACCACTGGAGCATATATCTTGAGACATAGCAAAGGCACATCGGGGTACCAGTCCCTACAATTTTGCCAAGTTTGGTGAAAATCCATTCAGCCGTTCGAGCTAAAAGTGCGACAGACCGCTCTATGGAAATTTACATGGGGAAAACACGTTTTGGGACCCCCCTTTTATCTCAGCCCCCGCTTGACGAATCCCCCCCAATCTTTCAGGGAAGGACCGGAGCGCCGCGAGGCAAAGTTGCTGAAAACGTCAGGCAGATTCCTCAACGGGCGCCAAAGTTATTCCCAATAGAATGTTGCGATTTCCCTATGGAAATCAATCCTAACTATATATACCTACTGGCGACCGCAAAATGAAACCCCTCATGTTGTTCCTTTTCAAATTAAATGTATTAAGTGTTACCACTTTATTCCAATCAAGATGACTTCAGGTGTGCCATACTTTTGTCATAAGTAAGACTGTTAGCGTTCTAGTTGTTCTTTAGAACACTCTGGGACATACTGTCATTGGGCTATAGTTGGGCTACATCTGGCTGATATTTGGGCTACATTTGGGCTCTTTTGTCTCTGGTGGCCATCTTGGGAGACTGCATATCAGAATTCTTTTAATGAAATATAAGAGGATTTGAGAAGTCACTCAAAATGTGCCCTAATTTTTCTTTCTTCAGCACTAATCATAATTTCTATGGCAAAATGAACCCCCTCATTTTGTTCCTTTGCAAATTAAATGTTTTAAGTGTTAACACTTTATTCCAATCAAGATGACTTCAGGTGTGCCATACTTTTGTCATAAGTAAGACTGTTAGCGCTGTAGTTGTTCCATAGAAATTTTATATATATATACATATATATATATATATATATATATATATATATATATTACCTACTGGCGGTCGCCAGTAGGTATATATAGTTAGGATTTTTTCTCTATGGGATTTTTGAAAATTCTATGTCTAATAACTTTGGAGTTTGTGGACGGAATTGGCTGAAATTTTCAGGAAAATGGCACATTTTGTTTCTGAGCAGCCCTTGAAAATTTGGGGGGGGGGGTTCGTCAAGGGGGGGCCGAGAAAAAAGGGGGGTCCCAAAACGTGTTTTTAACATTGAGTTTTCCATAGGGCGGTTGGCCTCACTTTTAGCCCGAACGGCTGAATGTATTTGCACGAAACTTGGCAAAATTGTAGGGACTGGTAGCCCGATGTGCCTTTTGTAGGTCTCAATATATGTGCTACAGTGGATTTTGAGAAATTAACGTTTAAAAAAAGATATATATCTGTAACAGCGGACCGGGCAGCGCTCCAGGACGCGTACTTTTCGCGCAACGGAGCTTTGTGAAGCGAAGCTGATTGGTTCTCCGGCGTCTGTCAACATTCCAAACAGTCCGTAGCGGCCGCCATCTTGTCTCTCGGTAGGATCGAGAGACAAGAGGAGGCCAAAGCGAAGGGGCAAATGACCATAAGGGGGAATAGTAGATCCTCGCTGACCCCCTAGGTTTGATGTGGAGGTTTTAAAAGGGCCCCGCGGGGCAAAAAAAAAAATAATAATAATAATCGAACGGCTGAATGGATTTTCACGAAACTTGGTAAAATATTAGGGACTGGTAGCCCGATGTGCCTTTGCTAGGTCTCAATATATGTGCTCTAGTGGATTTTGAGAAATTAACGTTCAAATAAAGATATATATCTGTAACAGCGCTCCGCTTCGCGTAACGGAGGTTTGCGAAGCTGATTGGTCATTCTGTCACTGGGCTATAGTTGGGCTACATCTGGCTGATATTTGGGCTACATTTGTTTTTTTTGTCTCTGGCGGCCATCTTTGGGCTACATTGGGCTACATTGGGCTTCATTGGGCTTCATTGGGCTACATTGGGCTACATTTGGGCTCCAACATATATATAGGCCAATGTAGCCCAATATATATTTTTCAAAGTTAATTTTCGTAAAAACCACTGGAGCATATATCTTGAGACATAGCAAAGGCACATCGGGCTACCAGTCCCTACAATTTTGCCAAGTTTCACGGAAATCCATTCAGCCGTTCGAGCTAAAAGTGAGTCCAACCGCCCTATGGAAATGAAGGAAATGAATGGGTAATTTGTAATTAGCAAATAGCTAATCGCAAACTAGGAATGGTAAAGAATCGCTATTTATTCCTTAAAGTTCGCTATTTAGGAAATGCAAAAAACTGTGATGATACATATGGCGGTTCATCTCGAACAAGATAAGAAGCATAGGGATAGATTTATGATGACTGGCGCATCACCAGGGATGTGTTAGTCATTCTGTGCCGCTGTTCCGTCACCTATGGTGTGCTGCATTTACAATGCGGCGCATCATGGGGCAAAAACAGCACAGATGCGTGATGTATCTGTGCCGTAAAGGTGGCGCATTGCTGGAGTTGTATCGCAAGTGTGATGAAGCTCCAGCAAGGGTCGGGGGTGCCCCTGTCGCAGGGTTTCTGTTCTCACACAGAACTGTGGACAGAGGATTGGAACCTCGGCGAATTAGGGTGTCCCAAAACTCACCTTAGTAATCAAAAACCCCTTAGCAAGCTAGGTACAGTGTCACATTGGATATAACAAACTCTCAATGTTTAGACAATCCAGAATATGAACTTATAGTACCTCAGGATACGTGGAACTCATGAACAGTCGGTCGTTATATATTTCTTAGAAACCAGAACATGGAGTTAAGAAGAACACATGTGTATTTGAAATGTTTATTTACTAATGCCGTCTTCTCAGGCGTAGTATCTTAGATAATACAAGTACACATATTATCAGTAGCAAAATTACCAGCATAGTTACTAGTACATAAAAAGCGAATGGTGACAGTATGTTAACATGCTGTAAATGAATAAGAGTTATCAACACTTATAAGCAGCCACGGGCCGTGGAGGGAGTTACGGTGGGGCAGGGAGGCGGGGAGGGGGAGGGGCAGGGTGGAGAGGGCTCCACCCTGCCCCTCCCCCTCCCCGCCTCCCTGCCCCATCGTAACTCCCTCCACGGCCCGCGGCTGCTTATATCTCACCCTCCCTAATACACATATTATATTATTTGCTAAGAAGGTCTCTTTGTGTTGGTTTAGGGCGTGCCCATACTTTAGTGTCTTAGATTTGAAGGAATCACATCAGCATACACCAGCTCTCTCTTCATGTGAACCGCATCAAGTGTTGTGTATGTGTGTTCGGCAAAGCAATATAAAACCCGCCTCATGCCCAGAATTGGCAGAAGCTGCACTTATGTTATGAGTATGAAGTCGTGGAGATCAGACCTCATAACAATTCTGTATCGTGTTGTTCTTGAAACTTCAGCACTCGCTGTACAGATATAGTTTAACAAGTAAAGCAGATAGTAGAGCAATAACATATTATTCTCATGTAAATCACGATGAACTATTAGGTTGAAAGCTAAAGCAACAACTAAGTGTCGTGTGCAGATGTTGCAAAAAAGGAAAAATGGCGTTTAAACCGGTAATGAGCCCATGCTAACTTAACACGGTGTAAAGATATCCAGGACCTAGATGACACCTCCCCATGATCCGGAAACGAACTGAATAAGATAATAGAAGTGCCATCTCATGAGAGCAGATTGCAACTTTATATGTGGACGGTCCGCAAGGTAAAATATTAAAAACTAGGAAAATTTAATGCTAAAGAAAAATAAAACAGCCAAGTACTTTATCGAGTCTTAAGCCAATAGGCAAGCTAAATAATAAAAACTTGACAAATAAGTCAATGAATTGTCAATGAAATGCTAGTACTCAGCATATCAAAAATGAAAAAGGTCTATGACATAACTGTGTATGCAAAATAAGCTGCAACAGCCTCCAATAGGAAGTCACCGTCTTCATCCGAAAAGAGTTCAGCCATCCAATTTAAAAGCGGAAAAGAACATACGTGCTCTCCCAGCACCGGATCCTCTATCACCATCAGAGGACAGCTCGGTGGGTTTTCAAGAAAGCTGTGTTCCAAGAAAGACTGTGTTGCCGCCAGTAAATTCCAGGGACCAATTAGTCCATGCATCAATGCCACAGCCATAATCCTTTCGCCAGGACAAACCAACTCGTGAGTAATGATAGGAGTCATCAGCTGATTAAAGTCGACGTCAGGAGAAACCGGTCCGCAGAGACACAAATCAATGGCCCAATCGAAATCACAGGTCAGGCAGTGAAATACAGGCTGGACACAGGTGAAGTAGGAGAATCGAAAAGATAATCCATATGCCGTGCTTAATATCGCCAACGGCATTGTGCCATAATATTCTAGCATGCGATTGCGGAACAGTGTCAGCAGCTGCAGGGCGGGAGGTTGCATAGGAGGGACATCCATATTTAAAAATGTAAAAAAGCACAATAGCGTCCGCTGGTAATGCAAGTAAAAATGGCAATCCACGAAGCAGAGTGGAAAAAATAGAATGAAAGAAAGCAGGGATGACTCCAAAGATTTTCTCAAATGAAGTCACGAGACCACTGGTAACAACTTTAAAAAAGTGCGCCAGGGCCTTTGTGGAGGATGCGTTAAAGATAGTCCGAACCATCTTGCTGAAATGGAAAGGCAAATCTGAATTGAAAAGGGTCTGCACCTCTGTACGGGTGTTCGCTATGTGAAGCACGAAAGTTTCACGGGCCGAACTCAAGGCCACCTCTCTCTGAGACAAAAGAGCTCTTATTCTTGCCATGCCGTTGAAATCTGCTCCCAAGGTTGGTATTTGTGGCGAGATTGAAAACTCCCTATGTTCATGTGTGGGAGGAAATAGAACATTTCTGCAGCAAATAACCCGTTCACTTACTGTTACGATAAAAGGAATACTTTTAATTAACCCAGAACAATCTTCATTATTGAGCATCAAATAACTACCATTTTCCAACAACTTGAACGTGGGGATGATAGCAGGAACTTGCGTGCCTTGCAACACGCAAGCCATATTTGGTCGGTGTTTGTTGCATGAACCGTGTAACTGTATGTGCCTACACATTAGTGAATGATCTGGCGTCTCAGTGCATTCCTCTCCATTCAGATAAACTTCTTGATCATCTTTGAAACATCTGTATGTGTATGGAAGCGACCAGACCTCATGAAGAAAAGCACTACCTAAAGGTTCATAACGACCTATTGGTATATATTTCATACAATTTGAAAACTTATATAAAGCAAAAGGCAGCGTTATTAAACCGTGGATAAGGCACGTTGCCAAAAAACCCGCAATCCTCTGCTGATGATGTCACTGAGCATGTCATGAATGATGTAATATGTGACATCATCAGCAGTGGATTACGGGTAATAGTATCTCTAGTTTACTCCCCTATAGCTGTCTTTCTTTTAACATAAGTGTCTGTTTCCTTCCCTTATACTTACTGTTTTTGGTTCGCTTCCGGTTCGCGTACCGGCGAGCGAACTGGGAAGCGAACTAAGAGAAATAGAGGTTGGCACAGTTCCAAATATTGTACCAATTTTTTAATAACGGGGAGGTAGTTCTGAAAAGAACTTTTTTTTTTATTGTTTTTGTTGTTTTATATTTTTTTTATTATTTTTCGGAACATTTTTTTACTTTTTTTGAATTTTTCTGAACAGTTTTATATTTTTTTGGGTTTTTCTTGGAGGGGGCAATGAAAACGATTCATTGTAAAGGGCTCAACAGGAGCAACAAAACAAAAAAAAAGTATTTATTATTTTGGGCGTTTCGTACAAACTTGCATATGATAGTCAATAGCTCTGTTGATCAGAGTGATGCTTCTTTCTCCGTAGCAAATGAATCCATCGCAATATACGCAGATGTGTTTTACTTCACCAAATCTCATTTGTATATTTGGCACCATCTCCCTGCCCTCTGGTCCCGTTACTTCCGGTACAACAGATCTTCTGGCCATAATAGGGAGATTATCTAGGTCGTTCCGAAACTGTGCAGCACTGTAGTTGTTAGGATGCCACCTAGTCATATGGCGATGCATTGTGTAGTTTCCGAAACTGTATTTTTTCTCGGTTCCTCTGGACAGTCTATCTTGACATATAAGGCAAGTTACGTATCTTGCATTTACTTTTTTCTGACCTTTGGGAATTTTAAAAAATTGCCAAATGAAGTTTTCTTTCCGGTGAGACGTCCTGGGCTCCTCAGGCAAAAACTGCCTCTCTTCGTGCTCGTCGTTCTGTTCCTCTTCTTCCGCTTCTTGTTGAATTATAACTTGAGCAGGTGGTCCACTCTTCCTTGGATGTGGTGGAGGTGGTGGGGAAGCATCAGCTGAAGCTACTAAAGAAGCCATTGCTCAGTGATCACAAAGGGTCTTTTTCTCACAATGATGAAAGTCAGAGTGAGGAAAGAAGGAGGGATTTTCATCATTTGGGAAAAACAAGAGTTCTCAACCAATGAAAAGTGTTCATTTTAGATTATATGACCTAGTCTTACATCATTAGGAAACCAAAAGTGAAATGAACCAATGAAAAGTGTTATTACCAAGTCACATGACCTGCTGTGTTTACGTTAAGCGCTTTGCAGGGCCTCCCGGTTTGCTTCCAGAAACCTGCGCTTTGCGACTCGCTTTGCGTACCAGTTCGCTAACGTAGCACGTCATATGACGTATCACGCGACAACGTGAAACGTCATGCGGACGGGAGGCGTCACGATGTTGTTTTGTAACGCGGCAGTTGCGGTAAAGAAACGTTTACCGGCTCGCGGTCTATTTCGCGGCATCAAGGTCAGCTAACGGGAAGCTTCCCGATTCGCGAAGCGGGAACGAAGAAAAAAAAATATTTTAAAAAAAATTATTCATAAACATATAAAATATATTTTTGGATTCAAAGAAGAATACATTTTACAGCTACAGATATTAGCTGTTAAAAAACCAATGAAATTCACTGAAAAAACCATAGGTTATAGACCATATATAGTTAGGAATTAGCATTTACAAAACCTTGAAAATTCACTGAAAAAACCATAGGTTATAGACCATATACAGTTAGGAATTAGCATTTACAAAACCTTATTTTACTCACACAAAACCATTGAAATTCCATATATAGTTAGTTGCACTAACTATATATCGCGCACCCGCAATCCACTGCTGATGATGTCACATATTACATCATTCATGACATGGTCAGTGACATCACTGATGACATCACTGATGACATCTCAAATGACATCACTGATGACATCACTGATGACATCTGATTTGACATCAATGACCACATCACTGATGAT
This sequence comes from Lissotriton helveticus, assembly GCF_964261635.1. NCBI lineage: Eukaryota > Metazoa > Chordata > Amphibia > Caudata > Salamandridae > Lissotriton > Lissotriton helveticus. Next base: position 875,996,370 of record NC_136071.1, on the reverse strand, counting down.
ATCATTCATGTGACAATACAATGCATCTCCTCACATTTTAATATAACCTCTGTTTCACCCAGTGTTAAATACAGAGTATAATTTTTGAAACCATTGACACACCAATACTAGTTACTACATACGCACTCACTGATTGCTATGTCTACACACACATTCACTCATTCACCCATACAATCATTCATACATACAATCACTCATCTTTACAACACTATCATATGCACTCATACACCTATACAGACACTCACAGTCTGCCACTCATCCATGGAGTTACTCACACACGTAGTCAGTCCTGTTAAAGAATCAATGACACTTCCATTTTCTTGTCTATACAGTTAAACATAGAGCACCTTACATTTTCAAACATATACTAACACATACTTACCTTCTTATAGAATCATTGATACAAGTACACATTGATCTGCACAGAGTCACACACCTCCCAGCCAGCCAGCCACACACACACTCAGTCTCCCATACAAATACTTGGACAATCAATCAGTAACCCATATAGTTAATCATATAGCTACTGATCAACACATGCAGCAGTTTACAGAACAACAGACATAATGATGCACAAATTAAGACAGTTTAGTCACTAACCCATGCACTCAGTGAGACACATTTAATCACTCACTCATACATTCAGTCATGCACCTACTAAATCCTTTGTCCAGACACTTATACTTCCACTCATTCTTCAATATGTAAGACACATTTTAACTTTACAGAAACACACAGTCACTGGATGATGTCATCAGTGATGTCATCAGTGATGTCATTTGAGATGTCATCAGTGATGTCATCAGTGATGTCATTTGAGATGTTATCAGTGATGTCATTTGAGATGTCGTCAGTGATGTCATCAGTGATGTCATTTGAGATGTCATCAGTGATGTCATCAGTGATGTCACTGACCATGTCATGAATGATGTAATATGTGACATCATCAGCAGTGGATTGCGGGTGCGCGATATATAGTTAGTGCAACTAACTATATATGGAATTTCAATGGTTTTGTGTGAGTAAAATAAGGTTTTGTAAATGCTAATTCCTAACTATATATGGTCTATAACCTATGGTTTTTTCAGTGAATATATATATATATATATATATATATATATATATAATATATATATATATATTACCTACTGGCGGTCGCCAGTAGGTATATATAGTTAGGATTGATTTCCATAGGGAAATCGCAACATTCTATTGGGAATAACTTTGGCGCCGGTTGAGGAATCTGCCTGAACTTTTCAGCAACTTTGCCTCGCGGCGCTCCGGTCCGTCCCTGAAAGTTTGGGGGGGATTCATCAAGCGGGGGCCGAGATAAAAGGGGGGTCCCAAAACGTGTTTTACCCATGTTAATTTCGATAGGGCGGTCTGTCGCACTTTTAGCTCGAACGGCTGAATGGATTTTCACCAAACTTGGCAAAATTGTAGGGACTGGTAGCCCAATGTGCCTTTGCTATGTCTCAAGATATGTGCTCCAGAGGATTCTGAGTAATTTAGGTTAAAAAAAATGTATATATCTATGGCCGCGCCCCGGTACGCGCACCGGGGAGAGCTCCGGGCGCGCCACGCGACTTGCGAACGGGAAGCTGATTGGTTCTCGGGTGTCTGTAAACATTCGAAACAGTCCGCAGCGGCCGCCATCTTGTGTCTCGGTAGGATTGAGACACAAGAGGTGGCAAAAATCAAAGGGGGAAATGACCAAAAGGGGGCAGGGTAGACCCCCCCTGACCCCCTAGGTTTGATGTGGGGGCCATTAAAGGGTCCTGCGGGGCAAAAAAAAAAATATTTTTTTTCGTTTTTCGCGGGGGGAGTGCCCGGTATGCGCACCGGGGAGCGTACCGGGGAGCGTACCATGGGGAAAAATAGTGAAAAAAATTATATAATCATAATAATATATAATAAAATAATCATTTTGAGTGATTACAGGTAGGGTAGCTCTGAAAAGAGCTTTTGGTTATGTGGCTGTTTTAGGTACCTACAAGTACGTCCCACACACACCCACACGCACACAACCCCACACCTCCACACCCACACACTCCCCACACACACCTCACACACGCACACCTCCACCCACACCCAAACACCCCACACCCCCACACCGACACCTTACACATCCACACCCACACCCACACATCCCACACACACTCACTCACACACACCTCACCCCCCAACACACACACACGCACACACAGATACCTCACAGACACACCTCACACATCCCACACACCCCCCCCACACACACACGCACACCTCACAGACACACCCACACATCCCACACATACACACACATCCTACACACATACCCCCCACACACCCCACACACACCTCACACACCCACACCCCCACCTACACCCAAACACCCCACACACCCACACCCACACACACACCTTACACATCCACATCCCCACCCACACCCACATACCCCACACACCTACACACACCTATACACCTCATCCCCCCTCAGACACACACACACACACACACCTCACAGACACACCCCACACATCCCTCACACACACCTCACCCCTTCCCCACACACACACACCTCTGACACACACCTCACACACACACATACACACACACACCACACACACCTCACACCCACACGCACACACACCCACACCCACACTTCTCTCACACACACACCCACAACCCCCCACACACACACCCACACACACACCCCACACACACACCCACACATCCTACACACATACACACCCCACACACATACCCCCCCACACACCCCCCACACCCACCCCCCCACACACACACACCACACACACACTCATTTTTTTCTTTTTTTGAGGGGGTGCCCCACACACATACCCCGACACACACACACCCCACACCCACCCCCCCACACACACCCCCCACCATACCTCATACACCAACACCTCCACCCACACCCAAACACCCCACACACCCACACCCACACACACACCATACACCCCCACACCCCCACCTACACCCACACACCCCACACACCCCCACCCACACACACCTCACTCCCCCCACACACACACACACCTCACAGACACACCCCACACATCCCCCACACACACCTCACCCCCCCCACACACACACCTCTGACCCCCCCCCCCACACACACACACACACACCCCACACACACACCTCACACACACACACAACCACACCCACACACACATTCCTCACCCCCACACACACCCACACACACCCCACACACACACACACCCACACACACACACCCCACACACAGACCCACACATCCTACACACACACACCCCACACACATACCCACACACACCCCACACCCACCCCCCCACACACACACACCACTCACACACACACTCATTATTATTTTTATTTTTTTTGAGGGGGTGCGCGCCCCGGTACACGTATCGGTACACGTACCGGTACGCGTACCCTGGAGAAAAAAAGAAAGACAGAGTTTTTTTTTAAATGTAGCATTTTTATATAAAACTGTTTTTTATTCTTATTGTTGTTTTATATTTTTTTAATTGTTTTTTGTACCCCGCGACTTTTAAAAAAAAACATTATTATTTTTTTTGCCTTGGGGGTCCTTGTGGGACCCCCTGAGCAGGCCTAGGGGGTCAGGGTGTTTCTACTCTGGCCCCTTTGCGAGTTTCACACCTTTGTTTCACTGCTTTCTGGGACCATGTCATGAATGATGTAATATGTGACATCATCAGCAGTGGATTGCGGGTGCGCTATATATACTTAGTACAACTAACTATATAGGAGCAATTTCAATGGTTTTGTATGAGTAAAATGTCCAGCTAATTATAACACCACTAAAACTTATAGTTTTTTTACTGAATTTCAAAGGTTTTGTAAATGCTAATTCCTAACTATATAACTCCTGAAACCTATGGTTTTTTCAGTGAATTTCAAAGGTTTTTTTAAATGCTAATTCCTAACTATATAAGGCCTGAAACCTATGGTTTTTTCAGTGAATTTCAAAGGGTTTTTTAAATGCTAATTCCTAACTATATAAGGTCTGAAACCTATGTTTTTTTCAGTGTATATATATATATATTTATATATATATATATGTGTGTATATATATATATATATATATATATATATATATATATATATATATATATATATATATATATATATATATATATATATATATATATATATATATATATATATATATACTTGGGCAGGACTTTATTGCTTGCATACGTGATATGTGTTTGGCCCCTTAGCTAACTATCTAGGCTAGTTTCTGGAGTCTTTATTCACATACCAGTAACCTTACCCTTACCCGCTAGGTTATGTTCTTACCAGACGCACTTTCACACCCATGCACCCATGCCAACTTGGCCTGGATTATCTTGTCACACGCTCGTACACACCCATGCCCACTTGGGCTGAATTATCTTGTCACACGCTCCTACACACCCATGCCCACTTGGGCTGAATTGACTGCTAGCATGATTGCTTGGGATGTGCATTGACTGTGGCATTTCAAGGGCTGGAGTACCCCTAGGGATACACCAATATGCCCTTGCCCTTTCCTTCCTTACACCCTTAGCATGGACATGGGCAAGCACCACACACTGCAACACTAGCCTCATCGCGCCCCATGGATTAACACAGCACTATTATCTACATGGATGGGGGAGCGGCATATCTCGTGCATACTGTAATTAATATATACATATATATATATATATATATATATATATATATATATATATATATATATATATATATATATATATATATATATATATATATATATATAATGCATTATGTAGGGGCATGATTAATTGAATACTGTCTTATATTCCAACATGCGCTACGCAGCACCATGTACACAGTTACACAGTGTTGTAGGGATTTGGTACTACTTAGCAACAGCCACAGTATGGTTTGACTTATCTACACTTATGGAGACCCTCCTTGTATAACTTCGTTTTACAATATGACTCATCTGCAATTCATTACAGATAGTGATTATCCCAAGATATTTTGATGTATCACTGTATATATTGGCACATCAGCTGGGTACTTACAATCATGTATTGTGACTATAACTCATGTTTTGGCATTTCAAGTGACTCACTGTTTGCATGTTTGTATTTAACTGTGTATGTTTACATTTATTTACATGTTTCAAGATGGGGGCTGTTCTCAGGCTCTGCATGCAGGGATTACTAACTGCAGTCCATTATCTTTGTTGATTATCAAGCATATGTAAATGGTTATGTCAGCTTCACTCTCTAACCGTGACCAAGGCTGCAGCCGAATTGCGTCAGCGAGGCTTTACCATTCATTAAAATTACAAAGCGAACATCCAGGAGCATCTCAGTCATTCTATCCACTCTGAGAATTTCTTTTATTGCAGTCGTCAGTATATATATTTATCTATGTGTATATATATATATATATTCACTGAAAAAACCATAGGTTATAGACCATATATAGTTAGGAATTAGCATTTAAAAAACCTTATTTTACTCACACAAAACCATTGAAATTCCATATATAGTTAGTTGCACTAACTATATATCGCGCACCTGCAATCCACTGCTGATGATGTCACATATTACATCATTCATGACATGGTCAGTGACATCACTGATGACATCTCAAATGACATCACTGATGACATCACTGATGACAACATCCAGTGACTGTATGTTTCTGTAAAGTTAAAATATATCTTACATATTGAAGAATGAGTGGATGTATAAGTGTCTGGATGAAGGATTTAGTAGGTGCGTGACTGACTGTATGAGTGAGTGATTAAATGTGTCTCACTGAATGCATGGGTTAGTGACTAAACTGTCTTAATTTGTGCATCATTATGTCTGTTGTTCTGTAAACTGCTGCATGTGTTGATCATTAGCTATACGAGAGGCTATATGTGTTATTAATTGCTTGCCCAAGTATTTCTATGGGAGATTGAGTTTGTGTGGGGGTGGCTGAAAGGTGTGTGACTCTATGCATAGATGTGTGAACAGTTTATTCACTAGGTGTATGAGTTCAAGAGTGCATGTGGAAACAGCTACATGGGCAGTTGACTGTGTGCATGAGTGTATTGATGAGTAAATGGATATCTCAATGCTACATGTCATAGTAAGTACATATGTAAAACACAGTACATGTGAGAGTTGGCATATATAAATAACTGTGCATGAGAGCCACCGAATGAGTGAGTGGTTGTATCGATCATTGTGAACTTGTATCAGGGATTGTATAAGAGAGTAAATATGTGTTAGTATATGTTTCAATAAGTAAGGTGTGTTTAACTGTATAGTTGAAGAAATGGAGATGAGATTGTTTCTTTGCATGACTGACTGGGTGTGTGAGTAACTCCATGGATGAGTGGAAGTGTGTGAGTGTCTGTATACACTGAGTGTATCTAAGATTATATTAGAGTCTGAAGAGGTTTATCGTATTAGCACAAGAATGATGTCAAATGAGATGTCATTAGTGATGTCATCAGTGATGTCATTTGAGATGTCATCAGTGATGTCATCAGTGATGTCACTGACCATGTCATGAATGATGTAATATGTGACATCATCAGCAGTGGATTGCAGGTGCGCGATATATAGTTAGTGCAACTAACTATATATGGAATTTCAATGGTTTTGTGTGAGTAAAATAAGGTTTTTTAAATGCTAATTCCTAACTATATATGGTCTATAACCTATGGTTTTTTCAGTGAATTTTCAAGGTTTTGTAAATGCTAATTCCTAACTATATATGGTCTATAACCTATGGTTTTTTCAGTGAATTTCAATGGTTTTTTAATAGCAAATATCATAAGCTGTCGAATGTCAAGTACGTGGTAAGTGAAAACATTTTCGTGTTTATGCACACTGATCTGCTTTGAATGGTGCCCCCCCCCCCTCATTTCTATTAGGAGTACTCTCTCTTTGCAGATAGTGAAAGGTAGTTAACGCAGGTCTTTGCCCCCATTGTAATCCGTCGTGCCTGCTTCTCTCTCCATTTGATTCATTGTTATCCAAGTATTTACTGTTTTAGAATTAGTTCTCTTTGGTTCATTCTCTATTTACAAACAAACACAGAGTCGCAATACTCTGTTTAGTCTTTGCAGATAACGAAAAATCGTGTAAAAAAAAAGAAAAGGAATCGAGCAAAATCAGTAGGCCACTAATGGGATCTCTTTTTGACCTCGCTAAAATAGAAACATTAGGAACAACCCCTCATGACAAATACAAAACTAGTGAGATGAACTGAACTCCACACAATGATGGCTGCAAAACAGCTCGGCTCCGCCACCCACCCCGCCCAAAATAACGATAAAGAACGGCTGCCATGATTGGTTGCGGAATGACCACGACGGAGCTACGAAATGGTGCTGCTCTCATGCTAACCCCAGCTTCAGTCTGAAACATCCAGAAACACTGTAGACTACCAATTCGATCAGTTCCGGTAGCGCCCCAATGTAACCCGGTAGAGAAGAACTAGCCCTCCCCTCTTTGACTGATGGTTCTTGTTGCCTGTCCCTTCTGTTGTCATTTAACAGAACTATTTAGCCTGCTGAAAGGGGTTGTGTTCCGACCGCTGGTTGGTGGAGACATTTTGACTATATTCTGTACCTGCGTTGTCGCGTAATGCGTCATATGACGCGCCGCGTTAGCGCATCCGGAAGTCATCCGGGGCGCGCAGCGCGTAACGTAAGCATTACAAGTCATGTGACTTGTTAATAAAACTTTTCATTGGTTCATTTTACTTTTCTTATTGTAATGATGAAAGGCTTGGTCATATGACCTAAAAATTACGCTTTTCATTACTTCCGAACATTATTTTTTCTTAAATATATGTTATAATGTTCCAGGCTAATGTACTTTCCCGGAAATTTTACAACTGTCCTGCAAGTAAAATATATTCTTTTTTCGAGAAAAAGAGCGTTTCTTCGTCCCATGACGGAGCCGTTGAGCAAAAGAGGGTCGACCTGCTGTCTTAGTCGCCGATACGCCTGAATATGAGATTCTTATCGATCACTTTATGTTGCAGGAATAGAAAACACAACAGCCCTTGACCATTTATCTTTACTGCGTTCCTTCGTATTATACCTTTTACCCTTCATGTAATTGGTCTGCTTTATTTCACTTGCCTTTTAATGATTCTAAAACAGTGACTATTATTAAAAACTTTACCAATGTATATACTACTACCATGTTTTCTTTTAAAAACCTTTATTGTGAAAATTTCATTATACAAATACGAGCCTATAACCACGTGGGCCGGCCACGGAGCAAACTGTAATCGTATATGATGAATAGACATTTACACTGTAGAGGAACGTAACGGGCGGGCCATTAGGTTGCAAGAACTAAGGTGTCTAACAGTTACGGAATCGGTGGACGTACATTTTATAATTAAAATACGACAGGGCCAGTTACAATAAAATTATCTAGATATACATTTGCGGGCAAGTACCATGGGTGACGTTAATTCGAACTTTCAACAGTACAGTAATCAATAACACATCAGAACTTAATATCAATAGGGATGTCGAAATATTCAATCAATTCTCGTCCCCGCCCGCCATGTGCTTCAAAACTGCATACGTATCTCGTGATTTCAAGGTTCTGCAACCAGTACACAACAAGGAGTTACGAGTCCCATTTATTCTGGCGCCATTTTGGGCGAGGACGGGCAGGTCCAGGATATAGTCAAAATGTCTCTACCAACCATCGACTATGATGATGTTCATATGCTGTATTTATTAGAGTAACACTCATCTGTCCACATGAAATTAATTTGCCACAATCTAAACATGTCATTTTAATCTTTCCAAAGTTCTTCTAAATATTTGGGACCGTTTCCCTTGCCTCTGAAGCTCTCAGTGCCACTTCTTTGATGAATGTACTAGCAGGTCAGGGGTTCTCCTCCAAATCTCTCTTTTATGCAGCACTATAATTAATTGGTGCCACCTCTCCATATGACGATGCATGGTATAGTTACCACAACTATATATTTTTTCGGTTCCTCTGGAGAGTTCATCGTGGCAGATGAAGCGTGTAACGTACCGGGCATTTACCTTTTTTTGCATGTACAGGAAAGGAAAAAAAAATCGAGCGTCCGAGTTCTAAGGTGTCCCAGGGCCATTTTGGTGGACCAGGCCCAAATCCAAAGAACAGCTATCTCACAGGCTAATGGGGCGACCCACGCCGAGTTTCAGCATTGTAGGATGACCACACAAGTACAGCAACTTGCTAGACATCACCTCGGTGCCATCCGGATCTCGGCGCCCCACTGCAGATGAAGTGCCTCTCAACTATGAAACCACCACGGTGACATCCGGATCTTGGCGCGTTGTGCTGCCTTCGGCCTATTCGCACATCGGTCCGCTACTGACGCCATCTCACAGGCTAATGGGGCGACCCACGCCGAGTTTCAGCATTGTAGGATGACCACACCAGTACAGCAACTTGCTAGACATCACCTCGGTGCCATCCGGATCTCGGCGCCCCACTGCAGATGAAGTGCCTCTCAACTATGAAACCACCACGGTGACATCCGGATCTTGGCGCGTTGTGCTGCCTTCGGCCTATTCGCACATCGGTCCGCTACTGACGCCATCTCACAGGCTAATGGGGCGACCCACGCCGAGTTTCAGCATTGTAGGATGACCACACCAGTACAGCAACTTGCTAGACATCACCTCGGTGCCATCCGGATCTCGGCGCCCCACTGCAGATGAAGTACCTCTCAACTATGAAACCACCACGGTGACATCCGGATCTTGGCGCGTTGTGCTGCCTTCGGCCTATTCGCACATCGGTCCGCTACTGACGCCATCTCACAGGCTAATGGGGTGACCCACGCCGAGTTTCAGCATTGTAGGATGACCACACCAACTTGCTAGACATCACCTCAGTGCCATCCGAATCTTGGCATCTCAACGCCTAGTGGTATCTTCCATACAAAAAATATTGTTACGCTGCCTTTGGCCCCATTCGCACATCAGTCCGCAACTTAGACATCACCTCGGTGCCATCCGGATCTTGGCATCTCAGCGCCTTGTGGTGTCAGTCAGAAAATATTGTTGTGCTGCCTTCGGCCTATTCGCACATCGGTCCGCTACTGACGCCATCTCACAGGCCAACGGGGCGCCCCACGCCGACTTTCAGCATTGTAGGATGGCCACACCAGTGCGGCAACTTGCTACACACCACCTCAGTGCCATCCGGATCTTGGCATCTCAGCGCCTTGTGGTGTCTTCTACACCGGAAATATAGTAGAAAATATTGTTGCGCTGCCTTTGGCCCCATTCACACATCAGTCCGCTACTGACACCATCTCACAGGCCAACGGGGCGCCCCACGCCGACTTTCAACATTGTAGGATGGCCACAGAAGTGCGACAACTTACTAGACACCACCTCGGTGCCATCCGGATCTTGGCGCGTTGTGCTGCCTTCGGCCTATTCGCACATCGGTCCGCTACTGACGCAAACTCACAGGCCAACGGGGCGCCCCACGCCAACTTTCAGCATTGTAGGATGGCCACACCAGTGCGGCAACTTCCTACACACCACCTCGGTGCCATCCGGATCTTGGCGCGTAGTGAAGCTGCAGCAGCTGCAAATAAGCTTCAGACAGTGTTACAACCGCTGCTCAGAACTCTCAACTATGACACCACCTCGGTGCCATCCGGATCTTGGCGCGTTGTATTGCCTTCGGCCTATTCGCACATCGGTCCGCTACTGACGCCGCCTCACGTGCCAACGTATTTTCTCCGCATTTTATACCCTATGCCGCATAACAGGTCATGTGACTTGTTTATAAAACTTTTCATTGGTTCATTTTACTTTTGGTTTCCTAATGATGGAAGGCTTGATCATATGACCTAAAAACAACACTTTTCATTGGATGAAAACTTTTTTTTTCCCCCAAACGATGAAAGCCCCACCTTGTTTCTGGATGTTTCAGACTGAAGCTGGCGTCAGCATGAAAGCACCACCATCTCGTAGCTCAGTCGTGGTCATTCCGCGAGCAATCATGGCAGCCGCTCCCCACCAGAAGCCTGCAGGAGTCGGAGCCCCCAAAACTTTTGATGAATTCTCAAGGCGGAGGGGACGCTTTCGAGAATGGGGTCCAAGACCTAGCAGACAAGCGTCCGATTTCCAAGGTGTCCCAGGGCCATTTCAGTGGACCAGGCCCAAAAAGGAAACAGCCTGCCGCCATTTTGAGAGTCCTGTGACAGCCGCCTATCGCTGCACCGCAAGAGTGGGCGCAACTCAGCTGAATGGCGGATTTTGACACAGTGGACCAAAAGCGGACGGAATGGCAACTGAAACGGTAAAGGGGCGCCCCACTAAAACAGATGAGACTCCACCTGGAGAGGCCCGTTCACGCCGCCTCCCCCGGGGCGCTCCACGCCGTTATTCGGAGCAGCATTGTAGGATACCAAAACCAGTGCGGCAACTTACTGGACATCACCTTGGTGCCATCGTTCTGCTGCCTTGGAACTATTCGCACAACAGTTTGCTACTGATGACCCACCCCCCGCGACGCCCCACGCCGTTATTTGCTGGGTGGCAACTTACTAGACATCACTTTCGTGTCATCTAGATTTCGGCGCGTTCTGCTGCCTTGGAACTATTCGCACAACAGTTTGCTACTGATGACCCACCCCCCGCGACGCCCCACGCCGGAAATCTGGACGTTGTGCTGCGTTGGGACTATTCGCACAGCCGACCGCTACTTCGTTGTTTTTCTCTAAAAATGTTTATATGTTATTACTATTTTTGTTTTCTTGTATATATTTATAAATTATTAAAGTTTTATAATCTTACTACTTTGTCGGAGTGCTATATATTTTTAATGTGACACATAATTGTAAAAACTTTGATGTACAAAGAGTCATCCCTGGAATCTTCCGCTTCACGCTCGGTCCCCTCCCCAATCACAATACAGGATGGTTTTCAGATAATAGCAACGCTTCTGCTGTGACGGATCTCATCGAGTGTGGGCCTTGATCTACTATAACTCCTTTGAAGACGGGTGATTCTTTACAGCTGTGGCCATAAACTACATCTGCAGGGCTAGCTGATAGCCTAGGACCGGCCTGGACAATCGGACACAGAGGAAAAGGAGTGTCAGAGGGTGCGGTAGTGAATAGGGCGAAAGGGAGGTGTCGGGCGGGCACAGGGTGTGATTCTCAGGGAAGAACAGCGCAGATGGGGGGAGGTTTATTACCCATGCATAAAACAGAGAGCGGGGGTGACCACTGCCTGGGGGAGATGCTTGCGAGGGTGGGGAGCCATGCTAAGGATCGACAGCGTGCACAGAGTGGATCTGGTCAAGGCATCTAAAATGGCTGCCGTGCACGACAAAAGTGTGGCATTTGAAAAAAGACAAGATGGCGCACACAATGTTTTTCAACAATTCCTGATTTCCTTCGAATCGAACGTTAACAGACGTTGGGGCATATTACCAAAGTTAAGCGATATTTATCCCTAACGATGCATTGCAAAGATTTTTTTACCGTCAGAAATTATCGCAGATAAACCTTGCTATTATCAAGGTTTATCGCAAATACGATAAAAAACGAGCGCAATGCATTAATATCGCTGAAAACTCCGCGATATTCATGCATTACCGAGCTAATGCTCTTAGCCATGTTATCCACCTCCCATTGGATAACATGGCTAAGAACTGCTCAGGGCAGCTGTTACTTTTTGGAGATATTCGCGCTTATCTCGAATATTTCCAAAAGTTGATAATAGGAGATAGCGATGTTAGCGACTGTTTCCAGTCGCTAACATCTTGGCATGCCCACTTTGCATGTCATTAGTGATAAATATCACTCACATGCAAAGTGGGACCCAAGATGGTCGCTATCTCCTACTAGCCGTCGCTAACTGGTGTTAGCAACAGCTAGGTAATACAGATATAATTTTATCTCCGCGAAGCGGAGCGCTGTTACAGATATATATCTTGTTTTTGAACGTTAATTTCTCAAAATGCACTGAAGCACATATATTGAGACATAGCAAAGGCACATCGGGCTACCAGTCCCTAATATTTTACCAAGTTTCGTGCAAATCCATTCAGCCGTTCGATTATTATTATTATTTTTTTTTTTTGCCCCGCGGGGCCCTTTTAAAACCTCCACATCAAACCTAGGGGGTCAGCGAGGATCTACTATGCCCCCTTATGGTCATCAGCCATTCGATTATTATTATTATTTTTTTTTTTTGCCCCGCGGGGCCCTTTTAAAACCTCCACATCAAACCTAGGGGGTCAGCGAGGATCTACTATGCCCCCTTATGGTCATTTGCCCCTTCGCTTTGGCCTCCTCTTGTCTCTCGATCCTACCGAGAGACAAGATGGCGGCCGCTACGTACTGTTTGGAATGATTACAGACACCGGAGAGCCAATCAGCTTCGCTTCGCAAAGCTCCGTAACGCGAAAAGTACGCGAAGCGGTGCGCTGTTACAGATATATATCTTTTTTTGAACGTTAATTTCTCAAAATCCACTGAAGCACATATATTGAGACCTAGCAAAGGCACATCGGGCTACCAGTCCCTACAATTTTGCCAAGTTTCGTGCAAATCCATTCAGCCGTTCGATTATTATTATTATTATTTTTTTTTGCCCCGCGGGGCCCTTTTAAAACCTCCACATCAAACCTAGGGGGTCAGCGAGGATCTACTATGCCCCCTTATAGTTATTTCCCCCTTTGTTTTGACCTCCTCTTGTCTCTCGATCCTACCGAGAGACAAGATGGCGGCCGCTACGGACTGTTTGGAATGTTGACAGACGCCGGAGAACCAATCAGCTTCGCTTCACAAAGCTCCGTTGCGCGAAAAGTCCGCGAACCAGAGCGCTAACCGGTCCGCTGTTACAGATATATATCTTTTTTTAAACGTTAATTTCTCAAAATCCACTGGAGCACATATATTGAGACCTACAAAAGGCACATCGGGCTACCAGTCCCTACAATTTTGCCAAGTTTCGTGCAAATCCATTCAGCCGTTCGGGCTAAAAGTGAGGCTAACCGCCCTATGGAAAACTCAATGTTAAAAACACGTTTTGGGACCCCCCTTTTTTCTCGGCCCCCCCTTGACGAACCCCCCCCAAATTTTCAAAGGCTGCTCAGAAACAAAATGTGCCATTTTCCTGAAAATTTCAGCCAATTCCGTCCACAAACGGCAAAGTTATTAGACATAGAATTTTCAAAAAACCCATAGAGAAAAAATCCTAACTATATATACCTACTGGCGACCGCCAGTAGGTAATATATATATATCTATATATATATATATATATATATATATATATATATATATATATAGATATATATATATTACCTACTGGCGGTCGCCAGTAGGTAATATATATATATCTATATATATATATATATATATATATATATATATATATATATATATATAGATATATATATATTACCTACTGGCGGTCGCCAGTAGGTATATATAGTTAGGACCTAGTTACCATAGGAAATTCCGAACATTCTATTGGGAATAACTTTGGTGCCGATTGAGGGATCTATTGGTAATTTTCCTTAAATTTGCCTCGCTCCAATCCGCTCCTTCCCTGAAAGTTTCGGGGGGATTCGTCAAGTGGGGACCGAGAAAAAAGGGGGATCCCAAAACGTGTTTTCCCCATGTTAAGTTCCATAGGGACATTCTGACACGGCTACAGCTCGAACGGCTGAACGGAATTACACCAGATTTGGCAAAATGGTAGGGACTGGTATGCAGCAGTGCCTTTTGTATATTTGGTGTAAATCCCTCCAGTAGTTTTTGAGAAAATTGAATTTGAAATTTTTAAAATGGCATTTTCTATGGGACCTTTAGACACGGCTACAGCCCGAACGGCTGAACGGAAATACACCAAACTTGGCAAAATGGTAGGGACAGGTATGCAGTAGTGCCTTTTCTATATTTGGTGAAAATCCCTCCAGTAGTTGTCGAGAAAATTGAATTTGAGCAAATTATATATCTATATGCGCTCACTGTACGCACACCGTACGCGTACGGTACGCATACGTGCGCGTACACTTACGCGCGCGAGCGAGTTTCTGATTGGCTGGCAGTCGACTGTCAACATTCTAAACTGTCCAAACCAGGAAGTGTTGGCCACCATCTTGTTTTTCAGGAGAACTGAGGCACAAGAGAGCCCAAAACAAGAGTTGAAAACACGAAAAGGGGGCAGGGTAGAGACCCCCCAACCCTCTAGCCCTTCTCAGGGGGTCCCAAAAGGACCCCCAAGGGCAAAAAAAAATCGACGGGTATGCGCACCGTACGCGTACGGTACGCGTACCGTGCGCGTACCCCGCAATTTAAAAAAACAAACATTGCACTTGGTGGTCCTTCTGGGACCCCCTGAGAAGGGCTAGGGGTTCATGGGGTCTCTACCTTTCCCCTTTTCGCGTTTTCCACTCTTGTTTTGTGCTCTCTTGTGCCTCACTTCTCCTGAGAAACAAGATGGCTGCTCAGGTGGTCCCGGAAGGATAATAACATATATAAACGTTATCCGCTAATAGAATTAGCATTTAGAAAACCTTTGAAATTTATTGAAAAAAAATATAGGTTTCACGCCTGATATAGTTAGGAATTAGCATTTAAAAAACCTTGCAAATTCACCAAAAAAAACATAGGTTTCAGGCCTTATATAGTTAGGAATTAGCATTTAAAAAACCTTGCAAATTCACTTAAAAAACCATAGGTTTCAGGCCTTATATAGTTAGGAATTAGCATTTAAAAAAACCTTGCAAATTCACTTAAAAAACCATAGGTTTCAGGCCTGATATAGTTAGGAATTAGCATTTTAAAAACCTTGCAAATTCACTTAAAAAACCATAGGTTTCAGGCCTTATATAGTTAGGAATTAGCATTTAAAAAACCATTGAAATTGCTCCTATATAGTTTGTTGTACTAACTATATTTCGCGCACCCGCAATCCACTCCTGATGATGTCAAATATTACATCATTCATGACATGGTCAGTGACATCACTGATGACATCACTGATGACATCTCATTTGACATCACTGATCACATCGCTGATGATATCATTCATGTGATAATACGATGCACCTCCTCACACTCTAATATTTACTTTGCATACACCCAGTGTTAAATACAGACTACCATTCTTGAAACCATTGACACACCAATACCAGTTACTACATACGCACTTACTGATTCCTAGGTCTACACACACATTCACTCATTCACCCATAGAATCACTCATACATACAGTCACTCATCAATACAACACTATCATATGCACTCATACACCTATACAGACACTCACACACTGCCAATCATCCAGGGAGTTACTCACACACCTAGTCAGTCATGCAAAGAACCAATCACACTTCCATTTCCTCAACTATACAGTTATACACACAACACCTTACTTATTCAAACATATACTAACACATACTTACTCTCTTATACAAACACTGATACAAGTACACAATGATCCGTACAGCCACTCGCACATTCACTGGCTCTCATGTATAGTCATTTATATATGCCAACTCTCACATGCACTGTGTTTTACATATGTACTTACTTGGACATGTAGCACTGAGATATCCATTCACTCACCAACACACCCATGAACACAGTCAACCGCCCATATAGATGTTTCCACGTGCACTCTTGAACTCATACACCTAGTGAATCAACTGCTCACACATCTATGCACAGAGTCACACACCTCCCAGCCACCCACACACACACTCAGTCTCCCATTCAAATACTTGGGCAACCAATCAATAACCCATATAGCCACTCATATAGCTACTGATCAACACATGCAGCAGCTTACACAACAACAAACATACTGATACAAACATTCAGACAGTTTAGTCACTAACCCATGCATTTAGTAAGACACATTTAATCACTCACTCATATAGTCAGTCACACACCTACTAAATCCTTCATCCAGACACTTACACATCCACTCATTCTTCAATATGTAAAACATATTTAAACTTTACAGAAACACACAGCCACTGGATGATGTCATCAGTGATGTCAAATGAGATGTCATCAGTGATGTCATCAGTGATGTCATTTGAAATGTCATCAGTGATGTCATCAGTGATGTCACTGACCATGTCATGAATGATGTAATATGTGACATCATCAGCAGTGGATTGCGGGTGCGCGAAATATAGTTAGTACAACTAACTATATAGGAGCAATTTCAATGGTTTTTTAAATGCTAATTCCTAACTATATAATGCCTGAAACCTATGGTTTTTTAAGTGAAGATATGTATATATATATATATATATATTCACGCTCCAAGGTTGTCCACCTTATGAGTAGCACGCGAGCAGCAGCTTTATTTATGTGTAGGTGAGGACGGGGATCCGCTCGTAGACGCCGCTCCGTAATGGATCTGCCCGACGCGTTTCGAAGCTCCATCTGCTTCTCTTCAGGGGCTTTAATGGAAGCGGTGTGCGCACCCGTTACACTTCTCCAATTTCATATAACTCACCCGCCAATGGGAGGCTCCAATGAGACTTCTGGGAAGTGTAGTGCGGAAAGCACACAATCAAGTCCTGTATGGACTCCACGAGTGGGCCCGTCCTCGATCCCATGTACGGCTGCTACTTCACTGCCATGACCCCCACGTTAACCGGGTGGTGCATACTCTGCGGCTGGACTGCCGCATATAGATTCACGCTCCAAGGTTGTCCACCTTATGAGTAGCACGCGAGCAGCAGCTTTATTTATGTGTAGGTGAGGACGGGGATCCGCTCGTAGACGCCGCTCCGTAAAGCAAATGGAGCTTCAAAACGCGTTGGGCAGATCCCGTACGGAGCGGCGTCTTCCAAAAGTTCGACGCTTGTCCCATAGGCAGCGGCGCATTACCGTCGTTGCTGGAGTGCTGTTCAAGCACCGGAGCTCCTCCGCGTCTCAGGCAGGCCGCTATCAATCCCAAACAAGATGCCTGTCAAAGGAGGTGCCGCACAACAAGGTTTATATTTGCCCAAGATTCTTTATTGGAAGGGTTCAAAGCGAGGAAAATCAGCCATGCTTTCACAAATAAAATTCCGCCTGACGCGTTTCGTGGATGTTTCCACTTCCTCAGAGGCAGACAAAGAGATGAGGCAGCAGAACAGCGTTTTTAAGAGCATCACACCTGATAGCAGACCTCCGCCCAATGGGTGTGGCCACAACCGTGGCCTGATGGTCTTCGTAGTGCTCTTGTGTTACTTCAGTGAGAAGCCATTCATTCGCCCCCAAATTGTTCAAATAAATCACCACAGTGGGCGGTGAGGCATGGCTCGAGTGCACGCTCTCACCGTTTGTCTTCCAAAAGTTCGGCGCTTGTCCCATAGGCAGCGGCGCGTTACCGTCGTTGCTGGAGTGCTGTTCAAGCACCGGAGCTCCTCCGCGGCTCAGGCAGGCCGCTATCAATCCCAAACAAGATGCCTGTCAAAGGAGGTGCCTCACAACAAGGTTTATATTTGCCCAAGATTCTTTATTGGAAGGGTTCAAAGCGAGGAAAACCAGCCATGCTTTCACAAATAAAATTCCGCCTGACGCGTTTCGTGGATGTTTCCACTTCCTCAGAGGCAGACAAAGAGATGAGGAAGCAGAACAGCGTTTTTAAGAGCATCACACCTGATAGCAGACCTCCGCCCAATGGGTGTGGCCACAACCGTGGCCTGATGGTCTTCGTAGTGCTCTTGTGTTACTTCAGTGAGAAGCCATTCATTCGCCCCCAAATTGTTCAAATAAATCACCACAGTGGGCGGTGAGGCATGGCTCGAATCCCCGCTCTCACCGTTTGTCTTCCAAAAGTTCGGCGCTTGTCCCATAGGCAGCGGCGCGTTACCGTCGTTGCTGGAGTGCTGTTCAAGCACCGGAGCTCCTCCGCTGCTCAGGCAGGCCGCTATCAATCCCAAACAAGATGCCTGTCAAAGGAGGTGCCTCACAACAAGGTTTATATTTGCCCAAGATTCTTTATTGGAAGGGTTCAAAGCGAGGAAAACCAGCCATGCTTTCACAAATAAAATTCCGCCTGACGCGTTTCGTGGATGTTTCCACTTCCTCAGAGGCAGACAAAGAGATGAGGCAGCAGAACAGCGTTTTTAAGAGCATCACACCTGATAGCAGACCTCCGCCCAATGGGTGTGGCCACAACCGTGGCCTGATGGTCTTCGTAGTGCTCTTGTGTTACTTCAGTGAGAAGCCATTCATTCGCCCCCAAATTGTTCAAATAAATCACCACAGTGGGCGGTGAGGCATGGCTCGAGTCCCCGATCTCACCGTTTGTCTTCCAAAAGTTCGGCGCTTGTCCCATAGGCAGCGGCGCGTTACCGTCGTTGCTGGAGTGCTGTTCAAGCACCGGAGCTCCTCCGCGGCTCAGGCAGGCCGCTATCAATCCCAAACAAGATGCTTGTCAAAGGAGGTGCCTCACAACAAGGTTTATATTTGCCCAAGATTCTTTATTGGAAGGGTTCAAAGCGAGGAAAACCAGCCATGCTTTCGCAAATAAAATTCCGCCTGATGCGTTTCGTGGATGTTTCCACTTCCTCAGAGGCAGACAAAGAGATGAGGCAGCAGAACAGCGTTTTTAAGAGCATCACACCTGATAGCAGACCTCCGCCCAATGGGTGTGGCCACAACCGAGGCCTGATGGTCTTCGTAGTGCTCTTGTGTTACTTCAGTGAGAAGCCATTTATTCGCCCCCAAATTGTTCAAATAAATCACCACAGTGGGCGGTGAGGCATGGCTCGAGTCCCCGCTCTCACCGTTTGTCTTCCAAAAGTTCGGCGCTTGTCCCATAGGCAGCGGCGCGTTACCGTCGTTGCTGGAGTGCTGTTCAAGCACCGGAGCTCCTCCGCGGCTCAGGCAGGCCGCTATCAATCCCAAACAAGATGCCTGTCAAAGGAGGTGCCTCACAACAAGGTTTATATTTGCCCAAGATTCTTTATTGGAAGACAAACGGTGAGAGCGGGGATTCGAGCCATGCCTCACCGCCCACTGTGGTGATTTATTTGAACAATTTGGGGGCGAATGAATGGCTTCTCACTGAAGTAACACAAGAGCACTACGAAGACCATCAGGCCACGGTTGTGGCCACACCCATTGGGCGGAGGTCTGCTATCAGGTGTGATGCTCTTAAAAACGCTGTTCTGCTTCCTCATCTCTTTGTCTGCCTCTGAGGAAGTGGAAACATCCACGAAACGCGTCAGGCGGAATTTTATTTGTGAAAGCATGGCTGGTTTTCCTCGCTTTGAACCCTTCCAATAAAGAATCTTGGGCAAATATAAACCTTGTTGTGAGGCACCTCCTTTGACAGGCATCTTGTTTGGGATATATATATATTTATATATATATATATTCACAGAAAAAACCATAGGTTATAGACCATATATAGTTAGGAATTAGCATTTACAAAACCTTGAAAATTCACTGAAAAAACCATAGGTTATAGACCATATATAGTTAGGAATTAGCATTTAGAAAACCTTATTTTACTCACACAAAACCATTGAAATTCCATATATAGTTAGTTGCACTAACTATATATCGCGCACCCACAATCCACTGCTGATGATGTCACATATTACATCATTCATGACATGGTCAGTGACATCACTGATGACATCACTGATGACATCTCAAATGACATCACTGATGACATCACTGATGACATCTCATTTGACATTACTGATCACATCACTGATGACATCATTCATGTGATGATACAATGAACCTCTTCAGACTCTAATATAACCTTAGATACACTCAGTGTAAACAGACACTCACAGACTGTCACTCATCCATGGAGTTACTCACACACCTAGTCAGTCTTGCAAAGAATCAATCACACCTCGATTTTCTCAACTATATAGTTATACACACCTTACTTATTGGAACATATAATAACACATATTTACTCTGTTATACAATCCCTGATACAAGTTCACAATAATCCATACAGCCACTCACACATTCACTGGCTCTTATGCACAGTTATTTATATATGTCAACTATCACATGTACTGTGTTTTACATATGTACTTACTTTGACATGTAGCACTGAGATATCCATTCACTCACCAATACACTCATGCACACAGTCAACCGCCCATACAGATGTTTCCACATGCACTTTTGAACCCATACATCTAGTGAATCAACTGCTCACACATCTATGCACAGAGTCATACACCTCCCAGACACCCACACACACACTCAGTCTCCCATACAAATACTTGGGCAACTAATCAATAACCCATATAGTTAGTCATATAGCTAATGATCAACACATGCATCAGATTACAAAACAACAGACACAATGATGCACAATTTAAAACAGTTTAGTCACTAACCCATGCACTCAGTGAGACACATTTAATCACTCACTTATACAGTCAGTCATGCACCTACTAAATCCTTCATCCAGACACTTATTCTTCAATATGTAAGACATATTTTAACTTTACAGAAGCATACAGTCACTGGATGTTGTCATCAGTGATGTCATCAGTGATGTCATTTGAGATGTCATCAGTGATGTCATCAGTGATGTCACTGACCATGTCATGAATGATGTAATATGTGACATCATCAGCAGTGGATTGCGGGTGCGCGATATATAGTTAGTGCAACTAACTATATATGGAATTTCAATGGTTTTGTGTGAGTAAAATAAGGTTTTCTAAATGCTAATTCCTAACTATATATGGTCTATAACCTATGGTTTTTTCAGTGAATTTTCAAGGTTTTGTAAATGCTAATTCCTAACTATATATGGTCTATAACCTATGGTTTTTTCTGTGAATTTCATTGGTTTTTTAACAGCTAATATCTGTAGCTGTAAAATGTATTCTTCTTTAAATCCAAAAATATATTTTATATGTTTATGAATAATTTTTTTTTAAAGTATTTTTTTTTCTTCGTTCCCGCTTCGCGAATCGGGAAGCTTCCCGTTAGCTGACCTTGATGCCGCGAAATAGACCGCGAGCCGGTAAACGTTTCTTTACCGCAAGTGCCGCGTTAGAAAACAACATCGTGACGCCTCCCGTCCGCATGACGTTCCACGTTGTCGCGTGATACGTCATATGACGTGCAACGTTAGCGAACTGGTACGCGAAGCGAGTGCCAAAGCGCAGGTTTCTGGAAGCAAACCGGGAGGCCCTGCAAAGCGCTTAACGTAAACACAGCAAGTCATGTGACTTGGTAATAACACTTTTCATTGGTTCATTTCACTTTTGGTTTCCTAATGATGTAAGACTAGGTCATATAATCTAAAATGAACACTTTTGATTGGTTGAGAACTCTTGTTTTTCCCAAATGATGAAAATCCCTCCTTCTTTCCTCACTCTGACTTTCATCATTGTGAGAGAAAGACCCTTTGTGATCACTGAGCAATGGCTTCTTTAGTAGCTTCAGCTGGTGCTTCCCCACCACCTCCACCACATCCAAGGAAGAGTGGACCACCTGCTCAAGTTGTAATTCAACAAGAAGAAGAAGAAGAGGAACAGGAGGACGAGCACGAAGAGAGGCAGTTTTTGCCTGAACAGCCCAAGACGTCTCACCGGAAAGAAAACTTCATTTGGCAATTTTTTAAAATTCCCAAAGGTCAGAAAAAAGTAAATGCAAGATACGTAACTTGCCTTATATGTCAAGATAGACTGTCCAGAGGGACCGACAAAAAATACAGTTTCGGAAACTACACAATGCATCGCCATATGACTAGGTGGCATCCTAACAACTACAGTGCTGCACAGTTTCGGAACGACCTAGATAATCTCCCTATTATGGCCAGAAGATCTGTTGTACCGGAAGTAACGGGACCAGAGGGCAGGGAGATGGTGCCAAATATACAAATGAGATTTGGTGAAGTAAAACACACCTGCGTATTTTGCGATGGATTCATTTCCTACGGAGAAAGAAGCATCACTCTGATCAACAGAGCTATTGACTATCATATGCAAGTTTGTCCGAAACGCCCAAAATAATAAATACTTCTTTTTTTTGTTTTGTTGCTCCTGTTGAGCCCTTTACAATGAATCGTTTTCATTGCCCCCTCCAAGAAAAACCCAAAAAAATATAAAACTGTTCCGAAAAATTCAAAAACAGTAAAAAAATGTTCAGAAAAATAAAAAAAAAAGTTCTTTTCAGAACTACCTCCCCGTTATTAAAAAATTGGTACAATATTTGGAACTGTGCCAACCTCTATTTCTCTTAGTTCGCTTCCTAGTTCGCTCGCTGGTACGCGAACTGGAAGCGAACCAAAAACAGTAAGTATAAGGGAAGGAAACACACACTTATGTTAAAAGAAAGACAGCTATAGGGGAGTAAACTAGAGATACTATTACCCATAATCCACTACTGATGATGTCACATATTACATCATTCATGACATGCTCAGTGACATCATCAGCAGAGGATTGCGGGTTTTTTGGCAACATGCCTTATCCACGGTTTAATAACGCTGCCTTTTGCTTTATATAAGTTTTCAAATTGTATGAAATATATACCAATAGGTCTTTATGAACCTTTAGGTAGTGCTTTTGTTCATGAGGTCTGGTCGCTTCCATACACATACAGATGCTTCAAAGATGATCAAGAAGTTTATCTGAATGGAGAGGAATACACTGAGACGCCAGATCATTCACTAATGTGTAGGCACATACAGTTACACGATTCATGCAACAAACACCGACCAAATATGGCTTGCGTGTTGCAAGGCACGCCAGTTCCTGCTATCATCCCCACGTTCAAGTTGTTGGAAAATGGTAGTTATTTGATGCTCAATAATGAAGATTGTTCTGAGTTAATTAAAAGTATTCCTTTTATCGTAACAGTAAGTGAACGGGTTATTTGCTGCAGAAATGTTCTATTTCCTCCCACACATGAACATAGGGAGTTTTCAATCTGGCCACAAATACCAACCTTGGGACACGTTTCAACGGCATGACAAGAATAAGAGCTCTTTTGTCTCAGAGAGAGGTGGCCTTGAGTTCGGCCTGTGAAACTTTCGTACTTCACATAGCGAACACCCGTACACAGGTTTGCCTTTCAATTTCAGCAACATGTTTCCGACTATCTTTAACGCATCCTCCACAAAATCCCTGGCACACTTTTTTAAAGTTGTTACCAGTGGTCTCGTGACTTCATTTGAGAAAATCTTTGGAGTCATCCCTGCTCCCTTTCATTGTATTTTCTGCACTCTGGTTCGTGGATTGGCATTTTTACTTGCATTACCAGCGGACGCTCTTGTGCTTTTTTACATTTTTAAATATGGATGTCCCTCCTATGCAACCTCCGACCCTGCAGCTGCTGACACTGTTCCGCAATCGCATGCTAGAATATTATGGCACAATGCCGTTGGCGATATTAAGCACGGCATATGGATTATCTTTTCGGTTCTCCTACTTCACCTGTGTCCAGCCTGTATTTCACTGCCTGACCTGTGATTTCGATTGGGCCATTGATTTGTGTCTCTGCGGACCGGTTTCTCCTGACGTCGACTTTAATCAGCTGATGACTCCTATCATTACTCACGAGTTGATTTGTCCTGGCGAAAGGATTATGGCTGTGGCATTGATGCATGGACTACTTGGTCCCTGGAATTTACTGGCGGCAGCACAGTCTTTCTTGGAACACAGCTTTCTTGAAAACCCACCGAGCTGTCCTCTGATGGTGATAGAGGATCCGGTGCTGGGAGAGCACGTATGTTCTTTTCCGCTTTTAAATTGGATGGCTGAACTGTTTTCGGATGAAGACGGTGACTTCCTATTGGAGGCTGTTGCAGCTTATTTTGCATACACAGTTATGTCATAGACCTTTTTCATGTTTGATATGCTGAGTACTAGCATTTCATTGACAATTCATTGACTTATTTGTCAAGTTTTTATTATTTACCTTGCCTATTGGCTTAAGACTCGATAAAGTACTTGGCTGTTTTATTTTTCTTTAGCATTGAATTTTCCTAGTTTTTAATGCTTTACCTTGCGGACCGTCCACATATAAACTTGCAATCTGCTCTCATGAGATGGCACTTCTATTATCTTATTCAGTTCGTTTCCGGATCATGAGGAGGTGTCATCTAGGTCCTGGATATCTTTACACCGTGTTAAGTTAGCATGGGCTCATTACCGGTTTAAACGCCATTTTTCCTTTTTTGCAACTTCTGCACACGACACTTAGTTGTTGCTTTAGCTTTCCACCTAGTAGTTCATCGTGGTTTACATGAGAATAATATGTTATTGGTCTACTATCTGCTTTACTTGTTAAACTATATCTGTACAGCGAGTGCTAAAGTTTCAAGAACAACACGATACAGAATTTTTATGAGGTCTGATCTCCACGACTTCATACTCATAACATAAGTGCAACTTCTGCCAATTCTGGGCATGAGGCGGGTTTTATATTGCTTTGCCGAACACACATACACAACAGTTGATGCGGTTCACATGAAGAGAGAGCTGGTGTATGCTGATGTGATTTCTTCAAATCTAAGACACTAAAGTATGGACACGCCCTAAACCAACACAAAGAGACCTTCTTAGCAAATAATATAATATGTGTATTAGGGAGGGTGAGATATAAGCAGCCGCGGGCCGTGGAGGGAGTTACGATGGGGCAGGGAGGCGGGGAGGGGGAGAAGCAGGGTGGAGCCCTCTCTACCTTGCCCCTCCCCCTCCCCGCCTCCCTGCCCCACCGTAACTCCCTCCACGGCCCGCGGCTGCTTATAAGTGTTGCTAACTCTTATTCATTTACAGCATGTTAACATACTGTCACCATTCGCTTTTTATGTACTAGTAACTATGCTGGTAATTTTGCTACTGATAATATGTGTACTTTTATTATCTAAGGTACTACGCCTGAGAAGACGGCATTAGTAAATAAACATTTCAAATACACATCTGTTCTTCTTAACTCCATGTTCTGGTTTCTAAGAAATCTATAACGACCGACTGTTCATGAGTTCCACGTATCCTGAGGTACTATAAGTTCATATTCTGGATTGTCTAAACATTGAGAGTTTGTTATATCCAATGTGACACTGTACCTAGCTTGCTAAATAGTTTTTGATTACTAACGTGAGTTTTGGGACACCCTAATTCGCCGAGGTTCCAATCCTCTGTCCACAGTTCTGTGTGAGAACAGAAACCCTGCGACAGGGGCACCCCCGACCCTTGCTGGAGCTTCATCACACTTGCGATACAACTCCAGCAATGCGCCACCTTTACGGCACAGATACATCACGCATCTGTGCTGTTTTTGCCCCATGATGCGCCGCATTGTAAATGCAGCACACCATAGGTGACGGAACAGCGGCACAGAATGACTAACACATCCCTGGTGATGCGCCAGTCATCATAAATCTATCCCTATGCTTCTTATCTTGTTAGAGATGAACCGCCATATGTATCATCAAAGTTATTTGCATTTCCTAAATAGCGAACTTTAAGGAATAAATAGCGATTCTTTACCATTCCTAGTTTGCGATGAGCTATTTGCTAATTAGCCGAATGTAGCCCAATGAAGCCCAATGTAGCCCAATGTAGCCCAAAGATGGCCGCCAGACACACAAAAAAACAAATGTAGCCCAAATATCAGCCAGATGTAGCCCAACTATAGCCCAGTGACAGAATGACCAATCAGCTTCGCAAACCTACGTTAAGCGAAGCGGAGCGCTGTTACAGATATATATCTTTTTTTGAACGTTAATTTCTCAAAATCCACTGGAGCACATATATTGAGACCTAGCAAAGGCACATCGGGCTACCAGTCCCTAATATTTTGCCAAGTTTCGTGCAAATCCATTCAGCCGTTCAATTATTATTTTTATTATTTTTTTTTGCCCCGCGGGGCCCTTTTAAAACCTCCACATCAATCCTAGGGGGTCAGCGAGGATCTACTATGCCCCCTTATAGTTATTTCCCCCTTTGTTTTGACCTCCTCTTGTCTCACGATCCTACCGAGAGACAAGATGGCGGCCGCTACGGACTGTTTGGAATGTTGACAGACGCCGGAGAACCAATCAGCTTCGCTTCACAAAGCTCCGTTGCGCGAAAAGTCCGCGAACCAGAGCGCTAACCGGTCCGCTGTTACAGATATATATCTTTTTTTAAACGTTAATTTCTCAAAATCCACTGGAGCACATATATTGAGACCTACAAAAGGCACATCGGGCTACCAGTCCCTACAATTTTGCCAAGTTTCGTGCAAATCCATTCAGCCGTTCGGGCTAAAAGTGAGGCCAACCGCCCTATGGAAAACTCAATGTTAAAAACACGTTTTGGGACCCCCCTTTTTTCTCGGCCCCCACTGGACGAACCCCCCCAAATTTTCAAGGGCTGCTCAGAAACAAAATGTGCCATTTTCCTGAAAATTTCAGCCAATTCCGTCCACAAACGCCAAAGTTATTAGACATAGAATTTTCAAAAAACCCATAGAGAAAAAATCCTAACTATATATACCTACTGGCGACCGCCAGTAGGTAATATACATATATATATATATATATATATATATATGTATATATATGAACGAAAACTTCCTCCCAAAGAACGAAGCAGGACCCAGAGGGGAACAGGTAAAGCATTTTATTACTCCGTGGACAGTTCTAGTGGCGGCAAATGCATTTCGGCGTATAATGCCTTCCTCAGTGCCCAACACCAGATGCAATCATGCTGACTCGTTTTCTCCTGCTGCCTCGAAAGAAATAGGCGTAGGTCCGCTCCTCCCCAATCAATATATATATATATATATATATATATATTCACTGAAAAAACCATAGGTTTCAGCCACGTTATAGTTAGGAATTAGCATTTAAAAAACCTTCGAAAATCACTAAAAAAACATAGGTTTCACACATGTTATAGTTAGCTGGACATTTCACTCATAAAAAACTGTTGAAATTCCCCCGTTATAGTAAGTTCAGCTAACTATAACTTGCGCGCCCGCAATGCACTGCTAATGACGTCACATATTACATCACTCATGACATGGTCAGTGACATCACTCATGACATCACTGATGACATCTCAAATGACATCACTGGGGGATAATTACCACTAATGCTGGCTTTGGGGTTGTTTTTTTCACTGGATACGCGTATCCGACACGTATCCTGCAATTTAAAAAGAAAGAATTTTTTTTGGCCTTGGGGGTCCTTGTGGGACTCCCTGAGCAGGCCTAGGTGGCCTAGGGGGCCACGCCCCTTTTTACACCTCCCTGCAACGCAGCCCCCTGGCGCATACTGGAGCCCCCTGGCGCGTTTGCAGAGGCGGAAGTAATCCCCCTTGAATACTGGGGGTCCCTGGGGCCCAAGTAGCCCACCAGGTACCTCCAGTAAGCGCCACGGAGCTGCTTTGCAGTGTTGTGAAAAGAGGCATGGCCTCTTTACACGTCTCTGCAAGGCAGCCCCCTGGTGCATACTGGAGGTTACTGACCCCCTAGGCCTGCTCAGGGGGTCCCACAAGGACCCCCAAGGCCCAAAAAAACATTTTTTTTTAAAATAAATTCCAGGATACGCGTAGGGTAAGCTACCATGCTGATCCCCCAAAAAAACATTAAGGCACCACTCTGCAAACGCGCCCCCATGCGCGTTTGCACAGGGGAAACTAATTCTCCTTGAATACTGGGGGTCACCGGGGGACAACTATCCCACCAGGAACCTCCAGTATGTGCCAGGGGGCTGCCTTGCAGAGATGTGTAGATAGGCCGCGCCCCTTTGTACACCTCTCTGCAACGCAGCCCCCTGGCGCATACTGGAGGTTCCTGGTGGGCTACTTGTCCCCCAGGGACCCCCAGTATTCAAGGGGAATTATTTCCCGCTCTGCAAATGCGCCAGGGGATGCGTTTGCAGAGTGGTGCCTTAATGTTTTTTGGGATCAGCAGGGTACGCGTACCATACGCGTATCCTGGGATTTTAAATTTTTTTTTTTTAATTGGGGGGATCTTGGGGGTCCTTTTGGGACCCCCTGAGCAGGCCTGGGGTCAGGAACCTCCAGTATGCGCCAGGGGGCTGCGTTGCAGAGAGGTGTAAAAAGGGGGCATGGCCTCTTTATACCTCTCTGCAACGCAGCCCCCTGGCGCACACTGGAGGTTCCTGGTGGGCTAGTTGGCCCCCAGGGACCCCAGTATGCAAGGGAAATTAGTTCCCCTGCTGAAAAAGCACCTGGGGGCTGAGTTGCAGAGAGGTGTAAAAAGGGTCGTGGCCTCTTTACACCTCTCTGCAACGCAGCCCCCTGGTGCACACTGGAGGTCCCTGGTGGGCTAGTTGGCCCCCAGGGACCCCCAGTATGTGAGGGGAATTACTTCCCCCTCTGCAAACGCTTCAGGGGGCTGCGTTGCAGAGAGGTGTAAAAAGGGGCGTGGCCTCGTTACACCACTCTGCAACGCAGCCTCCTGGCGCACACTAGAGGTTCCTGGTGGGCTAGTTGGCCCCCAGGGACCCCGGTATGCAAGGGGAATTAGTTCCACTGCTGAAAAAGCACCAGGGGGCTGCGTTGCAGAGAGGTGTAAAAAGGGGCGTGGCCTCTTTACACCTCTCTGCAACGCAGCCCCCTGGTGCACACCGGAGGTTCCTGGTGGGCTAGTTGGCCCCCAGGGACCCCCAGTATGCAAGGGAAATTAGTTCCTCCTCTGCAAACGCGCCAGGGGGCTGCATTGCAGAGAGGTGTAAAAAGGGGCGGGGCCTCTTTACATGTCTCTGCAAGGCAGCCCCCTGGCACAGTTGCAGATGGGGAAATAATTCCTCTTGAATACTGGGAGTCCCTGGGGGCCAATTAGTCAACCAGGAACCTCCAGTATGCGCCAGGGGGCTGCGTTGCAGAGAGGTGTAAAAAGGGGCGTGGCCTCTCTACAGATCTCCACAAGGCAGCCCCCTGGCACATACTGGAGGTTCCTGGTGGGCTACTTTGCCCCCAGGGACCCCCAGTATTCAAGGGGAATTATGTCCCCCTCTGCAAACGCGCCAGGTTTGCAGAGTGGTGCCTTAATTTTTTTGGGGGGATCGGCAGGGTAGCTTACCCTACGGGTATCCTGGGATTTATTTAAAAAAAAGCATTTTTGGGGGAGCCTTGGGGGTCCTTGTGGGACCCCTGAGCAGGCCTAGGGGGTCAGTAACCTCTAGTATGCGCCAGGGGGCTGCCTTGCAGAGACGTGTAAAGAGGCCATGCCTCTTTTCACAATACTCTGCAACGCAGCTCCGTGGCGCTTACTGGAGGTACCTGGTGTGCTACTTGGGCCCCAGGGACCCCCAGTATTCAAGGGGAATTACTTCCCCCTCTGCAAATGCACCAGGGGGTGCGTTTGCAGAGTGGTGCAGGGAGGGGGCAGGGCCTGAGTTGAGGATTGCACCACTCTGCAAACGCGCCCCCCTGGCGCGTTTGCACAGGGGGAACTAATTCTCCTTGAATACTGGGGGTCCCCGGGGGCCAACTAGCCCACCAGGAACCTCCAGTATGCGCCAGGGGGCTGCGTTGCAGATAGGTGTAAAAAGGGGCGTGGCCTCTTTACACGTCTCTGCAAGGCAGCCCCCTGGTGCATACTGGAGGTTCCTGGTGGGCTACTTGGCCCCCAAGGACCCCCGTATTCAAGGGGAATTATTTCCCCCTCTGCAAATGCGCCAGGATGTGCATTTGCAGAGTGATGCCTTAATGTTTTTTTTTGGGATCAGCAGGGTATGGGTACCCAACGCATATCCTGGGATTTAAAAAAAAAATAAAAAAAATGGGGGGGACCTTGGGGGTCCTTGTGGGACCCCCTGAGCAGGCCTTGGGGGTCAGGCACCTCCAGTATTTGCCAGGGGGCTGCCTTGCAGAGAGGTGTAAAAAGGGGGCATGGCCTCTTTACACCTCTCTGCAGTGCAACTCCCTGGCACACACTGGAGGTTCCTGGTGGGCTAGTTGGCCCCCAGGGACCCCCAGTATGCAAGGGGAATTAGTTTCCCCCTCTGAAAAAGCGCCAGGGGCTGTGTTGCAGAGAGGTGTAAAAAGGGGCGTGGCCTCTTTACACCTCTCTGCAACGCAGCCCCCTGGCGCACACTGGAGGTTCCCTGTGGGCTATGTGAGGGGAATTACTTCTCCCTCTGCAAACACGCCAGGCGGCTGCATTGCAAAGAGGTGTAAAAAGGGGTGTGGCCTCATCACACCTCTCTGCAATGCAGCCCCCTGGCACATACTGGAGGTTCCTGATGGGCTAGTTGGCCCCCAGGGACCTCCAGTATGCAAGGGGAATTAGTTCTCCATTTGTAAATGCACCAGGGGGCTGCGTTGCAGAGAGGTGTAATGAGGCCATGCCCCTTTTTACACCTCTCTGCAACTCAGCCCCCTGGCGCATACTGGAGGTTCCTGGTGTGCTAGTTGGCCCCCAGGGACCCCCAGTATACAAGGGGACTTAATCCCCCGCCTTAGAACGAGTTACGGGGCATGTTTGCACAGTGGTGAAGGTAGGGGGCGAGGCTTGAGGTGACATGTGTGCAAACACGCCCGTGGCGCGTTTTAGGTTGGGGAATATATTCCTCTTCAATCCAGATGTCCCCTAGGGGCCAACTAGTCCAATGGGTACCTCTAGTAAGTGCCACGGAGCTGCGTTGCAGAGTGTTGTAAAAAGTGGGTGTGCCCTCTGAACACCTCTCTACAATGCAGCTCGCTGGCGCAAACTGGAGGTACCTGATGGGCTAGTTAGCTCACAGGTGACCGTAGGATTGAAGAGGAATATATTCCCCAATCTAAAACCCGCCACAGGGCGTGTTTGCACACATTTGTCCTCATGTCCCGCCCCTATGTTCACTATTGAGCAAAATATTCCTCTAAAATCAGCCGAAGTACGAATTCTGATTTACTTACCTGTTATCACGAGAGACGTCAGTGCTGCATCTTTGAGCCCAGGATGGACCCTGAAAAGTAAATGTAACCATACTTACAGTAACTTGAATTTCCTTCCATAGGCTAACATTGACATGTTTTACTTGGAAATTCTTCTAAGTGTGGAGTTTTGGAACTTAAAAAAATTCCTCTTAAATCAGCCGAACTACGAATTCCGATTTACTCACCTATTATCAAGAGAGACCTCAGTGCTGCATCTTTCAGCCCACTACTGATCCTGAAAAGTAATTCTAATCGTAGGTAGTTACAGTAACTTGAATTTCCTTCCATAGGTTATAAAATGGAATATTTTACTGCTATATAAAATATATATGAATAAAAAAATATTTTAAAAAAATATTACAATTTCAATATTTTTAAAAGCATTTATTTTTCAATTATATAAAAAAATATGTAATGTAATTTGAAAAATAAAAAATCTAAAAATAAATAATGTAAAATAATGTAGTACATCAGTATAAAAAAATATAACAATTAATACATTTAAAAATTATCATTTACAAAACCTTTGAAATTCACTGAAAAAAACATAGGTTTCAACCACGTTATAGGTAAAAATGAGCATTTATAAAACCTTAGAAATTTACTGAAAAAAACATAGGTTTCACCCGCGTTATAGTCAAAAATTAGCATTTTAAAAAACCTTGGAAATTCACTGAAAAAACCATAGGTTTCACACACGTTATAGTTAAAATTTAGCATTTAAAAAACCTTAGAAATTCACTGAAAAACCATAGGTTTCACACATGTTATAGTTAGCTGGACATTTCACTCATACACAATTCCCGCGTTATAGTTCATTATAACTCGCGTGCCCGCTGATGACGTGACATATTACATCACTCATGACATGGTCAGTGACATCAGTGATGACATCTCAAATGACATCACTGATGACATCATCTTTGTGAAAGAGTGACAGACCTCCTCTCAGCGTAATAGCGTAATATAACCCTTGATACACACATTCAAAAATAGAAACTAAAATTTACAAAAAAAATGGAAATACCAATTCCAGTTTTAGAACAACCTATTCTGTAATTCTAAAATCTACATACACATCCAGTCATTCACTAACAGTTCTATATAGGCACTCACACATGTACTCACTCATCATATGTACTCATACACCTATACATCTTATTACACACCGACAATCATCTATAGAGTTACTCACACACAAACTGACACATGCAAATAAACTATCAAACCTCCATTTACTTGCAAAATTACAGCTATACACCCACCACTACACTTACTTCTACAGAATCGTACACATACTTACTCTCTTAAACAATCACTTATTGAAACACATACTTATTTATACAGGAACTCTTACAATCTCTCGCTCTCACATGTACTCACTTATATACATCACTTTTATACATCAATACTCACATATACTGGTTTAAAACATATGTAGTTACTCATAATGATACTATTGAGACAGTGATTCACTCACTAACACACACTCATACACACACTCATCCACATACAGTCCTGCACACATGCTGTCTTCAAAACACAAACAAACAGTGAGTACCCATTCATGCATCTATGCGGTATGTAATACCCCCACCAAACCATACAGACACTCATACTGATACTCTAAAAACTAACTAATAACCCATATCGACACTCATGTAGCTAGTCACTAACCCATGCAGCCACTTATACACAAAGTGAGACGCTGATACAGATATTTACATATTTAAACATTACTTGCTAATACATGTATTCCCTAAGATACACTTAATCAATCAGTTATCCAATCAATTTTACACAAACAAAATCATCCATTTAGACACTTATATACCCATTTATTCTTCCATCGACCTTTAGATATACATATATAAAAAATAATTATTTTTCAGAAAGACACACATTCACTGGATGATGACATCAGTGATATCATCAGTGATGTCATCAGTGATGTCATGAGTGATGTCACTGACCATGTCATGAGTGATGTGATATGTGACATCATCAGCAGTGCATTGCGGGCGCGCGAGTTATAAATAACTATAACGGGGGAAATTCAATGGGTTTGTATGAGTGAAATGTCCAGCTAACTATAACATGTGTGGAACCTAAGATTTTTCAGTGGATTTCTAATGTTTTTTAAATGCTCATTTTTAACTATAACGTGTGTGAAACCTATGTTTTTTTTCAGTGAATATATATATATATATATGTATCTTCTACCACTCTCCAACTTTTCTCGGCCAGAAAGAGAACAGCACACCGAAGGTCAGTTTCCAATAATTATTTATTCGTGAAGGGCTACAACGCGTTTTGGCAGGATCCCTGATATATATATATGTACAAAATGCATAAACACTGAAACCATGTCCGCCCTCAATTTCTACAAGGGCGTTTACTAAAGTGAGCCGTAAGCAGCATGTTGCTGACACTGAGGAAGGACTATTGTCGGAAACGCGTCTATCATCTTTGCCGTAGACTTGGAATAAACTTTGTTGCCATACCTGGAGTGCTTAAGTTCTTCTTTCTCGAACAGTGAAGGGGACTACGAGCTTCAATATACCACGCGTCCACCAGCGCGAACCACAGCACCCGCCATTGAGTGCCCCGAGATTTCTGGTGAAGAAGGAGCGGTTGTTTGTTTATCGGGAGCACCATTGTCATTTGGATCGGAAGCGTGAGGATAGACGGACGGGCGCACGGCCAACATTTGGAAACACTGGTAAGTCGCCGTTCCCGTTATCATACTCCCAATTATAGCTTCCTACATGTGCAAAAGTCCAAAATAAATAGACAATAAGGCGAGTGGGTGACGGTAGCAAAACCCGGGGAGGCTTCCCTGTGGTTTCCAAAGAAACGTCTACAGGCATGTGCGATGAGGAAGAACGCCGCGAAGCGGCTCTGGATGTGTTTAAGAAACGCACAACAAATCCAAACCCTGCACCTAACACCGGAGGCACAGGGAAGGTACCACAGAGTTCCCTACAAATTCTTCTTCTTAAAATGGAAAGATTAAGTGAGAGAGAGATACGGAAGTGGTGGGAGGCCACCTCCCTACAAAATTATATCGATGTGGATCGAGTGCCTAGGGGGCTTCGCATATACACGGTACCTGCATATGAGAGCCCAGACCCCATGCTTTTGGAACAATGGGCTGAACTCACAGCAGCATCCTGTAAAGCCATGCTCGAGTTGCTCGTAAAATTTGCTTGGAGCGACAGAGCAAAAGCCATTGATGGGATAGGCTCCCTAGAACTTGAAATTGCCAAAGAAACTGATTCAGTAACACTAACACAACTACGAGAGGATATGAAGAAACGTTTAGTCAAATATGAACTCAAGATACGACAGCGAAAACAAGAAAAGTTTGAGAGGGATGAGCGTGATTACGCTCAAGGAAGAATTCTCACCTTTTCAAAGAAATTCGATGGTCCTCGCAAAGCCCTCAATAAAACGAAAAATATCGGATCTACTGAACCACCCCCCACTTCTGAATCGTCAGCCACGGAAGAAGAGCTATCAGGAGATGAGCGGCCAACAACAAGCAAGGAAGGAAGAAAGACACCTTTTCATTTGGAATTCGACCTTATCCGCAGTACGTGGCTCAGAGGGGGCAAATTGAAACCACCAGAAAACAACGGAGAACCCGACGAGGTGGTTGGCAGAGGAAGAGGAAGGGGCAGAGCAGCAGCTCAAACCATCCGCAAGAAGAGAGGGAAGAAATGGTAGATTCAAGTCTGACGGTTGTT
Source organism: Lissotriton helveticus (assembly GCF_964261635.1). Lineage (NCBI taxonomy): Eukaryota > Metazoa > Chordata > Amphibia > Caudata > Salamandridae > Lissotriton > Lissotriton helveticus. The sequence continues at coordinate 875,960,756 of NC_136071.1, read as the reverse complement.
AACCTGACTGATAAAGTGTTAACACAGGAAGAGGAGAGTACTTTGCAATTGGGGCTGAGTTTTTGCCCGAATAAAGGACTAGAATACACTCAAACTCGCATTGATCTGTATAAATTGACTCGAAAGATCAAATTACATAAGTTTCACAAGATGAAACCTCAAACTGAAGGTACAAAGAAAATCAGAAAGAAAATCACAGTATGCTCTACAGATATCCTATCCATCAAGGATCTTCATACGGCACAAGTAATGGAGGAACTGAGAACCGAACAAACGGTGGAGACTATTGGAGTTGTTGCAACACCAAATATAGCTAATATTGAACAACAATCACCCTTAACAAATTTCAAGGCTCCATCCCAGTTCAACCCACAGATGCCGTATGATGCCATAGATACCTTCCCAGAGGTTGTGACGCAAGATCTTATAAATCCACAGACTTTTGAGTAAGAAAAGAACACAGAAAAAGAAAAACTTAAACACTGCGCAAACTGATGTCCTCTCTAATCTCAACAACAACAAGGAAATTATTGTAAAACCTTCTGATAAAGGGGGCAATGTGGTTCTACTAACTCGTGACCAATACTGTCAGGAATCGCTGAGACAGCTACAAGATCCAAGAAACTATCAGAAGATAGCGAAAGAAGAATATATAGACAGTATCAAAGCTTACCATGATCTCCTGACTAAGTGGCGTAATAAATCTATGTTAGACATGGATGAATTTCTGTTTCTAAGAAATGCAGAACCTGTGATTCCGACCTTTTATCAATTGCCAAAGGTCCACAAAGACCCTCAGTACCCACCGGGACGACCTATCGTATCGAAAGGAAGTCTGACGGAAAACTTATCTATATACATTGACTCTTTTCTCTCTGGTTTTGTTTTTGATTTAAAATCTTATGTTAAGGACACTAAGGACTTTATCGGACAAATCGATCAAATTGTTTGGGATCCATCGTACATTTTGATCACTTTGGATATAGCCAGCCTCTATACCAGTATACAACATAACCACGGTATAGAGGCTACCAAGTACTTTTTGGACAAAAGATCAGCTAAATATGCAGTTCATGGGAAGATGCTGATAGAATGCTTGAATTTCTGTTTAAGAAATAACATTTTTCTCTTCCAAAATGATCTATGCAGACAGACCAGTGGCACGGCGATGGGAACCTGCTTCGCCCCCAGCTACGCGAATCTTTTCGTAGGCTGGTGGGAGGAGCAGGTTGCCCTAGCTGGCGAAAATCAACAGTGGGCAAAGTACATCGTTGTCTGGCGTCGATATATCGACGACCTCTTCCTGGTGTGGAGGGGCTCCACCACACAGGCTGAGGAATTCATCAGAGATCTCAACCAGAATGAACTAAACCTAAGGTTTACATCTGACATCAGTGAGAGGGAGGTGCACTATCTGGATTTGAGGGTCTTTGTCCATAGAGGCAGGCTAGAGACTACTCTATACAGAAAGCCGACAGCTGGCAACAGCATATTACATGCTGGAAGTAGCCATCCCCCTAGTCTGATTCGTAGTATCCCCTACAGGGAACTACTTAGGTTAAGACGCAATTGTACCTTGGAAGCTGATTTCATCTCAGCAGCCAATGAATGCATAGCTAGATTCCTGGTCAGAGGATACGATCGATCTCTGTTGGATGATACTTTTAAGAGAGTGCTGAGAATTCCTAGGAAACATCTATTAGCACAAGCGTCTAAGACCAGTGATAAGTCAGAGCCTAACACTAAATTCCGGATGATTACCACCTACTCTGATGAAGCATATAAACTAAGACAAATCCTTACAAGGAATTGGCACATACTCCGCACAGATCCTGTAATAGGGGTTGATGTTCCACAAAAAACCTTTGTTGACGTTTAGGAAATGCAAGTCAATAAGGGATAACCTTGTACAAAGTCCCCTTACGCCACCCCGTCCTAATTCTGCGGGTACCCTAAAAGATATGAGGGTTTTTTTTCCCTGTGGGAAATGCCGCGCCTGTGAGAATAGCAGGCGGACATTGAACTACAATGTTCCAGGTCTTAGCAAACCAAGAGTGATCAATAAATTCATAACCTGCACGACTCCCTATGTAGTGTACTGTCTGGTCTGCCCCTGCGGATTGCAATATATCGGTAGTACCATCAACAACGTGAAACTCCGTATATTGGAACACCAAAGGGCAATCACCAATAAAGATGCAACCTATCCGGTTGCCCGACATTTTGCCAAAGTGCATGGTAGCAATAGAGAATTGCTACGGTACTATGGCATTGATCATGTACCCCTGCATCCCAGAGGAGGAGAGAGATTGTTGAGTCTCCGTAGACTAGAGTCAAGATTTATAATAGACTTGCAAACTAAGAATCCATCTGGGCTCAATACAGGAGAAGAACTAACAGTACACTTGGGGAGATGATCATTCAACTATATTCAGACTACATCTTGATTGTGCTTTTTTCAGTGATAATTTATGTCCGAAAAGTTCCTGACACAATGAAATGTCTTAATGTGATTCTGAATCTGTGTTCGTTAAATATGGCATGTTTATTTTGTTTCCAATTTTTTCAATCTCTCAATCTTCTCTCTCATTTGTATTTTGAATTTATGATGCTGATATGTTCTTAACAGTATGAGTAATGTCTACTGTATATAGAATGATGAAAAGTGGTATCGTACCTTAAGTTGAGAGATAATTGAGAGTATGTCTTTCTTGATTTGAATCTTTCCAGAAGTTGACTGGATGAAATTTTTGTTGAAATTTTTGTTGAAATTTGTCTCCGGAAGACATTATGTTTTGTTTTTCCGGAGCTGTGCTGATACACGGCTGGATTGTAAATTGTCCCCGGTTAAAGTTTATGGTGCAAAGAGTTATGGATTTGACATTTGAAGAATATTTTCTTTGGTAAATTTAGCCAGTGCAATGCCGATACACGGCGATATTGTTTCATTTTCTGGCAGTGGCTGCTAGTTCATATAAACAATACATAATATGCACATATAAATTCAATGCATTTGCTTAATGAAGAAAGGTTATTTAAATGACTGCATTTGTAAATATGTAAATATGGCTGCCACGTTTTACCAGCGTTTCGTACAAAATGCATAAACACTGAAACCATGTCCGCCCTCAATTTCTACAAGGGCGTTAACTAAAGTGAGCCGTAAGCAGCATGTTGCTGACACTGAGGAAGGACTATTGTCGGAAACGCGTCTGTCATCTTTGCCGTAGACTTGGAATAAACTTTGTTGCCATACCTGGAGTGCTTAAGTTCTTCTTTCTCGAACAGTGAAGGGGACTACGAGCTTCAATATATGTAAATATATATATATATATATATTGTCGCTCCAAGGTTGTCCACCTTTGAGTAGCACACGAGCAGCAGCTTGATTTATGTGTAGGTGAGGACGGGGATCCGCTTGTAGATGCCGCTCCGTAATGGATCTGCCCGACACGTTTCGAAGCTCCATATGCTTCTCTTCAGGGGCTTTAACGGAAGCGGTGTGCGCAACCGCTAACACACTTCTCCATTTTCCATATGACAAACCCACTAATGGGAGGCTCAAATGAGACTGTGTATTATGGGAAGTGTGGTGCGGAAAGCACACAATCAAGTCCTGTATGGACCCCGCAAGTGGGCCCGTCCTCGATCCCGTGTACGGCTGCTGTTTCACCTCCGTGACCCCCAAGGGATGACGGGGTGGTCCATACTCCGCGGCTGGACGGCCGCGTATACACTGTCGCTCCAAGGTTGTCCACCTTTGAGTAGCACACGAGCAGCAGCTTGATTTATGTGTAGGTGAGGATGGGGATCCGCTTGTAGATGCCGCTCCATAATGGATCTGCCCGACGGTGTGCGCAACCGCTAACCCACTTCTCCATTTTCAATATGACACACCCACCAATGGGAGGCTCAAATGAGACTGTGTATTATGGGAAGTGTGGTGTGGAAAGCACACAATCAAGTCCTGTATGGACCCCGCTCGGGTGCTACCCGTTACTTGGACAACCAGATGGAGTGTAATACATTAGCGGCGGTCCTGCCGCTGGGTTGCACCACCCCGAAGAAACAGGGGCCACGAGACTCGCTATCCAAGGAGTCTCGTATGTGGAGCTGCGCGATGGATGAGGACAGGAGTGATGTTTGGGGCTCATGGTAGAGCCTTTGGAACGAGCAGTAATTTGAAAGTGCATCCATCCAGGATATATGGACTACAGCTCCCACAAGCACAATGTGTGTTTTCATATAGGGAGATGGTAGACGTCGTGCACTTTACTGCTGGCCCCTGATGAGGAAAATACATTTCCGAAACGTGTCGGGCCTATTTCAAACACGCAACTGCCCATACCAACTAACGCTTTGGGGAAGGCGCACGCAGGCTCGGGTGCTACCCGCTACTTGGACAACTCCATGGAGCGTAATACATTAGCGGCGGTCCTGCCGCTGGGTTGCACCACCCCGAAGAAACGGGGGCCACGAGACTCGCTATCCAAGGAGTCTCGTATATGGAGCTGCGCGATGGATGAGGACAGGAGTGATGTTTGGGGCTCATGGTAGAGCCTTTGGAACGAGCAGTAATTTGAAAGTGCATCCATCCAGGATAAATGGACTACAGCTCCCACAAGCACAATGTGTGTTTTCATATAGGGAGATGGTAGACGTCGTGCACTTTACTGCTGGCCCCTGATGAGGAAAATACATTTCCGAAACGCGTCGGGCCTATTTCAAACACGCAACTGCCCATACCTACTAACGCTTTGGGGAAGGCGCACGCAGGCTCGGGTGCTACCCGGTACTTGGACAACCCCATGGAGCGTAATACATTAGCGGCGGTCCTGCTGCTGGGTTGCACCACCCGAAGAAACGGGGGCCACGAGACTCGCTATCCAAGGAGTCTCGTATGTGGAGCTGCGCAATGGATGAGGACAGGAGGGATTTTTGGGGCTCATGGTAGAGCCTTTGGAACGAGCAGTAATTTGAAAGTGCATCCATCCAGGATATATGGACTACAGCTCCCACAAGCACAATGTGTGTTTTCATATAGGGAGATGGTAGACGTCGTGCACTTTACTGCTGGCCCCTGATGAGGAAAATACATTTCCGAAATGCGTCGGGCCTATTTCAAACACGCAACTGCCCATACCTACTAACGCTTTGGGGAAGGCGCACGCAGGCTCGGGTGCTACCCGCCACTTGGACAACCCCATGGAGCGTAATACATTAGCGGCGGTCCTGCTGCTGGGTTGCACCACCCGAAGAAACGGGGGCCACGAGACTCGCTATCCAAGGAGTCTCGTATGTGGAGCTGCGCGATGGATGAGGACAGGAGGGATTTTTGGGGCTCATGGTAGAGCCTTTGGAACGAGCAGTAATTTGAAAGTGCATCCATCCAGGATATATGGACTACAGCTCCCACAAGCACAATGTGTGTTTTCATATAGGGAAATGGTAGACGTCGTGCACTTTACTGCTGGCCCCTAATGAGGAAAATACATTTCGGAAACGCGTCGGGCCTATTTCAAACACGCAACTGCCCATACCAACTAACGCTTTGGGGAAGGCACACGCAGGCTCGGGTGCTACCCGCTACTTGGAAAACCCCATGGAGCATTATATATTTATGTATATAAACATATATATATACAGCCGGGTCCCAAAAAAAATGCAAACAAAAGAAAAAAGGTCAGGGTACAAATAACCTTACACCCTAGCCTTTCTCCTGGGGTCCAGACCCCAAGAGGGCAAAAAAGCATTTTCTAAAAAATTCACATTGATATTCTCAAATATTCCTGAATATTGCTGTAAATTAAAAAAAAAAACAAGCACTGTCACCATCGCTTGTTTTTAATGTAGCCCCGGGTGGGTCAGGTCCCAGGGGCATGCAGAGTTTAATAAATAAAATGGAGGGGGTGCTCTGGGTCGCCCTCCAAGGATTTATTTATGTCCTGGGACCACCACCTCCCTGGGGCTAAGGTCAATAATAAGCAGGGGCCACGTGGATCCCCAGATTCTGGGTGCCACTACCTCCCTGAGGCTAACATAAACATTAAAGAGGGTGTCCGAGTGGACCTTCAGACATGGGGAGGACCCCTGACATAGGAGTTTTGCTGTTCACCCTATGTGGGAAGGGTATGCCCAGACGTGGGTCCTGTGTTCACTACACCACTGGAGTCAAGCTATCCTGGCTAAGACGGCTGATAGCCAGAAACCGGTACTAGGATGCTTGATTCCGGTCCAGGGAAGACATGGCTTGGCAGTTCGGTCTGGACTGTTCCCATGAGGCACAGGGTCAAGACTGATTTACATATGGCCATGTCTGAACTGGGGTGGCTTGGTGAACAAAATAACGATGGATTAAACCCAGATCTGTGACTGGGGGTGAATGTTTTGCAATTGTGCAACATTCCGTCCATCGTCTTGTGTGTTTTGCTGTTCACCCTATGTGGGAAGAGTATGCCCAGACGTGGGTCTCGTGTTCACTGCGCCACTGGAGTCAAGCTATCCTGGCTGAAAACAGCTGATAGCCAGAACCGGTCCTAGGATACTTGATTCTGGGCCAGGGAAGACATGGCTTGGCAGTTCGGTCTGGACTGTTCCCATGAGGCACAGGGTCACGGCTGATTTGCATATGGCCATGTCTGAACTGTGGTCGCTTGGTGAGCAAAATAACATGGATTAAACCCAGATCAGTGACTGGGGTGAATATTTTGCCATTGTGCAACATTCCGTTCATCATCTTGTGTGTTTTGCTGTTCACCATATGTGGCCAGGGTATGCCCAGATGTGGGTCTCATGCTCACTACACCACTGGAGTCAAGCTATCCTGGCTGCAGATGGCTGATAGCCAGAAACCGGTCCTAGGAGGCTTGATTCCGGTCCAGGGAAGACATGGCTTGGTAGTTCGGTCCGGACTGTTCCCATGAGGCACAGGGTCAAGACTGATTTGCATATGGCCATGTCTGAACTGGGGTGGCGTGGTGAATTTTCTTCACTTAACAAAATACAGAGCTTCAGTAATGGTTTTGTGACAGCATGATCGACATGTTTTTGTATATTGTATTTACCGCAATTGCACCTTGGTGTCATTATTTGAGACAACTCACAATTCATCTTTAGTACACTCTAACTAGCGCTTTTCGATTTGATATCTATATAGATATGGGTTTTCTCAACAACATCGAGTTTTTGAAGTAGTCTATTGTCCCTGTCTATAATGGAGGGATGACGCGATGCAGTCAGCATCTAGTGTCTGTATCCCACTACGTCACGGGATGTCTCGTGTTCCCAGGCGGCACTACTTAATGGCTTCTGACATGCCGCCTCAGTTCTCACGTTGATGCATTACTTGGCAGTAACCAGCGAGTAGAGGTGAGTGTGTTTTATTCGCCCCCCCCCCCCTCCAACCCCCTCCGCAGAAAGTAACCCACGGCAGTCAAGTTTAACCTCTGTACTGACGCGAGGTTTTCTGTCCCTTTTGTTTTGCTATTCTTTAGACTAAGCACCGTCGGAAATAACGCGCCTCCATTCACCGAAGAACGGTGAGTTTTTAGATTGATTGTGACTTACTCTACAGAGGAGCTTTGAAAGGAATTTGGCATACGATGTTGCCAATTTATTCTTCTTGGTTTCTTTCACAGATACAGTGCCCTTTGAATTCCTGCTGTTTTTCTAACTCAGATCAGGTATTGACATTGTGGATTAATCCACCTTTTGATTATTGGCCGCCTTTCTGTTTAGGTTTGTTGGTGACTCCCCTTTTATGTATATACTTTTTTAACTTTCAGATATTTTCCATTAAATCTGTCCCTAGCCGTGAATCATGTGGCATTAATTACCTCAAGTGTTTTGTTCGGAAGGGACAAGCAGAAATATTTCGCATTTTGCGTAAGTGTAGCATTTTTGTCACTACCAATTCAGTTGTCTGATGCTCTGGTGTTCTTTGACCCGTTATTCATTACGGCCCCTTACCATTATACATTATATGCATTTTTTAGGTTTGGATGTTGCACTCTCCATTTAGGAGCCAATCGGCCCTCAACCCTTATTGGAGGCCTCATTGTAGGACCCTGAATGGTAATTATGTGTGGACCGTTGTGGTTTTTTCAAGTAGTTCCCACTATCCTTCATTTTGTCTGAGTACCTACTGTTTTATACTTCTACCCTTAGGTGCTCTCCCTCCATCACAGTCCTAATGAAGACCCCGGTGTAAGGTGTAAATCAACCTACTACATAATTTGGGGTCAAAACGTTGACATTTCCTCTGTTTTACGCCAGTCCTAAGAAACAACAGAGACTAAATTAATTTTGTTTCCTGAATAGGGTCTAGCTATCTGAATGAATGTATAATTTTTGTATCTTTTGGCTTATGAATTGAGCCTGAATTGTTTTACAATTTGGCACATTCCCTTGCTGTCACTAAAATTTCCATGTTTTTTCACGATCACATATCCTCACCAGATTCACTTATCCCCTCCTCTTCCCTGTCCTGTTGGGCACCATTGCGTATCAATTATGACAAATGTACAATACATTTTTCCTACGTGGCAGTGTGATTAAATAACATTTGCCTCCTAAATTCTATAGACTATTGCTATTTTTGGTGAATTATATTGTATTGTGTAACAGTTTAGTGAGTCCTAACTCCACTGGGACCACTCTATATTGTACTATCTATCACCCAGGTCCCAGCGCTATCGGGTTTACCCTTTGTTATGTACCGAAGACGGCTGATAGCCAGAAACCGGTCCTAGGATGCTTGATTCCGGTCCAGGGTAGACATGGCTTGGCAGTTCGGTCTGGACTGCTCCCATAAGGCAAAGGGTCAAGACTCATTGGCATATGGCCATGTCTGAACTGGGGTGGTTTGGTGAGCAAAATAACGATGGATTAAACCCAGATCTGTCACAGGGGTGAATGTTTTGCCATTTTGCAACATTCCGTCCATCATCTTGTGAGTTTTGCTGTTCACCCTATGTGGGAAGGATATGCCCAGGCGTGGGTCCCGTGCTCACAACGCCACTGGAGTCAAGCTATCCTGGCTGAAGACGGCTGATAGCCAGAAACGGTCCTAGAATGCTTGATTCTGGTCCAGGGAAGACATGGCTTGGCAGTTCGGTCTGGACTGTTCCCATGAGGCACTCGGTCAAGACTGATTTGCATATGGCCATGTCTGAACTGGGGTGGCTTGGTGAGCAAAATAACGATGGATTAAACCCAGATCTGTGACTGGGGGTGAATGTTTTGCCATTGTGCAACATTCCGTCCATCATCTTGTGTGTTATGGGGACCACTGCCTTCCTGGGGCCAATTCCTTTCTTTAAAAGAGGGAGGGAGGCAGTGCAGCCCTCTTCCAGGCCATATGTGGCCCCAGGAACCACCACCTCCAACCAGTGCCAGCTCCTGCTTGCCCCCGAGGTGCCCACCCTCAGGAGATAGCTGTTTGTTTTTTGCTTGGCTAGAGCTGTGATAGCTCCCACCAAGCAATAGCAAACACTCTGCTCCCAGCAAGCTGGAGCTGTCAAAGTGCTCCCACTTGCTGGAAGCAGATTTTTCATCTCTTTTCCTACCCGCAGACATGTGGGCAGGAAAAGAGATGAAAGTATTGCTCTTGCATACAGGGAGCTGCATTTCCGGCAGCTCCCTGTCTGCAAGTGCAATGCTGGCTCCCACAGGAGGCGGGGAGCCGGCTGGGATCCCACGGACCTTGAGGCTTCTCTGTGGTCCCCAACATACACACTGGATGTCCTGGGTGGGTCCAGGGCACCCATGGGGAGACATGGCCAGGCCCTGGGAGATGGAGTTTCTGGATCAAAAATAGCCTGGGGTGGGGGCCGCATGGCCCACTCTCCCCAGTTTACTTAGTATAATGCAAAGGATTTCCCGCCTTTTCCCACATTGATGGACAGCTCAACAAATTCCCGTGCACGTTTCCAGCCAATTTTTGTGATATGTTATTGATGAAGAGGAATACGAGGACACCAAATAAAGAGACACTTAATTTGTTTCGCCAAGAGGAAGCACCCCGGTTTGGTGGAGATTCACCTCTTTGTACTCTAGTCGTCTTCACTTGATGAGGATTCATGTTATCATAGATTTATGGATGAAGACACTTGAGGAACAATTACATTATCAAAATTACATACACACAAGGTCACTGGAGACATTACCCTGTGTCCTTTACACTGCTGTAGAGCAGAATATGCACAAGACATTTACCTAATGAGGGGGCACTTACTAATTGACTAGATTAAAGTACTCCAGTTGGGTAGATGTTTTAGGCAAAACTGGGGACTCTTCTGAGAAACAATGAGGTTCCCCGTCTGGCCCAGGTGCACATATCACAGACATTAAACCTCAAGGGAAAGCACGTTTAAATATAAACATAGCAGGTGCCCCAGTTGAAGCTCCACGTCAGCAAAGCACAAATGTTCATAACTTGGACTTGACGAAGGCAAATCAAATGTAAATCTTATCATATTTCACGGTGAAACTGAAAGACAATTTGAAATCTTTAATGGAGGTGAACTCATTGTTGATCTAATGGAGTGAAATCTGATCTGTAGTGACTGTGATGAGTGGTTTATTTCTTGTAGTCTCCTGTTGAGAGCAGAGTCCATGATTCTCACTTTTAAATACACCCAGTATGCAAATGCCCAAAATCCATAGTACTACTCACACAACCACTCACAGACCTACACAGGCACTCATGCACCCACTAACAGACCATAGACCCACTCACAGACACACAGGCACTCACCCCCCCACTCACAGACCCTTACAGCCACTCACACAACTACTCACAGACCCAGACAGGCACTTACACACCCACTCACAGACCTACACAGGCACTCATGCACCTACTAATAGACCCATAGCCCCACTCACACACCCACTCACAGACACACACAGGCACACACAGGCACTCATACACCCACTCACAGACCGATCCAACCACTCATCCACCCACTTACAGACCCATTGTGCCACTCACAGACCCAGTCACAGACCCACACAGGTACTGACACACCCATTCACAGACCCACACAGCTATTCACTCATACAGCCACTCACAAAATCACTTACTCACCCAACAGCCATTCATGCACCCACTCACTCACCCATTCAGCCACTCACACACTGAGTCAGCCAACCATATAGATACTCACACACCTGCTCACTCAACCATACAAATACTCACACAGCCACTTACTCACCCTTACAGTTACTAACATACCCACTCACTCATACATATAGTAACAAAATAACTCACTCACCTATACAATCACTAATACAAGCACACACTCACCCATACAACCACTCTCATATTTACTTACCCAACCTGACAGTCACTCACACACCCACTCACCCATACAACACATAAGTACCCACTCACTCATCCATACAGCCACTCACACATCCCATCACTCACCAATGCAGCCTGTCACATACCCACTCACTCACCCATCCACCACAGACACACGATTCTCACAACCACACTGCCACTAACTCACCTATACAGCCAATTATGCACCCACTCACATATAAATACAGCCACTCACTCACCCATACAACCTCTTACACACCCATTGAGCCACTCAGACACCTACTCACACATGAATACATACAGTCACACAGCTACTCATGTAATATGTGTTACGAAAAGTACCACTCATTAGTAGTACACAGTTTACTAATTTATCATTTGTAGTATGTGACTATATGTCTTTAATACTCAGAAGGTAGGATGGGAAGGTTTTGTTTAGGGGTAGGCGTAGTTCGCGAAGTAGCGCTACACGAAGCTACACGAAGTGCACTTCGCACTACGCGAGCTACGTGTAGCACTTCGCGAACTGTGTAGTAGCAAGTTCGCACTGTGCAAGATGTCGTGTTCAATGATTGCACAGTGCAGATAAGCATCCGGCACTGTGAAATCATTGAAAATGGTATCTTGCACAGTGCGAGCTGTGCTTTTCTGTTGCTTGAGTAGATTTTTACTCGAGCTGCAGCTTTCTCAACGCGGACTGGTAGTTTCTCATCGCGAGCGGTTGCGAACATGCGCGACCACTCGCAATGAGGAACCTGGCCTCCCGCGTTGAGAATCTCGCCAGGAGGTTTATTTTCCATGCTCTTGATCGCGAACAAGGAAAAAGTCTCGCGAGGATGTCATTTTGCTTGCTCACGGTCGCCAACTTGACGTTGAGGACCGCGAGCAAGCAAAAAATGACCGCTGCACTACGCTTGTTTGCACTGTGCTACGTGCAGTTCGCGTAGTACGAAGTTGCGCAAACTACGCGAGTGTAGCATAGTGCTTTGTCCATTGTTAGTTTTCTTTAGATTCAGGAATGGATAGGAGTTGTTGGGTATTAAGGTTATTTTTAGGGTTTAGGGGTGTGTAGGGGGAAGGTGTGGTAAGGGTATTTTAGGGTTTGGGGTGGGTATGGAATATAGGGTGGTAGGATATTTTTAGGATTTAGGGGGGTAAGCGTGTTTTTAGGGTTTAGAGGTTGTTAAAAAGGCAAAGGGTAATAAGGTTATTTTTAGGGTTTAGGGGTGAGTAAGGGTATTATGTGATAAATATATTTTTAGGTTTTATGGGTGGGTTGAAACTGCATGAGCATCCAAATTGCCCTAGTATGCCATTGAAGACAATACAGACAACTGGTTGTACCTCACACCAGTACCACAGGTAGAAATTTGACCTCCACAATATCCTGCAACAGATATTGATCGAACGATGTCCCACCATAACTCTATCCAGTCTTGAAGAAGACCTTGTACATAGTGATGGTCCCCCTCTCTTCAGGTCGAAACACGTCGGCATTTCTTAGTGGCCAAGAGTAAAAGAAGATACAAAGGGATGCTGTTTGACTCAGCTAGTAGAACCGAATTTATCGGACTCACAGAGCTAAATCGCTAAATAATCTCTGGCCCCTATCAGGACCCTAAATATAGATATGCGCACAGAACAGAGCAGGATCTAGTTCTGGCAAGGTTAAAAGGAGGACATTTCACAATAATCCCAATTAGGATATATGGGAAATCTGTATCCACTATTTGATCTGTCTGTGAATTAATGTTCTATTGATATATATTTTTTCACTGTTTAGTATATATGAATGTTTTAATAATGACCATTATTGTACAGCAAATGTTTGTTATGTATAGGATAGATATATATTATGTGTGATGCTCACCTGGAAATATAGATGAGTTTTTTCAATGTACTAGGTGAAGGGAAACTTAATTGTAAAAAAGTCTTCTTGATAAAGTCAAAAAATATCCAGCGAAAAACCACAGAGTCAATAAAAGGGACGTCTGTGAATGAAAAGACATTGTGATTGATGGTGTCAGAGATAAAACTGCTGTTGATATATTTGTTTTTTGGGAAAGAGCTGCCCTCTGCTGTGGACTCTGGTGGCCTACAGAAATGGGCCCTCCCCTGCAGACTGTATAAAAAAGCTGGGCGTGAAGTGGGAGACTGACCTCTCATTCTCGGCACAGACACGTCAGGTGACAGCTACCTGCTTTTGTAAACTGAGGAATTTGAAGAAATTTCTGCATTTGTTGCCAGTGACATCTAGGCTGGACTATGCAAACGGCCTTTATCTAGGCCAACCATCCCAATTTTTCAGAAAAGTTGGTCAGCGCTCCTGTGGCCCTGGAGAAAGCCAAGTAACTTGCAGTCACAGCTGCCTGCCAAGTGCCCTTTCTATCGAAGTTAATTCCTAGATAGGAAAATCTATTGGTACTCTCGATTTTTTCCCATCCAGGAAAATTGGGCATGGTGTCCTTCTAGTCCCAGTTCCACAAGACATAGTGTAAGTTTTTGAAGCATTTACCTTTAGGCCTCTACCTCTCATATAGTCAGTAAATTTAGCTACTGCCCTTTGCAGGCCAACCCTGGTCCGAGACATTATAGTGGCATCATCCGCATACAAAACAATTGGTACCGGAATTCCCCTTATAATTGGATAATCATGCTGAAATTCACTGAGGTGTTGGCCAATAGAATTAATGTACAGGGTAAAAAGCAGGGGTGCTAGAATGAACCCCTGTCTCACGCCTCTCCGTATCTCGAACTTCTCTGAGCACTCACCCTTCCTGCCATATCGTACCCTTGCACCTGCCCCCCTGTACAACTCTTTGATAAATGAAAGAATGTGTCTGTCTATACCAATATCGCTAAGTATCGACCATAACATCTCGTGGTCCACACAGTAAAAAGCGGAGCTTAGGTCCACAAAGGTGACAAAGAGGTTTCCCTTCTTAGCCTGCGTGTATTTTGCTATTACTAATGCCAGGTTAAGGCCCTGTTCTATTGTGCCTTTAACTGCCTGGAAACCGTATTGTAGATTAGAGATGACATCGTTCTCCTCCGCCCACTCCTGAATCCTGTTTAAAATTATCCACCCGCCCACCTTCATCAATGCGTCAAGTAGCGATATCGGGCGGTAACAGGTGGGGTCGTTCCTGTCCCCTTTTTTTAAAATCGGGACCACAATTGCATCTGGCCAGGTTGGAATGAATCCAGAGCTATTTGAACAATTTAGCACGTTGGTAAGCAAAGGTGCCCATAAGTCAATCTCAGATTTATAGACGTCTATAGGGACACAGTCCGGGCCGGGTGCGTTTCCTGAAGGGCTTTCCTTTATTGGCCTTATAACCTCCTCAAACTTAAATACAATGCTAAAGGGAACGCACTAGGTGGATTATACTCATCAATTACTCCTAATTCATTTTCATTTACAATTCCAGGTTCCACTGAATTGGCCTTATCGTAGAGGCCTTTAAAATGTGTCACCCAGGTTTCACCTGTAATAGCGAGATCAATTACATCAGCCTCCTTACTTCGTAGGAACGGGGCGTTAACCGCTTTCCAGAAAGCTGTGTTATCTTTTCTTCGGGATGCTTCATGGAGTGCCAGCCATGCCTCCTTCTTTAGATGTTTTTTCCTAGTTGTTATGGCGGTGTGGTAAGATTTTCTGTCTCTCCGAATTAATTCGGTGGATCTCGGGGAATTGTGTAGGGTGTTTTTCAAGGTAGCGAGTGCCTTAGTGCAACCTTCATCGAACCAGCCATGGGCTTTGTTCGCGCCTTGGCGGTATTCCCTAGCTAATAACTATGATTTTAATAAAGGAATTAATGACTATGTGGGGTTCCTCTTTTTGTGAGAGGCAGATTAGCATGTATTCGTAGGTATTTTTAACTAGGTTTTGAAGAAAAGCCACAGGCTCCACTTTGTCCCATTTGAAGGAATATCTGTTTCTGCTAGCCAAACTTATCGGTGGGTTATATGGGGGGTTTTCCATCGGTTTTTGCTCAGCGCCCTTATGTTTTATACCAATCGAGATAGGATAATGATCACTGAGCGTGGTATCGAGTGTTCCCCAAGCTGATACTAGCCCTGAGTACCTCGAGGGTAAGAGGGCAAAATCGATGATCGAATTGCACCCTCTCCCATTAAAGGTGGGCCGAAAAGGTATGATTGGAGAACATAGTTCATTAACAAATGACAGATTGAAATGGAAAATCAGGTTGTTTAGCAAATCCCCTAGTTTGGAGTGGGTGAAATGGGTGGGGGCATCCTCCCTATTGTCACCTAGTCCGCAAATACCAGCGTCTCCACGGGGACATAGGGTACAGTTGAAATCGCCCACCCAGAGCAGAACCATGTCTCCAACCACCTGTTCCTCCAAATTAAGTAGATTGCTCATAAGTTTATATATGACGTTTTCCAATAATGATGTTGGGATGTTATTGTAAAAGTTTACTATTGTCATATTTTTTAGCTCACCCCAGGTGGTTAATATGATTTGGTAATACTCCGTTGCCGTAAATTTGGCTACTTTAACCCCCCCGAGATCGAAATATATGTGCACAACCCCCCCTTATTTCTGCCTTGTGTGCTAGCAATTGTCGGTGTGTTAGACGTTTGGTACCCCATGATATGTAGATTGTCCTGAAGGCAGAGTATGCTAATCTTAGTAACTATGTCCAACCATGGGGGGTGGGTTATTTTATCTAACAGCTCCGCGACATTCCAGCATAAAATATTGTTTTTGGATATTCTCTCTTTTGCGGGGACCCTTTCACCATTCACTATGATAGCACCATCTTTTATGCCCTTGGTGAATACTGGTCCTGTTATCACTGGGGGTTCTGCTTGGTGCCTTTGTGCTTTAAATTTAGATTTATTATCTAAGAGTGTCCTATTTCGGTCAGTATTTTCAGTTATTTCTAATGAAACATCATCCTTGATGTTAGTCTCTAAAGTTACTACATATCCCTGCACCTGATGCCCGTTTTGTTCTATCGGTGGCGGATTGATCATCTCATGAAATTTCTCCCCCTTTTTATTCTTCCCCTGCCAATCTTGGTCGTCCATGCCTGATAGAACCTCGTAATGATTTTGTGGTATTCTGCCCTGATGGTATATAGAAGTTCTGCCTATGGGTGGATGTGGGGGATAAAAAAAAACCAGAGGATTGATACTTATAGAGTTATGGTGTATGGAAGTATGTCTGGTGCTCAATAGGATGTCATGGATGAGTCTAGGATCGCTGAAGGTCAGGACAATGCAGTCTCCAGGAGAGGTCCTATTTTCCCTTCCCTCCCACGCTACCCTTCTTGCCATTTTAAAACAGTTGAACAATTCAATATTTAGCCCGGTTTGATTTCACAGCCAATGTAGGGATTTGTTCCTGAGTTCCCTCCAGGTTTCGTGCTTTGCTTGTGCTAATATGGGGACATTTGCTAGTACCACCACATATGGAGTGGCGGCGGGGAGTAGATCTAAACGATCCCTCGTGGCCAGATTATTCGGATTAATTGGGCCATTAGGAATGGGGGCTAGTCTTTCGATTTCATTGGAAACGGGTGCCATTATTAATGGGTTTATTGGGTCCGAATGTAGTGAAAATGTATTTCTACAGGTCTTGGATCTAGAATTAGTTTGCGTGTGGTCCCCGGAAGGAGATGTTAGATTTACCGTGGGTAGATCAGCAATGGGGTGTGAGTCATGTGTAACTTTCCCTTGAGTGCCAGGCCTTAGCCGACTTTCATTGTCTATTCTAGTTATATGTTGTTTCTCTTTGACCATTGCCTCCAAGTTGGTCATTCTATTGGCCAGGGACTGTAGGGCCTCGACCAGAGTACTACGGAGACTATCTATACCCTGCGTGAGGTTTTCAATCGCAGCGATGTTGCGCTCTGTTTGGGTAGAAAGATTGATTTTACCAGGGTTTTTATTAATCCTACGGGAAGCCATTTGTGCAGCAAGTTGTTTCGCCTTGGGCCTTTTTCTGTTGGGAGGCTCCTTGGGAGGGCTTATGTGGATAATACTAGTATCTGTGATTGGATTATTATTGCCCCCCACCATGCTTACGGGGTTCTTAGAGCGTTTGTTCGGAGGTTGTGCCTCTGCTTCTTCGTCTGAAGAGCATGCTTCAATATAGTAGTTGTTGTACACAACCATTTTTTGCTCTATCCTGCGTGTGATTTTCTCTCGGGGTGCATCCTGGGATTGTATGGGTGCTATGGTTTCTACATCAAGGTTACCTGACTCTTTCCCCAGGGTCTCTTCCACATTGGTAATCTGTTTTTCTAACACATCCATAGCTCTCACCAAATATGAGAGCAATGAAGACTGTCCCCCAGTTTGTAAGTCTTGTGGACCCTTGATATCGGCATGGGTCTTCTTTCTTTTGCTCATAGTTATGTCCCGTGTAATAGCTTCCCAATGTGACCAGTAATCGCCTAGTTAAACCAAACTCCACAAAATTGCAAAAATGAGTAAACAGGACAATACCAGTTCTGGGGTAAGATGTTAAGGGATGGGCCCAGCCCAGCCTCCTTCAAGCTCCGACGGGCAGCGGACGGGCCCGCCCTGATTTAAGCGCCTCCGGGTGCTTGCTGTGACGGGTTGCTGTGCGCGACCCCTAGGCACGCTGGGGAATGTAGTTCCCGGTCCCCACAGGCGGCAGAGGATGCAGAGGTGGCGGCAATTCAGCGGAACTCCACGGTCCTATGGCGGAGTTAGAACACCCCCAGTAGCAGCCTACAACAGCAGGAAGCGGGTAGGGCAGCAGTAAAGTAGATGGTCCCGTGCCGGGGGGAGCGCCGCAATGATTTAAGCACCTCCGGGCGCTTGCTGTGACGGGTTGCTGTGCCCGACCCCTAGGCACGCTGGGGAATGTAGTTCCCGGTACCCACAGGCGGCAGAGGTAGCAGAGGTGGCGGCAATTCAGCGGAACTCCACGGTCCTATGGCGGAGTTAGAACACCCCCAGAAGCAGCTTACAACAACAGGTAGTGGGTAGGGCAGCAGTAAAGAAGATGAAGCATATCATACCACAGAGCACCACCTTCTAGCCCAGTAAATTTGGTCCTTCATGAAGGGTTATCCTCAAACTATTTGCCTTCACCCTCCTATTTTCCTGACCAGTTTTTGTTAGCTGGTAGAACTCTATGCACTTTACCACTGCTAACCAGTGCTAAATTGCTTGTGTTCTGTCCTTTACACATTGTGATTTTGATCTCAAATTATTTAATTAATTTTATTCTATTTTTTTTAATTGGTGTGTGATTTTTCTTATGTTGTGTTTTTCTTTATTAATGTTTGAAGTGCTGCATATATATTTTATACATTTCGTCTAAGTTATGCCTGACTTATTTTGCACCAAGCTACCAGGGGGATAAGCACAGGTTAAATTGTGTTTTTTGCTTGTGTTTCAGCCTGCCAGAGATTGTGTTTGCCTGCCCCCTCAACCAGTAACCTAATTTCCAAAATCTAGCTTTCCTATTTAGAATGGAATGTATGTCTTTGATTGAATGAGGCAATATTGGTCAGGGTTCTCATTTAAGTTTCGTGCATTCCTTATTTGAAAAACTTTTATTTACAGAATTTCACTGTTGGAAAAGCAATTATTTTCTAAATGTGCTGAATATTAAGTGCTCATTTAATTATGCCTTCCCATCACTTCCCTGAGCGCCTATGGCTCTCCAACTCTATGTTCTTGTAAACAGGCACAGCTGGTCCTTATACCACAGGTACAGACATCCTGGAATTTTTTTTAAAAGAAGCATAAGATTAGTACCAAACCCTGCAACCTTACCTTTGCATTTTAAAAATAGCTTATTTATTTTCCCTCTGACATGCTTCTGCTTTATTCTTAATGTTTGTGGTGGTCACGTTGCATTTCTTCATTCTTGATTTTAAACTTTTCCTTGCCTCTTTCTTTGTCTCATGACCTCTTTTTATCTTCTTTAATATTACAACTATGGGTCTGATACACAAAGGTATTTTGTGGTCACATAGCCTGCAATTTGAAAAATCACAGGTTTTAAGACAGCAAAATACCTTTCTACTATTTACAAAAGACTGTTTATGAGTTGGAAAGGTTTTTCTGACTCGTAAAAGAGCTTTTGCTACATTGTCCGAGCTGAAAATAGGAGTGGACATGAAAGAGGCATACCATCCTATCTGTGATTCAGAGAGGAATAGACTGGTGCTTTGTGACCGCGATTATGGTTGCAAAATATTGATCAGATATCAACACCTCAAAGTGGTTGTTAATTGATTGCAAAGGAGGAGCCTTCAACCTGGGACAGATACCTTATTTGGGAATCATGACCGCGGCCTTAGGAAGAGCAAGCGGAGGTCCAGAGGACGAATATATGATGTCAGACCGCAGACAAACATCCCGCATACCATCATCCCGCAAATATAATACCGCAAGTACTATTAGTCCGCAAAATAAGAGAATGAAAACTTTTAAAACGAATATGCCTTTAGCACACATGCCATTACAACGAAAAGGCATGCATGTTAAAGATATACTCGTTGTAAAAGTTCTAAAGGAAGTACCCTACACTACACTCTAATGTAGTACCCCTGCACCACCCACCCTTGACACACAGTCCTTTTCCAATATTTACACTACCCAGCACGACCCCCCCAACACTACCATAAGGCACTTTACTTCCCTAAACAAACACTACAACACTACCTTGATATACTACCCCCAGCATGACCCTACACTACGCAAACACTACAACACTACCCTAAACCCTAACACACTACCCCCAGCATGACCCTACACTACGCAAATACTACAACACTACCCTAAACCCTAAAACACTACCCCCAGCATGACCCTACACTACGCAAACACTACAACACCTCCCTAAACCATAACACACTACCCCAGCATGATCCTACACTACGCAAACACTACAACACTACCCTAAACCCTAAAACACTACCCCCAGCATGACCCTACACTACACAAACACTACAACACTACCCTAAACCCTATAACACTACCCCCAGCATGACCCTACACTACGCAAACACTACAACACTACCCTAAACCCTAACACACTACCCCCAGCATGACCCTACACTACACAAACACTACAACACTACCCTAAACCCTATAACACTTCCCTCAGCACGACCCTACACTAAACAACCACCACAACTCTACACTACACTAACACAACACTACACTACACAATCACTAACCCAGCACGACGAAAAAATTAACCCAAACCCACTTACCTCTCTTGTCATCGTGGTTTTCACAACGCAAATGCATTTACCATACATGCCTTTACAACGTAATTCGTTGTAAAGACATGCGTGATAAATGCACATGCGTTTTGAAAAAATGCGGGATGATGGTATGCGAGGTCAATGACCTTGTGGGAAAATGGTATGCAACCTGAAAGTCCGTGGGATAAAAAATGCGGGATAATGGCTACAAACCCCAGAGGACCAGTGCATTCTCTCCCTGCTGTCTTCCTAAATGGGAAACTTTTTTTTTAAGTCAGAAGGGCACCTTTAATGAACAGAGGCTGCTATTGAAAAAAAAATCCTGTTTGGAAATGCAGGTGAAGGTACTGTGATCTATTGTCACTGGCAGGCCTCGGTCCCCGCATTTAAAGTCAATCACAGGGGGTTGCAATCTGCGACCTGCCTGATTAATATTCATTAGTTAGGTCACTTTAAGTCCCCCGTGAAAGCACAATATAGGATGCAACATATTAGCAAATAGGTCACTTTACACATTGAATTCCCAATCATAAGCCACTAGGTGTGCAAATTGCACATCCCCGGTTTGAGACGAGTACAACAGGCTCATTGTTCATTTTAAAAAATATATATTTTTATTGCTGTTTTGGTATAACTACATGCCCAGTATAATTTAGATGGTGTATCGCAATACCCTTTGTATACATATCACCGGTGCAAAAGTTAGGAATAAGAATAGTACAGCATTGTAAAATATTACAGTTAATACAGGTAGTCCTGTCTCGCGTGGACAACAAAGAGAAAATTCTGTGATATCAGCGGCGAGGAGGGCAGCTATCATCTGCACCAAATACTCCAGATGGTGGTACAATGTAGCAACAAGGATGTCAACAGACATAGAGTGGGATTTACTATGGGGGTATACATTCTTTAAACCGTTTTATTTTCTTGAAAACAGCTTATCTAGTTTTTGTTAGTGAACCAATATTAATTTTTAAACTGATCTTATCTTTTGTATTATTTTACACCACACTGCAATTCTAGTATTTTGTTATTCAGCTAAGTGTATTTTCAATTATTTGGGGTTTTTGGAATCTTGTTTGTAGTGTTTGTTTATCAATAAATTTACATAGTACTCTCTATCAATAGTTTAGTAGTCAGATGACCTACACATCCCAAGTGGGTTGGATAAAATCAAAATTCAGTTTGTTAAAAATGTTTCTTTACTTGGGGATCTATGTCTTTGGGAAACTAAATCTTTGTAAAGAGAGCATACAATTGTTTTTGTTTATGAAACATGAAGCATTGGATTTATTCTAAAACCATACCCTTTGTATCTCGTTTTATTTTTGCATTCTTCAAGTTCCAAGTGTTGGCCTTCATAGTCAATAAAACATTTCATCTTATATTGTAGGAACTGTTTAATCATTGCTTCTCTTTTATGCTTCTTTAAATTAACATTCACTATCCATATTTTTATTTTGAATTGTTATCTTTATTCGTAAGGAATTCAGGCACTACATACCTATTCTCTTTGTTTGATAGTGCACCCACATGCAACTTTACACCAGCATCACAAGTAAGCGTTCATGCACTCACTTGCCAAAGGAAGGCCATTTCTCTCCCACTTAGACACTTTCCCTTCTGGCACAGAGATTCCTTGTTTTATTCTCCACCAACATGCATTTACTGTATGTCACTCTACTCTTCTCAAAACCGTCTCAATCCCATTGAAATTAATATTGCACATACTGCTGTACAGTAGATATGTATATTTCGTGCTGGGACACTTCCGAGTAGCCATGAGCGCTATAAATGGAGGATAACATAACATAACATATGTTGAATGGAGATGCATGATTGCAGGCTGGCTTCAGAAGGGGGAAGATCTCTTGTGCCCCAAGATGGGGTAAGGAATATAGTTGGGGTAGGAGAAGAAGACTGAACCTCAGAGCTCAGAACTAGGAAGGATATCTGCTGGTGCAGTGTTGTTTAAAGAAGTGAGTCTTCAGTACTTTCTGGTATTGGAGAAGGGATGTGGCCCATTGTATTTGGACCGGTATGGAGTTCCAAACCCTCACATTTGCTATCTAATACATTCCCACAATTCTCCTACCAAAACACATGTTATGTCATTTAAAGGTTTCATTCTAGATCTGGAGCTTGGCCTCATAAGAACCAATGAAAATTGTCTCAATCTCTGCTCAGCTCTGGAATTCATTCATGCTCAGCACTTCTGGCTACAACATTATTCACACCAGTAGCCCTTATGAGAAGAGGGTGGAGATCACTCTTATTTTTTGCATCCCTCTTAACATTACCTATTCTCCTGCTCAGACTTTCGCTACAGCAAATCTGTCCACCTTCTCCATGCAGCCTTCATCCAAGTTCAGCATTTTAAACTTTCTACTTTACTTCCTTCTTGTTCTCTCATTTTCTCACTCCTTATGCTTTAAAATCTCCATTTATTTTCTGGTGCGAAACTTTAACATATGTGGTGAACTGATGGATTGTCATAAGGTTTCTGCTCTATTCAATTCCTTATCTGTAATCCTGCTCCAACACTATGAGATAGGACTAACTCATATTTCAGCTTTCTCATTGGATCTTATATTGTTCTAACACTGCAATGTTGTGCAGTTAGACATTGTCCACCCACTTCAATGGATGGATCAGCCCACAATTCGTTTTTTAAGTTTCCCTTCTATCTTCTTCCGTGGGCACAAAAAATTCAGCAGCTCTATTTATCACCATAGACCCAGGCTGTCAAATGACAGTTTTTCTGCAAAACGTAAAAAAAATGTTTGAGTGCCTGCATTACAGGCTGGATTGTTTTGTGCAGGAAGCAATACAAAAACAATCCTAAGCAGAAACTTCTTCTTTCAATGTGTGATGCAAAATGCATCAAACATTGAAAGAGGAAATAACATGAAGAAAAAAGTATGTTACTCCTCCTTACACTATGATCGTAGTGGCATATAATTTTACAAAGTCTTGCAAAGTGGCAGAAATTAGCCCTCACATAGCTTTAAAAAACTTACTTCAGCATTTGTCTAGCCTTGTGCCACTTTGTGGGATGCAAGAACAACAAACAAGCTTAGCAAATCTGGGCCCTGATCTGAATCTCGATCCTGGGACCAAAGTTCTTTCTTGGTGACATCAAACTTGAGCTTATGTAGTGTAGTTCCTATCATCCCAATAGGCTCTGCGCATTGGAATAATACCTACAGCAGTAAAGGCCTAGACCAGACGTTAACTAGGTCTACTACTGTCGATACTAGACTTAAAGTTTTGGGTTTGCCAGCGTAGCTCAGAGTTCACTAGAAACTTTCTCGAATGTTCAAGGAGGACTTAACTTCCCTGATTAGACAAGAAGGGATTTAGTTTCTGACAACCATAGAACATGACAACTTTGCTCTCCCCTAATCAAGAGTAAATCTCGAGAGTCGTGTGAACAAAAGGCAATTTATTTTACTCAGTCAGTACGTGCATTCTTAGTCTCATCAGAATGTAGAGAAAAGGAAGAGACGGGCGTGTTCAATAAAAAGGTGTTATTTATTGATCAGTCTCTTTTCTCATACAAGAGAAATGGATCGATATTATTGCAATACTTATAGCTAAGTAAAGTGCATACATTAAAAGCAATAGTATAAAATAATACTGTAAAAACATTGATATGGTTTCTAAGCCATAAGATGTTTTAAAATGAATAAAATATATTACATACACATATACGTTTGACTAAACGTGCTCAACTGGTGTTTCTAGATACGCCTACCCCGTGTACCTGACTTAAGCCTAATACGTGGGCGGGAATAGAAAGTTACAGTTTAAGTTAAGTTTGTTTTTGTCAAGTGAATAACTAAAGAATTCTCTGTGAGGGGTTATTCAGTTCTGTACCTGGAAGTTAGGATGAATGAGGAATGGTATCTCTCTCTCTGGTCTCGATATTCCAGGCTGCCTGCGAGGGCTACCCAGAAACGCCGGTGCTGGATTCTCGGCAGGAGAAAGCAGCGCGTCTCTCAGCGCGTCAGGAAGGCGGGGCTGCTGCCAGCGGGGTCTGCTCTGCTCTTGGCTTCGGCAAGTATGGCTGCTCCGTCTCGTCACCACGCGTGTGTTTGCATAGGGCAAGATCGGTAATATTTATACCTTTAAGGTGCCGAGATTGACGTAAGGATGGACATAGATACGTCAATAAGGATGTCATACGACTTGCTCGTTAGCACATTCTTTTACTGAAGTTCTCGTTGAAATCAAAACAATGGCCGCAGGGTTTTGCCCAGGTTGTCATAGGTTTGATTTGTTATGAGAACTCCGTATGCCTTATCAGGGGCTGGAGGAATATCGCTTGTCTAATTAGATCGCAAGCGTTATGACCTAATCAGATAACACGTTCCTGTGCCGTAGTGTGACTGCGTCAGATAACGGTATCTGCATCATGGGGGTTTTCTGCCTCATGGGCTGACTGCTAGTTAACTTGTTGGTTTGTTTAACTAGAATAGGGTCAGGAATAGGGGGATCGATTCAGAACCTATAGGAATACATGACACCCACTCCACGCTAACTATGGACATATTTACTAATCTAGGCATAGTATAACATAGTACAACATACTATAGAGTAGTGTGTATACCTTACCACCCCAAAATACATAAATGCATTTTGAAATTCTTCAAATATACGGAAAATTTGCAGACATATATATTGTATGCACTCAAGCTATGGAATAATGCTAAAGTAATCACGCATTTGTATACATTATTGCTTATTTGGTATATGAGAATTACACATGAAATGGTTTCTTAAATACAGAAAAAAGTTTCGAGACCATTCCATCACAGAATAAAATATTTGTGAACATACCAGTGGGCAGCTAAAGTCTATAAAGTATCTAAAAATAGAAATCTTAGTTCTTTAGGAATAGTTTCTTACTTTAAGCAGAAGATAAGTGTCCCGAAAAACCGAAAAAATGAATTGGGGCTTCTGAAAGAGTTGCTGTCCGTGAACTGGAGTGAAAAATAGTTCATGTGACTTTATTATTTAAAGTTGAAGGCCGAATTCAGGTAACGCCGTGTGCGAGCTTGCTCAATAGTGTCTCTATTTCTGTTCGGGTGAGAACATCATATCATTTAGGCTTTCGAAAAAACTGTCAACAGCTTCCTGGGAAAGTTCTACTAACTCGGAAATAGGTGTAATCATGCATTCTTGTGCATGATTGTCTTCATTGACATTCTGATTCGCATTGCTGACAGAAGGTCGTACCTGTTCGATGCTGCTTTCATCTTGAACTTCACTACCCATCAATCGCAGTGGTGAAGCTTCCACGAATGCCGTCATCAGGATTGGTAGCCTTTGAGGGCAGCACAAAGCATGAACCTTGATCGGGCTCAACAATGTTTCTGCATCCATCGGCGCATCCGATTGTAGCGTCAGACATGTGTCTAACACGCATTCTTCTCCGCATAGCAGACACCTCAATACAGGTAAAACACATCTTTGCCACATTGGTCGAAATTATAGAAACCAAGTCATGTTCAGGTCTCTAAGCCGGGAGAGTCCCAGGATTTTTGATATCCGGTCCCGGTATCCAATGGCTAGGATTGTTTCTTCTCTTGTCGCCAGGGTTTTGTCTGTGACATGGGTTGCCATAACGAAAAATAAGGACTAAGAATAGGATTCCTGCAATTAGTCCCAAGATCAGGGGAAGTCCGCCAAAAATCGAATGGACGAAATCTGGAAAAATACCCAGTATGGCTTTGAATGGTGTTAATGCCATTGAAAATACTGTCTTAAATACCTTTGAGACCCCATTGGTATCAGAAATATTTAAGATTTCATTCAGGATTTCCGCGAAATGTACGGGGGAATTAGTTGATAATAATGTATGTATCTCTGCAGTCGTCCTTACGACTTGTAGATCATACGTTTCTTTTGATGACGAGAGCCTGGTAGGCGTCTGAAGAAGCACTGTTTTCATTCTGCTTAAAGTATCTATTCGAATAGAAGTAATTTTCAAATCGGGCCATGCCCTTGCCTCCCTGTCTGGGAAGGAGCTGGGGAACAACGAGCGTCCACAGCACTTGACCTTCGCAGTGGTAGTTACTAGATAAGGAGTCCCGGGCATAAGACTACAACATCTGCGGTCTACAATTAGAATGTAACTCCCATTATAGAGTCTTTGAAAGAATGGTTCTATTTCTGTTGCAGGTGCGCCTTGCTGGTGACATGAAAGGTTGTATGAATTCCCTTCACAGGCTCCATGCAAACTAATTCCGTTACACAGAAGTGTGCCACTTAGTGACATCGCACAATTGTTGCTACTAAGAAACACTTTCTGTCCTTTATTACTGACACATGCATGTGAATAGGGCAGGTTCCATGTTGTTTTAAGGTACCCCTTTCCCAATTTCTCGTACATGCCAGCCTGTATATATTTTTGGCAGTATTGAAACCTGAAGGTTGAGATTGGAATATTTATTATCCCATGTATTATCCATTCACTGACAGGTCGTTCCGACATTGTCACTGGTAATCTTTCGAGTTTTTCAATGCTCAAGATTGTATAATCAGCACCCTTTTGTGCCATACTGATTTGTCTATCAGTAAGGTTAAAGATTTGGAATAATGACGTTGTTTTGATTAGACGCCAAGGCACATAGCCTGAACGCCGATTTTGTAACGTCCAGCCAAGCTGTACAATAGAACGCAATTGTGACTGACCGTGTTGTAATAACAGTAAGTCTTGCGATAATATATCGATTGCTGAAGACACAATGCTGTCCAAAGAAAAAATTCTGGAGGACAGAGTCATTAACCCATTGTCCACTACAGAAAGTGATTTTTCCAAATTAATACGGTCAATTTCCCGTATTCTCTCTGCTGTTTCAATTTGAGTAACCTTCCAGGCCTCATTGTATGCTGCATATACAGAGGCTGCTATGAAACGCTTTTGACGCTGTTTGCGTGGTCCCATAGTGAAATTACGTCTATCTCTTCATCTGTATCAGAGTTATTGCTAAACATTGTTGGTTTTGGAATAGACGGTTTATTTAAATCTTTGATTTTGGCTAAGCCAAGACAGGTGGTCTGTTGAACAGTGTCATTTAAAAATATCATTTGTTCTGGGATCATGCAGGCTCTAAACAAAGCTTCTATACCCTGTACTTGCCAATCTTTTGTACCCCAAACACTTTTCAATTCAACATTTTTGTCCCAATAATCAAATCCAAAGGTATTCATTTTTTCAAAGAATGAGTCTGAATATAACAATTTTGTGTTGGTTATCATGGTCTTGGTCCCTGTCTTATTTGATAATTTAAAATAAAATGCTTCAGCATTACTTGTGTTAAAACCTGAAAAATATGAATATTTGTCGTAAACGGTTCTTGAGCTCCCTTTTGGAGGTGTTGCACAATGTTCCCACTGATTATAGTTTAAAACATTTCTAGGTTGTGCAGATCTATGTAAAAAATGGTTACCATAGTGGTTATAACAGTACATACTATCATAATTGGTAGAACCCTGCAAATAATCATGTTTGGTAAATTTAGCAGACATTACTAAATCAGACATCATATTATTAATGCTTTCGAAGTCCCAATCATCAGCAAATGAGTTTGGTTTTACAAAATCACTCAAGGAGATCTTAATTTGGTGTGGATATTTCAGGATCTCGACCGGACCATAAATTTCATAGTCAGTGTTGTCCCAGGCTACCCCACCAGGTATCGGATTGGCTGTGAAGTTGGCTGAAGAAAGTTCTCTTTTCTCGACGTGTGAAGATGTGTGTGGTTTGAGGATCAAGTTGATTTTCTGACTTGCTGTGTCCATTTTTGCATATTTTCCCTCAATAAAGCGTCCCAATGTTAGTATCATGATGAGCCAAAGTGTGAGGATAAATGCACCAAAACCCACCCAAAATTCAATCCATGGAGAAATCAGATATGTTTCTTTCAGTTGTTTCAAAAGTTCTTTAGCTTTATCTTTAAAGGTTTTTGATGATGGCTGTGTCTTTGATTCACTGAAGCCTTCAGAGGAATCATCGAAGTTTATGAAGTAGCCAGATGCTGTTCTGTCAATTGTTCCAATTGCTTCAGGATTACTGTTTCTTGCATTTTCACTTGGTACTTCATTATAGATTGGTGTGTCTCTGCTAAATGTTTTTATTTGGGTTTTCAGAGGTCTGAGTTCTATTGCATTGTTGCATAGTCCTTGTTGTTCTTCTGTAGGCGTTTCGAATGTGAT
Source organism: Lissotriton helveticus (assembly GCF_964261635.1). Taxonomy (NCBI): domain Eukaryota; kingdom Metazoa; phylum Chordata; class Amphibia; order Caudata; family Salamandridae; genus Lissotriton; species Lissotriton helveticus. Next base: position 875,931,980 of record NC_136071.1, on the reverse strand, counting down.
GAGCCTCTTCGTTAGGACCTCTGTACTGGTAGCAAACCTTGGTGTTCTGCTACTTATTGGGAGTCCACTTGGCCTACTGTTTGTTATCGGCCACATGTTGTGGTTTTACCAGGTCGATGGATACAACTCGGTTCTCCTTTTTACCAGCAAGTGGCGGTAGTACAACTGATCTTGTCCCGTTGACAGACAAGACAGGAACTGCTTTTCTGTAAGAAGGCCCAAATTCCTTCTTTACCGCGATCTTCTCCCTGACTAGATCCCCGACTTTAGGAATCCAGACAGGTCTTGCTGGGACAGGTGGTGGTTCTTCAGTGGTTGTTGGCTGTTGTTTCAACTTTATGTTGCTCAGGTCTTTTCTTGTTTTGTTTAAGTCCTGAAAAATAGCCAAACGGTCTTTGATATCAAAGCTTTTTTCTTTCACCACTGAAGTCTGACTGTCAAGGTCAGAGATAATCATCCTAGTTCCGAATAATAATTCGTACGGACTGAATCCCTTCAGAGAATTTCTTGGCAAGTTATTGAGACTACGTTGGACACTTATTAGATGTTTGACCCACCCAGCTCCCGTACCTAATATCCTTTCCGTTATAGATTGCTTTATGCCTTGGTTTTTTCTTTACACCATCCCGTACCCTCAGGAAGGAAGTGAGAAGATTCCCGCTGGGCTATGCTCATTTGGCCATGTTTCCCCCGATGCTTGAGGGCTAGAGTGGAGACAATGGTCAAACATAGCATGCTCTTAGCGTATATGCCATTTAGACTCGCAAATCTTTGTATAACAGTCCGGACGTCAGCTGAGTGCTGGTGATCTACATTATAAGTGGAACTAGCCTGTATAAGTTAATCGCAACCCTTCCTTTTTACTCCTGCTTTTTCCTGGAGTAAACCGACGAGGTATTAAACTGTTTCTCTCCCCACTGCGATCTCTGTTGCAGTTTGGGCAGTTTTTTACAAACATGGTGTGACGCAGGCTCATGCCTGGCCACCAGTACCTTGATTGTAATTCTTCCAGAGAATTTTTTAGTTTGAGGTGTCTGAGACCTTCGCCCATATGTGCGTCTGCGATTAACAAGTTTCTCCTGTCCATGTTTGGAATCACTCTATCCCCCACTCCAGGGATTCGAGCAAAAGGGACGGAGTTTGCATCGATTATGTATGTATAATTGAGTGGATAGTTGATCGGTAACGCTGAGCAGTCGCCTTTTGATGACGTTTTCACTGCCAGCACTGTTTCACCGTCAATGTATTTTAATGTACGCTTTTTTCGATCTACGGGAGCCGTTTTAGTTGCTGCCGCTGTGGCTGTTTCAGCCAATGAATTCCCTGCAACGTGAACGCCATCACGCTGATGACTCAGAGAGTGTGTCACGTGAGTCTTTGGTAGTTCTTTTTGTAAAAGAGCTATTTGTTCCCAAAGCAGTTTCTGCTTTATTGGTGCATCTGTGTCATCTTTGTAACCGTTTTGAATCCATGTCTGCAAATCCTTGTTATATGATTTGACGCAGTAATATGAATCTGACACTATAAGTGTCGGGAATTCGCGATCCGCATTATCTAGCGACATTTTCAAAGCTAATATTTCAGTTTGTTGTTCTGAATTAGTTTCTACTGAGTGTGTCTTTGTTAATAGAGGTTTTAGTTTACCTCCGCGCCACACTTCTTTTGTAATCTCACATGTGGGGTTGTATGCTTGTTCTCCCCAAACGGGAGGTTGAGCATGTCCGTCTGTATAAATTACACAGGCGTAATGTCGTAAAGGCAGAATATCGATTGGCAGAGGATATGTTTCTTCATATTCTAGATTTTTCAATTCTTCTAGTTCTTAGAAAATTGTCAACCAGGCTATACTTGATAATTCATATCCTACGTACAAGACTGTTAGATGGGCAATTCTGGATTTTTTAAAATTGAATTTGTAACCCTCTGCTGCGAACCCAAGTATTATGGTGTTCACTCTCTTCAAGTGAGTCTCCAAGTCATCATCTGTTAAGTAAATGTCATCGACATAAGATAATGCTTCATCATCATATAGTTGTAGTAATTCTGTTACTCTCGCTGAGAATACCCCCGGGCTGTTCTTGTACCCCTGGGCTAACCGACAGAATTGTTTTTGAGTGCCATTTATTGAGAATGCAGTTAAATATCTGCTCTCTGGTGCTATGTTTTGACAAAAGAATCCATTAGAGATGTCCAAGGTTGTTTTGTATTTTTTGCGCACTATGTTATTCATTAGTGCAGCACTGTGTGAGTTTTGCACTGCAAAAGTTTTGCAACATGTGTTAAGGTGTCGGTAATCCAAAACTAGACGATATGAATTGTCTGGTTTGGAGACCGGAAACAAAGGGTTGTTCATTTGTGAGGTGCAAGTTTCAATCACCCCCTGGTATTCTAGCTGATCTAGTATTTCATTTACCTGTTTTTTAGCTTCTTGCTTAATTGGGTACTGCCTTTGTGCAGTTGGTTGTGATTTTAACTGGATTTTGTGAGGAGGAGAGTCCTCATCCCATCCTACATGATTTTTATATAAGGCAGGAGCTAGAGCCACTGCCCACTTTCTAGCAAGTGTGTATTTTTTATGAATTGGAATTTGATTTGAGAAGGCAGGCATAATTACTTCTTCGCCATGAGGGCACTCCCTGACAAACTCTGGTGGCCAGTCTTTTTCAGCTAGAAGGATATCATAGCCCTTGGAGAGATTATCCCAAAATAGTCCCCTTATTTTCCTAGTCTTATCCCCCTCTATACGCAATGTTATTTCGTATATTTTGTGAGATTTGCTAACTCTGGTGTCCGCAGTTTCCACTTGAAGATATTCATTCGTGTCCACTGTCTCCAGATGATTCATAAGGACTTTGCGAGCTATGCTCACTTCTGCTGCGCTGTCTAGCATTGTCTGAGCCCACTCTCCGTTTTTCAGTTGTGTCCTCAGTATTCTCGGCATTGTTAACTACCTTGATACTGGCTACCTTCTTTTTTGGAAATTGTAATTTCTTTTTTAGTTGAGCAGGTTCCTTGTCTTTGGACTTGGCGTGCTCTTCTCTTTGTTCTGATCGTCCTCTTCTTTCCGATTTCTGCGAGGAAGTCTGAAAAGATTGAGAGGGACGTGTATCAATGTCTTGATATCTATCAGGCTTTTTTATATTATCCCTATTTCTAAGGTTATATCTTTTCCCAGGGGGGTCACTCTGGGGTGACCTGTGTCTTTGGTTCGGAGATTTCTCTCTTCGCCTAGGAGACCTTCCTCTGGACTGGAATTTCTTTTCTTTAGGATTGGATTGTTTGTTTCCATCCCAGTTCTTTTTTGGTGAATTATTATTAAAAAATATTTTTTCTGGACTTTCAGTCAGTTGTGGTTTTACTGGTATTCCACCTAAACTATCTCTACCTAGTTCCTCATAGGATTTTTCTATGATTCTGGCAATTTCAGCTGGTTGGTCTGCTATATCTGTCTCTTTTAACCTCTGGCGGATCGCCACGTTTGCTGCTTCTCCCTTTATGTTGGCTAATAATATAGCCGAGACCTGCTTGAAGTCTTTTAGTAATTTCATACCAAGAGTTAAAGCGGGTTCAGGTCCATATTCATCTTGAATTTGTTTTAGCACATCTGGTATTACCGAAATGGATGGAACACCGTGCGTTTTTGTGTAGATGGAAGCAAAGACTGTACCCCAAGTGTCACAGTCCTCAATGTGTGGTGCGATTCCCATTGGAAGGCAGATAGTCAGAATCCTGTGCTTTTCTAGCGGGGTGGTGTCAGGAAACACCGCCTCTATTTGGGTGATTTTTTGCGCTAGCCAGAATGGTATTTGTTCCCGTTTAGCCGGTACTTTACCTAGGCAGGATTGGATGTTCTGTGGTGTAATTTTATTTGTGTTCCCCTGGTGAGGGGTCAGCTGTGGAAGTTTAATCGCTGGCTGAATTGTTGCTGTCCGCATCACATACTGAACTAATTGTCTATGAATTTTTATTAATTGTTTTAGCTGTGTTAACAGCTCTGCTGCAGACATCCCATTGATGTCTGGATGTGGTGTGTATCCGGCTAGGATCGGCCACGTTGCTCCTGGTCTACCTAAAGGACCGAGCCTGGTGATGTGATTGTTATGTTTTAGGGCGCCATCAAATAAGAGCAAATGCTCTTGAAATTTGAGTGGTACTTCCACCTCCTCGAAAGGAGTGTACTCATTAGGAGGTTCCTCTATTTTGTAATAGTGGAAGTACTTTGTTACAGCATTTGCTGCTGGAAAATGTATCCATGAATAGTATACCTCTGTCTGCCGATATTCGTGTGCCTCAATTACGAATATGACTGTGCCACCTCTAGGTGTCAGTCCATTTTCTATAAGTTTCAGGGTTATAGATCTCCTTTTGATGACCGGGATGAGTATTATATCCCCGTCCGCATCTAGTGCTGCAGCATCAGCCGCTGCGAGTTCAGCTGCTAATCTAACTGCCTCTCTTTCTCCTTCATTGTCTGACATTTTACTGTCCTGAAGGTTATTTCTTTTGTTTGCAGATCAGGTTTCTTATGGAAACAAAGATTAGATGCACAATATTTTGGAACAGTGTATCCTTCAACGTTGACTATACCAAGACCCATACATAGGAGTTCCCTCCTGCGAGGTCTGGCGGATATAACCTTTCACCCACTCCAGACGTCTTTGGAGTATTTGGGAAAAGGGGTCTGAGTGAGAAAGCACGACTGAGTTACTCTAAATGTCTTACGTTAGTTTTATCGCCCTTTCCAAACACGTTGGGCGCCATGTAGTGTAGTTCCTATCATCCCAATAGGCTCTGCGCATTGGAATAATACCTACAGCAGTAAAGGCCTAGACCAGACGTTAACTAGGTCTACTACTGTCGATACTAGACTTAAAGTTTTGGGTTTGCCAGCGTAGCTCAGAGTTCACTAGAAACTTTCTCGAATGTTCAAGGAGGACTTAACTTCCCTGATTAGACAAGAAGGGATTTAGTTTCTGACAACCATAGAACATGACAACTTTGCTCTCCCCTAATCAAGAGTAAATCTCGAGAGTCGTGTGAACAAAAGGCAATTTATTTTACTCAGTCAGTACGTGCATTCTTAGTCTCATCAGAATGTAGAGAAAAGGAAGAGACGGGCGTGTTCAATAAAAAGGTGTTATTTATTGATCAGTCTCTTTTCTCATACAAGAGAAATGGATCGATATTATTGCAATACTTATAGCTAAGTAAAGTGCATACATTAAAAGCAATAGTATAAAATAATACTGTAAAAACATTGATATGGTTTCTAAGCCATAAGATGTTTTAAAATGAATAAAATATATTACATACACATATACGTTTGACTAAACGTGCTCAACTGGTGTTTCTAGATACGCCTACCCCGTGTACCTGACTTAAGCCTAATACGTGGGCGGGAATAGAAAGTTACAGTTTAAGTTAAGTTTGTTTTTGCCAAGTGAATAACTAAAGAATTCTCTGTGAGGGGTTATTCAGTTCTGTACCTGGAAGTTAGGATGAATGAGGAATGGTATCTCTCTCTCTGGTCTCGATATTCCAGGCTGTCTGCGAGGGCTACCCAGAAACGCCGGTGCTGGATTCTCGGCAGGAGAAAGCAGCGCGTCTCTCAGTGCGTCAGGAAGGCGGGGCTGCTGCCAGCGGGGTCTGCTCTGCTCTTGGCTTCGGCAAGTATGGCTGCTCCGTCTCGTCACCACGCGTGTGTTTGCATAGGGCAAGATCGGTAATATTTATACCTTTAAGGTGCCGAGATTGACGTAAGGATGGACATAGATACGTCAATAAGGATGTCATACGACTTGCTCGTTAGCACATTCTTTTACTGAAGTTCTCGGTGAAATCAAAACAATGGCCGCAGGGTTTTGCCCAGGTTGTCATAGGTTTGATTTGTTATGAGAACTCCGTATGCCTTATCAGGGGCTGGAGGAATATCGCTTGTCTAATTAGATCGCAAGCGTTATGACCTAATCAGATAACACGTTCCTGTGCCGTAGTGTGACTGCATCAGATAACGGTATCTGCATCATGGGGGTTTTCTGCCTCATGGGCTGACTGCTAGTTAACTTGTTGGTTTGTTTAACTAGAATAGGGTCAGGAATAGGGGGATCGATTCAGAACCTATAGGAATACATGACACTTACACTGTCTAGCATCTGTTGTACCCATTCTGCTGAGCTAGGGGACTATTCTTCAAGTGAGCAATGTGTTTGAGATACAGGGAACATTATCCCACTTCATGCAGGTTATATGTGCACTCTGGTCTGAAGGATGTAGTATTGAACAGTCCAAAATAGTGATGCAGTATGAGCAGCTACGGACTCTCGCATTGCCAGGCAAGTGGTTTAGATGAAAGCAGCGACTTCACCCTTATTCTTGCAACATTGATTAGTAGGAATGTGAGAAGCGCACTGTTTAAACACAGATGGTAGCTTGCCTGGCCCAGAGGACATCCCACTACATGCTCCCAAAGATAGTGCCATATGGTACATACTATATCCGTGAAACTGTGCCTTTGGACAACATAAATATCAAAACTTTGGGAGACTGACTCCATGCACACCATAAGGATATTCTGGCCTTAGTACTGGCTAGCTCACAGTGAACCCTCTGTACCTCTAAACCTTACAAGGCACCGTAGGGCATGTGCAACCTCAGAACATGACAATGGTGACTTTCCAAGGAAATCACGGAAACAGATCATTCCCTTTCGTTAGTAACTCATGCATGTCCAAAGAGAGACACAAGAAATACTTGAACTGGCATTTCAATTATTTATTGAAAGATTATGATTCTTGTGTAAAATAAGTGTGCTGCAATGATTAATAGAAGGAAACAGAAATGAGTAATCAGCATTACTAGAATCGTAAAGAAGATGAACAGTTCAACTATCGTGCTGTTACATTAATTGTATGCATACATGTATAATCATATCTAAACTTCTACTTTAAGAAAGATGTCAGCTTTAAATGTCAACATGTAACATGGTGGTGTTCCTTGCCCAAGGCATTTGCAATCATATAACACCCACTCTTAGGACGTAAGGAGACTAAAGCTTCCCAAAACATGTGCTAAAAAACGGTATCATCCTCTCACACAGCACTTTCGAGCAAGTGAAGATTTTTTAATTACCTGGGCGCCATGTCAGATGGTTCATACTATATCAGTTTAACTGTGCATTTGGACAACATAAACCTAAAAATTGGATATGTTGGCCTTTGTATCTGCGCATGCATATGTGTGTTAAGCATCAACATTTCAGAAAGATGTCAACTTTAAAGATGCACATGCAAAATAGTGGTGTTCCTTGCCCGAAGCCTTTGTAACCATATAGCAGTACTATGAGAAATATGTGGCAGCCTGGTGAAGAATGCAGGCTCATTGAGGCATGCTCCAAACCAGTGGTTGTCACCACCATGCTGCCGGATCCCATTTGCACAGTCTCTGAGTGTCAATCAGCCCAGTAACAGAGTCAGGGGGGGCAAGCACTGATACTGATACCATGCCCTGCTTCCTCATGATGACCAGGCCAGGGTCTGTGGACTCACCAACTGTTCACTTGCACAGGTGCGCCAATCTCCGCTGTCTTCACTTGGCTGGGTGGTTGTGATTATGCTGTGACCAGCTGTTGCAGCTACGGCTTCAGACAGCACAGCACCGAGCCACCATCTCTGGGTGAAATCCGCCCAAAACAGCAAACCAGTACCGCCCATAGTTCCACAGCTGTAGGACTTCCTTAGGTGCTCGCCTCTGGATTCCGTGCCACCCAGCACGATTTGTTCTGCAGGGTCCGCTCATAGTTGACTTATTGCTTCCAGCAAGGTCTTTTCTAATATAAATGGCGTTGCTCTCAGGAAGTATTTGATGGGTCATTACTCCCACCTCTAGAGACAATTCCGTAAGCGGCTATCTTGAAAATCTCTAGCAACCCCATCTGCATGCTTCTTATTTAAAAGAAGTACTTCCATTTTCAATTTTGTAGGTTGCAGGTTTGTCATGCAAGAAATTTTTCACAACTGGACTACGTAAATTCCGTATTTCTAGGCCTTTCCAAATTTCTCTATTTTAGCAAAACTGACCACATCTCTTTCTATTAGGCCAATTCTACCATTCCTGAAAAAAATAAAATATATATATATATATCCAAGGGACTCTGTGTGGTACACCGGGCAATCATGCTTCAAGATCATTGTATCTCGTAAATTTCGTACACCCATTTTTTTTATTATTGAGACCTGAGTACATAAAAAGAATTACAGGAGAATGGATGGTTAATTTGTCAATTTTGTACACGTTATTTCAAATATACGGTCAGCAGAGGATGATTTATTAAATAATATGCCATTATTAGACACTGGCGCGAACAATATATGATGGCATGATTAAACATACTAGTTCATTAACCCCCAGATGCATCAACAACCCAATTTGCGATTCCTTAATAGCGAAAAATACTGATTTGCTATTAAGGAATAGCAAAATGGAATGCATTAAGAAATCACAAAAAAAATAGCGTTTTCTTAGAATTCCTTAATTGCGACTCGCAAATTGCGACTCGCAATTAGGGAATACCTCCCCTTTCATTCCTATGGGCCTAGGGGTCCATAGGAATGAATGGGAAGACAATCTCAATTTGCGATTCGCAATTAGCGAATCGCAAATTGAGATTGCGATTTCAAGGGTGCAGGGGTGTCCAAAGGACATCCTGTTGCACCCCTGAAATTGATCTGTGCACATATGTTGCGCACACACATGCCCTTAGGGCATGTGTGTGCGCAACATGAAACTTTGAAAAATGCACTTTAGTGTATTTTTCAACGTTTTTGCAAATTACCATGAAGTTGTACTTCATGGTAATTTGCGTGCCCTATTAGCGAATTCGCTATTTTTAAAACTTTCATGCATTGCATTTAAGGAATCTCAATTTGAGATTCCTTAAATGCAAATAATCGCAATTTAGCGATTTCTCTATTTGCGATTTTTGCATTTGGGATGATGCATCCCAAATGCAAAAATACCGGTCGCAAAGGGGCAGATTCTGAGAATCTGCCCCTTTGCGAGCGGATTTTTGTTTGATGCATCTAGCTGTAAGTGTTTGCCTATAGTGGGGCAATCATGTCTACAGAATTGTCTAATTTACTGGAATATAAGAACAGCCAGTGTTGTTTAAGATTGCAGTGTGTGAAAAAAGTCGAGGCATTAATAACTATCCTTGCAGCTTTAATCTTGCTTTTTTTATTACTTCGGACAATTGATTTTTTGCCACATCCAATTATAACTTATTACAAGTAAATCAATCGGGTATTTATGTTGGCCCGCTTATTGTTCCTCTTTCATTTTCTTCTGAATATGGTTTATGCCGTTTTTGTAATCTTCTAAAGAGATAACACTTATGAGACCTGATTGGGTTGTGATTCAATGCTGAGTGTCTGATCAAAAACATTTTCCGTGTGGTTGCTTTTGATTGTAATCTTTCTGATTGTATGTGCGGCGCCATAAGGGCTTGTTTGGAAACCAGCTTCATTGTGGCTAACGTAATCTGTGATTTGCTGCTGTTTAAGCGAAGCCCGTAATATCCGCCTACCGCTTTGGTTTGAAAGAACTGTTTTAAACAGTGGAGAATTGTCCATCAGACACCTGGGATTTTTAAACACAGCTGAAATAAATGGGAGGCAGTGTACGTTTTACATCTAAGTTAAGCATAACTAGGGAAAGAGTTGTACCTTGAGTGAAAAAAAGGCCTCACCCTCTTGTTCTGATCAATGTACACAATTTCCCTTTTTTTCTCCCGTGTACAATGCTTGCACAGCACTCCTTTCCTCGCCTCCATTTGATAACTTTTTGCTTTTCACTCTTCCTTTTGAAGTGAGGTAGGCAAGGACAAGCTTGGTGCAGTGTATGATTTTGCCTGTTCCGGGGAGGGGTTATCCTCACGACTACCGAACAAATGATGCAGGGCACTTGGGACAGACATGAGACATTAATTACATTTTTATTTTTTTGCCAGTTTTTTAGTTGCCAGGTGGTCCTGAGATCTAACAGATTTAAGGAGCTTAAGTCAATCTTTTTACAGCTATGGTTGTTGCAAGCCACTACGCTACAAAGATTGTCCGTTGCATGCTGATTTGTGTTAGGAGGGAGTGGTCAGAACTGCGGAAGGCAACTTATCAACATGTTTGAAAAAAATGTCACACTTCTACTACAAAAACAATATCTCAATTGAAACTAAATTTGCACTGCGAAGGGCAGTCTATAAACAGAGATGCCAAAAAATGCAAGAATATTAAGGGGCCGATTACAAGTTTGGTGGTCCGATTGACCGCCAAATCTGCGGTGTGGCTACTGCTGCACCATCGGTCCGACCACCGTATTACAAGTTGGACAGTTAGACCGACATAGGACAGCTGCTACTGCCAGGGATCCATGATCCCTGGTGATCCTGCAGTGGTCTGAGACCCGCAATATGCTGGCGGTGTCTCTGCGGCACTGCCAATCATATTATGAGTTTCCTCGCTGCCACAGTTTTCATGGAGGTGAGCCGGCCATGAAAAGTGTGGCAGTGAGGAAAATAAGGGGGCCCTACAGAGCCCCCTGGTGCCTTTGTGCAAGGGGGTGCATGCTGTCTTTCTACACCCCTGTTCCTGCACTGCATGGACTTCACAGTACATGCTGTGCAGGAACACACTTCGACGGGACCACAACCATGCCTTTCTAAGGCTCTTCTATGAGCTTTACAAAGGCACCGCAGGGGGACCGCTGTCGCAGGGCCACCTGCTGGATTTTAACTTGTAATCCGGCAGGCGGTGTGCGGATGACTTTGGTGGTCCTGGAGCTGGGCGCTGGCATAGCTGCCTGCTCTAAGACTGCCAAAGTCGTAATCAGGCCCTAAGTTTCCTCTACTTTCCCTTATAAATTAATATGTGATGATTCATACTGGAGCCCACCAAGACACCTACATCCTATATTCTGCAAAGGACATAGAAGAAATGCTGTCAAAGATTTGGTCCATGTAAGATAACTCTCCATATACTTCTTTTTGTTGCTCTTGTCATTCCTCTCCAAGCACTATTTCGGTGCTAATTGTTCACAATATCTCTTCTTACTTTCTTTATACGATACATGCAGATATGAATGTCAATGAAGGGTAGTCAGACATAGTAGCCTTAGGCATGTCTGGCATTATGGGTCATGAAAACAATGACATGAACGTAAAGTAAATGGGGTGATAAGAGTGGTAGTCACTTGCAATATTTTTCAAGTGCTAACCTTTCTATAACCCATCAACACCAAACAGGAGGCTACTGAGGACTAAGGGTGGGACAAGCCGTCACCCTTGTGATGTTATCAAAGGTGTAATTTCTACACCCAATGGCATTTTAATGCAATTGATATGCTCTATCCTGCTCCTCTTTTTATCATTCTAAGCCTCCAAGTATGCCCCCTGACAAGTGCTCTACACAGTTTGTACTGCGCTCATCAGCAGAGTTCTAGACTTCGATAAATGGTAAGTATTGACCCAAAGTGGTACTTCTTTCTTCTCAGGAGATTTCTGTTCCACCGTTCCCATGACCAGGCAATGGCATGTCCAACCTTTGCTGGCAGGTAATCAATAATCATAGGGTAAAGTTCTTTTTATCTCCACACATAAGTGGCAGGACTGCCTACTGACTGTCCTTGCCTAAATCTGGGCAGTTTGTCAGGACTCTGAGCCCCTAGTTCCCCTTTCAGTGTTAGAGGTATGCTGCCTCCTCTGCATGTCCCCAAGTGCTGCAGTCATCTCCCTCCTAACCCTTATTGCAGTAGCCACGACAAGCCAAATTTGCAAGTGATACTTTAGGAACTGCACCCTCTTCTGAAACAGAAATGCTTCCTTATGTGCGCACCTTTAGGGACGAATCAAGTTCCAGTAGGCCAGCTCACAACATGTTCGATGAAACTCCTGAACGAAGGAACGAAGGACTGTGGCCAGGGCATGGCCAAGCAACACCCTTGCTTTTACATCCACAACTACACACTGTCGAGAGGTATGTGTTGCCAGGCATGGTTCTATTTCCATCCATGAGTTACAAAACATGCCTGTCTTAGATGAAAAGAGAGCCAGGAAGTTAATGAACCCTCTACAGCAGTGTTTCCCAAATTGTGGGTCGAAACCCACTGGGTAGTCGTGGTCCGATTTTTGGTGAGTCTTGAACGTCCAAACAATAAATAATGATGCCTTTAAATTTAGTTTGTGATCTTGTCACACTTGCTGCCCTTAAAAGAAAGTGGTCAAATGTCAGGGTAGGTTTTAAGACAAAGTGCTGCTTATTTTTTTTAACATGTGGATTGATGTTTACAAATTCCTTCAACATTGCAGTCAGAGAAAGAAGTAAAGTGAATTATGTGACAATCTTGCCTTAAAAGGCTGTAGGATATTATTTTTTGTAACACGACAAAATGTACATACCTGTAAATAAAGTGTACACATCCAGCAGTTAGGAAAGCAAGAAAGAAGCACATGTTTATGTAATTTTGAATGTGATGGAAGCAGAGATTTTAATAGGATCAAAAAAAATCAAAACACTTTGCTTGTTGATGCACAATTGATAAATATTCACTGGAACCGATTGCCACACATTATCATTTGAATGCAATGTAATTTTATGACTAAACCTCTTTGTCTGTGCAAATGAAGTAGCCAATTCAACACAAAATGTGCTATCTGCAAATGATAGTGCTCTACCACACAATTCTTTTGTTACATGAAAAAATCGCCCACCTCATGTCATTAAAGCGAGGTGGGTTGCAAAAGATTGTAGTTCTAAAAAGCAGGTCGTGGGTCTAAAAAGTTTTGAGCACTGCTCTACAACGAGTAGTTTAAGATCTGAAGGTCACAGACTACAGACGTGGAAGAACCCACTCAGCCTTTCAATACACTGAGGTTAATACATTTAGCTCGATTGAACGAGCTAATAACAACGCCTGATGTTTACATTACTGCAGAACTAAATATCTGTGATACAAGCACTATATAAAAATAAAGATTGTTTTAAGGAAACTGGAAGTGACAAACTATTTATGGGATCTGAGATTGAAACATTAGAACATCTAATAAATCTTGAGATCTGTGAAGCAGGCATGAAGGGACTTATGTGATCCTGTTAAAAACACTAGATAAGTCCATCCATAACGTAATGAAATGCATTAACACATTCAGTTAAAATTGCTTTTGACACTGCATTACCAAGATATTCAGTTTGAAGATTAGGATTTTGCAACTTGACATTTCACCCAACTCACGGAGTCCGGACATCAACGAGCTGTCAGAAAGCTCCAATGCAAACCCAGGGGTAATCCTAACTATGAAAATACTACTCCCACCATGGTGCCATTCAGATATCATCTCTTGAAAGATTTTAACCTAAAATAGCATTCTGGGGACCTAGGAGCATGGTAGCAATGGATATGATTCCCTTAGATCTATCGTGGACACAGCAGCTGTGACTGCCACTCACAACAAGTGTTTCATTATTTACACTGGTGGTGTGCAGCATGCATGAATGGAGCATTCTGGAGATCTGTTGGTCAGGTCTAGGAAATTAAAGTACGCTGGTACATCATACAGAGCCAAGCCAAGTCGATCACTATTATTAGTAACTAATAGCATGCTGTTCGCTATCTGGAATCAAACACAAATTGGTAGGGTTGAAGGAAGTTGTGTAGATCAAGAAGTCTTTGACGCTGGTTATGTTTCTGTATTTTTTTATATAAATTTGCCATAAAAGGAAGGTGTGTGACTCAGTAATAGCAGCAGAGCTCGTTATGGTCAAGGTTGGAATTTTTGAGAATGGGTTCGCTATTCTTCAAATATAAGGGGAAAATAGTTGTTAAGGCTTTGAAGAAGAATGTGTATGTTAAAGGCGTATGTGAGATTTGTTTTAGATTTGAGGATAATTTCAAGTAGTAGCAGTTTTTTGCAGGTGCTGCATGCTATTTCGTAAATGGTGAGGCCAGCTGGGATTCATGGTTATAGCATGTTTTACTAATTCTTAGGCTATTTCTTTTGTTAGCATTTAATTCCTTGGTTTTCCGAGGTGCAAAGATTAATATAGTTTACACTTTTTTTAGCGCTAATAGGCACTTATGTTTACTAAGTTGTGAAGGCCACTGTTAAGTGTGTAGGAAAGTGTGATGGGTTAAATTTTGTACTAGTAGGGAATTAGGTGTTTTTTTAATGAGAGTGTCTAATGGGAAATTCTTCAATGATTGTGTGGTTATTACTGATGATGTGGGTTGGCCTTCGTGTAAGGCTCAAATGGAAATAATATAGACAGGAATTGCGAGATGTTTAGACCAGTCTATAGGAAATAGGTCTTAGCAAACTAGATAAGGTAAGGCAGACATGACATATCAAGGTTGTTGCATTTGGACTGTGTTGGAAAGGTGATATTAGACATCAAGGTGAATGAGGAAAATATCTTGAGAATGGAATCTCCCAATATTTTAGTGGTGCATTGCACTGTGAGTTTAAAATCACCAACACACACATTGTTAGAATGAGGGGCTGAGACCGAAGAGAGGAAGTTACAGAAATGACCAAGGACCTGTTTGTATGGAGAATGGTGATAGATGGGATAAAAGAGGATGATCATTATCCTTGCAGATAATTGTTCATAAACACAGAAAACTAGATAGAAGATTTAAAAGAATCAGAAGGTGTATGGATTTCTTTTTAATTACATAACTCCCCGAATCACTTCCCACCAATCATGCACAACACGATATTATTCCAACATATGGCCATAATTTCTATTAATCATTACTTTTCCATAAAAGATCATGCTACAGAAGGAAAATATTCATACTTCAGGGATGGAAGTTTTCTTAGCTGATGCACTGGGGACTGGTTAACTAAAACATGAAGGTTGGCATAGTTTGATCGAATTGGCTTTAAAGCTGGAGGCCCATTTGCCTATATATAAAAACGTTTGATACATGTTGCTGGAGATATCTAACTGATTACTAGGCCCAAGAAAAATGTATGTTATGTTGGCGTAATCTCACATAATCGCATATCATTTTTTAAATTTCATATTCGATGAAATTCTTGAAATTATTCTATTACTTATCATAACATAATTAGACCAACTTCAGCAGAGGAGCATAGGGACAACACAAATTACCAGAACGTATGCCGTAGTTGTTTGAATCATTTACGTGTTATGTGCTATTTTTCACATCAAAAATTGAAGTGATTATACATTTTACTCTACCAAGGTGAGATAGATGCCAGTTTTGCATTTTGAATAATTCTTTGCTGAATTTCACATAAATATGCAAAACCACATTATGTGAATTTCACATACTTCTACGGATTACCTCGTCTTACTGTCTGGTAATTCTTCCTATTGAGAGTGATGGTGTCTACTAATACTGATAATTTTTCAATTTCAACTCCGCCCTATCCTAGCATCCTTTAATACACATGCATGGCGTCGTAGGCGCAGGTCCATTATGGATTGTTTCATGGTTTTACTTAATTGTATTAATCTTGTACTTGATTTCTTATTCTTGCGATAAACTAGTTAAGGAAAAGAACAAACATGCTGCTATAGGAAATATGTTGAGAGTAGTTAAATTCAGGTGTAGAGCTTAATGAGGTCAATGCCCATGCTGACGTAGCTGGCCATCCTTCTACAGGTGGGTCTATTGAGTACTATCAAGTGAATAACAGTAAAAACAATTAATTACACAATGCTTAGAGATGGCAGAAGTGCAGTATGAAGTGCAATATAAAACCAAGGGCCTAATTCCGAGTCTAGCAGTCTTCCGACTGCAAGACTTGTGATGGCGGGCCACTGTTGTACCATTTACGACTTCCAAAGTACTACCAGCGGTGGAACGCGGTGGCGCAGCTGCACCACAATGCACCAGCCTTTTCATAAAAGAACCCCGTAATGAAAAGTCTGGCAGTGCACGAAGAAAGGGGCCCTACAGAGCCCCCATGGCCCACCCCACTATGGGGATTCATCCAGTGGAATACAACATGCGCTGCAAGGCCTCCGGGTAGCTACGCGCTATATAAGTGCATTTTCAATTCAATTCAATTCAATGTGCCCACCGGTCTGTCTTCCCACAAAGTTCCATTACGGCATGCATGTCACCGCCCATTACATGCTGGAACTTTTATGTAATTCCCATTACAGTACCTTTTTTCCTGGCACCGCCATGGGAAAGGCAAAAGACTACGAGTTACACATCTTTAACTCGTAATACTGCCGGCGGTCCTTGTGCAGCTTTGGTGCAGTGGAGCAGGCGTTTGGCCGGCACTGTTGCGCCAAAGTCGTAATCAGGCCCCAAGTTATTATTACAGTTCTCATTTCTCCCTCGTGATCGGAATTTGAGCAAAACATAATTCACATGATCAGTGGTCTAGAGCTATAATAATCTGTTTCCTTGGTTATTTTGCCTAAAATTAACTAGAAACAGTATTAAGTTCATACTTGTGTTCGACCAAAAGAAAACATCTGTGGAATCAGGGATAGGTGAAAATTCATGCAGGGGTTCCAACAAATGTCATCAGGATTTGCAATTAAACATGCATCTCTGTTCACTGGCTAAAGTCCCTGAACATATGTTGCATCTGCCTTTGTGCTGAACTAATTAGTCAATAAAGAGGTGCCACCATCAGCATATTTCAAGATGATTGGTATGTGACATATGTACAAAAAGCCCACCTCATTATGCGTCATATGGAGAGGACGGAGATACACTATGGGAATGGGGTGAAGGACAAGGGTATATCATTTAAGTAGGTGAAGGAGGAAGGCAATTTCCTTTAGATGGTGGTGAAATATGGGTTTCGAATATGGGGGTGGGGATTACAATATTGGGAGGGTGAAGGTGCAAGTGTTAGCAATATAGAGGAAGAAGGGGTGAAAAGGTTAGTGTGGGAATGAGTAGAGCTGCAAATGGAGTCTAAATCAGGTCTTCAGCTGGGATGTACATGGGATATTTACACTGTTTCAAGAACAGAAAGGATACTTGCAAAATGGTCTTCGAGGCATTTCCAAGATCCTAAAGACAACCTAGATGGAGATTGGAAGCTAGTGCGGAGTCCTCAATGTTGGAATAAAATAATCTGTACATCCCCACCAAGAGACTCGGTGGACTCTAGTATCTGGTAAGCAGTGCAAACGGTGTAGTAAATAAAGACGAGACATAATCAATACTGTTCAGGAAGTCGACTCAGGAAACCACCAGTAATAGAATAGCTTGCAGTTTGTGAGATAAGGCGAGGAAAGGAAATATAAATAAGTACAACAACAAAATTAAAAAGTTGGAACACCGCCATTGACCACCTACCATATCCCTTCTCCTTCCACCTGGCTATTTGTTAGTGTTACTCTATTAATGGACCCTTCCTCGCCTCTTTGTCTTTGAAGGCGGCTATGGGGGAAGTGAGCCATGAACGTTCATGAATGAGTCTGACTCAAATGGGATTCTCTTTCTCCCAGTCAGTAATCATCGCTGTTTTGCTGCGGCATCTTTCATCCTGTTTAAATAACAAACAACAACAAGCATTGGAAAATCGAATGAAGTGAACATCTCTTGAGCTGTGGGTCCCTTAAAAAAGCTGCTTCTCTCCTGGATCATCAACCCACATTTGCAATTTTTTGCAGCAATAAAAATCAGCATTTGAAGGAAATCAAACATTTGCTGTTCACCTGCTGCAAATCATCCTAATAAAACATTCATTCAATTAGGAAGGAAGAATGATAGTTCACAGAGCCATTCACAGAGTTCAACTCCTTTTGGGAGCCTCCCTCCCCCTTGACAAGACATGGCACTCCGCCACAACAGAACTAGGAACCTGCTGAAAGATGGACACGTTTTAAGGAACTGAAGACATCACTAAATACCTTGTGTGATGTATGATGTTATACATTTTATGTAGCGCTCGATTATCCGAAGGTATCTGGGCGCTGCCTTGGGAAGGAGCCGGGAAGCTGATGGAATATGGGACATGGCTAGTGATTGTAAATGTAATTGTAGTGATGCACACTCAGAAGTACAGTTGGAGCGGCTAAACTCACCAGGCTGGTAAATGCGGACTGAACAGACATCAAAAGCACATTAAAATATGCATGGAATCCGCAAAAGGGAAACATTGTATGCTAGTTTGGAAAAGGCCCTAAACAATTATAATTTTCGTGCAATTCAAAGGTAAAAATAATATGTATTTTAAATTGTGGCGTCGTTTACTTGGCTTTATTTCGTTGAAATCTCTATAAAATGTAGAAGTGAAAAGCCAAAAGTAAATCGTAACCAAGGGGAGACAAACAGAAGGAGAGTTCATCCATCTAAACAAAAAACAGTCAGTCCCACAACCCTTTAACTTCTCCTCATATCCCTATCAACGTCCCGCTTCCCGTTTCTTCACCATTGCCCCGCTCCATTCATTGGCCTCCTCCTGCCACCCTTACTCGGCCCCGCCCCCTCTCTGCCCTAGAATGAGCGCGCCATACAACGGGTAAGAAAAGCAGCTGGCTGTTTTATGGAAACAAATGAGACCCCGGGACTGTCAATCTTCTTTGTGTGTCAGGGAGGAGTTTCTGCTTGCTTTTCGAGGGGTGTCTCCGCATCTGTCATCCCATTCACTTACCGAGGCCCGAAATCATGGAAACTACAGATGTCGGCTCCTTCAAGATACTTGGAGGCTGGGGAGGTGGGCGGGGCCTCTATTGAGATAGTGTGATACACAGACGGCCTGCACAAGGCCTGGATGGTAATTGCGTTGTTTTTCAAGCTGCGTGTTTAGCAGCCCTTTCATTAGGAAGGGCTCGGAAAATGTTCATTTTGATATCACAGACTGAACTGGGAGGTGAGGGTTCACGTGCCTGTGACTGCTGTTGGGAGGAAGAGCGGGTGATGGAAGAGTGCTGTGCCTTGGGCTATGTGCAAGCGCACTTGCATTCCTTTGAGAAAGATGGACACGTGATACAAAATGTTTTCATTTAATAATAAATTATTTTTCTTCACACAAATATCCTTATGTTGTTCTATTTCGGGGATTTATTCCTTCCACAAACATCCATTTTTTTATGTTCGAGAAATACTTTGTCACTTCCTCCACCACTTTGTAAATATTTGTATCTTTTAAAACGTGCTTTTCCTTTATCAATGCATACAAAAATGAAAAGTGTGGCGGCCACGTGGTCAATAAAAGTAGCGCTTTTTTAGCCCTGGCTTCATGGAATGCACGATATGCCATAGAATCAGTTCTTTAAATGGGCCGGTACTCTCCGCTACTGAGTATCGGCACTTTTTTATTTATTTGGAGAGGGAGAGTACCTGCACTTCTCAAGAGAAATACAATGCTTTTAATCGGAGAGTACCAGCACTTCTCAGAAACAAGGAGATACTCTGGTATAGAGTACCTGCACTTATACTTTTCCATTTTAAGCACTGCATATAATAAAGGCTAAGTCATAGTATCGGCTCTCTTCGTGGGGTCACCTGGTGAGGAGCCAATATCACAAAGTGGCAGCAACGATGAGGTGGAAACCACTGCACAGAGTGGATTTCCAGCTCGCCTTTGGAGGCTTTGAAATGCCTCAGGACATTGGCACCACCCTCCGCAAGCTTTTCTTTTTTGGAGGTGGAACAACTACCTCCTAGGTAGTTTTTGAGATGAGGCCTCGCCCCACCAAGCCCCCGGCCCCTCTTAACATGGTAAAATATATATTTTTTAAGTTGACGGGTCTGATATTGTCTAAAATAGTACAAAACAACGCATAATAGCTAAATACTGCCTCCTCCAGCCGTACTTCCATCAGCTTTTTTAGAATTCCAACTGAAAACATTGAAAGACAATAATTCATGGAAAACCTGCCTCTGTTTAAATGAGGAAGGATGCAAGAGTGTTCAGAATTATTACACTTGCTGGTAGGATTGTGCCGAATTCCTAGTACAACACTTTATGTAATTTTTATTAATTTATGACAATTATGAGGTTTTTGGTTGATAGGCGTTTTCACGCATATCTTTCACGCAAAAATAGAAAAGCTTTTTACATTCATCAAAAAAATGAAATGTGGTTTTGTTTCAGATCATTTGCTGAAAACACTTCCTCCCAAATAAGTGTCAAGTTTTGCTGCTTTATTTACTGGGAGGGCAGTTTACTTTGTGCCAGATTACCAGTGCCTGGGAGGGAGAATTTGTTGCATCAGAAAACATCAGGTGCCTCTGATTTTGGAATTTCTTGGGTGCGAATTTACCAGCTTTCCGCACATTCAGAGTAAATTTGAGAATAATACGCACATTTTGGTGCACATCAATACCGATCTTTTTTCCCTGTTAAATTCCGGAGGATTTCAACAGCCAAAATGTATTGGGAAATGCAGACTGTATCAAGTGCGTTAAACGCCACACCACTCAGAATGGACATCCATTTGCTTGCGCAGGGATCAGACTTTTCTGGCACACTTTTAAGGAGGCCACATGTATTTGCAACTAATCCTCTATTAAAGTTGGATGATACATTTTACGTTGCTGCAATGGTCCTGTATGCATTTATGATGAATGAATTTTGGTAGAGACCAGCCTGATGGTGCGGGTTAGGGCTGAGTGAAAGGAAAATCTTAACCGTCAAAGTCATGCTACATCAGAGTCGTTGAAGTCAAGCAAAGTTTTGTGACTTTGCACAAACTGAAATCACCCCTCCCACCAGTAACTTAGCAAGGATGCCACTGCTGTTGGGTGAAGTAATACACAGCAATTATCAAGGTTGAATCGGCCCCTCGCGACTGTGGGGCCCTGTGCACTCCGCCTGCTGCACCAATTGTAGCTACAACCCTGCCTCCCACTTGCCTTCTGCAAGACAGAATCTACCCCATGGTATCCCATAGACAGGCCATCTTGCAGCAGGAAATCGGTGATGGCCCAACAGGAACCTTCCTCCTCCAGCCCCCCATGCAGGTACAAGATGCTGGCAGGGAAGGTGGTGCCAACAGTTTTTGAGAGGAGTCAGGTAAGGACTGATCAGGTCCTTGTGGGGAATGCAGGTGGACAGATGTAAACAGAATCTTCTCAGATCTGGTGCATGTTACGGGCAGCAGAGTAATTCTTGGGCCTGAGTGTGTTGTAGGATCAGGTGGCCTTAGCTCTAAGCCAGGTGGTGCTACGGTGCTGGGGGGTCTCTTGAAGGGAGCAGCAGAGGGTCTAAAAGAAAGGATGGGGGACTGCTGGGCTGGTGTGTCTTTTGCTGTAGAGGGCACAGTTCCAAATTGCTCTTTTATGCTACATCAGTCTAAACAATCAAATTTCATTGTTCATATAAAATAGAAGAATTTGTAGCTGATGTAAATTACATCAGATACAACAAAATAAAGTAAGCAATGTTGCATGATGAAAAAATCTAAGGAAACATTTCCTTGTTTACAATGTGGTCAATGTCATGAATAGTGATTAAATACATTGTCCATTAACAGGAACAAGCTGTGACACTGCCAATAGGTTGATCTTATGACTGAAAGTTCCTCATGTCACTGATGGTTGTAGACACTCAATAAGTCATCACACACACTCTGTCACTATCTTTGCACTCATGCATCTATTCATCAATCCACCTACTCATCCTCCCATCCACCCTTTGACACAACCACATTGAAATACACACAAACTCAACAACACATGCAAGTTAAATTAAAAGTATACAAGTTAAAAAAAAGAAAAAATACTGCTTTCTAAATAAGACAGGCATGTGTTTGCAATAACAAACTAAACATAGCAGTGAGTGTCCCTCTTACAAAAGTATCGTAAATTATCTTTTTTTGTTTTAAAGTTCAAGCATGGCCGCCTCATTAGAACCGACATATTTGCCATCTTGGAATAGTAAAACAATGATTCAGTATGGACAACAGCATTCCATAATGATGTCCTGATAGAAAGGAAGTGGCCACGTGAAATGTAGCACATTGCAGGTGAAATGAGTGGCAAGCAAGCAACCTGTAAGCACTGCCCAAAGAGTGTTAAAATAAAAATAGTAGAACCAAATAAATGAAAGGGCAACTATAGGACAAGAAAATTGAAAAGCATAGGACTGGTCAAGTAGCCCATAGACTGACGCGTATTAATTTTCAGGTGGAGCTACACATATGATCGGAAATGTCCTTCATTCAAAGGGCAAAAGAGTCAATAACGATGTGGAATGAACGATTACTCCATGCAGATCACTGTCCGGGATGGAAGCAGAATGCAAATGGCACTCAGACAGACCAGTGGCAGAACAGAATGGACCCAAAAGACCTCCAGGTATCTATATGGATATATATTTATATATATGGATGCCAGTATTATTTAATGATTTTGTATATTACCAGATACTGACAGACATGTTAGAAGAGATTCTAGCAAGAATTATTATAATGCAAATCTTCTCACCCTTATAATTTGTCACTGGCACTAACCAACACTAAAATCGTTCTCTACAAAGCTGATTTGACATTTTGTGTAACAAAATACCTAATATCTGTAGGCTTTAACACAGATGAGTAACAATCTACCCTCAAATGCCTGATAATTTTAACATATTAATTTCACACTCAATATGTCAAGACTCATAGGTCTATCATACCTTTTTGTAATGAACAGATTAGACCTATGGCATCATAATTATTTATCCTCGTGAACCAATCAGCCCTATAGCTTTTATCAATGGCCTATCACCATAAACAACTGAGGTCTCCTGTACTGAGCATAACCTTTGTGATTGAATTGCCACCATAAGCAACTGAGACCTTCAATGTTGAATTAAAAGCATTTCCTCGTGGCAACCATTACGCATACTTTAATAAAACTACAAATATGTACACAGCACAGTTGTCAAAATAATAAAAAAATCCCTACTATTAGAGTCTAATAAGGGTTACCATAGTGCAAATTGTCTGTGCCCAAGGTTAGTTCAGGTGGATCACCAGTACCAAACTCCTTGCCTGCTACAGTAATCTGTGACATTATTTATTTTACAATGTCTGCCTTAGCACAGTGTAATAACTATCCACCCTTAAAAGTTGTTTGCCTTTAACTCTTACATTTCACAGTAAGTATGTATAGCCTAATTACTTCCTCATAACTTGTCATTATAAACAGATCACACCTAAGAAATCTGACATAAATTTTCCAGTGAACTTATAAGGCCTCTTCCCTTCACCAATGGCTTGGCACTTTATACAACCCAGTTCTACAGAAGTACGCAGAAGATGACAACTATCAGACATACATTTATAAAATTACATATATATACACACATACAGTTGGCAAAACAATATACAGCCCCAATCAATTGGGTCTAACAAGAATCATCACAGTGAAATTCTACTCCCAAGGTTTGTTAGAGTGGGTGACCAACATCATATCTCTTGCCTACTATGGTAATCTGTAAAATCACCTGTAGCCAAATATCTTTAAACAGCATGTAAGCCACCCGGCTTTATGACATGCTTTTCACAATAAATAAGCCAGGCCTACTGCCTTTATAATAACTTTCCTTAATAAACAGGCCAGCTTTATGTAATCTGGCATAGCACTTTCATGCACACCAATCAAGCCTTTAGCTGTTATCATAGGCATGTCATCATAACAAACTCAAGCCTACTGTACTACTGTACCACTCTGGTATAATCTTTCCCACAAGGCAAACATCAGGTATACATTCATAAAACTGAAAATATGTACAAAATTACGGTTGGCAAAGTAATTAATATCTCTACTAACAGTTTAATAATGATTCTCGCAGTGCAAAATGTCTATACTCATGGTTTAAAGTAGATATGTTGAGGCAGGTGCACCGCCTTGTTTATTGGTTTGAATCGCTTATATTGTTCTTTTGAACTTATTTGTAGGTGCTCCACAGGAGGCGTCTGTCGTCCTGAGACGCTTGAAATTGTAACTGAAAATGTGCTCCTAATGAGACATTAGTTGCATCCCTGTAGACACTACAGGGATGCAACTAATGTCTCATTAGGAGCACGTTTTTCAGTATACTCATGGTTTGTCAGAGGGGGTAACCAAAACGAAAATACTTGCCTTCCAAGGTAATCTATGAGATTCTGTGTAATGAAAAACCTATCTGTAGGCCTTAATTCAAAGTAAAAAAAAACACCCTTTCTTTCTAAATTTGTACTATAAAACACTATATTGGTAATTACAAAATAGCGATTTTAAGTACAAAGAGTCACAGGCAAAGAACTGTGGTCTTTGCAGTTTACAAACTTTGTTTGTGCTCCCTCCCTTCACAAAGGTTTACAACTGCCTATTGCAACTGGCCCGGTCCTGCAGAGACACCCCAAAACACAAGTCATTCTGAAGCCTAGTTCCAGTTGAAGCCTCCCCACAAACACCCATCTCTCTGTTACTCCCCTCAAGTGTTGCTGGGTTCCAGCTGAAATCCTGTGTAACAACCCCATTCCCTACAAATGTTTCTGTGTTTTTGCAGACAGTCTCATGTTAGTAAATGGAACATTACAAACTCAAACTGCAGTCCATGCCCAACTTCCACCTTTCCAAGGAAGGCCCCGCTGCACATGTTCAAGTTAGCTCTATATTGTGCTTGGCTTTAACTGAAAATAACAAAACACTCTTACAGTCTATTGACTTTAACATATGTGTTTCACATTCAATTTTCAGGCCTACTAACCTTACATAACTTTTCCTAAGAAACAATCAGACATATAGACGTTTTCATTGGCTTATCACCATAACTAATTTAATTATATTGTACTGAGTGCAAGCTTTTCACAAGGCAATAATCCGGCATGCAGTCATGGAAGTGTAAATGTATACAAATTTACAATTGATAAAGCCGAATACTATCTCTCCTAAGAGATCCTAATAAGGATTATAGTAGTCCATATGTTCTATTCCCTCAGTTTGTTCAGGAAGATCACCAACACTAAAACACTTGCCAATTACAGTAATCTGTGAAATTCCATGTAACAAAGTACCTGCTTACAGGCTTTAACACAGTGTAATAATAGTCCATCCCAATCCACGCCTATTGTCTTTCATGCTTGCTTTTCACAATTCAGTAGGCCAGGCTTACTGGCTTTCTCATAATGTTTCATAATAAACAGATCAAACGATGAAATCTTGCTTGCTTTTCCCAATTAACTGATGAAGCCTTTACCCTTTAACATTGGCTTTACACTTTATCCAACACTGGCCTACTCATTGCAATGAAAGTGTTAACCATCAAGCAAACAGTTATAAAATTACAACTATGTAGAAAAATGTGGCTTACAAACAAAATACAACCCTTCTCAAGAGGGCCTAGCAAGAATCATCACAATGAAACCCCCCAGGGTTTGTCATAGTCTGCGGCAAACGTCAAAACCCTTGTATACTACCGTATTCTGTGAAATTCCATGTAACAAAATACTTACCTGAAGTTTCTAATGTAGATTTATAACAAATAGGTTTCATAATAAATATATCAGACCATGTGCTTTTATCATAATAGTAAATAGATCAGGCCTATAGCAACGATTATTGGCTTGCCAATAAAACTAACTCAGCCCTGCTGCATTAAGCATAAACATTGCCACAAGCTAAAAAGTACAATACATTCAGTCTTTTTAATCAAATCACACAAGTTCAGTCCCATCTAATCCTGTACTCAGGGGGGATATTATGTGGGTGGAGCCTAAGTCCTTCTGTCATACTCTGAGAGCTCCATTTTAGATCATTTAAGGTCAGCTGACAGTTGCACTGTCAATCCAGGCCTAAAAATCCATGTAGGTTAATTACTGCCCTCCTCCCATCTGTACTGTTGCCAGAGAAAAACACGGTAAACTATCTAGTTGTCTAAGATACTTTAATACCATTACAATGTTATGTTTGTGCCCCTAAATGTTCAAGCTACGGCAGCTGGATAAATAAACAAAATGATCACAGCTGCTTGGAGGTCAAGCACATTTTTAGTGGAAGCACACACATTCTGTGCATTCAAAACATGTACTCCTGGCTACCAACATGTGGGTGGAGTCAAAGGCCCTCTCCTGCGGGTTCTCACATAAATGTCCAACCACAACTGCACTGTTAAGCTAGACCACAGAAAGGCTAGCTGTGAGACACAACGCAATATGTGAGAGAAATAATGTGGTGGTCTCAATGAATGATGGCTAGATTGGTGAATCATAATTCAGATATAAGGGTTACAAATATGAAATGTGTGACAAGACACTTCATTGAAATGAACTTGATGTTTCACAACAGTTTCTGAAAATAGGAGGTGGCGCTGAAGAACAGAAAAGATGACTTTTAGAAAAATCTGCAACGTAGGGAAGCCTGGTCGATAGAATTATCACAGCAAGCTTCTCCAATGGACTAAATGAACTGGACTCTTTCAACTGTTTCTTCTAATATAGATAAAATTGTACTCTATGTTGGTAAACTGGACCTAACATTGTCCAAAGTCAACGAAGACAGAGCCTCAGCAGATAAAAATACATACAATCTGAGTTAAATAGCATGAATCAAAAGGTCTCTGGAGGTTGTCACCTTTCATCCTTTGTATGTTGATCTTCTTAAAATCATGTGATGTACCATCTTTTTACTTACCCATGGCTTGTCATCAGAAAGCGTATGCTAGCAATGATTAGAGAGTGAAAATGCTCTGACGTAAGGTCTGAACACTTTAAACACTCTGGGCTGATTCACAGAGCTAAACTTATACGTTTGTGTTAGTGTACTCTGTTTCAGTGTTCACAAACTCTGATTTAATAGTAAGGACAGGAATATCTTTTTATGTGTGGAGTTCTACACCCCAACTGCAGAGTCTCTGCAGTCATAAAGTTAGTATTAAATCTGAGTTTGTGAATACTGAGAAAGAGTAAGCAAAAGTGTAAGATTGCATTTGTGAATCAGGCCATATGTCTGCAAAATGGGTACACATGAGCTTGACTGTCAAGTCAGAGAAATTATTGAATTACTCACAAAATTGACCTAAATGCTACACATGTTTGGTTAATAAAACATTGCAGTATGTTCTGATAGCATCTAATAAGGGTTGAAATTTATGACTATACGATGTGTACCTATGAGTTTGAAAAGTGAGTCTAAGGACGCAAGTAAACAACGTGATTGAATTTATTACTAATTTGGTATCGATGTATACATTGCGCTATGGTCCTATGACGGGCATGACTGCACTAAGATTTAGGATGCTGCTAGCTAGTTTATTTTGAATCGTGGCCCGATGTTGAATTAATTAGTTGTTTATGGTTGTTTTGATTTCATGGTAGTCTGTTTTCCCCTGATGATATTACGTCACATAGAGGTTTGCATGTTGAAAAATATATAAAAGAAATGACAGCAAATAAGATTATGTATGAATGCTCAAAGGAGATATGAACAAATTGAAACATTAGAAAAATCAATTAAAGTGAAATCTACTTAATGAAATTATGCTCTCTCTGGTGGAAATGCTGCACAGCCAGCATGTGGCAGTGTTGGCCATACCTTAAGTATGGTAGTTTGTTCAGGAAGAAATTTGTGGTAAGTGAACTGTGTTTGCATTTTAAAATAAAGAAGGGGCTGTAAATAATCTGTTTTTAATATATTGCAGTTCATAAATATGGCTAATACATAGTGCTTTGTCGTTTGAATGGTTACATATGGAACTCGTGATAACGGTTCTTTGTGAAAATTAATAATTCCATAAGTTCTGCTCATTAGGAGAGCAGTCATACAGCACAGTGTAAGCATGTACATCTCTAGACAGTGAATGTGCAGGTGAGTCAGTGAGTGTGGGGAAGGTTGGTGGAGCAGTCAGCTGGTTTGGTCTCCTGAGCGCCCCCCGTTTCATGTAGTGCATTTGCCTTGTCCCACAGCTTAGCAGAATTATTGAGGAGTCATTGCCCTCACCCCACACTGGCTGTCCATCCTTCCTCAGAACTGGCCCGCCAGGTCAGCCTGACACCTTGGAAGTTACTGTGTTGCTGCACTTATTGATGCTGTTTAACTTCACTGCTCTATAGCTGGTCCTCAACTTTCACCGCTCTGACATAAAGAGGCAGCATCATCCAGTGCCCTCCCCACCCCAAGGCCAGAGAGGTGCAGTGTGAGCCATTAGTGATTCAGCCAGTAGCCGATGAGTAGCAGGAGAAAACTGAAATGAAGAGGGCTGGACAGTGAAAAGAGTGGAATGGACAGAAGTGAAAGGAGAAAAAAAGCAAAGGGGAGAACGTTCAACAATAACCTGTGGTGTTAATCCCACAGTCTACTTGGCCACTGGAGACCCACAGCCAGAAACCTGTCAGAAGCCTGGCACAGTTAAAGGCACAGTCCCTTGCATAGTACTTGGGATGGTGCTTGGAATAGTACCAGATATAGCTGGCACAGCAGCAACCTAATGGTGAGTTTTATAACACGGTGAGCACAAAAGGATGAGGTAGATGGTGGGGTACGACAGATGCATCATTCAAGTCTGTCCAGTCCAGTTGATCCAATTCATAGTACAACAGACAGAAGCAATGTCTGATCTATCAGCTGCTTTGTCACAGTACTTTACACCATAGGTTTTGGGTACAAGACACTGGGTACTAGGTACTAAAATAGATATCAGGCGCTTAAATAGGCAACTGCCATAAACGTATGCAAAATATTTACTATTAGTGAGCGAACGTGTGTCTTAACACCTGTTGAAAGAGCTGTTGAAGAGACAGGTTAAACAAATGATACAAAATAGTGTTGTTATAGGAGCTTGTCTAATATGTATTTATTTTTCTCTTTGTTTTTAGAAGATCGTATGCTGTTTAACATATATTTTAACAATTGGATTGTCCAAAAGTTATCAAAATACATATTTTCTGACACATGACATAACTACTGGGAAAACATGAAAAATTAAAAAAATATATTTTTTAGGGCTGGGCGGCAAATTCCGTTCCGTTCACGAATTTGCAGAATTTGGGTAATTTCGCATTCCGCGGAAAACGCGGAATTGCCAAAAATTCAGCGATCCACGGCTTCGAGGAATTTTTTCTTGTTCGCATTTCAAAATGCGTGTTCGCAAGATATTTCTCCCTGAGCACACAAACAGTGTTCGCGAACAGGAAAAAAGCATCGCGAACGGGCGGGCAAAGCAATTCCGCGTGTTCGCGGAACTTTTGCATGCTCGCTGGTATTTTTTACCGTTTCACAGAGTTTTGCGTAGCCGACTACGCAAAATCCGCCCACCCCTAATATTTTTTAAGGTGTTTAGTGGAATTAACTTTCACTCTTTCACATGTTGCAGAACGTGAAAGGAGTCAGTTTCTTCACTTTTTCACTTTATGGCATGAAATTGAAAAGGAATGCGATCATAGCAATTCTGGTAACAACTCTGTGGTAGTTCCTTGCTCTTTCTTCACGGGTTTTCGATCTGTAGTAACTCCACTGCACAACACTTTTGGTCACCCATCATTTATCATTTCTTGAATAGTATAAATTTTGAAGAATTTCTAATACTTTGAGTTCTTTTTGGACCACCTCTATTTTCATCTCTTCAAACTTCCCTTCTCATCTTTGTTTTTACCTGGGAATCTACTGAGATGTTCTCTGTATTTAATAGCCTGAAAATCTTTACGAGCTCTCTGGCTAGTGTACTTAATACAAAGAGTTAAGAATATATATATTAGGTCATGGTGCATTCCGGGTTTTCACTATTTCCCATCCTAAGATTAAGGTGCCCGGTGCACCGAAACGCGTCAGGAAATGTAATTAAAACAGACTTTGTTTCCGGTTCCGTTAATAAAAGGCCCTTGTGGATTTACCCTCTGTTTGGAGTGCGTCCTTGAAGCTAGGAGGCTTTTTTGGTGAACATTAATACGCGGCTGCCTCAGCTGTGGAGGATCGCACCGCCTGATGTACTGCTAACAGGTCTGCGCGCTGCAAACGTGATTGTAGCGTTTCAATCAGCACGGAGGTGTTTATAACTGGGGAACTGGACTATAAATCTGTGGCCCACCGGAGGGCTTGTAAATATTTCAAACATTGGGAGAATGAAAGATTGATGAAAACAGGGACCCCAATGATGGGGAAGAATCGGCACTATGTTTCCCGTCATGCTACTCACTGGAGAGTGCATGCAAATGAAGGAGAAAAGGTCATGGTGCATTCCGGGTTTTCACTATTTCCCATCCTAAGATTAAGGTGCCAGGTGCACCGAAACGCGTCAGGAAATGTAATTAAAACAGACTCTGTTTCCGGTTCCGTTAATAAAAGGCCCTTGTGGATTTACCCTCTGTTTGGAGTGTGTCCTTGAAGCTAGGAGGCTTTTTTGGTGAACATATATATATATATATATATATATATGTATATATATATATACATATATATATATATATATTTATATTTCTGCTCCAAAACACCAAAGTAGCGAGTCACTCTCCAGGCGGGTGCTGCAGCGCGGTGGTGTGCCGCGATAATTATGAAAGCTCATGAATCCCCTCCAGATCCTCGTAAAGGAATGCAGCACTCACGGCATTCTCAGCAAAAGCGATGTTTATTGCTTAAGACAGACGTGTTTCGGGAAAACTCCCTTCCTCGGTGTCACAAAGTAACGCGCTGCGCGGCGCCATTTTATTAACAAACACAACGTGAACAAAACAAATGAGGGGCAAACGGCACATGTAGCATTGAAAGGTAAAATGCAGATACATGCGATGCTCAATGTTATGAATGCAATGTTATGATACTTGCAACATGGCGCCTGTCATTGTGCGATGTGCCGTTTGCCCCTCATTTGTTTTGATCACGTCTGTACCGTAACTTAAAGGTTTAGAGGTGAACCTTCCTGTTGTTCGTGTGCTTTCCTGCTAGTGTGGTAACCTCAGGAGCGTTGATGTTAAAGCGGCAGCCCAGCCGCTGGGAGAGCACCACCCTGTTAAAACTGGAGGCCGCTGAGGATGTGGATACACCTATCCTATGGTGGAGCAACAGGCAGAGGATAAAGACGAGCAGGCAAGCGGGGGGGCTCATTCAGAGCCTTGAAATATAGCAGATATAAAAGTGCCTCGATTCACGAAGGGATAACGGACCATATCTCCCATAAAGCACCAATACTGATGCAAGCATATCTATGGGGGTGTGTCCACCGCAGCACGTTTTCCACGCGACGCCTCTGATGAAGAGACATTCGAAACGCGTCAGGCAAAGCGCTGGAACTGTTCAAACTTACCTGCATGCTTTACTCGCCTGTACCGTAAATTAAAGGTTTAGAGGTGAACCTTCCTGTTGTTCGTGTGCTTTCCTGCTAGTGTGGTAACCTCAGGAGCGTTGATATATATATATATATATATATATATATATATATATATATATATATATATATATATATATATATATATATATATATATATATATATATATATATATATATATGTCTTAAATGTTGTTTTTCTATTTGAGATAATGTTTTGGTTCTCCTTTTGTTGTGACATTAGGCATGATATTAAATCTTAACATTTATTGTGGAAAGTTCTTTCAAGTTTGTAAAAGCAGCAAAACATGTGTTGGCCTTTTTTCATTTGAAACGGATAAATAAAAAACATTACAGAGCTCATTAACCTTTAGAAACTCAGTCAGTCTTGTGCTGTTTCGCATTGTTAATTTCATTTTCGGACTCCAAGGGAAGTACAATATTGATATCAGTAGATACTATGTAAAATTATCTTTGGACCCCCCAAAATTGTCTTTTTGGATGTTTTTGTCTGTTAATGCCAGGGGCAGGCGCTACAATACGTTTTGAGATCTGTCAAGCCTGACTAAGAACTCCTTCTTCCCCCACGTCTGTTTTCTGTTCATAAATCTCAGACAAATGTTGTCTTCTCTGAACTATATGAGCTTATTTTTCCCGTTGTTTTTGCTTGTAAACCTGCACCAGGATTCACTTGTGGTCAGGTATTAGTTCGACCCATATTATTTTCGGACCTGTTTGAATCATTTATTCCTCTCTGGCTCTATCCTATCTGGAAGCCCAGCAATGTTTGTTTCAGGTGGTCAACCACACTCAAACTGCTGCCACTTCCCTCTGTGGACCCACCTCTTTACCTTTAGCTCTCCTCTGATCTTTGGTGTTAAATTCTTTTAACAGACAAAGTCAAGAGTGGAATGTCAGCTCGATGGACTCATTAGAACATTTTTTCTTTTTTGATGATTGCACTTCATGAATTTCGCATTTTGCAGAGTTCTGCTTTAGCTTAGAGCCTACCAGTGGGCACTTTTTTTTCTTCAATTAGCGAATCTTCTCTGAACTGTTGCCTCCCCAGTGAGGACTTGGCTAAATATGACTGTTGAGCTTCACAAAGGAATGAGAACAAGAGCAGATACTTATTTTTTCTGTTTTCAATGGCTTTATCCACCTTCATCCACCTTCACCCGAGTGAAGAGTGCCAGGTTGAGCGAGGGTTCTCAAAAAGGTTTTAACCTTTGCCTGTGCACTGTATATTAATTTGTTAGCTTTCTGTCAACAGTATGTAGTATAGTGTAAGGATCTGTTTTGGGTCCTTTTAAAATGAATTGGCACATTCTCAAGCAACAGAATTGACTTCTGTCTAAGTTGCTGGTAATCTGTTGACGACATACAAAAATGTAACTATTCGAGTGTGACAAATAGAAACTCTAAGAAACTTAGATATAAAACAAAATTCTAAAATAATTTTAGTCTGGTAGTGAAGTCGCTACAAGCTTAAATTCTAATAGTTGTTATTATCCTTTTGTTTTTATTTCCCCTTCAAAAAAGAACATTTCTAACTATTGCAATCTGAGCTTAAATCATAACACTTCATCTGCAGCTGCTATGTTTGCTAGAGAGATCAGAAACTGCAGTCAGCACAACAGGGGTCTGTAAAAGTAATATCTATAATCTGAAACCGCGTTGTTCATGCATCAGAGAAGTTACAGTGGTATATGTAGTGACCTATTTACTTTTTACTTTACTCATTTCTCAGGGTGTTGGTTCTCATTTAACAGGCTATGAAGTTGAGAGCTTTCTGGGCTATTATTCATAATACAAGGTACTGGTCGATAATATTACAGTAGAAACCATACATTTGTGTGGCAACAAACACAACAGGAGTCCAGTAACTGGAAACTCAAGGACTTAAAACTGGAGAAACAGCCTCTCAAACATCTGTGCCCCATTTAATCAGCAATCTCAAGGGAACAATTCAAATCATTTGAGGCGGAAGAAGTAAAACTGAATACACCTGTTGGTTTGGAGAACTCAACAACTTCCAGCAGCTCTCTCACACAAGTGGCACTGCAATCCAGATCGAATAAAACAAACCCCCAGGCAAACCAATAGTGGTATTGGTAGCGGCAGAGACGTCAAGCATCCCCTAGACAGGTTTCTTCTTCAGAAGAATGTCTATGAAATTGAGGAAGAACAATTTATGCCTCTCTTCTCTTTTCTGTGCACCACACACCAAGATCAAAAGGATTTGTTGTCCTGCATCCTTAACTGTTCACCTTTGATGAACACATTTATTAATTTATTAGTAGCAGCCGTAGTAGTATCAGGTTATAGAGTTCCACACAGGTTGATTACATGGGGTTGGCTCTCTGTGGGAGGGTTGAGTGGAGGGTCTAGCCTTTGGAAGTGCACAGCAGGGGAGTTGATAAAAAAAAAACAGAAATTCCCTGAAAAATCCAAAGGTTAAAGTGGCGTTATAGTCAGGCAGGTTAATAAGTTCATACCTTACATTACAAACCTTTGCGAAATCCACAGAAAAAACACAATGGTCAAAGTGATGTTATATTTGGGAGTAGTAATAGAAGATTAGTTTATGTTAAAAACAGAAATTCACAGAAAAGAAACAAAAGTTAAAGTGATATTATAGTTAGGTGTTGAAATAAGATAAAAAATTAGTAATTAAAAACAAAAACAAAACCTTGATATTTACCAGATATAGTTTACTGAGCTAAAATGCACCCCTAATCTCCACTATGAGGACCTCACATAATACATCACTTATGACATGTTAAGTGACATAACTGGTGACATCACTGATGACATCTCAAATGATATCA
The DNA here is from genome assembly GCF_964261635.1 of Lissotriton helveticus. Taxonomy (NCBI): domain Eukaryota; kingdom Metazoa; phylum Chordata; class Amphibia; order Caudata; family Salamandridae; genus Lissotriton; species Lissotriton helveticus. The sequence continues at coordinate 875,897,933 of NC_136071.1, read as the reverse complement.
TTGATGATATCACTGGTAACATCATACGCTCATTGGAACATTGTCCTAAACAGTTTGTGGATTTGAAGAAACTCAATATGCTACACTTTTGGCCAATTTTCTATGCACCTTAATGGGTTTATCCTCTTAAAAATTTGACACGACCCACAAGTTCAAGTTGAGAAGTTGTCAGGTATATATTTGCCACTGAAAAGACACCTTCTGCTAGGCCCTATGGACAACCCTCCATAGTTTAGTAAAATACACTTCATACATTCCTGGGCTGGGTTCAATGGCACACAACTTTAGAGCCAGGCAAACAACACCAGTGTGATATAAACCACCTCTGAGTGGGACACCCCTTCATTCTACTGTATTCAGTAACATGCAATACTTAACAATCTTGAGCAAAGTTTTGAAAATAAACACCCATCCCTTATAACTATCCTGTAACATAGAATTTTTCTATAGCAATGTATTACGACTATTTTAACATGGAAACATGCCCAGATATCCACTGGTGGATAATCTATGTCAACAGCAGCTTTGACCTTTCTCACAGATTTTTTAGACCAGGTTTTTGCCATAAGCCGCAACCTACTTTCAAACATATCTCTGCAACCCACATCAGGTGTGCTCAGCCTTTACCTTGTTTGACATGGAGTAATGCTTGCAAACCAACATTTTTTAGATTTGTAAACACTGACACATAAAACTTCCAACACGCCAGGAATTTACTGTTGAATCAGAGATGAGCAAACCAAATAGGTACACTCTTAGGAGTAGGGAGATCTGGGAAGCGGAGAGCTCTGCCTATAAATGTGCAGAATTAGAGTATACAACTACGGCAGGAGATCAACCAATAGTAAAAGAGATAAAAGAGGCGAAAGTGACAAAAAGTGCTAGCTCTATTAGGAAAGTAAAAGTAAAAACTGCAAACCCTCATAATAATACTCCCTCAAAAAAGGAACTAAAAAATCTTGCTAAAAATAAAATGAGCGGAATGTGCGGCACAAGAGTCACTCCATCATTAAGATCCTTCTTTAAGGTACAGAACACACAGCCGTTATTAGTAAATAACTTGGTAGACCCAAAAGTGGCAGTAGCAGTAGAGGAAAATTTGACCAGTCTTTATCACACTCAGTTAGGGTGTGTCAATAAGGGGTCGATGGAGCCTGTTTCGCTGGATAATAGGTATTAGCTTTTGATGCAAGAGTTAGATGAGGAGGCAGTAGACTCAACTCCTGTATCATGAAAAAACAGCAATGGACCGCACACCGCTAGCCCCTCCTCCGGGTCGCCCCTAAGCACTCTGGTATGTGTAGTGCCTGAAGTTCGAAGAATTACTCAAAGTTCGTAAGTGGTTCACCTATGTAGGTGCAAGTAGATACTTGTTGTTACCCCGATCTCTAGACCCGGGACATGGCCCGGGTTTCGGGATATCTTCCCTCATCAGTAGAGAAAGTCAATAGGGGTGGAAAAGAAGGCCGCCTCGTAACCGTCACGGGCCTCGTTGCCCAGCACGCAGGTGCGTCGTCCAGAAGCTCGTCAGCTTGGGAGGCTCAAGGGTGCCCTTATGTAGAAAAAACAGCAATGGACCGCACACCGCTAGCTCCTCCTCCGGGTCGCCCCTAAGCACTCTGGTATGTGTAGTGCCTGAAGTTCGAAGAATTACTCAAAGTTCGTAAGTGGTTCACCTATGTAGGTGCAAGTAGATACTTGTTGTTACCCCGATCTCCTGTATCATCACCTGCATCCCTATCTGCGCAGGTTACTATGGAAGCTTCTACCATGAATGGAAAGGGAAACGAAGCAGCTGCCCAGAAGTCATTAAATACCATAGACACAGCAAGGGTTAAGGGAGCGACCTCACTAACTGAGGGACTTTTAACCACTTTGTTAGCAGAAATCAGGGATAAGTTTGCGGTCTCTGAGAATAACCAATTAAAAATACAATCTACCTGCGAAATTCTTGAAACTAAGATGAATGCAATCTCTGATAGAGTGGGCGCCATAGAAGAAGTGGTTGGGAGTCTAACAAAACAAGTGGACAAAAATATACAAGAAATACAGGCGCTAAGAAGTGAGGATAGAACCCTGAAAGATAAGCTGGAAAGTCTAGAAAAATGCTGCTAGAAGAAACAACATCAGATTCTTAAATATACCAGAATATGCAAAAGGTGAAGACATAAAAGCTTTAGTAGTAAACCTCCTCCAGAGTTAAATCCTGATATCGACAAGAAAAGTCTGGAGGATGATATACAGCGAGTTCATCGTGATCCATATCTAAGAAAGCCTGGTAAGAAAAAACCCAGGAAGATCCTGGTTAATTTTAGGACATATACGCTAAAGGAGAAGATTTTGGCAGGAGGTCTGAAAGCAGGAGAGTACAAGAGACACGCATGGTCATTTCGCATTAGATCGGATATATCCCACTTGACCCAAGAAAAACAATGGGAGCTAGAGAAGGTTATGCAGGAATTAAAAAAGTTAGGAGCCACAGCAATCTTACGATTTCCAGCTTCCCTCAAAGTCATGTGGGACAATAAAATGTATACATTCGGAGATCCGGCCGAAGAAAATGCCCTGTTATGTAAGATAAAGAGTACTTCATCCATATAGACACTTTTGAAAAAACCCTGGGTAGAAAAAGAGCCTGAAACCGGAGGTTTCCTCTGATAGTAGAAGGGGAGGTTTCCCCATTGGGTGGGGTGGTTCTTCTTTCAAAAAAGTACACATTTTTCTTTTTCACAAGGGGTGGGGAGCATGTGGGAAATAATAAAAAATAAAACGAATGTCCTCATTTGAAGATGTAAGTACATTTCTGGCCATATTTGTAAATTTAAGATACAGAGGAAGTAGACGTCTTTTTTATGGCTAACATCAGAGTAAAGGAATTAGAAATAACGACCTGGAACGTAAATGGTCTGAGAGTCCCGCAGAGAAGAAATAAGATCTTGGAATATCTGAGATTATCAGAGAGTGAAATCTTCCTTATACAAGAATCTCACCTACTAAAAGAAGAATGGGTCTCAATTTTAAGGCAACAGACTTGGGTGGAACACTATATATGTACAAATCATACATGTATAACAAAAGGAATGGCTATTTTAATAAAAAAATCAGCAGCTGCGGTAGTGAAAGAAGGTATAGTGGACCCAGGGGGAAGATGGGCTGTCGCTAAAATAAAGATCAGTGGAGTCGGTTTTACATTAGCAAGCTATTACGGTCCTAATATAGATGATCCAACCCCCCTGTATGCCTTGATACCTCATCTAGTAGAAGTTGAAAATTACATAATCTTAGGAGGAGATTTTAACTTGGTGTTTAATCCACGCAAGGATTCGACCTCTCCCAGAGCTATATCCAATACACAAAAAATGAGAAAAACTCTAAAGCAACTAATGCTTGATTTAGGCTTAGTAGACATCTGGAGTGATTTGGCCACTAAATTTAAAGTTAAGGGTAGGAATTTCACCTTCCATAACAAAAAAATATGGACATAGGTCGAGGATAGACTTCTTTTTGGCCGGGATAAAAGCTAGATGTTGGACCTGGGGACTCCAAGTCACATAGGGTAGCTTGGCACAAAGTAGGTAGGCTTATCCCAAAGGTACATGTGTTGAGCTTGCGTCTCACCCACTCAGTAACTCAGTGTCCATCCATCCAAAAATGACATTACACCATAATTTTTATAAAAGTAGAAAAGCTTTATCTTTCCTTAAGTTAGTTTTGTAGTTGCACGCAATTGTTCAAATCAATATCTGGACTGTTTTCCTATAATACCTGTACTTGTAATCATCTGTGAAGGCATAGGTACACAGTTTAAGAGCAATTCCTCCTTTTCCTTTTTAGTTTGACATCACGGACATTTCTTATAAATTCATTACATTTCCTATTAGTCAGTAGCCCGGGGGTTTCTTTTGCACCCTGGTATCTGGATGGAAAATTCAAGCAGCTAACGGCCTAGAAGGCTAGCTGCAAATCAACATGAAACATCCAATTCTTACATTACATTCAGTTCACATTGGTCGTTAACAATATAGTTCCGGTTCCCCCTGTAAAACAGACTTGGGTCAATTGATATGGTTTACCCACTTTATGAAGGCAGTTCCTTGAGTTTACACAATCCCTCAAAAGGGGGGGGGAACTGTACATCCAAGATTTCTAGCCTCTCATTTAAAACAGTACACTCTTCTTTTCCCTTTGTTTATCCTTCCAATTCTAGCCTCAGATTAGCCCCCAAGTCCAGCTTGTGTGGCACCTGAGCTATTGAATCAACCCAAGTCACTTGGTCCGGTAACTTAGTGCAGTTGATTTACCTCCCGGGACTCTGCTTACACGCTTCCTTATTCTGCTAACTGGCCCGATTACTTCAGGTTCTTACAGGGCCTTCGATGACTGCCCGGCCTCCCACTTCCCCACTTACTTGACACTCGGTGGGGGCTCAGAGGGTCCGGGGCGTTTGATGGATGAGGGATATGGAACCCCACCTTGCACTGCCTTTCTCGGCAAAGAAGGGCCCTCAGCGGCTGGCTCACGGAGGAGGGGGAAATCTCCGCCTACCCCGGCTGGTTCTACCTCATCCAGCTGGGCTGACTCACTCACGGGACTTGCGCGGTAGATAGACGCCACCGCGCCTCTGTCAGGCGACTCCTCCCAGACTGCTCACTCGCTGGAATGCTTCCTTATAGGCTCGCGCTTCCGGGCCTGCGCAAAAGACAGACACTGCCGCCTCTCGTAACCGGCAAGACTCTTCAGGCCGCTTCCTCTCTGACACACCTTCCTCAAGCACCGCGCCACTGGGCCTGCGCGGAAGATAGACGCTGCCCTCCTTCTCCCGCTCAGCTACAGCTCCAACGGCACCACCACACCAACACTCGGGATTCCGCGTCCCTGAAAGGAGGGCAAGCAGCTGCTGAACTGTGTGCACTGTCGCAGGTGAGGTGGTTGCCTTCAGCAGATGCCGGTCTTGAAATGACGATGAGGGTGGTAAGAGAGAAGGGCCCAGAGACTTGCTGTTCCGTTCTTCTAGGAACCCCACAGAGATGCTAATCGGCACTTCTCACGGGTGGCTGAATGAGGCAGGGCCGTTAGCTCTACACCGACCCCGGCAGTCACCAGATAGGGGTCAGTTCCTCTACTCTGAGGATAATTGAGCCAAAATTCAATTCGGGGGGCCTAAGCAGGGTCAGATCTAAGGCCAAGGCCATAACAGAGAAAAGAGAGCGCTTCCCCATGGGTGAAGTCGATCCTCTCAGTGTTCCACCACTCTGGTGTCCTAGCCTGTACTCCAGCCAGCTCCCCCAGATCGTTCTAAAATGGCCGTCCTGACCTGGCCTTTTTATATGCTGGCCTCAGACTTCCAGAACCAGCTAGAAGGTTCTAGGGCAGCCCCATGTTAACCTATGGGCCCCCTTTTCTTGAGTGACCGTTATGGCAGTTGCTGGCCACCATTTTGTGGGTCTTGTAAATTTAGTCAAAAAGGCACCTAGGCCTCAGGAAAAAGACTATGAGGGCAAAGAGCACCTAACCCCTAAGTCAACATCTAAAAATTCCAGTGGACATAAAAAATAAAAAGATTGAGGGGCAAAAAGGGGACAAAAATAAATAAATAAATAGGAGGGACCACCCAAAGGGCTGACAGGTCTAACACTAGACAATACATCAGTCAAGTTAGCCATGTTCCTGAGCATATGTCTGACCATTCGGCGGTAAGCTTGAAAATAGCTGTCTGTAAAAACCAGTCACAGAGAAGGTTTACTATTATCCGAGCATTATTATTGGAACAAAATATAATCGATAGGTTGAAAGTAGAAACCAAAGAGTTTTTTGATCTAAACTTAAATACTGCATCAATTCAAACTGTATGAGATACATATAAAGCAGTTCTGAGGGGGGTCTTAACAAGTATATCCTGAGCACAAGCAACGAAAATAAAACAGGAGACCAAAGATCTTGAGAACGAGATACAGAGATTGTCTGATAGTTTGGAGGGGGACAAGGAGAACCCGATTATAATAAACAACTTAACAGCCGCCAAACATAATTTAGCAAACTATCTAGAAGCTATACTAAAAAAAAAAATGGGATGCCAGTAAACTGGCACACCATGCGTACGGAGAAGGGTGTAGTAAGCTTCTTGCGTGGAAAATAAAGACAGAACGAACGAGAAATTGGATAAAAGACATACGACTTCCTAACAATGGTAGGGTAGTCGCTGAAAATAATTAAATCGAAGAAGCTTTTGCCTAGTTTTTTAACAAACTATATACAGAAGAGGAAATCATAGACGAAGCCTGTATGGAAGAATTTTTATCAGAGATGGATCTCCCCACTCTAAAGCAAGTAGACAGAGAGGTAATAAATGGTCCCTTTACACCGGAGGAAATACACCAAGTAATTAACTCCTTAAAAAAGGGGAAAGCTGCTGGCCCAGACTCCATCCCAAATGAGATCTATAAGATCCTAAAGGATGAATTAACACCTTTACAAGTACAATTACTTAACTCCTCTTTCATTGAAGGAAATAGCCCCCCAATCTCTTGGGAGGAAGCAATATTAATTATGCTTTTAAAACCTAACAAAAATCCGCGAGACTGTGAATCCTACCGCCCAATCTCGCTGTTGAACTGCGACCATAAAATCTACACGCAGGCTATCACACAACGACTAAATAAAGTGTTAGGGTCACTTATACATTTGGACCAAAAAGGTTTTATGAAGGGGAGACAGTTAAGTGAGCTGACTCAGGATCTTATTGGAGCTATAGACGTGCCACAAACGTATAAGTCCCCTCTGGCGGTAATGACATTCGATGCCGCCAAGGCTTTTGGTCGCGTTAATGGGAACTTTTTATTTAAAGTAATACAGCGATTTGATTTGGGGGAAATTGCTTAGCAGCAATTAAAGACATCTACAAAAACCCCTCCGCTAAAATCCTGGTTAATGGGAATTTGACTCGAGCAATACAAATTAAAAGAGGGACAAGACAGGGGTGTCCTCTTTTCCCGTTACTATTTAACATGTATATTGAGCCCTTAGCTTTTAATTTAAGAACATTGCGGAAAATTATCCTGTTTAGTTATAACGGATGGGTAAAAAAAATAGGGTTGTATGCTGACGACCTCATGGTATACACTGGGGATATAGAAAAATCGTACCCAGAAATATGGCTACAGATGGAGAGGTTCGGAAAGGTCTCAGGATACCTGTTAAACCAACAAAAAAAAGAGTTAATGAAATGGAATACAGAGTGTGTAAGTACCTATGAAAAGAAGGAGATAAGATACCTGGGAATTCAAATAACCCAAAACATAGACAAAATTGCACAAGTTAATTTTGATAAGGTTACAAAAGAAGTAAGATCACTCCTAAAATCTTGGGGGGCTATATCTCTTTCTTTCCTGGGTAAATCCAATTTAATAAAAATGTAAATTCTTCCTAAATACACCTTTTTATTTAATACCATTCCCCTCGAGTTCCCAAAAATTTGGTTTAATAAAGCGCAGGGTCTTTTTACAAAGTTTATATGGGGAAATAAGAGCCCTAGGATTTCCCAGAAAAAACTTAGAAAGAAAAAAGAGTACGGTGGGATTGCTAGCCCGGATCTTTATTTGTATATGTGTGCATTTCAGTTAAAAAACTTCCGACAACTAATGCTGGAACACAGTGCATTTTCACCCCTTTTTAAAGCACTTACACGGGCAGTATCTCAACAAGCCGATGGTTTTCTTCTCAAATTTGGCAACCCAAATTTTTTTTTAAAAGTGAAATTGAAGACTTTGCTGACATCTGTAAAACTTTGGTCACAAGTAAGTCGCCTCTTAAAAATTCCATACTATAACGATATTACCCTGATTTGGAACTCTCTGGGGATACCAGCATGTTTGACAGTTGCTGGCCACCATTTTGTGGGTCTTGTAAATTTAGTCAAAAAGGCACCTAGGCCTCAGGAAAAAGACTATGAGGGCAAAGAGCACCTAACCCCTAGGTCAACATCCAAAAATTCCAGTGGACATAAAAAATAAAAAGATTGAGGGGCAAAAAGGGGACAAAAATAAATAAATAAATAGGAGGGACCACCCAAAGGGCTGACAGGTCTAACACGCGTCCCCCCCCAGCTGAATGTGGGGAGAGCTACCCAATCCCTTGGGAGTCCTCATCACTAAGGCGGAAATACCTAGAGAGACCGTCTGCATTGGCGTGGTCCACTCCAGGCCGATGTTCCACCCGGAAGTCCATCCCCTGTAGGGAAATGGACCATCTCAACAGCTTGGGATTCTCCCCCTTCATTTGCATCAGCCAACGAAGAGGTCGATGGTCAGTCTGAACCAGGAAGTGCGAGCCAAACAAGTATGGCCGCAACTTCTTCAGAGCCCATACCACCGCAAAGGCTTCTCGATCAATTGCACTCCACTTTTGTTCCCGGGGAAGCAGTCTCCTGGATAGGAAGACTACAGGCTGATCCAGACCCTCTTCATTGAGTTGCGATAACACTGCCCCAATGCCATGCTCTGATGCGTCTGTCTGGACAATGAACTCCTTGGAGAAGTCTGGGGCCCTCAGGACCGGTGCTGCACACATTGCCTGTTTCAATTTTCCAAAGGCTTGCTGACAAGCCTCCATCCAGACTACCCGTCGAGGTTGTTTCTTGGAGGTGAGCTCAGTGAGGGGCGCAACAATAGTGCCATACTCCTTCACAAAGCGACGGCAATTACCTGTGAGGCCCAGGAAGGCTCGAACCTCAGTTTGGGTCTTGGGGGGCTCCCAGGCCATGATTGCCTCAATCTTTGCCTGGAGGGGCTGCAATGCTCCCCTTCCCACCAAGTGGCCTAGGTACACAACCGACCCCTGCCCGATCTGACATTTACTGGCCTTGATTGTCAAGCCAGCCTGTTTCAGGGCCTGGAGAACAGCTTGCAAGTGACACAAATGGTCCTCCCAACTGCTGCTGGAGACGGCAATGTCATCCAGATAAGCAGCGGAGAAAGCCTCCATTCCAGAGAGGACCTGGTTCACCAGCCACTGAAAAGTGGCAGGGGCGTTCTTGAGCCCAAAGGGCATCACACAGAACTGGTAGTGGCCCTCAGGCGTGGAGAAGGCTGACCTTTCCTTTGCTCCATCTGTAAGGGAGATCTGCCAGTACCCTGAAGTAAGGTCAAAGTTACTCAGATATTGGGCAGCTCCCAGCCGGTCAATAAGTTCATCCGCCCTAGGAATCGGATGTGCATCAGTCTTGGTTACTGAGTTCAGTCCCCGGTAATCCACACAGAACCTCAGTTCTGGAGTGGTGCCCGGTGGGGCAGCTTTTGGTACTAGAACCACCGGACTGGACCAGGGGCTACTGGAAGGTTCAATGACTCCTAGCTCCAGCATCTTGGTAACCTCACCGTGGATGCTAGCCTTCACCTTGTCTGACAGCCGGTAGGTCTTAGACTTCACTGGTGGGCTGTCTCCTGTGTCCACATCATGGATACACAGGTGGGTCCTTCCCGGGACAAGGGAGAACAACGAGGAGTACTGCTCCAAGACCTGGCGGCAGTCCTCTCGTTGCTCAGGAGTTAGGGATGGGGAGGGAATCACTCCCTCCACCGACCCATCTTTTTCCTGAGATGAAAAAAGATCAGGGAGAGGTTCGCTCTCCGCTTCCTGTGCACCGTCAGTCACCATCATCAAGATGACCTCGGGCCTCTCGTGGTGGGGTTTGAGGCGATTGGCATGCAGCACCCGTAGGGGCTGTCGAGGGGTCTTAAGATCCACCGGGTAGGTGGCCTTACCCTTCTTCTCCAACACCTCAAAGGGGCCTGTCCAGCGATCCTGGAGGGCACTTAGCTCTCAAGGCTCCATCACCCACACTTTCTGGCCCGGCTCCAACTCCACAGGGTGAGCGTTGTGGTCATACCACTCTTTCATTACTGCTTGACTGGCTTCCAAGTTGTCAGAAGCTTGCTTCCACAACTTTGCCATCTGGCTCAGGAAGGCCAGCATGTAGCTCACCACATCCTGGGGAAGCTTTCTGGGAGACTTTTCCCATCCGTCCTTCACCAGGCTGAGAGGTCCACGCACAGGATGCCCATACAGAAGTTCGAAGGGGCTGAAGCCCACTCCTTTCTGTGGCACTTCCCGGTAGGAAAACAGCAAACAGGGTAGGAGGACGTCCCATTTCCTCCGCAGGCTCTCAGGCAGACTACTTATCATGCCTTTTAAGGTCTTGTTGAACCTTTCCACTAGACCATTGGTCTGTGGGTGATAAGGAGTGGTAAACCGGTAGGTAACTCCACACTCCTTCCACATAGCCCGCATGTACGCTGACATGAAGTTGGTCCCCCTGTCAGACACAATCTCCTTGGGGAAACCCACTCGGGTAAAGATCCCCATCAGGGCCCTAGCCACTACAGGTGCAGTGACAGTCCTCAGAGGAATGGCCTCTGGGTACCGGTTGGCGTGATCCACCAGAACCAGGATAAACCTGTGACCAGCTGTAGTTGGTGGATCCAATGCCCCCACAATGTCGATGCCCACCCTTTCAAAGGGGGTGCTAACGACAGGAAGCGGTTCCAGGGGAGATTTCAGCTTCACCCCTGTCTTCCCACTGGCTTGGCAGGATACACATGTCCGGCAGTATTTGTCGGATGCCACTTTCATCTGAGGCCAGTAAAAGTGGGGGACAAGCCGGGCAAAGGTCTTGTCCTGTCCTAAGTGTCCTGCCAAGGGAATTTCATGAGCCAATTCCAAAAGAAAGGCTCGGTGGCGTTGAGGGACTACCAAGGCCCGTGATGACCCGGGCAAAGGTACCTTTGGTTCACTGTAGAGGAGTCCATCCTCCCAGTAAATATGGTAGTTCCCAGCAACATTCCCTGCTGCCTGGGCTTCGGCCTGTCGCCTCAGTCCCTCAAGGGTAGGGCACTCCTTCTGGCCCTTACAAAACTCCTCCCTGGTAGGCCCTCCTTCCACATGCCACTCAGCAGGGATAGGTAAGTCCTACAGGGAGACTACTTCCCCCTCCACGGACTCCTGGCCCACCACCGCAGGTGGCCGATCTGTCTCATGGGGCGTGGAAGCCGAAGCAGGCTTCTCCTGTCTTCTGGGTCTTTCCCTTTTTGGCAGCGGGCTGGGCCATTGTTCCAGGCTCCAGCCCAGGCGAACTCCCTCTCCAGGTAGTCGCAGACCTTGTGCTTGCACAGGCCCAGTCAGGTGTACCCAGCATCTCCGAATGAGTCCGGTATTCCACCTCCTTCCAAGCATTGTGCTCCATGTCATTTCCCAACAGACAATCGACTGGCACGGCAGGGCTTACGGCAACTCAAAGTGAACCTGCAACCCCTTCCCACTCAAAGGGAACCTCGGCCACAGGGTAGTGGCCCAATCTGCCGTCAGCCATCGCGGCGGGGTGGAGTACATGTGGAATCACCTGCTCTGGAGACACCAGTTGACTCCTTACCATAGTCATACTGGCTCTTGTGTCTCTCAGAGTCTCCCCTTTTTGGCCATTGATGGTGACCCATTGCCCATACTTTACAGTATTTGAGGGCACCTGGATCTTAGGAACCATCTCCCGATCTCCCAGGGAACTAAGGTGACACCCGCCCACTCACCCCCCTTATCTAAGGGCAACTCCTCCCCGAGCACTACACTAGCGACTCCTGGGGCTTTTCCTCCGGTGGGAGGGGGTGGTCTTTTTGGGCACTTGACATCTCCCTTATAATGTCCAACCCCACCACACTCAAAGCAGTGGACAACACTTGGCTGCTGGCTTTGGCCAGGATGAGGGTTTTGGGGCGGGTTAGCCTTAGGGGTGAATCCTGTTCCCTTTCCCTGGAAACTGTTTTGGGGGCCTTTTGTGAACTCCCGCTTTTTATCTCCCCCCTCCTTCTTCTGGGGGGTGCCCTGTCCGGCCCTTTGGGAATCCCCTCCAGTCCCCTTTGAGGACACCCGGGTATTTGCTCAGATGTCCGCCTCCTCTGCAAGCTTCTGGGGGTTGGTCAGCTTGCTGTCCACCAGGTGTTGACGCAGCTCGGGAAATCCTTGAGTATAAGGTCATACAACCCCTCATAGTCTTCCACCTCGCTGCCCTGCACCCAGCCCTCTAAGGCCTTCTTTGCGTAGTCCAAGAAATCCACCCAATTCTGTGTGCCTAATTTGTGACTACCCCTGAACTTCTGCCGATACTTCTCTGGGGTCAGTCCAAACTTTCTTATTAGCGCCACTTTCATGGTGGGGTAGTGGGTCTGCTCTCCCTGCTCTAGGGCCAAGAGTGTATCCCTTCCTGCAGGAGGCATGTATTTGTACAACCCCCCCCCCCAGTGTTTTTCCAGGATCCCATGGGCTCTTAAGGAGACCTCATAGGCAGCCAGCCACTTGGCGATGTCATCCCCTGTACCGTAGCTGGCGACTACATCCTTAGGTAGATAAGGTCTGAGTTCCCTGGTCAATTCCTTTGATTCGCTGCCACCATCTGGAGAACTGGAGGTCCCTGCCTGTAGGGCCTTGACTTCCAACTTTCTGAGTTTCAACTCGTGAGCCATCCTCTGCTCCTCTTTCTCCTTTTCCAACTTAGCTAACTCCCACTTTAGCTGTCTTTTTTCCCTCCTATCAGCTAGTTCGGCTTCAGTTAAGCTTCTCGCTGAGACACTGCTGCCCTCCCTTGAAGATGTCCTAGGACCCGGTAGTAGGTTCCCCATCTCAGGTTGGAACAATCCATTGATCCCGATGACAGTGTCCCTATCTGTCTCCTCCTCCTCCTTCCCATCTGGGTGGGCTGCCACCCACGCCCTCAAGCTGGTTTGAAGTTCCCCCTTCTTAGCACCACGCTTGAAGAACACTCCCATATTTTGACAGAATTCACGGAGTTGAGCCACATTATAGGTTTCTAACTCCTCCAGTGCGAATTCCATCGTGCCACGAAGAGTGCGGGACAGCCACTTAGAAAGAATAATTTCAGAGGGTAACTAGAAGCTTCCTCCACCCACCACCAGGAGTAAATTTGGAGTAAATTTGGAAAACCAAAAATATAATTAGGGAGTCCGCAAGGAGAAAACTCCAGGTGTAGGCCTATGGAGTACACTAGGTTACTATAGGGTGGACGCAAGCACAGTTCCCATCCCACCGCTGGACACCAATTATGTTGGACCTGGGGTCTCCAAGTCACATAGGGTAGCTTGGCACAAAGTAGGTAGGCTTATCCCAAAGGTAGATGTGTTGAGCTTGCGTCTCACCCACTCAGTAACTCAGTGTCCATCCATCCAAAAATGACATTACACCATAATTTGTATAAAAGTAGAAAAGCTTTATCTTTCCTTAAGTTAGTTTTGTAGTTGCACGCAATTGTTCAAATCAATATCTGGACTGTTTTCCTATAATACCTGTACTTGTACTCATTTGTGAAGGCATAGGTACACAGTTTAAGAACAATTCATCCTTTTCCTTTTTAGTTTGACATCACGGACATATCTTATAAATTCATTACATTTCCTATTAGTCAGTAGCCCGGGGGTTTCTTTTGCACCCTGGTATCTGGATGGAAAATTCAAGCAGCTGACAGCCTAGAAGGCTAGCTGCAAATCAACATGAAACATCCAATTCTTACATTACATTCAATTCACATTGGTAGTTCCGGTTCCCCCTGTAAAACAGACTTAGGTCAATTGATATGGTTTACCCACTTTATGAAGGCAGTTCCTTGAGTTTACACAATCCCTCAAAAGGGGGGGGGGAAACTGTACATCCAAGATTTCTAGCCTCTCATTTAAAACAGTACACTCTTCTTTTCCCTTTGTTTATCCTTCCAATTCTAGCCTCAGATTAGCCCCCAAGTCCAGCTTGTGTGGCACCTGAGCTATTGAATCAACCCCAGTCACTTGGTCCGGTAACTTAGTGCAGTTGATTTACCTCCCGGGACTCTGCTTACACGCTTCCTTATTCTGCTAAATGGCCCGATTACTTCAGGTTCTTACCGGGCCTTCTATGACTGCCCGGCCTCCCACTTCCCCACTTACTTGACACTCGTTGGGGGCTCAGAGGGTCCGGGGCCTTTGATGGATGAGAGATATGGAACCCCACCTTGCACTGCCTTTCTCGGCAAAGAAGGGCCCCCAGCGGCTGGCTCACGGAGGAGGGGGGATATCTCCGCCTACCCCGGCTGGTTCTACCTCATCCAGCCGGGCTGACTCACTCACGGGACTTGCGCGGTAGATAGACGCCACCGCGCCTCTGTCAGGCGACTCCTCCCAGGCTGCTCACTCGCTGGAATGCTTCCTTGTAGGCTCGCGCTTCCGGGCCTGCGCAAAAGACAGACACTGCCGCCTCTCGCAACTGGGAAGACACTTCGGGCCGCTTCCTCTCTGACACACTTTCCTCAAGCACCGCGCCACTGGGCCTGTGCGGAAGATAGACGCTGCCCTCTTCCTCCCGCTTAGCTACAGCTCCAACGGCGCCACCACACCAACACTCGGGATTCCGCGTCCCTGAAAGGAGGGCAAGCGGCTGCTGAACTGTGTGCACTGTCGCAGGTGAGGTGGTTGCCTTCAGCAGATGCCGGTCTTGAAATGATGATGGGGGTGGTAAGAGAGAAGGGCCCAGAGACTTGCTGTTCCGTTCTTCTAGGAACCCCACAGAGATGCTAATCGGCACTTCTCACGGGTGGCTGAATGAGGCAGGGCCGTTAGCTCTACACCGACCCCGGCAGTCACCAGATAGGGGTCAGTTCCTCTACTCTGAGGATAATTGAGCCAAAATTCAATTCAGGGGGCCTAAGCAGGGTCAGATCTAAGGCCAAGGCGATAACAGAGAAAAGAGAGTGCTTCCTCGTGGGTGAAGTCGATCCTCTCAGTGTTCCACCACTCTGGTGTCCTAGCCTGTACTCCAGCCAGCTCTCCCAGATCGTTCTAAAATGGCCGTCCTGACCTGGCCTTTTTATATGCTGGCCTCAGACTTCCAGAACCAGCTAGAAGGTTCTAGGGCAGCCCCATGTTAACCTATGGGCCCCCTTTTCTTGAGTGACCGTTATGGCAGTTGCTGGCCACCATTTTGTGGGTCTTGTAAATTTAGTCAAAAAGGCACCTAGGCCTCAGGAAAAAGACTATGAGGGCAAAGAGCACCTAACCCCTAAGTCAACATCTAAAAATTCCAGTGGACATAAAAAATAAAAAGATTGAGGGGCAAAAAGGGGACAAAAATAAATAAATAAATAGGAGGGACCACCCAAAGGGCTGACAGGTCTAACACTAGACAATACATCAGTCAAGTTAGCCATGTTCCTGAGCATATGTCTGACCATTCGGCGGTAAGCTTGAAAATAGCTGTCTGTAAAAACCAGTCACAGAGAAGGTTTACTATTATCCGAGCATTATTATTGGAACAAAATATAATCGATAGGTTGAAAGTAGAAACCAAAGAGTTTTTTGATCTAAACTTAAATACTGCATCAATTCAAACTGTATGAGATACATATAAAGCAGTTCTGAGGGGGGTCTTAACAAGTATATCCTGAGCACAAGCAACGAAAATAAAACAGGAGACCAAAGATCTTGAAAACGAGATACAGAGATTGTCTGATAGTTTGGAGGGGGACAAGGAGAACCCGATTATAATAAACAACTTAACAGCCGCCAAACATAATTTAGCAAACTATCTAGAAGCTATACTAAAAAAAAAATGGGATGCCAGTAAACTGGCACACCATGCGTACGGAGAAGGGTGTAGTAAGCTTCTTGCGTGGAAAATAAAGACAGAACAAACGAGAAATTGGATAAAAGACATACGACTTCCTAACAATGGTAGGGTAGTCGCTGAAAATAATTAAATCGAAGAAGCTTTTGCCTAGTTTTTTAACAAACTATATACAGAAGAGGAAATCATAGACGAAGCCTGTATGGAAGAATTTTTATCAGAGATGGATCTCCCCACTCTAAAGCAAGTAGACAGAGAGGTAATAAATGGTCCCTTTACACCGGAGGAAATACACCAATTAATTAACTCCTTAAAAAAGGGGAAAGCTGCTGGCCCAGACTCCATCCCAAATGAGATCTATAAGATCCTAAAGGATGAATTAACACCTTTACAAGTACAATTACTTAACTCCTCTTTCATTGAAGGAAATAGCCCCCCAATCTCTTGGGAGGAAGCAATATTAATTATGCTTTTAAAACCTAACAAAAATCCGCGAGACTGTGAATCCTACCGCCCAATCTCGCTGTTGAACTGCGACCATAAAATCTACACGCAGGCTATCACACAACGACTAAATAAAGTGTTAGGGTCACTTATACATTTGGACCAAAAAGGTTTTATGAAGGGGAGACAGTTAAGTGAGCTGACTCAGGATCTTATTGGAGCTATAGACGTGCCACAAACGTATAAGTCCCCTCTGGCGGTAATGACATTCGATGCCGCCAAGGCTTTTGGTCGCGTTAATGGGAACTTTTTATTTAAAGTAATACAGCGATTTGATTTGGGGGAAATTGCTTAGCAGCAATTAAAGACATCTACAAAAACCCCTCCGCTAAAATCCTGGTTAATGGGAATTTGACTCGAGCAATACAAATTAAAAGAGGGACAAGACAGGGGTGTCCTCTTTTCCCGTTACTATTTAACATGTATATTGAGCCCTTAGCTTTTAATTTAAGAACATTGCGGAAAATTATCCTGTTTAGTTATAACGGATGGGTAAAAAAAATAGGGTTGTATGCTGACGACCTCATGGTATACACTGGGGATATAGAAAAATCGTACCCAGAAATATGGCTACAGATGGAGAGGTTCGGAAAGGTCTCAGGATACCTGTTAAACCAACAAAAAACAGAGTTAATGAAATGGAATACAGAGTGTGTAAGTACCTATGAAAAGAAGGAGATAAGATACCTGGGAATTCAAATAACCCAAAACATAGACAAAATTGCACAAGTTAATTTTGATAAGGTTACAAAAGAAGTAAGATCACTCCTAAAATCTTGGGGGGCTATATCTCTTTCTTTCCTGGGTAAATCCAATTTAATAAAAATGTAAATTCTTCCTAAATACACCTTTTTATTTAATACCATTCCCCTCGAGTTCCCAAAAATTTGGTTTAATAAAGCGCAGGGTCTTTTTACAAAGTTTATATGGGGAAATAAGAGCCCTAGGATTTCCCAGAAAAAACTTAGAAAGAAAAAAGAGTACGGTGGGATTGCTAGCCCGGATCTTTATTTGTATATGTGTGCATTTCAGTTAAAAAACTTCTGACAACTAATGCTGGAACACAGTGCATGTTCACCCCTGTTTAAAGCACTTACACGGGCAGTATCTCAACAAGCCGATGGTTTTCTTCTAAAATTTGGCAACCCAAAATTTTTTTTAAAAGTGAAATTGAAGACTTTGCTGACATCTGTAAAACTTTGGTCACAAGTAAGTCGCCTCTTAAAAATTCCATACTATAACGATATTACCCTGATTTGGAACTCTCCGGGGATACCAGCATGTTTGACAGACGCATTGGCGTTGCCTTTGCAAAACTGTGGAATTTTCTTGTGGGGCCCATTGTTAATTGATGGAGATCTTATATCTTGGCCGCATTTATCAGTCGTAACTGGAAACTTGATCTCAAAGTTTAAGTATTACCAATTATCAAGTTGGACATAAACAGTTGGAAAAGATCTGAAAGGAAATTCATATTTACCAGTAAAGATTTGCTCAAAAAGCAAGAAGGGAAAGGAGGTGGCAGAATGGTACTGGCTATTGGTACAAAATGGAGAAGAGGAGCAGGCCTCATTTATGGAAATTTGGAAGAAGGACCTGCCAGATGAAGATCTCGAATCTATGGGGCAAGTATCAATGTCACTTCTTTGGTCATGTATAAATGATGCACCCTTAAAAAAGAACCACCTTTTTACAGCCCACAAAGTATATTAGACCCCGCGGAGAATCTCAAAGATGGGAAATCGTGAGATCAAGAAATGTCCTAAATTTGGAGAATATAACGCTAACGAGGTCCATATGTTTTGGAGCTGTCCGGTAATATATGAATTCTGGAACAAAGTGGGTAGGACCATAACAGATGTTATGGGGATGGAAATTAAATTAACCTCTAAATCAGTAATTTTTGTGATACTTCCTAGTGGGGGGGGTGATTTTATATTAACAAAGAAACATAATGCTTTGTTTTTTACCCTGATTCTCCTAGCTCGAAGTGAATTATGTATTAAATGGATATTAGCATGCCCTCCCACAGAAAACGAATGGATTTATTCCATTCAGAGGACAGCACGTCTAGACCAAGCATGCAATTACTCAAAAAAGACCAAATATTGGGAAATTTGGGATTATTGGGTGGAGACAGGGGTTTGAGGAATTGGGTTTTAAATATTTATTGGCTTATGTTTCTGTAACTGAAATGTAGATCTTGGTGTTTCTGAAGTCCTATGATTAATAATATGCTTCAGATATGGTCCTAGGGACTAGTCTGAAAAGGGCCACTGACTGGTAAGTGAGAATATATGGGCCGCCTTCCTTTTCAAGATTGTGGTTTTGAAACCCTAAAGAAGTGTCGAAGGTGCGGCTCTGGAGATACATAGTATCCTTTCTCCTCTGTGGGGGTGAAACCGGACCGGTAATCAAAAGTTCATCCTTTGGACATGAGAAGGGGTCATAAAAGAACCATCTTTCTTGTTTTTTTTGGAAGCATATTATCTTTAAATGAGGACAAAAATAAATTAATTAATAAATAAAAAAATTTAAAAAACAAAAAACTTCCAACATGCACAATCAGACCGAAGCTATTTCCATGTTATGAACCCACATTAGTACATTCAGCAATATATTACTATGGTGTTCTAATTGTTTTTTAATAAAAAATGTCATAAGGATCACATAGATAAGTGCATAAATACATGAGGAGATTCCGCAAACAAAAAAAACAATCTAAGGAGAATAAAACCACAGGAGCTTTCAGTTGATAAGAATCGTGAAAATAACATTAAATACCTTCAGTACACAAAGCTCATATTTTATCTTGGCCCGTCCCAACATAATTTTTCCAATGATAAATCGGTGCCCATATCCTCTTTCCTATTTCTTAGCCCTCCAGGCCTTTCGCTCGTGAAACTTTTTTTTTAATTAAATGTCGATAAGAGCTGGGCTAGGCACTAATGAACAGTAGGAGCTATTGGGTCCAACCATCCAGAAGCAATGCAGATTACAACCACAGCCATGCCAGAAACAAAAAATATTTGTGAGTTCCATTCGACCCCTAGCTACTGATCCCCAGCAACATTAACTCTGATGTTAGGGTTACTGTTAGTTTCAATGATTGCTCTAAAATGATTGCTCTAAAAATGTCCCTATATCTTTCCTCATCATTTCCAGATAAGGGTAGGTAGAAGACATGTGGACCATATCTGTCACTGAACTTTGACAGTGGGGGCACCAAGTGCCCACTAAACCCCCTCATTTGGCGATTTTGGATGGTGTATGATAGAGATCTAAGATTGTTTTATAATGTTGTGCTTGCAACCCTCCTGATCACAATATTGTCTAGACAAGGTTTAAAGATTCTATAAAGCACGCTCCCTTTATACCCAGTCTTTGATCCAATTTATTAGCTTGCATTTCAAGATCATCTTGCAGCAGGCAAACTAGCCCCCTATAAATCCATCTAATTGTACAGCCCTCTTTGTCCTTTACTTCCTCCATAATAGTGTCTTCAGTAAAACCTCTTTCCGATCAACCTCATGGCTGGTTTGAACATCCACATATGACATTATTCCCCCATTATCAAAAAGATCCCATATCATCCTTACCCCTAAAACTTCCCAGCATTGCATAGCCTCATCATGAAAGATTTCCTGAAGTGCTGGGTTTCTAAAAAGCGGGGTATAAAAAATGAATTCCCCCCAAATCCTATCTTTTCATTTACAGCCACCCACACCCGAAATGCATCAGGGAGGGTCTTAAATCTAACTTTCTTATAGTAGCTAGATGCATTATATTTCAGGAGCCAATTTTTAGCCACCGCCCTAATAAAAGTTCGGAATTATCCAGTACACTATTCCAACTCCATTGATCCGAAGAGTTTCTCTCCAGTAATGCACTTATATACTGGAGAGCTGCTCCTCAATAATTCTAAGGTCCGGTACGGCCCACCCTCCTCTTTCCTTAGGCAGCGTCATGTATTTCAGGGCCCTCCTGGTTTTCCCCTGTGCCCATATACATCATGTCCTCCATCTGTTTGAACCAGCGCTTTTCAATCTCCAGAGGTATTGCTCTCAAGAAATAAAGGACTTTTGGCAAGAAGATAATTTTGACTACATTGCACCAGCCAACTATTGACAAATGCAAGTCATTCATCCTGCCAAAGTCCTTCCTCCCTTTCTGGATGAAGAGGGTTCTATTTTGTTCTACTATTTGATCCAATTCTGCTGTTATATTTTCCCCCAAATAAATTGCTGAATGACTTATCCAAGGTTCATCTGAGTGTACCAGTCCATTTATAGTAATTTGTGTTTTATGTTGGGTGAGCGAATACCCTGATATCTGCCCAAACATCACTGCTTCTTTTTCAATTACTTCCAGTGCTTCATGGGGGAGTGATGTTACTATGGCTAGGTCATCTGCATAACCCAGAACCTTAGTGTTGCACCCTCAAAAGCAGACAGGTTTAATACTCGTGTTAGCCATAATTTTGTGAATTAGAGGGTTGTTGTAGCTGGCAAATAATAACGGGAACAGGGACACCCCTGTCTTGTCCCTCGTTTAATCATGAGCTGTTCCATTTGCCTTCCCATCATTTGTAATCTACCTGTGGGTGACGTGCACATTACACGTATAGCATTGATAAAACCCCTTCCCACACCGAACTGCTCAAGAGAGTCCCACAGATAATCCCAGGAGACCCAATCAAATGTGTTTTTAGCATCTAGAAGTATCAATGCCATATTGTCTCCTGCGATTGATGCGATTGAAGGAGCTTCTAAAGAATCCCGTTTTTTGGGGGGAAATTTCTCTATTTGGATAGAGCTCAAATAGGCCCTTATTGTTCTTTCATCAGAGGCCCTTTCTGAGTCATATAGTTTTCCATAAAATCTACAGAATTCTTCCAGTATGCCAGCTGAGCCATTTACATATTTCCCCTTTTCATTCTTAATCTCTGCTATCTCACCTCTGACTGTTTTCTGTCTTATACGAATGGCCAGCACTCATTATACTCATAACACTCTTACCACCATGCAATATACTTCTCTGCCGCTCTTGCTGTTGTAACATCGGCTATCACAGCTTTGGCCAAGGGCAGTTTGTCCAGTATATTCCCCATACATGCTCCAGCAGCAATTGCACCAACAAGCTCTTCTTCTAATTCCCTCTGTTCTTTATATTGGTTATTCAGCTGTTGATGTTGCTTTTGTTTGTGGTGTAGGCTAAAACCTAATGTCTTCCCCTTTGTCTTCACCTTAAAGGCATCCCACACCATGCCTACTGCTGTACTACCTCTATTGCTCTCCATATAGTCTGCATTCCATTTTTGTTCATATGAGTAATGTATCCCTGATCTACCAACAGTCCCCTTTCGAATGTCCAGTTTTGCTCACTTCCTTTTCATATGAGTAATGTATCCCAGATCTACCAACAGTCCCCTTTCGAATGTCCAGTTTTGCTCAGTTCCTTCGCCCCCATATTTGTAATTTCTTTACAAAAGGGTTGTGATCCAACATTACCGGGTGGTGTTTTTCAATACTACAGTTGGATATAAACATTTTTGAGAAAAAAAATGAATCCAGGTGGGCTGCTGATTTATGCAGGGCTGAAAAGAATATACTCCCTAAGTCTGGGACCTTTAAATATGGCTAAACATCTAAAAGCTCATTGTCTAGAATTAAATGAGTAAGAGCTCTGAAAACCTTAGGCCTACAGCCACCGTATTTACCAATATTATTACCCCAAACCCCACCCATACCATTGATATTCAAATCTCCACAGAGCATACCCAGGATAGGCTAATCTGCCAGCTCTACATTCAAAAACTCAAATAACTCAGGATCAACTCAGTGCCTGAGCCTGGACCTGCAAAGATGAAAATAAAGGCACAAGAAATCTAATATTTTTAAGAGCATCTATACTGTACACTACTAATGTTTACTTGCATGTGTGTGCTCGGGCATTGAATTGTTTCTAAGATAGATACCTAGGGCTCACACTTGGGGCATTGGGGTGGTCTCTCCCACCCTGGAACACCTTAACTAATAGAACCAGAGGTAACTTAACCGTTAAGAGTGAGCGCCTACACCATTTGGTGCCACATCACCCATCTTGTAGTCATATTAACTCAGGATCATCCTCTGTAGACCCATATGTTGAGCAGATAGTAAAAGACTGTGAAGCTTTCCTCAATAGCCCTTTGTCCATATTTATCTTCCAAGTGCATTTTAAAGGTAATTTCTTTCTTCTGGGCTAAGATGGCCATGCCACTTGTTCTCGTTCCCTGTATAGTATAGGTAATACGTTTGTACCCTAACTGTTCCAGCAGCCTTTTATTAACCCCTTCCACATGGGTCTACTGCAGACACAATATATCGGCACGTAGGACTTTTAGATCGTCTGCCAACTTGCGCCTTTTAAAGTGATTATTTAGGTTACAAATATTCACTGTTGCTACTCGCAATTTCGTCATGTTACACATCCTAATATTTTCAGGGCATGAGTTCCCCCTCATTTAACAATATAGGTCCATCTCCCCAGACCAGCACTTCAGTTTTACCATAAAATCTCAGAAAACTCATGAATCTCCTCATACACCATTCTTTTCCCCATTTTCAACCTCACCCCTGCCCTCACCATAGACAACTCGCTCCACCCCATGCCTCCTTAACCCACTCCAATCCTCTCAAGATCCCCCTTCCATTCCCCCCACCCAAACCATGAAGCAAACAGACCGGCAAAGGTCTGGGGGATTAAATCTGTGCTCCCACCCCCGCGCTGCTCAAAACCCCTTTACTACCAACCCAACTCTTAGACACAGCCTTTGTCAGTTCTCAACCTTCAAGGAGTTTAACCTCACACATCAAAGGCCTATTTAATTACTCAGTCTCTACTTCCGGATTCCGTCTATATATTCTTTAACTTTTATCTCCGATGTAAAGACTCTGATCTTGTTGTTACAAATAATTTTTAGGCAAACTGTCTATTTGATTGTATATGTCTCAAACCGCACCAGCGCTAAACAGCCTGGTCTCTTTTGTTTATTAAACTAGGATACTCTAACTGCATACCTTACGGGACGTTCGAAGCAAGTTAACTACTGCTATATTGCCGTCAACCCTACAGGTAAATACCTGCGCCCCGTCTGATTGCCAATACTGATTTAGGAGGAAGGGGTGCCCTAATCTAATGCCATGCAGATATTCTCGTGTACCCCTAGACCCCTCTTTCCCCCTCCTAGAACACATCACTACTACCTGAAGCTCCTAGGCGATATCGCCGCCACCAGAGAAGGAAGCCCTCTATAAATATCTTACCCTTGAGAATCTCCTGTCCAGACATTGACAGGATCTGATACCCCATAGGTAATCTCACTGACAAATAGCGAACTTCATCTATGGTTCTAAACGATAGATAATCAACAGAGCTCCCCTCCCGCTCATGATTACCCGCCTAGAGCGGTTTATCTACCATAACTGCTATTAGCTGGGGACATAAATACGACAGAATTAAAACCTACTGAAACCCTCCCCATAAGGTTTAAATAACCCAATCTGAGCTTTTCGCAATTGCAGAAACGAATGAATGATGAATGTATAGACTCTGATGATGTTTTCTTTTCCCCTGTCCCTATGTGCTACCTGAGGTTTTTCAACCCTAAAAATTAATTGATATAAATACCCCTATTATCTCCTGTGGGACCCATGTGTTTAGTACCAGTTGAAAATGTATTGCCCAAGAATTTATTGAATGAAATTATCTGATGATTATGCACTGTTTGATTTTATTATTGTCTTCTCACTTATCCTAAAATAGTTTTTTCATCTATATTATAGTGGTGTCCCCCACCCCACGGTATCCCCTTGCCCTGACGAAGGTGAGGCTTGACCAGGCCTCTTCACCGAAACGTGCGTAGGCATTTGTTCACGTTGAAGATATCGATCCAACCTTTTCCATCGGGATCAGCCTCCTGTCCATCTGATCAACCCTCCACCCCTACTGTGGAAGATTAATTCCACCCTTACTTCCACCCAGGCTTTTTATGATTCCTGAATAGAGTTTTTAATTAAATGTTGTGAAGAATGAATGATTGCGATTGAATGTTAGTGATTGAAAGTTGATTAGTTATACCTGATGTTGTGGGACTACACTGCAAACTATGACCCCATTTTATGGATTGTAATTTTGTACTATTATATGATTATATCTGTTGATGAGAAACTAATTATGTGCACAACAACTAAAGAAAAAAATGAAAAAAATTACAAAATGTATTAATAAAAGAAAGTAGACACAATATCCTTGGCTACAATGGTCTAACTGGGTACTGCACATTGGTCCTTGAGGCGTACTGGTATCTGAGATCCTGATTCAGGACTGTTGAATTAGTGGCAGGGGTTCTTTCTTTCTTTGATACTGCCTAAATCCCCCCTCCCTGCCTCGAATTGTGCATCCCCCGGGGAACCCCCTTCTATTTAATAGCTCCATCGCCTTTTCAGCGTAACATGACAGAAGTCAGGCTATGAACAAAATTATTGCCGTCATAGGTCTGCTTGGAATCCAGGCGAGATTTAGTAAACACTGCTTCCCAATTCGGAAAATTCCTGAAATAAAAAAATGATAGCTCTTGGTTGCTTAGATCCACCTGGCTGCAATTCTCCTGATTGTTTCAACGTGAATGGGTTGTGATGCACAAGCTGAATTTCCATTTCCCAGTTCCATTGTTGGAGCTCAGGGAAAGTTTATTTGCCGGTCTCAGGTTTTCAGGTTTGCATCCCTCTCTTTCGGGCTTTCCTCCACTCCTTAGTGATTTATCAAGTTGATGAAACCGGTGGTCGAGCACATTCGTTCTCTGGGGATCAGAATGATTGTTTATTTGGACGGCATTCAATCATAAATCGATGTCCGTATCATCTAATTTATCAGTTGCAGCTAACAGTAGATCTGCTGGAATCCCCTGGTTTCCTGATCAATGTCCCAAAATTGTCTCTTATCCCGCCCCAGCAGATCCAGTTTCCTGGCTTTATGGTGGACTCTGTCAATGCCTCCCTGAGCCTCCCTCCTTGCAAGCTTGCCAAGATCTGGCATGAGCTCAGACAGACACTCTCCAAATGCACCAACTCCTTACGCCACCTGGCCAGGATAGTGGGTCCTCTCTCTTACTCGATTCAGGCCATTTTCTGGGGCCTCTTCATTACCGGGCCTTACATTCCCTAAATATTTCTCACCTCCGCAAAGGCCTTACTTATTCTCAGTTTGTTCCCCTTCCAGTGGAAGCGAGGACAGAAATTCAAAGGTGGGTTGCACATATGTAAGTCTGGAATGTGCGGTTGTTTTCGGGTCCCAATCAGATATCGTTATAGAGTCAGATGCCAGTGGCTGTGGTTGGGGAGCATGCTGTGGAGAATTTTCCACAGGAGGAAGATGGTCTTCCGTAGAAAAATCCCTCATATAAACTGTCTGGAGCTTTTAGCAGGGTCTTTTGCAGTGAAATGCTGGACCAAACACAAGACTCAATGCTGCGTCCTCCTCAAAATGGACAATGTAGCGGCGGCCCGCTATGTCAACCACCTCGTGGGACTCGTTCTCAGAACCTATCGGATCCTGCTCGGGATCTTTGGAAATACTGCCTATCCAACCAGATTGCTTTGTCAGCACAACACCTCCCTGGGGCGTCCAACCAGGTGGCGGACTGGCATTCCCACCTCCGGTCCTGACATAGAATCAAACATTTCCTAGCTATCATAAAGGAAAGTTTCAATTCTATTAAGGACTCGGAGGTGAGGATTATCCAACGCTAATTGGTAACTAAACTCCCTACGTGACCTTCGTTGCCACTGTAAGTAATCTGTTTTCCTGTATGGCATGTAATGTTAAGAGGCTGTATTTTTTTCTCTGGACATATTAACATTTGTTGCTAGTTATTTGAGTGTTTTGATATCTAATGGATCCTTCCTGGGGTAAAATTGTCTGTTCTATTCCCAGGTTTTGATTCAGGCAAGCAAGAATGAATTTGACATTTCTGGCTGTGTTCCCATGAAGAAAGAGTAAGATAGAGCGTACTCGGGGGAAGGATTATAGACTGTTTAGTGCTGATTGGTCGTTGGACTGTAGTTCTTCTTCTGAAGCATCATGGCAGATGTAGTTTTTTCTCTTATTTGTTACCTCCTTTCAAAATGGCTGCTGGATGAAATGAACAAAGAAAGTTATGCCTAAAACTCGCCTCCGAGTCCTTAATAGAATTGAAACTTTCCTTTACGATAGCTAGGAATTTTTTCATTCCGTCCTATTGTAATTGTATTTTAAGACAAACATGAATGCTCTTACTATCAACAAACACACTTTCTTTTGATTACATTTAAAATGGAAATATGAAAAGGGGGTAGTTTGCATAACTGTGACTACAAGCACCACAGAATAAAGACCCATGGTACTGTATCATATGGTAGAAACACAGAAAGGCCCATGGTACTGTATCATATGGTAGAAACACAGAAAGATTATAACAAGTGGTTCATGCTTCAAATACCATTAGAAAATCAAACACTCCTCATACGACACCTAACTGGGGAAAAACTATAGATTGCTTAACACATTTTAAATGCATTTGAATAGAAAATTATAAACGGTGCCACTGGGGTCAAGAAAATGTCTGCAATTGGTATACACACGAAATGCCCAAATACTGAATACAAAAACACATGTGCAGAAATACTCTTGTAATGATGCAAAATCATGAAAAAAATATTCTTCAGTTATATTATCAATATACCAGGAACTACCATGTTCATTGACATACAATATAAATGGCAATGATTCAAAAGTGGCATTGTGTAATATCTATGTGTATATACACCAAGAAATGGTGATAGCATTAGTAATACAAACACAATGTTAAAATGAATCAAAGATGACATGAAACCTCTCGCAGCCATCGCACGCCAGCACAACCTCAACATCATCTCTTACGCCGACGACACCCAGCTGATCCTCTCCCTCACCAGAGACCCCAACACCGCAAGAACCTGCCTACACAAAGGGATGAAAGACGTCGCCGAGTGGATGAAGGACAGCCGCCTGAAACTGAACTCGGACAAGAAGGAAGTCCTCATCCTGGGATCTTCGCCCTCCGCCTGGGACGACTCCTGGTGGCCCCCAGCCCTGGGCACCGCACCCAAGCCAACCAACCACGCACGCAACCTGGGCTTCATCCTGGACCCCTCCCTCTCGATGACCAGACAAGTCAACGCCGTCTCCTCATCGTGCTTCAACACCCTGCGTATGCTTCGCAAGATCTTCCGCTGGATCCCGACCAAGACCAGGAAGACTGTCACCCAGGCACTCGTCACCAGCCGACTGGACTACGGAAACGCCCTCTACGCCGGAACCACAGCCAAGCTACAGAAAAGACTCCAGCGCATCCAGAACGCCTCCGCCCGACTCATCCTGGATGTCCCCCGACGCAGCCACATCTCCAGCCACCTGAGGAACCTGCACTGGCTCCCCGTCGACAAGAGGATCACGTTCCGGCTCCTCACCCACGCACACAAGTCTCTGCACGACCTGGGCCCCAAGTACCTCAACGACCGCCTGACCTTCTACACGCCCACCCGCCAGCTACGGTCCACCAGCCTCGCCCTCGCAGCCGTACCACGCATCCGAAGAGCCACCGCCGGAGGAAGATCCTTCTCTTACCTGGCTGCCAAGACTTGGAACTCCCTCCCCATCCACCTTCGGCTGACCCAGGACCATCTCGCCTTCAGGAAACAACTCAAGACCTGGCTGTTCGAGCAGTAGCATACCCCTCCCCCCAAGCGCCTTGAGACCCTCCCGGGTGAGTAGTGCGCTATACAAATGGCATGATTGATTGATTGATTGATTGGACAATGTGCCCAATTCCTCAGAGTTATTCTGTCACGTTCAATGGATTTGATGCAATACCATCCTCTTGCATTCAGGAAATAATGGAGTAGCTATGATATTTCAGCATTTAGCAAATCCATTAAATTTTAGAACGACTCCATAGATGTAATCCTGCCGTACCCACACTCATTCTTTGCTGTCAGTATCAAGGCGGACCGGCTCAATGTGTTATGGACTTGACCATATTTCCAAGCATTCTGCAGCCAATTTTGATTGTGTTATGATTACTGCTGTGTTTCATATTGGGTAAATAGCACCATGAATCTCCCTCCTTTGTTAAATACATAAATATTGATAACCTTCCCTAATATAAGGGAGTAAATTGATTTTTGTTGCAATGTAATTGCTCGCTTGCTGATGCGGTTGGCTTGGGAATTAACTTTAATCCCTTTTACCACTGCCTGAATTAAAAGATGCTGTATATCTGCCAGCTGTAGCATTGGTTTGACTTTAGGAATAACACTATGCAGAATTTTTTGGACTTTGGTCACCTGTCTATGAGATTAGTAATTGACACAATGATAACTTTTTCAATTGAGGTACTTTTTAAATTTGTATTCTTCATTATGTTTGAAATATTAATACGTTGTTATACATTGTGCTTATGATGTGAGACTATTTTTAATATATCTTGTAAAACCATGTCCTTCCCACTTTGTACAAATGATATGTTAGCAATGCTGTACTCAAAGAATTGTATGACACAGAGCATAGCAGTGACTAGAAAACTGATCATCTGTAAGTACAGCACTAAGAACGCTGTAGACAAAGGCTGAAAGTAATTTTTACATTGATCAGTATTGAAATATGTTATGGATTCACAGTCAGCAGAAGTGGAAGACAGGTTGTATACTTTTAAAAAAGTTGCAAAATTGTGAATTTTAGGACAGGATTTCCATGCATGGGATGCAGAAGTAAAAGGATAAGTACAAATGAAATTATGAGTTTCTTTCCAAATATCTGTGGCAGATTAAATGAGTCATTAATAATTTGAGGAAGAAGATCACTATAATTTTTTAAAGGAACTATGTTGAAGTTGCCCAGAAAGATTAGTCATAGATATGAAAAAAAGGCTATGTAAGAGAACTGCCTTAATACCTTGGGGGAAAGAAGAGGATGAGAAAGATGATAGACCTTTGAAATAAGACAGCAATATGTTTAAAAATGAAGTAAACTTTTCAATAAGATACAGTTTGAGTAATAATAGAAGATCATGAATGCCTCCAGTGGGTTATGTGTAAATGCCTAGGCCTCATCCAGATCAAAATGTGGGCAGAAGAAGAGAGCAAATTGAATCAAAAGCAGATAAGAGAGCAGTCTCTGCTGTGTTTTGATAGGAGGAAACTACGTTAGTAATGCATAAAAGCTGTAATAACAAAATAAACAACATTCTCAAACATGACTTATCTTTCATTCCACAAGCCAAGTTAAAAGTTCTGTTACATGCTGGAAGAGCAATATGCAGGTAGTAAGAGACTGCTGTCCTAATACTTAAGCCATATAACCATTTCGTAGTTCTATATTGAACACTCTCACAGGGAATTGAAAATTAAATAAACCATACCAAACAGCTAAATTATATAATTGGGAGACAATCTGTGTTTAAAGGAGCGGTAACATTTTGGAACTGATATACTTCATCAAACCCCTCTGTAGTTTTTCTCTTGTTATAGTCAGTGTACATTTTTTGATCTTGTCCAATAATAACCATTTAGCAACATTCTAGATCACCACCTCCACTGCAGGCTCTCTAGTGCCAAGTCAGTTATTAGGAATTTGTCTCTTTGCTAATGTAAACTGCACAAATCTCTTTTCAACTTTGTATTTTGAAATAACAGCATTTATACCCAATAATCATATCTGTGGGAGCAGTGGCATTGTTACTGATACAGGTTGTCTTTATACATCCACTACAATAACCCAGTATTCTGTTATTATTGGAGTCATGTGGCCCACATTAAGGGCAGATTGAACACTGTAGCTGCAGCGGGGGTTGATCCGATGTGCCATTGCCAGGGTAATATATGTTCTATGTATGAAGTTGTAATAATCAAAATCTCACATTACTTAACATATCCCGTTCAAGTGTGCCATGCCACTGGCTGCCCCTAAAGTCAACATCACATTCAGTTTCCTATTTTATATGTGTTCTAAATTGGTACTTACTGGCATCTTCTTCTACAGGAATGTAGAATCTAGTGATTATCCAACGCCCCTGATCTGCTGTTAACAGAAGCCCCAAAGTATTTGACACACTCATGGCATTTCTATATATTACCCCATATTTGATGGGCGCCCTTATGTATGGTCCAATATTTAAAAAACTGATCAGTGTCTGCCTGAAATCACTCCATGGCCATTTCAAACAAAGTCAGGGCCTCTTTCTCTAATATGTCACAAAGTGTATCACACCCTCCTCTTCCATTTGGATACATCAATATTAAAATTGAAGTGGGCAAACTCTGGTAGTGATTCACCACAACAACGGTTGTCTACCTTTTCATCACTGGACTACACTGCAACTTGTCAATATGTGAATCACATTAGGGTTTCAGGATATATAAAAAAACAACCACAGTTACATATAAGCAGAATAGCGACAGCCTTTTAACACAATAAAAAAAGGCTGGGAGTTGTTCCTTGTTGTAAACTCGATACCCTGGTTCCCAGTGACTAGGGTGACGTTTGTCCTTCCTTACATATATTTAGAGGAACCAGTGGCACAAGTAATTGTCATGGAGAAACAGGAAAAAATATAAATTCAAAGTTCACAGACATACTTCTTGGGGGTAGAGTTTAACTTTTTCTACCAGAATACTTTTTCTGGATATGAGTAAAAGATTGGTATCAAGCGGCTAGTGTTGTACTTCATGTTTCAGGTTGTGTAATGTTTTACATGTTCTTGTTGGAAGTAGGTCAAAATGTAAAATAATGCACGAGAAAATGATGATGCAGGTTGTGTAACTGTAATTGAATGAAATAACCCAACGAACTGCAAGTCCCAAAATCTGAAATTCTGGCTCTTGTTGTGCAGTTTGCAAGTCAGTTTGGCGAATATGTGATGAAGATATATTGTTAACTTCCAACATCTATTCTCTTATATAACACGTTTTTATTACTTTTGATTGAAGGTGCCTTTCACATTATCGAAAAGGTACTGGTTTAGATTCTAATCAAATGTGCTAGTGACACAGAGACCTGAGAATTTAAAAGTACTTACCCGAATGTCAAGATTCACTAGATGCAATCTGATGCACATGTTTCCATAGGTTTTTCAAATCATAAGTACATTTTCACGAAATTCATAATGTAGCTAATTGGGCTTACTTTGTTGGTGTTCTGCAAGTTAAGTGATACAAATATGGCAAATGGGTTCTTACATTAATTATTAGGTTCTAAAATGCCAAAATGCCAATAAATAGCTTTTTAATGGAATCAAAGTACAACACAATTAAAGACTTACCCTGAAGTTCCCTTCTACCCATGAGGAGTTTTTCACACCCTTCTAATCAATTGAATCCCCATTTTCCTGCAAGAATGACCAAACATCAAGCGTGTAATATAATTAGTCAATTAGAAAAATTACCTTTCCATGCTGCAAACAACCATTGATAGATTTCTTTGGATGTCTAGGCATTTAATCGTGCAATCCATTTAGGAAGGGGCCTACTAAATAGACATTTACATTTGTCAATCAGGAAGTAACTGGCATAAAATATATTATGCGTTGTAAAGCTTGAAACCTTAATCTGATGTTCGAAAAACTGAATTTAACAACCGATAGCTCTGGGGTGCCACCCATTCTGCCCATTTCCCATGCAGTTTTAAAGTCACAGTTCCGTTTTTTTACACACTTTAACGCTGCATATCTGTCTTTATTTTCATATTTAAGTTTGGTTAACATATAAGCACTTCACACCACTCCTGCAGGCTCCTCAATACATTAATTACGCTATCTAAAAAAAGGCTATTTTGCAATAATACCACAAGCACACATTACCCCGTCAGTTTCAGTCCTTTGCTCAAAAATCGTCTTCATATTTTTTAACTCTTTCCTTTTTTTAGTAATTGAAATACATAATATAAAAATAATGCTAAATATAATAATAGTAAAAATAACTATAAAACCAAACAATCAAAAAATACACCTCTATTTTTTGCTCCCACACGATGCTTTCCTGCATCCGTCTACTTTTAATTCTTTTAATTCTTCCGTGACTCGCTTGCTCATTGTTTTCATGAAAAAGTTGATCAAGTCGATCTGAAGTTTGATCCAAACAAAAACCCTGCTTCCATTGGAAAAATTAATACCTGTGAAGGCTAGAACAGGTTACCATCACAGAATGTTCCCCCGGCCATTCCAGATCAGGTTGTCAAGCTGATTCATTCAGCTAAATCTGGCTGTCCATCTGACCCCTGTCCTCCTTCGGTGGTGAAACTAGTTCCAGAATTGATAGCTTCCAGGCTTACCAATATCTTTAATTCAATGCTTAAGGTTGGACACTTTTCCTCACAGTGGAAAAAGGCCTCTATTCTTCCCCTTATTAAAAAACCCAGCCTGAACCTGGCAGACCCTAACAAATATTGTACTATTTGTCGCTTAACGCTACCTGCAAAAATTGCTGAGAAAGTGAGGAACCAACAGCTTGCGCAATTCATCCACGATAACCATCTTCTGGACCCAACACATTTATTCTAGGCCAGGGAGGGGAAACGGGCAGCACTGGATAAGGGAGGAACTGCAGCAATTTTTCTCCTTGATTTGTTGGCGGCCTTTGATACCGTCCACCATAAGGTTCTGATTGATCACCTAAGGGAGATCGAGATAAGCACTCACCCTGCTGAGTTCATTTCTGGAAGGAAGAGAGCAAAATGTGGCCCTGGATCAGTTTGTCTCCAAACCTTTTTCTCTGCAATGCGGGTCCCAAAGGATCCTCAATCAGTCCTACGTTGTTCAACGTACATGTAACGATCCTCGCAACATTGATTAAATCTTTCATCTTCACCCTTACCTCCTATGCTGATGACACAAATTGTGGTGTCAGCATTTAACAATAGAAACATCACTGGCATTAAGTTTCATGAGTGCATGTGAGCAATTAGTGAATGGATGAGCAAACACTGCCTAAAGCTAAATTCAGGAAAGACTGAGGTTATCTTATTTGGAAGTCATATCTCAGTTTTTTCCCCATCCTGGGGGGTCAGAAGAATTTGGAACACTTCCAAATCCTGTGAGAAACGCAAAGAATTTAGGAGTTGTTATTGCGATAAATTCAACTTTGGCGACCAGGTCAATTCGGTTGTTTCATACTCATTCTAAACCCTTAGGATGATCAAAAAATGATTCCATACATTCCATTAGATAAAAAAATTATTGTAATCACTGCCCTAGTCTTATCAAAGCTCGATGATTGCAATGGTCTATATTTAAATATGCAAGAAAAATATCTTAATAAATTACAGACATTGCAAAATGCAGTAGCCAGGTTGCTTTTGGGTATTCCCAAATTTCAATCAGTCTCCACAGCAATCCATAAGCTACACTGATTGCCAGTCAGGAATTGCATCAACTTTAAGGCTCTCTGCGTAGCCTATAAGGCAGTGTATGAAATTGGCCCTGAGTTTCTGAGGCAGACATTTGTTTGTTACAAACCCAGTAGAAATTTTTGACGCTCTGGGGCCAAGACAACAGTGGTCCCTAGATTCAAGAGGACGATCTGGAGAGGTAGAAGCTTCATGACAGGTATGATCAAGATTTAGAATCTTCTTCTACCATATATCAGGGTCTCGCCCTCCTTGATTTCCTTTAGAAAGGAGCTGAAAATATGACTTTTTAATAGCTAAGTGTCACATTCCAGTTGTACTCGAGCAAAGCTAGCGCCAAGACACCTCCGGGTATACAAGCCCTCTACAAATCGCTTTAACATAACATATGTTGGCAATTGTAGCTGCACTACAGCTAGTAAAACCAGAGCCCTAAAACCTGTATCATTTTGGTAGCCAACTTCCAGACCTTGTATAGCAGCCCATATCAATATGTACAAGAAGCCAAAATGACTGGTCATACCATTCTAAACAATAATGCCAGTGATCCTTTCCTTTGGTAGTAGGGCCTGCCCATTATTTAATTCACTGGTTCTTCCACCACTTATCACCTTGTTTGCCCATTGATAAAAAATAGACCCTTCTCCTGCTGGTATAAGCACACCTCAGGTGGTGAAAAGTAGTAAACTGTACTGCAGAACTGTGTGAATTCGAGATGTTGTTGTACTGAGACCAATAGTTCATAGGTAGGTCCTTGGTAATCAAGGGAGATAACCTTGTCTCCCTGGATGTTTTAAAGGAGGCTGAAACACCTGGAAGCAGACTGTAAGGTACTGGTGCATGCTCAGGGCTTGGTGTCAGGAGATGGATACATGTAAGTGGCATAAATGTCTTGTATGTATATTTTAGTGTAGTTCCTATATTCCCAATAGGCTCTGCGCATTGGAATAATATATTCAGCAGTGTAGACGTAGGACTGGGGTTATCTAGGTCTCTACTGACTATATTAGACTTAAGTTTTTGCCAGCTAGCTCAGAGGTCACTAGAAACTTTCTCGAATAAGCGAGGAGGAGTTTAACCTCCCTGGATAGACAAGAAGGGATTAGCTTCTGACAACCATATAACATGACAACTTTTCTCCCTCAGAAAAGAGTGTATCTCTAGAGTTGTGTGAAAACAATAGACAGCTATTTCACTCAGTCAAGTGTGCATACTTAGTTTCACCAGAGTGCAGAGAAAAGAGAGACGGGCATTTTCAATAAAAGGTGTAATTTATTGAGCAGTCTTCTTCCTCATACAAGAGAAATGAATTGCCACAATTGCAATACTCATAGTAAAGTAAAGTGCGTACAGTAAAAGGAGGATTATAAAATAATACTGTAAAAGCATTGATATGGTTTCTTAGCCATAAGATACTTTAAAATAGATAGAATATATACATACTTATATACATTGACTAACGTACTCAACTGGTGCTTCTAAATACGCCTACCCCAGTGTACCTGACCTAAGCCTAATACGTGGGAAGGAGTAAGTAAGTAGCAGTTTAAGTTAAGTTTTGTTTTGCCAAGAATCTGACTCAAGAATTCTCTTCTAAGGTTTTAGTCAGCTCCGTACCTGGGTAATAGAAAGCAGGAGGTCTTGCATCTCTCTCTCAGGACTCGATATCCCAGTAACCCGCGAAGGTATCTGGAAACACCGGAGCTGGATTTCTCGGCAGGAGAAAAGACAGCATCTCTCTCAGTGCGTCAAAAGAGGAGGGACAGCGTCCGTGGGCTCTCGCATCAGCTGGGCTCTCGGGCAAGTAGATTGCTGCTCTGCTCCAAAACCACCACCGTGTGTTTGCTTAAGGCAGCGTTGGTATATTTATACCTGAAAGGTGCCAGGTTTGACGTAAGGTTGGACATAAGACGTCAATAAAGATGTCACTAAGAACTGGCCGTTCTTACAGTGCTTTACAGGAGTTCTAGGATGAAATCAAAACAAAAGCAAGGGGGATTTCCTAGGTTGCTGAAGGTTTAGATTGTTTAGAGAACTCGTTGTGCTTTCTAGGGGACCGGGGAAGTAGCCTTGCTTAATGTGACAGCATGTGCTACGACTGAATATGGATATGATTATTATGCCGTTGTATGGATATTATTGATTATAACCGGATAAGGGCATAAAATAGGAATATCGGTTTAGGCTCCTGGATAAAAACACAATAATATAGCACATGGACATTTCAGTATCTACAGGAATACCTGTTGTGGGCTCTTCCTGAATGCATCCACAGGGTGACTCATGGTGTAAGGTGTTCCTCTGCAGTGTGACAATGGTGCCATACCACACCAGAGAAAAATATCTGAGCCATTGCCCACGATTGGTGCCACAAAACTCAAAGGGAATAACAGCTGTATCATTAGATCTCTAAAGACATGCAAGATATCAGAAGATGTGGTCCATTTAACAAAGACCACGCAGCAGCTTTTAGTAACTACAAACACTCATTTGTAGTGCCCAGGGTTACACAAGCATGTCTCTCAGAATGTTTCAGAACACAGCGAGGCTCCTACAAAAGTGTCAATGGGCCTTTTGGCCCCTGCTGTACTTAACCCACGCAATTTAATCCGTTAAATGCTTTGCAGCACTAAAAAAGAGGTAACGACTCACCGCTCTCGAGTGGAACCAAAGCGGATCCTTTTCTGAAGGATTTGCCTTCGGAGTAGCTTGAAGCTTTTGTGTACTGGGAACGATCATTAACTCTACATGATTTCATGCAGTGATATATGCTACGCCTGCACCTCTTAAAAACTGAGAAGTCTATCTAGTGCATGCACCAAACCTAATCTAGTAGTTATCCAATATTCTTACACTTTCACTTTCAAACCAAGAGATTACACTTTCATTGCTCAAAGACCAATGCATCAAGAACAGACTAAGCAAGCCTGGTCTGATTGCAAAATGTCTTGTTTCCTTCAACATATCGCAAGTGGGGCCTAACAAGTGTACTTATAGCTCTTGGTAGAGAAGCTCTTATCCTTAAATTCTGATAGACTATTTCCAGAGAACAACTTTCTTCATGCCCATTTTATAGAAAAGGCAGAAAGAAGTCAAAATACACGTTACAGTAGAATATGCAGATATATTTAATACAGAAGTCAGACAATACTAATGTGTCTTTAGGGGTTACAAAAAAGTGGTCAAGACAAGTTGGGTTGAACACAAGCAGCTTTTCCTCCCCTCTTTAAAAGTTTCCCTTCTATAAATATCTAAACAGTATCGAATTCCATCATGGTTACAGAAAATTCAATTGATCTAATCTTCAAATCAGAACTTGCTTTTAATGCATTCATCAATTACCACTCCACACACGACTCACATTTATAAATGTGAGGTTAGGGGTGATAGAAACAAAACAGAACGAAATAGAAGAATGGTCCAACGTAGTGTATATGCAAGTACATCAGTTTACCTATTTGTGTGTCAGTAAGCAAATAAATACTAAAAGCAGCAACTGCATCGGTAGAAATACACATTAGAATGACACGAGCATTGTTGGGGGGCGTGGATACCGCCCGACGAAGATGGCGGCTTCCCCGTAGCTCTCTCCGGGAGGCGCGGATGTCGGGAGACCCGGCGGGACACCTGTGAAGACTTTCTGCCTTGGACCTGATCGAGAGGTCACCGGAATGTGAGGGGTGTCGACTGGTATCCCTGTTGAAGCTGTTTTCATCATCTTTCAGGCATTTTTGCCGCAAGTGAGTGTAGCGCCCTTCTGAGGGGTCGCGGCCGCCATGTTACAATACCGCTGACAGAGCTCGGCTCCTAGCGTTACGGACCCATCACGCAGCTATCTACTCTTTGCTGGCACCGTATTCTCCACAGTCCTGGGTTGTGCTACAGGCCGGGTTTTCGCTGACCTCCCATACAGTATTGGAATAAGTGCTCTCAGTACAAGCCTTGGTCGCTTTTGCCTCAGCTGCCACGTTTGTTCACTTTACTGCGTCACCACAGTCTTTTTCCCGCTTTATCGCGGATGCACTCTCTCTCAACTACCAGTGCCTTATGAATTGCCTCTCTTCAGTAACAGCACTCCTTGAGAGTTTATACTTCAGGAATGGTTCACAACCTTTGTTTTAATTGACTTTTAGTCACAGTGGCATACCAGCGTCTACAATGCTTCGCCTGGGCTCCCATTCTTTCCCTTCAGTGTTTCTGACATGACTTCATATTATTCATTGACCTGGGCAATTTGATATTACCATTTTCTTCACTATCTATGCCGCATTTTATTTCATATGTTCTGCATTGCTCCTTGGCAAATTGTTTCTTTACTGCGGCTTTGAACACTTAGACTGGGTTTCATTGCTATTCTTGATGTGTTCTGTGATTATTACTGTATAGTTTTGGTTGCATGCTATTTTCCTTCTCACTGCTTCTAGTTGCAACTTATATTTACATATGATGCCATAACATTTCTCCTGGTGGTTTGTTTGTGCATGTTTCCTGACCTTCTTAATTTCTTACAGTCGCATTTCGTTTTCATGGGAAGCACGTACACAGCATTACATTCACCTTTATTTATTCATGTATTTACATAAGGCATGTGTTGCAGTTATGTAATGTGGGGTTTGAGGGGACACTGTTTTAACATGTTTTGAGTGTTTCACTGACTTCTTCATATATTTTGGGATTTTGCCTGCTCAAATTACCTTGTGTTCATCTATTGCCACTAATTTAAGAGTTAGACCTGCGCACCTTTTGCATGGGGAGATTACACAAAGACTTGCGTAAGCCTTCTACTACTGTTAAGAAGATTTTTGGCTCTACAGGCTCCCGCTACCAGTGTATAGCGATGGAAGACTTACCTGATTCCACACCTGCTAAGGGTTCGTCCTCTTCAATTGCATCACTGCCTGCTACTAAAAAAGGCACAATTAAAAGATTAATAAAAGATCCTCCTTCGCCTCCTTCACAGACGCCTTCTGCTACCACCATTGATTTACTTCTAGTTGAAATTAGGGCACTTCGTCCTTTTATTGAGGAGACAAGTCCACAATACAACAGCTTTCTGACAAATGGCTCTCAGTAGATGAAAGGATCCCCGCACTTGAGCAGAATGTTGCTTCAATGGAGTCCTCGGTTTCTAAGGTAGATCCAGTGTGTGCACAAGTTTCGATTCTACATAAACAGATTGAAAATTTGGAGAATAGAAGTAGGCGGAATAACTTACGTCTTTACGGCCTTGAGGAAGGTCTGGAAGGTTACGACCCCATTGCCTATTTCAAATCCTTCTTGCCACAGCTTCGCCATCTGCCTGAGGATACTAACTTGAATATTCAAAGGGCGCATCGCCTAGGCTCACTCGGAGGCTTGCCCTCATCTGCGGCTACACCGAAGAAACCAAGAGGTGTGATCATGTACTTCCTTGAGTACACTGATCTACTTACAGTCTTATCTGCGGCGAAAGCAATGAATTGCATTACATGGTCTGGTCATCCTTTATTCTTTTCACAGGACTATGCCAAATCAACAGCTGACCGACGTAAGGAGTTCTTGTCTCTTCGTCCCCAGTTGCGTTCCTTGGGAGCACAATATGGCTTGTTTCACCCTTGTCTTTTTAAGGTGAAAATTAACAATAAGACTACCACTTATGACGACCCTTTGAAGCTGAAAAGTTTTCTCTATTCACATTCCAGTGAGATGATGGATACTAGGTTTGCCTCTAGTTCTAAGTGACCTTATGTTATTGAAGTGGTGTTGTTTCATTGTTTGGTAGTCACTATTCTGATGGTTGCTTAGGTCTCTCCTTATACATTTTATGATGTGTTTCTCGCCAATATGTTCACTCTCATGTTTCTTTTTCTCATACAGATTCTTTCCCAACTCGGCTGGTTCCTTCCCCATGTCCGTGACGTCCGTTGGGTCTCCTCCCTCCCTTCGTCTTCCCTTCTGGGCTATGGTTGCCCCATCGTTCACGTGGCCTCCACCCTCCCTCCCTTTGCTTTGTTTTGTTCAAGATGTTATGTAAGCTTTTTCTCTTCTCCTTTTTCCTAGTGTTTTATGTCATTTGCTTGGGGTTTCCTTTTTGGTTTCCTATTCATGAGTTTCTTTTTTCATTTCACTTTACTACCCCTTTTCCCAACTACTTGACAAGGCTTTACTACTCTCTTTCTCTCCTCGTTTACTATGCCTGTTTCTTTCGGTTTACTTTCATTTGTTTCACTCGCTCTTCTCCATTCCCTTCTTCGATTTACTCTGTGTTTCCTTCTTCTTTAGTTTTACTTCCTTCTTTTCTCATCTTCTTCCCTCAGTCTCATTATTACTTCTTTCCTCAAATACGAGTAGTTTGGTATCTATCATGTTATGCCTTTTGTTTAATATTGTTATTTATGATAAGGTTTTTGATCTCTTACTATTCGTTTTACATTTGCATGACTGTTTCACTTTTCGCTCGAAAACATTATGACTGGCTTTTTAGGTTTCTTTGCTTTCTTGTTATGGTATGCCGTTGACAATTGTTTCATGGAACGTTAAAGGCCTTCACTCACCAATTAAAAGGTAAAGAGTATTGTCCCATATAGCTAAACTTCACGCTGATATAACTTGTATACAGGAATCTCACCTTTCTGCCGATGAGTCTGTCAAATTAAAAAGAGGTTGGGTGGGGGAGGTGCACTTTTCGGAGGATTGAAAAAAAACAAGGACCCCCTTAACAATAGTCGGACACTCCTAGGGCAGGGATAACAATATGTGAGTATAAATTCCTAGGCAGTCAAGGTATTGAAAAACAAGTGACTTAAAATGACAGCGAAAAGAAAATTAAGAACCATATAAAAACAACCATAGTTTTAATGAACATAGTTAAAAATCATATAGAATACTAGACATCAGAAACTATATGATGGAAATACAATAAATTAAAAATACATACAGATAATACAAAGTTACTCATAAAACAGAACCACACTGAGAAAAAACAAATTTTTCTACAGTTATCTTAGGTTTTCAAATTCAGTGGTGAAATGGACTCGACGCGCGTTTCGGCGTAGAAAAAACGCCTTCTTCAGGAGCCACACTTTCAAAACTGAAACATATGTATAAAAGTATTTTCCATTATAAATCATATTACATATCCATTACATTATAAGACTATTACATTAGTTCAACTGTATTATAGTATACAACCTATTCGCTGTCAAATTAATCTTTTCTGCATCTTGTTTTCAAAAACATAGAATACAAACATTTCATGTCATAAACTGAAAAAAGCTCATAAAGAAAGGTCATAAAAACGAAAGTGGAAAATGGGCTCAATGGACCTTTACAATGTGAGAAAGGTAATGAATCCCATTCAAATAATACATCTAATTCATGATAGTTAATCAAAGCCATGATAATTCTAACAGAAACCATAAATGCATATCTACATACAATGGTCCACAATTATTAATTACTACTTCAAACATTGTTATTATTTAACACATATATTTTCCATAATTGGTTAACACTATAACTCACTGTTTGATGATGGTCACACGATATGCATCAATATGCGCAGACTCAGCAAATTGATATTAACAGTCACACACTTGCAAAAGAATAAAGCCTGAAATGGTATACAGACATCTCAATTAGTTATTTAAGACTAAAAGTAGAAACGGATAGCATTAGAAAACAGGTTACAATCGTCTGAACATAAGGGTTCCCTATTATAAACCAGGCACGGAGTATCTTCCCTTTCTAATTCAACACTTGAAAATGGTATGTCCCTACTCTCAAGTTAAAACAAACTTCCATCAACACCTTTTGTTACAAATCTTAAGGGATCGAGTTTCCCATCTTTTTGGGACCAAAAGATTAATAAAAACTTAGCGGTTGCTATTCCTATATATGTGTACATATATAGCAGTGGATCGAATACCTTCTAAGTTTGTCGAAAAAACGTAATTTGAGTCTGTACCTGAGATAAAACGTGTTCACACAGAACGTGAGACAGGTCCCTCCTTTATTGTATCTGATGGCATGGACCGTGACATATCTAGAAACCAAACAAAGAAAGACCAACAGGGGCATATTGGTATTTTAAAATAATCATTCCCTGTTAGAAATTTCACTCATTGCCTCATGGATGAACCTACCAACTCAAAATAAACTAAAAAAACGATTTGTAACTGTAGCTAAAAAAAGGTCATAAAAGTACCTTAAAGTTTGCTAGGGATCATACGGCAAACTCTTCCTTTCAGTATATAAAGGGTGGCGTCGTTTGGATCATTCAAGAGTGCATTAGCACTTGAGATTTTCTCCTCTGAGGACAAAGGGGCTTGCTTTCACCTTAATACAAACCTAAAAAGAGGGGATATATTGAACCATATAGATCAACCTGATATTTATTGTAAGGCTAATACAGTTAGCAGTAGATATAAGGCGTACCTTTAAGTTGGATAGCGGTAGTTCTTTCAAAGGGAGCCCGATATCTGCCACGGTGGGTAGTTTCAAAGTGTAGTGATCAACAATCAAAATGCCTTTTATGGATAGTCAGGCTTCTAAAGATAGGAAATAAAAAGTCACGATATTCAATGACTTTGGATGAGGCCGCTAAACACGTACTTTACAATTACCAACAGATTTTAGAAAACACAGGCTCTGAAAGAACACCGCAACCCAAGAAAACGCCATATTATATTGTACTATAGACACGCAAGGTTACCGCATAACCCAATCGACCAATTTCGTCGGGGGAACGGCCGGCTTACCTATCAGAATTGTAGGCGTGATGGTGCCAAGGAACCCAAAACAGGATTGATGCCTCTGTTCGACGGTAGACAAGTAATCAATTTCACCATGCTTTCCCGAAGGTTTAAATAACACAATCAGGGACACACAAGATGCTTTCCACGTGGGTCATAATAGACAAAAAGAATGGACTAACATTATCCATAGAGTAGACATAGAGGACGGAGGTTGTTACCGTTAATCTATGAAGAAAGTAGCCGCCATATTGGAACGGGTTCAAAGTGAGATGACGATAGGTTGTATGGCTATACATAGCCACGAAAAGATAGAGTTTCTCTTGAAGGGCATTGAACCACGAAAAACAATGCAGATTAGCATTATTAGTTTACACATCCGATTAATAGCAATAAGGTCACAAGTAGTCAAGAAATAATTCAAAAAAAGGGGGAGAGAAAATTGGGAAAGGGTGGAGAAGGGGAAATGCATTCTAATAACCAGAAATTAGTGTGTGAAAACATCAAACGGTACTAAGGACAGAAATAGATCAACCAAGGAATAATAAATGAGCAGACAATTCTATTCCCATATATCAAGCCGCGAATAAAGATGTTATTAGGCCTATATCACAACCGTTTAGTAAGGTATCTAAATGAAGAGGGAAGTCTTTTGGATTTTTAATCTAGGAACTTTTAAACACGGGTTGAACAGTGATATCCCGTGGGAAAATGCGATCTTATAATTGACTCTGTATGGACTTCCCCTCACATGTAATAGACAAGTCCTTGTTCTGCCAGTGTCTTTTTAGCTACCATTTAGATACCTTACTAAACGGTTGCCATATAGGCTTAATAACATCTTTATTCGTGGCTTGATATATGGGAATAGAATTGTCTGCTCATTTATTATTCCTTGGTTGATCTATTTCTGTCCTTAGTACCGTTTGATGTTTTCACGCACTAATTTCTGGTTATTAGAATGCATTTCCCCTTCTCCACCCTTTCTCAATTTTCTCCCCCCCTTTTTTTGAATTATTTCTTGACTACTTGTGACCTTATTGCTATTAATCGGATGTGTAAACTAATAATGCTAATCTGCATTGTTTTACGTGGTTCAATGCCCTTCAAGAGAAACTCTATCTTTTTGTGGCTATGTATAGCCATACAACCTATCGTCATTTCACTTTGAACCCGTTCCAAAATGGCGGCTACTTTCTTCATAGATTAACGGTAACAGCCTCCGTCCTCTATGTCTACTCTATGGATAATGTTAGTCCATTCTTTTTGTCTATTATGACCCACGTGGAAAGCATCTTGTGTGTCCGTGATTGGGTAATTTAAACCTTCGGGAAAGCATGGTGAAATTGATTACTTGTCTACCGTCGAACAGCGGCATCAACCCTGTTTTGGGTTCCTTGGCACCATCACGCCTACAATCCTGATAGGTAAGCCGGCCGTTCCCCCGACGAAATTGGTCGATTGGGTTATGCGGTAACCTTGCGTGTCTATAGTACAATATAATCTGGCGTATTCTTGGGTTGCGGTGCTCTTTTAGAGCCTGTGTTTTCTAAAATCTGTTGGTAATTGTAAAGTACGTGTTTAGCGGCCTCATCCAAAGTCATTGAATATCGTGACTTTTTACTTCCTATCTTTAGAAGCCTGACTATCCATAAAAGGTATTTTGATTGTTGATCGCTACACTTTGAAACTACCCACCGCGACAGATATCGGGCTCCCTTTTAAAGAACTACCGCTATCCAACTTAAAGGTACGCCTTATATCTACTACTAACTGTATTAGCCTTACAATAAATATCAGGTTGATCAATATGGTTCAATATATCCCCTCTTTATAGGTTCATATTAAGGTGAAAGCAAGCCCCTTTGTCCTCAGATGAGAAAATCTCAAGTGCTAATGCACTCTTGAATGATCCAAACGACGCTACCCTTTATATACTGAAAGGAAGAGTTTGCCGTATGATCCCTAGGGAACTTTAAGGTACTTTTATGACCTTTTTTTAGCTTCAGTTACAAATCGTTTTTTTTAGTTTATTTTGAGTTGGTAGGTTCATCCATGAGGCAATGAGTGAAATGTCTAACAGGGACTGATTATTTTAAAATACCAATATGCCCCTGTTGGTCTTTCTTTGTTTGGTTTCTAGATATATCACGGTCCATGCCATCAGATACAATAAAGGAGGGACCTGTCTCACGTTCTGTGTGAACACGTTTTATCTCAGGTACAGACTCAAATTACGTTTTTTCGACAAACTTAGAAGGTATTCGATCCACTGCTATATATGTACACATATATAGGAATAGCG
This sequence comes from Lissotriton helveticus, assembly GCF_964261635.1. Classification (NCBI taxonomy): domain Eukaryota; kingdom Metazoa; phylum Chordata; class Amphibia; order Caudata; family Salamandridae; genus Lissotriton; species Lissotriton helveticus. The sequence goes on along the minus strand of NC_136071.1, from coordinate 875,853,287 downwards.
ACCGCTACGTTTTTATTAATCTTTTGGTCCCAAAAAGATGGGAAACTTGATCCCTTAAGGTTTGTAACAAAAGGTGTCGATGGAAGTTTGTTTTAACTTGAGAGTAGGGACATACCATTTTCAAGTGTTGAATTAGAAAGGGAAGATACTCCGTGCCTGGTTTATAATAGGGAACCCTAATGTTCAAACGATTGTAACTTGTTTTCTAATGCTATCCGTTTCTACATTTAGTCTTAAATAACTAATTGAGATGTCTGTATACCATTTCAGGCTTTATTCTTTTGCAAGTGTGTGACTGTTAATATCAATTTGCTGAGTCTGCGCATATTGATGCATATCGTGTGACCATCATCAAACAGTGAGTTACAGTGTTAACCAATTATGGAAAATATATGTGTTAAATAATAACAATGTTTGAAGTAGTAATTAATAATTGTAGACCATTGTATGTAGATATGCATTTATGGTTTCTGTTAGAATTATCATGGCTTTGATTAACTATCATGAATTAGATGTATTATTTGAATGGGATTCATTACCTTTCTCACATTGTACAGGTCCATTGAGCCCATTTTCCACTGTCATTTTTATGACCTTCCTTTATGAGTATTTTTCAGTTTGTGACATGAAATGTTTTTATTCTATGTTTTTGAAAACAAATGCAGAAAAGATTAATTTGACAGCGAATAGGTTGTATACTATAATACAGTTGAACTAATGTAATAGTCGTATAATGTAATGGATATGTAATATGATTTATAATGGAAAATACTTTTATACATATGTTTCAGATTTGAAAGTGTGGCTCCTGAAGAAGGCGTTTTTTCTACGCCGAAACGCGCGTCGAGTCAATTTCACCACTGAATTTGAATACCTAAGATAACTGTAGAAAAAATTGTTTTTTCTCAGTGTGGTTCTGTTTTATGAGTTACTTTGTGTATTATCTGTATGTATTTTTAATTTATTGTATTTCCATCATATAGTTTCTGATGTCTAGTATTCTATATGATTTTTAACTATGTTCATTAAAACTATGGTTGTTTTTATATGGTTCTTAATTTTCTTTTCGCTGTCATTTTAATTCACTTGTTTTTCAATACCTTCACTGCCTAGGAATTTATACTCACATATGGAGGTGCACTTTTCCCCAGGTGATGGCAAACGTAATGGGGTATTGATTTTATTTCGTAAGTCTCTTCCTGTTAAAGATGTCACAAGTTACACTGATCACTTAGGTAGATGGATACTTGTTCACTTTACCTTGGATGGAGTTCCCATATCTATTTTAAATGTTTATACCCCAGTTACTGGTGATACCTCTTTTTGGTCCTCCTTGGCCCCTCATATCACACAACATTATGCTGATAATTTCATTCTAGCTGGAGATTGTAATGAGGTTTTCGATCCATTCCTAGACAGACATTCATCCACTGCATACATTCCCCACAAATCGCATAAATCCTTCACACAGCTCATCCACTAATATAAATTACTCGATGCCTGGAGATTATGTCATCCTACTTTGCGAGAATACTCTTTTTGTTCTCCACCTCATCATACACAATCGAGATTGGACTATTTTTTTATTTCGCACCACTTATCTCAATCCCTCATTTCCTCTGACATTGGATCTATTCTGATTTCTAATCATGCCCCAGTTTCGATATCACTGGATGTTCTCTGCAAGCCCAATTCTACTAAGAAATGGCGTTTAAACAATTCTCTTCTCCTTGATTCTGTTTTTGTCTCGTCATTTACATCCTTTTTTCATGAATTTTTCTTGTTGAATCAATCTGACGAGATTCAATTCCCGGTAGTATGGGATGCTTTTAAAGCATCTGCTAGGGACTTTATAATTCAATTTCTTTCTCGTAAACGAAAGAAAATGCAACAATCTAACAAAGATCTTTTTTCCAAAATTAAAAGTCTTGAGCACTCTTACTACACTTCAAAGTCCAAGGATTGTTTGAATGAACTTATTGCTACCAAACTTAAGTTTAACCAGGATACTACCAATAGTGCCTCTAACTACTTACTAAAGTCTAGTGCAAAGTTTTACTGTGGCCAGAATAGAGCGGGGAAACTGTTGGCTAATTATTTAAAAGCTAAACAAAATCGGGTCAACATAGATACTATTCATGGTCTAGATGGTTCCCTTAAGCATAAAGATAATTACATTTTGCTGGAATTTAAACATTTTTACGAATCTCTCTACTCTTCTGAATCTACTTCGTCTGCAGAATCTATTTCCCAATTCCTTTCTCAAATTCAATTTCCTTTTCTTTCGCCCCGATCTTTCTTCATTGGAATCAGACATAACACAAGCGGAACTCTTGCGAGCTCTGCAGACTTTGAAACATGGGAAGGCCCCGGGACCCGATGGGTTCACTGTTGAATTCTTTTCTCACTTTTCTTAGTTGCTTATCCCCAAATTGCATTTTCTAATTTCTACCTTTCTTGATTCCAGCTCCGCCTCCGGCACCTTCGCGGACGCTCTTGTATGTATTCTCACCAAACGAGGCAAAGACCCGCAGTACTGTAAGAACTATCGGCCAATTTCATTGGTGAATATTGATTATAAGATCTTCTCGAAGGTGCTGGCAATGCGTTTGGAATAACATTTACCTGATCTTCTCGGCAAAGAGCAATCTGGTTTCGTCAAGGGTAGATTTCTTGCAGATAATACCAGATTATTTTTCAATATCATTTCTAAATCTTCTCGCTCATCTCAATCTCTCGCAGCCATTGCTCTCGATGCTGAGAAAGCTTTTGATAGAGTTCAATGGTTGTACCTTTTTCAGACCTTGAAATGGTTTGGCTTTGGTCCAAAAATCTCTACGTTGATTTCACTCTTATACTCTCACCCGAGGGCGGCCCTTTTGGCAAATGGAGGTCAATCTTCTTATTTTTCTCTCAAGAGAGGGGTTCGTCAGGGCTGCCCTCTTTCTCCTTTTTTGTTTGATCTTGCCCTAGAGCCTTTTCTATTAAGAATTCGCCAAAATACTGACATTCATGGCTTCTCCTTCCAGCAGTCTCATATTAAGATGGCTGCTTATGCTGATGATGTCCTATTATTTCTCTCCCAACCTAGCTCCTCCCTCCCTGCATTCTTATCTGAGGTAGAATCTTTTGCTTCTGTATCCGGATACAAATTAAATAGGGATAAGTGTGAAATCCTGCCCCTTACGAAATTTACTCTTAAAAAACGACTTCACTGCTTCAGGCTTCTCTTGGAACTCTAAATCCATTAAATATTTGGGACTTAATTTTACGACATCTCTTAAAGGCGCAGTTATTTGCTGTTTGGATGATTGTATTCAAAAGCTAACCACCCTTACTTCTAAATGGCATCCTCTTTACTTATCCTGGTGGGGGCGTCTGGATACGATTAAGATGATGTTATCCCCTATTGTCCTCTTTACCGTTTCCAACGTCCCATTATCCATTCCTTCCAAATATTTTAGGAAAATTAACTCTATCCTTTCGGCCTTTTTATGGGGTCACAAAAAGTCTCGTATGTCCTTGAACAAATTATCTCGACCCAAGTCAGAGGGCGGGGTGAACTTTCCTAACTTCTCTTTTTTATCATAAGTCTTTTTTGCTACATCACGTCTCCAGGTGACTTTTGGATACTACCGCTTCTTCTCCTCTTTGGTTAGATCTAGAGGAATCTTTCATTTCTCCCTTCCTTTTTCGAGAGTATCTTATGTTTTCCCGTAAACCACAGTGTTTAGCTACTCCTATTGTTAAGCACACATTTGAAATTCTCCCTAGTCTACCAATCCCATCCTTTTTTGATCAATCTATCTGGCACAATAGCTCTTTCTTGATTAATATTAAACCCATCTTTTGGAAGGCATGGAGATCTCGCGGTCTCATATGGGTTCACCAACTATATCGTCAGGGTCAGCCCCTTTCCTTTTCTTCAGCTACTTCCTTTTTCCATTTTCCCTCTTCCTTCCATACCAAATTTGCTTTGTTAATCTCTGTTCTTCAAGAGGCTCGCACTACATATCTTGTCTCTTCTTCTCTTGTTTACCCAACACCTTCCAGTATGCCTTCATTATATTCTTTACTCCTCAAACGTGCCAAAGCTTCTAAAATGTATGCTTCTCTTTTATCCTCCTCCTCACCTCGGCCTAAAATGAAAACAGAGGAAAATTGGAAAAGAGATTTACAAGTTTCATGGTCCATTGTTCTCTGGGATAAAATTTGGCTTAAACTACGCAAATCTTCCAGAGCTGCTAGTGCGACTCAGACGTTATTTTTTATTTATAATCGCTTATTATTTTCCCCACTCACTCTCAGCAAGCAATTCCCCGCTGTTACAGACTCATGCTGGTCATGTTCCAAGTCCGGTGCAGACCTTTTTCACATGATTTTTGACTGCCCCTTGGTGCGCACCTTTTGGATACAAGTGTGGTCCCAGATTAACAATTTTTTTTTCTCCGCACACCCCTTTTCTGTATCACATATTTTCTTGGGGAGTGTTTCTCCTATTTGGAAGCAGTGCACTCTGGGTACCAGAATTATAGACTTATTGTTAGCAGTTGCTTTTCAACAAATCACCAAAAATTGGAAAGACTTCACCAAAATATCTTATCAGGCCTGGTGGTATGCAGTCTGTTATAACCATAGATTGGATACGACTTTTGTTTATCCATTGTCCTTGGCGACGAAAAGAAAAGATTTCTGGGAACCAGTTACCTCCTTGTTTGATGACAGTGTCAGACATTCTTTGCCAAACTCTCCTTTGCAACAAGAAGTTTCCAAGCCTCCATGAAGGTATCTTAATGTTCCACATTGTTCAATATAATTCATGTTGTATATTTATTTTTGTATTTATAAAATGCGTTTATTATATTGTGATTTTCACATTTTTCTATTGCTTCACAGTTGTACCTTGGTATAGTTATTAGTCATGCTTATATTCTTATATTGCTGTTCTTTCTTTCTTTCTTCTTTTTCTTTCTCCTTTTTGTTTCTCTCTTTCTTTTTTTTCCCTCTATTTATTATTCTGTATACTTATTTCTTTTTCTTAAAAATATTCGAGTTCATTACTATGTAATATGTTTTTCTGGTGTATTATGCTTATTTTGTCTGAAATTATTTTAATAAAAATTTCTTGAGCTTAGAAAAAGAATGACACAAGCATTGTAAGGAAGCAAATCCACAAAAGTGTTGCACAACTAGCATCCCTGACATTTTTTCCTTCTGTTTTCTAAAATTTACGAGGGACAATTCAAACAACAGATCAGATACCCAAGGGTAATCCCAAGGGTGAAACCTGAGAGGAAAGACCCCATTCAACTGAGCCCTGTCTAGTGACAGCTGATTTTAGTGCTTTGAGAAAGTCCGGTACACCCAAGGAAGATTTCTACAGGCTATCACATGTAAACTGAAACCCAGAACTTGGGGTGTGGTGGGTGCCTTTGCATGTGTATCTATTTTTAAATAAATAACATGCTCGTACACATTAACATTCAGCTATCGCTTGTGTAAGTTTTTACGAACATTAGTGGGCATTAATTATTATAAGAGGTCGCAAACATTACTTATATGCCTAAGTTAGGGTTACTAGTACATGTTTTCAAACATTGTCATAATATATGAATGGAGTTTTCAGAATGAATGGTAAATACACACAACCCCAGCCTCAACTTATTCTTCCATCTCTTTCCTTTCTTTCAGGTAGGCTGTAGGTAGCAGTATAGTGTACCAGAAGAGAAGCCCCTAGGGTTGAACCTGATCTTTTCATATATTTAGGGGCTACTGTTATCCTAACCATGTCTCAGAAGAGGTAAAGCTGACACCAGTCTTTTTGGCACTTTTGAACTGTGAAGATGCATTTGTACCAGTAGCGGTCGGCAGTAGGTGTTTCTGTAGGGCAGTGACGTGGGCAGGGGGAGGGGCAGGGTGGGGGGTAGTAATGTATGGATTACGGCGTTTTACAGGTAAGTAAACATTTAAATAAATAAAATGAATTTCGTTGCGCGCAGTGCATCACATTTGGTGATGCAGTGCACGCAACGAAATTCGTTTTATTTATTTAAATGTATACTTACCTGCAAAACTCCGTAATCCATACATTACTACCCCCACCCTGCCCCTCCCCCTGCCGACGTCACCGCCCTACAGAAACACCTACTGCTGACCGCTACTGATTTGTACTGATTAGTTTGGCCTCCTGCTAACTGCACATCTTTATATAAAGAGACTAGAAGCATCATACAAATGATTGAGCTGCTTCTGAACTTGAACATGCATGGACACCTTGTTGCTGCTCTGTTTCCAAATTGTGCTTCACGCTTACTCTGACTGGGACTCTGTCAAGGCTCTACTACGCCTCTGTTTGCCAGTCCTGCTGCTGTCCTTGCTAGTCATGAATGCCCCTACTTTGCCACAAGGAGCCCTGCATCTAAATATGCCCTGAAAGAGACCTAAACCCACTGTACCCATCACTAATTGTCAGAGGGGGAATGTCGTTCATTCAACGTTGATGAGAACCGAGGTTTGTGAACATCCACAGGATAACTCAAGCACTAGGCCAGCAACAGAGAAAAGCTGTCCGACGTATGAACCTGGTTAGTTAGGGCGACATATAAAGGTTTAGAAAAGGTGCTGGATGGAATGCTTGAATTAATATCAGCCACTGGTAATTACTCGGGTTGCATCCCAGTCCACCGTTATTTTGCCCACCATGCCAACTCAGTTTGGACCCAACTATGTGCAACTCAGTTTTGGCTCTGGTCCAGTAGGAAAAGTCCAGCCTGAACTGCCAAGCCAGGCCATCCGTGAACCGGAACACAAGCAATCCAGGCCCAGTTTTGCCCTTGATATGGGCTCATGAGCCGGATTTAGCTTGGTTCCAGTGACACAGTGTACACAGGACCCACATCTTGACTTACTGGACAGGGCTGATTCCCAGCCACAGTCTGCAGTGGTTCTGTGATAATTCCTAGCATGGAAATGATCCTCTCAAGGGGCTTTAGCAAAGAAGTTGTTTACATAATAAAACACTGTTCTTATCAACTGTGGCTGAGCTCAGAGCAGCTCATTTGATTATTTCCAGCTAAAATGAAGTGTCTCCGAACGAGCACAGAAAAGAAAGACAACTGTGCCATTGTGTTCTTTGTGTATAACCCTGGAACTAAGGGGCTTATTTGTGAGAGCTCTGCTTTACTTTTACACCATGTAAAGTGGTATATGGGTTATCATAAAGATTTATGAAGCCACGCAGAGCCACCTTGCATGGATTTGAGCGGCCTCATAAATCAGGCGTGAGGCGATGCAGGGCAAATTGCTGCATTGCCTTGCTCTGCAACTCAGAGGCATTCCATGGGGCTGCAGTGGGGTTTCTAATGCAACACCGATCAAATTTGACACTGCCCCAGATTTACAAATTTATATATACCTGGGGAAGCGTTAAATCCATATGCCTCCCGAGGTGAGGCATAACAAAGAAGAAATAGGTTAATTTATCCTCGCTTATTTTCTCTTTTCCATGTGTGCTGCAGCACACTTGGAAATAGGAAAATACCTCATAGTATTGCTTTTGTGCAGGAAGATGCTCATTCTTGCACAAAAACAACCCTGCCTGCAATGGAGGCAGCCTTGCACCATGATGCAAGGGTGCCTTCATTGGCGCTAGACTGCCAAAACAGAGCCAGCCAAGGCAGAAAGGACAGGAATGCACTATATTGCTTAAGTGCGGTGCATCCCTGCCCTTTAACTTTGGTGTAGGGCAGCACAGCAAGGTGCCTTGCTGTGCTGTTCTATGAAAAAATGCCATACACGAGGCCCTGACTATACAGACTAAAGGGGATCAGTGCCTATCACAAATACACATACAGCACATTCACGCGTTAGCAGAAAGTAGCTGTAGGTATGAAAGTGTGGCAGAGGGCACCATGAGAAAGACATGTCAACTGAAGGAGCTGAATCTAGAATGGAGAATATGTTCAAGCAATGCCACAGAGCCATACTCTACAGAGTTCACAAGTCTACATGTTCATTAGCACCACTGGCTCTGGGAACAGTTGATAAGAATGTAGGATTGAAAATGTTTTTGCAAACCTGTGTGTAAATGTAAATGTCCAGTATTTGTAAAGCGCAAACCGAAGGTGTCAAGGCGCTGGGGGCCGGAGAGAAGATTAAGAGAGCTATTGCCCAGAGTCACATGGTGCTGGGCAGACCCCTGCCGCCGGAGCCGGGGATCGAAGCGTGATCTCCAGCATTCAGCGTCAGTCGCCCTGGCCGCTGCACTGCACCACACCTCTTCTGTACATAAACATCAATTTACAACAAATAACAGCAATAACTCCCAAAGCATCTAAAATGGGAACTGTCAGAGAATAATCATATACAGTTAGAACAGGTAAGAAGGGCAAATATTAGTACAGATAGGAAGGGCTATCCTCTCTTTGTCCTTTTACAAATACGGAGTTGAATGTTTCGGGATGATTCACAAAGGCATAAAAGAATATACCTATAGTACTACTCCCATATTCATAAATTGCTTCGAAATTGGGGGCGAGTGTGTTCATAGTGTATTGATGCATTGTTTTGTACTTGTATATTCATCATTGGTTGTTCTGAGCTCTTTGAATAAAAGAAACTTAGAAATCTTAGTGAACAATATTGCATAGTGTTTGCAATGCCTCTGCTTGCATTCAGTTCTTCTCCTTTGTGATTAATATTCTCCTAGCCAGGCACCCGATATACACTTTATGTGTATGTATTTTTTTTGTAGCACAAACCAAGCTGTATAGAACTAGAGTGCTGTACTTTAATGAGGTTGTTAGGAGATTATACTCAATTGTGTAAATCAATTGAGAATTTCTACTTTAGAATTATGCATTAATATTAGTTTTCGCATATGTAAAGTACTTCGCACTTCATATATTGGCAGACCCTATTTGGAGGAGGGGGAGCCTTAGGCAAATATGGTCTACTGGGCCTCTACCTTTCAGGGTTGAGGTCATTAGCCTCTGATGTCTCGGGGTCTGTTGAACTATGGCTCTGATAGCTGGGCCAAGTACAAACTCTTCAGCACTTGACTCTCAGGGGTAGCGATGGCCGGCAGTCACAGGCTTCTCAGAGAGGTAGTGTGGAAGGTGCTTGAGCTCAGAATTGAACTATCACATGAAGCATAAATGGAATGTCCAACCCACTGCTTGTATTTTCAAGAAAGAATAGCACTTTAATAAGCACAATAATTCAAAACTATTTATTAACAAGAACAAATTTAGGCCCAGATTTATCAATATTATATTTACCAAGACATGGCACATGCCTGCTCTCTCACTGTGCTGGTGCACTATGTGCTGACCAGCACCAACACAGGCAACTTTGGGCCATTGTGCAACAGTGCTCGCATTGCAGGCAGGATTGTTTTTGTGCAGGAAGGGATTCCTCCCTGCATAAGAACAATTTTTAGAGGCTGTCTCCATTTTCCTTTTTTAAGTGCACTGCAGATCGTAGCACACTTAGAAAGAGGAAACAACAATGAGAAATAAAGATATTTTTCCTCGTTGCACCTCTGTTGGGAAGGCCAAGAGTTTTAATGCATTCCCAGGTTTACTTGTCTTGGTAAATCTGTGAATGCACCAAAATACATGGGGGGAAGTGTAGGAGCACCCACTCTCCACCTAAGTAATGTCTTCCCAGCTTAGAATAATGCAAGGCAGCAACGTTCAATTCCGTGTGTTACTCCAGATTTACCAAGGCACACAGGGCCATGCAAGTGGCCTTGCATTTTTTGGTAAACCTGACCTAAGGATTGTGTTGCTCTTGTCTTATCCTATGTAATGCGAGAACAACACAATTATTATTTAAAACTCTTGGCCTTAGTGTCTCTGGGCACTAATTAAGCAGTGGTGTGCCTCTTACCATTTCTTCCCCACTTTCCCCTGGTTCAGGCTCTCCCCAGTGTTGGGTGCCCCCACAACAGGGTATGCAGTAGTAACATGTAGTAAGTTCAGATGCAGTTTTTAATCACTTCGGAATATGAGCGCAGCCAGTGTCAGTTCAACTGTTTTTATCTTGTTGTAATGGAAACAGTCAAGATGGTGCAGATGTTCTGTGACCCTCCCTAGGGCACTGGGACCACCCACAAAAATACGCCCACCCAGATTCTAAGGCGGCAGGAATATATACAGCAGTTCTGGTTGGATGCGCTTTGTAATGGACCAGAAAAGCGTATCACTGATTTAGGGATCTCTGTGATGGGCTAATACCAGAGCCACCAGGTACTTGCTGGTGCCTCAATTGGGACAGGTGACAATCTGGCAGGTGCAGCCTCTTATGTCTGGTTATGGCTTTGGAAGTACAACTTTGCATTGGAGAGGTACAATGACAACCACAGCCTGACTTATTCTACACTTGGACACTCCACTTGGCAGTTGCGACCATGCACAGGCCAGGTCAGGAACTTGGCAGCTGCAGCCACGCACAGTCCTACTCAGGCACAGTATCACAGACTCACCTCAGCATCGGTGGTCTTGGAGTCTGAGTTACTGCCAGGAACTGGGACAAGCTGCAGTTCTAGTTCCTGCCAGGATCCAGGACAGGTTGAAAGCCGGAAGATGCTTGTGTCCAGCATATTGCGCTTCTCTGTTGGGCACCCCAAACACAGAAGATGTACCTAGCTCCTCTTGAATAGGCATTTCTCCTGTTGCATTTTTTGACTCTCCTCTAAGCAGGCAAATGTGTTTCTAGATGTGTCAGGGCAGATATAACAGGTATACAGATCCTTTAGCAAGAGCCCATTCACCAACTACCAGGGTTATGGAAGCTAAATCAGTAGTCCAGCAATAACCAAAAGTTCTAATAAAATATTCAAAGGAGCCCAGTCTCCACTCCCTTCACTTCAGTGCCCAGGCTTCCTCCAGCCTGATTTAGAAATGTGAGCAATACACTTCCATTTTCTGGAAAAACAACCTCATCTCTATCTTGTGCAAAGTCAGACCAGGGTTATCCAAACTGGATTCCACAGACCCCTGGATCACTCACTCACGCCATGTGTACACCATGCAGGCTACTTATATCAATACACTTAACATGCAATCAGTACACTAGATTAGCCTGAATGCAAGGGCCAAAAGTCGGGATACCAGATACATGCAGTTAGCCACTCAGGGCAGGGGAACATGCCTGTACACCAATCAGGGGACATTCCTTCCTAACCTACATAGACATAATATTAGGAATAGAGAGATTGAACTATTTGTGGAGAATGACATTATTTTTAGTCAAGTTTCAGAGCTGAGATTAGACTTTAATTTATCAGGTTCCAATGTGGCCCTCTTAGCCACTATACTAGAGTTCTCCATTGTATCATATTGTTTGACATTGTTCTAGTTCTTAGAATCATATATTGCGCTGTTCATTTTTCCTTTGATCTCCTGTTTACACTGTAAATATAGTTGTTAAATGAATGATAAATAAAAGTGTTGTATGCACAACTGTTAGCTCGACATTCACAATATATTGTACTGTACTCAGTACAATATATTTGAAGACTTTGTTGTTCCTGATATAATTGAACCTAGTTCTCAGGAGCACGTGCATGGGTCCTTGAGTCAGGAAATTGCCATTCTTTCCTCTGATAATTTGAATATCTCTGCAATAAATATTATAAATTCTCCTAAACGTACCATTCTTCCTGCGGGAGTTCCCTCCTTAAATGTAGCAGGTTTGACGATACCTCCCCCCGCAGTAGAGCTGATAGAGTCTGGTCCTAACGTACCTGTGGTTCTTAATCCACTAGCACCTGTTTTTCATACTACTGGTGTCGACGTTACATGGCCTCACCATTTGCCCACAAAAGTATCAGAAGCTTCTGTTGATACACTGACTTTGGATTTTCTATCGTTATTTGATTCTGATCAGCCTCTAAATAGAGCATGGCTGCTCAAATGTTTCAAAAGCATAGAGAGCCTAAAGTTAATCCAAACAAATGATATTGACTTAGTTCTCCTATCCGGAACAGCTACCTCACCCTATGCTAGGGTAAAGTTCTATTCTAAATTTATAGTAAATCTTATATTACAACAGGCTGAGAATTTCCAGCATAGGGGAATTGATGTTTTACCTGTTTTTTCTTCTCGTACAGACAGTTTCCCTTATAATAGACTTCCCCAGCAGGGCAATGGCAAAAATGGGCAAACTACTTCTTATGACGATTTAAAAATATGGGTATCGAAAAATACTCGTCTGGTGACACATGTAATGCCCCCCCCTTTAATTCAGAATAGTCTCCCAATAGAAGACAATCAGCGGTGGAATTGGCTGCCCTGTGCTTTATCTAGTAAAACCACAGATAATCCTAAACTTTTCCAACATCTTTAGCAGTAACTTGAAAGTTATCTCTTGGAATGCCGCCGGGATAAACAGTAGCCCTGAGAAATTACAGTACTTATTCTCTTTGAACGCTAGTGTGATTTGCATCCAAGAGACTTGGTGCGCTAGTAGAATGTGTGTAGGGAGAGATTATTTTGTATTAGAGGCGGTGGCTGCTCCATCGAAGAAAGGACGTGCAAAAGGGGGAATTGCGTGCCTTTTATCTAATAGATTGAAGTGGAACTTCACCCATTATGTTGATGCCAGCAACTTATTTCAAGCTGTGTCCCTCTGTGGCTTAAATAGCAGGGGAAACTCTAATTCCTTGGTAATAATAAATGCCTATATTCCACCCGATGAATGTTTTAATACCCTATTGAAGCAAATGTTTTCATATATTAAGCAGATTAAAGATGTGGAATTTCCCCCATATGTTTTGCTGGTGGGCGATTTTAACTGTAAAGTTTCCAATTCAAGCCTAGAGCTATATAGAAATAAATTTAAAGAAGAATCCCTCTTCATTCCCCAATCCCTCTTCCCTAGTAAAATTAAAACTAATAAGAGAGGGAAGTTATTGTTAGAAGAACTTGCAGCGGCAGAGGGATTAATAGTGAATGGTAGGCTTCCTTCCGATGTCCCTGCCAGTTATACCCATAGATCGTCCCAAAGTAAGTCAATTCTGGACTATGTAATTTTTGATTATTGTACTTTCTCCTTAGTGAAGGATTTGGTGGTCTCGTTGACACAATTTAGCGACCACAACCTGATTACTATAAGCCTTTCTTTTCTTCCTCCTGATTCTGATCCATGGTCCTTTGGCAGTGACTTAGTTAACTTTCATAGGGACTCTGGTAGATGTTTTTGGAATTTTAAAGCCAAGAAAGGCCTGGAGGGCATACTTGGTAAAGTAATATCAGAACTGAATGTTTGGCAGGGTTTAGAATTGATCCATTTTGAGAATTTTATGAAAGAGGTCATCTCTGTTGCCAAAAGGTCCAGATTTTCTGAGAAAAGGATTTATGTTCCCAGACCAATTTTCCTCCTAAACAAAGAAATAAATAAATTGGTGCTGGAACAATTTTTGTGTAGATCTATCGAAATGAATAAGAAAATATGTTTGCTAAAAAGAAGGAGAAACAGAATCAGGAAGAAATTTAGAAAAGAAAAAGAAGACTCACTTTGGATAAAACTTCGGGAGGCCGCTGTTTATGGCAAAATTAGACAATTTTGGTCTCTCATTGGTGAGGGCTGTGGAGCAAGAGTTAGCTCACTCCCTATTCCCATTGGTGAATTATCATGGGTTACCCATATTTCCAACCTGTATGCTGGGAATATTGCAATGGTAGATTGTAAGGAGTCTATTAAAGAAGATGTGGTTCCTGTTGATTCTCCATCGGAAAAAACTATTGAATTGGCCATTAGGGAAATGCGCTCCTCCGGAGCAATGGGGCCTGATGAACTTCCCATTTCAGTTTTGAAGCAGGATCCTATCTCATGGAGTAAGATTCTTTTCCCTTTATTTAGATCTTGCTTCATTAGCAAAATCATACCCCCTTCTTGGAGGGGGAGCATATTGGTCCCCCTATTCAAAAAGGGTGATAGGGATAATCCAATGAATTATCGCCAGATAGCTCTCCTGGATGCCATTGGCAAAGTCTTTGCCAAATGTCTCCTCTTTTTAATAACGGATTGGGTTGAGGCGAATCAGATACTACCCCTTGAACAAACTGGCTTCCGCAAGGGGCATGGTACATTGGATAATCTTACAGCCCTTCAGGTTATTACGGACAAATATATAAGAGTTCGGGGGGGGGGGGGAGTGTATGCGGCTTTTATTGATTTCTCCACAGCATTCGACAAAGTTGACCGTCCCCTGCTGTGGAGAAAATTGTTTGATTTGGGCATGCCTCCCCTCCTACTAGACCTGGTGCGATCCCTCCATACGGACACCTGGTGTCGAGTGTTACAAGGAGGAGAAAGGGGTTTATCACAGGTTATTCCCTCCACTAATGGATTAAAACAAGGCTGCCTTCTTGCACCTCTACTCTTCTCTCTGTATATTGCTGATCTACCTGCTACCCTTTCATCTTGTGTTGGCATAGCCCCGGTAGTGGGTGGATCTTCTATTTCCTGCCTGCTATACGCAGACGACATTCTTATCCTGGATTTAACTCCTAAGGGATTGGCCAATCGTCTGCAGGCTCTACATCTGTTTGCAGAGTCCCATTATATGAGGATAAATGCGTCAAAAAGTAAAATCATGTGCATTACAGGAAAGAAAAAATCCAAATCTGAGAATTTTGGGTGGGCAGTAGGCGGCCAGAAACTGGAGGTGGTTAAGACATATACCTTTTTAGGAAAAATAATTTCCGCTAACTTGAGTGAGAAGCCTCATATTGATAATAATTCCCGTAAAGCCTGCTCCCAAGGCATAAGTCTGAGTGCCCTTTACTCCGCCACAGGGAGAAGACATTTTGCTTGCTTATTGGAGGTTTTTAGGGCAAAAATTCCTCCAACGTTACTGTATGGAATGGAACTGGTTGACATAAAGCACTGGGGCTTTTTGCAGACGATAGAAGGAAAATTATTAAGGTCTATTACATCTCTTAACCCGGCTTGTTCCGTGGCTGCGTGCAGAATGGAATTCGGTCTCCGTAGCAGCTGGGCGCAGGGCCTATCTGCTTTAGTTCGATGGGTTGTTAGCCTCGCTAGAGGTGAAATGGGGACTTTGAGATTCCTTCTTAAAGGGGAATTGTTGGGTAATTTAAAGGAGTACTCCCAAATTGTTAAGAACTTTAGCAAGGCTGTGGCACTTCTCGAATTAGAAGAGAGTACTCTCTTTACTATTTCTCCTTACCAGTTAAAATCCCTTTTGAAACAGGCGTCATGGGATTTATGTTTTATGTAGGATAAAAAGTCTATGCAAGCAAAGAGGGGAGGTGATCTTCTGGTGACCTCATATTCTATGAAGCTTGCCCAACCCTATGTCGCCTGGAATTTACCCCATGGTATTCGGAGATTCTGGTTCCTGTTAAGGCAGGACCTGTTACCCTTGAATAATCTTTTAGCAAAATGGTATGGATCCTCTTCTAGATGTAACTTTTGTAACATATCTGTTCAGGATCGTTCCCATATATTGTTCATTTGCCATGCATTGCGTCTACTTCGTTTGAAGTGGATAAAACCAATATGTCTGCAACTGGGTATCCTTAATATGAATTCTTTTTTACAGGCATTATACTCGCCTCCAAATGAAATGTTCTGCTTCAATATTTTTAACTTTTTTAAATGTTTTTTAGCTATTTATTGATGAAATATGGAGGTTTGTGACATTTACTCTCTTGTTATTGGAAAATGTTGTAGTTGTTATTTCATTTAAGAAAAATGTGTGTCTGTATTTGTTGTATTTTGTCTTATGTGGCCCTCTTTTGAGAGCCAAAACATAATAAAATAAATTGAATTGAATACTGTACTCAGCCTCTCCCTATACCATTTCTTGATTTTAGTCTTGGGTGCTTACCCTCATCTATCCAGAGTGTCAAGGATGCCTAAGAGAACCCTACATCTGTTGCGAAGTGTGCATCTCATCTTGAGGGCTCTTTCCTACTGACACTGAGCTTTCTCTCATTCTGTGTAGTGTGTGGCCCCTGTATTCATCCGCTCCTAGGAATCAGGCCCAACAACGGCAGAGAACATATAGATTGAGCTAAGAATGTGCTATATTTATACCATATGTATGATGTGGGATATGGACAGAAACATCTTCTCCCAAGGAATATTATGATAAATCATATGAACTAGATAACACTCTCTGGGGTTCTAATATAAGATAAGGAGTCTCAAACAGCTTTGCCAACAGACTTTTTCAAGGATCCACTGACTTAAAGAGCCTAAGTTCGGGCCCCATCTTGAGCAGGCCAAGAATCAATTTTCCCTATTTTGACAAAATTATCAACATGCCTGCCTTTGATGCAGATGTCTGTCCTTATTGTTCCAAGAAACTGTAAAAGTGTCAAGTCATTCAGACAATGGCATCAATAATGTTGCACATAGGTTATGTCAGACATTCCTTTCTCAGATAATATTCAGTATAAAAGGCTCACCAATCATCCACTTGTCAGGAGAGGTCCTTCCCTCAGATTATTGTGCAAGAAACTGCCAGAAGATCTTCAGACTGCTGTGATGCTGCTGCATCCCATCTGCATTGAAAGCTCATACCACATCAAATCCAGGAGGAGAGAAGCTACATCTGATGTGTGTTTTCCTCTTGAGGCAAAACTTGCTCCCCACTGCCGATAACAACATTTTACTGTAAAAAGGTGAGCATTGATTCTCAATAAGAAACTCTATACACCAGTTACACAAGTTACGCTAATTCATGCTCTCCCAGTGTAGCGCATAGAAGTAGGTTTTAAAAAGGTAAGTTGCTGGATGACATTTTAAATACAATAGAAATGTTCATTTTATTTTCGTTGGTCACAACTTGCATTTGTGCTGTTGTAATATTTTTATGTTTGGTTACTTTAAATGTGCTAAGCAACAGGCTGAGACAGTTGAAATAAACACATTTTAGTTAAAGTGTCTTACTCTTAGTGCAGTTATTGGATGTGATATTTAAAAAAAAAATGGCCTTCTAATTTACCACTTCATCCCTGGATCCCTGTTTAGACACTGTTAGTAACCTAAAAACAAAGACACCACTTCAACTATGTATTGAGTGGAGTTGTACGGGGCTACACAAACCTGTCTTTCACAGTCAATTGATGGCGCATTGTTCACTCGTGACACCCGTGGGTGTGAAAGCAAACCTTGTAGAGCTACGCCAGACTTAGTTTATGCAACACCACAGTGCATTATGCATGAGAAGATAATTGGTGTATGCCACTGATAACTGAAATGAGCATGCTACGTATAAGAGCCATACTCAGTATAAATCTATATTTTAGTCATTTGTATGTGGATCAAAGGCACATCTTTCATGGAGACATATGCCTTGTGGGAATATGTGGTGTCTTAAAGAATTATTTTCTTTTAACATCAGATATCCTCTGGAATAAGCACTGGAAGCTAATGGGCAATGTTTGGAGTTAAGACTATGTTTTTAGGATTGAGGCATTGTTATGTGGCTGGTTTAGGCCCATGTAACTTAGCGGCACATTTTATTGCATTGCCCTCTTTCTACACAATAACATTATTTCTGTACCTTTTGCACATATTTGTGTGCGCGACAATGTGGGATTAGTTTCTCTGAAACTACTTCTGTTTAAACATCTGTCTTCGAATTATCACTATGCCTCAAACTCCAAGTACAAAGCCCTTACGCACAATGTACAAATGTCATTCTATCTTCATCCACGGGGCAACAAGGCTATCTACATATCCATAACATTGATAATCTATACATACATTGCAAGGATGCATTTTATTATAAATAATAAGCATCTCATAGGATTAGCAGAAGTGGCACTTCAGCTGACACCGTGGGTCTCTGCATGCTGAGACTTCACCACACAGCGGTCTGACGTTTCCATTAGGGGTAACAGTATGTGGGAGCACACCGCTGACCTCTCAGGCAAGGGACGCCCCTGGCATTCTGGTAAATGCAGTCTCTTTGTAGCTTGCTCCGATATTTTTGAGTATTTCGCCAAGATTGGCGCAGATAGTGCTGATCTCTAGACACTTGTGTTTGCGCCAACCTCGGCGAAATACTTGAAAATATCGAGCGAGCTATAAGAGACTACATTTACCAGAATTCCAGGGGCGAACCTTGCCTGAGAGGTCAGCGGTGTGCTCCCACATCCTATTGTCTATTTAAAGTACTCCCGTGAGTCATTGAGCTGACAAGCTCTTGGATGAAGCACCTGCGCGCCAGTGAGAGGTACCGGACCTGATATAATGTTTGGCAGCCTACTCAGCAAACCCCCAAAAAAACATTTACAAGAATGCCAGGGGCGAACCTTGCCTGAGAGGTCAGTGGTGTGCTCCCACATCCTGTTGTATGTTTCCATTAGGGGTGTCCAATTCGTGACCAAGACGGGTTTCTATATTCTCTCCTGCCAGGGATATTCTTGGCTTTACACCTACATACACTCTAGACATACAGAGAGTAGGGATTGCACAGGAGTGCACCTGATTACTACTCTGTATTATATGCCCGCATATGTACACTGTCTTAGCACCATGGAAGAAGTAAATCTGCTATTTACTCTTTTGGTGCTGGTAATCACTTTCATCTGCTTCTGTCTACTGATTATCGCAGCACATGTATTTTCTACAAGACTAATGTTGGTTCAATAAATATTCTCTTTATATGTCTCTGAGAACAAGTAAGTCATGTTCAGCGGTTTCCAGAAACCATTCGCTCCCTGGGAGGGTAAGGGGGGCTTATGGTGGCACTGTGAGTTACCTGGCCTCTAGGCCAACATATCCTGGACTCACCCAAAGTTCATGCTGTCTAAGAAACCCGCAGGTCCTACGGACCGGTGGGAGCTACACGACAGCATCCAATGCATGCAGCGATGGAGAAAGTCAACTGAGGAAGCATGACATATGTGCATGAAGTGACTAATGGTGATATAGGATTTATAGAATTTATGATGAATGAAAACACAGAACAAAGATGCGCTTGACAATCCAGCATTTCCAGTGAACTGAACTGCATTAAAGGTGAATTTTGGGATTATGCCACAGAAGAATGAATGGAGGATAAGAAATTAATTTAGTCCGAACCCATGTGCATTCACAGAGCCAGAGCAGGCCGAAGATCCTTCTCTCACATTGCAGCCAAGACCTGGAATGAGCTACTGACAGACATCAGACGCGCCCCCTACCTGAACCCCTTGAGAAAGACCCTCAAGACCTGGCTCTTCGGCTAGACAGATCTGCAGACCCCCACCCCCTCAGTGCCTTGGGACCTTCACAGGTAAATAGTGCGCTTACAATTTCCCTGATTGATTGATTGATTGAAGTTTGACAGCATATCACAATCTAACTTTTTAAGAGTAAGTCCTGCAGTGGGAAGGAGAGCATAAGGTCCCATTCCACCACCACCAATTTCAAGGGAGGTTTGGTTGTTTGTGCCGAAACAATCTACCATATATTCTTTCTGATCAGAAATACTTTTTGGTTGAGTGTGAGGCCTGAAGCCTGTCAAAGGAATTTAGGAATAGAAAATCTAGCTTAACAAAAAGTTTAGTGAAAGGCAGCAGATACAAAACTCATGAAATTAAAAAAAGGGTCAACTTTCAATTTGGAATGGCTCATTGTGTTCCATCAAGATGAGTATATTGGCAACCGTTCTAACAGTGTGTTTTCTGCTGTCCTTCAGACTTTGTAGCTGAGTAACACATCTGCCTCATGGATGTCTTTGTGAGGATTACCCAAACATACAGGATCACAAGTGTGAACCATTGAATTACCAGCATTTTCACCATCAATGCAGCATGATTGGCATTAAGTGTAATAATTCTAATATCCCAATGTGCATGAGATGGCCAGAGACTAACACTTCTGTTTGAATCCTTAAGAGTATAATTGTAATGGTGGAGATAGAAGAATCACATGAGGTACATGGTCAAATAGAGAGTTTAAAAATGCATTTACCAGTTTTGATATCTTGGACTGCCCTTTGCTGTTTATTCTCATAGATACTACATAGTGCATATTACAAAACACTGCAGGGTGACCCAAAAAAGAAGCTTGTGTTAAAGAGTGCAAACATGTCTGATTACACAGTGGAACTTTAACGGAGGAACAGGCAAACAATTACATTTTTAGCTGTCACTCAGCTGTTGTAATTGTTATAATTATTATCTTTTTTCTAGGTATCTCTCTTTGTGAGCTACATATATTGATTACTTAAAGCAAATTTTCAACTATAGAATGCACATCTATTAATGTTGTTTTTCATTGCAAAGTGATATTTAAGCCTTGAATAGGGTCAGGTATTTAATCTGAATTATATTCTCTCATACAAATATTTTTGAGGGAGTTATGAATAAGAGCTCTATGAAATTTGATAATCTAATTTCTTGATAATTATTATTTAAAGGACCTGGTTTCACAGAATGAAAGTAAGTAAAAGGTTAGCAGGTACCTTTCCTGCTAATTGTTTATTCTAAAAAGTTCAACAATGACTAGAAAATGTTATATAAGGTAAGAGCCCAATATAAAGGCTTAGAGGGGAAGTTCATGCCAGAATATTAAGACAAGCCATGCTGAACTGTAGCATAATTCTTTTGTTGAAAGCTAATGAAAGGCACACTTATGGCCTCAGTACGACTTTGGTGGTCCTCCAGCGGAACTGTTACCGCGCCATCTGCTGGAGGAATGCCATAGCCGTGGTGCACCCACCCACCAGATTAGGAGTTAAATCCTGGTCTCGCGGGGTGTGCTGTGGCAGTCTGACAGCAGTGGTCTGTTAGGCTTATAGGAGAGCCTAACATGCAGACCGCCACTGTCAGAGCGCCAACTGTGCATTCCCGCCTTAGTGGCGTCTCTGACACCCTTTTTATGGTGGGCGCCATGAAAGGGCAGTGGAGAGGCCACTCGGAATATGCTTAGTTGGGACCTCCTGCGGATTGATTCCATACAGCCGGTGAACACAGATGGAGTTGTACACATTTCGTTGTCTCTTGAAATTCATATAAACTATGCCATCCGGGTTCCAATTGAAAAGAACATAAGTGAGGATATAAGTGGTGAATTTTGAAAACGAATATGGACTGCGTTAGGTTTGCCCTAGCAGAGTTGGGGTGATAATTACCCCACTTCCTGGGATTTTCTGGAATGATTCAATTCTAGATTTTATTACATCCTTACTTAAGGATCTCCTGTTGTTACTCAGATGACCTTTGTTCTGAGTAGACCCTTGTGATTGTATAGGTGTCGAAACGACGACACATATTTTCTCTTGGTGTCTAAGAGCAAAGATTGCCTCACATGTTGTAATGGAATATACACATGTTAACGCTTTGTAAAAAACATAACCAGTGAACTTTTTTATATCTTTTCGTGTATGTGTATCTCGATATATGTTTGTCACACTTGAGTACTGCGTCGCCTGCACTTGCTCTGTTCATTAGAATTTTACCTGCATAAAAAATGTCGTTGAAATAACATCAATCATTTCTACAGAAACCTTTTGTCAGTCTCTCTTCATATAGAATTTGTAAAAATGTTTTGTTGTATTACCAGAGTGTGTAAGTACCGCTTGAATTATGGAACTATACATTGAATGATGGGCTTCCCCGAATTTATGTAGGAGGGTGCCGATTTTTTCTGAAAAGAGTCCCACGGTGGACATTGTTTTTCAATACTGGTGGGCCTCTGTGGCACCACCAGCATATTCCTGCCTCTGACCGCAGCTCGACCACCGCAGGATCCTGGATCCCCAGTGGGTACAGCAGTTCAGAAACGGTCTGACCACCGCACTCAGAATACTGCGAGCAGGCCAGCAGTTTGGTGGTGGCTCAACCATCATTGTGACCACAGTGTTCCGTAGGACCACCGTACTTAAAAAAGGGCCCTTCGATTTTGCTTGCTGAGTTCATCCGCCTGACTGACAATGCAGACAAGAATAGCATATGATGCTATTAAATTAATGCTAGTTTATTTGTTCAAAACAAATTGTTACCTGAAATGTATCTCAGTCAGATATTACTCTGTAGGTTGTGGTCCAAATGGCTTTCTCCCTTGGGTTGGCACATTGACAAAGTCCTCATTGTACAGATGGTCTAGAAAGCCTGTGTTTTGGAATACTGATCTAGAAAATGTATCATATGACCATGTGCCACGAGTGAAACTATGATCAATCTTTGTCCTGATGTAAAATTAGATACATAATATTACACCATCATGGTGTATACTATAGGTGAGAAAACTGTTCATAGGTGTGGAAGTGGAAGTGGTTGCTACAAGACATGATGCTCACATGAGCACCCACATACCTTCACATTTGTGGGTATTCGCAAACCTTGTATGGCTCATTTCTACCATATACATAATCAGACATTTACTGCTTCCAAGGGCATGAGTACATCTATTACTGGGTAGGAATTGAGAGGGAACGCTTCATAAACTGGTGCAGGTGTAGGGGAATAGGATTCTCTGGGAGAAAATGTTTTCATTATGGTGTTTTAAAAAAAGTTTTAATGTGCAAATGTACAAATTTGAAGTGCTTCCTCATGTGTAAAAGTACATCTGTTAGATTTATGTATGTGAAAAACCTTTGCATGAGAGGAATTTGCACTTCACTAAGAATTCCACAACTACTCCTGGGAATTAGTGACTGCTAAAACATCCTAGGAGTACAAATCTAAGAGTAATCTTACAAGCAAACATTTTTGACAAATGTTAGAATGTAACCTAAAATATGTAGTAATAATTCTCTGCATCTTGTTGGCGAACACCAATCTGTGTACTTTCTCCTCAAGTGCCTAATGATCTATAGCCATACTTAGGGCCTAATTACGTTGAGAGTCGGAAAGCCTCTGACCACCAGTTGGAGGCCTTTTGAGTCTCATCGCGGTTTCAGTTTTGTCTGCCGCATTACGATGCAGGTGGTCGAAAGTGAAACCGGACAGCCATTCTGGCTGGATTCCGACGGGTGCCAGTAGGAGGCCTTCCCATAATCCCCATGGACAGCGTTTCCGCCAAAGGGATTACAATGTCAGTTTCCGACAGGCTTTCCATTTTGGGCTTTCTGACATGCAAAGCCTGTCTGAAAGCGACAACCCTGTGGCCTCCGGTTGGGGCCAAGAAGGCACCTATGGTGCTCCTCTATTAATCCCTGCACCGAGTGGAAGGCACACTGACTAGCCGGCCACCCGGTGCAGGGATCACCAGGTTCTCCAATGTGTCTATGATGGCTTGCGCTATGGCCGGTTTAAAGCCACAGGGCCAACTCCCATATACAAATGGAAGTATTTTTATATTTTATTAGAGGTTTTAAAGACATGAATTTATTTAATATTGTATTGCAATAAATAAAATATTTATATAATAATACCTTATTTATATTTTTACATTGCTTGTAAAGATAATGCTACTATTTATTTTCTTTTAAGAAATTATTATAGGTTTTACCTTATTGTAGCATTTTATATTGTTATATAGTCATTTATAGATCTGCATTTTTTTATAATCGAGACAATTATTATTTTGGAGAATATGTTGATATTATTCAGTAAACTGTATTATATTTGAATTTCCTAATATATTTTTTATCATTTAATTCGTCACATATTTAATCATTATTGTTTTATAATTATCGTATTATGATTTTCATGATTTTTTATCACATTTTAAATATTTTCATTAAATCTATTTATTATTTTCAAATATGCAATGCATAAGTAGGTAAGCTGAGAAGAAAATAAAAAAATAAAGAAAGGAAAGACTCAATTATATCATGCCATTGTGTCTTGTAGGAGAGCAGTTCCCAATTTCGCATTGTGACTTTATAATCTGTGAGAGGGGGGTTTATCAAGAATTTAGTCAACCCAGAGTTGAGTGCTTGTAACAAATACCTGGTATATGAGTATGAGATGGAGACCATGTGGTTGCAGCTTGGCAGTTTTTGTTGGATGGACTTTAGATCATTCATGTGTGAGGGGAGTAATAATGACAGGATGTAACATGCCATGTCTATAGGCAGCAGGCAGAATATTCAGGTATTTGTGCATAAGATAATACAGCTTTATAATTCATGTTGTTATCATAAGCAAGTGGTGTTTCAAGGAACTCCAAATAGCTGTTGTTCTGGATGGAGTCTGCATAGGTTCTGCATGTAGATCTTGCCACTTGTGGCAGAATACAATAGAGTCTATGCATTATCTGAACTTCAGGCATCTCCTTCTATGCCAATATCAAGCCACCATTCTCTTGGCCAGCAAGAGTGTGAGCACAATCCATTTTTTATGAGTCCCAGGAATTCCCCTCAAGTAGTCTAGAAGTGTAATTGTGGGGTATGACTGTGTCTCCCATTTTGCCATGAGGGATAGTGTGGACAACAACTCTAGCCAATATTATAAAACCCTCTTAAACGACAAGACCAAATGAAGGAAATTATCCTTCAGCTTCCCACATCAGGTGATGTTCAAATAATGTTTTAATATGAAAACAATATTTTCAAATAGAGGTGAATATTTTTTTATTAATTAAATATAAATATATTAGAAATAACTGCCTAATTAAATTATTAAATAATATATCCACAGTATTCATTAATAAATAGAAATTAGGACAATGTTATTCATATTATAATGTGAACTACAGCCTATAAAATGATAATGTAACGTTTTGAAAATGTACATATAATTGTCTTTAAAATATTAAAACTAGCATTGGAAAATTATATTATATGTTTTTATTTATGCTAGAATATGTATTAAAACGTATGTATTGTTCTTTAAAATGAATATGTTTAATAAAATTAATCTGATACATTCCATAGAGTTACTAGAGTCATTGGGTTTGGTTTTCTAGACCCTTCATGTGCTAAATACTCAGTCAATGTGCCAACCTGAATCAGAAAACCAGTTGGAATGAAACCTTTACTTATCACACTGAGCAGTATTTGCATTAGATATGCTTCATGCAAGGTCAATCCCATGAGACATGACAGAGACACTAAGGGCCTGATTACAAGTTTGTCTGTGTGGATGCGGGCCACTGCACCACTGCCTCACTCCCACACTGCCAAACAGAACTGTCACCCAAACTCCAGATTACAAGTAATTTCATATGTTTCATATGTGAGCCATAGAACTGCACAGCCAGAGGACTGCCAATGCACATTCCTGCATATCATGTACTGTGCACTCTATGCCATGCAGGAACAGGGGTGCATGCACAGAGGTAGGCACAACATGTGCCCCCGTGCATGCAACCCCATGCACAGGGGCAAGAGGGGGCCCTATAGCACCCCATTTGTTTCCTCACCAGCAGCAGTTTCATGGCAAGAGAACAGCCATGAGACCTCTGCCGTGAGAAAACTCGTGAGCAGATTTGCATCCTCAAGACCGCCGCACCACCAGAAGGGATCGTGGATCTCTGCCGTTTGCAGCGGTTCTTTGGAGGTTCGACTGCCGTACTCTTTGTACGGTGGTTGGACCGCTGGTGAGGAGGTCCCCAACCACCACTGCACCTCCACCATGAGTTTGTCAGTCCCATGGACCAACAAACTCACAATTAAGCCCTAAATCCCCTTTCCCAAATGAATTACAAACTCAAGGATCAGTAGAAAATAGAATATACATTTTAAAGAATCTATTTAAAAACGAATACAGTTATCTATTAGACACAAACAGCAAAGAAGATAACATTTATGGCAGCAAGAAACTTTATGAGGAGTGTAAACAGCAAACAGTACTCAACATTATTGCTATCTATTCCGTAGCATTAACACCCTAATTTATTACTTCTAAGGTCTAGAATAATTCTAGAACAGCAGTTCTTAATCTGAGGTCTGGGACCCCTGGTGGGCCAGACACTTACTCAAGGGTTCCACAACTGTTTAGAAAATTAAATAATATTTACAAATTAACAATGTGTATATAAATAAAGAAGCAAAGGTGAAAATGTAAAAGTTTAAAAAGTTATGTATATGTGAAGGAATTTGAAATTGGAGACAAAATAATAAATAGGTATCTTCAGACTGACTTGTTGATGCAGTGTAAGTGCATCATGAGAATATAGTATGGACAACAGGTAGACACAAATAATTTAGGAAAGCTTCAACCTTCCCATTAAACTTCAAATTTTGATTTTTTTAAAAAAATATTGGTTTATGAAATAAATAAAATATTTTAGCATTTGTTTGATGAATGCTTGCTTCCATATTTTTCCATATTGCTTTGTGGTTAAAATTATCAAAATGGCACAGGCCTTGTACCCTGGATTCCTATAATGACTCAGTTGAGGGGGTTCCTGAATTCTAATAAGGATTTAAGGTCCCTGGATTCCAGCAATGATTATGCGGGGTTCCATAGAAGTCAAGCGATTAAGAACTACTGTTCGAGCCCATTAGTAAGTAAAAGCCTATTCTGTGTTTCAAGGATGGTTCACACCCACAAATCCATTTCGGAGCAGGAAGTACTGTTTTGGGCTTAAAAATGCATCTATATATTCCTGCCCTACTGTAGCTTTGCCTGAAGGTCCTCTCTAATTCTTTGTACCCTATGGGTAGTTTTTATGAGATTATTCAGAAACTTGTTATTATTATTATTATTATTATTATTACGAATTTTAATATAGCGCCTGGTTACCATAAGGCATCCCCGCGCTTATCCAGAGAATAGCAGCGTCACATCAGCACAAGAAATCAGGCAGGAAACAAAAAAGTTTTCAAGAGTTTACGAAAACGTAAAAAACTTGCTTCCGAAC
The DNA here is from genome assembly GCF_964261635.1 of Lissotriton helveticus. Classification (NCBI taxonomy): domain Eukaryota; kingdom Metazoa; phylum Chordata; class Amphibia; order Caudata; family Salamandridae; genus Lissotriton; species Lissotriton helveticus. The sequence goes on along the minus strand of NC_136071.1, from coordinate 875,826,560 downwards.
GCAGGTACAGAGGGAGGGAGTTCCACAGGGTGGCCACCCTTATGGAAAATCTTCTTCCACCAGTTCTTTCTTTCCTCACCCTCAAAACCTGCAACAGGTGTTGATGATCGGAGCGGAGAGAGCGGGGGGCCTTATAGGATTGGACCATGTCCTCAAGGATAGGTGGCCCTTTCCCCTGTAAAAGTTTGTGGGCTATACAAAGTGACTTAAATTTAACCCTCTCTCTGACGGGGAGCCAATGTAGCGCCTTCAGTGCAGGGCGAGCAGACTGACGTCTCGGGACATCCATCAGGAGCCTAGCGGCCGCATTCTGCACCTGCTGCAGTTTGTTTAGTGTACCTTCCGGGGCACCCAAAAACAGGGCATTACTAAAGTCCAACCGCGAGATGATAAGCCCCTGAATGAGTAGCCGCCTAGAGGCTGCAGGCAGTAGAGGTAAGATCTTCCGGGCTGAGCGGAGCAGACCAAAACACACGCCCGAGATCTTTTTCACGTGAGTTTTAAAGGAGAGGTCCCGCTCAAGCCACACCCCGAGGCTCTTAATCTCCTGCTTAGGGGTGGGCACAGGTCCCAAACATTAGTGATAAACAATCAACATTTAGTAGCTTAATGCCCTTTCAGCTATTTCCACCCTATTAGACAGTCTTCTTTTCAAGAGATAACAAAATAAAACCTGCAGTTATCAACCTTCTAGAAACTTTGTGATTTCATATTAATGATTAAAAATGAAATGAGAAACTTCAGTTTATAAATACCATATATACATTCATGTACGTTTTATTATCATATTTACATGAGCATTACAACATTAAAAGAGTGTGGACTCGATTTAATGAAACATTTTCACTGTAATTTTTCAGTAACAAATGTCATTTAAAGAAGGGAAAGTCAGACCGCAAAAGTAAAGAGCATAATATTTACCTCAAATGTGCTAAAATAATGCGTGTCACATGAATTATAAGTGTATATATACTTAAACATTTTTCTTAAAATTCCATCTTCAAGCATACTTTATATTTCTATATTTTAAGCTATTATTTCAATATAATATTAATTGCAACTGTTCAAAAAATATATAATTAAATTAATGTTTAATATTTAAAAAATAAAAAAATTATTTGAATCTTTAGACTTAATATTATTAAGAAAAAGTAATATTATTATATTACTTGATGAATTCATATCTTCACTAAATGAAAGGTATACTGATGCTATGTTTAGCGTATATATTTCATTCAAAACATACTACGTTTTTAAAATGTAAACAAAGTAAAAAATCTAAAATTATATCTCATAAAAATAAACACATTCATATTTTGATCCCAAACACACACACACATACACACTGGCTGAATATTTAATGTACTATTTTAACCATTAGCAATTAACCATTACAGAAAGCTTGTGATTTTAAGGAATTCATATTTATGATTCTAACTCCAACCTAACAAAAATTGAGCAAAGTATTCATTTATGCGGTTTACATCTTTTATGGTTTAATTCTAATTTAAAAACTATTGGGGAAAGTGTTTGATTTCAGGGTGTGCAGGTTTACTATTCTAACTCCAAAGCAACTAACATTAGGGACAGTGTATTCTATCTCTATCTCAGCTACTGATGGGATAGTGTTTCCTTTTGGGGAATTCAGATTAACTATTCTAACTCCAACCACACCAGGGCATGAAATGAGCTAATATTGAACAAGAACCAGGATCTGGGCTGGACCCGTTGAAATATAATGAATATGTATTTGCAGACACCGGGACATATTCAGCAGTGACTGCACATTATCTCCCTTTCATTCCAAGCAGCAAAATGTAGGTGATAAATGGTCTTTTTTATTATTTTCAATTCTAGTAGCGCCCAAAACAACGGAATTTAAGGTGCCATCACCTCTCCTTTTGTTCAAGTATGATTGTGGCTGTGACCTATCTGGAGCATATCACCTAGATGCCAAAGCAATTGAGGAAAACAAAGGAGTTAAGATTGTTATCACTTTACAAGTACTTGAAACACTGAAGGCAGGTATTTGATTCTTTAACCTTTATATGTACGGGAAATTGGCTGGATCCTGTCACCCCCCCACCCAAGCTGCAATATTGGTTAATGTTAATAAGAGAGTGTACTCAATGGATTCAGGTAATCAAAGGTATAAGAATAAAGGCAATTTAAGGTTCCCTGTGGTCAAATGGTTTTGAGTCAGGCACAGTGATGCACAGTGATGCACAGATTAAGAACAGCAATTGAGCGCTCTTTTTCTTTGAGCGTGGATCATAACAATTCCCTAAGACCTTTCTGAAAAGAATGGCCTGCCTCCTGTGCCCTGGTGGGTAGGGATGTATGTGGTTGGCTATTATTGATGAGTGGGTCAAGTGAGGACTAAAAAAAAGGGGGGGGAGTGATATGCATGGACTGCAAGAATGTCAGATGTATGGGTCAGTCTGAGCACACAAATAACAATTCAAATTACACGTAACCATTTATTTCTGTGGTCACTAGTCATTTTGGATCACGTGGTCACTCTGGGTTGCATAGTATCTCAACTTACAGATGTAATAGTTGGTACATCCACTTTATCATAAGTGCCTAGTATGCTTTGTCACCTATATAGTGTCACGATTCGCTCCCTGCATTCTCGTGCCGTCCACCAGTGGGCCTGCTTGCAGGACTTTCCACTCTTATAATAAGCTGCTGGACCCTCCCCTTCAAGCACTTACTGACTTCCAGCCATTTGGACTCTACTTGGAAACGGCCATCCATTCCCAATCCATGCCGGGTTTTGTGGAAACCAGCCTGCTCATGCTTGAAGCCAGTCTGCTCATGCCTGAAACTCCATTACCTAGAATTCCCGGTTCACTGCTCCATCTCCACCCCTGCAGGCCAAGGATGGGTGGATGAATCCAGTTCACCTGTGGCTGGCTGCTGCTAGCCTGCTCACACCAGATACAAATGATTACTGTGAGCTCTTTTTAAGCCCCAGCTCCCTTCAGTCCAGTGTTGGTCATTATAGCTGTGTACTGGTGAGACCGACCTTTGTTTCCAGTCTTTCCTGAGCTTTTCATATCCTTGTTTACAGTGTTTCCTGAGTTTTACTTATTCCTTGTTCCTGAGCTGCTGCGGCTTTCCTTATTCCTGAATTAGCACTGCCTGCAGTGCTACCTTGACTCCTGAGCCTTAGCATTCCTTGTTCCTGAGCAGCAGCAGTTTCCCTGGTCCCAAACTAGCACTGCCTGTAGTGCCACCTTGGCACTTGTGCTTTTGCTCAATTCTAGTTCCTTGTCCAGCACAGCCTTCAGTGCTACTTTGTTTTCTTGACTCCTGATTCAACACTATTCTAGTATATCCTTGTAGCCATCCCTTCTGTATATAATTGTCCAGTCCCTGCCTTTCTTCCCATTTCCTAGGTTCCAGTTCCTAGTTTGCTGTCTTTCTATTCTGCTCTCTTGCTTTTGTTACCTTGTATATTTGTTACCTGCTTTCTGCCAAGTGTGCCCTGTGATCTCCTTCCTTTCCTGTTAAGCACTCCTCCTTGCTAACTCCTTGCCTACTGTGCTTGTATTTTTTCTACCCTCTTGCTGTTACTGCCTGTGACTGACGCCGCGGCCAGGGCGACGGACGCTGGAATCTGGGGACCACGGTTCGATCCCCGGCTCCGGCGGCAGGTTAGCCCAGCACCATGTGACTCTGGGCAATAGCTCGCTTAATCTTCCCGACGGCCCCCAGCGCCTAGAGACCCTTACGGGTGATTGTGCGCTTTACAAATGTGGACTTTACTTTACTGCCTTGTATGTTCCTGTTTGATCACCAGGATCCGTGGGCATAGCTGACTACCTAGGTGGTGTTTCTTGGACACTGTTAGTATTGTCTTTGAGTTACATTTATAACATCAACATAGGTATATGCTCCACCGACCCTGTCTTTGCATGCATATCCTATATGTGGGTATTTTCAGTCAGTATCTGTACCCGCAATTGTTGGTAAGGAACTTACTGAGCTTCAGTCTTACTGTGTGGAGCTCCTTAGTGCTTTACCCTACACTCCCCTTTATTGTTAATATTGTTTCATATATATGTCTTGCATATTCGTCCTGGGTGTAGTTATTCTGAATGCTAAATTACCTCATGACTGCTTGTCCTTTCTGAGTCTTAGCCATCTTGTTCCTTCGTGCAGGCTTCCCCTTTGGATCTATTTTATCCTCTGACTTCCTGTATGATCCTGGGCAGCACTGTACTCCTCTTTCTGTGTATGTTTTCTACTCAGTTCTCAGTCCTTGCCCAAGTCCCTGACTGTGTCCCAGACAGTCCCGGACAGTCCCTGACATATAGGGCTAATATTGCATAATCCACATCATTGAAGGAGCATTGCAACTGGCACAATAAAGACCAATGGCCTATTTGGTATAACTGTCCCTCATGACAGTAAACAACATGATGTATTTATGAAGTTTAGGAAGCCATGTGTCTGCTTAGAACAGTCAATTGGTTGTGGAGAGGAATCAGGTGGGATCATAATAAAAAAAAACAATAGACAAAGCACATCATCATACACCTTGTACAAAACTTACACCTTCAAGAACTCTTCAAAAACGTTGGCCATGGGCCACCCTGAATGTTGATGGCCAAAATCCTGGCTGTAACAAAAAGTGGGTCATTTAACATGTGTAACTCTGATAAGAATGTACCTCTTTGTTGCTGCTTTTGGGCCCTCAAATGCCCCTACACACCTTTTGCGGCAATGGATACTGTGCCACACGTAGACCCTCAGGGTCCAAACCTTCCTGGCAATGGCCTGCATATGTTGTGCTTCTGATGCATGTTGACCTGTATGGATATATGAAGGACTGAAGACTTTGTGTTTGTCTTTATTGCTGTAACAAAAGATGTCTACCTCTATCACTAGCATAACTCATAAGTTATCATACAACATTGTGTTGTCACATGCTGACCTAAACCAATATCCTCATACACACTTTAAATGTGACCTGCTGATCATGCTCATCCCATGTCATGGACTAAACACACAAATCCAGCCCTGTGACATCCTTTAGAGCAGGGCCCGCTACAAAATCTGTGATGTGACCTACTTCTGATCAATGCAAAAGATTGTGAACTACTGAAGGCTAAACATTAATAATTATGGCACAGTGAATAGTGGCCACTGTGAATAAGGATGGTGGCAGTCACATTTTCTTCCAATGTTTCAGCCGGTCAACCGTATTGTTCTGATACTGTGGATCTATAGTTAGATCTGCAGTACTGAAATGGTTGATGGAAGAAAAAGATCCCTCAGCCACAAAGAACTGAGTATTTTTTCTTATTTTTGGTCCAATACCATATATCCTCCACTAATGAATAGTCTTTTCTAAAACTTCTTCAAGCTCAATTCAAGCACCTTTTTAACTCCACATTTCTAAATAATTACTGAACAGATTTACACCAATCCAAGAATTGCACAATCACACATTAACGTTTTAACCTCATGCCAAATTCAGTGCATTTTCAGCAATCTTTTTCTGGATTGAAGAGCGAAGACTGCTTCGGGAATGCCCCCATTTTCCTGGCTCAAATTCTGGTGAGAGCCAGTGTCTAGTTATGGTTAGATCAGAGTTCCTATGAACAACATTTTTTATTAGCTTTCCTAAAACTCACCAAACTTGACATGAAAGTAGAAATGTACTTAATGAGCATGGAAATGTCTGTGCTTGATTTGGAGTAATACCATGTAGTAGTTGTCCAGAAATTAGTGTCACAAAATGAATCTGTTGGGCTTTATAATGTTAAAGAGTTAGAGATATCTGGACCATTAATCCATAGGTAGACTACAACCTTGGTTCGAGGTCAATGCATGGACCCAATGTATAAAACTAAATACCTTTTATTGGATGAAGGATCTTTTTTCCCTTTGTGAAGTTGGGTCTGTGAACCTGAATCTGGTTACACAGGACCAAAGCCTCTGTTTGGCAGTGAAATACCTGTTGTGACCTCCATTACAGGACATGGGTCTTTGTCCCCATGTTATGAAATAAATGAAAAGAGCAATAAGGAAGTAGGGAGCAGCCATTGACCCTATAGTTCAATTGAGGTCCCCAAAGGGATCCCACCAATTACAAAATAAAGACCTGACCCGGATTTAGACACAAAGAGCCCATGTCAGTAAACCCAAGAGCCCTTCAATGAGAGACCCTTTGGCCATTCCCCAGTATCAATAGTAAAAGGCTATTTACAGTGATTATTGACCCACCAAGGTGGGTTTGATGCAAAGGCGTGGCTGAAGGTCAACCCCAGCTGCACATGGCCAAAATTCTTGCGCTGCAAGTGTTTAGCACCCTCCATCCACAGACCTTTAAAAAATTAATAAATACTTTAAAAAAATGATAACATTGACGGTGGGACTCGGGTGCATGTGGCAGGTTGGCCACATGACCTGGCCATCGGTCAGGTGCTGCACCCAGTATGCTCCACGTAGGCAAAGGCTTTTCACAAGGGAAGAGAAAAGTTTCAAAATAAAAGACAGTAGCAGTTCTTTACACAAGGTGTAGGCTGAGAACTGCGAATCTAAAATATTTTCAGGGCATAATATCATGACTACATTAACAAGGGACAAAATAACAAAACATAAGTTTGAATAGATTTTAATTTCCTTTCTCTTCATATATGTTCCTTGATGATGTATATATCTTCAAGTTACGGAGATATGGAGTTAAGAATAGTAAATCCACACCTTCCTCTGTGCCGTTACCTGTTTGTTATTGTGGTCACGTTATTGTGACATGTCAATATTTTGGATTCGATATTCCCTTCTGCAATCTTCAAAAAAGCGCCTGAATTTCACTGAAAAACTACAGTTAAAGTGATGCAATGGTTTACATTGTTACAAAACCTTGATGTAGGTTTTGAAAAAAATTAAATTCTCTTGTAAAAACACAATTAAAGCAAAGTCATCAATACAATACAAAACCTAAAAAACAGTGAGATTTACCAGTAATGGTGAGCTCTGCAATCCATTAACCTGAACAATAGCCATGCAGTGTGCATAACTCGCGCACCAAATAGTGTGTTTATGACGTGCAAACTAAGACAGGCATTCAAATTTAGCTGAGTCAAAAATGCTGTGTGTAGAAAAAGAATACAAAGGTACTACTTCACATACAGAGCTACGTTGCCTGTTGGCTCGGTTTGTGCTATGGAAATACCATATTCATACATACATATATACAAAAGCCTTAGTGAATCAGTTCAGAAGTGTCCAAATTCCTCTTAGTAAAAGTTAAACAAGGCACATTCCTTTCAATTTGTACCATATAGGAATATTCCCATTTTAGATATTTTGGGCTGCAGTCACAAAGGCATTTAAGGCTACTTGAAATAGTACTCCTACATAGGTCCAATTTCACATACTCATAAATGCCTTTGTGAATGGGCCCCGCAGTAATTGACGGTAGCCTCTTACTGATTTCTTGATACTGCCTCCTTCTCATAGAGGTCACCCCACGCAAAGATCCCTAAAAGAGTGTACATTGAGCATAGCAATCTTTAAATCTCAGCCCTAATGAAAGTAAGCCAGGCAAAACGAGTCACACCTTTGTTTTGTCTAGAGGTTAGCTTCTTCTTCTTGCAGGTTCATTAAAAGTGCCTGTAGGGGCAATAAGTGTATTGGTTAACCACCAAGGGGGGGGGGGACAACACACCCATAGACATAGTAGGTGGGAAGCCTGCCCAACTCCATCAACACTCGAACATTGTGTTCCCTCCCACTTTCTCACTCTCTCGCTTTTCCCACTTTCCTTTCACCGTCACCCGGGGGCACGGACACATGCCGCAGATAACGCCACACACCGAGTATACGAATGTAGCACGCATGATCTCACAAAAAGCTGTATGTAACCTAACCGGCATATAAAGTTGTCAAGCTGTTCCTTTTCCCCTCGGGAGCCATGTACTCTACTGCTGTATACTGTACTGTGTATATAAAACTTCTTCTCAATAAAAATTCATTTGAAATAAAAAACATTTTTTTAAAAATTGCACCCGGACCTAGCATGCTTTACATATGTTTTGACTGTGTTTTACCTAACATATCCACATTTTAGGCATCTCTACAATATTCTGTTCTATGTATGTTATGTTGTACTTTAATATCCTTTTTGTACGATGTTACGCTTTATGTGTTATGTTATGTTATGTTATGTTATTTGCTTATACGATTCTGTCTGCAGCCCTCAGGCCACCTCAAAGCGTTGGAAGTTATGGTATTAAATTATCTGAAGAGCTAGGTGGTGAAAAGTTTGTTGTGTAATTGAGATATGCGCTATATCCCTCTTGCACCTTTCTCACAAATTAATATTCATGTTCACAGCTTAACCTTGGTTAGTGTCAAAACACGGAAACAAGGAACTTTCTGGTCTAAATTCGGAAATTGTTTTTTTTTTGGGAAACCCCTTAACATCAGTGTTTTCTGTTTAGACATAACCTATTTTTCATGTCAATCTCGTGATTAAGAGTTTTACAGATCATGCAATCGGCTGAAAATAAGCCAGACTGATGGCAGAAAGCGTGGAATCTTCAAATGAAGGCAGTTAATGAATTATTTATCTTTGGGCATTCCATATTCCAAAGCTGTAGTGACGGAATAGCAAGTAACACAATTTGAGTAATTGGAAAAAGGGCAATTCAAATGTCTGATCTTTGAAAATATGCACCGAAAGTGCAAATTATAATGTAAATTGCGTGAGTGAATGTTGCTTTCATATAGCGCTTCTAGATGCACAGGACTGCATTCTGAAGTACAGTTTGAAGGCTGAAAATAACAATTCAAGAAGATAGAAGCTGAAAATTACATCCACAGCTAAGACCAGAATTATAAGTCAAGGAAACTGAAGGGCTTGAGGATTTCTGTGGCATCAAACAGGAACGATTTTAGACACAAATATGCTGCATAGCAGGACACAGAAGTGGGATCGAGTAGTGTGTTTCGAAAGAAGCCTAAAACCTTGATGGAATAAAAAATGATACTGAGACTTTAAGAGAGTACTTGGAGAAAGTGAATTGAAAAGTAAAATAGAAGCATACTAAACATATTCATGAACACATTGTTAGAAGTCTAACAATTATTATTATCATAGTCCTTAAAACACGTAAAATGAGGGGAAGACTAGTGTATATGCATTTTTCCCCTTTTTTTTTACTTGATTTGAAGCACAGATAAGTAGAATCTGTCTGTCTGTCTGTCTGTCTGTCTGTCTGTCTGTCTGTCTGCCTGCCTGTCAGTCTGTCTGTCTGTCTGTCTGTCTGCCTGTCTGTCTGTCTGTCTGTCTGTCTGTCTGCCTGTCAGTCTGTCTGTCTGTCTGTCTGTCTGTCTGTCTGTCTGTCTGTCTGTCTGTCTGTCTGCCTGTCAGTCTGTCTGTCTGTCTGTCTGTCTGTCTGTCTGTCTGTCTGTCTGTCTGTCTGTCTGTCTGTCTGTCTGTCTGTCTGTCTGTCTGTCTGTCTGTCTGTCTGTCTGTCTGTCTGTCTGTCTGTCTGTCTGTCTGTCTGTCTGTCTGTCTGTCTGTCTGTCTGTCTGTCTGTCTGTCTGTCTGTCTGTCCGTCTGTCTATCTATCTATCTATCTATCTATCTATCTATCTATCTATCTATCTATCTATCTATCTATCTATCTATCTATCTATCTATCTATCTATCTATCCATCTATATCCAACAATTAAATCTAGGAATCGGTTTAAACTTAATGTTCCGGCCTTGAATTTACAACTTCTGAGCATTAAACCTGCTCTAGAGCAAAGAGTTGATTCTGATCAGGGGCTGATAGACAGCTGGATCTCTAATTCTCTGCAGCCAATTCTACCAAACTCATATATTCACTCAGCTAGATCCCACCCGCTGGCTCCCTGGTTCAATGAAACACTTGCGCTTGAATAAAAAAATGTAAGGGCCTTGAAAGGCTCTGGAGGAAGTCTAATGATGAAGAATCCAAACATAACTATATAACAGCAATAAAAAACTATCATGGGCTCTGTAGAACAGCACGAGCACTATTGTATTCCGACAAAATCGCTAATGCTCAAAACTGTCCTAAAACGCTCTTCAATGGGGTAAAATAACTCTCCAACCTTCACAAAACATCTCCAGTATCCTCGCTTTCTCAGGCGTTTGCTCTTTTTTTCATTAAAAAAAGGTGGCAGATATCCATTTTCATTTGTCCAAGGACCTTAGGGGTGGAATTGTTTGTTGAGTCTGCTGTCATCAGTTGCACTTTGAATTATATCCTGCAAGAGCTTAACAATAGCATGAATAGATCTGAGCTTATCTTTAATATTAAATTGTGGCTCCCGTTGGATATCTCCACTTTCTCTGTTATCTTACAGTCAATTAAATCAGGCCCTCCTCTAGATCCTCTACCACCTTCTAAGCTCTGGATCTGGAATTATTGCAGGTAGTGATGAATCTCCTCAGCTGGTCTCTATCAGAAGGTTTTGTTCCTCAAAGCTGGAAGCATGCTATGGTTCTTATGCTCTTCAAAAAACCCAATCTTGATCTGCCTAATTGGTTGAAATTCTGATCAATTTCTCGGCCGCCGAGTTTCTCCAAAATTTTGGAGAAACATGTGAACGCACTGCTTACAAGTGACGTGGAGGCTCAAAATCTTTTACATCCTTTGTAGTTGGGTTTTAGGGCCGGACACTGTACTGAATCCACCCTACTAGGAGTCACTGATCATCTTAGACGTCTCCTAGATGGGGGGACTGCTGTGCTTATTGTATTAGATCTTAGCATAGCCTTTCACACTGTGTCCGAAAAGATTGGCAACATTGTGTCTGGTTAACATCATTCCTAAAGCAAAGTCTTTTCCGCCAATGTCAGATCAAAGACACAGGCTCTAACTTCTGGAGTACCTCGGCGGTCAGTGCTGAGTCCAATGTTATTCAATATCTACGACAGTCCACTGGCAGATGTAGTGGAGAGTTGTGGGCTGACCGTATTTTCTTATGCAGTTAACACTCAAATATTTTTTCTTTGTTATCTGCACAGGCTCATGGACCATCCGATCATAACTTGGACTTGAGTCAAATCGCCATTTGGATGAATAATAACTATCTCAAATTTAATGGTGATAAGATGGTGGTCATGATCCTGGGTAAGAACCCCAACCCTGGGGCCCACAAAATTGGCCGGAATCTCTAGGGACTCTCCCTGACTTGTACTCCAAGGTTAAGAATCTAGGCTTTGTTTTGGACGAGAATCTCTCCATGAAAACTCAGGTGGTCAAGGGTACTTCCATTTGTTTCACTTCACTCAAGTGGGTGAAAAAGATCGTCTAAGTGATTCCCCAGTCAGCCCAAAGGATAGTGATCCAAGCTCTAATTTTATCAAGACTGTACTATAGTAACACCTGTACTTGGGAATTGACCAAGCATCCATTCAACATCTACAGATGGTCCAGAACTTAGCAGCTGGACTTCTGTTTCAGCTCCTGAAGCACATTTCAGTATCACACCTTTTCCAAGAGCTTCATTGGCTTACAGTTGCAAAACACATTCAGTTCAAGGCTCTGTGCTACATGTTCAAGGCCAGAGACAGGGTAGGTGCTTGGTACTTTCAAGATTTAGTGGTACTTTATCAGCCCACACGTACACTGAGATCTTTGAAACAGTCTTATGCACTGTTCATATATTTCATTTGGCCCATTTGGGAGGATGCTCTTTTGAGGTCTTTGGTCCGAAACTGTGCAACTCCCTTACGAGCCCTCTCCTTACATTTTGTAAAGCTCTAAAGACCTAGCTGTTTTAATGCTGTTAATTTAGATTTCCTTACCTTTGTTTAGCACCGGAAAAGCTTTTTGGGTGGCTGGGTGCTTTATAAGTTCATACAATAATAATATTAATGACATGTATCAGGGGTCAATTACAAGAATGGCGAAAAAGATAAACAGTTCATCCTTTACAACATTACTATATGATTATACTCCAACCTAACACTACCTAAACTATGGAGGGCATAGTGAGAGTACCTTTTGCCAGATTCATTGGGATAGCCTAACCCCTATATTTGAGTATGATGTGCCAGGAAGCCAGCCTGTGTAGAACAAGCTATAGGGCTGATGTAGGTAAATTAGATTTACCGATTCATAAATACCGAATTTTACCGATTCGGTATTCATGAATCGGTAAATCTAATGTAGGTAATTATTCGGTAAAAAATACTGAATCGGTAGGATTCGGTATTTACCGATTCGGTAATTACCGAATCGGTATTTTTCATTGATTCCTATGGGCCTTGAAGCCTATAGGAATCAAAGGCAAATACCGATTCGGTAATTACCGAATCGGTAAAATTACCGAATTGCCAAGGGGGACAGGGTGTCACTTTGACACCCTGTTGCACCCCTGTTGCTGGCTTGTGTGCCATGTGACACACATACATGCCCTTAGGACATTTGGTATTTGGCCTCCTACATCTGGCCCATAGTCTTTTGCAGGATAGAGATCAGAGTCAGCAGGACTGCATCTCAGTCACAGTGCATCATGTTCCAGGACAATCCCAGCAGAGGGGCTTCTCTTCCAAATGTAGCACAGAGGCTGTGTATATAATAAAAGCACTGTTCTAATCAAACTTTGTAAAAGCTGCGGAGCTGATGCAATGGTTTATCTGGAGCCTTAGAGCTGCTTCCAGCCAGACATCCAAATACAAGGGCATCATGTTCTATGTGCCTAGCCTTGGGCAGAGTGTACAAAGAACATAATAATACTTACTAACAAATAACTGCATGTATAGTAGTTTCTTGGTACATTATGGTGTGAGTGTAAAACATGTAAAAAGTCACCATTAGAAAAATATGTCAAGCTAAAACATGAAAATAAAATGAAGACTCAGAGTGGGCCCTGTTGTACTTTACAAAAGACTTGACTTTGAGATCATGTTACAAAGCAGGAAAGCCAGGGGTAACCTTCAATACAATCTTTCATTCACTTAAGTTAACACAGTACTCAGTTTTGTAAATCAAAAAATGTTCAAAGAAATCATTGAGAGGAACTAGGAAGTGCTCTGGCTTGATTATTTTAACGTGGCCTATAAAGGGGGTCGCAAATAAGCTCATAGCAGCTGGCAAAATCTTCATAATCATTCAGTCAGACTCTGTCTCAATCTCCAAAAATGTGAGTAGGTGAAACCAGCATTGAAGCCCCTCCATTTTCTTCCTCTGGAATCTAGGTTGAATTCATTTGCACCATCCACAATGTTTACTGGAGCAAAGTTCTCAGCTACTTTAAAATCCTAGCCTCACCTTACAGTCCAACGTGGGCCTTTCATTTAAAAACACACGCCTTGTCCAGCAACATTCCATCAAATGACAAAAGAAAGGAGAAAGGTCTGTGAGCCTCCACAGCCCAAACTTTGGACAACATTGAAACCCATGTTAAGAGGAGACAGCAGTGACCACCAGGTCAGACATTTTCTAAATGCAACTTTTCAGAGAGTCATGCTTCAACATAAGTTAGGGTAAAGTAATACCATATAAAAACAATCTTACCTTACATATCTTTGGACTCTTCTTGCGTTCAAAGGTCTGTAGTGGCTGGAAGATCGTGAAGTTTGGTGCTTTTTTTAATTAATAAATAAATACAAATATTTACAAACGTTTCTTTAAAACGCTACTTTCCAATAATGTACTTTTGGAAACAATGTAACAAGTTGTAGTGCTCTCAGAAGCCAAGTAAAATGGATGGTGAAAAGTAGGTTTGCAGAGAACATATATGTTGTTGATAAAAGTGCAACATTCAATAAAGATCAAGGGATGTGCAGAAATTCAAAAAAAATACAAGGCTAAACCAAAGCAGAGCAGTGTTGATCTCAAGGTATTAGTCGTTAATTTGTAAAAAAAAAAATACGTGCTCATCAGCAGGCAGCTTGCACAAGTCCATTTTTCCTGTTAGCGCCTCCAAAAACAGAACCAACAGCTTACCATGACAGTGTTGTGAAGATGTAGTGTAATGGCCAGAGCTGCCACCTTTGGAGCTGGGAAACGAGGTTTGAGTCTCGGCTTGGACACAAATCACTTAATCTCCTCGTAAATCAATGTGTCCTTAACTGGTGCTCATGAACATCACAGGTGTTGGCAAAGCATGTAAGGCATGTTTGCCTTACATGCTTTGTTAGTTTACTAAAGATATTGTCAAAAGTATTTGTGTTGCAGGTGTCTTGCAAGTAATTCAGGGCTTGATTCACAAAGGTACCTGAATGAGTTTATCTAAGTTTACTATTTTGCATTTGCCACAAAACTGCATTTTAATAGTAAGTTTATGAGTGCGGAGACTCCACAGTGGGGATGGAGAACTCTGCACATAAAAAGATAGGACAGGAGAGGATAGGAGTCTCTGCACTCGTTAACTTACAATTAAAGTGCAGTTTAGTTTGTGAATACTGAAAAAGAGTACACTTACACAAATGTGTATGTTTAGCTTTGAGAATCAGGACCTCAGTTCACTTGTATTGTAATTAATCAACATGCTTTGAGTATTCACGCGCCTATCATTTACATTTACCAGTGTCGTGTATATGTCTCCGCAGTATTCTGTACATTTTGCCATGTAAGTAAAATAATCCAGCCCATCCCCATATCAAGGTCAATGCATTATCCAATTTTTGTTTTAAGAACATGTGAAAATGGCCCTCCAGGTATGCCTTCTGGTTTCTGTGGCTAATTGAGACATACAGCGCGAAAGATGCTTGGGCCTTTTCAAGCCTTTCCAAATGCTTGCCTTGTGGCCTTTCCCCAATGCTTTCCTTGTGGCCTGCTATGAGAAAAACATAAAGCTGGGCATGCAGCACTTTTCTGAATATTTATAGTTTTGTGACATGCAGATACTAGCCAGCATTTACATAGTTAAGGTTACAACCAAGGTTCTATGTAAATTTCCTTGTTTTGTATAAGTAGTACATATGACCCAATATATCCTCCAAGTGTTGCGAATTTAACAGGATTGCTAAATGCCCTTAGACATTTACATTTACTGAAAGTTAATTAAGCCATTCAAAATATAGAGGAATTCCCAAAAAACATGTTTTGTGCTAATCTTCCCTTCATTATTGTACCCAGCCGCACCTTGCAAATGGCTGGACCTTTTAACACTAATGTTAACAGGCACAGAGTCTCCAGGGGGTGCTAGTGCCTCTGATTAGTTTTATGCAAATCAATTTAGCTGATTTTGAGGTATCTGGCCTGAAATAATGCACTGTCGTATGTACAATACAGCACTACATTTATCAGTATCAGTAATTTATTTATATGCAGATCATTTGAACCGGATGACAGTGAAATATAGCAATGTACCTGATTGATGTAGCAGATGCCTAAGCTATGTTTAATAAAATGGTACTGTGCATAAAGGCTACATTAATGTTAAATATCGTTAAGCATTCACAAAGCAATATCAATGACTACTGTTCAACAAATACAAGAGCTATCTTAATGACTGTATATACAAATACTTTTTTCAAGTTTAGATATATTATCACAGCAATGACACAAAATAAACATACATAACGATGCTTTCATACAAACAACATTATAACTTAGGCTCCCAGTTTTCAGTTTTTACTGATCCGTACAGATAAATACAGAAAGAAAACCATTTATTTTCTTGTCTGCATTTATTTTTAAATGTGGATAAAAACGGAAATTGGGTACTTTTTGAGTTATTCTAAATACACTTTGCCATGACTGCCAGGCCAATAACTGTGTGTATTGATAGGTATGAAGGTTAAAAAGAAAGGAATTTTAGTAAGGAGGCTTAAACAGCAGTAGATATGCACAAGGATGACACTGAAATGTGCATATTTTCATAAAAGTGAATTTTGTTATCTTCTGCAGGTATTCATATCACTGAAACCTGGCAGGCATTCAAGCAGGAATGCATATGTATTGGTTAAATAAATGTGGAAATATACTAGTTTCAGATTTACTTTTTTCACAAAACCCATAATAAATATGGATAAATACAGATAAAGTGACAAAAAATAAATATGGATAAATGCAGACGGAAATGCCCAAAAAATAAATACCATAAAACCGGGAACCCTAATTATAACTTGGCATACATACTCAAACCAGAAGGGTGGAAGATGAACCTAAGCCCTATGGATTGCCTCTTCATTCTTGCATTCACTAATCTAGCTATGTAATGTAATACTCCAATATACATACCTTTTGTAATTTTAATGTAAGCTTGACTCATGTCATGCACTCACCTGATCCCCACTGCGGCTATGACACTGGAGTCGATGCTGGACCTCCCATCCCTCTCAGGGAAGACCCAGGGATGAGACTCCTAAATCAAGCACTGTCCCAAAGGGGAAGTGTAGTAGGGACAAAATAACAAAAGAGACATTTGTGGTACTGGATCTGCTCTGCGGATATGCACACAGCTGAACAGGATGTATCACTCCTGAGCTCTTCTGAGTTTGAAATTCATCAGAGCAACACAGAGCAAAGTCTCTAGTACTTGTATAAACACAGTTCAAAGACCAAGGTTGAAGGAAGGGTCCAAACAAGAACAATAAAGGTGAACTGGAGGGAAGGCACTTGGTCTTGAAGATGCCGATACTCCGGCCTTTTAACTAGGTCTCATTGTCTTTGATTTAGGAAGTTGTAGAGGAACTCGAGTAGCTGAACAGGAGGCAGAGATAAGGACGTGCTAAGGGAGCTGGAGCCAAGGGAATCACTGGGGGAGCTTTGAACTGGAGCCGAGAAGTGTGCTGCTGAGGTCCATTCGATTCTTCAGGTGAGGGGTAGACAGGAAGCTTGTTTCGCAGGAAGCGTAGGTCAAGCATAGGTCAAGCAAGGCGCTCGGGCTTGGGTCTAATGGAAACAATGTAATCATGTGTGGCACATGGCACACGTGAACGTCTGGTAGGTTCTCCAAAACTCCTGAAGGAAACACATGTTAATACGTGCTAGTAACAGTGGGTGCAAGGCAAGCCATTGGTTCAAGTGTTCAGGGAATACTTCCTAGCTCAGGTGTAATGAAATCAGGGGGATTGGGGAAAGCTTAGGCATGACATCATGGCACACCATAATGTGCCACAAGGTTAAAACAACACAGATTGTAGGGTAAAGGGCACTTGTGATTTGAGGAATAACATTACTCGGAATCAAGGGTAATCGAATCAATGGTCTAGGGGAAAATCAGGCACGTTATTGTAGTGCTGTTAAACCAAGAGGAGCAATAGAGGAAAGAGGAAGCTCACAATCAGAAACACGATGAAAACTCTTGTTATGCATCACATATCTGGTAGATACTTAAAGGGTCCCCTCTTCTTAATTTTAAAAGGGAGGGAAGGTTCTAGTACATATCTATGAACTGCCCCATAATGTGTATTTGAATTGAAACCCACCCAGTTCTCATGCCTCATGGTTAATCCTAAATGTAAGGAAAAAGTGTATATGTAGGAGGTGCATCATGTAAGCTACCATCAAAGAGCAGTTGGCAGATTCTTGTCAATTTGCTCAATCTTTCACCATCTGAAACTTTCCTATGTAGGGAAGGAGAGGAACACCCAAACAATCCCAGACAAATGTTGTGTGTGTGTGTGTGTGTGTGTGTGTGTGTGTGTTTGTATATCTATATTTATGAGGACCAGAACATGTTTGCACACCAACGCTATGAGGACCAGTGCGCTATGAGGACCGGAAAGCCGGTCCTCATAACGTTTACAGTGCTTACATACTGAGGGGATCTCTCTCAGCTGTCTGAGTGAAATTTTGGAGAGGGCTTCATAATTCCTATTTTTCAGACAGTGTGTGTGATGAATGCCCTCCTATACACACACAAATATTCTCTCTCTACACACACAGACAGTGCAGTTGCTAAGGACAGAAAGCAACCAATCAGATCAGGGGTGTGTCTTCCTGGTCCTCATAATATCAATAGAAGTCTTAAAGTGTGTGTGATGTTGCAGGTTCCCATACTGTCAGTAGAAGTCTAGGAGAGTTTGAATATATCCTTCTAACCTTCAGAAAGTGTATTTTAATTTATCACTTTTGCAAAAAAAAAAAACATTTTTATAGCTGGAAACCCAGCTCTAAACATTATAAATCCTAACAGCCAGAGTTTAAAAAGGGGGATTTTTTTGTGTGACATAGGCTCGGAAGAAGAAGGGGTTTTGAAGACTCCAATGATGTGTGTTTTTTATGAAAAGTACTAACATAGGGCCAACCATAAAAAAAGATATGTATTATAAATAGTCATTTCAACTTCTCAAAATTGGGACTGGGAATGTCCCTCCTACAGTGAGATAGCTGAAGGTGTACACGCTTCAGAATTTCAATTCAAGTGCTATTTTCTCACTGGAAAGCACCTGCCAAACGTTTTGGTGTGTCAAAAACAAAAAATGTGAAAATTAAAAGCACAGGCTCGATTCTGCACACAACAATGTGATGTGGAAACGTCTCAGTGGTTTCACTGTTTTGCTATTCAGTTCCAAGGATGAATTCTGTCCGGCCAGTGCTCACATTCTTTCATCTCCTTACTATAGCGGTGCTCACCTCTGCGCAGCTGTAGAAAGAGAGGAAAGTACTAGAGCTTGACGTGATCTGAAAGTGCTTAGAATTGAGGATAGATCTGGGATGTTCTGTCAGAGACTGGGATGATCTGTCAGAGGTAGAAGAGAGCTGTCAGAATTATAACAGTTTATAGATGAGGAGCACAGAAGACAGTAGGAAGGATGTCTATGACAATGATTAGTGTAAGAAGTGGCTGAGAAGTGGCACCTGAGACTCTGGCTCACACACCACATAGACATTCAGTCCATGGACATACAGTAGACCTCCATGTTGTAATAGGCTGACATTTGAGGTGTAGCCATTATTCCAAACCATAAGCAATATAACCCCCAGCAAACACCCCCCCCCCCAGTGGATCTGGTGATAACTTGTACGGGGGTAGTCCAGGCTTGTATGCTACCTGTACGTTTGGGACATAAACTGCAAATATATATATCTTTTGTCCTGGTCAGCAGAGTCCAGGAAACTTACAATATGAGTCTCACAATGGTGCAATGACAACATCAATAAAATAGGCTGACTGCAATCCTCAGTAAGGTGTTTTTTATCATGTCACAGCAGAAAATAAGCAACTCAGCTTATATATAACCCATAGCTATTTGGCAAACCAGATACCATAAGCAATCTTGCAGGCAGGAAAGCATCATCATATCATTCAATGCAAACTTGCCCTAGGGTATCAGATATCACTTTGCACTCATTACACATCCATCACCCATTTGTAATAGTTATGTGTATCATCATCAACTGGACTAAGTACTGATGACAGTGAGCCTGGTAGCAGTAAATGGCGCAATAAACAGTGAGGGGAGTGTTTCAAGTTGAAATCTTTCTTTCCAAATTCATCTCTATCACCAAAGTGCTTGACCTGCAAACTTTTACTTTCAATTACAAATCAGGCTAATTCCAAGTCTCAGTAAACATTTTAATCAAGAATAAAAAAACTCAGACAGAAGCAGAGTCCGTATATGCAATGATTTTGAGGAGGCCTAGACGCAGGGAGAAAATTGTCCTTATGCATTTTCCCCACATATTAATGCTGTAACTAAGCGAAAACAAGCATTGGCATAGCCAATAGGTCTCGTCTTTGGGACCTTATAAGTGTTTAGCCATGCAACAGTTGATGTTGTTGCACCAAGGATATTGTGCTGGATAACTAAACACTTATAAGGTCCCAAAGGCGAGATCTAATGGCTATGCCAAGGGAAGCTAAACCCCCACTGTACACTCATTACACATGTGGCTATTCATTCTATGCCAAAACTGAACATAAACTTCTGTAGCCCAAGGAGAGTCTGGAGAGAGATTTAGAGAGAGAGAGATTTAGAGAGAGAGAGATTTAGAGAGTGAGACATTTAGAGAGTGAGATATTTAGAGAGAGAGCAAGAGATTTAGAGATTTAGAGAGAGAGAGATTTAGAGAGCAATTTAGAGAGAGAGAGCAAGAGATTTAGAGAGAGATTTAGAGAGAGAGATTGAGAAAGATTGAGAGATTTAGAGAGAGAGAGAGAGATTGGGAGAGGACTTGCGGGTTTCAAAGTGCTAGTTGGAAAATAATGTAAGATTCTGGATGAGTTTGAAAGCGAGAAAATGCCGACAGGGGGAGGAAAGATTGAGAAGAGGGGGGAGCTGAGGGGGGGGGAGAGAGAGAGAGCGATTTAGAGAGCGAGAGCTTTAGAGAGAGAGATATATATATATATATAGAGAGAGATAGATAGAGAGAGAGAGATTTAGAGAGAGATTTAGGGATAGAGATTTATAGTGAACAAGAGATTTAGAGAGAGAGAGAGATTTAGAGAGAGAGAGAGAGAGAGAGAGAGAGAGAGATTTAGAGCAAGAGAGATTTAGGGAGAGATTTAGAGAGAGAGATAGATTTAGAGAGAGAGTTTTACAGAGGTTCAGAGAGAGAGAGAGAGAGAGAGATTTAGAGATTGATTTAGAGAGAGATTTAGAGAGAGAGAGAGAGAGAGAGAGACAGAGATTTAGAGAGAGAGAGAAAAATAGATTTAAAGAGAGAGTGATTTAGAGAGATTTAGAGAGAGAGAGAAAGAGAGAGAGAGAGAGAGAGATTATCCAGTCTGGCGCCTGAAGAGTATGAAGGTGATGAATCTCACATCAGAAATGGCAGAGGAAGGCTTGTTCTTATGATGCATGTACCACTCCCCATCGTACCCTTTTAATCTGTGAATAGTGGACTTGTAACAAAAGTTATGTTTGACATGTGCTAGGTGAGCTATTTCTTTTTTTTTTGCCCTTGCATGCATCCTTAATATATGATTAAAAAAAACCTGAATATTTAAAAAGGAAAATCCCAAATGCTACACTTGCTATTCAGATTTCTGAGCTAATGTCTGGGGTGGTGTCTGTAGGACAAATAAGTGAAAAAACAGAAAAATACTCCCATTCAACCCACATTCAGAAGTTTCTAAAAAAGGCAATAAGTAAGTAAACACAGCACATGCGTTGACTGGTCCAAATGCACCACATGTTCTGCTCCTCAATGGAGAAGAGCGACAGAAGGGACACTTGAGGAGACTGTTGCTTGAATATGTTTATCCATTTATGAGCAGTGTCTATGCAGGTGTTTTGGCAAGGCATTCTAGTCACTCACCATACCATCCTCAAAATGTAAACGAAAAGTTCTGCACTTAAATCGTACAAGAAAAGCAGGCCATTAAGTCTTCCAGCGCTGCAGCTTTCACCATTGTTCGAGTATAGAACATGGATTTGTTGTGCTTGAAGACTGCGGTATTCGAGGGAAACTATTTTATTTAGACATTAATTAATTACCATGGGTTCCCTTTGCATATTTAGGCTGCTTCATTAACAATTCCAAAACATATGTGAAGGTCGCAGTGGCAGAGGTAAAAATGAAATGGAGCCATCTCTCCCAACATGGCGAGTGGACAGAAAATGATTGAGGAGGACGGAAGCATGAAGGTTAGGAGATGCTAAATTAAAACAGCATGTAAAGAGCACAGACTTCAGTTCAACCACATAGAAACTGAACGGGTCACTCTTTATTCTTATAAACTAGCAGGAGCAGTGGCGCGCAGCCCATGTGCGCGCGCTATAAGAGTGCCCGCGAGCCATGCGCCTAATGAGCCATGATGATGGAGTGAGTGGCGCGCGCGCAAGAGCGAGCACCAGACCATATGTTTTGAATTATCGCACCTGTGTCTGGGCACAATAATTCAAAACATATGGCGCATGTGTGGGTAACGGCAAGCAATAGGCCACACACGCACGAGCCTCTGGTGAGCTTTTCAAAGCCCCTTACTAAAAGTCTCGCCAGTGCAGGGCATGTGCGCTGCTGCAGGCTCAACATAAAAATGAAAGTAAGAAGAAGAAAATTGGCCCGTGCAAAGTGATGACTCCTGCCAGATCTGAGCCAGTGACGTGAAGATAGAGATAGGGACTTTGCAATCATGTGCCAAAGGAATTTTACGAGCACTCGACTGCCAGATAAGAGACCCTGCTGAAGTGACTGCAACTCTCCTGGAACATTCTGCCTTCATGAGAAAAGGAGAGAGTGGTAAAATTGCTAAATCAAATTTTTTCTGGAGACAGGTAAAATTCACATATCTAGACAGCGCTCTCCTTCACGCTTCAGTAGTGAAATGGCGAGCAGACAGGTGGGATTAAAGGCAATGCGTCTGTGAGGCTTGGAGGAGGACGATCATCCAGTGCATGAGAACCACAGCCCTACTGTGAGTTGGATCAACTGGTGGGGTCAATATGTGAGAAGAAGCCAAAAGCCCAGTTTGCGCACTGAACCATGGATCTCAATTGGACAAGTCTAGGCTGAGCCCGTGATGGCACATGGACCTCGTCTCATCGACTCGCTCCATCGAGGTCCAATGGCTGCATGCAGAGCCGATGTATTCTGATGTTCTCGTGAATATGGGATGTTCCAAGAATACTAGTCTACCTAATTGAACAATGGCGCGGAAACCAAAAACAGGCTGAAGATCATACACTATGGAGGCAGTAGTCATAGGAGGACCAGACTAATGCATGTACAAGGATTCCACACAGACCAATCGCAAACAACAGCTGGAAATTAAACAAACATACACATGAACATTTCCATAATATTGAACTTTTCAAAAGTGACAGTTTTCCGGCTGTCCACCAGCCTAATGACTGTGAAAACTGCAAGGAAGATAAAGCAGACGAAGTGATAGTACCAACCAAAAAGGTGCTAGCGCATCACCACTCAATGGTTTCTGTCCAATAGAAACAGATGGTCCATGGTGTGTTTGCTACACAAGGGCTTTCAAAATATGAGGAGGACGTGTGGTACCACCAGGTGAGATGAGAGAGACTGCTGGAACAAGCAGCAACTGCATCCATCCAGTACAGAAAGCGCCACATCAGTAGCCACCCTGTTGGCCGTGCTTTCCTGACAATAGTGTTTCGTAGTGACTATTTTTTGCCCACCTTCACAGGTTTCTAAGTCAACTACACGCATACAAAAAGGGTTCTTGGTGGCTGGTAGTTCAAAGACTCTAACGGATTCTGAAGTCAGGGCACTAAAGCGTGCTCTTTAAGTCAAAGCAGAGGCTACAGATAACAATGATTTTAAAAAAAGGGAAATAAGTTAAGCCCTCACTGCTGATAGCTGGAATCAGCAGATCGACCTGGAATCCCAGCATGGCCATCTAAGCCTTTCATCCTTCAGATGTTAATCACCATTGACAATGGCCTCAGTAGAAAATACACCATTAATGCATCCTGAGGCCACAACAACCATCTTGGACATCACTTACATTTTCTTAGCAAAGGTCAAATGAGCCCTAACAAAAAAATCCACACTTTACCCCAATGAGGGGGGCGCTAGAGAGCGCGCAAGCAGCATGGCCACACTGATGTGAGGCTCCTGCTTCCTGGAACTGATATCCTCCACTTATCCTGAGCAATTGGGCACTAATTGGGCTAAATTGTTGAGAGATCGGTGGCGCTACCCTGCGGCTACAAGTGGAGTGAAGTGCGGAAGGATCGGCGGCGGACAACCAGAGCAGCGGGCTCCTGAAATCTGAGCCGCGCCGCCCGCCTGACCTGCATGGAGCTGTGACTCGGCTGCAGTGGCTGGGAAAGGTCGGGGATTACCACGAGGCAACCAGGCCGCGCGTCCGGCAACAACACAGTGAGTTAGTGTTATCGCTAACGACCGAGTCACGGCGCAGAGGCGGACTGCCCATGCAACATGACGCCAAGGAGGCATTTATGGAGATAGTACTGCTGGGGGTGGCGGCGCAGGTTTCCATGAGGCCACTGCCCGAGAGACTTCGCTGAGAGCCATAATGGTGTTGCGATGTGATTGATGGATGCGGACATACTGACGGAGGCGGCGAGGACTGTGTAGCTGAATTTGTGGGGAGCCCACATTGCGCAGCAGTGGAGGATTGGCGCGTGTCCCCCCCCCACTGTGAAGATCTAGTGAACACCGGGGCAGGATAATAAATATACTGAGGAGGCCGGACATACCACGGCGGCTGCGGGGAAAGCGCCTTTGGCAGGAGAGCCGTTCTGAGGTGTGGAGACAGGCTTCGCGAAGATACTGAGCAGTGTTCTTCCCCTACACGCCTCGGTTACGGTATGGAACAGTCTGTGTGATGCCCGTGGCGAGAGGGGAGTTGGGCAGTGGCAGTGCGTGGATAGCCGGCTGAGACGAGAGTGCAAGAGGAGTGAGACCCTTACTGGCCGGTGCGGAGCACCTGAAGCGACCTGCGACAGGCGCGATAAACCCCCTTGGAGCGGCAGAGCATTGGGCGGTGGTTTGACGGGGACTGTGACTGCCGGGCCGCCACTTGTACTCCCCCCACCATATTGTGGGTGCTGGATGTCGCACGCTGCTGCGGTTTTACGGACTTAGCAACCTGCTGCCGTTGTGCCCTACAGGTCTTTGGAAGGGGCTCAAGTAGCTCCGTGAATCGCCATACATTAGTGGAAAAGGCAGCTGTCGATTATGAGGTGATGCTTCAGCGGGACACAGTCTTGGGCAAGTAGCTGACCCAGTGAGGTCAGAGCAGCTGAGAAGCACTGGACAGAGCAAGCTGACGCGACAAGAGTACGGGGCAGGATCAGCTGCTGACGACGAAAGGGCCACGTGGTGACTCGGGCTGGCCCTCACACTTCACCCTAGACTGGTGGTTGCCTTGATTACTCCTGATACATACGCAGAAGGCGTCGCACTCCTGCTGAAATATGGGGAAGCCCGACACTCGTCAACCAAAACTAAATTTCGAAGCTGCAAAAAGGGAAGCAAATCTACTGCTGACGACCAGGAGCAGGACTTGGCTGAGCGCGCTGGAGGGGGAGCCAATTCACAGGCCTTGGACATGGCCAATATACTACAAGAGATGCGGCAAGGATTTGCAACAGTGGTGGACAAGGTGGACCGGATGTCCTCTAGGATGGATGCCATTGCACATAAGCTAGATGGCCACGAAGACTGCATTAAGGAGGCGGTAGGACACATATCAGAATCAGATGACGTCACTGCAACCCATAGAGTGCAACTTACGAGAATAGATAAACTGCTACCCGTCATAGCCACAAAAAACGAGGACTTGGAAGCGCGCAGTCGGCGCAACAACATACGCGTCATAGGCATACCAGAATCGAAAAATACGGGTAGAATGGAGGACTATATAGAAAAACTACTGCTGGAGTCCATAGGCAAAGATGCCTTTTCCTCGCAGTTCATAGTGGAAAGGGCACACAGAACCCTCGGTCCACATCCGGTGCCGGGAAGCCCCCCACGACCTATAATTGCACGATTACTTAAGTATAGAGACCGGGATGTAGCCCTCAGAGCTGCGAGAAACAAGCAGAAGTTGACATATGATGGTAACACCTTTTCCATATATCCAGACTTCACACCTATCGTGCAAGAAGAGCGCCGCAGTGCTTGTGGAAGTCAAGCGGAAGTTGCGATCGGAGCAAATTGATTACGCACTCCTCTACCCAGCAAAACTCAGAGTGACGCACCAAGGGAAGCAGCAATTCTTCACGTCTCCCCAGCAAGTCGAAGACTTCCTCTGAACATTGAAACGAGCAAACCGGGGTGGAGTGTGACTGGAGGCCTCGCAGCGGAATGGTGACATGAATGAAAATGAGGATCTGGAATGACTGACTCCAGCAAAGTAATCTGCACACATCCAAGAGAACTATTACGGATTGGTAGGCTGGGTCGGACAATCTAGCTGATGCGAGGTGAGATCCTTCCAGTATGGCTCAATTGTTTACATGTTTTTGTGGTTCAAGGCATGCTCCCCCTCCTCATGATAGGGCCGGCAGCGCCGTCGGAGGAGAACTTAAGGGGAGCGAGGAGACTGCGTAGCTGTCTAGAAGGTCCCCCTATGGGTATTACCCCATGGAAGTACAAGTTTTGAACTATGAGGGGAGGGTAACGGAAGTGGGGTTCCAATTTGGAGGCAGGGTGGGAGGGTGGACGTGGGATTCTGGCAAGATTGGGTTGCTTCAGTGTGTGGGGGGAGGGAATTTGCAGTTCTTGTTGATTAGACGTAGGTCTGTGGGGGGTTTGTTCGAGGGGGTTATTTGGTACATGTGGTTGTCAATAAGCACATCTAAGGGATTTACTGTATGGTCGTACACAAAGATTAATATTACTTTGAAATGTCCTTGTTGTACTGGAGCCACAGTTGTTGAGCGACTAAAGGTGGTTGATCTGGAACAGCGGCAATGCTATCCGATGGAGCACTGTAGAGATGTACAAGGCCTAGCTCATGACCCTCATTGATAGCACTAAACTAAACATAATTACATGGAACGTACGGGGGCTGCGTGACCCGCGTAAGAGACGCCAAATACTATCCTATCTTGACAGACACCAGGTATACGTAGCAATGCTGCAGGAGACACACTTCAACCCAAGACGTAACATCACATTTGCTTGTAAATGGGCGGCACACAGGATCTTTTCTTCTTTCTCTTCCTATGCGAGAGGTGGGGCGATTCTGGTTAAGAGGGGCACTCCGTTCACAGTAGCAGGAGCCACGTGGGTTGCCCAGGGGAGATATTGCCTGACTTGGGGGAGGTTGGGGTCTGATTCTGTTACCCTGGCCTGCTGTTATGGTCCTAATGTGGATGGCCCCCACTACTTTACAGAACTATGGGCATAGATTGTGGACATTGGGTCCAACCATATTGTGTGGGGAGGTGACTTTAACATTGCGCGGAGTCCGGATATTGATAGGTCCCAACCAGCTCCCCATCATTACACAAAAGCCTGTGCCATGCTGCATTCCACACTCACGGACCACAATCTGATAGATGCGTGGAGACACTTGCACCCTAACGACCTAGAGGGTACCCACTTTACTGCGCAGGCGGCGACATGGCCGAGACTGGACTATATTTTCTTGAGTGTCGGGCTGTGTCCGGCGATTTTACAAGTGCAACACTTAGCCAGGACTTACTCGGATCATGCACCGGTATGGCTTACATTGTCCTCCACAGATTATGGTCCTCCCAGAAGCAGCTGGAGGTTGCAACCTACCATACTACTAGACACTGTGTTTCAGGAGGAGCTCAGAGTGGAGATCAAAGATTTTTTCATACGTAATAAGGATTCGGTAGATAGCGTAGAAATTATCTGGGAAGCTTTCAAAGTGCCGTTACAAGGCTTTTGCATAGCAAAGGGTGCTGGGATGCTTAAAGATATTTTGAACACGTTACGTACACTTGAGACCGAGCTTAAGTCATTGGAGAGCAGATTAGTTACTAGGCCGGATGGCATAACACAATCTCAGTTTAGATCGAAACTCACAGCCTACATGTATGAGGCTCGCAGAGAGGCGAGATTTTGAGGGAAGTATTGGAGGGCCCGCCGCTATGGCGAGGGGGAGAGGCCTGCGAAGCCACTGGCAGAGACAATTCGGAGGTCATGAGGCTCTAATGTAATCCTAGAATTGGAAGGGTTGGACGGCATTGTATATATGTACACTGTGACCATACTTAATGCCTTCACTGAGCACTACACGGCATTGTATACAACCACTAGGATGGGAAAATTGAACCTAGATGCATATTTGGACGATATATCGCTGGGGTGGTTGAACGATACACAGCGGACATTTGTGTGTGCCCCGTTCGAGCTTGACGAGGTCAGGGAAGCCATCATGCATAAGCAGTTGGGTAAGCCCACGGGGTCGGATGGTATCCCAGTCGAGTTTTATAAAACCTATACTGTGTGAGGTCTATGAGGATGCACTGGAGGTAGGGCGTCTTCCCCCTTCCATGAGAGAGGCGATCATCGTCTCCCTATTAAAACCAGGGAAAACACCGCACCACTGTGATTCGTATAGGCCCCTGTCACTGCTCAATTGTGATGTTAAAATATTAGCTAAGCTCATAGCTAATCGTCTCAGTCTACTCATGGAACATTTAATACTGCCTGACCAGTCGGGATTTGTGCCCGGGCATGCAACATCCCATAACTTGCGGACCCTATTCACAATATTGAATAACGTTTCTTCGGAGTTACCTTTGGCAGCAGTTTTCCTGGATGCCACAAAGGCTTTAGACTCCATTGAGTGGGACTATTTATTTGGTGTGATGTCCCGAATGGGATTCCCACCCTTTTCCTTTCCTGGATACGTTTGTTGTATTGCTCACCTACAGCTAGAATAGTGATTAATGGCAAAACTTCTGAGGGTTATTCAATAATGAGAGGTACGAGGCAGGGTTGCCCCCTGTCTCCCCTGTTGTTCGCGATCGCGGTGGAACCACTGGTGGCTAAATTGCGTCAGCACCACCGTGACAGAGCATTGCAATGCAACATGAGGCAGATATTGGTTTCCCTCTATGCGGACGACATTACACTCTACATACGAAACCCCCAACAGAACTTAAATATTATCCTTCGAGAATTTATAGTGTTTGGATTGCTTTCAGGGGTCCAGATAAACTGGGGTAAGTCCAGTATCTTTCCCCTTACTGATGCAATGAGTCGCTTTCCCTTGGACTATCCGATGGCATGGTGCGAGGATGAACTGAAATATTTAGGCATCCGTGTGACGAGGGATAGAGATGAATTGATGCGTCTTAATTACGGGACCGCTATGGTTCGAATTGCGGATAATATATCAAAATGGATTACCCTCCTCTCTCCATGGCGGGCGTGTGTCTTTGGTAAAGATGGTTATATTATTTCAACTATTGTATATGTTTCTTAATATACCCTTTCACCCGGGGTCATTCTTTTTTAAACAGTTGCGGTCAGAACTGACGCGATTAGTGTGGGGGGGGTAAAACCGCAAGATTACGGTGGGATGTATTGACGAGGCCCTATTCTCAGGGTGGATTTGGTGTACCTAATTTTGAATTAAACTATTACAGCGCACATGCGCATTATGCCCATGTTTGGGTGCATCAACCACGTTATATGGCCCAGGTGGCGGCGGAGCATTGGCTCACTCTTCCCGTCCCCATTGAGGCAGCGGTGTACATTCCGACCCCCACGCGGGATAAGACGCCGACCACAGTGAGTTGCACGGTGGTGGCCTGGGCACATGTGAGTAAGATGTTGGATGCGCCTATGCTTTACTCGCCATTGTTACCGCTGGTATATCATCCCGCCATGCCTCTTCTTCAGGAGACACTTTTCCACAAGTTTAAAGATCGCACTAGGATACACAACTGGGGGGACATGTATCAAGAGGGGTTATTCCGCACAGTGGCACACGTGTTCCAGAATATAACACAGACACCCCTAGAAACCTTCCTATACATTCGCCAGCGGCAGGGAATTCGCTCTATTACTCCTGATTTCCCTTCAGAGCCACCGACTTTTACACCGCTACAGCTGACACTTCGGAACGAGAAGGCTAAACGGCTGGTGTCAATACTATACAAAGCAGTACACACACAGAAGATTGAGCAACCTGCAAAGGCAAGGGAAAGGTGGGACCTCGAACTGGGTATAACTCTGACGGATAAACAGTGGGAATTCTGCTAGCTGCAGACTGAGCGAATTTCAGCTAGCAGTAGGTTTAGGATTATCCACTATAAATTCCTACAAAGACTGTATTATTGTTATTGTTATATGTACTTCTAAAGCGCGACACTCATCCAACAAGGATATCACGGCGCTAAAATTGAACAGTAAACCATAAGCAAATTTCCAGGGACTACTATCATTCTATTTAGGGAATAATGCAGTTTTTAGTTTTTTTCTGAAAGTGAGGTAACGATAGGCAAGTCATTCCAACACTTAGCGGCAAGGTGCGAAAAGGCACGTCCACCCATCCTGGATAATTTTATTCGTGTGGTGACTGCTTTAGCTGTGGCTTGTGAACGTAAGTTCCGAACTGGGGCATAGAGCTTGATTCTGTTCCGCAGGATGTAAGGACCAGTATTATGCAAAGTTTTATGAGCGATGCACAGCATTTTGAAAGATGTTCTTTGCCTCATAGGCAGCCCAGCCAGAATGTATAGATACAAATTGAGGGATACCGACTCGTGTGATAGGTGTCATGTTGAAGGCGCTGACTTCCTGCACTTGGTATGAGGCTGTCCGGAGATATATAAGTATTCGGCGCAGATTTTTCAGGCTCTGTCCACTATGATTAATGCCCGGATTGACATGTCCCCACTGATGGCTTTATTGGGGGTAAGTGGAGCGGCTAAGGGCGGAACATCGTAAATTTGTGGCCTTGGCGTTGCTTCAAGCTAAAAGGGGAGTGGCATGCCACTGGGGAAGAGGGAGAGCACCCAAGTTTAAGCTGTGGCTTCATGATCTAATATATTGTCAGGAACAGCAGACGATCTATGCGGAACTTCTGCCACCTACATCAAGGCCCCCGCGATATTTGGGTACCACTGCAATGTTATCTATTGTCCCACTCTCCGAGCAGTCCTTCCGGGGCGGAGTAAGCCTGTTCGAGAGCAGGAACTATTAAATGTCAATGTGGACTATCAGGAGTTGGTTACACCAGCTGGACTAGACCTGAGGGAGGGTTTGGGTGCTAGCTGCCTCACTAGTGGTTGACCTGTTGGGTTGTGGTGGAGGTGCCCCCTTGCCCACCTACCCTTTCCTCAATATGACCTGTTCTAGTCCCTGGGTTTCTATTGTTTCATTTCTTTTGTAATGGGTGTGTAATTTATCTGACTGGTTTGCTCTGATAAAACAATGTTGAACAATGTAACAGGAAATAATTGATTTGCAAGACGAACACTAAATTTATGTTTATGACACATTGAAATAGCTGTATGTATATGACAACATGTGTACCACGTTTATGGTTGTTTTCTAAAAATCAATAAAAAAGATTTTCACAAAAAAAAAACACTTTATCCAAATGAGCTTCCCATGACAGCATCATCAAACACCTTCCCTTCCAGCGGAAATCTCAAACATGACAGTCGCTGGAAATCTTCCAGACAGCAACTTCGTCTTCAGGCCCAGCTCCAACCCTAGGAATCGGGGTCTCCCTGCTACTGTGGTAAATAGACTTCCACCACACTGTCAGCAGACACACTAGAAATCATTGCTTATAGCAGGCACACTGCCCACTGTTGGAAATGGCAGACACGCTATCAACCAACGGTAATGGCAGACACGCTATCGACCAAAGGTAATGGCAGACACACTGTCAACCAACGGTAATGGCAAACACGCTGTCAACCAACGGTAATGGCAGACACTCTGTCAACCAAGGATAATGGCAGACACACTGTCAACCAAAGGTAATGGCAGACACGCTATCGACCAAAGGTAATGGCAGACACGCTGTCAACCAAAGGTAGTGGCAGACATGCTGTCAACCAACGGTAATGGCAGACACGCTGTCAACCAACGGTAATGGCAGACACGCTGTCAACCAACGGTAATGGCAGACACACTGTCAACCAACGGTAATGGCAGACACTCTGTCAACCAACGGTAATGGCAGGCATGCTGTCAACCAAAGGTAATGGCAGACAAGCTGTTAACCAACGCTATTGTGGTAAACAGACTTCCACCACACAGTCAGCAGACACACTGGAAATCATTGCTTATAGCAGGCACACTGCCCACTGTTGGAAATGGCAGACACGCTATCAACCAACGGTAATGGCAGACATGCTATCAACCAAAGGTAATGGCAGACACGCTGTCAACCAACGGTAATGGCAGACACGCTGTCAACCAACGGTAATGGCAGACACGCTGTCAACCAACGGAAATGGCAGACACTCTATCAACCAAAGGTACTGGCAGACACGCTGTCAACCAAAGGTAATGGCAGACATGCTGTCAACCAAAGGTAGTGGCAGACACATTGTCAACCAACGGTAATGGCAGACACGCTGTCAACCAACGATAATGGCAGACACTCTGTCAACCAAAGGTAATGACAGACACGCTGTCAACCAACGGTAATGGCAGACATGCTGTCGACCAAAGGTAATGGCAGACACGCTGTTAACCAAAGATAATGGCAGACACGCTGTCAACCAACGGTAATGGCAGAGACGCTGTCAACCAACGGTAATGGCAGACACTCTGTCAACCAAAGGTAATGGCAGACACGCTGTCAACCAACGGTAATGCAGACATGCTGTCAACCAACGGTAATGCAGACACGCTGTCAACCAAAGGTAATGGCAGACACGTTGTCAACCAACGTTAATGGCAGACACGCTGTCAACCAACAGTGATGGTAATGGCAGACACTCTGTCAACCAAAGGTAATGGCAGACACGCTGTCAACCTACGGTAATGGCAGACACGCTGTCCACCAACGGTAATGGCAGACACGCTGTCAACCAACGGTAATGGCACACACTCTGTCAACCAACGGTAATGGCAGACACGCTGTCAACCAACGGTAATGGCAGACACGCTGTCAACCAACGGTAATGGCAGACACGCTATCAACCAAAGGTAATGGCAGACACGCTGTCACCCAACGGTAATGGCAGACATGCTGTCAACCAACGGTAATGGCAAACACTCTATCAACCAAAGGTAATGGCAGACACGCTGTCAACTAATGGTAATGGCAGACACACTATCAACCAACGATAATGGCAGACACACTACCAACCGCTGGCAATGGCAGACACACTATCAAACAGTGACAATGGAAGACACGCTATCAACCATTGGTAATGGTAAACAGACTACCCATTATTGGTAATGACAGACACACCATCCATCATTGGTAATGGCAGTCCATGCTTCTTGGGGCCACTAGGCAATATAAGATTCATTAATATCATCAACCAGTTTTTCTTGCTTAGAAATTCTCCCTTGAAATGTGCTCACCACTGGCTTAATCATAAATTGAGAAACCTCCTACCTCTTAGGACAACAACTATTTGCACTGAAATTCCTATATACCAGGAAATGAAACCCCAGCTCATACTATAAACATCCCTGCATGACTCTATATCCTGGCTAATTGACAAAGTATGATGTTACAACGTTCATACAGGGTGTTTTTATAAAAAATAAACAAAACCATGAAATTGGACTCTGCCTGTTCAGGCTTCTGTCCTCCCTGCTGCCTGATCCATCAACCCTACTCTTCCGCGTGGGCTCCCTGCCTGCTCAGCAATCTGCCTGCTCCTTCATCTGCCCTCTCTGCTGCCTGCTTCAGCCACCCTGCTCATCTGCTTGCGCTCTGCCTGCCCAGACCTCTGAGATCTCTGTTCCTACTCGGCCTCTAATGTCTGGGTGCCCGGGTGAGGTAAACTGCGCATCAGAGAAGGCAGACACTTTGAGGAGTTGTGTGCACGGGGTATGCAACACTTGCCAGCTTTTTAGCCTTCCTCGCTCTGAAATTGTCGCTGCACTTACAAAACTACAAATGAACCGCAGGCGCCCTTCGCAGGGACCCACAGCAGCAGCGCAGCACTCTCTGTGCAGGCACACAAAGTAGACGCACTGACAGACAGACACAAACCTATCCATGCACAGTGTGCCCTGCCCGCATGTACGCTGCTGTCACATTGGATAGCGCTCCCTACTTCTGTTTAGGTGCAGAAGAGCTTTGTACAGAACTGTGTGAATGTATGCACACGGGTACAAACTGCGTCCGTATGTAAAAACAGACACCGTGCATGAACACTGCACAGGGAACTAGCACACGTAGAGACGTGAAGTAATCTGGTATTTGTACATAGACACGCACATGTATGTACACACCTAGATATCCACACAACTTGTAAATCACGGTCCCAAGACCACGAACGTGTACATATGGAAACGTGTTAGACATCCACATTTAAAAATTAAATCGTATCATAGCAGTATTCTACGGACGCTTACACGCCCGGCACCCCCCACACATGCGGGCAATGCATATGTATGTCACGTATGCCCTTCCGCAGGGAAGATGACACAGCAGGAGCGGGGCCTTTGACATGAAAAGTTTTGTGTTTGCAATAGGGTACAGTGGACAGGACTTGATTAGAAGCAGCATTCCGGCCCGGAGGCCCACATGGGTATGAGTGTTATGTTTTGAACAGATGGTGTTTGTCAACGGTGCCTATTGAAAATACGTGACTTGCTATCAGTGACTACAAGTACCAGCATGCCGGGAGAACCGCACACCTGTGAGCCATGAAATGAGTGCATGTGCATAAATACTTTCAAGCCGTTTAAGCTGTTGAACACCATTTTCCTCTGATGAAGGAGCCATAGTGCTCTGAAACGCGTCAGGATTAAAGGACATTACTTTGAACTCTGAAATGGTATGCTGTTTTTATATCCCTTGTCCTGGTCAGCAGACTCCAGAAAACCTACAATATGAGTCTCACACTGGTGCAATGACAACATCAATAAAATAGGCTGACTGCAATACTCAGTAAGCTTTTTTTTATCATGGCACAGCAAAAATTAGGCAACTCAGAATATAGGCCATGGTCATTTGGCAAACCAGACACCATAAGCAATCTTGCAGGCAGGAAAGCATCATCATATCATGCCAGTGCAAACTTGCCCTTGGGTTTTAAAATCTTGCACATTTAAGGTAACATTACAGATTCAGTCATCATAGGCAGGATCACCTACTCTTTCACTAGTGATAGTTGCCGAAAAATGTTGTACACCTTCTCTGGGGTGTATAACTAGAAAAGGTAAGGAAGCAATAAGTACCTATTGTGCTGTTCCTATTGAAGCCGGGTCAAGATTGATTTGCAGGTGGCATGGTGGGCAAAAGAACAATGGGTTGGAAAGCTATCCAGAACAATTGCCAGTGGTTAGATATATTGCAAGCATCCTCTCATCACCTTTTGTGAGTTTGTTGTAATGGTCCAAGTGGCTATATGTATGCTCAGTCATGGGTCCTCTCTCATGGCGCACTGGAGTCAAGCTAAAGATGACTAAAGAGCCCCAAACATGGTGAAACCGGTCTTGGGTTGCATATGGCTGGGTCCAAACTGGGATGGCATTGTGGGCAAAAGTGAATAGACAGAACATTATTTTCATTACCTTTTGTGCTTTTCTGATCTCGGATTTTCATGTCCTCTTTGTTCTGATTCCCCTGGTCATCTGGTTTTCTTTGCCTTGGTGTGAGACTTCCTGGGCCTGCTCCTCCTGGGCTCCATAGTGATATTCCTGGTCTCCTTTGTCCTGGTCCTCCTAATGCTGGTCATGTGCAAATGCCTATGCATGTAGGAATTGGAATCAAATGTGTGATTCCTTAACATTGGCTAATAGCGATTCGGAAGTTGCGAATCGCTATTAGCTAATGTGACTCCTTTCTTTGCTATGGGCCTGCAGGCCCATAGGAATGAATGGTAATGCATTTGCAAACTGCAATTACCAAATTGGTAATCGTAAATTACAAATGGAAATCCAAGGGTGTCGGGGGCCTAAGACCCCCCTCAAGCACCCCCCCAAAAAAAGTAAGTGTGCGCATATGAAGCAAAGTGCGCTACATGGCATGCTTCGAACAATGCATTTTTGTGCATTTTTCGAAGCATGCACAAATTGCCATCAACTTGAAGTTGATAGTAATTAGCGTTTCCTAATTGCACAGTTCGTATTTAGGAAAGGCATAAACGCCTTGGCATTACGGAATCGCAAGTTGCGATTCCCTAAATGCATTTGCAATTTAGATAAATCTGATTACCAAAATAGCAAATGACAAAAGGTACCTGCATTGGAAAAGGCCTTTTTCCATTCGCAAACGGGCCAATTCTGCAAATCGGCCAGGCTTGATGCATGTCCCCCTAAGGGAATAAATTAAATGCAACTTTTAAATCCAGTACCATGTGCGTTAATTGAATTGCTTTCTGATAAGCATGGCGTGAAAACTTCACTCCCTTATTTTCAGTTGACCCGATTTGGGGCATGTGCTAAATTTACTAAAATCTGCTGTGACATGGGGCAGAAATCGGGACTGTTCTGGCAAATCCAGGACATCCTACTTATAAAGTACTGGGAAAATAAATACTAGACTTAAGGAAGCACAAATGCAGTTTCCATCTTCCGAGCATATTACTGATGTAGCTGCCTTTTTTTTATGCTGAGGTTGTTGAGAATAATGAGAAAATCAACAAAACAGATATTTTTCCCAATTCACTGTACATATCAAAAAACAAATATATGAAGAAAACACTTCAAAAGAATTTTAGAGCTATCTATTCCTAAATTATTACCAGCGCACTCTCAGTGTTGCCAAGCTAACAAATTAACAGAAAATCATATTTAATTATCAGCTCCATGCCATACTAGAATCTGGCAACATAAATAAAAGAGCAATATTTTTCTTCTGGGACCTTATTATATTACTGATCAAAAATTGGGCAAACATGCAAAGCAGGTTCCCTGCGCTCCCGTGGACTGACCACTGGCTAGTCCCTCGATTTTGGAACACTCATAAACCCCCTGCTCTGATGCCAGGATTACGGGACGCACGAAACTGGTCCGAACTTTAGATAAGTGGGCCGATGAGCTACAAGCCACAACACCATCTATTAACGTAGATCCCGTAGTAGCTAATGATGAATTCAACAACTGGATAACCAAATAGCTGAATATCATACTCCCAGTTAAGAAAACCTTGGTAAAGAGATCTAGGACCTCGGCCCCCTGGTATTCTGAGGAGTTCAGGGATATTAAACGCAAGTGCCAAAGGTTAGAGAGGAAATGGCGCCTGGGTTATACTGACCCAGATAAAACCTTGTACAGAAAATCCATCAGGGACTACAAGAAGGAAATAAAGAAAGCACAAGCCCTGTACTATACACAAAAGATTTCCAAAGCCAGCTTCAACTCTAAGGAGATCTATCTGATTGTAAAAAGTCTCACTAAACTTCCCTAGCTCCCCGTAAATAGTGAAGACTTACAAGCTCGCTGTAATGATCTAGCGGACTTTTTTTTATAACAAAGTGGATCTCATCTACTCATCCTTTTCAACCACCATTCCAAACGCTTCAGTAGACATCTTGGCGTATTCTAAGCAGGATACAATAGGCAACTTGTCATCTGTGCTGGCTGAGTTCCCTTTGCTACACTCGGACCTACTGGCCACTTTAATGGCGCAGGTTGAATCAGGCTCCACCTGTGATCCTGCTCCTCCGAGCTCTTTAAAGGCCGTTGACCACACTATCCTTCCTGTCATGTTGGAGGTACTTAATGCCTCAATCTCCACTAACACGGTCCCACCAGCATGGAAAGAGGCTAGGATGAGGGCACTCGTGAAGAAACCCAACATGGACATTAATAACTTCAGTAATTACTGTCCCATTTCCCTGCTCCCTTGGGTCAGCAAGATATTGGAGAAATACATCAACAGTCTTGTGACTAATTTTCTAGAAAATAATCAGTTGCTTGACCCTTCACAAATGGGTTTCCGCCCCAAACATGGGACGGAATCTGCCTTGCTGGCAGTTCTGGAGGAAACTAGAGGTATCTTAGATCATGGGGGGATCGGTGGCAGTCATTCTCCTCGATCTGAGTGCCGTTTTGACACTGTAAATCATGAAATCTTATTGCAGCGTCTCTATGACATCTGGATTCAGGGAGGAGGGTTGAAGTGGCTCAGGTCATTCCTGAGTGATAGAACTGTTCAGGTCTTTGAGGGAAATACCACCTCCACTAGCAGACCTCTGGGCTGTGGAGTCCCGCAGGGCTCCTCGCTTAGCCCAACGTTGTTTAACGTTTATATGAGGCCGCTGGCTGGGATCGTCCGTCCATATGGTATTAAGATCGTTACCTATGCGGACGGTACCCAGCTGGTGGTCTCTCTGACTCGGACAGAGGGCTCTGCGGCCACGGTAGATCTGGCGGGCTGCCTAAGCGAAGTAAACAGCT
This sequence comes from Lissotriton helveticus, assembly GCF_964261635.1. NCBI lineage: Eukaryota > Metazoa > Chordata > Amphibia > Caudata > Salamandridae > Lissotriton > Lissotriton helveticus. The sequence continues at coordinate 875,788,730 of NC_136071.1, read as the reverse complement.
GGATGACCCTGTCTTGTCTCAAACTTAATGGGGACAAGACAGAGGCCATGCTGCTGGGCCGCTTGGCCCCATCCTCGGTGGGCTCGATTTGGCCAGCCTGTCTGGGTCCCCCTCCAGCCCCCAAGAATGCCATTAAGAGCCTGGGCATCTGGCTGGATAGGTCCCTAACGTTATACTATCAGGCTGTCAAGCTATCTGCCACCTGTTTTGGCCTTCTCAGAATGTTAAGGAGGATTCTCCCCCTGCTACCATTCAAGGCCAAACAAACTGTCGTACAGGGATTGATCCATTCTAGGCTGGATTTTGGAAATGCACTCTATCTTGGAGCTCCTGACTTCACACTACGGAAACTGCAAGTTATTCAAAACTGTGCGGCCCGCACCCTACTTCAAATTCCCCGTAGGCTCTCCGCCAAACCTGGACTAATAACACTGCACTGGCTCCCTGTCAGGGACAGGATTAGTTTCAAGTCCCTCTGTATTGCCCATCAGTCATTCTGGGAAACTGGTCCAGCAATCAATCGTCCTTTAATCACCCCCTACCTCCCCAGCAGACAGCTACGTTCCGCCAACGCGTTTCTTGCTGTCGTGCCCAAGGTTAAACGGACCAGATTGGGAGGCCGTTCTTTCACCCTGAATGTTGCCAGGCTGTGGAACACTTTACCCCTCCACTTAAGGTCCAATCCAGATCTAACTTCCTTCAGGAAACACTTGAAAACTTTTTTGTTCAATAAATAGGTCCCTTTCAACCTCTGTGTCATCCGCCCAACTGTAAGAACACCTTTTTAGTCACAGCGCTTGGACGCCTCCGGGCAGCTATTCACGCTTTACAAAACACATTTTCATTTCATTTCATTTCAGATGAATGCCACATTTAAAATAGTTTAGCTTAGCCACTTGCACAGGCGGTACCTCACTGCTTTTTGGCTACATAAAACACTTCCAGTCCAAGCAGATACACACTTTTAAGCCATCTTGTGTGTAGGTGTGCTCTAAAAAACAAAGATTCATTATGCTTTTGCCCCTTTTTAAGAGAAGCAATACAACATTAGCTGTAAAAAAAAAAAAGCTATAAACGTGTAGCCTTACGTATGTTATGTTAAAACACTTTACCGTTTACGGATTGGGACTGAAAATTCAAAAGCAAAATATTATTCTGTTGTCACATTAGGTTTTTGGAAACATCTAGTGCTTGATTTCAAGATGGCCGCCCCTTTTGTCCAGCAATGGGAGCCATTTGGTAGTCCTTTCTCTATTTACTGATGTTGTAGAATTTTCCAGAAGCAGAAGACATTCAGTTGTTGTACTGACTTGTGAGAGATTCTACAGTTGTTACAGCTCCATTGTACAGTGAGTGCATGTTTCATTTTTATTTATTTGTCCTCAAAGATAGAAATCTTTATTTATTTATTATTTATTATTATTATGTATTTTTTATAGAGCGCGTAGTCACCATGAGGTATCCCAGCGCTAGCAGACCCTATCTCCTAAGTTCGGTGGACAGGGGAGAAACGAAGGGGGAAGGGGGCAGACGATCAGGGTTATGGGCGAGCATGATTCATTGGGGAAAGAGGTGAGTCTTGAGCCGCTTCCTGAAGCGAAGGTATTGTAGTTCAAGTCGCAGGTCGCGGGGGAGTGAGTTCCAGAGACGTGCAGTATGGACTGAAAAACGTCTTCCTCCTGAGCGGGCTTTCTTGAATCTGGGGATAGTGATGAAGTTTTCCGTGTCCGAGCGGAGGGGTCTTGTGGATTTATAGGGTATGATGAATTTCCTGAGAACAAGGGGGCCTTGATTTTGTAGCAGTTTGTGGGCTAGGCACAGGGCCTTGAATTTGACCCGCTCCCTTATCGGAAGCCAGTGGAGGAGTTTTAGGACAGGTTTAGCCGAGGCTCTGGCAGGGGTATTTGTGAGAATCCGAGCCGCAGTGTTCTGGATTCTCTGAAGCTTGTTGAGCGTCGCTTCGGGGGCGCCCAGGTAGATCACATTGCTGTAATCAAGCCTCGAGAGTATTAGGCCTTGAATTAGCAATTTTTGGGAGTTGGAGGGCAAGAGGGGCAGGACTTTCCTCAGCGATTTCAGGAGCCCGAAGCAGGTCCCGGCTACTTTCTTTGCCTGTACAGTTAACGAGAGGTCTGTGTCGAGCCACACACCAAGGCTTTTTACTTCTTCTTTTGAGTCAGGGGGGGGGCCCAGACAGGCTGGCCAGATGTTCGGGGAGAGTGTAAGTCCTTTCGGGCCAAGGAGCAGAACCTCGGTTTTTGTCCCGTTTAATTTTAAGGCTGAGCTGTTCATCCAGCAGTGGACCTGCGTAAGGCAGTTAAATAAATCTGCTGATTGTTGTCTGGGGTGAGATAGTGACACCACTAGTTGTGTGTCGTCAGCATAGCTGACGACGCTCACTCCGAACGGGGTGATGACCTCCTCCAATGTGGACATGTAGATATTAAATAATGTGGGGCTCAGGGAGGAGCCCTGAGGCACACCACATTGGAGGGGAGTTTCGGAGGAGCGGGCGTTCTTCTCCCAGATCTGATAGTTCCGTTGGGCCAGAAAGGATGAGAGCCAGGATAGGGCCAAGCCTTCCACACCAACTCTCTTGAGTCTTTTAATGAGAAGTTGGTGGTTGACGGTATCAAAGGCCGCGCTTAGGTCGAGGAGGATCACTGCCTCTGATCCTCCTCCGTCCAATAGTGCTCTGGCCTCCTCTACCGCTGCCAGGAGGGCGATGTCAGTGCCCTGCCCTGGGCGAAAGCCCGTCTGGGAACTTTTTAGCTTGTTGTTGACCTCCAGGAACTGGGAGAGTTTTTTATTAACCAGTTTTTCAGCAATCTTGCTGATTCCTGGGAGTAGGGAGAGGGGCCTGTAATTAGCTAAATTTTCAGGGTCGAGGGAAGGTTTCTTTAATAGAGCTTTCACGACTGCCGTCTTCCAGCTCGGGGGTACGACTCCCTGTTGGAATGAGGCGTTGATCAGATGAGTCAGGGGGGGAATAATCGTGGGAGCTACCTCCTTGAGGATACAAAGTGGGGCGGGGTCCCTGGGGGATCAGCTTTTTATGGATTTTAACGTGTTTCCTACTTCTTCGATCGTTACTTGACCCCAAGAGGAGAGACAACTGGGTGTTAGGGAGTGCGGGAGATCGTTTTCCTCGCACGGATTCGCGGTGGGAATTGAATCAAAAATGTTTTGAATTTTTTCATGAAAGAAATTGGCCAGTTGTTGGCATTTTTCCTGATCGGCTTTGGGGTCTGTGGTGTGTCTCGGTCCAGGTTCTGGGGTTTTCAGAAGTTCTTTTAGGATGGCGTAGGATTCCTTACTTGAGCATACCGCTTTCTCTATTCTTTCCTGGAAGAAAGCACTTTTAGTTTTTCGAATCGTAGTTTTATACATTGAGAGAGAAATAGAATAAGCATCTTTGTTTGTTTCCGATTTGTTTTTTCTCCAAGAGCGTTCCGTTCTCTTGCACTCTTGGCGCAGAGCTTTAAGCTCTGGAGTGTACCATGAAGCGGACGATACTCTTTTGGGATGTTTAAAGGAGGCAGTTTTGGGGAGGAGTGTATCAAGAGAGGAGGTGATCCACTCATTGAACTGCTTATCGGCTGTGGCAGGATCGGTGGATAGCTCAGGGATGGAGTCTGCAAGGGCAGTGGCCCATTCCCCGGGTATGACTTTCTTCCACCGTCTATCGGTGACCTGAATTTTAGTAGTTTGAGGGATCATGGTGGGTGTTTCCCAGGAGATAGGGACCAGAGAATGGTCCGTCCATGGAAGGGTCAAGGGTGGCCTGGTGGTGATGGTTGCCACATTAGTAAGGATGGGATCCAGTAGGTGTCCCTTCTCATGGGTAGGCTCATTATTGACCAGTCGGATATTGAGTGACAATAGGTCTTGGAGGAGGTCGGAGGCTATCCGGTCAGTAGGGTCCATGAAATGAAGGTTCAGGTCGCCTAGAATAAGAAAGTTGGAGGCAGAAGATGCTAATTGTGAAGCAGATTCAGTAACGGCATTGAGGAAGTTCCCAGGGGCACCTGGGGGGCGGTAGATCAATAGCCCTGACAGGGAGTGAGCTGGGGAGATTTGGATGGAGAATTGACAGCTTTCGCAATCCTCGATATGGGCGTTGGAAGTTCTACAGGTGAATTGTTCCCTGAAGATTATGGCCACCCCCCCTCCCCTCCCTTTGGGTCTGTGTAAGGCTTGACAGAGGTACCCTGGGGGAAGGGCCGTGACGATGTCCGAGTCGGAATTGTCTGATAGCCACGTTTCCGTTAAAAACAGCAGATCGAAATCATGATCTTGGATTAACAGGTATGTTTCGAGCGCATGTTTGGGAAGGGAGCGGCAGTTGAGAAGTCCCATCTTCAGTCCGGGTTTTGCTGAGCCCAAGGGAGTCGGATTGCAGCGCATACAATTAGAGAAGGGTTTACCTTCAGTGTGCGTATGGTAGCAGGCCAGGATTTTCTTAGGTTGAAGTGCGCGGAGCATGTCTCCAGTATACACCACGCGGTCATGAGGGACATCCGACAGAGTCTCTGGGCCTGGGTCCGTCTGGGCCCGGACGGGCCCAGACGGGCTTGCCTTTGGCGCGCCTTCGGCGCGCTGACGGCGCGCCCGCTGCGCCCGTCCGCTGCGCTGCCTGAACTGACACATAATTTATGGAAGGAGAATGAGCGTTGGAGGGGTGGGCGTGGCCACGAGAGGTGGGCGTGTCCGTGGCTCCTCGCGGCCGGTGATGGCGGCGTGCGAGTGGAATCCTGTCCTGACAGTGTTGAAATCGACTGTCTAGGGGGATATGAGGTCAGTGCTGGGGGGGGAGTGCGCAACGCGATTAAAATACAAAGTTATCACAGTTTTTAAAATCAATGTCACAGATTTAGCAAGGTTTCACTCCCGGCTTTCCGCCTCAGGAGACTCAGGTCAAATGCGGCTCTATCATTCAGGGCGCGCTTTTATCTGCTTGGTGAGGGGTGGGCGTGGCCACGAGAGGTGGGCGTGTCCGTGGCTCCTCGCGGCCGGTGATGGCGGCGTGCGAGTGGAATCCTGTCCTGACAGTGTTGAAATCGACTGTCTAGGGGGATATGAGGTCAGTGCTGGGGGGGGGGAGTGCGCAACGTGATTAAAATACAAAGTTATCACAGTTTTTAAAATCAATGTCACAGATTTAGCAAGGTTCCACTCCCGGCTTTCCGCCTCAGGAGACTCAGGTCAAAAAACACCTAGAACACCTAGCTGAGTTTTTGATGCAGAGTGCAGGATAGTGAATTTTGCTGTGGGTTCAGATTTGAGTGCAGGTTTCAGAAGTGAATCTAGCATGTGCTTTAAGTTTTGAGGAAACAGTTGTATTGATTTGTATTGCAAGTGCAGGAATGTAGAGACTGCAGCACTGCTGTTGAGGCACAACCTGGATTTAAGCTCCATTGTACAGTGAGTGCATGTTTCATTTTTTATTTATTTGTCCTCAAAGATAGAAATCTTTATATATATGTTTGAAGAATACCTAGCTTTTGATACAGAGTGCAGGATTGTGAATTTTGCTGTGGGTACAGATTTGAGTGCAGGTTTCAGTAGTTATTCTAGCCTGTGCTTTAAGTTTTGAGGAAGCAGTTGTGTTGATTTGTATTGCAAGTGCTGGAATTTAGAGACTGCAGCACAGCTGTTGAGGCACACTCATAGCATGATTTCAAGGTGCAAGTTGATGGTTGCAGTTTATGGTTGCAGGGACCATGTTGCAGAACTCGAGTGTAATTCATTTTAAAAGTAGTCAAATATTTTGGAAGTTACAATTCAGCCATGGGTGCAGATGTCTCAAACTAAAGTGACATGCAGTATTTCTTCTCAAAGTGACTACAAAGCAGTGATATTTTGATTCAAACATATGATAGGTAAATTGTATTGCAATCTCTGGTTGCATCTTTTGTGCAGGTTACTTTACAAAAGTCCTCCATATTATGCCATGCAAACCCGACAAGCCTCAACCTTTTTAAAATAAGTTAATAATAATGAAATAATTTAGGAATCATTCCAGATTCTCTGGGCTGCCAAGTTCTTGACCTGCTTTTACAAAACATATTTTTGCCGCTAGTGGGCTTATCTTTTTATTCATGTGAAAATACACTTGTAAACTAAAACTCAAAGCGCATAAGTAAATGTCTACCATAAAATAGATCAGTCATAATTTGTCAGAAGTGTGTTTTATTTAAATTGTGTATTTCTTTCCTGTTCCTCTTTCATGCTAGAAATCTGGGAGCACTCTTACCTCAGCATTGATCACCGTCGCTTGGATGGTGCTCTTCTGTGCGTTTGTCAGAGCTCTGTCGCTAGGACTTGGCTGTGTTTCTCAGCCAATCACAGCAGATGGAACATTCTGTGTTGATGCTCATTAGGTAGTACTGTTTAGCTGTCACTGACATAACCCATTCCTTAGCCCACAGTCAAATGATATATAGAACCTAAACCTCCCTTTACAGAAAGATAATTTGGATGTCATTATTTAAACTTTGCGGTAAAACTATAATGAAAGGAATAATCAAGACCATTAAAGTACAAAGTGCCTAAAATGAGTAATTTGTCAACCTCTGGTATGTTTTTCATCAGGGCACTGAAATTCTGTGGCAGGGAGGGGCCAAATTATCTGGCATGGTTGGCTAAATTATGTGGCAAGAAGATACAAATTATGTGGCATAGTATGGCACATTGTAAGGCAATTTTATTTTGACTTTTGTAATTTTTAATACATTTTAAAAGTGTCTTACCGACGTTTTCATCTCAGAACTACCAATTTAATACTTAGAATCAGCAGTTAGCAACTGAATGGTGACCAGTCTTTGCAACTTGCATTTCAATGTGCAGAAGCACGCGTTTCCACACTATTATTTTTTGTTAAAATCTGCAAACATGCACCAGATAATGGATTATGTACAAATGCTTTGAATCCATAACTATGCAGAAGATGCTGGAGCTTCTGACTCACATAATTCAAATGGCCTTGGTTTGAATAGGGCTGTACACTTTTCATCTCACAAATGAGATTACATGTGTGTGCATTAATTATAGATATTAGTATCCGATTCCTACCACATCCTTCAGTATTTCACATCTTATTCTGCAGCAATAGAGGTTGAGGTTACCACTATAACATTAATCATAAGGTTATTTATGTAAACCTTTATTGAAAGGCATAACTTGAGGGCAAAATCTCGTTTAAGAACAGATTGCCCTAGTGTAGTAAAATAACCCTGTATAAGGGCCAGAGAGCCCTAATCTGCAGGCAGATTTTGATGTAAAGACCAAGGGCACAAAGTCAGATTCTAATATAAAGTCAGAGATCTCTAACATCTACTAGCTGATCCTAATATGAAGGACAGAAAACCCCAATCTGTAGAGAATATTGGGGTTTCCTGGAAACACCTAACCTTAGGTCAGACACTCATGCCAGATGCATAGAGTCATCACCTAGGAGTAGAGTGTATATAACATAAATGGTAGTGAGAGCTATAACCTGAGAAAGAACCTGAAATAATAGGGAGAGGACCAGAACCAAGGACTACAGGTGCTACAGGGAGATCAGAATAGATCACGATACGTGAGTCAGATAACTCTAACCTGGAAGCTGATCTTAATATATAGGCCACCAAACTTGAAGGCGGAACCTAGAATAATGGAAAGAAACCTCTAACACACAGTGAGATCCTGATGTGACATGAATAGGGGCTTAATCTGGGATGAGATCTCTTAACAGGGAACCTATACGGGCAGATCTTAATATGAAAGGCAGAGTTTACCTTTTTGTAGGGTAGAGAAAGTAGGTGCTGGTTTCTGATGCAAGGGGCAGGAAACCATAGAAAGAGATAGTGCTTGATATAAGATGCAGAAGTATTTTACCATTGAATATATCCTTTACTGTGTGCAGAGAGTTCTAAGCTTGGGAAAGACACTTTTGTAAGAATTAGAGGTCCTTCCCTGAGGATAATGTGCACCCTTATCAACCTTTTCCTAATGGAGAGAGGGGCTGGCCTATGAGGCAGATATGATGACCAAGGAGAGAGTTAAGAAGTACAAAATAAAAATGTGGATACTTCCAAGTGTAGATTCCTCCCTTTTGAAAGCACCAGACTGCATCCAGAAATGTTTTCAGCAGTGCACCTGCAGGCTGCTATGTGGAACCGTGTGGCTCTGTGCTGGCTCTGCCCTTCCCCGGAAGTAAGGGAGTAGTGCCTCATATAAGCACTATATACAAGCTCACCCCTTGTTCAATACACCAACCCATGCCCACGTCATTCACCCACTCATTTGCTTTTCACTATAAGCTCACTGTTCACTTGTCTGCTCTCATTTCTTATTCCTTGCTTGTCTACTCATGTATTGACATACTCGCAAGTTTCTCTGCTTACTAACATAAACTCCATCTCTTAAGCTTCAATAAATACTCACTCGTTTCATTTCTCCTTACTCACTCCTTTAACATGCACACATTGCACCAGAGTTGTCAATTAGCTCCACATCGCCATTCTTTTCTGGCTAGTCCTGCCTTTTTACCTACCAGGAGTTTGGATTCTACTACCCTTGCTGTTGCTTTCCCAAATTATGATATATATAGGACCAGAACTATAAATCAAAATGGTATTGTATAGAACAACTCAAGTGTCGTTAGGTAACTGATAACATTGCGCTTATTGGTAATTCTGTCCCTCACATATCCATTAGCTCACTCCACAGTGACAATCTATACTTATCCTTACTTAATACTCAAAGCCACATGAATCAGTCCTTAGTCACTCAAAAGTCACAGATAATGTATTTGCTCTTCACACATACAGCACACACCTCTGTCTCACTTATTTCTTCCATATAATATCATCTTTTGCTAACTTCTTACTCATTCACAGCTATTCCCACTCATACTTGTAGGAAAGTAGGATCTGGGTTTATGCTTACCCCCACTTTTCGCTTGGTGTTATGCTGTTTCTGCCAAGTTTGACTGGGATCTGCTAATGAAGACCCCAGTCTCTGTGATTTTTTCCCCTGAATTGGATATGGTGAGGACTTGGGTACATCCCAGATTGGCTACTGGTGTACACTTGTAAGTCCCAAATATATGGCACTGAGGTACCCCAGGCATAGGCACACTAGGGGCCTCCCATGGGCTGAATCATGTATTATGCCACTCATGAGAGAACACTCAAAGTGTGACTGTAGACCTGCCATTGCAGCCTGTGTTTCTCTATATCTGAGGTCACTGCACTTGAAACCTATAAGTCACCCCCTTAGGCATGCCTTTCAATCCCGAAGGCAGGGTGCTTGGTTCTAAGTGTGAGGGTACCCCTGCATGTGCAGGACACCCCTACAACCTTTTGAGTCCATTCACCGAGTTGTAAGTACATCAGCCATTATTATATATAGAGTGGCCATGCGTCATTACACAATGACCATCTCCAAATTATCCAGAAGAAACCATGCTGTGTTTGGTATCAAACATGTTGGAATCATACCCCCACACTGTTTGTGTGAGAGATATGACTCCATGTACTGTGAATCTCCTCCGGGAGGCCCTCAGTGCTCCCTGTACCAGTCTTTCAGAACCGGACAGCATGCTAGGGCTGCTGCCAGCCAGAGACATGTTTCTGCCCTCATGCTGCTGAGCCAAGCTCGAGCAGGGGAAGGCAGAACAATAGATATCTTGTCACAGGGGGGTGTGACCTCCTCCCAGACAGGGCTTAGTATATTGGGACAGGGTAGGGGCGCTTGCCAGTGCCACTAAGACTACTTGAAGGGCACACTTGGTGCCCTCTTTGCATAGTCCACTTCAAACCAGTTCAGGGAGCCGTTGGCTGCCACTCTGGTGCAAAACTGGACAAAGGATATGGGAGTATCCTCCCCATTGTGCAGCCCCTCCTATGGGAGGGACCCCTGAATCGTCCCAACCCTTTCCTTAGGGTACGTAAGGGCTTACCTATGGGTCGGCCCCTAGATTCATTGTGGGACAAGATTCAGATCAGACACCACTTCATCTTTAACCGTCTGGGCACTCTGTACTTCGATGGACGTTTGCTCTGGACATCGAGACTACAGCTGGGAAGACTTCTGCTGCTGCTGGTCTCGTTGTCCTGCTCATCCACTGTAACGTCTGTGCCTGTGCTCCATACAGGAACCTTCCAAGGCCTGTGGACATCCAATACACCGGAAGGATTATCCCTTGAAGTGAAAGAGTCACTTCCCTGCATCTGCAAGCACCACAACTAATCTAACCGGTCTGCTGCTCCTGGGCTCCCAAGGACTCCAGAAGGCTCAGCAACACAGGTGGTGGTTCTACAACTCCCTTGAGGCCTGCCCTGTCTTCTCCACGAGTTTGAGGCCAGTATCCCTCGTCGGAACTGCAGGAACCAAACCCCTGTGCACCGGGTTGACTTGTCGTTGCAAAGGCTTGTTAGCTCTCTTCCTCAGAGATCTTCAGGCTCCAAGTAGTCATCAACCACAAGCATCGGCTGTGACTAAGATCTTTGTCCTCACCGCATCTCTTGCACCGTGGGCCTGCATCTTTGGTGAGCTGCTTGAGGTCCTCTTACGACTCCAGTGCCTCCCAGCCTGCGGGTCCTCTTGAGGGTCTTCTTTCATTCCAGTGGGCTCCCCTGTTTGCCTGGGCCTACTCTGACTTTTCTTCTTGTGGCAAGTCACTTGGACCTTGCTGGTCCCCACACTGTACCTTTTTTTCATAGTATTAAATTAAAAAAATATATTTTTCAGTAATTTTACTAACTCCAGGGAGCAACAAGATAGGGCAATAGTTTCCCAGGTCTGAAGGGTCAAGGCTTGATTTTTTAACAGAGCCTGTAAGCAGTAAGCAGCATTACACATTATCCCCTCCTACCCCGTGGATCTGTGAGGATTTCCACTTCTGAGCTAGGGGCCCTGCTTCAGACGTCCTCCTTCAAGCTTCACAATCGGGTTGAGGTGGCTCTTGTCCACCTTGTGATACAGCTACACTCATGCTTGTGATTCCTTGGCTTGATCTGACCCATGAACATCGTGCTCACGCTTACAATGGGCTTGTCTAAAATCACAGTGACTCAGAAGACAGAGTTAGAGAGGCACTTTGTATAACCATACAGAGCCAGATACCCAAATACAACTTTAGAACTCAGTTTACCGCTGACTACATGTAACATAGGCACAACTGGTTGGCCTCTACAAGCTGGCATCAGTCTAGTTGTCCTTCAATCATAGTTGCTGCAGGAGTAGATCTAAAGGCAGTGCATTGAAGCCAATATCGTGACCTAGCAAAGCATCCCGTTACAGGTCATACAAGAGGGTCTAACTAGGCCCCTGTTATGCACTGTTCAGTAATGATTATCAATACATAGACAAATATTGATTATTGTCTCTATCACACAGATAAGCTCTACTTTTTGGTAAATGAACTCCAAGTGTCACTGTGGATTCCCACCTTGTGCAAGACAGCTCATTGCTATTCAGCATAAGCTTCAGGCACAAGCAGGCACACCATTAACACCAACTTAACCACTCATAATGAGAAATGTAAAATACCAGTTGACTTGTGTGCGAGTGTACCTTGCACGTTTACAACCCCAAAAGGATTTTCCCTGGATATTGTAATAAGTAGTTTGGTTAAGGGAATGTTGTTGCTGCAGGTCAGTGTAGATGCAAGACAGGCTAAGGCAATTTCCTTACAGCAGCTTTCCAAAACAAAGTTGTCAGTGATACACTATTGTTGCTAAATAATATGTTGTTTACCAGATCCATAATCCTATTTACAGTTGTGGCCATTGGTGTCTGTGCTCGTGCTAATTTTGAGTTGTGAATGCCACTGTCACATGTGTTCCCCTTCTTAGAAGTGTTTTCCTTGAGTAACGGTGGTAGATAAAAGCAAAGTTGGTGTCTTAACCCCTAAAAGTCTGGTCTCTTCACTGGTCCCTGGCATTAAGACTTACAGAAACTGTTCATTTTGTTGTCATTCTTGTTTCAGGTTTAGACTGGACATCTCCATGGAAATCTCTTCACTTTGTTTCAATTTTGAATGTTTTCTGTTGTACCATTTAGTCATTGTCTGGCAATGCACACATTTTATTGTTTTGTTCATGCCCTTTCTTTGTCTCAGTTGTAGTCATCTACCCGTTAAGGTCTGCACTGCACATAGTGGTGCAATGTTCTTCATATGCAGCACATTTAAAAGTGTTGTGTCAGGTACTGATTCTATTCCATGGCCTTTTTTGCTCAGTTTGGTGTCTGGATATATTTCTCTTAATTGCCAAGTTTCATATTGCTTCATACTGACTCAGTTGTTGTCCATTTGCTTACATATTTATCAATTCTCTCATCCTCTCCTTTTGATAATCTCACCTATTAACTGCCCATCCTTCTATTAAGCCTCTTTTTGTTCCCTTTTCTATTCATTCCTAAATGGTTTACTATTCACACCCCCTTGTTGCATTCATTTGCCTTGCCCATTTATTTCCTATACTGGTTCTCTGTGAGAGAAAGAGAGTGGCCTCAGTGAGATTTCCCTCAGCACGGCGGCCATCTTGGACTGCCTCTGACTGCATTAAGTCTCAGTTCACACAAAATGGAGGTTGGTCTTCAGTGCACCCATATACAAATTTACAAACAGCTGTGAGCTTCAATTCTTTAATTTTAGCTAAAGAATCGTAAACAAAGGTTAGTGTTTTCAGTGAAAACACACTTTCATCTTTCACAAATGATAGCACAGCTGATTCACATTTCCCTCACTAAACATTTGCTTTTTTAACAATGTTTTTGTTGCCATCAAATACATAACATGATTTTCATAAAAACATTAATTTTCATTCATATTCTTTTAGGTATTGCTGTGGCATCACACCTTTTATCCTCAGCATAGGAGGCAGTTATTGTCGTTCTCACACAGGCGAAAACCAAAATGTATAGTTGTAAACATGCTTTTCATTTACACATCCAGTCAGAAAAAATGTGTTCCTTTGGTTATATTAGATACAAATTATTGGACTGTGGTTTTCTCACTGTTCTGCACTGTTGCATTGATCACCTGGCCAGATTTGTTGTTCTTGGCCTTTCCTATTTAATAAATGACTTCATACAAGATACAGCTTTTGTTTGCCTTCCCTGTATTGAGACAATGGGAGTCCACTTTTGGCTTTATTGTGGTTCAGGGGAGTAGGGTAAAAGGATTTTGTGACGAGAGGTGCCATCCTATAAATGCGAACACTTAAACTCTCTTCAATGAGCATACATGCCAACATACCTGGTTCAAGCTTGAGACTACCAATGTTTAAGCCTAAATGGCTTTATCTGTTTCCGACCTGAAATTGCTCCTTCTTTAATGTATATCAATTGGCAAAATACATTCCCCCTAGTTTGTTTCAAAAATATCTACTTTTAAAATGTTGACATGTCTGAATGAGGCTGAACCGAATATATGATGTTACAACGCAAACAGTTACAACGCATGCCTTTACAACGTGGCTTTTACATCGCAGCATCCATTACAACACATGATTTTACAACGCATGCCATCACAACGCATTTTTAGAAACTACATTTGCAATGCATTCCATTACAACGCATACCATTACAATGCACAATACTTTTAGGGCAAGAGTAGTGTAAGTGTTAGATAGCGTAGGGGTAAAAATTATTATTCCCACTCCAGTGAGTGCAACAGTAGGGTAAGTGGTGGATAGTGTAGGGGTAAAAATGTATATTCCCACTCCAGTGAGTGCAACAGTAGGGTAAGTTGGATAGTGTTGGATAGTGTAGGGTTTTAAAATACTATCCCCATGTACCCCAGAACCCATACCCACCCTAAAACAAAAAAATCCCCATTACTTACCTTATAATGCGTTGTAATGGCATGCGTTGTAATGATATTCATTGTAATGGCATGCGTTGTAGTGACATGCATTGTAATTGCATGCGTTGTAATGGTATGTGATGTAAGGGCAGCTGCGTTGTAATGACTGCGTTGTGAAGGTAGTGCGTTGTAATGACTGCTATGTAGCGGTTGTTTCCCGGCTGAACTAGTTGAAGACTGTAGAATTCTGACCTGAAATTGCTTCTTCTTTAATGTATTTCAATTGACAAAATACATTCCCCCTAATTTGCTTTCACAATATCTACTTTTAAAATGTTGACATGACTGAATGAGGCTGAACTGAATATATGATGTTACAACGCAAACAATTACAACGCATGCCTTTACAACGCGGTTTTTACATCGCAGCATCCATTACAATGCATGATTTTACAAAACATGCCATCACAACGCATTTTTAGAAACTACATTTACAATGGATTCCATTACAACGCATACCTTTACAACGCATGCCATTACAACACGCAATACTTTTAGGGCAAGAGTAGCGTAAGTGTTGGATAGCGTAGGGGTAAAAATTGCTATTCCCACTCCAGTGAGTGCAACAGTAGGGTAAGTGTTGGATAGTGTAGGGGTACACATTTCTATTCCCACTCTAGTGAGTGCAACAGTAGGGTAAGTGTTGGAATAGTGTAGGTGTAAAAATGTCTATTCCCACTCCAGTGAGTGCAACAGTAGGGTAAGTGTTGGATAGTGTAGGGCTAAAAATTTATATTCCCACTCCAGTAAGTGCAACTGTAGGGTAAGTTGGATAGTGTAGGATAGTGTAGGGATAAAAATACTATCCCCATGTACCCCAGAACCCATACCCACCCTAAAACAAAAAACTCCCCATTACTTACCTTATTATGCGTTGTAATGGCATGCGTTGTAATGATATTCATTGTAATGGCATGCGTTGTAGTGACATGCGTTGTAATGGCATGCGTTGTAATGGTATGTGATGTTACGGCAGCTGCGTTGTAATGACTGCTATGTAAAGGTTGTTTCCCGGCTGAACTAGTTGAAGACTGTAGAATTCTGACCTGAAATTGCTTCTTCTTTAATGTATTTCAATTGGCAAAATACATTCCCCCTAATTTGCTTTCAAAATATCTACTTTTAAAATGTTGACATGTCTGAATGAGGCTGAACTGAATATATGATGTTACAACGCAAACAATTACAACGCATGCCTTTACAACGTGGTTTTTACATCGCAGCATCCATTACAATGCATGATTTTACAACACATGCCATCACAACGCATTTTTAGAAACTACATTTACAATGCATTCCATTACAACGCATACCATTACAACGCATGCCATTACAACGCGCAATACTTTTAGGGCAAGAGTAGTGTAAGTGTTGGATAGCGTAGGGGTAAAAATTACTATTCCCACTCCAGTGAGTGCAACAGTAGGGTAAGTGTTGGATAGTGTAGGGGTACACATTTCTATTTCCACTCTAGTGAGTGCAACAGTAGGGTAAGTGTTGGATAGTGTAGGGGTACACATTTCTATTCCCACTCTACTGAGTGCAACAGTGGGGTAAGTGTTGGATAGTGTAGGGATAAAAATACTATCCCCATGTACCCCAGAACCCATACCCACCCTAAAACAAAAAAATCCCCATTACTTACCTTATAATGCGTTGTAATGACATGCGTTGTAATGATATTCATTGTAATGGCATGCGTTGTAGTGACATGCGTTGTAATGGCATGCGTTGTAATGGTATGTGATGTAAGGGCAGCTGCGTTGTAATGACTGCGTTGTGTAGGTAGTGCAATGTAATGACTGCTATGTAAAGGTTGTTTCCCGGCTGAACTAGTTGAAGACTGTAGAAGTATTTTGCTTGTTAGGAGGGCCCAGTTATTGCCAAAAAGTAATATGCAGTTTATCCAGCAGTCTGGCTGAAAGAGGGCACACACTTTGAGTGGTATCTCTATCAGCTGAGTTGAACTTTTGACCTCTTCTGCCACCAGGACAGAGGCTGGCATGAACATTCTGAAAGAAGAATGCCCTGTGTCAGTATTCTGTGCCAACATTCTAAAGCTTCCCTGCCCAGCCCCCGCTTCAAGCACCCTTCTCAAAGAGGAACATGAAAAGTGACAGAAGCTTTAGATACAGAGATCGGTTCTGGCTCATGTCACTCTTGCTTTGGCCAAATGATTGAACCTTACAACAACCTTACCCAACACTCTCCAGGTTATCCCTGTCCCTCACTTCACTCACGTCATATTTATTACATACACCCGGTATTGTTCCCTTTTCTATTCATTCCTAAATGATTTACTATCCACACCCCTTGTTGCATTCATTTGCCTTGCACATTTATTTCCTATGCTGGTTCTCTGTGAGAGAAAGAGAGTGGCCTCAGTAATATTTCCCTCAACACGGCGGCCATCTTGGACTGCCTCTGACTGCATTAAGTCTCAGTTCACACAAAATGGAGGTTGTTCTTCAGTGCACCCATTTCCAAATTTACAAACAGTTGTGAGCTTCAATTCTTTAATTTTAGGCTAAAGAATCGTAAACAAAGAATAGTGTTTTCAGTGAAAACACACTTTTATCTTTCACAAATGATAGCACAGCTGATTCACATTTCCCTCACTAAACATTTGCTTTTTTAACAATATGTTTGTTGCCATCAAATACATAACATGCTTTTCATAAAAACATTAATTTTCATTCATGTTCTTTTAGGTATTGCTGTGGCATCACACCTTTTATCCTCAGCATAGCAGACAGTTTTTGTGGTTCTCACACAGGCAAAAAACGAAAATGTATGGTTGTAAACATGCTTTTCATTTACAAATCCAGTCAGAAAAAACGTGTTCCTTTGGTTATATTAGATACAAATTATTGGACTGTGGTTTTCTCACTGTTCTGCAATGTTGCATTGATCACCTAGCCAGATTTATTTTACTTGGCCTTTCCTATTTAATAAATGACTTCATACAAGATACAGCTTTTGTTTGCCTACTCTGTATTGAGACAATGGGAGTCCACTTTTGGCTTTATTGTGGTTCAGGGGAGTAGGGTAAAAGGCTTTTGTGATGATAGGTGCCGTCCTATAAATGCGAACACTTAAACTCTCTTCAATGAGCCTACATGCCAACATACCTGGTTCAAGCTTGAGACTACTAATGTTTAAGCCAAAATGGCTTTATCTGTTTCCGACCTGACATTGCTTCTTCTTTAATTTTTATCAATTGGCAAAATGCATTCCCCCTAATTTGTTTCCAAAATATCTACTTTTAAAATGTTGACATGTCTGAATGAGGCTGAACCAAATATCTGATGTTACAACGCAAACAGTTACAACGCATGCCTTTAGAACGTGCCTTTTACATCGCAGCATCCATTACAACGCATGATTTTACAACGCATGCCCTGACAACGCATTTTTAGAAACTAAATTTACAACGCATACCATTACAATGCATGCCATTACAACGCACAATACTTTTAGGGCAAGAGTAGGGTAAGTGTTAGATAGAGTAGGGGTAAAAATTACTATTCCCACTCCAGTGAGTGCAACAGTAGGGTAGGTTTTGGGTAGTGTAGGGGTATACATTTCTATTCCCACTCCAGTGAGTGCAACAGGAGGGTAAGTATTGGATAGTGTAGGGATAAGAATACTATCTCCATGAACCCCAAAACCCATACCCACCCTAAAACTAAAAAATCCCCACGACTTACCTTATAATGCGTTGTAATGGCATGCGTTGTAATGATATTCATTGTAATGGCATGCGTTGTAGTGACATACGTTGTAATGGCATGTGTTATAATGGTATGTGTTGTAAGCGCAGCTGCGTTGTAATGACTACGTTGTGAAGGTAGTGCGTTGTAATGACTGCTATGTAAAGGTTGTTTCCCGGCTGAACTAGTTGAAGACTGTAGAATTCTGACCTGAAATTGCTTCTTCTTTAATGTATTTCAATTGGCAAAATACATTCCCCCTAATTTGCTTTCACAATATCTACTTTTAAAATGTTGACATGACTGAATCAGGCTGAACTGAATATATGATGTTACAACGCAAACAATTACAACGCATGCCTTTACAACAAGGTTTTTTACATCGCAGCATCCATTACAATGCATGATTTTACAAAACATGCCATCACAACGCATTTTTAGAAACTACATTTACATAGGATTCCATTACAACGCATACCTTTACAACGCATACCATTACAACACGCAATACTTTTAGGACAAGAGTAGCGTAAGTGTTGGATAGCGTAGGGGTAAAAATTGCTATTCCCACTCCAGTGAGTGCAACAGTAGGGTAAGTGTTGGATAGTGTAGGTGTAAAAATGTCTATTCCCACTCCAGTGAGGGCAACAGTAGGGTAAGTGTTAGATAGTGTAGGGCTAAACATTTATATTCCCACTCCAGTAAGTGCAACTGTAGGGTAAGTTGGATAGTGTAGGATAGTGTAGGGATAAAAATACTATCCCCATGTACCCCAGAACCCATACCCACCCTAAAACAAAAAAATCCCCATTACTTACCTTATAATGCGTTGTAATGGCATGCGTTGTAATGATATTCATTATAATGGCATGCGTTGTAGTGACATGCGTTGTAATGGCATGCGTTGTAATGGTATGTGATGTAAGGGCAGCTGCGTTGTAATGACTGCGCTGTGAAGGTAGTGCATTGTAATGACTGCTATGTAAAGGTTGTTTCCCGGCTGAACTAGTTGAAGACTGTAGAATTCTGACCTGAAATTGCTTCTTCTTTAATATATTTCAATTGGCAAAATACATTCCCCCTAATTTGCTTTCAAAATATCTACTTTTAAAATGTTGACATGTCTGAATGAGGCTGAACTGAATATATGATGTTACAACGCAAACAATTACAACGCATGCCTTTACAACGTGGTTTTTACATCGCAGCATCCATTACAATGCATGATTTTACAACACATGCCATCACAACGCATTTTTAGAAACTACATTTACAATGCATTCCATTACAACGCATACCATTACAACGCATGCCATTACAACGCGCAATACTTTTAGGGCAAGAGTAGTGTAAGTGTTGGATAGCGTAGGGGTAAAAATTACTATTCCCACTCCAGTGAGTGCAACAGTAGGGTAAGTGTTGGATAGTGTAGGGGTACACATTTCTATTCCCACTCTAGTGAGTGCAACAGTAGGGTAAGTGTTGGATAGTGTAGGGGTACACATTTCTATTCCCACTCTAGTGAGTGCAACAATGGGGTAAGTGTTGGATAGTGTAGGGATAAAAATACTATCCCCATGTACCCCAGAACCCATACCCACCCTAAAACAAAAAAATCCCCATTACTTAACTTATAATGCGTAGTAATGGCATGCGTTGTAATGATATTCATTGTAATGGCATGCGTTGTAGTGACATGCGTTGTAATGGCATGCGTTGTAATGGTATTTGATGTAAGGGCAGCTGCGTTGTAATGACTGCGTTGTGTAGGTAGTGCAATGTAATGACTGCTATGTAAAGGTTGTTTCCCGGCTGAACTAGTTGAAGACTGTAGAAGTATTTTGCTTGTTAGGAGGGCCCAGTTATTGCCAAAAAGTAATATTCAGTTTATCCAGCAGTCTGGCTGAAAGAGGGCACACACTTTGAGTAGTATCTCTATCAGCTGAGTTGAACTTTTGACCTCTTCTGCCACAGGGCAGAGGCTGGCATGGACATTCTGAGAGAAGAATGCCCTGTGTCAGTATTATGTGCCAACATTCTAAAGCTTCCCTGCCCAGCCCCCGCTTCAAGCACCCTTCTCAGAGAGGAACATGAAAAGTGACAGAAGCTTTAGATACAGAGATCGGTTCTGGCTCATGTCACTCTTGCTTTGGCCAAATGATTGAACCTTACAACAACCTTACCTAACACTCTCCAGTTTATCCCTGTCCCTCACTTCATTCACTTCATATTCATTACATACACCCGGTATTGTTCCCTTTTCTATTCATTCCTAAATGATTTACTATCCACATCCCTTGTTACATTCATTTGCCTTGCACATTTATTTCCTATGCTGGTTCTCTGTGAGAGAAATAGAGTGGCCTCAGTGAGATTTCCCTCAGCACGGCAGCCATCTTGGACTGCCTCTGACTGCATTAAGTCTCAGTTCACACAAAATGGAGTTGTTCTTCAGTGCACCCATATCTAAATTTACAAACAGTTGTGAGATTCAATTCATTAACACCTTAGGAGCTTCGTAAACAAACCTCCCCAGTGCTGCGCTGTCCATTATCCAGTGCTGAACTGGACGTCCAGCGGTCGCACGCAGCACTGGGGAGGTAGTGCCCGTGACGACCGTTGGCCGACGGCAGCACTTAAGGTGTTAATTTTAGGCTAAAGAATAGTAAACAAAGAATAGTGTTTTCAGTGAAAACACACTTTTATCTTTCACAAAAGATAGCACAGCTGATTCACATTTCCCTCACTAAACATTTGCTTTTTTAACAATATGTTTGTTGCCATCAAATACATAACACGATTTTCATAAAAACATTAATTTTCATTCATATTCTTTTAGGTATTGCTGTGGCATCACACCTTTTATCCTCAGCATAGCAGGCAGTTTTTGTGGTTCTCACACAGGCAAAAAACTAAATGTATAGTTGTAAACATTCTTTTCGTTTACAAATCCAGTCAGAAAAAATGTGTTCCTTTGGTTATATTAGATACGCTTTATTGGACTGTGGTTTTCTCACTGTACTGCACTGTTTCATTGATCATCTGGCCAGCTTTGTTTTAATTGGCCTTTCCTATTTAATAAATGACTTCATACAACATACAGTTATTGTTTGTCTACCCTGTATTGAGACAATGGGAGTCCACTTTTGGCTTTATTATGATTCAGGGGAGTAGGGTAAAAGGCTTTTGTGACAATAGGTGCCCACCTATAAATGTGTACACTGAAACTCTCTTCAATGAGCATACATGCCAACATACCGGATTCAAGCTTGAGACTACCAATGTTTAATCCAAAATGGCTTTTTCTGATTCTGACCTGAAATTGCTTCTTCTTTAATGTATTTCAATTGGCAAAATACATTCCCCCTAATTCGTTTTCAAAATATCTACTTTTAAAATGTTGACATGTCTGAATGAGGCTGAACTGAATATATGATGTTACAACGCAAACAATTACAACGCATGCCTTTACAACGCAGTTTTTACATCGCAGCATCATTAAAATGCATGATTTTACAACGCATGCCATCACAACGCATTTTTAGAAAATACATTTACAATGCATTCCATTACAACGCATAGCTTTACAACGCATGCCATTACAACACGCAATACTTTTAGGGCAAGAGTAGTGTAAGTGTTGGATAGTGTAGGGGTAAAAATTGCTATTCCCACTCCAGTGAGTGCAACAGTAGGGTAAGTGTTGGATAGTGTAGGTGTAAAAATTTCTATTCCCACTCCAGTGAGTGCAACAATAGGGTAAGTTGGATAGTGTTGGATAGTGTAGGGTTTTAAAATACTATCCCCATGTACCCCAGAACCCATACCCACCCTAATACAAAAAAATCCCCATTACTTACCTTATAATGCGTTGTAATGGCATGCGTTGTAATGATATTCATTGTAATAGCATGCGTTGTAGTGACATGCATTGTAATGGCATGCGTTGTAATGGTATGTGATGTAAGGGCAGCTGCGTTGTAATGACTGCGTTGTGAAGGTAGTGCGTTGTAATGACTGCTATGTAAAGGTTGTTTCCCGGCTGAACTAGTTGAAGACTGTAGAATTCTGACCTGAAATTGCTTCTTCTTTAATGTATTTCAATTGGCAAAATACATTCCCCCTAATTTGCTTTCACAATATCTACTTGTGAGAGTTGGCCTGATGTGCAGTGTTCACTATTCTAGTGATCACTATATATCAGTCCAAACAACCCTTATTGATGATTGGTTGTAAGTCAACCTTATAGACCAGCTATCCTAGTAGCATGGATACGAGCAGTCTAAGGCTAAGACTCTAGAGGGCGTGTTAAGCCAGCTGTTTTACCATCACATTACCCCTTGAACACCCAGTGAAAGGACACCACACAAGTGTTATGAAAATAAACAATGTATTTATTAGAATCACAACAACCCTGTACTCTTTATGAGGACAGGGTGCTAGGCACACAACAAAACTCTTACGAAAATACTTCAGTTAGCACGTTATACACAAATGCCCGAGGGGCACGAAAAACCATAAACTTAAAAAGTGGAATGCGAAATTACTAGCAGGTAAGTACAGTACTAATAGGCTTTGGAATCGCTAGGACTTGACTATAGAATCGTTAGATTACTTCTAGGAGACCTAGGGGACTCGGGTGCAGAGTGTGCACTCTCACGCGGGATGCGGGACAAAGTCTATGGAAGCTAGTAAAGGCAAAGTTAGTGTTCACGGGCGAACCCGACCTGGTAGGAGGAAAACGACAGTGGATCCTGACCCTAGGATAGTGAGGCTATGCTGGGACACCGGAGTGCCGAAGTTACCTAGCCCAGGGGCTGCAGCTGCATAGGTCTGAAAAGACGTCGGGGATCTCGTTGCCGGACCAGGAGCCTGGAAGAAGGAAGTTGCTGGCAGGCGACCAGTGAAGGAAAGTTCGTTGGATCCAAGCCTGGATCAAGGAAGAAGAAACCTGAAAGCAGAGGGGACCAAGTTCTTGAATCACTAGCCAGTGATTAAGTGGGCACCAGGATGGCACCGGGCGAAGTCACCTCGACTAGGTGAGTGGGTGACGCTGGCTCTGCAGATCTCACGGACCAGGAGGCGTTGTCGGCGACCAGGATGGAGAGGCGAGCTGTCCCACGATGGATGAAGCTGTCGGCGTCGAAGTTACCCCGGATTGGGCAACAAGCCTTGGCTAATTCAAGCCCACGCGGTGGACTCAAAATGGCGTCTTGAGTGGACCAGGAGGGTCCGGGAGGCTCCTCTTTTGGAAGGGAGCAAGGGCCAGCCTGGAGCAACCAGACCAGCAGCAGAAATGTCGTCGGGCGTCGTTCAGAAGGCCACAAGCCAGCGGGCTAGTAGCCAAACAACGCGGTGAGCAGCAAAAAGCAGAAGGGCCCCACGCAGATCGTGGAGATGCTGGGAGGCTGCACTTCGGGGCTGGAGCTGCTCAGGGTCGGGGCTTCTCGGACCCCAAAGCACTCACCAGGAAATTTCTCGGCGGGCTTGCTGGAAAGAAGTCGTGCAGTCTTGAAGATGGCCGGTCCCTCGAGGTCTCGTCACACCCACGAATCTCAGCGTGACTGATGATGCAGGTAGAGGTCAGAGGTGCCAGGGAAGCCGGTTCTCGTCGAGCTGGGCAGTCTTGATCCGGAGGAGAGACTTGCAGCAGACCGCAGTGTTCTTAAGGTGGTGCCGGCGGATGCAGGGTGACTACTCCTTAGTCACAAGGGAGAAATCTTAGAAAGAAGTCTTGAGTTCCTTTCGTGGAAAGTAGTTTCAGGATTCAAAGATGATCTGATTTGGAAGGGGGCCAGTTCCTACCTTTATCCTGTAAAAAGGGGCTGGCACGCGACTAAGTCCTGCCCTATGGGTGGGACTAGGAGGGGGGTGGTTACACCCACTTCCTTGGCGGGCTTTTCCCCAGCACAGGGTCTGGAGTGACCCTGGAACTGGTTCCAGCCAGCCTATGCACAGTGAGCACCGGGGTGCCACGTGCAGTCACCTTCCTCTAAAGCCCTGCCTACCTACAATACACAAAACCCTGTCTGGGACGGTGCTGGCACCGCCCCTGGCAGGAAACCCTTTGTCCTTATCTCCTGCTCTGGGAGGACTCCCAGCAGCAGGAGGGCAGACTTGTGTCTCGGTGGCAGCATCCATTTTGTGGATGCTAAGGCTCTGTCTGACTTTTAACCGGGTTATAGGTTACATGCATGTCGTGTCCCTCTAGAAGGGTGGAATGCTAACCCCGTCGCCAGAATTGGCGAGGGGTTAGTATTCCAATTCGTATGACACCTTACTCGACATGTTTTGATAAAGCGATACCAGAGTTGGCATATAACCGCGAGGATTATAATGCACTTAAGAGTATATGGTATGCGATATCATGGAAACGGCTAAGGGATGGATCCCGAAAGCCGCAGACAGGCTCAGCTCATGCCAGAGCACCATCTCACACGATTCCCAGCACTCTGCCTTCAGGATTGTTAAGTCCTGCCATAGGAGTGACTGATAGGAGATCTGTGTGTCCAGTTTAGGGTTAGATATAGGTATACTATATCTAAAGCAAAGGGTGAGTACACCACCTTGCCCCAGCTGTCGTGCAGCCAGTTGTGTCCGTTTAGTTAGTCAGCCCAGGGGTGGCATAATACATGCTTCAGCCCCTGGGAGACTTCTGGGTACACCTCAGCCCTGGGTACAGGGACTGGTAAGGTGACTCAGTATCCAATTTAGATATGTACCTAAGGTACATGGAATCCATTTTACAGAGAGAGCAGTAGGCCTGGGGTCCTGAATAGCAGGGCCCCAGGTCAACTAAGTCAGAAAACCAGCAAAACACCAGGCAAAAAGTTGGGGGCAACCATAGTCAGGGATCTACCTTCCTACATAACCCCCCCCCCAAACGAAAGGAGATAAGGCTAGCCTTGCCAGGTAAGCCTATATTGCCTGAGTAGCCATATAAGGAAGTAACAGCACTGGCATGGTTACCCCCTATCTCATGGTCCACTAAGCAATCCCTCACCCTAAGGGTATCTGAGGGTCTCCACCATAGGGAATCTCTACCTGTGGTGTGTTTTGGCAAAGGAAAAGGCTGGTGCTGAAATGGAGTACTGAAGTGAGGCTCCACTAATTTTGGGCTCAGCTTCCTCCAATCATTTTCCACCATAGAGGCCTTTCTTTCCAAGACTGAGTTGTTTTGGGCTCTCAGGGTCAACCTCTGGCTACTTACAGCTGGAGGTTGGGTCCCTCTGTTTGGCTTACTGGAGGGACAGGTCAGGTCTGGGGCCCTCAGGTCCCAAGTTTGGCTGTGCCCAACAGTGTCCATCTGTGGGAGGTCCCTAACTAATTTTAAGGGGGATCCCTCAGGAGTATGTTTTATTTTCACTGGGCTAGGACTACTAGCTTCAGTGCCCTTAATCTGCTGATTGGGAAATTCTTTTGGACAGGGGGCCCCTTGGGGTCCACCACTGGCCTCCCTGACCTCTACAGCCCTGAGCTGACTGAGGCAGGGTAGAGAGGGGCAGGTTACCTGCTCCAGACTGGGTCCCACCTTGGAAGGGTCCACTGACATCAGGGGTTCTGCCAGGCTAGGCCTGACTACCTCTGTGGCAGTTTCTTCACAAGGGGTCAGATCAGTTCCCTGAGGAGGCTGATCTTTTCCTAAAGTCTGGTGGGAGGGAGATTTCTCTTCCTCCTCAATGCTCTCTGTCTGAGTGGAGTGATCCATAGTTTCAGGCTTCACAACACTATTATCTGTCTGAGTTTGAGCTGTGGCCATCACAACTCCACCAACCTTTTCAGGAGGGGGCTCAGTTTGGGTGTGGGCTGTTACCATTACAGCCTTGACAACCTTTTCTGGGAAGGAAGCTGTCTGAGATTGGGCTGTGACTGGCACAACCCTCCTGACCTGTTCAGGGAGGACATCTTGGACTGGGGCTGTGGCTAACACTGCCCCACTAACCTTACCATGGGGGTTTACCATTCTAGAATGGGTTTCTTGCTCTACCTCAGCCCAGGCTGAGGTCTCTAAATCATTCCCCAGTAGGCAATCTACAGGCAAGTTGGATGACACTGCCACTCTCTTGGGGCCAGTGACACTTCCCCAGCTGAGATTTACTACTGCCATGGGATGAGTTTTCTTCACTCCATCAATGTTTACCACCTGGTATGTGGCACCAGGTAAAAGTTGCCTTGAGGGGACTAGACTCTCAGTCACCATGGTGATGCTAGCCCCTGTATCTCTATAGGCCTCAACTTTCATTCCATTGATGAGGGGCTCCTGTCTGTACTTGCCCAAAGTGTTGGGACAAGTTGTGAAGTTGGCAAACCCCATGCCAGTCTCACAGACAAGAGTATCTAAGTTTGGGGACCTGGTTAGGCCAGAGTCCCCAGGAACTCCCAAAGTAAATGCACCCAAATTCTTGGGGCACTCCCACCACCTGGGGGATTACTACTAGTAGTAACAGGAGGTTTGGGAATGTTACTTGGGGGTATGTTTTCCTTATTGTTATTCTTTGGGCAACTGCTGTCAGTTTTTAAATGACCCACCTGTTTACAGGGATAACAATAAGGTTTCTTCTGGTTGTTGGAAGGATTCTGGGACCCACCCCCCTCAGAGGATTTTTGGGGCCCTGATGTGGTTTGATCTGTAGATTTATTCCCACCCTTCTCTTGAGGCTTGGTTGATTCCTTTTTCTGGTCACCACCTTGGTTCTTGGGCCTAATCCTGGTTCTGACCCATTTGTCTGCCCACTTACCCAATTCTTGTGGAGAGGTCAGATCAGAGTCTACCAGGTGCTGGTGTAATAACTGGTTCTGACAATTATTTAAGACTTGCTCTCTCATAATAAGATTATACAATCCTGTGAAGTCAGTAACCTTGCTACCCAGTAGCCAGCCTTCCAAAGCCTTAGTGGCACAATCAACAAAGTCAGACCAGTCCTGAGACTGAGTTTTCTGGGTGTCTCTGAACAGCAACCTGTACTGCTCAGTGGTTAAACCAAACCCATCAACCAGTGCATTTTTCAGGACCTGGTAATCATTAGCATCCTCCACTCTTGTAGTGAGGAGCTTATCTCTACCTTTACCATCAAAGGAGAGCCACAGTATAGCTGCCCACTGACTCTGGGGAATGCACTGCACAGTGCAGGCCCTCTCCAAAGCAGCCATCCATTTCTGGATGTCATCCCCTTGCTTAAAGGGGGGCACTATTTTAGTCAGGTGTTTAGTATCTAAACCCTTCTCTCTATCTCTTGGGAGATTGCTGCCACCAGTGGGAGTTAACCCACTCATCTTCTGCTCTCTAGCAAATGCAAGCTTTTCTTTGGCCAGGGCAAGTTCTTCCCTTTCAATCCTCAGTCTAGCTTGTCTCATCCTTGCTTCATGCTCTCTTCACTGAGGGGAAGTCAATCTCCTCTGGGGAGAGTTCCTTCTCCCCTGAGAAGAGGCATTAGAGTGCAGAGATCTAATGGAGTCCCTAGAAAGAGATCTATCTCTCCTAACTCCAAGGTTAGGCCTACTTAGGGTCAGTACTGGGGGTCCCCCAGATCCTAGCCCAAGCAAGTCTAAGTTGGCCTTAGTTAGCCTTCTGACTACCTCAAGACCTTTGTCTACCTCGTCCCCAGAGAGTTCCTCCTGATCCTCCTCCTCCTCAACTGCATTGGCAATGTTGGGGAGGTCTGGATCCCCAGAGGTACCCTCTAAGGCTGGCATATTCCCATCTAGCTGAGAAAGCTTTCTCGCATCATAAGTCTCTAAGAGACCTATTAAAAAGGGAATGGTGGGGTTAGACCCCTGCTTCAGTTTTCTGGAGACACAGATTTGTCTCATCTCCTGGAAACTGAGAGCTGCATATCTTGAAGTGACCTGTGGAGGGTCAACACTGACCAGGGGAGTCTCAGTAGATTCTCCCTGGGTAGACATGCTTTTCTAGTGAGGTGTAAGTGGTGCACTTACCTACACTATATGTTTGCCTACTGATCCCTTGCTAGAGTTGTAGTTTAGGTTGTGCTAGGCCCTAGGAGCTACAACAGCTGGTTCAGTAGAACTCTGAGTATTCTAAGCTAAGTTATATGTACCTTTAGTACTTATGTGATCTTTCACAAGATATTCTTAGGGCATGTGTGGTAAAACAACAGCAAGCTCAAATCCCAACCGCTGCTCACCAATGTGAGAAGTTGGCCTGATGTGCAGTGTTCACTATTCTAGTGATCACTATATATCAGTCCAAACAACCCTTATTGATGATTGGTTGTAAGTCAACCTTATAGACCAGCTATCCTAGTAGCATGGATACGAGCAGTCTAAGGCTAAGACTCTAGAGGGCGTGTTAAGCCAGCTGTTTTACCATCACATTACCCCTTGAACACCCAGTGAAAGGACACCACACAAGTGTTATGAAAATAAACAATGTATTTATTAGAATCACAACAACCCTGTACTCTTTATGAGGACAGGGTGCTAGGCACACAACAAAACTCTTACGAAAATACTTCAGTTAGCACGTTATACACAAATGCCCGAGGGGCACGAAAAACCATATACTTAAAAAGTGGAATGCGAAATTACTAGCAGGTAAGTACAGTACTAATAGGCTTTGGAATCGCTAGGACTTGACTATAGAATCGTTAGATTACTTCTAGGCGACCTAGGGGACTCGGGTGCAGAGTGTGCACTCTCACGCGGGATGCGGGACAAAGTCTATGGAAGCTAGTAAAGGCAAAGTTAGTGTTCACGGGCGAACCCGACCTGGTAGGAGGAAAACGACAGTGGATCCTGTCCCTAGGATAGTGAGGCTATGCTGGGACACCGGAGTGCCGAAGTTACCTAGCCCAGGGGCTGCAGCTGCATAGGTCTGAAAAGACGTCGGGGATCTCGTTGCCGGACCAGGAGCCTGGAAGAAGGAAGTTGCTGGCAGGCGACCAGTGAAGGAAAGTTCGTTGGATCCAAGCCTGGATCAAGGAAGAAGAAACCTGAAAGCAGAGGGGACCAAGTTCTTGAATCACTAGCCAGTGATTAAGTGGGCACCAGGATGGCACCGGGCGAAGTCACCTCGACTAGGTGAGTGGGCGACGCTGGCTCTGCAGATCTCACGGACCAGGAGGCGTTGTCGGCGACCAGGATGGAGAGGCGAGCTGTCCCACGATGGATGAAGCTGTCGGCGTCGAAGTTACCCCGGATTGGGCAACAAGCCTTGGCTAATTCAAGCCCACGCGGTGGACTCAAAATGGCGTCTTGAGTGGACCAGGAGGGTCCGGGAGGCTCCTCTTTTGGAAGGGAGCAAGGGCCAGCCTGGAGCAACCAGACCAGCAGCAGAAATGTCGTCGGGCGTCGTTCAGAAGGCCACAAGCCAGCGGGCTAGTAGCCAAACAACGCGGTGAGCAGCAAAAAGCAGAAGGGCCCCACGCAGATCGTGGAGATGCTGGGAGGCTGCACTTCGGGGCTGGAGCTGCTCAGGGTCGGGGCTTCTCGGACCCCAAAGCACTCACCAGGAAATTACTCGGCGGGCTTGCTGGAAAGAAGTCGTGCAGTCTTGAAGATGGCCGGTCCCTCGAGGTCTCGTCACACCCACGAATCTCAGCGTGACTGATGATGCAGGTAGAGGTCAGAGGTGCCAGGGAAGCCGGTTCTCGTCGAGCTGGGCAGTCTTGATCCGGAGGAGAGACTTGCAGCAGACCGCAGTGTTCTTAAGGTGGTGCCTGCGGATGCAGGGTGACTACTCCTTAGTCACAAGGGAGAAATCTTAGGAAGAAGTCTTGAGTTCCTTTCGTGGAAAGTAGTTTCAGGATTCAAAGATGATCTGATTTGGAAGGGGGCCAGTTCCTACCTTTATCCTGTAAAAAGGGGCTGGCACGCGACTAAGTCCTGCCCTATGGGTGGGACTAGGAGGGGGGTGGTTACACCCACTTCCTTGGCGGGCTTTTCCCCAGCACAGGGTCTGGAGTGACCCTGGAACTGGTTCCAGCCAGCCTATGCACAGTGAGCACCGGGGTGCCACGTGCAGTCACCTTCCTCTAAAGCCCTGCCTACCTACAATACACAAAACCCTGTCTGGGACGGTGCTGGCACCGCCCCTGGCAGGAAACCCTTTGTCCTTATCTCCTGCTCTGGGAGGACTCCCAGCAGCAGGAGGGCAGACTTGTGTCTCGGTGGCAGCATCCATTTTGTGGATGCTAAGGCTCTGTCTGACTTTTAACCGGGTTATAGGTTACATGCATGTCGTGTCCCTCTAGAAGGGTGGAATGCTAACCCCGTCGCCAGAATTGGCGAGGGGTTAGTATTCCAATTCGTATGACACCTTACTCGACATGTTTTGATAAAGCGATACCAGAGTTGGCATATAACCGCGAGGATTATAATGCACTTAAGAGTATATGGTATGCGATATCATGGAAACGGCTAAGGGATGGATCCCGAAAGCCGCAGACAGGCTCAGCTCATGCCAGAGCACCATCTCACACGATTCCCAGCACTCTGCCTTCAGGATTGTTAAGGCCTGCCATAGGAGTGACTGATAGGAGATCTGTGTGTCCAGTTTAGGGTTAGATATAGGTATACTATATCTAAAGCAAAGGGTGAGTACACCACCTTGCCCCAGCTGTCGTGCAGCCAGTTGTGTCAGTTTAGTTAGTCAGCCCAGGGGTGGCATAATACATGCTTCAGCCCCTGGGAGACTTCTGGGTACACCTCAGCCCTGGGTACAGGGACTGGTAAGGTGACTCAGTATCCAATTTAGATATGTACCTAAGGTACATGGAATCCATTTTACAGAGAGAGCAGTAGGCCTGGGGTCCTGAATAGCAGGGCCCCAGGTCAACTAAGTCAGAAAACCAGCAAAACACCAGGCAAAAAGTTGGGGGCAACCATAGTCAGGGATCTACCTTCCTACACTACTTTTAAAATGTTGACATGTCTGAATGAGGCTGAACTGAATATATGATGTTACAACGCAAACAATTACAATGCATGCCTTTACAACGCAGTTTTTACATCGCAGCATCCATTACAATGCATGATTTTACAACGCATGCCATCACAACGCATTTTTAGAAACTACATTTACAATGCATTCCATTACAACGCATACCTTTACAACGCATGCCATTACAACACGCAATACTTTTAGGGCAAGAGTAGTGTAAGTGTTGGATAGCGTAGGGGTAAAAATTGCTATACCCACTCCAGTGAGTGCAACAGTAGGGTAAGTGTTGGATAGTGTAGGGGTAAAAATGTCTATTCCCACGTTAGTAAGTGCAACAGTAGGGTAAGTGTTGGATAGAGTAGGGGTAAAAATTTCTATTACCACTCCAGTGAGTGCAACTGTAGGGTAAGTTGGATAGTGTTGGATAGTGTAGGGATAAAAATACTATCTTCATGTACCCCAGAACTCATACACACCCTACAACTAAAAAATCCCCATTACTTACCTTATAATGCGTTGTAATGGCATGCGTTGTAATGATATTCATTGTAATGGCATGCGTTGTAGTGACATGCGTTGTAATGGCATGCGTTGTAATGGTATGTATAGTAAGGGCAGCTTCGTTGTAATGACTGCGTTGTGTAGGTAGTGCGTTGTAATGACTGCTATGTAAAGGTTGTTTCCCGGCTGAACTAGTTGAAGACTGTAGAATTCTGACGTGAAATTACTTCTTCTTTAATGTATTTCAATTGGCAAAATACATTCCCCCTAATTTGCTTTCAAAATATCTACTTTTAAAATGTTGACATGTCTGAATGAGGCTGAACTGAATATATGATGTTACAACGCAAACAGTTTCAATGCATTCCTTTAGAACGTGCCTTTTACATCGCAGCATCCATTACAACGCATGATTTTACAACGCATGCCCTCACAACGCATTTTTAGAAACTAAATTTACAACGCATACCATTACAACGCATGCCATTACAACGCATGCCATTACAACGCACAATACTTTTAGGGCAAGAGTAGGGTAAGTGTTAGATAGCGTAGGGGTAAAAATTACTATTCCCACTCCAGTGAGTGCAACAGTAGGGTAAGTGTTGGGTAGTGTAGGGGTATACATTTCTATTCCCACTCCAGTGAGTGCAACAGGAGGGTAAGTATTAGATAGTGTAGGGATAAGAATACTATCCCCATGAACCCCAAAACCCATACCCACCCTAAAACTAAAAAATCCCCACTACTTACCATATAATGCGTTGTAATGGCATGCGTTGTAATGATATTCATTGTAATGGCTTGCGTTGTAGTGACATACGTTGTAATGGCATGCGTTATAATGGTGTGCGTTGTAAGGGCAGCTGCGTTGTAATGACTGCATTGTGAAGGTAGTGCCTTGTAATGACTGCTATGTAAAGGTTGTTTCCCGGCTGAACTAGTTGAAGACTGTAGAATTCTGACCTGAAATTGTTTCTTCTTTAATGTATTTCAATTGGCAAAATACATTCCCCCTAATTTGCTTTCGAAATATCTACTTTTAAAATGTTGACATGTCTGAATGAGGCTGAACTGAATATATGATGTTACAACGCAAACAATTACAACGCATGCCTTTACAACGCGGTTTTTACATCGCAGCATCCATTACAATGCATGGTTTTACAACGCATGCCATCACAACCTATTTTTAGAAACTACATTTACAACACTTTCCATTACATCGCATACCTTTACAACGCATGCCATTACAAAACACAATACTTTTAGGGCAAGAGTAGTGTAAGTGTTGGATAGCGTAGGGGTAATAATTGCTATTCCCACTCCAGTGAGTGCAACAGTAGGGTCAGTGTTGGATAGTGTAGGGGTAAACATTTCTATTCCCACTCCAGTGAGTGCAACAGTAGGGTAAGTGTTGGATAGTGTTGAAATAAAAATACTATCCCCATGTACCCCAGAACCCATACCCACCCTAAAACAAATAAATCCCCATTACTTACCTTATAATGCGTTGTAATGGAATGCATTGTAATGATATTCATTGTAATTGCATGCGTTGTAGTGACATGCGTTGTAATGGTATGCGTTGTGATGGTATGTGATGTAAGGGCAGCTGCGTTGTAATAACTGCATTGTGTAGATAGTGCAATGTAATGACTACTATGTAAAGGTTGTTTCCTGGCTGAACTAGTTGAAGACTGTAGAAGTATTTTGCTTGTTTGGAGGCCCCAGTTATTGCCAAAAAGTAATATGCAGTTTATCCAGCAGTCTGGCTGAAAGAGGGCACACACTTTGAGTGGTATCTCTATCAGCTGAGTTGAACTTTTGACCTCTTCTGCCACCAGGGCAGAGGCTGGCATGAACATTCTGAGAGAAGAATGCCCTGTGTCAGTATTCTGTGCCAACATTCTAAAGCTTCCATGCCCAGCCCCCGCTTCAAGCACCCTTCTCAGAGAGGAACATGAAAAGTGGCAGAAGCTTTAGATACAGAGATCGGTTCTGGCTCATGTCACTCTTGCTTTGGCCAAATGATTGAACCTTACAACAACCTTACCCAACACTCTCCAGGTTATCCCTGTCCCTCACTTCACTGACTTCATATTCATTACATACACCCGGTATTGTTCACTTTAATATTCATTCCTAAATTGTTTACTATCCACACCCCCTTGTTACATTCATTTGCCTTGCACATTTATTTCCTATGCTGGTTCTCTGTGAGAGAAATAGTGTGGCCTCAGTGAGATTTCCCTCAGCACGGCAGCCATCTTGGACTGCCTCTAACTGCATTAAGTCTCAGTTCACACAAAATGGAGGTTGTTCTTCAGTTCACCCATATCTAAATTTACAAACAGTTGTGAGCTTCAATTCTTTATTTTAGGCTAAAGAATCGTAAACAAAGAATAGTGTTTTCAGTGAAAACACACTTTTATCTTTCACAAAAGATAGCACAGCTGATTCACATTTCCCTCACTAAACATTTGCTTTTTTAACAATATGTTTGTTGCCATCAAATACATAACACCATTTTCATAAAAACATTAATTTTCATTCATATTCTTTTAGGTATTGCTGTGGCATCACACCTTTTATCCTCAGCATAGCAGGCAGTTTTTGTGGTTCTCACACAGGCAAAAAACTAAATGTATAGTTGTAAACATTCTTTTCATTTACAAATCCAGTCAGAAAAAATGTGTTCCTTTGGTTATATTAGATACACTTTATTGGACTGTGGTTTTCTCACTGTACTGCACTGTTTCATTGATCACCTGGCCAGCTTTGTTTTACTTGGCCTTTCCTATTTAATAAATGACTTCATACAACATACAGTTATTGTTTGTCTACCCTGTATTGAGACAATGGGAGTCCACTTTTGGTTTTATTATGATTCAGGGGAGTAGGGTAAAAGGTGTTTGTGACAATAGGTGCCCACCTATAAATATGTACACTGAAACTCTCTTCAATGAGCATACATGCCAACATACCGGATTCAAGCTTGAGACTACCAATGTTTAATCCAAAATGGCTTTTTCTGTTTCTGACCTGAAATTGCTTCTTCTTTAATGTATTTCAATTGGCAAAATACATTCCCCCTAATTTGTTTTCAAAATATCTACTTTTAAAATGTTGACATGTCTGAATGAGGCTGAACTGAATATATGATGTTACAACGCAAACAATTACAACGCATGCCTTTACAATGCGGTTTTTACATCGCAGCATCATTAAAATGCATGATTTTACAACGCATGCCATCAACGCATTTTTAGAAAATTCATTTACAATGCATTCCATTACAACGCATAGCTTTACAACGCATGCCATTACAACACGCAATACTTTTAGGGCAAGAGTAGTGTAAGTGTTGGGTAGCGTAGGTTTAAAAATTGCTATTCCCACTCCAGTGAGTGCAACAGTAGGGTAAGTGTTGGATAGTGTAGGGGTAAAAATGTCTATTCCCACTCCAGTGAGTGCAACAGTAGGGTAAGTTGGATAGTGTTGGATAGTGTAGGGTTTTAAAATACTATCCCCATGTCCCCCAGAACCCATACCCACCCTAATACAAAAAAATCCCCATTACTTACCTTATAATGCGTTGTAATGGCATGCGTTGTAATGATATTCATTGTAATGGCATGCGTTGTAGTGACATGCATTGTAATGGCATGCGTTGTAATGGTATGTGATGTAAGGGCAGCTGCGTTGTAATGACTGCGTTGTGAAGGTAGTGCGTTGTAATGACTGCTATGTAAAGGTTGTTTCCCGGCTGAACTAGTTGAAGACTGTAGAATTCTGACCTGAAATTGCTTCTTCTTTAATGTATTTCAATTGGCAAAATACATTCCCCCTAATTTGCTTTCACAATATCTACTTTTAAAATGTTGACATGTCTGAATGAGGCTGAACTGAATATATGATGTTACAACGCAAACAATTACAACGCATGCCTTTACAACGCGGTTTTTACATCGCAGCATCCATTACAATGCATGATTTTACAACGCATGCCATCACAACGCATTTTTAGAAACTACATTTACAATGCATTCCATTACAACGCATACCTTTACAACGCATGCCATTACAACACGCAATACTTTTAGGGCAAGAGTAGTGTAAGTGTTGGATAGCGTAGAGGTAAAAATTGCTATTCCCACTCCAGTGAGTGCAACAGTAGGGTAAGTGTTGGATAGTGTAGGGGTAAAAATGTCTATTCCCACTCTAATGAGTGCAACAGTAGGGTAAGTGTTGGATAGTGTAGGGGTAAAAATTTCTATTCCCACTCCAGTGAGTGCAACTGTAGGGTAAGTTGGATAGTGTTGGATAGTGTAGGGATACAAATACTATCTTCATGTACCCCAGAACCCATACCCACCCTAAAACTAAAAAATCCCCATTACTTACCCTATAATGCGTTGTAATGGCATGCGTTGTAATGATATTCATTGTAATGGCATGCATTGTAGTGACATGCGTTGTAATGGCATGCGTTGTAATGGTATGTGATGTAAGGGCAGCTGCGTTGTAATGACTGCGTTGTGTAGGTAGTGCGTTGTAATGACTGCTATGTAAAGGTTGTTTCCTGGCTGAACTAGTTGAAGACTGTAGAATTCTGACCTGAAATTACTTCTTCTTTAATGTATTTCAATTGGCAAAATACATTCCCCCTAATTTGCTTTCAAAATATCTACTTTTAAAATGTTGACATGTCTGAATGAGGCTGAACTGAATATATGATGTTACAACGCAAACAATTACAACGCATGCCTTTACAACACGGTTTTTACATCGTAGCATCCATTACAATGCATGATTTTACAACGCATGCCATCACAACGCATTTTTAGAAACTACATTTACAATGCATTCCATTACAACGCATACCATTACAACGCATGCCATTACAACGCGCAATACTTTTAGGGCAAGAGTAGGGTAAGTGTTGGATAGTGTAGGGGTACACATTTCTATTCCCACTCTAGTGAGTGCAACAGTAGGGTAAGTGTTGGACAGTGTAGGGGTACACATTTCTATTCTCACTCTAGTGAGTGCAACAGTGGGGTAAGTGTTGGATAGTGTAGGGATAAAAATACTATCCCCATGTACCCCAGAACCCATACCCACCCTAAAACAAAAAAATCCCCATTACTTACCTTATAATGCATTGTAATGGCATGCGTTGTAGTGACATGAGTTGTAATGGCATGCGTTTTAATGGTTTGTGATGTAAGGGCAGCTGCGTTGTAATGACTGCGTTGTGTAGGTGGTGCAATGTAATGACTGCTATGTAAAGGTTGTTTCCCGGCTGAACTAGTTGAAGACTGTAGAAGTATTTTGCTTGTTAGGAGGGCCCGGCTATTGCCAAAAAGTAATATGCAGTTTATCCAGCAGTCTGGCTGAAAGTGGGCACACACTTTGAGTGGTATCTCTATCAGCCGAGTTGAACTTTTGACCTCTTCTGCCACCAGGGCAGAGGCTGGCATGGACATTCTGAGAGAAGAATGCCCTGTGTCAGTATTCTGTGCCAACATTCTAAAGCTTCCCTGCCCAGCCCCCGCTTCAAGCACCCTTCTCAGAGAGGAACATGAAAAGTGGCAGAAGCTTTAGATACAGAGATCGGTTCTGGCTCATGTCACTCTTGCTTTGGCCAAATGATTGAACCTTACAACAACCTTACCTAACACTCTCCAGGTTATGCCTGTCCCTCACTTCACTCACTTCATATTCATTACATACACCCGGTAATGTTCCCTTTTCTATTAATTCCTAAATTATTTACTATCCACACCCCCTTGTTGCATTCATTTGCCTTGCTCATTTATTTCCTATGCTGGTTCTCTGTGTAAAGAATCGTAAACAAAGGTTAGTGTTTTCAGTGAAAACACACTTTTATCTTTCACAAATAATAGCACAGCTAATTCACATTTCCCTCACTAAACATTTGCTTTTTTAACAATGTTTTTGTTGCCATCAAATACATGACATGATTTTCATAAAAACGTTAATTTTCATTCATATTCTTTTAGGTATTGCTGTGGCATCACACCTTTTATCCTCAGCATAGCAGGCAGTTTTTGTGGTTCTCACACAGGCGAAAAACAAAATGTATAGTTGTAAACATGCTTTTCATTTACAAATCCAGTCAGAAAAAACGTGTTCCTTTGGTTATATTAGATACAAATTATTGGACTGTGGTTTTCTCACTGTTCAGCACTGTTGCATTTATCACCTAGCCAGATTTGTTTTTCTTGGCCTTTCCTATTTAATAAGTGACTTCATACAAGATACAGCTTTTGTTTGCCTACCCTGTATTGAGACAATGGGAGTCCACTTTTGGCTTTATTGTGGTTCAGGGGAGAAGGGTAAAAGGCTTTTGTGACGATAGGTGCCATCCTATAAATGCGAACACTTAAAGTCTCTTCAAAGAGCATACATGCCAACATACCTGGTTCAAGCTTGAGACTACTAATGTTTAAGCCAAAATGGCTTTATCTGTTTCCGACTTGAAATTGCTTCTTCTTTAATGTATATCAATTAGCAAAATGCATTCCCCCTAATTTGTTTCCAAAATATCTACTTTTAAAATGTTGACATGTCTGAATGAGGCTGAACCGAATATCTGATGTTACAACGCAAACAGTTACAATGCATGCCTTTAGAACGTGCCTTTTACATCGCAGCATCCATTACAACGCATGATTTTACAACGCATGCCCTCACAACGCATTTTTAGAAACTAAATTTACAACGCATTTCATTACAACGCATACCATTACAACGCATGCCATTGCAATGCACAATACTTTTAGGGCACGAGTAGTGTAAGTGTTAGATAGCGTAGGGGTAATAATTACTATCCCCACTCCAGTGAGTGCAACAGGAGGGTAAGTATTGGATAGTGTAGGGATAAGAATACTATCCCCATGAACCCCAAAACCCATACCCACCCTAAAACTAAAAAATCCCCACTACTTACCTTATAATGCGTTGTAATGGCATGCGTTGTAATGATATTCATTGTAATGGCATGCGTTGCAGTGACATACGTTGTAATGGCATGCGTTATAATGGTATGTGTTGTAAGGGCAGCTGCGTTGTAATGACTTCGTTGTGAAGGTAGTGCGTTGTAATGACTGCTATGTAAAGGTTGTTTCCCAGCTGAGCTAGTTGAAGACTGTAGAATTCTGACCTGAAATTGTTTCTTCTTTAATTTATTTCAATTGGCAAAATATATTCCCCCTAATTTGCTTTCAAAATATCTACTTTTAAAATGTTGACATGTCTGAATGAGGCTGAACTGAATATATGATGTTACAACGCAAACAATTACAACGCATGCCTTTACAACGCTGTTTTTACATCGCAGCATCCATTACAATGCATGGTTTTACAATGCATGACATCACAACGCATTTTTAGAAACTACATTTACAACACATTCCAGTACATCGCATACCTTTACAACGCATGCCATTACAACACGCAATACTTTTAGGGCAAGAGTAGTGTAAGTGTTGGATAGCCTAGGGGTAAAAATTGCTATTCCCACTCCAGTGAGTGCAACAGTAGGGTAAGTGTTGGATAGTGTAGGTGTAAAAATTTCTATTCCCACTCCAGTGAGTGCAACAGTAGGGTAAGGGTTGGATAGTGTAGGGATAAAAATACTATCCCCATTTACCCCAGAACCCATACCCACCCTAAAACAAAAAAATCCCCATTACTTACCTTATAATGTGTTGTAATGGCATGTGTTGTAATGATATTCATTGTAATGGCATGCATTGTAGTGACATGCGTTGTAATGGCATGCGTTGTAATGGTATGTGATGTAAGGGCAGCTGCGTTGTAATAACTGCGTTGTGTAGGTAGTGCAATGTAATGACTGCTATGTAAAGTTTGATTCCCGGCTGTACTAGTTGAAGACTGTAGAAATATTTTGCTTGTTAGGAGGGCCCAGTTATTGCCAAAAAGTAATATGCAGTTTATCCAGCAGTCTGGCTGAAAGTGGGCACACACTTTGAGTGGTATCTCTATCAGCTGAGTTGAACTTTTGACCTCTTCTGCCACCAGGGCAGAGGCTGGCATGGACATTCTGAGAGAAGAATGCCCTGTGTCAGTATTCTGTGCCAACAATCTAAAGCTTCCCTGCCCAGCCCCCACTTCAAGCACCCTTCTCAGAGAGGAACATGAAAAGTGACAGAAGCTTTAGATACAGAGATCGGTTCTGGCTCATGTCACTCTTGCTTTGGCAAAATGATTGAACCTTACAACAACCTTACCCAACACTCTCCAGGTTATCCCTGTCCCTCACTTCACTCACTTCATATTCATTACATACACCCGGTATTGTTCCCTTTTCTATTCATTCCTAAATGATTTACTATCCACACCCCTTGTTGCATTCATTTGCCTTGCACATTTATTTCCTATGCTGGTTCTCTGTGAGAGTAAGAGAGTGGCCTCGGTGAGATTTCCCTCAACACGGCGGCCATCTTGGACTGCCTCTGACTGCATTAAGTCTCAGTTCACACAAAATGGAGGTTGTTCTTCAGTGCACCCATATACGAATTTACAAACAGTTGTGAGATTCAATTCTTTAATTTTAGGCTAAAGAATCGTAAACAAAAAAATTGTGTTTTCAGTGAAAACACACTTTTATCTTTCACAAATGATAGCACAGCTGATTCACATTTCCCTCACTAAACATTTGCTTTTTTAACAATATGTTTGTTGCCATCAAATACATAACATGATTTTAATAAAAACATTAATTTTCATTCATGTTCTTTTAGGTATTGCTGTGGCATCAAACCTTTTATCCTCAGCATAGCAGGCAGTTTTTGTGGTTCTCACACAGGCAAAAAACTAAATGTATAGTTGTAAACATTCTTTTCATTTACAAATCCAGTCAGATAAAATGTGTTCCTTTGGTTATATTAGATACACTTTATTGGACTGTGGTTTTCTCACTGTACTGCACTGTTGCATTGATCACCTGGCCAGCTTTGTTTTACTTGACCTTTCCTATTTAATAAATGACTTCATACAACATACAGTTATTGTTTGTCTACCCTGTATTGAGACAATGGGAATCCACTTTTGGCTTTAGTATGGTTCAGGGGAGTAGGGTAAAAGGCTTTTGTGACAATAGGTGCCCACCTATAAATGTGAACACTGAAACTCTCTTCAATGAGCATACATGCCAACATACCTGATTCAAACTTGAGACTACCAATGTTTAAGCCAAAATGACTTTTTCTGTTTCTGACCTGAAATTGCTTCTTCTTTAATGTATTTCAATTGGCAAAATACATTCCCCCTAATTAGTTTTCAAAATATCTACTTTTAAAATGTTGACATGTCTGAATGAGGCTGAACTGAATATATGATGTTACAACACAAACAATTACAACGCATGCCTTAACAACGCGGTTTTTACATCGCAGCATCCATTACAACGCATGATTTTACAACGCATGCCATCACAAAGCATTTTTAGAAACTACATTTACAACGCATTCCACTACAACGCATACTTTACAACGCATGCCATTACAACTCGCATTACTTTTAGGGCAAGAGTAGTGTAAGTGTTGGATAGCGTAGGAGTAAAAATTGCTATTCACACTTTAGTGAGTGCAACAGTAGGGTAAGTGTTGGATAGTGTAGGGGTAAAAATGTCTATTCCCACTCCTGTGAGTGCAACAGTAGGCTAAGTTGGATAGTGTTGGATAGTGTAGGGATAAAAATACTATCCCCATGTACCCCAGAACCCATACCCACCCTAAAACTAAAAAATCCCCATTACTTACCTTATAATGCGTTTTAATGGCATGCGTTGTAATGATATTCATTGTAATGGCATGCGTTGTAGTGACATGCGTTGGATTGGCATGCGTTGTAATGGTATGTGATGTAAGGGCAGCTGCGTTGTAATGACTGCGTTGTGAAGGTAGTGCGTTGTAATGACTGCTATGTAAAGATTGTTTCCTAGCTGAACTAGTTGAAGACTGTAGAATTCTGGCCTGAAATTGCTTCTTCTTTAATGTATTTCAATTGGCAAAATACATTCCCCCTGATTTGCTTTCAAAATATCTACTTTTAAAATGTTGACATGTCTGAATGAGGCTGAACTGAATATATGATGTTACAACACAAACAAGTTCAATGCATGCCTTTACAACGCGGTTTTTACATCGCAGCATCCATTACAATGCATGATTTTACAACGCATGCCATCACAACGCATTTTTTAGAAACTACATATACAATGCATTCCATTACAACGCATACAATTACAACGCATGCCATTACAACGGGCAATACTTTTAGGGCAAGAGTAGTGTAAGTGTTGGATGGCGTAGGGGTAAAAATTACTATTCCCACTCCAGTGAGTGCAACAGTAGGGTAAGTGTTGGATAGTCTAGGGGTACACATTTCTATTCCCACTCTAGTGAGTGCAACAGTAGGGTAAGTGTTGGATAGTGTAGGGGTACACATTTCTATTCCCACTCTAGTGAGTGAAACAGTGGGGTAAGTGTTGGATAGTGTAGGGATAAAAATACTATCCCCATGAAGCCCAGAACCCATACCCACCCTAAAACAAAAAATCCCCATTACTTACCTTATAATGCGTTGTAATGGCATGCATTGTAATGATATTCATTGTAATGGCATGCGTTGTAGTGACATGCGTTGTATTGGCATGCGTTGTGATGGTATGTGATGTAAGGGCAGCTGCGTTGTAATGACTGCGCTGTGTAGGTAGTGCGTTGTAATGACTGCTATGTAAAGGTTGTTTCCCGGCTGAACTAGTTGAAGACTGTAGAAGTATTTTGCTTGTTAGGAGGCCCCAGTTATTGCCAAAAAGTAATATGCAGTTTATCCAGCAGTCTGGCTGAAAGAGGGCACACACTTTGAGTGGTATCTCTATCAGCTGAGTTGAACTTTTGACCTCTTCTCCCACCAGGGCAGAGGCTGGCATGGACATTCTGAGAGAAGAATGCCCTGTGTCAGTATTCTGTGCCAACATTCTAAAGCTTTCCTGCCTAGCCCCCACTTCAAGCACCCTTCTCAGAGAGGAACATGAAAAGTGACAGAAGCTGTAGATACAGAGATCGGTTCTGGCTCATGTCACTCTTGCTTTGGCCAAATGATTGAACCTTACAACAACCTTACCCAACACTCTCCAGGTTGTCCCTGTCCCACACTTCACTCACTTCATATTCATTACAAACACCAGGTATTGTTCCCACCTTTCTGAGAGAAACATACTGGGTATCTCTTCATTTTCAACATTCTGCAATGGCCTGGACATGTTTCTTAAGTAGATCTTAAAATGAAAATATCTATTCTTTTTTAACGTTGCCTTTCTGACTTTTTTTACTTTAGTTACCTGTCAGGGGTCATTAGGGCAGCTATAGAACACATTTAAAGTGTTTTCTTCCTACATTTACTCTTTCAAATATGTAGTGCGAGGGGGAATAAATACATTCTTTAGGTGATTTTACCTGTCATGCTGCTATAAAAGTGGCCAGGTGGCACGAAAAGATACCTAGTATTTAATTTGCTCACTTGCTTTTCACTACGAATTCCATATTCTCTCATCTGTCCTCACTTCTTATTCATTGCTCGCTCCCCCATGTATTAACACAATTACAAGCATTGTTTCCTGTGCTAGTTTTCCTCTGTATGTGGATTGCAATGTTCTACTCTTGTAGAAAAGTGGGTTATTGTTGCAGTAACCCCCCCCACCTTTTGCTAGAATTCTGATGCACTTTGACATGATGTGCCCTGGGGCACTGCCAATCAGGTTCCCAGGGCCTGTATTCTCTCCCAAAACTGTACCTTTGTACCCCCAATTGGCACCTCTCTGGCCACATGCAAGTACCCTGTAAAAGGTACCATAAGTACCAAAGGCTCTGTGACCAGGGAAGGCCTCTAAGGGCTGCAGCACATATTGGGCCACCCTTATAGGTCCTGTACCTTTAAGAGATACACA
The DNA here is from genome assembly GCF_964261635.1 of Lissotriton helveticus. Lineage (NCBI taxonomy): Eukaryota > Metazoa > Chordata > Amphibia > Caudata > Salamandridae > Lissotriton > Lissotriton helveticus. The sequence goes on along the minus strand of NC_136071.1, from coordinate 875,745,750 downwards.
CTGCCATTGCAGGCTGCGTGTTTTGGTGCAGAGAAAAGTGAAAAGTCAACATGACACACATACCTGTGCGCCATGCCTGCAACCCATTGCCTATTGCATAGATAAATCACCCCTCTAACTGGGTGCACTATACCATTGATGAGAGTACAGGTGAGACATTCTGAGACATTGTAAGAGCAGTAAAGCCACAAAGAGTATATGGTCTGGGAGTCTGTCATTACAAACATCACAGCACCATAATGGCTTTATTGAATTCTGGGACGTTTGGTAGAAAAGAAGATGCCCAGCAGAAAAGACTGCAGAGAAGAACTGACTTCGCCCCAGCCCTACCGGCCCGTCTGTAGTTTCTGGAAATGATGCGCCAAAAATGGCCTTGTCTTGCAGCCAGCTACCTCCAGAACCCCGGGAGGACTGACAGCCTTGAACAAAGACCGGATCTCCTGTGAACAGCAGCTCTGTTCAAAAGAAACTCCAAAGACAGACTCTGAGTCTACTGAGGCAAAAGAAACTCCATGCCTTGAACCACCACTGCACCCAACGCCTATGGCCCGAGTCCAAGTTTCCCACCGGTTCCAGCGAGGTCCACCAGTGCTCCAGAGTCCGAGACCACTGTGGGTTGACTCCTCCAAGACTCCCCGACGTTGCCTGCAGCCTCTGCACGGAGAACCCCTAACCGTGAGTAACCCGATTCGGTGGAATCTGACCTCAAAACGGCCCCCTCTGTCCGGCCGCCCTGCACACTGTAGAAGAGGACCTGAGGTGCACCTATGTCCCCGAGCCCTCCAACTTACCTGCTTAGCTGTTGTTTCCTCCTGGAAGACTTCCTGGACCGAGCATGCAGTCAAAGCCCAAAACCGGCAACATCCATTGAAAACAACGAGTCAACCAACGCCAAGCCAGCACACTGCACCCGGCCGCCCCTGTGCTGCTGTGGGTGCACCTTGTTCACGAAATCTAATCCTTTGCCCTGAGATGAACCTTAGGAGCCTGGCTCCCACAACCTTGTGGCCTGCCCATGAGCAGCCACCAACAGAAGGCCCCCAATCCCCAATGGATAACATTGGGACTCAGCTCTCTGTACCCGGCCGCCCTAGTGCCGCTGAGGGTGTTCTCTGAGTGCATCCTTGACCCTGGGGGAACCCTGATTCTAACCCAGAAACACAACTCTACAACCAAGTAATTACATTTATTCATTTCCTCCTATAGGAACGCATTGACTGCTTTTCTGTGAAAAAAGTTATGCGGAGTTGGAAATTGTATGAGAACCTAGAAACTGTGTATTTACAAAAACTGACTTACTTACCTTTGAGTTAGGAAATGTGCCAGTGTGATATCTAGGCATATCACACGGAGTAGAAAAGGTAATCTGATAAGTAATCTAAAAAGTAATTGCAAAGTAATCTAAAAGTAATTTCAATTGTTCCTGAACATTTGGCCTACCTGTATCTATGTTCAACTGCATTCAACTGTATTATTAGAAAGGTACTAATTTTACATACCTGCACCAAGTCTGGCTTGGTCCTAAAAATAAAATACAATAAAGATTTTTTTTTATACAAAACAATTGGGCGGAGTTCAGTCTTTCAGTGTATGAAATCATTTGTTGCCTTAGTGTGTACAATACATCCTTTAAACTACCCTCTGATTAAGCCTTACTGCTCGCCCACACTACCACAAATAGAGAGTAAGTTGCTATTTACTTTAACCTCTGTAAGCCTTTGCTGGATCCACTGGACTCACACTATACCTTCATTTGGTATAGTATATACAGAGTCAGAACTTTGCATTTGTTTAACTGACTTGGTCAACATCTGACCACATGACTGAATTCCTAAAATTACTTTAGAATTCTGTTTTGGTTTTTTTAATTGGCAATTTTTTTCAAAACTACAAAGTCTTGTTAGGGCCTTGGTTAACTCCTTTAGAATGTTTTAGAAAAATAAAAACTTACCATATTTAGGGGTAAGAGGGTTTAGTTTTGTTTCAGAATGTCTCTTAACAAGACCTCAACTGTTAGTGAAAACCTACCAAATGGCATAGCGAACATGGTTGAGGAGCTCGACCTCACCCCTTACCTCCATCTAGTATTTAGGGAGTTAAGGTCTCTATGCAAACTGAAAAACATTATCACGGGGTCCCAACCCTCCAAACAAAAGCTGCAGGAGCTGTTGGCAAGGTGAAGACCTCTCAGATGGGGAAGAAGATATAGGGGATGAGGATAACTTCTAACCCCCCTTACTTCCTATGGAAGAGAAGGCCCCTGTATCCCTGACTCCAAAAATACAACTCAAGGCACCTAGATCCCACACAGGTGGGTCTGGTGCTTCTGAGTCCATTAAGGACTGCCTCAATGAGGAGAGCAACCTCTTAGTGACGTTGGCCAAAAGATTAGACCTAGAGACCAGACTCCTGGCTCTAGAAAAGGAAAGAGCAGAGATGAGACTAGCTCCCATCAATGGTGACAGCAACTTAATAAATAGCCCCAAATCCCTATATTTGAGGATGGTGATGATATCGCCAGGTTGTGCACAGCCTAAAAGAGGGATTGTGTAGCCAGAAAAGGGAAGAAAACTCAGTGGTGAGCACTGCTTTGGGAACTTTTCTCTGGTAAGTGCCCTCAATGGGGCAGAAGCAGAGTCCTATGAACTCATAAAGGTCACCCTGATTGAGGGATTTGGCCTCCCTTTTGAGGAGAATAGAATTAGATTCAGGGGGTCTCATAAAACCCAGAGTAAGCCCTGCGTGGAAATTGTAGACTGCTCAATGAAGACACTAGGTGACTGGTTGACTGGAAGTAAAGTGCAATATTATGATGGTCTTTATAATTTGTTTATGAAACAACACATATTAAGGAAAAGTTGCATCAGTATCTGGTAGGCATAGGTCCAATTTCTCTCTAAGCATTGGGAAAGAATGCGGACCACTGGTTAGACAAGGGTGACCAGGACGTCCACTGGGGGTGACCAAAAGAAAGTGGTTAAAAAACCTCCCCAGAGGAAAGACAGTGAGCCTCCTAAAGATAAAAGTAAGGAGTCCCAGGTAGCCCCCTAAAAAACCTGTCCAGGAGGGTCGGCCCACCGAACCAGCACCCCCTATCACCACCCTCTGCAACTGGACCCCGATCAGCACCGAAGACACCATCCGCACGATGAACACCATCCACTCCGGATGTCCAACCGACCCTTGCCCCCACCACGTCTTAAACAAGGCCGACTCCATCATCGCACCCCATTTGCGGGACATCATCAATGCCTCCTTCCACACCACCACCTTCCCGGAGAGCTGGAAGTACGCCGAGCTCAACGCCCTCCTGAAGAAACCCACAGCGGACCCCACCGACCTCAAGAACTTCCGCCCCATCTCGCTCCTCCCTTTTCCTGCCAAAGTCATTAAGAAGACCGTCAACAGACAGCTTGCAGTCTTCCTCGAGACAAATGGATCCTTGCCCCTTCGCAGTCCGGCTTCAGAGCCAACCACAGCACCGAGACCGCCCTCATCGCAGTCACAGATGACATCAGATGCCTGCTCGACAACGGGGAAACAGCAGCCCTCATCCTCCTGGACCTCTCCGCAGCGTTCGATACTGTTTGCCACTGCACCCTAATACAGCGCCTCAGCAACATCGGAATCCAAGAGAAGGCCCTGGAGTGGATCATCTTGTTCCTCGCCGGAAGAACCCAGAGAGTCCGCCTCCCCCCGTTCAGATCTGAGGCCACCGAAGTAATCTGCGGTGTACCACAAGTATCATCACTCAGCCCAACCCTCTTCAACGTCTACATGAGCCCCCTTGCAGCTATCGCACGACAACACAACCTCAACATCATCTCCTACGCTGGCGACACCCTGCTGATCCTCTCCCTCACCAACGACCCCGCCACCGCCAGAGCTAGCCTACACAAAGGGATGAAAGACGTCGCCGAGTGGATGAAGAACAGCCGCCTGAAACTGAACTCAGACAAGACAGAAGTCCTCATTCTGGGATCATCGCACTCCGCCTGGGACGATTCCTGGTGGCCCCCTGCCCTGGGCTCCACTCCCAAGCCAACGGACCACGCACGCAACCTGGGCTTCATCCTGGACTCCTCCCTCTCGAAGACCAGACAAGTCAACGCCGTCTCCTCATCGTGCTTCAGCACCCTGCGTATGCTCCGTAAGATCTTCCGCTGGATCCCCACTGAGACCAGGAAGACGGTCACCCAGGCACTCGTCACCAGCCGACTGGACTACGGGAACACCCTCTACGCCGGAACCATAGCCAAACTGCAGAAAAGACTCCAACGCATCCAGAACGCCTACGCACGACTCGTTCTGGACATCCCCCGTCACAGCCACATCTCCGGCCACGTGAGAGACCTGCACTGGCTCCCCGTCAGCAAGAGGATCACGTTCAGGCTCCTCACCCACGCACACAAGGCTCTCTACGACCTAGGCCCCAAGTACCTCAAAGACCGCCTGACCTTCTACACCCCCACCCGCCAGCTACGATCGTCCAGCCTTGCCCTCGCCGCCATACCACGCATCCGCAGAGCCACCGCCGGAGGAAGATGCTTCTCCTACCTGGCAGCCAAGACGTGGAACTCCCTCCCCATCCACCTTCGGCTGACCCAGGACCACCTTTCCTTCAGGAAGCAACTCAAGACCTGGCTGTTCGTGCAGTAAAGTATCCCCTACCCCAGCGCCTTGAGACCCTTCCGGGTGAGTAGCGCGCTATACAAATGGCTTGATTGATTGATTGATAGACACCTCACAACCTAAAACTGGGTACTAAGGTAAGAGTTGGGATTCCAACAGGTATGGTGTCACAACTGTCAAAAGACAGGTCACCACACCAAGGACCCTAGCTGTCCTCAAAGCAGAGCCCCCTAGTGCAGCTCCACAGGTTGCCAGTGTAGTCTCTGAGGGTGGTTTCTCAGATGAGGAAGTCCTTCTAGCCTTCAACTGGAAAATGGGCACAAAAGGGTAGTTGGAGATTCCAGAGGGGAGTTGAAACTTCCACTACCTACTGGTGAATGGAATCCCAGCCCGTGTCCTGAGAGATACATGTGCCAGTCACACAGTGGTGCATGACAGGTTGGTGCTCGCCAACCAGTATGTCCCAGGAAAAACAAAAAGAGTAAGGGCTCCCTCAGGGGAGGCCACTGTGGCTGTGGCTATAGTACCCCTAGAAATCAATGGGTATTTTATTTCGAGAAAGGTGGTAGTTAACAAACACCCTCCCCTTGATTGTCTCCTTGGGAGTGACCACTCAGAGGTTGGTCGTAGCCACAGTGAGGTACTGGTCCAGTGCCAGACCTCATGCAAGGACTGGGGGGGAGGGGCTGAACGTACAGCTAGTGCATAGAAGCCCCAAAAGAAAAAGAAGACAGTGTACAGAAGGTGGACAACTGTTAGCCACAGTTCCAGTGGGTCAGGGAGATTCTATCCTAGTAAGGTAGACCTCCAACTTGGAACTGGTGTAGTCCTCCTTAGCTCACAAAAAGACCTGACTAGTCAGGCAACTGTCCAGCCTGAGTTGGTGGCTCCTCAGATGGAAGAACAGAGGGTGGAAGAAGGGTGTTCACTACATAGTGAAGTGACCCCCTACCCTAAAACAGCAGACAGACAACCAGAACTCAAAGAAGTCTGTGCGTAAGCCCCTTCAGAGCTAAAGGTGTGGTTCTGGGTGCTGGCAGCTGTCAGTGGCCTCTGCTGTGTGTTAACCTTCATGGCAGCACTGTCCTCGGCCTGGTGGTCTAACCCCCTGCCAAATAGCAAGTTAGGTACCCTGACCCTATTGGTCATGGTGGGGTTACTCAAGCTGTGGGTAACCTCTTTGGGTAAGCTGGGACTTGCCCTAGCTATGTTAGACTTTTGCAGAGGTAGGCACCTGTGAGCCCAAGATAAAAAGATGGGGTAAAGAAACTAAAGAGCTAGGAATGGAGCATTGGGAAGTAGGTCCCAAAACTGTTGAGGTAGGCCAGCTCCCCAAAGGGACTGATTTGGGAAAAAGGATGCGAGGCAGAGTAGGCCCTGTAACTTGCAAACCACTTCCACTACACTTCCTCGCCTCAAAGACTAGGAAGACTATCCCAGGTTTGACTGAGTCTCCTGGCCTTTGGAGCTTTGGAAGGTGGGGGGGTTCTTGTGTAGGGAAATGGGTTTCTGTTGCAGTACCCCTCCCCTCCCCCACTCTTTGCCAGACTTCTTGATGTGCCCTGGGTCCCGGCCAATCAGGTTCCCAGGGCCTGTGTGTGTTCTTTTCCCAAACCTTACCTTTGTACCCCCAATTGGCACCTCTCTGGCAACATGTAAGTCCCTTGCAAAAGGTACTATGGGTACCAAGGGCACTGTGACCAGGGAAGGCCTCAAGGGCAGCAATAGAACACATTTAAATTGTTTTCATCCTACATTTATTGTTTTAAGTATGTATTGAAAGAGGGAATAAATACAGTCTTTAGGTGATTTTTTCATACTTTTGTACCTGTCATGCTGCTATAAAAGGGCTACAAGCAGTGGAGGTCCATAGACGGTCGGCCGATTAAAAGAGACTTATCAGGGTCTCGGATTTTCTTCGCAATACAGCAGAGCAACCTCCACGCAGTAATAGTGATTCACTTATAAAAACTGAGAATTTTGACCTTGATTACAAAGTGTCAAGTTCATATCTAGTAGGTGATTTGTGGTAGCCGAATACGAGTCCGTCTTCCCCAGATACTTGTGGGATTACACCCAGGTGGTAGACGGGACCATCCTTACCATGTTTTCCCTTTTTTTCAGCGATACGGGTCATTTTGATCAAGATTCCTAATACTACGTCTTGACCCATTATTCTTGGGATTGCACCCAGGTGGCAGACGTCACCAGTATTGCCATACTCTTACCCCTTTTTTGTGCGGCACGGGTCAATTGATCAAGATTCTTAACTATACGTTTTGCCTTGAAAAAGTCTCCTTGAGACGAAACGCGTGTCGGCTGTGTGAGCTGGAAAGTTTTTATATCTATGAAAATAAAGATTTGGAAGTCTAATATCGGGTCTGGATCCATAATTTGGAGTCTGTTGTGATAAATTGTTATATACTAATGAATAAGGAAAACATTCAAAATACAATATCATTGATTGACAAATCCAAGAAACTAGTTTAAGATATTTTACAACAATAGATGTAACGTAACAAGCATTTGGGAGTGCTGTATGATCCTATTTCTTTTTTCTTGATATTGGCACATTTTGTGCATTTTAACATCTTAGGTGGTGGATGTATTTCAGGCGATAATAGCACCACTTTGAATGATATAAACACAAATTTGTCTAAAATACTTCACGTTAAATGATCTTTTGAGATATGTATTGACATTATGTGCGGACGTTTTCTCCTTTGATGGGGAAACACTACCACCAATCCTCTTTAGAATGCTGCTATAAAAGTGGTCAGGTGGCACCAATAGATACCTATGTCATTAATTTGCTCACTTGCCTTTCATTATTCCATTATTCGCTGTTCACTCATCTGTCCTCACTTCTTATTCATGGCTCGCTCCCTCAAGTATAGAGACACTCATAAGCAATGTTTCGTGTGCTAGTTTTCCTCTGTATGTTGGATCGCAATATTTGTATGCACCTTTTTATCACTGTGTGCACAGCAGTATGTTGCGGTAAGCAGAGGTAAATAGTGTGAGAAACAGTGCCCACTTCACTCCAGGCTATTAGGAACACTCTCTTGTAGAAAAGTGGGTTTCTGGTTGCAGTAACCCACCTACACACTATTTGCCAGGTTTCTGATGCACTTTGACTTGATGTACCCTGTGTCCCTGCCAATCAGGTTTCCAGGGCACTATACTCTCTCCCAAAATGGTACCCTTTTGCCCCCAATTGTCACCTCTCTGGCCACATGTAAGTCCCTTAGAAAAAGTACAATGGGTACCAAGAACACTGTGCCCAGGGAAGCCCTCTATGGTCTGCAGCACATATTGAGCCACCCTTAAAGGCCCTGTACCTTAACACACACACACTGCCATTGCAGGCTGTGTGTTTTGGTGCAGAGAAAAGTGAAGAGTCGACATGGCACACATACCTGTGTGCCATGCCTGCATCCCACTGCCTATGGTACAGGTCAGCCACCCCTCTAGCTGGGTACACTATACCACTGGTGAGAGTACAGTTGCATGAGCACTGTACCCCTACAGTGTTTAAGTCCATTCTTAGACATTTTAAGTGCAGTGAAGCCATATAGATTATATAGTCTGGGAGTTTTTCATTACGAACTCCACCGCACCATAATGGCTTTACTGAATTCTGGGAAGTTAGGTATCAAACTTCTCAGCATAATAAACCCACACTGATGGCAGTGTTGGGATTTATTATACCATGCACTCAGAGGGAATCTTAGAGATACACCCTGAAAAAGAGAACAGCCTCTGGTGGGTTCCCCAACTGGTAACCACCAGCCTGCCATCACAAGACATGTTTCTGGACCAATGGGATGGGAGCCTTTGCTTCCTCAGCCCAAAAACTAAGCCTTTCCTGGGCAGAGGTGGTCACAGCCCCCCCAGGTTATCTGTGGTAGGGGAGTTTCAAAGGCCTTGCCGCCTTTGTAACATGACCCGAGCCTCTCCTGCTATCAGGAGCTGGCCCTCTTCCTGTCTCTCCCCCTTTTCGGTGGGAGGACAGGCAGGAAAAATTAGAACAACCCAAAAGGTGTGCCCACCTATGCCAACCCCACCCCTCAGGTGGGAGAGGCGAGGTGAAGCTCACCCTTCAGTGCCCACCATCTTGCAGATGGCAGGCACTCTCCAATCAGTGTTAGGGATTGTGCCCCCTCTCCCACATAGGGTGAGCACACCAAGGGTGTAGTCACCCTAAGGTCAGAATTTTATTGGTACCTGAAGCAGAGACCCATAAAATGCCCCCTAAATGCAGTATTTAGGGGGCAGCCCTGAACCCAGGAGGCAGATTCATAATACCTACAAAGAAGAAGGATGAAAGAAGATGGCCAGCAGAGGAGAATGCAGAGAAGAACTGGCTTGGCCCCAGCCCTACTGGCCCGCCTGCAGTTTCCTGAGATTCTGCGCCAAAGAGGGCCTTGTCCTGCAGCCAGTAATCTCCTGAACTCCTGTAAGGACTGACTCCCTTCAACGAAGACCGGATCTCCAGTAGCTCTGTTCAAAAGAATCACTAAAGAAATACTCAGAGCCTGCTGAGGACAAAGAAACCTGACGCCTAGAACAACCACTACACCTGATGCCTACGGCCTGTGTCTTGAGGTTGATGTAGATATCAAACAAATGAACACATCATCCTAACTTGGGGAAGATCTGATAATGTCTGCGTAAAGGTTTCATTTAAATACAAACATCTGAGAGCAGATGGTCCTTCCCTTTGAAGCCTTATATTTCTGATTGACTGATTGTTATGAATCAATCACGTGTGATAGTAATTGTGGCCACAAATGATTAAAATCTCACCAATTTTTCAAATGGGATGTTAACTGATTAACAGAGGGTTTTTTCATAATAGGATCCAAAACTTGAAATGCATAATTCTGAAGGGGAGTATAAATAACTATAACACTATTGTTATTAAATGAATATTTTCAACATTGTATTTATATGAAAGTTATAGTAGTAACATCTAATTTTTAATTTAGTTTCTTGTGTGTTACTCAGGGAATTTTTTCTGTATCACATTTACTAACACAACTTTTAGATTAGTTCCCAGTAAATTTACAAAAAATTATGTTCACGATACATTCATCTTTCCTAAGTGCTTAATGATTTAAAAACTAAACCCAACACATCTTTGTTGTTATGTGTTACTATAACCCCTTCTTTAGGGTGTGAAATTTTTAATAGTACTAATACTCATATTAACTTAAATCCTGAGCATCACATAGTGCCCCCTGCAGCTTTCTTTTTTTTATACTTCTTAGCAATTTGTCCATTTACTACATACTTTCATAATCACCTATAATGAGGGCATTCAGTTATCAGGTTGCTGCAGTCACTTAATACACCCTTTATTTCTAGGTAATTTGTACTTAATAGTTGCCAACACAAGTTTTTTCCTGATATAAATTCAAACAGTTTGACTAGGTGTTCATCACACCAAGATCACATCTCCTTCGTGCCACTATCTCATCACAGATCATACACTGTTTTGACTTAAAAGAAATATAGCAATCAGAGCGAAAGAGCTAACTTTTTCTCTCAGGTATATTTTTTCCAGGGGAGAATGTTTTCTTTGCCTGCCACAAGTTGTGAGATGTCTAAATAATAATCATAAGGTGATTTTTACACTTTCCCTGGGAGCACTAAGAAGTGAGTACTGATTATTGCAATTCAAGATGCTGGTAATTATAGATAGGTCTGTGGTTGTCTCCAGAATATTGTTTACACTGAAAACAATGGTGGGCTTGCTTTATGAGAAATAATCAAAAATGGTAGAGTGAAAGCCCCAAATTAGCTTTTCTACAAATAGCTTCCTACCTAGCACCCAAATCCGCCCTCTAAAGTACCTTATCAGATATTGATCCTTTAGGTCTTTAAACCTTGAATTTAAGTATGGCATGTGCTGTCTAAAGAGCATTTAATCAAATTCTTCACCCCTTATACATTTCATGTTGTTTTTTCATCAGCAATGAAAAGTATGTTTGGGTTGCTCTTCCTCAGAGGAGCAAGAATGCTGTTTCCCCTGTGCTGCTCTGTTGCTGATAATCTGATATCCAGTGCTATTGAAGATCTGTGAATACCTCTATCTTTTTATGCTTCTAATCTACATTGACCATTCCCAGAGCTAAAATCCTTTCGGTCATAAATTATTGCCTATATTGAGTGCACCAGAAACAAAATTATTGAAAGTGGTATTATAATGGCCATTTGGGGACGGATTAGAGCCAAAGGCCTAATATGTATAGCATGAGTCCATTTTGTCTGGATTCTGATACTTGTATGGTTGTTGACTTCACTCAAACTTCAAAGTGCTGCTGGTTACAAAATAGAGCTGTTTGTCAGTGACAAATAACCTGGGGCCATTTTGTAACGTACTCCTCACTTACACAGTTATTCACTAACTATAACTAACTGATTGCTCATTATGTCACTTTCCTCACTCACCTCATTTAATCCTTGTTAGTTTATACATTTCTTCACTCATTCTTCCTCATTATCTTCTCTACTCACTCAACTTACTCCTCTGTCTCTCTCATGCTCTTAACTCTGACAACATCTCACAGATCTTTACTTTCTGATGGATACTTCTACCTGCAAATTCCTCATCTTTTTGAATATCCCCAGTGCCAATCAGGATCGGGAAACTCTTCAATAGCTCTCCTATGCAAATATAATGTGCTGGCTCCACTTCATTGCCATACATGGCATCACTGCGAAGTCATTAGAGCCATAAAATTCACCTTTAGGAGTGCTGACATCAGTTTCCTTCTTTGTGCTACACCTGCACATTCTGGAGCACTACAAACTCTTCTCAGGAGTCTTGATGTCATGGGCGATTTCTTAAAAAATATAAAACGTTTGGTTACAGTTACCTCACGATGATACCAGCCGAGCGGTATGGCTTTAAACCATACAGAGATTATAATGGCCAAATCTCCATCAGAAATCCTGCAACATGTGCCTTTGGTGCCTGGGATTTGACCACGACCCGCAGGCCTGCAAATCATGTCAGTGTAAGCATACTAAGGTGATTAAAGAACAAGAGGCCAAGATGTTTATGGCCTAGCACAAGACAAGCATTGGGGACGTCAAAATCGAGACAGTGATTGAAGTTGCTGCAGTAGCCATCTTCATCAAAGTCACCAAAGAAAAAAGAAAAAATTATAGAAGAGGCATGAGTCTCTCCGACATACTTCAAGAAGTAAGTCTCCACAACCCTGACTTTGCCACATTCAATGTCGCGAATCTGACATAATATCGACAGACAAAATATCTACATACAAAAATATCGACACAAAAATATCGACATCACAAATATCGGAGTTATATCTTCATAAAGGTAAGTACAAAAATATCGAAAAAAAATATCTTAGTACAAAAATATCGAAATTAAAAATATCGTTTTTTTAAATGTATTAATAATAATGTAAACATTTTTTTAAAATACATATAATTTTTCAAATATTAAATAAAAACATTAAAACATATTTAAAAAATAATAACTAATACATATACGTTTAAAATAAATTAAAAACTCTACATATAAATGAATATATATACTTACACCACATATTGCAACAGTAGGAAAAGCGTTGGATAGCGTAGGGATAAAAATTACTATTTCCACTCCAGAGGGTGCAACAGTAGGGAAAGCGTTGGATAGCGTAGGGGTAAAAATTACTATTCACACTCCAGAGGGTGGAACAGTAGGGAAAGCGTTGGATAGCGTAGGGGTAAAAATTACTATTCCCACTCCAGAGGGTGGAACAGTAGGGAAAGCGTTGGATAGCGTAGGGGTAAAAATTACTATTCCCACTCCAGAGGGTGCAACAGTAGGGAAAGCGTTTTATAGCGTAGGGGTAAAAATTACTATTCCCACTCCAAAGGGTGCAACAGTAGGGAAAGCGTTGGATAGCGTAGGGTAAAAAATTACTATTCCCACTCCAGAGGGTGCAACAGTACAGAAAGCGTTGGATAGCATGGGGGTAAAAATTACTTCCCACACTACTCCCCCTTTAACACACAACACACTACACATACAAAAACACAATTAATATAATTATCAATTAATCAATTAATAACAATTAATATTAATATTATTAAATTGATGCAATTATAAATGACCTAATTAACACATATTAATTGCCATTTTATTAACAATAAATACAAATAAATAAATACAATCTCTTTAATTAGTTAAATTTAATTATATAACACCCTATTCCCCTATAAACACACAACCCACTACACATAAATAAATCACATCATTTAATCACTTAATAATAATTAATTACCAAATAATTATTAATTAACAATAACAAAACATTATTTATATTAGAACATTAACTATAATTAATTTAATTAACTAATTAATAATAATTAATTAACAATTAATTATTAATTAACAATAACACAAAATTAAATATATCAGCACATTAACTCTAAGTAATTAAATTAACTAATTAATAATAACTAATTAACAATTAATTATTAATTAACAATAACAAAAAATAAATATATTAGCACATTAACTCTAATTAATTAAATTAACTAATTAATAATAATTAATTAACAATTAATTAATAATTAACAATAACAAACAATGGTATATACTACAATATTAACTGTAATTAATTCAATTAACTAATTAATAATAATTAATTACCAATTAATTATTAATTACAACTATTTTTTTAAAATTATTAATTAATTCATTATTATTAAATTACTTCCCACCCTATTCCCCTATAAACCCATAACCCGCTCTGATACTAAAACGCAAAATGTAAACAAAATTACTAATTTCAAAACATACATTAAAAAACATATTTAACAAACATATAAACAACATAATAAAATACATAACACTAAATAAAATTTCGATATTAGTAAATTTCGATATTAGTAACATACATACCTTAAAAACGATATTCTGTCTGTCGATATTTTGCACTTCGATATTCTGTACCATCGAAATTAAAACATCAATATTATTGTATCTCAATATTTTTATTTCGATATTTTGTCTCCCTACCCAAGCTAACACCTGGTGCCTTTCCCACAACATAATCTGAGGTTTCCGCAGGGGATTTACTTTTGGGACCATCAGCAATACACCCAACAGCATCCCCAACAACAGGGGATCTTCCCTCTACAAATAGTAGAGAGGACAAAGCAAGGGAAGAGCAGATGCTCTACCCCTTTCTCTTTCCTCCTCTTCTTCCCCAACCACTACAGGGAAACAGCCATAGTTACCCTTGTCCGAACACACACAGTCATTTTGGGGACAGACATCCCATTTTCACACGTTTGGAGGACTTCAGACCTTTCACAAGTTTTGAGGATTCCAGACCTTTGGGTCTTGTAGATTGTGGGAAGGGGTATGCCCTACCCTTCCAGCAGAACCCTCAACCATCTCTTCCAGTTACCAGTACTCCTGCCAGACCATCTGACTGTCCTTCAGCAAGAGGTTCTGACCTTACTAGTAATGGGTACTCTGGAGTGTGTTCCAGAGCAGGAGAGGGGCTAGTGATCCTGTCCCTAGCTCTGGTTCTTCTAGCACTGGAAATGGAAGTCTAGATTGTGTCTGTTGACCTGCAATATATCTACTTCCACCTTCCTATCCTGCAGATACACAGGAATTTTCTAGGCTTCACGGTCCGATCCGAACACTATTAGTTTGCTGTTCTCCCATTTGACCTCACTTTGCTCCTCCAGTCTTCACAAAGGTGGTGGTGGTAGATTCAGACCATCACAGATGACAATTAATTCCAGAATTCCTTTACCGGGATAACTGGCTCCTAAAAGCCAACTCACCAGGGATGTGTCCTACCATTTGCACACAACTGACAAGTTGTCGGTCAATATGAACTTTTCCATCAACAATTCTACGTCTCCCCTAGTTACATTACAGTGCATCCAGAGGCATATTTATCAATGTTTTGCATTGCCCTTTACCCGCGCAAGGCAGTGCAGGGCTACACAAAACCTAGAATGAGATTTACCAAGCCTGGCTGGATTAACAAAAGGCTGCGCAAGTCATTGCCTTGCGCTACTCTGCCCTGACAAGGCGTTCCATAGGTGAAGCATGGATATTTCTATGCATCCATCCATTGATTTTGGTGCATTCCCCGAATAAATCTGGGAATGTGTCAACATTCTACACCTTCCCAGGGGAGGTACAGCGAGGAGAAATGTGTCTATATATTTTCATTGTTTCCGCTTTCTAAGTGTTCGGCATTCTGCAACACACTTAGTTGAGGGAAGTGTCTTTCAGCGTTGTGTTTGTGCAGGAAGATGACCCTTCCTGCACAAAAACAATACTGCACCCCTGTGCAAGGGTGCCTGCTCTGGTGCAAGCAGTACATGTTGCGCCATCACAAACAGAGGACAGGAATATGCCAAATAATGTTAAATATGGCACATTCCTGCTCTCTCCCTTTTGTGCAGCGCAGCAAGGTATCTTGCAGCAATGCTTTGCTTGAAGACGTGATAAATTGGAAGGGACGGGATGGCATACCATTGCAAAATGAGCCTTCCCTTCTTCTCAGAAGGTTCACAACATCCAGGCTATGATTGTGATGTTTCAAAATGGAGTGATTGTTCCAGTCCTGATGGTCTTATGCCTCTTCGATCTGCAATCCTCCTTCATCCTTCTGGTCACCTATGCATGCTGACACATGAGGGCACTCCAATGATGTCTTTGCAGGCAGTGGTTCAAGCACATTTTATAACACTTTAGTGGCCTTACAGTGGTAGAGGATGGACAGCAATCTATCCCAAGTAAGTCCATTTCACTCTATCCCTCCGGTGGCAACAGGTATCACTGATGCCTCCACTCTAGAGTGGGTAATATATCTGGAAGAATGTGAGATCAGAAGCCCCTGGTCCCTACATGAACGGAGATTGCTCATTAACCTCTAGGAATTACAGGTCATAATTTTGGCACTCAAGGTCTTCCTCACTTCCCTCAGTGATCAGTGTTTTCAGATCTTGATGGACAATAAACTATGTAGTATATCATCAAGCAGGGGTAGAGTAGGGTCATACTTCTCTACCAAGAAGCTCTGAGACTCTAGTCTTGGGTTCAGGAACATTAGATTTGCCGGGTGGCACATCGCAGCTATGCTCAATGTGCTAGTGGATAGTTTCAGTAAGATTCATCTTGCCAACCACAAGTGGCATCTGGAATCGGAAGTAATCCAGGACATATTCCAGCTCTGGAGGACTCCTGATATTGACCTGTGTGCCACTCACGAGAACGCTCAATTCCTGAAATTCTGTGACCTCTAGTTTCCGATGCAGGGAGCATTGGGGGATGTGTTTCAGTTGAAGTTGAACTTTTCGCTTCATTATGTGTTTCCTTCCATTCCCTTGATTGCTCGAATTCTAAGGAAAAGTTTTCTTGATCAGGCCCAAGTAATCCTCATTGCCCCCAGATTTGCCACATAGGGTGTAAAATGTAGACCTTATTCGCTTCTCCCTGTGCCCTCCGCTCTGTCTCCCTCACAGAGTAGACCTCTTGTTGCAGTCACATGGCGGGTTCTTCATCCCAACTGCTAAAGCCTCCACCTGTATTTCTAGAGATTTAACGGGCAACATGAGATCTCTTTCTTTACCTTCTGAAGGTGTGGATATTAATTTGTGTGCCCACAGTCATGTCCCCAAGATAGTGTACTGAGGCAGATGGAATTCATTTACCAATTGATATGTAGACAGCTTAGTAGACCCTCTTCAGGTTCATCTGTCTAACATCTTAGGATTGTCCTTTCACTAGCTCAGCAGTGGGGCGCAGTGGGTACTGCTAAAGCTCACTTATCAGACTTTTCGGCTTTTCTTTGTTTACCTGACCGGCTGTCCCTTTTCAAACCATCCATAGTTATGAGGTTCCTAAAGGGACAATTAACAAGTTTCCACCAATCCCTTTTAGGATGCCTCAATGGGGCTACAACTTGGTTCTCGTGTTTCTTTTATTTTCCCCTTTTGAACTATTACATAGTTGTCCTTTACGTTACTCACATTTAAGGCAGTCTTTCTGATCACTAACACACCAGCTAGACGTGTTAGCAAGTTGCAAGCGTTTAGTGTCAAACATATATTCATTTCTTTCAGTCCTAACAGATTGGTGTTAAAACCAAGGCTGCCTTCCTGCCAAACAGACTCCCAACCTTCTTCACTCATCCACAGGCAACCAAGTAAGAACAGAGACTGCATCGTCTTGATCATAAGAGAGCAGTTAGCTTCTATGTGGATAGAACATGCGAGTTAAGGCTAGATGATCAGCTGTTTGTGGGCTATATGGAGAAGGTGAAAGGCAAAAAAGTGCATAAGAGGACATTATCAAGATGGATAACCCTATGAATTACAATGTGTAGTGCTCTGGCTAACAAAGAGCCATCAGAAAGTATTCAAGCTCATTCCACCAGAGCAAGTTTTGTACTTCTGCAATGGCAACAGGAGTTCCGATAGCACACATCTGCAAAGTGGTGAGTTGGGTGTCCCTCTACACTTTTGCGTAGCATTACCATTTGAACTCAGAAGGGAGAATGGAAAGTCACTTTGCTCGCTGGTTCCTTGAGAAGTTCTTGGTAAAAACAGCCATGCACCCACACCTTGTCTCGTGACTATTGGGGGAATTTATTCAAAAGGTGACGAATCTGCAAGTAGAGCAAATACGCCCTGGAAATTTCTCTATCCACCCACACAGAATTATGTACTCAATCAATCAATCAAATCAAGCTTTATTCGGATCATACAAAATGTCCATAAAAGCATTCTATGAAATACAATAAAATCCATTTATAACCAAGACTATGCAAAAGAAACATTATCTTAACATAATTAAAATAAGCACAATCATTATACATGTATACCTATAGTAATTCTTAGTTCAATTTTTCTAAGTGAACAAGGTCATTCCTTTGTTTTTTTGCTGACATTATTTAACAAATTACTGCATTGCAGACTGGTATTCTTTCCAAATTCTGTAAATAATTAAAAGAAGTTTTATAGGATTACAGGCAATTATCTTTAAAAATTGGACGGAGATACATTTTTCTAATTTCTATATACAAATTACAAAAGAGTCAAAAGTGAAGGGTGCTTTGTTTGGATCTACCATCACACGGGCAGTTTGGAAGATTAGCACACCACTTGCCCCTTTTAAGAAAAGCAAAAAGATGGTGTAATGTATTCATCTGTATCTGGTTAGGTAGAATCTATGCTGTACATTAGTTATAAAAACGAGGTATGGCTGCAGACCCATGGCGATTGGTCCCTTAAGATAAGATATAGCAATTTTCTTAGAACCTGAAACCTCATCTCTTAAGGCTGTCCTAACATTCAGGAGACTCCTTTTCAAATCAACCTTACTTATGTGTTGTATGTCTTCAGGTTGATTTCCATTCAGGGGCAAGTTGCATTCTTCTAAGAGACCACTAATATACTTAACCAAGGTATTTTCTTGCATCGATCTGGGGACAAACAGTCTAAAATAATATCCCTCGTAAAGCGAGTTTCTTCCCTAGTCCAGATATGGTGCCACAAATTTAAGGCGGCTATGGTAATCAAATCGTGTATATATGGTGTTCCGGTTTCTCTATGCAAGATAATGAAAGGGGTAGAGGCCGGTACGGCTAACAAACGTCTTAAAAAGTTGTTTGCAAGAATTTGTAATGGCAAAGTATCCGTCTGGCCCCATAGTGCTCCCCGGTGATGCACTTTGCTCCGTATAGCTTGAGAATCTCCCGTACAGGTTTATTACCAATTTTTTGGGAGAATCTAAAAATAGCCTCCCCCAATTTCACAAATTTCAACTTGCATAGAGTTATATGTGTATTCCAAGTACCTTTACTGTTAAAAGGAATCCCTAAGTAAGAACATGTAAACGTTCTCTCTATTAATGTCGCGTTAATATAATGTGATTTTGTTTTAATATTCCTTTTACCTCAGGACATAACCAAAGTCTTACTCAGGTTAATTTTTAAATGTTTTCCGTCATAAATCTAGTAAAATTGTCCATCACGGACTGTAATCCGTTCGCTGTCCTTGAAATTAGGACAGCATCATCGACGTACAATAATAGGAGTGTTGCCCGCTTACCGATCATTGGGACATCTACCCCCAAATTCTGTAGTAAAATATCAACGCCATTTATATGAAGTGAAAACAGAAGAGGTGCAAGTGTGCAGCCTTGTCTTATTCCATGTGTAATATTAAAGTGCTTTTTGCATTCCCCATGTATTCCATAACGTATCTTTGCGGACAGACGAGCATAGATTTTAGATAAGAAACTAATAATATCCTCCGGGGCTCCCATCCCTCCCAACGTCTCCCATAAAATGCACTTGACAAATCTACAAAGCAAAGGTGCAAGTATCCTTCCCTAGCGAAGGTGTATTTTCCTATTATTGTTGTAATACTTTATTCGATATAATCATATCATAAAAGTACAAACATTCAAGTTAATGGCATACATGATAAAAATGTACAATTCATAAGATAAAAACCAATAAAAATATTATTTACACTTTTAAAACAACTCTGATAGCGGTACTAAAGTGCAACAACGGTAATATACATATGGGCTTTCTGTACATGCAGGATCTATACTCTATTAGTATTTAGCAATCTGGTGCGAGTGAGCCATGCACTTGATAGGTACTTTGCAACTCCGCATACAACAAATAAAGATGTTGTATCGGTTAAGAGAATGCGGAGGGCGACCCTAAAATCTCTAACCCCCAACTCCCTGCATACTGGCTTCAACCATCGCGATCTCGCCCTCTTGTATGCTTTGCAACCAAACAGAAAGTGTGGTAGGGATTCGGTCTCACATGGAGAGCTTGGACAGGTGCCATTTGAGACCCGTGTTACTTTCCATCCCCTAATAAATTTGTTAAGGGGTAGTGTCCCATACCTCATTTAAAAAAAAATTGATCTGTCTTTTGGTATTTGGATGAAATCTAATAATGGTTCAAACCTCCTAGTGGGCTTATGCTCCAAAAATTGTGTAGTTAGAGCTTCCAATTTTGTACTCTTCTGTTCCTCAGTGTGTACCCACTCCCAGTAGATTTTCTTAACAACTTGCTTTGGAGGAGGGGACTGTGAGGTCCAGGATTCAGCCAATCCCAGCTTCATGACCATTTGCCTCAATTTGTTTAGCCACTGGATCTTATTCACACTATTCAAGGCTATCAGTTCGTCCATCACCAGGGCGTAATTTGCTAGTTCTGGGGTCCTTCTCAGGCGCACCCAGAACAGCACAGGGCGAAGGAGTACTATGTCTAAAATCGAGCGTTTGCCCATATCATGAAAAAGGGGCTTCAATGGGGTTGAGATAGGAACGGCAACTAAGTCCCTTATAAACTTATTCTCTGCTCTAGCCAGAACGGTGACATTTTCGCAGCCCCACAGTTCCAACCCATAGACTGCGGAGGACAGCACCTTCCCTTCATATACAGCTAGAGCCCGGGCTATAGGCCTGCTGACTGACATACGCTGACTCCTCAGACTGGCTCCCGAGACTCTCTTGAGGTTTAGCAGCATCTTGGCAACATGGGAGTTCCATTTCATTCTATTGTTAATCCTGATTCCCAGGTAGTCAAAATCCTCCACCACCTCAAGAGGCGACCCATTAAGGGTGATATTAATTTTCTTTGCTTTTTTTGAAGGGGGCAGCACCATGAACTTGGTTTTGGATGTATTAATGGTCAGCCTGCGTTCATCGCAAAATAGACTGAATCTGTCCAGTAGTTTCTGCAGCCCCGAAGGGGTTTTGGACAACAGGAGGGTGTCATCTGCGAAGAGGAGGGTTGGTGTTTTCTCCCCCGCCAGGACAGGGGCATTGGCATTGTCCTCCCTCAAATGGTCTACCACCCCATTGATAAAGAGGGAGAACAATGTCGGGGCCATCACACAGCCCTGGCGTACCCCCCTATCCACAGGCACCCTCCCTGTTAGCTGTCTCTGATTCCGCCATCTAATTCTAGCATAATTATCTTCGTGAAGTTTAACTATAAACTCCAGGAGGTAACGAGGGAACCCCATTTCCAGCAGCACCCTCCAGAGTTTATCACGAGGCACCAAATGAAAGGCCCTTTTGAGGTCTATGAAGGCCAGATATAAATTCCCCTTCATAATGGTTACTGATTTCTAGTATATTGCCCAAAACCTGAAAACCTGGTCCATAGTACCCACATTCTGGCGGAAACCCGCCTGGAAGTGGGACAGTATATTCCCCTCCTCTAGCCACATACCTACTCTATTTATAATGATCCTGCCAATTATTTTCTGAGCAGCGTCGATTAAACTAATCGGCCTGTAGTTGGCAGGGTCCTCCCTATCGCCTTTCTTAAGGATAGTAACAACTTCAGTGCCCCTCCACGAGTCAGGGACCATGAAGGATCCATGAAGGATTCTATTCATTAGAGGAGCAATAAAATCAGACCACAGCTTAGGGTCATGTATGTATAGATCGCCCGGTAACCCATCCGGGCCTGCCGCTTTAGAGGGGGGTTATGCTCCTGATAGCATCAGAAACTTCTCGGTCTACAAATTGTTCTACAGGTGTAAGTTCCTCATTAATAGTCATTTTGTACCCTCCATAATTGAACTAAATCATCTTCGCCACAATACAGATTTGAAAAATGGGAATGCCATTGTTGCTCAGTTATATGGTTAGGGAGGGGCTCTACTCCCCTCCTGTCAAGTTTGTTTATCAAGTTCCAAAACAGGGTAGAGTTCTTCGAACTGGCAGCGATCTTAAGTTGTTGCCAATATTCTTCCTCCCAGTCCTTCTTTGCACTTTTAATGCAATCGCTATATTCCCTTCTAGCCGTCCTAACTGCTATAGCGTCCTTTCTCCTAATGGCGTTTGCTATAGCCCTTCTCTTTTCCCTACAACCTGTTGTATACCATAGGGTGCCACTTTTTGGTGGATTCTTCTTCCTTGGTCCACTAGTATCTCTTATAGTGAAGAATTAACCAATTTTCTCTATTAGACTCTTGTAGGAGTCTATAAAATTCCGACTTTGTTCGGTTGACTGGGCGGAGGTATGGGATAGGAGTTCCCTAGTTTCTGCCTCTACTAGTTCTTTAATACGGATCAAAATATCTTCTTGGCACATCACCCTGTTCCACTTTAATCTGCGTTTGCAATTAGATGGAACTACTTCTTTTGTGATCATAAGTGGGCCATTTAATGCTTCCCTCTCATTACCCCATCTTATTTCCATGCAAAGTGGATTATGATTGCTATCCTGTGACTGTCTGACTTCCATGTCAACTAGTCTGTTCCAGGAACCGGTATCGAGCAGAATGTAATCAATATGGGATGGACAACTAAATCTGTTATAGGTCATCATACCATTTGGGTCTGAGGTTGTCCTACCGTTCAGGGTACGTAGGTTATATTCTAGTGTTAGGGAATTTATTTGGATCGCTCTTGGCGTCCATTTTCTGATTGGCGCTATGGTTAGAGGCGGGATGGACTGTCTAGAATCCTCTTCGTTAAGTCCCAGGAGATCTTCTTTACTTAAGGGTTCATATGTATAGTTAAAATCTCCCCCTACAATAATGCTAGGCAATGGGGGGATACCTGCTAGCGCCACCTCGAGTAAGGCTATAGTGGGTGAAGTTTGACCTCCTGGGGAACCTATAGCATAAACATTAAACAGCTCCATCGAGCTTCCAATATGGGAGCCCTTAGTGGAGATATGTAGTATGTCCTGCGACTGTAAAGTATGCGCAGTAAGTGCCCAATTCAAAGCCACACTAAACCATACGTGCAGTCCTCCCGATGGGCGACCTCTCCCTGAACTAATTGCCGGAATAAAGTGGGTGGAATATCCGCATTTATATAGGGGAGACATGCTCCATGTTTCCTGGAACATACAGATGTCAAACGTATCTATGAATTCTTTCCATTCTGGATTTGCCATATTTTTATGACGCCCAGCTATGTTCCAGGAAAGCAATTTAATCATGTTTGTGTTTGTAACCCTCTCTGTGTGAACTACTTCTGAAGCTAGTCTTCCAACTGCTGTTGTTAGGGGATATTGAGCGTTGACCACTTCATTAGACCTTTCTTCCCCCCGAGGAACAACCTCATCATTAATCTTTATAGCCTATCTATAAGGCTTGTGGTGAAATTGGTCTGACGTTCGGGCTTCCACATATTGTGTGTTTGTGTTACACTATTCAGATAGTTATCCTTTAATGGTCAGTCTATGTTGTTTAGACCCGATGCGTCCTCGGGCCTAGATTTAGACCATAGAGGTGCGTGTCTGATTTGTATGTTACAATTCCTAGGGGGGCATGTCCTATTTTGTAGGGCTACTAGGTTCTCTGCAATTGCTGTGTTACCAAACTATATCTCAATACAGTCTGTTGATGAACTAGGCAAGGAAATTCTTTTAACATTAAACATATCCTCCATAATGACTGATCTGCGCAATGGCTTTATTGCGTATGAATTCACTGTTCTCATAAGTGTTAGCAGCTCCAAGCTTGGTGACCCCGGTCATGTAGACAATACCACAAGGGGATCTGTATGGTGTGTTTATCTGTTTGTTACTCCAATTAGTTGTTTCAGCCATGTCACTATAATATTTATTATCCCCCTGCAGGACCCTGCATTGTGATATTGACCCCATCAATTTTGCTACTTCGGCATATGAGCCCGAGGTGTTTTGCCTGGCGGGTATTTTAGCTAGGGGGTTATGAGCTGGGATTTCTACTACAGTTTTGGAGACACATAATGGGGCTGTTCGTGTATTGGGTTTAGATAGGGCCGCTCCTGCTGTTTGGTTTGGTGGGGCCGATCGGAAGATAGGGGCTTCCTTTTACCGGGTTGGACACTAACACTGGGTGTAGAGTGTTTGTTATGTGTAGTTCCTCCCGTTTTGTAAAGTCCATCATGAATTTCTTAATAATAGATATATATCCCTTACCAGGCTTTCCATTTTCATCATGATTAAATTATTAAAATTCAAACATCTGGAGCATTCACCTGGACTATTCACAGCCTCCACAGTCCCCCCCAGCCCTTGTGATAAGACCTCACTTAATTCCCTTGATTCCCATTCCAACACTGAAAAGCGATTAGTACAAGTGATGCCCATTTCACATGCAATCACCTGCGAGGACCTGTCTATATTCCCAGTTGATATAGCTGGAAGTTCGGCATTAGCACTCATGTTTGCCCCTCTTAATGCCTCTGTAACATTTACCTCAATGGGGCTAGCAGGGTTAGAATGCATATCATCTACTGAGCACTTGGATTTTGATCTTTTAGAAAAAATAGCTAGGATCACTTTGCTCTTTATCTGCAGTAAACCGTCGACCAGGGGATCAGGGTTATCCACATTTCTTAAGGTAGGAGCCGTCAATAGAATGTCCTCACAATCTTCAACAATAGATTCGATGCTTGACATAACACCATTAGCGGCAGCATGTAGCGACTTTTTGACTTCTTCCTTTTTTTTGTTGTAATGGCAAGGGCTCCCCCCCCTCCATTACCTTCCTTTTACCCATTGCTAGCTACAACTTTCCCTGGTAAATGGGATAATATACAACAACTCGAAGGTGGCCCAACACCATCTTGTGTATCAGGGAACAGTCAACTTGACGAATGAGCACAGTACCTTTTTTTTTTTATATGGGTGGTTCAAGTTCTCACATGTAAGGGGCGGGGCCCTGCCCTGCCTCGATCTGCCTAGGATGGCTGCAGACGGCCCCACCCTTGTCCCGGTCTTCTCCCGGCGCGCTCCCGTGCGCGTCCCGCGGGACGAGGTTCCAAGGGATCCTTTATGCGCCTCCTGGTGCTTCCGTGTGATGTCTGCGGCGTCCTGGCCTCTAGTGGGGCTGCTGGGAGGTGTAGTCACAGGAGTGGAAGGGGCCCGGCGGAGCCAAGCCTGGCCGGAGGAGCGAGCGGAGTAAAGCCCGACCCACAGGTGCTGCTACAGGAATGCGGGGCTCGGCGGAGCCAAGCCCGGCCAAGATGATGAAGCAGGGCAATGCCCGGCCCTCAGGAGCGAGTACAAGCAACAGGTAAAGTTCCCCCGGACTAAGCACCAAGGGAGCCTTTATGCGCGTCCTGGCGCTTCCGTGTGACGTCCACGGCGTCCTGGCCGCTAGTGGGGCTGCTGGGAGGTGTAGTCACAGGAGTGGAAGGGGCCCGGCGGAGCCAAGCGCGGCCGGAGGAGCGAGTGGAGCAAAGCCCGGCCCACAAGTGCTGCCACAGGAATGCGGGGCTCGGCGGGGCCAAGCCCAGCCAAGATGATGAAGCAGAGCAATGCCAGGCCCTCAGGAGCGAGTACAAGCAGCAGGTAAAGTTCCCCCCGGACTCAGCACCAAGTGAGCCTTTATGTGCCTCCTGGCGCTTCCGTGTGACGTCCGCAGCGCCCTGGCCGCTAGTGGGGCTGCTGGGAGATGTAGTCACAGGAGTGGAAGGGGCCCGGCGGTGCCAAGCCCGGCCGGAGAAGTAAGCGGAGCAAAGCCCGGCCCACAGGTGCTGCCACAGGAATGCGGGGCTCGGCGCAGCCAAGCCCGGCCAAGATGATGAAGCAGAGCAATGCCCGGCCCTCAGGAGCAAGTACAAGCAACAGGTAAAGTTCCCCTATTAGTTCTAAGTTCAGAAACTGTTCGACCTCCCCAACACCTCGTCTGAAGCCATACTGAGCTACAGATAAGATGTTCTTTTCTTCTACCCATTGCTCTAGGCTGGCCAACAGCATTCTTGCCATTACTTTAGAAGTAGAGTCAAGCAAAGGTATTGGGCAATAGCAATTGGCACTACTCCTATTCCACTTTTTGAAAATGGGGACTATCAGACTCTCTGCCCAAGTGGCAGGTACCACCCCATCAATTGTTGCATTAAAAAATTTGTACACAACGGGTACCCAAAAATCCATATTAGATTTAAATATATCAATTGGTACTCCGTCGGGGCCAGCCGCTTTGCCACTAGCGCTATTC
The DNA here is from genome assembly GCF_964261635.1 of Lissotriton helveticus. Classification (NCBI taxonomy): domain Eukaryota; kingdom Metazoa; phylum Chordata; class Amphibia; order Caudata; family Salamandridae; genus Lissotriton; species Lissotriton helveticus. The sequence goes on along the minus strand of NC_136071.1, from coordinate 875,720,130 downwards.
TTAAGGGCTGTTACAATTTCATCTTGACTGATACTCCCTATTTTGGTGTTTTTTAAGATTATGACGGATTTATCCTCTTTATTTAAAAAACCCTAATCAGTTTCATAAAAAATTGCTTCAAAGTGGATTAACCAATCCGCTGGGGTCACTACCATATCAATTTTTACTGATTGGACATCTTTAAAGAAAGGTTGATCCAATGTTTTCCAAAAAAGGGCCGAATCTTTAAGATCGGCAGCTTTGATCAGATTCTCCCAATCATTATCCCTAATCTCCGAGTTTCTTCGGGTAAGGGCTTCTTTATATGACTTCCGTAGGATACTGTCCTCCTCCATATTACGCCAGATGTTTTTATTGCAGACTTTAAATCTCTATTTAATCTAGAGCATTGATTATCAAACCATCTTGGGGAATGCGAAACATCTGTTTTAGGATTCTTTCGCAAATTATCAGAAATTGCAGTAGAAATACTTTAAAAAGCCTTAACTATGTCCATACTATTTGAGGAATTATCAGGGCAGGTTAAAACATGATCATTAATTTTTAATAGGATCCTATTTGTAAAAGCTTCTGGGTTAACGGCAGCCCATTTGATTGAGATCCCATTCTCGCCCTGTGTCTTTATATCCATAGCATGGGTACTTGCTTCCGGTTGTTTTAAAAAGGGAGATTTTAAGGTTATCAGCACAGGATGATGATCATTCAATAAACTTGGGGAGACAAAAAATTCAGCTATTAGGGACCGAAGGCTTATTGAGGTGATAAAGTGATCAATACATGAGGATGATCTTACTCCTTCAAAGGTGTAAATATTACCCCTATCCTCACGTCCGCTCCTTTTATAGCCCTACCTGCCTTTGAGGGGATAGCATTTGTTGAAATCGTCTTAAACCCGTTTACGATGAAATTATCTGTGAGCCAAGTCTCTTGTAATAAAACCACATCGCAGAGTTGGATGCTTGTAAGCCAATTTACATCCTGCAGTTTATGCCTAGCCCCAGCAACATTCTATGTCATTATATGGAGGCATTCGTTCTGAGGATAGCTAGAAGGATCCGTCTCAACTTCTGTGACAGACCCTTTCTTGCAACTATCAGTGCTAGCCTCCCTAGCTTTAGTTATCTGACTCATACTCCTCCCTGCATAGTTTAATGTATCTAGCTGGGTAGGCAAGTTAATCGCAGGAGAAGAGGGAGACCGAACGATGATGTTCTCCAACAGTGGGGGACTTAGAGGTTGTAGTCAATCACAACCATCTAGACCGGACAATGTGGCAAATCTGTTAACTAGATTTAGAAAGGGTGGTCTCTTGGTAGGACCCTACAGTGCTCTCCGGTAAATCCGGTTGTCCACTCTTTCCAAATAAAATGGCGTCTATAAAAAAACCCTAATGGCAAAAGAGAGATCTTACACTGAAATGATCCTCTAAATTAATACTCCCTATACGGTCCAGCAGAAATCTCACAACCTGCTCGTTATTAAAGTTGGCAACTATGCAGTCCCCTCTCAAGTCCTTCCTAGAATGTCCTATCCAAGCATAACATCTAGCCATGATCATCTGATTACAGATGTTCTAATCCCAAACCCCGACATGCTCCAATTTAGTTGTGAGCCAGTACATAGTTTTGGCCATCAGCTGATCTGTAGTTTCTAACTGTCCTTCCTGTGAAACTGGGATATTCCGCAAGATCACTGCCAAAGGGGCAGCAGCTGGAGGAAGATGCAAGACCTGAGAGCCCTCCAAGGCTATACTATTATCCACACCCTCAAATGTCTGCTGCGGTTTTCGACGCTGAGGCCCCGATATCAAGCTTGGTGCTTCATCACCCACAGTCCCCACACATGGACCACTTTCCTCCCCTTCCTGACTACAAAAGCTAGCCTGAGTAGGGCCACTAAGATTAACCCTTTGCTCAACCCTTTTAACACCCACATGCACTAAACCAACATCATGATTACCCACAACATCCTCATTCATCCCAGGTACCGACGATGTTGAGGGTATTTGCCTCGCTACGAGGGATTTAGGAGGAATGGAGTTCCCAAGTACCACGTTGCTTAGCTCATTAGATGTATTAACCATTAACCTATTTCTAGAGGCTAAAAAACCCTCTAGGTTAGAAAGGTTATTCATAACCTTCAGTTCAAAATCGGTTAATCCTTCCTCAATTTTAGAGAGCCTATGCATTATTGGAGACAGAGATGATGCAATTAAATTACCCAATTTGGACCACATAACATCATTGACTTTGTCAGGGGAATCGCCTCGAAGATCTAAAGTCGAGTCCGGTGGCAAACTTGGCTGTGAAAACACCGTTGTTAGAGATGGCGATGCTACAGTTTCTCCATTTTTATTAATCTTTTTAATTTTTGCCAGTTTGTCTCTGTGGGCCCCCTCCCCGCTTCCTCTTTTGTGAAGAGTCTGAGGGTACGGCAGAGGAGTTAGTTTTACCATGAGGTCCAGATCTTGTAGCAATACTTGGGGGTGGACTGCTTCGGGTATTTACAGTAACCGTCTCAACCAGTTCAACAGATGGCGTAATATTATGTGTTCCCTGTCCGCCTTGTTTTTCCGATGGTTCATTTTGAGACAATCCAGGGTCACTTACTATGACGGGAGAATCAGGAACTGCAACCAAGGAGCAATCAGGGGTACGAGCACAAGCCAGGGCGCCAAGAGAGGATCGTTTAGCTGTTTGTAGATCAAGAGACTCACAACGCTCTGTCAGTGCTATCTCCTGAGCAAGGACAGAGATGGCTCTAATTAAAAACTGATCCAAAGTCCCCACCACGCTGCCAGAGGGCTGTGCAGATCTTCCCTTGCCCTCACGCCAATTCATCCTCACTAAGCTTCTGAAATGATGGGAGGTCAAAAAAACAACTTAATAAATTCCACCTTCCCAATTAATAACACTTTTCCCTAGACCAACCGTATGTCAAATTGAAATGACCTTCTGATTATGACTGGCTTTTGTGAGTGAGCCTGGCCTCATCCGGTCTCTAACGGGCTCAAACAGGCCCGCCCTTGGCCTGGCCCGCGCCCGCTAAGAGGGAGCCGCAAGCACCTTTATGCGCCTCCGGGCGCGAGAGAATGACGGCGGCGCCTCCTGGCGGGGTAATCAGGCAAAGCAGTGTGGGCTCTGAAGTCCAGTAAAGCGGTTCCTGCGAAGCGGGAGCCGCGAGCACCTTTATGCACCTCCGGGTGCGAGAGAATGGCGGCGGCGCCTCTTGGCGCGGTAATCAGGCAAAGCAGCGTGGGCTCTAAAGTCCAGTAAATGTACTCGCATAGAAATCTACATGCTAGTCAATCTTTTCTAAGTCTACACATATACTTTATGCACAGTAGCACTAGGGTTTCCTTACTCTTCATTTTCTTTTGAGAATCCCATTTTTCCTTGAACATGTTTAAATGTTTGGAAATATTGTGAAGCAAGTGGAAGAAGTAACATTTGAAAAACATGTTTCACTGTTGAGTAATCTCATCTATGCCATCTCCGAAATTCCTTCCTATTCCCACTCTGGAAATAAAATTTATTCCACCTCTTGTTAGAAGTGTATCTTAAATTGTTCCCCGAGTGGTGATCGGCAGAGAAAGTGTTTGTGGACAGTTACAAACTCACAAGTTTGCAGGCACACGTAAACTTTGTAAGGCAATAAAGCCCTTAAAATTTCTCTACATACCCACATAAAAATATTTATTTACATAGATATCTGTAAGTTTTTAAATCTTTTTCCAAGTGTACACATGTACTTTGTGTGCATTAGCACTTTGTCTTTCTTGGAATTGAGATAAATGTATGCCATATAGACCAGGCCATTACATAGCCATATTTGTGATGGATAGGTACACATATTTCCAAGATAAAATGCAATGTAGTTCTCTTTGAGTTACACATTTGTAATATAGTGCTTAATCTGAAAGGCACTTAGTGTTAAAGGAATAATGATAATATGGTACTCTTAATGATGGATAAATTAACATGAACTTTTTCAATACAACATGACGTGAGCATCGATGACACCATCAAGACCATGCACACAATCCACTCAGGCTCTCCGTCAGACCCATTCCCGCATCACGCCTTCAACAGAGCAAGCAGCTTCATCGCACCCCACCTGCGCAACGTCATCAATCTCTCCCTCGAGACCGCTACCTTCCCAGAGATCTGGAAGCACGCCGAGAACAACGAACTAATCAAACAAGCATTTGCAATGCAATAGGTCTCGCATTAGGAAAGTTTGAGCTATTGGTATTGTAAATGACAAATTTTGTATTTATGTGTTGGTTTTGAAAATAGCTAAATTAATAGCTTTGTCATTTACAATGCCAATAGTTTTAGCTTTCGCAAATGTGACACCTATAGCATTTGTAATGCAATATGTGCTGTATTTACGTGACTTAGATGTATTGAAATTACAAATAACAATGGCATTTTTTTTTAAATAATTAATACTTAAATAAAAGTTATTGTAATTTATAATGGCAATAGCTTAAACTTGTGTAAATAACTTGTGAAGAATATGTTTGTGACATTTGTAACATTTGTAATAAAGCTTGAAACATGGAGAGAACATATTTGAACCAGTTGTTGTTGAATGGTTGCACAGATTGATGCTGTGTTAGCGCATAGTGATGTTGCGGTATCCCTGAGTGATGATGCATCAGGGGGGTGCTGAGTGATGCGGTGGTGATACGATAGATAGAGTGAGTGCGATAGATAGATAGAGGGAGGGCAATAGATAAAGGGAGGGAGGGCAATAGATAGGAGCAGGGAGGGTGATAGTGGGAGGGCGATAGATAGATAGATAGAGGGAGGGCGATAGATAGATAGAGGGAGGGCGATAGATAGAGTGAGGGAGGGCGATAGATAGAGTGAGGGAGGGCGATAGATAGAGTGAGGGCGATAGACAGATAGATAGAGGGAGGGCGATAGATAGATATTTTATTTATTTATAAAGTTTTATATTGCGCGAACTGGACAATGGATAGATTGAGGTTGATAGATAGAGTGAGGTTGATAGATAGATAGAGTGAGGGTGATAGATAGAGTGAGGGCGATAGAGAGAGTGAGGGCGATAAATAGATAGATAGATAGAGTGAGGGCGATAGATAGATAGATAGATAGATAGATAGATAGATAGATAGATAGATAGATAGAGTGAGGGCGATATATAGAGTGAGGGCGATAGATAGATAGAGTGAGTGCGATAGATAGATAGATAGATAGATAGATAGAGTGAGGGCGAAAGATAGATAGAGTGAAGGCGATAGACAGATAGAGTGAGGGCAACAGATCGATAGTGAGGGCAATAGATAGAGTGAGGGTGATATATAGAGTGAGGGTGATAGATAGAGTGAGGGCGATAGAGTGAGAGAGAGAGATAGATAGATAGATAGAGTGAGGGCGATAGAGTGAGGCAGATAGATAGATAGATAGAGTGAGGTTGATAGAGAGAGGGGTGTGTAGAGAGAGAGGTGTAGAGATAGAAAGGGGTGTAGAGATAGGGGTGTAGAGAGAGAGAGGGGTGTAGAGAGAGAGAGGGGTGTAGAGAGAGTGGGGTATAGAGAGAGGGCTGTAGAGAGAGTGGGGTGCAGAGAGAGTAGGGTGCAGAGAGAGTGGGATGCAGAGAGAGTGGGTGCAGATAGAGTGTGGTGCAGAGAGAGTGTGGTGCAGAGAGAGTGTGGTGCAGAGAGAGTGGGGTGCAGAGAGAGTGGGGTGCAGAGAGAGGGCTGTAGAGAAAGGGGTGTAGAGAGAGGGGTATAGAGAGAGGGGTGCAGAGAGAGAGGGGTGTAGAGAGGGGGTGTAGAGAGAGGGGTGTAGAGAGAGAGGGGTGTAGAAAGAGGGTATAGAGAGAGAGTGGTGTAGAGATAGGGGGATGTAGAGAGAGAGGGGTGTAGAGAGGGAGGGGGGAAGAGAGAAAGGGGTGTAGAGAGAAAGGGGTGTAGAGAGAAAGGGGTGTAGAGAGAGGGGGCAGAGAGAGGCGAGCAGAGAGAGAGGGGGTGTAGAGAGAGAGGGGTGTAGAGAGAGAGAGGGGTGTAGAGAGAGAGGGGTGTAGAGAGAGAGGGTGTAGAGAGAGAGAGAGGGGTGTAGAGAGAGAGAGAGGGGGGTGTAGAGAGAGATGGGTGTAAAGAGAGAGGGTGTAGACAGAGGGGTGTAGAGAGAGGGGTGTAGAGAGCTGTGCCCCTGGGTGTCAATTTGACACTAAAAAGGGTGATAACAGTGAGTCAGGGGGTGGGGGGGCATTCAAAGGTTATGGAGCAGACACAAGGGAAAAAATCTCATACTGTGGGTCAATGTGACACTAAGAAGGGTGCTAACATTGGGCCCTGGGGGTCAATGACACACTAAGAAGTTTGCTAACAGTGGGTCATGGGGGGGGCAGGGTATTCAAAGGATTGAAGCAGACATCCTTATAAAAGTGATAAAAATAGCACGTATCACTGGCGTCAATTTATATTTAAATCAAGATAAGGAAAACTGACAAGTGTGTAATACGTCCCGTGTTCAGTTTGCACACCTAATCATTAATAATAATAATACGTGTAGTGCTTGCTCTCATAACACTACTAGTAGTAGCGGTCACTGTTGCCCAAAATAATGGTACTTCTTTTATAGGCTTGAGGGAGATGAAAGGCAGAGCAAGAGTAGGGAGGATACATAAGACGTGCAGGTTGCACACTGATTTCAGTAGTGAGATCTTAACGCGCTGAGCTAGATTTTGAGCCATTGGGCTTCCCTGCTCCATCATTTGAAGCGAGTTACGCTGGATGCTTTCCATGTTATGTGCGTATGAGTAGATTTGCACTGCTTGTAACTACTGCATGAATAGGGATGCTGCTCGTCCCTTTGAAGCTGTTTGCGCTTGTTTTAAACACTTTACGTTCGTATGAGCTGATTTGCACGGTCCGTACCTTTCGTCCGCCTTATTAATAAGAAAAAAAAGGTATGGCATTACGTGTCCTAGCGCATATACAGACAAACATGCAGAAATAATGAGTGCATGCAATAATAGCACATTAAAGGTAAACGGTTGGCTTTGCCGACAAAGAGAAGCGCTGTCACGCTGTTCCCATCCCAACTCCCAGTGGCTGGCGAGTTAAGAGGTGAAGGGGAGGAGGAGGGCATTGACTAATGGCAGCAAATGGGTCCGCGCTATATAAAAACGCATAAAATAAATAAATAAAAGGAAGGTAGTGATTCCTAATGGTGAGTGTAGGAGGGAGCCTTGTGACAGATGTTGAGAGCCTTAAAAAGCTGAATTGATATGGGTAGGCAAAGATTTAAGTGGAAACGTATTTAAGAGTATGTGCGGAAGGGAATGAGATAACAAGCTCTGATGCTCTGAAGTCTGATGCCTAGGCACAGACAAATGGTGGTGCGCGATGTGCACGAGGGGGGGAGGGGGAGCGGCAGCCTTTGATGTCTGATGCCGAGGCACAGACAAATGGTGGTGTGTTATGTGGCCGACGTGCACGCGCCTGTCTCACATGAACTGTATGGGATCCGCAACCGTTTTGGTAGACTTTTCTTTTCCACTTACTATAATTCTCGCCAGCAATGCGCAAGCGCATTGGCAGGCGAGACCTAAAAACCTAAGGCAGACCCAAGAGACCTCAAGAACTTCCGGCCCATCTCTCTGCTCCCCTTCCCAGCCAAGGTCATCGAGAAAGCCGTCAACAGGCAGCTAACCCGATACCTCGAAGAAAACAGAATCCGGACCCTTCCCAGTCAGGGTTCCGCAGCAACCACAGCACAGAGACTGCCCTCATCGCCGCCACCGACGACATCAGGACCCTGCTGGACAATGGCGAGACCACAGCACTCATCCTCCTAGACCTTTCTGCCGCCTTCGACACCGTCTGCCATCGCACACTACGCGCACGCCTCCACGCCGCAGGGATCCGAGACAAGGCTCTGGATTGGATCACCTCCTTCCTCTCCTGCAGAACCCAGAGCGTCCGCCTCCCCCCATTCCATTCCAAAGCCTCCGAGATCATCTGCGGTGTACCCCAGGGATCCTCCCTCAGCCCGACGCTGTTCAACATTTACATGGGTCCGCTCGCACACGTAGCCCGACAGCACGACCTCAACATAATCTCCTACGCCGATGACACTCAGCTGATCCTCTCCCTCACCAAGGACCCCATCACCGCCAAAGCCAACCTCCACGAAGGAATGAAGGCCGTCGCCGACTGGATGAAGACCAGCCGTCTGAAGCTGAACTCGGACAAGACGGAGGTCCTCATCCTCAGCTCCAACCCTTCAGCTGGGACGACTCCTGGTGGTTGATGGCACTGGGGGCAGCCCCGACACCCACGGACCACGCACGCAAGCTGGGAATCATCCACCACTCAACGCTGTCAATGACCAAGCAAGTCAACGCCGGCTCCTCCTCCTGCTTCAACACCCTCTGCATGCTCCGCAAGATCTACGGATGGATCCCGACATATGCAAGAAAGACAGTCACCAAGGCCCTCGTCAGCAGCAGACTCGATTACGGAAATGCCCTCTACATGGGAGCCCCGACCAAGCTCATCAAACGACTACAACGTATCCAAAATGCCTCGGCACAACTGATCCTTGACGTACCACGCAACGGTCACATTACTCCCCACCTGAGAAACCTGCACTGGCTCCCTGTCAACAAGAGGATATCCTTCAAGCTCCTCATCCACGCACACAAGGCACTCCACAAGACCGGCCCAGCCTACCTCAACAGACGGCTCTCATTCTACTACCTTAACCACCAGCTCCGCTCAGCCGACCTCTCACTCGCCATCATCCCGCGCATCCAAAGAACAACCACCGGTGAGAGATCCTTCTCCCACCTCGCCGCCAAGACATGGAATACCCTCCCACCGAACCTACGACAGACCCAAGACCTGCTGACCTTCAAGAGGGTACTTAAGACCTGGCTGTTCGATCAGTAGCGCCCCCCCAGCGCCTTCAGACCCTCACAGGTATGTAGTACGCATTACAAATGATTGATTGATTGATTGATTGATGTGACTCTGTGATAGAAGAAGCACACATGTCCAAAATGCACCAAAATGTGGTCCTCATTGTGTTGGATAAAAACACACAATTGTGACACACATCTTTATACAATCCTCATTGTGATGGGAAAAACACCAATCTCTGTAATAGGCAGCATAATATTTCTTGTGATAGATAAAGGCACACAAACCTGTTGTACAGAATTTAATATGGTTCTTAGTTACACCACTGCCTATCGGACCATAGGTCACATTTAAATAGGAGCTATTGTAAAGCACCAAAGAGCACAATCTTGTGACACACAGTATGAAATGGTTTTCAGTGTCCAGAACAAACGTTCATATGCTTGAAACATATAAAGTCGTGGCAGTGTGTATTACACGTTTAAAATATCAACACAAAACTGTAACATGCGTCATGATGTGCTCCTTTTTGCAATGGATAAAAGCTCACATGCTATACACATGGTCACATGAATTGCATAACACGATGCAGTCTTCATTGTGATGGATGAAAATATGTGTGAGATGTTGTTTTCAGAGTGAGGTGTTATAGCGCAGAGTTAAAACACGCACTGTGATGTAATTCATATTCATTGACAACAGAGGGGACCAGTCTCTCACAGGAATGCACATGCAATGAGGAACAGGTTTGTTTCTATTAGGTATCTTAAGACATCTAGTGCTTGATGCACATGATGAACTCAAATGAATTTGTAGCTGTGTCGCAGGGTCGAGGATGACTTATTGGAGGAGATTCCATACTCCCCGGTGACTAGGGTGAATGAGGCACTCTTCCTCTGTGTGCAGGCTTTTTCTCCGGTCTGTCCCTTTAAGGAACAAGACTCTGACACCCAAGAAGAAGGCGGTCAGCAAGTCCGGATGACGTCTCTGCCCCTTACCAATGGGAAGAGAGAGCCCCGCTGATGAAAGCGGAAATGGATGTTGGAACGGATGCTGAGGAAGAAGTGAGACCTGAAGAACGCGGAGAGAGCCAGGTGAACCAGAGCGCTTGGAGGAGAAATGGGACCTCATCACCTGCAACAAGTGGGGAGGTAACCCCTGCAGAGGAGGAGTCGCCAGGAGGCCAACCGTTTCACGCTTCGCTCTGCCACGCTCTAGGAGGAATGTGACTGAACAAGATACAGTCCGGCTGCGGGCTGCTCACGGGCACTGGGCTGGAAGGCAGCAAAGTAAGTAGAGGGCACACCTCTGCTAAACCGATGGGTTAACCGGACTACACTTGGTGGTGGTGGCTTCTTTGAGTGTGGTGATAGTCCCTGCACTGGCCCTCTACACTTCTACATATTGTCGATGTCCCGACGTTCACCGGTGGTTTTCTTATTTTCTTACCGAGGGACATACAAGTCCATGACTGACCTGGTGGCCTCATAAGAGGAAGAACGGAAGCAGTATTCATACCTAACCTCTACTAGCTGTGTAAACAGATGCACTAGGACGTGAAAAATAAAAACATATTCAAACCATACCTAATAAAAGGGATAAAAGAACCAAGTCGCACGTTGATTCCTACCGGGGCTTAACCCCTTCCTTGACGACCCGGTGACAAAAATATAATGTAATATAATCCTATTTGTGATTGAAAGAAGTTTATTCTTGGCAACAGTAGTTTAGATAATAGCACAACTTTGCAACAGACCCAGTGGCATGGTCATTGCTGTGATGGGAAAAAGCTAAGATATGTAATACACAACATTACACGGTCCTCGTTGTGATGAATAGCAAAAACCATTCGTGACACACACTACAATGTGATCCCAAGTAAAATAATAGTAGCACACTTATATAACACAAAAACAACCTGTAACACTCAAAACTAAGGTCATTATGCAGGATATGAGCAATCTACTGGCATGATTGGGATTGTGACCCTGATGTGATACAAATAGCAACATAACTTAAGGCTTCTAGATCCTCTTCAATTCACAATACAAAGTGCTATATTTATTGTCATTGATTATTAGTGTGCTTGGATTACACAAGCATGCTGTTTTTTTAATTTGCAAAGGTTCTCTTGATTATTCTTAATATGCTTCTGCAGTAGCAGTATTTCATTATTTCTCATTTTCTTTTGAGAACATAATTTTTCCTTGAATAAGCATAAATGTAAAAAAAATGTGAACTATTCAGAATCAAGTAGAAGTAGTTAAATATTTTCTTTCTGCATGCATATTTGCCTGTTGAGTGATCCCTTCATCTATGCCATCTCCAATTTTTATTCTGATTCCTTCCGCTTCCCACTCTGAAACCCCATTATTCCGGCACTTATTAGAAGTGAATCTCAGATTGTTCCCTGGGTGGGAATGGGCTGAAGAAATGTTTGTGGACAGTTACAAAGTAACACATTTGCAGGCACACAAGTACTTTGCAGAGCACTAAAGCCCATGAAGATCACTATCCACACACACACAAATATTTACTCACATACAATAGTCGTCTTTTTCAAATTGTACATGTATATTTGTGCATATTAGCCCTTGGGCTATTCAGTACTGGAGATAAATGCTTTTCTATTGACCAGGCCTATATATAGCCGTCATTGTGATGGATAAGTGTCCACATTTCTATGATACAATACAATGTAATTTTATTTAGTTCCATAAGATCCATAAGATCATATACATTGGTAATATACAGCATTATGTTATAGGAGCTTTCTGTTAAAGTAATAAGTGATAATACTAAATCACATTAATGTGGTACTTTTTACGATGTCTAAAATAACATGAACCTGTTCAGTACAACATGATATTACTGGGATAGAAGCAGCACACATGTCTAGAATGGCCCAAAATGTGGTCCTCACTGCGTTTGATAAAAGACACAATTGTGACACACATCTTGATACGGTCCTCATTGTGATGAATAAAAGCACTTACCTCTGTAATAGGCTCCATAATAGTTCCTGTGTCAGATAAAGGCACACAACATTAGCCCTAGGGCCTTTTTGTGATGGAGATAAATTCATGTCCTATGTAACAGGTCTGTATAGAGCCATAATTGTGATGGATAAGTGGATAAGTACACACATTTCCAAGATAAAATACAATGTAGTTTTTTTTTAGCTACCCAAGATGATGCACCCTACAAAAACACAGCATAATGTTAAAGCAGCTTACTGTTAAAGGAGCTTTCTGTTAAAGGAATATGCAATAACACTAAATCACATTAATGTAGTGTTTTAATGATAGCTACATTAACATGAACTTGATCAATGCAACATGGTATGACTCTGTGATAGAAGAAGCACACAAGCCTAAAATACACGAAAATGTGGTCCTCATTGTGTTGGATAAAAACACACAATTGTGACACAAAACTTGATATGGTCCTCTTTGTGATGGAGAAAAAAAACAACCATAGTAATAGGCAGCATATTTCCTCTGGCAGACAAAGGCACTCAAACCTGTCTCACACAATTTAATATGGTCCTCAGTTTAACCCTTAAAGTGAACATAGGCTGAGGGAGAGGGGGGTGAATACCACTGAGGAGTTGCCTGCGGGGTGCATGACATGAGACCTGGCCTGTATTCCTCACGAGTCTCGTAATATGCTGCTCAATATGCTACATGTACTTCCTTGTTTTCAGATGTTGTCCTATTCCGTGATGTGCCATAATGAGTCAGTCGATCCGTATACAACTGTTTTTAATGATGCCTGCGTGGGGGGTGGGGGGTTTTGTCTTTTGTATTTTACAAAATTGGAAATAAAGTTTAAAAAACAAAAAGAAAAAGTGAACATAGGAGCATAATCTCAAAATCTCAACACAATTCTGTAACATGCGCCATGATGTGCCCTTTTACTGCAATACATAAAAGCTCACATGCTATACACATGGTCACATGAATATTCACCTACCATGATGTAGTCCTCATTCTGATGGATAAAAACATGCACTTGATTTTTTTCTTTCAGAGTGCAGTGTAATAGCACACAGAGTTAAAACATGCAGTGTGATGCTGTAATGAGTTTGATGTACTACAATTCCTAAACAATTCATATTTACCGACAACATAGGGAACCAGTCTCTCACTGGAATGCAGTCTTAATGAGGAACAGGTCTGTTTCTATGAAGTATCTTAAGGCAGCCTTATGATGGTATGCAAGCACATCACAAATTCTCGTCAATGAATTACAAATGAAGAGGTAAACCATCAGGCAGTTTTAGTGCACTGAATGATATTGCCCTCTTGGTGATGGTTAAAGCATGCATCTTTGTAAAACAGTGCATGAGATTGTCCTCTGTTATACATAGATACTGTCTCATATTACTAACAGACAGCATGATGTGCTACTTAATGTGATGTATCAAGGCAAACAATCTTGTAACACTTCAAGGCATCTAGTGATCATTGTACTTAATAAACCACATTAAATTGTAATATACTATGTAATATAATCCTATATGTGATGGAAAGAAGTTCATTCTTGGTAACAGTAGTTTAGATAATAGCACAACTCTGCAACAGGCCTAGTGGTATCGTCCTCGCAGTGCTAGGAAAAAGCTCAGATATGTAACACACAATATCATACGGTCCTTCTTGCGATGGATAAAAATAAACAATTGTGATGCACACCAAGACTTGATTCAAAGTATAATAGTAGCTCACTTATAATAGGCAGCATATTTCCTCTGGCAGATGAAGGCACTCAAACCTGTCTCACTCAATTTAATATGGTCCTCAGTTCCACCCTTCACTGCTCCACTTTCAAACTCTACGATCCTAATGACATCACCAAAACATTAGCAACCACCAAACTCAACAACCATTTCAATGACCCAGTCCCCTCAAGTTGCCTTCCCCACATCTACCAAGTCATCTCCCCTCTCTGGACCAAAATAATCAACGCCTCGCTAGTGCAAGGGCACATACAGGACTGCCTAAAAACAGGCCAGGTCACCCCTATACTAAAGAAACCAACAGCTAACTCTTCCGACCCCAAACAAATTCGGCCCATAACCAACATTCCCATGCTAGCCAAGGTCCTGGAAAAATGTGTTCAACAACAACTGAACCAACAAATCACGGACTTCAATCTTCTGAACACCCACCGATCGGGTTTCAGACCCGGCCATAGCACAGAAACAGCCATTTTACAAATAGTGGACGACGAAAAAAATCTAAAAAGACTGGAAAATAGGCTCAGTCCTTCAATGGTTCAAATCCTTTCTGGAAAACAGAACGCAATCTTTCATGGTGAACTAAAATCTATCGTGCTCCTCACCGAACCCTCTGGGTGTACCACAAGGCTCTACCCTATCCCCCACCCTATTCAACCTATATGTCGAACCGCTAACCAAACTACTACAGCAGGCAAACATAGCCTACCACATGTACGCGGATGACACTCAACTCTACATCAAGATCTCCACCATTGAAGACATAATATCGATGAACATGGCACTCAAAAAGACCGTCCACTGGCTAACAACCAACTTCCTCAAGCTAAACTCACAAAAAACAGAATTTCTTCTAATCTCCCCCCTAATAATTCCCAGGAGAAAAAGGAATGGTTCAAGTTGATCACTGCACTTAACTGCATGCCAACTCTGGTCGACTCCACCAAATCACTTGGAATTACACTTGATAAGAACCTTAAAATGCAAGCACACATCAACCTGTTAGCTAAAAACGCAAGCTTTCACCTCAACTATCTCAGGAAAATGAAACCTTTCATCGAGAACCCGGACCTCAAAACTGCTGTTTAGTCCTTAGTCATATCAAGGCTGGAGTATGGATGCACCACCCTCGTGGGACTTCCCAAAATCTCAACCGCCCCATTAAAAGCCTGTATCAACGCCGCAGCTAGACTCCTAACAGGATCCAGAAAATTTTACCACATATCACCACACCTGAAAACACTCAACTGGCTTCCCTTTGAAGCTAGAATCCACCTAAAAATGGGATGCATCACTCACAAAGCACTTCACCACAATACTCCCCCGTACCTATCGTAAAAACTGACCTTATCTGGAGGATTCAGACGTTCTAGGAGTGCTAACAATCTACTCCTGAAACCCTCATGCTTCAGAAAGAAAAAAAACCCTGACAGAGCATTCTCCGGAGCAGCATCAAGAATATGGTACTCGCTTCCTCCCCACATCAGAAAAATCTCCTCTACTTTTCTGTTAAAAAAAGAAGCAAAATCATTCCTTATGTGTTCAATTCCTCCCATAAACTATCACATGGACCTTTTCCAGATGTACTCCGTATAGTTGCCCCCTCTTTCCCTCGAAAGACACCTTCGGCGCTCTCGACTCGTTGCTAGAAATACTGTTAAGCCTGCGGCATTACGAACTTTGTAAAATAAGTCGATCTTATGTATGCTATTCGTTTTGCAATCTGTCCTATTTCGTATTGTGCCCCAATTGTAAAGCGCTCTGATAACCTTCGCTGGGTCTGCTCCGCACTATAGAAAACTCTAAAAATAAAATAAAATAAAAATAAAAATGTGCCCTTTTTTGCAATACATAAAAGCTCACATGCTATACACATGGTCACATGAATATTCGCCTACCACGATGTAGTCCTCATTCTGATGGATAAAAACATGCATGTGATTTTTTTCTTTCAGAGTGCAGTATAATAGCACACAGAGTTAAAACATGCAGTGTGATGCTGTAATGAGTTTGATGTACTACAATTCCTAAACAATTCATATTTACTGACACCAGAGGGGACCAGTCTCTCACTGGAATGCGGTCTTAAGGAGGAACAGGTCTGTTTCTATGAAGTATCTTAAGGCAGCCTTATGATGGTATGCAAGCACATCACAAATTCTCTGCAATGAATTACAAATGAAGAGGTAAACCATCAGGCAGTTTTAGTACACTGAATGATATTGCCCTCTTGGTGATGGTTAAAGCAGGCACATCTTTGTAAAACAGTGCATGAGATTGTCCTCTGTTATACATAGATACTGTCTCATATTGCTAAAAGACAGCATGATGTGCTACTTAATGTGATGTATCAAGGCAAACAATCTTGTAACTTCAAGGTATCTAGTGATCATTGTACTTAATAAACCCACAATAAATTGTAATATACAATGTAATAAAATCCTATATGTGATGGAAAGAAGTTCATTCTTGGTAACAGTAGTTTAGATAATAGCACATCTCTGCAACAGGCCTAGTGGTGTCGCCCTCACAGTGCTAGGAAAAAGCTCAGATATGTAACACACAATATCATACGGTCCTCGTTGCGATCTATAAAAACAAACAATTGTGATGCACACCAAGACTTGATTCAAAGTAAAATAGTAGCTCACTTATATAACACCCTAAAACACCTGTAACATTCCAAGCTATGGTTATTGTGCAGGGTATGAGCAAAGCACTGGAAAGATTGTGATTGTGACCCTGCTGTGATTCATGTAGATAAACACCTTTATACCCCTTCATCATTGGCTCAATTCACAACACCTTGGGCCAGATGTAGGTAATTCCGATTTAACGACTCTTAAATACCGACTCATACCGAATCGGTATTTAAGAGACGGTAAATTGGAAGAAGGCAGATGTAGGTAAAAAATTACCGATTCTGTAAGAGTATGTATTTACCGATTCTGTAAATACCGAATCGGTATTTCACATTGATTCCTATGGGCCTTGAAGCCCATAGGAATCAATGTGAAATACCGAATCGGTATTTACAGAATCGGTAAATACCGAATCTTGCAAGGGTGCAGGGGGTGTCACTTTGACACCCTCTAGCACCCCAAATACAGGCATGTGTGACATGTGGCACACATACATGCCCTAAGGGCATGTCTGTGTGTCACATTGCACAGGTGTGCATGCACAGATGTGCATGCACACCTGAATTCTGTATTTTACCGCCCAATAGGATAGGGTGGTAAAATACCGACTCTGAAGGGCCTGTGGCACTCTTTGGAGTGTCACCTACATATGAATTTACAGAATCGGTATATTTACCGATTCTGTAAAATACCGAAGTGGTAAATTTACCGAATCGGTAAATATACCGATTCTGTAAATTCAGACCCACCTACATCTCAAAAGCCAAATACCGGTCGGTAACGGCCGAAATCGGCCGTTACCGACCGGTATTTCTATACCTACATATGGCCCCAAGTGCTTTGTTTAGTATCATCATTTTGGATTACAGAGCAAGCTGCTTTTTAATTCACAAAGGTTGACTTGTGGACTATTTAGCTTATAGCTACAGAGGATGTATTTCAAGGAGTAGTCTTCATTTTCTTTTGAGAATTCCATTTTCCCTTGAACAAGTTTACATGCTTACATTTCTGAAAATATTACAAAGCAAGTAGAAGTAATAACATTTGAAAAACATTTTCCCCTGTCACGTAATCCCTTCAGCTATGCCATTTCCAATTTTTAGTCTGATTCCTTTCACTTTCCATCCATGAAACCGATTTAATCCGGCACTTGTTTGAAGTGAATCTCAGATTGTTCCCTGGGTGGGAATGGGCTGAAGAATTGTTTGGTGACAGTTACAAAGTAACACATTTGGAGGCTCACAAATACTTTGCAGAGCAACAAAGCCCTGTGAAGATCACTATCCACACACACAAAAATGTTTGCTCACATTCAATAGTCATCTTTTTCCAAGTGTACATATATACTTGTTCACATTAGCCTCTGTGCTTTTTTGTGATGGATCGTTCGATGGATGATGCATGTTCTATGGACCAGGCTGTATAGAACCGTCATTGTGACGTATAAGTGCATGCATTTCCAAGGTACAATACAATATAGTTTTTTTTGTTACTCAAGCTCATACATTTTACTAATACACAGCATAATGTTATACATGCTTTCTGTTAAAGGAATAAGTGATAACACTAATTCACATTTATGTGGTACTTTTAATGATGGCTAAATTAACATGAACTGTTTCAATACAATATTATGTTACTCTGTGATAGAAGAAGCACACTTGTCTAAAATGCACCAAAATGTGTCCTCATTGTGTTGGATAAAAACACACAGTTGTGACACACATCTTGATACGGTCCTCATTGTGATGGATAAAAACACTAACCTCTGTAATAGGCAGCATATTATTTCCTGTGGCAGATAAAGGCACACAACATTAGCCCTTGGGATTTTTTGTGATGGTGATAAATTCATGTCCTATGGACCAGGCCTGCATAGAGCAGTCAGTGTGATGGAAAAATGCATTCATTTCCAAGATAAAATACAATATAGTTTTCTGAGTTACCTAAGATCATACACATGACAACTAAACAGCATATTGTTAAAGCATCTTTCTGTTAAAGGAATATGCAAAAACTATAAATCACATTAATGTGGTATTTTTAATGATAGCTACATTATCATGAACTTGCTCAATGCAACATGATATTTCTCTGTGATAGAAGCACACATGCCTAAAATGCCCCAAAATATGGTCCTCATTGCATTGGATAAAAACATACAATTGTGACACACATCTTGATAAGGTCCTCATTGTGATGGATAAAAACACCAACCTCTCTAATAGGCAGCATATTTCCTCTGGCAGATAAAGGCACTCAAACCTGTCTCACACAATTTAATATGGTCCTCGGTTTAACCCTTAAAGTGCACATAGGAGCATAATCTCAATATCTCAACACAATTCTGTAACATGCGTCATGATGTGCCCTTTTTTGCAATACATAAAAGCTCACATGCTATACACATGGTGCCATGAATATTCGCCTCCCACGATGTAGTCCTCAATCTGATGCATAAAAACATGCATGAGATTTTTTTTCTTTCAGAGTGCAGTGTAATAGCACACAGAGTTAAAACATGCAGTGTGATGCTGTTATAAGTTTGACGGACTACTAATCATAAACAATTCATATTTACTGACACCAGAGGGGACCAGTCTCTCACTGGAATGCAGTCTTAATGAGGAACAGGTCTGTTTCTATGAAGTATCTTAAGGCAGCCTTATGATGGTATGCAAGTACATCACAAATTCTCTGCAATGAATTAGAAATGAAGAGGTAAACCATCAGGCAGTTTTAGTGCACTGCATGATATTGCCCTCTTGGTGATGGTTAAAGCATGCACATCTTTGTAAAACAGTGCATGAGATTGTCCTCTGTTATACATAGCTACTGTCTCATATTACTAACAGACATCATGATGTGCTACGTAATGTGATGTATCAAGGGAAACAATCTTGTAACACTTAAAGGCATCTAGTGAACATTGTACTTAATAAACCCACATTAATTTGTAATATACAATGTAATATAATCCTATATGTGATGGAAAGAAGTTCATTCTTGGTAACAGTAGTTTAGAAAATAGCACAACTCTGCAACAGGCGTAGTGGTGTCGTCCTCGCAGTGCTAGAAAAAAGCTCAGATATGTAACACACAATATCATACGGTCCTCGTTGCGATGGATAAAAACAAACAATTGTGATGCACACGAACACTTGATTCAAAGTATAATAGTAGCTCACTTATATAACACCCCAAAACACCTGTAACATTCCAAGCTATGGTCATTCTGCAGGGTATGAGCAATCCACTGGAAAGATTGTGATTGTGACCCTGCTGCGATTCATGTAGACAAACAGCTTCATACCCTTTAATCATTGGCTCAATTCACAACACCAAGTGCTTCGTTTATTATCATCATTTTGGGATACAGAGCAAGCTGCTTTTTAATTCACAAAGGTTGTCTTGTGGACTGTTAGCATATAGCTAAGGAGGATGTATTTCAAGGAGTACCCTTCATTTTCTTTTGAGAATTCCGTTTTCCTTTGAACACGTTTACATGCTTACATTTCTGGAAATATTACAAAGCAATTAGAAGTAATAACATTTGAAAAACATTTTCCCCTGTCAAGTAATCCCTTCACCTATGCCATCTTCAATTTTTAGTCTGATTCCTTTCACTTCCCATCCTGGAAACAGATTTAATCCGGCACTTGTCAGAAGTGAATCTCAGATTGTTCCCTGGGTGGGAATGGGTTCAAGAATTGTTTGTGGACAGTTACTAAGTAACACATTTGGAGGCACACAAATACTATACAGAGCAACAAAGCCCTGTGAAGAACACTATCCACACACAAAAAATGTTTGCTCACATTCAATAGTCATCTTTTTCCAAGAGTACATATGTACTTGTTCACATTAGCCTCTGTGCTTTTTTGTGATGGATCGTTCGATGGATGATGCATGTTCTATGGACCAGGCTGTATAGAACCGTCATTGTGACGTATAAGTGCATGCATTTCCAAGGTACAATACAATATAGTTTTTTTTGTTACTCAAGCTCATACATTTTACTAATACACAGCATAATGTTATACATGCTTTCTGTTAAAGGAACAAGTGATAACACTAATTCACATTCATGTGGTACTTTTAATGATGGCTAAATTAACATGAACTGTTTCAATACAATATTATGTTACTCTGTGATAGAAGAAGCACACTTGTCTAATATGCACCAAAATGTGTCCTCATTGTGTTGGATAAAAACACACAGTTGTGACACACATCTTGATACGGTCCTCATTGTGATGGATAAAAACACTAACCTCTGTAATAGGCAGCATATTATTTCCTGTGGCAGATAAAGGCACACAACTTTAGCCCTTGGGATTTTTTGTGATGGTGATAAATTCATGTCCTATGGACCAGGCCTGCATAGAGCAGTCAGTGTGATGGAAAAATGCATTCATTTCCAAGATAAAATACAATATAGTTTTCTGAGTTACCTAAGATCATACACATGACAACTAAACAGCATATTGTTAAAGCATCTTTCTGTTAAAGGAATATGCAAAAACTATAAATCACATTAATGTGGTATTTTTAATGATAGCTACATTATCATGAACTTGCTCAATGCAACATGATATTTCTCTATGATAGAAGCACACATGCCTAAAATGCCCCAAAATATGGTCCTCATTGCATTGGACAAAAACATACAATTGTGACACACATCTTGATAAGGTCCTCATTGTGATGGATAAAAACACCAACCTCTCTAATAGGCAGCATATTTCCTCTGGCAGATAAAGGCACTCAAACCTGTCTCACACAATTTAATATGGTCCTCGTTTAACCCTTAAAGTGCACATAGGAGCATAATCTCAATATCTCAACACAATTCTGTAACATGCGTCATGATGTGCCCTTTTTTGCAATACATAAAAGCTCACATGCTATACACATGGTCCCATGAATATTCGCCTCCCACGATGTAGTCCTCATTCTGATGCATAAAAACATGCATGTGATTTTTTTTCTTTCAGAGTGCAGTGTAATTGCACACAGAGTTAAAACATGCAGTGTGATGCTGTTATGAGTTTGACGGACTACTAATCATAAACAATTCATATTTACTGACACCAGAGGGGACCAGTCTCTCACTGGAATGCAGTCTTAATGAGGAACAGGTCTGTTTCTATGAAGTATCTTAAGGCAGCCTTATGATGGTATGCAAGTACATCACAAATTCTCTGCAATGAATTAGAAATGAAGAGGTAAACCATCAGGCAGTTTTAGTGCACTGCATGATATTGCCCTCTTGGTGATGGTTAAAGCATGCACATCTTTGTAAAACAGTGCATGAGATTGTCCTCTGTTATACATAGCTACTGTCTCATATTACTAACAGACATCATGATGTGCTACGTAATGTGATGTATCAAGGGAAACAATCTTGTAACACTTAAAGGCATCTAGTGAACATTGTACTTAATAAACCCACATTAATTTGTAATATACAATGTTATATAATCCTATATGTGATGGAAAGAAGTTCATTCTTGGTAACAGTAGTTTAGAAAATAGCACAACTCTGCAACAGGCGTAGTGGTGTCGTCCTCGCAGTGCTAGGAAAAAGCTCAGATATGTAACACACAATATCATACGGTCCTCGTTGCGATGGATAAAAACAAACAATTGTGATGCACACGAACACTTGATTCAAAGTATAATAGTAGCTCACTTATATAACACCCCAAAACACCTGTAACATTCCAAGCTATGGTCATTGTGCAGGGTATGAGCAATCCACTGGAAAGATTGTGATTGTGACCCTGCTGCGATTCATGTAGACAAACAGCTTCATACCCTTCAATCATTGGCTCAATTCACAACACCAAGTGCTTCGTTTATTATCATCATTTTGGGATACAGAGCAAGCTGCTTTTTAATTCACAAAGGTTGTCTTGTGGACTGTTAGCTTATAGCTAAGGAGGATGTATTTCAAGGAGTACCCTTCATTTTCTTTTGAGAATTCCATTTTCCTTTGAACACGTTTACATGCTTACATTTCTGGAAATATTACAAAGCAAGTAGAAGTAATAACAATCGAAAAACATTTTCCCCTGTCAAGTAATCCCTTCACCTATGCCATCTTCAATTTTTAGTCTGATTCCTTTCACTTCCCATCCTGGAAACAGATTTAATCCGGCACTTGTCAGAAGTGAATCTCAGATTGTTCCCTGGGTGGGAATGGGTTCAAGAATTGTTTGTGGACAGTTACTAAGTAACACATTTGGAGGCACACAAATACTATACAGAGCAACAAAGCCCTGTGAAGAACACTATCCACACACAAAAAATGTTTGCTCACATTCAATAGTCATCTTTTTCCAAGAGTACATATGTACTTGTTCACATTAGCCTCTGTGCTTTTTTGTGATGGATCGTTCGATGGATGATGCATGTTCTATGGACCAGGCTGTATAGAACCGTCATTGTGACGTATAAGTGCATGCATTTCCAAGGTACAATACAATATAGTTTTTTTTGTTACTCAAGCTCATACATTTTACTAATACACAGCATAATGTTATACATGCTTTCTGTTAAAGGAACAAGTGATAACACTAATTCACATTCATGTGGTACTTTTAATGATGGCTAAATTAACATGAACTGTTTCAATACAATATTATGTTACTCTGTGATAGAAGAAGCACACTTGTCTAATATGCACCAAAATGTGTCCTCATTGTGTTGGATAAAAACACACAGTTGTGACACACATCTTGATACGGTCCTCATTGTGATGGATAAAAACACTAACCTCTGTAATAGGCAGCATATTATTTCCTGTGGCAGATAAAGGCACACAACATTAGCCCTTGGGATTTTTTGTGATGGTGATAAATTCATGTCCTATGGACCAGGCCTGCATAGAGCAGTCAGTGTGATGGAAAAATGCATTCATTTCCAAGATAAAATACAATATAGTTTTCTGAGTTACCTAAGATCATACACATGACAACTAAACAGCATATTGTTAAAGCATCTTTCTGTTAAAGGAATATGCAAAAACTATAAATCACATTAATGTGGTATTTTTAATGATAGCTACATTATCATGAACTTGCTCAATGCAACATGATATTTCTCTATGATAGAAGCACACATGCCTAAAATGCCCCAAAATATGGTCCTCATTGCATTGGACAAAAACATACAATTGTGACACACATCTTGATAAGGTCCTCATTGTGATGGATAAAAACACCAACCTCTCTAATAGGCAGCATATTTCCTCTGGCAGATAAAGGCACTCAAACCTGTCTCACACAATTTAATATGGTCCTCGTTTAACCCTTAAAGTGCACATAGGAGCATAATCTCAATATCTCAACACAATTCTGTAACATGCGTCATGATGTGCCCTTTTTTGCAATACATAAAAGCTCACATGCTATACACATGGTCCCATGAATATTCGCCTCCCACGATGTAGTCCTCATTCTGATGCATAAAAACATGCATGTGATTTTTTTCTTTCAGAGTGCAGTGTAATTGCACACAGAGTTAAAACATGCAGTGTGATGCTGTTATGAGTTTGACGGACTACTAATCATAAACAATTCATATTTACTGACACCAGAGGGGACCAGTCTCTCACTGGAATGCAGTCTTAATGAGGAACAGGTCTGTTTCTATGAAGTATCTTAAGGCAGCCTTATGATGGTATGCAAGTACATCACAAATTCTCTGCAATGAATTAGAAATGAAGAGGTAAACCATCAGGCAGTTTTAGTGCACTGCATGATATTGCCCTCTTGGTGATGGTTAAAGCATGCACATCTTTGTAAAACAGTGCATGAGATTGTCCTCTGTTATACATAGCTACTGTCTCATATTACTAACAGACATCATGATGTGCTACGTAATGTGATGTATCAAGGGAAACAATCTTGTAACACTTAAAGGCATCTAGTGAACATTGTACTTAATAAACCCACATTAATTTGTAATATACAATGTTATATAATCCTATATGTGATGGAAAGAAGTTCATTCTTGGTAACAGTAGTTTAGAAAATAGCACAACTCTGCAACAGGCGTAGTGGTGTCGTCCTCGCAGTGCTAGGAAAAAGCTCAGATATGTAACACACAATATCATACGGTCCTCGTTGCGATGGATAAAAACAAACAATTGTGATGCACACGAACACTTGATTCAAAGTATAATAGTAGCTCACTTATATAACACCCCAAAACACCTGTAACATTCCAAGCTATGGTCATTGTGCAGGGTATGAGCAATCCACTGGAAAGATTGTGATTGTGACCCTGCTGCGATTCATGTAGACAAACAGCTTCATACCCTTCAATCATTGGCTCAATTCACAACACCAAGTGCTTCGTTTATTATCATCATTTTGGGATACAGAGCAAGCTGCTTTTTAATTCACAAAGGTTGTCTTGTGGACTGTTAGCTTATAGCTAAGGAGGATGTATTTCAAGGAGTACCCTTCATTTTCTTTTGAGAATTCCATTTTCCTTTGAACACGTTTACATGCTTACATTTCTGGAAATATTACAAAGCAAGTAGAAGTAATAACAATCGAAAAACATTTTCCCCTGTCAAGTAATCCCTTCACCTATGCCATCTCCAATTTTTAGTCTGATTCCTTTCACTTCCCATCCTGGAAACAGATTTAATCCGGCACTTGTCAGAAGTGAATCTCAGATTGTTCCCTGGGTGGGAATGGGTTCAAGAATTGTTTGTGGACAGTTACTAAGTAACACATTTGGAGGCACACAAATACTATACAGAGCAACAAAGCCCTGTGAAGATCACTATCCACACACAAAAAATGTTTGCTCACATTCAATAGTCATCTTTTTCCAAGAGTACATATGTACTTGTTCACATTAGCCTCTGTGCTTTTTTGTGATGGATCGTTCGATGGATGATGCATGTCCTATGGACCAGGCTGTATAGAACCGTCATTGTGTCGTATAAGTGCATGCATTTCCAAGGTACAATACAATATAGTTTTTTTTGTTACTCAAGCTCATACATTTTACTAATACACAGCATAATGTTATACATGCTTTCTGTTAAAGGAATAAGTGATAACACTAATTCACATTAATGTGGTACTTTTAATGATGGCTAAATTAACATGAACTTTTTCAATACAATATTATGTTACTCTGTGATAGAAGAAGCACACTTGTCTAAAATGCACCAAAATGTGTCCTCATTGTGTTGGACAAAAACACACAGTTGTGACAGACATCTTGATACGGTCCTCATTGTGATGGATAAAAACACTAACCTCTGTAATAGGCAGCATATTATTTCCTGTGGCAGATAAAGGCACACAACATTAGCCCTTGGGATTTGTTGTGATGGTGATAAATTCCTTTCCTACGGACCAGGCCTGCATAGAGCAGTCAGTGTGATGGAAAAATGCATTCATTTCCAAGATAAAATACAATATAGTTTTCTGAGTTACCTAAGATCATACACATGACAACTAAACAGCATATTGTTAAAGCATCTTACTGTTAAAGGAGCTTTCTGTTAAAGGAATATGCGAAAACTATAAATCACATTAATGTGGTATTTTTAATGATAGCTCCATTATCATGAACTTGCTCAATGCAACATGATATTTCTCTGTGATAGAAACACACTTGTCTAAAATGCCCCAAAATATGGTCCTCATTGTGTTGTATACAAACATACAATTGTGACACACATCTTGATATGGTCCTCATTGTGATGGATAAAAACACCAACCTCTCCAATAGGCAGCATATTTCCTCTGGCAGACAAATGCACACAAACCTGTCTCACACAATGTAATATGATTCTCAGTTTAACCTATAAAGTGCACATAGGAGCATAAGCCCCATATATATAGGAGCAATTGCAAAGCATAAATGAACACAATGTTGTGACACACAATATGAAGTTGTTTTTAGTGTCCTGAACAGATGTTCATATGATTGATACACTTATAAAGTTGTGGCAGAATCTATAATATGTTAAAAATCTCAACACAATTCTGTAACACGCGCCATGATGTGCCCTTTTTTGCATTACATAAAAGCTTACATGCTATACACATGGTCACATGAATTGCCTACCACAACGTAGTCGTCGTTCTGATCGATGAAAACACTGTTGTGTTTTTGTTTTAGAGTGCAGTATAATAGCACACCGAGTTAAAAGATGCAGTGTGATGCTGTAATGAGTTTGATGGACTACAGTTCTTAAACAATTCATATTTATTGACACCAGGGAGGACCAGTCTCTCACTGGAATACAGTCTTAATGAGGAACAGGTCTGTTTCTATGAAGTATCTTAAGACAGCCTTATGATGCTAGGCAAGCACATCACAAATTCTCTGCAATGATTTACAAATGAAGAGGTAAATCAACATGCAGTTTTAGTGCACTGCATGATATTGCCCCACTGGTGATGGTTAAGCATGCACATCTTTGTAAAACACTGTATGAGATTGTCTATTGTTATACATAGATATTGTGTCATATTACTAACAGACAGCATGATGTGCTTCTTAATGTGATGTATCAAGGCAAACAATCGTGTAACACTTCAAGGCATCTAGTGATCATTGCACTTAATAAACCCGAATTAATTTGTAACATACAATGTAGTATAATTCTATTTGTCATGGAAATAAGTTCATTCTTGGTAACAATAGCTTAGATAATAGCACAACTGTGCAACAGACCTAGTGGGGTGGTCCTCACAGTGATATACAAAAGCTCAGATGTATAACACACATCATATGGTCCTCGTTGTGATGGATAAAAACAAACAATTGTGATGCACACCAAGACTCGATTCAAAGTATAATAGTAGCTCACTTATATAACACCCCAAAACACCTGTAACACTCCAAGCTATGGTCATTGTGTAGGGTATGAGCAAACCACTGGAAAGATTGTGATTGTGACCCTGCTGTGATTCATATAGACAAACACCATTATACCCCTTTATCATTTACTGGAGAAGCGTGGCTCAATGGTTAGAGCGGCAGACCCTGATGCAGAGGTCTGGCCCGGGACCGTGGTTCAATTTCCCTGGACCTGATAATTCTCGCCTCGGTGCCTAGTCTAATCATGGGTCCCACTCTGTGACTCTGGGCAATAGCTTGCTTAATCTCCACAACAGCCCCAGCAGCGCTTGGATGCCTGGCTTCACCTTGGGGGTGCCCAGGAGTGGACATTTCACAGGAAAGCCAGGATGGGTTCCACAGCGGTATGAATACAGAGCTACGAGGCCTCTGGGTAGAAGTGCGCTATTTAAATACTATACATTTACATTTACTCAATTCACTACACCAAGTGCTACATTTATTATAATTTTGGATTACATGAGCAAGCTGCTTTTTAATTCACAAAGGTTGTCTTGGGGACAGTTAGCATACAGCTACAGAGGATGTATTTCAAGGGGTAGTCTTCATTTTCTTTTGAGAATTCCATTTTCCCTTGAACAAGTTTGCATGCTTAGATTTTGGGAAATATTCTGAAGCAAGTAGAAGTAATAACATTTTAAAAACATTTTCCCCTATGGAATAATCCCTTCATCTATGCTATTTCCAATTTTTTGTCTGATTGCTTCCACTTCCAACCCTGTAAACAGATTTAATCTGGCACGTGTTAGAAGTGAATCTCAGATTGTTCCCTGGGTTGGAATGGGCTGAAGAAATGTTTGTGGACAGTTACAAAGTAGCACATTTGCAGGCACACAAATACTTTGCAGAACAACAAAGCCCTCTGAAAAATCACTAACCCCACACACAGAAGTATTTACTCACATTCACTAGTCATCTCTTTGCAAGTGTAAATGTATACCTGTGCACATTAGCACCTGTGCTTTTTTATGATGGTCGATTGGCTGGATGATGCATGTCCTAGGGACCAGGCCTGTATAGAGCCCTCATTGCGATGGATGAGTGCACACATTTCCAAGATACAATACAATATAGATTCTTTTAGTTACTTAAGATCATACACATTACTAATACACAGCATAATGTCATAGGAGCTTTCTGTTAAAGGAATATGTGATAACACTAATTCACATTAATGTCGTACTTTTAATGATGGCTAAATTAACATGAACTTGTTCAATTCAACATGATGTGACTGTGTGATAGAAGAAACCCACTTGTCTAAACTGCACCAAAATGTGTCCTCATTGTGTTGGATAAAAACACACAGTTGTTATACACATCTTGATACAGTCCTCATTGTGATGGATAAAAACGCTTTACTAATACCCAACATAATGTTAAAGAAGCTTACTGTTAATGGAATGTGCAATAAACCTAAATCGCATTAATGTGGTACTTCTAATGAAGCTACATTAACATGAACGTGTTCAATGCAACATGATGTGACTCTGTGTTTGCAGAAGCACACATGTCTAAAATGAACCAAAGTGTGGTCCTCATTGTGTTGGATAAAAACACACAATTGTGACACACATCTTGATACAGTCTTCATTGTGATAGATAAAAACGCCAACCTCTGTAATAGGTACCACAATATTAATTGTGGCAGATAAAGGTACACAACCCTGTCTCACACAATTTAACATGGTCCTCAGTTTGACCTATAAGTGCACATAGGAGCATAAGCCACCTTTATATAGGAGTAATTGTAAAGCATAAAAGAGCACCTTCTTGTGATACACAAAATATGAAATGGTTTTCTGTGTCCATAAGAAAGGTTCATATGCTTGATACACATGTAAAGTTGCGGCAGTGTCTATTACATGTTAGAAACACAAAAGAAAACTGTAACATGTGCTTTGCTATGCTCCTTTTTGCAATGTATAAAACCTCACAATTTACACACATGGTCATCTGAATTGCATACCACAATGTAGTCCTCATTTTGATGGATAAAAACACGCAAGAGTTTTTTTTTTATCAGAGTGTGGTGTAATATCACAGAGAGTTAAAACATGCACTGTGATCTCGTTATGAGTTTGATGGACTAAAAGTCTTAAACAAATCATATTTATTGACACCAGATGGGACCAATCTCACATGAATACAGTTGTAATGAGGAATTGGTCTATTTCTATTAAGAATCCTATGGTAGCCTTGTTATTGTATGCCAGCACATCACAAAGTCTCTGCGATTAATTACAAATGAAGAAATAAACCAACATGCAGTTGTAGTGCACTGCATGATATTGCCCTCCTTGTAATATTTAAAACATGCACATCCATGTAAAACTATATGAAATTGCCTTCTATGATAAATAGACAATCTCTCATGTTGTAACAGATAGCATGATGTGCTCCTTAATGTGATGTATCAAAGCAAGGGATCTTGAAATCTGTCATGGCATCTAGCGCTCATTGCACTTGATAAACACAAATTAATTTGTTACATACAAGGAGATATATTCCTATTTGTTATGGAAAGAAGTTAATTCTTGGTAACAGTACTTTAGGTACTAGCACAATTTTGCAACAGACCTAGTCGTGTGGTCATCACAGTGATAGGAAAAAGCTCAGTTGTGTAACACACAACATCATGCGGTCCTCATTGTGATGGATAAAATCAAACTGCTGTGATGCACAACATGACTTGATCCAAAGTATGATAATAGTAGCTCACATATATAACATACCAACACATCTGTAACACTCAAAGCTATGGTCATTTTAGAGGGCAGGAGCAAACCACTGGCAAGGTTATGGTTGTGACCCTGCTGGTTCTTTTTTTTTTTAAGGTTTCCAAAGAAAGTTTTATTCGGCTGACGCGTTTCAACCAAATTGGTCTTTCTCAAAGCCAATACATACGTGGTGATTATACCCTATCACCTATAAACACCAAGCTCACATATGAGTAAACATAGTGAAAAGACTTTGTTGGACCTTGTACGATGCCCAGAACCTTTGGAAGAAGGCCTGATATAAATAGGTCTAGGCAACGTAAATAAATTAACACAAGTGCATGATTTACCTTATGCTTTCACATGATCACAATATATAGGGTCATCAAAAATATATATAAATATTTATCTTAATAACAGATAAACATTTAAGTTCTACTAAGTTTCTAAACTTGTATAATTAATGAAAAGCACATACTCGACACGGGTACATTGAGAAACGCCACCCGAAAATAACAAATCCAATGCCTGTCATCCCAGCACACCATGCGCAGCCGCCACGCCGCCCCGCAACCATGACCCTGCTGTGATTCATGATGCTTTTTCAATAAAGGATTTAATAGCGCACAATGTTGCAATATGAAATGTGATATAATCATTTTAATGGACTAAACTATCAAAAACACCCCTGCTTATCAGCACCAAAGGGGAACAATCTCTGTCAGGAGTGCACTCAGAATCGGGTACAGTCCTACCTCTATCAAGCATCTTAAGGCAGCCTTATGAAATTTTTGTGCAGTGAAATGCCGGCGGTGGGGAACGCGAGTCTTTCAATGAAGGGCTCAGCTCCTTCAATTATAAGTTCCCGATCGAGGTCCTCCTCTGCTGCCTCGTCTCTCCCTGGTATGCCAACAATGCGGAAGTCCTTGAAATACTTGTGTTCCCCACCGCCGGCATTACACTGCACAAAAATGTCAATGCATCACGGGTTCTGCCAGAAATCATACGCTTCACATGGGATGTACATCGTACATGAGGAGAAGAACCATGTGAGGCCCCCATGAGAACCATTCACAAAGCTACAGCTTGAAAGCCATTAACAAGTCCCCCCTGTCATCATCTAATTATTTTGAAGCGTGAATATCATATTGAAGCACCAGCAACCGCCGCGGTCGTTTCTGGACACAAGAGAAAAAGGACCACACCCCTTGAGTTCATAAGGCATCATCACCCGTGAGAATTCCCTCACCTCAAATGTGAATGACCAGGTCCTGGTCCTGAGGAGAACCCTGAAATCAAATAGGGTTCTGAAATGTGTCGACCCCACCCAGCCAGCAATAATCACCACCAATCAACCGACCCATACCGAGTACAAACAGGACATTTAGGCCTGGTGTAACTGTTTAACTGCGTCGCTGGTTATGGCAGGTGTATGTAGTGAAACACATAACTGAATTGTACCGCCATTGTTCTTTATGTTAAAATAAGGACTGGTCTATTGTTTTGTCATGTTTGGCCATTTCCTAAGTATTTGTTATATGTCCAAAGTACTGTTACCATTGTGTTGTTGATATATGTTTGTACTAATTGTTCTTCTTTAAGACATGAAAGAAATATCCATCTTGTTTGTTCCACAAATAAATGAACAAATAACAAGTGTAATGAAAACAATATAACTACTTGAGAATCTAAGGTGGTTATTTATGAATGTATTTATTCCAAAATGTACGTCAAGACCTTTTTCTTGTTTCCAACTTTCTAAAAAGTGGCATTTTTAAAATTGAGGATTGAAATATGAATTTACCATTCAAGATGGTTTTAAATTACTCTGATACCATTCATGACTTTCCTACCTGCTCCCAATCAAAAATTAACACTTATTAAATGTAATAAGGTACCCAATGGTATGCTATGAAAGAGGCAGGCCTTGCAATAGTGACTACCAGGACATGTCAGATTAAAAACTACATGTCCAACTTTTTAAAGTAAACTGCACCTTGCCCTATGTGCTTTTGAGGGCCTACCCTTTAGGTGACTTATATGTACTCAACAGATTGGTTTATGCTTGGTAAAAGGTTTATTTTGACATGTGGAAATGGCAGTTTACAATTGCACCCACAAGCTGCAGTGGCAGACCAGGGACAGGTTAAAAAAAGTCTACTTAAGTGGGTGGCTCAAAAAGTGCTGTAGGGACACTAATAGCATTTAATTTACAGGCTGTGGGTGTACATGCAATATCACTTTACTAGGTACTTGCAAATAAATTAAATGTGACAATGGGGTCTGTAGCCCAATTTTATCATGTTTTAGGGAATGGGAACAAGCACTTTAGCACTGGTTAGCAGTCCTAAGGCCAACAAAAGCAAATTCATAAATATAGTGGGGGTGAAGGCAATAAGCTTTGGGGATGATCACCCTAAGGCTGACTGGTCTAACAAGCATTGACTTGTAACACACTCCATAATATTTTTCTCCTGGTGATGTTTAAAGCATGCACAACCCTGCAATACACACAGGACTCGACAAATCCACTCGCCCGCTCGCATTTGCGAGTGAGAATGGATGAGGACGAGCTATTTTTAGGTCCTACTCGCCCTTTCTGGCGAGTAGGAAATCAAACTAACTTTTGTCCTATGTCTTTGAAAACAGAGCAAAAGTGACAAGATAACACGATTTGAAGGCATTTTTATTGCTCACAAAGGGATTGAGCAATAAAGATGCCTTTAAATCTTGTTATCTTGTCACTTTTGCTCCGTTTTCAGAGACGGAGGTCAAGTGGGTTGCAGTCAGGTCGAGGGGATTTTCCATGGCACCAGACCTTCAGGACTAGTACCATTTTTCGGATTTGTCGAGCCCTGACAGTATGAAAATGTCCTCTGTGATGAATAGGCACACGCTCATATTACTAACAAACACCTTGATGTGGCCCTCAATGTGATGTATCAAAGAACAAAATCTTGTAGCATGCCATATTATCTGTTTCTCAGTGTGAATGGTACAACCACATGCAATTGTAATATACTAGTGATATAGTCCTTATTGAATAGAAAAGAAATTCATGCTTGATAGCAGTAGCATTGATAACAGCACACATTTGCATCAGACCTAATGGTGAGGTAATTGTTATGAGAATAGGGTCCGATGTTTAACACACAATATCATATGGTCCTTGTTGTGATGGACAACAGATCACACTTTTTTGACACACACTAAGATATGATCCATATGATGGCAATAGAAGCACAGACATATCAGGCACCTAAACATGTGTAAAACTCATAGCTACTTAAAGACAAACACCTATGTATCCCCATTTTAAAGATCAAAATAGGTTCAGCTCTACTCTTGCCTTCCAGGTCTTATCTGAGCGACCTCAAGTTCTTATGTTGAAGTTGACGTTTAACCAGATTTTCACAATTTATGGACAGAATTTACTTACAAATTGTCAAATGCCATAATTAGAGTTGGACGAATGGAATACACCTTCACAAACGAGATGGAGATCCCGTCTACAGTTTTACAAGTGCTACAATGCTTAATCCGGGCCCTACATTTTTTACTACTTTAAGAAAATAGCACATGTGGCTGGAAACTGAAAAGCAGCTCTTCACTTCGCAAATGTTCAAAATACCAACTAAATTGAGGATGCAGAACTACACAAATTCAAAGGGAAACAGTGAAAAGATGGATATTTAGCAGTTAGGAACTATTTTTTAAAGGTATTGTCTAAATAATACACTATTTTAAATCCAGTATGGTCAGTTAAATATTCGCTGGATGAAATAAGAAAGCAGTGTTTGCTAAATGCATATGTATTCTGTAATAAATTGTCAGTCACATACGAAAGGGATCCAAATAAAGACTGTTTTTTTTTTACAAATATATACTGTGCCAAATAGGAAGACACTATATGTAAAATATAATCTGGTCCTCATAAACAGACTTGTAAAAAAACACACACCGGTCCTCGTAAAGCTGTTTGCTGTCTTTATGTAGTGTGTAAAAATGGTCTTCATAACTCTTGGATACGGGACATGTGCGGTCCTCATAAGGGGGTTATGTCAGAAAGTCTCAAAACTATTCCCATAATCGTTTTCTGAAAATCTGATATAACTTTCATACTGTCAT
Organism: Lissotriton helveticus; assembly: GCF_964261635.1. Taxonomy (NCBI): domain Eukaryota; kingdom Metazoa; phylum Chordata; class Amphibia; order Caudata; family Salamandridae; genus Lissotriton; species Lissotriton helveticus. Next base: position 875,686,098 of record NC_136071.1, on the reverse strand, counting down.
TAAAGTATAAACATAAAATGTATGATCATTTTGATTCTCTGATGATCAGAAAGGGTGGCCCTCATAATGTAGGTTTTTTTCACTGGTCTTCATAGAGTGATATAAACATGTATGTGTGTGTGTGTGTGTGTGTGTAACCTAAGAACCTCTATCATGTGTGGTACACACCTCAATAACTCTCTATGGAGATACTTCTTCCTCGCAAGCAAAAAAAGGTTAAAAATGAGTTGTCAAAAGCAAACGTCTTTATTTTGTTGTGCCTGCACTCATGGTTAGAAAGCACATAGCCTGCTTAGACCATTTTAAGAAGAATAGCTGACATGTGTCATTGCCATTTTACTTTCTGGCAAATTCTTCAGGGCACAAGGACTTCATTCCACTATTGAAGTGCACTGGACCATGAGGCTACCAGGTGGGAGCTTACCAGTAGGCCACAGGCAGGAGACAAGAACAAGTTAGGGAACAATACACAATCGCTGCTGAGCTCGCATAAAGTGCCACAGGGGTATTGCAACATGAGCCTTGCACGTTAAGCCTACTAAACAGAGGGAGCATGATGGGGTCGTGACAGACAACACCAACCATCACTTCTTAGAAGTACCAAACATTTAATTCCAGAATTACATTTAAAAAATGTGGTAAGTCACTAGTCACCTCCAGGCACAGCTATGATAATGCACTACTCACTGGAATCCTTAAAATACACCACGCTCCAGGGAAGGTAACCCTCAGTGGTGCAGTGAGACTGCACTACACACAGCGCCCTACAATGTGGCACTCTAAATCATGTGGGTAAAAAACTCACTCTATTTGGGAGGAGCCCTTTTCTTCATAGTGCTGAATCCTTACTTCTAGAACCAACCATGTTGAAGAAACAAAGGGCATGATTATGATGGTGGTCGTACGAGCGTCCGACTGCCATCACAGCAGGATTGGGACCGAGCAGTAAGTTGTTGGCGGTCCACCAACCAAATTAGGATGCAACCACCATGTAGGCAGTTGGAATCATGGCTTTTTCCACTGTGGATTGTGCTGCAGCCCAAAAGGGCTGCAGCACATGCACAAAAGAAAAAGCCATGCTTTGAAACATCTGTTCCCCCTTATGCCATGCATCGTGAGACAGGTGCGCCCCAGGTCTTAGAGTGGAGGTCCACTAGGGATGGGGGCCCTACTAGGACCTCCAAAGTCCCTTTCCAACATCCTTTCCATGGCGGTTAGACCACCATGGAAAGACTGTTGGAAAGGGACATCGTAATCTGTCATTCAGGGTGGCTTTAGACGGGCTCATGGAGCCATCGGGAAGTCGCAGCTGGCACATAATCCCAAAGGGCGGGCTTTTCCGACCTTGGGATTATGATGCACAGTTTCCGACATGGTTTCGATGCCAGCCTGTCTGACATGGAAACCATGTCAGAAAACATGTTTGGGGGCCCACAGCAGGGACCCTTCGGTGCGCAGCCTCCGGTAGGGGGCACCCTGCTGATCGCTGTAACCCGTGGCAGGCACCTCAGATCCCTGCACCCTGTGGCAAGCTCCTTGAGGTGCCTGCCACGGGATGCAGGGATGAACAGCAACTGTCATTTCCCTACAGGAGCATGTATTACGGCCGGTTTACGGTGGTAATGCATGCTCCTATATGGAAATGCAGGAATGTGATTGAAGAGTGTTTGTTCACATCCTACTGAGGTGGTCGAAAGTTTCATGTATACACATATAATACACCCACTTCACACATTTACAAAATATGCACACAAAAATTCTTCTTTCAGTCTCATAGTCCACACACTCATGCAAAAACGTAGTTCACTGAGAATCACTACATCTGGAAACAATGCCATCTTATAAAATAACTCTTTAGTAACATAAAGTTTTGAAATCTACTCACGTACTCAAAGTCCCTCATTCAGTGTCCATGAAACAACCACTCTTTAATTTTTCTTTCTGTCCAATTTTATGCAGGTAGGGCCTAAAAAGAGTGATAAAACTATTTAGCAAAATCAAGGCTCAATAACATCACATGGAGAGACATCAGGGAAGGTGATGGCGCACTTCCTAACTCTCACCTCACTTTAAAGGGAAGGTAAGTGTTTTACATTCAAAATTGAGATAAATTGTTTATCACAAATGCTATATAAATCTATCTATCTATCTATCTATCTATCTATCTATCTATCTATCTATCTATCTATCTATCTATCTATCTATCTGTATGTATGTATATATAGATATAAATAAATATTCATATCTAAAATAACAGCTACTGTATCTAATTTCTCTGTGACAAAAAAATGGTGAATGTTTTTCTGGACATTTAAAGAATATTGTAGCCATACTACACATTTTATCATTTGTACAGTATTAAAGGATCAACATATCTTCCGTTCAATTAAACACAAACTATGTAAATCACAAATATCTTAAGAAGCTCTGTGCTCGAAAAATTATCCTTGATACTTTTGACTCACCTAGTTGATACAAGGGATGTTACATGAAGTCAAAAGCAAAAGATACATTGGATTGATTGATGAGCATTTGAAAACTGTTTCAGTGATCTTAATAATCTCCTTACTGCTGGTTTACTTTTAGAAAAACAAAAACAACAAGGTGAAGGGTGGAATGCTTGAATTAATTTCAGCCAATGGCAATCCCTCGGGCCACATCCCAGCCCATTGTTTTTCAACCACCATGCCACCTCAGTTTAAGTTTAGAGACAGCCATATGCAAGCCAGTCTTGACCCTGCTCCTCGTGGGAACAGTCCAGCCCGAACTCCAAGGCCAGGTTCTCCCTAAACCAGAACATCAGCAATCCAGGTCTAGTTTCGCCCATATTATGGCTCTTCAGCCAGGTATATGCAATAGTGTATAATGCTACCACTGCCAAAAAGCTTTGCCAGAGCACAAGTTAGGTGACAAAAGTGACAAGTCTAAACTTCCCTTGTGCTCAGGCAAGGGAAGACAGGCAGGTCCTTCCTGAAATTGGTGAGAGACTCCATACACGTGTCCACCTGGTGATTTGTGGATAGGAGACCCATGCCAAATGTCGTTAATGATTATGTTGCTAAATTTGATTTACATTACAGGACCCTCAAACGCTCTAAGAGAGCTCATTCCACAGTTTCCTCTTCATCACATCTCACGACATCTCTACTCTCGTCTTTTCCTCTCCTTTCTCTCTCTTTCTACGTACTTTGTATTTTTGCTTACACCAGAACGATACTAGCACCGTCTCCAATCAAATACTCTCCCACCAACAATGCATGAACTACAGCCACAAGCTGGGAAACTTAAGAAGCTTCCCGATGCTGGTGTATGCTGACGGGTGCAATCACCAAGTCCATAATTCCAGACCTAGTCACCCTCAATATTCCCCTAACATGCTCAGTGCCTCATCCTGCACTCCAAGTAGCCCTCTGCTGATGGACAAAAATCTAAGTTTAGACTACAACCCACCTTCTTCTACCTCATTTCAACCTCTTCTTATTCCCATCATTCAATCTTCCTCTCAGCTACTGTATCTTACAGCCTTTCCTCTGACCTCCTTCCTCACTCTTAACGCTTATGGCCAGTTCCACCCTCATTTGTACTCATATCCGTCTGACACCTACCACATAAATGATAAAGTATTTCTTATATGCTTTCTCCTTTTGTGAAAAATACCCATCACTTGTCACCGCTAGTGAACATCCACAGCTAAGATCACTAGCTCTAGACAATAGCCTAATACTCAAATCACACTCATATAAACCAGCACACAGACTCCAAACACCGTTTGAATATTCTAGAACAAGCCTACTGCATGCAACAAATCGGACAGAGAATGCTCAGCATTTAATCTTAAGGTCTTACCAGAAAATTGGTTGCACTCCTCTAGATATTTGTTTCTTACACCTACTCACCTACACATGGTGGACATTTTGACCAAACTTGAAATTTGTATCAAGAAACAACTGATGTCCAGCGCCTTTATCACCAACACCCATACTCAATGTGGAGCTATCACCCACCCTGACCCAAAAGAACTTCTCAAACACTAACCTGTTAGGATATCAATGAAGAGTGACAAGAATATTTTGTGACATTGGGTTGCCCATGTGAACAAACTGGTTTTTGTCCAAAAGGTAGAAGAAGTACCAGAAGTACCAGTACCAGAATTGCCAGTAAATCCCATTCAAAACTCAATGAGGGTGAGACTGTCAATTTTGTTGAAGGCAGTGGTGAGGTTCAGCAATATCAGGGGGCAAGGGTCATCGTCATCTGTGGTCAAGAGGGCATCATCTACGATGTGTATTATCGCACCCTCATGCTACAGCGTGGTCTGAAGGCAGATTGGTTGTCGTGTAGGTCATGGTGGTAAATGGAAGCAGTATTACCCATAGAACAGGTGATAATTATGCAGATTTGAACCAAGTAATTCAAGGTCTGCATGGTTAATCGCTATTCCAGGGAAAACAAATCATAAGTGCATGGTGTAGGTGTGTCATTCTGGTGGGATTCAAGGATTCCAGACCAGGTAATTTCATCACTCATGTACCTTGCAACTCGAAATGAGGGCCAGTGTGTAGTACCTCCTTGCTCTCATCTGATCACTTCTTAAATGGGGCTTGTTCTATGCTGTTTGTTGTACTAATGCCCTTTCGACCTTTGATCTGTTTTAATATATGCCCTTTTTGTTGTTTGCTCTTGTAAAAAAGGGAACGAAGGTGTGATGTGTCCTGGAGTTTCTATGTCCTGTTGTCCAGAAAAGCTGGATGTATTTATGTGGGAGGGTTAGGGCTGCTGGGACGACACTTTAGCTGTCTGTGTTTTTTTCTGTGCTGCTTTTGGTGAAGGTGTCACTTTCTGTTGGAGTCAAGTATATTTTATACAGTTCTTCACAAAAAACATCAAAAGCATTTCTCTAGCAACAATTGTATGGAAAAATACATGAAGAATAAGTGTCATATAGTATTTCGAATGCCATAATCACCCTCAAATACCGGTAAACTATTAAAATAAATGCAAGGACATTGAGCTTACAGGGATAAAGAAAAAGAATGTCTTGTTAAGGGAAAATGTACCACCAAGCAAGCATATAATAATATGGTATTTTCCACTCCCTAGCTGCACGCCTTCATCAGGTATACACTTGGTAGTTTGCTCTAAGGCAGGTGTATTAATTATGACTGTTTCCTCATTCACCTACCTAACCTAGACATGAGTATCTGGTGTAATTTGCAAAAATTGATTATGTATGTGTAAATGGTATAGCTATTACTATGTGCCACCTGTACAGCTTGCTGCAGCCACAGATGTGCATTTAAGTGTAGCCATTTTGTTGATGACAAGAGGTTGCATGGTTGTAAGCTAGAGAAAGAGAGAGAGTGTGTGTGTGTGAGAAACAGAGAGAGTGAGAAAGTTAGGAGATGTACATTTTCATGCACCTTAATGTTGAGGACTGTGACTAGCACCCACAAGGCCCTAATGGATGGGCCTCAGGCCCTAAAGTCTATTTTTGTGCATGCTTCCACCCGCCCCCTCCCCCAACACAAGAAGCATGGGGTTAGCTACTCACACCTGCTTGGGTTGATAGGCATTTTTTAATAGAGTAGGAAGCTAGGGCAGTTTCAGTACAGCAATACTTTCAAAATATGTAAGCGTTAGCTTAAGCAACGTCAGGCATCTTCGCAGTTGCTGGTTTTTCCTTCCGTTTTAATTTTTACATCGCATGCCCACAACGACTTGCGAACATTCTGTTGTTTCAGTGCTGGACTGGTATTGTGCACTTTGTGCTTTTTTTGCTATTCCTACATCAGGTCCGTTCAGATATAAGTTAGGCAATAGAATGAATGACTGTACAAAACACTCACAAAATTTCCTTTACAATGTGTTTGACATTGGAGCTTCTAATGTGAATGACATAAAACAGCAGCAAACTGTGATTGTGACAGGCTTAAACTATCATGACCATGACCGACCCACTTTAACCTTTTCAGCGAGCACCCAGGCATGCGTGTAGGCAATATTAATGGTGATGGTCATTTCGTTTGTGGTGTTTGATTGGCGCAGTCGCTGTGCACTGTTCTTTCAGCCCCAGATGCGAACGGGCTGTTTTAGCCTTGCTAATTTTGTGTGTGCTATAACCAGTCAAAAGTCACCCACTAACAAGGATTATTAAAGCAAACTGTCTTCTCAAGAATGTAAACAAAAAATCAGCAATTTAGTCAATAAATTCAAATTACTCAGCAATTTATGCAAACAGATGTTACGAGTGTTTTTTTCAACAGGAGACATTAAGTATGAAAGTGTCTAGTCGGAAGCTACTTATGCCAATTATTGTTACACATTTGAACTAATGTGCCCCTCAGAGACCTGCTGCTTGTCTTTAGAAGAAAGTTATGCTGTGTGTTGGGATTCTTGTATAGCAGATAGGAGCAGTGTAGACTGAATGCACTGAAGCTTGGGCTATTTTCCCACAGAAGGTTGTTTGAGACTCTGGGACCTATTCAGTAAGGCATTTTTGAAAATGTAAAATAGTACTCCTCATTTTTACGTACTCTTTGTGAATTAGCACGCAGTCACATAAAATGGGGCTAAATGCAAATATTCAAGGAATGTAAAAATATAGATAGTACAAATTGAGGGGCCAGACCCCTTTTAGGATTTTTACAATTACGAATTTGTATGTTTGAGGTCTAATTTACATAGACATGTAAGAGTACTTAAAATGGTCCTCCTTTAGTAATACTTCTGGACTCTTAAATGCTTTTACGAATCGTCCTCAGAGTGGTGCGCAGTTCTTCTAAATATGTACACGTATCTTGTCGTCATTAGCACATTCACTCAGTGACACACATTTCTCAGAGGCGCCTGTAAGTTACATGCAAAATATTCAAAGGAATCAGAAATTCAGGTTTTCGTACTAATATACATTTTTTAGTTTAGAGTTGCATGTTGTTACCTTGTATGTATACATTCATATATGTGTACTGATGGAGCACAGACATGGATGCAAAGGAACAAGCGCTGTAGAAGAGATGAGTGAAATACAATAGTGACAGGGGTTGCTTCTGGGTAGGAAGGACCTTCTGGGTAGAAGGGGTCTGCTGATGTCTCTGAAAGGGATGCAATACAAGTTTTATTTTATTTAAACATTTATGTAGCGCAGTCGAGACCAATGGGTGTATGGTGAAAGGGCGAGATTTTGATCGATACCTTATATCTATTGATCCAAACCTCGATCTGGTCGACTGAACCTTTATTGCCTGTCTTGGAAGGAAACAGTACACCTATCTGCAAATTAGTTCACCCAAGAAAGGACTCTACTCTCAAAGATCACGGACAACTTCTAGGTTTCAAAAGTTTATTGTAAAGATATAATGAGCTGCAAATACAAGCATCTCAGAATGAGATTCACGAGATACACAGGTCCAATTACATACATGTGCTCTCGAAAAGCCCTCAGACGAGCAACAGAAATCACTAACACAAGTTCTAAAAATAGCAAAGCTATCAGCATAGACGCATATCTCTCCTTCATTTAGGTTGGAGGAAAACAAACACAGGTTAGGCGTCCCTACCCTGTTCTAGATGGTATCCCTACTTAACCAAATCCCAACCTAACAAAGGTGTCAGCAATGAATGACCCCCAAGGGAAGTCACCCACTCTAAGTCTCTTGGTGAAAACCTAAAGTTCTCCAGTCATGACCCCTCACTGCCTACCCATCCGCTCTCTAAAGGGTCCTCAGGTCTCTGCTCTAACTCCACCCAGGGGTGCTGTCCCTAATACAAAACAGTCAACAACATTTGAGACGCCCCTTGCGAAACGCCTCTCACGTGGTGCAACTTCAGGCTTTTTCCATGATGCTTTGTATTGGGCCTCAGACGTTAGAGTTGACCTTGCTTCTCAGTCTCTTCTCCGGCCCGCTGATACCCCTTAAACATTCCAGAACCCTCCTCCATGTCTGGGCCGTCTACTGAACAGACCTCTATTCATTCACTTATAATTGGATCCCCCCTTTCCTGTTGCAGACAGATATCTGCCGCCAGGAACCCAACTCTCATAGACTTCTAAAAAGGCTTGCAACATTTCTCAGCCCAGACATGTACGTGTAAATCAATGCTAAAACATTTCAGGCCTACAATATTTCACATTATGATTATAGCATTCAATTTCTTCATTTAATTAAAGCATGTTAAAACTCTTATTCTATTATTTAGAAAACATTACTCTAAATCATGGCCCATTAATGCAATGACCAAAAACGTTAAACAATCTGTGTCGTGAAAAGAAACACCTTCCCTTTTAGCTCCAGCTCTGGCCCTGAGGCCTACCACGTTCTGCGTTTTACCACAGACCATCTTATATGTTAACAGCTACACGACATAGATTCAAAATAATCACGTCTAATAAAATCATATAATGTCACACATTTCTGTATTAGTTCCACTTCTACTTAAATCTCTATATTAGCTATACATTTAGAATATAATTTCAGATACTATTAGCACTCATGGCATTTCTCTTCATGACTGGTGCTTACTATAGGTAAGTGTGATGTACTCATACATTTATATCAGTTTGCGCTCTCTCAGTTCCCCCCTTTGATGACCTCTCGGGGTCATCACTAACATTTAAACTGCAGTTATTGCTGGCATTCTCTGCGCTTCCAGAGCTCTCAGGCTCCTGTACTGATTATCTTGTATGGCAGCCAATCTCTGCAACTGTTCTCTTTGGGCCCTTTCTGACCTTCTTGCTCTGTACCATTTGAATACCCTCACCAATCCCCACAATATTATCCCACAGATCAATATTATGATGATAGGCTTTAGGATATACCAAATAAAGCTTTTGCCTAAGGTGGAAAACCACCCTCCAACTGTACTCATTCCGTGGCCCACCTTTTCCCAGACATTTTCTCTACTCAAGTCTTCGATCTCTTTGTGTATATTAGTTATGTTCTTAATAACTTTCTCAAGGGGTTTTGAAAGGTCTGGAATGTAAGTGCAACATTCCTGAACCTTCAAAGCCTTACAGACTCCGCCCTCTTTTGCTAATAAGACATCTAATGCAAGCCGATTTTGAAGAACCATAGCCCTTATCGATTGCATCTCTCCTTCTACCAGCATTAAGGACTGAGCAGTGCTGGCAGACAACCTGTCGACAACTGTTGCCAGTCGTCTAATTTTAACATCATTAAGGATTATTCCCAAAAGAGGGAACATAGCTCCAAAGACATCTCCAACCATTTCTGCATCGCCTAAATCTCTCCTTCCCCTCGATGATGTCTGGCCCTCAATGATCAATAAGTCTTGTGCATGATATATTTTGGGGAAGACAATTGCCAAGTAACATGATCCATACCAGTTGTCAGGTAGTCTCACGTAAGCATTTCTTCCACATACAAAATACACATTTGGAATTACTTGCATTCCCTTCAGGAAATCCTTAGTGTAGTACTCTAAATTAAAAGCATGTTCACAGTCAACTTCACCCACGTATACATTTTCATAATACGTTTTGGCTCGGTGAAGACATAACTTTCCTCTCTGCGCTTTATCTAAAGCTATTGGACCACTACTACCCTTTCTCTTATGTGACTTCTCTTCCTCGGTCCAATCTAATTTCCCTTGTCCTGATTTTTTCAAAATCTTTTGTCTCCTGTAACGATCATCCACCTGCCCTATGAACTTTTTCTCGACTTCTGACACCTTGCATGTCAGATTATTTCTACGGGCATGTGAAGTATCTAAGGTAATCCAAGGAATGAAGAACTTGGCCAATCTGTCTTCACTCTTCCAGTAATCCCATTTATTCATCTGCTTATAATTCGGGACTTCTGGCAACACAGAATCATAATTGGAGAAATAGTATTCAAAACTATCTCTCTCATAAAATATACTAAGCAATAAGCTACATGTAATGCCATATGTCAGAGGGAGGTGATGATATCGAATTCCTTCATCTACAGACGCAGGCAACTGCATGCAGACGTAGCAATCCTTAACCTCCATGGCATCCACGTATTCATACAAAAGTTTAGCATAAGCATTTGACCTAAAGTCTCCTTGGGACTCGTCTACATGTAACCTGCGGGCTTCTGCAGCCAATAACGCTTTCTCTTGAGTGTTTTCCCTTTTCTCACCTGCAACAGTGGGTGTAAGTGTTACTACAGAATTCGCATCAGTTACCTTTACCTCTTCCTCATGTCCCTTTACATAAGAAATTGTTACCACTAAAGCTATTAATATTATCACTCCTACTATTAGTGTACCTATTATACATTTAGCTCTGCGATTCGGGGTGCCGGCCTCCATTTCGTCAGACAATCTAGCTTTCCCTTTCTCTTTGCAAAAAAGTTCTTTTCCTCTCGTTCCTTTACAGTCTCTTTCAATCCTTTTTTTGTCTTTAGAATCCACACAGCTGGAGGCTGACAGCCTTTTTCGCAAAAAGTCCTTTCACAGTTCAAAAAGACAACCCTAGCCCTTCTCCATCCACTCAAGGGGTTCCCTAAAATTCTCTGCTTCCTGGGCGCTAGGTAATCTTCTTTTCTTCTGCTTGCTTTATTTACAAAGTCCTTTAACAATCGACTATTAGATTTGTGGTTGCAGCTTCAATAGCATAGTTCAATATTTCCATGCGAAGAGTATGCTCTTCATGTGCTGTTATCGTGGTACCAAAGTCGGGGAATTTCAATTCTGTAAGAAACATGTGTTTTAACTTGCTGAGGCGGGGAGGTCTGGGGAGCACGAATGTTAGTGACCCTTCTTGTTCGACACCGGGTACCAACAGTTGTATTTCCACGGTGATAATGGGCTCAGAACTGGACACCACCACCGCTCGGATCCTCCCTGTCTCCGGTTTCACAGACATTTGTCGCCAGATATGTCCACTCAGGTGTGGAGTATCTTCTGTTAGGCACACGCACTCTTCTTGACCTTCTTCGGTCTGATGCTTCAGCGCCCTGAGCACCTTCTTCTGGGTCTGAGTCTTCTGATATCGGAGGAAGGGTTGCTTCTGGAGTTGACCTCAGGCTAGAACTTCTTCTTTGCGGCCAATTTGCTTCTCCACGTGCCCTTCTACTCCTTCTCCTTCTGGTCTGTTCTCGCTCTCTTTCAGACCTGTCAGGGTCAGACTCGTACTCCCAGCTGTCTTCTCCTTCTGTAGCGTCTTCTGTTTCGCTGTTGTACTGACCGTCCTCAGCTTGGTCAGACTCGTTCCCTGCTTCCACTGGCACCTCTACAGCTTGGCTAGCCCCCTCTATGGCTTCTTGGTCCTCAGCTGGACGTCCATCCGAGAGAGGAGCTGTTTCCAGAGGTGCTGGAACCCTTTTCGTATGCGACGCGTGTATCCAGTTGGGCAGGCCTCCCACCTTTACAGCTGTACTTGTGATCAGAATGACCTGGTAGGGCCCACGCCAACGAATATCCAAGCAGCTTCTTCTCACATGTTTCTTCACCAGGACCCAGTCCCCCGGATACAGGTCATGGCAAGGGCCCTGGCACGCTGGAACCTCTGCAGCCTGCACCTGAAGGGACACAGAACGCATGGCGTCAGTCAGCCCCTTACAATAGTCCAGGATCATATCATCTGTGATATTTAACAGTGCAGTAGCTGGAATAGATGGCAGTCTCATTGCTCTCCCCATTAACACCTCATGTGGTGACAACCCTGTTCGTCTGTCTGGGGTACTACGAAGGCTCATGAGTACCAACGGCAGGGCATCAGGCCAACTCAGGGTCGTTGAGGAGCAAACTTTCGCTATTCTGGACTTGATCGTGCCATTAATTTGTTCCACAATTCCTGAGGCTTCTGGTCGGTAACTGCAATGGAGCTTCTGGTCAATATTTAGCGCAACACAAATCATCTTCACAAGCTCGCTGTTAAAATGTGTTCCCCTATCTGATTCCAAAAAGGCCGGCACCCCGAACCGAGGGATAAGTTCTCTAAGCAGTAACTTAGCCACTGTGAGGGTGTCGCACCTACGTGTAGGGTATGCCTCAACCCATCTGGAGAACACACAAACAACCACCAAGACATAGCGGAGGCGGTTGCATCTTGGCATTTCAATGAAATCTATCTGCATTCTGTTGAATGGACCTCCAGACCTTCCTATGTGACTTAGTGCAACTGGTGTTCTTTTCCCTACATTCAGCTGCTGGCAGGTCACACAACGCTGGCACACTGCTTCTGCTGCTATTCTAAACTTAGGATTGTACCAAGTCTGTCTAAACACTCTCAGCATAGCATCTCTCCCTAAGTGTACGGGACCATGTATGAGTCTAGCCATTGGACTCACCATCTCATTGGGCAACACTGCTCTGCCGTCTGCTGAGACCCAAAAATGAGTCTCACCCATTACACATCCTGCCTTTACCCATGTTTCCTTTTCTGAATCAGGAGCATTTTCTTGCATGGTTGACAATTCATCCCAAGTATCAACAGTTTCCAGTATCATGGCTAATTCAGTTCTTACATTTATTCCACCCACATCCACCTCTGTGAAAGAGTAACCTTGTTCTGCGCAATACCGCGCAACTTCATCAGCATATCTATTGCCTTTCGAAACAAAGTCCTCATTTTTGGTATGTGCGATGCACTTTACAACTGCGATACTTGCTGGACATTGCAATGCTTCTAACAACAAGCGCACAAACTCTCCATTGCGAATGGGAGAGCCTGAAGAAGTCATGAACCCTCTTTGAGACCATAACTGCCCGTAATCATGAACTACCCCAAACCCGTATTGGCTGTCGGTGTAGATGGTGACTCGAATTTGATTGCCTGCTAAGCAAGCACGTGTTAGGGCAATAATCTCGGCTACCTGAGCGGAGTGTACTCCTTCCAGGCACCCTGCTTCCACAACTCCTTCAATTGTACAAACAGCATAAGCTGCTCTCAACTGCCCAACTTCGTCTCTTACACATGAGCCATCGACAAAGAAAACTTCGTCTGGGTCGGTCAGTGGCTCATCTACGATGTCGGGTCTGGGTTTGGTGCATAGTTCAGTCACATCGAGACAGTCATGGTCTGTATATTCATCATCATCATCAATATCATTTGGAAGTGGCATTAAAGTAGCAGGATTCAAAACAGAGCATCTCTTGAGGGTCACGTTCTCTGCAGCAAGAATAACTTGCTCATAGCGCGTGAGCCTGCTATTGGTCAGATGCTGTGTTTTGGTCCTGGTCATCAACAGTTCAACAGAATGTGGCACGCACACCTCTAACGGGTGCCCCATGACGATATTTTCACATCTCTCAATGCTGACACCCGTTGCAGCAACGGATTTGAGACATCCGGGCAACGCTGCGGCTACTGGGTCTAAAGTAGCTGAGAAATAAGCAACTGGTCTACGGGCATTCCCATGGATTTGGACCAACACAGACAACGCACAACCTTCTCTCTCACAACAGTAAAGAAAGAATTGTTTATTGTAATCAGGCATTCCCAATGCCGGAGCACGACACAGGTCCTCTCTCAGCTGTAAGAATGCCATCAAACAGTCTTTGTCCCATGGTACCGGATCACTCACCTCTTTGTGCGTCAGTTTTTGCAAGGGCTTTGCTTTCAGTGAAAAGTTCACGATCCACTGTCGGCAATAACCCACCATCCCTAGGAACATCCTGACCTCTCTCTGTGTCTGAGGCGCGTTCATTTTCATGATCGCCTCTATCCTGTCTGGTGACACTTTTCGTTTGCCTTTCTCAATTCTGTGTCCCAAGTACTGTACTTCTGTCAGGCAGTACTGCAATTTTCCCGGGGACACCTTGTGCCCATTGGCAGCTAGGTGATTTAACAAAGCAATGGAATCTTCCCTGCAAGCTTCTTCTGTTTCTGACGCCACAAGGAGGTCGTCTATGTACTGGACCAGAACTGACTTCTGGGGCAACACTAGACTTTCAAGATTTTTCTTCAGAAGCTGGTTAAAGATCGATGGACTCTCTGTATACCCCTGAGGGATACGACACCATGTTAGGACGCGATTTTCCAGCTTAAATGCGAAAAGAAAATGGCTATCTTCGTCCAAAGGGATCGAAAAGAAAGCCTGACAAAGATCTATCACAGTGAACCACTCAGCTTGGAATGGAATCTGAAACAGTATCACTGATGGATTCGGTACCACTGGACAACATGAAACGACTATGTTATTAATCTTTCGAAGGTCCTGCACTATCCGAAATTTCCCATTTGGTTTCTGCAGACCCATAATCGGGGAGTTACATGGACTACCCACGATTTCTTTCAGTATTCCCTGTTTAATCATGGACTCGATCACGGGTTTTATGCCTGCAATCGTTTCTGGAGTCAATTTATACTGGGGTGTTCTTGGGAACTCAGCATGCGGTTTCACTACAATTTTCACTGGGTCCACCCCTTTGACCAATCCAATCTCTTCCCCAGTGAAATCCCATACCTCTGATGCCACTGTCTCTCTCAAATCCCAGGGAAGCTCGTCTACTGTCAAAGTAGGGTACAGCTCCACACATATTCTTGAGTTTGCAACTTTGAAATCTGCATCATCATCATTAGTCAATACCTCCACTCCCTGGGGTGTACAATATATAGTACAATTCAATTTGCACAACAGGTCTCTTCCTAGCAGACACACAGGGCTTGAATCGCAAACCACAAATTGGTGCTCATCGCTGTACTTCCCTATTTTCACCTGTACCGGTTCTGTCAATTGGCTGGTTATTCTCCTGTTTGCGACCCCTACCACCTGTATGGTCTCTCCAGACATGGGCAGGTCTGGAACTGCAGCTGATCTGATCGTGGATCTAGTGGCTCCTGTGTCCACCAGAAATGTCGTAGGGCACCCTGCTACTTCTGCTTCAACATAGGGTCCCCTCTGATCTACCTCTAAGGCTGCCCCAAGGGTGCAGTCTTCTCTTTCCACTCTCTGTCCGGTTAATGGGTCCACATAATAGCACTCTTCACCTTCCACAAACAGGGGCATTTGTCTATAGGTCTTACCCATACTCCCTACTCGAGGAGGTTGCGGGAACTGGGCTCGGGGAGGAGCCCCCCCCCCTTTGAGCACCTTTCCTTGGTATGGCGTCGCCCCTCTCATAGGTGCGCTCTGGACCTCTTCCTCCTCTATCTCTTGCTCTCCTATCTCTACATTGTAAGGGCACTCGCGTTTCCAATGCCCCAACTCGTTGCACTGGTGACACCTAGTCGTTTTCTTCAAGGTAGCTATGTCTACTCTGGGTCTGAAGGTAGTACTCTCCTCATTACCCTTGTTCTGACTGTACTGCTTCTTACCTCCTGTACCTGTCCCTTGCTGCTGTTGTTGCGGTCCCCCCTTTCCTGCTGCCTGCAATTGTACCACCATCAGCTTCTCTTTTAGTTTCTTAGCCTTGGAGTCTACCTCATCACAGCAGTACCTGGCATATCTCAGTATTTCATCTAGGGGTCTACTTTGCCAACAAATCGAGTGTTGCTGAATCATTAAACTAATATCCGGTCTCAGTCCCAGGACGAACTTGGACACGAATTGCCCTATGTCCTTTGGATCCATTACATCCAAGCCGCTATACTGTTTAAACGCCTTCAGCAATCTCTCGTAATATTCATGGACTGTCTCTTTGGGTTCCTGTCTCGTTCTGTCTATTCTGACCCAATCTATGTCTTGCATTGGCACTTTTTCTTTCAGCCAAGTCATCACTCTCTCGAATTTTGCCATCACGATCTCGGACGGCCCATTAGTCCTAGCATCTCTCTCTGGCTCCGTTGTGGGCCACTCAGCGCTAACCTTGCATGCTGTCCACAGATCTCCTGGTACTACAATGTCAAACAGCGTGTTCAGATCTATCCATAGGACTTTTGAGATCTTTACAAACCTCTCGACTTGCTTGTACCACTCCACGGGGCTCTCTCGTAACTTGGGGAAAGATGTGGTAAAAGCAGCTAAATCTCCCCTACTCCAAGGGACATGTACATAGCTCCCATTGGCAACTTCACGCAAAGGGTAAGCTTCTATTCCCTGCTGTCCTGGTGTTATACCAATCATGCTTCTTCTGCCGGTCCCTTTCTTGGACCACCTCTCTTCCCATTTATCTAGTGCCCTCCATGTCCTTATTCCAGTAATCAATTCCCTTATGTGTGTTTTCAGCCCAATCGTTCTCCTCTCATCTAGATCTCGATCTGAGTAATGTAGCCTGTGGTTACCCTGTAATGCTTTGGTTCTTGACAAGTCCACCATATATTTGCCTGCTAGTTCGACTAACTTCTCATGGACTGCTCTCGCCTTTCGTGTGATGTCCTTTGCCATATACAGTATTTCATCCTGTTCATACATTTCCATTCTTTCTAAAGGCAGGGTACCATCTACCATGTCATCCAGATCTGACCTTAAGCTGGAGACATCAAGTCTCTTGGCTTTTATCTCAGCTCGCAATATGTCTTTTGAAGGGGGCTCACTGGTCTCCCTACCATCCCAACTTCGAGCTCTGCGTTTGGGCTCAGGAGAATTAATGGGTGGCCTCCCTTGCTCCCATCTCTCCAGGTCCCATGCTCGGCCATCCAATCTTGGAAGGTGATGGAACACGGGCCTTTTATCCCTACTCTCTCTCTGCCCACTCTCGTCTTCTTCTCTCCTCTCACCGCACATCTCTCTGTTATTTTCCCTCTGGTCGCTACACTCCCTTTGCCTCGTATCGCTCAGTATCCGATACGATCCTTCCTGGTTCCCCATATTCCCTGGGCTGCGCTCATTTCTGTCATCACAGGGACTATGGTGCGACCTCTCACAACTCCCATTCTGTTCTCTGGTGCCAGGCACACAGTGTGGACACTTAAAGCTGTTCCTGTACTCTTGCGCTCTCCTCTCCCCTTCACTGAGTATTGGGCACGCCACCCCTTCACTCCCGGGGCCCCCGTTTTCCAGGTCTGTTCTACCTCCATTCCGGGCCCAATGGGTGACTCCCCTACTCCCTCTACAGTCCCACTCCGGGCTACTCTCCCCAGCCCCGCAGTGAGTTCGTGCTCTGCTGTCCTGACTTTCCCTTTCTGCTTCTGCAGCATTGATGCACTTTTGAGCCTTCACTGCCTCATCCCACTGCTTCATGTACTCATTTAGCTCTTGAAAGGATTTTCGTCCAGATCCCCTCAGATCCATTGGCCATCTAGGGCCCCCAGGATCTCCTCCTGGGTCCCCTGCTGTGTGCATCGGGGTGCTCCACTCTCTGGGTATCGGCATCTGACTTGGGGAATTAGTGGTATCGTTCCTCCTTGCCTGCTCTGCTCTTTCTCTGTCTTTCCGTTTCCGTTCTTCCCCTCTTGCTCTCTCTTGGTCATATATCGATATTATAGGACCTATGGTAACAGGTCCCTGTAGTGCATCTGGCAATGGGTAGGATGTGGCGCTTTCCGTTTCCGGCGCTCTTTGTACCACAAACCTACCGACCACCTGTTGCACCTGACTAGGCTGGAGCAACTCTTTCTTTGGCTCAGGATCCCACTCTGAACTGGGAAGCGGTCTATGCTCTCCTGCATTGCCCCCCTTTTCTCCTTCTGTATTCTCGACCTCTCCCCCTGCTCTATTATACGGGGGTGGCCTGTCTGTCAGTAATCTGTTTATCAGGCTGTCCTCTGTTTCGCTCTCATCATCTTCTTCTAGGGGGCTTTTATTTACTGGCGCCTCTAACACTGGGTACAGTTTATTTATTTCCAAATTATGCACTCTCCATCTTTTAGCATCCGCATCCCACCTGGCATCCTGTACTGCCCTTACCGAGCGTTTCACCCTTTCTTGTCGTCTGTTCATATTCCTTTCATGCGCTGCCCTAAGCCATGCCTCAAGGGCTTCAAACTGGGTTGGTCTAGGCAAGGGTCTCTTTGAGGTCATGACTGATTTCAATCGATGTAACACCTCTAATCTGAACGTCCCGTACTTCGGGAACGTCAGTTCCTCATTTCCTTCAGTAATCTTACTCCACTCTGATATCCAAAGGATCGTATGCAACCCAACATTTACTGCCATATAACGAGCTGGCGTACCCTCCGGCGGGGCTTCTTCCCCTTCATACGATCCTCGCCTCTCTTTCTTAAACAGTGCTTTCAACCATTTAAAACACTTCATAATTATGCGCACAAAATCCAGCCTCGCTACTCTGTTTACTTCCTGATGACAATCCACCAATCCTGTCGCGGCTTTTTTTGCTTGGCCTATCACAGCGCGGTTTTTCTCCGGTCAGCCAATCACTGCGCGACACCACCTGACGTCTCTTTTCTCCGCTTCGCAGCAGCACCCCTCCTTTCTCAACTCGTCTCCCGGTTATGCATGCGTCCCATTCATACACTGAAAAATGACTACTTCCGACCAAGCGGTCACTTCTCTCGACTGTACGTCCACAGTCTATCTGTAATTGTCAACACAACTGACGAGACGTCTATCGTCTTTCTGATAGGTTACTTACACACACAGTAACTTCCGACCAGCGTCCGTTACTCACGCACTCACTCTTACGTTCCCCCTATCTCGGTCTCTCGGGTGATCAATGGTACCTCATGACCCCCTTCACACTAGTTGACAATTACTCTGGGTGTCCGATACACCCGAACCACTTAAGCTCTCCTTGAACTTAAGATTTCCACCGGTTGCGCGCGCTCACAACCTGTTCCACAGTCACTCTACAGACATTCAACTCCGCCAGACATTACAACATAGATACAATACAAAACACCGCAATCTAACACGCATAACCCTTTATACTCACTCTCTCTGATACTGCTGCTTTTTCTGTCTCACGTCATCCGGATCTTCATCTGCGGGCTGTTCTTCCGATCATCGATTTCTAGGGGCCTTGGGGTAAGCTAACCTGGCCTAGGTCACCGTCCTCAAGAAGGCAACCATCCTCTATAGCTACCAACTGAAAGGGCGAGATTTTGATCGATACCTTATATCTATTGATCCAAACCTCGATCTGGTCGACTGAACCTTTATTGCCTGTCTTGGAAGGAAACAGTACACCTATCTGCAAATTAGTTCACCCAAGAAAGGACTCTACTCTCAAAGATCACGGACAACTTCTAGGTTTCAAAAGTTTATTGTAAAGATATAATGAGCTGCAAATACAAGCATCTCAGAATGAGATTCACGAGATACACAGGTCCAATTACATACATGTGCTCTCGAAAAGCCCTCAGACGAGCAACAGAAATCACTAACACAAGTTCTAAAAATAGCAAAGCTATCAGCATAGACGCATATCTCTCCTTCATTTAGGTTGGAGGAAAACAAACACAGGTTAGGCGTCCCTACCCTGTTCTAGATGGTATCCCTACTTAACCAAATCCCAACCTAACAAAGGTGTCAGCAATGAATGACCCCCAAGGGAAGTCACCCACTCTAAGTCTCTTGGTGAAAACCTAAAGTTCTCCAGTCATGACCCCTCACTGCCTACCCATCCGCTCTCTAAAGGGTCCTCAGGTCTCTGCTCTAACTCCACCCAGGGGTGCTGTCCCTAATACAAAACAGTCAACAACATTTGAGACGCCCCTTGCGAAACGCCTCTCACGTGGTGCAACTTCAGGCTTTTTCCATGATGCTTTGTATTGGGCCTCAGACGTTAGAGTTGACCTTGCTTCTCAGTCTCTTCTCCGGCCCGCTGATACCCCTTAAACATTCCAGAACCCTCCTCCATGTCTGGGCCGTCTACTGAACAGACCTCTATTCATTCACTTATAATTGGATCCCCCCTTTCCTGTTGCAGACAGATATCTGCCGCCAGGAACCCAACTCTCATAGACTTCTAAAAAGGCTTGCAACATTTCTCAGCCCAGACATGTACGTGTAAATCAATGCTAAAACATTTCAGGCCTACAATATTTCACATTATGATTATAGCATTCAATTTCTTCATTTAATTAAAGCATGTTAAAACTCTTATTCTATTATTTAGAAAACATTACTCTAAATCATGGCCCATTAATGCAATGACCAAAAACGTTAAACAATCTGTGTCGTGAAAAGAAACACCTTCCCTTTTAGCTCCAGCTCTGGCCCTGAGGCCTACCACGTTCTGCGTTTTACCACAGACCATCTTATATGTTAACAGCTACACGACATAGATTCAAAATAATCACGTCTAATAAAATCATATAATGTCACACATTTCTGTATTAGTTCCACTTCTACTTAAATCTCTATATTAGCTATACATTTAGAATATAATTTCAGATACTATTAGCACTCATGGCATTTCTCTTCATGACTGGTGCTTACTATAGGTAAGTGTGATGTACTCATACATTTATATCAGTTTGCGCTCTCTCAATGGTAACTTTATACCGAAACTAGAATGAACATTGGCCTTCATCAGAAAGAGAAAAAGGCAGTAAACATAATCAATTAAAACGTTAAATCCAAAAGTAAAGTCTAAAGTCACGAATGTGAGGGAGATGGGAACAAGTGATCATTGGCCCAGCTTCGTTCTTTCCTCTTTTTTCTTCTTTTGCTCTCCCACCTATAGCTTCTCAAAAATGTGTAACATTCCATACTTCATGTTTAATAGAGCACTAAGCCTTTTTAACATGTTAGAAATATCTTGTGTTACATCTTTTGTACTTTTCCAGACTACATAGATCCTCTTTTTGTACTCCGTTAGTTTATACCAGGCTGTTATACCTTGTATCACTTGAATTTGATTGACTAAAGCATTTATAAACAAGAGTGTGTGAGAAAGCTTACTGTTACTTTCCTTCTGTCTTCTACAGAATGGAGCACAGAAGGTCATCTCCCTCATAGCTGTCTCTTTAGCAATCCAGGTACACGTCTATTAACCGCAAACATGAAATCACTCTTTGGCCTGCTCTCTGCTTCTAGGCCTTTCGCTTGTATCTAGTATGTTCAGCATTTGAATGTGAAAGACAATGTTAAGTGTGCATGTACTACATGCAACCAGGCCTGTCTTGCATGTAACAATATAAACACGTAAACGACTTGCACACAAGTCAGTTTGGCTCAACCAGGACGAGCTTGCAGGACAAGCCTATCTTCAATGTTCTTTGCCTGACTGTGTCATTGTTCAGGAATCAGCAGAGCAGTAGCTGAGGTCATGTCTTTTTTCAGTACTCCCTGTCTATCTATGTTGGCACACATGACGAGTTTGTCAAGCCGTAACACAGCCCAGGTTGGACTGTCTTCAGGTGCTTACACCGTTCTTCTCTGCAAAGCCTTAGGGCAGTCTCCTACAAGGAGAGTACATGGAAACTGCTCACTGGCACAGCCTGGGCCTCAACAATTGGCAGCAATTCTCGCTCTGCTTCCTGTCTGGAGGATGCACCCAGAACCTTTGGGCCACCTTGCAGACTGCTTTGTTCAAAGCAAGCGAAGCCAGTCATGGTTCCTCGCAGGTGTAAATAAGAGGACACAAGCACTTAATTAGGATCCTCACAGTGAGCTAACTGAGAGAACAGCCCCTCACTTCTCAGCTCTCATCCAACTGTCAATACTAACATTTAGCATTCTATTGTGGTAAGTACCCCTTAACTGAACCTACCACATGGCATCTACATAATAAGACTCAACAGACACTCCCTCCACCTCTGCACTCTGCAGAAGATCGTTATCCCTTCTCAATGATTAAGTGTCTCTTTGCTCATATCATCCAGGAGCCATGGATGAAAATTCACTACCTTGAAAGGAAGAGAAAAACAAGTATTTCTATCAGTCTCGGTCAATCTAATGTAGCCTAATTCAATTGTTCTCAGACCGATGAATTGTTCCTATCCTGAATTTATTACAGAGCATCTAATCTGCCATTTTTGTGAAAACAGTGCCAGCTTCTACACTGTGATATGCATATGAGGATGCTATATAGTTTCTTCTCAAATGCATGACTATGCTTAAATGTTGGTAGGTATTTATAGCTCACAAAAATGGAACAGATTTCCGGGACAAGTAATATCTGAAGTTTGTTCTACTTGCTTTGTTGAAACATACCTGCCAGAAACTTTTAATTTCCTGCTACAGGACATCCCTGGCTGAACATATCAAAGCAGAAAATGGAAGAGGGAAATTTGTCATTCTGCAACCTTCCACAATGATGATACGTGGAAAAAGGCAGTGTAGTTGTGGAGTGTGGACTTGCTGAGTTGAGGAGGCACCATTTAGAATAGTTGCCTCATAACTGGGGGGGGGGGGGAGGTACGCAGCAGGGACTGAGTAGGGTAGATTCTCTTTTTGTGAGTGGGATCACTAGGGTCTGATTATCCTGCTTGGTGATTACAGACCTTCCGTGACTCGCTATGAAACAGCATTACTTTCTCTCCTTTTCTCAAAGTGGCACCCCACCCATATGTATTTTCTTTCTAATTTTAAACTTTCCAAAACTCCTATATTTAAAATACTTGAAGTTGCATTCTGTGAGGCTAAGCTGCGTTAAATGTCACTACTCAAATGACCTAGGAAAGATACCCACCCATCTCATCCTCCAAATTGACTTAGAAAACAAAAAGCCCTTAGATAGCTTTTTCTGACTTGGGTAGGTAATAAGCTTTCAGTGTTGATTTGGGTTGCTTTAGAAACCAAACTCCACAGACTCATGAGAATGGCATAGCAGCTGTTGCTGCTACTTAGTATAAAGTTAAGATCTCCTGTATCTTGGAGTGAGGAAACATCAGCTCTAGTACTCGGTATACTCAGGACATTATTTGGCTAGCCATTATGCTATTCTGGAATGAGATGAGAACCAGATTTTTTAACAAACTAGTGATCATCTTGGACTTAACATGTGGTGGCTTAATAGGTCCAATCACAGATATTTGGTTGAACAAGAAAATTACAGATTGTCTCACAAATTAGGTAGTCAAACTAGCAGGAATCCATAATTGGCAATAGCTACATACATGTTAAATGCTTGACTAGGTCTGTCACAAACTATTTGCTAGGCCAATATTGCATGCACCTCTACCTGCACAAAGGCATCAAAACCAACATTTCTGATAAAGCTTTAAACAGACCCAACTCTTTATTGGACATTATGGATATTGGCCACACCACTGAAGTTACTCAAGCAATTATCCAACACAAATAAATCCTCTTTGATAGTTGGGTATTTTTGGTAATGTTTGAATTTTATACACAACATTTCTAAGAACGCCTTGACGGAAGACATAAACTCAAATGCTTTGTCAAAAGTCTAGGACAATTTTACCAGGGACAATATCTATTTGATTGTCTAGGAAACTCAGCAGTAATGGCATCCATAGTCTTTTATTCTATGATAGGCACTTCCATCCGATTCACAACCTGAATGAAAGTACTTAGGACTTTGTCACTGGCAAAGGGCAGGAACACACCATATTTAGGGCAATACAGTGCATTCTTGTCTTTTACCCTGCTCTGGCGCACAATGGGCTGCCAAGCACCAACACAGGTACCTTTGCACCATAGTGCAAGGGTGCCTGCATTGCATGTAGGATTGTTTTTGTGCAGGGAGAGGCACTTTCCTGCACAAAAATGAATCCTGAGACGCTTTTTCTTCTTTTTATGTGTGCTGCAGCACACATTTAAAGGGTCAAAATCAAGGAGAAATAAACATATTTCACCTCGTTCCACCTCTCTTGGGGAGGCGTATCTTTTTGGTGCATTCCCAGGTTTTTCTGTTCTTGCAAATTTAGGAATGCGTCAGACTCCATGGATGTTGTGAGGAAACACCAATGCAGCACACATAGAAGCACCTCTCTGGGCAGATGAATGCAACACATCGTTTTGTGCTGCATTACATTACTTGAGATTTATGAAGCCACGCATGGCCATGCAAGGTAGCCTTCCGTTGTTCATAAATCTCATTTTTCATTTGCGTCACTTTTGCACCACATTGCGTTTTGCAAGAGCGATGCAAAGGAGCTCATAATTATGACCCCTAGTGACCATTCACACTGTTCTTTATCCCTTCCCTCAACTGCAAAAATGACCATGGTAATGGATGACTTTGTCCACTCCTGCCTCTCAAAAAAGGTGCTAATCTGACTGAAACAGGCACATGAATCTGGACAACAGATGGGCATACGTTTGCCAAAGAAAAAATAACCTTTGAATTGTGAACACAAAAGACCGAAGTCAGATCAGTGGATTAAAAGTCTGCATTAGCCAAAATGTCCAGACTTCCTAATCTTTTTAGCATGGGCACTGCCAGATCAAATGAGATACACCTGATTGAAAAATAAAAAGAGTGTCAACGGAGCTATGGAGCTATACACTGAGACACCATAATTGATCCTCTTTAACTGTTGATTTTATTACGCACCTCGCTTCAGGATGGGATGCAAAAGAAATTACTGTACTTTGAAGAACCTCTTTGAACTGTGACCATACCTTCATCTGGTCTTATTTTCTTTGTTCATATAAAATTTCGTATTGTAATTCAACACAACTCCCCTCAAAATCTCTATGCTTCTTCTGTCTTGGTTAATTGGTACACCAATTGTGACCTAGGTTTTGGAGCAACTGGTGATAAATGGTGATATCCAAAAGCCAATTTATCATGGTCTCCGGAAAACAGTATGTCACTGCTAAATCCTTTTAGTGCTTGCTTCTGTTTTTATGGGGTTTCACTATATGAAACAAAAATGTCCACAACGCCCCCGTTTCAGTTTTTCCATTATCTCTACAGATGCATGCCTCACTAGCTTTCCACAGGTGGAGTGTACTGTCTGAGATAGGGGCTTACAAAGGACTGGATTTTAATCTACTAATGTGGTCAGTTCTTTGACTAGAACTGCTGTAGAGAGGACCAAGAGGGGCCATTATTGAAATCATGGTGCCAGGGTCTACTCCACCAGAAAACCCATGGAAAAGCATGTGTGGTTAGACCACTCGTGGTAAAGATGGTGGCCTATAAGGTATAGAGATTTGAGATTTGAGAGGCAGCAATATGATTCATAGAATTCACAATATTTATGCAGCTTCAGCACAAAGACAGCCTATACTGCTCTTGCTTTAGTGGTGTCTGGAAACAGATATGCATCATCTACTGTCCATCTGGCAATCTTCCAGATGGTATTAAAGGAGATGACCCTGTTCTCTCAATCCATTAATATTTATCACTCTTTGAGGTCATCTGGTCAGTATCTGGTTAACACTCTGGGGTAGCACACTATGGACCCTATTCACAAAAGCCAGCTTGAAGTACTTAAAGAAGTACTACTTTACATACTTCAAACAAATATTCACAAACCTTGCCCTGAGATCTCAGGCTCTCCTGTCTTTTCTTTATGAAGATCTCTGCACACATGAGGTATACATTATAGTAGTAAATGTGGACCGATTAAGTGAAGTGGTGGTAAAATGGGCAATAATTACTATAAAATGAGTGGGGTTTAGGGAACTTAAAGGAGGGATTTAGGAAGGGACATGCCAAAACAAACCACACCCACAGATGAGTAAGACAATTCCTAGACACAAAATACACACCTCCATTTACTTCTGCCTTACTACTGACAAAACAGGCTTAAATATACTATATCCCAGCTTGGAGTAAGTCCATACATTGCCGGTCACGGGTACTGCAACATACTCAGGGATTAACAATTACGCGTATTAAAACATATTAATTAAATTGAATAACATTTTAAAATGAACTTTACTTTAAGTAATATAATAACAGTTTTGTAAAATATATTGTAAAAGATAACTTTAAAAAAAATTGAAATCATAAATAGCGTAATATATAACTTGCATTTAAATGTGTGTTGCATTCAACACAAATTATATTGTAAGACGTTGGGGGAATATTTTTTTTTTATTTTTTTTAATATAAAACTTAAATTAAGGTAAAGTTGAATGATTATGTTAGTGCAAGTGTGCTGTCCCTTGTTACTGTGGTAGTCCTAACAGTAGTTAGGGGAATGTGGCTTAATAATTATTACTGGAAAAATGTATATTAGTTTACATGAATTTTTTTTTTTTAATTGTCTATTACTTTTAATAGGGAAATCTCTGCCCCAGTGGTGGAAAGTACCACAAACAGCCAGAAATTCACTAAGAACGGAAAAGAAGAATTCCATCATTGAAGCGATGTACACCTAGGTGCAAGTGTAGATAGTCACATGAGGAGATCTCCTTATGTAAACTGATCTTTGTGAATAGGTCCATATATGTTATAAATGTGGTTTCTGGTTGTCAGAGTATGCACCTTGTACAAGCAGAAACCACCACTCTAGTCAAGGTAAGCTAGATCCACATAAAATATAATCTGTGCTTCCCCCCGGTAGCTTGGCACAGAGCAGTCATGCTTATCTAGAGAGGCAATGTGTAAAGTATTTGTGCAAACACACACACACACACACACACACACACACACACACCACACACACACAACCACACACACACACACAACCACATACACACACACACACACAGACACACACACACACAACCACACACACACACACACACTCAAACAACCACACACAGACACACACAGTAACACAATGAAAATACCACAAAATACTCCACACAGGATTAGAACAATTGTAAAACAATTGGTAAAAAGAAGACCTAAATAGCAAAAATCCAATAAGTAGAACCTCAGTTATGGCATTTTAAAGAATAAATCAAAAAGTAGAGCTTAGAAAAATATAGAACTTAGGTCACGCTGAACTGGGGTAGCTCCAAAGTTCAGGCCAACTGCAATGGAGGGCAGGCAGGCTACAGGACACACGCAGGTCCCGCTGAAAAAAGAACCTCGGATGGGGCAAGTACCAACTTCGATGACTCAAATCATCGATTCCTGCGCTGCATAGTCATTGAGCTGTGATGTTCGTCGAAGCGATATTGTCGATCAGCTCCTGCGTTGAAGTCGAAGAACAATGCATCAGATCTGATGGGCACAAAGTCATCATTATGCCGATTTTGATGGTTCTGGACTGTGGAAATAACCTTTCAAGGGCCCAGAATTAGATTGGCACTACTTGGCAGGGCTGGTTTCACAGATGACAGAGTCCAGGTATTGTTGCAGAGTTGAAGGGAGTCTATGAGAGCCCTGAGACTTCAGAACAAGGGAAAGTCAGAAAGCCCTGGAGTCACTATGGGTTCAAGTGAGATGGGTCCAGTCCTTGTTGTCAGCAGGGCAGAGAACAGCAAGCAGCAGGGCAGCACAGCAAAGCAGGAAAGCAGTCCTTCCAGAGCAGCAGTCAAGTAGAGTGGCAATCCTTGTAGCACCGCAGTCATGACTCCTGGCAGAGTTCCTCACAGGTACAGTAGTGCATTGTCTTGGTGGGGTCAGAGGCCCAGTGCCTATACCCAGTTGTGCATTTCAAGTGGAGGTGACTTCAAAGAAGGCCTTTGAAGTGCACCGTCCTCCTTCCTTTCTTCCCAGCCCTGGCTCCAGCAATCAGCACTTTGTGTGTGGAATAGGACACTGCCTATTCAGGTGTACCTTTCTGCTCCCCTCTATCTTCCTGCCTAGGTAGAGATATCAGAATGCATATGAATACAGATGAGTTCTCTGTGACAACCACTCTTCCTTGGAGACAGCCTGCAAAGCACACCGAGTAGTAAGAGCAGAAAAATACCCTCTTTATAAAAGTGTCATTTCGAAAATAGTAATGTTAAATCCAGTTTTACCATTGAAGAGCATTTTCATTACCATTCCAAAGATATAAAGCATGATGCAGCCACTCCTTTCTGATTGGAATTACAGCTTTAAAGTGTTTTTTAAGGAATTTCCATTGCTAGCCTATGAGAGGAGTAGGCTTCACAGTAGTGGAAAACAAATTTAGCTGTTTGTCACTACCCGGACATGTAAAACTTAAAAGTACATGTCCTACCTTTTACTTACACAGCACCCTGCCCTTAGGGCTACTTAGACCTACCTTACAGGTGACATATGTATGTTATAAGGGGAGTTTAAGGCTTGGCAAGTGGTTTCAAATGCCAAATTGAAGTGGCAGTAAACTGCACGCACGTACGCTTGAGACTGGTTTGAAAGGCTACTTGTGAGGGTGGCACAATCAGTGCTGCAAGCCCAGTAGTAGAATTTAATTTGCATCCCCTGGATATATGGTATGCCACTTTACAAGGGGCTTACAAGTAATTTAAATATGTCAATAGAGTATACACCAATGCTACCGTGTTTAGGGGAGAAGCACATGAACTTTAGAACTGGTCCGCAGGGATAAAGTGCTCAGAGTCCTACGACCAACAAAAAGATATAGCAAAAAGAGGAGGTAAACAGGCAAAAGGTTTTGGGAAAAGCACCTTAAGGATGACAGTCCTAACAATATGTCTAGCTATAAAGCATATTAGCTTTAGGAGTCAACCATTATGATATATAACTGGGACAGGAGTAATATCTTTACCTTTCTTTTGTACCTTTTTTATCAACATACACTCAGGCTAGCCTTGCTCCTTTACCTTATTGATTGAAGAAAACCTCAGACATTGAAATTCTATTCATCTTCTGCAAATTGTACCCACTAAAGGATGTTGTTTTTCACTTTTCAAGAGTCAATAAAATAGATTTTTTTTCTGTATTTTATCTGTGATTCCCTACTTCACCCAAACTATGAACCTGATTTAGATCTTAGCAGATGGGTTACACTGTCACAACGGAGATGGATATCCTGTCCGCCAAAATATAAATCCCATTATGTCCTATTGAATTTATATTTCGGGTGATGGGATATCCCTCACTGTTGTCATAGAGTAACCCGTCTGCCAAGGTCTAAATCAGGCCCTATAAATCAGGTCCTATGTTTGGTAGAGTGCCCAACGAAATGCTAGAACAGAAGTCCCACTTTGCAGTCCACGACAGCCTCCCAGGGCTTCCTTTATTTTACATTATTTACACCCATTGTCCATTCACCTCATCAGTTCTGGACAGTTGGGTGAATGGGTTATGCAGCTAAGCATCATCAATTTGACCATGACCTTCATTAGTTTTGGCCAGAGTGGCCATGGCAATCACAGCCTCCATGGTAGAAAGCAGACCAAATGGCAATATGAAAGCCTCTGCATGATTCTGTGCTCCAGTTTGTAGAACCTTTGACTTCAAACCCTGTAAAGATGCTGGCCAGCAGGTTGTGGAAGGACTTTAAACATTCATACAATAAATTGTACAAGTATTTTATTTGGCTAATGCAGAGAAAGTCAAAATTAGTAACAGCAATGAAATACTAACTTAACTAGTGTGTAGTTATGGTTAGGTCTCACTTTCCAATACAGAGGTGATTTTTGCTTTGCTTAAATGTTCGATAGCATTTGATGAATCTGACTTTATAAAGCGTTAGTGGCTAACTTTTGACATGCTAGGGTTTTGTGCAGATCCTTGCGGGCAGAGAGGCTTTATAGGTTCAAAAAGTTAGCATTTTACATATTAACTTCAAGCAAAAATCACTGAATGGAATGACACCAGCTTGCTATGAAACTAGAATTTGAGTCAAATGTGTAGTTTTTCTTGGTTCTGTGTAAATACTTGAAAAAATGTTTGTGAAATTACCGTCAGAAATGTTGTCTGGCTTGCTTTGAATGTTTCATTTTAGAGATAGCTTGACAATTATTTTGTGGGTTATTTAAGCATTCAAATTTTCAAATTCTCTGATGATTATACATTTGTAGAATAAACAAATCTTGTTGGAAGATGGAATATTTTCCCTTTATCCAATGAGGATTTCATGGATCCTTGGAGGATTCATGAATGCAGACAGTCAGATGGGCTGCCAGCAGCTGAATGTTTTTGCTTTGGAACATCTTCAGGTTGCCAAGCACCAAAGAGAGAACCCTTAAAAAAAGTGACAGATAGTCTAAGGGGATTTGGGAAGCATTCAAGGCATTAGGGAATGATATAAGAGGGCCATAAAGAGAACTATATAGCCCACAAATTAAATGATTCCCATTTTTCTCATAGGATTCACAAACGCAATTTCTTGTCCTTGAATTCCCGATTCCCACAGGTAAAAATATATTTCAGTTGTATTATAAAAACTGGAAAAAAGATTAAAAAAACAACAAGCTCAAGCATTGTCAAAGCCTCCGTGCCTGTACTAGGCAAGCCTGCAATGTTTTATTTATGTATGGTAACCATATTCAATAGGCATTTAAAGTGAAAAAAGTAATACATATTAAAAATGTCAATGAATAAAGTTGGTGTGCATATGTTTGCATTCAAATGAAAAAGGAAGACTGACCCATTGCAAAAATAACAAAACATTATATCAAAGCAGGGACTTTCCTTTCAACCATGGCACTGAAGTGGACTATTTTTTAGGCGGATATGCACATGTGCAGAACGCTATTACCTTCAAGCACAGTGAAGAGAGGCAACAACTGAAGTGGGCAGATTTCTTTCCCCATGCTGTATTTTGTGATGGGTGTTAGCAAAATATTAATGACACTTCATTCAATCAATCAATCAATCAACCAGTAGATTTGTAGAGTGCTTCTTGTCACCTCTGATGGAATCCAGGCACTGAATAGCAGTGCGTAACATTCATGTAATTTGCTTTTGAATAATTATGTGAAATGTTGCCAAAATTATGCTTAATTACATAAAATGCAAATCCTTCCTTTCCAGCAATATTTTAGCGCGAAGTGCATCATCCTCTGAACAATTTTTGATCCTAGGATGCATGTCTCGCTGAAAAAAACTCATTATGTTGTTCCCATGCATATGTGGTAAATTGTTACTGCAAATGGTGCATTTTTACAATGAATGAAATGTACTTACATGAAGTGGTGAAATGGCCTTGACTCGCAAGATTAGGGCTCATTGGATGGGTGGGGGCATGGAGCCGCGAGCACTGGTGGGGTGCAGATATGTGGTGCTCTCAGCGGGAAGAATTAAAACGGTGTCCTAACTATACAAGGTCATACAGACATGCATGGGGCCATTAGAGCGCCTGAAATTACAATGGGAGGAAGACCTTAGTAAGCAAACACCAGAGAGGGGCTGGAAAAAAATTCTAGAACGCATACTAAAGGCGTCCAGGAACGCACGTTTTAAATTAATTAACTATTATGTACTGCACAGAGCATATCTACCGCCTTCCCGCATTAGGAGGTACTTCGGAGAGGAATCAGCGCCCTGCCTGAGATGCAGGGAGAGGGAGGCATACATATTCCACATGTTCTGGGACTGCCCCCTACTGCAGACCTTCTGGGGAGACATACGACAGGTAATAGGCGACTTGATTGATAAAGAGCTGCCACAGACACTAGAGCACTTCCTCTTAGGATGCTTTCCGCACACATCCAGGAAAAAAGTGACAGGAAGTTGCAGGACCTTGCTTACCCCACTGAGCAGGCCATGTGCAGCAGGGCTTGCTTTCATAGAAAGATGGCTGTAATGTGTCATATTAGCTAAACTTAATTGAAGGAAACATGTCGATAAATCTGCTGATAATAGCTTAACATATGTTTTAACCCCCCTGGAATTAAATTAAATAAGCACATGTATTATATTGCAGTTGTAGTTAAAAAATTTCACCTAAAAGCGACTAAAATGGGCCAGTTATGCCAATTAGACAAATCATAACTTACAGCCCTGACATGAAAATTACAATTTTTCAATCAAATGTACTGATGATGACCTTTCGAATTCTACAGGAACTAATGGTTGGAAACACTCAGAAGGGCAAATTATTTTGACCACTTTTATTTATATATTTTTCTTCTCACTTTGGACCACCACAAGGATTTTCGCTTGCTGTAATACAGTGTATTTTCATTATTTCATGTTTTATGGTATATTAGTTCGCCACTATGGAGGGGGAATATTAAAGAAGCATGCATGTTACAATCACCCTCTAGTTACTATACTAACTAGATATTGTTCTAAATCATTGCCCTGATGTACTAAGGCTTTATACTGGTGCAAAACGTCGTAATGTCTCTCAAAAGTAATTACTATCCAGCTCGAAAGGTGTTTTGTGCTTGAAAGGTTTCCTGTTCTTAGCACAAAACATCTAGGTGCTGCTTTGTGTCACTTTGTGTTAAGGGGGCGGGGCACTACAAATAGCTTTAGGGTCAAAAAAGCCAATCTACTAAAATTACCAGGCCAGGCTTCGTGTAAAAACTATCATCTATGTGAAGACAGAGACGTTTTGAGACATGGGCAAAATAGGCAATTGTCCTGGGCCCCCACCTTCCAAGGGACCCCTCCGAAAGTGAAGTTTCTTCCTCTGTCTCGCCTTATTTATTTTTATATCTATACCTCTATCCATCTTTCTGCCTCCCTCTGCCATTTGTGTGCCTCTATTTCTGAAAGTTTGTTTGGCATCATGCGGGCTTGAATGTGCAAAAGGTGGGTATTAAAATTCAAAATTGTTTCCTAATCTTTAAAATTACGCTGCTTGAAGCCAGCTTTAAGAATGTCCGTTTGTTTCTAAAAAAACAACAAAAAACATTGATTGCGCACTGCAGTGCACAGCATACATCCAATGCATGGGTTTATTTTGAGTTTTTCTAGCCAAAGGACTTTGTATTAGAAGGATATGGTTCAAGTACAAATCCCATGCTAGACAGTTTACACTCACCTCTGCACCATGGTGCAAGGCTGTCCATTGCAGAAGCTAGTCTGTTTGTGTATTAGCTGAGAGTATGAACCCAGCCGCAAGGGCAATCTTAGGAGACGTGTTTCTGGGCTTTGTTGTCCTCCCTGAACAAAGCAGCGCAGCAAATTTGGTTGATGTGTTGCGTTACTTTTGTTTCAATATAGAGCTTAACAGATGCTATGAATTTGTCCGCCATTCACCATGGTATTCCTTGCTGGATAGGAAAATATTTTAGCTATGATTCTCAACAGATGTAATTTCTTATCCTGAATCCCCCACAATCACTCATGGGCAGCGTAATACATTTTACTTTAGGAAACTGTGTATTTTACTGTAGAAAGTTGGTTATCAATACCATGAATGAATTAGAAGCATATCCGCGGTGAGTAGGCTTTGCTCTACCCCTCTTTTTTCCTCCTGCTTTTTACATGGTTTTATTGTATGAAATTGAATTGGAATTGCTTTTATTACTGAATTTGCATGTTAGTACTGATATTTATACTACGTTTTTATGCTCACATATGCTTAATGGCATTCTAGGTGCTTGTTGGACCGCGGGGAATATTTTTATTCTGCGCTACGTGTGTATTCGTAACACTTCTCCTGTACTTGGTGGCCATATTGACGGCACCGCTCTCTCTCTGCAGTACGCAGTCCAGCTCCCACGCTCAGCCCTTCAGAAGATGGCCGGGGAGTAGATGCACCACAGGCACGCCAAAAGCAAGCTTGTCTGTGCTCTTCTGTCTGGGCCAGGGGCCACATCCCCTGGTCCCTTTACAATGAATAGGTGCGTCTTTTCTGCACAAGAACTGCTGTCACTGCGTCATGGGCCCTCCTCCAACTGCAGTTCTATTGTGATTAAGGATAGAATTCTTGCTTGTGAGTGTTGTGAGCTGCTGCACTTCTTCCAATAAATACAACGAGCATAACGTAGGACCCCAGGGTGAAGTTAAGGACTCTAGTCCACCCTATATGTGGCGTCTTGACAAGTTCATTCCTTGGAGTCCTATGATGGCTCCCACTTATTTCCTTTTTTATAACCTCAATTGTCAGTCTCTTCCAAAACATCAGCTGCATATTTTAGATTTTCTAGTTGACAGGTAGCCAGATTCAGTTTTTTTGCTGGAGACCTGACTCGACGAGGGTTTGGTTCACGATGTGGTGGCAGCTCTTCCGTCCAATACGCCATAGTTAGGAAGGACAGGAACACAAGATAGGTGGTGTTGTGACTATTATCTATAAAGACTCCATCGATTGTAAAACTGAAGACTTTGTAGCCCCTGACGGCTAAGATCTACTTTTCAGACTCACACTCGCTCCTAAATCCACTTTCTCTGGTATCATGATGTACTGTCCTACAGGCCTGGCTGGAACTGGTTCCTTTCCATCCCTGATCTAGCTACCCCCACATTCTGAAAGCCACGAATTTCACTATTCTGGGGGACCTAAACCTTCATCTGGAAGACCCCAAATGCACTACAGGCAATGCGTTAATTGCGGAACTTAGGGCCCTCAATTTGAGACTTTGTAACCATTGGCCCACACATGTGGCTGGGCAGAGACATTTTAAGGATTTTGGGGGCCCTGGGCCAAACATATTTTGGGGGCCCCTGTTCGCAATACCTTTGAATTCACTATCCATTATACGTTCATTCACACCCTTGTTATGTCACGCAATATTTAATGACACATTCAAAATGTATGAAACAGTAAAAAAAAGAAGAAAAATTAGCTGTAATTACTTACATTTTATAGTGATTATGTTATTTGAATCCACTCCTGAATACAAATGAAGATCTGTGGGGTCCTCTGGTTGTGCTAAGCCACTCTCTCAGTCACTCTAAGTATCACATATAACAACATTGAAGTAGGCCAGAGTGATGTTGTCCCATTTTCTAGCAAGATTCTGTATCCACCTGTCTAGATTTCAATCAATGTCTTGTTCCATGATATTAGTTTTCATTCATTTCAGCCTGAGGTATAGGACTTTCTATGCATTTACTATTTTCAGTGCTGTTCTTCTTACCTCCTTTCTATTGTTAACATTGGTTCTTTCTTTCCTCAGACATACTCAGAACATCACCTTTAACATTTTACTGGTGAATTTCAAATTGTTTAAGGCCTTAAACATGTTGATTCTGGGACGAACTTTATTGCATGGGCTGACAGAAAACAGTAATAAATACAGAAAAGCATTGGCGTTCAACATTCTTCAAAGTGTTCTGTGCAATAGGTAGTTGTTTGGATGATATCATATACATCAGGGTGCATAGGTTAAACAGGACATGACTGAGAAATTATCCTTGTTGACCTCATCTTGTTTCTCTGCAAATCTTGTTATCTACACCTGACCTGTGCAGTAATTGTGTTAAGGAGTTCTATTTTAATTTTGAGGAATTGAACATAAATGCTGCTGGGTTTCGAAGTTTTGTTGAAGGCGATGTTTGCTGCCTGTATCAAAGGCTTGAATTAAGTTTCAATGATAAGTAGAAAGTTATAGACCATAGAAAGTTATAGGCGTTTGTGAACTGCTGACAATAATTTTAAGATGCTCAGATGGACCCTATTTATGATTTACCATTTTTCAGGTCTATTCAGTCTTAGAGATGCCTGCAAGGCATCCATGCTGTTTTCCTGAATGGTCAGGCCCTCTTTAGTTGTTTTATAGTTGGAGAAGGATGAAATAGGCAAGATTGAGTACAAGAACTCTATGCTGTTGGCTTGAATTTTGACGATGCTGTTTGTCACATAAAATAAGTTTTTGGTATTTTCTTGCGAACATTATTCAAAGTGATTTTGTTCTTGGGTCTTCCTCCCATTTGTCAGTTTTTCTTGTCATATAAGGTCAAATGCTATAAGTGCACAATGTGCTGTGATTCCAGAGCATCTTGGGGTATTTTATGTGCAGGTTAGGTTGTAGAAGTTAAACATCTTAATGCAGATTTTTAGAAAATGGAAAGTAAATGTGTTTCTATGAATATTTACTTATATTCCATAAATACCAAAAATGTCACAATGTGTTTCTGCAAAATAAAGCTTCTAAGTAGAACCTTGGAGCATCTCTGTACAATATTAGGCACCTGTAAGACACTACTTAAAGTATGCATCTCTTTCTGGATTTGCTAGCAGCAAACTCATTAACCAGATCAGCAAATTCTATTTCTTGGAGCATTTCTGACTCAATACTCAGCAGAGCCAGAGAATTGAGTCTGGCTTGTAGCATTCGATTACGTAGCTCATTTTTTATGAGCTTCAATTTTGAAAAGGACCTTTCACCACTACAGTTTGTGACCATCATCGACAAGAATATCCGCAGTGCAATTTCAATGTTAGGGAAAGTGTTCTCTAGTTTATCAGTTTTTATTTTCCTGTAAAGACCAGACATTGAAATTGTTTCATTTTTGTGTACAGGATAATGTTTGAACTGCTGGCATTCCTTGATGAGATCAGATTTGTTCAGGTCTTTATAGTACAAAGAGGCAAGCTTTTCACACCACCCTTCGATTTCTTTGGTGTTCATGTTTTTTAATTCTATAAAGAAGCCAAACCGATTATTTAGGTCTCTATATGCTTCACTTCGCCGCGTTAAACCATCAATCAGAGCATCCATGATCGGTAAGTATGCTTCTACCTTAAATTTGTTCCGCCCTTCAAGTACGGTGTCACTAGAGGGCCCTTCAAACCGAGTTTGTCTAATGCCTCGTTGTTTTGTACGCTTTCCAAAATCTCTGTAATGAGTATCAGCAGCTTTTGCCTTTGCCTTGCATTCATAGTCATCAAATTGGTCTCTCAACTCTTGGACATAAGACTTCAAAGATTGGATAATGTTGACTGCAACAGATAGGTTAACATCTTCTTTTTGTACAGTCTTGCTTGTTTCGTTGAAACGCATCAGTATGTCATTCCAGAGCATGGTCAAAAAAATGGTTTCCAGCTTGTCCATTTTTCTAAGGAGACTAAGTGCATCATGCATTGTATCTTTTGACTGAATGTGATCATTTGCCAGTGAATCAAGAGCAGCTTTAATTCTTTCATAGCCACCACACAATGCATTGAGGGCATCTGCATGAGCTGACCATCGAGTATCAGACAAGCGTTTTACAACCTTGTGATCTGGGCCTACAGAATGAAGTAGCACATCCCAACGATGAGTAGAAGCAGCAAAAAAAGTGTACAAATTTTGAACAAAGTCAAAAAAAGAAACAACCTGCATGCTGCACTCAGCAGCTTTTATACCCACCAGGTTCAAGGAATGGCCAGCACATGGCACATAAACAGCAAATGTGTTGATCTTTTTCAGTCTTGCCTGTAAGCCCGAATACTGACCAGACATATTGGATGCATTATCATATGACTGACCACGGCAATCTGATAATGGAATACCGGCCCGCTCTAGGAATTTCACTACAACATCGGCAAGATACTCTGCCCCATGACCATGAATGGAGATAAATTCCAAAAAACGATCCTTTGGTACGTGACCCTTTACATACCTCACTGTGAATGTCAACTGATCGATGTGACACACATCTGGAGTGGAGTCTACACTGAGAGAATAATATTTGCTTCCTTTATTTCTGATATTATTGCAGAGAAAACTTTCTTACTCATTAATGTGATAAATTCTTCACAAATTGTTGCTGATAGGTATGAGGGATTGCCCTTTCCAGCATTTCCATATTTCCTGATGTGCTCTTCAAGAAACGGGTCAAATTGGCTTAGAAGTTCTAAAATTCCCAAATAATTTCCATTGTGCAGTGATCCTATCATCTGGTTTTCTCCTCTGAATGCCATACCTCTTGCTGCTAAAAATTTAACAACTGCTACAATTCTTTTCAGCACACCCTGCCTGTATATCTGTTCATGTTTTATCTGTTCCTCTAATTCAGAATCAATTTTGCCAGTTTCTTTTTGACGGGTGGTGTATACTAACATACATTTTTGATGCTCAGGGCAAGCTTCATGCTGAGAAATACGACGGGCTGCATGCTTCCAGTCATTAAAACCAGATCTACTGAAGGCAGAATCTGTGCTAGAAAACAAACGACAAGCAAAACAGTACACTGATCCTTGTGAAGGAGAACATAATAGCAATGTACGGCTTACAAATTCCCCATTTTGCATTTGCTGCTTGAAAGCAGCATCGGATAAACTCTGCTTGTGTCTCTTTTCTCCAATTTGATAAACACGAGCAGAACTGGAAAAATCACTATTTCGATTTTGACAGGTTGAAGGCCCTCTCTGAACCCAATACGATCGTGTTTCGTTTGTGATAGGATTCCATAAGGCGGGATCTGTTGCGTAGCTCACTGCTGTTAGTTGTGGAATTTTTGAACATTGGCTGTCATCTGTTATCATACTCTGAGAAGCATTTCCGGCAATAGTTTGTAAATCTATAATGTTAGAGGAAGTGGAAACAGATACATCCTCAGTATATTCTCTTACTGGCTCGTTAGCAACAAGATCATCTCGTTCATACTGTGACTGCGCCGCATTATCAGTATAGCATTTTGATTGTACCGGAAAAAAAGAAGTTACTTTTTGAAGCTTTGCAAGCTTCTGTTTTACTTCAGATTTTTTTTCCTTTTCGTAGTTCCACTCACATATGAACGCCTCATTTTGTGCAGTGAGCAACTTATCAGATTATATAAAGATTCAATAACATATGTGCTCACGAGCTGAGGAAGTAAGAAAACAGTACATTGTTGTTTGTTATTTATATTGGTAACCATTTGTTCAACACACTATTGCAGACTATGATGTGGGGCATACAAATATGTTCAGGAAATCCTGAAGCATGATCAAACATTCTGGACCTACTAGGCCAAGGTATAAAATATGTACATTTCAAATTTACCATCCCTATCAGCAAGGTGGTGGGAGGTTGCGGCACAAAGTAACTAGCATTCAGTTACAAATGTAACTGCATGAACATTACTCACATTTATTTTACTTAGGGAGCTTAGGGAGCAATTGAAAGGTATCACTTTCCTTTGTGGGACTTAATTTGTTTTTGGGCAATTTTAATTTTTCACATGAAGACAGGGCAGGTTTATGATTCATTTAAAATTATATTTGCATACATATTAGTATGGATACATTTATTTTGGACACATCATCCAAATATTCACAGTGAGTCAATTTCTTACAGGAGTGGGATTTCCAAATTAGCTATGTATTGAAACATAACACAAAAGAAAAGTTAAATACAGGCAACTCAACTAGCTAATAAATTAAGCAAAGCATGTCCTTTGGATTTCTAATGTACTTGGTAAATACAGTGTCTATCAATATTTCAATTATGTGCTTAAGAGGAATAAATTAGTACATTATTTGGGATCAATAATATATGATTTGTACACCAGGGGCATCATTTAGGAGTCACCTGGATGGGAGCACTGGCCCCTGGCTTGCCCTTTGTTATCCCTGGTACTGGCTTTGTGATCCCTGGCCTCAGAGGTGGCTAAATCAGTGCCAGGAACACAGGTGCAGCTCGATCTTATGGACCTCAGTTAGGGCTCTACTCTTTATTTACTGTCAAAGTTGTATTACGTTAATAATGAATAATCTTACATTATTCATTCTTTGTGTAATAAAACATGGAGCACTGTTAGCTGAAAGATGACCATTTACTGGCATCTGAGATATGTAAAGAAAATGCTTTTAAATGCACTTTATGCTGTGCATTGTATGTCCTGCATACCATAACTGGCCGACTTGAGATGTTTCACATGTTTGCATTAGCTGAACCACAACAGCAGTGTAATTATGTTTTACTCTCTCTCTCTCTCGACACACACACACCTACACATCAAACATATCTAACTTTCTGCTGCTTCTTTTCCATTGATTAACTTAATAGAAAAGCCAAGGAGGGGGCATCTTTTGTCCCAGTGACATAAATGTGGTATCTCTGTACAGATTTAGATTACAGTTCCACTTCTGAGTATGTCAATGTTTCGGGCCTCGTTATGAGTGCAGATACTGTCAGGTACTGAGTCCCTGCACTTCTTTAATACAAAAGGGAGTGTTCCTATGCTCCTCAGCAGACTGCCAATACTCTTAATGGGAGAGCACATTTACATCTCAGGAGCAAACAGATACTCCAGGATAATGAGTACCCACACTTTCAAATTTTCATTTGATGCACTGAAGTGGTTTCAAAATTCCAAATGGTGCTGGTAACTGTTACTGACCACATCTGGAATTCTCATTAGGTGTTACATAGTCTGTGGAAACTCTGTCATGTTTCCCCTGAAGATTTTGGCTGCATGAAGCAGCCAAAATAGCTGGGGCTATGGGGGTGGCGGCTGGTGACATTTGAAAGTGGTGAGGTGTAAAATTATTGGCCTACTGCACTGTGGCGAACTAGCAAAGTGAACGAGCTTGAACAACCTACGGGGGCTCGGGGTGGTTCTCCCCCCAGATAATTTGAAAAAAGAGTGGACAAATGGTGCATTTTCAAGCAAATATGAGAAAGCAAGAAGGTTAATAAAGCAATTGTGAAAGTGCAATTATCACATTAATAGAGAGATGGCATATAACAACATAGGTAGCTATATAAAACTGCAAAAAAGGGCCCTACTGTCTCATTCAAAGTACAATAGTGGTGGAGTGCCATGCTGCCTCATTCAAAGCACAGTGACGCTTGAGTGTGATACTGTCCCATTCAACACACAGTAGCACTGGAATGGCCTAGAGTCCCAATGAAAGTCGACTAGCACCAGAGCTCTCAACTGTCCCATTCAGAGCACATAAGCCATGGAGAGCCCTACGGTCCCACTGAAAGTACAGGTGCACTAATGAGAAGCACCTTACTTTCCTATTCAAATTATAGTAGAGCTGGAACACTAAACCGTTCTACTCAAATCATTATAACCCTGGAGTGCCCTTCCACCATATTTGTAGCACAGTTTCACTGGAGTCCTCTACTGTTCACTTTAAATATAGCAACCCTGGAGTGTCCTACTATCTCCTTCAAAACGCAGTAGCTCTGGGGTGCCCTGCTGTCCCTCCGAAAGTACAACTGCACTGGTGAGAATTACCCTACTGTTACATTTAAAGCAAAGTTGCACTAGAGTGCCTAACTGCCCCACTGAAAGGACAAAATCACTAATTAGAAATGCCCTTCTGTCGCATGCAAAGATCTGTAGCGATGGGAAGCCCTTCAGTTCTTTTCAAAGCACAGTAAAGCAGGTGTGCACTAATTTGACATTCAAAGCCCACTCCCCTGATAAAGGAGCCCAAACCCCTACAGTGTGGCACTAGAGCTCTACAGATAGCTGCATTTTTCTTTTAATTTGAATGCCATTACTATAGCAGTGCTACCGATGCCTGTTTTCATTATGAGAGGGCCTTCTGTCATTCCATATTTAACAAACACGTGGACCACAATTACAAGGTAGGTGCCTAGCAGCACTCGGTTGCAATGAAGATGGCAGCTTTATTGAAAGGAAGAGTTTTTCAAATAGCATTGCTGAAAATGTTGTATATCACGGTTCATCTGGATTAACACGTGCTGCTGTTAATAGTCCTTCATGTGACTTTCACTTTTGAGATAAGTACGGGTGGGAAGCTTCCGGAAGTATTGTTTTGTATAGTTTACCCATAGTAAGTAAAATAATTGCACAAGATTACTTTTAGGAGATATTTAAAAGAAGAAATAGTAAATGGAAATAATTTGTCCTCAGGTCACACACACACAACATTCTAATTTGTTAAAAGTACATTTGTCATCCAGGAGGTTGCACCAACTACACGTGGATCTGGA
This sequence comes from Lissotriton helveticus, assembly GCF_964261635.1. Taxonomy (NCBI): domain Eukaryota; kingdom Metazoa; phylum Chordata; class Amphibia; order Caudata; family Salamandridae; genus Lissotriton; species Lissotriton helveticus. The sequence continues at coordinate 875,644,849 of NC_136071.1, read as the reverse complement.
ACTGAGCCGGCCGCTATCCAGTCTAAACTCTATAGCAGGTTGCCTCACCCAGACTGAGAAATACACAAGCTGAAATTACACATGACCTCTATGCCCATACCGAACACAACCCTGCCTTGCCCTGCTTTCACTGCTACAGTGATAACAACTCCGACACTTGGGGTACATTCCCCTACACTGGGCCTTCTAGGGTATCATATATTCTCATATACATAATGAAACCATTAATCCCAACATTTCCAGTAGCACGTCAGACTGGTGTCTGCTAGTTTACTTGTTAGAGAAACTAACCCCTAAACCTCTTAGGACTTGTATTTATATTATAACATACTTGGCTGCGCAACTTCAGAACCAGAGGGTTAAGCCTGCATACTTTGGTCCAAAGACATAAGTAATAAAAATACTGACAAATAATGATCCGTTTGCTGTGTGCATGCTAAATGCAGCATATTGCCAGGGTCTAAATGCTGTGGGTGTGCTGCCCCTGGGTCAGAGAGATTTTGAGCACTTGGTGTGCTCCAGCCCTGCCCAGCAGCTGCAACATCTCGGTCCCAGGTAATTCACAAGCTAGAGATAATAATTCCTATGTCTCCCATGATGGCACTGCTGGGTGCCGGTGTAGTCTTGATTTCCCTAAACAATGCAAGAAACTGTCGGCAATGACGACCCTGCTAGGTCGGAGGCGGGTGGCCTTGAGAGAGCAACCCTGTACAGCGTGACAGCTAGCCTGTTAGGATACTGGGGCACTCTACAACGCCCAGACTGCGGGTTGATGGGGAAGCTTATTCTACATAATGTGTAATTGTGTACACAACAAACTTTAATTCCAATGTGCTGACACGTGCTGTTATGTAGTTGAACAACTGTACGTTACGGTTGTAAAAGCAAAAATTCAATATAAAAAATGTAGCATCAATGTAGCATCAATCAGAGTACCGAGGACTAACATTAGACAACTGGGCATGATAAGACTTTAGAACAAATGACACCGAGTCATCTGGGATTTAATTGCGTATGAATGGAGGCCAGGGCTATGAATGAATTGCACAATAACAGTTCTGGCTCTCTCCCATCTCTCCCCAGGTCCCACCTCGCACCCTACAATTCTGCAGGCCTCTCACAAGACTACAACAGTTTGTTCAGCAATTATTACGAGTAATCTTATCCATGTGCTCTACTTTCTAGTTGAGTTTATTAAAAATGATAAGCATTTTGTTGGGGAAGCAATCCACCCCAAAAACATAAAATTAAGAGGGAACTGAATAAACATATTGTATTTTAAAAATGGAAAACATTTTTGTCCTATGGCAAACCGCATGTAAATTAACAAATCGTGTTCACTGCCCCCAATGGCGCTCAATGCACAAAGCACTTTTGCACATACCCCACTGCATTTTAAACAGCGTATTTTCCTTAGGCCGTCTGCTAATTTGTACTAATGGAAGTAAACAGACATAGCAAACATAGATCAGGGATTCTGAAGAGCTCAAGGCACTGTAAGCCTCAAGTAGTAAAAGGTTAAATGCATAGCCCGCACTAAAGCTCAGCAAACAGATATAGTAATAATCAGAGGCTAACGACGCCAATAAATGTAAGGACCAAAGCACTTTAGCACTGATTGAGCAGTTATTTTTATTTATTTTATTTATTTATTTATTTATTTTTTATTTATTTTAGCATTTATTAAGCGCAAACAATTGCCCGCAGGCGTCTCGGCGCTGTACTGTATTACTCTCCTGTATGATCTTGGGAATGTTTTCAGAGGTTAAATAGCCAAGTTTTCAATTTCTTCCTGAAGGACATTAGATTTGGACTTGATCTTATGGTTTGTGGAAGAGTATTCCACAATCTTGGGGCGGCAACTAGGAAACGTCTGTCTCCCCAGTTGACCAGCCTGGTCCGTGGCACTACCAAGTCATTCTGTCCTGCTGATCGTAGCATTCGAGTGGGAGTGTATGGGACAAGATGGTCGCGCAGGAATTGAGGTGCTTGATGGTGTAGTGCCTTGTAGACGATACATAATGTCTTGAATTTAATTCGATTCCTGACAGGAAGCCAGTGAAGACTCCTCAAAGATTCTTGTATTGGCTTAAATTTGGGGATGTTAAGGAGAAGTCTGGCTGCCGCATTTTGGATTGTTTGCATTTTCTTGATTATCCTGACTTGTGCATTTGCAAACAAGCCATTGCAATAGTCCAATGCTGATAGAACCAAAGCGCTGACCAGTGTCTTACCCACATTGGTTGGGAGAAAAGGAAGGATCTTCCTAACCAGACGTAACTTGTAGAACGCTGTAGAGGCCGTCTGATTGGCGTGAGCCATGAAATTTAGATTGTCATCAAAGATGACCCCCAGATTTCTCACTTTCGTGACTGGTTTGGGTGTGGCTCCAAAAGATGATGGCCACCAAATTGGGGACCAGCTAGGGCTGAGGTGGCCAAAGGTGACCACCTCAGTTTTGTCAGAATTTAATTTCAGACAGTTTGCTGACATCCATTTTCCAATGGCCAGCATACCTGTCTTGAAATTTTCCGCCACTGTTTCCCCATCATTTCTGACAGCCAGTATCAGCTGTGTATCATCAGCATATGAGGTAAGGTTCATCCCATGCGCTTTGATGGTGTTAGCGAGGTCCGACACATATATATTAAATAGTGTCGGACTAAGGGATGAACCTTGAGGTACCCCACATGGCAGCGATAGCTCAGCGGATTCAAACTGGCCCAGTATAACTGCCTGGGATCTCTCTGCTAGAAAAGACGCTAGCAGATCTTTTGCTAGGCCTTGCACGCCCATCTTTTCGACACGGTTGACTAGGATCTTATGGTCAACCGTGTCGAAAGCAGCCGATAAATCTAAGAGCACCAACAGTGCTGTGCCACCTTGGTCTCTGATTAGTCGAATGTCATCTGCTGCTTTGATGAGTGCTGTTTCCGTTCCATGATATTTGCGGAATCCAAATTGTGTTTCGTCGAGCAGATGGTGTTGCTCGATGAATTCCGCAAGTTGAATATTCATGGCTTTTTCAACTATCTTGGCAAGGAAGGGTAAGTTCGCTATAGGCCTATAGTTTTTAAGTTCTGCTTTGTCCAAGCCGGGTTTTTTCAGGAGGGGTTTGAGTAAAGTTTTTTTTAACTGGTTTGGAAAGATGCCTGTGCGGAACATGAGATTGCTTATTTGGGTAATAACTGGAGTAACCGTATCCATTATTGAACGAAGAGTATTTAAAGGACAGGGATCCAGGGCGGATCCAGATTTAATTGTTTTAATAATGTCCTGAATGTGAGCTTCTGTGACCTCTGCAAAACAAGAAAAATTATTACTTGGAAATGGAGTATTTATTTTTTCAAGGCATTCATTATCACCTAGGTTGAAGGCTGAAAATATGTCGTTCACTTTGATAAAAAAGAATGAAGCCAATGAATCACAGAAATCTTGTGAGCAAGGGGGTTGAGGTCTGGGGCGCATCCCGCAAGATGTTTAGTTATTTCAAAGAGCTTTTTATTCGAGTTTTTTGCGCTTTCAATTTGCTCAGTGTAGAACTTCTTTTTTGTCTCTGTAATCAGAAGTTTATATTGGGTTAACAATTCCTTGTACACTATCTTATCCTCATTATCATACTTTTTCCTCCAGATTCTCTCTTTGTTTCTGCATTGCTGTTTTAGTTTTTTTAGCTCCTCGGTGTACCATGGTGCTGAGGGAGATCTTCTATTCCTGGACATTCTTTTTTCCGGTACCAGTTTATTAGCCGCCTGGCCCACCCATATGTGATATTGTTCAATAGCGGTTTCTGGATCAGTAGCCCATGTGGGTGTAGAGTTCTGTAACGCCTCCTTAAAACTGGGGATATTGATGTCTTTCCAGACCTTGAACACTTCTCGTTTGGGGGGGAGTGAGGTGGCCGTAGATGTTTTATTAATTAATATTGTGGCCAGTACCAGGTGATGGTCGGACCAAGTCATTGGCAAGACATCAGTCACTAGTATATTCTCCAGGTTGGTAAAAATACCATCTAAGGTATGGCCTGCATTATGAGTGGGTCCTTTCACCAACTGAGCTAGACCAAAAACCTCCATTTCGGATAGCAACAAAGTAGTATCCTTATCTTCGCTACATTCCAAATGGAAATTAAAATCACCTAACAGAGTCACAGTTTTATCAATAGCTGTAGTTTCTAGGATAGTAAGTATTTCTGTGAGGAATTCTGACCGCGATTCTGGTCTTCTGTATAGTAATACACCTTTAAAATTGTGTGAGGGGGACAGATAGATGTCGAATTGGAGCGCCTCACATGCCGTTGAAGGAATGGCAGTGGTACGAATTTTAAAATAATCACGGGCAATTATAGCAACCCCACCGCCTCTTTTACCAATTCTATCTAGCCTGTAGGACTTGAAACCTTGTGGAACGGCTATTACAAGGTCCGGGTCAGAGGCTTTATCCAGCCAAGTCTCCGTCAGGAACATTATATCTATGTTCCTGTCGATGAGTACATCGGCTACCTCTTGCCTATGTTTGGCTAATGAGCGCACATTAATGAGGGCTATCGTGAACACTTGGTTTGTCTGGATCGGATTTTCACTACCTGCTCTTTTATTAAATAGGGGAATGGACATTTGACAGTGATTACAGTCCAGTACAATTTTAGATGATATGGAGTCAGGGCTATACCTTATGCATTCTTCCATAGCTTGTGGGCGGAGATCCATCAGCGCAGAGCGTGGGTAAGATGTGGTGCTTTCGCGAGCATTCTGGCCAGGGGGGGTGGCCCTAGGCCCGTGTCCGGCGCGGACGGGCGCAGATGGGTTTGCCTTTGGCGCGCCTTCGGCGCGCCGCCGGCGCGCCCGCTGCGCCCGACCGCTGCGCGGACGGAATGGCCTCATCATTTTGTAGTCTATAGAGGAGGGTGGGAGGCGTCCTGCCACTGGACCGCCAACCCTTCCTCCCTCCAAGATGGCGCCTTTCCCCGTGATGTAAGCCCCTATTCGGCCACGCCGGGAGGAGAAGGTGATTATAAAGTGCCTCGGTGCAATGTAATCTTGCACACAAGAGCGCGGTGCTACCGTGCTAATTAAAAGCGCTACAGATTAAAATATATACAAATTGTTAAGATACCGCTTTCATCACCAGAAAAGAATAGAGAATAGAACCCCCGGCTTTCCGCCTCAGGGGAGAGTAATCTAGTACACTGTGTTGTGGTCTGACCTACTTAAGTACACTGGAGGGCGGGAGGCGTCCTGCCACTGGACCGCCAACCCTTCCTCCCTCCAAGATGGCGCCTTTCCCCGCGATGTAAGCCCCTATTCGGCCACGCCGGGAGGAGAAGGTGATTATAAAGTGCCTCGGTGCAATGTAATCTTGCACACGAGAGCGCGGTGCTACCGTGCTAATTAAAAGCGCTACAGATTAAAATATATACAAATTGTTAAGATACCGCTTTCATCACCAGAAAAGAATAGAGAATAGAACCCCCGGCTTTCCGCCTCAGGGGAGAGTAATCTAGTGTCCTATGCATGCAGCACTTTATCTGCGCACAAGTTGCACTTACATAAAGCACACATTCTAACTGGCTTCAAAGCATTGAAAACCGAGATCCGTGACTTTTTAAGGTTCAAGACAACAAACCTCACTAGCACTCAAGTTGTATGAAAATCAGATGAATGTAAAAATTACTTTGGTATCAGTCAAGGCGCTGTGAAATCTTTGAATTTTTTCATTTTGTTGTGTCTCTCTACAAAAAGCTCTAGCTGGTATTTTTTGCATACCTAAGGCCAGTCTTTCACTGGAGCTACCGCTAGCGCCAGGACGCCTCTTCTGAGGCAGCTGTGCGCTCTACAAGTGTCTTCTATTGTATTATACCTATTGCTTCCAGTAGTGTAATAATATACTAAGAGTATGGTTTGAGTCACGCCCTTGCTTGGGTGATTGGATAGCTTGTTTTAGAATAGAGGCCATCTGAGCCAGTTTGGCCCTGATACTGTTGGAAAAGATTACAGTTCTAAGAAATGATTCTTCGTTGTTTGTTTTATTGGCCATACTTGCCCTTGCAAGTCTGAAACATTCATAAACTGAAAGCAAGATAGAAAATAAACTGAAAACCTCATACCTCCAGGAAGTAATATCCTTAATATGTAATAACCAGAGCAAACACAAATTCAGTTATTCTTTCTTTACATGTAGAACATTTTACAAATACTGTTTGAAGCAAGCACAAATCTATTTGTCCTTATTTATATGCAGAATGTCTTACACATATCCACACTACACATTACCACTGAGTGAGCTAAAATACAAACTGCACAGTTTAATGTAACACAGAAAATGGAAGTGAAAGGAAGGTGAGCCCTGTTCTTTTGGCATATAAAGCTGGGACATCATTTATTTTTCCGTGACCTAATATATTTCACTACATTATCAACTACATTACTACATAACTACATTATCAAAGTGCTACAGTAGATCATGCACATTAGTTATCCTATACTAATCCATGGATTCTGATAGATCTCCGTTGCAATCCCTCCTATACTTTCTTCAAACAAAATCTCAAATTGCTATTGCTGAACAAATACTACATGAGCCCAGCACACCAACATAAGCATGGAAAAGGCCCCTTGACGCAGCGTCTAATCATTCATTAACTCCACAGAAGGATAATGTTGTAATTTTTATACCTTTTAATATACATATAATAATGTTGCATTGTTTTTTATCCCCTTGAATCCCTGCATTACTGCTATGATCCTGGCCTGTTCCACTGTACTGTAAACCTCACGATACCCTTGGGTCGAGCAAATGCTATTTAAAACTGTCAATAAAGAAAGAAAGAAATATTTACCTCTGAAGTCGGGACTCTAAGTCGACATCTCTCTGATTCTTTCTCCTGGATTCTGCCTCACACTAACTGCGCACCAGGCAGTCTGAAAAAGCGGAAGCTGTCATGATGAGTCATAGCTTTTGCTCATCTTGGCCTGGCAAGCGAGTTACAACTGCCTGCCATATCACTTGCTAGGATAGGGTTGGAGGCGAGCACGCCTCCTCTATCCTGCTATCTGATAGGATATCGGGATGAAGAGAGTGACAGGCATGCCCCGCCGAAGCCTCATTAGCAGACATGACATGCAGCTGCACTGTCCGAGGCAAGAAGTGCTTCATGTCTGCTTTGTACTTTGAATGTGCCGTGTGAGGTGGGGTCTGGGACTTTGGGACTTTGCAAGGGGGCCCCTTGTGAGGTGGGGGCCCTGGGCCAAAGCCCACTTTGCCCCCGCCTTAAAACGTCTCTGTGGCTGGGCACTTGTTAGATCCAATTTTTTCTAATCTTCCCGACCTAAAAAATGTCCCCCCTTGCCCTCGAGCCTGGTCCGGCCATCTGGCAGTGCCTGTTACCCTGGAAATTGCCTCCCCCCTTCCTCTGACATGTGGCCCTGGAATGCAAAGATGAGCGTTCCAACTCTTAACAAACTACGCTGTGACTCTAGACCCGACTTCGATCATATTTCCATTACTGACCAGGAACTTGTCCATAACTGGCTTAGGGAAGCTGCAAAAAGGTCTCCCTCTCTCAGCGAAATGCTCGAATAGTGCTCTGCCCCCCCTGCGCCTTGGTTTAACAATATGTAAAACATGCGAAAAAGCTATTCAAGGTCTTAGAAAGGCGCTTGAGGAAATCCTATAATGCCAAAACCACTTTTAAAAATGCCTTAAAAACTTACCACAGTCTCTGTAGATCTGCTTATGCTGAGTTTTACTCTCAAAAGATTCTGAGGGCCCAAAACTGTGATAAAACTCTTTTTAAGGTGGTGAAGCAACTCTCTGAACCTGGGAAGTTGGCGACCTCCCCAGTTCTCTCCCGTAATCAAAGCAAGGAACTCACTCTCTTTTTCACCAACAAAGTTGCTAATATACACTCTCAGTTGCTGAGCAATGGCTCACAGGGAGCTAAACTGGATGAGGTAGGCCTACCTAATATTAGGCAGAACCCTAGGCCTATTTCTGCAGCTGACCCCCCACCAAAATTGGACACCTGGGCCCCTCTGGATAAATATCCTTCAATTGCATCCTTCACACCATCAAATCAAGCTCCCCTCTTGGACCCCTCCCTCCCCATCTGTTCCGCCAGCTGGACCACTCCTTATTATCTGTACTAATGGATCTCCTTCACCCCTTGTGTGCTCATGACAAGCTCAGTTCGTCATGAGGCACAGTGGAGCTGTGCTCATGACGAGCTGAGCTCGTCATAACGGCCGTGGACGGCCCACGTGGGGCTAATTCCCCGCCTGTGCGGGTGTTCTATGGGAGTGGGCGGAGTCGTGACGAGCTCAGCTCATCATGAGCACAGCTCCATTGTGCAGCATGACGAGCTGGGCTCGTCACAAGCACCCTGCCACTGCGGGCGCCACCCCGCACCGCAGGGGAAGTATCCCCGCGTGGAAGGGGTTAACACCTCTCTGAAGGAAGGGATGGTCCCCAAAGATGGAAACATGCTATGGTCCTTCCCAGTGGCGGCTGGTGAAATTTGAGAGTTGTGTGGCCGGGCAGTGTATGATGGGGGTGGTGCATCGGGGTTCACTTTAACAGGATACATCATTTTTGGGAGGCCAATCACCATTTCCCATGCAAAACATCAGGCAGGCCATGACTGAGCTTGAAGAAGTTCAGAAAAGTGCAGCAAAAATTGTACGTGCAGGAACACGTTAGTAGAAGTAAAAGCTAATTCGTAAATGCTGAGGCCAGGAGTGCAGACTGGCACACATAATCGCTGCTGCTTATTTATGACCACTGACTAGTGATATCTTCCTACCTTCCTACCATCCCCCCCCCCACCAGGCAGAGGGTTTACACCTCACAGAACAAGCTCAATTTCTTCCATAGAGCTGGAATGAAATTTCGCAGCAAGTTAAGGCTCTGGTTTATGTAAATAGCAGCAACATGCTGCCATTTACACCAAACCCCTCCAGAGTCCACACAAAAGCCACACTGCACATGGAACTTCTTTCAGTCTGTGTATGTCACTAACATGATCAACAGTGACAGTGCCCAACACAAATAGACGAACATTGATGTGCCCAGATTTTACAAACATCACACACTCACAACACAGTCATTCATTGCATTTGATGATTTCCCAAAAAAACTGCTGTTGCTTAATTAGTTTTCCATAACGAACTGAGACGTAAAATCTCTTTAAAAAACTGATGGTCATGCTTTACTCACTAATGGAAAGATATTTTATATTATAATTGAAAGCTGGTGCAAGCAGCAGCAATCTACCGAGCACAACTATGTAGCTAAATGAACATTAAACATTTTGAGAATGTGGACAATTTGCTTTACTTCCTCTAGTACTGCTGCAGGGGAGACATCAGATTGGAACGCACAATCGCTGTGGCTGATTTATGGCCCAGTGATAAACTCTGATATCTGCCCTCTGAGACCCCTTGCCTCCCCATCTCCCCCAAGGAGATGAGTTAGCACTTCCTCCAACAGAGCTGAAAACTTTAAAAATAAGTACTAAACTCGCTGCTGCTGGTACTGCTGAGGCAGAGTCCGGACTTCGATTTAACATTACAGAGTCACTGTCAGAGGATTATGCAGTGTTACTGACGGTGATTATGTATTTATTTGCAAATGCGTCAAACACTTCACTTTTTTTACACACCTAACTTCACTTGGTGCCTGGTCCACTCACCGATTTGGGGCTGAAGGGAACCATTGAACCTGCCTCTAGGTAATGCCGACGCACACCAACAGTGCCTACACTTTGAATGCTGCAGCTGCTCCTGAATGCCATTGCCAGTTAAGCACAGACAATGGAGCCTCAAATGGTGTTCACACCGTCCTGCAATAAACAGGAGCGCGGGAAGCAGAAATACTGATGCCAAACTGCCCAGACTCGATTTCTTTGCTTTCTGCCTGCCTGCATCCACTACCTCACACCTTCCGAACTCGTCACAGGGAGGGAAACCCCCCCCTGTTTATTTATTTATTTATTTGTGCGATTTTATATAGCGCAAACTTTACCCGAAGGTGTCAGAGCGCTTTACATAAGAACCAGTTGAAAACATAAGGACTTAGGATTGCATGCGTTACTTAGAGGATACAAACAGAAAAAATTGCAAATGTACAAGAGGTAAAGTCACACAAGGAGGAGATACAAATGTGGCGCACCCCTGACTGGCGCTGCATTGGCAGCGCGCCCTGACATTCTGGACACAGGGCTTTTTGAGTCCCCTTGTTGGATGGCCAGTTGGCCAGGGGGCTGGTATGTGATTTCTGCGCATTGTGATTTCTATGTTTTTGATAGTAATTGCTAAGGTGATGTTTGCGCAATGTGGTTACCTGCTATGCTTATGATGGTAATTGCCTAATGCAATGTGATGTGGTGCTAGGAAATGTAATGCATTTAATATGATTACGCACCTTGATCTTACACCTCTGAATGTTTTTAGGCATCATGTGTTTTTGGCACTATTGAGTTGTGTCCTGGCACCTCTGAATGTTTTTATGCATCATGTGTCTCCCTTGTTCTTACACCTCTGAATGTTCTATGCATCATGTGTTCTCTTTTCTTGCACCACTGAATGTGTTTTTATGCCTCATGTGTTTTCCTTCCCTGCACCTCTGAATGTGTTTTTGATGCATCATGTGCCTTGATCTTACACTGCTGAATGTTGTGATGCATCGTGTGTAATGTGTTCTTGCTGATACCCCTAAATGTATTTTATTCTTAGGTGGTTGTTCTTTCCAGTACAGGTGGACCTAGTGAGGTCCTGGTTCCCTGCGTGACATTCTCCTAAGGTGGTTAGGGTTGCGTTGGTGATACTTACCTGTTACCAGTAGTTACTGGTTGTGTGCTATACATGCTAATTTGTGTTACAGTGATTTTATATCCTATTTTCTATGATCTAAAAAGTGCTATTTCTACTAAGTGCTGATTCTGACAGTGGCCCATGTGGCCCTACAGTAGCTCTCCCTAGAGAGGTTATTGGGGCTGCGAGCTGCAGTAGGAACAAGAGATCGTGCTAACCTTTGCGCACTGTTTACAGGCTGTGTAAAAAAATTATTTAGAGCGTTTTTAGCGTTTTTAGCATCATACCGCTTTTTATTCGGGGGGCTGTTTTCTAGAAGGGGGAATTGATATAGCAGGCACACTGACACTCTACACACCCTTGCCTCTTAATATTGTACTCAAATCCGCTTTCTTCGAGATTTTACTCGGCGGTGGGCGCCATCTTGGGTGAGGAAGGCGAGGTCAGCGCTCAAGTCGGGCCGGCCTCCCGCCCTCCCACAGTATTTAGGCGCGCCCTACCCAGTGCTCTCTGCCCTACAGTAGCTCTCCCTAGAGAGGTTATTGGGGCTGCGAGCTGCAGTAGGAACAAGAGATCGTGCTAACCTTTGCGCACTGTTTACAGGCTGTGTAAAAAAATTATTTAGAGCGTTTTTAGCGTTTTTAGCATCATACCGCTTTTTATTCGGGGGGCTGTTTTCTAGAAGGGGGAATTGATATAGCAGGCACACTGACACTCTACACACCCTTGCCTCTTAATATTGTACTCAAATCCGCTTTCTTCGAGATTTTACTCGGCGGTGGGCGCCATCTTGGGTGAGGAAGGCGAGGTCAGCGCTCAAGTCGGGCCGGCCTCCCGCCCTCCCACAGTATTTAGGCGCGCCCTACCCAGTGCTCTCTGCCCTACAGTAGCTCTCCCTAGAGAGGTTATTGGGGCTGCGAGCTGCAGTAGGAACAAGAGATCGTGCTAACCTTTGCGCACTGTTTACAGGCTGTGTAAAAAAATTATTTAGAGCGTTTTTAGCGTTTTTAGCATCATACCGCTTTTTATTCGGGGGGCTGTTTTCTAGAAGGGGGAATTGATATAGCAGGCACACTGACACTCTACACACCCTTGCCTCTTAATATTGTACTCAAATCCGCTTTCTTCGAGATTTTACTCGGCGGTGGGCGCCATCTTGGGTGAGGAAGGCGAGGTCAGCGCTCAAGTCGGGCCGGCCTCCCACCCTCCTCCTCCCCATATTATGTGTCACCCAACCAGACGGCGCAGCGGGCTGGCGCAGCGGGCGCGCCGGAAGCGCGCCGAAGTCGAGCCAAAGTCCAGCCCGTCTGCGCCCGTCCGCGGCAGTCCGTGGCTCGGGGCCACATCCCCTGGCAGTTCTACTCAAAATACCATAAGGTATGGCAGACACGCACTACTTGCGCTACAACCAGTTACACCTATCGATTGCATACACGCAATGTCTGCCCTGTCACTTACAGAATGCACAAGGTGCCGCTTTGTACCCCTCCCTCAAATCCCTCACACTTCCTCGGGCCCTATCATCAAAGCTGCACTATTGAATTGTAGATCCCTACGGAAGCATGCTTTAGAAATCTATCATCTACTAGAAGACCTAAATCTTCAGATCCTCTTTTTAACTGAAACCTGGCTAGATGATCACTCGGATCCGGACATCATCCAGGCCATGCCCGACGGCTATTCCCTAGCCAGATTGGACAGACAGAACGGCAGAGGAGGCGGCATCGCCATAGCCACGAAAGCTCCGCTAGTCTGTTCCCTAGTACACACTCAGGTTGATCACAGTGAAGCCGGCACCTTCACAATTAACACTGGCCCCAATCACTCGATCTCTGGCATTTTGATATACCGACCGCCAGGTACACTACATGAGTTTACATCAACCTTAATGGAAGCGGTCACTCATCTAGCACTGAGGAAATCCAGACTGTTAGTGCTGGGGGATCTCAATGCTCATTTCGAGGATCATCTAGATAAAAACGCTGATGATATCCGGATGGAATTGCAATCTATTCAGCTTGATCAAATAAATAATGAGCCTTCTCATCAACTAGGACACCTTCTAGACCCCGTTTTTAGCAATTGGCAGGGAGTGCATACCTCTGATCCTATACCCATACCCTGGTCGGACCACTACATTATTCCCTTCACATTGCAGCTTGACAGAACGGAAAATGTTAGGCATCAATCCCTACGATACAAACGCAGGAAATGGAAGAACTTCTCCCTTGATTCATTTAAACAAATCGTACAGGACGAAGGCCCTCCCAAAGGGATCGACTGTGAGGCAGCTAATGACAATTTAAACAACATTGTCATCAAGGCCCTAGACATCACAGCCCCAAGTCGTACCCTGTCCAATGCCAGGAGATCTAAAAAAACTGCTCCTTGGTTCAGCCAAGAACTGCAAGCCATGAAGACGGCTTGTAAGAAACTCGAGAGAGCTTGGCGACAGAATCTCTGTGCTGATATTAAAATACAATATAAAACAACACAGAGAGAATATTACAAATCAGTTCGGGTGGCCAAAGCAGAGCATTATCACACCCGCATAATGGAAGCAGGCAATTCCTCCAAGGAACTGTTTCTTATATATAAAGAGATATCCATAGTGGACGTGACCTCCCCCGCGCACAATGACTCGGTGGAAGTGTGCAACAATATTGCTCAATATTTTGCAGGCAAAATACATAAAATCTACTCTAGCTTCTCTAACCAGACAGATCCGGCCACGAATTTCATCGAAAATGACAAACTTGTAAATACATCTGTTTGTTTAAACTCTTTTACAGTCCCTTCCTATGAAATCCTATACAAAATGTGCAAAAAAATTAAATCAGGATCCCCTAGGGATCCAGCACCCCCGAAAATTTTAGCCGAAGCCTTTCCTGTGCTAGAGCCTCATTTCAGGCACCTATTGCATGCTTCCTTTACTACCTCCTGCCTTCCGGAGGAGTGGAAACAGGCAATAGTATTACCCATTAAGAAAAAATCAAACATCAGCCTGGACATAATGGACAACCTGCGACCCATATCCCTGCTACCCTACGTGGCCAAGTTAGCAGAGAAAATCGCTAACAGTCAACTTATGGAACACCTTGAGAACCATAATGTTTTCCACAATTCGCAGTCGGGTTTCAGAACTGGCTTCTCTACGGAGACAGCTCTCCTGAGGGCCACTGAAACCCTACGTGAAGGTGCAGATAAGGGAAAGACAATGGCCCTCATCATGCTGGATCTCAGTGCCGCTTTTGACACTGTAGCACACACCATCTTGCTACAGTGTCTAAATAAAGCGGGCGTCACCAACAAGGCACTGGGTTGGCTGAAATCTTTCCTGATTAACAGGACCTTCCAGGTTCAAAGAGGGACTTTCCTCTCCGACAGGGTGATGCTGGAACAGGGGGTTCCTCAGGGCTCTGCCCTGAGCCCTACCCTGTTCAATCTCTACATGGCCCCGTTGGCGGAAGTGGTGCAATCGTTCGGCGTAGAGCTTGTCTCTTACGCCGACGACACTCAACTTCTCATATCCCTGACCCATGCCCCTTCTAAGGAAGCTGATAACTTCAACGCCTGCATGTCCAAACTAGCTATGTGGATGAATGAACACTGTTTGAAATTAAATGGGACAAAAACAGAGGTCCTCATTATGGGAGGAAATGAGGTCAAATGGACGAAAGAATGGTGGCCCAGTTGTCTGGGTCCCCTGCCCACGCTCGCACAAGAGGCGAAGAACTTAGGTGTATGGGTGGACAATAAACTGTCCTTTGACAGCCACGTAAAGAGGACTGTTGGCAAATGTTTCGGGGTGATGAAAACCCTCAACCGCACCCTCGACCTGTTACCCACCAACTCCAGGCGCACCATGACACAGGCATTAATAACGTCCCGCATTGATTACGGGAATGTACTACTCATGGGTACTTCAGTAAAAAATATAAACAAACTACAGGTTCTACAAAACTCGGCAGCTCGCCTGGTGCTAAGGCTTCCCCGCCGTGCCCCCTCACGTCCTTCTCTAGCAGCCCTCCACTGGTTACCAATCAGTAAGAGGATTGCTTTTAAAGCAATGCTATGGTGCCATAAAATAATTCATCACAGAGCGCCGGCATATATGTCTGATCTGGTGTCTGTGTACGAACCCAACAGATCTCTCAGATCCAAAGGAATGGGTCTACTTAAAACTACCTGCCCCAAAAAAGCGAAAATGGGTGGCAGATCATTCCGCACCTTAGCCGCCAGGCAATGGAACCTCCTGCCTCTAGAGATTAGGTTGGAGAGTAATGAATTAGTATTTAGGAAGAAGCTGAAAACTTGCCTCTTTGCTGTGTGAAATGGCTCTCTCTTTCCTTCTTCTGCTGCTGCTGTCTTTCTCTATAGCGCGGGGACACGCCGGGAGGTGTTACCATGCGCTCTACAAACTCCTTTAAACTAAACTAAACTAAACTAAATAATCCCTTGTGAATATTGCCCGTGCCAGTTGGCACAATGTACATGTTTGATTTCTATCCGATGTGTTTTGACAATACAGAAGTTATTTTTATGTAACCTTGTGTGGAGTTCCTTTTGTGGTGTGCCTAGGATGTTGTTGCTGTTGTGGGCTTGCGCAAATGCTTTACACATTGCCTCCGGGATAAGCCTGTCTGCTCGTGCCAAGCTACCAAGGGGGTGAGCAGGGGTTATCTTGGCATGTGGCTCCATTGCCCTGACTAGAATGGTGGTTTCTGCCTGGCTTTGGCGTCAGCCTTAGCCTACCAGAAATCCCAGTTCTAACATTGGTGACGAGTTGGGAAAGGGTGGGGGTGACCATCCTCTCAATTCCTTGACTGATGTGAAGCCCCTAGTGCTACAGGGCTTCAGCCTGAAGCACCCGGGCCAAACTTTACCCACACGTCATCAGGGGGTGGAGACTGGTCCTCGAAGCTATGACTTTGTCGAGCTGATGATCTCACAGGCCTCAGGGATGTGAGCTCGTCAGCCTGGCAAATACAATAGTCTCAGCAGCGCCCGCCCACTGGCAGCATTGCGGAATGCACCGGATCAGCGTGATCAACGCTTGCAGTGACACAAGAATAATCAGGGTCACAGCAACAGAAACAAGAGGTATGTGTACATTATTTTAAATACAAAACGGAAAAGTGTAAAAATACCTTTATCTAATGGTTGACCCTGGGGGTGAAAGTAATGGGGACAGAGCCCCGACGCCCTAACGCAAAAACTGGCACTGGTACTTCCTCTCCTAAAGAAGGTGAACCTGGATCCCTCTAACCTCTCAAATTTCCACCCTATCTCTCTTCTCCCCATTCTTTCAAAAATTCTGGAGAAGCATGTCAACGACCAATTGTCTAACTTTGTGGAAACCCAGAATTTTCTCCATCCTGCCCAGTCTGGGTTCTGGGCAGGCCACTCCACTGAATTCACTCTCTTGGGGGTTACAGAGATGCTAAGGCACCGCCTGGGCGAGAGTGAACCTGTGGCACTCATCCTTTTCGATCTCAGCGCTGCCTTCAACATGGTGTCTCTCCATATACTTTAGGGGGAACTGCCAACACTGGGTCTTGAGGGACTGGCCCTGGAGTGGTTCCATTCCTTTCTCAAGGACCGAACCTTCCAGGTTTCCTCCTTGGGCAGGTCTAATTCCCATGTCTCTCCCTGTGGAGTTCCATAGGGCTCAGCACTTGGTTGATGACACCCAGATTCTGTTCTCTCTCTTGCCGAAGAAGGGACAAGGGCCCTCTGACCTCAGTGCTAACTTGAGTAGGATCTCTCACTGGATGCAGCACAATTTGCTTAAGCTTAACAGGGACAAAACCGAAGTCATGATTTTAGGCAAAAGGCCTAGTCTCTGGGGGCGCAGCACTGGCCCGCTGAAATGTGTGCCCCTCCCACTCCTTCTAGCAGTGTTAAAAACCTGTCTTTCAAATCACTATTGATATAACAACAAGTAGCCAAGGCGACACCCACCTGCTTTGCTGTGCTTAAGTTGATAACAAAGATCCTATGGTTGATCCCTTTTTTAGCTCAGAGGTCGGTGATTCAAGCCCTTATTATCTCTTGACTAGATTATGGCAACGTCTTATATTTGGGAGCCGATAAAGCCACTATCCATAGACTAAAACTCATGCAAAATGCAGCTGCTAGGCTCCTTTACCGCCGTCCCAAGTGCACCTCAGTCTTCAGCATTTTCCATGACCTACACAGGCTGATGGTGTCAAACCGAATTAAGTTCAAAGCCCTCTGCTATATGTTTAGAGTTAAATCTGCTTCTAAATACCTCTGGTATTTAGCCCATCTTTATTATCCCTCCTGGTCCCTGAGATCCGCTTTGCAGACTCGGTTTATGGTACCCGAAATCCGACTGGCGCTCATGAAAGGTCACTCCTTTTCCTATTTAGGGCCAACATTATGGAACACCCTGCCAGCTGTCTTGACAGATTCTGCATCTCTCCTAGCTTTTCGTAAGGGTCTAAAAACTTGGCTTTTTTAACTTGTGCTACTTCTTCTCCTTGTGTACCCCCTAATCTCGCCCTGTGACAGTAAACCCTTTGGGGTAGCAAGTTCCACAATAATAAATAATAATAACTGTGATCAATTTTGCTTATCGTTTGATTAATAAAACATATTTCCCAAAGTTTAATGAAAGGTAAAACCACGTACTATACAGTTAAACAATATAACAACCGATTATTCAGTGGTACCTTGATTGTGCAAAATATTTTGTAAACCAAACACATTGCTAGCACTTATTTCTCACACTATATTTGCTTTCCTTGTATATGGCCACTCATCTGACACACTCCTGTGGATGCAGCTACCTTGAAACACCCATTTGGACAATACATTTGCATTTGTTGCATATAAGTGCACATAAATTAAACTGACCCGCAGAGAAAAATAGAATGCCTTTTATGCGAAGTTTATGCTTTTATAAATTTCAACGCTTTCTTACTTAGGTTTTAGAATCAACTATATAATTCAACGATTTCACTACTTTATAAATAATGTTTAATCTCCTTGTGCCAAAATTGAGTTTGCGATATTTTATAAAGATCTACTATCGATTCATATTTTCACCTCTTACATGTTAAAGACAGCGTATTTTTTTCAAGCAAAACACAGCCTATAAACTCATCTATTCCATCTCTCTGGTAAATACATTTTTCAGTTAGCAGTATGAGAAACATGTTCTTTAGCATTGATCCTCTAATCATTTCGTTTAACATTTGGAATGTAAATTTGCAGTTGCTGATACATCATTTTGTGAGTGAAAATATTCTTGAATTGAGGTGTCGTGCAGCCCTTGGAGAAAGAAGAGTGCAAATTTCTCAGCATGGGATCATAATCACCTCAGAGCTGGTGGCATCACACAGTCAGCCCACTTTCTATGTTTATCATTTTCCATACTTCGCCCGATTGATCTTTAAATTACATTTGTAGCAGGTTTCTAGGATGTAAATTACATGTGACTTTTATTTTCCAAGGTGGAATTATTAATTATGTGGTTGGGATCAGCCCCCCGTGGAGGCTGAGAGTGAAACAGAAAGAGGAAAAGAATAAAAAAATGTGAGAGAAAAACGAAAACTAAAGAGACGGGGGAAAGAGAGTGAAAGAGAAAGAGGAAAAGAATAAAAAAATGTGAGAGAAAAACGAAAACTAAAGAGACGGGGGAAAGAGAGTGAAAGAGAACGTTGCCGGTCGTGTTAAGCAGAATGAAATTGCTTGAGAAAGAAAAGTCAGACAGCAAATTACTGAACACAGGTCAGGGAAAGCAACGAGTCTTAGAGGTCAAAGCCTTTCAAAGGCAACAAAATGAGAGAATAAATCCTTGGTGGCAGAAACTTATGTCAGCATGCCGCTACAGGCTGCTTACAAGAAAAAGACTTGCCCTTAACCCTGAAAGGAGCTCAGCCCAGCTACCAGACTCCAACCTTCTCCCCTCATTGTTTAAACTTTGCAGAGACTTTGGCATAATGCGTCTCTGTCCTTGCTGCCGCCTGTTTGGCACCTTTTGCTCACTAGACACTGGCCAGTTCCCTGTTCCATGCCAGCCACCACTGCGTAGTTTAAAAAAAAAATCAGGGCCCAAAGTTTGCAGAGAAGCCCGCAGTCACCAATAATGCATGTGGGCTGTTCCAAATACTTAATGCCTGTCTGAGTGTGTGCATGCATGCATGCCACAAAGTGTGTTGTGCTCCTGCTTGCGAGCATGTGCAGGAGAACTTCTATCAGATACTACCTTTTCTTATAGGTGGCATCCCAGGATATTTCTGCTTTATAAAGCTCAAAAAGTCCATTTTGTTATGTTAAATACATCTTGGAGCAAGCCACTTAATTCTCTTTAGCTGCTTCCTTGCTTGATTGGCATCAAAGAAGTTCCTTGGTTTAGAATAAAGACAACTACTACTACTAAGAATAGCAGTAAGAAGAGAAGAAGCAGTAGAAGAAGAAGAATGCAAGAATAATAAGAATATACAAGTTTGAATGCGCCTATTGTGCACTTTTTTGACATTAGAGTAGGAACTCCGTGTATAATAGTGCCGCTAGCGTACTCACAATCGATTGCATACTATTTCCCCGCTTGGCATTATGGCGGCAACCCCTAGCAAAATGGAGTTCCTGTCAAATTCTACCCATCCGTTGAAAACTTTTGCCCCCTTTTCACAGCTACACGTAGCATACTGGTATCCCTGGCAAATTGAGGCCATTCTTAGAGTGGTGTTCATCCCTTAGCATTATGGTGGCCATTCTTCTCAGACGGGTTGTCCTGGCATATTATGGATATCCCTGGTATTCGGATTTCCACCTCTGTAAACTGTAAACATTCCAGGCATATGTTGCGCTCTCACTTTCCTGCTTTTACTCAATAGTGTAGCTGTACTTCCTAACCTATCTACCAATATGGCTGTTAAACATGCAAGCTGATAATCCCTTGGCTACAACTTTTGCCCTTCAACGCCACAGTGCTAAAGCAACAAATATGGGACACAGATTGGATTACTGTTATGATACTTGCATATGTTGTTTTCCAGGCAAACTGACATTAGAATGTATATAGAAAGAGGTTTTTGTGATACATCGCATACCAGATACAGATTCTGGGAACAGACAACTTTCCCATAATGGGCTGACAACTTGACTGAGTGTAAATTTTAGTTAATGAGACCAGGCTTATGGCAGCGAGATCAAAGAATAACTTATATCGTCTCCTGCTTGCTTTTTAAATGTTTCATCTGGTTAACATATACATTATGAATATTACACGTTGTGGAGAAGTCACGTGTTGTATTAGCTACCTCCGAGAGTAAAACAGATAACTGATGAAGAACTACTGGCAGTTGTGGGTGATCTAAATGCATCATTGTCAGCACAATTGGATAGGCCCTGTGTAACCCTATCATTGAGTTAGCTTTACTGTGAGAACTTAGATGGGTGTTTCATTGGGGATCG
Organism: Lissotriton helveticus; assembly: GCF_964261635.1. Lineage (NCBI taxonomy): Eukaryota > Metazoa > Chordata > Amphibia > Caudata > Salamandridae > Lissotriton > Lissotriton helveticus. Next base: position 875,624,594 of record NC_136071.1, on the reverse strand, counting down.
TAGTCATTAATAGAGTGTGTATTGTTTCAGCTGTTTTCTGATGCAAGATCTTCGATTTTCATGTTTGGAGTGAGCGGTGAGCCTATTAGTTATTTACAACATTTTTTAGTTTTCAGTTTGGCAAAGTCTCTCATGTTTCTTTCTCCGCCCACCCTCGTCATCAGCCTATTTAGGCTCCGCCCCCTTTTTTCGTGTGTACTCGAGCAGCCCTGTGGCAGAGGGCTTGCTCGCGGGTGGCACGTGGAATTTAACTTTTAAACTTGCCTGCCTTCTTGCTGACAACAAGCAGCCCAGCTTCTTCCCAGTCCCGCTGACTACGAGCGGTAGACGCTACTATTTCTTTTAAAAACCCCTCCCAACCCGCCCTGCTGACTCCGCCCTGCTGACTCCGCCCACCCTCGTCATCAGCCTATTTAGGCTCCGCCCCCTTTTTCCGTGTGTACTCGAGCAGCCCTGTGGCAGAGGGCTTGCTCGCGGGTGGCACGTGGAATTTAACTTTTAAACTTGCCTGCCTTCTTGCTGACAACAAGCAGCCCAGCTTCTTCCCAGTCCCGCTGACTACGAGCGGTAGACGCTACTATTTCTTTTAAAAACCCCTCCCAACCCGCCCTGCTGACTCCGCCCACCCTCGTCATCAGCCTATTTAGGCTCCGCCCCCTTTTTTCGTGTGTACTCGAGCAGCCCTGTGGCAGAGGGCTTGCTCGCGGGTGGCACGTGGAATTTAACTTTTAAACTTGCCTGCCTTCTTGCTGACAACAAGCAGCCCAGCTTCTTCCCAGTCCCGCTGACTACGAGCGGTAGACGCTACTATTTCTTTTAAAAACCCCTCCCAACCCGCCCTGCGGACTCCGCCCACCCTCGTCATCAGCCTATTTAGGCTCCGCCCCCTTTTTTCGTGTGTACTCGAGCAGCCCTGTGGCAGAGGGCTTGCTCGTGGGTAGCACGTGGAATTTAACTTTTAAACTTGCCTGCCTTCTTGCTGACAACAAGCAGCCCAGCTTCTTCCCAGTCCCGCTGACTACGAGCGGTAGACGCTACTATTTCTTTTAAAAACCCCTCCCAACCCGCCCTGCTGACTCCGCCCACCCTCGTCATCAGCCTATTTAGGCTCCGCCCCCTTTTTCCGTGTGTACTCGAGCAGCCCTGTGGCAGAGGGCTTGCTCGCGGGTGGCACGTGGAATTTAACTTTTAAACTTGCCTGCCTTCTTGCTGACAACAAGCAGCCCAGCTTCTTCCCAGTCCCGCTGACTACGAGCGGTAGACACTACTATTTCTTTTAAAAACCCCTCCCAACCCGCCCTGCTGACTCCGCCCACCCTCGTCATCAGCCTATTTAGGCTCCGCCCCCTTTTTCCGTGTGTACTCGAGCAGCCCCGTGGCAGAGGGCTTGCTCGCGGGTGGCACGTGGAATTTAACTTTTAAACTTGCCTGCCTTCTTGCTGACAACAAGCAGCCCAGCTTCTTCCCAGTCCCGCTGACTACGAGCGGTAGACGCTACTATTTCTTTTAAAAACCCCTCCCAACCCGCCCTGCTGACTCCGCCCACCCTCGTCATCAACCTATTTAAACGTTCCCCATGCGTCAGCGCAGCGGGCGCGACGTAGGCGCGCCGGAGTTGCGCCTGAGTTAAGCCCGTCTGCGCCCGTCCGCGACCGACCGGGGCTAGGGGCACGAGATGCCGCCGGTTTGATCACCTATTCTCCTTCCCAGTTGTGTCAGCTCTGGGCCCCTGGCTCTATTGACCTTTCGACTTCGACCTATCTTCAACGTCTTGGTCTATACATCCCCCCACCCCACTCCCTCCCCGGGATTGTATCACACCTAGCCTCACAATCTCCCACATCCTCTTCCATTCTCCTCACACCCCCCGGTCCTCCTGCTCCTCTGTTTAACACCTCGGCTGCCCTCCTGAACACCAGGTCTGCAGTCAACCATCAATATGATCTTTTCAACTACATCGACTCCCATGAACCAGATCTCCTATTTTTAACTGAGACCTGGTTCAAGACCGACTCCTTGCCCAACGTGCTTGCCGCCTTACCATCGTCATACTCCATCATTCGAGCGGATCACCCAGAAGGCAAGCGGGTTGGAGGAGTGGCCTTAATAGCTCGTTCCGATCTCAACTTTCAAGTTCTCCCATCTCCCCCTATCTCTGATGTGGACCACCTGGTGGCTCGCTCTACCTCCCACCTGGCCCCCCTCACTTTTGTCCTAATCTATCGTCCTCCCCAACCCACCCCTTCATTTCTTCCCAATATCCAGACCCTCCTGGCCACCCTGGTAATCAATAACTCTTCGGTATTGTTCCTAGGAGACCTCAACTTCTGGCCCAACGACCCTGCCGAAAGCCCCCAATCAAAGGAGTTTACCAGCCTTATGAACAGTCTCAATTTTCAACCACTGATTCATAGCTCCACCCACATACATGGTCACACACTTGACCAAATCTGGTCACTGAACGTTCCATCCTCACCCCCCATTATATCTCCATGCTCGTGGTGGGACCATTCTATTATCACGTTCTCCCTAGCCCTGGCACCCCCGGTCAAACCTCCGCTCCCCAAAAACATCTGGGTTCGGAAATGGGGCAAAACAGACATGCCTTCTCTTTGTTCAGCCCTGGCCAAAACCCACCCTGATCTATCTGGCCTCCCAGCTACTTCTCAGCTGGCCGCTATTAACCACTGGCTTACCGTGGCGGGCGACGAATTCGCTCCTCTAAGGCGGCTTACAGTCAAACGGGCCCACGCAGCTAATCGCTGGTTTACACCGGACCTTAAGATAATGAAACTAGCTGCAAGAAGGGCCGAGCGAGCTTGGAGAAACACTTACAACCCCGCACAAAAGGCAACTTACTTGTCTATCTTACAAACCCACAAAAAGGGCATTCTCCAAGCAAAAACTGAATATTACACCAACAGGATAATGACAGCTGAGTCCCAATCAAAGGAAATTTTCTCCACCATTCACGAACTAGCATCTTCCAGTAGAGCTACGGCCACCATCCCCCCTTCTCAGCACCTCTGCGACTCGCTCAACGAGTTTTTCATAGACAAAGTGGTCAAAATTAAACTCAACATTCCCTTGCCCTCCCCCACCTTTGTCATCCCATCCCCACCTATCACTACCGTCAAACTAACCAACTTTCCGTTATTAACCAATGACACTCTCCTCCCTCTTCTTCATCGGGTCAAATCTGGCTCCCCCCTGGATTTCGCTCCTGCTCGTATTCTCAAAGAAATTTACTTAACATGTCCGACACCTCCCCTGACCCTTCTTAATGACTCACTCACACTTGGTTCTGTCCCTAGCCCACACAAATCGGCGATTGTTTTACCAATTCTAAAAAAAACGGACGCCGACTCATCCTCCCCCTCCAGTTACCGCCCCATTTCACTTTTACCTTACCTCGCAAAAGTCCTCGAAACCCATATCACCACTACTTTAACCGCCCATATTGAGGCAAATCATTGCCTCTCTCCTTGTCAAGCCGGCTTTCGCCCCATGCACTCTACAGAGAAAGTGGTTATCTCAGTAATGGACAAATTGCGTGAAGGCATTGACATCAACCTTCCGCAAGCCCTGATACTCTTAGACCTGTCCGCCGCTTTTGACACGGTGGACCATTCCATCCTTCTCCACCGTGTCAGGGCGGCGGGCATAGAAGGCATGGCCTTCTCTTGGCTGGAGTCTTTTCTTGCTGGGAGAACTCAAGCAGTCCGTCTGGCTGGATATGCTGCGGCCTCCCGCAAGGTAGAGTGCGGGGTTCCCCAGGGCTCATCACTTTCCCCCCTTTTGTTCAACCTTTACATCTTCCCCCTCATTTTTATGTTACAGCAGCTGGAGGTCACCGTGTTCAATTACGCGGATGACCTCCAGCTAATTTTCAATCTATCCCACTCATCTTCGTCTGCCATGAACGTCCAGACAGTAATGACGTTCATTCATGACTGGATGAACTGCAACCACCTCAAACTCAACCCGGACAAGACCGAGCTGGTTCTGACCGGAGGTGGTTGCAGTCCATGGTCCCCTTCCTTCTGGCCCCCTTCTCTCGGTGTCCCCCCACTTCCTGTACCCAAAGTAAAAACCTTGGGGATTTTCCTCAATTCCCAACTCACCGTCCATTCACAAGTTAGTTCCGTGGTCTCCTCCTGTTTTTTCTCCCTTAGAACTATTAGGAAAGTTTCCCGTTTTTTTTCTTCCTCTGCCTTAAAAGTAATCATACTGGCCATGGTACTGTCTCGTATAGACTACGGTAACATAGTCTATAACGGGGCCCCTGCCTACGCGATTCGTCCCTTGCAACTGGTGCAGAACCAGGCGGCTCGCCTGATCCACGGCCTGCCCAAATACCATCGAGCCACCCCATTGCTCAAAACACTCCATTGGCTGCCAATAAAAGAGCGCGCCCTCTTTAAACTTGGCTGCCTCACCTATCAGGCCAGATCGGGCACTGCTCCCGAATTTATCTGTTCTGCCATCAAGTCCTATCATCCTGGCAGAGAACTTCGCTCCGCTCACTTGGCCCTCCTTGTCATTCCTCGCTTTAAAAAACAGAAAGCGGGCGGCTCAAGCTTTGCTGTCTTGGCTCCCACTTTCTGGAACTCCCTCCCTGCTACCCTGCGCACCTCTCCTTCCTATCTTTTGTTTCGGAAGAACCTCAAAACCTTCCTCTTCACGCAAGCCTACTTGACCTAGCCTCTCCTTGCTGCCACCCACTGTCCCCCACTAGCGCCATGAAACCGCCCGGTAAACGTGCGCTGTACAAATGTTTTTAAATTCAAATTCAAATTCAAATATATTTTTTAATTTGCACTCGAAATGCATAAAATAGTAATTATTAGATCTCCAGTTGATATTTGCAAAAACTCTTCCACTGCTGGAGATGGCGTTGCGATTGTATGATGCAACAGATGATACTATGTTAGAGGACTTTTGAGTAGTCTACACAACAATTAGGAATCTAATTATGCAAATATAAATCGATCAAATAGAATATTAGTCGAGACGTTTGATAAGCAGTGCCAAATGGTGAAACAAGTATTGTCAAGTTCTGCTCTAAAAGGCCACTCTATTGGCTTTGCCAATGCAACTTTCATTGCCATTCACTTGTGAACGTTTGTGCCAATGGACGTGTACATATGTTGATGCATGTCTGGCAATTTTGCAATGAGTTTTTTTTATTAAGGAAGCTGTATCATGATAAGCATAATGAGGCATGCGTGGGTGTGCATAAGTGATGGCATGGCAGTGATTTTTAATTTACTAATCTAACGTATTGGAAAGCGATATTAAAATGAAAAACAAATAAAGTTTAAGAATAACCAAAAACGAAGGTGCACTAGTGCAGAAATGGAAAAGAGCTGCCCCCCCCCCCATAGCACTTTATTGCTGTGGGCCCTCATTACAAAGAAAAATAAGTAAATGGAAAATTATACTTAAAATGGAGCTGGGACTGTGACTGGAAACATCGGTTGGAAGGGTAGGAGCACGTAAGAAGGGCAGGGGAACAAGCTGAGCAGAGAGGTAACACAAGCACTCCCATGGAGTGCTCACTGCTGCTAAATAAAACAAGCATTTACAATGCAATGGTCTCGGCATCATTAAAGGTAGAGCTATTGGCATTGCTCATGACATTTCTTTAAATCATAAATAAATGGCATTGTCATTTACATTGCCAATAGCTTAATCGTTAAATAAATGGCATTGTCATTTACAATGGGCAACTGCAAAACTTTGTTTGTAATGTAAGCCATGCTTTCGCAATACTGGTGAATTTCATTATCCTCGCCTAGTGCTATTTTTCAGCCGTATATAGCGTGAGTTTTGTGGAGGTGCACCCTGCACGCTCACACACTGCTCACCCTGCGTAATGCGAAAAGACCTAGCTCTGCCCTTTGGCCTGTGTTGTAATCGTACAGTAGGTTGTGAATAGCTGCGCTTGATTGGTTGAGGCATCCCCTCTTTGCTGCTCCCTTCACAGAGGGCCGGCTGCCTCAATGAAGCTCCCACCTGTTTAGCGGTTCTTTGTTTTAGCTCCTGTGTGCCAGTGCACCGCGTAAGCACACAAGCATATCCTGCTCTCTCTGGAACAGGCACTCGGCACTCACCACTCTGCACTCACCACTCTGCATTCACCACTCTGCACTCACCACTCTGCACTCACCACTCTGCACTCACCACTCTGCACTCTGCACATTCACTCTACAAACTCACTCTGCACTCTGCACACTCACTCTACACACTCACTATGCACTCTGCACACTCACTCTACACACTCACTCTGCACTCTGCACTCACACCTCTGCACTCTGCACACTCACTCTGAACTCACACTCTGCACTCTACACTCTGCACTCACTACTCTGCACTCTGCACTCTGCACTCTGCACTCACTACTCTGCACTCACTACTCTGCACTCACACTCTGCACTCACACTCTGCACTCACACATCACTCACGACTCTGCACTCACGACTCTGCACTCACGTCTCTGCACTCACGACTCTGCACTCACTACTCTGCACTCACGACTCTGCACTCACTACTCTGCACTCACTACTCTGCACTCACTACTCTGCACTCACACTCTGCACTCACACTCTGAGCAGATGCATGACAGGGTATACACACTTGTTTTTTAAGTCCTACACTGGATAGTAGGTGCCGTTGGTTCTCGTATTTGGTATCACTGGCAGTGGCCTGAAGTAGGGCAAGCAGCAGTGGCCTCTTCAGAAATATCTTGGGCCCTGGCACTTATTATGACACAAATTAAGCACTGCTAACAAGTCATTTTGCTTTCTAGCAACCACGTCACTGCCTCATTATTTACTGCTCTGTTTTCACTTTTGTTCATGGACACATCATTGTTTTGTGCTTCCACGCCAGTGGCGCTTTCCGTTAATGTTCTTGCACGCAAACCGCAACCTGTTGCATAACTTGCAGATTTCAACAAAAACATATTGTGCCTGACCCGGCAGACTCCCGAGCAGCCTTCGAGGCACGCACCTTTGCCGAGCCGAGGTCCAGGAGGAGAGGCTGGAGTGCACGCGCGCCCAGCATCATCCAGTCCTGACACTAAATGCACACGCTCCAGGAATGCAAAATACAGTTCCAAGGCTTCCGAGAGCAGACAGCACAGAATGGTGCACGCGCACCGAGCATCTGGATTAAATTACCGCGCCCCCTGACAGCTGGTAATTGATGATTTATAGCCTTCTGCTGCGCGTCTCCGCACAGAATATGCAGGAAGTGGAGAAACTCTAAAGACTATGGCCTAATGCGTGCTGCCTTGTAAAAACACAGCCATTCGATGGCCAATTGACATGCAGCTGCCATAAATAACGAATAGAATTCACGCGCTTCTCTGGAATGTGTAGGTTAGACTTTTGAACTCCTCTTGTGGAAAAGTCAGCCCATAACGCACCTGATGCCCAGGCTGCTGGCGCAGGACGCCTCTTAGTTTCCATTTTGAACAATTACCAAATAAAGAGACGGGCGCTGGAAGCAGGAAGACAAGAATAGAGTTTTATTTCTCATGAGGAGAGCCTGTCATTTCGGACACTCGCATAGTGTCTTCAGGAGGTGCTCTAACAAGTTCTCTGAGGCTTCGTCTTTTATACACATGTTTATGATGCACAAACATTCCTTATTACAACAAAGACGCTTTGAAGTAGAAAAAGGCATGCTTGGAATCCCAGCTTCAGGCCTATTCCCATACCAGTCGCTCAGATGTCATCCTCCCCTCCTGAATGTAACAAGAGAGATTGTGATCTCTCAGCCGGACATTCCTACAGGACACGAGGGCAGGAGGGGATGATCAGGTCAAAGGTTGGTCAGGTGATAAGGTCGGACACTTCGGTTGGTGTATCACGGTTTTGTTATGCTGGGCAGGGAAAAGGGGGATGTACATCCACGAGGCTTGGTCTTAGGACTTGGGACCGGGTCGAGAGGCCAAGTGCAGCCGGGGGGGGTTGTCAGCTGAGGGGAAGGGTGTTCTTGGGAGGAAATAGGGGGTGTGGGTCAAGCAGGAGTGCTACTTCTAGAGCAGGGTCACGCGGAGGGAGAGGGTCTTGTGGCTGATGCATGAGCAGTGCGCGCGGGGAAGGGTGCCGGGGACAGATGGGCAGAGAGGCCATGGTGTCTAAAATGGCTGTCGTGTACGTGTGTGCATGGGTCTATGCTGGCGGGATAACACAGTCAGTGTTTTAGCGATATCCGTTCTGCTTACAACAAGGGGTATAGTGAACACAAATGAACGCCGCTTATGTACATATACATTGCCATTTTCAACAGTCGCCGCTTTTTTACATAAGCTAGTTCAGTTCTAAACAGTCGATACGATTGGCGGAATGCGGTACATATGATTTTACATTTGTTGGGTTAGTCATACAAGTCTAGAGATCGACATAATACTTAGTTGGAGTCTATCAGGAAAAATGTTCCGAAACATTATAGAATCAAGTTCAGACTTTCTCTCCGGTGACATCAACATACAGTAAAAGTACTCTGATACCTTCGGGTCTTATCAGTGCAATAAGAGACTTTTTGGAAAACTAAATACATGAGTGACCGATGAAACATTTTTGAAAGCAATACAAAATGGTTGAGGGAGGAATTCAATTCAATACAAGCACTTAGTAAAGGGGTGGGTAGAAAGTTCAGGAAGGGGGTTTTCGTCACAATGTCTTTTTAACAGAGTCCGTCTTCTTTCGTTGGCGCTGTTGAGCACCGGCGGTGGAGCTATAGGTCCAGCTCGTATTCATCCTTACGCGTTGCAGGGTGCGATCAGTCCTCTGCTGTTAGATCACAGTCCTGTTTCCTAACTGATCTTCTTAGGGGTGCCTCATGCTGGGCACCTGCGTGTCTTTCTTCTTTCGTGGCAAAAACCTTATTCTATAGTCAAAAGTTATGCGAAAAGGGTGATGTTGTTGAATAATCAAGGGAAGAGAGGGCGGAGTGGGATCAGATCTTTGAGCACACCAAGGGACCACAAGGAGCAAAGGATGGCGAGCAGGCAGGCCCATCAGTCGGGCTAAGAGGGACGGGGACTTCAGGCACGAGTGGGTCAGCAAATCGAGGGCTTCAAGGCGGCCCTTCATTCCTTCATCTGCCGAGTTTGAGAATGGTGCCTCGTCCCTCGTCTCGTTGCTCTGTGGCTCCACCTTTGGCTGAGGTCACACGTGCTCCATGATCTGTGGCCAGGCTGTGCGTCACGTCCAGCTCCTCTCCTCCGGTGATTGTATCTTTGAATGGGTACAAAACAAGTTTTAGAAAAACTGGCAGGAGAAGACATTTATACATCTCAATTCCGTCCCCAATCCTATGTAGGTGGGGGATAAGTTCATCGGTCACAGTCAGAAGTCATCACTTATGGAGTATGTAGGAGGGCATTACCATTGAATTCATAAACCTGTTTGGCATTCATTCGTGACGTATGTGGAGAGAAATAGGACCTTTATACACAGTGTATTATATCAAACTCAAAATTGAGTCCTTATGTAGAGACTCGCCCTTTTTCTTTTTAACCCAAGTATCGACAATCTTACATTTCCCTTCGGGGTCGGCTAACTCTTGCAAGCAGGAGCGTTATCGTCAGGAAGAAGGAGGAGGGGGGCAGATGTTAAACATGCCTTTCTTGGGGAATGACCGTTAATCAAGGTCATCAATTACGCTTCGAGGGTAGCTGACATGAAGCTGGGGTTAATCGGGGGAAGCGGGGACGCTTTGGACAGGGAGCTGAGGTCAATCGGGAGAATCGGGGGGGCACTTTGGACATCCGCACTTAAGTGCAGAGGGGTGAGGTAATCTGGGCAGTGGGAATTGTATTTCTAACGAGCTGGAAAACAGAAGACCATTGACGTTATAGTCCCCCTATGAAAAGGCCAGATTAGGGGACATCAGTCGTCTTACCTGTCCTTTCCTTCATTACCAACTCGGGTTCTATCGTTTTGCAGAAAGGAGAGGTAGTAATATGGCAAGTCACAATCGTTTTAGTTCCTGTCAATTTTGCCGAACACCTTTGTTGTTCGAGGAGACCCAATTAGGTTTTGTGCCGGGGGGGGCACAGCGCTACCATACAAGGGAGGAGGGACCAAGGGGGCTTTAGAGAGAGAGAGAGAGAGTGAGAGAGAGAGAGAGAGTGAGAGAGAGAGAGAGAGAGAGAGAGAGAGAGAGAGAGAGAGAGAGAGAGAGAGAGAGAGCGCACTCTAAATGGTCCATCCGGTACACGTATGACATGGAGAGAGAAAGAGAGAGAGAGAGAGAGAGAGAGAGAGAGACGTGTACAATAATGGGTCATTCAGTGCGCGCACAACACAGAACAACAGGGGTTAAGTAATACGGAAACACAGGCAGAGGGATGACGTAGATCCATACATTATGTACACACATACTCAGGTGAGGGAGACAGTACATGTATTATATACAAAAATCCAAGACAAGACATATAACCGTTATTAGCCATAATGATCTCTTCCTGTATGCTGCGCATCCTTAGCATCCTAAGCTCTTTTTACCCTTTTCTTTCCTTTTATTGTCGGCTGCCTTTACTGGTCTTTGTGGTTGTACACACTTACGCCTTTGGCAACCAGTCAAGAACTAACCTGGTCGGGCTAATGTGTTTCCAGGCTGAGGCAACAGTGGGTGTCAGTTGGGAGAACAATAGGGCAGCTCTGAGTTTCCGGTCCATGAGGGTGTGGGAAGGATGTAGTAATTTCTAAACGCTGACAACATTCCTAGTCCTCCAAACGGAGGGTACTAGAGTAAACCTCACCTCAGAATATTCTTTTAAACTTTCCCTATTTAGTTAAGTGTAGAATGCTTAATCATAAGTGCACGTCATTTTTGGTTGTATTATTCGGGGTGCCAAGCGAAGTCACATTTTGTATTTTTTTCGCTTCAAGCTGTCCTTTCAAGCGCTAAGTTCAGGGTATTGTTCGCTCATCGTGTGTAGGTACCATAATCAAACCCCTTTTTCCCATCTCTTTGTCCGCTAGATCACCATTTTCTTTTTACATTTTAATCGACGTTCCAATGTGACCTGCAGAAAGAGGGAAAAAGAAGGGGGGCGGGGGCAGCATTTAAAAACGCATCAGCGCGCATAAACCCGAAAAGGCTTTTACTTACTACATACTCGGCCTATCTCCACGGAACGCAGTCCTTGCCAACTCGGCATTTAAGCCCAGATGGACCTTTTAGTGTGGGAGAGATGATTATCGGAAGCCGGTGGATAGCATAGGTCACCCAGGTGTGATATTACGGATCGTATGTAGGGAGGCCAGGTGGCACTCCTTCGGGGCGACTTAGGGGTATTTTTAGCACAATTTTCCTGATACAGATAGCATATAAAGTATAGGCTGAATTCCAGGGTCTTTTAGCGGTTGCTTTAGGCTGTACAAAAATGTGCAAAGTACATACAACAAAAACCTGGACCATTCATATTTGCAATATTTCTGCGTACTATTCTTTTATAACCCTTAACTAATCGAGCTGAGCCATTTCACTTGTAATTCAGTTATATCGGAAACAGTGGTCATTTATTCGAAACTCACCAATTTACACATGACAACTACGTACGTTTCTCTCCAAAAATCTTTAATAAAAATGTCGGTGCATAGATACGGGCCTACAACCCCGTGGGCCGGCCAGAACTGTACAGGTGGGGATATTTATTAGTGGAAAACCTAATGGAGTCGGTGGTCGTTGATTTCATAATAAAAAGTGCGACAAGTGCAATAAAATCATATCGAAACTTCAGTGTGAGCAAGTATCATAAGTGTTGAAATTCGAACTTTCAATAATCATGATGCGCCAAATTTAACAACTATTTATTGTCCGAATGTTCAATCAGCCCCCATCTCACTTCAATTCATTGTCCAAACACATAATCAGTACCCATCCCATATCAATTCATTGTTTTTAAAAAAACTGTATACATATTTCATGACATCAAGGCTGAGCAATCGGGGTACAACAAGGAGTTGAAAGTTTCATTTGTACCAGCGCCATTTTGGGTGCAGCCAGTCAGATCCAGGCATAGTCAAAACCTCTACCAACTCGTGGTTGGCCCAGAGCCTCTTTCGGCAGTCAAAAAGGTTCCGTTAAAGGGCAACAGAAAGGATCGGCAGTATGAACCATCAGTCAAAAGAGGGGGGAGGGAGGCAACATTTTTCCCTACCGGGTCATACTGGGTTTTTCACCGGAACTGATCCGAACTATAGTCTGCAGGATTTTAGTCATTCAAATTGAGGCTGGCGTCAGCATGGGAGCGCCGACGTCCCGCGGCTACATTTTCATCGTTCCGCGGGCAATCATGGCAGTCATTCCCCATCGGGGGTATCTGCGGGAGTCGGGGACCCCCGCGGCTCCTATAGAATCTTCAAGGTCGAGGAGAACTTTTATGATGGTGGGACTCGTTTCTTAATCAACAAGCAACCTGGCCATTCCTTCATGCTGGGCCCGCTCTTGCAGGGTCGACCGCCATTTTGAGAGTTCGGCAGCTACCGGCAATCGCGGGGTCAAATGAGCAGACGGGCTCCAACCTGTCGGGCGAGGCGTCGCAGCACCGCCACAGTGGACGAGACCCTGCTGGGTGAGTGTAGCGTCGCTGCACCGCAAGAGTGGACGAACCCTTTGCCGGGTGCGAGGAGCGTTGGGGGTGCAGCTGTGGAGCCTTCACCTGGGGAGGTGGGAGAGGCACGTTCGCGCCGCCTCTCCTTCCCGGTGCACCCCACGGTGTCTCGCTTGACATTTGTTATGGCCGGACCAGGCGATGAGGACGAGGGGGGGGTCGGAGGCATGTGCAAGACATTCCCCCCCAGTGTTGTCGCAGCCATTATTGAAGAAGTGGGGACGCCTGGCACGTTTCGGGCCGGGCCTACAGCCGATGGCGGCCGGACGCTTCTTCGCCCCGGCCCCAGGAACGGGTCCCTTGGTTCATCCGGGGGACAGGTCTTGGCGCGTGGTGCCGCCTTCGGGCTATTCGCGTAGTGGTCCTTCCACCCCAGGCCGCCCCTGACGCTTTTTGTAGACTTTAAAACGCCCAAAAACTACTAGAAAGTAGCCCAAAGTAGCCCAACATTGCTACTTTGGGGAAGGAAGGACTGGAACGGCGTCAGGCAGACGGCGAAATGCATTGTGGGTTTCCTTTGTCGTTGCAGCCGTTTGTTATGTAAATAGATGCTTTGAATGCTTTTTTTTTGTTTGTTAAAAAAAATAAAACGTTTTCACCTGTTACTTCGCTATAGTGTTGTATATTTTCTATTATTCGCCTAAGGTTTGTCGTTAATTGGGCGGGGTGGGTGGTGGAGCCAAGCTGTCTCGAAGTCAAAGCGTTGAGTTCGGCTTTCCTCACCAGTTTCATATCTCCTGAGGGGTTGTTCCCTATGTTTCTATTTCAGCGAGGTTGAAAAGAGATCTCGTCAGCGGCCTACTGATTTCACTCGATTCCTTTTCTTTTCCCTAACGATTTTTATATATATATATATATTTTTTTTCTCTTATTTGCTAGCACGATACAGCGGCTAATCCGCATTTTTTTTCTTTATATTTGTCCTTTTTGTATTGGGGTGCCCTCCTGGCCGAGCCAGATGACCTACCTCTAATAAATGGTCCGGGTGGAACTAATTTACCAATCAGTGGGGAGTAGATAGGCATGACAGATTACAACGGGGGACAAAGGTCCGCAGTTACCTACCCTTCATTACTTGCAAAGACTAGACAGAACATATCTATTCCACGTTATTTGCAAACAGAGAATGCCTCAAAAGAACTATTCCTTGAACAATAAATGTCCAGACAATCAATCAATCAGTGGGGAGAAAAACAGGCATGACGGATTACAACGGGGACAAAAGTCTGCATTACCTATCCTTCACTATCTGCAAAGGGGGTGGCAGAATATTTCTATTCCTCCCTGTTTGTAGACAGGGAATATCTCAAAGAGCAATAATCGATAAAAATCGATAACAAACAATCAATGGGGAGAAAGATAGGCATGACGGATTACAACGGGGACAAAAGTCTGCATTACCTACCCTTCACTATCTGCAAAGGGAGACAGAATATTTCTATTCTTCCCCGTTTGTAGACAGCGAATGTCTCAAAGGGCAACAGAGCAACCAATCAATCAGTGGGGAGAAAAATAGGCATGACGGATTACAACGGGGGACAAAAGTCCGCATTACCTATCCTTCACTATTTGCAAAGAGAGAGGAACGTTCCTATTCGTCGCTGTTTGCAAACAGAGAATGTCTCAAAGAGAACCAATACTTCAAGTAGCAACCGAGGCTAAATGAACCAATCAATGAACAATACCAGTATTTAAATACTGATTCCAAAACAATCAATCAATCAATCAATCAGATGGATAAAGCCATCCTACCAATCGGACGTAAAGACGTCCTACTTAACCTTACCCGGACCGGACCATGTGGGCAATTCTTCGCCTTCCTTTTTCCAGCGCCCCATCGTTCTCTTTCTCCATGTTTTTACCGCAGCATTCCTGTGGGATTCCAGTCAGGACAGTAGGTCACTTGAGAGAGGTCCGTTCAGAATTGGTGAATTTCATTCAATCGGCAGCCGGACGAGGGCCCTCTCAAGGCAGGTATACTCCAATCGTTTAGATGTTCACCCCATCGTCTGGACCTCTCTTGCTGGACCCTATGTCGCTGATGGACCCCGCGTTGGGGCGCCAATTGTGGAAAAGTCAGCCCATAACGCACCTGATGCCCAGGCTGCTGGCGCAGGACACCTCTTAGTTTCCATTTTGAACAATTACCAAATAAAGAGACGGGCGCTGGAAGCAGGAAGACAAGAATAGAGTTTTATTTCTCATGAGGAGAGCCTGTCATTTCGGACACTCGCATAGTGTCTTCAGGAGGTGCTCTAACAAGTTCTCTGAGGCTTCGTCTTTTATACACATGTTTATGATGCACAAACATTCCTTATTACAATAAAGACGCTTTGAAGTAGAAAAAGGCATGCTTGGAATCCCAGCTTCAGGCCTATTCCCATACCAGTCGCTCAGATGTCATCCTCCCCTCCTGAATGTAACAAGAGAGATTGTGATCTCTCAGCCGGACATTCCTACAGGACACGAGGGCAGGAGGGGATGATCAGGTCAAAGGTTGGTCAGGTGATAAGGTCGGACACTTCGGTTGGTGTATCACGGTTTTGTTATGCTGGGCAGGGAAAAGGGGGATGTACATCCACGAGGCTTGGTCTTAGGACTTGGGACCGGGTCGAGAGGCCAAGTGCAGCCGGGGGGGGTTGTCAGCTGAGGGGAAGGGTGTTCTTGGGAGGAAATGGGGGGTGTGGGTCAAGCAGGAGTGCTACTTCTAGAGCAGGGTCACGCAGAGGGAGAGGGTCTTGTGGCTGATGCATGAGCAGTGCGCGCGGGGAGGGGTGCCGGGGACAGATGGGCAGAGAGGCCATGGTGTCTAAAATGGCTGTCGTGTACGTGTGTGCATGGGTCTATGCTGGCGGGATAACACAGTCAGTGTTTTAGCGATATCCGTTCTGCTTACAACAAGGGGTACAGTGAACACAAATGAACGCCGCTTATGTACATATACATTGCCATTTTCAACACTCTCTAAAGGACTCTGAAGCCACACCCACTTCGTGGGATGTAGGCCGTGCCCTAAAAAGAGTCACCTAAAAAAGGCAGTGAAAGAGTACAGCTCAGTGTAAGAAAATGCCTCTTTTTGGCATGACCACTCCCATTTTTCTTGGACTGATGCAGCTGTTTTTTGACTGTGCACTGGGATTCTGTTAATCAGGTCTCATTACATGTGCTCTGACCAAAGCAAGGTGTAAAATTTCGAAATACTCCTCATTTGCGCCGAGACACCGAAAGGTATTTGCGCGCTTTAGAAATTTTATAAATAAAATAAATAAATAAATTTGCACATCTAACTTATCTAAAAGCCCTTAGTATATGGTGCCAAATGCACCTAGAGCATTTAAGTTAAATGTCTCTAGCACATATTGCGCCACCACTAATGTGACAATGTATAACATGACCGCAGGCCTAGGTGTGTAAATTCGACCTTTCAAAATAACCCCTTTTGACAGGCCTAAACCCTTCTTTTATATATTAATAAGTAACCCCTAAGTTCACTGAAAGCGCATATATGGAACGGTGCATGGCATTTAAGAGTAGAACATATGCAAGTTTAAAATAAAACATGTCAATACAGCGAACAATGCTTAAAGAGCAAGAGTCTCTGTAGCAGGGTTAGCTGTTCTATTGGAAACCACTATGAGTTAAAGTTAAAATTAAAGTATGTTTTCTTTGTCTAGGAACTGGAGTAAAAGTTACTTCTTGGACTTAAAGTATTCATGACAACCCCAATTCATTGGTAAAATTGGATTTGTAACAAATATTTTACAAAAGGTACTTTTAAAGGTTACCATCAGCTTGCCTAAAGCCTCTAGAAGAATTTGTCTAGATTTCCAGCTGCCACCCAGGATCTGAATAGCTTGGTGATTAGGTGTGAATCAAAGTGCTGAGACAAAGGGTTGGATGTGAGAAGGTGTTCGATCCCTCTGACAGGATGACCATCTGGGCAGTGTCCAGAAACGTAATTTATTTCAAAAGAACCTACCATATCACAGGCTGATGTAGCTCACACCGGGGCTGTGCCCTCTATTATCCTTCTAGCCAGCCAAACTCTAATCCTAATGTGAGCCGATCTGCCCCCAAAAATGGTTTTAAGTGACCAGAGGGTGAATCACTCATAATTGGTTGTGCCCATATCTTTAGATGAGTACAGGAGCTCTGCTATAGGTAGGAGAGGCTCTGCCATCATGGTTTTAGTTGGAGATGGGTACTGTGGGATTGTTTGCAGGAGAGCACACAGGAGATGCTAGAATAGTGGGTAGGATTACATCCGGGGAACTTTTTCCCTATTGCTCGTTGAGAAGTCACAAGTTACACCCACGCACAAATGAGTGCTAGGCATAAGAACTGCACCCTTGGACACCTTGCTCAGAACACTACAGGAACTGTGGAACACAGAAGAAGCACTGCACCTGCTGTTGTGACCTGTGAGGAGAATCCTTAGGGCTGGACCTGCTCCCACTTGTTCAAAGGACAAAGAAATTGAATACATGGACCAACTTGCTGACCTGTTAAGCTAAAGGAACACAAAAGCTGCAAGAAACCCACATACCAGAGAGAGCCCAGCTGACCAACTACATGTGGATTTGCCCTGGGCCCTGCTGGTGGTTTTGTGGGCCCCAACCGGCAGTGCTATTCCTGAGGTGCTTGAACCCTTGGGAAGTCTCAGAGTGTACTCCTTCTTCCTAATTGTAAAACCTGGTATTCAGACATTTTTTCAAGTAATTTTGCTTGAAGAACAGACAGAAGGCCGAGACCAACCTGCCAAGCCAATCCACCAAGGGTACACCACCGGTTGGCCTGAATATACTGTAGCTCCCACAAAGCTCTTCTCCACAGCAGCAAATCAGAGTCAGAGGACCCAACGCAACCGACATCTGATGACAGCAAAACCTCTTTGGCTACAGCCTGTTGCCTTACCCCGCTGAATGAATCTAACTCCCAGAAAAGAGACTTAAAATTCCAAAGGTACAAATCTTCACTGGGCCAGATACTGAGCAGCATCCATTTGACATTGATGGCTTCCTGTGTGCTAACACAAGTAATTCTTTGACCAGAACTACCCTGGTCCTTGTATAGCTACCTTTGCTCCATCGCGGTTGGCTTTGAAACTTCCCTGTGTGGCTCAACCAGTTGCCCACAGTTTACAATTTGCACTTTTTGGCACTATTTTCATTTATAACATAAAAAAATGTTCATCTCCCATCCCCTTTATTGGATGTTTGACATTTTGGTATCGTTTGTTCATTAAAGTATTCTCTATTGTTATGATAAAAAAGAAGTGTAATGAAACAGTCTGGTACTTTCCTTTTTTTCTTATGCAATTTAAGAGCCAAGACCACCTAATGCAATGTTTTTACACTGCATCATAAATTACCATAAATAAGTATTGACCAATATTATTTGTAAAGTTTAAAGACCTGGGGAAGTACCTTTGAAAATACTTAAAATATAAAATAGCATGAAATGCTCCATTCATGAGGTAAATTAACAAGATAGTCTGCAAAATGTTCAGAGTTCAATATGATTTGCAACTGTTTCAGGTTCACCAATGTTTTGGTTGAAAAACCCTTTTCCAATCTCAACAAACTCTTATAAGCATGTCTCACAGTTGAGAGTCAACTTTCCACTCACCATTCCTTTTATGCTTTCATTTGACATTTTTAGGCATACACTTAGCTGTTTTTACTTAAAGCGGGCCATTGGTCAGCCCTTTGCTCATACTTGGAAGGCCATTGACTATCTCAGGTGTCTGCCTTTGAGTCAATGGCGTCATTTCCTATTCTTTTGTTGGGCCTGTCCAGTAGCATTTCAGTCTCACAGTTTTCTGACTGGATGAGTGTGAAAAACTGAATTATTAGTTGGGGTGGATGAAGTCACTTTTCTTATTAGGTTCAGTACAATTTTCAGTATTTTAAACTTGAGCTGAGCCCCTAGTAGCTGTGTTAGACCATAGACTGGCTTAACTTAAGAAAATGTGTGAAGCATTTAGATGTTCCAAAACAGCTTAAAATCTAAAACACAATACAATAGAAATCTCACTCCAAAGAATACAAATGAGAAACTATGTGCCATATCTTAAAAATTACTTTATTTAATTTCTTTTTCTTGTGTCATACCAGAGAATTGTTGTTGTTGTGACTGTGAATCACTAAAGAATGCGCTCATTCAACTTGAAACATCAACGGTCCAGTGGAGTCCGGTGGAGTGGCTGAAGGTGATGTGCTTGCTGGATGAGAAGACAGGATCAAGCGTGTGGCCGGTGTAGTGGGTGGGGGTGTTGACCAGTTGCTTGAGTCCGAGGTTGGCGAGGTTGTCCAGCAGGGCGGCGGTGTTGCGGTCCTTGTTGTTCTCCAGGTGGAAGTTGAGGTCTCCAAGGAGGATGTAGTCGGCGGAGGGGAGGGCGTGCGGGCTGATGAAGTCCGTGATGTCTTCGCTGAATTGTGTGCATGATCCCAGGGGTCTGTAGATGTGGGTGCCTCTGAGGGTCGTCTTTGGGTCGGTGTGTATCTGGAAATGGAGGTGCTCGGCGGCGGCGAAGGTGTCGTTGGAGTCGGTCGTGATGCGGATGGTGTTCCTGTGGACGATGGCGATGCCTCCTCTGGTCTGGTTGACGCGGTCCCTCCTGATGATCTTGTACCCGTCCGGGATGGCGATGGCGATGTCGGGGGCTGAGGAGACGTTCATCCAGGTTTCCGTGAGGAAGGCGACGTCTGGTGATGTTGCGTTGAGGAGGTTCCAGAGTTCCACGGCGTGTCTGTGGACAGAGCGGGTGTTGAGCAGGATGCACTTGAGGTGGTTGCTGCTGGTGCTTGGCTTGGCGGGTGCGGTGCAAGTACCCTTAGTATCACACATCTTCGTTTTAACGTGTTACTTGAATGCCATAAATTTCACTTTACGATATACATATGATTTGCATAGTTGATATGATTTATTATGTATTAACATTGATACATTGTTAACTGCTTTGCGAATGCTAAGGTCCTGTATACTGTTCTTATTCCACAGACCCCAGATAAAGGGTCATTCCATAAGACCCGAAATGCATTGAGTATGGTGAACCATTGCGTCAAAAGATAAAAACATTAATCAAAAGCGAAGAAATGTACATAAGATTGCCTTTTGAGAATTAAAGAAGACAATTAACTCCTTTGCAGAGAACAGGGTGATTTATGAAATAATTTGAATGAAGTGAAGAAACCTTGATGTTTCAAGTTGAATGAGCGCATTCTTTAGTGATTCACAGTCACAACAACAATAATTCATGGAGGGCACCGCCTGACACAGTGCAACAAGAATAGCGCCAAAACGATATAGCTTAAATTTGATGATCACAAGTGCACAGAGATAACGTATATACTTTAATACCGGAGAATTGGAACTATGAGAATCCCCATTTATAACATAACAATGGGACTAAATTGGAACCTGGAAGATCCGGCCCAAGTGCATTGACAGATATAGGCCCAAGTTTATTAGGCTTCACTAAGATGTTATGTAATGCAGTTCATCATCAAAATCTTTGGCACTGCATTGTATGCAATAGAATGTGTCATGCAGTGCTATATCTAAAAATGATTGTCCGTCTGCTGGTGTCATCTACTGTGCAGGTGTTCAAATAGGCTGCCCTGTGCAACATTGAGCCTTGCACCATGGTGCAGAGGACAGAGTGTGCTGTGTAATGTGGATTTTGACAGCATAAAAAGATGCAGATTTTGTAAAGAAAGCCTCCCGGTCCAGTATGAATTTCAATGCAAAGACAAACACAGAAAGTTACGTCCCATCGGAGGTGTGCAGTACACTGCAGCACACATGCAATGTGTCGGTTTCTGGAAGAAATCAACACCGACTGTATGCAGTTACAGTTAGTATATGAGGCTTTTAGTTATAACCTATGGCTTTCCATGTTAATCTACCCCCCTTTCCCCCAGTAACACCCACTTGACACAAAGTAGCACAAAGGGATTTTTGTAAGGAGAAAAGGTCACCTATCCAGCACAAAACACCTTTTGTGCTGGATCGTAAATCACAGCTACCACTCTGCACTATTTTATCATGTGATAGCACAGAGTCTCAATAAATCTGGGCTAATGTTAACATCATTGGAATTATGAAAGAAGGAAGATATCACAGTTCAAGTTTAATCCCAAAGAGGTAAGAGTGCTGTAAACAAAATCTTGCGAGTATACATGGTAACTAACATTATTGGTGAATTTGTACTTCATTGTCTTAAGAATTGGATTACACTCTATTAATGACCATTTCCCATGAGATGCATCAACTGAAATAGTTATGAGTCCAAGCCTGGTTAAAATGATGGCATTTTTGCATTGTATTAATATTTCAAAAGATCATTTTAGGGACGATAAGTAATTGAGGAACATATTTCCTTATATGTTGAAAGTTTGTTATAATGTGTGATGGTGCATAGCTTGTTTCATAAATTATATGAATGGACATTTAAAGAGCATAACACCTAAAGTCTCTAGAGTTAATTACAGTCCAACTCCAGTGTTGCTTTTCACCGTGTATGTAGAACTACTCACTGGAAATTTAAAAAAGAGTCAGATCCTTTGGTGAGACTTGTGTAACATAGACACTAATCATAAATAAATTGAAACAAAGGTTATAGTTCTGGGAAACACTTCCACTGAGATACCAGCTTGTAAGAAATTGTGAGGATCCATGCTGAAGATGCACTGCGCAGCTGAAGCGATACATCGGTTCTGAGATGTAGTGCGGTTGCAGTGTGAGGTCCTGCATCACCGTCGAAGATCCCTTTGGTGACGTCTTGGGAAGCGAAGTCTGGTGACGAAGATGTGTTGCACACTCGAGGCAATGTGTCGGTTCTGAGGAGCTACGAGGCTGTGATGAGGAGTCGGTTTTCATCTTTGAGGCTGCTGTCAGCAAGGTATACGAGGACCTGTGTTGAGGATGCATCACATAGCAGGGGTTTTGAAGACGTTGTTGAGATGATGTGAGTCTTTGCGATGGTTCTGATTCATGCAGAAGCAGCAATACATTTGCTCTACTCCGCTGTGTCCACAGAGGCTGGCAGAGCATCTTAGGCCCACTTCCAAGGGAAGGGTAGACTTAAAGATGGCAGAGTCCAGATGCTGGGTTCAATGTGTTGGAGCCTTGTTTCACTGATTTTCCAGTCAGGAGGTCAACCAACTAGCCCTTTGAGTCACTTTGAGGTCCGGATTCGACAGATGCAGATCCAGTCCTTGTCACCCGGGCAAGAGGGCAGCAGGTCAGCACAGAAGGACAGCAGTCCTTCAGAGCAACTGTACAGCAGAGTAGCAGTCCTTTCAGCAGCACAGCAGTCAATCTTCCTGGCAGAGTATCCACAGGTCCAGATGTTTACTGCAGAGTGGATTTCTGAAGTCAAATATTTATTTCTGGTACCCTTACATCTCGGATGGCGGGAGAAGCTTTTTGAAATTCCCTTTGAAGTCATTAGGCATCCTAGCTTCCCTGTCCTGGCCCTATACTAACTACAAGGGGTATGAAGCCCTTTGTGTGTAAGAAGACAGAGACTATTCAAATGTGAATTGGGCTGTACCAAGATCTGGCCTCGCATCCTGTCAATAATGGCCTCCAGGAACACCAGAACT
Organism: Lissotriton helveticus; assembly: GCF_964261635.1. Taxonomy (NCBI): domain Eukaryota; kingdom Metazoa; phylum Chordata; class Amphibia; order Caudata; family Salamandridae; genus Lissotriton; species Lissotriton helveticus. The sequence continues at coordinate 875,602,346 of NC_136071.1, read as the reverse complement.
CTCTATTGTGTGTGGCTGTCTACGAGGACTACACACAACTCAACTGTCAGCTATATCCAGTTGTGTGTCCCAGAGACAGGCCACAGGCACCAGATGGCTAAGGCAGGAAAACACCCTCTAAATGTGGCAGTTTCAAAAAGATAATTTTAAACTGATTGTACCTTAAGAGAGGACTTTTCATTACAATTTCAAAGACATCAAGCAAGAACTGATCACATCTTCCCATTTAGAAATTATAGATTATTGAATGTAATAAGGTATCCCCAATCTTATCCTACAGAAGAGGTAGGCCTTGCAGTAGTGAAAAACTGATTTAGAGTTTCTCACTACCAGGGCATGCAAAACTTAAATGTACATGTCCAACTGTTTAAATACACTGCATCCTGCCCTCTGGGCTGACCAAGGCCTTCCCTAGGGGTGACTTAAAGGAATTAAAAAAAGAAGGTTTGGGTCTAGTAAAAGGTTTATTTTGACAGGTCAAATGGCAGCTTAAAACTGCACCCACAGGCTGCAACAAGAGGCCTGTGACAGGTCTGCAAGGCTGTGTAAGTGGGTGGAACAATCAGTGATGCAGGCCTACTAGTATCATTTAATTTACAGGGCCTGAGTACACATAGTACCATTTGATTAGAGGCGTACAAGTAATTAAATGTGCCAATTGAGTATAGGCCAATTTTACCATGTTTAGAGGAGAGAGCAGACGCACGTTAGAACTGGTTAGCAGTGGGAAAGAGCACAGAGTCATAAGCCCAGCAAAATGTATTCAGCAAAAAAAGTGGAGGGTTCAGGCAAACATTTGGGGATGAGTCAGCAGAAGGGCCAGGTTCTGCAGTCCTGCAATAGAATGTATAAAAAACTTTGATTATTTTGGACACTTGTATTCTGATAATTTATCATGGACCCTGCACACTCTCACATCTAAAAATACCTAAGCTTTTTCTAGACAGTTGATTGTACAAATTAATAGAAAACCCAGCGCAACACTTGTACCCTTAGAGCCAAAGTAATCGGATGCCAACAAGGGTCCAGTCGGTATCTTGGTGTTCATTGAGCTTTGCTGCTATATACCCTAGAACTTTGAAACAGCTAATAGTCAGAGCTCAAGAACCAAATAAAAATGGCTTAGACGTCTCCCTGAATCTTTTTGTTCTTCAAGCAATCAATTGCTTGCATTGCTACAAGGGCACTATTGGGATTTCTTTCTTCTTTCTTCCTCCTATTCTACTGTTCACTTTCTTGGGCAGGACTAAGCAAGCACAAGTTGACGCAGAGGACCAACTCTTGTTGCCCAGGCAGATTATGGACTGCAATAATTAACTGAATTCGAATGGGAATGCAAGTCTGCAAGTCAGTCCAACCATGCAAAGTTTTTAATGGTATGACAGAATTGAGCCAGTTCTTAGGCCAATCTTACACTCTGCCCGTATTTTAATAGTCTTAGCTTTAGTACTTTTTAATAGCAGTTCTTACTCTTAGACTACCATAGTATCATCGCAAATTGTTATGGCTGTTTCAAAACATGAAACTGTTTTTACTGATTATGATTTGTAAAGGTTTTAATTAACTGTACAATAAAGTATTACCTTACAAAAAATAGAAAATATTATAGTCCAATAATTCCAGGAGGTGAAGTAAGTTCATAAAAGCAAGGATATCAGTGCAGCTCTAGTTAGAACCAATGCTTTTCTTCTTTCCAAAGCAAAACAAGCCACTATGGCCTTTGGTTTGATAGTGCGGTAAATTGGAGCACTCATCTCGAGGCTCAAGCAGCGAAAGCCTTCTCATCAGTCTGTGGGCTGAAAAAATGTAATAACAAATATGGTGATATCTCACACAGACGTATGTTAAAGGCATTTGAAGCAATGATCCCTCCGCATTGTACGGTGCGGGAGTGCTTTACCTGAGTGGCAAACGGGGCTGGGATCGGGAAGAAGGAAAGATCTTAAAAATTCTATTGGCCGTACCTAGCTGTACAATGATCCAAGCAATCAGAATAGATCTAGGGCTAATACAATGGAGTGTAAAGACCCAAATGTCCTTATTATGATTCTGGAAACGCAAAGCCCTAGGTGATGTGTAGAAGGTCTGAACTTGGTGCAGAGAGGAGATCCAAACAAGTAGTCTTGGTTTGGCAAAGGATGTAAGAAGAACCCTCCAGAATATAGCAGAGCACCTTATGGTGAGACTTTCGCAGCCATCCCTGGAAGTAGATTTTACAAGGAGAACGCTTAGAGACCAAGGGCTCTTATACTCAAGATCGCAAGATCTAGACTACTTGAGTGAGAAAAAATAGGTCAAATGGCTAAAGAGCTCATGGAAAAATGCAGCTTGGTTCCCATATTTGGATATTCTGCCCAAGAAAGGGTTAAGACATGAAATTCTAAGGGTTCAAGTTGGTATTAATCCCTGGAAGACGGAAGGGAAAATAAAGGCACTATTGATCCAATCAGATGGCTTTTGTAAATGTGGCCTAGGAACAAGAAATGATACCTTGCTTATATTGCTTGACAGTACAATGGTCTTGAACTACAAACAAACTTAGAGGTCTAAATCAGAAACCTAATCTGAATATCTTTCAAAATACCTTCATGTCTAATAAAGTACATCAAGATAAAGAAGTGGCTAACAACTACGAACAACAGACCAGATCACCAAAAAATGGGCCACCTGTAATTGCTGATCAAACCCATTAGGGATTCCCATCAATGACTTGCATAGATCAATGTTTTCATTTGGTAATCCTGCCAGGGTATTCTGTCTCTTGATCATTGAGACATACGGCATACCCCCATCGTTGGCATGGGGTAATGACCTACAATCACTAGATTAGACCAAATGATGATGATCTGATGGGAGAGTGCAGTGCAAAAAATATAAAGATGAGTGTGCTAGTTAAAACAGGATAGGGAGCTTTAACAAAAATTACATTTATTGGGCGTAAGCCCCTTCCTATATTAAAAACAAGAACGGTGCAACAAAATAATCACAGTTTAAACAAATAGATGCGAGAGGGCCAACATGTTTCAGCCTATTATGGGAAGGGACCATAGGCTTTCGTCAGGGCCTCTGTTCTTAAAGGATGCTACTGCCAATTTAGTGATAAAACTTGTGAAAAAATTATTGTAAAAAACACACAAGTGAATTAGCAACAGTAAAGGATATATTTCTCCTACATCTGTTTTAATTCCTCCTTGACACCTGGTGTGATCTGTAACAACAAGAACACATATGGACCCCTATTAGGTTCAAAGGTCTGTGAAAAACGGTAATCTCTTCACTACTATTTAAGATATTTCAAGTACTCACCCAGTGTGCCCGGGGAAAGGACCTCACCTCTTCCTGGACCTGGCTCAGGTAATGTGAGACCCCGCTCTGTAAGGCCAAGACAACCCCTGCACTTAGTATAGATAGAGCGAGCCCTTTTCACCCTGCTCAGTCTATTAATAATGCCTGAGGTGCACAAATGTGTCTTGCGCATAGAGCAAGACTTCTTGGTATAAACCTATCACCCAAGGAAGTCCTCGCACCCACATTCACCTCTCTAACTTTTGCTTTACAGAGATTAGTATTTTTTAGACTTAAAAAACTGATGACCAAGACAGCAAAAGCCTGTCCCCTATTTGAGGCTGACGGAAAAACAGTCTATTCTTTTTAAAGAAACATCCGTAAGGTGGTTGGCTTATATAGCGCTATTTGTTAATCAGCTACAACCAAATCCTGATAAAACAAGTAAAGAATAGCCCAAACTGATCTAGTGCCTACCTGTCCGTCGTTGTCCCAAACGATGACTGAGTCAGGGGGAGGCATTGGGCTGCTCGAAGGAGCCTCTATTTGATTCGTTGAGGCAGTCTCTTGCGAGCCAATCAGCTCGCGATATCCCTTCAAGTCAAAGATATGTTCTAGAAAAATATATGTGTCTTAGCCCATTACATTACCACCCCGGTCGAAACATCGGATTTGTGTTTACCGAGATGTAATTGCTTGAGCCGACAGTTTTTATGAAAAGGGCTCGCTCTATCTATACTAAGTGCAGGGGTTGTCTTGTCCTTACAGAGCGGGGTCTCTCATTACCTGAGCCAGGTCCAGGAAGAGGTGAGGTCCTTTCCCCGGGCACACTGGGTGAGTACTTGAAATATCTTAAATAGTAGTGAATAGATTACCGTTTTTCACAGACCTTTGAACCTAATAGGGGTTCATATGTGTTCTTGTTGTTACAGATCACACCAGGTGTCAAGGAGGAATTAAAACAGATGTAGGAGAAATATATCCTTTACTGTTGCTAATTCACTTGTGTGTTTTTTACAATAATTTTTACACACGTTTTATCACTAAATTGGCAGTAGCATCCTTTGAGAACAGAGGCCCTGACGAAAGCCTATGGTCCCTTCCCATAATAGGCTGAAACATGTTGGCCCTCTCGCAGCTATTTGTTTAAACTGCGATTATTTTGTTGCACTGTTCTTGTTTTTAATATAGGAAGGGGCTTACGCCCAATAAATGTAATTTTTGTTAAAGCTCCCTATCCTGTTTTAACTAGCACATTCATCTTTATATTTTTTGCACTGCACTCTCCCATGAGATCATCATCATTTGGTCTAATCTAGTGATTGTATGTCATTACCCCATGCCAACGATGGGGGTATGCCGTATGTCTCAATGATCAAGAGACAGAATACCCTGGCAGGATTACCAAATGAAAACATTGATCTATACAAGTCATTGATGGGAATCCCTAATGGGTTTGATCAGCAATTACAGGTGGCCCATTTTTTGGTGATCTGGTCTGTTGTTCGTAGTTGTTAGCCACTTCTTTATCTTGATGTACTTTATTAGACATGAACGTATTTTGAAAGATATTCAGATTAGGTTTCTGATTTAGACCTCTAAGTTTGTTTGTAGTTCATGTTATTCCTTTGAGGGGATAGAATTAGACTGGTCTTTAAATGTCCCTTGAGCCCTCCAATACCATTTTGTTATTTATAGTACAATGATCTTAGCAATGCGGAAACTATTTTTATGTCCAATTTTTGTAAAATACAAGGTGAACTCACGTGCTCAAGCAGTTTGTCTACTTACGGATATGCCTTCTCTAGATATTAGAATTGCATTGCAGAGGGGCACTGATTTTAAACGTTTTTAGAATGTTTTAATCAACGTGAATTTTATGGATTTAGATCTTTGTAAACCGCGTTCAATGAATTATGACTGTTTTAGGGGGTTATATTTTTTACTTCTGTAGGTTGAATTGCTTTTTATTCTTGATAGATTTAATAATGTTATCACTATGTGGATCCTAATCATGTTTATGTACCGTTTAAAGACTATGGTCTAAATAAACATCGTTTTATCTCTCTCTCTCTCACTATGGGTGTAAATGTTTGATAAGAGAAAAAATCAAGTAGATGTGACCCTCTTAATCTGTGCCAATACATGACATCTGGTTCAAATTTGACACCTAAATATTTTTCATCCAATCTCAGTCAAGGACCCATTTCGGCAGGTCAGGGCTCTGCAATCCATAGATTATGATGGCCTTCCAATATTATAACCTCTCTCTTGTTAGAATCAATTTACGCAGGCAATGTGATCTCACCTATTCTCTAACACTCATTAAGCACTGCTGAAACAATGTTGAATGACCTTTTTTCGATATGTAACCAGACAAAGAATTATTGTGGATATTGTAAATTCCCTGAAAATGGACGCATGGGTTTACGCAGTTTGCGTTTAATCTCCATTTTAGTTTCTCGTTTTAATTTAGCCTCATTTTATAATAGTGTTTTGCACATGTTTTCCTCTTGCAAGAATGGCCCTTGCACGCATTTCTTCTTGATAGCCCTCTAGTCAGCACATTTAGTTCCAGGGTCGCACATACTCGGAACATGTAGCATTGTTTCATTATTTCTGCTTTATTCTAATAAAAGCATTCTTTTGCACCTCTTGCACAGTGTGATAAGCTTGGTACCATACTATCAAATTTGGACCTCAATAGGCTATGGCATATCCCAGAGGAATCGAGAACTTTAACTAAGTTTTCACTTAAGAGTATATATTAGCAGTGGGTACATCGCAACAACATTTGCTAAATGAGACAAGGGGGTGTGTTGCTAAATGTTTGGAGCACCAAGAGGACCTGAACTTTGAACCTTTTATGTATTATTTGAAACCCCTTCAGGCAAGGAAACTATTAATTGAGAGTCATATTTGCATGCCTAACATCATGGCTTTTACAAGCAAATGATCTGAGTCTCTTGACCACTCTGAATCATGCCCAGTTTGAAACTTAAGTGTTGAAACCAATGCTCACATATGTAAGTTGCTGGGGTGCCACAGACATCTGAATGCTATAATAATAATAAGAACTAGCAATAATATATTTGTAGTGCATTCTGTATCAAGCTAGTAGTGGTGATATGGCACACTAGGACCAGAATGCTAGAAGGATGTGCACCCTTATGATCTAATAGTATACCTAACATATCTTAAGCATATGGGTTTCAGATTACTGGTGATGTTATGTGATCTTATGGATAAGCCTAGACCAAGCTATGGAAATTGACTGGGAACTATCTATGCCTGTTGATACACTGTGGGTTGAATTACAACTATAGAGTTGTGATGTTAACCTGAGGATTCCACTCTACAATGTTTGGTCCCAGTGTATTTAATGTTATCATGGTGGACCATATAAAAGCTTTTGTTGACTGTAACATACTGGATGAATTTGTGCATTTAACCTATCTACTGATTAATGTATCCCATCAGAAGTTAGTTCAATGTTACGATCAATGAATTGCACAGTGCACTTAAATGTGAGATCATTGGTATTGTGTAAAGGGGTATTTTTGTTTATTGTAATGTTATGGTCACATTGACTGAAATAAAGTTGATGATGATGGTGATAAGCTTGCTATTTCATTATAAAAACAGTGTCCATGCTGAAGTAGTGAGAGGTTCATTTCCTGCCGGAGTCATCATGGAATGCCGCTAAAAGATGCAGTCCTGTTGTCCTCAACCTTCATCCTGAGTAGGAAAATAGATATACACTCAGACGGAGGTGCATTTGTGATGCACTAAGCCTGGATTCCTGACATACAGTACCTAGGTATGGGATTAAGTCATTCTAACAGGCCTGGCACATGGGTACTACTGATAAGGTGTCTTTGGCTTAGAAGTTTGTGATAGATAAGAGTAACATTAGCAACTTTATGAACAGTTACAATGGTTGAATTGTGTTTTGCACTATTCTAATAATGCTAATTAAGATAATATGCCTCTTGTTTCCTACACTTGCAGTTCATGTTTTATAAACAAAGATTAGAGCTTTTCAATAAACATTTGAAAATGCAATATTGTATTTTTTCTTTGTGAACACTTTGGGCAAGCAAACGTGACAAAAATGTCCACAATTTCCTTAGGATTCTGAGAATCATGTTCTAGGTTACTGATGTCTATAACTCTATAGGTTTAGGAGTTTAGATGCAGTACTGTGAGATAGCCAAAGAGAATAATATTTACTGAATATATATAAAGGCTCAGCCCCTGTATTATGAAGTTTTGGTGTTCTATAAACATAGTCTGTGCACAGTCCTACTACATTAGTTGGAACAGTATAACAATGGGAATAAATATACTTGGCTTATGGGTTAACAAAGAAACTGAAAAGACAACATCTCTTTCTGTACTTGTAGGAACATTTTGTACTTTGGCAAACTGGAGGACAGGAAGGCACTTGCAAGTTGTTCCTGAAATAGACACGTCAAAAATGCCATTTTTCTCACTCAAAGATTTTGGGAAAGAAGCTTAAAGCTATTTTGGGACCTCCCAATCATCATAGCCAACCACATGGAGCTGTCCTCAGACACAGCCTTCAGGTTTTGATTCCAGAAGATAATTTTCTTCCTGGAAGGTTCAAAGTAAAAACCAATTGGATGGACCAATTACCGACTTGTAACTAAGACAATTCAATTGTGGGTTGGACAGAGAAGGTTCCTTTGATCCTGGTCATCTGACATCTGAATTTAGACTATTGTATCATTGCATCTTTGCTTCCCGCCTCATCTCTGCATCTGCAGCTCCATTTTTACTCTTCCTCTCTTCCTCTACTTTCCTCTTCATCACTTCTTCCCTCCAGCTCCAGGTTTTTAGTTGTTGACGTATTTCATTTTTTTCGGAATACTTTGTAATAATAAACAGTTATGTGACCAGCTTATGGAAAATTACCAGGGCATAGGGGCCGGATGTACAAAACAGATTTCGGTTACAAAAGCTCCATTTCGAAAAACCTTCTTTTAGTAATGTACTAAATCTACTTCAGGAGTCACAAACTTTTGATTGACTTCTAAAATGGGTTTAAAAATAAATACTGAATCGCTATAGATGAGTGGCATGTTGAAGGTTTCCCTTCCAAATAGTGGGTATCAATGGTTTAGGACTGAAATGGTGGTTGTAAACTGTTGAAAAGTTGCCGACCAGTTAGGTAGGGTGATAACCCATTCGCAAAAGGATGGAGTTTTGAAGACCCCTTCACCATTGTGAATGTTGAAAAAAGTTTGTTTGGCAGTATGTTGTAGTTTTACAGAACAACTGAAATCTTTAAATGAAAAAAATAAATGTTTCTTTTTAAAAACAGTCTGGTTTCTTTTATGGAAAATGGGAAGCATTAAAAAACGGATTATTTAAATACAATCTCAGACATGTGGTCTGCTTACCCATGCACCTCCGATAGTAGTGAGTCAGAATTTGTGTTTTACTTCATTATTATTCATGAGGTAGTTCAGATTGCAACCCACTGTGATTCAGAAATTTAAGAAGTGGCCTATAGGTGGGTTCATAAACAGGCACACACATCAACCTTTTTTGCCAGCGCAAACGGTGCTATTTGCAAAAATCGTCCGTTTGCGCCCGCAAAAAGGGCTTCTACGATGCATCAAGGTTTAAGGCACTTGCAATTTAAGAATTCGCAATTTATTGCGATTTCTTAAATTGTGATTGCATTTAAGAAATCGCAATTTGCAATTCATTAAATGCAATACAAGACCCACTTTAAAATAGCGATTTCGCTATTTAGGGCCGCGAATTACAGAGCAATTAAACTGGTCGGTAATTTGCTAAAACTTTGAAAAATGTACTAAAGTGAATTTTCATGTTGCGCACACACATGCCTTTAGGGCATGTGTGTGCCCAACAAGGGTGCACATCACAATTTCAGGGGTGCAACAGGGTGTCCTTTTGACATCCTTGCACCCTTGAAATTGCATGCGCAATTTGCTCGTACCTATTGGTACTCGCAAATTGTGCATGCAATCTCCCATTCATTATGAGCCATTCTTTAATTGCGAGTTGCGAATTGCGAGTCGCAATTAAGGATTTTTTAGGAATCACTATTTTTGTAGCGATTCCTACATGCATAGTCTTTTGCGAGACCTTAATTGTGATTCCTTAATAATCGCAATTAAGGACTCGCTAAATCCTACCTTGATGCATGTGCCTGAAAATTCTTTACTGGTCGCAAAAATATTGGTTACAGATTGTGAACAGTAGTTTTTGACCAGTATATAGTACATCAGGCCTTAGATCTTTGAAATTGACTCTTATTTTGATACATTAGTTCATTTATTACCCTGCAAGCTGTACAATAGAGATGATCTTGTTATTTTCGTAATAGAAAAGAAAATGTCAGTTTATTTATTTCCCAACACGTTTTTTTTCACTCCCGCGTTTTGCCCCTTTGTGATGTCATATATATTAGTCACAGTTATTTGGCCGAAAACAAAGAAGTTCTGTGTTGGCCCTATCATTTCCATAATTCCTGTAAATCCTTGTGTCTTGACGGTCATGGCTTGTTTTATGCAAAGCAGTTGTTGAGAGTAAAAATTCTAATTTCAAATAAAGAAAATTCATGACATGCCTCTTGCGCTGGAGTTTAATCACTGTATACCCAGGAAAGTATTGACAGTCGTCCCGTGGAAGCTATTAAAGTTCCTGTCCAAGGTTAAATGAAATTGCAGTTTATCAGGGAAGCTTTGAGAAAATAAGGGAATCTGTTCATGGCTCTTGATTAATGCCAAGCGTGATCAACACAAGAGGGTTCATTAAGCTATACATCATGTGGGCAATTTAACATGTCATTGTGCCTGCTGTCTGCCTGAGCTGTCTACACAACATACAGTATCCACGTTGTATCGACTCCGCTCTTCAAAGTTACCCAGAACTGACTTAATCAGATTGGGGAAGATTAAAGATTGTTTTCCAATTTAGGAAAATGTCGTTTACAAAAATATATATATATTTCTTAAACTTTGCAAGACCCCCAACATTTTTCGTCCATGTTTCTGAACACCCACGATCTTCTTGGCAGACCTCTATTACCGCAGTATATATTATACAAAGACATAGCACTATTTTCTAACACTTCACATATCATAAGTGAAGATCAAAGGGCCTGACGGTTAAAGCGTTTTTAATATGCACATTTTCTTCTAACAGAGAAAAACTATTGTTGCGCAAATGCTAATTCGCAACGAGATTTGCGTTCACTCAGACCAAGCTGTACATGTGCGTGTATATGAACTTGCTGCACGACTTCTGCCTACGAACAAACATTTTTGCATGAAGGAGCCAGTAGTTGGGGGAGGCACAGATTCCTGTGCATCTCTCGTTTGAAGAGGGATGCTCTGAAGTATGAGTCTGGTACCAGCCGTCCCTGTATCCCTCTGTCAGTCATGACCTAGAACAGGACTGCCACAGCGAAGGCACAACGTAGGCAGAGATAGAAAGGTTCCCTGTCTCCCTAGTATACCCGTACTACTCTGCCACGAATGTATGACGTTACAACGAATTCCGTTGCAACGCATGCCTTTACCACGCATGCGTTACAACGGAATTCGTTTTCCACGCTTAACCTTTACCTCGAGTATTCCTTTACCACGCATACATTTACACCGTTTTTTGTTGTAAATGTATGCATGGTGAGGGCATACTCTTGATAAAGATTAAAACTCTCCCCTAACATTCCCCCAGCCTCATTCCTTATATTTAACCTTAACCCTTAATATATATATATATTTTACTAAAATACCCCTTACCTTTTAACTCGCCTTCCCTCCATCTTCTCAGGTTACGTCGGACGTACGTCGTTAAGAGGAAGCGGAAGTTACTTTCCGTTTCCTCCCTAACGACGTTGATAGCTTCGACTCCTCAGGTTAGTTTTGTTTTTTGGGGGGGAGACCCCCCAGCCCCCCTTTTTATCCCAGCGCTTTATTTTTTTTTATGGGGGAGACCCCCCAAACCCCCCTTCGTTTTTCTTTTCATTTACCACACATGCCTTTACTACGTATTTCGTAGTAAAGGTATGCGTGGTAAAGCCTTTAGTTGTAACCACGCATGCGTTGTAGTGCATGCGTGGTAAATGATTTCGTGGAAACGGCTTCGTTGTAGAGGCCGTTTCCCCTCTGCCACTAAGGTTAAACAATTACATTCCAACCTCTTGAGTAGTTGTGAAAATGTAATGACCTGAATGGGATCTTTACAGCCCACACGTCAGTGTGTTCCCATCTTTGATATGCGTGGGAGAGGCAGGGAACGGGATCCTTTAAACATCAGCAAGTCTAATCATTGCATAGACGTAATAATACGCTGTGGGTATTCTTTGAGACACATAGAGGGCATGGCTGAAACTGTGGGTGCATCATCTTCGCTCGTTTCTAGGTTCCCCCTTGCCTACGAGTCACCACCATATTGAGTCAGGACCTGCAAGCTCTGAAAATAGGGCCTCATAGTTGAGAGGGAACAATGGTCCCTAATGCCAACACAAAGTAATGGAAATCAAATACTCATAGTTTTTTTATGATTAAATAATCATATATATTTACAAATTTTCATTCATTAATAAATCACAATGCACAGAGTGTCTGTGCTGGGAGCTCAGAAGAGTGACACTCATGTGATATAAAGAAATTGATGTGTATCACAAAACGTTTTTAACAGACGACCCCCGAAACAAGTTAACATATACTCGCCTAATTAGTCAACTGCGTTATAATCCCTATTGATGACGGGATCATTATCAGGACTCCTAAAATGTTTGAGCCCAAGAAGAAGCTAAATGTAATCGAGGAGGGGGAAATGAGGGCAGGGGTAACATATAAAAAAGGAAACATGAATACAATAATATATACACATGCAGATTATATACAGTCAACCGTAATTTTATGTGACCACTTACTTGACAACATGTAACTAAATCAGAAGAAGAAAAAAGGCGAAGACTTATGTTCATGTTAAATTACTGCCAGGTAGGTAGAGTCTTAGGAGCATGCACAAATAAATTCCTGAACTGGCATAGGGTTTTTGCTCAGTTTGGATCAAAGCGCCTTTGAATAATTAGGCTAACCCAATGACATTTGTATCTAAAGTTGTTCTTTTGGTAGTATGTTGAGAAAATGTTGTGATACACAACTATTTCTCCATATCGCATATCCTGTGTCACTCTTCGGAGGACCGAGCACAGACACTTTTGCACCTCACTGTACATTGTAATTTATTGCGAAATGAAAATCTGTAAATTTAAATGATTATTTAATCATAAAAAAATAATGACCATTGATTTTCATAACATTTTGTGGTTTTAGGGACCACTGTCCTCTCCTCTTGAATAGACATCCTGGATCCCTAGCGATAATGGGATTTTTCTTGTTTTTTAGTATAAATCGTAGTTGAGAGGGGCATGTTCTTTGGTTACAATTTTCAAGAACTTTACCTGCCGTTTTCTCATTGAGTGTACACTAGCCCTAGTTCTTTAATTTATGCATACAAATTGTGAGGGGCACATCCATATATTCTGTCCACCTAATTACATGTGGAAAGCAGCCTACAGCACTTGCAACAAAGCAGACTGAATATGTGTCATCACTTTTTATGGCTTACTCATCTTCAAAACTCTAAACAAGGCCATATCATTGCTAGTGTGCACCCACTTCCAGGAAAATCCTGTCCTTGAATGCTCATTCACCACCCACAGGTATAAATGTACTTTGAGAACATTTACTGTATAAGTAAATTCCATCGCAATTGTGAAATCAATTTTCGGCACACGTGGCTATGCGAGCTATAGAGTAAGATGAGCTCTGTATTAGCTCCCCCGCCTTTTGCCCCCCAAAATTTAGTCCTGAGCCTCGATGCGGTCTCATGCCTCCATAGACGACAATAAAATGCGGCTGAATGTCCCTGGGTGGTTGTGCAGACTGACATGTGGCAGAAATAGCACTATTGATCATGCTTCAGAAATCAGAGAAACACTTCTACTGAAACAAGATGGTGGCCCCATGAGGCGTTGAAACACAGCTGAAAAGGTAATGTGGAGGAGGGCGTGTGGCAACAGAAAGCTGGTGTGGAATGCACGTGGGACATGTTCTGCCCTAGTGATCTCCCTGCCCGACTGGCAGTGAGTGATAAGCAGTGCCTCTTCATTGAAGTTGGAGCCTCACGATACAGTCAGGCTCTGATGCCCAGAGGCTGTTCAGTGGTGAGTGTACAGAGCAGAAATGGACATCCTAAAAGGACCTTGCAGTATTAGAACTTCGGAAGCAAGTGAGGGAATTAAAAAAACAATGTCAAGCAATTATAGGAAAGGACTGAAAAAGCAAAGAGATATTTATGACACAGTAATGTACACATAGTTGGGATACCTAAAAAGATTGATGGTCCTAGTGTAAAGGTATTTCTTGAGGATTGGTTACTGAATACAGTCCTAGAAGGTAATACTTTCAAAAATGTTTTTATTGTGGAAAGGTTGCATCCGGTAGAAGAAAGATTGCCTGCTCCAGGATTGCCTCACGACCAATGTTGATGAAACTTAAATTATAGAGATCACAATCATATCCTGCAACTGGCACACACCAAGGGCTCCTGGATAATTGATACTGTAAGGTTTCCATTTGCTGGGACCATACTGTTGCTGTGCAATCACAGAGGTACTTGTTCATGAGAGTCAAAAGACACTTGCATCTATTGTGCCTTTGACAGGCTTGATTTTTCCTCAAAAGCATATTATATGGCAGTGACACATACATGTTCCTTTCATCTGAGGAGGCAGTGGCATGGCTGGAATCCAGCGGATATCCCCTCTTACTGATTGTAAATGAGAAGTTAGTAGAAAGGCCCTAGGTGACAGAAGATGAGTTTGTTAAGAATATCAACAGCAAACCCACAAAAGGAACAAGCGAGAGAGAGAGAGAGAGAGAGAGAGAGAGAGAGAGAGAGGTGATGGCATCCTCAAACTCAGAAACTGAAAGTACTGTAGGGGAAGAATTATGGGGGCCAGAGATCCCACCAATGACGGCTAACACAATTTGGTTATTGAGATGCAGGTATGGTCTTTTACAGGAATGAGTTCTGGAAGATTGTAAGGAAGGTGAGGGTGGTGGGATCTGGGCAGATGGAGTTTTGGATATTTGTGATGTGGCCACACTTGTAGCACACGTGGACATCTTTTTTAATCCTGCACCTCTCCCCATTCACTTGGAAGGTGAAATATTTCATCTGGCTAACTCCAAGGTAGAACTGACTACTTGTAGGAAAAGGCCTCTTTCAGTATTTTCACTCCCATTTTTTCTGGACTGATGCTGCTGGTTTTGTGACTCTGTGCTGATGCACCTCCAAGCAGGCCTCAGTGCATGTCCTCTGATCCCTAAAACATGTTGAAATTGGCTACACTGCTGAATGGCATATTTAAATTACCTATAAGTATCTAGTATATGGTACAAAATGAACACAGGGCCTGTAAGTCGAATGTCACTAATCGAATTCAGCACATATTGTGCCACCACTAAAGCAACAATGCAAAGCATTCCTCCAGGTCTGCCCCTGTAGCCTTGGTAGACAGTTTTAAAACTGATAATTCCCCTTGACTAAATAAACCTTTTCCAAGACCTAATCCTTCCTCTGTTTTACTTTTTTATTGTCATTTGGTGTAATAGCGCAACATTACAGCATTACCCCCAAAATAAAGAGCAATATTTAAAAGAATAGACACAAAAAAAAAACACAAAAATTCAGTGTGGGTAGGAAAGAGAGAAAAGGAGGGGGGTCGGCGAGAAGGAACATTACATGACAGCAGAATATTGGTGCAGAGCATTCAATTGAACAACCTGTAAATGTGTATGAATAAGATTAGCAATGTGCACTAACCACGAGCCAGCGATTCAGCTCTTAAGGTAAGCACCATCTGGTGACAGTATGAAAACACCTACTGACGTCGGGGCTCTCAGGACTGGTGGATGTGCAAGACCAACGCAATCAATAGATGAACAATGTTAACTGGCAAAGAGACCTGAGGTAGCATTAGGTGAGGCTGGCGGCGCTGACTGTATTGGTATGTCTTTTGTACGTAATTTGGCTAATAGAGTTTCCCATATATCTTGGGGGCAGATTTGCAGAAGCATTAATTCTGAAAAATGGGACAGTTGCTCATAACAGTATGTTGCTTCCTGTAGCCAAGCATCTATTGTGGGAACTGGAAGTATGCCCCAGTTCATAGCCACCCTGCATTTAGCCAGGAGAAGTAGAATAGCTATGAGTCTACGGTCCGTGGCTGGAATGTCCTTGATTTAGCCCAGCAAGCCGGTCAAGGGAATACATGGTGCCAGCTGTCCTGTTATTGTGTTTATAACCAAAAAGAGGCAGTGGGACTGATAGGCCCATTTTAAAAAGCTGCAATGGGGTTAAGTATAAGCGATGCAGGAATTTAGAATGTATTAGGTGTAGTCTGTAGTTTGGTGAGAGTAGTGCAACTGCCCACAGCAAAACGACCACTGAGAGTCTGTACTGGAGAAACTATGTTGGTTTCCCAAGATGCACGATTTCTTGGAGTCGTAACTGGAGAGGAGGACTGCATGGTGTTGTAGAGGTGTGTTATCAACTTGAGAGGGGACGGTGTGGTGAGCATGTGTTCTAGGGCCTTGAGAGTTGACTTTCTGGGCCAGGAAAGTGTTTTGTATAGTGCAGCAGGTGGCTCTGAGTTGATAGTACAGGAGAAGATCCAGTGTGATGGGTGTTGATAGGGCAGTGGCATCAAAGAACTGAAGCAATGTGTCGCCTGTGGACAGATCTAAAGATGTGGTGTTGTAGCGACGTGTCCACAGTTTAGTGCCCTGATCTTGTAATGGTGGCCCTAGAGGGTTGTGTCCAATAGGAATAAAAGGTGCATATATGCAGGCTAGTCCTGCTTTTTTTCCTGAGGCCTTCCCATGCTCAGCACACACACTCTACAGTATCTGCCTCTGCCCGGGGTGCTTTATAAGAAGCATATAATGTAGTGGATAAGGACCATGGAGCAGAGCAGTCTGTTTCACCGGGAGTGTGGGAGTGGTATGGTGTTGGGTATATCCAGTAATATAGTAACTGAGCACATGCAAAATAGAATTGAAAAAAACTTAGAAATTCACTGAAAAAAACAAAGGTTACAGAGGCGTTATAGTTAGGAATAGAATTTTAAAGTCCTTAGACATTCACTGAAAAAAACAAGGGTGACAGAGACGTGATAGATAGGCTGAGAGTTCACTCAGGACATGGTTAGTGACTCATGATATCACTGATGAAATCACTGATGACATCTCAAATGACAGCACTGATGACATCATCCATATAACCACCCATACACCCAATCACACCTCATAGACCCTCACATACCCATTAAGAGACCCATACCAGTATTCATATACCCACTCACTCCATAGAGGCAGTTACACATCCACTCACTCACTTGTGCAGCCACTCACATAACTATTCGTTTACTCATATAGCCACTAATCCCAGTTATACACCCATACAACCACTTGCACACCCATACACACAAGCATACATGCAGTCATACAGCCAAGACATAGCAAAATGCAATGCCCTGGCTGTGGGCACCCCAGAGCATTGCTGGAACCGGCCCTGGGGGTGGCAGTCCCCAGGCCCATCTTCGGCTCCAGGAGTGGGGGCCGTGTGAAACACCTCCTTTGGACTACACAGCCGGGGAGGTGGTGGTCCCAGTGCTGCTGGGGCAACGTGACTCCCATATTCAATTTTAAAGTGTTGCCATGTAAAGGTTGTGGTCCCTGGCACTGCAGGAGTGCCCCTTGGCCCCCCCACTTATTTCATTTTAGCCCCAGGGAGTGACGGTCCCCAGGTCTGCGGAGGGGAAGTGAAGGCCCACCATATTAATGTTGTCTTTTCCCCCATGGGTGGCGGTCCCCGGGGCTGTAGGGGGACCGGGTAGACGCCCCACATTAAAACTCACATTGTACCCTGGGGAGGTGGTGGTCCCCAGGGCGCTGGGTATGCCACAAGGGCAACCTTGCCCTACTTATTTTATTGAAGCCATGAGGAGGTGGTGGTCCCTGGGCCTGTGGGGGCCATGCAGCCCCACAAATTAATGTTGCCTTTTGCCCTGAGGGTGGTAGCCCCCAGGACTGTGGGGGGCGAGGCGGGTCCCCTTCATTAAAACTCACATTGTACCCTGGGGAGGTGGCGGTCAAGAGGGCACTAGGTTGTCGCAAGGGCAAACCCTGCACAATTTATTTCATTGAAGCCCCGGGGAGGGGGTGGTCCCTGGGGTGTAATAAGCTCCTGGTGGGGGGCTTGTATACCGCTTCCTTTATTTGTACACTGCCCCTGGGACCTGGCCAAAAAATAACAAAATGCTTGAGACAACGCTCTGTGGATCCGGCCAAAAATGTAAACAAAATGCTTTGTTTTGCCCATGAGGGGTCCCAAAGGGACCGCCCAAGATGTCTAGGGGGTAAGGGTGTTTCTAGCCTACCCCCTTTTCATTTTTGTAAACATTTTTAATGGGACTCGGTTCAGCTGAGTCCCAAGATGGCCACCAACACTTTGAAGTGTTGGCAGCCAATCAAATTTCAGTAGGGTTTCAGTAGGCTCCCATATCTATATTTTTAAACTTAAATATCTCTGAAACTACTAGACGGATTTACACCAATTAACTAAAAGCATGTTTCTGGACCAACGTCTAGCTTTCTGGCAAATTGGGTGTAATTCTTTTCAGCGGTTTGGGCTGAAGTCATGTTAAAAAAAATGAAAAATCCCATCGACATGACATGGGGAAAAACACTTTTTGGGACCCCCCTTTTTTCTCAGCACCGCATGATGGATCCTCCAAAACTTTCAACACAGCAACTGTACCAAAAGAGGTACGTATTTTCAAAATATCATGAAAATTTGTCAAGCAGCGCCAAAGTTATTGGTAAAACAGAGAAACTTTAGTCCTACCTATAACTACCAACTGGCAACCACCAGTAGGTAATATATATATATAAATATATCTTCACTGAAAAAAACGTAGGTTTCAGGGACGTTATAGATAGTTGGACATTTCACTAGTGCAAAACCAGAGAAATTCCACCATTATAGTTATTTCAGCTAAGTATAACTTGCGCCCCCGCAATGCACTGCTGATGATGTCACATATTGGAGAGGAGTTGGCCTAAAGGGTAGGGCGGTTGACCTTGAGTCTGGGAAACTGGGTTCGAGTCTCGGCAATGACACTCAACATCCTGTGATTCTGGGCAAATCATTTAATCTCTCCATGCCTAACCAAAATGAATGTGTCCTCATGTAATGCAACTGGTGCTATGTAAAGTGCTCTGATACCCGATTCAGGGCAAGTTCGCGCTATATAAAAACTCTGTCAAATAAAAAAAATATAAAATATTACATCATCCATGGCATGGTCAGTGACATCACTGATGACATCTCAAATAACATCACTTTTGACATCATCCAGTGACTGTGTGTTTCTTTAAAGTTTAAATATGTTTTATATATATACACCAAGGTGTATTGAAGAATGAGTGGGTGTATAAGTGTCTGGATGGAGGATTTAGTAGGCGCGTGACTGACTGTATAAGTGAGTGATTAAATGTGTCTTACTAAATGCATGGGTTAGTGACTAAACTGTGTGAATGTCTGTATCAGTCTGTCTGTTGTTGTGTAAGCTGCTGCATGGGTTGGTCAGTAGCTACATGAGTGTCTATATGGGTCATTGATGTGTTGCCTGAGTGTTTGGATGGGAGACTGAGTGTGTGTGGGTGAGAGGTGTGTGACTCTGTGCATAGATGTGTGAGTGGTTAATAAAATGGGTGTATAGGTTCAAGAGTGCATGTGGAAACAGCTGTATGGGTGGGTGAGTATGTGTATGGGTGTGTTGGTGTGTGAATGGATGTGTTAGTGGTACATGTTCATGTAACTCCATATGTAAAAGGCAGTGTATGTGAGAGTTTGAGTATCTAAATGGCTATACATGAGAGTCAGTGATTGTGAGAGTGGGTGTATGGATGAGTGTGTACTTGTATCAGTGATTATATAAGAGAGTAAGTATGTGTTAGTATCTGTATGAATAAGTGAGGTGGTGTGTGTGTAACTGTATAGGTGAGTAAATGGGAGTGTGATTGATTCTTTGTATGACTGACTATGTGTGAGAGTAACTCTAAGGGTGAGCGGTGGTGTGTGAGTGTCTGTATAGGTTTATGAGTGCCTATGATAGTGTTGTATTGATGTGTGACTGCATGTATGAGTGATTTTATGGGTGAATGAGTGCCTTTGTTAGGGGATCTAGGAATAAATGAATGCGTATGTAGTAACTGGTATTGGTGTGTCAATGGTTTCGAAAATGGTAGTCAATATTTTACAGTGGTTGTATAAAAGGTTATATTAGAGTGTGAGGAGGTGCATCAGATTTTCACGTGGAGGATGTCATCAGTGATGTAATTTGACATGTGATCAGTGATGTCATCAGTGATGTCCCTGACCATGTCATGAATAATGTAATATGTGATGTCATCAGTGGTGCATTGTGGGGGCATGAGTTATAGTTAGCTGAACTAACTATAACAGGGAATTTCTCTGGTTTTGTACAAGTGAAATGTCCAGCTAACTACAACGTCCCTGAAACCTATGGTTTCTTCAGTGAATTTCTAAGATTTTATAAATGCTAACTTCTAACTATAACATGCCTGAAACCTATGGGTTTTCAGTGAATTTCAATGGTTTTTTTAATGCTAATTTCTAACTATAACATTCCTGAAACCTGTTTTTTTCAGTGAATTTCAGAGGTTTTTTTAATTCTAATTTCTAACTATTGCATACCAATAGCATTTCCGGAGTGGTAGAGAAAGTTTAGCGTCACCTCCGAAACACCTCTTAGCAATCCCACTGTGTGGGATTTACTGGAGGTAACAGGAGGAGTAGTTAGCCCCCATCGTCAGCCTTGGGGGCCAACTATCACTTTTATTACCACCAGTTAGTCCCACAGAGCAGGATTGCTAACTTCTTATATCAGGCCCGCCCCCTCCCTGCACCACTGTGCAAACCTGCCCCCTAACACGTTGTAAGTTGGGGAATTAAGTCCCCTTGAATCCTGAGTGTCCCTGGTGGCCAACTAGCCCACCAGGTACCTACAGTAAGTGGCATAGAGTTGCTTTGCAGAGAGGTGGTCCAAGGCCATGCCCCTTTTTACACCTCTCTGCAACGCAGCTCTGTGGCACTTTCTAGAGGTACCTGGTGGGCTAGTTGGACCCAAGGGACCCTCAGGATTCAAGGGGACTTAATCCCCCAACTTACAACACGCAAGTGGGCCCATTTCCACAGTGGTGAAGGGAGGGGGTGAGGCCTGATGTGACAAGTGTGCAAACGTGCCCGTGGCTCGTTTTAAGTTGGGGGATCAAGTCCCCTTAAATCTTGAGGGTCCCTGGGGGCCAACTAGCCCACTAGGAACCTCTAGTAAATGCCACAGGGCTGTGTTGCAGAGCGGTGGTCCGAGGCCATGCCCCTTTTTACACCTCTCTGTAAATTCAGCTAACCATAACTAATAAAACTTTTTTGGGGGGTAGGGGGCCACATAGCCCCCCTCCTGGGCCACTTCTAGCCCTGGATACAACCATCCCCTGGGGCCTGGCCACTCCATTGGAGACCGTGGGGGGAGCCCCAATGCCCCTACGGTCCCGCCGGTTCTTCGCCTCCTGCAGGAGCCGACATTGCTTTTCCACAAGGGGCGCTACTAACATGTAGCTACCATTGTGGAAAAGCAATCCTGCTTTGCTTCAGTGAAGTGAGAGCAGGTTACCTGCTCTCGCTTCAATGAAACAAAGCAGAGTTTGCTCCCGCCCTGTCATAGCAAACAGCAGTGTCCTGTGGGTGGGTACCCCCCAGGGCCATCAAGGGCTCCAGGAGGGGGGCTGCGTGCCCCCTCCCTACCAGTGCAAAGCCACAGGGAGGTGGTGGTCCCCAGGAATCAGGGGTCTGTAACAGACCCTGACATTTCCATATTTAGTGCCTCGGGGAGGTGGTGGTCCCCGGGGCTTGTGGGGGGGCTCGAGCCACCCCACACAGTTTCAAAAAGTAAAAAATTAGGAGGAAAACGAGGAGGTGGCGGTCCCAGGGGCTGTGTGGGTGCTGCAGTTGTTTCTGAAATCCCCGGGGAGGTGGTGGCCCCCATACCGAGGCATGACTTGCGCGATCACCACTTCGTAACTCCTAGACTTCGGTCCCAATTTTGGCATTAGCAAAAATCGTAATTATCGGGTTGATCTCCTATATACACATGGTTTTCATCTACCTCTTCCGTTTGTTTGACATTTCATAGACCACACTAACTTTTTGGCCGCAACTCACTTGTCAGATTCTCTAAGTACACAAGATTCTCTTCTGTGTTCCGGGTCTGCGTATTACAATTTTTTCACTGGTCAGTGCATATCACTCACTTTATCACCTGCCTCCGGTTTCTGACTAATCACTCATGTTACACACCACTCATTAATCTCATGATAACATCTGGGTAATTGTTTTGATTCTTGTGCTTTCCGCTTCATTATTTACATATGTAATTTTCCCCTGATGAAGGGTTTGCCCAAAATGCATTGGGTTTAGAAGATTTGACTCATTTATTTCCATGACGATGTTATACTTTGAAGGAATTTGAATTTACTTACAACCTTCATGTTGAAATAAAACTACATATAGTTCCAAACGATAGCCTCCTTTCTGATTAACATAGGATGAAACTCCCTCTGGGAGCTTGGCTAAACATTTGGGGGACATTTCCTAGTGGGGCAATGCCTCTCATCTTCATTTTCTTCATGCTGGTGGATCAGTCAGCGATACCCCGGTTGCATGCAGAAAATCAACCACACCATTTTTTAATTTTGCCTTACAGTTTTGGTGTGCTTATACCCTTACCTAACCAAACCCCAAACCTAAAAATACTACATCTGGCCCCAAAAAATATTAGAATTAAACATAACACTGGAATACAACAAGACCAGCACTACATTGGGAACATAAAATTGACAAGATTCCCAGATATTGTCACTAAGAATCATAGTGAAGGGAGAGAGGCATAAAACAAGCCCTTTTCTTTTAAGATATACATATGTTTAAAAAAAATATTACATCCTGAAGAAGGTGGGATGAAATTACCACCGAAACGCCGCGTCGACAACTTGTGATGAAATTTGTAATTTTTGGGATAATATGGTTATTATTAGCTCTATGATTATACAGAACAGACACATTATTCCTTTTTTATAACAAGAAATCTGTGTCATGCAATATTGAGAAACTTGGGAGATGATACTGTGCACATAGTATGACTATTCTTTTAAAAAAAATGTTTTAGAATGATATTAAGTGAAATATTGTTTACAGTATGTTTTAATTATGAGATGTATGTAAAGGTTCAAGTATTTTGAATAAATGACATTTTTATAGTAAACAGCATTCAGTGTCAAGACAGTGAAGTGTATATATGTGAAGGGTGAATGTCCTTTAGAAACAGAAAGCAGATACTAGTACAATGTGTTGATAGTAAGAGTGTGAGACACAAAAAGGATCCTTTATTGCTTGATTTGGAATACATAGCAATCCACTATAGTACCATTTGGCCTTTCAGAGCAGATTTGAAAGAGGTTTGTTTTGAAGTGATGCTGGTAGTGTTGATTACATTGAGGTGAATCTCATCACAAAGAAATAAAAAATGGGTGTATTGAATGTGGGGAAGTTGTTAGCTGCTTTGTTTTTAGAGTGCCCACATGGAAAAGGTTATTCAGAGGCAAACTAGGTGGCTGGATTAAGATGTTCAGGCAGCAAAGCAAGATCTCTTGGAGTTAGCAAAAAACAAAAGATTAGAAAAAAGATGAATGGTAGTGGGATTTAGGAAGGGTAAAAGAGGTAAACAATAATTCAGGGTTTGTTGATTAGATGTACAGAGGAACCAGTCTCTCCCTTAATTCAGTAATTCCAGGTCAAGAAAGTTTTCACTAGTTCTCAGAAATGTTTTCCTTTCAAGGAGGATGGGCCGGGTGATTTAGTTGTCAAAATATATAGAAACCACAAAGTTCCACCAAACTTTCCACATTCCTTCTCTCAAACAGAGTAAAAGCTTTTGGTCAGTAAAAGTATTGGAAGGTCCCAATTTACAACCTTTCCACAATCTCCTAGTTTAATAAAATAAAGTGCTATGGGGTTCAATGTTAAAAGAAGTATTCAGTCTTATGGTGAGTGGTGTTTTGTACTTTCCGGCACTGTTTTCATATAAAACTTTATGCATTCATAGCTCTGATTCTTCTGACTGGATATTTGTCATTTTGGTGTCTTATTCTTCATTAAACTTTGCACTATTTTTCTAAATTGGTTTAAAAGTTTTCATGTGTTGTGTATTCATTGTATTACTGTTTGAGTACTACATAAATACTTTGTACATTGCCTCTAAGTTGATTCTGACTGCTTTTTGTGCCAAGCTACCAGAGGGTTAAGCTTAGGTTCATTTAGTGAATATTTGTGGTCATCATGACTACCATTGTGTTTACAAATTGCGTGGGTTTCTCACCCATCTCTACTAACAACCCAATTTATTATAGCTGGATTATGAGTCAATTGATTCCCTGCAAAGAGAAGAGAATAACTGTTTTACACAGCTGCTACAAATCCTCATTCCTACTTGCATGCTCTAACCTAAAGAATATTGGAAGTTTTCCCTTTATAGGATAAAGGCAGTCTAGCTCATGTTTTATACTTTGACTCTTTGTGCACCAACCCACCTAGAGAATTTTGTAACGTACAGCAAAGAAGAATGAAGGTGCAGACCATGGGGGGGGGGCAAATTACATTGCTGGAATATATAAGAGGAACTAGGGTTGTGTTCATATTGGGAGGAGCAGGCAAACATCTAACTCAAAGTAATTAGGTGAACACATTATGGGTGCATTATGCCAGGTTTAGTAGACTTTGACAGACAGAGTCTTAAGGAACTGCCCTACTCCCAGAACAAAACCGTGCATGTACATGGTGAGCATGAATAGCAGAGATGGTGGGGTGAATGAATGAGAGAGAAGAAACAGTTGGAGGCAATTTCAAAGGTGAATGCAAAGTGTACACTCAAGGTCTGAGAAACTAGCAACATTTCACTACAATTCATACAAATTCATATTCTCTTAGAAAATAAGGTATATGTGATAATTCTTACCTGCATAACAAAGGCGGGCCACAGGAACCTAAGTCAAACACAGAGGAAGCAGGGACCATAAATAGTGGAACTCTGGGTCAATAGCAAGCCTGGAATTCTGGGAGGGGAAGGGAGAACAAACACAGCAACCAAAACCAAAATTATAATCCACAGTCAAATTAGCGTTCAGGCAAACAGCCAATAATAAGAACCAAATCAAAATCTGAGGGCAAGTCAGTGTTCAGGCAAAAAAGTCAGAGAACTGAAACGAGAAAAAAACAATGGTGGGAAATGCAGGATTTCTATTGCAGATTCTATCAAGTAATTTCCTTGAAACAATGCATGGTCTGCATATAACCTCCTTCTACACCCCGCACAACCCCCTTATTCTTGACACATTTCTTAATAATTAACTTACCAAATTAGACATTCTGGAATAAACATCGACTGACAGTGTTTCATAGATTCCACATTCAGGAGGTAAAAGAGTAAGCTTTCCTCAAGACAGGATGGCAAGCCATCCCTGAAACAATGATGAGTCTGAGATGGTGACAAAGAACTCACTACATGAGATTTTAGGACAGGCAACAAGGAGCCTGTTTTTGGTACAATCATTACAGAACTGAGACTGTTCATAAGTTTATGATAATGATTGTGCGGAGTAGCATTCAGTGAGAAAATAACTGTGCTTCTGCCATAACTACCATTGAATGGTGATGCAAGTGATCTGGATGAAGATTGTTACATCCCTTGGACATGTAGGTTTGATTTCGCTGGGCCTGTACCAAGAAGAAAGTACACTCCACCTCCCTTCCCATACATTATCTTTGAGGACAGAGAAGGTATGTGAGGGAAAGAGTGAGCTGCAGTATATTTGACAAACACAAAGATTTTGAAATCATCTCCTGGCTACCCTAAGACAAAAATCTGAACACCCAAAGTAACAGAAAACCCAATCCAAATGCTAGATATAGCCCCATTTAGAGTGGCTCTAGTGAGCTCAGTCATAGACACAGTCCAGCACAGCACCAGAACGCAGAATCTACAATATGAAACAAAAAGCACAATGCAGCCTTCAAACAGGTTCTGGCCTCTATCCAGGAAAAGCAGCTGTGGAGCATGAGGCTGTGGGCAGTGGCTGCCGAGACTATCAACACCTGTTTGAAATCGGTTTTTGACATTCAAGTTGGCTTTATAATCCCTGACTGCTGTTCCTATCAATTAAGGCAGTGAAAAGAACATTCTCTTTGAGGAACTGGGTGTCTGGCACTTTACCCTTCCAGGATGATGTGCTACAGTGCTCCTAATGTGCTTTGTAAACTGTTGACAGCACACATTGTTTTATACCATACTGACTATTACAGTGCAGTACTTGCATGTGAAGAGGACCTCCAAAAGTCCATAGAAGTCAATACAAGAATTCAATGCAAAGTGCTCATATTAAAAGCACTGTCATATAGCATTCAGGCTATGTATGATGCAGGATTCATCTCTTGCTACAACCTGGTCATTGCTGCTGCTGACTATAAATATTATTTATGACTAAAGCACAACAGAGGAGAAGAAGGTGACCCCCTCTAGCCAAGGTTGTCAGGATTTGCACTCCCCCAGGCCAAGTTTTTCACTTTAGCCTTTATCATCTCCTTTTCAACCCACCTCCAAGCTCATGCTACTCATGAGAAATACATGAAAAATTATGCTTGTGGTGGACACGTATTTAACAGACTGTTTAGTGCACTAAATGTTTGGGAGGAGTTGTGTTAGTTGGCTTGGGTAAACAGTAGCCCCATGGTACATGGAGAAAATAGTATTTCTAGCTGGCAAATAAGCCACATACCCTACCACTGTCAACTTTGATACATCAGATGGAGTGAAGGAGGTCAGGGTGGTTCAGGACTTGCCCTTACTTTGCCCACCAAAGTGAGAGTACACTGCCGACCTGGTGGTGAACTCTATGGATTTGTATCGACTGCTGCCACAACAGTTCATACAATGCCACTGATAAGTTTGGTGTGTGCCCATCACTAGGGACAGATACTTACATCAAACGTTTTAAAGTTTTATATTTTTCAAAAACAAACTCTCAAAGCGGAAGTTTGTTTTTATATGTGAAGGGTGAATGTCCTTTAGAAACAGAAAGCAGATACTAGTACAATGTGTTGATAGTAAGAGTGTGAGACACAAAAAGGATCCTTTATTGCTTGAATTGGAATACACAGCAATCCACTATAGTACCATTAGGCCTTTCAGAGCAGATTTGGAAGTGGTTTGTTTTGAAGTGATGCTGGTAGTGTTGATCACATTGAGGTGAATCTCATCACAAAGGACAAAGAAATAAAAAAAATTGGTGTAATGAATGTGAGGAAGTTGTTAGCTGCTTTGTTTTTAGAGTGCCCACATGGAAAAGGTTATTCAGAGGCAAACTAGGTGGCTTGGTTAAGATGTTCAGGCAGCAAAGCAAGATCTCTTGGAGTTAGCAAAAAACAAAAGATTAGAAAAAAGATGAATGGTAGTGGAACTTAGGAAGGGTAAAAGAGGTAAAAAAATAATTCAGGGTTTGTTGATTAGATGTACAGAGGAACCAGTCTCTCCCTTAATTCAGTAATTCCAGGTCAAGAACGTTTTCACTAGTTCTCAGAAATGTTTTCCTTTCAAGGAGGATGGGCCGGGTGATTTAGTTGTCAAAATATATAGAAACCACAAAGTTCCACCAAACTTTCAACATTCCTAATCTCAAACAGGGTAGAAGCTTTTGGTCAGTAAAAGTGTTGGAAGGTCCCCATTTACAACCTTTCCACAATCTCCTAGTTTAATAAAATAAAGTGCTATGGGGTTCAATGTTAAAAGAAGTATTCAGTCTTATGGTGAGTGGTGTTTTGTACTTTCCGGCACTGTTTTCATATAAAACTTTATGCATTCATAGCTCTGATTCTTCTGACTGGATATTTGTCATTTTGGTGTCTTATTTTTCATTAAACTTTGCACTATTTTTCTAAATTGGTTTAAAAGTTTTCATGTGTTGTGTTTTCATTTTATTACTGTTTGAGTACTACATAAATACTTTGTACATTGCCTCGAAGTTGATTCTGACTGTTTTTTGTGCCAAGCTACCAGAGGGTTAAGCATAGGTTCATTTAGTGAATTTTTGTGGTTCATCATGACAACCATTGTGTTTACAAATTGCGTGGGTTTCTCACCCATCTCTACTAACAACCCAATTTATTATAGCTGGATTATGTGTCAATTGATTCCCTGCAAATAGAAGAGAATAACTGTTTTACCCAGCTGCTACAAATCCTCATTCCTACTTGCATGCTCTAACCTAAAGAATATTGGAAGTTTTCCCTTTATAGGATAAAGGCAGTCTAGCTCATGTTTTATACTTTGACTCTTTGTGGACCAACCCATCTAGAGGATTTTGTAAAGTACAGCAAAGAAGAATGAAGGTGCCGACCATGGGGGGCAAATTACATTGCTGGAATATATGAGCAGAACTAGGGTTGTGTTCATATTGGGAGGAGCAGGCAAACATCTAACTCAAAGTAATTGGGTGAACACATTATGGGTGCATTATGCCAGGTTTAGTAGACTTTGATAGACAGAGTCTTAAGGAAATGCCCTACTCCCAGAACAAAACCGTGCATGTACATGGTGAGCATGAATAACAGAGATGGTGGGGTGAATGAATGAGAGAGAAGAGACAGTTGGAGGAATTTTCAAAGGTGAGTGCAAAGTGTACACTCAAGGTCTGAGAAACTAGCAACATTTCACTACAATTCATACACATTCATATTCTCTTAGAAAAGAAGGTATTTGTGATAATTCTTACCTGCATAAGAAAGGCGGGCCACAGGGAACCTAAGTCCTTTGACAGAGGAAGCAGGGACCATAAATAGTGGAACTCTGGGTCAATAGCAAGCCTGGAATTCTGGGAGGGGAAGGGAGAACAAACACAGCAACCAAAACCAAAATTTTAATCCACAGTCAAATCAGCGTTCATGCAAACAGCCAATAATCAGAACCAAATCAAAATCTGAGGGCAATTCAGTGTTCAGGCAAAAAAGTCAGATAACTGAAACGAGAAAAAACAATGGTGGGAAATGCAGGATTTCTATTGCAGATTCGATCATGTCCTTTCCTTGAAACAATGCATGGTCTGCATATAACCTCCTTCTACACCCCCACACAACCCTCTTATTCTTGACACATTCCTAAATAATTAACTTACAAATTAGACAGTCTGGAATAAACATCCACTGACAGTGCTTCATAGATCCCACATTCTGGAGGTGAAAGAGTAAGCTTTCCTCAAGACAGGACGGCAAGCCATCCCTGAAACAATGAGTTTGAGATGGTGACAAAGAACTCACTACATGAGATTTTAGGACAGGCAACAAGGAGCCCGTCTTTGGTACAATCATTACAGAACTGAGACTGTTCATAAGCTTCTGATAATGATTGTGCGGAGTAGCATTCAATGAGAAAATAACTGTGCTTCTGCCATAACTACCATTGAATGGTGATGCAAGTGATCTGGATGAAGATTGTTACATCCCTTGGACATGTAGGTTTGATTTCGCTGGGCCTGTACCAAGAAGAAAGTACACTCCACATTCCCTTCCCATACATTATCTTTGAAGACAGAGAAGGTATGTGAGGGAAAGAGTAAGCTGCAGTATATTTGACAATCACAAAGATTTTGAAATCATCTCCTGGACACCCTAAGACTCAACCATACATTTCTTTACCTCAGGAGTACCAACAAGCAAATTCAGGAACTAAAAACCTGTTGTTAGTAAATCAGTACAAACTACCTTCAGATAGGCAAAATGAGAAATCTGACCCTTTCCCAAGTTCTAAATAACCCATAAAAATCTGAACACCCAAAGTAACAGAAAACCCAATCCAAATGCTAGATATAGCCCCATTTAGAGTGGCTCTAGTGAGCTCAGTCATAGACACAGTCCAGCACAGCACCAGAACACAGAATCTACAATATGAAACAAAAAGCACAATGCAGGCTTCAATCATGTTCTGGCCTCTATCCAGGAAAAGCAGCTGTGGAGCATGAGGCTGTGGGCAGTGGCTACCGAGACTATCAACACCTGTTTGAAATTGGTTTTTGACTTTCAAGTTGGCTTTATAATCCCTGGCTGCTGTTCCTTTCAATTAAGGCAGTGAAAAGGAACATTCCCTTTGAGGAACTGGGTGTCTGGCACTTTACCCATCCAGGATGATATGCTACAGTGCTCCTAATGTGCTTTGTAAACTGTTGAGAGCACACATTGTTTTATACCATACTGACTATTACAGTGCAGTACTTGCATGTGAAGAGGACCTCCAAAAGTCAGTAGAAGTCAATACAACAATTCAATGCGAAGTGCTCATATTAAAAGCACTGTCATATAGCATTCAGGCTATGTATGATGCAGGATTCATCTCTTGCTACAACCTAGTCATTGCTGCTGCTGACTATAAATATTATTTATGACTAAAGCACCGCAGAGGAGAAGAAGGTGGCATGCCACCAGCCATATTCATCTTGGACAAGAGGAGGCCATCAAACAAATTTTGGTGACCCCCTCTGGCAAAGGTTGTCAGGATTTGCCACCCGACGACCCTCCTCCCCCCTTTCCCCCCCCCCCCGGCCATCTCCTTTTCAAACCACCACCAAGCTCATGCTACTCCTGAGAAATACATGAAAAATCATGCTTGTGGTGGACACGTATTTAACAGACTGTTTAGTGCACTAAATGTTTGGGAGGAGTTGTGTTAGTTGGCTTGGGTAAACAGTAGCCCCATGGTACATGGAGAAAGTAGTAATTCCAGCTGGCAAACAAGCCACATACCCTACCACTGTCAATTTTGATACATCAGATGGAGTGAAGGAGGTCAGGGTGGTTCAGGACTTGCCCTTACTTTGCCCACCAAAGTGAGAGTTCACTGCTGACCTGGTGGTGAACTCTATGGATTTGTATTGACTGCTGCCACAACAGTTCATACAATGCCACTGATATGTTTGGTGTGTGTCTATCACTGGGGACAGACACTTACATCAAACGTTTGAAAGTTTTAAATTTTTCAAGACCAAACTCTCAAAGCGGAAGTTTGTTTTTGAAAAATGTAAAGCCGACGGCTTCCACACCAAGGGACATTTCTTCCATGGTGTTGGTGGAATTATTACATTTTTACTGTCCAGACAGCAAAAAAAAGCCATCTGACCACCCCCTCTTAATTAGGCCGAAGGTCACAAGATTGACCTCAGACGACCTGTACTCCATATGGCTACTGGAGGAGTATTTTGGCAACAGAGCCACAGTTGGCCAATCAATGATATGCTGTTGGTCTGTCAGACCAAAATATGACAGTCAGACCGAGAATTAGAAGGCGCGATTACTCTATCGCCATTCCGACAGAGCCCTCATAATTTTTAACTTTTTACCACTCTCTGGAGTCATTAGTTGTACCTCCCTATATGCATGTACACATGCTTCCAAATATTTTTTATTATTATTTAAAAGAATCAAGGATAATATGTTTGTTTAAAATATATATTTACTGTCTCTCTCATAAACTTTATTCGATCTAAAAAGCATAGATCATCAAAGTATACAGAATAAAAATGCATTATCACTCTTCTTAATACACCAAGAGTTAATAAAAATTATCAATTCAAATACCACAATTCAAGTCACAAGCCTCCAAACAGTGAGGGTATTGAGTTATAAGTATACACTGTGCACATATATGAATTTTATAGTGTAACCTTTTGCAATGGTTTTAATTAACTATGCCAATAAACTTACTACCTATCACTGTGCACATATGGGCAATTCAATGTCTAGAATTTGTGCAATACATGCAATAAATGGGACATCTAAAGTGCTGCATATTTCCAATTACCAGACTGATTCTTGAATAAATAATTAAAAAGTAATTGTTTTAGATAAAAATAAACCCTTTAAAAATTATAAAACCATGTTAAAAATATTATATAAATCCTATGTCACAATGGGCCTAATTCGAAGATTTTTCATAGTATATCCAGCAAATAAAATAAATATGAGGCTAAGAGTCAGCAAGACATTTGAAATCTAGTGAGTGCCTCCTTCGCTTCCTATCCCAAAGGAAAGAAGCAACACAGAAGCATACAAAAGGGTCATGGAGCTTTTTCATAAAGAACAGGGCGACACGACATTGCTTAAGATTGTACCGCCTTAATGAGGAATGATATATTTAGCTCTCTCTTCCCTATTAAAACAGCAGAAGAAACGAAGGTGAAGGTCAGACTGGCAGATTAATCATTACACGGGCAAGTAGTCAAATCCCTGAGAACATACTTTTTCGAAGGGAATCCCAGCATCAGAGGAATTAGATTTACATGGAACCTTAGAAGGATGAACCTATGCTGCATGTTCCTTACCGTCTCTAAATACGAATCTTCACCCTCTGTCCAACGTGGAATCAAATAATAAAATTTTACAGTTGATTTTGCCTTCTAAATTTCCCTCCTGTCATAAGCTAGCTTCGCTAAGAATAATGCCTTTAGCCTCTTTTTTGAAACCTTGAACATGATCTAGGATTTACAAACAAGTCGGGTAGTCCCAGCTAGTAGAATGTAATTTTAACATACTCTAGCGAGGGGGTATTTTGAGCCTTATTCAATAAACGAAAATTTTGGATAATAGTCTGATTAAGGTGCACTGTATACACCC
This sequence comes from Lissotriton helveticus, assembly GCF_964261635.1. Taxonomy (NCBI): domain Eukaryota; kingdom Metazoa; phylum Chordata; class Amphibia; order Caudata; family Salamandridae; genus Lissotriton; species Lissotriton helveticus. The sequence goes on along the minus strand of NC_136071.1, from coordinate 875,570,132 downwards.
TTCTTCATACTGAGTGCCAAAATATAATCGGGGCTACTCTCGCTAAATCAGACACTTAGGGCACGTCCAGCTCTAGGTGAGGGACGTGGTTTGAGAATGAGAAAGGGAGGGAGGCGATCCTCTTTAAAAACCCATTCTCTATCTTCTGTAGGGGTCAGTTGTTACTATGCTCCACACCCCTACCCCGTATGTTGTTGCCAAGATTGTTTTGGAAATGCAAATCTTTTTTAGTGTTTCTAGGGGCTTTGAGCCCAGTTTCTTAATAAAACTGGAAACTGTTGCCAAAGTACACTCCATCGTTTGTGCCCTGCGACCCACCATGTGTGACCAAGTTTGTTTAGTGTCAAAAACAACTCCTAGTTATGAGAAGGTATCCACAACGGTGAGTTTGTGAGTCCCATAATAAAACAGTGGAATGTTTTTAGCAATAGGTGTACCTGAAACTAAGATAAAGGTTTTTGACTCATTTACTTTAAGATCCATCGATGACATAAAGCTCCGGTATCAATTAGGCATTGGAGTGCTACGCCTGTCCTTGCTATCAGGACGGCATCGTCCGCATAGGCCAGGATTGGCAATGCACCTGAGAGGAAAGCTGGCACACCAGGCATGCACTTTTTCAGGGCGGGTTCCACCCCATTCGTATAGAGTGAAAATAAGAATGGGGCGAGAATGCAGCCTTGCCTGACTGCTCTCATGATCTTAAAACGTCTGGGGGATTCCTCATTCCTTCCATTGTGGACTTACCCCATCGCCTGCGAGTATATTTGGCGTATAAGAATAATCAACCTGGGGTCTATGCCCATCTCAGCAATGGATAACCACAGTATTGGGTAGGCTACACAGTCAAAAGCTGCAGAGAGGTCCATAAAGGCCATGTATATATTCCCTCTCTTTGCTCTGGTGTATTTAGAGATGATGTGGCTTAGGTTTAGGCATTGGTCAATCGTCCCTCCCCCCTTCTGGAATCCATTTTGAGATGGTATCAAGATGTTGTTTTTTCTTGCCCAGTCTTCTTGCCTGTGTAATAAAACCCACCCCAATAGTTTAGCAGTGGATTCGAGAAGGGAATAGGGCAGTAGTTCTGAGGGGTGGATTTATACCTTTTTTTATAAATTGGGACTATAATACTTTTTCCCCATGATGGAGATGGGCCTCTCTTGGAGATTTCATTACATACATACATTGGTTAACAGAGGGGCCCATAAATCTTGATATTCTAAAAAGAAATCGATAGGGACTCCATCCGGCGCTGACTCTTTGAAACGACTACATTTGGCCAGGGCAGAACCTATTTCCTCCTGATTAAAGGTCATTGGTTTAAGTGAGACATCCAAGTGATTAGGCAATACAGTCCCAAATAAAGTCTCAGATCCAAAGATTGTTTCAAATGTGCCACCCCTGTATCTTCATCCACATGGTTGTCTAATAGTTTTCCTTGCTCCTTATTAAAAAAGGTGCGTTAACTATCTGGCAAAACTCCCTACTGCTATTTCTGGATGCGGCCTTAGCCAGGTTTTCCCAAGCCTCTTCTTTTAATCCTTCTTCCCTATTTTTACGGGCATTCTTATACACCAATCGTAGACCCTTGATCAGAGATTGATTTCTAAGGGAATACTTCTAGGGCCCCACGAAGATCCTTCAGGGCCCAGATGCAGGTGATGCAGCATCTGGGTCTAGGCAGGTTATGACTAAATTCAACTTGTTAGTTACGACTTGCTGAATGATTTTATTGTTGTCTACGTTATCCCACTTAAGCTGGTAGCCATTTGCCCTGGCGAAGATTGGTTTTGGAACCCTCTCCATCTGACGGGAGCAAATTCCAACTCCAAAAAGCACAAAAAAAATGCTGCATGGTGGCTAAAATGAGAACATATAGTGTCAGTGTGTAAAACGTATCCCTGGCAATTAGAAGATGCAACTATAAAATCTAAAGTAGAATTAGAGTCGCCCCGAATGAAGGTTTTCTCCAAACGTCCCACATCTGCAATTTCTTTATTATGCACTTCCAAACTCTTAGATGCTATTTAGGGGGTTCCCTAAATCAGGTGTGTAAAATGTACTAAAGTGTCTCCCACCATATCAACCGTGCCACAAACCACTCCCAGTGAGTTGATGCATGGTTGAGAGTTTAAATCACCTAGATATATGATGCTAAATTATTTACACAAAAGCGAAATTTGTAAAGTTTTCCAGTGGCTTTCCTAGTATATCAAAAATTGCTGCCGTAGAGCCACCAAAGTTGTTATTATGATAATCTATTAGTGTCAAACACTTGTGACCCCCGCCTGCAAAAGCTAAGAAATGGAAATATGGGGAGGTATTTTCAAGTTTCACAACCTTAATAGCTAGGGTATTTGAAATTAAAGTTACTAGACCCCTTTTGCTTTTCCTGCCGGGAAGGAACTCCATAAGTTTGGTAACTGGGGTAGCCATTATAAATATTGATTCCAAAGCCCATGTCTCCTAGAGACACATAATATCTCTATCCTGCCATAGAGCCGCCCACTCAGCATTGGCTATCTTTGTTGCGTGGCATGCCACATTCCATGTGGCTAAATATATCCCACTCTTTTGTTGGGGCGGTTGATTTACTGGGGCGAAGGACCTAGGTTGCTTCTCGGGGGCTTACTACTATGTAGATTATCAGGTTCTACCCCCTTGGTGGTTTGATCCAGTCCCAGGGGACCTGTGCGACTGAGATGGGGGCTATTTACTGTCTATAAAAAGTTTGCCTGTCTTACTTTTGATATAATCTAAAACTACAATCCAATAGATAGCACATTCATAATCATCATACAATTTCTCTTCTAGGTATCCCCCCTCATGAACTATATATGTTGATTATTTAGAGATGTGTCAATCATGTATGTACATTTATTCATGTCATTATTCATTACAATGTGATGATTATGTCTGCTTAATTATATATACGTTTTTCTTCATGGATCAAACTTTCTTTTCCAGTGATTGCTTTTAAATAATGAACAATATTTCATAGAAGCTGATAACATTACTTCTCATTTATTGTTTTTAAACAATAGTCAAAGTTTCACAGAATATAAGAAAGTGAGAGAGTGCCAGGACCTTTCAGCCATTTGTTAATTTCGAAAATGATCAACAACGAGCAGATACAATATATGAAGTAAGTATTCGGTGTAATAGGGTAGAGATGAAATTCACACCAGAGAACTGAGACAGCAGGTCTATTCAAAGCCATAAACACCTTCCTTCATTGAAGGCTAAAGGGAGGCACATCTAGCCTTCAGTCACTCTGCTTATCTGCCGGCCTGCTGATGTAGAATAACGTGCTGTTACTCTGTTGAACATTGAGTCTCTTGTTAAGAAGAGGCATGTAGATGTGAACCAATTCTAAAACTCAAAGTAGGCGGCTTCTGGGGCTAAATTTATCTTCGTTTACTGGAAGTTAGGTGGGGTTGGAAATATCTTTATTAATACACCTTATGATATAACTAAAAGGCTACAATATTTTTATTGTTCACCCTACTGATATGTATCAATACCAATATTTTGCTTGTTTTCATGATAATTACTATTTAAATTATATCCAGTGTTTTTTGTTTTAAATAATTACTAGCAGCCCGTCCCGACGTTGTCCGGGTATGAAATAGAATGTATGTAATGTGTGTATTTGGCAAGGACAATTTATTTTAAAATCTCGCGGTGGACAACATTTTTTGTTTTATTAGAATAGGGACGGAGAAGGCCCGGCTGCAGCACTGGTTGATGTTAGCAGGCGCGTGTATTTGGTGTAGTGATCCGCCGCCTGAGCCCGGCTACAGCCCTGGTTGATGTTAGCAGGCGCGTGTAATGTCGTTGAATGAGAGAGTTATCAGCCACGGGTAAATCCGTTTAATGAGAGAGTTGAGTGACAGCTAGTAGGAGAGGCTGCAGTAATTGTCCCCACAGACACGCTCATTTGTGTGTTCCCCCGCTTGAGGTCCAGATGCAGGCCTGTTTGATGTTAGCAGGCGCGTGTTCCCCCGCTTGAGGCCCAGCTGCAGCTCTGGTTGATGTTATCAGGCGCGTGTAATTAATGTACTGATCCGCCGCCTGAGCCCGGCTAGAGCCCTGGTTGATGGTAGCAGGCGCGTGTAATTTTGTTGAATGAGAGAGTTCAGTAACAGAGCGCAGGAGAGGCTGCAGTAACGTTACTTACCAGGCCTCCAGGTGAACGCGTTTGTCACGCCCTCAGCACACGGCCACAGCAGACGATCTTCTGATTAATGTACGACCCACATGGCATGAAGGGCGGAACGTAGCACAAGCCCCCAGCGTTTCTCACGCCCCCAGCGTGCCCCTTGATGCGGCGCAATTGCATTCACATGGCATGAAGGCCGGACACACGCCCCCAGCGTGCCCCTTGATGCTGCGCAGCAACGTAATTGGCGCTTGTACGTACGACTTACATGGCATGAAGGGCGGACACACGCCCCCAGCGTTTGTCACGCCCCCAGCACACGCCCACAGCCCACGATGTGATGGCCGTACCAAACGCACCCAGAGTCACGCCCCAAGCCCACGCCCACAGCACAACACAGACACGCCCACAAGGGACTACTTTGCTGGCACCTTTTTTTTACCTTTTAAATGTATAGAGGAGTTGGCCTAATGGCTAAGGCCCTCGACTTCGGACCTGGGGATCTGGGTTCGAGTCTTGGTAACGACGCCAAACAACCTGTGATTCTGGGCAAATCACTTAATCTCCTGGTGCCTAACAAAAATGAATGTGTGTCCTCATGTAACATAACTGGTGCTATGTAAAGCACTCTGATACCTGATTCAGTTCGGGTCAAGTTCGCGCTATATAAAACTCTGCAAAATATATATATATACATGGTGGCCGTCTGCATAGCCTATGTCCTTCTGCTGCAACTGCCCTTTCCAACGCTGTATTGGGTGGAAGATAAAACAAAAACATTAGAGGTGATAAGTGGTGCTGTGGGAAAAGCCAGGTTTCATTATTTTCCGGAAAGTTGATTCTGATTCCAGAAGCCTAAATTCATGTGGAAGATAATTCCACAGCTTGGTTGCCAGATACACAAAGGGTCTGCCACCCCTTCTGGCTCTCTTGATTCTGGTCATTTTTATAAAGCAATCAGAGCAGGATGTAAGGCTTCTGTTTGGTATATAAAGCCTCACCAAGCCACTGATTTTACTGGGCCCCTTACATAAAGGCTCATCAAGCCACTGATTTTACTGGGCCCCTGTTGTGTATGGCTCTGTGTGTCAGACAAGGTTCTTTTAATTTAACTCTGGCCTTGATCTGGAGCCAGTGTAGAGATTTTATATGTTTCCCAGCTAATTCCTGTATTGGGACATTACACAGCAGTCTTACTGCAGCATTTTAGACAACCTGAAGTCTTTTGCTTACATATTTTGGTGCCTCCCAGAAAAGAAGGAGTTTCCATAGTCCAGACTTGATGTAACCAGAGAATGGATTACTGTCTTTCTGAGGTGAACGGGGATATGGTCCAGGATTTTTCGGAGAATTCTGAGTAACCCAAAACAAGTGCCTTTAAGTTTCTTAGCTTGGGTTTCCGTAGTTAATTCCCTGTCAAACCTGAAGCCAAGATTTCTGATGGTCACTTGCGTGACAGGTGGACTACCTAGACAATTAGGCCATCTGATCAGAGGCCTGGGTACCGCATTGTTTAAGAGGATCATCAGCTCCGTCTTGCCACCATTCGGCATCAGACAACTGCTTGACATCCATTCCACAACTCTTTCCAGGCAGGGTGCTGCCTATCTGATTCACCATTTATTCTGGGGCCCAGAGAGACCACCAGCCGTGTGTCATCTGCATAGAGATGCCATATTCTTGGACTATCTGAGCAAGTGGTCCCAGGTAGATGTTAAACAACATAGGGCTAAGCGAAGAGCCCTGCGAAACCCTGCCAGTCAGTGGCCTGATATTAGAGAAAAGGTTGGCTTCCGTGAATTGAAAAGTCCTGCCCTTCATGAAAGATGAAAGCCTCTACAAAACTTTGTCTTGGATACCGATATCCAGCAATTTGTTTTGTAGAATAGAATGGACACATTACTGAATGCCGCACTGAGGTCAAGAAGTAGTATAGCGGCTGAACTGCCTTGGTCCTGGGACATTTTAAATTCTTCAGTCACTGCTAAGAGTGCTGATTCGGTGCTGTGTTGTGCATGAAACCCCTTCTGTGTGGGATGGAGGTGTTGGTTCGTTCCAGAAACTCTGTAAGTGCTCCATTTATATGATTCTCTATTAATTTACCAATAAATGTTAAATGTGAAATAGGGCTATAGTTCCTGAGTTCACCAGGGTCATGATTGTTTTTTTTTAACAAAGGTGTGATAATTGCATGTTTTCAGCCTCTTGGAACTTCACCTGTCTCTAATAAAAGATTGGTAAGTTTGACTAGTGCCGGGAGCAGGACCTCAGTCCTCTTACTAAGGACATGGGGTGGGGCAGGATCTAGTGGTGAGCCTGACTTGATCTTATCTATCATTAGTATTTACAGACCTTGTATTTTGATAGGTACTATATCACACAAACTGTCATGAAGCACTTCAAATGCTTCAAAACAACCTGATATAATTCTCATGTAATTTTATGTTTACAAGTCTTTCAATGCCTTTAACTCAACATTTATTCTAAAAAAAGTAGGTACTATCTTCAATCATAAAATTAAGTGTTCATCTCAGGCAAAATGAATACTCAATCAGGTGCCATCCACTATCAACGTCACAAAACCCAATACCCATTATTTCATGGTTACTGTATTTCTTTATATTTAATGTCTCAGCAAAGCATAACAATAAGAAGTATAGAGGAAGAAACATGGAGTAAACAGGGATGAAAAAATCTCAGAGTGAGACAAAGAGTCAGAAAGGGTAGGGGGTGCAGTAAGAGTCATGTCGTGGAGTCAAGACCAGACAGCTTTGGCATTCAGCAACAAAGGCATTCTGTGCTCCCCAGGAGCAGGCTTCTTAGCCATGTAAAATTTCAAATTAATCACTGATTACTAGAAAGTGATATGATGCAGATTAGGTCTCTTATTGGGATTTTGCATCCTAGGAAAACATTTTTTATTTGTGCACTGAAATAGGAAATTAAATGTGCTGTTGAATTTGGCTTTGGAGCTGCCAAACAGTATTTGTAGGGACAACTATAAATATAGAAACACATTTACCGTTTAGAATTAAGCAAATGCGTGCCATTCTCAAAAACGCCTCCAACACGTAATTTGAGGTATTATCAACTGTCCCATGAAAGATTTCTAGTTTTGGAATAATGACAAACGTTTATATTATCTCAAAGTGTTTAAAGTGTTATTTTTCAAATTGTAATTTTCACTGATTGTATTCAATTCTTCAACCGAGTAAATTCACACTCCTGCTGAGGGGATTTTTGCTAAATTTGTATAAACCCTAAACAAGTGAGAATTGTCTGTTTACCGTCAGGAGAACTAAATTATCAACTATGACAGTTATGTCATTTCTAGTCACTACGTGTCTGTAAACATCATCTGTGTTCCTGCATCCTTCAATTTTGCCCCATTGTTTATTTACACAAAACACTGACAATCATAAAAAGTTGTTTTTAATGTGACAAGAGGTGCAAACTAGAAAGGGTGATAATTAACATGCTTTGAAATTCCTTTTTGTCACTCTGTACCCTTCCGATGAGATGGGTGACAGTCGGAATGCATTGCGATTGTCAGAGCACCTTGATGACTGCAGCTCTGTCTACCCCATTAGCAGGGACAAGAATATCGGTGGAAGACTCGCCGGGAAGAAGCAAATCAGATTAAATAATTAGTGTCAATTAGCCCCAGCAAAATCATTCTGCAAACAATTGGTCTCAAGTGCCCTGCTTAATTATGTGAGACTTTCATTGCTTCTTATCAAGACTGCCTTGATTCATGTTTGACTCTTGGACTTCCCAGAGGTACAATTAATTACTGTCTTGTAAATAAACCCCAGGTAATTAATTGCAACAGAAAATAGTATCTTAGAAAAAGTATCTAGTACGGACATGCAACGCATGGGTAATCATTCTCACGCGAATCAAATACTTTGTGCGTTTTATGTATAATTAGGTGAACTGGCAAAATGGTATTTAAAACTAAACGCACAGAATATTAATGAGCAGTCCTGAGATTGCAGCCGTACATTAATTAATTCTCATTTTGAGCATCCCTCAGAATAATGATACCTACTTCGTGCAAACACACACAATGAAGGGTGAATTAGATATGGCAACCACAATGAAGAACATTTTTACTCTGTGAAACCTGTATGTTAGTGCTAATAGATAAAGGACCTGATTATGAGTTCGGCAGTCCTTTAGACTTCCAAACCTGTGGTAGCAGTCCGGCCACCTCAGCAATTTTGGACCACCCACAGTATTACGACTGCAGCAGTTGGTTCGCCACAGGACTGCTGCGACCGCCAGTGATCCAGGATCCTGCGGCGTTCGCGCAGCAGTAGGAGGCAGAAATATGCTGAGCATATTTCGAGTTGCATTTGCATCATCACCCCACTTTTCATGGTGGTGAGCCCGCCATAAAAAAGGTGTTGGTGAGACAAGTAAGGGGGGCCCACTGTGCCTCATGGCCCATGGGGTGTAAGTGGGGGGGCACATGTCATCCCCTCAGTTTCTGCACCCTCAGTTTCTGCACAGTGTGCACACCATGCAGGAAGGTGCAGGTGGAACTCTGAGAGCAGCGGTCTGCATGGTAGGTTCTTATGTGAGATTACCAGACCACCGCTGTCAGACCACCTCAGGACCACCCTCCAGACCAGAAATAAACTCATGATCTTGTGGGTGGTCGCACCACAGGTTTAGTGGTCATACAGCAGACAGTGTGTTGCACTGTCCGCTGTAGGACCGTCAAACTCTTAATCAGGCCCAAAGTTCTGTTGTTAGGGAGATTAATACACTTGAATTCTCATTGTTTACATTGCCTTGCTCATCAACAGTATGAAATTGCTTAAATATCACTCCTTATAATCAATCAATCAATCAATCAATCACAGCATTTATATAGCGCACTACTCACCCGGAGGGTCTCAAGGCGCTAGGGGAGGGGGGGGTCCGCTACTGCTCTTCGCCAGGTCTTGAGCTGCTTCCTGAAGGCGAGGTGGTCCTGGGTCAGGCGGAGGTGGGTCGGGAGGAAGTTCCAAGTCTTGGCGGCCAGGTAGGAGAAGGACCTTCCCCCTCTGGTGGCTCTTCGGACGCGGGGGACGGCGGCGAGGGCGTGGCCCGTCGATCGAAGCTGGCGTGTGGGAGCATAGAAGTTGAGGCGGCTGTTGAGGTATCCGGGGCCTTGGTTGTGTAGGGCTTTGTGTGCGTGGGTGAGGAGACGGAAGGTGATTCTCTTGTTGACCGGGAGCCAGTGCAGGTCTCTCAGGTGTCCGGAGATGTGGCTGCGACGGGGGATGTCCAGGATGAGTCGTGCTGAGGCGTTCTGGATCCGCTGGAGTCTCTTCTGGAGTTTGGCGGTGGTACCGGCGTAGAGGGAGTTGCCGTAGTCCAGACAACTAGTGACGAGGGCCTGGGTGACCGTCTTCCTGGTCTCGGTGGGGATCCACCGGAAGATCTTTCGTAGTATGCGCAGGATGTTGAAGCATGACGAGGAGACGGCGTTGATTTGTCTGGTCATGGAGAGGGAGGAGTCCAGGATGAAGCCCAGGTTGCGTGCGTGGTCTGTTGGTTTGGGTGCGCTGCCCAGGGCGGGGGGCCACCAGGAGTCGTCCCAGGCGGAGGGTGAAGATCCCAGGATGAGGACTTCCGTCTTGTCCGAGTTCAGTTTCAGGCAACTGTTCATCATCCACTTGGCTACATCTATCATCCCTTCGTGAAGGTTGGCTCTGGCGGCGGTGGGGTCGTTGGTGAGGGAGAGGATCAGCTGGGTGTCGTTGGCGTAGGAGATGATGTTGAGGTTGTGTTGGCGTGCGATGGCTGCGAAGGGGCTCATGTAGAGAATGTATATAAGAACCTGAAAGTAAAAAAAGAATTCTGCTCAATCGACATGCAACTAGCACATTTCAGTATATGATGCAGAAAGATTTTCACATTGAATTATATCATATTTAGTTCATACATGTCTATTTTAGATTTTGTTTTTCTTCAATAGCACACTCCTTGTAACAATTACAGAGAAAAGAGAATAGCCATCTTTTATTTACATTGAATATAGGATGATGATATAACATGTTTTGCCTTACAATAATTTAGTACTGAGTAGATATCGGTTACACAGGTATAGTAGCGTGTATGACCAAATGAACAATGTAAGGAATCAAGGGTCAGATGTACAAACAATAGTAATAGCGATTACCAAATAGTGATTGCTTGTGAATTGCTATTTGGTAATCGCTATTACTAATGTACAAAAGTTGTTTAGCAACAGTTTGTTTAGCCCCTATTACTTAAAAAGCGATTTGTAGTGGGTTGCAAATACACCTACCTCATGAATATTGATGAGGTAGGTCACAATTTGCGACCCACTAAGATTCATTGCCATCACAGTGATGGTAATCTGTCGCTGTAATCAGACTGCCATGTCTGTGATTGCTTTTAAATAAAGCAATATTTTTTGAAAACACAGCTCATTTTCCTTTAATGAAAACAGAATGCATTTAAAAAAACAATAAAAATGTTTAAGTTTCATTAAAAAATGAAACAATTAAGTTTAATTTTTGAAGATTAGGCAGAGGTGCCTTAGACCACTGCCTGCACATAAAAAATATTTTTCAAAACATTCTCAGCGGGGAATGTGTCCTTTGTGGACCCCTTCCCATTTGCGAATGGGTTACCACTAACTTTGAGTTGGTGGTAAAGTGCAAATGCTTTGTGATCACATTTTGGTTGCAAAACATTCCTACATACCAATGTGAATTGATATTTGGAAGGGATGTCCTAAGCTCACCCCTTCCAAATACCGATTAGCAAAACCAAATTGCAATTTGGAAACAGGTTACAGAATTACAATTAGAGCTTTGTACATTTGGAAATGCCTTTGCATTCACAAATGGCCCAATTCTGTGATCAGGCCATTTGTGACCACAAAAAGGCTTTGTACATCTAACCTCAAGTTACTTAAAGTAGAGGATCTGGAAGTGTTGAAATTTATCAGATTTGATTGATCAGTGAATTGATTAGAGAATTTTTAATTGAGCTTCGAAGGATGTAAAAAGAGCGGTGCTGTCGTTTTATGACTCAATTGGTATTCCATATCTTTGGAGTACAACCTGAGAATTAGCTCATAGGGTTGTGGTTTAGTCCCATTACTTAGCACCAAGGAGAGGACTGTTTGCACTGTGCAGACGTCTGCACTTCCCTATTATTGCAAGTAAGAGGTATTGAGTTTCAGTGATTTAAAAATGATGCTGGCTGATGTAAGTATATAGTGGAGTTGTAGGGGGACCACGTATGTTTGATAAGGATTGGCCTACAATGCTCATATTTTTGTTTGTCCTTAATCAATCTCATTGCAGAATGAAGGATAGCTCGTAGTGGGGCTGTCCAAATAGTTGTGAGACCTATGTGTAAATCTTTTCTGTATTTCAAATGTGATATAAATAATACTAGTACTACCTATTTTAGGTGTTTAGCTGGTATGAAAGTATTGATTGCATTAAAGAGTTTAATTAGCGAAATGCGCCATTTAACATGTTTTTTATTTGGATATCTATGAAGATTGATAAGGTAGGAGGCATGGTTTTTAAAGGTAGGACATGTAAAGGTTTAAGGTTTTACAGTTAAAAAGCCCTCAGAGCTATTTTCAATGTAGCAGGAGAAGCTGTTCAATACGAAAACTTTGGCATCCAATTTTAGAACAGGTACTGTTAATCAGGTGTGAAATTGCTCCCAGAGCCGAGACAAAGGCCTTAGGGAAGGGGAGGTGTTCTGTTTCTCTGGCAGAATCACCATCTGCCCAGCATTGTTGTATTTGGGAAGAAAGGTGTGCCCCCTGAGTCCCCGGCTTCATATCGTCCCATTTCTCTGCTAAATGCAGATAGTAAAATATTCTCAAAGATCTTGGCTACTCGGCTTGCGGAGGTTATAATGCCTTTAGTGTCAATCTGACAGCATGGTTTTATTCCCAAACGAGGAACGACGAATCATGTCAATAGAGTGATTACGCTACTGGATTACGCTAATTGTAGAGGGGAACCATTTGGCCTCATTTTATTAGACGCCGAGAAGGCTTTTGACCACGTCTCATGGGGATTCCTGTGGGTGGTGATGCGACGGCGAGGGTTCAAACAGCAATTTTTATCGGCGCTACAAACATTATATCGCAAGCCAGTTGCTAAGATTTGTATAATGGGTCTTGAGTCTGAGCCGCTCTTAATAACACGTGGGACAAGGCAGGGATGCCCCTGCTCCCCATTATTGTTTTCTTTATATATCGATCCATTTTAAAGAATGTTAGAATATAGCCCGAGAATAACCTCAAATAAGCTCCAGCAAGATCAGTTTCGTGTTCTGGCATACGCCGATGATGTCGCAGTAGTGACACCCAACCCAGCAATGGCTATATGTGAAATAGAGCAGTTGGCGACACAATATGAGATGGCATCTGGCTATAAATTGAATGTACAACAACAATAGGAGAGGTAGGGAAAATCAAGGACACTCTCTCAATCCCCAGTTAGATACAATCAAACAAAAACAGAGAGGTCTGGACAATCTCTGAAAACCACAAAGAAGGAGTCAAAATGAGGTTCACACACCCACTTTGGGTGGAAAAGAAAGCCCTCACACACCGACCTAGTCAGTGTCATGCTTCATCATCGGGCCCCACCAAAGAGGCCGAATGCCTCTTTGGTGTGCTGCGACGCCAGAAAGACTGCGGAGCTGGTTGTGTGAGAAGGGCGTGCTGTGAAGTAAAGTTAAAGTTAAAAGTGCCTGAAGAGGTATCAAAAAATAAATTTTAATAAGTGATCCCTAAGGCACAGAACAAAGAGTATTATGTGTCTGAATTTAGCTGCCAAGGTATTAGGATTGGTTAAATTCAGAAATACTTATATCAGTCAACATGTTTCTGCCATGTGGGTGGTTTCAATTTACCAAGGCATTCATCAGGACTAAACCCCGGCGGTATGGACTCTCTAATCGTCCACCCTAACCTGGGGACGTGACCAAAGTGGGTGTGTGAACCTCATTTTAACTCCTTCTTTGTGGTTTTCAGAGATTGTATGAATTGAATGCATCAAAGACTCAAATATTGTGCGCCAATATGCATGCTCTTGATGACCAAAGGGCAGTCTAGGAGGTGGTCTATCTGGGGGTCAGGATCCGGGCTTGTCTGAGGGCTGCGGTCGAGACTAATAGGGGCCGGCTGGTATTGGAGACTCGTAAGCAATTGGATCGTTGTGAGTGTCTACATCTGACTATGGTGGGAAGATGCAACGTTCTTAAAATGTTAATCTTGCCAAAGATACTATATTCTTTTAGAGCTGTTCCCCTAGATATCTCACATGCTAACCTTGCTTTACAGCAACCAATATGTGCTAGATTTATATGGTCTCAGGGTAAAGCACGGAGAGCAATGTGATACATGGTGTTAGCTAGGGCACAAGGGGGTTGGGCTGTTCCAGACTTTACGCTGTATTATTTTGCATGAATGATGCAGCATATGAACATACTTTTGACTGGCACTGAACCAACTACTAGGGCTGAATCCCCTGCTATTTATCAAATGCTCTTGGGCAGTGAGGCAAAAAATTGTCTGTTTATTAACGTGGATTGGAGTTATTACAAGCACACTCGATTTAAGGTTCTGATTGCTGCGTACAAAGTATGGACTGCTGTTAAAAAAAGATATGGCATGGATAAAGTATCCTGGCACACTCCATTAACGGCAACTACTATTTTTCCAGCAGCATTTTGGGACCGGGTGGTGAGCAAATGGAGGGACAAAGGGTTGTGTATAGTTGGTGATCTATTTTTAGATGATGCCATGAAGTATTTTGATCAACTAAGGGATCAATTCCATCTGCCTCGGGCTGACTTTTTCAAATATTTACAATGGCGGGATTATATTTTAAAAGCCCGATGGAAAATCCAAGTTAATCCTCTTGTCGTGGCAGTCAGTAAAAAAGTACGGATTGGCACACTCTACAATCTACAGCTGGACACATAGGAAAATGACCTGGAAGCTCAAAATCATAAATGGGATAATCGATTGGGGTGCCAGGGCATACAATTGGAGATTTCTATAGAGCTGGCAGGGCTACTATTTATGTCTGCAAATCTATATACCCAACATTACAAGACAATCTTTAATTTATATTACACACCAGCTAAAATATCGAAGTGGGGGGTGTGCCAATGGGGGTAGGTGCTTTCGGTGCGGGACTGAAGCTGCTGATATTGTACATATCTTTTACTCATGTAGGCATTTAAACACGCTTATTGGCCACTTAGAGAAATTTTGAACTGAAATACTGGGTACATCTATACGACTATCTGCCACTCAGGTTTTGTTGGGGGTCGAAAAGAGATCAGCAGTGGATATCTTACCTATTCAATCAGTATATTTGATTTGTCTTGCCACTGCCGCTGTAAGGTTATTTATAGCATCAATGTGGTTGCAAAAGGACCCTCCTTCGTTCGAAGTCTGGAGGGCAATATTCTCATCAATCTTTAATTTGGAATATAGCCTTTATGATCTGAAAGGCAGACGCAGAAGGAACTTGGGGTGTCAGAACTGGGGGGCCGTTATGACTTATATGGCGGCATAGAGTGCCAGCTCTTTTTGGATTGATTTATGCTCTCCCCTTGTGTTTTCGTAGAGCCATGTTTTTGTTTTTCCTTTTATGTCTTGACTTGTTTGTAGCAATATTATGTTATGATGATTTTAACATATGTGCCGCTTTGTGAATTCATGGATTTCAATAAAGATTTAAAAAAAAAAAATGACCATCTGGGCTGTTAACACCCCTGGGCTTGCCCTTTTCCTTTATCCTATCTTCTGCAGTCTGACACCAGGCAAAATGTGGGACAGGGGCTATCTCCAGAACTGGTTCGGAGTGACGACAGAGGATTGGTTCCCCATTTTCATGGCCACACCTGTAGGGTGGGCACAGGAGTTGTGTACCAGGGAACAACAGTTCTGCCTTGTTGGTTTTGGGCAGATTGGGCCACTGTGCTTACAGTAAAACACACAGGAAGTGCTGAAAAGGTGGGTAGGTTCAACCCTGGGAACTTTTACCCCATTGGTTAAAGAGTGGCCAGGAGTTTGACCCTACAAGCTAGCACTTGGCATAAAGGTCACTTCCAAAGTATCGTCCTCAAATCATTTCTGGACATGTGGAAGAGCATAAGAGCACTGGACCTGCTGTCTGTGAAACCAAGATGAGCCCTGGAAACTGGGCCTAATCTCCCTCTTGTACCCTCCTCAGCACCTTGAGACCCTCACAGGTGAGTAGACATGCTTTACAAATCCCTGATTGATTGTTTATTGATTAAAGTGAATTTCAAGGGTCATAAAGCTGACATCTTGTTTGGGCTACAGAGCCACACCAAACTTGCCTATTCCTGCATTTCAGCCGGCCATTCTAACTGGCCCAGCCCTGGACTCTGCTTCTGGCTACTGCTGTAGTGGGTCGTGACCCCCAATCACTAGCTCCAATGTCCTGGGCCCTTGGTTGGTGTCAAAATGTTCTCCTAATAAATCCTGAATCCATGTACTTAGAAACCTTTTGTCAACTTATTGCTCTGAGAAACAATGAGAAACCTGGACTATTTGAAAAACTGATCAGCATTGCTTCTTTGGCAAAGTTTCAGGTAGCTCCCGCTACATTCTTCTCCACAGTGGGCCTTTGCAGAGAAGGAATCTAGCCTCGTGGAGCCGTTTTCAACTATAGCATGTAGCCTTGCTTGCCTGAAGAATCTGAGCAAGAAAAAGTGACTAAGTCCAAAAATAGAAATCTTTCCTAGACAAAGGCACAAAATGTATCAAGCTAGAGAGTGATCTTGTGTTGGACCGCAATTCAAATTTCTCTTGCTCTGAGCTTTCCCGCCAAAAGTCAATGCTTTTCTTTGGCCACAGCTTACTGCTTTGACCCATTGAGTATAAGTGGGAAGGTAAAACCTTCCACTGGGGCGAACCTGGCTCTTGTATTTGACCCATGATCCATCGTGGCAAATCACCATTGATAATAACCTTGCCCTCAACCCACATATAAAACCATCAGCAAAAGGAGCTCTCTTTACTCTCAATCATCTCAAGAAAATTAAACCCTTCATCCCGGCTGAAGAGTTTAAAACCATTGTCCAATCACTGGTCTTGTCGAAAATTTTCTAAGGCGACGCTATCCTTGCCGGGATATGCTGTATGCTTTCTTGGCTATATGGACTTTTTGTGCAAATTTCATTATTATTATGTGTTCTTGTTTACTGAATCTCCTCACATACCTGTAAAGCGCTCTGATACCTCTGCGTCTAGCCAGCGCTGTAGAAAACCTTTAAAATAAATAAAATAAATAAATAAAAATCATGGTCGGCATTAAAATATACTCTTGTCCAGATCATGCTCAAAAAGATGACTGCAGATGTTGCTTAACCCTTTTTGTCGCTATTATAAACCATAGCTTCTTAAAATAATAATTCTCGAACTACTATGATCTTCATTGGTATCAAACACCTCCAGAGCCTGAAATGGATGTTGGAAGTGTTGTTGCATTTTGAAAGGTTTAAGTTAATAAGAAATTGCATTTTATTTCACTGCTATAATGTTTTACAGTAAACATTGTACCATGATCTTTTGAAGTTTAAAACAGTAATGTCCTTGGTTACAATAGGGACAGTGTTTCTACCACATATGAATTATATTCCGCAGCATGGATTTTCGGAGCAAAAGCATAGGAAAAGTGGACATTTCTAGACCATAATTATAGGACTATTCTGCCTATGGACTAATGCATTGACTGAAATAAAGAACTTGCAACCAGAATATACATACCTGCTGTTATGAATATATGTATATTTTACCTGCAAAATGTGAAAATAGATTGGAAGTGTGAGTAGAACTGGCATATTCAAAATAATTTCACAGCATATTTTTTAACCTATGTTTGAGACTGATGTACTAATTGTTTTCCATCATCGTAATGTTGAACAAAGTGGTAGGCAAACTGGGGTCACATCTCACTTCACTTCAATGGAAACTTACTGCAGTTGATCACATAGTTTCAGTCAGAAAGAAGTATTTAACAGAACCTTCAGCTGGCTATGAAGTAACATAGTTTTTTTTCCATAAGAAGGTATGGTTACAGCCCAAAATCACAATGAACCAAATGGATACTGATGTAAACCATGCTCTTTATTGTCTTTAGTTGCTGTGAGCTAGCCAGCTGCAGCAGAAATAAGAAGTTTACAGCATACTCTACTGCCTATTATGATCTGGAATCCCTGGTTGCTTGGGAAGGAAATATGGGTGTACTCCATCTAAGGTCTCTGAACCCGGTCGAGTGGCTAACTGCAGTGAAGCAGTATTCAGATTTGGCTTGTAAAATGTGTCTAGGGACCAGTGTAAAGATGATGGTTCAGTAAAAGAAGATTGTCTGCCACATGTCTCTGCTCAATCCTGAAGGATGTTTTCCTAAAAGTCTTATAACATGAAGCACAGCACCCAGCACCACTACATCTACAGATTGAAGCATCCTTTAGCCAATTATTATAGTCTTCTTTGGTCTGCAGAAGCCAACCAGAAGCAGGAGAATCCTTGAGCAGTAACCATTAGACTCGATAAATAACTACATTAGTGGCCCATTTACGAGATTAGTGGTGTGGTGGCAGAACTGCCCCGCCACTGCACAAACAAACCCACGTGAGAACTGCCATATTATGACTGTTTAAGTCACTGGCGGGTAGTTTCTTGGGTGTTCCCATGGCGATGGCACCACAATGGGAATGTCAAAAGATGTTCCAGCACGGCATGGACTATAAAGTCCATGCCGTGCTGGAACTGGGGGTGTATGCAAACAGGGGGGCACATGTTGTGCCCCCTGTGTGCATCCACATGGAGGGAAGCTGATGTGGGCCCTGTAGGGCCCCCTTTCTTTCCTCACCACCACTGTTTTCATGGAGGAAAGACCTCCATTAAATCAGTGGTGGTGAGGAAAGTCATAATATGCTTTGGGGGACCGTAGTGGTACTGCCAAGCATATTACTGCCTGAAGTCCATGGTGCCACCGCCAGGGAACGGCGGTTGCCTGGCAGAGTCGGTGGCCTCAGGATGGTAGGACCACCAAGGTTGTAATGTGGTCAATCAATAAATCAATCAGGGGTTTATAAAGCGCTCTACTCACCTATGAGGGTCTCAAGGCGCTGGGGGGGGGGTTCATCATGGTTGTGGTGATGAGTTCTATCGTGGCAGGGGTCCAGTTGGTGATGGTCGGCTGGTGGTCAGCGGAGGAGAAAGGGGTGGTGAATGGCATCTGGTTGCTGAAGTGGCCGTAGAGGGTCTTGATCATCTGATGGAAGTATGCACTGAGCTTGTTGCAGAGTTCCTGGGAAGGTGTGATGCCCGTGTCCTCTCTGGGGGGTTTGGTGAGTTGTTGTATGACGTTGAAGAGTTATATTGGCGTTCATTGCATTGGTGTCAATTTTGTTCTTGATGAAGGTCCACTTGGTGTCCCTTATGAGCTGGTGGTAGTCCTTCAGGGCGCTCCTATGGTTGTTTAGGTCTTCTGTGGTTTTACAGCATTTGTGGGTACGTCTGGTGACTTGGAGTTCGGTGGTGAACCAGGTGGCCTTCAGGGGGCATTGTTTGGCAGGGTGGTGGAAGGGGGCGATCTGGTCGGCACATCTGGAAATCTATCGATGGAGTTCTTTGGCTGCAGAGTTGGTGTCGGTCGTGGTGGTGGGGGGGTCTAGGAGGAGGGTGGAGTTGTGGTATTCCTCTGTGATTTTGCTCCAGTTCCATCGTGGCGGGTGGGGGACTGGTTTGGGTGCAGTGGTGGTGTTGAAGTTGAATGTGGTGGTTGAAAATCCACGACTGCCACTCCACCACGAGTCTTGTGGTCCGAGGACCGCCAGACCTGTAATTTGGGCCTAAATATCTTTGTGATATTTGTCTAAGGAAGTAACGTAGGACTGCCCTTTCTACCAACTGCCTGTTTGTGTGGCAATCGAAGTTATCCATTTTGGTTAATTAATGCAATTTTGCAGTGCAATAAACATTACATAAAACCAGCATAATACATTTCTTTTCCCAATTGATTAATTAAACAATGTGTTCAGTAATAAAAAGGCAAACTGCAAATTCAAACATGTTGCCTGATTCATTGAAGCGCTGGCTAATTATGAAGGACCTATTTCATAGTTTGCTTTGCTGCTCTTTCTGGTAAATTCCTACTGATGTTGCAACTTTTATATTTCGATTTCATCTGCAGTAACTGCTTGAACATCTTTGCAAACTTTACAGGCTGTTTGCCTTTGTAGACGGGGTGACAAGTAGCGTAATTTACTACAGGCACCATAGTGTTCTCCATTTTTTCTCTTGAGGCTACGCTTTTTGATTTTTAAAACCTGCAAAATCTCAGCAATAGCATACATCGTTTGTAGAGCCACCTGCCATCTGCTTTGTCCATATGCTTTACTGTGCTGTAGACACTTTTATTATTCACATTTGTAAGGGTGCCTACCGTCTAGTGAATGTTCCACAAAATAACAAGGGGCTTCTCTTATTTGTGTGGGGCATGTGATGGAACACCTTACCTTCAATAAACCAGCATTACCCCCAGGTCCCTCCTGTCCTCGTCCCCTTCATATTTACAAGTGAGATAATCTATCTCACCAACAGAAAAAAGAACAGAGGAATGCTGGTACCACCCCTCCCCCTCTTAGTACTTAACTTTCTTTGCTGCTGGGCAGTGGGGACGTAGCTGTTCTCTGCCCTCCTGTCTCCTCATTCTTTGGGGAGACTTGGTTTGGTGCCTTTATACTGCTGGCTGGGCAGTCAAGCCGGAAGTGGAGTCTGCTCCGCACCTCCCGGGTCGACGGGCACATTGGAGCACAGGGGTTCCAGAACTGCTTCTTCGACTGTCCTCAGGGACAGGTGCACTTACTCAACCGGCCGTTGTCTGATTTCCTTGATGTTGGGAGAGGAAGTCAGGCATTGCGGTGCTGTGCAGCTAGCAGCTGTGACCCTGGTGATTGCAGGCCTGCTTGTAAGTACCGTGCAGCGGTTGTCTGCATTTTTTAAGGTCAGCCTTGTGGTTTCTGAGTATTGATGTGAGTTCCTGGGCTCGGGGTTCGACTTTTTTTTCTGGATGCACTGTGCTTCTTCATTGGTGTCACCCGTGGAATTCCTCACTCCAGGCGTCTGCTTTGGCTTTTTCCCTGTTCCTTGCTTGTCATTGTGGGGGCTCTCCAGTGTTTGGCTGAAAACGGTTTCTGGTTATTTCTGGTGTCTTGCTGGCCAGGGTGTGCTGTTTTTGCTCCCTGGTAATTTCCTGATGCCAGGCCCTGTGATCATGGG
The DNA here is from genome assembly GCF_964261635.1 of Lissotriton helveticus. Lineage (NCBI taxonomy): Eukaryota > Metazoa > Chordata > Amphibia > Caudata > Salamandridae > Lissotriton > Lissotriton helveticus. The sequence continues at coordinate 875,549,637 of NC_136071.1, read as the reverse complement.
TAAATATTCACGAAAGAGCAGGCATATGAGGCATTCCTCCAACTCTTCTTCTGGGTCTTCTTCCTCGCCCTCTCCTGCGTGCTCCTAATGGCGTAAGGAGGGTGATGATGCCAGAATTAAATGTTTGATTAAAGATACCTCTCTGCAGATGGGTGGCGCTCCCCGGCCCAAGAGCTCTGGACGTGCTCCACTTTCTCATTCTTCTGACACGAAGGACGAGTGGATGGGGGTGAGGAACATAAGGGCAAATACATTGACAAGGTATGTTGCCGGATTTTTTGAAACATGTGAAGTCCAATATGGGTTTCCTTGCAATGATGCTCCCAGCACTTCTGGGGGTTCCTTGCTTCGCCAGTTTCAAAGCTCTGCTACGGTGGACGTTCCGGTCCACTCTTACATCCATGAGGTTCTTAAACGGGAATAGAAGGACCCTGATCCTATTATGCTTCTCCGGTTCATGGCCAAACTTTACCCTCTTCAGGATATGGCCAAGGACTTGTCTGACTCCATTACTATCAATTCTTTTGTGGCCAGTCTGGTGGGTCATACATTTTTGGCTGAGGATGCGGTGGTCAGGGATTCTGTGGATAAGAAGGCAGGCGCTTCCCTTCGGAAAGTTTATTCTGGTTCCCATCTGGCTCTCATGGCGGGCATTTATGGGACTTATGTTGCTTAGTGACTTTTCTTGGATATCAAGGTTCTTTATGAGTCAATGGATGCTTCTTCAGACTGTTCTGGACTTCTGGAACATATTAAGCAGCAGGTGGAGTTCCTGTCTTATGTTTCCTTCGACATTCCATGATGTTTGGGGAGGAGTTGGAGGGCAAACTGCATCTTTTTTTTTAAAGAAAACATTCCTCCTCTTTCAAGCAATCGTTCTCTGTGGCGATTTCTTCTAAGCCCAAGTCCTTCTTCCAATTCTCACTCTAGGAGGCTGTTTTCCTGTGGCAGAGGGAGTTTTTTTGGTAAAGGTCGGGACAAGAGGGCTAAGTCTCCTCCTGTGAAGCCTCGTTCCTGAATGTCTGGTGGCTGGCTCCGATTTCTTGGTTGAAGGTAGGCTTCAGCACTTTCTCCCAGCCTTGGTGCAGTTCTGTTCAGATTTGTGGGTCCTTGACATTGTGAGACTGGGTATCCTATTGACTATTCAGAGCCTCCTCCGGACTCTGGGGTCTGTCCAACTCCCTGGCCGTCTTGTCTGACGAAGAGATCGGAGCTGTGTCTGGGGTTCCAGGCTCTGTTGGACAAGGGGGCTGTTCAGGAGGTTCCTCCATTGAAGAAAGGGAGGGGGTTTAACTCTGTAATTTTCCTGGTGCCCAAGGTGACAGGGGGTCTTGTTCTGGATTTGAAGGCTCTGAACAGATTTGTGTTGCATCTGCCTTTCAAGATGAAGACTCTCCAACGGGTGATTCCTCTGGTTCTCCCGGGTCATTTCATGTGCACCCTGAATCTTCAGGACACTTATTATCATGTCTCGGTTCACCCTCATTCTCATCGGTTCCTGAGGTTTTGTCTTCAGAGGCGGCATTATCAGTTTCAGGTTCAACCCTTAAACCTGATGCCAGCCCCCAGGGTAATCAACAAGGTGGTGACACCATTGGTGGCTTCATTCTGTCTTCAGGGTGTCCTGATTTACCCTTACTTGGACGACTGGTTGTTCCATGCTCCTTCCAGGGATCTGTTGTTGCAGGATCAAGAGTTGGTGTGTTCGGCATTGGGGGCCTATGGGTTTCTGCTGAATCTCCCCAGGTGTCAGCTGGTGCCTCCCCAGGACTTGACATTCATAGGGGCTCATTTCCGCAGTGATATGAATTTTCCTACCTGTGTCTCGGGCGGTGACCTTGTGTTCCCTAGCTCGTTCGTTTCTGGAGAGGTGTTCCTTCCCAGTCCGCCTCTGGTGCGGCTTCTGGGACTTATGGTGGCAAAGGTGTTCACAGTGCCTTGGCCATTGTTTCATCTGTGACCCCTTTGGTCGTTCCTGTTGCCTTGGTGTGATCCGTTGTCTCGGCATCTGTCCCTCTTGGTTCCGGTGTTGCTATCGGTCCTCCCTGCTCTGTGCTGGTGGACGGTATCAGACAATCTAGCCATGGGTCTGCCTCTGCAGCCCTCCGCTCCAGTTGTCCCCACAACAGATGCCAGAGCTGTGGGGTGCAGGGTGATGTGGGGTCAGATTCCCTTCAGGGTCATTGGTCCCTTCTGGGGGGACGGAGGTCTTTGAATTGGCGCGAGTTGTTGGCCGTGTTCCGGGCTGTCATGGGGCTCCGGAATCAGTTGTTGAATCGCAATGTGCTGCTTTGTTCAGACAACACAGTGGCGGTGGACTACCTGAATCACCAGGGGGGTATCAGGCCCAAGTCCCTGAATGCAGTGGTGTCCCCATTGTTCTGCTGGGCGGAGGGACACCTGTTGTCTCTGACAGCTGTTCATCTCCGGGGGTGGACAATGGGGTGGCGGATGTCCTCAGTCGGTATTTCACCACCTCCCAGGAGTTGGCTTTGACTTCCGTAGCCTTTCGTCTGGTGTGCGAGAGGTTTGGTCTACCTTATCTTGACCTCTTTGCTTCCCGGATCAATGCTCAGCTTCCCCGCTTCTGCTCCCGGGTCAATAAGGTGGGGGGTTGGGGGTGGATGCTCTGACCATTCCTTGGCCATCTTGCCTGTTGTTTACCTTTCTGCCCCTTGCTCTGATCTCCCGGGTTTCTGTCTCATCTGGTGGTGAAGGTCGAGAGGTGGTAGTGCCCATCTGGACCGCCGATCTTGGTTTCCCACTCAGCGGTTGTTGGCTGTTCAGGGTCCTTGGTACATCCCGTTCCCTCCATTTCCCTTGCAGTCTTCTCCAATGTTGTCCCTCTGGAGGCTTCATCTCTCGGTCTGGAAGTTAAGAGGCAGGGGTGCAGGAATTGAGGTATCCCGGAGCATGTAGCTTTGGCCATTCAGCAGTCCAGGAAACCTTCTACTCTCAAGTCCTACAGTCCTCATTGGGGTAATTTCCAGCATTGGTGTCTGAGTTCTACATTGTCTCCTCTGGTTTGTTCCTTACCTGATGTCCTTCAATTTCTCTGGGAGGGGATTGAGAAAGGGTTATCTGTCTCCACTTTGCGAGCTCAGTGGGCTGCTATCAGGGCTTTCCTTTCCCCTTGGAGGAATTTGTCTGATGTGGACGACCTGGTTTCCCAATTGGTGCACACTTTTTCCTTGTCCCGTCCTGTGGTGCGGCCTTCTTTTCCTCTTTGGGACCTCCCTTTGGTGTTGAGAGTTTTGGTGGCAGCTTCCTTTGAACCATTGGGGAGCATTGATCTAAAGTTTGTTACTTGAAAAGTAGTTGTTTTGGTGACCATTACTTCTGCCAGGTGCCTTGGGGAGTTGGGAGCTCGGATGGCTCAGGAGCCTTTTCTGACGATCGGGTGGTCCTGCGTTTGGATTCTTCCTTTGTTCCCAAAGTTCCCTCTCAATTCAATCACTCCCACGAACTGATACTGTCTGCTTTGTATGCAGAGTAGGTGGAGGCTGATGATCTTCCTTGGGCTTTGTTGAATGTTTGCCGGGAGTTGCAGATCTATGTGGACCATACTTGTCCTTTTTGGAAGTCTGACTCCCTGTTTGTTTCTTTTGGCATTGCCTCTCGGGGTGCAGGGCTTCTTCTTCTTCCATTGGCCGGTGGCTGAAGCAGGTTGTTGTGTTGGCTAACTCCCTTTCGAGCTCCCCTCCTCCGGTTGGGGTTCAGGGGAGTTCTGCTCTTAGGATGGCAGCCTCTTGGGCTGAGGTCCATGGGGTGTTCCTGTCAGAGATCTGTAGGGCAGCCACCTGGGCTTCTGCTAATACCTTTGTTAGGCATTATCACATTCAGAATGTTCTGGGGATAGTGCTAATTTGGGTCTTGGGGTTCTTTGGGCTGTGTGCTCCTGATTTCCCTTTTTTCTGTTCCATGTTTCAATAAATCACTAGGTTTGCTGTTTGTTTTGTGTCCTGGTAATTTGTTGCGGGATGACGGCCGCTTGCTGCTTGGGTATTCTCACTTGTTAATGTGAAGGGGATGAGGACAGGAGGGACCTGGGGGGGGGGACATCCTTTACAACGCAACTTTTACAACGCACTACCACTACGACGCAACTTTTACAACACAAGTTATTACAACGCATTGCGCTGGGGGCGCTCTAGGATAGGGAATAGTTTAATTACTATCCAACACCTTCCCTACTATCCACGGGGACTGGAGTTGGAATAGTAAATTAAACCATTCACTATCCAGCACCCCCAACGCAAGTCTTTGTAATGACTTGCGTTGTAAAACCTGCGTTGTAATGGCATGCGTTCTAAAAGCATGCTTTGAAACGTCATACATCCCCTGGGGGTAATGTCCTATTACTTACCCTTAATCTTCATTACTCCGGGTCCCATTGTCCTCGTCCCCCTTCATAGCATCCCTTCCTCCCGGAATTGCCAGCCCTCATCTGGGGCTTGGTGGTTCAGGAAGAATGCTGGGAAGGGTCCAGTTATGTACTCCCAGTGGAAGGGGGAGGGGTGGTAGAAGCATTCCTTAATTCTTTTTTCTGTTGGTGAGATAGATTATCTCATTTGTTAACCCCTTCCCCCGCAGTGCGAGAGGGGAGGGGCCGCGCACGGCGCCACAGTACTCATGACGAGTCCAGCTCGTCATGCTGCACAGTGGAGCTGTGCTCATTACGAGCTGGACTCGTCATGACTCCTCCCACTCCCATAGAACGCCTGCACAGGCGGGGAAATAGACGCGCCTGGGCCGGCCGCGGCAGTTATGACGAGGGCAGCTCGTCATGAGCACAGCTCCACTGTCATAAGCATGCAAGGGGTTAATATGAAGGGGATGAGGACAACGCGACCCGGAGTAATGAAGATTACCAGTAAGTAATAGGACATTTGCTTGATGCCTACACATTCCGTTATTGCAGCACATTTTCTATGTATAGGCTCATTAACTCTTCATCCTCATATTTCTTCATTCGGTTCTTTAAATCCCCCTAAAAAACAACAACCATTACCTACAATAAAATAAAGATACTTGTAAAAAAAACAATTGTAAAGATAACTCATTACATTGCATTAAAGATAGTGATGAGCGAAATTGGCCATGTAGCTTTTCACCAGGAGGTAACTGTATGTGTGAACAGGCACAAAAGCTTGCTAATATTTAGACCCCAAATTGATTCTTGCAGAGCATCTCCCCATTGTCTCTCTTATGAAAAGTGTCATGAAAGATAATAGGGAACAATATTCCATCAGAACAGTACTTGGTATATTTTCCTTTAAAAACAATTTGCAGAACAAATTTGTGATGGAAAGCGAGATATTTGGAATTGTGCCACTTAAAAGTGAATGTCAGGGAAAAACTATTCGCATTCAGGATATTGTAATTTCTGAACCACAGTTATGAAGGTATGTGGTTTAAACATCTGTCCCTTCATAGTAATGTCCGTAAAATGAAATCGTATTAGCCATACTAAGTATTTCTTTCCATCATGTTTTCTGAGTGAACAAAACATTTGTGTAACTTCTAATTATATAACAGGTTTTCCAGCTAATTCAATTTAAAGCTAAAAAAACAAACACGATAATGCCCTGGAAAAAAAATCAGAACAGGCAAAATTATGAATTTACTGTTTTTCAGATAGGCTTAAATGTCATGTCATGCGCCTTCGATGCATATAACAATACCATGTTTTATTTAAGACCTACTTCTGATTTAATATCGCATAAAATATTTAATGAACAAATAATTATAATGGATGCATAAATATGTATTTTTTTTCAAGAGAACACCGGAGCGGGTTTATAAATCAATTTTAATTGTGTTTATCACTTCCTAATTTAAAAGGAAGAAGCGTTTAATCATTATGTTATAAACGTACTACTGCAAGAGGAGTTAAATGATGATTCCACGCGTTACCTCATTAGATGAAGAGAAATTGCTCTTATAAACAACGACCAGATTGGGGCTGCGCAGTGTATGACGGATGTGTGATACGATCTTGAAGTCTGGAATTATAAAAAGCAAATTGCTAAATTGAAGTAGAGGCTGATTGGAAAAGAAGTAAAAACAAATTGCTTAATCTGAGACGAAATAGAGAGTTAGACACTATCATGGTACAAAAAAATTGTTAAAAACCTGATATCCTAAATATCTACTTTCTTAACTGCCAATCAAACTGACAAATATACCTGTCAGAAATATCGATAATAAAAATATAGAGTATCAAAATATCACTAACAAACATTATGAAATGTAAAGCTATAAACTATTGATAACAAATACATCAACTAATATAAGATTTTTGCAAATTTGAACAAAAGTACTTCAAATCAATAAATAATATATTAAAGTACAAAATAAAAACGACAATTATTAAAATGATATAGGAAATACAAAAACACTTGAATTAGCATCCCTCTTACATGGTTATATAAAAAACTTCAAATTAGAACTACAAAAGAAGGGAATAATTAGTGCATCAATGTTCAAATATAGAATTAGAGGACTTTCAATAGTAAAAACAAATGTTTGTTTCACCTGAGAGCACTCTGCAGCAATACTCTGTATTTATCTCTGGAAAGTCCTATGAAAAAGAATGTCATAATGAAGCCACACCTAAATTAGTAAAATACTAAATGCCAGGGTCCTCTTCAGAAGGCCATTGCAGCGTGGACCACCCATTACCCCTGTCAGCGCTGCAACGACACTACCAACACAACCACTAACCATCGCACTGTCACACGTGTGACAATTCAGACTATTCCAGGCCCCAAAGCTATAAGAATTGTTTGTGTGGAATGTATTAGTAATTTTTAATGTACATTGGATTAATAATCAACTGTTGGTGTGCTCATCTCTAAATTAGACAATCAGCGCCACCATGTGACAGACTGTCATAAGTGCCATGTTGACAGTTAAGTGCCAGTGCTGAACACTGGAAACCACCGACTCAAATTAAGCACTGCCACACACCAGGATAACCCAATTCCTTCACTGGAGAAAAACTGGTTATACAGCTACTATTTATCCTGAGTCAACTACTGAAGATAGCATAACCAACAATTGCTGACAAGAGTTGTTCGGGTTCAACTCCCAGAGAATATCTAATAAGGTTTTAACTTCGGAGAGTGCAATATTGTCTTTAACACCAATTTCGGACAAGAGTTACTTGGTCCTAATTCCTGAGGATATCCCAAAAAGAGGTAAATTCAAACAGTGCAAGATTATCCCATCATAGGTTGTGGCTGGCCCTCCAGTAGAAGAAGGCATGTGAAAAGCTGTAAAACGCTGAGCATCAAAGCAGAGATCCTACTGATGACTGGGAGTCTCAATAACTGACAATTAGAAATTAGTGGGGTTTCTGTTTATAGACAGGCCCTGGCAACATTTAACCACAGAATAAGGGGTATACAAGTATTTGAGGTCAGAGTGCTTCCTTTTGCAAATGTTTGTGTTGCCAGATGGAAGCAGCTTGACAATCGACACTGCTGCACATGAGGAACGCAGTTGGTGACCAAGCACAGAGTGCCCCAGGCATGTAGGTTTTTTTTGTAAATGCAATGAGGTCCTAATGGTGGGGGTCTTGACAATCTGGTCTGAATTTGCAAATTGTAAAACGTCAACTTTAAAAAAGAAAATGTTAATTTCTGCTCAAACAAAGAGTAAATCAAGAAAGAGAAAGACTTTAAGTATAAAATAAAAACAATTAATAAATATGTAGTCCTAAAGGTACAACCCTGTATAATTATAGATTTAATGTAACATTTATTTATATTTTCCATATCACTCGCTGTTTCCAAACTGCCAAATACAGCTATGTACATAAATTCACAGGAAGGGAAATCGCTGTCAAGCTAAATGGATTGTACATACACTACCAATTAAAAAACTTCGAAAGTGCGCTCAATACTACTCTACCAGCAGTTATCGTAGTGGAACTGCAATGAATGGTACTGTTGAGAATGCAGAACAACATAGTCTTCCTCCTAACACAGTTGAAGTTGCATGTTTGTAACCTCCTTATGATGCCAGTCGGTCCGACTGTCCGACTGCCATGGCCGCAATCCATTTCTGACCGCCGAGGCAGGGAATGTTTCCGCCACCCTATTATGATGCAACTGCTCTTACCATGGTGGTTTTATCTACGGTGGTGCACATATCCCCATAATGTTGCTGCAAGTGCATAGAAAACTCACAGAAAACTTGTGATATGTACACACATGCATGACATAAGTGGGTATTTGCCTTGTGCTGTATGTACTCAATTGCTGCAGTGTGGTGATCTGTGCACAGTCCAGTCAATGGGGAAACATAGAACCTGCAGACTTACCTGCATTCCGGCACCCACAAGATCAAAGTCTTCGGGCTTCTGCTCCCGTGCTGTAGGGGGACCCGGAGAAAGGGATCCATGCCGGAGACTGGCGGGAGGAGCTCATTTGGGTTGGTATACACCCCAAATCCTTTGTTTCTGACGAGTCTAGACAGCCGGTCGGACCGTCACTGTCAGCACATCAGAAATGCACATCGTAATCCAGACGGTGGTTGGAACTGCCTGTACAGCTCTATGGTTGCTGCTTTTCTCCGACCGCAATCTCAGCAGTTGGAGAAAGGCTGTCGGATTTGACTGTCTTCCATTGGTCGGTCAGACTGCATTCAGCATGCATCGTAATTCAATTGTTGTTCTGACCACTTCCTCTAAGACCATGGAGGTCCAACCTATGCCGACGAGGCCGCAGATGTTGGTCCGACCAGCATTGTAAGGAGGCCCATAGTACCAGACTTAAAGAAGCTAGTGCTAGCTCTTTAGCACCAACTGGTACCATTTTAACATACATTATTCCAAACAGTTCCTGAGAAATTAATTAGACAGTTACTCTCAATAGCATATTTAAAAAGATTAATTACTTGACCCAGAAAGATTTTAAGTCAAGCCACAAGAGCCCCAAGAACGTTTGTGGAGATAGATATTCCTGACTGCCAAACAATACATCACACAAAGGAAATAACATACTAACCATGGCACAATGTGTGACCTGGTTAATGGGGAGTACTTTTACATCGTGTCCACTACACTTTACCCAGATATACACTACTCAGAGGGAAACAGCTAAAAAGTACTGCTGCACACATTCATGCAAATATACAAATGCAAATAAACAAAGAATCATTTCAGGAATTACAAATAACTACAAAAGAGAAAAAACTACTACCCGAGAAAAATAGATATGGATTTTGAAAAGACAATGATTCAAACAATTAATAAAATGTATCCTCACAGAGCAATACAAGGTGGCTATTATTATTTTAATCAAGGCTTTTGGATAATCCTCCAAACATACATTTTAAGTATATACTACTTTACTAATACTCTATTTTCCTTTGAAATGACTTGAGCACATGTTCACCCAATAGAGCATGCATAACCTTATGGCTTACAACTAGAATCACTATTCTGTCAACCAAATGAAGAGGAACTAATACAGTTTTTAGAGTATTTTGAAGTTAGTCGGGTTGGATGCATGCACAATTGAAGGCATGCACGTTAACATAAGATCCACCTACCTTGGTGGAATGTGTATAACGGTTGTATGATGGAACAATGCATTCAACTACCACGCATGCCTTTCCAATGCCGACAGTACAATGCATGCATCAGTGCCACGCATGCATTTACAATTACATTTTTTCCACGTATGTGCCTTTACCAAGCATGCCTTTATCATGAACCTTTCATTGTAAAGGCATGGTTGGTAAAGACATATGTGTGGTAAATGGTAAGTATAAACTCCATATCCGCTTCATACATACCGCCTAATACTAGTATACAGAATGAACACAATATTTGTATCACCACACTTCTTGTAACATTAATACAAGCACACACAATCACTCACAGTTGAACACACACAGCCACACCTGAACTCACAAGGTAGCCAGGAGCACAGAGGAACACAACAGCACTTCACCCAGATATGGCACCCTCTAAGTCATAGGTCTTTAAACTGTGGGGCGCGCCCCCTGGGGGGCGCAGCATCCCTCCAGGGGGGCGCACACTTCACCTTCTATTGTTGCTTTCGGGCGCCAGTTGAATATCTCAGCCCGGGCTGCTGGAGCCCCAGCTGCTGGGGGCTGGGCTGAGAGTGTCTGGAGGTGCAATGATTTCGGAGGTGGTAGGGAGGGGGCGAGGAGGGTGGGTAGGTGTCAGGTGGGGCTAATTCTTCCATCAATAGGAAGAGTGGAGATTCAGGGGCTCTAAGAAGGGGTGAAAAACAAAGCCTCACTAATGTGTAAATGGTCTTTTAAAGACCTGTGAAGTGCTTGTCAGTATACAAAGTGGAAAAAAATTGCTCAGATTCTTTGGCTATCTGTTCATCAGAATACACTCGGGGCCCCAGCAAACCCACAATCTCGGAAATCCTTGCTGATTGTCTGGGCTTGGAGCCACAGTGCGAGGAGCCGGCCTGATTTATTTCCCCAGCATAACATTTCTGTCCAGTGTGTAGGAAGGAGTGCATATTCTGCTGCATCCAAATCATACGCTCTGTTATTTATGAGATGCCGTACGTTGGAGTCTTGCTTTGTGAGAGTCAGTGCATAAATGAACTCCTTCCAGTTCCCTAATTTCCCGTTTCAATCACTCGCATTTGTCCCACCTGTCTTTATTAAGCCCAGATGACATGTCAATGAAATTCCCCCTCACGCCCTCCTTTAAGGTATCCCGCACCAATGCAATTGGTGTATCATTTGTGTCATTGGTTTCAAAGAAGTCTCGGATTACCCCTGCAATATCAGAAATATTAGCTTCATATATGAGTCGCTTGGGTTTGAGACGCAGGTGCTTGTTGAGGCACCCCCTCCCCTAGGGAGCCGCAATGTGAGAGGGATAGGTGAGTGGTGAGTGGTCCGATAGAGCAGCTACCCCAATGTCAGCTGACACAGTTGCCAAGGTGAGACGAGGAGAGTTCAGAAAGAGGTCTATCCGAGCATATGTCTGGTGTGCAGCTAAAATTAATATGTATACCCTTGTGTTTGAATTGTGTTGTTGCCACACATCCTCATATCCCATGTCTGCCAGCCACCCCTGCATTGCCTCTGAAAGACCTTCCAATTGTGCTACTGTCCGTGTGGACCTGTCTAAGTGTACATCATTTACCACATTAAAGTCATCCCCTACCAGTACGTCTTTGTCTGGTGAGAACACCACTCTCCCAATTAAGTTTTAAGGAAAGCTTTCCTGGTTTTTATTTGGTGCATAGGTGCATAGGCGGAGGAGACTGTAAAGGAGTTACCCCTCACCTCCAAATGAAGGGAGAGCAACCTACCAGGCAGCTCAACATGCATTTTAAGTACCTTCCCTGGAAAGTCTGATATCTTGTTTAGGGGCAAGGATGTGGCACAACGCCCAGAGCTGATGACTGTAGAGCTGGGAAATCAGGTTCAATTCTTGATGTCTGCTCAACATCCTGTGATTCTGGGCAAATCACTAAATCTCCCTGTGCTTACAAAAAATGAATTTGTGCTTGTGTAATGTAAAAGATGCTCCTGTAAAGTGCTCCAATACCTTTGGGTCATGTTCGCGCTATATAAAACTGGAAAAAATATATTACAACATTTTGTGAGCACTCCCGTTTCCAGGCACTGCTCAAGACTGGAAGTGGCGAAAAAGAACAGGAGTAGGACCCATAGACCACGTCGGAACTGGGTAGTGTATGCATCAAGAGTAACAATGTTCCAACAGGTTTCACTTGGGAAGACAGTTAAACATGCATGCAAACTGCATTACATAAGCAAGAAACAAGGAGACTCAATGCAGGTGTTTGAAGGCTGTTAATCGCCAAAATTACATCAAACAAGATTGCACAAGGACATACAGTTAAGGCAACACTGTACAGAAGAAATCTTATGACAACCCGAGGGCACTTGGTGTAAAGTGATATATACAAGTGAAAAGTGACGACGCAAGTGAGCAGGGTGAACAGCCTGAACGGCGCAAGGTGTACAATGATGACAATATATACAGGTAACAAATATCTACATTAGCAATCATTATTTGTCATTTTCATTCGGAACAGAGGAATTGCGCCCAACAATTGCGCTGTGGTGTTGGCGACGTTTCGACCCTCGTTACTTGGGGTCGTCTTCAGGACCGGGCTGTCAATACATAGGTGTGCTGTGGGAGCAATCAATCATGGGTCCGGGACGCGGCAGGCAGAAACCTCAGCACGGGGCTCCGACTACAGAGGACCCGTGATTCAGCCCCCAGCGAGCTGCCACGATTGAATCAGGCGCCGCCCTGACCGGACAGGACTACTTGAATCTATCCTACTTGTGAAACCCCATACTGTGTCCAGGTGTCATACTCACAGTCACCCCCGGACCGACCTTTGCAGACCTCAACCGCTGAGTCCATGATTGATTGCTCCCACAGCACACCTATGAATTGACAGCCCGGTCCTGAAGACGACCCCAAGTAACGAGGGTCGAAACGTCGAAACGTCATCGACACCACAGCGCAATTGTTGGGCGCAATTCCTTTGTTCCGAATGAAAATGACAAATAATGATTGCTTATGTAGATATTTGTTACCTGTATATATTGTCATCATTGTTCACCTTGCGCCGTTCATGCTGTTCACCCTGCTCACTTGCGTCGTCACTTTTCACTTGTATATATCACTTTACACCAAGTGCCCTCGGGTTGTCATAAGATTTCTTCTGTACAGTGCTGCTTTAACTGTATGCCCTTGTGCAATCTTGTTTGATGTAATTTTGGCGATTAACAGCCTTCAAACACTTGCATTGAGTCTCCTTGTTTCTTGCTTATGTAATGCAGTTTGCATGCATGTTTAACTGTCTTCCCAAGTGCAAGACTGGAAGTGGAGCACAACCTAAGGATGGCAGAAGCAAGAATCCGTCCACACATTGTCTCTGTGGAGAAAAACATGCACTCCCACACCTGTGTTTTGGGACTGTTTTTGCTAATCTATCCTAAATTATGTGTTTTATGTGAAAAATAAAGCACCAATGAATTTTTTTGTGCTAATTGTTTTCTTTTCATTTGAAATTTAGAGTAAGCATATGCTCTACAAAAACTTCAGTTTACTAAACACTCTTACTTTATTTAATATTATTTTCCCTATACAACCTGGGCTCTGCAGGAGGGGACGGCCATCAATGATACAGAGTACCAGCTTCCAGAACTTTTTTATCAGGTGGTGGTGGGGGGGCTCGACGTGTAAAACGGTTTAGATGGGGGGCTCGGCCGACAAAAGTTTGAAGACCTCTGCTCTAAGTCTCACAGCAAGACACTTTCCCTGCACTTACCCTCCTCTTAGCAGTCCCAAGATGGTCTGTAGGAAAGCTCAGCAGGCAGCCTAAGCACTTGCATGCAGGTGCCTCCCTGCTATTACAGTCCCCACCACGGCGATCGAGAGGGGCAGGACAGAGTGGGGTACAGGAAACGACATTGTCTCTCGTAATTAAAGGAGAGCGGCTTTCCTCGATGGATGGTACCACAGAAGCTGGTTATACTCTGTGTATGTATCTGTGTTGTGCCCGGCGTCGACTGTTTCTGGTAATTGCATTGTACTTACCTTTACAACTTTTACTACACATATGCCTTTAACATTCATGACTTTCAAATGTAATTCATTGTAAAGGCATGAATGGTAAAGCCATATTTGTGGTAAAGCATTCGTGGTAATGGACATACTGGGGAAAAGCATGTTCGTGGTAGAGGATTTAGGGTAATGGTCCCTATACAACAGTACACTATCCCAGAAAGCTAAAAATAATAACACAGTGAAAGGGTTGCCTAACTCCTGTGTTAGACCCCATCCAAAAGGAGCTACAGGGCAAGCATGGGCTCCTTGGACTCAGCAGTGGGGACTGGAGTGGTTTGCCTTTGATATCCTGAAGTAACTTTACAATGGCTATCGGCCAACTACAACATCTTTAGCACTTTACTGTCAGTGGTAGCGACGACGATTATTCACAGGTTTCTCAGGGAGGTTAGTGTAGGAGTGCAACAAACTCAGCAGTCCACAAACACCCAACAGCATAATAACTGATCATCCAACCCATTGCTTGTCTTTAAGACAGTCCATTAATGCTCATTAGGACACAATACAACACTACAAGATGCAGGCACTATGAATCTCTGGCACACAGTCACTAGCCTTTAGGGCACGAGTACCCCTGGAATGTCACCCTCCACCCCTTCTCGGTGATTAAAGCAAGTTTGTGGCATGTCTCAGGCACAGGTAGCAGTGCACCCCTATCAGGCAGAGTTGTCTGCTCAATCTCTCCGTCCCTCCACTCAGGGAAGAGGGTTCAGCTGTGGGAGTACCAGCCTTCCTCTCCTATCCTAACAGCAGATGCAGAGGCCGTGCAACGAAGCCAGGGTGGTTGAGGTCAGGATCACATGCTGTCTTCGGAATGCTGGCCCTCTTCCGGGCACACAGTGAGTCAGCTGGAAGTAGTAGGTTACAGGTCACCTCAAGGTCCTCTCCTTCAACACTGGTGTGCCTCCAAACCCACATGCAATGGTTTGAGAATTGGGAACTTAGCTATTCGAGTCCTAGGATAGAGGCAATGGTGCAATTCACTTTGGGTCATGATTCTAGTTGGATGCTGATAAACTACTCCAATGCACATTTTAGATCAAAGAGCTGCCGTGATGCAGTCCAATCAGATGCACCTTGGGTGAGTGCCTGAGGCAATGGCATTCAGGTTGACAAAGAAACAGTCTGTTCGGCCAACTGCACAGGATACCAACTTCAGTTTCAGCAGCGGAGTCTACTGTGGTATAAATGGGATAAGTGCTGCAGGCTATCCCCTGCGAAGTCTACTAGGACACACTTCAGACAAGTGCCATGGGCTAGTAATGTCCGAGTCTGTTACAACATACTTCAACCCAAAAATGTAGAGTTTATGATTTACCATGAATAAAAAACATGTACAGAATTATGTGTGTTGGTATTGGCATTTTCATTAATTAGAGTGCAGTTGAGTCCTTCTGGATACCTGAAAATCATATATGCTTATACTAGGTAATGGGTTAAGAAGTTTCTCGGTATGTCATGTACCTGGAAAATTGCAGCTCAGCTATATATGGCCCCCTGCAAGACAGGCGGATGATGCTTAACAACATTTTCAGATTTTCAGAGATAAACAACATGATTTAAGCAGAAGGCTATGTGGTGAGCCTAGAGTCGGACAGGTGCAAAGCAAGTGCGGGTCTGATTCACAGTGCTATCCACATAGCGACCAGCTTCAGTTCTTATCTTGAGGTATTCACGTGGGGTGTTGGCCTTAGTTGGAAAAATGCCAAAGCGCTATGAAAAGTTTCATTTTTAACTAAGTAATGCCATTCTTTGATGCTATATGAACTCCATGCTGTCCATCCATGTGCACATTTGGTGAATTAATTTAATTCCGATTCACTAGCGAGCGGGGATATTGTTTTATTTGCTAATCTTTTAAATAAGCTGTGGCATATTAGAGATGACCATGCTTCATCTAGGTTGAGTGCCTTCAGGGGGGTGTGTAGGAGACTCAACCATAAATTCTTGTGTTCCGACATGTTATGGTTGATGCCGTTCTAAATGAGTTGACTCAGGGCCAGATGTGCGAAAGGATTTAGCACTTCCGAAAGTACCGAATCGTAATTTCGGTCCATTAAGAAATGCTAAATTGCCTTTCAACATGCACAAAGGCAGATAGGGAATCGCAAAATGGAAATTCTACCTGTAGAAATCACATTTTGCTTTTCCCTAAATAGGACATCACAAATAGGGATTTCCTACTTACGTTTTGCTAAGCACATGTGCAAAGCATTTCCTAAATTCAACATTGGCATTTAGAAAATGCTATTACCATCGACTCCACGTTGATGACAACCATGTGCAATTTGAAAAAGAAGGCCAAAATATATTTTTTAAAGTGCTGCAAAGCTCACACTTGCACATAGGGTAATTGTGCGCTTTACTTGTACAGCACGGTTTTTGGGGAGTGCATCAAGGGGGAGGAGGCCTTAGGCCCATAGGCACCCTTGGTTTTGCATTTCCAAATTTGTGATTTCATATTAGGAAATTGCAAATTTGGAAATGCAAGACTATTTGTACCTATGAACCTTTAGGCCCATAGGAATGAATGGTTTAGCATTTCCTAAATAGAGATTCCTACAGAGTAGGAATCGCTATTAGGAGATCACTTTTTTGTACATTCCATTTTTGCATTTCCTAACTAGTGAATTCTTAGGATTAGCTATTTATGAAATGCCAAAATAGAATTAATTACATCTGGCCCTTAGTGTATTGTTACTGCTTGATCTTATTTTGTTCATCAATTTAATATAAGAGGACTGTTGAACAAACTCTGAAGTATTTAACAAGTAATCAAGCCTTATTTGTTCAAAAAAGTACTACTTATTAGTAGTAATCAAACTATACTAACTTTTGTGGTACCTCGGTATAGATGCTATAGACTCATAACCTTTTAGAAAACACTGCCAGTCACTAGATGATGTCTTTAGTGATTTCATCAGTGATGTCATTTGTGATGACACAAGTGCAATCAGTGACCATGTCATGAGTTATGTAATATGTGAGATTATAAACAGTGTATTGTGCGGCGTAAGTTATAGTCAGCTCAGGTCACTATAACTGCTGAATTTCACTGGTTTTCTATGAGTGAAATGTGAGCCTAACTATAACATTCCTCCAACCTTTGTTTGTTAGTGAATTTTTAATTTAAAAACAATTCTAGTTCGTAACTATAACATCCCTTTAACCTTTGGTTTTTCAGTGAATTTCTAAGATTTTTTTCATTCTATTTCCAAACTATAATGTCCCTGTAACCTTTGTTTTGTCAGTGAATTTTTAAGGTTTTTCTAAAACATTTTCCATAACTGTAACCTGTAATTTTTTACAGTGGATGTGTGGGCACCTGTGTGGGTCTGTTAGTGGGCATATGAGTGTGTGTGAGGGTCTGTAAATGGGAGTGTGCAAATGGTTATCTGGGGTGGTCTGTGAGTGCTTGAGTGGGTCTGTGAGTGACTATGTGAATGCCTCTGTGGGTTGGTCTCTGGTTGTATCAGAGCCTGTGTGTGTCTGTCAGTGGCAGTGTGAGTGCTGCTTTAGATCTGTGCTTTTGTATGTAACTGAGTTTATGGGTCTATGAGTGGGTGTGTGAGTGGTGCTATGGTTTTTCCAGATTTCCATACATAGTGGATTTTAAGAACAGAACATTCTCTCTGCTCTTACAAGGAGATGTAAATAAAGAAATCATTCATTAAAACTGTCCAATGTTTTACTAAACCCACGGCTCTATATAGTACAGTGACTCCCTCTCCTACCCTCTGTGCTGACTTATCAGACTTTTTTCTAGAGAAATCCAGTTGATTTATTCTGCCTTTCCCCTTTCCCTCTACCTTGTCCTCGCTGGTGCAAAATCCAGCCCCTGAGCTGCACGGCACCTGGTCTGAATTCCTCCCACTGCCACTTGCCGTGTCTCTCAGGAAATTGTACAATTGTAAATCTGGATCCTCGGAAGACCCCTGCCCGGCTCAGTTTTTTAAACTGCTTGCCCCCTGCCTCAATGCTCCCCTGAAACAGATCTGGAACTCTTCGCTGAAAACTGGTATCTACCCAGCGGCATGGAAACAGGCCTTCCTGTTGCCAATTCTTAAGAAACCGGATGCTAACCGAGCAGAACACAAAAACTTTAGGCCCATCTCCCTCTTGCCTGCACCAGCTAAAATTCTTGAGCAGGAAGTTTGGAAACAACTCTCTGAATTCCTTGAGTCAAACAATCGGTGCCATGATTCTCAATATGGCTTTAGAGCGGGATTTAGCACAGAGCCTGCACTTCTGGAAGTTGCGAAAGCGTGGGTGAGGCTGTGGACCAGGGCAGCTCAGCTATGCTGGTGCTGTTAGACCTGTCCTCAGCATTTGACACTGTTGCCCATCCAATTCTCCTCGAGAAACTCCAACACCTGGGCGTACAGGGAACTACTCTGTCCCGGTTCCTGTCATTCCTGGAGAACCGCTCACAGCAAGTTTTTCTGTGCACTTTTGCTTCCTCCCAGAAGCCTATTGTATGTGGGGTACCTCAGGGATCGGAACTGAACCCCTTACTGTTCAATGTATATCTCACCCCTCCTGCGATCTTGGATGATACATTTGGATTGAAAGTGATTTCCTACGCTGATGACACCCAGCTGGTGTTCTTGTTCAAAGAACACTGCGAGGTGGCTTCTGTCAACTTTAGGCAATGCCTAAAGAACATCGCCGCCTGGATAACTCAGAATTGCTTAAATTTGAACACTAAGAAAACAGAGGTTCTATTGTTCAACCAACCATCCCCGCCACCTTCTAAGCTTTAGTGGCCATCAGAGCTGAACCTCCACCTGTTCCAGTGGATTCAGCCAGAAATCTAGGGTTTAAATTTGATAATGACCTCTCTTACAAGACCCCGATTCACCAGTCCTCCTCTTCGTGCTCCTGGAAGCTGCGAGCTTTGAGTAAATTCCTTCACTTTCTTCTAATGGATTGCATGAAGACAGCGGTTCATGCACTGGTCACATCCTGGCCGGACTACTCTAACAGTCTCTATCTAGGACTACCATCCTATCTGGTCCACAGACTGTTAATAATTAAAAACACTGCAGCCAGATTAATTAGGAAGGTGCAGTTCCGCCATCACATCACCGCATCTGCGAAGCCTCCACTGGCTACCCGTCAGTAGGAGGATTGAGTTAATGATGCCTACTCTGGCCTAAAGAGCAACTAGGGGATGGGGCACGGCCTATCTGAGACATAGATTGCAAAACTATCAGCAAGACCGGGTCCTGAGACCAAATCACATTAAATTGCACAGCATTCCTCATTTCCTTATGGCCAGGATAGGCGGTAGAGCATTTTCGGCTAGAGCTGCGAAGCTCTGGAAAGCTATGCCTCTCCACCTCCGCATGACAAAGCCAGAACTGGCCTTCAGGAGAGCTCTAAAAATCTGGCTCTTTAACCTTGCGTAGCTCCTCTTCTTGTGCCCTTCTCACTGTGAATCTGCTACACAAGCGCCGGAACACCTCTGTGGGATAAATGTAATTTATACTATTATCATATTTATATTCATCACCAGCACTGAAATCCAGATTTTGCTCCAATATATTTACAATGCATTCACTTCTGGTAAGGATTTCAGATTACTTTTCAGTATGGAATTTTAAAGGTGTAGCAGGGAGACTAGGCAGACAGAAGGGATGGCCCCAAACGTGGATTGGTGGGTCACTGATTCAACTACCCCTCCCTCTTTCCACTCACCCCAGAACGATTGGAGTTCGGACTCCCAATCCCTATGGAGAGAAAACGCAGAGGAAGAAAAGGAGGGTGCCTTTAACTGGGCGTACCTCAAGGACGACTCCACGCCCCCGGATGACGTGTACACTTTGGGATTGGACAAAGAGGAGGAAGTGAGAAGTCCGGCGTGTGACGACACCGGGAGAGCTTGTTTGGTGTGTAGCGGAGTTCAGGAAGAAACCGGAGAAGAACCTTACATCGAGGAGGAGATGGGAGAAGGGCGAGACGAGGGACGACGGAGGGAGGTTCCAGCGCCAGGAGGCCACCGTCACCGCGATTCGCCCAGCCACACTCGCGGAGGAGTGTGGCTCAACCAGGTACGGCAGCGTGTATCAGGCTGGTAGGGGAGGCGCCCTTCAGTAGCAGAGCGCTTTGCCGGTTACTGCCTGTAGAGCGGGCATTGTACATACTCTGTGTGCTCCCCTCCCCTTTCTAACCCATTCCCAACACACCCTCTCCTCACCGTCATTTCGCCCCGTGTAAATAGTTGTATGAATACACAGACAACGGTGTCCCATCGCTCCCGGCTTCCCGTGGGAATAGTCTGAGAAGGATAATTCCTAACTGGTCCTTATTTCTTCCCCAGGTATGTCCTACGGTGGCGCAACCGAGGAGGAGTGGTTTACAGAGGACCCAAAGAAAGATCCCAGAAGACCACAGACGTGTCCAGGAACAGTAAATCCTGCGATATTGGCCAGAGAAAGACTCTCGCAAAGGAAAAAGAAAACATTCATTAAAATAAAACCTGATATACCTAGGTCGAGTCTTCGAGCCCTTCCTTCAACCCCGCAACAAAAGGAGAATTTTTTTTTCCTATTCACCCAGCCTAAGAAGTTAGATTCATTTCTATTTTACTCAAGTGGAGCTTTACCTGGGGCACCTGCTACGTTTATATTTGTAAGCGTTTCCTGTCGAGGTTTAATTTATTTAAAATGAACATGATGATCTTATTGAAATCTAATTTTTTTAGGAAGAGTCCACAGTTTTGTGGAAAATTTGTATTAATCTGCATTACTTTTTACCAGGAAATTACGTAATATTTTGTCATTCTGTAAATGTCTATTACATATTATACACTACACCTGTAAAATGGACCACCCATTTATGTATTTCTCAGTGTCACTCCTTGTCATTTGTTTCAGTGGGCTAATAACAGTTTTTTTGTGCAAATTTGTCATGAATTATCGCAAAATGTAGGTTCTGGTTTTGCGGAAAAATTGCGAAGACTGCATGTATTTGAAAAAGTGTAAAACACATATATACGCTTTTTTATAATTAATGTTTGACTACAGCTGTTTACTGATATAGTCTGTAAACTTTTATTTTTTGTAATAATTTTTACTGTAAAGCACTTTTTAATTGTATTTCCCGTCTTCGCGACGCCCCCAGTATTCACAAAGGTCAAGTGACTATGTAAGAAAGACATTTGTTTGGATTTGACACTCTGTGCTTGAATATTCCATTCATATCTGGATCATTCTTTGCCGCTGTCCTGTTCTTCTAGTACAGAACTGTGTTTACAGTTTTTTTGGGCCATTTTTTACCATTCAAAATGGCAACAGAAGTCAATGACCGTAGGGAGGTGCCACAGCAGCCAGTGGAGCAGGATAAGGAGGTACACCAGGAAGACTCTGGTGATAAGAGGCCTGTACGCAAAAAGGTAAAGTATTGCCTTGGATTTTTTACAATCCCATCTGGAGATTCAAAGACTTTTGTCAAGTGTGTTAAATGTAGCTTGTGCAAAAAGACCCTCTCAAGAGGGACAAGCAAGACATATTCCTGTGGTACAACTAATATGTTGTGCCACTTGAAAACCTACCACAGGAATAACTTGAAGAGGGCACAGAAGGAGAGTGAGTTGTGTGACTGACTGTAAATATGCTGTATTACAATGAAATTTATAATTACAAAACAGGCACAAGAAACTAATGGCAAGCTATGGCAAGAGCACTTTATGTCTAAAAAACACTCTCCATGGATATCTTTAAGTAATATTTCTGTGGTACAAAAAGTGTTTTGAGACATCTTACGATGTACAACTGCAGCCGCTATTAAAAAACAAAAAGAACATAAAGATATGATAGTATATAATTTTCAAAATTACAATAACGCAACAGTACATAATGGTTATACTGTAACACTGTTTCACAATGCAGTAAAAATATAACTTTCCCTTTTTTAGTGTTCTCAGCTTTCATACTTCTTCACCATAAACGATGATCAGTATAAAGCATCATCCTAGAACAGAAAAAAAACAAAGCCGCAAAGTAGATTACTACAAATGAGTGACACTATACATTGCACTCACTACAGTTCATTAATCAGTTGCTTTTTCTCTGGAGTTTTAAAGAAACCTATGTTAAAAATATGTATTCAATCAGTATATTTGTTAAAATACTGCAAATAAATACAAAGCTCTCTTTAATTTGGAAGACCCTCTTGAAAACATCACCCCTGGGAGGCCAAATGATGTTTAAAATGCTGATGATCCAAGCAGACAAAATCCTATACTGTAGTTTTTTGCACAAATGGTACGAAGAAGTTTGGTTGATGAATCAAAAAGGGCAATTTTTTTGTTGCAAAGGCAGTTTTTGCTTTCAACTTAAGGCTGCTGTAATTGGATTATGTCCATTCAGTTTCAGACTTTAATTAGGCAGTGTAGTATTAAGATGTTGTATTAACTCCTTTGTGGAAGATAAAGGGCCTATTGAATTTTGTTTTTAAAGACATTATCCCCTGCTGGCTTTTCTATCCAGAATGCCTCCTTAGAACTTTGGTTGAAGAAAGAAAAGAGTTTGGTAGTTTAAAAAGAAGTTTTGGTTTGAATTTTTGGTTGATGTCATTACATTCCATCCTTCCAGTTTCACTCTTTAAATAACCAGTGTAGTGTCCAGAGCTTGTATTAATTCCTTCATGAAATATGATAGCCAAATTAGTAAAAGTTCTTCCTAAAATAGATATTTGTCCAGCTTTGAAGTTTGTAATTTTAGTTTCCAATTTGGAACCATCTGCTATGCATCATTGTACCATTAGTATATTATATTTTCCAGTTGTTGTTAGGATTAATGTATTACATGTAATGGGGTAACCCTATAACCCTCAGAACCTGGGCGGGTAATGCGGATCAGATGTTATGTCTACATTAATCCTCACTTTCTGCAACGTACTGTCGGTCAGACGACTCGAACAGCGTAGATGCTCTTCTTACCTATAGTTTAGGATTAGGTAATAATCCATTTTATACTTTATCAATTTCTCAACTGGTCAATTAGTGTTCCACATTACTTTGTGTAGATACATACCTCTGTAGTAAATAATTTGTACAGGAGGCAGAGCAGAGCGAATATTCTCCAATTAATCTGTGAATTAAATGAAGTACAGTATTTCATTGTCAGCAAATTTTATATAATTACTGGTGACATTTTACTTTTACCCCTCGGGACGAAACCTATTAAACCCGGTGCACCGGGTGACATATCTTAGGATAAGAATGACGGACGGTGTTATAACAGGAATGCACGTCCGAATGGTCAAGGCGCTGACTACCACGAGTCCTCGGGCCAAATGGGGTTTGAAAATACAGGCTGAGTGCTCACTAAAACATGACAACGGCTTAACGTTTATTATGGCACCAAACGGTAGAAATGGGGAGTTTTTTAGCTGTGCTAAGAAAAAAGAAGGTTTTTTAACCAAGCGGGCTAAACGCAAAAGAGGAATTAGTAAGGGTAAACCGTTAAGCAGTCTAAGAGAGCATAACAACAGTTATGCTAGGTTAACATCCTGATAACCATGCTCACATAAGGGGTGGGTAGTAACATCATCTCTGTTTGCACAATGATAGTCCTGAAAAATCCAAGTAGTGGCTCGGGTTTAATAGGTTTCGTCCCGAGGGGTAAAAGTAAAATGTCACCAGTAATTATATAAAATTTGCTGACAATGAAATACTTTACTTCATTTAATTCACAGATTAATTGGAGAATATTCGCTCTGCTCTGCATCCTGTACAAATAATTTACTACAGAGGTATGTATCTACACAAAGTAATGTGGAACACTAATTGACCAGTTGAGAAATTGATAAAGTATCAAATGGATTATTACCTTATCCTAAACTATAGGTAAGAAGAGCATCTACGCTGTTCCAGTCGTCTGACCGACAGTACGTTGCAGAAAGTGACCAGGACTCCGAGTGGAGCAGGTTCACAAGAGGTGAGCGAACCACCACGCCCTCAAATCCTTTAGACACTCGTCCACTGACCAGTACCTGATATTTATTTATTGTATATCCAACAGGCTGTCCTATATATATATATACAGTCCTGATGAAGACCCGCCCTTGATGCGTTAAATCACTGCATCGCCCCCAGGGTCGAAACGTCGACGCAACCCCGTTCGTTGTTTGAACCAACTATTCAAAATCTCTTAGGAACCAACATCAAATTATTGCACCTATCAGATTATTGTGTACATAGTTGTCTTCCTCAATGAGTATATGAACTAACAAATTCACTTGTTGTTTTTTAATTGTGTATCAATCATTTGCATAAAATTTACGTGCCAAATTATATTTTAAGTATTTTTAGGGACAGCTAGTGTTGTAATTTGTGTTTCAAAATTTAAAATATGAAAGTATTTGAGTAAAAATTTGCTTTCTTTTCTATCCTATGGTCAGTGGGTTTGATTGTGTGTGCCATAAATGTTGCCAACTTTGTATCCTGATTAGGGGCAAAGTAAACAAATATTAACAAGGAAATACCAAAGCATTAGGTATTTTGTGCCGACAGAACCATTATTATTAAGTTTGTTAGGATTAATGTAGACATAACATCTGATCCGCAGTTTGGACAGGTCATATTTTAGTTAGTCTTCTCCAACAATTGCTCAGAATGTATTTTTAGTTGTAGGTGAATAATCACAATTTTCACAGTCAAGGTTCCATGTGTGATAGGGCCCACACATTCTAAAGGTCACAGTTAAGATCCCGTATTCTCTAACAGTACAGAGTTGGAAAGTTGAAACACCAATTCCCCTGCCCTGATCTGAGCACTCGTTGATTCCATTCTCCTGGAAGGTACCCAAGCCAGGTGATTGCAAGGAACTTAGCTCTAGGAAACACCGCCCTTGGTCCAAACTGTCCACTGAGACATCGCTGCCAGTGCTCGAAATATCGAAACCCAAACTTAATCCAAACATCGACCTCGCTGTCAAGATGTATACACATGGGATAGAGTCATCACTGGACACAGTAATGCCATCAAAAAAATCCATCGTAGGATGAGAGAAAACATTTCTTCTTGTTACTTCCCCCAACTGAGATCCTTTAAGCAGACTGTAAACAGCTAGAGAGGAAATGGAGAAAAGACTTTAGTGAGTCCAGCAAAAAGGCATACAGTGAGTCTATAAAAATTTACCAAGTGGAAATTAAAAAGGCAAAGGGACAATACTTTGAAAAAAAGATTAATTCAGCAGCAAATGCCCCCAAAGAAATCTTCAATATCGCGAAAACACTGCTGGAGCTCCCACCCCCGGATACCTCCACAGGTTTAACTAACGATAGATGTAATAAACTGGTGGGATATTTCAAGGGAAAAATTCAGATCATATACAAGGCTTTTCCTGATTCCCCAGGTCCTAGTGATCTTCATACCCTAACAACAAATGACATAACGCGTGACCTTTTTGAAAGAAAGGGGTACGTTGACTCCACTAAGTACACTCTGGAGGGCTTTCCACTCTTTGACATAGATACTATAACCGACATCTTCGGGCAAATTAAATCAGGTTCGCCTATAGACCCTGCCCCCCCACATTCTTAGTAAGGTAAAAGATACGGTATTACCAGTCATCTGGAATGTGATAAATCTTTCCATTAATTACGGACTGGTGCCACCTGCGTAGAAACCCGGCATTGTAAAAGCCATACTGAAAAAGCCAAATTTAGACCCAGAAGTACTAAGCAACTATCGGCCCATATCCAGGCTGCCTATGCTTAGTAAGATCATGAAGAGGCATATAAATGTCACACTATTATCTTTTGTTGAGTCCCATAAGCTTCTACACCATTCTCAGACAGGTTTCTGCCCCCAACATGGAACGGAAACTGCTCTAATTGCCGTGGACGAAGAAGCGAAGACGTTAATTGATCCTGGAGGTGCAGCGGCCATTATCCTTATTGATCTTAGTGCCGCATTCGACACGGTGAATCTGGACATCGTCATAGAGAGACTCAGGAGAGCTGGGGTGGCAGAAGGAGCCATGTTGTGGATCCAGTCCTTCCTAAATAGCAGAACATTTCAGGTTTATGCAGGGGAATGTACCTCTAGTACTCTACCTCTTAGTTATAGAGTCCCTCAGGGATCTTCCCTGAGTCTGACGCTTTTTAATGTATACATGAAGCCACTGGCGGAGGTCATCCAGACATTTGGGGTCAAGGTTGTCACCTATGCAGATGACACCCAGCTGGTGGTGTCTTTAAACCACCCACACAACGCCCCAGAGGATTTAGAGTCCTGCTTGGAGAAGGTAGCCAAGTGGATGCAACAGTCATGTTTCAAGCTTAATGATGACAAGACGGAAATAATGTATCTTGGGAATACAGCTAACAAAGAGCCCAAACTGCTGTGGGCCATCTGTCTCGGACCCCCCCAGCCCAAACCCCAAAATAAAGGGTGTGGGCATATGGCTGGATAAGGCTCTCAATTTTGACCAGCAAGCAGTGGCAGTCGCCAGTCTCTGTCATGGCACCCTCAGAATGTTGCTGAAAGTCCTTCCTCTACTCCCGATAACGGCAAGGAAAACTATGGTCCAGGCCTTACTTCTCTCGTGCCGGGACTACGGAAATGTATATTGGAGCACCCAAATCGACCCTGAGGAAATTTCAGGTGGCACAGAATTGTGCCGCCAGACTATTGACGGGAGCCCCCATAACGCAGTCAGCCTTGCCCAGCTTAAAGTCCCTACACTGGCTCCCCATACAGGAGAGGATCACCTTTAAGGTCATGTGCATTGCCCAAAGGACCATGAGGGGGTCAAGCCCTTGTATCAATCACCCACTTATCAAGGCGTATCAGCCAAGGAAACCGCTCTGTTCGGAGAATCTAAATTTAGCTATCATCCCTAACATCCAGAGGATGCACAGCGGGGGTCAGTCCTTCTCATACAACGCAGTGAAGGTGTGGAACTTCTTTCCCCTGCATTTGCGCTTAGAAACTGCCCACCTTTGTTTTAGGAAAGAGCTTAAAACCTGGCTCTTCCAGAAGATCAATTGGTAACCGCCTTGCTTTGTCTGTTTTGCCGCTAGCGCTGGGATGCCTAAGGGTAGTTATGCGCGCAAGAAATGCTAATTAATAATAATAATAAATATTAATAATAACTCAGTCTGAATAAATCAGCAATATTTACATCTTCTTCTAATACTCCGAACATAACCATAAAAAGTTCTTGTGCATGCTTTTGACTGTTGAGAGTAAACATTACTGATCTACTATGTATAGCTAAAAGATCTTCATTACCTGAAACAAAATATATCACAGTTCTGTCAGTCAGTAATTATTGGAGTAAGTAATACAATGCGGAACACAATCTCTCATCTGGTTTTTGTTGAATTTGGTTCACTAGATATGGTAAATGAAACAGTACATTAAGAACAATTTTTGCATAGTAGTTGACACCTGAACTGTTTTCCATATGGCAACCTACAATATCTCAATCATTTTCCATTTTTCCTCTACTTAACAGGTTCTAGATTGCCCTTGTGTCGTTTCTTTTATTCAGCATCTGCACACTCTTTTGTAATCTTCTGCTTTTGACAGATTATCTGTTTCTCCTAAACAGAGTTTTGGCCTAAATGAGGAGTATTTCAATAATAACAAAAGCTGCATTCACACTTAAAACTTGTGATTCATGGAAAGTTACAGAATATGCTAGAGAGAGTGGGAACTGTTGGTGCTGCATATATAAGTTTTACACTAACAAACAACGTACAACTGATTGGGCAATCTGCTTCACACCATCAATCTGATCAAACTTTATGGACAAGTATTCAACCTCATCTCTATTTTGGGATATTAACAAAATCAATTACTTACCCATTGCACCTTCGACAAACCCTTCCTCAAAATGTTATTTATGTCGCACACTTACTCAACAGGTTTTGCTCATGTGTAAATGATTTTCTAATCCTGCAGTTTTGGATACAGACTTTCAATTTCGTTCATAGTTTATCTGTGAGTAGTATTGTGACTCCCTGCTGTTCCATTTAACCAATAGCTGTAAATTTCCAATACATCTTCTTTCTCTAGTTGTAGAAATTGTTCATTAAAGTTGGAACACTCCTGTAATGTTGGCATTAAACAATTTATAGACTTCTGCTCTTCAATGAAATTGTGCATTAGTTCAGGTGCTGTAATATTAGATGAAAATAGTTTCTTGATAAAGCGAGTTTCTAAATCATGCTTCCTCTCTTTTGTCAGAACTCCTATTCTAATGCCATTCAGTATATCTCCATATTCCACACTGGATGCTTGACGCATATTTTTCACTTGTTTCTTGTATTCTAAATGTAACCAAATATCTACATTGCCAATACTCCCCAGAGAATATTTTGTTTTGTTACGGACAAGTGTTTTGAAAACAGGTTGCCCTTGTACGAGGGTATGTTTCAGTTGGTCACCAAAAATATAAATAAATGCTTCCCTCCAAACACCACATCATAATTTGTTCTTGAAATCTGCTGCATTCTTAAGTGTATGAAGCAAGAATTAAGTTAGATACTATGCTGACCTCATCAATGATTAAAAGCGTAATTGTCTTCAATACTCTTGATACCACATGGCAAGATTTTCCAAAATAATTTTTGGTATTCCAGTTTATTGTCATGTTAAACAGGTAGCATTAGTATGCAATGAAAAGTCATATCTTTAATGTTATGTTCATCTAATCCTATAGGTGATATTACTACAAGTGACAAATTACACATTGACTCTGTATTCTTCTGTAGATAACCAGTGAGAACTTTAATTAGGAATATTTTCCAGTCCTAGCTTGACCACTGATATATATAGTAATATTGGTTTGTACGAAGAACAATCACACTGATTCCTCTCTTGGATAACTCCATGCTCTATTTTATCTTTAACTGCATTCTACATTTTATTTGTTCATTGTTCAGTTGTTCAACTAAGTGTTCGAAATCCACAGTTTCCTCTCATCCTTGATGCATTGCAGTCTTCTCCTCATTCATAGCTATAGCTGATTCATTTTGAATAATTGTTTCTCCAAGAGGATCTTGACTCACAGTTGCAGAACTTTGGCTGCCTTGTGAACTCTCTTTGGCTATCTCAGCAGCGATGGTTTCCTCCTGTCAATCTCAACTTTCAACATTTGCAGTAGGTTGGAAAGACTGAATACTCAATGCTGCCTTTCATAGTGTTGAAAGAGTCTTCATAACAGTCTTAGAGTACAAGTTAATCTAATTTAGCATGCTATGGCTTGAACAACTGCAAAAGTGCCAAGAAGAAAAACTCTCTTCTCTCTGGAGTTTGGCAACTAAGCTTGCAGTAGTTAATTAGATTCCATTTGTTGTGTCTCATCAAACAACTGCCACATCCAAGTACTGTGTATCTTCCTTCTTCTATGCTTTCAGTTGGATTACTTCTATGTTTATAGTGCTACAGTACCTCATAGATGCACATAGATTGAAGATGAGAAATCCTTCTTCAGTAGTATGTATCCAGCATGCTTGTTTTCAGAATGTCTCTACTTTCAGGATTAAATTCTTCCATATACAGTATTTCTGGGAAAATCTTTAATGCTCTGTTTCCACTGCATGTAAGGCCTAGGCTTACCCACATAATTCCTCTTGACTTGGAGAACAAACTAGCCGATCTCAGTCTGTCCCACCATTCATAAGATCCTATTTTTGTGTGGGAAACCATTCAAATTAAACTCTGTACAATTTCTTTGTAAGACTCTTTCCTGCAAAAGTCTCCTCCCAGAAACAGTGATGGAATTGTCTGCAACACATTGTAGATCCATTTTTGCATTCCACATCTTCAGAATCACGGGGTTGTAGTCATTGATGTACTTGGAAGCTTCTGTTCTACTGAGGCTTTATGTATTTTTCTGTGTCAGGGTAGGCCTGATTGCAGACAAAAAGCTGTTGACTCCTCCTTCTGAGATGACAGGTCATGGGAATTCAAAAGGACATCTTGTATAAAAAATGTCTTTGCATCTGTATTTTTGTTGGCAGTACTTCCCACATCTAGGAGTTTGAAAACATATAACTTGTTGTCTCAAGCCCTTGTCATCAAAATTTTTTCGAATGGCACATGTCACATACTGCTGTACAAAGCTGTCATCACTGTCTGTTCCAAATTTTGGTGCATGTGAATATGCGGAACACCTCTAGCTTGGTTACAGATGAAATACATCATGGCTTGAAATTTGGGGTTGAAATGTCTAGAACCATTTACAGGGTCAATTGAGCAAAGCTCTCCTGCTGTTTTTAGATTGATGTATTTTATGTTTGAGTTCTCTTCTTGAACAAAATCACGAGTGTTAGAAAACAAGTAGGTGCTAGGTTTCGCAACATGCATTTCAACTCTCCATGATGAAAATACCAATACTCATTGGTGCTATGTTTACATGGTATCAAATTAATCAAGCTGTACTCCAGGTTTTCATATTTTCCTTGAACTTTGTAAACAAATTTCCTTGCTGTGATATTTTGCAGATTCACTCCTGTCTTGAGAATTTGATTTACTGCATAAGATAGTCCAGAGAAATCACTCTCAAATAAAAGGTAAAATATACAGGGAATATACTGGCAAAATCTCTGTTCAGGCCGGTTATCATACCTACCACCCACTCTTGTGGGATGCAGAAAACACAGAACTTCTAAACTTTTCTCCCATACACTCAAGGGAGCTCCTCTTGTTTCTTTCATATGAAAGAGATCAATTTCATCACCAATAACCTCTTTAGAATGCAGAGGGTGAATGCTTTAGTGTTAATAAATTTCTTCTGATCGGGATCGATCCACCTTTTCAAATTAACCTCTTGATAGCAAGGTGTCATCCTCCATATGTGTTATTTCTTAGAGAGCATCTACATTTTTATAATAAACATTATTTTGTACCAGATATAATGTTCCTTTTTTTTTACTTTACTATCATCTACTAACTCTTCCCATATTTGTTTACTCTTGGTAGAGACACCTTTGACTAGAATAATAAGTGCGTCTTCAAAATCTCTGTGCCCCCTACAATTTCAATATACTGCTTGAAATCTAATGACAAGTACACAACTTCACCTTTAAGACCCTGTCTGTAACTTCCCTGTCTTTGTCTCCATACAGACTATGGCTTTGACAAGATGTATTGACTGTATAAGAATTGACTCATACACATTTAGATCTTTAAGTTCCTGTGGAATTGAAACTAGTTCTAACTTGACTGATCCAAGACTAAGACTGATCTAGCTGGCATTTTATTATCCTCCAACTTATCATAACAGTACTTACATATAATTTGTCATGGGGAACAATCAAAGCGTTCCTCTGCAAACAAATAAGCTGCAAATTCTTGCCACTTATCTCTGTTTTCTTCTTTAGTTTTTGAAGACACAACCACATAACCATTTGACTTTTGTAGTGAGTGCATCAACAACATATACAAACACAGTTTGGTTTCTCTGAACAGACTGGGTCACATTTTGTAATATCTTCTTGAAAGTTATCAACAGTAATACATGTGTCCTGTTCCAGTGCACCAAGTCTTCATTTTCACTACACTCATTACAACGTTTTCCAACCTCTGCTACTGTACCATGCAAAAGAGTTGTATTCATTTCTCCAAAATAGAGGGCAGGAGTTTTGACATAGTAAAGCCTCCTAACTAATGTTTGAATTTGCGAGTGGTGTACAGCTAACATTCTGGAATGATGAAAGGTGCTTTGGCACATTTTCTTTGATAGACATGCTTGTGAATGTCCCTGTAAATGTGTATGCTTTCGTACCTTGCATGGATCTAATCCTTGCAAAACCACAATTTTCTATTTTAGACTGCTGTTTGGAAATGTATGTGGAAAAGATCTCAATATAACAATAGATTCCTGCAGAACAGTACAAATACTGCTACAGTCACATTTATATGCCTGTCTAAGCCTTCCCTGTAACTATTCAGCTATGACTACCTCTACATTTCTAGGTACCATAACCTCTTTTGGAATAGGACCACCAAACTTCTTCTCAAAACATCGTCCAGATTCTTCAACTACATGCACTAATGTGCTCGCTTGCAAGTCGCTTTCTTCATTAAAGAAAGGCTCAGTACTAGAAGTATGTCTCCTTTCATCACTGAAAATATTGGTAAAGTTACTTCTATTGACAAATCATTTTTTGACTTCTTTTCCTCATAGACAATACCATTTTATCCAGTGTCCTCATTCTGTTTAGAATCAAAACAAGTAGTTTCCCCTTGCGTGCAATGGCCTTAATAACTATAACCTCATCATATTTCTTTTGTCTGACAGCTTCTGTTCTTCTTTTCTATTTCTTCATAGTACTTCTTAGAATCTGAATTACTCTACTACCGAACATTCTAACCCTAATTTCCTTAAACTGCTTCTGCCTTCTACTTAAACTCTCTCTTTTTTGTTTGATTTTCTACTCTTCTTATCATATACTCCTTCCTTAGTTGATCTCAAACTTTGTTGTTTATTTACTTGATTTACCTGTCTTTCCAGATGTCCACAAACTATTTTAAGAAATGTCTTCGGTCTCTTACCAGCAGCTCTTTTCTCTTAGACCACTTTGTCTGCATTTTGCCTCTTTTGTTTCTCAATTGTGAGAAGGTAAGATCCTTGCACCTGTTTCTTTCATCTCTGGCTTTTTAGCATTGTAGCTTTCTGTTCTTAAGTAGAAATTTATGCTTGAAAACAAAACTACATTTATCTTTTCATTAGATGCTATGAGATTATATATTTTAACTATTTACCTACTAATATAAACAGTAGTCTTATTATAATTTAGCTCTCTAAATGTGTATGTAATTGAACTGACGGATACCTCAGTGCCCGTGTTAGGGAACAGAGAGGTGTGTTGCTGCATACATAAACAGTTTCTGAGTACATGAGAGAATGTATAAGTCCCTCTGTCGCTCTGTGACTGGGTGGCAGAAAGGCTGTATGCTGTTGAAACATGTATGTCAGTTGCATTATGGGTGGTGCACTCTACGCAGTGCTTGGCTTAGGATTCTGCAAATGCATGACTAACTTACTAAAACTCAGAAAGACATCTCTCAATCTTTTAAGCACACAGCACCATACTTTATAGCATACATACAACGTATGTCAGAGGTGAGTTGTGTCTATTAAAATTTCGATTTAAGACTTTACAAACTGCTTTTACATAAGCCAAGTGAAACTGGCAGTGAGAGTGCATGGACACGGTCTGCACTAGTAGGCCTCACGGATGTTCAAAGGACTATTAGTCTAGATAGGTAACAAGGTTGTATCATACTTCGTCTTCAAATCTAAGTGAGTGCACAAGTGTACCTGTACAAGTGCTACCACATATTTACGTAAGGTTACCCGTAAATGCCTGTCTGTTTTAGTACCTATTTGGCTCTCAAAAGAAGTATGTAAGTGGCAGAATGAATACCTTAGTGCTTATGGTAGCGATTAGAAAAGTTTGTAGATGTGTGTGCTACGGCCTTTGACAGTACTGCATACATAAGTAGTTACTGTGTATGTAAATGAATATATAAGTCCCTCTATCATTGTGTGACTGGGTGAGAGAGACAGACTGTATGCCTTCTAAACATGTATGTCAGTTGCATTATGGCTGGTATACTGTATGTAGTCCTTGGCATAGTGGTCTGCAACTCCATAAATACCTAACTAAAACTAAAGAGGATACCTCTCAATCTTGTAACCACAAAGCACTGTGCTTTATGGCCTACCTATTGCAAATCTCGGAGAAGATTCATGTGTACAAAAAATGGATTTAAGACTTGGCAAATGCCTTTTGCATTCCAAGTAGTTTCTGAGTATGAGATTGAATCTATAGTCCCTATGTCACTCTGTGAGTAGGTGAGAAACAGGCTCTATGCTTTGGGAACTTGCATGTCAGTTACATTATAAGTGGTACACTCTATGTTCTATTTGGTATATGCATCTATTGGCACGCAACAGAAACAGAATAGGACGTCTCTGAATCTTTAAGGTGCAAAGCACCATGGTTTATGACATACCTACAGCTTTTCTCAGAGGTGAGATATGTCTACTAAAATCTGGAATTAGGACTTGACAAATGGCTTTTACATGTCAATTGAAGCAGCCAGTGCCAGTGCATAGATATGGTCTACAGTAGTAGGCCTGATCCATGTTTAAAGGACTATTTGTCTGGATGGATGACGAGGTTGTGTCAGTATTTGTCCACATATCTAAATGAGTGTAGGAGTCCACTTACAGCAGTGCCATGAGATGTTTAACTAAACGTGCCAGTATGCCACTGTCTGTTTTAATACTACTATGGCTCTCTAAATGTGCATGTAAGTGGCTCAACATATACCTGGGTACCTGCGTTAAGCAATAGAGAGGTATGTAGCTGTGTCTGCAACTGCCTTTCATACTGCTGCATACATAAGTAGTTTCTGAGAATGTGAGTGAATGTATAGTCCCTCTGTCCCTCTATGAGTAGATGAGAGAATGCTTTGTACTCTGAAAGCACATATGTCAGTTGCACTATCAATGGTATACTCTATGCACTGCTTGGCATATGGATCTTCAACTGCACAAGTAACTTATAGAAACTGAAAAGGATATCTCACAATCTTTTAAGCACAAAGCACTGTGCTTTATGGCTTTCCAATAGTGTTTCTCAGAGGTCAGTTATGTCTACTAAAACATGGAATTAAGACTTGAAAAACAGCATTTAAATGCCACGTGCTGTGTGGGTCAATCTAAGGCAGGTTAAAGAGCCAGGTTTCTAGTGCCTTCCTAAGCCTGTTCTGACTCCATCATGCGGAGGGGAAGGGGCATAGCATTCCAGAGTTTCCCAGTTTTCGCCGTACACGCTGTGCCACCTATCCTGGCCTTAAATAAGCAGGGAAATCCTGAGCAGTCGGAGGTGGTTTGATCTCAGGGCCCGGTCTTGCTAGTATATTTGCTATTTCTGCTTCAGATAACCCAGGCCCTGATCTCTGGTGGCTTTGAACTCGATCCACCAATAGTGGAGCTGCAAATGTGGGAAAATGTTATGGTGAAGCAGCACATCCTAATTAGTCTGGCCGTGGCTTTTTGAATTATCTGCAGCCTGCTGACCAGATAATCTGTGAGCCCTAGATAAAGACTGTTTGAATAGTCCAGCTGAGAGGTCACCAGTGCAAGGACCGGAGTCTTCTTGCAGTCCTCCGGCAGAAAGTGTAAGAATTTTCTCAAAGCTCTTAACTTCCAAAAGCATATAGAGGAGACATGGCGCACCGGGATCTTGAAAGAGAGGTCACAGCACTCACATTGCCACTCATAGATCATCTCATGTAGTTTAATTCCTTTTCTGTATATTTCATACTCAGTTTTAACAACCTCACATACACATACACATATACCTTTCAATCAATCTTTTTCTCAAAATACAATGTAATTCACATACCTGAAAATTGAGTTTGTTGGTGAATTAGTTTGATTTGCTGTTAGTAGATAGATTCAATACTCTCAGGAAATGTAAAAACTAAGCATAAGAATGGTGCACCACTCTCATAATAAGCAACCATTAGTGGCAACCTTTTCTTGGAAAGTGGAATATTATGTGATATGACTGTGAGATCTTACCATGTAATATTATCACAACACCTCAAAGATGATCCCTGGAATCAACTACAATGCTCCTTACCTCAATTCTGGTAGTGTGACAAAGCACAGTCCGGCCTTACTGGAACTACTATGATGCATAAGTAATTGATATGACTCCAATGAAACCAAACCCACATTTATAAACATAGAGTGTATTTTTATAAAAATATAGACACTAAAATTAACATTATATCATACATACAACTGGAGTTGTGCATTTTTAAAGAGTTCAAAAATAGATGCACTTTAAGTCAAACTGGCCCCATTGAAATAAATGGGGAAAACACAGGTGGCACTCGGTCATTTGCAGGGTGAATTCAAAGGAACCCTCTTGTAGATAAGATCACGTGGGTCCCTCGATCAAGACTCAACAGTTGTTACTTTGTTACCTTGCCCAGGGAGTCAGAGTGCAGAGGTGACTTGGTTGTCCTTTGTACTTAATGGTAGCTGTCAAACTTGCAGCACTTGACAAAACCACATTTGGAGATGGAGTTCCACTCTACCCACGGACAGTAGAGGCCTTTGGGGACCTAGGCCCTGGGTTCAACCGGTGGATTTCTTATACTTTTCCCGGGTGCAGAGGTAGCTGGCAGCTGTCAATGCTTTGCCACACTCAACTTCTCCAACTTCAGGATGCATGAGCACAGCAGCGGGGTTGTTCATGACATTAGTCTCTGTTGCTGTGAAGTGCTTTC
Source organism: Lissotriton helveticus (assembly GCF_964261635.1). Classification (NCBI taxonomy): domain Eukaryota; kingdom Metazoa; phylum Chordata; class Amphibia; order Caudata; family Salamandridae; genus Lissotriton; species Lissotriton helveticus. The sequence goes on along the minus strand of NC_136071.1, from coordinate 875,513,734 downwards.
GGGCTGGAGATGCTGTTCAAGGGGTCAATCTCCTGAATGGCGATCACCAACTCTTGGCTGTGGCAATTGTAGTCCACGGATACTTCAGTGGCTGGAAGGCAACAGGAATGGAGTAGCATCTTTAAACTTGGTGAAAGCTTGTCTACCACTCCGGACTTGCAAGACACCACTTCGTCTTATGACTCACTCTCGACAGGCCCAGGAAATTGCAATTCTTGTCATGCTGCATATTGAATTTCCTGCAGCTTGCAGGGGGCTGGTCCCACCAATCCAAGGGGATTTGCATCTGTGTATGGAGTCCACTGGATTCCCTCTTGCTGGGAGCAACAAGATTTCACAACGGACACACGTCGAACACATGATTCCAGTATATAATCTCTATAGGGCACTTAAGTGTCCTTTCTTTGCACAGCAGAACTGAGGTTCTGATGCCAGAGGAGCCCTTTAAATCCTAGCTTATGGGGCCCATGGGCCAGAGGCCAATGTGCTACTGGTTCCTACAGATAACCTGCCGCTGAGGTGACAACATCCTCTGGGTGTACGTCACCTTTCTACCCAGCATCCTCCATTGCAGTGTGCCAACATGGCAGAACCCTTTCTTGGCTGTACAGACCTCCCAGCCCACCCGAAAGGTGGGGCTAGCCTTTTGGAGGTATGTGCCTCCTGCATAACTAATTTTTATGTCAAGCCTGGGCAAAGCATGTGCTGCTGTGAGGCATGCGGTATTAGAGTATGGACTTGAAGCTCCACCCACTCTCCCCCTATATTTGTCATTGGCTTGTGTCATTGTCCTTTGTACATGCTGGCTTCTGATTCGTTAATAGGCTTGTTAGTCCCTCCTTAGTACCACCTTGTCTTTATTTGTAACCTCCCATGAGGACTGGCCCTTTTACTTCTGTTGGTACATAGTATATGTTATTTACAGCCTGTGAGCACTATTTTCCTTAATGAGTTTCTCCTTATGCAGGCACTACATGCTTTCCTGCTACATCGCCGGCTTTGCTTGCACCACTGCTTGTTTTCTTTTGTTTCCGGATGCAGCATGGGAAGGTTTTGTGGCCACACCAAAGACAATGTCGTCAATCCACAAACTCAACCCACTGTAACGATCAGGTTTTCTACATCTGTCTGTCTTGCAGAAAGCCACCTGGTTCTGGTGTTCCTTCGTTTTCAGCTTCCCGTAACACCAGCACAACGTCAGTGCCAAGAGAGCAAATTGATACATCTTGGGCATACAGAAGTGTAACCAGAACTCAGACAGTACAAGAAGATGGCATCAGATAATTACACTAAACGATAAGTGCAAAAGGTGGACCGGGAGCAGGAAAGAACCAAAACAACTGACGTAATTTCTAGGAAGGTCTCACTTCTGGTGCAGTTTCCTTCATGGCTGGACAATCCGTAAAATAAAATGTTCCTCCGTCATCATCACTTCCGGACGCCGGGCCTAAATTCGCAGTCTCTGGTTTTGAAAGTCTGTAGGGTTGCACAAGAAAAGGTAACCAAAACCTCTGAGCAGAGAACATAAACACTGTATGCATAACAAGGAAGCCTGTAACATTAAAACAAGTGCCCGGTTGTATGTAAGGAGGCGGCTGCTTGTTTTCTTTTGTTTCTGGAGCCAGCATGGGAAGGATCTGTGGTTGCATTGCTGCTTCCACTGGCTTTTGATTTCAAGCGCATTGAAAACAGGCTTTAAAGAGCACGATTGACAACACGCCTCTAAACCTCTGCTCTGTATCTCCAAGCGCTGTATTACTTATTTATTTATAGTTTTGTCTCATTCCTATCATTAACTGTGCATGGTGAAGGGCGGGGGAAATGGGTCACGTCGGTGGCTTTAAAAACACACCAACCAAGCATTTCCAATGTAATAGGTCCCGCATTAGTGACTGTTTAAACTATTTGTATTGTAAATTAGAATACCTTTTATTCATGTTTAAAAAACCGACACATAAATAAAAGGCATTTTCATTTAACAATTTCAATGGCTCAAAGTTTCGCAAATTAGAGACCTATTGCATTGCAAATGCTTGTTCTACCTGTCGGGCTGGACAGGGAGGGAAGGGCTTTGTCTTCGAGTGGGGGACAAGTACTCATGCATATCAAGGGTGGTAAAGCCTTTGAGGCTCACTGCCTTGATAGCTGTAAACGCTAGCCTTCCTGGGAAGAAGGAGGTGTGACCTCCTTCCAGCACAGGCATTTGTCTCTGTCCTGGGGATGTGCTAGCACATTCCACCAGAAGGGCAGACTCTTGTTTTGGTGGCAAATGGCTCAGGAAAGACTGCCAAGGCACTGAAGCACTAAATCTTAGGTGGAAACCCACTTATGGAGGCACCTACGGGCATGCCAGCTCACCCTCGACACAAGAATTATGTTGGGCAAAGAAAGCACAGTGTTTGAGACCAAACATGACATAATTCGGTCGTTCCATAATAGAGCTGGCTCGAGTTTCCTTGGTAGCCAGCCTATGTTCCTCTATAGACAGCCGGTCAATTGCAGTAAAACCTTGTATTACAGGGTTACTGTAGGGATATATATATAGATGTGTGTACACATGCATATTCATACCTTTAATATAATGCACTCTACCTCCTGGGCCTAGGAGAACAACCTTAAGAGTGACTTTCTTATATTGAGGCAGTAGTGTGGCTATGCAGCACACGGTGTATGCAAAGTCACACTCTAACAGACTGGCTGCTCATGCAGGGTTGCAATGGCAGACCTGCAGACACACTTTTACTCAGGTCACACAGGGTGGCACAATACAGTGTTGCAGCCCTGGGTACCCATTGTACCATCTGCTAGAGACTTATGAGGGGGCAAAGTACCAGGGCAAATGGGTATACCAATTAGCATCACTTTTAGGAGAAAGATCACAGTCCCTGTGGCCTGGTTAGAAGGTCCCAGTGCACTATCAGAGTCAAAAAAACAGAATCTAGCAGTTGCAATGAGGGTGACAATTGGGGGCGATCTGCAAACAAGGCCGGTTTCAAACAACTTTGAACTTTCAGATAGTGTGGAAGGCAGCAAATAAAAACATATCTTTCATTTTTTAGTGTTGTAACTCCACTCTTGAATGGTTAGTATGCGTTAACTCTTTCATGTACTTTTATAAAGAAGCCCATTATGGTAGTATCTTTCTGCATATTTGTGAGTTATTCGATATTGTCACGACAAATTCATGGACAAAAAACGGTAGTCCAAAAACATATTTAGCTAGGTAGTTTTATGATTTTAAGAGTACAGTACAATTTTTAGCAAGCCATCACTAGGAAATGTAAGCATTGTTACACAACTATGAGTCTAAACTGCACAAATTTCCAAAAACAGACAACTCTCTCTTTAACACCCTTCCCCCAAAATATTCTTGACACAGTGTCCATAGCAACCCACTAGAACTAGTAGGTCACAAGTTCGCAGCACATTCTAGAAGGGCCATACTGGTTACAATATGAGCTGCAGAAGGTGCAGTTTACTGTTCCGAATAAAAAGCATATCCAAGTCTCCATTAAACGTTTACTTGTTTGTGAGAGCCAATAAGAGATTGATTTACATTTCATATAAAAACACTACCTAATTTCATTAACCTGAATGTTTACAGCAACCAATCAAATTATCTATTTTTAAATCAGCACATGACCTCCATTTTAACTGTCTTTTATTTTGAAAACTGTCTTATTCAGCTCCAGCCTTCTCCTGTCTGCTACAGCTGCTTCACGTCAAACTGATAAGAGTGTGGATTATGGGCCACAACTATGTTTTGTGGGCTGGAGAGTCTGCGAGAAAGAGTTGTATTGACAGGGATTTGTGTTTGCCTAATGTGGACATTACTTTACTTGGATTGGCCTGAAATGCTTGAAGTGGCATCAATGTCTGCCTTTGGTTAAAAATTGTGGATTCCCAACCCCTTGACCATGATTATGCATTGTGGTGGCAATGACTTAGGCATACTGACTGTGGTAGGACTAGTACTCCTATTGAAAGATACCTTTGCACAATTAATGACACTTTTCCCTTCAATTGCCTTGGTGTACTGCAACATATGCAAAATGCAGAAATGCAGGTGATCTAATCAATTCTGTCCACAGATTTGGCAAAGCCAGGAAATACGTTAATAAAACTGTTTATACATTTCTCAGAGACCATACAAAAGGCTCTATTTACAACAATAAAATGTGTTTTGGCATGCATGGAATCTACAGAAAGGATGGAGTTCACTTCACAGGCGAAGGCAACAGGGAGTTTTTCAGCAACCTGAACTTCTGCATCCGGTCTTATGTGTAGCTGTCATATACAAACAATGAACACAAAGGCTCTTCTCAGAGCCATTTTATTGGCCAAAATGTTGTTCATTTTCTTGATAAAAATACTTTTTCTTTAAATATTCATGACAACGTCGGAATATTTGTGAATACATTGTGAAATCACAAAACAAAACCAGACATTCAATAGACACCAGCACATAAAAAAAGTATAACTATATAATTGATTCTAAGCATCACACTATTTGCATCACTCTCTAAATAACTCTATAAAAATATGTATGCCCCTCTGAGTGTATCTGTGAGTGTGTGTATGTGAGTTTGAGTGGGGCTTTAAGTAGGTGCATAACTCTCTCAGAAGCTCTGTCAGAGGGTGTGTGAGAGTTTCACTGGGCCAATGAAACTGTAAGTGAAGGTCTGAGTGAGTCTGTGTGTGAGTGCATGAGTCTCTGAGTGGGTGGATGAGTGTCTCCGTGGGTCTCTGAATCAGTGAATAACATTCTAAGTGGGTTTATGAGTGGGTGCATGAGTTTCTCAGTGCATCTGTGAATGGCTGCACAAGTCTCTGAGAGAGTCTGTGAGTGGGTGTCTCATTCTGTGTGTGGATCTATGTGTGGCTGTGTCATTGTATGACTGAGTCTTTGAGTGGGTGTGTGAGTATCTGAGTGGGTCTATGGGCAGGGCTCTGAGTAGATGCATGAGGCTCTGAGTGGGTCTGTGAGTGAGTGCCTGAATCTCTGATTGAGACTGCGAGTGGGAGCATTAGTGTCTCAGTGGAACTGTGAGTGGGTGCATGAGTGTTTGAGTGCATCTGTGAGTTAGTGCATGAGTATCTCATGTAGGTCTGTGAGTGGTTGCATGAGTCTCTGAGTGGGTCTGGGAGTAGGTGCATGGGTGACTAAGTGGATCTGTGACTGGGTGCATGAGTATTTGAGTGGGTCTGTGAGTGGGTGAATCATTTTCTGAGGGGGTCTCTGAGTGGGTGCGTCATTATCTGAGTAGGTCTGTGAATGTGTGCATGAGTGTCTAAGTGGGTCTGTGAGTGGTTGCATACATTTATCAGTGGGTCTGTGAGTGGGGGCATGAGTCTCTGAGTGGGTCAGTGAGTGAGTACATGAGTCAGAGTGGGTCTGTGAGTGGGTGCACAAGTCTCTGAGTGGGTCTGTGAGCTGTTGCATGGTTCGCTGAGTGTCTCTAAGTGGGTGTGTGAGTCTTTGAGTAGGTCTTTGAGTGAGTGCCTGAATCTCTGATTGAGACTGTGAGTGGGCGCATTAGTGTCTCAGTGGATCTGTGAGTGGGTGCATGAGTGTTTGAGTGCATCTGTGAGTGAGTGCATGAGTCTCTGAGTTGGTCCATGAGTATTTCAGTAGATCTGAGAAAGGATGCATGCGTCTCCATGTCCGTCTGTGAGTGGTTGCATGAGTCTCTGAGTGGGTCTGTGAGTGGGTGCATGGGTGACTAAGTGGATCTGTGACTGAGTGCATGAGTCTTTGAGTGGGTCTGTGAGTGGGTGTGTCATTATCTGAGTAGGCCTGTGAATGTGTGCATGAGTGTCTAAGTGGGTCTGTGAGTGGTTGCATACATTTATTAGTGGGTCTGTGAGTGGGTGCATGAGTCTGTGAGTGGGTCAGTAAATGGGTACATGAGTCAGAGTGGGTCTGTGAGTGGGTGCACAAGTCTCTGAGTGGGTCTGTGAGTGGTTGCATAGGTCTGTGAGTGTCTCTGAGTGGGTGTGTGAGTCTCTGAGTTAGTCTGTGAGTGGTGCATAAGTCTTTGAGTTGGTCTATGAGGGGGTGCATGAGTATCTGAGTGGATCTGTGATTTGGTGCATAGGTGACTGACTGTGTCTGTGAGTGGATGCATGAGTCTCTGAGTAGATCGCTGAGTGGCTGCATAAGTCTCTATGTTGACCTGTGAGTGGATATATGAATCTCTGAGTAGGTCAGTGAGAGAGTGCTTGAGTGTCTTAGTAGGTCTGTGAGTTTATACGTCTATCATTGGGCCTGTGAGTATATGCATGAGTCTGTGAATGGGTGCATGAGTCTCTGAATGGGTCTGTGAGTGGGTGCATTAGTGGGTGTGTGAGTGGGTACATGAGTATCTGAGTGGGTCTGGGAATGGATGCATGAGTCTCTGAGTGCATCTCTGAGTGGCTATGTGAGTATCTTAGTGGATCTCTGAGTGGATATGTGAGTCTCTGAGTGGGTCTGTCAGTAGATGCATGAGTCTGTGAGTGGGTTTGTAAGTGAGTGAGTAAGTGAGTATGTGGGTCTCTCAGTGGGACTGTGAGTGGATGTGTTAGTATCTCAGTAGATTTGTGAGTGGGTGCATGAGTACCTAATTGGGTCTGTGAGTGTGTGCATGAGTCTCTGAGTGGGTGAATGATTACCTAAGTGGGTCTGTGAATAGGTTCACATGTTTCCTAGTGGGTTTGTGAGTTGGTGCATAAGTCTCTGAGTGGATCTGTGACTGAATGCATGAGTTCCTAAGTGGGTCATTGAGTGGGTATGTCATTTTCTAGGTGGGTGTCTGAGAGGGTGCCTCGTTGTTTGAGTGGGTCTCTGAGATGGTGCATCATTGTCTGAGTTGGTCTGTGAATGGGTGCATGATTGTCTGAGTGGGTCCATGAGTGGATGCATGAGTCCTTGAATGTGTCTCTGAGTGGGTATGTAAGTGTATCAGTGGGTCTGTGAGTGGGTGCATACATCAGTGAGTGGGTCTGCAAGTGGGTGCATGAGTCTCTGAGTGGGTCTGTGAGTAGATGCATGAGTCTCTGAGTGGGTCTGTGAATGGGTACATGAGTGTCTGAGTAGATGTGTCAGTGGGTACATAAGTCTTTGAGTGGGTCTGTTAGTGGTCGCACGAGTGTCTGTGTAGATGTGTGAGTGGGGGCATGAGTCTCTGAGTAGGTCTGTGAGTGGGTGATTGAGTCTCTGAGTGCATCTTTGAGTAGACGTGAGAGTATCTGTGTTGACCCCTGAGCGGGTGCATGAGCCTCTGAGTGGGTCTGTGAGTGGGTGTATAAGTCTCTGAGCCAGTCTGTAAGTGGGTGCATGCATATCTGAGTAGGTCAGTGAGTGAGTGTTTGAGTATCTTAGTAGGTCTATAGGTGGGTGTATAAAACATATCAGTGGGTCTATGAGTGGGTGCATGAGTCTGTCAGTGGACCTGTGAGTGGGTGCATGAGTCTCTGAGTGGGTCTGTGAGTCAGTGCATAGGTGACTGACTGGGTCTGTGAGTGCATGCTTGAGTCACTAAGTGCATCTCTTAGTAGGTGTGAGAGTATCTGTGTTGTCCTCTGAGTGGGTGCGTGAGCCTCTAAGTGGGCCTGTGAGTGGGTGCCTAAGTCTCTGAGTAGGACTGTCAGAGGAGGCATGAGTCTGAGTGGGTCTGTGAGTGGGTGTATACATTTCTGAGTGGATCTGTGAGTGGGTATGTATGTGTCTATCAGTGGGTCTATGAGTGGGTGCATGAGTCTCTGGGTGGGTATGTGTGTAGGTAGATGAGTCTTTGAGTGGGTCTGTGAGTGGGTGCATGAGACTCTGAATGGGACTGTGAGTGGGTGCATAAGCCTCTGAGTGGTTGTATGAGTCTCCAAGTGGGTCTATGAGTGGGTGATTAATTGTCTGAGTGGGTGACTAAGTGTATTAGTGGGTCTGTGAGTGGGTGTATTAGTTTGTGAGTGGGTGCATGAGTCTCTGAGAGAGTCTGTGAGTGGGTGCATATGTCTCTGAGTAGATATCTGATTGGATGTGTGAGTGTCTCACTGTTGGTCTGTGAGTGTGTTCTCAAGTCTCTGAGTGAGACTGTGAGAGAGGCATGAGTCTCAGAGTGGGTCTGTGAGTGGGTCTGTGAATGAGTGCTTAAATTTCTGAGTGGGTCTGTGAGTGGGTACATAAGTCTATCAGTGGGTCTGTGACTGGGTGCATGAGTCTCTGAGTGGGTCTGTGAGTGGGAGTAGGAGTCTCTGAGTTGGTCCGTGAGTCAATGCATGAGTGTCTGAGTGGGTCTGTGAGTGGGTGCATATGTGTATTAATGGGTCTGTGAGTGGATATTTTAATATGAGTGGGTCTGTGGGTTAGTGCATGAGTGTAGGCAGATCTGTGAGTAGGTGCATAAGTCTTTGAGAGGGTTTGTGAGAAGATGCATCATTGTTTGAGTTTATCTGCTCAGGGTGTGGCCCGCCAATCACAGCATTCCTGTTGGCGTACACACTACCGATTTGTCGTGTAAGAACTGTTATTGTAATTATACAAAATTTCAATTTTCTTTAATGTCTCACGAGTGACTTATCCCCAAAAACGTATGCCAGTGTTTCTTGTTGTGCGTGGAAGGCTTTGGGGTGATCAATGAAGCAGGGGATGAGAAAAAGGGGGGATCAAAAAATTTGAATTTCCCATGTTAATTCCCATAGGGCCTTTCGAGGCTACAGCCCGCACTGCTGAATGGAATTACACCAAATTGTCAGGAAGGTAGATGTTGTTCCAAGGAAGTGCCTTCATGTTAAATGGTGTAACCCATTTAGTAGTTTTCGAAATATTAAGCAAAATCCAAATTTGCATATATAGGGACATGGGCTCCAGCGCTTCTGTAGTAATCGACACCCCCCCCCCCCCGAGGTCAGGTCCCAGCGGCGCACAGGCCCCTCCTTCTGGGGCTTATGAATGGCGTGGGGCCCACCACTTCCCCGGGGATTATTTTTAAGTTGGGGAACTTTCGGACCCCACCAGGCCCCAGAGACCACCACCTCCCCAGGGCCACATTGTAAAAAGAAGTTGGGGTGCCTTGGGGGACCTCTCTGGTCCCAGGAACCATGACCTCCCTGGGTCCATAATCAATTTTTAGTGGGAGGCCTCAGGGACCTCCGAGGCCCGGAGCCCACCACCTTCTGGGGCTAACATCTTTTTGTAAATATGGGAGGAGGCCACACGGTGCCCCTTCAGTGCAGTTTACATACCCAGGTACTGCCACCTCCATGGGGCAGGCCCTACATCAAGAAAGGAGGGGTGGCCACACAGCCCCCCTCTTGGAGTCATAGATGGCCTAGGGACTGTCACTTCCCATGGCTGGCTCCCGGTATGATCCGGGGTGCCCACCCCAGGATATAGCTGTTTGCTGGGGCTTGGCGGGAACATTACCGCTCCCACCAAGTCACAGTAAACGCTCCACTTCCAACAAGCAAGAGCATTAAAAATGCTCTTGCTTGTTGGAAGCAGAGAAGGATTGCTTTTAGGCACAGGGAGATGTTTTTTTTTTAGCAGTTCCATATGTCTGAAAGAAATGCTGGCTCCTGCAGGAGAAGGGGGAGCTGGCAGAGACCACCGGGCATTCAGGCTTTCTGAGCAGTCCAGTGGAAACTGGGTGCCCTGGGGGCACCTAGCAGGCATTGGCTGCGGGGATGGGGTCCCAGGGTCAAAATCAGCCCGTGAAGGGGCCAGCATGACCCCCTCCACCATTGGAGAGAAGCCGGGCCCTGGGTGATGGGTTTCCCAAGGCTAAAATTGGCCTGGTTAGGGGGCTGGGCCCCTGGGGACAGGGTCCTCGGTCCTGAAATAGGTCCGGGGTAGGGGCGGCCAGGTGGCACCCCTCCCATAATAAAAGATTTAAAAAAGAAAAAAACAGCCAGCCCAGGGAAGTTGCCAAAGGCCCCGCCCTCTTTCTCCAACACTCTGCAGACACATCTCCTGGTGCACTACTGGTTGGGGTATGATGTCCCTTTTTCTACTTAGGGTCCCTCCTGTTACTTCCAGTAAGTCCCACACAGTGGGATTGATGAGTGGTCATCAGAGGCCCGCCTACTTTCTCCACTACTCTGCAAACACACCTCTTTGTGAACTACTAGTTGGGAGATGACGTCTACCTGGATGCTGAAGGTCCTTGGGAGCCAGAAACCCCTCCTGTTATCTCCAGTAAGTCCTAAACAGTGGGATAGGTGAGACATCGTCTAAGGCCATGCCTCCTTTCTCCACCACTCTGCAAACATGCCTTTTGGTGAACTACTGGTTGGGGATGAAGTCCCCTTGGCTGCTGAGGTTCCTTGGGGGCCAACAAGCCCTCCTGTTATACCCAGTAAGCCCCACACAGCTGGACTGCTGAGATCTGGTTGGAAACCCCACCCACTTTGTCCACCACTCTGCAAACTCACCTCCTGGTGCACTACTGGTTGTGAGATTAAGTCTCCTTGCATGCTGAGGGTCCTTGGGAGCCAGGTACCCCTCCTATTACCTCCAATAAGTCCCAAACAGCGGGAATGCTGAGACATCTTCAGAGGCCATGCCCCCTTTCCCCACCACTCTGCAAAACGCCTCTTTGCTCATTACTGGTTGGGGTTTGCACTCCCCTTGGCTGCTGATGGTCCTTGGTGGCCAACAGGCCCTCCTGTTACCTCCAGTAAGTCCCTCCCAGCTGGTTTGCTGAGGACTGGTGAGATGCCCTGCCCCCTTTCTCCACCACAATGCAATCGCGCCTCCTGGTGCACTACTGGTTGGGGGATGAAGTTCCACTTGACTTCAGAGGATCCTTGGGGTCAACAAGCCCTCCTTTTACCTCCAGGAGCTGCATGTTTAGCAGATCCCTGTTTGTGAGAACAATGCTGGCTCCCACAGGAGGTGGGGATCCAGCAGGGACAAAGGGGGCTTTGAGGCTCCCTCCACGGTCCCAGGGAGAAAAGATCAGAAAGAGGCAAAATAAAGGTCAGAAACGAGCAGAAAGAGGCAGAATAAAGCTCAGAAACAAGCAGAGGAAGGCAGAATAAAGGTCAGCATGCAGAAACAGACAAGATAGTTGGACCCCAGGGACCCTCAGGATTCAAGGGGTCTTAGTCCCCCAACTTTAAACGTGCTACAGAGCGTGTTTGCACACATGCTATCTCAGGCCACCCTCCCTTCACCAGTGTGAAAAACGCACCCATGGCGTGTTTTAAGAGGTAGTTTTAATACCCCTGCCCTATTATATACTAGGGGCTTACAGAGGAGGTCAGGCTGATCACAGGGGTACCCCAACGCATAATGTTCCCTAGTGTATGTAGGTGTTTTAACTGTATTCTAAGTGTCTTTTAGCATAGCACTGGCTCTAGGACTGGTTAGTCATAGTCAGTTACCACCAGTACCCATCTGAAAAAGTTGAGGGTACAGGAGGATTTTTGCAACAAGGCCTCTTTCTGCTCCTCTGTTTGTTCTTTCTGCATGTCTTCCTTCTTCCTGTACTTTTCTTCGTCTTTGAGTACTTCTGTTGCTTCTTTCTGCATTTCTTTTTCTTCTTTCTGTGTGTTTTTTTCTTCTTTCGTCACATGTCCTACCTCTGTAGGCATAGTTAGAAACTAGCATTAAAAAAACCTTTGAAATTCACTGAAAAAAACATGGGTTTTAAGCACGTTATAGTTAGGAATTAGCATTTAAAAACCCTTAGAAATTCACTGAAAAAAACATAGGTTTTAGGGGCGTTTTAGTTAGTTGGACATTTCACTCAAACAAAACCATAGGACTTCCCCCGTTATAGTTAGTTCAGCTAACTATAACTTGTGTGCCCGCAATACACTGCTGATGACGTCACATATTACATCAGTCATGACATGGTCAGTGACATCACTCATGACATCAGTGATGACATCTCAAATGACATCACTGATCACTGCTTATGACCTCACATATTACATCACTCATGACATGGTCAGTGACATATAAATATATATATATATATATGTATAAATATATATATGTATATGTATTTATATACATAAATCTATATATAATATAGACATATAAATATATATATCTTTTTTTTTTTTACAAAAGACACCGCACACAGTAACTTCGATTTCAAGATTTATTCAGTGCCCAGTCTGATACACCAACGCATTTCAGCCTTGCGGCCTTGCTCACGGTAGGTGGCACTACTTTTTTGCAACTGTTTCATGTTTGAATCACTCCCATGAATTCTGGGACATGTAGTTTCAAATTATTTACATAGATCACCTATGACAGACATTATCCTCTTTCTGAATTAGATAACGCCATTGTACTTTGCTTTTCACAGTTTTTTAAGCAAATTTTACTTATCAAATGGAAAAATCGGTGTTATGTCCCTTTCCCTAGATATGTGTAACGGAAAGTGTGGGGTCAGAGTATATTTCTAAGATGTGTAGATATAGATCAAACTTTGTTCCTGTATAGTACATAGCTTCAACAATTTCATAACATTAATGAATATTTAGGCAATCTGGGTATAGTACCCTCACCGATAAACCATTTTCCATTTGAATTTTTTAACATGAGGTTCTTTGGACAATGTTGTTTCATATTTCAAACAAGGTAGCATCGTTTTATTCTAGATGGACATAAAGTTCTTCATCAAAATTCATGACTCTCGGGCTTTTTGTCCGTAATCGTATTATGTATTTAGATTCCAATTGGCGCTGTTTCTTTTTCTGATCACCCATTCCTTCATGCTGTTCAACCGTGTCTATTGCAAAATAGTTCATGTTGCGCCAATTTCCACCTTGACATGTTAGGAGGTGTTTTGCTGTTGCATATGTTAGATCTTGATTCTTTACTGCCCTAATATGTTCCAAGATTCGCTTTTTAAACATGCAAATGGTACTGCCTATGTAAAGCATGCCACAGTTGCATTGAATGGCATATACCACAAACTTAGTTGAGCATGTGATTCCTTGATTGATTTGGATTAGTCTCCCCTCTGTATCTCTTATGTGTCTTTTATTTACACCAATCTTGCACACTTTACAAACATTACACTTTATAAAGCCATTCTGTTGTTTCTCTAGCCAACTTTGTGTTTTTGTTTTTTGACTGAAGTGGCTTTGGAATAGTATGTCCTTAATAGATGGTGCTTTTCTGAAGGTAATTTGTGGATTTGTGCCGACGAGTTTCGCCATATCTTGGTCATGTTTTAGAAGGGGCCAGTATTTTTGCACACTTTGGCGTATTTTGTGGGATTCCTTGCTATATGATAGAATCAATCTTGGGATGTGTTGATCGTTTTCATGGTCAACTTCATTTGACTTTTTCGTTTTTTTAATCAAGATTTCAGTTCGTGTTCGATTTACAATTTTCTTCATGCTAGTTTGTAATTCTCTTTCTTGATATCCCGCTGTTGAGAGATCCTGCCTACAGACCACATTGCAGAAAAAAAATATGTATATATATATAGATATATATACACACAAATATATATATATACATATATATATATATATATATATAAACACACATAAATATATATATATATACATATATACATATATCCATTGAAAACAGGGACGTTATAGTTAGGCTCAGGTATCACTCATACAAAATCAGTGAAATTCAGCACTTATAGTTAGCTGAGCTAACTATTACTTCTGCAATGCCCTGCTTATGACCCTCCATATTACATCATTCATGACATGATCAGTGACATCACTGATGACATCTCAAATTGCATCACTGATTACAGCCCTGAGATCCCCACCCCCGGCCTCTGGAGTTTCTTTTCATTCTTTTTTTTAATAAAAGGAAGGGGGGATCGCGTGGCCCCTCTTCCCTGGGCTGATAAAAAATTAAAATAAAGGGCAGGCCCCACGAGATGGGGTCCCTGGGGCCTGTCCTTTATTATTATTTTTTTAATGTGTAAAACGAGGGAGGGGGCTGTACAGCCCACCTTCCGGGATGATTTTGGCCCTGAGGACTCCATCCCCTGGGGACTGGCTGCAATACTGGGTACCCTAGTCTCACCCAGGGCTCCCAATTGTTCCCATTGGGGACTGTGGCTCCTTGCATTCTACAGGAGCCCGCAGTGCTATTGAACAGAGGGAGCTGATAACATGCAGCTCCTTTATGATGCAAGCAAGAGCATTTTTCTGCTCCCACCAAGCCACAGCAAACTGCACTGTTTCAGGGGTGGGCACCTTGGGACATTGCTGGAGCCGGCCCTGGGGGTGGCTGTTTCGAGGGCCATCTATCGGTCCAAGAGGCACGAAGCTTGATGTTGGTTCAGGAAGAGGGCTTTTTTGTGATTTGGTGTACATCCGTTTAGTAGTTTTAGATATATTTAAGCTTAAATATGTATATAGATATCTGGGAATGTGAGTCCTTACAGTGTACTTGCGGAGTCTACTGAAATTTGATTGACTGCCAGCATTTCAACCAGGATGTTTTGGCAGCCATCTTGGGACTTGGCTTGAAGCTGTGTCTCACAAAAAATCAAAAAAGAAAGAAAAGGGGGTAGGGTAGGAATGTCCTGACCCCCAAGATATGCTGCGGGTTGAAAGCATTCTTTTTCCTTCCGTTTTGCTGTGAATTCGCGGGTGTACCCGTGGATCTGCAACAAAATTCTAAAAAGGTGAGCTAAATCCTGGATGCATATGAAAAAAAGTAGGGGGACCCAGAGTTTCATGAACCACACCTCCCTGGGGTTTTTCTTTTAAATTATGTGTAGGGTGCCTTTATGGCACCCCCTTGCCCTTAGGACCACCTCCTCCCCGGGGCTTCTTTACTTATTAAATGAGGATATCTTGGACCCCCCGGTCTGGGGGCCACCTCCTCCTCTGGATTTAACTTTAATTTATATGCAGGCCGCATGGGCCCCTCCAAGCCTCGGGGACCTCGACCTCACCGGGCTTTTATGACATGGAATACGGGGGCCTACATACCCCCTCGCAGTACCTCTAATCACAAACCCAGGGCAAAATTTAAAAAAGAATTGGTGCTCTGTGGCCCCCATTATGTAGTCAAAGATGGCCCTGGGGTCCACCATCCTGCTATGTCCCAGAGTGCCCACCCCCAGGACATAGCTGTTTGCTATGGCTTGGCTGGAGCTTTAAGGCTCCCACCAAGCCATAGCAAACTGTGCTCTGCATCGAGCAAACAAGAGGATTTTGGTCTCACTTCCTCAAAGCGGAGCACAATTGCTTTTAATTTCAGGGAGCTGCATGTTAGCAATGCCGGCTACTGCATGAGGTGAGAAGCCGGCAGGGACTGCAGGGGAATTGAGGCTCCCCACATGGTCCCCAACATTTCTAAGTGGGTGCCCTGGGTGGGACCAGGGCACCTACACTAGAGGCACATCCCCGGGAGATGGGGTCCCGGGGCCGAAATCGGCCTGGGGAAGGGGGCCGCTCTGCCAAACTACTGGTTGGGGGAAGAAGTCCACTTTAGTCCTGAGGCCCTCAGGAGGCAAGGGGACATCATCCGCCCACCAGCAGTGTGCCAGGAGGTGCATTTGCAGAGTGGTGCAGAAAGGCGGCATGGCACCAAATTCCTCTCAGAAATCAGGCTGTATTGGACATACTGGAGGTAACAGGAGGGCGTTTTGGCCCCCAAGGACCCTCAGGAGTAAAGTAGGGTTCATCTCCCAACCTGTAATCCACCATTAGGTGTTTTTGCAGAGTGATGGAGAAAGGGGGCGTGGTCTCCGAAGTCCAAACAGCAATCGCGCTCTGTGGAACATACTGGAGTTAATATGAGGGGTAGTTGGCCCCCAAGGACCCTCTGGAGCCAAGGGTACTTCACTCCCCAACCAGCAGTGCACAAGGGGGCATGCACATTTGCAGAGTGGTAAAGAAAGGGAACGTGGCCTCCGGCAACTTGCGAGAGTTTTTTTTTAGGAAGGGGGCCTGCATGGACCCCATGCCCTGGGCTGATTTTGGCCCCGGGACCCCATCCCCTGGGGTTTGGCCTATTCTTTTAAAAATGTTTTGCATTTAAATGGATGCTGGGGGCCCCTAGGGTCCAACAACTCCTCCTGGTACCTCCAGTAAGCCCTTTAAAGGGGATCGAGAGCTGGCCAGAGGTTCTGCCCCGTTTCTCCATCACTCTGCAAATGCAACTGCCAGTTGAAAAAACTCAGAATGTGACTTAAACAAAACAAAGGTTACTGGGACGTTATGGTTAGAAAATAGATTTTGAAAAACCTTAGAAATTCACTGAAAAAAACAAAGGTTACAGGGTGGTTAAGGTTAGGCTCAGATTTCCCTAGTACAAAACCAGTCTAATTCAGCAGTTATAGCTTCCTGAGCGAACTATAACTTATACCCCCGCAATGAACTGTGTATGACCTCACATATTACATCAATCATGACATGTTCAGTGACCCTCATCTACAGGCTGCCTGGCCCCACGCTTATTTTACCAACACCATCGCGGACCTCATCGCACCCCACGGCTTTGCCTCCAAAGACTACATCCTATTCGGAGACCTAAACTTCCACCTGGACAACTTCAACAACCCCAACACCACTGCCCTCCTAGAGAACTACACCAACATAGGACTGAAGCAACTTGTCACCGCGCCCACACACACAGCAGGGGACACACTCAACCCTGTCTTTGCAGAAGGAAACAGCATTTCCTACAGCCACACCACAAAACTCCTTTGGACTGACCACCACTGCATCCACTTCTCCTTCAGAAAACCCACCAAACACAAGCACGCCTACCGCCTCCCCTGCAGAATCTGTAACAAAGTCACCATAGAACAACTCACCTCTGCCCTCACCAGCATTCCACCTCTGACGACACCAGACTCTAACACTGTGGCACGCAACCTCCAATGCTGGATCATGAACTGCACTGACACACTCGCCCTCCTCAATAAAGCTACAGGTCGACACAGCAAGAAAGCAAGCTAGTTCAACACTGCCCTCCAGTAATCCAAGAGCTCCTGCCAACAACTCGAAATGACATGGAGGAACAGCAAAACCCCAGAAACATGCACTGCCTACAGAGCAGCCACCACAGCATACCACCAACTCATCAGATCCACAAAGAAGAACTGCCTCCAAGATAGAATCCTCACCAACGCTCACAACTCCAAAGAATTCTTCTCCATCATCAAGGAATTTGCCAAACCCAGCAGCAAAACAATTGATGTCTCACCCTTCCAAGAACTTTTTTTCACCTCAAGATTAAGATGCTCTATGACAAGTTTTACAACCAAGACCTCTATATTGCTCCACCCTCCACCCCCAGTGACACTACCCAACAGACCCTGCTCACTTGGACCCCGCTCACAACAGAAGACACCATCAAAAAGACCATGAAGAGCTTCCACTCTAGAGCACCCTCATACCCCGGGACTCCCCACATCTTCCATAGAGCTGCCATGACCATGGCACCCGAACTACAAAGGAGGATCAACTGCTCCCTCAAACCAGCCACATTCCCCGACGACTGGAAATACACCAAAGGCAACCTTCTCCTGAAGAAAACCTCTGCATACCTGATGGACCTCAAGACCTTGAGGCCCAACTCTCTCCTTCCTTTCGCAGCCAAGGTCATTGAAAAGGCTTCAACATCCAGCTAGCAAACATCATCGAAGCCAACCACATGCTGGACACCCCCCAATCCGGATTCCCCAGCAACCACAGCATGGGACCGCTCTACTCACAGCCACCAACGACATCCGCTCCCTTCTTGACCAGGGCCAAATGGCAGCCCTCATCCTCCTGAACCTCTCAGCTGCCTTCGATACCGTCTCCAACTGCACACTAGCCACCCGACTCCACGATGCCGGCATCTGCAGAAAGGCACTAAACTGGAAATGCTCATTTCTCACAGGCTCACACTCAGTGAGTCAGACTCCAGCCATACCTCTCAGAAACCAATAGAGACCAGATGTGGAGTTCCCCAGGGATCCTCCCTCAGCCCCATCCTCTTCAACCTCTATATAGCCCCACCTCTCAACAATCGTCAGAAACCAAAGGCTCAACATAGTCTTCTACGCCGACAACACCCATCTCATCCTCTCCACCACCAAAGAACCCAACATCACGATTCACAACTTTCAAGAAGGGATGAATGCCATTGCCACCTGGATGAAGAAGAGCTGCTTGAAACTTAACTCTGAAAAAACAGATGTCCTCATCCTTGGCTCAACCCCGTCTGCATGGGATTACACCTGGTGGCCCCCCGCCCTCAGAAATCCCTCACCCCGACGGAATACGGACAAAACCTTGGCATCAAACTAGAATCGTCATTCACGATGAACCACCAGATCAACACAATATTCGCAGCCTGCTTCAATACCCTCCACATACGTTCAGATGGATCCAATCTGAGTCAAGAAAAACAGTCATACATGCCCTCATAAGCAGCAGACTGGACTACGGCAATGCTATCTAAGACGGAATCAACCAGAAACTCCTTCCCAAGCTCCAGACCGTCCAGACCGCCGCAGCCAGACTGAACCTAGACATCCCCTGTCACAACCACATCACCCAACACCTCTGCGATCTCCACTGGCTCCCCATCAAAAGAAGAAAAACCTTCAAGCTCCTCACTCATGCATACAAGGCCCTCCACAACACCTGACCAGCATACCTAAACAACCGCCTCTCCTTTCATGCACCCAAGAGAAACCTCGATTCAGCCAACCTCTTTCTGGCCACCACCCACGCATTTGCAAGACCAGAACGGGAGAAAAGTTCTTCTCGTACCTCTGGCCATGACCTAAAACGACCTCCCCTCTACCTCTGGCCAAGCCCTACACTGCTCCAGTTTAGGAAGGACCTGAAGACCTGGCTCTTAGGATGACCCCAGCACTCAACGGAACCTGCTCCCCAGTGCTTTGAGACTCTAGTGGGTAAACAGCAGCCCTTTAAAAACCCTTGAGTAATTGACTGATTGCTTGTCAGCATGGCAGGGGGGTTTGGCTGCTAGGAAATTCCTTGTTCAACATGTTCTTGCTGAATGGGCCTGTTGTTTCTTCGGACCCAGCAACCGGTCCGCAAAATGCCCAAAATGCCTCCTAAACAAGGATGATGACGATACATGTGGCTGTTCGTGATTTTAATAATGTCCGGCCACCATTGCAAGGTTTACTGTAATTAATCGGCAGTCCCTAGGATAACATGGGCTGACTATTGAGCAAACTCAAGATAACTAGCTCCATTATGGTACCACCGAATTGTGTCATGTTTGGCCTCAAACACTGAGCTTCTTCACCCCAACAAGGTTCTCATGTTGGATGTGTGGTGGCATGCATGTAGGTGTCACCCTGAGTGGGTGCCCACATAAGGTTTAGTGCTCCAGTGTATTGGCGGGCTTGCATGAGCCATTGCTGCCAAGACAAGAGCCTTTCATCATGGTATGTTGTGCTGAAACTTCCCCAGGTCAGAGACAAATGCCTGGGCGGGAAGGAGGTCACACCTCCTCCCTCCCACGATGGCTAGTGTTGCAGCAATCAAAGCAGTGAGCCTCAAAGGCTTCACCACACTTGATGTGCAAATGTACTTGTCCCCCACTCTAGGACAAAGCCCTTCCCACCCCTGAAGCAGATCTGCTTGCAGGAAGGCTGGAGAGTTAGGTATGCAGCAGGCAAATGGCTAGCCACACATTGAGGAGTGGGTTAGGAGGTCTATACAGCCAGGGAACGGTTCTGCCTCTTTGGGAGACCCTTAAATATAGTATTCTGGGTAGCACAGTGACATTCACCCACAGGATGTTGTCACTGCAGGGGCAGGTTAGCCTCAATGACCAGTAGCCCATATTCCACTGTCCCTCACAACTGTATCACTCTCTAAACTAAGATTTAAAGGGATCCCTGACACCAGAACCTCAGTTCTGTACAAGATTCCAAAGGAGGATAAGCAAGGGGCAACTGGTCACCGACAGCTGGATTTCGACTCTCTCCGAAAAGCAAAGAGAGGACACTTAAATGTTGTGAAGGGACCATATACTGGAACTGTGTGAACAACTTGGGTCCATGGCTGAAACTCTACTCTCCTGTCAAGAGGGACCCCAGTGGATGCTCAAAATTCCGTCAGACTCCCCTGGACTAGTGGGAATAGTCCCCTGCAGACTACAGGTAAATCATTGTGCTGTGGCACAAGAAGTGCCATTAACTGGGCCTGCTGCAAGCTATCCTGAAGAAAAGTCGTGAATTGCATGCCGAGAGTTGTAGTTAGACTCACACCAAGTTTAGAGCCGCTACTGCAATCTCTCCGACGTCCAGCCGTCAAACAAAACTTTTGATTGCCTTTGCCGCAACCAAGGCCTGTTTGTCACCAGCACGGTAACTGACCCCTTAAGTCACATCTCTATCTCGAGAGCAACTCATATTGACAGTGACTGATGTCAGCAATGACCCCTCTGCTGTGTCCCTGCATCCTCAAGGTGGTGTCATCGAGTTTGTGGTAAACTACCTTTGGCACGACAGCTCCCATGATTAACAGCTGAAAGGCTACGTCTGCACCCGGGGCTGCCAAGCAAGGTAGAAGAGATCCAGCTGTGGAATCTGGGTCCTGGGACCCCAACAACCTGTATTTTAGAAGGGTAGAGTGGAATCAAACCCCCAAGCGCTGTTTTTCTACCTGCTGCATATTTTTGAGAGCGCTGGCACATCCCTTCAGCATCAAAGACAGTTAAGACACCTCTGCACCCGAACTCCTTGGTCAAGGTAAAGGAGAACTGACTGTTTTGGGTTGATCTAGGGACCCATAGATCTTGACTGCAATGAGAATTAATTTGAACTCACCTTACAAGTGACCAAGTGTCTCCTGTGTTTTCCTTCATTCATTTAAATAGGACCAGTTTGACAGTTTTACTGCATTTATTTTTGAACGCTTTAAAACTCCACATCTCCACTTATATTGAATTTAATGTTATACTTATATAGTGCACTGCCACTCCCAAGGGAGCATGTTGGCACTAAGCAGCAGTGAGTATGACTGTGTGACCTCTAATCAATCTTGATCAAACCTTTGAGGAGAAAAGCATCAGAGAATGAGTGGATAGCACAGATCATTGGGGATGCCGAAAAGCCAGGGCTTGAGCTTCTTTTTAAAGACCCTTTCATATTAAATGAATCTCAACTCCCTATGGAGTGGGTTCCAGGTGCTTGGATACAGGAAGGTAAAGATTTGCCTCCTTGAGTTTTAAATCTGTATGTAAGTGGTTTGAGCAGAATGGATTGCGAGGCACTAGGGGTCTATGAGGTCGAATAGTGGGTGCCTCGAAAGGCTCTGAAGATGAATAAGCAGATTTTAGAAAGGACTCTTTATGCACTTAAAGCCAGTGTAGTAGATTTAAGGCTGCCGATGGAGACAAGCCACAAGGGAGTTTGAGTACCAACCTAGATGCAGAGTGTTGCACCACTTGGAATTCCTGCAGAGTTTGTTTTGAAGAACATGCGTACAAGCTATTGCAATAGTCCAGACTAGAAGTTATCAAAGCAAAAGCAACTGTTTTTCAAGCTCATAATGGGAGGTATTAAAAAATATATCAGTGCTTTTATAAGACTGAAACAAGTTCTGGCCACTGTTATAGCTTGTGGGCGGAAAGACAAGGGAGCATCAAATTTTACACCAGGGTTCTTCACAACCTCCACCGAGGGAGGTAGTGGGGGAGTAGCATTGGGTCACCATAGCGTTGGGTCAAAAGAGTTGGACTCTCTGTAGAGAACATTTCTGTTTTATCAGTGTTGCACTTGAGCTATTTGGTGTGTATCCACGAATAACTTCAGTTAAACAGTTTTTAAAACTGGTTTCAGAACCAATAGAACTTTTATCCAATTACAAAGTTAAATGAGTATTGTCAGCATAAGATGTGGATTGAATACCAAAGAAGGTGATCAACGCAATCAAAGGGGCCATATAGATGTTAAGTAATGCAGGGCTGGGTGCAGAGCCCTGGGGTACCCCTAGTGTGACAGATCTTTCAGATGAGAAAATGTTTTTTAGCATCACCGTCTGTCTGTGGTCACAGAGGAAGGATTTCACCAAAGCCAATGCATGTTGGGAAATCCCACAGTCCTTGAGTCTTTGCAGCACGATGTCATGGGATATGGTATCAAATGCAGCTGATCGATCAAATAAAATCAGCAGTGCATTTTTCAGTACGTCGAGTTCTAAATTCAGCGTGTCTGCAACTTCCAACAGGGCTGACTCTGTAGAGTGTCTTGGATAGAAACCGGACTGCCTTGGGTGGAGAATATTCTACTCCTCCAAAAATACCAATTTCTTGGCCACTGACCAACTTTTCAGTAATTTTACTAAAATCAGGAGTAGTGAGATTGGAAGATTTAAAAGGACAGTGGGCTCTGCTAGCTTCTTTTTCTGTAGTGGTTTAACCACTGCTAGTTTTCAATTGGGCGGCACTACAGCCGTAGCCAGTGAAGCACTCCGAATTTCATTGATCACTGGATTTACACAATCTACAATGGTATGAAATACACTGGGAGGACAAGGATCATGTGGAAATCCTGACTTGTGGATTAGAATAGCCTGTCAAGTCTGAAAAGGTGTCTATATTGGTGCCCTCAGGGAAGTATTTCCTATCAGGAAACATCTGGGTGGAGGGAGTAAGGTGGGAGGGAGGAGTGCTAAACTATTGCTTGATGATATGTATTTTCTCCTCAAAAAGGACTGAGAGGGTGGAATATCCCCATTCATTACTGTTGGTTGAAGGGATGATTTAGTGATTTTAAAAATCATTTTTTTATTCAGTTAAGCTTTGTCTATCAGGGCAGTAAAGTAGATCTTGTTTGCCATCTTGATTTGACTGATATGTTTTCAGGGCCCTTCTATATAGAACTCTATCTTCTGCGTTATATGCTCTTTGCCATCTGCGTTCACG
The DNA here is from genome assembly GCF_964261635.1 of Lissotriton helveticus. Lineage (NCBI taxonomy): Eukaryota > Metazoa > Chordata > Amphibia > Caudata > Salamandridae > Lissotriton > Lissotriton helveticus. Next base: position 875,490,900 of record NC_136071.1, on the reverse strand, counting down.
CTGCTTGCATCTATGTGTCATGATCATGCAGGGTAGGCTGGGTCTTAGGGCGAGGACTATGCACACATAGGTTTTCTTAGATGTAACCTTAAACTATTTGGGGAGTGTTTGTTGGAGATGTGAATGGTTGTTGAGGAAAACACGATAGCACATCATGTTGAACTAACTTGCCCAGAAGACATTGAGTTAGATAATCTCGACAGGCCCGAAATGGCGGAACTAGAATACTTAAGTTCCTCCCATTGAGCTGGTTAGTGCCTCTCGATATTTGGTGTAGCCGCAGGGAGTAGCTACTCTCCATTCTGGAAAGCATTTTGCTGCACGTTCAGGACCAAACTCAACTATCGTTGTTACCTACAAGTTTGGTGTTGGAGCACTCTTCCCTGAGAATCCGGTGGTGACATGGCATTCTGGAGCTTTCTTCCCCCGGTGCGGCGTCCCGTTTACCCCTTTGGCTCAGCTGCGAGTGTTGTTTTGCAGCCCATGCAGGGTCGATTGCCCTCCGGTAACGTTCGTGAGACCGGCACGGAGTTCTCTGCTTCGGCGCGCACAGACAGAAACACGCAGTGCCCTACGACTTGTTTGTTTGCAGACATTTTTGTTGTTTATTTTTTATTTGTTTAAGGAACGCTGTGGAACATAATATGTCGAGGAGTTATAACTCGCCTGAAGTGTATCCTGTGAAGTATGCAGTTCTGTTTGTCATGAATTAAGTATCAAGGAGCCTCCTTGGTTTCCAGGACAATAAGGTATCGGATTTGTTGTTTTTTGCAACCTGCCACCTTTGCATTTCATCAGCTTGGATTTATGCTTAACTGAGTACCATGGATATGAATGCAGTTTAATTCTACAATCTTACTCAGTGTGGAATACATGTGAGTACAAGAGAAGGGGGGCTAGGTGCAAGACATATATTGCTCGAGTGACATTAGGTTGGTGAGTACAAGAGAAGGGGGGCTAGGTGCAAGACATATATTGCTCGAGTGACATTTGGTTGATGTTGATGGTAATACCTAGTTGTCATTTCCTTTCACCCACAGGGCATGCTATACCACATATGCTTTGGTGAGAAAGAAGGATTTCTCGCATTCAAGAGAGAAGATGTAGGTCGACTTGTGGTGGTGGACTGCTGCCTTTTTGTTATTGGATCCCTTTTCCTCTTCCTCTGTGCACATCCCTATGGGGCAGAGGTAACAATCTCTCTATGGAGGTGCATGGGGTGGAATTGGGAAACTACCATCACCCCTTTTGGATCTGTTCCTGAAGGTTAGTGGCTGTAGTACTCCACTGACCTGTCAGACCCTGACACTAAGGTGATATACTTCTGTGGTCTGTGAATGCCATGGGGCTAACAGCTGAGATCTCAATTTGTTCTTGAAAGGTTATACCGGAACGACTTCATTCATACCATGGCTTATTCAGTTTGTAAAAACTGGAATATCTTTTTCCATGTTGCCTGACAAAGTGGGGGTGGGTGAAGATAGCACACTAGCTAGGCACTGGTCTCTTAATAGTGTTCCCCATTGTAAATAGGGTTTGGGGACCTGTCCCGGATGGTGGTGAGCGAGGGTTCCCTAACTCAGGATGAATTTTAATTGTATTAACATGTGATCAGACCAGGCCTGCATGATGGGGGTTTTGGTGTGTTAACCTTGTGTAGTTTGTACAAACTCTATCAAGGATGTAGGTGAAATAACCAATTGAGAGAGACCCAGTGAACTTAAAGGATCTAAAAAATGTACTACATCTGAGTCTTTACTAGATGTAGTACAAATGGAGATTAAAATCTCCTAGCATAGTAAAATTAGCATATCTCAATATTACAGGAGCAGTGGCTTCTCCCAAAGAGGTTAGAAAGGTAGAACATGAGCATGGGGTCAATAAATAAGGGCACCAGCAAAGGACATGGACAGGTTGAACTTAAGACAAAACCCTAGGCTTTTTGCCCCTGTGATGGGACATAGATGAAAGGTTTGACTTTGGAAGGTATCAATATTTATATAAAAATAAACTCTATTTTTATAAATTGGTGTTGGATTTCTTTGGAGTCGTGTCAATTACTTATTCACCATAATGGTCCTGTAAAATACTTTACACGTATTCGACCAGTAAAGCCTGACTCCTCTTTGCCACATTACCACAACTGAGCTAAGGATTACTGTTGTTGAATCCAAGGATTGTTCTTTGTGTATTGTGCTAGTATTACATGGTATGGCGGCTAGTATTACATGGTAATGCCCCAGCCATACCACATAACACTTCCACCTTGCAACAATATAGTTCACTGAAAGACGTTTCTGAATTTGAGTTATGTTTTACAGTATGCTTTTTATTAAAGTTGGGATGTAGCAATCTGGCAATTTTCAAATGAAAGTCAGGTGAGTAAGTGAATTCTTTGAAAGGTATTCATAATGTAGTAGAAAGTTTTCAAAGTAGTCTTCTCTACAAAAAATGCCAAATCGCTGTACCTTTTAAAGGTGGGTGTTCATTCTTGTTTTTTTAATTTGGAAAATCTTGGGTTGTAGACTTCCCAAAAAAGAATGAGCTTCTCACATTTCTTGGAAACTTTGCTTAGTTTCTGGATTTCCGGTAAAAAATAGTATGAAGGGTGTGCTTTACCTTTAGATGAAGAGAAAGAACTGTGCTAACTACCAAAGGCATTATTAGTTTTAGCACTTCCCTCTAAACAAGTTGCATAGAAATTCCATCATGCAATATGAATGTGTGAAATTCTCCTGAAACGTGACCTGCATAGAGGCCAATCCAAGGGTCTGAGAAATAATTTAGCATAGGGACCATTTTCTTTTGTGCATTGTTAGAAATGCATTTCGGTACAATATTAGCAGTGCAGAAATCTACTTTTTCAGGGAGAACAAAATCTAAAACTGTTAGTTTTTTAAATTTCAAATAGCATTTTACTATTCATTGCATATTCTCCAGCTAGGGATGTTCTTTGTTTTTTCTCCCAATTGCCTGGATATAGTGGACAAATTATCCCTGAATTTGAAAGTCTAAGTAGAATTTTTTAATGATGAAATCATTGTCAATTTGAAGTGAATTATTATTTTCCCAGTCTTTTATGTTTAGTTTTGTTTTGAATACCTGTCAAAAATTAATTATAGGTCGAAGATTGCTTGTCAGGTAGTTAAACATATATCCGTGGCATGTCAGTATTGTTACTTTTGGCATGCACAGTGTAAATTTGGGTGAATAGATAGGGAAGTTTATTAAATGTCTGACCCATCATCAAAATGTCATTATTTTCCAGAGCTTCTAGCTTATGGCGAGTAGAAAAATAAACATGCATGTGTGTGGGTTATTGTTATTATAAAGGGCAAAGGTTTAATTTGTAACTATCACTGTTTCATCTTGAAGAGTTGTTATATAGGCATATGTTTTGTGCTGGGCAATATTCTTACTCACCTGACATTTTCTGTTAATTGCCCTCTTTAAATATGGAGTGAAAGGCATTTGTCTGGCACCATTTATAGGCAGCTTTTGTGCCACCTCCCCAACACTCAACCAGAGGGCTCATTAAAACCCCTTGCAAAACCTTTCAGTTTTTTCAATTATTTCTCTAGCCACTATGTCAAAAGCAGATGCAGTGTGGTTATGTTCTGAGGTTTATTCAACAGTCCCGCAGTGTAACGCTCTGCCCCTGCAGGCCAGGCACACACTTGAAACACTTCCAATGAGCTCTTGGCTCAGTGCGCTTCTCTTTAAAATAAATGCAACAGCAATAACAAGGTGATGGATATAATGCTTGAATTGATTTCAGGCCCTGGCAATATCTTGGGCTGCATTCCAGTCCATCATTTTTCACCCATCTAGATAAAGGAACACCTTATGCAAATCAGTATCGATCTTGCTCCTTGTGGAAGAAGTTCATCCTCACTGCCAGATGAGTACCTCTTCATAAGGGACCAGAAGCAACAGCAGACCAGTGTCAACTTACCTGGGGCTCATCATTAGTGTATAGCTTGAGTGCTATGGCTTATTGGGCACAGAAGCCACGCCTGGGCTTACCCATTACACTTAGGGCATCACATGCAACACAACAAGGAGATGGATGGAATGCTGGAGTTAAACTCATCACTGGGAATCTGGTCCATCATTTCTCATCCACCATGCCACTCTAGAAAAAGGCCTGCCATAAGCAAGTCAGTATCGACACTGCTCTTTAAAATGAAGGTACACCATATGCATTAGTAATCTGTTTACCCTCATAGACATCACAAAGGTTGGTGGGGCCATGTTCTCCATTTCCTATTCTTTGCTTTATATAGAAAAAGAGAACATGACAAAATTATTTGTTTATTTGTTCTATATGATATGACATTTACTGTTTAAATGATTTAACTATGCACACTCTTATTTACCTTTAGTTTGAAGGTTGCCAACAAATTTGTAAGTTTTCATCCTCAAATTGGGTATAATTGAGTTGATCGTCATTTTTTTATGGTTGTTAATGCTTGGTACTCATCTATTTTTCTTTTTTTTTGTAAAAAAATATTGTGTGTTGGATTCTGTGTCTCTTGACAATGCTTTTCTTTTACTTTCCAGGTTAGCTCATAGAAATTGCAATATCTGTACATCTTATAAAAGACAGACCTTTTTGTTGGTTATATAATTGTTATTTTGTGTTTGTTTTTTCCTTTTCTCACTCACCTATTCTTGTATGTATGAGCCACTGTACAATGAAAGTGTCTCAGCTTACTCGCTGTCACCTGGTCTTCACAGAGGATTATTAACGAGTCACATTTGTTATGCCTTTGTATCGTTTTTTTTAACTATTGTTTTGTAAAAATGTTCCCTGAAATCTGCATAATTTAGTGTGTAAAATTCGGACATAAACCTCTTTTATAACTGTAGATGTACAATTACACCCTGTTTGATATTTTTGGGTATGTTGGTTCTGGTATCTTGGTTGAGCGTTTTAGACATTATGTGTACTGCACAGATGTTTTCATTATTTTCCATTAGTAGATTAAAATAGTACTATTGTTCCACATAATTAATCAAAGCGTTGTTGAAATCATGTTTGTTCCCGAAAGTACCTGTTCAGAGACACAAAGTTAGAAATGTAACACAATATAACAGTATGCGTTGCAGTGGTACTTTCATACCAGTACAGTATAACGCACTGTAAATGCATAGGATGTAAAAATCATTTTATAAACACTGTGATGTAAAATACCAGAAAGCCACAACTGATGTTCACGCAAGTCACACACGTACAAAAAGAATAAATGATCTGGGATGTGAGGGTTAGGACCTGAGTTAGCTTGTAGCAGAAGAACTTTACATGAGGGGGCTTATAGGCTTCCACTCCTGTGACAGAGGTAAGGCATCTGGTCACGACTTTTGACTCAGTATAGCACAGTACTGTGCCATCACTGTTTTACATGCAAAACTCCTGACAGGGAAGGTAGTCCCTTGTCGCAAGAAGAGGGCACTTAGTGCTTCTTCCAGGTCCAGGCAGGTCCAAGACCTCAGTTTCATCAAGGAACAGGCCTAGCCCTTCATGCAAATGCTAGATTAGGGCAAAGATGGGGCAAACAAATAAAAAGAACATGATACCAGTTACTCGCAATAGACAGTTAGAGCATGGGACGCAACTATACAGTAAGCTGAGGGCAATCTGGTCCCAATGTCCTTTCAAGGCACTCTTGAAAAGCGCCGTCCTAACCTTTGCCAATTCATAGAAATCTTATCAAAATAACTAGTACAACATTCTGGATAACACATTCTTACTTTTTCCAAACCACAAGGCCTACACTACATACAACCAGTTGCTCAAACACTACTAAAATCTACTTTTGCAAGCCCAAATCAGGCTTGAATCTGGTCTATTCCACCATGGTCCATCCTGGCAGGGTGCCCTGCTAACCTTCTGCTGGAGGACGAGGCAGCTGAAGGTAATTCGTTTGTGCATCAGTGTTAGGAGGAATTAGAAAGGCAGGACCACATAAAGAACTCTGTGTTTCCAGTAGTACACCATATTGTTGCATTTTAATTGATTGAATTAAATTATTATTATTTACTGACTTCCGGTTTGTCTTAACCATGATGTTTTATTGGCTATATTGAATTATCATACTAAAATGTTAATATGCTTTTATGTACGTGTAATGGTTTTAATTAACTATGCATGAATAAACTAAAACTAAACTATAATATTCTATACCATATACCCTGTACCATATAGCCTAGTAAGTAAAGCAGCTCTTAAAAAATGTTACAGCTAATCCCCAGCGAGCAGACAGCTACATTCCCATATCTCTGCTTCCGGTATGGAGTAAACTACTAGAAATGCATGTAAATAAACCTCCTTCCAGCTTTTTGGAAACTCATGATGTCCTCCACCCCACCCGGGTAGGTTTCAGATCGGGCTGTAGTACGGAGATTTTACTGCTGGTAGCCACTGAGGAACTCCGCTTTATCTTAGACCACATTAGTTAAGCAGCAATGATAATGTTGGACCTAAGTGCCGTTTTAGATACTGTACCACATTCCATGCTTATCCAGAGAATGATGGAAGTTGGCATTACTGGGGATGCCATTGAGTGGCTCACAGCCTTCCTGAAGAATAGGAGCTTTTAAGTGTGCAAAGCTCAATTTTTTTCATCGATCCACCCTCTGCAGTGTGGAGTCCACAGGGCTTCTCACTGAGACCAACACTTTTTATTTTGCATGTTCTCCCCCTTGCAGATATTGTATGGTCTCATTGTCTCGCATTAGTGTTGTATGCAAATGATACTCAGATCATCATGGCTCTCACGACCTAATGTCAGTCGAACCTCCATCCAACTTAATTCATGTCTTAGGGAGGTCATAGACTGGATATATGCAAGTAGTATGAAACTTACCAGCAAAAAACTAAGGTATTGGCGGAGGCGATAATAGCTCAAGATGGTGAGAATTGTCCTGGCCACAACAACTAGGCGAGCTACCAGAGCCAGCCAAAGCAGTAAAAAAGTCTAGGCACCTGGAGAGATGACAAGCTCACAATGGAGATTCAGGCCAAAAAATTGCCCGGTTCCTGTTTTTGCATCCCGAGATCTCTGAGGAAAGTCTTACAGATATTACCGGTATCCACTAGGAGGGTATTGGTACAGAGTCTAATAAATTCAATTGTAGACTATGGTAACTCCTTCTATTTAGGGAATCCTAAATATGTGATGAAATGTTTCCAAGTGGTGCAGAATTTCGCTGCAAGTATCCTGCTCAAAATACCCAAGCATCAATTAGCAAGACCAGCCCAAGCAACCCTACACTGACTGCCAGTCCAAGGAAGAATTCTAATTAAGGCTCTGTGGGTTGCTCATCAGGCCATCCACGGAAAAGGTCCACTCATCATCTGGAAACTTATTCACCCAATATGTTCGAGGGAGTTCTCTGTGATCTAGCAATCAGGGTCTCCTGTTGGTGCCCAAGATCAAAAGAGCAAGAAGCGGAGGACGCTCCTTTGTGTACCATGTATCTGTGCTTTAGATCGCATTTCCAGCCTTCCTCAGAAGTCAGCAGTTAGCAGTATACTTCAGAAAATCTTAAAAGCGCACCTTTTCCTAAGTAACCAAAAAGCACACCAAGGCGGACTAAAGAGACTGCACCTCACTAAAAGTTCCAACAAATTGTGGTCTGTGCCCTTCTTTTCCGGTACCGGTCATCATTCAGTACCAATGTCCCGCAGAAAGTGAGTTAAGTAATACATTGAAAGGTGCACCCGAAAATATTGTAGTCCACAGAGATCAAGTATGGGTTTCAAAATATAATTATTATAAAAGCATTTCCTCATACAAAAGAACATCCAGCCAACGCGTTTCATTCAAACATAGTGGCACATTGAGACAATACAAAAATATACAAAGAAAGGTTTTTTTCACAGCCATACATAGCATTGCATTGAAACATAGTTTAAATAATTATGTTATAACACAAACAAAATGTAACAATACTTGACAATAAGTCTAAAGTTAGAAAAAAGAATTACAAAACGAAAAACAAAACATAAACACATTGCACAATAGTTGCATAGTTGCAAAATATAATGGGCCTACAAGGCCCAATGTGCAAAATTATTCAATGATTAAATCCTCTGTAGTCATATTATGGATTCAATTACTGCCTATTGTTCTCAACCTCAAAAGGGCCTCCTATATTATATGTACATATCTTCATATGGTATTCAAATGGAACATACCTCAAGTGTATTAACGTTCTTTATACTCCTGATGCAGAAACGTGTTCTTTTTTGTTTTGAAATAAACCTAAATGATTCATAGAGTTTGTTGGATATGTACTAATATCAAAAAAATCTCATACTCATGGATAGAATCCATCCAGGCAGACATGTTGATCCTGTCAGAAAATATTCTAGGAGTAGTCTCTCCAAGGTAATACCTAAAAAGGTTATATCAATATTGTATAGATGTAAGATGAAACACAGAAATAGGGCATTAGTGGCCTGCGAATATCATACTGAATATCAGAGGAATTATGTAAATGTGAGGCACAATAGTCCTATTGAGAAAAGTCATTTGTCAAACCAAGCCAAACTAATATCCAAATAACTTATTTTATACGTGTGGCTCAGCTGAAGCCATCTTATGCCGGAACAATGAAAGTTCAAACTAACAGCTACATCCAAGTGCATCGTAAAAAGCCAAGATGGGTGGAAAAAGGTGGAATAACCCATAAAGCAGATAAAGGGTCAAAGTAAAAGAAGGAAAAAACAAACAAAACCACACCCACATTGTTTAGAATATGATAAGAAAAATACAATGATGTAGCTAAACCACTAGGAATGGTGAGAGTTCACACTAATAGCTATGGAAAAGAGCAGAATAACCAAAAGGAAGAATTCTATAAATAAAACAAACATCACACAGATGCTATTGTAGTAGAAAAGATGACACAGTGGGAAACCCTCACCAAGTTCCAATGTACATAACTACAAATGTAAAGTCTGAGTTGGCACTGGACGTCCCTCCAGACACCATCCATCAATACACAGATCTTTTCAGTACTCTCCAACAGACAGCTTCTGTTGGAAATATCAGAAAGGTCTAGAGAGCAGTCAAAAAGACTGTTAAAATATATGGTCTTAATCTTGGCCCAAGAAGTGGTGAAATTCATTGTCCGTATTATAGCCATCAGTGTAAAGGTCCACAGTAACTACTCAGGATCCGGGCGATGCAAAAAGGGGTCCATCTCTTGACGTCCCCAGCTCTGAATGTAAGACGCAGAATATTGAGGCAATCAAGCGAGGGAAAGGAATTAGGTGAGGTACAGTGGGGATGGGGATACCTGCAATCAAAAGAACACAAGAGATAAATACAGTTCTAAAAGAGGCTACACTCCATATAATCTCACCAAAATGGCAGTTACCTGAATACAACCTAGCCAGTGGCTGCTATGTTCCTCTCTATCGCCAGTAAAGATACATCTCTCAAACTGGAATGATATGTATCTATTACAATAAAGCAGAAACAGATTATAACACCATGCATTCCCACTCCTCTTCAAAGGTGAACCAAACCAGCTCATACATACCCTCTATTCCTTTCAGTCAACAGAAAGCAGAATGCTGAGGGATACTGTGTTCCCGCACAGCAGTATCCGCAAGGTAGTCTCCTGTTCCACTGAGAGAAATCCCTGGGTCCCAGTCTGCTAGTGGAACCTTCAGAGAAATCTCCACCCAAAGCCCACAGTAGTCTTGTTAAGGAGCAAAACAAAAGAGAATAAAATAGTATCAGAAAATAGCCTCCATGGCTAATGAGCAAAATGTACCCAAACTAAAGTCAAAGAAAGTTATATACCCAGGGAAGGTGTATATCATCAGCTAGAAAATTAAAATATTGATACCTGAAGTTTATTTGATGCGGGGACATGGAACGACCCAGCACAGACTTCTGCTGCTACTCGAGCCTGAGCAGCAGTGAATTACCAGCCTCATATGAAACTACGGCAACTGGAGATCAGAGACTCCGGAATCTCACGGAAGGCTGACCTTCGCCCAGTACCTCCAGAAGACGTTAACGAGCTAAATGTTAGCACCCAAGATCCGATCAAGGACAAGACTCGTCCCTGCTCCTAATCAGCGGACAAGCAGCGAAGCACAGCAGAGCTTCTCAGCAACATGCAGCTCTCATGATGCGAACTGCTCACCAAGAACGCCACCGAATCCTCGGGTGGCGTGGAAAAAAAAAAACGGGAAGAGACCAGAAGCCGTGCAGCCACACAACTCGAATCCAATGGCTAGAATTATGCATGCCACCCTGAGTGCATTGATGAGAGATAATCCCTTAGGCCCCACCCACCAATAGCAGGAGTTCTGGGAGATGTAGTTCTAAACGCAACTCCCAGGAAATGTTCTCGTAGGCGCCTATACTCGGCGCCTGACTATCAGTGATAGCTCTCAGATGACATATCTACGTGGCCTTGGTTTGTCTTAGGAACAATCCCCTGTTCCTCCCACGTGGGTTCTCAATAACGTGGTCAATTCCCAAGAACCAAACACTCAAATCATTAGGGTGAACCACCCTATAGTGGTCAGTCATGGCATATCTGCTGCTTCTATTCCTTAGTACTCTGTAGTGTTACTGTATACGTGGCTTGAGATTATGGGCAGTCCTGCCTATTTAAATCATATTACATTGGCAGCCGATTATATATACTACAAAACATGTGTTTCAGTTGATGAAATGCTTTATACCATACACTTGTGATGTATTGACCCTAAAATCTTTTGACCTCTTCTTACCATATGGACATACTTTACAAGCATTACACGTATAAAAGACACATAGTTTCAATGGCAACCATGTCCCGCCTTGTTGTGTGGAAGTGATATACATAGGGCACATGGAATGCCTCAACGTGTGTCCCCTACTGTACACCACCTTTGGATTTCTGTCAATTACATTACATAACCCCAGAATTTCCAACAGAAGATGCCAGTGTTTTCGTAGGATTCTGAAAATGTTGTCACTGTGTACTGAGCATTTCGTGATGAAAGCCACTTTGTCTTGCCCCTTTCCTTGTGTGTTCTTTCTGCTACTAGTAGTGGTCTGTAGAGTCGATTCCCTTGATATTAGATGTACTCTCCTTCCTACCACTGTCAGAGCCGTGGCATTATATCCCCGGTTCAGAAAATATCACTTGGTGTCTGTTATGTTGTTCTTGTAACTGGTGTCCGTCTTGCAGTTCCGTCTTACGCGGACCATTTCGACATGTGGGATGTTTCTAATGACTGATGTTTCATGTGTGCTAGAAGCAGATAGGATGGTATTACATGCTGTTTCCGTGTGGAACATAGTGTTATGAATAACACTGTCTTTTATATAGAAAAGCAGGTCCACAAAATTGATTCTATCCTTGTGATGGTTCAGGGTTAGTTTGACGTTGTAAGGATTATCATTAAGATTTGAAAAATAGTCATACAACACCTTAGTTGAACCTGCCCAAAGACAAATACTGTCATTAATGCACTTTGCCTCAGGCGTGCTTCCTCTCATACCAGCCAATAAATAGGTTGGCATAAGAGGGAGCAAACCGGGAACCTGTACCTGTCCCCTGCAGATGATGGTACCAGTGGCCATCATGGATGAAGTAATTCCTGGATCAGATGATGTTAATCATGGTGTTGTACACAAAGTGTTCCGCACCGTCCCTATCCAAATTGGATCAAACTGCTATTAGTCCAAAGTTCTTGTTTATACATGTGTACAGACTAGTTACATCTAATCTCACAAATTGGAGGTCTTCTGACCAAGATAGCTTGTTAAATTTGATAAGAAGGTCTTTGCTATCTTTAATATATGATGTAACATTGTTCGCATGTTTCTGTAATTTGATGTCCACAAATTCAGATATCCTCTTGGTGGGAGACCCAACACCTGAACTGATAAGTCTCCTTGGGGAAAAGCACTCCCCTTGTAGGGATCACTGAAATAATATCGAGTGACAAAATATCGACCTTCCAGAATATCGTTGACAAAATATAGACTGTCAAAATATCGACTTTCTATGTACAAACAGGTAAGTACAAAAATATCGAGTTTTAAATATCGTTTACAAAAATATAGTTGTAAAAAATATCGACTTTAATAAAAACAATGTTTAATTACATTAATATAAAAAATTAATTAATAAAATATACTTAACAATACTTAAAATAACTTTTAATAATTAAATAATTAATGAAAGTAAAAAAATAATATTTTTTTATTCATATTTCTTAAAACATATTAATATATAGTAACAAAATGTAATTAAATAATAGCCAATATTATTGACGTACAAATACAAAAGAGTAAAAATTACTATTCCCACTCCAGTGGGTGCAACAGTAGGGAAAGCGTTGGATAGCGTAGGTGTTAAAATGACTATTCCCACTCCAAAGAGTGCAACAGTGGATATATGACGTTACAACGCAACTTTTACAACGCACTACCATTACAACGAAATGTTTACAACGCAAAAACTATTACAACGCATGTTTTTACAACGCATGTTTTTACAACGCAGATACCTTTACAACGCATACCATTACAACGTAAGCATTGGTAAGTATATAATAATTTTTTTAAATTTAAATTATTTAAAATTAATTTAATATATTTTAATTTAATTTAATTTCATTAAATTAATTTAATGTAAATTTAATTTTACTTTCTTTTTACACTGTACTCCTGTACCCCAAAAACCCAAAACTGACCCTGAACCCTAAAAAAAACCTTTTACCCAAAAACCCAAAACTGACCCTGAACCCTAAAAATACCCCTTTACCCAAAAAAGAAAAACTGACCCTGAACCCTAAAAATACCCCTTTACCCAAAAACTAAAAACTGACCCTGAACCCTAAAAATACCACTTTACCCAAAAACTAAAAACTGACCCTGAACCCTAAAAATACCCCTTTACCCAAAAACTAAAAACTGACCCTGAACCCTAAAAATACCCCTTTACCCAAAAACTAAAAACTGACCCTGAACCCTAAAAATACCCCTTTACCCAAAAACCAAAAACTGACCCTGAACCCTAAAAATACCCCTTTACCCAAAAACTAAAAACTGACCCTGAACCCTAAAAATACCCCTTTACCCAAAAATTACAAAAATTGACATTTAAAAAATTATTATATACTTACCAATACTTACGTTGTAATGGTATGCGTTGTAAAGGTATCGGCGTTGTAAAAACATGCGTTGTAAAAACATGCGTTGTAATAGTTTTTGCGCTGTAAAAGTTTCGTTGTAATGGTAGTGCGTTGTAAAAGTTGCGTTGTAAAGGATGTTTCCCGCAACAGTAGGGAAAGCGTTGGATAGCGTAAGGGTTAAAATTACTATTCCCACTCCAAAGGGTGCAACAGTAGGGAAAGCGTAGGATAGCGTAGGGGTTAAAATTACTATTCCCACTCCAGTGGGTGCAACAGTAGGGAAAGCGTTGGATAGCGTAAGGGTTAAAATTACTATTCCCACTCCAGTGGGTGCAACATTAGAGAAAGTAAATACTTCATGTAATAATAAATAAATTACAAAATAATATCAATATAAATTTATTTAAAAATGATTAACTATTTAATATAACATAATAATTAATATATTAAAATTACTAAATATCTATAATAATCCACATTTTGTATAGCGCACAATCACCCGTTAGGGTCTCTAGGCTCTGGGGGCCGTCGGGAAGATTAAGCAAGCTATTGCCCAGAGTCGCATGGTGCTGGGCTAACCTGCCGCCGGAGCCGGGGATCGAACCCTGATCCCCAGATTCCAGCGTCAGTCGCCCTGGCCGCGGCGCCACACCTCTCCTCAACTATAAATATTTCAATTAGTTACCTATTAATACTAATTTATAACTAATTACCAATTATTTATTTGATAATTAAAAATTAATTTACAATTATTTTATATTAAATACAATTAAATAAATGTTATTATTTCATTAATTATTATTACATTTCTTCCCACTCTATTCCCCTATAAACCCACAACCCGCTGCAGGAAATAAATAATTTAATTTAACATAATTAGCAATTAATCAATTAAATTAAATTAATTACCAATTAAATTTTAATTAATTAACAAATATATTTTAATTAACAATTAATTAAATATTACTACCAATTATTAAATTTACATATTTAATTAATTATAATTAAATTACTTCCCACCCTATTCCCCTATAAACCCACAACCCGCTACAGGAAATAAATTATTTAAATTTACATAATTAGCAATTAATCAATTAAATTATATTAATTACCAATTAAATTTTAAATAAAATAACAAATATTATTTAATTACCAATTAATTAAATATTACTACCAATTAATAAATTTACATATTTAATTAATTATAATTAAATTACTTCCCACCCTATTCCCCTATAAACCCACAACCCGCTACAGAATAAAATGACACAATAATTAAAAAAAATCATTAATTAAAAATAATTATAACATAAAATGACACTTTTCACACATATTATAACATGAAAAAACACTATAAATAATTAAATATTATTTAAAAAACGATATTTTTTACTATCTAGATTATATACTTGGATATTTTCACTTTCTATATTATTTACAGTCGATATTACTTCACTTACCTTAAAAACGATATTTTGGCTGTCTATATTCTGTCCTGTCGATATTTTGTCCAAACGATATTTCAAACTCGATATTCTGTCCAAACGATATTTTGGAGTCGATATTATGTCTGTGCACCCCCTTGTAGACCTTAGGTAAGAAATAGATACACGGAAATTCCCGACCAACAAATAACGATACTCATCATTAGAGAGTAAACATGTGTCTTTCCATTCTCTCAAATTTCATATTGGTGAATGTTTAGAGTTCATGGTGGGATTGGCTTTACAACATTCATGGGTGATCTCATTCATGTAGTCAATCTCATTCATGATAATCAATTTTCCGCCTTTGGCAGCTTCCTGGATTACTAAATTGGTATAATGTTGTTATCCGAGAAGCGCTTCTCTATCCTCATGTGAAAGATTATGAGGTTGCGAATGAAACCTATTATGGGTGTTCAAAAGATGTAATTCACAGGTCACTCTTTCATTGAATTCATCAATGTTTATATGGTGTGCTGTCGAGGGAGTAAATTTGGATTTAGGCCCCAACCCACTTTGCACATCCAGATTCGCTGTTATTTCAAGATCACACAGTGTTGCAGGGATTCTGCACATATACAGAAAAATGTGCAGGAAACCTGGACCTCGGTGTATAGTGGTGTACCAATTACCCACCTTAGTGCCCAAAATCCCAATTAGACTAGCTATAGTGTCTCATTCCTTCTCCATACTACATCGAAGCTACCAATGATTAGACAACCCAGAACATGTCACTCCGACTCTCTCAGGAATCGCGGGAACACTCTTTCGCTCACTCACTCATACTTGTTCACAACATGAGTAATCAGAGACACTGTATAGTTTAAAATGTTTATTTTAAGTAACGTGCTCTAAAATGCAGTACATGTGCTATTACTAACGGCAGAATGCATAAACACAGTATAGTGAGCATTGTTACAATTCCATGAAATATGAACCGGGATATCATTTTATAAAGCTGGTGGAAAACGGCCTACTGTGCCTTGCCACCCTCCTCATGCTAGGAACTAGTTTATTATAAAAATGGAAGACCTCTGGGCTTTGTCAGGGGGACCCCATACCTCCAAGTCTAGATGCAAATGTTTACATCTCCGGACAAGCACAGCTCTTCCCTCTGGAAAGGTTTTTCTCCAAGTGCCTTGAACATGCATGGATGCAATATCAAAAGCACTCGATTTTCAGGAGTGCAGCTGTGCTTCGTGTTATGTCTAGGTGCAGAGGACTGACCAGAGCAGAATAACAAGGGACATTGTTTTTTGACCTTGCATATCATGTACAGACAAAAACTACAGAGAACAACAAGGAACGCGAAAGGCAGACTGTTCTCATGTGAACAGGCACAAGCAGAGTCTTAGTGAAAACAAAGTCATGTAGTAACGTGTGCAACAGCAGAAGCATGGCAGCCAAGCTTGTGCTATCTTAGCAATGTCTGCTGTCAATCCACCAACCTCACTACAACAGTAATAATTTCACCTTTTCTGAAGAGTGGATTTTAATCAATTGGTTCATCATGGTAGCTCAGTGAGGTTGTTGCAACAAGTCCTGGGAGGCACTATATAAAAATAACTGAATTGAATATACAAATATAAACACTGTAATAAGGAAATAAAACAAAGCATATAAAAGGCTAAATAATTGAACATTATTTGCAAACAAATTACAAAATTAATGATTTATGTTAATCATTCTGAACAAATCTAAATTTTTTAAATATCAGATTAAAAATGGGAATGATATAAAATAAAGATTCCTAATAGCAAAAAATACTATAATAAAATAAAATTCAAAATAAACAAAATAACCACACCAACTGTAACAATTCTTGAAATCATAGCAAAGTACATTTATGTACAATATAACTAGGGCTCCCGGTTTTATGGTATTTATTATTTTGATATTTCTATCTGTATTTATCAATATTTATTTTTTGCAAATTTTATCTACATTCATTCATATTTATTTTGGGTTTTGTGGAAAAACTAACCGAAAATAGTATATTTCCACATTTATTTAATGGGTAAATATGCACTCATGCTTGAATGCCTACTAGGTTTCAATGTTGTAAACCCCCACGGAAGATAAATCAATCCACTGATAAGAAAATATGCATATTTCAGTATCAACTTTGTGAATATCTACTGCGGTTAAAACCTCTTTAATAAAATGCCTTTCTTTTGTACCCCCTTACCTATCAATCCACACAGCAATTGGCCTAGCAGTCATGGCAGACAGTATTCAGAATTACTCTAAAAGCAACCCAATTTCCGTTTTTATCGACATTTAAAAATAAATACTGACAAGAAAATAAATGTTTTCTGTATATATTTATCTGTAAATATCAGTAAAAATGAAAAACAGGGAGCTTTAAATATAACATAAACTATTTAGCAGCAGTTAAAGCTACGACAGCAATTTAGAACAAAATCACACATCTACCAAAGTAATTGAATTTTATTATTTAAATCTAACCCATACAAGACCTATTTTTTATAACTAAATGTACTTACAATTTAGTAGCTCAAGACCTTTGAAGCAGAAATCCAGGTACACAAGCAGAAATCCAAATTAATCCCCGTTAAATATAAGAAAATCCTCAATCACCCAAGAAATCATTCCAAAACAAAAAAAAATGTTTAAAAACACAAGTGATCCAGGAAATGTGACAAAAATAATGAAAATGTTACATTTTAGATTTTAAAATATCCAAAACATCAATGTTTTAAAGTAAAAAAACACACAACCTGGATCAAAAATCTTTTAAGTACCCAACTTTAGGTGTAAAAACTAAAAATGCATTTGCACTCACAAAACAAGCATAACCGAAAACACATTAACCTTAAATATCCTACATAGTGTGACCAAAATAGTCTATCTAGAAAGCAATCACTTAACACCTTGACCGCGGCGCCGATTCCGCCCCTGTGCTGGACATTCCAGAACAGGGCGTGGTCGTGACGGAACCGTTCCGTCCTCAGCACAGCTCAGCCGTGACTGATGACGGAACGGTTCCGTCACCAGCATCGAAGGTGTTAAAAACGTAATGCACAAAACGCTAGGCCCTAATGGACTTACTAAACTAACTAATATTTTCCTAAACCCAACTAATGAAACCTCTTTACCAATAAAAAAACACTAACCTTACCTCTGCCCCACCCAACCTAAAGCTATTCTCGAAAACAAGAAAAAGAATATTCAGGCTGCCTCATTGGAGCCACCATCTATGCCTACTGCTGCTGCATAATGAAGTTTATTTTTGTGTCATGATTTTTTATTGGAATAAAACCATACAGCGTATGTACGGTTTGGAACAGAGGTATATAAACAATAAGTAATACAATGCAAGTCAGGGGAGGGGGAAGAAAGGATTACAGGGTAAAAAGCATGTCACACACATGACTAATGGAACCTATAGTCCTAGTGCTGGAGATCCCCCTCTATATCGATTGTCAAAGAGGCAACGGGCCAGAGGCCCACTTGGGGTGGAGGGAGAGCCCTGGTCCAGACTGACAGTCAACGTGGGGGGGGAGGATGCATCCCTGCTAACCAAGTGGTATGGCCAGTAGGATCGGTGGGGGTGCACGCTGGAGAAAGGAAAGGAAGAAACCCAGTGAAACCATGCCAGTGCATTCCGGGGCACATCGTCGAGAGAGAAAGAATAGGTTCCCTGCGAGAGTGCGTGAAGGGTGATTTTGATTAATATGTGAAAATTATGTTTTAAACTGATTTCCTTATTTTATATGATAATTTATTTAATTCCTCTACAAAATGTAAATATACACATAATATATTAACAAATACTTAGATACAATCCTGTTTGTTATGAGTCTTATATGATTTTTATAAAAAGGTACTTTCATTATGTGATCATGTGTGTCTATATATATATATATTTATATATATATATATTTATATATTCAAAGTGTCCACAAAATAAGTATCATTGCGCTCTCAGGCAAAAAGGCAAGAGGGATCCAAATATCAATCGAACAGTTTATTACACAACGCGTTTCAGCAAGAAGCCTTGTTCACGTGAACAAGGCTTCTTGCTGAAACGCGTTGTGTAATAAACTGTTCGATTGATATTTGGATCCCTCTTGCCTTTTTGCCTGAGAGCGCAATGATACTTATTTTGTGGACACTTTGAATACGTGAATACAACCGGACTGCTTTGCCGGTAACTGCGCCAACTTCCGCTGGGTTCCAGCACTTCAGAAGAAGCTGTTTGTTGTTCTTTCATATATTTATATATATATATATATATATATATATATATATATATATATATATATATATATATATATATATATATATATATATATATATATATATATATATATATTACCTACTGGTGGTCGCCAGTAGGTATATATAGTTAGGATTTTTTTCCTATTGGATTTTTGAAAATTCTATGTCGAATAACTTTGGCGTTTGAGGACGGAATTGGCTGAAATTTTCAGGAAAATGGAACATTTTGTTTCTTAGCAGCCCCTGAAAATTTGGGGGGGTTTCGTCAAGGGGGAGCCGAGAAAAAAGGGAGGTCCCAAAACGTGTTTTTCCCATGCAATTTTCCATAGGGCGGTTGGACTCACTTTTAGCTCGAATGGCTGAATGGATTTCCACGAAACTTGGCAAAATTGTAGATATTGTTTGCCCAATGTGCCTTTGCTAGGTCTCAAGATATGTGCTCCAGTGGATTTTGATAAATTAACGTTAAAAAAATATATATATATCTGTAACAGCGCTCCGGTTAGCGCCCCGGTTCGCGTACCTGACGCGTAACGGAACTTCGCGAAGCGAAGCTGATTGGCTCTCCGGTGTCTGTCAACATTCTAAACAGTCCGGAGCGGCCGCCATCTTGTCTCTCGGTAGGATCGAGAGACAAGAGGTGAAGAAAAACTAAGGGGGAAATTAATGAAAGGGGGCAAGGTAGACCCCTCCTGACCCCCTAGGATTGATGAGGGGGCTATTAAAGGGTCCCGCGGGGCAAAAAATAAAAAAAATTAAAAATTCAGTTTTTTCGCGGTAGAGGCGCTACCCAGTACGCGAACCGGGTAGCTAACCGGTAGCGTAACGGGAGTCCGCCATCTTGTGTTTCGGTCGAATTTAATCACAAGATGGAGGAAAAACAATGTGGGAAATGGATATAAGGGGGCACGGGAGACGTATCCTGACCCCCTAGGTTTTCTGAGGGTGGCGGAGGAGGCCCATATGTGCGAAAAAAAATAAAAATTCAAATTTTCGCAAAGTTGCGCAAACGGAACGTTTACCGGTTCGCGGACCGGGTCGCGGCACCAAATTGAGCTAACGGGAAGCTACCCGGTGCGCGGACCGGTAGCGAAACAAAAAAAAAATTTAAAAAAATATATACATAAAAAAATTGTATTAAAAAAATACAAAATATATTTTTCGATTTAAAGAATACATTTTAAAGCTTTTGATATTTGCTATTAAAAAACCATTGAAATTCACTGACAAAACCATAGGTTATAGACCATATATAGTTAGGAATTAGCATTTAGAAAACCTTGAAAATTCACTGAAAAAACCATAGGTTATACACCATATATAGTTAGGAATTAGCATTTACAAAATCTTATTTTACTCACACAAAACCATTGAAATTCGCATATATAGTTAGTTGCACTAACTATATATCGCGCACCCGCAATCCACTGCTGATCATGTCACATATTACATCATTCATGACATGGTCAGTGACATCACTGATGACATCACTGATGACATCTCAAATGACATCACTGATGACATCACTGATGACATCTCAAATGATATCACTGGTGACATCACTGATGACATCTCATTTGACATTACTGATCACATCACTGATGACATCATTCATGTGATAATACGATGAACCTCTTCAGACTCTAATATAACCTTAGATACACTCAGTGTAAACAGACACTCACAGACTGTCACTCATCCATGGAGTTACACACACACCTAGTCAGTCATGCAAAGAATCAATCACACCTCCATTTTCTCAACTATACAGTTATACACACCTTACTAATTCAAACATATACTAACACATATTTACTCTCTTATACAATCCCGGATACAAGTTCACAATGATCCATACAGCCACTCACACATTCACTGGCTCTTATGCACAGTTATTTATATATGTCAACTCTCAAATGTACTGTGTTTTACATATGTACTTACTTTGACATGTAGCACTGAGATATCCATTCACTCACCAATACACTCATGCACACAGTCAACCGCCCATACAGCTGTTTCCACATGCACTTTTGAACCCATACATCTAGTGAATCAACTGCTCACACATCTATGCACAGAGACATACACCTCCCAGCCACCCACACACACCCCAGTCTCCCATACAAATACTTGGGCAACCAATCAATAACCCATATAGTTACTCATATAGCTACTGATCAACACATGCAGCAGTTTACAGAACAACAGATATAATGATGCACAAATTAAGACAGTTTAGTCACTAACCCATGCACTCAGTGAGACACATTTAATCACTCACTCATACAGTCAGTCATGCACCTACTAAATCCTTCATCCAGACACTTATAAATCCACTCATTCTTCAATATGTAAGACATATTTTAACTTTACAGAAACATACAGTCACTGGATGTTGTCATCAGTGATGTCATCAGTGATGTCATTTGAGGTGTCATCAATGATGTCATCAGTGATGTCATTTGAGATGTCATCAGTGATGTCATCAGTGATGTCACTGACCATGTCATGAATGATGTAATATGTGACATGATCAGCAGTGGATTGCGGGTGCGCGATATATAGTTAGTGCAACTAACTATATATGCGAATTTCAATGGTTTTGTGTGAGTAAAATAAGGTTTTGTAAATGCTAATTCCTAACTATATATGGTGTATAACCTATGGTTTTTTCAGTGAATATATATATATATACATACATATATACTTAAAATGTGGCTTTCATAAAAGTCTACTTACAAATATTATTATTGTTTATAAAATGTAGACGTTTACTTTACATAGATTACTAATTATAACTATTAATAAGATAATAATAAAGTAGTACTCATTATTTGCACAAAATCAAATTGATTACACAACCTTTGCCTTTTTTGAAACATAAAACAATAATATCCTAAATAAATAAAATGGATAATTAATCTATTTTAACGTATGGAACAACAAAGGAAGCTGTGGCTGAAGCATCGGTGTATTTACAGAATATATTACAATGGGGATAAGCACTCACCGACAAACGTCAGACGATTACGGAATGTCATTTACTAAATGAATTTGTGAATAATAACCAATGAATCACTGCTCACGGTTCCACTGGCCTTCCGGAGCACTCCCAGGCGGGTGCGGGATGCGGTAGTGAACAACCGCTAATTTAGAGGCTCTGGTTCTTAAATGTCGCTTAAGAGTAACCGCACTCACAAGTAGAAACGTGGCACACACATCATTTATTTGCCAGTATCAACAGACGCGTTTCAGCTACAAGCCTTCGTCAGTGTCAATGACACTCCACGGGGAAACATGTTAATAAAGTTTCTAGTCTATACACAGACAACAAAAGGGGACTGATCGCTTCCAAAAACAATGCACGCCATTTTGGAAGTTGCTCGTATACCTCAATGAGTATCATTTCCATTATTTACATTTACTTAAGGCAGCAGACGATGTCAGGGCTATCCGGGACCAAGGTGGGACAGCAATCTTAGTACTTCTGGATCTATCAGCAGCTTTCGACACGGTCGACCACAACATCCTGGTCGACCGTGTCGGAAAGCTGGGCATTTGTCATTCTGCCAGAGACCTGCTTGCCTCCTTTCTCGCTGACAGAACTCAAGCGGTCACCCTTGGACCTTTCCAATCTGCTCAACTCTCGCTGCCATGCGGGGTTCCCCAAGGCTCATCCCTCAGTCCGACACTATTTAATATCTACGTGTCGGACCTTGCCAACGTCATCAGAGCATATGGGATGAGCCTAACATCTTATGCGGACGACACACAGTTGGTATTGGCCATCAAGGGTGATGGAGGACAAGTGGCACAAAACTTCAAAAATGGAATGCTTGAAATAGGAGAATGGATGGCTACAAACTGCCTCTCCCCTTTGTCTGATTTTATTTGTGGACTCTGCAGGTGATGAGAGTGCCCAGTGAGTTGATTAGCCATCTCTCTGATGTGTTATACCTTACCGTAGTATTCTCACTCATGGGAACAGAGTCAATGAGTGCATCTGTCCATTCTCTGAAGCCACGATTATACCAAGATCATCTAGGTCTTTGGGGATTGGGCAACTTGGTTGTATTTTTAGAAACATGAAGCTGGAGCGGGATTATGTGTCAGTCAGACCATTATATTGGGAATGTGTCATCTGTGCACAGATTTGTAATGTTTGTGAAGACAGGGCCAATGAGGTGGCCTATGTCGTGGGTTGGAGTCTTGACAAATTGCCTTAGTTGTAATGCATCTAGATCTTGGATTAGCACCTTGGCAGCATCACATCCAGAAGTGAAGTTAGATTTTTGAAGACTACATTCTGCGGCTATGTCTGGTAGTCCTTGAACAAACTGTTAGGCATTCCCTGGGGGTCAATACATCACGATGCCCAAGAAGGTGAAGGTGGGGGAGAAAATGAATAAACATGGTTTGTAATAGGATACTGAATATGCACCTGAGTGAGGCGCACTGGCGGGGGGAGGGAAAGGAAGGGAGGGGGGGTGGATTATTGGGGGGAGGGATACTCACTTGAGATTTGCTTCATATCCTGTGGCAGCATGAGCCATCTGCGCAATGGCGGCCTTTTGTACTATGATTCTCAACGGTTCTTTATGCACAAACTAATAAAATCTGTTTAAAAAGAAAAAAAGATACTGAATATGTAGCAGAATTTCATTTGGGGATCAGAACCAATAGCACTGGTTAGGTATATTGGAAGAAATACAGGTCAAGTGGGAATTTTCTCTAATATATGGTACAAAGCATACGCAGAGCCTGTAAGTTAAATGTCACTAGTGGACTGCAGCAAACATTGTGCCACCACTAGAGTGATAATTCAAAAACATGACTCCAGGAATAATACTATAGCCTGCCTGCGTTGTTTCAATATTTTAATTTTGAACCGTCAAAATAACCCATTTTGACAGGCCTGAACCCTCCTTCTAAATATTAGTAAGTTACCCATAAATATGCCTTAATGCCAAATAATGTTCGGTACACGTCATTTAATAGTAGGACATGTAAACGTTTAATGTAAAACATGTCCTTACAGAGACAAGGACCCAAAAGCTATTTTCTCCGTAGCAGGGTTTTGCTATTGATTAGGAAAGCACTGGGATATAATATGAAAATGAAATACTACCATCTCCACTTAGGAAACATCTACAAAGTTCATCTTAGGACTTTTTTAAATAGTTATTACAAGCATAATTCACTGGTTAAGTCGGATTTGTACTTAATATTTTGAAAAATGTACTTTTGATATATCACCTTTATCTGCCTCCAAAAGCAGATTTGCTTGAGCTTCCATCTGTCACCCAGGAGCTGAATACCCTCTGAATGAGGTGTGAACAAAGGCCTTGGGTTTGGGGAGTTGCTCTGTTCCTCTGAAAAGATGGCCATCTGGGCAGTGGCAGAAACTTAACATCAAAGGGGCCTACTTCTGCCATAGGCAGATGTAGCTAACACCTGGACCAGCTATCTCCCTTGTTCCTCTAGTCAACCAGGCACCAACCTCAGTGGGAGAAGGGCTGCCCCATAGCCCGTTTTGAGTGGCCACAGAGGAGGGGTTACTTATTTACCTGGTCACACCTCTGGGTGGGTACAGGAGCTCTGCACAGGGGAAAAAGGTTTTGCCATGTTGAATTTAAGTAGCGAGGGGCACTTTGGGATTGCTTGCTGTAGGACACACAGGAACGGTTGCAAAAGTGGGTAGGGCTACCCTGGGGAACATTTCCCCTATTGGTTAGGGAGGGACTAGGAGCCATCCCCACCCACAGTCTAGTACTAGGCAAAAAAGGTCACCCCTGGCCCCCTCTTCAAAAAACTACCGAACCCATGGAACACAGAACAGAAAAAAGACTAGCTTGTGTTGAGACCTGTGAAGAGGATTGAAAGGATGGGCCTGCTCCCACTTGTACCCAGGACAAAGAAGTGGACTTAAAGGGTGAGTTGGCTGTTAATCTGCAGGGACACATGAAGCGGCTAGTAGCTCTTTTCTTGAAGAGCCCAGATGACCAGTTCCAGCTAGATCTGCCTTGCACTCTGTTGGTAGATTGTGATGGTGTGAGTCTTGACCCCCAAGTTCGGATTTGGAGGACCTGGCCCCTTGACTGCCTCATAGTATACTCTTCCTAACATCCTGCAAAATCTGAGATTTGTGTCTCCAAAGATCTCTGGGGGGCTGGGACAAACCTGCCAAGTCAATCTGACAAAGGTGCATTGATTATGGGCCAAAGATCTAAGTTGATTCTGCTTGAGCATTTCTGCAACAGCAAATCTGTTTCAACTGAACTTCACAGAAAGGCAATCTGACCTTGTGGAGCTTTGTTTTACTAAAGCTATCAGGCTTGAGCTGCTGATGGAATCCAAGCTCAAAAAAGTGACTAAGTCCAAAGGCAGAAATCTTCACAGGGTGAACAACAAATATATCTAGCTGGCAAGGGACCTTCCTTGGGCATAAATTTAGAATTTCTCACATTCACAACTTTTTCACCAAAAGTGAATAGCTTCATAGGGACCTTTTCTAATGGCTATGAGGTCTTGTGGTTCCTATTTCGGCCACATACTGCTGCTTTGCCCTACTGAGAAGTTTTGAGTCTTTTGAGTTCCATGTCAGAGACTTAAGTGCCTGATTTAGAGCTTTGCGAATGAGTTACTCCATCCCAACGGTGACGGATATCCCGTTCCCTGAAATACAAATTCCCTTACGATGCAATAGAATTTATATTTTGGCGGACAGGATATCCATTACCCGTCTGCCAAGATCTAAATCAGGCCCTAAGTTAGAAGGTAAAATGTCTGACTTGGAGTTTCCGGTTTCTGTATCTGACCCCCGCTCCATTGCGGTCAGCCTTAAATCACACCTGGGTACCCCTATTGACCAACAACATTAGCCCTGACTTAAATTTGGAAGGGAGCAAGCAACAGCTACCCCCGATGTTACGTGGCCACAGACAGGAATCAAAAGCAGCACCCTGGATTGATACTCCGCTTCAAGTAACAGCCACAACAGCAGGCGGCCCACGTAAATGTGTATTTAAATCAAACAAATCCCAAGATTGGTCCTGGCTTTCTAAGGCCTTAGGGTAGTAGTGAACAGACAATTCAGCATGAAAACGAACCAAAGTATGATACAGCCTGTTGCTTAAACATTTGCTCCTGGAATATCCGGGGCCTAACAAAAGAGAAAATACCACGAAACTCCGGAATCCAAACAATGTCTTTGCCATTCAAGAAACCTGGGCCCTGGAGAACACCATCTGGGAAGATTTCACTGTAGCCGAATCCTTTGCTATCCCATCCACAGCAGGTGGCCATGCATCTGGAGGCGTGCTGATCGCCGTAAAGAATACATTGGTTGCAAAATTAGAGACACTTTACAATGGCGAAGGCGGCTACATTTTCTTCAGCATTGAGATTAAGAGTCGTGTTAAGGGAAAAATAAAGCAAAAGTCATTCTTGGCTGTGTCTACCTACATCCCGTAAAAACTCGTCGAGAGACTACTTTAAGCAACTTGCTTCCTATAATAAATAAACTTGAAGCTTTATTCCCAAATGATCTGTGGCTGATAACGGGTGACTTCAACTCCAACTTAATGGATATTGACCCCACCCAATCCTCTCAAATATCACTAGTAAATGAAGAGTGGGCAATCCCAGAGATAAAGTCCCAATTTCAACGGAAGGAGGCCAATGGCACAATGTTAGCAACAAAATTAAACCAATCAGGCCTGCGCATTCTCAACGGAAGGTTAGCCTCTGATCAACCAGCTGCATATACCCATATATCCTCATCCCGTATGGCGACTTTAGACTACATATGGATATCTTTCACTGCCTTCCATCTGGCACATCAGCTCTCGATAATGCCATCCTTAGACAGAGATCATGCCATTCTAGTATGCAAGATTGCCCTTAGGCAGCAACACCGCCCGATAACTCCCCTGATTGGAAGGGAATCATACCTTCAGAATGTAAGGAAATTAAGATGGTCTGATTGGAATCGTGAAGCAATAGAAGCGGAAGTTGATAGTCTTCTCTTCGAACAGCGTCTGGATGGCACTGATTACCTGACAGGATTTTCCTGGGAGACAAGACTAAGCGAATTCAGAGACCAATTAGCATTAAAACTTCCAAATAGCCCTCCGAAGGACCTTTCGGTCCCAACTACTTTGCTAGAGCAAAAACAACTTATAATCTCCGCAAGGAATAAATTAAATAAGTTGCAACGAGTCCATGCGAGCAACAAAAGTGAATATAAATTCCTGAGGAGTGACATATCTGCCGCCAGAAAAAATTACAGAAAGGCCAGATTCGCCTTAAAAAAACAGGAAGAAGAGCTCCGTTGGGCGACAGTCTTTGAGATAATCAAAACCAAGGACTTGGGTAAATGAGGCTACCAAAGCCACTAAACCACCCACTGCAGCTAATATCTACCCCGCTGACTGGGAGAATTACGTTAAAATATTATACACAGCACCGTACACATCAAATAACAGCAGTAGTACCCAACTTACGCTTGATCAGCTAATCACTGAGGATGTCACAACTGCCACCATCACGATAACCACAGAAGAAATAGTAGGAGTCATAAAGAAAATGCGCTCCAGCGGTGCCCCCGGACCCAACGGGATCCCTACGCAAGTACTCAAAGCCTCCACACAAAAATGGGCTGCGATACTGACCCCTCTCTTTAAAGATGCAATACTGGGAAACACAATCCCGCCCTCTTGGCAAGGATCATTCCTTGTACCTTTTCATAAAAAAGGCTCGCGTTCCAATCCCGATAACTATCGAATGATAGCCCTGCTTGATGTGGATGGGAAAGCCTACGCAAGTGTACTTTTAAAAGAACTTACAAAATGGGTGGAAATGAAAAACTTAATCCCTTTTTAGCAAAACTGGCTTCCGTAAAGGTTGCCACATCGAGGACAACTTGATCTCCATAGCCCACCTGATGGAAACAACTCTAGCTGCAAAAGGCAAATCAATGTATATGGGATTCATCGACTTTCGTAAAGCCTTCGACAGCGTTAGTCGGCCTAAACTGTGGGAAAAACTGGCAAGATGGGGCATCCCTCGGGCACTACTAAACGCAATAATAGCCGTACACACGGACACCTGGGTAAAAGTCAGAGTAACATCGAAATGGTCTACCTCCAATAAAATGTACACAAATAGGGGCCTAAAACAAGGATGCACCCTTGCGCCATTACTCTTCAATCTGTATCTCGCCGACCTACCTGAATGGTTGTCCCGATCAAGAGCCTTCCCTCCAGGAATCGGTCAATGTAAAATCCAAATTCTGCAATACGCAGACGATACCATTCTTCTAGACCAAACCCAGGTGGGCCTCCAAAGACTGCTCAATTCCCTCGCCAAGTATTGTAAAAACAATATGCTAGAGATGAACGTTAGTAAAACCAAAACGATTGCAATCTCACCTGCGAATGGAAAAAAGATCAAGTGGTATATAGAAGGGAAACCAGTGGAGACTGTCACCGCGTATAAATATCTGGGCGTCTGGATTGACCGTAAAGGGAGATGCTCGGTGCATACAACAGAGATGCAGGCAGTGGCTCGCAGTTTAGAGTGGGCCTTCATGAGAACGAAGAGTGCTCTTCATTCCCAAGATTTTGTCCCTTTGATAAAATTAATCAACGCAAAATTCCTGCCCACAATCTCCTTTGGCGCAATAATCTTCAAAGACAAAATGAACAACTGGCTAGATAGAGCACAATCATCATGCTATAGCCGGGTCTTCCGATTGCCAAATTCGACTTCTCATGCCCAAATCCGGAAAGAATTTTCCTTATCCTCTATGCGCTGGATTATGGGAGCAAGATACGTCTCATACTGTTTGAAAGCGAAACAAGCTAACACCCACTCGCTGAAGAGCTGCATATGGCTCCTGCTTAGCAATCCAACTACATCATGGAATAAGTATCTGACATTCTGCCTCAATTCCCTTGAAGCGGGGAACATATGGTCCTCTCCCTTGCCCGATGAAACGAAAGCAAAGCTTTTAACCAAGCAAGCCAAAATTCTATCAAATCAATCGGACATGCAACAGGTTCTCCAACTTTATCACGGTCCCTGGGCTGCCAAACTATATGCCCCGAAAACATTACCATCTTATCTCGCATCAGCAATGAAGCCGTATATCAAACATCAATTAATGAGATTTCGCTTTGGCTTAATTCCGCTGAAGGCATACAAGTTTGGCCAAGGATACATGAAAGAAGCCTCCTCTCAGTGTCGTTTCTGCAATCAGGGAGAGGAAAGTCTAATCCACATTCTGTGCACTTGCCATCACCTGCGGGCGCAAAGAATATTTTGGCTGAGACCAATTTGGCTTTTTCTAGGCATCAGGACTTGTCAAGAAGCGCTCGAGGCCTGTATGAGGGGAGACTCGCCACAATTGGCGACTCGCTTTGTAAAATTCATCACAGAAATTAACTCCTCGATTCAATCATCCGAGCAAGTTTGAATTTTAACCTCCCTATGTGCCAGTCCCTTGGCTTTTCTGCTTTCCCTTCCCTTTACCCAATCCATCATTTCTATTGTCTTTTTTACCAGACTTGAATTCCTCTTTTCTATTTAAAATGTCACTTTCTGGATGTGCATATTGCAATGATTTTAAATAATTGTGCAATACATTTTTTTACTTACTTACCTGGGTACTGGTCAAATGCAAGTAGATGACCGCTCCTAACTACCAAAAAAGAGACTGTAATGTGAAGAAATGTAATGTAATGTAAGGAAGATTTGTAGAGAACTGCTTGTCACCCGTGTGGCTGTCTAGGCACTGAGTAGGTGAGAGTAGGCGTATGCTGAAGCTGTGCTTGAGTACAGGCAGGCCCAATGATCCTATAAGAAGACTAAATTAAAAGGCAGGTTTTCAGCTTCTTCCAGAATTCAAGAAGTGAGGAGGACACCCTTATGTGTTGGGGGAGGTAGTTCCAGGATTTGGTGGCTGAGTGTTGTGTATGCGAGTGAGAGGGATGCTGAGCTTAGTTGTCCGGGAGGTTGGTGAAAGTAAAGCCAGTGATTGAGGAATACAAGTCTTGTGTTGATCCAGCTCGAGCATTTCTGCAGCAGCAATCTGTTTCAGCAAAACTTTGCAGAAAGACTATTCAGATTTGTGGAGCTCTGTTTGGCTACAGCTGTCAGTCTTGCACCGATGATGGCATCAGAGCTCAAAAAAGTGACTAAGTCAAAAGGTAGAAATCTTCACAGGGTGAAGACAACAAATGTATCTGGAAGGCAAGGGAACTTCCTTGGGCGCAGATTATAATTTCTCAGATTTGCATCTTTTTCACCAAACGTTAATTGCTTAACCAGAACCTTTTCCAACAGCTATCTGCTCTTGTGGTTTCCCTTTTGGCCATTTCTCTACAGCTTTGCAGTGCTGAGAAGTTTGACTTTCATTTCAGAAACTAAGGGACTCATTTAGATTTTGGTAAATGGTTTACTCCGTCAAAATGGTGACAGATATCCAATCCGCTAAAATACAAATCCCATAGGATACAATGGAATTTATATTTTAGTGGACAGGATATCCAACCCTGTGGTGATGGAGTAACTTGTCCTCCAAGATCTAAATCACACCTGGGTACTGGTCAAGCGCAATGAGATGACTGCTTCTGACTTCCAAAAAAGAGACTGTAATGTAAAGAAATGTAATGTCATCTAAGGTGGATTTGTAGAGCACTGCTTGTCACCTGTGAGGGTATCTAGGCACTGAGTAGGTGAGAGTAGGCATTTTTTGAGGCTAGGCCTGAGCACAGGCAGGCCCGTTGATCCCACAAGAAGATTAATCGAAAGGCCAGGTTTTCAGCTTCTTCCACAATTCAAGAAGTGAGGAGGAGGCCCGGTTGTGTTAGGGGAGGTTGTTCCAGGATATTGTGGCTGAGGGTTGTGTGTGTGAGTGAGAGTGATGCTGAGCATAGTGAAAGTAAAGCCAGTGAATGAGGAATGCAAGTTCCGTGTTGTGTAGTCACTTAAATACATATGTGAGAAGTTTAAACAGGCAGAGCTTCTGGATGGGGATCCAGTAGAGCTCTCCGAGGAGTGTAGGTTCAGCACAGGAGGTTGAGGACAAGTCTGGCAGTGACTTGTTGAATGATTAGATGATTTGAAGTCTGTGAAGAAGATGGGTTGGTTTGCCTGTGTAGAGTGCATTACCATAGTCCAATCCGCTTGTGATTAGGGCCTGCGTGATGGCACGTTTGCAGCCCAGTGGGAGCCACTTGAAGATTTTACATAACATTAGGAGGATATGAGAGCAAGAGGTCATATGACCACTGACCTGAGACTTCATAGTGAGGTTTGCATCCAGGATGAAGCCTAGGTTCCGAGCGTGGTTGGTTGGGGTGACTGTGGGTCCGAGTTTGGCAGCTCACCATGTGGAGTCCTAAGGTGAGCTCTTTATTTCCTAAGATCAGCACTTCAGTTTTGTCGATGTAGAGTTGAGGCAGTTTTCTTTCATCTGATTGGCCACCCTGGTCATGCAATGGTTGAAGCCTGTCTTGGCTGTGATGTGTCTTCCAAGAGGGGAAAAGATTAGCTGGGTGTCGTCAACATAAGAGATGATGTTGATTCCATGGAATCCGATGATTTTAGTCAGAGGAGTCATGTACATGTTGAAAAGTGTGAGACTGAGTTAAGAATCCCTATGAGACTCCGCAGATGAGGTCCTTGGGTCCTGAGGTAAACGGCATGAGCCTGACATGTACTTCCAGAGAGCAAGGAAGCTATCTATTTGAGTGCTGATCCTGTGTTTCAGCTATGTGTAATCTGACGATCAGTGTGTGGTGGAAGACGGTATTGAAGGAGGAGAGGTTGACGAGGTTGAAGGCAGCGGTCTGTTCACAGTCAACAATGGTGCATCTATCATCCGTCTTAGAGACTAAATTTAAAGGTAGAAATTTTCACAAGACCTGATGCTGAGAAGCCTCTGATCTATGTCAATAGCTTCCTAGGTGCGAAGTCTTGACTTTTCCCACTTGGAGCTTTTCCCTCCTTAGTCTGCGGCTTTACCTAGACCTCATCCATCAGCACCCTCTTGCTGATGACCCCATCTTCAGATCCAACCTGTTGTTTTGCCCTGGTAAGTACTCTACCTTCTCTGAAATTTCCTAAGTCAGATGTTAACTGCTTGATCTGGACACGTTCCTTATTGTGAGCCTCCTTTTCCCTGGGGCACCATCTGTCTGCCATCCGTAGCCAACCCTGGACTATTGTAGCTGTGTGGGTTGCTGACCAACACTCTCATTGTCCTGCTGGTGGAACCGTCGCAAGCGTGACTGTTTTGGACTACAAGTCACAGAATCCCCTGCTGGGATTCCACCTGCTTTCAATCTGCGCTTTGTAAGTGCAAGGGAATCCTGTAGCGTGGAATGCCCGTGGGCTGCGCCTGGACCAAGGGCAGGCCCGTCCTGCACCTGTCAGTGACAAGAAAAGGTGCGGTGCGGCCAGCCCTTCTTGGCTCACTTTTCTGGCTGCAGTGGAGGAGAAGGTGATTGGAATGAGTGACATACTGTCCTGGATCATGCCATTTAACAAGGTGCTTTTCCTGGTCCCACTTGTTAGTCGACTGACTTGGCCTCCTCCTTAAGCCAGCCACCTACATTGTGACTTTTATTTACTCCGGATTCTTCATAGCCTTTAGACTCCTGTGGGCCTGTGTGATATTGTACTTTTGACACAGGGGGCTTGTATTGTTACAGCCGTATTGATTTGAGCAGGGTAATCCCGTTATTGTTGATTGGGTAAGAGAGCTTAAGGATACTTAAGGTCTCCACAAACATGGGGAAGAAGAAACGGTCTTCCACTAAAGCTCCACCCCCACCTGCTGCCCCTCAAGTTTCCGCCGTAGAGGGTTTCCTTAATCAGGCGGTGTTAGTACTATCCAAAGAATTTAGCTGAAAGAAGGTTATCTTTGAATAGGGACAGCCTCCTCTCATCTATCACTGGGTCGCCGCTCACATGAGAATAGGGATAGAGTCCTAGAGATTCCATCCCATACAAACATGGGGAGGAGGAGCACCAGGAGCAGGGTTCTTTGAACAGACACCAGAGGCTTACTAAATTTAGCTGCTTTGTGATACACTTTGTTCCAAAAAGTGTCCCTGCTGTTGAGGGTTCTCCCTTGATTGCCCAGGGAGTTTGTCAGAGGTTCCTGGAGTAGCTGCTCTTCCCTGTACTGTGAAAAATAAGGGGGAATTTTTGCATACCCTAGTCCCCACGAACCCTGGAGTTGTGCTTAACCTGCCACTCAAAGGGCCCCATTATGCTATTGTATTGGGCAACATCCACCTACCTTAATTCACCTATTGAATCATTTCACGTACTTAAGAACAAGGTGGTGCATTGGTTTAATTTGCACTCCCGTTGTGGCAGGGGGCTTGTGGGTTCCATCATTATGGCATGTAGAGAGAGCTTGGTAGGCACGGACAGGAAACTATGTGCATATGATTGCGTGGTGATCAATTTTAACAACCCCCGGTATGTGACAGAACTCCTTTCATCTCTTCCCTCTCTTAGGTTATATGACCCACCCAGGATAGTTGCCCTCCCTCTGGGTTTTTTCTATAGGCCTGGAAGAACAGCCCACTTCTCACTATCTAAGGGCTGCATGAGGAAGGTTCCGCCACTCAGAGTGTGTCTGGCTCTCAGGCCACCTCGTCCTTTGTCTACTTCTAAAAGATTTTTCCCTCTGAATGGTTTGGAGTCATGTGATTGAATAGGCTTTGGGATCCCTGCCAGCTGTCTTTGGCCCCTGCTCCTGTGGTAGCCTCTCCCGAATCTCCTAAACGTTAAATCCTCCGGTTGTGAAACTTTGCAAGTCTTTCCATCAAGTTCACTGATCCTGGGTGGTTGCAATTTATTAAATCTTTTTAAAAATCTGCCTCCAAGAAACAAGGGAAATCAAAAATATTTTGTTCCTGGAGAGCTATACCTCCTATTTGGACTTTCCAGTGTCTTCCTTGGCTGCGAGGGCCAGGAGGGGCTTGATCATGTTTATTGCAGTGGAACTAAGGTTCTATAATTGTGATCTGGCAGGGTCAGTCAATGCAGGGTTCCCCCCAATAGTTCTAATTAACTTCTATAATGATAAGGGGAGGCAGCAAGAAGGACTAATGTGTCTCTTGTCTTAACCTTGATTTGAAGTCGTTGCATGAGAAAGGTTCTGGGAGAGATAAAATTGTGCTTGAGGGGCTTTTCCATTGTCATTTATGGGACCCGCCACGGGATTTGGTGTTTTAAATTCTAGATGTTTGCTAAAGGAGGGGTTACATTTTGTACACTGGATGGAGGGTCAGGAGCGCAGTGAGACTTTCAAATCTTATAATTCGTTTTTTTTGCTTTGGAGAAATTGGAGAACCTCCCTAACTCTATAATTTGCCTGACCTTTAAAAGGAGGGTGGTAGGTTGTTTATTGACTTTATATTTGTCTTAACCCTATTATATTTGCTCTTTTCTCACTTTATTATTATCCTTGGTCCTTTTAGCAACCACAATCCCTTATCCCTATCCCTGGACGTTCCCATGGCCCCTCGGGCTCAGCAGAGGGAGGCTCTTACAAGGCTTTCTATGGAGGATTAGGGGAGCAATCAGAAATGGTCTCAGGTGGACCCTCAGTCCCTCAAAGCCTCTTTTTGCAAAATCTGCGCTGGAGATCGAATTTTGTCTGGACATAGAAGTAGAGGGTGGGGGGGGCTTATGGAAGCCTTTGATGTGATGGTATTGCCTCATGTTCTTAAACTAATGCCTCAGGTTCTTGAACTAGTGTCCACAACTGCCCCTTGTAGACTGGGTTTTCAAAATCCTAAATGTTTTTATAGGGACTGCCCAAGAATGAAGCACCAGCTGAATGATGCTTCTAAGCAGACACCAAGGGACAGGTGTTTGATTGCAGGTTGCAGGCGAGCTTAGAAGCAGGCATGTCTGCCTGTAAGTGTAACCTGCAAGAGCTAGCCTGAGATGAGCTATGTCATGCAGGTCAGGCAGGGGAAGTTCAGTTTTTTAGAAAGTGGTCAATTGGCCCTGTTTTGTGTACAGCTCTGTCCCAGTTATATGCCATTATATTTCTGAACAGCAGTGGTTCGACCACTTTGAAGATGTCTATAACCAGGGAGAGTGTGGGAGAGACATAAACTCGGTTGTAGAGGCTATAGCTTGCCCCCAAGGGGTTTTCACTTTAGAAGAAGTTACACAGGGCATTATGGCCTTGTTGGGTAACAGGGCACTGGAGCCTGATGGTAACCCTCCTGATTTGTTTAATGCTGATGTGGATGTCTGGGGTCCATCTCTTGACTCAGGTGCTGAATGCAGCTGCCCGGGAAGGGATGTTGCCCTCTTGGTCTACAGCTGTGATTGTCTCATCTTTCAAGAAGGGCGACAAGGACAATTCACAATACCACCCAATATCTTTAATAGATGCTGTGCTAAAGGCTTTGAAGTGGATCATTCTAAATAGGCTGTGGAAGTGGGCAGAGGAGAAAAATATTATGAGGGATGTCCAATATGGTTTAGGTCAGGGAGGTCCAACTCAGAAAAGTACCTGAACCTTCACCTAATTATTAAAAAAGTATACAGTTGCCCAATCTGAATCTTTGCATCTAGCATTCATGGACTTAATGTTCGCATTCGATACGGCCATTGGGTGAAACTCTGGGCTCTGCTTGTTGAGTTGGGGGTTGACCCAAGTATTGTGGCCCCCTTAGCAAATCTTCATTCAAAGACATCTGCCTCTGTGCATTTTCAAAGGGTGCTGCTTGTACACGTTCATTTCCTACTGGCTGTGGTGTCCGCCAAGGGTGCATTCTTACCCCTTTTTTGTTTACTTTATATGTGCATGGGCTCGATTCCACATTATTATTAGCCCAGCTGGACTACCCTAGGGTTCGAGATAAATCCCTTCCAGTTCTATTATACACAGATGTTGCAGTTCTCATGGCTCGCAATGCGTGGGGGTTGGATCTACTTTTGGCCAGGTTTGTCTCTTTCATGTGGAACTTAGAGTTGTTGGTCAACTTTTCAAAGTCCTATGTAATGGTGCGGGCCAAAATCCAAAAGTACGAAGACTTTTAAGGTGGCAAATTTTACTTTGGATAAAGTCAAGGCTTTCCCTTCCTTGGGTGCTTTATTTGATGATAAAAACAGTTGGAATCCGTTAAAAGAGGCTAAAAGATCTGAGTTTATTGAAACCATTGGGGAAGTTTCCAGCTTTGCATGTAGGCTAGGTTCGTGGGTGACAAGGGATCTCCTGAAAATGTATCAGGCTAAACGCATATACCAACTCCAGTGTGGGACTATGGTTTGGGGGTTAGGTAAACTTGGACAAGATTCAAGCTGCAGAGAATACATTTTTATGACAGATGGTGCAGGTCTCACATTCTCCCCAGCATACTCAGTGCAGGCGGGGCTAGGCCTTGGGCAAGAGATGGAGGTGGTGTCCCTAAGCCCTTTATTGTGCTGGATCAAGGTATGGAACAGGGAAGAATGAAAAGTAAATCATTTGATCCTTGCAGACTCTCTCTTGCGTGATCGGGTACACAAAATACTGTGGATAGCCTATGTGAAAGCGGCTTTTTCCTCCCTAGGTATGTCTGAAATTTTTGATGGTCCTACTTTACTTCCCTGTCAATGCAAGAGCTGGAGTGTGTTAAAAGGCTGTTCTGGGATCGGACCCGTATGGAGAGAGAGTAGCATGAGCTGCATAAACCCTCAGAGTGGGGTCACATTCTGCTGAAAACTGTGCAGGGGATGGTGCCGTACCTAGCCAAGGTCCACTTGCGTCAAGATAACATTTTACTGGCCAGGTTCAGGTTTAATTCACTTATACTTCTTTTAGCATCCCCACATGATTGGACTTTCCCTGATGTCAGGTGGCCCTGAGGCTTCAACAGTAAGTCTCTGCAGGATACTCTGCATTTGGTAATGTTTTGCTCATATTTTAGTTGGCCAAGCAGCAGTTTTTAATTTAGCTCTTGAAGTCTTTGAATTTCATCCAAGTAAAGCCAGCTACGATTTATCTTTAGATGCTTTCTAATGAATGTGCTTATTTTTTTTACTAGTTTATCATTTTTGCGAGCTGCTCTGGCATCTAAGAGATTGCAACTTGATTAATCCATGTACAGTTTTGGCTCTGTGGAGTATGTACGTTTTACTGATCATTATATTTTGTAAACATTTTAGTGATGATTTTATAATGATGATATTTTTATTTTCGTTTATGGCTGTTTTATCAACTAAATAAATGATTTTTATGATGAACTTTTTGACTGGGGCCAACCTGGTTCTTGTGTCCAACCCCTGCCCCAATGCGGTTGGCAATAAAACTATTCGTTGTCGCAGTCTATTACTACCTGCTGCCCACGGTTGGCACTTGATCTGTTTTTTGTGCAATTAATATTTAAAAATTTTACATTTAATAGCTAAGACTTTCCCTATTATTTCCTTTTTCAAAATGTAGAGGGATGGTTTTGAAAAGGAAAGTGATTTTCGGTAGCACTACCATCTTAATTAGGTTAATCCTCACCAAGACGGTCAAGGGGAGATGGGCCCACGATTTCATTAGTTTCTGACACTCCCTTGAGACATTAGCCAGATTGGTCCCTGAGATAGTATCAATGCCCTGCACTATTCTCACCCCCAAGTACCTCTTGTCATGCTTGGTTTGGTATTGACAATCCGCCAGGTTCCAAGTCTTAACCTCAGTTTTCTCCACGTGGACCTCATAACCGGATACTTGTCCGAAATCCTGTCCTAAGCTGATGACATGGGGAAAAGTCATCGCAAATCAGCCAAAAGAATAAAAAACATCATCCACATACAGGGCTACCTTCCTCTCCCAAGCACCATGCTTGAATGGCAAGATCCTAGACTCCTCTCTTACCCACTGAGCAAAGGGCTCACTATACAGATCAAAAATGGGCAGCCCTGCCTCGTACCCCTGGTGATCTTAAAAGGTTTCGTTAATTTACCGTTTACCAGAAGTCTCGCTGAAGGGTCCCAATAGATGAGCTGAATGACTCTGCAGAACTTTTCAACCAAGTAAAATGTTTCCATAACTGCTGAGAGATATACCCAGTTGACCCTGTCGAAGGCCTTTGTGGCATCTAATGTTATTGCCGCGAGGGTAAGCGAGAAGGTAGTGGCCAAATCAATTGCACCAACAAAATCATATGTGAGGTCAGCTAAATCCTACCATTAACAAAACCTTTTTGAACGGGATGAAGCATGCCTCACGCTACTGAACCCAGCCTATCTGCCGGGATCCTGGCAAAGATTTTATAATCTGTGTTCAGCAGCGAGATGGGTCTATAGGACCCAGAACACGCTGGGTTCTTACCTGCTTTCAAGATCAAAGTGATAGTAGCTTTCCCCAAAAGCCTGCAAGCTTTGTACCCAGAGATAAAATCTCATTAAAGAGAAGTGTCAGAGTGGGAATTATCACCTCTCCCAAAGATCTATAAAGTTCTGCTTGAAGCCCATCGGGCCCAGCAGCATTGCCTCCTTTACAAGCATGGATGGCCTTCCTCACCTCCTCCTGTGATATATCCAGCTATAGATCTTCCTGCTGGGACAAATTCAGGGGGGTAAGCATGCACCCCTGCAACCATTCCATATGTGTGGTTTTATCCACCACCCTATCCTTCCGATACAACTCCTGAAAGAAAGCAAAAAAAACGCCCGATCTCTTCATCAGTCGACAGAGCAATAGCCCTATCTGCACTATCAATTTGTTTTATCAGATTACGCATCCTGTCGGACTTGGCCTTTCAAACCAGAAGCTTACCTGCCCCTTCTAAGTACTCAAAATGGGCAAAGCTTACTCGCCTCCATCCTGCTTGTGACCCTCGTCCGAATGAGAGTATCCAACTGATCCTTTAATTTGCTTAGTTTAACGAGATTTCCCTAGTGCTTCTCAGTGTCAGCCTCTCTATTTGAACTAAGCTCTACTGTCTTCATCTCCGCCTTATGAGCAACCTCCTCCCTGTAATGTCTGTTCTTATGACATATCATGCTCGTAATCATGCCCCTTAAAAAATCCTTTAAGGAGTCCCAAACCACCAGAGTCCAAGCCGAGCCCAGATTTGTATTCAGAAAATACTCAGTCTCCTGAAATAAATACTTCATCTTAGCTTCATCAAGATGTAGAGATCGATCGAACGTCCAGACTCTAGGATGTTCTTCGTCAACCAAGGCCAAATCCATCTAGACCCCTGAGTGATCTGACAGGTGAGGAGTAAAATAGTCCATATCCTTAACTGCACCCCTGAGGTTTTGACTGACTAAAATGTAATCAATTCTTGACTTGTGGCTGTATTTACTGTTGTAATATGAGACTCCTGGCTGGTGACCTGATCTGTCCCTCCAGATATCACAAACTCCAGTCTGCACCATCATGGATTGGAGGTACATCCGGGACCTAGAAGGCACCCTAGCTCTACTGCTGGGCAACTTGTCCAGTTCGGTTTCAGAATGATGTTAAAATCCCCAGCCGTGATAAATGGGTCTGGATATTCCAGAAGATTTGAAAAAATTACTTTTAGAGAGGATGGGTCATCCTGGTTTGGGCCACAATAGCCCACCAAAGTTTGCAGAGAACCTAGAATGATCACCTTCCCAATGACTCACCTGCCACATGGGTCAACCATAGAGTCTAGGATGCGGGCGTTTGCTTGTTTTTTGATCAATATAGAGACATCCCTGATGTTAACACTCTGGTCAATACAGAGCACATGTTCCACCCACTTTACATCTTTTTTATTTCCCAGTCATCTCTTCTTTTAGAAGATGTGTTTCCTGGAGGATAATGACCTGCACGGTAGAATCTTTGTATACTACAACATTTTTGCCCTTCTGGTCTTCACCCGCAGGCCATTAACGTTCCAGGACAAAAACTGAATCGTTCTCATGGAGGTTTAAACACAAGAACTATGGGTCGGCTGAGTCTCTGAGGAAGCCAACACCAGACCAATCGTAATGAGACCAAGCTAATCTGACCAAACAATAAGGTGAATGAGGAAATGTTATATTTTTCATCCCAATGCTCCCCACCCCGTGCAACCCGCCCTTCCCCCTGACCCACATGCCAAAAAGACCCCTCACTGGAGAACCCTTCCCCCATTTATCTGGACAGATGTAGTCCAGTTGCTGCACCCCGGGGAAACCCGCCCTATCCCCTTATAAACAAATACTTGAACAAGGGCGAAAAAGGAGAAAAAACTAGGACCCCACCTTCAATTTCCCTTAACTAAGTGTCGCTGTGTATGTCCCTGTGTGAATATATATGAATGTGTTCGTACTTGCTCATCTAATACCTTGTCTAGAAATAGGCAAATACATATTAAAGAAAAAGGACCCTACTGGCTAGATCTGCCATAAAAAAAGGCAAGTGTAGGTAGTGTGTATAAATACTCGGCCGTCTACTATTTCACGACTTTGCCGAGACTGTCTAATAACTCATTCGACTCTTGCACTGATCTAAAATTATGCATTTTTTTGTTGTGCATAATTTTCTGAGTTTCAGCAAATTTAAGCTGGGCAACCGCACAAAACTTTTTGAAGTCATCCAACTTCCTGCCCAACTCACACTGCCTGTCCAGGGTGGCGCGGGCAAGATCAGAGCAGATTTCATATGAAAAATCTCTGGCTTGCAATGATTTCCCCTTTAGGGCCAAATTAAGGATCCTTTCCTTTAAGGAGTAAGTGAGAAAGTTCATAAGAATTTTCCTGGGCTTTGTCCTGTTGGGATGCCTCCTGAAAAGGCTCCTATGGACCCTTTGAATGTCTTTCTTCAGGTCCTCCTCCGATTCCTCAATCTGCAATGATTCTTTTAAGAGTTTGACTATAAAGGACTTGAGGTCTACGCCCTCCCTCCCCTCCGGCACATTCAAAATATGCAAGTTATTTCTCCGAGAGTTGTTCTCTAGCATCTCAAGTGTTTCCCGAAGAACTACCTCCTCCATCTTGATAGAGTGTTATATCAGCTTTTGCTGCTCCCAGGTCATTCCTTTGGTCTCCCACTAACAGTCCAAAATGACTGTTCTTGAATTTAGGAGGTCGATTTTTTTCTCCAGCGTCTCACAAAAAACTATCTTGCCTTGATTAGCCTCCGAAACTGAAAACCCCTTCTTAATGTCTGCTGAAAGGGTGGAAAAAAGAGTCTCGAGCGAGGCTACCGAGGGCCCTCTGCTTTCTCGATCTTCAGAAGCTTTATTCACCTCTGCGCTACAACTAGCTGCCATACTTTGACAAGCCAGGGCCTTTCCTCCTACAAGGTCCTTTCCTTTATCCAAAACCTCAGTTAGAGCGATTTCAGGAGTTGCAGGTAAAGTTGGTACCCTAGGGAGGGGGCTACCAGCCACCTCCATCCTCTCAGATATGAGCCTTAACTCCAACTGTCCCACAGAGCTCCGTCTGAGGGCCTCCCTCTGTTTCACAACATCCAACACAAGTGGTTGTACTTTAAAGTACGACCGCAATGAGGGGGTGATCCTGATTTTCAAATCCAGGGGATTACTTTTAGCTCTGCCTGCCTTCATACTCCTGCCCTTGACCTCGCAGCACTGAAAGGTTGAACATATGCTATCTGTGAGCCGTGCAGGAGTAGTGCTGCCTTTCCCCTGGCACTTCCCACTGTTCCTTGCAGCAGATTTTTCCTCAGGGGGCTGCTTAGTGTTTTTTCCATCCACTTTAAATTTTACCTGCCCCTGCTCTCTGTTTATTTACCTCTCCTTGTGTTTTTACCTACAAGCGATGTGCTTAAGTGCACCCCCACTGCCTGGTCCCCCTGTACCTGCTCCAATTGTTGCTCCGGCTGCAGGGGAGATGACAAGGGTTCGTCGTATCCCGAAACCGGGTGCTCACCAATCACCTCTGCGAAGGCAGTCCTCTCCAGGATGAAGAAAACTCGCCCAGTGCTGCCGCTGCCGATGTCGACCCGGAGGAGCCCACGAGCCGCCATGTGAAATCCTTACATGCATTAGTGTATTTTGATGAACATCTAACTGGGGTCCATGTGTTGTGCAGCATCAGGAAACAATCTCCCAGAAATACTAAAATACATCAGTACAATAGTACTCTATGACTTTGAAGCCTAAAAGTTGCGGAAGGATCAGATGCCAGTTCAACAATGTCAAATCTCACTTAGAATAATGCAAACATTGTTACTGTTTGGTACTCTCCATACCGTCATCAAGGCATCCTAGAATCTCTCTATTGGCACAGGTACCTGCCCTTGAATGAAGGAAAATTAGTGCCTCATGGTGTGAAACTTCCCACAGCAGAAACTGCCTCCTTTCTGGAGCTGCTTGGTGCTATAATCACAGATAGCAGGATCAAGAGTCACCAATATGTTGGTACTCAACTATACCTGAACATCTCCTCTGCTTTATACATCCAAAACCTCAAACACTACCTGCACATGATCAAGACTTTGCTGTAGGGCACCTACCCAAAGGTCAAACCAACAAACACAGAATTCCTGCTAATTGCTGAAAAGAACAAACAAGAAACAGTACTAAGTTGGCTTAATGACATGAATCCTAATAGATTTATACCACAACTTTCAATGAATGCCAAGTCTCTTGAAATCACTCTGGACACCCTGTGCATGTCAAATGAACTCTAAATCAAAGTGTAATTGATACATACATGAGATTTGGTTGAATGTCATAATGGAGAGTATATAGAAGGTGATAGTCTCTTCAGAAATGAGCCATGAGACAACAGACTAATTTTTAATGCAACAGAATGCACTGCATGGACCATTTTTGCCTGCTTGAGTCAATGATCTGGTTATGGACAAATTAGAAGGCTTACATTCAGAAGACTCACTCGGGTCCTCATTCTGACTTGGGAGTTAATCTTGTTTCAGATGGGGAGAGGAGTTAATGGCTGAAACGCAATTACAATCGACACATAAAAACTGCACTCTTGAGGTCCCCCTAGACACGCCATGAACAGCTTGACCAAATTAGTGCTTTTGGAACTAGCCATAAATGAGGAATTGCCAGTGCAATCAATTGCAGAGACTCTGATACTCATGGTAATGTACCCTTTCCTAGGGAATGCCACAGTATTCCTGCATATCACACCTGGGGTATTCATATACCAGTGGTATTGGTACTTCAGGGTGCAGGAATACTGCATCAATGTTCCTGACCGGTTTGGAAGGAGGTCTTTGGTAACGAAAAATCCTCTTCAGCTGTTGAAAACTGAAACTGTTTTGTGCCGAACCTACATTGACTAGTGTTGTAATCTACCACTTGTTTCCCTTTCCCACCTCCCCCCTACCTTCCCTTTGCCAGTTGGTATCACCTTGGAATGTTACCGAAGGTGGTTGCAGTACGCTTAGAATGTTGACTCAGAGAGTCTCACCCAGTGCCTGCAGCTGGGGATGTGCCAGTTATTAACTTAAGAATAAA
Source organism: Lissotriton helveticus (assembly GCF_964261635.1). Lineage (NCBI taxonomy): Eukaryota > Metazoa > Chordata > Amphibia > Caudata > Salamandridae > Lissotriton > Lissotriton helveticus. The sequence goes on along the minus strand of NC_136071.1, from coordinate 875,447,575 downwards.
GAAGATTTGAACTTACCGGCTTGTGTAGTGTCACGTTACTACACAGTTTTGGTGGCGACGAGGACGGGATACTGCGACAGGGACAGTGGCACATCCTTCCCTGTGAAGCTTGGTCTGCAGGCTACTTGAAGTTGATGAAGGGCAGACCAGTGCTGTAAATAGGAAGCGTTCTGAGGTACCAGGTGGCAGCAGCTGATCATTGCAGCGAGAAGTAGCTGGTCGGGTGAGCCGCCGGTGAACAGTTTCACCCAGGGTATTTGCTTAGTGAAGCAGAACCTCCCGCTTCCATTTTTGGGAAAGAGACTAGTAGGAGCCCATTGATTTTAGAAATAAGGGGCTGAAGTGGCGCTGAATCCGCAAGCGCGTCCTAGTAATGGCCATTGTGATAATTATTTAAGTCAGTGTTGAGGACCGAGAAGCCTTCTGATATTGTTTAAGCTTGGGAATATATTCAGCAGTAACGTACAAGATGGAAAGTATGCTGTGAGGAGCGGGGCTGAATGTTACCGCCGGTCTGAGAGTCTCTCCTAGGGTGTTTGCCGTGACTGAAAGAACGTTCTGAGCGAGGCAATTTTGGGCTAAGTCTCTGCGGGTCAAGTTGGTGGTGAAGAAATCTGTTCCCAGTCGGCGTGTTGCGAGGTGCTTTTCCCTGTTCCAACGTGTGCGGGTCCAGCCTGACGTGAGAGTCGAACTCCTCAGAGCAGTGCATCACCAGAGGCCAACCGCCGCCAGGGGACCTGCCGGAGCGTGAAGGTAGAGGCGCGCCAAAGGGGAGCAGCGCTGTGGCCTAGAAAGCCTGTGAAGGTAGAAAATTCACAGAGTGGACTTAGTAGTCAACAACCCAGCCTACTCCCTCAAAGTAATGTGCGTCCTGCACGGATAGCGCGCCATAGGGAAGGGCTTCCCGCCTTTAAGGAATAGCTCTCCGGGGCGAGAGAGTTTCTATGGGGTTCCCGCCCCCAAGTTCTTCAGCGTGAGGTGGGCCTTACAGAGTTTCACCAGTACAAAGGAAGGACTATATTTCAATTTATCTCACACGAAATAAACGAAGGACAGCAGGTTCGGTTGGAGAAAACTCTAAGCAATAATTCAATTTGGTATTTTAAAGGTCATTGTGGTACAGGCGAAGTGTGAATTACTGTGGTTATTTGTATATCTGTATTGGCGAAGTGTGATTTACTGTGGTTATTTGAATATCTGTAAATTTGAATAGACATATGATTTATTTTTCCTAACCAAAAAAATGGCATTTTCAGGTATGGCGCAACCACCCCCATTCTTGAATGAACTAGGGGAACCAGATATTCCCTGGAAAAGGTGGGAGGGTATTTTCAAGTCGTATCTGATAGCCATTGGTGGTAGAAACTACTCAAGCATCAGGAAGCAACACATCTTACTACACAATTTGGGGATTCAAGGAAGAAAAGTGTTTGAAGACATCACTGGTAGATTAGTAGATGATGAGCCTTTAGAGGATGAACATGTAGGAGATGTATATGAATACACTTTAAAGAAACTTGGGAAACACTTCAAGGTGAAAGTTAATGTTGTCTTAGAAAGACATAAATTCTTTAAAAGAGTGCAGAAGAAAGGGGAAAAAGTATCATCATATATAGCAGTTCTAAGGGGTATGTCAGCCACTTGCGAATTTGGTACTTTAATGGATTCTCTTATCAGGGACCAGTTAGTTAGATGCACTAACGATCAAAAGGTACAAGAGGAGCTACTCACACGCAATCCTGATCTTGAGGAAGCTATCAGAATAGTGAAAGGGCTAGAACATACGGCTCACTGCATGAGAGAGATGAGAGGATCAGAGTCAGCAAGGGTGAATAATGAGACCAAGGTTCATGGAGGAGACAAAGCTGTTTGTAAAATTGGAAACAGGGGCAAGGAGGAATTTAAGAAGAAGATGGAGGGATTGCAGTGCTTTAGGTGTGGTAGTGCCAACCATCTGGCAAACAATTGGAAGTGCCCAGCTAAAAATATGACTTGCAGAAAATGTAACAGAAAAGGGCACTTTGCTAAGTTTTGTAATGTTTTTGGACCCAAGGTGCATATGATTGAGAATGCAGAAGAGGAAAGGGAGGAAGTGAAAACTTTTATCTTCCAAATTAAAGATTCCGAGACGGAGTCAGAGATTCAATATCCTAGTTGTGAAATAGGTTTGGATGGACAGAAATTCAGGGTGTATGCTGACTCCTGTTCTCCTTACACCTTAATAGATAAGAAAATACTAGAAGAAAGGTTTGGTGAGGGAAGATTAGAGTTGGAGAAGGCTGACATTTGTCCCAAAGGATACAACAAAGGTGAAATACAGTTGGAGGGCATGGCTAGGATGAGAATATATTTATTATTTTATTATTTATTTATTTTATTTTTTAAATCTGTAAGGCGCTACAGCTACCCAAAAAGGGTTTCCCGGCGCCGAGACACAGAAAAGAGATGGCAGGAGATTACTGGCTATTCTTGTTATTGTTCAAATAGCCAGGTCTTGACGTGCCTTCTAAACCTTTCAAAGACAGGCACACTGTTGGCAAGGTGTATGTGGCCTGGCAGGGGTCGTGTTTGTTAGGGTGGAGGCATCAGAAGGAATTAGGGATCAAGTTGGATCCAAACAACCACGAACAAGTTATGCTGATAGAGCCACCTGCAATTGGAATATCTCTAGTGGAAGAATTCTCTGATGTCTTCAATGATAATTTGGGCTCAATAAAAAATTACATGCACAGAATTGTTTTGAAGGAAGGCGCTGTTCCTGTAGTGCATAAAACACGCTCTGTCCCTTTGATGATGAGGGAGCCACTAAGAGAGGAAATTGAGAAATTGATAAGTCAAGGGGTCATACAAGAGGTTGAGAGCTCATCCTGGTTGGCGCCCATAGTCATCACCAGCAAGGATGGGGGAAGGAGTCTTCGGCTGTGTGTGGACCTCAGGTCCTTAAATGCTAACATTCTAGTTGACAGACACCCATTACCGAGAATAAATGAAATGTTAAGTACTATACATGGGGCAAAGTTCTTCACGGTCCTGTTATGTTATGTTATGTTATTTATTATTTAGTATAGCGCAACGGTTACTCAAAAAGAGAATCCCGGCGCTTTAGGTAAGGTGAAGCTGGTTTCAGAATAACACAACACAGATAAAAACAGTTTAAAAGTCCACAAAAGAAACAGGGCTACTGGCAAACCTATTGAGAGAACAGCCAGGTTTTGAGGCCTTTCCTAAATTCAAGAAGACTGGTCGCCCCCCGCAAGGGGAGCGGTAAAGAATTCCACATCTGTGGGGCCAGAAGACTGAAGGAGCGGCCACCTAGGCGAGCCCTCTTCACACGCGGAACAGCCGCGAGAAGTAAAGATTCCGATCTCAACGCGCGAGTAGGGTGGTAGAAAGTGAGTCTCTTTCGAAGATGTTTGGCTCCCACCGCATGGAGAGCTTTATAGGCCAGAGTCAGCGCCTTAAAGGCAATCCGTTTGCGGATGGGTAGCCAGTGTAGTTTCACCAACAACCCAGAGGCGCTGGTACGTCTACTTAGGCCAAAAATGGCCCTGGCCGCCGCGTTCTGTGCCACTTGAAGCCTCTGCAGCAAATACTCTGGTAGGCCCAGGTACAGACTGTTGGCATAATCCAGCCTGGAGCCTATCAGGGCCTGCACCGTCAGCCTCCTGTGATCCTCGGACAGGAGAGGCAGAAACTTCCGCAACATTTTTAGCAAGCCAAAACAAGTGCCAGTTACCCCCAGAATCTGGGCTTTCATCGTCAGCCCCTTGTCCATCTTGACCCCCAGGTTTTTAGCCATGGGAGAGGAGCCGGACGGAGGGAACATGTCGATGGGCCACCAGGCCTGCCAACTAGGCTCCGTATCGCACCCGAAGAAGAGAACCTCCGATTTATCGGAATTGCACTTGAGGCTGTGCAGTTGGAACCATGCAAACACAGCCCCAAGGCAATTCTGGATACTCTCCCCGTCAAAGTCAGCCCCCCTCTCACATGAGAAGAGGAGCTGAGTGTCGTCGGCATACGACACGATCCGGGCACCAAAAGACTCCGCCACCGCCGCCAAAGGGGTCATATAGATATTAAAAAGAGTCGGGCTCAAAATAGAGCCCTGAGGGACCCCGACTCCCAAAGGCGGCATTACAGCGGTGTCCGATGATGTCCAGATCGTTTGCCGGCGGCCGGCCAGGAAGGAAGAAAACCATTTGAGCGCCGTCCCCCGCAGGCCAATCTCAAAGAGTCTTGCGAGCAGGCCCTCATGGGGGACGGTGTCAAAGGCCGCCGACAGGTCCAACAACACCAGCATGACTTTGCCCCCGGAATCCAGCACCCCTTTGATGGTTTCCGAAACCTCAAGGAGCGCGGTCTCGGTGCTGGACTTATCCTCTGCGTATTATCAGATCAGGCTACATCCAGATTCTCAACTCCTGACTGCATTTACTACCCCATTTGGCAACTACAAATTTAGGAGAATGCCATTTGGGTTGGCATCTGCAGCCTCAGCATTTCAGAGAGCAATGCAGCATGTGTTGAAGAATTTTCCAAATACATTATGTTTTCAGGACGATGTGTTGATCTATGGTTCTACAGAGAATGAACACAACAGCAACATGCGTACAGTGTTAGAAGAACTAAGAAAAGTGGGCTTCACAACGAAGAGAAGCAAATGCAAAATAGGGGTGTCATCTGTGGACTACCTGGGGCATACTTTATCAGAAGACGGCATAAAGCCGAAAATTGATCTAGTGGTGGCAGTAAGAAATGCTCCGGTTCCTTCTAATAAAGAGGAGATAATGGCATTCCTAGGGTTGGCAGAGTACATGTCAAAGTACATAAAGAACTTTGCGATGGTGTCTCAACCTATCAGGGACCTAGTAAAGAAGGACGCAGTGTTTGAGTGGGGTGTGGAACAGAGCATGGCCTTAGAAGAAATTAAGAAAGCGATCATAAATGCACCACACATTGGAAAATTTCAGGTGGATAAAGACACGATCATTTTCACTGATGCAAGTGCAAAAGGAGTGGGAGCCACATTAGCTCAAAGATTAATGTTGTGGCCTTTGCGTCTAGAGCACTTACAGTGTCAGAACAGAATTACTCAACAGTGGAAAAAGAAGCCCTTGCAGTGTATTGGGCAGTGAAACACTTCAATTTCTATGTGTGGGGAAATACACACTGACCACAAACCTTTATTGTCGTTGTACAGCAAAAAAGAGATCGAGAGTATGACACCCAGAATTGCCAAATGGTGTGTAGGCCTACAAGGATACAACTTCAGGATGGTACATGTCCCAGGTCCACAACATAAAGTAGCAGACTATTTGTCAAGGGCCCCAGTGAAAGATGAAATGGAAGTGGCATTGGAAAAAGACATAGTAATGGAGTTAGTACAGCCAGCCATTGGGAAGGAAAAGTGGAAATCGGAAATGGGTAAAGATGAGGTATTACATAAGGTAAAGAAAATGGTCGTTGAGGGATGGTCTAGTAAATGTAAAGACTTAACATGTGATTTACAACCGTATTGGAATGTAAAAGATGACTTATCGATTGTAAGTGATAACCTGTACAAGTCGGGAAAGATTGTTCCCCCAGCAAGTATGCTGAATCAAATCTTGGATCTTTCTCATGAAGGTCACTTGGGTAGAAGTTTGTGTAAGGCTAAATTGAGAGCTGAGTATTGGATTCCCAAGATGGACCAGTTAATGGAAGAAAAAGTAAAGGAGTGTTATGTGTGTGGGCTCAGTGATAAGACAAGGACAATTAGGCGAGCACCTCTCTCCCCAGTACAGGTTCCTGAAGTTCCCTGGGACAAATTGGGGTTGGACATCACAGGGCCTCTCCAAATGAAGGGTTCTCAGGATGGATACCTTCTTGTACTTATTGACTATTATTCAAATTGGATAACACATAAACTGGTTCATGCCATAGACACCAAGGTGATAATGGGATTTTTGGGAGACACCTTTCCAAAAGAAGGGATCCCCTCCACGTTAATCACAGACAATGGGGTGCAACTGGTGTCGGAGGAAATTAAGGTCTGTCTAGCAGACCTGTCAGTTACCCATGTTTGTACACCCCTTTACTGCCCGAAAGCCAATGGGAAGGTTGAAAGAGCCAATAGGATGTTAAAGGAGTGCATACAACTAGCTAGGAGGTCGGACCTAACAGCAGAACAGGCTATAAAAGACATGCTTTGGTCATATCACACGACACCTAGTCTCAGCACTGGTTACTCCCCCTTTGAATTATTGAGAGGAAGGAAAGCGAGTTCCAAGTTGTCACCCAACTGGTTATTTCCAAAAGAACCAGTCAGAGTGAACAAAGAGGAGTTCAGAAGGGATGTTGAGTCACGTCAGGACAAGTACAAAAAATGGTACGACCTTAAGTGGGGAACTAGAGAAAAGGTGCTTAGAGAAGGGCAGTTGGTGCACATAAGGAAGCCTGAAGGTTTGGGCAGAAAAGGGGACAAGTACTTGGCACCGGAAAGGATAAGAGAAGTGCATAAAAACATGGTAACATTAGAGAACGGGAAAAAATGGAGTATGGACAGAGTTGCCTCGATGCCAACAGGTGTGGGATCTGGCATTAGCAACAGTGCTGAGGTGAGAGAAGAAGAGGAAGATCAGCACAGTTTGAGAAGAGATACCAGGTTTCGCAAAACACCGGGTTGGCATAAAGATTTTCAGAAAATTTAGTGCCACTATTCCGCAGGTTATTGTACAGCCCTTTTGACATTTGTTGCAGTACATTAGGTTGTCTCCCAGGAGGGGGGAAGAGGTGTTGTAATCTACCACTTGTTTCCCTTTCCCACCTCCCCCCCTACCTTCCCTTTGCCAGTTGGTATCACCTTGGAACGTTACCGAAGGTGGTTGCAGTACGCTCAGAAGGTTGACTCAGAGAGTCTCACCCAGTGCCTGCAGCTGAGGATGTGCCAGTTATTAACTTAAGAATAAAGAAGATTTGAACTTACCGGCTTGTGTAGTGTCACGTTACTACAACTAGCTTTCCCTTCCATCATTTAAAAACAAATCACACTCCTGATCAAGTACATGTTACGTTTTCCTCAGCTTTGGTGAATCTGTTTTGCACTTTAGGATTACTTCTGAGTGTGTCTCACTTTGAGCCACATTGGAGTAGGGGGTGAGCTAGTCTGGCTCTGTGGGAATTTTCAGATGTATTTCCTTTTGTTTGAATGTAAAGGGGCAGCACACATGTATTTTACACACTGGCATCTAAAATATCAGTTTTGAACATACTATTTATGCATTATGCGGATGTACATCCATCCCCTCCTTCTTTTCATATATGTGGCTGCTCCGATGACATGCACCATGTCAACACAATGTGTTTTGGTCACTGCTTTGGTGATTTTATTTTAAGTCTCCGAAGTTGAATATGAAAGTGAGCAAATCGTTGATGGATCTTGGCAGGGTGTCTGTTTTCTATTTTGCTTTATTTTATTCCCCTCATTTCCTGCCTACATCCAAAAATATTATATATATACAAATCGTTGATGGATGTCTGAGAAATATCCGTAATACATAAGCCATTCGTGCTATGCTTTTGGGCGCCAACTTCAGAAAAACTGCTTACAAGTTCTAAAAAAACAGACTCTTTCATTCCTATTTCAAGCTGCTTAATAATCTACAAAGAATAATATATTAAATTTCCTAAGGGGTTGTAGTATGGCTTAGTGTAGTTCAGTTAATAGTTGTGATATATTTTAATATAGTGTTCATAATGTAACCACATATAAATAAAATGTCTTTAATTAATTGCAGCACACAGTATTGCAATGTATGTGCTGTCAATAAATTCTAGATAATATACATGCTTCCTAAAGTAACTTACGCAGGCATATCTCATGTGCATGCGCAAATCACTAGAACTTGAGGCCTGATACACAAAGTTCTCTTTGTAGCACGTTTTTTAGTACCACAATGCATACTACAAAGTGAAATTCATAAACTACGTGGTGGAGTTTTAGCCCTCTGCATTGCCTACAGTTATGTCTGCAGAGTTCTCTGCCTGACTGCGGAGTTTCTGCACACTTAAGTATACGTTTTAGTAGTAAATGTGGGTGGGACTGGAGAGAGTGGGTCAGAAAATGGGCAGATTGACTACAAAGGGGGATTGGATTAGAGAGGAGTAATAGGGTTGTAGGTAGGGTCCCACCCACACATGCCAATTGCATTCCCTGGTTGTGGAGATATGTAACATGCACTTTTGTAGTAAGTTTACACTTAGAGTTTGTGAATATTGAAAGTAGTAGGCGCTGGAGGAAAAACTATGATGCCAACTTTAAACAAGATTATGTCCTGCTCCAAAAAACCTATCACCGTAAGGTCTGCAAAACAAGAGCGGCATATTATGCCAGTGAAATCAACAATAGCTCCAATACCTCAAAATCGGTATTTAAAATTCTGAAAGATCTAACTGCAAAAAAATCTGTTAACACTACTACCACCTCGCCCGACCTTTGCAACAACATGGCCAATTTCTTCACAGATAAAATCAAGAAGATGTATGACACCTTCCCCAAATGCCCGCAGTCACCGGCTATCATTGATCCTACCAGGCCTTCTCTCACCTCCCTTCCTACACTTGACCGAGAGAATTTCTTAAAAATCTGCAGAAAGATTAAATCCGGATCTCCGGCAGACCCCTTAAAACCGGACATTTTCTGTGAAGCCCATGAACTCATCACAGAACACATCCGTGACATTATCAATCTGTCACTTTCCACCGCCAGTGTTCCTTCCAAATGGAAGCAGGCCTGGGTGTCCCCCATTTTAAAAAAACCCACCTTAGACCCCTCACTTCCGGAGAACTTCAGGCCGATCTCCTTGCTCCCTTGGCCTGCCAAAGTTGTCGAGGCACACGTCAACAATATCCTGTCCAACTTCCTCCTTACCAACAACATTCTGGATGACTCCCAACACGGGTTTAGAGCTGGTCACAGCACCGAGACAGCCTTGCTCAGTGTTTCTGAAGACCTCCGTTCCATTCTTGACGCCGGCGGCACTGCAGCACTGGTCCTATTGGACCTTAGTGCTGCCTTCAATACGGTGTCACACGAGGTCCTCTTGACGAGATTGGAGGAAATTGGAGTTACAGAGGCAGCCTTGGGATGGTTCAGAGACTTCCTGTCTAACAGGTCCTTCAGAGTCTCCACCCCTCCTTACATCTCGAAGGAGCATAGCATTGGACAGGGAGTGCCGCAGGGCTCGTCCCTTAGCCCTACCCTGTTCAATGTCTATGTTCGCCCTTTAGCGGAGGTGGCTAGAAGGAATGGAATGGCACTGGTATCCTATGCAGACGATACCCAGTTGGTGGTGGCTCTGAATAACAACAGTGGTCTGGAAGCCCATCACTTTAAACAGACACTCACTGACATCACCCACTGGATGACGGCAAATTTTCTCCAATTAAACGCCGGAAAAACGGAGATTCTGCTCCTGGGAAAAAACACCGCATCCTGGGGAGATAACTGGTGGCCTGACATCCTAGGCCCACCCCCCAAGCCAAAAGATTGCGTCAAAAATCTGGGTGTTTGGGTCGACTCGGCTTTAAAGTTTACCATCCACACTAAGAAAGTGGCTGCCACGTGCTTTGCCATTTTACGCAACATCAGGCCCATTCTGAAGTTCTTTGACTGCCGCACCCGCCAGCTCATTGTTCAGGCGACGATCCTCTCTAGACTGGACTATGCCAGTTCTCTCCTATTGGGAGCGAATCTGGCCGAAACCACCAGATTGCAGAGAGTCCAGAATGCGGCAGCCAGGGCTCTGGTTGGCCTCCCTCGCCATTCTTCCGTCTCTGGAACCTTAAAAAAACTGCACTGGCTTCCAGTGGGTAAAAGGATCCAGTTCAAGGCTCTATGTTTAGCCTTCAAAATCCTTAAAACCGCCTCCCCTCCATTGCTGAGTCCCCTCCTGTCTGAGTACATCCCTAGAAGATCGCTCCGCTCAGAAGGACAACATCTGGTGACCATCCCTCGCACTAGACTGGCCAGAGTCGGTGGCCGTTCCTTCAGTTTCCTTGCTGCCAAGCTATGGAACAGTTTGCCTGAAACCATACGGGGGATTCAAGACCTTTTAGCCTTTAGAAAGGCCGTCAAAACCCATCTTTTCCAATAATCTGTCATCTATTTCTGTTACCTTCACTCTGCATTTTGTCTGCTCGCAGCGCCGGGACGCCCCTTGGCTGGGGCAGCCGAGCGCTATATAAATTCACATAACATTAACATTAACATTAACATTACTATGAAGTGCAGACTTAATCAGAAATAAAGTTACCTTTAAGAATCAGGCCCTCAGAGTGCAGGGCGTGCTCAAATTGACAGCTTGCACCCATAAATCCCTTTACTCACGTATTATTCCAAGATGATGTTATATTTTTTTGTGAGCAAAGCTGATGCAGGGGGTGGAAAGTTGGCCTTTCAAGGTGGGGTTTCTCTAGAACTTTTGAGAACACTTACCAGCCCACAAATTTGAGGTTCATTTCAAGGAAATGTTTCTCAGGCTAGTTGTCTCGCAAGCTAATCATTCAGTTAAACTGCACTCCTGACAAGTAACTTCCAAATATGGGCCTGACTGAGATTTCCGCATTGTCGGAAAATTCTCCCATTTGTGAAGGAAGTGTCAAGTCCTCCTCTCGTTGAAAATATAGCAGCATAATTTTCTGTGCCGTATTATTCATACGCCAGAGGTACATTCATTGGAAGCTTCTACACTGGTGAAAAGTGATTCAGTGGAAGCCTTCCCACTTTTTACAGTGATCAGAGAGTTATCCATTACCACCCGTGTCTAAATCAGATCCTACCTGTTGCATGTCTATGCAGCAAAATCTAACTAGCTGGAACATTCTGGATGCATGCAAGCCAAGCTCTTAAAAAACATTCCCTTGCATGGGCCCCTCCATAGCATGTAAATACAACATCGGAGAAAAACAATTATTGATTTTTTTACTTACTCACCAGCCAAGAATTCAACCTGACAATCATTTGGGAGCCTGCAGGATCAATATGAATTGATCACTGCTTTTTTTCAATAATTGCCACCTGTTTTTCAATAATTGGCATGTCAAATCCTTGACAGAGGATCAACCAATTCTCCTTGTCCTCCATCTGAATTGCGCATCACTCTGCTCGTTCGACTGACTTGTTGCATCTCATGAAAAGAAGAAGCAAGCTCTTCTCGTGCAAACTGTAAACGCTGCTTAAATTTCAAACGGAAAGCAAAAGGATGGCACAGAAGAGGAGGCTCACATTTCCTTGTTCACATGGTACCATCATAGATTTGCTGCGAAATTACATTCAAATAAGAAGGATGTACATTCTGGAAGAAGCAAATGTAATGCTAATTTTCTACACCCTCTGTAAAACTAATTCTGGGATTAATCCCATCATGAAAACAGGGAGCCTGTGTGGAAAATCCAATTTCAAAACACTTCTAAATGTGTACTGAACAAAGTAGAATGCATTTTCGGCTGAGGAAAGACACGAAGCTCTAATTAATTATCTGCGGAATTGGGAATTAGCTTGTGATGATACACATGGAAACTGACCAAATGTACTAAAGTTTCATGCAATGCAAGGCAGCACGGCAACTTGCTGTGTTACTTTGGGTGAAATGTAGAGACTTGAAATGTGCCATATTTACTAAGATATGGCAAGCTTCTGCTTCCTTCTTGCACTAGGGTACTGTGTGCTGCTGCCTTATACCAAAGAAAGCACCCTTGCCATACTGCAAGGGTGTCTGTGTTACAGGTAGAATTGTTTGTGTGTAGGAATGAATGCCTTCCTGCACAAAAACAATCCTAGGAGGCAACTTCATTTTACTATGTGTGATCCGGAATGTATCACCAGTAGAAAGAGGAAGCAAAGATCGTAAATGAAAATTCTTCTCCTTGTTATGCCATCCTTGTAAGGCACACTTGTTGGGCGCAGTCCCAGGTTTACTGATTGATGTCAGTGAATGTAGGATTGTGTCAATTTCATTGGTGAATGAATAGGAACGCCCATGCTCCACCCATGGAGCGTGTACAAATACGAAATGTAATGCAACACAGTGCAAGTTGCTGCTTTTTGTTACACTCCTTTACAAAAGTCATGTAACACAGCACAAAATGCCCCTTGTGTAGCTTAGTAAATATCACTTAAGGACTTGTATTGCCTTGCTTAGACTTGTGTGACTCAAGGACAACGCTGCCCTTAAAATCTGTACCTGAGATCCGAGGATTCATTGTTAAAGTATCAATATTTCCGGTCTCAAATTAAAAAACCCTTTATGAAAAACACAATAAAGCTCATTACTAAAACGTTTGTGTTAAAAGCAAAATAGCTTAACTTCCAAATGCAAAACCTCTTTTTATTTTCTAAATTGCGATTCTCATTGGTAAATGTATTAGTCACACAGAAGTCTCTGTGTATATAAATCTACCTCAGTGGAGGAGGAGAGGGCTTTCTAAGGCAGGAATGCCCTGGACGTTTGTGCAAACCCACAAATGTATCAATCAATCAATCAATCAAGTCATTTATATAGCACACTACTCACCCGTAGGGTCTCAAGGCGCTGGGTGGGAGGGGGGTGCCGCTACTGCTCGAACAGCCAGGTCTTGAGCTTCTTCCTGAAGGAGAGGTGGTCTTGGGTGAGGCGCAGGTCGGTCGGTAGTGAGTTCCAGGTCTTGGCGGCCAGGTAGGAGAAGGACCTTCCTCCTGTTGTCGTTCTTCGGATGCGGGGGACGGCGGCGAGGGCGTGGTTGGTCGATCTGAGGAGGCGCTTGGGAGTGTAGAAGTTGATCCGGTTGTTGAGGTAGCTGGGGCCTTGGTCGTGTAGGGCTTTGTGCGCGTGGGTGAGGAGGCGGAAGGTGATTCTCTTGTTGACCGGGAGCCAGTGTAGATCTCTCAGGTGTCCGGAGATGTGGCTGCGTCGGGGAATGTCGAGGATGAGTCTGGCTGAGGCGTTCTGGATCCGCTGCAGTCTCTTCTGGAGCTTGGCGGTGGTTCCGGCGTAGAGGGCGTTGCCGTAGTCCAGTCGGCTGGTGACGAGGGCCTGGGTGACCGTCTGCCTCGTCTCGGTGGGGATCCACCAGAAGATCTTACGTAGCATGCGCAGGATGTTGAAGCAGGACGAGGAGACGGCGTTTACTTGTCTGGTCATGGAGAGGGAGGAGTCCAGGATGAAGCCCAGGTTGCGTGCATGGTCTGTCGGTTTGGGTGCGGTGCCCAGGGCGGGGGGCCACCAGGAGTCGTCCCAGGCGGAGGGCGAGGAGCCCAGGATGAGGACCTCCGTCTTGTCCGAGTTCAGCTTCAGGCGGCTGGTCGTCATCCATTCGGCTACATCTCTCATCCCTTCGTGCAGGTTGGCTCTGGCGGTGGCGGGGTCATTGGTCAGGGAGAGGATCAGCTGGGTGTCGTCGGCATAGGAGATGATGTTCAGGTTGTGCTGGCGTGCGATGGCCGCGAGGGGGCTCATGTAGACGTTGAAGAGGGTGGGGCTCAGTGAGGATCCTTGAGGGACGCCGCAGATGACTTTGGTGGCCTCTGACTTGTACGGTGGTAGGCGGACTTTCTCTGTTCTTCCGTCGAGGAAAGAGGTGATCCATTCCAGTGCCTTGTCCTGGATTCCGATGTTGCCGAGGCGCTGTACTAGGGTGCGGTGGCATACAGTGTCGAAGGCCGCGGAGAGGTCCAGGAGGATGAGGGCCGCTGTTTCTCCGTTGTCCATCAGAGTTCGAATGTCGTCGGTGGCAGCGATGAGGGCGGTCTCGGTGCTGTGGTTCGCTCGGAAGCCCGACTGAGAGGGGTCGAGGGATCCATTCGTCTCGAGGAAGGCGGCCAGCTGTTTGTTGACGGTCTTCTCGATGACTTTGGCCGGGAACGGGAGTAGCGAGATGGGACGGTAGTTCTTGAGGTCGGTGGGGTCTGCTGTGGGTTTCTTGAGAAGAGCGCTGAGTTCGGCGTGCTTCCAGCTCTCAGGGAAGGTGGCGGTGTCGAAGGAGGTGTTGATGATGTCCCGCAGGTGGGGTGCGATGACAGCGTCGGCCTTGTTGAAGACGTGGTGAGGGCAGGGGTCAGTCGGAGATCCGGAGTGGATGGCGTTCATTGTGCGGATGGTGTACACATTTGCGCATATTTATATATCAATGTTGTCACCTTCCAACGCTGGAAAAGGTCAGAGATTTACTCCTGAAAAGAAGACAAATATGTCTGCCTCGACATGAGAAGAAGGAAGAAGACCAAGAGTCCCCCGAAGTTGTGGTTAGCCACTGATTATTGGTGTCATTCACTTTTATTTAAAAATTCTGAAACAAAATTGAAAAATTTAACAGATTATGCAAACGTGAAATCTTTAGTTTGGTAAACCCTCAAAGATAGTTGATATGCAGATAAGTGCATAGACAGTCATTCTCTGATTTCATCCTTATATTTTGTTAATCCAATAATACGTGTTTTCCTTTTGCAGAGGGAACTTTGATCTCTTATGTTCTTATGACACATATCCTCTGTGGTGCAGATGCTGACTAATGATCTAGTGCAATTTACCACTTATAGATGTGTTCCTTTAGAGTGCAAAGTGAATTGCTTTTGTGAACGTTGTTTCATCTTTTATGCTTTTAAAAATGCTTGAAATCAAACTTGTGCTAACATAACCAAAAATGTACTCACTGTACCACACCATGTGATCATTGTTGCTGTTATTTCTCGGCTCTGACTAAAAGAACTTCAAGTTTCACTCTAGAAGAAGGGACTCTTTGAAGATGCCTCTCACCATGCTGTACCTAACCAAGGACATCCTAACTGTCTTAGACTATCATTTATACAATGTGTCTATTATTGTGCTTGGATAAACGGTGAAAGCAACTGAATTCAATGCAAAGTATTAGGAGAGTATCTTCAAATTTATACTGTAGTAAAATGTTTCTTCTTGCTTGTTGCTTATTGTTGCACATCCTGAGAACCATGTACATGTTTGATAATCTATGAAATACTTTGTTTGGAGGCCTATAAAAGGATGTACTTTTTCTCTGTAATGAGAAACCTAATTCCCCATTTTGTAAGGTGAGTATATGCTGGAATTTGCACTGAACTTTACTGAGTTTTCTGTACCAGTGATCTGTATTCTTTGTTGGTCACCATGTTTATGGTATAATTCATGTATTTTGCTTGATAAGTCTTTCTTTTTTTCTAAAGTTTTATATATTGCGAACTAGACCCAAGGGTAGCAGTGCACTTTACATGAGTACCAGTTAGGTTACAGACGGACACAGTTAGGTTACAGACGGACACAATATTTTTTGTTGGGCATGGGGAGATTTCATGATTTGCCCAGAATCACAGAATGTTGAGCGTCCCTGCCGAGACTCGGACCCGGCTCCCCAGCTCCGAGGTCGACCACACTAGACGTTAGGCCACATTCTCTCCCCTAAATTCTATTGATTTGAGGTCATCAGAATTAGATCCAATCAGGAACCACCAAAGTCTGTATAGGGACTACACCGCTCCCGGTCCGAACTGTTGATGTGCACTTGATAAGATTATGTGAAAGGGGTTTGTGCATCAACATTTTCCAGTGTGCGAATGGTGAAGGATACAGCCCTGAAAACTGGTAGAGTCGCAGGACGAGGAGTTCCTGCAAGTGAGAACTGTTTACCTTACAAAATAAATGTCAAAAAGGAGATAATTTGCACTGGTGAAGCAAATTTGCTCTTGCAAAATATATGTGAGGTAAAAGAATACACAAACTAATTTCAAAATTATGCCAGGAGAGCTGTGATTGGCGCAGATGTCTAGGTGTAATCTGGAAGAGTTTTCTGAATTCCTCAAATGAATATGTCTGTACCCATGTGAGGACATAAACTGCCAGGTGAAGATGTATTAATTTCTTAAAAAATAAGGCCATATATCAAAGCTTGCTTGGTTTTGAGATTTTGCCATAGGTTGGTACGATAGACTTTTATCAGGGATGTTTGAAATAGGAATTTATGAGTTATTTATTTCAGATAATTACTTCTCACTCACCTCCTGCATATTTACAGCAGATAACTTTAAGTTTCTGGTCAGCAAGGCATGCTCCTCTTGTAACTATTTAATGCTGAAGAGTATCTGCATGCTTGAAAGCGTTCATGAATTGGACACTCTAAGGACAGTTCCCATATTATTGGCCAATTCTCCACCCTTTGATTAAGGATGCTAGCTTGTGAAAGAAATGATGAATGTTGTAGAGAAAGTTCAAATCTTATTGTTAGTAACTTGGGGGCATATGTAGGAAGGCGTTTGCGAATCGCAAATGGCGTTTTGGTATGTAGATGCCACATAGCAAAATAAGGAATCGCAAAAATTGCGATTCCCTATTTTGCTCAAGCATTTAAGGAATCACAATTTTGCGATTCCTTAAATGCTATGTAGGGGTGCCTTTTAAATTGCGATTTTGGCTTAAGGAATCGCAAAATACCACCTACTCCAAGTAGATGCTATTTTGCGATTTCCTATCAAAATGCATTTTTTTTTAAAATTCAAAGTGCCATGTGGCGCACAGACATGCCTTAGGGCATGTATGTGCGCCATATGTACCTACAGGCACATTCCAGGGGTGCAACAGGTGTCCTTTGGACACCCTGGCATCCTTGAAATTGCGATTCTCAAATTGCGATTTTCTCTAAGAAAATCGCAATTTGAGAATGTATCCCCATTCATTCCTATGGGCCTCTTGGTCCATAGGAATGAATGGGCACTCATTCCTTAATTTCGATTCGCAATTTGCTAATCGCAATTAAGACATTTTAGGGATTCGCAAAAAAATTGCAATTTATTACCTACATTCTATTTTGCAATTCTCAAATAGCGATTCCTTAAAAATCGCTATTTGAGAATCGCAAAATGTAAATTACCTACATATGCCCCATAGTCTTTCCATTATTTTGAATGTGCTGCACTTAGCAGTACTGGATTATAGTAGACTACACACTTGACCACACCCCAGCAGGAGTATGGGTCAGATACACCAATTGTATTGGTACTAATGTAAGTTTGGAAATCAAAAGTTTGAAAACGTTTGTAAGTCCCCCTTCAGAAAGGGGCTTTGTCACTTTTTTGAAGAAATGCAATGAAATTCCTTCAAAGTCTCAATGCAGAATGGGACTTTGTCATTTTTGAGAAAAAAAAATCCTCCTTGAGGGGGATGCTGCTAATACTGTAGCCACCACTCTGTAACTGAATGCCAGATACCTGAGGCAGGTTGGGCCCAGTGGTGCTCTGGAACTTGGGAGATTCCTCATTGAATCTTTTCTAAGACCCAACTTAGAGTGGGACTTTACCAATTCTTTGGAGGTGCAGAAGTCTCCACATGGGATGAAGCTGAAATACAGTCTGATGCTGTGGAACTGCTGGTTGGATACGTTTCCAATGGGTACAGCTAAAGTTCTAAAGTAAACATTTTCAAAAGTTTCTAAATACTTTTCTGATGTCCATGCAACCACAGGAGTATACTTCTATGCAAAAAGAATCCAAAATACAAAGATTATTTTTCTTAAGAATGAATCAAACTTTTATCTTTTTTTACGTTCATTTATATAATGCATGTTTTAAGATAATAACTCTCCATACACTTTTGAAACAGAGAACCATCCCACCCTCACAAATAGAAACACATACTTACAACACTCACAACACTTCATATACACCACACGTACATTCTTAGGCGCACTCGTGCTGTACCCTGGCGACAAAGATTATGCATAAATGCAAAAGAAACCAGAGAAATAATCTCATATATGTATTCCTGTATACTTACAAATCCTTCCACTTTATTAAGAGGCCTGTAGGTATGGGAAATATTCACAGGCGTTTGCGACACATACCTTTATACAATGTACATACAAAGTATACTTTTCAGTCTAATACATAACACTTTCTACTGAATATATCATATTTTTGTTATGATGTCCCAGAATAAGGTGTGTCCTGTCTCCATACAAAAGGGCTGCATGCCCCCTGTAGTTAGTCAGGAGCCAGGGCCAGGAAGGCATGGCACCTGTGTGCTTCAAAGGCATACCTATAGAAGCTTCTCCCCACTTCAAAGACACAATTGGGTATAAATACTGGACCTCAGACATCAACTCTTCAGTACACTTCTGGACCTGTGGATACTCTGCCAGGAAGAGGTCAGCTGTGCTACTGGAAAGACTGCTGTTCTGAAGGAACTGCTACCCTGCTGGGCTGACCTGCTGACCTCTTGCCTGGGTGAGAAGAGAACTGGACCTGCAATTTCACCTTTGAACCAAGGACCCCAGAGTGACTCCAAGGGCTAGTCTGCTGGCCTCCTTATCTGAGCCTCAGGGACATAAAAAATCTCCCTAACATACAGCACCAGAGCCTGGACCAGACTGCAGCACGTTTCTGACCCTCAAGTGGTGCCCCTAAGGTCCTGGACCCTTGGTCTTTCTCAAGTGAGTTGAATTCAAGCTTCTGGGATTTTTCTGACTGCAAACTGGCCCATTTTTACTGAGACTTTACGTCTTGCACCATGATTTACCACAAAGCTCTGGCAGTCGCCCTTTGCACTACCGCATCAACTGCTAGTGGGCAACCACTAACCCACTTGCAATGACAGCAGAATCTTCGTGCTATGCCGCCAACCTCCTGTGATGCTCTACCTGCTCCTCGTGGCCCTCTCCAATGTAAATGGGACTCTTGTCACCACTTTGAGAAGGTATACTTCCATAGACCTAACCTGGTGACTGTAGCCGACCTGTGCTTTATCGAGGTCGGCCTGAAAATTTTACTTTGACCCGATCCAGCGCAACCAGATATCCCTATTTGGCGCTTTGAGGTTTTTGGAACTATTTTCCCTAAGCAATTTAAACATTGAGAACTCTGGTTCTACTGATTGGATTTTTGTCATTTTGGTCTTGTTTTAGTTCTTAAATTTTGTTTTAATATCCTAACATGGTGTGGGAACACTTTTTGTTTTACACTTTATTTCTGTCTGAAGTGTTGTACAAATGCTTTACACATTACCTCTAAGTTAATCCTGACTGCACTGTGCCAGGCTACCCGAGAGCTGAGTACAGGTCAATTTGGGGTTGGCTTGTGGCTCACCCTAACAAAGACTGTGGTTTCTGCTTGAACAGGCTCACATCCCAGTCAATCAACAACCAAATTTCTCACATTGACCAAGAGGATCTTTTGTTTCCTAGGTTCTCTATTAGGCGCAGTACCCTCCTCATGTTGTAAAATATTGGCTGTGTATAATAAAGTCTGATTCGTCACAGTCTTTCAATTAGGGCAGTAAATGTTCTAGTTTGTTGGCCAATATGTTTTGTTTATATTTTTAAATACAATTTTAGTAATGTAATAATCCTACAATAGACACATCTACATTTCAGCTTCCACTCTTTATCAATGATATGTACGCTTCACTCATAGATTGTGTTACTGCCCCTTCCTTGGAAAAGAAATATATAATTCTACCACCCATGGTGCAAGAAGCAAACTAAGCTGCTTACTAAATTGTGCCATTTAAGCATCAGGACCCATAGTCTGACATACCTCATCATTACTGAGCACTTGTTCTAGTCTATAGCTATTAGTAAGATGCAGAGCAGTTCCAAGTTTGCTAAAAAGCTAGCTATTGCATCTGGTAAATATGCCTTACCATTGGATGTATGACATTACAACGCATGCATTTACATCGCATGCCTTTACAACGTAAGTATTACAACGCAGTCCATTACAACGCATAGTGCTTTGGGGTGCTGGATAGTGAATAGTTTAATTTACTATTCCAACTCCAGTCCCCGTGGACACTAGGGAAGGTTATTGGATAGTAAATTAACCTATTCCCTATCCTAGAGCGCCCCCCAGAGCAATGCGTTGTAATAGTTTGCGTTGTAATGGTTGCGTTGTAAAGGCTCTGCGATGTAAAAGTTGCGTTGTAAGTGTTGTTCACCCTTACCATTATATAGCTCCTAAACAAACGTCTGTAAATGCCTGGGTCTTGTCCCATCATAATTCTATGAATTACCCTTTGGGGTGAAAACATGTTATTTTAACTTTCTCTCTAGTCAGTCTCAGTGTAGTAGTCAATAATGTTTCTGCTTTCTGAGCTTTTTTCATAGAAGTTTTGCTTTAACCATAGGGGAGCTCCCTCCGGCCCACCATTATTAAAAGATTAAAAGGCACCTCATTGCAGAAACTGCTCTCATAAATCTGATAAATCCGGGATCCTATGGTGCTGTCTCCAGGATCCTATGGTGCTGTCTGTTTCCAACTGAAAACTCCATGGGTCCCAGTTCTGATTCTGGTCTGCGTGAAGGCTATATACTTTGCCCTGCCTTAAAGGCGACCTGGATCATTTCTCTAGTCATTTTCCCAGTACCAATAATTTTGAAGTACTCATATCTGGGCTTTCAGGTCTTCTTCATAAAGTCTATCTTTAAGGATCAACTGTGCCATACCTGCACCTTTCAAGGGGTAGCCGCAAAATGTAATTGAAGTATTCCATAGCTATAATTAAAATGACCTAAATATTGAATCCAATTTATTGTTTTCTAAAAACATCTAAAGTATCTATACACCTACATTGTTAGACCTGGCATCCTTGGTGTGGTTTTCCCTGACTTTTTGCCTTCTGACCTCCTGTTTTGCTGACTTAAATTTTACTGGCTTTAGGATTCTGGGCACTTTACAACTGCTACCCAGTGCTAAAGTGATATGATCTGTACTCAAATCATGGTAACTTTGGTATATCCACAATTGGAATATTTAATTTATATTTAATTTACTTGTAAGTCCCTAGTATAGTGCACTAAATGTGCCCAGGGCCTGTAAATTAAATGTTACTAGTGGGTCTACAGTACCTATTGTGCCACTCAATCGGTCGCCCTTTAAACATGGCTCAGGCCTGCCAATGGAGAGCCAGTGTATGCAGTTTAAACTGCCATTTTGACGTGGCAAGTTGCCAGCCCAAACCATACCTTTTATTACATATAAATCACCCTCAAAGTAGGCCCTGTGCAGCCAGATGGGTATGGAAAAGGTAGGATATGTACTTTTGAGTTTTACATGTCCTGCTAGTGAAAAACTGAGTTGTTCACTACTGCAAAGGCTATCTCCCCAATATGTTCAATCAATCAATCAAAGATTTATAACAGTGCAAACAATCACCCCTGAAGGTTTCAAGCCACTGGAGAGTGTAGTTTGCTGTGTTGTAATGATGCTCATTTGAACAGACAGGTCTTGATTCTCTTCATGAATTTATGGAGTGATGAGGTGGCCCAGAGCTGCAGGGGAGGCTGTTCCAAGCCTTGTTGCTAGGTGTGAGAGAACATCCTCCGCAGTTGCAATGGCAGATTCAGGGGTGTCAGCGATGAAGAGGGTGGTGGATCGCAGGTGTCTGGGCAGTATGTGGAAGGTCATGCATTTGTTGATTTATGCTGGTCCTTCATCGTACAGGACCTTGACTGCACGGATCAGCATTTTGAACGAGAACCTCTTCTGTGAATTGGGAACCAGTAAAGTGTCTTGAGGTGTGGTGTGATATGGGTTCATTTGGGGAGGTCAAGGATGAACTGGCTGCTCCGTTCCATATAGTCTGTGGTCTTTTCAGGAGGTGTACGGTGGTAATTTCTACATAGAGTGTGTTCCTGTAGTACAGTCTGCTGGTGACGATGATGGTCCTTCTGGTGTAAATGGAGAGTCATCAGAAGATCTTGCAGAGGAGGAGGCAGATAAGACTGTGTTGAATTGATTCTTCATAGAGAGCTTACTGTCCAGTATGATGCTGAGGTTGTGGGCATGGTCTGCAGAAGTGTGGGGGTAGACCGAGCTCGGCGGGCCACCAAGCGTCGATCCATGTTGAGGTGTTGTTCCCGAAGATAAGGACTTCCATCTTGTCCGTGTTAAACTTGGGACAGTTGTTCTTCATCTATTCTGTGATGTTCATCATGCATCTGTGGAAATGGGCTGGTGGAGTGTCACTGGACAGTGAGAGGATGAGCTGGGTGTCTTCAGCGTGTGATATGATGTTGAGTTTGTGTGATCTGACAGTGTTGACCAGGGGGGTCATGTACATGTTATCAGGGTGGGCTGATAGATGATCCTTGGGGGGACAGCAGATGATGTTATTGAGTTTCAAGGTTTACGGTCTGAGACAGATTCTCTAGGCTCTTCTGCTTAGGTATGAGGCGATCCATTTGAGGGTATCTTCCTAGATTCCGATGTGGTGGAGCCGTGTTGATCAGGATGTGCATGGAGATGGTGTTGAATGTGGCAGAAAGGTCTAGGAGGATAAGGACTGCCATTTCTCTGCAGTCTAGGAGGGCCCTGTTGTCATTGATTGCTGCGATCAGGGCAGTTTCGTTGTTGTAGGTGGCCAGGCAAGAATCGTGATCAAGAGGGGTCCAGGAGGTTGGTGTGTTCCAGGTTGCGTTGAGTTGCTGGTTGATGGCCTTCTCGAAAATATTTACTGGGAAGGGGGCAGGGAGTTGGGCCTGTAGTTCTTTGGATTTGCAGGGTTGGCAGAGTGTTTCTTCAGGTGGGGCCTCACTTTGGTGTGTTTCCAGTCCATAGGAAAGGAGGCCAAAGTCTTGAAGGTGTTCAGGACTTTCTTGAGTTTGTCGACAAATAACTTGCATCTGAGGTTAAAGATGTGGGGGCATGGGTATGTGGCTGCTTCTGAGTGCATGGAGTTCATGACGGAGATGATGACCTGAATTTTGAGAGGATCCCAGTGGGTGAGCAGTTGTTTGGGCTTGGTGTTCGAGGGTGTGAGCAGGTTGATGCTGTCGCGGGCAGGGGGTTAGGTTTTGAAGTTTTAGTAGATGACTGAAATCTTGTTGTGCAAGAAGTTTGCCAAGGTATCACAAAGTTCTTGGGAGGGGCTGATGTAGTTCTCTGCGGCTGCAGGGTTGGAGAACTCCTCCACAATGGTGAAGAGCTCCTTGCTGAGGTTTGTGCTGGCTTCTGTGGTCTACTAGGGCGTTCTTCTTTGTTTCTTTCAGGAGGCTGTGTTACCGGTTGAGTACCATCTTGAAGGTAGTGTGGCCTTTTGTCTCTTTGCTGGGGCTCCATTTCCTCTCCAGTTACCAGCACTTTAATTTGATGTATTTCAGCTCTGTGGTGAACCAGTTGATTTTTCTGACATGTCTTTTGGCTGTCTTGGCAGGGGCGATAGTATCGGCGCAATCTTTGATCTATTGAAATAAGTTATTTGTGGCAAGTCCGGGGTTGGATGTGGTGTGTGGGAGGTGGGCGTTGTTCCACTGGTCTTTTGATATGTTCTTCCAATTTCTGCCTGTGAAGATGGGGGGTAGGGTGCCCATCCTGTTGGGTCCTGAGATGGTGAAGTGAACACTGTAGTTGTCAGTCCAGGTAAGCTGTAAGACATGGTTGTATTTGTCTCTGACACTGGGCGTGAAGATGGTGTAGAGTGCATGTCCTATGATGTGGTTAGGGTCAGTAACAAGGTGCTTGAGGCGGATGTTGCTCATGCTTTCCAAGAGTTCTGTTGTGTTCATGTTGGACATTGAGGACGAAGTTGTGGTCTCCTAGGAAGATGTAGTGCTCAGGGTTGATGGTGAGCGGGGCTATGAGGTCTGGGATGATGTTGCAGAAGCTGAGGTGTGATCTGGTGGTCTGTAGGCAAGGGTACCTCTCGTGGTGTTTTTTGTGTCTGTGTGAATTTGAAAGTTTAGGTGTTCCATTACTGGGGCTGAGTTGTCCAAGATGGTTGCAAAATTGATAGTGTCCTTGTAGATGATGGCAATTCCACCTCCGTGTTTGTTGGGTCAGTCCTGGTGTGTTACCTTGTAGCCTCTGGGCTGGCTGTGGCGATGTCCAGTGTGGAGTCAGGGTTCAGGCACGTCTCTGTTAGGAAGATGACGTCTGGAACGAGCGTTGAGAATGTGTCCCAGATCTCCATGGAGTGTTTGCCAAGGGGTTGTGGATTGAGCATTATACACTGAAACACCATCTTGGCAGTCTAGGTCAGCCTGGGGGATGAAGATGTGTTTGCGGTGCTTAACATTGGGATTGCCTTAAACCATCTTTTAAATGTAATTTCCAATTGGGAAAAGATTGTGATTTGGAGTTTGGTGTCCTTGGACTCCTAATTTAAAATCACAACTTATGGTGAAATAGGATTTTAAATTGTAAGTCTAGTGCCACTTTTAGAAAGGTAAAAGGAACCAACAAATGCCAGTGCTGACTGTTTTGACAACTCAATGATTTAAATTTGTGATCACACAACTTAATTATTGTGATAACTCTTTAATTTTTCATTGTACATGAGAAATTGTTATACTATTTTGCATACAACTGTCAATGACAGTGGAACAACATCTGCATGTAACAAATACAATGTCATATATTACATATCCTACATCAAATAAATATCAACACATTGAGATAACAGTGAATAAGTATGCACAACATAAGAAAACACACAACATAAACACATTACATTCAAGAAAGGGTGATCACAATAAGTAAGTTGTACGATCACAAATTGAAATCATTGTATTGTCAAAACAGAGCCAGCACTGACATTTGTTCATTCTTTTTACTTTTATTGGCCTAGCCTTGCTGGCGTTAAATAGGCCCAATCCCTTGTAAGTTATTGAATTTTTAAAAAGTTTGCATTCTTTAACTTTACCCATTCTGTGCCTCTGCCTGTCTCTGAATGCATGTCTTGGTTGGGTGACAGTTTGGCTTTGTGTATTCCCTCTAGACAGTCACACAATGGGAGCTGGGGTGTGACATTTGCATCCTCTTGGCCTATCACCAGGCTGGTGTGCCTTCCTGAGGTAGATGGGGAGGGAGGAGCTGACACTTGCACCTGAATAGGGCACAGTGTAGTGAGTCTGGAGCCAGGGCATGAAAGGCAGGGACCTTGTGATCTTCAAATGCCTCTTCCAAGCCTCCCTCGCTTCAAAGGCACATTTGGGTATAAGCACTGGACCCCTGGCACCAACAAATCAGAACTTTGCTGGAATCAAGGACAATCTGCCTGGAAGAAGAACATCTATGCTGTAGGAGGAAGTCACTTTACTACCTGTATTGCTGTGTTGGACTACTGCCAGCTGCTTCTTGCCTGGGAGTGAGATGAACTGGACATGTTCTCTACATCCTTGAACCCATGTTTCTCCAAGGGCTTGTTAGCTTGCCGCCTATTCTCTGAAGCCTCAAGGTCATAGAAGACTTCTTGCAACTCTGCTGGTGCTGCTGGACTCTGCCATCAGTGAGTCCTACCCTTGCCTGAGGTACCCCCTCCAGTCGTGGACCTCAGAAGTGAGTTATTCAGCTGTTTTCTGCAAACATCGACATGTGACCCTTTGAGATGATCGGACTTGACGTAGTGCCCTCAGACACTGACGCAGTGCTGTTTAAATGACAATGAGGGTCTGAAATGCAAGGTTCAATGATGTTGTAGTGCTGGTCTGAAGACACAGCTGTGAGGCTTGAATTCGATGGAACGATTATCCTTTCACACTAACTGCGAGACTCAGTTCTGACACATCGACCTGAATGTGTGAATCGGAACTGATGCATCGAGTCTTCGAAGTTGATGGTTGCTCCATAAAAAGGTACTGTTTCAGTAGGCTCCGTGGGGTTCATGTAGCCAGCCTGCCCTCCATCACAGTCATCCTGAACTTTGGCTTTACTCCGGTCTTGCATGACGTCAAGTAACCTTTTAGCGCTTTCGACTTCAAATCACTGTTTTGGGATTTAATCTTTAAAAATTCATATTCGACTTCTGCTTATTGGGGTTTTATCATTTGTGTCTTGTGTTACTCAAATAAATCCTCTCTATTTTTCTAACCTGGTGTGGAGGCGTTTTGTGGTGTTTTCACTATTTTACTGTAAGTTAAGTGTTCCACAAATACTTTAAACATTGCCTCTTAAGTTAAACCTGCTCTGTGCCAAGTTATCAGAGGGTGAGCACAAGCCAATTTAGGTTGTGTATCTGACCTCCCGTGGTCCCTACTTGGACATAATGGAAACCTCTGCCAAATAGAGACCTACTTTTTAACATATCTATATCTATTTGCATCTATATATATATATATATATCTATATACCATCCGTTGCAGGGACATTATATTTAGTAACCCTGGGTGTAGTTAGCTTAGTAGCGCTACGCGTAGCTACACAAAGTGCACTTCGCACTACGCAAGCAATGCTTAGCTACGCGAAATGCATAGTGCACTGTGCAAAATGCTGTTCGCACTGATTGTACAGTGCCGGATGATTGTCCGCACTGTGCAGTCATTGCAAACCGCATCTTGCACAGTGCAAGCAGTCGTTTTATGCCCCTCGAGTAGATTTGTACACGAGCGGCAGCTTTCTCAACGCAGACTGGTAGTTTTTCATCGCGAGCGGTCGCGAGCATACGCAACCACTTGCAATGAGAAACCTGACCTTCCCGTGTTGAGAATCTCACTGGGAGGTTTATTTTCCACGCTCACGAGTGAGTGAGGTCCCCCTGTGCCTGCAGCAATTGAATTGGGCATGGGGGCCACAGAACCCCCCTCATCGGGCCAATTTCAGCCCCAGGAACCTCATCCCCAGGGGCCTGGCTATCTGTCTCTGGGTTCCCTGATCTCATCCGACCTCCCAGTGTGCAGAATGGGGACCACAGCGGAAGCCTCAAGGCCCCTTAAGTCCCAGCCAGCTTCCTGCCTCCTGTACGAGCCAGAATTGTTGCTGCTGGAAATGCAGATCCCTGCATGCAGGAACAATAGTTTCTTCTCTTTACCTGCCCGCATGTCTGCTTACAGGAAGCCAAAGAGTGGTGTACGCATGCCCCCTCCTTTTTTAAATATACACCCCTGGAGAAGTGGTGGTCTCCGAGGCTCCAAGAGCATCAGGAGGGGTGCCCCTTGCGCCCCTCTCCTTTTTTATGAATAAAGCCTCAGGAAGGTGGTGGTCCTGGGGCTCAAAGAGCCTCATGAGGGGGGCCCTGTGCACCCCTCCCTTTTTTTGAACAATGCCCCCGGGACCTGGCCCACCTGGAGGCTTTTTCAAAACAAATGCTGGAGCCCGGGTTTGCCTTTTTTCTCATTTTCACTGGATTCGCAGATACAATGCTTTTTTTTGCATTGGCGAGTACCCCAGCAACAGAGCTAAGAGCTAAGGGGTTCGGGCGTTTTTACCCCTGACCCCTTTTCTTTTTTTGTAAAACTTTTTTCAGGGACTCAGCTGAAGCCAAGTCCCAAGATGGCTACTTATACTTCCTGGTTGAAGTGTTGGCAGCCAATCAGATCTCACAACGAGATTGGGAGGGTTTGTGGAGCCTTCATGTCCCTAGATACCCAAATTTGTTTTTTTCTTTGATATCTCCCAAACTACTGAATGGATTTAAATCAATTTACAAAAAGGTCTGGACCCACAGCTCCCATTCTGCCAAATTTTGTGATAATCTGTTCAGCAGTTCAGGCTTTTGTCATGTCTGAAATACCTATGGAAATTAACATGAAAAGTGCAATTTTTTTAACCCTCCCTTTTTCTGGGCCACCCCTTAACGCAGTTGTTCCCAAACTTTTGACTTCTAAGGACCCCCATTGAGTCACCACTGGAAGGCGGGGACCCCCAAGAAAGTTGTATGATTAAAATTTCAAATATTAAAACAGTAATTCGAAAAAAAACACGTGTGCACACAAAACAAATACTCAAAGTACTAAGGATTTTGGGGCCAGATGTACGACCATTTCATTTAGCGCCTCGCAATTGGGGACACATTGCGAGTGGCAAATTCCAAGTCGCTAAATGAAATGTACAACAGTGTGTTTAACACTGTTTGGGATTGCGAGGCTCATTAATATTAATGAGCCACTCGCAATTTGGAAAGCCCATTGGGAATGCCAGCCCTCCCAGGGATGGTGGCCTGCTGGGCTCAACAGACCACCATGTCTGGATCTGCTTTTAAAAAAAGCAGTTTTAAAAAAAAATGCAGACCGTTTTCCATGCATTTAAAAAAAAAAGAAAATGAAACATTTTTGTATCATTTTCTAAGGGCTGGCAGTGGTCCCTGGGACCACTTCTGCCCTTGAAAAATAATTTTGCATGCATTTGCAAAGGGGAACGGGTCCCATGGAGACCCCTTCCCATTTGCGAATGCATTACCATCTACTTGAAGTAGGTGGTATTTGCGAGTGTTTTGCGACCGCAATTGCAGTCGCAAAACATTTGTACATGGTTTTGAGACTCGCTATTTTGAAGGGAATGCCTCTTCCAAATAGCAAGTTGCAAAACCTATTTAGCGAGTCACAAAAAACTGCGACTTGCGAAATAGGCTATGTACATGGCCTAATAGACTTTTGCATGCGCAAACCGGTTTGCGAACCTGTTTGTGAAAATAAAAACGGGTCGTACATCTGGCCCTTAGTATTTTATATTGAAGGAATCGCCCCTCTGTCACATGTATTTCATTTGTTTTACAGCATCTCTCATACCATTGTAGGATGTCAGCACTTTACATCACACACATATAGAGACAATTAATCACACATGCAAATCAGTGTATAGAAAATGTTACATAAGGTAAAGGGGACTACAAGGTGTAGTATTCACATGTCATTCACACTGGTAGGTATTTTTAAAGAGTTCTTGGTCTGGAAAAGCACACACTCAGGATTCAGAACATAACACAGTGGCTAGCAGTGACTTTTAACATTAAAAATGTATTTCCACCCAAATAATTTTTTAGCAGCATCAGGATAATGAATGACTGGGAAAAAACATAAGTTACTAACTGGTACCATGCAGTTTGCAAGCAGCTCTTTGATGACAGTTTATAGGTCCCACTGCTAGATTACAATGTCACTTATGAAGTGCACACTAACAAAAAAATCTCTGTGCCAAAAGCAGTAGCCACAGACCTATGCACATAAAATACTGCTTTTTAAAATGCATGTTACACGTTCTTTGCAGTAGGCATATTAACCCTCTGTGCTGTATTAGTTAAGTCAAACATGCCACTGAACAAAACTCTCATGATCTCTCTCCAGCAGGTACATTAATCACTGGCATCATCTTGACACTTTTATTGTTGCTCGAAAGCTGCTAATTATACAAGAAATGTTGCTGTGCTTTTAAATCTTCTGCCTACGGACCCCCTGGGAATGTGTCACGGACCCCTGGGGGTCCGCGGACCCCGGTGTGGGAAACATTGCCTTAACAGATTGCCCTAAAACTTTCCAAGCTGAACTAGAATCAGCGGCAACCTTTTTTTGGGAAATTTTGTGAAGATTTGTCAACATGTGCCAAAGATATAGGCAAGTCAAAAAATGCTTTTCCTATGGAAACATGGTCCTACCTATAACTATATATATCACTATATATGTATCCCATCAAACACAAATCGCTGGAGCCCAAGCATCTTAATCCGGTGAGCTGCACAGCAGGGTAGCGTACCCCAAACAATCCAAAACAATACTGTTATCAAGGCCAAAATGCTATACACTCCCACCAAAGTGAAACACTACTGAGGCTCCAATGTTATAAAGTGTGTTTTATTCCAGTTGCTTACAGCAACGAGGACCCAACACGTTTTGGAGCCATCTACTCCTTGATCACGGGTTAGGTTGTTCACAACTTCAGATTCTTTTAAGAAAACACCACAAGTGATACGTGATACCAATAGACATAGAAAACAGATTTTGCTGGTTTGTTGTACAATTCAACATTGCATGGTTAACGCTAGATATAAATGTAAATAATAGTCTATAAATTACATCAACATGTCTGTTATAGTGGATCCTCGAGATTATATCATCCTCTTGGAGAAACACAGTAGTACCTGCAAATTTCTCATAGTGTGTTAGACAAAATCTCTACTCCGATTTATAATTATGTAATTCTGCCCCAGTGGGCATTGATCCAAGTGTACACTACCACAGGTTATAGTAATTGTTCCTACTATGCAACAGTAGTCAGATAAAGTTAACTTTCCTGCGTTCCGGATATACACAATCTGCAACAAATCAGACAAAGAAAAACTTGTTAAAATAGAATTCACAACAAACATGTTACATAATTTAAAAACATCAACCTAAGATGGATTAACAGACTGGGGGAGGACTAGAATCTAGTGGACCTACTGATAACCTTATGTTTAGCCAAGGTATACTGCTAATTCCTCGTCCAAATTTAAAATGACTAGGTGGAGAGTGTTGTACTTAATGATTAATTTGGATTCTAATCTCCTTAATTCTTAAATTCTGTTTCTACCTCGCTCTCTGATCGGGAATGTGTCAAGGACACAGAATCTGAGTAAATTGGTATTCAAATTGTGTTGTACTTTGAAATGTCGGGCAATAGGATATTGATATTGTTTATCATCCTTTTTAATTGCCCTACTATTCTAAAGAACACGTTTTCTTTCTTTGTGGATAGTGCTATCAATGTAAAACATATTATAGGGACAGCTAAGAGCATAGACTACTTTAGTATGTTATGCTGTAATGTTCCTTTTCTCCTTGTCCCTAGCTGCTCAGCCAGAGTGAGTGTTCTGTGTAGAATGTTGGTGTGAGTGACATGAGTGGAATGCTTGGGGCCCTGGTGTGAGTGTTGTCAGTTGGAAGATGGGCTGAGCATCTAGCAGGCTGCTCCTGGTGAGGCTTCAGTGTTGCCTCGCAGAGGTAGAACTAAGGACTCGATGGCTTGTAGAGGGACAGATGCGAGCTGACGGACTGAGTCACAAAATGGCTGCCAACACTTCCTAGTTTCAACAGTTCTCAGCCAATGAGCCGCAAGCTCGTGCTCGTAACGCCTTAGCCAATCGGATGTCAGAATTCTCAAATATCGATAAATGTAAAGTTTGATATTTCTAAAAAACTTCTGAATGGATTAACACCATTTAAATAAAAGTGTGCTCTCTGGACCAAGACCTTTCTCCCTGCCAAATTTGGCATCATACCGTTCAGCAGTTTTCACCTGTAGCCTTGTCTAAAGTTTCCTATGGAAATTGCATGGAGAAAACACATTTTGGGACCCCCTTTTTATTCAGTCCCCCCTTGACGAATCACCCCCAAACTTTCATGATAGGAGCTGATCTGAAAAAAGATTTTTGGGGGAAAATTTCATAAAGATTCGTCAAACGACGGCAGTTATAAGCACTCGTGATAAAGAAGGGTTGCCCTTCGAAACGCGTTGAGCGAAGCTGTCCTAAATAAACACGCTTTCAATTAAACTGTGGCCCGGACAATCCTTTCTTTATGTGAAAGCAGAGTGGTGGATATATATATATATATATATATATATATATATATATATATATATATATATATATATATATATATATATATAGTCGCTCCAAGGTTGTCCACCTTTGAGTAGCACACGAGCAGCAGCTTGGTTTATGTGTAGGTGAGGACGGGGATCCGCTTGTAGATGCCGCTCCGTAATGGATCTGCCCGACGTGTTTCAAAGCTCCATATGCTTCTCTTCAGGGGCTTTAACGGAAGCGGTGTGCGCAACCGCTACCCCACTTCTCCATTTTCCATATGACACACCCACCAATGGGAGGCTCAAATGAGACTGTGTATTATGGGAAGTGTGGTGCGGAAAGCACATAATCAAGTCCTGTAGGGAACCCGCAAGTGGGCCCGTCCTCGATCCCGTGTACGGCTGCTGTTTCACTTCCGTGACCCTCAAGGATGACGGGGTGGTGCATACTCTGCGGCTGGACGGCCGCGTATAAATTGTCGCTCAAAGGTTGTCCACCTTTGAATAGCACACGAGCAGCAGCTTGGTTTATGTGTAGGTGAGGACGGGGATCCGCTTGTAGATGCCGCTCCGTAATGGATCTGACCGACGTGTTTCGAAGCTCCATATGCTTCTCTTCAGGGGCTTTAACGGAAGCGGTGTGCGCAACCGCTACCCCACTTCTCCATTTTCCATATGACACACCCACCAATGGGAGGCTCAAATGAGACTGTGTATTATGGGAAGTGTGGTGCGGAAAGCACATAATCAAGTCCTGTATGGACCCCCGCAAGTGGGCCCGTCCTCGATCCCGTGTACGGCTGCTGTTTCACTTCCGTGACCCCCAAGGATGACGGGGTGGTGCATACTCCGCGGCTGGACGGCCGCGTATTAATTGTCGCTGCAATTTTGTCCACCTTTGAGTAGCACACGAGCAGCAGCTTGGTTTATGTGTAGGTGAGGATGGGGATCCGCTTGTAGATGCGCTCCATAATGGATCTGCCCGACGAGTTTCGAAGCTCCATATGCTTCTCTTCAGGGGCTTTAACGGAAGCGGTGTGCGCAACCGCTACCCCACTTCTCTATTTTCCATATGACACACCCACCAATGGGAGGCTCAAATGAGACTGTGTATTATGGGAAGTGTGGTGCGGAAAGCACATAATCAAGTCCTGTATGGACCCCGCAAGTGGGCCCGTACTCGATCCCGTGTACGGCTGCTGTTTCACTTCCGTGACCCCCAAGGATGACGGGGTGGTGCATACTCCGCGGCTGGACGGACGCATATAAATTGTCGCTCCAAGGTTCTCCACCTTTGAGAGCACACGAGCAGCAGCTTGGTTTATGTGTAGGTGAGGACGGGGATCCGCTTGTAGATGCCGCTCCGTAATGGATCTTCCCGACGCGTTTCGAAGCTCCATATGCTTCTCTTCAGGGGCTTTAACGGAAGCGGTGTGCGCAACTGCCGACCCACTTCCCCATTTTATATATAACACACCCACCGATGGGAGGCTCAAATGAGACTGTGCATTCTGGGAAGTGTGGTCCGGGAAGCGGCAGATCCCGTACGGAGCGGCGTCTACCAGTGGATCCCCGTCCTCACCTATACATAAACCAAGCTGCTGTTCGCGTGCTACTCAAAGGTGGACACCTTCGAGCATTGATATATATATATATATATATATATTACTTACTGGCGGTTGCCAGTAGGTAGTTATAGTTAGAACCTAGTTTCCATTGGATTTTTTTTTTTGATTTGCTAATAACTTTAGCGTTGTTTGACGAATCTTCCTGAAATTCTTCAACTAAAAAAAGTCTATCCAGGTCAGCTCCTATCTTGAAAGTTTGGGGGTGAGAAAAAAGGGGTACCCAAAGTCATTTTCTCCATGTTAATTTCCATAGGAAATTTTGCGAGGAGCTACAGCTCGAACTGTTGAATGGAATTACCCCAAATTTGGCAGCCAGGTAGAGGTTGGTTCAGAAAGAGACCTTTTTTTTTTAAATGGTGTAAATCCGTTCAGTAGTTTTTGCGAAATTCAAAAAATAAGAGTGAAACAATCCATTGGATCTGCCCGCCGATCTGGCTTTTACCGCATGAACATTGCTGCAGTGGATGTCAGAGTGCGTCACCAACTGGTGGGAACCTTGGAGCTTTGATTTTTACGCGGCCTCCCAGCCGTGGGAGATGCACCATCAGGAAATTTGGGGCCACGGAGCTCCGAATCACAGAGTCTCAATGTGGAGGCATCCATGGAGGATTGACAAGCCGGATGTGCAAGTGGAGTTTCATTGGTGGGCTTGAAACGTCTCAGACAGCGGCACATAACTATGGCACACACTACAGGAAAAGACCCACAAACCAACGCAGACTCATTTGAGTCACCCAGTGGACGGCTCATATTTTTAAGTGGGAGGTTTGGCCTCTATGCCAAAATGACTATTGTGCCGCTGAAGAGTGCAATGAGCAGGAAACGCATCAGGCGTGAATCGAAAGACATGCTGTAAACTGGATCCGCCCGCCGATCTGGCTTTTACTTCATGAAGGTTGCTGCAGTGGATGTCAGAATGCGTCTCCAACTGGTGGGAACCTTGGAGTTTTGATTTATACGCAGCCTCCCAGCCACGGGAGATGCACCACCCGGAAATTTGGGGCCACAGAGCTCCAAATCACTGATTCTCGATGTGGAGGCAGCCATGGAGGATTGACAAGCCGAATGTGCGAGTGGACGCCCATTGGTGGGCTTGAAACATCTCAGACAGCGGCACACAACTGAGGCACACATTATAATACCCACAAACCAATGTAGACTCATTTGAGTTGCCCATTGGAGGGCTCATATTTTTAAGTGGGAGGTGTGGCCTGTGTGCCAAAATGACTGTTGCGCCTCTGAAGACTGCCATGAGCATGAAACGCGTCAGGTGTGAATCGACAGGCATGCTTTAAACTGGATCCACCTGCCGATTTGGCTATTACCTCATGAAGGTTCCTGCAGTGGATGTCAGAGTGCGTCTCCAACTGGTGGGAACCTTGGAGCATTGATCAATATATTTATGTGTATATGTGTATGTATATTCATATATATTTATTATATGTTTTTATACAGGTACATATCTTAATATGAAATGAGATATCTGATCATGGTTCTTGTCTATTCCTGGATATTTTTGTATTGACTGTGTATTCACTGATGGGATGATTTCTTGACTATTTATTTAGTATTATTCTGATGTATATATGTATATACTTGATTGTATATGTATGTATATACATTTTTTCCATTACGGTATAGGTGTATTTATTGGGCTTGTAATATAAAGGGTTTTCAAAGATTTAAAAAAAAACTTTTATAAGGATTTTTGAAGTTTTTGAAAACAATTTTAAACTATTTAATTTTAAGAGATGAATTGTACTCATGGATGATATACAGTCTACTGATCTCAGGGATCTGAGAAGTTCCTTATATCGCGAAGTTTTCATCTCTTGTATGATAGATGGTATTGCACTTTTTTCCTCGCATTCTTTGCACATATCTCACTCTCACTTAGCACTTTATTATCTATTGCTGCTTCAAGCATGTTTTGCACATATTGTTAACTTATGAATTGACATAGGTGTATCAGAAGGTGGCTATATTGAATGACACATCTTTAACATCAAGGGCATTTTGTAGAAGAGATTTAATGTATTTATACAGTTATTTTATCTTTCTCTTCCCTCCCCTTTACCACTCCCCTTTGTTTGCCTTATGTGTGATGTGTGTTTATATCTTAAATACCTTCTTATGTTTTTTTAAAGAACATTTGGATTTATCCAGTAATATTAATATGTGCTGTTTACAATGCTATAACATTCAGTGGTAGTATCTTTTCACTGTTTATCTATCACATGATACATGATGTCATTGTGAGGGGGTGGGTTTTTAACACTGCATATGCACATAAAAAGCATTTAGTCTTTTTCCATGTTACAGCGTGATCAAGGGCAAAACTTGCCTGAAACGCGTAGCTGATCTCTGTGAATAAACAATCTATGCTGATTCGTTTGTGGTCCGTCTCCCTTGTTTGCTGGTGTGCAAGGCTGTGGCTCGAGACGCCTAGAGAATTGAGGAGGAGCTACATTGATATATATATATATATATATATTTATATATATATATATATATATATATATATATATATATGTTAAACGGACACACATGTGGTGAGAGCGCCTACAGTTCTGTGATGCCATTACTCTGATTTTAACTCGCCTGTTTTAAAATAAGGAAAATCGTTTGTTTCTTTTAAATTTTGCACATTTGCACTGAATAAAACCTTCCTACCTTTTCTCTGTCCTCTGACATCCTTTTGCCTAGCTCTTTCCGGTCCACCACGGGTTATCCCGATTGTTGTGGAGGGAGCGCTTGGCAGCTATAACTTCCGGGCTAGAGGTGGGGGAAGTTGGTTATAAAATCTGGTGCTGACAGCCTCACGCAGCGGACACGCGTGTGGTGAGAGCGCCTACAGTTCTGTGATGCCATTACTCTGATTTTAACACGCCTGTTTTACAATAAGGAATATCGTTCGTTTCTTTTAAATTTTGCACATTTGCACTGAGTAAAACCTTCCTACCTCTTCTCTGTCCTCTGACCCTTTTGCCTAGCGCTTCCCGGTCCACCACGGGTTATCCCGATTGTTGTGGAGGGAGCGCTCGGCAGCTTTCACTTCCAGGCTAGAGGTGGGGGAGGTTGGTTATAAATTCAAATGCAGACAGCTTCGTGCAGCGGACACGTACAGCGGGCACGTACAGCGGGCAAGCCAAGGGCGAGCTAAAGGCAAGCCCGTCTGTGCCCGTCTGCACCCGACCGGGGCCATGGGCCACAACCCCATGTCTAATGCCCACTAAAAGGATTACGTTCTCTCCTGACCAAATTCTGTCTCTCCGCCCTCCAGCTAAACAAGATTGCCATTTGTACTCTGCAGACAATATTACTGGTAAAACCTGTCCTTGCTGTAATTTCTCATCTACCACCTCCCAGTCCCGCTTCCCTATACTAACTGGACTCAATCACAACACTCAAACGACTGTTCCCCCCACCAATGACCTTACGTTCCTAAGTCTGAACTGTCGCTCACTCCCTAAACACAAATTGGACATTCGTAACCTTCTTCTTGAGAAGCAGCCCGATGTTCTGTTCCTTACGGAAAAACCTGTCTTCATGAGAGCATTGGTTCCGACATTGTTGCAGCATTACCCTCTAACCATGCCATTGTCGGTAAAGACAGAATGTCCAAATCGGGTGGGGGTATAGCTATTATTTTTAAAAACCCTCTACAATGCAGATTTGATCCATTGGACATTCCTGATTGTGAAGCCGCCCTCTTCAAATTAGCCGTAAACCCTAATTTCACTCTTTCCAGCCTTTTAGTCTATCACCCGCCAGGACACCATTCCTCATGGGCCCAATCTTTTCCAACCTATATTATCCCACTACTTATGAGTTCAAAAAACTTCTCACTTTTAGGCGACTTGAATTTACATCTAGATGACCTTTCTAATTCCATTTGTATTAACTTTATCTCCGATCTGGCCGCCAGGAATATCAATTTACTCAACTCCAGCCCTACTCACAAAACAGGTCACCTGCTAGATCCCATTTTCTCGAGCCTTCCCCATATCCATTGTGCCCGGCTACTCCCATTTGCTGGTCTGACCACTTCTTATCAAAATTAAGACTCACTCTCCCTACCTCATCAACTCCCTCTTTTCCTTCTCTTAAAATCCCTAAACAGGACTGGAAAAAATTAGACATAAACGCTTTAAACACTCTGTATTCCAATGTACCCTCATCTAACCATCCAGTTGGTGTGGTGTCCACTAATGTTCACAATTGGCTTTCAGACGCAATCGATTCCTGCCTTCCCCTTTCTAATAAACGTCTTAACAGCCATCGACCTCCAGCACCTTGGTTCAACGACATCCTAAAAACTGAAAAAAACAAATGCAAAGTATTGGAACAGCGCTGGAGGAAAGATTATGCACTGGAATCCAGGAACACCTGTATTAAGGCTAGGAAATGCTACTAGAACCTTTGTAACTCAGCTAGGGCCAGCTTCGTCTCTAAAACTATTTCGGAAGCTGCCAATTGCCCTAAAACTCTCTTCGGGCTAGTGAAAGAAGTGTCCGGATCTGAATCCACAGGAAAGCCTTTACCTCTTAACAAACATCAATGGAACGATCTTGCCTGCTATTTTATGGACAAAATCGAAAAAATACATTTAGAAATCACTAACTCCCATACAAGCAGGCTTACGATACAGAAACCCTTAATCTTGCCCCAGAATAGTGACCCAGCGGTCACTCCCCATGGAGTCTAACATATGTTCCTCCTACCAAGACTCTTGGCCCCTTCTAAATACAGTCTCCCTTAAAGTCATACTAGATAAAGTCAAGTCTGGCTCCCCTAAAGACCCTCTCCCAATCTCAATACTGAAACAGCTTGATACCCCCATCAGCATGTCATCTTAAACACTCTTAACTACTCTCTACGGGAATCAACAGTTCCCTCACAGTGAAAACATGCTATGGTGACCCTTCTTCTGAAGAAACCCACTGCTGACCCTGACTCTCTTTCTAATTACCGACCCATTTCCCTTCTGCAGCCTTTTCTAAAATTCTCGAGAGACACATTCACTCCCACCTCCCACAGTTCATTGAATCAAATAATATTCTTCACCCCTCTCAATCGTCTTACAAACCGGCTTCTCCACTGAGACTACACAGTTGGGAGTCACGGAGAGGCTACGACATAATCTAGATGCTGGAGAGACAGTGGCGCTCATTTTGTTGGACCTCAGCGCAGCGTTCAACACGATCTCCCACCCCGTTTTAATTAAGACATTGAGGTTCCTTAGTATCCGCGGCTCTGCAGCAGACTAGATTACATCCTTTCTGGACAACCACACCTTCCAAATCTTTTCTGCTACAGCCTGCTCAACCACTCTCTCATCACCTTACGGGGTACCTCAGGGATCTATTCTAAGCCCAGTGCTTTTTAATCTGTACGTCAGGCCTTTAGCTGACATAGCGGAACTAGCTGGTCTGATGCTCTTTACGTATACCGACGACTCCCAGATAATCTTCTCCCTTTTTAACACCGACCCCTGTACTCCATCTCTCCTTGAGCAGGTCCTCGGTGATCATGCAAAATGGATGAATAACATCTACCTCAAGCTGAATGGCGAAGAAAACGAGGTTTTGATCCTGAGAAAGAGGAAAGATCTCTGGGGTCCTCTGCACTGGCCAGCTGAGATGGACGTCTCCCGCTACCCTCCAGCCATGTCCGCAATCTGTGCATAACCATTGATGATGCCTTGATAAGGCACCATCAAGCAACCAAGGTTACAGCGGTGTGCTTTACAATCCTGAAATGGCTCAGGAAGATCATCTGGATGCTGCCTACCTCCACACAAAAAACAGTGGTTCATACCCTCAGTACTTCATGACTGGACTACGGTAATATTCCGTACCTGGGCTCTAACAAGCCTGTGATCCGTAGACTACAGCTGGTACCGAATTCGGCAGCAAGACTTCTTTACAGAGTTCCTAGAGCTTCATCCATCTCCGGATCTCTCCTCGACTTACATTGGCTCAGGGTGGAGAACCCAATCAAGTTCTAAGCCCTGAGTTACATATTTAAGATTAAATTTGGCATGGCACCTCAGTATTTACAATCCCTTGTTTGCCCTCACGTTCCCACTCGTCATTTGAGGTCAGCCACTTTTGGAAATTTCAAGGTGCCAGGGCTCAAACTCACTATGATGGGCGGTAGATCTTTTTCTTATCTTGGTCCGACCCTCTGGAATGCTCTTCCCCTGACTATCCGCCATGAAACTGTCTACACCCGCTTTCGCAGAGCCCTTACGACCTGGCTATTTGACCTGTAACCACTCACTTCTGGTCTATTTCTGCACCTAGTCCGTTATGGCGCTGGGAAACCCTTTTTGGGTAGCTGTCGCGCCTTATTAATGTAATTAATAAATACATAAAGGAATATATATTACCTAATGGCGGTCGCCAGTAGGTAGTTGTAGTTAGAACCTAGTTTCCATTGGAAAAGCATTTTTTAATTTGCTCATAACTTTAGCGTTGTTTGACGAATCTCCCTGAAATTCTTTTTAAAAAAAGGCTATCGAGGTCAGCTGAGAAAAAAAGGGGGCCCAAACGCCATTTTCTCCATGTTAATTTCCATAGGAAATTTTACGACGAGCTACAGCTCGAACTGCTGAACGGAATTACCCCAAATTTGGCAGGAAGGTAGAGCTTGGTTCAGAAAGGGACCTTTTTTGTAAATGATGTAAATCCGTTTGGTCGTTTTTTAGAAATTCAAAAAATAGGGGTGAAACAATAATTTTCCCATAGGAAACAAACATGCAAGGCTACATCCGAAACTACTGAACAGAATTACTTCAAATTTAGCAGAAAGTTAGTGCTTGGCTCGGTAGAAGCGAGTCATCCGAAAACGGAGAAACAAGGGTATAAAACTAGAGAAGGGGGTAGGGTAGAAAAACCCTAACCCCCTAGGTTTGCTCAGGGGGTCCCAGAAAGACCCATAAGGCCCAAAAAATCATTAAAAAATAATTGGTAAAAATGCGCTGGGGTCTCTGGTTCTTGTGTTTTATTTTAATGAGGCCCTTGGGTGGGCTAAGTTCCAGGTATATTTCTTAAAAAATAATAGCAGGGGCTCACAGGGATTCCGGGGATCCGCGCAGCCCCGGGGCTTCACTTATGTTGGGAGAGGGTTGCGCGACCTCCCTTCTGAAGCCTTGAATGTGCTTGTAACTTTGGCGTTGTATGAGGAATCTTTATGAAATTAAGTCTCTCTTTTTTTGATTAGCTCCTACATTTAAAGTTTGTGGGTGAATGGTGTAGGAGGGGCTGTCCCTCTGCAAGTTAGAGCCGAGCTCTTCCTCTGCAAGCGAGCACGCTGGTGTGCATTTGCAAGCCGATGGCCCGTAGCTCAAACTGTGCGAGCCGAGCCGATGGCCAGTGTCTCTCCATGTGCGAGCTTAGCCCACAGCTGCAGGTGTCCCTCTGTTAGTCTGCTCGACGGCCCGCAGGTCTCCCTGTGCTAGCTGGATCGCAGCTCTCACTCTGCGAACCAAAATTGGGAATATAAGGCCGCTCTAAAAAGAGCCCTTGTGTTTATTAGTTGGAGCTACATATAAGTGCGGATGCACAGCTTCAGGTTATTCAGAAAAACTCAATTTCCCTGATCTGTGAAGTGTACTCCATCAGTTCTGTAGATATCAGCCATATCAAAACATATGTTGTTGTTGTTGATCAACCCCATTCTATGGTCTCTGAGGTATGCAGACACAGCTTTGCTGACATTCTTCCTAGATTTTTCAATCTGAGGACAAAATTGGTTTGCCCATTTGCACTTCTGTCTCTGGCATATAATGGAATATTCAAAGACAGTTTGAGGCAAAAGCAACATCAATTGTCGAAAGGTGTCCTTCATTATCATTTCCAAACCTACCCCAGTCAATGTGCCTAGGTTGTTTCCACCACAGTGTACAATGATGAGGTCAGGGTGTTGGAGATGTAAACAGGTTTTAACCAAAAGCAACAATTGGTGCAGCTTCAATCCTCTTTGGCCAAACCATTTAATGTCCACATTTTGTAAACCTAGGTCTAAGTCAGTACGTCTCTGTTCTGCATACCTCTTGTACCAGAAAACATTGCTATGTCCTATGATCCACACTAGCATTTTGAAGGTATGGCTGAGAGGAATGGATAGATGTCTGTAGCTCATACAGTCCGTTCTTGGAATAAGAGATATGTTTATAGATGGGGAACTACTTTTTTTTGCCATACAAAACGATACCTGATTGGGAGATGAAAAGCATTGTTTTTAAAAGTAGGGTGCACATTCGTTTTGCGGAAAAGCATCTTTGTGATTGGTTAAGAAAAAGCAGTTTCAAAGTGGAGTACATATCATAGGATAACATTTGCTCAACTCAACCACACCTGCAACTTGCATTTGGAAGGCACTGTTCAAACTTAAAACAATTGTGAACTTTTAACCTGCACGTGCTGTTAAATGTTTGAGAAAATGTTGCAAAAAAATATAGTTTGGTTTT
Source organism: Lissotriton helveticus (assembly GCF_964261635.1). Lineage (NCBI taxonomy): Eukaryota > Metazoa > Chordata > Amphibia > Caudata > Salamandridae > Lissotriton > Lissotriton helveticus. Next base: position 875,406,246 of record NC_136071.1, on the reverse strand, counting down.
TAAAAATTTATGAACTTTTAACCTGCACATGTTGTAAAATGTGAATACAACCAAGAGGGGGGAGAGAGAGAGAGCAAGTGGATTCAGTCTCCCTTGGTAATATGATTAAACAAGAGGAATCCACTTAGAAAGTGGAAGGGATCCCTAAAGTGATGGGGAGCACACAGTGTTGTTTAAATGCACCTCACACACCAACAGGCCCCTTGGTGTCATGCTTCATCATCGGGGCCTTCGCACCCCTCTACGGGATGCGGCGTGCTACAACTAACGACTACGTAGGAGCACTTGATAGTGAACTATGTGAGGGTGTTTGTTTGAAGGAGAGAATGTGAGTTAGTGAGGTGAGGTGAAAAAAGTGAGCAAAAAATACCTGGCACGTAGGAGAAAAATTATTTATTATGTCCCCGGCTGGTATTATTAAAAAAGTGCAAAGTGAGGTTGATTATATACATACTAGGGTATATCAACCATGTCAAAGTGTCAACATGTTTCGGAGTGCAAAGACTCCTTCTTCAGGACAAGGATATGCACATTATCCTCACCTTACTCACATGAAATGTTAAAGTGTATTATACAAAAAATAAAGGTGTAGTGTACCTATCAATGTTGTTTGTATAAGTAAGCTCAGTTGCGCCCAATTGGCGTTAAAGAGAACTTAATGTTCAAAGTATGATGACCTCATGAGCTTATCCGTAGTATTGGGGGATCCTTCCTCACTGCTCAGTAAAGCAACGGTTACTGCATGGTCAAATCGCCTGCCTTCCCCTCAATGCTGCTCCGATGAAGTGTCAAATGTTCTAGAAAGTGTGTTGATAGACTACGTTGCACTTCTGACTTCTATGTGTCCTTTAATATTTAAAAAACTGTTTATATGAAAAAAAAATAGAGAGAAGTTTTGAAACCTAAAAAAATCAAGGAACTATTCTAATTTGTTCATTGCATGTATTTATGTGTGGAGCAACAAAGTTACAGACACAACAGCACCAGGAGGAGGAAAAAGCAGGGAGTGGGGGGAAGGGGGAGATGGGCACAATGGCACACATACACAATTAAGTACAGCACAACTATAGACAACCCATGGCCAAAATGAAACACACCAAGAAGCACAAGTCACACAACCCGCCAACATCACACCACTGAACAAGCATAGAAGTGAAAACCATACTGCCTAAAAGGGAGAAGGGTGAACAAAAACTCACATGAAGGGATATAATGCAGCACACACACATACGAAGCAGAGTACATCAACATCCAGCACAATGTTGCCCAAACACAAACATTCGCATAATCGAACACAGGACACAAATGCACTCGCCTGTGGCGGAAAAGCGTCCAAAATCATCAGTACGAAAGAGGCACATGAGAATGCATAGGTAGAAACCCACAGTCCGGATGGGGTACCAATTCATGTATAGCAGGTGAAAATGTGGAAACTTTATAAAAAAAAGTGTGTGTCAGTACGGCCAAGAGTAGTGCCACGATATGCAGACAAATGCAGCAGCATGCCTGAATAAGGAACGCAGAAAAACGTCAATGTTCACCACGGGGTAGTCCATCACCAACACATGTTAGTGTCAATCAGCGTTGGTTGTCCGTGACTCTGACATAATTGGACGCCAACGCAGCCATGTCCACTGTTGTGTTGGGACATATGCCCAACATATGCCCAGATGTACAACGTGCAATGATGCGGTGGAACAAGTGCAATGTGGCACATCGAGTGGTGGTTGCCGGTACCTTGTCACTCGTCCATGAACGCGAGTGCAGCTGCGTACGCCACTATCGCTAATAAGTGATGCTTGGCCACAATATTTCACATGTCGTCGACGTAATCCATCAGGTGACCGGGACAGATGTGCTGAGTCCAACCACAGAACCCAATGGGCACCAAAGCAGAATCCGGAAGTGCAATCTCCCAGGCCCAGTTCCCAACATGCATGCCAAACATCCATGCATGCCATAAATGGGCATCAACATGGCACTCCTGGTCGGGGGCCAACAGGGGGCGCACATACCCGTTGTAATCCATGTCAGCTACCCACTCTTTGGAGAGGCACACGTCCATGCACACTCAGATAGGCACGTGTGACATTGCAATACAGGTTGAACACAGGTGACGTCCGCAATGCGGAAGCTCAACCAGTAAGTGATCCGCAGTACTGCCAAAGGCAGTGCACCCAGGACATGCAGCAGATGTGCAAGGTATAGGTGGACGTGAATGGAGTTGACCATGTGTTTGGGATGCCCTGCCATTGCATCAGTGGCTCTGCTTGTAGCTGCACTGGCTTGCCGTGTGCCAGTGGATGAAATAGCACAGCTTGGTGCAATGAGCTGGGGGTTTGTGCAATGGGTGCAGGGCAAGGGTGTGGTGGGAGTATGTGTGAAGGCCATTTCATACATACTAACTACGACAAAGGACTTTTGAGTGTGGGATGTGTACTCGTTCTCAAATTGGGCAGTGCTTAGTGTGGGAGACGGATGCAAATATTATCATATCTGTCAGAGGGGGCTGGCCACTTGCAAGTTCCTTCTAGGAGCAGCAAATGTGCTAGCGCAAGATTGCTCAGACAAAGAACTTTTCATCCCTACAGTAACTTCTCCAGCAGCATTCATACAGGATCTGTACAAAGGCTGTCGTGGGTGTTGTGGGATGTCTGCAACCCTGGTCATCATGGATGAGATACCCAGCACGAGGCACAGGGGCGGGTTCACTGTGTGTTATGTTGCCAAACAGTTGCTCCTCCCTCCAATGAGCCCCCATACTTTTGTACGGTACACTGTTGTATCTCGTGCTCTCCTAGGACACACCATTGTAATGCCTATTTGCACATGTCCTGCGGCATTCCAACCACACCATGACAGTGCCGTTTGGAGGTGGTGCATGCCACTTTACAACATCGACTGCTGCGGCCCTTGTGGCAGGCCACACCAGAACACACTTACCGCACTTCCTGCACACCCCGTTCCTCTTGCCGGATAGGCACACCCCTGCGCTGACCTGTGTATGCTGGACCAGCACACGCCGCTTGTGTATGCAGGAGGATGCTTGCGTAGATACATGTCCAGGGTCACTGCCAACACTGAGGTGACATGGTAACGTCCGGTGAAGACAGCACACTGTGATGTTGCAGGGCACGTGCCTATCATGCTAACACAATGACCACAGGGACACACTTGCTCAGATGCGGGATTGGGGGGGCATTGGCGGTCCTGGGTTGTTGTGATGAGTGTTGTGGCCCTCACGGGTATCCCTGTATCATGCTCATTGACTCTATGGCACCTGTGGGTGTTCCGGTATGGCTTCTGGCTATGTTCCCTTTCATTCTGCAGGTAGTCGTCCTGGTTAACACCAGCAGAAAGCAGGTGTAAAATCTGTGGTGCTAACGCGGCTTATCGACGGAATTTGTTTCGCATTGCAGTTGTTGTGAAAGTTGTGATGTGATTTTTTCGTGTGCAGAACAATAAACAAACTGGGCAGTGTATCCCGTCAAGATCCAGCACCTGACCCACTATTCCCAATCAATATAAATACAATGAGATTTTTTCATTCATTTTGTGTGTATACTGTAAGTGCACCCTCTACCACAGTGCAATTCAATACAGGATTTTAGTATTTAGAATAAATCGCAAAGGTGCACCTCGTGTCTTTTTGCACGGGAATGGCTACTCTGCATTTCATAAGCAGAAATCACCAGTATTCCCGTGATTACTGCCCCAAAATTTAACACCATGGTGGACACCACCAAATAACAGTAATAAGAACAAGAAAGAGTCACACAGCACTTAAGAAAACAACCAAAAACTTTATTAATTATTTTTTTTCCCAAACTTTATTTTTTATAAACATATATACATATATATATATATATATATAAACGATAAACTAATAAACTAACTTTAACAAAAATAATACAAAACAACAAGGCGGTACAATCCAGTGGGGACCATGAATGTCGATGACATAGCCTGGAAAATAAAGCACAAAATAAGGACAAGTGTAATGCGCATAGCAAAGGACTGAGACAGAGAAACAGAGAAGGAAAAAAAAGCCAGAAAGACAAAGAGAGGGAAGGAATGAAAGGGAGAAGGGAGAGAGAGATAGAAGGAAAGGAATGAAGAGAGTGAGAGGGAGAGTGAAGAGAGGGAAGTGAGAGAGAGAGACACTGTTGCCTCTGCGCATCCATAAGCAAATAATTACCTGGTGCCACTGGAGTGTGCAGCAGTGGGCACTCCATGTGCCCATCAAAACTCCGCCAATCTCAGAGTTGTCGCTGAGTCCTGAGTCATGAATGGCGGAGACCACAACAGGTTCTCTGCGGATCTCACAGATGTCGCTGAGTACTGAGTCATGAAATGCGGAGGCCACATCATCTTCTCCGCGTCCCGGCAGATCTCACACATGTCGCTGAGTCCAGAGTCATCAATGGCAGAGACCACATCAGTTTCTCCGTGGCCTGGCAGATCTCACACATGTCGCTAAGTCCTGAGTCATCAATGGCGGAGACCACATCAGGTTTTCCATGGCCCGGCAGATCTCACAAATGTCTCTGAGTCCTGAGTCATCAATGGCAGAGACTACATCAGCTTTTGGTGCCGCTAAGTCTGTGCAAAGCAAGTCAGCGCCACGTGTTGGTCGACCAGTGATGACCATTGAACTTAGGGTGCGACTAACCCTGTGGAACTCAAGTCCATGCCACGTGGTGGTAGGCCCCTGGTGGCCACATGAGCTTTGGGTGGCTCTAACCCTGTGCAACTGAAGTCTGCGCCATGTGGTGGTAGGCCCCTGACGGCCATACAGCTCAGGGTGTGACTAAACTTCTGCTCAACTTTTCATGGACTCTTTATGATTGAGACCCGTGAAGCGTCCACCATCCAGTCAGCACCAGCAATAAAGGATGTGATGTTCTTGATCCATTATGTTTGCATGGTCACATGGCCTGTGATGCGTGTGCCGAATGGGGGTGGTGTGTGTGCAAACCTGCCCTCAGGGAGTGGCCATGAGATTTTGAGAACTAGACCACTGACCTGCACACCAACAGCGAGTACGCCTGCGACAGGTAGCTATGTGGGGCCAACGTCGGAAAGTAATCGAGTGGCGTGGAGCACGATGGAACAGGGCAGGGATAGCCACAATGACGCGGACGGCTCGTAGTACTGCGTCTGTGAGTCGAGCGGATGGGCCGCAGCTGTCCCTCTGCGAGCCTGCGTGCAAACTGTTCTTAACTCACTCTACATAAGTATTGGAAAATCATTTTGTGATTCAGTCTGTCAGCTGGCATCTGTCCGAGGTATTTGTGAAAACAAACCGGTGTTCTTTCTGTGAGAGATACCCCTTTGACGCTGCCTCGCCCCACATCAGCAGGTAACGCACCCTCTTCCCACATTACCAACATACCCCCATCAACCTTCTTGTGCCCGGAAGTGTCCCTGTGCAGTTGGACAAAGAAGAATCTTAGTCATGTATTGATTTACATATAAAACATTTTTTTAAATAAAACAACAACAAATAAAACTTAGGGGAGTCTGGTGCTGTGGTCGCTGCCAAGAAGTTGGGGTCACTGCCATTCAGGAGTCAGGACACAGTTACACATGTGGGATTGGCTTGTGTTAAATAGGGTTAGTGGCATCAGAAGCATTGAGACTGTATGAGCCTGTGATGAAGCTTGCTGTGGATGGGGTGGACTGGGGACAATGTGTCTTGCCTACTGGACTGTGTCAGGTATAATAAGGACTCTATGTGAATTGTGAGTCCTGCTGACCGTAGTGTAGGCCTGAGGTAGGGGTGAGGAAAGGCCCACAGCCATGTGCATACGTTGGTGGCCCCACCGGCCTGCGTAGTGCAGGTTCAGTGGCACCACTTGTCGCCGGCCTTCCATATGCAAATACCCCTCACTGATTGAAGGGAGTCTGGTGCTGTGGTTGCTGTCACGAAGTTCGGGTTACTGCCATTCAGGATTCAGGACACAGTTACACATGTGGGATCGGCTTGTGTTAAAGAGGGTTAGTTGGACTACGTGTCGCCGGCCTTGCATATGGAAATATGCCTCACTGATCGAAGGGAGTCTGGTCCTGTGGTCGCTGCCATGGACTTGGGGTGAATGCCATTCAGGACTCAGGACACAGTTACACATGTGGGATCGGCTTGTGTTGAACAGGGTTAGTTGGCACCACGTGTCCAAAATTCGAATTGCAAGCTCTGCTGCCCGCAGTGTAGACTGCTAATGAGTGTTCGTTTGCACTTGAAAATAAATTTGGTGATTGTACTAAAGCTATAACTGATATAAAAAATGTTCGATAAGAAAGGATACTAAAAGGATATTATGTAGATTTGATGCCTGTGATAGTTACTTGCCTACGGACTCTGTTCATGAATGAAGAAATCATTTTAATTGTGAGCCCTTCTGAGTGCAGTGTAGGCGTATCATGAAAAGATTAAATAAGATAGAATACACTGACGAAGTGTTGTATTTTCTGAGTACAATTTTGTTGCTAGAAATTAGCATTTAAAATTGTAATTGCGAGCTGTACTGCCCGCAGTGTAGACTGCTATTGAGTGTTGGTTAGCACTTGAAGATGAACTTGGTCCTTGTAGTAAAGCCATTACTGATATAAAAAAAGCTCTTGAAGCAAGGATACTAAAAGGATATTATGTAGAGAGTAGGACTGTGATAGTTACTTGCCTACTGGACTCTGTAGTTGCATATGGAAATATGCTTCACTGATCGAAGGGAGTCTGGTGCTGTGGTTGCTGCCACGAAGTTGAGGTCAATGCCATTCAGGACTCAGGACACAGTTACACCTGTAGGATTGGCTTGTGTTAAAGAGGGTTAGTGGTACTACGTGTCGCCGGCGTTGCATATGGAAATATGCCTCACTGATCGAAGGGAGTCTGGTGCTGTGGTCGCTGTCCCGGACTTGGGGTCACTGCTTTTCAGGACTCAGGACACAGTTACACATGTGGGATCGGCTTGTGTTAAAGAGGGTTAGTGGCACCATGTGTCGCCACCGTTGCATATGGACATATGACTCACTGATCGAAGGGAGTCTGGTGCTGTGGTCGCTGCCACGGACTTTGGGTCACTGCCTTTCAGGACTCAGGACACATTTACAAATGTGGGATTGGCTTGTGTTGAACTAAGTTAGTGGCACTACATGTTGTCAGCCTTGCATATGGAAATATGCCTCACTGATCGAAGGGAGTCTGGTGCTGTGGTCGCTGCCACAGACTTGGGGTCACTGCCATTCAGCACTCAGGACACAGTCACACATGCGGGATCGGCTTGTGTTGAACAGAATTAGTGGCAGCACGTGTCGCCGGCCTTCCATATGGAAATATGCCTCACTGATTGAAGGGAGTCTGCTGCTGTGGTTGTCTCACGGAGTTGGGGTCACTGCCATTGAGGATTCAGGACACAGTTCCACATGTAGGATCGTCTTGTGTTGAAGAGGGTTAGTGGCACCATGTGTGGCTGGTCTTCAACAGTGTAGGCCAGAGGTAGCGGTGAGCAAGGGCCCACAGCCACGTGCATACGTTGGTGGCCACACCGGCCTGCGTAGTGCAGGTTCAGTGGCACCACGTGTCACTGGCCTTCCATATGCAAATACCCCTCACTAATCAAAGGGAGTTTGGTGCTGTGGTCGCTGCAACGGACTTGGGGTCACTGCCATTCAGGACTCAGGACATAGTTACACATGTGAGATCAGCTTTTGTTGAACAGGGTTAGTTGGCACCATGTGTCGCCGGTCTCCCACAGTGTAGGCCGGAGGCAGCGGTCAGCAAGGGCCCACACCCCCTTGGCGTTGAGTAGAGCTGCACAGATTGGCAGCATTTGGTGTTCTTAACCCATTATAGTCTCTTACACAATTTGCCTTGCTACAAATCTTGAATTGTGAACCGTGCTAACCCCAGTGTAGGGCGGAAGCAGCACTCAGGCTGGGCCCACAGGCACGTGCGTTGAGTTGAGCTGCACAGTTAGTGGCACCTGGAGCATTCAGTGTGTGCGCACCCTGCGATGATACGTGGTCCCGGCGAGCCGCACTGGGAGCAATGTCTTTTGTCTCATAAATTCTGCCTTGATGAGGCCATGTGAAGATGACCTATGGTGCAGTGAGTTAGTGGCACCTGAACACACAGCATGTACGCAGCCTGCGATCATGCGTGGTCCGGGCAGGCCGCACTGGGAGCAATGTGGCTTGCGTACTGGACTGCGTCATCTGCAATCGCCACTGCATCTGAATTGTGAGCCCTGCTGTCCACAGTGTAGATCGAAGTCAGTAGTCGGTACAGACATAAGTCTGTGGTGCTGTGTCGCTGGGTTCGCAGGGGGCCTGTGTCGAGGAGGCCGCGGTCATGGTGGCAGCCATGTGCCAGGGTGAGGGCCGCAGCTCCGACAGACTTGTTGGCCTTCCCCTAAATTGAACCACACCCAGTGACACAGCTTATTTATTCATACTCCTACGCTAGTATGGCGTACGTGGACAAGCCCACTCGGCTTCCAACACAGCTACATGAATGAGATCTTCTTACCCACTGCCTGAGGTAACATGGTTGCGTCCACTGTGCACAACACTACAGGTATCAATAGTATATCTCCGCATGGAGAAGTTTGTGCTTTTCATGGTGAGGTCTGTGCAGCACATCAGCGTTACACTTCACATTGTGTGCTATATTATTGATGGGTGACTTGCCTCCTTCAGACATAGTTGGTTGCCACATCTCCCAACATTCAGCTATTGTGCGGTGAGGGGCCATGGTGTTTTTCGAAGGTCCGTTGTCCTGTCCTGTTTTGCGCTGCCTCTGTGGTAGTGGGAGGGGTGGTCCGGGGGGGAGGTTCTGGTGGTGGTGGCACAGGGTGTTGTGGCCTTGTTGGGAGTCGGAGCTGCATGATCAGTAGCTCTATCACGTGTTGGTCTTTAGATGTGGCTGTGAGTTGCGTCCAATTCACTCTGTAGATAGTCGACCTCCTTACACCAGCGAAAGGTTGATGTTAATTTGTTACTACTAATTCGGCTTATCGCCTGCTTTTTTGATCGCATTGCAGATTTGGCTGGTTGTTGAAAATATGGGGAAGAGGTGTTTTCGTGTATTTTTTGCACGGGAATGCCTACTTTGCATATCATTAGCTTTAGTTGTGGCTCTCATTTATGGCGATTTTTTGGGCGGAAGTTATCGCTCGGAAAGTGGTGAGAATTGCAGTTTTCACCAGGTTGAGAATGGGATGATAATTTAAAAACACAGAAAAAAGATAGGTTTAATGAACATTATATTTGGATATTAGCATTTAAAAAAACCTTTGAAATTCACTGAAAAAACCATAGGTTTCAGGGACGTTATATTTAGAAATTAGCATTTAAAAAACCTTTGAAATCCACTAAAAAATCTATAGGTTTCAGGCCTGTTATAGTTAGAAATTAGCATTTACAAAATCTTAGAAATTCTCTGAAAAAAACCATAGGTTTCAGGGACGTTATAGTTGGCCCAATGTAGCCCAATATATATTTTTTCAAAGTTAATTTTCGTAAAAACCACTGGAGCATATATCTTGAGACATAGCAAAGGCACATCGGGGTACCAGTTCCTACAATTTTGCCAAGTTTGGTGGAAATCCATTCAGCCGTTCGGGCTAAAAGTGAGTCCAACCGCCCTATGGAAATTAACATGGGGAAAACATGTTTTGGGACGCCCCTTTTATCTCGGCCCCTGCTTGACGGATCCCCCCGAAACTTTCAGGGAAGGAGCGGAGCGCAGCGAGGCAAAGTTAAGGAAAAGTACAGGCAGATCCCTCATTTGGCGCCAAAGTTATTCCCAATAGAATGTTGCGGATTTCCAATGGAAAACGATCCTAGCTATAACTACCTACTGGCGACCGCCAGTAGGTAATATATATATATATATATGTAAATATGTATATATATATATATAAAATATATATATTTCCCCTCGGGGAATCTTAAGCAATATATATATATATATATATACACGACAGACTTCCTGCACAAAACTAGAAACACTGTGATGGGGGCGGGGGACTGGTTTGTTTGTTTAGATGTGGAGGCACTCTTTACAAGCATAAGACATGAGGATGGTCTCAAAGCCTGTAAATACTTCCTTAGGGATCGCAAAGTGGAGTACCTTCAACACACAATTATGTTGCTTGAAATGATTTCTGTTTGTTTAAAAGAAAATGTTTTTATGTTTGAAAATGCGCACTTTAAACAGCTACAGGGCAATTCCATGGGCACCTGCTTTGCCCCCAGCTATGCCAACCTCTTGGTTGGCTGGTGGGAGAAGCAGGTGCTCTGGAACGACCAAACAGAGAAATGGGCACTGAATGTCACCAAATGTCTGTGATACATAGATGACATTTTCTTTGTGTGGAGAGTCTCAGAAACTGAGCTAAATTTGTTCATTGACTGCATTAATTCTAACCATGTCAACCTACACTTCACTAGACACTACAGCCAAACACTGATTGATTTTCTTGACCTCAGACTGACAGTAGAGAAAGGAAGAATAAGCACCAATCTCTTTCGCAAAGCAACCGCAGGAAACTCCATCTTACACTCCACTAGCGCACACCACCCCAGCTTCAGATGGGGCATCCCATACAGCGAATTTCTGAGAGCCAAACGCAATTGTAGCTCGGAGGAGTCCTATGAACAAACTAAAAATGACATGAAACTCAGGTTCAAGGAGAGGGTGTATTCAAGAAAGGCTTTACACCAGGCAGAAACCAGAGTAGAAGATAAGGACAGGGATGAGATACTTGGGGACAATGTTTCACCCAAAAAAAGCACACGAGAAAGTAACACACAGCAGATCAGGTTCATCACCAAATTCTGAAGTCACTCCAATCAGATCCGTAACATTCTCAAAAATAGATGGGATATTCTCAGGCAAGATCCCATCCTGAGAAATGAAATAGGGGTCAGACCATCAGCCACATATGAAAGAAATTCGTCCCTGAGAGATATCCTAGTACAGAGTCACTTCCAAGGTAAGAAAACCAGCTGGTTACAACAGACTAAGGGGTTCCGCAAATGCGGTAACTGCAAGGCATGCAAGCACAGCTCGAATGTCACAGAGGTCACCCTAGAGAGAACCAAAACCAAATGGAGAATACCTCTTTTAATTAATTGCAACACCGAGTTCGTCGTGTACATGATTGTCTGTCCCTGTGGCTTATATTACATTGGGTCCACTACCTTTGCCGTGAAAAAACGTATACTCGAACATTGGCGTGCCATCACCAACAGGGACAACAGTTATAGTACAGCCAGACACTTTGCCAGAGAACACGAGGCAGATTGGACTAAAGCAAAATTCTTTGCTCTGGACACTGTCAGTGTTAACCCGAGAGGAGGCAATCGTGTTGCTGCACTCCGCAAACGAGAGTCACGCTTCATACTACAGGCAGGTACTAAGTTCCCCAATGGTATGAACCAGGATGAGGAGATGTACAGTCATCTATAAATAGTATCTGTGCCCACCACAAGTAATATTGATGATGCATCGCTGACACACCCTGACACCCACCCTCTCCCCCTTTTTAACTCACACACCCCTCACTTCTCCCCCACTGCACAATCCACCTTTTAATCTTAGGGTACAGCTTCCTCATACTAAACATAACTCGGTCAGCCTCTAAGGGTCAGAACATGAACATAGAATCTATTGCAAATGAATACAATACAATTTGTCCTGTGCACTAACGGTCTGATTTTCATTCTACAGGAGATTACCAAACAACCGGCTGCGCTATGTCACTACTATGATAAGGATATGACCACCAGAGTCATGGACACCAGTCCAAAATCTAAGTTATCTACAAGCAATAGGCGCACCCGGGTACTATACCGGCACTAGGAGGATTAACCTCAAGGATGCGATGGCACTTGCCCGTTGATAGGACATCTACGATACGCATTGACCAGTATGTACTAGTACAACAATGTACTATAAACATGTCATACCATAATTGCACACCCAAATTCTGGCATATATACCTACTCTATACTCAGGGCTGCCCATGGCCCAAGACCGCAACAAAATTTATGTACTCAACATGTGATACCTATGCAAACATGCAAATCTGGTCACCGTACCCCTTTGTTTTAAACACACACAAAATGTCATGCTACAAAACCAATATGTGATGTTAACATATTTGAATAAAGTCAACCCTATACACAAATGTATATGAATATGTGTACTGTACCTTTAAGTAACTCTTTCAATATGTGCCATCAACAGATCTGAAAGCAAGTTATCTTCTATGTCTATGGGCATGACTGTGTGTAAATGCACCTATAAAAGTATGCACTTTGGAGACGTGGGTCATGTGACCAAGACCACGGACGTGGTCGAAACGCGTTGTCTTTTCTGTCGAAAATAAACTTACTTGCTGCAACTACTGTGGGCTCGCCTGAATTCCTTCCCTGCGGAATCCTTGGATCGCAATATATATATATATATATATATATATATATATATATATATATATATATATATATATTCACTGAAAAAACCATAGGTTATAGACCATATATAGTTAGGAATTAAAACCATTGAAATTCGCATATATAGTTAGTTGTACTAACTATATATTTCGCGCACCCGCAATCCACTGCTGATGATGTCACATATTACATCATTCATGACATGGTCAGTGACATCACTGATGACATCACTGATGACATCTCAAATGACATCACTGATGACATCACTGATATCAACATCCAGTGTCTGTATGTTTCTGTAAAGTTTAAATATGTCTTACATATTGAAGAATGAGTGGATGTATAAGTGTCTGGATGAAGGATTTAGTAGGTGCATGACTGACTGTATGAGTGAGTGATTAAATGTGTCTCACTAGGTGCATGGGTTAGTGACTAAACTGTCTTAATTTGTGCATCATTATGTCTGTTGTTTTGTAAACTGCTGCATGTGTTGATCAGTAGCTATATGAGTAACTATATGGGTTATTGATTGGTTGCCCAAGTATTTGTATGGGAGACTGAGTGTGTGTGTGGGTGGTTGGGAGGTGTATGACTCTGTGCATAGATGTGTGAGCAGTTGATTCACTAGATGTATGGGTTCAAAAGTGCATGTGGAAACAGCTGTATGGGCGGTTGACTGTGTGCATGAGTGTATTGGTGAGTGAATGGATATCTCAGTGCTACATGTCAAAGTAAGAACATATGTAAAACACAGTATATGTGAGAGTTGACATATATAAATAACTGTGCATAAGAGCCAGTGAATGTGTGAGTGGCTGTATGGATCATTCTGAAATTGTATCAGGGATTGTATAAGAGAGTAAATATGTGTTAGTATCTGTTTGAATAAGTAAGGTGCGTATAACTGTATAGTTGAGGAAATGGAGGTGTGATTGATTCTTTGCATGACTGACTAGGTGTGTGAGTAACTCCATGGATGAGTGACACTCTGTGAGTGTCTGTTTACACTGAGTGTATATAAGGTTATATTAGAGTCTGAAGAAGTTCATCGTATTATCACATGAATGATGTCATCAGTGATGTGATCAGTCATGTCAAATGAGATGTCATCAGTGATGTCATCCGTGATGTCATTTGAGATGTCATCAGTGATGTCATCAGTGATGTCACTGACCATGTCATGAATGATGTAATATATGACATCATCAGCAGTGGATTGCGGGTGCGCAAAATATATAGCTAGTACAACTAACTATATATGCGAATTTCAATGGTTTTGTGTGAGTAAAATAAGGTTTTAAAAATGCTAATTCCTAACTATATATGGTCTATAACCTATTTTTTTTCAGTGAATTTTCAAGGTTTTGTAAATGCTAATTCCTAACTATATATGGTCTATAACCTATGGTTTTTTCAGTGAATTTCAATGGTTTTTTAATAGCAAATATCAAAAGCTGTAAAATGTATTCTTCTTTTAATCGAAAAATATATTTGATATGTTTTTAATATAATTTTTTTATGTATATATATTTTTTTGTTTCGCTACCGGTCCGCGCACCGGGTAGCTTCCCGTTAGCTCAATTTGGTGCCGCGACCCGGTCCGCGAACCGGTAAACGTTCCGTTAGCGCAACTGCCGCGTTAGAAAACAACATCGTGACGCGTCGCGTAAGCGCGACGTATCGCGTTGTTGCGTAATGCATCTTATGACGCGCCGCGTTAGCGTACCCGGAAGTGCTCTGAAGCGCGAACCGAGGCGCGAAGGGCAGCACCCCGGAAGCGATCCGGGGCGCGGCGCGGAGCGCGTAACGTAAGCGTAACAGGTCATGTGACTTGTTAATAAAACTTTTTATTGGTTCATTTCACTTTTGGTTTCCTAATGATGTAAGGCTAGGTCATGTGACCTAAAAATAACACTTTTCATTGGTTTAGAATTTTTTTTTCCCAAATGATGAAATCCCCCACCTTTTTTCTCGCTCTGACTTTCAACTTTGTGAGAGGAAGACCTATTTTTATTATTAAGAGATGGCTTCAATAGTAGCTGCAGCTGGTGCACCCCCACCACCACCACCACCTCCTAGGAAGGAAGGACCACCTACCCAGTTCCTTCCCAACCCTGAGGAAGAGGAGAAAGAAGAGGAAGAGGAGGTACATGAGAGAGTATTCTTGCCTGAACAGCCCCGGAAATCCCACCACAAGGACAGTTTCATTTGGCAATTTTTTACATTCCCAGAAAGCCAAAAAAAAGTCAATGCCCATCATGTCACATGCCTGATCTGCAAAGAAGTTCTGTCCCGAGGCACAGATAAAAAATATAGCTATGGGAACTATACTATGCATCACCACATGCAAAGGTGGCATCCAATAAATTACAGCGTGGCTGAGGTGCGTGACCTCCGTGAAAACCCTTAACTCCTGTGGCCACCACCTCAACACAGGAAAGTTTTTCGGGACCAGAGGCGAGGGAGACGGTCCCCAATATCCAGAGCAATTTTCAACATATCAAGCTAGTGTGTATTTATTGTGGGGGACTACTTTGCCACAGGGAGATGAGTGTGATTTTAATGAACAGAGCATTTGAAAATCACAAGTGCTCAAAACGCCCCAAAAAGTGATTTTTTTTTTGCTCCTCTTGAGCCCTTTCTAATGCCTGTTTTTCGTTGTTCCCCCCCAAAAAAACCAAAAAAAACATAAAATTGTTCAAAAAATACAACAAAAAAAAATTTTCAGAAAAATAAAAAAAATATAAAACAACAAAAACAAAAAAAAAGTTCTTTTCAGAACTACCTCCCATTTTTAAAAAATTACTACAATTTTTAGCACTCTTCACTTCATTTTTCTCATGGGTGCGCTTCCCGGTACGCGCACCGGTGAGCGCCCCGTTAGCGCAACACAAAAAAAAGAAAAAAATAAATTTCATTATAATATAAAGTCAGACTTATAGTATACTGTGCAACGTATTTGTGTTACATAGTAATTTTGCTCATAGTTACTTCCTTTCTCCCACTATATTATCTCCAATGTGTATTTGACATCTCTTTTTCATCTCCTGCCTCCATGTTGTTTCTGCTTCCCTGACAGACTATGGTATAGATTCCATATACATACCACAATAACTTCTATAACAACATGCAAATTATCTACAGAGGAAACGGTGTACATTGAATTTAAGACTCTGCATTGGTACCTACATGTTGGTACTTAAATCACCCACACAACACAACAACTCTATTCAGAGATACCCTACCTCTAAGCACTTTAAATTATTATTTTAGTGTTTCACTGAGTTTTCCCCATGTGTGGGGGAGGTGTGTGTGGGGGATGTGCGGGGCTGTCTGTGAGGTGTGTATGTGTGTGTCTGTGTGTCTAGGGGGGATGAGGTGTATAGGTGTGTGGGGTATATGGATGTGGGTGGGGATATTGGTATGTAAGTTGTGTGTGTGGGTGTGGGTGTGTGGGGTGTTTGAGTGTAGGTGGGAGTGTGGGTGTGTGAGGTGTGTGTGGGGTGTGTGTGTGGGTGTGGGAGGTATGTGTTTAGGATGTGTATGTATGTATGAAATGTGTGGATGTGTCTGTGAGTTGTCTCTGTGTGTGTTGGGGGAGATGTGTGTGTGGGATGTGTGTGGTGTGTCTGTGAGATATTTGTGTGTATGTGCATGTGTGTGTGTGTGTGGTGGAAGGGGGGTGAGGTGTGTGTTTGAGTGTGGGTGTGTGGGATGTGGGTGTAGCTGTGGATGTGTAAGGTGTCGATGTGGGGGTGGGGGGTGTTTGACTGTGAGTGGAAGTGTGCATGTGTGAAGTGTGTGTGGGGAGTGTGTGGGTGTGTGAGTGTGGGGTTGTGTGCATGTGGGTGTGTGTGGGACACACTTGTAGGTACCTAAAACAGCCACAGAACCCAAAAGCTCTTTTCATAGCTACCCTACATGTAATCACTCACAATGATTATTTTACACTATTATTTTCACTATTTTTCACCTAAGTACGCTCCCTCGTACGCTCCCCGGTGCGCATACCGGGCGCCCCCCCCGCGAAAATCGAAAAAAATATATATATTTTGTCCCACGGGACCCTTTTATGGCCCCCACATCAAACCTAGGGGGTCAGGGGGGGTCTACCCTGCCCCCTTTTGCTCATTTCCCCCTTTGATTTTTGCCACCTCTTGTATCTCAATCCTACCGAGACACAAGATGGCGGCCGCTGCTGACTGTTTCGAATGTTTACAGACACCCGAGAACCAATCAGCTTGCCGTGCGCAAGTCGCGTGGCGCGCCCGGAGCGCTCCCCGGTACGCGTACCGGGGCGCGCTTACAGATATATAAATTTTTTTAAACCTAAATTACTCAAAATCCACTGGAGCACATATCTTGAGACATAGCAAAGGCACATCGGGCTACCAGTCCCTACAATTTTGCCAAGTTTGGTGAAAATCCATTCAGCCGTTCGAGCTAAAACTGCGACAGACCGCCCTATGGAAATTAACATGGGAAAAACACGTTTTGGGACCCCCCCTTTTATCTCAGCCCCCGCTTGACGATTCCCCCCCAAACTTTAAGGGAAGGAGCGGAGAGCCGCGAGGCAAAGTTGCTGAAAAATTCAGCCTGATTGCTCAACCGGCGCCAAAGTTATTCCAAATAGAATGTTGCGATTTCCCTATGGAAATCGAACCTAACTATATATACCTACTGGCGATCGCCAGTAGGTAATATATATATATATATATACATATACATATATATATATATATATATATCAACACATTTGCGGGATTCCCATTCAAAGAAGGCCACTGGAAGACATTACTTCACATGATTTATTGGCGGCATGCTGACAACCAACTGGTATAGGAAAACACATCTGATGATAAAATGCCAAACGCGTTTTGGGAATAGCAAAATCCCTTTCTCAGCGGCATGTTGGTTGCAAGATGAAAAGCGCTAATGCTGATATTCAGTTCAATTTGAAGCACCTGCCACAGTGGGCGTAGCCGAACACACGGCCTTCTGGGTAATGTAGTGTCCATTAGATTACCCTTGTATGCGCGCTATTCAAATGTCAAATAAAACCATAATTATAATCCCAAGTGGGTAGAAGTGGGACCTGCCAGTCACTTGTCCCGCATTGTTGTCGCCAATGTGACCGAAGCAGCGCCGCCCCATCATGCGCTGTTTCAACTTCCATCCTTTCGCTATGGCATCGGGTTGATGCCTGCTTGGACCCGCACTCCAGCGGTGGGCCATCTTACCGACCGGGACAGGCCATAAAACATCAACACATTTGTTGGATTCCCATTCAAAGAAGGCCACTGGAAGACATTACTTCACATGATTTATTGGCGGCAGGCTGACAACCAACTGGTACAGGAAAACACATCTGATGATAAAATGCCAAACATGCTCCCTGCCGAACATAAACTGAACGGAATCCTAGTGAACTGAAACCTACCTTTCATACTAATGAAGGCTGTGAGGGTCTTCAATTCATTATGCAGTTTAATTTGGTGGTATGTATTCTTCAAATCGAGTTTGGAGAAATACATCCTACCAAGCAGTGTATATGTTTGGCAAAGGATAAGTTTCCACTACCACATTCTGGTTTAGGGACTAAGAGCCGCACAGAATCTGTACTTGCCATTGGTCTTCTCAGTAATTGCACCTGGATGTCTCCATTGGTTCGATTACTCCAGATGAAATAATTTCTTCCAGCATTTCCTTCACTGCTGCTCGTGACACTAAAGAGATCCTAAATTCTTTATGTTGGACAGGAATTGCTCAGGCCTTAACACAATATATTGGATATAACCCTTTAAAAAGCACAACTCTTCCTTCAAGACCTCCTGGGCCTTCCCTAGAATATCAGGCACAGCTCTGTCATCAACTACCTTCACCTGATGGACACCCTTGGATTTACCACAATATTGAGGCCGGACTGATGCATCCAGCCTAAAATGGGTGGTCCACCCTCAGCTATATAAACTTTACCATTAATCACTCTCCCTTCAAACTCCACAGTTATTTCCATGTATCCTACCAAATCTAAGTTCACACCTCGTTACCCCACTGGGTCAATCTCCTTGGGAAAAAAGGTAATGTTCCAAAAACATTGCTTTACGACTAATGATATACATAGAGCTCCAATCTATCATGACCTCTACTGTACATCCAATCACTACAAACTCTGCTTTAGGCCTGGTGCATGGTCCCTGTACTGTGTCAACATCACCCACACACAGAATTATATCCAGCTGTTCCACCACAGTGTTTCTACAGTAGACACCTTTAATTTGTTCATCTGCTTGCACACTGCTGCGAAATTACCCCTGCAGCCACACTTTTGACAATCCCTATTTATATCTACACATTTAAGGTAAATCAGCTGTATGAAAGCTACTTCCACACCTATAACAAGCCCTAGAAATCTGCTTAGTCTTAGTATCAGCCCATCCTGACTTGAACACTGATCCACATCAAGGTCCTCCTTAACATGTGCCGAGACCCTACCATTAGCACTATGATTCTTCTCCATTTCTTGCATGCAATGTTGCAATTGTCACTCAGACAGTGTGCAATATGAGTGTCAACAAACACCTGAAATACTCCCTTAAAAAATATCACCACAGAGAAGAACTAAAAAAAATGAGACTTACAATACCACTAGCATAGCCGAAGTGAAGCAATTGCGCGGAGAAGCACCTGTACAGTCACAAAATTGGACCTAAGCATGAGGTAACTGGTGTGCATTTCACTTTATACAGGCCAACCAAAAATTGATTAGGTGTTGCAATGCTGAGAAACTGGTATGCATAACACTGTATGCGGGCCAACCAAAAATTGCCCAGCTGCTCGCAATGCTGAGGTACTGGTGTGCCTATCACTGCACGGGACCAATACAAAACTGGCCAGACTTAATCATGCTGATAATTTGGTGTGTGTTGGACTTAACCCTTTTGGCAGGTTCACCCCTAAACTTTTTGCTTTTAAATGTGACCTAGTGTTAGTTGTTTTTGGCTTCTGCGCACTTTAACACTGTGTCCCAGTGTAAAGTGCGTGCGCAGTCTTAGTGCGTGTGGTGAGATTGGCCTGCCCTCCCATAGGAATGCATGGGGAATGTGTGTGTCCATGGTAGTTCCTGATGTGTGGGGAGTGCAGGGGCGAGTTTGGTATGTGCAAACTCGTGAGATTAAATGCTGCCTGACTGTGTGCGCAGATTTAATGTGTCTGGTGTGGAAGTGCCACTTCTAGAAGTTGGCATGTCTGTGTAGTAAATGTGAATTGACTGTCTGGCTTGTGATTGGCTGGAGCAGGCTGGTGTGCCTGGCTCCAGGAGTCAGGATGGTTCTGCCCCGGTGGTGAATGGAGAGATCTGCATGTTGATGGGAGGGAGGAGTTCACCTGGGACCTGAATAGGGCTATGCCTTCCCTCCGCAATGCTGGCTCCACCCCCTGTGGTGCGTCTGATGTCCCTAGCCTTCCCTGTGAATGGGAGAGGGGCTGAGCGCAACAAAGTGCTCCAGAACCAGCTGAGTCTGGTTTTCCCCCACCCTGCACCCTTGAGACAAAGAGAAAATGTGTATAAAAAGGGCTGTGACCCCTTGTAAGGTTGTTCACTCTGGATCCTATCTTGAGGGGGGCCTGTCGCTGCTGGGCGCCACAGGTACCACCACTGGGGACTGCCTCCCTGCCTGGAGGGCCCTGTGAGCTGGCCCCTACCTTCAACCGGACTTTCCGAGGACTTTTCCTTGCCCTGGAAACCTTTTGCTGTGCCTTTGGATTTTCCAGGACCTGGCTACATCATTCAGCACCCTGGGAGTGCTGTGATTATCCTCCGTGTTCATCCTTGGAGAGGGAATCCCCTGGTGAGGGATCCCCCCGTGACGGTGTTTGTTTGTGGCGCAGGTGCCCATCCCGTACTGCCTGCCGCATAATTGCCGACTTCGGCGTGGGTGCCCACCCCGCATATTTGCCGATTTTTAAAGTCCCTAGCGGGTGCCCACCCCACCAGGGACCTTGTGCCAGCTTGTCATGCCCTAGCGGGTGCCCACCCCGCCAGGGTAATTAACGGGAGCCTACCCCGTATTGCCTGCAGCCTGCCGCCAGGGATTGTACATTAAATTCAGAGGGAGCCTACCCCTCGTGTACCCCGTGCTGCAGCTGACACGAACTGGAGTGCTGGGGGCCGCCGCTCTGCCCACGGCAACCCGGAAGTGCTTGCAGGCAAAGCAGGAAGTAGACGGGAGCCCACCCCACACTCCTGCATATGCTCATGGTGCCGTGTGCACAAAGAAGAGCTGCTGTGGCTGGCGGGGCTCCCGTGTGGAGGAGAGAGCCCCGCGTGCAGCTGCCCAAGAGCCCTGTGTGCAGCTTCCACAGCCGCCACAAGACCGCAGAAGTAACCCTGAGCTCTGCTGGCGCCATAGCTCAGTCCCGGTCCCAGGGAGTAGGACCGGGTGAAGAAGGGAGATGCCGCCAGTTCACCCCGCCGCCTGTGAGGAAAACCGGAGCAGAAGGGAAGGACACCTCTGCCCGCAGGTTCCGGTGAGTGGGACGGTATTGTGCATCTGTGGGGGCAAGGTGGATTCTCCTCCCGAGTCCCCAGAGCGGGACTCCATTTAAAGGCCTAAATATTGTTAAAGAGCCCAGAGGGGCCCGTACCTTCCTCCCCCGCCGGCCGTTTCCAGAGTTGCCCTGCGAGAATGCAGGCAACTCCAACGTTGGGGATGATTTTGGTTCTGAGGGCCCCAGAGAGGGGCCCCCCTGATGCCTACACTCATTTGACTTGGGGGCATTTCTTTTGGAGGGCAGTTAGCCCAGGGTGCCTGTGCTGATCTTCCCGGCTGCCCCACGTGACTGGGGGCAGCTGCCACATTCTTTTGGAGAGCATTTCTTGGTGATTCAGAGCCCACGAGGCTCCAGCGTGGTTTGGGGCATATTTGTTTTAGCGTCCACGTGAATCCCATGAGTGCTTGGGGGCATTTTGCTGATTGAAGAACCCAGAGAGAGGGCTCAGGAGGCACGCTGGTGCCAGGCTCAGCTTCCCCAGCTGCCCAGCACTTAGTGGGCAACTGCAACGTTTAGGTGGTGTACCTGCGCCCTGCGCGTTGCTGCATTTGCAGCTTGTAGTCCTGACTCTGCTGGACAAAGGGCGTTTGAGCCCCTGAGAGGCCAAGTGGGCCTGGGGACAGTTTTTATGTGTGATGCCCTCACGTAGGGTACATGGTTCTACCTAATGTGATTTTTTCACAGGGGGATTACCTACTATTTTTGTGATATTAACTGCCTAATGTTATTTATGCGTAATGTGCAATGCCTTTATGCCTGTGATACCTCCAATGGTGTTTTTATGCTTAGGAGGTTGCTTTGCCTAGTACAGTTTATACTAGTGAGTTTATGTGTACATGCGTGATCTATGCCTAAGGTGATTAGTATTGCGTAGTGTGTACCTACCTTTTACCAGTGGTTACTGGTTGTGTTCTACAATAATTATTTTGTGCTACAATTATTCTATGTTCTAGAATTACGATTTCTACAAAGAGCTATTTCTGACGGTGGCCCATGTGGCCCGTTCCTGTGTATATAATCCCCTGTAAATACTGCCCAGTGCCAGTTGGCATGGTGTAATTCTGTGATTATGATCTGATGTGTTTATGGCTATTTTTATATATAACCTTGTGTTGGGTTCCTTTTTATGGTGTGCCTAGTGTGTCGCTGCTGTGTGTGTGTGTTGCGCAAATGCTTTACACATTGCCTCCGGGATAAGCCTTACTGCTCGTGTCACGCTACCAAGGGGGTGAGCAGGGGTTATCTTGGCGTGTAACTCCCTTGCCCTGACTGGAGTGGTGGTTTCGGCCGGGCTTTGGCGCAAGCCTTAGACAACCAGAAATCTCATTTCTAACACTGGAAGTCAAGCGTAAGGGATCTGGGGCCAGATGTAGGTAAATAGTATTTACCGATTGGTAAATACCGAGTTTTACTGATTCGGTATTTACAAATCGGTAAATGCTATGTAGGTATATATACCAAATAAATTAACGAATCGGCAATATTCGGTAATTACCAAATCGGTATTTACCGATTCCGTAATTGCCATTAATTCCTATGGGCCTTGAGGCCCATAGGAACAATGGCAATTACCGAATCGGTAAATACCGATTCGGTAAAATTACCGAATTGACAACTTTGACACCCTGTTGCACCCCTGATTCAGGCTTGTCACTTTGACACCCTGTTGCACCCCTGATTCAGGCTTATGTGCCTTGTGACACACATACATGCCCTTAGGGCCTGTATGTGTGCCACATGGCACAGGTGTACATGCACAGATGTGCATGTACACCGGAATTCGTTATTTACCATCAAATAGTATTTGATGGTAAATAACAAATTCTTAAGGGCCTGTGGCACTGTTTTCAGTGCCACCTACATCTAGATTTACCGATTCGGTAAATTTACCGATTCGGTATTTTACCGAATCGGTAAATTTACCGAATCGGTACATTTCAGGCCCCTACATGTAACAAACCAAATACCGGTCGGTAACGGCCGAAATCGGCCATTTCCGACCGGTATTTGGTGACCTACATCTGGCCCCTGGACTTCTGTTTGCGCAATACCACAGTGACAACTGGTTGCACTACCGACTCTGCATTTAGATAATGACAGGTTTGGGGATTATTGTTTTTGAGTTTTATTTTATTGTTTCTCCTAAGAGTGTCATTTTTAGATTGTGTACTCTTGCTTCAGCTCAGACAGTTAGGTCCCCTGTGTTGCACGTGTCCCTGAGCGTCCTGCCAAAATGGAGTCTGCTTTTAATTTCTGTGGTCTGTTTAGATACAGTGTGTATGAGTTGGTAGAGTTCTGTGAAGAGAGAACAATAGCAGTGAATGGGTCAGATACCCAGTCCAAGCTTAGGGATAACCTAATCCAATGGCAGAAGGATGAATGGGAACGTGAGCGCAGTGAGGAGGAGAGGGCCCAGGCCGCACGCCATGAGGGTGGTGGGTCTGAGGGGAGCCCTGAAGAGACAGAAGAGGAGGAAGAAGATGACAGTGCATGGACGCCAGTAGATAGTGAAGACCCCATAGATAGGGAGTCCCTTGCTGGGTCCAGTGTCGGGGGCAGCGCCCCATCCCTTTCCCTGTCCACAGAGGAGTGGGTAGATAGGAGGGAAGAAAGGTAGCATCAGCTGGCATTAGAGAAACTCCAGAAGGAGAGCTATGAGTATATGGAAGCTCAGAAATTGGAGTTGGAGAATAGAAAGTTAGCCTTTGAGGAGAAAAAGGCATTATGGGCTCAGGAGTTGAGTCTTAAGGCGATGGGCCTTGAAAAGCAAAAGCTAGAGACTGAGAGGGTCATAGCGCAGGAGAGGATGCAGGAGGCTGAGAGGGCCTTCACCAGAGAGAAATTCGCTCTGGAGGGTAGTAGATTATCCCCTGAGCGCAGTTGTAATTTTCTGGGTTCCCCTGTGAGGGTGGAGTCCATTGGAAGCAGCGATATAGAGTCCAGTGCAAAAAGTTCCCATTGCCAATTCCCAATGTATGGTACCTTGTTCCCGAGAGGAGGAGTACAGGTTGAAGTTCAGGGATAGTAGGAAACTGTCTCACCAGTCTTGGGAGAGGTTTGCGGATGAATGTCATGAGGCACTGGCTGAGTGGTTAGAGGTTCAGACAGAACCTAATTTCGATGACCTGTTCGATCTGGTTATCAGAGAGCACCTACTCAGTTGTTGTTTGCCAGGGTTGCGCCAACACCTGTTGGAGGGTGAATTTTCTAATCTAGGGGTATTTATACATGAAGCAGACCGCTGGGAAAGTGCCAGATGTTCTGAAGAGGTATTGATGAGAGATCCCAAAAGTAGTGGTTCAGGTATCGTCCAGCCCAGAGTGATGGAAGAGGTTCAGAGTAGCCCAGCTAGGTCCCAGGATAGCGAAAGGGGTGTAGGGGCTAACGTCCTGTCTCAGTGGAGTAGGAGTGGGTGTGGGACTGCGTGTGCCCAGGTGCCCGAAACCCAGTCTCAGAACCTGGATGGTTTCTTCAGGGAACAAAAGGTTGTAGGCCTAGGCTGTCCTGTTAGTCCATTTGAGGAGGATCTCCTAGTGTCTAGAGGACCTGCAGCATCTCTAAACAGAGCTCCAGTGGTTCTAGTGTCTGGCAGTGCCTCTCCCGTTGGGAGGGTACAGAAGTCCGAAGTGAGGAGTTGTTCCCCAGTGGAAGAACCCGTGGGTCAGGGACTAACCAGTTGGGCTAAGTTACCGGGGAGTGACAATGGTGAAACCACTTTTGTTCTGGGGGATCTTCGCGCACTGTCAGGTGGACAAGGGACGGGAGATCTGTGCCAGACAGACGGTCACACAACATATGAGTCATGTGTTAGCCTCAGGGGGATAGTGTGTGAATCCCCAGAAGTCCTGGAGTGCCAGGCAAGTATTATGCCAAAGGATACAAGGTTGGGAGGCTAGGTTCATGATCTGCCTGACCTGGAGGGAAGGATGTCTGTAACCAGTGTCCTGACCGGTTCATCTTCCAGGGGTACCTCTTCAGTTGGGAGGGTGCGGAACTCTGGAAGGGGGTGCAGAGTGTGGGAGTCCTCGCCTCTGACCCCGGTGCAACCTGAGAGATTAACCCCTAGGTTGGGAGAGTGGTGTTCTATGGGTACCTCTCAAAGGAGGAGAGGGCAGAACCCTAGAAAGAGAGGTAGGGGAGGAGAGCCTCACCCGTGACTTTTGGTTCACCTGTGGGTGCAGACCCTAGGCTGGAGGATCAGTGGCAGTCTAGAACTGTCCTGAGGAGAGGAAGAGTGGTGAATGGCTACTATGTGCCAGGGGTTACTACCCACCACTCTGTGAATAGGCAAGGACCAGTGGCACCTGGGTGGCCTAGGGCCTGGTCCTGGCCGCTGACAGCTTGGGAGTACCAGTGGGTAGCCCAGTTGTTCCGGACAGCTTTTTCAGAAGGAACCACATGGGTTCACCATGGCGTAGAACAGGAGGGTGTCCCTGCAGTTGCGGGCCCGTGTCCGTGTTCTATCACCCAAAGCAAGGAAGCCCATCAGCGTGGTGATTGGTCTGCCCTGCGTTTTGGCTGGAAGAGGGTTGTGTTGGACTTGGCCCTTTTGGCAGGTTCACCCCTAAACTTTTTGCTTTTAAATGTGACCTAGTGTTAGTTGCTTTTGGCTTCTGCGCACTTTAACACGGTGTCCCAGTGTAAAGTGCGTGCACAGTCTGAGTGCGTATGGTGAGATTGGCCTGCCCTTCCATAGGAATGCATGGGGAATGTGTGTGTCCATGGTAGTTCCTAATGTGTGGGGAGTGCAGGGGCGAGTTTGGTATGTGCGAACTCATGAGATTAAATGCTGTGCGACAGTGTGCGCAGATTTAATGTGCCTGGTGTGGAAGTGCCGCTTCTAGAAGTTGGCATGTCTGTGTAGTAAATGTGAGTTGACTGTCTGGCTTGTGATTGGCTGGAGCTGGCTGGTGTGCCTGGCTCCAGGAGTAAGGAGGGGTCCGCCCCGGTGGTGAATGGAGAGATCTGCATGTTGATGGGAGGGAGGAGTGCACCTGGGACCTGAATAGGGCTGTGCCTTCCCTCCACAATGCTGGCTCTGCCCCCTGTGGTGCGTCTGATGTCCCTAGCCTGCCCTGTGAATGGGAGAGGGGCTGAGCACAACAAAGTGCTCCAGAACCAGCTGCGTCTGGTTTTCCCCCACCCTGCACCCTTGAGATAAAGAGAAAAAGTGTATAAAAAGGGCTGTGACCCCTTGTTAGGTTGTTCACTCTGGATCCTATCTTGAGGGGGGCCTGCTGCTGCAGGGCACCAGGAGGTACCACCACTGGGGACTGCCTCCCTGCCTGGAGGGCCCCTGGGCCCAGCGTTTGCCCCCCTACCTTCAACCGGACTTTCTGAGGACTTTTCCTTGCCCTGGAAACCTTGTGCCGTGCCTTTGGATTTTCCAGGACCTGGCTGCATCTTTCAGCGCCCTAGGAGCGCTGTGCTAATCCTCCGTCTTAATACTTGGAGAGGGAATCCCCTGGTGAGGGATCCCCCCATGACGGTGCTTGTTTGCAGCACGGGTGCCCACCCCGCAGTGCCTGTTGCATAATTGCCGACTTTGGCGCGGGTGCCCACCCCGCATATTTGCCAATTTTTAATATCCATAGCGGGAGCCCCCCGCCAGGGACCTTGTGCCAGCTTGTCATGCCCTAGCGGGTGCCCACCCCTCCAGGGTAATTAACGGGAGCCTACCCCGTATTGCCTGCAGCCTGCCGCCAGGGATTGTACATTAAATTCAGAGGGAGCCTACCCCTCGTGTACCCCGTGCTGCAGCCGACACGAACTGGAGTGCTGGGGGCCGCCGCTCTGCCCGCGGCGACCCGGAAGTGCTTGCAGGGAAAGCAGGAAGCAGACGGGAGCCCACCATTTGCTCCTGCATATGCCCGGGGTGCCGAGTGGTGCAAAGAAGTGCTGCGGTGGCTGGCGGGGCTCCCGTGTGGAGGAGAGAGCCCCGCGTGCAGCCTCCCAAGAGCCCCACGTGCAGCTTCCACAGCCACCACAAGACTGCAGAAGTAACCTGAAGCCCCGCTGGCGCCATAGCTAAGTCCCGGTCCCAGGAAGTAGGACCGGGTGAAGGAGGGAGCCGCCGCCGGATTACCCCGCCACCTGTGAGGAAACCAGGAGCAGAAGGGAAGGAAGCCTCTGCCTGCAGGTTCCGGTGAGTGGGGAGGTATTGTGCATCTGTGGGGGCAAGGTGGATTCTCCTCCTGAGTCCCCAGAGCGTGACTCCAACGAAAGGCCTAATTATTGTTAAAGAGCACAGAGGGGCCCGTACCTTCCTCCCCCGGTGGCCTTTTCCAGAGTTGCCCTGCGAGAGCGCAGGCAACTCTAACGTTGGGGGTGATTTTGGTTCTGAGGGCGCCAGAGCGGGGCTCCCCTGATGCCAACACTCATTTGACTTGGGGCATTTCTTTTGCAGGGCAGTTAGCCCAGGATGCCCGCGCAGATCTTCCCGGATGCCCCACGTGACCGAGGGCAGCTGCCCCATTTCTTTTAGGGAGCATTTCTTGGTGATTCAGAGCCCACGAGGCTCCAGCGTGGTTTGGGGCATATTTGTTTTAGCTCCCAGATAGCTCCCACGAGTGCTTGTGGCATTTTGCTGATTGAAGAGCCCAGAGAAAGGGCTCCGGGGGCACGCTGGTGCCAGGCTCAGCATCCCCAGCTGCCCAGCACTTAGTGGGTAGCTGCAACGTTTAGGTGGTGTCCCTGCACCCTGCGCGTTGCTGCATTTGCAGCTTGTAGCCCTGACTCTGCTGGACAAAAGGCATTTGAGCCCCTGAGAGGCCATGTGGGCCTGGGGATAGTTTTTATGTGTTGTGCCCTCACGTAGGGTACATTGTTCTTCCTAATGTGATTTTTGCGCAGGGGGATTACCTACTATGTTTGTGATGATAACTACCTAATGTGATTTATGTGTAATGTGCAATGCCTTTATGCCTGTGATACCTCTTACGGTGTTTTTATGCTTAGGAGGTTGCTTTGCCTAGTACAGTTTATACTAGTGAGTTTATATGTACCTGCGTGATCTATGCCTAAGGTGATTAGTATTGCGTAGTGTGTACCTACCTTTTACCAGTGTTTACTGGTTGTGTTCCACAATGGTTATTTTGTGCTACAATTATTCTATGTTCTAGAAGTGCGATTTCTACTAAGTGCTATTTCTGACGGTGCCCCATGTGACCCTGTCCTGTGTATATAATCCCCTGTAAATACTGCCCAGTGCCAGTTGGCACAGTGTAATTCTGTGATTATGATCTGATGTGTTTATGGTAATACAAAGGCTATTTTTATATATAACCTTGTGTGGGGTTCCTTTTTGTGGCGTGCCTCGTGTGTCGCTGCTGTGTGTGTGTGTTGCGCAAATGCTTTACACATTGCCTCCGGGATAAGCATTACTGCTCGTGTCACGCTACCAAGGGGGTGAGCCGGGGTTATCTTGGCGTGTAACTCCCTTGCCCTGACTGGAGTGGTGGTTATTGCCTGTCTTTGGCGCAAGCCTTAGCCAACCGGAAATCCCATTTCTAACAGTGTGCGAATCACCGTAGCCCAAATAAAGATGGCGGTCGTATGTACAACTATGCGTATGCCGCACCAACAGCTGATCTCGCATTGAGGCTGTGAACTAGCTGCCCGCACCTCACACAGCTCCCAAGTCACGCTGTCATGCTCGCTCCCTCACACATCAACCTTGACCATAAGTCTTGCCTTCACACGAAGGTTGCTACGGAGTATTAGACAAGATAGCAAATACTGGTGCGGGTCTTTTTCGCCCTCGCTGATCCAGCGCCAATCAGTGCAACACCTCTCTGCGTCCATCCAGCTCCAAGCTGCAGATGTCACATATGCCATGGATTTACAGCTGCGAGTTGTACATTGTGGCTGGCCAACTCATCGCCACTTTTTGCACCATTCTCCATCACATGACAGGACACCAGGAACAGTAAGAAACAAAAAATGTATCTAAAGTAACTCCACTTCAACTCGGCACAGCTGTCGTTCAGTCATGCAGACTTCAACTGGCATCTTCGGGCTTAAGACGGCTGGAATGCCAGAAACCGGTGCTCGGAAGCTTGTTTCCGGTCCAGGGAAGGCATGGCTTGGCAGTTCGGGCTGGACTGTTCCGATGAGGCACAGGGTCAGACTGATTTGCATATAGCCATGTCTGAACTGGGGTGGCAGAGTGGGCTAAATAACGGTGATGGATCAAACCCAGATCTTTTGACTGGGTGTGAGTGTTTGATTGGTTCAGATGCTGCGTCCATCACCACCCCCTTTTGTACCATCTTTGGAACGCCGGCACATGAGCTGGACCACAGAGGATATTAATATTCCAGGTTCCGGATACATTATATCATGAATAGAGAATATTGCTTTACCACTTCCTTGAACAGTGGTTGGGAATGCAAATGTAGACAGACAAAAATACTCTTATTTGGCGGAAGTCTTGTTACTACTCACTTTTAAATAATGCCGTTAAAGTCGGTATGCAAGATGAGTTTTAAATACATATATCGTTTTTGAAAGCCCCCAAAATTACATTTTTGTGGGTTTTCCTTAGCTTCTTAATAGTAGCATTGGCGAAACATCTTGCAGCGAAATATCCTTAATTTTAAAGGGCATATTTTACACAAAATAAGAGTGGTATATGCCTTCATATTACAAAAAAGCATGTGAGGTGCCTTATCAATATCTTTTCCTTACAGTTTGTAAAGCGATGCTGCGCACATCCAGTTTCACAGTTCATGTAAAACTTTTTCTGTTTAAATTCCCCCGTGGATGAAAATGCCAAGAAATTACACCAACAAATATGAGATTTATGCAATGTTTGACAGATAGCAATTTTGCACGAATAAACTAAGCTTTAGTAGAAAACAATTAGGAATAAGGCGTCTGCACACTACTTTAAACTCTGGTTTTCTCGACAACTTTCTTGATATGGTGCAAGTATATTTTGGATCTCTTCGTTTTTCCCTTATATGTTCTATTTCTATCTCTAACTCATACAATTGAATGCTCTGACTCATGGGATTTTAATTTAGTGGGCTGCCAACTTGGAGCCATACCTGATATTATCAAACAGGAATCCAGAAGAAAGAAGGGACCGCAGAAGCTTCAGTACTTTTACCTACTTAACACACTTCGCCAGATTCTTTGCTCAAAGTACTAATTAGTTTCAAACTAATTTTGTGATTTAAGGGTAATTGCACAACAAGGTACGGAGACTAGGGCATGGGGTTGTACCATCTACAGCTAACATTGTGGTAAACATATTAGGTGAAAGAAAGCACTTTGCATACTTTCCTGAAAGCAATGTTAAAGCAACAGTGAATAGAACTCTTTTGAATGGAAGATCTACAATGAAAAAGGCCTCACAAATCCATTATGTGAAATGTAATGTAAGCAACCTATGGCCATACTTGAACTTGGTTCCCATATGACTGTCCGCTTGTAGTGCATACTGCCAATCACATAGCGGTGTTTTATAACCATATGTAGAGAGCTGGAGATAGAGTTGCATGCACTGTTACATCCAGATCTTTTTTTCAGTGGTGGCTGTTTTCAATAGAAAGTGGTGAGGCAGTGGGGGAAATAATATTTAAAAAAAAGACTTACCTGCTGCTACTGGAGTCCAGCTTCATCTACAAGCGCAGGACAGCTACCAGACTCACTACCCAATCCCGAAGCTGCTCTCATTCTATTACCCAGCATGACAGCAGCTCTGGGATTGGCCTGAACGGGCTGGTTTAATGCTCGCTCAGGCACGGTGAGTGTGTGTCTTTTCTACACCTGGCTGTACAACCCAGCTGGGTTGGAGAAATGTAAGTTTGCATGTCGGCTTGCACGCAACACCCATAGGGCTAAAAGGGCTACAGCCCCCCTCCCCCTGTCGTTTGTCTCAGCCCGGGCTGCTGCCGCTCGAGCTGCTGTGGGCTTGGCTGGGCAGTGTCTGGAGTTTTTCATAGGTCTTTAAAGACCATTTGCATATCTACATACCTTTGTAAACTGGTTACCGTGGCTTCGTTTTTTTTCTGGTTCTAGTATCCCCTGGGCTCCCACTTTGCCTAATCCTTATATTTGTATTTTACATTTACTGTCATAGCGTGAGAATGCATTTCGTGAGAAGGAATATAAAGTAGGGTTGCCAAAAGAAAAAGGCCAGCCTTGTGTTGTTAAAAGAGCCTGCAAAGACCTGTCTTGACACTAAATAGGGTTATAAATAAAAAAGTATGTATTCATTTGTAATGTGACTTTTCTTTCTTTGTTCCCTTTAATTATCAGTCATGGATCATTCAGGCAGCCATAGAACACAGTTAGAAGTGCTTTCTATTTATATTTGCTGGTCGAAGTATGCACAGATAAGTGCTGAAAATACGGCTTTATTTGACTGTTTATTTTTGTACCATCTGGGACATCAAAATAATGAGCTGGCAACCCTAATCATAAGACTGAAAGTTTTTTGCAGGATCACCACATTATTTTTTCCACCCTCGATCCCAGATTAATGCCATTATAGCAATAGTTTAACTGATATCTGAAACCCTATGCCGCTGTCAGTAACATGCTGAGTTACTTCAATTGTCTGGGAATGTACCCTGCATTCAGACAACTCACTCCTCAATCTCGCCCTTCACTTTCACGCTCACCCTACACTCACTGCGATCACAATGCACTCACACTGATCACCATGCACTCACACCATTCACTAAGTATGGGCGAATTTTGCAGATTTGCTCGTTGGGTAAATGTACAGTGCTTTCACTTACTGATTAGCCAATAGAAAGTACTCCAGTTGAGTAGAGGTATTGCACAAAACGGTGGCATCTTCGTGGATAACTATGAAGGGCAGGATTTATTCTGGCGCGAGGCTCCTGTCACAAAAATTAAACCTCAACAGGAAGCACTTACAGATATAAATAAAGCAGGTGCCCGAGTTGAAGCTCAAATTCAGTAACGTTTTAATTAGCCCAAAACATTAGTGAGCACGGTCAAGGCTGGGCAAGCGTGGTTTATCCCCATATCTGCTGTCGAAAATTAGCTGTAATAATTAAGGGAGGTCTTTGCATCCATGAGTTTCTTGAGCGCAACCCCTGTGTAGTTCCTGTGACCAGGAGCCTGCTTTCTCCTCATCTGCTGGCCTGCTCGCTCTCGGACCCTTTATACACAAGAGGCATGTGAACACGCATAGCAGCCCCACCCGTTTGGCCCAGCACACCACACACTAGCGGTATCAAACATCTTCCCGCCCTTTGCCAACTATGATTGACAGCTCACTTAGGGGACCTCGGCGCCTTTTGGCGCGGTGGCAAAGTTACAGGCACACATGGTCACTGGAGACAAATCTTCTGGCCCTTTACGCAGCTGCAGTGTAGGAAAAGCACTATACATTTACCCAACGAGGAAGCACTTACTGATTAGCCAGTAGAAAGTACTCCAGTTGAGTAGCGGTATTGCACAAAACGGTTGCATCCTTGTGGATAACTATGCAGGGCAGGATTCATTCTGGCACGAGGGTCCTGTCACAAAAATGTAACCTCAACAGGAAGCACTTACAGATATAAATAAAGCAGGAGCCTGAGTTGAAGCTCAAATTCAGTAACGTTTTAATCAGCCCAAAACATTAGTGAGCACGGTCGAGGCTGGGAAAGTGTGCTTTAACCCCATATCTGCGGTCGAAAATTAGCTGTAATAATTAAGGGAGGTCTTTGTATCCATGAGTTTCTCGAGCGCAACCCCCGTGGAGTTCCTGTGACCAGGAGGCTGCTTTCGCCTCATCTGCTGGCCTGCTCGCTCTCTGACCCTTTATACACAAGAGGCATGTGAACATGCATAGCAGCCCCGCCCGTTTGGCCCCGCACACCACACACTAGCTGTATCAAACGTCTTCCCGCCCTTTTCCAACTATGATGGACAGCTCACTCAGGGGACCTCGGCGCCTTTTGCGCGGTAGTAAAGTTACAGGCACACATGGTCAGTGGACAAAAATCTTCTGGCCCTTTTACGCAGCTGCAGTGTTGGAAAAGCACTATACATTTACTCAACGAGGTAGCACTTACTGATTAGCCAGTAGAAAGTACTCCAGTTGAGTAGAGCTATTGCACAAAACGATGGCATCTTCGTGGATAACTATGCAGGACAGGATTCATTCTGGCATGAGGCTCCTGTCACAAAAATTAAACCTCAACAGGAAGCACTTACATATATAAATAAAGCAGGTGCCCGAGTTGAAGCTCAAATTCAGTGACGTTTTAATCCGCCCAAAACATTAGTGAGCACGGTCGAGGCTGGGCAAGTGTGCTTTATCCCCATATCTGCTGTCGAAAATTAGCTGTAATAATTGAGGGAGGTCTTTGCATCCATGAGTTTCTCGAGCGGAACCCCCGTGTAGTTCCTGTGACCAGGTGTTGCGAAGGTCCAGTGAGTCGCTTCTGACGTTTCCTCTTGACGCTGCAAACTCCCAACTCCCTCAAGGATCAATTGACACAATCCGGATTTCTACTCTGACTGAGACAACTTTTCCCCAAGGGAAAGGGGATGTGGACAGAGAAACCAACAACATATAAACAAAACACTGACTTCAGCTGTTGTTTCTCAAAGAGTGCTCCAGGCCGAGTTCGTTCTTTTAAAAATGTCTCACAGATTTCTTGCAGAACTGTTATGAAAAGTTAACAGTTGATTATTAATCAGTCAAGTTATCCTGATCTCAAGGAAATCAATAATCTCACCAATTACTGACCATTCATTATGAAGGCCCTTGTTCACACTCTATCGGTAGTTGAATTGCACTGTCTCAAACTTAGTTGCCTTTAGAAAAAACATTACAAGGTCAATTAAAACTTATCTCTCTAACAACAGGTTAGTTAGTTAATTGGTTTTAGTGAACTAACTTTAACATTTATGCAACTACCCATACCTGTGACTTCTGCAATTCTTTAAATTCCAGGATAATCTGCAGTTGGAAGATAATAAATGACAACAACCTACTGCATATACTGTCGTACATACAATTTTGTGTTCCTAAAGCTCTCTTGTAAACCCTTCCTACAAGAGCCTTTACTTTACAAGTTTTACAAAAGTTTTCTTATTTACTCTTTTGTTCTTAACCAAGGAAACACAATTGAATATTTGCTTTTGCCAAGGTTTGTTACCAACTCAGGTGATTTAACATACACCTCAAACCTTAACACCAAGTAGACGCTAAATAAACATTTCAGGCTAAATCACTAAACTTCCTTGTCCTTGCCAAGGCTTGTCTTTTTACACAGACTAACTGGCTTTCAGCCAATTTTATAAATGTCCAAAAGTTTAAGTTCAACTGTTACACTGAACACTCGCTCGCAGTTCAAAGGACTCTTCTGGTCAATTTACAGTTAATAAATCTTACTGCCCTTTTTGCTGGCTGAGCGCGACGACAGGAGTCTTGAACCAGCTTTCTGTGAACTGCCGGTGAAGCTCTGAAACCTGATGCCTCCACTGACAGTCACGGAAGGAAATCCTCGGATCTTCAAGAGAAAACGCACGTTTCTTCCGAAGACGTCAGTAAATCACGATGCACGACGAGGGACAGGAAAAGGGAAACGAAGTCTTCAAAATTGAAGGAGTTGAAAGGGAAATAATATCTTTTAAGCTTCCAAGATTCTCAGGCTCAGAAACAGAAGCGCTCGCTAAACTAACAACGCCAGATGAAGCGCCGGGCAGTTGGTGATGAAGTCTATTTATAGACTTCACATAGTCTCGAGAGCCAGCGCGAGCTCTCATCCAAGAAGATTCCATCCACGAGGTCCTGCGCGAGCCTCTCTCTTGAAGAGCGCACAATCTGAAGGGGAAGATACTGTATACAGTTCCCAAGGACTTCAAGACAATAAGCATTGGCTAACAAAAATTAGAAAACTGCTTTTAACAATTGCTGAATTTAAGTTTATCTATTTTATCCTATCAAAAAACAATTCCTGAGTTTTTTAACAAACATTAAATTGAACTTCCAGTTTCTTTTATATTTACAATTATTTAACATTATATATTAAATAATTCAAAATCAAACTAGACGACCTGTAACACCCCTAACACCAGGAGGCTGCTTTCTCCTCATCTTCTGGCCTGCTCGTTTTCTGACCCTTTATACACAAGTGGCATATGAATACGCATAGCAGCCCCGTCCATTTGGCCCCGCACACCACACACTAGCAGTATCAAACGTCTTCCCGCCCTTTCCCAACTATGATGGACAGCTCACTCAGGGGACCTCGGCTCCTTTTGGTGCGGTGGCAAAGTTACAGGCACACATGTTCACTGCAGACAAATCTTCTGGCCCTTTACGCAGCTGCAGTGTAGGAAATGTTTTCCTGGATGACCTCAAAACTAACTTGAATAGGTGAAAGCCAGGTAAAGATTTTACGATGGTCTAGCACAGTTCTCTGTGTGTTCAGGCTCTTGTGCCATCTAATTAAGGCCCCACTATTACCTGCTTACTGGAAAAGGATTTCTGGTGATGCAGACAGCCATGTTTCGTGTTACCGCTTCTACAGCCTGTAGCTCTGTAACTGCAGAAACTGCACTAGTGACCTCACTTGGAAGGCTAGCCTTTGGGTGTAAGCACTCACAGTCAGTACTCATCTTCAACATTACTCCCCTACAGCCAGGGTGCAGGCAGGCTCTTGACAGAGAAGGTAAACAAGTAGTTCAGGACTACTAAACGTAGTACAAAATGTAGTTAGTGCATAGGCCACTTAATCATGTTGGTACTTTTGTTAATCTGAACTTCTGTAACGTAATTTGGTGCTCATGTAAAGCTTTCAAGTTATTGCTATAAAAAACTGCAATAAAATGTCTTTTCCTCGTGACTACCACTGGCTTTTATGGGCGAGTGCATGTGGTCTCTGGTGGGGGTGGTGGGAGATGGAAAAGCATTGCCTCTGCTGGATCCTGTGCACATGGTTAGTACAACCTGATAGTTTTCTTCAGTGATTTTCCGAGGTTATCTTAAGAGAAACAGTGGTTGGATTGACGGTTATCACAAATGTGTGCGGCTCCCAATGTGCACAATCTACAGACATGTGCAAAGGTAATGGACAATATGCCTGTCCTGTGGCCAGTCCCCGTGCCCACCCACTCATGTGTCCCTGTGATTGGGCATAGGGCCTAATATGTGCCCAGACTCTGAACACTAACCACATGTGCTTCCTACTAGGCCCTGATTCCAACCACAGACATGATACCTTAATCAAAATTTCTTAACATTCATTTTGGAAAATTGATGAACTTCATGAAAGTCAAGAATCTGTGCTCGTAAATGTTCCTTTATTCTCAAGCTTGTTCCATGTCTAAGTGTTTTTAATTGTACGCCAACGATTGTCTTTTGCTTTCCATCATCCGCCCTTACAATGTCTGTCCATCAAGCTTGCTTATAGTGGTGTCTTGTATCTGCATTCACTTTTACATTTTGTAGTTATAAAATGCGCTTCCTGAAACTTGCAAACTCTGGAAATTGATGCCTGGTTCTAACAATTGCTTTAGAATTTGGGAATTTCGCCTTCCCTTAGCATACATATATATATATATTTATTCACTGAAAAAACCATAGGTTTCAGCCACGTTATAGTTAAAAATTAGCATTTAAAAAACCTTAGAAATTCACTGAAAAAACCATAGGTTTCAGCCATGGTATAGTTAAAAATTAGCATTTAAAAAACCTTAGAAATTCACTGAAAAAACCATAGGTTTCACACATGTTATAGTTAGCTGGACATTTCACTCATACAAAACCATTGAAATTCCCCCGTTATAGTTAATTCAGCTAACTATAACTCACGCGCCCACAATGCACTGCTGATGACGTCACACATTACATCACTCATGATATGGTCAGTGACATCACTCATGACATCACTCATGACATCACTCATGACATCACTGATGACATCATCCAGTGAATGTGTGTCTTTCTGAAAAGTAATTATGTTTTATATATGTATATCTAAAGGTCGATGGAAAAAAAATGTGTAATAAGTGTCTAATTGGATGTTTTTTTTGTAAATATGATTGTATAACTGACTTATTAAGTGTATCCTAGTGAATAGATGTATTAGCGAGTAATGTTTAAATATGAAAATATCTGTATCAGTGTCTCACTTTGTGTATAAGTGGCTGCATGGGTTGGTGACAAGCTACATGAGTGTCAATATGGGTTATTAGTTGGTTTTTAGAGTATCATTATGAGTGTCTGTATGGTTTGGTGGGGGGTATTACTTACCGCATAGATGCATGAATGGGTGACTCACTGTATGTGTTTTGAAGACAGCATGTGTGCAGGACTGTATGGGTGGATGAGTGTGTGTATGGGTGTGTTAGTGAGTGAATCACTGTCTCAATAGTATCCTTATGAGTAACTACATATGTTTTAAATTAGTATATGTGAGTACTGATGTATATAAGTGAGTATATGTGAGAGCGAGAGATTGTAAGAGTTCCTGTATAAATAAGTATGTGTTTCTATAAGTGATTGTTTAAGAGAGTAAGTATGTGTACGATTCTGTAGAAGTAAGTGTAGTGGTAGGTGTATAGCTGTATATGCAAGTAAATGGATGTTTGGTAGTTTATTTGCATGTGAGAGTTTGTGTGTGAGTAACTCTATAGATGAGTGTCCGTGTGTAATAAGATGTATAGGTGTATGAGTACATATGATGAGTGAGTAGATGTATGAGTGCCTATATAGAACTGTTAGTGAATGACTGGATGTGTATTTTTGGAATTACTGAATAGGTTGTTCTAACTGGAATTGGTATCTTCATTTTTTGGAAAATTTTAGTTTCCATTTTTGAATGTGTGTATCAAGGGTTATATTACGCTGAGAGGAGGTCTGCCACTCTTTCACAAGGATGATGTCATCAGTGATGTCATTTGAGATGTCATTAGTGATGTCATGAGTGATGTCACTGACCATGTCATGAGTGATGTAATATGTGACATCATCAGCAGTGCATTGCGGGCGCGCGAGTTATAGTTAGCTGAATTAACTATAACGGGGGAATTTCCATGGTTTTGTATGAGTGCAATGTCCAGCTAACTATAACATGTGTGAAACCTATGTTTTTTTCAGTGAATTTCTAAGGTTTTTTAAATGCTAATTTCTAACTATAACGTGTGTGAAACCTATGGTTTTTTCAGTGAATTTCCAAGGTTTTTTAAATGCAAATTTTTAACTATAACATGGCTGAAACTTATGGTTTTTTCAGTGAATTTCTAAGGTTTTTTAAATGCTAATTTTTAACTATAACGTGGCTGAAACCTATGGTTTTTTCAGTGATTTTTAAAGGTTTTGTAAATGATAATTTTTAAGTTTATTAATTGTTATATTTTTTTATACTGATTTACTACATTATTTTAAACTATTTATTTTTAGATATTTTATTTTTTAAATTACATACACATTTTTAATATAAATTGAAAAAAAATGTTTTT
The DNA here is from genome assembly GCF_964261635.1 of Lissotriton helveticus. NCBI lineage: Eukaryota > Metazoa > Chordata > Amphibia > Caudata > Salamandridae > Lissotriton > Lissotriton helveticus. Next base: position 875,367,792 of record NC_136071.1, on the reverse strand, counting down.
AAAAATATTGAAATTGTAATATATTTTTTTATTTAATATTTTTTTTAATTATATATTTTATATAGCAGGCAATGATATCCTATGGAAGGAAATTCAAGTTACTGGTAAGTACAGTTAAATTTACTTTTCAGGAATAGTAGTGAGCTAGATTGGGGAATTAATTCCTCTTCAATCCTGAGGTCCCCTGTGAGCCAACTAGCCCACCAGGTACCTCCAGTATGCGCCAGGCAGGTGTGTTGCAGAGAGTCGTTCAAAGGGCACGCGCCCTTTTTACAATACTCTGCAACACAGCTCCGTGGCGCTTACTGGAGATACCTGTTGGACTAGTTGCCCCCTAGGGGACCTCTGGATTGAACAGTAATTAATTCCCAAACTTAAAACACACCTCAGGGCATGTTTGCACTCACATCACCTCAAGCCCCGCCCCCTACCGTCACCACTGTGCTTACGCGACCTGTAGAGTGTTCTAAGTTGGGTGATTAAGTCCCCTTGCATACTGGGGTCACTGGGGGCCAACTAGCCCACCGGAAACCTCCAGTATGCGCCAGGAGGCTGCGTTGCAGAGACGTGTAATGAGGCCACGCCCTTTTTTACACCTCTTTGCAATGCAGCCCCTGGGCGCATTTGCAGAGGGGGAACTAATTCCCTTTGCATACTGGGGGTCCATGGGGGCCAACTAGCCCACCAGGAACCTCCAGTATGGGCCAGGGGGCTGCATTGCAGAGAGGTGTAATGAGACCACCCTCCTTTTTACACCTCTCTGCAAAGCAGCACCCTGACGCGTTTGCAGAGGGGGAACCAATTCCCCTTGCATACTGTGGGTCCATGGGGGCCAACTAGCCCACCTGGAACCTACAGTATGCACCAGGGGGCTGCGTTGCTTTGCCCCGGGGGTGGTGGTCCCCGGGGCAGTGTGGGGGGGATTGCCTCCCCCACACATCTTTTTCACTATGCTCCCGGGATTTGATCCCCCTGGGGGGTAACGAAAAAAAAGCCCACCGGTTTTAAAAAAAAGAAATGGGGCCTTGGGGGTCCTTGTGGGACCACCTGAGAAGGCCTAGGGGCTCAAGCTGTTTCTACCCTGCCCCCTTTTTGCATTCTACACGTTTGTTTTTCCTGCTTTCTTGTGCCTCGGTCTACCGAGCAAAAGATGGCTGCCAACACTTCCTGGTTTGGAGTGTTCACAGCCAATGAGCATGGAGCTCGTACTCGGAAAGGTACGCGTACGGTACTCGTTCGGTACTCGTACGGGACTCGTACCCCGCGATTTTGGTCCCAAAAAAAATTTGGGGGGCCTTGAGGGTCCTTGTGGGACCCCCTGAGCAGGCCTAGGGGGTCAGGGTGTTTCTACCCTGCCCCCTTTTTGCGTTCTACACATTTGTTTTACTGCTTTCTTGTAACTCCGTCTACCGAGCACAAGATGGCTGCCACCACTTCCTGGTTTGGAGTGTTCACAGCCAATGAGCATGCAGCTCGTACTCGGAAAGGTATGCGTACGCTACTTATACAGTACTTGTACACCGCGATTTTTGTCAAAAAATAAAAAATTGGGGGTGGGGCCTTGGGGGTCCTTGTGGGACCCCCTGAGCAGGCCTACGGGGTCAGGTGTTTCTACCCAGCCCCCTTTTTGCGTTCTACATGTTTGTTTTTCTGCTTTCTTGTGCCTCAGTCTACCGAGGCACAAGATGGCTGCCAACACTTTCTGGTTTAGATTGTTGACAGGCAGTTGACAGCCAATTAGCATTCAGCTCGTGCTCGGGAAGGTACAGAGTACAGTAAGCTTACAGTAAGCTTACCGTATGCACCTCTAGATATACTTTTGATTTTACTTTTGATTTTCTCAGGAACTTCTGTACGGATTTACACTATTTAACAAAAAGGCCCATCTGCGAACAGAACTCTACCTTTGTGCCAAGTTTGGTGTAATTCCTTTCAGCCGTTCGTGCTGTAGCTCCGGGTAAAGGTCCTAAGGGAAATTGCATGGGGAAAACACTTTTTGGGACCCCCTTTCTTCTCAGCCCCCGCCGCACGAATCACCCCCAAACTTTCAGGGAAGGAGCGGAGCGGAGCAGGCCATCTTCTTGGAGAAATTCACGAACATTCGTCCACCAGCGCCAAAGTTATTCCAAATAGAATGTTGCGGATTTCCTATGGAACCTAGGTTTTAACTATACCTACTGGCGACCGCCAGTAGGTAATATATATATATATATATATATATATATATATATATATATATATATATATATATATATATATATATATATATATATATATTACCTACTGGCGGTCGCCAGTAGGTATATATAGTTAGGATTTTTTCTCTATGGGATTTTTGAAAATTCTATGTCTAATAACTTTGGCGTTTGTGGACGGAATTGGCTGAAATGTTCAGGAAAATGGCACATTTTGTTTCTGAGCAGCCCTTGAAAATTTGGGGGGGGGTTCGTCAAGGGGGGGCCGAGAAAAAAGGGGGGTCCCAAAACGTGTTTTTAACATTGAGTTTTCCATAGGGCGGTTGGCCTCACTTTTAGCCCGAACGGCTGAATGGATTTGCACGAAACTTGGCAAAATTGTAGGGACTGGTAGCCCGATGTGCCTTTGCTAGGTCTCAATATATGTGCTCCAGTGGATTTTGAGAAATTAACGTTCAAAAAAAGATATAAATCTGTAACAGCGGACCGGGCAGCGCTCCGGTTCGCGGACTTTTCGCGGTACGGAGCTTTGTGAAGCGAAGCTGATTGGTTCTCCGGCGTCTGTGAACATTCCAAACAGTCCGTAGCGGCCGCCATCTTGTCTCTCGGTAGGATCGAGAGACAAGAGGAGGCCAAAGCGAAGGGGCAAATGACCATAAGGGGGCATAGTAGATCCTCGCTGACCCCCTAGGTTTGATGTGGAGGTTTTAAAAGGGTCCCGCGGGGCAAAAAAAAATAATAATAATAATAATCGAACGGCTGAATGGATTTGCACGAAACTTGGTAAAATATTAGGGACTGGTAGCCCGATGTGCCTTTGCTAGGTCTCAATATATGTGCTCCAGTGGATTTTGAGAAATTAACGTTCAAAAAAAGATATATATCTGTAACTGCGCTCCGCTTCGCGTAACGGAGGTTTGCGAAGCTGATTGGTTCTCCGGCGTCTGTAAACATTGCAAACAGTCCGTAGCGGCCGCCATCTTGTCTCTCGGTAGGATCGAGTGACAAGAGGAGGCCAAAGCGAAGGGGCAAATGACCATAAGGGGGCATAGTAGATCCTCCTTGACCTCTTAGGTTTGATGTGGAGGTTTTAAAAGGGCCCCGCGGGGCAAAAAAAATAATAATAATAATAATCGAACGGCTGAATGGATTTGCACGAAACTTGGCAAAATTGTAGGGACTGGTAGCTCGATGTGCCTTTGCTAGGTCTCAATATATGTGCTTCAGTGGATTTTGAGAAATTAACGTTCAAAAACAAGATATATATCTGTAACAGCGCTCCGCTTCGCGGAGATAAAATTATATCTGTATTACCTAGCTGTTGCTAACACCAGTTAGCGACGGCTAGTAGGAGATAGCGACCATCTTGGGCCCCACTTTGCATGTGAGTGATATTTATCACTAATGACATGCAAAGTGGGCATGCCAAGATGTTAGCGACTGGAAACAGTCGCTAACATCGCTATCTCCTATTATCAACTTTTGGAAATATTCGCGATAAGCGCGAATATCTCCAAAAGCTAGCACCTGCCCTGAGCAGTTCTTAGCCATGTTATCCAATGGGAGGTGGATAACATGGCTAAGAGCATTAGCTCGGTAATGCATGAATATCGCTGAGTTTTCAGCGATATTAATGCATTGCGGTCGTTTTTTATCGTATTTGCGATAAACCTTGATAATAGCAAGGTTTATCTGCGATAATTTCTGACGATGCTTAGCGGTAAAAAAATCGTTGCTAAGCATCGTTAGGGATGAATATCGCTTAACTTTGGTAATATGCCCCAACGTCTGTTAACGTTCGATTCGAAGGAAATCAGGAAGTGTTGAAAAACATTGTCTGCGCCATCTTGTCTTTTTTCAAATGCCACACTTTTGTCGTGCACGGCAGTCATTTTAGATGCCTTGACCAGACCCACTCTGTGCACGCTGTCGATCCTTAGCATGGCTCCCCACCCTCGCAAGCATCTCCCCCAGGCAGTGGTCACCCCCGCTCTCTGTCTTATGCATGGGTAATAAACCTCCCCCCATCTGCGCTGCTCTTCCCTGAGAATCACACCCTGTGCCCGCCCGACACCTCCCTTTCGCCCTATTCACTACCGCACCCTCTGACACTCCTTTTCCTCTGTGTCCGATTGTCCAGGCCGGTCCTAGGGTATCAGCTAGCCCTGCAGATGTAGTTTATGGCCCCAGCTGTAAAGAATCACCCCTCTTCAAAGGAGTTATAGTAGATCAAGGCCCAAACTCGATGAGATCCGTCACAGCAGACGCGTTCCTATTATCTGAAAACCATCCTGTATTGTGATTGGGGAGGGGACCGAGCCTGAAGCGGAAGATTCCAGGGATGACTCTTTGTACATCAAAGTTTTTACAATTATGTGTCACATTAAAAATATATAGCACTCCGACAAAGTAGTAAGATTATAAAACTTTAATAACTTATAAATATATACAAGAAAACAAAAACAGTAATAACATATAAACATTTTTAGGGAAAAACAACGAAGTAGCGGTCGGCTGTGCGAATAGTCCCAACGCAGCACAACGTCCAGATTTCTGGCGTGGGGCGTCGTGGGGGGTGGGTCATCAGTAGCAAACTGTTGTGCGAATAGTTCCAAGGCAGCAGAACGATGGCACCAAGGTGATGTCCAGTAAGTTGCCGCACTGGTTTTGGTATCCTACAATGCTGCTCCGAATAACGGCGTGGGGCGCCCCGGGGGAGGCGGCGTGAACGGGCCTCTCCAGGTGGAGTCTCATCTGTTGTAGTGGGGCGCCCCTTTACCGTTTCAGTTGCCATTCCGTCCGTTTTTGGTCCACTGTGTCAAAAGCCGCAATTCAGCTGAGTTGCGCCCACTCTTGCGGTGCAGCGATAGGCGGCTGTCACAGGACTCTCAAAATGGCGGCAGGCTGTTTCCTTTTTGGGTCTGGTCCACTGAAATGGCCCTGGGACACCTTGGAAATCGGACGCTTGTCTGCTAGGTCTTGGACCCCATTCTCGAAAGCGTCCCCTCCGCCTTGAGGATTCATCAAAAGTTTTGGGGGCCCCCGACTCCTGTAGGCTTCTGGTGGGGAGCGGCTGCCATGATTGCTCGCGGAATGACCACGACGGAGCTACGAGATGGTGGTGCTCTCATGCTGACGCCAGCTTCAGTCTGAAACATCCAGAAACAAGGTGGGGCTTTCATCGTTTGGGAAAAAAAAAAAGTTTTCATCCAATGAAAAGTGTTGTTTTTAGGTCATATGATCAAGCCTTCCATCATTAGGAAACCAAAAGTAAAATGAACCAATGAAAAGTTTTATAAACAAGTCACATGACCTGGTATGCGGCATAGGGTATAAAATGCGGAGAAAATACGTTGGCACGTGAGGCGGCGTCAGTAGCGGACCGATGTGCGAATAGGCCGAAGGCAACACAACGCGCCAAGATCCGGATGGCACCGAGGTGGTGTCCAGCAAGTTGCAGCACTGGTGTGGCCATCCTACAATGCTGAAAGTCGGCGTGGGGCGCCCCGTTGGCCTGTGAGTTTGCATCAGTAGCGGACCGATGTGCGAATAGGCCGAAGGCAGCACAACGCGCCAAGATCCGGATGGCACCGAGGTGGTGTCTAGTAAGTTGCCGCACTGGTGTGGCCAGGCCATCCTACAATGTTGAAAGTCGGCGTGGGGCGCCCCGTTGGCCTGTGAGATGGCGTCAGTAGCGGACCGATGTGCGAATGGGGCCAAAGGCAGCGCAACAATATTTTCGGAATAGAAGACACCACAAGGCGCTGAGATGCCAAGATCCGGATGGCACCGAGGTGGTGTCTAGCAAGTTGTGGCACTGGTGTGGCCATCCTACAATGGTAAAAGTCGGCGTGGGGCGCCCTGTTGGCCTGTGAGATGGTGTCAGTAGCGGACTGATGTGCGAATGGGGCCAAAGGCAGCGCAACAATATTTTCTGACTGACACCACAAGGCGCTGAGATGCCAAGATCCGGATGGCACCGAGGTGATGTCTAGGAAGTTGCTGTACTGGTGTGGCCATCCTACAATGGTAAAAGTCGGCGTGGGGCGCCCTGTTGGCCTGTGAGATGGTGTCAGTTGCGGACCGATGTGCGAATGGGGCCAAAGGCAGCGCAACAATATTTTCTGTATGGAAGATACCACTAGGCGTTGAGATGCCAAGATCCGGATGGCACCGAGGTGATGTCTAGCAAGTTGCTGTACTGGTGTGGTCATCCTACAATGCTGAAACTCTGCGTGGGGCGCCCCATTAGCCTGTGAGATGGCGTCAGTAGCGGACCGATGTGTGAATAGGCCGGAACCAGCACAAGGCGCCAAGATCCGGATGTCACCGTGGTGGTTTCATAGTTGAGAGGCACTTCATCTGCAGTGGGGCGCCGAGATCCGGATGGCACCGAGGTGATGTCTAGCAAGTTGCTGTACTGGTGTGGTCATCCTACAATGCTGAAACTCGGCGTGGGGCGCCCCATTAGTCTGTGAGATGGCGTCAGTAGCGGACCGATGTGCGAATAGGCCGAAGGCAGCACAACGCGGCAAGATCCGGATGTCACCGTGGTGGTTTCATAGTTGAGAGGCACTTCATCTGCAGTGGGGCGCCGAGATCCGGATGGCACCGAGGTGATGTCTAGCAAGTTGCTGTACTGGTGTGGTTATCCTACAATGCTGAAACTCGGCGTGGGGCGCCCCATTAGCCTGTGAGATGGCGTCAGTAGCGGACCGATGTGCGAATAGGCCGAAGGCAGCACAACGCGCCAAGATCCGGATGTCACCGTGGTGGTTTCATAGTTGAGAGGCACTTCATCTGCAGTGGGGCGCCGAGATCCGGATGGCACCGAGGTGATGTCTAGCAAGTTGCTGTACTGGTGTGGTCATCCTACAATGCTGAAACTCGGCGTGGGGCGCCCCATTAGCCTGTGAGATGGCGTCAGTAGCGGACCGATGTGCGAATGGGGCCAAAGGCAGCGCAACAATGTTTTCTGAATAGAAGACACCACAAGGCGCTGAGATTCGGTTACCACCGAGGTGATGTGTAGCAAGTTGCCGCACTGGTGTGGCCATCCTACAATACTGCTCCGAATAACGGCGTGGGGTGCCCGAAGGGGGGGGGGCGGCGTGAACGGGCCTTCCTAGGTGGAGGCTCGTCTGCTGTAGTGGGGCGCCCCTTTACCGTTTCAGTTGCCATTCAGCTGAGTTTCGGCTGCTCTTGATGCTACAGCGACAGGCGGCTGCAACAGGACTCTCAAAATGGCGGCCTGTTCTTTGGATTTGGGCCTGGTCCACTAAAATGGCCCTGGGACACCTTAGAACTCGGACGCTCGATTTTTTTTTCCTTTCCTGTACATGCAAAAAAAGGTAAATGCCCGGTACGTTACACGCTTCATCTGCCACGATGAACTCTCCAGAGGAACTGAAAAAAAATATAGTTATGGTAACTATACCATGCATCGTCATATGGAGAGGTGGCACCAATTAATTATAGTGCTGCATAAAAGAGAGATTTGGAGGAGAACCCCTGACCTGCTAGTACATTCATCAAAGAAGTGGCTCTGACAGCATCAGAGGCAAGGGAAACGGTCCCAAATATTTAGAAGAACTTTGGAAAGATTAAAATGACATGTTTAGATTGTGGCAAATTAATTTCATGTGGACAGATGAGTGTTACTCTAATAAATACAGCATATGAACATCATCATAGTCGATGGTTGGTAGAGACATTTTGACTATATCCTGGACCTGCCCGTCCTCGCCCAAAATGGCGCCGGAATAAATGGGACTCGTAACTCCTTGTTGTGTACTGGTTGCAGAACCTTGAAATCACGAGATACGTATGCAGTTTTGAAGCACATGGCGGGCGGGACGAGAATTGATTGAATATTTCGACATCCCTATTGATATTAAGTTCTGATGTGTTATTGATTACTGTACTATTGAAAGTTCGAATTAACGTCACCCATGGTACTTGTCCGCAAATGTATATCTAGATAATTTTATTGTAACTGGCCCTGTCGTATTTTAATTATAAAATGTACGTCCACCGATTCCGTAACTGTTAGACACCTTAGTTCTTGCAACCTAATGGCCCGCCCGTTACGTTCCTCTACAGTGTAAATGTCTACTCATCATATACGATTACAGTTTGCTCCGTGGCCGGCCCACGTGGTTATAGGCTCGTATTTGTATAATGAAATTTTCACAATAAAGGTTTTTAAAAGAAAACATGGTAGTAGTATATACATTGGTAAAGTTTTTAATAATAGTCACTGTTTTAGAATCATTAAAAGGCAAGTGAAATAAAGCAGACCAATTACATGAAGGGTAAAAGGTATAATACGAAGGAACGCAGTAAAGATAAATGGTCAAGGGCTGTTGTGTTTTCTATTCCTGCAACATAAAGTGATCGATAAGAATCTCATATTCAGGCGTATCGGCGACTAAGACAGCAGGTCGACCCTCTTTTGCTCAACGGCTCCGTCATGGGACGAAGAAACGCTCTTTTTCTCGAAAAAAGAATATATTTTACTTGCAGGACAGTTGTACATTTTCCGGGAAAGTACATTAGCCTGGAACATTATAACATATATTTAAGAAAAAATAATGTTCGGAAGTAATAAAAAGCGTAATTTTTAGGTCATATGACCAAGCCTTTCATCATTAGAATAAGAAAAGTAAAATGAACCAATGAAAAGTTTTATTAACAAGTCACATGACTTGTTATGCTTACGTTACGCGCTGCGCGCCCCGGATGACTTCCGGATGCGCTAACGCGGCGCGTCATATGACGCATTACGCGACAACGCAGGTCCAGAATATAGTCAAAATGTCTCCACCAACCAGCGGTCGGAACACAACCCCTTTCAGCAGGCTAAATAGTTCTGTTAAATGACAACAGAAGGGACAGGCAACAAGAACCATTAGTCAAAGAGGGGAGGGCTAGTTCTTCTCTACCGGGTTACATTGGGGCGCTACCGGAACTGATCGAATTGGTAGTCTACAGTGTTTCTGGATGTTTCAGACTGAAGCTGGGGTTAGCATGAGAGCAGCACCATTTCGTAGGTCCGTCGTGGCCATTCCGCAACCAATCATGGCAGCCGCTCTTTATCGTTATTTTGGGCGGGGTGGGTGGCGGAGCCGAGCTGTTTTGCAGCCATCATTGTGTGGAGTTCAGTTCATTTCACTAGTTTTGTATTTGTCATGAGGGGTTGTTCCTAATGTTTCTATTTTAGCGAGGTCAGAAAGAGATCCCATTAGTGGCCTACTGATTTTGCTCGATTCCTTTTCTTTTTTTTTTTACACGATTTTTCGTTATCTGCAAAGACTAAACAGAGTATTGCGACTCTGTGTTTGTTTGTAAATAGAGAATGAACCAAAGAGAACCAATTCTAAAACAGTAAATACTTGGATAACAATCAATCAAATGGAGATAGAAGCAGGCACGACGTATTACAACGGGGGCAAAGGCCTGCGTTAACTACCCTTCACTATGTGCAAAGAGAGAGTACTCCTAATAGAAATGAGGGGGGGGGGGCACCATTCAAAGCAGATCAGTGTGCATAAACACGAAAATGTTTTCACTTACCACGTACTTGACATTCGACAGCTTATGATATTTGCTATTAAAAAACCATTGAAATTCACTGAAAAAACCATAGGTTATAGACCATATATAGTTAGGAATTAGCATTTACAAAACCTTGAAAATTCACTGAAAAAACCATAGGTTATAGACCATATATAGTTAGGAATTAGCATTTAAAAAACCTTATTTTACTCACACAAAACCATTGAAATTCCATATATAGTTAGTTGCACTAACTATATATCGCGCACCCGCAATCCACTGCTGATGATGTCACATATTACATCATTCTTGACATGGTCAGTGACATCACTGATGACATCACTGATGACATCTCAAATGACATCACTGATGACATCACTGATGACATCTCATTTGACATCAATGACCACATCACTGATGATATCATTCATGTGACAATACAATGCATCTCCTCACATTTTAATATAACCTCTGTTTCACCCAGTGTTAAATACAGAGTATAATTTTTGAAACCATTGACACACCAATACTAGTTACTATATATGTACTCACTGATTCCTACGTCTACACACACATTCACTCATTCACCCATACAATCATTCATACATACAATCACTCATCTTTACAACACTATCATATGCACTCATACACCTATACAGACACTCACACTCTGCCACTCATCCATGGAGTTACTCACACACCTAGTCAGTCCTGTAAAGAATCAATCACACTTCCATTTTCTTGTCTATACAGTTAAACATAGAGCACCTTACATTTTCAAACATATACTAACACATACTTACCTTGTTATACAATCATTGATATAAGTACACATTGATCTGCACAGAGTCACACACCTCCCAGCCAGCCCCACACACACTCAGTCTCCCATACAAATACTTGGACAATCAATCAGTAACCCATATAGTTAATCATATAGCTACTGATCAACACATGCAGCAGTTTACAGAACAACAGACATAATGATGCACAAATTAAGACACTTTAGTCACTAACCCATGCACTCAGTGAGACACATTTAATCACTCACTCATACATTCAGTCATGCACCTACTAAATCCTTTGTCCAGACACTTATACTTCCACTCATTCTTCAATATGTAAGACACATTTTAACTTTACAGAAACATACAGTCACTGGATGTTGTCATCAGTGATGTCATCAGTGATGTCATTTGAGATGTCATCAGTGATGTCATCAGTGATGTCACTGACCATGTCATGAATGATGTAATATGTGACATCATCAGCAGTGGATTGCGGGTGCGCGATATATAGTTAGTGCAACTAACTATATATGGAATTTCAATGGTTTTGTGTGAGTAAAATAAGGTTTTTTAAATGCTAATCCCTAACTATATATGGTCTATAACCTATGGTTTTTTCAGTGAATTTTCAAGGTTTTGTAAATGCTAATTCCTAACTATATATGGTCTATAACCTATGGTTTTTTCAGTGAATATATATATATATATATGACCTTGGTAACCCCCGCTCCCCCCCCACACACACCGCGCGCTCTTGCTCGCTAACAGGTGTTCGATATAGGTGCCATTCTTTGCATCCATTTGTTTCTGTGAGGTTTAACTTGAGCGTTTTGCCAAATTTGTGCATTTGTGTCAAAAAACACAAATAGTGATTCAGTTCTTTTTCAGACCATCACGTCATAAATAATTATAACGTGACTTGCAGACCGGCTTAGATATAGCTACATTTTAACACTTTGAAGGTCACCCCTCACCATTTTCTAATGCAAATATCTCCAGAAATAATAAACGAGTTTACACCAATTCACAGAAAAATGCTCTATATGTGCCGCTCTGCTTCTGTTCCACACTGGTTTATATCCCTCCTGCATGTTTTGAGGAAGCAGAGTGCAAAATGTCCTATTGTAGATAAAATGGGAAATTCCTCAATAATATCTTTTTCCTACCACCCTCTTAACTTTGCACTTGCAAAACCAAAAGGTAGCTGGTTTCTTTCGGTGGGTGACACATTTCAGGATCATTCATAAAACAGATGACAAAGTTAAAAGTAGATCAAAAGTAGATCAAAAAATGTATTTTTGATCGACAGTGCGGCTTAACCACAACCAGGGCCCCCACACCGACTCTGCAATATATGGAAGTTATGCTTAAGAAAACATTTAAGTATTAATAACGACATTCTGTGTTTAGAATCATCTTACATAATGTCTCTGGCATGTCTACAAGTTGAAGTTAAATGTATTAGATTTGAGAGCGTGAAAATGTACTCCTAATATGAACACCTAACAAAAATAGGCTGTATAAACAGAGATACAATAATTGCCAATATAAGTATGTAACATCCTGGCAGTAATTTAAAAACAAACGGAGCGCTATTTTTCAGCCTCTACTACGAAGATCATTATGTGTTGCTGAGCTACACAACTACACGAAATGACGTGGGCTGCACCAAAAGCCAACATACCATTGCATGCTGTTCCAGGGTGCACGTGGGCTCCTCGCACCCTACTTAAAAGCCGAGTGGTGCAGTGTTGGCTGCTATGATGAGTTCCAAAACCGATCTATGGGTCACCCCCATCCTGTGACCTCTTGTTTTGTGCAAGACACCGGAATCATAATGCTGGGGCTATCTCTTGGATGTATTTAGATGTATTCACCTATGAGTAAGAACGGGGTTAGTGGCATACGTTTCTTATAACCAAGTCATCTTCCTATTTGGTGCACAAAACAGGTGCATGAAAATCAACCTGCGAACCTTCACTTGGCAAAAATATTTTTGGGGTGCTTTCATTGTTAGAGAAGATCATAATGCAACCCCCTGTTCAAATATTAAAATAGCGCTGGGTGCTCTTTCACTCTTCTGGCGATTGTGTGAGAGTCTTCTGTGTATAAGTTGCACACTGAACATGGTGAATCGACAACACATTTACAGAGAAATGTATTTCACAAGTTCTGCATTTCATGTATTTTCATTGAAGCAGCATGATGAAAGCACGCTTTGCAAGGTCCTATCTCTGCCATGGTTGTTCATTTGAATTGGAAGCCTGAGACCTCCTGAGGTGAGGGAGGGGCAAGGGTGTTGGAAAGTAATTTCAGTTACCAGGAGAGCTAATATTCATGTTAGGTAACATAGTGAATAATCTGTCTACAAATGTACACCATCTTTTTTATTTGATCTTTCCATGTTTATTTATGGCACACTCTCGGTTATTACAATCAAGAGGCCAGTATTCTGATGAAATATTGATCTGGGCGCGTGCATCTCTGCTACATCAAAATGAAGACCTACTTTAAATCACTTCTGCTCGTTTTTTATTTTCTCAAACAGGTGGTTCTTTTTTTTCCTTTTTTGTACTTTAGGTACTTGTCCACGCCCATTAGGTATATTTAAGCCTTACTTACCGACAGTTTTAGCTGTCTGTCGTTGAAGACCTTTTGCCTACAATGTAATGCATTTAGTGGGCTTTGGTTCAGCCCCTTGCTTGTCAATGGATAGCTTTCTTTTTTCAGTTCTTTGCGCCTTACTCAATGGGGTTCCATCCTATTCTTGTGTTCCTCTCTCCCTTGGAGAATTGTTTCTGATTTGATGAGTAATATCCAGCTACTGCTGATGTGAAGGAAGTATTATTTTCTTTTTCTTTCAGCATTCTATGGGTGTGCATCACTTTCCTCGCTTTCTTCCTCTTTGCTTTTTTAATGCATTTGTTTACATTTAGCTTGGGTCCTACAGCTGCATACTGTTACGGACTGATCATTTTTGCTAATTATTTCCCACATCATCATCTCCCTCATCACGGTGCGCTATATGTGAATTTCTTTTTGTTGCACTTTTTATTGTAGTTAAAAAAAATATTTTTGCAAGACCTTGGAAGCTGTAGATTGCTACCAGGCAGCTGATCACTTGTGTCCATTTATCTGCATTCGCCACATATTTTACTTTATTAACTTACCCTTCTGTCCACTGTCTTAGAATAGTAAATTAGAAATAAACTGTAAAAAATAACTATTCCAAGGTGGCTAAGGTGAAAGATCGTGCAGGTGCAAGTTGGTGGCCACTTTGGATTATTTTATTTATACTAATAAAAACACATTCCAAGATGGTTGCCCATGTTTGCACTCACTGCCATTTTGGAATAGTTTTTTTTTAGTAGTATAATAAATCAGTCCAAGATGGCCACTGTTGCGTTCACATGTGTGCATATTCAAAAGCAAGACCTATTTGGCTTTGCCAATGTTTTCTTCCATCTGCCTGTTATGCATAATGATTACAAGATCCAGGATAGCAGGCTGCTACTCTGCTTAGAAGGGTTATGTTACTGATCTTTTCCCTAATGAGATCATTTTAAATGCTGAATGCATGACACTCCTAATGTTCTGGTGTAGTATGTTAGAAATGTATGTGTACATTTCAGTGACAAAAATGATCTCCCTCTCTGTGGGTTCTTGTGAATACATTTTTACCCTGGATCCAGTAAAACTATACACCATTACCTGTAACTGTATAATGTCTTATTGAGTTGTTAAGCTCTAAGGAGTCCTGTTGTTTACCTATGTCTCCAAAAACTCTGTAGATTCCATTTAGTCACTCCTTAAATATCAATGGACGACATGTATGGAGCCTTTTTGAGGTTGAAAACGGGCCGATATGCTTTTCACGTGTATCAAACTCAAAATATGATTCTTAACCTGGGCGTGTTTAGGGCGTCCCTTCCTACTACCGATTCGCATCGGTATGTATGAATGTTTTGCAACCGAAATGCGGGCGCAAATCATTCTCATTTTACCACCTATTTCAAGTAGATGGTAACCCATTCGCAAATGGGAAGAGGTCACCTCTTCCCCTTTGTGAATGTTTGTGAAAGCCTTTTTTAAGAACAGGCAGAGGTCCCACGGACCACTGCCTGCTCTTAAAAAATGAAAGGAAAACTTTTCATTTTTCTTTCTAAAATGACTTTAGGGAAAACGGGCTGCATTTAAAAAACTTTGTTTGCTTTATTTAAAAGCAATCACAGACATGGTGGTCTGCTGACCCCAGCAGGCCCCCATCCCCCTGATTTTAGCGATTCGTAGGGGGTCGCAAAGTGTGAACTACCTCATTAATATTCATGAGGTAGGTCATTTGCGATCTGCTAGGAATTGCAGAAAGTGTTCAATCCACTTTTATACATGACGTTTTGCAATTTCCTAATTGCCAATCGCAAGGATTCGAAATTAAGGAATCGCAAACTGGTTACTTGGTACATCTGGTTCAATATGTTGTGCTTTCTGCTTAATGTTTATAAAATATTTAAAGTTTTCTTAGCTGTTCTTAGAAAATAATTATACTGGGCACTGATACTGAATCAAGCAATTGAGGGCTTAATTTAAAGATTGGCAGATGAGTTACTCCTTTATCAATGTGACACGTATCCTAACTGAGGTATTCCAAGTGCATTATATTCTATGGCACTTGTGATAGGGTAGTCGTTCATGTTTGTGACATGTTTGTGACCCAGCTCCTAACTCTAAATCAGGCCCTTGGTTCCCTATTCCAATCCAGTCTATTAAAAACAAATGGATGTATATAGACTACCTAGAACTTAATGGGCTAACATCAACTTTCATACTTAAGAATGTAAATCAGCTTTAAAGAAATACTTCTATGATGGTTTACCTGGGGGTCTGAGGACTGTATGTAAGTTGTGAAACATCCAGTGCAAAAGTGGAGGGAGAACGCAATGCACAATATGTTCTGTTGGGAAAGGATTAAATGTGACAAAACATATTGATATCCTGTCGTGTGTGTTTAATCAAACTCTATTAATGTTTCAGTCCACAGATACCCTAGTATCAAGTTATCTGCTTGGCGCATAAGAATGCATGTTTCCACCTCAAGCAACTCATGAATCACAGTGGATGATTTAGTGTACTGCTCTGTATCTTCTAACAAAAAGTGCTTCGATATTTTTTAGGGAAACTTTAATCTTATCTTTGCCCGATTCCTCGTGAAGTATTCTGATTCATTAGAAGTATCACTTTACAGTAAACTGATAATTGGATGCTGTTGAAGGAATGAGTTTCATTGATTTGCCTGATGACCACGGACATTACTGAAGTAAACCTCGTAACAGTGCTGGGGCGTATTTTGGCTATAATCAATGTCGGTGAATCTTCCCTCGTAGTTTTTTTTTGTTTTATTTAGCACTGTATGCATCGATTTAATCTTGAAGCAGATTTAATGTGTTAAATGTATCTTGACGCAAAGTTTCATTATGGTTCAGTCGATGTATACTTTTCTCTGTGTATTATAGATTTACAGCTGGCCTTGACGGGCAGCCTCAATAATTCCATCCTTGTTTCATCAGCTTGTACAGAGTATGTATGAGCAAGGACATCACAGCCTAAAAGATGGTTCACTACGATAAAAGACTACAGCATTTAGTTCAAAGCTTAGCAAGTTTTCTTCATGTAGAGATATATGCATTTTATATTGTTTATTTTTAACACTTAATGAACGATAAGGACTTCACCCTTACACCAAAGTTCCATTGCGACAGAAACATCAATCAGTTTTATCATGAGCCTTATACACAGTGGCGGCTCCTCTGCTAAGGCCGAGGAGCATCGCTTCACTGCTTTTCGCAGTGTAAATTAATGAAAAATAAAAAGATAATAACTGGATGGTATTATCATTCTATTTGTTCCTGCTGCGTCAGGTTTACTGGTGTAGCAGCGCTGCTCTGCTCTCAGAGCGGGGGGTGGGGGGGAGTGGTGGGCACTCTGTTGGTGTGCATGAATGTTTGGCCGGTCGTCTCAGGCTGGCCAAACAGTCATGCATACTTTGCATGTACTCCACTCACACTACATTACAACCTGGGTGGAGAACATGCTCAGGCTCACACTCCCTATCTGAGTGCTGAATCATGGTGCTCAGATCAATCGCAAAGCTGCATTGCAGGGTTGTGATTGGCTTAGGGTAGCCTGGGTGCTTCTTGCTTCCGGCTGGAGCGCAGGGACGACAAGGTGAGATGCGGCAAGGAGTTAAGCTTAATTTTCTTTTTTTACTCCCCCCGCCCACCTCTGATCCGTTCCAGCCAGAACTTCTTACACAGCACTAAAGACCACACATTTGGCAACAAAGCTCTGTTCTGATCAGGTCCTTAAATTTATAAAAAGAACACTAAAACACTCTTTTTAGTTGATGATGTAATTGTTGCAAAACGGCATTTTCTCTAGTGGATTTGCCAGAAAGATGTCCCAGTAATATCTTTCTAGTCACGATGTAGCCATTATTGGTACCGGAGGTCGGTAATATCGCCCCCTGTAACAAAATCAGCCAAAAACGGCCCTCACAAACTGCTCGGCTGCACCCCCACTCACCCCAGGGGGGGACCGGCTGAGCAGTTTGTTAGGGCCGATTTCGGTTCCCAGTCCAGCCCTGGATGTAATTTATAAAACAATCACTGTGAAAATGCTTCATATAGCACAGTTAAGCAACCGGTTTTCAGCCTATCCACATGATCCAGACATAAACATATCTCTACCACAAATGAAAGACTGCCTCCAACAGGATTGTGTCTCAGAGGGCCAGCGGCTGTGGCTACAACCTTCCAACAAGCGTTGGCAAAGCCAACATGTCTGGCAATGGCATGTTTTGCAAATATATGCAATATGAAAGCAAATCTTGGCAGATAAAAATACAGAAAAAATACAGGTTTAGCCCAACAGCCCAAACACAACAGCCCTTGAACTGAAATGCACTTCTTCTTAGGTATCTCTGGCTGTGCTAATGTGATTAGGCAAAATGTGCTTGCTTTTAGTGCAAAAGAACCAATAAATGAAGTGGGATGTCCCATTGATCCATGCTCTATTCTGTGGTGAGGGGAAGGAAATCTATGAATGACACTTCAACACAAAGATTTTCATTGTGAAACACCTGTTGGCCTCTCTTAAATCTTGATAATACACTTCGAATTAACATTATTAGTGCCCTCACTATTCTTGGATTCAAATTTACACTGTGTTCTTGTGATGGTAGAAACACACACTTGTGAGGGAGCATTATTTGCCGGTCAACTTAGTGTATGTGCCTAACTGTGGATATATATATATATATATATATAAATATATATATATATATATATATTCACTGAAAAAACCCATAGGTTTAACACTCGTTCTAGTTAGGAATTAGCATTTAAAAACCTTTGAAATTCACTGAAAAAACCATAGGTTTCACACCAGTTATAGTTAGCTGAACATTTTACTCATACAAAACCATTGAAATTCCCACGTTATAGTTAGTTGGACTCACTATAACTCGCGTGCCCACAATCCACTGCTGATGATGTCACATATTACATCATTCATGACATGGTCAGTGACATCCCTGATGACATCACTGATGACATCTCAAATGACATCACTGATGACATCATCCAGTGACTGTGTGTTTCTGTAAAGTTTGAATATGTTTTACATATTCAAGAATGAGTGGGTGTATAAGTGTCTGGATGAAGGATTTAGTTGGTGCATGACTCACTGTATGAGTGACTGATTAAATGTGTCTTACTGAATGCATGAGTTAGTGACTAAACTGTCTGAATGTGTGCATCAGTATGTCTGTTGTTGTGTAAGCTGCTGCATGTGTTCATCAATAGCTATATGAGTGGCTATATGGGTTATTGGTTGGTTGCGCAAGTATTAGAATGTGAGTCTGAGTGTGTGTGTGTGGGTGGCTGTGAGGTGTGTGACTCTGTGCATAGATGTGTGACCAGTTAATTCACTAGGTGTATGAGGTCAAGAGTGCATGTGGAAAAAGCTGTTTGGGCGGTTGACTGTGTGCATGACTGTGTGGGTGAGTGAATTAATATCTCAGTGCTACATGTCCAAGTAAGTACATATGTAAAACACAGTGCTTGTGAGAGTTGGCATATATAAATGACTGTACATGAGAGCCAGTGATTGTGTGAGTGGCTTTATGGATCAATGTGTACTTGTATCAGTGATTGTATAAGAGAGTAAGTATGTGTTAGTATATGTTTTTATTTTGGAGGTGTTGTCTGTATAACTGTATAGATCAATCAATCAATCAATCAGGAGTTTGTTAAAGCACGACTACTCACCCGTAAGGGTCTCAAGGCGCTAGGGGTGGGGGGGTGCAGGTTCCATTCCATCAAGGAGGGGGTCTGTCGAAGAGCCAGGTTTTGAGGTTTCTTGCGAAGATGGGGAGCGATGTTGTCTGTCTGAGGTGGAGCGGAAGGGCGTTCCATGCTTTGGCCGCGAGGAAGGAGAAGGAGCAGCCTCCCGATCTGGTCTTTCTGATGCAGTGGCCCACGGCGTAGGAGAGCTGGGCTGATCGTAGGGTCCTTTGGGGTGCGTGGAATTTGAGCCGGCTGTTCAGGTATGCTGGTCCGGTGCCCTGGAGGGCCTTGTGTGCATGGGTGAGCATCTTAAAGGTGATTCTCCCCTCGACGGGGAGCCAGTGGAGTGTGCGCAGGTGCTGGGAGATGTGGCAGTGTTTTGGCAGGTTGAGGACCAGTCTTGCGGCGGCGTTCTGGATGTTCTGTAGCTTGCGGATGAGGTTTTTGTTTATTCCGGCGTAGAGTGCGTTGCCGTAGTCGAGTCTGCTGGTGACCAGGGCGTGAGTGACTGTCTTTCGGTGTTCGAGGGGATCCATTTGAAGGTCTTACGAAGGAGGCGGAGGGTGTGGAAGCAGGAAGATGAGACAGAGTTGATCTGGCGGTCCATTTTGAGCTCGGAGTCCAGGATGATTCCCAGGTTGCGTGCGTGGTCTGTGGGGGTTGGCGGGTTTCCGCGGGCGTTGGGCTCCCAGGTGTCGCTCCAGGCATCGGGGTTTGGGCCCATGATGAGTACTTCTGTTTTGTTGGTGTTTAGTTGTAGGCAGCTGTTTTTCATCCATTTGGCGACGGCTTTCATGCCTTCTCGAAAGTTGCGTCTGGCGGTGTTGGGCTCAGTGGATAGGGAGAGGATGAGCTGGGTGTCGTCTGCGTATGACACGATGTTGAGTCCGTAGGTTCTGACGATGGGGGCAAGTGGAGCCATGTAGACGTTGAAGAGCGTCGGGCTGAGGGAGGAGCCCTGGGAGACTCCGCAGGTGGTAGGTGTGGGGTCTGAGAGGAAAGGGGGGAGTCTGACCCGTTGCGTCCTGCCGGAGAGGAAGGAGCAGATCCAGTCGAGGGCCTTGTCCTGGATTCCTGCGCCGTAGAGTCTGCGTATTAGGGTGTGGTGGGAGACTGTTTCGAACGCCGCTGATAGGTCTAGGAGGATGAGGGCTACTGTTTCTCCTTTGTCCAGTAGGGTGCGGATGTCGTCTGTTGCGGCGAGGAGGGCGGTTTCCGTACTGTGGTTTTTTCTGAAGCCGGATTGGGAGGAGTCGAGGATGTTGTGTTCTACAATGAATGTGGCGAGTTGGCTGTTGATGGCTTTCTCGATGACTTTCGCTGGGAAAGGGAGCAGGGAGATGGGTCTGTAGTTTTTGAGGTCGGTGGGGTCCGCTGAGGGTTTCTTTAGGAGGGGGTTGACCTCGGCGTGTTTCCAGTCATCGGGGAACGAGGCGGTCGCCAGGGAGCCGTTGATGGTGTGGCGGAGCATGGGTGCGATGGTGTCGGCGGCTCTGTTGAAGATGTGGTGGGGGCAGGGGTCCATGGGGGCCCCTGAGTGGATTGAATTCATTGTCTTCAGTGTGTCTTTGGTGGTGAGGGCTGTCCAGTCATCAATCGCTGGTTTCCGGGTGTCGGGGGTGGTTGGTGAGGGTTCAGTGTGTTGGTTGTCTTTGTCGAAGTTGTAGTAGATGCTCTTGATTTTGTAGTGGAAAAAGGTGCTGAGTTTGTCGCAGAGGTCTTGTGAGGGAGGGATGTCGGTAGACTCGCTGGTGGGTTGGGCGAACTCCTTGATGATGCTGAAGAGTTCCTTGCTGTTGTGTGCGTGGGTGGAGATTCTGTCTTCAATCGCTTTTTTCCTCGTTTCTCTGATGAGTTGATGGTGGGCGTTGGTGGCGGCTCTGAAGTTGTTGTGGGCTTCTGTGGATTTGGTGTTTCTCCAGGCCTTTTCGAGGCGGCAGCATGTGCGCCTGGACTCTCGAAGTTCGGTGGCAAACCATCTGGCTTTCTTGGCACGGGTATTGTTGTTTTTCTTGAGGGGGGCTATGGTGTTGGTGCTGTCCGAGATCCATCTATGCAGGGTTCGGGCTGCGGTGTTGGGGTCGTCATTTTCCGCGATGGTTGGGGTGGAGTTGTGTAGTGAGGAGGTGAGCTGGTCGTCGGTAATTTTGGTCCAGTTTCTTTGTGGAAGCAGGTGCTGGTGTCTGTGGATGGTGGGTGTTCTGAAGGTGAAGTGGACGCAACGATGGTCGGTCCATGAGAGTTTGGTGGTGTGGCTGAAGGTGATGGAGTTTCCTGTAGTGAAGAGGGGGTCGAGGGTGTGTCCTGCTGAGTGCGGGGGCTCGGTCACGATCTGGCAGAGTCCAATGTTGTGGAGGTTGTCCAGGAGGCATGTGGTGTTGGGGTCCAGTTGATTGTCGAGGTGGAAGTTGAGGTCTCCCAGCAGAGTGTAGTTGGTGGATGCGATGGCCTGCGGGGAGATAATGTCCGTGATGGAGTTGGCGAAGGGTCCGCGGGGTCCAGGGGGTTGCTAGATGAGGGTTCCTCGGAGGGCGGCGGTGGGGCTGGCCAGTATCTTGAAGTGAAGGTGTTCCATCAGTTCTGTGGACTCGTCAGGGAGTGTGCTCAGGCGGAGGCTGGATTTGTGGACGATGGTGATTCCTCCTCCTGGGTGGGTGGGGCGGTCCTTCCTGGATATCTTGTATCCTTGGGGGATGGCGATGGCGATGTCCGGTCCTGAGGTGGTGTTGGTCCAGGTTTCGGTGAAGAATGCTACGTCCGGGGTGGTGCTGTCGAGTAGGTCCCAGATTTCTGTGGCGTGTTTGTGGAGGGATCGGACGTTGAGGAGGATGCATTGCAGGGTCTTCGATTCGGTTGTGTTCTTGTGGGCGGGTTGTGCTGGATCCGTGTTCTTGGCGGTGCTGCAGGTGTGCCGGCAGCGGTGACAGCTGAAGGGTCCATGGGTGTCGGCTGGTGATGCAAGGTTGCAGTTGTTGTTGCAGCCTGGGTTGAGTGCGTGGAGTGCTGCTGGGTCGTAGCGTTGGCGGGGCGGAGGTCCAGGGTTCCTGGTGCTGGTCGCAGACGGGTTGCGGACGGGCGCAGACGTGCTTGCCTTTGACGCGCCTTCGGTGGGGGAGCAATTTCACTGACAATGTCTTGCGCGCCTGTCCCCGCAGTGGCCGCCATTAAGTAGGGGCGGGGAGGGCTGGACAGCTGGGAGGTGGGACCGGGGAGGGGAGCTGGATTGGGCCGGTCGCACTGGGGGGGAGGGGACACGGGGGCAGCAGCGGCGGGGAAAGGTAAAGGGAGGAAAGAAGGGATAAAGAAAAAAGGGAAAATAGGCAGAAATAAGGCACAAAAGAGCAGAGATGCAGAAAAGAGCAGAAAGGTGAAAGATAGAAAGGGTAGAAAAACGTGTGAAAGCGAGTGAAGGAGCAGAGGGAGAGAAAGGGAAAATGGGCAGAAATAAGGCACGAAAGAGCAGAGGTGCAGAAAGGTGAAAGATAGAAAGGGTAGAAAAACGAGTGAAAACGAGTGAAGGAGCAGAGGGAGAGAAAGGGAAAATGGGCATAAATAAGGCACAAAAGAGCAGAGATGCAGAAAGGTGCAGAAAGGTGAAAGGTGCTGTCCGAGATCCATCTATGCACGGTTCGGGCTGCGGTGTTGGGGTCGTCATTTTCCGCGATGGTTGGGGTGGAGTTGTTGAGTGAGGAGGTGAGCTGGTCGTCGGTGATTTTGGTCCAGTTTCTTTGTGGGAGCAGGTGCTGGTGTCTGTGGATGGTGGGTGTTCTGAAGGTGAAGTGGACGCAACGATGGTCGGTCCATGGGAGTTCGGTGGTGTGGCTGAAAGGTGATGGAGTTTCCTGTAGTGAAGAGGGGGTCGAGGGTGTGTCCTGCTGAGTGCGGGGGCTCGGTCACGATCAGGCAGAGTCCAATGTTGTGGAGGTTGTCCAGGAGGCATGTGGTGTTGGGGTCCAGTTGATTGTCGAGGTGGAAGTTGAGGTCTCCCAGCAGGGTGTAGTTGGTGGATGCGATGGCCTGCGGGGAGATAATGTCCGTGATGGAGTTGGCGAAGGGTCCGCGGGGTCCAGGGGGTCGGTAGATGAGGGTTCCCCGGAGTGCGGCGGTGGGGCTGGCCAGTATCTTGAAGTGAAGGTGTTCCATCAGTTCTGTGGACTCGTCAGGGAGTGTGCTCAGGCGGAGGCTGGATTTGTGGACGATGGCGATTCCTCCTCCTGGGTGGGTGGGGCGGTCCTTCCTGGGTATCTTGTATCCTTGGGGGATGGCGATGGCGATGTCCGGTCCCGTGGTGGTGTTGGTCCAGGTTTCGGTGAAGAATGCTACGTCCGGGGTGGTGCTGTCGAGGAGGTCTCAGATTTCTGTGGCGTGTTTGTGGAGGGATCGGACGTTGAGGAGGATGCATTGCAGGGTCTTCGGTTCGGTTGTGTTCTTGTGGGCGGGTTGTGCTGTATCCGTGTTCTTGGCGGTGCTGCAGGTGTGCCGGCAGCGGTGACAGCTGAAGGGTCCATGGGTGTCGGCTGGTGATGCTAGCTTGCAGTTGTTGTTGCAGCCTGGGTTGAGTGCGTGGAGTGCTGCTGGGTCGTAGCGTTGGCGGGGCGGAGGTCCAGGGTTCCTGGTGCTAGTCGCGGAAGGGTTGCGGACGGGCGCAGACGTGCTTGCCTTTGACGCGCCTTCGGTGGGGGAGCAATTTTACTGACAATGTCTTGCTCGCCTGTCCCCGCAGTGGCCGCCATTAAGTAGGGGTCGGGGAGGGCTGGACAGCTGGGAGGTGGGAGCGGAGAGGGGAGCTGGATTGGGCCGGTCGCGCTGGGGGGAGGGGCCACGGGGGCAGCAGCGGCGGGGAAAGGTAAAGGGAGGAAAGAAGGGATAAAGAAAAAAGGGAAAATAAGCAGAAATAAGGCACAAAAGAGCAGAGATGCAGAAAAGAGCAGAAAGGTGAAAGATAGAACGGGTAGAAAAACGAGTGAAAACGAGTGAAGGAGCAGAGGGAGAGAAAGGGAAAATGGGCAGAAATAAGGCACAAAAGAGCAGAGGTGCAGAAAGGTGAAATATAGAAAGGGTAGAAAAACGAGTGAAAACGAGTGAAGGAGCAGAGGGGGAGAAAGGGAAAATGGGCAGAAATAAGGCACAAAAGAGCAGAGATGCAGAAAGGTGCAGAAAGGTGAAAGATAGAAAGGGTAGAAAAATGAGTGAAGGAGCAGAGTGAGAGAAAGGAGACAGAGGTCCACTGGACCACCAGGGATGAGGCGCAGGGAAACCTGCGGGTGGAGGAGGGCCTCAATCACCAACACTCAAAAGTGCAGGGGCAGGGGCACCTCACTTAATGGTGGAGCTGCGAGGGTGGGAGAGCAATTTCACTGACAATGAGTCAGTGGTCTTGCTCTCATTAGATGAGGAAATGGGAGATTGATTGATTCTTTGCATGACTGACTAGGTGTGTGAGTAACTTCATGGATGAGTGGCAGTGTGTGAGTGTCTGTATAGGTGTATGAGTGCATATGATAGTGTTGTATTGATGAGTGTCTGTATGTATGAGTGATTGTATGGGTTAATGAGTGGATGTGTGTGTAGAGCTAGGAACCATTGAGTGAGTGCGTATGTAGTTACTGGTATTGGTGTGTCAATGGTTTCAGCAATGGTAGATTGTATTTAAAACTGGGTGTATCAAAGGTTAGATTAGAGTGTGAGGAGGTGCATCGTATTATCACATGGATGATGTCATCAGTGATGTCATTTGAGATGTCATCAGTGATGTCATCAGTGATGTCATTTGAGATGTCATCAGTGATGTCATCAGTGATGTCACTGACCATGTCATGAATGATGTAATATGACATCATCAGCAGTGGATTGCGGGCGTGCGAGTTATAGTGAGTCCAACTAACTATAACGTGGGAATTTCAATGGTTTTGTATGAGTAAAATGTTCAGCTAACTATAACTGGTGTGAAACCTATGGTTTTTTCAGTGAATTTCAAAGTTTTTTTAAATGCTAATTCCTAACTATAACGAGTGTTAAACCTATGGTTTTTTCAGTGAATTTCAAAGGATTTTTAAAAGCTAATTCCTTACTATAACGAGTTTGTAACCTACGATTTTTTAAGTGAATTATTACGTTTTTTTAATAGCTGTTTTTTATAACCATTATTTATTATATTTTTTATAAAATTATTTAAATAATGTATATTTTTCTAAAATTAATTTTCCAATGTATTTTTCCTGTGTTTTTTTTCATCATTTTACCTTGGAGCGCTCAGGGTACGCGAACCCGTAAACGCACCCGTACACGTAGCGTAAGTGCTATTCCCGTGTGCGAAAAAATATATAAGTATGTATTTAAAGTAAATAATAATGCAAAACATTCAGTGGCATACTTATAAAAGTAGTATTTTTTATTTTAAATAACCGTATTTTAACTTTAAACGCATTTCCGAAAATCCAGCAAAACGTCATTTAGACGCGCCGCATAAGCGCCCCCGGAAGCACTCCGGAGCGCGTAGCGTAAGCGCGTCAAGTCATGTGACCTTAAAATAACACTTTTCATTGGTTCAATCGTTATAAAAAATATGTAAAAAAAAGAAGAAAAAACTAACTCCAATTCTCCAAAAAGAGCTATATTCTTTACATTTTTTGCAATTCTTTTTTTCAGAGAATGTGTACTGAAATAAATGAATGAATGAAATGAGTGAATGAAGGGGAGAAAGTGACAGAGGGAATAAGTGACAGAAGAGGAGTGAGAGAAGGTGAGTTGTAAACAAGAGTGAGTCGAAGTGGAGTGAACGAACGAGAGTGACAGGGAGTGATAGAAAGAAATGAGTCAAGGTGAAAAAAGGGGATTGATATTGCGGGAAAGAGGGTGAGGGAGGATAAAGTAATGGGAGTGAGAGTAAGGCAAGGGGAGTGAGGGAGAAGGAAGGTGGAGTGAGTTGATGACAGTGAGGGTTTGAAGATGAGTGAGGGTGATTGAAGGGAAGTGAGAGTGAGGGGACAGAGAGAGTGAGGGTAAGACAGACGGAGTGAGAGGAGAGCAGTGAAGAAGTGAGAGGACAGAGGGAGTGTGAGAAGGAATGAGGGAAGTGGAGTAAGGTGAGTAAGGTAAGGGGAATGAGTGAATGAGTGAAGGAAGGGAAGAAAGTAGAAGGGAAGTACAGAAGGGGGACTTAAAGAAAGTGAGTGTGGGAGGGGAGTGAGGGGAAGGGGAGTAAACATGGGGAATGAGGATAAGTGAGGGAAGCGGAGTAAGAGAACGGGGCTGAAGGAGGGTGAGAGAAGAGCAATGAGGTTGAGGAAAGAGTGGTAGATAAAGGCAAGTGAGCGTGAGACAAGGGGAATGAGGGAGTGAGGAGACAGAGGGAAAAGAGTGAGAGAAGGGGACTGAGTAAGGGAGCAAAGAAAGATAAGTGAGGGAGTGTGGCTGAGTTATAGGGAGTGAGCGTGAGAGAAGAGGAGTGAGGGAAGGGGAGTGAGGAAGTAAGAGGATAGAGGGAGTGAGAGAAGGAGTTAGTGAAGTGGAGTATGGAGAGTAAGGGTAGGGAAAAGAGTGAAGGAGCGAAGGAAGGGAAAAGAGAGGAAGGAAAGTAACGCAGGAGGTCTGAAAGAAGGTGAGTGTGGGAGGGGAGTGAGGGAAAGGGGAGTAAACATGGGGATTGAGAATAAGTGAGGGAAGCGCAGTAAGGGAATGGGGGTGTGGGTGGGTGAGAGAAGAGTAGTGAGTTTCAGGAAAAGACTGATGAGAAAGTAAATTTTGTATGTCA
Organism: Lissotriton helveticus; assembly: GCF_964261635.1. NCBI lineage: Eukaryota > Metazoa > Chordata > Amphibia > Caudata > Salamandridae > Lissotriton > Lissotriton helveticus. The sequence goes on along the minus strand of NC_136071.1, from coordinate 875,341,157 downwards.
AACTTACCTTATATGTAATGTAAACTTAATTACATATTTTTACTAAATTTAATATCTGTGGAACAGAAAAAAAAGTAAGTTATAATATTTACAATAAATATTTCACAATACAAGAGACAAGGCAGGAGATTAAAAGTCATAAAAGGTTAGTAAGAGATAACGTAGGAGTGAAGGACACAGAAAGGAAAACAAAGGAATGGTGAATTTTAGAGAGAGTGAAAAAGAAATAGAGGGAGAGCAAATTACTAAGAGGATAATGAGATGGATACATTCAGTGACAGAGAGGAAGAGAAGGAGAGAGAAATGAAGTGAAGGTGAGTAAGATACTAAAGGAATGTGAGTTAGGAAAACTAAAGGAAGAAAGGGGACTAAGGAAAGGGGAGTGAGTGACAGGGAAGGAGGAGTGAGTGAGGGTGGATTCATGACAATGAGGGATGGAAGGTGAGTGAAAGTGAGTATAGGGGTGTAAGACAGTGAGGGAACACTGGGAGTGAGGGTAACAAAGAGGGAGTGAGGGAAGAGGAGTGAGAATATGAGAGAATAGAGGGAGTGAGAGAAGGAGTGAGTAAAGTGGAGTAAGTTGAGTAAGGGAAGGAGAATAACTGAAGGAGTAAATAAAGGAAAGAAGGGCAAGGGGAGTGAAGCAGAGGGACTGTGAAAAAGGTGACTGCGGGAGCAGAGTGAGGAGAAGGGCAGTTTAGGATGGGGAATGAAGAAAAGTGAGGGAAGTGGAGTAAGGGAACGGGGGTGAGGGAGGGTGAGAGAAGGGCAGTGAGGGTGAGTTAAGAGGGGTGATAGAGGGTGGGAAAAGGTGAGTGAGCGTGAGACAAGGGGAGTATAATATATCTTTCATAATACAAAAAACAAAATAACTTGTACAACATGTTATATGGCTTATTTTTGCTGTTCTCAGAATATATTGAATTTCACTTAAAACAGTGAGTTCAATAGTACTCATCATATGACAGCGGGCAAAAAAAACACAATCAAAAAGATTGTGTTTAAAAAACCCATACAACGTTTCAATAAATAATCTAAAAATTTAGAAAAAACAAATCTTAACTCACTTTTGATCCACGTACTTTTCCACAAGGCCAAATAGTATATGGAAAGTCCTTTTCTTTGGAAATTACTCAATATTATTCTTAAACTTCCATTAATCCGAGTTTCTGAAAGAAAATCTCCAACATCTTTAACATCATGAAACAATAGTAATCTTTTCACCTCTGGCTTACTCATGATTAACATTTCCTATAATAGTCATATCACTCAATATGTGATACACTTACACTACCTCTATGACAACTACAAGTTTTTTAATATCTTAATCAATCTCACTCTCAAAGTAATTTTGAACAGTAGACTACGTTTTATTAACTGCTCCAATCTTCATAGGCCAATTACGTTTACTAAAATTTCGGTTGTAAGAATACTAGGTAAGAATTTGGTAACTGATAAGGCAAACGTTGTGTGAAAGTCAATTGAGTATCATTACAATTAGTACAGCCTTTTTGACATTTTAAATAATCTGTGTAATGTCCTGATGTTGTCGAAGGACCATCATGGAAAATAATTGCTGCAGTTGCAAAGGTTCTTCCTGAAATTGATAATTGAGAAGCCACAACGTTTTTAATTAAAGTTGTCAATTTAGTTCCATCAGGTCTACATCGTTGGAACATTAAAATTACATACTGTCCATATCTTTGTATAAATAATGTTGATAGCATTGCAGATTTACATTGAGTACAGACCATGTTTTGATTTGCTTCTCTAACTACATTATTAAAAGACACTGATTTGCAGTCTGGTAAAGTCAAATATATAAATCTTTCAGTGTCTATTGTAGTAGTACTTGAAAAGGAACAAGTGTCACAGTCATGTTGCCATTCATAAGAAAGGCCAAAAAGATTTTCTACATCTACACCTTCATCTTGCAATACAACAAGCATATACATTAGAAATTCCTGACAATCTTGCTGAATATTCTGTGAAAATTGATTTAGACCAGAAACACTTTGTATTTTTGTTCTATCACTGCTACATTTCTCAAACACAGAATTCAACAAACAACAAAATCTTCGATCACGATTTTCAACTATCTGTTCTTGTACAGTTTGGAGATAAAAAAAACAACATTAACCACTACATTAGCATAGCAGTTGACACCAGAACTGTTTTCAAACTGAAATCCAACAACATCTTTAACGGAATCATTTTTCTTTCTGCTTACAATTACTGGTTCATCTACTTATTTTCTTTTTGCAACAACTTCACTACAATTTTTCACATTTCTTCTTTTTCGGCCTACTACACGCTTTTCAAATAGAGGATATTGAGGTAAATTTGGAGCATACTCTCTTCTTAACCTATTATATTCTTTTACACAATTTAGATCTGCACTAATCTTTGTCTCATCAAAATCAATCAAGTACAATCCAGATAAAGTTCTCACTCGAGATAAAGCAACATATGTCATACCCTCCTTGAACACAGAACTTCCAATATTTACCAAAGCAATATCTACACTTAAACCTTGAGATTTATGAATAGTCACCGCATATGCCAAAGAAACAGGAAACTGTTTTCGGCGGACATATAAATCTTTCACAAGCAAAAATCGAGCAGAACAACGACTGATTTGTTGTACTTTTTCAATACCATCAAATTTAATTTTTAGAAATTCAATTCCATCTCTATTTCGGTAATTCACAAAATCAACAACATGACCCATTGCTCCATTTACTAAACCTCTTTCCACATGTAAATTACGTCGTAAAATTATACGACAATTTAAAGATGCATACAGAGTCTTTTCCAAACCAGCAGTTTTAGATATTGTCTTTTCTAAAGAATCCAATTTGATTTCAACTTTTCTGACAAAATAATAGTTGCTTCTTCATGCTCTATTTTATCAATAGCTTCCAGTTTCACAATCTCTTCATTTTCTAACTTTAACATTTTGTTGTTGAAGATTGAACATTCTTGCAGAATTGGCATCAAGCATATGACGGATTTGTTTTCAGGAATTTTCTTAAAAATAGTCTCTGGGAGAATGTTTTCGTTTGGAAACAAATTTAAAATTAATCGTGCATGTAAAGCTTCTTTGCCATGCTCACTTACTTTTCCAATTCTTACATCTTGTAGAATATTTTTGATGTGTTTGCCTCCAAATAACACATCATACTCTGTTTTAAGAATTTCTTGCATTCTTAAATGCACAAAAGCAAGCATTACATTTGATACCATGCTTACTTCATCAATGATAAGAAGTTTCATTTTCTTTACGACTCTTGAAACTTCACAACAAGCTTCTCCAGATAGCTTGTGGTATTGTAATTTATTATCATGCTCTACCTGCAGCATCAATAAACGATGTAAAGTTATCCCTTTAATGTTATGTGCTGCCAACCCAGTTGGAGCGGTAACAACACAAGACAGTGATGACTCCGTTCTTTTCTGCAGATAAGTTGCAATTGCTTTAATCAGAAAACGTTTTCCAGTTCCTGCTTCTCCACTCACGTACAGTCGGACAGGCATAAATGATGTACATGAGCACTCTTTTTTCTCATGACATAAACCATGCTCAATCTGTTCTGTGACTTTGTCATATATTTGTCTCTGCTCAACGTTTAGTTATTTTTCCAAATCTTCTAAGTAAACTACATCCTCCTGAGCTTCTTCCATGGCTCTTTCCACTTCATCCATGGCAGTGGCAGCTTCATTTTGGATAATTGGTCCTCCTAGTGGATCCTGACTCAATGAAGCAGAACTCTGACTGTCTTGAGAACTGTCTCTAGCAATCTCTGCTGCAATTGTAGCTTCTTGCTGTATTTCCTCGTTCAACATTTGCAGATAATTTGAAAAAACAGGACATTCTATGGTATTCTTGGTAGCATTGAACAAATCTTCATAACTGAGAAAATCTCCAAGTAGTTCCTCTTATGTACGCCATGGCCTAAAGAGTTGCAAAAGAGCTAAATAGTAAAATTCCCTTTTGTCAGGAGATTCACAACTCAATTTTCGATGATTAATCAAATGGCCTTTTCTTTTTTTCACCAGACATCCTTCACATCCAATTACAGCATATACTCCTTTATTGATATCTTCTGTGATGTTCCTCTTAAAAGTATAGGTTTGCAGAACTTCATAGAGACAAACGTTCTCAAGATGACTACTTCTATTTGGATAGTATGTATCCAACATGTTTGTCTTCAAAATATCTGTACTGTGTGGTTCTTTCTCTGCCAAATACTCTATTTCTTGTACAGATTTCAAAACTCGGTTTCGTGTTGCAGCAAGACCTAGACTCACCCAAATGATTGTTCTAGATTTAGCATATAGACTTGCTGATGATAACCGATCAGAACATTCATATGCTCCAATTTCTCGATGCGACAACATCTTCAGACTGTAACTCTATAATTTCTTACTTAGACTCTTTTCATGTGAAATTTCCTCCCACATTTCCTTCAGTTCCGTCTTTTCTGATTTTGTGATGTAAGACGTCACATATCGAGCCACAGCAATAGAGTTGTCAGCAACATATTGAATATCCATGTTAGCATTCCACATGGACAAAATGACTGGGTTGTAGTCATTTATATATTTGGACTCTTCATTTCTTCTTAGGTTGTATGTATTTTTCGGTGATTTTCTTGTCACAGTATGTCGCAGAGAAGACATAAAATTGTTCACTCTTCCTTTCGATGTTACTGGACGTGGAAATGCAAAACGACATTTTGTGTAGAACTTGTCCTTGGATTTGTATTTTCGACGACAGTATTTTCCACAACGATGGGTTTGAAAGCGTAAAACTTGATGTCTTAAATTGTTTTCTTCTGTACTTTTCGGAACAGCACATGTAGAATACTGTTCAATGAAACTCATCACTGTGTCATCCTAATCTGTTCCAAATTTGGGTGCATCTTTGATCCATAGCTGCATATGTATGTTAGGAGCACCTCTTGCTTGATACTCCTTTCTCCAAAAGAAATCCAAAACCTCGCCAAGCGGAGTATTTTTTTTGTTTTTGATGAAAGACATCATAGCTTCAAACCTATGATTGAAATACCTGCATACATTAACTGGATCCAAAGAGCACAGTTCTCCAGGTGTCTTGTATTCAATATTTTCAATGTTTGCATTTGCCTCTCGTAGAAATTGAAGTAAGTCTTCCCAAGCATACTCAGCACAGCTAAGAGTGAGGAACCATGTAGGAGTTCCTAAGTTTTCTTAGCATACATTTCAATTCCCCATGACGACGGTACCAATACTCGTTAGTACCACGCTGACATGCCATGAGATTAATTAGCTGTCTTGCAGTTTGATTTTATCCATAAAGTCCCTTGCCAAAACATTTTGCAGATGTACTCCACTTTTCAGTATATGGTTCACTGCATAAGAAAGTCCAGACAAATCACTCTCAAACAGTAGGTGAAACAAATATGGAATGCATTGACGAAACCTTGGATCTTCTGCATATAATCTTGAAGTCCGGTATTCAGATGCAGGAATTTGAACAGGTCGGTCGTCATATCGTCCACCTTGACCTGTTGGAAATAACTGTGGAAAACAAAGAGCTTCCAAACTTTCTTCCCATACACTAATGGGACTTCCTTTTGCTTCTTTCATTTGAAACAAGTCAATAGCATTCCCCATTACTTCTTTGGAATGCAAAGGATGAACACTATAATGTTAATAAATTTCTTCACTTCTAGAGACATCAACTTTTTCAATTTGCCCAGCTGAGAAATCACTGTCCTCTTCTACAGTTATTTCTTCTTCTCCAACATATACATTTTTGTAGTAGTGATTGTTTTTTACCAAATACAACGTTGCCTTTTTGACTTTCCTAATATCAACTAATTCTTACCAGATTTTTTTACTCTTTGTTGGAACACTATTAACAATAATAACCAGAGGTTCTTCTTCTACTTTTTCTACACCAATTGTATCAATATTTTTCTTAAAATCTAGAGGCAAATAAACAACTCTTCCCTTTAATCCTCTCTGTATATCTGAAGGAGGCAATTTCCCTGTCTTAGGCTCCATGCAAACAATAGCCTGAAAAGGATTCACACATTGAATCAGAATAGACTCATAAGTATTTAAATCCATCAATTCAGAAGGAATGTCTACCAACTCCAGATTATTATGAACAGCTCTAGCAGGCATTCTGTTTTCATTTAATTTATTATAGCAATATTTACAAATACGTTGATCAGAACCCAAATCAAAACAATTTTCTACCAACAAATAAGTTGCAAAATCCTTCCACTCATTATTATTTTCCATTTCGCTTTTTACATATAAATCAACTAATCTAGTCTGATTCTTATAATGAGTTCGTCGACAACACACACAAGTAAAATTAGGCCTTTCACTTGAATTCACCTTAAATTTTGTAATTTCATGTTCAAATTGTTCTGTACTTGAAATCTGTACATTCTCTACCACATTACCTTCTATTGCTGTATCAGTTTCTGCACTGTCCTCTTTTTCACCAAAGTAACAAAACTCAATTTCTTCACAAATGTTCTTCACATCTAGTTCAGTTCCATGAAAAAGAGCACTATTTAACTGTTTTAACTTAAGTGCTGGACTTTTTGCATAATACAACCTTCTCACTAATTTCCTCACTTTATTATGATGTACTGCTAACATCCTAAAATGGTGAAAAACACTCTGACATTCTTTTCTTGAAAGACCAGCCAGTGAATGCCCATGCAAACCTGTTTTTTCTCTCACTCTACAAGGATCTAACTCTTGCAACATTTTCATCTTTTGTTTGAGACTTTTCTTACTATATGTCCGTAAGAAACTGAGAAACAAATCAATTGAATCTTGTCGCACACTACAAATACTACTACAATTCCAAGTATACACTGGAACCTTAGGACATCTCCCTAAAACTTCATCAGCTAACACTTCTTCTGTATTTCTAGGCACAATTTTTTCTTTTTCAACCGGACAACCGTCCTTCACCTCATATGCTCGACCACTGGTGTCAACTGCATGCACCAAATCATTATCCTGAAAGTAACTTTCTTCATTAAAAAATGTCTCACAACTTGAACTATGCTTCCATTCTCCAGAAAAAACATCTAAAAAATTAGTCTGATTAATTACTCTTTTCCACTTACATTTTGATTTGAAAACACTGATTACCTTATCTAGTGTACGAATTCTATTGATTACTGAACCAAATAATTTATTTTTCACTTTAAATGCCTGATCCACAATCTTCACTATGCTTTTTTTTCTTGTAAAAAGCACTCTTCTTTTGATACATCTTTACATTTTTTAATAAATTTGAAACTATTCTGTTATAAAACATTCATCTACGAATCTCAATAAATTGATTTCTCCTTCTATTGCTATAGAGAATATCATCTCCTTCTACAGGTCTAACATTTTTTGAGGGGCACAGTTTTTTCTTTCTATTTAAAGATGGTTTTTTTTCTTTGAAAGAACATCTTTTTTTGACATTTCATTAATTTCCTTAAAAAGTCCTAAGTTTGCTTACCAGGAGCATTCTTTTTTTTCACTGAAGATTGTGTTTTGGATGAATCTTGTATTTCAGTTTACTTGGACCATAAATCATGTTTAAATAATTACTGTCGTCTTTCCTTCGTCTGCATATTCTTTTATCTTTCTATAGATGATTACAATCTGTGGTAAAAAAATAACATATTATAGACCACTACAAACATACTTCATAGCAATTACAATAAGTAAACAATATAAATACTAGTTTACAACATAAGTAAGTTTATACCACAGCAACTCTGTCACAGAAACAGTGCAGTACAGTTTCATTATTAATCTCACTCTCTGTCTGCACCATCTCACTCTGTGCCTGTGTCTTATGTCACTCTGTGCCTGTGTCTCATCTCACTCTGTGCCTGTGTCTCATCTCACTCTGTGCCTGTGTCTCATCTCAGTCTGTGCCTGCCCCATCTCTCTCTTTGTGTGTGTCATTTCTCTCTTTGCGTGTCTCATCTCACTCTATGCCTGTGCCTCATCTCACTCTGTGCCTGTGTCTCATCTCACTCTATGCCTGTGCCTCATCTCACTCTGTGCCTGTGTGTCATCTCTCTCTGTGCCTGCCCCATCTCTCTCTCTTTGTGTGTGTCATTTGTCTGTTTGTGTGTGTCTCACCTCACTCTGGTAAATGTTTTATGGTAAAAAGTATGGCTTTAACATTTTTGACAAGGATCACACTGAGTGTCTGTATGAAATAAGGAATTATATTTTCACATTTGTCAATAATGTCACCTGTGTCTGCTCACAGTTTGCATCTCTAAGCTTAAAGGGTCCTCTGTGCCTGTGTCTCACCTCACTCTGTGCCTGTATGTCATCTCACTCTGTGCCTGCCCCATCTCTCTCTCTTTGTGTGTGTCATTTGTCTGTTTGCGTGTGTCTCATCTCACTCTGATAAATGTTTTATGGTAAAAAGTATGGCTTTAACATTTTTGACAAGGATCACACTGAGTGTCTGTATGTGTTCCCATATTTTTAAACACATCAACTAAGCAAATTATTCATCCAGATTCATTTAAAATCAAGCTTGACTCACAGTGTGATCTTAGGCACATGACCAGGATGTTACATGTAATCTACCATGTCTGTCTCTGCATGCAATATGTGTGTCTCTGCTCATACTATTTCACTGTCTCTACTGGCAGAAAACAGACCACATATATATAAGCAAGACATAACATTCCTTTTTCATTTCAACAGCACACCCTGGATCTTTATTGCACAGCTTAGAACATATTTGTGAAGTAAGAGGCCTAACAGACATGCTGCCTAAGATTCCCTACTAGTACATATCCTAAAGCCTAACTGACTTCAAGAATACATGTATTCCCATATTTTTAAACACATCAACTAAGCAAATTATTCACCCAGACTCATTTAAAATCAAGCTTGACTCACAGTGAGATCTTAGGCACATGACCAGGATGTTACATGTAATCTACCATGTCTGTCTCTGCATGCAATCTGTGTGTCTCTGCTCATACTATTTCACTGTTCTACTGGCAAAAAACAGACCATATATATATATAAGCAAGACATAACATTCCTTTTTAATTTCAACAGCACACCCTGGATCTTTATTGCACAGCTTAGAGCCTATTTGTGAAGTAAGAGGCCTAACAGACATGCTGCCTAAGATTCTCTACTAGTAGATATCCTAAAGCCTAACTGACTTCAAGAATACATGTATTCCCATATTTGTAAACACATCAACTAAGCAAATTATTCATCCAGCTATATTTAAAATCAAGCTTGACTCACAGCGTGATCTTAGGCACATGACCAGTTTGTTACATGTAATCTACCATGTCTGTCTTTGCATGCAATATGTGTGTCTCTGCTCATACTATTTCACTGTCCTTACTGGCAAAAAAACAGACCACATATATTTAAGCAAGACATAATATTCCTTTTTCATTTCAGCAGCACACCCTGCATCTTTATTGCACAGCTTAGAGCCTATTTGTGAAGTAAGAGGCCTAACAGACATGCTGCCTAAGATCCAATACTAGTACATATCCTAAAGCCTAACTGACTTCAAGAATACATGTATTCTCATATTGTTAAACACATCAACTAAGCACATTATTCACCCAGATTCATTTAAAATCAAGCTTAACTCACAGTGTGATCTTAGGCACATGACCAGGATGTTACATGTAATCTACCATGTCTGTCTCTGCATGCAATCTGTGTGTCTCTGCTCATACTATGTCACTGTCTTTACTGGCAAAAAACAGTCCACATATATATAAGCAAGACATAACATTTCTTTTTCATTTCAACAGCACACCCTGCATCTTTATTGCACAGCTTAGAGCCTATTTGTGAAGTAAGAGGCCTAACAGACATGCTGCCTAAGATTTTCTACTAGTACATATCCTAAAGCCTAACTGACTTCAAGAATACATGTATTCCCATATTTTTAAACACATCAACTAAGCAAATTATACACCCAGATCCATTTAAAATCAAGCTTGACTCACAGTGTGATCTTAGGCACATGACCAGGATGTTACATGTAATCTACCATGTCTGTCTCTGCATGCAATCTGTGTGTCTCTGCTCATACTATGTCACTGTCTTTACTGGCAAAAAAATGACCAGGATGTTACATGTAATCTACTATGTCTGTCTCTGCATACAATATGTGTGTTTGTGCTCATACAATCTCACCATCAATCACCATCTTACATTTTATCAAAAAACATGTAGCATAGTAAATCGTTTTACACACAGAGCACAGCCCATTTAAATGATCACTACATTACAAGGCAGAAACCTGACTCATTTGCAAAATACATTTCCAATATGCATCATTTATTTTTTGCCAGCATTACATAGAAACATGAGACACAATGCAAGAATAAACAAGCCCACTATGCTTCTTAATCTTCCCCATAGTGCATACAGCAGTCTATCTATATTAAATGAATCATAACTCACCTTTAAAAATGCTTTAGAAGATTTAGAACAGTGTCAGTCACACACACCAGATTTTCTTAAGCAGAATCTCTGAAATGCTCCTCCAACACAGCAACCACAAACGGCCCTGATTCCCTGTAATTCTTCACACATATCCCTGGACTTAACCAATAAAAATTCTTCCCACACTATTTCAAAACCAAACTGACATTTTGATTGGTTCTACATTTCAACACTTTCAAACTCACATAATATTCACCCATCCCCCCAGTGATCATTCACCCTGTTACCATGGTAACTCCCACCTAACTCAGCACACAGTTGAAACGTTCATCATACTATGTTGCAAATGAATCTAGCAAGGGTGTTTGACCTCTCAATGTACTAGCTAATCATTTGCAATGTTTCTTTCAATGACTTTTTCTCATCCATTAGAATTCATTCTTTGAAAAAACAAAAGCATACACCCTAATTATCAGTGGAGAATTTTAAAAATCACCAATCATTTCTTCTCTTTCAAGGGCACTGAATCTCAACACTTTTTTTTTACATAACTCCTACTTTCAAACTGCCATTTCATTTCCACAACTCATCTGAATACAACCACATCTACCTTGAAGATGCCAAAAGTCTGGATTGTGGGTCATAGCTTTAATCACTGGAGTGAAAAATATGCAAGTAACAGAGGTATTTCCAACCTTGATTTACCAAATGTGGACATTATGTGGATTGGCCAGAGAGGATTGAGATGTCACCAATTGATACCATTGGTAAAATCCTTTCTGCATCTACCACACCCTGACCTCATAATTGTGCACTGTGGTGGAAATGACCTGGGCACTTTGACTGGGGTAGGTCTGGAAATGCTTTTAAAGGACATCTTTGGGCAACTGATGACACTTTTTCCAAACACTGCCTTTGTATATGCTAATATATGCCAAAGGCAAACATGGAACTGGTCCAACCAATTTTGTCCACAAATTGAGAAAGCAAGGAAACATGTGAATAAATCTGTTTCTGCTTTCCTCAGAGACTATAGTATAGGTTCCATATACCACGAAAACATGCGTTACAACATGCAAGGCATATATAGGAGAGACGGTGTACATTTTACAGATGAGGGGAATAGAGTCTTCCTCTTGAATTTGAGACTCTGCATCGGTACCTACTTGTAGGTACAAAAAACACCCACATAACAAAACAGCTCTTTTCAGAGCTACCCTACCTCTAAGCACTCTAAATTCTTATTTTGCTCTATTTTTTTCACTGTTTTTCCCTGTGGTGCGCTCAGGGTACGCGTACCGGGAAGCGTACATGGGAAGACACCCAGCGCTTAACCCGCGAAAAAAAAATAAAAAAATAGTTATTTTGCCCTTTAGGGTCCTTCTAGGCCCCCCTCAGAAAACCTAGGGGGTCAGGGGGTGTCTACCCTGCCCCCTTATAATCATTTCCCCTCTTTTTTAACACCTCTTGTGTCTTGATTCTACCGAGACACAAGATGGCGGACTCTCCGAACTGTTTGGAATATTGACAGACATCTGAGAACCAATAAACTTTCCGCTCGCGCACTCCCGTGGCGCGCCGGGTGCACTTCCCTGTACGCGTACCGGTAAGCGCTCGAAGCGCGCTTATTGATATATATGTGTTTTTGAAGTTGCTTTTTATAAAAACCACTGGAGCAATTTTAAACAAATATGGAAAAGGCCCTACTACCTACCAGTCCCTACCATTTTGACAAGTTTGGTGTAATTCCGTTCAGCCATTCAGGCTGTAGCCGTGTCTAAATGTCCTATGGAAAATTGCATGGGGAAAACACATTTGAAAGTGTGGAAACTTAGAACCAATTAAAATGTTACTTTGGTTTTGTATTTGTGTGTGATGAAATTTGATTGGTTATGTATATATCTAAAATGAGAGGAAAACACAGCCATTTTGTGATACTACTGTCTGAGGTACATTTGTGAGGAATTTTTTTGTGCTAAATTTCTGGTGTTTGTTTTACACAGTACTAACTCTTCTCCTACTTTTTAAAAGGTGAGTTATTTATTTTTTATTTTCGTAATTTTTATAGCGCAACAAATACCCTGGGGTGTCTCGGCGCTGATTTGTAAGGGGAACTATGTTGTACACTTTAAGATAATTTGAAAAATGTTTTCTGTTAGTTATTTACAGTCCTTCTGTTATAGTTATGGATTAAGATAGGCTTCATCACATGCAGTGCTTTATATTTCTAGTTCTTGCCTGATACTATACACTGCCCAATTAATTTTAAAGAACTAAATACTTCATAAAGTTAGTTTTATATTATGTATTACTAAAAACGATAAATGAAAGTGATTATTTTTTCCTTCAATTTACAGCAAGAAATTTCAAAATAAAATGGATCACAATGATGAGACCGTGGAAATTTCTTTTGAATTATCCACTACATTTATTGAAATTGAAAGCACCAATAATGAAATATTTTCACAAGGAGGAGATGACTTGAATATTTTTTTTGATCAATCTCTTGACGGCGAATTTATCGAATTTTTGGAGGCCATAGAGTTACAAGAATCATCATTGCAGACTTTTCATGAGGAGATTCCTGATGATATGATTGAAGACGAAATTCCTGAGGAGGACATGTTACTAGTTCTTTTAAATTATGAAAATTCAGAAGAATAAATTTATATTTAGAAATTAAAAATTGTTTGAGACATTATTCATTTTTATTTTTAATTTATGAGGTTGTAGCGAAGTGATTGTAGTACTAAATGTGACTTATAGTATAGAGTGCAACATTTTTATGTTACATAGTAAGTTTACCCATATTTACTTCCCTTCTCCCACTATATTATCCCCAATGTGTATTTGACATCTCTTCTTCATCTCCGGCCTCCTTTCTCTCACTGTCTGTCTCTGATGCACCCTATTGCCGCCATTTTGTGTAGTTACAGAAGAGAGTGAAATATAATAGTTCAGAACACGAAAAGGGGGCAGGGTAGAGTACCCCTCACCCCCTAGGCCTTCTCAGGCGGTCCCAAAAGGATCTGTTCCTGCTTTCCTGAGAGACTATGGTATGAGTTCCATATACCACAATAACTTACATTACAACATGCAAGATATCTACAGAGGAGACGGTGTACATTTCTCAGATGAGGGGAACAGAGTCTTTCTCTTGAATTTTAGACTCTGCACCGGTACCTACTTATAAGTACTTAAATCACCCACATAACACAACAGCTCTTTTTAGTGCTACCCTACCTCTAAGCACTGCAAATTCTTATTTTACACTATTTTCTTTCACTGTTTTTCCCTGTGATACGCTCCCGGTACGCGTACCTGGAAGCGTACATGGGAACGCACCCAGCGCTTACCCCGTGAAAATTAAAAAAAAAAAAGTTTCTTTGCCCTTCAGGGTCCTTCTAGGCCCCACTCACAAAACCAAGGGGGTCGAGGGGGTCTACCCTTCCCCCTTTTAATCATTTCCCCCTTTTTATTTTCACCTCTTGTGTCTCGATTCTACAGAGACACAAGATGGCGGACTCTCCGGACTGTTTAGAATGTTAACAGACACCCGAGAGCCAATCAGCTTTCCGCTCGCGCACTCCCGTAGCGCGCCGGGTGCGCTCCCCGGTACGCGTACCTGTAAGCGCATGAAGCGCGCATATAGATATATATATTTTTTTAAAGTTAATTTTCGTAAAAACCACTGGGGCAATTTTCACCAAATATAGAGAAGGCACTTCTGCGTACCAGTCCCTACAATTGTGGAAAGTTTGGTGTAATTCCGTTCAGCGGTTCGGCCTGTAGCCTTGTCTATTCGTCCTATGGAAATTAACATGGGGAAAACACGTTTTGGGACCCGCCTTTTTTCTCAGCCCCCACTTCATGAATCCCCCCGAAACTTTCAGGGAAGGAATGTTGGAAAATTACACGCAAATTCCTCAACCGGCGCCAAAGTTATTCCCAATAGAATGTTGCGGATTTCCTATGGTAGATAGGTCCTAACTATAACTACCTACTGGCGGCCGCCAGTAGGTAATATATATATATATATATATATATATATATATATATATATATATATATATATATATATATATATATATATATATATATATATATATATATATATATATATATATATATATATATATATATATATATATATATATTTATATATATATATATATATATATGTATATATATATATATATATATATATATTCCACTCCTTCCTGCTTCTCCAAGCATGGCACGCAGGGCACAAGGACCACCACACAGCTTGTCCAGTACACAAGGTCAATTTATTATCCCTTTCTGTTTCTCTCTGGCATGACGCGTTTCGGGTAGGCACTACCCTTGATCACATAACGGTTTGGTGGTACAGAGGACCTTTAAATACTCATTTATTTCTCTTTACTATGCACACCACGTGATTAATAGAGAGTGAAGACATACTCGTAAAGAACAGGGTGAGCGGCTACTTCGTTAGTTCTAAAACACATTCTGTTGTATTTCTTTCTAAATTTATCATCAGAGCTTTCACATACTGTCACAGCATAAATGCGTTTGCGGTAAACATGGACTGATATTGTGCAAATTCACGCGAATAAATTAACATGGCATATATCATTGCATTGTAAATAATTAAAATAAATTTCAAACTATTTACTATATACATGTTAAAAAACTATATAGAAAAATATGTATATCCATATTAAAATCTATACCACTGTTTGTTAAATAAATGTACATATATCACAATTAATTGTAATTTCTTACAGCATGAATGCTAAGAATACATGTGAAAAAATATGCCATTCTGTAAACTTGACTACTCTCCTTCCATATTTTACCATATTGTTATCTACTGGGTGCTATCCCTTGTGCAAACTTCCTGCCTAAATGCAGTCGCTTATGTGCAAATAAGCCATCTGTGCAAAAGTATCAGTTTTCATACATCAATGTGCAAAAATTTACTAGATTCATTCATGTTGACTATTGACAACTGATCCCAGTTGTCATGAAGAGCTCACGCCAATTCCTATATCAAAAAGTGCTAAGTGCTATACATTAAAAAATGAGTGAATGCTAAAAATATTGTATCAAAAAATATATATATACAGTGAAGCTTTCTGCAGAATTGTCAACTATCAATTATACATTTAATACACATATTTCCAAAACAGGGGGGCTTCACAAATGGATTCTTTCAGCACAACTTATAGAGCTTGTGTCCATATGGTTCAAGTCAATTTCATACGGTTAATTTCACCAGTCTTATCCAAGTCAATCATAATTCTGCAGTCCTGCAGAGCGATTCGACCGGTTGGCAAGAAGACATATCTAGACTTTCTTCCTTGTACTGTTTTGTCAAAGTTCTAAAAAAAGTAAATGCAAATATAAAAGGAAGGTAGTGAGCACATGGCTATAAGTCAATAAATAAATAAATAAATGATTGACAAGCTATTTTAGAGAAATGTATGTAAATCCTCCGTATTATTAAGGCCCTGGGGAAACTTGGCGTTGAGGTTTAGGATGTATTTAGTCTTTAGTTGTCTTAAGAGTGTTTCCCTGTCACCTCCATTCCTGGGCCCAGGGACATGATCGATCACAAAGTATCTCAAACAGTTGATGTCCTTATTGTGCACGGACTTGAAGTGCCGTGCTACCGGGTATGCCGGATCGCAATTGATGATGGCTCTTATATGTTGCAAAATTCTCACGTGCACTTGTTTCTTGGTACTGCCCACGTACCTAAGCCCACAAGTGCACGTGAGAACATACACAGCACAGTCCATGCGGCAATCAAAATTGCCTCTAATAGTTTGTTCTTGTTCCCTGAACGGAGTACTATATTTCGAGGTGTTAACCCCAAAATTGCAGGCCCGGCAGGTTGCACATTTAAAAAACCCTTCCTTCGATGGTAACCATGTTTTAACTGAGGCCCCTTCCACCATGGATTTTGATAAATGAGCTTCCATGGTTTTACATCTTCGAAATGTCACTGTTGGTTTTTCAGGTAGCCTATATTTCAGGATATTATCTGTTAGCACTATTGGCCAGTTTTTAGTTAGGATAGCCTTGATCTTGCGCTCCTGCATGCTATAGGTGGTCACTAGCCTAGGTGTCTCCATGTTATTTCCTTCCTCCATTGTACTTTCTTTACTCATAGGAAGCTGGGATTCTCTAGGTCTTTCATTTGCTTTCTGTACTGCTTTGTTTAACACATTTTCAGTGTAACCCCTTCTTCTGAAACGATTTAAGGTTTCATTTTTACTTTTATCATACTCCTCCTGAGTACTGCATATACGTTTTAACCGTAGCAATTCCCCGAAGGGAATGCTAGCGATCAGGTGTTGTGGGTGGGCACTAGTGGCATGCAACAATGCATTGCCTGCAGTGGGCTTCCTAAATGCGCTAGTGACCAATTTTCCATCAACTATCTGTATTCGTACATCAAGGAAGTCCACAGTAGTGGAACTACTGTGTGATGTGAAGTGTAGATTGCACTCGTTTACATTGATTCGGTCAATGAATTCATGAGCACTAATACTGTCACCCTTCCAAATCATAAAAACGTCATCAATAAAACGTAACCAAACAATGACTTTATGTTCAAAAATGTCCCTGTATTTAACCATGAGGACCTGCCTCTCCCAGAGCCCAACGTGCAAGCACGCATAGCTTGGGGAAAAGCAAGCCCCCATTGCCACACTCTGCTTCTGTCTATACATGTCCTTACCATAAGAGAAAAAGTTATTATTGAGGCACCATGCAGTGAGTGACAATAACATTCTATTGTGCATTAAGTATTCCGCAGGTCTAGTGTTCAAAAAATATGCCACCCCTTGTAGGCCACAGTCATGTTGGATACTTGTATATAACGACTCGATATCCAGAGTCACTAAGGTTAAGTCGTTACTCCAGGTGAAATCATTAATATGTCTGAGAAAGTCCCCAGTGTCTTTCATATAAGATGGCATGGCCCTTACCAGATCCTGAAGATAGAAGTCGATGTACTGGCCCACATGCTCTGTCATACTGTTGATGGCCAATATGATTGGACGCCCTGGAATGGGCGATATCCCCTTATGTATCTTTGGTAACAGGTATATAAAGGGTATCTCAGGATTTGCATTATCCATGAAATTATATTCCTCTGAGGTAATCAGTCCTTCATTTTTCCACTTATGGAGTTCCTTCTTCAAATTATCTTTGGATTTGTTGTAGGCCTTCATAGTTGTCTTCTCATAACATTCCGTGTTGGTGAGCTGGCGTATCACTTCCTTTTCATAATCTACTTTGGGCCAGAGGACGATGTTGCCGCCCTTATCTGATTTTTTGACGATGACCCCTGGATTTTTTCTGATTTTGTCCATGAGTTGGTTAAACTCTTTTTTCTTTTGGTCCATTTGCCGTTTTTGAAATTCACTTGAATGTTAAGTTGTTTTATATCCTCAATTACTCGATCATGGAACACATCAATTGCGTCTTTCTGCATCAGCGGAATAAAGGTCGATTTTGGCTTGAAAGGGCTTTCACCCGTGCCTTTTTGCAGTAAATCCAGCTCTTTTAATTTATTCTGTGTGGAGATTTGTGATGTATTGGGCTCATCATTAATTAACTCATGCATAGCCCATAGGGCAGGGACTTCCGCAGCAGTCAACGTAGAACCTGTTCCACTAGTTTCTCTGTTTTTTCTGTCTTCCCACCCACTTTTGAGCGCGAAGAATTTTTTCAATTTAAGCTTTCTAATGAAGCAAAATAGATCCACACGGGTTGAGGCATAGTTAAAGTTGGTGTTGGGGCAGGAATTAAGCCCTAATGCCAGGAGCTGTTCCTCTGCTTTGGTGAGTGTCAGAGTCGTCAAATTTATAATGGTGTTTTCTTCCACCATTAATTCCTGCGCCAATGATTTCGCTTCTTTTTTGGCTTCCCGCCTACGTTTCCTGCGCCTTGTCCGCCTGATGGTGTCACACTTTTTCCGGCCTGATTTACTTTGATCCGAGGCCTCAGCGTTTTCATACGCTCCTCCACTAAAAAATCAACCTCCTCTTCCATGCTTAAGATCATTGTGTTGTTCGCGCTGGTATTGCTGTCCTCGTCCGCGATTGATCCCCTTGTCAGAGAGTCAGTATCTGTTCCATCGTTTGTTTCATTTACTGGGCTGACCCGCAAAATATTAGGTTTGTTTAAATTTTGACTTTTTTGTTTGCGTATATTGTCATATTTTTTTGCGAATGTATATATATATATATGTCCCAAGTGATAATCCTCCAAATCACGAGCAAACTTTTGCACCTTTCTCATTTGAATTTTCTCCTTGTGTTTCTTGAGGCGTTCTTTGATCTCTTTCTTTTTTGTTGAAATCCAGTCCTGTTTATCGGATTTACTAAGTTCATTTTCTATTGCCTCAATTTCCGGTATCAATGCTAGGCGGTCTATTTCTGCATATTTTACGAGGATTTTAACCAGGTTCATGAATGCATGCAAGTTGCTTTCGCCCCACTCACGGAGCATGGCCGGATTCGGTTTCTCAAAGCTTGGGGCTAATAATATCCGCAGCCCACGAGGAACTCTACCTGCCTCCACATATTTTGTCAGCGATTTGTGTTCCCACCATTTAGTGGTTTCTGATTTCATCTTCTTTTCCAGGTTTTTTAATAGCAAGTTGACATCTTTATTGACATCCTCGCTGATCGTGGTAACGTTAACACTCACTTTGCTTTTGTTAGTTATGTTGTCATATAACGCATCTGCATTTGCTTCACGGTCTCGTACCGCGTCCGTTAACATTGTTGCCATTTTAGTTGTGAAACAGTCTAGCAGTTATTTCCAGCACCACGGTGCTCTTACTTCAAGGGGAAACTGACTGTGTCCTTAAGCTGCAGTTAGCCCTGTCCCGTGAATTCGCCTTTTTCCACTCACCGAGTCAGCAAAAACAATCCCACGCGACTCCTCCGATTCCAGCGTCGGCGTTTTCCGCTATCGGTGCTCGTGCTCTCTGACGGCTCACGGGGGGTTCAACCAGCCTTGATTCCTTCACAGAAAAAAAGCAAAACGATGGTTTGAAGGCGGCCACCAACTTTCAGGGCGGGGTCCAAGAAGCGGAAGAAACCGGGCTTCCGCAATTGCTATTCCACTCCTTCCTGCTTCTTCAAGCACGGCACGCAGGACACAAGGACCACCACACAGCTTGTCCAGTACACAAGGTCAATTTATTATCCCTTTCTGTTTCTCTCTGGCATGACGCGTTTCGGGTAGGCACTACCCTTGATCACATAACGGTTTGGTGGTACAGAGGACCTTTAAATACTCATTTTTTTCTCTTTACTGTGCACACCACGTGATTAATAGAGAGTGAAGACATACTCGTAAAGAACAGGGTGAGCGGCTACTTCGTTAGTTCTAAAACACATTCTGTTGTATTTCTTTCTAAATTTATCATCAGAGCTTTCACATACTGTCACAGCATATATATATACGTTAGTTTCTTAATCCACAACCTGTTTTGGCTTTGAATAAAGAGGCGGCACACCAGGAACCGGCACAATAGTTTATTGTGCACTCAAAATCCAAGTCCTTGGATTTTGAGTGCACAATAAACTATTGTGCCGTTTCCTGGTGTAGCGCCTCTTTATTCAAAGCCAAAATGGGTTGTGGATTAAGAAACTAACTAATACTTGGTGGTTGCTGTTACCACGGGCGGCGTCAATGCCGGAGGAAGGGAACTGCTGAAACAGCGATCCAGTGGAGAATATATATATATAATATATATATATATATATATATATATATATATATATATATATATATATATATATATATATATATATATATATATATATATATATATATATATATATATATAATATATATTAAAAAAGTGAAGAACGAGGAATCATGTGGTCATACGTCATATATAGATATATTACACATATATATTTATTTTTTCACAAAAGGATTAATTTTTCTGGGTGCCCTGACCCTGCAGGTCGAGCTCTTGGACCAGGAATGGAGATCCTGGTAATGTAGTTTTGCCACAGAAAAAAGCAGAGCCCAACGCCGACTTCCAGAAAGTCTGACTTTATTCGTCCGGTTACATTGCAGAACAGGGAACACTCTTTAAATCCTTACACGTTTCGGCGTGGTGCCGCCTTGTTTACAGGATAGTGTATTTTATTCTCCTTGTGGTCACGTGCCTCCAGCATTTAACTACAGGCCCCAGAATGCACCAAATGTCTCTTCATCACAACATGCCCTGGTGACTAATTCTATTTTGCTGAATAGGGTATTTTGCACCAGATGTCATGAACCTTTTGCCATATTTCAAGGTGCTTCCTTTAAAACTCATAACAGCTGCAAAGTGCATAAATGTTCAGCAATGTTCAAGTATTTTGCCTGTCATGCAGTGTTTCCAAAGAGAGGATCCCCTCTCTCTTCTCCTTTTCTCCCAAATGCCGCCAAATTGCCATGGAAATCTTTCTGTTGGCTGGTGCACTTGAAGAGCGGATCATGCTCCCTCCATTCAATGTTTAAAAAAGGGCTCCATTTTGCCGGGGGGGCCCCGACCCTGCAGGGTGGGCTCTTAAGCATGGCATGGAGATCCTTGTAATGTAGTTTTGCCACAGAAATAAGCAGAGCCCAAGGCTGACTTCCAGAAAGGCTGTCTATATTCATATGGTTACATTGCAGAACAGAGAGCACGCTGTAAATCCTTACGCGTTTCGGCGTGGTGCCGCCTTGGTCACAGGTGAGTGTGCTTTCTTCTTTCTATTTTTATTGTTGGAGGAGGGCCCACCTCCTAGGCTGATGTTGGCCAGGAGGACCCCAATCCCTGGTGCCAGCACTTCGTATTGGGTGCCCTGGTCCCACCCAGTAGTAAATGGCGAAAAACCCATAGACCAGGTTGAGATCTGGGTAAGTAAGCAAGAACTAGCAACAATGTCTCAACCGGTTTCAATGAGAAAGGCAAATATACATGTATGTACAAGACATTACAAGAAGGAAAACTGGAGACTCAAGACAAGTTTTTCAAAAGTGCTCATGGCATCATGTATTTGAAATAACAATTTATACAAAACAGTTATATATCAACACTGTGGGCATAAATTGCAAAGACAACCCAAAAGGACTTGGTGCACGTTGTGGTTGTGACACATAAAAAAGTGACGGCACAAGTGAGAAGTGGGAGAACAGTGAAAGGCGCAAGGTGACAAGGTGATACAAAATATATACAAGAATATATGGTTCAGCAAGAGTTGTTATTTACAGTGATTGATCATAGTTTGGACATTTCTGTGAACCATAGCTGTGTGTGCACCTCAAATGCATTGATAAATTGGCCGACGACATTTCGATCCTATTTATTCAGGATCATCTTCAGGACCGGGTTGCCAGTTTGGGGCGCTGTAGAGTGAATGGAGCATGTTTCATGGGGCAGTCAAGCTTGCCCAGTGATGGGGAAATGTTCCAGCAGGGGTGAACGGAACCACAGGTAAGTCACAGTGAAGAGGAGCGTCTGCGTGATACAAGGAATCTAAAATCCTGTGGGTTCCCAGTGGCCAACCAGTTAGGCACTGTGTTGTACGAACAACAGGGTTGGAGCCCCGATCCATTGTGTGTGATGAGGCGGTCCGGATAGGGATTCCGTGATGGAGTCAATTGAAAAGTGAAGTGGAGTCAATCCAGAGACAGGATACGCACTTGGATCAGCACCAGGCACCACGTTCCTGTGCGAATGCGACTACTAGTTAAAAAAGCATGACAATTCACTTAAAAATCCAAAGGTTACAGTTACAGTAACAGTTAGTAAACAGATTTTGAAAAAACCTTAGAATTTCATTGAAAAAAACAAAGGTTACAGGGACTTTATAGTTAGGAAATACAATTTGAAAAAACTTAGAAATTCACTGAAAAATACAAAGATTACAGGGGCGTTATAGTTAGGCTCAGATTCCCCTTGTACAAAACCAGTGAAATTCAGCATTTATAGTTACCTGGGCTAACTATAACTTATGCCCCTACAATGCACTGCTTATGACCTCACATCTTACATCACTCATTACATTACTGATGACATCTCAAATTACATCACTAATAACATCACTGATCACATCATTCACAGAACCACTCACACCCTATATAACCTCTTGTATGCTGACTCACACACCCACACATCCAATCACATACCCATTCACAGACCCATACCGGTACTCAAATGCCCACACACTCCTCCATAGAGGCACTCACTTATCCATACAATCAATCATGCAACCAGTCATTCATCCATACAGCCACTCCCATAGACACACACTAACTCATACAGCTACTCACACACCCAAGTATTTACCTACATATTCACTGACACACCCACTCACTCATCCATACAGCCTTTCAATACAGCCACTCACTGGCCATACAAACGCTCACACACTCACACCCACACAACCACTTGCATACCTATTCACACAACCATACAAGCACTCACACATCCACTCACTCATCCATAAACACATTCACATAGACACTTACTCCTCAATGCAGTCACTCACATACTAACTCACTTAACCAAACATCCACTCAAACAGCCACTCACTCACTCACCCATTCAGTCACTTACACACCAACTCACTCACTCATATAGCCATTCAGACACCCATCCACTCACCCATACTGCCCTTGACACACCCACTCACTCACCACCACAGCCACTCACACTGCATCTCACTTACACACAGCTACATACACATCGACATCCATACACCCACCTGCACACCCATACACAGAAGGATACAGTAAACAGCCGCTGTGTTGTGGCACATAACATGGGTGCCATGTCTGTGGCTACCCATTTACTACATATCAGTCACCCCTAATGTAGGCCCTAGCTAGCCCTATTGGCAGGGTGTATTGTAGGTAAAAGGTAGGACATATGCCTTAACTGTGTGGCATGTCCTGGTAGTGACAAACAGCTTCTTTGGTTTCTCACTACTGTGTGGCTGCCTTCTCATAGGAATGCATTGGGGATTCCCTGATAAATGTTTCAGTGGTAATTCCTGATCTGAGAGGAGTAGAGTGGTCAAGTTTGGTATGTTTGAAATAGTGATAATAAATGCTGTGCAATGGTCTTCGGAGATTTATTATCACTATTTTAGAAATGCCACTTTTAGAAGTGGACATTTCTGTGTGCTATGTGTCTTTGTACCTGCCTGTTGTGTATTGCATTTCTGGCTCTGGAGTGACGGGGCTGTGGAGGTACAGTAGCTCCTAAGGGGCTGGGTAAGTCAGCACTTGGTTCAATAGGACCATCTTCGCTTGGAGTGGTGGGAGGAGTAGCACCAGAGACTGAATGGGACTGTGCCTGCCTTCGACAATGCTGGCTAAGCCTACCTGTGGTGTGTATGAGGCCAGAGCCTACTAACAATGAGGGTGTTGTGTGCACTGAAAGGATGTTCCTAAGTGCCCCCAGAACTGGTTTGGACTGGGCACAGAGCCCTGTGCCAGGGCAGAACAAAGACAGGCACAGTATAATTACTGAGGCTCTGACCCCATTTTGGTGTGCCGGGGAACTGTGTCCTTACCAGAGCAGAAGGATTGCGGGGCACCAGGAGGAACCACAGTGGGACCCAGTTGCTGTCTCCTTGGGGTCCCTACGTGCCAGCCTGCCTGTGCCCAGCCCTGCCCTATGGGTCTTTGAACTCAGCGAATATCTCAGCTCTCTATCATTATTGCCCTATTGCCCTAGGAGCCTGAGAAGGGGGCTCCTGGCTTCAAGTATGTGGTGAGCACTGTGGGTTCTTGGGAAGGAGAGGGAACAGCCACTGTGCGTGTCAGCGCACCCCCCCACCCCCTTTTTTATCAAGTGCCAGTGAGGCACAGAAAGTTTCTACTGGAAGGAGGAGCTGTGTCGGAGAATTGCTCCCCCTCCCCAAACCTCCAGTGAGTGTGCTGCTTGGTGTGAAAAGACGGTGCAGAGACACCATCAGGTAGGAGCCTACCACGCGTTCTTGTACCAGGAGAAAGTAAGGCATAACTATGGAACACAAAGGAAGCAGTCAACAAAACCGGAAGCCAGGCAACTCGAGTCTGACCGTGGGCAGGGCTCCCGTGAGGAAAGGGAGAGCCCCGCGTGTTGCAAAAGCCAAAGAGAAGCCTGTGAGGCAGCAGCATGCGCAGCCCGACCTGACACCAACTACGAGGGGGTCACAAAGGAGTCCAGAGATGCGTCTGGACTCCTGAGGCTGCTGGAAGGTGAGCCATGAGCTCCGACTGTCAGTGAGTTGGCTGGACCTCAGGAGAGGCAGAGAAGGTCTAAGGTGAGCCCCTGAGGTTATTAAGGCTGTTTTAAAGGCGAGTGTACGTGGGACCGCGCATCTCCATTCCGGGCCGCACAGTCTAACATGAAGCCGCGGGAGACCAGTCAAGGTCTCAGGAATACCCCGGAGGGAAATGGGCTGCACCGTTGTTCTAGCCAGAGGGGCCACTGGCAGGGCCCCATCGGGTGCTTTCATCTCATGAATGTGAATTCCATGCATTTCCCGGCATAGGTGGGCTGGTAGCAGAGAAGGGCTCAAGGTATGCTGGGTTTCAGCCTTCATGCTTGATGCGGGTGGTCCAGGCTGGTGAAACCCCTGGCAGCATTTGGAGGTTGATTTTGAGGCCTCAGGCAGAGGGTCAATTGAGCCTCTGTAATCCCTTTGGCGGGGGGAGGGGAATGTCTACATGACTAGGAGGGTTCCTGGAACTTGGTAGCTACTGCAATTGTATGTGCTGCTGGCCTTGCAATAGGAGCTATGGGACCACCCTTATTTATTGTTGTCCTAACCTCTGGGCTGTGTTATGCCCTGCTGTAATAAGGATGGGAGTACATTGCCAGCTGAGGGTCTTATGTAACTGCAGTTATGGGCATGATGTACTATTGATGGGGGCATTCTGATAAGTATTCCCTGCTGTAGTGCTCTGATAGTTCTGTGTCGGCATACTGTGCTATGCTGAGTACCCAAGTTTGCAGTAATGATGATATGGTACAGTGCTGATGATGAGGTTTAGGCGTAAGGTGGGCCTGATATGATGATGAGGTATGCAGAATAGGCTATTCTACGTAAAACTATGATATTCATGCCTCATGCTTGATGCTATGGGCCTATTGCCAGTAGTTACTGGTTGTTTTATTTTTTACTACTTGTGCATTTCTAATGGTGATGACAGTGGCCCGATTGACCCTGTAATGTATATAATCCCCTGTAAAGTAATACCAAGTGCCTGGTGGTACCGTGTATATAAGTGATATGTTCTAATGTGTTTTATGAATAATACAAAGGCTATTTTTTTATATATCCTTGTGTGGAGTTTCTTTTGGGGATGCCTAGTGTGTCGCTGATGTGTGTGTGCTGCGCAAACGCTTTACACATTGCCTGTGGGATAGGCCTGACTGCTCGTGCCAAGCTACTGAGGGGGTGAGCAGGGAAAATCTTTGGTGTGTAACTCCCTTGCCCTGACTGGAGTAGTGGTTTCTGCCTGGCTTAGGCGCTTGCCCTAGCCAACCAGAAATCCTATTTCTAACAGCAACTGTAACTGCTGAACTTCACTGATTTTGTATGAGGGAAAACATGCACAGTGGCATGCGAATGAAAGAAATACTCCTTTACCCCAGGTGTTGTTTTGAAAGTACTTTCCATGCTCTACATTTCATACAAACGAAAAATCACCTAAAAAGCATGACAATTATTCATTATAAGGCAATGTAAATATTGGTCTGAAACCATCATTTATCACAACGTGCGTCAATGCATTCCGACATCATGGTTCACATGGCCCTCTCCCTAATTGCTCTAGGTCACAGATACTGTAAGCCAATTGAGACAATAGATAATGGGTGAATATGTGTATCGGCATAACGGAAAATAATGAGAAATATCCAAAACTCAGATAACTATGTGCACAATCTAAGTCATTAACATGTAAATAGTTACACTGATGTATGCATGAAGAGAATACCATTTCTGTGAGACTGATGACATCACTGATTACATCATCCATTGATTTTCGAGTGTTTTCTAAACGTTTTTGTGTGTTAAAAGTATATACTAAGGTACCACAAAAGTTAAATTAGCAGACTTTGTGTACTACTAATCAGTGGTTTCTTTTTTAACATAGTTTACGTGAGTGGATGTGTGACTGTGTGTATCTGTGTGGGAGTGGGTGTGTGTATGTGTGGGCAACTGTATGGGTGTATAAGTGGGTGCCTGAGTAGCTGTGTTGGTGACTTAGTGGCTGTGTGAGTGGCTGTTTTGTGAGTGAGTGGGTGTGTCAGAGGTTGGATAGGTGGGTGATTGAGTCGCAGTGTGAGTGACTGAATGGGTGGGTGAGTGGGTATGTCAGTGACTATATGGGAGAATGAGTGGGTGTCTGAATGGCTGTATGAGTGAGCAGCTGGATGTGTAAGTGGCTGTATTGGTGAGTGGCTGTTTGAGTGAGTGTTTGGTTAAGTGAGTTGGTGTATGAGTGGCTGTATGCATGAGTGTTAGTCCATGGGATTGGCTGTATGGGTGAGTGTGTGGCTGTATGAGTGGTTGTATGGATGTGTGAATGTGTGAATGGGTATGTGGTCTGGTGTGTGAGTGGCTTTATGGGTGAGTGAGTGGCTCCGTTGAGATGCTGTATGGGTGAGCGAGTGTGTAAGTGACTGTATAGGTGAATAACTGGGTGTCAGTTGCTGTATGGGTGAATGTGTGGCGGTGTGAGTGGCTGTATGGGTGGTTAACTGGTTTTATGATCAGGCTCTATGAGTGAGTGAGCGGGAGTGTGAGTGATTATGGATAAGTGAGTGGTTAAGTAAGCACTTGTATCAGTCTGTGAATGGGTATGTGAGTGTTTGTGTGTGTGTGAGTGGGCGTATGAGAGGTTGTATGGATGTGTGAGCAGTAGCGGCTCATAGTAGGAGTGCTGTGGGGTGGTGGGGCAGGGGCAGGGTGGGGAGGTAGTAAACTCCGGCATACGGCCGACCGGAGAAAAGTACATAAATAAATAAATAAAACAAATTACATCGCGCGTGCTGCAACACAAATGGCGTTGCAGTGTGCGCAATGTAACTTTTTTTTATTGAGGGAGTCAAGGTAAGGGGCAAATCCATGGAAATGGTATAGATAGTTTGCTTATCCCTCAACACAAGCAAAATACAAAGGAATAGGGCACATAAAAAAACGTGTCACGCAGGCGGAAATCTATGAAGACAAATGTTACCCTTCTACACATCTCCCTAACCCAAAATTTAGATGTTAGCAGCAGACTCACAGGATGATTTAGAACACCACACTTCAATTACCACAGCCATCATGTCAATTCCAAAGCAGCTGACAAACCGATATTTTTCTACTTCCTTTATGAGTAAAGTAATTCGTAGCCATTGATTTCACACATCTTGCAGCAGACACTTTTTGTCATGCTTTCATGTCTTAACAGTCATATTCAGTTTGACAAAAAACATTTCCAATGATCTTTTTAGACATTTTGAAATCGCCTTCTGCTGTTATGGCTACAGACTTTACACAAACCGTGCATTCATTTTGTGACTTCTTTTGGGGATCATCACACCTTTTTGTAGCCTGGGCCATAAAAATGCAGTTTGAGGTTCAAATTAGTATTTGCTTTTAGTAGATCTCTAATGCGGGGCTTAATAACTTACACTACTTTACCGGTAGTCCTGTTCTTATAAGAGGCAATTCATAGATGTGGCCAGGCAAAACATGGTGGCAGTGTTCCAGTGATAGAGGGGAAAATAGCAGAGCATTGTGCGATAATACTATTTGTGAAACTGATAGTGTGCCTGTTTCTTCTGTGCTTTACACTTTAAATTGCTGCTTGCATAAGCGCTAAGTTGCATTTGAGTAGTCTGTAGCACTAGCAGTATAAGGCTTTCAATCCATTTCACATGTGGATCTTGTTCTCCTCCAGCACTTGGGCTCAAGCCTCTCTTGAATATTCTCAATTGTGTCAGTACACAATTATTCATAATATTGATTTGCATAGATGTAAGACCTTCATGTCTTCATAATGCTTATATAGGCACTCTTTGCTGGGTTGGGTTTCAATGGAAAATATTTTATCATATTTGTGAAATATCCTTTTTTTATTTTATTGACTGTTGGTGTGTTGCATTTCTGCTACTGTGAGAGGGATTCAAAGCCCTTTCCAGGCCAGGGTGGAGGGGTACAGTATTTGGACTATAGCTGATGCATACTTATTTGGTCCTGTGGCACAACAGTATTATTTTTAATTCCTCTTGTGGCTCGCACTGTTCGCAGTATTCATTCTGCCCCCACAGCAGCCGACTAGGTGCTGCTTTGGAACTCTATTTAGCGCCGCCATCTTGGGTGAGTAGTGGGCGAGCTGACTAGTTGCTCGGCCTTCCCACCTTCCTAGCATAAAATGCTCACCTCTCCTCAACGCGCAGCGGGCGTGCCTGCGGCGCGCCAAAGGCGAGCCCGTCTGCGCCCGTCCGCGCCAGTACGTCGCCGGGAGCCAGGACCCCTGTCAGTTTTCACTCAGAGGCCCCCATGGAATCACGACGCAGGCTTATCTACTCAAGGAAAACCCTCCTTGAGTTCAGAGAGACCCCATGTGGTTCAGGAAAAGATAGGGGCTGTACACCAGAAGGACCCTTTTCTTGTTATAGGTGTAAATATCAGGCGTGTGCATCATACATCACCATCAAATCTCATAGCCATAACTTGGTTGAGGTACATCCCTATCCTGATCCTGCCCTCCCTTCTAAACTTCATGTAAATTCACATAACCAGAAAAATTGGCACTGTCTTCTGGCTAATGTCAGATCCCTCCCCAAACATGCCACAGCAATTTGGGATCTTCTGAACGACAAAAACCCGGATATCAGTTTCCTTACCGAAACTTGGATCAAACCCTCAGCCACTCCGGCGATTGCTCTGGCTCTCCCACCTGACTTCCGAATCCAAAGATTGGATAGGTTAGAAAGAGCGGGAGGGGTGATCGCAATTGTCCATAAAGACACACTATCTGTCACGATCCTTGACCAACTAAGCAATGATTTATTTGGATGTCTCATTTTTAAATGTGATATACATCCCCAACAGAGTTGGAAAGGGGCTCTGGTCTATAGGCCGCCTGGTTCACTGCAAGATTTTAATGGCCGTCTACTGGAATTTATTTCCCCTCACATCATTGCCACACGCAACTTTTTACTTTTAGGGGATTTTAACATCCACAGCGATGAATTACACAACCTTGATGCTGTGACCGGCTTGGAGAAAATGGCTTCTGCTGGTCTCCATAAAATGAACAATGCCCCTACTCACATAGCTGGACACACACTAGACCTCAATATTCCTAATTCCCAATACGTTTTATATGCGGATACTCTTCCGCTGACCTGGTCCGACCATTCTCTATTGACTTTTCAATTGAGTAGCCCCTCTACTACACCCAGTCTTATGCCCGTTATGGACAGATGGTATCGACCGTGGCATAAAATTAATACTGATCTTTTTATAGCCCCCTTTATGACCTGGGACACAGACACTTGCCACCTCAATGTTGACCAACAACTATTGCACTTCAATAACATCATTTCACTCATCTTGGATGACAATGCACCACTTAAGCCAGCAACCTATGCCCATACACTCACATCCTCCGACTGGTACTCCCCGGCCCTTCGCGCCAAAAAGAAGGTGTGCAAGAAATTAGAATGCACTTGGCGTTTACATCATAAGGACATTGACAGAGACAGGTATAAAAGCACTTTAGCAGCATATCATAATAACATGAAGAAAGCGCGAAAAATCCACATTACCCAACAATTGGAGCAAGCTGGCTCCAATACCAGGACTTTATTTAACATAGTTAAATCCTATGCTAATCCTAAGGCATGTGAGACTGTGGAATCTCCCTCTCAGGCGCTGTGCGATAACGTTGTGACCTATCTAACCCTGAAAATAGACTCTATGTATCAAAAAATAATTTCGGCCAACTCTATTCTCTCTCCTACGACGACTAATACAGTTAATACACTGGACACCCCTCATCTTCTACTCTCCTTTCTCCATCTCTGCCCCTTGGAAGTCATATCCCTTTTAGACAAAACCAAATCAGGTTCCCCTATGGATATAATACCGGCTAAAATCGCCACCAAGTTCGCGATACAGATCGCCCCCCCTATTTGTTCCATTCTTAATACCTCCCTTAATAGTGGTTACCTCCCACCTACCTAGAAAGATGCACAAATCATACCCTTACGCAAGAATCTCAAAGCTCCTATCACAGACCTCAGTAATTACCGTCCAATATCTCTTCTTCCTTTATAGACCAAGCTAATTGAAAAGCACATTAATAAACATCTTTCGGAGTACCTGGAAACTTCACAACGGCTAGACTCCTCCCAATCGGGGTTCAGAGTCAAACATAGCACTGGATCCGCCCTTACTGAAGTCACGGACAACATTCGGATGGCCATGGATAAAGGTCAAGCAGCACTTCTTGTGCTCCTTGACCTATCAGCGGCATTTGACACTATCTCCGATCAGATCTTACTGGAGAGACTGCAGGAGATAGGTGTCAGAGGGCTTGCTCTGCAATGGCTCACCAGCTTCCTGACGGATAGGGCACAGATGGTTACTATGGCACTTTTAAATCGGCCACGACAAAAGTCAGCAAGGGGGTCCCGCAGGGTTCCTGCCTCAGTCCAACCCCTATTTCGTACGCAGACGATACTCAGCTCCTCCTGATATTTGATAAAAACAATCTAGACATCAAACTCAGATTTTCTGAAGGCATGAAATCTATTGCCACCTGGATGCAGGTTAACTTCCTGCAACTTAATGCGGGCAAATCAGAAATCATGCTGTTTGGAGGAGCTGAAATCTGATGGACACCCACATGGTGGCCGGACGAACTAGGCACTGCTCCTACCCCTAAAGAAGCGGTCAAAAATCTTGGTGTCAGAATAGATCGCAAATTGACTCTTGAGACGCATGCTAACACCACGGTGGGTACCTGCTTTTACATACTTGGCCTCCTGCGCAGGATTTTCCCCCTCCTTCCCACCTCCACCAAGAAAACGCTAATGCAGGCCTTAGTTCTCAGTAGACTAGACTACTGTAATGCCCTCATGTTTTCAGTCAACAGTGTTTCCATAAAGAGACTACAGGTAGTCCAGAACACTGCCGCCCGCCTCACTGTCGACGCCCCTGCCAGAACACCCTCAGAACCTCTCCTGAATCAACTCCACTGGCTCCCCATATTAAAAAGAATAAAATTCAAAATAGGTTGTATGATTCATAAAGCTATCAAAGGGCAAGGGCCTATGTATCTGACTTGTAAACTGACCCCTTACTCCCCCGCGCGATCACTTAGATCCAGTTCGGAGCTTTTGATCACCATCCCTAGGATAAAAAAGGCGCGTAGTGGAGGAAAAGTATTCTCTTACTTGGCTCTGGTGTTTTGGAATCACTTGCCGTTACATTTACGGGCTTGTTCCAGTTTGACCCAATTCAGAAAGATGTTAAAAACTTATCTCTTCTAACTCATGGTCCTGTTATGCTGTTAAAGTTCTAAGTGCCGAGATACCCTCATAGGTGATTCAGCGCTATATAAATCATTAAACAATAAACAATAAACAATTACAAACATTTATACTGGATACCAATTGTATATGAATTGAAAAAAAAAGTCTCTCTAATTCTCCATTGGTTTCATTATCCATATTCATTGTGTTTTTTCAAGTGTTGATTCAAAGCTCACAAAAACATTTCCTAATGGAAACAGTTTATGTTGATAATACCCATATGATACCTACATTACCTTCAAAACATGGTATGTGAAATGTGAATCTATCTGTTTGTTATTTAAATGATTCATAACGTAATATTACAGGTTCAGTGCTGAATTGTCCTAAGCATGCTCTCATTCTAGTTGTATAAATATCCTCTTTCTTCTCACCTTCCTTGCTGTACTATTATCACTAAAGAGCAACACAGAACCTGCGTGTCTCTAAATTACCAGGCCGCCACGGAAAGGCATGCAGTCTTCACTCTGAGGGCCCCCTGCGGGCCCCCAGAGTGAAGTACAGGTGGGGGGTGCACATGGGGGGTACCTGTGGTACCCCCCTTCATTGTCATTACAAAGCGGCAGGCACCGCGCGGTGCCTGCCGCTTTGTAAATGACAATGTGAAAGTGCATTTTCAGCATTGTGGCGGGCGGTGCAGAGAGCACTGCCCGCCACAATGCTGAAAATACAGGATGTGCCCGCCACTGTGGCGGGCACATCCTAATGGCACCCCCGGGACCCCCGCCCTTATTACGGTCGGTCCCGATTTACGATGGGATGACCGGCGGGCAAAGTCCTCCCGTCATCCTACTGAGGCCCTAATTATTATCCTAACATTAAGACCATACATGCCCATCATTTGTAATTCAATCGTGAATTTTAAATTAATGGAAGCAGAGATTTAGGGGCTCATTAGTATGGCGGGTGAATACCCCCAGGAAATGGGACCGCCCGCAATGCATGCTGCGGTCCCGCTCATCCCATTAGGATGCGCCCGCCACACTGGCGGGCGCATCCCGCATTCCTGACATTGTGGTGGGCGGTGATGAAAGCACCACCCGCCGCAATGCCAGGAATGCAACTTGTACATTTGACAGTACAACGTGATAGGCACTGCACGTTGTACTGTCAAATGCAGGGGGCTTCCATAGGTACCCCCCAAGTGCACCCCCACCCCCAGAATACCTGGGGGTCCACTATGGGCCCCCAATGCTTAGAACCGCATGTATGCTAATATGGATGGTGGTGTCTACCAGACACCGCCACCATAATAACAGCTGTTCCGCCCGGTCGACTCTTCGACCGGGCGGAAATCCAGTGGACAGTCTTTCCGTCCGCCAGGGTCCCCCCCGCCATGGTAATGTGGTGGGGGCAATTTACACGCGGGCGGGGGAATAAGTCAGGCGGATCGCCACCACCATGCGGGCGGTGGTGATCCGCCCAACATACTAATGGGCCCCTTAGTCTTCTAACCTGTAAATCACTCAATTGTATATGACTATAAGTGTTATATATTTCAACGTGTCTTTTTAAGGTGGGCTATCTTTGATTCTACACATTCCCAATATGCAGTGTGTAGCAATTACCAGTAATTTGGTAATACAACCGGTAATCTGGTAATACATTTTCTTCCTTGGTTCCTCATGGACAGACATCCATGTAAGGTCGTGTTGTACACCCAATGTATGGCCTAGGTTGAATTCGTGCCACGGTTTTGTGACCAGTACTGATGCAATTTTTCACTATCATCATATATGGGCAATGTCAGCCATTCTCTGTTGGCACCGGCAACATTTGCAATGTTTGTAACCTAATGGGATTTAGAAGTGGTGCAACATGACAGTTGTGTCTGAGATTTAAGAAGATGTATTTCAGTAATGGTTCATGTGGACCTTTACTATGGTTCTCTGGCATTTAATGTCACGAAAATGCATATTCAAATATGTCTGCCATGTTCCCATCATGTGTGTGAGTCTTGCATGGCGCAGGTTATTTTCATAGGGCATAAATATGGCCTTTTGATCTACGTGAGCATGCATTTATACGCGTGACATTTTTAAAACTAGGCAACCCACCTGATACTGTTTTTGAGACACTGTTGCAGTCGTGTATACTCCCATATTTGAGATTAGTCCAGGCCAAATGTTATTAGATGTTACATGACACATTCTTATACGCAGTTTTTTTCACTTCCCTCAAGCGCTCTCTACTCATTTTCTTTCATGCCTAGAGATGGGTATGTTTTCTATTTTCAGTACCACATTGTTCTACGGATACACTCCTTTGCTTATTTTTATGCAGCATTTGATTTCACCTATGTTAAGGCCAAATACAAAGTAGCAGGATAATCACTCGAGCATATTTTTTTCCAAAATTTAAAGGAAATGTTCAACTGATATGGAATTTGTAAAGGATTTCACAATTCCAAAAATCAGAGAAAGGAATCTTAAATGCAAACGTTTTCGTGACTTGTGTCGAAACTTACAAGTGCCCTGTCTGAAAATATGAGATCCCTTCCCGTTTTTGTACAATAGTAAAAAACTAATATATTGAGCGAAGACACTGTGCATTACAATCTGCAACATTTCCAACATTTTTGCAGAATTATTCATTACTGAACGCATTTCGTTAACATAGTGGGGAGTATCAGTCTGCTGTATAGCGTATTTTCTGGTCACATACTGTTTGGTTAGGCTGCACTAAATAAATACCTTAATAAACTGCTAATCTTTCAAAGGGCCACCGTCTTCCTAGTCAGTTTGCCTGGACTTCAGACTTCAGTGTTAGTGGTGTATGTTACCAATTAACTGATCTGCTCCGTTATCCAGCTACAGCAGTACTTTTTTCTGTACTTGCTGATCACAATCAATCAATCAATCAATCAATCAGAACATTTGTATAGCGCACTACTCACCCGGAGGGTCTCAAGGCGCTGGGGGGGGGGGTCCGCTACTGCTCGAACAGCCAGGTCTTGAGCTGCTTCCTGAAGGCGAGGTGGTCCTGGGTCAGGCGGAGGTGGGTCGGGAGGGAGTTCCAAGTCTTGGCGGCCACCTGGCCTTCTCCTACCTAGGCCCTTCCTCCTGTGGTGGCTCTTCGGATGCGGGGGACGGCGGCGAGTGCGTGGCTGGTCGATCGAAGCTGGAGCGTGGGAGCGTAGAAGTTGAGGCGGCTGTTGAGGTATCCTGGTCCTTGGTTGTGTAGGGCTTTGTGTGCGTGGGTGAGGAGCCGGAAGGTGATTCTCTTGTTGACCGGGAGCCAGTGCAGGTCTCTCAGGTGTCCGGAGATGTGGCTGCGGCGGGGGATGTCCAGGATGAGTCGTGCTGAGGTGTTCTGGATCCGCTGGAGTCTCTTCTGGAGTTTGGCGGTGGTGCCGGTGTAGAGGGAGTTGCCGTAGTCCAGCCGGCTGGTGACGAGGGCCTGAGTGACCGTCTTCCTGGTTTCGGTGGGGATCCATCGGAAGATCTTGCGTAGCATTCGCAGGATGTTGAAGCACGACGAGGAGACGGCGTTGACTTGTCTGGTCATGGAGAGGGAGGAGTCCAGGATGAAGCCCAGGTTGCGTGCGTGGTCAGTTGGTTTGGGTGCGCTGCCCAGGGCGGGGGGCCTCCAGGAGTCGTCCCAGGCGGAGGGTGAGGATCCCAGGATGAGGACTTCCGTCTTGTCCGAGTTCAGTTTCAGGCGGCTGTTCAACATCCATTTGGCTACGTCTGTCATCCCTTCGTGCAGGTTGGCTCTGGCGGTGGCGGGGTCGTTGGTGAGGGAGAGGATCAGCTGGGTGTCGTCTGCGTAGGAGGTTGTGCTGGCGTGCGATGGCTGCGAGGGGGCTCATGTAGACGTTGAAGAGAGTTGGGCTGAGCGAGGAGCCTTGAGGGACGCCGCAGATGACTTCGGTGGCTTCCGATCTGAACGGGGGGAGGCGGACTCTCTGTGTCCTTCCGGCGAGGAAGGAGGTGATCCACTCCAGTGCCTTCTCCTGGATTCCGACGTTGCTGAGGCGCTGTACTAGGGTGTGCTGGCAGACAGTGTCGAAGGCCGCGGAGAGGTCCAGGAGGATGAGGGCCGCTGTTTCTCCGTTGTCGAGCAGGGCTCGGATGTCATCTGTAGCTGCGATCAGGGCGGTCTCGGTGCTGTGGTTGGCCCGGAAGCCAGACTGCGAGAGGTCGAGGGAGCCGTTCGTCTCGAGGAAGGCGGCCAGTTGCTTGTTGACGGTCTTCTCGATGACTTTGGCTGGAAACGGGAGCAGCGAGATGGGGCGGTAGTTCTTGAGGTCGGTAGGGTCTGCTGATGGTTTCTTGAGTAGAACGCTGAGTTCGGCATGCTTCCAGCTCTCCGGGAAGGTGGCGCTGTCGAAGGAGGTGTTGATGATGTCCCGCAGGTGGGGTGCGATGACAGCGTCGGCCTTGTTGAAGACGTGGTGAGGGCAGGGGTCTGTTGGAGATTCGGAGTGGATGGAGTTCATCGTGCGGATGGTGTCTTCGGTTCTGATCGGGGTCCAGGCACGGAGGGTGGCGGTGGGGGGGCGGTGGTTCGGTCGTGGCGTGCGTTGGTTGAGTGCTGAAGCTGTTGTGTATGTCCGCGATCTTGTTGTGGAAGTAGGAGGCGAGGGAGTTGCAGAGGTCTTGCGAAGGGGTGATGTCGTTGTTTCTGGCGTTGGGGTTGGAGAGCTCTTTCACGATGTTGAAGAGTTCCTTGCAGTTGTGTGCGTTGTTGTCCAGTCGTTCCTTGAATGCGGTTTTCTTGGTGGCGCGGATCAGCTGGTGGTGTTTTCGGGTGGCGAGCTTGAGGGCAGTCATGTTGTCCGGTGTTGGGTCTCTGCGCCAGGTTTTCTCGAGTGCTCTGCAGTTCTTCTTGGAGCTCTTGAGTTCGTCGTTAAACCATGGGGCTTTCTTGCTGCCGGGTCTGCTCGGCTGGGTCTTCAGAGGGGCGAGGTCGTCTGCGCAGTCGCTGATCCATTTCGTGAGGTTGGTGGCCGCTTGGCTGGGGTTCGTTGTGCTGGTGGGAGGGTTCTTGCTCAGGGAAGTAGTGAGCTGGTCTGCAGTGATCTTGTTCCAGCTTCTGCGGGGAGCCTGTTGCTGGAGATGGTGGAGCATGGTCCTTCTGTAGCTGAAGTGGACGCAGCTGTGGTCCGTCCATTGGAGTCCCGTGGCGTGGCTGAAGGGGATGTCCTTGCTGGAAGAGAAGATCGGGTCGAGTGTGTGTCCGGCGTAGTGGGTGGGGGTGGTCACCAGTTGCTTGAGTCCGAGGTTGGCGAGGTTGTCCAGCAGGGTGGTGGTGTTGCGGTCGTTGTTATTCACAGGCCAGAATACCCGTATCCCCCAACCCCTCCCCCCCAGTTATTAATTTAGCAAAGCCCGTCTAAATCTTCCACTCTTTTCGAAGGTACTTTTTCTGGTTGCAATAGTCAGCTTCTCTATTCAACCAGGCTTTATATATTGGAGCGACTGAATTGATCCAATCTGAACTAAATACGCGATTTCAACATTGTCGAGGACAGTAGTGGCTGTCATGGTAGGGATTTGTTCTTCCAGTATATTCATGGGTATATGAATTGCTTTTACCACATCAAAAAAATGAGAACAATTTGCTGAAAACTTCAAAAAGATAGCATCTCAGAAGCATTGAAAAATGTAGACTCATCATGATCACACCCACGACAAGCTGAAGATTTCTCTCTGTGCATCTCTAAAACCCTTTTCCACCATCCTGTACAGCCAGCAAACAGCTTAGAAGCGCAGCATCTAAAAACATATTTTAGTGAGTACATTCAATCATTGACGTGTTTTGACTTTGTTTTCTTACTGCAGTTTTTATGTTTGTGGGTTTTGTATAACAAAAATGTGCGTGTTTCATAAAGTCTCCTCTTCACAAAGCTGCAAGGTTTTGAAAAAAAAAGAAAAATGTTTATGGAGGAAATTATCCACATTTATGTACAATATCACATAAACCTGGTCAGAAGGAATTGCAATTAAGTTAAACAGGATGCAAAGGTTATGCTTCAAACCTCAAGGCCAGTACAATAAAGTATGGCTGCCACAGAGAGATTTAGGTACCCTGGGCACAATTCATTTAAGTAAAACCACTTCTCTATTAAAATATGTGGTTTCACTCGGCTAAAAAGTAAAAGATTTACTCACACATAACATTACCACAGTGTCTGGCACAATTACATGGTAGTAAATCTGTAAAAGGAAGTGATGCACATGAACGCATTAGGATTGTGGACATTCACAAACCTTTTACATTCCATTTCTTCTTTGGAAATGGTCAGAGACTTGTCCTTTTTAAGGCCAATAATACATCCATTCCTGTATTGGAAATGTGCACGGAAGAGCTTTAACGTGTTGCAGCTGAAGTGAAAAGGACTTATTCATGGGTAAAATATTTTTCCTCTGGAGAAAAAAATAAAATGCAATTGCACAACTATAAATCAATTTTCACAGGCTTAATTGTACTCTATGCACATTTATACTTGCAGAACTACCTTCCTATGCACGTTATTGTAAATTTAGAAATGTTATCCCAAAGCACTCCTGGTAACCTGCAACTGTCATAGGGTTTCAGAGTACCCTTTGTCATTTTTGTGAATTCATCAGATTTGTAAATCTGCACCCGCCTATACGGGTAAATTTAGAGGTATAGATTTATGTGTTTTAAAAATAATTTTCATGCTTTTTCATTTAACTTAAACCCGGAGTCATTTTTAATGTATTGCCACAGGTAAGTTTCTCTAGGTCTAGTCACATTTTATGAGCATTTGCTTTCTTGGATTTCATTTTTGCAAATAATTGATATCAGGAATGCAAGTCCATCTGAAGCAAAGACTACAGCTGCCAGAGTGTACTGTTTAATAAAAGGCCAGGACTGGATACCTGGTACCCTGCCAACAAGAACAATTATGATAACAATAAACAAAGTTAGCCCAGCACACTTTAGACGTCAGATAATACGAATTAAACATTTTACAAAATGCAGATTTATTTCAATGAAGAATAGATGTTATGTGGTCGTGTTAAATTTCATCCTTTATCTTTCTTTTTATTAAACGTTTTGCAAGCGCCAACGCGTTTCATCCTTACACGGACTTCTTCAGGGCTACAAAAAGTACATAAAATCACTATTTACAATTTTACCAACAAATATTTAAGACCAAATCCAAAAGCAGTTTTTAAAAAAAAACATCGACAACATTAGTGCTATTACATTATATTTATCATAATCCACCAGTTATTACACGGATTTGTGATTATACGATGTATCGCATTTGGCTACCTATACATGGAGAATTTTTCTGACCCAAAAACCAAAACCATGCAACAGAAGAGAATAGAGAGGCGCAGGTCATAATTCCATTGCAAACATGTGTCATTGAATCTACTATAGTTCAAACCCATTTATATGTCTCCATTGTATTGTTATAACGGATACATACCTCGCAGTATGTATTTGTAGCCCTGTCAAGGGATTTTGCGGACATATTTAAGACCAATTAAGCTCTGTAATAGATTAAAAGTAATACAAAAAACGGTCCCATCAGAATCTTTGATCTTCACACCAT
This sequence comes from Lissotriton helveticus, assembly GCF_964261635.1. Taxonomy (NCBI): domain Eukaryota; kingdom Metazoa; phylum Chordata; class Amphibia; order Caudata; family Salamandridae; genus Lissotriton; species Lissotriton helveticus. The sequence continues at coordinate 875,301,561 of NC_136071.1, read as the reverse complement.
TTCACATTATACAAGATAACAATCACCAAAGAACATTTACAGACCATGGTGTCGATTCCGATCCAGTAAAAAGCGCTCCGAATTGCTGTTCGGAGCGTTTTTCCCCGTACGAATCGCACCTGTAGGCGTCCCCGTACGATTCAGCAAGTACGATCACAAATTAAAGCGTCACTCCGTACGACTCGTAAAAAACACCGTACAAATCGGAAATCCATACGAATTGCAGTCGGCTGACGCACCACGCAGCGTCCGTCCGTAAATAGACCGCGCCTTCCGACCCAGGAAGTACGATCCGTGTTGAACACACTCCGTACGGCTCTTTTGCTACGAGAGCTCTAAACTACCGTAAACCCACACAAAACCGGCACCCGGTACACGACAAGCAGGACATGAACGCCATCGTCCGTGTCATCCCTATCCTGTACGCCCACCACCTCGTATTTAGAAACCGACGACGGCGCAGAAGGTGAGTACAATGAACTCCAACATACCTGTACGTGTTGCCACACGGGCACATCTCCATTGCACGACTGTCATGTCTGGGTACGTTGCACCACACACTCCCGCACTTCACCAGTGGAATACGGAGACGTACCGCACCTACGTCATCGACTTCGGGGTACGGTACGTCACCGCACAACACCAGTGTAATACGGAGACGAACCGCACTTACGTCATCGACTTCGGGGTACGGTACGTCACCGCAGAACACCAGTGTAATACGGAGACGTACCGCACCTACGTCATCGACTTCGGGGTACGGTACGTCACCGCACTCCACCAGTGTTATACGTGCCGCATGTACGTCATCCAGCTCGGGGTACGGTACGTCACCGCACAACACCAGTGTAATACGGAGACGTACCGCACCTACGTCATCGACCTCGGGGTACGGAACGTCACCGCACATCACTAGTGTAATACGGTGACAGGCCGCACCTACGTCATCGACCACGGGGTATGGTAAGTCACCGCACATCACCAGTGCAATAGACGTATGGGACATACGACTGCTATATCAACGTTTGTCTAACTGGTGTAAAGTAAACACATCCACCACTTCCCACCACTGCCCAGCATCAGAGTGCCCACCACTTCCCAGCATCAGAGTGCCCACCACTGCCCAGCATCAGAGTGCCCACCACTGCCCAGCATCAGAGTGCCCACCACTTCCCACCACTGCCCAGCATCAGAGTGCCCACCACTGCCCAGCATCAGAGTGCCCACCACTTCCCACCACTGCCCAGCATCAGAGTGCCCACCACTGCCCAGCATCAGAGTGCCCACCACTGCCCAGCATCAGAGTGCCCACCACTTCCCAGCATCCGAGTGCCCACCACTGCCCAGTATCAGAGTGCCCACCACTGCCCAGCATGAGAGTGCCCACCAATGCCCAGCATCAGAGTGCCCACCACTTCCCAGCATCCGAGTGCCCACCACTGCCCAGCATCAGAGTGCCCACCACTGCCCAGCATCAGAGTGCCCACCACTGCCCAGCATCAGAGTGCCCACCACTGCCCAGCATCAGAGTGCCCACCACTTCCCAGCATCCGAGTGCCCACCACTGCCCAGCATCAGAGTGCCCACCACTGCCCAGCATCAGAGTGCCCACCACTTCCCACCACTGCCCAGCATCAGAGTGCCCACCACTGCCCAGCATCAGAGTGCCCACCACTGCCCAGCATCAGAGTGCCCACCACTTCCCAGCATCCGAGTGCCCACCACTGCCCAGCATCAGAGTGCCCACCACTGCCCAGCATCAGAGTGCCCACCACTTCCCACCACTGCCCAGCATCCGAGTGCCCACCACTGCCCAGCATCAGAGTGCCCACCACTGCCCAGCATCAGAGTGCCCACCACTGCCCAGCATCCGAGTGCCCACCACTGCCCAGCATCAGAGTGCCCACCACTGCCCAGCATCAGAGTGCCCACCACTGCCCAGCATCAGAGTGCCCACCACTGCCCAGCATCCGAGTGCCCACCACTGCCCAGCATCCGAGTGCCCACCACTGCCCAGCATCCGAGTGCCCACCACTGCCCAGCATCAGAGTGCCCACCACTGCCCAGCATCAGAGTGCCCACCACTCACAGCATCCGAGTGCCCACCACTGCCCAGCATCAGAGTGCCCACCACTGCCCAGCATCAGAGTGCCCACCACTGCCCAGCATCAGAGTGCCCACCACTGCCCAGCATCAGAGTGCCCACCACTTCCCACCACTGCCCAGCATCAGAGTGCCCACCACTGCCCAGCATCAGAGTGCCCACCACTGCCCAGCATCCGAGTGCCCACCACTGCCCAGCATCAGAGTGCCCACCACTGCCCAGCATCAGAGTGCCCACCACTGCCCAGCATCAGAGTGCCCACCACTGCCCAGCATCCGAGTGCCCACCACTGCCCAGCATCAGAGTGCCCACCACTGCCCAGCATCCGAGTGCCCACCACTGCCCAGCATCAGAGTGCCCACCACTTCCCACCACTGCCCAGCATCAGAGTGCCCACCACTGCCCAGCATCAGAGTGCCCACCACTGCCCAGCATCAGAGTGCCCACCACTGCCCAGCATCCGAGTGCCCACCACTGCCCAGCATCAGAGTGCCCACCACTGCCCAGCATCAGAGTGCCCACCACTTCCCACCACTGCCCAGCATCAGAGTGCCCACCACTGCCCAGCATCCGAGTGCCCACCACTGCCCAGCATCAGAGTGCCCACCACTGCCCAGCATCAGAGTGCCCACCACTGCCCAGCTCGTACATCAAAAACATACCATTGTCAACCTCATTACCCTCAGGAGATAGACTCATTTTAGTAGACCTAAATGTGAACATCACACCAGCTCCCAGGCACCCAGCAGTCACAGACATCATCACACAAACTACAAATCTGAAAAGGAAAAAATTAGCTTTATTCAGCGGAATCACAAAAGAAAAGCAAATGAGAGTACTCGCTCATTAAAAGCCAATGGCCAGTCCTATAGAGTCTCTGCAACAGTTTGTGCCTCCATGGGTGTCATCTCACCCAAACCTGCCTGCACATGGCGTTTAATCAGCTGTGCTGACTATGGAGGCACCATCTGTGGAATCCTCCGGCACCGGATGGACAGGAGAGGGAAGGACAGGTGGAGTGGGTGCAGGTGTAGTGGATTCATCCACACTGGTTGGGGCTTCGCCGAAAGTAGATTAAAAAACCTGGCTGCACACCTCAGCCAGGGCGGAAAAACTACCACCTGAACCCGGGGACACATTGGGGGTGGAGGTACAGGGCTGTGAGTCTGTCCTACTGGGTGTGTGGATGCGTGTGTGAGGTGTCTCCCCTCTCCCTGTGGGTGTGCCTACTTGCTCTTGAGACTGTGTGGGTGGAGCTTTGAGCTTCTTATGCTGTGTGTGTGTGCTGGGTGTGTCTGACCTGTGGCGTGTGCGTGTATGCTGTGTAGGTATGTGAGAGGCAGAGGTGGATGGCTCTGAAGGAGGGGGGGACAGATGCTGCTGGGTGTAGAGAGGTGCCGTCAGTGTTGATTCAATGGCAGCCACACTCCGACGCAGATCAGACATGGCTGATGACATGCCCTCCATGAACGACACCACCTGTGTCATCAGTTGTGTATGTCCATGGAGGACAGACAGCATGGATGTCTGACCTACTGCAATCTGCAGGAGTAGGTCCACTGTCTCAGCACTGAGGGCAGCAGGGGACACAGGGGCAGGGGCTGCAGTGCCGGGAACAAAGGAGACACGGGGGCTAGCACGGACCCTAGGCACACCAAGGACTGGGAGGTTGGAGATGGGACTGGAGGAGGGGAGGGCAGCCAAAGATGAATGAGTGACCATTGCTGCATATTCCCCCCCCTCCTGAGAGTCTGTCTCGGATTAGTCGGCATGGTAAGATGTGTCAGTCACATGTCGTCCGGCCTGCAGACTCTCCTCCAACTCTGTGCCACTGACTCCCTCTGACACCTCAAAGCAGGTGGCACTGTCGGTGTGTCCCTCCGCCTGGTCCGCGCCTGTGTCTCCTCCAGATTCAGATGATGATGCTGTGAGCAAGGAGAAGAATGAAAACATATCAGTCACCTGTACACATCAGACATATCAGCTGCAAATCATTTGGCCTCATTCCTCAACATGGCATGCATCATGAGTCACATGACACAGAACTCTTCATAATGACAATTCTACTTGTGGAGAAATGTCAGAGACACAATGCTCAATGTAAGGTAGGAGACAAGGTATAGGCAAGGAAAATACTTGTATGAGAGACACAATCATGATCCACTGCCTGACAACAGGATAGCTGATGATGCATAACAGTTCATTAGCCAACCCTGCCACCCAAATCAAGACCTGGTCATGTTTGATTCGCTTTGACTCTGTGCCACATTAGAAAAGTCCTGGGCGAACTGCCATGTGATGCCATCCTGGGACCTGAAACAAGTCTTCCATCACCTCACACTGCCATCACCGCTTTGTACATCCAAAGTCACATTGTGTGGCAGACCATCAATACTATGTGCAAAGAACATGCAACAGATGTTGAGAATATGCACACACGCACTGCCCAGTGTGAGTATGCAGAAGCCCAAAATATAGCACATGTACATTGTGCACCTGTAGCTAACACAAGATAATTAGAAAGTGTACCATGGACAAAGGCCACTGAGGCTGACTTGTGCATAAAACACTTGTTGAGACTCAAGAACAGTGCCACAATATGAAGAAGGGCAGACATAGTGCACATGTGGTGCTACATTTAAGGTACGAACAGGTGTCACATACCCCCCTACAACATGATGATGTGCAAAGGAAGATGCAATCTGAGACACTGCACCATAGGAGTACATGTCAAAAACAAGCATTAGCCAAAGCAAACCTCTAATGTGGAGTAGGGCAAGGCATGTAAAGAAGCAGCTGCTGACAGAGGGACAATCAAATTCCAATGCATGAACTGCCTGTCTGACCACACCACTCAAACTATGGGAGTGTGACCATGCCTTAGAGCTCTTCAGGTACCATTTCACACACACATGACTACAAACAGACATGTACCTACCCCCTTCGTGCTGCTGTCCCTCCTGCAACTGCCTATGGAGGTCTGGGAACACCACTTCCAGGACCCGGAGCATGTTGGGGGTGAGTTGGCGACTGCCGCCATGCCGGCGTGGAGCTTCCAGCTTCAGCTGGACTCGGGCGATGCGGCGGCTCCAGCACCGGATGTCCTGCCACCTCTTCTTTATGTTTCGAAGCCTCCTGTGAGGCCCCCCCTCTCTCCGGACAGCCCTGGCGATGTCCACCCAGATTTCACCCTTCTCATAGGCAGATACCTGTCACAAATGTAAAGTTACAGAACCTCAGTATACCTGGTGCATGTTCCCAAGACACCCATATGTGCACAAAATACATGAGGACAACAGGGCAACGTATGGCACACACATTTGCATCATTGTCCAGGAGTATGTGGCCTGTGTGCAAACACAACTGCTTTGCATGACATTGAAATTCTACAGATGACATTGGGGCTGCAAAACACTCTTTGAGCATGGCACTCACTGAACAATATATGCTATATTTCTGGGTGCAATGCAGCACGTGACATGCTGTCACACACCACACTACAACAAATAACTCTCTTCTAACAACACTGTGCACCCTGGCACTCACTCACAACAACATTGCATCTATCCACTATTACTACACAGTGGCTATGATGTCACACACACAACAGGTGCACACTCCAAGGTATTGCACACATCACTCACCTGATCCTCTGGTCTCCCATACAGCTTGCTGAAGTTTGGCAGGAGGGCATCCAGCAGGGCCTTGTTCTCACCATCAGTGAATGCAGGTGCCCTCTCCATGTTCAGCTAATCAGGGTCCAGAGGATTCAGAGACAGCAGCTGTGGTTAGCACACCAATGTTGTGCAGGCAAGTGCCCTCCCACAGCCACATGCTGCCTTATATCTGTGCTGCAGAGGCCACCATAATTTGCATCCTATGTTCCATCCAATCACATCACACCTAAGCCCATGACACACATATGCATGGTTTGAAAATAGAGCCAGAGCTGAACAACAACTTTCGCAACATTGTATACTTTTTCCTAACTGATTCTTCCAGGACACCTGTAGGAGTTTAAAAAAACTCTGTATCCATGACAACCTGGTTGCATTTTGAACAGTACACTGTTCCCCTAGTTGTTCCCTGTGCATTTTTTAAAATTCACACACAAGTACGGTGACATTGCCATTGCCAATGCTACACATTGAATGGTGTAACGATGCGTACACACGCACGTACCATTGGGGTACGCTTAGCTCGCGTAGAGCCGAAATGCGATAGGGAAACAATGCGTACACACGCACGTACCATTGGGGTACGCTTAGGTCGCGTAAAGCCGAAATGCGATAGGGAAACGAGGCCGACACATGCACGTACCATTGGGGTACGCTTAGCTCGCGTAGAGCCGAAATGCGATAGGGAAACGATGCGTACACACGCACGTACCATTGGGGTACGCTTAGGTCGCGTAGAGCCGAAATGCGATAGGGAAACGAGGCCGACACATGCACGTACCATTGGGGTACGCTTAGCTCGCGTAGAGCCGAAATGCGATAGGGAAACGATGCGTACACACGCACGTACCATTGGGGTACGCTTAGGTCGCGTAGAGCCGAAATGCGATAGGGAAACGAGGCCGACACATGCACGTACCATTGGGGTACGCTTAGCTCGCGTAGAGCCGAAATGCGATAGGGAAACGATGCGTACACACGCACGTACCATTGGGGTACGCTTAGGTCGCGTAGAGCCGAAATGCGATAGGGAAATGAGGCCGACACATGCACGTACCATTGGGGTACGCTTAGCTCGCGTAGAGCCGAAATGCGATAGGGAAACGATGCGTACACACGCACGTACCATTGGGGTACGCTTAGGTCGCGTAGAGCCGAAATGCAATAGGGAAACGAGGCCGACACATGCATGTACCATTGGGGTACATTGCGTCAGACATGGTCAAGTGAACGATTGTGTAGGCTGCGTCCCTGTCCACCTTCATGTCACCATTGGGAGAGTTACACCAGGAAATCCCACAGCAGGGATGTAGTCTACACTCATGTCAACCATGTGGATGCATACATCAGCATGGCACACATACATCAGTATGTGCCAGGTGTGGCAGACATTGAAGAAGCACAGGGATTGTGACCCTGTGCCTCAGTTGATGTGTGAATAGCTTGCACAACATGTCATCAATCATGATGCACATGTGCATCACATGCATTCAACAATTTAAACCCGATTAACGTCAGCAACATGTAGCGAGGCACATGAACACTCGAATGGCCCACAATTCAGTACAGGGAACTGGCACATGATGACAGGAACATGCCCACTGTCACAGAGGTGTCATAGCCGCACAGCATGACCCTGTGTGACCACGTCATGTGTGTGCCATGTGCTACATTGTGCATGCTGTTACCATATGCCATGAACAGGTCAGTAAAGTATTACTCACCTCAGAATATCCCCACATGTCATCCTGGACATGGCAATTTCCGTAATACCGTACACTTGTGTGTTGGTGTGTAAATCCTCTGGCTCTGCAAGTATCCTTGGCGTTGTGTGTGCCCTGATGACGTTATCTGAGTAGTCATATGTCACCTCTGCGTGCACACGTCAGGTCCTCTGTTTGTTTCTCAACACCAACACAGGTCCGGTCTAAGTTAAAGCTTACACATTTTGTACCCTAAATCATTGTACTAACACTTCTGAGCATTTACCTTTTATTGTCATACTCAAGACAGTGCCAATAGGGATGTCACTTACAAAGCCTGTGAGGAATGAAAACGCCTCATGTTGGTGAGTGACCCTCACCGTCTGTGTCTCCACGGTTTTCACGTCAGGCACAACAACAAGAGCTGCTCCAATTGCGGGGACCAGACATATGAATCCAGGTGTGATATGTCCCACAAGCCACTCAGACTCCAGCAGTTGGCACAGCACCACAATAGTTCATGGTTGGGATGTAGGACGAGTGCATGTGTGTGGGTGTGGAGACATGTGAGCCCCTTATTAGTACATCATTCCCCAGGCCAAACTCGTCAGGTAAAAAAAAGAAGTCAGAGATGTGTAATAGCATTAACAAATAACCACGATGCAAGTGCAATGCTGCATGGGATTAGGGTGACAGCGACCACACGGCTCCATCAGAATTGCAGCCGTTGTAGCCAGCACCACGACCTACGGTCCCAGCCCTGCATGTGACACAGGAGGAGTAAGTGCACTTCCTCATGTCCATGATGTCCCTCACCCCGCCCACTGACTCAGCGTCAGCTTCTGGCCCACCGTACCCGTCTGGGGGCAGTTGCACCTCTGTTGATATGCCCCTGACGCCATCACTCGCTGAGTGACGGACGCAGGCGGTGCATACGTCACAGAACCGCTGTGACAGACATGATCGGAATGTTCATCCTGGTCCCTGCTGGTTCAACTCACAACCTCACTGCCAGATCTCCCCCAGGTGTCAGCCGTGCCGCCATTCTGGGGTGGTGCTGGCCCCGATACCACACACTGTACGGCTCCGCTGTGGTAACTGTGTGGCAGAACACCGCTCTTAATGCTGCATGGGAATGTAAACATCAATGAGCTGGCCACACCTCATTACAATTGGCGCTAATGAGTATTGGGAGGGTAATGAAGACCCACTGGCACGTGAGTGTCAGTCCCAAGACCACAGGACAGGTGGACTGGGGGATGCAAGTGTTGTGGACACCTAGCCAGACACAGGTGATGTCTCAACTCAAAAGATGTATTTGGATGATTGGGCAACGTTCAGTGTAGTGTTTATGTGGGCGGTTGGAACCATGGCCCTTCATCTCCCTGTTGCTGCGGTGAGGACCAACTTGTCACTCAGGTCCTTCAACTACACTAACGCTACGCTGAGCCTCTGCAGGCCTATCTTGATTAAAGTACTCTATGTATATTGGCAAGCATGTACAGCCACGCAGCATGTTTGTCTGTAGATAGGCACGTTGTCAGACCCCCACTGCCCTACCCGGACTGACCATGTTCCCTGTCCTACCACCCCATCCCAGGAAGCATCTGCATCCAGGCCTCAAAACCACAGAACACATTCCCGTTAGCTACGCTGTAGAGGGTATCCAAGAGGTACAGGCACTACGCAAAGATGTCATCATCCTCCCTGACTCTGGGAGTGATGTTTAGCTACTTGACATCCATCTTTGCCTGCTACCCACACTCTCTGTGGGATATGTTTGTGTAACAGCTGCCAGTGTATGCGTTGTAGGTACGGACAAAACGTGGCCACGCCCTTGTCGGATGCCAATCTACAACACTGGTTTTGTTCGGGTGTGGCCTGGATAGCCACCACTCACTGGTCAGATCGATGGCACCCAGGGAGGCTAATTAGTCCTAAGCTATGTATGTATTGAAATGTGACACTTTGCTACTGCCTACTGTTCCTTACAGATATTGGTTTACAAAAGGTAAGTAACTAGTCCTTGAAAGTTCTGTGCATCTGCTGTAGGAGCATCTATGTTGTGTCCTTGCTGTGATGGCAGGGTGACTAATGTACACACACCATGCCACGTGTGTTAATGACCCGTTCACATGTGTGATGGCATCACAGACCATCAGTGACAAATGTAATTATCATGCTGTATGATGATGGTCATGTAATTGTCACTGAAAGTACACACCGCAACATGACTAAGGCTGAACAGTGCAAATGATGGCACATGTGGTGTGTGTGTGTATTGCAGTCAGCCGTCTGAATGTGCAGACAACCTCCTACTGACATTGACATGACGTGTCTCACTGACATGATACATTGTCATGCTCACTAAGACCTTTCCATCTGATCGTTTGTATGCATGTCACATCCATTCCACACACTACAGGTATTTTCCTTCACCACGGAGGAGTGTGTGGGAGCTGGCATCAGTGTGTATCCCACGCCACACTCCAAATTGTCTACATTATTTGAAGCAGTGTTGCTTGTGCCATGTACATTGTTATAGTCTTAGTCAGACAGTTGTAGACATTTCCTTAAAATTGTCTCTTGCAGGGCACCCCCTCTGGAAAGGCCGTTGCCTGACTTGGAAGCCATGAGGGAGCGCAACTGCATCCGTCGATATCGGTTCGGCAGACAGTTGATCAAGGACCTGACGGGCAGGCTTGAGGCTCACCTACAACCACGCCACAGGTATCCAACTGCACTGACACCCAAGGTAAAGGTAATGGCAGCCCTCCATTTCTTTGCCACAGGTACCTTCCAATTTACCATAGCTGATGTGGGAGGGATGTCTCAGACCATGTTTAGCCGGGTATTGGGTGATGTTTTGGGAGCAATGTTGCTCCACCTTGATGAATTCATTACATTCCCTACTCCAGAAGAGTTGACAGATGTCAAGGGGGAATTATATGCCCTGGGCCGCATGCCACATGTAATTGGTGCAATTGATGGTACACATGTTACTCTTGTCCCACCACAGGCTCAGGAGCAAGCGTATCGCAACAGGAAACACTACCACTCGATAAATGCCCTGGTGGTGTGTCTTGCCAACATGATTATCTCACATGTTTGTGCACGTTATCCAGGATTGTGCCACAATGCTTTCATCATGAGGCGTAGCAGGGTACCACAGATGATGCTGCAGCTGCACAACCACCGGGCATGTCTAGTTGGTGAGTATACACTGTGAGCTCTGTATGTCAGTATGTCACAACTTCATGTTCTGCATCATATGATTCACTCTTGTACATGATGTCAAATTGCAGGAGACGCTGGATATCCAAACATGCCGTGGCTAATGACTCCGCTACGCAACCCCAGGACAGCTGCAGACCAGCGTTACAACAATGCTCATGTGAAGACCAGGCAGGTGATCGAACGGACCTTTGGACTCCTGAAGAGCCGGTTCAGGTGCCTGGACAAGACAGGCGGAGCCCTCCAATACAGCCCACGCAAGGTGTGTGACATCTTCACCGTGTGCTGCATGCTACACGACATGGCAGTGGAGAAGGCTGTGCCACTCTACCTGGATCCTGAAGAGCTGGAACATCCGCCCGTTGAGGATGAAGGCCTTGGCCAGGATGCCAGTGACGAGGAGGGTGAAGATGATATCCGCGGTCACCTCATCCGCAACTTCTTTTTATGATGGTGAGTCATTTCATCTTTTATGTTAAAGATGGACTATAGAGTTGCATGGGTAGCATGCTGTGTATGCAACAGACTGTAAGCAAGATCACTTGGATGTGTGTTGTGCTGTGTCACATGTTCAGTTGTAATGCTACACACATACGTGCTATGTGTGCACTTGGAATGTACAGGTGTCATACTACATCTGGCTATTCAACAGACATTGACAAAATGACATTATACAGAACTTGACCCCTTGTGTGCCACTCTCATCCACAGCTCGCCCTGCCTGTTGTCCGTTGGGGTACATCGTGGTCATCCTGCTACTGCTCATTATGATTGCAACGTCAGCCACATCAACGGAGCATGCTTGGACATGTGGAGAAGTCAATTTGGGTAAGGACTCATATGAGGCTGTTTAGCGTTGGTATGTGTAGAAACGTGTGATACATGTTCATGTGCATGTAGTGTCACCTTGCATACATGCTACTCCATTATGTACCTTATGACATGTATGGCCACTCCCATGACAGGATAGTCACCCCTTCTGTCATCTGTTGTACTTTGATACTCTGGTGAATGCATCAATGTGTGTAGACATTGCCACAGCAACATTGCACATACCATGGCATTACATTGTGTCAGAGGTCACAACCACGGACTCTGTGGGGGATTGCAGCCTCACTGTGTGCATTAGAATGTGACTGGATCCTCACTTCCAGCTTGTGGGCCAGTCCAGTGTGATTACCATGAAACCATGTGGTGTCGGTGTTGCCCAGTGTATGTTCCACATCTTAAGACAACTGTCCTGTGAATCAGTTAACATGGATGCATTGCCCCTTGCAGCAGTATATCATGTCACTGTCATGTCGTTACCTCAGTGCAGGTTGAGAATACTGCTACGCCAGCCTTCACCGTGAGTAGCAGTGATGTTTAGATGCACATGATGCCATGTATGTTTAGCATGACTAAGTAAAAAGTGTGAAAGATGCATATGTGAATTTTTGTGTTGCACCAGTGGAGTGCGGTCATTCACATGAATCTCTGGTCGCCGGCACCATTACTGTGCTATGGTAGGGTCTGATTATGTAGCTTGGATGGACATCACTTGAACTTAATATTTATTGTACATGCATATCATGTTTAGCATTGTGATGCATACTTGACACACCAAAAGACTGGCTACAGAGTGCCTTCATTGCATGTCGATCATTAGCTTCCTCATCATATGTGATACTAACAGCTGTAGTGGATTTGCTCAAGTTAGCCTACATGGCCCTTATGGCTAACCAATATCACATACAGACTTTATAGTTAGCGGTAGTTGGATTTCCATATGTTTCCATTTGTTACTGAGGTCCACCTCATCTGTGCCTGGGAATGTGTTTATACTACATAGATCTTTTTTCATGGGTGCTCACTTGTGAGCTTTACACATGACTCTAATGGATGACAGACTGTCCCAGTTTTTATGTGTCTGTGTCACAGCATCGTATCTCATGTGATGGCATGATTAATCATCATTATTTTTCACCAGACAGTACACTTCACAGGTGTGACTGGTACCGTGTAGCTAATGAGGTTTTTGAAGTGTCTGTGACATGAGAATGTTGTAATAATGCTTATTTGCCTCTGTTTCAGGTCTCCCTCCCAGCAGTTCCCATCCTCTCCTTCCCTCGCCTGATCACCCTTTTGTGTCTGTTGTTTGTACTCAAACCAATGGGCTATTTGGAGGTGGAACCCTTAGAGCATCACACCACTCTGATGAAGAAAGGTACGGCCAGTCGTTGACAGCCTTGTAGGTATTCGTAAAGCGGCATTACAGGTGACATCATGATTAGTGTAAATTGGACTTATTGACAATGCACATGTATGATTGTGAAAGCTCCATGGGCTCACAATGTAAATTATCATGTTGTGCATGACGTCTGACTCCTACAGAATATAGTGCCTGCTTGTGGCTCAACACACATGTCCGTCTAATGTGCACATATACTATTTTGAACGTAGTTACCTCATGCTTGTTAGTGTGCAACTGTATATTGACCACACGCATGGGGTGGGTGAAGGCTAGAATACTATGTTGTGTGTGAGGTAGATGTCTTTGTTGGTGCAGTTTGGATTTGAACACACTAGCTCTTGTATACACCTGCTGACGCTGTGTGTCTTGTGCCCCACTTGACCGTAAGGGCCCTGATCCAGTGACTGTGATGTGTGGTGATTACTGTGCCATTTTGTTGTCAGTGATCCTGAGTGAGGCAGACACTCCTGCCTTCACATCCACATGTCACGTTTCAAAAACTTTATTCGATTCAAAGAAGAAGAATCATAAAAGTCATACAGTTACATATACAAACACAATTTAAAATTCGTTTTTAAGAAACAATTTTACAGCTAATAAAATACATTGGTTAAAAAGATCATAGATAAAACCCATACCTTTTACTTTCAATCTAATTAGGGTAATTCATAAATTCATACCAGGATATACTTTCAAGAACAGGGAAAAGGAAGAAACACAATACAGCAATATACTTGGGCAAGAGACTGGATTTTTGGGCCAAAATTAACCATACCGTTTTCTAATAAAAAGTGATACTCGTATAAAGTTCAACATTGCACAACAGACACTGGTTGAGGACAAAGATAACAAATGGTCATAGCCCTCTTTGTAGTGACATGGTTGCATTTCCTTAAGGATCGGTTTAATGAACCTAGTCCTCGGATCCTTATAAAGGGAACAGAAGAGAACAACATGCATCGTGCTTTGGCTATCTTTGTTGTTACAGGGACAGGGGGGCAGTCTCTCACACCAACCCCCCTGTTTAGGGAATGCAAAGAGAAAGTGCAAGCTGTGTAGCCTGAACCTTGTCAAGTAGAATCGCCATTGCACATGATTTGTAAAGGCTAAGTAAAACCGATGCTGCAAAGTAGCCTTAGGAACGTAAGGGCTGACCAAGGAGTGTGTCAATGAGGATTTCCAATAGCTTGATTTAATAACAGCTTTTACATCTCCCTGTATGTTTTCTGGGTTGTCAAAAATGTCGCCCAGACCTATTTTATGGAGCATTTCATTTACATATGATAGCCAGGGGATCTGTTTCATGTTTGCCAGACTTAAACAGTCCCGAAGGATATCTCTAGTAAGCTGTAAGTCCTCTGATAGCCATATTTTGCCCCATAATAATAGAGGGGAGAGGCGAATGGTGTCACTAACGTAACACAGGCCTATCTCATCGTGGGCAAATCTGTTTGAAGAGCTTGATGGAATAGCTAATATGCGCTTCAGAAATTTGTTCTCCATAATTTGTATCATGTCAGGGCTTTCGGTCCCCCAGACCCCTACCCCATAGGTGGCCACCGACAGACATTTTGCTTTATACATGGTTTTTAAATGTATAACAGGTTTTTGTCCTAGTTTACCACAAAATCGAAACAGACCTTCAATAGAGCGACTAGCACTCAGGACTCGAGTCTTCATTAGTGGGCCCCAGCTTAATTTGTTATTGAAAAGGTTTCCTAGGTAGTTAAAATGTTCAACCTTTTCGATGGTGGAGTTATTCACTACAAACTTTCTAGTTCTGGTGCCCTTTGGTCCACAGACCATAACAAAGGATTTGGTAAAATTCACCTTCAGGTCTAAGTCCAACATGAAGTTGTGGAAAGCATCAAGACAGCACTGCATACTGTTTCCTGTAAGTGTCATTAGTACCGTGTCGTCGGTGTAAGAGAGCATTGGTATGCTCCTGCCGTTGACCTTTGGAAAATCGTGGCAGTGGTCCAACAGATATTTTTCCAGACCATTGGTGTACACGAGAAACAAAAAAGGGGCTAATATGCATCCTTGTCGGACGCCCTCAGTTGAGGGGATAGACTTGGTTTTCTCTCCCCCTGGCCCAAACCTTATGGCTACAGTGGTTGATTCATGGAGCCTACGGAGCAAGGTGACCAGGGGTTCCTCGAATCCCATATCCTCCATCATTTGCCACAGCTTGCTCCGACACACAGTGTCGAATGCACTTGAGAGATCCATGAAGGCAAGATGGATGGAAGAATTCCTTGCCTTCATGTATTTCCCCATGATCAGAGCCAGGTTCAGGCACTGTTCGACAGTACCCATGCCTTTTCTGAATCCATATTGTGAGTTTACAATAAGGCACACCGAGTCTGCCCATGTTTCTAGTCTGGCTAAGATGACCCTACCCAATATTTTGCATGATGCATCAATTAATGAGATTGGGCGATAGCATCGGGGATCAGATCTATCGCCCTTCTTAAAAATTGGCACCACTACTGCCTCCTTCCATGAAGCCGGAATATGGCCAATGACAACTGCTCTAAATACATTTAGCAACAAGGGGGCCCAGACCTTAACGTTGTGCTTAAAAAAGTCCAAGGGCACTAGGTCAGGGCCGGGTGCTTTTAATGGTATGCCTTTCGTCAGGGCATCTTCAACTTCTTGCAAGGTAAGCGATAAGCTCAAGGACAAGGAGGATTGAGAAACCACCAATTCCCTAGCGTCATCTGATGATGGTACATTGGGTAGTATTCCATGTGGGTTAAAAATATTCCCAAAATGTGATTCCCATGTTTCGCATGCAATCTGCAGCACAATATTGTCTTTGCCATTATTTGTAAACAGGGGGCGGTTAATAACTTCCCAAAAAAGCCTGCTGTCCTTCAGTTC
The DNA here is from genome assembly GCF_964261635.1 of Lissotriton helveticus. Lineage (NCBI taxonomy): Eukaryota > Metazoa > Chordata > Amphibia > Caudata > Salamandridae > Lissotriton > Lissotriton helveticus. Next base: position 875,285,724 of record NC_136071.1, on the reverse strand, counting down.
CGAAGCCTTTTCTAGGTCGTCCCAGGCTAAGTTTTTTAGGTCCAGCTTCCTTATTCTTATGGCTTCTTTATAGGCCAGTCTAGATGCCTTGACCAACTCTATGTCCCTAGGTTTTTGTTTTAGTGCCTCTTTCAAGGATCTGTGTGTTGCCGAGCATGCAGCATTGAACCATCTAGGACCTGACCTTTTGTTTTTTCCGGCTGGTTTTGTGAGGCGCTCGGCTACATGCCCACATAAGGATTCAAAATTCCCTATAATCTTTTCCGGGTTAGCTGTAGATGTTAAACATGCCTCATATTCGGAACTATATCCGTTTAGGATCTCTGCCTCAAGACCTGCTGCATCTATTTTGCCCCATTTAAGGGTGATTCCTTGGTTCCTGTTATACTTTATGGGTTGCTCCCAAACAAAATGTTTGGGTTTAACAGGACAAAGCAGGGATAAGATTAGAGGGTTATGATCACTGGCAGCATTCGCGGTTACTTCCAATTTATCAACATAGTGAAAATATCCACTGGAAACAATTGCAAAGTCAATAAAACTCATCATACCTCTACTTCCCTGAAAAGTTGGTATCGGAGCCGAATTTGGACCAACCCAGGGTTCCACTATGCACAGATCATTTAGTATGATGATATTATTTAGAGCGTCCCCCTGGGGTGTATGTTTAAAATGTGTCAGGGGATGATCTTGGGAGTCTCTCAAACCACACACCTTTGAGTTCCCGTGAGTGCATAACGAACAGTTAAAGTCTCCCACCCAGATGACAAAAAGTAGGGGTTGCTCGTGACGTGCCCTGGCTATGGCCTCCTCCAATTTCGACATTACAGATGTCTCATTATTATCAAAGATGTTATAGTACCAGTTAATCAATAACAGCGGTTCAGGGAACAAATTGGCCAACAATAGCACTTGAAACCATGGGGTGTCAGCTATCTTAGTGATTGCAGATTTACATAGTTTTAACGAAAGTGCTGTCATTAAACCACCTTTTGCCCTACCTGCATGTGATGGTATCGCTAGGGTATTATAGGCTTGGAAACCCTCAATGTTCTGAGTGGATCGACTCCATGTTTCCTGAAGGCACAGAATGTCACCGGCACCCACAAAGTCTAACCAAGCCTCATCCTCCAGTCTTGAGGCAAGCCCAGCAATGTTCCAGGAAATTAGTCTCATCCTTAGTTCCCTTTGGATCTTTTTGGCAGGATCAAGTTCAGGTAATACTTCCAAGTTTTGCCTTGAGATAAGTAGGCTTGGTTCGGTTTCCTTGGAAGGACCAGCCTCTGAGACTTGGGGGTTGGAAGTACGATCGTCACCAACGGAAACATTCTCCCGTAAGTTATCGTTACGACTTTCTCCCTCCTCATTCTGGCTGGTCTCTCCTATTATCAAAACATTACCAGGAGAGTTTTGTGATGGTCAATCTAACTCTTCCATGCCCACAAGTGGATCAAAGCGGTTTCTTAAAGAGATGTAATTTGGGAGTCGTCCTAAATAGTCTTCTCCTTGGAATCTTGGTCTTGGATTGTTAAGCCAAGATTGCAAGGAATTATTGTTGTTATAAATTAGTCCCCTAAGGAAGCCATCCTCCTGTTGCAAATGTCCCCAGTTGTTTTGGTTTGGCCATACGGCCCTATTTCTCCAAACCCACCCAGGGTATGTTTCTCTGTGAAATGTCTGCCCAGTGTTGTTGTAATTCCTGGTCGGGGGAACAAGGTTCAAGTTTGGGTAGAAATATTCCAAGCCTATACATTGGATATCCCCAACTCTAGCGAATCTTGGTTTGCAACAAATAATGTCTTTGACCCAAGTATCACTGAAATTAATCAGGATACAGTCCCCCTCTAGGTCCTTCTCACTTGGGCCCACCCAGGGAACTCTACGCACACTAAGTATTTTTGTCTTAGAGTCAGGAGGAAGTGGTCTGTTGTTATTAAGCCAGTATGTTACTTTGTTTTTTAACTCCTGATTTGCTTCCGTTTTATTGGGCAAAACTGGGGGTACCCCTGTGAGAATTACCATAAAATGGAGTGAGTCTGGTGGCAAGTTTACAGGTGGTAAATTCCTTTTAAGTACTCTCTCATTGTCGTTATTTGCTACAGGCCCCTGTGAAGATGTTTGTTTGGGCCCTTGGGTAGTTCCCTGTTTAGAGGTAGTAACTTCAGGTGTTGGTAATGTGTTGCCCGTATTTTGACTAGAGGGCCCCACAGTGATCGCCATTGCAGGTTTAGTACGAGCTAGTGGTACAGGTTTTGTTCGTACTAAGGGGACCGGTGCTGCCTTAGGATCACCAGATATAGGCATTTTAGATGTTTTACTGGCATTTTTGTTCTCCCCCCCTTATTTTTGATTACTATTGTTAGCGTTACTGTTTTTATTGTTGTTTGTACTCCCCACCTCAGATGGTTTATTCTTATTTGCTAAAGTTTTGAGAGAGTTGGTGTTAAGTGAGGTGAGATGTTCCAATTGGTCTAATTTTAGATTGACAGTTTGACTTTTCTCTAAGACAGGCAGCAAAAGCATCTGGACCATTTTCTCAATTTCCCCCAAAAATCGGTCATTATTATTGGTGTTAAATGAGAAAAATTTCTGACCCGCATCTGCTAGGTGGGTGCCCTTTTGTTTAGTAGGAATTATCAAAGCTTTGGATGGTGCTGGCTTCGCTAACTTGAGTCTGGTTCCTTTTCTATGGTTTCCCCCTCTTTTGCGTTTATTTGGATTGTTAGGTTCCCGCTCACTGGCGACTACATGATCTTGTGTGGGGATGGGCCCATTGTTGCTCAAGTTGCCATCTATATCATTATCCCCCGTAGTACCAGATGAAATGGGTATAGGAGTGGGTATGAGTTCCTCAGCTTGGGAGTCCCCTAGGTCTGCTATCGTGATTGTCTGGGAATCAGAGATTACCACTAAATTTGGACTAGCCTCTAGGTTACTGTCTGCGCTATCGGCGCTTTGCTCAGGGATAGGTGCCTTATTGGGTGTAATTTTAGAGGCAATATCTCCCAGGGAAGAGCGCTTGCCTGTTATTAGATCTAAGGACAAACGCTTTTCAGTATGGGCAATTTCCTTTTCTAAGATCACAGTTGCCCGAGTTATAAAGTCGTCTAGGGTTCCAGTGGCTTTCCCATTGTTTGTTTTTACGGTAACCTGTCTACCCTTCCCTGAACGCAAGGACATCATGTGGGATCTTAGTGGCGCTAAATATATAGTACTATACTTACAGCCAATCAGTTTGAAATGAGGGATCTGGGATCACTGATAAAAGAGAGTAGTCCCAACCCGACCTTGATCGGCCTTGGACGTCCTTAGACGGTCCCGCCCTTGTCCCGGGCTTCTCCCGGCGCGCTCCCGCTCGCTCCCGCTGAGCGGGGACAATGGTCCAATGTATACTCTATAGGCTCTTGCTGATTGGTTGGCGTACAGGGGGGTGTGGCCAGCGGGGAGAGCAGCCCAGGTGTGTTAGATGGGCGCGCAGGGGCTCCTGGTCATTGGAGTCCCTGCCTGCGTGCTCGCAGCCCCGCCGGCTTGCTCACCTGCCCGCGCCTCCTGTCCTCAGCTGTTCCAAAGTCTGCAGCCTCCTGTGTGCGAGGCGCTGCGGGACCCGCGAAGCGGGTTCCGCGAGGTCAAGGGTGACGACGAAAAGGCTCAGAAATCCTCAGGAATCCTCTAGTGATGCAGGCTTTCCCTTCCTGCGGACAGTCTCCAAAAAACGGGCAGCAAGGAGATAAGGGTTCCGTTCTGTTTAACAAACCGCCGCTTTTTCAGGACTGAGGGCGGGGGGCGTGGCCAGCGGGGAGAGCAGCCCAGGTGTGTTAGATGGGCGCGCAGGGGCTCCTGGTCATTGGAGTCCCTGCCTGCGTGCTCGCAGCCCCGCCGGCTTGCTCACCTGCCCGCGCCTCCTGTCCTCAGCTGTTCCAAAGTCTGCAGCCTCCTGTGTGCGAGGCGCTGCGGGACCCGCGAAGCGGGTTCCGCGAGGTCAAGGGTGACGACGAAAAGGCTCAGAAATCCTCAGGAATCCTCTAGTGATGCAGGCTTTCCCTTCCTGCGGACAGTCTCCAAAAAACGGGCAGCAAGGAGATAAGGGTTCCGTTCTGTTTAACAAACCGCTGCTTTTTCAGGACTGAGGGCGGGGGGCGTGGCCAGCGGGGAGAGCAGCCCAGGTGTGTTAGATGGGCGCGCAGGGGCTCCTGGTCATTGGAGTCCCTGCCTGCGTGCTCGCAGCCCCGCCGGCTTGCTCACCTGCCCGCGCCTCCTGTCCTCAGCTGTTCCAAAGTCTGCAGCCTCCTGTGTGCGAGGCGCTGCGGGACCCGCGAAGCGGGTTCCGCGAGGTCAAGGGTGACGACGAAAAGGCTCAGAAATCCTCAGGAATCCTCTAGTGATGCAGGCTTTCCCTTCCTGCGGACAGTCTCCAAAAAACGGGCAGCAAGGAGATAAGGGTTCCGTTCTGTTTAACAAACCGCCGCTTTTTCAGGACTGAGGGCGGGGGGCGTGGCCAGTGGGGAGAGCAGCCCAGGTGTGTTAGATGGGCGCGCAGGGGTTCCTGGTCATTGGAGTCCCTGCCTGCGTGCTCGCAGCCCCGCCGGCTTGCTCACCTGCCCGCGCCTCCTGTCCTCAGCTGTTCCAAAGTCTGCAGCCTCCTGTGTGCGAGGCGCTGCGGGACCTGCGAAGCGGGTTCCGCGAGGTCAAGGGTGACGACGAAAAGGCTCAGAAATCCTCAGGAATCCTCTAGTGATGCAGGCTTTCCCTTCCTGCGGACAGTCTCCAAAAAACGGGCAGCAAGGAGATAAGGGTTCCTCACTTTGTGCATTGCGGTTGCCCTTGTGTTATGTGTTTGTTTAGCAATTAGTCACACCCCTCCTGCCGTCATGTCTTCACTCATTGCTGCAGCTGCATACACAGCCAACATGCAGCGCACACTATCCAGGAACACAGACACCTACAGGATGACCCTCCTTCCATTCATTAATTCATTAATAGAGCATGCTCCTGCCACCCTACACACAGACAACACCAGACATTCACCCTCGTGCTATAAAAATGCTTTGTACTCAGCCATAGCTGCTGCTATGCGTGTGTGTGCAACACATACTGGCACGACTATGCAGATTCACATGACATTGGGTCTACGTACCACCAGGTCATGTTGCGTGTCCAACACACACACACACCTTACATAGGCAGAATATTGTACAGTGTTAGCTTGTCAACACCACTAGATCAGAAAACTGTTAGCTTACAGTCACGTGCCAGAACACAACATGCTCACACCACTTCAACATTGCTGTCACAGTCAGTCAAGTTGGCACATGGGACACACACCATGACCCTGTCTCTTGGGTGTGGTGTGATTTGGCCGTTATGGGGTAGGTATTTGTCTGATGTGTGTCGTTGTTCTGTATGCGTTGCTCTCATTACAGTAGTATAGTACTTGTAGCTCCATAGGGGTAGGTCACCTAATCAGGTGTGCTTGTCTAGAGTGCTCCAGCCCATTGCCCACAGTCTGTCCTGCCACCGTTATCCTGTGCGGCATTAATCACATACACAGTAATGCATCATGCTGATGGTAGCTCACATACCTGAGGACACAGTTGTAGGTACTCCCTACATGGACTACTACTTTTGTGACACTGACATGTACTCCTCAAAGTGACTCTCCTGGGCCTGCCTGTGCTAGCAGTATTGGGATTCAATCCCCCCTCCAGCATTGACTGTCCCACACAGGTGTGTCTTACCATCCATGTATGTAGTTTGTGGAAATTTCTGACCAATGTGTGTCCTCACTCAGATTCTGATCCAAGTGTGTGGATGACTGCTGTTTGTTGTATACCTTGCATTTTTGACATTTGCAGACACATATACATGTATGCTGTTTCAAAGATTACTCACCAAATGCGTATGATGTTTTCATTATTTATTGGGTGATCTTGTGCATGAAACGTGAATAGGTGCTGTACAGAAAGGGGGGGAATCCAAAATTCACAGCTGGAGATGAGATGCCTTACTGTTTCAGTCAACAGAGTCCAGGCCACAGTGCCTGACATCATTGGGCAGACTGTGACCAGCAAGTCCATGTGGGAGAGTCTCATAGGGGATGCTGTTGCACCCAGGGGCTATATGCCGGGTCCAGTGTCCTGGGAGAAGTCCATGGGCCACAGGCCCTCAACGTCTTCGCCGTGGACGACCCACCTTCCTTGGGGGACCCTCATGTGCAGGCATGGACGGTGCATGGGACGCTACGTTCCTCCTCCTCCTCCCTCTCCTCCCTCCCTGTGGCTGGTGTTGCACTTTGCCGTGATGTTGCTGGCCTTGTGACACAGGGAGGGGGCTGCATGTTGGCAGCCATCTGACGTAGCACATGGACAATGTCCCTATGCACCATCAAGAGCTGAGCCTGGTGTGCCTCCACCCGTCCATAATGCAGGTCTTGCCTGGCTATTTGCTCTGCCTGCTGTTCTCTGAGCTGGTTGAGGGTCTCCGCAAGCTGGCTTACCTCACTGGTGTCCCGCAAGTATGCCTCAAGGATGTTACCGAGTTCAGCCATACCGGTCCCTGCAGCTGACTGCCCAGATTCTCGCCTCTGCCTTGCGCCACTCCCACCACCCTGACCCACATGAGCACGGCCTGCGCTTGTGGGCACATCCGATCGACGGGCCCCCGAGTGCTGGGAGGGTGGAGGTTGTCACCAACCTCAGGGGCACCCGACAAAGGGTGTCCCTCATTTTCAGACAGGCTCTCTTGTGAATCATGGGCAGGGCTCTGACCTGTCTGCTGGGATGTGGTGGGAATAGGTCCGGTGGTTGGCAGAGATGTAGCTGGTACAGTTGCTGCAGGGGTTTGGGATCCAGAGGAGCCAGGTTGGTTGGGGTCATCCACAGTGTGTTGAGGGACAGCGCTGCCGGTGGGGTCTGGGTCCTGCTGAGCCTGGGACTGGGATCCTTGGCCCCCCTGGCTGGGGGGGAGATCCGCACGTTGCCCTGTGTGTGGGAGAGACAGACACTGTTAAGGCAATATCAAGTGACATGTGGTTTGGTTATCCATTATCAGCATCACTGTTCCATAAGCTATACATTGTTGACATTATACAGTTGTGTATTTAGTGGTAGAAAAAACAATTATACGATGGGGTATTTACATTCTTCCAATCTCTTGACAATGACTGACACAGCCATTGCTGTGTCTTGTGTTGCCGGCACCACACGTGTAAAGCATTTGTAAGTTTCACGCAACATCCTGGATACGGTGAAAATTCTTATGTGTGCGTCAAGCATGCACAGAGTTTAGATGCAGCATGTTGATGTAAGAGACAGAGCATCATTATTTAGCATGTCAGCTACTACTTTGGATGTCTTTTGCTGTTCCATGCTGGCCAAACAATGCCAACACCGCTGGACCTGTACACCCACTTTTAGATCATGGCTTTAGAACTTGGCACTTCTCTAAGACGCATCACCTTGTCAATACCCATGTCCATGTTGGTACTTATGTGCATCCACAAAGGTAATGAGATGGGGCACGTGCTTTTTTAGAGAGGCACAATGGACTGGAGCTTCTGTTATGTGCATGTATGAGTTGTATGCATATTCATATGAGTACGTGTTTTGTTGTGGTACATGGCAATTGGGACAGTGTTGCAATACAACGCCTGTCCCCCGGGGATGAGTTTCTGTAAGGGGTGTGTACAACAGGCCATGCTATTACTTTGTTTGTGAATTGCAAGCGTCCATTGTTCATGATTTGGCTGTCCCCTCATGTGGCATGCTGCCATAATGGTGGATTTGTGTTGGTGCACAGGATGTGTGACCTTGTCCTGGTGTTTGTGTTTGCAATGAGCACAGGAGGGACTTGTGCTGCCTACACATGTGCCCATTGTGTACTACAGAGCTTCCTGAGATGTGTGTCCTGACACAGTACAGTGTTGACAGCAAATGGTGGGTGTCTTACAGGCACATAGCAGATGTTTGCTGGTACTTGTGAGACATCCCTTAACATTCTGCTCTATGGAGTTTGTGAGGCCTGTGCAGTGCTTGTGTGCAACTGTGTGTGTGCCCCAGGGATGTGCGTTGAGGTGACAGAGGGACGAACACTGAGTGATGGAGACAGAGGGAGAGGGAGACAGAGGGAGACAGAGACAGAGGGAGACAGAGGGAGAGGGAGACAGAGACAGAGGGAGACAGAGGGAGAGGGCGACTGAGGGAGAGGGAGACAGAGGGAGACAGAGACAGAGGGAGACAGAGGGAGAGGGAGACAGAGACAGAGGGAGACAGAGGGAGAGGGCGACTGAGGGAGAGGGCGACAGAGACAGAGGGAGACAGAGGGAGAGGGCAACCGAGGGAGAGGGCGACAGAGACAGAGGCCGACAGAGGGAGAGGGAGACAGAGGGAGAGGGAGACAGAGGGAGACAGAGGGAGAGGGAGACAGAGGGAGACAGAGGGAGAGGGCGACTGAGGGAGAGGGAGACAGAGACAGAGGGAGACAGAGGGAGAGGGAGGGAGAGGGAGAGGGAGACAGAGACAGAGGGCGAGACAGGGATGGAGACAGGTAGATTGTGCTTGCTCTCTTGCTACACTGCCTTACTTTGTCACAAAATGATGCATCTCTGTAAGGTGTGTCAGCAAATAGTAAATATTTAGAAGCTGTGGTGTAGTATCTTGTGTGATATTTACCTATCCCTGTGCATTGGTCATTATGCTTGTGTGTGTCCCTGGGACATATTGCATGAGAGCAGCCTCTTACCCTACACATTGCACCCTATGTGCCTCCCCCTTGCAACTACCACCATTTGGTAGTGTACTGCTTGGACTCATGGCCACCCACCCCATGCTGCTGGGCACTGTTGTTAGTCTACCCATGTAACTTGTGTTTTTTGTACACTCACCAGACTCAATGGCTCCTTCTATTCCATGTACTCCCACCGCTGGCAGTAGGACCATGACCTTCTCCTCCCAGGGCTGGTATACAGGAGGTCTGCGGGGACCACCGCCTCCAGTGTGGTGTGCATTGGCGTAATCCTGTGCCATCTTCTTCTTCACCATCCTCCGCAGGTCGTACCACCTGGCCTGGCATTCATCCCTGGTGCGCCTGATGGGTGCAACAGCATTGACCCGGTCTACAATCCTCTCCCACAGGCGTGTTCTTTCTGCCAGGCTGGTCTGTCTGACCAATGCGCCAAACAGCTGCGGCTCGACTCTGATGACTTCATCAGTAAGTATCTCCATCTCCGGGTTAGTGAATTTTGGATTCTTGTGTGTGGTCATGGTGTGTAGTGTATGTGATTGAGGGGTTGATGGTGTGTATGAATGAGGGTGTTTGGGTCAGAATGTGAAGGGGGTGGTGTGGGTGTAGATGAGATAGGGTGTATGTGTGATGGTATGTGTCTGCAATAATTTGTGTGCTCTCAGTTTCCTCGCAAGAATGGGTATGTTGCAAAGGATGATGGGTTGTATGTGTGGTCCCTTTTATTGGTCAAATGGTGGGTGTGGCTTAATTTGAATTGTTGGGGTGGGTGTTATATGGGGTGGGTGTTGGTGTTGTCCTCTGTTTGGCTGTTTGGCTGTGACCAGGACATTGATTGTCAAAGGTGTGTACACAGGAGACATGTTCAGTGTGGTAGTGTGACTCGTTTGCAAGGTCCTTGTGGTCGTTTTAGTGTTGGCGTTATGTGTGCGTGCGGTACTTGTGCGTGCATTTGAGTAGTACGGGCCATTGGCGGGTGGGTGGTTCGCGTAGGCTTAGCCGAGGGGTGTGCGTGCGAGTGAGTGGTACGGGCCATTGGCGGGTGGGGGGGTTCGCGTAGGCTTGCCGAGGGGTGTGCGTGTCGTACTTGTGCGTGCGAGTGAGTGGTACGGGCCGTTGGCGGGTGGGGGTGTTCGCGTATGCTTGTTGGGGGGGGTGCGTGTCGTACTTGTGCGTGTGAGTGAGTGGTACGGGTCGTTGGCGGGTGGGGGGGTTCGCGTAGGCTTGGCCGAGGGGTGTGGGTGTCGTACTTGTGCGTGCGAGTGAGTGGTACGGGCCATTGGCGGGTGGGGGGGTTCGCGTAGGCTTGGCCGAGGGGTGTGCGTGTCGTACTTGTGCGTGCGAGTGAGTGGTACGGGCCGTTGGCGGGTGGGGGGGTTCGCGTAGGCTTGGCCGAGGGGTGTGCATGTCGTACTTGTGCGTGCGAGTGAGTGGTACGGGCCGTTGGCGGGTGGGGGGTTTGCGTAGGCTTGGCCGAGGGGTGTGCGTGTCGTACTTGTGCGTGCGAGTGAGTGGTACGGGCCGTTGGCGGGTGGGGGGGTTTGCGTAGGCTTGGCCAAGGGGTGTGCGTGTCGTACTTGTGCGTGCGAGTGAGTGGTACGGGCCGTTGGCGGGTGGGGGGTTTGCGTAGGCTTGGCCGAGGGGTGTGCGTGTCGTACTTGTGCGAGCGAGTGAGTGGTACGGGCCGTTGGCGGGTGGGGGGTTTGCGTAGGCTTGGCCGAGGGGTGTGCGTGTCGTACTTGTGCGTGCGAGTGAGTGGTACGGGCCGTTGGTGGGTGGGGGTGTTCGCGTACGCTTGTTGGGGGGGTGCGTGTCATACTTGTGCGTGCGAGTGAGTGGTACGGGCCGTTGGCGGGTGGGGGTGTTCGCGTACGCTTGTTGGGGGGGGTGCGTGTCGTACTTGTTCGTGCGAGTGAGTGGTACGGGCCGTTGGTGGGTGGGGGGGTTCGCGTAGGCTTGGCCGAGGGGTGTGTGTGTCGAACTTGTGCGTGCGAGTGAGTGGTACGGGCCGTTGGCGGGTGTGGGGGTTCGCGTAGGCTTGGCCGAGGGGTGTGCGTGTCGTACTTGTGCATGCGAGTGAGTGGTACGGGCCGTTGGCGGGTGGGGGGGTTCGCGTACGCTTGTTGGGGGGGGGGTGCGTGTCGTACTTGCGCGTGCGAGTGAGTGGTACGGGCCGTTGGCGGGTGGGGGTGTTCGCGTATGCTTGTTGGGGGGGGGTGCGTGTCGTACTTGTGCGTGTGAGTGAGTGGTACGGGCCGTTGGCGGGTGGGGGGTTCGCGTAGGCTTGGCCGAGGGGTGTGCGTGTCGTACTTGTGCATGCGAGTGAGTGGTACGGGCCATTGGCGGGTGGGGGGGTTCGCGTAGGCTTGGCCGAGGGGCGTGCGTGTCGTACTTGTGCGTGCGAGTGAGTGGTACGGGCCGTTGGCAGGTGGGGGGGTTCGCGTAGGCTTGGCCGAGGGGTGTGCGTGTCGTACTTGTGCGTGCGAGTGAGTGGTACGGGCCGTTGGCGGGTGGGGGGTTTGCGTAGGCTTGGCCGAGGGGTGTGCGTGTCGTACTTGTGCGTGCGAGTGAGTGGTACGGGCCGTTGGCGGGTGGGGGTGTTCGCGTACGCTTGTTGGGGGGGTGCGTGTCGTACTTGTGCATGCGAGTGAGTGGTACGGGCCGTTGGCGGGTGGGGGTGTTCGCGTACGCTTGTTGGGGGGGTGCGTGTCGTACTTGTGCGTGCGAGTGAGTGGTACGGGCCGTTGGCGGGTGGGGGGGTTCGCGTAGGCTTGGCCGAGGGGTGTGCGTGTCGTACTTGTGCGTGCGAGTGAGTGGTACGGGCCGTTGGCGGGTGGGGGGGTTCACGTAGGCTTGGCCGAGGGGTGTGCGTGTCGTACTTGTGCGTGCGAGTGAGTGGTACGGGCCGTTGGCGGGTGGGCGGGTTCGCGTAGGCTTGGCCGAGGGGTGTGCGTGTCGTACTTGTGCGTGTGAGTGAGTGGTACGGGCCGTTGGTGGGTGGGGGGGTTCGCGTAGGCTTGGCCGAGGGGTGTGCGTGTCGTACTTGTGCGTGTGAGTGAGTGGTACGGGCCGTTGGCGGGTGGGGGTGTTCGCGTACGCTTGTTGGGGGGGGTGCGTGTCGTACTTGTGCGTGTGAGTGAGTGGTACGGGCCGTTGGCGGGTGGGGGGGTTCGCGTAGGCTTGGCCGAGGGGTGTGCGTGTCGTACTTGTGCGTGCGATTGAGTGGTACGGGCCGTTGCGGGTGGGGGGTTCGCGTAGGCTTGTGCTTGTCGTACTTGTGCGTGCGAGTGAGTGGTACGGGCCGTTGGTGGGTGGGGGTGTTCGCGTACGCTTGTTGGGGGGGTGCGTGTCGTACTTGTGCGTGCGAGTGAGTGGTACGGGCCGTTGGCGGGTGGGGTTGTTCGCGTACGCTTGTTGGGGGGGGTGCGTGTCGTACTTGTGCGTGCGAGTGAGTGGTACGGGCCGTTGGTGGGTGGGGGTGTTCGCGTACGCTTGTTGGGGGGGTGCGTGTCGTACTTGTGCGTGCAAGTGAGTGGTACGGGCCGTTGGCGGGTGGGGGGGTTCGCGTAGGCTTGGCCGAGGGGTGTGCGTGTCGTACTTGTGCGTGCGAGTGAGTGGTATGGGCCGTTGGCGGGTGGGGGGATTCGCGTAGGCTTGGCCGAGGGGTGTGCGTGTCGTACTTGTGCGTGCGAGTGAGTGGTAGGGGCCGTTGGCGGGTGGGGGGGTTCGCGTAGGCTTGGCCGAGGGGTGTGCGTGTTGTACTTGTGCGTGCGAGTGAGTGGTACGGGCCGTTGGCGGGTGGGGGTGTTCGCGTACGCTTGTTGGGGGGGTGCGTGTCGTACTTGTGCATGCGAGTGAGTGGTACGGGCCATTGGCGGGTGGGGGGTTCGCGTAGGCTTGGCCGAGGGGTGTGCGTGTCGTACTTGTGCGTGCGAGTGAGTGGTACGGGCCGTTGGCGGGTGGGGGGTTCGCGTAGGCTTGGCCGAGGGGTGTGTGTGTCGTACTTGTGCGTGCGAGTGAGTGGTACGGGCCGTTGGCGGGTGGGGGGTTTGCGTAGGCTTGGCCGAGGGGTGTGCGTGTCGTACTTGTGCGTGCGAGTGAGTGGTACGGGCCGTTGGCGGGTGGGGGGGTTTGCGTAGGCTTGACCAAGGGGTGTGCGTGTCTTACTTGTGCGTGCGAGTGAGTGGTACGGGCCGTTGGTGGGTGGGGGTGTTCGCGTACGCTTGTTGGGGGGGGGGTGCGTGTCGTACTTGTGCGTGCGAGTGAGTGGTACGGGCTGTTGGCAGTTGGGGGGGTTCGCGTAGGCTTGGCCGAGGGGTGTGCGTGTAGTATGTATTGGTGGAGCTTGCAGTGAGGCGAATGTCCCGTACGAATCAATGTTGAAGCATGAATACTTTGGCCCGTACGTATCTCGCTCTGGCATTTCGTTCCGAATCGGAATAGTGAGTTTGTACGGACTGATAACGAATCGTACGGTGGTATGCACGAGGCTTATTCGTACGGGTAAACGAATGTCATTCGTACGGGTCGTAGCAAATCGTACGGAAATCAACGGAAACGGATCGGAATTCGCTGGTCGGACGGTAGATTCCCATTCGTACGGAATCGGCTACGAATACGATTCGTACGCCGGATTATTTTACCGGATCGGAATCGACGCCCATGTCTTGCAATTCAATCTACTATAATCTATGCACCATAAGTGTCCTGGTAAACTATCACAATCTATTTTCTATAGTCAGTGCAAGTTCTATACAATTTTAAACACTGCAGATGGTCTGGTGTGTCAAAAGAGTAATATCCCTTCATTATCATTTGGTTTCAAAGACCATTTATATCTAGGTTCACTATTTTAATGACCTGCAATCTTCTAAAATTCAAAGATGTACGTTTATCGCATGCTGTGACACATATGGACTGTCTAGTGTATTTAAATAATATTTTCTTTTTATTATCAAAAGGACAACTTACTTTAAAAAGTTAACTTCTCGAAAATATGGTCTATTTCACTCCAGGTAGTATTCCATGTTGAATGTATATCCTATAATCAGAATACATCCAATCACTTAATGATCATCATTTCTCTATACTGTTTTTATAGCTTACAGAGCCGAATTCGTAGCAATTTTTAATGACTGGATGTCCATATATTGTGCAAATTTTAAAATGTTTGCCAATTGAACATTATTACACGTTCTCATCTATATGCAACACTCATTAGATTTGGAATCAGCCCCCATTTATGAGGCTGATAATTTGATTGCCTAATTAAAACTGTATTCTGGCCGCTATCATTAAAAGGTTTTTAGTTATCCCTGGCCGTGCGTATTCAATACCAGTCCGTTATGTCAGCTTTGTTTTCCCGTTTAAGCCTGCTTTCCCGGCAGAGTACTGGCCTTCTTTTTTTTAAATTAAAAGTTAGCATCCGTGTGTCTAACTCTACATCGCCATATTTTTGCTAAAGTGGCAAAGTGAAAAAGGGCATAACACAATAATATCTAAATTATCGGAGATTTAAAAGCAATCAAAAGGGCTTTTTACTTTCACATATTATCTAGTAAAGGAGATCGCAACCCACTACGAATACGATCGAATTGGTGGCGGCCATTTTGCGTTACCTGAACTCGATGCACCAAATCTGTGTTCTTCAATAATGGGACACAAAAAACCACATAAGGCACAAAGAATAGTAAAATAAAATAGATCTTAGGGAGTTACCCCTGCCCCAATAGTAACCAGTACGGGGGATTCAAAGTCTTTTCTAATTACTCACAAGTAAGGCGTAGTTCGAGCAGCACAGTCGTCAACGAAAAAGGCAGCGCATTCACTATCACAACATGCTCTGCCTTTTTATATGTTTTTTAATTGTTAAATTGTCAATTAGGTCGAATTAATTGTGTCTAATTTCCCGCCTATTTTGAAGTTTTTCTATTGTTTTATGTCCCTGATAATTCGACACCATCTTGAGATGGACCCTTCATTATTGAATTATATTGAGTTGAATATCATATCGCGACCCTCATATTAATGTTACTACGCAAGTACAACTCCGTACTATAACAAGTTTATTATATTCAATGATTCAACTTTATTCAGGTTAAATTTGTGACAGTGAAACTGGTATAATCAAATTATACCAATTTATGTAATTGGCTGCTGACATCATTTGAGTCATTTTTCACTAAGGTTAGATATTGATTAGCGAAAGAAAGCACTGTATTTAAACTCTACGAAAGTGCAGTGGCCATAGAGTTTGTTGTCCGTGCGCTGTTCTATGGGCGCCATCTTAGAGTGGTCCCGTCTATACAATATTTTATTTTAACTCAGGTAACTGAAGCTTTTAAAGATTGTACAATTGAATATCTTCATCGTATGTATTGGGGCCATACCTAAGGTATTACAGGATGTTGAGCTACGTATACTTCTTTCTATCGGCGCCATCTTAGAGTTTGGTTAGACTTAGGTAACCGGCACCATCTAAAATAAACCCTTCATAATTACAAAATTTAATTATCAGACTTATTCTTATACATATATTGGGCTAGACCAACATTGTTTCGATCCATTTGTAAAGCGAGTAACCTATTATCAAAATTTCTAGATTTATGCTAGTTAAAAAAGCTAAAGATATATATTCTAAATGGACATGGCAATTTCAATTGTACTCACCACCACCTTAGCTTGGTTTGGCCGGTTACGAAAAAGTCTTGTCATTATATATGAAAACTACTATTTATAATGCAAATTCAAACTGTCATTGGTAGTAAAAATTAGAGATCCATACGTGCATTTCATGCGACCCATGGTATCTCAAACTACTGTGGGTACACAGCTTTTAAAGGCCTAACATATGTTGATAAAATCACATAAGTCACTGTTCCAGGAAGAAAGAATATTAACAAACATAGCACTAAGATGGTAAGTTTCTATGATTCATTATGTTATCATTATATGGTGTGATCCCAACTTAATCTTATCATGGGAGAGTGTATTTCGGGGCGTCATCAAAAATAGTCAATCCCTAGCTCACATTCATTATCACATTGTTGGCTATTCTTCATGAGGCTAATGTGTTTCACTGTTCTTGTGTAATGTTCATACAATTCAACATAATTCCTGGAGAGATAGTTTGTAATTTTCTCTCACAAGAAATAATGAAACTCACTGTTAACCTTTAGACCCAGTGTGACACACCATGATCTACATATCCACCGGGATTCCATCTGTCCTAACTGTAAGGATGTCCATGGGCTCCAGGTTTGCTCCATCCTATGCAAACCTCTTTTTTGTATTACTTTTAATCTATTACAGAGTTTAATTGGTCTTAAATACGTTCCCTTGACAGCGCTACAAATACATACTGCGAGGTATGTATCCGTTATAACAATACAATGGAGACATATAAATGGGCTTGAACTATAGTAGATTCAATGACACATGTTTGCAATGGAATTATGACCTGTGCCTTTTAGAGGTATATGGAGTTGTTCCTCCCTTCTCCAATCTCTTCTGTTGCATGGTTTTGGTTTTTGGGTCAGAAAAATTCTCCATGTATAGGTAACCAAATGCGATACATTGTATACTCACAAATCCATGTAATACCTGGTGGATGATGATTAATATTATGTAATAACGCTAATGTTGTCGATGTTTTTTGAAAAAACTGCTTTTGGATTTGGTCTTAAATATTTGTTGGTAATATTGTAAATAGTAAGCAACAAAACTGAGGGCAGAGGCTGATAAGAACCGCACCCACCACTTGAATAGTGTCTTCAAGTAGCTAATGGTGCACGAAACTAGGGAGTTCTTCCCTCTATACTCCCCACAATGTAGGAACTAGTCCTGCCAACTTTGAAATACAAAAATGGTTCCAGCACTCTATACAAAGGTGTCAGGATTTCTTGTTACAATCAATAATCAAAGAGTTCAAGTAATTCAGCACATGAGGAAAAAAAGTATCCAAGTCCAGAGTATATGTTTCTTTGTCCCAATGTTCTCTTTATTTTTCACAAATAGATTCTTCCTTCACAAATTCATTCATAATAGCCACCGCGTTTTGTCTCTTGAGAGACTTCTTCAGGGCTATTAAGAAAACATACAAATATATATGTTTAAAATAATGGAGCCTAACCCTATTTACAACATTAAATTCACATAAATCAAATATATTTACATGGTTAGATCCTACTATCCATTGTATGCACAAATTAATGCCTGGACAGATACATGAAAGCATTGGCTCAAATACGTAAACGATTCGATGTGAAACACATTCACAAAATCCGAGTACATGTAGAAACATATTGTTGTAAACATGAGAGAATATTTTTAGGACTAGGTGACACCACCTCATAAAAACAATATGTACCCGTATTGTATTGTGCCCAATCACCTACGGGTGTGGCGGCCATCTCACGATTTGTAGTTTATTTGTGTTTAGTAACACTACACTGGGCCAAACAACAAGCTATATTCCATGTTTCACAAGTATCAAGTATCGGCAATCACGACTGTGATTATAAGATGGCCGCCACAGTCGTGATTGCCGATACTTGATACTTGTGAAACATGGAAGATAGCTTGTGCTACTGAACACAAATAAACTACAAATAGTGAGATGGCCGCCACACCCGTAGGTGCGCTGTGATTGGGCACAATGCAAATCATATGACGTTTAGTTTCCGGGTGACTGCCTTTAAGAATGTACGTTTAGTGCGGCTCTGTTTGGTGATAAGGAAACACTAAACGGACTGTTGGCGGTTACTAGGCCGCTTTTCGGTAAGTCACTGAAGGAACTATAATCCCTATTTTTATTTAAAAACGATAGGAGGATTTATGAGGAACTATGGAGTTTGTGTCAGTATTTATAGGATACCACCTTTTAATAGTATAATATTATACTTCTGGTACACTTATGACCACTTTGAGATGAGTATATGATGTATAACTTAGTTGCTTTTTAACATATTGCCCAGGACACATATCCGAGTGCGGGGCAAATGCATTCAAATATGGCACTGCTAGATACCGTTCTGTTTGTGTTTAACATAACCAAACGTTTCTAGTAACAGTGGTTTTGTCATGTAAACTATAATTAAGATACTATTGATGAACCATCTATGCTACGGAGGGTTAAGATATAGGGTGCAGCACTCAAATATATATTTGATAAATTGATTCTCGAACCCAGTAGAGTTGACAGATTGCCATGTTTTTAGCCACCTTACAAAGATGGCCACCGTAGATTTAGAAAATAAGTTGGGGCAATGAGTTGATACTTTGCTGACACGAAGACTTAATATGGGAAGCTATAGGATGCAGTATGCTGTATGCATTGAGCACAAAATGTAAAAGCGCACTTCCTGAGCTCACTGTCACGTTAGGGCGATATTATTTCAGCACCACAATCTTTTTTAATCTAGAACTGAGTATAGATTACAATATTCCAAGATGGCCGCCAAGTTTCTTGAAATACAATGGGGCAATGTGATGATATTCTGCTGAAACGAAGAGTCAATAGGAGTAGTAGAAGTATGCTCCGAGCACCAAATGTAAAAGCGCACTCCTGAAGCTCACTGCCATGTCAGGGTGTTATTTTTCCTAAACCCTGGCCTTTTTTTAATGAAGTATTGAATATAGTGCACATACTGGTATGTAGTGAGTCAGTGGTTAGAGGATGTCGACAACGACACCCGATTTGAGAGGACAGCACTACTTTAAAACACAACTTAATACCCGCTTTTGATGTTAGCTGAAAAAAAATGAACTCCCTGATTTTGTCATTATTTTAGGGCGTAACTGCTGAAAAGAAATTTTTCGTTAACAGAATGTAATAATAAAGAACTACAGTTTGATGTCGAGTTCCTACGGTTAGATAAGTCCCTTGTATGGAATTTATATTGAGCAGTAGATCAACATTGATTATATTGATTTCTTTGGGTTTTCTGCTTTTTCCCGTGAAAGTCTTATAACTAATCAGTTATGTTGAATAAATGTTATTCCAGATTTCTGATCTCTGTGCTTTAGGACTTTTTAATAAGAGAATTTTCTTTGCATTGTTTATTATTGCAGATTGTCTGAACACTGCACAAATACCTTATTCATACTGGCTCTTGAAATACTGTGTTTTGTTTGGAGAATTTACTATATGACATACACTGAAAGGTATGGGTTTTAATTGTCACTTATATCATTGTGTGGGGTTTTTTGTATAAATATATCAAGTTTTAAGTGTTATACACATATTGCTTTTATGAGGTGGTGTCACCTAGTCCTAAAAATATTGTCTCATGTTTACAACAATATGTTTCTACATGTACTCAGATTTTGTGAATGATTTTCACATCAAATCGTTTACATATTTGAGCTAATCCTTTCATGTAATTGTCCAGGCATTAAATTGTGCATACAATGGACAGTAGGATCTAACCATGTAAATATATTTAATTTATGTGAATTTATTGTTGTAAATAGGGTTAGGCTCCATCATTTTAAACACATATATTTGTATGTTTTCTTAATAGCCCTGAAGAAGTCTCTCAAGAGACGAAACGCGTTGGCTATGATGAATGAATTTGTGAAGGAAAAATCTGTTTGCGAAAAATAAAGAGAACATTGGGACAAAGAAAAATAAACTCTGAACTTGGATACTTTTTTCCTCATGTGCTGAATTACTTGAACTCTTTGATTATTGATTGTAACAAGAAATCCAGACACCATTCTATAGATTGCTGGAACCATTTTTTTATTTCAATATTGTAAATAGTGTTTTTATGTACTTTTTGTAGCCCTGAAGAAGTCCGTGTAAGGACAAAACTCGTTGGCGGTTGCAAAACGTTTAAAAAAATGAAAAATAAAGAATGAAATTTAACACAACCACATAACATCTACTCTTCATTGGAATACATCTGCATTTTGAAAACTCTTTAATTTGTATTATCTGACGTCTAAAGTGTGCTGGGCTAACTTTGTTTATTGTGGGTTTGGGAAAGCCAGAGGGTGACGTCTGGCTCCCCAACTTTTAGAGGTATAGGGGATTGTGCCTCAAGCTCCTCTTGCACCTTTTGTATCTGATAAATAGGGATGTTAGGACTTGTGCGGGCACCTATGCTTTGATCCCCAACAAATCTGTGTAATAAATATGATAACAATATTTGGAGAAGTAAAGAATTTTGCTCTGCTTCCTTAACAAAAAATGACACATAAGTACGAATACCTAAGATAATGTGTTACAGTATGTACGCTACCATCAATCAATCAGGGAATTGTGAAGCACAGCTACTCACCCGCGAGGGTCTCAAAGCGTTAGAGGGTTGGGCAGCTCCGTTGAGTGCTGGGGTCACCCGAGGAGCCAGGTCTTGAGGTCCTTCCTGAACTGGGGCAGTATAGGCACTTGCTGGAGGTGGAGGTTGTTCCAGGCATTGGCTGCGAGGTAGGAGAAGGATTTTCCTCACGCTCTGGCCTTTTATATGTGTGAGATGGTGGCCAGAGAGATGCCATCTCATTGGAGGTGTCTCTTGGGTGCGTGGAAGGAGAGGCAATTGTTTAGGTATGCTGGTCCGATGTTGTTGAAGACCAACCAGCAGCACTTCTTTGTGTTTGGTTGCCTACTGTCACAAGGTGAGGAAGGTATAAATTGTTTTTCCAGTTATGATATTTTACATTGGATAATATATTTATACTTACTGTAATGTATTTATAATGGTAAATGTAAAACTATAAAAAGCACAATACAGTCAGATTCAAGCAGCAAACGGTAAGCAGAAGCAAAGTAAATGTGCAGGAATGGATAAGCCTCTCGCACCAAACACTTGACAATATGAGAGCTCTGTAGTATGCTGGATACTGGAAGCATTACAACTTTACAGTACATGAGGAAGAAGGAGCAATATATTGTTTGAAAATTGTCTTGATCTTTTGGGAAATAAATTATTCCGGCCCCATGTCAGACAACCATGCACATATTTTATTTAGAGT
This sequence comes from Lissotriton helveticus, assembly GCF_964261635.1. Taxonomy (NCBI): domain Eukaryota; kingdom Metazoa; phylum Chordata; class Amphibia; order Caudata; family Salamandridae; genus Lissotriton; species Lissotriton helveticus. Next base: position 875,265,012 of record NC_136071.1, on the reverse strand, counting down.
CAATTTACTGATAATTTATCTTTCACAAACTCATTGCTAATTACCAAAATGTATCACACATTTTATTTCTCTGAGAACATCAACAAAGCCGAGTTTTTTCATTTTATGCCCATGACTTAAAATCACTTACAAACACCAACCTGACACTAAGGGCCTCATTACAATGTCAGTCGCAAAGCATTACGACGACTCCTTGTCGAAATTTATTTCAACCGATTCTGGTTCGGGGAGACCGATTACGATGGTTCAGAACACCATTCGGTCGGACTCTTATTGTCTTCAATGGGAGCCTATGTTCTGACCAACAACACGGCTCCCATTGAAAAAAGGGGTGGGTGCGGAAAACCTTGCACCCTGTGGCAGACCTTGATGCCTGAAGGTAACAAACATTCTGAAGAGGTAGGGAGTACTTTATTAATTCAGCTACTCCTTTGTAAGATATGTTGTTTTTGCTGCCCTTAACCCATCAAGTGCTGTAGGTGGCATAGTCGATATCCACTGCTTACATATTTCATGGCATGCAATAAAACAATACACATGCATCATCTTGAGGCATGGTAATATTAGGGGATATAAGGCATAGAGTCAGAATACAGCCACGGCCCATGTAGGGCGTGCCACCGGGCGGTGAAGTTGGGCGGGGGAGGGGCAGGGTGCAGGGTTGTAAAATGCGGGAAACAGACGATTTCAGGTAAGTACCGAAAAAATAACTAAAACGAATTTCGTTGCACGCTCTGCATCGCCAAATGTGATGCAGCGCGCAAAAAATATATATTTTTTTCCCCGGTATTTACCTGAAATCGTCAGTAGCCCGCATTTTACAACACCCCACCCTGCTCCGCCCCACGTCACCGCCCAGAGGCACGCCCTACATGGGCCGTGATTGTCAGAATATCGAGTTTCAAACGTCGACTTGCACTAATATCGACTTTGAAATATCGAGGAACAAAAATATCAACAGCAAGAATATTGTAGTCCAGAATATCGAGTTTAAGGTAAGAAATATCGTTTTTTTAAATTTCAAAGTCATTATTATAGAGTGCAAAAATATTCTTGTTAAAAATATCATTATTTTAGTTAGTGTTATGTATTTTAGTATGTATTTTAAATGTACGTGCTCTGTTTTTTTTTGTAAGTATTGCTGTTGGTTTTTAATATATGTGTTCATTTTTTAGTAGGTATTAATTTTATTTTAATTTAATTTTGCGTTTTAGTTCCGTTGTGGGTTGTAGCTTTATAGGGGAATAGAGTGGGAAGTAATTTAATTATAATACGTTGAATATACATTTTTATTATTTAATATTTATTGTATATTTTATATTGTTAATTGTGGGAATTTATTTATTTTACATTTTATATTGATTGGTTGTTAATTATTAAAAATTATTGATAATTGTGTTAATTGTGGGGTTTTTTAGGAGCGGGTTGTGCGTTGATAGGGGAGTAGGGTGGGAAGTAATTTAATTATCATTAATTTATTAATAGATTTTATGAATTAACATTGTTAATTATGGCAATTATTTATATATTCATTATTTTTTAATTAGTTGTTATTGTTATTAATTAATTCATAATCATGTTAATTGTGTTCTTCTTTAGGAGCAAGTTGTATTTATTAATTTTTTATATCATATTTAATTAATTTTATTTTATAGTGTTAATTGTGTGTCATATTTTTCTATAATTATTTATAATTGGCTTGTTAATTGTTATTAATAACTAATTGTTAATTAATTATGTTAATTGTGTCATGTTTTACGAAATTGGTGGTAGCATTTATATGGAAATATGGTGAGAGATAATTTATTTTTAATTAATTATTTTTTAATTATTGCTAATTGATTACTATTTAACTATGTCAATTGTGTAATAATTTTGCTGTGTGAGTTGTGGGGTTTATAGAAGTAAATGTTGGGTGGTAATACAAAAATGAGTTATGGAAATTGTTTAAATATATTTAGGTGTATGTTATTGTATTTATTAGTGTAGAGGGTGAAAAGTAATTTTGTTTAAAATCATGAATTACTACATTTTTAATAATAATCATTTATTAATTGATAAATATTTGTCGTAATTGTTTATTTTTTATTTTTGGGGAGGATTTAGGTTTAATACTGTAACTTTTTGTTTGTACATTAATTTTTCAATTTTTCCATGTGTTTTAAAATTATTAATATTTGTTTAATTGATAATTAATTGTGTAAATTACGGAGGTATACAATTTTGTTTAATTTAGATGTGTGTTGTAAATTGTGTGGTGTTATAGGGTAGGATATAAATATTAAATTTATGTAAATTTTATTTTCTGGATTAAGATACATTTTTTATCACAACATATTTATTTGTTTGTAAATTGTTTGTTAAATTTACAAAATTATTATTGTTATGTTAATTTTAGATTTTTGCTACATTGAAATATTTTTATGTGTTTTGTTGATTTTTATGTTTCTTTATATATGTTTTGTTTTTGTTTTTTTATTATATTTTGTTTTGTAGTTGATATTTTGTTTGTTCTTAAATTAGAATTTTGTTCTATGGAAATACTAATTCATATCCCTACGCTATCCAACACTTTCCCCCTTGTTGCACTTGCTGGAGTGTGAATAGTAATTTTTTACCCTCTGCTATCCAACACTTTCCCTACTGTTGCACTCGTTGGATTGGGAATAGTAAATTATTCCCCTCCGCTATACAACACTTTCCCTACTGTAGCACTCGCTGGAGAGGGATTAGTAATTTTTTTACCCTACGCTATCCAACACTTTCCCTACTGTTGCACTCTTTGGAGTGGAAATAGTAGATTATTACCCTACTCTATCCAACACATTTCCTACTGTTGCACCTGCCCGAGTGGGAATAGTAATATTTACCTCTCCGCTATCCAACACTTTCTCAACCGTTGCACTCGCTGGAGTGGGCATAGTAATTTTTTACCCTACGCTATCCAACACTTTCCCGACTGTTGCACTCATTGGAGTGGGAATAGTAAAATATTCCCCTCCGCTATCCAACACTTTCCCTACTGTTGCACTCACTGGAGTGGGATTAGTAAATTATTCCCCTCCGCTATCCAACACTTTCCCTACTGTTGCACTCACTGGAGTGGGATTAGTAAATTATTCCCCTCCGCTATCCAACACTTTCCCTACTGTTGCACTCGCTGAAGTGGGAATAGTAAATTAGTCCCCTCCGCTATCCAACACTTTCCCTACTGTTGCAATCGCTGGAATGGGAATAGTAATTTTATCCACTATGCTATCCAACATTTTCCCTACTGTTGCACTCGCTGGAGTGGGAATAGTAACTTTATCCCCTCCGCAATCCAACACTTTCTCTACTCTTGCACTCAAAGTAGTGCATAATGTAGGTTTAAAAAATATTAAATATTTCAATATTTAATTTATAATACATTTTTATTTATTTATTGATTTGTATGTTACCGGTGTATGTATATTTATGTTTTTATAATTTTTAATATATTTATAACATTTTAAAATTAATTAGAATTATTTTTTATTAATTGTTTTTAAGTCAATGTATATGTATTACATTTTGTATATGTATTTTGTATTTTTTAAATTACATTTATTTATTATAATTGTTAACATTTACAAACAAATCCAAATAATGTTTTTTAAGTTAAATTAATTAATTTATTTTCCATTATTTGTTATATATAAAAAAAAAATATTTTCTACAGCGATATTTTTGACAATTATATTTTTTTCTCTGTATTTTTGTACTTACCATTATGTAGATATGAAGTCGAAAATATTCACAACGATATTTATGTCCCGATATTTTGGTAACTCAATAGTGTGGTCGTCGATATTCTGTCAGTGATCCAAGATATGTCTGCTCACAGTGGCACCAATATTGTTTAAAGAAGGGCTATTTCACAAACATGTCCTTATAACTATATATATAATCTCAAGTAACCATAAATCATGCACCTGCCATGCACAGTTTTCTGATCAATAATTTGATTGCAAATGTTGCAGAGATATTATCAATGATGTCATAAAAGATGTCATGAGTAATGTAATATGTGGGGTAATTAGCAGCGCATGGCGAAGGCACAAGTTATGGTTACCGTACGGCACCAGTCATAGTTACATGAGAGAACTAAAATTTTAACAGATTAATTTATGTGGTTTTAAGAATTTAAAACATACATTGCTGCGGAAAATGTCACCTACCTATAACGTTTCATTAAACTTTAGTTTTTTCTGTGACTTTCTAGTTTTTTTAAAATGTAAAGTAATAATTTATTACAATTTGTAATCCAAGCCCCCACTCTGCACAGCCCTTTGGCGCGCATGGCATGGGAGTTTGGCTACAGCATCTGGACTGTGCCTAGGCCCTGCAGGCTCTCCGCATGTAGCCAACCCCACTCTGTACACAACCTTTGGTCGTGCACAGTGGGAAGTTGGCCACAGGGTCTGGCCTGCAACCATACACCATAAAGGGGTTGGCCAAAGGGCCCAGCCTGTGGCCAGGTTAGATCCTTTAACACACAGTGTATGATTGTCCACTGAACAACGGAGACCCCATCTCCTGGGGCCACATACAAATAAAGAGGGGAGAGGATGTGCAGCCTCCTCCCAGAGCTTTCTTGTATTTTAAAGGGGAGGGGGCCACATGGGCCTTTTCCCCAATCCTCATCTGGCGCTGGGACTCGATCCATCAGGACATTTTTAGTTTCTATTAAAGGGGAGGGGGGCTCACTAAAAATAAAGGGGAGGAGGCCTTCCCCAAGCTGTGTTCAGCCCCACGTACCTCGTCAGCCAGGGGCCCACATTAATTAATGCCCACCCAGGGAACCCAATATACACTTGTTGAGGGCCTCCCGGCTTTTCACATTCTGCAAAAGCCGGCATTGTTCCAATCAGCAGGCATAAGATAGTTATGCTGCTCCTTCTGGGTGAGAACCATTTCTCGATCTGGTTCCCTGCCCGCATCAGTTTCCGTGCCTGCCCGCTAAGAGCAGTCTTGATGTTTGCTCGAGTCTGGTGGGAGTTTTAAAAATGCTTGCACCAGGCAGGAGCCAGCACAAGTTTACCTGTCGATGCGGGCAGAGAAACTACTGAATCCCGTGGGTTGAGCCGGATCCAGGGGATGGGGTCCCAGGAGCTCCCAGTGTCTCTTTTTGACCTTTCAAACACACCTGAGACTGTGTGATCTGTGACGTCTGGTCTCATTGTGGCTACGTGGAATGAATGAAACTTCACTAGTCTTTTGATGCTGGTGTAACTTGGACCCTCTCACAGGATCAGACAGCATTAGGAATGGAAAATGGACAAAGCTTTATATGTCCTAAGAAACTGAAATAGGACTCAAAACCTGGATTCCCTTACAAAGAAGTGGCCCTATTTAAAAGTCCTCCATTACAGGCTAGGGAGCGTAGAATCTATAAATATATCAAGGTCCTTGATAACTAGTGCACAATAACTTTTTTTGTGCCGTTTCCTTTATGTGCTGTCCTTCGATTCCAGTGAATTACTATGGAGCAGGGGAAACTTCACATATATATCAATGTATATACATATATTTTGATTTGTTCATGTATTTTTTCCTCCCACTTCTGATCCCTGATGAAGAGGTACATGAATAGTTTGGGGTGTATGTGTATATCGATGTATATATATTCAGTAATACTGGATCTTCGCGTGTACCCTACATAACATAGTGGCTGCCTGATAACCTCCTACTACACTTGAAGAGAATCTACCAGAATAGCAACCCCCCTACTCATATCTCTACTCTCCGATGAGCACACCCACCACTTCCCCACGGCAATTAGACTCCGCCGACAAGTGAGACACGAACTTCACGTAATAGTGGACAGACCCATCTACTTTGCTTACTCCCTTCCAATCTACTCTGGCCAGGATAACTCACTGAGAAAGCGGATAGAATTTTTCTTTCAACCAACCTTGAATCACTCTCAACAGTATGGCAGCATCATGCCTGAAATCTGCAAGATGCAACTCTTACACTATTTCATACCCCCCAACCTATCCAAGCCTGCATCAAAAACCTTCAAACACAATCTCTTGAGTAGACACCCTGAGACCCTCACTTCCGACCCATATTTCAGCCTGGAAAACGCTCGGACCATCCAGAGGTTGTTGCCTACCCCCCAAAGGCCCCCTAACCTCCCTGCATAGAACAATAGGCCCTTGGCTCTCCTCTCCACACAGAAACGCACCGACTTGGAGACTGAACTCCAATTCTCTTTCCAGGATCCCCAACTATGCCACTCTAGTCCTAGCCCTGATTCCTTTGTCCTTTCGCCACTAGTGCACCCTTAACTAACGGACCTTGAAGCTTTGAGCCTCCGAACAGCCATCCTAGCGGGGATAACATGACTCTTGAATTGAGGAACCTCCTCCTTGTTACTAAACACTCCCTCGCTAAATTCAAGCATAGTCAAAAATCAGTACTCTGCCCACATATTAAGCCTTACCTTTAACTCCTGTCGCTAGCTAATAGACAATACTGCCCTCGCAATCAACTTAACTATGTATGAGAGGATGAAACCCTAGCTCTCTACTATCCTATGAGGAGGCACCTGCTGCCTCTAATCCCCTTGCTAAGGAAGGAGAAAACAAGATCAACACAGTCTCAATAAACACAAACAGATCCTCTTTTTGCAGAAACAGTGGTGTAATCAGCAGTAACCTAAAACGAATACCCTTATCCACCGTACCCATAACTTAACCCTGGGGAACTCTGCGTCTCAGTTCTCTGGTCTTCTTCTTAACTGCCGTATCCATATTGTGGATGCATTGGAGGGTATTGGCCAGGATAATGTATTTTTTGTCCCGGTGGTGCTGGTGTCCATGGTTGTTGCCACCAAGTGTTTCTTCCTCTTCCTTGTTGCTTTCTTCTGTAGCTGTTTGCGCTAGAGTTGCTGCTTCCTGACGAGTCTTCATCTGAAGACCCTCCTGATGTATCACTCCTCTTGGGGGCTTTGTAGTTTGTGTCTGCGTAGTGGTACGTTTTCAAGTAGGAGAATTTTTTTGGATCTTTATGCAATTTGTTGATTTTGCTTTGTGTCAGGCTTTCTTTATATTAATTGATCTCCTCATTGGTCTCGTTCAGTCTTTTTTTGAAGGAAGTAAGAGTGGTTTTAAAATGTGTTTCAGTGGTTTGGATTTCAATGAGAATGGCCTCAGAGAGGCGCTTGGCTGTTTGAATTATAAGAATGATCCAATCCTGTGTGCATCACCACGCTATTTGCGCCCAATCCTTACGGAAAGTCTCATTGTCCAGAAAAATGCGGGGAGGATTCGTGACTATCAGTCCTCTGGGGGCAGTGTTGTATCTCAAATATTCAGTGAGGATGACCCCATGGAGAATAGTTCAAATGCATTGAATTTTTTTCTCCTTTAAGCTTTCCCAGTCTGCCATTTGGGCAATTGATGTTGCCACGTTAAAATCTGCCATAAGCGGAGGGTTAGCTTAGATGCTGTTGACATCATCCAAGGTGAATCCCAAGCCTTGATTTTCTGCCATGATGTAACTGGGTACCTGTGCAATAGATTGTGATAAAAAAAGTTAGCCGTCACAGCTGTGCGCTGCAGAATTACTAGAAAAATCAAAGGGAGAGCGAGGGCTTAGGGGCACGTCCTGTTCCCCGGATGCATAATACACTTAAACAGTGTGGACAGGCCCACTATCTGTATGTAGTTAAGTCACTGTATATAGTGTGAACTTGGACACATTAGGTGTTCTTATGGCAGATTTCAACGTGGCAACATCAATTGCCCAAACAGCGGACTGGGAAAGCTTAAATGAGAAAAAATGCAACTGCATTAGAACCATTCCCCATGGGGTCATCCTCGCTGAATATTTGAGAAACAATACTGCCCCCAGAGTCACAAATGCTGCCCCCATTTTTCTGGACGATGAGACTTTCCGTAAGGATTGGACGCAAATAGCGTGACGATGCACACAGGATTGGATCATTCTTATAATTCAAACTTCCTATATGAATCAGAATCAATGTTTTCCTTTTTTATGGGGAGGAGTGCGAGGCCGAGGGAGAAGACGACGAGGGAACCAAGTCCATTGGGGAGAATACCAGCACGAAGGAGCTCTAACGAGGAGCAAATCCAAAGACCAGCAGCCAGGCCCCAGCACGAGATGAGCTTGGTCACCAACCTTTCGTCCCCCACCCTGACACCTTCAGAACAGGCAGTCCTAGAGATGGGACTCGGATTTGTACCAACGGCCAGATTAGATAAATTCCAGCTACACAGCGAGCTAGCAGCATTCTTTCAAAGACTAAGACTAAAAGCCTTTTTCGAAAATTCTCCATCGCAACCAACTACTGAAAAATAAGGGGACATGGAATTGAGAGTAAAATCTACCTTCATGCCACCCCCTACTACTATTACCCCTGAGATAGCAGTATATGAACAAGCTGTGTCCAAAGAGATCGAAGAGCTCAACGAGGCCCACACTTTCTAGAATACTAGCACAGCAAAACAGGCAGCCATACAATCACTCAGATCCAACCAATCCATTGTCATCAAACCTGCTGACAAGGGTGAAGGAACAGTCATCATAAATAAAGAAGACTACCAATGCGAGTGCATAAGACTCCTCAGTGACACAAAGAACTACGAAAAACTCAATCAGGACCCAAGCAACAGCCTGAGATCACGTATTCACACTCTAGTGGAAGAAGCAGAAACAACAGGACTTATCACGCCCGGAGAAGCCAAATTTCTTACCACCACCACAGGCAAAACACCTTACTTCTATGTGCTACCTAAGATACACATGATTATAACACCCCCTCCGGGGCACCCAATTGTATCCGGCATTGGTTCTTTACTAGAGTCTCTGTTGCGTTACTGTGACTTCTTCCTCAAACCAATGGTTCAGACTACAAACACCTATCTACAGGACGCGAAGGACCTTCTGAGACTACTCAACGGTCTGACATACAACCCAGAAACCTCGCTCCTAGTAAGTCTCGATGTGGAGAGCCTCTACACAAGCCTCCCACAAGACGACACCCTGAGAGCCCTGGAGACGGCCCTGGAGAAAACAGGATGGCAATACCAGACATCCAAAAAATTAATCTGGTAATGCACTAAACTTGCGTTAAAAGACAACTTCTTTGAATTCGAAGGCCAACTCTAGCTCCAAAGTACGGTACATCAATGGGGAACGTCTTTGCCCCCAGCATAGCAGGCCTTTATGAACACCACTTTGAGACAAAATACATTGTTTGCAACAATGTGTCACGGATTCCAGAGATAAAATTCTACAAATGCTATATAGACGATATCTTACTTATCTGGGAAGGCAAAAGGGAGTCGCTCAATACATTCTGCCAATGGCTCAACACCTGCGACCAGAACCTCAAATTTACGCACAGCTTTGATAATCAAAAAACAACATTCCTAGACCTTGACATCGAAGCTGATGATGGTCACCTCATAAGAAAAACACATTTTAAACCCACCGCCCGAAATTCCCTTTTACACTTTTCCAGCTTCCATCCAAGGACCCTGAGGGAGAACCTTCCCTATGGACAATACCTACGGCTGCAAAGAAACTGCAGCAACGTTACAGACTTTAAGGATCAAGCCAAGGACTTGAGCAATAATCTTAGCGATCGTGGGTATCCCGAACATATCACTGAAAAAGCAAGAAAACGAGCCAGAAATCAAAATCGCGAAGGACTCATCGAGACACATCCAGGTGAAGCAACACCAATACCGTTGACATGCGTCACAACCTTTAACACAGTCTCCAACCAAGTTTCCAACATCATAAAGAAACATTGGAAGATCCTCAGGACAGGGAACCTCAAATGGGACAAACCATATTGACCTCAGCACAATCTCTGAAAAAGGAGCCCGTCATATGCTCACCAACATCACCAATACACCAATATGGCATATTAAGAACACTGCTTCTAAATAGTATATATATGGCGCCCTGTGATTCCCCTGGCTGCATCTATATCACTACCATCAGATAATTAATACACCCATGAACCCTGAACATTGCAATCTGGAGTATAACCCCTCTCCAAGATGGCCGCCCTGTGGGAAACCCAAACCCCAGCCTTTTGCTGACTGCAAGTACTACACACAGGAACAACTCCCCTTACTATGCAGCACCATAAGTTTTCCCATGATGCACAGGCATTCTCATGAGCGGTGCCTGCCTCATCTTTTAAACAACACCCCTTTCCAATATGGCCACCCTGCAAGACATCCGCAATAGAGCTCTAGGCACCCATTGCCTATTGATATCGCACATGCATGCGCATGTGCACCAAACCTAATGCAGAGTCACTGCCGGACCCGGACATGCATTCACACACGTACCATGGCCTAGTTACACACTATTTAGGCTGCCTACCTTGGCACACCCAGTAGCAGCCGGGACTACGGGGGATCGAACGAGGTTTGCAGCGGATGACTCTCTATTACCAAGTAAGGTTTTGCGTGCTCCAATGTCACCACTACAGAGAGCCTATCTAGACGATTGGGCTCACCCCGGCGCTCTTTGATTTTCAGATTGGAATCTTGAACGAGCACCCCACCCCCGAGCCTCGATATCTGCCCAAAACTGATTAGCATTGTAACTATGACTAAATCAACTACTTATGCATGTTTTAAAATTGTTTATTTTTCTCTTTATATCGTATTCCACACTTGTGATCTAACTTAGGAGCACTAAGCCACCCTAGTGCATGATTTGACTATGGCAGTACTGTACATTGTGCGCTGTGGACCAACAGGCACCCACCGTAGTGGCCCCCACGCACGATCCAGTGCCACAATTAGCACAGTTATAAACTGCACATAGCGCCTGCGCTGCCACTTGTGCAGCCAATGACTAGTGCCTTAACGCCTCCAGCAAAGCGCAACTTGAACCCTATTGCCCATTCCCTATTGGGTGCAGCATGCACAAAGTATCTCTGCATGTTGCGATTTGCATGAGCAACACACCAGTCACTGTAGTAGATTTCTTGACAATGACTACATAACACCAATCTAACCAGAAAGATTGTATTTTATGTTGCGACATTATATGTTTTGTCTTGTCTCGCTTTTCCCCACAGGAATTTTTGCTTTGGTTCAAAGTGTCAGTGAGTAAGCTGACATTTTTACCACAGACCTTAGCGCGTGTGTAGGTACCACACTGGTTTTCAAGTGGCATCCTTCACCTTTGCCACTCATCCATCACTCACCTGGTCCTGAAGAAAGCCCCGGTAATCACTTCTTGGGGGCTGAAACATGTAGACCGCCACACATAGTCAATATAAAGGTATTAACCCCTGAATAGTTGCATCACACATATCTATTTTTAGTCATATCCTGAGCCGCCAACATTAAAATTAGAGGCAAGGATTCTCAGAGGTATTTTTAACTGAAAAATTCACTTCACATCACACTTGCGCACCAACACCAGCTCCGCTTTAATCAGGCATCGTAGCACAACCGGTGGGCACTCGACCGCCCAGTTGGGCCCCAAATGATGAAGCATGATACCAACTAGGTTGGTGTGTAAGGGGTCTTTTAAAACACCTAATGGGTCCAGGTTCACACTATATACAGTGACTTAACTACATACACATAGTGGGCCCGTCCACACAGTTTAAGTTCCTTTTCCTATTCTGCCATACAAATGCCTCTTAGTTGTGTAATGTCCAATCGATACAACATCAGTTATCTTTTACCCTGTAGTGGCCATAGTTGTTTCAAATGCTTTTGAGCAACTGGATAGTCGTAGATGTCAAGTGCAGTTTTGACATAGAAATTAGAAATTGCTTTATTGTACAGTTAATTAAAACTCACAATGCTAAAACTTCCATTGTTAAAATCGTTTTAAGCTTAATTTCACATATTTTGTTAAAAAGAAAAAAGATGTTTAAAAACCCTGTAAAGTCATCGTTCTCGGTTGCATAGTATGTGATCCTTCTCTAAGTTTAAATAAGTGACTCAGTATGCTGGTACGTGCTTTTGACTTGGCTGATCCTTAGCAGACTGTTCCTTGATTAGCAAGCTGTTACATGCTGTTTATCGCTGTGCCATGTAGTTGGTTCTTGGCCACAATGTCAAAGAACTTCGTCAGTCTGCAATTTAGCTGAACCTCTCCAGGTTTGAAGCATATAATCACAGCGTGCCTGCAGCTTGTTATACCTTTTTGGTTCCATAGTGGTCGAAGTAGGGCGCACCTTATGTCAGGTTAGGGCAGATGCAGATTATGTGTATTAGATCCTCATTCCCTGATCTACAAAGACGGCAAAGATGATCTTCTGGCCTTCTTTTCCAGGGTGCCAAGTGAGGTACAAGTGGTAGGACGCCTAAGTGCAAGTTCAGAAATGTATCTTTTGTCTTCCACGTGGGACCCATTTTCAGGTATTCCTGCGGTTTCGGAGCGTTGTAATCTTTCAGCACAGCCCATCCATGTGCCCCCTCTTGGCCAAGGTTTCTTTTTCTTAAATAGATGATATCAGTTTAGTAACTTTTGTGACCACCTTTTTGAAACTATTGTTGTCAGTCGATAACTCCAAAGGTTAGTTAATTCCAGATGTTCCATTGAATCTAGAAGGTATTTCTTAGCTAGTGAGTTCGATCGTATTAACAGTTCAGTCCATAGATGGGCGTTTAGGGATCCTTGCTCCCCGCCTTTAATTTTGCGCCAGAATTGGAGGCGGATTTGGGCAGGAGACATATAGTTTGGCAGATGAAAGATTGTCCTGTATGCTCTGCTGATTATTTTTTCTAGAGCGTTTGCATCTTTCCCTTGCATGGGTTCACTACCGTATGTAAGCATAGGCTGTAGGCGTGCTCTGATCACCTGTAGAAGGGGGTCAAGTGATTGATGGGGGAGGACTTTCGTCAACAGCTTCATTGAGAAGTAGAATGTAGTACCCTTCCGTCTTATTGCCTCTAGTTGGGGGTTGAACGAGCCTCTGCTATCTAATAATACGCCAAGGTATTTGTAGTTGGTGACTCGGTCCAACCTCTGTCCATCCAGGGACCATGACAGTTTCTTTGTTTTGTTATAATTCACTGACATAACTTTAGATTTATTTAAGGTAATTTTTAGTGCGTTATTTATTGGAAATGTGCTAGTAGTGTCCAGAAGATGTTGTAGTCCAATTGGGGACCGACTTATTAAGACCAAGTCATCAGCATATAGGAGGTTTGATAGCAAGATGTCTCCCAGCCGTGGGGCATGGGAATTGGTTTTGTCCAATTCTCCGGGCAGGTCTGCGAGAAAAAGGTTAAACAGCATGGGGGCAAGGACGCATCCTTGTTTGAGACCTTTAGCGGTGATAATTTGCCTGGAAAGGTGCGTCCCGCTTCCAAGTTTGATCTTGACCCAGGTGTTGGTATGTAGTAATATCAGCTGCTGCAGGAGTGGCCCCGGTATCCCCCAGTTGTCCAGTTTCTGCCAGAGTTTGCTTCGGTCTTCGTGATCAAACGCTGCACTGTAGTCTATAAAGCATAGAAATAGTGAGCTCTTGGCTATCTTGGCAGCGTCTGTCGGTAGGGTTAGCACCATGATGTTTGTAATTGTGCCCTGACCTCGGCAGAATCCGGTTTGGTTTACAGGGATGATGTTTTAGGGTTGTCCGAGATGTTAGATCCTCCAGGAGGAGGCCCGCATAGTACTTTGCCTCTGTGTCGATTAGGGCAATGAGGCAGTAATTACTTGGATTGCTCCTATCGCCCTGTTTATGGATCGGACTTAATATTGATCCTCTCCAGGTTGAAGGACATGTCGCTGTTTCCCTGACTTCCAGAAAAAGTGGCACCAATGTCTCGCTCCAGAAGTTGGCCTCGTGCTTGTACATTATTTGCGGGACTCCATTAGGGCCAGTTTCCCTTTGGATAATTGTAGCTTGATCCTGGCCGCTGTTACTGTATGTTATTTTCCATCCCTGCCTGATGGTGCTTTAAGGCTAATTGTTCCTTCTTTCTCCAGAGTTACGGGGTTGTACAAGGACTCCACCTGAATAGTTTCATTGTTTGCTTGATGATTGATTGTAGCTTTCCTATTAATCCTTGTATTCCTCGTGGTTGTCGGCCCCCTCAGGATTTTTGTCGTTGAAGTGGGTTGATAGGTAGTGTGCCCATTCGGGTTCAGATATGTTTGAGTTTATTCCATTGTGGCCTGGACGTTAGAGGCTTTGAATTGTTTTCCAGAACCTGGCACTGTTCTTCTGTTTTGAGTTGAGTTTCACCCAGAGGTCCTTGTTGATTTGCCTTTTTTTCCCCCAGATCAGCTTGTTGTGCCGAGCTTTTAGGGATCGCAGCTCCTCGTGCAGGGCATTGTTGTTCGATTGTTTGCGGAGCTTCCTAAGGGTCTGGTTTATTTTCCGTTTTAGATTTTTTATCTCTGGTGAAGTTATTTTCGCTGTTGTGCAGGTTGATGTGCTCCTGTGGTTGAATTTTTGCTCTGTGGCGAATTTTGTTCCGAATTCCGTTACAAATTCTTCCAAAGCCTCTAATGGGTTCGTTGACAAGCTTGTGATCCGATGGACAATTGTTTTTGCATTAATTGTTAATGCTTCTACATTGTTAGTCTTGCACCTTATCCGTCTGAAATTGGTGGTGTGCTCCGTGCCGACAGTTTTTCTTGCTTCCAGGTCATTCCCACTAGTGAAAAGTAGTTCCACTTCTTGTGGTAGATGGTCGCTTTGACCGTTTACACCGATCTTGAATGAACATATAGGGGTTGATTCCGATTCGGTAAAATCCCCTACGAATCGCCGTACAGAGCATTTTTGCTGTACGAATCGTATACCTTCAACATCCCCGTACGTACGATGAAGTACGATCTGAACCCATAGCAGATCTCCGTACGTATCGTACGAAAGACCAGCCGACCTAAAAATACATACAAATCGCATTCAGAACACGCAGTACGCGACGTCCGTACAGATTGAAGCAGCTTTTCACAAACCAGCAGGTACGATTTGTTACGACAACACTCCGTACAACTTTTTCCTACAGGAGTTTAAAACGTCCGTAAAACATATTTCGACTTGAACCGTGTGCGACACGGACCACCTCAGTTATGTGAGTGCACCCCAGGATTGCAGGGGTACGGTGCCTAGGGGTATGGTGCATAAGGGTACGGTACATCGGGGTACGGTGCATGGATGTATGGTGCATGGGTGTACGGTGCGTAGGTATATGGTGCATCGGGGTACGGTGCGTAGAGGTACAGAGCGTAGGGGTACGGTGCGTACCCATGTGAATGTGTGGTTCTCCATACGAATTGCTCCTACGACGTTTTCAGTACGAATCACGTTCTCGTTCCCCGGTCCGGATCGTACTTGTCGGGTCGTACAGCATGTTTACGATTCGTATGGTTCACCATTAGGGTCCTGTATCGTACGGATTTTCCCTTACCTTTTGTACGGTTTGCACACATTCGTACATATTCTTTTCCTACGGATGGTACTACGCGATTCGGACAGATTTGTACGATTCGTACGGAAACAGCTATGAATACGATTCGTCGTACGGATTTGTTTCCCGAAACGGAATCGACCCCATAGTGTCGAACAGAGGGAGTGTTGCGAGGGTGAAGTCAAGGTGCGAAGAGGTAGTTGAGGAAAAATATGTAACTTTGTGACACCTGCGGATATTGTCTGCCATATATTTGCCCAGTTTGGGTCAGGCTGATGAGTTGTCAAGTGTGTTAAGTTATTGTTCGGTCCTGGCGAGTTGCTACGTGCTCCTTTTAGAATTGATTTGACTCTTTGCGAGCGATCTTTTTTACTTCCTCTAGGAGTGGAGTGGGATTAGCGGGTCTTTTCCTGGTTCCAGTTTTATTCCCCATTTGGAGAATCCAAGCATTTCCCCTAGGATTTGACCCGCTAGGTCTTTTGTTTTCCATACTGACTATGTTGTTTCGTTGACTCGTTGGTCGGGCGAAGAGGGAAATTCAATTGCAAGCAGGTCTGCTGTATTAATGTGTGATAGACTTTCAATTGAGTGGATGAGTCTTAATATATTGCCCCTGTTTAGGGTGTCCACTCTTCCTCTGGATTTGAATTCGGGAATGAATAGAATGATGTCTGTCCCATTTATTCCGGGGGTTGGTGTGCACTGATGTGCGGTTGGTTCATGTTGTTTAACAGTGTGAGGGGGTTGAGTATTATATGATGTATTGTTGTTTATAGTGAAGACTCCGTGATGATCCTCTTTTGCTTGTTCAAAGTCCTGCTTGTTCCTGCTTTGTGTGCTTAGCATCAGTTGATCCTGAATGATGGGTTCCTTGCGAGGATTAACTCTGTTTGTTAGGTGGTTGGTGTTTGTTTCGTGTGTGGTGAGGATGGTCGAATCTTCTAGGGCCTGCGCTATGACTTGTGTTCTGTGTTATTTGTGATGTTACTAATGACTGTAATTCTTCCTTTTCCATCCTTGCCTCCGTATGTCGTATGCAGAATCTGTTGTGGAAGTAAGTTGCTTATGTTTGACTGGGCCGGTGTCTTTCTGCTCAGTCTGTTTGCCACTTTTCTCTTTAGGTTGTGTCAGTGTGGGGGTCTCTGCTTTTTTCAAAAACTTTTTATATGTTGATTTGGTGTCTGGGGAGATGACTTTTTTCCTCCATAAACTTTGTGGTTTCTCGTACTTGTTCTTTGTCCCCGGGTGTTATTATTGGCTGGGTCTCATCGGTGTAATATGCTCCTATTATCTTTCTGTTCCTGCCCTTCCTTTTTTGTTTGCGACGGGCACATGCGTTCGTAGGTATCTCAGCGCCATCCCTTTCATTGGTTGAGGTGTTCAAAAGGTATTCTTCTGATGTGTGTTTGGGTTTAGGGGACAAGTCCCCTCGCTTGATGGCAGTTTGGTAGATATTGCCAGCTCCTGGTGATTTTTCGCCGAGACCTGTTTTTCTAGTCTTGGCCTCTGCGGTTAAGTGCACAGTTGTGTTTTATTTTAAATCCACCAGGAGGTTCCCCAGTATCGTTGGTAGTATTGATAGCTTGTCAATTATCGATGAGCAGATGCAATCAGTTCTTATTATTTGGGATAGTTTTGCTGCTTCTTGTCCTCTTTTTACAAGGCCATTAAGGTCGTCAAGTTTACTTTCAATCCCTGAGGCAGCTTCTGCTAGCTCCTGGAGGACATGCGATAGAAGAAACAATGGTCCTCAACATCAATTAAGCGTTGCAATAGTCAATACTTAGTTTCTAAGGCAAACAGTTTTTGAGCATAAAATAAATCAACAGCTCTGCGTAATAAATACTAAACAAAGTACATCAAAAACACAGAAAACAAAGTGCAACAGACTTAGTTACTACCAAGCAATTTTAATTCATTGCTTATCCAGTGAATTCTTTCAAATTATTCACAAAGACAGTTTATGGAAATTAGTTCAATACTGTCAATAAATCACTATAATACAGAAGAACATTTCAAAGGGATTATGCCCCCAGGGGGGAGTGTGCATAGATAGAAGTTATCAGGGTTGATATAAGTGTTCCGAAAAAGTAAAGAAGGAATCAGAAATTTGTGACAAAAGATTAATAACAATTTTTAACAAAAGAAGGATCAGTTTGAAATCACTGTCCATCCGGTCACCCAGCCATCATATTATTTATATATAAGATTTTTAATGCAAAAAATCGGACATCAATTCCAAAATAAGCATGTCAATTTAGGGGGGTATCAAGGTCCAGGTGAGATCAAGAAAAAGGGCGTTGACTCGTCTTAAGGCCCAATGGGTAGATTACACCTCTGCCGTGCGAGTCTTCATCAGGACAATGGGAGGGCAAAATCACCATGGCTTGGTAATCCCCGTAATTGAAGAACGAAGGAAAGGTTCAACCGTGTGTGGACTTTCTCACACCGGGATAGGGTATTTCATTTCACCTTGTGCTGTCCAATAGTGCTTGATGCATATGTCACTTAGTTACTGCACATACACCGCATTGGTTCTCAATTGTAACTAAAATTCTGTGCCAGTGGGGGTGAACTTGAGTCACATCAATGTCTCTTATCTTGAGGAGGGTCTCACAAATTCAAGAGGTGCAATTAATGGCCATAATTAGTTGTATATCCAGATATATCCTACATATGTGTCTCCCTTCGAAAACCGTTTTCACCTTGTACTCGAGGGCTGCTTGGACTCATAAAACAACCGGCATTACCGCCTGTTGTTTTATTAATGGGCCACAACAAATAATAAAACAGAATCAGCAGACTAATTTACCTCAAATTGTATCTTTATCAAATTTAAAATAATTAGCATACCAATCTAATTTATGAATTGAAAGGATTTAATAGCATTAATAAACTGTGGAATTCAATCTGAAAGAAGTAATCTTCCTGAGCCGAGGAAGGTTATATCCTAAGGAAGTGAATCTATAGGAAGTAATTATCTCTCATACAAATCCTAGGAATGAAAGTTCAGTAAATAACCAAATGACCAGTTCCAGTTCATGGAGAGGATTGTCTGTCCCTGTCCATACTGCAGAGTCAATGGCACAGCTGTTGTCAGACAACTTCCAGCAAGAAAGATTCCACTACACAAGCATACCAGCCTGCAGAAAATGCAGTATGTCGTCACAGTTCGCGTTGTTTCTGGGAGTCTAATTCATCAGTCTCTGTACCACAAAATGGGTAGAGAAGGTGGAGAAGATAGGAACCACCCCATTGGCCAGTTTCAGTAGCATGAAATGATGTTATAGGTAAAAATATACAAATCCGGA
The DNA here is from genome assembly GCF_964261635.1 of Lissotriton helveticus. Classification (NCBI taxonomy): domain Eukaryota; kingdom Metazoa; phylum Chordata; class Amphibia; order Caudata; family Salamandridae; genus Lissotriton; species Lissotriton helveticus. Next base: position 875,246,294 of record NC_136071.1, on the reverse strand, counting down.
CGATTTAAGTAATCCATTACTTTGTGTTTTCCTTAGGACCACTGTACCTTGTGGGAATATTGGCTGTGACATTTAGGAAATAGGTGAGTTCATGTTCTCATCCTTTGTCAGTTTTTCCAAAGCTTGTGCTCTAGAAAGTAACAATTTTGTTGCAACGTCCAGTCAAGTAAGCTACAAACGTGAAAGGAAATATTGAGCGTTAGAGCACAAGTAGAATCTTTACGAATGATTCCCATAGGCCTTAGACTCTTCAGTTCATAAATTTATGCTAGGAAAGAAAAGGAATTTTTGAGGCCTTCATGAAACACAGCCAGTAAACAATACATTTGTGCTAATATATGAATCTCACATTATTGAATACAATGCAGTAGTTCTTCATTTAGGCAGATTAATGATGTGCATCTACATCATGTAATTATAAAGTACCCATAATAAAAAACTTAACACTTCATTATTATTTTGCATATTCATTTCCGAATATCTTTTCACGTTATCAGTTAATACATTATTCAGGATTCAAATGCATATTTAAAAATAAACCTTTACATAGCACAAATTATTATAGCATCTGTTCTCTCATCATGTCAGTGCTCACATTTCACATTCTAATGTTAATGATCATTTTCTTAACACATAAGTGTCTTATTCTTTAAAGAGTTTTCTGTGTTATCGTTTGTTTATTAAGTTCATTTAGGCATACAGAAAACATATATCAATACATTTGTTAAACTTCACATTAGCTTATTTGCAGTTAAATGTAATTGCAAACCTACATCTAGCATTCTGCATGCTTTTACAATGCAGTATCTAAATTAAACTTCATTTGTGCATTTTCTTAAACATGGTGACCTAACACAAGTTAATGCAACAATTCATTTTTGCAGGATGAATTCATAGAGATAGATGAAGAATAACATGCATGCAGAATTGCAGACATCTTTCAAGTCTGGCAGGTAGAGGTTGAACAGATGGGAGATAGTAACCTTTGTTCATTACAATATTACCAGAGGTGTCCCAATTTGAGGTTAATCTGATCTTCACCCACGTGTTGGAATAAAGGCTGTTAGTTACACTTAACAGCTGCGCTGAGATGCCCCATTTTACACGTTTTGCCCATAGCTTGCCTCTATCGTTTTCGTAGGCCATGGTGAAGTCTATGAAAGCTGTATATAGCAATTTATTCTTACTTTTCATAGTTTCTTCAACAAGGATGGCCAAGGACAACAAGTTGTTGTCTACACTCCAGCCTTTTGCAAAGCCTGTTTAATAGAATGGAATAAAGTTAATCTCTGTTGACCATCTTTCCCATTCTTTAAGGAGGTGTGTCATGTACAACTTGCCTTCACTATCTAAGAGCGCAATTAGATGGAAATTTCTTGGTACTTTATAACAACTTTTTTATGGATGGGGACCAGCAAAGAGCCCCAACTGAGAATTTACATGGAAAATTTGACCATTTACTCATTGCCTGTCTAAAATTAGCAGCAGGCATCCCATTGCGGCCAGGAGCTCCACTCCTGCGGAGTGGTTTAGAAGCTGCCTCCACTTCCTTCAACAAGAACTTGGGGCCCATTAATATCGGGTGTCGCAATTTATTGTTCAGTCTTGTTTAATTGCAGTCTAATATCAACATATAGACTGCTGATATAAATGTTCAAAATGCAAGCTGAATATACACTGCCATGGCTTCTTTGAGCTGGTTAAAAGATGGCTTACAATGGACCAGTATTTATGCATGTTTAGCTGCCTCATGGTGCAAAGACAGAATATCGAATCAAAAATATTGATTTACACAAATATCAAGTTAAAAATATTGTGGTTCAGAAATATCGACAGACAAATTCTCGTGGTCAAGAATATCGAATTTGATAAGCAATATCCGTGTTAAAAATATTGAAGTGTGAAGTATAGTTTGCAAAACTATAGTTGTTAAAAATATAATTTTTTTTTATTAATGTTATGTATTTTAGAATATATTTTATATGTATGTGCTGTATGTTTTTTTATATAAGATTTGTTTGTGTTTCTAATATATGTGTTAAATCTTTAGTAGTTATAATTATTTATAGATTATTTTTTATTTGATTTTAGTGTTTTTAGTTCTGTAGCAGGTTGTGGGTTTATAGGGGAATATGGTGGGAAGTTATTTATTTATGTTAAATGTATTGAATATTTTTCATTTATTATTATTTGGTTAATGGAGATGTTATAGTTTTAAATGGGTAAAGTAATGTATTATTAATTAATTAATATTTGGTTGTGAATTAATTTTAATTAGTTTGTTGGTAATTAATTATGGTAATTGTGTAATTTTAGTTGTGTGTTGTGGTGTTCATAGGTGTAAAAGGTGGGAAGTAATTTATTTGTAAATGATGAATTAATATTTAGTTGTTAGTTAATTTTAATTAACAAATTAGTAATTAATTATGGTAATTGTGTAATTAACTTGTGTGTTGCGGTGTTCATAGGAGGAAGGGGTGGTAAGTATGGTGTGTTTAATTAATTGTTATATAGTTGTTAATTAACGTTAATTATTTGATATTTATTGTGTGTAATTGTTTATTTTTTATGTGTTGTTACTTTTAGAATAGTAAAAGTTGGGTATTAAATACATTCTTAAATATTTAATTATTTGTTGTTAATAGTAACAGTTTTTTCTTTTAAAAATAATATTTATCTATGTTTTATTAGTTTAATTTAGGTGTGTGTTGCAGATATTATAGTGTTAAAGCATGTGTACTCAATGAATGTTCATTATTTCTGTTTTATTAATAAGAATGTACATTATGGAAATAAATGTAATTAAAAATGCGGAAGAGTTTTGTTATTGGTGTGGTGTTATAGGGTAGGAAATAAAATAATACATTTATGTTTAATAATTTGTTAATATTTGCTACTTTTAAATAATCATTGTTTATAAATGTATTTCTTAATTTATTTTATGTATTATTTGTAGTTTTTTGTTATGTGAATTCATATTATAATATGTGTTCTTTTTATGTTTAATTGTATATTTTAAAAATACTGTTTATATGATTTAGTAATGTTTGTTTCTCTGCTATCCAACACTTTCCCTAATGTTGTTATCACAAGAGTGGAAATAGTCATTTTTACCCCTCCGCTATCCAACATTTTCCCTACTGTTGCACTCACTGGAGTTTGAATAGTAAATTTAATTCTTCAGCTATCCAACACTTACCCTACTTTTGCACTCACTGGAGTGGGAATAGTAATTTTTACCCCTCCGCTATCCAATACTTTCCCTACTGTTACACTCTTTGGAGTGGGAATGGTAATTTTTACCCCTCCGCTATCCAACACTTTCCCTACCGTTGCACTCTTTGGAGTAGGAATACTAATTGTTTCCCCTCCGCAATCCAACAGTTTCCCTACTATTGCTATCCTTGAAGTGGGAATATTAATTTGTATGCCTCCGCTATCCAACACTTTCCTTACTGTTGTACTCTTTGGAGTGGGAATAGTAATTGTGAATAGTAAATGCGATGCAGCGCACGCAATAACATTTGTTTTATTTCTTTGTTTGTGTACCTACCTCTGTGTGGCCATATTCAGCAGTTTACTACTCCCCACCCTGCCCCTCTCACGCATAACGTCAGCACCCGGCAGCACTCACACCACGGGCCGCTACTGATGGAAATGAAGACAATGTTATATTCCTTTTGTATAATATGCTACTGCTTGCTAGAAAAATTGTAAAATGTAAAGTTTTTAGAACCTTGGATATCAATCAATCAATCAATCAATCAATCATTGCATTTCTAAAGCGCGCTACATAACCGTGAGGGTCTGAAGGCGCTGGGGGGGGCGCTGCTGATCTAAGAGCCAGGTCTTGAGAAGTCTTCTGAAGGCCAGCAGGTCCTGAGTCTGTCGTAGGCTGGTAGGGAGAGCTTTCCAGGTCTTGGCGGCGAGGTAGGAGAAGGATCTGCCGCCGGCGGTGCTTTTTCGGATATGAGGAACTGTGCGAGGGCGAGGTTGGCTGAGCGGAGGCTTCGGGTGGGGATGTAGAAGCTGAGATGGTTGTTGAGGTATGTAGGTCCGGTGTTGTGCAGTGCTTTGGGTGTGTGGATGAGGAGTTTGAAGGTGATTCTCTTGTTGACGGGGAGCCAGTGTAGGCCTCTCAGGTGGGGTGTGATGTGGCTGCGTCGGGGGACGTCGAGGATCAGACGTGCCAAAGCGTTCTGGATTCGTTGTAGTCATCTCAGGAGCTTGGTAGTTGTTCCTGAGTAGAGGGCGTTCCGGTAATCGAGTCTGCTGGTGACGAGGGACTGGGTGACGGTTTTTCTCATGTCGGAAGGGATCCACTTGAAGATCCTGCGGAGCATTCGGAGGGTGTTGAAGCAGGAGGCAGAGACGGCGTTGACTTGCCTGGTCATGGAGAGGGTGGATTCGAGGATGACCCCCAGGTTGCGAGCGTGGTCTGTGGGTTCCGGGGCTGTTCTGAGCGATGCGGGCCACCAAGAGTCGTATCAGGCTGATGGGGTGGGTCCGAGAATGAGGACCTCCGTTTTGTCTGAGTTCAGCTTCAGTCTGCTGTCCTTCATCCAGTCGGCTACGGCCTTCATTCCTCTGTGGAGGTTGGCTTTGGCGGTGTGGGGGTCTTCGGTGAGGGATATGATCAGCTGGGTGTCGTCGGCGTAGGAGATGATGTTGAGGTTATGTTGACGTGCGACGTGGGCGAGCGGTGCCATGTAGATATTGAACAGCGTTGGGCTGAGGGAGGATCCCTGTGGGACGCCGCAGATGATCTTGGTGGTTTTTGAGCGAAAGGGTGGGAGGCGGACGCTCTGGGTTCTACCGGAGAGGAAGGATGTGGGATGTGTTTTATTTTTTATTTTTTTTTAGAAGTTTTCTATAGCGCTGACCAGACCCGGGGGGTATCGGAGCACTTTACAACAGGAGGGGGAGAAAACATAAACATATACAGTTTGGGAGGAGGATACATGTGTTCATAAGTGTTCACTGAAAAAACCAATTGTGATGAGCGTCCGAGGTGGGCCATTGAGGTAGAGAGGTCATAGGGTCCAAGGTGCACCATTGAGGTAGAGAGGGTTAGAGGTAGTCTCGATACATGGATTGTTTTGAGTGGAGGATACGCGTGTTCATAAGTGTTCAAAAGATTACAATTGTGATGAGTGTCCAAGGTGCGTCATTGAGGTCGGGAGGGTTAGAGGTAAGTTCGATACATGGACAAAGAGTAGGGCTGCAAGATTTCTCTGAGTGGCGATGGAGCATTGTTAGATCTCTTGACGGGGTGGTTTATTTACATGCTTACAATGTTGAGATTTTTATTTAGACCTCTTTGGAGTTCTGTTCAAATTAAACTTGAAACTTGCAAACATGACTTAAAACTGCCATTCAGAGCTCGGAAGCCCAGATTTTGTAGGCTGTTGACTGACTGATATGTCTTATCTGTTTTTAAAACTTTGGCCATGATCAGGTGAATATTTCTAAATGGATCGTCTAAATCGTGCCAATTTGTGTTGCAATCGCAATTAAGAATATTTAAGTTAAAATCTGTCTGAGCAAAGGTTTCACCTCATTAGTACCAGGTCATCATCCAAATACAGTAATAAGAAACTGAAAGTTGACCTTGCAGCCTTTGCATACTGCCTTCCATAGCAAGGCAACACCGTCTCCGTAATCCTAGTAACTTTTGATCCAGTTGAGAAATATTTTTTTTCCGGAAAATCTGCAGATATGCAGCACATGTTGGCCTATATGGCAAATTAAACAAATCCATAAGGACGCAGAAAATGCCACAACTGCAGAATTGCAGAATTCCAGTGGCCTTGGGTACAACATGATTGAAGGGTAATGAGCTAGTTACACTACCCTTAAATCCACTTTATTATGCTCATCTAAGGGCAGATGATGTATGCTGTTGGATGTTATTATCCTCCATCTTATGCGTCAGGTTTTTTACTTGTTTTGGATGTGTGTGAAACAATATGAAGACAGGCATGCCTTGTAAGATTTGCACATGCCTATGTCTATATGTTCTTAGCCACATACAATATGCGCTAAGCATTTGTTAGCCACATACAGTACGCGACACAAATTTGAAATCTGCATAATGAATGTATTTACTTTTCAGATGTACTTTTCACTAGTTGAAAAATACAATAAGGACTTTTCTATGAGTTGTTGATATTTTTAAAGGACATGTGAAAGTTATGAAAGACAGCTGCCTCACTATCTTTGTGTTTACATTATGTAAGAAGTCTTAATAGAAAGGTCGCCGTTCCTTCCCACAGGGAATCATAGAGAGCAAATAATCAGAGGTTTAACAAGAAACCTTTCAGTGTGGCAGGATTTTGTTACAAATTGGATAGCAGAAGAGTTAATTTCCCTTGTGACTCGAGTGAGATACCATCACTTTATCTGCTTCGCTTATTGAGAGCAAATTGCCTGAATCAAGAATGTTTGCTAACTACATTTGATAAGCTTTACACGTGTGTATTAAGATGTTCTTTAGATTCAGGAAGATCAGAGATTGAACACAGATATCTGAATCGAGATCAACAAAACCACCATAGCCATTGTGGATATGTCAGACAGGCAAACAATCGAAAAATGCCATCGGCAAAAGCATGTATTTACTAAATTACCGATTGGGGGAGAAAAGCAGTCACATGTCCTGCTTCGGGACAACCTCTGTAAGCAAGCCTTGCATTTGAAAGTGCTGGTTGAAGCGTAGCAAGGGTAGGTGAAAATGACTTTGTCATGAACAGAAATTCAAAAGAGTGACGGTATGATTGTGATTAAAAAAATCATCTGGAGATACTTTAGAATGGGTAGAGTGCAGGCTTGAGTACCTATTTTGACCAGTACAGAGTGAGGGACGTTCTGGAGTTCATCCCTTGGAAGCGAAGTTAGTCTGGGAGCTCAGAGTGGTAATAGCCCGGAACAGTATCCATATACTAATAGGTGTAATAGCAATAGCTCTTTAACTTCACTAACACTTCCCAATGCTTGTCACGTTAACACTTTACCCTAATACCTCCCAAAAGAATAACTCCCCCAAGTCCCTCACAGTTATACCTCATGCAACACATCAGAAAATACATCCAGATATCCTGAACACCTGCCATGCTTTTCAATGCACCCGTTCCTCTAATATCATCATCACAGAGGGCACAGGACCACTTACTGGGCGTAACAGTCACACATACGGCATCTCGGCCATTTGCAATCGATTGGTCAGCATTCCAGCCTATCTTCTTTTTTCCCACTGTACCACTCCAGTGGCTGAAACTTTTGGAAGGGAGACTTGGATGCTATCCGAGCAATAGGCAGTGACTGAGATGTTTTTTTTCAAGCAATCCACTTATCAACATTTGTTGTTTTATTGAGACACCCTAGCTGCAACCATTTTGCCCAGAAGTAGCTTCCGTGCTCACTGTGCCACATGATCCAAGTTGTAAGTCAATGATGAGGCCCAATAAGGATACAACTAGTCTGGAATTACTTGTGTTCCTGTGAGACCGTACACTGACTAACAGGTCTGAGCTGCTCTTATCGTAGCAGAGTCAAGACTAAGTTGCATATGGTTGCTCACCCTTTGGAGGGGTGCACTGAGCAAAAGAAAAAGAGCTGGAATCCTTCTCTGAGTGATTTCCTGTGGTTGAGTATTTTGCAAGATTTCCACTCATCACATTTTTTTTGTTTTAATGTGATGTCCTAGGAGTGACAGATATGCCCTGACATGGGGGTTGTGATTACCGTACCAGAAGATTAAAGCTGCAAATCAATGATGATTCCCAGAAAAGCGGAAATTGGTTTGAAGTGGCTTGTGTTCCCATTCAGATAGGACATGACCTGGCAATTTGGGCTGACGGTTCCTATTAGAGCAGAATTAACACTGATTTGGCTATGGTTATTCTTCACTTGGAGCGGCATAGTGGGCAGAATAAAAAGACTAGAAGGTGCCCCAATAGATTGTCACTGGCTGAGACTTTTGCAACCCATCACCTTTCACTATTTTTAAGTGATGTCCTAGGTGTGACGGATATGCTTGGAGGTGGGTCCTGTGCGCTTTGTTCTAAAGGATCAAAGCTGCACCTCATAGATTACTACAGAGAGCCAGGAGGTTGGTGCGTTCTGTTTAGTGTATATTTTGCAATCAGTCCACCAATCATCGGTCCTTGTAATGTGATGCCTTAGATGTGATGGGAATGCGAGACATGGTTTCTAGCACACTGTGCCACATGATCCACGCTGTACCTCCCTGATGAGGCCCATCATGGCGGAAGCCAGACTGAGCAGCCGTGGACTGTAGTGGGAGAACCTGCCAGGGGGTGAAATGGGGAGGGGGATGGTCAGGGTGGACGGTACTAATCTATGGATTACGGAGGTTTATCGGTAAGTAAACATTTAAATAAATAAAATGAAATTCGTTGCGCGCACTGCATTACATTTGGGGATGCAGTGCATGCAATGAAATTTGTTTATTTATTTATATGTTTACTTACCTGTAAACCTCCGTAATCCATAGATTAGTACTCCCCACATCACCGCCCGGGAGGTACTCCCACTACCGTCCGCGGCTGAGCCTGAGTTGTTTGTATTCTAATTCAGATGGGACGTGGCCTGGCATTTTGGTCTTGGCTGTTTCTATTGAAGCCTGACCAAGACTCGTTTGTGAAAGTTTGCTCCCTATCTGAAGTTGCAGAGTAGGCACGTAAAATAAACTGGAAGGCATCACAGCTGATTGCCAATGCCTGAGTTTTTAGAAAGCCTTCCACCCACCACCTTTTATGGTATTAAATAAACATATTAACCAGTTTCCTTTGTCATTAAAATATCTTTAAATGTATGTCACCGAAGTCTCATGTGCAGTGTTAAATATGACTAGGCATAAGCAAGCTGATGTTAGCAAAACCAGACAGCAACGAAATCAGACAGCTTCACCCTGGCAGATTTGGCTTTAACTATTAATTTAGTTGTTTGGTAAAAGCACTAGATTGTTATCTTACCAATAACACCAACATGCTAGCAAGTGCAGGAATAAGGCTGAGAGGCATGCATGAGGTACGAGATTATGGACATGTATTATGTTTGGGTGGGATGTTTCTACTCTGATATTCTGTGTTGCAGTGTCCTGGGACAGCTTCAGGCAAAGGTTTTTTGAAAGCCTGTGCCTTAAGAGGACTCTTATGCTCCTGTTCATTTGGCTAACAATTCGTCTGGCCCCACAAGAATGAACTAAGCACCCACCCGTGCCTCATTGCCATTGCAGGGCACCCTCATTTGTTTTCTAGCGAAATATTTGCAGTGAGGTTTAACATTACCAATCCCTTAAAAAAAAGAAAATTTTATAAGGGAATATTGGGGTGCACACAACTCAAGCGGTTCCACCAATCAAGAGGTTTGGCCAGTGGAATCAGCTAAGGTGCAGCCTTCATTGTGAAACTTCTTAGGAACATAGCTTCTGAGCAGAAAATGCCTTGATATATTGATATGGGGTATTATTTCCTAAGAGAGCTCTCCTGAAAAGCCTTGTTCATGCGATTCAATTAAAATCAAACTCTGGTATGCAACAACCAAAAGGCATCGAGTGTAGCTGGTTTGGTTATATAGAATTATTTGACTCCTTTGTATGGCAGGTCAATAAATATATATGAATGTATTCTGTCTGGTATTTGACAGTGATTATTCAATCGTAGAAAGGTACCTATTTAAAGGTCAGGCTGCAGAGCTGTAAGTTTTTGCTGATGAGGACAGAAAAACTAATAGAATTCCTCTAAAGTTTATAGGATTTTCCAGGAATTTATTTAAATAATGACAATTGGAACACCATGATATTTCGAAACCATTGATTAGTATCAATAACGTTCTTTATATAGAGCTCGCTACCATCGAGTCATGCATTTAGCTTGTCTTTAAAACACAAGTTATTACTTCCTGCCCCAATCAGAACTGAATTTATCGGAATGAGAACTGCCCTCTATATACTGGTTATAATCCTGGATTTACATTTGTTTCTTACAAGCAAACGCGTAAGACGCACCTTTATGCCACTGGCCCAAGTCAGCAGCACCCTCCGGCTCTGAATGACACCAGAACTCGGCACTATTTAACACAACTTCAAGTTAGGAGATGTTTCCTAACATCAGAGTTGCCAACTTTGGAACGTGGGCTAGGTTTTGGCCCCATCTCCTCAAAGTCCTGTGTTTCTATAAAAATCACTTAAGGCCTGGCTTAGAGTTTGGTGGGTGGTGTGGTTCTGAAAATCCTGGACTCGTGTAATAATTCTGGACTCGAGAATAAAACTTCATCGTAACAGTGTGGTTCTGAAAATCCTGGACTCGTGTAATAATTCTGGACTCGAGAATAAAACTTCATCGTAACAGGACGAATTTAGTATCAAAAGACCGAGAATGACGAGTACACCATGTACAAGCATTTTCGTCTTAGTCGAGTGACGATTTCACCTCGAAATCGTCATTTTCGTTCTGAACCCTTGGCTTCCATTTTGTATACGGCAGCCATTTTATGAGTTGCCCTTTACATAGGCTTATAATGCAGCTAAATTCGATTCCAAAGGACACGTACACCTTGATTGACTTTTCTCTGACCTAGGCAGGCTGGGCAAGCTGTAACCATTGCCCCAGGCCGAACCTGTTTGGTCAGTTCCTCTCCCAGTGGCCGAAATGAGATAGCATCAAGGCTCAACAGGCCATAAAACCTTTTCAGCACACACACACCCTGCCGAATCTTGCTCACACCTGTCCCTGCTCTTTTCTCTCACTTGCTTTATGATGGGGAGGTGCCCGTTTTTATTGGGGGTCCACCGATATCTGATGAAATGTTGGGCCTTGCCGGGTGATTTGTTGTGGGCTGGACGAAGTGAAATATAGACATGTCATCATGACTCTGCTTTTCCTTTGTAACAAAGAATGTGAATAGTGTACTGTAAATTCGAAGAATGTTTGCCTAAAGCACAATATTTTGTATAAAAAGAGAAGCCTGACTTTGTAAGTTTGAGCAGTCTCCTGAGAATATACATCCCGTGTGTTGTACTTCTAGGACGCTTGTTTCTTGGTTGCAGCCAATAAAATCGATCCTTGACTTCACCTAGAAGACTCTGAGTTTCTGTGGTCTGAATCAGGAAAGAACCCGAGGTCTTTGGGTGTACCCTGGCACCACTGGGTTACCGGTTTGGTACCGGTTCTGAAAAACTCAGTACCTCAGTTGGCGCCCAACATTTGGGGCGATACCAGCGATACCAGTCCAGCCAGAGGTTCGTGAGGAGCTTCGTGTGAAAATTCTGGAGGAAGGCCATCCACTTCATCGACCCCTGCATGTCGACGTGGTCCGAAGGTCTTTGCTGCGAGGTTCCCCGCTTCCCGACGGATACAAAGGACTGCTGCCCTGGCTATCGCCCTGATTTGGACCCTTGAAGTTTGGTAGAGCGAAACACTAAGACGAGTCTTCTGGTGACATCATCGATATCTCAGTTAAGTATAAGTGGAGCGTCTCCCAGTCCTTAGTTGGTTTTGATTTGGAACTTGCAAGTGCCAAAGCCGAAGGACTCGTGTATTCACGAGAAATATCGTAATCGATAATCCTTTGAAGTTTGGAACTAGACTAGAGAGCGAAGATGCCTGGTCTTAGACTTGGAAATTTGTGTTGTCTTGGTTGTAATAATAGGGACTCCCGATTGGAGAACTCGTGTCCGGTTCCTCCGGTTGGAACTCCAACTTACGAGTTATATGTGAAACAAGGAGTAGGCCCCATCACATATAATGAGGTGTGGATCAAATACACCAGAAAAAATGGTGTTTTAAAATGGCCTCAACATGGTAGCTTTGATACCGAAATCTTAGATAACCTCGAAGTTAAACTTTTCAAAAAGAAAGCCCGGCCGGCGATGTTTGACTCTTTCCGCCTATGGCGTAAAGAAGCCAAACAGAAGGAAATTAAATTAGCGAAGAAAAATAAGAGAGAAGGGGGAATTTCGATAATGCAAGCTGCTACGCAGTTTAAAGACAATGAAGAAGAACAGATGAGTGAGCAGTTGCACAGGCAACGTAAAATGGTAATAGATAAATGCTATCCAGTTTTGCCGTCTCTTCAGCAAGATGCAGCAAAAGAGCGTGAAAAAGATCCGTTAATGTCGCATTTATTAAGTTCGCCACCCCCTATGCGCAAAATGCCACGGCACCTCCGCAACCTTTAGTTGTGCAACCTGTGCCTCCTGTTCCTCCACAGCACCCACCAGCTGTTCTTCAGCTGGCTCCTGCTCCTTTGGTGCAGCCTCCTCAAGGCCTACGGATCACATCTGTTTCACCTGTGCTCTCTACGACTTTGCCTAGTGCACCTTCTATTTCTCCTAATGATCCCTCTGCTATTGCTTCTGCCCCAGCCTTATCTCACCCTGTTTTTCCACCCGTTCTTCCGTCAGTTTCTCCTTCCGTTCGACAGAGAATGGCCAACACTGTTACTAATCTTTTCTCACCTCTTTTCGGGTCGCCTACTACGACCCCTAACATGGAACGAAGACAGTTGCGAAGTCAACTGCTTGACTATCAAGAGAGAGATTCACTGAATCTTTTAGCGCATAAATGGGTTATGGACACTGTAAGGTATGATATAGAGTCTGTCATGGAAGTCTTCCGTCAATGGGAAGCACCGACGCAGAGATATGTTTTTGAACAAATGTGTGTTTTCCTCTGTGAGGATTTGGAAGACAATGATCTGGAATACAACCCGCCCAAGTTGTGTCGTGTACGGTTCGAGTTTGGAGAGGGCATGATAGTAGGTCCAGATGTCGAGAGAGCGGTTGAGACATTGTTGTCATTTCGGAGTAAGGGGGGCAGTTCTCAGTCGTCATTTGAGCATGGCACATCCGGTAGGAAAAAGGCGCGACAGTACCCCATGAGAGAGGTTCCCCCACAATGGAGAGAGGGTGACGCAAATGCTCACCCACCTATTCTGCCACACTTTCAGCGGGTGTGGGTACATGTCCCATGGAGGCGAGCTGAAGTTTTAGCCCTTAAACAGACATTACCTGATCCCCGTAAAAATCCCGCAGGGTATTACAAAGAGTTGTCACAGACTGCAGGGTCATGTATCATGAATTTAGCCGATATCGATATGTTATTTGGGAATGTTGTTCCACAGCCTTTATGGGGTAAGATTCGTCATACAGATCATGATCAGGAGTTAGGTGACTCATGGGCTAATATTGCTGCTGCAGATGCCCGACAAGTTGGTGGTGCTAAGCCTGAGCCTTTAGTAGCTGAACTTCCTGGTAAAATAATTGATTACATGAAAACGATAATGCCTGCAATACGTGTAAATTGGGATAAGTTGTCTGCATGTAAGCAGAAGAAAGATGAAACAGTGTCAGATTTCCTCACCAGGTTTGAAGAAACATTTGTCGACCACAGTGGTCAAGATATGAGCACAGAAGGTGGTCAGCGTTTGTTCGTCGATAAATTCGTGCACAATCTGCTTCCCGAGTTGTGTAAAAAGTTAAAAGATTCAGAGAGTTCATGGGCAGTTTCCTCCTCAGCACAGATATTGGCTACTGCACAGTATTACGAAAATAGAGACAAAGACGAGAAAGATAGAGCAGAAAAGAAAACTAAGGAGCTGAAAACGAAGGTTTTTTTACAGCAAGCATATCCGCCACGTGGTGGTGGTGGTCAGAATAATGGTGGTCAGAATAACTATCAGAGTAATTTTCAGCAGCCTCAACAGTATCAGAGGAACTCGCAAAGAATCAAGTATACTCAGCCACGTGTTCCTGTAGGCCCCAACCAGTGTTCGTATTGCAAGGAAGAGGGTCATTTTAAGTATAGCTGCCCTATTCTGTTACAGCGCGCGAATGGTGTTTCAAACACAAGAGGTAGAGGTGTTCAGCAAGCGCCCAGAGGTAGAGGACGTGGAAACGTCCCCCAGAACGCACGTCCCCTTCCACCTCAAAATTCTATGAATAGGTTTGATCAGCAGAATAACGCATCTGGTAGGACAGCTCAGTACTATGCTGATGATTACTATACAGAAGATGAGCATTGGGAAGGTAATGATTGCTAGGACAGCCAAAGACAAAGAGAGGGAGTTGTTTCAGTTTCAGTAGATCAGAGTGGACCTTACGTTGAGGTGATTACATCAGGTGTGTCAGAGCCTTTTCCGTTGGATACTGGTGCTACAAAGAGTTCTATTATGCACTCCAAACTCCCTGGCGCACCTTTGTCTGGCGAAATGAATGTATCTGTAGGTTTTTATCGAGGGATAAACTTCCAACAGAATTGTCATCTCTCCCTAATATTCTTTGGGCTACTGGTCCTAATGATGTAGGTCTTTTGGAAATACCACCATATGTTGTAACATTGAAAGCCAATGTTAGAATGCCACGAATTCCCCAATATAGAATTTCTAGTGAAGGTGAAAAAGCTTTGCTAGCGATCGTTTACGATCTAATCGGAAAAGATGTGATTGAAGAGTCAAGAGGCAACGTTTGCAATAGTCCTGTTCTGCCTGTTTTTAAGCGAACTGACCCTTCCCAGCCACCTGTTTACAGATTCGTGATTGATCTTAGAGAGGTCAATAAAATAGTTGTACCACAATTTCCAGTTGTCCCCGACATTACTGCCCTCTTGACCATGATTCCATCTTCTGCCACCTGGTTTTCGGTGATTGACTTGAAGAATGCTTTCTTCAGCATCCCGATTGCTGAGGAGAGCAGGGATATTTTTGGTTTCAGTTTTGAGCGCAAAATCCGCTCCGATCGCGGATTTTGCGGATTTTCGGTAAATCCGCGATCCGCGAACTCTCGCGAATTTACCGAGAATCCGCAATCCGCGATCGGAGCGGATTTTGCGGTCAAAAGTTCAAGCCTAATGCATAATTTACGATGGCGCCGGCAAGCTGCCAGCGCCATCCTCAAATGGTTACTTAATTAGCTTCGACAGGAAGCTCTAACAGATAAGATAAAGCAGGGGCTCGAGCGCCTGCTTTATTTTATCAGTTGGAGCTTCCTGTTGAAGCTAATTAAGTAACTTTTGCAGGATGGCGCTGGCAGCTTGCCGGCGCCATCGTAAATTATTTACATGGTGTCTTCTTGAATAAATATGAAGGGCAGGGTTCATTCTGGCACGACGGTCCTGGCACAAAAAATAAACCTCAACAGGAAACACTTGCAGATATCAATAACGCATGTGCCCTAGTTGAAGCTTAAATTCAGTGACTCATTCATCAGCCCAAAAATAATCGTGAGCGTTGTGGAGGCTGGGCAGGTGTGCCTTGTTCCCAAATATACCATCGAAAATCCGCTGTGATGCTGGTCTCTGACCTTTTATACACACAAGAGGCATGTGCGCTCGCATGGAAGCCCCGTCCGTTTGGCCCCGCCCACACACTCGAGGTGTGCACCGTCTTCCCGCCATTTACCCACTATGATGGACATTTCACTCAAGGGACCCCTGCGCACTTCGGCGCGATTGCATAGTAACACACACTTGGTCGCTGGAACTAGTTGAAGCGCAAATGCAGTGACTCATTCATCAGCCCAAAAAAAATCGTGAGCGTTGGGAGGCTGGGCAGATGTGCCTTCTTCCCAAATATACCATCGAAAATCCGCTGTGATGCTGGCCAGAGGCATTTGCATCTTTGACTTTCACGAGCGCAATCCCCGTGCTGTTCCTGTGACCAGGGGCTTCTGTCTCTTAATCTGCTGCTCTGATCGGTCTCTGACCTTTTATACACACAAGAGGCATGTGCGCTCGCATGGAAGCCCCGTCCGTTTGGCCCCGCCCACACACTCGAGGAAGCCCCGCCCCCAAATCCGCCGATCCGCTAAATCCGCGGATTTTGCGGATCCACGATCCGTGAATTCGCAAATTTGTGAATCGTGGATCCGCAAAATCCGCCCATGCTTAGTCGCAGCTTCCGCTTTAAACGAGCTCCACAGGGCTACTGTGAAAGTCCATCAATATATAGTCAAGCTTTAAAAACACAGCTTGATACAATTGTTTTACCTGAAGGTGCTACCCTTATTCAGTATGTGGATGATTTGCTTATTGCTGCAGATACTGAGGAAATATGTAAGAAACTGTGAGACAGCGGGCCATCCCGTTGTCAAACTGGTAATGTTCTGCACACTTTCACTGGGAACCCGCTATGGTTCTCTTCAGGTAAATCCATAACGAAAAATAATAATCCAATTCACTGGTCTCATTTCAAGACTTTCATATTTATTGATTTCATTTCATCTTTTGATTATTTGCGTTATATCCACGACATTTTGTATTGACATTTCCCATTTACCCAATGCATTTCGGGTCTATAGTGACCCTTCTTCCGGGGTCTCCAAAGTTTTCTCCGACGCCGCTTTCGAGTCACCTCAGCTCTCGCTTCTCACTATAGACCCGAAATCAATAAATATGAAAGTCTTGAAATGAGACCAGTGAATTGGATTATTATTGTTTATGGATTTACCTGAAGAGAACCATAGCGGGTTCCCAGTGAAAGTGTGCAGAACATTACCAGTTTGACAACGGGATGGCCCGCTGTCTCACAATTTTGTCATTTTGTAAAGTGTTTCTTGACTAAAACACTGGGTTATGTTGCACAAAGACGAGTGGATTAATTGACAGAGGAAAATAGCTTAATCAGAGTGCTGGATGGACTCAATAAAGAAATATGTAAGAAAGCCACGTTGTCATTGTTGCGTCATCTGTGTGATTTGCATCACAAAGTGTCACTTTCCAAATTACAATATTGCCGACAAGAAGTGACCTACTTAGGTCACCTCTTATCGAAGGAGGGAAGGAAACTGACCCCAGAAAGAATTCAGGCAATAGCGAAATTGAGTGTGCCAAAAACACAGAGAGAAGTGCGTGCTTTCTTGGGTATTACATCATATTGCAGACAGTGGATACCAAATTTTTCGTTATTAGCCAAACCTTTGGTGGCATTAACATGTAAAGATACACCCAATCCTGTTTCTTGGTCTGAAGAGTGTCAGAAAAGTTTTTCTGAATTGCGCACAGCATTATGTTCGGCTCCTGTGTTAGGTACCCCCAACTACAGTAAGCCCTTTACATTGTATGTCCATGAGAAGGAAGGTTGTGCATTGTCAGTGTTGACTCAGTTGTTTGGGGACAAACAGCGTCCATGCGCGTATTTTTCATCGACTTTGGATCCAGTAGCTAGAGCGTTGCCAAGTTGTTTAAGAGCCACAGCGGCAGCAGCTGTTTCTATCCGACAGTCTGCTGGTCTAGTAATGAACAATACACTAGTCGTGATGGTCCCACATGCAGTAGACATGTTGTTAAATAGAACCAAGACACAGCACTTAACTAGTGCTCGATTGTCAGGTTACGAATTAACATTGTTAGCTAGTCATGTGCACATAAAAAGGTGCAACACTTTAAACCTAGCCACGTTGTTGCCAATTGTAGAGGAATTAGATGCTTCAGAACAGCATGATTGTTTTCTTAGAACAGAAGAAGAAACGAAAGGGAGAGTAGATCTCTACGACACTCCTCTTGCTGAATGTGATGGTACATAGTGGGTGGATGGTTCATGTTTCAAGCTCCCGAATGGTGACACGACTGCAGCATATGCTGTCACGACTTTGCATACAATTGTTGAAGCTGCACGTATTCCACATAATTCAGCTCAAGCAGCCGAATTGATTGCACTTACCAGAGCATGTGTGTTGTCTAAAGGAATGAAAGTGACTATCTATACCGATAGCCAGTATGCATTTGGTGTGGCTCATAGTTTTGGACGACTGTGGAAAGAACGTGGATTCCTGACTTCGCATGGAGCCAAGATTCAGCATGGTCAGTTGGTGAATGAGCTTCTTGAATCACTGACCATGCCTCTGCAAGTGGCGATTGTGAAATGTAGTGCTCACAAGAAGGTGACTGATGATGTTGGTCGTGGAAATGCATTTGCTGACGAAATCGTGAAAGAAACTGCAAGGAATGTGATGAGCCAAATGTATGTTACAGGCCCTGCAAGATGGGTTGGTGATGTTGGAATGTGTGAGGACACGATAGAGAGTGTGAAGTCTATTCAAGCTGAGGCTACAGAGAAAGAGTTGAGCATGTGGAGAGAAAGTACGGGTAGAATGGATGCAAATGGCTGTTGGATTGAATTGTCAGAGCATCAGAGATGGTTGTTACCCGATGCATATGTGCTTGCAGTGGTTACAATGGCTCATGGAATGGCTCATATCAGCGTAAAAGGGATTTGCAAGTTGTTGGCTCCAGTATGGCAAAATTCAGGAAATCCCAAGTGTGCAGAGAATGTTGTCAAGAATTGCATGGTGTGTCTGAAACACAATCCTGGTAGGGGAACCCCAACTCCAGCTGGTCATTTTGCACCTCCTACGTACCTGTTCGAGGTTTTGCAGCTAGATTTCATTCACATGGAGAGGTGCAACAATTTAAAATACATACTCGTTGTTGTTTGTGCCTTCTCAAGATGGGTGGAAGCATACCCCCTAAAAGACAATACTGCTCTATCCACAGCTAAAGCCCTTGTGAAAGAGTTCTTCCCCAGGTTTGGAATGCCTAGAATGGTCTGGAGTGATAATGGAAGTGAATTTGTGGGTCGTGTGATGAAGAGAGTGTGTGAAGGGCTAGGTATCCAACAAAAGTTCCACGCTGCAAATCACCCCCAATCAGCTGGATTAGTAGAATGTTACAATGGCACGCTTAAGTTAAAACTGGCCAAAATTCAAGCGAGCACGGGTCTTAAATGGCCTGACGCTCTACCCTTAGCACTCCTGTCCACCAGAATGACTGTGCATTCGCGAGTGAAACTTAGTCCCTATGAGATAGTTTTTGGCCGCCCGGCCAATATATGGGGAGTGCCTAGACCCACCAAGTTCAGCGAGATCGAACACCCTGTTTTGCTTGATTATCTGTATGAATTGACAGCTAAATTGCGTGTTTTGCATCAACAGGTTCACGACACCCGGCCTCCGGTCTCCGAGACTCCAGGTCACGCAATCGACCCTGGTTCCTGGGTCCTTGTCAAGAACTTCCAGAGAACCAAAAACGACCAGCCCAGGTGGACCGGACCGCACCTCGTCCTTCTTTCCACAAGATCAGCTGTTCGAGTGGAGGGGAAGGCAAACTGGAGAGACCTGCCAAGGAAATGAACTTTAAACACAAGATTTGTAATATAATGACAAAGAAAAGCTTTTTGATATTGTGCATTTTTATGCTATTCAGTGTGATGATATTTTTAATAAGTTATGTGTTATTCTCTTTTCGAGTAACATTTGCACCCACTACATCGCCCATACCTCCTCCTTCTACTGTTTCCCCACACTCTTTTCAACCCCTTCCTGAACACGAATCAGCTAGGAGATTAGAGTTTATTAATAACTCCTTTGTTCAGCTCTTGCACCAACACCAACTTGTAATGAGCACAACTAACTGTTGGGTGTGTGGTCTTATGCCTCACACAATGGATAAAGGTATCCCTTATCTGGTCCTGCCTTTCAGCCACAATGGTTCTGTGTGGGCATACAGAACAATGTTCATATACGCACATGAAGTCTACCCCCTACGTTCTGTAACAGACAATCCTAAAAATAGTGCTCTAGTTAAGGGTATAGTAGACATGATTAAGGAAGGTATTTCTTATGAGACTATCCCGAGAGATGAGACACTAGTATACATAGGATGGAACATAAACGGATATGGAGCTACTCTGAGTGAGAAACAGCAAGCTAAGAGATCTTCCCCGATTTGGATTGTACCCCATCAGGGTCATCTGTGTCTGCAAGGTAATGGCACGAATCCCAGAGCTCAGTTAGGGAAGAGTATCTGCACTAAAACGTATGTTTTTGCAGCCCAGACTTCCCCTTCGTTTTTAGCAGCTAAGGGTACCTATTTCATCTGGCATGATAGAGCCTATACATGGTTGCCCCCTGACTTTTCGGGCTCATGTTTTGTTTCATTCCTGTTGCCTCCCACCTACACAGCAGCGGCAGATTACCACAAGACCAGGGTAGTTAGAGGTGTCTTGAGCGAAGAAGACACTGCAGGTCAAGAATTTGGGGACTTTGCAAAGGGTTTTCTGCCGTTCTGGGGATCCATGGCTAACAGCAGGAACATAAGGCAATTGACAAGGGTAGTTGAGTCCACCGTGATTGAAACTGCTGGTGCCCTTAGTAACTTGACTGCTGAGCTCCAGTCGGATCGACTTATGACCCTTCAGAACAGGGTCGCATTAGATGTCATACTTGCAGACCGAGGTGGGGTATGTAGATTGATCCAATCGAGTTGCTGTGTTTTCATCCCGGATAACGCTCCAACAGTGTACCAGGCCATCTCCAAACTGCATAAGATTTCCGAATCTATTCATGTGGATAAAGGAGATTGGTCATTTATGGGGTGGTTCTGGGAACTGATATCCGGCTGGGGATGGAAAATTCTGATGGTCATTGGGATGGTCTTAGCCATTCTTTTCCTGTTCTTTCTGTGCGTGCAGTGTGCTCCTGCAATATGTGGCCTCTGTGTCACATCATGTGTAAGGAAACCTGTATCAAGAGACGAACTAAGTACTAGAATGATGTTACAGCAACATCTCAATGACTTTAGGAATATAGATCTGGACTCAGATTAGCATGAGGATAGATTAATTGCCTATGTAAGGGCAAAAGGAGGGATTGTGGTTCTGAAAATCCTGGACTCGTGTAATATTTCTGGACTCGAGACTAAAACTTCATCGTAACAGTGTGGTTCTGAAAATCCTGGACTCGTGTAATAATTCTGGACTCGAGAATAAAACTTCATCGTAACAGGACGAATTTAGTATCAAAAGACCGAGAATGACGAGTACACCATGTACAAGCATTTTCGTCTTACTCGAGTGACGATTTCACCTCGAAATCGTCATTTTCGTTCTGAACCCTTGGCTTCCATTTTGTATACGGCAGCCATTTTATGAGTTGCCCTTTACATAGGCTTATAATGCAGCTAAATTCGATTCCAAAGGACACGTACACCTTGATTGACTTTTCTCTGACCTAGGCAGGCTGGGCAAGCTGAAACCATTGCCCCAGGCCGAACCTGTGTGGTCAGTTCCTCTCCCAGTGGCCGAAATGAGATAGCATCAAGGCTCAACAGGCCATAAAACCTTTTCAGCAAACACACACCCTGCCGAATCTTGCTCACACCTGTCCCTGCTCTTTTCTCTCACTTGCTTTATGATGGGGAGGTGCCCGTTTTTATTGGGGGTCCACCGATATCTGATGAAATGTTGGGCCTTGCCGGGTGATTTGTTGTGGGCTGGACGAAGTGAAATATAGACATGTCTTCATGACTCTGCTTTTCCTTTGTAACAAAGAATGTGAATAGTGTACTGTAAATTCGAAGAATGTTTGCCTAAAGCACAATATTTTGTATAAAAAGAGAAGCCTGACTTTGTAAGTTTGAGCAGTCTCCTGAGAATATACATCCCGTGTGTTGTACTTCTAGGACGCTTGTTTCTTGGTTGCAGCCAATAAAATCGATCCTTGACTTCACCTAGAAGACTCTGAGTTTCTGTGGTCTGAATCAGGAAAGAACCCGAGGTCTTTGGGTGTACCCTGGCACCGCTGGGTTACCGGTTTGGTACCGGTTCTGAAAAACCCAGTACCTCAGTGGTATTAATGTGATGCATATCCTGTCCACTGTATTAAAAGGACCATTGAATATTATGCACTTGTAATAGTGCAGACGGATATCTGTCACTCTGTGATGGAGTATCCCATCTGCCAAACTCAAAAAGGACCTTAATTTCTGCGTTCCTAAAAAAATAATCCTTCAGAATTTGTGTAATGTAGTCTGGTGCTCATGTAAAACACTCCAAACAGCAGTGTCTCCTCTGCTAAGGCGAAGGAGCGCCGCTCCACTGCTCTTTGAGCAGAGCAAAAATTAAATGATAATAACACAATTTTATTATTAATTTATTTTTGCGCACTAGGCAGTTTTAAGGGGTGGGCAGGTGGCTTGTCATCACAGCCAGCAGGGGGAGGAGTGGTTGGTGCACTTAAGTGCGTATGATGATTGGCTGGGGGTCTTGGGCCGGTCAAACAGTCATGCTCACTTAACATGTTCTTCACCTGGTTGTATTGTACAGTCCGGGTGAAAAACATGCACAGGACCCCCACTCCCTGTCTGAGAGCCGAACCAGGCTGCTCAGACCAATCATGACGCTGCTGTCATGCTGGTGACAGCAGAGTCATGAATGGTTAGGGGAGTCTGTATGCTGCCGGGAGCCAGGAACCGAGGGAGGAGAGGCAGCGTTCGGCAGGTAAGTCCTCTTTTCTTTTACTTTTTTAAACCCCCCACCGCCGTTCCCTAGCAGATGCCACTGGCTCCGACGCCTGTGGATCGAGACTGTACTATATATAACTTTAAAAAAACAAAAATACAAATCTTAACACCCACCTTTCACCCATCCATGTTCTGGGGAAATAGTACAGGTTCACTTGTCTATTCCAAAACCATTTTGGGGCCTCATAAGAGGTTGGAAAATGCTGTAAAAATGCACAGTGCAATGTAAAATAGGAGGATATATGGCTGAATCACCAGCTGTGCGGTTCGATCGTGTCATCCCGCAGATTCGACGCATATTTCAGCAGCCAGAAATGAAGTCGCCGAGGTGTCTTAAACATGAAGCACGTGTCTGTTTTGCTTAGCGTAAATATAAAGCTGCTTGGTCTAAGACTGAACATGCTTCATTCCTGGCAGAGTCTAGAAAGGAATGATTGCACCAAGAAACATTAATTGAAATATTCACACTTGTCTCGATATTTGTCATTGCAGCAGTTTCATTTTATCATAATGTGTTCATACAGGATCACACCTCTCTTCACTTCCACTAATCCATCAACCCGAGGGGCACGTTCCACATCTTTACTTCTGCACACACGCACACATAAATCACCTGCCCCCTGTCACCTATCACCTTGTTATTTCTTCCTATCAATGTCTTGTTTCTTGTCCTGGTTAATCAAATCAAATCTCTCTAGGGCTGTGTTTTGCCTCATTGATATTGTGATTGGTCGCGTGCCTCCCCGTTACAGCAGATCACACTCACACAGGCCATCTGCTCGAAATCCTGACAGTGCTAACTTTTAACTCCTGGACTGTTTCATCTGTTTGTGTTGGTGTTATTTCCCTTTCAAGGCTATCCTCCCCTCCGGGTGCCTGGGACTGACTCCAGAGATGCAAGCAACTGTGATCGCAGCGCCACCTCACATGGCAGTAGCATTCTGCTAATGTATTGCTCTGTCCCCACTTTCATCTTCAGCATGTAAAATTTCATTTGCCATTTTTTGACCCACTCCATCAACTTGTCAGATGCGGCCTATAGATGCTGCTTTTCTTCCTCCCCACTGACTGCTCTGACTAGTTTTGTACCAGCCTCGAATTTTACTGCATACTCGACTGTACCCTATTGCACTTTAAAATATACAGCAGACAACACAGACTAGCATTGCACACTGTACGGCAACACAAGATATTTTTTTTTTACTTTTGCCGACTCCAGATTAAATAATTGTTTTCTATTTAATAATAATTGTTCATTATGCAGAAATACATTATGATATTTTATTCTGATGAACAAAGAAATGGTTTCAAAATTCAGCATTGCCCCAGAAAGCACGTATTATTATTTTTTCTTGGTAAACGTATAATAAAATAACAAGATCCAGTGGTATCATAGCAAAAGTAGCGAGCAGTGAATTATACTGAGTTGTTACACATGTTGATGAAAACTGCATTAATCTCGCCTGTAAAAAACAAAAATGAATTATATCCAGGTAGACTGTCAGTCCAGGGGATACCAATAGTTCTGGAGAATCATTAGACCCATAGTAAAGATGGCACAGCTTTAAGTGAAACAAGAAACAGAAAGCATACAAATGTCTAAAATGGGTACTACAAATAAATAAACAATAAAAACATTTTTTTAAAACTGTATTTCCTCAAAATTTAAATAGCAGAAAACACAACTATTGTATTGTATTTATATAGTGATCTGTGCACTGTTTGTAAAACTATATATAACATGAGGATATTGCCTCCCAATCAGAGAGCGGTTCTACCCCGCTTCCAAATACTCTTAAACGCCTTCAAATGTCAAGAAACTATAACATTTTCTGTTTCCCATTGAGGGCACCATTAGACTGCTGTCAGAGAAATAATAAATGTAATATCAAATTCTCCTTCTCAAAGGGGGTATCAGCATATTTTTACATGTAGAGATACTACATACAAGTGTGATTGTGAATACGAATAATGTAGATTTTTCTTCAGCCATGACACTGTGGAGTTTTATGTTAGTGGCCCTTGCTTTGGAGGAGGGGGGATTTTTCTACACCTTCTAGCACTTCTAAACCTCCAACCAAGTGACCAAGATCTAAACAAAGCAGTTAGTTGGGTAAAGTAGTCACAAATCTCCCACTTCACTGGCAGCACGAGGGAAAGGAAGACTTCAACTGAAGAAAAAAACATATCCACTGTTTTAATAAAATATCATCATATTTCCAACACCAAACACGATTTCTGCACAGTATTAGGTAAACACAAGCATACTGTAGATCAGTGATCTTCAATCTGTGGGGCGTGACCCCCAGGGGAGCCGTGGACTCATAAAAAGGGGGTCGCATATTCCTGATCGCACTTCTGCCTGGAACTGGAATCTAAAACACTCCTTTAGTTTTCCGCCCGCCCTTTCCACACTGCTGTCTTTGGGATCCCTCTGCTCTGCCCTCGCTGGTAGCTTTTGCCGCTCTCTGACCTCCATTTGTCTGCTAGCTTGAGGAAAGCCCACATAGGCTATCCCGCACTCAGGGTTGGTGAGGGGTGGGGAGAGGGGGGAGGTAGTCACACTTCCACCTGCACCAATGTCAGGAACAATCTTTTTAAACTAAAATGTTTTTTTTAAAAGACGAAACTAGCCATTCTTAACAAAACTTAAGGACTGGATCCCAGAAGTAAATGCACTCACAATGTGAAATCGCTGTGTAGCTGACACTTCACTGTGTGCTTTCTACCACGTGAGTGTGCATGCAGTGCACATACTGTTATCAATAACCCCAATCAGCTCAGTTTTTCCCGACTACTGCGCACACATCTTAAAACCCCACAGTGCACTGTCCTTGAGGAATCTACCAAGCCATTTACATTTGGTAAATAGCATGAGTTACAATTACTGATATCTGTTATTCGACTTTTATTGCAAAGTTGTCCTACATTCTTTTACAATTGACACTTCCATCTGTGCCTTAAAGTCCCCTAGGGAGGCAGTCACATTCCCACCTGCACCAACGGAAGGAACAATCTTTTCAAACAAAAAGGTTTTTGTTTAATACAAAACTAGCCATTCTTAACAAAACTTAATCAGGTGTTCTATTCATTGAGTATTCAGCACATGAAATAAGGAGAATCCAACCAGAGGCGTCACATGTCGTGTGCACTCGGACCTAAACTCTCAGGGGGCTAGTAGTGAAGGAAGTGACCCGCTCGGGCCACCCAGGTCACTAATGACCACCTTTCAACCTTCCGTACTAAATGAGTCGGTCAGACAGTGGGAAATATGAAACAATAACTGTTATATTCATACACACTCAGAGTGGAGCCCCATCCGTACAGTCCATGAGAGTGCTACAGAGGGAACTAAAGAGCAGCGAACATAGAGATACATTATGTACATTTCATGGCTGGGCAAGACAGTGGAATTTTCCAGGCAGATGCAGCTGGACAGTAAAATACAAAAAAAGATTTCGGATCTTATATCTTACACAACCTAGTACAATCCAAGATCGTTTCACCCTGCACCCGCCACCAGACAAGAGAGAGAGGGCCTCTATCTAGTGAGAAAGGTATGTGCTAACATGAACAGTTTATTTATTACCGAAACAAAACCTAACATTTCAGAAATAAACTTAGCAAAGACTATTGCTCAGAAATGGATGAGATCAGTTTCAAACAGCCTAAAATGACACCTGCAAACAAAATGTGGTAGTGAATGCTAACTAAAACATGACCATGCATGAGCATTAATGAACCTAAGCTAACAGGAGTGTGCCTTTTACTTTTTTCCCACTGCAGGGTTGGGACAGTGCAGCTGAGGTGCAGGCCGCAGGTGCTCTTTTCCCTTTAGAAATGGCACTGCAATCATGCAGCTGACAAAAGGGAAGTGTGTTGGTGGGGGAACTTGGAGGAGTTATAACACTGAAGGGATGAAGGGGAATAGCCTGGACAGACAAGGCACTGTCTGTGTGTTATTATTAGGTATTGAGAGACAGGGCAAACATACTTTAACTGACAGAGATGTGGGATTGGAGATGGGCCTACTTTCTAAAAGTGGTATTTTCAAACACAGAATGTAAAAATCACTTCTCCTAAAAGATGCATCCATAGATTCTGAGTTAAGCCATACTAAACCTTATTTCCCTACCTTGTTTCCAGAGGTAGTTATGTTTATAAGATGTTACAAGCAAACTTCTCATTCCATCCTATGGGAACAGATAGCCTTGCAATAGTGAAAAACAAAATTGGCAGTATTTTACTATCAGGACATGCCACACACATCAGGGCTTGTCCTATCTTTCATATACACTGCACCCTGCCCCAGGGGTACTGTGGGCCTACCTTAGGAGTGGCTAACATGTAAGAAAAAGGAAGGTTAGGACCTGGAAAGTGGGTGCACTTTCCAGGTTGACATGGCAGGTTACAAACTGAACACAGGCACTCCGGTGGCAGGCCTGAGTTACCTTTTCAGAGCTATTCATGTGAGTGGCATAATCAGTGCTGCAGGCCCATTAGTAGCATTTCACATTTGATTTACAGGCCCTGGTACATTCAGTGCACTTTACTAGGGGCTTATCAGTAAATCAAATATGTCAATCATGGATAACCAATCATAATAACAATTTACACAGAGAGTATATGCACTTTATCACTGATCAGCAGTCGTAAAGTGCTCAGAGTTATAAAACCCACAAAAACAGGGTCCAAAACATGAGGCCAAGAAGCTAAAAGTCTGGGGATAAACCCACTGGAAAAGCCAGGTCTAACATGGCGTTGATGTTGGGAACAATTGTCAACCACAATATGGTCTTGCTCCAACACAAATCTTATTGTCGTCAGGACTGCAATCAAGTTATGGATTGTCTTATTGACAGACAATCCCTAGTAAAATATTTTTATTATAAAATTCAAACTAACATTTAAGCAATCCATTCACTCTAGTGGACTGTGATGTCATGAGCACCTTGCAGGCCAATGCCTGGTTACACACTCCAATTACACCCATCATTAATGGTCATGCATTGTGCATGGTATATATCTGTAAGGAGAAGTATTAGCCTTTTTTGGAATCATTGTTTGTTTGTATGGGGTATGTTCTTCCCATTGTCTGTACCAATCTTTGTTTTTAAAAGGTTAGGCACATGAGCCACGTGCTGTTTTCAGTTTGTTCCCTAATTGAAACCTTGTGTTAACTGCCATAGTTCTGAAAGTATTTTGATTTGATTTGATTATTTCATTTGTAGAGCACAAACTCGCTCCAAAAGGAGCATCCTGGCGCTCCTTTTGGTTCCTTCCATTCTCCACTGGAGCTTGATTGTATTATTGATGTGCCATTTGTATTACCATCTGTCTGAGAATGTTCCAGTGTTTCTGGGCAAATATGGTAATGACTTCAACTTTTGAACTCTCAAGGTCACATGAATTGATGGGCATTTAAAGTTGGGCTGATGAACGAGCAGCGCTTGACTTTGTCTAGATGTTGCAGTCACGCGCCTGTTTCCAGTCCTCGTCTCAGTGGTTCACTGCATTGAGCAGCCATCGTTGGTCAGCCTCCACAGGTGAGTCAAGTCCATGTGCTAGTATTCAGCTCCCACTGCGCTTTGATTTTTAGACTTTGATTATGGTGTGACGATGTTCACAGCAGAAGTCTCAGTATTGGTACACAAAGCATGCCTTATCTGATTTGCTTTCTTCTTGTAAATTCCGGGGTGATCATTGTCCTCCTCATGCCTTATCTTTGATCACTGGAGAACAGCTGTATTCACATTTGTATATTACAATCTTTAAGTGTATTACTCTATATGTGTACAAGTTGTTTAGTCACTTGATGGTAATTGTGTTCCTTTCCTTACAGACCTGAGCTTTCCTCAATAACTAACAACCCTTAGTCCAGTGGTCTTGGACCCAGAAAAGATACTGCTCTGAGTCCAGAATTCCTGACTCAAAGCCGCAACACCTGCAAGTAAGCTGGTATTACTGTTTTCTTACTCCAGCCCCCTTAACCCTGGGAATTTTTAGGAGAGCGATGTTACCAGTCTCTGTCTCATTAGTTCCTACTGGGATTCGGGAAATAACGTTGCTTCATCAGAACTACCTGGTTTTCAGGTGATTGTCTTATGACATGGGAGATGCTTGGCGGATTTACATCCAACTGTGCTCCGCTCCTGGTCACAATGCACCTCTAAACGTCCCTAAGGATTCTATGTGTTTTAAAAAAAATTCAAATCGTTTTACCAAATATCAAACTTAGGACTCACATTGTAAGTGTAACAATGTTTTCATTGTAATTCATTTCACAGTACGTAATCTTTCCTCACAGCCATAGATACTGCTTGAGTCACCATTACACGACTTGGTTACCAGCACGTTCTTTAGAGTTTTACACACACTGATAGTCACAATTAGTGTGAACACAGATATAATCTCACTCATGTACGCATTGCATTGGATAACGTATCATGCATTGACATTTTGATGTTGTCTTTGTTTTGTTCCAGCAGGAGGCCATAGAAGACTGATGTATATTTGAATCTTTGAACTGTTTAGAAAATGTCTTGAGGTTCTCGAGCTAACAGTCCATATTATATTTTGGTGATTGGAAAAAAATGCAACATTGTATCATTTTGAATGAATTTTCATATTATATGTTTTTGATTTAAATGTGTCATACAGGTGACTGTTGTAAAATGAATTACAATGAAAACATTGTTACATTTACCATGTGAGTCCTATGTTTGATTTTTTATTAAAACAATTTGAATTTTTATGAAATCACATAGAACCCTTAGAGACATTTAGTGGTGCGCTGTGACCAGGAGCGGAGTTTCTCTGTTTCCTATACTTCACATTTCACTCAGAAGGGCGATTGGCAGAACCTTAATTCACAACTGCAACCATGGTTGAACTCATCATACTCCTTAATTTCAGGCATCATTATCTTAAGGCAGGTGTGCAGGTTAAAATCCCCTTTTTGCTATTTGGGTTTACATCCAGGACACTCTGGAATATACCTTTTACTCTCCATTCCATCAATCCCAATCTAGAATAGATTAAATTTTTCTAATACCTCATTTAATCTCCACGTTAATTAATGCTGAAATTGGTTCCAAACTAGGGGCCACATTAGGATGTCGGGCGGATCGCCACCGCCCGCATGGCGGTGGCGATCCAACCAACATCCGTCCCCGCCCCCCACCCATTTCCTCCCCCCATATTACTATGGCAGGGAGGACCACGGTGGACTGAAAGACCGTCTGACGCTTTTCCACCCGGTCGGCAAACCCTAGACACTGCCATCCAAATTATGATGGGGGCACACATGCCTTTCCATGGCGGTGTTGCCACCACAGAAAGGCATGCAAGAATCTCTTGCGGGGGACTGTTGCAAGCCCCCAGGGATTCTGGGGGGTGCATATGGGGAGTACCTACGGTACACCCTGCAGTTCATTGTACAACGTGGCAGGCACCGCACAGTGCCTGTCGCGTTGTGTATTGATATGCATGATGTATATTTTTAGCATTGTAGCGGGGGCGATGCTTTCAGCACCACCCGCCGCAATGTTAAAAATGCGGGATGTGCCAGCCATCCTAATGACCCCCTAATTTTGGATGATGCACAAGCTATAATAGATCTAGAATTGCTGCCCAATTCTTCCAGGTCTATTAGATGGTGTTTCAATAATAGTTTACAAAAAAATGATGTCTTTGTGGAAAAGTTTGAATTCTTCATTAAGGACTTCTTTGCTTCAAATATTACTCTTGATCTTCCTTTTCACTTTATCTGGTAAGCTTTTACGGCAACTGCTGGAGGTTATATAATTGACTATGTTGTGGTCAAAAACAAAAAAGCCCCTAAAGACTCCTCAGTTTTACTTACTTCTATTAAATAACTCAAACACAAATGTTATACATCTAATGATAACACTACACTGAAACGCCATATGCAGGCTAAGTTAGAGATTGACAAAAGAGGCTTCTGGTGTAGTATTAAAGGTTAATTCAAAATATTACGGAAGGCAAAATAAGGCTGGCAAATTACTTGCTAATTACTTGAAAGTCAAATCACAAAAGTCCAAAATTGTTAACATAACTAATGACAATGATATCACAGACTTCAATGATGTTGAAATCTTAAAATATTTTACTGATTGTTAACAAACTGTAAACACACCTCAATACTCTCCTTCTGATGAGGCCCTTGATTCTTTCTTTTCTTCCTTTAATTCTCTTCCATCACGCCAACATCAGCCACAGGATTTTCTCCCTTTGATAAGAATGTCTCTATTTCAGAATTAAAGATAGCCCTTGCTAAATTACCCAAAGACAATGCCCCTGAACCAGATAGTTTATCTGTTGAATTTTACTCATGCTTCTTGCATATTTTGCTCCTACATTTGCTTTCTTTGTATCAATATTTTCTTTCTCACAATGAGGCTTACAGTACATTTGTGGAAGCTTTGATCTGCTTAATCCCTAAAAAGACAAAGATATTTCCTCTTGAGCCAATTACAGACTCATATCTCTCATTAATTTAGATTGCAAATATTTTGCAAAAATGCAGCCCTTCCAATCACTCAATTTATCCGAGATCTGATTGGTCTGAAACAAATAGGCTATGTGAAGGGCAGAAAACATTCTTATAAGTCCAGTGCTTTTTTGGGCATTTTACACCTTGCATCAAAGAGTAAAATACCTATGGCTGCCTTTACGCTTGAAGCCTAAAAGGCTTTTGTTCCTGTTCAATGACGTTTTCTAATATGCTCTCGAATGGCTTGGTTTCGGCATCAGAATTTTAAAATACATCAAATTGCTTAAATATTCCACAAAAACATTTGCATTTGTCAATGGCATTCAATCCCCTCACTTTTCCCTGTAACAGAGTACTCAGCAAGGATGTCCATTGTCACCTTTACTTTTTATATTGTCCTTGGAACCTTTACTTCACACTTGACGTCACTCATACTCTTTTCACGGTTTTAAATATAAGGCGCTGAAGTTAAATTTACTGCTTATGATGATGATATTGTCCTTTTTGTATGGGAGCCCCAAGCAGCCATACCTTCCTTTGTAAATCTTTTAATCACTTATTCTAAATTATCTGGTTATAAACTAAACATAACAAAATCTAAAGTCCTTCCATTAAATGAGTATTGTTTAAAGGAAATGTTTGCGAGTCACTGGGTTAAGTTGAGTTCTAACTATATCAAATACTAGCAGCCCGTCCTGAGCTTCTCTGGGAGCAATCAGGCTTCAGGGCCCCCGCCCGCCCCGGCCCCCGCCCGCCCGACATTGTCCGTGGGTCCCCCGGAGTAGCAGCCCGTCCCGACCTTGGCTTCAGGGCCCCCGCCCGCCCCGACATTGCCCGCGGGTCCCCTGGAGCCTTACCTCATCCGCCGCATCTCCCCCCACTCCTGAGTTCACCGGTCCGCCGCTCCTCCCCGCTCCTCCCCGCCTGTCCGCCGCTCCTCTCCGCTCCTCCCAGCCTGTCCGCAGCTCCTTACCGCTCCCCCCGCCTGTACGCAGCTCCTCTCTGCGCTCATGTCCGCCGCTCCTCCTCGCGCTCCTGGACGCCGCTCCTCCCCGCGCTTCTGATGTCAGCACGCACGTCGCGGCCGGCGCTACTTACATGGGACTACTTTTTATTTTCACGTAAAATGTTTTAAATAACTTATATTTTTTACATTTATATAGCCTATGTCCATCTGCACACCCTGACAATTACAACAATGTTTCGGGTGTGTGGATTGGTGCTGTGATTCCCGAGTTTACCCGCCTCAAAGGTTCAAAGTTCTTCCTTTATAATAGTAGTATAGATTTGGGGATCAAATACTCTACCTCCATCACAAATACCTTTCAGATCAATCTGGCTGATGTCCATCATAGAATTATTCAAATGTCTGAGAAGTGGTCTCCTTTATCATGTCCTGGTGGGGCAGATTAGCCACAATCAAAATGATAATGGATCCTGTCATTACCTTTTATTTGTCTGTGCCCCTGTTAAGGTTCCCTCTGAAGTTCTTCAAGTCCCTTAATAGATCACTTGGAATATTCTTATGGAATGGATGAAAAGCACGCATATCATTAATTTAATTGGGTAAATCTAAAGAGTTGGACGGCATTAATTTCCCCAATTTCCAGCATTCTCATTCCTCATATGTATTGGAGCAAATTTTGCCCCACTTGGTTGCGGATGCTAATGCACCCGCTACTGTATGGTGCAAATTGAAAGACTCAATGGTATCACCTTTCTCTTTTTATTCTTTCTTCATTCTTCTCACAACCCTGAATGACTTTCTCTTCTCCCATTATTAAACATTTTATATCATTGGCATTTCCCGCCCTTACCCGGTCATTGACTTCATTGCAGGTGTTTCTAGAATATTCCATCTGGCATAACTAACAAATTACATTTTCTAATCACAAAATTCTTTGGAAAGATTGGGTGGCTAAAGGCATATTTCAGGTTAAACAATGATGCAAGGCTGGGTTCCCCTCCCCTTATCTGAACGTCAAAGTAAATATGGCCTTTTCTCTGCTTCCGTTCTTAAATATGAATCTCTAAGGAATGTTTTTACACAATTCATATTTACACTAACACAAGTACATCTCCAAATCCTTCTCTGCTATCCGAACAGCTTAATAATTCCCTAGCTGTTACAGCATCTTATATATACACAAATAACTTCGCTACTCACTTCCCACTTGTCCTACTTCTAACATTGGGAATCAGAACTGCGATGCTCATTCATCTTACAAACGTAGAATTTAGTTTGGTCCAAAATACATCACAACTCTTATACTGCCAGCACTACCCAAAACCCTATATAACTTCTACAATATTTAGTTTTTGACCCCAACTTCTCTTCACAAATAAAATTCAACCACACCGAATACATGTTGGACCTGTAAAATAAATGTGCCACATATATGCATATGTTTTTTTCAATGCTCATAAATTAA
Organism: Lissotriton helveticus; assembly: GCF_964261635.1. Lineage (NCBI taxonomy): Eukaryota > Metazoa > Chordata > Amphibia > Caudata > Salamandridae > Lissotriton > Lissotriton helveticus. Next base: position 875,213,031 of record NC_136071.1, on the reverse strand, counting down.
AACCTTTTGGTTAGAGCTGTGTAAAACAATCTCAACAATTTGTTAAATTACTTTTGCTTTTGACACTCAACTAATCTTTTGGAAAGCTCTTTGCATTTTTGTACTAGCACTTGCAAATTGGGTACATTTGTTGACTTACTTATCGCTATTACCTTCCAAACAATCGCGTCTAAATGGAAAAATGCTACTATGGTTACTTCAGCCGGGTGGTGGAACTCACTGTGTTATCATCACAGATTTTCTACACTGCTTTTTCTAAACAATTACAACTGTATTACCTATTGGACAATCACACTTATAACTAGCTACAAGTAAGGTTATGTGATGTTACTGTTTAGTTTCTTTCCTTTCCCCTACAATGTATACAATATAAAATGCTACATCCTTAAGGTACTGCTTTGTATTTTTTTACTATCTGTCTTTAGCTTTACAATGAATTATTTTTTTTGTTCTCGTTGATGCTCTTTGATGTATATTGTTTTATTGCCTTTGATGTTTTATTGAATAATATTGCCTAAATCAATAGATATGTTTACTATGTACTTCTTGTCATAATATTCAAATAAAGGTTTCTCTAACAAAAAAAATAAGCACAATATATTATCTTCGGAAGGTTCTAGTTTCTCTTCCTCATTCACTTGTGACCATTCAACCACATTTGATTATATGTATAATGTATCTGTGCAAAAGTAGATGCCTAATACTGCAGTAAGCGATTTCCAAACAAGATGCATTTGTTTAGTCATTTTTTGGGCTCCTAATGGCAAATTACTTTGACATCATTTGCCTAAATTATGTCTGTGCAAAGCCTTAGTATTATTAGTTGTATTTTAAGTATCAAGCTGCATGGGCCTCAACACATTCCCTCCTTAAATTCATAATTTGAGAATCATCATAAGATGGCGCACGACCATTCCAGCTGGGTTGTACAGTTCCTCGATTCTATACACACTGTTCAGCGATTTGACTGGCGTAAACTGTCCTATTTCTATAGAAAAACATCTTCAGTTGTAATGAACTCACCAGCAAAAAAAAAAGATGTTCCTAACATGATTGTCATGGCAGCAGATACTTTGTCTATATATTCATTTGCATGACAGCAGACATTTTCTCGTAGCATTTATTTTCTCTGCAGTTCATTTCCACTAAGACGTCGAAGATGACTGTCTTATAAAAAAAAAAAAAACGTTTCCTACTATGCTCAGTTTTCATCCCCGCGCTACAGCATGTGGCAACTTAGCGTATTTGGTCAAGTGAAAAGTCTTTTGTAGATGTTTTTCTTTTCAAAGATAAGCTATCATTTCACACACTGCTCGTGTCATTTTCACCCCCAGAAACTAATAGGACCTGTATGGGATGCCGCTGCGGATCATGCACAAACAGCACTGATGAATGGGACACTATTAGAAGATTCTATTTACTAAGATGGCGCCAATGATTCTGTCTCTGTAAAGGACACAGTGCTGCGGCAGTTAATGTAATGTCACTCTATCAATAGGCATATTGTCAGCTCCCAGATAAAGTCTTTGTTATCCTGAACAGCTACATTTACTCACTTCTAGTGGCTGCTGTGAAGTGATTTCATCTAAATGCTCTTGTATTCAGAAGTTTCTTTGGTACTGTTTCAGGACTTCCTGAATTGTGTGTCGTTTTTTCACTCAAAGGAAATATAGGCATTAGTTCTACGGCCAGGATAACATAGAGAGAATAAAAAGTGATGTTTATATACAATTGCAATTTCATTCGTGGAAGCAGGCCTTTCGTTTGGTGGTGTGCACAGATGAAAGACGCACAGTAGGCAAAGAATAAAACAGCGGCATCAGAGAGAGGACCACAGTTGTTGCTTACAGGGTGGGAGTGGTGACAGCAGGAGCGCCATACTGGAGGAACACAGTTAATTTTAATTAGCAGTGGGCAGAATTTGCGTAATCGTGCTACGCAAAACTCTGTGAAACGATAAAAAATCTCTGCAAGCACGCAAAAGTTCTGTGAACATGTGCAATTCTTGTTCCGCCTGTTTGCGATGCTTTTTTCCTGTTTGCGAACGCTGTTTGTGTGTTCCGGGAGAAATATCTCGCAAACACGCATTTTGAAAGCGCGAACAAGCAAAAAATTCCGTAAAGCCAAGGATCGCGTATCTTTTGGCAATTCTGCATTCCACGCGGAACGCAAAATTACCCAAATTACGCAAACTCCGCGATCGGAACAGAATTTACCGCCCTGGCCTAATTTTATTTGCACAGTAAGTCACCACATACAGATTAGCACAAATGTCAATCATGAACTGTCACGCAAACCCCAACATTCCAATGCAGAATACAGCGGGTGAGGATGCACGCATGCACACAGAGACACAGGGATAAGGGTCAAGGAAGAGGACCGATAAGCGGGCTATTACAAAATCAGGTACATAAATATTATGCAAAATGCTGCACCTTCTCCCCTTTTAAGTAAGTAATTCTTTTAAAGTCTGTGAATTTTGTAGGCAAATGTACATGGCAGGAGTTATGACCATCAAAGCAGCCTCAATTCAATTAAGGGAAAGCTTATATGGCATGCCAGCGGTACTTGTTGGCATTACAGTAGATGATAAGCATACGCCTACTTATCTGACTGGGTTATCAGCCATCACTTGACCAAGCAACACATTCACTAGTCTTTTATATTAACTGCTTAACTGCAGCGGCAATTCCGCTGCGGTGCGGCGGTTTAGCGGAGTGGGCGAGTCGCATCGGCCAACGGACGTGCGCAGCACTACGAAGGTAGTGTGCACGACGGCCGTTGGCTGACAGAAGCACGCAAGGGGTTAATGCTTGGTTTTGAGGTGTCACTCACACAGCATGCAAGACATGCTATCATTGCTCATTTTACAACTTTTAAGTAGAACCAGAAGTTAAACGTGCTATCTCTATGCTTTCTGGAGGATCTCAAAATGTCGCCTACTCATCCTTGCTCTTGATCACTGCTTTTCCTATGCCATAATACTTTGATTTTCTTTTGCCTTTTTTCAACATTTCTAGGTAAGGCATCATTCATTCCAAGACTGGTGACTGACTACAGCCTCTCTATCTGTCGCTCTCTCTCTCTTAAGCCAATTTGGTTATGGGTATCCTATCCAATAGATCCAAATCAGTCACTGTGTAGGGTGTTGTGCAACAAGCCAACACTTGTGTTCTTTAGGCATTCTTAACAGGTACGTTCCTCTTAAGTAGAAATTGTATGGTCTCTTTTAAGAAACGGTTAGCCCCCTGCACTTGCCCATAACTTTTTGCATGGTAAACTGATGCTTTGGTGAGGCTGATACCATGTCCAGCAAATAAATTTGCCACAGCAGCAAACATTGATTGACATCCATGTCACTGACAACTTTACTTTAGTAGTCCAATGACAATAGCATAATGCATTGTTAAAGGTTATTCGATCATTGGACATATCAAATAAACTCCAGCCTTTTGCCATCGGCCTTCTGGTAGAATCACAGGTGTAAGGAGGCTGGCACACACCTTGTGGATTTTGTCAGCATGCTTCCATATCTGAGACTCACGTATATACCCCATAATATGCCGGTCCATGGTGAGCCACCAATAGCTTTTCATGAGTTTTTGTCTTGGTCCCCATCATTCCCATATGCCTCTCATGACCATAATGGTATGGGTACACCCAAACTGTCATTCCTTATGATGACATTGACATCAATAGGTAGTTCATCTCTAACTTTACAGTATGGTATTATGTTAATATTCAAACTCTTCTCTATTGACAAACCTTCAATAATACATTTTGTTTGCATGGCATACTGAGGATCGTCTTGAATTACTGTCATCCACTGCCTGTAATTCACCACACGCTCATTATTGAGTCAGTCTGCTTGTCTAATTAAAAACAAAAGTGGCAAACCATTGACATAATATTCCCTGGGTGCTTCCATTGACATAATATTCTCTGCTTGCTTCTCCTAAAAGGTCAACATGTTTCTCGTCTGATCTGTCACACAGGTGATCAATGGTAAATTTGTCAGGACCAAAAATCGAATTGCCATCTACACAGTGGCTGGAATACTAGTTAGTAGTAGGGGTAGATCAATCACTAAAAAACCTAAATGTGGTGTGTCTTTAAAAATGCCGACCTGTAAAAAAAGGCATTAATTTACATTTGTCAAATTCTCTATTTGGTTCAACATGCGATGGAATCCTTTACATGCTGTTAACTAAAGTGCGCTTTTAGACGCCGTGGAAAGGCAGAAGAAGGTGACAGGCATGCAAAACATATAAGGGCACATGCAGGCAGGAAAATGTCATACACTGTGATTGGATGAACATGGAAACTCACCCAGGTAGGGTGGCTCTCTGTCCTCCTCAAGTAATGGTAGAGAGACCGCTAATTTTAGCATCCTAAAAAGGAGAAAGAATATGTATTGTCTAGCACTGAATGATGAAGAAAAATGCAATTTAAGCAGAGTTCAGCAGGAAATCTCAAGTATTTACTACGTTGATGTGGTGACTATGCCAAACAACCTACCCTCACTCTACCACCTCGGAAGAGTGGAGCAGATGAGAAGCGCGACATTAAGAACTCGTGCATGCTTTCTATGCAGGTGTCTCAATCTAATTTTGTGCGTGCTGTGAAATGGCACTGAAATGGGAGCTGTGCGATTGGTGAATGGAGCGTCACATCACTCCAAAGGTCAAGGAGTTACTCATTTGTGCTTTTGGGGCCAGACACAATGCCAGTCTGCATGCAATCGTTGTTGCTGAGGATCATACTACACAAAAAAAGGACTAATGAACCTGAGAATCAGGTGTGCATTCTGCCACTTTACACAAATGAAATGGGAGCCCCATTTTTGACGTCCCTGTACCATGGAAAAAATATAGGAAATATCCCTTGATTAATTTCCACGGGGCCCGGCAACAGTAACTTGACAGAGCATATCACTCTCTGGGTTGCCGTGATCATGAGTGAGGTGATGGCATTGATAAAGTATTCATACCTTCGTGAACCATCACGTGTGAGGTTCTGAGAAACAGATGCACACGGTGGTGCAAAAGTGTTGCGGCTGACTAACCCTAATGTGTAGTGGAAGTTCCATCCGTGGTCAAGCGCTTTCCTGCCTCTGCTGATCAAGGCAGCAGTCATATGGATCTCAGTGGGATCCGAATCAAACGGACTACAAACTTCCCAGGGGATCATGGGAAGTGTAGCTTCAACTTATGTGTAGGAAGGTCACAAGTGCAGAGCACTCGCAGTAGAGTCTCCACACTCGTGGCAGAATCCCCATGTGGCGCACTACATAGAGTATGCCGCATGGTGATTCTTCCCAGTGTGCAGAGATTCCATCACAAGTGCAGAGACTCTACCAACTCTCCGCACTTGTGACTTTATTGCACGTAAGTCCTTTTGTGTATTAGGCCCCAGTCTTTTTTTACATCTCTGTACCATCACATTCCTGTAGGTGAGAAGATTATCACATATACTGTACTTTCTTGCATCCTTTTGAGTTATATAGCAATCATTTAGCTCCAACTAAATAAATTAGATTTCTATGTCCACTATACTCTTGTACATGAATGACTTATGCCTGCTATCAGAGAATATTACCACATATAAGTGAACAAGTATTAAATACTATCTGCAAATTCAGTCAGTCCAGCCCTTTCCTTGTCCAATATGTTTCAATTTGATGATATGGCACAGAGTAGGATTTTATTTCAACCCTTGACCCCACTGAGTATTGACAATGGGAAATGACTGGGCATATAATGTCTTTTTGTCTTGCTGGCATGTCACGGGAATGGAAGATAACCAATTTGTTAAGACCATATGCACAGACATAAGGTCAACTCATGCTGGCTGACTTGATCCCTTACACTAGCAAGCGTAATGCACACAACACCTGAGACATGTATAGATACTGCATTGTTCCCCACATTATGATGGTCTATTATGGGATGTTGTTACTGGATGAGATTGTAATTGAAACTCTTTATATTGCTATACAGACATTATATTCTCACTCTTCTGAGATTACACAGCCTCTCCATCATCCTCTCTCTCACTTGATTTCCTACTTAATTTAATTTTCAGCGAGCAGTAGAGTCTTACATCATGCAACAGTGTGAGGTGCAGTCATTTTGCAAGCTAGTCTGTGTTCTGGGAGGCCTTATATACCTTGTACCTTAATGCACCTTCTCAGCATTAGTGCAAAAAAGAGAGGATTTTCTATCCACCATTTACTTAATTCATACAATTCTCACTTTTTATTCATTCTAATTCAAATTTGCTAATGTACATTAAAATTGTTTAAGATGCCAACTTTGGTGGTTACTAAGTTGCTTTTGTCACAGAGAGGTTACCAATGATTAGCAATGCACGTAATGCTCTCTATTGCAGTTTTGTTACTGTGCCCCTGTCATACATTGTGGACTGGATGCCCACATTTCCACAGGCCATATTCACAAACTATTTTTGTAGTACATAAAGAAATGCTCCAGTAGTACTACTCACATACTACCAAATGCAGTACCCAAATGGAGAGAGAGCCCTGCCCGTGTCTCTTACCTTCTCTGTGTTGACATCTCCATCATAGTGGTGATCTCCTCACACATAGGTATACAATTTTGTAGTAAGTGGGATGGAATTATGGAAGTGGTGGAAAGCATGGAGAATAATTACTCAAAAATGGGTGGTTTTATGGAAATATAAGCAGGGGTTTGGGAGAGACATGCTGATAAAAAGTCACATAAATAACAATAAGACCATTGCAATACATAACATCAAAACACACCTCTAAAGATATTACATGTCATGTACCACACATGACCAACCCCACTGGGATATAGATAGATATATAGATAAAGAAATATAGATAGATAGATAGATAGATAGGTAGATGGATAGATAGATAGATAGATAGCTAGATAGATAGATAGATAGATAGATAGATAGATAGATAGATAGATAGATAGATAGATAGATAGATAGATAGATAGATAGATAGATAGATAGATAGATAGATAGATAGATAGATATTCAATGAAAAAACAAAGGATGCATGGACATTATAGTCAAGCTCAGATTTCACTCATACAAAACCAGTGAAATTCAACAGTTGCAGGTACCTGAGCTAACTGTACCTTACGCTCACGCAGTGCACTGCTTATGACCTAAAATATTATATCACTCATGACATAGTCAGTGACATTACTGATGACATCTCAAATTACATCACTCATGACATCATCCATTAAGTGTGAGTGTTTTCTAAAGGTGTATGAGTGCTAAATATATATAGTAAGCTATTACATAACTTAAATGAGTATACTTTGTGTACTAGTAATAAGTGATACTACGTCTAAGACATAAAATGTGATTGGCTGTATGACTGTGTGTATCTGTATCAGAGTGGGTGTCTGATTCACTGTATGGGTGTGTGAGTGGCTGTGTGAGTAGCTGTATGGGTGTGTGAGTGTCTGTGTGAGTGACTGTACAGGTGAGTGAGTGGATGTGTAAGAGGCTGTGTGCGTGAGTGTGTGTGCTTGTGTGTGGCTATATGGGTGTATGAGTGGATGTATCGGTGTCTGAATGGTTGTGTGAGTAGATGTCTGGGGGTGAGTGGGTGTGTCAGTGGTGTATGGGTAAGTGAGTGGGTATTTGAGAGGCATGTAAAGGTGAGTGATGGGGTGTGTGAGTGGCTATATGGGTGAGCGAGTGGGTATATAAGTGGTCTATGGGTGAGTGAGTGGGTGTGTCAGACACTGTATGGATGAATGACTGAATGTGAGAGTGGCTGTATGGGTATGTGTGTGCTTCTATCAATTACTATATAGTTGAGTGTGTATGTGCGTCATTGTCTATATGAGTAAGTGAGTGGGTGTGTGACTAACTGTATAGGTGATTGAGTGACTGTGTGAGCGACACTATGGGTGAGTGAGTAGGTGTGTGAATAGGTGTATGGGTGACTTACTCAGTGTGTGAATGGCTGTATGGGTATGAATGGATGTGTTAGTGTTTGTATGAATGGATGTGTGAGTGGCAATATTGGTGAGTAAGTGGGTGCATGATTGGCTGCATGGATAAGTTTGTGGTTGTGTGAGTGGTTGTATGAGTGAGTGGATGCATGAGTGGCTCTATGAATCAATGAGTGGGTGTGTGAGTACTTGTATGGATTTGTGATTGGTTGTGTGGGAGTGGTATATGTGAGGTTGTATAGGGGTGTGAGTGGTTCTGTGTATTACATCATCAGTCATGTCATCTGTGATGTAATATGTGTGATATAAGCAGTGCATTGTGGGGGTGTACGGTATAGTTTGCTCAGGTAACTATAACTGCTGAATTTTACTGGTTTTGTATGAGTGAAATATGAGCCTAACCATAACATCCCGGTAACCTTTGTTTTGTTCTGTGAATTTCTATGTTTCTTTAATTATATTTCCTAACTTTAACATTCCTGTAGCCTTTGGCTTTTCAGTGGATTGTTAAATGTTTTTAAATTCTGTTTCCTTACTATAACATACATGTAATCTTTGTTTTTTTAATGAATTTCTAAGATTCTTTCATTTTATTTCCTAAGTGTAACCTGTATCATTTCAGAGTGAGTGTGTGGGTGAATGCATGAGTGTCTCAGTGAGAATGTGAGTGAGTGTGTGAGTGTGTGAGTGTCTCATTGGGTCTTTTTAGTGGGCGTGTAAGTATCTGTGTGTGTCTGTTAGGAGCTGCATGAGTCTAAGTGGGTCTGTGAGTGGGTGAGTGAGTCTGTGAGTCAGCCTATGAAAACGTGTATGAGTGGATTTGTAAGTGGGTGCGTGATTCTCTAAGTGAGTCATTGAGTGGGTGTGTGAGTGGGTCTGTGAGTGGGTGCATGAGTTTGAGTAGGTCTATGAGTGACTGCATGAGTTTCTGAGTGAGTCTCTGTGTGGGTGCATGAGTGTCTAAGTGGGTCTGTGAGTAGGTGCGTGGGTCTGTGAGTGTGTACCTGCTCTCTGGACACAACTATAAAGCTTTTTTCTTTTTATTGGTAAATGTGTCCCCATCTATTCAATCCAGATGCACTTCAAACGCATCCTTCTAGCATACCCAAGTGATAGGTGGGAGACCAGGAACAGCAAAAAAAAGTAGGAGGAGCCAAAATGCTAGCCATATCCCCATTGAAATACCAGAAAAGGCAGATAAGTAAAAGAAAATAAGTAATGGTCAATAAATCCAATTTGGTGACAGAATAATAGTAACAGTGCATTCATTCCCAAAAATAATTCCCAAACAATGCACACAATATGCAGTGCACAGAAAACTTTTGCTAAGTTGCAACTGATGCTAGAATGCACAGAAGCCCAATCCAAAATGGTGCTCCGACATGGGCCAAGAATAGCTCTCAAAACTGTGGCAGAAACAAAGATAAGGAGTCCAACCTAAAAGGCACTCAAAAACGGGCTCAAAATAATTCCCAAAATGGCCAATTCAAGATGGCACTCTAAAATGGCTCAGACTAACTCCCAGAATGGCACCCAAAATGATGATAAGGAGGCCAATCCAAGACGGCACTTCAAAATGGAGCCGTTAGTTTGTTTTTGACTTTGTTGACTGCACTACCTTACCTTCAGTCACAGGCACAGAATGAGACAGCAATAACGTAGAAGGCCAAAGAGGGAATCCCAGCATAGAGCACTAACAGAGAGGGTAGCAAACTGGTGGCCACTCCCACTCGTCGCCAATGAAACGAAGACTCTGGGCAATGAGGATTCAAAGTGAATATTTATTGTAGTAACCTGCTTCAGGTTCAGCAACCCCCAACACATCAATACAACTCCTCTCTGGACAAACTGCCTTATCACGAACCCCAGCCAGCACCCCCACATTCTATTTACGCTCCTACTCCCATATTTTACATTCCAGCCAAGCTCAACCCAATAGTATAATTGGTGAATGTTAATGTTTTTGGGGTCTAATACAGTAGCTTAATTTATGCAGCATTCTAAGCCTGAAAGGTATTGTTTTGGCATATACTGGGTGCTCCTTTGTGTCTGGACAAAGCTATAACTCTCTAAAACAGAGAAAAACATGTCAGGGGTTGCTTTTATTCTTTCCAAGTTGGTTTGGATTGCCTTTTACCAATCCAAAGCTGTAATACTGTGCTTGGATTGGTAAATGGGTTTTGTCATTTTTTAGCTTGGCATGAATGGCATTAGCTAATCTTGTGCTTAAAGACTTTGTCAATTTCTTGTTTGCCATGGACGGCGCTGCACTAATCTTATTTATAAAAATGTGCTGCACAATTTGAAAAACAGACATTTAAAGTGGGCATATTCAGAGTATCGCTAGTGTTGTAGGGAACTTTATATTGGAGCTGTTCTCCTCCTAAACCTGGGAACTATCCATAGTTCCTTGCTTATTTTCTTGCATAATTTATGTGTATAGCTGTTGAATTTCAGTGTTTCTAAGGGTTTAAAACAGTAGTTTGTTTACTAAAAGAACCCCTACCCATGACTCTACTTTAAACTTTGTGTTTTTTCAGTGAAGTTCAATGGTTAGGCCAAGCAGGGAAAGTTAATAGAAGTGTTCAGTGAGAGGAGTCAGGTAAAGAAATCTGAAAGGAGAGCACGGTGTGCTCAGCTCAGGTAAGAGATATTGTAGAGAGAGACCTGTAGCTTAATGGGAGTGGTCTGGTATATGGCTAAAAAGAGAACTGGAAAATTCAGCACTGAAGAGATTCATTCCTTCTTCTGTTCCTTTTGATTTCCACTTCAAATTTTATTCGCAATCTTTGTGATGCGATTTATTTATTTTGCACCTGTAAAGCTAGTATTCTTGCAGAGGTCTAAGTAACACCATGCATTTTATACAGTGTCTCAATCTCACTAACGTAAATAGCGAAAGCGAATATGTGTGTGTTTTTGAAATGTATACATTAAAAAAAAAAGATTTTTAATGTTTCACTGGATTAAAATACTTCACAGCTTTGAGGGAGGAGTGGACATCAAAGGCTAAGCAGCAAGCTGGCATGGATCGAGTACATTTTGTAATGGGCTTATACGCAAAGTCTCTAGAGAGTCATAGGCCATCTGGAGAAATGCATTTGTCACTGAAATTGCACAGAAAGTTATTTCTTTGATGGTGAAATGCTTAACATTTCCTAAGCACATTCATCATGAAGCTGAGCTTGCTTTCGATAAGTTTGAAGTCTTAGTAAATTAAAAATAAATTAAAATAGGAATAAGGTAATGGGTCCACGGGGGACGGTCACTTACAAATGAAGCACAGAAAATATATCACAAGGCACATGCATCTAGAGTATGGACTCCAAAAATAGGAGAACGTTAAGCTGAATACTGACATTAAAATTCAATACAATTGCATGACTCTTGCAGCAAGCACACTCCAATAGAGAGTAAAGTCTTCTCTTATGATGTGGTAGTGTCTATGATCACCAACCTTTTAGAAAAGACAGTGATTGTGGGTGACTGTATTGTAAATGTAAATGTATTGCGACTTATATAGTGCACGTATCACCCGAAGGTATCAAGGCGCTTGCTTAGGGAACCCGTCCTGGTATTCCCCTGCGAGATACCCCGGCAGGGAATCCACAAGGTGAAAGCCAGGCATCCCGCCGCGAGGGGCCGTAGTGGAGATTATGCAAGCTATTGCCCAGAGTCGCAGAGTGTGACCCCGTGAGTTGAGTAGGCACTGGAGCGAGAATTGTCGAGTCTGTGGAATTTTTTAGCCCGAGACCCACCGAGGCGGGGAATCGAACCCTGGTCCACGGCCGATCTCAGCTTCCGGGTCTGCCGCCTCTAACCACTGAGCCACGCTTCTCCACTGTCATAGCAGTTACATCAAATCAGCACACAGCTACACCGAGTTTGCCTCATTTCTTTAGCTCCTCCACAGAGTAGAAAGAATCAATGTATGAACAAGACCATATTCTGCATCCCTCTCTCCTGCTCCTTTTCCTGAGGCCTCCAGCCAGGGTGGAGATGGGTGAGGGGACTGCTAGAATGGGTGCTGTGCCACCGTCTCCCAGAACCATTCCTTGCCTTGGGTCGATGAAGATTTATCGGAATCAGGGGATCTCTGTCACGTTTAGCAACATACCTCTCCATATGACAGATCGACTGCAGAAGGTAAAGCCTGGGCTCTCTCTTTTTGAGATATCAGGGGAAGAGAGGATAGGGCAGAGCCTCATGGGATGCGAGTAAGAATGACATCATGGAAGGTATGTTTTGCGGTAAAGGTTAGTCTTAAGTTTATCTTTTGTACTTTATCATGTTTGGCTCAGAGTTGAGGGTCACTGGGGGAGATTTCTACATAGATGGGATTTGAGAGTGAACGATCGTCACCAAGACATTTGTATTACAGTTGTATTACACTACGAAAAGAGTTATACAGCCCTGTTTAGAGTTTCATGGATTTGCACAACGAGCAAAAGAGTAATATTGACAACAATGCAATCTTTTTGAAACATTTATGTATTTATTAAACAAGATATCTTAGAGAGTGGATAAGACCTAAATCAGGTACATACATAATACATGAAAAGTTCAAAGGGTATTTATTTGGCACAATTGCTCCAGAACACCACATCGAGACTTATCCTTGACCTCCCATGATTCACCCACATTGCACAACAACTCAGAGGGCTGTAGTGGCCACCCATAGACAAATACAACCAATTCAAACTCCTCACTTACGCATAAAAGGCACTACACAATATCGGACCAACATACCTCAAAACCACCTCCACTTCCACCAACCCACCAGACTCTTGCAGACCGCCTTAATCCCACTCGCAAACACACCCTGCATCCGCAAAAGCAGAATAGGAGAGCTAGCATTCTCCTACATTACACCCAAGACCTAGGATGACCTCCTGCAACACATCAGAGCCTGCTCCTCACTTCCTTCTTGAATTCTGAAAAAAAACGAAATACGTGGATCTTCAACTAACTCACCGTGGCAGACTAACAACACCCTCAGCCTTATGCTGACACACATGTTCCAGCACCTGGGTACCCTTACAGGGTATTTGCCATGCTAGAAAATCCATATATCATAACATAACATAACATAACATAACAAAATATAACATAACATAACGACATAACAATACATTACATAACATAACCTAAGTTATGGTCAGGTGTAATGCGGTTAGGACAATTGAAAATAACGGTCCTAGGCAATCTACAATCCATCACAATGTAACAGGTTAGCTGCACTAAAACTAATAGTAAGAAAAAAGCTCAGGGTAACTGACAAAAAAGTATTCAAAAAATGACTTTAATTATGACAAACACATAAAATTAATTTTAGGAAAAAGCAGAATACAGTTAAAAAGATATCAATTTCTCGACAAAATATAATACATTCTCAATGTTGACAAAAATATATATTTTATCTATACATTTGGTCCTTTTCCATAGTTTTTAATAAGAAACCTTTTATAAGTGACATCAGACAATATATCGACATATATGCAATGATCATCGGCCATTAAAAGTAGGTGTACATCTATTTACCTCCTAGAAATAAACATCAGACAAAATATGAAAATTACATATATTCTGAATTTTCATATATATGGACTATTGTAGACAGCATATTTTTCTACTGTATTGGCTCCAATCCGAGATAGAACTGTATCAGACGTTACTAAAAGTAAGCTGATAACATATATATATCATACTCAGTTGCATAAGTCAGGATGGGTGGCCGCTCATTTAGTGTTGCGGCGGCCAAACTCTGGAACTCCTTGCCTGGCTCCTTGAGAAGCCACAAGGACTACCTGCCGTTTAGGAAAGCGCTGAAAACACACCTCTTTCCGAAAAGTGTTTGAGTAGCGAGAAGTGTATCCGCCCAGAAGTTCATAGCGCCAGGATGCCCTTTGGGTGACAGGTCTGTGCTTTACAAATACACAAAATAAATAATAAGATTAGGGAAAGGGTCTATCCTATTTTACTCTGTCTACATCTTGTTATATATTCTTTTCTTCTCTTTTTTTTTCTTTGTAATTGCTACTCTATGATTTTCAGCTGTGGTACTTTGGTATCTGAGTGAAGGAGCAGGAGGGACTCACCGGGCACACTCCGTTGCTGCTGCTGGGGCCCACACGCTGTGAGTGCTGCACGCCGCCGTTGCTCTCCACCTGCACGGCCGCCGGTGGACTACAGCTCCCAGCAGCCTAAGCGGGTCATTTCCGGTCGCTGCGCGCCCGGAGGCGCTGATAAAGGACGAGGCTCCCACTGAGGTGCGGGGGGACACAGACCAGGAGCAGGAGGGACTCACCGGGCACACTCCGTTGCTGCTGCTGGGGCCCACACGCTGTGAGTGCTGCATGCCGCCGTTGCTCTCCACCTGCACGGCCGCCGGCGGACTACAGCTCCCAGCAGCCTAAGCGGGTCATTTCCGGTCGCTGCGCGCCCGGAGGCGCTGATAAAGGACGAGGCTCCCTCCGCGTCGCGGGACGCGCGTGGGACTGCGCCGGGCTAAGCCCGGGCAAAGGGCGGGCCCTCTACGGCCCTCACCGGACTGAGGAGGACGAGGACGGGCCACCCCCATTTATACTGCAGTGGTATGTATCCGACTTGTACTTAGTTTAACTATGCCTAAGCCCAAAACAGGGGATATGCCCGATAAAATCCCGTACGACATATTTGTACTTTCTCCTTCCAGTTTTTCATGGCTGGAGGACTTAAATAGCCTGTGCAAGGTTAAGTACGTTCCAGCAGTACTTACCCCCACGTTAAAATGCCGCAGCTTATCACCACGTCCAATGGAGCTGGAATCCCTTCCGGATACTCAACATATACCTCCCAGGGCTACACTTGTCAAACGGAATTTCGGTGGGGACAAAGTCAATGGGAGTCTTCCCAAAATACCCAAACTTGATAAACCTTCCTTAAGCCCTATACCATCTTTAATTAACTCATCCTTTATTTTGCCACCTGTTGCTAGCCTGGACGACTCACCACTTTCCTCCCATCAGGCTTTTCTGACTATGATCGAGCACCTGATTACATCTTTAATACACCCCTTGATGGACAAAATCACTACGCTGGGGGAGAAGCTGACGGGGCTGGAGAACTCTCTTGAACATCTCCTGAACCACTCAACCCATGCTGCAACAACCCAATGCCCGCCGACAACTGCTCCTCCAAACCCATCTAATTTGATCACACCTTATGAAGTGGTGCCTATTCAATTGCCAACTCCAACCTCTTTGTTGCCCATTAATCCTAAAGCCCCACCGAAATTGTCAACAGCGCGTCAGATTCCATTTCAACATGTGCGTACCACCCATTTTCATCTGCCTCCAGAAGCTGCCCCTTTTGTAATTGTTCTCTCGGGAGTTCCTGAACTAGTGAAAGGTAAAGCTGAGAGACAACATGAACTTATGAACAAAGTCAAGTTCTGGCTGTCCAAAAACAGACCCTTGCCCTACCATCTAGATGGTCGAATAATAAGTGTCCGGAGGGTGGGCTGGCTTGGACCCCTTAAAAAGGACATCCTGGGCGATTTGATCCTAATACGATTTAGGAGCAGACATATTGTGCCATACATGCAGACATGGCTATCTCAAAATGGCGATGGACTCATTTCTACTTGGAATCTACATGATTTCTATCCTAACATGTCCTACATGCTTTCCCATAGTCCCCGGGGCATTGACTGCAATCTAGTGGGCAAAGGACCCCATTTAAGTAATGGCAGTAGTTTTTCAGTGGCTTGTAATTGTCCCAAACCGTCGTATAACAGTTTTATGCATTGTAAATACTAGATCTTTTTAGAACACTGTTACCTACAACGTTGCCTAAAGGTTTGTGTAAAGTATGCTTAACCTTTAACTGTGCAATTTAAAGCCATATTCAGCACAAGCACTTTCCTAGAAGTTATTTTTTAATGCTCATAGAAGTATGGGATGCCCTTGAATCAAATTTAGGAAATCTTTGCAAGGCCCATTGTAAATATTTTTTAATCATGAAACGTTTTGTTCCCCTGATCTTTCTTTTTTTAAATGGTATCATTTTTTCTTATAAACTTTTTTTCTATTTTAATGAATTGATTATATGTATTGTCGTATGTTTTTATTCTGCTATGTATGCTTGTATGATATTCTTTGAAATATCGAATAAAGCTTATTTGATTTGATTTGATTTGAGTGAAGGCACTTGCATTATCTTCTATATGTAATTTGATTGTCATTAAGAAATTAAGGCTGTATTAAGAAAATTACTTCTCAGTGTATTTTTATTGGTTCTAGGTTGTCTGTGGCGATTCCGGACGAAGGCGCTGCTGGTGCCGAAACGCACTAAGAAGATTTTATTTTTGCCACTTTTTATTTTAATTGTTAATGCATTGGTCAACTATGTATAGAGAAAATATATGTTTTTGTCAACATTGAGAATATATTATATTTTGTCGAGAATTTGATATCTACATACCTCCTTACATCTTGTCCCTCCTCATTAGTCTCCATGCCCATACCTTTGCACAGGTCCGTTGGGGTAAAAACGGAGAGCTCACTGAGAAGATACCAGTGTCCAGGGGCGTAAGACAGGGCTGCGTCTTGGCGCCCACCCTATTTTCACTATATGTGAATGGGGTGGTAAAACATCTTCAACAAGAACCAGCCGACGCCCCCTGTCTCGGAGGAGTCCGTATCCCCGACACGCTTCTGATCTCAAAGACCCCTCAAGGCCTGCAGAAATTGCTAACACGTTTTCAGGAGTTTTGTGCTGCAAAAGGTTTAATAATAAATGTGGACAAAACAAAATATCTAGTTTTAAATCCACCTAGGAAACTGGGCCGCCCACCTACACTTAACTCGGTTGCCTTAGAGAAAGTAGCCGAATTCGATTACCTGGGTATTCGGATTACGGATAAGTTGACTTGGGCAAATCACATTGATAAAATGGTCCTAAATCATAGGAGAGTTGGAGGAGCCCTCATAAGGGAGTTCCGGGCCTCACCTAGGAGATCGCTTACCCCAGTAATCAATATCTACAAGGCCAAAGTAGTGACATCAGCCTTGTAAGGGGCAGAGCTGTGGGGCCACTGCCGTTTGGATGCCCTAGCGATAGCGGAGAGCAAGCTTCTAAAGTCCATTATCTCTATCCCATTGAGCACACCAACTGTACCAGTGTTGTTGGATACGGGCTGTAAAAACATTAAAGATCAGGCTCAGCTTCGCCCGCTCCTGCTATGGACACGAATCTGGAGGGGTGAAGAATTAAAATCCTACGCTGAGGGTCTGGGGGAAATAATGAGTCTGGGGGGTTGGGCTAAGATCAGATGGTTAAGGGAAACTAAAAAGCTCTTGGAGAAGATCGGACTAGGGGACTGTTGGTCATCGCGTTCAGCCCCTCCAAAAGAAGTGGTCAAGACGCTTTACTGGAAATGGACGGCGGAGCGCCTAATTACAAACTCGAACCACTGTAAGTCCACTGTCTCCTTCCTACAAATTAAAGACTTTGTGGCCTTTGAACCCTACCTGGACCTGATCACCCTCCCCCTTGACCGAGCTCTTTATTTTAAATTTAGAGTTGGATCTCTCCCGCTAGGTGCTGTGGTATCGAAGTGGACATCAGCGGCCCGATCTTCCCCTAACTGTGCTTGTTGTCCGCACAAGGTTGAATCCATTGCTCACGTCCTATTTGAATGCCCGGACTATGCAAGGCCCAGGAGCTTCTGGTTGAAACCTCTCTTCCGAAATATGGGTACACGTAGCCACCTAGTAGCCTTGCGCATCCTAATTACGGACACTTCCCCCCCTATTGTGTGTGGAACAGCAAAATTTTTAAAACAGTTTTGGCTTATTCGTTGTAAGAGATTGTCAGTAGCGGTTTAATTCTCTTTTTTAGCTAATTTATCTATGGGCACTTCATGTCCTTTTATCCCTTTTAAATGTGTTTTATACTGACTTCTTAAAGCTATGTTTTTTTGTACACTGTAATGATTATATTGTAAATGTGCTTATAAGATATCTTGCATATCGAATAAAAGCTTATGACTGACTGACTGATATCTTTTTAACAGTATTCAGATTTTTCTTAAAATTAATTTTATATGTGTTTGTCACAATTAAAGTAATGTTTGGAATACTCCCATCACCACCTTTGTTTTTTCTTTGTTCGCTCTAAGTTGTCAGGGTATGCTCAGACGTGAGTCCCTTGCTCACTTTGCCACTGGAGTCAAGCAAGCCCGGCTGAAGACGGCTGTAATGCCAGAAACCGGTCCTGGGAAGCTTGATTCCGGTCCAGGGAAGACATGGCTTGGCAGTTCGGGCTGGACTGTTCCCATGAGGCACAGGGTCAGACTGATTTGCATATGGCCATGTCTGAACTGGGGTGGCGGAGTGAGCTAAAGAACAGTGATGGATTAAACCCAGATCAGTTGATTGGGGGTGAGTGTTTGTATTGTCAACGCTCCGTCCATCACCACCTTTGTTTTTTCTTTGTTCGCCCTAAGTTGGCAGGGTATGCTCAGACGTGAGTCCCTTGCTTACTTTGCCACTGGAGTCAAGCAAGCCCGGCTGAAGACGGCTGTAATGCCAGAAACCGGTCCTGGGAAGCTTGATTCCGGTCCAGGGAAGACATGGCTTGGCAGTTCAGGCTGGACTGTTCCCATGAGGCACAGGGTTAGACTGATTTGCATATGGCCATGTATGAACTGGGGTGGCGGAGTGAGCTAAAGAATGGTGATGGATTAAACCCAGATCAGTTGACTGGGGGTGAGTGTTTGTATTGTCAACGCTCCGTCCATCACCACCTTTGGTTTTTCTTCGCCATAAGTTGGCAGGGTGTGCTCAGACGTGAGTCCCTTGCTCATTTTGCCACTGGAGTCAAGCAAGCCCGGCTGAAGACTGCTGTAATGCCAGAAAACGGTCCTGGGAAGCTTGATTCAGGTCCAGGGAAGACATGGCTTGGCAGTTCGGGCTTGACTGTTCCCATGAGGCACAGGGTCAGACTGATTTGCATATGGCCATGTCTGAACTGGGGTGGCGGAGTGAGCTAAAGAACGGTGATGGATTAAACCCAGATCAGTTGACTGGGGGTGAGTGTTTGTATTGTCAACGCTCCGTCCATCACCACCTTTGGTTTTTCTTTGTTCGCCCTAAGTTGGCAGGGTATGCTCAGACGTGAGTCCCTTGCTCACTTTGCCACTGGAGTCAAGCAAGCCCGGCTGAAGACGGCTGTAATTCCAGAAACCGGTCCTGGGAAGCTTGATTCCGGTCCAGGGAAGACATGGCTTGGCAGTTCGGGCTGGACTGTTCCCATGAGGCACAGGGTCAGACTGATTTGCATATGGCCATGTCTGAACTGGGGTGGCAGAGTGAGCTAAAGAACGGTGATGGATTAAACCCAGATCAGTTGACTGGGGTGAGTGTTTGTATTGTCAACACTCAGTCCATCACCACCTTTGGTTTTTCTTTGTTCGCCCTAAGTTGGCAGGGTATGCTCAGACGTGAGTCCCTTGCTCACTTTGCCACTGGAGTCAAGCAAGCCCGGCTGAGGACGGCTGTAATGCCAGAAACTGGTCCTGGGAAGCTTGATTCCGGTCCAGGGAAGACATGGCTTGGCAGTTCGGGCTGGACTGTTCCTATGAGGCAGAGGGTCAGACTGATTTGCATATGGCCATGTCTGAACTGGGGTGGTGGAGTGAGCTAAAGAACGGTGATGGATTAAACCCAGATCAGTTGACTGGGGGTGAGTGTTTGTATTGTCAACGCTCCGTCCATCACCACCTTTGGTTTTTCTTTGAATTCTTTTTATGTCAGTTACACTGAGCTCTTTTCTCACTATTATTTTTCTTGCATCTAGCCTGTTCCATTGTGATAGAATGTAGATTGCCTAGGAACGTTATTTTCAATTGTACATTTTTCCTGTCCTAGGATTTGTACCTTTACTATACAGGGGGTGAAACTCACAATTGATGTGGTTAGGACACGCCACCAAATGTAGGTCATATCAGTGTCAGGAAACACAGTATAATGTCTGACCACAGATTAAACTGCAAATTTCTTTCATTTAGAATACCCCCAGGTGCCAGACTGTTTAAGAACAATTTTTCAGCAGAGTTCCCGTGCACCACTAAGAGGCACTGTGCAGCTTCGAATTGGCTCCCTACTGCCTTGGAAGTGAAGGAGTGATGCGGCATATAATCATCACTCCTGCATGCTTACAATATGCCTTGCTTTCCATGCTTTCCAATGTGGATCCAAACCTTCTATCCTAACATTGTCAATTTTTCAACGTTTTCTAAATTCTTAAGAGTGTGTGCAAGGGAATAATATCCATTCTGAATACGACAGGCTTCAAGGCATGCTGAGACAGCTGTAAGCAGATGTCAGTCCCAGATCCCATTGACAGTTGCTTTAGGTGGCTTGGCTCTTGTCATGACCCCAAGGTGGTTGAACAAAGTGATCAAATTTACCCAAATGCAATCCAAGGGCAGGAGGCAGAGCTGTAAGTCTCCAGGTATAAGAAGAAAGTGTACTCTTCACACAGTTCCAATTCCCATTCCAAGGTGGGACACGGGTCCCTGTCATGAGACCATTCCATTGACTACTCAACTTTTCACTCAAAATCTTCAGGTAAGTTGAAGTCAAAATGAGGCATAAGGAAGATAAATGGGACTGGACCCCATCCTGCCACTCTGGTACCAAAGAGAAGTTGCAGGAGTGAGAAGATCTAAGCTGCAATCTGTTAAGTTCACTGGCAATAGAACTGCTATAGAACTAGTACCTCAGTTGTTCTTAATGCACTCTTATTTTCCTGGACGATCGTCGACCCCGCATCACGATGAAGACTTCAAGGTCCATTGAACCGCAGGGGCCTCCAGTTGCGTTACCACCGGGTGGTCCTCCCCTGATGCTGGTTGCTGTCTCTGGGACCCGTTATTCGGCCCATACTGAAGCTGGTACAAGCTTCCACACTGGCCCCATGGTCCTCACTGGTTTCAGCCACACAAATGCCATCACCAGCTCTACTGGTGCCAAATGATGACCTGGTGCCGATGCCCATATCAGACCCCAAACCAACCAAAGCCAAGAATGACCAATATCATGCTATGAAATAAGTAACAACAGATGGGATTTTGTATTCAAAGACTTTAAATTCATTGTATCAAAAGACTCAGAGAGTGTATATTCAGATAATCTCAGTTTTTATTTAAGTCATACAAATTGCACTTTGAGTGTGTACATTACTTCATAAATGTAACCTATAGTACTGAGAATGCACATAAATAATATTTGTTTACTGTTGAAATTCAATAGAGCAGAGCTTAATATTTTAATGAATTAGGTGGGAAAAGATAACAGGCAACTCTAGTTCTGTTTACAGGACTTTCAGAAATACAGACATCTTCTTGACCTTTCACTCAAAGCCAAACCAGATGTCATTATATGGGTGTATAACCCAAGCCCATCAACCTCAACTTTTTGTTGCACTTCGAGAGTTAACAGTAGGGATCCCGTTTTTTCCTGTGGTCGCTCCAAATAATATTTCTTTATATTTTTTCTTGAGATGATGACTTATTTGATACTATGATGCTAAAAACCTCCCTAGACATGACCACTAACTGGAATACACCAATTTGCATATTAGAATGCATGGTAAAAAATGTACTAAAAGCTATGAAATTGTTATAAAATGCAAATGGCCCTTGTGGTCTGCAGGGAGCGGCCTTACCCAACCCTTGAGAGACTTTAAACCCATGCCAGTAGAGTCTGTTCAGCAGTCTAGTACCACTGCAGGCCAACCTGCTGCACTGAACATGTCAGGGTAAACAATTGTATTATGTTTGAATGCAACTCCAATATTAGATAAGTCAAGAATAACATGTGTCTTGATCACCACAAAGCCTAGTCAGTGCTTAACTTGTAAGAAAATGAGTGCCAGGGCCCTCGTCTGGCTTGCACCACCCATTGCCACTGCTATCGCTGCCAAGGACAGTACTTACACAACTACTAGCCATCACACTGCTACAAGTGTGACAGTTCAGACTGTTCGGGTCCCCCTTAAGCTATAAGAATGGCTTGGGCTGTAGGTATTAGTTGTTTAAATATCTATTTGCCTAATAAGCAACTGTTGCTGTGGCCATATCTATATTTCGCAAACAGTGCCACAATATGGTAGCTGTAATAAGTCCTGGTGTTGTCAATTAAGTGCCTGCGCTGAGCACCAGAAACCACCTGCTCAAATTAAGCACTGGCCCTAGTGGCTTAAGGGTCAGAAGTGAAACATGCAAAGCTTGATAACTTGTATGTTTCTAAAGTACAATAGACTAACAGTGCTGTCTCTGCATAGTAAAAGAAGGCTTTGTCTTCGTCTAAGCCAGCTGCTTATTTAATAAAAATACAGTTATGTAACCTGGCCCAGGAAGAATCCAGAAATTCAAATTTTGCCTCATTTTACTTAATGAAGAAAGTCAAACCTAGAGGGATCGCCTGCCAGAAGGGCGGGGGTCCCGTGCCTGCCATTAGGATGTGCCCTCCATGGTGGCGGGCACATCCTGCATCCCTAACATTGTGGCGGGCGGTGCACTCAGCAACGCCCGCCACAATGTTAGGGAGGCATGTTATGCACTTCCATGCACAACATGGCAGGCACTGCGCGGTGCCTGCCATGTTGTGCATGGAAGTGCAGGGGGGTACCATAGGTAACCCCCATATGCACCCCCCACCCCCGGAGTCCTTGGGGGCCCGCAACGGGCCCCCCTAGCAGATTCCGCATGCCTTTGCACATTGTAATATGGCTGGCGGTGTCTGAAAGACACCGCCACCATATTGCAGCCTTTTCCACCCCGGTCGCAAGTCGACCGGGGCGTAAATGCGGCGGACAGTCTTTCCGTCCGCCGCAGACCCCCTAGCCATAATAATATGGTGGGGGGTTGAGGGATAAAAAATAGATTTCCCATACATAAGGAGTATCAGACCATATTATATTAGCATGATGCATCTATATGTACCCTCTTTTCTTGATATATAGAGTAGACCGAGAACCATACATATGCCATTTTCTGAACCTATGCTAGAACACGGGCTGTGATCACATGTTAGTCTTCGGCAGTTGTCAAGCCCCAGTTCATCTGAATTACTGGGAGCAGCTGAACCTAGGCTGTTTACTTGACTGTCCTGAGACTCAAGGTCGCATCTGGCTTTGGGTGCGATAAGCGCATTCTTGGAGGCGCTGTGCCTACACTCCAGGGCACCAAGATGAAAGGGAGTCACCCCTCCTGACCTTCCCAGTAATAAATAGTTAAGCTTTGAACTAATCATGGGTGCCATATATGGTCCTTCCCTCGAGCTCTAGGGCCAACTGGTGTTTTTCCTTTACAAGCGACCCATGACCCTGCCACCAGGTAGGTGGCCCCCCTCAGCCGCCACACAGTCCTCCTGTGCCGCTGTCCCGCTGCCGCCACCCGCTGTGACCAGGATCGCTGCCTGAGTCCGTCCTGAGCTGCTCTCCTCGGTTTTCAATTGTTTTGCCTTGGTGACTTCTGGTCTGTTGTTGTTTTGTCTTGCGATTATTTTTACTGTTCTGTTGCTATTTTCTTTGCCCCCTCTCGTGCCCTTGTGCCCTCTCCCTCCATGCTCCGTTTTTCCTTTCTGTACCACCCCTCTCCCGCTCCCCTCCCTTGCGCTTCCCGCCGCTGCTTCCCCTGCGGCCCTGCCCTCCTGGTGCCCCATTCGCCGCCCTGCTCCCGCCTCCCAGCTGCTCCTCCCTCCCTCAGCTCCTGAAATGGAGGCCACGCAGCTGGAGTTCTGGACTTTTTGGTTCTGTCCAGAGGTGTCAGGGATAACACCCGAAGACCCCGGAGTTCTACCTGTCTCGGTGCACAAACAAACAGAAACACGGGCTTCTCGATGGTGGCGTCAAAGACCAAAGGTTTATTACTGCAGGGACACAGAAGTCACAGAAACTACACATGGGCAGTATCTAGGAGCCTGTTCAATTTGTACAAAGAGGGTTGTTCCTTATATACTAAATATTCTGCTCGGGGCAAATTCTTTACATGTTACCACAGTTCTAAACATTCGTGTCTTAAACAATAAATATTTGGCGTTGCACAGGAATCGTCAACAGTATCTGATGTCAAAACATTACGAATGAGGGGTTCCCACTATTCCATCATAATCCCCTGTCAATTTCTCATTCAAGACCCGGACCGCCTCATCGTAAATTTCGTTACCTCCCCCTAATAAAGGCCCAGAAGGAAAGGAGGAGAGCCAGGTGCAGAAGATAGAAAGACAGGATAAGAGATGTTTGTGGGTCGTAAATGGGCACGGTTACCAGCTTCGGCCGCCTAATCATGATCAGGCCAACGAACACAAGAACCAGTATAGCAGGACTGGCCTCAGGCTGGGGAGTCAGTTCTTGCCGAGTCATGCTGCCACAGCGTTGCTGGCCTAAGGTGCACGTGTCCCTTGCAAGGTGAATCGCCGGCTAAAGCCTACGTGTCCTTAAATGAAAAGAGGTCATTGCGTGTCCATTGACTATGTGAGGGCAAGGAATACAAAATGGCTTCCGTGTTCTAAGATGGATGCCATGGGTAGAACAGAAATGTGTTTGTAACTGGAGTGCTCTTGCTCGTAGCATAGCGAAAACACCAGGATATACTAAATGGATCATTTGCGGTTCACTGATACCAAAATTATGTATTTACGACAATGTTACAAACACGAGTAAAATCGTCACGGAACCTCAGACCCTCCTTTTGCCCTTACATAGGCAATTACTCAGTCTATGTCAGAATCTAACTCTATGCTCATTAGGTCAGTGACATGTTGTTGCATCATCATCCTGTCTCGTGTCTTTTCTCCTAATGCAGGTGGTTTTCTGAAACAGGTTGCAGCACAAAGACTACACAAAGCGGGACCACATTGGATAATAAGGCAGCACGAGAACAGAAATACTAGGATGGCACCAATGACCATCAGAACCTTCCATCCCCACGCTGATACCAGAGTCCAAAACCACTCCATGAAGGACCAGTTTCCCTTGTCTACGTG
This sequence comes from Lissotriton helveticus, assembly GCF_964261635.1. NCBI lineage: Eukaryota > Metazoa > Chordata > Amphibia > Caudata > Salamandridae > Lissotriton > Lissotriton helveticus. The sequence continues at coordinate 875,188,028 of NC_136071.1, read as the reverse complement.
TATGGAGTCGGAAATCTTGTGTAGCTTAGAGATCGCTTCATAGACTGTTGGAGCATTATTTGGAATAAAGACACAGCAGCTCGATTGGATCATTCTGCATACCCCACCTCGATCTGCAAGTATTACGTCTAGAACCATTCGGTTCTGCAACGTCATGAGACGATCCGCCTGAAGCTCAGCTGTTAAGTTACTAAGGGCACCAACAGTTTCTGTAATAGTAGATTCAACTACCCGTGTTAGTTGACGTAGATTTCTACTATTGGCCATAGGCCCCCAAAACGGAAGGAAACCTTTGAAGAAGTCTCCAGCTTCCTGACCAGCGGTATCTTCCTTGCTGAAGACACCTCTTGCTACTCTGGTCTTGTGATAATCTGAAGAAGCAGTGTATGTCGGAGGTAACAATCGAGCAATATAACATGAACCTGAGAAGTCAGCAGGCAGCCATGTATACGCTCTGTCTTGACAGATGAAGTAAGTACCCCTAGCAGTAAGGAAGGCAGGGGAGGAGTTAGACGGAAATACGTAAGTTTCAACGCACTCACTCCTCCCTAGCTGAGCTCTCAGATTTCTCCCATTTCCTTGCAAACAGACCTGACCTCGGTGAGGCACGACCCAAACTGAAGTGGAGCTTTTACGCTTGCTTTCTCCCAAACTAAGGCGATACTCTGTAGAGTTCCAACTCAAATACACCCGTAATTCATCTCTAGGGTAAGATGGAGTATTATTGACGTCTTTAATCATGTCAATAATTCCCTGGACTAAAGCTTTGTTGGCTGAGTTGTATTTAGTGGACCGTGGTGGACGCGGAGGATAGGTCTCAAGGGCATATGAAAAAATGGTCTGAAAGGCCTGAAATGATCCATTGTAGCTAAAAGGCAAGACTAGATAGGGAATGCCTTTATCCATAGTGTGAGGTATCAAGCCACACACCCAGCAGTCTGTAGTATTAACTACCAGTTGGTGTTGATGCAAGAGCTGTACGAATGTATTGTTAATAAATTCTGAGCATCGAGCTTGTTCGTGTTCAGGAAATGAGTGAAAAGAATGCATAGAAGAAACCGTAGAAGTAGTAGGATCAAAGGGAGGTACTGTAGTTACCGGCATGAAAATCAAATGCACACCAAAGATGATTCCACCCACCAACGTTATCAAAACGATTAAAAACGTAACTGCACATTGCATTAGAAAGCATTTGCTGTGAAGTATTCGGTACAGTCTATTTCTGCGAACATAAATTACATTCTTTCTTTGCAGCTCAGGAAGCTCCATCTTCTACGACCGTTCGCGACCACTGATGATGTGTACGTAGATGAAAATGCCTCTATCAGCCCTGGGAGTTCCCAGAACTAACAGAAAGATCGACCTTGTGTCTGACCCCCGCAGATTCAACTAGGCACACAGCCACGACCCTCTGGCTACCCAGACGGCAAGGCAATTTTAAAACAAAAAGAAACAATACAAAGTATTAGCAAACTTCCTGGCTGGAGGCAATGTATAGAAAATTCAAATCTGAAAATAGGCAGTTTCCTGCTTTATTTGTCCATATTGCGAGGTCGCAAGTTGTATCTCAGTTTTGCAGGAGCTGTCTGATCTGGAAACAGTGTATTTTCAGCCGACGTTGTAATATTTACATTTGCAGATGGCAAATGTTCAGGGTTCAAAAGAGCAGTTTCAGGAGGAGAGTCAGAATTTGGTGAATCCGTGATCAGTTCTGCATCGCTGAAAGGTATGAACCTGGGGACTTGTTCCGTTTCAGAGGCACCGATTCCTTTCTTTACCCAGTTGTCGTAAGGAAGTGGCAGAGGCACACGTTTGACATGTGTCGTATGGATCCAGTTCTTCCTTCCGGCCACACGAATAGCAGTTCTCGTTGCTAGTAGGACTTGAAAAGGGCCAATGAATCTGGGCTGAAGATTTTTCGTTCTTGCAAAATTTCTAATGACCACCTGGTCACCCGGTTTCAGCTGATGGCCTGGACTCTCCGGTGGCTTTGGCAATGCATCGAAAACCTGTTGGTGAATAAGACTCAATTTAGCAGTCAAGTCGAAAAGGTAATCAATTAACATTGGGTATTCCAGCTGCTTGAATTCTTTTGGTCTAGGTACCCCCCAAACATTTGCAGGACGACCAAAAACTATTTCATATGGACTAAGCCCTACTCTAGAATGTACAGTTGCTCTTGTTGATAGCAAAGCCAAAGGCAATGCGTCTGGCCAGGACAAACCCGTGGATGCTTGTATCTTAGCAAGTTTCAGTTTAAGGGTGCCATTGTAACCCTCGACTAAACCCGCGGACTGGGGATGATTCGCACTATGAAACTTCTGTCTAATCCCTAGGCCGGCACACACACTCTGCATAACTTTCCCTACGAACTCACTTCCGTTATCTGACCATACAATCCGTGGCATTCCGTATCTGGGGAAGTATTCTTTAAGAAGAATTTTGGCAGTGGATAAGGCAGTATTGTCCTTTAGCGGGTATGCTTCGATCCATCTGGAGAAAGCACAAACTACCACTAGGACGTATTTCAGATTATTACAACGATCCATGTGAATGAAGTCTAGCTGGATCACTTCGAAGGGGCAGGAGGGAGGAGCGAAATGACCTGCAGGTGTGGGGATTCCCTTGCCAGGATTATGCATCAAGCATACCATACAATTCCTCACCACTCTCTCTGCGCACTTACTAATCCCATCATTCTTCCAAACTGGAGCCAACATCTTACAAATTCCTTTAGAACTGATGTGCGCTGCTCCATGTGCCATCGTCACTACTGCAAGCACATACGCATCAGGCAACATCCAACGCTGTTGTTCTGACAAGTCAATCCAACACCCACTCGAGTCCAATTTACCCGTGCTCTCTTTCCATGCAAGCTTTTCCTCCTCAGTCGCCTCTTTCTGAATTTCTTTCACGCTTTCCACTGTGTCTTCACACATTCCAGACTCAGAAATCCATCTTGCAGACGTTGCAACATACATTCTACTCATCATATTTCTAGCTGTCTGTTTTGCAGTCTCATCGGCAAAAGCATTCCCACGACCAACATCATCCGTGATTGCTTTATGAGCACTGCATTTCACAATCGCAACTTCAGTCGGCAAGGTTAGAGATTCCAACAAGTCATTAACTAGCTGGCCATGTTGAATCTTAGTCCCATGGGACGTAATGAAACCTCTCTCTTTCCACAAACGGCCAAAACTATGGGCCACGCCGAACGCGTACTGACTATCTGTGAACACATTCACTCTCTTTCCCTTAGCTAAAACGCACGCTCTTGTTAGCGCGATCAATTCTGCAGCCTGGGCAGAATTCTGACTCACTCTTGCAGTCTCCACAATCGTACTCAAAGTCGTTACTGCATAAGCAGCAGTCACATCACCATTCTCTAATTTGAAGCAAGACCCATCAACATACAACGTGCCATCTGGATCTGATAACGGAGTGTCTTTTAGATCAATTCGTCCTTTTGTTTCTTCCTCAGTTTTAAAACAACAGTCGTGTGGTTCGGAATCACTCGACTCTTGGCTAGTCGGCAACAATGTTGCTGGATTCAATACATTGCATCTTTTGATCTGAATGTGACTAGCTAACAGTGTCAGTTCATAACCTGATAATCTAGCACTGGTAAGGTGCTGCGTCTTGGTTCGGTTCATGAGTGTATCTACAGCATGAGGAACCATAACTACTAGCATGTTGTTCATTACTAAACCAGCAGATTGTCGAATGGAAGCTGCAGCTGCGGCTGTAGCTCTCAAGCAACTAGGCAATGCTCTGGCTACCGGATCTAACGTTGATGAAAAATACGCACAAGGGCGTTGTTTATCACCAAATTTCTGCGTCAAAACACTCAATGCACAACCTTCTCTCTCGTGGACATAGAGCGTGAATGGCTTACTGTAGTCGGGTGTACCCAATACAGGTGCTGAACACAGTGCATTTCGTAACTCAGAAAAACTCTGCTGACATTCAGCAGACCATGGTACCGGACTCGGAACACCTTTCCCAGTCAAGGCTACCAATGGTTTTGCCAAAAGAGAAAAATTTGGGATCCATTGCCTACAATATGAGGTAATACCTAAAAAGGCACGTACTTCTCTCTGCGTGCTAGGAACATTCATCTGTGTAATTGCCTTTATTCTCTCTGGGGTCAACTTCCTTCCCTCCTTTGACAAGAGATGACCTAGGTAGGTCACTTCTTGGCAGCAGTATTGCATTTTTGAAGGTGACACCTTGTGATTCAAATTTGACAAATGATGCAATAAAGAAATCGTAGCTGTTTTGCAAGTTTCCTTGTCATCAGCAGCCACTAGAAGATCATCAACATATTGTATTAAAGCAGAACCAGGAGGAAGTACGAAGGAATCTAACTGGCTTTTTAATGCTTGACTGTAAATGGATGGGCTTTCACAATAGCCTTGTGGAGCGCGTTTAAACCTGAAGCTTCGTCCTCCTAGAGAGAAACCGAAGATATCTCTGCTTTCTTCGGCTATCGGAATGCTGAAAAAGGCATTTTTCAAGTCGACAACCGAAAACCATGCTGCTGTAGCAGGAATCAACATTAACAATGCAGTAATGTCTGGAACCACAGAAAACTGTGGAATCACAATTTTATTAACCTCTCTGAGATCAATTACAAACCTATATACTGGAGGTTTTGTAGGGTCAGTTCGTTTCAAAATAGGCAGTACAGGACTATTACAGACATTACCTCTAGTTTCTTCTATAACGTCTTTCTCAATCAGATCATGCACTATCAGTAGGAGCGCACGCTCACCTTCACTAGAGATTCTGTATTGTGGAATTCGTGGAAGTTTGACATTTGCTTTCAAAGTTACTACATAGGGTGGAATTTCCAATAGACCTACATCATTAGGACCAGTCGCCCAAAGAGTATCAGGGAGTGAACGCAGCTCTGGTGGGAGCGCATCCATCGACAAGTACATCGGAGAGATTATTCTTTTACCCAACGTAAGCTGTACTCCTTCTGGAGAACAGTATAATGTCGCATATAGGCGTTTTAACAAGTCTAAACCAAGCAGATTTTCGTTACAACCTGTCGTCAAAATCAGGGGTGCTTTCAATTGACAGGGTCCAACAGAAATAGACAAAGGACCAGAAACAGGGTTATGAACAGGGGCGCCCGAAAAACCTACTGAAACGTTTGTTGAGCCAGACAAAGGTGCGCCAGGGAGTTTCGCATGTATGATAGAACTTTTTGCTGCACCAGTATCCAACAGAAACGGTTCGACTATACCTGATGTTGCTACTGCGACATAAGGCCCACTCTGATCTACTGGAACTGATACTACTCCCTCTCTTTGTCCATGGCTGTCCTAGTGCTCACTTTGCTGACCTTCCTCACTAGCTTCATAATAGTCTTCAACATGATACTGTGGAGACCTATTCTGTTGGGCAGATTGTCCATTTCGCTGGTCGAAATAATTAGAAGGGCGATGACTCGTCTGCGGAGGCATAGCACCTCTTCCTCGACCTCTAGAATTTTGCATAGAACTACCACAACCTCTCTGAGCAGCCGCAGTATTATTTTGCGTTCGAACTGGACACTCATTTTTGTAATGACCTTCCATTTTGCAATAAGCACATTGATTCCATTGGTATTGTGGCCTTTGAAAATTATAATCCGTTCTTTGATATGACCCTTGCTGCATGTTAGTCTGATTCGTGCGAGGCGGATAAGCTTGCTGTAAAAGTACTTTAGTTTTTAAATCTTTCGTCTTTTTATCTGATTTTTCCTTCTCTTCTTTATCCCTATTTTCATAGTACTGGGCAGTCGCAAGTATTTGCGCAGTCGTAGAGACAGCCCACGCACTTTCAGAATTCTTTAATTTACCACTAAGTTCTGGCAACAGATTGTGCACAAATTTATCAACAAATAATCTCTGGCCTCCTTCTGTGCTCATATCCTGACCACTATGATCCACGAAAGTCTCCTCGAATCTTGTGAAAAAGTCGGAGACGCTTTCGTCTTTCTTTTGTTTGCACGCGGACAATTTGTCCCAGTTAACGCGCAATGCTGGCATCAAGGTTTTCATTAAATCGATTATTCTACCAGGCAAATTAGCAATTAGGGGTTCTGGTTTGGAACCACCTATTTGTTGACCATCCGCTGCAATTATAGCTGCCCAGTCACCACCTAGGGCAACTGGATGATTCTCTTTACGAATTTTAGCCCAAATTGGTTGCGGTACTACATTACCAAATAGCAGATCTATGTCAGCAAGATTCAATACACAAGCGTCAACTGTTTGAGCCAACTCTTTGTAGTACCCTGCAGGATTTTTACGCGGATCTGGCAAGGCCTGTTTCACTGCTAATACTTCAGCTCGCTTCCATGGAATATGTATCCATACTCTCTGGAATTGGGCCGGAGCGGCTGCAATACCAAGGTTTGCGTTAGCTTGCACAGCTTCACGCCAAATTGGTGGAACCTCTCTCATTGGGTATTGACGATTTTGTTTCGTACTACGTTTCTCTAACTCTCTCGGTGAACGAAGGGATGAGTCGGTCCTATAACTTAGAACCAGTTCCATCGCTTCTTTTATATTTTGACCGACTATCATACCTGCAGCAAACTCTTTCTGAACATTAATTAATTCTCCTAGATTTGATTCAGGGTCATCCTCTTCCAATTCCTCACGTAGAAGGAAACACATTTCATCGAACACATATCGTTGTGTCGGTTCATTCCATTGCATAAATGTATCTAATACATCTTGTACATTATATCTTCCAACTTTTGAAACCCATCTAAGAGCAGTGGAATCTAATATTCCTCTTTCTTCAGTACTGGGAAGCTGGCTACGCCTCTGCACAGAGTCAGAGGTAGGAGTCTTAATCAGAGTTTTATAGAAGGGAGATAGAATATTGGAGACAGAATCAGTGATTCTCCGACGAACAGAAAGTGGAGTCATAATATTAGCAGAGGCAGTAAATAGAGTAGCAGTTGGAACAGATAGATTAGGAACAGTAGGAGTAGCAGGCAAAATAGCTTGTGAACTAGCAGGTGTGAGCGACACAGGCATAGGTAAAGAAGCCGGCAACCCTGGAAGAGGGGTTGTCGAAGGAACATTAATATTGACCACAGGAGGTACAGGAACTTGATTCAGGGGAGCGGGAACAGGGACACCAGGTTGTCCAGCAACCGGTAATTGAACATTCGGTATAGGTGGAGCCGTAGCACCCTGTGCATACGGTGGGGGTGATCGTAACAAGTAAGACAACAGGGGATCCTTTTCAGGGTCCTCTACTATCTTAGCCGTACTCGATGGCAAAGCAGGATAGCACTTGTCTATCGCTAAATTACGCTCTCTATTGGCCACCTCCATCGCTTTTTCAGACTCGTTGAGTTGCAGCTGCTTAGCAGACTGTTCTAAAGTCAACTCTTGCTCTTTCTGTTCTTTCTTCAACTTTTTAATTTCTCTCTGTTTAGATTCTTTTCGCCAATAACGGAAAGAATCAAACATTGCCGGCCGGGCTTTCTTCTTAAACAACCTTCTTTCTAGATTATCGAGAACTTCAGGTTCAAAACTACCATGTAGTGGCCAACTAAGGACACCATCTTTCTCTGTATAGTGGATCCACACCTCGTTATAAGAGATGGGGCCCACACCAAATTTGCAATATAGATCATAAAGAGGAGTTCCAATCGGAGGAACCAAACACGAGTCCTCTAACTGGGAATCACTGTTGCAACTAAAACAAGACAACATACAATTTTTCCGACTTACCATTTTATAATCCGGAACACAGAACAGACAAAATACAAACAAAAGGGTGCGCACTTGAACCAAGAACTTAGGCCTACCAGAACTGATAAATGTATCGATACCTGAACTGAACAGAATGATTATCGTAACCAGAATAACCAGTGATAATCTTACAGAACTGAACTGAACTGAGAACTAAAAGGATTATCCAAACAGGAGCAACCCTCACAAAATACTTAACTGAGGCACTGAAGACGTCACCAAGGAGAAACCCGTCACGTCTCGCCGTACTGAGGACTGCACCTCGGGTCCAAGACAGGGCGACGGTCAAGGCAACGGACCACTGCAGCCGTCTGAACGGGAACCCTCGTGGAAGAGAACGTCGGGCCACTTTTGCGATATGCCGGGATCGATGAAGTGGGGCGCCTCCCTCTGAAATCTTCCCACGAAGCTCCTCGAACTCTTCAGGCTTTTGGACCGGTACCGAATGACGTCGCCCCACGTTGGGCGCCAATTGGAGTTCTGGACTTTTTGGTTCTGTCCAGAGGTGTCAGGGATAACACCCGAAGACCCCGGAGTTCTACCTGTCTCGGTGCACAAACAAACAGAAACACGGGCTTCTCGATGGTGGCGTCAAAGACCAAAGGTTTATTACTGCAGGGACACAGAAGTCACAGAAACTACACATGGGCAGTATCTAGGAGCCTGTTCAATTTGTACAAAGAGGGTTGTTCCTTATATACTAAATATTCTGCTCGGGGCAAATTCTTTACATGTTACCACAGTTCTAAACATTCGTGTCTTAAACAATAAATATTTGGCGTTGCACAGGAATCGTCAACAGTATCTGATGTCAAAACATTACGAATGAGGGGTTCCCACTATTCCATCATAATCCCCTGTCAATTTCTCATTCAAGACCCGGACCGCCTCATCGTAAATTTCGTTACCTCCCCCTAATAAAGGCCCAGAAGGAAAGGAGCAGAGCCAGGTGCAGAAGATAGAAAGACAGGATAAGAGATGTTTGTGGGTCGTAAATGGGCACGGTTACCAGCTTCGGCCGCCTAATCATGATCAGGCCAACAAACACAAGAACCAGTATAGCAGGACTGGCCTCAGGCTGGGGAGTCAGTTCTTGCCGAGTCATGCTGCCACAGCGTTGCTGGCCTAAGGTGCACGTGTCCCTTGCAAGGTGAATCGCCGGCTAAAGCCTACGTGTCCTTAAATGAAAAGAGGTCATTGCGTGTCCATTGACTATGTGAGGGCAAGGAATACAAAATGGCTTCCGTGTTCTAAGATGGATGCCATGGGTAGAACAGAAATGTGTTTGTAACTGGAGTGCTCTTGCTCGTAGCATAGCGAAAACACCAGGATATACTAAATGGATCATTTGCGGTTCACTGATACCAAAATTATGTATTTACGACAATGTTACAAACACGAGTAAAATCGTCACGGAACCTCACAGCGGCCGCGCCGCTGGCGCGCCAAAGGCAAGCCCGTCTGCGCCCGTCCGCGCCTGGACCGCGCCCAGTGCCAGAACCCCTGGCCCCCACCTCTGAAACCAAGTAACCCGACGGAAGTACAACCCCACCACCCCCATGCACTCAACACTGGCCGACCATCCACCTGCTACCAAGCCACTCCGAAGCACACCCATGGACCCTTCTCCTGCCAAACCTGCAAATTCACCTGCGTCCGAACCCTACACCCCACCACCCGGACCAGGCAACAACAACAACCACCTAAAGTGCATCCTGCTCAACACCCGCTCTGTCCACACGCACACCGTCGAATTCTGGGACCTCCTCGACACAACAGCACCAGACGTCACCTTCCTCACAGAAACCTGGACGAACGCCTCCTCAGCCCCCAATATCGCCATAGCCATCCCAGACGGCTACAAGATCACCCGAAAGGACCGCATCAACCAAACTGGAGGTGGACTCGCCATCATCTACAGGAACACCATCGGCGTCATGACCAACTCCAAAGAGGCCCTCACCATCGCTGAACACCTACACTTCCAGATCAACACCGATCCCAAGACCACCCTCAGAGGAACACTCATATACAGTCCCCCGGGCCCACGCACACAAATCAGTGAAGCTATCGCCGACTTCATCAGCCCACATGCCCTCGCCTCATCAGACTACATCCTCCTAGGTGACCTGAACTTCCACCTAGAGAACAACAATGACAACAACACCACCACCCTGCTCGACAACCTCGCCAATTCGGACTCAACCAACTGGTGAATACCCCCACCCACAATGTCGGACACACGCTCGACCCCATCTTCTCCGCTAGCAGCCACGTTGCCTTCAGCCACTCCACGGGACTACACTGGACCGACTACAGCTGCATCCACTTCACCGTTAAGAAGACCACATCCCACCACCGCCCGCAACAGATCCCCCGTAGATGCTGGAGCAAAGTCACCGCAGACCAGCTAACCTCATCTCTGAGCCAGAACCCACCAATCAACACTACGGACACCAAAGACGCAGCCCGCAACCTCACACAGTGGATTGTCAACAGCGCAGACGCCCTTGCACCACTGAAGAACCCTCCAGGCAACTCCGGCAACCGGAAAACAACATGGTTCACTGTCAACCTATAAGAATCAAAGAAATCCTGCCGAACCCTCGAGAAAACCTGGTGCCGCGAACAGAGGACGGAAAACATGGCAGCCCTCAAGAACGCCACCCGCAAACATCACCAGCTGATCCGCACCACCAAAAAGACATCATTCAAAGAACGGCTGGACAACAACACACACAACAGCAAGGAACTCTTCAGCATCGTAAAAGAGCTCTCCAATCCCAGAGCCAGCAGCAACGACATCACACCATCGCGAGACCTCTGCGACTCCCTCGCCACATTCTTTCACCGCAAGATCGCCAATATCCACAACAGCTTCGGTGCCTAGACCCCGCCCTCAGCCACCGAACCAATGCCCCCTCCACCCACCCTCAGCGCTTGGACTCCCATCAGCACCAAAGACACCGCCCACGCTATGAACACCATCCACTCCGGCTCTCCCTCCGACCCATGCCCTCACCACATCTTCAACAAAACCGACACCATCATCGCTCCCCACCTACGGAACATCATAAACAACTCCCTCGTGTCTGCCACCTTCCCAGAGAGCTGGAAGCACGCAGAGATCAACGCCCTACTGAAGAAGCCCACCGCGGACCCTAAAGACCTCAAGAACTTCCACCCCATCTCACTTTTTCCCTTCCCTGCAAAAGTTATTGAGAACATTGTCAATAAACAGCTGACCGCATTCCTCGAGGCCAATGGATCCCTCAACCCATGCCAGTCCGGGTTTCGAGCCAACCATAGCACCGAGACCACCCTCATCGCAGCCACCGACCACATCAGGACCCTGCTTGACAACGGGGAAACAACCACCCTCATCCTCCTAGACCTCTCAGCTGCCTTTGATACAGTCTGCCATTGTACCCTAATATCCCGCCTCCACAACGCCGGAATCCAAGATAAAGCCCTGGACTGGATCACCTCGTTCCTCTCGGACAGAACCCAGAGAGTCCGCCTCCCTCCCTTCCACTCCGCGGCCACCAAGATCATCTGTGGCGTACCCCAAGGCTCGTCGCTCAGCCCAACCCTCTTCAATATCAACATGAGCCCCCTCGCCACCATCGCACGCAAACACAACCTCAACATCATCACATATGCCGACGACACCCAGCTGATACTCTCCCTCATCAAAGACCCAGCCACCGCCAAACTCAACCTCCAGGAAGGAATGAAAAATGTCGCTGAATGGATGAAACTCAGCCATCTGAAACTGAACTCAGACAAGACGGAGGTCCTGATCCTCGGACCATCCCCATCCGCTTGGGACAAATCCTGGTGGCCCACAGCACTGGGCACCGCACCGACACCCACTGACCACGCACGCAACCTGGGATTCATCTTGGACTCCTCTCTCACGATGAGCAAGCAAGTCAACGCCATCTCATCCTCAAGCTTCAACACCCTGCGCATGCTCCACAAGTTCTTCCGATGGATCCCTACCGGAACTAGAAAGATTGTCACCCTGGCCCTCGTCACCAGCCGACTACGGAAACGCCCTATACGCAGGAACCACAGTCAAACTTCAGTAAAGACTCCAACGCATACAGAACGCATCCGCACAACTCATCCTCGACATCCCCCACCACAGCCACATATCAGCCCACCTGAGAGACCTGCACTGGCTCCCCGTCAACAAAAGGATCACGTTCAGGCTCCTCACACACAAAGCGCTCAACGACATTTGTCCTGAATACCTCACCAACAGCCTCACAAACTACACTCCAACACGCAAACTCCACTCCTCCAGCCTCGCCCTCGCCACCCTCCCACGGATCCGCAGAACCACCGCCTTAGGAAGATCATTCTCCTACCTTGCGGCTAAGACATGGAACTGCCTCCCTGCCCACCTACGACTGACCCAGGACCACCTCACTTTCTGGAAACACCTCAAGACCTGGCTCTTCAAGCAGTAGAGGCACTCCCCCTCCCCCCCCTGCGCCTTGAGACCCCTACGGGTGAGTAGTGCGCTCTACAAATGTCTTGATTGATTGATTGATTGATTGATTGATTATATGTGTTGAACTGAAAAGTATATAACCTCACGTTTGAATACGAGCCAACAGTCTTCTCCGCACACCTGATGGGTGAGGGTTGGAGAGGCTCCTCTATAGAGTATTTTTGCTTAATAAAGGATTGAACTTTCTTTACTGCCAACTGACTGATTATTTGGTAATGGGATTGGGGATATTGGTAGGTATATCTCTTTATGTTATTTTTATGGTACTTCAGGGTCTTTTCTACACGGATGGTGGGCGGATTGCCCCCGCCGGGCCGCAATCCGCCCGCCATCCTAATAGGGCCCTAAGTTGTGAGCCGTGCTTCTTGTCAATGATGCACCATCTCTACAGTCAACAGTGGTAATACACTGCATATTGCACTCTGCGCTTCTACATATAAACTTTGTATACCATGGCAGTGAAAATATTATTATGATAATGCAGCAAAATTGACATAAACACGCTGATTACAGCCTCACAGATTTCATGTTACAATGACTTTACACATTGAAACAACTCTTATAACACCCAGGAGGATTCTGCAATGTAATTTTGCTTTTCTGCACAAATGTAACCCCATGGATTCTGGGTTTCGTTAAATTGAATTTTTAAAACAAAAACATGAAATAATGCATGACATAAACCACATATGTAGACATGCATACAGCAGAAAGACATGCAAACAGAATGCACTAACCTTCAGCTCAAAATCAAATATAATAGGAATAACTTACAGGCCTAAGATGCTTGATTTTGGAGGTTTTTCATAGTATAGTGTCAACACTGAGGAAAGTTACTTCACATTGGGTAAAACGTTGCTGCCGCATGTCCATTATCTCTCTCTAAAACAATGGGGAAGATTTGCTCATTTTTCATGCAGTGCAGTGTAGCAGCCCCAAATGTGGCACTGCACGGCGTTAGAAGGAGAGAGCAGGAGAGTGCCATGTTTACAGAAAGATGGCACACTCCTGTTTTTTCTCCCTGGCAACAGTACCGAAATATGCTGCCATGCACCACAGACACACCTTTGCACTATAGTGCAAGGGTATCTCCATGAGTCTAGCATAGGTTTTTTACTTGAAGTGAACCCTTCCAGTACAACATGCCATGCTTAGACTAACTTAAAACCTTTTCCCACTTTGTATGAGTGCTTTACAGTGCAGCACACATACAAAGTCGGAAAAAGAAAGGAAAAATTAAGCATTTCTCGTTAATAGCGCCTATTTGAAATGGGCGCTATTTTCTCAAACTAAACCATGTGTGCTTTTTTAAGTAAATATGGTTTAGCATCTGAAAGTTTGGGTGGTTGCCTGGGAAGGCCCAGGCACCACCCATGGTATGCACCTTTGGCGCTAAGTAGTGCAAAGCACTAGCGCTGCTTTGTGCTACTTGCGAGTGTTTACAATGGCGCTAAACAAGTTTAGCATTGTAAAGTAAATCAGAAAAAAAAGATTTACCATTGTTTTGCATCACTTACATGGCCTTAAATCTTGGTAAATAGACCTCCTAGGGGCATATTTACAATGAAATGGTGTACCTCGGCGTTAGCCTCCCAGCTTATGGCCGTGCTCTGCCACTACAGAAATGCAGGGCTGCCCCATATTTACAACAATATGGTGAAGCCCTGCATTTCCGCCTGCGATGGTGCGAAACTTAGCAGCCTAGTGCCAAAGCAGGCACCCTTGACCACAGTGTAAGAGTGTCTGCGTTGAGGGGAAGACTGTTTATGTACAGAAAGATCTCCCTTCAATATAAAAATCTTTAAATGCCATTTTGTAACTTTTATGTGTGCTGCTTAATGCAGCACACATAGGAGTTGCAAAACGTCAATTGTTTTTAGATTGTTCATGTGCAGGAAGGGTCACCTTCCTGCACATAAACAATCTATAGCAATTTGCGATTTCTATGCGTGCTGCACAAAGCAGCACACATTGAAACAGCAAAATCTAGGAGGAATAAAGCACTTCTCCATGTTTTGCCTGTTTAAGACCAGGTTTCCCATGGTGCCTTGTAAATAAGGAGAAGCCCCTATTGCCACCACAGTATCACTGAAAGTGACCTTGTGGTGGCAAGAGGGGCTTGTACATATTCCCCTCAGTGTGCTAGTATAACCTGAAGATTCCAGGCTTTGGTTTGACATCACTGAGTTTTTTTCACATATAAATATCCACATTTCTGGCGCAGGAATATAGGATGTTTCTTATGAATAATGGGCCTCAGCTTGGAGTTTCTTCTTAGTCAATAGACAAATGCACTGAACCTTGACAGAGCTCCCAGTGCAGCTGTGTGCTGACTTGTCGGACAAACTATCGCTCAAGAAAAAAGAAGGTCAGTTTCATAAAGATAGTAAACTTCTCCCTTCAGGAAAATAGACTATGCATTTCTATTGCCGAGACTATTGCATGATATTTTCTATTTTAAGGTGTAAATTGAACAAAATTACACTTTGAGCTAGCTTACCACTTAGTTGTTGCCAAGGTGTAGCACTTTGTACTGTATGGTGTGCCTCAAGTTAAAACGGTGATGGATCAAGCCCTGATCTTTTGACTGGGTATGAGTGTTCTGTTTAACTCAGATGCTCTGTCCATCACCACCCCCTTTTCTGAATCGTTTTGGCCACTATAGGAGTGGCAGGGTATGCTCAGACATGAGTCCCTTGCTCACTGCACCATCAGGATTCAAGCAAGCCGGGCCGAAGACGGCTGCAATGCCAGAAACCGGTCCCCGGAAGCTTGTTTCCTTTCCAGTAAAGAATTGGCTTGGTAGTTTGGTCTGCCCTGTTCCCATGATGCACTGGGCCAGGGTCAGACTAATTTGCATATAGCCAGGTTCTGAGCTGAGATGGTGCAGTGAGCTAAAAAACGGTGATGGATCAAGCCCTGATCTTTTGACTGGGTATGAGTGTTTTGTTTAACTCAGATGCTCTGTCCATCACCACCCCCTTTTCCGAATCGTTTTGGCCACTATAGGAGTGGCAGGGTATGCTCAGGCAGGAGTCCCTTGCTCACTGCACCATCAGGATTCAAGCAAGCCGGGCCGAGGACGGCTGCAATGCCAGAAACCGGTCCCCGGAAGCTTGTTTCCTTTCCAGTAAAGAATTGGCTTGGTAGTTTGGTCTGCCCTGTTCCCATGATGCACTGGGCCAGGGTCAGACTAATTTGCATATAGCCAGGTTCTGAGCTGGGATGGTGCAGTGAGCTAAAAAACGGTGATGGATCAAGCCCTGATCTTTTGACTGGGTATGAGTGTTCTGTTTAACTCAGATGCTCTGTCTATCACCACCCCCTTTTCTGAATCGTTTTGGCCACTATAGGAGTGGCAGGGTATGCTCAGACATGAGTCCCTTGCTCACTGCACCATCAGGATTCAAGCAAGCCGGGCCGAAGACGGCTGCAATGCCAGAAACCGGTCCCTGGAAGCTTGTTTCCTTTCCAGTAAAGAATTGGCTTGGTAGTTTGGTCTGCCCTTTTCCCATGATGCACTGGGCCAGGGTCAGACTAATTTGCATATAGCCAGGTTCTGAGCTGGGATGGTGCAGTGAGCTAAAAAACGGTGATGGATCAAGCCCTGATCTTTTGACTGGGTATGAGTGTTCTGTTTAACTCAGATGCTCTGTCCATCACCACCCCATTTTCTGAATCAAGTTAAAAAGTCACACAAAACAACACAGGCTTGCTTTCCCACTGTTGCACAACACTAACCATCATGTAGAAAAGTATATTTGTGGATGATTGTTTGTATATGTGACTCTTGTACTAATGACATTAATTTACAATTCCAAAAACCTCCCTTGTAGGTAAGAGGAAATTTACAATTCCAAAAACCTCCCTTGTAGGTAAGAGGAGCATACCACCTCAGCAATCCAATCCTTAAAATGACTGAGACCCTGGGTATTAATAATTTTGAATTGCTGCAATACAGAAGAGTTCTGAGTTTGCTTCTGACGGTCCCTTGAGAAATTTGTGACAGTTCTGAGATATAGGATTGCCACGCTCAGTTCCCATGATAATCCCCATGTTTGAGTACATTCTTATCCTGAAATTTCATTAGTTTTTTGCAGGTGGGTTGTCCCGAGGAGGAAACAGTGGGGATTCTCACATTGCTTGTAATTTCCGATTCTGCCCAAATTGGTAGTTAGAAATACCTTTTAATGAGGTTCCAGGTGCATTCCTGATGGTTGGGATGGAAAGATTTTTTTCTGAAATATTTTGTCATTTACAAACTGCTTTTGCAAATTTTCTACCTTTAATTTGCTCAAGAACACATTTTCTCTAATTTTATTCATTTGTCTACTCCTTCCCTGCATCTCTAGTTTCTCCACTCCCCTTGAATCTGATGCTCAAAACTCAGAATCGGCAGAGGACTGATGGGTGGATTTTCATTTGGAGGAAACCACGTGATCACCTGCTCTTTCCCTCTCAGCCCCCCATCCCTGAGTGTCCAGATAAAGGGCAGCAAGTTAAGGGTATTTTATGTGGCATATTCCCTGGTTGGGACAGTTTGGGCCTTGAAAATGCCTTAGTCTGGAAATCCCCTAATATCTTTCTTTAACCTCTCCCAGTTCCGTTGCAGGTGGACAGCATACATTACTTTTTGGTGGTGTCCAGTAGCATACTCCTCTGTAAGCTATTAGCCAAACTACATAAAATATTCATTGGTGGTTTAGCAATACCTCCAATGGTTTGTTACACTGTCACTCTTGTGTAGCTTCCAGGAAATACTTCACAGGGGATAAAAAATGCCTTCAGCTGGTTACTCTACTATAACTCGTGTGTGGCTGCTAGATAGGTACCATGGTAATGTTAATGTTATTAACACTTGTATAGTGCACAAATATCACAGGTCTTTTGGCGCTTACCTAAGGGATATGATAACATGTTGCAACTGATATTATTAAAATGAGAAAGTCAATCTCTTCCGAAAGCTCGTTCAAATATGAACGTTTTCAATCACTTCCGAAAAGGGAGGCGGGCAATTTCTCTCCTCAGACTTTCCGGTAATCCATTCCAGATCTGTGATATCAAAACTGACAATGCTCGACCACTCAAAATTGTTTTATTAAAGCGTGGGCAGGTCCTTAAGATCTCCTCAGAGGAGCTTAAATGGCATCCAGGCACGTAGTGTCTCAGCCGTTTCTCAATATAGGCTAGTACTGTGCCATGTAACGTCTTGTGCGCAATTCACAGGCCTTTGAAAATGGCCCTCTGTTTGACTGGCAGCCAACTCAATAGTTGAAGCAGTGACATAGCATACACTCGTCTTGGTAGCCTGAACAGTAGTCTTGTTGCATTGTTCATACCACCTGGAGCTTACCTAACAACTTATTGGGGAGGCCGATCTATAAAGCATTGCCATAATCTAACCGCAACATGATCAATGTAGACACCAATTTTCGCATAGTTGTAAAAGAAAGAATTGGAGACCATTTCCAGAGCTGCCTCAGGAGACTTGTGCAGCTCCTGAACACTGTCGCCACCTGCTTAGCCATCGACAGGTGGCTATCCAGCTTAATACCAAGATTTATCACTACTGGCACGATGTCTGGGGCAGGACCTAACTCCTGGGGCCAAAAACCATCCATCCATGGATTCCTCTACATAGTGATAGCCATAACCGTGGTCTAGTCTGGATCCACTTTCAGAGAGTTCACTGTCATCCAGTTAACAGTGGGCGACAGAATATTATACACATTCAACTGTGCCTGCATGGAATACTCAATCCGTAAAACCAGCTGGGTGTCATCTGCATAGTTAAACAGATGGCAATCCAACTGTGCTAATGCTGCAATCAAAGGATATGAATAGGTATTGAATAGCAATGGGGACAACACAGATCCCTAAGGCACCCTTTTTCTGGAGACATGACCACCCATTTGCACTCTTTATGACCGCTGGAATCCACTAAAGTGCGGATCCTGCGATTTTGCATGCCATTAGTGCATGAGCACTTGATGGTTCACCATATCAAATCCTGCCGTAAGGTCCTTCAAGACCAACACAGAGGACTTGTTCTTATCTGCCACCAATCTGAGTTCATCCACTACAGAGAGCATCACCAACTCAGTATTATCATGGGCCCGAAAACCCGTTTGGCGAGGATGGAGCAGTTGCTGATGTTCCATAAATTTTGTAATGGTCTTGTTTAAATGCCGCTCCAAGGTTTTAGCTGGAAATGTTAGCAGGGATACAGGGCAATAAATCTTTAGATTTTTTAATCTGCCCCTGCCCTCTTCAACAGTGAGCTAACCATGGCCTTCTTAAATGTCAGAAGCACTTTTTTTGATGCCAGTGAGGCATTCAAGAGAGCCAGAAACTTTCCCCCTAAGGAGGAAAAACCACTTCAAACACCTTGGGAGGAAAAGGGTCTTGCGACAATTCTGATTTAACAGCTGCCAGGGACAAGGCCATGGCCTCTAAATCCAACAATGGGAGTACTGATAACTTCTCACCCTGGTAGAAAGGCACATCAGCCAACTCTAGCTACTATCAATTGGCAAGGACATAACGTGGTGTTCCTTACTTCATTTAAGATATCCTTGATCTTATTCGTGAAAAAGTCCTGCATACTATTACAGTCCTCAGGATCTATCACCGAGACCTGGTCTTTACTTCAGCTTAACTCTTTAAGCACTTTAAAGTTCTCCTTTTGTGGATTATCGGCTTCAGTGATCCTAGTATCATAAAAGGCTGCTTTAGTAGCGACAATCTCTCTTCCATAGGTATCCAACTTCATGTTATACCTCCTCTGAGCCTCCGGCTCATAGCGCTTAAGCCATTTTCTTTCACACAGGGGCAGCTTCTGCTTCCCCTCTTGAAGTGTGGGGTGTATCAGGAGGCACACAATAACTCTATCTCTTACTCTTTCCCTATGAACTGGAGACACCTTGTCTATGGCATCCTGGATCCAAATTAAAAAACACAGTTTCCTGTTCCACATCCTCATCACTGCTAGGCGGGTTTATTGCATCCCTTAAGGCCTCTGCTAAATGGGTTTTATCTTTTTTTGACCAGTTACGTTATGGATGCCACACCGGTGGCCAACGGGCATGTTGAGTTGACAAGAGGATTGTAAACCTTATTTGGTAATAATCTGACCAGCCGCAGGGCTCAATCTCTGTCAAACAATCAATCAATCAATCAATCATGCCATTTGTATAGCGCACTACTCACCCGGGAGGGTCTCAAGGCGCTTGGGGGGAGGGGTATGCTACTGCTCGAACAGCCAGGTCTTGAGTTGTTTCCTGAAGGCGAGATGGTCCTGGGTCAGCCGAAGGTGGATGGGGAGGGAGTTCCAAGTCTTGGCAGCCAGGTAAGAGAAGGATCTTCCTCCGGCGGTGGCTCTTCGGATGCGTGGTACGGCTGCGAGGGCAAGGCTGGTGGAACGTAGCTGGCGGGTGGGCGTGTAGAAGGTCAGGCGGTCGTTGAGGTACTTGGGGCCCAGGTCGTGGAGAGACTTGTGTGCGTGGGTGAGGAGCCGGAACGTGATCCTCTTGTCGACGGGGAGCCAGTGCAGGTTCCTCAGGTGGCTGGAGATGTGGCTGCGTCGGGGGACATCCAGGATGAGTCGGGCGGAGGCGTTCTGGATGCGCTGGAGTCTTTTCTGTAGCTTGGTTGTGGTTCCGGCGTAGAGGGTGTTTCCGTAGTCCAGTCGGCTGGTGACGAGTGCCTGGGTGACAGTCTTCCTGGTCTCGGTCGGGATCCAGCGGAAGATCTTGTGAAGCATACGCAGGGTGTTGAAGCACGATGAGGAGACGGCGTTGACTTGTCTGGTCATCGAGAGGGAGGGGTCCAGGATGAAGCCCAGGTTGCGTGCGTGGTCGGTTGGCTTGGGTGCGGTGCCCAGTGCTGGGGGCCACCAGGAGTCGTCCCAGGCGGAGGGCGAAGATCCCAGGATGAGGACTTCCGTCTTGTCCGAGTTCAGTTTCAGGCGGCTTTCCTTCATCCACTCGGTGACGTCTTTCATTCCTTCGTGTAGGCAGGTTCTGGCGGTGTCGGGGTCTCTGGTGAGGGAGAGGATCAGCTGGGTGTCGTCGGCGTAAGAGATAATGTTGCGGTTGTGCTGGCGTGCGATGGCTGCGAGAGGTTTCATGTAGATGTTGAAGAGGGTGGGGCTGAGTGAAGATCCTTGCGGGACGCCGCAGATGACTTCGGTGGCCTCGGAGCGAAACGGGGAGAGGCGGACTCTTTGTGTTCTTCCGGCGAGGAACGAGATGATCCACTCCAGTGCCTTCTCTTGGATACCGATGTTGCTGAGGCGCTGGACTTGGGTGCGGTGGCAGACCGTGTCGAATGCAGCGGAGAGGTCCAGGAGGATGAGGGCCACTGTTTCCCCCTTGTCGAGCAGGGTCCGGATGTCGTCGGTGGCTGCGATGAGGGCGGTCTCGGTGCTGTGGTTGGCTCTGAAGCCAGACTGCGAGGGGTCGAGGGATCCGTTCGTCTCGAGGAAGGCGGTCAGCTGTCTGTTGACGATCTTCTCGATGACTTTAGCAGGAAAAGGGAGGAGCGAGATGGGGCGGAAGTTTTTGAGATCGGTGGGGTCCGCTGTAGGTTTCTTCAGGAGGGCGCTGATCTCGGCATGCTTGCAGCTCTCCGGGAAGGTGGCGGTGTTGAAGGAGGCGTTGATGATGTTCCGGAGTTGGGGTGCAATGGTGGAGTCAGCCTTGTTGAAGACGTGGTGTGGGCAGGGGTCTGTCGGTGATCCGGAGTGGATGGTGTTCATCGTGCGGGCTGTGTCTTCGGTGGTCACCGTGGTCCAGGTGCGAAGGGTGGCGGTGGGGGGCATTGGTTCGACGGTTGGGTGCGTGGGTGGGGCGCCGAAGCTGTTGTGGATGTCGGCGATCTTGCGGTGGAAGAACGAGGTGAGGGAGTCGCAGAAGTCTTGTGACGGAGTGATGTCGTTGGTGCCGGTGCAGGGGTTGGAGAACTCCTTGACGATAGTTAAGAGCTCTTTGCTGTCGTGGGCGTTGTTGTCCAGTCGTTCCTTCAGGGATTTCTTCTTGGTGGTGCGGATGAGCTGGTGGTGCTTGCGGGTAGCGTGTTTGAGGGCGGTCATGTTGTCGGTGGTCCGGTCAAGGAGCCAGGCTTTCGCGAGGGTGCGGCAGGTCTTCTTGGAGTCCTTGAGGTCGTCGGTGAACCAGGATGCCTTCTTGCTTCTGGGTCTGCTGGGAGGGTTCTTTAGTGGCGCGAGGTCGTCGGCGCAGGCAGTCAGCCACTGTGTGAAGTTGCGGGCTGCTTCGTTGGGGTCCGTTGTGTTGGCGGGTGGGCTCTGGCTGAGGGAGGTGGTGAGCTGGTCTGCGGTGATCTTGCTCCAATTCCTGTGAGGTACCTGTTGCGGGTGGTGGTGGGTCGTGGATCTTTTGAAGCTGTAGTGGACGCAGCTGTGGTCGGTCCAGTGGAGTCCGGTGGCGTGGCTGAAGGTGATGTACTTGCTGGAAGAGAAGACGGGATCAAGCGTGTGGCCGGCGTAGTGGGTGGGGGTGTTGACCAGTTGCTTGAGTTCGAGGTTGGCGAGGTTTTCCAGCAGGGCGGTGGTGTTGCGGTCCTTGTTGTTCTCCAGGTGGAAGTTGAGGTCCCCGAGGAGGATGTAGTCAGTGGAGGGGAGGGCGTGCGGGCTGATGAAGTCTGTGATGTCTTCGCTGAATTGTGTGTGTGGTCCCGGGGGTCTGTAGACGAGGGTGCCTCTGAGGGTCGTCTTAGGGTCAGTGTGAATCTGGAAGTGGAGATGTTCGGCTGCGGCGAAGGAGTCGTTGGCGTCGGTCGTGATGCGGATGGTGTTCCTGTGGACGATGGCGATGCCACCTCCGGTCTGGTTGATGTGGTCCCTCCTGATGATCTTGTACCCGTCCTGGATGGCGATGGCGATGTCGGGTGCAGAGGAGGCGTTCATCCAGGTTTCTGTGAGGAAGGCGACGTCCAGTGATGTAGCTTCGAGGAGGTTCCAGAGTTCCACGGCGTGTCTGTGGACAGAGCGGGTGTTGATCAGGATGCACTTGAGGTGGTTGCTGCAGGTGTTTGTCTTGGCGGGTGCGGGGCAGGTTCGGAGGCAGGTGAACTTGCAGGTGCAGCAGGTGAAGGGTCCGTGGGTGCGTCTCGGGGTGGCTCGGCAGCAGGCTTGGGTCCGTCCGGCATTGAGTGCGTTGAGAGTGGCGGCGTCGTAGGTCAGTCGGGTCGTCTTGCATCGGCGGGGAGGGCCAGGGGTCCTGGCGCTGGGCTCGGGCCAGGCACGGACGGGCGCAGACGGGCTTACCTTTGGCGCTCCTTCGGCGCTCAATCGGCGCTCCCGCTGCGCGCGTCCGCTCGCGGTCGCTCTGGGGGCGTCATAAGTAAGGAGCCGGGAGGGAGGAGCAGCTGGGTGGTGGGAGCGGGGCGGCGAATGGAATCACAGGGGGGCGGGGCCGCAGGGAGGCAGCGGCGGGAAATTCCAAGAAGCAGCGGGCAGCGGGAAATTCCCAGGAGCAGCGGGAAATTCCCAGGAGCAGCGGGCAGCGAGCGAAGGAATCTGCAGGCAGGAGGCGGCAAAGGCAGGCAGGAGCGGCAGCAGTGAGTGGGGTGACCAAGCCCTGTGGAGGGCTGAGCGGTCACCTGACCAATGGCTGATTGAACAATATAAGATCTAAGGTGTGGCCTTTCATATGAGTCTGAGGCTCAACTAGTTGCTCTACGTGCTTCACCAAACCCAGCCATGGTGGGGTCCCTTGGAGCAACATCCCACGAAAAATTAAAATCCCCCCACCACTACGATCTGATTATATCTGGAGCACACATGACTCATTATCTCAAGAAATAGCTGGTTGAAAAGGGGGGTTGACTGAGAGGGGTGATACACTATCACCATAACCACACAACTAGCTTACACATTGACTTTTACGCTAAGACCTCTGCCCCATCTATACTTTTGGAAGCCACTGTCTCTATAACTAGATGTTTCCGGACGATCAGTGCCACCCCTCCACTTCTTTTACCACCCTGCCGATATTGTGCACGGATGTTGTAATCCAGAGGCAGGGCAGGTACAATGTCAGGCTCATGTCCTATCTCCGGCCATGTTTTAGTCAATGCCAAAACATCTAACTCCTCCTCGTGCAGCAGGAAAAAAAATCCGAACTATGTTTATGGAGGGAGCAAGTATTTACTTGTTTATAAAGAGATCCTAGGCAACCATGAGGTCATAGGCTATAACAGACCATCACCCTACAAAAATGGCACTATACTCAATCTACCATGAATGTATAAAAAAATCAATTTCTTTTAATATAGAACTATAAGTAAAATAACTGTGAAATTCATGAATTCATAAAGTTCAATATTAATCAACAATGGAAATGTATCAAGTGACTGGACAATATTGCAATCTTTATAAGCAATTGTATTTTCCCTGTCCTAGGAACACCTAATAGTAACAGGGGGTCCTTATATTTACATTATGGGAGCAAGTATTTAACAACATTGCACTCAACCTCTTCTCTGAACCCTATTCTTAATGGTAGAGTCCAGCTTCTCTGGCACTGTTCCCCCATCACCAAACCCCGATCATGATGAACCAACCTGATTATGTTGTCACACCACCCTAGCCCACCAATCAACTCTGCTCAGCAGTTGCTGACCCCAGAAAAGACGGCACCACGCACCAGCGTGAAACCAAAGGGTTGCCGGGAGCGGAAGGGCGACAAAGATCCCACTTAAGTCCAATAAAATACAAGGGAGATAGATAAGTAAAAAAGCAGATAAAAAAAACTACATTTCAGTCTTTAGCAACAAATATCTTTGAACATGCATCACAAACCCTCATACTCTCTGGTGGTATCACAGTGCCTCTAATAGTTTCCTACATTGTCACTTTTGTAAATCTATTTTGTGGTTTATTACAGTGCCTGCAATGGGTTACTTTTCATTCGCTCCTCTGTTCTCTTGTGCGGACCTTAATATAATAATAATAATTGGTTGTTTAACAGTGCTTTCAATAGACAGCTCCTCTGTCGCTTTTAGCTATACTATACATAGAACTCCTTGAAATTTAACAGCAAATTCAATGGCTTGCTCCTCTGATGCTCCTTGGAAGATCATATTCATTGCTTGTCTAACAATGCCTTCAATGTATTGCTCCTCCACTGGTGCAGTGCAAGACTACATGGAATAATCCCAGGTAATTTTACAGTGGATCCAACTGGGTGTTCCTTTGTTGCTATTCTATCACATCTAGGATGGCTACATATAATACCATCTGCTGAGTTTAACAGTATGTCCAATGAGTTGCTGCTCTTTCGCTCCTATGTATGCCATCATAGAATAATAATCCTTTGTTTAACAGAGCCTCCTGGGTAGAGTACATATAATATTCCTTGTAGTTTAACATGCATCCAGTTGGTTGCTTTTCAGCAGCCCCTATTGCCCCTCGTTCGACTTTCATGATATAATGCTCATTGGTTGTTTAACAGAGCCTCAATTGGGTTGCTTCTCTGTTGCTCCTCTAGGTCTTCTTGGTTGAAGTAACAAGGAAAGGAGTATGCAGTTCCTAAGAAGGTTGGGATTGGCTGTGAAGTAAGTGAAGGGAGTTGGCTTCCAAGAGGGAGGACGGGGAATCCTTCCTTTCCGAATTAGGGCCCTCACACACCCAGCCCGTTGGGTGTCATGCTTCATCATTGGGATGCAATACCCGACGGGCACCCTCAGTGGGGGCTTTTTGGCAGAGATTTGTTATTCCTTGTTGTATGGTGAGTGTGTGTAAGGAGCCCTAAAAGTGTAGAAATGTAGTGTTTGTGGTTTTTAAAAAAGGCCACGTGAATTAAAACAGGGAACGGGAGGATAAAGGCAACCAAATTAATATTCCTGTCTCCCACCCGGATTACAAATATAATGGTGACTGTCTAAAGTAATGCTATAGGCAGTTGCCCTTTGCGTCATGCAGTCAACATGTTTCTTGACCTAGTTGTCCCAGGAAGGATCAGGCGGCAATTCTTCAGGACCTAATGTGAAAAATAAAATCTACACTAAACGACTGATAATGGGATACAGTAACCTAGATGCATTTTTGACATAATATCGACAGACAGAATATAGACATACAAAAATATCGACACTAAAATATCGACATCAAAAATATCGGAGTTCTATCTACATAAAGGTAAGTACAAAAATATCGGAAAAAAAATATCGTAGTACAAAAATATCCAAGTTAAAAATATAGTTTTTTAAAATGTATTAATAATAATGTAAAAATAATTTTAAAATACATATAATTTAACAAATTATAAATATAAACATTAAAACATATTTAAAAAATAATAACTCATATATATACATTTAAAATAAATGAAAAACTCTACATATAAATTAATATATATACTTACTCCACATATTGCAACAGTAGGAAAAGCGTTGGATAGTGTAGGGGTAAAAATTACTATTCCCACTCCAGAGGGTGCAATAGTAGGGAAAGTGTTGGATAGCGTAGGGGTAAAAATTACTATTCCCACTCCAGAGAGTGCAACAATAGGGAAAGCGTTGGATAGCGTAGGGGTAAAAATTACTATTCCCACTCCAGAGAGTGCAACAGTAGGGAAAGCGTTGGATAGCGTAGGGGTAAAAATTACTATTCCCACTCCAAAGGGTGCAACAGTAGGGAAAGCGTTGAATAGCGTAGGGGTAAAAATTACTATTCCCACTCCAAAGGGTGCAACAGTAGGGAAAGCGTTGGATAGCGTAGGGGTAAAAATTACTATTCCCACTCCAGAGGGTGCAACAGTAGGGAAAGCGTTGGATAGCGTAGGGGTAAAAATTACTATTCCCACTCCAGAGGGTGCAACAGAAGGGAAAGCGTTGGATAGTGTAGGGGTACAAATTACTATTCAAACTCCAAAGGGTGCAACAGTAGGGAAAGCGTTGGATAGCGTAGGGGTAAAAATTACTATTCCCACTCCAGAGGGTGCAACAGTAGGGAAAGTGTTGGATAGTGTAGGGGTAAAAATTACTATTCCCACTCCAAAGGGTGCAACAGTAGGGAAAGTGTTGGATAGCGTAGGGGTAAAAATTACTATTCCCACTCCAAAGGGTGCAACAGTAGGGAAAGGGTTGGATAGCGTAGGCGTAAAAATTACTATTCCCACTCCAGAGGGTGCAACAGTAGGGAAAGCGTTGGATAGCGTAGGGGTAAAAATTACTATTCCCACTCCAGAGGGTGCAACAGCAGGGAAAGCGTTGGATAGCATGGGGGTAAAAATTACTTCCCACACTACTCCCCCTTTAACACACAACTAAGCATGGGCGGATCTAGCGGATCTCGCGTACGCGAAATTGCGGATTTACGGATTCGCAATCCGCGAAGATACGCGAACTCTAGCGGATTTTCCCATTTTTTGTGTTGGCGCGCGTTCGCGCCGATTTTGGGACAAGTTCGCAATTGCGAACTTACTTTTCGGCTCGCAACGGCCGCGACTATGTTGTTTCTACGTCTGGTTTATCATCACAGGTTCACAGCACCCTCTGTTTCACCACTGCCACCCTCTGGAACACCCATGCCACCCTCTGGTACATCCTCACTGCCACCCATTAGGTTTATTTATCACTGTAGATTATGGTGGTTGAAAAAAGCAAGCACACCTGCCCTTCTTCAACTGCCATCAATTAATTTGTGGGTCATTAATGTGTCAGTAATTTTGAAAGTTCCAGTCTGGCTGGCACCTGCTTCCTTCCTTATCTGTAATTTGCTTGTTGTTGCAGTGAAATTTTTTTTCACAGGACCTTTATGGTCTACTTGTAGCTATTCTATGAGCCTGCTGTTTGGGTCATAGCAGGGTCATAGAATAGTTGCAAACTCTGGAGGGGCCCCTCAGGAAGCACTACCTTGAATGTTACTAATGTTAAGTTTGAACTTTTGCACCTGCTCATTGCTTTCAGTTTAGCTAAAATCGTTTTTTCTGCAATTTCGCACGTTTTTTGGGGCGCGAATCCGTGCGAGATCGATTTCGGAAGCCGCGAATACGTGCGAATACAAAATTGTTTTTTTTGCGACGTGTATGTTCGCGTGCTTTTGCGCGTGTTCGCGAGGCGCTTGTAGCTATACGTTTGCCAAGTTACCCTAGCGGTCGTACACGGGCGCGGCCATCTTGTTTGCGTGACGTAATTCCGTTTCCGGCCGCTATATGTAATCTCGCAAAGTGTGCTGCTCGCTAGTACAATTTTGCGCGTGCTCGCGAGGAAAATCTCGCGCGAACTTACCCACGCGGTCGTGAACGGGCGCGGCCATCTTGTTTCTCATTCATTGCTATGGT
The DNA here is from genome assembly GCF_964261635.1 of Lissotriton helveticus. Classification (NCBI taxonomy): domain Eukaryota; kingdom Metazoa; phylum Chordata; class Amphibia; order Caudata; family Salamandridae; genus Lissotriton; species Lissotriton helveticus. The sequence continues at coordinate 875,160,429 of NC_136071.1, read as the reverse complement.
TCTGGGCATGCTTTCTCTATCCTCTCTCAATCTCTGCCATCCTTTGCTTGTTTGAAGTTTATTTGATCTAATTTTACTTATTATCTATCCCTCTATTTTTCTAGCTCTATATTTTTGTGTTTTCTGCTGCTTTTAGTTACTTTTAAACTACTTTTTTAAACTCTTTTCTTTTCTTCTTCACTATTCTATTTCTTGTTTATCATTTAACTGTATTTCTGCCCAGACCATGGTAAAGGGAGCCGGGAAGCACCCTGAGAAGGAGAAGGGTCCCGCACCCCGTGCCCGGCTCCCATGCGGGCGTTTGAGGGGGGAGCAAGTGGTCCCGCGGGAGATCTTCAGCGCGGAGGAAGTGGCGGCACTCATCTTCCACGTCCAGCGCCGCCTCCCCAAGACGATCCTGGGAGGCGGCAAGATCGCGACTGGCTATGGCATCCGGGAGCGCCGCAAGCGGTGGGAGAAGGTGTGCCGGGCCATGTATAAGCTCTCTGGGGTCCGGCGCACATATAACCAGGCCACCCACCGCTGGACCGATGTCAAGGACCGGGAGCGGGACTTGCTGGACGCGCTCGGCGTAGAGGTCCCCGGGCTTGGTGAGTAGTAGTAGCTATTCATTTACTACTCTGTTTTATCCGGCTCTGTTATTTGCAAATCTTTGTTCTTTACCAAGAGCAATAATGCTGCCGATTACATTGAGGTAAATTATATTTCAAAATCTTCTATGCATTTCAGGTGCACTGCTCTCCTTCTCAGTAGCCTTGCTTGCTACTATGCTTCTTTGTTTTGTATGTTGTGTTCAGAAGCATTTCATTGGCCTGAGAAATTATGTATGAGTGTAGTGTAAAGATAAGAACTGCGTAATGCTAGACACTAAGGGTCATATTTTCAATTACCGGCGCATCCCTGCAAAGTAGTAGGGATGCGGCAGTAATTGTGTGCCATGCCACCACCACCCATTGGCCCAAAACGTCACAGAAGCCTTACGCATCTGTGCCGTAAAGGCAGCGCATTGCTGGAGTTGCGTGCCAACGATGGCGCAGCTCCAGCAATGCTCTGGGGTACCCTATCTCCCCAATGCTGCATCAAGCCGTACGTCGGCTTCAAGCGCGCAGGGTTTGAGTCATGCATCATTGTCCTAAAAGTGACTGATTGACATCTTGTAGATTTCCCTCAGCCACTTTTAGGATTCGTTCCTGCGCAGGTACGCCCTCCCTTGCGCCGGAACGCCCCCTGATGGCGCAGGGCTTTACAACGTGATGCATCGCCCATATGCCCATATGTGTTTTTTTTTAATATATACGCCGCACCAACACCATGGCGAGTCTTTTGTTCTGCCGCTGCGTCACAAAAGGCACGCAACAATGGAGGAAAATGAGCCGCAAGGGACTTCTAAATCAGCCCCAACAGACTGAAGTCCAGTCCTTCCTTTAGACACATGGCTATAAGAAGAAATAGTGGCGGTGGTGGGTGGATTGATAGTTTGAGTATTCACTGATCTGCAAGCAGGATGGACTTTGTCTGTCACTTCGCGTGCTGCGGACTGCTGTCTGCAGTGCCAGGCCTAGGCAAACCTCTTTAGTAGTCTGTTTATTGAGTTACATAGGAACTTTCTAAGTCAACGTTCTGCAAATCAGGCAATACGAATAACGTAGTATACCACATGAGATAGATCCCGTGGAATAGTTGTCTATCTATTTGCTATTTCTCCAAAATATTTTGTTATTGTTCTTTTGAAATGTTTGATTTGGTTGAAAAATCTCATCCATGTTTTCTGGTTTTTCTTTCTTTCATGTTGTACATCAGCTCCCCCCAAGGGCAAGAGGACACAGGAGGAGGGTGCTGAGGATGCAGGCCAGGATCGGGCAGGCGAGGGCTCCTTTGCTGGCCCCAGTAAGTTTACATTTTAATAAAGAGTACCTATTTTTTCCTAGCGTTCCTCATTCGATTTTTTCGAAATCGTCTTTGATCTTCTTGTAGACTGGATATAAATTCTTATCCTGCCTCGAATATGACTCCCTGTGGTATTACTAGACTATTCTTATTAGTCTGTCTGTGTAGCTAACTAAGATTGGACATTTGGCAATTCCATTGGACTCCCATTCTATTCAGCAATAGCTCTATGCACTGTCTCCTTACTGACTAGATAGTGTGGCGGAGTCATTCAGCTCCCGAAGTCACCGATTATTGATCCCCAATGATCTCTAGATTATCGTACGCAGGACAAGAGAGTACGGAGTCACAGCACAGTCAAGAAGTGTCAGAGGCACTCATGCTTGCAAAAATTCCAAAACCTTTAGCTCATCCACTCTAGTCTGGAGGAACAAAAACCACAGAGTCTATTTAAGTTTAAAAGCTTTATTAAAAGTAAACACATTTATTAAAATCTACTTTGTCATAAAACTATTTAACTGAAAACGGAAAAGTGGTTAGTGCTGACGATTAATTGGACACATTTCTTGTGGTCGAGCCGAGCTCTCACCTGGTTTGAACTTGATCCTGGTCGTGTTCTTAGGAGTCAAGCTTCTGTCTGTTAGGAGAAAAAGTGGTGCGTGTTAAAAATCAAAAGCAAGCATTCATCAGTTGTGCATAAAAGTGCAGCAAGACAACAGCCTTCCCTGGAAAATGGGACATTTTTAATTTGGAGTAGACAGTCACAAATTATTACATTGTATTCAGTTTTTTTAACATTTCTCCTAGACCAAATATTATATAGTAGTGAGTGGTGTATTCTAACATTCTTAAATGTACTTTGTAGGTGTAACATCTGGTGACGGGGCCAGCGCGGAGGTGGCTGTGTTGGGCGAGGACTCGGCGGACTCTGGGAGGAGGCGGTGCAAGAGCCGGCGGACGGTCCTGTGGGGGTTCAAACGGTGGTGGTGGAAACAGGTAAGCTATATATTCCTTACTTATTGAGATTGAAGACTGCATAGTGTGCTTTCTGCACGGGTGTATTACAAATCAACCAGGTAGTAGCCTCCTCGAAATGTACTTCGACTTAGCTGTGAAGTTTTTGGTGAGAAGAATCCCAATAAGTTCTTAGACGAACGTGATGGATGGGATGAACGAAAAGCGAAAGAAGGGTGTAAGTAAGTGGGACGCGAACTTGTATGATGGCTGGCAAAGAAGAACGATATGTGTTTGCTTGGCCCCCGAGGTGGCTGGGAAGGAAAGAATATGGTATGGTGCATGGCTGGGTCAATGATGAAGCAAGGATGGGTGGAAGGACAGCAGCCTGGGTGGGTGAAACAGAAACTGTATGTGTGCGTATACTTTGACTGAATGGATGCCTGGAGCATGGTATTCTCTGACTCTTAGATAGCACATGTGTATCTAGAGAGAGTAGATGGTCGCCAGATGAAGTAAGTGTTACCTTGAAGAGCATGTACCACCGCACCCGCACGTCCGTTCCAGTGCAGGGAAGGCAAGGAAAAGAAATTGTAAATGTGTCCAATACTACCATGAATAGTAGCAGTACTTTGTATTGCGTCTGCAATCACAGCATATATCTGGTTATTACGGTGGACACTCCGTACCTCTCTTAATAACTTTAGTTTACTTGTAGTACGTCATTCATGTGTGGGTGTATCACTGTTCACTCAATATTAAGCAAAGCACCTAAAGTCATCCCATATGTCATCAAATACGTCCCATGTGAAGTGATAGATAATCAAATTAGTTAGCTTCTTCATTTTCCTTTTCTAGTACTCATTTGCACTGTAGGGGGAAAGGTAAATTAATTAAGCAGTAGCCCTTGTAACAGAGTATTCTCAGTGCCACCCGTAATAGAAAAGTAATAGCTTCACCACCTGCATGTACTGGACCGGTACAGTAACGCAAGTCTGTCTCACTCATCATGGTGTGCAACTTTTTTTCTCGGGTGCAAGTTCACTGTGCTGTCCATGTCATTCTGCCGGCTTGCATAAGATAACGTACCAATTTCCCTAAACAAGAGAGAAGAAGAAGAATAAGACTGGTGTACTGTCATAGTCGACTGTAATGGAAGTCCATAGTGGTCGTAGAATTTGTTCATTAAACTACCACTAATGTTAGAGCAAGGATGCAGAAGTGGGAGGTTACATAGATACTGTCCTCAATAGTTATGTACTGTGCTTTCAATTTGCTACTTGTACTGTGACCCAACTTTCGGCTCAATCACTTTGTGTTATTAATGCTAAGGAGCATTGGTTACAGACTATGTCTTTCTTTCTTCATATAGTTGCTCCTTCCAAATCAACAACACGGAGGGAGCAGGCTAGAATGGCCCGGCAACGGAGGCTGGAGGCCACTGTCGCCGAATATCGGCGGCTGGTGGCCCTGGAGGAGGAGGAGGACACGCAGTCGAGCGGGGCAACAACAACATCCTCGACTGTGACCACTGCATCCTCCTCCGTGACTAAGCCAGCGGGACCGAGCCGGGCTAACAAAGACAACCGCCACCGCCAAGCAACAGAAATACCAGCTGCCCCCCACAGGAGCTGCAAGGAACGCCAACGCCGCCTACGAGTCCGAATGTCCAACCTGGAGCAGGAGGTCCTGAAGTATAAGAACTTGGTTAAGGGCCTCCGCTCCGAGCTTGCCACCCTCCGCAAGGAGTATGATGCCCATGCCGCAAAATGCACCAGCACCAGCACCCTCCAGTAGTGGAGTGTCCCTTGCCCTTTTTTTATAGACTTTTGGGGGGTGGGATTTGGGAGTTGGGATCGTTTTGGGACGTTTCAAAGACAATCGTTGGGGTTAGGGTGGGTGAGGGAGATTATTTTGTTAGGGCTACATAAATATATTTTTAAACTTTATCTGACCATACCTGTTTTTTACTGCTTTTCAGTCTGGTGGGTGGGGGGCGGGGGTGTAACAGTAACTTTGTTTTCCTGAACAGTCGTAGGACTTTAGTAGTACAACCGTCAATCTCTTGTCTACTCCGAAATAATACTCCATTATACTACCTCCCACCAAACGCTTATCTTACCTGTAATTTGTGTTAGAAAGTAGGGCTAGGCCCAGGGCTGGCTCCACGTGAAATGGGGATTAACGTTGTCAATCCTGGGCGGGTGACATTTCCTCATTGCGGTGGTACTAGTGGTGTGACACAGTGGCAGTTGCATGCCTATGGAAAAAAAGAAAACGAAACCTTGTTTGTCCTTACTGTAGCATTACAACGGTTACGGTACGATCGAGAATATAGCAGGTGACAGACAGAACAGTGCCATAATGTAGCCTAACAAATGGTAAAGTATTTGCTTGCAAGTATAACTAGTACTTGCGTTGAATTTTTTTGACATTGGCTACTACTACTAGAAGATATAGTACTGAAGCTGAGTAAGTCTAGAAGATATCCTCGTATTCCTTCACCAGCCTGTTGCTATGACCTTATCCTCCCCAGCAAGTGTGTGGAATTATTGATGTCATTTTAGTCAGACATCAAGCAAAACAACACAGCCCGGGGGAAGAGGGTTAGGGTTTGTAAAATGGATGGGAATGGGGGTTTCTTTTTGGGTAGGTTTTGTTGAGAGAAGAAAAAAAAAGCAGAGCCTGGACAAACAATAATTGAAGATAAAGACAATCTTTGGTTACAAAGTAAAGCTAAGCACATGCAGTCACACTCATAGATTAAAACAATGGATACTGTATCTGTATTGCGTATGTTGTTGGAGTTGTCCTTGAATTTGGTAAGTAAGTTGCATGCAGCAAACAATTCCTCTTATTGGCGGCACTCCTCCATTCCAGCTGACGCTTCGTCCATCAATGTTGGTGACCACTGACAGAAGACACCCTGTCCACTGCCTGCCTGGCGGATGTTGACTGAAACCCGGCCTGTAATTATTGAACGGAAAACAGGAAGTGCTATTACAATACCACTGATAAATAAATAAAAGGTATGTACGCTGTGTGGTTAAAAATGTGACACTTTGATTTCCCTAATAGACAGTACAATATTTTTGAAATTGCGTGCTCTGTCTGAGTCACCTTTTTAAGGATAAATAAGTATGGCCAAAATATTATAGCGGATCTTTCCCCTCAAGGTAGGTGTACTGTAAACTGTGTTTTAGAACAAAATTTGACCTTCCCAGCAATGCTCCCACCAAGACCCTTACTAAAGCCAGTCGCAAAAATGTAGAAGAACCCCAATCAGATCTCCAAAAACGATGCCTAGCAGAAAAATGGTTACAAAACGTACTTTGAAAGTAACAGTAGGCCCAAATACAGACCGTGGATTGTATTCAAACCACTTGCAAGCAAGCAAAAGTATCCATAGCCAGCATCGCTCCAACAGTGCTCTACAACACCAGAACTGCGTTGCAATAGAACCCCCCGAAACACATGCAATCCTGCTGCTAGGGCTAACCCTAACGAACCCTAACTTACAAAAAGTGCCAAAACTGGTGTTTCCTTCAGGATTTTGTCCAAAACACTTCTATCCGGTATTAGACCTTCCCAGGAATGCCCCAGGCAAGACCCGCCAACCCACCCAGAAAAAACCACCCGACAACACCCCCAAACAGCGAAAAAGCTAAATCTCATACTTACAATATCTCTCGGCCTTCGGTCCAAACGCGGCGCTGTGCAGCTAGGTCACTCATCATCATCAATCATCATAACTCCTGTTTTCCACCACGGATTTCCTGAAAAGCAAATGCAATCAAGATTAGACTGTCGCAGCAGTGCTCCCAGACACCAAAAATTACCCACAAACACCCGGAACCCCGCCAAAGAGCACCTCAAAGGCAAGCAAGTCAGCAAAAACGGCAAGAAATTTCCACCTCATATTTGGTCCAAAACACTTTTGTCCATTATTAGAGCTTCACAGCAATGGGCCCAAATCCGTCAACTCACCCGCAAAGAAGTACAACACCCCCACAAGTGCTGAGTCTTTCTTCATTGGGCGTAATCCAGCACTCTGCTTTGAGGGAAATCGCAGTCTGGAGGAGGAGGATAGAGGAGCATGTTCTTCAGAACTTGTGAACCTGAGGAATGTAGACTGCGGCACCTTCAAATCAATAAGCAAACAAGTGAAGACAGTTCTGATGATGGTCTTGTTTTTGGGATTAGGTGATTAAAGTTTGAATTAAATTAACTGTGCAAAACAAAGAAAGAGAGACACTAAGCACACAGGAATAAAAGTGAATAAGGACGAAAAAGAAAGTTCTTGATTGATTGTCTCATTTTCAGGGCTCGGTGTCAGGGAATAAGAACAAGATTTCGTCATCATACTCTGCGAATTCAGGCTGGATGAGGTCAGTGCCACCGAACAGAGAAAAAGTCCCCTCATCTACGTTGCTGTCCTCCTCGTCTTCATGCGGCGTGCTTTCTCGTACTTTGTAATCTGGTGGTATGAGGTGCTGATTCATCTTGATCATTGTCAGCCGCTCCACATTTTTGGGCGAGAGGCGGCTCCGTTTGGGAGTTACAATGCCACCAGCAGCACTGAAAACACGTTCAGAAGACACACTTGCGAGTGGGCAAGACAAATAGTTTATAGCCAGGTTGAAGAGCTGTGGCCACAATTGTTTTTTGCCATGCCAATACTGCAATGGCTCATCATTAAGAAAGACCTCTGTTGAGTCATTCAGATAGTCCTGCACCATCGACTCAAGGTCATCAACTGTTCCTCCACTTTGCTTACTTTTTGCTGTGCCTGTGACATTTTTTCGAGAACCATACCCCATCAAACTTAGTCAATCCTCCTCCGCAGCCACTGTTAGTGTTGTCATTGTGTGTGGTGCAGATGATCCAGTTGCCGGTGTCTTTAACGGCTGAGAGGTCACTTGTGCCCCAGCCACAGGTGCAGAAGTGGATTCTTGTGACTGGGGATGGCCTGCTGATGCTGAGGCTGATGTACTGGCTTCTCCTTCAATAACCTGCCGTTCTTTTTCAAACCTCTTGGCTGACCAGGCTAACCAATGTTTGTACTTTTGAACATCTGCATCAGCAAAAGGAAAGAATGCTTCGCCTGCCAGCGCCTTTTTGTAGCGTGGATCCAGAATAGTAGCACAAATGTAATGCTGATCTGACTTGATCTTTTGAAGACGTTCATCACCACGTAGGCGCTCTAATAATTTCTCAGACAAAATAAAATGGTCTTTTTTTTGTACATCTTTTTCAAACTCAGAAGACACCGCCATCAGTTGGTGCTCCAGCATGCACAACAATGGGATAGCTTTCCCCAAATTACAGTCCTCCTGGCTGACTGCACGCGTGAAGAACTCAAAAGGACGAAGCATGTCTGTCAGGCTTTTAACTATGTCCCATTGCGCCGCACTCATCCGCAGGTCCTCCTTCTGAGATGTACCCTCTGTGAAGAAATAGTGATCGAGTACCGTATACTGCTCATACAGACGCTCAAGCATGTAGAAGGTTGAGTTCCAACGTGTTGCCACCTCCTGGATGAGTGCTTTCACTGGCATTCCACGTTGAAGTAGCAGTCTCCGCAGATGCTTCCGGGCCTTAAAAGAATGGCTGAAATGGTTGCACATTTTGCGGCAGGTGGCCATTACCTCGAACGCTGGACTCTGTTTATCAATCAAGAATTTTTTAACTACCAGGTTGATACAGTGCGCCAAACACGGCACTCTAACATGGTCACCCTTCAACATGGCCTTAACTACATTGGCGCCATTATCCGTGGAAACATAACCAATCTTGCGTTTTAGGGGGGATAGCATTTTCAAGACCTTTTTGTTAAACTCTTCCAAAAGGTTTTCTGCTGTGTGACTTTTCTCCAAGCCAAACATGGCTAGTGTTGCATGTTTCCGAGCAGCTTTGAAAACTTTGTCCGGGTCAACACCTGCGTTTAGCTTTGCTTTAACACCTGAAAAAGAGACCCAGTGTGCAGTGATGCACATGTAATCAGCGCCTGCGCCACTGGTCCACATGTCTGTTGTCAGATTTATTGTGTGAACAGCACTCTTCTGCAAAGCTGCCCCAATCGCCTCCAGCACATCTTCATGTAGTGCTGGAACCGCAACTCTGGCAAAATAGAACCGGCTCGGAACCTTCCATTTAGGGCAGAGCGTTGCCACTAATTCAAGAAAACCTACCGCTTCTACAAAAGAAAAAGGTAGAAGGTCCACAGCTAGCATTTTAGCCAGCTTAGTGTTATACAGACGCGCCAGTGGGTGGTTGCGTTCATATGGCACGTCTGAAGTAAGCATTGTTCTAATGTTGCCCTGGACCAAGCATTTACGGGCTGAGAATGACTTCGTTGACCCAATTTTGCTCGCTGGTGAACTTTTGTGCGTTGGTGTCTCACTCGCTCCAACACTCTTAGTGTGCCTCACATTGGGTGTGCTGCTGACAGGGGTACTGGGTGTAAGGGAAGTGTTTGACACGTCTTCTTCCTGCTCGTCATCATCAGATGAAACATCAACGTTTCCTTGAATTTGGCCTTTCTTGATCGCATCTAGGTGCGCAAACCATTTGACAGTGTGCTGTCTCCTAAGATGACCTCTCTGGCCTCCGGTACCATAGTTGGTACCTGGCTTACCACGACTAACTGCTTGCTTACAAATGGTACAAATGGCAAACTTTGGATTTTTTGGACAAACAGTAAAGAAGTCCCAAACTGGGGACTTGAAGTGTCTGTGGGACATGGAGGAGGCGGCGATACTGGTGGTGGTGGTCATGAAGCTAATGCCAGATGAAGTGGAGGATCTGGATTGCCCAACTTTTGTACGTTTTGCACTTTCACCGCCACTAATTAAGGTCGAGGTTGACGGAAGTCTCTTCTTGCCAGAAAGAAATATGGAAGCGGGACGAGTTGGTGTACTACTTAACTCCAATGATTGTGGTGTTTCCACTGCCTCCTCATCGACAACATCATCATCACGCTCAGCAGCTCTTCGGGCTAGGGTCAAAATGTCTGTTTGCTGCATGCCCGCTGGGGCTGCAGTGACCTTTATGATGACTGGGTCGTCGTTGGCAGAGTCTTCATCAGCAGCAGTATCCGCCACTTCTTGTTGAGACTCATCACACTCCATAACTCTGAGACTTTGGACGAGCTTCCTTTTACGCTTAACTACCTTTGTCGGATCATGGTGTGCCTCACTCTCAGACGGCTGTGGTGCTGGTTCCCAAGTTTGATCCGTATCATCAGAAGGAGGTGTGCTTGAAGAAGATGTAGACACCACCCTTGATCTCTTCCTTGCTAGGGGTGTGGAAGACAATGAAGGATCATCAGGAGGAGTGGCTTCCTCAAATGATACCTCGCCTTGATTGTCGATTTCCTGATGTGCCCCTACTTCGGGAGGAACAACTATTGTGGGCACTTGTGACCCTCCATGCACCTCTGCTTGCGCATCTCCTTGCGCTGCCTCTCCTTCCACATGTACTTGGGCTTGGACTTGCACATGTGATTGTTGTTGCGGCTGTGGTTGTTCAACACTCGTCAGATGAGCTACAACAACCTGTGTTGATTGAGGGACATTGCTGCTGCTTTCTTGCGATGAGCCAACATCACTGGTCGATGGTGATTGAACAACTATACTGGCTGCCTCTGCAGCACTCAAGGGCTTGGACTTAAGTTGGCGTGGTGGTGGTGGTGGCACTGAGCCCAATGGAGCGGGGGTGCTGCTGCCAGCTTGGTCCCCAGCAGATCCCGCTGCTGCTGCTGCAGGCATACTTTTTTTTTTACTCCCAAAAAAAGGGGCGGGCAGCACACCAGTGTCCTTGGTAACTTGCTTCTTCTGCTCCTTACTGGCACCTTTCTTGCTAGAGGAGCTACGGGTTACTTTTTTTGGGGCCATCTTCTTCAGAGCAGGTCAGCAGGCAGCAGTTGCACGAGTTGCAGAGGGTTCTGTGTCCAGACGTGACGTCGCGTGACGTTATGCTGCACACACACACCGCTGCAGGACTTCTTCCTGGCACTGGTGGTTCTCTTGAGTCTTCTTGTGCACCTAAAAGCAATGGAAGACAGAGGAACATCAGTTCAGTTATACACCCCAAAAAATCGACAAAACACAGAAAAATGAGCAGAATCCCATGCCATCCATGATGTTTACATTGAAGACACCCCACAGAAAGACTAGGGACATGCAAGTATGCAACACTCACTACCCCTGGGCATAATGGATAAAAAGTAGCCAAAATAAGTGCAGGCCTCAGACACTGCCTCTCCTCAAAATGGCCCCTTACACCCCAAGCACATGTTGCCTGTACCAGCCAGCACTCAAGATGGCCACCACCACCACCCACATGGCCAGTCCACATCAACAGTACACCCCCAAAAAACAGAAAAACAGCCAGAAATCACCACAATCCAATGCCATCCATGATGTTTACATTAAAGAGAGTGAGACCACACCACAGGCACACTCAGTCCATGCACCACCACCCCTGGGCAAAAGGCCACACCAGCAGCCCCCCAAAAACGACAAAAAACAATAAAATAAGCACAATCCCAGCCCATCCATGGCCTCAATTATGTTTAAATTCAAGAAGACACCCCACAGAAAGACTAGGCCCATGCAACACTCACCACCCCTGGGCAAAGGGCCCCACCAGCAGGCCCAAAAAAACGACAAAAAACAATAAAATCAGCACAATCCCAGCCCATCCATGGCCTCAATGGTGTTTAAATTCAAGAAGACACCCCTCAGAAACACTAGGCCCATGCAACACTCACTACCCCTGGGCATAATGGATGAAAAGTAGCCAAAATAAGTGCAGGCCTCAGACACTGCCTCTCCTCAAAATGGCCCCTTACACCCCAAGCACATGTTGCCTGTACCAGCCAGCACTCAAGATGGCCACCACCACCACCCACATGGCCAGTCCACATCAACAGTACACCCCCAAAAAACAGAAAAACAGCCAGAAATCACCACAATCCAATGCCATCCATGATGTTTACATTAAAGAGAGTGAGACCACACCACAGGCACACTCAGTCCATGCACCACCACCCCTGGGCAAAAGGCCACACCAGCAGCCCCCCAAAAACGACAAAAAACAATAAAATAAGCACAATCCCAGCCCATCCATGGCCTCAATTATGTTTAAATTCAAGAAGACACCCCACAGAAAGACTAGGCCCATGCAACACTCACCACCCCTGGGCAAAGGGCCCCACCAGCAGGCCCAAAAAAACGACAAAAACAATAAAATCAGCACAATCCCAGCCCATCCATGGCCTCAATGGTGTTTAAATTCAAGAAGACACCCCTCAGAAACACTAGGCCCATGCAACACTCACTACCCCTGGGCATAATGGATGAAAAGTAGCCAAAATAAGTGCAGGCCTCAGACACTGCCTCTCCTCAAAATGGCCCCTTACACCCCAAGCACATGTTGCCTGTACCAGCCAGCACTCAAGATGGCCACCACCACCACCCACATGGCCAGTCCACATCAACAGTACACCCCCAAAAAACAGAAAAACAGCCAGAAATCACCACAATCCAATGCCATCCATGATGTTTACATTAAAGAGAGTGAGACCACACCACAGGCACACTCAGTCCATGCACCACCACCCCTGGGCAAAAGGCCACACCAGCAGCCCCCCAAAAACGACAAAAAACAATAAAATAAGCACAATCCCAGCCCATCCATGGCCTCAATTATGTTTAAATTCAAGAAGACACCCCACAGAAAGACTAGGCCCATGCAACACTCACCACCCCTGGGCAAAGGGCCCCACCAGCAGGCCCAAAAAAACGACAAAAATCAGCACAATCCCAGCCCATCCATGGCCTCAATGGTGTTTAAATTCAACAAAAGAGTTGTATCATGCACCCCTAACCAACCCTGGTCCTACTGGATACTGTGGCTACCCACAATATAATTTATTTAATGTTCTGAAAAAGTTCCAAAATTTTACTTGCAGCAACTGTAATGCCCCAAACAAACTTACTTGTGAAAGTTGATTTCTAATCCAAAAGTGATCCAAAGACAGTCAAAAAGGCCTCAAATCCAAATATCAAGCAGCACCCACAAAAAGTAATCCTTCCAGCTCCAGATCCAAATGAAAGTGACCAGGAGATGGACAAAGCACTGGGAAGAGCCTGCTGGACAGGAACAGGAAGTTGGAGACTGTGGGGCACTTCCTTCCTCCCCCCCCCCCCCAAAATGGACTCCTTGCAAAAAAAAGGCCATCCAAATGTCAACCTGAGGAGTGATTCTGATAAAAATCATAATTTTCTGAAGGTTTATCCTGTTTGCTGGTGATTTTCTTGTGCGAAATTGCAAAATCTCTATTTCGCAAGTGCGAGATTGTTCCTTTCCGCCGCAACTACGTGTTCGCAATTGCGAACTCTCGCGAGGTGTGCTGTGCAAGGTGGCAAGCCGCGATTACGTATTCGCGGGCGCCAAACTCCCGCGGGAACACGCAGCAAGATCTAAAATGGCGCGTCACTCGCAAAGAAAAACAACTCAGCAAACGCTAAATGACGGAAAGTGAACGCCGTGCACCACGCCGCGCGCCGCAACCAAGCAAAAAATCCGCCGCGAGCGGATTCACGGATTTTCGACAAATTCGTGAGCGTTCGCGGATTGCGAATTTGCCGAAAATCCGAAAAATCCGCGAGCGGAGCGGATTTTACGCCCATGCTTACACACAACACACTACACATACAAAAAAACACAATTAATATAAATATCAATTAATCAATTAATAACAATTAATATTATTAAATTGATGTAATTATAAATTAGCTAATTAACACATATTAATTACCAATTAATTAACAATAAATACCAATAAATAAATACAATCTCTTTAATTAATTTAATTTAATTATGTCACACCCTATTCCCCTATAAACACACAACCCACTACACATAAATACATCACAGAAAAAATGTAATTGTCGTTTAATCACTTAATAATAATTAACCACCAATTAATTATTAATTAACAATAACACAAATTAAAAATATTAGCACATTAACTCTAATTAATTCAATTAACTAATTAATAATAATTAATTACCAATTAATTATTAATTAATAATTATTTATTAATCAAAATATTAAAAAAAAATATATGAATTAATTAATTATAATTAAATTACTTCCCACCCTATTCCCCTATAAACCCACAACCCGCTCTGATACTAAAACGCAAAATGTAAACAAAATTACTAATTTCTAAACATACATTAAAAAACATGTTTAACAAACATATAAACAACATAATAAAGTACATAACACTAAACAAAATTTTGGAATTAGTAACATACATACCTTAATATCGATATTCTGTCTATCGATATTATTGCACATCGATATTCTATACCATCGAAATTAAAACATCGATATTATTGTATATCGATATTATAATTTCGATATTTTGTCTCTCTACCAACCTAGATATTACCAGTTGGATCACACCAGTTAGGGTGTGTCATCCTTGGGTGCGGTAGCCAATCTATGAATTATTCAAAACTGGCCCCATCGGGTAGCGGCATCTCGTGGACACTTTCACTCAACAAGTGTCAGCAACTCGCGCCCACTCAATGGAGGACCTAACCTGCAGTGCCGGTTCCGGGAGACCTTCATATTTAATACTACCTGATGGGTAAACAATGCCTCTAACAGTTTGACTCATCTCATGATAGTCAGTGACCATTGTAAACAATAATGGACCTCAATGATGCACATTAACATTCATTTCTACCTATAATACTGCTCCCACCAAAGATGCTATTAACCAGCTTGTGCAGCTGTGTCTTTTCTCACACTCTATAATGCACATGCTTATGTGCAGCAACATTCAGCACACTGTGCATCCACCATGTCATCAAATGGCATGGAGCACATCAACATAGCCTAGATATGCCAAACCACAAACAACACCATGTTGCACTCAGAAAAGCAACCAGTAAACTGATGTAAATGTGAGTGCTTCTCAACCACACTTGTCCTATGACGAGCTACATAAATAATGCCAGTGGACCAATGAGAAAATTGTGTATTAGGTCTTCCAAGGGATGTAGAAAGTGCAAAATAAATATAAACACAATACAATATTCAATGGGGCTTAGTCGTGTGGTCCCACTGAAATGGAGTTGATTTTATAACTGAGAAAGGGTCATGCATGTATATGGGTGTGTGCTTCATTCCTGGTGAAGCACATGATTGCCGCAAAGCAAATATTTTACTCTACCCGTTGTAGTCATACAAGGCTGTGCAAGGTGTTGAATCAACACCCAGGGCCTGAGTCGCTAAGGAAAACTTACCCTTTTGTATACGTGTACAATTGTTTGCTATTCCTAAAGGTATTTTACTAGTAGTATCTTTACGACTGCAGAGACTCCGCAGTTATAAAGCTACTACTAGTAAAATACCTTTGTGAATAGGAAACAATTGTAAACCTACACAAAATTGTAATTTACCTTTATAAACCAGGCCCCTATATTATTTGTCCATTTCTCTATATTTTAGAATAGCATCACCACTAGTACAGCTGTCCTGATTTGATGTTCCACAGAAAATGGAAAAAGAGATTAAAAAGCAAAGGAAGGAGTGGTCGCTTTCATTTGTGACAAAGAATCACGTCTACATTTATTTAAAAATAGAAAGTACTTCCTAGAGAATAACGCACATGGAGATAGGTAGAATCTATCGGGGTTGTCATTGAAATGCACCATTGATTGTTGACCTGATTGCTCTGATCTGTATCCTCTCTTTCATAGATACTTCACCTTGTCACAGATTTTGGAGAAGACTGATGGAAGTCATTGGCCTCCACATCTATCTTTTAGTCTATTTCTGCTGAGGAAAAACATAACCATGTATCCCAAATGACTTAAGAATTGTTTTGTTGCTCATTTATATCACAACATACACTATGTTACTTTAATGACTTTGCATATCATTTTATATCAGCCTAAAGTGTTCATCAGCCTTAACATTCATTCTATGTAGCCTAGAAGGCATCGCACCTTTGCAGGGCCTTGTGCAGTGATTTACTAAAGTTCCCCGAAATTATTCTGTTTATGGTATACATATTTTCGAATGCATGTGTATTACAAGTGGGCTTTACATTGTATTGATGCAGTTAGTGTGCTGTGTTGTGTTTTGGCACTAATGAGAGCTATGTGACTTTTTTGTCACCTGACAACATTATCATAGCCCCTTGTCCTGTTGTTTTCTCTTATTACCTATTACACGAACAATAACTCACACAAGAGAAATTGGGCAAGTAGTCCATATGTATGTTATGTGTTCTGTGTCTTATGTCTGGACTGAATTTAGAAAGGATTTTCAGACTACATACTTCTGAGATTAGGTCAAATAGACATATTCCGGGGAATTTTCTTTTGTCCTGACAAAAGCCTGGGATGCTAAGAAGACACACGAATACAGCTGAAACAAATAGTCAGTAGGTTGTTTTTATCTACACCAAAAGAGGGGGTGGGGTCTTTTAACGCAGCTGAGAAACTTATCTAGGGGGTGTTTTCCACTGGTACTCACAGGTTGTAGAAGAGCCTTTTGTGTTATAAGTAAGTTTGTTGAAGGAGACAGTATCCTATATTCCTAAAAATTCTCTCTCCTCTTCTTATCTACTGATGCCCTCACTGGCCATTGATTACTCGATGTTTGATGGTTTTATTTAACAGCACATTGAGCACAGATTGAAGCCAACTGCTGGTGACTTAGATCAGATGGACGTACCCTCTGCAAGATCTACTATTCCCTTCGAGTCTTGTGCAGCCTCTGTACATAGCTTGCACTAAGTGATTCCACCCAATTACACTAAATGGAAACACTAATTTCCAGCTCCCCATTTGCTTCTAATCGGAGGGATCCCCCACGCAGGAACTAAATGTTGTGTTATAGTGTTCTAGAACACAGCCTGAGAAAGGTTTGGAACCTGGTTGCCATCTCCTGAAAATTATAGGGAGATAGTTGAATTGGCATCACATGCACTTTGGCCCTAATCGCAGTACAGGAATTGAGATCAGATAACCTTTGGCCACTATGCTTTTATTAAACGATCTTCATTGAAAACTGTTAAATAAAACAGAGAAATTATCAACATTTACTAAAAGGTACAATATTATTTATAAACTCAACAAAAAACGGTAGCCACTTTAGTTAACATGTAGGGCAAAGCAGTTGACAAGATTTTAAAGCAGCAGCATAAGGAAACCAACCTTAACTCTGGCTGCCTCTAAATGATGACCTGATCACCTGGGTCATCTTATTACTTTTCTTGCTTCTTTTCATTTCTTATATTCTACAGATTTCATGTTATGCTTTGCAGCAAGAAAGAGGCTTAATCCTCCCGAGTACTTCGAACAGGGCAAAACCCCTTTTGCTCACCACACCAACCCCGCGTGGACTATTGCAAAAGAAGGAATTAAAGGTTTACTGATTGCAAATCCTTTCATTCCTGCTTCGATAGAACAGGACTTTGACCCTGATCGGACGTGGTCGAAACGGATGGCTGAGGATTGTCTCTTTTGCTCTGGTGGTGAATGGTGTGAAAACACATCTAGCCTGTTTGACGGGGATTGAGCAACCAATGTATCTGGGCCATAGTGCAAAGAAAGAAAGCGACCCCCTGGTGGCTGTTTGAAATGTGGAAAACATCAAAAATCAGGGTCTTGGTCCCGGTGCCACTGCACCTGCTGCACCAATGCAAGATTCGCCCCTTTGAACATCTCGGTTTGTGCACAGCATGCCCATCTTGATCTGTAGTTTACTTTCTCCTCCCCCTAAGCAGTATTCTATTGTTGTTTTGCACTGATAGCTGATGTATACCAAAGCATCTGGGTAATGCAGTGTGATCTTCGAAGGTCACTTGTCAGACCTTTCACACTGCTAGAATTCCTCCATTTTGCCTGTGCATCTTCTCGCTGCGCATGTATTTTTGGATGACGTTTTTCAGTGTGAACAAAGAAAAACCAAAGGTGGTGATGGACGGAGCGTTGACAATACAAACACTCACCCCCAGTCAACTGATCTGGGTTTAATCCATCACCGTTCTTTAGCTCACTCCGCCACCCCAGTTCAGACTTGGCCATATGCAAATCAGTCTGACCCTGTGCCTCATGGGAACAGTCCAGCTCGAACTGCCAAGCCATGTCTTCCCTGGACCGGAATCAAGCTTCCCAGGACCGGTTTCTGGCATTACAGCCGTCTTCAGCCGGGCTTGCTTGACTCCAGTGGCAAAGTGAGCAAGGGACTCACGTCTGAGCATTCCCTGCCAACTTATGGCGAACAAAGAAAAAACAAAGGAAATGATGAACGGAGCGTTGACAATACAAGCACTCACCCCCCGTTAACTGATCTGGGTTTAATCCATCACCGTTCTTTAGCCCACTCTGCCACCCCAGTTCAGACATGGCCATATGCAAATCAGTCTGACCCTGTGCCTCATGGGAACAGTCCAGCCCGAACTGCCAAGCCTTGTTTTCCCTGGACCGGAATCAAGCTTCCCAGGACCGGTTTCTGGCATTACAGCCGTCTTCAGCCGGGCTTGCTTGACTCCAGTGGCAAAGTGAGCAAGGGACTCACGTCTGAGCATCCCATGGACGGACCTTTGGTTTTTCTTCGTTTTTCAGTGTGCAGCATCAGGAGGGGATTGGCATGTGTGCTGTGGTGGGCATCAGTCCCATGTCTGCTTGTGTGATAAAGTAAAATGGTTCCTTTGTACAAGGCTCTGGGGCTCACTACTTATGAGCTAGAATAGATCTTGTATGTCTCATTTGTTTGTGTATGTTAGGGAGAAAACTGCTAAAAAGAAGTCCCTAAAAAAATGTCAGCTAGCATGATTTGCTGAATATCTTTATTGTGAACTACTTTAAATATATAATTTACACATTAAGAAAAATTACAACATCACAAACATTTAAAAACTCACAATAATATTTTATTTCTATACAGACACAAGGTCTCTTTGCCCAGATCGTTTTCACTAATACCACATACAACAGGAACACACTTAGAGGAGTGACAGGAGCAGGGAAAAACATAAACAGTGATAATTAAAGGATGACAGGGGAGTAAAGTCAAGATAGACCTGTGGTAATTTATCACATAATTTCTGATCAGAATCACTGGACCAACATTACAGACATTTCGTAATGAGGGCCTACATTAGGTGCTACCACACCATGCATGAACTGAATGCCATTAAATTGGTTACTAGTAACACCTGGTATTTTGTAGTGTTTCCAAATAGGAGAAATGTGGTGTAAATTGCTAGATAAAAATAACAATTTATATTATGCTCAGTGCTTTACATGGGAATACAGGCGTGGAGGTATTCACTATTTAGAGTACCTGTTTGTTCCTGAGAAGAGCCAGCACTCCCCCACTAAATGTATTGCAGCAGTACTGAGAAGTGCAGGCACTCTCCCTTTCAAATGATAGGACTGCAGGTGCTCAGTCGCGGACAGTTTCTGCCCATTCAAAGCACTGATTATACTTCAAACCTATACCCCTCTTTTAGTTAACCATAGCTCACCGGCGTAGTCTTGTTTGGAAGAGGGTCTCAAGAGACGACTATTTGACCAGCACACTGTACTTGTTCCAGGTGCTGTCTTTGTCCCTACTGGCCATTTAACACCACTGAACTTGTTTCAGGATCTTTGACGGCAGGTTTCAGCGAACTATCAACACTACAGTGGATGAGAAAACATTTAGCATTTAAATCGTCCATTCGCCAGAGGTCATAAAATCGGTAGGGTGCTCTTGTTAGTTGAAACTGCATTTATATATCGCTTCATACCCCTGACGAGGGCAAACACATGACACCATGGCTCAATTTATGACCGTTAACTGCTTTAGATTTGTTTCAAGGTGTTGTGCTTAAAGGGGAAGATCAGCCTCATTGTGTTAAATAAAATCCAAGTTGGAAAAGGACTTTGAAAGTGCTTCAGTCTATGCACCATAAATGTTCGTGCCGTGACCCTTGGCATTAATTAAAGCAGAGGCAGGCGGGTGACCATTGGGTCATTGTCTGCACTACATCAAAGGGTGCATAATTTCCAGAAGCAACTACAGATGAGAAGGTTTCAAATCAAAGCGGTGTTAAAACCTCGCTCGGTTTAACAAAAAGCCATGTCAGGTCGCGTGCGTGGATTTTCTTTATGTAAAGCACACAGGATGGCTTTGCCCATTAAAGCTCCCCTCACTCTGGTAAACACCAACATGTCAGCCTAAAGGACATCCAATTTGAGAGTCTCTGGAGTAAGAGATCCTGGGGTTTACACTGCCGAAAGCTGGATAAACCTTGGGTAGGAGAAATCAGAAACTACTGGATTTTGCAAGCACTTAAATTCTTTTACAATTTCTTGCAAAGGTCCATGATTCTGCAGCTTCTCAGCAGGTCCGAATTGTGGAACCCATAGCAGCTCTGGCGAAAATGCCAAATCCATCCATTCTCTCTCCTCTCTCTATTTTATCCGTCTCTGATCGTCTCATCTTTGCCTCCCCCCCTCTCTCCAGAAGCTCCTTCTCTTGTGCTAATCAGTAAGTGCTACCTCGTTGGGTAAATGTATAGTGCTTTTCCTACACTGCAGCTGGGTAAAGGGCCAGAAGATATGCCTCCAGTGACCAAGTGTGCCTGCAACTTTGCCACCGCGCCAAAAGGCGCCGAGGTCCCTTGAGTGAGCTGATGCTGTTATCATGGGCCCTTTCACCTCAGTCACCGTCAACGGCTCCTTCGAGAACGGACTGTCTGACTTCCTCAGCTGTCTTTGTAGCACTACCACTTTGTCTCCTTGTTGTATTTGTGCCGGAGTGGCGTGCTTCCTTGCGTCCGCATATGCCTTCATTTTTGCTTTTGTTTTTTGTTCTTTAGTGGCGATGCTGCCTCGCTCTGGCTTCGCTACCGCCTCTAGCTGCGGTATCCTCGTCCTGCTCAAACGGCCCAGCACTAGCTCAGCTGGGCACTGTCCTGTGGAGCTGTGGGGAGTGTTTCTGTAGTCCCTTAGTATTTGGCACAAAGCCTGCCCTATTGATATTTGTGTCAGCTTAGCTCGTTGTACGGCCTTCTTTATCTTTCCCATGAACCTTTCTGCCATGCCATTTGCCTGTGGCCACAACGGTGTTATTTTCCAGTGACGGATCCCTAGGTAGTCCTTGAATTTTCTGAACTCCTCCCCTGAGAAGGGCGGACCATTGTCAGTCTTTAGAGTTTGTGGGGAGCCCCATGCCACAAAGACATTGCCCATAGCCGGCAGCGTCGCGCTTGCTGATGTTGACGCCACCTGCCGTACAATGGGAAACCGGGAGAATTCATCAATTATCACAAGCAGGTCGTTTCCTGTCTCCAGGGGCCCATAGAAATTGGCTGCCAACTCAGTCCACACTGTCTTCGGGAGCTCTGACATCTGTAGTGGTTCCGGTTTTGTCGGTTGTCCTGTCACTTGACAGATGTGGCAGTGTGGGACTGCGGCTTCTACCATGCTGCCTAGTCCTGCGAACCACACCTTTTCCCTTAGCATCTTCTTGGTTGCTACCATGCCTCTGTGTGATTCATGCGCTAAGTCCACCATCTGTCTCCTCAGCGCTCCTGGCATTACTATTCTCGTTCCTCTCATCATTATTTCATTCTTGGTCTCTGAGAGTTCTTCATGGATATTTTTTAATGCCAACATTTCTTCTTTGATCACCCCTTTTTCCATGATGCTGTTGTTGTTGACATGCCTCCACCTCTGTTGTCTTGCCACTGTTTTGATCGCTTGCATTGTTGGATCTTTCTCTGTTTCTTGTTCTACTTCTTCAATCTTTATCGATGCCGGAGTTTTATGTTTTAGTATGAAGTTCAGGTATTCCTCCACCATTGATGTTGCCTCTGGTGCATGCGATAGCGGGTGCCTTGACATGTTGTCTGCCGGGTTGTGCTCTTTTCCTGGCTTGTGTATGATCTTGAAGTTGTAGTCCATTAGTCTTATTCCCCACATCTTTATTCGGGGCGGTATCTTCGCATTAGGGTTTCCGTAGATCGTCACTAGTGCCTGGTGATCCATTATGATGGTGAATGGTTTCCCATATATAAACATGTGATAGTGCTCGCATGCCCATACTACTGCCAGGCTCTCTTTTTCCGGCTGAGAGTATGCCCTCTTGATGTCAGACAGGCTCTTGCTTCCGTAGGCCACTATGCATCTTGGTGAGTCTTTGCCTGACATATGTTGTGCCAGTATCGCTCCCAAGCCCACCTGGCTGGCGTCCACCGTTAATTCCGTGCATAGCAGTGGGTCACAATAGGCAAGGTAGTCTACTGCTTTCACTGATTTTCTAATCGCTTCAAATGCTTTATTGCAGTCTTTGGTCCATGTGAAGGTCTGGCCTTGTTTGGTCAGTTCTCTCAATGGCGTGCTCACCGTGGCAAAATCTTTAATATATTTTGCGCAGTAGCTTGCAAGCCCGAGGAATGACCTTACCTCTGCAACGTCGCTTGGGTGTTTTGCTTTTTCTAGCGTGTCCACTTTGCTGCGATCTGGTCGCATCCCTTTTTTGGAGAAAATGTGTCCAAAGAACACCAATTCGTCTCGCCCAATTTCGTACTTGTCCTGGTTTAGCGTCAGCCCTGCCTGTTCCAGCTGTGAGCATACATCACGCAGTGCTTTGTTATGTTCATCATCTGATTTGCCGAACACCAGAATGTCGTCACTGTAGTTCAGACTGTTTTTTACCCGCCTTATTACCTGCCGTATTGTCTCTTGGAATATTTCAGCCGCCGATGATATTCCAAAGCTCAAACACTTGTATCGGAAGAGACCCATGTGCGTGGAAAATGTAGTGATGTATCTGGACTGCTGGTCAAGTTCCAGCTGATGATATCCTTTGCACAGATCCAGCTTTGAGAATCATCGTGTGCCTGTCAGGCAGCTGATCATGTCGTCAAGGTGCGGTCCAGGGTGTCTTTCACGTTCAATCGCTGTGTTCGGTATTCTCATGTCAACACAGATGCGAATTTTGGATGTGTTCTTCTTGGGCACCGCCACTATTGGCGATACCTATGGCGTTGGTCTCTCTGCTGGCTCTATGATGTCCTGACTTAGCAACGCTTCAATTTCTTCCTCTACTTGTGGTTGTAGATGTATCGGTACTCGCCTATGGTGTTGAACCACCGGTTTTACTGCTTCATTGAAGTGCAGTGTTTTTGTCGTCCTTTCAGCTTCCCTAGTCCCTGTAGGAGTCCGGGATACTCTTGCAGGATGCTTTTGTTCTCTGACATATGGTATGTCATTGCGAGGAGGCCCATTACCTGCGCCGTGACATTGCTCAGTAGGCATGGTGCCGGAATGTCACCCTTTAGTACGTGTCTGTCTTCTTTGATTGTTTGGATTTTGTATGTCAGGTTCTCTGTGAATTTTCCCATGTTCATCACGGGTTTTCTTGATCCCCACTTGAAGACATCAACTCTGGATGGCATCAGTACCGGCTTTACTTTCATCTGCTCATATTCTGATACGCACATGATGTTCCATGTGGCTCCGCTGTCTAACACGAACCTTGTCTTGTGTGGCCCCACATCTATGGTCACGCTCTCTGTTTTCTTTACTTCATTTTTTCCCATCAGGTGAAAGCTTTCTCGACTCGTGTCTTCTTCGGTGGACACGGCAACAGCATCGGTCATGCGGTATAGGCGTTCTACCTTTTCTTCTTCCTCTTCTTTCCCTGATTCAGCCGATGAGCTTCTGTTTGTCGTTTCCATGTGTCTGGCATGCCTGCTCGTCGTCCCGGTCTTCCTCTCTCGCTTCTGAACTGCAGTCCCAGACATGCACTGGTGAGTGATTGCTCCTATTGCACTTCCTGCATGTCTGGCCCATTGCCGGGCACGCGCCTTTGTGGGGGAATTCAAGTCCGCATCTGTAGCAGGTCATGTCTGATTGCTTTCTTGCTGCCTGTTCATTGTATCCTTTCTTCCAGGTGTGTGTGCGGTTGTTTTCCGCCATGCGGTGTGCTTGTTCTATTCGCCTTTCCTTGCCTCGTTCCATTTGTTTTGCTTGCACTGTTGCTCTTGCCTCGCCCTTGCCAATGACAGTATTTTCTCCAGCGATGTTGGCTCCTTCAGAATCCTCGCACGGAATTCCGTGTCACGACATCCTTCAATGATGCGCAGGCGAATTGCTTGTTCATTGTCAAACTTGTCGAATTCACAGTGTGTCACCAGCTTGCGCAGCCGTGTCACAAAGTCATCGAGCAATTCGTCCGTGTGACGAAATGCTATTGTGAAAGTGTACCTTTCAAAGTCAATGTTTCTTTGTGGATCAAATTTGTCTGAGAGACACTTTATTAGCCCTTTGTATGTCGACGTCTCTCCTTCCGGTAGTGTTACTAACAGGTCGTCAACTTTATCGCCTACCAGATTTAGAAACAGATCCATTTGTTTGGCGTCTGTTACATCCGTGGCGCGCATGTACCGCTCAAATTTTTTAATCCATCGCTCCCATCTGATCTCTACTTGTGGCTCTGAAAGGTTGAATGGGAGAGGTCTGCGGTATTGGGCACTCTGTTTCTCACTTATTTGTTCAGTCATCTATGGGCTTGCAGTGCCTCTTTCCCACTTCTTCAGTTATTGCTTTCTTATCTCCCCTTTTTTTCAGTTCCCTTTGTAGTGTGCTTGGCTCTTTTCCCAACTTGCTTTCTCTTTCTTTCCTTCTTTATTGCTTCCTTGCTTCCTTTTGCATTTGCCTGTGCTTCTTTTCTTTTTTCGGGCTCTTATTTGCACTCCTACTTCTTTTTCCCTTTAATTCCTGGCCTTAAAATGGTCGCCGGGCCTCTCCCGCTCCCTATTGGGCATGATTGCCTGATTTAAAGATGGCCACTGAAATCTCGCATGATTCCGGGACCAATCTGGACTTTGCCTGACTTAAAGATGGCCGTCTGTTCTTCTGAAGCTCTGATTGACCGAGCCGCCTGATTTCAAAATGGCCGCTCCTGCTCTCGCGAGAGCTCACGCGAGATTTTCTTTAGTTCCTTGCGCTCTGCTTTGTTTATTTAGGGATGTCAGGGGCTTCTCACCGGCACTCACTGTTGCCGGTTGATCGTCGCTTGGCGGTCCTGTTGCGGCCGGGGTGGGCTCCCGCGCCATCACGTCTTGCCGCTCACTCGAACCGGGTGGGCTCCTGGCTTCGTTTTTTTCCTCGATCTGGGCACGGGACACACGTGTGCTTCCTTCCCCCGTTCGTCGCCAGTTGTAGAGTCCTCGCGTGGCAATCACAACAGAGACTGAAAGGTACATTCAGGTATCTTTATTTACTCTTGTTGCAGCGTGCGCACATGCATCTTCTTCCTGGTCACTTCCTGTATATTGATCCCTGTCCCCTGAGCTGACCGGAACTCGTGTCCGGTTTCCTGCCCCCACCCCGTGCTCCTGTGTCGGGTCCTAGTGCCCCATGTCCAGGGCACGACAGTGAAGGTAAGAGTAGCAGGGTGAGTTAAATGAAGAGACAAAGAAGCTGGGAGGAAATGGTGGCCCTGTGCAGGCACCCTCACAGATAGCGGCAGGGGTGCCATGGGCAGGAACCCGAGTGTGGAGCCCATCGCCTGTGCCTTCACCCAGGGCGTGATGTCAGTGAGCGACATGGGTCAGGAGGCATTTAAGGCAGCAAGCGCAAGAAGCAGCCCCCTTTTCCCTTCACCGCTCATCGGAGCCACCTGGATTTGCCCCATTTGTGTTTTTGCTCACCAGATCTTTGCCAGATTGTTTTAGCTTCTCGCCATGCAAGCAAGGCTTTGTACTAGGGTGAGTACAGTTTAGGAAGGGTGCAGGGTGTGGTGCAGGGGATCACCATTAATACAGCCATAGTTTTATGGATGTCTGTTCTAATTACTGTCAGATATTCAGCTACATTTTAAGTGCACAGGCAAGCTAGGTCCGCAGCCGAATGTAGTTAGCATATCTTTTGGTGCAATATAGTTCAATGTTTAAATTGTTTACTATCAGTGATCACAGCCAGGGCAGATATGGGTGGCCGGGGTAAGTAGGAGCGTTTTCATCACCGGTTACAGCATCTTTCATCCAACACTAATTATCTTTGTGAAAGAGAATGCAGCTCATGGTAGAACACATGCCTTGAATTCTTGATGCCCCGGGTTCAAACCCGCAATCTTCAACAAGGTATCTTGTCTGCTGTTTTTGCTCTGCTATGTATGGTTGCAAATCTCTGGTGCCATCAGACACGGCATCGGCTGCAACTACGTCCAGAGTGGGTGATAAAGATGCTGTTACATCCCGCAGTCAAATTTAATTTGTTTGGTGTGCAGTTTTATTTGACTATCAATGGATACATGCCCTGGGTATTGTTTTTTATCGTGGGTCTAGTGAGATAGCTCATTGGTATGGACACATGCTGGGTCTTATTTGTGTAGTGTGTATGCTGGTACATGTGCGTGGCCTCTTAGACGGTCTGTCTTCCACATGGCAGCCTAAAGCCCCCCTTTCAACAAGCAGGTTGGCCCGCATTGGGTTAAAGCAAGCCAGTATGCAAATCTTTGCTCTTCGTGTTTGTTAATGTTGAGTCTGTTTATGTTTGAGATACGCCTGATTACTCTAGTCTTCATTTGTTTTGTCCTTTTGCTTAGTGCTTGTTAATTGTCTTGTTTTGACTTATGACAGCACCCTAGGGTTGTCGATCCTTGTGGTGCCCCCTTGGTTCAGTGTGGTTATGGAAGTAAAGAGCATGGGCTAAAGGCATAGGATGGATGGGCTAAGGTGCACGATTTGAGCTTTTTGGCTGCTCAGGGGGGATGGCCGCCACACTAGCACTCGTAGATAAAGCATGCAGGGTGCCTTAGTGTGGTAGGCCACTTTTGTGGTAGAGGAATGTCATGCCTTAGGCCACTTCTGTGCAGTTTGTGGCATGTCATGGAACATTGTCCTTTCTTCTTTTCACATAGTTTAGCCCAAAACGTGCGCTCCTGATCATAGATAGCTCCGCTACACAGGAAGAAGTCCGCTCCTTCTGTGAGCTGCGGAAAGCAGCAAAAGCCCATGGCATTGATTGGGCCCTCATGATGGTGTCTGAATGCCCAGATAAGGAACAGCAGCCTCTGGTGCCTCTTCCGAAGCAGCAGAGGAAAGTGCCAGCATGCTAGAAGGATACCCCCCCAAGGATGCCCTCCCAACACCGGTGAGCAAGGCTAGGGCTCAGTCACAGGTTGTGTCCACAGTGGAGGGTGATTCGGCCGGGCAATCACCTTTCTCTCTTCTGGGTGGGCAAGGTACTGATTGTGCTAACTGGGGGCAATGGGTCAGAGTAAAGTAGTGATATTTCCAACACCCCATGGGGATGGTCACTCTGCGGCGGGCTCCTTCCTTGAGCAGGGGTAGCAGAAGCCCTGTTTCCTCGGCCCTCAACTTCATCTGTGGTGGCTGCAGCACAAACACCCATAGACACAGCCATAATGACAGTGGGGTCCCATGCCTTTAGGCATAGCCTCGTCCTCTTTGGCCTCCCCTTCTTCAAAAAGGGTAATTCTGTGATGTATTTGACTTCATAAATGCTGTAGTGGTCCCTGGGAAGAATAGGGCAGGGAAGGAGGGCAAGCAGAAACCGAAGAAAGTCCCTAAAGAACTTTGTGACAGGGTTTTCCACATACCTAGCTATCCTGACAGAAAAGTTCCCTGCTTTAGGGCCCCAGTTCTTTGGATATATATCTTTGATACACCGTGCTGTGTCCCAGAGGACAACTTGGTTATAATATGACATCAAATTTAGTCAGATGAAGGCAATCAGACCTGAGGTAGCATGGGATCAAAGGGAGATTAATATTTGGCACTCCAACTTTAACATGTCTCCTTCTCTGCCAAAATATCCCCAGTACTTTCAGATGGAAAAGGGGCTTGGGGACAAAAAGTCTGCCTGTTGGCAGTACAATAAGAAAGAATGTCTCAGAGGTGCGGCCTGCAAGTTGAAACACCTGTGCTCTTTCTATAATGCCCAAGGGCATTCTGAGAACAAGTGCTTTAAAACCATGGAAGGCCAAAGAAGCAGCCACCCCCAATAGTCACTAACACTCTCCCTTCTTTAGCCAAGCTCCCATCACCCATTTGTTTGCATGTTTTGGCTCACCTCCATGGAAGATAAAAAAAAAATAGCCATGATTCTCACCTACTGTTCTGCTGTTTTAAAGACGGTTTTGTTTCCCTTCCAATACCTCCCTTGCCCCTCCTGGGAATCAAATGTCTGTTGCTCGACTACCGGAGATTGCCAGGGATAAAATTCAGAAGACGTTCAGCCTGGGATGGTAGAAGCTCCCTTTGATTCCCCACCATGTGTAGCCCTGGCCTGCTCTCCTTTAGGGTTGATCCTGAAGAAAGATCCAAGCATGTTCTGGCTGATCCACAACTTGTCCTTTCCACCCTGATTATCCATGAATGATGGACTTGACCAAGAATTGCGTGCAGTGTATTACATTACTTGTGATGAGGTGATTTGTAATCTGCAACATATGGGGTGGGGAGCGTTGTTGCCCAGATATGATATTAAGGCAGCTTTTTGCCTCTTGACAGTACACCTGGACAACACCTGCCTACAGGGCTTCCCTTTTGAGGGGCAATACTATGTTGACTTGTGCATGCCTTTGGGATGTGCCATAGCATGTTCCCTGTTTGAGACATTTAGTAGATTCTTGGAGTGAGCAGTGAGGGACCTAGTGGCCTCCGTTGATGTAGTATATGACCTGGATGAGTTGTTGTTCATGGGGCCCCCGGGCTCCCCAGCTTGTGGGAAGGCCCTGATGAACTACTGCAAACTGACACAGGCTTTGGGGGTACAATTAGCCGAGGACAAGACGGGAGTCATGTATTTATTTCCTGGATATAAAAATAGACTTAGTAGCACGGATGTGTAAGCTGCCTCGGAGCAAAGTGTCCCGGCAGAATTGAGGGAGGAGATCGCATATCCTGGCGCCACTCTATCACGGATCCCTAATGAGTAAAGGGACCGTCTATATCAATCTCTCCGAATGCGACATAAGATACATTGAGACAGTACTTTTTTTGAGAAGTAAGAGGTTAATCCACTTCGCCTAGAGTTCCGCTTTCAAGGTAAAACCATAGGGAAGACTATATACAGAATAAATACCATGCATTGTGCGACTCCTGCTATATGTAGCAGAAAACTGTTTGGAGGCCCTCGTCAAGCTGGGACTTTTATTTCTATTTCCACTGTAAAAGACTATGAAATAGTACAACTAAGGGAGTCTCCCCCCTTTTTTTATCAGCAGGTGTCTGCATGAAAATGTTTTACAAGATACAGAGTGTTTATACCAGAGTCTTGAAAAAGATGGATCTATATAAGGTTTTCTCCATCAAAACGCGTCGACGCTAGATCTTTATACACAATCTGTCCACGGGGCAGTGGCGCCAAAAAAGCTAATAACAGATTGCTTAACTCCATGCCCTTAATATGATATTATAACGGATGTGTAAACGGTTAAGACTGAGCTGTTTTGTCTAACTCTTGTTTTTTCACTCTTTTTATACTTGCATGCATACTGTGAATTACAATGTATTGTTTTGTAATTTTATGAACTTCAGTGATACCAATTGTATTGATTGATGGGACATTCCCATGTTTTTAACTTGATGAATTTTTTATTATGAATAATAAATATATGTCATATATTCTTTTACTAAGTGGTAAAGTGACTTCCCTACTATATGTGGCTGAATCTTGAAATGTGCAGGTAGTGATTAATGAAAATAAGAGTGTATCTAGGCAAATGTGTTTTTTAAGCCAGGTTCTCGGTTAAAGAATTTTACCTAAGGGAAATTTTCTTCATTCGCTTTTCGGTCATCCATTAATTCATGCTTGTTGGTCAAAAAAGTCAAGCTTCATCGACTACAGGAATTGGTGGGTCAGTTCAACCTTGCACTCAAGGTGATAATCATGGGGAGGGTTTTCTGAAAGAATATTGCCAGAGCCATGTCCGGCCTCTGGGCCAAACATCAACATACTAGGCTGTCTCCTGAGGTCAGGAAGGACTTGTTTATATTGAGGGAATTCCTGTCTGACTTTAAGGGGACGCTCTTGAGGCACCACCTGGTGCAATTAAACTCCTCTCTGGCCCTTCACACAGGCCTTTGCTGGTAGAGTAGGTTTTGGGGCGGTGTTTGGCACCAAGTGTTGCATGTGGCATGGCCCAGCAGAGCGGGTGTCATCTGGTCTCACCCAGAACAATGCATTCCTGGAGCTGTTCCTAATTGAAGTAGCTCTGCAGATTTGGGTCATGCTCCTAGCCAATAGAAGGATCATCTTCTGGTCTGCTAGCATGTCGGAGGTGGCGGCAAATAACAATCATATCGCTAGATGCCATTTGGGTTTAGGTTGCTTAAAGCCCTCATTCGCAGTTGCCTCACATCAAATGTTAATTTCTCTGCCTCATCCTCCTAGACGTCTAGGCTGCCTTTGACACAGTCTCCTACCGCACCCTATGCACAAGACTCCACAACGCCAGCATCCATGCCAAGAGTTCTGGAATGGATCCGCTCCTTCCTCACCGGTCGAACACAGTCAGACTACCTCCGTTCCACTCTGAACCCACAGAGATCAGCTGAATGGTGCCTCAGGGCTCCTCCCTGAACCCCACTGTCTTCAACAACTACATGGCCCCGCTTGCAGCCATCATCAGAAACCATGGAATCAACATCATCTACTACGCCGACGATGCCCAACTGATCCTCTCCCTCATCAATGATCCCACAGTCT
Organism: Lissotriton helveticus; assembly: GCF_964261635.1. NCBI lineage: Eukaryota > Metazoa > Chordata > Amphibia > Caudata > Salamandridae > Lissotriton > Lissotriton helveticus. Next base: position 875,129,815 of record NC_136071.1, on the reverse strand, counting down.
CCAAAAACAACTTACATGACGGGATAAAGGCTGTTGCTACCTGGATGAAAGACAGCTGCTTCAAGCTCAACTGCGAGAAGACTGATGTCCTCATCTTTGGCTCCACCCCCTCTGCCTGGGACGACTGCTGGTGGCCAGCAGATCTTGAATCCCACCCACACCCACAGACCAAGCACAAAACCTTTTAATCATCCTGGACTCTGTGCTCACCATGAACCACCAGATTAACGCCGTCTCATCATTCTCCTTCCACACGCTATGCCTGCACCAAAAGATCTTTAAGTGGATCCACACCAAGTCCAGACAGACAGTCACTGACACACTCATCAGCTGCAGACTCGACTACGGCAATGCACTCTATGTCGGCATCACCCAGAGACTCCTCAAGAAACTTCAGAACATTCAGAATGCCTCCGCCAGACTTGCCCTCAATATCCTCCATCGCATCCACATCACTAGCCACATGGGAGACTGCCACTGGCTCCCAGTCAACAAAAGAATCACCTTCAAGCTCCTCACACACGCCTACAAAGCCCTATACGATGCTGGACCTGTGCACCTTAACCACCACCTCTCATTCCAAGCACCCACCAGAGATATCTGCTCCGCCCATCTGGTCTTGGCCACCGTCCCACATATCTGCAAGACAACGGCTGGAGGAAGGTCATTCTCCTACCTCGCAGCAAAGACCTGGAAAACCCTGCTTCTCCATCTCAGGCAATCACATTCTCTGCCTCAATTCAGGAAGGACCTCAACACCTAGCTCATCGAGTGAACCACCATGCTTTCGGAGGATCAGCAGCCCTCCTCACCCCACCCCCCAGTGCCTCAGCAGCCCTCCTCACCCCACCACCCAGTGCCTTGAGACCCTTATGGGTGAGTAGTCTTGCTTTACAAGTCACCTGATTGATTGATTGAAGCATGTCCGGGGGAAAAATACATGGTAACTGATTCCCTATCCAGGTTCAAGTTGCCAGAATTATGGGCACTATGGCTGCAGGTGGACGAGGACATGACGGATTTCCCAGAGGCTTTGTGAGAGTTTGGTGCACCATTGTCCCAGAGCTGATTGCAGAATCCTTGGCCCCCAGGATACAATGTGTGTATGAGACTGCTTGGTAAGCTTACAATGCATATTTTCTTTCACCTGACAGCCCCAAATGATTTTCTCCAAGGGAAATTTTGAAATTTGAAATTTAAACTTTATTGTTTAGTTAATTAAAACCATAACAATTTGATGAATGTCACACAACAGATATAAATTTATCGCTAAAATGATTGATAAAAAGACTTAATGTTAAAAAATTCAAAGCATTAATTGTTCATGTTGTTTTTATACGTTTCTCAAATGCCTGCAAGAACTTCACCCGCTTTGAGTGTATTCTTGGAGCGGTACTGTCCAGGCTTCCAATAATGGCTGATCTACATGTTCGTAGTTTCACGGACCGATAACTTTCCATTAGGTGTGACTGTTGCTTGGATAGCATCTTACAGTGACAAATTATGTGTATTAGATCCTCTTTAGGGCTACCACACAGTCGACAAGAAACATCATCAAGCAGTTTCCAGGCAGGTTCATTGGCTCGTGTTGGAAAGTCGCCAAGTCTCAAAGCCATCAGCTTTTTCTTAATAAAAATAGAGTAAGTTGTTTCCAGGTATTGTGCAGCTGTCAATGTCTTATAGCCATTTATCACAGCCCATGAGTGCGAACGATGGGAGAACATTTCTTTGTCCAAAATTAACGAGTGGAGTTTGGCCACTTTATTTAGGGTCTGTTTTAGTACAACAAATGACAGATTATTATCCCATAAGGTTTTTGAACAGGTTGTCTCCAAAGCTTGCATGAGCAAATTGATTTACTTTGGATTTTTTTGGGGGATATAAACTCTTGCCATAGGTAGGTATTCAGATTGTTATTACTTGCTTTTTGCTTGATCTGATACCACACCTTAATATGAGAATATAGTCTCCCCGGTATTTCGTTTTTTAGTCCGAATTCAAGTCGCAATTGAGCTGGTGATGTCGTGCGTGGGAGTCGTAATACTTTTTTGTATATTTTAGTTGTCAAGGTGTTTAGTAGGTCGGCGTCCTTTCCGTGCTTTGCCACACTTGCATAGGTCAGGGTTGGGAGGATTTTATTTGCCATCACGGTTAGAAGGGGTTTGAGTGATGGCCCTTCCAATTTTTTTGCCAAGGTACTTAGTCCAAATATCAGAGCACCCGCTCTTTGGGTCAGATAATTCTTCTGTTCTTTTAGGTTAAGTTTGTCATCTATAAAAAAAAACAAATATTTATCAGCCGAGACTTTCTCTAATGGTTTTCCTTTTAACCATATATCATGATGCAATCCACGGCGGTTAGTAATCAACATGGTTTTAGTTTTTGAGACGTTTAATGCCAACTTGTTTGCCAACAAGATATCCGACAGTTCCAATACTAATCTGGTTAGCCCCACCTTTGTTAGGCTCAAGAGGACAATGTCGTCTGCATAGGCCAAATGAGTGAGCTGTAAATCACCAGGTTTTGGTGGGTGGGCATTGCAGTGTGTTGTAATCTTCCACTCTTTCCCACTCCCCGTTCTCCCCCTCCCTTCTCTGCCCACTTGGTATAATCTGCACTCCATCAGGGAGTGCAGGTTAGAATGTTCAGTGAGAGATTAAGCCGCCAAGCTGGGGGCACCTGTTGCATCAATCTTAATAAAACCTAACTTGGAACCAACAATTAGTAGTGAATTATTACTACATTTATGGCGACGAGGACGGGATGCTGAGCCAGGGTCAGTTTGGTGTTTCCCCCCTGGATGAATTTGATGCTTGTGCGGAGTTTTGGAGTGAAAAGAAGGACTCGCCAGTTAAAGTTTGGTGATCACTGGACAACAGACATACTGGCATCCAGGCTGTTCTCATCGAGGTATTCCCCTGGACAGGGTGTGAGATTCTCGATTCTGGAACGGAAAAGGAGGTCGGGTGAGAAGCCTCGGTGAAGGTGAACTGGAGCCGTGTGGAGAAGAGGAGCGTTCCCTCCTTGTTGAGGTCTGATTGGCGTATGTGTATCTGGCAACCTGTGTCCTGCGACAAGGTAATAGAAGATATAATTAAATGAGGCGAAGACCTACTTCGGGCGTCTTTATGAAATTGAGAGTGTGAAGAGGAGTAAGACCCGAGTTTGAAGAGTTTTGAAATAGGTGAAAGCTCGACTGGTGAGCAGTTAAAATAATGAAAAGAGCTGAGTGGAGCTCTGGAAAAGGTGAAAGTCCGTGTGAAAGGGGAAGGAGTGAGACCCAAGTACATGGCGAAAGTTCGTGAGGTGAGCAGCTGAAGTGTATGAGAAGAGCTGGGCGAAGCGGAGGATTACGTTGGGGTCAACTGTTCTCACTGCGTCTTGAAGTTGAAAATAGGAGCAAAAGGAGCAAAAGTCCGTGTGAAAAGGGGACGAGTGAGAAAGGATCGAGGCAGGAGTGTCCTGCGTACTCTGTTTCCTTAAGTGATATTGAGGGGAATCAGCAAATAGAAGCGCTTGGAGATAAACCCTCATCAACCTTTCAGTGCAGCCAAGTTAATTCAAGAAGCGCTTGGAGATAAACCCTCATCAGCCTTTCAGTGCAGCCAAGTTAATTCACGTTTATTAATATTCTCCTCAAATTCCGTTGATAATAACCATATCAGGGAAATCCTGCCACCGTGTGGATATTCAAAGTAGTAAAATTTGAGGAAAATTCATTTTCAGTGCATGACAGTTGAATCGATGAAGTAGAAGTGACATCGTGTAAACATCTCTGAGGGTGCCGCAGGCGGAGCATAGCCTGGTGCAGGTGCGGATTATCCTGTGGTGTGAACCGAACAAAAGGAAAAGGAGGCTCGTCTTCGTGGAGAAAGCATTAGAGGAGGTGAGAGGCGAACTGCGGAGAGGCGCTAAAGGCAAGTCGTCACACGGCCCCAGCAAAAGCGGAATTGAAGCATTAAGGGACGGTGTGTCATTCGCTCACACTGGTGTGCTGAGTTGGAAGAGTGCGCTGCAATCCAGTCATTTATCTGTGTGACTGAAATCAATTAACTGTCGTATAGTATGAAAAGGGTCAGCGGAACTAATTATCCCGTTTCCTGCTGTTAGGCGCCCTGAGTTTACCACCCTGCATGAGGCCCCGGCGGTGTAAGCTAATAACGCGCTGAATGAACGTTGAGGCTGATCAGCTTTGTCCTAAGCTTTCTGCGCGCACCAACCAACGGCGCTGACTGTATTCTAACGAAAAGCAGAACGCTTACCGGTAATCTTGCTGACAGAATATGTGGTGACTCTGTGGCTTATATTCGATCCTTGCTCCTGTGTGGGCACCAGGTAGAGCAAGGCTGAGGTGTTGAAATAGGCAGCAGTCCGGTGGAGTTCACGCCTGGATATCACAGCTCCATGCGAGAGTTGGCTTCTTCCTGTCAGGAACTATTTTGAAGGGAAGTTTCTCCACAGGAAGTTCCCGCCAGTGAGAGGGAAAGCAGGCAGTTCTTTGAACATATTTTTTCAACCGTGGAAGTAGAAAGAGGACTGCACAAACTCGAATTAGAGGAAAGGTTTAGGAGAGAGGTAGCCTTGGAGGAAAATTGTCGTGACAGAAAGGGGCAATTTGCCGACTGGAGTAGAATTTGTTTTTCCTTTTCGAAGTCATTTGGAACATTCAAGTAAGAGGAACCTGTGGCATACACATGCTTGAAGGGGCAAAATTACCGAGTGTAAAGCAGCGCAGGAGGCATTGAGTCTGTAAAGGAGTAGGATGGGGCATTTTTAACTGTGGGATTCATTAATGTGCAGCTGGGAGGGTACTGGAATATCTTTACACTCCTTAGCTTTGAATCAGTCCCAGCAGTCTTTCTAGAAACTCCTGTTGGAATCCTCTTACCTATCAAACGTGGTGCGTATTTCCCTTAGTGGCAACCGTGGTGTTGCAATTTCTGCAAGGGTGGTATTTTCCAGTGTATTCAGGTGTAGTGCAGCACACTAAACATGGAGTGGGGCCGAATGTATAATCTCCATCCACCTGTGCCGTTCATGGAGGAGTCTAATAATAACAGTGCCGATTGGAGGGAGTGGAAAGTGTATTTTGAAAACTATTTGTCCGTCCTGGAAGAAGAGGTAGTATCTCTTTCACCGGAAGTAAAGGCGGACATCTTACTTCACAACTTAGGTAAGGGAGGAAGGAAAATGTATCAAAAGATGGAGAAGGTATTTATGAAAGGAACTGATAGAAATATCTATGAGAACATTGTGAATTTGTGGGATGAATATTATAAACAAGCCACATGTGGAAAGGCACAAAGAAATGAAGGGGTCAAGGAAAGAAGGGATGGCAAAGAGGAAATTATTGCCAGTAAGAGATTTCAGAGATGTACCGTTAGTATATGTGAAATTGAGACTGAAATGATCACAGACTCTGGTTCAAGACATAGGGGCCGATTAGGATGGCGGTTTTTCCGCATCCTCCGGGCCGGCGGAAGTGTCCGCCGGCCTGGAGGATGCGGAAAAACCGCGGCGGAGACTCCAAAGACCCACCGCCAAATTAGGATGGCTGGTGGGTCTGATAATCTGTCCGCCGCTTTTCCGCCGCGGTCGGAAGGCGACCGCGGCGGAAAAGCACTAACATGTCTGGTGGTGTCTATCAGACACCGCCAGGCATATTAGGATGTCTGAAAATATATGCTTTTCCGCGGCGGCTTTACCGCCGTGGAAAAGCATACGGACCTTCACTTCGGGGGCCCGTTGCGGGCCCCCTGGGTGAAGGTGGGGTGGGGGGTGCACATGGGGGGTACCTATGGTACCCCCCTGCATTTGCGTGCACAATGCAGCAGGCACCGCGCGGTGCCTGCCGCTTTGTGCACGCAAATGCTGTGCATGGATTTTTTACATTGCGGCGGGTGCAGCTTGAAGCTGCACCCGCTGCAATGTTAGAGATAGAGGATGTGACCGCCACCCTGGCGGTCACATCCTAATTTGATCGGAGGGAACGCCGCAGCCCATGCGGACGTTCCCTCCTCCTCAGGGGTCGCGGACGGACTCAAGTCCGTCCGCGATCCTAATCGACCCCATAGTGTGGTAAGCAAGAGTGATTGGGACCACAAATTTAAAAAAAATATGGTAATGAATTGAAGGAAGCCAACATAGTCCTTAAAACGTATGCAGGGAAGGATATACAGGCTATTGGCTTCAAAGTCATGGATGTAGTTTATAAAGAAAACAATTCGAGGAGTACTATATACATAATGGATAGTGGTGTCAACATGCTAGGGTGGAGAGACCAACAGAAGTTGAGGATTTCATTAGAGGAAAATATAAAAGGACACAGGAATGAGCAGGTACTGATTCAAAGCATACAAGAGACAAGAGGAGAAACTGTTAATGTTCGTAGGCAGCCGTCTAAGAGTTATACAGTATTTGAAAGAGCTGCAAGTGAAAAAGAGTGGGAAAAAAAAGCTATCAGGGACGAACATAACAAGAAACAAAACACGTATCAAAATCAAGTGGAGGAAAGAGAAATACGTAAGAAACTAGAGAGAAAGGACTGTAGGAAACAAAAAGTTGAGACAGATGGAAAATTTGAAAGGGAGGAGGAGTGTTTAAATACCACAGCCAAAGAACGAGGATGGCAGATGTATAAGAGTGACCAGTATAATTGCAATGAAATGTGGCAAAGAAATAAGTTGGCAGGGTTTAGGACCAAGATGTCAAAGGAGCATGTGGACAATATTGATCAGGAGAGAGAGAGGGGTGCTAGCTACATTAAGTCAAAAGGAGAAAACAAAGATGTATACATACAAGGGCTTGATTATGGTATGATGGAGAGTGATAGCAAGAAAACGCAGAGAAACCTAAAAGGATCTCCATTAAAAGTCATGGAAGGGAAGATGGGTCCATCATATGATCATCTGAGGAAGCCAAAGTGTTATGGTCCAGAAGACACAGATAAGTTCTTTTATGGAAAGCCCAAGAGGGAACAGGAGGACATACTTATGGCTGAGGAGACTCATGCAAATGATTGGAGGATGTTGGAATCTAGATGCTATAAAGGTTGTAATACTGGTTATGGACAAGAAAATGAGGACAGTCCAGGCAGGGATAAGGTCATGGAAAGAGGGGCTTATTGTGTCAGAGGAAATCTTCGGGGTGTGTCCTGGCCCAAACTACTGCCTAGGGAAAAGAACAGTACAGCCATCCTCAATCTTCCGGAAGGGGATAGTAATTCTAGCATGAGGAGTTCAGAACCCAAGGGAGAAAAAGACTGTGTGGCAAGCTCGGACAGAGGGGAGCCAAGGGTGAAAAAGATGTGATATATATATACCTGCTCTCCACTCATGTCAGGATGCCGTAAGCACAACCCCGGGTATCCATTGAATTGCATTGCCCACACCATAACGGTGCACACCCTCGTTGCACCAGACAGTTACAGTTGTTTAACTTTGGTTGACTTTATCAGATAATTTTACCTACTGCATTTTGTGTTTGGAAGAGCATTATCCTGTGCCCTGCAGATAAAATGTGGACAGGGGTTACTAATGAAATCCTAACAGGACATGCCAAGGGATTATATAAGCATATCCCCCAGACACGTCAATTAAAAAACTAAATGTTCTTAGCATATGTACTACAGTTAATAGTGAAGTCCTTATAGTTCTTCTATTTAGACTATAGCATGGGGTTCCTTGCATTCGACCCTATGTTGCTGGGCGCTATCCATCCCGCACCCCTCCTTCCCATTTCCCCGCTCCCTCTGCGTGGAGTCCCCCCGCTTCTCCTTCCCTCATTTTCCTTAGGGAGGGAGGTGTGTTGTAATCTTCCACTCTTTCCCACTCCCCGTTCTCCCCCTCCCTTCTCTGCCCACTTGGTATAATCTGCACTCCATCAGGGAGTGCAGGTTAGAATGTTCAGTGAGAGATTAAGCCGCCAAGCTGGGGGCACCTGTTGCATCAATCTTAATAAAACCTAACTTGGAACCAACAATTAGTAGTGAATTATTACTACACAGTGGTTCAATTTCGCAGAGAGATCTGAGATGAAAAGGTTAAATAAGTGTTGCGCAAGAACACACCCCTGTTTGTGGCCGATCGTTGTGGGAACTTTTCTCGACAGTCGTGTTCCATCACCAATTTTTACTTGCGACCAAGTATCAGAATAAAATAGCAGCAAATCCCTTAGGATACACTCAGGAATTGCCCATGATCTCAATTTCGCCCACAAGACATTACGATCCACACTGTCGAAGGCCGCCTCAAGATCAATAAAACACATATTCAGATCCTGTTTTCTACTCATGCACTTCTCCGCGATCATAGTTATGGATAGGATATTTGCTGTCTTTCCGGTCCCCTTCCTGAACCCCGTTTGATTTATGGGGATCAGTTCTTTCTCACTTGACCATGCGACCAAATCATCCAAGAGTAGAGAAGCAAAATATTTTGCCTCGATGTCCTGCAACGCTATCAAACGATAGTTGTTTGCTAAAGATCTTTCCCCACCTTTGTAAATCGGCGTGAATATTGATCCTTTCCAGCTCTCTGGTACTTGGTTCATGTTTTGTACGTCTGAGAACAGTTCCGCCAGGCAAGGTCCCCAGAATTCCAGAGCATATTTGTACGCCACTTGTGGGATGCCATTCGGGCCTGGCGCCCCGCTTGTTTTTCCTTTTTTGATTCTTTTAATTATTTCTTCCGCCGTGTATGGATTATTCTGAGGGTCCGAGCTTATTACATCACTATGGTCTCTGAACAACGATTTACCCCCTTTTTCTTCTACATGGCACAGTTTGTTTTGACTTTTAGTGCATGGGTCACTGCTTTGTGTTTTTACCAGAGTGTCCGAGAATTTAGATGCGAGAAATGCTGCCCACTCCGATTCCTGCACATTAGAACTCAGGACGTTACAAGGTCTCGTTAACTGGATTATTGTTTGCCAGAATATGTTAGAATTCTGTAGTTTTGAGCTGTAGATTAGTTTTAACCAAAAGCTGTCATTTGTTGGCCTTTTATGTTCCCAGATCATGTTTTTATATTCTTTTCTTTGAGCCCTGAAACTGGCCCATTGGCTTGGACCATGATTTGCCGACTGTAGCTTCCTTTGGGTTTTTCTAAGGTGTCTTCGCAGGTCTTGTAGCTCTTTCGGGTGTTTTTTCCCTGGTCCATCAGGGCCGGGTTTCATGACAGGCGGCTTCATCTTTGATTTAAATTTTGACAGAAAAAGAGACCATCCTTGAATAGCGTTCATTGAGGAACTCCTTATCTCAGTCAGTGTGTCCTTCATTGTAGAGAACCACTCATAATCATTTGTGTTGGGTCAATTTATCTGTTTCAAATTGACAGTACTTAACTGGCTATCTGGTAAGTGTGACGGTTGCAGTCTTTCCTTATTTTCTCCAAGGGAGTCTTGCAGTTCTAGGCAAAGCAGAGTCTATTCTCTCACTTTCTTTGGAGCGTTCAGAATCTCAGAGTTAGCAGAGACCTCAAAGGAGGGTCAGGGTATGGGAGTTGAGGTTGCTGATATAGTGTTGTTGGGGAGCTCTCTACGGGTGAGAATAAAGAGGTCTAAGATGGATCCACTGGGGAGAGGAATATGGAAGCACCTCTTCGCAGCTCCGGGTACTACTTATTGCCTAGTGGCTCTGATGCAAGATTACATCCACTTTCATCCCCGAAACAGATATTCCAATCAGTTCCCTGATTAATATCGATGTAAAAAATGTAGTTTACAAAAATGTCGATGTAAAAATATCGAATACATAAGTATCGACTCCCTATACTTAAACAGGTAAGTACAATATTATTAAATCCAAAATATCGAAGTAAAAATATAGATGTAAAAAATATTGACTCAAAAATATATAACTTAAATAAAATATATTAAATAATAGTGCAGGGGTAAAAATTACTATTCCCAGTCCAATAAGAGCAACAGTAGGGAAAGTGTTGGATAGCGGAGGGGTAAAAATTACTATTCTTACTCCAGTGAGTGCAACAGTAGGGAAAGTGCTGGATACCACACCAATAAAAAATATCAACATTTTTATTAAATTTTATTTCCATTAGTAACATAATTAATATTGAAATCTAAATATATTATTATTAAAAAATATAATAAACATGCATTAATTACATATTGCTTAACACTATAATATACACAACACACACCTAAAATGAATCACACAATTACAATGAATAATTACTAATTAATTAATGCAAATTAATTAACACATATTTAATAAATATTCAATTAAAAATAAAATACTTCCCACCCTTCCCACCATTTACACCTATTAACACCACAGCACACACCTACAATTAATTAAACAATTACCATAATTAATGAATAACTAATTAATGCAAATTAATTAATATTTAATAATTCATCAGTAAAAAATTAATTACTTCCCACCATTTACACCTATAAACACCACAGCACACACCTAAAATTAATTAAAAAATTACCATAATTAATGAATCACTAATTAATGCAAATTAATTAATATTTAATAATTCATCAATAAAAAATAAATTACTTCCCACCATTTACACCTATAAACACCACAACACACACCTAAAATGAAATAAACAGTTTCCATAATTAATTAATTTAAAGTAATTAACAACTAATTATCAAACAATTATTAGTCAATTAAGTTACACATTTAACTCTAATAACATTACAATTATACAATTATTAATAAGTATAAATTATTCAATAAATTACATATCATTAAATTACTTCCCATCCTATTCTCCTATAAACCCACAACCCGCTACGGAACTAAAAACGAAAAATTCTATTAAAAAAATATATATATTAACTACTAAAATTTTAACACATATAATAAAAATACAAACAATTCTCATACAAAGTACTAAAATGCATAACATTAATAATAATCAATATTTTAACAACTATATTTTTATAAACGATATTTAATACTTCAATATTTTTCCAATCGATATTACTTACCTAACTATCGATATTCTTGACCACAATATTTTTCCATCGATGTTTCTGTCCCACGATATTTTTACCTCGATATTTCTATATATCGATATTTCTACATCAATATTCTAGCTCTGCACCATTCCAATCCACTGGTGCATGCTGATGTTGCACCACTCACGTCTTTCCAATTTACGAGGGTATGTAAATGCTCTTTGGCCCTGCTGGGTGAAGTAACAGCGCATTTTAGTTCCCACTCCTTCCTTATTCAGCATTGGGCCAATCTCCTGAGGCCATCAAAGGAGTGGGTAGATGTAGGTCATCCTGCTTCAATCGTTACTACGGGCCACATTTGGCCTAGGTGAACAGGCACATGCCCGGCTAACGGGAGGGATAGCATTAGGTAACAGTTGTCTCTTGTATTTCTCCACAGCCTCCAAGCAAAGGCTGGTGAATGCTTGCCGGTGTGGTCACTCATTTGTAAATAGAGCTGCTGACCATTTTTGTGGATCCGGGTTCAAGAAGACTTCACTGGCTGCAGGTATAAAGCATTATTCAGTGGGTATTGTGGAGCTCAGGTTGGTGAATCCTTTTGACCAACTCTGGGTGGAACTTGAGAAGTGCGGCATACCCACCCCCAATATTCTCATTATACTTGCAGAGGTCAACAATGTGGTCCCTTGGGGAAGCGGGGTGTGCAGGAAGCATTATTCTTGGCTCTTTCAAAAATGAGAAAGCGACCAGCGGTTGGTAAGATTCTATGGTCAGAGGTAATACCATGTTAGTTTGGATTTGGAGGGCCCCCCGAGGGCGATGAATGATTAATTGAAGATGCTGAATCACTCAGTACAAACACTCCTAGCTGGCTCCTCTATGTGCACGAGGCTACACAGTTTGATTCAGCTATCCAGGGCAGAATTATTCTATAAGGATGCTGGTGACTTGTCCTTCAGGGGCCAGGAGCTCTTCATCTAGACTATCTTGGGGGCTATTTCCGAAACCCTCTAGCAGTGGCAGGGAGGAGGGCACTATCCCTATTAAAACTTGTGTGAAATGAATTAGAATTTACCTGTGTCTTTTAAAATTGTCTTTTTGAAAATTTGCACGTAGCGCTCAGGGCGGCTACTCCGACACCTCAGCTGATCCCCCTCACCCCCTGCGTCAGAGCCAATCAGGCTGGTTAGGGGCGGAACTTGGGGCGGGGCCAGGAGATTTATGCAGCACGCAGCGGGTTCGCCGATGGCGCGCCGAAGGCACGTCAAAGGCAAGCCCGTCTGCGCCCATCCGCGACCATCCGGAACCAGGGGCCAGCCACTATGCTTGTCTCATCACCTATTCCCCCGAATCCCTTAAGAAGCTGCACGCGTCTCACCTTGACCCCCCATGTGAAACAGTGAGCCTTATCACGAAGATGGGAATACATTCGGATCGTAGCTACTTCCCGGAAATACGAAGCCAACCTAACGTAGTCTCACTGCCCCTTCAAAGGCAGGTCCAACCTAGCGCTCCCCCACTAGTCATTTGTTACCTTAATACCCGCTCCCTGGTCAAGCACCAAATGGACATCTTTCTTTTATTAAACTTGGACAAACCTGATATTCTTTTACTGACAGAAACCTGGCTGACAGCTGATTCCTTCCCAGACATTCTGGCAGCACTTCCACCAGATTATTATATCATCCAGGCTGACCGCCCCCCTGGGAAAGCAGGAGGAGGAGTGGCAGCAATTATTCATGCTAAACTTAAATTAAATTCCCTGACATGCCTCAACCTCCCGGAGTCAGAGAACCTCGTTATCAAATTTGAATCTACCGTCGATTCATTCGTCTGTGCACTCGTTTATCGGCCACCGCACCACATGCCATCGTTTCCCCTATCCTTGAGCGAACAGATTGCCAATCTTGTCATTGACCACGCTAAGATTCTCCTTGTGGGCGACCTTAATTACTGGTTCAATGACCTCCACGAATGTTCCCATTCTTCGGAATTGACTGATCTTCTTACTAACCTGAATCTTACTCAATGGGTTTCCTCTCCCACCCATCAAAGAGGGCATATTCTTGATCAAATATGGTCCAACAATTTGACAATAACGACCCCCACCATGTCCCCCTGTATATGGTCTGACCATTACCTTATTAAATTTACACTAGCTCTTACTTCCACCAGGAACATTCGGACGGCCACTGGCGGTCTAGCTAGGAAATGGAACGCCTTAGATAAGAAGGAATTCCTTGACACTCTGACTAGATCCGCCCCTCCATCTCACCCTGATATCAATGTATCTGAAGCTAATCTTTCTAGGTGGCTACTTGCTGCCAGCAACATGCACGCTCCTTTAAAAAAAGTTAAACTTGCCCGCTGATCAGACGCCCAGAGATGGTTCTCGTAAGAAATTCCAGCCCATAAACTGACTGTCCGCCGACTTGAACGGCAGTGGCGGCACCACTACTCCCCTAAAGCTTCAGTACATAACAGCATGCAAGGAATACATGAAATCTATTCTCCAAGCTCAGTCTACCCACTTTTCATCACGCATCCCTAACACTAAAAACAGCTCCAAGGAGATCTTCTCCATTATGAACGAACTGTCCACCCCTGCCAGAGTTCTTCCCAAGGCCACCCCTACTCAAGCTCTGTGAGATTCAATTAACAGCTACTTTATCGATAAACTAATGACCATCAAAGACAGCATTCCTAAACACCCTAGTACTGTTTCCCACACCACATACAAAAACAAATTCATAATCAACAACTTCCCATCAATAAGCTTGGAAACTTTTTTGGAGCTCTTAGTTAAAGTCAAATCAGGAGCCCCCACAGACTGCTGCCCTCCCCACATACTAAAATACTGTTTTTCTACTCTCCCTGAGTCGGCTCTTACTCTTCCTAATGACTCTCTTGCATTGGGCCTTGTTCCCATGGCCTTCAAAGAGGCCAACGTGCTGCCTCTACTGAAAAAACCTGGAGCTGATCCCTCCTGTATGTCCAACTATCGCCCTATTTCTCTCCTACCCTTTTTAGCAAAAGTCTTAGAGGCACACGTTGCTAGATGCCTCTCCAACTTTCTGGAAGAATCTAACTATCTAGAGCCACATCAGGCAGGCTTTCGGCCCGCCCACTCAACGGAATCAGTTATCCTGGTGGTATTGGACACCCTCCGCGACGGTGCAGACCGCGGCAACCCCCAGGCCTTGATTATCTTGGACCTCTCTGCCGCGTTCGACACGGTCGACCACACAATCTTGGTCGACCGAGTCGGACAAGCCGGGATCCAGGGCACTGCCGCCAGTTGGATAAGCTCCTTCTTGAAGGACAGGTCGCAAGCAGTCCGTCTAAACAACATGTGGGCCCCTATGCAGAGAATCTCCTGCGGTGTCCCGCAGGGCTCCTCCCTGTCCCCTCACCTGTTCAACCTCTACATCCTAGATAGTTCAATTGCCGACTTTCAAGCCACGATGAGGTTCATTCAATTTTGGATGGACCAAAATCATCTTAAGCTGAATCCTGGAAAAACGGAGCTCGTTCTTACAGGAGCCAGGAAGCTTGTTTCCTTTCCAGTGAAGAATTGGCTTGGTAGTTGGGTCTGCCCTGTTCCCATGATGCACTGGGCCAGGGACAGACTAATTTGCATATAGCCAGGTTCTGAACTGGGATGGTGCAGTGAGCTAAAAAACGGTGATGGATCAAGCCCTGATCTGTTGACTGGGTAGGAGTGTTCTGATTAACTCAGATACTCTGTCCATCACCACCCCCTTTTTGTAATTAGTCACAAGTTCTGGGGCCCGCACTATTGGCCCCCAGAAATGGGCTGCCCGCCTCTCCCCTCCTCCTCGGCAAAAACTCTCGGAGTAGCGCTTAGCGGTGACCTCTCACTGAAATCTCAAGTGGGTCTTGTAGTCTCCATCTATGGAAAATTAGGAAGATCCGCCGCTTTCTTACACAGGTAGCCCTCATTCAGGTGGTGATGGCCACTGTCCTATCTCATCTAGACTACGCCAATGCACCTATCTGGGCTTGCCTCTTTACTTGCAAAAGCTGCTTCACATGGTTCAGAATCACGCGGCCAGATTGATATTGCAACAACCCAGATGGCAACCTGCCTCCCCGCTACTGAAGAAGTTACACTGGCACCCTATCCCCCAACACTGCATTTTCAAAACTGTCTGTCTGATTTTTAAATCCCTGTACAATAAAAGTCCTACATTTA
Source organism: Lissotriton helveticus (assembly GCF_964261635.1). NCBI lineage: Eukaryota > Metazoa > Chordata > Amphibia > Caudata > Salamandridae > Lissotriton > Lissotriton helveticus. Next base: position 875,114,661 of record NC_136071.1, on the reverse strand, counting down.
TCAACAATTTGATACTTAGGCACAACCCCTCATGTAATCTACGCTCGGCACACCTTTCACTCCTACACATCTCCACCTTTAGGTGGAAGAGCCTTGGAGGTTGCAGATTCACCATCCTTGCCCCCAGGATCTGGAACTCCCTGCCTTTGGAAATCCGAGCTTGCTCAGATCTCCTGAAATTTTGAAAAACCCTTAAGACCTGGCTGTTTGAGCAAGCCTACATCTGATGATCTCCTTGGATACGGTTGATGTTCTGACTGCTTCCGATAGCGCCATGAAACCGCCAGGTGTACGTGCGCTTTACAAGACATTCTTAACATTTACATTAACATCACTAGTGATCTTTTCGCCCTGTGGCAGAGTCACAGGCAGCAAATAAACAGGGCCTACCCAAGAATTGGACTTATTTAGTGGACAGACCCGTTGACGGGGTGATGATTGGTGTGGGCACCAGGTTGTGCAGGAGGGGGGACTGACCTGCTGGTGGTCCCGGACCTTTCTGCCCTACCCCACGATATCTGGTGTTGAACTTTTAGGGGCTTCGACAGGTACACCGGGAGGGACATTGCACTATGCAGGCCCTGGTGTATGTGTTAGGATGGTATCCCTCTGGGATGGAAAGGATGATGTGAATTTGTTGCTGAAGTCTGCAAGCAAAATATTTTCTTTGTCAAATAATTCTCAGATGCCCTTGGTTGAGGGCCTGGGAGATGTATCACGAATGGGGCCTTCTGCCACAATGCATTTTGACGTTACTAGTTGAGTGTTGTGTGTGTGAGCTTGCATCCTCTATTCCGATGACTTCATGACTAAATTTTTTTTTAAAAAATGTATTATTGCCACGTACTTCAAATACACAGCTCCAGGCCTACAACCTCAAGGGCCGGCCGCATTATACATAGTTGTGGTAAACAATAAACACATGCAGACACAGCCCATCAGCCGACAACCCGGGGGTCCAGCAGCGTATTCCTCAAAGGAGCTAACAAATTCACAGTTATGACTGCCAAAGGAGCAGGGTGCAGTCGTCCTGCATGTTTTCATTCTTTTCACCAACTGTTCGTCCCCACCCTCCCTCCCCTCTGTGCTGCGACTTAGATAAAATTGGGTACAGGGGTATTTTAAGGGTTCAGGGCTAGGTTTGGGTTTTGGGGTACAGGGGTATTTTTAGGGTTCAGGGCTAGGTTAGGCTGCTTTCCCACCCACGCTAGGCTAATCATTATACTCGTCAGCCGCTGAAAAAAGGCCTTAGATAAGACTATCGGTAGGGCATTAAAGAAGAATAGGAACCTCGGCCGAACCACCATTTTCATAATGGCTATGCGGCCCATCAAAGTGAGAGGCAGTTGGCTCCAGAGCGCTATATCATCTTCCAGTTTGCTTATCGCCCTCCCGTAATTTTGGCTGATGAGCAGGTCCAGGTCCGTGTGGAGTTGTATTCCCAGGTACCTAATCAGGTCTTCGGACCACTGGAGCGGGTATTCCATCTCCACCTGCCCAGTCACAGGAGTGAGAGGGAAAACTATAGATTTTGCCCAGTTGACTTTAAGGCCAGAGAGCGCACCAAAGTGATCCACCTCCCGCAGCAGCGGGGGAAGATTTGTCGCGGGATCATGCACATAAAGCAGCGTATAATCGGCATACATGGACACTACTATTTTGTAGGTCGGAAATCGTATTCCTTCGTGGCTGTGATATTCTCTCAAAGCGCAGGCCAGTGGCTCTGCCGCTAGTGCATATAACAATGGGGATAAATGTCACCCTTGGCGGGTTCCCCTGCCAATGTAAAGGGGTTGTGAGACCGCGTTGCCAACTCGCACTCTAGCCGAGGGCCCTTTGTAAAGAGCGCCAATCATTTGCAGGAAGGGCTCCCCGAATCCCATTTGTCGCAATACCTGGAGTCGAAACGGCCATTCCACCGATGTCCAGGAATATAGCCACGGCCGTCACATCCTGAATAGTGCCTAATACCGTTCTTATATTGTACGTCAGATTCCTGCTAGGTATAAACCCTGCCTGTTCTGGGGCCACTAATTCGGGGGCCAGTAGTGCTAATCTAGTCGCTAGTACTTTTGCATATAACTTAGTGTCCACATTCAGTAATGACAGTGGTCGGTAAGAGCCGCACTCATCATGTGTCTTATCCGGTATAAGAATAGTGACTATCATTGCCTCTCTCATGGAGCACGGCATGCTTACCTGAATACAAATGTCGCTCATCAGAGTGGAAATGTGCGGCAACAGTTGTTCCTGAAATGTTTTGTAGAAGTCTATCGTTAGGCCATCGATGCCGGGCGCGCTGCCCGAATGCATTGAGGCCAGGGCGTCCCTAATTTTGTCGTGTTGTATAGGGTACATGAGGAATTCCCTTTGTGAGTCAGTGAGGAATGGGAGCTTTATGTGCTCCAGGTAATCCAGAATTTCAGCTGTCAGCTCCCCGCTCTTCGAAGAGTATAATTCCGAGTAATAATCTCTAATGATGGCAGCTATGTCCGCCTCTTCCGTGGCACTATGTCCATCAGCATCCTTCATTTCTGTGATCAGTGGTTTCCCTCTCCTGCCTTTAAGAACGTTAGCCAGTACTGAGCCCGGCCATTCCCCCTCACCATATGTGCGGGCAGTGGCATATTTGCACAGATGTTTTATTTCCATGTCTGCTTCGTCATGGTACTCCACTAGGAGGTGTTTAATTTCCTCCTCCGTTGCCGCATCCGGTCGGTTCTGCTGCTGTACCTCAAGGGCTTGCAGCTGGCCTTCTAGTTCCGCCAGTTGGCGTCTTATCGCCTTCAGGACGCTGGAGTGTTTAGACATCGCAATGCTCCGTATGTAGACTTTAAACGCTTCCCACACCGTCTGAAAGTCTTCCACCAATCCAACATTCTTTTAAAAAAATAGATCAATCGACTCTGCCAGTTCTCCGCGAAAAACTGGGTCTAGGAGCGAGTATGGTGGAAAGCGCCATGTAAAAGGGGGGATTTTCCTAACCGGGCTTCCATTACCAGTAGTATGGGGTTGTGGTCTGACAGCGTGCGCGGTAGCACCTTGCAGTGTCTAATACTACGGTGCACCCCCGAGGTGGCAAACCAATAGTCTATTCTAGTGTGCACTTCATGGTAGGCCAAGTAATGCGTGTATCCTCCCGAGCCCGCATTTCTGCTTCTCCACACACCTACCATGTCCAACTCAAGTAATCTAGCTGCGAGCATCTGCGCCGCTGCCGATGGCTTGCGAGGTGGGCCAGTGGACCTGTCAATGTCTGGGTTAAATGTCAGGTTAAAATCCCCACCCCAGATTATTTGGGGCGAACCTTATGTGTTGATCTTCATGGCTAGCGATTCGTAGAATTCTGGGGCGTCATAATTGGGACCATTAGCATTGACAACCAGCAAGTCCAACCCCATGCCCTTACAGGACGCTATGAAGTATCTGCCCTCTGGATCGGCGCTCAGTGTCTGAAACAGGATTTTCGATCCCGGGTTAACCCATGTGATAACCCCCCTGGCATGGGTCGTAAATCCAGCTGCCGCTATGTTCCCCTCCAGGCCTCTGCTATGTAACATCCTGCTAGTGAGTGGCAAGTGGGTTTCCTGTAGCAACGCTATGTCTATATTATGTCTTTTTAAATAGCCCAGCACTTTCCTTAACTTTCTGAAATCGTTCAATCCCCTGACATTCCCCATGAGGGCGCGTACAGTGGCTGGCTGTGCATGTTCCTGTGCTCCCGATGTGTTAGACATCATGACGTGATGAGCATAGTGTGGGAGGCGCAAGGTCTCCGGTAGAGAACCAGACTAGTGTGCTAATCTGTGAGCCGTGTGCGTTGTGTACAGGGGTCATCTTGTAGTGAGCCATCCGTGAATGTGGATACGAGGAGCACAGTGCATACATTCTAAAACAATAAAGCATCTCTCTTCCCACAGGTTCACCCCCCCCTCCCACAGCAGACCAGCCCCAACTCGGCCTAGCATGAAAATACTTCCCCCCCTGAAACTTCCCATGTAACCCGTACCGGTCCCCACAGGAACCATTAGTGCATACAGCACTGGGGCAGAGGTCGCTAGAATAAGTACTAGTAACAATTGCAGGCGAGAGTACATCTCAATATCGCTCCTAGGGCCATCACCCCATTTGTGTCATTCAACTTGAGCCAAAAGCAATGAACCATTGCGTACATTTGAGCATCCCCTCCCAACAGTGCCTTCAGCCTCCCCAGCTCGCAATCCGGCACGTCACGTGCCAACAGTGTACAAAAAGTAACGTGACACCTCACAATGCCTACTAAGTTGAGTCATCAATATGCAAATAGGAGAAAATAACACGGAAAGGTCTCACCAGGTCCCGGGATGTCGTAATGCTCGCAGGCGCCTTGAGTCAGCTCTGCTTCCTACCGTCCGGCAGGCTGAGAACTCGACTAGTCGGAGCCTAGCACCCAGTCCAAGCTCAGGCCCCGCCTCAGCATGTCCAATGGCGAGGTTACAAAAGTGTGACAGTAATCCTAGTCTTGCTCCTCCAAGCAACTGGCGTTTTCCTGTTCGCCTGACTGGCCTCTGGGGCTACTTCTTTGCTCCTTAGTCCACGCCTTTAGGGCCTTTTGGAGGACTTTTGGGTCGGTGAAGAAGTGAGAGTGACCCTGTCGGTTAATTCTTAGCTTCGCCGGATACAGCATAGCATAATCCAGCCCAAGGTCTCGGAGTTGTTGCTTATATGGTGCGAAGTGCCGATGTTCCTCCTGCACCTTCGCTGTAAAGTCCGGGTATAAGAAGATGGCTGCACCTTCGAACTGTAGCTGTCCCTTCTCTCTGGCTACCCGCAGCGCAGTGTCTCTGTCTCAGTAGTTTAGAAGTTTTGCGATATTTGGCCTCGGGGGAGCCCCCGGGCGCGGGTGAGGACCCAGCGTGCGATGCGCCCTCTCAACTATGAACATGGGCGAGAAGACATCATCTCCCAGTAGAGTGGTCAGCAGTTTCTCCACAAATAGCTCCATCTTCCCAGTGTGTGTCGTCTCCGAGACACCTGTGATACGTATATTGGAGTGCCTAGAGCGGGCTTCCAAATCTTCTGACTTGTCCTGCATTACCTGGAGCAGCTTGCCAATTTGTTTTAGATCTTTGTCCAGTTCCATCTGCGCCTCTTCAACCTCAGACAGGCGTCTCTCCGACATGTCCAGCCGCTCCGCATGCTTGTCCACTCTTTCTGACATCCGGTCCATTCGATAAGTGAGGGCATCAATCTTTGTCCCTATCAATGCCATACTGTCCTGTAAGCCCTTCTCCATAGTAATCAGCAGCTCCTTGATGTCCGAGTAGATCGAGCCCTTCGGGCCTCTGACCTGCTGCGCAGGCTCAGGCTCCTGCGGATCTGGGGCCTTCGCTCGGCGCTGTTCAAAAGGGAGCTTCGTTTGCGTCTTGTCCCCCTTACCCATGTTGCCGGGGTAGGCCACGAGGTTACAGTTCCACTCAGTTCGCTGCCAGGAGCCCGGCTCAGCGCAGTGTTCCCGCCAACAGCTGTCCGCCTGGTCTCTCCGCCGGACCCAGCAGGGGCCGACCCCTATCTTCAAACGGGGTCACACAGGCCAAATAGGGGTGAGTGGCAATCAACCTAGTCGTCTCAATCAACCAGACCGATCAATCCATGGAGAACCTAGTTTCTTGCCTACATAACATATCTATCTGGATGGGCAACTCTAGGCTTAAACTCAATGGAGATAAATCGGAAGTCATGCTCCTAGGTAACCCCAATAAACTTCCAAAAACCATTACCTGGCCAACCAGTATGGGCACAGCCCCCATACCCAAACAAGAAATCAAAAGCCTGGGCGTCTGGCTTGACCAAGACCTCAGCTTCAGAGCCCAGGCAAGAAAGACAGCAGAAACCTGCTTTGGACTCATGCGAGCCGCCCGGAAGATCCTCCCACTGATCCCCCCTCAGTCCAGGAAAATCTTGATTCAGGGCCTCATTTTATCAAGACTGGACTACGGAAACGCCCTATACTTAGGCGCTCCCGCAGCTGTAACAAAAAAACTCCAGCATGCCCAGAACGCTGCAGCAAGGTTACTAACGGGAACGAGATCCAGATGCTCAGCCAAGCCCTCTCTCAAGACGCTTCACTGGCTCCCCATCCAGGAACGCATTTCTTTTAAGGCCCTGTGCATCGTCCATAAAATCTTACAAGGAAAGGGCCCTCCAATCCTGAGACCTCTCATTAAGTCACACAACTCAACCCGACACCTCAGGTCAGACGACCTGATCCTGGCTAGCATACCCAGAATAAGGAAAGCTCGCACGGGCGGCCGACGCTTCGCCTATAACGCTCCCAAGCTTTGGAACAGCCTCCCCCTCAACATCCGCAAAGAAAATAATCTCCTCTCATTCCGCAGAATGCTGAAGACCTGGTTGTTTCCCCAATAAATCCACCCCTAGGAACACTGTCAATCTTTACTTAGCGCTGGGACGCCCGAGGGTAGCTACGCGCTTTAGAAATCCCAAATCAAATCAAATCAAATCAAATCAAGTGGCAGTGAGTCGTATCCGGCGACCCAGCGGGGTTCCCACTCCAGCAGCTAGGAGCAGTCCCTCCGCTCTGCGGTCAGTAGAGGGGAATGGGGGCAGTCAGCTGTGGTCCCCACTGAAAGTTCTCAAATCGTCTATGCTTTAGTCAGGGGGGCCACTGCAGGTGACCAGGGACGTCAGGCTCTCCCCCTCCACGAGGTACTCCACAACGCGTACCAGAGCGCGTACAATGCGATCTAGGGCCAGGGCCTCCTCAATGCTCACCTCTGACGTGCAGCGCACAGCGGGCGCAGGCAATCCGCCTCACGGTAGTAGAGCCAGGATGGGTCGGGGGGGCTGATGACCAGTACAGCCAGGTCTCGCCAAGCTCCCCTGAGTAGTCGTATGCGCAGGTATTACTGGCTGTAAGCGTGTGTGACCCGGCGAACACTGTGTTCTTCTGCTACCCGCAAGTAGTGGGCCTCTCCCGGCCGTGCCTGGACGTCGGGTGGAGGAGGTGTGGGCCCAGGCCAGCCCAGGAATTCCCCGCCGTTGACAGGGAGCGCGGTCCACACCCAGGACTCAATTACTCCCTCGGGGCAGTTGTAGTGATCCGGTGCCTCCTAGTCGGATATCGCGGCTCCAGCCGCACATCAGGAGGCAAACTCCGGGCAGCGCGCAGGGCGAGCCCGTGGATTTGCGGCCTAGATTGTCGATGTGGTCGCTAGCGCCAAACTCCTTCCCAGGCAGCCAGGGACTTTCTGCGACCTCTTCCGCAGGTGCCTGCGGCTTCCGGGGGTCGTGCTCTTCCCCCGTAATCTCTTGGGCACTGTCAGCTCAGGGTCTCAGGGCAATCACAGTGGTCCGGTGCCTCCGAGTCAAATGTCGTGGCTCCAGCCGCACGTCAGGTGACGTACGCCTGACAGCGTGCAGGGCAAGTCCGAGGCTTTGTGGCCTAGTTCGCAGAGATGTTGGTCTGCCCGCTACTCCCGGGCAGGTTGGGTTTTGCCGCGGTCACCCACGTTGATGTCGGCAGTCTCCGGGAGTCGTGCTCCTTCAACAAGAGTTCTGGGGCTCCGTCAAATCAGGATAATAGCAGAATTATTCGGGTGATGGCTCGGAGCTCTCCTCTCAAAACGTCCACCATCGGCGCTGGCAAGCTCCGCCCCCACTTCATGACTACTTAACCCTGATGTATTGTCTCACTGGTGCTGTGCAATAAAAGGCTATGCCTTGGTTGAACCTCCATAATTGTGTTTGCCTTCCTGAGGGGGGAAATTATCAGAGGGGTCAGCGACTTGCACGTTGTGAGTGCACTATTTTTCTGTACCGTGGAAAGCTGCAATAGTAATGACTGGAAAAGTCTCATTCTCCTCGCCTTTTTTTACATGTTGGAACTGTAAAAAAACTGTAAGAAGTGTAAGCCTGTTAGAGCTAATAACCTACAAGGATATGGATATAGCTAAAGATGTGGAAGGACTGATATAAAGGAGAAACCAATAGTTGGCCTAAGCTGTCTGCGCATTTCAGATCTGTGTTAAAAAGAAAAGGGGAGCAGATGGGCAGAGGAGTGGGAACCCAGACTCTCCATTACTTTTGTTTTTGCTCTTTGAGACCCTGAATGAAGTCGCTCATAGTTTAGAGGGTTAAAGCAGACTGAGGGGTGAAATCGATCAGCAACTAAAACTTTAGTACCATAACAAGCACTTTAAGACCCGAAGTAGGAGATACACCTAACTATTCAAGCAGGTTTGGAATTACCATGGGGAAATACTATTGAGAGGGCCCTACGACCATCCGAAGACATAAGCAGGAGTGACAAAATGTTGAGGCTCTTGTCCCAGTATCTCATGTTTGGTCCTTTCAGCACTGACTTCGATGGCAACCAAACTTTAATCAACTTTGACACCGGCTACCAAGTCATAGGGAGTGCTGATCAATCAACATAGAGAGAGGAAATTCCCTTCAGGGCAGTCAATATCTGAGATTTCATCTGTTCACAAAGCATCGCTACTAGAGGTAACTACCACACAATCAAGCAGCATCACCATGTTGCCTAATTCGATGACTCAAACTTCCTCTTTTACAACAAGAGATTGTTTTGAGTTAAAATCGATTGAGGAAACACAGAGATGCATGACCCTGCTCTTACATGCACAGGGTTCCCTTATCAATAGCCTACATCTAAAAATAATAAGCTGGATCCTTTGTTGACAGTACATCATCAGGGCCGTGCATCGGCTTAGACCCTTTAGTAGCTATCTAAAAGCGAAACAATGGGTTTGCTGACTGGAGGTGATGTGGAGATAATATCTCTGAAGCCATCCCATCTCAAGAAAAGGAGTTGAACTCAGGGATACAACTTCCCTTAGTATGTTCCGAAATTTACTCCAACAATGGCACAGGCGCACTGGCTCCTGGAGAGGTAAATTCTCACACAGACTTAAACCCTACCATGCATACGATTTATGAACTGCTGCTAAAGGTTGTTGCAGGGATGCAAGTGAGTTGCAATGCCACGTTTGGCCTTTTTGCAGCCCAACCCGTTTTTTACCTTGGTGTGGGTGCACGTGGTGGGCAGTAATCCCCTTTGCCCTTATGCAGATGTGCCCCTCCAGGCTGGAAAGCTTGCCGTTGTGTACCAGGAGGTCTGTAACCACGTTTGTTGTGTGCAGCTGGGCACCTCCAGTCTGAGAAGCATGCCCTAGTTTGGGTATACTGGGTGTGTGGTAACTTTGCGGCAACAACCTTGCCCAGGCACAGTCAGGTTTCCCGAGTTTGGGAAGCCTTCCCTAGTTCCGGCATACCAGGTGGCCGTTTGCTTGGCAAGACTAGCAGCCCCTAGCACTCCTTCACATGTAACAAAGGGCAAAACTGCACCTGAGTGTAAATGGGCACATAACAAAAGAAGATGGTAATAGTACTCCCTCTGGAGGTTCTTGCAGTTTGTCACAAACGCATGACATTTTGGAAGACATGCCCGTTTGTAATCCATGTTTCAAATGCTAGAGTTTTCTTGTGTATTAATCTGCATTAAAAAAAACGAGATTTTATTTTCTAAACAATAGTAACATCAGTTTTGTTATCAACAAATTTTTCAAAGTTTCTGTGCTTTGTGAAGGAAGTTGAAAACAAGGAGAAACACAGTCAGAGTTCCACTTTCATGAACATGTTGTTTGAAGTGAACATTTTCATTAATAACTAAAAATGTGTGAGAGAATAGGAGCAATCCTCATATGAAGTCCCGCAACTGTAGCCAGCAGTATTAACAGTGACAAGGAACGTGTTTCTCTGTCCAGATCTGCCCACACACTTCAAATATATAGAATGTATTCAGTTCAAAGTATAGGGTATCTCCATTCTAAAAATGCATAAATAGTCAATCTCACAATACATTGACAATAGTAGCAGAAAAAGAAAAAGAAAATTATACATTTTACTGGCTAAATGAATAAATGACCATGTTGATAGACAATACCACTGTGCACTTTCATCTTTTAGAAAGTTTTGAAAACTGCTATTACGAAGAGTGATCAGCAGAAACATGCTCTGCACCTCACCACAAAAGAAACCCACTCGCGCAGCGAGAACATAGAACATGATGTACCATAATGTACCATTGTATTCAGCCCAACAGGCCAGAGCAAAAGGTACATCATGAAATCACTACCTATTTATGGAATACACAATATATATTCTTTCAGACCCCATCCCATTGTGCTCAGAACTGGATATTGTACTTTGCCTTAAAAAATGCACAGTAACTGGTAGAAGAGTTTTAGCAAAGTGGCATATATATATATGTGTTATAAATGGACACACTGGGGGACTGGGAGTAAGAGTGGCATTTTGAAATACCAAAAGGGCATTTGAAAAAGGATTACTTCCGAAACGCGTCATGCCCGGATTTTAATAAATGGTGTTTTTGAACAACCCTTGGTGCTGCCTCGAATCTCAATCGTGAGAGGAGGATTGGCTTTGGAAATATTGGCATACGCCCACCGGCACGCGAGGCAGGCACCTCCCGCAAGTGTTAGGGGAGTCGCTACTGAAGACTTCCCGACCGCCTCGCATTACAGGAGCGGAGGAGGAATGCTGCCAAAGGTAGTCCATACTACAATGGAGGGGTGCTGGTACTTTAGCAACATCCCCAACCTCAGCCGCCGATGGAAGTGGGGGGCTGGGAGCGAGGGTCATGAACACCGGACAGAGCCCAGAACAAATACCTCAAGCCCCGACCTGGAAAACACTGCTACTCGGAATTCCAATTGGAAAATCAAAACCATGCCGAGAATTGGAGTTAACAAACAGCATGATGGCAACACTGCATGCTGGGAGACAAAGTTCCAAGGAGGAAGCGTTGTGACTCCATGCCATGTTTTACCGGGTACCAAACACTACTTCAGTGAGTTGGATGTTATAAATGGACACACTGGGGGACTGGGAGTAACAGTGGCATTTTGAAATACCAAAAGGGCATTTCAAAAAGGATTACTTCCGAAACGCGTCATGCCCGGATTTTAATAAATGGTGTTTTTGAACAAACCCTTGGTGCTGCCTCGAATCTGAATCGTGAGAGGAGGATTGGCTTTGGAAATATATATTATATATATATATATATATATATATATATATATATATATATATATATATATATATATTCACTCCGAATTACCTCTCACGTAAAGAAGTTGACCTGGACACCCAGCGTTTGCAATAAATCCTTTATTCTTGCAGGAGAAAAGTCACAACGCGTTTCACCCTTACGGCTTGATCACGCTCGTCAGGCCGATAACAACGGCCATTTTTAAAATCCCAAAGCACACCCTACGTGCAAGTCATGTGACAAACAAAGTGAGTCGGAGGACATCTTAGTCTAGTCAAATGTCTTAGCTAAACAGTACATATCAGCTAGCTTTATATCATATATGAGACAAATATCGTTCAATATCTGAACCACGAGTATTTTGTATAATTATCACATTCATTCTGACTTACGTGATTTCATTTTTCGATAAATTCATTTCAAATTAGATGGTTCAGAATTTCAAAAACTCGAACATATCTAGTTCACAAAATATCAATGTTCAACACAGTGACCGTCCAGAATCAAATGATTCGATGTTGATACATTCCAATGGGTCATATGACATCACCAACTCTCTCATCTAGAACCAATGTTCTAATTGGTTGCAATCCCGTAATCACAGATTACGCCCCAGTGGGCAGATTCATAAGTGCATCATGATAGACATTGCAAAACGCATTGTAAATGTCAATATATGTTGTTGATACATCCTTGTTCCACTGGACACATTACTTCAGAAATATTCACTTCCACCGTACACCCAAGTATGCGATGCACTCCAAACAGGAAAACCACGCATTGTTTAGAAGCTCGGAAAATGTAATCCATCATTTTAGCCAAGACAAAACCCAAAGCGTTTCGGCGGAAAACCGCCTTGGTCACGGGTGAGTATATTGGTCAGAATCACGTCATTTAAACTTTACGTGAACAAATGGACTATACAAATTATTTCTGTCGGCCATCTTAAGCTAGTCAGTTCGAAGCTGCCACAAGTAACACTGCTTTCCGTTGTATACTAAATCAAACAGCAGTGATATTTTGCCAATTATCTTCATAAAGACAGATGATATTGAATTAACCATATCATATTTTCACATTCCCAAGGCAAAATTCACATGTCCGTATGAGTACCTAAACAGAAACGTGATGCGAGTGGCAGTTTTTGTTCCTCTACTCGCAAGTGATGAAGGGTTTATTAAAACCCTAAGAGGCCATTCAAATCACATCTTTGGCAATATTACACAGCCAATCATGCTATATATTATTGCAATACTGTCACTTGTAACTATATTGAATAAATCCAAGTTATGGTAGCAGTACAATCATATTTTCCTTAATTATACCCAAGTGGGTTAAACTTAGGTCTAACAAATCAAGCTGTAGTTGAAACACACATCTTATGTCCCCAGTGGGCAAGTTCATAATCATCATTCGACCAATGAATATACTCTGTTTGCATCACAAAACCATTATAATGAAAACCACAGCATGTGTACTTGCAGTACCATCCTCAAAAAAGTTACTAGAAAATATTTGAAAATATCCACATAATCTAAAACATTCATCCATAAAGTGAAGTACTTTATACATGGGCAGTATAATATATAATGTCGAAAGTCATGGCTTGTCTCTTGTCGCAAACACCACCTGCAAAAAACAGATATGATAGAGGGCTCAGACAGAATAAAATGAAAATTCGTACTTGGGTGTACGGTGGAAGTGAATGCTTACAGGGTAACCTCAATCCCTGGGAAACACAGACGCTGAAGAGTCCTGGCTTATTGAGGAAGTGGAAAGGTTTTATATATATATATATATATATATATATATATATATATATATATATATATCCAAACGTAGAGTTTGCCTGCAGAATAGAGGAGCCCGCGAGCAAGGTAAGGTATTCAGCTTTTATTCTTTGTAGAAAGCAGCTTGCGATATGGATGCAAATACAGCAGCAGCTTAGGAGCTGACACGTTTTGTTTTTTAACTTCTTCAGAGGCACTGACTCAAAACTTCAAGGCAAACATTTTCTTGGCAGTTAACAGCAATTTAACCCCCGCCTCAGTGGGCGTGGCCAAACAAATGGCCTCATGGTATATGTAGTGTATATATATATATATATATGTAAACAAGAAGGGGTTCTTCTGGGATTCACTCCCGCGTCAGGTGGTGCGTTCCCCGGCAAAACCCTGGAGGGGGCTCAGGGGCACGCTCGTGATCTTTGAGGAGCTGCAATAGGGTTGTTTCCACTCACCTGGAGTCTGCACAGACCTACGAATATTGTTTTCTCAAAAAGGATTACCCGAAACTGCCCATACTGTACCTATTTCCAAAGCTACATAAGAATCCCCACGAACCACCAGGAAGACCTATCGTATCTTCAATAGGTAGTGTAAATTAAAATCTTTCAAAATATATCGATCACTTCCTGAGGGAATATGTGTGTCTTTACCTTCTTATGTGAAAGACACAAAGGATTTCCTCAAAATAATAGATAAAGTGAAGTGGGAGGGAGGTTCTATCCTCATTACCCTGGACGTGAGTTCACTCTATACCATCATTGACCATGTCCAGGGTATGGAAGCCAGCTATTTCTTCTTTAGGAAAAGGGACATTAGTTACCTGGAACACACATGTATGATCATGGAAATGATCAAAACATGTCTTATGGATAACATCTTCATGTTTGATGGTGGGCTGTTCAAACAGGTGCGGGGCACAGCGATGGGATCGTGCTTCGCACCTAGTTTTGCGAACCTTTTCCTGGGCAAATGGGGGGAAGAAATTCGGGAAGACACAATGTTAAAGCATGAATACATTTGACGAGCAGTATGAGTAGAGACAGGATTGAGCTACTGAGGGCACGTAGAAACTGTAGTAATGACGAAGCTTTTGAACTGGAACAAAACACAATGGTAGCTAGGTTCAAGGAAAGGGGATATCCAGGATGGGTACTCGAGAGGGTGATGAAAAAACTTACAGAGATAAACAGATCAGACACACTCACTGAGAAGAAAAAGAAAAAGGAGAAGTGATCACTAGGGTGATAACCACCTTCAATAAAGAATCCAAAAAGGTCCGAAAAATCCTAGCAGACAACTGGCAGATTCTTAAGTCAGATAACATCATAGGTTCCAGATTGAGTGATCGTCCTCATACCACCTATAGGAGAGGGAGGAGCCTGAGGGATATCCTACTAAGAGGGGACATCACTGACACAATGAAGCAACACATACATGGCCTTAAGGGTTTTTATCCATGTGGAAACTGCAGAGCGTGCAAGAATAGTTACATGGTGAAAAATGTTGAAGTTCCAGGCCGTACTAATAATATGGAGATCAGACAATTTCTCAACTGCAATACCAACTTTGCTATTTATGTTCTCGAATGTCCTTGCAGACCGAAATATGTGAGGAGTACTGTTTGCATGGTGAAAAAACGCATCCAGGAACATTTACGTGCCATCACTAATGTAGAAACACATTATCCTATTGCCCGACACTTCCATGAAAAGCACCAATCTAATAACTCACTCCTAAGGTTTTTTGCAATTGAGCAGGTTAATCAAGGGAGGAGAGATGGGAATCTTGAACTGGAACTAAGGAAAAAAGAATCCAAATGGATCATGGAATTAGAGACCAGATTCCCTGGGGGGCACAATCTTGATGAAGAACTTGCAACCCATTTATATGAAGATTGAATGCTAATTTTGATTTAGACTGTTAGGATGTATTGATGTATTGATGTATTGATGTATACATTTTATGTTTTTAACTGTTTGCAATAGTCTTCTTATATGTTATCTATTCACAGGAGGAAAGGAAGGGACTGTATCACTAGTATGAGCACACCACTGGTTCCCTACCCTTTTCTTCGAATGGATGGGCTCGACACCAACACTAAAGATAAGATACCTTTTAGAGACTTTCTGAGCACTTCACGTATATTTTCTTTAGGTTTTGGATTTCACACTTTTGGAATGGACATGTAGAGAGGTTCTATTTTTATAGATCCATGGACTTTTGGTACTTGTTTTCAGCCTGAACTGTTGCTTTCCAGGATTCGGGATTGTAAACCCAGAGCACTAGTCTGAACGAAACTGGAAGTTTATTATGATTTTTACTTTTGTATTGGTACAGGCTCTAGTCCGCAAGTATTGACTAATCAAATTGTAACAGGGGGCTTAATATGTAGTTTACCTTTGAATTAATATAGGCACTAGTCCGCAAGTATTGAGTAATCCCCACTATTCCTGTTATAACAGTACATGAATCTGCAGCACTGACATTTTGGTATTATATCTTATAGAAATATAGTTTACGGTATTTTGGAATTAGTGGTATACAGCAGTTAAATACTGCTGTATTCCCGTTGTGCATGCGGCGCAGCAGTTACAATTAGAATCATAAATACGGAACTTGGTTGAAAGTACGAGCCCATTTAGAGATTAGTAGGAGATACCTCTAGCGAATAATTGTATGTTTTCAATACATTTTGTGCATGCTGCATATTACCCATCGAAACGAATTTGTGCTTTAAACATAACAATCAATGAAAGTTTTTGTGTATGAAGTTACAATACGCACATTTCCAAGATGTCAACCATGTAACAACAGAGATTCAGGCTGGTGAGGAGGACCTCTGTTATGTTTATGTTATTTATACAAGTCATGGTGGAACTGTTGAATTCGTGTGATCAAGAGACAGGCTTGTCTCGAAACGCGTAGCATTTCATAGAAAATTAAACTTGGTTTTTCAACAGCCCGCAACCTCTGAGTTTTCGTTTATACGTTTGGAGTGGATATCATATATATATATATATTATATATATATATATATATATATATATATATATATATATATATATAGGGGACATAAGGAGGCATTTGGTTTACATCACGAACAAGACCTGGGATTCCACTCATGCCACCCTGCTTCGCGCCTCACCATTTGGGTGTTATTCCAACGCACTACCTACCTGGAAGCAAACAGGTGCATTCTGGGAGTTGCAGTTTCTGATGATGCCCGGAACTGCAATAGGTTGGCCTACAACATCGGAGGCGGGGCCTAAGTCACTTGGCAATTAAAGGCAGCAGGACACTACTGGGGCGTGATTGGCAGTTTTCCTGGGACACTTGTGGCGCTGAGGAAGGCTAAGATATAGCCGAAATGCATTCGCCTTGTTGGTGTGATTAAAGGCTTCCACACTGTCCCCTGCTGTGGCTTCTACTTTCTTCTAGGCGAAGGAGGTTCGTTTGATATTTTCTGCGTCTTTGCCAGAGTCGCAGCTGTGAAGCCCCCGCTCCATCAAGTTGGCCCGGACCCCTCTGGCTTTGCTTTGCTTCGGCATTTCTGTGTCACCAAGGGATTGGTTCGGTCCGGGGCCCGCCAAGAGGTACAGTTGGGATTGACGCGGTTGCGAGGATATTCTCCCCGCTACTGGGCAGCGTGCACTGTCACCGCCGCCCCCGTGAACATTTGAGCTGCAACTTCGGGGCTGGAGCGGTAAGGGGACATAAGGAGGCATTTGGTTTACATCACGAACAAGACCTGGGATTCCACTCATGCCACCCTGCTTCGCGCCTCACCATTTGGGTGTTATTCCAACGCACTACCTACCTGGAAGCAAACAGGTGCATTCTGGGAGTTGCAGTTTCTGATGATGCCCGGAACTGCAATAGGTTGGCCTACAACATCGGAGGCGGGGCCTAAGTCACTTGGCAATTAAAGGCAGCAGGACACTACTGGGGCGTGATTGGCAGTTTTCCTGGGACACTTGTGGCGCTGAGGAAGGCTAAGATATAGCCGAAATGCATTCGCCTTGTTGGTGTGATTAAAGGCTTCCACACTGTCCCCTGCTGTGGCTTCTACTTTCTTCTAGGCGAAGGAGGTTCGTTTGATATTTTCTGCGTCTTTGCCAGAGTCGCAGCTGTGAAGCCCCCGCTCCATCAAGTTGGCCCGGACCCCTCTGGCTTTGCTTTGCTTCGGCATTTCTGTGTCACCAAGGGATTGGTTCGGTCCGGGGCCCGCCAAGAGGTACAGTTGGGATTGACGCGGTTGCGAGGATATTCTCCCCGCTACTGGGCAGCGTGCACTGTCACCGCCGCCCCCGTGAACATTTGAGCTGCAACTTCGGGGCTGGAGCGGTAAGGGGACATAAGGAGGCATTTGGTTTACATCACGAACAAGACCTGGGATTCCACTCATGCCACCCTGCTTCGCGCCTCACCATTTGGGTGTTATTCCAACGCACTACCTACCTGGAAGCAAACAGGTGCATTCTGGGAGTTGCAGTTTCTGATGATGCCCGGAACTGCAATAGGTTGGCCTACAACATCGGAGGCGGGGCCTAAGTCACTTGGCAATTAAAGGCAGCAGGACACTACTGGGGCGTGATTGGCAGTTTTCCTGGGACACTTGTGGCGCTGAGGAAGGCTAAGATATAGCCGAAATGCATTCGCCTTGTTGGTGTGATTAAAGGCTTCCACACTGTCCCCTGCTGTGGCTTCTACTTTCTTCTAGGCGAAGGAGGTTCGTTTGATATTTTCTGCGTCTTTGCCAGAGTCGCAGCTGTGAAGCCCCCGCTCCATCAAGTTGGCCCGGACCCCTCTGGCTTTGCTTTGCTTCGGCATTTCTGTGTCACCAAGGGATTGGTTCGGTCCGGGGCCCGCCAAGAGGTACAGTTGGGATTGACGCGGTTGCGAGGATATTCTCCCCGCTACTGGGCAGCGTGCACTGTCACCGCCGCCCCCGTGAACATTTGAGCTGCAACTTCGGGGCTGGAGCGGTAAGGGGACATAAGGAGGCATTTGGTTTACATCACGAACAAGACCTGGGATTCCACTCATGCCACCCTGCTTCGCGCCTCACCATTTGGGTGTTATTCCAACGCACTACCTACCTGGAAGCAAACAGGTGCATTCTGGGAGTTGCAGTTTCTGATGATGCCCGGAACTGCAATAGGTTGGCCTACAACATCGGAGGCGGGGCCTAAGTCACTTGGCAATTAAAGGCAGCAGGACACTACTGGGGCGTGATTGGCAGTTTTCCTGGGACACTTGTGGCGCTGAGGAAGGCTAAGATATAGCCGAAATGCATTCGCCTTGTTGGTGTGATTAAAGGCTTCCACACTGTCCCCTGCTGTGGCTTCTACTTTCTTCTAGGCGAAGGAGGTTCGTTTGATATATATATATATATATATATATATATATATATAAAATATATATATATGTATATATATATATATATATATATATGCACCAAACAATTCCCACCACTTCCGGCGTACGGCGAGGAAGGAACTCAGACCACCACAGCGAGTCAGGCAAGATGCAGATTTTATTTGCGTTTCTTCTCCAGCCTGCAACGACGCGTTTCGGGCTTCAAGAGCCCTTGATCACATTCAGCAAATATCGCGACCGTTAAAGTTTTATATGTTTTTTCTACATCAAAAGTACACCCCCCCCCCTACACCAAATGGTCAGTAGGTCACATGATTAATGAACATGATAAAAAGACTATCACACAGATACACGTCTTTCTTAAGGTAATATACAAAAAAAACTTTTAAGTAAAATTCTCATTGTTCTAACTGCTTAAATGCATGTTTAAACAATTCTATGGTATAGTGGTTTTTTAACTCACAATTGTAAGGCTATCCGATGTATATGACATCAGATTGAAAATAACAGGTTAAATCCATTTATGAAATTGTTGCCCGCTATGGGTCATTTTATACACAGCCTTAAAGAGATGTTTGTTTGGACCAACTAACATGTACCATATCAGAATTGAATCCTGTGATCGTGTATTAAAATGAGAAAAACATGTGAATACTGTTAAACCATGACCAATGACTAATTTTTCAACAAATTCCTACATAAAGTGCTTTTAGTGATAATGGTGCAAAAGGAAATTAATAAAAATTGTGTTTGACGTGCAAATTAATGATAACCAAACTGGTCAATTAAAATTCTATAGACATACATTTCTATATATATACATAAACATATAATTTCATAAGATCCATTATTACAATCAAAATTTTGTCAGTGTATATATACATCTGGAATGAAGTCATATATTATATGTTATGTTTTATAAACAGTAAATGTAGACTATTTTTGAGGACATGAGAGAGTCATAGGAGTTGACCTGGCAGAGAAAATGA
This sequence comes from Lissotriton helveticus, assembly GCF_964261635.1. Classification (NCBI taxonomy): domain Eukaryota; kingdom Metazoa; phylum Chordata; class Amphibia; order Caudata; family Salamandridae; genus Lissotriton; species Lissotriton helveticus. Next base: position 875,095,411 of record NC_136071.1, on the reverse strand, counting down.
AAAGATTTGTGGCTGGGCTGAAGGTTCAATCTCTTCTTGCTCTGCAACCCCAGGTAACACACAGATGTACCAACAAACCGCTAGTCAGCCCTGGAGGGCCTTTTTCTTGCTTAAAATGTGGTTTTCAAGCTACTTATCACAATATAATAGTTGGTCATCCTAATATTGATACAGCCACTCCAAATGGTTGGAAAAGCTTCTTACTTAATGTGCGGTCCCTTCCAAAACATCACATGCAACTCTGGGACTCCATTTACAGTACTAAGCCTGAGATCTGTTTCATAACTAAAACATGGCTTAAACCCCATACTATTCCAACTATCACCCTGGGAATACCTATGGGGTATAAAATTCTCCGCCAAGATCGACTGGAGAAAGTAGGAGGCGGGATCGCCATTGTTTATAAGGATAGTCTGAATATTAGGGTTTTAGAACAAACATTGCTACCCACTATGGAATTAATTATCTTTCAATTGAAAGTCAGCCCTAAGATTCACTGGAAAGGAGCCCTAGTGTATCGCCCGCCCGGACCTAATGCTGGCTTCTCTCTAGCTCTGACAGAACTTTTAGCTCCACATATGAAAACGAATGAAAACTTCATTTTACTAGGAGACTTTAATTTCCATATTGATATTGCAGACCACCCTGATACTGTTGCACTCCTGGCAGATCTGGCTTTGTTGGGACTTCATCTCCGAAGTAGTGGCCCCACTCATTCTGGTGACCACACTCTGGACCTAATTTTTACCACCCTTCCTAATGTTTATTGCCACCCTCCCAAATATATTTATTGGTCGGACCACAAAATGTTAGATTTCTCCTTTCTTCATCTACCCGAACACATTAACCGACCCACCACGCAAATGACCAAACGTAGGCCATGGCATAAAGTCACTCCAGACAGGTTTACCCAGGTCTGGAAACAGCCAGTCTTCACAAACATGGATGATATTGAGACAGCTCTCTCAAAATTTGACTCCTCTCTGATGGAAGCCATTAACGTTCTGGCTCCTCAGAAAGTAGTCAAACAATCTACCACAGCCAAAAGGGAAGCATGGTACACTGAGGCCCTCAAAATAGAAAAACAGGGGTGCAGGAAATTGGAAAAAATATGGAGACGATCACATAAGGAGGAAGACAAAGATTGTTACTTAACATCTATGACTACCTACTATAAAAACATCAAAAAAGCACTGAAAGTCAGTCTTACCTCCCAAATAACAGAGGCAGGTAACTCCACCCGAGAGTTATTTAAAATCGTACAGACCTTTACCAACCCTGTAATATGTGAGAGCCCGGATGTTTTTTCTCAAGATCTCTGCAACAACATTTCCCAGTTCTTTGAGGAAAAAATTGAGGGGATATATAAGAAAATTACAAAAGTTACAGGTCCTCTGGAGACTATGGCTCCTGAGACCCTCCCCTCAACGACCCCTGATAATACGCTCCATGCAATCCCAGAAGTTACCTTAAAAGATCTGATCACCCTTATTGGTAACATGAAAACTGGCTCCCCCACTGATCTGATCCCTGCAAAAATGGTTTCCCCTTTGGTGGAATCATTAGGCCCTACCATTCAGAAGCTTATTAATCTTTCCTTTGCCGAAGGACAACTTCCACAACCTTGGAAAGAAGCAGTTGTGAACCCTATACGGAAAAACTCCACCCTTCCTTGGTCAGAGCTCTCCAACCTTCGCCCTATTTCCCTTCTCCCTTTTATTAGCAAGCTGGCTGAGAAACACGCCAATACCATCCTCTCCAACTTCATCGAGGCGACAGGGGGCCTGGACCAATCTCAATCTGGGTTCAGGCCCAACCACAGCACTGAATCGGCCCTCCTATCTGTGACTGATAAGATCAAAATGTCACAGGATAGAGGAGGGTCCATGATACTAGTGCTGTTGGACCTGTCCGCGGCCTTTGATACCGTGTCTCACAACATCCTTCTCAGCCGCTTGCAGGGAGTGGGAATTAGAGGCTTAGCTCTATCTTGGCTGGAGAGTTTCCTCTCAGGAAGATCGCAATCTGTCAGCCTGGGCCCCTATCGTTCCACCTCGAAGGCGCTCACGAAGGGGGTGCCACAAGGCTCATGCCTCAGTCCCACATTGTTCAATGTATATGTGGCCCCCCTTGCTGAGATTGTGCGGAAGTATGGGTTCATACCAGTTTCCTACGCTGATGACACCCAGCTCCTCTACCCTTTCAGCTCCCTTGGTCCTACAGTCAAGGAAAATTTTGCTGAGGGTATGAGGGCAGTGTCACACTGGATGGCTGTAAATTGCCTCCAATGTAACGTTGCAAAAACTGAGGTTATGCTCTTCGGCAGGGCGAGCCTTCTCTGGTCTCCTGAATGGTGGCGGTTGGACCTGGGCCCAGTTCCCACATCAAAGCCCCATGTAAAAAATTTAGGGGTCAAGATTGACCAAAAATTGACCCTTAAGGAGCATGTTAACCACACTGCAGGACTATGCTTCTACACCATTGGTCTTCTACGGAGAGTATTTCCTTATCTTCCTGATACCTATAGGAAGACACTCGTGCAGACTCTGGTTACTAGCCGCCTAGACTACTGCAACGGCCTGCTGACGCTAGCAAATGCTGATGCAATAGGTCGTTTGCAGGTGGTCCAGAACACGGCGGCTAGGCTGGTCATGGGTGTGCAGGCTAGGACCCCTTCTAAGCCTTTGTTGATGGAGCTACACTGGCTCCCGATACGACAGCGCATTAGTTTTAAAATATGCTGCACGGTTCACAAATGTTTATATGGGAATAGCCCCAAATATCTTTCCCAATCTGTTGAACTGTACCAACCCAGTCGTTCGCTTCGCTCAAGCAACCAAGCCTTTTTGAAACCCCCCGTAACAAAAAGAGCTAGGCAGGGAGACCGAGCATTTTCATCAGTTGGCCCTGCCCTATGGAACAAACTTCCTACAGAAATGAGGATGAACATCAATCATTTGGCCTTCAGAAAGGCGTTGAAAACATTCCTCTTTCAGGAAGCATTCCAGTCCCTCTAACGCACCTTGTAGACTTTGACCTCTCTGGCTGGCAAAGCGCGGAGATACCCCATGGGATTGATTCCAGCGCGATATAAGAAATTAAAATAAAATAAAAAAAAAATAAAATGCAATGGTAGCTACATATTGTGCTGAACTTGTAGACACAAAGATTTTCTATAGGTATGTGTACATATCCTCCGAGTTGTTGAGACCCCTAGGTCTATATATGTTTACAAAGCGGTCGTTGGCTCAGGAGGTGGATTGCCTCCGCAACGACCGCAAATTAACATTGAGGTCCCACGCAGCAAGCTCAGCATCAGCCAAAGGAACAACTTCAAACTAGGCAGCGCAGGAAGTGCAGGACTGCAAGGCCCAACGGGAGGACAAGCACCAAAAAAGAAAACCCGCAAGAGATGGAATCGCCGGCAATAAGAGAAGTGAGCTCCGTTAAAGCCTCCAGGTAAAAGTCGTGAGCTCCGTTAAAGCCTCCAGGTAAAACGCTGCATACATGCTTTCCGTCTACCAAATCTTTAGCGCAAAAAAAACACAACTGAATCGAATGTGTCTCTGAGCTCTATAGAGTCTTATGGGCTCGTAACTTCAGAACAAACGGAAGATAAGACAACAAATAGTTTACACAGAGCCCATTAATGTCACCGGTTACCCGCTACCCTGTTACCTGCGATTCGAAGTGTGCAGCTGAAGGCGGCTGAAGGCGGAGAGACGCGCTGTGTGTTAGCTCGCAGCCCTCTCGAAGGGTTGAGTGCGTGCAATACCAAAAGAACCACATGACAGGCTGGATTGCAACTTTGGTGCGGCAAAACCCGGTCCTGGTTCAGGCAGCCCCGGCAGCCGACCCCTCAAGCGGGCTGTGGGAGAGAGCTCAGGAAGCGGCCAGGGAGGGTAGGAGGAAACTCCTCAAGATTCGTTTCTTCTTCCGGGGCAAGAGCGGAGGAGGCAGCGGCAGAGAACTCAATCACGCTGCACCAGTAAACAGCTACACAGACTACACAGAGGGGACAGGAGCCGGAACAGAGCATAGAGTGGGAGCAATACGAGGTGACAAACAAGAACTTTCCTGTGTGGGGCATAGGGAGAGTTGGACACCTATTATTTGTGAAAACCTCATCCAAAGGTCTGTATCTGGTGAGAAGTGTGGTAAAGGATATTGTGATAGTGAGAGCAAATCAAAGGTAAAAAGGTTAATAAATCCCTGCTGGATGAATGAAAAGAGAAATGGAAGTCTCTGTTCTATTGAAGTAATAGAAGTAGAAAAGGGAGGGTACAGTTGTACTGACACACGGGGTAACACGGAATTCGAAAAAGCAGAAGAAGCTGAACTAGAAAATCAAGAAAATACAGACCTACTAGCAAAAAGCACTGAAAATATTCACAATAATCACACTGCTCAAACACTGGGAGAAAGTAAAAGTAGTAAAAACAAAAAAGGAAAAAACCTTTCCAACTTCAATTATTTCACAAGATCTAGAACAAGGAAGGAACAAGGAATTGGATCTTTTCTTCCTGTGCAAGAGGGACCAGAAGAGGGGGTAAGAAAATCAGCATATTGCCTCAGGAATCAAAGCTTAAGCAAACAGAGTCTATTACAGCCGGTAAAGAAAAAGTGCATGACCCCTAGAAGCACAAAAAAATCTGTGAAAAATCCCCCACGTTTAGAGGAACTGACAGAGAGCTTAAAAAGCAGAGGAACAAGGAAATCCAAAGATAAGAAAATAAAGATTACTCCTTCATTAAGGTCATACTTTAAATTACAACAAGTGATACAAGTAAGAGGGGGAAACCACGGTGGAATAAATAATACGACCGACTCAACAAATACAAAAAGTACAAAAAGTACACCGGATACATTGGATACACCTCCTGTACAGCTTTCAAATATAACAGCAGGAAATCAGAGCACCAGTCATATCTATGAAAAAGAAGTGGAAGAATTTGCGGACTTGGAAATACTAACAGGAGGGAAAATGCAGTCGGCGTCTCCTCCAGACCCATCTACAAGTGTGACTTCTCCAGTGAAACAACCTTCATTACTAACACTAACACTGTCATCACAATCAGGTCCTTCAACCCAAGCAAGCACAAGCGCCACACCACAAATTGAAATCAGAGATGATCAAGAGTCTCAAGAGACTCCCGAAGATGAGCCTGAGCAAGAATATAAAGAAAAAGGTGAGACAGGAAACTTTCTAGAACTGTGCTTGGACAAAATGATGGAAAAAATAATGGGGGAAATGAGAGAAACATTTGCAATCTCTGAAACAAACCAGAACAAAATACAAGAAGCAGTAGAAAGTTTAGACCAGAAAATAAATGATTTAGGGGTCAGAGTCACAGCAATAGAGAGCGAGTTGGGCTCCCTAAGCAAAAGAGTGGACACAACACAAAGAGAGATAAGACAATTAAAAGATAACGATAAAATAGTCAAGGAGAAACTAGAATCTTTGGAAAACCAAGGAAGAAGAAATAATATTCGCGTTTTGAATGTCCCCGAGAACTTAGAGGGAGCAGATATCAAGGCATATGTAATATCTCTACTAGAAGAATTCCTTCCCTGGACAAAAGACTGTGATTTAGCGGAGGACATCCAACGAGTCCATGGAGACCCTTTCAGGAAGAGTAAAGAAAAGAAAACCCCGAGGAAAATCTTGGTAAATTTCAGAACATACTCTCTGAAAGAAAAAATATTGAGTGAGGGTCTAAAAATTGGGATCTTCAACAAAATGAACTGGTCATTCCGCATCAGATCAGATATTTGTAAAATTACGCAAGACAGGCAATGGGAGCTGGGGCAATATATGCAGGAGCTAAAAACTCTCAGAGCAAGTGTACAACTAAAATTCCCCGCCTCCCTTAGAATAATGTGGCGAAACAAAATGCACAACCTAAGGGATCCAAAAGAGGTAGAAAAACTCATTCAGTTAATAAAAGACCAAATCGAAAACGACAAACTAAATAAGGAATAAGCTATCAAAAACAAGAGCTGAAGGAACAAAATTTGATATACTATAAACAAGAATGAATTAATTAAAAAGTTCTCAGAGACAAAGAACACTGACAACAGAACATATATTGGGAAAAGCAATCACGCACTTAAACTAAAAGAAGAAACTACCTGGAGTAACGGAGCACGAAACTGGGTGAAATAACACCTGAAAAAAGAAAAAAGGAGGCTTCCCCGGGGAGGGAACCCAAAGTAACTCACAAAATGCAAGATTGTAAATACACACGGGTGGGGAGCAAAGTAGGGAAAAACAAAAAAAAATCCTCAAAATTGGAATATAAAAAGATTGGCAAGGGAGTTAAGGGCTGCCTCAAAAGAAACAACAAATTAAAATGGTAAAGGAGAGATCAATAAAAATTCTAACATGGAATGTTAACGGGCTTAGAACTCCTTCAAGAAGAAGAAGAATCATGGAATACCTGAAAGAAATAGAAAGTGAAATCATTATCCTTCAAGAAACTCATTTAACAAATGCAGAATGGTCTCAATTAGCAAAAAACCTAAACTGGATTGGAGCAAGCATACATACAACTCAAGAGTGCAACACAAAGGGGGTAGTAATTATCATTAAGAAATCTCTCAACGCTAAAATAGAAGTCGACAAAGTGGATTGCAAAGGCAGATGGGCAATCGCCAAAGTCAGAATTGAAGAGCGCACTCTCACAATTGTGGGATACTATGGGCCCAATAGGGACGATGCTGAGCCGCTCAAAAAACTATACTCTGAACTTTTAACATACCCAACCCCAATTATTATGGGAGGAGATTTCAACCTCATAGAAGATCCTAAAATAGATAGAATCCCACCAACAAGACAATGGAATCTACCAAAGTTGAGGGAATGGCTAGGGATCTACAAAAAAGATTTAATGTTAGAAGACATGTGGACATTCAAAGGTATAAACAACTATCCATATACCTTCCACAACAAAAAATTAGGACATAAATCAAGAATAGACTTCTTTCTATTAAACAAAAATCTGCGAGATAAGGTTAAAAATATTGAACACTTACCTGCACACCTATCGGACCATTCGGCAGTCCAGTTAAGTATAACACTTCCGCAACCTCATATGCCCAGCAGGTGGACTGTGGATCGCACAACTCTTAGGGACGAGCGATGTGTGGAGGAACTTATAACAACTACCCGACAATATTTTCAAGAAAATGTAGCTAGTACATCAAAAAGAATGATATGGGATGCTTACAAAGCGGTAATAAGAGGAAAACTGCTCAGCCTGGGTGCTTATAAACACAAAACAAAAAAACAGGATATTAAGAAGATGGAAACAGAAATTAAAGAAGATGAATTACACTTAGAATGTGATATACCGCAAGAACAAAAGGAAAAATTGGAAGAAAGGCTTTGTAACTCAAAAGAGAATTTGACAATCTATCTGGAGAATATAGTCAAAGAGAAATGGGAGAACAGCAAATTGGCAAATCATGAGTATGGTGAAGGATGTGGAAAACTTTTAGCCTGGAAAATGAAAACAGATCAGTCCAGAAACAATATACTAAACATCTACAACCAAGATCAATCAACCATCTTCTCAGATGATGTTTCAATAAGGAAGGAATTCTCTAATTTTTTTACTTCAATATATAAGGAAGACACAAATCCAACAGATGAAGAAATTAAGAATTATCTCGAAAAGATCCAACTCCCAAGTCTGACAGAGGAAGAAGCGAAATTTGTGAACTCCGAAATAACACCGGAAGAAGTAAGGAACACCATAAGTCATCTAAAGAGAGGAAAAGCTGCAGGTCCAGATGTGTTGCCTAATGAATTTTATATTGCATTAAAAGAAACACTAATTGAACATCTAACTGAAATGATGAATAAGATATACCTGGAACATGAAATGATTCCAGACTCATGGAATGATGCGACGATAAGCATATTACTAAAACCAGGCAAAAATCCAAAGAACTGCGCATCATACAGACCAATATCGCTCCTTAATTGCGATTATAAGCTTTTTATGAATATAATAGCGAAAAGGGTATCTAAAGTTATGGCCAAACTAATAGATACGGACCAAAAGGGTTTTATAAAGGGCAGACAGATTCAGGAAATCACACATGAATTAATAGCAACAATCGACATAGCTGTATATGAAAAGCTTCCTCTTACAATTATCACATATGACGCTGCTAAAGCTTTCGACCGTGTCAATTGGGCTTTTCTAAATAAAATCATAGAGAAAAGTAAGCTTGGGATTAACTTTACCCACATGGTAAGTGAAATATATTCGAGACCAAGAGCGAAGGTAGCAGTTAATGGTAATCTAACGGATAATATCGAGATCCAGAGAGGCACACGACAAAGATGTCCCTTGTCTCCACTGCTTTTTAATTTATATATTGAACCCTTGGCATGCTCTATCAGAAATCAAACTAATATCACACCTTTTAGTTACTCAAATTGGACAAGGAAAGTAGCGCTATACGCAGATGACCTAATGGTGTTCACGGATAACTATAATTTTTCTAAATTGGCGATTGATGAGGAAATTTGGATATTTGGATATTTGGATAGGTATTTATAGAGCGCAAACGTTCGCTCCGGAGGGAGCATCATGGCGCTAATAAACCAATGACCAAATCACAAAGAAGGTAGTGGGGAGTTAAATGACTGCTCTGGTCCATTCATCCGAGAGATTAAAAATCCACGTTTTGAGTTGTTTCCTAAACGGCATTTCAAGCGTCTGAAGTCTGAGATGCCTTGGCATGCTGTTCCAGGCTCTAATAGCCAGAGAACTAAGTGTTTTTCCGCCTTTAGACTTCAGATTGAATTTGAAGGGGGCCATGAGATTTTCTTGCGAGGATCTGAGAGAGCGGCCCGGTGTGTAGTGGGGAAAGCGGCTTGACAAATATGCTGGACCGGATTTGTTGAAGGCTCGGAAAGCTACAATGAGAATTTTAAAGAGTATTCTTTTATGCAAAGGTAGCCAGTGTAAGGATTTAAGAGCAGAGGAGATTGAGGATTTGCGTGGGAGTTTAAGGACAAGGCGCGCAGCAGTGTGTAAGACACTTTGAAGTTTCAATCGGGTGGACTGTTTAGTCCCTGCCAGGAGGCCGTTACAGTAGTCCACTCGCGAGAGTATGAGGGCTACCGCGATGGTCTTTCTGGAGTCGAGCGGGAGGAAGTCAAAGAACTTTCTCAGGGACTTTATGATGCCGAAGCATTTACCTGCTACGTTCGTGGCGTGGGTGTCGAAAGAGAGATCGGAATCAAAAATAACTCCGAGGTTTCTGGCTGATGAAACTGTCTGAGGTGGCGCAGCGGAATTATCAGGCCACCACAGGGCGGGACAAAAAGAAGCGTTCTTACCAATGGGCAGGATCTCGGTTTTATTCGAGTTGCAGCGGAGATGGTTAGCGTCCATCCATTGAAAGACCGCTGTGAGACAGTGCTTAAGGTTGAGTTCGGCCCTGTTTGAATTGTCATCGATAGGGATGACAAGCTGGGTATCGTCGGCATAAGACGTAACGGTTATGCCGAACGATTCTATGAGGGTAAGCAGGGGGATGAGATATATATTAAAAAGGAGGGGACTTAGAATGGAGCCCTGAGGAACTCCACAAGAGACCATTTTTACTTTTGAATGAAAGGGGCCCAGTGTGACAGTTTGAGCCCTGTCGCAGAGGAAGGAACAAATCCAGGCTAGGGCCGAGTTTGTAACGCCGATGTCCTTGAGTCTGTTAAGCAGAATGGAGTGGGATATGGTATCGAATGCTGCCGTGAGGTCGAGAAGGATCAGGATGGCCTTCTTCCTTTGATCTTGGAGGATTTTGATGGTATCGGTCAGCTCGATCAGGGCGGTTTCGGTGGAATGTTTAGACCGGAAACCGGATTGTTGAGGGTGAAGGAGGTTGTGAGTGTCAAGAAAGGACTTGAGCTCCTTGTGGACTAATTGTTCAGTTATTTTGCCTAGTGCAGGTAGTAAGGTGATGGGACGGAGGTTAGTTAGGTCAGAGGGGGGTTTGTTTGCCTTCTTCATGAGAGGTTTAACCACCCCTTTTTTCCAGGAGAGGGGAACAGAGCCAGTTTTGAGGGAGAGGTTGACTATTTCATTAATGACAGGATTGACTTCGTCAATGATGATATGAAGAATCTTGGGAGGACACGGGTCAGAGGGGGAGCCAGATTTGCATGAAAGAATCGCTTCTCTGGTCTGAGTCAAGGTCACCGGGGCAAAGTGGTCGAGACTGTTAGCGATTGGGCGAGGTTGATTTAGATCCAAAGATGAATACACAGGGGGGGGAGGGGGGAAGTTTTTGAGGATGGAGGAGATTTTGTCATCAAAGTAGTCAGAAATCCTGTCACACAGCTCTTGGGAAGGGGGGATTTCTGGTTGAAGAGCTTTTGGTTTGGTGAAAGATTTTACTATGGAAAAGAGGGTTTTTTGTTTTTGGCTGGCCTCTTTAATGGCTTTTACATAGTATGTTCTTTTTGCTGATTTGATTGCTGAAAGATAATTTTTCCTCTGTAGGATGTAGTAATTACGATCATCAATGTCGTAAGATCTACGCCATTTGCGTTCAGCTTTTCTGCAGAGTAGGTGAACGGCTGTTAAATCAGGCGTATACCAGGGGGCTTTAATTTTCAATTTTTGTAGGGTATTGCCTTTGTTATTCGGAGGGCATCGTTTTGAGATTTCATGCGAGAGCCAGTTGTTAAGACATACTGCATCGGTATCGATGTTACCAGAGAAAGAAGGGGTAGAGGTAGGAGAGAAAGGATGGGAACTGAAACTTTTCTCGACAATTTTCCAATTAATAGGGTGAATGGGTTGGCGAGTGCGTTTTATGCAGGTAGGCGGAGGAACGATTGAAATGTGGAAGGGGATCAAACAGTGGTGAACAAATTCGGCAAAGTTTCAGGGTATCTGTTAAATATTGACAAAACGGAGGTAATGAGTTGGAACTCACAATTAAATTCACCTCTCTTGAAGGATAAAATGAAATACTTAGGAATTACCATAACACAAGACCTTGGAAAACTAGCAGAAATAAATCTAAACCTAATCACGAACGAAATGAAAAAGCTCCTTAAAATCTGGTCAGGCCTGCCGCTAAGCTTCTTAGGCAAATCTAATATAATCAAAATGTCAATAATTCCAAAATTCACTTATCTATTTAATAACATTCCACTAGAATTTAAAAAGGAAGCCCTGAAAAAAATACAAGGAGAAATATCTAGCTTTATCTGGTCATCAAAGAGTACAAGAATCTCATGGAATAAACTTAGGAGAAAGAAGGAACAAGGGGGTATAGCAAGCCCGGATATACATGAATATTACAGATCTTTCCACTTTAAAAATGTCAGAGCTTTACTAAAGGCACATCAAGCATATCCAATATACTTGCAACACCTAACAAATGGTGAAGATTATTTCCTCTTCAAGTTTGGTCATCCAAATTTTTTTTAAAAAGTTAAACTAAAGGTTTTGAATAATGCCGTTAAGATTTGGAATCAAATAAGATCTGTCACAAAGATTCCATATTACAGCAGTATGGCTCCAATATGGGACTCCCCAGGCACCCCAGACTGCTTAAAGGACTCTTTATCAAATCCACTTAGACAAGCTGGAATTGAAAAATGGGGACAACTTCTGTCTGGAAACTCTTTAATCTCATGGGATCATTTGCAAACAATCACAGATCGGAAAATCTCGAAGTTTAAATACTATCAACTGAGCAGCTGGGCAAGTACTATTCCGAAGGGAGCCTCAGATCCGGAGAACCTAGAATCAGAGATGACGAATGAAACGGCATTAAAAAAAGAAGTATCAAAATGGTATTGGGTACTAATTGAATCGGAAAAAGAAGATCTTACAATTGTTGAAAAAATATGGAAGAAAGATTTACACAATGAAGACTCAGACCTTTGTCAAATCTGGAAAAAGTCAATAGAAAAATGTTGGTTATGTGTAAAGGCCGCCCCATTAAAAAGGAACCACCTTTTCTCTATACATAGAGCGTACTGGACTCCCAAGAAATTATCAAAATTTAAAGGATCTACAGTAAAATCATGCAGCAAGTGCGGAGAGGAAAGAGTGGATGACGTGCATATGTTTGGTGGGTGCCCTTCGCTGACACAGTACTGGCAAGAAATTGGTAAGACTCTAACTGCAATACTGATAACTGTAAGTATTATCTTAATTATTTTTGGGATACACTGTACCACTCACCCAAATCAGATAAAGTTGGATAAACATCAAGAAAACTTACTGTTTGTTATGATCCTTTTAGCACGTAGAGAGATATGTATTAATTGGACAAAACCAGTGCCACCAACACATGAAAGCTGGTTAAATGCTGCAATAAGAACCAGTAGTTTAGATAGAAAAGATGAAATATTGGGAGATCCTGGAAAATTACATCGCTTCTAGATAATAATTTATAATCTCTCCTTGTCAGAGGTTCCTTTGCCTCTTTTTTCTTTTTCTTCTTCTTTTCTTTTTTTCTTTTTTGTTTGATTCCAATGATTAAGCGGACAATAATTCCTGGCATGACTTGAAGTCTGTCAAACATCCGAAGGGCCAGAGATCTCCCGATACGAAGGAATTATTGAGTAAGATGGAGGTATGCGGAGGAAAACGGATTAGATCAAGAAAGAGACATACCCCTTGTATCCCCCGATAGAAGATCAGGGGCAGTCTTTGTGAAACATCTTGTTCGGATACTGTTGGTCTCCCAAACGCCTTTCTTTTTGCATAACCCGCAATATGAGGATAAAAAATAAATAAATAAATAAATAAATAAATAAATAAATAAATAAATAAGAGAAGTAAGAGATGTTATGACTGTGATTAATTTGACGGAAATGCATTTAAGCGCAAGAGAGGTCAGAACGTTGTCATTGGGGTTGACTTATTGTCCACCTAGTACCTTTAATTATGCCCGCACCAGGATGGATGTTTTTAAATTTGTGCGTAAATTGAAACTGCGCAAATTATATCTGATCAACAAAAACAAAAACACCAAGACCACTGTCTCCAGTAGTGTGGGAAACGTTGAAACCTTGAGGGTCACAGCGGGGGAATTTGATCTTTTTTGTGACTTACAAGATTTGAATAGGGAAGGTGGGACTGAAGAAATCACACAGGAGGAGAGGCGTTTGAGAACTAACACCCCAGGGGCCACCTCCTTTAGACCAAAGTCAACGTTCAATCCAATAATGGCCCATGACAATATTGATGTCTTTAATGATTTGGTAACAGCAGAGATAAAGAAACTACATAAGGCGTCAATAAGTGAAGAAAAGAAAAGTAATCATTGTAATAATGCTTTTGGCAGCTTAATGAAGAAAATACACAACAACAGGGACATAATTGTCAGGCAATCGGACAAAGGGGGCAATATTGTCCTCTGGCCCTTACAACTGTATATGGAGGAAGCTCTTAAACAACTTAACGACAGACAATGTTACTGTAGGAGTGACCTCCAGAAAGCCAAATTAGCATGGGACAAGTTCAATACCAGACTATATGGGTGGAAAAGTAAGGGGCTTTTGAGCGGAGATGAACTCAAGTTCCTTAAAACGAACTACCCAGTGATGCCAGTTTTTTACATGATCCCTAAAGTTCATAAGGACCTGTTAAAACCACCAGGAAGGCCTATTATCTCGGCCAGACAGGGAACCTTTGAGAACACTTCACGTTACATTGACCATTTTCTCCAAGAACATGTCAAAAGTCTACCATCGTACCTAAAAGACTCTATGGATTTTTATAATAAAGACAGTATTTAAAATTAAAGACAGTGATTTGGCAGGATGATTATTTACTAATCACACTTGATTATGTGTCTTTATACACAAGCATAAATCATCAGGATGGTCTGAAAGCAGTAACCCACTTTTTAAAAAACAGACCAGCTAGTATGTTAGAGCACAATGCTATGATTACTGACATGATTGAGGTATGCCTCACAAACAATTATTTTTTGTTCCAGAACCAAGTATTTCAGCAGTTGAGAGGAGTTGCGATGGGGGCCTGCTTCTTCCCAAGCTACGCGTGCTTGCACATGGGGCTGTGGGAGGAGCAGGTCCTAGGAATCGCATTTGCTGATACAGTGAGAAACAACATAGTGTCATTATATAGGTTTATTGATGACCTTTTCTTGATCTGGAGAGGATCAAGTAATGAGGCTGAGCGTTTCATCTCTGAAATTAATGTTAACAACTTAAATTTACAATTTACTGGGGCAATCAGTGAAAGCCATGTGAACTTCCTTGATGTGGAGGTACACATTGAGGAAGGTAAATTACAGACTAGATTGCACCATAAAACTACAGCGGGAAATACGGTCCTGTATGCATCAAGCCATCACCCTGCCCACCTGATCCGAAGTATCCCCTATGGGGAGATGCTAAGGCTCAGGAGGATATGCAGTACAGAGGAGTCTTGTACAGCAGCACAGGAAAGCAGCAAAAATAGATTTCTGGCACGGGGCTACACTTTGAGCACAATAGAAAAAGCTATAGTAAGAGCTAACATAACTGGTACCTTCACACAGCATGAGGGGGTTTTAGATCAAACCCAAAAGATAACTAGCAGTGATAGTGACCAACCAAGACTGATAACAGCTTACAGCCGCCAGCATAAGCAGATACATAAGATCATTGGCAGAAATTGGCCTATAGTCAAGGGTGATCCCGTAATTGGAGAAACCCTGGCAGAACGCCCTGCGATCACATACAGCAGAGCTAGGTCAATGAGCGATATGCTGGTTACAAGTAGCCCAGAGATAGCCAAAAAAGAAGATTGGCTGCATAAGAGTAAGGGATTCATCAAGTGCGCTGTATGCAAAGCATGTACAATGGGGAAAAATAAAACTGCTTATATGACCCCGTTTACTGAGACACCAACTCTGATTTCTAAGAAAATAACGTGTAAGACAGATTTCGTCGTGTATGTGCTGGAGTGTGCTTGTGGCCTGCGGTATGTGGGAAGTACCAAGTTGCAGGTCCACAAACGCATACTCCAGCACATGCGGGCGGTTAACAACAAAGATGAGTCTTACCCTGTGGCACGACATGTTAACGCATACCATGGGGGCAACGTAAGTTGTCTCAGTTACTATGCAAAAGACACAGTACTGCCTCTCCGCAGGGGAGGAGACAGGGAAGCCCGTTTGAGAACACTGGAAACCAGATATATTCTGGAACTAAATACTAAGACCCCCAATGGCCTCAATGCTACAGAGGATATGTACACCTGTCTCCAACAGTATTGAGTATCAATTGAGCATCGGTTTCGTAACAGGGAACAGATCGCAAACAGTGCGATTCGTAAAAATCGGCCGTTTGCGATCGCAAAATTAGCTTTTGCGATGCATCAAGTGTCAAGGCCCTCGCAATTTGAGAATTCGCAATTAATTGGGAACAGTAAAAGTCAAAAATTCTAACTGACTGTTGATTTAAACACAATAGTAAATTTTAGATTCCTTTTTTTCTAAACACAAGGGTATAAAAAATACACACTATATAATTTTTTCGTTTTATTATTTGATTCCTTTTGACGAGTGTCAGAAATTGAACCACTAGGGCAATATAGAGGCAGTGATCCTGAACATCGATCCAGCCCACTAGGGCTTTATTATAACCCCTCCCTATCAATCCCCTTGTAGATATGTCTCCCAACTATAACATTGCTGATTTGCACTTATCTTAAAAGCGAAAGTTTGCACATTGTTTGCTTATTTGCACAAAGTGAAGATCAAGTGTATTGTACTACCAGACCATGAATTTTATACATTTTATGTATGATCATATAATACTGGTTTTATTTGTAAAATATATTTATGAATTTGTATAATTGCGAGATTTGCACATTGGGAAAGAGATATATATCTACGTATACACTTATAACTAATTTCACTATGGTTAATGAAATTGCCAAATATAAATGCAATTCTAATTATCATACTGTGATAAGGTGTATATAAGGAAATGACCAGGGGGAGTAAAATAAGGATGTATATTTGTATTTTAATCTATGCATAGTATACCCGGGGGAGGAGAGAGAGAGAGAGAAAGAAACTGTCGTGGACGATGTTCAGAAGATCAGGCTGAAGTCTGTTGTTTATCTCTACAGGCCCAGTGGTCAGATGATGTCTGTATATTCGTTAAAAACACTAAGGATTGGCTGACCATGTCATGTGATCAAGGGCTTCAGGGCCCGAAACGCGTCATGGCGGACGGAGTGGTGCACACGATGAAATAAACTCAGCAACTCTACCTCTTTGGGTCCGTTTCGTTTTTCTGCGCCTAAAAACCAAGAGAAAGCTATGAAAACGAAGTTCTAGTAATATATGTGTATATGTATATATATATATATATATATATATATATATATATATATATATATATATATATATTTAATTGTGGGCACTCGTTAAGAAATGGTGTGATCGGCCAGTATTCTAAAAGCAAAGTCTCACTATATCACGTAATTCATCTTCAAAACACTCCAGGTGGTGATGAGAGTGATGGGACAGAAACATACTGGAGGTTCGAAGTCTTGTGGATATAATGTAGGCCACTTCATACCGCTTGGAAATAATTGTAAATGTACTTATATAGCGCAAACCTGTCACCCAAAGGGCATCCTGGCGCTTGCTTAGGGAACCCGTCCTGGTATTCCCCTGTGAGAAACCCCGGCAGGGTGTCCACAAGGTGAAAGCCAGGCATCCCGCCGCGAGGGGCCGTTGTGGAGATTAAGCAAGCTATTGCCCAGAGTTGCAGAGTGTGACCCCATGATTCGAGTAGGCACCGGAGCGAGAATTGTCGAGTCCGTGGAATTTTGAGCCCGAGACCGGGAATCGAACCCTGGTCCAGGGTCGATCTCAGCTTCCGGGTCTGCCGCCTCTAACCACTGAGCCACGCTTCTCCACAAATAATTGCATCTAATAAAAGGAAAACAATTAATCCAATAGAAAGATTTTTGAGCTATTATATTTAACTGAATTTAAAATGCAAGTGCAAACTAAAAAAGTGGAAAGGAGAATGGGGTTCAGAAAAAGAAGCACAAAGAAATATAAACATATCAAATTGCCACTGCTGTCTAAAGATTAATTATTAAAAATAATTTAGCAGGAATGTTGTGTTCCAAAATAGTAACAACACAATACTCAAGCTTCTTCTTTGATGGAGGTTTGGGAACGTCTTCTCTCAATATATAGGTCTAAACACCTTTGTATCCGGTTGGACTTTTGAAATGTTGACAACAAAAGCGTGGCTCATGGCCAGTAAAGACTGGCATAGACTTTCTGCTCGAACATTCCAATGCTTTTATTTCTATTTCTCTGTTTTTAATGAAGAGCATTCTGCCAAATATTCGAGGTGGATTTGTCTGTTACATGCTTGGTGTAGATTCAGATTCAGAAAGATCTTTATTCGATTTTAGCAGCAACATAAAATCATAAAAGCAACAATTATATATATAGATATGCTTAGTGTACCTTTCCAGTTCCTAAAATTACTTCAATGAGGTGATAGATCGGAGCGTTCAATGGAGCTCTCTTCCTCCCTGTTTACATATGATTTCTTTTAGAATCTTGTCGGGTCTTTAAGTTCGGTTTCAAATGAGAGACCTCATAATTTTTAGCTGCATGGTAAAATGTTCTTAGCCAGGCACACAGTTTATGCCTGGCCTAAGACAAGTTATTAGATCCTCGGAATAAACTTGAACTACAGGGACAGAAGCGTAGGTTTTGACACAAATAATTGTCACCAGCCACAGCTGAATAAGTGAAGGTTCCATTTACGTAATACACAATTAAGCAGTATTGGCTGGCAGGGAACCCGGGTGCGGGAGGGTGGGTAGGGCAGGACAGGACAGAACAGTGGGGGGGGGGAGAGCAAAATATACAAGCAAGGCCTGAGACGGCCAGCTAAGCAGTTGGGCGCACTTAGTGTGCACAGTGTACTCCTCCTCCCTGAGCCATCAGCCCCACAGCAACAAAAAATTTAATGATAATAACCAGGTTATTATAATTTTATTTTTCCCTTTTCCACTGCTCGGAGAGCAGTGTGGCGATGCTCCTCTGGCCCTGTAATTAAGGCAAGGAGGTAACAGACAGCCTGTAACAGGCAGTGCCTGAAGGGGGTCCCTTCTGATTGTCTGCTTGTCTGTGCTGTAAGCTGTGTGTCTCTCTAAAGCAGCCAGGATTCTCCAAAGTCCTTTGTGGAGGGCAGAATCCATGCCAGATTTTTAAGATAACTACATTTATCTAAATGGGGATATGCTAAAATCTGGCATGGATCCAGGCCACCAGGACCGACTTTGGAGAAGCCTGCTGTGAGCTGAAACCACGCAGACCGAGGACAGAAGAGAAACAAAATAGTTAATTTGTTTCTCTTTCAGGCAAAGTCTGCAAAGCCCATTTCAAGATTGGGTGGTATCCCTCTTAGAGAGAGAGTCTTTCACAGAGCTCTGCTGATATGGAAGGGAAAGAGGTAGAAGCACTGGACTGACAAGGGCCACAACAAATGCCCCTAGGGTACAGGGGATGCCCACAACCGTTCAGGAGCTCCCAATCCGTATATTTTAGTTCCAGTCTAAAAGTAACTGTTTTATTTTTTAATATTTTACTATGATATTTTACATTGATATAAATGTTATTATATTTTTCTGTACCTTCCTAATGAGAGATCCCTACCCTGGTGGCAGATCTTGAGGAACGGGTAAGTTTGCACTCTTAAATTAATTGTAAGGAAACTTGACACCCCATTATTGGAGAGGATAGAGACATGTAAGTCTACACCTACGTGTAAATCTACACCAAATGGTGAACACCAACAACATGGACAATTGCACCTCAGTGTAGGAGTAGATCCACACACAAGAGGATCAACATCTGCAAATGTATTCTTATGAATCAGGCCCTAAGAATATGACTGTTGCTGAATTCTATGTAAACAGATATCCATTAATAACCTTATAGACTGGGAAGGTGTGAAATTTAATTGTGTTTTTCAAAGCATGAAAACCTCATTCAACTTGACAGAAGAGCAATCATCAAACGGCAGCATTATTCCAGGGCCTTACTGATTGATGATAACACTATTGTTCTTCAATATTGTCAAGAATAAACCACAATAATATAAGAATAGTAAACAGTAGGTGAGCACAACATCACCTAAAGTTTTGCCCTCGCACAACTTTTGCTGGTGACAGTGGAAGAACCAACGGGTACTTACTTTGATGAAAAGCTAAACTGTCTTTCAAGGAGGAGGGTGTCTGATAAAACCTTATATTGGTGTGAAATTGAAGAAAATGAAGCAGTAAATTGTGATATTTCACCATAAACGATTAACACACACGGCAGTAACTGTAGTAAATAGCAGAGAGAAGGCCGTGCCTCTAGGTGTTCGGCAATTGTGCCTGCTCAAAGCAGGTTAGTGTGGATGCACTAACTATATAGATGTCAAATAATGTAAACAAATCAAAACCATACATGCCTTAAAGGGAATGTTCAATTGCGTTTGTATTTAGATTTTCTGATGTAGGGAAACAGGTGACTGCATTTTCATTTTATTAACCTCTGTACTCCAGAGTGCGGACATGTCCTCTAGATCTTGAAAGAATAGTGCAGTTGAGACATAATTACAACTACAGGCATGAACTCTGAGTGATGCAACGCTCAGTAATGTTTCTGTATTGAGCCTCTACTTCACTAACACCCTGCTGAAAGCAAGAGAGCCCCATGACTTGTGTCGTCTCCCACTCTTCGATGTAATAGCGTGGCAACAATGATGTAGACTGTCCGTGCTGGTCATCCATAATATCAAAGTTTACATTGACTGTAAATGCATGTGCTCTGATCGTGATGTTTTAAGTTGTACTATTTGTATCATGTATTGTAAAAACAATGCAGAGAAAATGTTTTTCGTCCTTTGGACTGCTTTTGTAAAAAAATGCAATGAAAAGACAATTTTCTATAAAAAAGGAAAGACCAGTCATGAATCAAGCTCCTCATTTTATCTGAACATTCTAGGATAAAAGTCACTTTGCCACTGGATTCAAGCTAGCCTGGCTGATGAAGGGTGTTACCCAGAAACCGGTCCCAGGATGCTTGTTTCCGGTCCAGGGAAGACCTGGCTTGGCAGTTTGGGCTGGACTGTTCCCATGAGGCACAGGGTCAAGACTGATTTGCATATAGCTGGGTCTGAACTGATGTGGCAAAGTGAGTTACAGAACGATGATGGATTCAACCCAGTTCTGTTACTGGGGGTGAGTGTCTGAAAAGTTTCAGTGCTCCGTCCATCTCCTTGTGTTTGCGATAAAAGTAAACTACTCAAACTTTAGAATATACTTTTCTTTATAAGAAGGTGAGCAGAGAAAATCTGCAGTCCACCTTAACAAAAAGACAGAAGTTATAATGTGGTTATCAAAATGTACAACATCTAGCTATGATCAGCTTCATAATACCAATCAATCAATCTTTATTTTATTGGTTTACTCCAACTTCGGCAATACAAACATTATAAAGACAAAATGTAGACATAAGAACATCACCCACAAGTATTATTAGCCGTTCATCAGAAATACGTCATAAATATTTCTACACTGAGTGTCAGAATTTAAAATATCTTACTCTCTGAGAATCTAAAGTTTCTAAGTGATGTCAATGACAAGATTGATGGTTTCACCAATAATCATAACGTGCCGATGATTGCACCAACTTCTGATAGACAGAACACATTAGATCGATTCCCAGCTGCCCTTTCCAGCAACCTTTATCTCTCTTAATTCACATTACTCTTCACATTGCTAGGCTTCACACTGTACTGTACTGAAGAGAATGCTGTACTTTTCAGTCGTTTTGTTGTGACTACTTTATGGTAATAAGACACCTGATTAGATGGCTCACACCACTTTTGTCTGCATCATCCTGCCATTTATTTAGTGATATTTAATTCTTTTCTTTTGCTCTTGCCTTTTACCTGTAAAGGCATCTACCTCTCAAGTTAAATAAGTTAACCGCATCAGCCAAACACATATCTGCATGAACAACATATGATGTGCAGTTTTCAATCCTGTCCTTCTATTTTCTTAAAGATCCTCTTCTGTGATGTAGCCATGGCAATATGAAATAAGAGACATTGCCTCTGTTCATTTCCTGATAGGTTTAGATGTCACCCCAGTCAAGTTTTGAAGTGTTTGATGTCACCAGTGGAGTGAGGTAGCCAAGTAATGACCATAAACTGCTCCTTCGTGCTGCTTTCATCAAGGCCTCCTTGTAGAATCACTCATTGCAAGCTGGGTTTATATTTTACAGGACCCTGATCCAAAATGGCCACTGCAGTCTAGTATAAGTTAATGACCACTCATAAACTTGAAGAGTTGTGAAATGTATTGCTTTTTTGTCTGGTAGTGTCTCTGATGTGCACTAAACATTCTACTAGCCAGCCTGTCAATCATCTTATTTTGGTTACAGATCATATTTCTGTTAAGGAGCTACCACCAAGACAGTGTTTTCTCTTTATTCATGTTCCCTGACACTTTCACTTGTTTGTCCCAATCCCATTCGTCAATTCTAACAGGGCATGCTTATTGTAGGAAGCAGTGCTAGAGACCTTCTAAATTATGTTACTTAGGCCTGTCATATCAGCAAACCACAGAATGTGCATCATTCCACTGAAAGAGAAAGGAGTGGAAAACATATGAGGTTTTCTTGTGGTGCTATTGGACAATTCCCAAAGAAAGCTCTTACCAGTATTTCCATTCAACTGTCCAAAGGGAAAATACATTCAAGGGATGGCAGTTCTGTCAGTGATTTTGTTGGATAGTCATTAGACCAGGGGCTTGCCTATGGTTGTGACAGATAATTAACAATCAGGATAAGTTGCTACTGATACCAGTAGGTAACCCAATTGAAAGAGACTTGTCAATGTATCTACTGTGTAGTCCATTGAGGTGTTTCAAGTGATGGAGTTGTAGGGTCTGCAAATGTTTCACCTGCTAGTGAGGGAGGCAATTTGGATTTATTAAAAATGGTGTGCTTAACGTTATGAAAATTTTTGCAGTACAATGAAAACATGCCATTTTGCATAAATCGTATTTTCCCGTGCTTGACTAAACTTCTTTCATCATAATGCAGCAATGATGTGTGTTTTCACTTCTCCTCTCCTCGCACATAACAAAAGGCACATAAGTGTAATGCAATGTGCTGACATGCTGTTCTCGAAGTCACCTGGAGGTAGCTGTTTGCGACAGTTATGGCTCTGCCTGCCTGTGTTACTGTAGGTTTATTCATTTATGAGACTGTCAGTGTTTTGAGTGTAGTCAGATTTGCTCTGACACATCCAATAACATTAGGTCAAAGGGTGGTTTCAATATTATTATTAGGGGATAGAATTAGGACAGTGCTAGGTGTTGCTGTATGATATTTTGTATTCTGGTTCACCAATTCTCTAAGAATGCATGATCATCTTATGCTGACCATGCCATTTTCACTGTGTATTTTGCTATCATCACCTGTAATCTGAAGAATTTTGGCACAAATGGCTTTGTTTACAGTTGTGAGGAGTCCAAACTTCAGGATATTTACCTTTAAATTCAGGAGAAGCTCTCACTGATGCCAGCCAAAGGTTCAGGGCCTGGGGGCACCTCTTGAGGGTTAGTACTCATTTCAGCAGAGGCCAGCAGGGCTCAGGCAGGTCCAGGCAAGTGCAGTTGGTGCTGGTCAGCTGGACATTTGCAGGAATGCAGCTAGAAGCTTGTTGTGTCCCTGTAGCTCACACAAGAGGTCAGCCAACTGACCCTTGGAGTCACTCTGGGTAGCCTGGAATCAAGGCAAGAAAGTCCAATCTTCCTTCTTCAGACAGCGGTGCAGTGCCTCAAGCAGCTTCTGACAGCAGGGTAGTCCTTCTTCTGAATCTTTACAGGTCCAGGAGCTTTCTGATGAGTGGATCTGAGGGTCCTATTTATATACCTGGTGCCAGTCTTTGTGTAGGGGAATTCCCTGACACTCCCCCAAAACTGGTTCAGGTCAGTTCTTCCTTTCCCTTTGGGCCTGGCTTCAAACTGTCTAGGGTGACAAAGGCAAGGACAAGTCTGGTATTAGGTTCCTTTATGTGTGCTGTGGGCAAGGTTCTATGAAATGTTATCAGGACAAGGTACAGCTCCTCCCCGGCCATCTTGCTAGGAAGACCCTCTCCCAGCTACACCCAGGTCCCATTATTCACTGACTGGGTTCAATACACATTCTTGTTGGGGGGGGGGGGGGGGAGGGGGGCGATTAACAGGACCAGGCAGCTGGAAATTCCTTGAAAGGTCTTGGAAACTTTGTGCAGAAAACCCCAGGCAGCTGGAAATTCCTTGAAAGGTCTTGGAAACTTTGTGCAGAAAACCCCAGGCAGCTGGAAATTCCTTGTAAGGTCTTAGAAACTTTGTGCAGAAAATGCCAACGTTCTAAAAGGGGCATTTTCAAAATATTACTTTAAAAGGCAATGTTACAATTAAAGATTGTTTTAAATTGCAATTTATTTAATTATAAGCATACTTTCTCAATCTGCTGCCCATCTGAATCTGGCACTTATATACTGAAATAGGTAAACACACTATTAGCCTACGGGAGAGATAGGCCTTACAACAGTGAAAAACATTAGGAGTTTTCACTGTCAGGACATTTAAAAATTAAACGCTCATGTCCTACTTTTGAAAATCCATGACCCCTGCCTTATGACCTTTTATGGCCTACCTTAGGGGTGACTGACTTGTAAGATTAAAATGAAGGTTTATGCCTTGCAAAAGGTTTGTTTGGCCGGGTTGAAATGGCATTTGAAACAGCAAGTGGCAGACCTGAGACATGTTTTCAAAGCCTACTTTAGTGGGTGGCACTCTAAGTGCTGCAGCCCACTAGTAGCATTTAATCATTTGGCCCCAGGCACATGTCGCAGCATATATTATGGACTACTAAGTAAATTAAATGTGCCAATTAGGCAAAGGAAGGCATAGGAAGTTAAAAGTCTGCAATGATTATGCATAAAGGGCCAGGTCCAACAAAGTACTCATTCAATGGATAATATCTTGAGTTTCAGTGAGCAAATTTTGAACACCAAGTTCTGTGTCTCAAACGGAGTGGTGACAAAATGATTTATGTTTGGATTCTAGAGATTCAAAACATCTAATGCACAATGAACTGCTATTTTCAGATGTGGATCCCTAATATAAATGGCAGAATAATGGGGGTACTTACTATCAAAGGTAAATATTGTGGGCACCTTTCAATTAAAGTTTTGAATATTTTAGCTATGTGATTGGATTTCCTTTTGAAACACTAATATGGAAGTTTTAAATATCAATAATTTCAATATCATGCTTTTGTTATAATTTTATGTGTTTGTGTCTTTTCTCATCATATGTCTTCATTAGTTTTGATAAATATCATACAGGTAACATCTGATAGTATATTGCTGAATGGACCATTATACATATTCTTACAAGTCAACATTCGAAAATGCAACATGTAGTATGATACACGTATTGGGAGTGTCCCTAAATGGCTTTGTAGGATCTGGTTCCCATCGTAGACAAATGAGTGTAGAAAGATAAACAACAATGTTGAAGAACAGGCATTTGCAACATTTGGCACTTAATGTCTCATGCAAACTACATTACTGGGGGAACTATGGTGGGAGGAGGAGGTGAGGGGAGGAAAGTCACATGGGTGAATGATCTAAACATCAGTTTAAGGTTATGCATTAAACGGATCCCTGAGGGGTAGGGGGAGGGGGGGAGCGGTTGTAAAGAGCCTGCAGGATGAATCTGGGCAATAACATTATGCAAGGTTTGTGGGAGCTCAGGGTGGTCTCTCGTTGGAATTGGCTTCTAACCCTACCAGGCACCCCTACCAATCAGGGAGTGGATCTGGCCTGCCCACATTCATGCCACCTATATGCAGAGCATCCAACTCTGCAAGTATTCCAGACCGCAAGTCCCTAAGCCAAAGTAGTAAGAGGGTAGGGGGGCCTTCTTCTGGATCAGCGCTGGGATGCCCAATGGTAACCAGGCGCTATATAAAACTCGCTAATAATAATAATAATAATAATAATAACCTCCATGACATGATTATCAGCCATTTGGCAAGAGCGAGGGCCAGATTGATAAACTTATTGCAAGATTTGTGTTTGCTGGGATGCTTGATGAGACCCTCAAACAGTGTGCAGTGTCTTTGGATATCTGGCTGCCTAGAATACGTGAAATGTGTTCAATTATCCCATCTTAATAGATAGCGAGAACTGAGCATTCCCATATCATAAGGGAGGAAATCAAGTGCATCAGCCGGACAACGGGTGCATGCATCTCCAGCACCAGAACATACAATGTATTCACTTGGGGGGTTATATAAGTAAAATGTATGAAGTTGAATTGGATGTATGTCAATCTGAAATTGATAGAAGCAAGCTTAACCATCCCTAAACAGTGACCAAACTGTCCACAAGTGCCAACTCCTGCACAGCCTCACAATGAGCCCACAATGCCAGAAACAGTGTACTTCTATCACTACATATGGTACTATAGAGGCAGGTAACTGCACTTCTAGCCCGACCATGGGTAAGGAGTACTTATAGGAGGTGGGAAGTTGCAGGTTTATCATTTTTCCTAGGCCAGAACCAGTACAGTTGGCAAGTCAAGACTGCGTAAAGGAGGAAGGAACCTGGTGATATACCATAGTTGTCTACCAAATCTTCAAAAGTGTATAGGACCTTATCAGTAAAGAAGTAACCCCCATGTTCAGAGGCCAGCCTCTGTCCATTTGTCCACGCCATGCAGTAGGTGGAGAGTAGAACAACTGGGTTAGGCCCAGACTGGGAGTTCTGGTGCATAAGGAGTGTGCTTGTTCTGCAATATTGTGTAGTTACCCCAACAGGATCTGGCCACCCTAATAAGGATGTTTCATACCCATTTAGATATCACCACCATGGAACCAAGCAACCATCTCAAAACCTCAGGTGGGGATGATCTCACAAACAAGTGACCTAGTTTCGATGAGCCATTCCCATCTAACGAGCACGTCGGCCACTGCAGCTGGGGTGCTGTATAGTAGTATTCATAATTCAGGGCTCCTACACTGCCCTCCCAAAGTTGGGCATACAATTTAGCAATCACTGTTTTATGTCTCTGGGCCACCCCATATCAATGCTATTAGGAAGGAGCATACAGGCACATGCATCAAAGCCTTTTACGATCGCAAACAGTGCGATTCGCAAAAATCGTCCGTTTGCGATCGCAAAATTAGCTTTTGCGATGCATCAAGTGTCAAGGCCCTCGCAATTTGAGAATTCGCAATTAATTGCGAGTTCTCAAATTGCGATTGCATTTAAGGAATCACATTTTGCGATTCCTTAAAAGCAATGCATTAAAGTAAAAAAATCTGCGATTTTTGCTAATGGGGGGAGCAAATTACCATGAAGCTGAACTTCATGATAATGTGCAAAAACTTTGAAAAATGCACTTTTGTGCATTTTTCAAAGTTTCATGTTCCGCACACACATGCCCTTAGGGCATGTGTGTATGCAACATATGCGCACAGATCATATTCAGGGGTGCAACAGGGTGTCATTTTGACACCCTGGCACCCTTGAAATTGCATTCTCAATTTGCGATTCCCTAATTGAGAATCGCAATTTGAGAATGTCTACCTATTCATTCCTATGGGCCTCTAGGCCCATAGGAATGAATGGGGAGGTATTCCTTAATTGTGACTCGCAATTTGCGAGTCACAATTAGGGAATGTTTAAAAATCGCTATTTTTTAAGCGATTTCTACATGCATAGGCTTTTGCGATTCCATAATTGTGATTCCTTAAAAATCGCAATTAAGGATTTGTAAAAGCCAACATTGATGCATGTGCCTGTAGCCCCCTAAAAACCCTTGGATAATAGGACCAGGATGGCTGAGAAAAAGTATAGCAGTTGTGGGTGTGTAATCATCTTATAGATAACTATGCGCCCCATAGGGAAGGAGAGAGTCACGTCCATAATGGTTGAGAGCTCTTCACTGCGGAAAATGCCAGTCCGATATTGCCATCTATCAGGTGTTTCGGAGCTTGATAAACTCTGATCCCTAAGTATTTAATGGTATCATAACTCCAAGGGAGGGGAGTGTGGGACAGAGTAAGATGCTGCTCAATGGATAATGCTGCCAAGGGGCAGAGGTGTATTTTATTTATTTATTTATTTTATTTGGTGGGATTTATCCCAGTTCACCCTGAGTCTGAAGACCCTGCCAAATTTTTGGAGAAAGTCAGTTAAGCACTATATATTACCACACTCTTCTCGAACATAAATCAAGGCGTCATCAGCATAAAGAGTACTATGTGCCACCGATCGTCTACACAAATACCCTCTCTGGGCCCCAGGCACGCAATGCACAAGCCAGGGGTTCCATGGCAAGGGTGAAAATAATCGGTGATAAGGGACAGCCCTGCCTCATACCCCTTTCTATGTGTATTGCATCAGATATGGTCCTGCCTGTTCTCACCCTTGCCATCGGGGTGTTAAATGATAGCCATACCCAGGAGAGGAACCACGATCCACCATTAGTCAATGGAGGACCTCGCTAAGATAAATCCACTCCAAAGTGCCAAACGCCTTTTCTATGGCCAGGGATTCCACCCAAGGGTTGACACCGGATGTACATATCCTATCCATTATCATGAATAAGCGGCCAGGTTAAGAAAGGTGTTCTTCCGCTGGATGAAGCCATTCTGATCCAGATCTATTAGCTATTGCGCAGTTAGTTTCAGCCTATACTTTCCAGAGAATCTTATAGTCTGTGTTCAAGAGTGACAATGACCGATAAGATCCCACCAAAAAGGCTCCCGGTCCTGCTTGGAGAGTACCACCAAAATGGCTATCTTCATAGATTGAGGAAGAACCTCCTGAATGCGAGCCAACTCGTAAACTTGTAGTAGTCTTGGAACTAGCTGAGGTGTTGAATTTCTTAGGTCAACTACCCGTGCTTGAGATTTTGCCACACAGTATTTGTTTAAGGGCCTGGAATATCTCATCAGCTGTTAGCGGAGCCTCTAACTCAGTTCAGTGAGATTCCTGCAAACATTGGAGGTGCAATTAGTCCAGGAATGCCTGTATTGTGTATCCGCATCCTCCTGGGTTGCAAACGGTGCATCATAATAGGATTGGAACGCAAACCTAATCATCTACTGTGAGTGAACAATGGCTCTGGTCAAATCTTGAATTGCTGTGATGGGGGATATGGGTAAGTCTGATCAATTAAAAGCCAGATGAGAAGCCTTGCGGTCTTATCTCCTTCCGCCTATCGGCTGGCTGTGTAACCAATCAGTAGGTGTTAGCAATTTGTATGCTCTTATATCCATTTTGAGTCTCTTTAGGTCTCTGCGTGGTGACAGCATGTTGCCATAGACAGTTTTGATAGCCAGGCCTCAAAGGACCACCAACTTAAAGGTGCCCCATTTTACCAGGGTGTCGGAAGAATAAGCCCAGCCGATCCGCAAGGGAGGCGCGAAACGCTGCATCACACAGAGTCTCCACAGGGAGGTACCACATTGTGATGAACGGACGTCCCCTCCCTAAGTCAGTGAGATCTGCAGTGGATTGAGGCCCAAGAAGGTACAACCAGATACTAAGCTTGTGTCACCTGGGTTAGCACCTCAGCACTGCAGTAGAAGAGGTCGATTCAAGTGTGTAGGTCATGTATACTCGAATAATACGAGTATTCCCTGGAGACCAGGTAGAGGCGGCACCAAATGATGCCCACCTGTGTGTGGGTCACCAACCTTTGGAAGTATTTCGCTAGTGTTATGGACTATACCCCAGGTACCGGTTGGTGTGAGCAGTCGAGGGCAACATCAGGGAGACAATTGTAATCACCCGTATATAGAAGAAACAAGTGCTTTACTCAACAGTACAGATGATAACGTGTTGAGAAAGGCTGCCTGGTTTGAATTAGGTGCATACAATGATACTAGAGAGATTGGAAGTCCATCTAGCAACCTCTCCACCACCACATAACTATACCTACCCCCTGAGTCTACCCTTGTATGCTGTACTGAGATGGGCACCCTAGGGGCAACCTAAATCATAACACCCCTAGCATATCTTGAATATGTGGTCAAAACAATCGTCCCCATCCACCTCCTGTGTAGCATTTGTAGATCAGGTGAAGAAAGATCCATTTTCTGGAGACAAGGTATGTGTACACTGCAACACCTCTGATCCTGATAGACATTTTATCGTTCAACATAGCTAGCCATACTTCGGACATTCCAGGTCAGGAGAAGGTAGTGGAGTGCAGTGTATCAGCTACTGTACTTCATAGAGGGTATAACACTATCTTAACCCCCTATATACACGGTCCCTACCCACAGACAAGTGCCCCTCACAGGGTCAGCCCCCACAATTGTGCCAATACATACAATAACAGAGACAATGAAACAAAAAGAGAAAATAAATGCCATATTATTACCCCAATTTCCCTTCCAGGCCAATACTCCAATAGTTTATCAGCCACTAGCACTGCAATGTACATGTATATGGTTACTCAGCGAGTACAAAATGTAGAAACAAACAATGAAGGCTGGGTCCCGGCATAATAAAAGGGTTCCAGTGGGGAAAAAAGCATGGCCCGCTCACTGTGTAACATATAGCTCCTGCTGGTAGCAACAACGAGGGGCTTGCATGTTATAGCCAATAGTAGCAACACATATGACTCGAGGAGCGACCCCCCAGTACATCACACGCAGAATGGGTTGCTCCATACTCAGGCAGGTCATATCACTCTGCCACTGACATTAGTGTAACATCAGGGCCCCCGCAGCAGAGCATCTGTCAGTGCAAAGTTGGTTTCTGAAGGTACCTGCTTCCCTTTCTCTGACCCATTGGGGTAGGGAGGGAGTACATTGTGTCGGTTCGCTATGGCAACTGCTTGAGCCCTTCCTTTAGCTGAATGTTCCTTCATGGGGCCAGTTCTCCTGTTTCTGACTCGAGGGCACTGATGTTTTGGTACTGATCAACTGAGGGACTCTAACCTGTGTCCGGAAGCAGATGTCATGCCCCTATCCTCCAGCCAGGCCCATGTTTCCTCCAGGGATGCACAGAAGATGGTATTGTTGCTATGCATTATCTTGAGTGTGGAGGGGAAGTACAGAGCATATTTCACTTCCAGGGCTATCAGCTGCCATTTTACTTCTAAAATGAAAGCTCTCCTTATTTGCATGTTGGCAGTGAAATTGGGTAATATGTTGACTTGCTGATTCTCCACTAGCCAGGGACCATTTGCAGGATGTGATAATGAGTCCTGTCATGATAATTAAAGAGAATGGCAACCACCTGCCTTGGTGGGTGTAGGGTGTGACCTGCCCAGGACCCTGTGTGCCTGTTCCACTGAAAAAAGTCTGCCCCCCAATACAGGCTGAGCTAGCCATTCCTCTAGATAGAGCTCCATGCCGGGACACTCAGTGCATTCTGGTAGTCCCACAATTCTCACATTGTTGCGGTGTGAGCGGCTCTCATAATCCTCTGCTTTTTCCCAAAGGCAACGTTCCTTCTCCTGAAGTATCTTGATACAAGTGTCCACGTCTGTGACTGTGGGCTTGAAGGCCACCCGAGGAGATACTGCGTTGTCCACGCAGTCCTTCTATTTCTTATGATCCTTGGCAAAAGGCCCATATCGACCCCTAGGATATCAATCTTAGGCTCCAAAATAGATTGTAGGGTTTCATCGAATTTTCTGGAGTCTTCCAATAGTGTATGCTCCAGCTTTGTTTCAAGGTGCAGTGATGCTCCCCCATCCACACCGCAGCTCCATGACATAGACCTGTCATGCTTGGGGCACACCATGGCGTGGAAGCAAGACATGCTGTGTCTTTGGGATCCACAGATCATACACCACACAGTACAAGATTAGGGCCCCAACACTTCTTGGCAGTGTTCTCATAGGATGGGTGTAATCAACACACTCCCTTAAGAAAGAGGGGGGATGTGGAGTGGAGACATCCACCTGAGATAAAGGGAGGGTGCAATAATGGGCAAGTAACCCTACCACCACCAACAATCTGTCCTCCAGACACTTCTTTAGTCCACCTGTGTGTTCGCCCCAGTGACGACTCCTGTCTGCCCATGTACAGGCAGGCGGCCCACTGTTCTCCGACATCCAGGATACACAGCCAGCAACACCAATCAGAACAGTGCTCACCCTATGTTCTCCCGGCACTGCCTGGGAGGGATGCTCACCCTTCTCATGGAAAGCCACCGATCAGGCTGAGGTTTGGGTGAACACACAAGACCACACCGTAAGTCTGTGTGCTCCTCAGATGGTAGGTCCAAGTAAGCATTGTGGTGGGGAGGCAGTCCTTCTGTTCCTACTTTCTCCACAGTGGCTCCACAAATAAGGAGAGAGGGGAGGGCTGCTACTCCATTTGATCACCTCGCATTATGTACAGAAGACATCCAGCCAAGGACTTGCCCCCGTAGGCATTCAAGGCCCCAGCTCAGCTAATTCCCCCAAGCTGCCATGTAAGACGAAGCGATACAAAAGGGGATGATGGACGGAGCGTTTGAACAAATCAAACACTCACCCCCAGTCAACTGATCTGGGTTTAATCCATCACCATTCTTTAGTTCACTCAGCCACCCCAGTTCAGACATGGCTATATGCAAATCAGTCTGACCCTGTGCCTTATGGGAACAGTCCAGCCCGAACTGCCAAGCCATGTCTTCCCTGGACCGGAAACAAGCATCCTGGGACCGGTTTCGGATTCATAATCCTCATCAGCCAGGCTATCTTGAATCCAGTGGCCAAGTGAACAAGGGACTCACGTCTGAGTATACCCTGCCACACTTAGGGCGAACAAAGCGATACAAAAGGGGATGATGGACGGAGCGTTTGAACAAATCAAACACTCACCCCCAGTCAACTGATCTGGGTTTAATCCATCACCATTCTTTAGTTCACTCAGCCACCCCAGTTCAGACATGGCTATATGCAAATCAGTCTGACCCTGTGCCTTATGGGAACAGTCCAGCCCGAACTGCCAAGCCATGTCTTCCCTGGACCGGAAACAAGCATCCTGGGACCGGTTTCGGATTCATAATCCTCATCAGCCAGGCTATCTTGAATCCAGTGGCCAGGTGAACAAGGGACTTACGTCTGAGTATACCCTGCCACACTTAGGGCGAACAAAGCGATACAAAAGGGGATGATGGACGGAGCGTTTGAACAAATCAAACACTCACCCCCAGTCAACTGATCTGGGTTTAATCCATCACCATTCTTTAGTTCACTCAGCCACCCCAGTTCAGACATGGCTATATGCAAATCAGTCTGACCCTGTGCCTTATGGTAACAGTCCAGCCCGAACTGCCAAGCCATGTCTTCCCTGGACCGGAAACAAGCATCCTGGGACCGGTTTCGGATTCATAATCCTCATCAGCGAGGCTATCTTGAATCCAGTGGCCAAGTGAACAAGGGACTCACGTCTGAGTATACCCTGCCACACTTAGGGCGAACAAAGCGATACAAAAGGGGATGATGGACGGAGCGTTTGAACAAATCAAACACTCACCCCCAGTCAACTGATCTGGGTTTAATCCATCACCATTCTTTAGTTCACTCAGCCACCCCAGTTCAGACATGGCTATATGCAAATCAGTCTGACCCTGTGCCTTATGGGAACAGTCCAGCCCAAACTGCCAAGCCATGTCTTCCCTGGACTGGAAACAAGCACCCTGGGACCGGTTTCGGATTCATAATCCTCATCAGCCAGGCTATCTTGAATCCAGTGACCAAGTGAACAAGGGACTCACGTCTGAGTATACCCTGCCACACTTAGGGCGAACAAAGCGATACAAGATGTAAGACGAAGCAGCATGTACGTTGTTGTGGGCCCACATCAGGGTTATGATAAGGGAGGGCACTTTCTTGGCCCCTATCGTCACCACAGCCCTTGAATATGAAGAGAAGGCAGGGCAGATCCTCCTTTCATTCTCTCCACATTCTGTAAGGAAGAGACTCATTCAGAGCCCCTATCCCAGAGTCACTCAAGGCCACAATTCGGCTGAAGTCACCAGGCTGCCTCATGAAACAGAGTGGCATGACGCTTTTTGGGGCTTGCACTACAGCCCAGATGTTGGCCTATGGGAGCAGTAAGTCTGTAGAAAGGGCTGCAAGGCAGCAGGATCTGTGCAGAATGCTGAATGGTGAATTGGGCATGTGGAGCTCATTTCAACCCAACCATCCTGATCGCTATCTTGGCCAATGCACCCATACATGTGTTTATGTGAGCTGAATTTAATTTGATTATTGTTTTTTTCTAAATGCTTTTTAATTATTTTAAAACTTTTTCCTTTATCAATGTTTTTAAATGAAATTTAGTTCTTTAGTTTTATGTCAAGGCACGGAGGGCAATATTATGCATTACTATTTAATTGCCCTCAAATATAGCACTTTTAAATATTCATGAATTAGAATAGAACAACCTTAAAATTCTAGCACTGTTTAGAACATGCAAAATAACATAGAACACACAGTCGTCTTCCTTCTTTTGTTGCTGCTCAAACACAGACAAGTACAATTCAAGCTACTTCTGAGAAGCATGAGAACATGTGTTATTATTGGGTGAATAAGAAATAAGGTTTTAAAAGAGGTTTGTACTACATATATTGTTTCAGGAATCAGATTGAGCATGTGGTATAGTTTCATAATCGAATATATCTTTACAAAGAAATGGAGGTACCCTACTACTCGTGATAGGGACTGGGTCAGAACTAAGCAAAAAAAGTTGTCCCAAGATTTCACACACAGTTATGTGAATACAGTTTAGCAACAGACATATATATGCAACCACAATATAAAAACAACAACTACAAAGACTCTACTTGCATTGTGTCAACCAACACTAGAATAATACACATGTATTCCAAAATTTGATGTAACAAAATTTACAGTTCATTTATTTGTACATACATAATTAAAAACAATTCATTATTAAAAAACATAAAAATCATGAACAATTAAAATACAATTCTTTACAGAAAACAGAAGTCGACGCAGCGTTTCGGTGATATTTGATCGATAGTTCACCTTCTTCAGGACAGTTTTCTCACTGTATTCATGAAGATTAAACAGTGTTTGTATGCAGGAATCCTTTCTGATGGCGGAATCCCTGTTGCTGGATATCAATTAAAATCTTTTCACTTAATAGCGACTTTTTTTTTTTATTGAGAAATAATGTGTAATTTCATTAAGATACAATACATATTCACTTTATCCATTATAAAGAAAGAACTAAGATTCAGTATGTACAATAAATTAGTCAGCATAATACGATAACAATATAAATACAATCATAGCTCATAGTAACTTCATATTTCCAATATATAAGACTATAAAAAATACATAGAGCATTTTTAAAACGGTCATGATTAATGTATTCATAAAACTTATCTTTTAGTTAGTTCCTCCATTTCTTCAGTGGTGCCCAGATATCCCTGCCAAATTCTCGCATTTTCCTACCCTTAAATTCATATAGACATGCCTCTAAATTATGCATACCTAGCAACCTGGACAGCCACATCTGAAACGTGGGAGCAATGGTATCCTTCCACCTAGCAGATATAAGGATTCGTAGTACCGCTACTGCGATGAACAATAACGCTTGTGTGTCACTCCCTATCTTGTACTTGTCATCTGTCCCTATGAGAACCAAGGTAGGGGATAGGTTGATGTTAATACCTAGCAACCCCTCCAAAAACAGGGTAATCTCACTGCGTATTAAGACCAAATTAGGACAATCATAAAACATATGCAGAAGATCGGCGGGGCCTGTATTACATTTAGGGCATTTATCATCTTCTCTAAGTCCCCACCCATACAATTTCGCGGGGGTATGGTAGAGGTTAAACAGAGTCTTGTAATGTTGAGACCTCAAATTTGATGCTCGAAACACTTTCTTACTTAAAACTAGGGATAGATCTATATCCGCATCCGGATCCCCCAATTTTTGCGCCCATGTGACCTCTGTTTTCTACAGATCGTCTGGGAGGCCTGACAGCGTTAATAGGGACTTTGGATGTAGCCACCGTAGTTAAATTCTTTTAAAAAACCTTTTCTTGATATAATCTAAAAAGCGCTGTGCTTGCAAGTAGCCGGATGGGGTCTACTTTACAGTCGCGATTAGATGCCTCCAAACATCGCGACGCCACAAGGGATTGGAATAATGTCAACCTGTTCATCTGTTTGGTATCTTTCTCTCGTCACACTTGATCAATATTACTCTTCCTTTCAACTCTTTATGAAGTCTTCTTGAATAGGCCTTTTTGAAAAATTGCGGCCTCCCTGCATGCATCCAAAGTCCCAGTTTCCTCGGACACAATGCAAGTAGAGTCTTTGTAGTTATTGTTTTTATATTGTGGTTGCATATATATGTCTGTTGCTAAACTGTATTCACATAACTGTGTGTGAAATCTTGGGACAACTTTTTTTGCTTATAATCGAATATATGACATAGGTATTTGGTAAACAAAACAAAGTGGTTACAAGGAGAGTTTTAACCAAGTATGACAAGTTTTAGGCTAGGCATTGGATATTAGCTTGGGAGGCAAGGGATTTTCTTTGAAAGACAGCTGTTTAGAAAAGTCCCCGGTTTGTGAGGGGTTTGTTTTGCGAGCCGCTCAAATTTTTCATATATTAAAATATAATTGATTGCGCACTTAGGCAGTGTTAAAAGAAGGAACTTGTTTATTTTTTGAGAAAGCATGTAAGTACACTGGGAGGCAGGTCATTATTTGGAGAAGGTTTTTCGTTGTTGGGTGGACAGTGATTTTGGTGCTGCTGGGACCATTGTGAAATTCAAATGAGCACTTATTGGTGTAACGTACACAAGAGGAGGCACGGGGTAGCAGACCGTGAGCAGACCCACTCACATACTTTCTCACACACTCAATCAATCAATCAATCAGAGACATTTATAGAGCGCACTACTTACCCGTAGGGTCTCAAGGCGCTGGGGGGAGGGGGGTGCCGCTACTGCTCGAACAGCCAGGTCTTCAGCTTCTTCCTGAAGGAGAGGTGGTCTTGGGTCAGGCGCAGGTTGGTCGGGAGGGAGTTCCAGGTCTTGGCGGCCAGATAGGAGAAGGACCTTCCTCCTGTTGTCGCTCTTCAGATGCGGGGGACGGCGGCGAGGGCGTGGTTGGCTGATCGGAGGTGGCGTTTGGGAGCGTAGAAGTTGATACGGTTGTTGAGGTAGCTCGGGCCTTGGTTGTGTAGGGCTTTGTGTGCGTGGGTGAGGAGGCGGAAGGTGATTCTTTTGTTGACGGGGAGCCAATGCAGGTCTCTCAGACGTTCCGGAGATGTGGCTGGTTCGTGGGATGTCGAGGATGAGTCTGGCTGAGGCGTTCTGGATCCGCTGGAGTCTCTTCTGGACCTTGGCGGTGGTACCGGCGTAGAGGGCGTTGCCGTAGTCCAGTCGACTGGTGACGAGGGCCTGGGTGACGGTCTTCCTGGTCTCGGTGGGGATCCACCAGAAGATCTTCCGTAGCATGCGTAGGATGTTGAAGCACGCCGAGGAGACGTTGTTGACTTGCCTGGTCATGGAGAGGGATGAGTCCAGGATGAAGCCCAGGTTGCGTGCGTGGTCCGTCGGTTTGGGTGCGGTGCCCAGGGCGGGAGGCCACCAGGAGCCGTCCCAGGCGGAGGGTGATGAGCCCAGGATGAGGACCTCCGTCTTGTCTGAGTTCAGTTTCAGGCGGCTGGTCGTCATCCATTCGGCTACCTCTTTCATCCCTTCGTGCAGGTTGGCTCTGGCGGCGGCAGGGTCGTTGGTCAGGGAGAGTATCAGCTGGGTGTCGTCGGCGTAGGAGATTATGTTGAGGTCGTGTTGGCGTGCGATGGCCGTGAGGGGGCTCATGTAGACGTTGAAGAGGGTGGGGCTCAGCGAGGATCCTTGAGGGACGCCGCAGATGACTTCGGTGGCCTCTGACTTGTACGGTGGTAGGCGGACTCTCTGCGTTCTTCCGTCGAGGAAGGAGATGATCCATCCCAGAGCCTTCTCCTGGATTCCGACGTTTCTGAGGCGCTGTACTAGGGTGCGGTGGCAGACAGTGTCGAATGCCGCGGAGAGGTCTAGGAGGATGAGGGCCGCTGTTTCTCCGTTGTCCATCAGGGCTCGGATGTCATCGGTGGCGGCGATGAGGGCGGTCTCGGTGCTGTGGTTGGCTCGGAAGCCAGACTGTGAGGGGTCGAGGGAACCATTCGTCTCAAGGAAGGCTGCCAGCTGCTTGTTGACGGTCTTCTCGATGACTTTGGCTGGAAACGGGAGGAGCGAGATGGGGCGGTAATTCTTGAGTTCGGTGGGGTCCGCTGTGGGTTTCTTGAGTAGAGCGCTGAGCTCGGCGTGCTTCCAGCTCTCAGGGAAGGTGGCGGTGTCGAAGGATGTGTTGATGATGTCTCGCAGGTGGGGTGCGATGACAGCGTCGGCCTTGTTGAAGACGTGGTGAGGGCAGGGGTCGGTCGGAGATCCGGAGTGGACGGAGTTCATCGTGCGGACGGTGTCTTCGGTGCTGATCGGAGTCCAGGCACGGAGGGTGGTGGTGGGGGGTGGTGGTTCGGTCGTGGTGTACGTTGGTTGGTTGTTGAAGCTGTTGTGTATGTCCGCGATCTTGTTGTGGAAGTATGAGGTGAGGGAGTTGCAGAGGTCTTGCGATGGGGTGATGTCGTTGTTTCCTGCGCTGGGGTTGGAAAGCTCTTTCACGATGTTGAAGAGTTCCTTGCAGTTGTGTGCGTTGTTGTCCCGCCGGTCCTTGAAGGCAGTTTTCTTGGCGGCGCGGATCATCTGGTGGTGCTTCCAGGTGGCAAGCTTGAAGGTGGTCCAGTTGTCCGGTGTTGGTTCCCTTCTCCAGGCTTTCTCGATGGTTCGGCAGTTCTTCTTGGAGCTCTTGAGTTCGTCGGTGAACCATGGGGCTTTTTTGCTGCCGGGTCTGCTGGGCGGGGTCCTTAGCGGGGCGAGCTCGTCTGCCTAGTCGCCGATCCACTTCGTGAGGTTGTCGGCGGCCTGGCTGGGGTTCGCTGAGCTGGCAGGAGGGTGTTGGCTCAGGGAGGTGGCGAGCTGGTCGGCTGTGATCTTGTTCCAGCTTCTGCGGGCAGCCTGTTGCTGGTGGTGGTGGGTCGTCGTTCTTTTGAAGGTGAAGTGGACGCAGCTGTGGTCCGTCCATTGGAGCTCTGTGGCGTGGCTGAAGGTGATGTCTGTGCTGGATGTGAAGACTGCGTCGAGTGTGTGTCCGGCGAGGTGGGTGGGGGTGGACACCAGCTGCTTGAGTCCAAGATTGGCGAGGTTGTCGAGCAGGGTGCTGGTGTTGCGGTCGTTGTTGTTTTCCAGGTGGAAGTTGAGGTCCCCCAGGAGGATGTAGTCAGCGGAGGGGAGGGCATGCGGGCTGATGAAGTCGGCGATGTCCTCGCTCACACAATCACTCACATACCTACTAACACATCCATACGACCACTCACACACCTATACAGTCACTCACACAATCACTCACAGACCCAGAGAACCACTCACAGACACATGCAAGAACTCACATACCCACCACACAGCCATGTACACACCCATTCAGCAACTTACACACCCACTCACAGACCCTCGCAGGAACTAATACACCCACTCATATACTCACACACTCATGTAAACAGCCATGTACACACCCAAGGAAACACTCACATACCTACTCAGGCACTCCCACACCCAACTCACATAACCATGTACACACCCATACAGACACTCACACACCTACCCATATACCCATACAGCCACTCACACACCCACTCGCAGGCCCAAAAAACAACTCACATACCCACCTAGCCACTCACACACCTACTCACATATCCACACAGCCACTCCCACACCCACAGAGCCACACATACACTCACTCATACACCCATATGGTTACTCATACACCCACACAGTCAATCACACAGCCACTTACACACCCACAGACAGGAAGTGATAAACCTATAGAAATTGTATTGGTTGTATTAAATGTGCTGTTGTTTTGGTATATTGAATGTGCGCAATATAACTGGTAGACCCCTTATTTGTCCAAGGATTCATGACGGATCCATGGATCTGTAAAATTAATTTAAAAAAGAATGACTTGGCGCATTGCATTTATATAAAAATGAGAATGAATCTGAGATTAAAATGTATTTATAAACTTGTGGAAATGTATATTTGTAAATTGAACTTATGGGTCAAATTGTAATACAATTTATATTAAAAAAACTGTGAAATCCACAAGAAAAACCAAAGGCTGCAAGAAGGTTATAATTTGGAAATAGCATTATAAAAACATAGAAATTCACTGGAAAAAAACAAAAGCTACAGGGACATTTAAGTAGGAAATAGAATTTTTAAAAACCTTAGGAATTCACTGAAATAACTAAGGTTAAATGGATGTTATAGTTAGCCTCAGATTTTGCACACACAAAACCATGGAAAGTCAGCAGTTGTAGTTACCTGAGCTAACTATAACAGGGCTACTGGAATTATGCGGCAGGAGAGTGCCACATTATGCAACAGGGTTGAGTAAACTATGGAGCAAGAAAACACAAATTATGCAAAATATTGTGCACATTTGTAATAGTATTACTTGATTTTTTTTGCAATTTTTAAACTTGATAACACTGTCTGGGCATTGGCTGCACCTCATTAGTTCCAGTTTAACATCCAAACACAGCAATAGCCAACAGAAGGGTACCATTCCAGCTTTGCAAAGGGCCTTCTACTGCATGGCAGCATGTGTTGCTGCATTTTTAGTAACTTTTGAACCATTTAAGCTAGAAACAAAGTTTTTTTATGTTATAATCTGAAGATTATTCAGCAGTTGATGGAATTCGTGGAAATGTGGCAAATCTTTAATTATGCGAAAATCACCCCTGCCACACAATCGCATGATTCCAAGAGCCCTGACTATAACTTTCACACCTGCAATGCACTGCTACTGATCTCACAGATTACATCACTCATGACAAGGTCAGTGACATCACTGATGACATCACTGATGCAATCTTAAATGATATCTTTGATGAAATGATTTTATCCAACAAAGCAAACTTTAATACACGGTTCACAATATTTTGGTAGTCAATATTTCAGCCTTGATATTTTGGTATTTTAATATTTTTGTTGTTGATATTCAGGTCTAATTTTCTATTAATCCAGTGCTACAGGGTTCCAACCTGTAATATATTCCTTCAGGAGCACACACTAAAAATATAACCAATGAATAAGACCCCGTTCCACTAGTCCCAACCTTTACTGAGATATGATCAGAAGCTTATAGAATTTATTTCTGAGCCTATGGTGGAAATGTGTAGTCTGGAATTACGATAAGCAGCAGCCATTTCTACCATAATTTAAGCATCAAAGCAGAAAGCTACTGCTGTAATGACAGACAGTCAGAGAGGCCTTGTTAGTCCATCCTGGACTTCCTTTATGATGTAACACCAGTGTGTAGCAACTTTGGTTACCCACTGTTGCAATACCATAGTAGTGAATAACCAGATTTAGTATTAGGTGTTCATGCTAGTGGCTCTCATTGAGAGCGGTATATAACTTAGCAAAATGCACACTAATATTAGAACTGGAGTTCAAGGCCTTTGAGAAGAAGAATGAGGATTGTCTTTGAGAGGGCCCTTTATGATTTTTGCTCTTTCAAATTTTACATCCACGCTTAATATCCAACTATCTGTTTAGAAATTAACGTCCATTTTTTGGGAAATCCACATTAATACTTAGAGGCAGTCAAATCTGAAGCACAGACATTTCTGTGAAGAACATCGATTTCTTAGTTTCCTCAAGAAGTTTGAGATTTTGGAAAGTTCCAACATAGTTCCTGTATAGATATTTGGTATTTTTAACTTTGAGCAGATTGTAGGCATTGTGCCACTTTCTACATATGTTCAATCCCAGTATGGATTCCAGCCAGAAAACAAGCATCGGGAAAGCCAATAGGTCTTGGCAATCGGAAAGCTATAGGCGTTGTCATAGTTGATGGCAATGCTAATAGTACATCAGTGCAGCCATGTGCACTCAGTGCCAGGTGAGGCCTGCCCTCCTCACGGCATCACCAGCAGAATGTGTAACGGCCCATCGCTCCTCCTGGTTCAGGAGAACTGAAAGCAGTGCAGGAGACATGCTTCGACATAGAGAAGCGACATTTCCTCACCAGTTCTTTGCTTACAAATGGCATCATGCAATAACAATTTTATGTACATTAGTTGGCATAATGCAAGCAATTATTTGTTGTTATTGTGGTCAGCCTGCATGCATGGAACAATGATATGTTCCTACTGAGCATCTTTGTTTCCATTTTGGATTTCTTGTTCCATCATGTGAAAGAGATTAATAAAAGGTATATAAAGGAATATATGTTGGTAAATATTATATTGTGATTGTTGTTTCCATGCAATAGTGAGACTTTAATTTGATGAATGCGAAAATTGAAAATCAAGTGCACATGCATGATAAAATAATATGTCAAGAGAAGATGTAAATATAAACTCGCACTTTTGTGTATTTCATAGAGGCTTTATGTGAGTGCATGTCTGAAACGTGAAACCGATGCAAATCCTTTTTTAAGCAAGTATTTTCAAAGTAAATCAGAATGAAAAGTAATGTTGAACTGGCAAATCATTGTGTTTATTTGAACCCTGATTTGATGGTGAAATATTTGTAATTGTGATTGCACCCAAAACACACACAAAATTTGTGCTTCTATCACTGCAGTGTAAAAAGTTTATTTAGGTAAATATTTACAAAGAAAATCATACAATTAAAAGCCTTCGTTTAAGGGTATGTTTTGCAATTAAATCAGATGCATTCAGAATTAAAAGTAATGTTGCACCAGCAAATCAAATTACAAAATAAACGCAATATGATGAAAGTATTTAACTTAGATTTGGCGGTGCAACATTACATTTAAGTATGAATGCATCATGTGAATTACTTTTACAACATACGCTTAAACAAAGGCTTTGCATTGTTTGTTACCACACACCCAAATAAAGTCTTTAAATTGAAGTGATACACGGGTGGTTTAGCCAAGTGTGTTTTGAAAGTCAATCACAGGCACTGAGAATTACAAGCATATCATACCGATGCCGCACCTGAGTTTGACATACACCAACCATGTGTAAAATAGGTAAACAGGCACCCTCGGAAAATAGCATTTGGAATTTGGACTCTGTCTTTGAATACAGAGAAAATGTGATAAGATAAAAACAAGATTTACAGGCCCGTTTACAGAAGCGAGTAAAGGCCTTTGTTTAAATGTATGTTTTGCAGTTAAATCACATACACTTAAAAGTAATGTGACACCAGCAAATCAAAATAAAATATAAACGCAATATGCTGAAAGTATTTAACTTTGATTTGCAAGTGCAACATTTAATTTAATTATGAATGTGTGTTAACTACTATTACAAACTGTGCTTAAATAAATGTTTTGCATCTCTACATTTTGTTTGTAAACACACACACAAAAAAAGTCTTTAAATTGAAGTGATAGAAGTGTGATTTTGCCACGTGTTTTGAAAATCAATCATGGGCACTCCGAATACAAGTATATCATACCGATGCCAGACCTGAGTGTTGACGTACACCAATCATGTGCAAAATAGC
This sequence comes from Lissotriton helveticus, assembly GCF_964261635.1. Taxonomy (NCBI): domain Eukaryota; kingdom Metazoa; phylum Chordata; class Amphibia; order Caudata; family Salamandridae; genus Lissotriton; species Lissotriton helveticus. The sequence continues at coordinate 875,052,715 of NC_136071.1, read as the reverse complement.
TAAACAGGCGTGCTCAGAAAACAGTGTCTGGCATTTGACCTCGTTCTTTGAATGCACAAATGTAATGAGATAAGAACAAGATTTACAGGCCTGTTTACAGAGGGCTTGGAGCTGCGAGTGAAAACATGAGTGCTTGTGTTACATGCTTTTCCTGAAACAGATCCTAAAATGGAAGTAGTCAAGGGATAGTGTAATTTGTCCATGCTCTCAGGCAGGGCTAAACATAGGAAGAGGCATGATGAATGTACACCATGGACAAATGGGGATAAAGAATAGGAGAGAGACGATGGAGACAGCAAATAGGAAGGTTATGGGCGGGCTGAAGCCCACAAAGTATATACAACATGTCTCTTCAAGAAAGCCCATGCACTGTCTATCCAAGACCTAAAAAAAGAGTGTGCAAAAATCACTAGGAAAGAAGGAGGTGCAATGGTTATATCCACCGATTAAGATTGTAGAGGCTGCTGTCAACAGCACTTAGTGAGAATACTTGTATTGACTAAAGTGCTAATATGTATTGACAGCTTACGTGAATGCAGTCTGGACTGACCAGTAAGTAGTTTTTCCAGGGAAGCTATCACCCTGATTCTCTGAGTAACCCAATGAAGGTTCTTTTGTTGAAGCCATCTTTTTGTTTGATACCAACTGTAGTGGCTTCAGGCCCTATTAACTTAGCCTACATCTAAAAACCTCCATCTTGGGAGGTTTTGCCCTTTCACCGACTGAGAAGTGCTGTCCTTGCAAGTCTCTACGCCTAGACGAGATACGTGACACACCGCTTGCAAAATACATCTTATTAGCAATAACAGATTTCGCAATATTACTCATCGCCTTGCTTATGTCGCAGTCTGTATGGAAATATACCAGGCCATGGCAGCTCGCATTTTGATTGACTGACCCCAATACTGCCCATTTCTGATCACATGGTTAGCTACAGTATGTGTGCATCAAATGTATCAAACCTTACAAGGAGATGTCTTGTTACAGATCTTTGTCCATTGGATGAGGGAATCATGGTTAACTGTAACTACGTATAATACTTCTTGCTACGTGTCATGTGGGTGGTCTTGTGGTTTGAGTCTATAAAGTGTACCAAACATATTAAATCTTTGGACATTCAGGTTTCTATGCTGACTGTCTCCGTGTTGCACGTTAAAATTGTGATTTGTTGTGCTAATAAATCTACCACTCACTGAGTTGACAAAGAGCTGTGGTTGTGTTATCTTTCTATCAATTGTTATTTCTTATATTACAGATTTCACTTCTGCATTTTGGTGGAGGATGCGGATCCGGACTTCGTGTTGACATCGCTGGCCACGGCTGCTGCTGAGATGCCGGCCTTCCTTTGGGGCTCGGGTTTGAGGTGTGGAGACTATTTTTTTTTTTGGGTTCTGTCCTTCTCTCTGCCTTGCTCCATTGGACGCCGGTGGCCGCCTGCTAGCCCGTGGGCTGCCTTGTTCATCATATTTCTGGTTTTCCTGCTCCGATTTTATCTGCTCTCTTTCTCAGCTCAGTTTCTGTGGTGTTTCTCTTGGCTCTGCCCTGTTTGTCTGGCTGGTTTCTGTGTTATGTCTTGGTTAGGGGCGATGTTGGTTTGTGTCTTTGTCTGCCTATTTCTGGTGGCTATTTTTATTTATTTTTTGCTTTGTCACCATTCTGTTGATGACTGTGTCCCGGATGCTCCGGTTTGAGTTACAGTTGTTTCACGTTTTCCCTCTTCGGCCGGTTCTGGTCCTCGGGGTTCCTTCGTGGCTCTGGGCTCCTTTCTGATCTGCTGTTTTTCTCCTTGCATCCTAGTATTGGCTCCGGTCGCTCTCCACCCCCACGGCGACGGCGTACCTCACAGAGTTCCATGCATGCAGTGACTCCCTGGCGCCCCATGCGTGTTGGCTGGTCGCGGTCCGAGGGAAGGCGAAATACTGCGGTTACCTGTCTTGCCAGTGAGAGTCCGGTTTGGGGGTGGACAGCTGCCGTTGTTTGTTTGGAGCAGAGGTCAGTGGGTTTGACGGACTTCGTGTGCTGGAGGTGAGTGTTTGTTTGAAGTTTTTGTCCTCTGATGTTGGTTGAGCGGGGGTGGCCCTTCTTCTCGTGGGTTTCCTGTCAGTGCTCCCTTGGTGGATTGTAGCCGTTTGCTCCCCGGATTTGTGGTGCGGCCTGGCTTTGTTCCACGACCTTGTGGGCTGGTGCCGGGTGCGCTAGCGTTGTGTCTGTGCCTTGGGGTGGCCCTCGGCACATACGGGGGATATCCTTGATTGTCGTTGCTCTATGCCTCTGGAACTCATTGCATTTCTTTGTATGTATTGATAAGTGCCTTATTTAGGGTTCTGGTGCACTATGTTTAGTGACTGACTTGACTGTGGCTATTACTGACACTCCGGCTTTACTACATGTGCTGGCTGGCTGCCTTAGTACAAATAGCATTTCAACATATTTATTGTTATCATATTCTTCCCACAATTCTCTGCCATCTCCTTCTGCAAACTCCTTCTTCCCCAACAGAATTTGGTCTGGCACAACTATGTTTGGCTCCTCATGTTGTATAATTGTATTATTTTCATACCCCACTTTGCCATGAAGAAATGGGATGTCAAACTCTTCTGCAAACACTATGAATATTGTTGTCAGAACTATCCCAGGTACTGGTGATAATACAGCTGCCAGTATATATGGCCATCTACACTCATTTGTCCTGGGCCTAGGCATTATTATGCGTTTATGGGACTAATAGTAAGCCGTTATTTTCGCCCCAATTGACATCTGCTACAATATGTAACCCACTGTTTGTATGGCAATTATAATATTTCGTAAAACCTCAGTACGCGCTGTTGTTAGCTCCTGGGCTGATGGCAGGAAGCCAACTATTGGGAATGAAAGGTCATTCAGTATAAGTGTATGTAGTCCGCTCAATATTGGAGGATTTGGCACTGCTACTCTCTGAACAGTTGTTACCTCTACTCCTGGTGATAACGTTGCCACTGCTGACCTTATTGTTATATATAACACCCTTTCTTCCACCACCTGTATCGTTATCCACCTGTGTACTGCAGGTGGTGCAACCTGCATATCTTATCTTTATTAATTGTTAATAAACTGGGGTTACAACAGCATCCATTACTGCCCCCCAGCCAATGTGTTGTATACCAGATATTACACTGTCCAAGATGTCAAGGCGTGTGTTTGCCAGTTCCTGGGCCGGTGCTTGGCTGCCAAATGTGGGGAATGTAAGCTGCTGCAATATCAAGTCCGCCAACTTGCTAATCAGTGGTGGTTTCGGTATAATCAGTTGTATTTGTCCCTTCTTTTCCACTCCTGGCCACAATAATCGTATAACTATCACCAATACTGACTCTTGCACTTCTATTGTCATTCGCATCAGTCTACCGCTCCTTATTGTGATCAAAGGTGGACCAGATGCGGTGGTAGTCATGTAGAGGGTCTATTTTCAACAGTTCAATGTTCTTTTGATGCTTCACTGTACCGTGCTGTGCTGTCAGCTCTTGAGGTCTAACTAGCAGGGTCTTGTATCTCTATATGTGATACAGACACCAGCACCATTTGCAACAAAACACGGTGGCGCCTTTGCTGGGTCTGTCAGAGGTTACTAGTACATGACAGACGGTAGGCACTTGGAGGAGACAGGTGTCTCTATGATGTCATCCGGAGGCCATGTCTGCCGGGCACAGCAAGTTGCCTTGGTCGGTCTGTTGGAGGGATGGTCTGCAGCCAGCAGGAGATCTCTTCTTCCTTATCCCCTGTCGTGTTGGTCAGGCTGGTCCTTCTTGGTGGATCGGAGGTTGTACCTATGGTCCGCCTCAGGTGCTGCTGGTGATGCTGCTGGAGCTTGCTGCTCGTCGTCCTGGTCCACTGTCCGCTTGGTGTGGGAACTGTGGATCCACGAAGTCAATCCCTCGCACTTCACGGCGGTCGCTGTGGTCAGGAGGACGGTGTAGGGGCCCTTCCACCTGGGCTGGAGGCAGTGCCGTCGGGTGTGGGCCTTGATCCAAATCCGGTCCCCAGGCTGCAGGTCATGTGGTGGCGGAGTTGCTGCTTCTGGAAGAGCCTGCAGGACCTGGCGGTGAAGATAACGTAATGTCTCTGTTAGTTTTTTACAATAACACAAAATCAGATCGTCTACTATTGGCAGAGGCGCAGTGGACATATGACCCGCAATGTTCATAGGTCGTCCAAACAATATCTCATGCGCGCTCAACTTAGTTATCCTGTCAGGTGTACTTCTCATCGCTAGCAGGGCTATTGGCAGTGCATCCACCCATGACAGTTCTGTGGAAGCGCAGATTTTCCCTATTTTATTTTAGAAGTACACCTGACAGGATAACTAAGTTGAGCACGCATGAGATATTGTTTGGATGACCTATGAACATTGCGGGTCGTATGTCCACTGCGCCTCTGTCAATAGTAGACGATCTGCTTTTGTGTTATTGTAAAGACTAACAGAGACATTACGTTATCTTCACCGCCAGGTCCTGCAGACTCTTATAGAAGCAGCAACTCACATGACCTGCAGCCTGGGGACCGGATTTGGATCAAGGCCCACACCCGACGGCACTGCCTCCAGCCCAGGTGGAAGGGCTGGAGTTCCCACACCAAGCGGACAGTGGACCAGGACGACGAGCGGCAAACTCCAGCAGCATCACCAAGAGGCACCTGAGGCGGACCATAGGTACAACCTCCGATCCACCAAGAAGGATCAGCCTGACCAACACGACAGGGGATAAGGAAGAAGAGATCTCCTGCTGGCTGCAGACCATCCCTCCAACAGACCGACCAACGCAACTTGCTGTGCCCGGCAGACATGGCCTCCGGATGACATCATAGAGACACCTGTCTCCTCCAAGTGCCTACCGTCTGTCATGTACTAGTAACATCTGACAGACCCAGCAAAGGCGCCAACGTGTTTTGTTGCAAATGGTGCTGGTGTCTGTATCACATATAGAGATACAAGACCCTGCTAGATAGCCTCAAGAGCTGACAGCACAGCACGGTACAGTGAAGCATCAAAAGAACATTGAACTGTGAAAATAGACTCTCTTCAGAACATTGAACTGTTGAAAATAGACCCTCAACATGACTACCACCGCATCTGGTCCACCTTTGATCACAATAAGGAGCGGTAGACTGATGCGAATGACAATAGAAGTGCAAGAGTCAGTATTGGTGATAGTTATACGATTATTGTGGCCAGGAGTGGAAATGAAGGGACAAATACAACTGATTATACCGAAACCACCACTGATGAGCAAGTTGGCGGACTTGATATTGCAGCAGCTTACATTCCCCACATTTGGCAGCCAAGCACCGGCCCAGGAACTGGCAAACACATGCCTTGACATCTTGGACAGTGTAATATCTGGTATACAACACATTGGCTGTGGGGCAGTAATGGATGCTGTGGTAACCACAGTTTATTACCAATTAATAAAGATAAGATATGCAGGTTGCACCACCTGCAGTACACAGGTGGATAACGATACGGGTGGTGGAAGAAAGGGTGTTATATATAACAATAAGGTCAGCAGTGGCAACGTTATCACCAGGAGTAGAGGTAACAACTGTTCAGAGAGTAGCAGTGCCAAATCCTCCAATATTGAGCGGGCTACAGACACTTATACTGAATGACCTTTCATTCCCAATAGTTGGCTTCCTGCCATCAGCCCAGGAGCTAACAACAGCGCGTACTGAGGTTTTACGAAGTATTATAATTGCCATACAAAACAGTGGGTTACATATTGTAGCAGATGTCAATTGGGGCGAAAATAACGGCTTACTATTAGTCCCATAAACGCATAATAATGCCTAGGCCCAGGACAAATGAGCGAAGATGGCCATATATACTGGCAGCTGTATTATCACCAGTACCTGGGATAGTTCTGACAACAATATTCATAGTGTTTGCAGAAGAGTTTGACATCCCATTTCTTCATGGCAAAGTGGGGTATGAGAATAATACAATTATACAACATGAGGAGCCAAACATAGTTGTGCCAGACCAAATTCTGCTGGGGAAGAAGGCGGTTGCAGAAGGAGATGGCAGAGAATTGTGGGAAGAATATGATAACAATAAATATGTTGAAATGCTGAAATTGTATGTACAGATCATGAACATTTCAGGATGCTATGTTTGTACCCACCTACCAACAGATACACAGCACAGCATGAGCTACATTGTACTACCAGTTTCTAAATATATGGGTTGTATACTGATGCATGAGTTCTTCTCCACTGAACACAATATGTCAGTATTAGTTGCACCACCAAACACTGGCCTCACGGCAGTTACAACACTGAATGTTTACAATATAGCGGGTGTCAGACAGGGTGCCAGGGAGCCTAAGAAGAAATGGGCACCATGCAGGAATATGCACCCTACAAGGTCAGACACTGAGATGCTTAGCACATTTGACAGGAGGTCCAGAAATAGGGCTGAGGAGAACGATAATGTGCAGAGCGGAAAGAAGGAAGGCAATATACCAAGGTTTAAAGTAGAAGAGATGTCCCTAGCCCCATCCTGCATCCTATATGATGAAGGGATACAGCGGGACAGAGTACCTAAATTACCTTCAGACATATCTATAGCACATAACTGCTCAACACAGCAGTCATGCATACCCTACCCTTGTGTGTTACAGGATCTACTGCAGGGACAGCAAGGATTGTCGGCATGTAAGGACAGGATAACCAAGATGAGGAGGATAATGGAACCTAGGAAAGTGAACTCAATTTATGTGGGCAAAAGTAACTGTACACACATCACAAGGCTGTCACGTATCAAGGACAGCTATACTGGGTCCTCACCTGGACTGGTGGGTTACAAGGGACTATTTTTTGTCTGTGGACCATGGGCATACTTTTACCTGCCTCCAGGTTGGTACGGCCGTTGCTACCTTGCATCAATAATACCACGTATGGTCCACTTTTCGGACATAGCACAGGTTAGAAGGCAAGGTGTGAGGCCTACAAGGATGAGAAGGACAGCTGGATGGGTTGATCATTTTATGACAGCTGTTGAAGTAATGGTCCCAGGTGCCGGAGTAGTGTACACCACCCAGAGGATACATGAGTTAGCTAGAATGATTGAGGATCTGGCTGACTCTACTGCAGCAGGGCTGGGAAACATAACAGCAGAGCTGTCCACCATGCGGGCCGTAGTGATCCAGAATAGGGTTGCTTTAGACATCATCCTAGCCAAGGAAGGTGGGCTTTGTCGTGTCATCCATCAGAAGTGCTGTTCTTATATACCTGACAACAGCCAGAACATAGATAGGGCAATCCATAACATAAAGGACATTAGGGATGAGGCAGAGGGCATACAGACTGGTGAGTTTTGGGACAAACTGATGCAATGGCTGTCAGGTTGGAGCTCATGGATCCTAAAGGCTGTTATCATAATAGCAGCTGTGTTGTTGACACTCTGCATTATGATACAGGTCTGCCCAGTCTGCTGTGCATCCCTTGTCTCCTGCTGCTCTCGGTCTATGCGCCGTGGCCATAAGCACGGACAGGAGCAACAGGCAGTGGCTTAAGTGCCTGCCATGGGCATGAACCTGTTGGCACGCAGGGTATATTGATTTGGTATCAGATTTGGGAGATGTTGAAGCCATCTTTTTGTTTGATACCAACTGTAGTGGCTTCAGGCCCTATTAACTTAGCCTACATCTAAAAACCTCCATCTTGGGAGGTTTTGCCCTTTCACCGACTGAGAAGTGCTTTCCTTGCAAGTCTCTACGCCCAGACGAGATACGTGACACACCGCTTGCACAATACATCTTATTAGCAATAACAGATTTCGCAATATTTCTCATCGCCTTGCTTATGTCGCAGTCTGTATGGAAATATACCAGGCCATGGCAGCTCGCATTTTGATTGACTGACCCCAATACTGCCCATTTCTGATCACATGGTTAGCTACAGTATGTGTGCATCAAATGTATCAAACCTTACAAGGAGATGTCTTGTTACAGATCTTTGTCCATTGGATGAGGGAATCATGGTTAACTGTAACTACGTATAATACTTCTTGCTACGTGTCATATGGGTGATCTTGTGGTTTGAGTCTATAAAGTGTACCAAACATATTAAATCTTTGGACATTCAGGCTTCTATGCTGACTGTCTCCGTGTTGCACGTTAAAATTGTGATTTGTTGTGCTAATAAATCTACCACTCACTGAGTTGACAAAGAGCTGTGGTTGTGTTATCTTTCTATCAATTGTTATTTCTTATATTACAGATTTCACTTCTACATTTTGATCTACACTAAGACAGACTTTATGAAGCACTTATGCGATCGGAAGGCCAAAGTCATGCAAAGAAAGCATAGACGAGGTGCGTGAGAAAGAAGAGAATCTAGGATAATACAAGTAGGATGTTGAAGAGAGGTGTATGTTAGAGAACAGACACATGATATCAGGATGAACAAGCAAGGGCTGAAGAGAAATATACACAAGGTTTATGAAGGGTTTTATACTTCAAGTTAGCTTACTTTTAAAACATTCAGGAAGTCTGAAAACTACCAAATTCGTGTTTCACTCAGTTCGACCTGGCCCTTTCTGCATGGTCAACCCCAAACATTTTGCATTTTGTCCTCCACATTTTGCTGAATTCATCTTTGTTGACTCTAAGACTCTGTGCACTTTACCTCTGCTAACCAGTTCTAAAGTGCTTGTGCTCGCTCCCTAAAACATGGTTACATTAGCTTACACCCAATTGGCATATTTCATTTACTTGTAAATCCCTTCTTGAGTGGTATACCCTATGTCTAGGGCCTGTAAATTAAAAGCTACCAGTGGACCTGCAGCACTTATTATCGTGCCACCCACTTAAGTAGCACCTTAACACATGTCCCAGGTCTGCCACTGCAGGCTGAATGCAGTTATTAATTGCCATGTCCACGTGGTACTAAACCCCCCCTTGCCAAGCCTTACACTCACCTTTTTTGCATATGAGTCACCCCTAAGGTAAGCCCTAGTTAGCCCATAGGGCAGAGTGATGTGTGATTAAAAGGTTGGACATGTACATTTAGATTTTACATGTCTTGGTAGTGAACAACTCTCAAATTAATTTTTCAGAACTGGGATGCCTACCTCTCCCATAGAATAACACTGGGGATTCACATTTACTTTTAATATGCTCTAATTTACAAATAGGAGTTGGTAGCTGTGAGACTGTACAACGGGGCCACTGAAGTATCGAAGGGAGACACCGGTTGGTTTAGACTATTTATTGGTATTTTTGGCTGGTTAAAGAGAAACTCCTTTAAAGTAAGGCAAACAGCAGTCTTGTACTCTTGATCCCGATTGTCTTCTCGGGCGTTCCTCTTGTCTTCCCTCCGACAGGGCAGGAAAACTGCAACAAAAAAAAGAAAAAGAGGCTTTAGAAGACGGGTTATTTGACCATACGTCTCTTAAGGGAATGGATGTGAGGAGTCACCGAAGCTATTACTGGACCACCGACGATGAAACCCGGGGGGTGTGCAGATCAGAAAGGGTAAATGGCGAATAGGGACAAAAGAAAGCACAAAGATAGAAAACACCACCAGTCCAGCCCCGTGACCTCCCCGTAACTTTACCCCATCCCTCCCCGTGACCAAGCGTTCCATATACGAGCCCGTACCTTTTCTAGCCACACTTCCCTTGAAGCGTGGCCGGGCGTCTCGCGGTCTCGTTGACCTCCTGGCTCCTTAGTATCTTCGTCCCCTCCGCTTCTGACTCGCACCGTCCTTCCTCCACTCTCCTCCGGACTCACCTCCCGTCCTCCGCTCTCCTCCGAACTCGCCTCCCGTCCTCCGCTCTCCTCCGAACTCGCCTCCCGTCCTCCGCTCTCCTCCGACGTCGCTGCTCCAAGTGTCTCCTCCTCTCCAACACCGGCTTTCGCCCTGACAGGTTCCGGGAAGGCTTCCTTATCCGCCTTCCATATGCTCGATTGGTCCGCACTGGGTGATGACATGATGAAAGGCTCCTCCCCAGGGGAAGCCCAGGCTGAATTAAAGGGCCCGTAGTCATCCTGTGGACGGGGTGGAAATGAATATATGTTAAAGTCCTCACCCCGTCCTACCTCAGCGGTGGCCCCGTGACACATCCCACCCCCGGGATTTTCCCGATCGGGGAAATCAGAAAACACAACAGGAAGTCCACATTCACCTGATCCGCACCCTTCCGATGGCGGACGTCTATTTGATAGGGCTGTAAGGCCAAAAACCACCGGAGGATACGTTCATTATGACCACAGTTACACTGCAGCCAAGTTAGGGGGGCGTGGTCAGTATACAAAACAAAGGGTCTCCCATCCAGGTAGTAACGTAGCTTCTCCACCCCCATTTACCTGCAAGGCATTCCTTTTCGATAGTGGAGTAGACCTGCTCACGGGGGAATAACTTCCTACTGATATATAGCAATGGTCTCTCTCGTCCCCTCCCGTCTTGTTGTGAGAGAACGGCCCCTATTCCCACCCTTGAGGCATCTGTCTGTAGGATAAATGGCTTTTGGAAGTATGGGGAGATGAGCACAGGGGAGGAAGTGAGGGCTGTTTTTAATGCCTGGAACACGGTGGATTCTCGTTCCGTCGGGGCAAGCAGTCTGGGAGAGGTGTGTGACTTACGCAGTAGATCAGTGAGAGGTCCTGCTAGATCCGCGAATTGGGTTATAAATCGCCGGTAATATCCGACAAGACCCAAAAACGCCCACAGATCCCGTTTTGTTTTGGGGTAGGGAACGGCTTGTATGGCCTCGAGTTTCTCTGTTTGGGGTTCTACAAGTCCTTCCCCTAATACATAGCCAAGACATTTTACCTTCCTAAAGGCAATGCGGGTCTTTTTGGCGTTAATATGCAGATCAGCATTTTGAAGGCCGGAGAGAATGTTTTCTTGATGCGTGAGATGATCGTCCCAAGTCTTGCTAAAGACGACTATGTCATCTAGGTATGCCGAGGCATACTCTAGATGAGGAGACAATAAGGTGTCCATGGCCCTTTGAAAAATTGCTGGGGCGCCGTGCAACCCAAGGGTAGGACGGTAAAATGAAAATGGCCAGAGGGAGTGGAGAAAGCCGTCTTTTCTCTATCGGCGGGGGCTAGGGGAATCTGCCAATATCCCTGGGTGAGGTCAATGGTGGTGATATATCTGGCCTCACCAAGGCGTTCCAACAGCTCGTCCACCCTAGGGAGAGGATATGCATCTTGCTTAGAGACTCGATTGACCGCTCGAAAGTCAATGCAAAACCGGATGCTGCCATCCGGTTTTGGCACGAGTACTACTGGCGAACTCCAGTTGCTGTGTGATGGGATTATCACACCTGATCGCAGCATGTTGTTCACTTCTTTCTGGAAGGCTAGCCGTCGGGCCTCAGGGATGCGGTACGGTTTTTGCTTTACCACCACACCGGGATGGGTAGGAATGGAATGTTCCGCTAGGTGTGTCCTGCCTGGCTGGTCTGAAAACACATCGGGATAACGAAGGAGGAGGGAGAGAACCTCTTCTTTCTGGTTTAGGGTGAGGTCTGGGTTGATTGGGGTATCCCTGACAGTATGAGGAGGGGTTGAGGCAGTACCAACCGTATGAACGGCTTGAGGGGGGAGCCCGAGCCATTTTTTTAGGATATTAATATGGTACATTTGGGTTTTGTTTCTCGGTAACTGAAGCAGGTAAGTAGTACGCCCTATCTTCCGGATGATCTTGAAGGGTCCCTGCCACTCCTCTTTCAACTTATGGGTAGAGGTGGGCAACAGAATTAAGGCCCAATCACCTACAGTTAGTTCTCTCCTTTTCTTCCCTCGATCATAGAACACTTTCTGTTTGGTCTGAGCAAGGGATAAATGGTCATGGGCTGAGGTTCTGAGCTAGTGGAGCCAAGTTTGTAGTTGGCGGGTGTAATCCAAAAGAGCTTTGACCTCTTGTGCTCCCTCCTTCTCCCAGCTATCCTTCGTGATTTCCAACAATGTCCTAGGTTTTCGTCCGAACAGTAATTCGAACGGTGAAGTGCCCAAACTAGCTTGGGTCTGGCTGCGGAGAACAAAGAGGGCTAGGGGAAGAAGCTGGTCCCAGTTTTTACCATCCCCCGACAGTAGTTTCTTTAGGGTGAGCTTCAGGGAACCATTATAACGCTCAACCAACCCATCTGTCTGGGGATGGTAAACAGAAGTTCTTATGTGCTTAATCCGGAACTGTTCGCACACTTGTTTCATCAGGCGAGAAACGAATGGGGTACCCTGATCGGTAACAATCTCCCTAGGGAACCCCATACGTGAGAACACCTCTACTAGTCTCTGTGCGATTGCAGCCGAGGTGGCAGCCCGGAGGGGAAAGGCCTCCGGGTAGCGGGAGGCGTAATCCACTAACACCAGTGCGTATTGGTGTCCCCTTCCGGACTTGGGCAAGGGCCCTATGAGGTCCATCCCTAACCTATCAAAGGGAGTACCGATTATGGGTAAAGGATGTAAAGGGACTGGGGGTGGAATGTAGGGGTTGCGTTTCTGACAGATCCGACATTCTTGGCAATATTTTTGTATCTGGGCGTACACTCCTGGCCAAAAGAAATGTTGGAGTATAGCCTTTCCTGTCTTTTCGGCCCCAGAATGTCCGGCCAATAGATGCGAATGAGCGAAGAACAGGATCTGCTCTCGAAACCCGAGGGGAACCAGCAACTGGGGGATTGCATCGGATTTTGCCATTCTATAAAGCAGACCGTTTTTCTCAACAAATGCGGGGTATACTCGGGTCAGGGGATTATGGTCATCACGTGCTTTTTGCCAGGCGTTGGTAAGGCTAGCGTCGTTTAATTGACCTGTCCTGAAGTGAGTGTTCCTCGCCCAAGGCTCAGACAGAAGTAGGGAATCTAAAGGCTTCTGTAACTGTTTGAGGACCTCTAGTATAAGGGGGTTGAAACAAGGATTATCGATCCCTATGATGACTGGTTCCGGGAGATCCGACATTACCCCAACCATTGCCTTGGTTTCTGTCCCTGCTGCAGTATAGAGTGTGATCTTAGCCACGGGGTACTCTTTGATATCTCCGTGGACACACTGGATGTGAACTGTTCTATCGGGTATAAGACAAGAAGACAAGACCAGCTCCTGCCTTACCACAGATTGCTTACATCCGGAATCCAATAAGGCCCTTACAGATTTCTCATTTATGGTCACACTCACATAGAATACTGTCCCAGTCTCTTGTGCGTACAGAATAGAGCGGGGCGCATAGCTCACGTCCATGGGCTCTTTCTCTTTCTCCTTCCTCTTCCGACAATATCGGGCAATGTGGCCCCAGTCTCCACATTCATAGCATTGGGGCCCGAGGTGGTGGGAATATCCGGTCATGAATACCGAAGACGCGGAGGATCCGTCATCCCTTTTTGAGGTTTCTTGTCGCTTTCCAGGGGGTTGTAGATTTGGCGAGTTTCTCTGGTTCTTTCATATAGGGCCGGCCCTGGGCTCTAGCATATGAAGTAGCCATCTCTATGGCGTGTTCTAAGGTTAAGCCGGCATGCTGCTTTAACCAGCATTGGGTGCCATAGGGAAGGGCCTCTAGGAACTGTTCCAAGTATACCTTGTTAATGACGTCTTCCATACTGGACTCGTGGGGTTTAAACCAGAGGTCGGCCACCTCCTTTAGTTTGTAAAACAGTGTCTTGGGGAGGTCCCCTGGGGTCCCCCGTTCCTGGCGGAACCTCAATCTGTGCGTTTAGTCGTCCACTCCTAGTCAATCCAGGATATATTGTTTTACCAGAGCATATGCACAGTTCCCATCCCTGTTCACCATCTGATAAGCCGCCTGAGCTTCCCCCGTTAAAAGGGGCGCCAGATAGAATGGCCATCTATCTCCTGGCCACGCACTAGCCCTAGCAGCCCTTTCAACATTTAGAAAGAAGGACAGGGGTTCATCCCCGGGGGCATATTTTTGTAGTGGGACCACGGTACCAGGGGATGGAGAGGTAGGTCTTCCCTGTCCCAGGGTGGCCATAAGCTGGGTCTGTCCCTCCACTAGCTTGGGCAGGTTATCTGCTTGGGCTTGTATAGCTTGAGCAAAGGTTGTCCAGTCCGCCTCTGCTTGGGAGGTGGTCTGTCCTATAGCCCATTCTAGTTTTGCCTGTCCATCCTTCAATTGCTGGATTAAAGTCTCCATCCTTTATCGGACGGTGGTTCGCCTCTCCAGGCTCCTATCTGGCTCGCCACTTGTGAGACTGTACAACGGGGCCACTGAAGTATCGAAGGGAGACACCGGTTGGTTTAGACTATTTATTGGTATTTTTGGCTGGTTAAAGAGACACTCCTTTAAAGTAAGGCAAACAGCAGTCTTGAACTCTTGATCCCGATTGTCTTCTCGGGCGTTCCTCTCGTCTTCCCTCTGACAGGGCAGGAAAACGGCAACAAAAAAAAGAAAACGAGGCTTTAGAAGACGGGTTATTTGACCATACGTCTCTTAAGGGAACGGGTGTAAGGAATCACAAAAGCTATTACTAGACCACAGGCGATGAAACTCGGGGGGTGTGCAGATCAGAAAGGGTGAATGGCGAATAGGGAAAAAAGAAAGCACAAAGATAGAAAACACCACCAGTCCAGCCCCGTGACCTCCCAGTAACTTTACACTGTCCCTCCCCGTGACCAAGCGTTCCGTATACGAGCCCGTACCTTTTCTAGCCACACTTCCCTTGAAGCGTGGCCGGGCGACTTGCGGTCTCGTTGGTCTCCTGGCTCCTTAGTATCTTCGTCCCCTCCGCTTCTGACTTGCACCGTCCTTCCTCCACTCTCCTCCGGACTCGCCTCCCGTCCTCCGCTCTCCTCCGAACTCGCCTCCCGTCCTCCGCTCTCCTCCGAACTCGCCTCCCGTCCTCCGCTCTCCTCCGACGTCGCTGCTCCAAGTGTCTCCTCTCCAACACCGGCTTTCGCCCTGACAGGTTCCGGGAAGGCTTCTTATCCGGCTTCCATCTGCTCGATTGGTCCGCACTGGGTGACGACATGATGAAAGGCTCCTCCCCAGGGTAAGCCCAGGCTGAATTAAAGGGCCCGTAGTCATCCTGTGGACGGGGTGGAAATGAATATATGTTAAAGTCCTCACCCCGTCCTACCTCAGCGGTGGCCCCGTGACAGTAGCTATGTCATGTTTTGAATCTTTGGAATTGTCTTGAAAAGTCCTGTATAATGGTAAGATACGCTAGCGCGGATGAGGTTTGCAGATGGTTTTGTGGCACATCACAGAAGTACACTTGAAAGTTGTCATGAGCTTATTTATATGGTGTTTTGAGGTGGAGAAATCACCCACTCCTCAGTTGGACGACCAAAATCACCCAGTTTATGCAAAAAAATTGGTTTCCCCAGCCCACGCTAATATTAACATATATTAGATAAATAATAGATATTGTCTTTCTTTGCATTTGTTAGGTTTATTCTCAGATATTCTTGTTTAGTTCTTTTTTTAGCTTCTTTTTAGCCAACACGTGTTTTGTCGCCCATGGCTGGTAGCTGCGACTTCCTTAGGGCTGTTTCGCCAGTATGGTTAGTGTTATCTTTTAATTGGTTGTAATTCCGTCCAGTTTCCCCAAATCGTTCCTTGTCTTCATTAGTTTTCCTTTCCCAATCGTGTCATTATTATCCCTCATTATTTGTTGTCATCTTTTTTACGGCCTTCCGAGTGTTTGCTCGTGCAGCCTCCATTGTCCCAGCGAGTACGCCTTGACAGATGTCTAGTGAACTAATGAAGACAAGAAACTATTTGGGGAAACCGGGATGGAACTACAATAACACTAACCATACCGACAAAACAGCCCTGAGCAAGACACTGCCACCAGCCATGGGCGACGAAAATCATGTTGCCCAACAAGAGGCTAAAAAAAGAACTAAACAAGAACATATGAAACATCACATAGGAAAGTGAGATTTAAAAGGAATGGGGGTCACATATCATCCATACTGGTAGGCTTTATACATTGAGAGTGTTTAGTCTTGATAAACACAAATTCAGGATTTAAAACATATCACTAACTTTATTATTACCCAAAGCAACCCATTTAGCAATCTTAGAGTAACAAAAGATTGAAGAAAAAACAACAGGTGCAATGTAGTTTGCAAGCAAACCACTTTGGTGCTGGTCCCGAACTACATGTGTTATTTTGGAAAGATTATAGCGTATGTACAGCAAGTAACAAATAGGTCTCCATGACAAAAGCAGTACCCTACTGAGCAATGACCTTAAAATATACATTTGTGATTTGCAAGTTAAATAGTATGCTTTCCACAGCCACATTAACCCTCTATGCTACTTTTTAATGAGAAAAAACTGCCACTAGACAATACATAGACACTCCAGCTAGTGCATTAACCACCATGGGCCAGATGTAGGAGCCAAAATACCGGTCGGTAACGGCCGATTTCGGCCGTTACTGACCGGTATTTAAGAATTGGCATGTAGGGGGGCGATTTTACCGATTCGGTAAAATTACCGAATCGGTAAATTTACTGAATCGGTAAAATACCGATTCGGTATTTTTACCGATTCGGTAAATTCTAGATGTAGGTGGGACTCTTCTGTGTCCCAAAGGCCTTACAGATTCGGTATTTTACCACCCAATCCATTTGGGTGGTAAAATACCGAATCCAGGTGTGCGTGCACATGTGTGCATGCACACCTATGCCATGTGACAGACAGACATGCCCTTAGGGCATGTCTGTGTGCCACATGGCACACATGCCTGTATTTGGGGTGCTAGAGGGTGTCAAAGTGACACCCCCTGCACCCTTGCTGAAATCGGTATTTACCGAATCGGTAAATACCGATTCGGTATTGCCCTTTGATTTCCATGGGCTTCAAGGCCCATAGGAATCAATGGGCAATACCGAATCGGTATTTACCGATTCGGTAAATACCGATTTTTACAGATTCGATAATTCAATTACCGAATTTACCTACATCTCACTACTTCTATTTTACCGATTCATAAATACCGAATCGGTAAAATTCGGTATTTATGAATCGGTAAAATAGATTTACCTACATCTGGCTCCATGTATCTTATCATTATTATGCCCTGAAAATTGCTGAGCACACAAAGATCTCTGCAGCAGATGACTTAACCATGTGAGATATATAAAAATGCAGCCTGTTTGTGATCAATTAAGACAAAACAGATTTACTGTCAATATGTCCCAGTTGTCAATTTTTTTGTGGCAGATAATTCTTTTTTTTAACTAAATGCTTTAGTTAATTGACAGACTCTGTTTTCCATGACTCCCCTTTTGACTTCACCCCCTTTCTGCTGCCACACTTTGACCTCAAATGTATGTGATCCCGGAGTAATTATTTTCCATTTCCGGCACTGGTGACGTACCAGAAGAGTGGATGATTGCTTTTTGCATAACATTGGAAACATTGTTATTCCTGCTGTAATCAATGACTTTCCCAGCTTCAGAAAATGTGTGAGTTATGCATGAAACATTTAAAAGTTTCTAAAATAAGCTGAATGAATTCGCACACCTTTGCCCAGGCTGCACTGAGACAATATTTAGGGAGATGAAATGATTGATGCAAGCTTAACATGTTGTTTCCTGCTAAGTTACAAGCAGGCATCTATAATTCACACTAGAACTCACATGATTCCTGGGATGGAATTGGAGTGAATAATTAGTACATGGAACAGTTCTGTCAGGAGAAGCTAATGAGGCACTTATCATTCCTAACAACTTGTACTACATCAGAAATACCAAGGTATGTGTTAAACATAAAACACAGCACGTTGGAAAGCCCAAGGTTCAACTAGCACTTAATGCACAATATACTACAACACAGCAACAAGATCTATGAAAACTGTCCTTTCAAGCTGGCCAGTGCTCTCACTACTAAACAGTCAGTTGGAGCTAAGTTCTAAAATTCATATAAAATCAACCTAGCATAGTAAATGTTCTCTTATTACAAGTCAATCCAACATAATCAGTTGCTACTTTCAGTCTAAACTTATTTAACATGTAGGTCTCAGGATCTATCACTCACTTAAGCACAAAATAGCCTCGAGGAGAAGATATAATCCATGCTCATAAAGCTGGCCCTGATATTCTCCCAATATCCCACTCCCCTTGCCAGGTTTAAAAATTTAGGGCCAGATGTAGGAGCCTAAATACCGGTCGGTAACGGACGATTTTGGCCGTTACCGACCGGTAGTTAAGAATTGGCATGTAGAGCATTTATTTTACAGATTCGGTAAATTTACCGAATCGGTAAGTTTACCGATTCTGTAAAATACCGAATCAGTAATTTTACCGATTCGGTAAATCCAAATGTAGGTGGGACTCCTCTGAGTCCCAAAGGCCATACAGATTCGGTATTTTACCACCCAATTCAATTGGGTGGTAAAATACCGAATCCAGGTGTGCATGCACATGTGTGCATGCACACCTATGCCATGTGACAGACAGACATGCCCTTAGGGCACACATGCCTGTATTTGGGGTGCTAGAGGGTGTCAAAGTGACACCCCCTGCACCCTGGCAGGAATCGGTATTTACCGATTCGGTAATTACCGAATCAGTATTTCCCATTGATTCCTATAGGAATCAATAGGAAATACCGATTCGGTATTTACTGAATCGGTAAATACTGAATATTAAAGATTCGTTATTTCAATTTCTAGAAATACCTACATCTCCCCCCTTCATATTTACCGATTCATAAATACCGAATTGGTAAAATTCGGTATTTATGAATCAGTAAATACGAATTACCTACATCTAGCTCTAGGTTACTCTGTTTGGAAAATGTGCATGGTACAACACTGAGCTCTCTGGCTTTCGGGCCTACTTGAGCAAGGAATATTTGCAAGCATATTCAATGTCACAGGAAGTTTCAAGCTAATGTAAAACAACATACATATTTGATTTGATATTAGGGATGTACAAAACTCGCACAATTTGCTGTAGCTTAATTATGTGACATTATCACAAAAATGAGGTCTACTTCCGTGAAATGCATCTTGCACTCAACAAATTTCCTGGATGGTCCATTTGGAAAAAAACGTAACTCAAAAATTTAATTTGCTGTTGATTTCCAGTCACTCACATTCAGAACACTGCCATATCAGTGTTGGAGTTATTGAAGAACGATCTTCACTACACTTACGTTCCGCAATTACCAAATGGTCTGCTTGGGTAAATAATCTGCTCTCCATTTACCCCGAACAGTATATCTGATGTCAAAATGTCTCCCTGTGGCATAATATCTTTAATTTCTGTTACACAACATTACCAAAGTTGCACCAATTAAGCTGCCATAATAAAAATTTCACTCAGGCCTATTCTATACTTGCAGGATCACGTGTGTGGTTCTTAACAGAGCACTTTATCAGGAGTATAGAAACGTGATACAGATAGATCTTAAGTTTGTATTCATAGTCCCCTTTTTGTCCATAAGTAAAGAGTTTGTTTTGCAACGGGTCAATAGAATGCAGTCTCTCCTGTTCATTATTAATCACATCATAATTACTTTCGTCACAATTCTGAGAGGTATATAGTGTAAAAGATTTGCATGTGCCTTTATTTTTGCCAGAGTATATACAAAAAAGTGATGAAAAGCATGCTTGAATAAATCTCAGCCGTAATTACTTGGGGCTGCATTCCAATCCAATGTTATTTTGCACACCATGCCACCTCAATTTGGAGCCATAATGCCCTGTGCAAGTCAGTCTTGATCCTGTTTCAGTGGAAACAGTTCAGCCCGTACTCCAGGCCAAGTCTTCCCTTAACTGGAACACAAGCAACCTGAGATCAGTTTTGCATTAGCTCTTATTAATCGGGTACAGCTACAGTCTTAATATTGCTTTAATCATATATTATAATCTCTTCCTTCAAAATTCTTTGAGGTAGCAAGCATAAAATAATTGGCCAAGACCTTTATTTCTGTGAGCACGTTAGATGGTGCACACACAAGATTGGTTCACCAGCTATATAGATAATAACCAGAATCGCAATAATACCAAAAAAAATCAAATATTTGTATACCCCAAGGGCCAAAATGTTCCCCTAACCACACTTAGATGCTATTGGGACTTACAAAGTAGTTTTGTATCTTGTGTCATTTCTTTACACTATCCATAATGTTATCAACCTGCTCAGGTATGCTAAGGGGGAAGATGAGTGGAACATGAAGTCTCAAAAATGACACAGACTTCCCATTTGGCTGCTAAAAGGTAATCTAAAGCCATTCTGTTTTGAAACAGTACCTTGGTGTGGACACCTAGCTGTTCTTTTATTGATCACAAACCTATTACAATTACATTTGATATTTCTTTCATACTCTCTCTATCCCTTGCTATCTCACCTAAAGCAACAGTCACTCCATACTTAGGAATTGAGCAGAGAAGAACCTAGAGGTAGTTGAAACAGCCTGCCTAACCCTCTTTTGTTCTAAGGGATGGTCATCAAAGTGTCTTATGGCTGGAATGACATTCCATAGATAGCAAGTACCAGTCCAGTCTAGAGGCAGGCAGGGGTAGGCTCACGATCCACAAATGAAATATGCATGACCTACCTGGACATTAGTTTTGAGAAACAGCAATCTATAAGACACATTTACTGTGTCCAACAAAGATACTGTTGTTTGAATATGAATTTACCTTGAAAAAACAAAAGGCAAGAGAACTTTGGCAAAACAGGAACAGTTTGTTTAATTTAAGGCTTCGACTGGGTGTACAGTTACATTAGCGGGTCTGAGGACTGTCTCAAAGTACAATCGACCTGAGCAACGTTTTATAAATTTATTTGGGTATCATAAAATGCTTCAGTCGATCCGTTTTGGTAAAAATTGTTGGCCTTGTCTTTGGAGTAATAAATAAGGACTCTGATATAAAATGCAGGTGGGCCTCGACCTTGCGCGGACATAATGGGGGCTAGTGGGTAACATGTCCAGGTGGCCGGGATGAAGGATGCAGGACCTGGAATAGAGCAACATCAAGTGTGTTCGCGCCAGAAGAGGAAAGCGAGCACTGTTTCTTTAACTGGGCCGAGTTTGGACCCAGTCCCACCCCCTTTTGTGACGTGACGTTCCAGGAAGGAGAAATTCCCGGAACGAGTGAGAAGCCGGTGTGTTCTACACCTGAAGACGGAGTATCGAGTGAAGAGGAGAAAGTGGCGAGAGTCCAAGGAGAGAGCGGAGAACGAGAGCAAGCGGACGCCATCGGGATAACCGGCAAAGTCAGGAGGCCAATGTCAAGGCGAATCCCCAAGCCACGCTTCAAGGGAAGCATGGCTTAACAAGGTACGATCAAGGATCACAGCGTGGGTGGGAAGGAAGGGTCCAAACCCACCTTGATTCACCCGTCCGTCTTTTCCTCTCACCCCCTACCCTGAGCACCTAAGGCACCTCACGACCCATTCTCTAAAGGCTGAGCACTGTGTGTCTCCTCACCCCCTACCCTTGCACGTTGTATATAGAACGCCCGTTTGAAACTGGTCTATTTTATTTTCCTTCCTTTACGTTTCCCAACTTATTGGAAGAACGAATCAAGCTGGAGTGGAGAAGAAGGAGCCCCGAGAGACGAATAAATCGTTCTTCACCAGAGAAGAAACACCGCAAAACCTCTCTCCCTTACTATAGAAGTACTTTACGAAAATGGAGGGTGCTAAAATCCATAAAACCCTCTCTCACCCCTATATGTGTTCCCGTGAGTTTCTCTGACCGGTCACAAGTGGTGGTGAATTCGGGCACGTCGATAGCCATCTGTAATACCAAGATGGAAGACCTGCTACAGCATCTTGTGAAAGGACAAGAGCAATTAAGATGGGAGTGGAGCAGCAGCTCAATCAGCCCGAGCGGACAGAGAGACTTTTCAGAGCACGGTATCCCCGCAAATAGAGGGGTTGCAGAAGTTAATGACTGAATCAGCCGTTAACCTACCTACTAGGGAATCCCGACCTCCTCCCACACCCTCAGGGATTTCCCTATAAAAGTATTCGGCGGGAGAAGGCCCCGATGCTTTCCTGTTAAATTTTGAAAGAGCCACCCTAGCATGCGGATGGCCATTGGAAAAGTGGTCTTTCTTTTTGGCTCCCCTATTAACAGGGGAAGCCCAGGCGGCATACCAGGTTGCTAACGCCATGGGTAACGCCCCACATGCAAGCATTAAAGCCATCATATTAGATCACTTGGGTCTTGACGCAGAGGCCTATCGGGTACGCTTTAGAAAAGAGAGGGGCGCCACAGGAGAGAATCCGAAGACCCTATTCTTTCGGTTAAAAGAGGCAGCAGATAAATGGCTTACAGTCAGTTTGAAGGAGGAAATTATGGACAAAATTTACTTGGAGCAATATCTAGAAGCCCTGCCCTACGGGACCCACAAATGGTTGCGGCAACATTCCAACCTAACAACCACCCAAGCAATGGACACGGCTTCAACCTTTTCAAGGGCACAACCGCGATTACATCCCTGGGAGCTAAAAAAGACCGACAAACCACCTATTAAGGGGGAGAAAAAACCTAGAACTACTCTAGAGACTTTTGTGCCTCACCCCCATAAACCTCATATCCCTAGTTTTAAGGGCCCGCAATGTTTTGAGTGTGAGGCCTGGGGACATATTGCAAGACTGTGTCCCCAAAGGAAAAGTCCCGAAGAACCCACGGAAGTGGGATATCTACCGCTATTCTGCTGAGCTTGGAGGAGCATATCACGTAAGAGTAAGAGTGAATGGGAAACCCATCAAGGCCCTGTTAGATTCAGGATGTAAACAGTCCAAACAGGTGATACCCCAAAAGTTAGTGCACATTAAGTGTGTTCATGGTGACATAAAAGGTTACCCCTTGGCAAAGATACCCCTAGAGCTATTAGACGGAAAGACGCAGTAGGTCAAGGTGGGGGTTTTGGAGACACTACCTGAAGAGATCATCATAGGGACAGATAACCCCCACTTCCTTGACATGTTCTCTTGAACGATAAAACTCTCATCATACAAAGACTGATCCAGTGTCCCCGCTTTTGTGTCATCGGAGCCCTGGGCCTCCCGTAGGAGTTTCAAGTTCGTGGAAGCAAACAACGCCACCTTATTCAACGCTTGGGAACAGGCACATTACACCCAAGAGAACCCCGTACCCAAGTTCCCCCGCTTCCTTATTAAGGAAGGGCTCCTATATCGGCAGGGCACACAAGAAGACCCCCTACAGTTGTTGGTCCCATCCTCCTTCAGAGAACAGATAATGTTTTACTCACATACACACCTCTTAACGGGACACGAAGGGAGCGAAAAAAACACACAAAACGTGTTACGATACTTTTACTGGCCTGGGGTTTACCAGGAGATAAAGAGACACTGTCAGGCCTGTGATATATGTCAAAAGAAGAATTCTCACATACCGCCCACCGTACCTTTACAACCCCTCCCCATTATAGAAACCCCTTCTGAAAGAGTGGGGATGGATCTAATAGGACCCCTACCAAAGAGCCGGAGGGGAAACTTGTATGCACTAGTTATAGTGGATTATGCTACCAGATTTCCCGAGGCTTTTCCCCTGAAAACCCCTACCTCCAAGGTGATAGCAGAGAAGTTCATTGAACTCTTTTCACGAGTAGGCTTCCCAAAAGAGATCCTAACGGATCAAGGCACTCCATTTGTGTCCAGATTGATGCGTGAGGTATGCAGACTATTAGACCTCCAGCAAATAAAGACGTCGGTCTACCATCCCCAAACCGACGGGCTGGTGGAGCGTTACAATGGATCCCTTAAGTCTACGCTCAAGAAAATGCTTTCGGTTAACGGAAGAGACTGGGACCTAATACTCCCATTGGCTTTGTACGTGATAAGAGGACAAACTCAAAGTAGCTTGGGGTGTTCCTCATTTGAAATGTTGTATGGACGCCAGCCTAGATCACTGCTCGAGATGACCAAAGAAGCCTGGGAGGCGGAGAATCAAGGGGAAGAATGAAGCATCCTAGAATACAGCCACTCCCTTAAAATTAACTTCAGTAAAATCAGAGAATTGGCCTATTCCAACCTGGAGAAGAGCCAAAGGAAGCAAAAGACATGTTATGATAAAGGAATAAAATGGAGAACACTAGAGGTCTACGGCAGGAAGGAACTCGCACAGCTGGTTATTCACAAGGTGAAGAGTTGTAAAGAGGTATTGTGTGCTGCTAGAGGAAAACACTGTCTGAACCAAACAGTGTAGGATCCAAAGGAACTAATACGATGCTCCCTCAACAAGGAAAGAGCGCCTCTGCGCACAACGGAGGGGACCAGAAGGTCTTATTCCATAACACAATAGGTATAGCCAAAGTTGAATGGCAAAAAGCACCCAAACAGTTCTTCCAGCATTCTAAGTTTATTGAATTGTTGTTAAAGTAGATGGTTCATTATTCAATGAAAAAAGTTTTTCGAGAACATGTCTCCATCAGTGGAAGAATTTTTTAAACCAATGATCACTCATCCCGATGCATTTCGGGCAGCGCCCTTCTTCAGGGGATTACTCTACAAGAAATCCAAATAGAACTATTCAAACACATGTCTATCTGTAAACTCACAAATAAAGCATAAAAGGAACTCATGTGTACCCAAAGAGAAGTGACAGAAAAAAAAAAGCCATAACCATAAAAACCTAACCCATGTTGTCAATCCAAGGCAAACATGCTGATAAAGGATAAACAGAAACCGGCTGTGGTCAGAATCATGCATTGTAGAGAGCACAGAAAGGATAACATAGCGTATAGAAAAACGTGCTCCAAAGTCAAGCTGATGGGTATGTGCAAGATCAGTGCAAAAAGTAAAAACGCGCAACAGTCAAAGTAAACAGTGCGTGCCAGAGTGAACTAATAAAATAAATGGGGCCAAAGACTCCACATGCATTAAAACACCATTGATTCTAACGGAGTCCCATAGCGGGTACTTACAGGTACGAGGTGTTGCTCAAACTCCAAAGAGTTCAGCGAGGAAAATGATCGGTCGGTTAAGCCGCCGGTGTACTTGGTAATCGCGTGAGGGTGAAGTGAACATAGAAAGAGGACAATCAGCCTCAAAGCAAACCATGCACGGGTAAACTGAACAAAGAAGTCGCCATGATGGAACAGCACAAATAAAGACAAGTGTATCGCATGGACAAGAAGATGAGACAAAAAGTGACAAGAGTAAAAAGGGGAATATCAGATAAGAAAAACAGGAACTGCAAGACTCAGAAATCATAAGGATAAGTTACAGGTAACATAGAAATTCAATGCGGTCATTGAGCCCATGGGGCACCATGGTGGACATAAAACGGATCCAAAAGTTCTCTCTTTTAAGGAGGGTGTTCTTATTGTTCACAGTAACCTTTACTTGTTCCAATACTTGAAATTTCAATTGTGCCACACTATGTCTATTTTCAAAAAAGTGGGTAGCCACACTGGATTTCAGGTTTTGAGTTTGAATGTTACTTTTGTGCTCAAGAATTCTGACACGGATCTTCCTCTCTGTGTGTCCAATGTAACATTTACCACAAGGACATTTCAACATATAAATAACATTACAGCTGTTACAGGTGGCATTTACTCGGAGTTTTATCGTATGTCCTTTCATGGGGTGGTTTGTCATGTTTCCAGGAATACAATTATTGCAATTACTGCAATTGTAGCAGGGTCTCAGACCCTTATAGTTGATAGGTGTCTCAGTTTTTTTGGGTTGACTTAGTATTTCCTTCAAGTTTCTGCCTCGGGTGAACGCAAACATGGGAGGCTGGCTGAATAGGCCTTGGAAGTCAGGTTCCATGGATAAAATTGGCCAGTGTTTTCGAATGATGTGTTGAAAATGATTCGACATTTTCGAATATTTGGAAACTACGACCAAGCGGTCAGATTGTTTTTTAGGTTTTAATTTGAAGAGTTCAGTCCTAACGATTTTTTCGGTCCTTTTTTACTGCCAGGTCCAGGATAGGAGTGGGATACCCACGTGCCTTCAGTCTCTCCAATGTGATTTTTATCTCTTTTTTGCTTTCTTGTTCATTGGAAACAATACGTTTCACTCGAAGCAGTTGAGCATAGGGTAAATTGTTCTTTAATCCAGCTCGGTGAAAACTTTTGTAGTGTAATGTGGAATTCCTATCAGTAGGTTTTCGAAATACTGTGGTGTGCCACTCTTCTAGTTCTCTGTGTATTTCCACATCCAGGTAGTGGTTACATTTCTCACTGAATTCCCAGGTGAATTGTATCCTCTCGTTGAAACTGTTCCATGATCCGAGAAAGGTAACTAGGGTGTCAACTGATCCCCCCCATAACAGGAACACGTCATCTATGTATCGAAGATACAGTTTTCCATGTTGTAGCCAACTGTTTTGGCATAGTATGTGCGACTCTTCAAACAGTTTCATATAGATGTTGGCGTAGCAGGGAGCTGCCGAATTTCCCATGGCAGTGCCATTCAGTTGTAGTATCCACTTGTCTAGTACCATAAAATAGCTGTGATAGAGGGTGAAAATAGTGAGTTGCATGAGAAAAACTTTAAGATCTGGGTCGAGATCAGATGAAACTAACACTTGTTCAATCGCTTCCATTCCTCCATCATGGGGAATGGAGGTATAGAGTGAACATACGTCCACTGTGCACATGATAAGTTCAGTGTTTTTTAGCTCATTCATGATGGGTTCAAGTTTCAAAAGAAAGTCTGTGGTGTCACGAACGTGTGACTGGGTTTTTAGAACAAATGGTTGGTAATATTTATCTAGGAATTTACCCACGTTCTCGTGGATGCTTTCTCTGGTGGATACGATAGGGCGAAAAGGAGGTTTTGTGGGATGTTTATGCATCTTGGGTAGCATATAAAACACAGGAGGTTTAGGATTGGTCGGGGTCAAAAATCTTCGAGTTTTGTCATTTATGGAACCATTGTCGAACGCCAGGTTGATGATTTGAATCAGATTTTTGGAAAACTCCAAGGTGGGATCCCCTGGAAGTACGTCATAGGTATTGCTGTCCATGATTTGAGACTCTATCTGTTGTTCATAAAAAGTGGTATCCATGATCACCAGGGCGCCGCCTTTATCCGCATTCTGACAGATAATGGTGGGATTGTCTGCTAATTTTTGTAGGATGTTTCTCTCCTTCTTGGTCAAATTCCCATATTTCATTGGCTGTTGAAAAGGTAGATTCAAAATCTCCTGTTTAATCAAGTTCTCAAAAGAGTCAATAATCTTATGGCTTTGAGGTGCCAAAAAAGTACTGTGTGGACGAAGTCCTCGGAGCATATCTTCTTCTTGTGAGGATGTGGGAGAAATATTCTGAAAATAATGTCTAAGTCGGATATTCCGTACCAATTTGAAGGCAAGCTCCAAAGTGTTAGTGCGGGTAGTAGGCACAAATGATTGTCCCTTTTGAAGGGTTTTGATCTCTTCAGTCGATAATATGATGGAGGAGATGTTGATAACTAGATTATCTGCTGAGTTCATCGTCTTCTGTTTGTCTTTTTTGGGTTTTGTTGTTGGTGGAGTTTTTTCGGATGCCTCGGCGGGTTTTTCCCCCCC
Organism: Lissotriton helveticus; assembly: GCF_964261635.1. NCBI lineage: Eukaryota > Metazoa > Chordata > Amphibia > Caudata > Salamandridae > Lissotriton > Lissotriton helveticus. The sequence continues at coordinate 875,025,256 of NC_136071.1, read as the reverse complement.
CGGGGTCTTTTTGTTGATCTTGACCTGATTCTAAAAAATGAACCGCAGTATCAGTGGATGTACTCGGTGTCTGTGGTTCCACATTAGATGTGTCACGGGTTGGTCTTTGTCTTATGTCCTCTTCAGATGAAGATGTTTCGTTACCAGAAAAAGGATTATAAGGCTTATTGGGTCGTCGGCGGGCGTACACCTCTGCCCACGTGTACACCTCTCCGAGCTTATAATCTATGGTGTCTCTCTTGAATTTTCGAAACTTCCTTTCCTGTGTCTCCCTGGTATGTTTGTCCAGTTGAATGTTGATATCCTCCAACATTTTGGTGAGTTCTTCAGCTGACATGGCGTCGTCCAGCTCCTTTTTTCCGCATGTAATCTCTTGGGACAGTTCTTCCAGTGTTTTGGATAACTCCTCCACAATCAGGAGGATTAGGTCGAGGGAACACTTGTTGAGGATGGAATACCATCGCTCAACAAACTTGACATTATTTTTGCAGAGTAAAGGTTTTAAGGGGACCCTCAGGCCCCGAGGGATCAGTTGAGCCCGATGGTACCGGATCAGGGTACTAGCATGTAGTTTCTGATTGGATTGTTTTTTTAGCAAGTAGAGTAATTGTCTGATGTTACTCTCCACGCTGCGAGAGTTACCAGTGGAGGTGATGTCATCTTGAATCAGGCCATATATATTTTGTCTGCATCCTCTGTTGTAAAGGCAAATGTGCTCGCCTTTTGGTCGGTCATGCCTGAGACCGAGTCGAAATTCATTTTCACGGCGTGCTGAGATCCAGGAACAGGAAATAGTGAGAACTACGGCAGGGAGGAACTCGCACAGCTGGTTATTCACAAGGTGAAGAGTTGTAAAGAGGTATCGTGTGCTGCTAGAGTTATCCCCTGAAGAAGGGCGCTGCCCGAAATGCATCGAAATGAGTGATCATTGGTTTAAAAAATTCTTCCACTGATGGAGACATGTTCTCGAAAAACTTTTTTCATTGAATAATGAACCATCTACTTTAACAACAATTCAATAAACTTAGAATGCTGGAAGAACTGTTTGGGTGCTTTTTGCCATTCAACTTTGGCTATACCTATTGTGTTATGGAATAAGACCTTCTGGTCCCCTCCGTTGTGCGCAGAGGCGCTCTTTCCTTGTCGAGGGAGCATCGTATTAGTTCCTTTGAACAATAGAGGTCGGCGACTGGACTCTCGTTTTATTATCATCCTCTACAAAACGATTCCAGTCAGAATGGATGGGACCATATAAAGTGGTCGATACCATTGGAAAAATGAGCTACAAAGTTCAGGTATCAGCTAGAAAAACACAAATCTATCACTTCAATCTCCTTAAGAAGTGGATAGGGCCTCTCCCAAAGGACAACAATCTCACCTTACCTACAGGGTCCCCTTCGTCCTCAACCATAGAAGACCTGGTGGTTAACGAAGACCTTAGGGAGTTGGAGCGAGACAGCCTGCAACAGGTATTAAAACCCTTTTCTCCCATCTTCTCTGATTTACCCGGAAAGACTTCCCTGACAGAACATCAGATTGAAACAAAACCCGGTGCCATAGTCAAACAAAGACCTTACAGGATTCCAGCGGCAAAAAGATCGGCTGTACAGAATGAAGTACAAGAGATGTTACGCTTAGGTGTCATCAGGCCCTCACGAAGCGAGTGGTCATCACCTATAGTGATGGTGCCGAAGCCCGACGGTAGTACCCGATTTTGCATGGATTTTCGCGCCTTAAACTCCATTTCTTCTTTCGATGCTTATCCGATACCCTGGATAGACGAATTAATAGAAAAACTAGGAGACACACAATACATTAGCACATTGGACTTGACCAAAGGATATTGGCAAGTACCGTTAAGAGAAGCGAATCGGAAGAAGACAGCATTCGCAACCCCTGACGGACTCTACGAATTTAATGTCCTTCCCTTCGGACTTCATGGAGCCCCGGCGACATTTCAATGCCTCATGAATGAAGTATTGAGAGACCATCAAGTGTATAGTTCTGCATACCTCGACGACATTATTATATTCATCCCGTCCTGGGAACAACATTTAAAACATTTTGGGAAGTCTACATACAGCCGGCTTACATGTGAATTCAAGAAAATCCAGGATCGGGTTCCAGAAAGTAAAATATCTGGGATACGTCCTCGGACATGGAATGTTAGAACCCAAAATAGAAAAGGACAGGGCAATAGCAGACACCCCCATCCCTACTACTAAAAAAGAGATGAGAGCCTTCCTTGGGCTGATTGGGTACTATCGCAGGTTCATTCCTTCTTTCTCCGAGATAGCAGCCCCCCTCACAGAAACCCTAAAACAAGATTTCAGACCCATTCTTTACAAAAGTCCAACCCTAGAGATGTGGAACGCGTTTAATGCCCTGAAAAAGGTCATTAGCACCAGTCCCGTGTTGTCTTCACCTGATCTTTCCAAACCCTTCATCATCCACACAGATGCCTCTGATTATGGGGTGGGAGCTGTTCTATCCCAAATATCCTCTGACGGAATAGAGCACCCCATCCTCTATATCAGCAGAAAACTTCCCAGGAGAAATAAAATATCCGATCATAGAAAAGGAGTGTCTCGCCGTTAAGTGGGCTGTGGACAAACTCCGGTATTACCTCGAGGGCCACCCATTCACTCTTTACACTGACCATGCTCCGCTTCAGTGGATGAGTTGCAATGCTTCACAGAATTCTAGAGTAATGAGGTGTTTTTTGTCCTTGCAACCATTCTCGGTTAAAGTCTGTCACCGCAAAGGAACACAAAATGGTAGTGCAGACTACCTTTCCCGTTTTCCTCTCCCCAATCGGGAGAATCCAGGGGGGTGGTGTGTGACGGGGTGAATCGATCCAAGTCAGATGGAGACAGGAATTCAACCCTCTCCTCTCTCTCTATACAGCCAGCAGAGACCTGGAATAGAGCAACATCAAGTGTGTTCGCGCCAGAAGAGGAAAGCAAGCACTGTTTCTTTAACTGGGCCGAGTTTGGTCCCAGTCTCACCCCCTTTTGTGACGTGACGTTCCAGGAAGGAGAAATTCCCGGAACGAGTGAGAAGCCGGTGTGTTCTACACCTGGAGACGGAGTATCGAGTAAAGAGGAGAAAGCGGCGAGAGTCCAAGGAGAGAACGGAGAACGAGAGCAAGCGGACGCCATTGGGAAACCGGCAAAGCCAGGAGGCCAACGTCAAGGCGAATCCCCGAGCCACGCTTCAAGGGAAGTGTGGCTTAACCAGGTACGATCAAGGATTACGGTGTGGGCGGGAAGGAAGGGTCCAAACCCACCTTGATTCACCCGTCCGTCTTTTCCTCTCACCCCCTACCCCGAGCACCAACGGCACCTCCCGACCCATTCTCTAAAGGCTGAGAACCGTGTGTCTCCTCACTCCCTACCCTTGCACGTTGTATATAGAACACCCATTTGAAACTGGTCTATTTTCTTTTCCTTCCTTTACGTTTCCCGACTTATTGGAGGAACGAGTCAAGCTGGAGTGGAGAAGAAGGAGCCCGGAGAGACGTATAAATCGTACTTCCCCGGAGAAGAAAGACCGCAAAACCCCTCTTCCTTACTATAGAAGTACTTTACGAAAACGGAGGGTGCTAAAATCAATAAAACCCTCTCTCACCCCTATATGTGTTCCCGTGAGATTCTCTGACCGGTCACAGGGGCCAATATCCCTAGATCATTGTGGTGTCTCAGGCCTATCTGTGGGATTGATCTGAGTGTCCTGTTTGTGTGTTTTTCTACCTGCTACGTACCACCCCGTCTGTTATCTGTCAATCAGTAACCTCTGGCAGAGGTCTCAGAGCCTGCTATGTGGAAATCTGCGTTTGGGTGGAATTTGCCGGTGCTCCCATTCACATTGGGTTGGGAACATGGAGTGCATCCGCGTGCTCCAAAGTCACGTGGGAATGGCCCTACATGGCCTCTAAATCCCGTGCAAACAGCACCACAAAGTCCGCTTGGCTGCGGACATCTTGTTTTTCTGCTCTCTGTTATGGTGCCGGCCCTAATTTTTAAACTCTTAGTAATTTTTCTGATCCTACTCCCCTATTCATTTTCTTTACCTAATTTTTACTTTTTTACAATAGTGTGCATCTTTGTGTTTGTGTAGTTTACATTTTAGTGTAAATTGTGTTTTAGTTACTTTTTTTACTTCCCCTTCTTTCCTTCTTTTGTTCTTCTTTTCTTTCCCTTCCTTTCCCCTCTTAGTTTATTATTTCCCCACCTCAGCGCCATGACAGAGGGCTGGCTTTCATGCGGGCAGCACCGCCGCCCAGGTGGAGAGGAGGAGGTGACAGCACTAGATTTTTTGTGCAGTGCCACCTCCCCACTATGCTGGTAGCAGGTTGCAGGCCCAGTACCAGCTACTCCCTGTAGAAGTGTTGTTGGCGCTGTGGCCAGGGCGTGCAGTGCAACAGGAAGGCTTAGTGCACCATCCAACAGCTGAGACACCGCTGGGTCAAAATTCTCGACCAGGAGCAGGACCTGCTTGACATGCTAGGCATCAAGATTATGGGGCTCTGTGAGTAATAATTTAATTATTTGTTGTGTTTGTGTTCTACAATGCTTAAAAAAAATAAATGTTGAATAGCATGCTGCTCACACTCAGAGGTAAGTTATGTTATGTAAAGTGAACGCTGCTGTTTTATTGTGTGATCCAGTATCTGCGCTCACTTTGGCTGATTAAATAAGAACTTGGCTCATTAAGGGTGTTGAGAAATGGGCATTGAATAAAATCAAAGATCATTCACTATAATACATTATTTCCAAATGTAGTTTTTATTAAGGAGATTTGGAATATGGATATAACAACAGTCGATAGACTTGAGTCGAAACTAGTAGTACTATAAGTGATATGTTTTTGCAACTACGTTTGTTTTTCATAAAACATTTTGTGGAGATTATTACCAGAATCACTAATCTTTTTATATTTATCTTAATTTCTTTCATCAGTACGCAAGGGCAAGAAGAGGGACGATTATGAGTGTCCGGGGCAAACTAGTCAGCCGGCGCCGGCCACCAGCTCCGCTGCAGAGGGCTCTGCAGATGCAAGTAAGTCCTTTCATGATTGTTGTAGAGTTCTTAGGGTAGAACTGTAGAATCTTGGGGTATTTATTAGTCTATTGGAATGTTGGTGCTATCTATTGTGATTCATCAAGATTCAGATAGTAGGCACAGTAAACTAGTACATTAAATTTGAAAAATCACCATATATGTTTGTTCAGAAGGCTTTCCTTTTCCTGCTTTCGCCTAGCTCTAACACAGTTCAGTACATGAGACAGTGGCCATGGTTATCATGGACCACACCCCCCTCCCCCAATGTAGTTTTCTGCAGACCCGTTCTTTTATAGTTACAATCAATCAATCAATCAATCATTTGTAAAGCGCACTAAATACCCGCAAGGGTCTCAAGGCACTGGGGAGGGGGTGCTACTGATCGAACAGCCAGGTCTTGAGTATCCTCCTGAAGGTCAGCAGGTCTTGGGTCTGTCGTAGGCTCAGTGGGAGGGTGTTCCATGTCTTGTCAGAGAGGTGGGAGAAGGATCTCCCGCCGGTGGTTGTTCTTCGGATGTGCGGGACGGTGGCGAGTGAGAGGTCAGCGGAGCGTAGCTGGCGGTTGGGGATGTAGAAAGAGAGCTGTCTGTTGAGGTAGGCTGGGCCGGTCTTGTGGAGTGCCTTGTGTGAGTGGGTGAGGAGTTTGAAGGATATCCTCTTGTTGACAGGGAGCCAGTGCAGGTTTCTCAAGTGGGGGTGATGTGGCCGTGGCGTGGTACGTCAACGATCAGTCGTGCCGAGGCATTTTGGGTGCGTTATAGTCGTTTGAAGAGCTTGGTCGGGGCTCCCACGTAGAGGGCGTTTCCGTAGTTGAGTCTGCTGCTGACGAGGGCCTGGGTGACTGTCTTTCTTGTATCAGTCGGGATCCATATGTAGATCTTGCGGAGCATGCAGAGGGTGTTGAAGCAGGAGGAGGAGACGACATTTGCTTTCTTGGTCATTGAGAGCGTTGAGTGGAGGATGATTCCCAGGTTGCGTGCGTGGTCGGGGGGTGTAAGGGCTGCCCCTAGTGCCGCCGGCCACCAGAAGTTGTCCCAGGCTGAAAGGTTGGAGTCGAGGATGAGGACCTCTGTCTTGTCCGAGTTCAGCTTCGGATGGCTGGTATTCATCCAGCTGGTGACGGCCTTCATTCCTTTTTGGAGGTTGGCTTTGGCAGTGATGGGGTCCTTGGTGAAGGAGAGGATCAGCTGAGTGTCGTTTGCGTAGAGGATTATGCTGAAGTCATGCCGTCGGGCTACGTGTGCGAGCGGGGCCATGTAAATGTTGAACAGCGTCGGGCTGAGGGAGGATCCCTGGGGTACGCTGCAGATGATCTCGGAGGCTTTGTAATAGACTGGGGGGAGGCGGATGCTCTGGTTTCTGCCGGAAAGGAGGAGGTGGTCCAATCCAGAGCCTTGTCTCGGATCCCTGCGGCGTGGTGGAGTGTGCGTATTGTGCGGTGGCAGACAGTGTCGAAGGCAGCAGAGAGGTCTAGGAGGATGAGTGCTGCGGTATCGCCGCTGTCCAGCAGGGTCCTGATGTCGTCGGTGGCGGCGATGAGGGCAGTCTCGGTGCTGTGGTTGCTGCGGAACCCTGACTGGGGAGGGTCCAGGATTCTGTTTTCTTCGAGGTATTGGGTTAGCTGTATGTCTACGGTTTTCTCGATGACCTTGGCCGGGAATGGGAGCAGAGAGATGGGACAGAAGTTCTTAAGTTCTCTTGGGTCTGCCTTAGGTTTTTTGAGTAGGGTGTTGATCTCGGCGTGTTTCCAGATCTCTGGGAAAGGCGCGGTCTCGAGGGAGAGATTGATGACGTTGCGCAGGTGGGGTGCGATGGAGCTGCTTTCTCTGTTGAAGATGGGTGCGGGAATGGGTCTGACGGAGAGCCGGAGAGGATTGTGCTCATTACACCACCAGTTTGCAATAGCAGTGCAGCAACTCTGGAAAAAAAGTATGAGGTCCCACTCGCATTGCATTTACCATGCAACACCATATGTTTTTCGTTGAGTGTTATTCCACTTCTGGCTTGTCTAACTTTGTGAACCAACCAATCAAATGCCCAGAGTGATATTTGGAAGATAAGTGCTAACTGAAGTGTAGTGCTGCATTGATGTTGTATTTGGGATTAGGTATCTGGGATCTAAATTATATTTAATGTTATATATTCTAGCCACACAGAACATTGGTGATGCCGGCTCCAGTGCCGCTGCACGAGGAGGCGGTGATGGGTCAGCTTCAAGGGGAGAAGCTGCAGCAGGGACGGGCACTGGTAAGTCACATATTTCTTGCAATTACTATGTTCACTAGCAATTGCCATGGTATGTCATAGAAAATTACTTTGAGGTCAACCCCGCCCCCAGCTTTACCAACCAGAGCAGTGGTTGAGTTATTAATATGGACTCTTCTATCTGCAATGCCGCAAAATCTCACATACTGAGCTTTGATGGCTTGAGGGACACATGAAAGAATTGAATGTAACTTAAAGGAAAGGAAATGGTATATGAGTGAAGGGTGGGTGGGCCATTCTTGGCATGAGCCACATTTAATCATGCAATACCCATATAAAGTGATTCTAGAACATATATCATGGTTTCCCATAACAGATTAATTTACACTTGTTCAGATTGAACCCTTATGAATTGAACCATGACTGAATAAGCCAAAGATGATGAGTCGATGATCAGTGAAGTGGCCCCTCTATTATATATAAAAAAGCTCTCCCCTACTTGTCTAATCCTTCTACCCTACCCCCTGCAGTAGAGAAAAACAAGTTCCTTTCCTTGGTTCTTGTCCCGCAAATGAATTTGTTGGAAAACGTTGTGGCGGGAGAGGCCACAATGTAAAGTGGGAGTAAGTGCATGATTTGATATCAAGTTTGGCAAATGGGATACACAGTGACGAATGTGCCTAATAAAATCTATTTAATCTGTCCCTTTACCTGTAGTGCAGTCCATTAGATTCCTTTTCCTCAACGTCTGCTTACGGCAGACAGGATGATATATTAATATCCACTTTTCATACATGAGGTGTGTGACTGATGTAGTAACTTTTTTATCATTCATCAGTCTCTTTGGATACAGGGTAGAAAGAGAAATGCATTTGGTGAAGAGCAGGGCCATTGCAATTAAAAATAGATAATTGTCTACTTCAGCTGCAGCCAGTAGTAAACTAGCAGAGGCTCTGGTTAGCAATGAGCATGGCTTCATTATTTTAGCACCACACACAGCTTGTACTCCATAATAGTGCATAATGCTTTACTCATCAATGGGAAGCCATTTATTTTTCAACTCAAAGTGTCTAACTCTGTTTATAGTTACTTGAAAAGCCTTTAGAATAAAAACATAATCCAATCACTGTTTTTTAATCCTGTGTTGTGATTCTCTGCCTGTTACTTTTCTGCCAAATAGTCACTACTTGTCTTATGGTATTGTTTGGCATAATTTGTGGGTATAAGAAAACATAAAATTGGCATAATTATAATTATCACATCAAATAAATTCCAATGGCCCTAGGGGACCAGTTATTTAAAAGAATTGTTGCCACAAAGTATTATTTACAATTTGTCTTTTTTGTTTTTCTCAGTATAGCTGCTCCTGCTTTTCCAGCTTGACCACCCGACAGGCAGGAGAGAGCGGCTCATTTTCTGCGGCAGAGGCTGGGGTGTATCCAGAAGAAAGACCGGCAACTGGTGGTCCTGGAAGAAGATTAGAAAGAAATCAACGCATAGATGCTGGGCCCCAGTGCAGCCAGGCCCCCTCAGCCTCCAGCCTTCCAGCCATCTCATTGCTGCCCCCAGCCAACTGCTGCCACCCCCCACCAAAATGGCAACAGGCCATTTCTGTACCGCATCCTGCAGCGGATGGACACCATCGAGGTCTGGCTCACCTCGATGGAGCAGAGCATGGACTTGCGTCGAACCATCGTCCAAAATGCCCTCCTTTAATCCTTTTTTAAATTTTTTCGTTTTGGGGGAATGATTTGTTGATTGTTGAGGCTGGGTGGAGAGGATGGGAATGAAGTTGGGAGTGGGACTCGAGAGACTTTCTTAAACATTTTGGGATTTGGGGCTTAGGTCAGTTTAGCTTGGGAGTGGAGTGTGCATGTTAAGAGGGTAGAGAGGGTGGGTTGCTTTGTAAATAAATAAAGGGGGAAACTATTTTTTAATTATTTTACTTTTACTTTGCACTGCTGCCTTCAAGTAGTTTTACGCAGCCTATTTATGTGCTTGTAATTTAAGACTAGAGATAGAGTAGCACTTAGTTAAAGAGTTTAGGCTTATACTTCTCCAACTATCTTGACCATTATGGTGAATGCTGACATGATGAGATGACCAAGACTATATTGTGTTGAGGTTATGAACTATCTAGATAAAAATCTTTAGCTGTTAATTTATTTCCTACTAAGTTAAATTACATCCATACAAGTTTTCTTGCCTGAATATACGTGCAGCAACGACATGGGAGGGATCCCAACTTCACAAGCTAGGTACCACTTCTAGTTCCACCCATGTGAGCTCCAACTGTACGATTGGTCTGAATGATTGATTGATCATCCATCATAGGCAACTAAATGGAAGTAGAAACACTGAGTAATGGGTTATATATTTATCAAAGATTTGCAAAGAATTGACACCACCTGAGTACTACATGATGATGATGATGACGACACAGCTTGAATGCCTGATTGTGCTAAAATAGAAAAAATAGCAATACGCATAAGTTTTGGCTAATGTGGAGCTAACAGTATTATTTGCAAAATCCACAGTTTATTAAACATTGACTCAAAGTCTGGAGTCGACAATCTTAGGTTAGGCAACGCAAGGTCTTAATGATGATGACAAATGCTGTTCTTCATTCTATATCTAAAAAACTATGGATCATTTTTAATGCGTGGGTTGTTAATGGGCTGGTGTGTTCTACTGCTTTAAAGATTTTACAGTAAGTTGGTGTTGCTTTCACCACATCTACCCCACCAAGTGTGTGATCCATTGATGGTGTAATTTAAGCCACACCTCAATAAATCACACAGCTCAAGGGAAGAGGGTTAGGGGTTTTAAGTATGGATGGGTAATGGGATTTAGGGAAAGGTTTGACAAAGATAAACACTACAATACAAGCCAACATTCATTCGGGCGATAAGCAGCAGCACATCATTCTCCATCAATCTGTTTTTAGAAGGAAACAAAAGAATGAGTATGATAGAGTACTGATACATGCATTGTAAACAGTCCTTCTGCCCCCGAGACCCAATTTACCATATAGCTAAACGTTCCATTTTCTAGGTTAGGGAGTGAACCCACCCAACCACTTCTCTTAGTATGATTGTTAAAAGAAAAATTATACTGTAGTGCAAAATTAGGTGGTGCATCTGCATTCTCCCTTGGAATGTCCAGTCTTTGGAGCCTCTCTGCACTGGTCCGGTAAATAATCAGAAGTGTTGTTGAACTCAGTTAGAAGAATCAGAGGCAGAGCAAACAAAATAAGTAGGGGTCTCAGAGTTTCACTTTTGCCACAAGTCCAACACACACACACACACGCAGCAGCATTTCACAAACACACCTCTCTGTATTCTACATAGCTGCATACTAGGCCTCAAACTCTTGGTTTACCTTTTTAATTGAAGTTGATACTCGATAACTTCTTGCTTTGTGCTGTTGATGAGGTTGTTCTGCAGCTCCCAGTCCTGCCCTGGGTTCTTCCATGATACTCCTCCAGTCCTGAGTGACTCAGAGTAACCCCGTACCAGACCTGTCATCATCATCATCATGAACCAAGAGGACCCAAGCAAGATAGATGTGGAGTGCAGTGCACTGCTGTTGAAGACCAAGTAGAGAATGAAACAGAATTGCAGTATTTTGCATAGATTGTTGTTTGATAACTAAAGTGCCTGTTCTGGTGACTGAAGAACCAGAAAAAAGAGAACACCCCTGCAAATAATTAAACCTGGCTAAGTGTGAAAGGGCTGAACATCACCTACAGGTAAAAAAATAAGTGCCCATCACTCAAGCCCCAACAATGCAAGTCAAGAACCATCTCAATAAATGTCCCATATTACAGTTCTTGATTAGCGCACTGACAATGTTAGTGCGTCCCTGTGGGCACACCATATGGTTCGTTATGAAACACAGACTCCGTTGTCAATGATATGTTAATTTATTCTGGATTACAAATTCAACAGTTCATTTGTATCAGAGTTTGCTTCAAGGGTATTTCATTCCATTTCCAATTATGATTGAGTGGTCGAACAATGTATATTTGTCAATGCAAACAAAAAACGCTCCAATGCATTTCGGGTGTGGCCCTTTCTCAAGGAGCTCTGTGAAATGAAAATAAATAGCACTATTCACTTTTGCGATAACTCAAGGTATTCATCACACAGCTTAAATAACACAGTAACGTGCAAATACATGCAACTTCAATTGGGTGATAAGGGGGGTGTGAGGGTGAACAAAAAGAAACCGTGATGGTGTGCCGAGTGGTTATAACCGTGTAATCTGGACAAAAACGTACCGGCTGTTTCTTGGTAGCGTTTTGTAAGTAATGAAGATTGTTTGCGCTGCTGGAACAAAAGACGGGGTTAGAAAAATAATCTATCACGATGAGGCTTGCTATTAACGTTAGTGCGTCTGGATATTGACTCACGTCTACACTTACTTCAGTGCGAAGCTGAAAGATTGATGTCTAGGTCTGAGGACTCCTCGGTTTGGGAACCGTCAGGGAGACCGGATCATGGGTGTGTTTCCCGCGTTGTTAGGGTGTTTAAATCAACCGAGTACCCGGAAGAGTCGTGTTGTCTGCTAGACATCGAAGATGAACTATGGAACTTTACAAAAATGTGGCGGCCATCTTGATGTAGTAAAAACAACGTGAAAGGAAACTGTTGTAAAACGATGATGGGTGTGAGATGGCATTCTTTAGCGTCATATGACGAATCCTCACAAAATTCGCCACAAAAAAGGTCTATCTCTGTCAACTTCTCTTCTGAAAGTTTGGGGGTAATTCATCAAGCGGGGGCTCAGAAAAAAAGGGGGTCCCAAAAAGTGTTTTCTCTATGTAAATTTCCATAGGAAACTTAAGCCAAGGCAACTGCCCGAACTGCTGAACGGAATTATTACAGCAAATTTAGCAAAAAGGTAGCGCTTGGTTCTGAAAGTGACTTTTTTTAAATGGTGTAAATCCGTTCAGTAGTTGGTGAGAAATTCGAAAAATAAAAGTCTGAAAATCAATTTTCATAGGAAACTTTAGCCAAGGCTGCAGTCCGAACTGCTGAACGGAATTACACCAAAATTGGCTAAAAGGTAGTTCTTGGTACAGAAAGCAAGCTTTTTTCAAAATGGTGTTAATCCGTTCAGTAGTTGCTGAGAAAAAATATATATATATCGCTATCTAGGGGTGAGGTGGGTTCGCAAACCCTCTCGACCATGAACTTCATTCTAATTGGCTGCCAACAGTTTAAACCAGGAAGTGTTGGCATCCATCTTGTGACTTGGTAGAACTGAGTCACAAGAAAAGAGTAAAATAAAGTGAAAAATGGAGAAAAGGGGGCAGGTTAGAAACCCCCTAACCCCCTAGGCGTGCTCCATGGGTCACACAAGTACCCCCTAATTATTTATTTTTAAATGCCCGAATGAGCGCTGAGTGCGCAAAACTGTATGACATTTTTTTATAAAATGAAGCGGGGGCTCCTCCACTTCATTCAAATGAGCCCCCAGGTGGGACAGGTCCCCAGGTGATCGTATAATTATACTGCCACATTCTCACTACCACATGCCACACTAGGGGGCCACTAGCGCGGCCCCCTAGTGTGAACATGAAGGGTGCACGGCTCGCAGCGCGGCCCCTAGTGTGAATACAAAGGGATGCGCTGCTCTCAGTGCGGCCGCCTAGTGTGAACGCGCTGGGTGCGCGTCACTCGAATACTTCTCAGGTCTTTAAAACACAGAGGGGTATATTCTCATGGACACATCGCAGAGTTAACTGCACTTTATCGCAGCCAAAATGGTGTTAATTTTAACACACCATTCACAAGCTGGTGCTTACAGCCCATATCACCAGTTTACCAGTGATAGCAGCCTTAAAAAAATCGGCACGGATGACCCCGGCAAATATCGCTAATGAGATGCAGAGTAGGCATTCCTGTGCAAAAACCAGCTAACACACCACTTTGCAACATTCTCAATGACCAGCAAGATCGTTGAAGAGAACACAAAACAGGCGATAAGGTGCGTTAGCAGCAGGAAGTTTACACCTGCTCTGACCTGGTGTAAAGTTGGACTACAACCTGCAACATGAAAGGGAGGCCAGCCCACAGCCACACCTGAATGACAACAGATCCCCAGTAGCTGACATAAAGGGATCAAGATGGAGTCAGCGAAGCCTCTGTGCGCAGCCGCCACGCCACGCTAGCCACCGGACCCTCAGGTGATCGGCTACCTGTCCTGCGCATCGGGGATGCTGGGATCCCAGGTGTATCAAGTATCGGGGCGGCGGAGGTTGCAGCGGGACCTGTACGGAGCCACAGGACCGTTCGGGGCACTCGCTAGAGCGGCGGAGAGACGCTGCAGAAAAGAGACCTGCCACGCGGATCTGCTGGTTTTCTCCGCAGACAGGTTAAAAACACTTTAATCGAGGGAGGCTTTTGTTTACAGCAGCCGCAGACCCAAGATACAGACACCCGGTGAGCGCTCGGTGAAACGGACGGAGAGGCGCCGTTCCGAATGGCAGGAAGTGTGTTTTCGAGGTCTCAGCGTCCTGGTGCTGGCGTATATAGTACTATTAACGTTGTGTGGACTCTGGGGGCAGCACAGTGCATTGGAGGGAACAGGTTTTCATGAGGGGAGCAGAACCAGAAGAATGAGTTATCGTGGGGGCAAAAAAGGCTTAAAGGCAAAGACACCTATAGCTGGAAAAGATTCCTCTGCAGGAGATGATACCGGCAAGACCAAGACCAAACAGGTCAGTGGGGATATTGGGGCAAAAAAAAACACTGGTCAGTCAGGGGCAGGGGGGTCTAGCAAAGACTTCAGAGACAATAAAGATGTCAGTCTGGCGCAACCTCTTCCAGCCAAAAGATTTCTAGTGGCTAAAAACCAGGCTGCCATTGCTAAAAGTAGCACAAAGAACACGCAATGCCTTAACAGAGCTGATGACTCCTCTCAACAGAACAGTGATAATGGTGACATCAATCAAATACTCGCTGTTAGTCTGGATCCCTGTAATGCCCCTCCCAGCCTGGAAGCTCTCCCCATCCTGTTATGCAACCAGCAACGCTTAACAGAACCTTCTCTATCATTGCATTCTTCAATTGAAGAACATGACTATACACTTGGCCCCTCTAAGCCCCCAACCCTCTCTTAACCCCACTCCCTATGGAGGGTGAACAGCTAGAACCAGATGAAGGAAACATCGGTAACTCCTTATGTACTCCCTCTGAGAACCTGAATACCAGGGATCACCCTACAAAGACGGAAGCTGCCATCCGAAATTTGGAAGTTCCTCCTGGCTCTACTGCCCCTTGGACTCCAGAAATTGGCCAGGAGGCCTTTTACTCAGTATCAGATAGTACTCCGAGCTCTTCAGGGGAAGGGGAGACGGGAGAAGAAGATGAAGGCAATACTAACAGTACTAGCGAAGAGGAAAGCGAGGCTTCCCGAGATAATACTGGCACAATCGTCCGTCCTAAAAAATCAAGGAACAAGACCAAACGGAAGAGCCAGCTTAAATGGGATTACTCGGACTCGCAGATGTCTTATCACCTAGAAGAGGATGAACCGACCATGTCACATTCACTATCACAGGGGCGTAGCCCGAGAAGACTGCAAGCCAAAACTAAGAGACATTGGAGCCCTCACTCGCCGCCATACTTACCTCGATTAAAGACTTTCAGGAGGAGGTGAGAGGTGAAAATCGGGCAGCTAAAATGCAGCAAAAAAATTACAGTGTGGTCTCAGACGGCTGAACAAGACCTGTACAGACATTAGCGAGAGAGTGGGCATGGTCGAGGCTAGGACTGAACATCTGGAAACCGAAGCAGTGACAACCAAACAGGTAACTGACTCCAATTCTGCTTGCCTCATGGATTTAATGGTGAAAATCGAAGAAAATGAAAATCGGCAACGTCGGAATAACCTGCGCCTGCTGGGGATTCCAGAAGGAAAGGAGGGGGAAGACCCCAGACAGTTCATTGTCAAGCTACTGCAAGATTCTTTCCCAGAACATTCTGAATGGGACTGGGACCACGAAGTGCAGCGAGCTCACAGGTTTCCATTTTTTCTGAAAAAGCAATACAAGAACGGTAATGTGACTGAAGGTCAGCCCCGGGTCTTCCTGGTATACTTTGGCAATTTTCTCCTGAGGCAACTGGTATACGACAAGGCTCGCCCCAACTCAAAAAAAGGGGATCACCTTTTTTTCTAAACCGGATTTCTGCCATCAGACCGTTGAGCGCAGATGGCATCTGCGGCAGCTGATCTCTACCTTACAACAACTAGGTGCAGAGGTGTATCTCATGAACCCGGCTAGGTTGAAGGTTATCCTGCACGGTACTACCAAGGTCTTTACATCTGAGATTAAAGCCAAAGAGTACTTGGAAGAGATAGATTAAAGAAAGGACATAAAGGGGCAAACTGATAAAACGATTTAACTGGCTACTTGATGTTAATCTGAGGCTATCTCCTATCCTATAGAGGGCACACTCTAGACTGTGTACGCATATACCCTTTGGGTATACTACCTTTTTTCCCCTTATTGTTACTCTCTCTTCTCTTTCTTTATTTTTTTTGTCCTCTCACCCTTCACTTCCTCTTAGAACTTGATTCTTCTGGTGGGGAAAAGGCGGGAATAAGGGGGCGAAAGGGGGTGAAAGGAACTGGGGGATGATTGTAATTCTAGATGGCCGACCACTTGAACTTATTGTTAAGCACTCTTATTTTATTTTTTCTCAGGCACCTGGCGTGGCTGGCGGCTGTGGTTTATGACTGACCACCATCATTCAGGCTTTGCCTGATTGCTCACACAGAGGGGGGTGGGTGGTTAGGGGGGACCCAGGGGGGGTGGGTGGGAGGGGTGGGTAGGGCTACAGAAGGCACACACAGGTACTAACCATACACATATACAAAAAACTTTATTGACTAGCCTTTGTTTTTTTTCTTTTTTTATGGAATTCAGATGGGCATTGTTATACCCTTTAGATGGCTAGGCTAGAACCATTACGAATTGTCTCAGTCAATGTTTGTGGCTTGAATGATGTGTCAAAGAGACAAAAAGTGGCCATGGGCTTGCGAACACTTGGGGGAAACATCATATGCTTACAGGAAACCCACGTAGAACAGTCCCAAATACATCTACTAAACACATTAGGGTTTAAAGTAGTGGGCGCTACCACGCAAGGAGCTAAAACAAAGGGGGTAGGAATCCTAACTGACAGAAAATTTGCTATCAGTAATCCACCAACCAAATCAGATCCACTAGGAAGGTGGGCCATCACTCAGATTCAACTCCCTAATAACATCTCTTTTACTCTTTGCTCACTATACGGGAGTAATGCTGATGATCCCGGGGCCATCAATCAAGTTTCTAGTGAATTAGCACACTGGCCCACCCCGATAGTTCTATATTGGGGATTTTAACATACACCTACCTGGCAATTGGGATGCCAACACAACCTAGAGGTATAAAGGAAGGAAACCCCAAGTCTTTCAAGCTCTAACTAAAATCATACAAACTCACGGACTGATAGATTGCTGGGCGAGCAAAAACCCTTCATTACCTGGATATACTTTTTACTCGGCCCGCATCAAGTATTGGTTAGATTAGATTACTTCTTTGTTTCTGCATCATTGGCCACCAGTTTTACTATAGATATTGCACCCCGTTTTATGTCCGATCATAATCCTATTATTCTTACCATAAGGGAGTTTGGGCAATCGAGAGAGGCTTCCAGATGGAGTTTCGAGAAAGCTTTATTATACGACCCTAGTTATATTAATCATATGCAAGGATGGATTCAGGAGTTCCTAAAGATAAATATTGGATCCGCTTCCCAAATGACAGTCTGGGACTCCATAAAGACAGGGATTAGAGGCGAGACCCTTAGGTTCACAGTCCAAAAAAATAGAGCGGAAAAAACCCAGGTCAAAGATCTCCAAGAAAAATTAAGAAAAATAGAAACAAAGCTAACCCAAACAATCCATGCAGGGCTAGATTGTCAGCTAGTCCAGCAAGAAACAATTTTGGCTAGGGCGGAAATAGGTGCGGTGTTTATGGGAAAAATCGCGGCTAAGTGGGCAGCGGCAAGGGAGAAGACATATGAGTGTAGTGACAGCGTTGGACATCATTTAGCTGTAAGGACGAGACAACAAACTACCTCTAGTGAAATCCACAAAATCAGACTTTCTTCAGGCACAGAGGTTACTGATCCTAGCTGTATTCGGCATGAGTTCCAGGAGTTTTATGCTAAGCTATATAAGGAAGAAAGCTGCTGCATGGCCGATGTTCTAGATAGAGAGATCCTTGAATATCTCAGTGAGATCGAAATAAGCAAGCTTAGCCTAGAAGATAGCGAACTATTAGACCTCACTCCTACACGGGAAGAAATCCTGGATGCCCTCAATAGTCTTCCTGATGGGAAGGCTTCTGGCCCTGACGGCATCCCCGTCAAATTTTTTTAAATCTTTGCCAACCAAATCAAGGTCATATTCACAGAGGTAATCACTTCCATCTTCAGTGGCGTCTCTCCCCCAGCCTCTTGGTCTAGTGCTAGAATTTCTATCTTCCCAAAAAAGGATAAATCTCCATTAGATATGAGTTCTTACAGACCAATAACCCTTATCAACTGCGATTCCAAAATTTTCTCTAAAGTATTAGCCTCCAGAATATCCCGAGTAGTGGAACCCCTTGTTTCAAAATGGCAACATGGTTTTATACCTAAGAAAGGGACCACCGAACATGTCCGGAGAGTTATTACTCTGTTTGACGCTGCCCAAGTAGCCGGAGACCCGATGTCACTTATATTACTCGATGCCGAAAAGGCCTTTGACCGGGTATCATGGCGATATCTTTGGAGGATAATGGACAGCATGGGGTTCGGGGGCAGGTTCATGCAGGCGACGCAGGCACTCTATCACAATCCAACAGCTAGTGTCGCCATAAATGAACAAATGACGGAGCCCTTTAAAATCTCACGAGGCACCAGGCAGGGCTGCCCCTGCTCCCCGCTACTGTTCGCTCTCTACCTAGATCCCCTTATCAAGCAAATAGAGAAAAATCACAACATCTCTCCAGTAACATATTTTCAAAACAGTTGTCAAATCTTGGCTTACGCTGACGATCTCGCCATCACTACTCCAGACCCTGCCAATTCCATACGGGCACTAGAAAGCGAGGCCCACAATTTCGGGAGATTATCTGGGTACGCCCTAAATAAGAACAAAACACAAATACTAGTAAATAACAAAATCAACTGGGCTGCCGCCAGAGTGGTACCAAAGGCTAAATACCTGGGCGTACTAGTTTCACCTAGACTGGAGGAAATAGTCGCAGTTAATTTGGCTCCCCTTGCCGTCCAGACGAAGAAGGCACTAAAACAAATCGATATTTTACATCTAACGCTGGTCGGTAGGTGCAACGTAATTAAAATGACTTATTTTCCCAAGTTACTTTATTTTTTTCGCTGTATTCCTCTTGAGTTTAGTAAAAAAGACTTACTTAAATTCCAACAAATTTTTACCCAATTTATTTGGGCATACGCTCAGCCTAGACGTGCACTAAAACATCTTACGCTACCGAAAGATAGAGGGGGATGGGCTTTTCCTAACATCACCCTATATTATTGGGCGCGGCAGTCCTTCAATACAGTTCAGTTCTACTAAGAGAATTCACCTTAGGAGCTGAACCGTCTTTACCCTCACCCTTCCGGTCCTTGCTAGGGGAACAATACTGAGGCTGTTTAGTCCGAGAAACAGCCTATGGATATTACAATCGCGTTAAATTTAAGACGCTAATGAATTCTTATAAAGTTTTTCGCCATGTCCGGAGAATATTTGGAATTGGTAGATACAACTTTTACTCCTCTATAACCAATAACAACAACTTACCTGCTATATTTAGTTCATCCTATCTATCTGAATGGCACAGAGCAGGGATAACAAAACTAGGGGATCTTATAACAACTAGGGGGATTGAACCCTTTTCAACTTTACAGACTAGATTTAAACTAAAAAGTCAAGACCTATTTAAATACCTGGCCATTTATGACTACCTTTCTAGGAAAGTGGGAGGAGTCAACGGATTTGCTGAGGTTGAGCTCATGAACACTCCCCAGAATATCACCACTGCTCGCATTGGAAGTATTTATCAATTAATAAATAAGGAAACCCCAGATGATTTAGAATCTATTGCTTCCAAATGGCATACCAAACTTGATTCCCCTCAAAGTATATTTTACAACTCCCTCCGGTTATCACAACAAATCCTAATCTCTGCCAAACTACAAGCACAACATTTTAAAACTATAGTTTTTTCTGTATATGACACCTAGCAAAATCATCAAATGGGGATCTGGGAGAGGAACATTATGCCCACGCTGTTCTGAGGCAGGGGCGGACTCTATACACATATTCGCAACATGCCCAACTATTAACTCCACCCTACTCAGAATACAGAACTTACTCTGTGAAATAACAAACCAATCAATCCTCCTAAACCCTACGACCATTCTTTTGGGAACACAATCTGACTCTTTAAGAGTGAAGGAAGGGGGGAGGAGCCAAGCTCGCGTCCGAGATGGCCGCGTTTTAGCTCGGCTCCGATCACTCTCCTGTCTGCAACAAATATCCTGTACTTTATCCTGCCCCGGGAAGTATTCCACGATGTGCAGTGGTACGACGATAACTCACAGGCACTTACCGTTTGCTCCGGTGATTCCTGGGTGTCACGGATCCTGAGTTACGCCCCTGTCTGCTTCGGGGCCTCCAGAGCGGCCGGGCCTGGCACTCCTTGGCGGCGCCCGGGCTGGGCGGGGCGCGGTGGCCGGCCCTTGGTGGTGGTGTGGAGTCGGTTGGAGGGGCCGATGTGCTAATAGACCGATTGCGGCCTCCCGGGCCTGGTCCGGCGGTCCTGCGGCCTGGTGTTGGGGAGCTGTCTTCCGTGGACGGGATTAACCGTACATCTGGCTCGTCTCCCCTTTGTTCTCCGGCCCGGCCATTTTGAGTTCCTCCGCCCGGACTCGGAGAACGGTGCCGGCGGCGTGTGGGGTGCCGGCGCATCGCCTTCTTCTGGTGGCTTCCCTTCCTGCCCTGGTGGCACCTCCGCTGGTGGTTGCCGGTGTTCTGTTTTGCCCCGCTGATATCCGGGCGGGGGTCGGTGTTCGCAGCGGCCCTGCCGGGCTTCTAAGATGGCGGCCGGCCCCACGATTCTCGGCCTTGCGGGGACCGGCGATGCGGGTCCGCCGCGCGGCACGTTTGCTGAATACTGTAAAGGTGAGCCTACACTTCGCGACATCCTCGCCGCCCTGCGCTCCTGGGGGGCACCCATGACCGCACCGACAGCTATCCTGGAGGGGGGTCCCTTTGTTGGGCCTGCCGGACCCCCCTCGGTTTGTGCGGCTTCGTCTCTGTTGTGTGCTGCTGGAACTTTCCTTGGGGTCGTGGACCGGGAAGCTGCTGTTGGTGTGGATGTGCGGGGGTCCGCTGCCCTTCTTCGTCCTGTGCCTCCTTCTGCTCCGGAGGTTCCCCGGCTGGATCCCGTCTGGACCGACCTCGATGGGTCTCCTTTTCCTCATTTGCCTCACATGGCCGTGCGAAGATCCTGTGACGGTGCCGCTGGACCGGCTTCCTCCGTATTCTCATCGGAACTTTGCCTGCTTTGCCTGAAGTGGTTACTGTACTTTCCGGATCATCCGGGTCACGATCGCTACAACTTGAGTGTATTTTTGATTCGACTCCCTGTTCTTCACCTCCTGTTTTATGTGATCTGGTTCCTGGTGCGCTGGACGATTACAGTTTGCGAAAAACGAGGACAGGGTTGAGCTGATTTTGCCTCTGTGGACTGTTATTTGGTGGTATGGTTGGGTGATCCGTTCATAATTGTATGATTATGTTTGATACGTCTTTACGTTCCTGGAGCTTCTCCGTGTGTTTATTATCTTCCCGTGGGCTCTGAGTATTTTTGGGCGGGGGGGTGGGAGCTGAAGGGATTTTGATTATGTGGCTCCTCTCCCGCTGTTTTTCCCTGTTTTCCCTTCCCCCCCCTTTTTTATCTAAGTGATTCTTTCTTTCTTATATTTCTCTATATTTCGGGTTCTAATTAGGGCGACAGGCACGCTGCTGGGGGGTAGGCCATAGCCTTCTGCAGGGGTGCAGGGTGGGCTGTGCGGGGTGGTCTGTTTATTGTATCTTTCCCTGTTCCTTTTTTGGTTCTATGGCTCTTATGTATCCCCTAATTTCGTGGCGCGGTGTCGGCACGTAGCCCCCCGGGGTGTTTGTGCTGGCATGGCCCTTTTGGTATGTCTGCAGTCACGGTTTACTACGCATTAATTTCTCCTGTTGCCACCAGTTCCATGTGCCGAATTAGTATTGGGTGCTTTGTTAGCCGTGGGGGGCGTGCACTGACGCTGCGCCCTCACTTTCCCCCTCCCCCTTTTTTGATGTCCTCTTCCTCCCTTTTTTTTTTCCCTTTCCCCACCCCATTTTCTTTTCCTCCCTTGGGTTGTTGTAACGGAGGGCTTTTAGTTTTGTAAGCGTATTTTTCGCTGTTTTATTATTATGTGCCCTGGTAGTGGTGGGTGGGTGCTGAGCAGCGATTGTGATTGTTCTTGATGTGGGACTCACGTTCTGCCTTTGCCAAAATGTATTGTTTTGTTGGTCTTTTCCTGTATTCGAGACTTCGGCTTGCTCACGGCCCACCACGGCCCTCTGGACTTTACAGATTGTCATTATCCTGTTACACCCTTTTTTCTATTATAAAATTAACCTATTTTTATCCTGTCCGTGATAGCGCCTCAAAGATTTGTTGCCTTTGCCTTTCATATGAGCTATTTAGAAATCCTGTTATATCTCCTGTATTGCCTCGTATGTCTCTTTATTGTGGTGGCCGGCCCGGTGGGTTGTAGGCCCGTATCTGTGCGCGCCTTCTGTACAATAAAGGTTTAAAAAAAAAAAAAAAAGAGTGAAGGAAGAAGGGCTGATTTTTGTTGCAATGGCAGTATGGAGGATATGTGTCTCCTCCGGATGGCTAGATTCTGAGTCCCCCTCCTACGCACAATGGCTAGATTAGTTGCTACATACCATCTAGAAAAAGACGTATATGCCAAGAAAGGACGAAGGAAAAGGAGGATGGGGCTTGAAGTTTGGGGGGCATTCTCCAAATGGATTGATCAGCAAGGGCAAGGGGACCTAGAGACATAGTAGGGTTACTAGAAATCTATAATACCTTTTTTTTAGGTATATTCTTTTTTAATTTATTTTCTATTTTTGCTTTTTGCCCTTTGTTTATGCTTATTTGTACCTGTGCCACTGGCTTTTAAGTGCTGTGAAAGGTGGGAGGAGGGTGAGGGGGGTCTTGAATTTTCTTTCTTTTGTATCTTTGTTAAGAATCTGCTACTGTGAAAAACCAATAAAAAAAAAATTAAAAAAAATGAATGACAACAGATGCCATGGAGGCAACGATCATGCAGCTCGGACACCCAACAGTGTCCGGACAACCCCTGCCACCACCCCCTTGGCTACCTTCCCCCTTGACCCTCTCCCGACAAACAAATGTGACAGCAACCTTCCGAAAACTGGAACGTAACAAATCACCTGATGTAGCACAAATATAACAATCAAGATGCATGTGAGGTTGGACAAATGAGAATCACAGTCATTGATGGATTTACATATAAAACATTTTATTTAAACAAAAACAGCAAAATAAAAGTAGGTACAGCCATGGCGTGTCATGCCTCGACAATCTGTGAATCACAGCCTGCAAGAGAAAAAGCAGGATAAGATTACGCGTCATGTACCCATCAAAGGAGAGAGAGAGAGAGAAAGAGAGAAAGAGTGAGAAAGAGAGGGATAGAGAGAGAAAGAGAGAAAGACTGAGAGAGAGAGGAAGAGAGAGAGAAAGAGTGAGAGAGAGAGGAAGAGAGAGAGAAAGAGTGTGAGAGAGAGAAAGGAAGAGATTGAGAGGGAGATTGAGTGCCGACACTGCGGACAAAACCCCCACAGGTCACTTTTCCACCACAGGTGTGTCTCCAGCCGTGTGCCGGGACATACTGCAGCCCTCAAGCTCACTCATCTGAAACATAGTATAAAATCAGTAATCGCAGAGTGCATACAACTGCACACGCCTTCATCACTGTCCCACCCCTGCGCACCCAGGCTACTGCACTGCATCCACTCCCGCCGCCCAGAGGTGTCTGCCTGCCCCTGCACACCCAGGCTGCTGCACCCCATCCACTCCCGCCGCCCAGAGGTGTCTGCCTGCCCCTGCGCATCCAGGCTGCTGCACACCATCTACTCCCACCGCCCAGAGGTGTCTGCCCACCCCTGCGCACCCAGGCTACTGCACACCATCCACTCCCACCACCCAGAGGTGACTGCCTGCCCCTGCGCACCCAGGCTGCTGCACACCATCCACTCCCACTGCCTACGGTGTCTGCCAGCCCCTGCACACCCAGGCTGCTGCACACCATCCACTTCCGCCACCCAGAGGTGACTGCTCGCTGAGGCGCAAACAAGCCTCTCTCTGCTCACCTTCCGCCACCGGCGTGTGTCCAAGAGGGCCCCCCACATGCTGAAGCAAGCTCCAAGGCAGAGGCCCACGTCCTTGGTAGGAAGAAGGTCACACATTTGATTCTGGGCCTTGATATCACAATGGCTGAGAACATATCAATGCACTGCGCCAAGGAGTACTCTTTTTGTGGCGTACACACGATCCAGCCGAGCTCACAATTCCAATCGGGTCTTGATTGCCAGGATGGTGTATCAAGGCCTACACATCATCGCAGGCTGCACACCTGCTCAGCTCTGGTGACACTAACTCCGTGGAACTCAAGTCATGGGCACGTGGCGGGAGGCCCGTGTCAGGCAAAGTGCCTCGGCTGCCACCAACTCTGTGTATTTCAAGTCATGGGAGAGAATGGAAATGGCCTCCAGCACATGTGCCTGGTCCTTTTCATTGGCAGGGTCACATGTCCTGTAATGCCTATGCTGCATGGGTGTGGTGTGGGTGTAAACCAGCCATGAGGGAGTGGCTGTGGCATGCTGACAACTAGACCTGTGATCAGCAGATCACTACAGTGAAGACCTGGGACATGTAGCATTGTTGTTCCTTCCCTGTAAGTGTAAGCAGAGTGGGCTGGCTGAAACGCGCATCCTTCACGACTACACCAATATGGGGGTTTGAGTCCGTGCATCCACGGCAATAGGTACACGATGGGTGTGCGACTCCCATTTTAAAAAAAATATATATATATTTTAGTATTTAATAAAAAAGAAGACATTATATACTTTTAATAACAGACACAAAAAATTACAAAAACTATTTTTAGGATATTAAAGTTACAGAATATCAAAAAAAATCTAAATTACTGAAAAAACCATAGGTTTAATGAACATTATAATTAGAATTAGCATTTAAAAAACCTTTGAAATTCACAAAATAAACCATAGGATTCAGGGACATTATAGTTAGAAATTAGCATTTAAAAAACCTTAGAAATTCACTGAAAAAACCATAGGTTTCAGGGACGTTATAGTTAGTTGGACATTTCACTGATACAAAACCAGAGAAATTCAGCCGTTATAGTTAGTAGAGCTAACTATAACTCGCGCCCCAGCAATGCACGGCTGATGACGTCACATATTACATCACTTATGACATGGTCAGCGACATCACTGATGAGATCTCATATGACATCACTGATGACATCACAGATGACATCATCCATGTGATAATTTGATGCACCTCCTCACACCCTAATATAAGCTTTGTTACACCCACTTTAAAATACAGACTTCTATTTTTGAAACCATAGACAAACCAATAGCAGCCACTACATACCCACTGACTGATTCCTAGGTATACGCATACATCCATTCATTCACCCATACAGTCACTGATACATGCAGTCTCTCATCAATACAGCACTATCATATGCACGCATACACCTATACAGACACTCACACACTGCCACTCATCTCTAGAGTTATTCACACACCTAGCCAGTCATGTAAAGAGTCACCTATACAGTTATACATTCACTACCTCACCCATTCATACAGATGCTGACATATACTTACTCTCTTATACAATCACTGACACAAGCATACACTTATTCATACAGCCACTCTCACAATCACTCACTCTTACATGTATTCATTTATATACACCAACACTCACATATACTACCTTTCACATATGTAGATACTCACAATTATACCACTGAAATATCCGCTCACTTACCAACACACCACACACACACTCACCCACCCATATAGCTATTTCCACATGCACTCTTGAACCCATACACCCAGTGAATCACCCACTCACACATCTATGCAGAAAGTCACACCCACCCACACAAACACTCAGGCACCCATATAGATACTCACACAACCCATAAATAACCCATATAGACACTCATGTAGCTACTCACCAATTCATGCAGCAGCTGACACAACAGACAGATACAGACATTCACACAGTTTAGTCACTAACCCATGCATTCAGTAAGACAAAATTAATCACTCACTTATACAGTCAGTGACACACCTATTAAATCCTCCACCCAGACACTTATACACCCACTCATTCTTCAATACACCTTGGCATATATATAAAACATATTTAATCTTTATAGAAACACACAGTCACTGGATGATGTCATAAGTGATGTCATCAGTGATATCATTTGAGATGTCATCAGTGATGTCACTGACCATGTCATGAGTGATGTAATATGTGATGTCATCAGCAGTGCATTGCGGGGGCGCCAGTTATAGTTAGCTCTACTAACTATAACGGCCAAATTTCTATGGTTTTGTACAAGTGAAATGTCTAACTAACTATGACGTCCCTGAAACCTATGTTTTTTCAGTGAATATGTGTATATATATATATATATACATATATATATATATATACATATATATATATATATTCACTGAAAAAACCATAGGTTATAGACCATATATAGTTAGGAATTAGCATTTACAAAACCTTGAAAATTCACTGAAAAAACCATAGGTTATAGACCATATATAGTTAGGAATTAGCATTTAAAAAACCTTATTTTACTCACACAAAACCATTGAAATTCCATATATAGTTAGTTGCACTAACTATATATCGCGCACCTGCAATCCACTGCTGATGATGTCACATATTACATCATTCATGACATGGTCAGTGACATCACTGATGACATCACTGATGACATCTCAAATGACATCACTGATGACATCACTGATGACAACATCCAGTGACTGTATGTTTCTGTAAAGTTAAAATATATCTTACATATTGAAGAATGAGTGGATGTATAAGTGTCTGGATGAAGGATTTAGTAGGTGCGTGACTGACTGTATGAGTGAGTGATTAAATGTGTCTCACTGAATGCATGGGTTAGTGACTAAACTGTCTTAATTTGTGCATCATTATGTCTGTTGTTCTGTAAACTGCTGCATGTGTTGATCATTAGCTATACGAGAGGCTATATGTGTTATTAATTGCTTGCCCAAGTATTTCTATGGGAGATTGAGTTTGTGTGGGGGTGGCTGAAAGGTGTGTGACTCTATGCATAGATGTGTGAACAGTTTATTCACTAGGTGTATGAGTTCAAGAGTGCATGTGGAAACAGCTACATGGGCAGTTGACTGTGTGCATGAGTGTATTGATGAGTAAATGGATATCTCAATGCTACATGTCATAGTAAGTACATATGTAAAACACAGTACATGTGAGAGTTGGCATATATAAATAACTGTGCATGAGAGCCACCGAATGAGTGAGTGGTTGTATCGATCATTGTGAACTTGTATCAGGGATTGTATAAGAGAGTAAATATGTGTTAGTATATGTTTCAATAAGTAAGGTGTGTTTAACTGTATAGTTGAAGAAATGGAGATGAGATTGTTTCTTTGCATGACTGACTGGGTGTGTGAGTAACTCCATGGATGAGTGGAAGTGTGTGAGTGTCTGTATACACTGAGTGTATCTAAGATTATATTAGAGTCTGAAGAGGTTTATCGTATTAGCACAAGAATGATGTCAAATGAGATGTCATTAGTGATATCATCAGTGATGTCATTTGAGATGTCATCAGTGATGTCATCAGTGATGTCACTGACCATGTCATGAATGATGTAATATGTGACATCATCAGCAGTGGATTGCAGGTGCGCGATATATAGTTAGTGCAACTAACTATATATGGAATTTCAATGGTTTTGTGTGAGTAAAATAAGGTTTTTTAAATGCTAATTCCTAACTATATATGGTCTATAACCTATGGTTTTTTCAGTGAATTTTCAAGGTTTTGTAAATGCTAATTCCTAACTATATATGGTCTATAACCTATGGTTTTTTCAGTGAATTTCAATGGTTTTTTAATAGCAAATATCATAAGCTGTCGAATGTCAAGTACGTGGTAAGTGAAAACATTTTCGTGTTTATGCACACTGATCTGCTTTGAATGGTGCCCCCCCGCCCCCCTCATTTCTATTAGGAGTACTCTCTCTTTGCAGATAGTGAAAGGTAGTTAACGCAGGTCTTTGCCCCCATTGTAATCCGTCGTGCCTGCTTCTCTCTCCATTTGATTCATTGTTATCCAAGTATTTACTGTTTTAGAATTAGTTCTCTTTGGTTCATTCTCTATTTACAAACAAACACAGAGTCGCAATACTCTGTTTAGTCTTTGCAGATAACGAAAAATCGTGTAAAAAAAAAGAAAAGGAATCGAGCAAAATCAGTAGGCCACTAATGGGATCTCTTTTTGACCTCGCTAAAATAGAAACATTAGGAACAACCCCTCATGACAAATACAAAACTAGTGAGATGAACTGAACTCCACACAATGATGGCTGCAAAACAGCTCGGCTCCGCCACCCACCCCGCCCAAAATAACGATAAAGAACGGCTGCCATGATTGGTTGCGGAATGACCACGACGGAGCTACGAAATGGTGCTGCTCTCATGCTAACCCCAGCTTCAGTCTGAAACATCCAGAAACACTGTAGACTACCAATTCGATCAGTTCCGGTAGCGCCCCAATGTAACCCGGTAGAGAAGAACTAGCCATCCCCTCTTTGACTGATGGTTCTTGTTGCCTGTCCCTTCTGTTGTCATTTAACAGAACTATTTAGCCTGCTGAAAGGGGTTGTGTTCCGACCGCTGGTTGGTGGAGACATTTTGACTATATTCTGTACCTGCGTTGTCGCGTAATGCGTCATATGACGCGCCGCGTTAGCGCATCCGGAAGTCATCCGGGGCGCGCAGCGCGTAACGTAAGCATAACAAGTCATGTGACTTGTTAATAAAACTTTTCATTGGTTCATTTTACTTTTCTTATTGTAATGATGAAAGGCTTGGTCATATGACCTAAAAATTACGCTTTTCATTACTTCCGAACATTATTTTTTCTTAAATATATGTTATAATGTTCCAGGCTAATGTACTTTCCCGGAAATTTTACAACTGTCCTGCAAGTAAAATATATTCTTTTTTCGAGAAAAAGAGGGTTTCTTCGTCCCATGACGGAGCCGTTGAGCAAAAGAGGGTCGACCTGCTGTCTTAGTCGCCGATACGCCTGAATATGAGATTCTTATCGATCACTTTATGTTGCAGGAATAGAAAACACAACAGCCCTTGACCATTTATCTTTACTGCGTTCCTTCGTATTATACCTTTTACCCTTCATGTAATTGGTCTGCTTTATTTCACTTGCCTTTTAATGATTCTAAAACAGTGACTATTATTAAAAACTTTACCAATGTATATACTACTACCATGTTTTCTTTTAAAAACCTTTATTGTGAAAATTTCATTATACAAATACGAGCCTATAACCACGTGGGCCGGCCACGGAGCAAACTGTAATCGTATATGATGAATAGACATTTACACTGTAGAGGAACGTAACGGGCGGGCCATTAGGTTGCAAGAACTAAGGTGTCTAACAGTTACGGAATCGGTGGACGTACATTTTATAATTAAAATACGACAGGGCCAGTTACAATAAAATTATCTAGATATACATTTGCGGGCAAGTACCATGGGTGACGTTAATTCGAACTTTCAACAGTACAGTAATCAATAACACATCAGAACTTAATATCAATAGGGATGTCGAAATATTCAATCAATTCTCGTCCCCGCCCGCCATGTGCTTCAAAACTGCATACGTATCTCGTGATTTCAAGGTTCTGCAACCAGTACACAACAAGGAGTTACGAGTCCCATTTATTCTGGCGCCATTTTGGGCGAGGACGGGCAGGTCCAGGATATAGTCAAAATGTCTCTACCAACCATCGACTATGATGATGTTCACATGCTGTATTTATTAGAGTAACACTCATCTGTCCACATGAAATTAATTTGCCACAATCTAAACATGTCATTTTAATCTTTCCAAAGTTCTTCTAAATATTTGGGACCGTTTCCCTTGCCTCTGAAGCTCTCAGTGCCACTTCTTTGATGAATGTACTAGCAGGTCAGGGGTTCTCCTCCAAATCTCTCTTTTATGCAGCACTATAATTAATTGGTGCCACCTCTCCATATGACGATGCATGGTATAGTTACCACAACTATATTTTTTTTCGGTTCCTCTGGAGAGTTCATCGTGGCAGATGAAGCGTGTAACGTACCGGGCATTTACCTTTTTTTGCATGTACAGGAAAGGAAAAAAAAATCGAGCGTCCGAGTTCTAAGGTGTCCCAGGGCCATTTTGGTGGACCAGGCCCAAATCCAAAGAACAGCTATCTCACAGGCTAATGGGGCGACCCACGCCGAGTTTCAGCATTGTAGGATGACCACACAAGTACAGCAACTTGCTAGACATCACCTCGGTGCCATCCGGATCTCGGCGCCCCACTGCAGATGAAGTGCCTCTCAACTATGAAACCACCACGGTGACATCCGGATCTTGGCGCGTTGTGCTGCCTTCGGCCTATTCGCACATCGGTCCGCTACTGACGCCATCTCACAGGCTAATGGGGCGACCCACGCCGAGTTTCAGCATTGTAGGATGACCACACCAGTACAGCAACTTACTAGACATCACCTCGGTGCCATCCGGATCTCGGCGCCCCACTGCAGATGAAGTGCCTCTCAACTATGAAACCACCACGGTGACATCCGGATCTTGGCGCGTTGTGCTGCCTTCGGCCTATTCGCACATCGGTCCGCTACTGACGCCATCTCACAGGCTAATGGGGCGACCCACGCCGAGTTTCAGCATTGTAGGATGACCACACCAACTTGCTAGACATCACCTCAGTGCCATCCGAATCTTGGCATCTCAACGCCTAGTGGTATCTTCCATACAAAAAATATTGTTACGCTGCCTTTGGCCCCATTCGCACATCAGTCCGCAACTTAGACATCACCTCGGTGCCATCCGGATCTTGGCATCTCAGCGCCTTGTGGTGTCAGTCAGAAAATATTGTTGTGCTGCCTTCGGCCTATTCGCACATCGGTCCGCTACTGACGCCATCTCACAGGCCAACGGGGCGCCCCACGCCGACTTTCAGCATTGTAGGATGGCCACACCAGTGCGGCAACTTGCTACACACCACCTCGGTGCCATCCGGATCTTGGCATCTCAGCGCCTTGTGGTGTCTTCTACTCCGGAAATATAGTAGAAAATATTGTTGCGCTGCCTTTGGCCCCATTCACACATCAGTCCGCTACTGACACCATCTCACAGGCCAACGGGGCGCCCCACGCCGACTTTCAACATTGTAGGATGGCCACAGAAGTGCGACAACTTACTAGACACCACCTCGGTGCCATCCGGATCTTGGCGCGTTGTGCTGCCTTCGGCCTATTCGCACATCGGTCCGCTACTGACGCAAACTCACAGGCCAACGGGGCGCCCCACGCCGACTTTCAGCATTGTAGGATGGCCACACCAGTGCGGCAACTTCCTACACACCACCTCGGTGCCATCCGGATCTTGGCGCGTAGTGAAGCTGCAGCAGCTGCAAATAAGCTTCAGACAGTGTTACAACCGCTGCTCAGAACTCTCAACTATGACACCACCTCGGTGCCATCCGGATCTTAGCGCGTTGTATTGCCTTCGGCCTATTCGCACATCGGTCCGCTACTGACGCCGCCTCACGTGCCAACGTATTTTCTCCGCATTTTATACCCTATGCCGCATAACAGGTCATGTGACTTGTTTATAAAACTTTTCATTGGTTCATTTTACTTTTGGTTTCCTAATGATGGAAGGCTTGATCATATGACCTAAAAACAACACTTTTCATTGGATGAAAACTTATTTTTTCCCCCAAACGATGAAAGCCCCACCTTGTTTCTGGATGTTTCAGACTAAACTGGCGTCACCATGAGAGCACCACCATCTCGTAGCTCCGTCGTGGTCATTCCGCGAGCAATCATGGCAGCCGCTCCCCACCAGAAGCCTGCAGGACTCGGGGCCCCCAAAACTTTTGATGAATTCTCAAGGCGGAGGGGACGCTTTCGAGAATGGGGTCCAAGACCTAGCAGACAAGCGTCCGATTTCCAAGGTGTCCCAGGGCCATTTCAGTGGACCAGGCCCAAAAAGGAAACAGCCTGCCGCCATTTTGAGAGTCCTGTGACAGCCGCCTATCGCTGCACCGCAAGAGTGGGCGCAACTCAGCTGAATGGCGGATTTTGACACAGTGGACCAAAAGCGGACGGAATGGCAACTGAAACGGTAAAGGGGCGCCCCACTAAAACAGATGAGACTCCACCTGGAGAGGCCCGTTCACGCCGCCTCCCCCGGGGCGCTCCACGCCGTTATTCGGAGCAGCATTGTAGGATACCAAAACCAGTGCGGCAACTTACTGGACATCACCTTGGTGCCATCGTTCTGCTGCCTTGGAACTATTCGCACAACAGTTTGCTACTGATGACCCACCCCCCGCGACGCCCCATGCCGTTATTTGCTGGGTGGCAACTTACTAGACATCACTTTCGTGTCATCTAGATTTCGGCGCGTTCTGCTGCCTTGGAACTATTCGCACAACAGTTTGCTACTGATGACCCACCCCCCGCGACGCCCCACGCCGGAAATCTGGACGTTGTGCTGCGTTGGGACTATTCGCACAGCCGACCGCTACTTCGTTGTTTTTCTCTAAAAATGTTTATATGTTATTACTATTTTTGTTTTCTTGTATATATTTATAAATTATTAAAGTTTTATAATCTTACTACTTTGTCGGAGTGCTATATATTTTTAATGTGACACATAATTGTAAAAACTTTGATGTACAAAGAGTCATCCCTGGAATCTTCCGCTTCACGCTCGGTCCCCTCCCCAATCACAATACAGGATGGTTTTCAGATAATAGCAACGCTTCTGCTGTGACGGATCTCATCGAGTGTGGGCCTTGATCTACTATAACTCCTTTGAAGACGGGTGATTCTTTACAGCTGTGGCCATAAACTACATCTGCAGGGCTAGCTGATAGCCTAGGACCGGCCTGGACAATCGGACACAGAGGAAAAGGAGTGTCAGAGGGTGCGGTAGTGAATAGGGCGAAAGGGAGGTGTCGGGCGGGCACAGGGTGTGATTCTCAGGGAAGAACAGCGCAGATGGGGGGAGGTTTATTACCCATGCATAAAACAGAGAGCGGGGGTGACCACTGCCTGGGGGAGATGCTTGCGAGGGTGGGGAGCCATGCTAAGGATCGACAGCGTGCACAGAGTGGATCTGGTCAAGGCATCTAAAATGGCTGCCGTGCACGACAAAAGTGTGGCATTTGAAAAAAGACAAGATGGCGCACACAATGTTTTTCAACAATTCCTGATTTCCTTCGAATCGAACGTTAACAGACGTTGGGGCATATTACCAAAGTTAAGCGATATTTATCCCTAACGATGCATTGCAAAGATTTTTTTACCGTCAGAAATTATCGCAGATAAACCTTGCTATTATCAAGGTTTATCGCAAATACGATAAAAAACGAGCGCAATGCATTAATATCGCTGAAAACTCCGCGATATTCATGCATTACCGAGCTAATGCTCTTAGCCATGTTATCCACCTCCCATTGGATAACATGGCTAAGAACTGCTCAGGGCAGCTGTTACTTTTTGGAGATATTCGCGCTTATCTCGAATATTTCCAAAAGTTGATAATAGGAGATAGCGATGTTAGCGACTGTTTCCAGTCCTAGCAAAGGCACATCGGGCTACCAGTCCCTACAATTTTGCCAAGTTTCGTGCAAATCCATTCAGCCGTTCGATTATTATTATTATTATTTTTTTTTGCCCCGCGGGGCCCTTTTAAAACCTCCACATCAAACCTAGGGGGTCAGCGAGGATCTACTATGCCCCCTTATAGTTATTTCCCCCTTTGTTTTGACCTCCTCTTGTCTCTCGATCCTACCGAGAGACAAGATGGCGGCCGCTACGGACTGTTTGGAATGTTGACAGACGCCGGAGAACCAATCAGCTTCGCTTCACAAAGCTCCATTGCGCGAAAAGTCCGCGAACCAGAGCGCTAACCGGTCCGCTGTTACAGATATATATCTTTTTTTAAACGTTAATTTCTCAAAATATGTCTCAATATATGTGCTTCAGTGCATTTTGAGAAATTAACGTTCAAAAACAAGATATATATCTGTAACAGCGCTCCGCTTCGCGGAGATAAAATTATATCTGTATTACCTAGCTGTTGCTAACACCAGTTAGCGACGGCTAGTAGGAGATAGCGACCATCTTGGGTCCCACTTTGCATGTGAGTGATATTTATCACTAATGACATGCAAAGTGGGCATGCCAAGATGTTAGCGACTGGAAACAGTCGCTAACATCGCTATCTCCTATTATCAACTTTTGGAAATATTCGAGATAAGCGCGAATATCTCCAAAAAGTAACAGCTGCCCTGAGCAGTTCTTAGCCATGTTATCCAATGGGAGGTGGATAACATGGCTAAGAGCATTAGCTCGGTAATGCATGAATATCGCGGAGTTTTCAGCGATATTAATGCATTGCGCTCGTTTTTTATCGTATTTGCGATAAACCTTGATAATAGCAAGGTTTATCTGCGATAATTTCTGACGGTAAAAAAATCTTTGCAATGCATCGTTAGGGATAAATATCGCTTAACTTTGGTAATATGCCCCAACGTCTGTTAACGTTCGATTCGAAGGAAATCAGGAATTGTTGAAAAACATTGTGTGCGCCATCTTGTCTTTTTTCAAATGCCACACTTTTGTCGTGCACGGCAGCCATTTTAGATGCCTTGACCAGATCCACTCTGTGCACGCTGTCGATCCTTAGCATGGCTCCCCACCCTCGCAAGCATCTCCCCCAGGCAGTGGTCACCCCCGCTCTCTGTTTTATGCATGGGTAATAAACCTCCCCCCATCTGCGCTGTTCTTCCCTGAGAATCACACCCTGTGCCCGCCCGACACCTCCCTTTCGCCCTATTCACTACCGCACCCTCTGACACTCCTTTTCCTCTGTGTCCGATTGTCCAGGCCGGTCCTAGGCTATCAGCTAGCCCTGCAGATGTAGTTTATGGCCACAGCTGTAAAGAATCACCCGTCTTCAAAGGAGTTATAGTAGATCAAGGCCCACACTCGATGAGATCCGTCACAGCAGAAGCGTTGCTATTATCTGAAAACCATCCTGTATTGTGATTGGGGAGGGGACCGAGCGTGAAGCGGAAGATTCCAGGGATGACTCTTTGTACATCAAAGTTTTTACAATTATGTGTCACATTAAAAATATATAGCACTCCGACAAAGTAGTAAGATTATAAAACTTTAATAATTTATAAATATATACAAGAAAACAAAAATAGTAATAACATATAAACATTTTTAGAGAAAAACAACGAAGTAGCGGTCGGCTGTGCGAATAGTCCCAACGCAGCACAATGTCCAGATTTCCGGCGTGGGGCGTCGCGGGGGGTGGGTCATCAGTAGCAAACTGTTGTGCGAATAGTTCCAAGGCAGCAGAACGCGCCGAAATCTAGATGACACGAAAGTGATGTCTAGTAAGTTGCCACCCAGCAAATAACGGCATGGGGCGTCGCGGGGGGTGGGTCATCAGTAGCAAACTGTTGTGCGAATAGTTCCAAGGCAGCAGAACGATGGCACCAAGGTGATGTCCAGTAAGTTGCCGCACTGGTTTTGGTATCCTACAATGCTGCTCCGAATAACGGCGTGGAGCGCCCCGGGGGAGGCGGCGTGAACGGGCCTCTCCAGGTGGAGTCTCATCTGTTTTAGTGGGGCGCCCCTTTACCGTTTCAGTTGCCATTCCGTCCGCTTTTGGTCCACTGTGTCAAAATCCGCCATTCAGCTGAGTTGCGCCCACTCTTGCGGTGCAGCGATAGGCGGCTGTCACAGGACTCTCAAAATGGCGGCAGGCTGTTTCCTTTTTGGGCCTGGTCCACTGAAATGGCCCTGGGACACCTTGGAAATCGGACGCTTGTCTGCTAGGTCTTGGACCCCATTCTCGAAAGCGTCCCCTCCGCCTTGAGAATTCATCAAAAGTTTTGGGGGCCCCGAGTCCTGCAGGCTTCTGGTGGGGAGCGGCTGCCATGATTGCTCGCGGAATGACCACGACGGAGCTACGAGATGGTGGTGCTCTCATGGTGACGCCAGTTTAGTCTGAAACATCCTGAAACAAGGTGGGGCTTTCATCGTTTGGGGGAAAAAAAAAGTTTTCATCCAATGAAAAGTGTTGTTTTTAGGTCATATGATCAAGCCTTCCATCATTAGGAAACCAAAAGTAAAATGAACCAATGAAAAGTTTTATAAACAAGTCACATGACCTGTTATGCGGCATAGGGTATAAAATGCGAAGAAAATACGTTGGCACGTGAGGCGGCGTCAGTAGCGGACCGATGTGCGAATAGGCCGAAGGCAATACAACGCGCTAAGATCCGGATGGCACCGAGGTGGTGTCATAGTTGAGAGTTCTGAGCAGCGGTTGTAACACTGTCTGAAGCTTATTTGCAGCTGCTGCAGCTTCACTACGCGCCAAGATCCGGATGGCACCGAGGTGGTGTGTAGGAAGTTGCCGCACTGGTGTGGCCATCCTACAATGCTGAAAGTCGGCGTGGGGCGCCCCGTTGGCCTGTGAGTTTGCGTCAGTAGCGGACCGATGTGCGAATAGGCCGAAGGCAGCACAACGCGCCAAGATCCGGATGGCACCGAGGTGGTGTCTAGTAAGTTGTCGCACTTCTGTGGCCATCCTACAATGTTGAAAGTCGGCGTGGGGCGCCCCGTTGGCCTGTGAGATGGTGTCAGTAGCGGACTGATGTGTGAATGGGGCCAAAGGCAGCGCAACAATATTTTCTACTATATTTCCGGAGTAGAAGACACCACAAGGCGCTGAGATGCCAAGATCCGGATGGCACCGAGGTGGTGTGTAGCAAGTTGCCGCACTGGTGTGGCCATCCTACAATGCTGAAAGTCGGCGTGGGGCGCCCCGTTGGCCTGTGAGATGGCGTCAGTAGCGGACCGATGTGCGAATAGGCCGAAGGCAGCACAACAATATTTTCTGACTGACACCACAAGGCGCTGAGATGCCAAGATCCGGATGGCACCGAGGTGATGTCTAAGTTGCGGACTGATGTGCGAATGGGGCCAAAGGCAGCGTAACAATATTTTTTGTATGGAAGATACCACTAGGCGTTGAGATGCCAAGATTCGGATGGCACTGAGGTGATGTCTAGCAAGTTGGTGTGGTCATCCTACAATGCTGAAACTCGGCATGGGTCGCCCCATTAGCCTGTGAGATGGCGTCAGTAGCGGACCGATGTGCGAATAGGCCGAAGGCAGCACAACGCGCCAAGATCCGGATGTCACCGTGGTGGTTTCATAGTTGAGAGGCACTTCATCTGCAGTGGGGCGCCGAGATCCGGATGGCACCGAGGTGATGTCTAGTAAGTTGCTGTACTGGTGTGGTCATCCTACAATGCTGAAACTCGGCGTGGGTCGCCCCATTAGCCTGTGAGATGGCGTCAGTAGCGGACCGATGTGCGAATAGGCCGAAGGCAGCACAACGCGCCAAGATCCGGATGTCACCGTGGTGGTTTCATAGTTGAGAGGCACTTCATCTGCAGTGGGGCGCCGAGATCCGGATGGCACCGAGGTGATGTCTAGCAAGTTGCTGTACTTGTGTGGTCATCCTACAATGCTGAAACTCGGCGTGGGTCGCCCCATTAGCCTGTGAGATAGCTGTTCTTTGGATTTGGGCCTGGTCCACCAAAATGGCCCTGGGACACCTTAGAACTCGGACGCTCGATTTTTTTTTCCTTTCCTGTACATGCAAAAAAAGGTAAATGCCCGGTACGTTACACGCTTCATCTGCCACGATGAACTCTCCAGAGGAACCGAAAAAATATATAGTTGTGGTAACTATACCATGCATCGTCATATGGAGAGGTGGCACCAATTAATTATAGTGCTGCATAAAAGAGAGATTTGGAGGAGAACCCCTGACCTGCTAGTACATTCATCAAAGAAGTGGCACTGAGAGCTTCAGAGGCAAGGGAAACGGTCCCAAATATTTAGAAGAACTTTGGAAAGATTAAAATGACATGTTTAGATTGTGGCAAATTAATTTCATGTGGACAGATGAGTGTTACTCTAATAAATACAGCATATGAACATCATCATAGTCGATGGTTGGTAGAGACATTTTGACTATATCCTGGACCTGCCC
This sequence comes from Lissotriton helveticus, assembly GCF_964261635.1. Taxonomy (NCBI): domain Eukaryota; kingdom Metazoa; phylum Chordata; class Amphibia; order Caudata; family Salamandridae; genus Lissotriton; species Lissotriton helveticus. The sequence goes on along the minus strand of NC_136071.1, from coordinate 874,987,344 downwards.
GTCCTCGCCCAAAATGGCGCCAGAATAAATGGGACTCGTAACTCCTTGTTGTGTACTGGTTGCAGAACCTTGAAATCACGAGATACGTATGCAGTTTTGAAGCACATGGCGGGCGGGGACGAGAATTGATTGAATATTTCGACATCCCTATTGATATTAAGTTCTGATGTGTTATTGATTACTGTACTGTTGAAAGTTCGAATTAACGTCACCCATGGTACTTGCCCGCAAATGTATATCTAGATAATTTTATTGTAACTGGCCCTGTCGTATTTTAATTATAAAATGTACGTCCACCGATTCCGTAACTGTTAGACACCTTAGTTCTTGCAACCTAATGGCCCGCCCGTTACGTTCCTCTACAGTGTAAATGTCTATTCATCATATACGATTACAGTTTGCTCCGTGGCCGGCCCACGTGGTTATAGGCTCGTATTTGTATAATGAAATTTTCACAATAAAGGTTTTTAAAAGAAAACATGGTAGTAGTATATACATTGGTAAAGTTTTTAATAATAGTCACTGTTTTAGAATCATTAAAAGGCAAGTGAAATAAAGCAGACCAATTACATGAAGGGTAAAAGGTATAATACGAAGGAATGCAGTAAAGATAAATGGTCAAGGGCTGTTGTGTTTTCTATTCCTGCAACATAAAGTGATCGATAAGAATCTCATATTCAGGCGTATCGGCGACTAAGACAGCAGGTCGACCCTCTTTTGCTCAACGGCTCCGTCATGGGACGAAGAAACGCTCTTTTTCTCGAAAAAAGAATATATTTTACTTGCAGGACAGTTGTAAAATTTCCGGGAAAGTACATTAGCCTGGAACATTATAACATATATTTAAGAAAAAATAATGTTCGGAAGTAATGAAAAGCGTAATTTTTAGGTCATATGACCAAGCCTTTCATCATTACAATAAGAAAAGTAAAATGAACCAATGAAAAGTTTTATTAACAAGTCACATGACTTGTTATGCTTACGTTACGCGCTGCGCGCCCCGGATGACTTCCGGATGCGCTAACGCGGCGCGTCATATGACGCATTACGCGACAACGCAGGTACAGAATATAGTCAAAATGTCTCCACCAACCAGCGGTCGGAACACAACCCCTTTCAGCAGGCTAAATAGTTCTGTTAAATGACAACAGAAGGGACAGGCAACAAGAACCATCAGTCAAAGAGGGGAGGGCTAGTTCTTCTCTACCGGGTTACATTGGGGCGCTACCGGAACTGATCGAATTGGTAGTCTACAGTGTTTCTGGATGTTTCAGACTGAAGCTGGGGTTAGCATGAGAGCAGCACCATTTCGTAGCTCCGTCGTGGTCATTCCGCAACCAATCATGGCAGCCGTTCTTTATCGTTATTTTGGGCGGGGTGGGTGGCGGAGCCGAGCTGTTTTGCAGCCATCATTGTGTGGAGTTCAGTTCATCTCACTAGTTTTGTATTTGTCATGAGGGGTTGTTCCTAATGTTTCTATTTTAGCGAGGTCAAAAAGAGATCCCATTAGTGGCCTACTGATTTTGCTCGATTCCTTTTCTTTTTTTTTACACGATTTTTCGTTATCTGCAAAGACTAAACAGAGTATTGCGACTCTGTGTTTGTTTGTAAATAGAGAATGAACCAAAGAGAACTAATTCTAAAACAGTAAATACTTGGATAACAATGAATCAAATGGAGAGAGAAGCAGGCACGACGGATTACAATGGGGGCAAAGACCTGCGTTAACTACCTTTCACTATCTGCAAAGAGAGAGTACTCCTAATAGAAATGAGGGGGGGGGGCACCATTCAAAGCAGATCAGTGTGCATAAACACGAAAATGTTTTCACTTACCACGTACTTGACATTCGACAGCTTATGATATTTGCTATTAAAAAACCATTGAAATTCACTGAAAAAACCATAGGTTATAGACCATATATAGTTAGGAATTAGCATTTACAAAACCTTGAAAATTCACTGAAAAAACCATAGGTTATAGACCATATATAGTTAGGAATTAGCATTTAAAAAACCTTATTTTACTCACACAAAACCATTGAAATTCCATATATAGTTAGTTGCACTAACTATATATCGCGCACCTGCAATCCACTGCTGATGATGTCACATATTACATCATTCATGACATGGTCAGTGACATCACTGATGACATCACTGATGACATCTCAAATGACATCACTGATGATATCACTAATGACATCTCATTTGACATCATTCTTGTGCTAATACGATAAACCTCTTCAGACTCTAATATAATCTTAGATACACTCAGTGTATACAGACACTCACACACTTCCACTCATCCATGGAGTTACTCACACACCCAGTCAGTCATGCAAAGAAACAATCTCATCTCCATTTCTTCAACTATACAGTTAAACACACCTTACTTATTGAAACATATACTAACACATATTTACTCTCTTATACAATCCCTGATACAAGTTCACAATGATCGATACAACCACTCACTCATTCGGTGGCTCTCATGCACAGTTATTTATATATGCCAACTCTCACATGTACTGTGTTTTACATATGTACTTACTATGACATGTAGCATTGAGATATCCATTTACTCATCAATACACTCATGCACACAGTCAACTGCCCATGTAGCTGTTTCCACATGCACTCTTGAACTCATACACCTAGTGAATAAACTGTTCACACATCTATGCATAGAGTCACACACCTTTCAGCCACCCCCACACAAACTCAATCTCCCATAGAAATACTTGGGCAAGCAATTAATAACACATATAGCCTCTCGTATAGCTAATGATCAACACATGCAGCAGTTTACAGAACAACAGACATAATGATGCACAAATTAAGACAGTTTAGTCACTAACCCATGCATTCAGTGAGACACATTTAATCACTCACTCATACAGTCAGTCACGCACCTACTAAATCCTTCATCCAGACACTTATACATCCACTCATTCTTCAATATGTAAGATATATTTTAACTTTACAGAAACATACAGTCACTGGATGTTGTCATCAGTGATGTCATCAGTGATGTCATTTGAGATGTCATCAGTGATGTCATTCAGTGATGTCACTGACCATGTCATGAATGATGTAATATGTGACATCATCAGCAGTGGATTGCAGGTGCGCGATATATAGTTAGTGCAACTAACTATATATGGAATTTCAATGGTTTTGTGTGAGTAAAATAAGGTTTTTTAAATGCTAATTCCTAACTATATATGGTCTATAACCTATGGTTTTTTCAGTGAATATATATATATATATATATATATATCGCTTCCCTTCCTCCATGAAAGCCTACAAGGACAGAAGAAGTGACACTCAGGTGGAATCTCTTCTTCTTAATTTTATTATTCACGGACCAAATATCAAACGGGTTTTGGCTATTGCTTGCCTTTCTCAATGATGACGATACGGCCTTCTTTTTTTCATGGTCAAGGCATTCACAGTACCATGTGACCATAAACAGAGTAGACATACTTGAAGACACAATAGACATGCTTGAAAACAGAATGTAGCAGCTCTATGTGTGGCCAGAGTGACCTTGTTACATGGCATGAATTTATTCCACAAAGCAGCAGCAAAAATAAGCTCCTCATTCTTATAGTAGTTACTATCAGCATGGTGCTCAATATGTGATATTATTATAGTGCATTAACAAATAAATATTTTTTAACATTTCATTCAAAATTATAACCAACTAATATTGTTATAAAATGTAATTAGTTTAAAGGATATTAAACCTGTATCTCTATATCAATAAAAATATATATATATAAACATAATTCATACAAATATTTATTTTATATTATCAATTAAATTTATTAATATTTTAAATGTATACCAACACTCCACTCCCCGTTTTCCTAGGGTAAGGAAGAAAAGAACCACAATCACCAATTTGTAAATATTAGGGATATATTAAGTGCAACAAATGCGGCAGCAAAACATCAAATGCATTTTGAATGTGTGTATTTTTACAGTAATAAATGGAAAGTATTAAAAATTACTTTAATATAAAATAAATATTTGTATAAATTATATATTATATATATATTCATATTAATACATTTTACAAATATAAAAGTAATATAAAATAAATAATTGTATTAAATATCTCATAATATACAGAGATATATGTAATTTTTTTTAACTACAAACACACACACACACACACACACACATATATATATATATATATATATATATATATATATATATATATATATATATATATATGTGTGGTTATGTAAGTATATATTTACATACAGTATTACATATTACTGAAATTTAATTTACATTATATGACATATATATATACTAAAATATTTTACATTTACTACTTAAAACTTTATTTATATTAACATACTCGATATTTTTGTCTATTTCTTGATGATATGTGTCAACAATATTTTTCACAATATTTTTTTTTTTACTCACCATTATAAGTATAGGAGTACGATATTATAGTAAACTATATTTTTCACCTGATAACTTTGTCAATGATATTGTTCACCACGATATTGTGTCAGTGATGTTATGTATGAATGTTGATTTTAAGAAATTGGGTTATTATTTGTGCAGGATGGAAGGCTTGTTCAAGTTATAGACCCATAATTACTGGGAACCAAGAACTTAATTTTACTCTTGACTCTCCCAGGGTAGCGAACATAGCAGTCCAATGCCTACCCTGGGGAGGTGGTGTTGGCTAGCAATCACATTTTACTGGCACACAATAATAACACAAAAAAGAATTGCCCAGTCAGTGTTTTTTCTTTGGAGAAATACAATTCTATTTATTACACACATACAAAATACTAAATGCTACACATTAATTTACAAATCTATACATCAGGCAGAAAGAAATTTCTTAGGTGACATTCTGAAATCACATGTGGTCCCTAATAGGCCATGACCGTCAAAATCACGGTACTCCCCCAATTATGTCAGATACAACTTCACCTTATATAGGGGGGATCACTTTAAAGAAAGCAGACTTATTGACTTTGTCTAGGGGTCATCACCACATTAATATAAGGCAATCCTACTGGCTTTGTTAGGTCAGATATCAATATATAGGGCAGCCTACTGGCTTTATCAAGGGGTCCCCACATTAAAAGACCAATAACCACATGTCACAAATCATCATTACATCACCAAAGTAAATAACCATGTTTAAATGCAATCATTATGTCCAAGACAGCATTGTAATGTTTGACAAAGATAGTTATCTATAATATATTGCCAACAAAGCATTAAAAATGGGTAGAACATGTGTATGAATTTTTCCTATACACATTACATGAACCATAGTGCAAACAAGTAGACTTTGCTGCACTCCCAAACTTTAGAACAAAAGTTCAAGCAGTTGGAATGTTTTAAAATAATGGTGAAATTCCTGATGGTAATGAATTTAAAGAAGCCTGAAAATTAGGGTCAGTTTCCAATTTCTTTGGCTGAGGGCTGTTGCAACTCCTACAGCCCCCTTAACTCTCTTTTTGAATGTTGGTGGTCCCTTGGCCTGCTTGGGCCAACACAAGGAAGAAAAGCCTTGGGGAGCTCCAGTTCCGTGGGCCATTAAGGGCCTTTCCTCCAGGGCTTGTGAATATCTAATGAGCATCTTTGCCCGCAGCTTCTCTTCATTACATAGGTCTTCATGTCCCTTGACTTCTTTCTTTTCATTTGTTGGGGGTGCCTGGTCGCATCTGGGACACCCTGATGCTCTTTTTTGAGGGGCAGCGCAGGGAGCCTATTCCCATACTCCCCAGCTCGCTCCCTTCCAGGACGGGTCTGTTGTCTTAAGGGCTGCAGAGCCAGCACTTGATTTCTTCGTGTGGGCAGGGTGTAGCCCCTGCGGTGGCCTACCTGTTCTGCCAGACATGGGGAGAGCCCACCACCATAGTGGGGTGCAACAGGGCCCCCCTTATTGTTCCCTTATCAGGGCCAGGGATGGGGTTGCAGACCCCTGCCATCCACTGCGTGGGGTGCCACGGCACTCTCCCCCTCCTTTTCTCTTCATCATGGCCCGTAGATGGGGACCCGGGCACCTTCATTGCATATACTGGCTAGGGGGATGGATTCCCCAGTCCTGACGAGCTCTGGGGTTGGAGGTCACACACACGCCCCCTCCCGAAGCATTAAATATTGATGAAGCTTGTGCTGACCCCCGGGCACTGGCATAGACTGGGATTATCAGAGGAAATAGCGGCAGAGCCACACGTCTTCCTTTTTCTCATTGGGGCTCAAAGGTCAAATCCTTTGAATGTGCATAACTTCAACCCTGAAGGCCCTTTTTAACCAATATTCAGCTCATTTCACTCCTGATGGCAAGCTCTAGCCGGAAGGCATATTTTTCAGGGAGCTCGCTCCCCGCACCAGCTTTCTCATGTGGCAACCTCTTGGTGTCATTCTCCTCCTGCTGCTAGGGCACAGAAATCAAGATCTTCCCCTAACTGGTCCTTAGAGGGTATAAGGTGGTCAGCATCACTGACCCTTGGAGAGATCCACTAGTCCTGGGGCCAGCTGCAGACGGACCCTCAGTCCATTAGGGCACCACAGGGATTTTCCTTTTAGCTGCCCCTGGCTTTGCTGCTGTCGCAGCCCAGGTCTAAAGGTTTGCCCTCCTTCATGTTCTGGGGTGCCACCTTTATACCCAGTCCAGCCTGTTGGTGGGGGACTCCCCCTTTGTCTAGCCTTCGCCTCTGGCCTGGCTGGTGCCACAAATGACTGGTGTCATGTCTCTTTGACTGTGTAGTGGAAAGACCCTTTGAAGTGTAATCGGGGCAGGGCCCAATTTCTCCCCTCGCCAACCTGTCAGGAAGACCCACTCTCTCTGCACCCAGGTCCTTTTGTGCAATGTCCGGCACCCACCAAAACACATTTTCCAGTGGGAGAGCCATCACCAGCCCAGGCAGCAGGAAACTCCCAGAAACTCAAAACAGGAAAATTGCAACTTTGCAAAAGGGGTATATCTAAAATAATCATTTAAAATCCGACGTCATCATTTAAGAGCACTTCAATTTACAATTCAAAGGAGGGTTAGAAATATTTTTCATCCTGCTACCATTCCAATTTAGCATTTAATAAATGTAACAATGTAGCCCTATGTTTCCCTATTGCAACAGATAGCCTTACTAGAGTGAAAATCATTTTGGGTGATGTTTCACTGTAAGGCCATGTTCAACATCAATTTCTACATGCCATACTTTTAAATATCTGCACCCTGACTTTATGGGCAACAAGACCTACGTATGGGTGACCCTTAATATTTAAAATGAAAACTGAAGTCTGTCATAGGGGGCATTTTGACAAGTAAAATGTGCAGTTTAAAACTGCCACAGGCAGGTTACCTGAGTGCAGCTACCAGGATGCGACCGACTGTAGTTCCTCATGTGCTGTTTGTAGCCATGTGCACATGTGTGTACACATGTGTTCACGTGTAACCAGCCCACTGCCCCTTACTTAGCTGCATCGCAGTGCCCTAATCCTAAAAGGCAAGCACTGGCAGTAAACACATGCTGTACAATTTTCCATGAAATTCCTGGGACTGTGACTCGGGTAACGAGGCTCATCAACAATAAAGGTCCACATCCGTCTGATCAAAAAGCAAAAAATCTGGATGTGCTAAATGGACTGAAACCCTTTGCAACATTATTCTTACTACTTTTTCATACAGTACATGTATACTGGTTGCCTCAGCAGGGACAGATGTCATTGAAACTGCATCAGGTCAGCACACACAGCTGGTCTTGCACCGCACACCACCAACAGAGATAGGTATGCCTTTAAGGTAGCAAGATCACTTGTATTTTTTAATCTTAAGCATAAATTTCAATATGTGTTTTGCCATTTATTTTTATTGCACTCACATTTAATCTCGGCATGTGTACTGTTACACTGTTATATTCGACTTTTATTTTTACCTTTTACGGCTCTGTGTTGCTGCCCCACCTTTCACCTACCTCAACATCGACTTCTGCTCCTAGCAGTGCATAAACACCTGGACTGGCACCACACTGCAGAGAGATGGTACACACTCGTAAGTTACACTTCTGCTCTTTTGCCTTCGAATCTAACCTCCGTATCTATTACTGACAGGGTAGTTGTATGTTTTTTTGTCACACATCCCTATTGGCACCATGCTTAATATGTCATCTTATTCTTTCAAACATTATTATTGTTGTTGTAAATGACCGTCTTTTGTGGGGCATTCTTCCAGGTTTTTGCCTTCTTTTGCTGAACCAGTTTTTGCTCGTCATAGGACTCTGCACACCTTACAGTGGTAAAGTGCTTGTACTCTCCTTCCTAAACATGTAAGAATTGGCATATTCCTAATTGGCACAATTTTAATTCAAATGCAACCTCCTAGTGTATGCTAAAACATGTACACAGGTCTGTTAATTAACTACTACTAGTGGGCTGCAACACTCATTGTGCCGCCCACTAAAGTAGCACTGCAAACATATCTCCAGGCCTGCCATTGCAGCCTGAGTGAGCAGTTGTGAACTGCCATTTCTACCTGGCAAAACAAACCATCTGCCAGGCCTAAATCTTCAATTTTAGTACTTATAAGGCACCCTTAAGGTAGGCCTTAAATGGCCAGAGGGAAGGGTGCAGGGTATTAAAAAAGTTAGAGATGTATATTTAATGTATTGTCTGTTCTTGCAGGGAAAAACTTCCAAAGTCTTTTTTCACAGTGGCAAGGCTGGTCCTCCTATAGGTTAACACTGGTTTACTTTATTACCTGTGATAAGTGCTAAATTCAATTTTGGAGTCGCTAGAAAATGGTTCAAGTATTCATTATAATAGTAACTTAAAATCCATAAAATCTAACTTAATTGTCAAAGCAGGTTTTATATGACTTATTTGCCGGCCTAAAACCAAAATGCTTTCCTGTCATTGTCCAGCTGTCACTTTATCTCTGATGGTTTCCTTGGGGTGAGAGGTGGATTGCTCCCTGGAAGTTGGGAGGGGGCTTCCTCCCTTGAATGGGTGGACTGGATGGCTGTGCTCAGCCCCTTCCTGAGCTTTAAAGTATGTTTACCTTGTCACTGGCAGATGAGGTTCACATCTAGGCCTGCCTCCTCTTTGTCTCCATAGTCAGGTTGGCTCCAATTCAATGGGTTAGAGGAACTGTTTAGAACTGGTATACATGGGCAGATAAAGGCTTGCCATCCACCCAAAGAATGGCTCTCGGAACAAAGGTGGACCCCATAGACCTCTCCTCAGAATACTCCTGGGTCTTTCAGGAATCAGAAGAAGAGACGGACCTGAAGGAGGACTGGACTTTCTTGCCTTGTACCTAGGACACAGAGTATCTCCAAGGATGAATGGATGAATTAATGAATGAATGTCCATGATTTATAAAGCGCCTAGAGGCCAAAGGGGGCCGAGCCGCTGTAGCATTACAAAGTTGCATTGTGAACTGAATAAGTACTTCAAATAATACTGTGCCTATTTTATAAAGTAAACAGTTACGTTTTAAGCTTTTCTAAAAATGAGATGCATCTTCAGGAACCTAAGATGGCGTGGATGAGTATTCCATTCCAACTAAAAAAGCTCTACCTCCCCATTTCTTCTTCCGGACTCTAGGGACTGTTCTCCAATTCTGGTGTGCTAAACACAGATTTTTAGCTGGGAAATACCACTTAAACATGTCTTTGATGTCTGCTGCACTTTCCGCATGGAGTACTTTATGTATCCTGCATAAGGTCTTAAACTGGACATGTTTTTCTACTGGAAGCCAGACTTCCACACCGAATGCCACTTGTGAATGTCCAGCTTAAACTTTGCCATCGCGTTCTGCACAAGTTGCAACTGTGCGAGGGTTGACTTGTTGGTCTCAAAGTACATTGCGTCACAATAATCAATCCTTAAGGCAACCATAGCAAGAACAACGTTCTCAGGACCTGGTAGGGCTTCAAACAGAAATATCTTCCTCAACATTCTGCCCCTCTGCATATCCCTTCAGGGTTTGATTAAGGGTTTTTCCAGGATCTTAACAGGGACCAGAAGTAGAGAGATAGGCTGATAGTTCTCATGCCACTAGGATCCAGATTTAGCTTCTTGAGTAAATGGGCCATATTACGGCCTGTTTCCACAGCCGCAGATAGCATCCTGTCTTACTGACTTAATGGCATGTTGATAATTGCCAGATCAGTCGGCTGGCTAACTGTTTGGGCTAGAAAGACACAACAAGTTTCCAGAGGATCTTTCAGTGCAACTGACCAGCTGACCAGCACCACCTGAACCTGCCCTGAACCTTGCTGTTGGCCTCTGCTGGTGTGCATCCTATCCTCCAACTGGTGCCCTCCCCCGAATCACTGACAAAATATTAACGTTGAAAATATCGACCTACAGGAATATCGATGCAAAAATATCGAAGGCAAGAATATCGACATCCTATCTACAACATGGTAAGTGCAAAAATTTCGGAAAAAAATATAGATGTTCAAAATATCGATGTTAAAAATATCGTTTTTTTCTGTAAAGATATAAATGTAAAATAAAGTAAATAACACTAATAAATGAAATAAACATAGGTAAAAATATCTAATAATGTTTAAAATTAATAAATAATACATATATAATAATAATACATCAATTAAACATATACAGAAAATATATAATATATACCACTTAACAATAAGTTGTAATACTTATTTTAATAGTTTATAAATTAATAAAAAATAATATAAATTACAAATACATTTACAAATATAAAACATTAACATAAATAAAAAGTAAAGAATTATGTTTAATAAATAAAAAAAATATATACCTTTAATATTTTTAAAATTAATTATATACTACATTATCTAAATTTATACAAAAAAAAATTAAATAACTAAATAAATAAAAATACTATTCAAAATCCATAAGTAAAAAAATACTTTAATAAAAATGTTGGATAGCATAGAACTTAAAATTACCATTCCCTCTCCAGAGAGCACAATAGTAGAGAAACCGCTGTAGAAGCGCAGAGGTAAAAATTACTATTACAACTCCAGAGAGTGCAACAGTAGGGAAAACATTGGATAGCATAGGGGTAAAAATGACTATTCCAACTCCAGAGAGTGCAACAGTAGGGAAAACATTTGATAGCGTAGGGGTAAAAATTACTATTCCAACTCCAGAGAGTGCAACAGTAGGGAAAGCATTGGATAGCGTAGGGGTAAAAATTACTATTCCCACTCCAGAGAGTGCAACAGTAGGGAAAGCGTTGTATAGTGTAGGGGTAAAAATTACTATTCCCACTCCAAACGGTGCAACAGTAGGGAAAACGTTGTATAGCATAGGGGTAAAAATTACTATTCCAACTCCATAGAGTGCAACAGTAGAGAAAACGTTGGATAGCGTAGGGGTAAAAATTACTATTGCAACTCCAGAGAGTACAACAGTAGGGAAAGTGTTGGATAGCGGGTGGGTAAAAATTACTATTCCCACTCCAGTGAGTCCAACAGTAGGGAAAACATTGGATAGCATAGGGGTAAAAATTACTATCCCAACTCCAGAGAGTGGAACAGTAGGGAAAGCGTTAATAGCGTAGGGGTAAAAATTACTATTCCCACTCCAGAGAGTGCAACAGTAGAGAAAACGTAGGATAGCGTTAGGGTAAAAATTACTATTCCAACACCAGAGAGTGCAACAGCAGGGAAAGCATTGGATAGCGTAGGGGTAAAACTTACCATTCCCACTCCAGAGAGTGCAACAGTAGGGAAAACGTTGGATAGCGTAGAGGTAAAAATTACTATTCCAACTCCAGAGAGTGCAACAGTAGGGAAAGCGATGGATAGCGTAGGGGTAAAAATTACTATTCCCACTCCAGAGAGTACAACAGTAGGGAAAACGTTGGATAACATAGGGGTAAAAATTACTATTCCAACTCCAGAGAGTGCAACAGTAGGGAAAGCGTTCGATAGCGTAGGGGTAAAAATTACTATTCTAACTCCAGAGAGTGCAACAGTAGGGAAAGCGTTGGATAGTGCAACAGTAGGGAAAGCGTTGGATAGCGTAGGGGTAAAAATTACTATTCCAACTCCAGAGAGTGCAACAGTAGGGAAAGCGTTGGATAGCGTAGGGGTAGAAATTACTATTCCACCTCCAGAGAGTGCAACAGCAGGGAAAGCATTGGATAGCGTGGAAGTTAAATATAACATACTTATAAATAATTGTTGTTTAATTTCTAAATAACTCTACATCATTTGCAAATACCCATTAATAATCACTAAAAACATAATTACAATTAAATAATTATTTAACAATAAATTAACAATAAATACCAATAAATATTATTTAAGAAATATAAATTAACAAATAATAAATATTGAACACTAAGGGCTCCATTAGGATGACGGGCGGACATTGTCCGCCCGCCACCCTATCGTAGAACGGGACCGCCCGCAATAAGGGCGGGGGTCCCGTGGGGGTAATTAGGATGTGCCCGCCACAGTGGCGGGCACATCCTGTAGTTTTAGCATTGTGGCGGGCGGTGCACTCTGCACCGCCCGCCACAATGTTAAAAATGCTTTTTTGCATTTGCATATGCAAAGCGGCAGGCACAGCGCGGTGCCTGCCGCTTTGCATATGCAAATGTGGGGGGGTACCATAGGTACCCCCCATGTGCCCCCCAACAGTGGTGGCAACCTGGGGGCCCTGCAGGGGGCCCCCGCACCAATCTCCGCCAGCCTTTCCGTGGCGGCATTGCCGCCGCGGAAAGGCCTCTACTTTTTGCCATTGTAATATGACTGGCGGTGTCCATTGGACACCGCCACCATATTAATCTATTACCGCCGCGTCCGCAAGGCGACCGCGGCGGTAAAGCGGCAGACGGTCTTTCCGTCCGCCGCTGTCCCCTCCGCCATCCTAATCTGGCGGAGGGGAAAACGAGAGTGCTTGTCGGGCGGATTGCCTCCGCCAGGGTGGCGGTGGCCACCGCCACCCTGGCGGAGGCAATCCGCCCGGCATCCTAATGGGGCCCTAAATATTTTTCAAAACAAAACACATATTAATAATAAAAAACTGATTAACAATTAAAAAATGGTCAACAAAATTTTTTTTGTAATGAAAAATTATTTACCAATTATTACAAAGAATTTCCAATTAATAAAATGTCATTAACAATTAAAAATATCAATTACCAATTAACAAAAATTAATTACCAATTAAAAAATTTCATTAGCAATTAAAAAATGTAATTACCAATTACAAACCTTAATTACCAAATAAAAACATTATTTGGCAATTAAAAATAAATAATTACTTAATTACGATTAAATTACTTCCCACCCAATTCCCCTATAAACCCACAACCCGCTACAGAACTTAGACACAAAAATGAATTAAAATTAATTTACAATCACTAAAAATTAATAATGAATTTACTATAATTAAATTACTTCCCACCCTATTCCCCTATAAACCCACAACCCGCTCCAGTACTAAACATAAAATTAAATCAAATATAACATTTTTATATATAAAAAATAGTACACATATAATTTAAAACAAATAAAAAACTTAACAAAAAACATATAACACATACATATAAAATACATATTAAAATACATAACAACAAACAAATATCGATATTAGTAACATCGAAATTAGTAACATCGATATAATTGATATCGATATTACTATCTTCGATATTACTTACATCGATATAAAAAAACATCGAAATTACTTACCTTAGGGTCGATATTCTGTCCCAACGATATTCTTGTCCTCGATATTCTTCACCTTCGATATTTTTAACTCGATATTAATGTTGGTCGATAATTTGGGATCGATATTTTGACTGTGCACCGCCCTCCCCCAGGTCCTGGACCCTAGGCCGGTGTTGGGCTGTACTACTCATGTCTCAAATTGTAAGAGCTGGGTCTTTAAAACTTTTAGCCAAATTTCTGGCTAGAGAACTGGTGGAGCTGGAGTTGTAATTGAAACAGTCAGATCATCTGTCAGCCTAAGTGTACTGGTTTGCCTGGAAGAAGGAGATCTGTATTCCAGAAACAAATGTAAGTCTGAAGGTAGGGGGCTTCATTTGGGTCGATGGCGAGCAGTATCTGATCAACATAGAGGCCTTCCTGGGCATTCACTTCAGACTTTGCCTCCTTAGAACTTTCCTTTCTTTATCAACGACTGTACTTAAAGTCCACTCTTCATTGAGTCTATCCCAGGAATAAGCCTACAGCTTGACTCACTCATGTTTCGTCAATTACCACTTTTTCGCTAATAAAGTTTCTATGTATGAAGGTAAACTTTACACTGGTACAAACCTGGTCCTTGTATCTGTGCTCCATCGCAGCCAGCCTCAACTTTGTCTATGACACAGTCTAGCGTGACCATATAGCAGCAGCTGACACTTTGTGTTTTTTGGCGCTATTTTCAATTCAAAGCCTAAGCTCCTTGTGCCAGCTCCCCCTCGCTGCCTCTTCAGGTCTCCCTTACTCCAGCTGGTGGGCCGCTTGTGTGCCGTTTTTCCCCTTCCCCTTCCCCGCTTGCCACTGATTACCATTTCCACCTTGTCTGTGCAGCTCTTAGTGCCCAGGTTAGCTGCTTGCCTTCGTTAGCTCAGCCTGTAACATCACTGTTGTTCAGCATTTGTTGTCTAGCTGTTTCTTTTTCAGTTCAAATTATCTGTAGTGACACTGTAGCTTGTGCCTCTGCCCAATATGTTTCATTTTTGTCATCTGCAACACAGCAAGCCAGATGCCTTGCTGCTCGCTTCTTACTGTTTTTCAGCTCTCCCTCCACCCAGCACCCCTTCCTCCCCCAAGATCAACTTAATTGAGACTGCAGCACAATCCCGTCTGCACCAATCCACATCTGGACTGTGCCTAGAAGAAGGAACCCCTGCCCCTCCTGCCTCCCACCATTACTCCACCTCTGAACTCTGTGCCCTGGACCTCAGATGCCACAACAACTGCTGCACCACTTCTCTTTGATGAACAGAAGGACCCTTCACCTGTCACCCCTGCTGCGTCACATGCAACTGAGGTCCTTCTGCCCCATAAAAACCCTTGCCACACCCACTCCACTGACCGCAAACACCCCAGAATGGCACCAGTGCATCCTGCTCAATCCCGATCTCTCTGCAAATAACCCACTGAAATCTAGAACACCATCACCACCCTCATCCTTGATGTGATCTTCATCACTGAGACATGGTTCAACCCCTCTTACACCCCTGACATAGTCACTGCAACACCAGACAGCTACAAGATGATACACCAGGACTGCACCAACAAACACTGAGGAGACATCACCATCATCCACAAGGAAACTCTACATTGCACAGCCACCAAAGAAAGCAACACACCGATCAGGGAACACCTTAACTTCCTACTCCAAACCGACAGCACGACAACCATGAGAGGCACCCTTGCCTACAAACCCCTAGGACCACACCGTGGCTTCTGCAACACCTTCCCAGAGTTCATCTCCCCTTTAGCTATCTACTCTGAGCACTACCTCTTCCGCTGTGACCTCAACTTCCACCTAGACAACGCTAGGGAAGCCAACTATGCCAACCTCCAGGAAAGCATGAGCAACATTTGCCTTTCTCAACAGCTCACTGACCCCTCTCACAGTTCAAGAAACATGCTGGGCCTGAACTTCAGAGCCAGTGACGGAGTCAAATACAGCCACATCATCAAGCTCATCTGGACTGACCACGCCATTGTTCACTTCACAGTCGAAGGCTCCCCAATCACCACCATCAGTCTCGAGCTCCTCCCACATCAGCTGGAACAGAGACAAAATGGATGGACGCCCTCAACACCACCCAGCCTCAAGACGCAACCCACCTGGAACAGGCCATCAAGAAATTCTCCTCCTGGATCTCCAACAGCACCAACAGAGTTGCCCTTATGAAGAAGCCAAAACCAGCAGATCCATCAAATAAGCCAGTTGGTATACACCAGAACTCAGGACCATACAACGCAACTGCAAGCGAATGGAAAGAAGATGGCACACCAACAGTGATCCCAAAAAATGGGCCACTTTCAAGGCTAAACTCAACAAATACCACCAAAGCCTCCAGGACACAACCTGGCACCTTGGTAGATTCCCTAATGCAAGCAAAACCACAGTAAGCATTGACAGAGAGTTCGCCTGCCCGTAAGCCATCAAGAACTTTATCCGCCGTTCCCAGGACCTTATCAACCCCCTGGCTAACTACTTCCACAATAAGATATCCACCATCTACGGCAACTTTAAAACCCAACCCACTGACCTTCACAACCCCCTCAGACTAATGGACGCCACCCACAATCACCACTCACCACATGCAATCCGCTCACCACACAGAACACCACCGCCATCATGAACGCCATCCATTCCGAAGTACCCATTGAGCACTGCCTTCACCACTTCAACCTCATAAACACAGAAAACAGCAGTGAACTTCCATCCTCAACACATCCATCCCCACAGTGGCCTTTCCAGAGAGATGGAAACATGCAGAGGGCAGATCCCTCCTGAAGAAACTTTCAGCCTACCCCAGCGAACTCAAAAACTACTGCCCCACTTCCCTGCCAGAGTACTTGAGAAGGCCATCAACCACTAGCTCACTGAACACCTAGAAAGAAACAACCTGCTGGATGCCTCCCAATCTGGGTTCTGCACCAATCACAGCACTGAGACCTCTCTGACCGTCGAAACCGATGACATCAGAATCCTCCTTGACCTCTCAAATGTGTTTGATACTTTTCCCAACACACCCTCATCAAAATAATCCACTGCATCATGATACGTGGTGATGATCTCAAATGGATTGCATCATTCTACACTGGTGACACCCATAGAATCTGCCTACCACCCTTCACCTTGGAGCCCAAGTCCATCATCTGTGGTGTACCTCAAGACTGATCCCTCAGCCCCACCCAATTCAACACCTACATGGCACCCCTGGTCAACATCGTCATTACTCATGGTCTCAACATCATATCCTATGCGTATGACACCCTCACGGAAGACCCGTCCATCGCCAGAACAAACTTCCAGAACACCATGACGAGCATCTCCAACTGAATGAGGACCAACTACCTGAAGCTCAAAATGGACAAGACTCATTCTCTACCTCCATAAATGGACCCACATCAGCCTTAACCTGATGAACCTGGACTGGCTCCCCATCCAGATGAGATGCTAGTTCAGCATCCTGACATATACCTACAAGGCCCTCCCTGACCAAGGACCAACTTACATCAATCACCGCCTGAACTTCCAACAGCCTTCCAGACTACTGTGCTCTGCCTTATTCTCCTTCACACACACTCTCAGCATTCATCAAACATACGGTGGAGGCCGTTCCTTCTCCTACTTTGCTGCCAGGGCCTGGAATGACCTACTCCTCTATCTGTGAACATCTCCCTCTCTTGTGGAATTCAAAAAGGGACTCAAGACCTGGCTGTTTGATTGAGACCAGCAAGGTTTTAGTGTCTGGATACCTAAACGGGTGATTAGCGGAACATCATAAATACTGTTTGATTAATTGATTAAAAAATTCAAATCTCTGGTTCTACTTATTGGAGTTTGTCATTTTTATACTTTACACATTTCCTCTAAGTTAATCTTGACTGCTTTGTGCCAAGCTAACAGTGGGGGAGCCCAATCTAATTTAGGGTTGGCTTGTGGCTCACCCTGACAAGGATTGTGGTTGCTGTTTGATCAGGGCTCACATCACAGTAAACCAACAACCCAATTCCTCACCGTATTTTTACCAGAGGGTTAAACACATGTTCATTTAATCAATTTTGTGGCTCACCCTGACAAGGATTGGGATAATATTTGAGGTGGGTTCAAATGCTCTCATTTTTTACAATTGACATAAACATTTGCTCTGAAATGTGGTGATGTAAAGGTAAGAATATAAGATATGTCAGGCCATATTTTAACTTGCAGGTTTCTCTCAATATGAGTGGTGAAACAATGTATTAAGCATCTTCTTGTTTGATTTACAATGACTTTTACCCCATAATTGTCTTTCTCTTCTGTCAGCTTCTGTAATATAGTAGCCCTGGTGTCAACCCTGAAAACATCTAGAACTGGGACATCGCTGGACGTCCTGGCAACAGTAGTTATGCCTTTTACCTTCCATCTGTCTGGTAAGTCTGGGAAGCAATTGTCTTAACTTCTACATCTCATCATTTGTCCTTTCACTAACTCACTTTCTCTATTCTGTAAGTATATCAAATGTTTGTGTCACTATCATATATATTCACCTGTTGTCTCTCTGATATATCTACGTTAGTGGCCATGATGGCTTATTTAGATTGACTATTTCAATTGAACCAACATATCATCTTAGCTGCTGGACCTGGGGAATACTTTGGAAACACCACCTAGCAGGATCCTAGCTCAGCAGCTGACCTCACAGAGAACTCCTAAAGAGTAATTTCTGTGGTTAGAGCAGGTGAGTCCACATTGTTGTGATATAATGTGCTATATTTATTTCATCCATTGATCAATCTTTAATTGTATATGTTGACATGCCCACATGGTACTAACTTTATGTTTTTATTTATTAAAGTGTTGTATTGATTTCCTGGCACAAAACTGGATTTAATGGAGGATGGCAGACAATCAACGGAGAGAATCTGATCCTCCTCATCCATGCTACGATATCAGTGGCCAGCTCTGATCACCAAGAAGAGGATGAAGAGGAGCAGGAGCCAGTCAAGGAGAACAAGGAGGACATTGTCACGACCACACAATTAATTTTTTTTCCATTTTTCCAGAAGGCCACTTCATGACTGGATAGCAGTGTTTCGCCTAAATTCCTTCAGAGGATTGCCAGTCCCCAGCCATTAGCTAAGCAGCCACAGATGCTAGTTCCTGCTATGCAACAGTCACCTCTAAACAGTCTTCAAATCACAGGTATATCTTATACAGTTCTACCATGAAGGTACATCTCTGGTCTTCTCTCAATCATCTGAAGAAGAGCACAACCCAGATGAGGAGCAGGTATCCTCTCAATCATGATACTTTCCCAAAACGTTCCAGATGCCACCCCTCTCTGTGCTGGTCAAATTGCTGGCAATGTCAGATGGGAGTATCAGTTTTACCAACAATAGTCTAATGTGCAGCATGATATTCATGCTATGGGAGCTACTTTCCAACTGAGATGTTGACTTCTTTAAAGGACACTCTCAGATGATTGACAAGCAGATCGTGCCTTGGATAATGTTGTAAAATGTTACCAAGACACAGCAAAGACGCATCAAGAACATCTAACTTTTAGGAAAGCACCATGCCTTGGCCAGGAAGATGATAGAGGCCGTAGACAAAAGACTATAAAAAAAGGGGGATTCCTTTCTGTGGTTATTTTATAATTCTCGTATAGTAGATCCAGCCAATAGTACCAGACACCTGTCGTGAAACAGTTTGACTTGTAGGTGTATTACAATATCCTCAAAATTATATATACATATAAACACAAAGTTATATCAAAAAGTCATATTTATTAAGAGAGGAAGACACAAGTATAAATGCTAAAAAAAAATTTCATACAATATCATCATCAGTACATACATATACTTTTCTTCCAAATTTTACAGTATAAAAACATTAGAAAACATAATAAAAGAACACTGTTGTCGACGCGAAAATATCCTTTAGTTTGTGTATTCTCCTCCGTTTGTTCAATCTAGAGGATTTGGTAACAACGTGGGATACCAGGAGTATAGATGGACATTCCTCAAGGCGCCTACTTTTTGTATAGGTCGGCTTGGGTCGTTCGGGAGCCTTCTTGCAAGTCTATTGCTTGTTTTAGGCAGACTTCACATCTAAGTTAAAAATTCTGCACACAATCTGCCTGGTCTCCCTGGTCTCCAGAGTCAGTATGGAGCACGAGCACGTGTTCAATGTAGTGCTGCTTGGGCTCTCGGTATAATCTTGTGCGCGCGGTCTGCCTGGTCTCCCCGGTCTCCAGAGTCAGGATATTTTCGCTCCAGGATCAAGACTGGTAAAGCAAATCAAAAAAGCTTGAAAAATTTATGAAGTTTTAATCATTAGTCCTGAAGAAGGTGTCTTATCCAACTAAGCACCGAAACGCGTCGACAACAGTGTTCTTTTATTATGTTTTCTAATGTTTTTATACTGTAAAATTTGGAAGAAAAGTATATGTATGTACTGATGATGATATTGTATGAAATTTTTTTTTAGCATTTATACTTGTGTCTTCCTCTCTTAATAAATATGACTTTTTGATATAACTTTGTGTTTATATGTATATATAATTTTGAGGATATTGTAATACACCTACAAGTCAAACTGTTTCACGACAGGTGTCTGGTACTATTGGCTGGATCTACTATACGAGAATTATAAAATAACCACAGAAAGGAATCCCCCTTTTTTTATTGTCACTGTTTCCCAGTCCTTTCTGGGTCCCCTTGGGAAAACTCTCTCCTGTTTTCAGTCCGTAGACAAAAGACTGCCAATGTAAATTTTCAAAGTCAACACATGCAGGAGATTATACAGAGGCACCTCAATTTAGGAGGGATATGACACCTGCCACCCACCTCTACCTTTACTACCTGTACCACCTCTATCACCACCAACCGAACTACCCACAAAACAAGCACAGTCTCAATTATTTTCCCCACCTGCACTGTGCAGGCAGAGAAGGAGAAAACCCCCCAAATTACGTTGCTTTATCAGCATCTCTAACACATTCATTGTCACCATTTTTCATCCATAAAAATCTACTTTTTTTACAAAATCGACCTCTGTCAAGATTTCTTTAGTGTTGAATGTCTGGTGATGGCTTTACTACATAAGATAGTCTTATGCATTTTATCGAATTTTGCTGATTTTCAAAGTATAATGCATTTAATAACCACATTGTTATAGAGAAAGCATTTTCTAACTAACCATACAGTTCCATTTGTTGGCATAACATGCATAATACAGCAACATTTATAAAGGTAAGCCAGAGATTTTTGATTGCGTTTGAAGATATTTTTATATAGGAAAAATAATTTATCAGAAAAATTTATAATTTGGGAGAGAAAAAAAACTGTCTTTAGAAACAGGCCAAAATTAATGAAAATTGAGTCTTTACTCAGAGGGAAAATTCTAACTTGCAAGAGTTGGCCAAATATTTACAAAGAGCACAGAGGGAACTAGTTTATATGCAATGGGGAAAAGAAAAAGTCCATAGTTTGTAAAGGGCCCGAACACAAGAGTGCACTGTCCAAAAATAAAATAAAATCAAACCATAAGTCTGAGGGTATATCTGACTCAGTTTCCTGGCTTGGGGCCAAAGGTTACTGACCCCCCCATGCACTTTGTTTTTACGACAATGTTCAAATCCTCTTCTGTTAAGGACATTAAATGGCTGGCCATGGGAGAGTGAAACAAAAGGATAGCAGGACAAACAGTAGTCACAGACAAACATGTAGGCAGAACAACAGGAGGTGAAGTGGGTTGGGGAGACAGACAAGACATAAGAGTTGCTTTTGATGAGGTCATGAGTCGACATGAAGTTTGAAGCTGCTCAGTGACCATTTCTCAGAGTATCTGGCCCACCCCAACTAAGTCCCAGATACCCTGAGAGCTCATTCCCTGAACTTCCCCAGTTGACCTCAGGGTCCCCATGAGAGCAGCCAAAGACACATATTCAGTGGGGAGAGATTAGGAAGCACAAGAAGGGTGTCGGGAGTTGGGGCAAAAGTGTCCCTACATTTTTTCTGGGCGGACAATGAGAGGAAGAGGTGATGCATGGGTTGAATGTGCAGCTGGGGCTTCCATATAATTGGGGGCCTTAAGAGTTTAGGAGGTGCTAGGTGCAGGCCCAGATAGTGTGGTGGCCTCCTTGAGCAAGACAAGTTGGTCTTGCTCAAGGCCAGGAGGAGACCAAAGAACGCACTCCCCCTATCTAGTGGTATCCATAATTCCTGGCACTGAAGGAGGCTGTTCAGCCCCAAGTCTCTTGGAGACAGTTCTTGTTAGTCTCCTCCTCCACCTCACTTGTGGTGTTGAAGCTTTGTGACCCCACCAGCTGAGTATCTGCAATCCTGCCTGTAGACCATCAGTGATGCCCACTTATTTGGGTACTCCCTACATATCTCAACTGGGTATCTGGACCCTTTTAAGTTGATGATACTTGACAATCCTCCACAGGAGGATATTTAAGTCACTCTCAGAGAATGGGTGGGCCTTCTCTCCAAGTCCGTCAGCATTGTTGGGGGAAATCATTATCTATGGAGCAGAAAAATGAAGGTATATGATGCTTGAAGGAGGGGATGGCTCACAATGACCACAAGTGGCTGACTTCCTCTTCCTGTATGCCATTTCATGTTTGTTGTATTAGGAATAAATCTGAGGAGGGGGTGGAGGCCCCGCATGAAGGAGGCACACTGCATGTACTTCAGGAACTTTAAATGTGATTTGGTAACAAATTCAAAGCAGGGATAGTTGTGTACCTAATATATGTGTCTTCAGGAAGCATTTTAGCATGTTTTGCCTCACACATTAGCATAGTATTTGAGATATTGTGGTTGCCTGTTGGAAATTTTAAGTGTTACACTGTTTGTGAAAATTAAGTCAACTATTTTTAAACATGAACTGAGCATTTTTGGTTGGCAACGTTATGAGAAGCAAACAGAGTTGTCTCAGGATCTATGAACAGTGTGCTAGTTGTCCACCTTTCATCATTGACGTCTCACCCACATCAATGCAGCAACCAAACTAGCAGCTCAAGAGAAAAATAAGTTGACAAGTTGATCCTGCATCTACATATTCTGTTTCCCACGCACTGAATGTGGCTGTAGATCAGGGTAAAGATATGTGTTTTAGAGTTAGACTGTCATGCTGCAATGTTGTGCATCACTTAATAGGTTACAGCATTCGGTCCAGACATCTGAATCATTACTTACAGACTTTTCAGTTACGCTCAATAATTGCTCATGTACATATGTGTGCCCTATTGCAACTCTGCTGAGAAACTATGGTTGGGTCTCTGTAGGGTGAAGATACGGGGACAGCGAGCATATTCAGCAACACCTAGAAAAAAGAAATGTGCATTTTTAACAAAAGGGCCGCTATTCTAATTGGACTACATCATGCCTACCTAATTGCAGTGTGTGTCAGAGTAATGTATTTCCATTGTGTTGAAGTGATTATTATGTTACCACCCTCAGATACAAATGTAGTCCCAGTGTGAGGTGTTGTTTCTTACCAATAAGCCATATGTGACTAAAATCCCCATCACCCAAGCAACGTGCAAGACGTGACTGTCGGAAAACGTAGCTGTTGTGTGTGCTTCCAGGAAAGGCTGCATATACATCATTGAAGTAGCACCCAACATTGCAGACAGCCTGCAAATTGATGAGTGCCAGTGGAGTGTGTTGCAGAAAAGATGAGTTGCTGTATGGTGATGTGACTAAAGTGCCACATGGGTGCAGTCAATGGCACCTAGTACAGGAGGGAAGTGGGCAAAGGCATAACATGTTTTTGATGCCCATCCCTTTCAGTCAGTGATTGTGGCATACCAATAAACTGGTGGACTCTTTTGTTGATGCATCTCAGTACCTGATGCAAGCATCAAAACTGAATTGCCTGTAAGATGCTAACATTGTCAAGGAAGATCTTCTGGAAAGATCTAGCTGTCAGGAGATCAAGTGCAGCCAGTATTTTGACATAGGCTGTGATAGCTTGGGAGTTGCATGTAGCTGAAACTAGCCCCTTTTTACAGTGAGAACCATGTTCAATATCACATCAGGTCAGAAGCAGTATCTGCCAATGACAGGTTTCCTGGACATCTGAAAGATTTTAACCCTTTGCTTGTAAACCCTCACTCTGCTCCTCCTCAGATGATTCCTTCTCAAGCAAGGTCCAGTCCTATAAAGACACCCTGCAACATAGTGAATGCAGCTAAAACTGTTTTTTTATGTGAGCTCATTTATTATATGCTCAGCCTGGCTGTGATTGGATATTGTTAAAATGGGTTACAGCTGGAGATGCTTGGTGAAGTTGTGAGCAATCACATATTTCATTAACAGGTTTGTTGCAAATGTTGTAATCCTTGCTATTTATATGTGCAGGATCTGGTTCTAGGTGGAAATTAAATAAATATCCAAAAAAATTCTCAGGTGCATTTCTTTAACATAAACCTTTTAACCTATGTAAAACAAAGTATTAAACAAATGTAACTTCATATCGAATTATACAGGGAATTGTATATAACAATTCAGAGGATATCTGGTGAGATGAAATAAACAGCATTTCAAATATTTTATTTGGATATTATTTCAAGATCTAAATGAGTCTTTATTTGCCAATAAGGTTGTATCATTATTTGCTGACTCCACGGATTTGTATTGATAGGTGTTGTTGTATCAAGGTTTGGCCATGTGTGGTTCTAGACTTACTCCAGTTCTGAGATGGAGTACATTTACTTTTGTTGTATGCCCCTTTTGTTTCTGGTAACTTTAGAAGTGCGGTTTGTGAGTAGCAATGAACTTACTCTTTTGAGGGTAGATAGCTTCCCTGCCTATACCCCTCTATTTCCTTTCACCCCTGTATACTATTCTCTTAACACCTCCAATATCCCTCATTCTTCCAGCCTCTCTTCTCTGTCCCGCCCTCATTTACTACAAAAATGTATACTTATGTTTGCACGTTTGCAATTGAGGCGGAGACCACTTCACAGAAATGGACAGGAAAGTAGAGGCAGACGGTCCAAACATATGTTTGTAGTACTATTGTAGTACGACAAAATGCACTACAAAATGTAGTTTGTGAATAGGCCCCTATGTGTGCAAATAGCAAGATATAGTATGGTATCAATGGTCTAGGGTGCCATATGCATTAATTGTCCTAGACACTTATATTTAGGAACTACCTTTTCGCTTTCTTTTAAAAGCTGCACATTATGTCTTTGTAATTGCTTGTTTCATTAAGTCGGCCATTTTCTCAAATTGTAACATAGCTCCTCTTCCCTCTCCATTGATATACTAGATCTTAACCGTGAGCACACATCAACCCTCCCTGCTACATATTTAAGCATACACCTAACTTCTTATGGTTTAGAAAAGTTTTAATAGATCTAAAATTAGATGCTTTTAAAAAGACAAAAATGCACGTTCTCCAGGCTTGAACTGACCGGCGTCTGTATTCCTTTTATATTTTAAGACCTTTTAAAACACAAAGCCTGCCTGCATGCTCCCTGTGTTTGTGGCAGGTCATATTCATCGCATTGACTCTAACTGGTAGTTGCACTGCTGTAGCTCTAGAAAAATAAGGTCTCACAAAATGAACCTTTCCAAAAGTGACTTTCAAATTATTGTAAATATCAGTCCTGTCATTTTTCGGTTGGCATGGAGGCACTTTTCAGAGAGAGGCATAACAACGTTGAAATTTGTATTCCATGCGATTCATAAGTATTTATTGAGAATCTTCCTTGTTTCCATAGCCTCGTGCCGTTTCTAGTGGTTCCTTGTGCCTTTCATGTTCTTAGCCTATCCTAGGCAAATAAGGGAGTTAGCCCTATTTTGCCTGTGTGTCAACCAAAATATCACAAGGCTCAATTATAAAAGATATTTGCGCACAAAGACTAACTTGGGTGCATAAATAACAGTATTCACGAGTGCAAGTTCACTTTATTATCCCCAAAAAGAAATTTACGCTTGCAACACTATTTCCTTCCTTGTAATATTACCTCAGAATGGTTCTCTTGGTATACAGAGTACATCTCCATAAAGTGGCAGACAGTACGTATTTCAGGGTGGGAAAAACGGTAATTGTAGGTGAAAACTCCATGGAACCAACAAATCTTTTCACACATTTTTCCATACTTAAAACACCCCTAAATTGACTTCTGTCAAGGGAAGGCATGCATGGATTTTTGGGTTGGGAAACAGAGGGGAAGACCCCAAAAACTGTGGAAGTGTAGGGGAAGGTAATATTTTTAATATTACCAAAATAAACTTTTAATGTGCAAATGTTCTTTACCACTATGTGTGCAGTGTTTAGACTACATTTGCTTCAGAGTATTCAGACTTCTTAGGTTTTACCATACTACTAATGTTCCCCAAACAAAAATACATAATAAAAAAGTAAAGAGGCTTTTGGTCAACAAGCTCCACCATTGATCGTTTACATCTTCATTTACATTTGGCTTCCATCCAAGAACATATACAAAATGAGGCAATGGATCAGCCCACTTTGTCTATTGGCTACCCTCACTTTGAGTGACTGCACAAAGCCTGTGCATGTTGTTCACATTCACCCAAAAATAGTTCCTTTCTCTTCAGTGATAGCCTGGTTCCAAGTATGCTTTTTCATTTTAGTTTTTTGTATACTAACTTCAAAAAGAGAGAATATTTATTTCACCTGTACTTTGGATACCCTGTTGAATGGTTATTTATTTTCTGTCGCCTTTTTAAAGTTATGAAGTGGTTAGGGAACATTGTAATATTGTAGCTGGCTGTGATAAAGGTGATTGGCTAGCTGGTGATTGATTCTTGCCTTTTTCACAAATAATAATAGAACACATGGCACACATGAAAGGTTTGTATATTTAAAAAAAAACACAAATAAAATGACCACGTCAGTGACTATTTTCTAAATCTACAATTTTTAATAGAAGCATAAAGTGGCCATGTTTAGGTAGCCACATTTTATTTTATTAGGTTTTTACTGTTTTGGCCTCTTTCTTGCAATAACATATCTTTAAAGATTAATCATTACACCGGAGTGCTAAGAAAACACCTAATTAGTTTTGCCAATGCTTGTTTGTTATGTAATTCACAAAATAATGATGCTACAGTTAATCTGCAACAGCCATCAACTCCCAGCAATTCTTTGAGAATTCTAAGTTCACAAAAAGTTAGTCGATGTGTTCAAAGTTGTAAAGTTCTACTCTCATGAGCTTCCTGTAATTCTTTCAAATACTACCAGAACTTTACAAAATGTCTTGCATGTGTATTTCCTCTATAAAATAGAAACCTTCAGCCTCCTTTTAAGTTGTTTCCGGAAACATGACTACCAACATTCATCCACTTTTCAAAAGTGTGAGGATAGCAATTTTAAAGTTAACTTCTGAACAGGCCAATATTAACATGCTGATTCATTTTATTACGGTTTTAATTACTGTCACTGAGAAAACTAACAACATCATGTGCTAATTGCAAAGATTCTGTGAATCCCTAGTTGGATATTATTAGTTGCTAATAATAAGAGATAATAAAATAGGTTATTGCTTTCCCTTCTTTCCCCACCCCCACCTTCGGTAGATTAGTATGGTGGTAGTTAACATCTTCAGGATTAATACAATGTCTTCCATTACTATTGTACAAATGATTCATAAATTTAGAGTCTTTGTAACACCGTTTGAAGTTTTTCTCTCAAACACCCTATATCTGTCTTCAGGCACTATCTGCAGGAACTTAGTGCCTGACTTAAATTTTGGAGAACAGGTACTTCATCACAAACGTGACAGATACCCCGTTCGCCATAAGTGCATAATGAAATTCTACTAAAATGGATATATATCTGTCACATTTGTGACAGAGTACCCATCTGTCATACTCTAAAGGGCCATAAGACATCACAACTAGCCTGTGGATACCTCCAGGCATCTCTCACAGTCTCTCACCTACCCTTACAGACCATCAGCAGGAACTCAGATGCCTCCAGCTGAACTTCACAGGTTTCAGCCACAGTCAGCTTTGACTCAGCAAGTCTTCGGTGCCATAAGCATTCACTGAGCTATCCTCTGCTCAGTTTTTGGTACCTTCATCTGACTCTCATATACCCCAAACCATTCCTCATCCCCTCTTAGATTATCCTTAGAAACCCTTATCCGGGATCAGGTCCAGATATGGCAAACAAACACTCTCTATTGACCCTTAGTGTAGAATAGCTGAACACTAGACCCTTTGAAATGACATTCAGGTCCTTCATTAAGCACCCGAACACCAAATGTACCTGCAACTAAGCCTACAAACCACCATTGTCATGCCCTCAGAAACACACAGCTTGACTTCAAACTCCCTCAGATCTCTTCAATCAATCTCATCTCACCTTCAGACATGCTCAATTACCACTTAAACACATCAACTCACCTTCTGACTTCTTCACTTGGTCCTCAGACACATCTTCTAGACATCATATGCCCAGAGTCATATCAATGACGCTTTCCGGTGCCCTCTGGATTATGGGCGGCATTAAGGAGAAAATATCACACAAATAAACAAAAATGTACACTTTGTCTCGTATCCTTTGACTCCAAATCCTCTAATGCCATTCCTCTGATAAACAAGAACTTCTTTTGTGGAGGGCTTTTTCATGGCTCACCATGGACACCGTAGAGCTCTTATTTCACTGCACCAATGCTTACCCTAGTGAGTTGGTAGCTAATGATATGGTCTTTGAAAGCAGACTGAATGCTCAGCTTCCAAGGTTGTCCATTTGGAAACTGGATTCAGAAGCGAGTGCAGTAGATGCATTTTTGCAACAGTGGGACTCACACGCAATTATGTGTTGCCCCTATTCTCTATGATAGAGTGAGTGTTGATGAAAGGGAGGTAAGATCAGGTTTACAGATGCAATGATTTTATGACCCTTTACTCCTGACAGGGTGAATGAGGTTGTTGGTGAACCCAAAAGGGGGATGGCTCAATTTGGTGCAGAATGGGCAAATGCAGCTGATAGCATGGATAATTTCAAGAGAGTATGGCAGGTATCAGGACTATTGTCGGAGCTACGAAACTCATCGAAGGATCATGGCACCGGGCATAATGAAGGCATATAGATTGGCATGGAAGAGATCGATATGTTGGTAAACTGAGAGGGATTTGGATCCCATTTCTACACTTGTTGTGAATGTGCGAATTTATTTAACTGAAATATTTTTGGGAGGAAGTTCTTATAGTTCTGTTAATTTGTGTAGGTCAGCAATTTCAGCAGGACATGAGTTAGTGAATGGATTGCATATAGGACAATTAGATGTTGTGAAAAGATTGGTAAGAAGTGCGCGATAGAAAGTACCTCCAGGTCCGCACTATTCCTCTATACGTGATGTTGATGAAATTCTGAAGGAGTTGTCCTCCTGGAGGGACAATGCATTCCTGTCTTTGAAGTATTTGATGTTAAAAGTAACTTTTTAATTCAGAAGAGTGTCAGAGGTATGGACTTTAGATGTGTCATCTAGGAATTTTACTCCACAGGGTGCTTGCTTTTAAATTAAGAAGAGAACAAAGTGCATGTTCCAAAGTATTATTTATCCAAGTATGGAGGAAAATGAGAAATTGCGTGTATCTGATGCACACAGTGTTTTCACCTGTGATCATGGCCTGCACAACCTTACAGGCCCGGTCCAGGGGTTTCACCGTGGGCGAGAGGCCCTGTTGCATCGCTGCCTGCAGTTGCTTAACATACAGGTATTTGCCGAATACCACAATGGATCGCACACCGCTAGCCTCTCCTCTGGATCACCCCTAAGCACTCTGGTATTTGAAGTGCGTGAAGTTCAAAGAGTAGAAACAAAGTTTGTACGTGGTTCACCAAAGTTGGTGCGAGTAGGCACTCGTTGTTCCCAAGATCTCTAGACCCGAGACATGGCCCGGGTTTCTGGATAGTTTCCCTTATCAGTAGAGAAGTATTTGGGGTGGATAAGAAGGCCGCCAAGTATCCGTCACAGGCCCTGATGCCTCTCTGGCGCGCAGGTGCGTCTCCAGGAGCTAGTCAGCTCGGGGCTCATGGGAGCGCTCTAAGTAGAATACCACAATAGATCGCACACCGTTAGCCTCCCCTCCGGATCGCCCCTAAGCACTCTGGTATTTGAAGTGCGTGAAGTTCGAAGAGTAGAAACAAAGTTTGTAAGTGGTTCACCAAAGTTGGTGCGAGTAGGTACTCGTTGTCCCCAAGATCTCTAGACCCGAGACATGGCCCGTGTTTCGGGATAGTCTCCCTCATCAGTAGAGAAGTATTTGGGGTGGATGAGAAGGCCGCCAAGTATCCGTCACAGGCCCTGATGCCTCTCCGGCGCGCAGGTGCGTCTCCAGGAGCTCATCAGCTCGGGGCTCATGGGAGCGCTATAAGTAGAATACCACAATGGATCGCACACCGCTAGCCTCTCCTCCGGATCGCCCCTAAGCACTCTGGTATTTGAAGTGCGTGAAGTTCGAAGAGTAGAAACAAAGTTTGTAAGTGGTTCACCAAAGTTGGTGCGAGTAGGTACTTGTTGTCCTCAAGATCTCTAGACCCGAGACATGGCCCGGGTTTCGGGCTAGTTTCCCTCATCAGTAGAGAAGTATTTGGGGTGGATGAGAAGGCCGCCAAGTATCCGTCACAGGCCCTGATGCCTTTCCGGCGCGTAGGTGCGTCTCCAGGAGCTCGTCAGCTCGGGGCTCATGGGAGCGCTATAAGTAGAATACAACAATGGATCGCACACTGCTAGCCTCTCCTCCAGATCGCCCCATAGCACTCTGGTATTTGAAGTGAGTGAAGTTCGAAGAGTAGAAACAAAGTTTGTAAGTGGTTCACCAAAGTTGGTGCGAGTAGGTACTCATTGTCCCCAAGATCTCTAGACCCGAGATATGGCCCGGGTTTCGGGATAGTTTCCCTCATCAGTAGAGAAGTATTTGGGGTGGATGAGAAGGCCGCCAAGTATCCATCACAGGCCCTGATGCCACTCCGGCGCACAGGTGCGTCTCCAGGAGCTCGTCAGCTCGGGGCTCATGGGAGTGCTATGAATAGAATACCACAATGGATCTCACACCGCTAGCCTCTCCTCCGGATCTCCCCTAAGCACTCTGGTATTTGAAGTGCGTGAAGTTCGAAGAGTAGAAACAAAGTTTGTAAGTGGTTTACCAAAGTTGGTGCGAGTAGGTACTCGTTTTCCTCAAGATCTCTAGACCCGAGATATGGCCCGGGTTTCGGGATAGTTTCCCTCATCAGTAGAGAAGTATTTGGGGTGGATAAGAAGGCCGCCAAGTATCCGTCACAGGCCTCTCCGGCGCACAGGTGCATCTCCAGGAGCTCGTCAGCTCGGGGCTCATGGGAGCGCTATAAGTAGAATACCACAATGGATCGCACACCGCTAGCCTCTCCTCCGGATCGCCCCTAAGCACTCTGGTATTTGAAGTGCGTGAAGTTCGAAGAGTAGAAACAAAGTTTGTAAGTGGTTCACCAAAGTTGGTGGGGGTAGGTACTCGTTGTCCCCAAGATCTCTAGATCCGAGACATGGCCCGGGTTTCGGGATAGTTTCCCTCATCAGTAGAGAAGTATTTGGGGTGGATGAAAAGGCTGCCCAGTATCCGTCACAGGCCCTGATGCCTCTCCAGCGTGCAGGTGCGTCTCCAGGAGCTCGTCAGCTCGGGGCTCATGGGAGCGCTATAAGTAGAATACCACAATGGATCGCACACCGCTTGCCTCTCCTTCGGATCGCCCCTAATCACTCTGGTATTTGAAGTGCGTGAAGTTCGAAGAGTAGAAACAAAGTTTGTAAATGGTTCACCAAAGTTGGTGCGAGTAGGTACTCGTTGTCCCCAAGATCTCTAGACCCGAGACATGGCCCGGGTTTCGGGATAGTTTCCCTCATCAGTAGAGAAGTATTTGGGGTGGATGAGAAGGCCGCCAAGTATCTGTCACAGGCCCTGATGCCTCTCCAGCGTGCAGGTGCGTCTCCAGGAGCTCGTCAGCTCGGGGCTCATGGGAGCGCTATAAGTAGAATACCACAATGGATCGCACACCGCTAGCCTCTCCTTCGGATCGCCCCTAATCACTCTGGTATTTGAAGTGCGTGAAGTTCGAAGAGTAGAAACAAAGTTTGTAAATGGTTCACCAAAGTTGGTGCGAGTAGGTACTCGTTGTCCCCAAGATCTCTAGACCCGAGACATGGCCCGGGTTTCGGGATAGTTTCCCTCATCAGTAGAGAAGTATTTGGGGTGGATGAAAAGGCCGCCCAGTATCCGTCACAGGCCCTGATGCCTCTCCGGCACGCAGGTGCGTCTCCAGGAGCTCGTCAGCTCGGGGCTCATGGGAGCGCTATAAGTAGAATACCACAATGGATCGCACACCACTAGCCTCTCCTCCGGATCGCCCCTAAGCACTCTGGTATTTGAAGTGCGTGAAGTTCGAAGAGTAGAAACAAAGTTTGTAAGTGGTTCACCAAAGTTGGTGCGAGTAGGTACTTGTTGTCCCCAAGATCTCTAGACCCGAGACATGGCCCGGGTTTCGGGCTAGTTTCCCTCATCAGTAGAGAAGTATTTGGGGTGGATGAGAAGGCCGCCAAGTATCCGTCACAGGCCCTGATGCCTTTCCGGCGCGTAGGTGCGTCTCCAGGAGCTCGTCAGCTCGGGGCTCATGGGAGCGCTATAAGTAGAATACAACAATGGATCGCACACCGCTAGCCTCTCCTCCAGATCGCCCCATAGCACTCTGGTATTTGAAGTGAGTGAAGTTCGAAGAGTAGAAACAAAGTTTGTAAGTGGTTCACCAAAGTTGGTGCGAGTAGGTACTCATTGTCCCCAAGATCTCTAGACCCGAGATATGGCCCGGGTTTCGGGATAGTTTCCCTCATCAGTAGAGAAGTATTTGGGGTGGATGAGAAGGCCGCCAAGTATCCGTCACAGGCCCTGATGCCTCTCCGGCGCACAGGTGGGTCTCCAGGAGCTCGTCAGCTCGGGGCTCATTGGAGTGCTATGAATAGAATACCACAATGGATCTCACACCGCTAGCCTCTCCTCCGGATCTCCCCTAAGCACTCTGGTATTTGAAGTGCGTGAAGTTCGAAGAGTAGAAACAAAGTTTGTAAGTGGTTTACCAAAGTTGGTGCGAGTAGGTACTTGTTTTCCTCAAGATCTCTAGACCCGAGATATGGCCCGGGTTTTGGGATAGTTTCCCTCATCAGTACAGAAGTATTTGGGGTGGATGAAAAGGCTGCCCAGTATCCGTCACAGGCCCTGATGCCTCTCCAGCGTGCAGGTGCGTCTCCAGGAGCTCGTCAGCTCGGGGCTCATGGGAGCGCTATAAGTAGAATACCACAATGGATCGCACACCGCTTGCCTCTCCTTCGGATCGCCCCTAATCACTCTGGTATTTGAAGTGCGTGAAGTTCGAAGAGTAGAAACAAAGTTTGTAAATGGTTCACCAAAGTTGGTGCGAGTAGGTACTCGTTGTCCCCAAGATCTCTAGACCCGAGACATGGCCCGGGTTTCGGGATAGTTTCCCTCATCAGTAGAGAAGTATTTGGGGTGGATGAGAAGGCCGCCAAGTATCTGTCACAGGCCCTGATGCCTCTCCAGCGTGCAGGTGCGTCTCCAGGAGCTCGTCAGCTCGGGGCTCATGGGAGCGCTATAAGTAGAATACCACAATGGATCGCACACCGCTAGCCTCTCCTTCGGATCGCCCCTAATCACTCTGGTATTTGAAGTGCGTGAAGTTCGAAGAGTAGAAACAAAGTTTGTAAATGGTTCACCAAAGTTGGTGCGAGTAGGTACTCGTTATCCCCAAGATCTCTAGACCCGAGACATGGCCCGGGTTTCGGGATAGTTTCCCTCATCAGTAGAGAAGTATTTGGGGTGGATGAAAAGGCCGCCCAGTATCCGTCACAGGCCCTGATGCCTCTCCGGCACGCAGGTGCGTCTCCAGGAGCTCGTCAGCTCGGGGCTCATGGGAGCGCTATAAGTAGAATACCACAATGGATCGCACACCACTAGCCTCTCCTCCGGATCGCCCCTAAGCACTCTGGTATTTGAAGTGCGTGAAGTTCGAAGAGTAGAAACAAAGTTTGTAAGTGGTTCACCAAAGTTGGTGCGAGTAGGTACTTGTTGTCCCCAAGATCTCTAGACCCGAGACATGGCCCGGGTTTCGGGCTAGTTTCCCTCATCAGTAGAGAAGTATTTGGGGTGGATGAGAAGGCCGCCAAGTATCCGTCACAGGCCCTGATGCCTTTCCGGCTCGTAGGTGCGTCTCCAGGAGCTCGTCAGCTCGGGGCTCATGGGAGCGCTATAAGTAGAATACAACAATGGATCGCACACCGCTAGCCTCTCCTCCAGATCGCCCCATAGCACTCTGGTATTTGAAGTGAGTGAAGTTCGAAGAGTAGAAACAAAGTTTGTAAGTGGTTCACCAAAGTTGGTGCGAGTAGGTACTCATTGTCCCCAAGATCTCTAGACCCGAGATATGGCCCGGGTTTCGGGATAGTTTCCCTCATCAGTAGAGAAGTATTTGGGGTGGATGAGAAGGCCGCCAAGTATCCGTCACAGGCCTCTCCGGCGCGCAGGTGCATCTCCAGGAGCTCGTCAGCTCGGGGCTCATGGGAGCGCTATAAGTAGAATACCACAATGGATCGCACACCGCTAGCCTCTCCTCCGGATCGCCCCTAAGCACTCTGGTATTTGAAGTGCGTGAAGTTCGAAGAGTAGAAACAAAGTTTGTAAGTGGTTCACCAAAGTTGGTGGGGGTAGGTACTCGTTGTCCCCAAGATCTCTAGACCCGAGACATGGCCCGGGTTTCGGGATAGTTTCCCTCATCAGTAGAGAAGTATTTGGAGTGGATGAAAAGGCTGCCCAGTATCCGTCACAGGCCCTGATGCCTCTCCAGCGTGCAGGTGCGTCTCCAGGAGCTCGTCAGCTCGGGGCTCATGGGAGCGCTATAAGTAGAATACCACAATGGATCGCACACCGCTAGCCTCTCCTTCGGATCGCCCCTAATCACTCTGGTATTTGAAGTGCGTGAAGTTCGAAGAGTAGAAACAAAGTTTGTAAATGGTTCACCAAAGTTGGTGCGAGTAGGTACTCGTTGTCCCCAAGATCTCTAGACCCGAGACATGGCCCGGGTTTCGGGATAGTTTCCCTCATCAGTAGAGAAGTATTTGGGGTGGATGAGAAGGCCGCCAAGTATCTGTCACAGGCCCTGATGCCTCTCCAGCGTGCAGGTGCGTCTCCAGGAGCTCGTCAGCTCGGGGCTCATGGGAGCGCTATAAGTAGAATACCACAATGGATCGCACACCGCTAGCCTCTCCTTCGGATCGCCCCTAATCACTCTGGTATTTGAAGTGCGAGAAGTTCGAAGAGTAGAAACAAAGTTTGTAAATGGTTCACCAAAGTTGGTGCGAGTAGGTACTCGTTGTCCCCAAGATCTCTAGACCCGAGACATGGCCCGGGTTTCGGGATAGTTTCCCTCATCAGTAGAGAAGTATTTGGGGTGGATGAAAAGGCCGCCCAGTATCCGTCACAGGCCCTGATGCCTCTCCGGCACGCAGGTGCGTCTCCAGGAGCTCGTCAGCTCGGGGCTCATGGGAGCGCTATAAGTAGAATACCACAATGGATCGCACACCACTAGCCTCTCCTCCGGATCGCCCCTAAGCACTCTGGTATTTGAAGTGCGTGAAGTTCGAAGAGTAGAAACAAAGTTTGTAAGTGGTTCACCAAAGTTGGTGCGAGTAGGTACTTGTTGTCCCCAAGATCTCTAGACCCGAGACATGGCCCGGGTTTCGGGCTAGTTTCCCTCATCAGTAGAGAAGTATTTGGGGTGGATGAGAAGGCCGCCAAGTATCCGTCACAGGCCCTGATGCCTTTCCGGCACGTAGGTGCGTCTCCAGGAGCTCGTCAGCTCGGGGCTCATGGGAGCGCTATAAGTAGAATACCACAATGGATCGCACACCACTAGCCTCTCCTCCGGATCGCCCCTAAGCACTCTGGTATTTGAAGTGCGTGAAGTTCGAAGAGTAGAAACAAAGTTTGTAAGTGGTTCACCAAAGTTGGTGCGAGTAGGTACTTGTTGTCCCCAAGATCTCTAGACCCGAGACATGGCCCGGGTTTCGGGATAGTTCCCCTCATCAGTAGAGAAGTATTTAATATGGCTCCATTGAGCCACACGAGCTGACGAGCTCAGGTTACGCACCTGCGTGCCGTGAGAGGTACCAGACCCGATAATACTTGGCAGCCTGCACAGCAAACCCAGAAGAACTGCCTATACTCTGCTGATGAAGGATAATAATCCTGAAACACCGGTGTCCAGAGTTGGCCTGCAACTTTGCTTTTACACTTCAGACTCTACGAAAAGCGCACACGCTTTAAAGAACTGCATTTACCATGAAGCTCATAGGGTATACCCGCTGGTGGGTGGAGCAGAGTTCGACCTATGGACTTTCACTTAATATGGCTCCCTTGAGCCACACGAGCTGACGAGCTCAGGTTACGCACCTGCGCTCCATGAGAGGCACCAGACCTGATAATACTTGGCAGCCTGCACAGTACACCCCGAAGAACTGCCTATACTCTGCTGATGAAGGATGTTAATCCTGAAACACTGGTGTCCAGAGTTGTCCTGCAACTTTGCTTTTACACTTCAGACTCTACGAAAAGCGGAAAACGCTTTAAAGAACTGCATTTACCATGATGCTCATGGGGTATACCCGCTGGTGGGTGGAGCAGAGTGCGACCTTTGGACTTTCACTTAATATGGCTCCCTTGAGCCACACGAGCTGAGGAGCTCAGGTTACGCACCTGCGCGCCGTGAGAGGTACCAGACCCGATAATACTTGGCAGCCTGCACAGCAAACCCAGAAGAACTGCCTATACTCTGCTGATGAAGGATAATAATCCTGAAACACCGGTGTCCAGAGTTGGCCTGCAACTTTGCTTTTACACTTCAGACTCTACGAAAAGCGCACACGCTTTAAAGAACTGCATTTACCATGATGCTCATGAGGTATACCCGCTGGTGGGTGGAGCAGAGTGCGACCTATGGACTTTCACATAATATGGCTCCCTTGAGCCACACGAGCTGACGAGCTCAGGTTACGCATCTGCGTGCCGTGAGAGGTACCAGACCCGATAATACTTGGCAGCCTGCACAGCAAACCCCGAAGAACTGCCTATACTCTGCTGATGAAGGATAATAATCCTGAAACACCGGTATCCAGAGTTGGCCTGCAACTTTGCTTTTACACTTCAGACTCTACGAAAAGCACACACGCTTTAAAGAACTGCATTTACCATGATGCTCATGGGGTATACCCGCTGGTGGGTGGAGCAGAGTGCGACCTAAGGACTTTCACTTAATATGGCTCCCTTGAGCCACACAAGCTGACGAGCTCAGGTTATGCACCTGCGCGCCGTGAGAGGTACCAGACCCGATAATACTTGGCAGCCTGCACAACAAACCCCGAAGAACTGCCTATACTCTGCTGATGAAGGATGTCAATCCTGAAACACTGGTGTCCAGAGTTTGCCTGCAACTTTGCTTTTACACTTTAGATTCTACGAAAAGTGCACACGCTTTAAAGAACTGCATTTACCATGATGCTCATGGGGTATACCCGCTGGTGGGTGGAGCAGAGTGCGACCTATGGACTTTCACTTAATATGGCTCCCTTGAGCCACACGAGCTGTCGAGCTCAGGTTACGCACCTGAGCACCGTGAGAGGTACCAGACCCGATAATACTTGGCAGCCTGCACAGCACACCCCGAAGAACTGCCTATACTCTGCTGATGAAGGATGTTAATCCTGAAACACTGGTGTCCAGAGTTGGC
This sequence comes from Lissotriton helveticus, assembly GCF_964261635.1. Lineage (NCBI taxonomy): Eukaryota > Metazoa > Chordata > Amphibia > Caudata > Salamandridae > Lissotriton > Lissotriton helveticus. Next base: position 874,949,842 of record NC_136071.1, on the reverse strand, counting down.
CTGCAACTTTGCTTTTACACTTTAGATTCTACGAAAAGTGCACACGCTTTAAAGAACTGCATTTACCATGATGCTCATGGGGTATACCGGCTAGTGGGTGGAGCAGAGTGCGACCTATGGACTTTCATTTACTATGGCTCCCTTGAGCCACACGAGCTGACGAGCTCAGGTTACGCACCTGTGTGCCGTGAGAGGTACCAGACCCGATAATACTTGGCAGCCTGCACAGCAAACCCTGAAGAACTGCTGATGAAGGATAATAATCCTGAAACACCGGTGTCCAGAGTTGGCCTGCAACTTTGCTTTTACACCTCAGACTCTACGAAAAGCGCACACGCTTTAAAGAACTGCATTTACCATGATGCTCATGGGGTATACCCACTGGTGGGTGGAGCAGAGTGCGACCTATGGACTTTCACTTATACAGGTATTTGCCATTGGAGCATGGCAGACACTGAGGGTTTCCTCCCCCATGCACTCATTTATGACTGTGGCGGGATGTCTGGTAAATCTGGTGCACTCCCTCAGGAACTCTCACTCCCTCAGGGACTCTCAGTCCCACAGGTTTGCTGTATGTTGTGAGGAGGAGGGGTCAGTGACCAGTTTCCCCGCACTGAGTGGTGAAAAGCACCCAACCACCTGCCGGGCGTGGGCTGATGAAGGGTGAAACCGCAAAACCAGTCCTAGGATGCTTGTTTCCAGTCCTGGGAGGACCTGGCTTGGCAGTTTGGGCTGGACTGTTCCCACGAGGCACAGGGTCAAGACTAATTTGCATATGGCCAGGTCTAAACTGGGGTGGCATGGTGAGCAAAATAATGGTGGATTTAACTTAGATCTCTTGACTGAGGGTGAATGTTTTGATTTGCTCTGCATTCCGTCCATCAACTATGTGTCTTTTGCTTTCTCGCCCTAAGTGCGCCAGGTATGCCCAGATGTGGGTCCCGGGCTCACTGTGCCACTGGAATCAAACTATCCTGGCTGATGAGGGCTGAAACCCTGAAACCGATTCTAGGATACATGTTTCTAGTCTGGGAGGACCTGGCTTGGCAGTTAGAGCTGCAAATGATACTGAAAAAGCTAATGAAGCAAGAGTTATAAATGACAGGCAACATGAGTTGTGGCATGTGTTGTGTGCGTGTGTGCATCTGTAACAATGTCTATAGAAGACATGTATTAAGACATGTACCATGTTTTTTAAACTTGAAATATGGGGTGTAGCCTAACACCTACTATCCTGCAGTGATGCATATTATTTTTTATAAGTGACTTTACATAATTTCCCAGCTTGGTATGGCCGTGAAAAAGGTTTATGAATGTATACATTTTGATTGGTTTTTTAAGCATTTTGGCTGACCCCCAGTCCCCCCACGACATTCCACTAATTACCCCTTTTCCTGTTCATCTCTAATCGTACTACCGACAAAACTGTCTCATACTTGTGAATATTTTTACTTTTGTAAGTGTAATTTACAGTTAGAAACCTAAGCAAATCCGTGTTCTGGGAATCAGGATTCGTGATCATGGCCAGAAATGTAACTTTTTCTGCATACTTTTCCATTACGTGGCAATTATGTTGTATATTTGGCCTATATCTATTGGATATGCATATTTTAATGCACATGTTTACATTTGACCTTCTTTGAAAATTGTTCTATTTCAAAACTGCATTATCCTTTTTGTTGCCACCTGTGAACCATGAATAGTACAGTTCAACAGATATAGAAATATGTAAAATTATGCACAATTCATATTCAGGATCTGTAGTAGAATTTCTCCCAGGACAATATTGGAGCCCCAGTATATAACTTTTTCATGCAATGCACTGCAGCAACCAAATTGCGTAAGGGGGAAAATAATTGGCAGATTCTTATCTACTTAGATTGACCTGCTATTGCTGTTATTCCTTACACTGGTGCTCAAACAAGGCTGCGATGAGTGTTGCACACTCTCACACCATGGGACAGTGGTGAGAGTGCTTTCTCTTGCACTGGATTTATAATAGAAGCATACCCTTTGAGAATAAATTCCTTAGAAGGAGATAAACACAAATGGATCTCAAGCATTGGGGGCCTATTTACAAGCCCTTGCCCCGCTGGTATGTCACTTTTTCACATTTTAAGAGTGAGGCACTGATGGCGCAAGGGGCTTGGAAATAAGCCCCTGCATGTTTGCTGTACACTGCATCCCACATGCAGAGCATCATTTGATCAACAAATTAATACATTTCCCTTTGCTTATATCTGCTACAAGTAGGCATTAGCTTTTGATGCACAATCCAGATAGGCTATCTTATTAAATCAGGTTTTGCATCAAAAACTATAGGTATTTGCGCTGATCCATTCCAGTGAAGCCGATGTATTGCTAAGTGAAGCAAAGCAGTGCAAAGCTGTTTGCTCAGAGAAAAGGGCACCTTTCCAGCATAAAACACCTTTTGCACTGGATCTCTTTGCCCAGTGTGAAGTCCTGGTCTAGCAGAGACCAGAGGCTGTATTATAAATACGGCGCACTTTACTCGTTTATTCCACGGCACAACTTTGAAAAGGTATGCCGGTCGCAAACAGGAAAAGTGTGCCATATTATGTAGAATGGACTGCATCCAGGGCATTTGTAAACATGCCCTGCCCAGGGGGGTGGGGGCAGCATATTCATGCGAAGTATGATGCACCTCTTTCAAAGCCACTTCATGTTTCACAATGCAGGGGGGATGGCGCATGACTTTCAAGTGCGGAGAGAGATCCCATGGCAGGTGGGTGAAGCGAGTGACTGCACCCAGCTTCAGGATGATGTCTGGTGGTCCATGGTACCCCCTTTGTTCCCTGCAGAGGGCTGCCTTTTGGAAGCAAACTTTGTGTGCGCCACCTTTTTGTGATGCACTTTGCTGTGCGCTTCCTAAAGCCATGTTTGTCTCTGTACCCATGTCTGCAATACTGCGCAGGTGCAGAGGAAATGTGATTCCCTCATTTGCATGCTTCTAATCTACACCCTATGCAAGTGAGCACGAGCACTAACAGTATTACAGTAGGGGATGCACAAGCATCTGTGGCCCCTTCTGCAATACCAAAATGCCACGGGCGCAAAAAGCTGGACCACATGCTTGTTTTGCCCCATGGCACTTTCTGTAATACAGCCCAGGTGTATTCTCTTCGGAATAATTCTTTAATTTTTGATTGACCAATCCCCTTTAATTACGTCATAATATAAATTGTCTGAGCACAGATGGTAGTGATGCAAACACTACATGTTGCTTGTGCTGACTGGTAATTGTGCCCCACTAAACAGGCTTATCCAAATGCTCGAAAAATGTATAGCGTATGTAGATCGATACATTTGACGAACTATGTTTAGAATATAAATGTTAAAGTTTGTTTATAATGCATGTTTACTAATTATGTTGTATGATGTACATTTATGCTGCACTTTTGCAATTTCTCACTTAACGTACATGATTATTAATGAGTCTTCTCGACTAACATTTGACTGTACTTTATCAGTTCCATTGCAATTAAAATATAAATAACTTACAATACCCACTCTAGAATTACAAACAAATTGCTTAAAAGTAGTCCCTTGGTAAAAAAAGTGTTAAACACACGAAATATAATAGTCCACAACGCGTCCCATGTTCTATGAGTAAGTTTCAGGAAAAGGACTTTATTATTTACAAAAAATGTAGAGTTTAATGACTGGCCACGCTTTGCTGGAAAAATAGCAGAGGTTTGTTGTAGGGAAAAGAGGGGAAACAATGCATTTTGAAAGACAACAACACTAGCAATTAATTTCTTTATGTCTGATAAAAAATACATGCTGTTGAAAGTGGTTTACCATTTGGAACAAGGTGTTGGATCATGTAGGCTGATGGCTGGAAATTGAGTAGGAGGACCAGAGTCAAACTGTGTCTGTTGTGGGCGGCCTAGGTCTGCAGGGGATAGCAAGCCAAATCCTATTATGCAAAGAAACCTCTTCCCTGTTATGATAATTGCGAATAAATTTTCACTTTCCATAGTCTACCTAAAACCACAATAGTTTAACGAAAAGAGTAGCGTGCTCGTGTCCTATGAATTCATCAAGAATATATCCTATTTTGGTCTCACCGTTTTATGGTATTTAAACTTTTTATCGTGTCGCTTTAGCTGTATTTACTTTTTTCTCTTCTTATTGGTATTTTTTTCATTTTGGTTCTTCATGTTAAGTTAATGACGCTTTGATGTGTGCAGGACTGATTTCTGTCAGTGATCCTATGTAAAATGCATGATCATATTAAATTGAGTTATAAAAAAGTATTACAATTATTGGTGTAAACCAGTGATACTCAAAGTACAGCTCAGGGGCAGCATGCAGCCCTTCTGACCTTTACATGGGGCCCCCTGGCCAACAGCAACACTGTGTTGTTGTTTACTCAACTCAGCACTAACATTAAAAATATGTCAAATAAACAGGCAAGCCTTTATTTAAAGGTTAAATGAAGTAAAAACAAATAAGTTATCCTGTATTACTTAACTTTAGAAACTACTTTATTTCTAAAGACATCTTGCAGCAAAAGTGTAAAAATATGGTAAGGTCTCTTCAGAATTCAAAAAGTGAATTTCATTAACATGCAGAACCATTTCACCTTAGTACATCAGATTGTTTCAGTGCATTGAGAAGTATTCTTTTTAAGTGATAGTTTTCAAACAAGAATTTACAAACATTAATTCTTTCCACTACTCTGACAACAATGCTAATAGGGAACTAAGAGGCAAGTCAGTTTTTTACGTGCACTCTTTGGGCTGGGTTCCTAAACATGAACAAGATTATTGTTTATTAAATCAAACACAGGGAAAGGATTTGTATGATGCACATCCTGAAGTCATGTATTCCAACATCCTGTTCTATTTGATAATGAACAGAAACGAAAGAAATTGTTATAAAACATAGCTTAGGATCACACAATTTGGTAAAGTGGGGAAGCCGGTATTATTCTGAGGTTTTCTGGTTTCACATTGTGAAAATCTGGCACTAGATGTATATGCTTCACTTCCCCTACACACTTCTTAATGCCACCCTCCCAACAGTACCCCTTCATCCTGCCCCGCCTTCTTGCTACCATCCTGCTGGCATAAATGTGGCCCTCATTCACATCATAGACCAAACTTTTTGGCTCTTGACAAAATGTTTCCGAGTACCCATAGTGTAAATGATAATCGACTTGTTCCTTTAATAGATGCAACTACTGTTATTTTAAGTCTGTTTCAATTACTGTGAATGAAATATGAGAAAAGAGACGAGCCAAACACATTCCACATCAGCTATTCATTGACCAAATTGTGATCAACAGAAAAATATATGGTACTCTAGTCCATTCTGTTCAAGTATTCTGATACTAGTCCCGAAATTCAATTTCAGTATGACAAATGTAGTTATTTGTGAGATGTTTGTTTGCTTTAAACAAGGGGTTGGCCTAACGGCTAGGGCAGTAAACCTCGAATCTGGGGAACTGGGATCAAGTATCAGCAAAAACGCTGAACATCCGTGATTCTGGGCAAATCACTTAATCTCCCCGTGCCTAACAAAAATGAATGTGTCCTCATGTAATGCAACTGGTGCTATGTAAAGCGCTCTGATACCTGATTCGGGTCAAGTTCGCAATATATAAAACTCTGTAAAATAAAAATTGAAAAAAGTTGTCCTGACCAGTTTAAGGCTTAGCTACTAACTTTAAAAAAGTAAGGACATTAGGTCGAAAATTAACATTCTACTCTTCCTAATGCAGGCCAAATGACATCACATGCAACATGAGAAGTGACGTCACATGTGGCATACCTTACATTCTCTGTGAGACCACGACACGGCTGGTTCTTGGCAGGACTTTTATAGGCATCCACCACATATGCCACTTGCAGGATTTGACAAGTTATCCCTAAAAGCAGCACATATGATCCCATTGTCAAGACACAGGGCAAGAAAATATCACTCTGCCTAGGGAACCAAAATTCTTTGCAATGTTCTAGTATAACAGATGATACCACCAAAAACATCTCACATGTGGGTTGTTGTAAAAGACCAGATTTTAGGGGGTGTAACTACAGATTTTTACTTTGGCTGTTTTCAATGGCTGTAGATCTCTGTGCACTTTACCACTGCTAAACAGTAATAAAGTGCCTGTGTCACCCCTTTCAACATGATGAAATTGGCATACCCTCGAAAGGCATATTTAACTGACCTCTGAGTCCCTTGTTTATGGTATTGCAGTGTACCCAAGACTTGTAAGTTAATCACCATTTTGCGGTTCACTATAGGGGCAATGTAATCAAGAATGCAGGCCTGTCATCAGTAGCCTGGAAGTGCAGGTTTAACCTGCAAATTCGACCTGTCAAAATAACCAGTTTTGACAGGACTTAACCCTCCTTTTAAATATTAATAAGTCATCCCTAAGGTGTTCTTACATGCCTATGAGGCTGGATGCATGTCATTTAAAAATAGGGCATATAAAGGTTTAAAGTTAAACATGTGCTTACAGTGGAAACGTCCTGAGACCTCTTTTTACTGTAGCAGTGACAGTTGCTCCAAAGGGATACAATATTAAATGTAATAATTGCTATTTTGGTTTTGGAAGTAGCTGCAGGGTTCATATTTGGGCTTCTTAATATATTTAATAAAAACCCAATTCATTGGTAAAGATGGATTAGTAATAAATATTTTTGAACAAGTACTTTTAGAAAAGGTGTCTGTTGCTTGCCTAAACCTTCTAGAAGCCTTTTTGCATGAGCTACCAACTGTTACCCAAGAGATTCATAGGGCTCCTGATGAGGTGCAAATGTGCACCCAGAGCTGAAACAAAGGCCTTTGGTGTGGAAAGATGTTCTGGTTCGCTGGTAGGATGACCATCTGGGCTGTGCCGAGGAACTTAATTAACTTCAAAGGGGCCTATCCTGTCACAGGCAGCTGTAGCTAATACCTGAAGCTGTTCCCTTTCTTTGTCCTCCTAGCCAGACAGGCACCAGGCCCTGTGGGAGGGAAGCTGCCCCTAGAACCTAGTTTGAGTGACCACAAAGAAAGGGGTGCTCATTTCCCCGGCCACACCTCTAGTGTGATCACAGAAGCTCTATAGAGCCAAATACAGTTTCTGCCATGTTGGTTTTGGTCAGAGGGGGACTTCATAGAATTAATTACAGCAAAACACACAGTAAGTGATTCAAAAGTGGGTAGGGTCACCCTGGGAATTTTTACCACAATGGTTAGAGAGTGACCAGAAGCTTCCCCTAGATTGGCATAAATGTGCCACTCACAGCACCCTTACCAGATTCACAATACGTTAATCTCGGCTGCAGCAAATCTGATTCAGACAGACTGCCATCCGCCGCCATTCGATAACATTGAGTCCTCTTCGGACACAGTCTGGGCCTTGCCCCACAAGGAAATCCAAGCTCCAGAAATGTTTCTAAGTTCAAATATAGAAAGCTTCACTGGATCAAGCTAACACCTATCTCCGATTGACATTGAGGGATGTTTGGGTGCAAACCCTGAAAACTTTTCCCGCTCTGAGCTTTCCAGCCTCGTTGACAGCTTCATCAAAACTTTGGACTTTGGCTCCCCTTTATTGATGAGCCCAACTTGGGCTACAGCTGCTGCCTTGCCCAGCTGAAGACTTTTTGCTCAAGAAAAATATCAAAGTGCAAAGGCATCTCTATGATCAGGAGGAGCCTGGTCCTTGTATCTGATTCACCCTCCATCACAGTCAGCCTTAAACCTACCCTTGTCCCCATCAGGTGCAACCAGATGAATTAATGCTTTTTGGCACTATTGTGAACTTTAAACATACATACCTACGGTTCTACTAATTGCATTTTTGTCATTTTGGTGAAATTTTTTATAACATGTTTGGAAATTGGTTTTGGATTTTTCTTGTCTTGTGTTTGTCAATCGTGTGACTGGGCAAATTATCAGTGACCAATCAAACCCTCCATTTGATTTTAATCTTGATAAATTAGAAAGTGCTGTTATATTTTGTTCAAATTGCTGTGAGGGATGTGTGTACACCTCAACTGGGTGTTTATGGTCAATTTCCAGAATGTGTTTTATAATCCTGAAAGGTTAATTTGGTATGAATATATTGCGAACATGCCCTGGTCCTCTCAGAAGTCATAGGCGCATCACATCTGGGATTAGATGTCTGTCCTGAATCAGTGTATGCACAGGAAGAGTGAGCAACTCAAATGCTAACATTTGGCAGTTGCTGGCCTCTCAATAGCAGGGACGTGTATGCTGGGTTATCCTGGCAAAGCAGTACATGTATCTTTTCTTTTTAAGTATAGTTACATTTTGGATCAGTTTTCATAACTTTAACTCATTGTGGGTGATATCTGTCATGTTTGTCATAGAGTATCCCCACTGGCATCTCTAAAGGGGTCGTGAACCCGCCGTGAGGTACCGACGGACAGAGCGGGGCCTTATCTTTCCGAGCAGTTGCCGGGTGAGGTGAGGCTTACTACCCACAGATTGATGGGGAAGACCGATCGCATCCACTGAGTAATTTGAGAAGATGCGGTAGGATGGTCGTGCGCGACCACTCGTAGTTCACATACTATATCGATGTTTGATTAATTTCTGGTTATCTTTATTCTTTTGTACACATTGATTAGTGTAGTTGCAGTAGCATATTAGAGCTTGGCCCTGATGAATGCCAGTGTACTTACACAATATGGCAGAAACATGTTGGCCTGATTTTTTGTTTTCCACCAAGCAAGCAGGACAGTGATTATTTCACACTGTCACTACACTATTTTTAATCTGACGTCCAGGCAATCACTAATAAAGGTCTTTGTTTGCCTCGACAGCCATTTTAGTCACTTCACTGAATGTATTTTTTTGCACTGCACTTATCAGTACCACCTTTTGTAGTAACGATTGCGGTGTCCAGACCATGATGGAGTCATGCATCGCCAATATACACCTGGGCGTTTGCAGACTGATCATGGAATGAGTGTCCTACTTGATGAGGCTCCGCCAGTTGGGTGGTCTGATAGGACTCAAATCAGCAATTGTTGATAGTCTAGGTTATCACTGAGCCTTTGACCTATCTGCTTTCTCTGTGTTTTCCCTTCCAGCGGAATTTTAGAGCACCTCGGCGTCTCTTGACTGACAGGTACCTTTGTTCTTTAGGTTTCTACACTGGGGGTATTTACCTGTTAGGTCATTAAACTTTTCCCTCGGACCCTCCTTTACCAATTGTTTGTATCTCTAAAGGGGTGCCTGATGGGCTCCTTTCCCCAGTTATATTTGTCAACCCCCACCGCTTAACTCTTGAAAGTGCCTTGATGTGACACAGAAAAAGTAAAGACACTGCACCTTGCTACACACATTAATCAGCCCACTGAGTTTCATTGTAAATCAGTATTGTTTCCTTAACATGCTAATTCTGAAATGTCTCTTGTACATGACAGATTTAACAAATTGAACTAACATACAAAAGCACACACCCACATATACACACAAATCTGCACAGACATGCACACACACACACATACACACACACACACACACTATTTGCTATTGACCTTTGTTTTGTAGGTGGTCCCACCTGTTTTATCTGTGGCTGAATGTGTGCCCTCTGCCCCAGAGTTAATGTTAAGGGATACCACTGTGTATTTCGCCAGCCAAACTCTAAATCAGACCCTTAATTTTTATTTGCCATTCTATGGCTTCAGTTGATTGCACCTAAACCTGAAGATGCAACACTGTTAGAGGGTTCCTTTTTAAATGTTATACATAAAAGAATGGAAATGACAATGTACAAGGGGCATTAGATTTGTGGGTTTTGGAGTCCAAGTGTCTGCCTTCTAATAAAAACTTACCTAGAAGACTGAATTTAGACTATAAAATGGTGATGTGGGAAATATTATTGTATCTGGTGCGACTCACCAAAATTCACAACGTTGCGGTGTTATGAAATACCTTGCTTCTTTGAGTTGTTGCTGGGGTGAAAATGCCTTCTTTTTACATGAACTCTCCCTCACATAAGATACATTTTCTGGCCAAACTGTTGGATAACATAAACCAGCCAGCAGCTAAAGTGAGGTTTTCCTTCTGCTAAGCCTATTTTTGCAGATATTTTCTGCTGGAATTTACAAAAACAACAATATGTATTACTTTAGAAAGTTTTTTTTCAGATGGAACATCCATAAAACATATCAGCTAAAAACAATCAACATATCAATACCTAAAAAATGTGATTAAACAATATTGGCTGCAATTCAGAATTCAGTCCTCCAATAAGAATTTAAAATGAACAATTAGCAATTCGCAAATTTACAATTTGATTTCGGTGAACAAGATGATTCTTTTACCCTTATCCCAAATTTGTCAGTATAATATAATACAATTAATTACTCTCTCTCCAGGTTATTTCGTTTAACTGACCAAAGTTTCCTCCTTATTGCCGATACAGAGGTTAGAAATTTTGCTACACTAAAAACAATTACTCCCTTGGAGCAGGTTCTTAAAATTCTCAGAGCTTCTGTACATTGTCTGACCCCAATTGCCAGCATATAAGCAGAATCCATTTCTTGCGAGGGGTTACAGTGACGTTACAAAAAAGAATAGATGTATAGTCATTTCAATCTCTGTTTTACAGGATTTACATCTATCAGAGGAGCAATATTTATTTCCCCATCTAAAGCAAAAACATTTTTGGGGCAGTATTTCATACCTGAACTTGACTAATAGTTGTCTACACATATAGCATGGTATGCAATCAAGGTAGGGCTCCAAACATGACTTACATTCCATCTGTGATATTACCAGAGTTGTAGTTTCTCATCTCTAACTCCCACATATATTGCTTACATTTGTCTTTGATAACAGACTTAGTCACCCAATGATCAATCATAGGTGATTCCCAGAGAGCCACTAGACCTAAATGGTAAAGCATTTCCTTAATATATTCTGGCCAGGTTATTCTATGATTCTGCGTAGGCTGCAGTAGCTCTTCAATAGGAAACCTATAAGGGCCTAACACCTCAGTGTGCCACAGTCTACTTCAGTACACTAAAGATCTCTACTTAATAGCATATGAAATAGGGTACATGTCTAAGTCTATTAATAATGGAATATAGGGAGTACACTATGGGAGATTCATACGTGATTATAAGAACCTGTTTCCAGCCACTGCTAGCCTGGTATCTTTAACGTACCCGCATACCTCTGAGCCATGCAAAACCATTCCCATTTTCTTAACTTTGTAAATTTTGATTGTGATGAGACCTTTCTTGTGATTGTGCTCTTAAACAATTTCAGAATAGCAGAGGATTCATACCGCAGTCTTCATACTCTTTGACTGATCTGTTTTTCCCAAGACAATTTACTTGTTAGTTTCAGCCCAAGATAATCAAACACCGTAACATGCTCAATCGCATCACTATATGCTCAAATGTGAGCCTTCCTAGTTTTATAAGGATTGAAGGACATGAATTTAGTTTTAGATGAATGTAGCTCCAGCCCACGAGCCCTACAAAACTTCAAAAATTGGTCAACAAATGCCTGTAGCCTAAAGGGAGTTTTGAAATTAAAAGCATAGCATCAGCAAACAATAATGCTGCTATCTTTTAACCACCTACTTGTGGTGCATCATTGGTGGGAAAATCAAGGTAATCTATTACATCATCGCTTTAGGACTCCCTTACACATCTTAATTCCATTTGCCTCCTATCCCTGGTCAATGGTAATATGGTACTAACTTTAGGATGAAACCCAGCTTGGAGATCAGTTAATATTCTATTATTGTTGGCCCACTCTACAATTTCCCCACTATTTGGTGGCAAAATCTTTTTTCAAGACTATTGGTTCGACTAATAGGCCTGGAATTATGAGAGTCCTCATTATTTCCCTTCTTAAATATCGGTATGCTCTCAGTGTCACACACCAGACTTTTAGTATTAGCACGCCAGAGCCAGCTAGCATAGTTAGGCCTGCCATGTCAAGTCAGTTGTATTAAACTAAACAACCGCCAGTACTGCTGTCTTATTCCTTCTTAAACTTGTACCAACAAATTGAACATCCAACAAAATGTGTACTAGACTGCTAATTCTGTCTGAATCAATCTTTTTGTTTTATTATTTTGTTCTCAAGATTCAAGCATGGATGCAAAATTTGACTTTTTACATTGTTACAATATGATTACAACAATAAAAAACATTCATTTTTACAAAAAAACAGATTTTCTTCATTCAATCTCTCATTCAACCTTTCCAAAAAACAATCACCACATCGCATACACTCACAGTACACAACAACAATATATACAACTCAATTCTTTTCTGTACATCAATCATTAATGAAAAATGCCATAGAACCAAATTATCAGAACTTTGTATTATTGTGTCACATTTAGGTTTGTTATTCTGTATTCTTATGGCTATATACAATGGGTCCCATTGTATATAGCCATAAGAATATAGAATAACAAAAGTAAAATTTTGCATTCATGCTTGAATCTTGAGAACAAACTAATAAAACAAAAAGATTGATTCAGACAGAATTAGCAGTCTAGTACACATTTTGTTGGCTGTTCAATTTGTTGGTACAAGTTTAAGAAGGAATAGGAGAGCAGTACTGGCGGTTGTTTAGTTTAATATTGTTCAGTGGCTTGGTCTTGCTGTTGGGAACCCAAACCCAATGGTGTTATTGGGGACGTCAAGTCAGTTGAGCAGGTTTACCCCTCTATCCATGGAAAGTACAAATGATCTGTTATTGGCAGCAAAATCCGGATCCCCAAACAACCCTTGCCCATCAGCTATTACACTTTTGGTCTCAAACAAAATTAGTAACCAACTTGCCCCACTTCTAAACAATATCATGAGTTCAGGAATATTCCCCACTTCTTGGAAGAAGGCATGTATGAGGCCAATCTTAAAGAAACCATCCCTGGATCCCCACCTGGTTGAAAGCTATCGGCCCATATCTTGTCCACCACTAGCGGCAAAAATACTGAACAAATGTTATGTTATGTTATATGGTTTATAGAGCGCACAGCTGCCCCAGCAAAGAGGCGTCCCGACGCTAATCCCACGTGAAAAACAGAACTGAGGGCAGAAAAGACCGGTAGGGTAAATTATTTTCCAGGAAATAAAAATGTTTTGACAACTTTCCTGAATTGCAACATGTCTTTCAACTCCCGTATCTGAGCAGGAAGGGAATTCCATAACTTAGCTGCTAGAAAACGGAAGGAGCGGCCACCTGCTCTGCTACGATTGAATCGAGGAACTACCACCAGATTCTGCCCTGCCGAACGCAGAGAACGCGCAGGCACATATAGGTTCAGCAGTGATCCCAACATTTTAGGGGTAGACAGTCTAAGGATTTTAAAAGAGATACACAGGGTCTTGAACTGTATCCTTTGAGCTACAGGAAGCCAGTGAAGTTTCGGATGGAGGCAGAAGTGGGACTAAAGCGTGGCATGCCTATTAAGGCCCTTGCGGCCGCATTTTGAATAAATCTATTAATCAAGACCTAATGGGCTATCTAGAGCTTAATAACATCTTAGACCACTCTTAACACAGCTTTAGACGACACCACTCCACCGAATCATACCTAATTATGGCGACGGAGGAAATACGCAGGCAACTGGACAGTGGAGGAAGGCCATCCTAACCCTCCTAGACCTCTCAGCCACATTCGATACAGAGAACCATCAGGTACTGATTCACAGGCTGAAGGCAATAGGTATTAATGAGATTGCTCTTAGCCTACTGGCCTCATTCCTCATGGATAGGGAACAAAGTGTGTGCTAGGACAACCATCACTCAGAGAGGTTTTCCATCCCCTGTGGAGTTCCCCAGGGGTCAGCTCTGTCCCCAACACTTTTTAACATTTATGTGACACCTCTGGCTGAGTTAACCAGAGGACATGGGTTCTTTTTGGTGTCATTTCCATCTCTTTAAATGCAGACACCATTGCTGGAAAATTCCATGGCCGTCTAAATTATATCATGGACTGGATGCACCAGAACCCTCTCAAGCTAAAAACATGAAAAAAAAGAAGTGATGGCATTTGGGACTTTGGCACCGCTCTGGAACCAGGAATGGTCGTCAGCAGAGGCAGGAAATTGCCCTGTAGCCGCAGGGAAAGTCAGAAACTTAAGTATCTAAGTTTCCTAGGCCAAATTAACCAGCTTACATCACCCTGCTACTTCCAGCAAAAAATCCTGTGGAAATGTTTTTCTTTTATCCCCCCAGAACTACGGATATCGGTTGTTGCTGCTTTGATTCTTTCAAGGATTGACTATCGTAATGCCCTCTTTATGGGCATTAACACGCGCCAACTGTCCAAACTACAATCTATACAAAATGCTGCAGCTAGCTGTTAAATATTCCAAAGTCCCATCACATATCTGGCAGCAATAAAATCTTTCACCGGCTGCAGGTGCAACAGCTCTTTGAGTTTAAAGCTCTGTGCTTGGTGCATAAAACCCAGTCTGGTGGAGGAGCAGATGATTTACAGAAACTATTTCAGTAGTACACTCCTCAGCGCAATCTTAGGTTGGCTAACAAAGGCCTAGTCCGGATACCCAAAATATAAAGAGCTAGATGAGTGGTAGGAGCCTGACATATTGTGCGTCCAGATTATGGAATGAATTACCAGACGATATCAGACTCCAACCTTCCAGACCATGATTCAGGAAGCTGCTGAAGACGTGGCTATTATTAGGCAGAAGTGAGGTACTCCTCCTGTGCTAAACCGGTGTCCTGCTATAGCGCCAAGATGCCTCAGCCTTTGTGCACTATATAAGCATAATACTCATTACTTACTAAAGACTTAGGCTGATCAGCTCCGTTCAATATGGAGTTAGTAAGCCCATTAAGATATTGGGCCAAGATTTGAGGTTCTGAGACATAAAGGCCCAGTGGGATTTTATCAGGCCCTGGCGCCTTCCCACAGATGATCCCCATAATAGCATTGTGGGATTCATCAAGTGTACTCTCTATGTGGCCTAATGTACCCTTAAACCCCTGCAGATTAAAGTTAGTAACCCCCACCTCGTTATGCCAGTCACCAGGGGCCGAATAAAGGGGTTCACATTGGTCAACCCAAACCTGGAGTTGAATACAGAAGTCAACCTTAATTTTAGAATGGACACTTCCATGGGCTGCTTTCTGCCAAATTAATGTATTGTATGTTGCTTTGGCCAGATTGTACCAAACATCATTTTCCCAATCAGATAGATTTTGCTTATTATTTATCCTGGCCATTTTTATTTCCTCAAACACCTTGAACTTTATAGCGGTTACGAGGGCTGCCTTTACTTCATGTCACTTTCTATTGAACCAGGACTGTTTCTTTCCCTGTTTGGATACAGATTTGCATTCACTAGAAAAAATGCTTTTTAAATAATCAAAAGTGTCATCATGGGCCTTCAAGATTCCTATAGTGCCCTTGGTTATCTGATCCCCTGCCGCCATTTGCTCTAAAGTATTGGAAATTTGGGACAGTAAGAGTAGTTGAGCATGTAAATAAGACCATTTCAAGACCTACTTATTATTATACAGACTCAATTCTTCAGGATACTCAAGGGATGGATCAATTTGAGTAGATGACAAGTAACCATTCATTGTCAAGTTGAGAGTGTTATGGTCACTGTAAGCACTTTCAAGGCAACAATATTCTTTATATATGCCCAAAGTTGGATATCTAACAAAATAGAATCTATCCAACTTGACTGGCTTAATCTCTTAAAGGCTAACTTGCCATTTAAATCTGATGGAGAATGGCACACTCTTAACCCTAAGTTTGGACATCAAATTCTGTTAATCTTTTTACCAATGGGAGGTCCAATTGCGGAATTCTTAATTGGAGTCTTCTTTCTCAGTGAAATCAGATTCTGAGGGATCAAAGTGTTCAAAGTTGGCATTAAAATCACCTGCAACAATTAATTGTCCCTTATCTAGCATATTTTCTGTATACTTCTAAAGAAGGGATATTGTTTCTGAGCTCATGTTCCGACCTTTGTTCTTTTTTATAAATGTTATAGATACATAATTTACTGCCCTCAGGCAAACCTATTTCTAGGCCCAAAATATCACAAGAGTTAAATAGGCAGTCTCTTAATTGTACAATCCAATGATGTTTTTGCACAGATCACTAAAAAAACAGCAGGACGCCTTCTACTCTGGGAAAAGACTTCAATATAAAAATGAGTGAAACCTGATCTATACACTGGACCCATAGTCCAAGTTTCTTGAAATAAACATAAATCAAAAGTATCAATAAAAGTCCATGAGAGTACATCCAAACCAGCATGGGATTTCGTTCTATGCCACAGGAGACAGCAATAATCTTTTTGCATAGACAGTCAGTCCACTCTCTAATGCATGCTATGTTAAAGTAATTTGTTAAGCGCGCGTACACCAAGCGGTTTCATGGCGCTGAGAGCAGAGGGGCGACAGTGACACAATAGCAGATGCTTTACTCGTATGCCTGAGAGAACAACAAGGTCTTAAGTAGTGTTCTTAACTGAGTGTAGGAGGTTACTGACCTCAGTCCAGCAGGAAGTGAATTCCAGAATTGAGGGGCCTTTTTTACGTTTGAAAGCGGGGGTAGTAAGCAGATTCAGATGAGTGGAGCGTATCTCACGAGAGGGGGTATAGCGCTGAATCCTTGAGGAGATGAAAGCTGGGCTGTTCCCGGTGAGGTCTTTGAAGATGGTACAGCCCAGCTTGAAGGCACAGCATTTTGCCACGGGAAGCCAGTGGAGGCTCTTCAACAAAGGGCTGACATGTTGCTGTCTGGGTTGATGGTAGATAAGCCTGGCTGCTTGGTTTTGTACCAGCTGTAAACGATGAAGTTGATATGCCGGAATACCGACATAAAGTGAGTTGGCATAATCAATACTGGAGATAACCAGGTCCAAGGTGATTAGGGTCAAGGGCTCAGTAGTCAGGAATCTGCAGATCTTACGATTCTGTATAGGTGGAAAAAGCAAGCAGAGACCACCGCACTGATCTGGGGTTTCATAGACAAGTCATTGCTAATTATAACCCCTAGCCTCTTTACAGATCCTACTGGGCGTGGAGGACTGCCTTGAAGAGGAGGCCAAGAGTTCCACAGGTTGGCAGGTTCTCCAGTTAGAATAGGCTCAGTTTTTATCAGGGTTAAGTTTCAATTAGTTGGCGTACATCCATTCGCTGATAAAGCTCATGGTAGATTGAACGTTGGATACTAAAGTGTTAGAAGAGTCAATGTCAAACACCAGTTGGAGGTCATCAGTATAGTTGAATGTTTCGACTCTTCTCCAATAGGAGAGATTTTTTGCATGTGATGGGGGATGGACGAGGGTGTAGGAGTAGGAAAACTAGCTTTGATGGTGGCGATTTTCTCAATGAACTAAGAGTTAAGGGAGTCACAAAGGGATTGCAAGGGGACAGATTTTGCCATCACTCTATCCGGTTGTGCAAACTCCACGACTAGAAAATATCCTTGGTCCTACTAGCTGAGTTCATAATCTTTGAGGAGAAATAAGCTGCCTTATTCTGAAGGATGGAATTTTTATATTCTCTTAGCAGGGTTACATAGGTGTTTTTTTTTCCCTGAGGCATAGTCCCGTCTCCAGCTACGCTCAGCTTGCCTTAGGGCACGTTTTTTCTGTTTCAGATCATCGGAGAATGCAGATGTTGGTTCTTCGGATGGATTAGAGCTTGTTCCACTATCGAACCTTGGAATATCTTCTTCTAACAATGGGGGCTTGCACTTTATGCTGAATTGTAAAGGTGCCGGAGGTGTGGACTGAATCTCTAAGAATATCAAGTGCCAACCAGTCTTGAGATATAAGTACTAACTCGATAAAATGATATATCCCCATAGGTGCTGGATGGCGCACAGCCCTCACAATGTCCGAGCAGATTGCCAATTTACATTTCCCCGTATTCCTTATTCAATAACTTGCTTTGTTTTTCAAGGACATGCTGTTTTCCCTTAATTCCCTGGGAAGTTTAGCCAAATAGAGCATGTAAATGACCCACTTTGGAATATTCTGTCACTTTCTGGCATTAGTGGCTGATCCCAATCCACATGAATGCAAGAATTTGCAAGCATGTCTTTAATATGGGTTCATATATGGAGGCTTGCTGCCAAGGTACTGCAGAACCAGGAAAACCGATGCTATACCTTGTATCCAGGTAGTGTTGATCTCTCAAAATATCCAACATGAACTGTTCTTGACTTATCCTTTCAATTTTAATGCTTAATTCTTTTACCCTCTTTAATGTCACCTGTCTTGATTCCCTCCTCTGCCCTAGGGGTGTCTAGGTATGTCTCCCTTCACTGGTTGTGGGATGACAGTTATCTTTGTCTATACGAGTCCCAGCAAAACTTTCGGTTTGAGTGGTCGCATTCAAGTAGTTCCTACTGGCTGCTGTTTTAAGGCAGTTGGGTCAATAATTGTATGTTTAGGAATAACTTTCTTAATTCTAAAGTCTCTGTTTTAAGTGTCTTAACAACTTGAAGAAGTTGTGATATGGGGGCTCGGAGAGCATTAGATGAAGAGTTAGCACCCAAATCTGTTGCACATTGTGAACCTCCTTTATTTAAGGTGTCGTCATCAGCAGGTGCTAAGAACGAGACCCTGCTTTTACAGGTCACAGTTGTTTCAAACATGACAGGCGCGCCAAAGGCAAGCCCGTCTGCGCCCGTCCGCGACAGTCCGGGGCTAGGGGCATGTCACTCTGCCCCCCATATCATCTATACCCCCGACCAACTCTGCTGCCTCCAGGGACCGTGGCCCATCCCAGCTCCCATTTACTCTCATATTTCCTCCCTTGGTCTTTCCCTAGCTGTTCCCCCTCTCATTTCATCTCCTACTGTCGGCCCCCTATTCCCACCTGGAGACAAGACCTCTCCGACCACCCCCAAAGTCCTCTCGGCACTTTACCTCAACACCAGATCCGCTGTCGCTCATGCGCACGAACTCTCGGTCCTGCTGGACCTCCATGCTCCAGATCTCCTCTTCTTAACGGAGACCTGGTTTTGCGATGACTCCCTCCCTGCCCTTCTAGCCACTTTACCGACCCAATATTATGCCCTCCGGGCAGATCGCTCTACTGGTAGAGCCGGGGGCGGTGTAGCAGTCATCGCACGTACTGACCTTCCCTTTCAAATCTTGTCCTTGCCTGGCATCATTACCACCGAGTACCTGGTCATCCGCACTACCTCCACTACTTCCCCTCTGACTTGCTTTCTTACTTACCACCCTCCCCAATCCCCGTCACAGTTCCTCCCTGACTTCTTGGAAGTCCTGGCTACCATTACTGTTAACAATTCCTCCATTTTACTTCTCGGTGACTTTAATTTCTGGCCCTCTGACCCTGCCGAATGTTCATCTTCAAAGGAGTTCTCCGAAACTCTTCAATCCTTAAGTTTCATACCTTATGTCCACTCCCCTACCCACATTAAAGGTCATGTACTCGACCAGATTTGGTCTTTGAACTGCCCTGTGGAATCCCTTTTAATTTCCCCTTGCACCTGGTCTGACCACCATATTATCTCATTTTCCCTACCCATTCACCCCCTAGCTAAGCCCCCTCGCCCCAAGAACATTTGGGTCCGAGCCTGGGGCCGAGCCAACCTGGAAGATTTTTCTTCCCTCCTTACCTCCTCCCTCCCTCCCCTGCAGGGTTTACCCACCCTCTCCCAGGTCAAGGTCATAGAACAGTGGCTGTCTTCAGGTTGCGACTCTGTGGCACCGCTCAAACGCATCACCTCTAAGCGCGAGAAGGACGCTAACCGTTGGTTCAGCAAAGAGCTTAAGGCCACCAAGCTGGCAGTACGCCACGCAGAGCGGTCCTGGAGGAGAAATTACAGCCCCACTTCACGACTGGAGTATGTTAATATCTTGACCCAGTATAAAAAAGACATCTTGGAGGCTAAAACCACCTATTTCTCCTCCAAAATACTGGCTGCAGAAAACCAGTCTAAAGAAATATTTGCCATTGTTCAAAACTTGCCGTTCTCGGACAGATCTACTCTTAAGCCCGCCCCGTCCGATGAACTTTGTCATTCCCTTAACAACTATTTTATTCATAAAATTGCGACCATTAAAGCCAATATCCCTCCCCCTTCTTCTTCCTTTGTTGATCCCCAATGTCCCTTCCCCAAGGGTGAACTCACCTCCTTCCCCCTCATAACTAGGGAAACCTTGACCACCTTAGTTCCTTTGGTCAAATCCAGCTCTCCACAGGATCCCTGTCCCGCCCACGTTCTCCGCCACATTTTTGTCACCTGCCCTGACCCCCCCTTCCACTTCTTAACAGCTCGCTGGCTCAAGGAGTGGTACCGAACCCTTTGAAATCTGCGGTTATCGTGCCTATCCTGAAAAAACCCGGTGCGGATCCCTCCGTTCCTGCCAACTTCCGCCCTATCTCCCTCTTGCCATTTTTGGCAAAGGTGCTCGAGCGCCATGTCACCTGCGCCCTGAGCTCCTTTGTGGAGATGCATGGAGCCCTTGCCCCCCGCCAGGCCGGCTTTCGCCCCGCACACTCTACAGAGTCCGTTGTCATCTCGGTCTTGGACAACCTCAGGGAGGGTATGGACACCAACCAACGCCAGGCCCTGGTGCTCCTCGACCTCTCAGCCGCTTTTGACATGGTGGATCACACCATCTTACTCTCCCGTGTCAGGGCGGCGGGGATCGGGGGGACCGCTTTGGTCTGGCTTTCCTCCTTCCTGAGTGACCGCACCCAGGCTGTCCGCCTGGGTGACTTCACAGCGGACGTCCGGAAAGTACATTGCGGGGTTCCCCAAGGCTCTTCCCTTTCTCCCCTTTTATTTAATCTTTATATTGCCCCTCTTATTTTTTCTTTGCAACAAATGAAGGTCGCCGTGTTTAACTCCGGGGACGATCTCCAGCTTGTTTTTGACCTGTCTTCTTCTCCCTCTTCTGTTCTTAATTTTCAATCTATTATGCTTCACATCCGGGACTGGATGAACCACAACCACTTAAAACTCAACCCCGACAAGACCGAGCTGGTGTTGACGGGTGGTTCATCCAGCCCCTGGACTCCTCTGTTCTGGCCCCCCTCTCTCGGTCTCCCTCCTGTCCCCGCTTCCTCAGTTAAAACCCTTGGTATAAAAATTAATTCTCAACTTTCCCTCCACTCCCAGGTTAGCTCTGTGGTTTCTTCCTCTTTTCTCTCACTGCGTACTATACATAGGGTGTCCCGTTTTTTTTCTTTTTCTGCTCTTAAACTTATCATCCTCGCCATGGTGGTGTCCCGCCTGGATTACAGCAACGCCCTATATGCGGGTATTCCCGCATATAGCTTACGGCGCTTGCAACTCATACAAAACCAGGCGGCCCGCCTGGCTTTCAATCTCCCGAAATTTCATCACTCTGCTCCCCTTTTGAAGTCTCTACACTGGCTCCCTGTACGAGCCCGGGTCCAATTCAAGATCGCCTCCATTACCTTCCTGGCTCGCCTAGGCTCAGCTCCAGCATTCATCTCATCTGAGATCACCCCTTATGTTCCCAGCAGAGAGGTACGTTCATCTTCCCAGTCCTTACTCATGATTCCACGCTACCGAAGAAAGAAGTGGGGAGGCTCTAAATTTGCCACCCTTGCCCCTTCCCTGTGGAACTCTCTTCCCCTGGAAATTCGAACCCTCACCCTGTACCCACAATTCCGCAAACAACTTAAGGCCCACCTATTCAGGAAGTCCTTTGAATAATCCCCTTCGCAGTTCCCCCGTTTTGTATCTGGCCCCGGATTTTTGTTAGTTGTAGCGCCAAGACACCGCTGGTGTATGCGCGCTTTTACAAATAATTTTAAACTCAAACTCAAACACACAAGGAGGCTAATCGGATCTTGTATTGCTGTTGGGATAAAAGGCTCCAGAATAATATATCTGTTTGAATTAGGCAAATGATTTGTTGGGGAGTTTGATGCCTTGCATAGTTTCCTTTCAGCAAACAGTTTGGCTACAGGCTTATTTGTGGAAGGAGCTGTGCTTCCAACAGGATTTAAAATTGCCCCCATTTCCTCATATATTATTCTCTTAATGAATGTTGGAGGGGTGGGGGCTATCATAAATGTAAGATAGATTGCTATTAACGTAATAATGAAGAATGTGAATGGTTTTAGAGGGGAGGAAGCACAGGTTGGTTCTAGAATTTCTAAAAGTTTAAAAGTTGCAGAGGCTCAGATTAACATCTTGCAGGAGATGCATTTAGCGGAATAGGGGTGTAAAGCAGTTCCTAAGAGATTCTCTTGGATTCAAGAAGTTATCTGTTTGGAGCAGATGGGGAGCACAAGGGGAGTAGCCATAATTATAAAAAAGAATTCTGGGAAATGGGAGGTCAGGCCTATAATGGATAGCTCATGGAGATGGCTAGTCATAGTGATGCACATTGGATCTTTTGAGTGAAGTTACGCAGGATAATATGGACCGAACTGTGATGACCCTCTCTCTTAGGACATTTGCAAATCCATTTGGTGGATTGTCCATCACCCTGCATGGTAGAGAGAGATTTTAATGTTATGTTTAATAAAGACTATCATTAGGTCTTTTAATTTGGGTGTAGGCAAGGTTAAGAAAAGAGTAAAAGAAATTATGTCAGATCTAAGTTTAATAGTTATTTGGTGAAAGAAATGGGGAAATCAAAGAGGCTATACTTATAACACCCCAAAATATGGCCACCATTCGTGATCGGATTCTTTTCCCTTGGACCGTTCATCAATCCATTATGCTCATTCAATAATGCATGCCCGCAGTGGTCTCTAATCACTCAGCAGTACACCTTGCCCTGAATTTACCATCTGCGAAAGCTCCCAAAAGATGGACCCTTATAAGGGATCTTCTATCTGATGAGGGAGTTACTGAGGCTCTAAGAGGGCAATCAAGGGAGCTTAATATGGCCATGACTAGTATAGCTCTGGTATTGGACACATACAAAGCCTTTTTTAGAGGTTGCATTTTGAAAATATCGCATGCCTAGAACATTAAGAATGTAACGTTTTAGAGAGATTTGATGACAAAAATCGCTCTGAAAGACAGTTAATTGCATGTTGAGCCCTAACCTAAATTCCTTTTTCAGGATTGAATTGTAGCAGGAGCTTAAGTTCTTTGTGGATAAAGGCTACAAGCTAAGTAGTAGGCTAGTAAGATTCAATATTTTAAGCATGGGGAGAATAGCAGAGCATTATTGGCCTAGAAGGTGGATTTATGGGGAAGACTTGGAGCTAGGCCTCCTGACAATTAAAGACTGGTTACTGTATAAAAATCTTCAAAACCTTATAGAAGAGCAGACAGTTGACCTACTGGCTGAGATCACTGAGGGAGAGATCAGGAAGTGCAGGTCAGGAGTCTCAGCAACAGGAGAGCAGCAGGCCCAGAGGGGATCCCAGCTGAATTTTATATGCAAATGTTAAATGTTCCGGTCACTTTTGGGACTCCTTTTAAATGAGATATATCAAGGGGCTTACACAATTCCGCCTTCATGGTATGAAGCAACTGTGGTCATGATATTTAAGCCAGTCAAAGTCCCTAGGAGCTAGCAGATTCCTATAGATCTATTTATTTGCATAATTGTGATTATAACATTTTAGCAGGAACCCTGGCCAAGAGGTTATCAGTTGCCATCCAAACCTAAATTTACTTTGTTCAGAAGGGGTTTGTGCCTGGCAGACAACTACATGAGCTAATTTATAGCCTTTAACCTCCCTTTGACAATCGTGATGATTGATCCCACTAACGGTACAAAAGGGGATGGTGATGGACGGAGCATCTGAATCAATCAAACACTCACACCCAGTCAAAAGATCTGGGTTTAATCCATCACCGTTCTTTAGCCCACTCTGCCACCCCAGTTCAGACATGGCTATATGCAAATCAGTCTGACCCTGTGCCTCATGGGAACAGTCCAGCCCAAACTGCCAAGCCATGTCTTCCCTGGACCGGAAACAAGCTTCCGAGGACCGGTTTCTGGCATTCCAGCCGTCTTCAGCCCGGCTTGCTTGAATCCAGTGGCAAAGTGAGCAAGGGACTCACGTCTGAGCATACCCTGCCACACTTATGGCGGCCAAAAGCGGTACAAAAGGGGGTGGTGATGGACGGAGCATCTGAATCAATCAAACACTCACACCCAGTCAAAAGATCTGGGTTTAATCCATCACCGGTCTTTAGCCCACTCTGCCACCCCAGTTCAGACATGGCTATATGCAAATCAGTCTGACCCTGAGCCTCATGGGAACAGTCCAGCCCGAACTGCCAAGCCATGTCTTCCCTGGACCGGAAACAAGCTTCCGAGGACCGGTTTCTAGCATTCCAGCCGTCTTCAGCCCAGCTTGCTTGAATCCAGTGGCAAAGTGAGCAAGGGTCTCACGTCTGAGCATACCCTGCCACACTTATGGCGGCCAAAAGCGGTACAAAAGGGGGTGGTGATGGACGGAGCATCTGAATCAATCAAACACTCACACCCAGTCAAAAGATCTGGGTTTAATCCATCACCGTTCTTTAGCCCACTCTGCCACCTCAGTTCAGACATGGCTATATGCAAATCAGTCTGACCCTGTGCCTCATGGGAACAGTCCAGTCCGAACTGCCAAGCCATGTCTTCCCTGGACCGGAAACAAGCTTCCGAGGACCGGTTTCTGGCATTCCAGCCGTCTTCAGCCCGGCTTGCTTGATTCCAGTGGCAAAGTGAGCAAGGGACTCACGTCTGAGCATACCCTGCCACACTTATGGCGGCCAAAAGCGGTACAAAAGGGGGTGGTGATGGACGGAGCATCTGAATCAATAAAACACTCACACCCAGTCAAAAGATCTGGGTTTAATCCATCACCGTTCTTTAGCCCACTCTGCCACCCCAGTTCAGACATGGCTATATGCAAATCAGTCTGACCCTGTGCCTCATGGGAACAGTCCAGCCCGAACTGCCAAGCCATGTCTTCCCTGGACTGGAAACAAGCTTCCGAGGACTGGTTTTTGGCATTCCAGCCGTCTTCAACCCAGCTTGCTTGAATCCAGTGGCAAAGTGAGCAAGGGACTCACGTCTGAGCATACCCTGCCACACTTATGGCGGCCAAAAGCGGTACAAAAGGGGGTGGTGATGGACGGAGCATCTGAATCAATCAAACACTCACACCCAGTCAAAAGATCTGGGTTTAATCCATCACCGTTCTTTAGCCCACTCTGCCACCCCAGTTCAGACATGGCTATATGCAAATCAGTCTGATCCTGTGCCTCATGGGAACAGTCCAGTCCGAACTGCCAAGCCATGTCTTCCCTGGACCGGAAACAAGCTTCCGAGGACCGGTTTCTGGCATTCCAGTCGTCTTCAGCCCGGCTTGCTTGAATCCAGTGGCAAAGTGAGCAAGGGACTCACGTCTAAGCATACCCTGCCACACTTATGGCGGCCAAAAGCGGTACAAAAGGGGGTGGTGATGGACGGAGCATCTGAATCAATCAAACACTCACACCCAGTCAAAAGATCTGGGTTTAATCCATCACCGTTCTTTAGCCCACTCTGCCATCCCAGTTCAGACATGGCTATATGCAAATCAGTCTGACCCTGTGCCTCATGGGAACAGTCCAGCCCGAACTGCCAAGCCATGTCTTCCATGGACCGGAAACAATCTTCCGAGGACCGGTTTCTGGCATTCCAGCCGTCTTCAGCCCGGCTTGCTTGAATCCAGTGGCAAAGTGAGCAAGGGACTCACATCTGAGCATACCCTGCCACAATTATGGCGGCCAAAAGCGGTACAAAAGGGGGTGGTGATGGACAGAGCATCTGAATCAATCAAACACTCACACCCAGTCAAAAGATCTGGGTTTAATCCATCACCGGTCTTTAGCCCACTCTGCCACCCCAGTTCAGACATGGCTATATGCAAATCAGTCTGACCCTGTGCCTCATGGGAACAGTCCAGCCCGAACTGCCAAGCCATGTCTTCCCTGGACCGGAAACAAGCTTCCGAGGACCGGTTTCTGGCATTCCAGCCGTCTTCAGCCCGGCTTGCTTGAATCCAGTGGCAAAGTGAGCAAGGGACTCACATCTGAGCATACCCTGCCACAATTATGGCGGCCAAAAGCGGTACAAAAGGGGGTGGTTATGGACGGAGCATCTGAATCAATCAAACACTCACACCCAGTCAAAAGATCTGGGTTTAATCCATCACCGTTCTTTAGCCCACTCTGCCATCCCAATTCAGACATGGCTATATGCAAATCAGTCTGACCCTGTGCCTCATGGGAACAGTCCAGCCCGAACTGCCAAGCCATGTCTTCCCTGGACCGGAAACAAGCTTCCGAGGACCGGTTTCTGGCATTCCAGCCGTCTTCAGCCCGGCTCGCTTGAATCCAGTGGCAAAGTGAGCAAGGGACTCACATCTGAGCATACCCTGCCACAATTATGGCGGCCAAAAGCGGTACAAAAGGGGGTGGTGATGGACGGAGCATCTGAATCAATCAAACACTCACACCCAGTCAAAAGAACTGGGTTTAATCCATCACCGTTCTTTAGCCCACTCTGCCACCCTAGTTCAGACATGGCTATATGCAAATCAGTCTGACCCTGCGCCTCATGGGAACAGTCCAGCCCGAACTGCCAAGCCATGTCTTCCCTGGACCGGAAACAAGCTTCCGAGGACCGGTTTCTGGCATTCCAGCCGTCTTCAGCCCGGCTTGCTTGAATCCAGTGGCAAAGTGAGCAAGGGACTCACGTCTGAGCATACCCTGCCACACTTATGGCGGCCAAAAGCGGTACAAAAGGGGGTGGTGATGGACGGAGCATCTGAATCAATCAAACACTCACACCCAGTCAAAAGATCTGGGTTTAATCCATCACCGTTCTTTAGCCCACTCTGCCACCCCAGTTCAGACATGGCTATATGCAAATCAGTCTGACCCTGAGCCTCATGGGAACAGTCCAGCCCGAACTGCCAAGCCATGTCTTCCCTGGACCGGAAACAAGCTTCCGAGGACCGGTTTCTGGCATTCCAGCCATCTTCAGCCCGGCTTGCTTGAATCCAGTGGCAAAGTGAGCAAGGGACTCACGTCTGAGCATACCCTGCCACACTTATGGCGGCCATAAGCGGTACAGAAGGGGGTGGTGATGGACGGAGCATCTGAATCAATCAAACACTCACACCCAGTCAAAAGATCTGGGTTTAATGGGTTTAATCCATCACCGTTCTTTAGCCCACTCTGCCACCTCAGTTCAGACATGGCTATATGCAAATCAGTCTGACCCTGTGCCTCATGGGAACAGTCCAGTCAGAACTGCCAAGCCATGTCTTCCCAGGACCGGAAACAAGCTTCGGAGGACCGGTTTCTGGCATTCCAGCCATCTACAGCCCGGCTTGCTTGATTCCAGTGGCAAAGTGAGCAAGGGACTCACGTCTGAGCATACCCTGCCACACTTATGGCTGCCAAAAGCGGTACAAAAGGGGGTGGTGATGGACGGAGCATCTGAATCAATCAAACACTCACACCCAGTCAAAAGATCTAGGTTTAATCCATCACCGTTCTTTAGCCCACTCTGCCACCCCAGTTCAGACATGGCTATATGCAAATCAGTCTGACCCTGTGCCTCATGGGAACAGTCCAGCCCGAACTGCCAAGCCATGTCTTCCCTGGACCGGAAACAAGCTTCCGAGGACCGGTTTCTGGCATTCCAGCCGTCTTTAGCCCGGCTTCCTTGAATCCAGTGGCAAAGTGAGCAAGGGACTCACGTCTGAGCATACCCTGCCACACTTATGGCGGCCAAAAGCGGTACAAAAGGGGGTGGTGATGGACGGAGCATCTGAATCAATCAAACACTCACACCCAGTCAAAAGATCTGGGTTTAATCCATCACCGTTCTTTAGCCCACTCTGCCACCCCAGTTCAGACATGGCTATATGCAAATCAGTCTGACCCTGTGCCTCATGGGAACAGTCCAGCCCGAACTGCCAAGCCATGTCTTCCCTGGACCGGAAACAAGCTTCCGAGGACCGGTTTCTGGCATTCCAGTCGTCTTCAGCCCGGCTTGCTTGAATCCAGTGGCAAAGTGAGCAAGGGACTCACGTCTGAGCATACCCTGCCACACTTATGGCGGCCAAAAGCGGTACAAAAGGGGGTGGTGATGGACGGAGCATCTGAATCAATCAAACACTCACACCCAGTCAAAAGATCTGGGTTTAATCCATCACCGTTCTTTAGCCCACTCTGCCACCCCAGTTCAGACATGGCTATATGCAAATTAACGGTGGGTGGCCAGCTACGCTCCGTGCACGGAGTGCGCGTAGTGCCGTCTCCTACGCATTTTGCGTAGCGGGCGTAGCCAGGCGGCACTACGCGCGCTCCGCA
The DNA here is from genome assembly GCF_964261635.1 of Lissotriton helveticus. Classification (NCBI taxonomy): domain Eukaryota; kingdom Metazoa; phylum Chordata; class Amphibia; order Caudata; family Salamandridae; genus Lissotriton; species Lissotriton helveticus. The sequence goes on along the minus strand of NC_136071.1, from coordinate 874,921,537 downwards.
GACGGTGCGTAGCCGGCCGCCACCCGCCTCCCTCCCGCCCTCCCTAAATATTTAAATAAAAGGATTGAAAGGTTTTAAAAACACTTACCTGTCCGCCGCGTCCCAGGGGCTCCCTCTCCCGTCCCTGGATTCGCGCCGCCGCCATTTCGGATACTAATGCGCATGCGCGGGCACCCGCGCATGCGCATTAGTATCCGAAATGGCGGCGGCGCGAATCCAGGGACGGGAGAGGGAGCCCCGGGGACGCGGCGGACAAGGTAAGTGTTTTTAAAACCTTTCAATCCTTTTATTTAAATATTTAGGGAGGGCGGGAGGGAGGCGGGCGGCGCGTAGTGGGGCTACGCGGAGTGCGCAGGTGGGCGTAGTTTTGCGCCCACTTCGCGTAGCTCCGCGGAGCCCCACTCCGCACACTACGCCCAGGGTTAATGCAAATCAGTCTGACCCTGCGCCTCATGGGAACAGTCCAGCCCGAACTGCCAAGCCATGTCTTCCCTGGACCGGAAACAAGCTTCCGAGGACCGGTTTTTGGCATTCCAGCCGTCTTCAGCCCCGCTTGCTTGAATCCAGTCGCAAAGTGAGCAAGGGATTCACGTCTGAGCATACCCTGCCACACTTATTGCGGCCAAAAGCGGTACAAAAGGGGGTGGTGATGGACGGAGCATCTGAATCAATCAAACACTCACACCCAGTCAAAAGATCTGGGTTTAATCCATCACCGTTCTTTAGCCCACTCTGCCACCCCAGTTCAGACATGGCTATATGCAAATCAGTCTGACCCTGTGCCTCATGGGAACAGTCCAGCCCGAACTGCCAAGCCATGTCTTCCCTGGACCGGAAACAAGCTTCCGAGGACCGGTTTCTGGCATTCCAGCCGTCTTTAGCCCGGCTTCCTTGAATCCAGTGGCAAAGTGAGCAAGGGACTCACGTCTGAGCATACCCTGCCACACTTATGGCGGCCAAAAGCGGTACAAAAGGGGGTGGTGATGGACGGAGCATCTGAATCAATCAAACACTCACACCCAGTCAAAAGATCTGGGTTTAATTCATCACCGTTCTTTAGCCCACTCTGCCATCCCAGTTCAGACATGGCTATATGCAAATCAGTCTGACCCTGTGCCTCATGGGAACAGTCCAGCCCGAACTGCCAAGCCATGTCTTCCCTGGACCGGAAACAAGCTTCCGAGGACCGGTTTCTGGCATTGGAGCCGTCTTCAGCCTGGCTTGCTTGAATCCAGTGGCAAAGTGAGCAAGGGACTCACGTCTGAGCATACCCTGCTACACTTATGGCGGCCAAAAGCGGTACAAAAGGGGGTGGTGATGGACGGAGCATCTGAATCAATCAAACACTCACACCCAGTCAAAAGATCTGGGTTTAATCCATCACCGTTCTTTAGCCCACTCTGCCACCCCAGTTCAGACATGGCTATATGCAAATTAACGGTGGGCGGCCAGCTACGCTCCGTGCACGGAGTGCGCGTAGTGCCGTCTCCTATGCATTTTGCGTAGCGGGCGTAGCCAGGCGGCACTACGCGCGCTCCGCAGACGGTGCGTAGCCGGCCGCCACCCGCCTCCCTCCCGCCCTCCCTAAATATTTAAATAAAAGGATTGAAAGGTTTTAAAAACACTTACCTGTCTGCCGCGTCCCAGGGGCTCCCTCTCCCGTCCCTGGATTCGCGCCGCCGCCATTTCGGATACTAATGCGCATGCGCGGGCACCCGCGCATGCGCATTAGTATCCGAAATGGCGGCGGCGCGAATCCAGGGACGGGAGAGGGAGCCCCGGGGACGCAACGGACAAGGTAAGTGTTTTTAAAACCTTTCAATCCTTTTATTTAAATATTTAGGGAGGGCGGGAGGGAGGCGGGCGGCGAGTAGTGGGGCTACGCGGAGTGCGCAGGTGGGCGTAGTTTTGCGCCCACTTCGCGTAGCTCCGCGGAGCCCCACTCCGCACACTACGCCCAGGGTTAATGCAAATCAGTCTGACCCTGCGCCTCATGGGAACAGTCCAGCCCGAACTGCCAAGCCATGTCTTCCCTGGACCGGAAACAAGCTTCCGAGGACCGGTTTTTGGCATTCCAGCCGTCTTCAGCCCCGCTTGCTTGAATCCAGTCGCAAAGTGAGCAAGGGATTCACGTCTGAGCATACCCTGCCACACTTATTGCGGCCAAAAGCGGTACAAAAGGGGGTGGTGATGGACGGAGCATCTGAATCAATCAAACACTCACACCCAGTCAAAAGATCTGGGTTTAATCCATCACCGTTCTTTAGCCCACTCTGCCACCCCAGTTCAGACATGGCTATATGCAAATCAGTCTGACCCTGTGCCTCATGGGAACAGTCCAGCCCGAACTGCCAAGCCATGTCTTCCCTGGACCGGAAACAAGCTTCCGAGGACCGGTTTCTGGCATTCCAGCCGTCTTTAGCCCGGCTTCCTTGAATCCAGTGGCAAAGTGAGCAAGGGACTCACGTCTGAGCATACCCTGCCACACTTATGGCGGCCAAAAGCGGTACAAAAGGGGGTGGTGATGGACGGAGCATCTGAATCAATCAAACACTCACACCCAGTCAAAAGATCTGGGTTTAATTCATCACCGTTCTTTAGCCCACTCTGCCATCCCAGTTCAGACATGGCTATATGCAAATCAGGCTGACCCTGTGCCTCATGGGAACAGTCCAGCCCGAACTGCCAAGCCATGTCTTCCCTGGACCGGAAACAAGCTTCCGAGGACCGGTTTCTGGCATTGGAGCCGTCTTCAGCCTGGCTTGCTTGAATCCAGTGGCAAAGTGAGCAAGGGACTCACGTCTGAGCATACCCTGCTACACTTATGTCGGCCAAAAGCGGTACAAAAGGGGGTGGTGATGGACGGAGCATCTGAATCAATCAAACACTCACACCCAGTCAAAAGATCTGGGTTTAATCCATCACCGTTCTTTAGCCCACTCTGCCACCCCAGTTCAGACATGGCTATATGCAAATTAACGGTGGGCGGCCAGCTACGCTCCGTGCACGGAGTGCGCGTAGTGCCGTCTCCTACGCATTTTGCGTAGCGGGCGTAGCCAGGCGGCACTACGCGCGCTCCGCAGACGGTGCGTAGCCGGCCGCCACCCGCCTCCCTCCCGCCCTCCCTAAATATTTAAATAAAAGGATTGAAAGGTTTTAAAAACACTTACCTGTCCGCCGCGTCCCAGGGGCTCCCTCTCCCGTCCCTGGATTCACGCCGCCGCCATTTCGGATACTAATGTGCATGCGCGGGCACCCGCGCATGCGCATTAGTATCCGAAATGGCGGCGGCGCGAATCCAGGGACGGGAGAGGGAGCCCCGGGGACGCGGCGGACAAGGTAAGTGTTTTTAAAACCTTTCAATCCTTTTATTTAAATATTTAGGGAGGGCGGGAGGGAGGCGGGCGGCGCGTAGTGGGGCTACGCGGAGTGCGCGGGTGGGCATAGTTTTGCGCCCACTTCGCGTAGCTCCGCGGAGCCCCACTCCGCACACTACGCCCAGGGTTAATGCAAATCAGTCTGACCCTGCGCCTCATGGGAACAGTCCAGCCCGAACTGCCAAGCCATGTCTTCCCTGGACCGGAAACAAGCTTCCGAGGACCGGTTTTTGGCATTCCAGCCGTCTTCAGCCCGGCTTGCTTGAATCCAGTCGCAAAGTGAGCAAGGGATTCACGTCTGAGCATACCCTGCCACACTTATTGCGGCCAAAAGCGGTACAAAAGGGGGTGGTGATGGACGGAGCATCTGAATCAATCAAACACTCACACCCAGTCAAAAGATCTGGGTTTAATCCATCACCGTTCTTTAGCCCACTCTGCCACCCCAGTTCAGACATGGCTATATGCAAATCAGTCTGACCCTGTGCCTCATGGGAACAGTCCAGCCCGAACTGCCAAGCCATGTCTTCCCTGGACCGGAAACAAGCTTCCGAGGACCGGTTTCTGGCATTCCAGCCGTCTTCAGCCCGCGTTGCTTGAATCCAGTGGCAAAGTGAGCAAGGGACTCACGTCTGAGCATACCCTGCCACACTTATGGCGGTCAAAAGCGGTACAAAAGGGGGTGCTGATGGACGGAGCATCTGAATCAATCAAACACTCACACCCAGTCAAAAGATCTGGGTTTAATCCATCACCGTTCTTTAGCCCACTCTGCCACCCCAGTTCAGACATGGCTATATGCAAATCAGTCTGACCCTGTGCCTCATGGGAACAGTCCAGCCCGAACTGCAAAGCCATGTCTTCCCTGGACCGGAAACAAGCTTGCGAGGACCGGTTTCTGGCATTCCAGCCATCTTCAGCCCGGCTTGCTTGAATCCAGTGGCAAAGTGAGCAAGGGACTCACGTCTGAGCATAGCCGGGCTGAAGGGAAGGCATGGCTTGGCAGTTCGGGCTTCACTGTTCCCATGAGGCACAGGGTCAGACTGATTTGCATATAGCCATGTCTTAACTGGGTTGGCAGAGTGGGCTAAAGAAAGGTGATGGATTAAACCCAGATCTTTTGACTGGGTGTGAGTGTTTGATTGGTTCAGATGCTCCGTCCATTACCACCCCCTTTTGTACCGATTGATGCCACTAAAGCATTAGACAAGGTTAATTGGGTCTATTTTTGAGAGGTGTCACAGCACTATGGTTTCAGCAGTAATGTGACAAGAGTCATTTCAACCCTTATAAGACACCAAAATCGAAGATTCTGGTCAATGTTGAACTCACAGCTTCACTTCAGGTAGTTGGGGCACGAGGCAAGGGTATCCTCTTTCGCCAATTCTCTTTGTTTTCTATACTAAGCTCTCTGCCCAGTTGATTCATCAGGATATGACCATTTTCCCCTTTGAAGCTGCATGGTTATCTACTAAAATAGCACTGTATGCCGATGATATAGTCTTATATACATTGAACACAGAGCTTTCTGTCCCTTGGCTAGAGATGCATACTGAAGATTTTGGGAATTTCTCAGAGTATTTAACCAATAAAAGGAAAAGGATGCTCTGGAGCTGGGGAAAGAACAGCTTCGGTGAGTATCACTAAATTTACTATATTCAATGGTCAAACATGCACCACTTAAAAAAAAACATTTGTTCACCCTCCATAGAGCCTATTGGTTTCTGGTGAAACTGGCTAAGTTCACAGCAGAGCCGCCAGAATTCAAGAACAGCGGAGAGACATAGGCAGACGACAAACATATGTTTGTGGATTGCCTGGCATTAACCTCTATTTAGGAGGATGTAAGTAAGACTCGTATGATTTATTTGGGTTGAATATATCATCACATATCGACAGTTAAATAGGGAGCAAGCAACATTGTGTTACTTGCAAGAAGGGAAATTTGTAAGAAATGGATTACCCCGATCCTCCAGCCGTATTAGATTGGCTTAGATCTGTTAGTTATATTAGCAGATTGGATTCGGATCATAAACTGGTTTCAGTTGAGAAAAGATGGAGCCCTTTTCTGACCTGGCAAAGCAAATCATAAATGTCCTATGATTTCATCTCTGTCTTTGCTGAGAATTGGGCTATTTCTCACCTACAAAATTGTGAAACAACAATAAAGCTCCATTAAATACATATGCCCATTACATACGGTGGAGGTGTCAGCTTATGCAGCTGAACGGTATTATGAGGACAAAAATGAAGGAAAAAAATCAATCTCTCTTGAATGGCAATTCTTTGAAAATGGTTTAGTCAACTTATTTGGTTGCACTGGTCCTGACAGAGTATCAGACAACTACTTTTATTTTTTTTGTAGCTTTATATAGTACGAACTTGACGCAAACGTATCAGAGCATTTTACTTGAGCACCAGTTGCTTTACAAACTGATACATTCATTTTTAGGCAGAGGGAGATTAAGCGATTTGCCCAGAATCACAGGATGTTTGAATCTCCTGCCAGACTCAAACCTAATTCCCCAGCTTCAAAGTCGGCTGACCTAGCTGTTAAGCCACACCCTCTCACTTTCCTTTTGCCTATAGTACAAGTGGTATGGAATTTATGCAATAGGAGTACTTAATGCCAAACCAATTACTAAATTTTGGTTGTGCTCCTCATTAAAAAGCACCGGCTAGTTCAATGGCATATGCCACTCTTCACAAATAATAGGGTGAGGGAATTATTATTTGCACCGAGTCCTGGCCGATGACAGGCCCGCCCTTGGCCCTGGCTTTGCCCAGTCGCAGTCCATGCAATGCTGGCACAGCGGGGTAGCCTCTTGCGCTTCATAGAACATGGTGCAAGTGGGTTCTGATTCCTACTCCTCTTCTTACGGTAGGGGCCATTGGCATTTGTAGTTCCCCTCCAGCAGTTTTTGCGTCCAGTGCACATGGGGCCTGCCTCCTCCACCCCCTCCTTTCTGCGGTGGATACTGGGATTTTTTAGTTCCCTTTAGCAGTTTTTGTATTCTGTGCAGAGGACAAACTTCTCATGCTTTAAAGAACCTGGTGCATGTGGTGCCTGTCTCCCCCACACCCTCCTTACTGTGTTGGATGCTGGGATTTTTAATCACCTGCCAGCAGTTTTTAAATTACCTTTTCCACGAAATATCACAATATTAGCTGCAGAGAGGTTTCATATTTCTGCATTCTATTTATTGACAAGATGGTCAGAAGCATGACATTCCAGTAAAATTCACAAACTGTCACTGCTGGTTGTCCCTCCCCAATCTTGTTAATGTGACCATTCAGTTGTTTCTGTCACTGTCTAGGTTTCCCATTTTCTTTTCCTCATTTTGTGTTCCTAACACCTTTTGTTCATTAATATATATTAGTGCAAGAAGATAACGGATGATGACATACAAGAGTGATATCTGAAGAATATATTTTATTATTTTTAAATCTGTTGTTTTATCATTTGAGAGACAGCAATTTGGTATTAAAAATAGATCAGTACCTGATTGGATGTACATTTAAAAGCCATTCCATCAATAAACTATTGTCGAGCTTCTAATTATAATTAATTAAATATTAAATATTAATGCATTACAGTTAATGTACTTTCCACAATATACCCCCGAAACACACAATACACACATACTTTTACAGACAAATATTTACAGAAATCGCAAAGCTCATTATCAAATTAATATTTAATATTAATTAAAAAATAATTAATACTTAGTTAGAATTAATTTACTTCTCACCCTTTTCCCCTATAAACCCCACAATCACACATAAAAAAAATTAAACAGTTAACATAATTATAAATTATGTATTCAATATTAATTAACAATTATTACAAATAAATTACTTCCCACCCTTTGCCCCTATGACCCCAAAACCCACACATAAATTTTACATAAAAAATGAATAGCACATTTAACATAAATATATATCAAATAAATAAATAATATAGCATACAAATATTAATTAATACATTACAATTAAATTGCTTCCCACCCTGTCCCCCTATAAACCCACAACACACCCTGGAACTTAAAATCACAAAACGTAATCAAACTAAATGCATTAACTACTAAAAAATTTAACAATATATGAAATATCATAAACAATAATTATATAAAAAATTTACATCAAATACATTTAAAGAATATACTAAAGTACATAACAATAAATAAAAAACAATAATTGAATCAACTACATTTTTGCAAACAATATTAATAACAGATATTTTAAGAATCAATATTACTTATCTTCAAATCGATATTCTTGACATCAATATTCTTGCTGACTATATTTCCATGTCACAATATTTTAAACTTGATGTTTTGTATGAATACCTTGGGCAATCACAAATAGAGACACCAAATATGCCAATGGCCTACATTGTCTTGACAGAGCAGATGAAAAGAAGACATTAAGGGGGCTATTACGATCTTGGTCGGAATGCCTCCGACCTAGTTCAGAGGCTTTCCGACTGAGATCATCGGTTTGAACTCCGACCGGCGGATTACAATACAGCCGGTCAAAACTGAAACTGGCCGATCATTCTGGCTGGATTCCGACAGGCTCAAGGAACCTGTCGGCCAATCGGAACCCGGTCTGTACTCCATATGGATGTCGTTTTACCCCATCCAGAATATGATGCACGGCTTCCAACAAGCTTTCCATGCCGGGCTTTCCGACATGAAAACCCTGTTGGAATGCATTTTTGGGGGCCCCTAGCAGGGCCCTCTTCTGTGTTCGGCCTACGGTTGAGGGCCAAGGGTGCCCCCATGTTGATCCCTGCACTTTGTGGCAGGCACCTTGAGGTGCCTGCCAAGGGGTGCATGGATTAACACAAATTCCCATTTCTCTATGGGAGCTTTTGTTACGGCCAGTTTATGGCGGTAACACAGGCCCCTATAGAGAAATGGGAGTATGCCTTGTAATCGAGCCCTTAATCTGGAATTCACATTATAATTACCACACACCCCACTAAAATGTTGCAACATTCAAGGTTTGACATTCAGGAAGCAAGATGCATGGTTTATTCCAGCCTTGAACATGTTTATAAGGATATATAGACAAACAATAGAAATATTCATTACATTTCTTTCCATTTAAGTACATCATCAAATGTAAAATGTGTGAAATTCATTGCTTGATTTTTCTCTCCTCACTGATATTGGAATGTATGTACGTATGTATTTGCATACTTATATAGCGCTGTACTGTCACCCAGAGGGTATCCTGGCGCTTTTGACTCAGCCAGCCGAACCACCGATGCGGAGCTCAGGCTACTCTTGGAAACAGATGAGTTTTCAGCCCTTTTTTGAAAGCCGATAATACACCCTGACTCCTTAACAAGAGCGGGAGGGAATTCCAGAGTCTGGCAGCCGCAAAACTCAACGACCGCCCACCCATCCTTATCCTATGAATTCTGGGGACCGTCACCAGACAAGCAGAGGAGGAGCGTAGGCTCCGAGATGTGGCGTACCAAGAGAAAAGGTTCTGTAACAGAACTCGGCCAGCCCATGTACAGCTCTAAAAACCAGGCAGGAAGCTTTAAAAAGGATCCGCTGATGAACAGGCAGCCAGTGTAAATCCTGTAGTGCCAAGGTAGAAGAGGCGGCGCGCGGTCGAGAAAGTGCCAACTTGGCTGCCATATTTTGGACCCGCTGCAGCCTGCCCACCAGCATTTTTTCGGCGCCTCCAGGAGCAGTGCGTTACAGTAATCCAATCTGCTTAGGATCAGACCCCGCACTACCTCTGGCCTAGCCTGCGCTGGGAGTAGTGGTGGGACTTTCCGCAGCATCCGAAGCAACATCATACAGGTGACTACGGTTTTGTTAACGAAAAGATCCAGTTGTAGGTTGGGGCCAAACATGACCCCCAGATTTCGAGCAGACTCTGCAGCAGTCACTGTCCCGGAGAAGGAAGGAGGCCAGAAATCATCCGGTAGTGCACGCGGGACACGGTCATTGGAGCAATAGAGCACCTCCGTCTTGGATCCATTAAACTGGAGGGAGTTAGAACGTAACCAGTTTGAAGTAGCGGTCAAACAGCGATGGAATTTCTCTAGCGTCTTTACCCTCCAAAGAAAAGAGAAATTGGGTATCATCGGCGTAGTTAAACACCGAGATACCGAAGGATTTTATCAGTTGGATCAGAGGGAGGAGGTACAGATTGAATACTATAGGGCTGATGGCTGAGCCCTGTGGTACCCCCTGCCCAACTTTCCGCACATCCGACTTAAAAGGCGGCAGGGCCACCACCTGCTGTCTGTTGTTAAGATATGAGACTAACCAGTCCCTGGCCAGCCCCGTAACCCCAATCTCCTCCAGTCTCTCAATGAGGATGGAGTGGCTGACCGTGTTGAACGCGGCCGACATGTCGAACAGCACTAAAAAGGCTGCCCGACCTGTGTCGACCCGTGAACGAAGATTGTCTAACACGGCCACCAGCGCCAATTCCGTCCCATGCGCTGGGCGAAATCCAAACTGGGCCACATCCAGCCAGCTGTTATCCTCTAGGAAACTGGATAGAGAGCGGGTAACCAACTTTTCCAAGATCTTTACCAGAAAAGGGAGCAGGAGGGGTCAAGTGTGGGTTTTTTCAGGAGGGGAGAGACAACCGCCAGCTTCCAGCTCTCCGGAACAGTCGCAGTACCAAGCGACTGATCACAGATGGAATATAGAGGATGGAAGAGTTCGTCCTGGAATAACTTCCAGAATTTATGCGGGAGAGGGTCCAGCGGAGAACCTGATGATACAGTCTGCGCCAGTTTACAAAACTCCTCAAAGGAGGGAAGAGAGAAGCAGCTCAGCTTAGGTTGAATGGGAGGTTCACCCGGGGCTCCCGGGCCAAGGAGAGAACAGTGTTGCCGGGGTTGACTGGGAGATTTCTCCAAAACCTCCAAACTAAAAGAAGGGCGACTTGGCAGGAGACAGTTGGATAGTACTCCTGAAGCTCCCAGACTAAGAGGGGGATCATTCCGTTGGGAAGGACGAAAAGGTTCCTCCGGAGCTCCCAAGCTGAGAGGCAAACAACTCTGCCGGGGTCGACTGAAAGACGCTTCCGGAGCTCCCTCGCCGAGAGGAAGACAACTCGGCAGGGGTCGACTGGAAGATTCATCCGGAGCTCCCGGACTAGGAGAAGGATGACTCAGCTGGGGTCGACTGGAGGACTCTTCCGGAAGTCCCACGCCGAGGTACAGGTGGCTCCGCCGGGGTCGACTGGAAGGTTCTTCCGGAGCTCCCAGCTGAGAGCAGCATGGAAGACCTCCCAGGGGGGCCTGACTAGATAGACAAAGTATTTCATAATTTAATTGAATTCTTAACACAGTGTGCATTTTTGTTCTTTTTAATCACACAATGTGCTGAAGTATTTAGTTAATTCCTTCCTCTTTCTTCCATTGCTTAGGTACTAATAGAAGAAAGTGTTGTATCTCAAATATTTTTACCATATTGATCTGTTTACTATTTTTGTTGTAGAACAGTTTATTCTTCAGTGGATGATTGTGGATTTGTTCACCTCCTTCACAATGAATGTTCTTTAATTTCGAAAGAGCACCAATCAAGAATCAACAGACAATTGTAATGAATCAAGATAGCTTTCCATGTATATTGCTCATACATATTGAAATGTGTAACAAAAGAAGAAGCCTCGCATTTCTACCGTTAAATATTTCCAAATATTGCTTAGAAAAGGTTTGCCAAATTGTCATAAGACAGAGTGCCTTAGTTTTCACAGCTTTGATAAATTACTTGAACTAGTGTCAGTACTCTGTTGGCTAACAAAAAATGCCTTTCATTATTTCAATGGCTTTATGGATTCAGTTTGGTAACTAGAATTTCCCCTTTGTTGCATTAACAAACACGGACAACCCATGTTAAGTTATCTATATTTACAGAGTTCATCTGTTACAGTGGATGAGGCATGTTGACCCATTCACACCAATCATTTGGCTCTTGGATGGGGAACTACTGCAAAGAGAAAGTTCTAGTGTCAATGAACCGCATAAACCATAGCTTTTTGGGTCTAGGGCCAAGGTCTCACTAAAGAACATTTGCAACTGAACCAGCTACACACAACAGACACTCGCTTCAAGCTGTACATGAAAGGCAGTGTTAAAAAGCACAGTGCACGCCAAGACTTACAGTGAGCTTTTCGTACCAAAATGAAAGCTAGCATTCTGAATTAGAATCTCTATACCAAATCTCTATACCAAAAGCAAATGTTTCAGTGCATCTTAGGTTGCAGTCAGCATGAATCTGGGGATGTGTGATCAATCAGATTTCTCTGTCAAGTCATGATAGGGAAATATGTATTCTTCGAATTTGACAAATGAGTATTCTGCGATGCTTCAGATAAAGGTTTTTTGCCACATACAGGCATTAATAGTCGAAAACAACAATCATTATAATGGTAAAGGTTATGAACATTCATCTGAAGACTTAGGGGCATATTACCAAGCAATAGCGATAATTATCGCTATTGCTTGGTTAGAGATAAAATTTTACCGCTAAACTGCGGCGATTTTTATCGCAGATAAACCTTTGTATTACCAAGGTTTATCGCAAATGCGATAAAAAACGGCCGCAATGCATGAATATCGCTGAAAAGTCAGCGATATTCATGCATTACCGAGCTAATGCTCTTAGCCATGTTATCCACCTCCCATTGGATAACATGGCTAAGAACTGCTCAGGGCAGGTGTTAGCTTTTAGAGATATTCGCGCTTAGCGCGAATATCTCCAAAAGTTGGTAATAGGAGATAGCGATGTTAGCGACTGTTTCCAGTCGCTAACATCTTGGCACGCCCACTTTGCATATCATTAGTGATAAATATCACTGACATGCAAAGTGGGGCCCAAGATGGCCGCTATCTCCAACTAGCTGTCGCTAACTGGTGTTAGCGACAGCTAGGTAATAGGGAGATAATTTTATCTCCGCTTTCTTGGCTTTTAAAGCCAAAAAAGTGGAGATAAACCCCCTTGATAATATGCCCCTTAGTGAGTGAGTTAACAGACAGTTCTGAGAATCATAGATGATATTCCTAAACTAGTTCCAGTCAGCAAAGCAGAGACTGTGACTATCTTTCTTCTTTGGTTAGTTTGGCTAAGATCACAAGTTCACAACCCATAACCACTACAATAGTCACATTATATGATGGAAGACATCACCAGAGATACAGACCAAGTAATACATTAAACTTGAAATAACATCTATGAACTTTCACATTGCACACAGCTGCCATTCACATCGATCCCCTTTGGACAGCACATACCTACTTCAGCGACAACAGGTTATCATTTTAGTATACAAAAAAATCACTGGTTTCATCCCAAGGCCACTCCGTTGGTAACTCAGCAATATCAGTGTTCTTACTCAAATGTGGATCTTCATGCAACCACGATATGCTAGGCATTATATCAGAATGCCTTTATCAAGAAGAGACTTATTTGCAGCATCTCTTCGCCATGTGTAGAGTCTCCAAAGCTACTGGAAGGCACTATCCTACAGCCTAAACGAGATGGTGCAGAAAATATATTTTTGAAGCTTCATGACTGGAGATATTGGGATTTAAAAAGATGGCATATATGTCACTTGTTCCTTGCTATAACCATAGGACATTTAAGCCTGGCACAGAGTTAGTGAGATGTGTGGCATGTACGTGTATATCAATGGATGAACGAAATAATTCATTGTTTTAGTTCTGACAAGACAATTTATAACTGTGTAGGTTCACTAGTTAAATCTGTCAGGGATTTCAGTTTTTAGCATGAGAAAAAACAAATGCATCTGTATTTTACTATTTTGATGTATTAACTCTCTAGTGAAAGTTACTTGGGCATCAATCCTTGTTTTAGCTCTTTTGTTTAATCTCATTTTGTAACATCTCCTAGCTGTTGCCAGTAATTCTCTACATTTTCATTATTGCCATCACATTGTGGTGCACCTATTGAGTTTTAATAAAAAATATTTTAACAAGAGAATGTTTATGAAGCTTGCAACAAGATCACCTTTTGGTCGGAGGTCAGAAGTGTGGAACAGAACATTCTCAAGATCAAAATAGGAGTTCTGTATAACAACCAAAGCTGGAGACAGGTGTCTGCTGAAGGAGATGTTTTGGGCTTTCTCAAATGGTATACCATGCCACCAAATCATAACTGTCTTGAAACAAACTAGGTGGTGCTAACTGACTAGGAATAAGGTTCTAACTGACCAGGAATAGCTACAGCAGCAGAAACAACTGCACCACGTGCGCTGAAAGGCAGTCTTTGTTCTACCAGAGTCTCAGATGGGTAAAAGAAGAAACTTCGGGCATACTTACAATAAAGAAGCAAAGTGTGCCGTTACGCTAGGACAGCTAATGACACACTTCATCACTCCAGAAATGCAGGGCTGCACCATATTTACTAGAACATGCTGCTAACTTTAACTGCCTAGCGCTAATGCAGGCCCCCATGCACCATTGTGCAAGGGTGCCTGTGTTGAGGGGAAGATTGTTTATGTGCAGGTAGGCCCCCCTTCCTGCACATAAACAATCTTCGAATGCCGTTTTGCAACTTCTATATGTGCTGCTTAATGCAGCACACATAGAAGTTGCAAAACAGAATTTTTTAAACAATCATATGCAATTTGCTGTTTCTATGTGTGCTGCACAAGACAGCACACATGGAAGCAGCAAAAACAAGGAGAAATAAAGCATATCTCCTCGTTTTGCCAGTTTAAGACCAGCTTATCCCTGGTCTTAATTTTGACTGTGCCTCCTGTTTACCCTCCTATTTACATTGCCCTTGTAAATAGGTAGCAGCAACAAAATCAATGGGTGTTGCGGTGGAACACCCTCCGCAACAGCCATTACCCTCTCCTTTTCACGCTAAATACAGCGTGAAAGGGTGCCTTATTTACAAGGCAGTGTAAAGACATGCTAAGTGGCTAAAAGCTGCCTTGTAAATAAGGCGAGGCCCCTATCGCCATCACAGCATCACCGAAAGTGACGTTGTGCTGGCGATAGTGGCTTGTAAATATGCCCCTTCGACCTTTCAAGCACTTGCAACCAAAAACACAAAATGACCCATTAATCAGTCACACCTACATAATCCATCTGAAAACAAATCTCTGCTGTCTTTTAGCTATGCTCTATACGATATGGGAAATATTGCTGTTTAAAAGTGGTTTTCTGTGCAAAAACAAAATGCCAATTAAAATGTGGTAACTGCCAATTGCACAATACTGCTTCCTTTTTTCGACATAAGTGAAATCGTTTTTCCTGCACAAAAACTCCTTTCCCCGCATCCCCCCTTGGAAAACCACATGGCTTTAACAACAATAGCTGCATATGTCTTTCCATGGCAGTAACTGTTCATTGCATTGTGCAGCTTCTGATGGCTGTAGGGTTCTCTTTCGAACCCTCTCCCTGAATTTATATTGATAGGAAATTCCCTGTATTGACAGCTGAAGTTCGAATGCCAGTAATACAAGTCCAGTGTGACTTGGGGAAGGCACCAGTGAAGTTGAGCCAACTGCAGCACGTGTAATGCCAGTGCGTAAGGGGCAAAAAACACAGTTGATGGACAGCATGTAGAACAATGTCATACATTCACCCCAGTACAAGGATCTGGGCCTAAATCCATCGTTTTTTTGCACTCCACACCACACCATCCGTCCATCACCACCCCCTTTTGTAGTGCATAAGGGGCAGCATGCTGGGGCTTTCCTTGCTCACAGCAATACTGCCACAACTAGTAGTCACTTGATTAGGGCTCCTGGCTACTTTTCTAGGTGGGACCTCCCACCTGCAGCTTGCCCTTTTGTCATCGTGCTTGCTGATCTGCCAACTCTATGACCTGAAACAGTGGAGTTTACTAAGGACTTACTTCATTAAACTATTCACTGGTTTCATGGCAATGTCTGATGCCAGGACAAGTTATTCAATGAAGTGCTTATGGCCAGAAGTGTTGATTGGGTGGGGAAGATGTGCAAGGAATTTCTGGTTGATTGTGTCATCATTACTTTTCGAAACCCGAGAGTAGCAGGGAAACTAATTGGGGCTATTTACCAAGGTCAGTGTTAAGGGAATGTTAGGATTTTACCCCTCAACTACTTTTACAGGCCATTGGTAAGTAACCCATCTAACCCAATCCACCAGCAGGGAGTGCAGGTCATTAAGCTTGCGCAGCCACAATCCTATAGTATCCGAGTTCAGAAATGTTTTTGGGCCACTGGGGAGCCCGAGCGATGTAGAGAGACTTAGTGATGGTCAGAATAAGAATGCATGTGTCCACCACAAAGCTAGTTATGGCCCAGGCAGGCCCCCCAAAGGTCATGGCCTTGGGAGGGTCTCTCAAGTTAACCTCATCCTACCTTCCTCCTTCTGAAAATAACAATATTGTCTGTTAGTCCTGTTGACACCACCCACCAAGTAAAATTACTCTTTTGGAATCTTTGCTGGGCTAGCCCACACAAAGGATGATTCTGGTGAACTGGGTCATTCTTGTTTCTAACTTTAATATGAAATTCCTTCAAGAGACCTGTTCCACAGAAGCTACAAGCCTGGGTGGGTGTGTTGCTTACATAGTTCCAGCAACCCCTCCCCTTCTAGCAGAGCAAAAGGAGGCCTACTGGCCTATTTCCGAGCTACCCTGGAGTGCAAAATCTGTATGATATGCACTGGGAGCACTTCAGAGCAAGCCTTCCTTTTGACCTGGCCCAATGACTTAAGTATTGTTTTTATAAATGGTTATAATACGCGCTTTGGAGCTGACGTTTGTATTAATATTAACAAGCTATTAAAGGTCTTGATCACGGTTTAGCCCACTTGCACACAGGGTTCCAAATTGTGCTTGGGGGTGACTTTAATATTTTAAACTTGGACCTAGGCTGCAGTATAACAAGCAAACTATCCTGGACAAAGTTAGCGCAGGTGTATCCCAACACCGTCACGAGGGCCTCGAGACGGTACAGGTGCATGAACCCTGTTGCTTAAGCCCCACCCCCAGCAATGGAGTTTCGGTGTTCCAGAGTCTTGTCGTTGTAAGCCTGGAGGTCCTGTTGCTGTCCCACTTACGAAAGTACGGAGCTTCTGTTGGTGGTCCCCTTTGAGGTCCGGTTGAAACGTGCGTTTCGGATTTCGCCGCAGCATTTGTTTTTCTATCAAGCCGACAGTCGGGCAACATGAGATGCTGCTGGCAGAAATGTTAAAGGGGCAGAGGCTGCAGGCTGTAGACTGCAGGCTGAAGAGGTCGTAGAGGCACATGCTGCAGGCTGAGGAGGGGGAATAGGGGCAGAACCAGAAACATGAGCTGGAGGTAGGAGGAACTGACCCATGTCCACCTCGGCGTTCTTTGGCCCTGCCTGCTCTGCCTTTCAAACACCTCGATCGCGCATTCACCTTTCTGTCGGAAATCCGAAATCGGGTGAGTGAGGCAGATTCCTTCTTTGGTTCTCTCTCCTGGTTTCTTCACAAAATAGGCTCACTTCCCATGGCGTGAGGACGCGCTGCCTTCCCTGCAAAGAAGCCGATTTCACCGAGATCGCTCCTTCATTATTGTTGTGCGGTGTTTCAACAATTTTATTTATTGTGAACTTGTAAACTTTTGCTTTCTTTTACCTGCTAGCACAAGGCGCATTTAGTGAAAGAATTTTGGACCACAGCCTGAGTCACAGAGGATTGAAGGGCAGTGCTTTTGCGTTGGTGTTTTTATTTTTCAACAAACTTTATTGAACATTATTTTTATTAAGAAGTGGAAATCTGAGTGTTCTATACTTACCTGAGGTTGCCGCCAGTTCATTTATTACAGTTTATTGCCGCCACCACCGCCAGAGTCATCGGGGAAAACGCACTGGTCTCGTGAGAGAAGAACGGAGGCCCGAGACATGTGTGATTGCCTGATTTACAAAACCTTGCTTTTAAAATCTGTTGATTTGCCCAATTTGTAAAATGGTGCTTTTAAAATGTGCCACTTGCTGATAGCCTGTTTTTAACTATGTTCTTGACATTACACCTAGAGGGGTGCCGCTCGCAGCTGCAGACTGTTTGTGGGGCTATTTTGCTGGAAACGGAGGAGGGAGAAGGACTACAAAGACCAGGTGCCCGGGGATAACACTCACCTGCGCATTCATCAGCCCCGCCTCCCTGTGCTACATAGCCGCTCGCGCCATCCGCCTGCGCGGGGCGTGCGCGGGCGTGCGCCGGGCGAGGCCCGGGCCCGTCTGTGCCCGTCAGGGCCAGGAAGGGTCAGGGCAGGGCCACCCCCCTTGGTTCATTGTCTTTCGTTCCCATTGACAATTTGTGTAGATAAGATCTCTTAGTCTCTCCTCTATAAGTCCTTTTTGAGGCACAGGACCTCAATTTTTGATATTTGATTATTTCCTAGGTGTTTCCACTGAGTATTCTCCCTAAAACTAGAAAAATAAGATGGAAAAACGTAAGAGTACAGTAGGTACTCTAGACGCTTTTTTGGTCAGAGCTGAATCCCTCCTCACCCATGAGATTCAACTAACGGAACGAAGGCTTTCGCTTGACCCCTTACTGTTTCCTTTGACCAGGGGGGAAGAAAATCCGATTTCATTAACACCAAGGGTTATAATCCAGCAAAGAACCACCATCCCAAACCCGCCACTCATATCTCCCCCCCCCCGAGAATCATGTTAGAGAATTTACCGACTCTATTTCAGAACGAGCAGGCCCACAAACCCGGAACCAACAAAAAACAAAGAAGGGGGCAACAACATGTTTAAAGAAAAAGGGAAAAAAGGGACAAGATGACAGGAGAACAAAGGTTCTCCAAGAACCAATCTGTAGGGAAATGCACTCACAAGATTTACACGCAGAGGTGGCTGATCCCCTCCAATTAGAACAATCCTCTCCCTCTAACCAGGCCGCTGTTAAAAGCTCAATCTTTGAAACACTTATTAAGGGTCTCTTAGAAGAACATACCAAGGCCATGACGACATTGATGAGTTCCCTTATAAACGAGCGATTTAGCACAATAGAGCGCAAGTTGGATGAATTAAAAGAGGATATTGAGTCATATAAATTATCCACAACAACGCAAACCTTGGCACGAGAGGGTAGGGCAGGTGCTTCCACGCGGAATGTAGATCATATTCAGAGTATTCAGGAGGCCAAGATGGGCAGAACAAGAGATTCATATCCAGAAACTCCGAAAAACCATGATATTGTGCCCAAACCCTCAAGGACCACCACCAGAGTAGAGCATTATAATAGACATGACTTATCAAGTAAGGAAAATCAATCAACTTTTACACCTCGATTAAACCCAGAAATCTGGATCTACCCCCAGCATCATGTCCATATGTTCTAATTCTCACAGGGGTCCCGACCCTGAAAACCTGCCCAAATTGAAACCTGATCATCGCTCCGAAACAAAGTAGTAGACTGGCTGACAAAATATAAGCGTTTTAATCCCTGCAATATAAATGTAATTCTTATGGTTCGCAGGGTGGGCTGGTTAGGTTCTTCGCTGAAAAAAACACAGGGCAATTGTATTGTCGTAAACTTTAGGTCTCCACAAATGGTTCGATTTCTTCTAAACAACAAAGAGCTAAGTTCCTCATTCGATCCAACCATCATGGCCGTCCCTTTGGGATATTTTTATAAACCCACAGTAAATCTTAGAGGAGAAAGAAATGGCTCAGTTATAACCTCAAATAGGTTTAACCAGTTATCTTCTCTTGAAGAAATTGATTGACCATTAACTCCTGATCAAAGGTCTACACTGGGACGAAATGAAACTAATAGCAGGGTCTATCCTTCCATCTTATTACAGACCTCTTCTCCAAATGTATCCTTCAATGTAACCAGGGAAATAACTCACTCACCCGTGGTACCAGACTCTAATATGTTTCACCTAGAACAGAATAGTATTGCTCCCAAGTTTAACCCACCCACTGCTTTTACCTCTCAGATTTCCCCCTATAATACTTATCCCACGTCCAATATGGTCCCCCAGTTTGACCCAACACAAGGTAATGAAGATCAGAGCCGATTAGCATCTCCCTTACCTGTTGCACACACAGGGAGAGGGGCCCCGATAAAAATCATCTTTTGGAACATTGCTGGCCTTACTGCAAAGGTCAATATGGGCGAGTGGTTCACTTTTGTTCGGGACTATGAGCTCATTCGTCTACAAGAAACATGGGCAGTTTCTCCCGCCCATTTAAATGGTTATAAAACCTATTTTTTCTCCCGCAATTCCATCTTCTGCGGGACGTGCAAAAGGAGGCCTAGTGGTGTATGTTACTAACCTATTTAAATTCTGGAAAATCAAGGCCTTAAAAAATGAGCCCAACTACCAGATAATCCAAATTGATGTAAATAACACAGACCCCATCCTGATAGTAAATTTTTATAACAATTTAGCTCAATTGCAGATGTTTGCTATTTTTAAGGAAATTTGTACTTACCTTTTAGATTTTAATAATAGATATCAAGGAAAAAACCCTGTAATCATTTGGGGAGGCGACTTCAATCTGACTCTTTGCCCCCATAATGAAAACAATATTTGTGGACTCACAGATGAAAACAATATAAATATTACTCACTTTACCCACTCCTAAAGTGACGCTTGTTTAAACGAGATGATTGTGAGCCTACAACTAACATTGGCAAATGAAATGGTCTCTCCTATGGTACCTTTTAAACCAACTTTTCATGGAAATGGCGCATCCACTTGCATTGATTTTATTTTTCTAACAAGCCTCCCTTATTGTAAACTTTCAAGTTCATGATTCTGCATTTTAGTGATCATTTTCCAATATACGTTTCCCTCTCTCTCCCCATGTTAGGAGAAAGGTATAAACAGCGGAATCTTTATCGGGAGGAAGCCATAAGTTTGGTTAGGCTAAATGGTTACGCTCTGAAGTGGGCAAAAATCGACCCAGTAAAAATCACGGAAAAAGTTGTAAAGAACTCCATTACAGAAATAAATTGTTTAGCAGATATTTCTTCCCCAAAGGAGATCATCGATAACTTTTTGTTAGTAACCAATTCCATCCAAAAAGCCCCAACCTCTAAATCCAAAGGAGCAAAAAACAACCAGCAGGGTGGTTTAATTCCATCTGTACCAAAGCCCATTCAAACCTGAAAATTGCATTAAATGCTCCAGTTAGGGATAGTAAAGAGATCGCCCATCTTCGAAAAACTTATAATCAAGCCATAAGGACAAGGAAATTAGAACTAAAAGAGTAATTATGGGCAGAACTCCACAAAAGCTGCCGTTTAAATGATAGTGCTGCCTTTTGGAAAGTGATAAACTCACCTTTCCTGACAGGTTCTAGAGACACAAATAAGATAGAGGTAACTATAGATGAACAGTCTTGGATTGCCCAGTTTTTCAAATATATTTGGAATAGCGGAAAACCCTAACACAGATCAGCCTACCCGAACGTTGAATCAGGCCACAAATACTCCCCCATTAATTCCACTTGCAGTGAACTTCACCCTAAATTAAGTTGAGAATGCATTAACAGCCATCAAAGGAGGGAAAGCCCCGGGCCCCAACGGGGTTCCAGTGGATCTTTATAAATTTAATCCAGATCTATGGGCCCCTATATTATTAAGGGTAATAAATGCACACTGTAAACTTGGCCTTTTAGATTCATGGTCTAAATCCATTCTCATTCCAGTATTTAAAAAGGGTGATAGTTCAAACCCAACTTGTTACCGTCCCATCTCCCTACTGGATTCATTCGGAAAAACGGTGGGCCGTATAATTTTAGATCGACTTCAGTCCTGGTGCAAAGATAAACAGATCATATCGGATATCCAGTACGGTTTTAGGGAAGGTTTGGGCACTGTTGAGCAGGTTTTGAACTTATCCTTAATTAAGGGGAAGTATGTGGATGCAAAGGGTGGAAATCTTCCACTGGCCTACGTAGACCTTATGGCTGCGTTCGACTGCGTAGGCCATTCGAAGCTATGGACCATCCTAACTGCTCTGGGAGTAAATGAACTATTAGTAAAATTTCTTCGGAAAATATATTCAAATGCCACAGCCAGAGTAAGATATGGCATCGGGGGAGAACTGACTGAATCGTTTAGAGTAGAGCGAGAGGTCAGACAGGGTTGTGTCCTGGCCCCCTTCCTTTACCTTTTATATACCAATGGTTTAGAATTAGCCATGCTGGAAGGGGCAAAGGACATACCGCTAATTCAGCATCGTCCAATCCCCGCTCTCCTTTACGCGGACGGTGCTGTGATTATAGCCCGCACTTCCATCGAATTACAGCGTTCTCTGTCCCGTTATAATAAATTTATGTTAAATCTTGATCTAAAAATTAACATTAAAAAAACATATATCATGAACTGTGGCTATAAACGAGGTAAAGGGAAGACGATTTATATCAATAATTCCAGAGTAGAGAATACCCCACATACCCATACCTGGGAGTACTGATAGATGAAAAAGGTACCTGGAAAAAAGCCATAGAGGCTAGAAAACTTCAGTTTTTAAAATCTACCTGGCTTTGATAAAGTTTTCACAGAGATTAGGAAAAAGAGCGCCCGAGGAACTGATTCGAGTATACCAGGCCAAATGTGTCAGTACAGCAACCTACGGGGCTGGGGTGTGGGGATATGTTCCAGCTGACTCCCTCCAAAAAGTGGAGAAAAACTTTCTGAGGTACTTCCTAGCGGTTCCCCAGGGAACATCTATGATTAGCTGCCATTTTGGGCTGGGCCTACCTTACATCACCTATCTCGCTAAGGCAGAACCCATACTCTTATGGCACCACATATGGACCTCGGATAAGCTGTTCCTCACCCAAAATATTGTGAGGAATTGTCTTTTGTTAGAGAACGTTTCAAGGTTTGGATGGCTCCATTACGTCAAAAGGTTCCTGTACGATATGGGCCTAGAGCAACTTTATCTGAACCCTTCAGAACTGAGTCATATCAGCAGGAAAGTGCTGAAAATGAAAAGCTTATCCCATCTAGCAGAGCTCTGCTTGTCTGCTGAAGCCCGTACATTTTCAACCCAGCACGCTCTATTGATTCAAACCTCAAGGTTGATCCAGCCTTACTTAACTTGGCCCCTAAGCAGATATGACAGACTTCTGCTGACTCGCTTCAGGCTAAATATAATTTTCAGGTTAACTACATTTCCCGAAGTTAATGATTGGTCCCGGTTGCTGTCTCATTGTCCCTGTGATGGCATCTCCTCCCAATCCACACTACATATGACCCTCTTTTGTAAATTCTACTTAGAACCTAGAAAGCGCTATCGTCAATGTCGCCCTGCCCTTTTGGTTCTTCAACACTTAGAGTCAGAATTTTTTGCTTTATCTATTGTTAGTTTTTTTTAACTCTGTATTAGACATAGAAAGAACCTTTAATTACATCTACGAGATTTTTTTCTATACTTTTTAAACTTTCTGCTGCATATTTTATTTTACCTAATTCGGCATTTTACAGTGTATATGTACGTTTCCTTCTTTGATAAATGTATCAATTTTCTTTTAAACATGTACTTTTATGGTTCTATGAATACTGAAACCGATTAAAGTTTTATTACTTACTACTATCCCAACACCTGGATCAGAAAGCCATGGCTTTCCTAACCCTTATAAATATGTTCAACATCATAAATGCCTGTGAAGACGTGGATTCTACTTATTCCACAAATGCTACCTATGTCAGGGGGGATTACGGGTCAATCATTGACTATATTTTTGTGTCTGGGTAGCCTGCCAAGGGGTGGCACTGAAGTATTGAGTGACTACAACCCCCTGGGGTTGGGACTAAGTACAAAAAGAATAATTGATGGACAGAAAGCAGAACAATGTCATACATTCACCCCAGTACAGAGATTTGGGCCTAAATCCATCGTTTTGTTGCTCACCATGCCATTCCAGTTTGGACCCAGCCATATGCAAATCAGTATTGACCCCGCGCACAATGGGAACAGTCCAGCCCGAACTGCCAGACCAGGTCCTCCCTGGACTGGAAACAAGCATCCTAGGACCGGTTTCAGCCAGGATAGTTTGACTCCAGTGGCATGGAGAGCACAGGACACACGTCTGGGCATACCCGTCCCACTCGGGGTGACAGATTCAAAAAGAACAACTGATGGACAGAATGCAGGACAATGTCATACATTCACCCCAGTACAGAGATCTGGGCCTAAATCCATAGTTTTTTTGCTCACCATGCCATTCCAGTTTGGACCCAGCCGTATCCAAATCAGTCTTGACCCCAATGGGAACAGTCCAGCCCGGACTGGCTTGGCAGTTCGGGCTGAACTGTTCCCACAAGAAACAGGGTCAAGACTGATTTGCATATGGCTGGGTCCAAACTGGGGTGGCGTGGTGAGCAAAAGAATGATGGATTTAACTCAGATCCTTGTGACTGGGGGTAAAAGTTGGCATTGTCCAGCATTGCAGTCCATCAATTGTTTCTTTTGCAGTTAGATCTAAGTATCCATAAGGGGGGATGTGGCAACAAAAGCAGCTTCAAGTCATCACTAGCTGTTAAGTGTCAAGGGCTTCCCTTGGCTTGCAGTAATGCTGATCTGGTGGCCTTGATGGAAAAATCTGTGTGTCGACCACCATAACACGCTGAATGATTAGTTATCTCCCTTGAATGATCAGCAGGTTGTGGCCAACCATTTTGCTCAATGGGGGCTAACTATCTGACAACTACTCATGAGGCCAACCAGGCCTGACACCCACAGGGCCAAATGGTTTGACTCTTCCTGTAGAAAGGCATTGCCAAACTTACATAGGGTCCTGAGGAGAGATCAAGGAATAGACTTAAGATCCAAGTGTGTCGCTCGGGTATAAAGCCGCCTTGCACAGTAGGCACCAGGAGATTCAAATGGGGTCCTGGGAGAGGCTGATCCTGGCCTGTAGGCAGAAGGATTCCAGGGCCTTTTGGAAGGTGATAAGAATATTGGCATTCTGGGGCCTAGTGATGATTCTGTTATCACCATCATTACTCCAGAGGAATGGGTAACAACTTTTGCACTCTAAATGGCCATGGCATTGCCCTGGAGAGCTCTGAGACAGTGGAGGTCTTCCCTTTAACACTTGCATTTTCCCTGGAAGAGACCTGGAAGGCTATTATGAAGTATCCATCTAGTAAGGCCCCAGAGTCCTGATGGGGTCCCTATTGACTTGCATTAATCCATCCTGGTATTCTGGGACACACTATTATGTAACTGTTTTAATGCCTTCTCCAGCACAGGGCTTCCTAATTCATAGCATGCAGCCATTACTGTGACTATCTCTAAAAAGGATAACCCTCAATCCCCAAGCTGTTATTGGCCAACGCCCCGGATGGATTCTGGAGTAAAGATTGCAGGGAGGGCTATGATGGAGCGCCTTTTGTTAGGGGTCAGGGAGAAGAGCACTTTGTTGGAGGTGCAGTATGTTTTCCGGGAGGGGTTAGACACAGTGGAGCAATGGCTGAAATTTCACTTGCTCGTAAACAAGTACACCACTGCGAGCCAAGACTCAATCTGGCTGCCCTTCATGGACCTATCCAGCTGCTTCGGCAGCGTGGTAATATCTAAACTGTGGGCCATGTTGACTGATCTGGGGGTGAGAGCAGAGCTTGTTCAATTTCTGTGGGCTCTGCACTATGATCTCTCGGCATCTGTCAGGTTTGGCACTGCGGGTGGGCGCACCTCCCGCTTTACGCGGGGGAACGGTGTACGCCAGTATTGTGTTCTGGCCCCAATCCTAATTTTTACTGCATTTCAATTGTCTTGAGCCCACCATATCTGCTTGTGCTGCGGATGTCCTCCAAGTCGGCAAGAAAAAAGTCCCTGCATTACTTTACACAAATAATGCCCTTTCACTTGGGAGAACTTTTAAGAGTCTTAACATCCTGCTCCAGGAGTTTGTTAGTTTCATGGTGTCCCTGGGCCTTGCCAACAATCAAACCAGAACTTACACCACCGCCTGTGACCCTAAACCACTGAAGATGAAAAGTGTGTATTTCCAGGGCCTGTTGGCTCTACCCAGAACTTCTTGTATCGAGGCGTAGTCTGTGATGCTAGGGAGAACTGGGGACCCTGCATGCTTAAAGCCTCCTTGACGTTGGCTAGTGCATTTGGATACATTTTCAATTTAGCCTCATGTATTAGAGGAAAGTCAATGGCTCCTCTGTGGTAGGTTTTTAGGAGCAAATACCTCCCTATCCTCACATAGGGTTCTGGCATCTAGGGATATTCTACTACCACATACCTTCAGATTGAAGAGAATAGGCTCTTGCGGCTCCTTCTGGGAGTCCCTCGGGCTTCAGAAACCATATTGTTCATCAGGAACTCGGGTTGAGTATGTAGAAAACAACATTAAACAGGCCCCTTTGGCGTTGTGGTGTTTTAGTCTGGGGGAACCTCAGAAACAGGCTAATAGAGAGGTGATCACTGACTCTCTTGCTTGTGATAGGAGCCTGTATACACCCTAAGTGCAATATATTAAGAATGAATTTTTAATCTAGGGAGAACGGAGCATTATTCTAACCCCTTTCTTATTGTCAAGACTGAACTAGTCTGGGTTAAAAATGTCTTTACAACTAGGAAACCGGCTTAGAGAGGAAGGTGAGATCAATAAGACCTCTGTAAGGAAGTATGTGAACCTTGTGACTTACAATACGTGGGCATGACCTCACGTCCCATTAAGACACGAATCACGGAACACCGAAGCAATTTCCGTTGTAAAAAGGACAACACCAAAATGTGCAGACACTGGATTGAACACCAACACACTGCTGAATCATTGAAATGGTTAGTCATAGAGGCAAGTCCCAACTGCCCAAAACGAAGTTTGTTCTTCAAAGAACAACGGTGGGTACATCGTCTGGCCACAGACAGAGAGGGACTCAACGAAGATATTCCATGGAAGCGGACGCCAACCACACGAAGGGATTACGAGCCAGAATAGAGCTCTCAAAAATCAAAAAAGGAGCGAGGCTGGTCTCAGGCAAGCAAGCGCAGTGACAACAAACTCTAGAAACGTCAGGACTACCAACTCAATGAGCAAAAAGCCTTGAAAACTGACACGATTTACAAGATCGAGTTTTGTCACGTGACTACATAGAGGAGCACAGACCTCACGAAAAGTACGGCACTTGGAGATGACATCATCAATATCGCATCATTGATTATATGCTTTTAATAAACTATACAAATCACTGACGGCCGTGAATTGATAAACACGTGCTACCAGACAAACTAAAGAACAACACGTCCCAGAAAACCACTCGAAGGACACCCTTTTCTTAAATTTAAAAAAGAAGATGTAAACCTGTTTTTAACTTATTCTGTCCTGATGAAGGTGCACCAAGTATAATATACGCACCGAAACGCGTCGACTCTTTGGACTATTTTAAATTGTGAAAAAATGTCTTTTATTTGATTCGTTGTATTACTGTATTTTAAATATTGAATGCATACTATAATAGTGGTGACTCTGTGTTAGATAACCGTAACACGGAATTGTTAGCCATTAGATATATATCTGTACCAGAGTACCACCACAGTGCTAAATTACAATGTGTATTTAAAATGTATGCCTAAATATGAATTTCTATAAAATAAACTTTGAGTAAAAAGTAGAAATAACCTAGTGTGGAGACTTAAATCTTGACTTCTTGAATTTGTCAATTTCAAATGTCAAATATAGCTAATTGCTACGGATAGGCCTCATGGTCACCTTGTGAAATAATCACCCAGAAAGGAATCTTTTCTTTGTTTTTTTTTATATTCCATGGAGTACACTATAAAGGCGGGTGATAATTAAACCACCTTAGTAGTCGACCTCCAAAAAAACTCCCCGAATGAGCAATACCCTTAAAGAACAGTGCATCGAAAACTTACTATGCTTGCATACCCCTTTTTGGATAACAAACCCTCAAATTCCCTCCCATCAATTGGAGCCAACCTCGGGGATGCCATATACTAACATAGTTGTCTCCCTACTCGAACACCACTTCAAAATGGCCGCCGTACTAGCTGCCCTAATCACATGACACGCATTGCATGAGCACACACCTCCGCCCTCCTCTCCCAAGGGACGTGGCCACGCCCCCAACAATTCGGTCACAATACCGGGAAAGACGGGCTATCTCTCACCAGCCCGATCTCGGCGGTCAGAGGGGTAGGACACAAGCCTACCGCGCGGACAAACATAGGTGAGTGAAATTAGCGAGGCGCACCGGTTAGAGGCACAAGCTTAGTAGGAGATGGGCCGGTGAGATATACTTTGGATAGCGTGATCCCCACAGGCTGCCCTGTAATTCATGAGACAACACAACACACGGGCACCCCCAACCAGAGCCAAGGGTCTACATAATACAGCATGACGCTCCGCAGAGAGCCGTTAATCAGTGAGATTCTATACACCATGCACACAGCGCTACTACTCAGGCGACTAGTCTACAAACTGATAGATTGTATTTTTAAGTATAATCTTGAGACTAGTTGGTCTAAGCGCTCCATACTAAGCTCAGTATACACAGTTCACACCCTCTGTCACCTGTACACTGTATCGTTGGCTAAGACTCTGGAACAAGAAGGTTCAAGGGCACCCCACATATAGCCAAAATAAAGGGCTCCCTATCTGTAGTGATGATAGATCCACAATGAATAACCAGACAGACTAAGACACAACGTATAATCATGATTTAATACTATTCTATACCAATCCTGATTTCAAACTCCTACCTCCTAGCCTCCTATAACAGAGGCATTTTTACGCGCTGTACAACCCGCCGAGTATTGATGAGGCGGATAATTCTTGACCTTTAGGTAAGTTGAGAATATCCGTTTTGAATCACAACAACTTGAATACTGCTGTATTGTTTTTAATGTTTTTAACCACATGATCCACGAGCATGCAGCCACACACCTGTTTGCTAAAACATTTGTATTTCCACACTGCTCCACATCAAGCATGATATGTGGTCCAGTTTTCAAAGGGGTACATGCCTGGCGCGCAATTGCACGGTAGAGCATGCCATGATATCCACACCTGGTCACGGTTTTATTGTTACTTTTGCTTATAACCTCTTTTTGTCCCCTACTCCAGGCAAGGACAAATCACCAGTGAGGTAATACTTCTACCCATACGCTGATTAATAAGTAAACACTATTGATTTAGGTAATTCCTATGGTAGACAACACATAATAGGTCCTGATGAATCGCAGTCACTGCACATAGCGAGAAACATGTCGACCAACCTCTCCAACCTCTAGCCTAGTCTAGAATAAAGAAACATCACCTTTCTAGCTATTCTAGTCTAGATCCACGTTTTTAACTGTAACGAGGGACCACCCGAATAAAATAGTCTCAGGTACCCTACGCTACATTTTAACCACACATTTTTGTCTACTAAACCTACTGACCCCATACCCACACTTCACCAATAGGCAGTTGGACTCAAAAGATCTCCGATAAAGAGCCCCTCCATGAGGTGAGCCCGTTGGGAATTGCACCGCCTACCCGACGAGGAGCAAACGCCAATGATGAAGCATGACACCTGCAAGGGTGTGTGAGGCCAACATGTCCAACATAATGGATACCCAGTGGGAGGTCAACACCTTTTTACCACCACTGCTTCCTTGACCAGGATATCTGTACAACCCAACCCCTCCCCCACTCTGTTTTTTCCCCCCCTGAGGAACAGCCTCGTCAACTTTTCTTGCACTACCTTCAAACCATCCCTAACATGGAGTCGTATCTGGCATGATTAGATGTTACCTGGGAGAGAGTCCTCCTAACCAGATTTAGGCTATGCCAGTTGAGGTGGCATTTGGGTTTCTCATGAGTCAATTTGATCCTAGCAATGTGTTAATCTGCCCATGTGATGAGTCCTCACCCCAGAGCCTGCTCCATTTCACCTTCTACTGCAAGTATTACTTTACATATTCTAAGAAGTTTCCAGTTCCATTAATTAGAGAATGTGGTATGAGAACATGTGGTGATGCCTTGTTGTACCTGAAACAGTTAAATGCCCCAACTCATTGCACCACCATTTGCTCTTTTTTAAAGTGTGCAAATGCCACAAGAAAACAGATGGCATTTTAACCCAAAGGCACCCTAAGTCACACTTGGTCACTTGATCAGATGCTAACATTTAGACATCTATCTGATTGGTTTGTTACAGCTTTTGAATCCAACTGTGTGGGAATTTAAACCTGGTCAATTGGCTAAGGAGTTTTATCTACTTAATGATTTTTTACCGTCTATTTTGATCATGTAGTTATTTATCTGTTGTTTATGAATTCTGCACGCAGGCGAGCATGTGATTATGGTTTCATGATGTTTTAAGGTCTTCTATAGTGCTTTATAGATGCTTCTTGCGCCGAAATAAAGTTTTATCAACTGAACAGTTAAAATTGCACATTCTGCTAATGGTAATTCAGTGAATACAGTGCTTATTTTGCAAAAGGGTCCTTGTCAGGAGGCCACTGCAGCTCGCATCACCCAATTCCCCCGCCAGCGCCATCAGAACCAACACAACTACCTACCAGCACACACTACAAGTGTGACAATTCAGACTATTTCAGGCCCTCAAAGCTAAAATAATTGCTTGACGGCACATATTAGTAATTTGTCATGTATATTGAATTAATAAACAACTGATGTTGTGTCCATCTCTAACTTAAACAAACATTAACACCATGAAGAAGACTGTTATGAGTCCAGGGTTTGACAATTAAGTGGTGGTGCAGAGCACCTGAAACCACCAGCTCAAATTTAGCACTGTGCGTTTTAAAGTTTTGAATTCGCACGTTTTGAATCGAAAATTGCTTTTTTATACCTAAATTGCACTAAAGTGAATACAAATATTTGTGAATCAACCCATAGAAAGGAAAATGTATGAGTTTAATATATAAAAACAATCTAAAGCAAACGTGTAGTACTTATGACTATGATATGTGCAAAGTTCTTCTATCCTGTAAAATCTTGGAGAATGCCCTGGCCATATGATTAATAGGATATTACAGCACATTGCTATGGAAATGTTTAAACAAGTGAGAGAAAATATTACTAGGAAGTGTTAACTTATTATGCAGTATGAACTTTGAAGGTATAACCTAAAAAGAAAAAGACAAAATGTGTCAATGCTGAAAAATTGATTGTCAATGTTTATTCTTGTGAGCACCTATGGGTTGTTAGCCTTGCATTTAAGGGATGCACGAATTGTGAGTCTTTTTGCTGGGCTACGTTTGCAACTCAAGTTCTTCTTCTGTTGTCAGCCCGTGGTCCACTATTGACCTGCACTGTACTTTGTTGCATTGTCACTGGTAGTCACATACATTTGCTCGGTGAGCATATCTGGTATTCCTTAGAGGTATATTGGTGCTAATTTGTTTTTAAATGCTTCCATATGCCTATATGTATTGCGGGAAGCAATTGTTGCATCCGGTAACTATATTTTTATTAATTTATTCCAAAGGTAATGTCATGTGATAGCTATTTCAATAGCAAAGAAAAATAACAGTGCATTAATAAACATTGGATTTAAACCATACCATGCACATAGTGCACCGCACAGATGAACAACCAAATCTAACCGGCAACTCGCCAATATATTACATCACTAAACAATGAATTAGCCTAGTCCAATTTTACTGGTTACTACTCGATATGACTCACATCTAAACAACAGAACGAACAGCCAAATACAATATCAATCACCCACTTGGACGTCGATCATTGAGATGCCCATACCGTAAACCGCAGGTGTATTGAATGGGATACCAGTTATGTTTTTCCCTACGATGGAAGCTATTTTTTCTTGTTTAGAAGCGACCATCAGCCTAATTTGGATCACTTAAATTGTATCCGAAGGACTTTTGAGGCCCCGGATAAGACATATTGGGGGGGGAGGGTCATCTGTTGGTAACAACTTTGAACTTTATTACCTATTTCCGTCAATTGAAACGCATATGCAGCCAAACAAACTTTTTAGAAACAACAGAGTTCACATAAAGCCTGTTGAAGCAGGTATTTTCCTGGACCCAAACATCCTTAAGTTTATACCTGGAAAGAGAAACAGGGTCAAAGGTAGAGAGAATAAGAGAGGCATCGATACAGAAATAGACAGAGGTGGGCTAGAAAGGGAGAAAGTTGCCTTTCCCTGGGGTCCCTTGCAAGGTGGGGACCCTGGGCAATTGCTCCCTTTGCTCTTGTCTTACATCACTGGCTGATGTTTGAATGCTTATATCACCCTGGGAACAGAACGTCAGACTTAATATTCTGCATGTTTCTGTCTTCATGAAAGCCAAGGACAAGTAGAACACGAGAGCATTTCATCATTATATTCCCAAAGCATAGCTCTGTATGTGTGGTGTTGTCAACCAAAATACAATAATAACTAATTCAAAGATGTAAAATAACACTAAAAGGAGACAAAAAAAACATTAAAAAACACCGTTCTGTGAGTGACAGTGTATTTAACAACGTGTCCACGCCTGAAAGGAACAATGCAGCCAAATGACAAACTGAAATTATAATTATTATTTACTGGTTCATTGTTACATTTAATTTTCCAAGAATCCGTCTTCTTATGAAGTTTAGGAATGACATAAAATGATTTGTTGAAATGCATGTGAGATCATGGGGTTAATTTACGTCGCTTTCTAAAAGAAACACGTTTTAGTACTGAGTAAGAGTAATTGGCATCTTGACTGAGTATTGTACCGCTGCACATTACTGCGCACGAATTTTTGATGTTTCTTTCACGTGTCAAGGCATGCCTTATGTATTATGTCATTGGTAGCACATTTAATTGCTAGGAGCACATGGAAAAAGCGGGGAGACAAAAAATTCAATGTGACAACATAAACTTGTTGTTTGGATAACTACATATGTTTGTTATAAAGATAACTTCATATATTAAATCATGTATGACAATAGCACTGTGTTACATTAAATGAGATGTAACCTGTGGGATTCTGTGCACAAGTGCTCGTGAAATGGTGAACGATGCAAGTCACACATGAGGAAGTATGTACAGCGACACGAAGGGGCGCAACAAAAAAACAGTGGGTGACAGAATTTTGATTGTAGGAATACCCAAACAATAAATGTTAATATATTCAGGGGAATTCAAGATGGGTATCCTCGACCGAATAGCACTGTAATATTCGCTGTAAGAGGTGACGGCGTTTTGGCCTATTGGAATGTCTAGACCATCATCAGGACCAGGTTACAATAATTTTTATAACAGTGACGTGAAGCAGACTGGGTGTCCCATCAGTGGATGTGAGGGGCATGTAGTTGGTCAGGCTGAGTCAAGATGCATCCATAGGTCTGAATCAGAGAAGGCTAGGGTGGAGGTCTCTGGAAGGGAGTACAGAGAAGGTCTGAAGGGTACTGCATGGATGAGCAGTATGAGGGGGCTGCGATCCACAGTCATTCAATTCCGACATGACAGGGTGAATCACAATGCAGATTAATTTCCCTGCCACTCCAACCCATTGTGCCTGAATTGAGTGACTGCGAATCGCAGCCCCCTCATACTCCTCTCCTTGTTGTCTCTTCCCCTATCCTCCCTTTATCACCTTCTCTGCCCCCTCCCCTCTACGCTCCATTTATTTTGCCCTCCATGTTCTTTAAATGTTTTCCCATTGAGACCTAGCTATTTGGCCAATGCCCGGTAGAGCTACCTGATGGCTATAGAGGAGATGGGTTTTGGGACTTCCCCCTTGACCGTCACCTACCCAGCTGGACTTTGGGCAGACTTCCCTCCATCTTTCTGCCGTATCTCCCTCCTACCCCTTTAGCATTACCCCCTTCCCCTCTACACTTCACTTATCTCGTCTTCTATGCTCTTGTAATTGTTTGTCTAGCAACTGATGTAAATTGGAACTGATGTAATCTTGTAATTTTGTGGAACCTCATGTAATGCGCTCTGATACCTCCAGGTCTAGCCAGCGCTATATAAAACTCTTAAAATAAATAAATAATTGAGACAAAGGGAGAAGGACTTGCATCAACAATGGAGCACAATTGATCCCTATCTCTAGAGGACAAGAGGAGAAAGAGTGGAAAGCTGAGCTCAAGGAAAAGGAAATGACCTAGCTAAAAGACAAGTGATCACACTATGGTCATGTCTTATAAAAGCCTCACAAATGTGGCACTGTGGAGAGTTTAAAGAACAAGAACCCCTTCCAGTATAACAGGATGTGATGGGAACATGGTAGGAGAAGGAAATAAATGTGTTGAAAATAACAATTTCAGATAATAACACATTTGATACACAGTCTGAGGACAGTGCATACACATTAATTTCAATACTTAGGGGCACAATACATTCAGTTTGACAGTCCAAGTTGCAAAGTAGCTAAGGAAAAACCAAACTCTATACAAACAATAGGGGATGCGGATGTATGACGTTACTCCGCATACCGTTACAACTACCTACCATTACAACGCGACCATTACAACGCATACCATTACAACGCATAGCGCTTTGGGGTGCTGGATAGTGGTAAGTATAATTTACTATTCTAACTCCAGTCCCCGTGGACCCTAGGGAAGGTGTTGGATAGTAAATTATACCATTCCCTATCCTATAGCGCCCCCCAGCGCAATGCGTTGTAATGGTATGCGTTATAAAAGTCGCGTTGTAATGGTAGTGCGGAGTAACGAATGCGTTGTAACAGGTGCATACCGGGGATGCACTGGAGAAAGGATGTGAAATGCCCTGCCTAGACATATTTAAGCTACTACTTAGAATGAAGTTAAGGAACTGAAACTGATTTGGTACCAAAGGCTAATTGTATTCATACAAAAAATATAATGCTCATGGGATAACAAAATGGAATTGCTAAGAAAAAAAGTTGACACCTTGCTGCCCATGGGCTGTGTCTGCTACTGCCCATGAAGAAAGATCTAAAAACACACAAACCACATTCTTTCAAAATGTATTTACTCATTCTGTGGTGTCCTCAGGGAGGATGTCAACATGTGCCAACACTCGCTTGGTGTGAGTGCCTGATCAAGGGTGCAGTTACTGGAAAATAATGTGTCACTATAAATGCACCATCACGCCTATCTCTTATTTTAAAATATCGACTGGTCATTCTGACTGTGAGTAAGTGCCCATTTATTTTTTTTATCTCAGTAGGTGCACCATGCCTTGATCACCTCATTCAGATCAGTCCTAGACCTTATCCTAGTCCTCTGGCCAATTGTCTTATGGAACAATAATTCTAAACAATCACTTATACTTTAAAGGGTAGTAACTGAACCACAGACCTGATCGTGTGGTCGTTTAAAGCGCCCAGGTAAAACCCTCACATGTTTACCACTGCATTAATAAACAACATCATTTCTCTTTCTATTGTACGTTATCATCGTTTTTCACTTAGGTGTGAACCCTTGTCCTGATGAGAACTCAAAATCTCAAACATGTTTGAAATGCTATCAACCCCATTGTGAACAAAGTTGATTGGTCTAAATAACTGCCAACATAAGGAACTATAGTTGTGTGTTAAGAGAAACAGATATTGAAAAGTCTTTTGTTTATGTACTTCACTTTTACTGTTTCACTTCTATGGGTTTTCTCATTGGGACACAATGCACCAATGGCTTTGAATTTGCATATAATACCCACTTTCTAGACTGTAATTTTGTTTTTTACAAAAGTGTATACTTTGATTTTTATCCCTGCCCAAATATATTTTACAAGAATGAGTTTCCAAAGGAAGAACTGTTATGTGTGTATGATATATGCCAAGATACCCACAGGGAAGGTCTGCTTTTTTTGTTTTTTTTAGCTCCATACAAAAGGTGCATGGTAGCAGCAGGAATGGAAGGTCGCTATGCAAGAACAAAAAAACTAGAGGGTCCCCAAAACAGAAGAAACAGATCGCAAATTAATAACCGAGGGAGAACATATGGCCAACGGGGCCCAACAAGGTTCTCCACCCTCAGAGTACCCCTAAGTCCATAGAGGTGTCTCCTCAGGGGGAGAAATGCCCTGATAAGGGGGGTCGAGGGCAGGCAGGAGACCAAGAGAAATTGAAAGAATGATTCACTTCTATCAAAATATTTCAACTGTAAAGTCCAAATTACTACAGCAAGAAGTACATCAAAGTCTGGCTCCAAGACTGTGGGCCCTGTAAAGGAAAAAAGTCAAAAAGAAGAAAAAAACATGTGACAGTGCTCCTGTTAACAATTACACCTCTGACACAGCCCAGTTAGGCAACATTCAAGTGTCTGGGGCCAGTCTGTTGTGAAGATTCCTGCTTCATATTTAGTAGGTGGGAGAAGATGTCTTTCTTTGCATTACCCAAATGATCACAACCTCGTCTGCCCGCCTTGTTCCAAGTCGGGTGCCAGAAATCTCCACCCTCCAAGTGTGTAGGTTGGGATTCCTAATCCGGGGATCCCTCCGGTGGATCCAGTAGGTGCTTGGCTTCAGTTCATGAATGAGCATGACTCTATTTGCTGTTAAGCTGGAAGAGAAGACCAAAAGTGTGGGTCCACTGGTATTTGATGCTCATCTCGTGGACTTTCTCTGTTATAGGCCTGAAGTCCCTTCGTTTTAAATGGGTTACTGGAGAGGTGTCCTGAAAGATCTGCAGTGTAATGCCTCTTAAGACCAAACCAGCCTTGCTCCGGCAAGCTCTCATGATTGCTCCTTGTCTTGAAAACAATTTACTCTGGTTAAGATGTCTGCCCATCATGGCAGAGAATCAATAAGCTTGGTCTAAAAACAGGTGCCAGTCCTCCTCACTACCTCGGATAGTGTGTAGCAGGTCCCTCATGGAGGTCAGAATATCTTCCCCCTCTCCACCCTGGGGGACCCAGACAGCGAATATTATTTCCAGGCTGCAATTTTTGAAATCTTCTTGTGTAGCTTGGAGCTCAATCTGCTGGTCTTCCAGGGCAAGAGCGTTGTGCATTAACATTTCTTGGTCTTACATACGGGGGTCCATCTTGAGCTCTAAATCATCGACAGGTGCTCACCTCCATGATCTCTCTTTGCAGGTCTTGGATACAGTTTTTAAAATCTGCCTTTAAGGACTGTGGGGCATATTACCAACAACTAGCAATAATTATCGCTATGTTGGCTTAGCGGCAATATTTTTATCGCCGAGCTGCGGAGATTTTTATCGCTTAGGAACCTTGCTATTATCAAGGTTTATCTCCTAAGCGATAAAAATCGGCCGAAATGCATGAATTTCGCTGAAAAGTCAGCGATATTCATGCATTACTGAGCTAATGCTCTTAGCCATGTTATCCACCTACCATTGGATAACATGGCTAAGAACTGCTATGGGGCAGGTAATAGGAGATATCGATGTTAGCGACTGTTTCCAGTCGCTAACATCTTGGCACGCCCACTTTGCATGTCATTAGTGATAAATTTCACTGACATGCAAAGCGGGGCCCGAGATGGTCGCTATCTCCTACTAGCTGTCGCTAACTGGTGTTAGCGACTGCTAGGTAATAGGGAGATAATTTTATCTCCGCTTTCTTGGCTTTTAAAGCCAAAAAAGCGGAGATAAACCCCCTTGATAATATGCCCCTCAGTTTCTTGTTTTATGTCATTGAGGAATTGAGCTATGTAATCATGAGTTATCAGTGGTGTCACAGAGGGCTTGGTGGTCTTGTAGGAGGTGTCCCTTCTGTTGGACATATTCGTTGAAGAAGACTTGGACTACAAGGAGAACACAGAGCTGTCTCCAGAGGATTTTACCCCTTGGCATAATATCATACGGCCAAACAGCTGGTGAATGTGACAGGAAGTCTGAGGGTCGTCCTACTGAGCAAGAGTCCACCGACAAGGCAGTTCCAGCGGAAGTTGCCAGAAGAGGAATCTTAGGTGATCAGGGGAATCCAGAAAGTATGGCAGATCGAGGCAGGGGCATAGTGACACATACCACAAGAAGGAGGACAGGATCCACAGCAATAGAAGGTGAGGTGAGCGGGAGACAGCATGGAGAGAAGGCCAGGCCTAGGGGTCCTCATAGAACATGCTCCCAAATCACAGCCGCCCACGTGGTATGGCTATGTTGCGGAGAAGTGGTCCCCCTGTGGTTGCCTGTAGTCCAAATCAGGCCAGGGCCCAATGCCTCATGGCCTATTGTCCAGTAGGAAGGCAAGGTGAACAGCAGGGTAGAGTTTTTGACAGCCAACAACTTGGCATCATCAACGTTTAGTGGTATGTCAGGAGAGAAGTGAAAAGTAAAATGAATAAGCATTGCGCATCTAGAGTCCTAATGTATTTTTTTGCATTTAGAAAACCCTTGGTGTGCTAGTTTGCAAGCTATGAAAGAGCAAAAAACGAATTTGAAAAAATAAATTAATAGTCGCAAATGAATTTGTATCTCGTAACATCCATCTTATGCATCCTTGCAGCTTATACGGATAAGGGGAGTTAATACTGGCTTGAAACTGTAAAGGTATTTATCAATGCTCTGAGATCATAATAGCTGGAACTATACGGTCTAGGGGCTAAAATGTCACCATTTTGTGAATGTGAATGCAGGACAGAGATCTGCAGTGCTTCACAGGCCTTCCTGTTGCACTCTGATCCTTTAGGAAAGACTTGCTGATGAGAACCTGCCTTACTAATATGAAATAGGATTTCCTAAAATCCTTCAGAGTAGGTGTTTTGCAGTGTGACAGGCTGATACACCCACTGCAGTGTGAAAAAAATTACCATATCATATCATAGCACTGTATGAAAATAGTGACTGCTTTGCAACCCGATACGTTAGAGTACTACAAGAGTACATTTTTACGTAATCCAAAATGCCTTTGTGATTAAGCCCCGGAATGTTCATGATTACTGCTTGACTGGATCGCAGCCAATTCCTGAAAAGTGTTTGGAGCAAAGTTTTCATCTTTTCTTACAGTGGATTGAGTGCAATGGATGATTTCAGGCCTGGACTGGAAACCAAAAAAAGCCCTCTCATTAATACCAAACCAGACCCATACTGCAATAGACAGAGACTACTATATGATTATAGGGAGGGATCATTGCTGGGTCATGGTAGAGTTACCATGACCAAGCTCTAAAGCGGACAGCAAGCCGTAAGGTCACCATGAGTTGTCTTGACTGCCTGTGCATGCTGTACATTTCATAGAATAGTTGATCAAAGGTTCCATAAAAGCTATGACACGCCTTTCGCCTAACTTAGTCAGTGGCATAAAATATCTGGTTCCATGTCTGGGTGCCCTACATGTACGTAAAGAGCTATTACCCCCAGGTCCCTCCTGTCCTTGTCCCCTTCATTCATAAAATATGAGATTAACCATCTCGCAGACAGAAAAAAGAAAGCAGGAATGCTGGTACGCCCCTCCCTCTCCCTATAGAGAGTATATAAGGGTACAGTACCCAGCATGCCTCCTGTTCTTTTTTCTGTCTGTAGACAGTTTAATTTTTCTGTTTGGATCCAGGAGCCGACGGGCTCCTGGGGCTTACCTGCTGCTGGGCTTCGGGTGAGGGCTGGCTTCCCGGGTCTCTCCTCCTGCCGGGCTTGGGGAGTTTCCTGCGGGCACTTCGGGTTGTTCTCCTATGTTCTGTGGCCCTGGTGGTGTCTGCGCTGTGTCTCCGTTCTGCCGGGCTTTCCGGAGACGCGGCTCTCTTGGAGGGATTGCTGCGGTGCTGCGACGGCTCCAGTGCGGCTCGGGCGCTTCCTTCCTGTTTCTGCCTGACTTCCTTTGTTTGGGGACGGGAAGTCAGGCGTTTTCCATGGCGGCTGGCGGCAGTGTTTGCAGGTGTTGCCGGTCCTGTGTGTAAGTACCGCGTAGCGGTTTTTCTTTCCCCTTTTTAAAGCGTCTGTGGTTCTCTTGTGCCTGCATTCGTTTTTTGGCTTTGTTGGGGCGTGGTGCTGCTGTTGGCTCGCTTTTCCACTGCCTCTGTGTATTCTGTGTGCCTCGCTGAGTTTACCCGTATCTGGACGATTGGCTCCTGCATTCTCCCTCCGCGGAGCAGTTGTTGGCGGATCAGCGGGTGGTGTATGCTGCGTTGAGGGACCATGGGTTCCTGTTGTATCTCCCCAAGTGCCGGCTCCCTCCGTCCCAGGACCTGCAGTTCATTGGGGCCCGTTTCCGCATGGATCTGAATCGGGTGTTCCTGCCGGTGGATCGGGCTGTGACCCTGTGTTCTCTGGCTCATCGGTTTCTGGTGGGGAGTTCGTTTCAGGTCCGGCTGTGGTTACGCCTTCTGGGGTTGATGGCGTCCTCTGTGTTCACGGTGTCTTGGGCTCGTTTCCATCTTTGTCCTCTGTGGTCCTACCTGCTGGCTCGTTGGGATCCCTTGTCGGGGGACTTGTCCCTTTTGGTTCCTGTATCCCTGTCGATCCTTCCTGCCCACCGTTGGTGGTCTCTGTCATCCAATCTGGACAAGGGCTTGCCTCTGCAGTCTCCTCCTCCGGTGGTCCTTACGACGGATGCCAGCGCTCTGGGCTGGGGGGCGACTTTGGGGTCGGAGTGCCTTCAGTGTCGGTGGTCCCTTCTGGAGAGTCATCGGTCTTCGAACTGGCGGGAGTTGTCTGCTGTGTTTCGGGCTGTCCGGGGGTTTCGGCTCCTTCTGGTGGGCCGTCATGTGTTGGTTCGGTCGGACAACTCTGTGACGGTGGCCTATCTGAATCACCAGGGCGGTATCCGTTCTCGGTCCCTGAACGCGGTGGTGTCCCCATTGTTTTGCTGGGCAGAGTGCCATCTGTTGTCCCTGGTGGCTGTACATGTCGGGGGGGGTGGACAATGGGGTGGCGGATGCCCTCAGTCGTTTTTTTCCTGCCTCCCTGGAGTTGGCCTTGACTTCCGTGGCCTTTTGTCTGGTGTGCGTGAGGTTTGGTCGGCCCTTTCTGGACCTCTTTGCTTCCCGGCTCAATGCGCAGCTTCCCCGTTTCTTCTCCCGGATTCCTCAGGAGGTGTCTTGGGGGGTGGATGCTCTGTCCCTTCCCTGGCCGTCTCGCCTGCTGTACGCCTTTCCTCCTCTGGTTCTGATCTCTCGCTTTCTGTCCCGGCTGTTGCGGGAGGATCGGGAGGTGGTGGTGGTGGTGCCCTTCTGGCCCCGCAGGTCTTGGTTCCCCACGTTGATGCTGTTGGCTGTTCAGGGTCCGTGGTTCTTCCCCTTCCTTCCGTCTCCCTTGCGGTCCTCTCCGATGTTGCCCCTCCGGCGGCTTCGGCTGTCGGTTTGGAGGTTGAGAGGCAGGAGTGGAGGCATAGGGTTCTCCCGGAACATTTATCCTTGGCTATTCAGAGGTCTCGGAAGCCTCTACCCTTCAGTCCTATGGTAGGCATTGGGGCAACTTTGAGCGTTGGTGTCTTGGCCTGGCTTTGTCGCCCCTGGTTTGTCCTTTGCCGGATGTTCTCCAGTTCCTTTGGGATGGGTTAGAGAAGCGTTTGTCCGTTTCTACTTTGCGGGCTCAGTGGGCTGCTTTCAGGGCTTTTCGGGCTCCTTGGGGGAATCTGCCAGATGTGGATGGTCTGGTTTCCCGTCTGTTGCATAGTTTTTCTAATTCTCGCCCTGTGGTGCGTCCTTCTTTTCCTCTCTGGGATCTTCCCTTGGTTTTGAGGGTTCTTGTTGCCGCTCCCTTTGAACCTTTGGAGGAGGTCGATATGAAGTTTGTCACCCTGAAGGTTGTTTTTTTGGTGGCTATCACTTCTGCTCGTCGCCTGGGGGAGCTGGGTGCTTTGATGGCTCGGGAGCCTTTTCTGTCCTTTTCTGCTGACGGGGTGGTTCTTCGTTTGGATTCCTCCTTCGTTCCTAAGGTTTCCTCCCAATTCCATCGCTCTCAGGAGCTGGTCCTGCCTGCTTTGCTTTCGGCTCCGGTGGACGGGGACGACCTCCCATGGTCCTTGCTGGATGTTTGCCGGGCTTTGCGGGTTTATTTGGATCGGACCCGGGACTTTAGGCTTTCTGACTCCCTGTTTGTTTCTTTTGGTGCTGCCTCCAGGGGTGGCCGTGCTTCTTCTTCTTCCATTGGGTGTTGGTTGAAGCAGGTTATTGTTCTTGCCTATTCCCTTTCTGGTACCCCTCCCCCGGCTGGGGTTCAGGGGCGTTCTACTAGGGGGATGGCTGCTTCCTGGGCGGAGGTTCGTGGGGTGTCCCTTTCTGAAATTTGTAGGGCCGCCACTTGGGCTTCTGCTAATACCTTTGTTAGGCATTACCGTATCCAGAATGTTCTGGGGGATGACACTAACTTTGGTTTGGGGGTTCTTCGGGCTGTATGTTCCTGATTCCCCTTGTTTTTCTTTTTTGCTGTGCTGTTGTTTTCAATAAATTGCTGGGTTTGCTGTTCTGCTGTGTCCTGGTGGTTTGTTGTTTGATGATGGCCGGTTGCTGCTTGGGTATTCTCATATTTTATGAATGAAGGGGGCGAGGACAGGAGGGACCTGGGGGTAATGTCCTATTACTTACCGGTAATCTTCATTACTCCGGGTCCCGTTGTCCTCGTCCACTTCATTACATCCCTCCCTCCCTCCCGGGCTTTCCGGCCCTCATCTTGGGCTTGGTGGTTCAGGAGGCTTGCTGGGTACTGTACTCTTATTTACTCCCTATAGGGAGAGGGAGGGGCGTACCAGCATTCCTGCTTTCTTTTTTCTGTCTGCGAGATGGTTAATCTTATATTTTATGAATGAAGGGGACGAGGACAACGGTACCCGGAGTAATGAAGATTACCGGTAAGTAATAGGACATTACATATAGAGGCATGTTTTTCTTCAGTCTACACATTGGAAGAAATCCAAACTGGAGTCCAGTTTAGTTATTGTCAATATGTAATATTATATCTTTCACTTGCTCTAATTTATAATTAAATTGGCAGAAAATCATTGACCAAAAACCGGATAATTGTTTTGTAATGTTTAAGGCCCTTGTAAATCTTTGATGGGACCAGTAATAGGCGTTGCTAGGTACACCCACTGCATGAACAGTTTCCTACA
Organism: Lissotriton helveticus; assembly: GCF_964261635.1. Taxonomy (NCBI): domain Eukaryota; kingdom Metazoa; phylum Chordata; class Amphibia; order Caudata; family Salamandridae; genus Lissotriton; species Lissotriton helveticus. The sequence continues at coordinate 874,879,274 of NC_136071.1, read as the reverse complement.
AGGAGTCTGGCAGCTCAAAACCGTCACGTTTCTATATAAAAATAAATGAGGCTGAGAATGGGAAAAAACAGATTAGTCGGTGGTGGTAAAGGTGTTTATTCCCCGTGTCTTTGTACACTGTAGGGTCAACTTATAATGGTATGGTACTGGGTGGAAATGGTAATGCTGTGGGTTTACCAGTGCAATAACCATATACCTGGTAATGATGTACTTTGTGTACAGTTGAGTAGTCATAAAGGGATTCTCAATTTGTAAAGCAACATTGTTCATCTAAAAAGAGCAGCAGAATATTCTCACAAATTTCGAGTTCCCTATCTGCAAACTGTGGACCACAATCTTGTTATTAAAAAAAAAGATAAGGAACAAATCCACTTAAATAAATGCAAGCTCACAATTGTGAAGAAAAATCTATACTTGTTTAGAAAGTTTGTTCTTTGGCAGCAAAATACAAATGCTATATGGGACATGAAATTGTAAAACATACAGTCACAATAGCAGTGAGGCCATAAAACGGGTATTGCTGAGGAAACGATTACTGCATCTAATTATTTCCGTCTCCTGTGTACAAAAACAAAAAGGCTAACTTCAAAAAATGCAAATGCACACAGTATGCCCCAGAGGCAAATAGGCAGCTATTGAAACACTACATTTACTTTTGCTTCAGCCCAGCAGCACATTTCACTCTCTTTAACTTATTCCAATAGGTCAAAATTACAGTAAATACTTATGATGCACTTACAGTGAACTGTAATATTTCGCAAATACCATTTCCTTTCAGTCTTGCAAGGATCCCTCCCAATGCTCACAGAGGGAACAAGAACTAATGTCTTTGCATTTTTGTGGCTAATTTGTTGTAAGGTAGCACTGCAGCGACAGTTCAGATACAGCGAAATATTCTATTGTTTTGCTTTTTTTCGATTCAAATGCAATTGAATACTGAGACAAAGATAGATTACCTATTCTACTCCACAACACATTTGTTTACCATTGACACATTCATATGAAAGCTATTGAAAGCACTACAAATATTTTAGCTTTTTTCTCTCAGATTTTTCCATTGAAAATTCGTTTAAAAACACCTAGCTGCTCGTTAAAGGCCAAATTCACAAAACCGTGCTCCCATAATTTCACTTCTAAGTTTAGAGCAGATGTCTGACTCTTTCGGGGTCATAAACAAACACCACCGCTGTACTCCTGGAAATCTACGATAGTTCAGATTATTTGTGATATTCCTACTTTGAAGAATTTACTTTTGTGAATTTGCTAGTACAATAGTTGACACTCAGAAAAGACATACGAACTACAGTGAAAGTAGAAAATGATTTACACACACTGGAGCCCATTTTCCTCGACAAGGCAGGTCGGAAAAGGTGTAACATGGTAATAGCACAGGCTTTTCACAATGCAATCTGCAATACTTAAATTACTATATTTTTTTTCGGGACTTGTTTTACTAAGTGAAATTTGCAAGGGTGTGAAAGAGCCTGTTCGGCCACTTTCTGCAATTTTTTTCTCTGAAGGGGACAGGTTTTTCTATGAAGAAATGGATGCCCACACACTCTCCATCAAGCTACTGTTCCCATTCTCAACCAGGAAAAGTGCTTACTCCTTCAACACAAGCAATTTTGTTTGTATGTCTGGGGTGGAAAATTACAAGTAACATGTTTCTAAATACTAACAAGTGGAATTTCAGGGCACGAGTGGTTTGCGAAACGAAGGCCTGCGTCAAGGATGAGTCGAGCAGTGTTGGCTCCTGGGAGGCCCTGAAGCAAAGACCTTGTATCAAGGAAATCGACCCAGCAAAGGTGATATGTTGGTGCTGCTCAGGGTTGCGCTGCACATTAAAGGAGATGAGTCAGTTCTGCTGGAACCACAGATGGGCTGGCAGAGAGCCTTCAGGTCCACTTCCAATGGTCCAGGATTAGGGTGGCACCACATGGCAAGATTGGACTCACAGATGCCAGAGTCCAGGTGTTGGGTTCAAGGTTGTAGGAGCCTTTTTCCTCTGGAAGTCAGCCAACTAGCCTTTGGAGTCACTTGGTCCTGGATTCAACAGATGCAGGTCCAGTCCTTCTCACCCAGGCAAGATGGCAGCAGGTATCAGGTCAGCACAGCAGGGTAGAAGTGCTTCTTGGCAGCGGTCAAGCAGTGTTGAAGTGCCTTCAGAAACACAACAGTCCTTCTTCCTGACAGAGTACAAGTGTCTACAAGTGTACTGAAGATTTGGTGTCTGGGGTCCAGTATTTATATCTGGTGTCAACTTTTAAGTGGAGGAAGCTTCTGGAGGTTTCCAGCCCCCTGAGGCATCCAGCTTACCCTTTCTCCATACCCTGTCCTCAGCTTGTCTGGGTTCACAAAAGACCAGTGTCAAACCCCTTGTGAGAGAGCTCAGGCAGAGCTTTCATGTTCTACAAGTGTGGTAAGTGACACCTCCTCTCCCTCGTAAACACAGAGTGGCCATTCTGCCAACACCTATTTTCCCTTTGTTTCACTGACTGGGAGCAATGCACAAAGATCAACTGCCAGCTACACATAGTCATGTGACCTAGGATCAGGCTGAAGACACCAAATGGTTAGGACTAGGGGTGGACAGAGTTACATAAAAGCCCAGCGAGTTTCGTTCGAGTACCGCCAATGGGTGGAAAATATGCACGTTGCACTGCTCATTCTGAAATTTAGTGCCAGTAGTGCAAGCAACCCTGAAAAATCATGGCACCATGTGGTGCGTAAAATTGCGTAGCCATTCATGTTAACTTTGCTGCTGCTCAAGTAGAAAATCTTCTTGAGCGACAGCAAATCTACCTGAGAAGCAGCCCTCTCACCGCAATCGGTCACAACCCTCCGTGTTTGAAAATTGCACTAGGGGGCACTAGATCTGGCTTGCCAGATCACATTTCTGGAGCCTCACAGGAAATAAAAATTCCACCACACAACAATTGGCGGAATTTGGTCAGACTTCCACGTTACAAGAGTAAAGTGGAGTCACCAAATTCCACCAATTCCGTGGGTGTAAAGAAACTTCCTCAAAGCAGCATTTTCAGAATTGTGATCAAAAATTAAATTTTACCAGCAAAGAGGGCTTTTAATTGCAAGCCTTTAGACACCAAACTCAAGTTATTTAGCTGCTCCCTATTAGAAGCTACAGCTTATTACATGTAATGAGGAAACTCAATATGATCCTATTGGAGGGGTTACAGTAGGGAAAACATATTTGGGAGTATTTCCACTACTTGGACATGTAAAACTCGAAAGTACCTGTCCCACTTAAATACATTGCACCTTGCCCTCTGTGCTATTCAGGGTATACCATAGGGTGGCTAAGAAAAAGGTTTGTGCCTGGCAAAAGGTTTATTTTGCTAGGTAGATATTACAGTTTAGAATTGCACATATAGGTTACAATGGCAGGGCTGAGCCATGTTTAAAGGGCTACTTTTTAGTGGGTGGCACAATAACTGCTGCAATCCCACCAGTAGCATTTAATTTACAGGCCCTCTGTACATGTAGTGCCACTTTAATAGGGACTTATAAGTAAATTAAATATTCCAATTGGATATACGCCAATGTTACCATGTTTCAAGGATTGAATACATGCACTTTACCACTGGTTAGCAGCGGTAAAGTGCACTGAGTCCTAATGCCAGCAAAAATGAGATCAGCAAGGAAATCGTTTGTGGGAAGATCACCCTAATGCTGACAGGTTTAACAATGATCAAATATTGTGGAAGGACCACACAGCGGTCAATACAATAGTTAATTCTACACAATATTATAGCCATTGCAAGTATGCCTTTTAGGTCTAGATAGAGACAGCTTTAGTTAATTTTATCACTATTCAAAGGTCTATAAGAAGCATTCACTGCAATGTTCATTGTTTTTATTTTGTCTAATATGGACTGTAGGCAAAAAGGGCATAGGGAGGGCTGTGTTCACATTGAAAGGAAACAACTAGCATATTTTGGTAAAATTCTTCGGTGTGGGTTATACTAACTGTCTATGTTTTTATTGCTAAATGCATTGCAACATACTTTGACAGAGCTAGTAGGCCTGCCCTTATATAAATGTGTCCTACATGTTTGTTTTATGCATATGTGGGGTTTTAGTCATATGAGTGGGGGTATTATGGTTTAGAGGTTAGGGTGTGCTGAAGTGAAAGCTACTCAAGGGCCTCCAGTAAAGTGTCAAGTTTGCAGTTAGGGCTGCAGTTGGTGACTCTAAATTGTACTTTGTGAGGTCCTGCAAGGATGTCCTAATTAGTATTGGTACCTTTCAGTTGGTATACATTTGTAATTGCATGTGTGCTATTTAGTTTTTCATGTATTAAAGTACTTTTCCTTAAAGAAAAAGCACGGCCTGCACTTTTATTTGGCGAGCGTTATGTGTTGCTGAATTTTGAGTCCCTTAGACGTATAACGTCCCTGAGTAAGCCCTTGGGCAGGCTTTACCTCACTTATATGTCATAAGTGGTGCTGATCCTGGCCCTTTTTTCAGGGTCAGCACCCACATGTCTGTGTTCTTTTGCTGAACCCTTTTTTGTTGCATTAGGACTCTGTGCACTTTATCCCTGTTACCCAGGGAAAAAGTGCGTGTGCTTTTTCCCTAAAACATGGTCAAATTGGTGTACACCATACTGGAACATTTAATTTACTAGTAAGACCCTGGCAAATGGTGCTACATGTAATCAGGGAATGTGTATTACGCGCTACTAGTGAACCTCCCACTGCAGTACAGTTTTAAAATGTGTGGCCTGCAGTGCGGTCTTAAACTGCTATTTCGACCTTGCAAAATAAGTCTTTTGCTAGGCCTCAACTTTCCATCTTAATATAAGCCACCCATAAGGTACATCCAAAAGCCTCTTGGGCGAGGTAATTGTTTTGAAAAAGTAGCACATGTGTACTTACATTTTACATGTCCTGGCAGTGAAAAACTCCTAAAGTTGTTTTTCACTGTTGTAAGGCAATTTAATAAGTGATAATTTAGGATTAGAAGCAGATAGATATGTGCTGTTTACACTCAAATGCATTGTAATTTACAATCCTCTTTTACCCCTTCCACGCTCATGACGAGCTGGGCTCGTCATGAAGCAGGGCGCTCACACGCTCATGACGAGCCCAGCTCGTCATGAATGCACTGAATCCACCATACCCCCAGCACAGCAGGGGAATGTGCTGAGCGGCGAAGGTGTTAATGGTAAATTCAGAATTTAAGTCACAATTTTGAACATACCACTTTTAGGAAGTTGTCATTTTCTTGTCCTAAACATTTGTCCCTTTTGCAGGGCCCAGGGCCACATGTCTCTGTACAGTAGTGAAATACACAAATAGTATGCACCCGGCTCCACCTACTTCAACTTTCAACAGTCTTAGTTACAAGGATCTCATACTGCATTTTCTAATTTTCCTTAGGTTCTACATATATTGTTGTAACGCCTCTAAAAATATTTTTAAGCTCTACAGATGCAGCTTCTCTTATAGTCTAAACTAATTCTAAACTCTTCTTAAACACTTTTTTAGAGCTTTAGAGCACCCCCTATATTTATATATTTTTCTAGTACAGCAAAGTGTAAATCCTTGGATACTCACTTGTGTGTAGGAAGGCTTTTCCACTGCAATTCTTCATTCAAGACATTTCTACATTTATCCAATCGAAAAATCCATCTTGCTTTTGCATGCTAAAACAGCGGAAATGTCAATAATGTTTGTGTTGGCGTTCACTTTTTAAATGACCAACCACCTCAAGCCATCTTCTGCGTGACTTGTGGTTATAAAGTGAGACACCATAGGTGCCAACATCCTTCTGTCCCTGATAATGATCTATTAAAATGTATTCGTCTTAATCCCTCTCTTAGTTTGCCCAATATACACCTTATTACAAGGGCATACAACTGCATATATAGAATATCCGCTATCACAGTTTGTGTGTCCTTGTATCTTGGCATCTTGATCAGACAACACAATCTTGTCTGTTTCCAATGAATCATAGCTTTAATTATGTTTCAAGGTTGAGTGGAAATATTAAAGATTGGGGGTGAAGAAAATGTGCTTCAAGTAACTGAATTCGGTATTTGATGAAAAATTATTATATATTTTTTTAGGTATCTAAAATTAAAACAAGCCGATCAAGTTTCCATATTATTGGACATTTATGAATTATGTCCCTTTCCAGGAGAGAAGCCAAATAAAAGATGTAGCCTTGAGTAAAATAAATTGAGGGGAGGGTAGAAACTTAAAAATTAACAATATGGGGTTGCGAAAGGATCTCATTAGTATGTGGAATTCTTATATAAGTTGACCTGCACATGAAATAAAAGTATACCTGTGACTTAAGTTATACTGTTTGTCTGTTGAATCTATTAAGTAGATATGTTTGAATATGACATTGTACAGTTTGTCGTGAATTATATTTTTTAATGAAATAGGAAATTGTTTGATGTCATGTTAAAATGAATAATCATTACTGTAATATTTTGGTATTTTTTGTTGATAAAGGAGGTACATGCAGTTGATCTGGTCAGCCTCGCTAACCAGAGAGTAAAGTGTTAAAAGGTCTACTTGGTTCCCAGTCTGGGAGTCCACAGTACTGGGGTAATGAACACCATGAGCAAGTACACGGCGTGTTAAAATTGGGGCCCAGTAACCTCTGACTGTCCTGGGACCATTCAGCCCAGATTTCACACAGTACCCTATCTCAATAGTCCTAATTCTCATAAAGCATTGCAGACCAGAAGTAAAAATGGTCCCTGATTAGGCCACAAGGGAAGCAGCTCTATATGTTCTCCTGATCCTGTTGCTACTCCACCCATCGATCAGCCACTTTATGAGAGGACTGGGCATCTTCTCACTGATGTTGTCAGTGATGCTGAAGCATGGCAAGATATCACTGAGCAAAACTGATTCCTCAGCTTCCTGAAAGTCAGATAAGTATTTTTTACAAGTAATTGTTTTAAACCTACATGTGCATGTGTCAGATATGTACATAGCCAACTCATCCTTCAGGGGTTGATACATTCAATACCATCTAATTAGGTGATGCTTACTCTTGCTACAATATTATGAAATGGAAAGAGAAAGTAGCAAGCTATAATTAAAAACTAGGCTCTTAAATCTGAAGGCTGCATGACAGTTTTAATTTACTTATATTCAATGATAATGCTCTAGCTTTTCATATTTATATTTTCTATTGCAGCGCAGACCCATTTCTGTATCTAAGTGGGCAGGCCATCATCTATATGTTCAGCAATGATTCCCAAACTGCATAAGCATTCATCATATAATACTATCTAAATGTAAAATGTTGCATTGCCATATGTGAATACGTTAACACCAGACCTGGTTTCATTGCCAAAGCTGAGCTCATCAGTTTACTGGACTCTTATGTACCAAAACTGCTTATTTAAGATGGCAGTTGATCCCAGGACATCCAGCCATAAATAAGGGGTCCACAAATTCCATTGGACAAACACCACACCATTTGTGCTGTTTCAACTCAATCTAATGAAGTTATGTTGCTTCCAAAAGTGATTGTATGGGAAGCTGAAGAGGTTGGGGTATCAATATACAATCAAATCAGAGAATCGATGGCATAACAGCACTACAGACCAAGCTGATGAGGTGTTTAGCCATCAGGTTGACATAAAGGTTAATGAGTGCACAGCTCAGGGAATAGTCCAAAAGAACTCCATAACACAATTGTTTAACATCAGAAACAGATTGGGACATCACATTCGGGTGCATTTGATATGACCGAAATTAAGCAATCCAGCTTAGTGCTGTCTAAATTCTAAAAGATGGTCAAGCAAATTGGAGTCATCAACATGGCCAGAAACACTCCCATAGATTCAGGGTAAAGTGCTGATCTGAAAATTGTTCCACTTGCTCAATAACAGTATTTGGTAGAGAAGGTTTAAAATAAGATGACATCTCCTGATATAGTGGATATAGGGAACAGGTTTGCCTGGGAACCTGGTAGATGTATTCTCAAAGTACATTTTTTTTGTACATTAAGTAGTACTAAATTAGTACTTCAAAATGACAACAAATTACTATTATAAAAACCTATGAGTGTAAATCTCCAACTTCATCTCTCCTATCTTTTCTATGGAGAGATCCTCACACATGTTAGCATGTACATTTAACACTGAGGGGCTTATTTCGATCTAGGTCAGAGTTGCCTCTGACCGAAACGGTTCTGGTACCGATCGACCTCTTGTCGGCTGTTCCAACCACCTGATTATGGTACGACCGAACACTGTTCGGTCAAGTAGTACCATTTCTCTATGGAAACTTGTATTACGGCCATAAACTGGCTGTGATAAAGGCTCACATAAAGAAATGGGTGTGTGTGTAAAACCTTGCACCCCGTGGCAGGCACCCCATGAAGCCTGCCACACAGTGCATGGATTTACAGGGGGGCACCCCAAGTACCCTTTTGGCCACAAACTGTAGGCTCTAGTGGCAAGTTGACCCAGCTAGGGGCCCCCAAAATTGTTTTCTGACCACCTTTCCGTGTCGAAAAGGCCGACACAGAACGGCTGTGGGCAACCAACAACGTAATCGTGACGGTGGAAAAAACGCCCATAGTGGATTGCGGTGCGGTTCCGACCAGCCGGAAGACTTTGAGAGCCGTTCAGATCCACGTCGGAATGACCGACCAGTTCATCCTCCAACGGTGGGAGGGAACAGTAGGAGTGGCTCGAAAAAGGGGCTACTTACTACTAAATGGTAGGAGCTTAGTAAGGAATGTGCACCTAACCTGCTCTGAGCTGGAGTAAGTCCAGAATCACGCATAACCAACTACTGGTACAGCAAAATAATAAATGAGGTATTAGAGTAAAATAAATTCACCTACGAATAAAAGTTCAGTTAAATTACATAAATAGTTAATTCTAAAACATTTTAAACATTTTTTGAATTGATAAATGAATGTGTTTTAAAAGTATATATAATATGTATAATTATTAAATATCATTACATTGTTTTAAATGAATTCTATACATCATTTAAAAACAATAAATGCATATAAAAAATCTACAAACATTTGCATTTTTTACTATAGGTGGTAATTTATTTTTAATTTAAACATCCGAAAAACATTTTAATTTCATTTAATAATTAAAAATTAAATTAACAATGCTGTGTAATTTTTAGGTTGGAGCATTCTAGACCTCTTGTATATTCTTTAGTATATACTTATATGTGTATGTACTTTGTAGGCTGGAGATCAGCCCTAGTACTTGTCTGCTTCTGCTTAGGGGCTTTTTTTCTGTTTAACTCCCTTTATTTAACTGTCTTGATAGAAAACGATTACTAGAGGCCAGTAAAATACCAGAATTGCTTTCTGCTTATGGGACTTTTTATTTTTTATTTTTCTCGCAAATGCCTCTATCTAACTTTTTTTGATAGAAAACGATCAGCTGAGGTCAGTAAAATGCCAGAATCTGCGCATGCACATTTCTTGCAAGAAATTGTCAAACGCGCGCGCATGCGCAGTTTTCTCATGGACGGCAATGAAAAGGAGGAGGGCAGCCCGGGGATGCCGCAGCTCAGGTAAGTGCTTTTAATTTACTGGAAAGTGTTTTTTATTTAAATTTAATCAATTGTTATAAGGGGGGTGGGAGGCAGGAGGCGGGTGGTGTAGCGGAGCTACACAGATTTTCAGTGAGTTTCTTCTCTGCTCCGTGGCTCTCCGCGAAGCCCCACTATGCCCACTATGCCCAGGCTTACTCAGTATACGTCTGGCCCTGCAAAAGATACTAGGTGCACTGAACCTGTTGCACGTGGCATCTGTGATCTATGAGAAGGACCTTAGGAGGTTAGACGTCCCTTCACATGAAATTCTAGGGCTGCAAGGGGGCCGGCTGAGACAAGTATATGATTAGTAGTTCCACGTCGTCAGATTGAATTTCAAGCTTTGCCCCAAGTGGAGAAGAGTTTTCCCCGGAACAAAGGCAAAGACCCTTGTTAGATTGGGACTTTTTTTAACTTCCCTACTTCTTGGCCCTAGCTGGGCCAAACGACATTTTTATATGACCCGATCCATCACGGTCATCCTAAAATCATGCCTCGGTTCCAGATTTTTTTTATTTATTTATTTATTTATGCGATTTTATATAGCGCGAACTTTACCCGAAGGTGTCAGAGCGCTTTACATAGGACCCAGTTTCAACCATAAGGACTGATGGTTACATTCGGAAAAAGAGATTTGCAAATTTTTGACTTACATAAGAACCAGTTGAAAACATACGGACTTAGGATTACATGCGTTACAAAAAAAAGGTACAAACAGAAAAAATTGCAAATGTACAAGAGATAGAGTCACACAAGGAGGAGATACAAATGGATAAACTCTAGGCATATACTAGAGATATCTCTATCTACTTAGGGAGGGGATACACATGGATATACTCTAAGAGTCACAGAGGAATGGTAGAGAGCACAGCGGACTCCTGCATAAACTAGTGATTAGAGTTATCTCTATATACATAGGGAAGGGGTAAGACTGGATATACTCTAAAAGTCACATAGGAATGGAAGAGAGCAAAGCGGACTACTGCATGTCCTAGTGATTAGAGTTATCTCTATATACATAGGGAAGGGATACACATGGAAATACTCTAAAAGTCACATAGGAGACTAGTCATTAGAGTTATCTCTATATACATAGGAAGGGATAAGACCGGATATACTCTAATGGACACATAGGAATGGTAGAGAGTACAAAGGTCTACTGCATACACTAGTGATTAGAGTTATCTCTATATACATAGGGAGGGGATAAGACTGGATATACTAAAGAGTCACATAGGCAAGGTATATGGTGCAAGGTCTAAAGCAAATACCATTGATTAGAGTTATTACAATAAGTCAAAGAGCAGAGTTCCATAAGTGTGGAGGCAGTCACAGAACAAAGGGAGGGTGGGAGGGATGCAAGGGTATGGAGAGAAGGGGAAGCGGAAAAGGGAGGGAACATTTGAGGATCATCCACGGGGAAAAGGGTTGATGGACGAGGGAATGGGAGGAGGGCTAGAGTCCATCAAAACTGTCCGAAAACAGCAGCAAAGTGATGGTCAGGACAAAGCAAAAAGTCAAGAAGTCCAGGAGTGAAGGTGGAAGATGAAGCTGGAGGCCAGCCGCAGGCACGACACCATCTTGGAGAGCTTGCAGTCAGCCGTCTCGGTGGGGGAGAGAGTGCGCCAGGTGGTGAAGGCCATGTTGACGCTGTTGGTACAGTCACGCGTTGGCCATGGGGCGCTGCACGGCTGCCGGTGGGTTGTGTGTGGATTCACCCGCAAGCAGTGTGGAGTCCATTCAGAACACTGGTGCCCTGTGGGGGGGGGAGGGGGAGGGTGAGTGGTCTGGAGATCCGGCCCGTGTTGCAGGGCCCCAGGGCATTCCGGCACTGGCAGTGGCCCCAAACTGGCAGCAGGTCGGGAGGCAGGCCAAAAAATCCAAGAGAGGGCCGGATTAGCAGGAGGCCGGGGAGAAGTTGGGGCGAGCCAGTGGAAGCGGCGATCGCCATTCAAAAGTCGCATCCGGCCGCCATCTTAGAGTCAGGCAGGCGCTGGAAGGATTCCCTCGGTGGGGGTCTCCACCGAAGTGAAGGTAGAGGAAATTATGCCAGCTGCTGCGGCGAGACTCTCGACCAGCCGGGGTAGCGCAGGACGCAATCCTACCTCCCAGCGGCGGCCGCAGTCAGCAGAGTCCACGGCGCAGTGCCGCCCGCCATCTTGAGCGCCTCCGCCCTCTCCTCCTTCACCTCGGGAGATCGAGCCTGTCTGCCAACCTCGGAGCGATCGCTTCTGCTCCGCACCTGCCCCACTCGCTCCGCTTCGTGCTGGAAAAAAGAGCGGTCAAAATGAAGGGCTGCATCTGCCCAGGGCCGGGTCAGAGCATCTCGTGGACCAGGAGCCGAAACGATCAGCGTCCGCTCGGCTCCCGGATGTGCCAATGACCAGAATTGGCACGTTGCACACCTTGGTTCTTTTTCACTTCAATCTTTCAAAAAAAATAATTTTTCCAGTTTCCCTTTTTGGATTAGTGTTGTTTGGTGGCATTTTGTTTAGGAAACTTTACTCAGTTTTTATTGTGTTGTGTTTTTGGCCTTTTAATTCTTTTGATACTTCTAAGAGCTTTAGACATTTTCTCTATGTTAAGCCTGTCTGCTCTGTGCCATAGCTGCCAGGTGTTCAGCCCAGGTTTAAATTGTTGAAACCTTTGACTGGACCTAACAAGATAATGACTTTATTACTTGTGGTGGACAACAATCCAAAGTTTTTCTTCCCCTTGTAGTTAGGGTTGACTCAGGAACTTCCTCAACTTGTAAAGAAAGACAATCAATGTATGTTGTGACCAGGTGAAGGCAAACTTTTATTCCCCCAACCAGACTGTCTCGAAACCCAATAGGAGAGGAGCAATCCCCAGAACAGGTTTCGAGATGCATTCATTTACCTTGCAACATCACTAATTAGGCACACAGGGTCTTGTACAAGATAGGAAGGGTTTCTCCAGCTTGAAATTTAGGAGTAAGGTAGCACAGCCAACGGGAACTACTGCACAGGAGTGAAGGGCTGCCCAAGGGAATTTTTAACCCATTGGTTAGGGAGGTGTCAGGAGCCACACCCACCCACTATCCGGTGACCACTGTAAAAGAGGCACCTTTCTCAGAACACTCTCTGGGCCTGTGAAATAACAGAATAAGGACTGCAAGGACCTGAAGGGCTGGATCTGCTCCCTCTTGTAATCAGGATAAAGAAGTGAAATTCAAGGGTCAGTTGACTGATGCCCTGTGTGGTGATAGTGACACACCAAGTTGGAAGAGGCCTTTCCCCTGAAGAGTCAAGAGAACCAGTAGCAACTGGATCTAAACTAAACCCTGATGATGGTCTCTGCTGGAGTGAACCTTGTCCCCAAATTATGTTCCTGAAGTCCTGATTCCCTTCGCTGTGTCTAACTCGACTTCTCCTATCTAAATATTTGACTTCCAAATCTCCAGAGGACCAGGATCAAACACCTATGCCAATCCGCTCAAGATGCGTCTTTGCTTTGCAAATAAACAGGTTTCTCCTGCTTGGAACTTCTATTCAGCAGCAAATCAGTTTTAGCTGGCCCTCTGTGAGAAGGGATCCGGCCTTGTGGAGCTCACCATCAGCTACAGCCTGCAACCATGCCCTACTGGAAGATTCAGAACTCTAAAAAGACACTAATTCCAAATCTAGAAACCTTGAATGGGGAAAGGCACCAAAAGTATCTGGTCGACGCAGAGTGCTGTGTTTGAAATTCCATGTTTGGAGTTTTTTCCTCCAAAAGCAATGGCTTCAGATGGAACTCAACCGATGGTTATCTGACTTTGAGAAAAAAGTTGTTGGATCCAGCCTGGCCCCTTGCTCCAGTGGAGGATTTCAATGTCCATTTCAGAGACTAAGGGCCCAATTTATTTGTTGACTGTAACCTTACTCCATTGCAATGGTTGCAGAGTTTGCTTACTGCCAACATAATGTCCCTCCCACCCCGAATTTAAAGTGTACAAACCATAGTTTGGCCATGGCAGAGGCTACTCTGTCTCCACTGTGGCTAAACGTGCCTGATGGAGTAAGGACAGTCATGCTATATGTATGCATGCCCACTTTGGATGGGTGGACATTTAACCCTTTTTTACTGCCCGTCACTGCAAGTAATACCCTGGTGGTATGGGTCTTTAAAACATAAAAAATTCTCCCCTTGCCATGAGAGATGAATCCCATAACCTGCTTCCCCATGACCTGCGACTGGAACCGCAATATCTCCGCTTCAGGAAGCTCCTTAAAACTCACCTTTTTCCCCAATGATTCACCCTCGCCGTCCCCCTTACTGCCTGCCCTCCTTCCCTACATTCTCCTCTGGCCCACTGAAGCTCAGGAGATAGGGTCCACCAGCGCTGGGATACCTCTTGGTGACTACGCGCTTTACAAAAATAAAATAATAATAATAATAACAAGTGGGGCACTGTTATTTGGTTTCAAAATCAAAAAGCCACTTCGGGTTTTACTTTCCAAAATAAAAATACTTTGGAAACTGCCATATGGCTCCATCATGTCTGAGCGAGCTGTATGGAAAAGTATCAATGAAATCACAGGAACTGCCTTTACAGCAGTTCCTGTGAATACTTGAAATGCCTTTAGGGCTAATGCAAATGTCATAATGTGGTGGTCGGGAACTCTGCCAGGGTGAAGAGTAAATTACTCTGATGCCCTTGTGGAGGATGGTGTGACCACCAAATTATAAATCGGACCCTAAGTCCCAAGGTAAAATTTTCAACTGGGATGAACCTGGATGGTGTAATTGACCAGTACTGCATCATGGCCAGCCTAAAATCGTGCCTTGGGCCGGATCTACTGTGACAGTAGACTATAATTGGCGCTTAGTGCTTTATGGTACTATTTTTTGTTAAATCTTTAAATTGACAGTACCGAAGGGCTGTCATTGCTGTAGCATGATGTGTAGATCTCATTGGCAGTTGCTGCAGTGTGAAGAGTCGGGTTGTCAGAGCTTTGTATTGTTGGTCATCGTAGGCTGTGATCTTGTACGTGGAAGCGAAGAACCCAAAACTTCAGGATTTCAACTATCTTCACATGAGGAGCTCAACTGATACCAGCCAAGGTTCCAGGACCTGGGGATGCACCTTTCTCTTGTGATCAGGGACTCACACAAGCAGAGGCCAGAAGGACTCCGGCAGGTTCATTTCCAGATTCAGGCAGGTCCACTGCAGCAGATCAGCTGGGCTGATACAGGAAGGCCTCCGGAGAGTGTTGTGTCCCTGTAGCTCAGACTGGAGGACAGCCAACTGACTTTGGAATCACTCAGGTTGGATTGGGATGAAGAGAGCAGATCCAGTCTTCATTCTCAGAGAGCAGGGCAGCACTCAGGCAGCAGTGCAGTCCTCTGGTAATAACAGGGCAGTCCTCTGGAGGAAAACCAGTCATTGCTCTGTAATGTCCACAGGTCCAGTCGGGTACTGATGAGGGGTTCTGGAGGTCCAATATTTATCCCTTGTGCCAGCCTTTGAAATGGAGGGATTCCCATACTACCCTGACATCTGGTCAGCTACTGACTCATTAATGAACTTTTATCTAGTGTAGGCTAGTGTCAAGTTAAGTGCTTTTCATCTGACACATCTACAAAGTGGAAAGAAAGTGAACCGCTTTCTTGCCTTTGCAATGAAAGATGCTAAGCTAATAGCCCAGTTTATAAGGAGTGTACACTTGTTAGCCAGGCGGTCTAGGCATACCTTTATTAAGATTCTACTCCTTAATTGCAATCGGGAGAGCCCATGCAGGTAAGAGTGGAGGGACCGGATTGGGTGGGGATTCAAGAGACGACCACAAGGGGAAATTAAAAAAATAAGAATTTTCCCTTGTCAGTTGTCAAAATCCCCCCTGCCTGGCCCTACCGCTCTTAACTGCACGGGCCGCTCCTGATTGAAATTCTTCCATTTCTTTGCATGCATGCACTTGTGAATTAATGGTCCATAAAGGTGGCCTTTACTTTTTTGATACAATAAGAACGTTCAGTGATGCTAGAGCTAGAAAGCATTAACTGTCATTGCACCAAGTCTATGGATTCGCCTTTGTCTATAAATCTGTTATCTTGTATTTTACAGGACTGTTGAAAATGCACTTCCTTTAAGAAATGTATATATTGTTACATTTTAGATTGTTGATTGCACTCAATCAGATACACAATGCAAGTATGACAGAGAATGTATCTAATTGCAGCTGGAATGTAAGCCAAAAGTTTAAAGTTTATGTTGTGACTCAATTCCATCATGGGAGGAGAAGTCAGAGACATCAAAATGCATGGGCAAACCACATCGACTGACACTATATTGAATGCCACCCCAGGAATAAAGGCATTATATCGGAATTACCATTAATTTATATTGCCATGAACTTGGCCTGACCTTTGCTCTCAGCACTCTGTGATTTGAAACAGAAGAGTAAGTCTACTGGATGGAGATCACGGTAGGTCGAGGGGACAACCACGCCAATTTAATGGTTGGACTCGGCGTCGCAACAAATACATCGAGATAGGTAATGAGAGTGGTGAATAAGCGATTGTGAAGAATGATAGGGGCAAAAAAGGATCAGTTTCAACATACGTATTCATTCAAATTCCATTAATCTCTAAATGCTTTCAAAATGATCTCCATGTGGCGAAATTAATGCCACCTCATTGACACTACCTTTATCACTTAGATTTCTAAAAACTCAAGTGCGCAGCTCCTGTCATCTGCTACTATACCGTCGATGTAAACTCCCTAAGTATCTCACCGCAGGAATAAGCCAGCATTTCAGCACTACTAGCAATGAGCGCACACTCTTGGCGCGCGGGCACCCATACATCATGAAATCATAATGATTTAGTTGCCGGTGACAAAATATACTTGCATGCCATTTGTTTGGACAGCAAGAGTGATAGGAGATGTAGCAAACAGCGCCCGGCAGGGAATGTATTCACATTTCTCTACAAAGAACACATGAACTCTTTGTATCAGACACTTTACTCAATATGCTCCCTGTCTTGCAGAGAACATTATTTCATGTTCTTACTCTAATCAGTCATGTCTAGCAGCCGCGAGAACAAAGAGCGTCATTGTTATATGCAGCTGTCATTTGTTCCATCTCCCTGCTCTTTCTGACTTCAATATCTTGGTGGTATTTAGTGAAAGTAATTTTCAGTTAGAAATCTCCTGCCCTTTCAGTAAGTGCAAGCATAGCACTTCATCAATGGCCAAAGAAATCTAGGTTATCTGGGATGTATCTGGACAGTTGATAAAACCTCACAGAGCAACCTACGATAGTACATCCCATCATAAATAAAAAAAAAAGCAGAAAGGGCCTTTGTCAGTGTTTATCTGTGGCGCTTTTATTCCTTGCCCTTGATTTCCTCTTCAGAAAATTGATGCACCCTTAAATTGAAGCAGGAGGCTTGACAGGTGATGGTTAGTGTGATAACTGCTTAGATTTCATCAGCCACTGTTTTTCTGCTGGTGCAATTGTAGGAACTTTCAGCTAGATTACCTGTCATCCACTACATCAGATAAAAGAAGGAGAGTTGAAAGATGTATGCTGTTTTTTCGCCGTTCCTCATAGGAAATGAATAGTGCTGGTGAGGTAACAGAAGTAAACAAATTTACAATTATTTTCCAATCATGCAATTTTGGGAGCGAGTTCAGCGCTACAATTAGAAGTGAAGTGACAACATCCGTTCTTGTATTTCCACTTGTATAATTTATAGAAACAAATAACTATTGGCTCTGGAGACAGATAATAAAAGGAGAAACCGATTTGCACTTCTTAAATTTGGATTATTTTATACAAGGTCTATGCTAAATTGTATGCCAGGATGTTTTACATAGCTAAGAAGCAGAATAAATAATTGTTCATAGTCTCTGATGCAGGTAAGGCTATACCTCATCTGATATGGCACAACACAAAATGAAATGCAATACAGGCTCGTAATGGTTCCTCCCTCACTCCTTATTCCTCCCATTCTCTTCTCTTCCTTCCTTTCTTCTTCCTTTCCTTCCCCACTACCACTTTTACTCCATATAAGTCATTTTCTCTGTTTCTTTCTCTTCAGTCCTTGAACCCTACATTTTCTTTGCGTGTGGTGCCTCTAATTATTCGTTTTTTACCACTAATAAAATTGTTTCTACTGTGCTTACGTTATTAATTTTGATTCACAATTACTATATGAAATAATGTTGTTTTAGCTGATGCGTTGGTTAAAATATACTGTACTGGCAGGCAGCGACATTGTCTAGGTCTTTTAAGTTCACCTTTCTTCAATGTAGCTTGGTCTGGGGGAAAGGGATATTTTGCTCATGTCAGTCACGTTCCAGGGAGAGAAGCCACACCCCAGTTCCTTTAAAATGAATATTTGAACCAAAACTGTTAGGCAGGGCACAAGTCCTAAAAAAAAGAAGTGGGGGACATTATGATGGCGGGTGGACCTGAGACTGCCCGCCATCATGGTGGGAATCGGGACCACCGGCTATGCATGCGGCGGTCCCGCACATCCAATTAGCATGCGACCGCCACCATGGCAGTCGTATTTTGCACTTTAACATTGCGATGTTAAAAATGCATGTTGTGCATTTCACTGCTCTACATGGCAGGCACAACACAGTGCCTGCCACTTGGTGCAGTGAAATGTAGGGGGGTACTATGGGTACCCCGAGTGCACAAATACCACCCACAAACACTGGGGGTGCCTGCAATGGGCCCCCAAATCAAATCCTCCGCCAACCTTTCAATGGCAGTTTACCTGCCTGCTAGGCACGCCACCAAACCGCTCCGCCAGGCAATCGGAACGATTGCCTGTGGCCGTTCCATGGCAGATGGTCTTTGCGTCCACCATGGTCGCAATCGCGGTCCGCTGTGAGAAGGCCCATCTCTGCACTGCTGGCCTTTCGCCATCATAATGACCCTCCAAGTTAGGCAATATGCAAGTCACATCAGGGCACGTGACATCAAGGTGCATGACATCACACACAAAATCACAGGAAGCGACATCACAGGAAGTGGCATCACAAGAAGTGAAATAACACCTTAACACCTCACGCATTCTTAGCTTACTTTTGTTCGTTTTAAGTGCTGTAAATAACAGTTAATAAAATCATCACATTTAATGGCACTCAATGTACATTCCCTTGCAACTAATACTTAATGGCAAGCTGTGAGTGGTTACGATGTATTTGACCATTTCCACCCATCAGCTTTTAGTTTGTTCCCTAACGTATAGGTTGTTTTGGGGATAACTTTCTTTGTCTTGTACACATCCAAATATTAGTATGGTGTTTGTAGTCCAGTGCCTTTTCAGGTGGAGGAGAGGAAGTTATCAGAGTCCAATATTTGAGTCAGCTGGTGATAAGGTAATGTTATGTTAGCAGCATTTATATAATGCAGTCTACCATTAGCACAAATGTATAGCTCAGTCAGTCATCTAGGTTGCCTTTTACATTTTAGAAGTGCAAAACAGACCTCAGTCAGAGTTGTACTGTACTAATATGCTGGTGTGCCATATTCTAGTAATCTCTTGAGTGAGTGGCAATATCATATTAGAACTGTGGGTGTATGCTTTTAGCAAAATTGAGATGTGGCTGAAGAGGTTACCCATTACTTATGCCTATGGGTTGCAGTATTTCCACACATATCCTACTCTCAGGTAGGCAGATTTGTGTTATTCAATAAGTTGTACATATATGATCTTAGCTGAACTAGCCATTGTGCAACTCTGGGGCTAATTTCAGGGCAGAATTGGCTGCCATGACCCAATCATGCCACCATACCCTCATTCTGCTTTCTGTAGTGTGCAGCTGATTATAACTTCTTTTGCCAGGGCTGACATTTGTTTCCCCTCTGACCAGCGCATGATTATGGTGTGTTATTGGTTAACCCCAAGGATTTCGCTATATACTCGCACACCTAGGCCAATAGAAACACTCCTTGGCTGGTGTTAAAAAGATAGTTAGAGTGTGTGTGTGTGTGTGTGGGTGCATGTGAGCGTGTAAGCTTGATAGAGTGTGTTATTGCATATCATGGTAAGAATTCTGTCTAATGTGTTCTATTGGATGCCGTTTTGTGGTGTATCATGGAGTCAGTGTTGTTGTGAGCGTTGGTGGGAATCGGGACCACCGGCTATGCATGCGGCGGTCCCGCACATCCAATTAGCATGCGACCGCCACCATGGCAGTCGTATTTTGCACTTTAACATTGCGATGTTAAAAATGCATGTTGTGCATTTCACTGCTCTACATGGCAGGCACAACACAGTGCCTGCCACTTGGTGCAGTGAAATGTAGGGGGGTACTATGGGTACCCCCGAGTGCACAAATACCACCCACAAACACTGGGGGTGCCTGCAATGGGCCCCCAAATCAAATCCTCCGCCAGCCTTTCAATGGCAGTTTACCTGCCTGCTAGGCACGCCACCAAACCGCTCCGCCAGGCAATCGGAACGATTGCCTGTGGCCGTTCCATGGCAGATGGTCTTTGCGTCCACCATGGTCGCAATCGCGGTCCGCTGTGAGAAGGCCCACCACTGCACTGCTGGCCTTTCGCCATCATAATGACCCTCCAAGTTAGGCAATATGCAAGTCACATCAGGGCACGTGACATCAAGGTGCATGACATCACACACAAAATCACAGGAAGCGACATCACAGGAAGTGGCATCACAAGAAGTGAAATAACACCTTAACACCTCACGCATGCTTAGCAGGTTTGACATGAGTACATTAGAGCACATTATAAGATTTAACATTTGAGAGTTTGCGAAGGGGTTATGTAAAAAAAAGAGACCTAAAATAGGGCCCTCAACTTATACACGTATTTTTTTTAAACGCTGCTACAAAGAAAATGGAAACAAGGAGAAACTTGGCAGTACATCTGTTCTGCTTAATTCGTATCAAAGTTTACATTGTAAAATATCTTATGGGTTTAAGGCACCTGCTGCAGAGATCTTTATGTGCTCAGTAAATCTCAGGGATTAATAATAAAAGTTGTGAAATAACTCCGGGGGTTAACACATTTGCTGGAGAGATTTGTGTTTTTTGTAGTCCCAGTTTTAATTCAAAGTAGCATAGAGGGTTAATGTGTCTCCTACAAAGCACGTCATGTAACATGCAGATGATAGATTTTTGTTTCATGTGCCTAGGTAAGTGGGTTACTGCTTTTAACACAGAGATACTTTTGTTACTTGTAGTTCATAAATTGCTATTCTTCTAATATAGCATAGTGAGCTATGAAGGACATGTGACTCCTACACCATGTAAACCTCATTGTCTTATGTAACACATCCTGTACATTGATTTACACAACTATATGATTTGTTGTCAATGTATAATGTGTACTTGAGATGTAGAAAGCTCTTACTCCCTGCATTGGGATCAGTAGCGCTGTTAAATAAATTAAAACAAATAGTGGTATTTAATTTATTTGTGTAAATAATGGGAAAGATAAACACATTTGACATTCTTATAGTGCAATACGGAAACACAAGGAGATGATGAACGGAGCGCTGAAACTTTTCAGACACTCACCCCCAGTCACAGATCTGCAATGAATCCATCATCGTTCTTTAGCTGACTTTGCCACCTCAGTTCAGACCCAGTTATATGCAAATCAGTCTTGACCATGTGCCTCATGGGAACAGTCCAGCACGAACTGCCAAGCCAGGTCTTACCTGAACAGGAAACAAGCATCCTGGGACCGGTTTCGGGGTAACACCCCTCATCAGCCAGGCTACCTTGAATCCAGAAGCAAAGTGAGCAAGGGACCCACATCTGGGCATACCTTGCCAACTTAGAGTTAACTAAGCAAACACAAGGAAATGATGGAAAGAGCGCTGAAACTTTTCAGACACTACCACTCCAGTCACAGATATGCGTTGAATTCATCATAGTTCTTTAGCTCACTTATAACCTTGGTTGAGAACCAGCTATATGCAAATAAGTCAACCCTGGGCCTTATGGGAACAGTCCAGCACCAAATGCCAAACCAGGTGTTTCCTGAAATGGAAACAAGCATCCTTGGACCGGTTTCAGGGTAACACCCCTCATCAACCAGGCTAGCTTGAATCCAGAGGCAAAGTGAGCAAGGGACCCACGTCAGGGCATTCCCTGTCAACTTAGGGTGAACAAAACAAACACAAAGAGATGATGGACAGAGCGCTGAAACTTTTCAGACACTCACCCCCCCGGTCACAGATCGGGGTTGAATCCATCATCATTGTTTAGCTCACTTTGCCACCTCACTTCAGACCCAGCTATATGCAAATCAGTCTTGACCCTGTGACTCATGGGAACGATCCAGTCCAAACTGCCAAGACAGGTCTTCCCTGAACCGGAAACAAGCATCCCGGGACCAGTTTGGGGTAACACCCATCATCAGCCAGGCTAGCTTCAATCCAGTGGCAAAGTGAGCAAGGGACCCTCGTCCTGGCATACCCTGCCAACTTAGGGCGAACAAAGCAAACACAAGAAGATGATGGACGGAGTGCTAAAACTGTGTTTGCTATTCTTACAGTGCATGCATATCTCTTTTATCCTGGGACTGATCAAAGTCAAAACCATACTTCTCGGAAGTACTTGTGAAGTATTTACAAGCTGTGTGCCTTTGTTTTCCCTCCATTGAGTTTGTATCTAGTTGTGAGCTCCAGATAGCTCACAGTCTGGATACTCAAACAAAAGGAGTCCTAATGGCCCCTTAACTTCGTCCTTTGTTTTGTATCCAGCTGGAATTTAAAATAACAAAGCCCCCTTTCTCCATGCATATTGCTGCTTGGAAGACAAAATGCAGGTGCTGCAGAATGTGTCCTGGTGCCTGAAAATTACACCTGGATGAGTTCAGCATATTTCATTGAGGCGCTGTCCACCCTGTGAAAATAGTGGATAGACGCCTTCTACCCTTGTGCACCCCCGACTTCTGCCCTGCTCTGAGTGATCTGAGAGAGAGATATTAGGTAAACATTTTAATGTTTAAGGAAGTGATAAGTCTAAATGTAGATACATAAACCACATAATAAATAAGTCAAATTCATTCATATAACTATTTTATATAGAGCTACATACTTCACTTTTGTTCGTTTTAAGTGCTGTAAATAACAGTTAATAAAATCATCACATTTAATGGCACTCAATGTACATTCCCTTGCAACTAATACTTAATGGCAAGCTGTGAGTGGTTACGATTTATTTGACCATTTCCACCCATCAGCTTTTAGTTTGTTCCCTAAGGTATAGGTTGTTTTGGGGATAACGTTCTTTGTCTTGTACACATCCAAATATTAGTATGGTGTTTGTAGTCCAGTGCCTTTTCAGGTGGAGGAGAGGAAGTTATCAGAGTCCAATATTTGAGTCAGCTGGTGATAAGGTAATGTTATGTTAGCAGCATTTATATAATGCAGTCTACCATTAGCACAAATGTATAGCTCAGTCAGTCATCTAGGTTGCCTTTTACATTTTAGAAGTGCAAAACAGACCTCAGTCAGAGTTGTACTGTACTAATATGCTGGTGTGCCATATTCTAGTAATCTCTTGAGTGAGTGGCAATATCATATTAGAACTGTGGGTGTATGCTTT
This sequence comes from Lissotriton helveticus, assembly GCF_964261635.1. Lineage (NCBI taxonomy): Eukaryota > Metazoa > Chordata > Amphibia > Caudata > Salamandridae > Lissotriton > Lissotriton helveticus. Next base: position 874,856,159 of record NC_136071.1, on the reverse strand, counting down.
TAGCAAAATTGAGATGTGGCTGAAGAAGTTACCCATTACTTATGCCTATGGGTTGCAGTATTTCCACACATATCCTACTCTCAGGTAGGCAGATTTGTGTTATTCAATAAGTTGTACATATATGATCTTAGCTGAACTAGCCATTGTGCAACTCTGGGGCTAATTTCAGGGCAGAATTGGCTGCCATGACCCAATCATGCCACCATACCCTCATTCTGCTTTCTGTAGTGTGCAGCTGATTATAACTTCTTTTGCCAGGGCTGACATTTGTTTCCCCTCTGACCAGTGCATGATTATGGTGTGTTATTGGTTAACCCCAAGGATTTAGCTATATACTCGCACACCTAGGCCAATAGAAACACTCCTTGGCTGGTGTTAAAAAGATAGTTAGAGTGTGTGTGTGGGTGCATGTGAGTGTGTAAGCTTGATAGAGGGTGTTATTGCATACCATGGTAAGAATTCTGTCTAATGTGTTCTATTGGATGCCGTTTTGTGGTGTATCATGGAGTCAGTGTTGTTGTGAGCGTTGTGGTAGCTAAATGTAAGGCTGATGTACAAAGTAATTTTTTAGTTGTAAAGCTCTTGACCAGGCCTGGCCATAGTTCCCGGAGTTTTGCTACATGGTACTCTGGAGAGTGACAAAAAAAACCTCCATGGAGTTCCGCAAGTGGTGGAGTGCAGTGCGAACTGCCCTTCGCGCTGATCTTGTAATGTAATGTAATGTAACACGACACTTCTATAGCGCACTATCACTCCAGGGAGCATCTTGGTGCTTTGGATCAAACTGATATAAAAATGACCCGCAACTCTGCTGTCCATGGGCGCCAACACTCATACCAGCGCTTTGCATACTGTATCCGTAAGACTGTAGATCCAGGTCTTAAGAGATTTCCTGAAGCACATTTCAGAAGAGATCTGACGAAGATGAGAGGGGAGTTTATTCCAAGCCCTAGAGCCAATCCCTCCCTTGGTAGCAAGCCTAAATTTAGGGATAGTTATTAGGTTAGCGGTGGAGGATCTGAGGTTTCGTGATGGACAGTAACGGGCAAAGCCTTTCAAAAGATATTTCGGGCCCTGAGAATGAAAGGCCCTGAAAGTAATAATTAAAACTTTGAACAAAATGCGTTTATGGATGGGAAGCCAGTAGAGGGCATCCAGCGCAGCCGAGGCAGAGGACTTCCTAGGCCATCTAAGCACCAAGAGGGAGGCAGCATGCTGGACCATCTGTAGACTGTGAAGGACCGTTTTTTTCGATCCTGCATACAAGCTATTACAATAGTCCAGTCTTGATGTTATTAAAGCCACCACCACCGTACGTCTTGCTGCTAGTGGAATAAGATCGATACATTTTCTCAGGCCCATTATGATGTTAAAGCAGGTGCCTGCCACCTCCAATGCCTGTTGCTTGATTGATAGGGTATCATCAAACTTGATCCCCAAATTACGAGCTGCACTAATTGTGTTAGGGGGGCTTCCGCATCCTCAGGCCACCATTGTTTGGGAGAGAATAGATTATGGAGTCCAAATGGCAAAATCTCTGCTTTACCTGAATTACATTTCAGGTGATTATTTCTCATCCACGCGAAGGTAGCTGATAGACAATTTTTAAGATTTTGTTCTGCATTTAACAGGTCCTTATCAAGGACTAAGATCAGCTGCGTATCATCCACATACGCAATAGTGCTGATCTTAAAGGACGAGATTAATTTAATAAGGGGAACCATGTAAAGATTAAAAAGTGTTGGGCTCAGGCTGGAGCCCTGTGGCACCCCTGTCGTCAACACTTTTTCCCCTGAGCAAAATTGTCCTAGAATGGTTACTTGACGTCTATGAGACAGAAAGTTTTTAAGCCACTTCTGTACGGTTCCTGCAATGCCAGATGTTGTCAAACGATCTAAAAGGATGACATGAGAGACCGTATCAAAGGCCTCAGAAAAATGTAAAAGGATCAGGACACCTTCTTGCCCTGATCCATGGCAGCCCGAAGAGTTTCAATCGTGAACAAAAGGGCGGATTCTGTAGAATGCTGGGCTCTGAAGCCCGCCTGATTAGTATGTAATATATTATTATCTTCCAGAAACGCAGTAAGCTGCCTATTCACAAATGTTTCTGCTAGTTTACAGAGTACTGGGAGGAGTGATATGGGGCGTAAATTAGACAAGGTAGTAGGGTCTGATAGTTGCTTCTTCTGAAGAGGTTTTACCTCTGCGAGTTTCCACTCTGATGGAATCTGCGCAGAGCGGAGTGAAGAGTTGATGATACTATTTATGATGGGATTTGCCGTATCTGCCATAGCTTGCAGCAGCACCGGAGGGCAAGGACCTTCCTGCCGCTCGGGTAGAAATTCTACCCGAGTGGCAGTTCACGCTTGCCAACTTACCATTCATGAGTGCGAGCGTGGAAAAATCTCTGCTGCACTACACAGAGCGGAGTTTTCTGCACTCTGCGAGCTCCGCGGAGAGCGGATTGCAGAAAACTGTGCAAACTCTGTGAACGGAGTGGAATTCACCGCCCAGGCCTACTCTTGAATCATTAAACACATGGTTTGCAACTACAAGAACGTTTTTGAAATTTACAAAATGCCTTTTGCAAATTAGTAATTTCATTCAGACAGGAAAAGGGGTTTTATGATGTTTTCTGAATCAGAAATAGGAGGGGCTTTAAAGCATTTTCCACTCCTATTTGCAGGTCACGATGGGATATATGAATAGATTGTAAATGCAGTTTCAGTTGCAAACTGTTGATCAGCTTTTGATGCACAAATCGCAATGGCAAGTAAGGGGCTCATTACGATGGCGGTGAGCCCACCACCGACAGGCTGTCAGTGGCAGTCTCACTGCCATTGTGACCACCTTCAGCGCCCGCCACATTAGGATGGCAGGTGGTGTGGTGGCAGTCGGAAACACCGACCTCCACACATCCGACAGGCTCCATGAGCCCTCCAGTATAGCGGAGGGCCTATCAATCTTTGCATTGGTGGCGCTGCCTCAGGCACTGACGTAGGGATTATGATGTCCCTCCCTGCCAGCCTTCCCATGGCGGTTTACCTGCCAAGGAAAAGCTGGTGGAAAGGGACATTGGGGGCCCAAAGTGGGACCCCTTTCCCTTCTGGGCCTAGGCTGGGGCACTAGGGGGAACCTATGGTGCCCCCCTACATGTCCATGCACCAAGTGGCAGGCACCACATGGTGCCTGCCACGTAGTGCAGGGATATGTGTGGTGATCCCTTATTGTCTTGCGGTGTGTGCTGCAGCCAGCAACTCATGCCCCAATACAAAAAATAGGCAATACAAAAGCCTCTGTGGCGTTCGCATCATAATTCCTACTGTGGGACTGCCGCCTTGTAGGCGGGCGGTCCCAAATAGGAAACAATGGCAGACGGACTAAAGTTCCTCCGCCATCGTAATCAGCCCCTAACTTTCATATAGTATGCAGTTTTCCCTTGAGTATTTTGGAGGGTGTCCCTTGAGGGAGCTGTCAGCGGTCCAAGGGATTTCTGTCTGCTCACTTGTCCAGGGGAACATTGTCTGCTCTCTGCCCAGGGAACCACTGTTTGCTCCAACCTAGGGGACCACCATCTACCCCAACCCAGGGGACCACTGTTTGCTTCCAGCACAGGGGTTGACTGTCTGCTCCTCGTCTGATGTTTTCCATGGATGCCAACATATTTTTATAAAAAGCAGCACATGTCCTTTTAAGGGACACAGGTTGCTTTTAAAATCAATGTTAACACAGGGGTTAATTCATCCCTGCCTTGTCATTCATTCGTAGATGGTCGCAAACCATGGCCGGCCAAATTTTCATGAGGCAGGAGTTTTGCGACCCTCTACCAACATTCATTTTGCAATTAGATTGATTAGTATATCAGTCAGAATGCAAAATGAAGTCCAATGCACAACTCAGTCAGTGTTCAAACTGCATGTCCTGGTCGGAATCTGCCATAATTACATTAAGGCCTGTATGTTATATCCATTTTATGTTTTGTCTTCTCATGGTTTTGTTGGAAGTTTATGTGTTTTTCTTTATAGTGTTGTTGTGAGCCATATGGCACATGATGGGCAAGTATACCTGGTCCATGTTGTATGTATTTGGTAAGGGCAGTCTACTTTGGTAAGGAAGGTACAGGAGTGTTCTGCTAGAGCACTGGAAAATGTGGAAAAATACTAGCTTGATTACCTGTGATCGCTAGTGCAGTGCAACTTTCCCAGGTTTATGTGTAAGCAGCTAATCTGCTCCAGGTTTTCTCTTTTCATCCTGGCCTTGTAGTCCTGTTAGTCCCGTTACAAAATAAGAAATACATTTACCAAAATCCAAGCAAAAGCCTGGACTGGATGACGGACTCTTGAATGGTCATGGGAAACGTCAGAGCTCTGCCATTATAAAGTTACTTTCAGTCCCTCAGGACATACCTTCAACTGGCAACTAGGGGTGGAAGAATGACTGTTAGTGCTATTGGGGGTGGGTACAGCAAAGACCCATGCCCCAGAGGACTAATCCCGCAAGTAATCACTGGTGTCTAGTGGAGTGGATTTTTGCTTAGAGATCACCCATGCAGGGATCCACTAGGAAGAGACAGTGAAGGAAACTGGGCATTTTCCCCTTTCCAATGCTGTTGTTCTCGCACTGATCAGTGCATAGGAGATAGAGGTATGGCCCCAGGCACTGATCAGGAAGTGCAACCAGCGGGCACCTATGCTGCCATGAACCTATGCAGTTTGCCTTCACTAAGAAGCTAATGTTTTTCAAATTACCTGAGTAGAACTTAGACTGCAGGTATTGCCAGGAGGTGCTGGGAATCCATTAAGGATCATAAAAAAAAACCTTAGCATTATTTGTATGATTGCAGAAGCATGAGAAAAAAGAGTACATTTTTATAAACAAGATACACTTTTTATGCCTTATCTTTCTCCCACATGAACTTTCTCCAGTAAAGCACCCATCATTTGCCTTTACGCTGTACCTGGAGAATTTCAAATGAGACCCAAGGATTAGAGGCATTTTTACATTTAAATTTAGCAGTTTTGTATAAGGCAGAATTATTCTTCCAATGAAATGTATTATACATTGTTTGGGGATCATTACTAATATCCGTAAGGATGTAGGAATCAGTGTTATGCAATGAAAAGAATATTTAGAAAAACAAGCTTCAGAAAAGCAAAAAACTAAAACTTACTTCAATTTCAATATAATTGGCTGCCTCTATGAATATCAAAATCAAGAATTTAAATGGGAAAATGACCCATACTCTGTGAATATCCCTTGGCACACTACTAGAACCCGCAGCTATCAGAAATGCTACAAGTCTTTCAAGATGATTCAGCTAGTATCCAAATGATTTTTCAATTAACCATGACTATGTTTGAGTCTGGGCCCTGAAGTTTTTTTTCAACAATAGCTTTGTGCTGAGACAAGGAAACTACGTAGATCAGTAGCAGTGAAATGTTGCCTCTCATCCTCTTATTTCTTTTCCATTTTTGAAAATGTGCACTGGAGCTTAAGGCTATTACAGTCTTCAGAGATAGTGGATAGTTTGTAGGGAACCATTAGTCTGTTATACACAAAATATTAAAATCTTCTCCATCGATCAAACCAAGGATAGAAGTGCTATTTTAAAAATCAAAGCACCTATTTAACAAAGATACGTTAACATCCTGTGTCATTTTTATGTGGGGTTTGGCTTCGGATAAACAAGGAATATTAATTGTGAGCTTACCTTGTTCTCTTCTTGCCTGACAACATGTATTCTCTGCTTATTGCACACATTGGCACACCTTACAAATCATCTGGGACTGGCTGTGTTCTTGATTGCAATTCTCATCTTTCTTGCATCCATTTCTTCTCACTATAGAATTGTACCTGCAAACTAGTAGTTAAAAGGCACTATGTAAATTACAAGGTTAATTACAGGTAGAGGCTGGATAAAGTATAGAAACTTTGGACAACCTAAATTATACTTCTATTTTCTGAAATTACATTTTCTAGCTGACACCTTTCAATTGTTTTAGATTAGCCCCTGGCTATAGTTTAGTAAGCACCATAGTCTCTTACACTATTGGACTCAGTGCTTCATGACAGTCACTCCTGAATTGACTATTTAATTATATCCTGTGCTTTTGCAGTAAAAAACATTTTATGTGTAGCACTTGTGCCAATACACATCCTGCCTCTTGCCCCAGGTCGTTAGCCTCACTGGCCTACCAGGGTGTCACAGGCCACGAACTTGGAATACATACTGCAGTAGAATAATGTAGTGGGATACATTCACAAGCATAAATAAGCATTGTTTGTTGGTGGGGAGTTTCACCCACACAGGTTGCTAGTTTAAAGCCTGTGCAGACTTGAGGTTGGCAGTTATACTTGGCTACTTCCCAACCATGCACTGACCCATGGCAAAGAGAACTTTATGCTTGATTTGCCTGCAAGACATTTGCAGTGAAATCAGCTGAAAACGATTACGCTAGCGATGGACGTAGTTCCTGCCTATTCCTTTAAGTTTGAAACTCATCCTTTTGATTTGGTAAGAAATAAATAATTAATTAAGTGCTCAAATTACTTATGAATGCTGCATTTGTCCCGGTTCCCCTTGTTCGGGCAGAGTCTTTAGGGAACACAGGGCCCTTTAATGCTAATATTGTGAAATTTGCAGGCCTTTTGCATCTTAAGTTAGTTTAATTTTAGAAGCTGGTGTATTGTGTAGCCATAAAAACAACCTTAGCTATAGATTTAGGGGCCGATTTAGATCTCAGCATACAGGTTACTCCAACACAATGATTTATATTTCGGCAGGCGGGATATCCGTCACCATTGTGATGGAGTAACTCATCCACTGTGTCCTAAATCAGTCCCTTAGTGAAAATGCAAATCATTGCCAGAGAAACACATTTTTAGAGACAGTGACAATGCAAGTGGCAACTCCACCACAGAGATAGAAAGATGGAAGATCTTACCTGTGCTTTCCTCATATGGATTGAGAACTTCCTCTGGAAATCCAAGAACTTTCTATTTTCATCCATTGTAATATCAGAGCCTAAATGGCCCTATATATAACTTCTCTACATTTTCTGTGGTGCTGCAGCCTGTTCCTTGACCTTTCTAGAAAGGTGCTGTGTGGAATGCCCTAATGCAAATGCAAGGATCTTATTGACACTAACCTAGCACATTGCTCTGCATTATAGAGGCTACAGAACCGCTGTACTGCACTACATAAGAAGTATTATAACTAACCACATAGTGCTATAGAATAGGTACTTTATCCCACTTCACAAAATCCTCAGACCTCGCCAACAGAATACTGCACTCTCAGGACATTAATCCATCCTCCTAGCATGCAATGGAACACAGCATTGTAGATACAGTTGGTCAACACAATGGACACTAGAGCCTTCATCCTTTTACACCTCACTACGTTGCAGTAACATGACTCTGCCACACCACATTGCATTCAATTTGCTTTCTAGGAAATTTCATGCTGGACTGTATCCAAGGGACACACACAACTCATGCTATATTCTTAGGTCACTACCCCACCACTCCACACTGCGGGTAAGGAAAGTGAACTCTCAACACTGCACTGCATCATACTGACACTAATGGACAATGGCGCACACTAGGGATGCTAACACAATTTATTTAAATGCATTTTACGGATGGCAATCCACTAGATATCCTTGTGAGTTAATTTTGAGTGGAAATTTCCACAGGGAGGCTGGTTATACCTCTTCTACTAAGTAGATTGAGTGGTGTTAGGCATGGATGTTTTGTTGCCATTCTGCATTTCTGTAGTCATCTCAAGTGGAATGTCACGCAGTGTAAGCATCTTTCTAGTTTCCAATCCCTCATTCAATCTACTACCTCTAAACATCTCATAATGTTGAAGAGTTTTGCGTTTAACTACTAACTGGATGAGTTTGTTTCCTATGACCTCTCCCATAACCTTTTGCAAGATAACCAGCACATTCTTTGTATGAAATTCTTCAATGTATTACTTGTTCTATATTTTTAATTCTAAAAGCTGCTTATCTGTTGGCTTTTTTGTATGATCATTTCAACATTCAAACTATGCTTACGTTGTTTTTAGTGTTCCTCAATCCTTCCAAACAAAGTCATAAACAGATTACAAAATCAAAACTATTGTAAGAAATTCAGAGTATTAGTTGAGTGGAGTAACTACCAAGCTCAAGTAGTAATCATAATCATTGTTAGGCTGAATTACTAAAGACTAAATTAACATGAGCTCAACCTCCTGTCACAGATCAGATAGCCTTAACTTAGAGGCAATGTGCAAAGTTTTTACGCAGTACCAAAACAATAATGAAGTCAAAACACAACACCAATTTAGAAAATCAGAGTGCATTCTAATAAATTAAAATACACAAACATTTTAAAAATCCAATAGGGATGAAAGAGTTATGAGGGAGAATAGAGAAATGTAAAAGGTCATTCATAGAGAATTGACTCATATTGTTCTTTGATATAGATTGGTAGTGTCCACAAAATTAATATAAGGCACTGCACAAACACAAGCCCTATCCTCACTGCTGATCACCAATGTTAGGAATTGCGTTTCTGGTTTGCTGAGGTATGCACCCTGTCCATTCAGAAACCAAAATCCTAGTCATGGTAAGTCAGATACACCCACTAAATTAACCTGTACTCACCCCTTGGTAGCTTGAGACAGAGCGCTCAGGCGCTAAACTTAGGAGGCAATGTGTAAAGTATTTGTGCAACTACATTAAAACTGTAAAATCACCAAACAAAAATATATCTCACCAGGATAGAATAATAGAGCGTAATTCATTAAACAAAATAAGACCAAAATGACAAAAACCCAGTAAGTAGAACTGGAGTTATGAGTTTTTAAAGAATATCTTGAAATATTGTGCTTTAAAGCATGAAGTTCCAACTGGGGCTATATGGTCGCCCTAGAGCTGGCCAAATCCAAATGTTCAGGCTGACAACGATGGAGCGCAGGTTGAATCAGGGACAAGCCTTAGCAGGCTGAAAACAGTTCATATTTCACAAAAGGAGCTCAAGAGGGAAAATAAACCAGAGCTCCCTCCACTCAATATTGTCCACATACAAAGACCTGGTTATATATCACACATATAAATCAGAATTGCAAGGGAGAATCACACCATTTCTTTATGAGTGAAACAGGGTTTGATATCTAGTCATATAACCCCCATGAGTGTCTTTGTTTATATATAAAAAAAATTAAAGACAAGCCAATATCCCACAGGGCTTGAGAAGTTTTAAAATATAAAGAGTGACTTGAGTCAAGGTAGTGCCTCACGTAAGCAACACTAAGGGAGCAGCTGGTAGGTACTCACCAGTAAGCTATCAGTGTCATCATTGGCACTTCCCAGTCAGAAATAGAAACCAACTCCCAATTATATGTGGCTAAGAAAAAGCAATGTATCAGAATAAAGTGATATTTATCTAACTCAAAACTATCCAATCCTTAGAAACCCCAGTTGAAGAAGGAAGGCAATTGTGCTTCTCACACAAGGTTGAAATTGAGTTACAGAAAAAGCAACTGTCTTTACTTTTCATTGTGTCCGTCGTCATTTAAAACTACAGTGTTATGTTTAGACCATTTTAACCTGAACGGCTGTCATGTTTAATTGCTATTGGCAATTTTATCAGTGCATGGGGACCCAATTTCACCTCAAGGGTGCACAGGACCAGGTAGTTGTCAGGTGGAGTCCCGCCAGCAAGCCACCATTGAAAGTCACAAAAGACTGAGAAACTGGAACCCCGCCGGGCTCAATGTCAGCGTCTTCCCTGCAACTTGGAGCCCTCATACAAAATTCAGCAGGCAAAAAACAAAACCAGTTTGACATTCCTGGATGTTGCGGACACACTACTTAGAACTTTACAAAGGAAACTCACCAACAAGAATAACGCCCTAATGCTACAGAAGCTTCTACCCTAGGAACCTACGGGGTAGCCTCCCTTTCTGGCAATTTTTAAGAATTCAAAGAAATTGGGCAAGGAAAAAGGACTACTTTCTCCATGCAGAAATCTTACGAGAAACAGTACAAGAAAGAAGCTATCCACATACATTTTTTAACACTCTATAAAACGGGCCTGGTTCACACAACGAGAAGCATTGTTGGTGAAAAAACAGAAAGAACAATTGAAAAAAATGGTATGAATGTCAACCTTTTGTCCCCAAATGAACAAATTGAAACAAATCATCCGCAGCAACTGGCATGTGATTAAGAATTCAGGATGTGGGTTTCAATCTCCCATTATTTGCCACAAAGAAAAATGCCTGCGTAGGGACACAAATAGTAAGAGGATGCTGCAACCAGAAAACAAAAAATGGAGACCTCTTGTTGCGTTGGAATTTAAAACCACTTCAAGGTCATAACAAATGCGGCAACTTCACAGTGTGTGGTCAGATGATACAAAGTAAAACATTCACCAGAAGCTGTGTTGGAAATGGCCTTTTTTGCAGGGTTATCCCCAAACTTTTTGCTTCTTCCTCCTTTATTTTTCCTGACCTGTGGTTGTTGGCAATAGGGCTCTGGGCACTTTACCACTGCTAATCAGTGCTAAAGTGCATATGCTCTCTGTGTAAATGGTTATTGTAATTGGTTATCCATGATTGGCATATTTGTATCACCAAGAAGTCCCTAGTAAAGTGCACTGAGTGTGCCAGGGCTGGTGAAACAAATGCTACTAGTGGGCCTGCAGTACTGACTGTGCCGCCCACATGAGTAGCCCTAAAATGGTGTCTCAGGCCTGCCACAGCCGTGCCTGTTTGCAGTTGCTAACTGCCATGCTGACCTGACCAGTGTCCACACTTGCCAGGCCTAACCCTTCCCTTTCTGTACATATTGGACACCCCTATAGAAGGCCCAAGGTACCCACCCTGGGCAGGGTGCAGTGTATGTGAAAGGTAGAGAATATACCAGTGTGGGTGACATGCTCTGCTAGTGAATTACAGCCAATTTCGTTTTTCACTATTGAAAGGCTATCTAGCCCATAGGCTATAATGGGGAATGTTGTGTATAATGTTTACCTGCATATCTTCCCATAGGAGCAAGATAGAAAATTGAAGTCTGGTATCCCTGAACTCAGAATTTATTAACACATCTTTTAGGAAGGATGATTTTTAAATCTTGTGTTTGAAAGCGGCACTTTTAGAAAGTGACTGTCTGGTTTGTGAGTGACAGGGCTGGGGGATTCCAAGAGACAGAATGAGTCCGCCCAGTGGTGAATAGAGAGATCTGCATCTAGGTGGGAGGGAGGAGTTGCACCTGGGACCTGAATAGGACTGTGCCCCCCCCCCCACCCTCACAGTGCTGGCTGCACCCCCTGTGGTGCGTCTGACGTCTCTGCCCTGCACAGTGAAAGGAGAGAAGGAATCATGTCAACCAAGTGCTCCAGGGTTGTGCTCTCCCTCCATAATGCTGTCTCCACCTCCTGTGAGGCGTCTGATGTTTCTGCTCTGCACTGTGAAAGGAAAGAAGGAGTCATGTAAACATAGTGCTCAGGGAACACCCAGAACTGGTTCAGACCGGGCTCAGAGCACTCCTGGACAAAGGGAACAAATACTTTTTGGGGTATAAGTACAGGACCCCAGACCACTGAACTTTAGATCATCCTGGAATTAAGAAGGTACCTCTCCCAAGGAGAAAGCTGGAAGACTGAAGAAGGAAGACTGTCCTGCTGTTGCTGTACTGACCTGCAGTTGCTTTGCTGCCAAGGAGAGGGGAATGACGTTGCCTTGTGCTGTGTTCCCTTGCTTGAAGGAATCTCCAAGGGCCTGAAGAAGAGCTGGCTACCTGTTAAGAAGTCCCAGGAACAAAAGGACTGCACCCCCAGCTTCCCTGAACTCTGTTGAGAGAGTTATGTCCTTCCTTGAGTGCTTGGACCAGTTGTGGTGCCTCTGGAAGTTGTACCTGTGTTGGGAAGCTGAAAACCAAGATTTTAAAGACTTTCCGCAAGTTTTAACACATTGCTCGCTTGCGGAGCGCATCCACGTCAGTGCCAGGAAATTCCCGCTGCTACGAAGGCCGAGATCATTGCAGCGCCTGTTGCCGCTGCCAGAGTTGTTGCATCCTTTGATTGTGGGACGCACCAGTCCGGTGCGGGAACATTACCATCGCTACGAGTATCATCGCAGAGCCTGTCTTCACTGGGTGAGATCGTCGCACCGCTTGCTTTGCGGATCGCCGCTGAGCCGCGCATCATCGCCGCACCGGATATCGTCGCCGCCCTGAAGATCATCGCATCGTACCTTTTGCGAGCCGCTTCCACAGAAACCTGTGCACCGGAATCCGCGCATGGTATCACATCCGTCCCCATACAGACCAGAGTCATCGCAACACGCCTGCTGCATCCAGTGGGGTTGTCGCATCGCCTCCCCAGGGTCTCAGGAGTGGCGCATCGCTTGCTTTTCACCACTACAGCTTTCACTTGGAACTTTTGTTGCATCTAAAGGTACTGTTGGCTAAAATGTGACGCAACTGTGGATTATTTTAACGCAGCCCTAAGAACTCTTTTGAAACCATATTCTTGAACTGTGTATGTTGGATTTTTGTCGTTTTGGTCTTGTGCAGCTTAGATTAAATACCGTTATTTTTCTAAACTGTTGTGGAGTCAGTTTGTGGTGTTTTCACTGTGTTACTGTGAGTGTTGGTACAAATACTTAACACATTGCCTTTGATAAGCATGACTGCTCGTGCCAAGCTGCCAAGGGGGTGAGCAGGGGTTATCTAAAAGTGCATCCTTCTTACCCTGACTAGAAGCAAGGGCCCCTATTTGGACAGTGGTATCTACCTCTGCCAACTAGAGACCTCAGTTCTAACTGGCAGTATCCAAGGGAAACATAATGAGTAGTCGAACTGCAGGACAAAGAATGTGGTCTATGCAGTGATTTGCCCATGTGACAAGATATCGGTAAAACCAACCACGAGATCAAACAACAAATAGTTCAACACAAATCTCATATTAAGACAAAAACAGTTTCAGCACCATTAGTTAACCATTTCATTAGGTTTAAACATATAGAAAAAGACTTCTGTTGGATGGTGTTGAGTGTCATCCAGCCCAACCCCAGAAGGGGTGGCCTGGAGTCTAACCTGGTGAGAAAAGAAGTCTACTTAATTCTGAAACTCAACACAGTGGATCAAGGTCTGAATAAAATGTTATAATGTGATCCAGCATCTTAACCACACAGCAGTGCTACAGACTCACAGAGACTTTATGGTGAACTACCCTTACCAGAATGAACCGGGAGCATGACTGATATTGCTCGAGTCTACCTATATCTATGAGACAGATCAAGGCCCATTCCACTTATAATCCTATGGAGTGAAGTCAAAGTCAACCAAGAACCGGGAAGAAACAAAAGAATTTGGAGTAAGTTTGTGTCACTGTAATTCATATTGTAAAGCGATACTAGAACCGCGGCCTGGCCTGAGTTCCAACATGAGAGAATGATTTAAAACAATGTATCACACCCTCAAGTCGGGGTAAGTGAAAACAGAATGAGGCCTCCGCTCAGACGCAAGCCTGCTTTGTGTTTTACTTAACAAAATGAGTCATATATTGCTTGCATGTAACACATGTTGCCATAACTCAGACCCAAAGCGCAAGGTCAATGTCAGTAAGCGTCCTTCAACCCTGCAGAATCGATCCCAGCATGGTTCAGTTCAAACTGTCCTGGCGTTTTAAGTGAGCTATATCAAACCACAATTAAACATAACATCTCCCCTTTGATTAAACATCCATCCCCTCAGCTTAAGAAAATAAGACAATTCGGCAGTTGAGTAAATGTAGCTATGAACACAGAGATAGTACCTAATACAAACTTTGCTTACTTTCCCAGAATGTTGAGCATTCACTAAAAAAACATGATTGAGCATATCAATTCGTCTGGAATAATTAATTCAAACATGGAATTAGCCTGCTCTTGAAGATACAATGTACATAGCGGAACATGGAACAATTTGAGTAAGGAATGCGTTGTTACTACCAGAGAGGATTAAGGTGACAGACAATATAATATCATTCATATTATTTTTTGCAGACACAATAGAACACGACCAGCCCTAGTCCTGATGAGAACCCTTAATAACCAGTGGTTTGAAATGCGTTGCTGCGAACCATCGAGGATTTCTTCTTCTTTTTGACTTAGATCAGTATGGACAGTGAAAAGTCATTGTGAAATCAGGAACCCATCCATATGAGATGGCAATGAAACCCAAAATAAGGCACTAAGAGGGGCATGACATCCTATAGTCATAAAAACGGATCCAGCGATCGGGGATCAATACATTTTCATAAACAAAGGCCCATTTACACTACGCAACTGATCCTTTCATGCTGGGTGTCAGTGTGATGCAAGTCTATACCAACTTACCAATTACAAAATAGTACCTGCATTTCTCCTAACAACATGTATTATTTGTGGCGATATATTTATGTGTAGTTGAGAAGTTGATGGAAATAATATGTACCTATCTATAACTACTAAATAATCATCAGACTTAGTGGATATTTTATAATATTTCTCGTAAATATTGTGAAGTAAAATGCTCATCAAGTACTTGTCATATAATGCAAACCATAGATTATCACAGAGAATATATATTAGCAATGTACAGAAACAAACTCATAACAAAATAACAATGCATTGAAAGAGTGGATAGGCGAAGAATGAAAAGTTTTCAGAGACAAAATACATTTGCAAATGAATATGTAAATTTGAAATATCATCTATACTAACCCAAGTAAGAATCAGGGAAATCTACCCTCAGGCCAAAAAGGGCAGTAGGGCCCTCGAGAAGAGTCGTGTAGCAAAGATTACGTCAGGAATTAGGAAACAGGTAGGCCTCTATCTGGAAACAGCAAACCGACAACAGCAACGATCTCCCGCTATCTAACACCAGCTGACCCGAACCACCACACCCAATTATACCCTAAAACGTAAATGTCCAACACACATTTGTTTCGATATTCATATGAACTACGACTCTCATTGGCTAAGGATGGGGGTGTTCTGTCACACCTCTTGCAGCATGATCTCTCTATTAAATGTTCTTTTGTTTTAAACTTTCACCATTATGACAGATTCGTCCTAGGAAATAACTCTGAACACAATCATATTTCATATTTGCTTTCAGTCAGTATATATTGCAAATCACTGCACTTCCTTTGTCAGCCTCTGCCATTCTTGTAAGGAAGATGTAGTCTTCCACTTGCTTATCAAATTTATATTCCGTAGCTTGGCAGTCATACAGCACACTACGAAGGTCATTTTTTCTGGAAGCTTTGCATTCTCTCTTCTTACGTCAAAAGACTTTGGTCATCTGTTATTTTCTAACAAATATTAACCCCAAACTGGCATGCAGGAAAGTAGGCCCATGCTTGCTTTTTCTACAGAAAACAAACACATAACGCTATTAAATTGCACACCATCCTAGCATTGCACTAACCCAGGCACAACTCATGTTAAAATTATTTTCTAGCAATCATTATTAACGTACACAAAAGCAGCATAAGTCATTTATTTTCTTAAAGCCAAAACACATGCGGCCTAGTTTCATGCATTAGTACACGCATTAGTTCAGTTCACGCATGCACAAAAGCATTTCCCCTTATTTTAGCGTTTATTAATAATTTTTTTCACAGCACACTGTTAATGAATGTTACTGAGGGTTCAATCTGAGAAGGTTTTATTTTCGCAAAATCCTGCTCCATCAATGACAATCCCTCTGGTTCCCGAAATATTGGACTGGTGCCAATAATTGGCTAAAAGCAGTGTCTCTGAAGTATTAGCACTCTTTACCAATGTTGAGCACCTTTAGTTACTTATGTATTCAACTTATAACGATTACTACAAAGTGTGGTATAAATTTATTGCAACCAAGTGTTAATAAGTTGTCGCTATCTTTGGTCTGGTACATTGGTTTTATGTTAAAGATAAGTGATTCTCCCTTTCATGACATGCAAAAAAGTAATACTATGTTGGAATGAATTGTGAAATTAATACACAGGTCAAGTCTATTGATTTACTTGTTCTTGTCCATGAGTAGAGTGACATTAAGTAACACAGCCATCACTTTTGTATTGTGAATTTTCCAAAAATGGCATTTTTAGAATTACAATTCAAAATCTAACTGCAGGATAAGTTAGGATTTTAAATTGTGATTCCAGAGACACCATACTTGGGGGTCTCATCTCTTCCCAATTGGAAATTATATTTATAAGATGTAATAAGATAATCCCAATGTTACCCTGTGGAAGAGATAAGGCTTGCGGTAGTGACAAACAAATGTAAAGGTTTTTCACTACCAGAATATGTAAAACTTAAAAGTCCATGTCCAAATTTTTTAAATACACTGCACCCTGCCCTTGAGGATGTTGAGCGCCTACCTTAGGAGTGACTTATATTTATTATAAAAGTAGGTTTGGGCCATGCAAGAGGGTTAACTTGCCAGGTCGACATGGCAGCTCAAAACTGCACACACATGCCTGAGATATACTTAAAGATGCTACTGAAGTGGTGGCATAATCAGTGCTGCAGGCAGTCTGGTGGCATTTAATTTACAGGCACTGGGCACATGTAGTGCACTTTCCTAGGCACTTGTAAGTACATTAAATATGCCAATTGAGGAGAAGCAAATGTTAACATGTTTAAAGTAGAGCACACATGCATCTTAGTGCTAGTTAGCAGTGGTAACGTGCCCAGAGTCCTAAATCCAGCATAAACTAAGTCAGCAAAACAGGAGGTCTGAAGGCAAAACAGTCAGGGGAAACCACACCAAGGATGCCAGGTCTAACGCTCCTCAACACCTACTCTCTCACCAAACACAGTATTGAAATCTGGGACCAGCTTCATGACCCACCACCTGCCCTGCTCTTCTTGACAGAAACCTGGCATCTAGCTGACCCCTGTATCAGTACCCGACATCAACTCTTTTAATTTTCCCGCTGCAAGATCGCCAGACAGGACAGGTCAAACAGGCCTTGAGGTGGAATCACCTTTATCTTCAAGGAACTCATCTGCTACATCACCAACACCACACCCAGCAACATGGAGCACCTGACCTTTAAGCTGCACATCATGACCAACTTCACCTGAGTGGCATCTCATCTACAGCCCACCTGGACCATGCACCACATTTGCCTGTACCATTGTGGATTCAAGCGCACCCTTAATCCTCAACTCAAGCACCTTCATCTTCTTCATGACCTAAATTTCTACCTGGAAGATCACTCCAAACCAAACACAATATGCCTGCTCTAGGACCTGGCCAACCTGGGCCTTACACAGAGGGGCGTATTACAATGTCGATGTCGGTTTCAATTCCGACCGGCTGATTTTGATTCAGCTAGTTGGGATTGAAACCAGATGGGCATTCTGGGTGGCTTCTGACAGGTTCATGGAGCCCGTCGGCCAATTGGAAACAGTACATAATTGAAATGCAAGGCACTTTGCGCTGTCCAAATTACAATGCATGGTTTTCTGGCAAGGTTTCCATGACGGCCTTTCCGACATGAAAACCCTGTCGGAACGCGTATTTGGAGGCCCCTAGCAAGGCCCCCTTTCCCTTGTGGCTTCTGGGGGCAATGAGCACCAGGTGCCCCCCTGTTAATCCCTGCACCCTGTTGCAGGCTGCCACGGGGTGCAGAGATTAACACCACCTCCCATTTCCCTATGGGAGCATGTACTAAAACCGGTTTATGGCCTTAACACATGCTTCCAGAGGGACATTTTGGAATGCGATGGAACAGTGTTCGGTCGCATCTTAATGAGGCGGTGGGACTGCCCACCAGAGGTCGGTCTGTCCAGCTGCGTCTGCCCAACATTTTAATGGGCCCCAGTTTGTGCAAGGGCCCACAGATGCTACCAGAGATATACTTGATCCAATGTTCACTACTTTCAGTACCATCTCATTAAACAAGCCCACCCTGATCATCGGTCCAACCATGCAATCATGAATTTCAGCATTCTCACCCCACACCTCCGGAGAACCTCCACCGCCAAGTCTGCATGCTGAGACTGGAACAAGGTCTCAGAAGCATCCTTGACATCTGAACTTCTGCATCTTTGACCCCCACACAACACTAGCCACCTTGACTTCATTTCTATCTTCAATGACAGTATTACTGCCTTCACTGGCACCTTGGCACCCCTCCATCCCAAAAACGCTACAAAATCTAGTTCACAAGCCTGCTGACACAAGGTAGAACTCAGGATAATAAAGCGCCACTGCAAACAATTGGAACATAGATGGAGACTGAGCCACGACAACACATGGACACCTTCAAATCCTCCATCAGATCCAAGCCACCAAACGCTCTGCTTTCACAGACCACATTGACAATACATTGACAGTGCAAAAAAGATCTTTGCCATTGTGAAAAATGTCACCTCCTCAGCACCCAGCTCCACTAGCATCACCTCCTCACAGGACCACCGCACCAAGGTGTCCCTCTTCTTTTGCAACATGATAACCAAAATCTATGAAAACTTTGAACCCCAACTGGACCCCACCTCCCTCGCAGTTGTCCTACCCATCTCGACCAGCAGTCAAGGAACCACACTGACTGGCTTGCCCACCATCATCCCTGAAGACCCCAAGACCATCATGCAATCCACCCATTCAAGAGCTCCGGCAGACCTATGCTCCTACCACATATTGATCAGAGGACCGGACACCATCAGCTCAGTGCTTGCCCCATCTTACACCTCCATCACCACTGCCAGCTACCTAAATGCCTGGAAACACACTAAAGCTCTCCCTCTCCTTAAGAAGCCCTCCTGAGACCCAACAACACTAGCCAACTACTGACTCATCTCACTGCTACCCTACTCAGTCAAAGTCTTGGAGAAAGTGATCAACAAGGGCCTAGTCACCCACCTCATTAAAAACCATCTCTTCAATGCCATTTAATGCAGAATCAGACCAGACCATAGCATGGAAACAGTCCTCATCACCAGATCAGGCAACATCTGTATGATTATGGACAAAGGAGACACCACAGCCTTGTAGTTTTAGCACAGTCTCCCACCCCATCGTCACCCAAAGGCATGAAGCTGGCATTAAGGGAACCACCCGCAACTAGATATGCTCCTTCCTGACAAGCCAAACCAAGTCAGTCAGCCTGGCCCCTTACTGCTTGGATGCCCAAAACCGTATCTGCGGAGGACCTCAATTTCTTCCCCTAAGACTCACCCTCTTCAACACCTATATGTCCCTACTCACCACAATCACTCATAACCACGTAGTCAATGCCTTAGGCTATACCAACAACACATAGGTGAATCTTTCCCACCAGCGTGCACAGAACCACAACAAAGCTCTTATTACTGGAAAACTGGTCTACGGAAATGTGCTCTATGCTGGGAATCATCACACAACTGACCAGATGATTCCAAACCATAAAGAATGCAGAAACCAAACTCACACTTAACCTACCATGCACACATAACCCGCATCTGAGGGAGCTCCACTGGCTTCCAATCCACAAATGAGCTTTGTTCAAGGTCCTCACGCACACCTTCAAAGCCCTACACAGCAGACACCCATCATACCTCAATGACTGCATCAATTTCCACAAACACCTCCTCTTTGGCGGATTCCTATACAAACACAGAAACAGATCCAGTGGTCGTGCCTTCCCTTACCTTACTTCTAAAGCCTGAAATGACCTACCATTGCACTTCAGAATCGCCATGTTAATTCTTGAAAAAAGCTGAAGACACTGTTCTTTAACTAGGCCAGTCATAGGCTAGGCCCAATTTGCTCCTGCACCAGCGCCAGGAGCGCACTTTCTGAATAAACATAAAATGATATGACACAGCCTAACATAACATTGTATTTGCATACTTATATAGCGCTACACTGTCACCCAGAGGGTATCCTGGTGCTTACATAACATTGTAATGTTATGCAGATTTCTAGAGTGCAGTGTCTGTCGGCAAGGGAAGGGCATATGTGAGCCCAGCCACACCGTTGGCCTAACAGGACTACTTTAAAAGCCAGGTCTTCAGCTTCTTGCAGAATAAAAGAAGTGATTGGAATGTTCTTATGTGTAACAGCAGGTTGTTCCAACCTTTAAGAGTGGTGTGGGAGAAGGCTCCGATCTGGTTTTCTGTATGTGATGGATTTGTGCAAGCAGACATCTGGTCGAGCTGAGGCATCTGGAAGGATTGTGAAAGCAAATGCAATTGTTGAGGTATGCTGGGTCAGTGTTATGTAGTGCCTTGAAAGTGTGGGTGAGGAATTTAAATTGTGCTCATTTGTGAATGGGGAGCCAGTGAAGATCCTTCAGATGTGGTGGTATGTGAGTGTGGTGTGTGAGGTTGAGAGTGATTCTGGATGCCAAGTTCTGAATGGTCTGCAGACTTCTGGTGAGTTTTTTATTGATCCTGGCATAGAGGGTGTTCCCATAGTCCAGCTTGCTTGTGACTAGCGTGTGCATGACAGTTTTCTTAGTGCTGATCGGGACCCATTTGAAAATCTTCCTCAGCATCTTCAGGGTAAGGAAGCAGGATGCGGTGACAGCATTGACTTGGGTGGCCATGTTGAGTTTGCTGTCGATGATGATCTTTAAGTTCTTAGCAGGGGAGGTGGGGGTGGAGGTAGGTGTCAATTCCAGCTCTGTTGACCACCAGGTGGAGCCCCACGGTGATTTACTCTTCCTGAAGAACACTATTTCAGTATTGTCAGTGTCCAGCTTTAGATACTTGGTCTTCATCCACTGGGTAATTCAGTTATGCCGGCATTGAACTAAATCAGGGCACTGGCCATCTTGTCTATGTGAGAGAGAATAAGTTGTGTGTGGACATTGATGTCAAGAGAGCAGATGATGCTGGCTATAGGGATCGTGTATGTGTTGAAGAGGGTCGGGTCAGGGAGGATTCTTTTGGGTCTCTGCAGATGAGGATGGGATACTGTGGCAAATGCTGCAAGTAGGTCGAGGAGGATGAGGGTTGCGGTGTCTCCCCTATACAGAGGCATGAGGATGTCATCTCTGGTGGCGAAGAGGTATTTTCCATGCTGTGGTGGGGTCTGGGACCAGACTCACTGGTATCGAGGAGTTGGTGGTCATTGGGGTATTCAGTGAGGAGTCTGTTAATGATTTTCTGTAATACCTTGGCTGGGAATAGTAGCAGGGAGATTGGACTGTATTTGGTGAGCATTGAAGGGTCTACGGAGGGTTTCAGAAAAGGTAGGGCAGTTGTGTGTGTCCAAGCATCTGAGAACATCGCATAACATATTATAACATGACAAATAAGGGCCCAATTGTTCAATAAAATGTTTTCCAAAATATCCTCGAAAATGAGTACTTATACCTAATTCAAATAATGATATCCTCTAAACATATTGTATATTTTTAAATTCTACTGCTGGAAAAACTACAAGCAATCATGCAGAGGAAATAAGCAGCGTTGTTTTAAGGATGTCTGGGAATCTGGGCAAGACCATTTTGGGGTCCCTTGTTACAAACAACTTCGAAATTTATTACAAGAAAAACAGCTGAATTATGTCTTATCCAGTGCCCCAAAAGTCCTTACGATGGCACTGAATAGAGACACAAATAATGAGAGGTAGCTAAGGTAGCTATAGACATAAGTAGAGAGAGGGTGAGAAGGTGTGTGGAGAAATATACAGAGATGAGGTAAGGAGAGAAAAAGATAATTTTCCCAGGAGCCATGTGGAAGGTGCGGGTCGTGGGCAATTGCACAAGCCTCAAAACATCTCTGGAAAAAATGTGAATCAATATGCTGAAATATATGTGTAACGTGGAAATTAATATTATGGGTCATTGGTCTATGTGTGTGCCCCAGAGTTTATTGACTATTTGGGTGTGTGTGTCTGTGAGTATCTCTTTGTAGGCGTGGGGTTGTTTGTGCCTACACCGGTGCGTCATAGTGTGTGTGCGTGTTCGGTTGTGTAAATGTGTTTATGTGTTTGCACATGGGAGTGTGTCTGCATGTGGGCATCCTTGTGCGTGTGTGTATGCATTTTTGTTTTTTTTGCCTCTGTATGTGTGGGGCGGGAGGTTGTGGTCGGCTGAGTACTTTGGACCAAATTCACCGCACAAAATGTTACTATAGGTGCAACTTTTTAAATTATGAACAGACGGGCAATACATATCTGAGTGATAAATCCTTTTATAGAATTACCTATAACTAGATTTTGAAATGCGTTTATTCTCTGAAGAGGAACGTGACATGGTTTTACGATGAGAGAGACACTTACCAAACACAAAACAACAAATACTCTTACAAATAATGATATTATGATGTTTTTGTACTTAGTCTGCTACTGAAATGTATATGGAAAGCAAGTAAAGTGGAATATATTTATTTTGTGCGTGCAAATATTCAAATAACGCCACATTATAAAAAAAACAGATATTCCATTATTTAAACCCATTTTGTATCAAAATATACACTCTTATTTCCTTTTTATGATCATCCTTCTGCTTTAGATTTTATGTGCTAAAACCCAGGCTCATAAATACCCTTTTGAAGGAAACAGACCAAATTCATAATTGTTCAATTATCTGAATGGGCTTTTGGAAGCGAAAACGAGTGTTCATTTTAATATACCTTCAGAAATATTTTACTTCTTGATGATGACAGCAGCTCTTGCTGACAACTATTAATACATTATAAACACCCCATCAGAGTTATATAAAAACATGTCAGTTTTAAAGAGAACATCTTTGACAGGAAATTTTCTGATTGTGAAACAGCTGTGCCTCTAGTACAATGCATTAAATAGTTTATTCCTTTTAGATAGTTAAATTGTGCATGAAATGTTGCTGGCGCAAGGGCTCCAAGTCTGGCCTGATTAGCGAACATCTGTTACATTGGAAAAATTCGTGTCTACCCTAATTAGCTGTCAAGCTGATGTACATCAGCCCGGATGGTGCGGGATCCGGTGGTGTTTAAGTCAAACAGGTTTCTCTCCTATCCCATCACCTGCCCTTTTAAATCTTTTCCTCTGGTGTGTCGCTGTAATTAGAGATTGCTGGAAAATACAATGGAACATGTTATGGTCAGTTATAGCCCCATCTGCGCGTTATTTTTATTTCTCACCAACGTTACATCCTGACAGATAAAAGAGACCTCGACGCACTTTTGTGAGACCTGCTGGGCTGGAAAAATCTTTAAATCAGGGGTCCTTGTCTAAGAGATTTTCGCTCCTCTAAAAGCACCACCTTGTAATGACTGAAGCAAAATCTATAGTTGCCGCGCCATTTTGCCTTCTTCTAATAGTGGCATTGCAGGACTGAGCATGACGCGCGGCTATAAAACGAGCACGCACCACAGCTGTAGGCTATCAGTTATTGATGAAACTGTTATCAAGCGCTAGACAAACGATTTGCCATCTTTTAACGATACCAGATTGGGCAAAGGCCCCACGACATATTGCCCTTAATACCATATATTTTATTAGAAGGGAAGAACGTTGTGTTTATTGCCAAGTGGAAATTTGTAAACGGTGTTCCTGCCCAATGATGCACAGCAACTTGTTCATATTACAGAGAAACTGCAACACTACATCCGTCGATATGGTTTTTGAAGAGCTCGACCGTACAGAGCGTATTTTTTTAAACAAGTGATCCATTTAACATAGCACCAGTCATCGTTAAAAAGACAGAGATCAAGTAAGTGGCCCTACGTGTTTTTCAAAACAGTCAGCAGTTAAAATCTGGAACACAATTTTCGCAGCAATCCCTAAAAAGTACATTGAGCCATAGGGAAAAGTCATCATGTTGTTGCTCTCTCTATGATACAAAGTAGAGAAGTGCCTACTCAACTCAAACTCTCATTAGGTAAATTAAAATAAATACATATGGTAATCACATGAAAAGGAAGACGTTCACCTACACCATCACACATGTCTGGCATTTCATTTTTTTCTATTTAGAAAGAAATTTCAGGGGTCTGTTTTTGAAAAACAAAAATGAGATCTCCACCATGCAGATGGGGCTCTCATAATATGACAGGTGGGCCTCAATCAGTGGAGAAAGGTACATGAACATCATTGAGCTGGTGGTTCGGTGGGCCATTGACCTGATGGGTTGGTGGGTTAACTGCTGAGATTTTTATGTAATCCCTGGTCTTTCTCACATAGGAAGAATGCCAAACTAGCTCAGTGAAGAGGTAGGGAAACCTGGCATCTATAACACGCATAGGATAATGAGACATACAAGTATTCTGAATTGCAAAGCTTTTTTTTGCATTTATGCGATTTACCAAACGAATGTGCACAAGTACAAAAAGGTGTGTTGCATGTGTCCAAATTAATCTCCAAACCTTCACATGACCCCTGTGCAAAATGTGGGTCTGGTCGAAGGCCTGGTGCTAGTAGGTACAGATCTGTGAGCATTAAACATAATCGTCTCTCATAGTTGTAGACCAGACATCTGGAAAATGTACACTGCTTCTTAAACAAAATTATTTCATCACTGTAACAACTTCTTCATTGATCTCCTGTCAAGCATGAGATCAAGTTACATTACAGAGACATCCATGGTATAAATACTTGCGATATAACATGGATCCAAAACAATTGCAAATCATGTGTACACATTACTCTCAATCTGTCAGCAGTGTTGGACAGGATCTCGCATACCACACATCTGAAGAACATGGAACTATAGATTGGAAACAGTCCTGCGGTGATGTGAGCGATATCTAGCAAACTACCTCTCTAGTCAATCCCCTCTTCTGCAAAGAGTTCCAAAAGGACTGATACTGTCACTGACACTCTTTAATCTCAATAAGTCCCTCATTTCCTGCTTAAGACTTTCGAATATTTCTTTTCATCTCTACAGTGATGACACTTAGATCTAGCTGAAAGATCTAAACTTGATGACATTTCTAATCTTGCCGAGTTCTCTATAAATCCTACAATTGTACAATTGTTGCTGTCTCTTCACTACTTTAAACTAAACCCTCTGAAGATTAAATTTCACATTGTTGTGCCTCCAAACTTTTCTGTTCCGGTCCAGATGACACAAAAATACTAGAATTTAAACCCTTCAATGGGGAAAATCTCTTAGTTTCTCCCTCTATGACAACCTAAAACTGCAAGTCCTTTTCATTGCTGTTGGAAAGTGCTTGCACTTCTATGTAGAATAAAACACCACATCCCAGAAGATTAGTTCAAAATTGTGGTTCAAGCTTTAGGCCTCTTAGGGCTTGACTGTATAACCTTTCTTGTATCTAACAAGCACATACGTCCTTTAATAGCAGTGCTTACTGCCAGATCTGACAATATACCACCAATCCGGATTTCCCTGGTTTTCTCTGGAAGCAAGAAAAGAATTCAAGCTGATATACATAGTAGACAAAACAGTTCATGGAGGCTGTCCAAACTATCTGGCCAGCAAATGTAAAATCTCTGATGGCTCGATTATTATGAAGTCCTGACTCTTTCCTCCAGAAAAAAATCAACCTTTAAAATTCAAAGAGTCAGATAGAAGGTTTTTCAGCAGTTGTCTCTGAATATGGATCTCCAGCCCTGCCTCAAACAGGACATTTTCTCCTTATAGTAAGGTCAAGAGATAACTCAGAACACTCCTATTCAATAACCTCTTGCAATTAGAAATGTTAACTCAAGGACTGGTGCAGCATTTGAGTATCAGCCATTTGGTGAAAATTATCATAAAGATAGTTAGGACCAGCACCAAGCTATTTCTCAGGGTGGTAAGAACTCCGATTTGCCCCTTGACTGCAAAGCAATCACTCCACTCTACACTGACATTAAACTCACAAATCGATGGTAGAAAGAAAATACCTTTATCCTACGAGTGTTAATATTTTATAGTTCCTTTCCATATATATGTCAAATGTTACTTGTTTTTCTATCTTCACTTGTATATATTTATGTCCTCATGTAAACTAAGTGTTGGAGAATGGCCCCCTCTTAACTCCTTAACCGCGGTGGGAATTCCTCCACGGTGCGGGCGTTCTAAAAGGTGGGCAGGGCTGCGACGGTAGTTGGCTGTTCGCAGCACCAGGAAGGGGGCACGGAAGGGGTTAAGGGTCACCCCAGATGTTTTGCCTTTCTGCTCCTATTTTTGGGACCTTCATTTTGTAAGCTTGCTCGCTTGCCTTCTGGTGTCTGAAGTCTCAGTGACGCAAAAGACTTCCTACACTTCTGCTGGTGCTGCCGGACTCTGCTGTCAGTGAGTTCAGCCCTTGCCTGAGGTGTCCTCTCCAAGCTCTGGGCCTCAGAAGTGGATTCTACAGCAGATTTCTACAAAAACCATTGCATCTCCGACTGAAAGGCCGCTCAATGACTCTTGATTCACACCCTGCGCGTGTCGGCGACAACTCATTGCATTCTCTTCAATGGAGTTTGATGATGACACAGGACCCTCTTTGCGCAGCTCGACGACCCAGTAGGCTCTCGACGTTGACTCTTGCTTTAGCCAAGGTATTTCTTCAGCTGGACTTTTCTGGGTCTTGTAGCCAGCCTGCCCCCCATCATGGTCAGCCTGAACTTTCAATTTGCACTGGTCCCTCACAGCCTCAAGTAACTTTTTGACCACTAGTGACTTCTAAGCACTATTTTTTCATTTAATCTTAAAAAGTTAATATCTCAACTTCTACCAATTGAATTTTTGTCCTTTTGGTCTTGTTTTACTCAGATAAATATACTAAACCTGCTCGGAGTAATACTTTGGTGTATTCATTGTGTTACTGTGTGTGAGTTTTGCACAAGTACTTTACATATTGCCTCTTTAGATAAGACTGACTGTTTTGTGTTAAGCTACCAGAGGGTGAGCACAGGTTATCTTTTAGTATGTATCTAGCTTACCCTGACTAAAGTGGTGGATCCTGCATTGACTGGTTGCATACCTCAGCCAACCAGGAACCCCATTTCTAACATTGTTGATCAGTGGTTAGGACAGGACTCTGTTTGTGCATTGCCGTAGTAACTAATTGTTCACTACAACTCTATACAATGACTATTAATAGTTTCAAATTCTCCTGTTTTCTCAACTGGTCATTTTTGTAAATTTACTCCTGCTTATTTTTCACTGATTTGGGACTCTGTTTGCTGTTGTACCAGTCCACTTTCTATCACCCTAAGCAAGAAAGTTAATCAAGGTAATGATTAGGCTACCCTGGCTTTAGGCTCTCTGAAGGGTCACCCCAAACATTTTTTCCTTCTTTTTCCTTCTTCCTTCTATTTTTCAGACCTTGTTTTTTTTGGTTTTAGGACTCTGGGCATTATACCATTGCTGACCAGTGCTAAAGTGCATGTGCTCTCTCCTCTTAACATGGTGTAATTGGTTTAAAGCAGTTTGGCATACTTGATTTACCTGTAAGTCCCTTGTAAAGTGGTATACGATATACCCAGGGCCTGTACTTCAAATGCTATTGGTGGGCCAGCAGCACTAATTGTGCCACCCACCTAAGTAGCCTCTCAAACCTGTCTCAAGCATACAATTGCAGTGCCTGAGTGTGTAGTTTCCTACCACTTCGTCTTGGCCTATTAAAACTACTTGGCAAGCTTGATGCTCCGCTTTAATTACATATCAGTCACCCCTAAGGTAGCCCCTGGGCAGCCCTAAGGACAGGGTGCAGTGTGAATGAAAGGAAGGACATGTACTGTGATGTTTTACATGTCCTGGTAGTGACAAACCTACTTCATTTGTCACTACTATGAGGCATACTCCTCACATAGGTCAGCATAGAGAATTCCTTCATACACATTTAAACTAATTTTTGATCAGAGAGGAGTAGCTTTTTCATGTTTGATATGTTTGAAATGGTAATGATAAACCCTCCTTTTTGGTGAAGTTGGATTTAACACTACTGTTTTAGAAAGGCCACTTTTAGAAAGTGGACATTTATCTGTACTTACTGCTCTTCGTGCCTGGCAGTTTGTCTCTAATACACATCTGGGTTGGGTGAAAGCTACACTTTGTGAATTCCCTCGAGACAGCCACAAACACACAAAGGTGACGCTCATTTGTATCCTGAGCACTCATCTGTATTCTGATTGGTCTTCCTGGGCATGGAAGAATGGGAAGGTCTGACACACTTCAATAGGTAGTGTCCTGTCCAAACACAGAGGAGTGATTACCTCCCTTAGATAATATGACAGACAGGACTGGGTTGAAAGGGATCCTTGTGCATTTCAGAGAGTTTCTTTGAAGTCACCCCCTACATCAAAGGCACTTTTGGGTATACGTACTTAGTCTCTGATCCTTTAAAATCAGACACTTCTGGATCTTGAACTGATCTGAAGGATTTATGTGCTGCTTAAAGGACTTAACTGGACTACTTTTCTGGAAGGACTGCTTTTCTACTTGTTACCCTGCTGCTCCCTGACTCTGCTGGAAGGAGAGCTAGACTCTGCGTTCCCTACAAGTGATCTCCAAGGGCTTGCTTCCTAGTTTCTTAAAGTCTCAGGGACACAAAATACTTCCTACACTTCTGCTGGTACCGCTGGACTCTGCTGTCTGTGAGTCCTACCCAGGCCTGAGGGGCCCTCTCCCTGTTCTGTGCCTCAGAAGTGGGCTCTGCAGCTGATTTCTACAAAAGCTAATGCATGCCTCGACCTTACACATTGCCTCTTTAGATAAGCCCGACTGCCCTGTGCCAAGCTACCAGAGGGGGAGCACAGATTATCTTTTAGAATGTATCTAGCTTACCCTGACTTTTCCAGTGGTGCCTGGCTTTGGTACATACCACAGCTAACCAGGAATCCCATTTCTAACACTCCTTGACAGGCCTCATTTGTGCTATACAAAAAGCAAATAAATAAATAAATATCACAGACAATTGCACATATATACTCAACTCCACGTTTCCTGTTGTGCATAGTTATAATGTTTGATCAGGACCAGTCATTGTACACTAAGGAGACAAAATGAGACCTCCTCTATAGCTAGTTTTATACTTAAAGACCTAAAGCATCCAAGCAACCCCATGGCTGATGAATAAAGTAGTCCCAACTTGAAGTCACAGGTACCTCTACTTAGGAAGATTGAACAATGAGCCCACTCTCTCTAAATTGTTTGGTGACAGCAGGTAAAGCATCTAAAGTATTTCTACAGAAACTGCACATCATATATGACTGATGAGCCTTCCATTAACTGTGACATCATATTTAATGATATTAATAACTACTGCATCACTAATCTTTTTGATCAAATTCATATATTTACTCATGCTCCATCTGTAAGTATTTGTGTCCTATGAGGTGCACTTTACAAATAGAATAAACCTACAGGAGAGCGATACTGCTTGGTTTCTAAAAGGGAAAGGGTTCAATTGATGAACCAATAGAAAATGAGGCAGAAGAGGGTAGCAACTCAAAATCATATTTCTTTCAGAAGTTGGAAAAGGCGGTTTCAACTGCAGTGGTTAGAGGAAATTTGAATAACTCGGATGGCAGAGCAGCAATTCGTAAGGAAAGACGCTCTGTATTGCAAAGCTTGTCCAATGACTTTCATAGATGTACGACGCTTAAAAGCTAAATCCTTCTATGTATGGTCAACTGTATGGTTTATTACATATCAAACATCTTCATTTGAATAGGTGACAATGTCCATTGAAGTATTCTATACTATTTATTTGATCCCAATTCAGCAACTACAACTACATATCTTTCCTAGCCTCAAAAAGCATTGAGCAAGAAGACCTCACCTCGCATCACAAATCACCCTGAAGTTCCTGAGGGTCTTCACAGTGCGCGACGGTCATAGCCATCGGCTGCGAGCTAAAAACGAATGTGGTAAATTTCATATTCATCAAAAGATACAATGCCTATAGATACATATCACTTCTGTGTACACATTTTTTCCACCAATAAGGGCATCATATCCAGGAATATATGTCTTAATTGAGCGCCTCAACGAAGTAGTTGCGTGACTCTGGATAACCACTGGCAGAGCAATAAATACCACTAGTTCCTTGACGATCATTACCTCCCACGATGTCTCAGTGTAGCCCGGGGTATCGACTGACAGGTTAGTTTGTTAGCATTGATGTGGTGTTTCGTGGTGTATAGAGCACTTCTGTCTACCACATATGCATGACGGCCTGATAACATACTGCCGATTTGGATGTTTTCTCTAAATATTGTGAGGATGCCTGTTTAGTATGAGTGTATGTCGTTGAGACAGGGGTATTTGCGCTCCATGTCAGATTTAAAAACGTCGCTCTAACCAATAGTAGCGCAGTAGATAAACGCGCTACCATTGCCGTGACTTGCCAAGACTTTGTAGCTTCTCTTGTGTTTGGGCTGTGTAGAGTGACTGTGGGGGTGGCTCTGCATACTATCTGATTGCAATAGGCAGGTATGCGGCATACTTTACTTTCAGAGACACAAACCTGCAACTGTCTGTAAAGTGCGCTGCCGTATCCTATCATCCGGTATATTGGCTACTTCGAGTATAATTCACTCACGTTACATGGTCCACGTGAAGAATGAGACTTGCTCACGGGGTCATTCTCTAGTAGGCCTTGTGCATGATAGTGATGGGGAAGCTGTGTATTGAGATGCTCCCCTAGCAGTGGTTTTCTCCACAGCATTCCTTCTGCTTCCCCTTTTCGTTATATACAGTTAGTTGATATATTCTTCAATACCATTCCCCTTATGTTATCAAAGGAGCTGCTGTTGCAGCATTCCTGACTTTATAGGTACACTTTACCAATACACCACAATTTTTGGAGATGATATCCAGAGTCCAAAACTTTAGTCAATGAGGCATTATACTCAGCAGCCGCACTTTGTGAGCTGTACTAGAGTAGAATGTCCTTCTCACTGTAGATGGATTCTCCATTTTTCATTTTTATTTTAGAAAGCTAATATAGATGAATTTGTTTGATTTCTTTTTAGACAGCTCAACCCGTAATTGATTTTGCTTTATTGTCAATTTTATTATTTCTCCCTAGAGCGGGGCCTAACGTCCTGAACAGTTGGCAGGTGAGATGAGGTGATTTACCCACTCATAAAGTGTAAGTCTGAATTTATATCAAATTTCTGCACTTGAACTGATGTCTGTTGAACTATTGAGGATGTCGACTCATTTTCAATCAAACTATTCACACAAGTACAGAATTTTTATATATGTCTGTATTCCTTTTCTTTTACACAGGTTTGACAACCACAACAGCCTAGAACTTTCAGATCTGGCGTGTAAAGTTGTATCTGTTCCTTTTGAACAGCAGTTACTGAATTTTCAGTTATTTTGTCACAGTCATTTTTTAAATATTTGCCGTAGATTACACTTATAGGTCCTGAGGAATCCTAGACACTGTGTAGGTCACAAAAGCAGAAACATGTAGACTGACCCTCACAAACTTTATAGTGGCAGTTATTTTTTCAAACTGCACTAGCACTGTTTTTAATCCTGACACCACGAGATATTCATTGAAAATATTTTCTCTCATGGTAGCCAGTTTTATTACACTTCACTTCTTTCACTTAAGCACTGCATTCATCACTTTGAATTACATTAGAGCTCCTCATCTGATGGATCTTAGAGTATTCAGCTGAACTCTTGAAAACCTCCCTGAGCTCCTCCCTCACCGTGAGGGGGTTGTAGCCCTCAGCTGTACTAGGTTTTACAGCCGGGAGGAGATCCCAGATGATGAAGCATGTTACCTTTTGGTGAGTGATGGGACTTCATCCTTTAAATAGGGCTTTCCAGCGAGAGATCACATTAATTCAAACATATTTAACTGTTTTGGCTTGCGTATAGGACGTTGAAGGCACCAGGTGATTAGCGAGACCCACAGATATTTTTTTGTGTTTTTCATTTCTGTCTGGGATCATATCTGTGCTGGTCGTGAAATTTTACATAGGACCCTCTAACTCCCGGTTTATATATTGTTCACACTCCACCACAAAGGTCTGTGACTTCAGCAACTGAAACTGAAATTAATTTTCGCCAGCCCCCGACTACCACACATCCCTCATACCAGACACAACCACTCCAGGGCCCCCAGGCTCAAAAGGGTCAAGAACCCAATTGGCTAATGACCAATCCTAGGCCCACACACCCCCAACACCCACCACAAACAATGTAGAGCCATCCAAATATGAATCCTTCCCCGCTAATCCACTCTACTCACCTGCAATCGAACCGCCTTTAAGGCCCCACATGATTTGCCAACAATCCTGATCTATGAACGGTCGCACTTCATCTCGGAACATATACCCACACACTTAACTAACCACTCCTCAACCATATCTCTTCCACATGTCACAGGCCCTACCATGTTATCTCCTACCCAAGCTATCACCCATCACCCATACCTGAATGGACCCCCCAATCCGTCCTGACACACAAACCCCATTGGATTCTAATATTGTCAGCACCGTTCGCTCTAGGGCGCGTGCGCGCGTGCACGTACCCTCACGCCAGCGCGAAAGAAGCGAGCGACGCGAACATGAGGCATGTGAGGCGTGCAGGTAAGGAGGCGGGGGGCTGGTGAGGCTTGTGGCTATGTGGGAGCGCGGGGCAGACTGTGGCCTTTTTGTATTGCTGTTAATCGAAGCCCCTTCACAGGCTCTGATTAACAGCAATACTTAAACAAAAGGCCACAGTCTGCTCCGCGCTTTACTAACAAAAGAGTAGTCAGTTTCCAAACACAGCGCGTACTTTAGCACACGCTGTGTTTGGAAACTGTCTCTACGCTTTTGTTAGTAAAGCGCGGGGCAGACTGTGGCCTTTTGTTTAAGTATTGCTGTTAATCAGAGCCCGTAAAGGGGCTCCGATTAACAGCAATACTTAAACAAAAGGCCACAGTGGGCAGTCAGGAGGGTGGGGCCGCAGGGGGCACAGCAGCTGGGTAAACGAGCGGAACAGAAGGCAAAAGGGGCACAAAAACAAGGAAAAAACGAGTGGAACAGAGGGCAGGAGGGCACAAAAACGAGTGGAACAGAGGGCAGAAGGGCACAAAAATAAGTGGGGCAGAGAGCACAAAAACTAGTGGGACAGAGGGCAGAAGGCCACAAAAACGAGTGGAACAGAGGGCAGAAGGGCACAAAAATGAGTGGAACAGAGGGCAGAAAGGCACAAAACCGAGTGGTACAGAGGGCAGAAGGGCACAAAAACGAGTGGAACAGAGGGCAGAAGGGCACAAAAACGAGTGGGACAGAGGACAGAAAGGCACAAAAAGCAAGTGGAACAGAGGGCAGAAAGGCACAAAAAACGAGGTAAAAACGAGTGGAACAGAGGGCAGAAGGGCACAAAAACGAGTGGAACTGAGGGCAGAAAGGCACAGAAACGAGTGGGACAGTGGGCAGAGAGCACAAAAACGAGTGGAACAGAGGGCAGAAAGGCACAAAAACGAGTGGGACAGAGGGCAGAAGGGCACAAAAATGAGTGGAACAGAGGGCAGAAAGGCACAAAAATGAGTGGGATAGAGGGCAGAAAGGCACAAAAACGAGTGGAACAGAGGGCAGAAAGGCACAAAAAAGGAGTGGGACAAAGGGCAGAAGGGCACAAAAACGAGTCAGAGGGCAGAAAGGCACAAAAACGAGTGGGACAGAGGGCAGAAGGGCACAAAAACGAATGGGACAGAGGGTAGAAGGGCACAAAAACAAGTGGAACAGAGTGCAGAAAGGCACAAAAGACGAGTGTGACAGAAGGCAGAAGGGCACAAAAACGAGTGGAACTGAGGGCAGAAAGGCACAAAAATGAGTGAAACAGAGGGCAGAAAGCCACAAAAACGAGTGGGACAGAGGGCAGAGAGCACAAAAACGAGTGGACCAGAGGGCAGAAAGGCACAAAAAACTGGGCAGAGACACGGACAGCGAGGGGTACAGAAGGAAAGACCGGGCAGAGAGAGCAAGGGGACAACGAGGGAATCAGAGGGAAGAAAAATGGGCACGGACCACGTACAGGCAGCAGGGAAGACAGACAACAGCAGCCACAGACACAACAATGAAAATACAGGCAATACAATAAATTTGCAAACTGCCCTTAAGACACTTATTGTGGCACTGTATGTGCGAAAATGAACCATCTTTCACTTTTTAAAGTAAATGTTTTAAGTGCCATTTGGCACCGCAGACATGCGCGGTTTGGTTCCTGGCACACATAGCCATGGTTGCAGCGCACAGAGACCCTCCACTGCCGCACACAGAGGGAAAAAATTAGAGGGAACATTGATTGTCACCCCCATCCAGCCAGACCTAACAGGCGGATTCCCCCCCCCTTAGAGAACACACACCTCAACACATAATTGGTTGTCCGAACTCGGATTGCATCACCCGCTTCAATGAGATATCCATTGGCCTATCCCACCTCAAGTAAGAAATACAGAATCTATCAACCATCACCAATGAGCTCCTATATTCTCACAGTCACTAGAGCCACCGAGAACCAAATCTATTACCAAACAAACAGATATATTGCACAAAAATCTCACCCGAGTTCACTATTCATAATACCATTCCTTCCTCAAACGACCCTTCTCGTCCCAAGAGACCACTTGCTGAGTTATCTGACAGTGACATATGTAACCTCCTCCTATCCTATTCCAGTTTGTTAGACAATAGCGAGCCTCCACAGAATAATATCCAAACCATTCAAACTAATCCTGGCAGAAAACCCACTCACAACCACAGATCTATAAATAGCAAAAACCTCAAAAATATCGACATAGTGCAGACAGACCTCACCCACTACACTAGCAAACTGAAGTGCGTACTTCTCAATTGAAGATCAGCTAACAACTATGCGTCCGACATCTACGACCTCATCTTCTCAAATGAGCTCGACAAATAGCTCCTCCTCACCTATCCTAGATCTATTGGTCCCTCTAAGCCATGACATAATCCGCTTAGACAGAGCTGCATTTAACGAAACACAATCTTAGTTAATCAAACAGACATCATCTCTTTATCTACCTGTGAATATCTTTGCGTCAACATCACAAACAACTCTTCAACAAAAAAATGTGTCTACTAAAATCTCTAAACCATGGTTCAGCGACAATCTGAACTCTGACTGATGCAAACTAAGAATAGCTGAACGAATATGGAGATCGGCACCATCTATGGAACACCTAAATCACCTTAGAGCACTGAGGAATACGTACAACAGGATAATCTTAAAGGCAAAAGTGGTCTTCTTTAGAACTCATCTGAACCAGCCATTAAACGTCCCCAACAATTATTTGAAATAGTTAAACAACAATCGCTCAATTCATCAAACTCTATGGAACTAAGAGACTGCAACCCCCAACTGCAACAACCTGGCCAACTTCTACCTAGAAAAAACAAAAACCATTGAACTGGACTTTCAATCTAAGAATGCTCACCTATCAGTTACCGATCAAGAGTCTACATTCTACTCTCAGGTCAAGGACCAATTCACTACAACGGTGTGAGGTATAAAATCGATACTCTACTTTTATCGCAATCTTTTGTGTTAGCATGACGTATCTACATTCGTATGTATCTATATTCATACTATCATGGTTTAGAATAATTAGTTATGTCAATACAGGAAATCATTTCCTGCTCGTGCATTATGTTTCTTTGTACGCAGAACCAAACAGACTCCATTTTGTTGTACATGTATGAGACTCGGACAGTGGTCACATGTCACACTTCAGCAGCCGAGTAAGCCCTGTTAGTTGAGTTACACAGACAGCTGAATTCATACTATTCTTCCACTGTTCTGAGACCCAAGGTCGCATCTGGTTTCAGAGGTGATAAGCGCATTCCTGGAGGTGCCGTACCCGTGCTCCCAGGCACCGAGACAAAAGGGAGTCACCCCTCTTGACCCTCCCCAATAATAGCAGAAGCAGACTTCTAAACGAGCTTGGTGTGCCATATATGGTCTTTCCTTCAAGCTACTATGCCTATCAGTACTTTTCCATGTACGGTGTTCTCATGTAACGCAATGAAAGTATATATGCCATGCATTGAGTGTGATCCGTCAGTCTTCTCCACGCACTGGCTGGGTGACGTCGGAGGGGCTCCTCTATAGAGTATTGGTTGTCTAATAAACAATTGACTTTTCTTCATTACCAACTGATGGATTATTTGGTAAAGACGAAAAGTGGGGGCTATTGGTAGGTATAGCGCCATAGATTAATTTTGCAATACGACAGTAGGCGACTCTGGTGGGACTCCTCATTTGGGGCCCTCCTCCCATAACACGGGGTGAGAAAGGACAAATGAAGGGGTACTCTGGTCGAGGGGGTGGACTGACTAATGATTCTGGATGAACTCCGCTCTCACGATCAGAGAGCCCTATCTGCTAGTGACCCCTCGCCGGAGTCCTACGGGCGTAACCCAGGAGTTGACCGTGTTGGTCTTCAGGAGTGGGCAGTGGAGAACACGCAATCATACCTGTGTGCACCAGGTGAGTGTATTGATTTGGTGTTTTTGGATTACGCTGTTGAGCGGCGTCTTGGAGACAGTTAACTGTATTTGGTTTTGGTGGTCGGTGTACCACGGAGAATTTTGGAGGTCTGACGGGGTGGCATTGAGGCTGCACGGGCAGACGCTTCACTGACTTCTTTGGTGAATAATAGAGGTTTTCGATCAGACGCCTTGGTGTGGCACGTGTGGTGCGCACCCTGCCGGACTGTTTTCGGAAAGGTCCGTGGTTGCAACTGGGTAGCCTTTTGGACACATCTGAAGTGGCACTAGGGCAGCCGACTCTGTCAGAATAGTCCTGGAGGTGAACCAGGGAGGTTGCGGGATGGTCTGTAGGCCAGTCTGTGGTTAATTCCTGTCTGATGGCCTCTTGGTAGTCTTCGGACTGCCTGTTTATGGTATCTGTTTGGTCTGGTAGTCGGAAATCTACGAGTTCTCCATGAACGGGAGTCGACAGGCTCCGTTCTTTGGCTGGTTGGTTAAAAAAAGAGACATGTCAACGTAAAATTTTGTATGTTTTGATTGTCCTTTTTATGTGACAGACCCTGTTTTGAGGAGAGATTGAGCATGAGTGTACATGGCCATGTCTGAGACCTTGTGAGCGGGTATATTGTGGATAAACAAGATGCCTTGTTTTAGTAAAATATGTTTTGGATGTTGTTGCCGCGGCAAGAGCGGACGATTGGATGAAAGCCAGCCTGGCAGGCAGGGCAGTCCAAATTTTGATATGTATGTGAAACATGGCCTTACGCCTATTTTGTTCAGTAATTTATGGTATAAATATACAAAGGATAATGTAGAATTACAATGGCCCTTAACTGGATCATTTGATGAGAAAAAGATAGTATTTACAGGATCGATTGCTCGCCAAAAGAAGCCGGCAGGCAATGTTCGATTCTTTAAAACTATGGCAGAAAGAGATGAAATGCCGTCGTATAAGGGAAGAGAAGTTGCTCAAAGTGAAAAATGGTCAGATCATAACCCAGAAGGCTGTAGCATATGAAAGGAAACAAACTGAGAAAAACATTGAATCTATAGATAGGCAGTTTAGGTTACAGGCGCATAAAAGTTACATAGCTCGAACGGAGCCGGAAGATGAAATTGAGGACCTATTGGATGTGCGTCTCCCGCCTCCTTATGTCCCGCACGAGTATACCCCGCGATACCACTTATAATGGCGCCCGCCTCGTCCGCCCCACAAGCCACGGCCCTTGCTGTTACTGCAGCCTCTACGCCTATGGGGCCAACTTTCACTCCCGCTTCCCCAGTACCAGCCACGACTACATTATTGACCAGTGGCCCGTCTCCTCCCATTATGTCCTCTGTAACATTAGCTTCACCGGCCCCGTCCTGGCCTTCTCTGTCGGCCACGTCGACTCTCGCAATGATTATCCCCCTCCCATGCCTCCGGGACTCTGCACGCCCGGCGGCGGTATACTCGCAATACAGTGGGCTCGAGGGAGAAACAGATGGTAATAGATCAAGCATCCCAATGGGTGCGGAACGCCAGCTATACGATTACAGATATATGGGGGACCATGAAGGATTATGAACCAGTCATGCAGCAGTATGCTTTAGAAACTATGGCCGATCTTTTAATTTCCCTATGGGAACAATGTTTGACAGATGGAAGAGCACCACAGGTCCTATATGACATTGTGGATCGGGCACACAAATTTGAATTAGGATTAGAATATGTATATGAAAATCTGGTGACCATAATGAAGTATCGGGAAAGGTTGTTCACTAAATGCCCGAGTTGGGATACTCAACATCCCATTCGGGAAGTTCATCCGATCTATCACCCCAAAATCCCTGAGGTCAGGGACAATGGTAATCAAATCATTAAAGCACACGTTGATGCCCGATTCCAAGAACAATGGGTTTATACCCCTTGGAAAAGAAGCAAAGTTCTTTCCCTGAAGTCCCAGTTACCCGACCCTCGGAAAAATCCCACTGCTTATTATAAGGAACTCACTGAGGCGGCTTCGTCAGCTGTGATGACCTTAGCTGATATAGAATTATTTTTCGGGTTACTGGTCCCTGTCGATGTATTGCGACAGGTGCATGATCATCCTCCCGTTAACGAATTGGGAGGAACTTGGGATCAAATCAAAGACTGGGACAAGGATCGGAAACCCGGAGATAAACCAAGACCAGAAATGTTAGCTTTGCCAGGTCGAATTATCACATATATGCATTCTTTAATTCCACCCGGGGAGTGGATTGGGATAAACTAACCACTTGCAAACAGAAGAAGGATGAGAGTGTGTCTGATTTCTTTACCCGATTTGAGGGGGTGTTCATTGATTTTAGTGGGCAAGATTTGTCAGTGGAAGGTGGGATAAGATTATTCGTTAATCGTTTTGTGGCTAATCTGTTGCCCGAAATATTTGCCCAGCTCCAGGCAGCTGAAAGCACTTGGACCACCTCTACTCCTACTGTTATTTTGAGTATGGCCCAATATTATGAACATAGGGAAAACGAGAGCAAAGATAAGTCTGACAAAAATACTAAGGATCTTAACCACATCGCTGCGGCGGCTATTTAGCCGCAGTGCTAAGGGGGCGGGGGGGGCGCGCGGTGGGCGCATGCTGGTGACGGAACCGCTCCGTCACCAGCCGCGGTTGAGCTGTGCTCATGACGGAGCGGTTCCGTCATGGCCCCGCCCTCTTAATAGAACAAGCCGCGCAGGCGCAAAATCAGCGCCGCGCAGGTGCGGCGGCCGGGCCATGAGGGAACCGCTCCGTCATCAGCACAGCGCCACCGCGGCTGATGACGGAGCGGTTCCGTCATCAGCATGGATAGGGTTAAGACTCGAGTGTTATTACAGCAAGTAGCTAGAGGATGGGGTAGAGACGGAGGGGGAAGAGGGTTTGTTCCAAGAGGGGTGGGAACGGGACGATGAGGAGGTCCAGCTGTTACTTTGGGAGCAAACCCATCTGCTTACTGTAAACAGGAAGGGCATTGGCAAGCTCAGTGTCCTTTCCCTCTAGCACAAAACGGAGCTGTGAGAGGCAGAGGGAGAGGATGAGGAGGAGTTGATTGAAGTGACATGAGAAGAGGAGAGGTGACACGAGGTGAGGCAGGGGGAAATCATTTTGATAATTCAAAAGGAAGACAGTACTATAATGAGGATTACAGAACTGACGGGCCAGACAGGTATTGTTATGTGTAGGACAGCCACTGACTGAGTAAGGGCCAAGTGGCAGTACCCGTCGATCAGAGAGGGCCCTATGTAAAAGGGCAATTAATGGGGACTGTTGAGGATTTTCTAGTAGATACGGGTGCAATGAATAGTTCGATTGCTCGTTCACTGGTCCCATGGG
This sequence comes from Lissotriton helveticus, assembly GCF_964261635.1. Lineage (NCBI taxonomy): Eukaryota > Metazoa > Chordata > Amphibia > Caudata > Salamandridae > Lissotriton > Lissotriton helveticus. The sequence continues at coordinate 874,816,475 of NC_136071.1, read as the reverse complement.
CTGCTCTGTCTGGGCAAAATAATGTTTCAGTCGGGTTCTCCGGAATCCCGGTAATAAGCCCATTTCTGAATCTCTCCCACTTACCATAGGTCCAGTCACAGTGGATTCCCCATTTTTGTTGACGTCACATTGTGGGGAAAATTTATTTGGGATTGGACCTGCTGAAGAAATTGCATGCAAAAATGTATTGTTCTCCCGATGGAGTGTATTTAACTATTCAATCGCCTGGTCAGCATACTCGGCAGAGTTTTGCGAAAAATGAACCCCTCCCTCCTGAGTTTACTGTCATTCCATCTACGTTGTGGGTGACTGGTGATACACACGTTGGCCTTCTGAATATTCCTCCAGTCTCTATCACTTTAAAACCAAACGCTCGTCTGCCCTGAAAGATAGCAATCGTGAAATGTAGTGCACACAAGGCGATAGTGGATACTGTGGGAAAGGGGAATGCTTTTGCCGATCAAACAGCGAAGGAAACTGCCAGATCTAAAATGTCTCCCATATATCTAAGTTCGGCCAGATGGGTCGAGGAGTCTGATATGTTTGATAACACTATGGAAAGTGTCCAAGAAATACAGAAAAAAGCTACCCCTGCTGAACTCTCTCATTGGGAAAATGAAGTAGGGAGGTTGGATGATAATGGTTGTTGGGTGGACCTGAGGGAGAAACAAAGATGGATGCTTCCCAATGCATTTGTTAATGCTGTAGTGACTATGGCTCATGGAACAGCGCATGTTGGAGCCAAAGTCATTTGTGATTTGTTAGACCCAGTTTGGAATAACCCTAATATTGCTAAAACTGCAACTCATTTAGTTCAACATTGCATGGTTTGTTTACGACATAATCCGGGGGGGGCGGGAATCTGTTCTTAGTGGAAATTTTGCACCCCCTACCTTACCTTTTGAAGTACTTCAGATGAACTATATTCAGTTTGAAAGAGTGAATATCATGAAGTATGTTCTGGTGGTGGTCTGCGCTTTCAGTAAATGGGTAGAAGCCTCCCCCATCAAGGAAAACACTGCTCTAGCGACTGCCAAAGCTTTGATTAAGGAGTTTTTCCCTAGATACGGATTACCTAGAGTGATCTGGTCAGATAACGGAAAACACATTAAGGCAGATCTTATCAAGCATATCTGTAATGGATTATAAATAAAACAGAAATGTCATGCTGCCCGACACCCTCAGTCTGCAGGGTTGGTTGAGAAATATAATGGAAGTTTGAAATTGAAAATGGCCAAAATACAGGAAAGTACCCGTTTAAAGTGGCCTGACACTTTGCCCTTAGCTCTGATGTCCTTACGTAACACCCCCCATTCCCGATCAGGACTATCACCCTACGAAGTTATTTTTGGATGACCAGCTAATGTTTGGGGCGTTCCATGACCAAGAAACTTTCGAGAAATTGATTATCCAATGATGACAGATTACTTGTATACTTTGACTAAAGATCTTCGTTCTATCCATCAACAGGTGTCAGATACGCTGCAGCCCCTGCCGGAGGGTCCCGGACATCATTTGGAACCTGGCCAATGGGTGTTGGTGAGGAACTATCAACGGAAATCTAGCCTGGAGCCTAGGTGGACTGAACCAGTCCAGATCCTGCTTGTGACCCGGACAGCGGTGAAGGTGAACGGCTGGAAAGACTGGATCCATGTTTCCCACCTGAAGAAAATACCTTTCCCGCTTCCTTTTGATCAACAGAATTCAGAGGGAGTTTTGACCCAGGAGAGTGAAAGAGCCCCTTGTGTTGTTCCTTTTTCTGATGCCCAGGGAATCGAAAGGCAAGAACATGGAGCATTGGGCACGGAAGGGGTCTCATCATCAACGGTGGGATTGACCCCGGAATCTGTTCCCCCTGTTGTTGCACAAGAAGATCACGACCACTCCGGCTTCACGAATGCCACTTCATCTGTTTTGTTTGCTGACCAGGAGTTACCTGGTCATGTTCGCTACAACCTGCGTCCCAGAAAACAACACGTTACCCCCGACGAACACGGCAGGAGATAGGGAGAGACTTGCGTACTAGCATTTTGAAAGATTAATTTGGGGGTGCTGAGCGAGACACTGGACTGAACCAGTTGAGAGCTGGAATATTGTATTGCTCTGTTCAGAAAGAAAGACTAAGAAACCGTAGAGGGGTCCAGGTTACAACTGTGTATAACATCATTGCAAGGATCGACTCCTCTTTTGATGAACGATAGGAGCCTGCCTGTGAGGCTCTAGACGGACACAGGAAAGAAGTACCCTCTGGTAGGTTGGACTGCGTCCCTTAGTGTAGTTTGGACTTATAGCTAGAATGTATCCCTTTGGTTGTTTTATTCCTGAAGAGGCGCGCCCCCTCGCTCCTCGATATATGCCTACTTATGTACCCATATTTTCTTCTTGAACGACACGTGTAAAGGTTGCTTTTGTGATCACCATTGCAGCATTTTTTATTATAAAAATGAGTGTATTTTTATACATAGAATTTCATCATCCTATGCATACTGTGTTAGGAACCTCTACTCCACCGACTGAGCATTATTTTCTAGCTTTGGCCCCACATAAAGAAAGGCATTGTCAGACTTATGTTAGAAATGTATTTATAGAAATGTTGCATCAAACACATAGTGCTACCAATATGACAAATTGTTGGGTTTGTGGTCTGCTACCATCAGTTATGCACAGGCATGATCTTTTCATTTCATCGCCTTTATCTTATTTGGAAAGTTGTGAGGCTTAGTTTAAATTGTTGTCGATGATGTACTTACATTACATGGTAGATTCATCCCGATACTCCGAACGTGATTATGAAATGATTCTGGCCTATATAGAAGTGCATCAGGGTTTTGACCCACAGGGAAATAACGGGGAAGGATCACTGGACCCGTATGCTTGCATGAATTTATATACAGAATATGAGAATGTTACATGGTTAAGGAGTGAAATCCTTGACTTTGCGAAATTTAATTTCACTCAATATTTTCAGCAATTTCAGGATCGAAATGTTACTGATGATAAAGCTATCCCGGTGCCAATATTAAATAGTACCTCTGAATTCTGTGTGCAAGGAGCTAGACACATTTCGGTGGGAGACAGTTGTTGTAATTATACTTATCGACTACAAACCTTTAGTAGCCCGCCATTGTTAACCCCCCAAATGTTTATTTTGTATGTGGCAAGAATGCCAACACATGGCTTCCGGGGATGGACAGGTCGCTGTTACTTGTCCTTTCTGTATCCACCTGTTTATATAGCACCCTCCAATTATCATAAGGATCATCGGTTAGATGGACAAAGTTTGCCTGTAATACGAGATAAACGGGAATTAGATACATCTGAGATAGATCAAACTGATACCCCTGAACAGCACTTTATCGACAGTGTCAAGGGAGTAGTTCCTATTTGGGGGCCCATCATCACTAGTAAAGAAGTAAGGCGCCTATCTAGGGTAGTTGACAGAGTTATAAATACCACAGCAGGTATACAAACACATTTGACAGTAGAGCTTCAGGCTACGAGACTTGTCTCTCTTCAAAACCGTATGGTGCTAGACTTTATCTTAGCAGATCGAGGAGGAGCCTGCCGCGTGATCGGCAGCTCCTGTTGCGTGTATATCCCTGACTCTGCCCCTTCTGTACATTTGGCTATTCAAAAGTTGCAGCCCTTAACGTCTGAAATACATGCAGACACTGGCACCTGGTCCCTTTCTGGATGGTTTTGGAGTTAATTGTCTACCTGGGGTTGGAAAATTCTGATGGTATTAGCTGGCATAGCAGGTGTCATCTTTACCTGTTGTCTTTGCGTACACTGTGGACCTGCCTGTTGTTCTTACTGTGTATCCAAATTAACCTCCTCTTTGATAGAACCATCCCCAACTAAAGTCAAAGCTCAAATGGTCCCACAAGTAATACGAGAGCTGATGCAGATTGATGAGGGTATTTTTGAGGACTGATTCTTTAGATTAGCTACATCATGCTAAAAGGGTAGTTCTGAGGGATAAAATCGATACTCTATATTTATCGCAATCTTTTGTGTTAGCATGACGTATCTATACACGTATGTATCTATATTCATACTATCATGGTTTAGACTATTTAGTTATGTCAATACAGGAACTCCTTTCCTGCTCGTGCATTATGTTTCTTTGTACGCAGACCAAGAACCACACAGACTCCATTTTGTTGTACATGTATTAGACTCAGACGGTGGTCACGTGCCACCCTTCAGCAGCTGAGTAAGCCCTGTTAGTTGAGTTACACAGACAGCTGAATTCATACTTTTCTTCCACTGTTCTGAGACCCAAGTTCGCATCTGGTTTCAGAGGTGATAAGTGCATTCCTGGAGGTGCAGTACCCGTGCTCCCAGGCACCTAGACGAAAGGGAGTCACCCTTCTTGACCCTCCCCAATAATAGCAGAAGCAGACTTCTAAACGAGCTTTGTATGCCATATATGGTCTTTCCTTCAAGCTACTATGCCTATCAGTACTTTTCCATGTACGGTGATCTCATATAACGCAATGAAAGTATATATGCCAGGTATTGAGTGTGAATCGTCAGTCTTCTCCACGCACTGGCTGGGTGACGTCGGAGGGGCTCCTCTATAGAGTATTGATTGTCTAATAAACAATTGACTTTTCTTCACTGCCAACTGATTGATTATTTGGAAAGACGATAAGTGGGGGCTATTGGTTGGCATAGCTCCATAGATTAATTTTGTAATACGACAGTTGGGAGTCCCAAAAAACAATGCCTCCTGACACCTTCACGACCTACACTGAAAATTACATCTATAACATCTTTCTAGGGATTAAGCCCTCCAATCACTTCACTAATCCACTACCTCCTGCCATATTCAAAATGATAAAAACTTCTGTTCTTCCCTTATGGGCAAAAATTGTAAACGCCTCTCTTAAGCAAGGCACTATACCCGACTTCCTCACAGTAGGGAAAGTTACACTCATACTAAAAAAAAGCCAATTCCCTCTCCTCAGACCTCAACAACTACCACCCTATATCCAACATCCCCATTCTGGCGAAACTACTAGAAAAATGTGTGCAAACTCAACTATGCGACCACATTGAGAACTTCAATCTTCTAGATCAATTCCAATCTGGCTTCCGCCAAGGACACAGCACTGAATCAACACTCAAACACATTACGGATGACATATTAAAAAGGTTAGAAAACAATCAATCGTGTGTTATGATACTTCTTGACTTATCCTCCGCTTTCGACAAGGTTAAATATGACAACCTTTTGTACCTACTGGAACAAAGGATGGATCTATCTGATCCAGTGTTACAATGTCATGGTCAGCGACTAGCTGCCGCCTCCCCCCCAAACCGGCACCCAACACCCAGAAACGTGGACACGAGACTTCTTTACTTTTTGGAAGGCGGGCGCTAGTCGCCCGGCCGTATTTATTAAAATACGAAAATTAAAAAAGGTTTTAATTGCATGATCAACAATTTATACAAAAATCAGCAGGACATTAGATACAAGTTTTCCAACAAGTTTGAGAGCCTGACCTTAACAAAAACTCTAATACATGTTGTTTACTAACCGAGTCTAACATCCTCATCTTGATTTTTGTACATTTCTGGCCATATGGCAAGGTCACTACCGGTGTCAGGTCCTACAAGCTGCGCCTCCCCTAGAGACGTGCGCATGCGCAGTGTTACCCCGGGACTTGCCCGGTCTACGCCCTGAACTCCATTTACCCACTAAAGGAGGGCCCTTACTCTGCGCCATCCGGTGACGTCATGAGTCTACGCGCGCGGGGTGGCTACCAGCCTAAGGAAAGCGTGAACTACTCCTACCCGCGCTCCTTTGCAGCATGAATTACCTTGCCCCTGGAGTTCTAGGAGTGGCCCGCAGGCCCCTCCCCCTGGGCGGGAACCTCCATAGGATGATGGCCGCCCCCTCAGACCTCAAATATGTGCTCACCGATAATGACCTTACCGCCACAGGCCAGCATTGTTAACCGACGATCTGGCCTCCCCCCTCTAGCCCCTACCTAAGGAACCCTCCTACTTGCAAATCCCTCTAACCAGGCCCAGATATTGTCAGACCACAAGACATTCCCCTCCTCATTTAAGTGAACTCCGTCCCTCAAGTAATACCTATCGCCCCAGATACACCCATGAGGTATTGACTGTAACAGGGGGGCTCGAAACAACCTATCCAACCGTGTGTTGATCCTCTTTACCGAGTGATTCAACGCCCTGACCGAATCCCCCCCGCCACTGTAATCGGGGTATGAGTTGCGACCATACTAGTGTGCAACCCGGGCAGGTCCTGGCCATCCACCCCGCCGTTGAGATAATCTCCTCGATCAGAATGCGCCTTCCCAGTGTTGCCAAATCATTCTCCCCAAGGTGAAGTATCACCACTGACGGGGGAGATTGCCGGCGTGCTAAAAGCCCCTGGAAGAAGCCCCGAAACTGGTTGAGACACAACCCCCCTCTCCCGAAGAACGTGATGTCCAACCCCAGTTGTGCCGCCCTTTTCCCCCTGTCACCTGACATAAAGACACATTCTGCTCGTCTTACATAGGAGTGACCCACAATCCAAACACTTTTCTTCATTGTTTCCTGGCTGCAGCTCCGTGCTGATGTATGTTGTTGGTGCCCGACGACAAATTCCTCCCCTGCGTAACAGGTCTGAGAAACTGTAAGAGAGCGGAAACAAACCAAGCGTGAGCGCCATGTAATCACAGCATGTCAATTCGTACATAACGTTTGTAGCATTCTGAGGACCATCTCCCAATTGTCTTCACTCTCTCCACTGGGAGGCCCCCCGCCACCGCCTCAGTTGCTGCCCCAATCCTAAAGGAATGAGAGCCAAACTCTTTAGGGTCAAGACCTGCTTTCCTGACCACCATCTCCAATACCCTCCTGAATTGATACCTGGTCAAGGGGTTACCGTCGGCATGACAGAGCAGTGCCCTGCCCGCTGTGCCCACCAGCAGCCCGTGCAATAATTCCACGTGTCTCACTGGGCAGCAAGGGTTGGCGGGGGCCCGTTGGAGGACTATGGTGTGGCCCCTAGACTCCTGGTCGGTCTTTGACTTCTGAATAGTCACCCACATGGTGTCATCCCTTATCCTCACACTAGCCCTTTGCAAGCCGCCCAGTAGGTCTGACTTGGAACCTGCCACAAGTTCGCTAATTCTCAGCGCCCCATAGAATGCCAAGGAGAATGCTGCCTTAAAAAGAAGCACCTCCCACTCCGAGCTACAAACAGTGTCCAGCGCGCCCAGTAAAGCTGTCAGCCGCGCTAATCCTATGGGCTTTCTCTTATCTTTATGATGGCCCTGAATACGGCGCCAACCCCTCAAAGCCTTACGCACCATAAAGGTATTAGTGGGATCACGCAAGCCCCTAGCTTGAGCGTAGAATGACACCGCTGCCCTATGTCTGTTTGCCGCTGCCACCGAGCGCCCCTCCTTATGCATCCATTCTAAATAGGCCGCAAAGCCATCCTCCTGCGCCCAAAGCACCTCCCATTGTTGCCCCAAAAAAGAACAGTAAGACAAAAACGCCCCTTCGTAAGCCGTCTTGGTCCTGGGGGCTAGGCTAGCGACCACGAGGTCCTGTAATCTGGGTCACCAATCTGCCAAAGTACTGCTGGGAAGTGCGCTGGCGAGGGGTCTGCTGTAGGAAGATGCTCCCTGAAAACCTGCATTTTGAAGCGAGAGAGGGAGTCAGCTGCATTGTTCAGAACACCAGGGACATGTTTGGCCTTAAAAACGACATTCCATTTAAGGCACTGCAAAACAATTTCTTTGATCAGACGAAGTATGAAAGGACACCGTGCTCCCTGCTGGTTTATACATTCCACTACCGTCATGTTGTCTGACCAAAACACCACTGATTGATTACATAGGTGTTCGGGCCAGACCATCAATGCCACCCATATTGGGAAGAGTTCCAGGAAGCCAATATTGGTGGTCAGACCCCATGTTCTCCATACCTCCGGCCACTGTTGAGCGACCCACCTGTTCCCTAGGATGGCGCCAAAGCCCACACTACCGGCGGCATCAGTCCACAGGCCCAACTCCGCTGATGTCGTGAGCGGGCCGGGCCAGACCACCCTGCCGTTAAAATCCTCCAGGAATGCCATCCATATAAGCATATCCTGGCGAATTTCAGACGATAGCCGAGTGTGGTGGTGTTTCTCCCTCAGCCCCTTCATTGCTTGAGCAATGGAGCGAGAGAAAGGGCGAGCCATGGGGATGATCCTCAGTGCGAAGTTCAACTGCCCTACCACCTCCTGTAATTGCTGCAGAGTGACCTTGTCTTTCCGTAGGCATACACGTAGCGCTGTTTTGAATTCGTCCACCTTGTCCCTAGGCAGTCTAAAACATCCCTCCACTGAATCAATCTCAATGCCGAGGAATTCTAAGCAGGTGGTCGGGCCAACAGTCTTCCCGGGCGCAAGCGGGACCCCAAAAGCCCGCATGAGCACGCAAAATTCCTGCAATGCCAGTGCACACTCCTGAGATCCCGCCGTACCGAGGAAGAGGAAATCATCCAAATAATGCATGACCTGCTGGTGGCCCATCGCTTGTCTCATGGCCCATTCAAGAAAAGAGCTAAACATCTCAAAGTAAGCACAAGATATAGAACAACCCATGGGCATGCATTTATCCATGTAGAACATATCCCCAAAGGTGAAGCCTAAGAGATGTTGATCCGCTGGGTGTACCGGGAGGAGGCGAAAGGCTGATTCTATGTCTGATTTCGCCATCAGCGCCCCGGGTCCCGTGGCCTGTAATAAGTTAACAGCCTGATCAAAAGAGGCGTACTTAACACTACAGATACCCTCGTCAATGGCATCATTCAGTGACGTCCCCCTAGGTGCTGACAGGTTGTGGATCAATCTGAATTGCCCTTTCTCTTTTTTGGGGACAACTAATGGGGAACACACAAAATTGGGTACCGGCACTCCAGTGAAAGGGCCAGCTATCCTGCCTAAAGATAGCTCCTTCTCAATTTTGGCGGCCACCACCGCCGGATTGTGCTTTACTGACAAATGGTTTCTACAGTGCGCGCTGCCTGTGTATCCTGCCGCAGGGATCCTAAAGCCTTTAGAAAAACCTTCTTGAAGTAGGGTGGCCGATGTGTGGTCCGGGTATCTGTTCAACCATGGAATCATTGCCACCACGTCCACTGGCGTGGGGGGGCCTAACCGGTTCGTCCTACAGTGGCTTTCCCCTACCCCTCTGTCCCGGGTTCCCCTGCTTGGACCTACAGGCAGTTTCTGGATGTGAGGGGTGACCACAGGAGGAACAGGCATGTCTAAACTTACACGCGCTCCTTGTGCAGGTGCGCCTATTAAAATCCCAGCACACCCCTTTTTTCTCTGCCCCACTGGCCCTAAACTTCCCAAGCACCTCACTCGTTTGGGGGGGCCGAAAGGGCTGTTGGGGTCTAGCGGAGAACACTTTGACTGAACCGGAGAACTGAGGGGGGGGTGCGTTATCCGAGAACTGTTTATGCCATGACATGGAATCCACCGTGTCCCATGCCAATGATCTATTAAATTCCAATGCCTTCCTGAAATTTAAATCATACCCTTTCCATGCATCCCCAGAATATTGTTCGCTCCACCCCACAATCCTGCTCGAGTAGCATGCCAGTGGCGCCTGTAAATCTGGAGGTCGTTCAGCCTTAATAGCAGTGAATACAGCCCAAGCCTTAATCCAGTTGATCAGTGTTTCCTCTACCCTAAATCTAGCACACTGCACCCTCCATTCAGTTGGGTGCATCCACTCCTTCAGTGTTTTTGCATGCTCCATTTCCCTATTATCTAATAACAAGGAATAAATATATACATATTTATCTGCCCAAACCATCTCCTTCACAGCTAACGACACATGCTGAGCCAAATTCTCACTCCTGGAAGGTAGAACACCGTCCCCCAAGAGCGGCAATGCCACTTCCTTACCAAGTGCGGGCACCAGGGCAGGCTGCCCATTAGCTCCATCCGGCTGGGGAAGACTTGGACCTGTAGGGGGAGAAGATACTGGCAATGCAACACTGTCGGCGACCGCTGCTGATTTGATCTTCTCTACAAACCTCGCCGCCTCTGCTGCATGATCTGCAGAATTTGGGAAAGCTCCCCCTTTTTGGAGCCAGGGCATCAACGCCGTTATCTGTGACACCAATTCAGGGGGCATTGAATCAAAATTCCCGCCTGGGACAACAGGTACCACTGGGGTTATGCCCAATGGCACTGGCGCAGCAGGCAAGGCGGGTGCCGGTTGTGGCAAGCCCGTAGCCGGGATTGGGGCCACCGGTGGGGGTGCAGACCCTGCGTCTCCTGGCGGTACGACAGGCACCGGCATCACCGGGGCTGGGGGTATAGGCATAGGTATAAGCGGTGGTGGGATGACCGCCAGCGGCACGGCAGGTACCGGCTCTACTGGTCCTGGGGCGGGTGCAGCATACCTGGGTCTCTTGGGCTTCGACTTCCTAGGTGGGGTAACAAAATCCCCCCTTGGCAATGGCGCCGCCCTCTGGCGGACAGGCCTACCCGATGGGCCAGGGGCATCACCATGCCTCTCATTCAATCGTGCTTCCAGCTCATCTACTTTCCCTAGCCGCTCTTTAATTTCACCCATCTCACGCATCATGGCCCGCATCATAGCCTCCATGTTGGACCCACCTTTACCACCCCGCGGACCTGGCATGATATTACCCCAACAAACAGCTGCCTACTCTCCTAATATCACGACAGGCCAACTCTGTGTACCTTTTAGATGGAGGGTCACCAGGGGGCTTTCAGCACCATGCAACGGCGACCGCAACACTAGCGGCTTGTCCGCTTATGTAAGGGGTGAGTAAACCTAATGTAGACCCACCCGGCGGCCACCAGGAGCGATGAATGCCAGCCCCCCGTACCCATCTTACCGACCAGTCCTGCGTACTCGCCGGCGATATTCGTCTGTGGTGACGCCCAACACCGGGTTGCGTGTCGACTGACCTTACGTCCTCTCAATGAGTGAATTGCAGCAATAGTGCCGTTAAATTCCTGGAATGGAAAGATGTGTTAACACCGTGCGATAAAGGCAGGAGCAGAATTAGGAAACCCAGGTTACATACAGTGAAGGCTTGAACCCTCCCTTGTCGACCTTCCTGGTGCTGTGCACCACTACATTCAGTTGTATCTGCACAGTAAATTAACCACCCTTCCAGGCCAGAATAGCTCTGAAATAACAGTATATGTACTTCTTGCTCAAAGACACAATGGCGAAATACTTAATGAAAAAACAGGCATGAAAAGCAGTTATAAAAGCCAACTCACTGTTCTTAACAATTAAATTAATTAAGATGTCTCAGATCACTTTTAAGGGGAAAAAACAGTCGTGAAATGTCCCAAATAGCACAATAATACACCTTCCAGGCAATAATAATTACCTATCCTTAATTGTACACTTTCTGTAAAGGGGTCTCCCCTCCAGGGGCTGCCCTGGTCGACCCTGCTTCACTTTCCTCACAGCGTAGAACTTTTTAAACAAGGCTGTGGCCCTACACGCGAGCAATAGACTGCACAAAACCAGACTTTTCACCCAAACCGCTGTTGTGTCCCCTGCCTCTGATTACGCGCTAAAAACGGGCGTCCTGACAGCAATTACTGTGTCCCCTGCCTCCGATTACGCGCCTGTCTTTGAAATGCCCCCGAAGGCGGGAAATCCCTCGTACCGCCTAACAAAGAGGTCTCAGGCCCTTCGTTACTCTGCTGGTGCTGCCCGGGTCCGCAGTGCGTGCCTGTATCTCTCGACGAACAAAACCCTTCGTCTGGCTCACCGCTCACCGCTTCCCGATGCAGCGCCCCACCCCGCCCAAATACCTTTTCCCGCGCCGGTCCTTCACGCGTACTACCGACTTGCTCTACTGCCGACTTGTTCCAATGCGGCGCAGCTCCCCAGCCGCTTCAGTTCACGGTGCCCGCTCGCCTCAGTGCGGCCTCGGAAGCACTCCGCCCGCGCGCCTCCCCTTCTCCACTGATGGGCTCCGCTCGGGCAGGCAGGCAGGTGCTCGCTAGTTCGCTGATGTCCTCGACCTGGAAAATAAAAAGGAGAAAATTACAAAACAAAGAAGCCCCGAGCGCGGGGCACACCGTACTGCGAGGGAGCGTCCAGGGACAAAACAAAGAAGCCCCGAGCGCGGGGCACACCGTACTGCGAGGGAGCGTCCAGGGACAAGGGGGTCTCCTGGGCGCTCCCCACCTCTTTATTCCCGAGGGGCCAGGCGGGGGGGCACGCCCCCCCGGCCCGCCCCTCATGTAGCCCGCCCCCCCTGACCCGGACCTTTTACCTTGTATCCGGGTCAGGGGGGCCTCCAGCCAATCGGTGGTGGGCCGCGCCCCCCAGGGCCCGCCCCCACCACCGAGAGACATCAACAGGGGAAAGGGGGGGAGACGGTCGCCGCGCCGCCATGCGTGCGGGGGGGCCGAGGGCCCCCCCTTTTCATTTGCCTCTTTCCTAAACAACAGAACCCAAAGAATCAAGATGAAGAAATCCCTTACTCAACCATTCATGGTCACCTTAGAAGTTCCACACGGCTCTGCACCTTCACCCATCCTCTTCAATCTAATCATGGAACCCCTGGTAAACGCGCTGAACTCTGCAAACATTCTATGTCACATGTATGCAGATGACACACAATTGTATATGAAAATCTCCTCCCCTGAGGATTTCCTCTTCCTCAATGCCACTCTACATAACACTCAAAATTGTCTCACCTGCAACCACCTTATGCTCAACACCAACTAAACGGAATTCCTCCTCATCTCTCCCCCCAACCACACACCAAAAATAAACCTCTGGCTGAAGCATCTAACAACCTTCAACTGCTCTCCCACATCATTGACTCCACTAAATCATTGGGAATCACCCATGACAAACACCTGAATAAGCAGGCACATATCAGTAATGCCACCAAAGGAGCTAATGATCAGATGAATAAACCCTTGATCTCACCGGTCAACATAAAAATGGCGGTACAATCCCTAGTGTTACCAAGATTGGATTAAGGAAGAACTACTCTATGCAGACTTCCCAAATTCAAGCTGGCCCCGCTGAGGGCCTCTCTTAACGCCGCAGCCTGGCTGGTCTCTGGAACAAAAAGAAAGAACCACATTTAGACGACCTTAAAAGCATTGAACAGGCTACCTTATGAGGCAAGAATACACGTAAAGATCGCCTGCATGACCCATAAAGCCTTTCACACCAAAACCCCCAGTTACTTAGTACAAAAGCTAGAGCTGTCTGGAGGTTGCAGACATTCACTAAGCGTTAGCTCAAAACTACTGAAACCTCAGTCCTTCCACAAAAAGGGAACATGCTGCAGAGCCTTCTCAGGTATCAGGTATCGCACCAAAGATTTGGAATTCATTACCACCAGATGTTCGCAGGTTCCCTTCCTCCTCCTCCTCCAAAAAGAAGTGAAAATACTTCTAATGAACAAACTCACATCCTAAGACTTTATGTCTCATGTTACTGGTTCTCAACATATGTTATTTTACATACCACACTCTACCTGTTAATTGAATGCATGTATATAACCCTCTACCTTCTTATGTATCTGAACAATGTTATTTAAAGTGCTCTGATACCCTCTTGGGTCATCTTTGCGCTATATAACACTTTATAAATCTTACAATCTAGAGATTGAGCTTTTATACTGGCCTGGTCCTTTACTATTATTTAGTAACTTTGAACATGTGCAAGAGATCAATTTTCATTTAAACCCTTCATTCCCGATTGTGATGAGGACCATTTAAACGAGAGTACATAATTCAGAAATCAATTGGGAACTACAACCAATTACGTTTGATTCACCATATTGCCAACAACATCGTTTGGCTGCCTCTGTAGCCATGAAAATTCAGCCTTAAGTTGTTTCACATTAGACCCACCTTTCACAGTATCCAAGAGAAATTATGAGAATAGAGTAGTGGAGGACTATCCAGAATTCCTGGATGGCTTCAGAAAAAATAGGGTGTGGGGATACCTTACCACCGCACATGGATTCTTATTGTGTCATTTAATCATTTCCAGTTAAGCCAATACCACATGGGAGTATTTATCGTCTTATAGTAAAATAAGATGAGGTCTTAAGTCATTATGTACAACAAAACCTGGTAAAATATTTATTAAGACACTCCATATCATCAAAATGGGCCGCTATCTTTTATGTACCAAAATCAAATTGTAAGTTCCATCCATGTATTAACTATAAAGAACGCAATGACATTACCTACAGAAAAATATATGCCCTGCCTCTCTTTTCTGCATTGCTAGATCAAGTCAAGAATGCAAATATCTTCATCAAACTGGAAATAAGAGGAGCTCACAATGTGGTGAAAATAGAGAGAGTGATGAATGGAAAATGGCATTCAACATATGGTATGGATACTTCAAAATCTGGTCATGCCCTTCAGCTTGTGTAATGCCACTGTTGCATTTCAGCATTTGGTGGCATTCGCAAAACTTGCTAGATGTTATTCTGGTGGCCTACTGTGATGATCTATTCACACATCCTAAAACAGCATCAAAACATGTGTGATAGGTATGCAAGCATGCGTTGTGTGCTAAGGTTAGAAAGTGTTGATTCCAAGTGGCCCAAATTTTCATTTTAGGCTTTAAAATATCTGCAGAAGGTATAAAACAGATGCACCTAAAGCCAGAGCAGTATTGGAATTGCCATCCCTGAAGTTGGTGAAAGAGGTGCAGGAATTTGTGGGTTTTATGTACAATTCATTCAAAACTCCTCAACCATTATGCAATCCATTATCTGCCTACAAGAAATGGAATCGCACTGAAGTGGGTCAAATATTATAAACAAGCATTCAAACAGTTCAAGAAAGTGTTCACTATGTCACTTATTCTGAGACACCCTGACATAGGTTCACAATTTATGGTAGACACAAATGCCTCCTTGCTCACCATCGGGAAGGTCCTGTCTCAGAGAGATGAAGTGACTGATGATTTACATCCTGTTGCGTATTATTCATGATGTCTGACTGAAACCAAGAAGAACTGTGGCATATATGATTGAGAGCTCTGTGAGATAAAATAAGCTTTTATCCATTGGAGGTATTATCTGGAAGGTGCAAGTCACAAGACCATGGTGTGGAATGACCACAGAATTTGTTATATATGACATCCATTAAATATACCAATGGTAGGCACAGTAGTTATTATTTTTCTCCTGATTCCTTGCCCTTTGTTTTCCCTCCCACTGTGCTTCCTTCTCAGCAAATTACTTTCATTTACTCTAATGTCCAGGGGTATTTGCCTGGCATCTATCTTTCAAAAGTTCATCATTGCATCATTTGCAGAGAAATTGGTACGCCTTTCTTCCACTGTTCAAGGCTTTATTTACCTGTTTACCACTTGTATCCTAACTGTGGCTCTACTCCTCCCTGAGAAAGAGGGCTTTATCGTAGTACTGAAATGATCCTACTAAGGAAGTTCACTCATGGTTTTCTTACACCCTTCCTCCTGCTTTTGTTTCCCTGTTGTGCCACAATCTCTCTGTTAGTGTCATTGTATTCCCCATCATACTACTGAGAGCTTAAGGGATGGCAGAGGGTGTTCAGCGGGTCCGCTTTCCCGAAATCCTGCAACATTGCTACACATTGTTTTATGGTTGCAAAGTCTGTGAGTATGGAAATCTAAGGAATTGTCACTACAAGAGAGTGACATAAACCACAGCCTATTTTCGTTACTTTCAATATCAGAAGTGGTTTTAAAAAAGTCTCTCTATGAAGAGTTCCAACAATCGATTAGATCTAGCTTGTTTTTATCAGATTCTATGCTACACCAATATTAATTCAGTATTCTCCTATTGGTGTCAATGCAAATTTGCATGTACTATATATTAATGTCATTTGAAAAGTGTTGCTATTTGTTGCTATCAGCTACACTGGTGATCTTTTTCAAGTAATTACTGTTTCTGATATACAAACTGATTATCTAAAGATATTTTCCCTCAGATAGCTAGAGATCTGTGACTTTTTAAATAAATTTAATTTATGTGAAAACCACAAATGTGTGACTTATGAGCACCTTTAAAAAAAATCCCTTTTAATAAAGCTTGAACTTACATACAAAAAATAAACACGGCCTGATTCACAAAGCTAAATGTATGCTTTTTTGTAAATGTACCATTGTTTGCTATTCACAAAGGTATATCGGTATTAGTATCTTTATGACTGCGGAGTATTGCTTTTAAAAGATGAGGCAGTCCTATCTTTTTATTTGCGGAGACTCCGCAGTTGTAAAGCTACTACTATTAAATTACCTTTGTGAAAGGCAAACAATGGTAAACTTACACAAAAGTGCAAGTCTACCTTTGTGACTCAGGCCCAACATGTTTACCAATACATTTGATATCATTAGGAAAAAATAGAGCCAGTGTATGTCTTCGAGAGTTGTAAGGTAAATATAATGTTTGCTGGGCTTTAATACTACAACATGACTCACTGTATGAATCACATAGCATAGAACCTTAGAATTTCTGATTGCTTATTTGCTTGTTGTAATGAACATAGTTTACTTTTATGATCAATTTGTGTGGACTGAAAATGGCATATGGCAAAGATATTCCATTTATATGAACTGTGAGTGCTTTGCTGTGTTAACTCTCCCTCTATAAACATACCTATATATGCCTTGAAATGTGCTTATATATCAGTTTGTGATACTTTATTGTAATTTATGCACTACATGTTATGTGCTAATCTCAACTGCTAAACCCTTGAAATAAAAATACAAGTTTGTGTTGTTTTGCTTCTTATTTACCGTATTCACATACAAAATCTTTTTGAATGTTTCTATTTTTCTGATATTTTCCATCAATCAGCTACTAATATTAATATATATGTAATTATATTGTGCTGTATATGGCACTGATTGCTTTTTTAGGATTGAAAGTAAAAGTCCATGGAGATGCAAATGTGCCTACTAAATTCCTTTTGAGCTAGAACTGCCACTGATGACATATAGGAAAAGTAGATGAACTGCTTGTGTTACGACATTCAGTACACTCATAGGATGTGTAGTGCCATAATCCTGATAGAAGCTGCAAGACAATACACGAGTCTATGAGGATTGTTGAGTAACTGCGTTGAGCAGATAATCTATTTTAGGCCAAAAACTGGGACAAAATGTAGTAAATCCTAGAGCGTATGGTAATCACATGCCTAGGCAAAACCTGTTTCGCTATTAACAACAGAGAAAACATTTACCATATAAATATCCCTGTCTTTAATCTCTCAAGTCGTGTTCCTTTTCACTGTGGTTCATGTGATTTAAGCTTTCTTCAACATCTCTCTGGGGAGGAGCCCACTAAACTTTGTTGTCGACTCATCTATCTGCATGGAAAATTAGCAGAGTTCATCTGCAGGGAATGTATGCAATTGCTTCCAGCATCTCTGGATAAGGTATACAAGCCACATTGCTGCCATGGTGTTTCGAATACTAGCCCCATTATTTATGCAGAGGTTATGGACAATATCTACTTTGACATAGAAACTGGCAAAAGTGAAGAAGGGACACCTTTCTTTCCATACCATGCCTGGCAACATGGTTTAAGGGAATAGAACACATTTCCATAGTAGAATAATAGGGCTTCAGGCCAATGAAAATATAGCGTTTAAACATCATCTATTGTGCACCCAATCTTGAGATGGGTGTAGGATCTAGCCCACAGTCATGCACATAAGAGGATCGCCAAAATAGCTATGTTGCAGTATTAATTAAAGTTTTCCAATTATTACTGGGGTAAATGCCAGAAAAGCTAATGTATATTTCTTGGTCTTTGCATGGTCATCAATATATGGGTTATATCAGTCAGTTAAATCACTTTATTCAATACTTAATTAATAAGATCCTAAAAGTACAAAGTACACATATGGAAAACACATTAAAAAATACAGTTTTCATAGTACCGACAGTGCGACTGATACGAGATGAACACATAAAACACTGAATTTAAGAACAAGGTTTAAAATGCACAATTAATAAGGCAGGGCTACTCAGCCACCTACTCTTCCATGAGAGAAGTAAAAATGAGGCCACAGAGAAAGATACTAGTTTGTCAGGTAATGATTGTAAAAAATACAGACCTGGGCAAATTTGGATACAATTATTTTTACGCATAAGCGGCCTAATGAATCTATTACGATGAGCCTTATAAAGTTTACAAATAGAGAAAATATGTAAATTTGATTGAGAAGAGGAACCATTGTATGGGTAGGGGGGAAGGTCGGAAATAGAAAAAATGCCAGCAAGATGGAAGAACATGCAGGTTATGGGATTCAGAAGGAACCTTGCTAAGATGAATCAGTGAGGTGGATTAGTCACGTAAAATAGGTAGCGATTGGGCTCTCTAGATTTTACAGATGCTTTCGAGCAATTCAGCTTGAATCGCTCCATTGCCCTTTGGTTAAGAAATAGTGTTTTGATTTCTTTTTTGGATACTGTAGCACAAGTAAATGGAGATGTAAATAGATGACAGTCCAAGGGGAATAAGACTATTTTTAATATATGATATCAGTGTTGGTAGAGGGGTTAGGCAAGGGTGCTTCCTAGCACCCCTCCTCTTTATCATCTACATAAATAATTTGCATAAATCACTGATCACACTCACCAATGACGTCCCCAGAATTAAAGGCAAAATCCTTCTGCTACTTTTATACGCAGATGATGTGGTTTTAATCGGTCATATTCCTAACGCACTATGCACTTTAGTACAAGGATTTACAGATTTTATGACTGGCTTAGAACTTCCAGAAATTTTACATAATGTCTTGCGGCCCTAGGAAACATCCCCTAAATTCAATTTCTGTGGGAGACCAAAAACTCACTTGCACTGCCAGTTTTCCCTTCATGGGATTGGTCTTCACTGCGACCGGCTCCAGGAATGATCACATGGTGCATTGTAAAAACAAGTTCTCGAATGCGTTAAACTCAATCCTTTGCCTCCCACGCCCTAAGAGATCTGAGACAATACCAGCAATCCTTAAGATCTTTAAGTCACAGTGCATACCAATAGTTACCTATAGCAAAGAGGTCTGGGGTATTGCCAAAAGCCATAGCATCCAATTAGAGGAAAATAGATTTTCTATAAAAAACTCCTGCGTGTCCCTATCTCCACCCCTCAGTACATATGTCATAGGGAATTAAAATTGGGGCATATCGAAGATCTTATAAGGGCATGCCCCACTTTGCTCTGGCTAGCCATAATGAAAAACTTCGAAGCATCACTCACAAGGAACAAATTAGAAGACTGTATTTTCTGTACGAAAGGGATGGCTATTCCTTGGCTTCCCGGGGTCATCAAGAGCCTGGAAAGTGTCAATCTTAGAGGATTGTTTCTTAATCCAAATACAGCCATGTCAGTTAATAAAAAACTTCTAAGGTCAGCACGGTATGCACTTTAAAGTTCAAAAAGATTAGAGAGGGAATCAACAAAAAAACTGTTGCTAATTTCATACTCATTGAGCAAACTGAACATTGTTTACCCACCTACATCGTGTTACCAATGTCGCACTGGGAGAGAGGTCTCCTCTTTCGCCTAAGAGCTGGGATCATAAGATATTTGCTCTGTTTTCCTCTTGGGTACATGGCTATACTTGATTCCCTGCCGTGCCCAAGTGATGGCCGCAGTGGACAAACACTTTTACATTTTCTATTTTTCTGTAAATATTATATGAAATATGCTCAATGGCTGCTAATCCACTTTAAATTTTTTTTATCATCTACTAAGTTAATTGACGCCCTTAACCGCATACTTAAAATGGAAAATGATGAACTGAATCTGCGTGTGGGTACCTTCCTGCGATTAGCCATAGGGGCTCGTAAATCGATGTGTGATCCGTGAAGTACATTGCAACTTTGCTATTTTTTTAAATGTATTCTGACTATGCTCCTGTGTTGTTTTTACTATGTAACCCATTTACCAACTACCTGTTATATTATGGATTGTCATGTTATTTAATTGTCCTACTGTGATTTTATTTCTTGTATATATATTTCACTTTCATGGGTACATTGTTATCTGAATAAAGTCTTTGGATTGGATTGGATTCATATGATAACCACAGAATCCTTTGAGCGTGTTCCAAACTAAGGCAATCTTCTATTAGCCTCTATGTAAGGTTTACTGATGATCTTCTCGAGATAGAGTGCCACAAAAGTATGGGTGGCAACCTAACTGTGTCATCAATATAGGGGACGTCCAGCTCGGCATGGAATAAAAAGTTAGAATAGCTTGCCAGAAGGCCAATTCGTTTTTTTCCAAAAAGAATTCTCAATGATCTGGAGGGTATGGGCGTTTGTGTATCCCCAAATCCCTGCCCCATAGGTTGCCACTGATGTTGCTTTGGCAGAGTAGACCCTTTTGATTATTTTGAGGGGCTTTGCACCCAGTTTCTTAGTAAAGGAGTTAAGTGCTATAATGCTTTTTTCCAGGGCTAGGCCCCTAGTTGTGATCATGCTAGACCAGGATGATTGTCTCTCGAAGGTTATTCCAGGATAGGAAAAGGTATCTGTATGAGCTATTTTCCGTCCTTCAATATAAAAATGTGGGATCTTCCTCTCACTCCTCCCTGTAATTAGGACAAGGGACTTTGCCTCATTTGTTTTTAAATCTAAACTACTCATGTAACTTACATAGATCCCCAATAGCCGCTGAAAAGCTCAACCAGTACAGGCAATTAGAACAGCATTGTCTGCGCCTAGCGGAATTGGGATGCGCACATTCTTGATCGTTGGGGCATCCGGTGTGGAATTCAACATGGGAGCTTCCACCCCATTCATGTACATGTAAAAAAGGAATGAGGCAAGGACGCAACCCTGATGGACTCCCCTCATAATTGGAAAAAGGCCTAGAACACTCACCCAGATTTCCATAGCGTACAGATGCTGATGCTGATGAGTATAGCTGTCTAATAAAGGTAATTATCGCAGCATCAATACCCATTTCTGCCTTTATTCTCCAAAGATGGTGATGGGCTACGCAGTCGAAAGCTACTGACAGATCCATGAATGCCAGGTATAGTTTCCCCTGCTTTGCTCGAGTATACCTAGCCATTAGTAGGGTTAGAATGAAGCTTCGGTCCTGAGTACCACTCCCCTTTTTAAACCCATATTGCTCCGGGAGTAGGATGTTATTATCAATGGCCCATTCCTCTAGTCTATTAAGTAAGACCCAACCCATTAATTTAGCCGTACTATCCAGCAGAGAGATAGGCCGGTAGTTTTTAGGCTGAGATTTTGTCTCCTTTCTTGTGGATTGGGACAATGATAGACCACTTCCACGAGTCAGGTGGGTCCACAGTGGCGATTACATTAAAAACATTAGTGTGCACCGGTCCCCATATGTCTGGGTGCTCCAGTAAAACAATCAACTGGAGTGCCATCCAGGCCAGGGGCTCTATTAACGGAAGACTGCGAGAGGGACTGTCCTATTTCATGTAGTTTAAAACTTAAGAATGGTTTGGCAGGAGATCTACTATGTAACGGCTGACTAGCCACTCCCTCTGCCTGAGGCTTGAAGATGGAGGAGAAGTGTGCATTCCATGAGTCCTCATCCACATGGCACGCAGTACTCAAATCTTCAGAAGATTTAAAGGAATGGGGCATTGATGACTCTCCAAAAATCCCTGGAATTTTTTGAAAGGGCCGCTTGGTGGAGATTCTCCCAAGCTTCTTCTTTAAGAGTTTTAGTTCTCCGCTTCCTGGCCTCTGAATATCGACAAGTCTTGACCAGTGCGGTATCCCTAGGAGTAGATCTAAGGGCCTGATGTAGCGTTGATAGATCCTTAGTGGAAGACAGGTCAAACCACGTACGGCCTGGGCTAGTAGAGGTTGACCTCTCCCTAGTTAGTGGCTGTTTTGCCTCTGATACTATTCTGTCAAAGGCGGGGTTACACTTATTGGATCAGGGTTAGCAGCCAGACAAATCATGATGTTGTCGAGTCTGTTGCCAACCACCACTGTGACAGTTTTCTCTTTATTTATCATCTTCCATTTTAGAACTATCCCATTTTTCCTTGCTATAACAGGGTTAACATGTCTCGACTGCTCCTGAGCGATTCCTCTCCATACTAAATTGCCAATTATGGCGTGTTGATCGCTAAAACCATATGGTATGATTCCAAATTTAGAGAAATACTTTTTCATGAGCGAAGAAATCAATGAATAGTGTAGTATCAAACCCTTACTGGGCAGTCCAAAAGTAGGTAATAAGGAGCCAGAGTTAGAGTCAATCGGGTTCATAATTTCCAGATCATCAATAAAGAATAATCTGTTCAGGGCATCGCCATAGGAATCGCGCCCGAAGTGATGAATTAGTTCATGAGAATCCTTAGAAAAACTACATACTGTTTTATTTGAGAGGGCGCAGCAATGTGCGTTGAAGTCTCCAACCCACAAGATTTTTGTCTGCTGCTTAAGGTTCTGTGAAAAAGGTATAGACATCTCTTTCCAATAAATCAACAACCTCTTTCATGTTTGCGTTAAAATGATTATCGTAATAGTTGATTAAAAGAATAGTGTCACCCTTCAATCCTTGTAGATGAAGAAAATGTTAATAGGGAGAGTCATATAAAAATTATAAGACTGCAAATTTCAAAGTATTTTTTAACAGTGTTAAGATCCCTCCCCTTGCGCAACCAGACACAGAAGGGTGGGCTGGAGTATTGAGGGCACGATAACCACCTAAATAAAACTGACCAGTTTCCCATGTTTCCTGGAGACAAGTTAGTCCAGCAATATTCCAAGAGACTAATTTAACATGGTCTCTGGGGATGAGGGGATGACTGGAAAATATTGTGTAAGATTTAGGAGTATTGGGCCATAGGTTCCTGGGACTTTGGAGTCAATTAGTATTGGTCCCATTCCCCCCTGCCAATCAGAGTGTTATGTCATTATAGCCGAGACCAAGAATTTTAATTTATATATGTCTACACCTTTTAACCTATTAACTGGTGTTTCTTTGATTGTGCCTTATTATATACAAAGCTAAACTCTTGTATGGCTTTAAAAATAAATATTTATTTTTGATAATGCAGTTTGGGTTGTCTGTTATGAGTGGAAATTCGAATACCAAACTGACACAAATTAAAGCCCAGCTAAATAATTTTAAAGCACATCATTAGTATCACAAAAATATATCCCTGTCAATGTTTTCCTCAAGGAGTTAACCCGGTGGGACAAGGTGAAAGCTCCCAACGAGCTTGTCTTGACAAGTGGAGGAGCGGAGCACAGTGGGTCTCTAATGGGAATAGATCTTTGACGAAAATGTGACTACAAGACCTCCCCCTCCAAGCCCCTCGTTGGGAGCTTATGCCTTATCCCACTGGGGTAATTCCTCGAAGAAAACAGTGAAAGGTACTAGATTTGTCCATCATTTCTATATGTGTTAAATGTTAATTACATGATCTCAGAGCACTCACGTCTCTGGGGGAAGTGACCTCTTCGCATCCCACCCTGACCAGGACCATACATAGGCCAGCGATATCAATCAATCAATCAATCAAGTGTGGTACTCACCCGTGAGGGTCTCAAGGCACTAAATAGGGCTGAAAAATGTTGGTGTTCAGTTAGGGTCATAGGACCATCATATCCTCCATTCCTACCATAGTCTCTTTTAACCTTACCCCTCACTCCACGAACAAAGAATACTTTAGGAGTGAGAGAGGAATTTTATGTTTAACGTTACGCCCCATACCAATTTATTTTCACAAGTGCTCCATAAAACACGGTTGAGCCCACCCTGACCTTTGGGAGCCAGGGTGAGCCCGCTGATGAAGCATGTCACTATTAGGGTGAGTGAGGGCTATAATAACAAAAGCGTCTCCCTCATTTCCCACTTTACAACTCCGGGACACTACTGATTCAGTAAGGTGCAGACTCTTGTAGGTGGTCTGTTCATTTTCAGAACAACCTCTCACACAACATCAACAGTTGTTCTCTCCTTCCTTTCTTCTTCCCCTTTTTCACTACCAGAGGACCTTATAAGTTCCCAGGAGGGATATCTTTTTGTGAAACTAATTAGTTAGGGAGGATATATCCTTTCCACCTCCCCCGGGAGGCCTCTCTCCCCCGGGAGGCCAGGACTGATTGTGGAACAGAAAGCACACCATTAAACATAAATATTATTCAATTCATATATAATGTCTACAATGCACGTAGCCCAGGACCTCAGATAATTCATATTACAAAATGTACCATTTTATCATCGATTCTTACAAATGTCTGCAATGCATATATTTCCATATTTCTAAAAGGGCTTTTTTCTTGTAAACCTAATTCATAAACATTGTAACACCCACTTCTGTATTACAGACATCTTTGAAAAAATATCTGCACTTTTTCCATTGTGTTCCTTAAGATAGCACTATGCATTGTTCGGTTATTTATTTTGAAGTTTTGTAAAGTGCAGGACATGTAGCCATGTGGATTAAAGAGCAAAAGTGATACCAAAAGCATCCAATTTAATATCTTTTAAACAATGCTTTTGTCGAAGTTAGAAATCAGCTGAATGCCAGTTCACTCTTCAACAATTTTTTATACAGGTTGGCTCTGCTCTCAGGCTGGCGGGCCAAAGCATTCTGTATTTGGGATTCTGGATACCCACAAATATTTCACTGCATTTTTGTCATTTGAATGTTTTTTTTATTGAGTGAGGTGCAAATTCTCCAACTAATGTTTCCTACCCGAAATGTAATTTTCGGATAGATTCTTTTTTGTGTGTTTAATAAGCTTCATTGAGTCGATACAATAAAACATAGGCCTAAAAGCATAATAATATAAAGGATAACAGAGAAGCGAAATATAGTAGGCAACAAATCATAGTAGAAAGCTGTTTACATTTTAACGATATTATGGAAAAAAGAAGAGAAGGGGGAGGGGGAGGGGAGAAAGAGGGGAAAG
This sequence comes from Lissotriton helveticus, assembly GCF_964261635.1. Taxonomy (NCBI): domain Eukaryota; kingdom Metazoa; phylum Chordata; class Amphibia; order Caudata; family Salamandridae; genus Lissotriton; species Lissotriton helveticus. The sequence continues at coordinate 874,791,537 of NC_136071.1, read as the reverse complement.
AAGGGGTAGAAAAATATTTTTCATATCATAATTAAGAAGTAATATGATAGGATGTTCCATAAACTATAATATATGATAAACAAGTAAACTGTTGAAATACAACTTTATCAAAATTAGAGAAAGAAGGAAAGAGTAAAGAGGAAGGAATTCAAGTGGGTTGGAAATTTTCAGAACGATGATGAGAAGCAGCATTGATTGAAACTTTGTTTGAATGAATAGTTAATGGCAGCCAAAAACATCTCTATTAACATATGGATTACAGTGGGATGAATAGGCAACATCTAACCTATGATATTGGCATGCAGTATTCCACCATGACTTAGTTGAACATTTTGATAAACATTTCCAGTTTAACACAATTTGTTGAAATGCTAAAGCTAACATGAGATCAAACAACCCTTTTTCATTAGATGGTAGAGTGAGGGATTGTGATAAACTTCCCATAAGGAGAAGAAGCTGGGATATGGGCATATGGAACTTACAAATGGTGGATAACAAGACCAAATGTGTGACCAAAAAGAGACTACTGTGGGGCATGAGAAGAGGAGATGAGAAAGATCTGTTGATGGAAACTCACAAGACCAGCTTTTCTTGTTATTTGAGTGTGAAAAATTAGCTATAGAGATGGGTGTGAGATACAATCTATGATATAGAAAAACATAGATTGAGTAGTGGATGCAGATCTTGAGATCTTCAATGACCAAGCCCATATCTTATTCCACATATCAGTAGAACATTGAAAATCTAAGTCTGATTCCCAAGCAAGCTCCACTTTGGTTTTAATGTGATCAGGAGATGTGGAGTAGAATAATTTATAGATTAAGGAAGCTTTAGGACATGCAGCCAACATTTTTAGAAGATATTCAAAATTGATTCAATAAGAATAGAACATTTATATATAAATGAACTAGGACATTTGAATGTTTCTTTAAAAATAGGGAAGGAAGAAGGAGAAGTACCGTCAAACAAGTCTTTGACCCAGATAATCCCTGTTGTCCTCCAGGAAGACCAATATAAAGATCTATTATTAATGGTAATAAGACGATTATGCCAAAGAGGAGAGTGTATAAAATCATTTCTGGAAATAGTCTTAGGATGAAAGTAAGGTTTTAGCAATGAGCATGTATGTTTAAAAAGTGGAATTGAAGAGAGGACATTTTTGGCAGTAAAGGAAAGAACTTCATTATTCGAGAAGGGAGTTAATAAACAACATTCAATTTTAACCCATAGGGGAGTGACGAGAGTAGGTTCCAAAAGGAGCCAATGAGAAGCTTGTTTTAAACAAAAAGGTAAAGTAGAAGCTTTGTTTAGAACATTAAAGAATAAGTGGGAGTTGTCAGAGGTAAGTCTACCCTTGATAAATCCACATTGGTCTGGGCCTATCAAATGAGGAAGAAGGGATTCAAGACGTAATGCTAATAATTTGGCGAAGATCTTATAATCAACATTTATCAAGGAGATGGGACAATAGGTTTTTCTAAAATTTGGGATCCTTACCATTGTTATGAATAAGGCAAATAGAGGCCTCCATAAAGGTACTGCTTGCAGTACCTGTGGAGTAGAAATGTTGAAAAAGTTGAAAGAGTTTTGGTAATAACAGATTAGACAAGTGGCAATAAAAATCAACCGAGAACCCATCCGGACCCGGTGATTTGTGCAACTTTAAGGAATTCGAAGGAAAAGAAATATCCTGAAGCGAAAGATCTATATCTAAAGGAGCAAAACCTAAATCCAAAGAAGGAGGAGGAGGAATAGTACTAATATAATCATCAATGTGTGAATCAGATGGGGGATTCTCAGGAGTATAGAGATCATTATAAAATTTTGTAAACTCATTTAAAATATCCTGATCCTTGAAAATAATTTTACCATCTGAGGATTGATTAGAGTCAATGAGTGTTCTTTCTTTTCTGGATTTTATATATTTAGCAAGAAGTGTACCAACCTTATTAAGACCACCATAATATCTGGCGCTACTACGGAGTAAAGGGAAGGATGAGTTTCCTGTAATAAGACTAAGTCAGGCTTCTATGAAGCTAAATGTAAAATCATTCTCTGCCTCTTCATAGGATTATTAAAACCTTTTACATTCCATGTAATAACTCTGAATGTAGACGAGTAACATTATGTATACAGTAATACACGTTGAAAATACAAATGAGCATAAAATTAAGGTGAAGCCAAGAAGATAGTGTAAAAGAAACATGAAGAAGATTTAGAAGAGAAGAAATAAACGAGGGAGCAAAGAAAAAAAGACTTCAGACTTAGCAAATGTCAAAATAAGGAAGAGCAAATAAAAGTAAGGAAATTGAGACAAGGAAATGGGGTAGGGAAAATAAACAGATTGAGAAAGAGGGATAAAATCTCCAACAGAAAGCAGAAAGAGAGAAAAGGGAAGGACACAAAAGAGTCAAGAAGAGACAGTACATTTCCAAAAAGGATGGTGGAAAAAAACATACCTGAGGGGGACAAAAAGAGACACACTGGGGCAAGAAGGACACACAAAAAGATGGACCACCAATCACGGGAGCCCGACCATATCAGGACTAGGGAATAAAGGGAGACGGACCAAATGTAGTGGAAATAAATATATGAACCTGTATGAATATACAAAAAAGAAACATTAAACTTTAGATAAAACAGGCGAAAATTACGTATTGACTAATCAAATACAGACTAAGAAAACATGCATGAGAACATTTTGTATTTAGTATTACAGCAATTAGACTACCTAAGAGGAAAAATAGAAGAGATATATAATTAATAAACCAAGAGAGCAGTAAATAAACATGTAACAAACTATTAGAAGGGACAACAGAACAAGTAGAACCATGCTAAATATTCTACACTAAACAGACGAACAGCAAGAATGAGAAGAAGTTGACAGGAACCCTGTAAAGGAAAACAATTAAGTAATCAACCATTTGAAGAACCAGTAGTGTCCATAACATTGGTATTATGGATATGAATAAAGTTCTTAAGTTCTGCAGGATCTTGAAAAGACCATGTTTGGTTTCGGTATGTCAGTTTTAAAAATGCAGAGGTGAAACAGTCCAAATCGAGCGCCTCTGGGAGGTACACGAAGATTCTGGAACTCATTCATTCTGGTTGCCATAGCATTAGAGATATCTTGAGAAAGAAACAACTTCTGACCAAACCAAGAAACTTGACGTTTAGCTCTAGCTGAGGAAAGGACTGAGATCAAATCAGTAAACTTCAAAAAGAGAATAAGGACTCCTCGTGGTTTAACCGAAGCTGCAGAAAGCGATGGACTGGGACCAAGTCTGTGAGCTCCTTGAATGCTAAGGGAAGTAGTAGAAGGCATATCCAATAGTTTCGGTAGGAGGAGAAAAAAGAGGCAGGGTCGTCCCCCTTCAAACTTTCCGGCAGACCATATATACGTAGGTTATTCCTTCTGTTTCTGTTTTCTGAATCCTCAGTATGTTGTTGAAGGCTGAGGACCGTTTTCTCTGAAGAAGAAATTCTCTGAGAGTTTCCTTGTACCTCTGGGAATTGTTGTTCAATTTAAGACACTCTTACTTTCCATTGTAGGCCACTTTTCCTCTAGAAATTGCATTTTATTATTAGTTTTCTCCACAAACGGGCGCAAGGCGCGTATCTCCTCCAAGAGCAGCTGCATAGAAATGGGAGATGACGATTTATCAGGAGATGAAGGGTAATGCTTCAAGCGCTTAGATGAGGAAGTAGGTTGAGAGGATTTGTTTGAAGTAAATTGTGATGAGGAATTGCGATTGGAAGCTACTCCAGCCATCTGACCTGTGATAAGAGAAGAGTCTGATATTGAGGAAGAGGGAGGAGTTACCAATGGAGTATGTTTTGAAGACACAAAAACAAATTTTGGTTTGCGCAGCCTTCTCATAAATATGTGTCTCTCAAGAAGTATAGTAAACGTTGCACAAACTTATTGGCAGCCGTGATTTCTAAACTTTCCAGAAGAGCTGCCAATTGGCATAACTGACTGCTTCATGAAGAGAAAAGACTCAGACAGAAGCAAGTAGTACCAGCAAGTTGCAGGACAGCAGGAATCAGAAGAGTTGATATATTAATATTGTGATAAAGAAAAGGAAATGCAGCCGTATTCATTGAAGAAGAAGATGAAAAATCCAATCATTCCGCACAAAACCTGAGGTAATATTTGAAACAGGCAATGAGTCAGTCAAATGATGGGATTCACTAACCAGACAATTTTGTGACGCATAATATATCAGGAAAATGGAGCTATGTGTCACGCTGCACAAGATAGAAAAAACCTCATTTGAAAAAGGTGGTGTGCACATTTAAAAGTCGAACTGTAATAAACAGGAATCTTGAAGTTCCAAAGACGCCAAATGCATTTGTGCCGATATGCGCCTAAGATGGCGGGCACTCTGAGGGAAATATGTTGGCAGTAGAAAAAAGGAAAATAATCGTGGCGCTCTTTATTACAAAAAATGGCTAACTCAAGTCACAGCATGATCCGGTTTCACATGCGGACAGCTTCCAGCGAAAAGCGGCATGGGAAACGCACCGGCAGGTCTAAAGCAGGTCACGGTACAGCGGAGCTATCCCCGCAGGCAGCCATCTTATCCGGCGCCGTAGCCACGCCCCCTTTCGGATAGATTCTGAAGATATCTGGATACTTTGTTCGAATTTTCCTTGACAGTGATTGAAAGGATTTTGTTTGTATTCCTGGATTCCATTGGGAGCCAGTTGAGTTCTTTCCAGGTGGTTTTACACAGTCATATTTCTGAATGTTGAAATGGGATTTGACTGCAATGTTTTGGATTCTTTTCAAAACCTCAGTAAGCTTTTTGTGAGCCTTTCTTAATTCAAATTACACTACTACTATAGGGTCTTTTCAGATCCATTTGGTGATGGAGCAGGGTTTTGCGAAAATAAAACCTTCCCTGATTAAACCTGCCATGATGTAAGTTATTAACAAAAGTTTGAAAGTAATTGAAAATAATTACCATCCAGTCAAGAAAAAGACATTAGAAAGGTGTGGGAAAATAACACCGTGACTGAGCAGGCCACAAACAATTTCTGTACCATGACTAAAAATACAAAAAAAGATGTGTTTTGTTTATTTACATGACTAAGCAAATATCACTTACAGAATATTAGTTTTAAATGATTTTGTTTTATTATACTAATGAAGAAATTGAAATGAAATAATGAAATGGAGCTTTGGTTTTTGACTAAATAATGCACTCATGTTTATTTCTCCTAGAGAAACGGCACATTTTACAATAAGGTCTCAGCATTGGCGCTAAGGTTAATTTTGCGTTAGAATGTAGAAATACAGAAATTGAGTTTATTTCTTCAAGCTGTCTATTATGTTCTTTATTCTCGAGTGGCTGCTATGTTTCCAGTGTATCTACGATGCTTACTACTTTTGCAGGAAAGAGCGTGTTTCTTATGATAAACCATACTGCCAAATGTTTCTAAATGCATCTGAAAATGTATGCGCTGAGGAAGGAGAAGTTTTGATTTCTTCTGCTAAAGGACAATGATGACAGCATGGAATTAAACAATGGACGTTTGAGAGGGAAGAGTGATGGAAGTGATATGACTTAACACCCTATGCCTGACAGCCAAACAGGAAAAGATTTTCCTGGATTTTATTACAAGAATAAGCCAGAATCAATGGACATTAGGGTATAATTATTAGTGATAGATTCCGCACAGGCAGAGAGAGGGAGAGGAGAGCGTTGGTATTAGATCTCTCTGAGGTCTTTCATGTGAGCTGTACTCTTGATGTACTTGGCTGATGCTGTCTGTAAGCTGACTTCTTAACTTTACTCCTCAGAGCTCATGAGGAAGCCCCAGCTTTCCTTCTTGGCCGGGGGGTTAGCATTTCCAGCTATTAGCATGCTGTGCTATAGTTTTCTAGGTCCATATGAAATTCTGTAAATTGTATTGTTCTTATTGAAAATGCTCTTTTGTCTCTTACACTATCCAATCCACTCATGCCCCTTAATTGAGATGTTACTGTGATCATTTATATTGTGATCTTGAGTGAATATTCAGATTCGATATTGTGTCTCTGTTTGACCTATTCTATTTGATTTCAAAGAAAATAGATAAAAGCAAACTAACAGAGAAACTAAGTCCGTCTTCATCCAGTTTTATAATGTAGAAGAGACGTATATAAATGTACATAGAAAAGTGTAAATATAAATATTCTCTTTGTTGTAGGTCCTCATAAGGGGAATATTTAATCTAAATTTTTTGCCAAATCCCTGCCAAATTGGCTGGTTTGTCGGAGGACCTGATGCAATTTGTGCCAAAATGTAGTTGTATAAATAGAGAGAAATATAATAGGCAAATAGACAAAAACTGATTATAGCGCGGGGTATAAATAATTATGCACTCTGCTTAGGTTATCCGAAACCATTTTCGCGCTGTGCTCTATCACTGGTATTCCTTGCTTCAAGCGGCAGGAACACAGAAAGTTGTAGAATGATACCACCATCTTTAGCATTAACAAATGAAACACCCACACTGAGGATTATTCACAAAGTTAACATTCTGACATTTGGACGATGGGGAACCCAGGCTCTTACAACTTTTAAAATTAAGCTTGGGATTGTCAGGATCACCTAGTAATGTTTAACAAATATAAAATGTGGTCTAGGTATGCTTTGTGACTTATTTTCCAGTTTCAAGTGAATTTGGGTATCATCTGAGTACATTTTGATTTTTGATAGATCTCTGATGGTGTGCCTGTGGAAGCAGGTAGATGTTGAATAATGGGGTAAATAGGAGAAACCTAGTGGGAAATCACAGGTCACCCATCATACTGAAGATTCATCTCTTCCAATTCACAATGATTGTCTTCTATTAGGGAGGAATGGATAAATCCACTGTAAGGATATGCCAGATAGCGCTGCCCATCCATTAAGGTCTTTTAAAAATGACCTTGCGATCCATAATATTATACACTATGGGGAAATCAATGAGAATTAGAGTTACTTGCTTCACTTTATCCACAGAGGTAAGGGGGGTTTGCCTAGTAGTAGCAATTATGCTTTTTGTTCCTCACAAAGGTCTGAAGCCAGACTGTAGATCATGGTAGGTAGGTAAGTTTATTATGCATGATTAATTAAAACCGTTGCATTCAAAACATTAAAAGTTACTTTAAAAAATATTGCATTGATAAAACAATATGAAATAAAGTACATAGTTAAAAATGCTTTTGTTTTGTAATTAAAAGACATAAATTGTTTTAACTGTGTTAGGACCTCTGGTGCAGACTTACAGGCCTATATAAAGTCAATTATGTAAACTTTCTTAATTGTCTAGTCGAGTGGTCCAATGCAGGATCTTTAACACTCTGTTAAAGGTCTTAACTGTTGGCAGCTTGTTTTGTCAGTCCCAATGCTGTCAGATCAAAGAATTTTGTAAGGCGACAGTTGAGCTGCACTAAGGTCGGATTAAAGCACAGCATCACTGCCAGCCTGCAGGTCCTCACTCCATGCTGGTTAAATAATGGTTTTAACAGTGTTTTCCAAATGTCCTCTAGCATCTTGTATATGCATATGATGTGGATGAGAGTCTCAGTGTCTTTCGCACACAAACGGCAGGTCTGATCACTCACTCTTCCTTCCCACAGTGGCAAAAGCGGGCAAATCGGACCGACTCCCAACCGTAACCTTAGGAATTTTTCTTTGTTCACAAGCTCGGATCCGACCCTAAGGTAGGGCTGAGGTTTGAGAACTTCCTAATTGTTGAGAACGACCCAACAATGAGCTCGCTTGGATACCACATTCTTATTTTCTATGACCGATATGAGCTTTGTCGATTTTGTTACTAGTTTTTTGAAAACCAAATGGCCCATTGGAGTGTTCCAGGCCTCTGTCAGACCAAGAGCCTGCAAGAATTTCTGAAAGTAGTCATTAGCAGGCAACTTGCCAGTACGGGACAGCTCAAGCCAAAGCTGATTGTTCAGGAACCCTGTGTCAGTGGCTCTGATTTTATGCCAGCTCTTTAAAAAGGCACCTTGCCTTTCTACTTCCTATTATTGAAGGCCGAATTCCAGTCTTATTTGAGCAGGTGAAACATATTTAGGGAGTTGGAAAATCGTGTTTTAGGAGGTTGCATTTAAACCGTCAAGGATTGCTGCATCTTTTCCAGTCGTGGATTCGCTCCGATAAGTAACTGTTGGTTGTAGTTTTGCTGGCAGGACTTTTAAAAAGGGGTCGAGTGTTAAGTCCGGGAACAGTTTCTTCAGAGGTTTTAATGCCAAGCAGATCATTACTCCCTTCCTTTTTAAGAATCCTAACGGTGGCTTAAAAGAATTGTTTTTTTCTAATAGCACACCCAGGTATTTATAGGTTGTTACTTGAGTTAGACATTTCCCATCCAGGTGCCAGCGAGGATTTGACTTCTTGTGATGGTTTACACCCATAACTTTTGAATTTTGAAAATTTATTTTTAAGGCGTTCCGATGTGAAAAATTTTGGGTGGCATCTAGAAGGTGCTGGAGACCTATCGGAGTTCTGCTAATCAGCACTAGGTCGTCGGCAGAAAGTAGGTTTGTAGATCATGGAGAATCTGAACTAAATGTATTCTTGTAGCAGGTTGGAGATATTTTTCTCTTTGAATTTGATGCTGTTAGGCAGATTGGAGATTGATCAATTGGTCAATATTTTACTCAGTCTTCTGGATTTGCTGTGGTTTTTTTCAGAAAACATTTAATAATCAATTGTTTAATGTATTTAGAATAGATCTATTGGAGAAAGGCCCGTTAATCACCTGTGGACCATCAGAGCCAGTGACTGGAAAGTTTGCTTAATCAGACTGTAGAATATGGTTGTACAATCAGGCTGAAGCTGTGGGTTTTGGTCAAGATTTGCCACCTGACTTATTTCCACTTATGGGAAGTATGAACAGGAGGCCTGAACTGAGGAATGTTTGTTGTAAGAGTATGGTGATCGGTCATGATTGTATGTCATCAAGTACAGGATATTTAAAATGTTGCACTCATATACCTCAGAAGGTCCTCACTGTGTTGTTCAGAAGCACTAGTGATAGTTGTTAAGGCTTCTGGGTTATTCCTTGCTTGATAGCAGAAATGTTTTATTGTTTTATGTGCGTCATTGAGGATTTACAACATTGTCATACTTTTTATAGCATACGGTCATCCTTTCCTGTTTCTTTTATAATATAGCTCATCTTCTTCTTACAATTTATGCCACATGCATTTCAAATTGAGACATTCTCAGTGCGCCAGTGAAGCATGCTTTGAGTATTCAAAGCAAAGCTATTTAATGATGGAAATATTATATTTTTGACATAGGAAAAATGCATTTTGGGGTCTCCAGTTACCACTGACAGTGATGTTTAAACTGTTGTTTCTAGCATATAAAAGCACATTTCAATTACCGACAATATTGCTACTTTTCTAAATTTTATTCAAAGGCTATATCTCTTAAGACTTACAGACAGACATTCTAGGAAATACATTTCTCTCCAAATAGTGTGTTTGTGATTTAATGAGTTATTTGTCTTTTATGAATTGTGTCTTACAATTAATACCTTGTTGGTTTTTCAGACTATGCAGAGTTGTACCTCTTGATTAAATTTCTTCAAACCCTGTGTCAACTGTCCCAAATAATAGTTTCTCCACCCCATGTGTTTCTGGAAATTATACAATAACTGCAAAAGGGAATTCTTCTATGTAATCCTTTGGTTGCCAATATATCAGTTAACAGATTTTCCTTAGAGGAGGGCATGGCTACCACCCAAGAAGATCTATGCTTAAGCTCCGTGCTCCACTACATCAACAGCTTTATTGGTTTTCTTGGCACATGCTGGTGCAGATACTGAACACAAGCACAGGATTTCAAGGTCATAATATGTAGCGCTTCTGGCAATCTGCTAATTTGTTTATCTCCTGAGGGTGCTTCTGAAGCTACATGTGGGCCACCCGTAATATGGCTTTCCCCAAAAATGCCACAGCTGGGACAGAACCTCCACACACATAACGTTGCACAAAAAACTCAACATATAGTGTGACTAGCAACTCAGTTAGTGGAGTGCCGCAATAGATCCACTCTTTACATACTAGAAACTTTGAAAGTATTCGATCTACATTCCTTACCCCTTCTGTGATAACAGTAGCATCCTGCAGTCTTTCCTTAACCTCAAGACAGAGATGGAGATCATAGAGAGTTAATGTTATTCTAAGCTCTCAACCTCAGTTCCCGACCCAGCTACCACAGGCACATTGGTCTTGTTGCCCTACTTTTGAACCTCAAATGGGACACTGACTCCTCTGGAGACTCCAGTCGCACTATAGAAGGTCTGTATCCCCTGCAGCAATTAACACCATCTATCTAGCAGAGTCATTCCTACTTTGAATTTACCCAACAACATGGCTGACACTAAATCACAGGACCCTAAAGACACAAAGGGGGCCTTAAGGACCGGAAACCTGGACAAAAATTATCCAAGCATGAGCCCCCCACTCCAGACTCTCCAGTCAAACCTAAACAGAATCCAGACCCTACACTGAAACTAATCATGCAGAGACTTGAAATCTTTCACTTCTTCACAAAAGTGAGCACGGACATGCTGCAAAATGACCTTGTCAGGACATTAAGTCTCTGTGAGGAAGACTATTAGAAGCTGTATAATGGATAAGCAGCCTTAAGGACCACAAGTGGAATTGGTCCAGAGCTAAACGACCCACTCATTAAGGATCACACAACTGCAAAGGAGCATTACCAACCTAGAAGACCACCATAGAAGACAAATCCTTTGCATGTTTGGTCTCCCAGAAGCCGCTGAAGAATATGCTAACTTCTTCACCACCTTTGTGGAAAAATCAATAGCTCTAGGTCTCAGTTTTGACAAAGAATTTGAAATAACCCATGCCATAGAGTGCCTACGCATTAACCTAAAAACATCTCCTATCCTAGAGCATTGATTGTCAGACTTCTCCGCTACTCACACATGGAGCAGATCATCTTGCACAAGAAGAAAGTACAGAAAATCACATGGCAAGGTGTCTCCATATGCACATATGCATTGCTCAAGACTACTTTAAGATGATGTAAGGAAAAGGAAGCCCTCCCAGCCCAGGAGGACAATCGTCAAAGACCTTGCCAAACAGTTCTCCTTCATTGGCCCTGCAGGGCTTAAGACCTCCTTCAACAAAAAACAAACAATCTTCGATGATCCCAAAGACTTGAAATCCTTCATCACTGAGATTCCAGACTCACACATGTCCAACTGATTGGGTTACCATATAGTTTGATAACTTCCCTCTCCTAAAATAGAGGCATGCACTATCTAACCAAATAAGGTACTAGCTAGATAACTGCTAACCAATATCAGATAAATATGTTAATGCACTTTAAAACTCTACCAATACACAAGTAGTCATAAGCTACGCCCCTTCAGTCTACCTCTACCTTGAGGTCAGCTATTTACACCACTCCTTCTCACTACTAGAAATATTATAATTCACACTAAAATGTTACAGACTAATACTAAATTATTACTATACAGTCTACTCACATTTTACTACTCACATCTAGGGGTGGGCGGAACTCATGGGGTTTTACTCGGCGGAATTCTGCTGAGTTACCTAAAGACTCTGCCAGATTCTGTGGTGTCCTGCGAATGACGGAATTACGGTCCATCACAATGCTCGTGCTGATTTTTAGCAACAGGAGCTTGTCCCACAATGAAAAAGCAGCATGAATGGCATCACGTGGCGCAAGAGAGTATGCTGCTTCTTTCTCCTGCTCAAGTTGATTTTCAAATAGAGCAGCAACTTTCACAATGCGACCAGCAACCTTCTCAAAGGAAGCCAGAGTGAACTGCCATGACCGCTCATGTTGAGAAATCTTGTCGAGTGGCATTCTAATGCTCGGTTTTTTTCTTGCAAGCTCTCGCCAACTTAATGTTAGTGAGCTGTGAATGAGAAAAACTCCACCACATGGCATTTGGAAAAGTTTTTGCCGAACCCTTCACTCCAGGCATGGCATGGAATAAGCAAAACTCTGCAAACTCCGCTGTACCCTTTTACCCTCTGAGATCAGCATTTTGCTCACACCTATTACCAAGCATACTTGACCATTCACTGACTCCCACTTACCACACTTATAATACCATATACTGACAATCACCCCTACATTATTTTGCTTAATCTACTACAAGACCCACTACTACATACAGGGTCTCTTTATGATCACAGCTTCCTTTCTCATCTACCATCTACGGAGTTTTTAGATGACTTCACTCACCCGACCATTGGTTGTATCTAATCCACTGATATACATTCTTCCTCCAGTGTCACTCTTCCCCTACTGTAGTACTGGTTGAATGTCTTGTTGATCATGTTACTATGCTATAATGTTGTCTCCCAATACCGCTTGGTGATCTATCCTCTTTCATGAAAATTCACATGGGTATCTTCGACTTTAAATCTCTTTTGGAACTTTAACATTTATTCCAACCCATCCTGTTAACAGCATTTATTGTTCTTATAGAGGTAAGTTCCATATTTCCGTGTGTTAGGATACTCTTATGAATCAATGTTGTTTTTTATGGTTGGACGGGTTAATCTTTGTAATACACTTCCTGAAACGATGCCTGTGGTTAGACCCTAACCCTGACTGACATTAATTTAGGGATAAACTTCATTTAGTACATATTAGTATCACCTCACACGGAGTAGGTTTACAGCACTGTAGCTTTTGGGCCTAGCCCCTCGTGGTCTCCACTAACCATATGTTTTTACTTGGGTAGGGTGAGCTATTCTCTCTTTAGAATGAACTTTTGTTTCTAATTCTAAACTTTCTTCTCTCTAGCTCTCCCTTCGGCATACCCTCCCTACCTTCCTCCTCCCCCCAAACCTCACATGCCCCTCCACCCCTCCCTTAGTTCTACCCCTGTGGTCTTCCCCCTCTAGCCTCCTATCCTTACCCAATGAGGTGGTCATCCTTACTTTCTTCCTTTTACAGTTTTACTCACTGGACTCAATATATACACTACTATGATTCTCCCTAAATGTATAACTTATTTGTCCTTTCCCTCAGTTCGAAAAGGATTTAACCACCCCTCAAAAAATCCTAAAATTTTACACTATCACACTATCGTCTCATAAAAAGAGACATTGCACTGCTGTAGGAAACCAAAGTGGATCTCAAAAAAGCAATACTACTATGCAAAAGCTGGATAAGTGACCTGATGTACCCCTGCCACAAAAAGGAAAAACGGAGTCATCACACATGTCTCAAAATCCTCCGGTCTCCATATAATTTCTTCTGATATGGACTGAGAATGCAAATGGATTGTGACCAGTATGCAAAAAGATGATGCAGTACTTTATAAATATATATGGCCCTAAAAATGACTACAAAGATTTCTGGAACCAACTGAATAGAAAGTTGACATCCAATCCTGCTGGATCTAAAGTAATTGTAGGTGGAGACTTTAATCTCCTTTGAGACGAAATCTTGGACAGAATCGCCAGCTGTTCCTTAAGACCTCAAAAGAATCCAACAAACAAATTCTCAACCTATGCAGCACCCAGAGATGGCGGATAGGCAAAATATCAATTTTTAAATATTGAAGCACATTTATATTGAGTTTTAAATATCATAGGGACAAGATATCGAAATCAAGAATATCAACAACCAGAATATCGAAGTTAAGGTAAGAAATATCGATGTTGCAAATATCGATGTTAGTAATAGCGATAGTTAAATTATCGATGTTAATAATATCGATATTTATATGAGTGTTATGAATTTTAGTATGTATTTTATATGTATGTGTTCTATATTTTGTTTAGTATTGAACAGTTTTTTTTAATATATGTATACATTTGTTAGAAATTAGTAATTTTTTTTAAAGTAAATTTTGCGTTTAAGTTCCAGAGCGGGTTGTGGGTTTATAGGGGATTAGGGTAAGAAGTAATCTAATTATAGGAAATTAAATAATAATTTTTAGGGATTATTAATTTATTTTATTTACCTTTTGTGTTTTATTTCTGTAGTGAGTTGGGGGTTTATAGGGGAATCGGGTGGGAAGTAATTTAATTTTACTTAAGTAATGTATTGTTGATTAATTATTGATTGGCAATTAATGAAGTGTTAATTATTTTATTTGTATTCATTTATCATTGGAGTGGGTTGTTGGTTTATAGGGGAATAGGGTGGGAATTAAATTATTTGTAAATAAGTAATTAATTATGACAAATAGAGTGTCTATAATAACAATTTTTTTAATTCATTATTAATTGGTTAATGCATATTATTTATTTATATTTATAAATATGTTGTTGTTAGTTAATTATTAATTGGTTATTCATTTGTGTTACATATTATGTATTGTTATTGATAAAATATTTTTTACATTTAAATAATAATTGCAAATTAATTTTTATTAATTGATTAATTGAAAATTAATTTATTTATATGAAATTTTATGTGGAGTGTGTTGTGTGTTTATTGGGGAATAGGGTGGTAAGTATTTATTATTATTAAAGTAATCATTATTTATGATATATTTGTAGTTTTTTCTTCTAAATTTATTAATAAATCATTATTTAATTACAATAATTATTTAATTTATAAGTATGTTATTTTTAACATCTAAACTGTCCAACGCTTTCCCTACTGTTGCACTCACTGGAGTGGGAATAGTAATTTTTACCCCTACGCGATCCAATGCTTTCCCTACTGTTGCACTCTCTGCAGTGGAAATAGTCATTTTTACCCCTACGCTATCCAGCGCTTTCCCTACTGTTGCACTTACTGGTGTGGGAATAGTAATTTTTACCCCTACGCTATCCGCTTTCCCTACTGTTGCACTCACTGGAGTGGGAATAGTAACTTTTACCCATACGCTATCCAGCGCTTTCCCTACTGCTGCACTCTCTGGAGTGGGAATAGTAATTTTTACCTCTACGCTATCCAATGCTTTCCCTAATGTTGCACTATGTGGAGTAAGTATATATATTAATTTATATTTATATGTTTAATTTATTTTAACATTATATGTATTAGTTATTAGTTTTAAATATGTTTACATATTTTTAATTTATATTTCTTTTAATTATATATATTTTTAACTTAACTTTACATTATTATTAAAACATTTTTTTAAACTAGATTTTTAACATCGATATTTTTGACAATATTGTTTTCGATATTTTTGTACTTATCTTTATGTAGATTGGATTTCTTTTTCAATATTTTTGTAGGTTGATTTTCTGTCCGTCGATATTCTGTCAAACATTCCCCAGAGACTGAAAGATATTTGGAGACTGACTTACACCACTGGCAAGAATTATACATTCGTCTTCCACCCTCACAATTCTTTTTCTCACATCAACTATATCTTATTGAGCGAATCACCTGTGGCTAATACCACTAAATCCCTCTATCTAACCAATACTTGTATATGACCATGCATGTATCTCAGTCTCCTATGACATTTCCATGTCTATCCTAAACCAAGATTTTGGAGCATGAACAACCTCTTCAAGGAAGAGCCCACTCTTAAAGAAGTGATTAAACCAGAAATTAAACCATATTTAGACATCAACAGAAACTCGGGCCCAAATCCCCAAATAATTTGGGATGCCCTTAAAGCCACCATCACCGGTTGCATGATCAATCTCATGGTCAATAAAAACAAGCTAGAGAACTTACACTTAGAAAACCTGGAAAGTAAAATCAAATTCCTTGAGAAGATATTAAAACAAATCCGTGACAGATTACAACTAACCCATCTGACAGAACTACAGTATGAATATAAGAAACTTCTAAGTAATAAAGCACACTTCATTGTTAATATAAACAAAGGTGTTGCATACTTATTAACAATCTGCCTGGAAGAAAACTATCTCAGACAGAAAAAAACCTCCATCACCAACAATCAAGGAATTTCCTCCACCATGGAAAACGTCATCCTCTACACTTTCGAACAATTGTAGCAGTATCTTTTTGCTAAAAACAATCACATGGGCTTACAACCTTAACAAACTTCCTATTCCCAGAATTGATGACAAAATAAAAGACACTCTCAATGCTTCCATTGCTATATTAGAAATAGAGAAAGCTGTTAAAGCACTTAGACCTGGTTAGGCCCCATCTCCCAATGGCTTCCTAGCCACTTTTTATCACACATGGATTTCACTTCTAATACACACAGTCAAAGGCCTCTTCTCCCATTATGCAAATTAGGGAACAATGCACAGCACAGGATCGGAGGCTACCATAATTATTATCTGAAAAGATTGGACAGACCCCTCTGACCCTAAAAACTACTGCCCAATGTTGCTAATTAACACAGATTATAAAATGCACGCTAAGATTCTGGTTCTTAGACTGGAGCCGATACTCAAAACAATCATACGCCCATCCCAAACAAGATTCATCAGAGGCATATATAGCACAGATAATAATAGACTATTTAGTCAAGCTGTTGAAAAGACACACTCTTACACAATTGGCTTGTACAATTGCTCTACATGTAGAAAAGGCCTTTAACAATGTCTCCTGGCCTTTAATGAATTGGCCCTAAATTTCCTAAAATGAGTCTAGCTTTCTACAAAGAGCTCAAAGCTAAAATTAACATTAATAGGAACTTATTGAACAATTTTAATCTCTACTAAGGCATAAGACAGTTCCCTCTCTTCACTACTGGATGTCCCCTCTCTTCACTACTGTTTCTATTTTCCTAGGAACCTTTACTCATCATCATTAGAGATAGTGTTGCAATTCCGGGAATCCTTTTCTCCTCCAGCCCACAAAAAGTGGCAGCTTATGTGGACGATATTTTAATATTCACGACCCAAGCAGACTCCGCTATCCCCAACATGATGTTGATAATTAACAACTATACTAGAGTATTTGGCTAGACACTTAAAAAACAAAATAGAAATTCACATCAACAGTTCTATAATAGGGAATACTAGTCTTAAATGGGTACAAAAAAGAATAAAGATACATGGGAACATGTTCAATCAGGACATCAAGTTTCTGATCACCCTTCTCATCAACTTTCTCCCATCTCGCTATCGAACACCTTCTTCACTAAAATTGACTTCCGATTTAACAAATTTCTTTGGAGGTCCAAAACACAGAGATTTGCCCTCAGTAAACAAAGGCTGCCCAAAGCTCTAAGAGGCTTACAACTCCCCAACTATCGGAGGTACTAAACCACATATTTGGTGAGACAATGCCACATCTGTCTCAATCTGACCCCAAACCTCCCATCCACCTGTCTTGCAATAGTAAATAACCTTGTTTTACCACTGTACCTGACCTCCACACTCACAGCTAAAATGATAGTGTTGGAATGCTCCTCTCAGGCCCTCGTAAAGTTGACAATAAGCTCGCAAACAAAATAATGACAATATGAAACAGATTGGGACAGCAATGTGCTCCGAAAACTAGAGTAAATGTAAACTAGACAACATAGACCTTTACACATTTCTGAAGCCCACAGTCATCCTAGCTAGACACAAACCACCTAACGTACTGAACCATCCAACCCACCTCATACAAGTGACTTCAAGTGGGCACATGGCACCCAGAATCGAAGTCTTTATTTCTCCCATGTCTTTCACCCTCTTAAAACCTATCTAGAAGAGATGGAGGACTCTTTTAAATACCCTATGTGCCCAACCCCCTACTACCTTAAACTGGTCCTCCATCTGGACTAACCTAACAACCAACAAGGTTTCCCCCTCCATGGCATATTGTAGACTGTGTATGGCTTAGATATCATACTGGACACCTTCAAACTTTTTCAAACATGGACTCCATGGCTCTGAGCAATGGGAAAGACACAGGCGATCTCCAGCACATGCTCCTTAACTGTCCATTATCTAATACATTCTGGAATTAAGTCAGCACTATCGAATCACAGATTGTACATAATAAATGGCCTCCAGACCTTGCCTTCATTGCTCCAGGATCTTTTCCTCCTGAGGACAACCCTGTTTTAAATAAAGAGTAATGCTTCCTCCTGTATATATTTGTAACATAGGTCTTGTGTCCATCCTATCTGAATGGAAGGCTCTATCCAAACTGATCCTATTTACTAGAGGTGCAAATAACTTTCTAAACAGCCTTATGGATCTGGTAAAAATATGGACAACATTGGATTCATATCTCCCATGCCACCTTAAGGCTTCACTATGTCTAAACCCTCCTATAAGTCTACATACCCACAACCAACTCACCTCGCTCTGTAATACACTCCCAAAACACCCCCTCACAGACATCTCCCTGGCACATCTTGGATGCCCACCTCCTACCCACATAACCCCTTTCACTTACCCCTTACCCTTTCCCACACGTCCTTTAACTCCTTCCCACTCCTTTCACACTAACCTGCCTCCCCCTCACCTATTGTCCTCTTTCACTTTCCACTTCTCTCCCTCTCAATTCTTTCATTTAGGTTTGTGCTCCTATCTTTCCTTTTCAATAATGTTCATGTTCCCTGGGGTCTATTTAAAATCGTGTTCCTTTAACCACTTTCAAAGCTCTTGAGTATAAATCATACCACATAGACGTAAACGTTATTCCAATATGTCAAGCAATATCTTTGGTTCTATTATTGTTTTTTCATGAAAATGTAAGAACATTTCTCTGATATAAAAAAAAGATTTTTCTTGAATACTTTTTAAAAAAACCTTTATTTTAAACTTTTCCCAACAAAGACAATCATTACATCTTAAGATCCACAATTATATGCATCCGCCTGATTACATACATTGTAGAGCGTAGGAAATACAACAAGAACATTATTTCAGTTCCGTGGTGGGCTCCGGGTCAGTTTGCGAGCTCACCGAAGTCAAGGCCAACATGTACCATTTTAATGGTTGCCAAATATTAAGAGTGCGGAGGCAGGGGGCTGTAGCTGGGCGTACAATTCTGTATTGGTGTTGCAATAAATCATGCTATACAACCAGTCCTTCAAAGTGGGGGAGCGTTTATTCCCCCCAAAAATTAGCGACCTACCTTTTAGCCACGGACTTGGGGAAATCTAAAAAAAATCCTAGCAAGGCCAGGAGGGGGGGAGAGGGGTCGGTCCAACATTGAAAATACCGCTGTTTCATCTTAATAAAACTTCACCGAACAAAGAATGAAAGTATATGCACTCTACATTCAGACAACAATAATCCCCCATTACAAGCTTATGTGTACTATTTGAATAGGCATGTTTTTATCAACCAACAGAAACAAACTTATAGTTTTATTTAGGAGCTGTTGTCCATGCTAAAGGCAGATTGGAATTGTTTTATAGACTAGTATTGTAGGCAGACTGACTATCCCTCACATAGGTTTGGAGATGCACACAATGCACACAATGCCATTGCTATTGTCTTCGAAATCTGAGGTCAATGAAGGTGAGGACACAATGTTCAAGTAAATAAGCGTATTAACAATTCCCATTTAAAAAATAATATAAATTCATGTTTCTTTTCTTATTAATGTGGTATTGCACTGTTGTAATATAAAATTGAGTCCAGTAGTCTAGGTGTAGATTAGGTAAAATGGTTTATGAAGTAGTTAAGATCAAGAGCTCCACCAGGAGCAGCCTTCCTGCTGCTCAGCCCATACTCCAACTGACTCTCTCAGACACCTCAAGACTGTTCTAGAGGCCACTGGTGGGACTGCAGGCTGTAGAATGCGCATTTTCTGAGCCTTTAGTCTTCGTAAGTCTTTCAAAATCTTTCACTTCTTCTGTGTTTCTTGCTTTTCACTTCTTATGTTACCTTGTTTTTAAAAAAAGAATTTTTTTTCTAGAATTACTTCTTTCTTCCAGATTATCATTATAGGTTCTGATTTGCCCAAATCATCGCCAACTGACTCTCTCAGACATCCAACATTCCATGCATGACCATGCCTGGCCTGAGGCACTACTGGATGTGCTCACATGTGCATAAGCAATATGCTATTTCCCAAAGTGAGCAAAGCCAATGGTTGAAGTGGACCAACTCATTCCCCCAAACTATACGTGGTGGGTGGAAAATATCAGTCTGTTCACGTAATTTGCGGACTTTTGATCACTACATGTTACTACTTAATGCAGAGGTCTAGCCAAAATTCCGCCAATCGCCTCATGGTAGAATTTTACTACCATTCAAGCAACGTGAAGAGTATGGAAACAATGTGAGGCTCCAGAAAGCGAGCTGGCTAGCACAAGCAACATTTGGTGTCCTCTAGCAAGGTTTATGGTCACTAGGAAGCCTTCCAGTGCCATTTTCTAACGTGGACGGTCAAAGCAGTCACATTCAGAGGGATGCATCTTAAGTAGATTTCCTACTTGGGAAGCATTAAAATCAACTCAAAATTAGATTTTCCAATAACTATTTTACTTGAACAGACAATTCAGATAGTTTTTCAGTGCGAAACGCATTTTTTCATTGTACTTTTCTTTTTTAACAGGAATGAAGTTCTACAGAAGCAACAATTTCCTCTTCCTGTCCAGAAGGCTCCTCCAAGTGCTTTGTCCATTCCTTGGTCACTTATCGTGTGGATTTTAAGGTGAAAGGATCACATCTTCTTTGTCTGCAATCCTGTTGCAAATACTATTGGGTTTTCAAGAATTTATTTTGAGGAACCAAGTAAGTTAAAACACATTTGGATAAGTAGCAGTAAGAACATATTTTGTATTAATCTTTTTAGGTTTTGTAGGGGTAACGTTTTCACAGGTTTGGGGGGACTGGGGAGCCTGGTTTAAAAACCTTTAAGGACTTTTTTCCATTTTCTTGTGTGCTGTTTGGGCATTTTACACTATTATTTTGATCAATTTACTACGGGCCTAGTCTGTTCATGCCACAGGCCACGACTAGCCAGTTATTATCATTAGGCATTGGTTGTACATATACATTTATATATTAAACAACTGTTGTTTGTGTGGTATATGTTTTTTTAAACATCTATCGATTTAGGGATTAAATAAATGCAAAATGTGTTTTTTTGTATGTTGCATTTTTTTGCAAAGTGTTAAAGTATTTTGTCGGGGTAATTTTTTCTGCCTTCTTGAAATGTTTGTTGTTACTGAATTTTTAAAGTTATATGAACCATAATGGGAGAGGTAGATTAGCGAAGGGGGTAGAGGATTCGTCTCCAAAATGTCATTCTACAAAACCAAAGAGAGTCACTTTGACCAACAGGAATTCTGCTTTCTTCTTAGTCTCCCAAAGTATTAATAGGAGGAAGAAGAATTGGCCACCAACCACCAAGGACAAAGGCATGGACAACAAATACCACATGCAGGCCTAAGGCAAAAGCAAAACACGCTGACTATACAAAACAAAATGGTCACCCTTCCACATGGCATGGAGGACAAAGACAAAATGGTGGCTTAAGGCAAACACACACTCACACTGGCCACACAAAATAAATGGCTGCTTGGCCAGCAAAAAAAGGAGGCATGGTAAACAAAGAAGAAAACACTACCAATAATTGAGCAATGCCAAAAAGGAAAATTATTTGTTCTTCAACTTAAACAATTTGGCCAACAGGAATTCTACTCTTTCTTCTTAATCTCCGAAGGTGTTAATAGGAGGGACAAGAATTTCTTTAAATAACCCTCACCTACCAGGGTTACCCCTTGGTGGCATGCTTCATTACAGGGTTCTTCCCAATCCCACTGCGGAAAAGGGGCATGCTACGACTGACTGATACTTGGTAGCACTGATAGTGATATGACCTATCCAGATGAGAAATAATAGGAGGCGGTGGGTTTAGGGTAAAAGATTTAAAAATACCTGGCTAGTAGGAAAACAAAATATCAGCACCTCTAACTGGTATGGTTAAAATTAGGGGATAAGAAGAAACTCTACGGGGTGATGTCCCTGGGTTTCTTTGATCAACTAGTTTCAATCCCTACCCAAGGGCTTTTCTTCAGGACCTAGGACAACTAATCCCTGGTGTCACTACTTAAGTCTTAAAGTTCACTGCATGTGGCATCAAGAGAAATATATAAGGCAGATAAATGCAATATAAACACATTCAAAAATGTCACATAACAATATCTTTAGTCCCTAATACTAATAATGCACACTAATAATGCATAGGGATTACAAATAATAACTAGAACTAAATGAGTTTGTTTACACTCCAATTTCTTTCATTAAAGGAATATCTCTTTATCTTTGAAAAACTGTAAAACGTTCTAAGCATTTTGATCAAGTTTATTGATTTGGTATTTTCCTTTCTTTAGAAATTTTAATAAAAATACTAGTCAAGAGCGAGAATCTCCTCAGGAACTTGAGTTCCATTGGTCACTTTAGTGACATCCGTATAAAGTAGGTTGCCTCTTCCATCAATTAATATGATTATGATGCTGTTTGTTATTTCTTTTGAATATCTGAAATAAGGCAATTTTTTGCCTTTTCCCTATTAAACGTTGTGCTATTTAGATTGACCCTATCAGTAACCTCTTCATTATCCTCTGAGGCGCTAACGTTGAGAATATACCAATCATCGAGGTTATGAAATAAGCTCAGAAGTAAGCCCTATATATAGAAACCTCTTCATGCCTTAAAACTATTTTCACAGGTGTAGGATCTTTTATTAAATTTCAGCAAGGGAGCTTTTGGTCTTTTCTTACTATCTACACTAATTTTCCCTAATTATATATATATATATATATATATATATATATATATATATATATATATATATATATATATATATATATATATATATATATATATATATATATATATATATATATATAATGCTGTATATAGATTATATCAATCATGTTATCTGACCCCTGAGCAACATCGAATTGACTCAGTTGCTATAAAATGGAAAACAATGTGTTCTGACAGACTGTAATATAGCCTATATGTATATACATATATATAAAAAATGAATAAAAAGTTGTAACAAATTTGCAAGAATGAGTCTAGAAGGAAACTTAAAATTGTGCATATTTGTCTTAAATTATGTTTTAGGTGTACGGTTGGCTACTCCTGATGAAGACACTTTTGTGTGTCGAAACGCGTAGAAGAATTTACCTTTGCCACTGATTGGTTTTAATTAGATGAAATGTTTTTTAACTGAATTGTATTGTTTAATTCAATGTATTTTATAATTTTGATTAAAGTTTGATAATTTTTCATCTCCTGTTTTGAACTCATTTGTTGCATTAGTTACGAACATTTATTAATGTCTATTGTTCAAGTTGCTTGGGAATGATATTTTCACTGCATCAAGAGAAATATACATACAGCACCTAATTGGTCTGTTGCTTGGCAAACTGTACATAAGAGAAGAAGAGAAGAAAGAAACAAAATTAATTAAAACAAATGGCCTTACCGTAAAAACACAGAAGTATGAGACACGCAATATATTCTCATATATATATATGCCTAAAGACATCAAACACCATGAGTGCAAAGTTCTGTAAAAAATTAAATACATATTGTCAGCCTACTTCAGGTACCATGAGTCCTTACAAGAGTAAAGGGATGCCTGTAATCACACTCTAGTTTAGAGAGAGGCAAAATGTGTCAAAAGGAAGATGATACAAGTTAGCAAAGCAACATCAAGGCGGGTGTGACCCCCTGTTGACTTCATTTATCAAGGCTACTCACTCGCAATAAGGAACATGCCCGCCCGTGGCTACACTGGTGCCGGCGGGCGGGGACAGCCGAGATGAAATCATCTCAGAGCAATGCGAGCATCAACGTCGTCATACTGCTAAGGACCAGGACATGACCTGAACAAAATGGCCACTCATAATGGGCCAATTGCTCGGGGCGCATTCCCACAAATGATGGGTTCGCATCTCCAGTCGGCCATGTCGGCTGTGTTGCCGTATCATGATTGCGGATCTTGGCAAGGTTTTTTCCAGACAAACAATGTAAATAATTTAAAAGAAAATGCATACTGCAAGGTAATAGAATGTATAGAGATATATATGCTTTTAGGTGCACAAGGAAAATAAATCATCACTAAGGCATAAACCTCACACACAGTATAGCCAGACAAAAGCCTGTCAACCATGCACACCAGCTGAGTCCTCCTCTGCTTCTACTTGTGCAGCTAAGTGGCAACTGCCAGAGCTAGGAAATAACTTGAAGATGGCCCCAAAGAAGGGTCTTCCTGCCAAGAAAGTGGCCTGCAGCACCCTCCTCGGGTGAGTAAAAGGCTGGGAGCAGCATCATGCATCATCAACAGCATGACCCCAACCTAAAGCTAAGCCCAAGCCCATGTCTCTCTGTGATACAGTAACTGCAGTCATGGGTATGTGCAGTGAATCTGAACTGGATTTGTCTCAGCCACAAACTAGTACCCAATTGTCGCAGGAAAGTGGGAGAGAGCAATAGTTCTTCCTAATATAGTAGCAGAACAGGAGGTTGAGCATCCTGCTGATCAAGATGCTGCCCTCCATTCATTGGCTTCCCAATCTCCAGCAAGAAAAAAAAAGGGTCCCCCATCATCCTCTCCAAGCCCCCCATCGTAGGATCGGGACAAGGATTCGAGACCAACCAAGTTCGAGACCCGCCCTGAGAGACAAGGCAAAGGAAAGTTCATGAAAGGTAGTGATGGTGATGAGAGAGGGGAGACAACTCAGTGCCCAGTGATAGAAAAAGAAAGTGCTCATGAGGAGGAAGAGGATGACAGAATTACACAAATCAGCTCTTTCCCCTGTAGTGTGTCAGCATCACCTGCATCAGCAACCTCCAAATGGCACAAGATTCAGATGCAGACATCTCCACAACATACAAGTATTCCCACAAGATTCACATTTAGTCTGCCACCTCATGGTACTCTCCCTGGAAGCTGCCTGCATCAATGGTACCTCAAACGAAAAAAATCCAAGCTACTATTACGCGTATGTTTAGGTAGGCGAGGCCCTCTGAACACAACCACCCAACAGGACATTTGCACTTTGGGAAGCTGCCTAAAATATTAGTGCTGGACCTCCTCCCTTTTTCTTTTGTAAAAGGAGTGGGATTTTTAGAACTTGTGGTGCCCATTTGCCTGAAATGAATGGTTCCCAGCCAGACCCTTTTTACCAGAGTTGCTGTGCAAGCACTCTATCATGATGTGCTGCAATTGGTTAGCCAAGCTATGCAGCAGCATAATGTTCACACTATCCACCTGAAGAAAGACATATGGACCAGTTGTCAAGCAAGTGATTGCATGCAACCCAAGGCACATTTGATTTCTTTTCTGGGGGCGAAACAACAGCTATCTGCAGGTCTCACTGCTGAAGAAACTTTTAAGGGTGTTCAGCAGAATGCAACAGTAGCGATGCTCACCAAGGTGTAATCCCAAACAGCTGCAAACTTCTTGGAAGGATTTATCAGCAAGATGTTTGAATCGCTTGGATTTGTTACCATGGACAATGGCAGTAACATAGTCAAGGTTCTTATTGGATTTAAAAAAGTTAAACATTAAAAAATCTACTTTTTATATATGAAGTGGGTTGACCAGGAACATTTTTGTTATAATTCTGTAACATATGGGACTATTTAGATTAATGTGGAGGCCCGCCCTGTGGAAATTTGAGACCACCATTTTATATTGAATGTTCTGAAGGTTTGAAGGAGACAGATCTATCTATACTGTCATGAAGAAGGTGGCAGTACATTGTCAAGTCCACCAAAATGCGTTGACGTAGTAATGTGTGCAGAATATGCTTAAAACTGGGATACCATAGATGAGACTCTCGATACATCAGGAATCTATGTTGATCAATAGACCAGATTGTTATCAACCTACTAGACAGATTCTTATTGTCTTGTTTTCTTCTCCCTTGTTTTCATAGATATATTTTTGTTAATTCTCAGGTTTTTATTTTGCGCCATATTGGGGTTGTTTTTGTGAGACACTGTCCGACATTTTGTGATGTTCTTTAAGGAAAGTGGATCTCTATATTACAAATGTTGATATTTATTGTGTGAAGTCCACATATGAACGGATACAGTGTTTGACAATACGTCATTAAACCCCTGTGCATATTTTTATATCCTTTTGGTTCTCATTTTGGTTAAACATATAGCTTTTTAATAAAGAGTATGTGTGATGGTTAAATGACTTGATACATGAGGTTGTTACAGACGTGACGTGACATTTATAGGTTTCCCAAGGGGAAATTTTAATTATACTGAGTAGTGTAGTCATGGGAACATTTGTATCATGCTGAGTAGTATAACCAAGGCCATAGTAGATGGTGGATATTTCAGGGTCCTGTGTTTGGGGCATTGCATCAAACTGATTGTGAAGGACTTTCTACTGTATTAGCCAACTGCTGAACAATTAGCAAATTTGTCAGCCATTTTTTTAAAGCCCGGAAGCAGATGTTAATTCAGTGTGCTACTAGAGCACAGATTGAAGTCCTCATACAGAAGGTGCCAGCACGATGGAACTCAGCCTGCTAACTGCTGCAACGTCTATTTGAGCAGTACAGACTGATCACTGACTATGTCCTTCAAAGAGGAATTGATGCAACTGGGAAAAGCATGACCATGAAGATGGACAAATGGGAGCTAGTCAAATGCTTCTTCTGGTTGAAGTTTTCACATGGAAAGTCATCAAAGAGGACGGTAAAATGAGCAAAGCAATCCCTATATTGCATCTGCCACAGGACCAGCTGAAAATGGTGTTACAAAGGTTCACCAGTGTGAACGAAGAAGCATATGAGTTGGTTCAAAGCCTAATCCTTCGCTTGACTGTTAACACAAGGCTGCAAAGAGAGATTGCATCCTCCAAAGAGTATATATTAGTCACATAACTTGATCGATGGTACAGAAATATACTTGCCAGTTTAATTCCTTTCTTAGAAGGAGATGTTTGACAATACAAGACTTGGATTGTTCACCAAGTGAGAGACCTGGAGGAAGAAGGGCTGGAAGTTAGAGGCCTGGGAAGAAGTTCTGCTTCTGGCGTGTAGTCTTTAACCTCCAGAGAGGGCAGTGCTATAGTCTCACAGCCATCACTATCATCACCAGCAACACCAGCAATAGACAAATCTGACTCAACCTCTGCAATGCCTTGGATTCAAGGGGCATAGCTTAAGTCAAGTGCAGAGGCAAAGGCAACAGAGATTGAGCAAGTGACAGCACCAATGACCATTTAGACTTAGGCCATCAGGATGAACCAAAATGGGTCTACCTGGATCAAAACCCGTTGGTCTATTGGTATGGGAAGATGTGACAATGGCCAGCGCTTATCAGGCTGGCAATAGAGTGTCTGGTTTTTCCAGTAGCCAGTGTGTCTTCTGAGTGCATGTTCAGTGCAGCCGGTGCTGTTGTCACAGTCGGAAGGACCAGTCTCTCACCTCAAAACATGGAGAGACTGACCATGATAAAAACAAACCACTACTTCATACTATAAGATTACACTGTTCCTGAAACAGCATGGGAGGAGGACGAGGGTGATTGGTCAAACTCAATTGTGTTAGCTGATGAACTTCTGGGCAACCACTGACTTTGAGGACAAACTCTACTTCTTCGAATAAGCATGCCGCAACAGAACTTTCATATTGTCATTAAACTGCTATGCAAAAAAGGGATATCTAAAAACATTTATATATGTTATGTTTGACTTATGCAGCGCCATTACTGTATGGAGTGGAGTGGACCAGTGTGTTCAAAAGAAGACTCCCTCATTTGCTTAGAGGACATGAAGACAATGCCTCCTATACCTATCCTTCATTTTTTCATTCCTTAGCTGGACTGACCTGCTACCAGTAAAGATCATTGACTGCCATTGTTTGCCCCTTCTGTGGAAAAAGAGAAGATACAACAGACAAATATGCAGTGCACCACACATGGAACAGGTAAATATGCACCAATTAGTGATATACTTGAGTGACAGATGATTCACATGGTGGCTGGGAGGGTGTTGTAATTAATTTGTAAATTTGATTTGCAATTTTTGGGGCCAGATGGAGGATTCTGCCTGAAGGATTGCCTTGCTTTTACATTTTACTAAATGTATTTACATGGTCCACTCCAGACCTTTCCTGTACCCCTTTTTTTCTTGATAGACCAGTCAGTTTAGTTTAAAAAAAGCTAGACAAAATGCTAAAATTATTTTGCTCTTCGTGTTCATCAAAACAACAGGCAAGTTTGTCTCATTTGGGTCGGGAGGGGACTCAGAGTAGGGATGGTCACGGGGCTACCGCAACAGCCAGACGAAGGAAGCTACTAACAATGCCTATGGGAAACAAACAACAAGGCTCTAAGAGCCCTTCTCCTGTGGACTGGAGAGAAGTGCGTTGATTTAGAAAATGTAGAGTAGTGTACTAGCTCAAATGTCAATCAAACTCTATTTTAGTGGTTGTGGTGGTATAGGGTGTCTGTCACTCGACACATGTCACATGATGGATGTACACAATTGACATTTTTGTGATTGATGAGCCAGGTATATGCTGCTACTTGTCTGGGATTGGTGGTAAAAGACTCTTCTCACTTCTGAGTTAATTGCACATTACTACACCAGTCTATACTCTGCCCTCTTGATTCTCATCCAGCATGAAGCTTACCTTCTCCTTGACTCTACAATATTGCCATGTACTTTTTTACATTTCACAGGCCTTCTTTTCTTCTGCACAAGAACAACATGCTTTCCAGACTGCTTCTGCTCTACACCCAAGAATGCAGATGCACTGTCCTTTTTGCCATTTATATACATTATAATTATTATATTCTAAACAATAGCAATGTGTAGAACTGTGTGAGTCCTCCCTATTTTGTATTTTTTTCAACTCAAAACAACAATAGAGACCTTGGGATTTTGGGGCTGAAGAACTGTCTGCAATTCATTTGGTAACTGAACTGTGTCCTTCCTGCCACAACAGGTATGATGATGTGCAGCTCATCAACTTGCTGCATGTGGTGTTTGCCTTGGTCTCACCATTTCCCAGCTCCCCCTTCCCATCTATTCAATGAGCCCCTAACCCTCTTCCCCTATGTTGTATGATCTATTGAGATGTAATTTAATATGTTATGCCATAATTGGATCACATACTTGGTTGGCAGATGTGGTGAAAGCGACACTAACTCACTGTTACGTGATCTTAACTAAACAATAGCCCACGCCAGCCCTACTACCCCACCCAGGCATGAAAGGAACATCACCAGTCAGCATAGAGTTTTAGTTAGAACAATGTCTGTCCCAGGTAGTACTAGTGTGCACTATGGCCTGACCCTTTTGGGGTAAGTTTACTCTTGCAGTGTAACTGTAGTACCAGTAGCTTTATGAGTAGTAACTAACTAGCAGTTATAGTAACTCCTTTTAAAATGAAAGGGGTTACTTACTACTCATAAAGTTACTACTTGTAAAGTTACTGATGGGAAAGGTACTAGTCCGAAACGTACACTGCAAGAGTAAAGTGCCACCAGAATGGTAACTTACTTTACCATTCTGAATCAGGCCTTGTGTTGCTTACAAAACCTAGGCAACATGGAGTAACACATTCTCCTGAGCCCTGACTTGAGGTTTTAGAAAGATTAGTTTAAAAATGTTTAATCAATTAAACAGTTTTTAGCTCACCAGAAGGTTCTAAGTTAATGCTGCTAGGTATTGTTTGTAATGTTCATAACATTTTTGTTATGGTGGTCTCAGTCTTGGATTACCTACTTTGTGTTTTCTTTTCTTTCTCTCTAGTTTCCTGTTAATGGATTATTCTTTTGAATAATTATACAGTTGGAGTTCACCTCACAAGCATTATTCAGAATAGGTGAGAGTGGCACTTCACTTTGTGATGTCTTCCCTGTTATTGCTAGCCCCCGAAACCGGTCCCAGGCTGCTTGGGTTTGGGGAGGAACTGGCCTGACAGTTCGGGCTATACTGTTCCCATGTGAAGAGGTAAGGCTACTTTGTATATGGCTGGGTCAAAACTGGAAAGGCATTATGGGCAAAAAAAAATGATTTAGAGCCAAAACCCTGTATGGCGGGTGAATATTTGAAAATGTTCAGAATTTCTTGCATCATCTTTTTGTACTGCTAGAGTCACCACAAGTGGGAATGGTATGCCCAGACATGGGTCCTGTACTCACTATGCCATTAGATTAAAGC
The DNA here is from genome assembly GCF_964261635.1 of Lissotriton helveticus. NCBI lineage: Eukaryota > Metazoa > Chordata > Amphibia > Caudata > Salamandridae > Lissotriton > Lissotriton helveticus. The sequence continues at coordinate 874,761,505 of NC_136071.1, read as the reverse complement.
TAGCCTGGCTGATGAGTGTGATAACCCAAACCTGGGCCCAGTATGTTTTTTTCCAGCCCAGAGAGGACTTGACCTTGCAGTTCGGGGTGGACTGTTAGCATGGGGAGCAGGGTCAAGACGGATATGACTGGGTCCAAACTGAAATAGCATGGTGAGCAAAAAATTATGGATTTAGGCCCAATTCTTTTTATTGGGGTGAATGTTTGACAATGTTCAGCATTCCGTCCAATATCTTTTTGTGTTGCTATAGTCACCCGTAGTGGGAAGGAGATGCCCAGACCTGAGTCCCCTGCTCACTATGCTAGCCTGGCTGACAAGGGGTGATAACCTGGAATCGGTCACAGAATGCGTGCTTCCGGTCTGGGGAGGACCTGGCCTGGCAGTTTGGGCTGGACTGTTCCCATGGGGAGCAGAGTCAAGACTAATTTGCAGATGGCTGGGTTTAAACTGGAATGTCTTGGTGAGCAAACAATGGATGGATTTAGGCTCAGATCTCTGTAATGGGGGGAATGTTTGATAATGTTCAGCATTCATCCTTCATCTTTTTGTGTTGCTATAGCCAACTTCTACAACCAGCATTAAGAATAAGGCCTTTTGGGAATCCCTTCAGTAAGCTTTGGGAAGATTTATAAAGGTAGCAGACATTACTTAATCTACTCAGGTAAGAAGTGAACTAGTTAAAAACCTTGTACTGAAGATATTCTTGGGAAGCAGATATAGATAAGACTGTGATTTTTGTGTATGTTGTTGGCAGACCCCATTAGTGGTCAATATTTGGAGAGGGTAGGACAAGGGCAGTCACTAATTAGTATGCAGTATCATTGCTAAGTGCCAGAGTGCTGCAAAACCGATTTAGCCAATTTTCTCTTCCTACTCTGGTAGCTGGGTATACTGGACTGCAGGACGAGGTAAGCAACCTACTGAGGAATAAAAGCATGGCAAAGGGCTTCAGTTAGGGAAGGTATGGAGGAAAATCTGATGCACAGTATAATGTGTGACAATTTCAGAGGGCAGCTGCTTGTCTCGCTCTCATCACTACGCTAACTAGCAATGCAAAAACAGATAGTGAGTGACAGAAATACAAATCCATTAATTTTTTTAGATATATTAACAAAACCCACCCTCTCCACCCACAAGAGGTCCAATCCCTCCCAGAGCAAGAATCCCAAATATTACTTGACCATTTCCTCAAATCTCCATGCCACCCTCTCCACCCACAAAGGCCCTCCCACCAGAACAAAGTTAAAATTAAAAAATCTTTGAAGGCATCAAGTTCATTTTTTATGTCTGCCACTTCCTTCAAGTTCTGCTGTCCATGCCTGAGCAGCGCCGACGCGCTAGAGGAAGTCATATGATAATGCTAATGAGGTGTGGGTGCTGGTGGTGTTGTGGGGGGCAGTGGACCCCGGCTGCAGGCAGCACCACTGCTGGCATGACCAGGTTGGAGGCAGGCCTGGCTGGTGGTCCAATCGAACTGGGGGCCCATGCCTCCTCCTCTTCTTTCTCCAAAGACCACCAGTCAGTAGTATGTGGCGGCAATGAACTCCAACTTTTGGTGCTTCAGACAGGAGGCTTCTCCAGCAGGGTTGGGTAATCCAAAGCAGCAAGAGTAGCAATATCAAGAAAGAAAGATTGTAATGCTCAGGCCAAACATGCATACTAGAGTGGCACAGTAGCAGTAGCAATATCAAGAAAGAAAAACACAAATTGTAATGCTCAGGGCAAACACTGAAACTATAGTGGCACAGTAGCAGAACATTGCTGGTCCCCTAGGGCCATTGGAATTTTTGATGTGATTAGTCACATCCTTAGGGCCAAATTATTTCCTGCACATGCATCACATAATGCAGTATTATTGGTGCAAGGAATGAAGCCAGACCATCTTCATAATCAGAAAATGATTAAGGAATTTCCTAGGTTGAAAATGAACAGAAACGTTTTGTGTCAATATAATAACTGATTTAGCTGCCATCTATGAGGAAGGTGTATTTATGCTGAACAACAATTACTTTATATATGTGCAACATTAATGGAACCATGCTGGTCGGTCTGCTTCTCTGCAGCATGGTTTTGGAGCAGCTGTGTTACAACTTATTATTATTAATTCCAATGGTCCTGACTTTCTCATACTCTCTCTTCAACTCTACCCTGAGTCCAAAACTTAGGAGCTTATAGAGTCTGGCAGATGGGATACTCTGTCACACACATGGTGTGGATAATGGATGTCTCATCCACCATATTGCAATAGACAGTGCTTGGAATATAAATGATGCACTGCAGTACAGTGAACAGGTTATTCTTTTGATTTCTCAAAGAGTATCCCATCCACCATAATCTAAATCAGACACTTAGTCCCACATCACACCCTGGCCTCACTCTCCCCCACACATTTCTTTCAATAAACACCTTCACTTGGCAGTGGGGAAAGTTAGTCTATGGGAAGTTAAGAGTGATAGGGATTGGGCTAAATGTAGATTTAGCTGTGGAATGGTTGGGTGTCACTGATCATGTACTACACTTTTGGTTAGTCACTTTGGTTGATGGAAGGAGGGAAAAATTGAAACCGTAAATCTGTAATCAAAGCGATGAAATATAAGTCACTTTGGCAGAAAGATGTGGCACATGGCAAGATGGAATTTCCCTTTTGGGTAGGTTTGGACTGACAGAAAGAAAGAATGAATAAGTGAAGTACTAGTAGATGATTTAGTGGGCACTGGAAAACACACCTTTCTTCGGTTTGTATGCATTTCAGATTTTGTGCTGCACTGCTAACTGAAGCAGACATACGTTACACTGCCTGCACTTCATTTTTAGGTGGCAAAAAGCAGTGGGCAGGTAGGTTATGAGCTGGATATCTGCCTCGTTAACAAATAGTTTTGTCAACAAGAAAGCAAATTGACTTACCACTTATCACTGTCACCACTGGGACTTCTCCATGGCCCCGCTGGGGCTCCTCCAATGTCCCTGCTTGGCTGGCACTTGTGGCAGCACAGGTTGTCTGTGCACCTAGACAAAAACATAATACAGAGAACAATTCCTCACTAAAGTTAGGTTAGCTATCAGTATCTTCTATCGTAAGTATCACTTTGGGAGGTTTGTTTGTTCACAATATTTTTAAAAAAAACAGGTATTAGTAGTTGCCAAGATAACCCAAAAATGTTGTCCCTAATGGAGGGATAATACTACGAACAATGGAACACATTGAAGGGAATGAAGGACATATTATGGTATGGGTGGGTAATGGTATCTCATTTTTGCCATGTTGCGCTGTCATGGAAAGTGCTGGTATAGGACAACATTTGGGGTCCATGACTACTCTATCTCTGTTTCTTTAGGTTTTGACTGTTTGATCAAGAATGCCTTAAGTTCTGAATCTGAACCAACATGTTTGGTGGATACTTGGACCTACAACTCTCTTTATGTTTCCAAAAAACTATTCCCTTAACAGTACTACACAAGACATGTAAAAGAGAGGCAAAGGGGAAAGCTTCCTAAAAAGGAAGCAGAAGCAAGATGCAGACAAGAGAAAGTCAGCTGCAGAAACAGGAAATTTAGAAAGCAGAGGGAAATTCAGGGATAACAAACATTAGGTAGGGGATTTGAAAAAAGTAAATAGCATAAATACACAAGACCATACTAGTGGAAATATTTAATTGTAAGAAATAATAATAAACATGTCTTGCTGAGGCCAACAGAACCATCCGCTACAGCCCTGGTGGTCCCATCTGCTTGCAGCGCTGGTGGTACCACCTGCCACGGCACTGATGGTGGTGGTGGGTGCCCTCTTGTCCTCAGGTGCTTAAGAAAGGAGAAAAGATTAAAACAAATTGATTAGTGGTCCTCTCCACCAAACAAAAACATGTTGACCGGTACACACTATACTTTTTAAAGCATAGCCTGTTCCTAGTTTCTTTACCTAAAATTGCATTTTGAACTATTGATTCGAACAAATGAACTTTGCTTCTCTGCCTTCTTTTGATGGGTCAAACCGGTCTGCCTTTGCGTACTGGAGGGAGATTGGGACATTATGAGCAACATAAAGCCAGAGAGAGATGAATGCTAACACAATGATATACTACTATTATAATAGTGACATCCCTTAAATCAGCACAAGCAAGCACATGATTGGCTCACATTGGAACAGAATCCTGTCAGTATGATTTACGTTTACTTGACGTCCACTTAACTCCTACAGTCCTACCCTGGAACCATGCACCACTGCTCTAGATACCACGGTTCAAATATATCAAGGCTGTGTGTTGCCGTTGCACCATGAAAGGTAATATCACTGACCATATCATAAGTGATGTAATATGTGAGGTTATAAGCAGTGCATTGCAGGGGCCTAAGTTATAATTAGCTCACTTAATAATAGCTGCTCAATTTCACTGGTTTTGTACGAGTGAAATCTGAACCTAACTATAAAATCCCTGTAACTTTTGTTTTGCATGGGACCTACTGGAGGAGACATGAGGTCTTCTTGGCCCGCAAAGTCCCTTAGCATCCAAGAGGACTTCTTCCCCAACCAGTACTGCACAAGGTGGTGTGCTTGCAGAGTGATGGAGAAAGGGGATGGGGCCTCTGACCAGCTTTTAGCAATCCTGAAGTGTGGGATCTCCTGGCGATATCAGGAAGGGTGTTTAGCCCCAAAGACCACTCAGCATCCATATGGACTTCATCCCCCACCAGTAGTTCTTCCGGCAGGCACAGTTGCAGAGTGGTGGAGAAAGGGGGCGTGGCTTCCAAAGACCTCTCAGCATTCCTGCTGTGTGGGACTTGCTGGGGTAACAGAAGGGGTTTCAGGCCCCCAAGGACCCTCAGCATCCATGGGGACTTTATTCCCCAATCAGTAGTGCGCCAGTAGGTGCATTTGCAGAGTGGTAGAGAAATGGAGTGGGCTCCTATGACCTCACAGCAATCCTGCTGTGTGGGATGTGCCGGAGGTAACAGGAGGGGTTGTTGGCCCCCAAAGACCCTCAAAAGCTAAGGGAATTTCATCCCCAAACCAGCTGTGTGCCAGAAGCATGTTTGCTGAGTGGTGGGGAAAGGTGGCGTCGCCTCTGACAACTTTTCAGCAATCCCACTGTGTGGACCTTAATGGAAGTAACAGGAGGGGTGGTTGGTCACCAAAGATCCTTAGCAGCCAAGGGGACTCCGGCCCCCGAACAGCTGTGCACCAGGAGGCACGTTTGCAGAGTGGTAGAGAAAGGGACGTGGCCTCCGACAACCTCTCAGCAATCCTGCTGTGTGAGACTTACTAGAGGTAACACAAGGGGCAGTTAGCCCCCAAGGATCCTCAAGAACCAAGGGAACTAGTAGTGTGGCAGAAGGTGCATTTGCAGAGTGGTGGAGAAAGGGAGCCGGGCCTCCAGGTGACTTGCCTTCCGCTTTTTCTTTTTTTCTTTTTGTAGTGTAGGGGCAAGGCCTTTTTGAGATGGGGGAAGGGGGCTGGGTGGCCCCCTCCCAGGCGGAATTAAGACCCGGGCACCTCACCTTGAGGTCCTGTCCTTTTTCAAAATTATTTCTTTTTTGGGGAGGGGCCATGCCCTGGGGACCCCATCCTGGGGCCCAGCCTACATGTAGTAGGGGAGGAGGGGCCAAGTGCCCCCCCAGGCTGTTTACAGTGGACCACTTAGCAGGAGCCCCCCCCAGGGGTGGTGGTCCCTGGGACAACGTATGGCTCTAGGAGTGGAGTCTGCCAGTACTCCTCCTTTCTTGATGTGGGCCCGGCCCAGGGAGGTGGTTGTCCGGGGGAGCTGAGAATGGTCTGAGAAGGAGGCCATGTGGCCCCCTCCCATCTTTACAAACACAAGCTGACCTAGAGGAGGCAGTGGTCTCCAGGGTGTGACGTGGCCCCTGAGGCCCCGCTACCAGTTGATCACGGCCCGGGGAGGTGGTGGTCCCCGGGGAAAGAGGGGTCCGAGAGGCCCCCATAACACAGAATTAGCCCTGGGGACATGGTGGTCCCCAGAGCAAGGGGGTCCAAGAGGCTCCCTCATTTTGTTTTTCACATGTGGCCCCAGGGAGGTGATGGTTCCCAGGGTCTGGGGGGTTTGAGAGGTCCCCCATTTTAAAATAAATAAGCCCCAGGGAGGTGGTAGTCCCCAGGGCATTAATAATCCCCAAAAGGGGAGCTGGTGTGCCACCCCCCTCCTTAGCTATGCAAATGCCCCTGTGGCCTGGCCCACCCGGGGGGCAATTATTAATGAATCGTGGGAGGCCACACTATGTTTTTTTAAAATGTACATTTTCAGTGGGATCTGTGTATCCAGCATGACACCTACTGAAAGTGTTTAAACAAATGTATTTTTGGCCCTGTGCCCCCCCCCCCAGAGGCCTTGGGAGTCAGGGTATTTCTACCCTGTCCCCTTTTCTTTTTTTGCTTTTTTTCTGAGACTCAGCTCAAGCGAAATCCCAAGATGGCACCAAACACAACTTGGTTTGAAGTGATGGCAGCCAATCAGATGTCAGTATGAGATCGGGTTGAATCACAGTTCTTCTGCGTCCATATATATATTCAAATTTTGATTTTGGTTAATATCTCTAATGAACAGATTTACACCAAAACACAAAAAGGCACTTCCCTGGACCAATATCTACCTACCTACCAAATTTGGTCTCATTCCTTTCAGCAGGGAGGGCTGTAGTCGTATTTAAAGTTCCTATGGAAATTAACATGGGGAAAGCGCATTTTGGAACCCTCCTTTTTCTCAGCCCCGTTTGAAGTGAGCGTCATATTAGTTTTGCAAATTTCTCGAGGATTCGTCAAACAATGCTAAAGTTATTGGCAAACAAAACGGAAACTTGGTCCTAACTACAACTACCTACTGGCGACCGCCAATAGGTAATATATATATTACCCTTTCACTGTTAGAGTGCCGCCTAAATTATGAAAAACAGAAGCAGAGAACTCTGGGTAGTTCCCAAGTTGTGGAGAGCAGCTCTTGTATAGAGCATCGTTCAACACGAGTGACACTCTGAATTTGCTCCCCTGAAGGTATCTCTACCCTGCCCCTTTATATTACTTTTTATTTATTCAGGAAAAGGAGACTAAGGGCCTGATTATGATCCTGGTGGATATCCCATCCACTGTATTACAAATTCCATAGGTTATAATGTAATTTGGCTGAAGGGATATCCATCAGGTTTGTGACGGAGTAACCCAATCAGCCAACATCGTAATTAGACCTTAGTCCTTGAGTACTGTAGAGGCTGGCAGCAAAATTGTTCTGATTTTGCTGACAGCCTATCATAGCACTGGCTTCTGCAGGAATCTGACTCCTATGGGACTGAGATGGCCTAATCGAAATAAAGTTCCCTGGGCCAATCAGAGCTCTCTATTGATAAATTGGCGCTCCCATGAGAGTCTCTGAACAGATATACACCGAATCATGAAAATCACAGTCTGCAGACCAAGATCTAGCTTTCTACCAAATTTAGAGTAATTCCTTTAAACAGTTTTACTGTAGCCCTTCTTGAAGAAGTCTATCGAAAATGCATGGGGATTTTGAATTTTGGCACCAATGTTTTTCCTCAGCCCCTGCTTGATGGATCACACTGAAACTTTCCATGCACAAACTAGTCAAAGAGTAGCACCTTTTTGGAAAGTTTTGTCAAACGGGGCCAAAGTTATTAGCGACACGAAAAACGCTTTTCCTATGTACCTAACTATAACTACACAGAGCAGCTTCTGTATGAAGAATCCTACAACACCAGCGCACAGTGCCATCCACACTGGGCTAGAAAGGGACAACATCTTTTGCCATCTCCACAGCAAAGGCTGCAAGCACAGTTATAGCATAGTACAATCCATGGAGAGCTGTAAAATGGCAAAAGCCACAGGGTTGATTCAATTGTTTTTGCTGAAGGTTTCAGATGGTGTTATATATTCATAATTTGGAATTGTTATAGGTAGTGTTGGTCTGTTTTCCTTAAACGTCATGTATTGATTGTGATTCTAGCATATTTTTTATGTGCTCTTGATGATCTTCGTTGGCTGAATAAAGTTACTTGATGATGGTGAGTGCCTCCACCTTGCTGAAGATGGGTCAGGGCAGCACCCCTTCACATCTGCGTCACCCACAGGGGGTGAGGGTGGCGCTTCCTGTTTCTACTGCCATGGTGGAATCATCGGGATGGGAGTTGGAACAGAAGGAGGGAGTCAAACTGTAATGGGATGTGAAGGAACAGGAGGAGAAAACAAAAACACACAAAGAAATGTAAAGGCACACAGGGAAATCCAGACAGTGATAAAAATAAGTATGACAAGGTGGGATTGGGAAAGCTGATAATCAGATAGGGTGGACTGGGTTGGATTTAAACTTAGGCACAGGAGGGAGAAAGCCAGTCAGCAGCCATAGACAAAAGAGAATAGCTGCGTGCTTCCACATCACTTTGTGCCGTTCGTGCTGAATGCAATACCTGTGCTAAAAATGCTGCATGAGCAGTGCATCATGCATGTTCTGCACATATGTGGAACGCCCCAGAATTCTGCAGAGTAAAATTCCATGAGTTCTGCCTACCCCTACATATTATAAGCTGTGGTGGGTGGAAGCCAAACATGAAAATCATTGGAACAGACCAATGGGTAAAGCCTCTTTATGCAATTTCGTGAGCTCAGTAACTTCTATCACATGAATTTCAGTGTTTAACACAAACTTACGGTGAATTTGTATCTGTTGGGAAGATGTATGCACAATAGATCTCCAATAATCAGAGGTATATAAGCAAACAACATGTTTTTTTATATATAGCAAGCTGTATAGTGGTTTCACTAAACCATTCTTCTATTTAAGAGAATTTTTAGCCATTCTAAAATACCCTTGTAGAGCTGGAGTGTGGAACATCTCCTGCTCCCTAATTATTTACTATCTGGAATTCATATTGAATAAGTAAAAGAGAGGGGAGCAGAATTGGTTTTCACTGGGTATCCTCGGACACATGTTTCATGCTAATTAAAACTCACCTCAGGCTAGCCTCCCCAATGTTTACATTTTCTAAGTGATATAAGGCTGACAAACCTTGAGGAAGCATGTTTGTGGTTGGGGTGATTCAGAACCTGATTCACTAAAAGGGGTTTGCAATGCACCCACAGACCAGTGGATTGCTCCTTGCTGAAAAGTCCCAGTTAGCACAAAATGTGTCCAAGGACATCCAACAATTGCTGTGACAACACTGAGTGTTAAATGATTGTGGGTATAGACACTATTGAGGGCTGTATCTAACTGAGTACATTGAGAGAAATGGTGAAGATGGTGTGCTCCCCTCTCACACTCTCCATCTTGATGATATATTGTGCCCCATTAAACTGAGATATTGTCCAATGGTCTAGTAAGTTAGATTGTCTAGAAGTAGTCACCTTCATTTGTTCTTTGTTTTTATTTTACGTGAATTGGTTTGTTTCGTGTATGAGGTAGTGATGACAGGAAGGCTGATATATTGCTTACAACAACACAATGGCCCAAGTGAACCACGTACAGGGTGTCACAGGTAAAAGTGACAATGATGGCTGTAACACAACAAAAGCAGCAAAATTAAGATTATTTCTGTTCTTTCATGACAGAGTGAATCCTGGGCAATGAGGCTGTGTGGAATCTGGTGGTTGGCTGGTGTTCCAGATTCCACATGGCGACAGTTAGACCCAGGCTTTCTTCTTGATGAGACATACTCTTCAATGTTGGAATAAACCTACCTTAAAAGTATCACTCTCTCGTGTGGAGTTCATTGGAAGAAGAATAAAATACTGGCGGCAGATAGGATTTCGTTCCGGAAAGCCTGGAGCACTGCAGGAAGTGATCCTGGCAGATCAGAATCACTGCCGACCGGTACGTGAAGAGCTGTCTACGTGTATTTTCATAAGCTGCGGCATGGGACACAAGTAATTGTGAAGTTCCGATCATCCAACCGTGAGTTTTTCCGGCTATTTTACCAATCATTATTTTGGTCATCACTGCGTGCGCACGCTCGCGCCACTCTTCGCACACTGATCCATTGTGCATGCTCGCTGGCCATTGTTTTTGCCTGTCATGTCCCACAGACTCCAGGCAAAATAACAAGGTCTACCGGTTCCAGCATTGTTCACAGCAACCATTATGTCTGCAATCTACAAACAAGGCGCACCGGCCCCAGAAAACGGCCATATTGTTTCACGGCGGTCATCTTGAGGTTATTAACTTTCGTCTGGACAGTCTTATTATTATTGAGGCAGTGTAACAAGCTGCATCGCTTCTTGAAACCGGCTTTATCGTTTCGGAATCCTTAATTTACAGCAGAGTTTCATTACTTCACGGTCATTTGCACACCGATGCGGATAGGTGCAGTTACATTTCAAAATAAATGTCCTTCCTGTTTCCTCGTTTACAGTGATTCACACACCAGTGCGGATATATGTTAATACCAATTTATTGCAAATTTAAACACGGTGTGACGCACACAAGTGCGAACACCAAGTATTCAAGGAATACCCAGTGGTGATTCGCACACCATTACGTAGTCATCTTATAATATCTTTATTTAGTAAAATATATATATTCATCCCTTTATTTATAAAATAGTAACATCAGTTGAATTAAAGTGTACAACTATTCAATTATTGAATCCAATATATATATATATTACATTCTCTAAAATGGATGGTATTGTGGCACCTTTATCTTCTCTACCCAATCAAGGTGAACCTGTTTTGGAGTGGAAACAATGGAGAGACAGTTTTGCAGCCTATCTTGAAGCTATAGGGGTTGATGTGTATATAGACAAACCCATTTTAAAACATTGTTTAGGTGCTGAAGGAAGACGAGTTTTAAGTCACTTACCACCCATTGCCACTGTTGATAATGATGACAATGATATTGATGTAAACGAAGTCTCCATGTTACAGTTAGATACTTTGTACACTAAGAAAGTCCACGAAGTAGTTGCCAGACATAAATGTTTAAGTAGAGGGCAATTACCCAATGAATCAGTTGATTCTTTCGTGAATGGCTTGAGAATATTGGCGGCAAAATGCAAATTTCATGATTTTCATGATCAGATGTTAAGAGACCAATTAGTTCACAAAATAGCTGATATCAAATTACAAGAAAAGTTGTTAGCAGCTGAAGATTTAACTTTAGAAAAAGCCATAGATATGCGCCAGAGATTTGAAGACATAAAAGTTGGTATGAAAGAATTAGCAACAAAACTTACTTCTGTTGTACATATTGTTAAAAAACATGAGTAAAATAAAACACCTGCTGAAAGTGATAAAGTAAAAGCCAAACAAATGGTACAGAGTATGGTAAAAAAGAATATGTCTGTTTTAAATGTGGTTTATCTGGACACTTGTCGAATGACAGATCGTGTCCAGCCATAGGACAAATTTGCAGATATTGTAAAACCAAAGGACACTATGCTCTCATGTTTAGGAACAGAAAAAAAATACAAAAATAGATATTGGCTCAGTCAAGTTAGAGAAGTTAACCAAGAATATGATAGTATTTCTGAAGAATTCATACTTAATATTCATGCGGTTAATGAAACAAAAAGTGATGCTCCATTTTGTGTCATTAATATTAATGGGATTGACATTAGAGTGATGGCTGATTCAGGAGCTTGTCACACAATATTTGGTGACCAATGCTTCAAACAATTTCCAGATGTTCACTGACTTCAAATTAGTTGAGCATGGAAATAAACTAATTTAGGTATTAGGATATTTTTCAGCCACTATCACCTTTAAGGGCAAATCCATCACAGCATAGGTATGTGTTGCCAAGGAAGGGTCCTGTTTATTGGGATGGCCACAACAGAGAGATCTAATGATCACCCTCAATCCCAATCATCCAGAACAAGTTCTAGGATACAGTGATCTTATATAACAAGTGGTTGACGATAAGGCTGTTGATTGGGAACAATTATTTCCAAAAGTGTTTTCACCAAACTTAGGGTTACTAAAAGACTTCGTACACAAAATAATGTTGAAACACGATGCAGTGCCAAAGGTGCACAAAGTTAGAAACATTCCTTTATCCATGAGGGAAGCTTTAAAATAATAACTCGAAAGACTATGTTCTCAGGATATGATTGAAAAATTGAATCTTCTGAATGGTGTCACCAGTGGGAGTGGTACACAAACCCAAGGGAAAGTTGAGACTTTGTGTTGGCTTAAGAGCTCTTAATGCTTCTGTGTGGGTGGATCGCAAACCATTACCCAATATTGGTGAAATGTTCTCAGCGTTTAAAGGGGCTAATTTGTTTTCAATGTTGGACTTGTCCAATGCCTACCATCAGATTGCTTTACATGACAACAGTATATATTACACATCTTTCATTACGCCTGAAGGAGCATTCGGGTACAAACAATGTCGTTTGGACTGGTCTCAGCTTCTGCTGTGTTTCAAAGAGTAATGCACAAACTGTGTAAAGATGTGAAAAATGCTTTATATTTTCAAGATGACATTTTAGTATTGGCAAATCAAAACAAGAACATGCTGAAACCTTGTATAAAGTTTTGAACATTTTGCAAAGCCATGGAATGACCCTAACTAAGGAAAAGTATAAATTTGAGCATGATTCTGTAGACTATTTGGGTCACAACATTGGCAAACATGGTGTTTTACCAAAACAAAACTTAGTCAAGGCAATTGAAGATGCTCCTGATCCGCAAAATAAGGACCATCTCAGGTCTTTTATTGGGCTGGCAGAGTATTACTATAAATGTATTCCTTTATTTGCAGATAAAACAAGTAATATGAGAGCTTCATTGAAGAAACATATGCAATTCACTTGGAAAAAACTATGTGCTCTTGAATTTGAATCTTTAAAAAAGGAAATTGCTTCTCCTCCTGCTTTAGTGACTTTTGATACACGCTACAATTCTGTCATCATTACTGATGCTAGCAATGTCAGCATTGGTTCTGCATTAATGCAAGATCAAGATGGTAAATTAGTCACAATTGCCTTTGCCTCAAGACCACCAAGAGATGCAGAATTAAAATTTTCCACCTAAGAAGAAGAAACATTAGCTTGTTGGTGGGGAATTTAATATTTCCGTAAATATGAGCATGGTACCCAGTTTAGACTAAGATCGGATCATCGTCCATTAGTGGAAATGTTTACCACTAAAGGTTGTAAAAAAGCCAAACCTAGAGTTGCTGGATGGCAGTACAAACTACAAGATTTTCACTTTAAAGTTGAATATATTCCAGGTGCAAGAAATATTAGCTTGTTGGTGGGGAATTTAATATTTCCGTAAATATGTGTATGGTACCCAGTTTAGACTAAGATCAGATCATCGTCCATTAGTGGAAATGTTTACCACTAAAGGTTGTAAAAAACTCCAAACCTAGAATTACAAGATGGCGGTACAAACTACAAGATTTTCACTTTAAAGTTGAATATATTCCAGGTGCAAGCAATATTTTAGTGGATTGTTTATCCAGATTGCACATAAAAGAGGATGAAAATTTAAGTAATCTTGACAATGGTTTGTGATATCTATTTGCCAAGTGTCTAATGGGTGTATCTAACAAGATCAGTGGGAAGAAGCATGTCAGTTGCATAAGGAAATGCAAGATTCTATTGCATATAATAAGTCTGGTTGGCCCGAAAAGAAGCATTTAAACAAAGATCTGTTACCCTACTTTTATGTTGCAAGTGAATTATCTGAAGTAAACAATTTTATGTTTCATGGTGGACAATTGGTTGTACCCCAGAGTTTGAGACAAATCATTTTAAATATGGCTCATGTGGGTCATCCAGGTAGGAGCAGCATGAAAAGAAAAATTCACAGCAAATTTTGGTGGCCTGCCATTGATAAATGCATTGAGACATGAGTGAGAGCATGTATTGAATGCGCACTTAGTGATAAATCTCAGAAAGAGGTCTCGTACAGATCGTTGGGCGATGTATCTCCATTTGAGAAAATGAGAGGTAGAAAGGCTGTTTGCAATTGAAACCAAATGTGGATGATGCAAATGAAAGCTGAGGTGGTCCATGATAAAAACAGAAGTTTGGTCACAGTTGGAGATTAGGTGATGACAAGGCTGTGAAAGTTGGTTTCCCCAACCGTACATCTTTGTTCAGTGTTGGTGATTGGGTTTGTGTAAGGAAGGGAAGGATGATTAGATCTGGAGAGTCAAAGTTTTCTGTTCCAATGAAGATTGTTATAGTGGGTCATCAGGTGGTTGAACTATCTAACTGTTTAATCCTTATGCTGCTCTCTTAGGCTCCTACTTCCGTTCTCTGGTTGCGCTGGGACGCCTCGTTGCTAAGGCAGCCATGCGCATTACAAATCCAAAAATAAATAAATAAATGTGAGGCGCATGAGTAAGATTATCAGGGTACCAGTGTGGTAGTGGCCTAAAGATACCAATGTTGCCAATGATAGCAGTAAATCCAAAGTACCTTGCCATGAGTATGATGGACATCAGGACAGCAGATTGAAAATCAAACCTATCAGGTGTAAAGATTATGCTATGTCATGCTAGTGTTTTCCTGTGTTGTACAACATAACATTGTAAGCTATACCAATTTATAGAAAAAATATTTCATGCTTTGGTATTCATATTCACATATTTATTAGTGCTGTATTAAATTGTTTTTATTGTTACAGAGGGGAATGTGTAGTATCCATCCAATGAAGCTGTGTGGAATCTGGTGGTTGGCTGGTGTTCCAGATTCCACATGGCGACAGTTGGACCAGTCTTTCTTCTTAATGAAACATACTCTCATGTGGAGTTCATTGGAAGAAGAATATAATACAGAAGTGATGACGGTGTGCTACTGATTACTGGAGCATTTACAAATCTTTCCCTCTGTAATGCCTCTAAGGAGCACAATGTAATGATTTTCAATGTCAACAACCAACACTCATGGGAGTTCAGTGGTGACAGTACATAGAGTTGTAAATATTAATGCTGCCTGAGTGTAATGAATTTCCTGTCCAGAGAGACAGATTATGGTTTGTGCATGCCTGGTAATCCAGCAATCCAGAATTTTTAATTTTTTAATTTTGAATTTGTAATGCATCTTACATCAAATACTGTGCCACGCTGGTGCACAAGTGCACTTTGCTACAGTTAAGCAATTTGACCAGGTCAGTCGATAAGTCGAGGATTGGAGTGTGTGATAATTTCAGTTTAGTTGGTATTTATATCAACTAGGATGGAAAAAACTACTTATGAGGGCAAATGCAGTAAAAAGCTCTTCCCTGACATCACGCCCTTGTTACTTTAAAGATATCATTAAAAGAGGTAACCTAATTAGGAGAAAGGAAGGAAAAATATATAAATAAATATGAGAAATGAGAAATGAGGAATATTTTCCTCAATGAAAGTAGGTTTCATTTAGGACCATGTAGTTATAGGAACAACAAAACACAATTAGCCCTATTTAATCTTCGATAGCAAGGAATTTAAACTTTTTTGATTTTTCAATAGATTTTAGAACACATTAGTCATCTCTGAAAGGACAATGTCCTAACTCATACAACTTACAATTGTGGTAGTATTTAGTGATATCAAAGCAAGCTAAATTTGTAGCCCTCCAATATTGATCATGTGCCCAGAATTGTGGCATAGTTGAAATATCAACGAGTGTGTCCTAAACTCCGTCGATTTGAAGAAGAATATTGTACATGGCACCCAGGCTATCCTACAAATCCCTTGGCTTTAGTAACTTTCTAAGCCTAGGTGGAAACAATTAGATCTAGAGAAGGTGACGAAAAGGATAACAAACAAAAGGATGGAGGGGTAATGTGATGTAAAAGTGGGTTGGATCACTGAAACGAGCACCCATGAGAGGGCAAGGTAAATACGAAAAGACGGAATCACAGGTGGTCTTTGGGTGATCCAGTTAAGATGGGCCCTTACTTGAGTGCTTGACACTCAATTGCAGCCAACCCAGTTCTCAATATTTGTCCCCCTGTGTATTTTAAAATGTTTTCAGTAAAAATTCCTCCATTTTCTCCTCTCATCTGTTACCTTAACTTTCAAGTGAGAGATTTTTAGATTGATCTATACTTCCCTTTAGTCTCAGGATTTCAAGCATCTCAGTACAGAATAGGGGAGAGCAGTCTTCCATTCTTTCAATCTAGACCAAGTGCTTTCCAGTAACGCAGTTGTAGAGGGACAGAAAAGCAGTCAAGTAAGTAAGAGCTCCATCCTGCACAGAGCCCAGGAGGTTGTGCGTGTCCATCACATTGTAAAAAAAGGATGTTCCCAACAGTTTTCTGGAGCATCCTTATCATGTTGGAACTATGTTGACACTAGTCTTCAAAAGTGAACTGTCTCATTTTTTCCCCACTTTCTATTCCCCAAAATGTATTTTATTGAAAAAAATGTAAATTATCTTCCTCTTTTGGAAGTTTTTGGAGGGATAAGGCACCTTCAATTAAAGGTCCTGAAAAGGCGTTTTTCACCAAAACAAGTATTGAGAAATGTAGCCAGAGCTCCACTTCACAATTACGTTTACTATAGTTATGCCATGTCTCTCTGCCCAGCTTGTATATGTAAGCTGTGTTTTTGTCCATAGGATGTCTCCCTCTTTACCCTACATACAAATTGCATCTCAATAAGACCCTCTTCATCTCTGATTTATGAGGATCTTGGCTTCTCTATTGTGCTCTATTACGTTTTCTAGGGCATCCCTCATCCTTGTGCATAAAGTCTCTATGTTGCATAAAGTCAAAAGCACCCTTCAGAGTCTCGGAGATCAATTGGCCACTTAGGGGTCAATTTCGAGTCTGGCGGTCCATGGACTGCCAGAATCGTGGGGGCAAGGCGGTCTCCCAACTGCTCTATTATGAGTCGAGTGATCGGACTGCCACAGCCACGGCTCAGCCGCCTGGGAACCACCATTACCTGGTTCTGTTGCAGCAGTTTAGAGGCCTCCATTTGCTTGGCCGGCCTGCAACTGTCCCACCAAGCAAATTTGGAGTTGCCTCTCTGCCAGGGTTTTGATGGCCGTTCCTCCTCCATGAAAACCCTGGTGGAGAAGAAATAAAAGGGGACCCTAAAGGGCACCCTGGTGCCTCTGCGCCCTGTGGATGCACACAAGGAGCACAACATATGCCCCCCTGTGTCTATGCACATCACTTCCTGCATGGTATGGACTTTTCAGTCCATGCCTGCAGGAACTGTTTTTGTCATTGTGGTATCTGTTTTTATAAGCACCACCCTGAGAATGGAAAAAAAGCCCATTGGATAGGGAATCCTAATCTGGCTGGTGGTCTCACCACTGCTTTGGCGGTGGTGGGGCTGACCTGGCGAAGCACTGCCAAAGCTGTAATCAGTCCCTAAGTGTGTCCTCAATTTCAAATCATCCAACTCCTTGGCCATTCCACAGCTTCTTCTCTGTTCTCTGAGGAAACAGCCCTCAGCCACATCTCGAGGGATCAGAATTATTGAAAACAGGACCCCCTAAGTAAAGCTCTGAAGAACCAAAGGTTCCAGTCACTATCCTCACCATGTCCTGACTTAAAGTTAATTAATGAGATGTGATCAGACAGAAACACTAGCTCAATTGTGTTTAATTATGTGCCCAGGATTACAGACTGGAGGTGTCTGATATTCAATGTTTTCTGTATGGATTGATTCTACAAGAACCAACCATATACATTACTCACCAAACTAGATACATATGACTTCAATGATGCAGACTCTCAATACTTAATTAATCCTTAGTTAAATTAAAATT
Source organism: Lissotriton helveticus (assembly GCF_964261635.1). Classification (NCBI taxonomy): domain Eukaryota; kingdom Metazoa; phylum Chordata; class Amphibia; order Caudata; family Salamandridae; genus Lissotriton; species Lissotriton helveticus. The sequence goes on along the minus strand of NC_136071.1, from coordinate 874,743,832 downwards.
TATTATAAAAACAAGTTTCAAAATAATGAATCAGAAAGTATACCTGTTCTTCAACACAACACACAACAAAAACATGCAATGATCTTCTACAAATCTACGTTCTCATATTTTTCTCCCACAATAATAGGCTAACATAAAGAAGTCTCAAATGTAAACACATAATTTCTAATTCCGCAATCGATGAAATACCAAACGCCAACCCTTTTAGGCATTCTACTTAGTAAACACAAGCACCTCTAAAACCAAGACACAATAAAAAAATCCTTATTCAGATCGGCAAAGTTTTGGCTGAAAATGTCAGGGTCAGAATCCAATTATGCATCGGAACAACTATAATGGCCCTTTTCAATTATTCACAATCTTATCTGAGGCTTTATTTTAAATATTCTACTTTCCACATTAGGGACTACAAACCTTAAGACACACATATTCATTATTCGCTCATATCACACCTTCACAAACATTTCTGTATTGTAAATACATTGTTAATCATTTATAATAATAAAACTGTCATTTAACCTCCATGGATAACAATTCAAATGCAGGAATAAATCCAGATCCATATCACTATGAACCTAGCAGCGCCATGTTTCTTTCAATGCTCATCATATGAAATATTTCTTTGTGTACTTTTTATGCTTTTTGCATCAAACGTCATCTATTACTAAAAGAAACTTCCCCAATTCATAATTCTTCTTAAATATATTTGAGAAACTGATTAGTTATTTTCAAATGCACATCGTGAAAAAACTCAATCCATTGTCCAATGATTTACATGCTTAACTAGATTTAAAAAATAACATAAAATAAATGACCTGCTTATACTGTGAATCGGTCTATTATGAGTGCAAATCATACCTCCCATTTTGAGCTATCTTGTGACTTACCAAGTATTTGGAAATTTGCGTGATGGACTAGATTTTTCTCATAAATCGCTGAATGCACTTCACTTGGAGTTTGATTTTGTTTGGGGACTGATTTAGAATTTTCTAAAGAATTTGTTAATCCTTCACCACATACAACAGGTTGAACAGATAGGGAAAGATCAAGAGTGGAAAAACCTAGATTTCTGTTAGGGTCCCTCTAGTGTAGGTAGGTAGTTGTCAGTAATTTCAACTATGGTGGCTACGAGAATAATAAGTGTAACTCCTACTGACTGATTTCCAAGTCATTCTATGTTTTGGCCACGTTTGGTGATTTAAGGGCTTTATTATGATTTTCTGCGGTCCTGGAGTGGGTGGAACAATGCTGCTCTGCTCCAGGACTGCCGAAGGTCACCGCCGATTACCCGCCAGATTACAAGCCATTTTGTGGTCTGGTGGGTAGTGTGACGGTCCTGCAGCAGTGCTGTTTACAGGCTCATTGTGAGCCTTAAATAGCACCTCCGTGGGACCGCCAATGCAAGTTCCTGCACGGGAAGGATCACACCATGTTGTGCATTTCTTCCTGTGCTGGAACTAGGTGTGCAAAACTATAAGTGGGACAACATGTGCCCACCTGCATGCACCCCAATGCACAGAGGCACTTTGTTGCCTCACCGCCAACCTTTTCATGGCAGTGCAACTGCCATGAAAATGGTGGCAGTAGGCAACTCAAAATATACTAGGTGGTGCTGTGCGGCACTGCCAGCATATTTTGGCCTCGAACCGCTGCCAGACCACTGCAGGGTTCTTGACCCGCGGCAGTAGCAGCGGTTCAGTAGGGGTCCAACCGCAACACTTATAATAATGAGGGTTGTCCCGATGTGTGGCGGTGGTCAGACCACCACTACGGCAGTCCCATGGGCTCCCGTAGTCGTAATAAGGCCTCAGTCATGATTGTGAACCATTTGAATAATCTTCTCAGTAATTTACTCAAATTTCAGTTCTGCTGTAGACTCTGGGTATGACTTTGAAAGTTACAAAACGTTGTTGCTTTTAATACTTACCCAGAGGCTATTATATCCATAACACCCTGGGAAAATTGGGGAGTACATTTTGAATGTGTTACTTTATTAGGTATATAATTATATATAAAATGTGGTACTTTATTAGATATATAATTAAATATAAATTCAAGACTTGCTCGTTTCTCTCGTCTTTGAAATTATTTTTAGTGTGATATCCTGCATAGCTAATACATGGACCACTTTCGAATAAAAAATAGCTTCATATTTTGTTTCTAAAAGAAAATAAGTTTAATCTTACTTAAAGTTAATTGAACTAATGATAAATTAAATACATGAGAGAGAAGCACTAAACTTTCAATGAGTGCTGCTTTTGGGGAATCCTTTGAATGGAGCATGCATCATTCCATGGAATCCTGTTTCAAGGAATCAATTTGCAGCAAAAATTAATGTCCTGTAATATTGCAGCCTTTAATAAGCTTGCATTGAGCATTTTAAATTGTGTACACATAGCACTTGATATATAATACTGTTATTGATCTAACATGGAAATAAATATATTTGTATTTCACTCTCAGTTGAAGCACAGATGGCCTTCACTAAAACAAAGAGGTTAATGGATTCATATACATTTCATCAAAATAAATGTTATATTAGTCCTACTTTGTTAGTCTTCTAAGGCAACTATTGTTAATAATTCTATTAGGTTTAAGGGTATGATTCACAAAGGTGAATTTAAAGGTAGAGAGGAGTTGAAAGGGGAGAGGGGTTGGCCTAACGGCTAGGGCGCTCGACCGCGGACCTAGAGGAACTGGGTTCGAGTCTCGGTAACGACACCAAACATCCTGTGATTCAGGGCAAATCACTTAATCGCCCCGTGCCTAACAAAAATTAATGTCTGTCCTCATGTAACGTAACTGGTGCTATGTAAAGCGCTCTGATATCCGATTCGGTTTGCTATTCACCTTATTTGATTTGCGGTTTAAACCCAAGTGTAGACTTACATTCTCTAACTCATGACAGGATTTATGAGTGTAAAGCTACTTCTAGTAACTTTTTTCATATACAAGGGAATCTCTGCAACCACGGTGGAGATCTCCTTGTGGTAAAAATATGAAAGTTTATTGATTTAAAACATATTCATTACAAATATTTGAATATAAAATATGAATGTATAATAAGTAAAAATAATCATTATAAATGTAGAACTATTAAAATGAAATGTGACAACACATCAGCTCAGTAAACTGAATGTGTTTTAAACAATGAATTCATTAAAAGTTATGCATTTAGTTTATAAATACAACTATTTCTTAAATAATTATTTAAAGAAATTCACAACAGTAACAGTTTGATTTTCATTTAATATGCATTATATTTTATTAAATGTTATATGTAAAATGTATTTAAATCATTTTAAACATACTAATAAAGTTAAAAAGTGAAATGAGATTTTATTCTCAAATAAGTTTATTAATCAATACTATATATTTTAAAATTCTAAATAACTTTATTTATGTAACATAATTTTTATCTATATTATTTTAAGTCCCTGCCTCCATTATGTTATGTTGGTGTGTCTGGTGGTCCTGTGTGAGTGGTCATGTGTTATGCCTGACTTAAGCCAAGGCTGGGCTGGGGTGCATTTACTACAGTTTTGTCACATTTAAGGCTCTAGGGGCCTCATTTATGAGGCCTTGCGTGAGTTTTGCGCTTCCGATGCGTCACTTTTTGTGACGCATCGGCGGCGTAAAACATGCCTCCTGATGCGCACTATTTACAAAGTGACGCATCTAAGCAGATGCGTCACTTTGTAAACCCCTGCGCTACATTATACCTGCGTCAGGTATAATGTATGCAGAGGGGGCGTTCACCCGCAAAAAGCCTCGTAATAGTGATGCAGTGAAATCTATGAGATTTCACTGCGTCACTTTTAGGACGCTGTTGCGTCAAAATCTTGCGCCTGCCTCACATCAGGCGTAAGACTGACGCAAGCACTTTCACATGGGGCTTTCCCCATGTGAAAGGAAGCATTGCTGAAGTTGCGGCACTTTTGTGACACACTCCAGCAATGCGTCACTTTTGCGCCTACAGATACGTCAGAAATACTGACGTATCTGTAACTACTTGCGACATGATGCGTCATATTTTAAATATGACGCATCAATCATGTCGCAGGGAGAGCGCAGTGAAAAGTGACGCATCGCTGTTTTCACGCAGCGATGCGTCACTTTTCATAAATGAGGCCCCAGTAATTTTAGTTCTACAGTTTGTGCTTAGCAACGTGCTTATTTTTTTGTGGGTGGATGTTTTGAGTAGCCTGTCCCTACCCTAACCCCCTCCTTACTTTTCTGTAAACCCTCCCCATTTTCCAACAGCTCCCTGTCCCTCCCACATTTACTACCAACATGGAGGATTATGAGTGTGAAGAGCTTCACAAATTAGTTAGTGAATATAATTCTGTAGTGCTTGAGTACTTTTCAAACCGCAAAATACAGTTGGAGAATAAACCCCACCATCTTTTAGAATGAAAGGTATAACAGTTGACCCACAGCTCGGAAGGTTCTAGCTCATGCCCCGAGTATATAATAAAGCCAAGGGGGAAATCATAAACCTAATATTGTCCTCTAAAGACAGTCAGAATCTGAATAGCCTCTTCATTGCAGGGAGAAAAGCGGAAAATCCAGTTATTTCAAACAAATAGTATATTAAGATCTGCCAGGGCCCAGGGATGCTCTTTATTTCAAATAAAGTCTTAACAGAACACATTTCCTTTCAGCTATTGTACATCAAAGGACAATTGAAAAAGCTTGATGAGAAATTTTAGGTGTTTGCCCAATGTTTCTAGGCAGTTGAGTTTCGGACCTTGAAGGATATGCAACATGTACAGCAGCACTTCTACATAGAAATATGTAAAGTGAATTGAGATCCTTAAAATTAAACAGAAGGAATTGGAGAATATTTCAAAGATGTCCAGCCTGGGCTTTATATGAGTACCAAATGCGACCACAGTTATTGATAAATTAATCAAAGATCATATTCTGTCTTGATAACAATTATGAGGGCACATCATATCCCTGTAAGTCAAAATCCTCAGTCAAAATTTCAGTCATAATTAACAATGTTGCTGACTATGCAATAAAAGAGAAATTTTGACCCAGGCTGTATCCAACACAAACTTAAGAGGAAAGATGAATTTGATTTCAAGTTATTTTTTGGCATGACTTATGACTCTGCTCAGAGGCATAAAGGAACCACGAACGTGAACCACGCACAGGGTGTCACAGGTAAAAGTGACAATGATGGCTGTAACACAACAAAAGCAGCAAAATTAAGATTATTTCTGTTCTTTCATGACAGAGTGTAGAATCCTGGGCAATGAGGCTGTGTGGAATCTGGTGGTTGGCTGGTGTTCCAGATTCCACATGGCGACAGTTATACCCAGGCTTTCTTCTTGATGAGACATACTCTTCAATGTTGGAATAAACCTACCTTAAAAGTATCACTCTCTCGTGTGGAGTTCATTGGAAGAAGAATAAAATACTAGCGGCAGATGGGATTTCGTTCCGGAAAGCCTGGAGCACTGCAGGAAGTGAGTGAAATCCTGGCAGATCAGAATCACTGCCGACCGGTACGTGAAGAGCTGTCTACGTGTATTTTCATAAGCTGCGGCATGGGACACAAGTAATTGTGAAGTTCCGATCATCCAACCGTGAGTTGTTCCGGCTATTTTACCAATCGTTATTTTGGTCATCACTGCGTGCACACGCTCGCGCCACTCTTCGCACACTGATCCATTGTGCATGCTCGCTGGCCATTGTTTTTGCCTGTCATGTCCCACAGACTCCAGGCAAAATAACAAGGTCTACCGGTTCCAGCATTGTTCACAGCAACCATTATGTCTGCAATCTACAAACAAGGCGCACCGGCCCCAGAAAACGGCCATATTGTTTCACGGCGGTCATCTTGAGGTTATTAACTTTCGTCTGGACAGTCTTCTTATTATTGAGGCAGTGTAACAAGCTGCATCGCTTCTTGAAACCGGCTTTATCATTTCGGAATCCTTAATTTACAGCAGAGTTTCATTACTTCACGGTGATTTGCACACCGATGCGGATAGGTGCAGTTACATTTCAAAATAAATGTCCTTCCTGTTTCCTCGTTTACAGTGATTCACACACCAGTGCGGATATATGTTAATACCAATTTATTGCAAATTTAAACACGGTGTGACGCACACAAGTGCGAACACCAAGTATTCAAGGAATACCCAGCGGTGATTCGCACACCATTACGTAGTCATCTTATAATATCTTTATTTAGTAAAATATATATATTCATCCCTTTATTTATAAAATAGTAACATCAGTTGAATTAAAGTGTACAACTATTCAATTATTGAATCCAATATATATATATATTACATTCTCTAAAATGGATGGTATTGTGGCACCTTTATCTTCTCTACCCAATCAAGGTGAACCTGTTTTGGAGTGGAAACAATGGAGAGACAGTTTTGCAGCCTATCTTGAAGCTATAGGGGTTGATGTGTATATAGACAAACCCATTTTAAAACATTGTTTAGGTGCTGAAGGAAGACGAGTTTTAAGTCACTTACCACCCATTGCCACTGTTGATAATGATGACAATGATATTGATGTAAACGAAGTCTCCATGTTACAGTTAGATACTTTGTACACTAAGAAAGTCAACGAAGTAGTTGCCAGACATAAATGTTTAAGTAGAGGGCAATTACCCAATGAATCAGTTGATTCTTTCGTGAATGGCTTGAGAATATTGGCGGCAAAATACAAATTTCATGATTTTCATGATCAGATGTTAAGAGACCAATTAGTTCACAAAATAGCTGATATCAAATTACAAGAAAAGTTGTTAGTAGCTGAAGATTTAACTTTAGAAAAAGCCATAGATATGCGCCAGAGATTTGAAGACATAAAAGCTGGTATGAAAGAATTAGCAACAAAACTTACTTCTGTTGTACATATTGTTAAAAAACATGAGTAAAATAAAACACCTGCTGAAAGTGATAAAGTAAAAGCCAAACAAATGGTACAGAGTATGGTAAAAAAGAATATGTCTGTTTTAAATGTGGTTTATCTGGACACTTGTCGAATGACAGATCGTGTCCAGCCATAGGACAAATTTGCAGATATTGTAAAACCAAAGGACACTATGCTCTCATGTTTAGGAACAGAAAAAAAATACAAAAATAGATATTGGCTCAGTCAAGTTAGAGAAGTTAACCAAGAATATGATAGTATTTCTGAAGAATTCATACTTAATATTCATGCGGTTAATGAAACAAAAAGTGATGCTCCATTTTGTGTCATTAATATTAATGGGATTGACATTAGAGTGATGGCTGATTCAGGAGCTTGTCACACAATATTTGGTGACCAATGCTTCAAACAATTTCCAGATGTTCACTGACTTCAAATTAGTTGAGCATGGAAATAAACTAATTTAGGTATTAGGATATTTTTCAGCCACTATCACCTTTAAGGGCAAATCCATCACAGCATAGGTATGTGTTGCCAAGGAAGGGTCCTGTTTATTGGGATGGCCACAACAGAGAGATCTAATGATCACCCTCAATCCCAATCATCCAGAACAAGTTCTAGGATACAGTGATCTTATATAACAAGTGGTTAACGATAAGGCTGTTGATTGGGAACAATTATTTCCAAAAGTGTTTTCACCAAACTTAGGGTTACTAAAAGACTTCGTACACAAAATAATGTTGAAACACGATGCAGTGCCAAAGGTGCACAAAGTTAGAAACATTCCTTTATCCATGAGGGAAGCTTTAAAATAATAACTCGAAAGACTATGTTCTCAGGATATGATTGAAAAATTGAATCTTCTGAATGGTGTCACCAGTGGGAGTGGTACACAAACCCAAGGGAAAGTTGAGACTTTGTGTTGGCTTAAGAGCTCTTAATGCTTCTGTGTGGGTGGATCGCAAACCATTACCCAATATTGGTGAAATGTTCTCAGCGTTTAAAGGGGCTAATTTGTTTTCAATGTTGGACTTGTCCAATGCCTACCATCAGATTGCTTTACATGACAACAGTATATATTACACATCTTTCATTACGCCTGAAGGAGCATTCGGGTACAAACAATGTCGTTTGGACTGGTCTCAGCTTCTGCTGTGTTTCAAAGAGTAATGCACAAACTGTGTAAAGATGTGAAAAAGGCTTTATATTTTCAAGATGACATTTTAGTATTGGCAAATCAAAACAAGAACATGCTGAAACCTTGTATAAAGTTTTGAACATTTTGCAAAGCCATGGAATGACCCTAACTAAGGAAAAGTACAAATTTGAGCATGATTCTGTAGACTATTTGGGTCACAACATTGGCAAACATGGTGTTTTACCAAAACAAAACTTAGTCAAGGCAATTGAAGATGCTCCTGATCCGCAAAATAAGGACCATCTCAGGTCTTTTATTGGGCTGGCAGAGTATTACTATAAATGTATTCCTTTATTTGCAGATAAAACAAGTAATATGAGAGCTTCATTGAAGAAACATATGCAATTCACTTGGAAAAAACTATGTGCTCTTGAATTTGAATCTTTAAAAAAGGAAATTGCTTCTCCTCCTGCTTTAGTGACTTTTGATACACGCTACAATTCTGTCATCATTACTGATGCTAGCAATGTCAGCATTGGTTCTGCATTAATGCAAGATCAAGATGGTAAATTAGTCACAATTGCCTTTGCCTCAAGACCACCAAGAGATGCAGAATTAAAATTTTCCACCTAAGAAGAAGAAACATTAGCTTGTTGGTGGGGAATTTAATATTTCCGTAAATATGAGCATGGTACCCAGTTTAGACTAAGATCGGATCATCGTCCATTAGTGGAAATGTTTACCACTAAAGGTTGTAAAAAAGCCAAACCTAGAATTGCTGGATGGCAGTACAAACTACAAGATTTTCACTTTAAAGTTGAATATATTCCAGGTGCAAGAAATATTAGCTTGTTGGTGGGGAATTTAATATTTCCGTAAATATGTGTATGGTACCCAGTTTAGACTAAGATCAGATCATCGTCCATTAGTGGAAATGTTTACCACTAAAGGTTGTAAAAAACTCCAAACCTAGAATTACAAGATGGCGGTACAAACTACAAGATTTTCACTTTAAAGTTGAATATATTCCAGGTGCAAGCAATATTTTAGTGGATTGTTTATCCAGATTGCACATAAAAGAGGATGAAAATTTAAGTATTCTTGACAATGGTTTGTGATATCTATTTGCCAAGTGTCTAATGGGTGTATCTAACAAGATCAGTGGGAAGAAGCATGTCAGTTGCATAAGGAAATGCAAGATTCTATTGCATATAATAAGTCTGGTTGGCCCGAAAAGAAGCATTTAAACAAAGATCTGTTACCCTACTTTTATGTTGCAAGTGAATTATCTGAAGTAAACAATTTTATGTTTCATGGTGGACAATTGGTTGTACCCCAGAGTTTGAGACAAATCATTTTAAATATGGCTCATGTGGGTCATCCAGGTAGGAGCAGCATGAAAAGAAAAATTCACAGCAAATTTTGGTGGCCTGCCATTGATAAATGCATTGAGACATGAGTGAGAGCATGTATTGAATGCGCACTTAGTGATAAATCTCAGAAAGAGGTCTCGTACAGATCGTTGGGCGATGTATCTCCATTTGAGAAAATGAGAGGTAGGAAGGCTGTTTGCAATTGAAACCAAATGTGGATGATGCAAATGAAAGCTGAGGTGGTCCATGATAAAAAACAGAAGTTTGGTCACAGTTGGAGATTAGGTGATGACAAGGCTGTGAAAGTTGGTTTCCCCAACCGTACATCTTTGTTCAGTGTTGGTGATTGGGTTTGTGTAAGGAAGGGAAGGATGATTAGATCTGGAGAGTCTAAGTTTTCTGTTCCAATGAAGATTGTTATAGTGGGTCATCAGGTGGTTGAACTATCTAACTGTTTAATCCTTATGCTGCTCTCTTAGGCTCCTGTTTCCGTTCTCTGGTTGCGCTGGGACGCCTCGTTGCTAAGGCAGCCATGCGCATTACAAATCCAAAAATAAATAAATAAATGTGAGGCGCATGAGTAAGATTATCAGGGTACCAGTGTGGTAGTGGCCTAAAGATACCAATGTTGCCAATGATAGCAGTAAATCCAAAGTACCTTGCCATGAGTATGATGGACATCAGGACAGCAGATTGAAAATCAAACCTATCAGGTGTAAAGATTATGCTATGTCATGCTAGTGTTTTCCTGTGTTGTACAACATAACATTGTAAGCTATACCAATTTATAGAAAAAATATTTCATGCTTTGGTATTCATATTCACATATTTATTAGTGCTGTATTAAATTGTTTTTATTGTTACAGAGGGGAATGTGTAGTATCCATCCAATGAAGCTGTGTGGAATCTGGTGGTTGGCTGGTGTTCCAGATTCCACATGGCGACAGTTGGACCAGTCTTTCTTCTTAATGAAACATACTCTCATGTGGAGTTCATTGGAAGAAGAATATAATACAGAAGTGATGACGGTGTGCTACTGATTACTGGAGCATTTACACATCTTTCCCTCTGTAATGCCTCTAAGGAGCACAATGTAATGATTTTCAAAGTCAACAACCAACACTCATGGGAGTTCAGTGGTGACAGTACATAGAGTTGTAAATATTAATGCTGCCTGAGTGTAATGAATTTCCTGTCCAGAGAGACAGATTATGGTTTGTGCATGCCTGGTAATCCAGCAATCCAAAATTTTAAATTTTTTAATTTTGAATTTGTAATGCATCTTACATCAAATACTGTGCCACGCTGGTGCACAAGTGCACTTTACTACAGTTAAGCAATTTGACCAGGTCAGTCGATAAGTCGAGGATTGGAGTGTGTGATAATTTCAGTTTAGTTGGTATTTATATCAACTAGGATGGAAAAAACTACTTATGAGGGCAAATGCAGTAGAAAGCTCTTCCCTGACATCACGCCCTTGTTACTTTAATGATGTCATTAAAAGAGGTAACCTAATTAGGAGAAAGGAAGGAAAAATATATAAATAAATATGAGAAATGAGAAATGAGGAATATTTTCCTCAATGAAAGTAGGTTTCATTTAGGACCATGTAGTTATAGGAACAACAAAACACAATTAGCCCTATTTAATCTTCGATAGCAAGGAATTTAAACTTTTTTGATTTTTCAATAGATTTTAGAACACATTAGTCATCTCTGAAAGGACAATGTCCTAACTCATACAACTTACAATTGTGGTAGTATTTAGTGATATCAAAGCAAGCTAAATTTGTAGCCCTCCAATATTGATCATGTGCCCAGAATTGTGGCATAGTTGACATATCAACGAGTGTGTCCTAAACTCCGTCGATTTGAAGAAGAATATTGTACATGGCACCCAGGCTATCCTACAAATCCCTTGGCTTTAGTAACTTTATAAGCCTAGGTGGAAACAATTAGATCTAGAGAAGGTGACGAAAAGGATAACAAACAAAAGGATGGAGGGGTAATGTGATGTAAAAGTGGGTTGGATCACTGAAACGAGCACCCATAAGAGGGCAAGGTGAATACGAAAAGACGGAATCACAGGTGGTCTTTGGGTGATCCAGTTAAGATGGGCCCTTACTTGAGTGCTTGACACTCAATTGCAGCCAACCCAGTTCTCAATATTTGTCCCCCTGTGTATTTTAAAATGTTTCCAGTAAAAATTCCTCCTTTTTCTCCTCTTATCTGTTACCTTAACTTTCAAGTGAGAGATTTTTAGATTGATCTATACTTCCCTTTAGTCTCAGGATTTCAAGCATCTCAGTACAGAATAGGGGAGAGCAGTCTTCCATTCTTTCAATCTAGACCAAGTGCTTTCCAGTAACGCAGTTGTAGAGGGACAGAAAAGCAGTCAAGTAAGTAAGAGCTCCATCTTGCACAGAGCCCAGGAGGTTGTGCGTGTCCATCACATTGTAAAAAAAGGATGTTCCCAACAGTTTTCTGGAGCACCCTTATCATGTTGGAACTATGTTGACACTAGTCTTCAAAAGTGAAATGTCTCATTTTTTCCCCACTTTCTATTCCCCAAAATGTATTTTATTGAAAAAAATGTAAATTATCTTCCTCTTTTGGAAGTTTTTGGAGGGATAAGGCACCTTCAATTAAAGGTCTTGAAAAGGCGTTTTTCACCAAAACAAGTATTGAAAAATGTAGCCAGAGCTCCACTCCACAATTAAGTTTACTATAGTTATGCCATGTCTCTCTGCCCAGCTTGTATATGTAAGCTGTGTTTTTGTCCATATGATGTCTCCCTCTTTACCCTACATACAAATTGCATCTCAATAAGACCCTCTTCATCTCTGATTTATGAGGATCTTGGCTTCTCTATTGTGCTCTATTACGTTTTCTAGGGCATCCCTCATCCTTGTCCATAAAGTCTCTATGTTGCATAAAGTCAAAAGCACCCTTCAGAGTCTCGGAGATCAATTGGCCACTTAGGGGTCAATTTCGAGTCTGGCGGTCCATGGACTGCCAGAATCGTGGGGGCACGGCAGTGGCGGTCTCCCAACTGCTCTATTATGAGTCGAGTGATCGGACTGCCACAGCCACGGCTCAGCCGCCTGGGAACCACCATTACCTGGTTCTGTTGCAGCAGTTTAGAGGCCTCCATTTGCTTGGCCGGCCTGCAACTGTCCCACCAAGCAAATTTGGAGTTGCCTCTCTGCCAGGGTTTTAATGGCCGTTCCTCCTCCATGAAAACCCTGGTGGAGAAGAAATAAAAGGGGACCCTAAAGGGCCCCCTGGTGCCTCTGCGCCCTGTGGATGCACACAAGGAGCACAACATATGCCCCCCTGTGTCTATGCACATCACTTCCTGCATGGTATGGACTTTTCAGTCCATGCCTGCAGGAACTGTTTTTGTCATTGTGGTATCTGTTTTTATAAGCACCACCCTGAGAATGGAAAAAAAGCCCATTGGATAGGGAATCCTAATCTGGCTGGTGGTCTCACCACTGCTTTGGCGGTGGTGGGGCTGACCTGGCGAAGCACTGCCAAAGCTGTAATCAGTCCCTAAGTGTGTCCTCAATTTCAAATCATCCAACTCCTTGGCCATTCCACAGCTTCTTCTCTGTTCTCTGAGGAAACAGCCCTCAGCCACATCTCGAGGGATCAGAATTATTGAAAACAGGACCCCCTAAGTAAAGCTCTGAAGAACCAAAGGTTCCAGTCACTATCCTCACCATGTCCTGACTTAAAGTTAATTAATGAGATGTGATCAGACAGAAACACTAGCTCAATTGTGTTTAATTATGTGCCCAGGATTACAGACTGGAGGTGTCTGATATTCAATGTTTTCTGTATGGATTGATTCTACAAGAACCAACCATATACATTACTCACCAAACTAGATACATATGACTTCAATGATGCAGACTCTCAATAATTAATTAATCCTTAGTTAAATTAAAATGTATTATAAAAACAAGTTTCAAAATAATGAATCAGAAAGTATACCTGTTCTTCAACACAACACACAACAAAAACATGCAATGATCTTCTACAAATCTACGTTCTCATATTTTTCTCCCACAATAATAGGCTAACATAAAGAAGTCTCAAATGTAAACACATAATTTCTAATTCCGCAATCGATGAAATACCAAACGCCAACCCTTTTAGGCATTCTACTTAGTAAACACAAGCACCTCTAAAACCAAGACACAATAACAAAATCCTTATTCAGATCGGCAAAGTTTTGGCTGAAAATGTCAGGGTCAGAATCCAATTATGCATCGGAACAACTATAATGGCCCTTTTCAATTATTCACAATCTTATCTGAGGCTTTATTTTAAATATTCTACTTTCCACATTAGGGACTACAAACCTTAAGACACACATATTCATTATTCGCTCATATCACACCTTCACAAAGATTTCTGTATTGTAAATACATTGTTAATCATTTATAATAATAAAACTGTCATTTAACCACCATGGATAACAATTCAAATGCAGGAATAAATCCAGATCCATATCACTATGAACCTAGCAGCGCCAAGTTTCTTTCAATGCTCATCATATGAAATATTTCTTTGTGTACTTTTTATGCTTTTTGCATCAAACGTCATCTATTACTAAAAGAAACTTCCCCAATTCATAATTCTTCTTAAATATATTTGAGAAACTGATTAGTTATTTTCAAATGCACATCGTGAAAAAACTCAATCCATTGTCCAATGATTTACATGCTTAACTAGATTTAAAAAATAACATAAAATAAATGACCTGCTTATACTGTGAATCGGTCTATTATGAGTGCAAATCATACCTCCCATTTTGAGCTATCTTGTGACTTACCAAGTATTTGGAAATTTGCGTGATGGACTAGATTTTTCTCATAAATCGCTGAATGCACTTCACTTGGAGTTTGATTTTGTTTGGGGACTGATTTAGAATTTTCTAAAGAATTTGTTAATCCTTCACCACATACAACAGGTTGAACAGATAGGGAAAGATCAAGAGTGGAAAAACCTAGATTTCTGTTAGGGTCCCTCTAGTGTAGGTAGGTAGTTGTCAGTAATTTCAACTATGGTGGCTACGAGAATAATAAGTGTAACTCCTACTGACTGATTTCCAAGTCATTCTATGTTTTGGCCACGTTTAGTGATTCAAGGGCTTTATTATGATTTTCTGCGGTCCTGGAGTGGGTGGAACAATGCTGCTCTGCTCCAGGACTGCCGAAGGTCACCGCCGATTACCCGCCAGATTACAAGTCATTTTGTGGTCTGGTGGGTAGTGTGACGGTCCCGCAGCAGTGCTGTTTACAGGCTCATTGTGAGCCTTAAATAGCACCTCCGTGGGACCGCCAATGCAAGTTCCTGCACGGGAAGGATCACACCATGTTGTGCATTTCTTCCTGTGCTGGAACTAGGTGTGCAAAACTATAAGGGGGACAACATGTGCCCACCTGCATGCACCCCAATGCACAGAGGCACTTTGTTGCCTCACCGCCAACCTTTTCATGGCAGTGCAACTGCCATGAAAATGGTGGCAGTAGGCAACTCAAAATATACTAGGTGGTGCTGTGCGGCACTGCCAGCATATTTTGGCCTCGAACCGCTGCCAGACCACTGCAGGGTTCTTGACCCGCGGCAGTAGCAGCGGTTCAGTAGGGGTCCAACCGCAACACTTATAATAATGAGGGTTGTCCCGATGTGTGGCGGTGGTCAGACCACCACTACGGCAGTCCCATGGGCTCCCGTAGTCGTAATAAGGCCTCAGTCATGATTGTGAACCATTTGAATAATCTTCTCAGTAATTTACTCAAATTTCAGTTCTGCTGTAGACTCTGGGTATGACTTTGAAAGTTACAAAACTTTGTTGCTTTTAATACTTACCCAGAGGCTATTATATCCATAACACCCTGGGAAAATTGGGGAGTACATTTTGAATGTGTTACTTTATTAGGTATATAATTATATATAAAATGTGGTACTTTATTAGATATATAATTAAATATAAATTCAAGACTTGCTCGTTTCTCTCGTCTTTGAAATTATTTTTAGTGTGATATCCTGCATAGCTAATACATGGACCACTTTCGAATAAAAAATAGCTTCATATTTTGTTTCTAAAAGAAAATAAGTTTAATCTTACTTAAAGTTAATTGAACTAATGATAAATTAAATACATGAGAGAGAAGCACTAAACTTTCAATGAGTGCTGCTTTTGGGGAATCCTTTGAATGGAGCATGCATCATTCCATGGAATCCTGTTTCAAGGAATCAATTTGCAGCAAAAATTAATGTCCTGTAATATTGCAGCCTTTAATAAGCTTGCATTGAGCATTTTAAATTGTGTACACATAGCACTTGATATATAATACTGTTATTGATCTAACATGGAAATAAATATATTTGTATTTCACTCTCAGTTGCAGCACAGATGGCCTTCACTAAAACAAAGAGGTTAATGGATTCATATACATTTCATCAAAATAAATGTTATATTAGTCCTACTTTGTTAGTCTTCTAAGGCAACTATTGTTAATAATTCTATTAGGTTTAAGGGTATGATTCACAAAGGTGCATTTAAAGGTAGAGAGGAGTTGAAAGGGGAGAGGGGTTGGCCTAACGGCTTGGGCGCTCGACCGCGGACCTAGAGGAACTGGGTTCGAGTCTCGGTAACGACACCAAACATCCTGTGATTCAGGGCAAATCACTTAATCGCCCCGTGCCTAACAAAAATTAATGTCTGTCCTCATGTAACGTAACTGGTGCTATGTAAGCGCTCTGATATCCGATTCGGTTTGGGTCTAGTTCACGCTATATAAAACTCTGCATTAAAAAAAAAAGGTGTAGACTTACTCGTGTGTTAATCTACACTGCACACGGGCATACATCTACATTTGTTTGCTATTCACCTTATTTGATTTGCGGTTTAAACCCAAGTGTAGACTTACATTCTCTAACTCATGACAGGATTTATGAGTGTAAAGCTACTTCTAGTAACTTTTTTCATATACAAGGGAATCTCTGCAACCACGGTGGAGATCTCCTTGTGGTAAAAATATGAAAGTTTATTGATTTAAAACATATTCATTACAAATATTTGAATATAAAATATGAATGTATAATAAGTAAAAAATAATCATTATAAATGTAGAACTATTAAAATGAAATGTGACAACACATCAGCTCAGTAAACTGAATGTGTTTTAAACAATTAATTCATTAAAAGTTATGCATTTAGTTTATAAATACAACTATTTCTTAAATAATTATTTAAAGAAATTCACAACAGTAACAGTTTGATTTTCATTTAATATGCATTATATTTTATTAAATGTTATATGTAAAATGTATTTAAATCATTTTAAACATACTAATAAAGTTAAAAAGTGAAATGAGATTTTATTCTCAAATAAGTTTATTAATCAATACTATATATTTTAAAATTCTAAATAACTTTATTTATGTAACATAATTTTTATCTATATTATTTTAAGTCCCTGCCTCCATTATGTTATGTTGGTGTGTCTGTTGGTCCTGTGTGAGTGGTCATGTGTTGTGCCTGACTTAAGCCAAGGCTGGGCTGGGGGGCATTTACTACAGTTTTGTCACATTTAAGGCTCTAGGGGCCTCATTTATGAGGCCTTGCGTGAGTTTTGCGCTTCCGATGCGTCACTTTTTGTGACGCATCGGCGGCGTAAAACATGCCTCCTGATGCGCACTATTTACAAAGTGACGCATCTAAGCAGATGCGTCACTTTGTAAACCCCTGCGCTACATTATACCTGCGTCAGGTATAATGTATGCAGAGGGGGCGTTCACCCACAAAAAGCCTCGTAATAGTGATGCAGTGAAATCTATGAGATTTCACTGCGTCACTTTTAGGACGCTGTTGCGTCAAAATCTTGCGCCTGCCTCACATCAGGCGTAAGACTGACGCAAGCCCTTTCACAATGGGCTTTCCCCATGTGAAAGGAAGCATTGCTGAAGTTGCGGCACTTTTGTGACACACTCCAGCAATGCGTCACTTTTGCGCCTACAGATACGTCAGAAATACTGACGTATCTGTAACTACTTGCGACATGATGCGTCATATTTTAAATATGACGCATCAATCATGTCGCAGGGAGAGCGCAGTGAAAAGTGACGCATCGCTGTTTTCACGCAGCGATGCATCACTTTTCATAAATGAGGCCCCAGTAATTTTAGTTCTACAGTTTGTGCTTAGCAACGTGCTTATTTTTTTGTGGGTGGATGTTTTGAGTAGCCTGTCCCTACCCTAACCCCCTCCTTACTTTTCTGTAAACCCTCCCCATTTTCCAACAGCTCCCTGTCCCTCCCACATTTACTACCAACATGGAGGATTATGAGTGTGAAGAGCTTCACAAATTAGGTAGTGAATATAATTCTGTAGTGCTTGAGTACTTTTCCAACCGCAAAATACAGTTGGAGAATAAACCCCACCATCTTTTAGAATGAAAGGTATAACAGTTGACCCACAGCTCGGAAAGTTCTAGCTCATGCCCCGAGTATATAATAAAGCCAAGGGGGAAATCATAACCTAATATTGTCCTCTAAAGACAGTCAGAATCTGAATAGCCTCTTCATTGCAGGGAGAAAAGCGGAAAATCCAGTTATTTCAAACAAATAGTATATTAAGATCTGCCAGGGCCCAGGGATGCTCTTTATTTCAAATAAAGTCTTAACAGAACACATTTCCTTTCAGCTATTGTACATCAAAGGACAATTGAAACAGCTTGATGAGAAATTTTAGGTGTTTGCCCAATGTTTCTAGGCAGTTGAGTTTCGGACCTTGAAGGATATGCAACATGTACAGCAGCACTTCTACATAGAAATATGTAAAGTGAATTGAGATCCTTAAAATTAAACAGAAGGAATTGGAGAATATTTCAAAGATGTCCAGCCTGGGCTTTATATGAGTACCAAATGCGACCACAGTTATTGATACATTAATCAAAGATCATATTCTGTCTTGATAACAATTATGAGGGCACATCATATCCCTGTAAGTCAAAATCCTCAGTCAAAATTTCAGTCATAATTAACAATGTTGCTGACTATGCAATAAAAGAGAAATTTTGACCCAGGCTGTATCCAACACAAACTTAAGAGGAAAGATGACTTTGATTTCAAGTTATTTTTTGGCATGACTTATGACTCTGCTCAGAGGCATAAAGGATTTTGGCAGCTCATTCCTCAATTTCAAAAATTGGGTGTCACTGCCAGCCTGTTCCAGCAATCCAAACTGAAGTAGGCCCATGAAGGTAAACAGCAGACTTGAAACCCCATTAACAGGCAAGGGTCTTTGGCCCGCCTGTTTTCTCCTCTACAACTCAATAATCAGTGCATGGGATGCATATTGGGTTGGCATGCAGGAGGAACACCCAATGCACCCGACCATCCAATACCTTCATGTCATGGGTACAGGTTGACACCTGACACGGTGGCATGCTGAGCCGCTGCATATGCATGCTGCCATTCCACTAACCCCGCTGCGCAACCTGCTGGGAAGCAGATTTGGGTCGCCCCTACACAGACAAAGAGGGAAGAGGCATAGTAGAATATCCTACACTTATTCCATGCAATGCTTGTTTTCACCTTATTCAAAACTGCATATTCTACAGGGCTTACCTAACCCCTGTGGAGATATAATGCTTTCATCACCACACCTAACTTCATCAATACTGGCTGGGTGTGACCTCTCAGTTAACAGATTCCACAGATAAACCGGTGCCTATACCTCGGTGGCCTGTTGGCCTCCCCACCACATAATTTATAAACTGTTCTTTTTTAAATAAAGTAAAATGAATTAACACATACCCTGAGTGGTTGATTAAATGCTAAGTCCTAAGGATGTTCACAGTATTCTTATATTGTTTATTTTGTTTTACATTGTTTACACAAAATATTTTTAATCTTCGTCTTACCACATTTAAGTTAACTATTAATGTAAGTAAGTAATGTGAGTGCTACACACTCCTCATGTATGCCTGTAATGTGTGTTAACTGTATGCAACAAAACACAAAGATTCAAACACAAAACATGATGGCATAATAGCAGGTATGTAGGCCCACATGCATCAAAAAATGAATTTGCAATTCCTTAATAGCGATAAAAAGGAATCGCTATTACGGAATTGCAAAACGCAATGCAGCAATAAAATCGGTAAATTTTAGCGATTCGGTAAAAATCACTATTTTCAATAGCAATTACCTGTTTACTGAATCTGTAATAGCAAATTCACTATTAAAGAATCACTAATTACGATTTACCAATATTGCTGCGTTGCGATGACATCACAACCAGGAAGTGATTCACTGAAAGCACACACCTGTACACAGGGAGAGTCTGAGGAGGAGGAAGACTGGTGGAGCTCACCTTTGAGAAACTGTGTTTGGAGCAGAAACTGTGACAAAACAGCACCATGGCCACAGAAAATGAGAAAAATAAAGGAGAAGGCAGGAAGAAAAAGATAAAATTAATTGGAAAGGAACTTGAAATCCTCACTGAGGAAGTGGTGTTGAACCATGACCGGCTGTTTGGGACACTATCCCTGCATGTTGCTGAGTCTGTCAAGAGAAATATTTGGCTGGGGATACAAGCTAAAGTCAATGCTGTGTGGGTAACACAGCGTTATATCCCTGACCTGCGCACAAAATAGTACGAACTGCGCAGCCGAGCCAAAGAGAGGGTGGCTAAAAGGTTGGCCGCTGCCCAAAAAAACTGGAGGGGGACCATCTACCGATCGTGCAAACACCCCACTGAAGGACATGGTGGAATTCACTCTACAGCCAGAGCCAATCGTCTGGATTACACATATCTCGACACCTCTGAACATGCGGGTACTTCCCAAGGTAAGAGCACAGCTAAACATATATCAATGTCAAATGCAACTCAGATTGCCCCAAATGCATACCCTGCGTAGTGAAGCACACCTGAGTCCAGTCCACTTTTCACTTGCAACATCCTGTAGAAGTTTGAATACAGACAAATGTAAGGGCAAGGCATGGAGGGACAAATACAGCTTTACTGCAGCAGAGTACAGCAAGGAAGTGACTACAGTAGACTTTGTACATTATTTATAAAAACATTTTTTATTATAACAAAGTTTATTTAGACAATAGTCTATAAACCATACATAATACAATGGATCCACATAGTGATAAAATCATTAAAACCACAATTCATTTTACATATCTATAAAACTTATAAAACCATAGGACATACAATTGGGATACTCTATAAATTTTGGAATCTCCCACCCTCCTTTATTATCTCCGTTACACAATCTCTTGTCGCTTTCAGAAATTTCCCCAATGCAATTGTAATATCCAAAAATGACATTTCTGTAAGGAGGTCAATGGTGTCAGCACGTGAGTTCACCTCATATTTTGTACATTACATAAGTACATTTATTAGACCTTTGCATGCACTATGTTACAAACATGTGCAAATAAAAAGTAACTGAACGTGCACTGTTTAAATCACAGATGCAGCACTGGACAGTGACGTGGCTGACGACCACGAGTCAGAGGAAGAAATGGAACAGCCTGATGAGGGACCAGAACTGCCAGCATCCTCACCCATACTTGCTCCCACTCACCGCAGGAGAATAGTACAACCACTACCTGATTTGGAGAGTGATGAGGACAGCCAAACAGGAGCTTACACACAGCAGCCTACCCATACACCACCACCACTACCACCAGAGGTAACAATGCGGCGCCGTTCCATGCAGTTCAGCAGGCGAAGGCCCAGGGCAATCCTAACGTCTGCAGAGGACAATGGGGCACCTGCCAGCAGAGGGCTAGAGGCCAAGATGCTGAGGGTCAAGTGCCTGAAAGGAAGGACTATGCTGATTATGCAGGGCCAACTGGGAACAATAGCAACAAACATGGGGGAAATATGTGACTGCCTGAGAGAGCTAACATCTGTGGTAATTGAAGGGCACAGAGCAAACAGAAGAAAAATTAGACAGTGTTGCAACAGCCATACAAGATATGTGCAGGGTCATCCAGGCAAAGCATGTCTCACATGGCAGGAGGCATCACAATTCAATGGGGCGCATGCATAGTTACACATGGGCAATAAGTAGGCTGAGTGAAACTACAGCTCAGCTTTCCAGGCATGCTGTCAGCATGCAGGTGGAGATGAGCCAGTGCTGCGGGGATGTGGCCAGGGCCCCATCCGGGTCACCACTGCAGTGGAAGGATTTTAGACTGCAGCAGCTAGTGGAAACCTCATGCATACGCGGGGGACAGTGAGGAGGCCTCCGGCCTCAGCAGCCTACTGGAACCTGTTGCACATACCAGAAGGCGCAGTACCAAGAGTCACGCCGGCACAGAAGGCTCAATGACAGATGTAGCTGAGCCTATTGAAAGGGCCACAGGAGTGCGTGGCAGGAAGAAATAGACATTTGGACATGTGCAATTCTGGTTCTGTAACCAGAAGCGTGTAACTTGTTCACACTGAAGTTTCAGTGCCTAGGCAATGACATTTAATTGTCTGTACCCACACTGCACTTGTCTGCACATGGTATGTGTGCATTAACACAACCACACAATTCTCACAATAAACCTACAAGCAAATACTGTGTTGTTTTGTGATTACCAACCATAAATGTAATGTTGCATGATTTCTGCCTGTCTCCGTCTCCCCTCTGCTGCATTTGGACCACATGCTGCTTGGGGTGGTTGTCTTGGCTGTGTGTCTAGTTCTGGCTCGCTATCAGAGTCTTCCAGGGGAATGCCCCTATTAGTGGCTATGTTGTGCAGCATTGCTCCTGTTGCAACAATTTTACAGCAAGTCTCCGTCCTATACTGTAAAGCCCCACCAGTTTTGTGGAGGACGTGAAACCTTGATTTGAGTACACCAAATGTCCTCTTAATCACATTGTGTGTCGCAATGTGTGCCTCATTGTATCACTGCTCACTTTGTGTAGAAGGATTCAGATATGGAGTGAGGATGAAAGACCTCACAGCGTATGTCCTATCACCTACAGGATGTGAAAAATAACTATACATTAGTCACAGCTATGTGTCACCATTGCGGACAGGTGTGCAAGAAAGTATTACATCTGATTACCCAGCAAGTAGCCTTCTCCAAATTCACCTGCAAGTAGATGTCTGTGTATGCCACTATGCCGGAAGATGTAGGAGTCATGTGCACTGCCAGGGTAACTAGCCACTATGTCTGTTATTATTGTTTTTGAATTGCAGATTACTTGAATGTTCATTGAATGGTATGAATTCTCTGCAACATGGCATTTAGGAAAGAGTTGATAAAGCGTGGTAGGGCACTTTGAGAGACACCTCCAGCTGCAGCAATTACTCCCTGGAAGGTCCCTGAAGCTAGGAGATGCAGTGATCACCGAACCTGCATATGGGTGGGGATGGCATGTGTCCTGTGAGTCTGACTCAGCAATGAGATCTAAGATTGTGGGGGCATTCAGCCTATATTTATCATAAATCTCTTCCTCCGTCTGCCCTAGCAAAGTGACGCGCACTCCTTCTTCTCTGTACTGCTGCTCTTAGCCTCATCATCCTCGCCATGACATAGAGGGCTGCCATTGTGTAACATTCTGATGCATTCTGGGACTGTTTAAGTAGTTTGCTGATGATTTACACCTGATTTTTTCATTGTGAAATATTTACCACCTGATATGATTTGTTCTTATTTAAGAAATGCAATTTGCGATTTTTAACTTATTCTGTATTTGCAAATTCTTGTTGCATTTGATTTTGTAATTTCTTATTAGCGATGACCTAATACGGAATCGCTATTGCAGATTTGGTATTTTGGTAATCGCTAATTTTGCAAAAAATAGAGATATTCTGCAAATTTCCTTTATGCATAGTAACAAGCTATTTTGCAATTGCAAACAGCCTTTTCTAGCAATTCACAGCATTTGCGATCGCATATTAGCTTCATGCATGTGAGCCTTAGTGATTTAACATCAGCTCAACTTTTAATGCAGATATTACACCTGAAAAAAATAGTGAAGTGCTTTATTTATTTATTTAGTTTTATATAGCACTGGCTAGACCCGGCGGTATCAGAGCGCTTTACACGAGGATGAAACATTGTTTCAGACATGGTTACAAAGTTACATCAGTTACTAGAGCGTAGTTACAGGAATTACATGAGTACAAAAGCATAGCATAAAGATGAGGAAAATAATAGACAAGGGGAGATAAGATTAGGAGAGAGAGGGAAGGAATAGGGGGGTAGACAGAGAATAATGGAGGGAAGAGGAGGGGAAGGGTGTTGGAGGCGCAACGGGGAGACAAGGAAAAACAGTGTCCAATGTCCGGCTGGGTAGGTGACGGCCAAGGGGTGAACCAGAGTCAACTCCATTATAGCTGCGTGGGACAGCTCCACAGGACATCGGACAAAGGTTGCTCGGGCACCGTAGTACATAAAAAAAGGTTACAGTTACCGCCTTGGGGTGCATAGTCCAAAAGTTCCATTGAGCATGCTGGTCACGGTGTACGGTGCTGTGCTCCCAGCGGTAATGGGATAAAAACCCAGGTCTCCGCTGTGTGAGAATCCCTTGTTGCTGTGCCCTCTCTCAGAGGGCCCTCTGAGACTCCAGGGCATAAATGCTGGATCCCTCCCCAACAAGGGGAGGAGTGCTTTGGAAAGGGGCCCACTCATGGTGGCCATTATTGGAAAATTGGTGTCAGATGTCCCCGAGGCGGCCATCTTGGGGTCAGTAATTGGGCACAGCTCAGTACACTCCTCGCGTCTGATCTATTTTAGCTGCTACACTGTCATTAGAAAAAGTTGCAAAAGCTGTATGTTTCAGCCATTCTTTATCAGAGAAGACTCTTACAGACAGAGCCCCAAATTATTTGAGCAGCTCTTCCTTGTCCTTGTACGTTAGTTCTGCGGGAAGATGCCACACTACTAAGGTCCTGCTTCTCCTATCAGAGGTAGGTTTTTGCCGCCTGATATCCACCATCATTCGCACAATATAACAGCAGTACAATTATGCATTACTACTTGTTGTTTAGAAAACCACAACACTTTTTTCTTCCTGGAGATCGATAAGCCAATGGTTCAAGAAAAGGTACATCTTGCTCAGTAGGAAGCTCCTCCTACTGTTCCGCTTCTACATCAGGAAGATCCGCTATTGCTGGCTGCGGCTCCTGTTGTCCACTTTGCTCAGTTTCCTGCAATGCTTGGGTAATTGTTTGTGGTTGCGAAACATCCAATTCAGTCTTATTGCTCGTCAACATGACTGCAATGGCTGCCTCGATGAGAGACATGGCCTTAGGTTGGAGTGGTGCCGCTGATGCAGGAGTGCTCCTCCCAAATTGCTGTCCGAATGACAGTGCCCATGGCACACGCTTCCTGAAAAAGGTTTGCGCAGCAAGCCAGTGGTGGTAATCTGATTCTTCTTCTCCTCCTCACTGGCCATTTTATTGGAAGCACCTTCATTCGGAGTAATCTTCAAGCCCTGTCAGTTGGCAGTGGCCCTTAGCTACACAAGCGGAAGAGACTGGAGGACTCATGTGTTGCGGTCACATCACTTTGTTCCAGACTTCTGTTTGGCAGTACTGTGGGTGATGTCTTGTATGCACCTAAAAGCAATTTAGGAAGAAAAGTGTTTAGTGAAACTAGCCATTTTGCAGTTTGAATTATTCACAGTATAGACAATATCATTTGGTGTGGTTAGTTATTTTCCTAAACAATTAACAACAATAGTGTATCATTCCAAAGTCAAGTCACACCACCATAATATAATATTTAATTCAATCAGGATAACAACATACAGAGGTAACTGTTGTTTTATGCGTACCTAAGGAGAGACACCTGAGGCAGACAGGTAGGTACAGGGGAAAACAGTACCTTAAAAACATGAATGCTCGAGTACGCCTATGGCAGGCAGGGGGCCAAAGGGAAAATGAATAATCCTTAAAAAAGGAATGCTGGTGTGCACCTATGGCAGGAAAGGAGGCCCCAGGGGAAAATGGGATCATCCTTAAAATATGAATGCTGGTGTGCACCTATGGCAGGCAGGGGGGTCCAGAGGAAAATGGAATCATCCTTAAAAATGGAATGCTGGTGTTCACCTATGGCAGGCAAGGGGTCCAGGAGAGAATGGAATTATCCTTAAAAAATAAATGCTAGTGTGCCTATGGCAATTAGAGGGCCCAGGGGAGAATTGAATAATCCTTAAAAAATGAATACTGGTGTGCACCTATGGCAGGCAGAGGGTCCAGGGGAAAATAAAATAATCCTTAAAAAATGAATACTGGTGTGTGGTTGTGCATATGGCAGGTAGGGAGTCCAGGGGAAAATGAGTAATGGCGATCCTTAAAATGAATGCTGGTGGGCAGCAGGTGCCTATGGCCAGCAGGGGTTGGTTGGTGGGAAAATATAACAAAAAACAAAATTAAGGAAGAAAAATAGAAATATATATATTCAAAATATTGAAAAAACAATAGCAGGTGTAGTAGGGTACTATGAGAAATCGATTGGGAGTCAAGGAGGTGCAGGGGAAAAAAATTGGGAAAAAATCATGTAATATTAAACACTTCATATATACATGGATATATCTGACCTTAACAATGTTTTCGGTTGAAATTGTCTATCATAGCGGATCGTCATAGAGCAATATTTATAAACACAGTTAAAAGATTGTGAATTGTGGCCATCGTGTAAGTTTTACAATCTCAATTTACAATTGTAACTGGCAAATAATGATGTTATTTTCTGTTCCAGTATGTCCGCTATATTCTCACTTATAGGTATGCACAAATAGTCCTATTTTTATGACAATCAATTGATAGTGTAAAAGGACTAGGTTTTGGAGTTCACAGCAAACGTGAACAAGCCGTGAGGTGAAACGCGTTGTTTGTTTTTGCTGCCAATTAAAATTTCAAGCACAGCAACTCCTGGTGTGTCGTTTACGTGTTTTCCTGATGGGAGAATGGCTGGATAACTATATATATATATATATATATATATATATATATATATATATATATATATATATTCACTGAAAAAACCATAGGTTATAGACCATATATAGTTAGGAATTAGCATTTAGAAAACCTTATTTTACTCACACAAAACCATTGAAATTCCATATATAGTTAGTTGCACTAACTATATATCGCGCACCCGCAATCCACTGCTGATGATGTCACATATTACATCATTCATGACATGGTCAGTGACATCACTGATGACATCACTGATGACATCTCAAATGACATCACTGATGACAACATCCAGTGATTATGTGTTTCTGTAAAGTTTAAATATGTTTTACATATTGAAGAATGAGTGGATGTATAAGTGTCTGAATGAAGGTTTTAGTAGGTGCGTGATTGACTGTATGAGTGAGTGATTAAATGCGTCTTACTAAATGCACGGGTTAGTCACTAAACTGTCTGAAAGTGTGCATCAGTATGTCTGTTGTTGTGCAAGCTGCTGCATGTGTTGATCAGTAGCTATATAAGTAGCTATATGGGTTATTGATTGGTTGCACAAGTATTTGTATGGGAGACTGAGTGTGTGTATGGCTGGCTGGGAGGTGTGTGACTCTGTGCAGATCAATGTGTACTTGTATCAGTGATTCTATAAGAGAGTAAGTATGTGTTAGTATATGTTTGAAAATGTAAGGTACTCTATGTTTAACTGTGTAGATTAGAAAATGGAAGTGTGATTGATTCTTTACAGGACTGACTAGGTGTGTGAGTAACTCCATGGATGAGTGGCAGAGTGTGAGTGTCTGTATAGGTGTATGAGTGCATATGATAGTGTTGTAAAGATGAGTGATTGTATGTATGAATGATTGTATGGGTGAATGAGTGAATGTGTGTGTAGACGTAGGAATCAGTGAGTGCGTATGTAGTAACTAGTATTGGTGTGTCAATGGTTTCAAAAATTATACTCTGTATTTAAAACTGGGTGTAACAGAGGTTATATTAAAGTGTGAGGAGATGCATTGTATTGTCACATTAATGATATCATCATTGATGTGACCATTGATGTCAAATGAGATATCATCAGTGATGTCATTTGAGATGTCATCAGTGATGTCATCAGTGATGTCACTGACCATGTCATGAATGATGTAATATGTGACATGATCAGCAGTGGATTGCGGGTGCGCGATATATAGTTAGTGCAACTAACTATATATGGAATTTCAATGGTTTTGTGTGAGTAAAATAAGGTTTTCTAAATGCTAATTCCTAACTATATATGGTCTATAACCTATGGTTTTTTCAGTGAATTTTCAAGGTTTTGTAAATGCTAATTCCTAACTATATATGGTCTATAACCTATGGTTTTTTCAGTGAATTTCATTGGTTTTTTAAAAGCTAATATCTATAGCTGCAAAATGTATTTTTCTTTAAATCAAAAAATTTATTTTATATGTTTATTAATATTTTTTTTTATTATTATGCTTTGGTTCGCTCCCGGTTCGCGAACCGGGAAGCTTCCCGTTAGCTTAATTTGGTGCCGCGACCCGGTCCGCGAACCAGTAAACGTTCCGTTTGCGCAACTACCGCGTTAGAAATCACCATCGTGACGCATCGCGGAAGCGCGACGTATCACGTTGTCGCGTAATGCGTCTTATGACGCGCCGCATTAGCGCACCCGGAAGTGCTCCGGTACGCGAACTAAGACGCGGGGCGCGTCGCGAAAGCGCGACGTATTGCGTTGCCGCGTAATGCGTCTTATGACGCGCCGCGTTAGCGCACCCGGAAGTGCTCCGGAGCGCGAACCGAGGCGCGAAGCGCAGCTCCCCGGAAGCGATCCGGGGCGCGTTCCGCAGCGCGTAACATAAGCGTAACAGGTCATGTGACTTGTTAATAAAACTTTTCATTGGTTCATTTCACTTTTGGTTTCCTAATGATGTAAGGCTAGGTCATGTGATCTAAAAATAACACTTTTCATTGGTTTAGACCTATTTTTTTTCCAAAATGATGAAAACCCCTCCTTCTTTCCTCACTCTGACTTTCATCTTTGTGAGAGGAAGACCCTTTGTGATCACTGAGCAATGGCTTCATTGGTAGCTTCAGCTGGTGCACCCCCACCACCACCACCACCTCCTCATGGGAAGAGAGGACCACCTCCACAGTTCATTAGCAACACAGAGGAGGAAGAGGATGAACAAGAGGAAGAAGAGATACAGGTACCACAGTTTTTACAAGAGGAGCCCCGGGATTCTCATCGAAAAACTAGTTTCATTTGGCAGTTTTTTTCAATCCCTGAAGGGCAGAAAAAAGTTAATGCTCGATATGTGACGTGCCTGATATGTAAAGAGGACTTATCTACAGGCACCTTAAAGAAGTATAGCTTCGGCAACTACACCATGCACCGTCACATGCAGAGGTGGCATCCACTAAACTACAGCCGGGCAGAGATGCGTGACCTTCAGGACAATCCTCAAACTCCTGTGGCCAGGATATCAACACAGATATCTTTGTCAGGGCCAGAGGCACGGGAAACCGTGCCAAACATTCAGGACAACTTTGTCCATATGAAGATTACCTGTTTATATTGCGGTGCATTACTCTCATGTGCCAATATGAGCATTAACTTAATCAACAGAGTATTTGAAAACCACAAGTGCTCTAAACGCCCCAGAAAGTAAAAAATTTTTTTGCTCCTGTTGAGCCCTTTCCAATGCCTGTTTTTTGTTGTTTCCCCTCCAAAAAAAACAAAAAAAACATAAAACTGTTCAAAAAATACAAAAAAACCAAAAAATGTCAGAAAAATAAAAAAAAAATATAAAACAACAAAAACATTAAAAAAAAAGTTCTTTTCAGAACTACCTCCCCTTTAAAAAAAAATTGCTAGAATGTTTAGCACTCTGGCAAGCTGTATTTCTTTTGGTTCGCTTCCTGGTTCGCTCGCCGGTACGCGAACCGGGAGCGAACCCAATTTTTTTTTTTTTTTAAAAAGAAGAGTAAGTATAAGGGAAGTAAACAGAGAGTAATGTTAAAACAAAGACAGCTATAGGGTCTAAACCAGAGATACTGTTTAATAGATTTATTTACCGAAGAAAAGAGGGAAGAGGATATAATTGTGAAAAACAAAATAGATAAGGAAGTGAAAGAAAAAAAGGAGAGTAGAAGAATAACAAAGAAGATTTTCTTGGAGAATGTGAGTGAATGTTCAAAATAAGATTAAAACATGTGGAATAACAGAGAGAAAAAACAGAAAACAGAAAAGAAGAAGTAACACAACAAGAATAATTGAAACAGCAAAGAAATGTAAATAACATAGGGCCATATCATCAACATAGGCAATAAAAGTTTTGCAGCTTTTATCGGCAGAAATGTGTCGCTAAAGCCGCTTTTGCGGCAGAAAACTGCCGCTAAAACCACTTTAGCAGCAGTTTTCTGCCAATAAAAACAGCAATAATTTTATTGGCTGTGTTCATAATATGCCCCTTAGTGTGCTTCAACTACACAGAGAAAGCATAATGAACAAGTAGTGAAAGAGTGATCAGTCAAAGACACTAAGAGTAATAGAGACGGAGTGAGTGAACAAGAGTGAGGAACTATGAGAAGAGAGGGACTGAGAAAAGGAGTGGAAGGAGTAGAGTAAGTAGGTAATAGAGAAAGGAATGAGGGAAGTAGCAAAGGCAGGAAACAGAGGGTTAAAGAAATGAAGCTGTGGAACTAATAGTAGGTGAATGTGATAGAAATGTAACGAAAAGAGTACAAAACATTTACCTTATAATTGTCGTTAACTTACTCACTTTTTATTTTTATACTTTCAATCTGTGAAAGAGAGAACAAACATTTGAAAAATATTAAAACATGTATTTAAAAATTAGAAAAGACAAGGGAAAAGATTGAAGGACAAACAGTTTTTCAACAACTTTGACACTTACAGAAGCTTCTGCTTCTCCAGGCCCCCTACATAGTCCTAAAGATATACATTTTAAACTAACAGTATCTTGATGCAGATGAAGTGAGGCCTATCTTAAAACATGGTGCATCTTTTGCACTGCTGTTGTCTCACAAAAGTGTCGCAAGACACTAACATTTTAAATGATTGTTTCAGGATGCCAATAAGATGTGTCCTATCCAGAGGTTTGTTTGAGGTGAGGCCTACTCAGGGTTCCAAATGAAATTTCGAGTTGTTGAAGAGAACAGAGGACATAATACATGTGAAGGTCTACCAATGAAG
The DNA here is from genome assembly GCF_964261635.1 of Lissotriton helveticus. Classification (NCBI taxonomy): domain Eukaryota; kingdom Metazoa; phylum Chordata; class Amphibia; order Caudata; family Salamandridae; genus Lissotriton; species Lissotriton helveticus. Next base: position 874,713,232 of record NC_136071.1, on the reverse strand, counting down.
TAAGTCATGTCCACTTCACTCTTGAACAAACGCCAGACCTCTTCTGTGTCCGTGGACAGACCTAAACTTCATCTGCACAATGTCATTCATAAACTTAGGAAACACTGGTGATGTAATTGAAAAATGTGGAGTTTCTTTTCCTCATTTCACAATCACATCACCTGTGTTTCCTTTGCTTAGGTACCTCATAGTGCAGATGGAGTCTAGCATATCAAAGAGTACACAGAAGTTGAGCAGTGTATACAACAATTTTGACATTTACAGAAGACTCAGCTTCCTATCTTGTTGGAGATGAAGTGAGGCCTGTCTTGCAACATGGTGCATCTTTCGCATCACTGCTGCATCGGTTTCATGTGGCACGGGTTTTTTACAGCATGACACATCTGCCTAGATGCATCCATTTGTAATTTTGTTGCCTCATAGCAAATCTTTTCCACCGCCACTGCGTCACAAAAATGACGCACAGTGGCGCAAAAGAGGCATACACCTATCATAAATCTGTCCCTAACATTTTAAATGATTAATTCAGGATGACGATAAGGTGTGGCCTCTCCAGAGGTTTGTTTAAGGTGAGGCCTACTCAGGGTTGCAGATCAAATTTACGCTTGTTGTAGAATACAGAGGAGATAATACATGTGAAAGCCTACCTACCAATGAAGTAAGTCATGTCCACTTCACTCTTGAACAAACGTCAGACCTCTTCTGTGTCCGTGGACAGAGCTAAACTTCATCTGCACAATGTCATTCGTAAACTTAGGAAACACTGGTGATGTAATTGAAAAATGTGGAGTTTCTTTTCCTCATTTTACAATTACATCACCTGTGTTTCCTTTGCTTAGGTACCTCATAGTGCAGATGGAGTCTAGCATATCAAAGAGTACACAGAAGTTGAGAAGTGTATACAACAATTTTGACATTTACAGGAGACTCAGCTTCTTATCTTGTTGGAGATGAAGTGAGGCCTGTCTTGCAACATGGTGCATCTTTCGCATCACTGCTGCATCGGTTTCATGTTGCACGGGTTTTTTACAGCATGACACATCTGCCTAGATGCATCAATTTGTAATTTTGTCGCCACATAGCAAATCTTTTGCACCGCCACTGCGTCACAAAAGTGATGCACAGTGGCGCAAAAGAGGCATACACCTATCATAAATCTGTCCCTAGCATTTTAAATGATTAATTCAGGATGACGATAAGGTGTGGCCTCTCCAGAGGTTTGTTTAAGGTGAAGCCTACTCAGGGTTGCAGATCAAATTTACGCTTGTTGTAGAATACAGAGGAGATAATACATGTGAAAGCTACCAATGAAGTAAGTCATGTCCACTTCACTCTTGAACAAAGGCCAGACCTCTTTTGTGTCCGTGGACAGAGCTAAACTTCATCTGCACAATGTCATTCTTAAACTTAGGAAACACTGGTGATGTAATTGAAAAATGTGGAGTTTCTTTTCCTCATTTTACAATTACATCACCTGTGTTTCCTTTGCTTAGGTACCTCATAGTGCAGATGGAGTCTAGCATATCAAAGAGTACACAGAAGTTGAGCAGTGTATACAACAATTTTGACATTTAAAGGAGACTCAGCTTCTTATCTTGTTGGAGATGAAGTGAGGCCTGTCTTGCAACATGGTGCATCTTTCGCATCACTGCTGCATCGGTTTCATGTGGCACGGGTTTTTTACAGCATGACACATCTGCCTAGATGCATCAATTTGTAATTTTGTCGCCACATAGCAAATCTTTTGCACCGCCACTGCGTCACAAAAGTGACGCACAGTGGTGCAAAAGAGGCATACACCTATCATAAATCTGTCCCTAGCATTTTAAATGATTAATTCAGGATGACGATAAGGTGTGGCCTCTCCAGAGGTTTGTTTAAGGTGAGGCCTACTCAGGGTTGCAGATCAAATTTACGCTTGTTAAAGAATACAAAGGAGATAATACATGTGAAAGCCTACCAATGAAGTAAGTCATGTCCACTTCACTCTTGAACAAAGACCAGACCTCTTCTGTGTCCGTGGACAGACCTAAACTTCATCTGCACAATGTCATTCGTAAACTTAGGAAACACAGGTGATGTAATTGAAAAACGTGCAATTTCTTTTGCTCATTTCACAATCACATCACTTGTGTTTCCTTTGCTTAGGTATCTCATTGTGCAGATGTAGTCCAGCATATGAAACAGTACCCAGAAGTGCAGCACTGCATGCAACAACTTTGACACTTACAAAAGCTTCAGCTTCTGCATGCCCCCTACACAGTGCTAATTATATACATTTTAAACTGATAGTATCTTGCTGGAGATGAACTGAAACCTATCTTGCAACATGGTGCATCTTTTACACAAAAGTGACCCACAGCAGCGCAAAAGAGGCGCACGGCCATCATAAATCTGACCCTAACATTTTAAATGATTGTTTCAAGATGCCGATAAGGTGTAACCTATCCACAGATTTGTTTCAGGTAAGTCCTACTCAGGGTTGCAGATGAAATTTAGGCTTGTTGAAGAGTATAGAGGAGATAATACATGTGCAGGCCTACCAACGAAGTGAGTCATGTCCACTGCACTCTTGAACAAATGTCAGACCTCCTCTGTCTCCTGGAACAGGCCTAAACCTCATCTACACAATGTGATGTGTAATGTTAGGAAACACAGGTAATATAATTGAAAAACGTGCAATTCTTTTTGCTCATTCCACAATCATATCACCTGTGTTTCCTTTGCTTAGGTATCTCATTGTGGAAATGTAGTCTATCATATGAAAGACTACGTAGAATGTGAGCACTGTATGCAACAACTTTGACACTTACAGAAGCCTCTCCTTCTCCATGCCTCCTACACAGTTCTAAATGTACATCATAAATACAAACAGTACAGAATTAATTATACATGTTAAATGGTTTATTTTTGCTGTTCTCAGAATGTATCAAATTTCACCAAAAACAGTGACTTAAAGGTATTCATCATATAACAGCGGGGAAAAAAAAACACAATCAAAATGATTGTGTTTAAAAAACCCATACAACATAACAAATCAGAATTCAGAACTCCTTAAAATTAACTTACTTTCCATGACGTCGAAGGATGTCCTATGAACAGCTTACACTCTGTTGTGCTGTTATTACTTTCAGCCCGCCACTTTCTGAAAGAAAACCTCCATCGTTTTGAAAAATATGTTACATACAATAAATGACTTCTCGTTCTCTACCACACGTTTCCACAAGGCCAAATCATGTAAGAGCCATTTATAACTCTTGGAATTCTTGTAAGCCAATCCCGTCATTTTGTATTTCCGCAACTTTCAGAATTAAAATGTTGAAGATCATTTTCACAATCCTGGACTAGTAATATCTTACCCTTCTTGCTCACTCATGTTCTACATTTCCTATGACACTGATACTGCTTACTATGAAGCAGACTTACACTACCTCTATGACTACTACAATTATTTAATTCTCTACATCACTTTTAATCACAAAGCAATATAAAACAGTAGACAGCATTGCAGACTTACATTCCCTCTACTCCATGTTTTGATTGGCTGCTTCAATTAGCTTATAAAAAGAAACAGTTTTTCTGAACTCATTCAAAGTGCAGTTATTTTTCCATTACGTCAAGTGTTATGGTAAGAAGTTATGTCTCTGTACTACACTTATCCTCAAGGCCAAATCGTGTAGGAGCCATTAGAACCTCTTGAAATTCCTCAGAGCACATCCCGAGATTCTTTCCCTAAAATTTTGGTTTTAAAAACACCAGGTAAGAATTTTTAAGGTCATACGGCAATTTTTTTTTTGAAAATTAAAACAGAATCGTTGCAGAATGACCAGCCATTTCTAGACTTTAAATAAGCTGTGTAATGTCCTGATGTTATTGAAGGACCGTCATGATATATAATTGCTGCAGTTACAAAAGTCCTTCCTGATATTGACAACTGTGAAGCCACAACATTTTTAATTAAAGTTGTCAATTTTGTTCCATCAGGCCTACATCGTTGGAACATTAAAATGACATACTGGCCATATGTTCGTATAAATAATGTTGACATCATTTCAGATTTACATTGGCTACATTCCATGTTGTGATCAGCTGCTTTTACTACCTTATTAAAGGAGACTGATTTACTGTCTGGCAAAGTTAAATATATAAATCTTTCTGAGTCTACACTAGTAGTACTTGATACCCTACAGTTCTCGCAGTCATGCTGCCATTGATAAGAAAGCCCAAACAGGTGATCTACATCTACACCTTCAGCATGCAATACATCAAGTATATACATTAAAAACTCCTGACAATCTTGCTGAATATTTTGAGAGAATTGTGTTTGACCTGAACATCTGTCTAACAGATTTCGAATTTCAGACACACTTTCTATTTTTGTTCTATCAGTGCTACATTTCTCTAACACAGAATTTAACAAACTGCAAAATCTTTGATCAGAATTGACCACAATCTCTTCTTTTACATTTTCTAGAGAAAACAAAACATTAACCACTACATTAGCATAGCAGTTGACACCAGAACTGTTTTCAAATTGAAAACCAACAACATCTTCAACAGAATCCTTTTTGTTTCTGCTTATAATTTCAGGTTCATCGACTTTTCGTCTTTTTGCTACAACCTCCCTAGTATTGGTCACATTTCTTCGTTTCCGGCCTACCACACGTTTCTCAAACGAAGGATATTGAGGCAAATGTGGCGCATACTCTCTTCTTAACCTATTGTATTCCTTAACACAATCTAGATCCGCACAAATGTTTGTGACATCACACTCAATCAAGTACAATCCCGATAAAGTTCTAACTCGTGACAATGCCACATATGCCATACCCTCCTTGAACACAGAACTGCCAATATTCACCAATGCACTGTCTACACTTAAACCTTGCGATTTATGGATTGTCACCGCATATGCCAAGCAAACAGGAAACTGCTTACGGCGAACATATAAGTCTTTTACAAGCAAAAATCTAGCAGAACAACGACCAATTAGCTGTACTTCCTCAATGCCATCAAATTTAATTTTTAAAAATTCAATTCCATCTCTATTTCTGTATTTCACAAAATCAACAACATTACCCATTGATCCATTTACCAGACCTCTTTCAACATGTAAATTCCTTCTTAAAATTATACGGCAGTTTAAGCACACATTCAGAGTCTTTTCAAAACCTGCAGTTTTAGATATAGTCTTCTCTAATGAATCCAATTTTGATTTCAAATTCTCAGACAAAATAATTGTTGATCCCATATGCTCTACTCTGTCAATAGCTTCCAGTTTCACAATCTCTTGGTTTTCTAAATGCAACATTTTGTTGTTGAAGATGGCACATTCTGCAAGAGTTGGCATCAAACATATTCCAGATTTCTTCTCAGTAATTTTCTGAAAAATATTCTCAGGCACAACATCTTGTTCTGGATATAAATTTGACAGTAATCGTGCATGTAAAGCTTCTTTCCCATGCTCGGCCACTTTTCCAATTCTAACATCTTGTAGAATATTCTTGTAAACTTCATCCTGCTGCAGAAGATCTCCGAAAACAATGATGTGTTTGCCACCAAATAACACATCATACTCTGTTTTGAGAACTTCTTGCATTCTCAAATGCACAAAGGCAAGCATGACATTGGAAACCATGCTTACTTCGTCAATGATAAGAAGTTTCATTTTCCTCAAGACTCTTGAAACTTCACAACAAGCATCTCCAGATAGCTTGTGATATTGTAATTTGTTGTCATGCTCCACTGGCAGCATCAGTAAACGATGTAAAGTAATCCCTTTAATGTTATGTGCTGCCAGCCCAGTTGGAGCGGTAACAACACAAGACAGCGGTGATTCAGTCCTTTTCTGCAGATAAGATGCAATTGCTTTAATCAGAAAACTTTTTCCAGTTCCCGCTTCTCCACTCACGTACAGTCGGGCAGGCTTCAACGACGTACATGAGCACTCTTTCTTCTCATGACTTAATCCATGATCAATTTGCTTGGTAACTTCGTCATATATTTTCCTCTGCTCAACGTTGAGTTGTCTTTCCAAGTCTTCTAAGTTAACCGCATCCTCCTGAGCATGTGCCATGGCTCTTTCCACTTCATTCATGGCAGTTGCAGCTTCATTTTCGATAACAGGTCCTCCTAGTGGATCCTGACTCAATGAAACAGAACTCTCACTGTCCTGAGAACTGTCTCTGGCAATCTCGGCTGCAATCGTTGCTTCCTGCTCGATTTCCGCATTCAACATTTCTACATATTTGGGAAAAGCAGGACCTTCTATGGTCTCCTTGGCGGCAGTGAAAGAGTCTTCGTAACAGAGGAAATCTCCAAGCAGTTCCTCTTCTGCACGCCAAGGCTTGAAAAGTTGCAAAAGTGCTAAATAGAAAAACTCCTTTTTTTCAGGAGATTCGCCACTCAATTTTCGATGGTTTACCAAGTGGCATTTTCTTTGCTTGACCAGACATCCCTCACTTCCAATTACAGCATACACTCCTTTGTCAGTATCTTCTTTGATGTTCCTCTTGAATATGTAATTTTGTAGAACCTCATACAGACAAACATTCTCGAGGTGACTGCTTCGATTTGGATAATATGTATCCAACATGTTGGTCTTCAAAATGTCGGTACTGTTTGGCTCCTTTTCCGCCAAATACTCAATTTCCCGCACAGGTTTGAGAACTCGATTACGCGTTGCAGCAAGACCAAGACTCGCCCAAACGATACTCCTAGATTTGGCATAGAGACTTGCTGAAGACAACCGGTCAGAACATTCGTAAGCTCCGATTTCTCGATGCGACAACATCTTCAGACTGAAACTGTACAACTTCTTACTGAGGCTCTTTTCATGGGAAATGTCCTCCCACATATCCTTCAATTCTGTCTTTTCTTTTTTGGTGATGTAAGATGTCACATACCGAGCCACAGCCATACAGTTATCAGCCACAAACTGTATATCCATGTTAGCATTCCACATGGACAAAATCACTGGGTTGTAGTCGTTGATGTACTTGGACTCTTCGTTCCTCTTCAAATTGTATGTGTTTTTAGGTGATTTCTTCATCACATTATGTCGCAGCGAAGACATCAAACTGTTTACTCTTCCTTTAGAAATCACCGGTCGTGGAAAGCCGAAACGACATTTGGTGTAGAACTTGTCCTTGTTTCGGAATTTACGACGACAGTACTTTCCACAACGATGGCTTTGGAAACGTAGAACTTTTTCTCTTAGGCTTTTCTTCTCCTTTGCGTTTGGAACAGCACACGTAGAATACCGTTGTATGAAACTCATCACTGAGTCTTCTGGATCTGTTCCAAATTTAGGTGCATCCTTGATCCACAGCAGCATATGTATATGAGGAGCACCTCTTGCTTGGTACTCCTTTCTCCAGAAGAAATCCAACACCTCTCCAAGAGGTGGATTCTTCTTATTCATGATGAAAGACATCATAGCTTCAAATCTATGATTGAAGTACCTGCATACATTGACTGGATCCAAAGAGCACAGTTCTCCGGGTGTCTTGAATTCGATGTTTTCAATGTTTCCATTTGCCTCTCGTAGAAATTCAAGTAAGTCTTCCCAGCCATACTCGGCACAGCTCAGAGTGAGGAACCATGTGGGAGTTCCTAAGTTCCTCAGCATACATTTTAAATCACCATGACGACGGTACCAGTACTCATTAGTACCACGCTGACACGCCATGAGATTAATCAGGTGACAATCCAAAATACTGTCTTGGACATTGACTTTATCCATAAAGTCACTTGCCGAGATGTTTTGCATGTGTATACCACTTTTCAAGATGTGGTTCACTGCATATGACAGTCCAGACAGATCGCTTTCAAACAGGAGATGAAACAAATAGGGAATACATTGTCGAAACCTAGCATCTCCTGCATACAATCGCAAAGTCCGGTATTCAGAAGCAGGAATTTGATGAGGTCGCTCATCATATCTTCCTCCCTGACCTGTTGGAAAAAGCTGTGGGAAACACCGAGCTTCCAAACTTTCCTCCCAAACACTAATGGGACTCCCTTTGGCTTGTTTCATTTGAAACAACTCAATAGCATTCCCCATGACTTCCTTGGAATGCAAAGGATGAACACTATAATGTTCATATATTTCTTCACTAGTAGAGGGTTCTACTTTCTCAATTTGACCAGCACACAAATCGCTATCCTCTTCCTCACTTACTTCCTCTTCTGCAACATATACATTCTTATAGTACTTATTATTTTTTTTCAAATACAATGTTGCCTTTTTGACTTTCCTAACATCCACTCAATCTTGCCATATTTTCTTATTCTTTGTCGGAACCCCATTAACTAAGATAACCAGAGGTTCCTCTTCCACTTTTTCTACTCCAATTGTGTTAATGTTTTTCTTCAAATCTAGAGGCAAATAAACAACTCTTCCCTTTAATCCTCTCTGTAAATCTGATGGAGGCAATTTCCCTGTCTTTGGCTCCATTCTTACAACAGCCTGAAAGGGATGGATACTTTGAATCAAAATAGATTCATAAGTATTTAAATCCTTCAATTCAGAAGGAATCTCAACCAATTCCAGATTATTATGAACTGCTCTAGCAGGCATCTGGTTTTGATTTAATTTGTTACAACAATAAGTACACACACGTTGATCCGATCCCAAATCAAAACAATTTTCTACCATCAAGTATGTTGTGAAATCCTTCCATTCATTATTATTTTCCCTTTCACTTTTTGCATATAAATCCACTAACTTAGTCTGATTCTTATAATAAGTGCGTCGACAACACACACAAGTGAAATTAGGCCTCTCACTTGATTTCACCTGAAACGTCGCAATTTCCCTCTGAAAATTATCTGTACTGGAAACCTGTACACTATCTTCCACATTACCCTCTTCTTCTTGGTCAATTTCAACATTCTCCTCTTTACTTCCAAAGTAACAAAACTCAATTTTTGCACAAATATTCTTCACATCTACTTCTGAACCATGCAAAAGAGCAGCGCATAATTGTTTAAGCATAATTGCTGGACTCTTAGCATAATACAACATTCTAACTAATTTCCTCACTTTATTATGATGCACTGCTAGCATCCTGAAATGATGAAAAACACTCTGGCATACTCTCCTGGAAAGACAAGCCAGTGAATGACCATGCAAACCTGTCACTTCTCTCACTCTGCAAGGATCTAATTCTTGCAACAACTTCATTTTCTGCTTCAAACTTTTCTTATTAAATGTCCGTACAAAATCACAAAGCAAATTGATGGAATCCTGTCGCACACTGCAAATACTACTACACTTCCAGGTGTACACAGGACCCTTAGGACGTCTTCCTAAAACCTCATTACCTAACACCTCTTCTGTCTCTGTTGTCACAAGTTTTTCTTTTTCAACTGGACAACCATCTTTCACTTCATAAGCTCGACCACTGGTGTCAACTGCATGCACCAAATCATTATCCTGGAAATAACTCTCCTCATTAAAAAATGCCTCACAACTTGAACTATGCATCCATTCTCCGGAAAAAACTTCACAAAAATTACTACGATTAACTATTCTCTTCCATCTACTATTTCTTTTGAAATCATAAATTGCCTTGTTTAGCTTCCTAATTCTATTGATTATCAAAATAAATAACTTACGTTTAATTTCAAATGCCTGATCAATAACTTTCTCAACTTTTTTTTTCTCTTATAAAAAACCACTTTCTGTTGACCTTTCTTAATATTTTTTAACAAATTGCCAATTATCCTGTTGCGGAACATTCGTTTACGAATGTCCCTAAACTGTTGTTTCCTTCTACTATCATGCACAGAGTTATCTCTTGCTCTAGCAGTAACATTTTTCATTGGCCTTTCCTTTCCGTTTAAATTGCTTCTCTTTTTCTGGACTGAAACATTTTCTGTAGTAATACTTTTTTTACTACAAATATTACTTATGAATGATTTCGTGGTCTTACCTGGTGCTTTCTTGGTGACTTGACAACTTTTTTTGTAGAGGACTGCTGCAGTATTTGATACACCTGCTGTCTTTGACGTTTTGTAGCCTTTCTAATTTGAGCCTTAGTTGGCATTTTCAAATTTTGAAATGGTCTGCAGTTGAATCTGTGGTAAAATATAATAAAAAATGTTATTAACCACTATTACCAAACAGTAAATCAATAACAGTCGTCAAAAACTTAACACACTACTTGACATTTTTACATAGAATATTTTTTAGTGCTTTGGCAAATTTAGAATAGACAAATAGCAGAAAAGAAATTGAATTCTTCTTCATTTACCTGTCCTGTTTTATATGTGAATCTGATCTAATTTTATGAGCATATTTTAATATTTTGTTGAAGACACTACACATAACCTGTTTTTGAAGGTGTGCTTAATTTAAAATTAAACAGTTTACATTTTTACTTTTCATTTATTGTAAATTTTAAAAATAAATGTTTATAGTTCCATAGGCTCAAGCAGGTCAGCTTCCCACCCTATGTCATACAATTCTGACAAATCTGCATCCTCATCATGTTCTTCTTCATCCTCAGGATTTAAATCATCCAAGGGATCTACTTCCACTGATGTTTCAATTACGAGTTCAATGATGAGGTCGAGATCAACTGATTGTTGATTGTCGCTCATGTTGATGTTGTCGTTATCTTTAAAGAAAGATAACAACAATGAGATGTTGCAGAGTAAGAGACAAATCTCAGAGATTATAATAGTAAAATTGTTTAACAAGAGTAATATTTTGCAGCTATTATTTAGCCATGTCCAGCGATGCTGAGGAGGTGAGGCCTATATCCAAGTTTTCAGTGAACAGGACTCATCTCTTCTTAACCTTGGATAAGCCTCACCGACTCTGTGTCCCCTGCTCATACTTAAATGTACAGGGGCAGATTTATGCTAAATGGCGCATCCCCACGGATGCACCAGTTAATGTGCACCGCTGCTCTGCCAGCCATAGTGTGCCGAATTTACAATGTGGAGCACCATTGAGCAAAAACAGCTCAGATGCATCACGCATCTGTGCCGCAAAAGCAGCACATTGCAGGAATCACGTCATAAGCGCAACATGTCTACTGCAATGCACAGGAGGAACCCTCACATTGCATGGTGCATCACTTCTTATGCCTGTTTCAAACAGGCGTAAGGATTTGATTCAGCAATGCTATAAAGCTGACTCAGTGAAATCTTCTAAATTTCACTGTGTTAGTTTTACAGGGCTTTCATGCAAATTAATGCATACCTTGCAACAAAACACCTATATGAAAACTGACCCAGGTTTCATCTGGCACAGGACTTTACAGCATGACACATCTGCCTAGATGCATCAAGTTGTAAATATGTCGCCACATAGCAAATCTTTTGCACCACCGCTGCGTCACAAAAGTGACGCACAGTGACACAAAAGAGTCATACACCTATCATAAATCTGTCCCTAACATGTTAAATGATTGATTCAGGATGACATTAAGGTGTGGCCTATCCAGAGGTTTGTTTAAGGTGAGGCCTACTCAGGGTTGCAGATTAAATGTACGCTTGTTGAAGAGTATAGAGGAGATAATACATGTGAAGACCTACCAATGAAGTAAGTCATGTCCACTTCACTCTTGAACAAAGGCCAGACCTCTTCTGTGTCCGTGGACAGACCTAAACCTCATCTGCACAATGTCATTCGTAAACTTAGGAAACACAGGTGATGTAATTGAAAAATGTGGAGTTTCTTTTCCTCATTTCACAATCACATCACCTGTGTTTCCTTTGCTTAGGTATCTCATAGTGCAGATGGACTCTAGCATATGAAAGAGTACACATAAGCTGAGCAGTGTATACAACAATTTTGACATTTACAGAAGATTCAGCTTCTTATCTTGTTGGAGATGAAATGAGGCATGTCTTGCAACATGGTGCATGTTTTACATCACTGCTGCATCGGTTTCATGTGGCACGGGACTTTACAGCATGACACATCTGCCTAGATGCATCAAGTTGTAAATATGTCGCCACATAGCAAATTTTTTGCACCCCCGCTGCGTCACAAAAGTGACGCACAGTGGCGCAAAAGAGTCATACACCTATCATAAATCTGTCCCTAACATGTTAAATGATTGATTCAGGATGACGATAAGGTGTGGCCTATCCAGAGGTTTGTTTAAGGTGAGGCCTACTCAGGGTTGCAGATTAAATTTACGCTTGTTGAAGAGTATAGAGGAGATAATACATGTGAAGGCCTACCAATGAAGTAAGTCATGTCCACTTCACTCTTGAACAAAGGCCACACCTCTTCTGTGTCCATGGACAGACCTAAACCTCATCTGCACAATGTCATTCGTAAACTTAGCAAACACAGGTGATGTAATTGAAAAATGTGGAGTTTCTTTTCCTCATTTCACAATCACATCACCTGTGTTTCCTTTGCTTAGGTATCTCATAGTGCAGATGGACTCTAGCATATGAAAGAGTACACAGAAGTTGAGCAGTGTATACAACAATTTTGACATTTACAGAAGATTCAGCTTCTTATCTTGTTGGAGATGAAATGAGGCCTGTCTTGCAACATGGTGCATCTTTTCCATCACTGCTGCATCGGTTTCATGTGGCACGGGACTTTACAGCATGACACATCTGCCTAGATGCATCAATTTTTAAATATGTCGCCACATAGCAAATCTTTTGCACCACCGCTGCGTCACAAAAGTGACGCACAGCAACGCAAAAGAGGCACACACCTATCATAAATCTGTCCCTAACATGTTAAATGATTGATTCAGGATAACGATAAGGTGTGGCCTATCCAGAGTTTGTTTAAGGTGAGGCCTACTCAGGGTTGCAGATTAAATTTACGCTTGTTGAAGACTATAGAGGAGATAATACATGTGAAGACCTACCAATGAAGTAAGTCATGTCCACTTCACTCTTGAACAAAGGCCACACCTCTTCTGTGTCCGTGGACAGACCTAAACCTCATCTGCACAATGTCATTCGTAAACTTAGCAAACACAGGTGATGTAATTGAAAAATGTGGAGTTTCTTTTCCTCATTTCACAATCACATCACCTGTGTTTCCTTTGCTTAGGTATCTCATAGTGCAGATGGACTCTAGCATATGAAAGAGTACACATAAGCTGAGCAGTGTATACAACAATTTTGACATTTACAGAAGATTCAGCTTCTTATCTTGTTGGAGATGAAATGAGGCCTGTCTTGCAACATGGTGCATGTTTTACATCACTGCTGCATCGGTTTCATGTGGCACGGGACTTTACAGCATGACACATCTGCCTAGATGCATCAATTAGTAATTTTGTCGCCACATAGCAAATCTTTTGCACCACCGCTGCGTCACAAAAGTGACGCACAGCGACGCAAAAGAGGCACACACCTATCATAAATCTGTCCCTAACATGTTAAATGATTGATTCAGGATAACGATAAGGTGTGGCCTATCCAGAGTTTGTTTAAGGTGAGGCCTACTCAGGGTTGCAGATTAAATTTACGCTTGTTGAAGACTATAGAGGAGATAATACATGTGAAGACCTACCAATGAATTAAGTCATGTCCACTTCAGTCTTGAACAAAGGCCAGACCTCTTCTGTGTCCGTGGACAGACCTAAACCTCATCTGCACAATGTCATTCGTAAACTTAGCAAACACAGGTGATGTAATTGAAAAATGTGGAGTTTCTTTTCCTCATTTCACAATCACATCACCTGTGTTTCCTTTGCTTAGGTATCTCATAGTGCAGATGGACTCTAGCATATGAAAGAGTACACAGAAGTTGAGCAGTGTATACAACAATTTTGACATTTACAGAAGATTCAGCTTCTTATCTTGTTGGAGATGAAATGAGGCCTGTCTTGCAACATGGTGCATCTTTTTCATCACTGCTGCATCGGTTTGATGTGGCACGGGACTTTACAGCATGACACATCTGCCTAGATGCATCAATTTGTAATTTTGTCGCCACATAGCAAATCTTTTGCACCGCCACTGCGTCACAAAAGTGACGCACAGTGGCGCAAAAGAGGCATACACCTATCATAAATCTGTCCCTAACATTTTAAATGATTAATTCAGGATGACGATAAGGTGTGGCCTCTCCAAAGGTTTGTTTAAGGTGAGGCCTACTCAGGGTTGCAGATCAAATTTACGCTTGTTGAAGAACACAGAGGAGATAATACATGTGAAAGCCTACCAATGAAGTAAGTCATGTCCACTTCACTCTTGAACAAAGGCCAGACCTCTTTTGTGTCCGTGGACAGAGCTAAACTTCATCTGCACAATGTCATTCGTAAACTTAGGAAACACAGGTGATGAAAGTGTTTTTTTAAAGCCTTTGCACCATTTTTGGGTCACTTTTAACATGGCAATGTAACTCAAAGAATCAAAATCTAAATTTGCCAAGCACAGGTGCGAGCATATTTACAAGGAATTTGCACCACGGGGAAATGTCTTAAATTAAAATGGGAAAAATAACATCAGAGACACTCAAATGCCTTACAAATATGCCCCAAACAACCTATGAAGCTCTAGCAGTACATATCCAGAAATGTAATTGATTTCAAAAAACGTTTTTAAACACAACATATAAATCAATTGTATACCTACATTCATGGGAAAATGACTTAAAATGTCCTTAAGACACATGAAAGCGTTTTTTGATTGCCCTTGCACCATTTTTGGGTCACTTTTAACATGGCTATGTAACTCAAAGAATCAAAATCTAAATTTGCCAAGCACAGGTGGGAGCATATTTACAAGGAACTTGCCCCACGGAGAAAGGTCTTAAATTAAATTGGGAAAAATAACATCAGAGACACTCAAATGCCTTATAAAGAAGCAGACACCATTATTTCCTTGTCATACATTTTAAAAGCATTCCTTTTCCTCAAAAACGATTTTCAAGTCATAATTTGAAAACACTGCACAGCTCCTATGTACAAAAACACCCTGTCAGTACTAATACTTCACATTATCTCCAATTACAATTTCTCAAAGAAACAAAATCTATTTGTAAAACACTTGAGACAAAGCAACATTTTAAAAACACAACTTTCTTCATAATTTTCTCCTTAAAGCATACTATTCTCTATCTAAATTAAATAAATCTTTTCTCACCTTAGCAAATACTTTATGAGTTTCAAAACAGTCTCAGAAATACACCAATTTGTCTTCAGCAGAACAAAGGGTATGCACTCCAGAAGCTGCAGCTATAGAAAGCACAGAAATGCTGTAATTCATCACACATATCCCTCATGTCACCCAATCAAAACTCTTCCCTCACTTTTTTCAAATCAAAACCCTTCCCCCCTCTGCCCTCTCTGCCTTTTTTGCATAGCAACCACCTCCTGGAAGACCTCTGGGGTTTGCAAGTTCACACAACAATGTTTCAATTGAACTCTGAACTCTCAGTGCACCTGCGTATCCAGTGCAATCTTTCATTAAATGATTTTTTCTTGACCATTCAAATTACATCTTTCAAAGAACTCATCCATGCACCCTAACTTTCTGTTTTCAGCAATCAAAATCCACCAATCACTGTTACTGCTTCATTAACACAGAAACTCCACAGTTTTTTTCATTTTAAACTCTTATTTTTTCAACTGCCATTTCATTACCACACTTCATCTGACTGCAGCAGAACCTTCTCTCGCCATGTTTTCTGTCTGGATTGTTGGACATAGTTACATCTATTGGGCTCAGAGGTATGCTGAGAACAGAAATTTACCTAACCTCAATTTACAAGATGTGGAAATTAAGTGGTTTGGCCACAGAGGATTAAAATGTCACCAATTGATACCATTGGTGAAAACCTTTATGCATTTGCCAAAACCTGATCTGTTAATTGTGCACTGTGGAGGTAATGATTTGGGCACTTTGACTGGAGTAGGTCTGGAAATGCTTTTAAAGGACACCTTTGAGCAATTAATGGCACTTTTTCCTCAAACTGCCTTGGTATATTCAAATATATGCCAAAGACAGAAATGGAGGTGGTCGAACCAATTTTGTCCACAAATTGAGAAGTCGAGGAAGCATGTAAACAAATCTGTTTCAGCTTACATGAGAGACCATGGAATGGGCTCCATGTACAACAATAACTTGCGTTACTACATGCAAGATATCTACAGAGGAGATGGAGTTCACTTCTCAGATGAGGGCAACAGAGTTTTCATTTTGAATTTAAGACTGTGCATTGGTACCTACTTATAAGTACCTAAATGTACCATAAACCCAAAAGCTCTTCTCAGAGCTACCCTACATCTGATCACTCACAATTATTATTTTACTCTAACTTTTTTCACAAATTTTCCACAAAGTACGCTCCCCGGAGCGCTACCCGGTACGCGAACCGGAAGCTAACCGCGCGAAATTTTTAAAAAAAATGTTTTTTTTCCGCACATATGGGCCTCCTCAGCCATCCTCAGAAAACCTAGGGGGTCAAAATACGTCTACCGTGTCCCCTTCTACCCATTCTGAACATTATGTGCCCTCCATCTTGTATCTTAATTCGACCGAAACACAAAATGGTGGACTCCCGTAACGCTTAAGGTTCGCGTACCGGGGCGGTCGCCAGTTCGCGTACCGGGGCGCTCCCCGGGAAGCGCTCCATTAAAAAAGGTGGGAAAGTAATTTACAGAAGAAACCCTTGAGACACTTTCACCAAATATAGATTTGCTCATACTACATACCAATCCCTACCATTTTCACAAATTTGGTTGAAATTCCATTTAGCCATTTAGCCTGTAGACCTCTCTAAATACCCTGAGGTAAATTACTTCACAAAACACATCTGAAGTGTTGGAATTGACAACCAATTAAAATGTTACTTTCATTTTCTATTTTTTTTTACCTGACATTTGATTGGTTATGTACCTGAATATATATAAAGGAAGAGAAGGAAACACAGCCATTTTGACTACTACTTCCTGGTGTACATTTCAATAGGATTTTCACTAATCACTTCAACTTCTTTGTAAAGGTAAGTTGTTATTTTAAAAACTGAAGTATATTGTGCACTATAAGTTAATATGGTAAACTTTTTCTGATAGTTATATACTATCCCTCTGTAGTAGTTATAGATTTAGATAGACTTCTCTGTTATAGTTATGGATGCAGTTAGGTTTCTCTTGTATAATTATGAATTTACTTACGTTAAATCACATACACTTTTTTATATTCCTACTTCCACTCTGATACTATACACTGCCCAAAGATAAATTCACTGTTAAAAACTGCCTATCTAAAATTAATCCCACCAGTGCCCTATCTCTACTAATATATTTTTTATCCAAATTTCAGACAAAATGGAAGGCGAACACAAAGTTTCATTTGAAATTGTCCTGCAAGAGACCAACCAAGAAATAATTGATCCAAATTATATAGAATTTATGGATGAAACTTGGGACCAAGAACTACTGCAATGTGTGCAAGCAGTAGATGTCCTCCTTGAAAATGAGGACATTTTACACACTCAAACATTACAAGCTATGTTCAATGAAAATAACGACATTTCAGACAGTGAAATGTTAGACATTTTATTAAATTTTGAAACACAATAAATAATTGCTTAAAAAATAAAGAAATAAAAAAATAATCAACAAAACCAACAATCAATTAACATACACTATTTGAAAAGTCTATCATTCTTTTTTCCTTATAGTACGCTCCCCGGGCCGCTTCCCGGTTCGCGAACCGGGCGCTATCCACGCAAAAAAAAAATTTTTTTTTTTGTTGCCCCGCGGGGCCCTTTTAAAGCCTCCACATCAAACCTAGGGGGTCAGGGAGGATCTACTATGCCCCCTTATGGTCATTTCCCCCTTTGTTTTGGCCTCCTCTTGTCTCTCGATCCTACCGAGAGACAAGATGGCGGCCGCTCCGGACTGTTTAGAATGTTGACAGACACCGAAGAGCAAATCAGCTTCGCGAAGTTCCGTTACGCGTCAAGTACGCGAACCGGGGCACTGCCCGGAGCGCGCTTACAGATATATATCTTTTTTTGAACGTTAATTTCTCAAAATCCACTGGAGCACATATATTGAGACCTAGCAAAGGCACATCGGGCTAACAGTCCCTACAATTTTGCCAAGTTTCGTGCAAATCCATTCAGCCGTTCGGGCTAAAAGTGAGGCCAACCGCCCTATGGAAATTAACATGGGAAAAACGCGTTTTGGGACCCCCCTTTTTTCTCAGCCCCCCCTTGATGAACCCCCCCAAATTTTCAGGGCCTGCCCAGAAACAAAATGTTCAATTTTCCTGAAAATTTCAGCCAATTCCGTCCACAAACGCCAAAGTTATTAGACATAGAATTTTCAAAAATCCCATAGAGAAAAAATCCTAACTATATATACCTACTGGCGACCGCCAGTAGGTAATATATATATATATATATATACACACCACAATGATCCTCACACATAATAAACTGATATCAGGGAAAAGTAAAAAGAAAATAAACAAAAAGGCATAGCCCTCTCCTGTCAATCTCTCTGGTCGAGAACCAAGCATCCTAGGACTAGTTGCTAAAGAATTATGATGGACTCAACCCAGATTTGTGACTGGGGGTGAGTGTCTGAAAAGTTTCAGTGCTCCGTTCATCATCTCCTTGTATTTGCTTTGTTCACCCTATATTTGCCATTTGGTTAAGATAGAAAAAACATATACTGTAAGAAACTGGGTCATTTTCTTTATTTTACAGAGATTTATATAGCGCGCACTTGGCCTGAATCGGGTATCAGAGCGCTTTAAATAGCACCAGTTGCATTACATGAGGACACATTATTTTTTTAATTTTTTAATAGGCACAGGGAGATTAAGTGATTTGCCCAGAATCACAGGAGGTTCAGCGTCATTGCCAAGACTCGAACCCAGTTCCTCTGATTGGAGATTGACCGCCCAAGCCGTTGGCCCAATCCTCTTATTTGTGAGGGGTAATGCACCCTGACAATTCTTCAATTACTAAAGTCACAAAATTAACCTGTGTGTACTCCTGTGGTAGCTAAGCACAAAATCAGTCAGGTTTAACACAGAGGCAATTTATAATGTATTTATTCAGGACCCAAACAGTATTAAGGAGGAAACAAAACAAAAGAAAAATTCCAAGCCAATGTAGAAAATAGAGTAAAATCCTAAATATGAAGTGATACTAAAAACAACAAAAATTATGTCAGTAGAGCTGGAGATATGAGTTTCCACAGGTTTAGTTGAGATTAGCTCCAAAAAGCACAAAACGTGCATTGGTCTGTGCCATGTTATGTCGATTCTGGTGGAGCCACCGATCATGAGCTGAGACGTGCTGCGATGGGATGTCCTGTATCAGGCCACGCCATGCTGCGTCTTTCAGGTTAAGTCACTGGTCAGGAGCTGCGAGATTCTACGATGGCAGGTTCTGTGTCAGGCTGTGCTGTATCAGTTCCGGAGAAGTTGCCGCTAAATAGCTGTGTCATTATGTGCAGGGCTCCATTGGGTCCAGCAAAGCCACCCTGTTGGGAGGTGCTGTGGTGTGAAAAATGAAACCTAAATCACAATAAACTGAATTAAAAATGAACTCACATTATGGGCTATGTGCCCTTTCCATATATTTTGAAGCTTAACTGGAAGTAGATAAAGGGATGCAAAGTACATCCATTTACCAAAAAGTAATGTGGGGAATGCAGAGTGCACTCCATTAAGCTATACTTCTTGCAGGGTCTGCTGTCAACGTGAAGGGAAGGAGGAACTTCAAGTAAAATTATAGTGCTGCCACCTTTTCCTCACTGAAATTATTATGGAGTGTAACCTCCTTGCAGCATCCTCAACAGTGGGACTCCTCGTCTGTGACTGCCATGACTGGAGGGCAACAAGTGACCAAAAAAAAGCAGACAGAAATATGAAAAATTAAAGCAGACAGGCAAGGAAGCAAGACAGAAGCTGAAAATAAAGTTACAAAAAAATAGAATAGGTTGGTAGGAAAAAGGTCACACCACTGGACTGGGATGCGTAAGGAAATACGCAGGCAGGAACAGGCTGGAGTCTGAAGTGCCTCACCCTACAAAATGGCTGCTCTGGCATGTTGCGTCGCACATGATTTTGTGCTATTTTTTAACCGCAAAATGTCTCCTCAAGTCCATTTTGGATGTGCAGTGTTGGAATTCCATTTCTTGTAATACTTCATAACTTTGCATATTTATTAGGGATTTTGCATAATTTTAACAAAGTGTGCTACTGGCTTAATTCACTTCCTGAGTCAATGGGCTACATGTACGAACTGAGATTTGGGCCATTTGCGACCACTAAAAAGGGTTGTAGCATGTATCAACGCTATTTTGCGAGTTAGTAACCTGTTATCGACTCGCAAAATAGTGTTATCGAGTCTCCGTTAGGATTGGGCATGCTAAAGGCATGTACGATTGTTTAGCGGCCGGATGTGTGGCAAAACAATCAAATGTTACCACCTACTTCCTATGGACCACTGCCTGCTCAAAAAATGAAACTCAAATGTTACATTTTTGTTTTTCAAAGGTACCCCATTTTCCTTTAAGGAAAACGACTGCATTTAAAAAAAAAAATTACTTTATTTAAAAAGCAAACAAAGACATGGTTGTCTGCTGTCCCCAGCAGGCCACCATCCCTGTTATTGCCCATTCCTTAAGGGTCCCAAATTCCAAACTTCCTCATGAATATTGAGGAGGCAGGTCATTTGCGAACCCATTGGAAATCGCAAAATGTGCCTTAGACACATTAATACATATCCTTTTGTGACTCGCAAATTGTGGGTCGCTAAAATTTGTAAATTACAAGTCGTAAAAGGAAATGGTCATGCATGTGTCCCTCTGTGACTTAGTTAATAGAAAGAAAGTACTCATAGGAGCATCTACAAGTAGGTCATTAAATTTATGTAACTATATCAGTTTAAAAACAAATTCTACAAAACTGCACCAACTTTTCGAACTTTACTCTGGTTTACCACTATGGCTTACAACACCGAAGAAACACATGCAACATATTTGTCTGAGTTATTCATATATTCTTATAAAGTGCAGTCATCGCTAACATATGATTGGGTAAACGTTGTTTACAACGCGGTGTTTACACCGCACGACCTTTACCACGCTGCCATTACAGCGTAAGTCATTACTACGACTTGCGCTGGATGGCGCTCTTGGTTAAGGAATATTGTGCTTTTCTATTCCAAAACCTTCCCTACTGTTACGTGGGCTGGAGTTAGAATAGAAAATTATAATAATCCTCAATCCGCGCCCTCCAACGCAAGTCGTTGTAACGACTTGCGTTGTAAAATCCGCAATGTAAAATACCGCGATCAAAATGATCACGTTGTACTATCATACATCCGTATGATTGCGCTGTAAATAGAACGTTGCAGGTCACGCAGGATGGCGGACCAAACTGACCTTACATAAGCAAAAAATCAGGCAAGGAAACCAATCAGGGACTGCTTTCTCCTCTTTCTGCTTTGCATTGAAGCACCGAGTTTGACGCTTTATTATTTTAGAGCAGGGATCAAATTGAGATAGCACCCATATTTTCTACGTGTTTCTCAACGATCTTTTTTAAAACATTTATCCTAGAGTAGTCAGTGTTTATTCCGAAAACATTGAGAGTAGGCGATTCCATAAGAAGATACCAGAGCTGAAGCTCCAGCTTTAGTTGCAGTGTTTATACTTACTCTGGTTTGAGAACTTATTATGCGTGAACAGATTTTCCAATGCAAAAATTCTGATCAGCCTATTACATTTGACACTGCATTGTGTGAACACGTGAATTTCGGTTACACTAACCGAACAAATTGATGTGTTAAAAATTCTGTGTGTCTGGTACAAGCAAGTGTTGTCAATAAAAAAAAGTCACAACAACGAATGCAAAAGTTTTGTGTTGATATAATTCACCTTAAATCCAAATAGATGGAATAGTTGCTTTTGTGAAATGAGAGGCTATTTTTTCGCTTGGAGAATGTCACATCAATTGTAAAGCCATCAGCCTCAAGGCTTGTTGGTGATTGCTTCATATTTACTGTTAGTCCAGCAATGGCCATGGTACTTTTACAGTCTTTGGACGGACTAGTGAGTGTGACATTTAAAGTGTTGATTTTTGCAGCACTTATGTTAATTGTTGTAATTTTCCTGATGAACCACCATTCTGGTCCCCTGATGCAGCCAAGATAGTTTTACATTTTCTATGTAGGCCTCTCTGCCATTTGGTCTGTGTAGTGTCAGCCTCGAGTGCTACTGAAAGCAGACAAAATTGCAAGCAAATTGCATCAGATTGCCAACATTGTGAAAAGGTAAATTGCTTGCAAATCTATTTAAACCACTGCCCTATTTTCATCAGCTTCAGTACTTGGTATTCATGATTGCTTAATTGGCGACCTTTCCTATTGTGTAGTGCTTTATGGTGTAATGGAAAGCGATCTTTACCAAACCAATTACCCTCTTTTTTCTCAGCACTGCATTATTGCTGTGATTGCAACTGCCAGTCCTTTGTAAATGAACTTTCTGATTTCAATGATGTTTTTAAAATGTTAGATAGAAAGAAGTGGCATTCATATTGTGTGATGTTCTATTTTGAAATATCTTTGTAAGCGCCATTGTCAGGGGAAATGGACTGAAGGGTTACACAGTACCCACAAATATCAATGTAACTATTATTAATATTATTATAATGTCTCCTTTTGTGCTACCGCTCAATTAGAAAAGGATAGGAGAAATATTTTGTCACCCTGTCAAGTGCACAGGAAGTGCTTTTGATGCCTCTTCTTTGACACACATTATCTGCTCTAATGCCATTCTACTACAGTGAAATAATAAATCTGGAACATAAAGCCCAAATAGCTATAAGGTATTATATAAATAAAAAACAATAATATGAGTATGCTTGTACAGAACAGTATTTAATGCAATTCACGCCCTGACCTGTTTGGGAAATATTAAAATATCTTTGAGAAAGAAAGGTGGGTTTCAAATTAAGGGGCTGACACTGACCAGTTCAACCTCTTTGTGTTATTTCTACACATACAGTGTAGATTCATCAGTGAGCCATTTTTAAATCACACACACCAGCAAATGGCGTGTGAGGTAATTTCGTTCTGCTCAATAACATTTCTTCGCAAATTAACTTTCCTCCAGCAGGTAGCCGTGCTCGCTTACCTTTTCAGTAGATAATGCAAAGGCAGAGAAATATTGGTCTGTGTATTTTCTGTCTGTGATTTACGAAATTATATCATTACTCCCAAGCAGCTGAGCCAAAAGAATTCACAAATGAGTCACGTACTCTTGCCCTAATACTGTAAGTGAAAATGGAGGCATCAGTGTGCTCCCTAAGGCTAGGACCTCCATTGTGCGAGGGAAGTTTTCAAAAGATTTATTTTAACAATTGTCCTCAGATTTTCTCTGCTAATGAAAGAAATGAAGCTAAAGCCATTCTCTGTAATGATGATCAAGTGAGAGAAAAATGCCGGTTGTTGATTACAGTATGCTTGATACAATGTACTGATTCATCTGACGCACTGCCGCCCAGTAAGCCCATTCTTGGAAACCAAGAAACCTCTTTTGTGGCAAGCTGCATGTTATAAAGCGCTGCTCAGCACAGGCTTCATTGGGCATGGAAACGGCTCAGCTGCAGTGCACTAACTTTGTGTCTGATGCAGTAGCAGACCACTTATTTCCACAACAGGTAAAAATTAATGGACTTGCTGGGTCCATTTAATTCATATGTTTGCATTACCATCAGGTACCTAGTAATTTGGATGCTCATTTTATATACCTAAGTGCATTCGCTTCATTTCGATATGGCATGAATTAATCCACTAAGAATGTGAAAAAGAATACAAAGGATAGCACACAGGGGTTAATATTTTATTTTCAGATCTTCAAATGCATTATACTTACTGACTCATTCAGCAACACAAGTCTGCTGCTGTCACTAAAACAGTGAAATCAAGAATTTGCAGTTTTTTAAAAAAATATTTCTAATAATTTATTGTTGGAACAGTCGGTGGTTCAGATGGACTCTACAGTCCGAATTAATGACTTAACATGCAATGTGCTGTAACTTGCAACCAGAAATTATGATCAAATTAGTCATTAGATGTATGCATATTTATTTAAAGTGTATACACTTTCTAAGGGCATTTAGAGTGCTACAAATGTAAACACTTAAAACAACTCATCATATGTGAAATATGGATGTGATCGGTACAACCCTTCTAATTGTAAATATTAAAATTGGGTTTGGGGCACGGGAATATGTGTCAGTTTAGAATGCCGTTTGGAGAAGACACACCCCTACCCGGCATGATGGCAAGGGCAGGAAGAGGGTGAGCCACAGAGAGACAGGGCCGGTGTTAGGTATGGGCAGTGTGGGCAGCTGCCCAGGGCCTCGCTCCTGGTCACAACTAAGGGGCCCACACCAGAACACCGCCTTTCAAAATATTTCAGCATTATGAGCCCAGACAGCAGCAAAGGTTCAGGGCTGGGAGGCCGAGGAAAGGGAGGGAGGGGGAGCATCCCATGGCCCTCAGAGCCATGCCCTGAAAGAACTTCAGAGATCGAATTTCTGAATCTGCATAATATAAGCAATTAAAGGGGTACTTGAAGTGCCTAAGGTGTGAAGAGCGCGCCTCTGCGTGGATGAAAAGAAGGGTGTCCTGCAGGACTCAGAACGAAAGAAAGAATGATATCCCATCACTAATAATCATTACTCCTCTTGCCTTTTCTATTAATTCTCACTTACAGTAGGACGTGTTCAAGCACATGTCCTGTCCAGAGATGTAGAGATTATAGCACCTGCCCTCAACTTCTTTACACTATCTTGCTTGCCTCATCATAAGGTCCTACCAATATAAAAACTAAAACAGCTATGGTTGTTTCTCTGATTAAAAAACCTTCAGCAGGCTTATAACTTCCCTACATCTTCTGACATCTCTTTGCTGCTCTTTTCTTGAATGCCTCAATATTTTCCTGTGAAAGGAAAAAAGAAGAAGTTTATTGTGGGACATTTTCTTTTGGTCAGGGCAAATAGCTGATCAATTGGTAACATCTGTTGAATTTTTACGATTGTTGTTTCAAAACTGACTTTTTCATTTAATATGGATAAGAGTTATTATTTTTTTAAACTTGTCTCTCCAAAGGTGTCAATAGCAAGGAGTCAAAACTTATTCTAGGATGTGATGAAGGTACTGGAACTCAAACTAACCTTGAGCTGTGAACTCCGCTCAGTTTATGGAGTATGCAAAGTTTTCCGCACTCAGCGGAGTTTCAAAAACTCCACTCTGCAGAGTGGACCGGAGTTTTTTCTCTGCTCACGCTTGTCAGCGTCAAGTTGGCGAGTATGAGCAGGGAAAATCCACCTCCTAGCTAGATTTTTCCTCGCTCACGCTTGCCTAGGTCTAGTTGGAGAGTGTGAATGAGGAAAATCAACCTCCTCGTGAGAATTCTCAAAGGGCGGTAAGATTTCTCAATACAGTGGTCGTGACAGGTCATGATCACTCACGTTGAGAAACCTTCCGTTTGCATTGAGTAAGCTGCCGCTTGAGTAGAAATTCTACTTGAGCAGCAGAAATGAAGCTGAGCCATCTTGCACAGTGCATGGTGCCATGTGCAATGATTTTACAGCGTGGGACAAACACCCAGCGCTCAAAATCAATGTGATTGGCATGACCCTTATGCACTCCGCTGCTTACGGAACTTGCTTGCGTAGCACGACAGAGTTTTTTGGTCACTTTGTGGAGTTCAGCAAATCGGAACACCATGAACTGCGCCCAGGCCTAACTCAAAGACGGTATGTCATATTAATCATCGCAGATTAGCACCTTATTCAGCCAACCTAGCTATGTCTTTTAAAAGGCGCTGATTTAGAGCAGGTGGTTATGGAATGAAACACAAAAATATTTGATTTGTGACTAATGGTTCCCCTTAATACCCAACAAACATCTTACAGTATCACTGTGTGTGCAAAGTGTACTGCAAAGTGACAATGGACTGTAGTCCACCCTGCAAAATGTAAATTCTGCGAGGTCTAAGGAAGAGGCTAGATTATGGTAGGAAAGGCAGAGAATCCATAGTCGGAGATTCTTTTTTTTTATTACTGGGGATAAACTGAGTTCCTTGCTTGGGTTGGATTGGCTGCTGGTGCACAACCCAAAAGGCTGTTACAGCTTAAAACTTAGCGTGCACAGAGTTAGTCTGATTGTGCTTGCAAAGCCAGCTGGCTCATTGTCATGTGCAGAACATGTTCCAGCCTTTGTTGCTTCTGCCTGCCAATACATTAGCAACCCCACCTGCGTATAACGGTGAACAGCCATCAGTACGCGGTTATTACACCGCATACCATTATTCCGCAAGCGTTACAACGCATACGATGTAACAACACATACTCTTTACTACGCAAGTTGTTACATCACATGCATTGTAATGGCTTACATCGCATGCGTTGTAATGTTAAGTGTTGATGTAAGGAAATGTTGTTTACCTGCGTCTGCCATCCCAATTCACTGCCCTCTTTTGGCACACGGATAGAATAAAATGTTACCTAGTTGGTGCATTTAGCACGCGCCCACCTCCGAGGGGAATTTTCTTTGGGAGGGGGGCTGAGCAGAGGGACCTAGAGCCAAGACAGGGAGCACAGTGGGCACTGAGTGCACGGGTAGCGGACCTCTGGTCAGCGTGCACAGGGGCGAAATGCACTACATAATGATCTCAAGGCACCTCTAATGATGCAGGAAGCAGGAGAAGAGATGAACCTCGCATGGAGGAGAAGAGAGGAACCAAAAGGAGTAAGAGGTAAAAGGGGATGTGTAGTTTTTAAGGGTATAGGGTAGGGAGAGGGTCGTGCAGGGGGTAGAGATCTATGTTTTAGGGTAGTGTAGTTGTGTTTTTGTAGTGTAGAGTAGTGTATTTGGGTTTAGGGTAGTGTTGGGTGGTTGTGCAGGGTAGTGTTTCAGTGTTGGGACCGGACTGGGGTAGGGGTAGGGTCGTGCTGGGGGTAGTGTTTTAGGGTTTAGGGTAGTGTAGTTGTGTTTTTGTGGTGTAGAGTAGTGTTTTAGAGTTTAGGGTAGTGTCAGGGGGTCATGCAGGGTAGTGTTGCAGTGTAGGGACCGGACTAGGGGTAGGGGAAGGTTCGTGCTGCGGGTAGTGTTTTAGGGTTTAGTGTAGTGTTGTGATGTTATTGTAGTGTAGAGTAGTGTTTTAGGGTTTAGGGTAGTGTCGGTGGTCATGCAGGGTAGTGTTTCAGTGTAGGGTGTGGATTAGGGGTAGTGGCAGGGTCGTGCTGGGGGTAGTGTTTTAGGGTTTAGGGTAGTGTTGTGTTGTTTGTGTAGTGTAGGTTAGTGTTTGAGGGTTTAGGGTAGTGTCGGTGGGTCGTGCAGGGCAGTGTTTCAGTATAGGGAACGGACTGGGGGTAGGGGCAGGGTCGTGCTGGCGGTAGTGTTTTAGGGTTTAGGGTAGTGTTGTGGTGTTAGTGTAGTGTAGGGTAGTGTTTTAGGGATTAGGGTAGTGTCGGGGGGGTCATGTAGGGTAGTGTTTCTGTGTAGGGAACAGACTGGGGGTAGGGCCAGGGTAGTGTTTTAGGGTTTAGGGTAGTGTTGTGGTGTTAGTATAGTGTAGGGTAGTGTTTTAGGGTTTAGGGTAGTGTCGGGGGGTCGTGCTTGGTAATGTTTCAGTGTAAGGACTGGACTGGGGGTAGGTGCAGGGTCGTACTGGGGGTAGTGTTTTAGGGTTGTGGTGTTTGTGTACTGTAGGGTAGTGTTTTAGGGTTTACGGTAATATCGGGGGTAGTGTTTAAGGGTTTGGGTAGTGTTGTGAAGTTTGTGATGTGTAGGGGTCGTATTTTTATTTAGTATTTAGCATAGTGTCGGCCGGTGATTGCAAAAAATTTATATATATCATAAAGAAAATTTCAATCATTTTAAAACTAGTATATACGTTGTATGTAAGATTTGTAAAATATGTAATAATTATGAAAAAATAACTTTTTTACATATATAACGTATAACTTATTAAAAGGCTGTCAAAGCAAAAGAATAGCCAACTGTTTTGGCATCTTATGGCCAAGGGTTCGCCTAACTTAAAAATAGAAACTGATTTTTATCTGCAACCCCATGTGCGGGAGGAATACTTTGAAGTGTTATATGCTGGTCAAGGTGTTCTGCCTGACCCTGGCTCACAATCAAGACCCACAATCACAGCTTTAACCGAGGAGACAGTCATTTCCATAGAGGAAAACATAATAGCTATAAATGCGTTGCAGAGAGGGAAAGCACCGGGTCTGGATAAGCTTCCGGGGAACATATACAAGGCAGATCCCTTAATATGGGGACCAATATTTCAAGTAGTCTTTAACACCATCATTTCAGGTGGCGAAGTCCCGGTGACCTGGTGCGGTGCCGAGATTATCCCTATTCACAAAAATGGAGACAAGGGGCTGCCAAGTAATTACAGGCCAATCAGCCTCATAGATGTCTCCCAAAAAATCTTTTGCAAAATTATTTTATCCAGAATCCAACAATGGATCGAGGATAATAATATTCTGTCTAGGCCTGGGCAGTAAATTCCGTTCCGCTTGCGGAATTTGGGTAATTTCGCGTTCCGAGGAGAACGCAAAATTGGCACAAAATTCTGCATTCCCCGAGTTCACGAAATTTTTTGCTTGTTCGCGTTCTCAAATGCGCGTTCGCAAGATATTTACCCCCGAGCACGCAAACAGCGATTGCAAATAGTAAAAAAGCATCGCGAACAAGCAATTCTGCGTGTTTGTGGCAATTCTGCATATTCGCAGAGATTTTTTACTGTTTCACAGAGATTTGCGCAACGCGATTACGCAAATTCCGCCCACCCCTAATTATGTCAGATCTTCAGGCGGGATTTAGATCCTCCACAAGTACTATTGACCAAGTTTTTAGATTTCCCCTATTACTCTGGAAGGAAGTGAGTGACGATTAGAGGTGACCACTTGTATGTTGTATTTGTGGATCGAAAAACGGCCTTCGACTTACTAGATCGTACTCAACTTTGGTCAGTATTGAGCGAATTAGGTCTTCCAGCTTACATAGTTAACATCCTGATCTGTTTACATCATGATACATATGCTAAGGTCAGGTGGAACACTGATGGTAGTTTGACAAAATACATATCAGTACGGAAGGGTGTACGACATGGATGTGTCCTTGCCCAACCCTATTCACCCACCATATTAATGTATTGATAGAAGAATTGTACAACTGTGGCGACGACCCTCCAAGATTAGCGGGCAGCGTAGTTCCTTGTCTGCTCTTTGCAGACAACACTTTGCTTATTTCTAGAACACCCAAAGTGATCCAGAACCTTCTGAATACATTTGATAAAGTATGCAGGGAAAAGAGGCTAGAAATAAACTGTTCCAAAACAACATTTATGACTTTTAATCCCTATAAATCAAACAAGGGCAACCTCATGCTGGGTTCTCAAGCATTGGAGCAGGTCAAGTGCTTCGACTACTTGGGTGTACGCATTAGTGACAGGCTGGTATGGACACCCCAAATTGAGAAGAGCACTTTGACCCTCCAACATTCTGATTGTGCAATAGTGAGGAGGGCCTGGGCATCTTCATACCACCCAGTGTCGCCCATTCTAAAACTCCATAGGGCTAAAGGCCTAGGAGCAGCCCTTCATGGAGCAGAACTGTGGGGGCTAGAAAATCTAAAAGATCTCACCCTAGACAGATTTATCAGGGCGATCCTAAATTTAACAGTAAGCTCACCCCTATTTTCGCCAAAACTAGATGTTGCTTGAAACCGATAGACCATTTTGCTATTCTAAGGGCACTTTTTCTTTGGATCAGAATCTGGATCAGTACCACACAGGTCCCACTAAAGGTGGCCCTGGAAGAATTGATTGCTTTGCATAAACAATCGGGCTGCACCAAATGGTTCAAAAAAATTAAGGAATGGTTCCTGGTATTAGGGTTGGGGTGCATTTGGGAGGACCCCGGATCTATAACTAAACTGACGATTCCCCTTATCAAAAAAAGTTTCTGGGAACATATGGAATTCCAAAGTGTAGAAGGCTTTGCACCTGGCACTTTAACTACTAGTTTTTTTAAATTTTAAAGGAGGGTATGGCTTTTAACCGTCATGGACGACATTAAACCCCCACAGGCAAAAGGCCTGCATATTCAATTCAGACTTGGGGCTCTACCTTTAAACTCTAGAAGAAGCACATGGGGAAATGCAGCTGTAACACCATATTGTCCGACAAGCTGTACTCGATTAGAGTCCCTTGATCACTTGCTTTTATGCTGTGTCACCTAGGCTGACTACAGGAAAACCTGGATAGCTCCAGCTTGTCGTTTATTGTTGTTTACATGCCCCATTGAAGCACTGCGAATTTTTAGATCTGACACCACAAAATGGCTTGTTTTTGCAATATCGAGATTCTTGCTGTACGCATGGTGGAGAAGGTCAAAACTGTGTAAAAGTGTACTTGGAAATACATTTTACTGATGTATATTTAAATAATTCCTGGGAATGGAACCATGTATTTTACACATATTTTTTTGACGCTGTTAATGTTCAATTTCTATATGATTCTTATGAAATATTGCATTTACCATTTTTAAAGGTTTTATAACACGTTTGTTTTTTAAACTTTGTAAATGATCATATTTTTGATCGAATAAAGGATACGTTTAAAAATAGTAGTAATTAAAATAGAATAATATTTTTAAAAATACTCCGGTTTTAAAATGAATACCCCAGTAATAAGTTTTTTAACTGCAGATTAAAACAGTCCCCCACCCAAAAAACCCTATTTTCCTTGCATCCCGTCCCAGAGCAGAGGTTACTATTTGAAATAATTTATAAATAAAACAAGACTAAAATGCGCTGTACATATATACATTATATTTCATTGCAAAGTAAAAGCATTATTATTACATTTAAAAGCAGTTGCGAAATAAAAGCATGCACACTAAAAACATGTGAAGTAACGGTATTTGCGAACTAAAAACTTCGTAGTAAAAGCATGCTAAGTATTGGTTTGTGTACTAACAACTCACATTCGCGTATAACATTTGTGCTGTCACCTCTTCATATATTTTGGAATCTTTGCATTCTTTTGTTGGGTGCAGCTCAGGCAGGTCACTCACTCAACGTAGCATGTATCTTTTGTGTTTATCCCCCATGTCTGCTGAAAACCAAATGCTTTATCTTCAAGCCACTCTTCAGCCCTCCCTTTTCACTAGTGAAGTTGAAGACCCATTGTATAGTTCTGGTGCAATCTGACTTGGGAATTTGAATCATGCCCTAATCTGGAAACAATTAGTGAACATCACAATAATCATATCAGTTTTGGAAAGAGCTAGGCCTAGCTTTTTCAGCTACATAATTCAGGTTTAAAATATACATACTCTTTTTTATTAGGATTATTATTGATATTTGTATCCATTTAATTGATATCCACACTAGTTAAGTCATTTCTTGCAAAGTTACTTCAACAATTGCAGGAAAGCAATGTGCATTTGATGTCATTTCCGGTAATTTCACATCTTAAAGGGGCCTAGCATGTTCCTTTTCTGCACAGGACTCCACAAACCCTAGAACCTGCCCTGCAGAGAGACCCCCAAGAGATTCGAGCCCGCAGGAAATGCAGCTCAGAATCATAATCATAAACTCGTTGCCCTGTGGTGTACCAAAGAAGGAACTTTGTATCAGGGGCTGATAATGTGACTCTTTCCAGTGTAAAAGGGTATAATAAGTGGCAGCAGCATGGATGTGCAGAGGCCATCAGAGCAGGGACAACCACGAAGCATGGTCCAATAGCCCAGCCAGTGGAGACAGCCTTTTCCTGCTTTCCGTCTATTTTCCTTCGGTAGCAACTTGATCATAGTGGGACAAAGGGAGAAAGCACACAACTATTTATGCTACTGCAATCAAAAGGAAAAGACAGGCCGCCGCGCTAACACATCCTTGAGGCATTTCTCTGCATTGTCATAAAAAAAATCAAAATAGTGGTTTGTAGGCCTGCTGAGCATGTAAGGATGCCAAAACTAACAGCTCTGGGAGCGGGGATGCAGCACTGAAGGCTCATGGTTAAAAAAGGGGACAAAGAGGGGCACTGATAGGCAGATCTATTGTCTCTTATATCACTGCTGGAACATTATTGTATAGCTGGGCTTTGAGAAATATACATCAGGCATTTGGCTCAGCCCTAAGTGTATTGACTTCCAGTGGCGGCTGGTGACATTTGAAAGCGGTGAGTCGTAAAATTAGTGGTGGAGCACACCGTGGCGAGCGTGCCACCCTCTGTAGATGGTTCGGGGGGGTTCTCCCCCCGAGAAATGGTGCATTTTCAAGACTTTCGGAAGCCACTGTGCTGAACAGAAACAGGCCACTGCCTCCCCTCAAACTATCATCAGTTCCAAGGCCTCATGAATAAACCATTCAAAATTGCAATAAACCACAATTAGTTTTATTAATGTTGCATAAATAGGTTGGATCTGTCTACTGAGCCAGTGCCTATGTGAGATAAAGTGGCATTCACGATGGCCCAACAGAGTAAAATGCCTACTTTTTCCACATAGAATTGAATATCATATTGGTTAGTGTTCATTTTTTGTAACTGAATATCATGCATAAAGGCAACTTGCATAAACTAAAAACACATAACATACAGAGATGAAATATATACATGCAACACATAAAATGTTTTCCCTACCTGTGCTTGTCTGTTTCCTTTATGAATCAATTGTTCAAAGCTAAGTACATAGGAGGTGAATGAAATCTTCATATTGTATAATTGGCTACAGATAGAAATATTCATTCTTAGAAAACAAACAATTCAATCTTATAGAATGTCAACCAAATTTTGAGCCGGATAGCTTTACACCCCAAAGCCAATTGTTCAAACAGTAATTTAGAATACTTTATATAGATTTACATTTAAACAATTAAGTATGGTAAAATCCTTAAAAAATTATTACTTAGAGCAGGAAGATCACCAAAATCTTTGTGTAGAGAAAGCTTATTAGCACAAGAAGTATGTTTTATATACTTTAAATTTAAATACTTTGTAAATCACTGATAAAGTGTCTGGTTAACCAGAACTTTAGAAAACGTGTATAAATAATTACATGAAATATGTATTGGTGCATTGAAGAAACATTACTTTCTCAAAGTTGTATGGGTTTACACATTTATATTATCTGACACCCATGAGGCCATCAACAAAAAAGTACTAGTAGATCATTCTATATGTTCCAACAAGCAAACAAACATTGTTATATCATTTATCAAACTGAAATGAGCCAAAATTCAGACCCCTTGCATGAAAATAAAAGTGCACCCTTATAGATGCTGCATCACTGCAGATGGCAATTTGCATCAGATTCTGCTAAAGTTATGGACTTGATCAACATGAAGTGCTGCCGCCTTTATATCATTGTTTCAACTTTTTATGATGTGTTGAGTATTAAGTTTGAGGTAATGAGTCATATGTAGATCGAAAGATATGCAATGGTGTGAAATCTAGTATTCTCTTCAGTTCAGAAATTAATCCTATTATTAACAATTCCACTCAGTATCAGTCCATATGATGGTTAGTGATAGATATGGTAAATGAAAATTAAGTCCAGGATTCTACAAGCCTCTACCACACAGAAAACACTACAGTATATCAGTCTGCAATTAGGAAAAGAGCAAACAAACTACAGCTTCATCAAATGGATAGCCAGAAAAAAATAGTTTGTCCTAAAGGACACTGCTTTACAGCAAAAGTTTATAAAACGAGACTGTAATCAGGACTGACTGTAATACCTGGATCAGGACTGACTATAAAGATGAGACCAATAAACAATATCCTGTAATTCTTACAAGACTGACTGTAGCCCAGTATGCACAATCTTTAAGTATGCCATGGAAGGTACATGGTATCAGTCTGTATGGCTGTAGTTTGTAAGTTAGTCCAAAGCTTGCCAGAGTGTAGGATATTTACAAAACTGGGTCATATTTGCTGGGGAACTTTGAAAAAAGGTTGAGCGAGAGGTGCATTAACTAATACCCTGAAACAACACCAAGCTTATGTGGCTTTATAATGATAAGTCTGAATTCCCCTCAAGTTATGCAAGACGCTGAAAAATACATTTAATACACGGTGCATTTACTTTCATAGGTTCCTGCAGTGTGCTTGAATGTTACTTGCAATACAAAGTAAACAAAAACTATATTTGTTAGCACCAATGATTCACAGCACCACGTGCATTTCCATGGTTTCTATTTATACAGAAAGTTTGCATGCCATTCTTTAATGTGAGCAAACTTTTCAATAGTTCTCCTATTGAAATCTGCAGTCTGATGTATAAGTTCCTTTTCCATTGACAGCATGGCCAATAAATTTAGTCGAGCTTGGGTCATTGTGTTCCTTAAAAATGTTTTCATCCTAAGAGCCTCACAAAAATAATTCTGCAAGTTGTTTTGACATAAATATATATATAAAACCTTGGCACCACCTGTAGCCTGCTGAAAGTCCTGTCTTCCATACAGGATTGATAGTTCAGTGCACAATCTTGACTTGTTTAGCATTGGAT
Source organism: Lissotriton helveticus (assembly GCF_964261635.1). Lineage (NCBI taxonomy): Eukaryota > Metazoa > Chordata > Amphibia > Caudata > Salamandridae > Lissotriton > Lissotriton helveticus. The sequence continues at coordinate 874,678,717 of NC_136071.1, read as the reverse complement.
ATGCTTCCACTGTTTCACTGAGAGCTGCAGTAGGAAACAATTTGCTATGTTTTTGAAACTGGTCACTATGCAGTAGTGTTGCACTGACTAGATGCCTTGTAAATGCAAAGTGCTCCCTGGCATGCACCACAATAATGTCACATACATCTTTTCATTCCTGAATCAAGGTATTTATCTGCAGTTTGCGGTTTGTAAATCGAGAATCATCTGGAAATTCAGAGTCCAAATTATCAATGGATTCACGTACCTTGTTGATGCTGATCATAAAGGTTTAGTGTCCTTTTGTACTGATACAGTATCAATGTCTCGCTTTTGCAATTGATTGTGCAAAATGTTGACGTGCGGCATTATGCCGTGGAACAAAAAAAGAAAAACAAAGAAACTCCCCGTCTTCCAGAGTTCTGGTAAAGCCCTTTGCTTCACACACAGAAATGGAACAAATGTACTGTCTTCTGTAATACATTTCATGCATTCTACAAGGTCATCCCTGTGCCCGTGAATTATATTGACAGCTCGGATGTTGAAGTTCCAGCGAGTTGCAGATCCTCTTGGTATTCTTTTTGCCACTATCTGTTCAAGCACTTCAGTCCGTTTTGGCGAATGAGAAAAAAAAGCAATAATACCACCCAACTTTTTAAAGAAAATTCTGACTCTGGATATTTTTGATGCAGCCTGTTCCGTGATTAGATTTAGTTGGTGGGCATAGCAATGGACATAGTGTGCATTTGAATAGATGTCTCTGTTTTTTTTTTTAACCCCACTGGAGGCACCCCGCACGACACTGGCACCATCATAGCTCTGAGCAATTAACTTGCCTTTACCACTGTGCTCTGGGAAAGTAAGGTCAAGTTCATTAAGAATAGATGCTGAAATTAGATCACTGACATAATATCGAGGGACATAATATCGACTATCAAAAATATCGTTGACAAAATATCGACAGACAGAATATCGACTTTGTATCTACAAACAGGTAAGTACAAAAATATCGAGTTAAAAATATCGTTTACAAAAATATAGTTTATAAAAATATCGACTTTATTAAAAACAATGTTAAATTCAATTAATATTAAAAATTTATTACTAAAATATACTTAAACATACTTAAATTACCTTATAATAATTAAATAATTAATGAAAGTTATAAAAAAATAATTTTACAATAATATTTGGTAAAACATATATATATAGTAACATAATATAATTAAATATTAATCAATATTATTACCGTAGGATAGCGGAAGTGTAAAAATTCCTATTCCCACTCCAGAGAGTGCAACAGTAGGGAAAGCGTTGGATAGCGTAGGGGTAAAAATTACTATTCCCACTCCAAAGAGTGCAACAGTAGGGAAAGCGTTGGATAGCGTAGGGGTAAAAATTACTATTCCCACTCCAAACAGTGCAACAGTAGGGAAAGCGTTGGATAGCGTAGGGGTGAAAATTACTATTCCCACTCCAAAGAGTGCAACAGTGGGGAAAACGTTGGATAGCGTAGAGGTAAAAATTACTATTCCCACTCCAATGAGTGCAAAAGTAGGGAAAGCGTTGGATAGCGTAGGGGTAAAAATTACTATTCCCACTCCAGTGAGTGCAACAGTAGCGAAAGCATTGGATAGCGTAGGGTTAAAATTACTATTCCCACTCCAGTGGGTGCAACAGTAGGGAAAGCGTTGGATAGCGTAGGGGTAAAAATTACTATTCCCACTCCAAAGAGTGCAACAGTAGGGAAAGGGTTGGATAGCATAGAGGTAAAAATTAATATTCCCACTCCAGTGGGTGCAACAGTAGGGAAAGCGTTGGATAGCGTAGGGGTAAAAATTACTATTCCCACTCCAGTGAGTGCAACAGTAGGAAAGTGTTGGATAGCTTAGAGGTAACAATTACTATTCCCACTCCAGTGGGTGCAACAGTAGGGAAAGCGTTGGATAGCGTAGGGGTAAAAATTACTATTCCCACTCCAAAGAGTGCAACAGTAGGGAAAGCGTTGGATAGCGTAGAGGAAACAATTACTATTCCCACTCCAGTGGGTGCAACAGTAGGGAAAGCGTTGGATAGCGTAGGGGTAAAAATTACTATTCCCACTCCAAAGAGTGCAACAGTAGGGAAAGCGTTGGATAGCGTGGGAGTAAAAATTACTGTTCCCACTCCAAAGAGTGCAACAGTAGGGAAAGCATTGGATAGCGTAGGGGTTAAAATTACTATTCCCACTCCAGAGAGTGCAACAGAATGGAAAGTAAATACTTCTCATATTATTTAAATAAATATAAATTAATATCTATAAAAAATAAATTAAAAGTATTTACCAATTTAATATAATATAATAATTAATCAATTAAAATTACAAATTACAATTACTTTTTACTATTAGTTACCTATTCAAATTAATTACAAATTAACAATTAAGTAATTAACAATTAAAAATTAATTAACAATTAATTCAAATTAAATACAATTAAATAAATTGAATTATTTAATTACTTCTGAATACATTACTTCCCACCCTATTCCCCTATAAACTCACAACCCACTACAGAAAATAGATTAGTAAAATCAACATAATTAGCAATTAATCAATTAAATATAATTAATTGGCAATTAAAATTTAATTAATTACCCATACAAAATTAATTAACAATTAATTCTAAAAAAATACCAATAAATATTTTTACATATTTAATTAATTATAAATAAATTACTTCTCACCCAATTCCCCTATAAACCCACAACCCGCTACAGAAAATAAATTAGTAAAATTAACATAATTAGCAATAATCAATTAATTAAAATGAATTGGCAAATAAAATTTAATTAATTACCAAATATAAATTAATTAACAATTAATTAAAAATGAATACTAATATATAAATTTACATATTTAATTAATTATAATTAAATTACTTCCCACCCTATTCCCCTATAAACCCGCAGCCCACTACAGAATTAAATTACGCAAAAAATAAATAAACTAAATTCATTAATTAAAATTAATTATAACATAAAACACACTTTTCACACATATAATAACATAACAAACATTTTAAAAAATTCGATATTATAAAAAATTCGATAATTTTAATAACCTATATTATATACTTCGATATTTTAACTTTCTATATTTTTAACATTCGATATTACATTACTTACCTTCAAAACGATACTTTTGATGACTATATTCTGTCCATTCGATTTTTTGTCCAGACTATATTTTGTACTCGATATTATGTCCATTCGATATTTTGTAGTCGATATTATGTCTGTTTACCGCTGAAATTGTATCTGCAGTTTAATTTTAAAGATTCGAAAAACAATAAAATCTTTCCACTACCTTATTATTGCCATCAATGTAGCAGAAAACAAGTACTAACTGCGTCTTGGTAGAGACATCAGTTGTATCATTGGCTTGGATAGCTAGGAAATCAGTGCTTCTTATTTGCTCTACAATAGTTTCTTTTGTTACCTCCAGCATACAGTCAAGCAACTCATTCGGGATTGTCGTTGAAGTGCCTTTAAATACAGTTGCACTTTTCAAGTGTGCTTCCATTGCACTGTCTATACTGGACACAAAATCAACCAGCTCTCTGAAGACTCCAGGATTTCGGGAATCTTCAGTTTCATCGTGGCCGCGCGATGCCAATTCAAAAGCTCCACAAAATTTTACACAGTCAATCAATTTGAATAATATATAACACTTATCAACCTCATCATTGTGTTTGATTACCCCCATGCGGTAGGCTTCATTTAACTGCAGTGCAATATTTGATTTTCCAAACAAAGATAACTTTAATAGATTGGTCAAGTGGGCTTCACTGGAATCATGCCTCTTTATTTTTTCTGCAAGATGTTTAAGGTCAGTAACTCCTGTTTTAGTACAGCTAACTTCACCCCCAAAGAGCAAGCATCTGAAACAGAACAAGGCATTCTTAGAAGAGCTGGCAGTTCACCACTCCATTTTATCAAACCAGGTTTGTGTAAACCTACATGAGTAACCCTTGCCCCAGTCTTTTGTAGACTGTTCAATGTTTATTTCAGGTTTATCAGGTTATAGTCCCAAAGTTTATCTTTGTGTGCCATTCCCAAAAATGGTTTTGTGAGTAAACTGTAAACTCTGTTCATTTTGACAAATAATAAAATGAACTGTACAAAGAAAGCCTAAACTATATTATAGTATCACCAAACAGAGACCACCCATGTATATTATGTAAAATACCATAGATGTACTAACAAGAAATGTCAATAAGTACACAAGTGGCAGTAGTTCGTTATTATTTGTCTATCACTTGTGATAAGGATTTGCAACTGTACTTAAAGTTCCTTTTTAGGGATGGGTGATGAACTTTCTGCTGATTTAGTAACTGGTTCCTTCTGTTAAACTGTCTGCTGAGTGATCTGTAACCTGGAGACAACGTTCCTGCTGAGTTCCTCTCTAGCTCCTGATGATCAGCTATCGGCTAATTTCCTCCCTGGTGTTTGCCAAACTATCTGTTGATTTGATTTCCTCTGGTGCCTGTACTTTCTGTTGGTTTCCTCTCTGGTGCCTGTCGTTCCTCTTGATAAACTATTGGTTGAATTCCTCCCTGGTGCTTGTCAAACTATCTATTGATTTCCTCCGATGCCTGTAGAAAACCTTTCTGCTGGTTTCCTCTCTGCTGCCTGTCATTCCTCTTGATAAACTATTGGTTGAATTCCTCCCCGGTGCTTGTCAAACTATCTGTTGATTTCCTCCGATGCCTGTAGAAAACCTTTCTGCTGGTTTCCTCTCTGCTGCCTGTCACTCCTCTTGATAAACTATTGGTTGAATTCCTCACTGGTGCTTGTCAAACTATCTGTTGATTTCCTCAGATGCCCGTAGAAAACTTTTCTGCTGGTTTCCTCGCTGCTGCCTGTCGTTCCTCTTGATGAACTATTGGTTGAATTCCTCACTGGTGCTTGTCAAACTATCTGTTGATTTCCTCCGATGCCTGTAGAAAACCTTTCTGCTTGTTTCCTCTCTGCTGCCTGTCGTTCCTCTTGAGAAAATATTGGTTGAATTCCTCCATGGTGCTTGTCAAACTATCTGTTGATTTCCTCCATGCCTGTAGTAAACCTTTCTGCTGGTTTCCTCTCTGCTGCCTGTCGTTCCTCTGGAGAAAATACTGGTTGAATTCCTCCATGGTGCTTGTCAAACTATCTGTTGATTTCCTCCGATGCCTGTAGAAAACCTTTCTGCTGGTTTCCTCTCTGCTGCCTGTCGTGTCTCTTGAGAAGCTATTGGTTGAATTCCTCCCTGGTGCTTGTCAAACTATCTGTTGATTTCTTCCGATGCCTGTAGAGAACCTTTCTGCTTGTTTCCTCTCGGCTGCCTGTCATTCCTCTTGATGAAATATTGGTTGAATTCCTCCCTGGTGCTTGTCAAACTATCTGTTGATTTCCTCCGATGCCTGTAGAAAACTTTTCTGCTGGTTCCTCTCTGCTGCCTGTCGTTCCTCTTGATAAATTATTGGTTGAATTCCTCCCTGGTGCTTGTCAAACTATCTGTCGATTTCGTCCGATGCCTGTAGCAAACTTTTCTGCGGGTTTCCTCTCTGCTGCCCGTCATTCCTCTTGATAACCTATTGGTTGAATTCCTCCCTGGAGCTTGTCAAACTATCTGTTGATTTTCTCCGGTGACGGTAGAAAACCTTTCTGCTGGTTTTCTCTCCGCTGCCTGTCATTAAACTATCTGCTGATATCCTCCCTGGTGCTTGTGAAAAATTAAAAAGGACGTAAGCTTTGAGACTTGTGTCCATTAGATAGCTGGAACAATTTTAAAGCAGCTGTTAATTCCACATTTGCAGTCAAAAAAGATGCCCAAAGTAAAGCCAGAAGGGACTGCAGTTTGTAGGTTTCTATCTAACATTGCACCTCGGTGGTCATCCCATACAACAGGGTAACACTTCCCACATAGCATCAAAGCAAAGACAACGTCCTCCCAACCACACACCCTGCACAGTGTAGTGTGCTACTAATGCAGGCAAGCACTTCTGCGCACCACATCAGCATAGTAAATGGAATATGATGCGACAATACATTGCAATACAATAACAGAATTTGCACTCCTCTGATAGTACTCACTAGAAGCAGACAGAGCAAAGGTGCCCTATTTGCAAGTGGGGGAAAAAAGGTCAGGAAAAGGGGTAGGTTAGTCAAACAAAGTGTGTCTTGGTGGTGAGTCAAGAGAAAATGGAATGACTCTCGGCCATGTTAGAGATGTAAAGTGATAATACATTTGGCAGTACATTGGTTCTTCCGACAATCGCGAATGCGCTGTAGGCAGCACTCAGGTCAAGTAAAGGTTCAAGCGCCTGGTAAAGGGCTCCATTCTCTACCTTTCATTCTCTGATGCACACACGCTTACGTCAGCACCTTCTAGGCTTTTTCAATTGTTCACTAGAACAAAGTTACATGTTTAATATCTATTTAAATTATCGATTTCACGCTCATTTTTTAAAACTCACGGAATTGTTGTATTCACTCTGCCACACGTTAGGGTGCCTCCCGGTCCACCACGGAAGGTTTCGTTTGTGTGGAGGGAGTGTTGCGCCACCAGAAGTGATGCGCAGTGATCAGGTCAACTGGTTACTGCCGGGAAACTACAAAGTGGCATGCCCTGGCCGACGCACAGCGGACGCGCGCAGTGGACGCCGCTGGTGCGCTGAAGGGGCGCCTAAGGCAAGCCGGTCTGCGCCCGTCCGAGCGAGACCGTCGCCAGGTGCCAGGATCCCTGCCAGTCTCTCCACAAATCGGGTTACCCAATCCATGGTGAATATTAAATATTACAGCAAGAGCTATTATTCATAAGGGACTATTCACTCCCCCTGCCTTACACAAAGGAACTCACCCATGCACCTACAAATTCCCTCCTATTGTTGAAGGCCCCTTAACGTGCACATATTGTGGATTTCAGAGCATCCCCCCCTTACCACCTAGTGACCCCCAAATCATATCCCACCCGGGCAATTCCAGTATAATCAGAGCTAGCTGGAATTGCTTCCTGGCCAACGTTCACTCACTCCCCAAACATGCTATCAATATCTGGGGTTTACTCTCCTCCTCTCTCCCAGATATTGGATTCTTAACAGAAACATGGATAAAGCCTAACTCTACCCCAGCCATCGCTACCGCACTTCCAGATGGCTACCGTATCTTGGAAGTAGACAGACCACGCACGGTGGGCGGTGGTATTGCTGTCATATACAAAGATCCGATAAAAGCCACAATGCTAGATCAATATAGCAGCGACATAATTGAAATTCTCATATTTAGACTAGACCTCCACTCACAGCTGAGTTGGAAAGGAGCCCTCGCTTATCGTCCTCCTGGACCTCTCTCCAATTCCATTTCTCATCTTCTAAATGTGATTGCTCCTCACGTGATATCCTCCAATACATTCCCTCTACTGGGAGACTTCAATGTCCATAGTGAGAAACCTAGGGACCCGGAGGCTGCTATCTTTCTGACCGAGATGTCAGCACTAGGCCTTATCAAAACGAATGATGCACCCATGCACATTGCAGGCCACACTTTGGACCTGGTTCTCTCCAATTCACCAGACACAGTCTATAAATCAACTAACCCTCTGATGTGGTCAGACCACTCTATAATCGAATTTGACCTTGTAGGCCCTCCTGGATACATAGCTAAGAGAATTCCAGTAACATGTACCTACTGACAGTGGCACAAATTAACACCCACTCTTTTTCGTGGAGCATTCATCCCCCCCCCCCGTCAGTCGGCCTCGGACACGGTGGATAAATGCCTGATGGTCTTCCAGGACACCATAGACGCTCTGATCCCCCTGAAAAAATCTTTCGTGGCTCCCAAACGCATCCAGACTCCCTGGTATTCGTCTGATTTTCGAGCAGAAAAAAGCCAACGTAAAAAGCTCGAGCGTCAATGGCGCCAAACTAAGGATCCCTTGATAAGGGAAAATATAAAACGGCTTTAGACTCTTACCACAAAAACATAAAAATTGCCCGGAAAAACCACATAGCTAACCAACTGGAGCAAATCGATAACACGTCTAAAACCCTCTTTCAAGTCCATAACACCCTTATCAATCCCAAAGCCTGCAGCCCTGAAGAAGAGCCAACCCAGTCACTATGCGATAACATAGCCGCCACTTCTCACAAAAAAGTTATGACATAACAGCCAGTTATGACAAGATAACTGCCTCGAATATAAATACTAGTCATAACTTGATTGCTGAACCCGCCCCAGCCCCACCTAGACCCCTCACCTTAAAAGAATTCCATCTGCTCACTATCCATGACACAGAATCCTTATTAACATTGGCCAAATCGGGCTCCCCCAAAGACCTAATACCAGCTAAAACTGACAAAAACTCGCAGCTGAACTGGCATCACCTCTTTGCTCCATTCTGAATAGCTCAATTAAAGAAGGTAAGCTTCCCAAAGAAAGGAAAGCCGCCCAGATTATGCCCATCAAAAAAACACCAAAATGCCTCCCGATGTAATAACAAACTACTGACCTATTTCACTCCTTCCCCTTCACAGCAAACTGTTGGAAAACATATTAACACCCATCTATCTGCATTTATTGAATCCTCCAACTGTCTTGATCACTCACAGTCAGGATTCCGTCCCAGGTATAGCACAGAATCGGCCCTGGTTAATGTAATAGATGACATCCGAAGGCAGGCAAACACCGGCCGAGCAGTAATTCTCATACTGCTCGACATGTCCGCCACATTCAACACCATTTCACACCAGATACTGTTGGAAAGACTGAGATCTATAGGCCTTCAGGAAACAGCACTAGGCTGGATGAGGGACTTTCTTAAAGGCAGAACCCAAACGGTGAACCTCGGACCCTGCAGATCCAAGACCACTTCAGTAACCACAGGGGTACTGCAGGACTCCTGTCTCAGCCCCTCTCTATTTAATGTATATGTAGTCCCACTTGCAGCACTCCTCAGGAATATCGGGTTTACCCCCATTTCCTACGCAGATGACACTCAACTCCTTCTTTCCTTTAATAAAGACACCCCCAACGTTAAAAACATATTCGCAGAAGGCATGAAAACCATAACATCATGGATGAGCAGCAACTTCCTGCAGCTAAAGGCAGGAAAAACAGAAATAATGCTCTTCAAAGACGCAGTCACCAGCTGGTCACCTAGCTGGTGGCTAGTGGAACTAGGTTTGGCACCATCCCCTAAGTTAGTGGTTAAAAACCTGGGGGTCTTAATAGACAGCAAACTTAATCTCGATGAGCACATAGCTACAACCAAACAAGCTTTCTTCCATGCACTAAGCCTGCTCCGCAAGGTCTTTCACTTCCTTCCCGCTTCCACGCGTAAAACTCTGGTACACGCCTTAGTACTTAGCCGTCTGGATTTCAGCAATGCTTTGCTGATCTCTGTTAAAGAATCCGCCCTGAACAGTTTACAGGTGGTACAGAACACAGCAGCCCGCCTGGTAACCAGTGCACCCTACCGAGCTCCCTCACTTCCCCTGCTACGCAAACTTCACTGGTTACCCATACGCAAAATAATCCAATTCAAAATCTGCTGCATGGTGTTCAAAAGCCTAAAACAGTTGGTTCCTACATATCTGGCAGACAAACTGGTCAGACACACACCATCACGGACCCTTCGCTCAAATGGGAAAGGCCTCCTTTTCATCCCTCGCATCAAGCAAACCATATTGGGAGGCAAATCATTCTCCTATCTAGCCCCTCAACTCTGGAACCAACTACCCTTGGACATTCGCCTCTGCACTAATTATCTGAGCTTTAGGAAAAAACTCAAAACCTCACTTTTCTAACACTTAAGTGCTCCACCTTTATACGACCACAGTGCAGAGATACCCCATCTGGGGTGATTCATGTGCTCTACAAATTATATAAATAAATAAATAAAACAGTCTTTATCACCTGCCACAAGAAACTCCTTTCAGAAGGTTGTCTGTGTTACGTGTATAGGACTTAACATTATTCAAATTGACTGTTCAGTGTCTTGTTTCCCACCAAGCACCACAATGGTCCACCACTTTTGATTTCTGAAATTAAGGTTGGGTCCAGTTACTGTTCTGTGGAAAAGGTATCTTTTGTGAAAGTGTGCTGAATTTCATTTTATTTTAATAGAATAAGAGTAAACTGCACCTTTGTGCTATAAAGGGCCAGTATCATTGCTTCCAGTCACTGCTCCTTTCTTGCAACAAATTAAAACCAGCATTGCCAGATATTGCATGGCCAGACCTACACAGGCCTGTGTGCAGCCACCTCGGTGCCACTGCATGGCCATACCTGCACAGGCCTCTCTCGCTCTCTCACCCAGGAAAGACCTGATAGTAGGTTCACTGTAGTGGCATCGATGTCAGCTTGGAGCAGCGGTGGTGAGACCAGGGCTACGGTGAGAAGCAGTGCCTTGTTTTCCATGAGTGGTGTCCAATATGACACATGCTAGCACTATACAACTCCTGCTTAGCATCACCATACCACCACCTCGCACTGCTGCACTGCTACCCCAAGTCTGCTCTGCCCCACCATACCACCACTCCCTATCATCATTCATCATCACAGAAATACTTGTTGCATATGGCCTGTGAAGATGCACAAAAGCAAAAAGAAGTAAAACAATATGAGGTCTGTTTACAGACATCTTTAGATGCGTGCCTCCTTTCTGAAAAAGCGGCTTCTTAGTACCATTTCTCACTCATCACATGATATTGGCTGTTTGGTGTGCCAGTCCAACTGAAGGCATAGGCATGTGGCATAGGCAGGCACAATTTGACATGTCAAATCTTCATATTTCTGGCAGGTTCAATTCACTATGCTACCACTGCACACCACAGGATTACAGAAGCCACCATGGAATCACCAACCTAGTAGTGCTCTACCTCCTAATACCACCACACTGTCACCCAATACGACGCATACTAGCAGTATACAACACCTGCCAGTCATCACCATACCACCACCTCACACTGCTGCACTGCTGCACTACTACCCCCAGTCTGCTCTGCCCCACCATACCACCACCCCTCTATCATCATCCATCATTAAAGAAATACTTCTCAGCAGCGACCTACCACATAACACAGTGACACTGCCAATGAAGACCCTCATTTATGTGAACAGATACTTGGCAACAACTGCTAGGAGAGTCTGGAATCCAGGTAAAAGGGGAAAGATACCCTTACCTTACTCATCTAGGTATGAAAGAGTCTACTGCAGTAAATACACTAATACAATGTGTACCACTGACAGTAGTACGTTGAGACTTTTACAAAACAGTAAATTAATAAATAATTTCATGGAATGTGATTTTTTATTTTAGAAGCGAGGTGCATGCTATATACCACATGGGGAAATTTGAAAGCACGTCAGCTGTATAAAAAATCAGAACACATCGTCAATTATGTGTCACATTTGAAACATTCCCACTATGGAGAATGCGCCATTCTGCATCAAGGCTGCACAATGAACTATTCATCATGAATTTCAAAAAGAAAGAATAAAAGTACACCATGTCCTTCAAGCCGTTCTCCAGTGTAGTAGCTAGGAAGCCGGTGCGAGCCTAAATGTCGACTGTGTTACAAAAGCAGAGTTGGCAGACACCCTGGCAATGAACTGCAGCTCTTCTTCACCAGTATATATATAAACGGTGCAGCCAGTCCAGTGGTCGAAGTGGGGAAAAAAGTAGGGCAACTGTAGGCGGAGACTCCAAGGACGGAGCTAACTCAAGGATTCGATCAGTGGGCAGATTCAGAGGTGTGGGCAGAATGTGCCAAACATCCCAATTTTTAGTATTTGTTTGGCATTTCACTGACCAGTTACAGCTTATTGTGTTATTTAATTCAACCAATGGATTCACTTGGTTATGTAAGGATTAATAGTTATTGGCATTTAAATTCATTCAGAAAGTGGGATATATTTCCAATCACACAATGTCCCAAATGCGGTTAAAAGTGGAATCACAAGCCCTTTGTCTCCAAGCCATGCAGTTTTTCTCATTAGCACTTCTCCTCCCTTCTTCCACAAGAGCAGTTCAAACATGAATGGCAATATATCCTAGTTTGCAAATGTTTTCTATATAATTATGGCTCTGCAATATTTTCCACATAATACATCATCCACTGCATAATCTTACAGTTTTAACTAATCATTTTTGTATCTCAAACGGATAAAAAGTCACTAAAAAACGTGACTAGAGTTGCTTTGCAAAGGTTGACTGATCACGTTTTTCTCACTACTGCATTTGTATGTTATACTGATACTAATGAGGCAGAATCTTTGCAGAGACTTAACATGTGTAAAAATGTCAAAATAATAAAGTATAGGAAAATATATTGCATTACGCTGAAGCCTTTTTTTTGTTGCATAATTTAGTCAACACTGCAGCATCATTTTGTCCCCCATTGCTGCATAATTCCAGTGGCTCCAGAGCAGATGGCACATGTTAAAAGTGCTTGTGCATGAAGCAGAGAGACTGTGAAGTTTGCAAACTTAGGGGCCTATTACGATGGAGGATTTTCCGCATCCTCCGGGCCGGCGGAAGCCACCGCCGGCCCGGAGGATGCTGAAAATCCTCTGCGGACCCACCAAAGACCCACCGCCACATTAGGATGGCTGGTGGGTCCTGGTTGCCGTCCACAGCTTTTCCGCCGCGGTTGGCTTACAACCGCGGCGGAAAAGCACTAATATGGTGACGGTGTCTCTCAGACACCGTCAGCCAGATTAGGATGGGCTCTGAAACATGCTTTTCCGCGGCGGCTTTTCCGCCGTGGAAAAGCATGTGTAACTTCACTGCGGGGGCCCGTTGCGGGCCCCCTAGGTGAAGGGGGGGCTGAGGGGTGCACATGGGGGGTACCTATGGTACCCCCCTGCATTTGTATGCAGAAAGCGGCAGGCTCCGCGCGGTGCCTGCCACATTCTACATACAAATGCAATGCATGCATTTTTAACATTGCTGCGGGTGCAGCTTGAAGCCGCACCCGCCGCAATGTTAAAAATAGAGGATGTGACCGCCAGGGTGGCGGTCACATCCTAATTGCACAGGAGGGAACTCCGCAGCCCATGCGGAGGTTCCCTCCTACTCTATGGTGGTGGACGGACTCAGGTCCGTCCGCCATCATAATGTGCCCCTTAGTTTGGTGTGCGTGCAAATCCTGCATTGCCGATCCTTGGTAAGTTGCAGCTAATACTGCTGAAACAAGGCCAATAGAGGTACCAATGGGTTAGGTGGACTGGCCTCGATGGCAGGGCCAGCTTTAGTGCTGGTGGCGCCATTTGCACCAATGCTTACTGGTGCCCCCAATGATCACCTACGCCTCGGACTCCCTAACTACCACCCTTTAACAGTCCCCCTCAAGTCTCCATAACCACACTCTTTCTCAGATGCATTTAATTTGATCTACAGCACCACTCATACCAGTGTACAGTGTCAGAGCACTTTACATCACACACATTACACAGAGACAATCATTTAAACGTGTGTAAATCACTGTATAGGTAATGTTACATAAGGCAAAGGACTACAAGGTGTAGAAGCCACATGACAACCATAATAGCAGGCAGTATAGTTTAATAGCTCACTGTTCTATGTTAGGATTTTAACTTATAAACTGCAAGTAACAAAAGGATCTCTCTGACAAAAGCAGTAACCTACTAACCTAGTTAACATTATGTGCACTTTGCGATCTGCATGGTATATGTTCTTTGCAGCAGGCACACTAACCCTCTGTGCTACCTTTCCAGGAGTCAACCCTTCCACTAGACAAAACTCCAATCTCTCTCTAGGAAGAACATTAATCACCAAATTTATCATGACATTTTTATTGTTGCTGAAAATTGCTGGAGGCCAGGAAGGAGGCTGCATGTTTTCTTTAAAACCATAATATACTTGCAACACTATGCACCCACCTGAAGTAGGTACCCAGTGTGGTCACACCATTCACACCACCCTAAATAACCTGCTCAAGGTTCATGTGACCTCAGTGACATAGGCACAGTGACTGGATCACGGTTGCTCTAGGGTGTGCTGCTTCGTATGCCTGCCCGCAAGACTGGAGATGAACTTCAGTATGGATTGTGGTGGACAGGCCTTGAAGGTTAACCCACAATTGACACCACTAGGGTACACCTGCTTGTGCTAAGACATCAGGCCTTCTAAGGTCTAGTGAGGCCTTCTAAGGTCTAGCATGGGAATATGCTGCCTCAGGAGAGTGGTCTGGTGGACTGGTCATGAAGGCTGAACCCAGTTCCCCAGTTTCAAATTCGAAAGCTCTGGCCATAGTGCCACATCCTCTCCCCCACGGAACACCATACTGCCCCACTGAGAGAAACTCGCACTGCCTTTAGCTACAACTTAATTGTGCCCGCTATAAACACTTGGATGTGGCTCAATTCAAATTATGCACCTGATAAGAGTAATATGCCGCCTAAACAAAAAGTGAAAGCAAACTCTCATAGGGAATGCAAGATTAAGTAAAGCATGTGAAATGTAAGCAGAAACAACATGGTTACCTTAACAATCTCTCACTCACTATTCAGAAATCAGCAAGTGGTTTTACCTGAAAAGTTAAGGACATGACTACAGGGCCCTGAAGGGAACCGTTTCAATGTCCATTGCTTATATCCTTCCAAAACGTAAGCAGTATGGTTTAAAAAGACCAAATCCATAAACACAAAGCCATGGTACACATTTTGTTTTCTTATCCACCCATCAACCAGGTATTGCAATACATCCAAGAATGGTGCACTTCCCCACCTGGGGACAACAATGCGGTTGAAAGAAAGACAAGAAAACAAAAGTAGCGCTTCACTGCAAAGTCTGTAAAGTGAGGCTGATGCGTTTGGATGTATATAAAACCAATCTGGCCACTTTGCAACCACTGCGTCTAGCTTTATTTAGTTATGCATTTATTTTTCATATTTAAAACCTTTTATTTCTCTCCAACCCGAGGCTACACTTTGGAATTGAAAAATGTCAGAAAAAGGCATTTCCCGCAAGAGTGTTTTTCTTTTTTGGATCCATTTCACAGGGAAGCAACTAAATTAAAGAAGGGAAAAGAGGTTGTGAACCGTTTCTTCAAGTCATGCTTTCCAGTAAGTGAGGAGCAAGACAGAAATAGATGGAATAATAGGAAGAGAGGGGGGTGGGGGGGGGGGGGAGGGGGCAGCTGCCAGTTCAGAAAAGAAGAGGACATTGTCAGTGTCTTCGCTGGGCAGTAAGGAAGAGACAGAGTCCTTTTCCTTCTCTGCCCGTCCTCGAACGTCCATGAAAGCAAGCCAAGCCTTATCTGAATGCCTTTGCTATTTCTACCATCCTGGGACACAGTTTTGAAAAGAAAAACTATGAGAACGGAATCGCTTTAATAAAAGAAGTAGGTGTACGCCGTGCCCTTCCTTCCGATCCCGCCCACTTCGACCACTAGCAGCCACCATTGCATATCATCCCTGCACTAACACTTGCCTGAAGCATAGTTAAAATAAAAACTACAACCAAAGATTCTTTTTCATTTTTTTGTTCAAATAGAAGTAACCTTCATTTGCCCAGTGGCATTGCAAAGTTGCCATATAACCCAGTGGAGGCTATTGGGCCCTCTTACTGCTGAACAGCTAGTGAAATAACCCGCCCACTTCGACCACTGGCAGCCACCATTGCATATCATCCCTGAGCTAACATTAGCCTGAACCATAGTTAAAATAAAAACACAACCAAAGATTATTTTTCATTTTTTGTTCAAGGAGAAGTATCCTTCATTTGCCCAGTGGCATAGCAAAGTTGCCATATAACCCAGTGCAGCATAATGGGCTCTCTTACTGCTGAACAGCTAGTGAAATAATATAATAAACACCATTCAGTGGTGCTGAAAGGTGTCCGAGTCCAGGTGCCACTGCAGAATATCCCGATTCACCATGGAGGAAAACAGTTTGGTACACACAGCTCAGCGGTCACAGGAGGAGGCCACATCGGACGAGCAACCAATGTCCATCTCCACCCTGTCTCACACCCGGGGTGGCACGACCCATATCATTAAACTGGCTGCAAATTTCCACAATAAAAATAAAACTTATGGGAAAAAATCAAAACTTGTGCTGCTAATGGGAAACAGTGAGACACTCTGCTCAGGCCCTCACAAGGCAGCCAAACCAATTTACACAGCGCTGGACTACACCAATAATATTGTCCTAGGCTAATAACCTGCAGTGCAGTCAAGTCAGTTGTGTCACCAGCAAGCAGCAACTGTCTGGCACTAAATCTAACTAGAATGTCTCTCAGGGCACTCGACTGGAGTCAGCGTCGTCTCACTCTCTGCAGCGACTGTGACGCAGAGGCTTCCAGAAAGTTCCAGTGAAGAGACACGCAGGAAGCAGTCTGAGGTCGAGTCTGCGCAGACTCGAATCCTCGGCTTCCTGCCTGCCTGCCACAGCCACACCCCTTTCTCAACTCTTCACAGGGTGGGTCCCACCATGCCCTGTAATGAGTTGAGAAAGGGCTGGGTGACAGTCTCCACTCTCTGATTGATGTGTAGGGTTAGCGATACCGGGCTCGGACTTAAAACGCCGGGGATAACTTTCCCTCCACACCATCAGGGGGTGGAGACTGGGCCCTGAAGCAATGTATTTGCTGAGCTGATGACATCACAGCCTTCAGGGCAGTGAGGTTCTCAGCCCAGCAAACACTTAGGCTTCTGGGATGCAAGGGGAGTCAGTCACGTCACCAGAGCTGCACTTCGCTTCCAGTCACGGCGGGTGGTGGTATTGGTGAGTGGCGAGCTGCTGAGAGTGCCTGACTGTGTGTTCACTAATGTGGAGAGAGGAGACAAAAGCAGTTAAAAAAGAAAAAAACATATTGTTTAAAAAAATATATGTATATATGATTGATGCAGTTTTGGGAAGTAGGCGGAGCCCCAACGCCCTTGGGGAGAAAACGCAGCTGTTGACTTCACGGAATACATTCAGCTGCTGCAATATAATTTCAAATAAGTAAGTCACCTCGGTAAAAACCAACTAGTAATTAATAAAAGTCAAGGATCAACAGAATATCAGTATTAACAGAACACATGTGATAGTGCTACTGTTACATTGTACAACAGCACTGAACCTCTCTATCGACTCTGTAGAGGCCTTGTAAAAGGATAGTAATGGCCAAGCTGAAGTAGAAACTAGCTCTTAGGAGAATAATCACAACAACTTCCTGATGGTCCCAAAAGATGCCGCTTGCAGAGCGGTCATAGCCCAAGCTCCATTGCTCAGGACAAGTAGCAGCAACTTTAACCAGACTATTGAACATCTCCTGCACTCAATTCTTTCAAGTATTAAATCTTTAGAAGTCGCTCATGCCGCCATCACTGCAAGCGCAAATGACTGACATTCACAAAAAGCTGGATGGGTTTTCCATCCGAAGTGAAGAATTTCAAGGGAAAATGCCAGATTTTTAGTATTCAAAATTACCAATACAAAGGAACACCTCAATATGCGCTACAGATGCAGCAGATAGAAGACCATGAAAAGCAAATTCACACGTTAAGTTCTGATTTGTAAGAATACCTGAGGAAAAAGATCAGAACTCAGCCATTGAACTGATTGAAAACCTAATTCAAACATGTAATGCCTAGCTTAAAGGAGATTCTAACAATTACAAGCATACACCGTGTTGCGTTTACTGAATGCCCACACAATCAATACACAAGAATGATTTTAGTGAACTTTAGTGAAAGAAAATATCTTGACTATGGCGATTAAACAGAAGGAATACAATGAGTACAGATTCCAGGTATTCTCGGACATCTTTTGAGACCGCCAGGAGAGGAGCAGTATTTAAACAATTGATATCATTGTTCGAAACAGAAGGTGAGCAAGGGTTGCTTCTGCAGCCTGTCAGGTTGAAACTGTCGGAGTTGGATCCTTCATGATTATCGATGAATTTTCATAAAAATGCATAAAGGATGTACAAAACATGAAAGAGGATAGCTTAATAAGTTAAATCACTTATGAGTGATTCAATAGACCAAGGAGTAAATGTGACCTGATAAGGAGCAAGCTATTGGCTTTTCTTCTCTGTAATCTCTGAAAGAAGGGCATTAGGAGCCAATCTCTGGTATCTACAATTCTCGTTTTTTTTTTTTTTCTTCATTCTTCTTGGCAAAATTCTCATGGGGGTGCTTTGGGTGGCTCTCTGAATTTCACTGACCCCAAAGAGTGCACCCGGGGGCTTTAGAGCATACCTTGTGTTGCATGGGTGATTGTAGTATTCTGATGTCATACGTTTCTCCCAAATTGCCTTGTACCTAGCTGCTCAGCATGTGTGAGTGTTCTGACTGGAATGTTTGGTGTGTGGTCTGTGAGCGGAAGGCTTGGGTGACTGGATGAGGAGGGACAGTTGGTGGATGGGGCTGAGCAGCTAGCAGGCTGCTCCCGGTGGGTTTGCTGAGAGAGATCTACACCTGTTGAAATATGGACTTAAATACCTGTTGATGATGATTTATACTTGTTTATCTACTACCTGAATAAACCTACGTGCTACTCCAGCGTGGTCCATTATTACTACAGTGATTTATCCAGTGAGGAAGGGAGAATCCTCACCAAAAGATGGGTGGAGGGTGGGGCTGGCACATGTGGGCAGAGAGGGTGGAAGAAGGAGGGGTATGCAGTTTGTTAACATAGGAAAAAACAAAAGTTAAGAATAAGATGCTGTAAAATTTACAGAGTAAATAGATTTTCCAAATGAGCCAGATTAAAATACTATCAATAAACATAAACAGGTTAAACAATCCTCACAAAAGGAAATCCCTTGTGAGGTGTGCAAATAAAAAAAAATATTTCCTCCATATTCGTGCAGGAAACAGATTTGAAGAAAGACATGTTGTGAGGAAAGTTTTGGTCTCCGTTTGAATAATAGCCAATGTGTCAGTGGATGCTGCTCATATAGGAGTAGCTGCATCAGCTTAAAATTTCAGGGACAATAGAAAAGATGGAACAGGATGAAGAAAGCAGATGGGTATTGGCAGCTAATAAATGTAATCAAACTCAAACAACTTTTGTATCCTTTAATGAGCCCACTGAAAAGACCCTAAAGCCATTTATGATCTAAGACTGGCCTTTCTAGACTTTCCGGAGGTATTAGTAATTGGAGGAGATTTCAACAGGTTACAATCAGAAAAGCTGGATTTTTTCAAAGCCAGACACATGGCAGGGGAAATCCCAAGTTGCACAAGCTTTTCAAACTTCAAACTAGAAGGCTAATGGACCCGTGGAGATCCACTAATCTGGCAGAAAAGCAAAACACTTTCTTTCTAAAAGTTTTCAAAATAGATACCCGAATGGAATATTTTTAGTATCTAACAAATGGTCAGCCCCGCTCTCAGTTTAAAGCTTCTGCCTTTCTATAGGCACATCTCTAAACAGACTTTATTATTTATTTTTTTTAAAAACATTTTTATTTGCATTTTGATTATAACTCAACAGTACAGTCACATAGTTCTTTGCACTCCTCCCCTACATCCCTTCCCGCTCGTCCATGTTTCATACTCAATGATACTGTACATCTCCCATTAGTCCAGGGTTCGTAGCATTGACATGTAAAATGTGTCCCAGAGTGATCATCCAAAGCGTCTATAAGACTTTTAATCAACATTGCATCCTCGTGCTGTGCGCAACACCCACCCAACCCCAACCCGTAATAACAGCGTCCCCTGACCCCGACCTAGTGGTCCTGACCACAGCTCACCTTCTTCGCATTTCAATGTTCTTGCCCCTCTGCAGACCCCAATATTCCTGGGTCCATAACTTCGACATGCTAAGGTTTCCTGGAGTAATCAAACCCACTCTATGTAGGACATTTAGGCAAAGGTGCATTCCCGTGGTGTGCTCAACTCCCAACCAGCCCCCCATCTAGTCCATGATAGTAGCTCCACCAGGCCCAGACCCTGCGGAACTTCCCAGGGCACCCTCTAGCTTTGTAGGTCACTCTCTCGGCAGCCATGTAGAGATGCAAACCTCGCCGCCACTCCTCCAGTTCCGGAGGGGTCGGTGACCCCCAGTACCTTGCTATATCTCTTTTGGCCACTACCAGGGCAAGAACCAGGAAGGTCAGAAGAGGTCGGGGAAGGTCCACATCGTTGGTCATTCCCAAGAGGGCCAATTTGGGCTCCTGGACAAGCGGGGACCCCAGTACGTCTCTCAACTCCCCAAATATGTGGTTCCAATAGTTCTGGATAAGGTCACATGCCCACAATATGTGAGAAAAATCTCCCCTGCAGTAATGGCACCGTAGGCACTCAGTGTCTTGCACCCTTCCCATCCTCTGGAGTCTCACTCTGTCATAGTATGTCCTATGTAATATATTGAATTGGATGAGACGTAGCCTGGATTTGATCGCCACCTCTCTGGGGTGCATCAATACTGTGTCCCAGTCCAGGTCATCCAATTCTCCCACATCTGCTTCCCAGGTGCTTCTAAGTTTCGCCAGGTCCCCCAGCATGTTGTTAGTCAGGGTTTTATAGGTGAGTGAGACCGCCTTCCCCGTGATCTGTTCCTGTAGGAGTCGACCCTCTAGTGGTGCATATTCTGGAAGCCCAGGTAAGTGTATGGTTTGAGATCACCAAGCATGGCGTAGCTGTATATATGTATATATCTGCGTGTGCTGAAGCCCAAACTCCGACTTGAGGGTCAGGAAGGTCTTTAGTTCTCCCCTGGCTACCACATCTCCAATGGTGGAGATTCCGATGTCATCCCACCGCTTAAATCCCTTGAGTTTGTTCAATTCGGTCAGCCATTTGCAGTACCATAGTGGCGTCTGCCGGGTGGGCTTCCTCTCCCAGCCCGTGCGTTTCGTGGCCTTGTTCCAGGCAAGCAGTGTGACACGGGTCGCAGGAAGAAGGTGTCTCACCCGAGTGCCCCCATATAGATAGTACAGTATGTTATGGGAAGACAGTTTGTGTCGTTCTAGGGCATATGTGGGGTGGTCTGCCTGTGCATGAAGCCATTCATTAATCGGGGTCATGTGTTCCGCCCAGTAATAGGCTTCCAGGTTAGGTAAGGAGATTCCTCCGCTATACTGGTGTCTCTGTAGTGTAGTCAGCGCTATTCTGGGCTGTTTATCCAGCCAAAGGAATGCCCTGAGGTCCGAGTGAATTCTAGGTAGCAGAGTGTCGGGCAGCGGGTAGTACTCATTTTGTAGGGCGTACAAGTATTTGGGGAGGATGATCATCTTGTACATCGCCGCTCGGCCTAAAAGTGTAAGCGGTAATTGTCTCCACCGGTCCATGTCCGCTAAGGAGTTCCGCACAATCCTTTCTAGATTTTTCTGTAGGGAGAGTTTACTGTCTAGGGTGATATAAATCCCAAGGTATTGAAAGCCTTCAGTAGTTGTGATCAGTTGCCTCGGCAGCTTTGGCCAGGTCTCCCTGCCCCGTGGGTCGTAGAGGACCGATTTGTGCCAATTTATTTTGTACCCGGAGTGTTCCCCATATCGTTCCAGTTCCAGGAAGAGCTCCGGCACAGTGGACTCTGGGTGGGTAATGTACACGAGGACATCGTCCGCATAGAGGGATAGTTTCTCGTGTGTGGGGTCAGTTTCCGTTCTGCTGAAACCAGTGATCCGTCGGTTTTGTCGGATCCTTGCCGCCAACACCTCAATGGTAAGCGTGAAGAGGAGGGGGGACAGGGGGCATCCCTGTCGGGTCCCCCTTTGAATCTGGAATTCCCGGGACAGTTTACCATTAACCCTCACCCTAGCTTGGGGCTCAGTATAGAGGAGACGGACCCAAGTCCGAAACTTTGGACCAAAGCCGAATTTACACAGTACTCCCTCCAAGAACGGCCAGTGGACTTCGTCAAAGGCTTTTTCAGCGTCTAGGGAGAGAAACCAGTGTGGCGCCTCCCTATCCCGCACCTCCTGCAGCCAATTTTGGGTGCGTCTGAGGTTCAGCTTGGTGGCCCTGTCCGGCAAGAAGCCTGTTTGATCCAGGTGTACGAGGTTTGGGATCACCGATCGGAGTCGTAGTGCTAAGATGGTTGCGAGGAGTTTCACCTCCGTGTTCAGGAGGGAAATGGGGCGATAAGACGCACAGTCCTCTCGGGTTTGCCCTCTTTGTATATCGGGACGATCGTTGCCATGGAGAGGTCCGGTGGGAGCCTCCCTTCCCGACAAGCCTCTGAGAAAAGGTTTTTCAGGTGAGGGACAAGAAGGTCGGCCGTACACTTGAAAAATTCCGCCGGGAAACCATTCGGTCCCGGGGTCCTTCCCGATCTCAGTCTAGCAATGGCCTTGGAAATGTCGTCCCTAGTGAAGTCAGCCTCTAATGTCACGAGGGCCTCAGAGTCCAGCACTGGAAGGTCAACCCGGTCCATGTAGCCTAGTGCTTCTTCGCAGGTCCCCCAGTTTCCTAGCAGTGTAGAAAGTCTCATAGTGTAGAGCAAAAGCATTAGCAATGCGTGTATCCGTGTTAACAAGTGTCCCTCCCAATTCTTTAACTCTGTCCACCCACCTATCCGCCCGCTCCTTCCTGCTCAGCCAGGCCAGGAGCTTGCCCGACTTGTCCCCTAGATCATAGAGGCGGTGGAGGGTGGCCAGGTGTTGAGTTTTAGCCTCCTCGGTCACCAGTTCCCTGAACTGTTTCTGTTTATCAACCAGTCTCCAAAGAGTTCCAGCATCCCTCGAACTCAAGTAATCCTCCTCTAGGTCTAATATTGCTCATTCTAGTTCTGCTACTTCCCCCTGGAGTTTCTTTCGTTCCTCTCCCCGCCTGTTTTGTATCCTATCACGCATCACTGGCTTCAGGGCTTCCCATAGGGTCACACCCAAAGCAACGGACCCTTGATTTTCCGCTATATATACCTTGACATCCGCTCTCACTCCTCTCAGTATCGGTGCCTTTTGGAGGTCCCAGGCTGCCAGGCGCCAAGAGGACACTCCCTCACCCTGATCCCGGCCCAATCTCACTAACAATGGTGATTGGTCAGATATTCCTCTCGCCTGGTATTCCGCTGTCGTGTCGATCGCCAGGTGCTGCCTGGACATGAAAATATAGTCTAATCTGGAGAATGTCTTGTGGGCGGCTGAGTAAAAGGAATAAGCAGTGTGTCGTGGTTGTACCCATCTCCAGACATCCGTGAGACCTATGGTTGTCATCAATTGGGCCAAGGGGGTCCGTGTCCCTCTCTCAGCCGGAGTCCCAGACCTATCCCTCTCTAAATCCATAACATCGTTAAAATCCCCTCCGATTATCTGAATGGTGTCGGCCGTGTCAAGGAGAATGTTGGACAGTGTCCTAAGTGTGGACGCCTGCAGCTTGGGCGGTGCATAGACTGAGATAAGAGTGTATGTGCATCTGCGCCATGTCCTCTGGACCCCAACACAGGTTCCCTGCGGGTCGACCCAGGTGCGTGCCACTCTGAACGGGGTAGTGTTCTTTATGAGGATCGCCAACCCTCTCGAATCAGTGGTGTAGCCTGCATGTGCCAGCACTTTATGACGTCCCCTGGCTATGAAGGGGCAATGTTCCCCCTTTAGATGGGTTTCCTGTAGGAAGGTAATATCCGGGTCTAGCCTCTTCAGATACGAGTTAACCAGCCCCCTCTTAATTTTGTGTCCGAGCCCGTTTACATTCCAGGTTAGGACACTAACCCGCCTACTTTCTGTGGATGCGCCAATTACTGTGTTCGCCATTCTTGGACATCACTAGGGTTGTGCGGATGTTTCCCAGTGTGAAGGTGTAGCATGGAGTACCAAGACGTGTGACTGCATTCAATCAACTGCTCCCCCCTCCCCCCAACCAAGAACCCCCCAACAAAGCTGCGTAAACATCCCCTTCACCACCCTCTCCCTCCCCACCTTCCCCTCCCGTCCATCCCATCCGTGCAACCATTGACCAATAGGACTTTCAGGTGGTAAAGATCTGTCGCCCTCCCAGGGAATCCCCAACTAAACTACCCCCAGGGCTCTAACGAGAGCTCCTGTAGGGTTGATCATGTGGCAATATCACTGTAGCCTGCGGCCCGGGGTATCTGTGCCATGCAGGACGATAGTATCACCAGTGAAAACCACTAACAGTGATAGAAGTCAATACGGAAAGAAAAAGGTTCTCAACTTGCGTGACCCCAGCAGCGGTGCACTGCAGTCTCGGATGTCAGTTCCAAACGTCCTCATGAGGTAGAGTCTTGCGTCTCGATGTCAAGTTCGTCCGTCCCGCCAGTTGCCCCCTGTTCCATCTCACGGATTGCCTCAGCCAGGGGGCGCAGTGAACGCTCAGTCGATTCTTCCGCATCCGACAGACGTTCACCTTCCATATTTTCCGTCTCTGCTCCAGTGTGATGGGCCAAGCAGCCGAACCTGGACCCCGGGTTCGGAAGGTCATTTGCGGGCGCCGCCCGACCTCTCCCTCCCAAACCCGTCGCATGATGTTCCAGATAAGGTGAAGGATGTGAGCCTCGTCGCATTCTCGGGATTTGGGACCTTTGTGTCTTAGGCGAATTCCTCCGGAAGTTGGCCGCCGTCATTTCTGTTCGGATTCTGCGACCTTCCTCTTCGGCTTCCCGTAGTATGGGGCGCTCCTCCAGCCACTGCCAGGCTTCCTCCGGGTTGTTGAAGAAGTGGGACTTGCCTTCGAACAATACTTTCAGTTTCGCTGGGAAGAGCAACATGTACGATATATGCAGGTCTCGGAGTTTCGCTTTGACCGAGTCGTAGGATCGCCTCTGTCTCTGGACGTCCTGACTGTAGTCTGGGAAAATCATGATAGTTGCGTTTTCCATTCTAAGGTCGCCTTTTTTTCTGGCTTCCCGAAGAATAAAGTCCCTGTCCGCATAATTGAGGAAGCGTGTAATGATCGGACGCGGTCGTGCTCCCTCCGGCGGCTTCATCAGCAGGGCCCTATGAGCGCTTTCAATAACAAAGCAGGTTGAGAACTGGGCCTGAGGGAACATCGATCTCAGCCAGGTATGCAGGAAGGCCGCCACATCAGTTTTTCAATGCCCTCCCTAAAGCCCACGAAGCGAAGGTTGTTGCGCCTCGCTCTGTTTTCGGCATCATCCACCCTCCACAACAATTGTCTGTGAGATGCCTGCAGTTCAGCCATATCCCTACGGAGGGTAGTAATAGAGTCCTCAGCTTCACCAAGTCTGGTCTCCGCGGTCGTCACCCTCTCAGTTAGATTTCTGAAGTCTTGGCGCAATAAGAGGACTTCAGAGCCCACTTCGCCTATTTTAGTCTCTAGTGCCGTTCTGGAGTCTTTTATATCAGTCCTGGAGGCCTGAATCGCCTCCAGAAGCATGGCCGTGTCCGTGCGCGCTCCCGGCAACCCCTGGGTCGTCTCCTTGTGCGCCCTTGTAGTGGCGTAGTTCTCAATAGTTTCTTGTCTAGCTTGCCTCGTCCTTGGATCCTTCTTCCCCATCGCGGTTCCTGGCTGGGACCAAAGTCGCCCGGGGGTGCCCGACTAATCAGGGAGGAGGGAGGGAGTACGTCTCACCCACTTCTAACCTGGCAGCTCTGCGGGTGGAATGTAGTCCATACAGCGTGGGCAGGGCACTGCTCGCTTCAACCACCACTATTCTCCGCAGTACTAGTTGTGCGTCTGCCCCACCAGTTCGGGTATTCCGTGGGCAGTGGGTCTAATCTTCTGCAGTTTATGGCGGCAAGCGGCCCCCCAAAAGATTCGTTCCAAGGGCCAGTGAAGCGTGATTCCTATGCAGTGCAGGCAGACCCACAGACCCAGAGGCGCGCTTCGTGTAAAGTTATGTGGTTCCGCCGTTCGGGCCCTCTGCAATGGAGCAGATTTATGTTTGCACTGTGAGCAGCGCGCCGGCTAAATCCCCTCGGGCCGATGATCCGGATCACTTCAGGCAATGTGGGTGCTCTTCCCCGCAGCGCCCCCCCCTCTGCCACTTATGCAGGCCCGCAGGTCTTCTCCGATGGGGTCCCCGGCATGGTCTTCACTCGCGTGGGGGGAGAGGTGAGGGGAGGGCAGGTTCACACTCACCGGCCGCCGTTCTTCGGCGAAGTTCTCTGCACCGGCCGCCCCCCGCCCCAGGTGGCAGCGCTCCTCTCCAGAGCCGGGCGCAGCAGCACGGGTACGCCCGACACCGGACTCGGAGGGGCCCTCCCCCAGGGTCTCCTGGGTAGCAACGTCTCTCGGCACCCCCGAGGCGGAGGGCTCCGGATCTCGTCCTGCAGCGACTCCCCCTGGGATCCACACTTCTCCGTCGCGGGCTCCCCACCCCATGGCTGGCCCCGCCGGGCCTTCCTCCTCAGCCGCTGCAGTTACCGCCCGCCGCCGCCCCTCAGGAAGCCACTCACTGGGGACAGAGTGAGGGGGGGCGCAGGGTGCCAGATCTCCCCGCCGCTGGCTAGACCTTCCCTCCGATCCCGAGGGCGAAGGCGCTCCGAATGTAGCAGGCCCCTAGGCTGGGGCGGAGTCAGACTCGGGCCGATGGAGCGCGCCCGGTCGCCATCTTAGAGAAGCGATCTCGCTCCGGCTTGCGATCTCCCTCAGCCGACTACCGCCTGTGAGCGCTCGGGAGGTGCAGGATTTTGGCAGCAAAAGTGTCGGAGCTCGCCCCTAATTCGTTTTTTGGGGCTATTCTGGACGATTTGGCAAGGTTATTTCGTCGGATTAATGCAGAGCACCGGGAGCCGAGCCGATGCACGTTCTACTCCTCCATGCTGTTGGCCATGCCCCCTCTAAACAGACTTTATTCAGTTTTCAAGGTACATATCCAAATGGATCTCAGGAAGTATCCGCATTATATAAGAAGCACCTGTGGGCGTAAGCAAGCATGAGTCACAAAGAAAAGGCAACCCCTTCAATTACGATTGTTAAGAACCCCCGCTTGTGGGACAGAAGAATAATGTTCGTCATATCCTCGATCCACCCCATCCCGCAACACTTTACATAGTGATGCCATATTACGATGTTTATCAATCCGCTAGGATCCCTGCTTCCAGTTGGTATGCTCCTTTTAGAATCCAGTCCACCCCTATCATGTGCCATTAGGAGCTTGGTGGGGTGAGCTCAATATGGTGGATCAGGTCGATTGAGTGGTCTACAGTCAGGAACGGTGATGGTGCTGGGTGATCAGGCACCCCCGTCAGGGTCCTCTCCATCAACGCTATCTTCCCTGTCCTCAGCTGGTTGTCTCAGGAGCTGCTCTATTGCCTCCCATGCCCTAGCTGCCTCTAGTGTTTTTTCACTCCCTGTCCTTT
This sequence comes from Lissotriton helveticus, assembly GCF_964261635.1. NCBI lineage: Eukaryota > Metazoa > Chordata > Amphibia > Caudata > Salamandridae > Lissotriton > Lissotriton helveticus. The sequence continues at coordinate 874,651,530 of NC_136071.1, read as the reverse complement.
TAGCCATTTGCATTCTAACTGGCCCCTCGCATTCTGCCCATCTTTCAAATTCCCCCATCCATCTGGATATGTTAGGGCCACTCCTCATCTTCCAGTGACTAGTGATTTCCCTTTTAGCCAAAACCAGTCCTAAGTCCAAAAACTTGCTCGTGATCATTTTTTGGGCTGTGTGAGGGAACCAGTGCAGCAAGCAATACCTTGGAGCTGGCACAACCTCTCTATCCATTGTAGTCACCTGAACTGTGGTGACCACCTCCCAGTAGTCCCTCAAGGCAGACCAATCCCAGAACATATGCAAAAACTCTTCACACTCCATGGAACATTGTGAGCAAACAGCTGTGTGGACACCAAAGTATTTATTAATTTTTCCTGGGGTGAAGTATGCTATATGCAGAACATAGAAGTAGATCAGTTGGAATCTGGCCTTTCTGGAGCTCTTCCAGGCTCTCTCCACCAGCTCTCCCCATGGCTTCTCATCTAAAGACTCACCCAAATCTTCCTCCCACTTGAGGCATAATGCAGTCAAAGGTTGAAGTATTTCCTGCGTTAGGCGCCTGCCTATAAAGACAAGTAACTGCCTTAAAAGTTCCCGCTGCTATCCCTATGTATTGGCAAATTGTCTATTTATGAGGTTCCACATGGCTGCTGTGAGGGCCGCATGCAGAAAAAAATCTCCTCTTAGTAGATCATAGCACTCTTGGAGGTCATTGAAGGGGAGCAGAGTGTCCTCATCGTACAGGTCTCCTATTGTGGAGAATCCGGCTTCCCTCCAGGCCTGTATTCTTTGCCAATTCCCTCCATGGGGCAGACCCTTGCATACGATCAGTGGGATGTCAGGTGCATATGGGCACAGTATCCGCACCCAACAAAGCGATCTATTCCAACATTTGCGTACCATACGTTAGTCAGAGGGGACCGAGTGACCCCTGTATGGGAAGCTTCAACAGCACTTGAGATAATAGTCGCAAACTCAGGACTTCGTCCCCATGATCGTCTGTGCTCCGGAGACGCCACGTCATCCATTTCGTGAACCACTGCAGTTGTGCAGCAAGATAATAGGCCTCAAAGTCTTATACCGCAGAGGCCCCCTCCGCTCTAGGCCACATCATGGTAGTAAGTGCCACCCTATGTCTCCCAGATTCCCACAGGAAACCCGTAAGCATTGTCTTGAGCTGAGTGAATAGTCTAGGGGGTATCCAAATTGGCAGTGAGCCAAAATACCACAAGAGTCGAGGCAGTATCACTATTTTTAAAAGGGCAACTCGGCCCGCTAGGGACAGTGGGAGGGTCCCCCAGAAGTCAAAGTTACTCTTGGTGGCTCGCAACACGCACCCTATATTGCCCTCCAGTAGGTCACCTTGTGTATAGTATATTTGTGTACCCAGGTAAGTCAGGCATCTATCCTTTCATTTTACACCTTCTGTCTCCGGTGGTTCCGTTCTATCCAGCAGCGTCAGGAAGAGACATGACTTAGTCCAGTTCACTTTAGGCCCTGCAACCCTCCCCAGTGCATTTAGGAGGTCTCTAGCTCCCCAAAGTGCCTCCCCTGGAATAGCCAGAAACATCAATAAATCGTCTGCATATAATGCTATGTATTTAATTTGATCTGCCACCTCCAACCCCTGGTAGTAGGGCCACGATCAAGCATGCGCAGTCAGAGGTTCCATCGCCAGGGCAAATAACAAGGGTGATAGTGGGCAGCCCTGACTTGTCCCTCAGCCCACCCTACAGGCATCCGAGATCACCCCACTGTCCCGACCCTAGCAGTGGAATCCCTGTACAAAAGAGCCGCCCATTCTACAAACTGCTCCAACAGTCCAAATGTCCTCATAACTCTGAAAAAATATGCCAGTTCAAGACTATCAAATGCTTTTTCAACATCGATTGCAAAAATAGATCTCTCATCTGTCTGGTAGGTGTCCGCCTCTAAGACTTGTAGGAGCAGACTGATGTTTATTGATGTATTCCTGGTTGGGATAAAGCCCGCCTGGTCAGCGTGTATTAGCGTTGTGACATGAGAGAAGGAACCCCCACAATGCGCAGTTTATTTCTTCAGGTTCTATCCTCGATGTCCTCTGCTCATTCTTTCAGTATCTTGACCTTGGCCTCCATACTTTTCAAGGTGTTCGGCAATGTGGAAACTGGTTCCGGGATATCAGTGAGCATTTCTTTGGTGAGCCCCACCCTCTCCTTAAGATTGCTGTGGTCGTACTTCAGCAAGTTGAGGTCTGTCCCAATCGAGTCTATCTTCGTCTCTAATGCCTCCATAGAGGCAGTGATGGCTTGCATGATGTCCCCTAGGGTGGGTCCCTCAGGGGCAGTATCTCTCCTTGTTTCAGCGGTCTCGTCGTCTTCATCCATTTGATGACCTGTAGCCTCCACATTGAGGGCAGCATACCCTTTCTTCTTGGTCACTTTCCCAATTGTCAAGGCCCTGCACTCACCCAACAGGCCACTTCCGTCCGGTACCACTGGTGCTTGTGATCCACCTGTGGTGCAGTCTGCTCAGGACAACCTTGGGGATCTGGTTTCAACCTCAATCTCTCCACACACTTGGAGTACCAGCGGGTGAAGGCAGCCCTCTCTGGTCCCATGCACACAGTAGGCCCTCGCTTGTTCCAGGTCCTCCTAATGTGGGACTTCAATTTTGGGGCCTTCACCTGCCACCCATATCAGACATGCAGCTCCCTGTCAGTCGAGCGCGCCCATCAGCTCCATCATAGCGATCGTCCCGCCCCACTCTGACATGCACAACTTCTCAGCAGCCTGCCGACAGCATTTTACATCAACGCAGCAAGTCCTGCACTGCCCGGGGTGCCCACCACTCCAATCTGCAGTCTGTATCTTCGTTTCTGCTGGCCACCATTATGCAACAGTGTACTGGGTCAGTCGCAGCTCCAGACTCGTCTGCTGCACAGTTACAGGGCTTCTCCGAGGCTAGAATCTGCTGTCGCAGAACGCGTCCATCTTCTTGCGTCTCCATTCACCGCTTCAAGTCAGGAGAGGAAACTGTGATTTCAGCGCCGCAGTAGTCACCAATGCTCCATCCCCTAGCTCAGCATGAACTCCGAACGTTCCGCAGCCCAGAAAAAGGTACTGGGTTGCACCTATATCTCAGGATAATTGCTGTTGGGGGAATGCAGCGGACGGAGCTCCGAAGTCCATCTGCTCTCACATCCGCGCCTGGCCTCGCCCCCTTTCTATATGCACATCTCTAGTAAAACTGGATCCACTTTTATGGCTGAAAGAGGAAATACTGAACGTAGCAAAATTAGAAGAAATCTTTTTTTCGAGATTGCATTCGGGAGAGAACCCTTAGAATTGGTTTCAGAGACATTTAAGGTGACTGTTAAGGAGAGAACTGATAGAATATCAGGCTATACAAAATAAGGTTAATAAACAAGAACTGCAAAAGAAACAAGGTATGTACATTCTGGCAGAATCCTTGCCTAACAGAAAGATTAATCAAGTTAACTATCATAAATGAGAACAAGAGAAGCAGGGATTGACAATTTCACTAAATCTGGCTTGTGAATGAAAGTGGCTTTTGTGTCATTCATCGGTTTAGGCATTCAATAAGTCATTATACATGCACTCAGTTGCTCACCTTTCCATTAATGCATCCATTCATCTAGTCACTGACTCATTCTTGAATTCACTCTCTGACACAACCCCAATAAAACACACACAAACTCAACAACATATGCAAGACAAACTAAAGGAAATAAGTATAAAAAAGAAAGGATTTTGCCATCGAAACACAGTTGGCATATGCTTGCAATAACAGAATTAAACATAGCAGCCGTTGTTCTTCATGCCAAGGCATTATAAATAGTCTATCATTACTTTAAAGTTCAAACATGCCCAGCACATTTAGAACCAACATGCTGGCCATCTTGGAATGGTAAAATAGTGATACAGTGTGGACAATAGCATTTTATAATAGTATTCTGGTTTAGAGGAAGTGGCCGCGTGGGATGAGGCGCACTGCAGATGAAATGAGCAACAAGTAAGCATCCAGCTTGTACTGCCTGGAGATCTGTAGTATCCTATTAAGAAACATTTAAAAAAAAGAGAAGCAAAAAAAGGAAAGAGGAACTATAAAATGAAACAATTCAAAATTAAAGGACTGACCAACCAGCGCTGACAGTGAAGCACACTCATTTTCAGGTGGATATACACATGTAATCAGAAAATGTAACCATTCTCAGGGCAAGATATAAGAGTGCCAATAAATAATGTGAAGTGAGCCATTACTTCATGCATTTCGCATTCCTAGATAGAGGCGGATTGTAAATGACACTCAGGCAGACCAATGGCAGAAAAGAATTGAGCCTAAGGCCCTCTATGTATCTATATGGATATATATTTATATGCATGGATGTGTGTAATATTGAATTATCTTTTAATACAACATCTTGGCAGACAGCAAAAAAGAGATTTAAGCAAGAATAGTGCAAATCATTTTCCCCTAGAATTTGTCAGGAGCATTAACCAACACCAAAATCCTTCCCTACATAGGTAATCTATGACAATTTATGTAACACAATATGTATAGGTAGGATCTAGTGCAGAGAAATAACAAACCACCCTTAATTGCCTATTGATTTTGGCATATATATGCTTTTCACAATCGATATGTCAGACCTAATGAATATAACTTTTCATAATGAACAGATCAGACCTAACGCAACCAAAATATTTTTCCTCGTGAACCAATCAGGCCTGGAGCTGTTCTCAATTGGCTTTCACCATAACCAATTGCAGCCTCCTGTACTGAGCATAAGGTTTTCCACAAGACAATAATTTGGCATATAGTCATAAGAGTATAAATGAATAGAAAACTACAGTTGGCAAAGCAAAAATACTATTCTTCCTAATAGTGGCTAACACAAATCTTGACAGTACAAATCATCTATACCCACAGTTTGTAACAGCACCACAACCCTTGCCTACTATAATATTCTCTGGGAGTCCCTGTGAGATAATATCTCTCTGTAGGCTTAAATACATAGTAATAACAATCACCCTATAAAAGCCTATTGACTTTACCATATGCTTTCCACAATCAATATGGCAGGTCTACCTCTTTTTTGGGAACTTTTCGCTATAAACAATCAGGCCTGTAACCGTGGCTTTTAACCATATCCAATACAGTCCTACTGTGTTGGTTTATTGACCTTCCCACAAGGCACCCATCCTGTATACCATAAAAAAATACAAAGATGTACAAAAATACATTTGTTAAAATAATTTTAAATTCCCACTAAAAGAGCCAGATAGGGATTACCATAGTGCAAAACATGTATCCCCATGATTTGTTCAGAAGGGCCATCAACACCAAAACCCTTACCTATTACAATAACCTGTCATAGTCCATGTAACAAAATACCTGCCTACAGGCTTTAGCACAGTGTAATAATAATCCGTCATTAAAAGCCCATTGCTTTTAAGTCATGTTTTTCAAAATAAGAAAAAATTACTTGCTTTGTCTTATCACACCTAAGGAACCTGGCATTACATTTCCAGTGAATTGATAAGGTCTCTAGCCTTTACCAGTGGCTTGACACCATATCAATCACACAGACGATGATGGTAGGATGCGTGCAATAAATCTAACCACTGGTAAGCACTTAGGTTAGCGTTCTAATCCATCATTCTTTTGCCCACCGTGCCTCCTCAGATTTAACCAAGTTATATGCTAATTGGTCTACAATAGGAACAGTCCAGCCTGAACTACCAAGTCAAGTCCTATCGGAACTGAAACACAAGCAACCCAAGATCTGTTTCACCCTGATTGGAGCTCCTCAGTCAGATGTACCCTGTTTCTAGTGGCACAGTGAGCCATGGACCCATGTCTGGGCATACCCTTGGCCACTCGATGTTGCATCAACCACACAAAAGGTGATGGGAGGATGCTTGCCATAAGTCTAACCACTGGCAGTCATGCTGGGTACCATTCCAACTCATTATTCTTATGCTCACAATGCCTCCTCAGATTAGACCCAGCTATATGCAAATCAGTCATGACCCTGCTCCAATAGGAACAGTACAACTGGAATTGCCAAGCCAGGTCTTCTCTGAACTGAAACACAAGTAACTGAAGACCAATGTTGCTCTGATTGGGGCTCTTCAGTTGGCTGTAGCTTGTTTCCAGTGGCACAGAGAAGATAGGGTCCACATCTGGACATACCCTTGGCCACTGGGTGTTATACATAAGCTGTGATGAGAGAATGCTTGAAATATAACTGCCCACTGGCAATAGCTCCGGTAGCATTCCAAAACATAAGAATGATGTGTTGGAGTGCTTGCTGAGCGATTTCCAGTGGTTAGACTTAATGCAGCATCCTCCCATCTCCTTTTGTGTGTTTGCTTGAAACTATATGCAAGCCAGGCATACTGAATTGTATGTAAGCTGTCAACTATCATAACTCACAAAGCTACAGTTGGCAAAACAATATTCAAACCCCCTCATTAGCACCAATGGAGAATCATTTAAATTAAATTCTACTCCCAGGGATTGTCATAGTGAGTGAACACATCAAAACCCTAGCCTACTATGGTAACCTTTGAGATTATATGTAACCAAATACCTTTCAAGGCCTGTAACATAATAGGTTAAGAATCCAATTTTAGAAGCCGATTGACTGTACATATGATTTTTACAATTAATAAGCTACACCTGCTGCCTTTGTAATACTTTTCATAATACATAGGCCAGGCCATAGAATCGGTCATAATCTTTCCCTGCACACCAATCAACCTACAGCTGTTATCATTGGCTTGTCGCATAACCAAATCAGGCCTCATGTACAGAGCATTCGCTTTCTCGCAAGGCACCCATCAGGAATTCAGACATAAATTTGCAAATGTATACAAAATTGCTGTACTATCTCTCCCAACAAGGCTTAAAAAGGATTCTCACAGTAGAAATCGTCTATACAACTGGCATCAGAGGGAGTAACTAACACAAAAACCCATGCCTACTAAGGTAATATATGACATTTCATGTAACAAATAACCTTTCCATAGACTTGAATATAGTAACAATCCACCCTTAAACGCCGGCTGACTTTAACATATGCTTTTCGCAAAACAATGCATTAGCCTACTACCTTTATAATAATAAAGAGGCACATCATTTTTATCATTGGCTTGTCACCATAACCAATTCAAGCCCATTGTATTGAGTGAAAACGTTTCCCAAGGCAACCATCCGTCATACTATCATAAAGTACAAATGAATGCTAAATTTCAGTTGGCAATGCAAAATACCATTTCATCTAAGATAGCCTAGCTAGTATTATTAAAATATATCTTGTCGATCTCCCAGTTTGTTCAGGTGGATCATCAACAGCAAAACCCCTTTACATACTAATGTAATATGTGGAATTCCATGTAGCAAAATACCTGTTTCCAAGCTTTACTATAGTGTGGCCTACTAGCTTTGTTGTAAAAAGTTCATAATAAGCAGATCCAACATAGGAAATCTGGCATGACTTTTCCTATAGAACCTATGAAGCATTTACCCATTGACATTTGCTTTACACTTTTCGAAAACATAAACTAGCAACCATCATGCATACAGTTATAAAAGTACAAATATGTACAAAACAATATATAGGTCCTCTCAGCAGGGCCTAACAGGAATCACCACAGTGAGAACCAACAGAGTTTGTCTGGGTGGGTGGTCAACACCAAAACCTGTGCATTCTATGGCAATCTATGAGACTAAATGGAACAAAATATCTGTTTCTAGCTTGTAACATTGCATGATAGCAACCAACTGTTAAAGGTTTACTGACTTTAAAAATATGCTTTTGAAGCTTAATAAGCTAGACCAACTGTCTATGTCCTGATGGTCCATAAATATGGAGACCAGACATATGGTATCAGACATAATCTGACTAAAAAACTTTCTTCCATCACTAATATTCCAATTCTCTACAGTTTCTATTTTGCATGAAACATTCTATATAATAAATTAGGGATGTTAAACAGATTGTCATGTCATGGAATAAAAAACAAGCTTGAATAATCCTGAAGAAGCTGCTGCTCTCCAATGCAACTAGCCCTACCAGATTTTTGGTAATTAATATTACGCTACATGCTTGAACATGTGGTCACTCCTATTCAATTTGGTTTAAAATGGAGCATACCTTAACTATCTTTACAATCAAATTATCACCCTAATTCTCTATCCATCCATCCATCCAATAAGAAAAAAATGTATAAGCAACTATAAATTGGTTCGATACTAGTTGACCAACGTGTAATATAAGGTTGTAGGAATATTTTGTAGATATTTCTTAATCTCCAATATTCATGCACAATCAAATATGACCTATACTCTCCCTGGGACCACAGAAATGGAAGTATCATGATGGGAAAAATGAGGTTTAAGTAAAGAGGGGTATTAGATTAGGAACATTATACCATGTGGGAACATACAACGAAAGATGGTTAATTCTTTACAGTCTCAGCTATTTTACATGAAATATTCTTCATAATAAAGTAGGGACATGTTAAGCAGGTTCTTATGCAGTAAAAAAAACCTTCAAAAATGCTTGAAAAATTGTAACAAGGGACTCGTCATACCAGATTTTCTGTATTTAATATCATGCTACCTTCTTGAACACGTGGACTAGCCTATTCAATTTGATTTCTAATGTAGCATTCCATAACCACTTTTTTTAAACAAAGTATCACCCAAATTCCCCATCCATCCATCCATTAGAAAACAATGTATAATCAACTCTAAATTGGTTCGATAGTGGTTGGCAACCATGCATAGAAAAGCATGATTTTTTGTAAGTAATTCATAATCTCCACTATTTATGCACAATCAAGTCTGAACTCTATTCTCCAAGAGATCACAGAAAATAGAGTATCTTGATGAGAAAAACTTGGTTCAAGTGAAGTGGGGAATGTTATAAGGATCAGTAATATTATACCATGGCAAAATATACAAGCAAATACTGTTATAAAGAAAAAGTTGTCAATATGCATAGCTCCAAATCTTTGGTGCATTAAACAGTCTCTCAAAGGTGGATGTAGAAAACACGAGAGAGCTGGACACTTTTAAAGACCAACTACTGGGTTTCCATTCTACAAAATCAAAGGGAGTAAAACTCTTAGTAATTTACTCAAACTGTTCACAAATGGGAAACCGAGGCCAATATGGAGCTGCATCTCCCTTATTGGAATGATATATCTTTGTTTAAGTCATCCATATTGCAGGTTGCCAAGTTTAAAATAATGCAGCTGTTTGTGCAGTGGTTGGTGTTCCATTGTGCACATGTAAGGAATAAAGCATGGGGGCTTTAGCAATGGGGCAAGGATGCAGTAAATAACAGACACACACAAACTCTATAATTGCTCATGTGGTCACCAAGCCCCGAAGCCCGGGTTCCGGTTCCTGTTAATAACTTCTGAGGACGGCCACTCCCACTTCCGACCACTACCACCTCGAAGATGGGTGGTGGCCAAACATAACATTCCTCCTAAATTTTAAATAGAAGAATAAAACAAAAAAAGAAAACAAATATAAGAAAAGAAAAAGCAAACAAAAAGAAAAAGAAAGAGAAAAGAGAGAACAAAAGATAAGAGAAACATATACCACAAACACTGATCTAGACTTAGATCAACACAAAGTCTTTGAAGCGGGAGAAAGCTGAAGGACATGGTTGAAGATGGTGCCTCCCGTTCCCGTGCCGACTATCCCTCTCCAGGCCATCATCTCCTCTGGTCCTTTGGGGGCGCTGACAATCATTAGGGACTTCCTGGGGAAACAGTTCCGATGCCGTGCGGGTGACAGTCTCAGAACCCCAACCAGGATCCACACCTAGTGTCCCAGGTTTGAAGACCTCATCACCATGGGGTTCTGGAACTGTGTAGACGTCATCAGATTCTGCCCCTTTCTGTCATGTTGGAGGGTGTCTCTGTCCCTGGGCTCCTCGGACTCCTATACTCCTTGAAACAAGATGCTTTCCTTGTGATGGTCTCTCCTGCCCTCTGGGCCATGTTCATTGTCCCTTATACAGCTTGAATTATCCAGAGGTCTATCTCAAAAGGAGGCATGAATTTTCCACGCGGATTGTGGTTCTTCACCATGACTGTATCGCCAACAGCAAAATATTTTGACTTCAGGAATCCTGGACATGTGGTCATTCTTCGCCTGCTGTTGCCACAGCTTCATCGCAACCCATTTCTGTAGATGTGACGGTTGTCCCACTTGAGGTATAATATTACTCACCTCTTGGTTACTACAGAGAGAGACCAGACTTACTTGAGTTGTTGAATGGGGTGTGAGTCAATACTCTCTCAGGAAAATGTACAGTGCACACTCTATTTTTTGGCTACAGGCTAAAGCAACCCAAAGAACTTTGGGCCAGATGTAGGAGAGGAAATACCGGTCGGTAACGGCCGAATTCGGCCGTTACCGACCGGTATTTAGGATTTGGCATGTAGGGGCCAGCATTTTACAGAATCGGTAAATTTACCGATTTGGTAAATTTACAGATTCTGTAAAATACCGAATCGGTAATTTTACCGATTCGGTAATTCCACATGTAGGTGACACTCCTGAGAGTGCCACAGGCCCTTAAGAGTCGGTATTTTACCACCCAATCCTATTGGGTGGTAAAATACCGAATTCAGGTGTGCATGCACATCTGTGCATGCACACCTGTGCCATGTGGCACACAGACATGCCCTTAGGGCATGTCTGTGTGCCACATGGCACACATGCCTGTATTTGGGGTGCTAGAGGGTGTCAAAGTGATACCCCCTGCACCCTTGCAGGATTCTGTATTTACCGATTCGGTAAATACCGAATCGGTATTGCCCATTGATTCCTATGGGCTTCAAGGCCCATAGGAATCAATGGGCAATACCGATTCGGTATTTACCGAATCGGTAAATACCGATTCTTACCGATTCGGTAAATGTAAAAAGAAATTTACCTACATCTCACTACTTCTATTTTACCGATTCATAAATACCGAATCGGTAAAATTCGGTATTTATGATTCGGTAAAATAGAATTACCTACATCTGGCCCTTTATTCAGAGTGCGCATTAAGTGCTCTGCCTCCCCATTTGCTTGAGGCCAGCGCTGGGAGATTTTTTCAATGGCAAATACCCTGAGACAGTAAGTAGTCTGTTAATTTGTGGCTGGAAAATGGAGGTCTGTACGCAAGTCCATGTGTGGCCATTATCTTCTCCAACTGTGTTATGGTGTTACTTGCCATTGTTGAATCCTTGATTTAACCCCTTCCGTGCTGCCGTTGGCTGGCGGGAGCACTACCTCCCCAGTGCTGCCATCGGCCAACGGCCGACACAGCCCCGCCCACCCTTTAGAACGCCCGTACCGTGGCGAAAAAACCTCCGCGGTTAAGGCGTTAAACCTCTGGATATCTCGAAAAGTCATCAATGACAACTAATATGTGCCTTCCATCTATGCCAGGGATGAGATGGTATTTCTTCTGTGACAATTGGAGAAGGAGGTTCTGCCGGACTTATCGCTTGACACAGGGGGCAATGTCGAACAGTCTGCTCTACAACATTGTCGAGATTGAGAAACCACACTTTCCAACGCGGACAAGATTTCGTTTTCACAATTCCCTGATGGACTATGTGTGCAAGATCTACCACCTGCTACTGTAGTGTCCTAAGACTCACCAGACAAGATCCTTTCATGAGGCAACCCTCTGGAGATACAGTTAGTTTGATACAAATGTTGCATAACACTCTCAGGGCTGTGCGTGCCTCGTCAGTTCTTCAAGATAATTTCTCCAGCAGCACGTGCCATCTCCCTGAAGCCACTGCAGTGATGGCCAGCTGCAAGCACTCATCTCCTGATGTGGCACTCACTATGGCCTCCAAGGAGATGGGCCGCAGGCCTGATCACCCCTATACTAGCCTGACATATGCCTCTACCTCATCTGCCACAAACTTTCCCTCCTCTGTGGCTGGTCTAGCGAACCTGGACAGAAGATCGGCGGGGTTCCGTGCCCCTGGGTAATTGATTACCTGGAACTGATACTCTTGTAACTGCAACATTCAATTTTCGAACCTCGGTGGGGGCTTCGAGGACCGTCCCATAAAAAGTGGAATCAATGGCTGGTGGTCAATATGGACTATAAACTGATGTCCATGATATAGATGGAAATGGCGACAGCCCAGTGAACGGCTATCGCTTTCTTCTCAATGTACGAGTATTGTTGCTCGGTATCCATAAATGCCTGACTCACATAGGCTACAGAAGCCCACTCACCATCTTTCTGTTTCTGTGACAGCACGGCACCAAGTCCAGTGGAACTTGCATCCACTGACAATTCAGACTAGGGTGGGATCAGCAGAGAGTGCTTGTTTGGTATCCGAAAAAGCTTTTTCTTGGGCCAGCTCCAAATCCCAGCTGATGGTGGACTTTGTCAGCTCTCTAAGAGGGGCAGTGAAATCTGCCAGATTTTGTGATTTTAAAACATCCACAATAGGTGACCATACCTAAAAAACTGATGTGGGAGCAGGCACCATCTGGATATCATGGACTTTGGATGGATCCGGTAATACTCCATGCTGGGTGAAACTGTATCCAAAGAATGCAATCTCCCTCTTAAGAAACTCACATTTTGGTCTGTGGAGAGTAAGGTCACACTCCGGCAAAAGCTGAAAAATGTCTCTCAGCTGGTCCATATGTTCTTTCAATGTGGGGGAATGCAGAAGAATGTCATCGCTGACATTAAGGAAACTTTTGGGGCCTGCCAGCACCCCTCGGATGGTATCTTGAAACACTTTGGCGGCACTGGACACTCCGAAGATAAGGCGTTTGTACCTCTGAAGACTGACAAGTGTTGAGAACGTGGTAATGGACCTTCACTCAGGATCCAGTAGCAGTTGATAGTATCCTGCTTGCATAACCATTTTAGAAAACCATCAAGAGCCACTCACCTCAACGCACAATGTCTTCAAAGGTGGGGGTCAGATGACGCTCGCTTTTGATTGCAAAATTTGGGTAGCCTCATGTCCATGCAATATCGTACCTCACCTGGTTGATTGGGCTTCTGGCTACAATGATGGGATACACCCAGGGAGTCAGATCATCAACCCGTTCAATGATAACAGCCTGCTCGAGCTTTCTCAACATCTCCTCCACTTTCAGCCTCAGATGAATCTCCATTGTTCTGTGCTGGAGAGCCACTGGCCGCCGTAGTAATGCACGGCACAGTTACAAGATGCAGAGCGGAACCAACCCTTTGCGGCCTACAACACGGTGCTCACCACACACGCTGGCCGGCGAAGCGCTGCCAGTCCGCAGGAAAACACCACGCAGACAAAGGCGGGCACAACAGGCCAACAGCAGTCCCATCTGATTCAAAGTCGCACACAGCGATCCACGGTGGCCGCCTCACCCCCGCAGCAAACAACAAACAGTGATCTCTAGCAGGACACAAATCACGGGCCAGGATCACCTCCTTGGAACACAGGTACCAATGGTGGTAGGTGGAGTTCTAGAGTCTATCCCACCTTCGTTGCCAGTGTTCCATTGTGCACATGTAAGGGGCTTTATCAGGGGGGCCAGGATGCAGTAAATAACGGACACACATAAACTCTATAATTGCTTGTGTGGTCACCGAAGCCCGGGTTCCCGTTCCTTTTAATAACTTCCTAGGATGGCCACTCCCACTTCTGACCACTACCCCCTGGGAGAAGGGTGGAGGCTAAACAAAATAGTTGGTTTATTACACCTCAGCTTATTTAAGCAATTGTAGGGTAACTCTCTCCCTAAATTGCACAAAATCTGTGCAAGTTGAAAAACAGATGTATTTGATTTGGTCTTGAAACCATGTACAGGTATTTGGGAAAAGTTTAGGGATTTTATGGAAGTGGCTTTCTACCCAGATTACCCCAGATCCAATAGCAGTATTACTGGGGAGATATAGGCATCCAGTGCTTGCAACCAAATCAGCAAAAATTGTGTTTTATAGCAATAGTCGTTGTAAGAGCTATAATAGCTTTACATTGGCAATAGAAAGACCCATCCCTTTTTTGCGAAGTGTGTACTTATCTAAAGCTAGTTAGTTTAACAATCTTTGGCCCCTGTTTAAGAATTGTTTATTAAATGACTGATTATTTTAAAATGTGATCTATTGTTTTTTCAATTCATGGCTACTGACACAATGTAAATGTAGCAATCAGACATTATGAATATTCTGAATGTTCTTTTTATTGAATGGGAGATGGTATTCTAGAAAATGAAATATATTCAGAATTTACAGTAAAATCTAAATTTAAAAATGTAACTATTAAAATAGTACAAGGTAGGATATATAGAAATCAAAAGGTAGCTGGATTGATTGTGTATCCTTGCTATGGCCCTTGAATTGATGCACAGTATGAATGTTCCTGTATTAAGGTGTTTTATTGTACTTGCATGTCAAACTCTTGCAAGTTAATCCTAACATTAATGCACCATCTTTCTCAGAGGCTCCTGTGACAAACCGATTGGCATAAATTAGTCATACTGAAAATGTTATCTGTCTAAGAGCCTTTTGGACATTCTTTGAGTGATACCATTTCCATATTTTCAACACACAAATTCAAAAGTAAAAATATCTAATGGTGTACGTCTTCCCCTTTATTATCAGCCACTTCAATAAAATCCAAAGTATATAAGAGTCTTAAAGGCAGACTCTTCATGTATACGTGCATTAACCAGTGGCATAATGCACAATTAGTGGGGCACTTTGCAAAATGTGGTGAAGGGCTCCTGAAACTCACATTTCTCACAATATCCATAAGCTTTACACTAAATTGGGGGGACTCCGGGAGGAGGGACCCTTGCAGCACAGAAGCTGCAGGGGAATGAGTTGCCCCTTACATTAACATGCTTCAGTGCCCAAACAGAGTCTGTGTAGGTAGGTCACCATCTTCACGACAAAAAACCTTTAAACATCTTGCTATGAATTAAATGTAATCCTATCAGGACTGTATCTGGTAGGTGTATATGTATTTGGTATTTGCACAGTGCAAACATAGTCATAAGGCAGTAGAAGAAAGTACAGGGTCAAAGGCAATCAAACAGTTAAGTGATAGGAAAGGTAGCTGGAGTCTGAGAGTAGAATCGTACTGTTACTGTATTGTGGCACAGTCGTATTTAAAGAGGTGTGTCTTGAACGCTTTACTAAAGGTGAGCATCGGTATGGCTGTCCTGAATGATACAGGTATATTGTTCCAGATTCAGGGTGCATAGATGGAAAAGGCCCACACTATGGTTTTTATACACTTCTTATGTCAAGATTTAGAGTTTGGTGGTGAGTGACTCCATCACAAACATGACGGATATCTCGGCCACCTTTTTACATACGGGTTACAAACTTTTAGTAAGGACAACAAGATATCCGTTACATTTGTGGCACAGTAACCCATCCATCAAATTCTCAATTAGGCCCATAGTCCCCAGTCTGATGGTGCTCAGGCTATAGATTTGAGCAGCGAACCACTTGATTCGCTGGAATTGTGGTACCTTCTTGTGGTGCTGGCAAAGATGTGGTTTGGGTCAAAACATCTGGCCAGGGTCCAACTCCTATACACTAAACCACGGGCGCAGGCCTGGGTCAAAGGGAAAGTGTCCAGAGAACTCAACATCAGCAGGGGTAGTTGGCAGGCATGCCCTCTCTCACCCCGGCTCTTCGCATTGGCACTAGAGGCCCTGGCCAATTGGTTGAATGACCCCTAACAGGACCCAGCATTACAGGCAGATAGATAACACATCGATACAGGGGATACCTACGGCACCTATATATCACCAGTCATTCTGGACCAGCAGCCAGTCCCATACAAATAGTGAACAGGACCTGGCGGAAGGCCACAAAGAGGTTGAGATGGGCAGGAAAACTGATGCTACAGACACCCTTATGAGATTACAGGTACTGGTGGACCTGCAGCACCTGGGGGTGGCAATAATGGGACATAATAGGGATTTCAAAGCTGGGGGATGTATGGGGGAGCAGGGGGCTCCTTCCTCTTGAAGACCTCTAGACCCAGTATGAATTGTCCAAAACACGATGCTATCCGTACCTTCAGCTAAAACACACCCTGAGAAGCTATGGGGACAGCCTCCTAGAATGGATAGGACTAACATAGCATAGAGAGTATTGGTGGCCGCTTCACAGACACACAGTGTCCCAGATGTATAGAACTCTCCTTAGCAATAGTTAACCCCCACTGTCCCCATTGAAGGGCAAGTGTTAGAGAGATCTGCATGCACTGGAGGACGAGGATTGGGAGAGGCCTGCAGGCACCCAACAATGGTGGCGATATGGGCGTGGTTCTGCATGGCTCAGTTAAAAATCCTACACAGGGCCTATGGCACCAGGACCATACTATGTTGCATGGGGAGGATAACTACAGGTGGGTGCCTGAGGGGTTGAGGCCAGCCGGGCATATTAATACACTCACTGTGGGACTGCTAGGGGCTTCATCACTACTGGGACCAGGTGGAGGATTGCTTGACAGAGGTCATGGGGAAACACTTTTGCCAGGCCCAGCACTTGCCATGCTGGGAATTTAGGGAGAGCAGACAATATCTAAATATGCTTTGCTGTGGTGCAACATAGCCCTAACGGTGGCTAGAAGGGAAATAGTCTAGCAGTGGGGAAGTGAGAACATTCCCACAATTAGATGCTGGCCGACTTACCTGCATTGATGCATGCAGGATGAGAAGTCAGCGTACAAAGCCTGCTGATACCCGAGGAAATTTGACAATGTTTAGGTTCCATGATAAGAATAGAGAGACCTGGAATCATTAACTTCCCCCACCCTTGCAAGGGGCAACAGAGGAATGTGAAGATATTGTGGGGACCGGTGGGTACAGTGTGAAGAGGGTGCATAGACAGAATATCGAGTTTTAAACACCGACATAAACAAATATCGAGTTGGAAATATCATGATACAGAAATATCGACAGCAAGACGATCGTGATCAAGAATATCAACTTTAAGATAAATACTGTTTTTAAAAATATAAAAGTTAGTAATATCGTTTGCAAAAATATAGTTGTTTACAATTTCGATTTTTAAATTAGTGTGATGTATTTTAGTATGTATTTTAAAAGTTTGTGATTTATTTTTTGTATAAGTATTGCTTTTTTTAAAATATCCATGTTAAATTTTTAGTAGTTATTAATTTTATGTTAGTTACATTTAGCGTTTTTTAGTTGTGAGTTTATAGGGGAATAGGGTGGGAAGTAATTTAATTATAATAAATTAATTCATATTTTTTTAGTTATTAGCATTTATTTAATTTACATTTTATAGTGTTAATTGTGGGAATAAATGTATTAGTTAATTATTAATTGGTTGTTAGTTTTTATTAATTAATGAATTGGTAATTATGTTAAATGTGTTATTTGCTTTAGGAGCCGGTTGTGGGTTTATAGGGGATTAATATTTATTTAATTTATATTTTAGAATGTTAAATGTGGGAATTAATGTATTATTAAATATTCATGAATTGGTTAATTACTGATTAATTGGTAATTATGTTAATTGTGTCATTATTGTAGGAGCGGGTTGTGGGTTCATAGGGGGACAGGGTGGGAAGAAATGTATTTAAAATGAATTAATAATTAATTGGTAATTAATTGATTAATGTAAAATATATGCCAATATTATCATTAATTTGAGATGTGAGTTGTGGGGTTTATAGTGGTAAAGGTTGGAAAGTACAGTTGTTAAAATGAATTAATAAGTTCTTAATTGATATTCTTTTAATTATGTAAAATTAGTTATGAAAGTATGTAATGATTTTTAGGTGTGTTTTGTAGTGTTTATTGGGGTAAAGGGTGGATAGTATTTTAGGTTTCTGTAGGAACTGAGTCCAGTCGTGGAGAGGATCATTAGATGTTTATTTGTAGTAAGTTACCGGTCATCAGTTAAATCCAATACAAGACCAGTACAAGACCCCACCCGGAGCAGCCAGGATGGTGCTCAGCCCTTCAGGATACAACAGTTTCATTAAATGATGAAATGAAAAATACATTTGTAAAGCAAATGGCTACCCGACGGCATCCCAGCACTGGTAGCTGCGAATAGCAGAGAACCAGCCAGATTAGGGGAATAGCCAGGTCTTTAACAATTTACAGAAGGTAAAATGGTTGGATTTCTTTAGTAGATGAAGAGGAAGGGAGTTCCAAAGCTTAGCTGCATTGTAGGAGAATTGACGGCCTCCGCTTCTAGCTTTCCTAATGCTGGGGAGAGTAGTCAAGTACAAGTCATCTGAGCGAATAGCCGAGCCCTTTTCAGCTAAGGACTTGTGGACAATACACATTGCCTTGAAATTAACTCTTTCCCTAATGGTAAGCCAGTGGAGAGAGTTCAGAGCATGTTTTGCTGACTGATGTTTAGGAGTGTCCAAAAGGATTCTGGCTGGAGTTTGGAAAAGGTCATAATTGGAGCACCTAAGTGTAGGGCATTCCCGTAATCCAGCTGTGACAGTATGAAAGCCTGAACCATGATTTTTCTTGCCTTAAAAGGGAGGAGAGGGAGGACTTTACAGAGCATTTTCAGAATGCCATAGCTCGTGGCTGCTGTGTTATGTGCCTGTGTCTTGAAAGTGAAGTCTTGGTCTAGCCAGAAACCCAGACTTTTTAACTGGGTCTTGGGAATAGGATGGGGGCCCACGGTAGTCAGCTATATTGTATTAAGGTCAAGGGGAGACCGATTCCCCAGAATCATCATTTAGTTTTTTTCCCCGTTTAGTTTCAGGAAGGAGTCAATCATCCATTTGGCAATTTCTTCCAAAATAAGGGCAAAGGCTAGAAGGGGAGTTATCAGCATTATTAAACCCCCCACAAGTTGTGTGTCGTCAGCATAGGTCACTATGTGTACTCCAAAAGGTAGCTCCAACTCCGCTAACGAGCTCATACTTAAACAGCTTAAACAGAGTGGGGCTCAGGGAGGACCCTTAAGGAACTACACAGCAAACAGGCACCTGTTTAGAGGCCACATCAGCGTCATAATAGCGTTGATAATTAGTTGCTCATTAATATTCATTCATTAATTGATAAATATTTATGGTAATTAATTATTTTGATTTTGAGTGTGGATTTTGGTTTTATAGGGGAAACCTTTGGTGAGTAAATTGATTTTTATCTGTTTTAATTTGTTTTTAATTAATAATATTTGTTTATTTGATAACAAATGATGTTAATTATGGTTAATTTTAGAAATTTAGATGTGTTTTTTAAAATGTTTGTAAAATCTTTTTAGTGATGTTTCCAAAATTCGCCCAATACATCCATTTTGTTTAATTGTAGAGTACACAACATGCAGGTTTACATCGTAACACTAGGTACACTCTACATCTGTAGCAAGATATATTTTAAATTATCTAAGCACTTTAGTTGTTGTGAGAGTACAGTCCACTTCAAGACATGTGTAAAGACAGACAACTGAGGCAGTGAAGATGTCTTCATATAAGTATTTATTCGAGATATACAGATAGAGAGAGAGCCGTCCCAACTGGCAGCACAGGGAACTCTCCAGTCCAGCACGTAACTGCCGTCGAGGGAACCTTCACAGAGAGACATTCTAAAATGACATAACTTAGTTCCAGATGACATAATCTAACATGTCACCACACCTCCCCCTTTTAATATGAAAAATACTAAATAACAAAATAAGGACATGCAAAACATAAGATGACCCATTTAGAAAAATAAATAAATAAAATCAGTACAAGCAGTTAAACATAATCTCGTAATTTGCTTGGTCTAACAGAAACTCTGGTACTTTTTCTGACCCCATTTTCCTCTGAAACATTAGGAAATTCGCATTTCTCGGAAAAGTGGAAGGATCTTTGGCCACTTGTGAGGTGCACCACCATTTTCCATTAGATAATTTCACAGCATTCTTACCAATATCTACAACTTGTTGGGAATCTAAACATTTTGAAAGTCCTTTTTTTACTGAAACAGGATTCTTTACTTCAATCCAATCGCCTACATGAATATTATGAAAACATTATTTTTTAGGTTTAATATTTTTAGAACTAACATCAGAAGATTTTTTATATGCAGTTTCCCACATATTTCTCATATCACCACCTTGATGAATTTTTTTTACCATCCAGAAAGGATAAACTTGTGAACAAGCTTTTCTACCTCTCATGAGTTCAAATGGAGTGTAATTAGTAGCAATATGGGGAGAAGTGCGATATGACCACACTAGATCTTTAACCGCTTGAAAAACACAAATTCTAGATTTGAAAGCTGCTTGAACACACTCTACAACAACTCTGTTAAATCTTTCTGTTTTGCCATTTCTTTGCGGATGATAAAGAGGAGTTCTAGTGTGTTTAATACCACATGATAGAGAATTCATTTAGTGCGAAACAAATTGAACTCCATTGTCTGTTAAAATTTCTTCTGGATACCCCTCTCTGAGAAAGATTTTATTCAAACAATCAATAACACTTTTTTAATTGGGTACACTAATAGGTTCAACTTCTACCCATCTTGACAAGTGATCAATGAGACCCCAAAAATATTTTGAATTGTTGGGGAGAACATGAAATGGTCCCAGAAAGTCCATACCCAACTTTTGCCAAGCTCTACCAGGAGTGGATACCTGCTATTCAACAACAACTTCTAAAACAAGTACCTTGTCACTGGCACTACAACGTGGACATTGTTTAACAAGATCATCCACTTGAGAATCCATTTTAGGCCACCAAAAATCGGATCTTACTTTTCTTTTGGTAATAGTGGCACCAAGATGACCTGAATGAGCAGCTAACATGATTATTTCTCTGTAGCACAATGGAGTAACTAACTTATCACCTCTAACAATTTTTCCACCCTCCATAGAAAGTTCATTACTAACCTTCCAAAACATTTGAAGGTCAGGAGAAAGACACTTCTCTTTCAGCCATCCTTTTCTTATAAGTGAATCCACTTCCTTGAGTACAACATCATTGTCAAGTTCTCTAATCCAATCATCTTCTATAAAAGACTCTTGACACACATTTGCCACAAATCATTCCTCCACCTCAGTCTCCCTGTCCGGTTCATCACTATCAGAAATAGGAAATCTAGAGAGACAATCTGCCCTGCTATTTCTACCCCCCCCCCCCAGAATATATTCCACACTGAAAGTATATTCCAGTAATTTTGTGGACAATCTTGCTAAACAGGCAGTAGTAGGTTTAAAAATTTTTCCTTTTAAAATATCAACTAATGGCCTATGGTCAGTTTTAAGAACAAATGACCTACCCCATAAATGCGGCTTGAATTTTTCTATACTCCAGGTACAGGCAAGGAGTTCCTTTTCAATAACGGAATATTTCCGTTCAACAGGATGGAGAGTCCTAGAAGCAAATCCTACTGTGTACTCCTTCCCTTCAGAATATCGTGAAAGAACCGCTCCAAGTCCAAAATCACAAGCATTAACTGTGACAACGGTTTGTCTACCTTCAACAAACGCTTGTAAGGCTGGAGATGAAAGTATGTGAAGTATGTGTTCTTTAATCAGTTGAAAACCTTTCTTTCATTCTTCTGACCAATTAAACATAGCTCCTTTCTTTAGCAAAGACCTGAAACATTCAGTAGTTTTCGCAAAATCTTTCATAAATTTAGCGTAGAACTCACACAAACCGGAGAAAGACATGAGTTGCTCTTTATTTTGGGGTGCAGGTGCCTCGATGATGCTTTTGAATAAACCTGGTCTAGGTTTTATGCCTTTTTCAGAAATAATATGTCCTAGGTATTCAATCTCTTTGGCTTTAAAATACATTGACTCTTTTGTAGTGTTAAACCTCTATTCTATAGTACTTGAAAAACTCTGTCAATTGCCAGATTATGCTCACTTTCTGTTTTTGTGAAGATGAGAATGTCATCTTGAAAGACAACTACATTGGGATCGTGATCAAACATTTCTGACATGAGTCTTTGAAAGACTGCTGCTGCCGATGCCAGCCCAAAAGGAAGACGACAAAACTGAAAAACACCATCAGGGGTGACAAAGGCAGTAAGATGTCGGGATTGAGGGTGTAATTCAACCTGGTGATAGGCAGCTTTAAGATCAAGTTTTGTAACCCACGATAATAACCCCACTTTGGCAATGAGATCTTCGATCCGTGGTAAAGAATACCCATCGACCCAAATGGCTGCATTGAGGCTGCGTAAGTCAACACACATCCTCGAATCGGCTGACCTTTTCCTTGCTAAAACAATGGGGGAAAGCCAGAGAGTGTACTCGACCCTTTTCATAATTCCTTGATCACATAGTGTTTGCAAATGTTTTAAAATATCACTTCTGATACTTAAAGGAATATTACGTAATTTGTGTTTGATGGGAATGGCATTATCTTTAACCCTGATGGAATGTTGAAAATTGGTGATTTTTCCAAGACGATCTTAAAAATTTTACTAAATTTTTGGTCCCAATCACCATTGACATGAGAAATAGGCAAATAATCAGTCACAGAAGTTACCTCTTGTTTAAACTGTCTGTTAATGAAGACAGGATTGGCTAATCCAGGCTTAATAGTTAAACCAATTTCAGCTTGGTGGAAAAGACCAAGAACATTAATCCCTCGTCTGGCTACATACACTTTCCCTTTAATGGTTTCTCCTAAGACATTAATGTTAGCCCAGAAATATCCCAGTAATTCAATACTACTCCCTTCAAAAGCTACTGTAAGCACATCTGGCGGCAATACACTTTTCTCTGACCAGAATTTGCTGTACTTATCTTGTGACACAATAGTGATGCGTGCCCCTGTATCAACAAGCAGTTGAACGTGATCTCTTTCAATGATGACATCAATTTCAGGATCAGCAGTACGTTGACGATTTTTCCCATAATCACTATTTTTTAACACAACAACATATTCTTGACTAATGACATCCTCATGTGAAGGATCACCTTCATCATAGAGATTGTCATTATCATTGACAACACATCTTACACTTCATCTTACATTTCCTCTTCTACCTCTCATACAAATTTTGGCAAAATGGCCCATCTTACCACACTGACCACATTGTTGATGGATGGCAGGACAATTCTTAAAAGAAGATACATGAAAGGATGAACCACATCTGTAGCAAAACATCTTGGAGTCAAACTGTTTGCTTTGCACAGAAAACCTTCAACCTCTAGACATATTAGGTCTTCTGAAATTATTACGTGTGACAAAAGGGGTTTTAGCAGTAGGTGTACTAGAAACAGCACCAGAAACGGTGGAGTTAGATAAAGCTGTTTCAAGTTTTTTTACATCTTCCATTGAAGTTTCTATACTTTTGGCAATATCGATCGCTTTATCTAAAGTAGGATCTTTGCACGTAAGTAGTTTCTTTTGAATTTCTTTACAATAGCATCGTGCAACAAGTTGATCTCTAATAGGTTGAGATGTAAAATTATCAAAATCACAATTTGCTGCCAACATTTTTAAAGCATTTTTGCATTCTTGTGAAAAACGTATATCTGTGAACCACTAAATTTTTAGTTTTAGTAAAATACTTTTCCAATTTTGCCAAAGCTATTTCAAATTCATCTGGATCTTCGCCCTCAGGAGGATCATATGGAGGTAAATGGTCAAAAACATTTTGGCCTTCCAGCCCCAAGTGATAATACATAATATTTTTCTTTCTCTCTGGTCTATACCTTTGGCCATCAATTGCACCTAAATATGCCATGAACGATCTAACCCATCATTTCCATTCTAATGGAGGATCACCCGGTATTTGTAGAAAAGGTGCAGGTGGAGTAACACTTTGCATGTTGAGATATGAAAATTTTTTGTATGACTGCTAATTTGCTTGAAGATCTTGTGTGTGTATCACAGTAGTTACACACATATGAAAAGCTGAAAAGAAAAAGTAATGTAAAACTCCAAAATGATCACTAGTAAAGTAAAGTGTTAAAATCCCATAGAGAAAATTTGTCGATGTAGACTGTAGAATATATTTTATAGTGAAACAAGGGCCCCGTGAATCCAGATCATGTTCCTAGGACAGGGCTAATACATTTTTGAGAAAAATGTCCTAGGCAACAACTATTCTGAGCGTTCTCCGATAACCAGCTCAATGGAACATATCTTGGAACCTCAATGCACTGACTAAATCACAAGTTATTTAAAAGTATTTATTTATTCAAAATTATTTCATACATCAAAGACACAATTGAATTGTTAAAATAGGTGGCCTCAGAATAGAACTAATTGGCCCCTAGTTTAGTTAAAAAGAACTAATATACATAGGCAAACATAAAATTGATTTTGCATAAATTAAAACAATATACATGTATCAAGAAATCAATTTTTAATGTAAACAATATATGAATTGTCATCATCATTTGTCTCTACGCGCGTTTCGTCAAACAGTTGCCTTCTTCAGGAGAGTCACACGATTTTCTAGAAAACAACAATGTACATTTTTGTATTTTTAACAACAGTGCATTGAGGTTAAAATTGCGGCATGTTATAGTGCCGAGGTACATATGCGGTTCAAAAGTATGATAGCCTCCACAGATCAGAAAGAGTGGATAGTAAATAGAAAATAAAAGATGAAGAGTTTGAGATCTGTGGTATAAATGTAATACATGCAAGGCATGCGATATGGCAGGTAAAAGCTATAACTATCAAGGTTTCACCATTTGTCCACGCAAGTTTTCCAACTGTAAGTCAAAAAATTTGATTTATCTGTTAATTTGCCCAGGCAATTTAGGGTATGTAGGTGAGACTGCAAGACCATTCTGCATACGATTCACTGAACATCGTTCAGCGATACACACCTTAAAGATCAATGCCCATTTAGTCAAACATTGTACTGACCATAGACATAAACCCAATGACCTCAAATGGTACATTTTGGAAAATTTGGACAATAACCTCAACAATAATACCGATGATTATAGGAAGAAACGTGACGTTTTCTGGACCTTCACGTTGTCTTCACATACACGAGGGTTAAACAACGACATCCCGCGGGAAAACGCGATAAAATACAACATGAAGTAAATGTGCAGACAAGATTAGGTTAGGTCTTGAAATCAACTGATATAAAGTACATCCACCTGATAAAACACTGATCATATCGGTTAAACTTCATAGGCTGTAGAAAGAGATAGTCTATCGTCGATATTTATAGTGCAGTAATCCCGGAAGGCGATTGTGAGGGTTAGCACTCTAGTACTAGCCAGCTCTGGAGATAGGTAACGTCATCACGCCTACGCTTCAAGTTAGGCTTTATTTACTCCATGACCGCCATACTCGCATTCGGCATTAAGAAGAGAGCGTGCAGGCGGCATTTATCCGAAATACGAGTAAGTACAGGAAAAAAGCGCTGGTCGATCTCTGATCAGTATATATCTCTATTTAGAGAGGCCTTTAGTTGCCTCGAAACTAATATGTAGCGGTCAAATTGAAACTTAGGATCACCGCCTTAATTACTATTCCCGCTGTTGTTTCTTTGCAGTTCACTACCCTTGTGCCTCACCGCTACTACAATTGAATATCCTCAACACAAACGGGGGCAGATTTGCCCTTGCAGCAACTCCACAATACGACGGATTTTTAACAAAATGAGTCTGCTCTACCGCACCTAAACCAGTTTCGCAGTTAACCTAAAACTACCGTTAGGCAGGTCTCCCCTGTGAGTCTATAATTTCTACCTCTTTAATTACTATTCCCGGTGTTATTTTTCGCAGCCTACCACCTTTGCGCCTCACCGCTTCTACAATTGAATATCCTCAATTCAAACGGGGGCAGATTTATCCCTGCAGCACCCCCACAATACGACGGATTTTTAACAAAGTGAGTGTACTCCACGTTATTTAAACCTGTATCGCAGACAACCAAGAACTATCGTTAGTTAGGTCTCCCCAGTGAGCCTAGAATTTCAACCTTTGTTTTATTTCTCTTTGTATAGGCTTTCCTGATACTTTTAACGTTACTATGGATATCATCACTTCTCCATAATTGTCCTAACGATTAAGGTAATAAATTGCGTGACCACTAATCTCATAGCAAGAAAGCGGACTACACAGGCAGCTTAACCGCATATTATTTTGAATTTTTATTTGTTTTAGATTCACTACAACTATAATTGAGATTGCCCAACGCTACCTTAACTTGAAATAATACGAAAAACCTCAAATTCATCTACATTATGCTGGGCAGCACTATCAAGGTAATAAATTCGACTTACAGCTAACAGGCAGTTCTTAAATTAAATTTGAATTCTAGACCTTAAAACTCTATATATATTCTTTATAGATTTAACAAGTGCCAATATCCTGTGGTACTTAATTCATCAAAAGGTGGTGACTGCAGCAGTCAAGGCATTTGATTTATATAGTATCAGGTAATTTGCCCTCAATAAACAGTAGATGTTTTGCGTGTTCCACACTCAAGTGCTAGTTTTGAACCAAGTCACTGGAATCATTTCAGACGGTGTGTCCTCTATATAATGGACTCTTACGATACACAGCTAGTTGACCTTGGTCTATCCCTCTACCTTTCACTGTTAGTATTTCCTTTTACCACAGATCTCAAACTCTTCATCTTTTATTTTCTATTTACTATCCACTCTTTCTGATCTGTGGAGGCTATCATACTTTTGAACCGCATATGTACCTCGGCACTATAACATGCCGTCATTTTAACCTCAATGCACTGTTGTTAAAAATACTAAAATGTACATTGTTGTTTTCTAGAAAATCATGTGACTCTCCTGAAGAAGGCAACTGTATGCCGAAACGCGCGTAGAGACAAATGATGATGACAATTTATATATTGTTTAAATTAAAAATTGATTTCTTGATACATGTATATTGTTTTAATTTATGCAAAATCAATTTTATGTTTGCCTATGTATATTAGTTCTTTTTAACTAAACTAGGGGCCACTTAGTTCTATTCTGAGGCCACCTATTTTAACAATTCAATTGTGTCTTTGATGTATGAAATAATTTTGAATAAATAAATACTTTTAAATAACTTGTGATTTAGTCAGTGCATTGAGGTTCCAAAATATGTTCCATTGAGCTGGTTATCTGAGAACGCTCAGAATATTTGTTGCCTAGGAAATTTTTCTCAAAAATGTATTAGCCCTGTCCTAGGAACATGATCTGGATTCACGGGGCCCTTGTTTCACTATAAAATATATTCTACAGTCTACATCGACAAATTTTCTCTATGGGATTTTAACACTTTACTTTACTAGTGATCATTTTAGAGTTTTACATTACTTTTTCTTTTCAGCTTTTCATATGTGTGTAACTACTGTGATACACACACAAGATCTTCAAGCAAATTAGCAGTCATACAAAAAATGTTCATATCTCAACATGCAAAGTGCAAATAACTTGTGATTTAGTCAGTGCATTGAGGTTCCAATATATGTTCCATTGAGCTGGTTATCTGAGAACGCTCAGAATATTTGTTGCCTAGGAAATTTTTCTCAAAAAGACTGTAGAATATATGACACACAAAGTAACTGTGCCTATTAGTGTAATGCACAAAAAATGAGAAGCAAGGTTTTTAAATCCAGAAAACGTGTACAAAGCTTGTTGCTGACACACAATTGCTGAGTGTATCAGCATATTGATAATGATGATAAAATGCAGCTGCTGTGTGTATCAGCGTGGTGAGGATACAAATAAATAAACTGTAGACTTATACTTGATGCTGTGTGTATCAGCGTGGTGAAAAATAATTAAATTGCAGTAATTTAATTTAATCTTCAAACTCATAGACTTTTTATGTACTTCCACTTGCAGTAATGTTTTTGGGGCGCACCTGGTTTAACAGTACAATCAGATTAGGCCATACATTTAGGGAGTGAAAAAGTATAAGTCATCTACATGATTTCATTTCGGGTTGGTGCCTCTTGGGAAAAAACACCCTACTACCTAGGTGCACATATACCACGGGATATCAGAGATAATCCCTAAGTAAATCAAACTAAATACATCCAATTTCCAAAGTTGTATCAATTTTAGTTCCTTACTTGTCAAGAAATAAGAATTTTTTTCTCTTGTGGATCAGGAAGAGGAGGACATATGAAACACCAATTGTCCTGTATACTTTGTTTACCATCCTCTCCTGACCAGTTATGTACTATCATTTGTCTAATGTATATATCATCTTGACTGTGCTCACCAATGTGTGTTAATAAATTCTTGTTACAGATAAGAACCAAAATTGTCAATTGCAATAACATTAAATATATCCATGTTACTCAAGCGTATTACCCGGGAAGGACGACTGTCTGGGAACGGGTATATGGCTGACTAGAACCAGTTTACTCTGAGATATTTTTTACATCGATATTTATGTGTCGATATTTGTGTATGCGGATATTTTTGAATCAATATTATGTCATTGATCCTGTGAAGAGTCTGCAGACTCTTGAAGAAAAGAGTGTTGGATCAGGAAACCAGTCTGCTGACTGAAGTTTTAGTTTGATCCTGAATTTACTGTAATTTCTGTAGCAGAGAGCAGAGTTTAATATTCGAGTAAACATTGGAAACACAAGCATTATAACCTCAGCCCCCCCCTTTATTTATTCAACCCCTGGACATTTCGGAATAAAACTTGCCATACCAAAACATTTGGAATTATGCTGCTTGATTAAAAAGTGGCACCAATAAATAAGGATACAAAAAATTATTTTCCGTAAACTAAATCCTAGCCATATTTCCAGTGTGTGATATAGATAAATATAGATAACTATATAAATAAATAAATACATACATATATATATATACATACATATACATATGCATATATTACCTACTGGCGATAGCCAGTAGGTATATATAGTTAGGACCTAGCTACCATAGGAAATCCGCAACATTCTACTGGGAATAACTTTGGCGCCGGTTGAGGAATTTGCGTGTAATTTTCCAAAATTTTGGCCAGCTCCGCTGCGCTCCTTCCCTGAAAGTTTCAGGGGATTCGTGAAGTGGCGGCTGAGAAAAAAGGGGGGTCCCAAAACGTGTTTTCCCCATGTTAATTTCTTAGGACGTTCTGACAAGGCTACAGCCCGAACCGCTGAATGGAATTACACCAAACTTGGCAAAATTGTAGGGACTGGTACGCAGAAGTGCCTTTGCTATATTTGGTGAAAATTGCTCCAGTGGTTTTTATGAAAATTAACTTCAAAAACACATATATATCTGGGCGGAGCCTAACCACACATCTCATCGTGAGATCTGATTGGCTGTCAGTACTTCATGCAAGGAGTGTTGGCAGCCATCTTGGGACCAATATACATGATAGCACCTCATTAAAAGCATTGTAGTTAATAGAGGGTTTTAGGACTTTAGTTACATTATAAATCATTTGTTGAAGGTACCATACACATTTTAGGAATTGTGGTGTGTTCTAAGTTGATTTTACCATGTGAAAAAGCCTTCTGCTGGGATATCATGAATCATGTTTGAAAGAAAACTATTATCTCATGCTTTTCCCACAGTGGTTTGAAAGGGGATCTATAAGCTAAACTGAAAGCATATTTTCTGTAAATTCACATTATCTTTCTCAGTCATGTGAGCATGAAGTCTGACATTCTCAGTAAAACATGTACATCCAACAAGGACAGAGACTGTCAGTTGATTCCTTTGTGTTCTACTGCAGCCTCCTAGAGTGTTCTAAAGAACAACTAGAGTGCTAACAGTCCTACTTATTACAAAGGTATGGCACACCTGAAGCCATCTTGATTGGAATAAAGTGGTAACTCTTAAAACATTTAATTTAAAAAGGAACAAAATGAGGGGGTATATTTTGCCATAGAAAGTATGATTAGTGCTGCAGAAAGAAAAATTAGGGCACCTTTTGAGTGACTTCCCAAATCCTCTTCTATTTCATAAAAGAATTCTGACATGCAGTCTCCCAAGATGGCCACCAGAGACAAAAGAGCCCAAATGTAGCCCAAATATCACCCAGATGTAGCCCAAGTATAGCCCAATGACAGAATGTCCCAGAGTGTTCTAAAGAACAACTAGAGCACTAACAGTCTTACTTATGACAAAAGTATGGCACACCAGAAGCCATCTTGATTGGAATAAAGTGGCAAGTCTGAAAACATTTAATTTAAAAAGGAACAAAATGAGGGGTTCATTTTGCCATAGAAAGTATGATTAGAAGCAGACTTCCCTGGTGAGCAGTAGCTTTACTACAGTGATCTAATGAGCAACTAGAGTGCTAACATTCAGAAGTTATGGCAAATGTATGACACATCTGAATGCCTTCTTGATGGAACCAAAGTAAACAAGCATTGAAAATGCAATAGATCTCGCCCTCGTTTAAGTTAAAGCCATTCAGTTTGTAATGAGGTGGCTTTTTAGCTTTGCTTTTATTAGTGTTTTTAAAACTTTCATGTAAATAACATGCATATGTATACATATATGTATATGTATGCATGCATTTATATTTGTATTTATATAGATATGCAAATTATATATGTTTATATATGTATGTATGTATATATATATATATACACACATACATAAATGCATATGCATATATATGCATACATATATGTGTATATGTGTGCGTGTAGAGAGAGGTAGAGAGGTAGATGTGTAGAGGTAGAGAGGTAGAGGTAGAGAGGTAGAGGTAGAGAGGTAGAGACTAGTAGAGAGAGAAGTAGAGAGAGGTAGAGAGGTAGAGAGAAGAGAGTGAGTAATAGAGTAGAGAGTGAGTAGTAGAGAGTAGTAGAGAGCAGTAGAGAGAGTAGCAGAGAGTGAGTAGTAGAGAGTAGTAGAGTGAATAGTAGAGTGAGTAGTAGAGAGTAGTAGAGAGTGAGTAGTAGAGAGTGAGTAGTAATGTAATGTATGTGTCTTGTAAAGCGCACTGCTGCCCTGAGGCGTCGTGGCGCTGTAGACCGCTGGGGAACCCGTCCTGGCTATCCCTGTGAGATGGTCCCTACTGGGTATCTCCAAGGTGAAACCAGGCATCCCCGGCGAATGTCGGGGGCCGTTGTAGAGATGAGGCAAGCTAATGCCCAGAGTTGCCGAGTGTGATCCCTGGTTAGAGTAGGCACCGAGGCGAGAATTATCGAGTCCGCTGACCCTGGTCCACGACCCTGCCGTGTCGGGAATTGAACCCTGGTCCCGGGCCGTTCTCTGCTTCCGGTCTGCCTCCTCTGACCAGTGAGCCACACCACTCCACTAGTAGAGAGTGAGTAGTAGAGAGTAAGTAGTAGAGTGAGTAGTAGAGAGCAGGAGAAAGTGAGTAGTAGAGAGTAGTAAAGAGTGAGTAGTAGAGAGTAGTAGAGAGTGAGTAGCAGAGAGAGAATAGTAGAGAGTAGTAGAGAGTGAGTAGTAGAGTGAGTAGTAGAGAGTAGTAGAGAGAGAGTAGTAGAGTGAGTAGTAGAGAGTGAGTAGTAGAGAATGAGTAGTAGAGAGTAGTAGAGAGAGAGTAGTAGAGAGTGAGTAGTAGAGAGACGTAGAGAGTGAGAAGTAGAGAGTGAGTAGTAGAGAGTAGTAGATAGTGAGTAGTAAAGAGTGAGTAGTAGAGCGAGAGTAGTAGAGAGTGAGTAGTAGAGAGTAGAGAGTAGTAGAGAGTGAGTAGTGGAGAGTAGTAGATAGTGAGTAGTAGGGAGTGAGTAGTAGAGAGAGAGTAGTAGAGAGTAGTAGAGTAGTAGAGAATGAGTAGTAGAGAGTGAGTATTAGAGAGTAGTGGAGTAGTAGAGAGTAAGTAATAGAGAGTATTAGACAATATTCCAAAGTTTGGCACAGCACCACTTGCACAATAAGTCCAATCAAATCATATCACTTAGAGTCCTCATTGAAGCGCTGAATCTTGGTGTATATTCAAATGCTTTTATTTTTCTTAAGTTTCTGTACCACAGCCAGCTGACGCATTCTGTACAACAGAACTTCTTCAGGGCGTTCTTATTTCCTTCAAGTTATGTCGGTATCCTGTTGTCATATAACTAGATATTTCTTCCAAATGTTAGACGAGACGTAAGTACATTCTTATTCAAAGTTACTAGGTATCAATTTTACCCACACAATTCGGGCAGACTTGGGTAATTTATAGTATCCTCAAAGTCAGTCTTTCAAAAATTCCAAAGTATAGGACATGATAATCCAAATCCAAATATTTCTCAAGAAAAGTCATTTTCAATCGTTCGGAATTTTGTCGTTTGGGCAGATATGACCCAGGGACCCCCAGTATGCAAGGGTAATTAGTCCCCCCTCTGCAAACGCGCCAGTGGCCTGCGTTGCAGAGAGGTGTAAAAAGAGGCATAGCCTCATTACACCTCTGTGCAATGCAGCCCCCGGCGCATACTGGAGGTTCCAGGTGGGCTAGTTGGCCCCCCAGGGACCCCCAGTATGCAAGGGGAATTAGTTCCCCCTCTTCAAACATGCACGGGGGCTGCGTTGCAGAGAGGTGTAAAAAAGGGTGTGGCCTCATTACACCTCTCTGCAATGCAGTCCCCTGGCGCATACTGGAGATTCCTGGTGGGCTTTCAGGTCTTATATAGTTAGGAATTAGCATTAAAAAAAACTTTGAAATTCACTGAAACAAACATAGGTTTCAGGCCTTATATAGTTAGGAATTAGCATTTTAAAAACCTTTGAAATTCACTGAAAAAACCATAGGTTTCAGGCCTTATATAGTTAAGCAATGCAGCCCCCTGGCGCATACTGGAGGCTCCTGGTGGGCTAGTTGGCCCCCCAGGGACCCCCAGTATGCAAGGGGAATTAGTTCCCCCTCTGCAAATGCGCCAGGGGGCTGCGTTGCAGAGAGGTGTAACAAGGGGCATAGCCTCATTACACCTCTGCAATGCAGCCCCCTGGCGCATACTGGAGGTTCAGGGTGGGCTAGTTGGCCCCCAGGGGCCCCAGTATGCAAGGGGAATTAGTTCCCCCTCTTCAAACATGCACGGGGGCTGCGTTGCAGAGAGGTGTAAAAAGGGTCGTGGCTTCATTACACCTCTCTGCAATGCAGTCCCCTGGCGCATACTGGAGATTCCTGGTGGGCTTTCAGGTCTTATATAGTTAGGAATTAGCATTAAAAAAAACTTTGAAATTCACTGAAACAAACATAGGTTTCAGGCCTTATATAGTTAGGAATTAGCATTTTAAAAACCTTTGAAATTCACTGAAAAAACCATAGGTTTCAGGCCTTATATAGTTAGGAATTAGCATTTAAAAAACCTTTAAAATCCACTCAAAAAACTATAAGTTTTAGGGGTGTTATAGTTAGCTGGACATTTCACTCATACAAAACCATTGAAATTGCTCCTATATAGTTAGTTGTACTAACTATATTTCGCGCACCCGCAACCCACTGCTGATGATGTCACATATTACATCATTCATGACATGGTCAAACACGCTGAATTACAGTGGAGTAAAAAACAGCATTTTAGCAGAATTCGACTTGGTGTCAAAAGGACGCCAGTCCAACAACAGATCAGAGGGATTTCAAAGGCGAGGAAGAGGAAACAGAGCAAGAAGAGGTTCCAACAAACAATCCGGAACTGCGAGCAGCCCCGTGGGAAGTCGAACAAGGGGAAAGACGGCGATAAATGATGGATGAAAAAACTGTGATCAATCTATCAACTAAAACACTAAGTTAGATGGAAATTAATTTACTTTCTAAGGGTCTTTCTTTCTGTCCCACGAACAGCTTTGATTACACGCAAAGCCGTATAGATTTATTCTTTTTTACTCGTAAATTGCGCTTGCGCAAATGGCATGCTACTAAGGTCAATACTCAAAGTGCTAAAGTACCGAATACCACAAGTGAATTAAGGATAAAAGATGTGGGGTTGTTACATACTATGAAGGTGTTGGCTGATACTAATATTGACGATTGTGACCCTACCACAAGCCGTGAATTTGAAAATATCCCTTTTGATCTGAGTGCAAAGAACGATTTTAGACCCGAGTCGATATTTTTACCGCAGATTAAAAACAATGCCATAGAAGTATTCGAAAGGGGAGTTAATGATGAATTGTGGAAAATATCGAAACATAAAACTTTTGGTTATTGGAGTAACATCAGTAAAGCCCAAATAATTGCCCTTGATAACCTCAAGAAAGATAACACAATTGTGATAAAAAAAATCTGACAAGGGTGGAAATGTAGCTGTCATGTCGAAAATTGATTATGTGAATGAAGGCCTGAGACAGTTAGCGGAAGCTGACAAATATGAAAGGAGTAATAGGATGGAGTACGAATATGCTATTAGACAATTTCAGATAACATTATATGAATGGAAAAGACAAGGACTGATTGAAGACACAGAATATAAATTCCTGGACTGCAAATTCCCGAAATTGGCAGCTTTATATCTGTTGCCCAAGATCCATAAAGAGCCACTCAATCCACCAGGGAGACCAATAGTGTCATCGAGAGGGAGTTTCCTAGAAAACGTTTCTAGATATGTAGATTTCTTCCTCCAAGGCCCAGTCCAACAACTTCCATCTTATGTTAAGGACACCGGAGATTTTCTCCGAAAAATACAAAAAATTGAGTGGAAACATGAATACTCCTTACTCACAATGGATGTGTCCAGCTTATACACATGTATACCACACAATAAAGGAGTAGCAGCATGCAGACATTTTTTGAGTAACAGATCTGCATCATACTTGGCGCATACTGAAATGCTGCTTGAAATGATAACCACCTGTCTCAAGCAGAACTACTTCTTATTTGACAATAAAATATACCATCAAACCCTCGGTACTTCTATGGGGACCTGCTTTGCGCCATCTTTTGCAGGTCTCTCTATGGGGTACTGGGAGGAAGAAGTAGTGAGTAAGTTGGACACATTCAAAGAAAAGATCCCGATGTATGTCAGATACATCGATGATATCTTTTGTATCTGGGACGGGAATGAAGAAGAAGCTTCTGAATTTGTTGCCGTGCTTAACACTAATGATTTCAATCTCCATCTGACTTCACAATGGTCTAAAAACTCACTCGAATTCCTTGACCTCAAACTATCTGTTGAGAATAACAAAATTGAAAGCAGTCTTTTCAGGAAAAGTACGGCGGGCAACAGCCTCCTTCACGCCGAAAGCTGTCATCCTAATGCACTTATTCAGAGCATCTCATTAGGCGAACTATTAAGATCTAAGCGCAATTGCAGTACTGCAGAGAAATTTACAGCAGAATCGGAGGTGATATGTGAACGATTCTTACAAAGAGGGTACACAGAGAAAACCATCAAAAAAGCAATCATTGCTGTATCCAAACGAACAAGCGACTCTTTGTTAGCTGATAAATCGCAAGAAACAGAATGTATGAATAATAATGAAGGCTGCCAGAACATTAGGTTCATAACAACATACAGCAGACAAACTAAAGCGGTACGGAAAAGTTTGAATAAATATTGGCCAGTACTGGGAACAGAAAAAGACCTTGCAAGTTGTATTGGATCTAATCCACAAATTACTTTCAAAAGGGCCAGATCGCTACGAGACACGTTATGCAGGGCTGTTGAAACAACGAAACCCATGATCCCTGGCATAGAAGGCTTTTTCACATGCCGTAGCTGTAAAGCCTGCAAAAACAGCAAAAACAAGAAAGAATGTACTTTATCCTCGGCATGTAGACCCTATGTGATCAAGAAACACACATCATGCAACACGGGATATGCTGTGTACGCACTTGTCTGCCCATGCGGATTGGCCTATATCGGAAGTACTATCCATAAGGCCAAAATTCGTGTTTTAGAGCATGTACGTGCTATAAAAAATATGGACAAATCGTACCCAATAGCACGCCACTTTCAAAATCATCACGAACAAAACACAAACTTACTTAGTTTTGTGGTACTTGACTTTGTTAAAATGGATGTAAGAGGTGGTGACAGACTCAAAGAACTTCGGAGACTTGAGTCCAAGCTCATCATTCAATATAAAACAATGACCCCTTTAGGCCATAACCTTGATGAGGAATTAGCCGTCCACCTGGGATGATTCTAGTAAAGACTGCTGTCTGATAGTTTAATTCTGACAAATGCACTCCTTAGTTTTGTAGAACAATTATCGTTATGCCTTGAGCCTAGTATGTTTTTATGTAAATGTTTTTCTACTGTTCGTTGTTGTTTTCTTTAAGGTGACACGTCTTATTTTTTATTATTATTTATATTTTATTTCATTTTTATTTTATAGATTTCATGTGACTGAGCTGAAGACCGAAACATTTCTAAGTTGAAGATTCTTACATAAAGCCATCCCTTAAGCTCCTGCCCACTTGGGCTTTATTCTTGTAGAATCCATAACAATGACTTAATATACTTCGGTAGTGTGTTTCAAAGATATTATTATTCACCCACATGGGTTTTATACCGTTACGAAACTGTTGTGTGAAACGGAATTATAATTTGCAAAAAGCACTATTGGGGAACAAATTATTTTCATTGTATAATATTCAACAAGCTATTTAAACGAGCAGAGGCGTAATGTTATTGCACAAAGCAAAAATGAAGCATTGGAAATGTTTAATATTAGCCATAGAGAAACATTTAGTTTGTTAATTAAGGTCAAACGCCAGTCTGTCTTCATTTGTGTTACTTTGTAATCACGTGGTGTTATAAAAAAGAAAGCAACGCGAAAACAGGTACTCGTGAACAAGGGAGTGTTCCTGAAACGCGTTGAGTGTTATTTGCCATTCTGACCTGTAAATAAACGGAGGTTAACTGCAGCAGATTCTGTGTCCGTGATTGCTGTCCTGCTTCGAATGTGAGACGGCTTGGGTGCATATATATATATATATATATCATTTTATTTTTTTCCTACTGTCCATCGCCAGTAGGTAGTTATAGTTAGGACCTAGTTACCATCGGAAAATGGTTGCATTCTATTCCCAATAACTTTGGCGCCGATTGAATAATCTTTGCGAAATTTTCAAAACTAATTCTTTGTTGAGATCAGCTCCTATGTTGAAAGTTTGGGGGTTATTCATCAAGGGGGGTGAGGAAAAAGGGGGGTCCCAAAACCTGTTTTTTCAATGTTAATTTCCATAGGAAACTTTAGACATGACTACAGGTCGAACGGGTGAACAGAATTACCCCACATTTGGCATGGAGAAGGGTCTTGGTCTAGAAAGCACGCCTTTGTTTATTTGGTGTGAATCCGTTCAGTAGTTTTTGAGAAATATCAAAATTTACAGATATCGATATTTGGGAATTCTGCCATCTGATTGGATGAGGCGTTACAAGCAGGAGCTTGTTGCTGATTGGCTGCGAGCGGTTGCAACTAGGAAGTGTTAGCCTGCATTTTGTGATTCCGTTGAAGCGAGTAGGGGGAAAAAGGGTGAAAGAGGAGGGTAGGAGCACTGTAACCTCTGTGGGGTGTTATGGGTGTGCTATAGAGGGGGTGTGAAGCGAAGTATTCACCCCTACCGGTGTGAAAGTGCTGAGCTACGCAAATTAAGTGATGTATTGCCTAGTGTGTGATATTGCTAAGGTGAGTTGGTGCGTGACTCGGTGATTAAAGCGTGAGCCCAAACTGTGTGTCTTATGCTGTGAAGTCATGTGCCCTGGCCGCTGCAGTACAGTTGTGGAAGTAGTGTCAGCATGTGTTTATACCTACTAGGATAAACTACTGATCCGTACTGGTCTGAAAGTCCTGGGTATGGAAAATATGTGAGGTATTGTCTAGAGTCTCATGGAAGGAGGAAATGTTGGCTGCCATTTTGTGATTCCGTTGAAGTGAGTAAGGGAAAAAAAGGGCGAGAAAAGTGGGAAATAGGAGGGTAGGGGCACTGTAACCTCTGTGGGGTATTTAGGGTGTGCTATAGAGGGGGTGCAAAGTTAACTAATGATACCTACCGGTCTGAAAGTGCTAGTCTATGCAAATTAGGTGAGGTATTGCCTAGAGTGTGATGCTGCTAAAGTGAGGTGGTGCGGGACTCTGGGATTAGAGCGTGAGCCCAAATTTTGTGTCTTATGCTTTGAAGTCATGTGCTGTGGCCGCTGCACTATAGCTGTGACAGTAGTGTCAGCATGTGTTTATAACTACTAGGACAAACTACTGACCCGTACTGGTCTGAAAGTCTTGGAAAATATGTGAGGTAGTGTGTAGAGTCTCATGCTGCTAAGCTGAGCTGCTGCTGGACTCGGGGATTAAAGCGTGAGCCCAAACTGTGTGTCATATGCTGTGAAGTCATGTGCTCTGGCCACAGTGCCACATCTGTGCAAGTAGTGTCAGCATGTAGTTATAGGTACTCGGAGGAACTTTTGTTTCGAATATTGTAACTTGTGTATGGTGCTTTGGAGGTGTTATATAGGGAGTGTGAAGGTAAATTTGCGTGTATGATATTAATTTGGTATTTGGAAAGGGAAAAGCAATGACTCCTACAGATCTGATGGCACTGGGGGCCTAAGGTAAGGTGCTGCTGGAGCTGGGGATAAAGCTGATGAACTACTGACCCCTGTTGTGAACTTTTAACCTGCAAGTTCCGTTAAATGTTCGATAAAATGTTGCAAAAGTATATCATTAGGTTAAAAAAATAAATTGATGAACTTTTAACCTGCAGTTGTAGTAGAATGTTCCACAAAGTGTGGTGATAAAATAGGTTGAACTTGTGACCTCAATGTGGCACTGAATATTAAGTAGCTTTTCATATGGAAAATTCAAAATTAACCAATGGAGGTAAGTTTTTCAATGTCGTTGAAGGAATGAAGTATTCTGAATTGTTCTTTACATGTATTTATGTGTGGAACGACAGAGAATTTGTGCCATTCCTGGTTTCATTCTTGATGAAGTCGGAGCTTTACATGTAGTGTGTGAGGAAGAAAGAATTCAATGCATGTGTGATATTTGAAATCTAGATAACAACTACAAAGGTGAATTAGAAATGAATAAGGTGTGTTATGTGTTCTATAGTAGTGATTAACTATTTGAGACAATGTTTTTAATTTTGAAAGTATTTTTTATTTCAAAGTAATATAGTGTTTGTAAAGTGTGGTGTTTGATATTGGTTATAAAATATGTAAAACATTTAAGCTGTTGGTAAATAAGTACTTGGAATTTTTCAGAGAGAAGAAGTGTAGTTTGTCATCTTTATAGGATTGTATGGTTTGAAAATGTAGTACAGTGTTAATTTGGGTTTGTAATATATTCGGGCAGATATACAAAATGTTGCATGTTTGCAAATGATTCTTTTTGTGGAAATAGTGGGGTGGGGATGGTGATAGGAGATGTATGTGTTATTAAGTTAAAAGCGATAAAACGAAATCTAGAAATGATATGTGGGCAGGTTGTGCTCTCATGTTTGACACTGAGAGGTAGATTTGAATGTAAGTCAAGGTAGGTTGTTGTACAGTGGGGCCGCCTAAAGTGTTTGGAGAATACATGGAGAGGAGATGGAGATAGGAAAAGTGATACGTTCCTTTTATATGTACGCATAGTTTGGATCATGTGATCCTAGGTTGAACTTTAATATGAACATGGTTTCTGGTTTGCATTTGGGTATAGTAAATAGTTTTCGTAATATCTGGCTAGTGAATAATAAAAAGGTAGATTTATTAAAATATATGGCAGTAAACGTATTAATGATTGTCTGTTCTTATGGAATAGAAGTGGTTGGAGAGCACTTCTTTACAAGAGATATTTTACAAATGTATGGGAGATAAAATAATGAAAATGTGCGGTATATTTTCTGTATGTCTTTGTTGACATTAGAGAACTACATGTAATTATAAGTGATGCTATTTGTCAGGCTGTGTCGCTGTGGTGGATATATGTAGGTGTTGAAGTGGTTCGTGTTTTATTGATGCTGAGCTTTACTATCCCTTTTGAGACACTCGGCAATTTATTCATTCCATTTAATATCTTTAATATAGGTATAGTAAAGGGATGGTATATCAAAAGTTTGGGAATTAGAACTTTGTTTACTCTCCCCATCCCCTGCTATACACTCTACAGAGTGTTTAAACGACTTTCGTAACATATAGATGTCTAGCTGGTAAAGGTGGTGTAGTTTGACTGGGTCTATTTATAAACCGTGCTATGGGATGGTTTATGTTTTACTCTCCAATTTGGATGTTTGAATATTTTTTGCTGATAAGTGTTCCGGCAGACACTTGTTAAAATTAACGTTATATATGGGTATAGTGGCGCTACTGGGAATGGTGGGGGTTTCTGTTTGATTTCGTACGGTTAACCAAGGGCGAGGTGGGTGTGGGGGAGGTGGTTATGTTGCTGATTGAAACACAGAATATAGTAACGTGCAGATGTCGAGCTATTAAAGGTGATGTAGTACCAGTGGGAGCACTTATAAAGCACCCTACGGCATTGTATATGTTTTACCCGCAAATTTGCATTGTTTAATATGTTTTGTTGATGAGCTTTTTGGGAGACATCTTTTGAAATTAAGCATCTGTATGGCTATAGTGATGCTTCTACATTTGCTAGGGCTCTTTCTTTTATTGGGTAAAGTTAAGCAAGGGCGGTTGTTGAGGTGGTGTAGTGGTACTGTGAGTATTTATAAACCGTATTATGTTATGGTGTATGTTTGAGATGCAAAATTGCACGTTTTAATAGCTGTTGCTGATGAGCGCTCCGGCAGACACCTGTTGACATTAAGTGTATTTATGGCTATAGTGGCGGTAGCGGGAGTTCTGGGGCTCGTTGTTTGATTTCGTAAGGTTAAGAAAGGGTATGGGTGGAGGTGGGGGTGAGGGAGGTGCGTATGTTGCAGATTATAAGACGGATATTTGTAACCTGGGCATGTGTAGTTAGTAAAGGTAATGTAGTATCATTGGGCCTATTTATAAACCGTGCTATTGGATGGTTTATGTTTTACCTGCCAATTTGCATGTTTGAATAGTTTCTGCTGATAAGTATTACGACAGACACCTGTTAAAATTAACCCTGTGTATGGGTATAGTGGCGCTATTAGGATTGGTGGGGGTTTCTGTTTGATTTCGTGCTGTTAACCAAGGGCAGGGTGGGTGTGGGGGAGGTAGTTATGTTGCTGTTTGAAATACAGAATATAGTAATACGTAGATGTGGAGCTACTAAAGGTGATATAGCACCATCGGGAGCACTTATAAAGCGCCCTATGGCATGTGATATGTTTTAGTCGCAATTTTGCATGTTTTAATACTTTTTGCTGATGAGCGTTGCGGGAGACATCTGTTGAAATTAAGCATCTGAATGGCTAGAGTGGCACTTCTAAGTTTGCTGGGCCTCTTTCTTTTATTGCGTAAAGTTAAGGAAGGGCGGGTGCTGAGGTGGTGTAGTGGTACTGTCACTGTTTATAAACCATCTTATGGTACAGTGTATGTTTGAGTTGCAAAATTGCAGGTTTGAATAGCTATTGCTGATGAGCGTTCCGGCAGACACCTGTTGACATTAAGTCTATGTATGGTTATAGTGACGGCAACGGGGGTGCTGGGGCTCGTTGTTTGATTTCGTAGGGTTAAGGAAGGGTATGGGTGGGGGTGGGGGAGGTGTGTATGTTGCTGATTATAAGACAGACATTTGTAACATGGGCATGTGTAGTTATTAAAGGTATTGTAGTTTTACTGGGTGGTTTATAAACCGTGCTATGGGATCGTTTATGTTTTACCCACCAATTTGTATGTTTGAGTAGTTTTTGCTGATAAGTGTTCTGGTAGACACCTGTTAAAATTAACCCTGTGAATGGGTATAGTGGCACTACTAGGAATTGTGGGGGTTTCTGTTTGATTTCGTACGGTTAACCAAGGGCGGGGGTGGGTGTGGGGGAGGTAGGTATGTTGCTGCTTGAAATACAGAATATAGTAACGTGGAGATGTGGAGCTACTAAAGGTGATGTAGTACCAGTGGGAGCACTTATAAAGCACCCTATGGCATGGTATATGTTTTACCCGCAAATTTGCATGTTTTAATACGTTTTGCTGATGGGCTTTTCGGGAGACTTCGGTTGAAATTAAGCCTCTGTATGGTTATAGTGGCACTTCTACTTTTGTTTGGGCTCTTTCTTTTATTGCGCAAAATGTTAAGCGAGGGTGGGTGTTGAGGTGCTGTAGTGGTACTATGACTATTTATAAACCATCTTGTGGTATGGTGTATGTTTGAGTTGCTAAATTGCACGTTTGAATAGCTTTTGCTGATGAGCGTTCTGGCAGACGCCTGTTGACATTAAGTCTATGTATGGCTATACTGGCGGTAACGGGAGTGCTGGGGCTCGTTTGATTTTGTAAGGTTAAGCATGGGTACGGGTGGGAGTGGAGAGGTGAGTATGTTGCTGATTATAAGACGGACATTTGTAACGTGGGCATGTGTAGTTAGTAAAGGTAATGTAGTTTCACTGGGCCCATTTATTAACCGTGCTATGTTTCTCCCTCCAATTTGCATGCTTGAATACTTTTGGTTGATAAGTGTTCCGGCACACACCTGTTAAAATTAAGCCTGTGTACGGTTATAGTGGCGCTAGTAGGAATGGTGGGGGTTTCTGTTTGATTTTGTACAGTTAAGGAAGGGCGGGGTGGGTGTGGGGGAGGTAGTTATGTTGCTGATTAAAACACAAAATGTTGTAATGTGCAGATGTTGAGCTACTGAAGGTGATGTAGTACCACTGGGAGCACTTATAAAGTCCCCTATGGCATGGTATATGTTTTACCCGCAAATGTGTATTATAATATGCTTTGCTCATGAGACAGTTGTTGAAATTATGTTCCTGTATTAATATAGTGTGTCTACTAGGTTTGGTGTGGCTCTTTCTTTAATTTTGTAAAGTTAAGGCAGGATGGGGAAGAGGGTGGTGCAGTGGCAGTGTGCCCATTTATGAATTGTTTTATGGTATGGTATATGTTTTTCTGGCAAATTCCCATGTTTTAATACCTTTTGGTGATGAGTGTTCCAGCAGACAGGTACAGAAATTACACAACATTTCTGTGGATAAGATATCTTCGTGCTGATAGACACTCTTGTACTGTGGTAGAAGGCTAATAGCATTGATGGAAAATTATGAAACTTGGTGCCATTGTAGATTTCAATGGAAACGTACACTGTTTGTTTATTACTATGGTGTAGTTAGGGTTCTAAGTGGGAGAATAAAAGGGGGTCCTCTAAAAGGGGGGCAAAGCTCTTAAAGGGGTGTGGGCTATGCAAGTTGGGGCATGGTCTAAATCAAGATAAGTATCATTGTATGCTTTAGAAAATCGTCTCCAATTATCCTACATTCGGAAAAAAACATTCTTTAAAGGATTTCCATTTCTTCTACGTGGGTAACCTAGCGTGATGTCTCCAGTTCTTAGTAGTGAGCAAAATAAGCATACGTACATTGATGTGTATGCTGTCAGTGCAGTGTAATAAAAAAAAATATTGACTATCCTTGAGAGGGCCGAAAATAGAACCTGATAGAGAGCCGTACGGAGGCACCCTGAAAATAAGTGCCGGTCCTTAGACCCGGCCCAATATCCATCCATCCTAAGCACTACGCCATTCAGTCATGTTTTAATTGATGCATATATTCCTACTTATAAGCATACATACATCTGTTCATTCAC
The DNA here is from genome assembly GCF_964261635.1 of Lissotriton helveticus. Taxonomy (NCBI): domain Eukaryota; kingdom Metazoa; phylum Chordata; class Amphibia; order Caudata; family Salamandridae; genus Lissotriton; species Lissotriton helveticus. The sequence goes on along the minus strand of NC_136071.1, from coordinate 874,608,048 downwards.
TTATCTTAAGCATCTATGAGCGCACTCGTGTATAGCAAGCACTGTGCTATTCATGTAGCCATAGGCGTATATATGCATAGATACATCGTCCCAGAACCAATCCTAAGCAACTATCAGCCCACCCATCTATCGTAAGTACTGGTCCCTGTATTCATTCATCCATCTATGTATCTATGCATTGTATGTATATGTATGCATTTGTATCTATGCATTGATGCATCTGGCCATGCATCCAGTCGCCCTTTATTCAAGCATACGTTCTTATTTCCGTGCATCGTCCGCCCCTGATTTTAAATACGATGTATTATACTCATCCACCCACCCTCTTAAGGCGTTGAAAAAGCTTGCAAAAAGCATGGACAGGCTGATTTTTTTACAAAGAATAACAAAGCTTTGAGTTGGTCTTTGTGGAGCATACTTCACCGCCCTTCTCTGGTGGTGTTTTAAACAAAGTTACCTCTAGCGAAAGAAATGTAAAGGAGCTGTTAAGTGTAAGATGTTAATTTAGAAACATAAAGTTTTGTCGAGTTGTTTATAGGTACACTGTTTTAAAGTGGCTGTGACTGACAGATACTGAATACCTGTACTTCTTATATTAGAGAAAGTATACCAGAGAGGTAATTTGGGGTGGTGAGAACCTTAAGTTCCATATATCCATGTGAAGTACAGTATAGGAATATACAAGTAATTGGAAAGCTTTTATGTTCATATTAATGAGGGGGTGTGAGAACTAAGGGAGGCAGGTAAAGTGTGTGTTTTCGTAGCACTAAAACAAGACTGTGTGTAAGGTGAGAGCAGGTTCATGCTGGAGTTGCCTGCTTGTGGTCATTTGCAGAGGCGCAACCAGAGTGAAATTTCAGGGGAGCCTAGTTCTTTCAACAATATGCAGAGTGGGGATGTAGGGGCTGTAAAAAGGGGTGAAAAAGTACAGAGTCTCCTTTACAAAAAAATTATGTTTTGAAGACCGGTGAAGTACTCGGGTGCAGCTCTGTGTGTGCACCCTGGAAGTTGTCTCAGAGAGTCCAGGGCAATGGGCATTGCGGCCTGGTGGTCTGTCTGCTAATCACCCCCTGATCATGTTGCTCCTGCGATGCAAAAAGAGAAGGGAAATCCTGAGAGAAAATGGCTCTCTTTAAAGGATTTCCCTTCTCCTAAAATGCGAGTCACTTGACATGATGTCTGAACTTCTAAGTAGTGAGGAATGTGTATGCTCTCGCAGTGTCACTGCAATGCAATAAAGAAAAAGAAAACGGATTACGTTTGTGAGGTCCGAAAATAGAGCCCTATAAAGAACCATTTCGAGGCCCCCAAAAATAAAGTGCTGGTGGTCACATCCCCACTGACACCCCCTCTGACACCCCCTCCACTTAAAGCCCTGGGTGCAGTGTTATGTTTGCGAAGTTGTAGACAAAATTGTTAGGTAATAATGGAAAGTTATGTGTGTGCTGTTTGGTTGATAATATCATCCTAAGTACATACATTAACATTCCTTAAAATACTATTTATAACGTTGTTTGTGGTGGGTTGTAGAGAAAGTGCTGTGGGGTGGTGGGGAGTGGCGGAGAGGTGAAAACTATGAGTTAGTGCAGTTATATATAAATTGTAAAGGAGTATGTAAATAATTAAAGAAATACTTGATGTATGTTCTATGGCACTACTTGTCAACCTAGTGCTCATCTGTTGTGCTCCATCACGTCGCAGCACTGGGTCTAGATGTCGTTAGTGAAAGTTTTGTAATTGCATGTTATTATTTTAACATAGTGAACAAATGTCAAAAACAAATTAATCTATTTTTTGTTTTCAGAAAATTATTTCATTTGGATTAAAATTTGGAATTGCCTAGAAGAAGTGAAAAAAAGAAAAGAGAAGAAAAATATATTTGCAGAAAAGGAAAGAGTAGTACAGAAACTGTTTGTTCGACTAAAAACAAAGTACAATTTTTGAAAAAAATATTACGAACATTTAATGAGAAAAACATCACACAAAGCAAATAGAAGAATTTTTCAAGTGAGGTGAAGCAGAGTTCAATTTCAAATATGAGGAAAAGGAAACATGATAAAGAAATAGTATCTGGTACTCGGAGACAAAAACAATTTCAAGAAATTCGTCAGAGACTTTTTCTATCTAGAGTGATTCAGAATTTATTTAAAACATGCTGCAATTATAAAAGAAGAATGTTGCAATTCAAAGAGAAGCAGCATATTGCAAGTATAGTGGATACTGCTTTCAATTTAAAACAGAAGTTATTCATTTTGATTTTAAAGAGAATGAAAGGATTGAATAAAATAGTCAAAGTTTCGCAAAGTCAAAAATAGAAAAAAAAAGACTTGTGAACAGAACCAACTTTAGTCAAATCTTTGGTGGACTTTGGAGACATACTTCTAGTACAGAGCCTTTTTTTAATGAGGAAAGTTACTTCCAGGAAAATAGTTTATCATTTGCAGTTGATACTGGAGATCATTGCTACGAAGTTCAGGGTGGTGTTCCTCTTCCAAAGGAGGAAATGGTTGGTAAAAGTGCAGAAGAGTTAATAGCTGAAGAAGTGCAAGGGAAACGTCCACAAACTCCTGTGTATAAGTGGAGTTGTAGTAGTATTTGTAGTATTCAACAGGAATCCATTGATATAAAGCAAAATTTGCTACGAGAATATACTCAGAAAAGTATAAAACAGACGATTAAGTTGTTGCAAGGGCTAGATTCGTGTAATCAAGAAAAGTTTGTGAAAGTGTTTTTCATTATATGAGGATGTTAGCAGTACAACATTCAGAATTGCGGAACTTTGTAAAGAAACTGTACTATATAAAAAGTCCTGCATTAAGTTTAAGTGAACTGAATGGAAGTCTTTTATATAGTTCTTTATCAGATGTTCAAAAAAAGTGTGATGATATTGAAATGCGATATTTTGGTTCAGAAGAGCAGTTCATAGAAAGTAAAGGTTTGACAATTACAGATGTTGGAGGAGATGAGAAAGTAATTAGCAATGATCAGTTTGAAGAAGAAATTGGAAAGTTTAATGTAGTGTGCTCTGAAATACAAAACTATAGGGCCGATTATGATGGCGGACGCACCTGAGTCCGTCCGCCACCATAGAGTAGGAGGGAACCTCCGCATGGCCTGCGGAGTTCCCTCCTGTGCAATTAGGATGTGACCGCCATCCTTTTACCAATGCGGCGGGTGCGGCTTCTAGCTGCATCTGCAGCAATGGTAAAAATGCATACATTGCATTTGTATGCAGAAAGCGGAAAGCACCGTGCGGTGCCTGCCGATATCTGCATACAAATGCAGGGGGGAAAAACCGCCGCGGAAAAGCATTTTTCACAGCCCATCCTAATATGTCTGACGGTGTCTGAGAGACACCGTCACCATATTAGAGCTTTTCCTCCGCGGTTGTAAGCCAACTGCGGCGGAAAAGCTGCGGATGGAAACCAGGACCCACCAGCCATCCTAATGTGGCGGTGGGTCTTTGCTGGGTCCGCAGAGGATTTTCCGCATCCTCCGGGCCGGCGGTGGCTTCTGCCGGCCCGGAGGACGCGGAAAATCCTCCATCGTAATAGGCCCCTATGTTTGTGTTTGTTGTCGACGTACTCATTATAAAAGTAGGAATGTTGATTTGTATTTGAAAAGTGAAAAGGAGAACAATGGTAAGTGGGAAGAATTTGCAACGTATTTGTTTGTTGAAGGTCGATTTGAGTTAGGTAGTGATAAACGTATATGTAAATATTGTTACAACAAATTAGAAGACAACAAAATGCCTGCTAGAGTAGTGCATAATAAGTTGGAGTTAGTAGCTACTCCGCAGTAGCTGGCCTAACTGAATACATACGAGTTGGTTCTAATTCAATCTGTTCATCCTTTTCAAACTATAATTCGGATTGAGCCTAAAACAGGTAAACTGCCACCAACAGATTTTCAAAGAGGGCTGAAAGGAAGAGTGGTGTACTTACCTTTGGATTTTAAGAAAAACATTCAAACTATTGCTGGAGAGAAAGAGGAAGATGAGGCAGTAGTTATTTTAGTAAATGGTGTACCAACAAACAAAGAAAATATGGCAAGAATTTGTGGATGTTAATAAAGTTGAAAAGGCTCCCTTATATCGTATAGAGAACAATATTTATTACAAGAATGTAAATGTGGATGAACAGGAAATTACGTTTAGAAGATGATTCTGACATTTCAAGTAGTCAAATAGAGAAAGTGGACGAGTCAAGTACTCAAGAGATGTATGAACATTATGCAATATGTCCTTTGCATTCAAAAGAAGTGATAGGAAGTAGCATTGAGTTATTTCAAATGAAAAAAGCACAGGGAACACCAATGAGTGTATGGGAGAAAAGCTTGGAAGTTTGTTGTTTTCCACAGTTGTTTCTAACATGAGAAGGTGGATGATATGATGACCGACCTGTACGGATTCCAGCTTCAGAATATTGGAAAACAAGATTATATTCTGAAGATCCTAGATTTCGAAAGTTCATTCCATACATATTTCACCTTTTGTTTGAAAGTGATCTGTCTTCTCTCTCGTATGCAGTGAATCATATACTTAAAACTGGAGTTCATCAATCACTTCTTTCTGCAAAAGAATTTGTGGAGAAAGTTCAAGAAACAGATGATAATTTCAAAACAAAGTTAATCAATTTGATGACATGTCAACGTGGAACAAATGAGTATTGGTATCGTCGTCATGGAGAACTCAAGTGTATGTGACTGAACTTAGGTGTACCAACATGGTTTGCCACACTTAGCTGTGCAGAGTATGCATGGAAAGATTTGCTTGAGTTTCTGAGAGAAGCGAATTCTAATATAAAAAAATGTTGAAATAAAGACTCCTGGTGAACTGTGTTCATTGGATCCTGTAAATGTGTGCAGATATTTTAATAATAAGTTTCAAGCTATTTTATCTGTAATAAAAAGAATCCACCTCTTCGAGAAGTTACCGATTTCTTTTGGAGAAAGGAGTATCAAGCAAGAGGTGCACCTCATATTCATATGCAATAATGGATCAAGGATGCACCTACATTTGGAAATGATTCTGATGAAACAGTATTGTCTTTTATTGAACAGTTTGTGACATGTGAGATTCCAAGAGAAGGAGGAGATAGAAGCTTGAGACACCACGTTTTACGTTTCCAAAGTCATCGTTGAGGAAAGTATTGCAGAAGAAAATACAAGTGTAAAGGAACATTTTAAACCAAATGTTGATTTGGTTTTCCCTGTCCAGTCATTTCTAAAGGAAGAGTAAATTATTTATTTTACTTCTGTAAGGCACACAATAACTCGGAAATCTCCAAAGAATACCTACAACTTAAAAAGAACAGATGTGTCAAAGTATATCAATGACTACAATCCAGTCATTTTAAAAATGTGAAAGGCGAACATGGACATCCAGGATGTTCTGGATGACTCAATTGCTGTTGCACGTTATGTTACATCGTACTTAGCAAAACCTGAAAAAAAACTGAGATGAAACAAATGTGGGAAGAAATTGCACAAGAGAATAGCCTTAGAATATTTTTTTTACAACTTTAGTTTGAAAATGCTTTGCCACCATGAAATTGGATTGTATGAATGTTCAGGCCGCTTTTGTTCTTTAAGTTTATATTCAAAGTCACAAGGAATAATTTGGGTAAGTTTAGATCTTGCCTGCAAACGAAATAGAGTATTGACCGGTCGAAGGCTCTTTCCTACCATCTGGGCCTTCCTCCGTGAAAGTTAGGGGCACTCCCAACGGTGGTCTTGAAAGGAATCCCAAATGATGAAGGGCGGTTCCGTGTGGTGACTGATGGGCATCCTTACCTGACCACTACGTGGGTCTGTCGAAGGGATGACCTTAGAAAGATACACATATGGTAGGGATGTTTAGGTTTTCTTGTTAGTTTACACGGTGTGCACACTCCAGCTTTAACCTTTTTAGACTCTCTGATATTTTGTTGTGTAGTCTAAGTGTACAGGGAGCATGTCAGAGCTTGGTGTTTAAATTCCCTTTGGCCCTAATCAATCGTTGTTGTTGTTTGTTTAGTAAAACATGCAAAGGGTAATCTTATAAACCACAAGAAACTTAGTTGTGAAACTCCAGATAAGCGAGAAATTTACCATTTAGTACTTCAGCAGCTGTTCAAACGATGGCGTAGCGAAAGTGAACTACTTGGAGAGTTTGACTGCTACAAAGATTCTTTTAATGCTTGTAAAGATAGCATTGGATGCCCACTTTTCCCTACATATTTAAAAATGTTGAATGATGATGTTGAACAGGAAAAGACTATTATAGCTGAAATAGCTCATGAAAGTTCTCAAGATAGTCAAAGTAGTGGTCCATGTAGTCAAGATCCTCTTGGACAACCAATGCTGGAAAATGAAGCAGGGATTGATATGCATGAAGTCAAAATTGCAATGCAACAAGCACACGAGGAGATTATAACATTGGAAAAGTTAGAAGAACAAGTAAATGTTGAACAGAAAGAAATATATGTGCAAGTGAGAGAACACATAGAGCATGGTTTGTTGTATGAAAAAAAAGAATGTCTATGTTCACCTTTTAAACCTCTTCTGATGTACATCAGTGGTCAAGATGGGACAGGTAAAAGTTTTTTTAATTAAAGTGTTGACCAGTTATCTTAAAAAAACTACTGGTTCACATTTATGTTGTGTGGTAACAGCTCCAACTGGATTAGATGCACACAATGTTAAAGGAGTTACTTTGCATAGAATATTGATGTTACCAGTGGAGCATGATAATAAATTAGAATATCAGAAGTTGTCTGGAGAAGCTTCTTATGAAGTGTCAAGAGTGCTGAAGAAAATGAAACGTTTAATTATTGATGAGGTGAGCATGGTCTCAAACCTAATGCTTGGTTTTGCACACTTAAGAATACAACAGGTATTAAAAAACAGATTACAACGTTCTCTTTGGGGGAAAACATTTAATTGTATTTGGAGATCTGCTACAACTAACCCCTGTAAAAGGAGAACCAGTGTTTAAAACTCTTCTACATGAAGACACTAAGAAATCTTTGGGAAGTATTGGAAATGTGAATCTGTGGCTACATTTTGAATATAAAGAACTCACTCAGAATATGCGACAAGCAAGAGATAAAGATTATGCAAATATTCTAAAAGATGTAAGAATTGGTGTTCTAAGCAAACTTGGTAAACAAGCTTTTCAAAGTCGTCTACTAAAGAACTTGTTTACAAATGAAAACTCACCAGCAGAAGTAAGGTACAAGAAAATGAAAGAAAAAAAGTCAATAGTTTGCTTAATGCCTACAGTGGAAGAGTGTTATACATTTAATAGAGAGCTTATGAAATTGGAAAATCAAGAAATAGTTCATATTGAAGCTATTGATAAAATCGAGCATCAAGGAATAACAATTGTTCTTTCAGGAAAAATACAGACTAAATTGGATTCTTTGGAAAACTCTGTATCAAAAACTGCTGGCTTAGAAAAAAAAATTAGATGTATGTTGAAACCGTCGGGTAATTTTGAAGCGTAATCTGAATGTAGAAGAAGGTTTAGTGAATGAAGCAATGGGGAAAGTTGTTGATTTTGTGAAATATCAAAATAGAAATGGAATTGGAGTTAAATTTGATCAGATTGCAGAGGTAAGACAGATTACATGTTCTGCCGTTTTTTTTCTTCTTGTAAAAGACTTATATGTTCGTAGAAAACAGTTTCCCTTCTGTTTAGCACATGCAATAACTATTCACAAATCACAAGGTTTAAGTGTAAATAATGCTTTGGTAAATGTTGGAAAAACTGTGTTTAAAGAGGAAATGGTATATGTTGCATTATCTCGAGTTAGAACGTTGTCTGGTTTGTAATTAATTGATTTTGATGAGAACAAGGTTATTGCTGATGTTAATTGCGTAATGAATATAATCGTCTGAGAAGGCTTTATGCTCCCATTTAGGTGAATATCCTATTTATGAGAAACGTGTTGTGGGTTCAAAACACAAACATGTTGAAGAGTTAACTATGGTTGAAAAGCAGAAAGAAAATCAACAGACAAGAAAAGATGTAAAGAAGCAGAAAATACAAACAAGTGATGATGTTATTGGATACCAATTAGAAAATGCTTCTGGTGTCAACTGCTATTGTAATGTTATTCTAAATGTTATATTTTATTTTGAAGATTTTTTTGGTGAAATTATGGAAAGTCAGGAAAAAACTTTATGTTCTGCACTTAATACTTTATTTCAAGAATTGAGAACTGATAGAAGTAAGATCCATTCTGCTTCTGGTATTCGCCAACTGTTGGATACATGTACTAGATCTTCAATGTTCAGTGCCAATATACAGCAAGATGCACAAGAATTTCTGATGGCTATGCTTGGAGTACACGAAGATGATGGAATTTAGATTGAGAGTTTATTTGGACTCAGTTACAAATGGGAACATAAATGTGAAGAGTGTTTATTGTCTTTAAGGACTATAGTTGACTGAGAACGATTTTTATATTTAACAATACCTGACTGCAAATCTGTGCCATTTTCCAAATTAGTAAAAGAAGCTGATCATGATATGATGTGTTCTCGTTGTAAATCAAGAATGCTATCTACATTATACCTACAAAGATATGGAAAATATTTGATTATAATTAGGGCTCCCGGTTTTCCATTTTTACGGATTTTTACATATCAATACAGACCGAAAACAAGTTTTCCTTTATCTGTATTTATATATAAAAATGGGAAAATACTAGTGGGCTAAGAGGTGTCAGCCCAGGCTGAGACAGCTTCCGGGCACACACAGAGCTGCCAGCCGCACCTGATTACTTCATAGGTCTAAAAAAGACCATTTACTTGTTCATGAGTCCTTGTTGTTCTTTCACCCCTTCTAAGAGGCCCTGCCAGAGTCAGATTAGGACCCTCTATTTACACCATTGTTGTGAGACTGAACAAACGCAGCTCGCTCCGGGGAGTGTCTTGGAGGGAGGGCGTTAAACCCTGGAGCACCATGAACACCCTGATGGTTGCCGCGTGGAAAGCTTGTGACCACTGCGATGGAGGATAAAGACTGCAGGACATAATGTGTTAAAAAATATTTTCTATTTAGTTACCATTTCCTTACACTCTCCCTGTGTCCCATTCGAGTTTTTTCTGATCTCTCTCCTCTGGGGCTGCACAACGCAGTCTGTTAAAATGCTCTAGTCTGCACTTCACTCCCATGGCTGGCAGCAGAGGTGTGATTAAACAGGAGGGCAGCAGAGGTGTGATTATTAGCATCCTTCTCTGATCTCAGCAAGCCGAGGAACCACATAGAGAGGGGCCAGGAGGAGAGTGGGGCGGAGGAGGGGGGCTCTCTCTGGAATGAGAGCAGTCTCCTGCTACACGCTGTTAAGAAATGCCAGGCAGAGAAGAGCAACTGTCGCTCTGGACAGTAGACCTCACCACGAGGAGTCAGAGACAACACGCTCACACCTGGAACGTGACCTGCTTAGCAACCCGTGGCAGTCTGGAAACAAGATCACACCTGGCATCCCCAATTTAATGCAGCTACGAATGGCAGAAGGCAGGACGATTGCAACGGGGCAAGCCCCCATCAAACTGGCCACACATTTTATCCGGGGAACAAGGTAAACCATGTTGATGTAATCTCCAACTTGGCTACACATGGCAGTCAGACAACACGATCACACATGGCATGAGCAATACTAAGCAGCACCCTGTCCTCAGGCAATAAGACCAACTTCCAGCGGGGCAGCAGATAGCATAACATACAGGCATCTGCATTGTAATAGATGCTTTGTTGTTAAATTCAATGGCTTGAATCGACCTCACACGGATGAAAGGCTGAGTGGACCAACCCGTAATAGCAGTCTGAACATAGATTTCAGCAGATTTCAGCAGCTGGCGCTTAACCGTATGAGCTATTTCAGCAGCAAGGACGTCAGGGAATCAGAGGGTTTTTTAAGAATGTATTATCCTTGGCTGCAGATACCTGCATGGCAGCCGAAGAATGCAGCCATTTTTCACCACAACGTTCTCAATCCCCAGAAAGGGCTGGGCAGGATAGAAAGTGAACAAAATCACACCTGGCTAGGTCCTACTGACTGCATCTGTCATCCACAGTTCAAAACCACACCTGGCCAGACTACGATTCTGTCACTTCACTTGCAGTCCAGCTATTTACTGCAACATATAACGTCGAAGGAAAACAAGCACTGGCAAAGTTAATAGGTGTGACTCTGGCAAACTGGTGCAACAGATTTTTTTATTTTTTAATACAAATATATGCCACAAAACTAAAAAAAAACAAAACTTGCTAACTCCGAAGGATGATCATATGCTTGTTACTAGATTGGTGTTACTCAATTCTCTCCCTGTGTAGTTAGAGTGCAGTGTCACTTTAAATAAATGTGGAAAAATACTAGCCGTACCGTCGTATTTTGCTTGTGGCAAAAATAAATGTGGATAAATACAGAAAGAATGTCCCCAAAAAAAATACGGGTAAATACAGATGGAAATGGCCCAAAAAAAAATACCTTAAAACCGGGACCCCTAATTATAATGCTACAGCGCTGTAGACCAAATGGAAGAAAAGTGCAAACCAAAATTTAAAATGTTGTTTCAAATCAAGTATCTATTTCTGGAAGAACTTTTGCAACAGTTGCTATTGTTTTCCATGCTGGAAGTACTACTACAAGTGGACATTATACAATTTATTTCAAGTGTAATAATGGTTGAAGAACAGTAACGATACACACTTGGAAATGAAACCGAGATTGCCTTATGAATTACCCAACTCATACTTGATTTTTCTAAAACAAAGATTTTAGATACACTATTCGGCTTCATGGGAAGGTGTGTAGATCTTTAAGGAATTCATACTGGATGCTTTCAAAGCGAAATCTTTGATACATTATCTGGCGTATTGGGAACATTTGCAGAGAAACTACGTAAGATCTTTTAAGGAATTCATACTGGATGCTTTCAAAGCGGAATTTTTCATACAGTATCTGGTGTATTGGAAAGATTGTGCAGAGAAACTACGTATGATCTTTAAGGAACTCATACTGGATGCTTTCAAAGTGAAATTTTTGATACATTATCTGGCGTCTTGGGAAAAAAAATGTTTTTTATTTTTTTTAACAATCTAGTTGATTTTTTTTTTCCTGCTGTTTATGATGAAACTACACTGGCATCACTGTGAATAATGAAGTTAAGTAGTAGCTGATGACAGCAAAAAAAGGGAGAAAAATTGTTATCTGAATGTTAAATTGTTTTGTATTATTTAAAAACTCATTGTAATTTGTGAAATGTATTACGTTACATAGTACTTTTGCAGTTTATTTTATGTAGTTGAAAAGTAAAAAAAAAATAGTATTAATGACAAATATACAATAGTAGTTCAATATTTAAAAAACCTTTGAAATTCATTGAAAAAAACATATGTTTCAGGGACGTTATACTTAGAAATTAGCATTTAACAAACCTTTGAAATCCACTGAAAAAAACATAGTTTTACAGATATTAGAGTTAGGAATTAGCATTTTTTTAAAATTTAGAAATTCACCGAAAAACCATAGGTTTTACAGATGTTATAGTTAGGAATTAGCATTTAAAAAACCTTAGAAATTCACTGAAAAAAACATAGGTTTCAGGGACGTTATCGTTAGTTGGACATTCGACTCATATAAAACCAGAGAAATTCACCTGTTATAGTTAGTTGAGCTAACTATAACTCTCGCTCCCGCGATGCACTGCTGATGATGTCACATATTACAATCAGAAAAAAAGTAATAATGCCTCAGGATCGAAAAACATACTCAATAGTAAGATAAAGAGAAAATAAATTAAACTCTTCCTATCTGTGTTAATCTCTAGATAAAATTCACAAAACTTTCAATATATGTTGTCAAGAAACAAACCATCTACATCCCACTGTTTCTAATTCAGATAAATTGTTTTGTATTTCATTCGAAACAAGTAATTTTGTGATTTCAAAATCAATCTGTAAGTAAATATATTGACAAAACTATATACAATTATTTACACATATACATATATAGCACAAACAACAAGTGAAGAAAAACTTTTTTTGTTCTCTTTGCCCTGATTGTAATCAAGGAGGCACCTCAAAACCTATTGAACCTAGTGCATTCCTTTATTGGATCACTCTCATAAGAAACGCCTTAAGGTCCTTTTGTTTCCAACCATATAATATATTAGGTGTTCTTAATATATTTTGTATATAGTTTCAAATTATTATGGTGTCCCAATCTGTCTGTCGACGCGTTTCAGCCCGTCTCTTAGATGGCATAAACAGGACTAGGGCAGTCGAGTGCGTGCATATAAATTCCACCTATGGAATCAATGATACTTAATTTTAACTATACCTTGGGATGCGACTTAATTATATACAAGAAATATACATATATACACACATAGGAACAAATAATTCAATACAGAGACATTCTATATACATCGTATCTCTGGTTACCTGGAGTGGCGTGTTAGACAAAAGTTATATAGCTATACACTCAGTGTAAAGTTAAAGAATAAACATAATAATAAATAAAAAATAATAAATACACCACAAGTGATATAGAGATAGATATAACCTTATTTCCCCTATTCTGAAATATAACAGCACTCTGTGGAAGGGGCTTTTTCAAAGTGCAAGTCACCTAAAAACACTAAAACATATATATATATATATATATATATATATATATATATATATATATATATATATATATATATATATATATATATATATATATATATATATATGTATATATATATATATATATATATGTATATATATATTCACTGAAAAAACCATAGGTTTCACACCTGTTATAGTTATCTGGAAGTTTTACTCGCATAAAACCATTGAAATTCCCACGTTATAGTTAGTTGGACTCACTATAACTTGCGCGTGCAATGCACTGCTGATGACGTCACATATTACATCACTCATGACATGGTCAGTGACATCACTCATGACATTACTGATGAAACCATCCTTGTGACAAAGTGACAGACCTCCTTTCACTGTAATGTAAACTTTGAAACACATATTCAAAAATAGAAACTAAAATTTAAAAAAAATGGAGATACCCATACCAGTTACAACAACCAATTCAGTAATTCCACCATCTATATACACATCCACTCATTCACCAACAGTTCTATGTAGTCACTCATACATATACTCACTCATCATATATAGTGATACACCTATATATCCTGTTACACAACGACAGTCATCCAAAAGATACTCTCACACATATTCACACATGCAAATAAACTATTAAACATCCATTTATTTGCATATACAGCTATATACACACTACCACTTTACTTCTAAGGAAACTTACACATACTTACTCTCTTAAACAATCACTTATAGAAACACATACTTATTTAAACAGGAACTGTTACAATCCCTCACTCTCACATATACTCACTTATATACATCATTATTCACATATACTAGATTAAAACATATGCAGTTACTGATAAAGACACTAGTGAGACAGTCATTCACTCACTAACATACACATATACACACTCATCCACCCATACAGTCCTGCACATATGCTGTATTCAAAACACATACAAACAGAGAGTCAGTCATTCATGCATCTATGTGCTAAGTAATACCCCCACCAAACCATACAAACACTTATACTGATACTAAGAAAAACATCTAATAACCCATATACCTACACATGTAGCTACTCACCAACCCATGCAGCCACTTATACACAAAGTGAAACATTAATACATATATTTAAATATTTAAACATATAATATTTATTTTTCAGAAAGACACACATTCACTGGATGGTGTCATTAGTGATGTCATGAGTGATGTCACTGACCATGTCATGAGTGATGTAATATGTGACGTCATCAGCAGTGCATTGCACGCGCAAGTTATAGTGAGTCCAACTAACTATAACGTGGGAATTTCAATGGTTTTATGCGAGTAAAACTTCCAGCTAACTATAACAGGTGTGAAACCTATGGTTTTTTCAGTGAATTTAATAGGTTTTTTAAATGCTAATTCCTAACTATAACTGGTGTGAAACCTATGGTTTTTTCAGTGAATTTCATAGGTTTTTTAATAGCAAATCTCTATAGGTATAAAAAGTAAAAAAAGTATAACGAATTTTATATTGTATAATTATTTAATAGTTTTTTTTTATTTTTTGCCCCGGAGCGCTCCCGGGGCACGTACCGGTGAACGCACGGGTAAGCACAATGTTGCGGCGCGCCCCGGGGCGCGTACCGGTGAGCGTCCCGTTAGCGCTATTCTCGCGAACGAAAACAACATCGTGACATTTCGCGTAACCGCGTGATGCGTCATATGACGCCCTGCGTTAGCGCACCCGGAAGCACGCGAGTGCATACGATCGCGCAACGTCCTGACGCGCTTACGCTACGTGCCCTCGGGTGCGCTCCAGAGCGCGTAGCGTAAGCGTAACAAGTCATATGACCTTGAAATAACTCTTTTCATTGGTTTCTAACTTTTTTTTTACAAAGACTGAAATCCCCACCCATTTCCTTCACTTCTTGTTTCACTTTTGTGAGTGCAAGACCTGCTTTTGGCACCTGTGTCGTATTTACTTTTATTATCATGGCTGCAAGAGCATCCAGCAGCAGTGATGAGACTGAGGATTTCATTGATGAGGAGGTTCCTGAACGAACTGTGAAGGAACATTTCATTTGGAAATTTTTCAAAATTCCAGGGGGGGAGAAGAAGGTAAATGCTCCAAAGGTGGAGTGTAAAATATGCCACACCATCTTATCGAGAGGAAATCCCAGAAAAAAATACAGCTTCTGGAACTGGACGATGATACGCCACGTGTCAAGGAAACATCCCCAGAACTATGAACGGGAGAGTGTCAGGACTCTGGCACGAGAGGCTCCCAGGGATGGTGGCTCTACTTCTACCGGTGGAGCAACACCTTCTGTGCGTCGGCGTGAGCAGGAGATGATACCAAATATTCAGCCTGCTTTTATTCAGGCTATATTAAAATGCCGAAAATGTGACCATCTTCTTTGCTATGGGGAGCAAAGTGTCACACTCATGGTTCGAGCTCTCGAGAACCACCGCTGTCATCCCCAGGCCTAATTATTTTTTTTTGGGCTCCTGTTGAGCTGTTTCCAGTTCCCTGTTTTTGTTTTTGTTAAAAAAAAAGAAGAAAAACAAAAGTTCTTTTCAGAGCTACCTCCAATTCTTATCAAAGAGCTGTGTTCTTAAAAAAATGAAAAAGAACTACCTCCAATGTATTAAAAAATGCTACATTTGTAAAGAAGTCTGTCATTGTTTTTTCTCCAGGGTACGCTCCCCGGTGCGCGCACCGGGGCGCGTACCGGGCGCTCCCCTCGTGAAAATCAATTTTTTTTTGTTTTTTTTTTATGCGGCGGGGCCCTTTTATGACCCCCACATCAAACCTAGGGGGTCAGGAGGGGTCTGCCCTGCCCCCTTTTGGTTATTTCCCCCTTTGTTTTGGCACCTCTTGTGTCTCGATCCTACCGAGACACAAGATGGCGGCCGCTCCGGTCTGTTTGGAATGTTGACAGACACCCGTAAACCAATCAGCTTTCCGTGCGCAAGTCACGTGGCGCGCCTGGAGCACTCCCCGGTGCGTGTACCGGTGCGCGCTTACAGATATATATATTTTTTTAACCTAAATTACTCAAAATCCTCTGGAGCACATATCTTGAGACATAGCAAAGGCACGTCGGGCTACCAGTCCCTACAATTTTGCCAAGTTTGGTGAAAATCCATTCAGCCGTTCGAGCTAAAAGTGAGTCCGACCGCCCTATGGAAATTAACATGGGGGAAACACGTTTTGGGACCCCCCTTTTATCTCGACCCCCGCTTGACGAATCCCCCCCAAACTTTCAGGGATGGGCCGGAGCGCCACGAGGCAAAGTTGAGGAAACTTTCAGGCGGATTCCTCAACCGGCGCCAAAGTTATTCCCAATAGAATGTTGTGATTTCCCTATGGAAAACAATCCTAACTATAACTACCTACTGGCGACCGCCAGTAGGTAATATATATATATATATATATATAGAGAGCAATAATTATACGCTCACCGTCCTTGAAGGATTGATCAAGTGGACATCCGGGCCACTGGGGAGAAACCAATCTAATGAGTCTCCATTATTTAAAGCCTAATAACTCAAATCTTAATCAACAAAAAGCCTCAAATTAAAGACATAACTCCAAAGACTTACAAGGCCCTAATTTTCTTTCAAAGCGCCACTCAAAATGATGTATATTCTTCAATTCTACACATGAAGCCGAGTAAAGGGCGGAACCATTCCTTTCCGTAAACGTCCCTATGAGGAAAAGAATGGCCACTTAAAAAATGTAAAGCCTCTACTAGCGTTCCGAGAATAAAAATGTAAAGTTTGGCGCATTCTAGTAAAAAACATCAATGCCTACCTTCCAAAGTTGAGTCCTCTATCCTCACTCGTGCCGATTCCCAACGTGAATGAAATGGGCTCACAAAACCCAGAAGAGCAACTGTAATTCAGCGCTTTCCCCAATGACGCGGTAACGTAAACAAGGGCATAAAAAGCGGACTGGAAAGTTCTTGTCAATGACGCGGTAACGTTAACCATGGGCATAGAAAGCGGACCAAAAAGTTCCTGTCAACGCGACTACTCCTGAACGAGTGGGAGTCCTAAACGATACTCGTAAGTACATATTATTCCCCGGTATCATTTTATCTAGTGTGCCATCTAGAAAAATGGCGCAATTATACACTAGGGCGGCTAATTACATAGCTTTATTACCTCAAGCAACCAAGTTCAAGAATAGAGTCAAGAATAACAAATAAAATAAAATGAAAACACCAATAATACAGATCCCCACACCAATGTGATCAACGCCACTCCTTTCAATCTTTTCAAGGAAATCAGCACATTCATAAGCCAATCTAAATACCAATTACATAAGCAACAGGACAAATGTGTGAAACGAAGTTATCAAACAAACTGAAATTCTACATATCACCAACAGATTACTATAGTAATGCCCAAATTTCATCTCTATCATTCAGACCGAGTGTGGCTATCTCATATTTTGCTATCTTTCTAGCTTCAAGTCTATTAAGTTTAGTTTGAACATCCAAGGTACCTATGTTTTCAATGCTACATAATACTGACCACTTAAAATCATACTCCGAGTGATTTTGACTTTGAAAGTGTTGTACTAAAGGAGCCCCTTGTACATTGCATTTGATTCTCGATCTATGTTGGAGAATCCTTTTTTTTACAGGTTGTGTCGTCTGCCCAATGTACACTTTATTGCATGTACATTGTATACAATATAGAACATTTTTTGAATTACAGTTGGAAAACCCTTTCTGGTAATGTCTCTGTCCATTTATATCTACGTATTAGGAATCCTCAGTGAGTCTACATGCTTCACAGTTTTGACAGCGAAAATGTCCTATTACCGGAGGTAAATTAAAAAGACTTCTAAGGTCTTTTTTAGGTACCTCAGGTTCCCTTGTGGCTTTGACTAGTTGTTGACGTATGTTTCTCCCTTTTTTAAAAGCAGATAATGGTTTTGGAATCCCTAATCTTTCAATGAGTTTCCAATTTCTTTGCACAATTTTTTTCACTCGGTTAGCTCTTGGATCATATGTAAGGACACGTGTCAATGGTGTTTTTATGTCTCGTTCCCTCGGACTTAATAAAGTCTCTCTCGGGGTATAACATGCTCTTTTAAGAGCCACTTTGACTTCCTCCGGTAATAGGACATTTTCGCTGTCAAAACTACGTAGCATGTAGACTTTACCAACTGTAATTCAAAAAAAATTCTATATTGTATACAATACACATGCAATAAAGTGTACATCCAAAACCAGGGAAATTCAGCAGTTATAGTTGCCTGAGCTAACTATAACTTACGTCCCAGCAATGCACTTCTTATGACCTCTCATATTACATCACTCATGAAATGATCAGTGACATCACTGATGGCATCTCTGATGACATCTCAAATGACATCACTGATGACATCCCTGATGACATCATCAAGTGTGTAAGTATTTTTTAAGAGTTTATAATTGTTAAGCATATATACTAACCTACTACAAAAGTTAAATTAGGTGCACTACTTCTTAGTGATACTGCTTTTAACATAACATAACATAACATTACATGTTTATTTGTAAAGCGCAAGTTTACCCGTGGGCATCTTGGTGCTGAATGGCAGATGTTTATTGTTACCCAACTCAATGGTGCACATTTTATCGACCACAGAAGGATGAAAGGCTGGGTTGATCTGCCGGGATTTGAACCTGGGACCATGAGGTTAAACACAGGCCCCTACAGTGTACACATTAGACCACTAAGCAACTAGACATATATAATGTGAGTGGCTATGTGACTGTATGTATTCTTGTGTGTATGGGTGTGTGAGTGGCTATATAGGTATATAAGTGGCTGTGTGACTAGCTGTGTAGTTTAATAAAGTTGCTAGGCGTCCATTATCCAAGCTTTTTGTTTTGCAGCGTTGTTGACTATATTTTTTAATGCGGTGAAACTATAGTCAGAATCCCAGGTGTTGTGCATGTCTGGCATTATTAGTGCGTGTTCGAGTGCCATATGCCAGACTTTTATTTCTTTGGGTTGGCTCTTCATTTCTGTCCAACAATACCCAAAAAAAGAATCCTCCTGCACTGCTTTTAATTTCCGGCACATTTTTATTATTTCAGCTTGTCTGACAGGATGTTGATTTGATAACCCGAATTCCAAGCAAACTTGAGCTTGTGAGGTGAACTGCGGAATCCAGAAAATTTGTTCGAATAAACCTGATTGCTGGAGATTCAGGAAGTTGACGTCTTGACCTTTGAATAATTCTGAGCCGTAAGTAAGGGTCAGGAGAAACTTGGCAATAATGACTTTTAGTAGTTGCGAGTTTGATGGACACTGTAGTTTCATTTTTAGCATGTTTGCTTGAGCTTTTCTGAAGTTTAGATGTTCTTTAAGAGACCACTACTCCTAGGTATTTGTAGGAGTCACACTGCTCTATTCAGTTTCCTGCTGTGTACCACGTGTATTTTTTCCTGTTTGGCATTGTCTTTGCTGAAAAACACATAACCTTGGTTTTGTTCAGGTTCAGGTACAAGCCATGATCTTTGGTATATTTGACCAGCTTTGTGATCGAGCGCTGTAGGCCCGCTGGCGTCTGGCTGCTTAGAATGATATTGTCTGCGTATTGCAGACTTCTTATTTTGCAGTGGTCGATTTTTGGAGGGTCACTTTGCACTTCTGAGAGCCTCTTGTCCAGGTCTGCTGTGAAGACGTTGAAAAGACTGGGAGCCAGCACGCATCCCTGCTTTAGGCCGATGTGCGTTAGAATCCTTGCCATGGTACATTCTCCGTTACCCAGTTTTATCTGGACCCATGTAAAAGTGTACAGATTTACAATGGACTGTAATATTAATGGCGGGATGCCCCAATTTGCCATTTTTTGCCACAGCAGTTATCTCGGTACCATGTCAGATGCTGCTTTTAGGTCAATGAAGCAGGTGTACAGTTTGGTGGGTTTTTGCATGGCTTTTTCAACCAGGAGATTCAATGTGAGAAGGTTACACATCGTATTTGTACCAGGTTTGAAGTCTCTCTGTGTGACTGGGTTGATTTTGCTGAAAGTGACCAATTCTTCTAAAGCTATAAGAAGGTTTGATGCATATAATTCTGCTTCTACATCGATTAAAGCGATTAATCTGAAGTTTGTCGGGTCCGACCTTGCACCCGCTTTAAATATTGGATGCAGAATAAGCCTCTCCAAGAAGCTGGCACGCTGTTAGTTTGTAAAGCATGATTGAACAATG
Organism: Lissotriton helveticus; assembly: GCF_964261635.1. Lineage (NCBI taxonomy): Eukaryota > Metazoa > Chordata > Amphibia > Caudata > Salamandridae > Lissotriton > Lissotriton helveticus. The sequence continues at coordinate 874,588,233 of NC_136071.1, read as the reverse complement.
GTGTAAAATAATCTGCCCTGAATTATCTATCTTGTTTAAATAGACCATTCAGTAGGCCATTTGGGCCTGGCGCTCCATTGGATCTTAGTTCTTTCATTATTCTTGTGTGTATGGGTGTGTGAGTGGCTGTATAGGTACATAAGTGGGCGTGTGAGTAGCTGTGTGGATTCATACAGTTGATATGTGAGTGGTTGCATTGATGAGTGTGTGTGTCACTGGCTGTATGAGTGAGCGAGTGGTGGTGTGAGTGGTTCTAAGGGTGTATAAGATGGTGGGTAAGTGACTGTATGGGGGAGTGAGTAGGTGTCTGCATTGCTGAATAAGTGACTGACTGGGTGGGTAAGTGGCTGTATGGGCGAGTGAGTGGCTGTTTGAGTGGGTGTTTGGTTAAGTGAGTTGGTGTGTGAGTGGCTGTATTGGAGACTGAGTGCCTGTGTGAATGGCTATATGGGTGAGTGAGCAGGTGTGTGAGTGCTTGTATGGATGTGTGAATGGATATGTAAGTGGTTGTATGGGTTTATGAGTGAGTGTGTAAGTGCTTGTATGGGTACGTGAGTGCCTGTGTTGAGAGGCTTTATGGGTGTGCAAGTGAGCACGTGGTTGTGCCACAGTCTCCATCAGATATACAGCCAGCTGACAAGGACTTGGCAATCAACTGCAGTAGACCAACCAAGGAAGAAATACGACAAGCCATCAAACATTTGAGAAATGGGAAAGCAACATTCCTGCAGAGGCACTGAAGACATATATAAAAACATCAGTAGACATGCTCTACTCCCTGTTTTGAAGGATCTAGGAAGAGGAAAAGGTTCCATCAGACTGGAAGGAGGGATAAATCTTCTATCAACCCCAGGCAAAGTGTTCAACACACTCGTCCTGAACAGAATGAAGGAACAAATCAACGCTCAGTTACAAGACCAGCAAGCTTGCTCTTGCAAAGATAGATCCTGCACAGACCAGATTGCAACACTGGCATCAGCTATTACAACACTGTGCATCATCATTGAGCAGTCACTGGAACGGGACTGATGGCTCTTTATCAACTTCATTGACTATGAAAAGGAAGGATGTGCAGGTCCTCCAGAATACCTTAGAAAGGTCTAACTCCCCATTTACCTGTGGGCGTGTGTCATCTGGTAGCCATCCTTGGTGTAGAACAGGTTGCATCGTTTTTAAGGATGGTGTTGAAATTCCGCTGTGCTAGAATGCAGGCATGGGGTGACCTTTGGTAATCCATTAAGATGCTCCTCTGCTTAAACAGTGGTTTAGTGCAGTTTATATAGCAAACAGCACCCATTCGTTCTATGTCTGACTCTTCGTCTTGTTATCATTGTTAAGTCCTTCCTCCCAGATCTGTTGCCGAACAGAAAACAACAAACAAGGACATTTTGCACAGCATACTAAATCCTTCTAATGAATGTTCTAAGGCCAGACAGTATGCATACGAAGAGATGTAACTGCAATCAAACATTTCTTACTACATTATCTCATGAGGCCATGCAAGCATATGTGTGCTAAAAGTAATTGTCTAAAAAGATGTTAATATTCAATGTGAGAATTCAAGTTAAACCTATAACTTACTTAAAACAAAGCTTAACTTGCAAAGCATTCCTACAAAGTTGTTAAAGTATTGTGCACTTTAATAATAAAAGCAGAAAGAAAGCCAAATTGCAGATAAAAGTCAGTTGCACCATTAATATATGCACATAAAAGCAATTTTGGTTGCCAAAAATAGCTGAATTAAAAAACGTTGTGTACTTGAAATTGTACGTATGTTTAAATGTTCCGAGAGGCAGATAAAACAATGTTGTTTTCAGCTTCAACAGAAAATGGTTCCAATGGCACCCTACTCATAAGTTCCAAAGTACAAACATAGGGGCACATTTCGATCGCGGACGGACTTGCGTCCATCCGCGAGCCCTGAGTAGGAGGGAACGTCCGCATGTGCTGCGGCGTTCCCTCCTGTGCAATTAGGATGTGACCACCACCCTGGTGGTCACATCCTCTATTTTTAACATTGCGGCGGGTGCGGCTTCAAGCTGCACCCGCCGCAATGTTAAAAATGCATGCATTGCATTTACTTGCACAAAGTGTCAGGCACCGCGTGGTGCCTGCCGCTTTCTGCATGTAAATGCAGGCGGGTACCATAGGTACCCCCCATGTGCACCCTCCACCTCCCTTCGCCCAGGGGGCCCGCAACGGGCCCCCGAAGTGAAGATCCGTATGCTTTTCAACGGCGGAGAACCCACCGCGGAAAAGCATGTCTGGGAAGCCATCCTAATATATCTGGCGGTGTCTGAGAGACACCGCCACCATATTAGTGCTTTTCCGCCGCGGTTGTAAGCCGACCGTGGCGGAAAAGTGGCGGACTGAAACCAAGACCCACCAGCCATCCTAATGTGGCGGTGGGTCTTTGGTGGGTCCGCAGCGGATTTCCCGCATCCTCCGGGCCGGCGGTGGAAATCCGCGATCCTAATCGACCCCATAGTCATTTCCAACCCAATCAGCAGGTGCTTCTGCAGAAGATGAGACAGGTTCCAAAAATCCAATAGCAGAGGCTTCCAGCTCATAATATGCAGTCAGTAGTAAAGGCAATATTGCAGGACATCTTTGCAGGTGGATTCTTAATGGGCCCATCAGCAGTTCCATATCTGTATATTGGACCACTAGCATTCCAAGGCATATATCTAAAGCACACTCAAAAGTGCACTTCAGACGGCGGAACATGGGGTGTATGCAATGTAACCATATAGGTTGAAAGGACAAAGACCAGTTGACGTTCGTCTCCTGAAGCAAGGTTGCTGTAAAATACTGCATCATGCATTTTCAACACAGTAGCACGTTCGGCAATGCTAGGGCCACGTGGTGGAACATCCATTGCGGAGCAGTCAAAATAGAACCAAGATTCTGACAATCAGATACAATCAGATACAGGACAAGTGGTATGCCTCCAAAAATGCTGGAGACCAATCAATGTATGAAAGATGGATCACTCCGAAGACAGTCTGGAAAGTGCTAACAATTCCAGACCCAAACAGTTTGAAGAAATATACTACTCCCACAGTGTTTGATGTGTTAAAAATGTGGTGCACAAGTTCTCTCAAGTGTTACGGAAGGTTACTGCATTGTAACAACTGAATTTCAAAAGATGACCCTGCAACTTGAAGATCATACGTCTCCCTTGCAGATGCTAAAGAAACTTCCTTCGGATAACAGGTTAAGTTTGCCTTGGACACAATACATGCTGCATGAAGTGTAACTTGCCTGCAAACTAATGAATGGATGAAAGTGTTCTTGTAGTTTGCACAGCTAAGAAAAAATTCAGTTCCTCAATTCCTACACATGAACTTGAAAGGTAGTACCCAGTCTCATTTACAATGATGTAGCTTTGTAGGACGTAACAAAATAAAATTCATGTCATCATAAAGGAGAGAGAAGTATTCTTTTACCTCATCTAACGTGGAATGTTTTAGTCATTCAAGGCTCATTTTTCCCACGCTATATGTTTTTACTACTTCTGAGTGTTATTCAAGAAATGTGCATGACATCCATGAGTATCTAATGGCCACACTAGGCATCCCTCCAGACTTGAATGTGAAGAATATTATGTACCATTCATGAGTATGTTGTTCAGTTTTTCCTCCAAGTATTTTGTGAATTGCTGCCAATTCTTGAAACATGCAAATGTGAGAATGTTTAGTGTGTTCATAGGCTTAATTTTGGCCAGGCCAAAGCTTGATGTTTATTGCACAATTTTGTTCAGGAAAATTATTTGTCTTCGTATAAGACACACTCTAAACAAAGCCTCATTCCCTTGAATGTGCAGGTCTTTAGTTGCACAAACAGACTTTAAAACAATATTTTCCTTCCAAAAGTCATGCCCTTGTATTGACAACTGGGAAGCAAAGGGGGTCGAATAAATAATGTTGTGTTGGTTAACATATTGTTTTATTGTGGTGTTAAAACCAATGAACTCGCATTCAGTGATTCTATGGTGGTGGTAGATATAACTGGAAGTAACAAGACTTCAGAATCAGATAGCCCCAGCTGGGGAGTAGAAATGCCAGTGTTGGTTAAAGCTTATAGTGGGATTTCGTGTACGGTAGTGAGAGGAGGTAAGGTTACTACCCAGCGGCACTCATGGCCTACTGTGTAGAGCTGGCCACATTTATGAAATCAATCAAGACAAACTCTCTTGTGTTTCAAACCAGCAAGGGGTGGCAAAAGTACAGTTCTGGTACCTTCAACTGCCAGGACAGGCACAAGTGCTCTGTATGATGGGCCAAATTCTTTTTTGTCCACAATCTTCTCTTGAACCAGATCCCTGATCTTTGGAATCCAGCCAGGAGTTGCTGGTTCTCCCTTCACCTAGTTAGTGAAAAAATGATTCTGTAACCTGCTGATTTGCTCAGTCTAGAATTTTCAGTGCCTGTGAGTTACTCAAAATGTTCACTGATATCAAAAGGTATTTCTGATGATACTGCACTTGGATTGTAAAGGTCTGGAACCCCAATCTTGACCATCAAAAAGAACCCCATAGTAAGTCAACCACCCAAGGACCTTCTTTGCAGATTGTTTAAGACTCTCTGTATCCCATACATGGGATGAATCCAACAACAACCTAATCCTAATACTCTAGCTGTGAAAGACTGTTTTAAGTTATGCCTTTTCCTCTCCGCTATCGCATTTCCCCAGGATGATGGGGGATGAATAGTGCACAGCCAAATCCGATGGAGGAGATCCACCCTGTTGTTTAATTTTTTCTTTACTTTTCCTATTAGAAGACTCAGGTTCTTGCTTAGAGTTATCCATTTCAGGATTCCCCTTTAGTTGTGGTTTATGTGGTCTGGCTGCCAAATGATCTTGACCAATGAATGTACACAGGTCGGCAATACTTTTTAGTAGTTCTCGCTCGTGATGCAATAAGGGAATTTGTGTGAGAGGCTGATGTTCCACTAATGCTGGTGCTTCCCCCTTAATATTACTTAAAATAATTGAGGAGACAGTGGCATAATTGCTAGTAAGTATTGACCCCAAATCCATGTTTTAGCACTTCAGGCAAAACAGCAATGGATGGTGTACCATGTGTTATGGTATAGATCACAGCAAACACTGTGCCCCTAATGGCGCAGTCGTCTACCGGGGAACCATCCCTAATGGTAGGCACATTTTGAGAATTCTATGCTTATCTTCAGGTCCCATACGGGGTACTACTGCTTCAAGCTGATTTGTTTTTTGTGCAATATAGAATGGAATTTCCTCCCGTCTGGTGGAAATGTTTCCCATTATTGAATTCATAGTCACTGGACTAATCGCTGGCTTTGCTAAATGTGATTGTGCAGCTTGAATATTCCTCACTGGCTTAATTGTCATTGTTTGCATAATGTAATGTGCCATGTATCTGTTTAACCAAACTAGACTTGTGTATAATGTATGTAGCTCTGGCACAGTAAGATTTGCTATGTCAAGGTAAGGTGTGTAACTGGCTAAGACTGCTCATGTCATTGTTGAGGGGACCCCGTCTAACTTCATCTCTTGCATGTTGTTGGGTACCTTGGAACCAATTTTGGTGGTTCTGGAATGTTCATGGTATTTCTAGTTCCTCATAAGCTCTGTAGTTGTTGGGAATTGCAGCTATGGTATAATAGTGAAAATTTCTTGATCGTGCATTTTCTGCTAGAAATGTTACCCATGAATAGAATACCTCTACTCTGTATGCTTCATGTTCCTTTACTACAAAGCCAAAATCCCCGCCCTAAAGGGCCAGCCAATGTTGTTGTAGCATTTGTGTAACTACATGTCTGCAGTTTGCCGGTATATTTATTAGTGCTGCGTTGGCCATTTTAATAAATGGAATTCAGAGATGGTAACTATAGTGGGGTGATCCTTTGAGAGGGTGAAGCTTGATCAACCTACAGGCAAAGACAGGAGTTCCCTATTTAGCTCAGGAGAATGTATCCTTAACACCATGGATTTCTCTGGTTAATCGGTGAGTGGGGTCTTTGGGCACACTTAAGAAAAGTACTCGGGAGACCCATTAAATAAGTATCCAAATTAGAACATTGGTAGCACAATATTGTACAGTTCTTACTTACTCAGTAAGACTGTACATTTAGGCCAAATAAGCTTCAAAGCTATGTGGGACTGAGACTACTCATACCACCAAAAAATGTTGACTTAATTCCTGGCCAACTCATGGTGAGCTATATGGGCCCCTAAGCAGACAGGGCAATGGATGGTATGATTACATTCACTAAAACCTACAAAGTTTGTGTTAATATATGATCTTTTTCTGTATATACAAAGCTTTCCTTTATGTTGCCAATCTAAAGCTAAAATAGGCATTCTCTCTACTATTTTATTTTCTACGCTGGCAAATTCCACAGGGTTAGTTTTAAAGGTGCATTCATATGTCACATTATTTTATCTACTTTCAACTAGATCTATGAATTTCTTCTCTGCCCTCCCAATTTTACATGTAAGCTTATTTCTATGTGTATAAGCTATGTCCATTGATTGAGTTGGTCTAAATAGATAGCCCATTGTTTCAGCTAGTGATGCTTAAGGATGTGGGTTTAAGCTTTTTAGTTCAGGAAGTTGATAAAAGATCAGATGTTTATTTATTTTATTTATTTTATTTATTTAAGCTTGTAAGGCGCACAGCTACCCGCAATGGGTTTCCCGGCGCCAAGGGACAGATTAAGAGAAAGAAAAAGAACAACCATGAATCGTTGCTGAAAAGACACACCCTGAGTCATTGAAATATTGATTTGAATAATTATATTGTGAGCAATCTGTACCTTAAAACAAACCAGTCGATACAGTACAAGAAATTCCATATATTAACTGTAGACTATGATAGGTAACACCTTTGGCAATTGATGCAGGTTTATTTTTAAACCTTTTGAAGACACTTTGTGAATGATCAGTTTTTAGAAATTAAGATGAAAAGTGTTGTCTTTCAAAATGTTAAAATTAGTACTATTTGTTTTGGCAGGTTTCAATGAGGTGGTAAGCTTAGGATCTTCAACTGATACATAATGAAAGTTTAAAATATTACGCAATGCAAATAATTTCAAGACAATATCAGAAATAATGCCTGCATATACACGTTTGCATCTAAGACAGATTTTAGTGTTATGCTTCATGGCTTCTCATTATTCAGTTTGTTAAGCTAACACATTTTTTAAAATAGCAGCAGAGGTTTGAGCAATTCAGTAAAGTTTGGCACAAAAATACCAAGGCAAAGTTCAAAGGTTCTGTTCAAAATGAGAAATACGCAAATCAGCTTCATTGATGAGTATATTTAGGATAAATTGTGTCGGTCCTTCAAGTGGTACACCAAGATTGAAATTCAAATTCACAACAAAATTTGTTTCAAGGAGGTTCAGGTGGATAGGTATTGTAAAAGCAAAAAAGTAGTAAACTCATGCTCCCATTCATTTGCAGTAATTGCAAACACAACAGTGATGGACAGAATGTGGATCAATGTCACACATTCACCCCAGTCCAAAGATCTGGGCCCAAATCCATCGTTTTTCCACTCCACACCACCCTGGGTTAGACAATGGCGATATGCAAATCAGCGCTGACCCTGTGCCCCATGGGAACAGTCCAGTCCGAACTACAAAAGCCATGTCCTTCCCAGAACGGAAACAAGCATCCGAGGACCGGCCCGGTTTCGAGGTAACACCTCTCATCAGCCCGGCTAGCTTGATTCCAGTGGTGTGGAGTGCCTGGGACTCACGTCTGAGCATCCCCAGTACACTTAGAGCGGTAATTGCAAACACAACAGTGATGGACAGAATGTGGATCAATGTCACACATTCACCCCAGTCCAAAGATCTGGGCCCAAATCCATCGTTTTTCCACTCCACACCACCCTGGGTTAGACAATGGCGATATGCAAATCAGCGCTGACCCTGTGCCCCATGGGAACAGTCCAGTCCGAACTACAAAAGCCATGTCCTTCCCAGAACGGAAACAAGCATCCGAGGACCGGCCCGGTTTCGAGGTAACACCTCTCATCAGCCCGGCTAGCTTAATTCCAGTGGTGTGGAGTGCCTGGGACTCACGTCTGAGCATCCCCAGTACACTTAGAGCGGTAATTGCAAACACAACAGTGATGGACAGAATGTGGATCAATGTCACACATTCACCCCAGTCCAAAGATCTGGGCCCAAATCCATCGTTTTTTCCACTCCACACCACCCTGGGTTAGACAATGGCGATATGCAAATCAGCGCTGACCCTGTGCCCCATGGGAACAGTCCAGTCCGAACTACAAAAGCCATGTCCTTCCCAGAACGGAAACAAGCATCCGAGGACCGGCCCGGTTTCGAGGTAACACCTCTCATCAGCCCGGCTAGCTTGATTCCAGTGGTGTGGAGTGCCTGGGACTCACGTCTGAGCATCCCCAGTACACTTAGAGCGGTAATTGCAAACACAACAGTGATGGACAGAATGTGGATCAATGTCACACATTCACCCCAGTCCAAAGATCTGGGCCCAAATCCATCGTTTTTCCACTCCACACCACCCTGGGATAGACAATGGCGATATGCAAATCAGCGCTGACCCTGTGCCCCATGGGAACAGTCCAGTCCGAACTACAAAAGCCATGTCCTTCCCAGAACGGAAACAAGCATCCGAGGACCGGCCCGGTTTCGAGGTAACACCTCTCATCAGCCCGGCTAGCTTGATTCCAGTGGTGTGGAGTGCCTGGGACTCACGTCTGAGCATCCCCAGTACACTTAGAGCGGTAATTGCAAACACAACAGTGATGGACAGAATGTGGATCAATGTCACACATTCACCCCAGTCCAAAGATCTGGGCCCAAATCCATCGTTTTTCCACTCCACACCACCCTGGGTTAGACAATGGCGATATGCAAATCAGCGCTGACCCTGTGCCCCATGGGAACAGTCCAGTCCGAACTACAAAAGCCATGTCCTTCCCAGAACGGAAACAAGCATCCGAGGACCGGCCCGGTTTCGAGGTAACACCTCTCATCAGCCCGGCTAGCTTGATTCCAGTGGTGTGGAGTGCCTGGGACTCACGTCTGAGCATCCCCAGTACACTTAGAGCGGTAATTGCAAACACAACAGTGATGGACAGAATGTGGATCAATGTCACACATTCACCCCAGTCCAAAGATCTGGGCCCAAATCCATCGTTTTTCCACTCCACACCACCCTGGGTTAGACAATGGCGATATGCAAATCAGCGCTGACCCTGTGCCCCATGGGAACAGTCCAGTCCGAACTACAAAAGCCATGTCCTTCCCAGAACGGAAACAAGCATCCGAGGATCGGCCCGGTTTCGAGGTAACACCTCTCATCAGCCCGGCTAGCTTGATTCCAGTGGTGTGGAGTGCCTGGGACTCACGTCTGAGCATCCCCAGTACACTTAGACCGGTAATTGCAAACACAACAATGATGGACAGAATGTGGATCAATGTCACACATTCACCCCAGTCCAAAGATCTGGGCCCAAATCCATCGTTTTTCCACTCCACACCACCCTGGGTTAGACAATGGCGATATGCAAATCAGCGCTGACCCTGTGCCCCATGGGAACAGTCCAGTCCGAACTACAAAAGCCATGTCCTTCCCAGAACGGAAACAAGCATCCGAGGACCGGCCCGGTTTCGAGGTAACACCTCTCATCAGCCCGGCTAGCTTGATTCCAGTGGTGTGGAGTGCCTGGGACTCACGTCTGAGCATCCCCAGTACACTTAGAGCGGTAATTGCAAACACAACAGTGATGGACAGAATGTGGATCAATGTCACACATTCACCCCAGTCCAAAGATCTGGGCCCAAATCCATTGTGGCTTTTGTAGTTCGGACTGGACTGTTCCCATGGGGCACAGGGTCAGCGCTGATTTGCATATCGCCATTGTCTAACCCAGGGTGGTGTGGAGTGGAAAAACAATGGATTTGGGCCCAGATCTTTGGACTGGGGTGAATGTGTGACATTGATCCACATTCTGTCCATCACTGTTGTGTTTGCAATTACCGCTCTAAGTGTACTGGGGATGCTCAGACGTGAGTCCCAGGCACTCCACACCACTGGAATCAAGCTAGCCGGGCTGATGAGAGGTGTTACCTCAAAACCGGGCCGGTCCTCGGATGCTTGTTTCCGTTCTGGGAAGGACATGGCTTTTGTAGTTCGGACTGGACTGTTCCCATAGAGCACAGGGTCAGAGCTGATTTGCATATCGCCATTGTCTAACCCAGGGTGGTGTGGAGTGGAAAAACTATGGATTTGGGCCCAGATCTTTGGACTGGGGTGAATGTGTGACATTGATCCACATTCTGTCCATCACTGTTGTGTTTGCAATTCCCATTCATTTGCAGGCAGATTAGTCCATTCAAGAGCCGAGTACTTTTGACAGGATACTCTTGCTCTTTTCGATCTCCTTACAGCTTTTCGATCATCATCACTTTCAACTCAGACTGTTCAGAGCTTTCAGGAATGGTTTGTGACATTCCCACTCGTCCTTCTGTTAAGCAACATCGCAGTATCTCACGTTTTTCAGGCCAACCGTCTCTGGGTACAACTCACTTTCTTGCTGCACTAGGCCTTTCATTAGGGTCAGTACTTCTCATAGTCAACTCTACTGGCAGGGACCCTTCAATAACGACAATAGTTGACTCTCTCAGACCCCCCTCATGCCAATAAGTGCTGTCCCAGTTGCTTGCTGGTCTCCAACAGCTTGACTAACCTACTCCCTCTGTGGCACAGCAGGGAAAGGTGCTGTTACATCATCAAGGGGACATGGAACTCTCTGAGTGTGGGCATCATGTACCCAGTTTGGGAGACCTCTGCGCTTTACAGCAGTGTTGGTAATCAGGATCACCTGTTAAAATCCTTTCCAATGGGGTCTCAAGCACAAATTCCGCATATGCTTCTTCACCACTACCCAGTCACCAGGGCTGAGATCATGGCATTACTCCTGTTGAGTCGCAAGGTCAGCCTCTACAACCTGGGGAGACACATCAGCCAAAGTTTTACAATAGTCCAAAATCAGATCATTTGTAATGTTGGCAAGAGTATTTGCAGGAACAGCTGGCTGTCTCATAACTCGATGCATAATGACTTCATGTGGTGACAATCCTTTTTTCCTGTCTAGTGTACTTCTCAGACTCATCAACACAAAAGGCAATGCATTGGGCCACTTCAAAGTTGTTGAAGCGCACACCTTCACCAATCTGGATTTCAGTGTGCAATTTATTTGTTCCACGGGTACAAAAACCTATGGAGGGTAACTGCAATGGAGCTTCTGCTCAATTTGTAATTCTGCACATAACCTTTTCAGGACCTCATTATTAAAATGAGTTCCTCGGTCTGACTTAAGAGAAGTCGTAAATCCGACCCATAGAATCAACTCTTACAACAACAATTTAGCTACTGTGTGTTGATTAAGCTTCCACCCATTTTGAGAAAATGCAAACAATGACCAAAAGATATCTCAATCCTAACAAAGGGATATTTCTATAAAATCCATTTGCATTTGAATTAATGTACCTGCTGATTTCCCTACTTAGCTCATTGTAACTGGTGGTTCCTTTCCAGTGTTTTGAGGTTGACACACTATGCATCTATGGCAATCAATATGAATTTGGGGTTAAACCACACTTGTCAAAAGAGGCGCATAATTGCATCTCTTCCCACATGTGCAGGACCATGATAATGTCTAGCCATTGGTGGCAATAAACTATCAGGTAATGCAGGTTTGCCTTCAGTGTAAATCTAAATGTCATCTTCCCTTTGGTTACAACCTGCTTGCCCCCAACTTTGCTGTTCAGTTTCTGTCATTTTGTTAGACCAGTCATAATTAGGGTGGTCTTCCCCCAACTTTTTGCCTTTTCCCTCCCCCTTTTTGCTGTATCTTCTTGTTGGCCTTGAGACTCTGAGCACTTTCCCACTGCCATTCAGTGCTAAAGCATGTGTGCTCTTCCTAAACAAGCTAGTACATTTTTGCATACCCGATTGACTAATTTGATTTACCTGTATGTCTCTTGTACAGTGGTATGCCATATACCCAGGGCCTGTACTTCAAATGCTACGAGCGGGTATGCAGCACAGATTGTGCCACCCATAGGAGCAGCCTTTCAAACCTGCTGCAAGCCTGCCAATGCAGGACTTGAGCGTGCAGCTTCCTGTCATTTCATTTCATTTTTAAATATGCCTGCCAAGGCCTGTGTTTCTCTCTTTAACTACAGCTAAAGCTCCCCCACAATAGGCCCTGTAGGGATCTTAAGGGTAGGGTGATATGTAGGTGAAAGTTAGACGGGGATCCTGGTGTGTACATGCCATGATAGTGACTACAACTTCATTTCATTATCACTGCTATGGGGGCTGCTCCTCCCATAGGTTAACATGGGGGAATGGCTGAAATTATTTTAAGCTGCAATAGTAGCTTAGAGTTGAGCAGCATTATTCTGTTTACTATCATTGGATTCACAATGACAAACCCTCCCTTGTGGTAGAGGTGGATTTGTCATTAATAGCTTAAAATTGCCTTTCTAGAAAGTGGGTTTTCTCTGCTCTAAACTCTTTGTGCACCTTTTAGTTTGACTCCAGTCCACATTGGAGGCTGGGAAGGACATCTGCGCAATCCCCGGGAGACAGCCATAACCCCTTCGCTGCGAGCATCGGCCAACGTCCTTCGCGAGCAGTACCTCGGTAGTGCTGTGCACAGCCGTTGGCAGACGTGGCCCTGCCTACTCTTTCAAACCGCTGCAACACAGCAGATTTCGCACCGCAGTTAAGTGGATAAACAAAGGGTTCTCAATGGAAACTACAGACCTCTGGCTCTGAGGGACCTGCCTGGGTAAGATGAAGGAGGGTGGAATTCACACCTGCACTTCAAGTAGCTGTTTTCTGGCCCCACTAAAGATATTGATCAAACCTCCCAGGGCAGTGTGGCAGACAGGATTGAATTTAGAGGGGGCCTGTGCATTCCTAAGGTGGCATTTTGAACTAGCCCCTACATCAAAGGCACTTCTTAGTATAAGAATGAGGACCCTGGCACTAGACCAGGCAGAAACTATTTTGGAGTATATGCTTCTGCCCTGGAAGGATTGCCACTCATCTTGGATTGACTGTTTCTAGGAACTGCTGCCCTGCTTTGCTGAGCTGCCCTGCTACTGGCTGACCTCAACCCAAACAAGACAGCCCTCCATGGTGACTCCAAGGGCTTGTTGGCTTGCTCCGTTATTCTCTGAGGTCAGGTCTCAGGGAAATCAAAGACCTTGTCTGATTTGGTAACATGCATCTACATGTGTATTCCTTAAATTACAGCCAGGAGCAGGCATGCAACCGACTCACACTCCTGCTCCCTACATCAGCATTTGCATTTTGATATCACAGCAAGGAGTGTGCGCTCAATCGACTTGCACTCCTGCTCCCTACATCAGCATGTGCATTTTGATATCACATCGAGGAGCGTGAGCTCACCTGACTAACGCTCCACCTCCTTATATCAGCAAGTGCAACTGTTTGGAAATCACAATAAGGAGTGGACGCTCAGTAGGCTCGCACTTCTGCTCCCTGCACCAATGGGTGTCTTTGGCACCTGACAGCAAAGAGCATTCACTCAGAAGACTTACGCTTCGGGTTCATGCTCCCGCATGTGGCCTCTGTCTGTATGCAATCTAAAGGTACTGTATCCCCAGGCCTCAAGGTAGCCGCAGCTGCCTCACAACAGCAGGCGGGCACATTTATGGCCCCTTTGGACCACCAAACAACAGTCCTTACTGTTACTAAAAGTGGGGGCTATTTCATTGCTGTTCAATGTGGTTTTAAATATTACTGGATATTACATAAAAGGAGCCCAAATGATTTTAGCCCTTCACTGTTTTTCCGTGTTGACTTAAGCATTACAGTATAACATGTAAAATGAGCTCATTTGATTTTAGCACTCTTGATTTTAACCTGATTTTAACCTGATTCATGTCAGAAGAATATTTCATGATTTGTTGATTGGATTTTTACCATTTTGGTCTTATTGATGTGATATAAAAATCTACTATTTTCCTAAAACTGTGTGGAGGCTTTTTGTAGTGTGTCAATGATCTAATGTGGATGTGATGCACAAACACTTTACACATTGCCTCTTAGGATAAGCCTGCCTGTGCTGTGCCAAGCTACCAGAAAGTGAGCACAGGTTATCCCTGGTGTGTATTTGACTTGCCCTGACTAGAGTGATGGGTTCTGCTTGGTTCTGGTGCCTACAATAGCCAAACGGAATCCCATTTCTAACACATTTTTTCCTGCAATCACCTAACTTCTTCCCAAGTATCTATTGCAGTACACAATAGGCTGCAATTTGAGATGTCTGATGTTTTGGTTATCAAGTCCTCATTAAAGGTATAGAAATTTCTGGCACAGTATTTGGCCATATCACCAGCCTATCTATTGCCTACGGTCACATAGTCAGTACCTTCTCCATGAGCTAAACTCTTGACTACTGCAATTCGGACAGGCAATTGTAGGGACCGCAAAAGGCTCCTTACACTTTCTCCATTTTGTATTGGCGAACCAGAGGAAGTCATGAACTCTCGCTATGACCACAACTGCCCAAAGTCATGTACGACTCCAAAGCCATACTGACTATTCATAAAAATTGTTACTCTGAGCTTTTCTAAAATATTGCAAGCCTGCGTCAAGGTGAAAAGTTTGGCTACCTGAGCCTAATTCACTCTTTGCAACCAGGATGCTCCCACAACCCCTGCAGTTGTACAAACAGCATAAGCAGCCTTCAGATTTTCTTCATTGTCTCACAAACAGGACCATCAACAAAGAACACATGATCTGATTCAGGCAAAGGTTCATCCAGTATATCAGGTCAGCGCTTTGTACATAACTCAGCCACATCCAAGCAATCATGTTCAGCTTCATCAATAACAGTTTTATTTCCAGGCAGTGGCAACAGAGCGGATGGGTTCTACATGGTGCATCTTTTAAGTGTTATATTCTCTGCACCCAGAAGTATTTGTTCATATTTCGTAGGTCGACTATTAGTTAAATACTGTGTTTGGGTATGAGTCAACTGTATTTCCACTGAGTGGGGCACAAACACAGTCAATGGATGTTTCATGACTATGCTCCCACACTGTTCAAAACTCAAACATGCAGATGCAACACTTTAAACAGCTTTCAAACATCCAGGCAACGCCGCAGCTACATGCTCAAGAGTCACTGAAAAATAAGCAACAGTTCTGCAATTGATTTGTGCATCTGTGTCAGTACTAAAAAAATGTATCCTTTCCTTTCACTACAAAACAACACACTGCATTTATTGTAGTCCGGCATTCCTAGAGCCGGTGCCCTAATAATAATAATACTACTGTGATTTATAGAGAGCGAACAGCTACCGCCTAGGAGGTGTCCCTGCGCTATAGCAACAGGTGGCTTGCAGTCTAGCAGGTTACTCCAGATTAAAAAGCCAAGTTTTAATTGATTTCCTAAAAATGGTTTCAGAGGTGATTTGTCGCTTGGCGTTGGGCAGAGTATTCAAATGCATGGCAGCCCTACTCGTAAAGGATCTTCCCCCCTACAAAGGCATTCTTGCAGCTCAGTGAAGGTGGTCGTACAAGTGTCATCCCAAGGTAACGGATCTTTGTGTGTCAACCTCTGAAGATGTTTTGCTCTCAATGAAAAGTTTGGAATCCATTGTCGACAGTTACCCACCATTCTTAAGAACATGCAGACTTCTTTTTGGGTAGTAGTTTAGACTTAAGTTAAGAATCACAAAGATTCTTTCTTGTGACACTTTCCTTGCCAGTTTTTCATTGTGTTGTCCTAAGTACAGGACTTCCATTTGGAAAAACTGTATCTTCGTGGGGGATACTTTATGTCCATTTTCAGCCAGCTGATTCATAAGGGCAATGGTATCAGCCTCGCAAGATTCCTTATTATTTGACGCCACCAACAAGTTGTCAATGTATTGTAGTAACACTAAGGCCTCAATTCCGATCCGGTAAAATATTCCGCCGTACGACTCGCATCCGTATCCGATTCCGCACTAATGGGAACTTTACGTCCGACCTGCGAATTCCGATCCGTTCCCGTCGATTTCCGTACGAATATCAGCGAACCGTCCGAATCACAGTCGATGATCCGTACGAACATGCATCGGGAATCCTACCGTACGATTCGTAACCAGCCCGTACAAACACACAAGTACGATCCTGTACGAAAAGCCTGACAGCGAATCGTACGGAACAAAGTTATCGCACTTGAATAATGAATCATACGGCAATATGCGGCTCGCATCTAGCAGCGTCAACACATACCACACGCGTACCCCTCGCTCACGCACAAGTATGACACGCACCCCCCCCAACAAGCCTACGCGAACACCCCCACCCGCCAACGGCCCGTACCAGTCAATCGTATGCCCAAGTACGACACGCACACCCCCCTACGCGAACACCCCCACCCGCCAACGGCCCGTACCACTCAATCGCACGCACAAGTACGACACGCACACCCCCCTACGCGAACACCCCCACCCGCCAACGGCCCGTACCAGTCAATCGCACGCCCAAGTATGACACGCACACCCCCCTACGCGAACACCCCACCCGCAAACGGCCTGTACCACTCAATCGCACGCACAAGTATGACACGCACACCCCCTACACGAACACCCCCACCCGCCAACGGCCCGTACCAGTCAATCGCACGCACAAGTACGACACGCACACCCCCCTACGTGAACACCCCCACCCGCCAACGGCCCATACCAGTCAATCGCACGCACAAGTACGACACGCACACCCCCCTATGCGAACACCCCCACCCGCCAACGGCCGTACCAGTCAATCGCACGCCCAAGTACGACACGCACACTCCACTACGCGAACACCCCCACCCGCCAACGGCCCGTACCAGGCAATCGCACGCCCAAGTACGACACGCACACCCCCCTACGCGAACACTCCCACACGCCAACGGCCCGTACCAGTCAATCGGATGCCCAAGTACGACACGCACCCCCCCAACAAGCCTACGAGAACACCCCCACCCGCCAACGGCCCGTACCAGTCAATCGCACACCCAAGTATGACACGCACACCCCCCTACGCAAACACCCCCACCCGCCAACGGCCTGTACCAGTCAATCGCACGCACAAGTACAACACGCACACACCCCCAACAAGCCTACGCGAACACCCCCACCCGCCAACGGCCCGTACCAGTCAATCGCACGCACAAGTACGACACGCACACCCCCCCCAACAAGCCTACGCGAACACCCCCACCCGCCTACGGCCCGTACCAGTCAATCGCACGCCCAAGTATGACACGCACACCTCCCTACGCGAACACCCCCACCCGCCAACGGCCCGTACCAGTCAATCGCACACACAAGTACGACACGCACACCCCCCCAACAAGCCTACACGCACACCCCCACCCGCCAAAGGCCCGTACCAGTCAATCGCACGCCCAAGTATGACACGCACATCCCCCTACGCGAACACCCCCACCCGCAAACGGCCCGTACCAGTCAATCGCACGCCCTAGTACGACACGCACACCCCCCTACGCGAACACCCCCACCCGCCAACGGCCCGTACCAGTCAATCGCACGCCCAAGTACGACACGCACACCCCTCTACGCGAACACCCCCACCCGCCAACGGCCCGTACCAGTCAATCGCACACACATGTACGACACGCACACACCCCCAATAAGCCTACACGAACACCCCCACCCGCCAACGGCCCGTACAAGTCAATCGCACGCCCAAGTGCGACACGCACACCCCCTACGCGAACACCCCCACCCGCCAACGGCCCGTACCAGTCAATCGCACGCCAAAGTACGACACGCACACCCCTCTATGCGAACACCCCCACCCGCCAACGGCCCGTACCAGTCAATCGCACACACATGTACGACACGCACACACCCCCAATAAGCCTACGCGAACACCCCCATCCGCCAACGGCCCGTACAAGTAAATCACACGCCCAAGTGCGACACGCACACCCCCTACGCGAACACCCCCACCCGCCAACGGCCCGTACCAGTCAATCGCACGCCCAAGTACGACAAGCACACATAACGCCAACACCCAAACCAGCACAAAGACTTTGCAAACAAGTGGCACAACAACACTGAACATGTCTCCTGTGTACACACCATACAGATTCAATGTCCTGGTCACAGCCAAACAGAGGTCAACACTAACACCCACCCCATATAACACACACACACCCAATTCAAATTAAGCCACACCCACTATTTGACCAATAAAAGGGTCCACACATACAACCCATCACCCTTTGCAACATACCCATTCTCGCAAAGAAACAGAGAGCACACCAACTATTGCAGCCACATACCTTCACACATACACCCCATCAAATCTACACCCACACCACCCCTTCACAATCACAACCACACACCCTCATCCATACACACCATCACCCCCTCAATCACATACACCCCACACCATGACCACACCCAAGAATCCAAAGTTCACTAACCCGGAGATGGAGATACTTACAGATGAAGTCATCAGAGTCGAGCCACAGCTGTTTGGCGCATTGGTCAGACAGACCAGCATGGCAGAAAAAACACGCCTGTGGGAGAGGATCGTAGACCGGGTCAATGCTGTTGCACCCATCCGGCGCACCAAGGGGGAATGCCAGGCCAGGTGGTATGATCTGCGGAGGATGGTCAAGAAGAAAATGGACCAGGACTACGCCTCTGCACACCACACTGGAGGTGGTGGTCCCCGCATACCTCCTGTATACCAGCCCTGGGAGGAGAAAGTCATGGCCCTGCTGCCACCGGTGGGAGTACATGGAATAGAAGGAGCCGTTGAGTCTGGTGAGTGTACAAAAAATACATGTTACATGGGTGGACTTACAACAGTGCCCAGCAGCATGGGGTGGGTGGCCATGAGTCCTAGCACGACACAACTAAAAGTGGTTTGTTGCAAGTGGGACCCACAAAGGGTGGAAGGTGGAGGGTAGGAGGCTGCTCTCATCCCATATGCCCCAGGGCCTCACCCAGGCACCATGCCCAATGTACAGAGATAGGGAAATATCACACAAGAAAGTAGACCACAGCTTGTAAACAATATCATGTTGTGGACACACCTTCCAGAGATACAATATTTAGTGACACAGTAAGGCAGTGTAGCAAGTGAGCAAGCACAAACAACCTGCCTCCAACCCTGTCTCCCCCTCCCTCTGTCGCCCTCCCTCCCTCTGTTGCCCTCTCCCTCTGTCGCCCTCCCTCCCTCTGTCGCCCTCTCCCTCTGTCGCCCTCCCTCCCACTGTCACCCTCTCCCACTGTCACCCTCTCTCACTGTCACCCTCCCTCCCTCTGTCGCCCTCCCTCCCTCTGTCGCCCTCTCCCTCTGTTGCCCTCTCCCTCTGTCGCCCTCCCTCCCTCTGTCACCCTCCCTCCCACTGTCACCCTCTCCCTCTGTCGCCCTCCCTCCCTCTGTCGCCCTCCCTCCCTCTGTCGCCCTCTCCCTCTATCGCCCTCCCTCCTTCTGTCGCCCTCCCTCCCTCTGTCGCCCTCCCTCCCTCTGTCGCCCTCCCTCCCTCTGTCGCCCTCTCCCTCTGTTGCCCTCTCCCTCTGTCGCCCTCCCTCCCTCTGTCGCCCTCCCTCCCTCTGTCGCCCTCCCTCCCTCTGTCGCCCTCTCCCTCTGTCGCCCTCCCTCCCACTGTCACCCTCTCCCACTGTCACCCTCTCTCACTGTCACCCTCCCTCCCTCTGTCGCCCTCCCTCCCACTGTCACCCTCTCCCTCTGTCGCCCTCCCTCCCTCTGTCGCCCTCCCTCCCTCTGTCGCCCTCTCCCTCTGTCGCCCTCCCTCCCTCTGTCGCCCTCCCTCCCTCTGTCGCCCTCTCTCACTCTCACCCTCCCTCCCTCTGTCGCCCTCCCTCCCTCTGTCGCCCTCTCCCCCTGTTGCCCTCTCCCTCTGTCGCCATCCCTCCCTCTGTCGCCCTCCCTCCCACTGTCACCCTCTCCCTCTGTCGCCCTCCCTCCCTCTGTCTCCCTCCCTCCCTCTGTTGCCCTCTCCCTCTGTCGCCCTCCCTCCCTCTGTCGCCCTCCCTCCCTCTGTCGCCCTCCCTCCCTCTGTCGCCCTCCCTCCCACTGTCACCCTCTCCCTCTGTCGCCCTCCCTCCCTCTGTCGCCCTCCCTCCCTCTGTCGCCCTCTCCCTCTGTCGCCCTCCCTCCCACTGTCACCCTCTCTCACTCTCACCCTCCCTCCCTCTGTCGCCCTCCCTCCCTCTGTCGCCCTCCCTCCCTCTGTCGCCCTCCCTCCCACTGTCACCTTCTCCCTCTGTCGCCCTCCCTCCCTCTGTCGCCCTCCCTCCCTCTGACGCCCTCTCCCTCTGTCACCCTCCCTCCCACTGTCACCCTCTCCCTCTGTCGCCCTCCCTCCCTCTGTCGCCCTCCCTCCCTCTGTCGCCCTCCCTCCCACTGTCACCTCACCGCATCTCCCTGGGCACACACAGAGTTGCACCCAAGCACTGCACAGGCCTTTACAAACACCATAGAGCAGAATGTTTAGGGATGTCTCCTAATTACCAGCAGTCATCCACTAAGTGCCTGCAACACACACACCATTTCCAGCCAACACTGTACTGTGTCATGACACACATATCGGAAACCTCTGTATTACACAATGGCCACAGGTGTAGCCAGCACAAGTCCCTCCTGTGATCACAGCAAACACAAACACCAGGACAAGGTCACACACCCTGTGCATGAACACAAAACCACAATTATGCCAGCATGCTACATCAGGGGGCAGCCAAATCATGAACGATGGACGCTTGCAAATCACACACAAACTACTACCATGGCCTATCCTACACCCCCCTTACAGAAACTCATCCCCTGGGGACAGGCTTTGGAGTGCAACACTGTCCCAATTGTCATGTACCATAACAAAACACTCACTCATATGAAAACTCATACCACTCATACATGCACATAGCAGATGCTCAAGTCCATTGTGCCGCTCAAACAATGCACGTGCCCCATCTCATGAACGTTGTGGATGCACTGAAGTACCAACATGGACATGGGTATTGACAAGGTAATGCGTCTTACAGAAGTGCCAAGTTCAAAAGCCATGATCTATAAGTGTGTGTACAGGTCTAGGGGTGTTGGCATTGTTTGGCCATCACGGTACAGCAAAAGACATCCAAAGTAGTAGATGTCATGCAAATTAATGATGCTCTGTCTCTTACATCAACATGCTGTATCTAAACTCTGTGCATGCTTGACGCAGACATAAGGATTAACACCGTATCCTGGATGTTGCGTGAACATGACCAATGCCTTACATGTGTTGTGCCGCCAATACAAGACACAGCAATGGCTGTGTCAGTCATTGTCAAGAGAATGGAAGAATGAAAATACCCCAGAGTACATGTCAATTTACTACCACTACATACACAACAGAACAATGTCAACAATGTAAAGCTTGTGGAACTGTGATGCTCATAATGGATAACTAAACAAGATATCACTTGATAGTGCCTTAACAGTGTCTGTCTCTCCCACACACAGGGGAACGTGTGGCGCCCCCCCCAACCAGGGGGGAGAAGGATCCCAGTCCCAGGCTCAGCAGGAGCCAGACCCCACCGACAGCGACGCCACTCAACGCACTGTGGATGACCCCAACCAACCTGGCTCCTCTGGATCCCAAACGCCTGCAGCAACTGTACCAGCTACATCTCAGCCAACCACCGGACCCATTCCCACCACATCCCAGCAGACAGGTCACAGCCCTGCCCATGATCCACAAGAGAGCCAGTCTGAAAATGAGGGACACCCTTTGTCGGGCGCCCTTGAGGTTGCTGACGACCTCCACCCTGGCAGCACTCGGGGGGCCCGTCGATTGGATGTGCCCACAAGCGCAGGCCGTGTTCGTGTGGGTTAGGGTGGTGGGAGTGGTGGAAGGCGGAGGCGAGATTCTGGCCAGTCAGCAGCAGCACCCGGTATGCCTGAACTCGCTAACATCCTGGAGGCATACCGGCGGGACACCAGGGAGATAGGCCAGCTTGCGGAGGCGCTCAACCAGGTGAAAGAACAGCAGGCAGAGCAAATAGCCAGGCAAGACCTACATTATGGACGGGTGGAGGCAAGTCTGGCTCAGCTCTTGACGGTGCATCGGGAAATGAGCCAATCGCTATGTCAGATATCTGCCAACATGCAGCACCCTCCCTGTGTCACAAGGCCAGCAACATCACGGCAAAGTGTGACACCAGCCACAGGGAGGGAGGAGGAGGAGGAAGAGGAACTCTCTGACGTAGCATCCCATGCATCGTCCAGGCCTGCACCTGAGGGTCCCCCAAGGAAGGTGGGTCATCCACGGCTAAGACGTTGAGGGGCAGTGGGCCATGCACATCTCCCAGGACACTGGACCTGGCATATTGCCCCTGGGTGCAACAGCATCCCCTATGAGACTCTCGCACATGGACATGCTAGTCACAGTCTGCCAAATGATGCCAAGCACTGTGGCCTGGCCTCTGTTGACTGAAACTGTAAGGCATCTCATCTCCGACAGTGAACTTTGGATTCCACCCCTTTCTGTACAGCACCTATTCACGTTTCCTGCACAAGATCTCCCAATAAATATATACTAATCCTCATACGCATGTGGTGAGTTATCTTTGAACCACAGCATAAATTGATATGTGTGTGCAAATGTATGAAATGCAAGGGTATCCAACAAACAGCAGCCAACCACACACTTGGATCAGAATCTGAGTGTGGACACACATTGGGCCCAAAATCCTAACAACTAGATACATGGATGGAAAGGCACACCTGTGTGGGATAGTAAATGCTGGAGGGGGGTTTGGAGCCCAAAACTGCTATCACAGGCAGGCCCAGGAGAGTCACTTTGAGGTGTACAGATCAGTGTGACAAAAGTAGTTGTCCACGTAGGGAGTACCTACAACTGTGTCCTCAGATATGTGAACTATCTTCTGCATGATGCAGTACTGTGGATGTGATGAATGGCGCACAGGACAAGGGTGGCAGGACAGACTGTGGGCAATGGGCTGTAGCACTCTACACAAGCACACCTGAATAGGTGACCTACCCCTATGTAGCTACAAGTACTATACTACTGTAATGGGAGCAACGCATACAGAACAACTACCCACATCTGACAAATACCTACACCAGAACGGGGAAATCACACCACACCCAAGAGACGTGGTCATGGTTTGTGTCCCCTGTGGCTACTTGACTGACAGTGTCAGCTATGTTTTTGCTGCTGTGGCGTTGACAAGGTAACACTGTACAATATTGTGCCTATGGAAGGTGTGTGTGTGCTGTACACGGCACATGACCTGGTGGTACATAGACCGGATATCATCTTTACCCTCCTCGTCGCTGGCATCCTGGGCAAGGCCTTCATCCTCAACGGGCGGACGTTCCAGCTCATCAGGATCAAGGTAGAGTGGCACGGCCTTCTCCACTGCCATGTTGTGTAGCATGCAGCACACGGTGAATATGTCACACACCTTACGTGGGCTGTATTGGAGGGCTCCGCCTGTCTTGTCCAGGCACCTGAACCGGCTCTTCAGGAGTCCAAAAGTTCGCTCGATCAACCGCCTGGTCTTACCATGAGCATTGTTGTACCGCTGGTCTGCAGCTGTCCTGGGGTTGTGTAGTGGAGTCATTAACTACGGCATGTTTGGATATCCAGCGTCTCCTGCAAATTGACATCATGGAAATGAGTGTGTAATTAGATGCAGATCATGAAGTTGTGACATACTGACATACATAGCTGACAGGGAATACTCACCAACAAGACATGCCCGGTGGTTGTGCAGCTGCAGCATCATCTGTGGTACCCTGCTACGCCTCATGATGAAAGCATCGTGGCACGATCCTGGAAAACGTGCACAAACATGTGAGATAATCATGTTGGCAAGACACACAACCAGGGCATTTATCGAGTGGTAGTGTTTCCTGTTGCGATACGCTTGCTCCCGAGCCTGTGGTGGCACCAGAGTAACATGTGTACCATCAATTGCACCAATTACATGTGGCATGCGGCCCAGGGCATAGAATTCCCCCTTGACATCTGTCAACTCTTCTGGAGTAGGGAATGTTATGAATACATCCAGGTGCAGCAACATAGCTGCCAATACATCACCCAATACCCGGCTAAACGGTAGGGTGTTAAAATATCGATTACAAAAATATAGCTAACATAAATATAGTTGTAAAAATATCGTTTACAAAAATATCGACTCCCTATACTTAAACAGGTAAGTACATAAATATCGACTCCAAAATATCGTTGTAATTAATATAGATGTAAAAAATATCGACTTTTTAAAATAATTAAAATTACATTAAATAATAAATAAATATAAGTACTATTAACAAAATACATTACATTACTTTTATTTTTTAACTATTTAAAACAAATTTACTACACTTTTTAATTATAAACTTAATAAATGTGGACATATACATATATTTAACACATTACTTTATATAACAAAAATAATACATACATATAATTAAAATATACAATATATTACTAATTAAAACATTTGATAGCGTAGGAGTAAAAATTACTATTCCCACTCCAGAGGGTGCAACAGTAGGGAAAGCGTTGGATAGCATAGGGGTAAAAATTACTATTCCCACTCCAGGGGGTGCAACAGTAGGGAAAGCGTTGGATAGCGTAGGGGTAAAAATTACTATTCCCACTCCAGGGGGTGCAACAGTAGAGAAAGCGTTGGATAGCGTAGGGGTAAAAATTACTATTCCCACTCCAGGGGGTGCAACAGTAGGGAAAGCGTTGGATAGCGTAGGGGTAAAAATTACTATTCCCACTCCAGAGGGTGCAACAGTAGGGAAAGTGTTGGATAGCGTAGAGGTAAAAATTACTATTCCCACTCCAGGGGGTACAACAGTAGGGAAAGCGTTGGATAGCGTAGGGGTAAAAATTACTATTCCCACTCCAGGGGGTGCAACAGTAGGGAAAGCGTTGGATAGCGTAGGGGTAAAAATTACTATTCCCACTCCAGAGGGTGCAACAGTAGGGAAAGCGTTGGATAGCGTAGGGGTAAAAATTACTATTCCCACTCCAGAGGGTGCAACAGTAGGGAAAGCGTTGGATAGCGTAGGGGTAAAAATTACTATTCCCACTCCAGGGGGTGCAACAGTAGGGAAAGCGTTGGATAGCGTAGGGGTAAAAATTACTAAATGTATTTAATCATGTATAAAATAACAATTATTATTATGTTTTTTTTTAATCATTAATTAAATAATTAATCAATTAAATTGTAATTAATTTACTACATTTTCACTAAACAATTCCTGTACACACACCTAAAATTAATTAAAAAATTAACATAATTAATTACATAATTATTAATCAATTAACTAATTGAAATTAATTAACTCTTATTTATTACCCCATTTATATTCATTTAAAACATTAATTAATCTATTATTTCATTATATTTAAATTACTTCCCACCCTACTCCCCTATAAACCCACAACCCGCTACGGAACTATTAATACTAAATTCAACATAAAATACATTATTAACTAATAAAATACTACTAAAAATACTACTTTATCTACAAATACTCATTAAAAACACTACATTACTTATAATTATTTAAAAAACGATATTATTGTAAACTATGTTTTTGTAAACGATATTTATTACAACTATATTAATGTTAACGATATTACTTACCTGTCTGTCGATATTCTGGTCAGACTATATTTTTGTCATCGATATTTCTTCCTGTAGATATTTTTGCAGCGATATTTAGGTAAGTCGATATTTTTGCGACGATATTTCCGTTCTGTACCGGCTAAACATTGTCTGAGACATCCCTCCCACATCAGCTATGGTGAATTGGAACGTACCTGTGGCAAAGAAATGGAGGGCTGCCATCACCTTTACCTTGGGTGTCAGCGCAGTTGGATACCTGTGGCGTGGTTGTAGGTGAGCCTCCAGCCTGTCCGTCAGGTCCTTGAACATCTGTCTGTTGAATCGATATCGACGGATGCAATTCCGCTCCCTTATGGCTTCCAAGTCAGGCAACGGCCTTTCCAGAGGGGGTGCCCTGCAATACACAATTTATCAAATATGTCTTCAACTGTCTGACTATGACAATAACAATGTACATGGCACAAGCAACACTGCTTCAAATTATCTTGACAATTTTGAGTGTGGCGTGGGATACACACTGATGTAACATGTGCCAGCTCCCAGCCACTCCTCCGTGAAAAGTAAAAGACCTGTGGTGTGTGGAATGGATATGACATGCATACAAATGATCTGATGGAAAGGTCTTAGTGAGCATTGACAGTGTATCATGTCAGTGACACACGTCATGTGAATGTCAGTAGCAGCTTGTCTGCACATCCAGACAGCTGACAGCAATACACACACACACACCACATGTGCAATCATTTGCACAGTTCTGCCTTAGTAATGTTGTGGTGTTTACTTTCCCTAACTATTACATGACCATCATCATACATCATAAATCTTAGATTTGTGACAAATGGTCTGTGCTGCCATCACACATATGAGTGGGTAATTAACACACGGGGCATGGTGTGTGTACATTAGAAACCAGGTCATCACGCCAAGGACACAACATAGATGCTCCTACAGCACATGTACTGAACTGTATGGACTAGTTACTTACGTTTTGTAACAAGATATCAGTAAGGAACAGTAGTTAGTCGCATAATCCCGACTCTGAATACATGACAAGCTTTTGACAAATTTGCCTCCCTGGATGCCATCAATCTGCCCAGTGAGTCGGGGCTATCCAGGCCACATCGGAAAAAAGACAGTGTGGGTGATTGGCATCCTACAAGGGCGTGTCCAAGTATTGCCCTTACCTACAACGCACATTCTGCCAGCAGTTACACAACCATGTCCCACAGAGAGTGTGGGTAGCAGACAAAGAGGCATGTGATGTAGGAAGAGCCCACTCCCAGACTCAGGGAGTACGAAGACATGTTTCCGTAGTGCTCATACCTCTTGGATGCCCTCTACAGCGGAGCTAACGGGAATGTGGTCTGTGATTTGGGGGCCTGGATGCCCATGCTCTCTGGGGTGGGGTGGGAGGACAGGGAACATGGTCAGTCCGGGGAGGGGTGTGGGCGTCTGACAACGTGCCTATCTACAGCCAAACATGCAGCGTGCCTGTACATGCTGGTCAATATAGATACAGTACATTCCTGAAGATAGACCTGCAGAGGCACAGCGGAGCATGAGTGGAGTTGAAGGACCTCAGTCAGGAGGTTGGTCCTCATGGCGGCAACGGGGAGATGAAGGGGCAAGGCTCCGGCCACCCACGTAAACACTACACTGTACGTTGCCCGCTCATCCAAAAACACGTTTGGAGTAGAGACATCACCAGTGTCAGGCTAGGTGTCCAGACTACTCGCATCCCCCAGTCCACCTGTCCTGTCATCTTGGGACTGACACTCACGTGCCACTGGGTCTTCATGACCCTACCAATACCCATTAACATCCATTGGAATGATCTGTGGCAGGCTCATTGAAGTTTTACTCCCCATGCAGCATTAATAGCGGTGTTCAGCCGCACAGTCTCCACGCTGGAGCCGTACAGTGTGTGGTATTGGGGACAGCACCACCCAAGAACGGCACCAAGGCTGACACCTGGGGGACTGTTGCCAGTGAGGTTGTGAGGTGAACCAGCGAGGACCAGGGTGACCATTCACATCCTGTCTGTCCCAGCGGTTCCGGGACGTATGCGCCGCCTGCGTCAGGGACAAAACGAGTGATGGCGTCAGGGGCAATTCACCAGATGCGCTCGTGCCCCCAGACGGGTCCGCTGGGCCAGGAGCCAACGCGTAGGCCGTTGTTGGGTTGAGGGACATCATGGACATGAGGAAGTGCACTGACTCCTCCTGCTTCACATGCAGGGCAGGGCCCGGAGGTCGTGGTGCAGGATACGACGGCGGCTAATCTGACAGAGCCGCATGGCCGGTGTCACCCGGATCACATGCAGCATTGCACGTGCATTGTGGGGATTTGGAAGTGCGATGACATATCTTTGACTTATTTGGGATACCTGACGACTCAGCCCTGGAGGACTGATGTCTAATTCAGGGGCTCTGATGTCTCAACACCCACGCCCAGGCACTCGTCCTACGTCCAGACCATGAGCTATCGTGGTTCAGGGCCAACTGCTGGAGTCTGAGCGGCTTGTGGGTCCAATCACACCTTTATTCATAGGTGTGTTCCCGGCAGTCGGAGCCGCTCTTGTTGTTGTGCTTGACGTGAAAACAGTGGAGACACCAACGGTGAGGGTCAGTCACCAACATGAGTCGTTGGCATTCCTAACAGGCTTTGAAACGGACATCCATATTGGCACCGTCCGGAGTCAGACAATCCAAGTGAAATGGTCAGAAGTGAACGTACTATGATTTTGGTTGAAAAATGACTAAGCTTACACTCATACGGGACCAGCGCTTGTGTTGTGAAAAAAAGTTCCTGACGTGTGCACGCAGAGGTGACGTCTGAGTACTCAGACAACGTCATCACGGCACACACAACGCCAACAACACATGCTGAGCCGCAGGCCATGCCTACCGACACACAAGTGTAGTGCTGAGCGGTAATTGCCATATCCAGGATGACACTTGGGGATATTCAAAGGTGAGTAATATGATACTGACCTGTAAATTGCATATGCTAACATCATGCACAATGTCGCACATGGCACACACATGACGTGGTCACACAGGGTCATGCTGTGCGGCTATTACACCTCTGTGACAGTGGGCATGTTGCTGTCATCATGTGGCAGTTCCCTGTACTGAATGGTGTGGCATTCCAGTGTTGATGTGCATCACAATATGTTGCAGACTTTATTCCGGAGTGAAGTGTTGAATGCATGTGATGCACATGTGAAATATGGTTGATGACATGTCTCGCCAGCTCTTCACACATCAACTGGGTCACAGTCCCTGTGCTTCTTCTATGTCTGCCACACCTTTGGCATGCTGATGTATGGATGCCATGCTGATGTATGCATCCACATCCTAGACATGAGTGTAGACTACATCCCTGCTATGTGATTTCCTGGAGTCACTCTACCAATGGTGACATGGGGTAGGACAGGGACGCAGCCTACACAATCGTACACTTGAGCATGTCTGAAGCACTGTATCACAATGGTACGTGCGTGTGTAGGCCTCGTTACCCTATTGCATTTCAGCCATACGCGAGCCAAGCGTACCCCAATGGTACGTGCGTGTGTAGGCCTCGTTACCCTATTGCATTTCAGCCATACGCGAGCCAAGTGTACCCCAATGGTACGTGCGTGTGTAGGCCTCGTTACCCTATTGCATTTCAGCCATACGTGAGCCAAGCGTACCCCAATGGTACGTGCGTGTGTACGCCTCGTTACCCTATTGCATTTCAGCCATACGCGAGCCAAGCGTACCCCAATGGTACGTGCGTGTGTACGCCTCGTTACCCTATTGCATTTCAGCCATACGCGAGCCAAGCGTACCCCAATGGTACGTGCGTGTGTACGCCTCGTTACCCTATTGCATTTCAGACATACGCGAGCCAAGCGTACCCCAATGGTACGTGCGTGTGTACGCCTCGTTACCCTATTGCATTTCAGCCATACGCGAGCCAAGCGTACCCCAATGGTACGTGCGTGTGTAGGCCTCGTTACCCTATTGCATTTCAGCCATACGCGAGCCAAGCGTACCCCAATGGTACGTTCGTGTGTACGCCTCGTTACCCTATTGCATTTCAGCCATACGCGAGCCAAGCGTACCCCAATGGTACGTGCGTGTGTACGTGTCGTTTCCCTATTGCATTTCAGCCATACGCAGGCCAAGCGTACCCCAATGGTACGTGCGTGTGTACGCCTCGTAACACCATTGGATGGGTTGCATACGCAATGGCAATGTCACCGTACTTGTGTGGGTATTTGAATAAATACATAGCCAACATATAGGGGAACAGTGTACTGATCAAAATGCAACCAGGTTATCATGGATACAGAGTTTTTTGAGCCTCCTACAGGTGATCTAGGAAATTCAGTTGGGCAAAAGTATACAATGTTGCAAATGTTGTTGTTCAGCTCAGGCTCAGTTTTCAAACCATGCATATGTGTGTCATGGCCTTATGTGTGATGTGATTGGATGGAACATAGGATGCTAATTATGGTGGCCTATCACACACTACTCCTTGGACTCACAGACCCTCTGCAGCACAGATATAAGGAAGCATGTGGCTGTGGGAGGGCACTTGCCTGCACAACATTGGTGTGGTAACCACAGCTGCTGTCTCTGAATCCTTTGGACCCTGATTTGCTGAGCATGGAGAGGGCCCCTGCATTCACTGATGCTGAGAACAAGGCCCTGCTGGATGCCCTCCTGCCAAACTACAGCAAGCTGTATGGGAGACCAGGGGATCAGGTGAGTGATGTGTGCAATACCTTGGAGTGTGCACCTGTTGTGTGTGTGACATAATGGCCACTGTGTATGTATGGTGTATAGATGCAATGTTGCTGGGAGTGAATGTCAGGGTGTACAGTGTTGTGTCAAGAGGGTTATTTCTTGTAGTGGGGTGTGTGACAGCGTGTCACGGGCTGCAGTGCACCCAGATGTAGCATACATTGCTCTGTGAGTGCCATGCTCTAAGAGTGTTTAGCACACGACATGTCATCTGTAGCCTTTCAATGGCATGTACTGCAGCAGTGTTTGCTCACAGGCCACATACTCCTGGACAATGATGCAAATGTGTGGAGCCTACGGTGCCCTGTTGTCATCAAGTATTTTGTGCACATATGTGTGTCTTTTGAACATGGACCAGGTGTACTGATGCTCTTTTTCTTTACATTTGTGACAGGTATCTACCTATGAGAAGGGTGACATCTGGCTGGACATCGCCAGGGCTGTCAGGAGTGAGGGGGGGCCTCGCAGGAGGCTCAGAAACATCAAGAAGAGGTGGCAGGACATCCGGTGCTGGACCCGCCGCATCGCCAGAGTCCAGCTGCATCTGGAAGCTCCACGCCGGCATGGCGGCACCCGCCACCTCACCCCCCACATGCTCCGGGTCCTGGAAGTGGGGTTCCCAGACCTCCATAGGCAGTTGCAGGAGGGACAGCAGCAAGTAGGGGGTAGGTACATGTCTGTTTGTTGTCATGTGTGTCACATGCTCCTTGCAGTGCTCCAAGGCATGGTAACACTCCCATAGTTTGAGTGGTGTGGTCAGACAGGCACTCCATGCATTGTCATTAGAATGTCCCAGTTTCTGCAGCAGCTTCTTTACAATTTTTGCCGTCCTCCACATTTGCCCTGCGCTTTGGCTGATGTTTGTTTTTCACATGTACTCCTATGGCGCAATGTCTCCGTATGCATCTTCCTTTGCACATCATCATGTTGGAGGTGGGTCTGTGACGCCTGTTGGTACATTACATGTAGCACCACATGTTCACTGTGTCTGCCATTCTTCATATTCTGGCACTGATCTTGAGTCTCAACATGTGTTTTCTGCACAAGTCTTCCTCAGTGGCCTTGGTCCATGTTACTCTTTCGAATTGTCATGTGTTGGATACAGGTGCACAATGTACATGTGCAATATTTTTGGCTTATGCATACTCACACTGGGCAGTACGTGTGTGCATATTCGCCAAATACGTAGAATGTTGTTTCTAACTAATAATGATGGTCAGTCACACAATGAGGCTTTGGGTGTCAACAGCTGTGATGCCAGTGTGAGGTGATGTTGCACTTGATTCATGTCCCAGGATGACATCACATTTCAGTTCAGGCAGGACTTTTCCCATGTGGCACAAGGTGTAAGCAATTCAAACATGTTCAGGTCTGGGTTTGAGTGGCAGGGTGGGAAAAAGAGCTGGGATGCATAATCAGAAATCCTGTTGTCAGGCAGTGGATCATCATTGTGTCTCTCATACTAGTTTTTTCCTTGCCTGTTGCTTGTATCCTACTGTACATTGAGCGTTGTGTCTCTCACAATTGGCCACAACTAGACTTTGCATTGTGCAGAGTTCTGTGTCATGTGACTCATGATGCATGCCATGTTTAGAAATGAGCTAATTAGCTAACAGCCAAATAAAGAACAGAGTGGTACAGAGAAATAAAAGAAGACCCCACTCCACATATACAAAAATAAATCCAGATCAAACTAAAAGAAGGACTGGACAATGGAATATTGGGTTTAAAAGAGTACCAATATTTATCAAAAGAAAGACCTCGAGTTCCAGTGATCTATTTCTTGCCAACAATACACAAGAACTTGACAGAGCCACCCGGGAGACCGATTGTCTCGGGGTGTGACTCTTTATTGGAACCACTGGCTCAATATGTGGATGTCTTCTTGAAGCCGTTCATGACACAAGTGACATCATACTTAAAAGACACCATGGACTTCATCAATAAAATTGAGGGGCCCCCATTTGATGCGAGTCAAAATCTTCTGGTATCTTTTGATGTCACGTCACTATACACTCAAATCCCACAAGAAGAAGGACTAGAGTCTATGGAATACTTTTTAGAAACTCGACCCAGACCACAAAGAGTCCCCACTGACTTTATTCTTGACTTAGCCAAGATAGCCTTAAAAAGGAATTATTTCAGGTTCATGGATGCGTTCTACGTGCAGGTGAAGGGGACCGCCATGGGGTGTCCTTACTCCCCAGAAATGGCGGTCCTTTTCATGGCCCTGTATGAGGAGCTCTACGTTTACCGAAATAATCCATACCGACAACATATAACAACATGGCATCGCTATATTGATGACATCTGGTGCCAATGGAATGGCTCTGAAGCAACGCTCGTCCATTTCCATCAATGGCTTAACACCAGACACCCAGACATCAAATTTACAATGACACACAGCACAACAAGTCTCACGTTCTTAGATGTAGTAGTCTTCCCACAACAAGGCAAATTAACCACCACCTTACACCGCAAAAGTACGGACAAAAATACAATTCTCCATTTCAAAAGCTACCACCCCAAAAGCCTCAAAGCTAATCTTCCGTACAGCCAAATGCTGCGAATTAGAAGAAAATGTTCGAGGAAAGAGGATTTTATGGCACACTCACAAATATTAAGTGACCAACTCCAATTGAGAGGTTACCCAAGGAAGTTGCTAAAACACTCTGCCAAACGTGCGTGGTACACACCACGAGAGGAACTACTAATGAAAAGGGAGAAAAAGCCCCTTGATAGGCCGGTATGCGTAACAACATTTGGCCCATACACAAACAAATTTAAAGGCATAATTTTGAAAAACTGGCACTTGATTTCAAATCTAGAAGTTCCAATGCCCAAACCACTGTTCGCACTTAAAAAGAATAAGAGTATAGGACAATATGTAGTCCGCGCGGACATTGGAATCAGCCAGGCCAAATCAGACCTCCGCACGTTGTGGAAATTCAAACCCATTGAAGGCCACCACAAGTGTGGCTCTTGTGTATCCTGTGCCAGCACAATAGAAGGAGTTATCTTCGAATTCAATAATCTGAAATGGTCCCATAAAGAACACACTATTTGCAAAACCTGCAATGTAGTGTATGCCATAATATGCCTATGCCCCAAGTTGTACATTGGGAAGACTACCCAAAAGATCAATCAACGAGTGGCACAACACCGGTCTCGGATCAGGCATAAAGTGTTGACCGCTCCCATGGTACAACACTTTGTGGAATGTAAACACACTGAAAAAGATTTCAAATGGACAATACTGTCCGTGATTAAACCGCCTCCCCGTGGAGGAAACATTGATGCCATGCTTCTTAAAAAAGAGGCTTATTTAATCCTTAAGTTCAACTGTGTGACAAACGGGTTGAATGAAATATCTGAATTACAGAGATTTAGTCACTGAGTCCACTGTTCGCACCACGGCAAATTGCAATCACAAGGAGTGCCTCCATAACATTATCAAAATGCCTGAGCCCATACGAATTCAGCTCCCACAATAATTCACACTACAAGTCCCAACAGCCCTCATGACCCCGGAGTAACAACAGTGCACTTCCGGATGATGGCGGAACACAATAGAGAAAGCGCAAGCACCAGGAAGCCGGCAGCGCGGCATTACGAGGGAGACACCAACAGACCTGTATACGAAAAGCAAGGTGAGAAATGACCCCCCCGCTTCGAATTCCACTTGTGCCCCCCTGAAAGACAAGTACTAAAACTTTTACGCCGTTATGCTTGACGTTATAGGCGACAGCGTCCCGCATCTAAAAATTGGAATGAACGACGGACCTGTACCGGGTGAGACCCCTCCGCCCATACTTTAAGTAAGCATGCACGCCACTGCCACTGGTTTAAAGATATGAGGTCATAAGCCCCGCGCAGACTAAAATTCTATTCGTTCTTTTTAAACACTACTAGACACTTGTGAATCAAAGAACAACAAGCGCCACAGAATTCTGACAGGGAGCGACGACATAAATATCAAGTAAGTCCTTACAATAGTTCAATGGCTCCCTGATGTAGACTGCAGTCAACAATTTAAATGACACAAGACTAGTTGCCCTGTCTTACATTTCACCCAGGCACTCCCACTGACAGAAAGAAAAGACGCACAGCGCAAGAAAAATTCCGGAGAGTGTCAATCCCATATACCAAGGTAACTTCTCTTGTTACACATTAGAAGTTCCAATTAAGTAAGGTTTCAGAAAAAGAAAAAGGAAAAGTGTTTAAAAAAAAATCCTAATTGCACCCTGTAGGTACCCAGCCCAGCCCTGAAGAAGAACCCGGTCAACACAGACAAGGGTTCAGAAACGCGTCGGCTGTTCCAAGGAAAACATACCTTGGCTGGCTTTGGAATTGAACTCCACCATTCACACTAGGGCTATTCAGTCTGACTTTTATTCAAAAGTGATTAGTTACAAGTCAGGACTTTATATTGAGACAAACCAATAAGCCCAATGTGATAAGCTAGAAACCAGGACTATATCGAGACCACACTCTGGTGTACCCATTTTTTAAAGTTGTTGTCTAAATAATGTGTCCATTATTAATTTGGTTCTTAATTTGTTGTTAAATTTTTCGTAATGTTTGGTTAAACAGTTGTTTTCTCAGTATAGGTGTGTTAAAACCTGTGACGCACAATTGATGTATAAATGTAAAAAAAATTATAATGAATTGTATGAATTAATACATGTGTTTTGCTAATTGAAAAAAACAAAACTCTATGGCTGCTATGAAATAATAAACAGTCCA
Organism: Lissotriton helveticus; assembly: GCF_964261635.1. Classification (NCBI taxonomy): domain Eukaryota; kingdom Metazoa; phylum Chordata; class Amphibia; order Caudata; family Salamandridae; genus Lissotriton; species Lissotriton helveticus. Next base: position 874,552,974 of record NC_136071.1, on the reverse strand, counting down.
TTGGAAATTCGACCCCAGGCACTTGCTAGTTTTTATAATGTTTAGAAATGAGGCAAAATGTATTGTAGCTTATTTGTCTGATGTGTACAGGTGACTGATATGTTTTTGTTGTTCTCCTTGCCCACAGCAGCATCATCTGAATCTGGAGGAGACACAGGCGCGGACCAGGCAGAGGGACCCAGCGACAGTGCCACCTGCTATGAGGAGTCAGAGGGAGGCAGTGGCACGGAGGGTGAGGAGAGTCTGCAGGCCGGACAACATGTGACTGACACATCTTACCATGCCGACAACTCCGAGTGAGACTCTCAGGAGGAGGGGGAATATGCAGCTATGGTCACATCTTCTTCTTTGGCTGCCCTCCCCTCCTCCAGTACCATCTCCACCCTCCCAGTCGTTAGTGTCCCTAGGGTCCGTGCTAGACCCCGTGTCTCCTTTGTTCCCGGCACCGCAGCCCCTGCCCCTGTGTCCCCTGCTGCCCTCAGTGCTGAGACTGTGGACCTACTCCGGCAGATTGCAGTAGGTCAGACATCCATGCTGACTGTCCTCCATGGACATACACAACTGCTTACACAGGTGGTGTCGTTCATGGAGGGCATGTCATCGGCCATGTCTGATCTACGTCGGAGTGTGGCTGCCATGGAGTCAACACTGACGGCAGCTCTGTACACCCAGCAGCATCTGTCCCCCCCATCCTTCAGACCCATCCACCTCTGCCTCTCACATACCTACACAGCATACACGCACACGCCACAGGTCAGACACACCCAGCGCACACACACAGCATAAGAAGCTCAAAGCTCCACGCACCCATTCGCAAGGGGAGTAGGCACACCCACAGGGAGAGGGGAGACACCTCACACACGCATCCACACACCCAGTAGAACTGACTCACAGCCCTGTACCTCCACCCCCAATGTGTCCCCGGGTTCAGGTGGTAGTTTTTCGGCACTGGCTGAGGTGTGCAGCCAGGTATTTGAAGCTACTTTTGGCGATGCCCCAACCAGTGTGGATGAATCCACTACACCTGCACCCACTCCACCTGTCCTTCCCTCTCCTGTCCATGCGGTGCCGGAGGATTCCACAGATGGTGCCCCCGTAGTTTCCACAGCTGATTAAACGCCAGGTGCAGGCACGTTTGGGTGTGAGCACACCCATGGAGGCACAGACTGTTGCAGATACATCTTTGGACTGGCCATTGGCCTTTAATGAGCGAGGACTCTTATTTGGTTTTCTATTTTGAACCAGCTGAATAAAGCTATTATTTTCCTTTTCTGAACTTTAGTTTGTGTGAAAATGTCTGTGACTGCTGTGTGCCTGGGAGGTGGTGTGATGTTAAAATATAGGTATGTTGACATGTGTCAATATCCTGGTAGTAATGTGGTTAAGAATGGTAGGTTTTTGTTGTAAAGGCTGGCCACTGTTGGGCAGTTGGGGGGTGTTATACACACACACTCTGATGCTGGGCACTGGTGGGCAGGGGTGGGCACTGGTGGGCACTGGTAGGGGTGTTGTCCACACACACACTCTGATGCTGGGCACTGGTGGGGGTGTTGTCCACACACACACTCTGATGCTGGGCACTGGTGGGCACTGGTGGGCAGTGGTGGGGGTCTCAGCCACACACACACTCTGATGCTGGGCACTTGTGGGCAGTGGTGGGGGTGTTGTCCACACACACACTCTGATGCTGGGCACTGGTGGGCAGTGGTGGGCACTGGTGGGCACTGGTGGGGGTGTTGTCCACACACACTCTGATGCTGGGCACTGGTGGGCACTGGTTGGGGTGTTGTCCACACACACACTCTGATGCTGGGCACTGGTGGGCACTGGTGGGGGTGTTGTCCACACACACACTCTGATGCTGGGCACTGGTGGGCAGTGGTGGGCAGTGGTGGGCACTGGTGGGGGTCTCAGCCACACACACACTCTGATGCTGGGCACTGGTGTGCACTGGTGGGGGTGTTGTCCACACACACACTCTGATGCTGGGCACTGGTGTGCACTGGTGGGGGTGTTGTCCACACACACACTCTGATGCTGGGCACTGGTGGGCACTGGTGGGCACTGGTGGGGGTGTTGTCCACACACACACTCTGATGCTGGGCACTGGTGGGCACTGGTGGGCACTGGTGGGGATGTTGTCCTCACACACACTCTGATGCTGGGCACTGGTGGGCACTGGTGGGGGTGTTGTCCACACACACACTCTGATGCTGGGCACTGGTGGGCAGTGGTGGGCACTGGTGGGGGTGTTGTCCACACACACACTCTTAAGCTGGGCACTGGTGGGCACTGGTGGGCACTGGTGGGGGTGTTGTCCACACACACACTCTGATGCTGGGCACTGGTGGGCACTGGTGGGGGTGTTGTCCACACACATACTCTGATGCTGGGCAGTGGGGGGCAGTGGTGGGGGTCTCAGCCACACACACACTCTGATGCTGGGCACTGGTGGGCACTGGTGGGGGTGTTGTCCACACACACACTCTGATGCTGGGCACTGGTGGGCACTGGTGGGCACTGGTGGGGGTCTCAGCCACACACACACTCTGATGCTGGGCACTGGTGGGCAGTGGTGGGCACTGGTGGGCACTGGTGGGGGTGTTGTCCACACACACTCTGATGCTGGGCACTGGTGGGCACTGGTGGGCACTGGTGGGGGTGTTGTCCACACACACACTCTGATGCTGGGCACTGGTGGGCAGTGGTGGGCACTGGTGGGCACTGGTGGGGGTGTTGTCCACACACACACACTCTGATGCTGGGCACTGGTGGGCACTGGTGGGCACTGGTGGGGGTCTCAGCCACACACACACTCTGATGCTGGGCACTGGTGTGCACTGGTGGGGGTGTTGTCCACACACACACTCTGATGCTGGGCACTGGTGGGCACTGGTGGGCACTGGTGGGCACTGGTGGGGGTGTTGTCTACACACACACTCTGATGCTGGGCACTGGTGGGCACTGGTGGGGGTGTTGTCCACACACACACTCTGATGCTGGGCACTGGTGGGCAGTGGTGGGCCGTGGTGGGCACTGGTGGGCACTGGTGGGGGTGTTGTCCACACACACACTCTGATGCTGGGCACTGGTGTGCACTGGTGGGCACTGGTGGGGGTGTTGTCCACACACACACTCTGATGCTGGGCACTGGTGGGCACTGGTGGGGGTGTTGTCCACACACACACTCTGATGCTGGGCACTGGTGGGCAGTGGTGGGCAGTGGTGGGGGTCTCAGCCACACACACACTCTGATGCTGGGCACTGGTGGGGGTGTTGTCCACACACACACTCTGATGCTGGGCACTGGTGGGCACTGGTGGGCACTGGTGGGCACTGGTGGGGGTGTTGTCCACACACACACTCTGATGCTGGGCACTGGTGGGCACTGGTGGGGGTGTTGTCCACACACACACTCTGATGCTGGGCACTGGTGGGCACTGGTGGGCAGTGGTGGGCACTGGTGGGGGTGTTGTTCACACATACACTCTGATGCTGGGCACTGGTGGGCACTGGTGGGGGTCTCAGCCACACACACACTCTGATGCTGGGCACTGGTGGGCACTGGTGGGGGTGTTGTCCACACACACACTCTGATGCTGGGCACTGGTGGGCACTGGTGGGCACTGGTGGGGGTGTTGTCCACACACACACTCTGATGCTGGGAACTGGTGGGCACTGGTCGGCACTGGTGGGGGTGTTGTCCACACACACACTCTGATGATTGGCACTGGTGGGCAGTGGTGGGCACTGGTGGGCAGTGGTGGGGGTCTCAGCCACACACACACTCTGATGCTGGGCAATGGTTGGCACTGGTGGGCACTGGTGGGCAGTGGTGGGGGTGTTGTATACACACACACTCTGATACTTACACTTACAATGACATAGCAGACGTATGTCCCACACGTCTATTGCACTGGTGTTGTGCGGTGACGTACCGTACCCCGAAGCCGTTGACGTACCGTACCCCAGCTGGATGGCGTACATGCTGCACGTATTACACTGGTGAACTGCGGTGACGTACTTCGATGACGTAGGTGCGGTACGTCTCCGTATTGCACTGGTGTTGTGCGGTGACGTACCGTACCCCGAGGTCGTTGACGTACCGTACCCCAGCTGGATGGCGTACATGCTGCACGTATTACACTGGTGAAGTGCGGTGACGTACTTCGATGACATAGGTGCGGTACGTCTCCGTATTGCAATGGTGTTGTGCGGTGACGTACCGTACCCCGAGGTCGTTGACGTACCGTACCCCACCTGGATGGCGTACATGCTGCACGTATTACACTGGTGAAGTGCGGTGACGTACTTCGATGACGTAGGTGCGGTACGTCTCCGTATTGCACTGGTGTTGTGCGGTGATGTACCGTACCCCGAGGTCGTTGGCGTACCGTACCCCAGCTGGATGGCGTACATGCTGCACGCATTACACTGGTGAAGTGCGGTGACGTACTTCGATGACGTAGGTGCGGTACGTCTCTGTATTGCACTGGTGTTGTGCGGTGACGTACCGTACCCCGAGGTCGTTGACGTACCGTACCCCAGCCGGATGGCGTACATGCTGCACGTATTACACTGGTGAAGTGCGGTGACGTACTTCGATGACGTAGGTGCGGTACGTCTCCGTATTGCACTGGTGTTGTGCGGTGACGTACCGTACCCCGAGGTCGTTGACGTACCGTACCCCAGCTGGATGGCGTACATGCTGCACGTATTACACTGGTGAAGTGTGGTGACGTACTTCGATGACGTAGGTGCGGTACGTCTCCGTATTGCACTGGTGTTGTGCGGTGACGTACCGTACCCCGAGGTCGTTGACGTACCGTACCCCAGCTGGATGGCATACAAGCTGCACGTATTACACTGGTGAAGTGCGGTGACGTACTTCGATGACGTAGGTGCGGTACGCCTCCGTATTGCACTGGTGTTGTGCGGTGACGTACCGTACCGCGAGGTCGTTGACGTACCGTACCCCAGCTGGATGGCGTACATGCTGCACGTATTACACTGGTGAAGTGCGGTGACGTACTTCGATGACGTAGGTGCGGCACGTCTCCGTATTACACTGGTGAAGTGCGGGAGAGTGTGGACCAACGTACCCAGACATTACAGTCGTGCAATGGAGAGGTGCGCGTGTGGCAACACGTACAGGTATGTTGGACTTCGTTGTACTCACCTTCTGCGCCGTCGTCGGTTTCTAAGTACGAGGTGGTGGCCGTACAGGATAGGGATGACACGGACTATTGCGTTCATGTCCTGCTTGTCGCGTACCGGAGTGCGGTTCGTGCTGGAGTGTGGTTTTACGGTAGTTTTGAGCTCTCGTAGAAAAAGAGCCGTACGGAGTGTGTTCTACACGGATCGTGCTTCCTGTTTCGGGAGACGCACTCTTTTTACGTTCGGATGTTGCGTCGAGCGTCAGCCGACTGCAATTCGTATGGACTTTCGATTCGTACGGCGTTTTTTACAAGCCGTACGGAGTGACGCTTTAGATTGTGATCGTACTTGCTGATTCATACGGGGACGCCTACGGGTACGACTCGTACGGGGAAAAACGCTCCGAACCGCAATTCGGAGTGCTTTTTCCCAGATCGGAATCGAGCCCTAAGTGATTTGGCATTACCAGAGACTCAATATATTTCTTGAGAATCTGATTAAAGAGTGAATTGCTTTCAGCATACCCTTGTAGGACACTGCACCACGTCAAAACATGACACAAAACGAAAGCAAAAAGAAACTGACTATTCTCATCCAAAGGAATAGAAAAGAAAGTTTGGCACAAGTCAATGACTAAAAATCATTCTGCCTCACATGGAATATAAAATAAGATCACAGCTGGATTCAGTACCACAGGACAACAAGGAACAACAATTGCATTCTCCATCTGTAAGTCATGCGCAATACAATGCTTGCCATTCGGCTTCTGTCAGCCCATAATTGGAGAGTAACATGGACTCCCCATTATCTCCTTGAAGATCCCTTGCTCGATCATTGATTCAATCACAGGAGTAATTCCAGTTATATTATCTTGTGTGGGATATTCTCAGATATTCTACATTGGGTTTGACTGTGATTGAACTGGTTCAACACCTTTGATTAATCCAATATCTTTACCTGTAAAGTACCAAACTTTGGGTAACACAGTGTCTCTCAGTTCAGCAGGTACATCCTCGTTAGTCAGTAGGGGATACATTCCCATGTCAGATCTCTATCGGGCAAGTTTAAAAACAACATCCTCATCATTGGTATGAAATTCAATAACTTTAGGAGTGCAATAGATGGAACAATTTGTTTTACATAGTAAATCACATCCAAGTAGACTGACTGTACTTGAATCACACACCACAAATTGATTTTGATCCTCAAAGGTCTATAATTTAACAGGAAACCTCTGTGCCACTGCTTCATCAGTGACCTTTGCCCCGCAGATTCAGCAAAGTTTCCAATCAATTGCAGTGTTTGCTCACCTTCCTTGATGTGTAAACGTGAATCAGTCCAGACGGGGTCTCCTTCTGTTGGCTGCAGCTGGGTTCAAGGTACCAATCAGCGCCGATGGTGGCTCGCCAAAATGTTGCTTGAACATAAAATACCTTGAAAAACAGGAACAGTTTGTTTAATTAAACAGTGCAGCCGGGAGAACAGTTATAGGCATAGGGTCTGAAGACTGTGTCAACTTGCAATCAATCGGACATGGGTTTTTATACAATTAATTGAATGCCATGATAAAGTTACAGCAATCCTTTTTTAGTAATGAATGTGGACCGCTGTCTTTGGAGCCATAAATTAATGTATTCACTGAGGAATCCAGGTGGGCCTTAACTTTGCCTGGACACAATGCAGCCAGTGGGTATCGTGTCCAGATATCTGGCATGGAGACTGCGTGATAACTGCATTTACTGTGTGTGCTGTGTCCTGATTGGTTTTGTGTTCTTACTTTCATGTGGTATCTGACTTTATGGTGTTTTGGTAACACACATACCCCTCTGTCGATGTGTGCTTTATTGGGACCCATTTACCTGGACCATTGTGGTGCTGCAGCGCCTTTCTGTGGGACTGCTCTGGGGTTTCATGTTCATGAGTTTGTCTGCATGCATGTGCCACCCAACCTGTCAATCAGTGACCTCATGTCTGGGTCTCAGCATCTGCCCGACTACGTATTCACTCGAGTCAGGGTTGACGTGGACTTCATAACGGATGAATTTGTCAAAGATGCAAGTTTTGTTTTATGCATGAATGTATTGTTATTCATATTGACATCAACTTTTACAATATTAATAGTCATTTGCTTCTAAGCGTTATTTTTGCAGTTAATCTTTAACAATTCATATCTCTACTTCTATTGATTAGATTTTTGTCATTTTGGTCTTGTTTTATTTACAAACGAATCTATGACAAAATATCTACTTACCAAAATATCGCAACAAAAATATCGAGGACAATAATATCGAGATCCTATCTCTAACAAGGTAAGTACACAAATATCGAAATAAATATATCGATGTCAAAAATATAGTTTTTTTAGAAAATATCGTTTTATTTTAATAAAAAAACAATGTAATATTAACAAAATAATACTTATAAATGTAATAAACATAGTTAAAAATATATTATAATATTTACAATTAATAAATAATGTAATAAAAAATAATAATAATAAATATATAATACATAGTATATACTTCATTAATAATAACTCTAAAATAATTATTTTAATAACTTATAAATAAATGAAAATATAATAAATTACAAATACATTTATATACATAAAATAATAATATAAATAACAATTAATAACAATGTTAAACTAATAAAAAAAATTAAATACCTTTTGGATAGCGTACGGGTAAAAATTACTATTCCCACTCCAGAGAGTGCAACAGTAGGGAAAGTGTTGGATAGTGTAGGGGTAACAATTACTATTCCAACTCCAGAGAGTGCAACAGTAGGGAAAGTGTTGGATAGCGTAGGGGTAACAATTACTATTCCAACTCCAGAGAGTGCAACAATAGGGAAAGTGTTGGATAGCGTAGGGGTAACAATTACTATTCCAACTCCAGAGAGTACAACAGTAGGGAAAGTGTTGGATAGCTTAGGGGTAAAATTTGCTATTCCCATTCCAGAGAGTGCAACAGTAGGGAAAGTGTTGGATAGCGTAGAGGTAAAAAATAATATTCCCACTCTGGAGAGTGCAACAGTAGGGAAAGTGTTGGATAGCGTAGGGGTAAAAATTACTATTCCCACTCTGGACATTGCAACAGTAGGGAAAGTGTTGGATAGCGTAGGGGTACAAATTACTATTCCCACTCTGGACAGTGCAACAGTAGGGAAAGTGTTGGATAGCGTAGGGGTAAAAATTACTATTCCCACTCCAGAGAGTGCAACAGTAGGGAAAGTGTTGGATAGCGTAGGGGTAAAAATTACTATTCCAACTCCAGAGAGTGGAACAGTAGGGAAAGTTTTGGAAACCGTAGGGGTAAAAATAAAAAACTTATAAATAAATGTATTTTTTTAAATAATATAAATATTAACTATTAAATAAATATAAACCATTTACAAATACCAATACATAATTATTACAAACATGATTATCAAAATATTTTTAACCACAAAAATAAAAAATAAATACTATATCATAATATTTAATTACCAATTAATAATTAATTAACAATTATATAATTAACAAAACAATTAATTAAAGAACATTATTACTTAATTACATTTAAATTACTTCCCACCCTGTTCCCCTATAAACCCACAACCCGCTACAGAACATAATTATCAATTAATCAATTAATTAAAATTAATTACCAATTAATTAAAAAAATTATCAATTAATTATATTTAATTTATAATTCTTACTAATTAATAATCAATTTAAACATAATTAAATTACTTCTAACCCTATTCCCCTATAAACCCACAACCCGCTACAGAACATATTTATCAATTAATCAATTAATTAAAATTAATTACCAATTAATTAAAAATTATTACCAATTAAATAAATTTTATTGATAATTCCTACTAATTAATAATTAATTTAACATATTTAAATTACTTCCCACCATATTCCCCTATAAACCCACAACCCGCTACAGAACATATTTATCAATTAATTAAAATTATTTGCCAATTAATTAAAATTAATTACCAATTAATTAAAATTAATTTATAATTCCTACTAATTAATAAATAATTTAACATAATTAAATTACTTCCCACCCTATTCCCCTATAAACCCACAACCCGCTACAGTACTAAAATACAAAATTTAAATAAATTACATAAAAATAAATTAAAAACATAATAAATACATAATAATATACACAAAAATAATTTAAACATCGATATTAGTAACGTCGAAATTATTAACATCGATATTACTGACATCCATATTTCAAACTTCGATATTACTAATATCGATATTAAATTTATCGATATTACTTACCTTCTATGTTATGTCCCTTCTATATTTAAACTTCGATATAATTGTATATCGATATTTAAATATCGATATTTTGTCTGCATACCTTTACAAACATATTCTCTATTTTCCTAAACTGGTGTAGAATCTTCTTGTGGTGTTTTCACTGTGCTACTGTTTGATGTGTTGCACACAATTTTTTACATACTGCCTCCAAAGTTAAGCCTCACTGCTCTGTGCCAGATTACCAGAGGGTAAGCACAGGTTAATTTAAAGTGCTTTCTCTGACCTACATAGCTCTGCCAATCGGAAATTCAATTTCTAACACCTGTGATATGCTAAATCACCAGATCTGCAACTGCACCATGATATTTCTTAATGTACCAAAACTCTTCAGCGATTCGGAAAGAATTTCGGATTTGCAAGAGGGATGTCTGATTATTGCAAAGAGTTTAACAGTTACCAACACCTCAAATGAGGTGATAACCAGTTTTCAAAGGTTGAATAGCTTTCCTTTTGGGAATTGTGTCAGGAGGCCTTGGAAGGATTAGACAGTGACCGACTACTGCTTCCCCTGGTATATTCTCAAATGGGAAACATTGTTTTGAAGCAGCACAGTATCCTTTCAGGAACATGTGGCTGCTTTATAAAATAAAACGCAGGGTTGTTGGTCTGCTGTCCCTTGCAGGCCACCATCCCTATATTTGTGGCCAATCACAAGAGGGTCAAAGAATGACATGCCTAATTAATAATGATTAAACAGTTTAATTAGTGACTCCCACCTCTGACTGGCCTTTGTGAGATGTGGCTGTTAGTATATAGGCTGCATCGCAAAATGAAAGGCAAATCGCAAAACGTTGGAGCACAATTTTCATCTACTATTTGTGACCTGCTTTTTCGAACCACGATATTCTGTCACCAAAACCAAGATTGCAATCACAATGTAGATCTGCATTACACATTAACCATTATATATCATTATATTATACATTTATTTAGAAGTTGTTAGCTTGAAAAATATGTTTTTTGAAAATATCCTGTTTTGTTGCTTGCAGCAAAAAAAGAAGAGAAGACTAGATATTAACGTAACTATGAATGTAGATGTTTAGCAAGTAGAATGGACCTATTGTTGAATTTCTTCTCTTCAAGGTGCAGCTAACAATGAGCACCTACTAGGCAATAATGTTATGTTCACTAAACCATGAACAATAGTAAAGTTGTGCAGAGCGGTTGGGTGTCATTGTCAGTCAATAGTTTTCATACTTCACAGTGATGTGAAATGTTTGCGAAATTTAATTTGTTGCTGTGAAGTTCAGATTTTATTCACCTTTGTTTTGTGCAATTGTTATCTGTGACTGGCGTCCTCATATGCAGTGGAACTGGGCTGTAAAGTACTGAAATGCAACAACACTTGGCTTGAACTGCCTTAGCCCCTCAGCACGGATTGGCACACAACATGTTTACTTCTAAACAAGGTTCAAGTTTAACCCTAGTTGGCCTGGAGTACACAGCACACAGTGTGTGACTCACAGTAAGAACGGAGCTAGTGTGGAAATATTTTAAGTCTAGCCCCAGCGCATTCTTAACAGTGTTCTGGTTACTGCTTAAGCAGCCCCCCCCCCCCAGTCACAAGATAAATATTCCTGTAGAAACAAGTCAGCTCAGCCAACAGCCGCCTGACTATCACAGCCGGTATTCTTTCTGTAATTATTACATTTAATACAGCTTGTTACTTGCACAAAAGAGCTTCCGGATGCAGCAATTTCCACCGGGGACTGTTTAGGAATGTGCAGGCCCATCATTTAGTTCCAATATTGTGGGGTTGTCAGAGTTGATCATAGCTCTTGACAGAACACCTCTAGCTTTTTTTATGGAGCCCTATCCGAGTGGCATTTCACATTGTTTAAGTAGGAGTGATCTGTTGGTTTATATTTTATCTAAAACTGCAGAGCAGATGACCTCCCTGCGGGCCTAAATATATGAATCCGCCGCACATGCTATAATTAATAGCAGGGCTGGGAGACAAATTCCTAACAAGGGGGCAAAGAGCTGGGCAGAGCAACTTGTCAAAGGGAGGAAATTCCACTACAGATTAGCTTATTTTTAAGCGTGTCGTGCTCCACATACACGGGTGATGTATTGCTTCCTTGTGGTGTCTGCCTGGGCCCGGATACCGCAGGCAATGTCAGGGAGTGCTGTAAATTTTGCCTGAGTCAGGGCAATTCTGATTGATCTCAGAGTGTAAAATCGATAAGAAGACACTGTCATTTTCTTAAAGGATGAGCTAGGAAAGGAAAATAAATTAAGAACCTACAGGGTGTCTACCTCCGATCCTCATTAATTCAGTGTGGTCTCTACTTTGTTAACGCTATGTCCACAGCTTTAATCTTCCAGGTGCTCGATCTGCAGGCGCTCGGCAGCATCCTTTTTATGATGCGACGTACATTTCACGGTTCGTGATTAATCTATTTTATTATTTTTGATAACTACGTCACACCGGTGCTGATTAACTCGGGAATGGTAAATTTGCAGTTTTTTTTATCATACCCTTTTATTTATTTAATAAAAAATAAAAAAAATTGCAGATTTATATAGCGCGAACTCGACCCGAAGGTATGGGAGTGCTTTACATGAGCACCAGTTACATTACACAATGACACAACGTATCAAGTGTACTCCTTTGTTTAACCTGCTAAGAAAGGATGCCCATGGCCAAGTGTTGTCAATCATCTATGGGCAGGAAAAAGGTGATTACTCCTGGCCTCTTTTTCCTACTTAAGTCTGCACTTGTTGAGCTGTTTCACTACGCAGCACACATGGAGAATTGTAGCTCTGACATCGTCATTTCCTCAAGTGTCACAGTACTCGCTGCATCACAAAACAGATGTTGCCCTTTTTAGACAGTGGTGTTCTATTTGTCGCGAGGCAAAGATTGAGTGCTATGCTCTATACATTTTAATACACCGGGAGATAGAGCGGAAATCCCATTTCATTTGTAGGGGTGCATCATAAATATGCTTAGAGCACACCTGCATATTATCTTGCAACTGTGTATATGTGAAGTGTTAGAATTTTGAAATGTGTTAACATAACTACGCAATATATTTTAGGCTATTGATAAGTAGCATTGAGAATGAACGTAGGAAAAGAATGTAATTAGCAGAAAACATTAACGTGAAGAACTTATGTTGTGAAAACTGACAATACTCATGTACTAAAACTGATTATTAGTGGTGGCATTTCATAAGTAGGTAAAAATGTATTAGTAATTATGTGAATTTGTAAAGCTCACATGATGCATTCTTATGTTAGCTGAAATCGTAGGCATGAAATGCAAGTCCCTGACAACTCTTACCTTAGAATTATTAGTTTGAATTTCATGTGCACTGTGGAATCTGTTCTTTCTTACTTTTTGGATTGCCTGGGAGCCAAGGACGAAATGTTGCCAAGGTTGCAAATGGACAGCACTGTGGAAAAGTATGCTCAGGAGTGTACCCAGAGTGGATGGCAAGTGTGAAGTGCACTATGGAAATTCTACCTGTGGATAACTTTGTTGGAATGAGGGAAAGAGCCCACTTCTTTCTTGCCTTCAGAGAGGGAGCGTCCTAAAACAGACTCTTTCTTTGCGATAGTGGCTTTATGCTACTTACCCCATTGACGGTGGAGAGGCTTCTTCGGAAGACTCCACGTACTGACACCTTTCTCCTTTCTCTTGAAAATGCTTATGTAGGGATGTCACCTTAGAGCTAGATAGGGATAGATGTAATGCTTTTCACTCACCAACCCTTGATGCACGGAAATTTGGACTCATGCTTCCTGTATCCTACTTCTTGAATTAATAGTTTGTTTCAAGCTGTACCATCTAAATTGAATGCGTAGATTTGGCTTCATGCTAATTCCTTCGTATTTCTACACCCTCGTGTTAAGGTGTCTCATGTCCAGTTAATTTTGGAGTGGTAATAAACTAACTAATCCTACATAGTTATTAGTAGGTTATTATGTATCAAAGAAAATTATTGGCTAATTGACTGTTGATTAACAACTTTTCTAACCTTTACCTTTAAAGAAACAATCAAGTGTGTCTCTAGAAAAGATTTAGAGCTAATGTGCCCGGCCCTTCAAGGGTTAAAGTTAGACCAATGAATGGGTTTGATCACCAAGGATACCTGCTAGCAGAAGCAAGGCTGGCTTTAGAACGCACCTAGTTTGCACCTACTGTACACATTTATTCATTTAAACAACATGTTTGAGGGCGTGCATGATAAGATGTTTAGTTACACCGGGTATAACATAAGCATTGTCTCCAGGGGTATCGTTTGTAAGGGGGCTTAGTTAATGAGCAAAGTAAATTGCTGTTGAGGGGCATAGGGAAACACAATAAAGTGGAGCAAGACTGTAAGGTACAGTTGCTTTCCACATATATTTAAGTAAATTATATGGTTAAAACAAAAATAAATAATTCCATATACAAATTGCACTGTTTTACATTAAATGTCATGTAACCTGTGATAACGTGCAAAAGTGCTTGTGAAAAGGTGTATTGAGTTCTCACTGACCGAATCCGGACGTTGAGTTCCAGGGTGTGGAGCTGCACGCACTGTCAATCGTTGAATTGGGTCTATCGGTGTTCACACGCCAGAAAGAATTCCTACAAGCGGTCCGCTTGAACTGTTTAAGGGCCGCATGGTGCATGCGGAGAGGTGGCGTTTTTCTGTGTAGTAATCGTTTCAGGCATAAATGGAATAATTCGAAGAGGGAGAGAGCAGGAGAGATCGGTCTGCTCGAGCTCTGGTTGCGCGCTGTTCAGCCGGCATGAGTCCAGAGCTGAGTGAGTACTCACTCAGCTCAATACACTGTATGGAATTTTGTAACCTAGTCCTTAGGATGGCCTAATATTTCATAAAGGCCGAAACGTCGCTGACCACCACAGCGTAACTTACACTTCACTGTGATTGCCCAGAGAATCCTATTTGTACTTAAATGTAATAACTGTTCAGGCACCACAGTCTATTTTTACTGTATATAATCCTGTTTGCGCCCTTCACCGCTGTATATATCCCCTCACGTGCCACTTTCGCCATTCACTTTTTCACAAGCACATTTGCACGTTATCACAGGTTACATGACATTTAATGTAAAACAGTGCAATTGTATAGGGAATTATTTGATTTTGTTTTAACCATATAATTTACTTAAATATATGTGGAAAGCAACTGTACCTTACCGTCTTGCTCCACTTTTTGAGTTTCCCTATGCCCCTTCACAGCAATTGACATTGCTCATTAACTAAGCCCCCGTATAAACGATACCCCTTGAGACATTGATTATATTATGCCTAATTACCCTGGTGTCCATTGGGTTTATGGGTAACCTTCTGTAGCTTGCTTTCGCAGTTACCCTGGGTGGCACTGTTTTTTGGGAGTGGCAGAGGTGAGCAAGATGTGTCAGTCGACTACCACCATCCCCCGCCCCCGAGAGCAAGTCGGCCATCGGCTGCCATCCAGAACCCCCCACCCCAGAACAAGTTGTCCACCTCCCCACTTTTATCTGCACTGCAAACTTGGGGTCAGCCCCGGGTGGCAGTAGGTCTTGCTACAACAGTGCAAGTACCTCATTATTACATTCACAGAAACATATTCTGAGTATCACAGGCATAAAAAATTGATCACATTAATATAAACTACCATTATGACCCACCAGAAAACGATTTACTTGCCTCATCTCCGTACGACATAAAGAAAACCACGAACTAAATGTGGGTTGTGAGAATATGGATTATTAGTTGAATTAGTAGTAATTCAAGTAATAATGGCAAAATTCCTCACCAGGTCCAGATAAAGTTGAGCAATTTAAAGCTGAGCTCCATCATTGGTAGCTATAGCACAGAGCAGACATGCTTAACTTAGGAAACAAGTGTAAAGCACTTATCGGTACCAAAACAGCTTATCAGTAGTAAACACAAGACAATAAAAATCCCCATGAGTTTATAATAGCATAAAGTTTAATCTTCAAATGGATATCAAAACAACAAACTCTACAGCAGGGAATCATAGATACAATTTTTCAAAGTTTCAGGTGTTTCTAGCACCAAAAAGTGCAAAGTGCCAACCGTGGGTCTATGGTATTGCTAAACCTGGTCAAAGTCAAAAGTTGAGGACAATCACTATGAAGCACAGTTTGAATTCTGGGACAAGGTTTAGCCTGGTGAAAACTTTACCTTCTGACTTAATCTTTTTGTTTTTGCTGATATGGGGCTCATCAATGGCAGCCAGCTGTGGTGTAGGACCTCAGTGGGAGCCTTAGCGTTGGCAGTGATTATGAGGCTCACAACATAAAAGGTAGGAAAACTCAGAGTAGGGGAAGTCTGAAGATCACACCCCGGAAGCCATCAGTGGTGGTAGGGTGCTTCTCAACATTGGTCCCTATAAAGTCCTCTGTGGTCGTAATTAGAAACATTTCTGTAAGTCAGGAACTTTTAAGTGGGGTGAACCAGCAAGTTCAGTCTGGCCAGCGGTTCGATGTTGGCGGCTGCAGCTCAGCAATATTCTGGTGATAACCTCTGGTTCTGTTTGTGAAAAGTTTGTATAAAGTTTTTAAGTATCCAGTCACACAATTTTGGAGGGAAGAAAAAAAAACTCTATCAACATCCAAGGGTCCAGGAACGTTTGATCACAACTTGGGTATTAGGATTCAGTCTCCCAGAAGCCAACAGCAGGATCCAGGGCAAATCCTGTTGAAACTGGTAAGCTGGGTTCAACAGAGTCTTGGGATTCTTGCGGCTTTTGTGTTCCTGGAACTTAAGAGGAGCCTAGCCAACTAGCCCTTGGAGTCCACTCTTCAGTCTAGGGTTCAAATGGGGAGCAGGTCCAACCATTGTTGTTTCTCTCCACAGGTTCAACAGCAGGTGCAGTCCTTCTTCTGTCTTCTGCAGTTCCAGAGATTTAACCAAGAAGATACCCAGTGTTGCCACTTTTATGCTTAGCACTAGTTTGTGGTTGGGGGAAGCCCCTGGCCAATAAGGAAGAAAATCTCTGTGGCATCCCTATTCACTTTAACAAGTAGTGCTTCCCACTAACAAAGTAGAAACATCCCCTGACGCACAGCTGTGTAATCCTACTGGGAATGACCCAGAGTTCCTCTAACGTTTATCAATACACAAATTTTCAATGTTCATGTGTTTCTTTATTTGTCAAAGAGGTATTCTTTTAGTTCAGTTCATCAAATTCATCATTTAGAATCCATTTTAATTGTACTCAAGTCCAATGCATTTCGGTCAATTAGACCTTCATCTGGGACCACATGAGCTGAAACAAGGTATAACAAAATGCAGTGTCAGAAAAAATTCAAGAATAAATCTCAAATAAGTACATGCTATTCATTTATATCATGTTAATTGTAGTGACTTTCTGTGCATTTCACCCAAGTGCAAAACCAGCTTTTGTGTTATCGTGACATAATATTGCAAAAACGCCCATTCGGGCACTCACATTTGTTGTACTTGATAACGATTAACGTGTTATATTATTGCCATGTTGGCGAAACTGTCAAAAAAAGCGTAAGAGCAACTTAAATATTGAGCCTCCTTTCGTATACACGATAGTTAAGAAACACTCGTTTAAGTGCATCATTGTGTTATTTTTAACTCACTTTCTCGACGCATTAAACAGCGTCTCCTCTCTCCTGCTCTCGGACAAAAAACGCAGTCGGCAATCTCCCGGCATTCGCAGGAAGCCGGTCCAATCACCCTTATTAAAACTCAATGTGCAGTGAAACGTTATTCTAACTGTCATTCTGATTGGACGATTCCCGGTCACATGAGCGGGATATCTACCAATCATGCGCGTCTCCTGTACAAATAGTTGTCAATAAAGCTTTTTACTGAAAAAGATGATAATAGAAAAACATGTCTAACACATCCTATCACTCGATGTTGTTATCATGGATAATATAGTGACATTATACAGTGAAAATCATGACAAGTAAAAAAATCATCAGCGTCAGTACAAAAAATTAAATCATCAGCGTCAGTACAAAAAATTAAAAATTAAATTAAATTAAATAACAAAATGTGAAACAAGTTATTTTGCAAGTGGATGGCTACTATATCCACCAGTGTGAGTCAGGCAAAACACAACTGTGTTTATATACGTATATAATGCATGTTCATAAATAGCACATAAATTCAACCCGATCATTGAGTCCAAAGGGCTTATGGGTATTTAACAAATACATCCAACTGTTCTCCCTCTGAAGGAGAAACCTGTTATTATCCCGACCTTCTATTTTTTCAATTACTTCCAGGATGGTAAATTGAAGTTGTGAGACGTTATGCTTAGCTTCATTGAAATGCAACGCTATTGTGGATTTAACGTTCGCAGTCCGTATGTTAGATTTATGTTCATTTAGTCGTATTTTGATTTTTCTGGTTGTCTTTCCTACATAAGCCTTTCCGCATGGACATTTTAACATGTAAATAGCGTTGGCCGTGACACAATGATGCACTTAAACAAGTGTTTCTTAACTATCGTGTATACGAAAGGAGGCTCAATATTTAAGTTGCTCTTACGCTTTTTTTGACAGTTTCGCCAACATGGCAATAATATAACACGTTAATCGTTATCAAGTACAACAAATGTGAGTGCCCGAATGGGCGTTTTTGCAATATTATGTCACGATAACACAAAAGCTGGTTTTGCACTTGGGTGAAATGCACAGAAAGTCACTACAATTAACATGATATAAATGAATAGCATGTACTTATTTGAGATTTATTCTTGAATTTTTTCTGACACGGCATTTTGTTATACCTTGTTTCAGCTCATGTGGTCCCAGATGAAGGTCTAATTGACCGAAATGCATTGGACTTAAGTACAATTAAAATGCATTCTAAATGATGAATTTGATGAACTGAACTAAAAGAATACCTCTTTGACAAATAAAGAAACACATGAACATTGAAAATTTGTGTATTGATAAACTTTAGAGGAACTCTGGGTCATTCCCAGTAGGATTACACAGCTGTGCATCAGGGGATGCTTCTACTTTGTTAGTGGGAAGCACTACTTGTTGGATTGTTCATTGGGCGACTATAGGCAAGAGGCGCCGCCTTGACTGCACGCTCAAATTTAAAAGGTCACAAGCGAAAGTAAGAACATTTCATTTAAAAGTAAGCAGTGCGCTCAAGCCTCATTCTATTTCAATCCCTATTCACTTTGACATACTTTCCAGGGGGGTTGGCCCTACACAATCCCACAGTGCCTTGCTCTGCCAAAATCCAATATGGCAGAACCCTTCGTCACTTGGTCAAGCCTCTGAGCACATCACTGGAGAGAGTACACGGTAATGAGGAACCCCCTACCAACATGTTCTGAAACAGGTTTTACCCCCAACTTGAAAAGGAGCCTCTGGCTACTTGGACTATTGCAGGGGCCTGCTTAAGTGTGAATTAGATCGCCCTGGCACTGGGGATGCCACTTTGGTTGGTGTCAAGCTGGTGGGCACACTCCACAGGTCATCGTGTCAGGAGGAGGTAATATCCCCTCCAAGCCAAGGTCCTTTGTTCCCTTTCCAGGGAGCAATTCACATCTCCTGTCAGACTGTCAGGTGACATTTAAGGATTAACTCTGAAAAGGCTAATTAGGATTTAGCAGAAAAATGACAACTTTCTAAAATTCCCATTTTCAAAATAGTGATTTAAAGCATCAGACTTGATGATTAGATTGTTTTTTAAATACTATTAATCTGAGTCCTTGAAGCATTGTTCTGGCAATTCCCAAACTGAAGTTATACCTTATAAGGTGTAACTCAATACTTTTCTATGTGACAGCAAGACCTACCATAGTAAAAAAAAAAACTTGGGAGATTATTCACTTCCAGGATACTCTTAAGGTAGGCCCAAAGGAACATGGGGAAAGGTGCATGGTATCTAAAAAGCAGGACAAGGGGACTTACGTTTTACATGTCCTGACAGTGAAAAACTCCCAAATTAATTTTTCACTATAGTAAGGTTTTCTCTCCCAACTAACACCGGGCTGCCTTATTACACTTAGTAAGAGGTGACTTCAGTTTGAGAAGAGATACAGAAATACTTCTTCTGCTCATATGAATTGTAATTTACAATCTTCTTTAATGGTAACATCTGATTTTAAGCTACTATTCTGAAAATTCCACAGAAAGGTGGCATGTTCCTGCCCAAACCAAATGTGCCTTTTTTGTAGGATTGCCCATGTAGTGGATGACATGATTTTACATTCTCACTGTCTGTTGTCCATCATAGGGCCTGCTACTTGAATACCTCTTGTTGTAAAGCTCCCATCAGGATGCTGTTTTTGTAGCCATATAGAAACTAGTATCCTGGGATACTACTGTATCTCGTTCATTTGGTTCCTGTTAGAACCCGGGGTCTCTGGTTGGCAGAGGTAAGTACCTTAGACCAAGTAGGGACCCTAGCTTCCAGTCAGGGCGACGGAATAACCCTCTGAGATAACCCCTGCTCACCCTCTAGGTAGCATGGCGCGAGCAGTCTAGGCTAAACAGAGGCAATGTGGATAACATTTGCACTTAACACAACAATAATCCCCAATCCACCACAAACTGAGACCACACAGGTAAGTATATATAAAATATAACTTTATCTAGTTTCAGCAAGGTAAATCAAGAAGTTGCACGATAAACACTTCATTTAGAAAAATGTTGCACTTAATTCTTAGCAGGTCTTGTAATTAGGCAGTTCTCAGCATCAAAATAAAAATAGTCTCTAGTCTCTTAAATCAGAAGGTAAAAGAATATGGCCACTGATTTATATTCCCACCGCTCTCAAGACGAGCAGTAAACACATGGCCCACATGTACTTATCGCTATGGGCTTCTAGCACTGTTCATCCACTCCCTCGCGAGGCCCAGGGACTCTTTCTCGTCCCCGGGGCAGCCTCGCGTCTTCCTGGGATTCAGGCGCACCAAGGCGCACCAGCCGTGCAGATTGCACGCGTCCCCGCCCCGGCGGGTCCCCTTTCCTCCGGGCGAGCGAGTGAAGGAACGAGGCAGAAGCACGACCACAACGTTATTCTGAACATATCCAGTTCTGGAGTAGACCAGCAACATTGCATGCCCATTCAAAGAACGTTTTAAAACTATATGAGATACATGAAAATCGGGAAAACGCCTGACAACCTCAAAGAAAGAAACCCCAAGACAAGGAGCTCCTAGTTCAGGAGAGAGAAGGTTTGAAGAACAATATTTGCAGAAGCAAAGTGAGATTTTAAACAGACCCCATCCTGGAACGTCTCCCACACGACTCTAAGGATACGGTGTAACCATCCGTTCCTTGAAACCCCAGAAAAGAGAAGTCCTGAGGAAGGTGCCACAAAATCAACTGTACAGCACCGAAACGCGTTGACGCACTGTTTTTTGTTTAAAAGAATCCAATCAGGCCCGGGTAAAATTTTAGATGGGTATTTCATTTTTCCACTAAAGCTTCATAGCAACAGAATTGGTTCAGGCCATTGGATCTGGTTAAATACAGTGGCATAGATATCTGGTGGGCCACATATGCATTAGGGGTTTTTGTGACTATATGTAGTTTGCCGTCTATTTACTGTGAATATGCTTTAAATTGTGTCCCTATTTTTCGTGTACCGTAATATTGTGTTCGTGTAACATTGTTGAATATTTAATTTTTATCCCTCCAAGGCACCTTTCCCTTGGATTTTAACTGTATTGCAAAAATTGTATGAATTTGCTTTGCTTTTTATTGTTTGATTGATTGTAATTTTAATAAATATAGATTGTTAACGATTCTATTTCTTTGTGGAAACCTATTTTTATATCCATTTATATACCCACCGCACTTTGTGACCTTTTCTTCTTAAACAGGAAAGGCCAATAGTTAACGGTCGACCAGTCGACTCCAGGGATTCCCCCTTTTGACTAACTCCCTTTCCTCTCCCGCCCGCCCTCGACAAACCAACGAGCGGCGGGGGAGGCGGTGAGGCTCACCTGGCAGGGGGACGGCTGGCCAGGGGTGCGGGACGCTTCCAAGTCCCTCGGCGGGGTCAGATCTCTTCCCCGGTCCCGGCGGTGATTACGGCAATTCCTCGGCGCCTCCCGCAGCTTCAGCAGAGGCAGCCTATCCTGTCGCGGCCCTCAGTCGAGCCCCTCTGAGCTCGAGGCCGCCAACCAATGGCAGCGCGGCCTCGCCGATGACGCTCCGCCGGCTCCGCCAATCACGGCACACCACAGCTGATGACGCTGCGCCGCGCGGGCCAATCCCGTCGCGGCGTTAGTGAGGGGGCTCGGCTCCCTCAGCCAATGGGGTCGCGGCGGCTTCGTTCTTCGCCGCGGCAGCTCCTGGACCTCGGAGCAAGTCGCGGGGGGGTTTCCTGGCCCCGGGCCGCGGTGGTGATTTGGCGGCAAAGGGTTTTCAAGGGCGCTGGTCTCGACAGACCCCCCTCTCGACCTTGCCACCACCTGGGAGCAGATTTCACTAGGGGAGGCTCCACAAGCCTCCAACCCTCCCGATTAATGTGCCGATGAGCACACCGATCCCTTCCTCACGCTCCGCAGTTCAGCACCACGCGTCTCGGGTCCCAACAGCACGATTTTCCAGCCGTTTTCTGGGATAGCTTTAGGAACCTTTAGTCCTGGGTTCCCAACAGGAGGCCAGCTCTTCTCAGGCCCTTGGAGATTCAGTTGCAGACACAGCACACAGCAGAGTCTTGGCAGTTTCAAGTAGGCAGGGTCACAGCACACAGCAAAGCCCCTTTTCTTCTCCTCAGCTTCCAGGTAGACAGTAGAACAGGTCAGCCCTTAGAGCACACAGCAAGGCAGTCTTCCTTTAGTTCCCTAGCTGTCCTCCTTCCAGCAGAGGTTCCTTCTTGGTTGCAGAATTTCAGAATCTAATCTTCTGTAGTCAGGGGTCCTTCCCTTATACCCCTCAATGTCTTTGAAGTTCTTTGTGCATGGAGGCCCTGGGTCCAGTCTAAACCAGTTCTGGGGGTTGCGGAGCACTGAGGTGTCTCTGGTTTTCTTCTTCCTGTCAGCTTCAGGGCCAGGGGTGTCAGTTGACCACCAGGAGAGATCTAACGTGGGGGAGGTAGGCAGGCGCAGCCCAGCACTTATCAGGCATTCCTTCCTCCCTCCTCCCAGGCAGGCGGATGTGCCCTTTCATCCCCGGGATGGCTCCGACCCTCTCCTCTGGGGCTCTGCAGCCCCTCCCTGTCACATCCAGACCAGGCAGGCATTCCACAAACCCAGGCACACAGAAAAAGGTTTAGACAAGAGAACAGCCACTTTCTAAAAGTGCTATTCTCCAACACAGGATTTAAAAACACCCTTCACTAAAAGATGTGTCATTAAATTCTGAGTCCAGGGATATCTTTCACTTATGTCCCATCTTGTTCCTAGGGGAAGATAGGCTGGTATCACATGGGCCCAGCCCCCTCCATGTTACTCTATGGAGCAAGATAGCCTTACAGCAGTGAGCACACAAAATGGCTGCAGCCCACTACCAGAGCATATTACCTGCACTAGCACATGCTCTACCTTATCCATACACTGCACCCTGCCCAGGGGGGTACCTGGAGCCTTCCATAGGGGTGACTGATGTGCACAGACAGGGAAGGGTTAGGCCTAGCCAGTGGGGACACTGGCCAGGCTGACATGGCAGTCACTGACTGCACACAGGCCCTGCGCTGGCAGGCCTGAGTCGCCCTTTTAAAGCTACTCATGTGGGTGGCGCAATCTGCGCTGCAGGCCCACTAGTAGCATTTGTCATCACCAGCCCTGGCACACACAGTGCCCCCTACTAGGGACTTCGTGGTGATACAAATATGCCAATTAGGTATACTCAATCAATATCACAATTTACAGAGGGAGCACTTACACTCTGACACTGATCAGCAGTGGCAGAGTGTCCAAAGCATCTTAATCAGCAAAAACGAAATCCAGCACAGCATCACAACACATGAGTCAGAGGCAAAAAGATGGGGGAAGAACCACGCCAAAAGGTGTCAGGTCTAACACGTGTCCCCTCCAGCTGAAAGTGGGGAGAACTACCCAACCTCTTGGGAGTCCTCATCACTAAGGCGGAAGAATCTGGACAGACCGTCAGCATTGGCGTGTTCTGTACCAGGGTGGTGCTCCACCGTAAAGTCCATCCCCTGTAGGGAAATGGACCACCTCAACAATTTTGGATTCTCACCCCTCATCTGCATCAACCATCTGAGGGGCCTGTGGTCGGTCTGAACACGGAAGTGAGTCCCAAACAGGTAGGGCCTCAGCTTCTTCAGAGCCCAGACCACAGCGAAAGCTTCTCTTTCAATGGCACTCCATTTTTGTTCCCTGGGGATTAGCCTCCGGCTAATGAAAGCCACAGGTTGGTCTCCTCCCTCATCATTGATCTGTGAGAGTACTGCTCCCACGCCTTGCTCTGAAGCGTCAGTTTGCACAATGAACTCACTGGAAAAGTCAGGTGCCTTAAGCACCGGTGCTGTGCACATGGCAGTTTTGAGGGTGTCAAAAGCAGTTTGACAGGCCTCAGTCCAATTCACTTTCCTGGGCTGATTCCTAGATGTCAGCTCTGTCAAAGGGGCCACAATGGTGCCATAGCCTTTGACAAACCGTCTGTAATACCCGGTGAGCCCTAGAAAGGCTCTCACCTCAGTCTGGGTCTTGGGGGGTTCCCAAGCCAGAATGGTAGCAATTTTTGCCTGTAGGGGCGCCACCTTGCCGCTCCCCACCTGGTGTCCCAAGTACACCACAGATCCCTGCCCTATCTGGCATTTACTGGCCTTGATAGTGAGGCCTGCCTTCTGCAGAGCCTTCAACACTTTAGTGAGGTGTTGCAGGTGTTCCTCCCAAGTGGAGCTGAACACCGCAATGTCATCCAGGTAGGCTGCGCTGAATTGCTCCAGCCCTGCCAGTACCTGGTTGACCAATCTCTGAAATGTGGCGGGAGCATTTTTCAACCCAAAGGGCATGACACGAAACTGGAAGAGTCCTTCTGGCGTTGAAAATGCTGACCTCTCCTTTGCCCCGTCAGTTAAGGCAATCTGCCAGTACCCTGAAGTCAAATCAAAAGTACTCAGGTACTGGGCAGCTCCCAACCGATCCACCAATTCATCCGCTCTGGGGATGGGGTGCGCGTCAGTCTTCGTGACCGCATTGAGCCCACGGTAGTCCACGCAGAACCGAAGTTCTGGGGTGCCACCGGGGGTAGCAGCTTTCTTAGGCACTAAGACCACTGGGCTAGCCCAGGGGCTGCTGGAGGGCTCAATAACCCCAAGCGCCAACATCTTGGAAACTTCTTCCTTGATGCTAGCTCTGACCTTGTCAGCCACCCTGTAAAACTTCTGTTTCACAGGCATGCTGTCTCCAGTGTCCACGTCGTGGACGCACCACTTAGTGACACCTGGGGTCAGGGAGAACAGTGGGGCGAACTGACCCAAGACTTGGCGACAGTCCTCCTGCTGTTCTGGGGTCAGGGTGGGGGAGAGGACCACACCATCCACTGACCCATCTTGCTCCTTGACTGCCAGGAGGTCAGGGAGAGGATCACTATCCTCCTCCCCTCCAACATCTGTAGCCATGAGCATAGTTACTTCAGTCCTCTCAAAGTGGGGTTTGAGGCGGTTCACATGTAGCACTCTCAGGGGCTGCCTGGGAGTCTTCAGGTTAACCAAATAGGTAACCTCGCTCTTGCGCTCCACCACCTCATATGGGCCAGAACACTTGTCACGGAGCGCACAAGGCTCCACTGGCGCCATCACCCACACCTTCTGACCAGGTTGGAACTCAACCAGAGAAGTGTTCTGGTCATACCACCTCTTCATTTCCTCCTGGCTAGCCTCCAGGTTCTCTTGAGCGAGCTTCCTGAAGCGCTTGGTCTGGTTGCGAATGGCCAGCACATAGCTGAACACATCCTGAGGGGTTTTCCCATGGGATTTCTCCCACCCCTCCTTCACCAGAGCCAGAGGCCCTGTGACAGGGTGGCCATACAGCAACTCAAAGGGACTGAACCCTAAGGATTTCTGAGGCACCTCCCTGTAGGCAAACAACAGGCATGGCAACAAGACATCCCATTTCCGCCTCATGGGCTCCTCCAGGCCCATGATCATGCCCTTCAATGTGCAGTTGAATCTCTCAACCAAACCATTTCCTTGAGGGTGGTAAGGAGTGGTGAATTTGTAGGTCACCCCACACTCACTCCACAGGGACTTCATATACTTAGAAATGAAGTTTGTCCCGCGGTCCGAAACGACCTCCTTCGGAAATCCCACCCGGGAAAAGATCCCCATCAGGGCACGGCCCACCAATGGGGCGGTGACTGTCCTGAGCGGAAGGGCTTACGGGTACCGAGTGGCATGGTCCACCAAGACCAGGATAAACCTGTTGCCTAGGGCTGTCTTGGGATCCAGGGGCCCCACGATGTCAATGCCCACCCGCTCAAAAGGGGTGCTCACCACGGGGAAGGGTTGGAGGGGGGCCACGCGCTTCCCTCCACTCTTGCCACTGGCCTGACAAGTCTGGCAAGACTTACAAAAGGCAGAGACATGCGTCTTCATCTGGGGCCAGTAGAAATGGGTGACAAGCCTGTGATAGGTCTTGTCTTGCCCCAGATGTCCTGCGAGAGGCACGTCATGAGCCAGACCCAGTAGGAAGTTCCTGAAGCGCTCCGGTACCACCAGCACACGGGCTGCGCTGGGCTCAGCGAACTTAGGCTCACTATAAAGTAAGTCATCCTCCCAATAGATCAAATGCTCCTTGGACCCCAGGCCTGCTGCCTGGTTGGCAGCCTGCTGCCGCACACCAATGAGAGAAGGGCACTCCTTCTGAGCCTGGCAGAATTCCTCCCTGGAGGGACCACCCTCTTGCTGCCACTGGGACAGCTCAGGCAATTCCCCTAGTTCGGCCACCTGCTCCCCTGTAGGTTCCAGGGCATCCCCCTCTGGGTCTGCCTCCTCCTGGACCGTGGGAACAGTGGGGGCCGGTTTCCCGCGCCCTCTACCCCTTCCTCTCTTGGCAGGTCCCTGGGCCATTGTTCCAGGCTCCAGCTCTGTTAGACCGCCCTCTCTTGCTGTCATTGCACGGGTGGACACACAGATCCATGCAGGCAAACCCAACATTTCCAAGTGAGTCCTGTGCTCCACCTCTTTCCAGGGGGAGCTCTCCAGGTCATTACCTAATAGACAATCTACAGGCAAGGCATCACTTACAACAATCTCCAAAATACCGGAGACTCCTCCCCATTCAAATGGAACTTTCGCCAGCCTGCAGTAGCGCACTGAACTGTCAGCTGCCACCACAGGCCGGAGTACCTGGGGAACAATTTGCTCTTCAGACACCCACTGACACCTAACAGATGTCACGCTGGCCCCTGTGTCTCTCAGAGCCTCCACCACCTGTCCATTGATGGTCACCTTCTGCCCGTATTTCTTAGTGTTTTGGGGCAGCAAGGTTTCCTGGGCCATCTCTTGGTCTCCTAGAGAGACAAGGGTCATCAATGCTAACCCCTCCTCCCCACTAGAAATCAAATCCCCTCCCAAAGCTACACTGGCTATCGCCGGAGCTGGAACTGGAGCACCAGTGGATGCAGATTTCTTCTTTGGACAGTTTGGAGCAATGTGCCCCACCTCCCTACATGCATAGCAAGTGAGGGTCTTCTTGTCCTGCGGGCCCTTATGGGGCCAGGACTTCTTAGACTTGGGGGGTTGAGACACCTTCTCTTGGGAACTACTTTGGGGCCCTTTAGAAGACTCCTTTTGATTACCCGTGTCCCCCCCACTCTTCTGCTGGGGACCCTGTCCACCTTTGGCTGGGGTACTTACCACCCCCTTGTGGACCCTGGTGCTAGTCCACTGGTCCGCCTCTTTAGCAAGCTCACTGGGATCAGTTAACTTACTATCCAAAAGATGCTGGCGCAGCTCTGGGACACATAAACTACTTAAGTGCTCCCTACTAATCAAGTGACACAACCCCACATAATCAGTAACCTTGCTGCCCTTCATCCAACCTTCCAGTGCACGCGTGTACATGCTCACACACTCCACCCAAGTACTTGAATCAAGCTTCTTAAAGTTCCTAAACTTCTGGCGGTACTGTTCAGCAGTGAGCCCATACCTGAGGCACAAAGCCTCCTTCATGGCGGAGTAGGATAAAGCATCCTTTGCGTCTAAGGGTGCCAAAACATCCCTCCCAGAGGCCTCAAAATGCTTCCACAATCCTGCTCCCCAATTCTTCTTAGGCACCTCATTCATCTGTAAGGCAAGTTCATACGCTCTGAACCACGCATAAATATCCTCACCCCTCTGATAATTCTGCACCAGATCCTTTGGTATGTATACCTTACCCGCCTGTACTGGTTGTGCGCTGCCACCATTAGAACTGGACCCCCTCTCTTTATATTTGAAGTCCAACTCCTTCATGCTCCTCTCATGAGCCAATTGGAGCTTCTTTTCCTCCAAAGCGAGAGCATGCCTTCTCTCCTGTGCCGCTCTCTCCTGCGCCTCTTTCTCAACTTCTAGGCGCAGTCTCTTCTCGTCGGCTTCCGCTTTGAGCTTCAACAGCTCAATCTCATGGGCCCTAGCTCTCTGATTCTCCTCCACCTCCTCTGGAGAAATAATCCTACTGGAGTGGGTGCTGCCGGCCCTAGACGCTGGCTTCGCCACTGGCAAATCACTAGGCAGAAAAACAATCTCCTGTGCGCCACCCTCTTCAATAGTAGCTTCTAGTTCACCATGTTTGGCCTCCCACCAGGCCCTCAGAGCTGTCCGTAGCTCTTCCTTGTTTGCGCCGCCCCTTACTGGGCATTCAAGCTGTCTGCAGAATTTTCTCAGTTGCTCCTTGTTATAGGTGAGCAACTCCTGGATTTCAAATTCCACTTCCACTTCTACATTCATGCTTTGCGCTGTCTGAGACATGGTACCTCCTACCCTTTTTCAACTAAAAAGGTTTCACCAAAAAGAAAAAATCTTGCGCAACCTGTTCCGCTAAACTAGACTAGTGATGTACAAGAAATCACTGCAGGTCAAGTGCAATTATTAGTTCAAAATCCGCACCGCGAGCCACCAATGTTAGAACCCGGGGTCTCTGGTTGGCAGAGGTAAGTACCTTAGACCAAGTAGGGACCCTAGCTTCCAGTCAGGGCGACGGAATAACCCTCTGAGATAACCCCTGCTCACCCTCTAGGTAGCATGGCGCGAGCAGTCTAGGCTAAATAGAGGCAATGTGGATAACATTTGCACTTAACACAACAATAATCCCCAATCCACCACAAACTGAGACCACACAGGTAAGTATATATAAAATATAACTTTATCTAGTTTCAGCAAGGTAAATCAAGCAGTTGCACGATAAACACTTCATTTAGAAAAATGTTGCACTTAATTCTTAGCAGGTCTTGTAATTAGGCAGTTCTCAGCATCAAAATAAAAATTGTCTCTAGTCTCTTAAATCAGAAGGTAAAAGAATATGGCCACTGATTTATATTCCCACTGCTCTCAAGACGAGCAGTAAACACATGGCCCACATGTACTTATCGCTATGGGCTTCTAGCACTGTTCATCCACTCCCTCGCGAGGCCCAGGGACTCTTTCTCGTCCCCGGGGCAGCCTCGCGTCTTCCTGGGATTCAGGCGCACCAAGGCGCACCAGCCGTGCAGATTGCACGCGTCCCCGCCCCGGCCGGTCCCCTTTCCTCCGGGCGAGCGAGTGAAGGAACGAGGCAGAAGCACGACCACAACGTTATTCTGAACATATCCAGTTCTGGAGTAGACCAGCAACATTGCATGCCCATTCAAAGAACGTTTTAAAACTATATGAGATACATGAAAATCGGGAAAACGCCTGACAACCTCAAAGAAAGAAACCCCAAGACAAGGAGCTCCTAGTTCAGGAGAGAGAAGGTTTGAAGAACAATATTTGCAGAAGCAAAGTGAGATTTTAAACAGACCCCATCCTGGAACGTCTCCCACACGACTCTAAGGATACGGTGTAACCATCCGTTCCTTGAAACCCCAGAAAAGAGAAGTCCTGAAGAAGGTGCCACAAAATCAACTGTACAGCACCGAAACGCGTTGACGCACTGTTTTTTGTTTAAAAGAATCCAATCAGGCCCGGGTAAAATTTTAGATGGGTATTTCATTTTTCCACTAAAGCTTCATAGCAACAGAATTGGTTCAGGCCATTGGATCTGGTTAAATACAGTGGCATAGATATCTGGTGGGCCACATATGCATTAGGGGTTTTTGTGACTATATGTAGTTTGCCGTCTATTTACTGTGAATATGCTTTAAATTGTGTCCCTATTTTTCGTGTACCGTAATATTGTGTTCGTGTAACATTGTTGAATATTTAATTTTTATCCCTCCAAGGCACCTTTCCCTTGGATTTTAACTGTATTGCAAAAATTGTATGAATTTGCTTTGCTTTTTATTGTTTGATTGATTGTAATTTTAATAAATATAGATTGTTAACGATTCTATTTCTTTGTGGAAACCTATTTTTATATCCATTTATATACCCACCGCACTTTGTGACCTTTTCTTCTTAAACAGGAAAGGCCAATAGTTAACGGTCGACCAGTCGACTCCAGGGATTCCCCCTTTTGACTAACTCCCTTTCCTCTCCCGCCCGCCCTCGACAAACCAACGAGCGGCGGGGGAGGCGGTGAGGCTCACCTGGCAGGGGGACGGCTGGCCAGGGGTGCGGGACGCTTCCAAGTCCCTCGGCGGGGTCAGATCTCTTCCCCGGTCCCGGCGGTGATTACGGCAATTCCTCGGCGCCTCCCGCAGCTTCAGCAGAGGCAGCCTATCCTGTCGCGGCCCTCAGTCGAGCCCCTCTGAGCTCGAGGCCGCCAACCAATGGCAGCGCGGCCTCGCCGATGACGCTCCGCCGGCTCCGCCAATCACGGCACACCACAGCTGATGACGCTGCGCCGCGCGGGCCAATCCCGTCGCGGCGTTAGTGAGGGGGCTCGGCTCCCTCAGCCAATGGGGTCGCGGCGGCTTCGTTCTTTGCCGCGGCAGCTCCTGGACCTCGGAGCAAGTCGCGGGGGGGTTTCCTGGCCCCGGGCCGCGGTGGTGATTTGGCGGCAAAGGGTTTTCAAGGGCGCTGGTCTCGACAGACCCCCCTCTCGACCTTGCCACCACCTGGGAGCAGATTTCACTAGGGGAGGCTCCACAAGCCTCCAACCCTCCCGATTAATGTGCCGATGAGCACACCGATCCCTTCCTCACGCTCCGCAGTTCAGCACCACGCGTCTCGGGTCCCAACAGCACGATTTTCCAGCCGTTTTCTGGGATAGCTTTAGGAACCTTTAGTCCTGGGTTCCCAACAGGAGGCCAGCTCTTCTCAGGCCCTTGGAGATTCAGTTGCAGACACAGCACACAGCAGAGTCTTGGCAGTTTCAAGTAGGCAGGGTCACAGCACACAGCAAAGCCCCTTTTCTTCTCCTCAGCTTCCAGGTAGACAGTAGAACAGGTCAGCCCTTAGAGCACACAGCAAGGCAGTCTTCCTTTAGTTCCCTAGCTGTCCTCCTTCCAGCAGAGGTTCCTTCTTGGTTGCAGAATTTCAGAATCTAATCTTCTGTAGTCAGGGGTCCTTCCCTTATACCCCTCAATGTCTTTGAAGTTCTTTGTGCATGGAGGCCCTGGGTCCAGTCTAAACCAGTTCTGGGGGTTGCGGAGCACTGAGGTGTCTCTGGTTTTCTTCTTCCTGTCAGCTTCAGGGCCAGGGGTGTCAGTTGACCACCAGGAGAGATCTAACGTGGGGGAGGTAGGCAGGCGCAGCCCAGCACTTATCAGGCATTCCTTCCTCCCTCCTCCCAGGCAGGCGGATGTGCCCTTTCATCCCCGGGATGGCTCCGACCCTCTCCTCTGGGGCTCTGCAGCCCCTCCCTGTCACATCCAGACCAGGCAGGCATTCCACAAACCCAGGCACACAGAAAAAGGTTTAGACAAGAGAACAGCCACTTTCTAAAAGTGCTATTCTCCAACACAGGATTTAAAAACACCCTTCACTAAAAGATGTGTCATTAAATTCTGAGTCCAGGGATATCTTTCACTTATGTCCCATCTTGTTCCTAGGGGAAGATAGGCTGGTATCACATGGGCCCAGCCCCCTCCATGTTACTCTATGGAGCAAGATAGCCTTACAGCAGTGAGCACACAAAATGGCTGCAGCCCACTACCAGAGCATATTACCTGCACTAGCACATGCTCTACCTTATCCATACACTGCACCCTGCCCAGGGGGGTACCTGGAGCCTTCCATAGGGGTGACTGATGTGCACAGACAGGGAAGGGTTAGGCCTAGCCAGTGGGGACACTGGCCAGGCTGACATGGCAGTCACTGACTGCACACAGGCCCTGCGCTGGCAGGCCTGAGTCGCCCTTTTAAAGCTACTCATGTGGGTGGCGCAATCTGCGCTGCAGGCCCACTAGTAGCATTTGTCATCACCAGCCCTGGCACACACAGTGCCCCCTACTAGGGACTTCGTGGTGATACAAATATGCCAATTAGGTATACTCAATCAATATCACAATTTACAGAGGGAGCACTTACACTCTGACACTGATCAGCAGTGGCAGAGTGTCCAAAGCATCTTAATCAGCAAAAACGAAATCCAGCACAGCATCACAACACATGAGTCAGAGGCAAAAAGATGGGGGAAGAACCACGCCAAAAGGTGTCAGGTCTAACACGTGTCCCCTCCAGCTGAAAGTGGGAGAACTACCCAACCTCTTGGGAGTCCTCATCACTAAGGCGGAAGAATCTGGACAGACCGTCAGCATTGGCGTGTTCTGTACCAGGGTGGTGCTCCACCGTAAAGTCCATCCCCTGTAGGGAAATGGACCACCTCAACAATTTTGGATTCTCACCCCTCATCTGCATCAACCATCTGAGGGGCCTGTGGTCGGTCTGAACACGGAAGTGAGTCCCAAACAGGTAGGGCCTCAGCTTCTTCAGAGCCCAGACCACAGCGAAAGCTTCTCTTTCAATGGCACTCCATTTTTGTTCCCTGGGGATTAGCCTCCGGCTAATGAAAGCCACAGGTTGGTCTCCTCCCTCATCATTGATCTGTGAGAGTACTGCTCCCACGCCTTGCTCTGAAGCGTCAGTTTGCACAATGAACTCACTGGAAAAGTCAGGTGCCTTAAGCACCGGTGCTGTGCACATGGCAGTTTTGAGGGTGTCAAAAGCAGTTTGACAGGCCTCAGTCCAATTCACTTTCCTGGGCTGATTCCTAGATGTCAGCTCTGTCAAAGGGGCCACAATGGTGCCATAGCCTTTGACAAACCGTCTGTAATACCCGGTGAGCCCTAGAAAGGCTCTCACCTCAGTCTGGGTCTTGGGGGGTTCCCAAGCCAGAATGGTAGCAATTTTTGCCTGTAGGGGCGCCACCTTGCCGCTCCCCACCTGGTGTCCCAAGTACACCACAGATCCCTGCCCTATCTGGCATTTACTGGCCTTGATAGTGAGGCCTGCCTTCTGCAGAGCCTTCAACACTTTAGTGAGGTGTTGCAGGTGTTCCTCCCAAGTGGAGCTGAACACCGCAATGTCATCCAGGTAGGCTGCGCTGAATTGCTCCAGCCCTGCCAGTACCTGGTTGACCAATCTCTGAAATGTGGCGGGAGCATTTTTCAACCCAAAGGGCATGACACGAAACTGGAAGAGTCCTTCTGGCGTTGAAAATGCTGACCTCTCCTTTGCCCCGTCAGTTAAGGCAATCTGCCAGTACCCTGAAGTCAAATCAAAAGTACTCAGGTACTGGGCAGCTCCCAACCGATCCACCAATTCATCCGCTCTGGGGATGGGGTGCGCGTCAGTCTTCGTGACCGCATTGAGCCCACGGTAGTCCACGCAGAACCGAAGTTCTGGGGTGCCACCGGGGGTAGCAGCTTTCTTAGGCACTAAGACCACTGGGCTAGCCCAGGGGCTGCTGGAGGGCTCAATAACCCCAAGCGCCAACATCTTGGAAACTTCTTCCTTGATGCTAGCTCTGACCTTGTCAGCCACCCTGTAAAACTTCTGTTTCACAGGCATGCTGTCTCCAGTGTCCACGTCGTGGACGCACCACTTAGTGACACCTGGGGTCAGGGAGAACAGTGGGGCGAACTGACCCAAGACTTGGCGACAGTCCTCCTGCTGTTCTGGGGTCAGGGTGGGGGAGAGGACCACACCATCCACTGACCCATCTTGCTCCTTGACTGCCAGGAGGTCAGGGAGAGGATCACTATCCTCCTCCCCTCCAACATCTGTAGCCATGAGCATAGTTACTTCAGTCCTCTCAAAGTGGGGTTTGAGGCGGTTCACATGTAGCACTCTCAGGGGCTGCCTGGGAGTCTTCAGGTTAACCAAATAGGTAACCTCGCTCTTGCGCTCCACCACCTCATATGGGCCAGAACACTTGTCACGGAGCGCACAAGGCTCCACTGGCGCCATCACCCACACCTTCTGACCAGGTTGGAACTCAACCAGAGAAGTGTTCTGGTCATACCACCTCTTCATTTCCTCCTGGCTAGCCTCCAGGTTCTCTTGAGCGAGCTTCCTGAAGCGCTTGGTCTGGTTGCGAATGGCCAGCACATAGCTGAACACATCCTGAGGGGTTTTCCCATGGGATTTCTCCCACCCCTCCTTCACCAGAGCCAGAGGCCCTGTGACAGGGTGGCCATACAGCAACTCAAAGGGACTGAACCCTAAGGATTTCTGAGGCACCTCCCTGTAGGCAAACAACAGGCATGGCAACAAGACATCCCATTTCCGCCTCATGGGCTCCTCCAGGCCCATGATCATGCCCTTCAATGTGCAGTTGAATCTCTCAACCAAACCATTTCCTTGAGGGTGGTAAGGAGTGGTGAATTTGTAGGTCACCCCACACTCACTCCACAGGGACTTCATATACTTAGAAATGAAGTTTGTCCCGCGGTCCGAAACGACCTCCTTCGGAAATCCCACCCGGGAAAAGATCCCCATCAGGGCACGGCCCACCAATGGGGCGGTGACTGTCCTGAGCGGAAGGGCTTACGGGTACCGAGTGGCATGGTCCACCAAGACCAGGATAAACCTGTTGCCTAGGGCTGTCTTGGGATCCAGGGGCCCCACGATGTCAATGCCCACCCGCTCAAAAGGGGTGCTCACCACGGGGAAGGGTTGGAGGGGGGCCACGCGCTTCCCTCCACTCTTGCCACTGGCCTGACAAGTCTGGCAAGACTTACAAAAGGCAGAGACATGCGTCTTCATCTGGGGCCAGTAGAAATGGGTGACAAGCCTGTGATAGGTCTTGTCTTGCCCCAGATGTCCTGCGAGAGGCACGTCATGAGCCAGACCCAGTAGGAAGTTCCTGAAGCGCTCCGGTACCACCAGCACACGGGCTGCGCTGGGCTCAGCGAACTTAGGCTCACTATAAAGTAAGTCATCCTCCCAATAGATCAAATGCTCCTTGGACCCCAGGCCTGCTGCCTGGTTGGCAGCCTGCTGCCGCACACCAATGAGAGAAGGGCACTCCTTCTGAGCCTGGCAGAATTCCTCCCTGGAGGGACCACCCTCTTGCTGCCACTGGGACAGCTCAGGCAATTCCCCTAGTTCGGCCACCTGCTCCCCTGTAGGTTCCAGGGCATCCCCCTCTGGGTCTGCCTCCTCCTGGACCGTGGGAACAGTGGGGGCCGGTTTCCCGCGCCCTCTACCCCTTCCTCTCTTGGCAGGTCCCTGGGCCATTGTTCCAGGCTCCAGCTCTGTTAGACCGCCCTCTCTTGCTGTCATTGCACGGGTGGACACACAGATCCATGCAGGCAAACCCAACATTTCCAAGTGAGTCCTGTGCTCCACCTCTTTCCAGGGGGAGCTCTCCAGGTCATTACCTAATAGACAATCTACAGGCAAGGCATCACTTACAACAATCTCCAAAATACCGGAGACTCCTCCCCATTCAAATGGAACTTTCGCCAGCCTGCAGTAGCGCACTGAACTGTCAGCTGCCACCACAGGCCGGAGTACCTGGGGAACAATTTGCTCTTCAGACACCCACTGACACCTAACAGATGTCACGCTGGCCCCTGTGTCTCTCAGAGCCTCCACCACCTGTCCATTGATGGTCACCTTCTGCCCGTATTTCTTAGTGTTTTGGGGCAGCAAGGTTTCCTGGGCCATCTCTTGGTCTCCTAGAGAGACAAGGGTCATCAATGCTAACCCCTCCTCCCCACTAGAAATCAAATCCCCTCCCAAAGCTACACTGGCTATCGCCGGAGCTGGAACTGGAGCACCAGTGGATGCAGATTTCTTCTTTGGACAGTTTGGAGCAATGTGCCCCACCTCCCTACATGCATAGCAAGTGAGGGTCTTCTTGTCCTGCGGGCCCTTATGGGGCCAGGACTTCTTAGACTTGGGGGGTTGAGAC
This sequence comes from Lissotriton helveticus, assembly GCF_964261635.1. Classification (NCBI taxonomy): domain Eukaryota; kingdom Metazoa; phylum Chordata; class Amphibia; order Caudata; family Salamandridae; genus Lissotriton; species Lissotriton helveticus. The sequence continues at coordinate 874,517,163 of NC_136071.1, read as the reverse complement.
ACCTTCTCTTGGGAACTACTTTGGGGCCCTTTAGAAGACTCCTTTTGATTACCCGTGTCCCCCCCACTCTTCTGCTGGGGACCCTGTCCACCTTTGGCTGGGGTACTTACCACCCCCTTGTGGACCCTGGTGCTAGTCCACTGGTCCGCCTCTTTAGCAAGCTCACTGGGATCAGTTAACTTACTATCCAAAAGATGCTGGCGCAGCTCTGGGACACATAAACTACTTAAGTGCTCCCTACTAATCAAGTGACACAACCCCACATAATCAGTAACCTTGCTGCCCTTCATCCAACCTTCCAGTGCACGCGTGTACATGCTCACACACTCCACCCAAGTACTTGAATCAAGCTTCTTGAAGTTCCTAAACTTCTGGCGGTACTGTTCAGCAGTGAGCCCATACCTGAGGCACAAAGCCTCCTTCATGGCGGAGTAGGATAAAGCATCCTTTGCGTCTAAGGGTGCCAAAACATCCCTCCCAGAGGCCTCAAAATGCTTCCACAATCCTGCTCCCCAATTCTTCTTAGGCACCTCATTCATCTGTAAGGCAAGTTCATACGCTCTGAACCACGCATAAATATCCTCACCCCTCTGATAATTCTGCACCAGATCCTTTGGTATGTATACCTTACCCGCCTGTACTGGTTGTGCGCTGCCACCATTAGAACTGGACCCCCTCTCTTTATATTTGAAGTCCAACTCCTTCATGCTCCTCTCATGAGCCAATTGGAGCTTCTTTTCCTCCAAAGCGAGAGCATGCCTTCTCTCCTGTGCCGCTCTCTCCTGCGCCTCTTTCTCAACTTCTAGGCGCAGTCTCTTCTCGTCGGCTTCCGCTTTGAGCTTCAACAGCTCAATCTCATGGGCCCTAGCTCTCTGATTCTCCTCCACCTCCTCTGGAGAAATAATCCTACTGGAGTGGGTGCTGCCGGCCCTAGACGCTGGCTTCGCCACTGGCAAATCACTAGGCAGAAAAACAATCTCCTGTGCGCCACCCTCTTCAATAGTAGCTTCTAGTTCACCATGTTTGGCCTCCCACCAGGCCCTCAGAGCTGTCCGTAGCTCTTCCTTGTTTGCGCCGCCCCTTACTGGGCATTCAAGCTGTCTGCAGAATTTTCTCAGTTGCTCCTTGTTATAGGTGAGCAACTCCTGGATTTCAAATTCCACTTCCACTTCTACATTCATGCTTTGCGCTGTCTGAGACATGGTACCTCCTACCCTTTTTCAACTAAAAAGGTTTCACCAAAAAGAAAAAATCTTGCGCAACCTGTTCCGCTAAACTAGACTAGTGATGTACAAGAAATCACTGCAGGTCAAGTGCAATTATTAGTTCAAAATCCGCACCGCGAGCCACCAATGTTAGAACCCAGGGTCTCTGGTTGGCAGAGGTAAGTACCTTAGACCAAGTAGGGACCCTAGCTTCCAGTCAGGGCGACGGAATAACCCTCTGAGATAACCCCTGCTCACCCTCTAGGTAGCATGGCGCGAGCAGTCTAGGCTAAATAGAGGCAATGTGGATAACATTTGCACTTAACACAACAATAATCCCCAATCCACCACAAACTGAGACCACACAGGTAAGTATATATAAAATATAACTTTATCTAGTTTCAGCAAGGTAAATCAAGCAGTTGCACGATAAACACTTCATTTAGAAAAATGTTGCACTTAATTCTTAGCAGGTCTTGTAATTAGGCAGTTCTCAGCATCAAAATAAAAATTGTCTCTAGTCTCTTAAATCAGAAGGTAAAAGAATATGGCCACTGATTTATATTCCCACTGCTCTCAAGACGAGCAGTAAACACATGGCCCACATGTACTTATCGCTATGGGCTTCTAGCACTGTTCATCCACTCCCTCGCGAGGCCCAGGGACTCTTTCTCGTCCCCGGGGCAGCCTCGCGTCTTCCTGGGATTCAGGCGCACCAAGGCGCACCAGCCGTGCAGATTGCACGCGTCCCCGCCCCGGCCGGTCCCCTTTCCTCTCCCGCCCGCCCTCGACAATCCAACGTGCGGCGGGGGAGGCGGTGAGGCTCACCTGGCAGGGGGACAGCTGGCCAGGGGTGCGGGACGCTTCCAAGTCCCTCGGCGGGGTCAGATCTCTTCCCCGGTCCCGGCGGTGATTACGGCAATTCCTCGGCGCCTCCCGCAGCTTCAGCGGAGGCAGCCTATCCTGTCGCGGCCCTCAGTCGAGCCCCTCTGAGCGCGAGACCGCCAACCAATGGCAGCGCGGCCTCGCCGATGACGCTCCGCCAATCACGGCACACCACAGCTGATGACGCTGCGCCGCGCGGGCCAATCCCGTCGCGGCGTTAGTGTGGGGGCTCGGCTCCCTCAGCCAATGGGGTCGCGGCGGCTTCGTTCTTCGCCGCGGCAGCTCCTGGACCTCGGAGCAAGTCGCGGGGGGGTTTCCTGGCCCCGGGCCACGGTGGTGATTTGGCGGCAAAGGGTTTTCAAGGGCGCTGGTCTCGACAGACCCCCCTCTCGACCTTGCCACCACCTGGGAGCAGATTTCACGAGGGGAGGCTCCACAAGCCTCCAACCCTCCCGATTAATGTGCCGATGAGCACACCGATCCCTTCCTCACGCTCCGCAGTTCAGCACCACGCGTCTCGGGTCCCAACAGCACGATTTTCCAGCCGTTTTCTGGGATAGCTTTAGGAACCTTTAGTCCTGGGTTCCCAACAGGAGGCCAGCTCTTCTCAGGCCCTTGGAGATTCAGTTGCAGACACAGCACACAGCAGAGTCTTGGCAGTTTCAAGTAGGCAGGGTCACAGCACACAGCAAAGCCCCTTTTCTTCTCCTCAGCTTCCAGGTAGACAGTAGAACAGGTCAGCCCTTAGAGCACACAGCAAGGCAGTCTTCCTTTAGTTCCCTAGCTGTCCTCCTTCCAGCAGAGGTTCCTTCTTGGTTGCAGAATTTCAGAATCTAATCTTCTGTAGTCAGGGGTCCTTCCCTTATACCCCTCAATGTCTTTGAAGTTCTTTGTGCATGGAGGCCCTGGGTACAGTCTAAACCAGTTCTGGGGGTTGCGGAGCACTGAGGTGTCTCTGGTTTTCTTCTTCCTGTCAGCTTCAGGGCCAGGGGTGTCAGTTGACCACCAGGAGAGAGCTAACGTGGGGGAGGTAGGCAGGCGCAGCCCAGCACTTATCAGGCATTCCTTCCTCCCTCCTCCCAGGCAGGCAGATGTGCCCTTTCATCCCCGGGATGGCTCCGACCCTCTCCTCTGGGGCTCTGCAGCCCCTCCCTGTCACATCCAGACCAGGCAGGCATTCCACAAACCCAGGCACACAGAAAAAGGTTTAGACAAGAGAACAGCCACTTTCTAAAAGTGCTATTCTCCAACACAGGATTTAAAAACACCCTTCACTAAAAGATGTGTCATTAAATTCTGAGTCCAGGGATATCTTTCACTTATGTCCCATCTTTTCCAGGGGGAAGATAGGCTGGTATCACATGGGCCCAGCCCCCTCCATGTTACTCTATGGAGCAAGATAGCCTTACAGCAGTGAGCACACAAAATGGCTGCAGCCCACTACCAGAGCATATTACCTGCACTAGCACATGCTCTACCTTATCCATACACTGCACCCTGCCCAGGGGGGTACCTGGAGCCTTCCATAGGGGTGACTGATGTGCACAGACAGGGAAGGGTTAGGCCTAGCCAGTGGGGACACTGGCCAGGCTGACATGGCAGTCACTGACTGCACACAGGCCCTGCGCTGGCAGGCCTGAGTCGCCCTTTTAAAGCTACTCATGTGGGTGGCGCAATCTGCGCTGCAGGCCCACTAGTAGCATTTGTCATCACCAGCCCTGGCACACACAGTGCCCCCTACTAGGGACTTCGTGGTGATACAAATATGCCAATTAGGTATACTCAATCAATATCACAATTTACAGAGGGAGCACTTACACTCTGACACTGATCAGCAGTGGCAGAGTGTCCAAAGCATCTTAATCAGCAAAAACGAAATCCAGCACAGCATCACAACACATGAGTCAGAGGCAAAAAGATGGGGGAAGAACCACGCCAAAAGGTGTCAGGTCTAACAGTTCCGTAATCATTTCTCATTTAGATTTGTTTATGTATTTCATTGTATTACTGTACAAAAACACTTCACTTTATTCTGTGTGGCAAATGCTTGTCTAATGTGATATACTCTACTGCACTGACATATGCCCTGTTTCATTGATGATGGCTTTGATGATTATTTAAATAAAGACACCACTAATGTGACTTTCTGTTTATGTCCAGAGTCATGTGACTGTGAATGGCTCTCCTGTGGTGTTTTGAGGATTACTTCCAGACATGGTGATGGAATGGACCTGGGTATAGAGGGAGTGAGTAGTCTTGACAGGATGGCTGGGGAGGATTTGTGCCACATTCTGATTACACTTCACAAAACCCTACCTGCAGCACACAAATGGGAACCTGACACCAAGTACGCCTTTGCCTTTTTCCACCTCTAGACAGATTATAGTCAAGCCCAGGGGGAGGGGAAGATCTGTTCAGAACTAGTTTGGGAGTAGGCCAGAGATTGCACCACACAAAAGCTGATACTGGGTATAAGAATGGCCTCCTCAGAACTCCTCATCAGAACACTCCTGGACCTGTGGAAGATTCATAAGGACTCAACAACACTTATTCATTGATAGACTAGACATGTGCAGATCGCGCAACATGACTAGTGCACTGCACTACCTGATTTGTCTGTTTTATGTATCCCACTCTATACCATGCAATTCAACGTTTGAATATTTTCTGTAGTCTGTATCTGGCGAACAACCAGGATAAAAAAATATTTTCAATGAACAGATTATAAAAAATGGGGGAGGGGCACATAAGGCCCCCTCCACAGGCTGATTTGAGCCCTGGAGACCCTATTTGCCGGCAATATTTAGAAGGGGAGAGGGCCATGCGGCCCCGTATCTGGGTCAATTTTGGCCCCGGGAACCCCATCCCCAGGGACCAGCTTTATTAAAACTGGGAGGGGGTATGCGTCCTCCCTCCAGAAGACTCCATCCTCCAGGCCAGGTTGAATTTAAAAAGGGGAGGGGCATGCTGCCCCTTCCCAAGGCCGATGTTAGACCCAAGGACCCCATCCCAGGGGGCTCTGCCGTAATAGTAATGGGGGAGGGCTGCTTGGCCCCTTTCCCTGGGCCAATTCCATCCCTGGGAATCCCATCCTTGGGGCCCGGCTGCGAAAGCAAAGGTGTGATAATGGCCCTGGGAACGCCATCCCCCATGGCTGCCTCCTGCTACATCCTGGTGTGCCCAGTCCCTGGGAAATAACAGTTTCCCTGCCCGCACTAGCACAGGCAGATAAACCTGTGTTTGCTCTTGCATGGGGGAGCAATTTCAAAGCTCACACCAAGCAAGAGCAAACACAAAGTGCACTCACAACTGGCGAGAGGTTTAACAATTCCCCCACTAGCTGGGAGCTGCCTTCAGCACTGTTTCCATGTCTGCAGTGATGTGAGCAGCGAAACAGACCTGAATATTGTTCCTGTCCACAGGGAGCAGCATTTTTAGCTGCTTCGTGTGGGTGGAAGCAATGCCTGCTCCCACTGGTTACGGGGAGTCGTCTGCAGCCACAGAGGCCTTAGGGCTCCTCTCGAGGCCACCAATGAGGACATGATATGTGCCCTTGGTGGAAACCAGAGTATCCACATGTTGATGGTGGGGCCCAGGGATGGGGTCCCTGGGGCCAAAATCAGCCCAGAGATGGGGTCACGTGGCCCCTCCCCACAAAATGTGCTAGGCCCCACGGAATGGGTTGGCACAGGTATGGGGGCTGCACTCCCCCTCCCCATTTACAAAGTTTCTGGGCCTCGTGGGATGGGGTCCCCAGGGCCTAAATTTGCCAAAGGAGGGGAGCCACGTGGCTCCTCTCCCCCTTTAGTAATTGGCTTGGCGCCGGTCGATAACAGCCCAGGGAGGGGCCTGCATGCCTTCCCATTAACAAAGGTCCTGGGCCCCACTGATGGATTTCCCAGGGCCAAAAAATGCCCAGGAAAGGGGACACTTCACCCTTCCCCCACAAAATGTGCCGGGCCCTGGGGCATGGGTCCTTGGGCCATAATCTTGCCAGGGATTGGGGCCACATGACCCTCTCCCCATTTTCAAAGCTGCTGGGCCCTAGAGAGTCGGCTCAAGGAGGAGGGGGTGTGCCGCATCTTTCCCCCTTGAGTAACTGGGCGTTGGGGGATTGGGTCCCCGGGCCGAATGTTACAGGGTCATTATAGTTAGGTTGAGATTTTATACACACAAAACCATATAAATTCAGCAGTTATAGGTAGAGTTATCTCAAGTAACAATAGCTTGTGCCCTAAGGTAACTATAACTTGCACCCTCGACATGCACTGCTAATTACCTCACATATTACATCACTCATGACATCTTCTATGACATCATTGATAATATCACTGCAACATTTGCTGTAAAATTATTGATAAGAAACGGTGCACGGCGAGGGTGATTTTCTGCTCCCACTGTGTAGGTGTTCCTGTAGACACACAGACTAGGACATTTCTGTTGCTTGTTGAAATGCATTCAATATTATGGTGACTGCACAGTGTACCTGGGTTCACAGGTGACCAATTGCTTTGCTGAGATCACTGAATTGTGTTGGACTTGACCCTCTCTGCAGGGTCACCCCCAAACATTTTGACTTCACCATTCCTGTTCTCTGAATTTTGTTTTTTGCTGGCATTAGGACTAAGTGCGCTTTATGTGACTAGCCAGTGCTAAAATGCTTGTGCTCCCCCCTTAAAACATAGTAAAATTGGCCTACAACTCTGTGGCACTTTTAATATACTTGAAAGTCCCTAGTAAAGTGGTGCTGCATGTACCTAGGACCTGTATAGTAAATGCTTCTGGTGGGCCTGCAGCACTCATTGTGCCACCCACTACAAAAACAATTTGAAACATGTCTCAGACTTGCCATTGCAGCCTGTAGTGGAGTTATAAACTACCAATTCAACCTGGAACCTTTGTTTTATAATACACATAAGGCTGGGAGCATTGCATTTAAAAGTAGGACATTTGTTTTTAAGTTTTATATATCTTAGTAGTGAAAAATGTAATTCATTTATATTGTACAACATTGGGTTACCTAAGAAATAAAATTATGTGCTAACTTTTGATTTGAAATAGTTATAAATGTCATATTTAGACAGAATTGAAATGTAAGTTAAAATTCTCAGATTTTAAGTACTGTTTTGAACATGCCACTTTCACAAAGTTAAACAACAAGAGGGGGTGGGCCCAAAGGACCGGAACCAGGAAGGACCCCTTTAAACTAACAACAACAATAACCTAGGTTCCTGTGTCACTTAGACTCCATTCATTTTAAGGAGAGAAAACCACACTATTTTCTGTTGGTGGTTGGGTTATTTATTTAACCCGAATTTTTAATTCATTCAAGCTGATTCATGCTACACGGCCGAAATAGTGAGAGAAGGAGGTTGAGACACGTCTACCGGAAATTGAAAAAGAAGCCGCACGACTTCTCGAGTCCCACTGTAATAGGCGGAAGAGGAAAAACATACGCCACAAGGAAACAACGAGGAATAAGAACAAAGGAGTTTGATCTGAGTCTGGCATAATTAAAAGAAAGACTCATTGCTTATACTAACCGGACACAGCGGTCTAGAAACCTCAGCTAAATAACGCTTTACCATATTGGCAGATTCACCCAAATGTGGATAAGTAAGATGCCCTGATGAGAGCACACTAAGGCAGAAGTGTGTCTCGAAACGCGTCGGCACAGCGAGAATACCGCTGAGTGGTATTAGGCACAGCGAGAATACCGCTGAGTTGTACTATGAATATGTTTATCGATTGTAAGAATATCTTGAAGAATGAATAAGATACAAACAATACAAACAAGAGATGAGAATATTGTTTAAACTTACGCAGACTTGCAGTGCAATTGATTTGTCTGGCGAAAAATATTCTTTTGGTCCACATTGTATTATTGACAGTAATTGTGAATATTGTGTGTAAAAAATTGTGAATTGATTTATTTTACTGAATATTGTTAAATGTATGAAGTAATGTATGTATTTGTAAATGTTTGTTGGTAAATTCTGTGTGCAAATCTGTAGAGAACAGTTGCCCCCTTTTACTATATATGAATGAATTAAAAATTCGGGTTAAATAAATAACCCAACCACCAACAGAAAATAGTGTGGTTTTCTCTCCTTAAAATGAATGGAGTCTAAGTGACACAGGAACCTAGGTTATTGTTGTTGTTACTTTTACAAAGTTGGCATTTTCCTGACCTAAACATTTGTGTATTCCTCCCAGATATTGAGATAAAGTTTCTTTTACAAATCCTGACCCCTCAATCCCCCAGTAGCATGAGCAAATGGAACTCACAGTCACATATTTGAATATTCATTCTTTGGTGAAACACCAATTAGAAATGTTTCAGCATCTGTATTCAGACAAAGGGGATATACTCCTCCTTACTGAAACTTGGCTCACTGAAGAGTCTACTCCTGACATATTAGCAGTGGTGCCTAACAGTTTTTACATCCTTCAGGTTAATAGGACCGCGGAGAAAGCAGGGGGAGGGGTAGCAGCCATAGTACATAAAAATCTATAGTTCACATCGCTAGCTGTTGCTGGTTTATCATCAGTCGACATCTTAATTTTAAAACTTGACTCTCCTCATTCCCTCTTATCTGTGTGCTGATCTATAGATCCCCCTTATCATATGCCATTATTCCCCAAGCTATTGGGTGGAAAGATCTCCCATCTAGCCATCAACTACGCGAAAATCCTTATAATTGGAGACTTTAATTATTGGTCCAATGAAATTTTGGAAGGTACTAGTTCTGCCGAACTGACAGATCTACTCTCTGGGCTAAATTGCACTCAGCATGTCACTGTTCCAACTCACATTAAGGGTCATACTTTTGACCTAGTTTGGACAGTCAACCTGACGGTCTCTAATATAATGATCTCTCCGTGCACCTGGTCGGATCATTACTTTATTACATTTGCCCTCTCCAATGTTCACTTAACCCAGCTACATTTGAAGGTGAGCTGCATGGCAAGAAACTGGAGATGCGCAAATATAGGAGACTTCTGAACTCTGCTGGCTACTACAGTGCCATCAGAGCAGCAGTTAATTAATATCCAAGCAGAAAGAATACAATTTTTGCTTGAATCTGCAAGTGATAGTTTTGCTCCCATGAAGAAAATCAAGACAGTTAGAACTCATGATGCTCAATGCTGGTTCTCTCTGAAGATCTAAAACGTAAGAAACTTGCCATGCGTGAAGCAGAACGTAACTGGAGACGAATTTAATCCTCAAACCAAAAAGAGATATTCCTAATCCAGCATATAGAATATAAAAATGCCATTTTACAAACTCAGACTGCCTATTTTTCTGACAAGATCTTATCTTAGGCTCTGCTAATAAATCCAAGGAAATTGTTGCTATTGTGGCTGAACTATCCAAGCCGGACAGAGTCACAGCAAAACCTGTCCCCACTCAAGCCCTATGTGATTCCCTCAATGCCATCAATAAGTCTAGCATACCTACTAATATCTCTCCTATAGCACCACCATCTATTTGCAGGAACCCTCAACCGTTAGATCAGGTACCTCCTATTTCCAAGGAAGACTTTTTCAGCCTTCTAAGGAAGGTTGGATCTGGCTCTCCTACTGACTGTTGCTCGCCAAACATATTAAGGGAAGTTTTTTTCACTTGCCGGATCCTCCTTTCACATTCCTGAATAACTCCCTTAAGTAGGGTATTGTCCCAAATATATTTAAAGAAGTGAAAATTGTCCCAAGCCATATAGAAGTTCAAAAGGCCTGAAGCCTACCCCCTTCTGTTGAACCGCCCTGTAGGTTAACAAAAGGGATGGCAGGAGGATGTTACGCTTCATGGGTTTTGGCAGACCCACAATCATGTCTTTAAGGGTATGTTTGATTGTTTCAACCAACCCATTGGTTTGAGGGTGGTAAGGAATGCACTCCTTCCACGTGGGCTTCATGTAGTTAGACATGAAATTGGTATCCCAGTCAGATACCACCTCCATGAGGACACCCACATGGGTAAAGCTCCCCATGACTATCCTGCCCACCAGAGGTGCAATTACTGTCCAGAGAGGGATAGCTTCCAGGTACCAGGTGGCATGGTCCACCAAGACCAGTACAAATCTGTTTGCCCATGGCTGTCTTGGGATCCAGAGGCCCCAGAATGTCTATACCACCCTGCTCAAAGTGGGTGCTAATGCAGGTAAAGGTTGCAGGGGGGCCTTGTATTTCCCCCGTGACTTGCCACTCACCTGCCAGGTAGGACTTGGCCTACAGAACACATCTTAGGCCTTCCTCATTTGAGACCAATAAAAGTGGGTGACAAGCCTGTCAAGGTCTTGCCTTGCTGCAAATGACCTGCCAGTGGCACATCATGAGCCACACCCAGTAGGAAAGGCCTGACGCTCTGAGGTACCACCAGCACACATGTTGCACCAGGCTCAGAGGACTTCGGTTCACTGTACTGGAAATCGTTCTCTCAGAAGATCAGGTACTTGTCAGAGGCATCACCAGCTGCCTGGGCTTCAGCCTGCCGCTGAAGACGCAAGAGAGTACGGCTCCTTGCAGAACTCTTCCATGGTGGGACCCCCTTCCTGATGCCATTTGAATAGCTTAGGTAGGCTCCCAGTTCAGGCACATCTTCCCATGTAGGTACACGGACAGTGGGAATTTCAGGAGTGGGTTTTTCCGTGCCCCTTGCCCTTTTATTTTTTTCAAGGTACCTGGGCCATTTTCCAGGCTCCAGGTCCTTCTGACCAACATCTTGAGCTGACATGGAGCACGTGGTCAAGCACACTCACTCAGGCAATCCCATCATCTCCAAGTTGGCCTGAGCTCCACCTCCTTCCAGATGGTATGCTCCAGGTTGTTGTCCTGAAATATGGGTTTGTGCAGTGCACACCTAAATTTTAAAACTCAATTGGAAAATCTCATGACCTCCCTAACCAATGTTCAAATGGGCGTGCTTGGCGGGATGGAGGATGCTACTCTCCGTGTTAACCTATAGACAAAAACTTTCAAATGACAATCGCCACTTCACCCTGCCCGCACAGCGACTAGCAAACTTCCGTTTGCACCAATTAATCAACAGTTCAATTTTCACTGTATAATCATTTTTAATTATTGAAACCTTTGTTCAACATAAACGTTTCTTCTGTTAACACAATCTTTTAGTTGTTGAACGTGCTAGTTCAATTCTTTACCACATACATTAGCATATTAACTAAACAACACATGTAAATATACAGAAACATATTTCAAATACCCTTGTTTATGAAACAATGTTGTTGCTGTTGCAAATCCCAATGCATTTCGGGAATAACTCCCTTCTTCGGAGGAATAACTCCCTTCTTCGGTGGAACTGTAAAAGATATAAAAAAATATATATTTTTCAAAACATAATATTCTTTAGCACAAAAGCGGCAGAAACAGTCACCATGTTGTACTTTGATCAATGTCACATTTCAATGAACTGAGCCTAGTAATATTACCAGCACCAAGTGAATCTTGTTAAACCAAAAAAAAAAGTGAAAAAAATGTACAATGAAAGCTACATAAATTCCCATGTGCTTTTTTTTAAAAAACGACAAACGCAACATCGAAACTTACCAACAATGTCTTCTTGGAAATCAAATACCCCAGTGGTTTCCGCTCGTGAATACCAATATCTGTCCAAAAATAACCAATATCGTGTACTACTTTGTTATCTAATTCTAGTTTCAACTCGCATATCTTAAACTGGAGCCTAAAAACAGTCAATGAACCACGCTTATGGTTTAGGGCTGAGTGTAACACTAACAACCCGTTCTCTTCTGATTAACATCCTGCCTTAGCCAATATATCTCATAGTAGCACTTGCTACAAATCGGGTCAACCATGTTAATTCAACAGATGCTCTTTCTGGATGATAGCGTTCAAAATATTGTCACAGTTTACTATAAGCAAAGAGCTTGTTTACCTTCTATTTAAAACCACGATCTAGGATCTTAAGCACTCGCAGACTCTGTTTTGAATCGCACTAAGCAACTCGTTGCTGCTCGGTGACTACACTTGTTGTGACTCCAGTTTCTAGAATTAAAACATCGCTATCAACCACTTTAATACTGAACTATGAGGCAACAAATCCTATTGTCCTCACACACACTCATTATCTTCAGCTCTGCTACTTCTCCACCTCTCCTTTTGCTATTATATCCAACTCTCCACTGTTCACGAGTCCCAAACTCCAATAACGAGTTAAGTGCAAATAAGCACTAGTTTTTTAAAGGACATTACTCAAGTGTATGTAGAATTACCAGCTCCCCGACAACGAAAGCGTCGGCCATCTTAGAATGGTAAAACTTACATCGGGCTTAATCGCACACTTAGGTTGATGTAAAAGTGTTGCTACCGGACAAATGCCACTCAATAAATCCATAAGAAATACAAAATAAAAGGTGAAGGTGAGCTGAACACAAATGTGACGCTGAAATCAAAATGAAAAAATAAACTCCCAAATAGCAAGCATTGTAAGTATAGGCTCAAAATGACTGCATCTAACTCTTCTTTATAAATGCATCTGCCTAATCATGAACATTATAACACATGTTTATACAATCAGGACCATGTACAAATATATTAAACAAATATATATTATCATTATGATCTTAGTACTCAACAATGCATTCTGAAACTGAAGCTAAATCCTGAACTGGTGCCTATATATATCATTATGTATCATGTATGACAGGCCTAATTAAATGTCAACCTGAATTTAACAGCCTAACCGAAAGCTGTGCTACTACCTGTCTCTCCTATGGATCATGGACATAATTAATCTCATCCTTAATTTAAACCTGTGAGTGCTATTCAGACATTATAACCACTTGTTATGGACTTTCATGTTTAACCTGACCTTGAACTGTGTTACTGCTATTACAAAAAGCAGATCATGTCCAACTTATCATTGGACCATGGTTTCCAGAAATTTAATCCACCAAAGCTCCCTCTTGGATAACCATTTAGCATTGTCACAATCTTGTTCTAACTTGATCTGCTCTAAAACTTGAAACCGCAATTGTGGGATAGTATGATCCATTTCAATCCAATGAGTAGCCAAACTCGTAGTTGTTGTTTTGTTGCGGATTATGCTTTTAGGTTTGGTTATACGCACCTTTATCTTGCGCTCTGTCTTGCCTACATAAAGTTTTCCAAAAGGGCATTTGATACTATAAATGACATATGATGAATTACAATCTGTCTGACTCTTCAATTTAATTTGTTGGCCTGGTTATGGATGTAAGATCAATGTTTCCTCTATGACATTATTGCAATGCGTACAGTTCTGGCATTTTTTCGTCCCTGGATTCATACTCTGTGTGGTCTGTGTTGAAATGGTATTAGTCACTAACTCTTTTAAGTTTTTACTCCTTGTGTATACAAATAGAGGCTTATTGGTGAATATTCCTTGAAAGTCTTCTTCTTGTAGTAACTCCCAACGATTCATCACAATTTTTTTAATGTGCTGCGATTCTGTAGAATATTTGGAAACAAACACCAATCTTTCCTGTTTATTCTTCGGTTTAACCTGTATTAGTGTTTCTCTGGTTATTGCTTCCATTCTTAGTTCTGCTGACTGAACGATATCACATGGATACCCGCCGGCTGAGAACCTGTTTTTTTGTCTTTCCATCTCATTGGTGAAAGCTTCTTCAGTCGATGAAATGCGTTTAATACGCAAAAATTAAGAATACGGTAAATTATTAAGTAATGCTTTTGGATGAAAACTGTTGTATAGTAAAACATTATTGCGATCTGTAGGTTTGTGATACACCGCGGTTTCCAAATGACGATCTCTGATGCTTACTAGAACATTCAAAAATGGGATCTCAGACTTATTGATGGTGTGGGTGAATTGGATTCTCAAATTTCTTGTATTGAGTTCTTCAATTTTATTGATTAATACAATTTCTGGCACTCTCCATAACACACAAATATAATCAATGAATCTTTTGTAAAAAAAATGGTGTGCTCATTCCAAACTGCATCTGTAAGAATATGATCATTTTCAAATTTTGCCATGAACGTAATGGCAAAGGCTGGGGCTCCTGAGAACCCCATAGATGTACCACTTATCTGCAGAAAATAGTTTGCTTTCCATTTGAAGTATGAATGCTGTAAACAAAATTGTAACAGTTCAAGTATAATCCACAGGCATGATTATACTCACAGCTACCTTCAGCAGACTTGAGACCCCTACTCAATGGGAACCTGAGTCAATGGTTAGTGGCTCTCACTGCTGACAGCAGCAACAACTTGGTGGAATGTGTTAGGGACAACATGCTCTGAAGACACCAGATGACACCTGACAGTTGTCATGCTTACTTCTGTGTCTCCCAGAGTCTCTACCCTCTGCCCATTGATGGATAACCGCTGGCTGTATGTCTTAGTACTGGCAGGCATGTGGGTTCTCTGTAGCATCTCTTCATCACCCAGGGATGGTATGGTAACATCTACACTCCCCCAGAAATGTCTGGGGCATCTCCTCCCTTGAGGACTGTCTAGAAGGAATGCTGTCACCCAAACCAGGCATGTATTCAGAGACAGGCAGTGGTACAGATTAGTTAAAGTAAGGAAATGGCAACTTTCTAAAAGTTGGCATTTTCAGTCTTCCAATTTAAAATCTGACTTCACCATAATTTGTATTGTGAATCCAGAGACACCAAACTCCAAATCTCTATCTTTTCCCAAATGGAAATCATACTTAAAATATGTTTTACAGCAATTCCAATCTTAACCTGTGTGAGAGATAGGCCTTTCCCTAGTGAAAAATGAAACTAGTACCAGGGCATGTAAAACTCAAAAAGGACATGTCCTATATTTGAAATAGATTGCACCCTGCCCACAGGGCTACCTAGAATCTATGTTAGGGGTAACTTATATGTAACAGAATGTAAGGTTTGGGCCTGGCAAGTAGGTTAACTTGCCAGGTCGAAATGGCAGTTTAGACTGCACACACAGGCTCTGCAGTGGTAGGCCTGATCCATGTTTAAAGGGCTGCTGAGTGGGTGGCACAATCAGTGCTGCAGGTCCACTAGTAGCATTCAATTTACTAGGTACTTTTAGGTTAATTAAATTTGCCATTTGTGGATTAGCCAATTTTACCATGTTTTGAGTACAGAGCATATTCAAATTAGCACTGGTTGTTATCAAAGTGCCCAAAATACTAAAGCCAGCAAACATGAAGTCGGCAAAACAGGAGGTCAGAAGGCAAAAAGTCAGGGGAAACCACGCCAAGGATGACAGGTCAATAGTCAGGTAAATTAAATCACAACGTATCAGGAATTTACAGTTAGATTATACCCGGGCACAGTACCCCAGGACAGAAAATATTGTTGCATTATGTGGTAATCATAATGTATATAGGTTGAATTTGTATTTCTCTTTAAGGCAAAAATAAGTGGGACAGAACAGTCTCCATTTCACAGGTTTTGGCATGCAATACTTGGGCTTTGCAAAGCTTTGTGAGTGGTATCTGTATCCCTCTGATCAAACAGATAATTTGATATTAGAGTCGATGTGCTGGATAGTGGATTAAAAGCTAGGTCTTGATTTTCATACTCTAAAAGCCTCTGCTCAATTGCTTCACAAATCTTTTATTCTATAAAATAAAGCATTTTGGTTCATTTCATCAAATGATATTTGACAGTCTCAAGGCAGCTTTAATATGGCCTATGCTGATTTGAAAAGAAAAATGTTTTCCACACATAAAATCAGTTCACGATATTGGAAAGGTCACAATATTTAAAACATCGTGGTCGAAGCCCTAGAGAATTTAATAGTCCAAGTTTAGGTCTGTACATAACCAGAACTCTGCCCTCGATTTTCTTAAATTATGCAGCATATACTAGATGAACAATCATACTCAGCCACTTTATTTGCACTGTTATAAAGTACAGATAATCATGATTATACTTTCATTTATTTAGCAAAGATTTCTTAGCCACATGTTTTAAGGAAGGCACTTCGGAAGACTGAATGAAAAATCGGTGGGACAAAGATCCAGATGTGGTCGATGAAGGTAAGCGTGGCGGTATGGGCGGGTGGGAAGTTGACAGACGACAGGGGGGGGTCTAGAGGGTGCACTGCGGAATGGCTGACTAGTCCGTCAGCTCCGCCGGACGGGCGCGACATTTGCGGCCTTTGACCCCTCTAATCCCCACCCAACGTCCCAGAAAAGTACGAATCCGACGTCGGAACCCGGCCCGCATATAGCTATGTCCAGCGGGTGACCCTACGGAGGATATGCGAGGAGATTTCGGGGAAAAGGTGAAGCGAACCCGAGAGCGCTCCAAAATGGCCGCCCGGGCGGATCGACGAACCAGCTATTAAACGCAGACTGCTGAGGTGTTGGCGGCCTGCACTCTTGGCGCCGTCTGGGTCAGGGACCTGGGACACCCTGCGAGGCCAGGAGGCGACTGTGGACAACGGCAGTGAGCAATATCGCCGTGTTTTACCGTGCGTTCCAGCGCAAACAAAATGGCGGCGCCGCTGGAACGCATAAACAACGGAACGGCGGTTGAGCAAAACGGCTGTTGCGGGCCCCCGCATTGCTGACAAGTGGCAGAAACGAGCTGCGGAAGACACTGGGAGACGCACATATGGAGTGGCTGTGTCTGTGGGGGGTGTAGCTGCCTCCGACACACAACGTGATTGAGGTGATGAGCACAGGAGGAGTGAGGGCGGCTGCGGACCCAGCGTGTATTAAAGGACATTAACCGTGCTGAACGCCTGGGAAGGGAATATTGCCCAGAGGGCCCTCCCCATATGAAATAACGCCGGACCACAGACCAAGATAACATCGCGGCAACAGGGGGTGCAAGTGCAACGCGCCCAGTACAGCGAGGGCCACATGTGACGCCCGGGAGGCAAAAAACACCAAATTTCGCAGCGCGCACTCCCATTATCGACTATACTGTACATTCGCATTGGTAATTTGGTCGATGTCTACACGCACGTCGCGGTGGAGGGCAGCGATAGCGACTAATCACGCCACGTCCACTACCAACACTGCACCGGCTGACAGCCCAAGGAAGACCCAATCACAACAGTGAGGGGACATGGGGAAACCTGACAAGCAGCAAACCAAGCTCCCATTTGAAGCAAGACGACAAGACAAGCTTCCCCCAACAGACCCTGCAGCAGAAGGGGATCGAGAGATGGCGGAGGGAACGGGCATGGAGTCAGTGCTGCGCGCAATCCAACAGAGCCTGCAAGACATGAATGGTAAATTGGATAATGTGATGCTAAGAGTGGACAGTATGGTGGCAAAGATTGAAAAGCACGACGGCCGTATAGTGGAAGCAGAACAGCGGATTTCCAGGGTGGAAGACGACCACAGAACCACGTCAAAGACCTGCGGTGGATTGGAGAAAACAGTGGAGAGCCTACGTGCCAGGGTGGAGGACCAGGAAGCCAGGTCCAGACGCAACAACGTCCGCATTTCGGGCCTGCCGGAGTCCACCAATATAGGGAAGATGGAAACCTACATTGAGACACTGATAAGAGACATTTTTGGCTCCGAAAAACTATCCTCAGTGTTCTTGGTGGAATGAGCACACAGATCCCTGGCCCCTGTGCCAAAGTCTGGAGCGGCCCCGCGCATGATCATAGCCCGCATGCTCAACTATAGGGATAGAGACACGATCTTACGGCTGGCCAGAGAAATGGGCAAGATCACTCATCAGGGGAACACTCTGGAATTCTACCCTGATCACACCATGGCGGTTCAACTGGCTCGGAAGGAATTCGCTCCGGTGAAAAAGAAATTACGAGAACTTGGTCTAGAATACGCCATGATGTACCCGGCAAAACTCAAGCTCACGAATGTAGGGAAGCCGGTTATATTTCTGACAGTGCAGGCGGCACATGAGTATATCAAAAGGCAAGGAAAGCGACGGAAGGATCAAGAGCGACAAGAACCTACAAGCGATGTTGAGTGATAAACTGTTTGTGACTCTTCTGGACTACACTACGGAGATCAAGACACGAACTGTGGCCTGTACTCGCTCATGCGTGCAATGGGGACTATTGAGATACATGTCAGCCACGAATGAACTAGAAAATGATATGAAGCTGTAGTTCCATGAGTGTTGTGAATATGACCGTCGCCAGCGGGACCACACTGATGGGACTGTAACGCAGTGAGTATCTGTAGAGAGAGGGAAGGGACAGGAGGGTGTGGTGTGAACTACATGACACGGGAGATACACTGAACGCCTCTAATATACGCACTGATTAAACTGTTAATAGTACTGCCTGTCTGCTATACAACATTGTGGGACATACACGGCTGTAAGTAGCTGTAGACTTGAGTCGCAGAAGCGTGGAAGGTCTGGGTGGATAAAATTACACCAAACAGCACTATTTGCTTCTGTTTGAGGGATTGGAGGGAGAGAGAAGGACAAATATATGCAAATATATTAACGTGTATGTAAGCATCCGTCCACGTCCATTATGTGGACGGAGTTGTGCGAACCTAGTGACGCCCCCATGAGGGTGCACCCCACGACATGTTTTTCATTGAAGTTAAAAGTTGTTAGGGGATGGCTTTGGCAAAGTTTGGGTGCTAAAGTGGGAGGAGGGAGGGGAAGACATTCGAGTTATACTCAACTACAACCTCTGTGTCTGAGAAGCATGGCGAACTCCGTGGTTGCGAAATGCTCAGCGGACTTCTATGACTATATGCCTTTGTTGCTTGTGTTATTTGTGATGTATGGTGATATTGACCTGTGCCGCCTACTACATACGAGACACCTATTGTATTTGAATACAGTCCACCGACATACCAATGTCACGTAGTAGTACGCTGAAATTCTTAACGTGGAACGTCCGGGGCCTAGGTAACCCGAAGAAAATAAGGCAGATGTTCGCTTATTTAGACCGTATACATGTTGACATAGTTTTCATACAGGAAACGCACTTGGCACGAGACGGCTCAACCACACTGGGTGCTAAATGGGCTGAATCTGTGACCAGCTTGACTTACTCGACTTACTCCAGAGGGGTGAGCATTTTAATAAAGAAGGGTACGAATTTCGAGATCACAAATGTACACAGGGATTCAGAGGGGAGGAGCGTTATGGTAGCGGGTAGGGTGAGAGGACAGAGGCTACTGTTGGTAAATACTTATGGCCCTAACGTAGATGATCCGGGTTTTTTTCAGAGAGGTATGGCATACTGTTGATGACCAAAAGATGGCACATGTGATATGGGGAGGCGATTTTAATGTAACACTGCATGACACGCTAGACAGGGCGACACACACGTTGGAACAGCATGGGAATGCCAGAACAATGCTGCAAGATGCAATGGAGGACCTGCGAATGGTAGATTTATGGAGAGTTGGTAACCCGGGGAAGATAGCGGCGACGCACATTAACGCAGCTAACAATAGTTGGTCCAGACTGGACTACTGGCTTGGTACGCACGAAGTGTTGAATTGGGTAGCGTGTATCAAACATTTACCACGAACATTATCAGACCACAATCCAGTGCTCCTAGAAGTTAATATCCCACATTACGAGCCACCACCCTTCACCTGGTGCTTCAATGCAACAGCTTTGAAGGACCCCTTATACGTCAACACAATACATAAAGCTATTGTAGAGTATTTTGATCTGAATGGCCCGACGACTGACGATCCAGGATTACTTTGGGAAGCCTTTAAGGCCACAATCAGGGGGGTGTGCATCAGTACAACTTCAGGCATACTCAAGGATATACGACACCAACTGCAAACACGTGAAAAGGCCATACAGACATTGGAACAAAAATACACGCAGACAGGGGACACGAAAGTGCTTGGGGACATCCAAGTTCTGTTGACAGAACATAGGGAATTCGCACTAGACGAACTTCGATATGTCACTAAACGGGCTACTGCTTGACGTTATGGTGAGGGGGGTAGGCCGGGTAGAGCGCTGGCTGAGAAAATATGCTCGGGTAAGAAGCCACAAAATATAGCATCCATATGCACACCGACCGGAGAGGTGATAACTGACATAAAGGGGATAATGCAGGAATTTATGACCACATATGGCACACTATACGAGGCGCGCGCGTCACCCTCGCGCGCAGACTTGTTCAGATATATGGAGGATGTGGAGATAGCATGGCTAGCAAATGGGCATAGGGAGTACTTAGCACGCCCTGTCACAGTGGAAGAGGTCACGGATACAATTAGGCGGTTGCCCAATAACAAGGCGCCGGGACCTGACGGCTACGTGACTGAGTTTTATAAAATGTACGCAGATTTGCTCGCTCCGCACCTAGTGAGGCTATATGGAGCGGCGCACGAAGCCCAGACAATGCCTGAAGCCGGGTAAGGAGATAGACAAGTGTGATTCATATCGCCCCCTGTCTCTTTTGAATGTAGATACGAAAATAATAGCCAGTCTGCTGGCTGATAGGCTGAAACCGCTCATGCCCCTGTTAATAAGACCTGATCAATCCGGCTTCATCCCTGACAGGGCCACCACACATAACACCCGAACACTGTTCGCATTGGCTCACTATCTAGCCCCCGAGACGAAGGCAGTGGCGGTGCTGTTGGACGCAGCAAAGGCATTCGATACTATTGGGTGGCCTTTTATTACGGCAGTACTGGAGAGAATGAGGTTTCCCCCTATCTTTCTGGGGTGGATAACGATGCTGTACACACATTTAACGGCTCGCATTAGAGTGAACAGGTATGTATCGGAGCCAATACAGATCGGTAGGGGCACCAGGCAAGGTTGCCCGCTCTCACCGATGTTATTCGCATTAATTTTGGAGCCGCTGGCTTGTAAGATACGACAACACCATCATTATTCGGCGCTGCAAATGCCTACACGCCCCATCCACATCTCGCTATATGCAGATGACATGGTGTTATATGTGAAGAACCCAGAACAACACTTAAATCCGCTCTTAAGCGAATATATAAAATTCGGTCAGCAATCGGGATTGCAAATCAATTGGGATAAATCTCTGGTCCTGTCACTGACAGATAGCACGCGCCCAACACACTTAGACTACCCACTAGAATGGCAAGATGAGCCGACGAAGTACCTAGGCATTTGGTTCCATAGGGACCCTGAATTGGTCATCAGGACGAATTACGGAGGAGCCATAGCATCCCTTGAAGACAAAATTAAGAGGTGGAATAGACTTCCTCTGTCACTGGCTGACAGGGCTGCGATCGTTAAAATGGTGTTATTACCCAAGTTCCTCTACTTGTTTAATAATGTCCCGATAAGGCCCCCAGCAGCAGTGTTCCGTAACATAAACACACTGGTACTCAATTTGCTCTGGGCGGGGAAACAAGCGAGGATGGAGCTGCGCACCATGACACTACCATATGCTAAGGGAGGCTTCAAGGTTCCAGACTTCTATTTTTACTATTTATGCGCACAAGCGCAATTCGCGCACTACTGGTGCCACGAAATACCCTTTCTGACACATGTGGCTGTGGAAGCGGGCGACACTGACCCAATACCACTAGCTAATATATTGCCACATAAACGCCCCAGGTTACACGAACGGGATATTAATCCGGTAAACACTACCGCAGAGGCATGGAGACTGATGGGAAAGGTAGCGGACAGCCTACCGCTCTATGCGCCGGCACTTCCGCTAGCCCATCACCCGGCCATTTCGGTGACGCAGGAGCAAGTAGGCATGGACCTATTGAAACGGGCTGGTCTAGACACACTGGGAGACGTGTATGTGGGGGGTAGGTTTCAGAGCTTGGACAAGCTACCCGTCCCCGTTGTTCAGTTTTAACTACTACAGGCTACAGAGGGCACTACAGGGGCACTATACTACACACCCGGATGAGCCTAAAACGCTAGATCCACTACAATTACTCCTCACTACGCCAACTGCATCTCACTTGGTTTCCAAACTATACGCAAGCTTACAAAACGCAGTGGGTGGCAATACGGACAAAGCTAAGGATAAGTGGAGTGCTGGGTTGGAGATGCCACTAACTGATGACGAGTGGAGTGCCTGTTGTATGCTCACTAACATGTTGACGCCTAACGGAAACTTGAGAATCATTCACTATAAATACTTGCACCAGGTGTACTACACGCCACAGCGATTGCACAGATACGGCCTGAGAGAGGACTCCAAATGTTACCGATGTGGTCAGGAAGATGCAGATTTCATGCATCTAGCGTGGCATTGTCGCAAAGTGGCGGGATACTGGGAACGAGTCATACAAGTTCTGAATGAAATGCTTGGAGTGTCGGTGGAGTGCGAGGTGAGGGTCTGCCTGTTGGGTATTGTTCCGCAACTGAGGGCTTTGAAGCGTAAGTTCTGTGCAGTGGCACTCTTGTTAGCCAAGAGAAGGGTGTCCCTCCACTGGAATAGCAAAAGGGGCCCACAGGTGAAGCAGTGGCTGGAGGACATGACGTATTGTCGGGACACGCTCAACACGTATGAGGAAGAATTACCGATTGGGTCTAGGCCCAAGGACTACTGGGGGTACTTGCGTGCCTATTTGCTTGCACAAAACACGACAGAGTCGGAAGCGGACAAGGGCTAAAATGTACAGGCTACGAATACAGACATAAGATTAAGATTGTATGTCAAGATGGCACTGAGGAGGGAGGATGCTGTGATACAGAGCTCTTGTAGTTAGAGGTCACTTGCCAGTTGAGTATTGTAATGTTATGTTTAATTAAATTTTAAAAATGTACAACAAAGTAAGAACGAAGACATGCTTGTAAACGACTATAGCACTGACAGAAATATCTGAGCTCTGCAACCGGGACGCCGCCGGTCCGCTGGATGTCGGCTGATGGGCTGTGTAACTCTAATGACATCTTTTATTTGCTATGTATAACTGTAGCCGGCCCATTGCGGTTGTAGGCGCCTTGAATGTAACTGTTTTGATATGGAAAGTGCAATAAACATCTTACACCAAAAAAAAAAAAAAAAGTTGACAGACGACAGAATAAGATTTATTTATCCCTATTGCATCATGTGTCAATCCTCCCCCTGCCCGTCCCTGCCCTGACTCACCATGCTTACCTGCACCGGCCATGACTGATAACATCATAAGTGAACAATCAGCCATTATTTTAGTTAACAGCATGGGATTCATCTCCTTGAACCTGGACTGGTTGCATTGTTGCTCCCTGTAGCCACTAGAATAAGACTCTCCTGGAGAGAGATCTCTAGTCTGCTTACCGGTTAAGAATTCTTTAGCTTGTTTGTTGCTCTTTATCCAAAGGTTGTACCATTTCCCCAAGATGTCTGAATTCAATGAAAGATATGTAGATATATGATTGCTATAAAAACTGACTAGGGATGTTTAGTTCTTGAATTTTCACTTTATTGGGGGTTGGATTGTAGGCAGAAGCTTAACACAAAATTATATTTTCTTTTTCTTAAAGACATGCTGAATGGCTTAAGCTGGTCTTGTACCAAACATTTTGATTAGAAGGTGTATTCTCTGCATCAATCAAAATCCCAGAGAAAAGTTTAATCTTGGGTTTAATGGCTTTGGACCCTTCATGTATATTTTTTTGTCTTATCAATGATGACCTTCTTAATGCAGAGCCTATCTTGTAGTATACCTCTGACCTCTCTTTATGGACATTCCACTTGCATCCTATCATTGTGCATGTTATCGTGGGCTGTCTTTAATTATCAGCTGTGTTCTGAAAGTATTCCTCAATGTGTTCACACAAGAGTCAAAAGACAAAAACATGCTTCAGCAGATAAAGGGCATGATATTAGTTGTTGGTTCCTCTCTAGATTACAATGTTCACTTGATTTGAGGTAAAGCCTGAGGCAAATAAAAATACTTGCATTTGCTCACGCTGCACATTGTTGTGTTTCGATAATATTGTGGAGTGACAATGTTTCTCAGAAGGCACTGAAGGTTGTAAACCATTGAGATTGCAAAGATATTTGTTTCCTTAAGTAACTACTTTGTTGTGTGTTAATATCAGCTCCTTGAATGGGTGATCAAATTGTCTTGAAGAGTGTGGACCATGTGCTTGTACGTAAATTGACATTGCACATATATAAGCACGCAGAGCTACTGTATATAAAGTGAATGCCCACCATAATTCAAGCCACTGTCACTGAGATTGTGGTGATAGTAGAAAACAGCCACTGGTAGATGAGGATTTGAATGTTTGCAGCAAACCTTTTAAGTCTGTTGCCAAAGGGTGTCAAGCTGAATGATGCTGTCACCCTTTGTAGAACTTCAATATTCAGTCATCACACAAAGAATTATAAGAAAAAAATATATTATAAAAAAAGTCTAAAATGCCATTATACTCAGGTGAAAAAGTTACACTAAACGTAACGTTTAAAAACAAATAAACACTGAAATTGTAAGCTATTATACATTGCTGGAGTATGTATTATGTTTGGGTGCCTCACTTACAGATGTTTCAAGTCCCAGTAAGACTGTAAGCTTTGTTCTAATAGTCTACCCCATTCTGTTCATTTCAGGAAAATGTGAAGTGTATTTTTACAATCCATCGAGGATTGCCCTCTTCTGATATGCTTTATTGTTGGCTACTTCCTGGATTTGAAGCAGTTGGCTTAGAATTATTTGTTAGGTTAGGTATTTAACAGACATATTTCATTAAGGTAAATAAAGAACAAACACTTTTCGGATAGTATTCATGGTTTAATGAGGCGCCTTTCCCTTTAAAGTCTACAGAACCATTTTGCTTCTTACAACAATGAATATCGGTAAAAAAAAGAGCATAATATCTGCTAAATGTGGGTGCATGTTGTGAAACGTTATGCCCATTAGCATTACAGAGGTGATAGCAAATTGGGACTAGGTGTAGCATGCTCAATATCTTCCAACAAAAGCGAACAGCAAACTGCCACGTTCAGAGGATGATGTAATCAATAATGCTATAATCATTCAAGATGTCATCAATTATGTAATTTAACCTGTTCATGAGTGATATAATATGTGAGTTTGTAAGCAATGTTTGTCGGGAGCACAAGTTATATTTAGCTCACTGAACTGTAATTGCCAAATTCCAGTTTTTTTTAGGTTTTGAATTTTTACGTTTTGTGTCAAATAACTATAACATCATTTGAACCTTTGTTTTTTCAGTCAGTTTTTGTTTTTTCTGATGAGCTTCTCAAGGAATAGTTAGATTGAATGCAGTATGGAGTGCTAGACAGGAGTTCTTTTCTAAGGCCTTTTGAATTAAATATACTTTTCAAAACGGCATCCATAAAGTCTCTCTCTTAGCCTCTTATAATCTTTTAGAAATTCAAAAATATTCTAGTACTCTGACAGCTTCAATACCTCTGATCCAATTTCTTGAACTTAATTGTCCTTTCAACCCTCTTTAACGAAAAGCACTTTGAGACAAGCTTCTGAGCTACTTGTTGTTCTATGTGACTTTAATCCATATGCTTGCATGTTTTTGTTAAACTGATCTTAGATTCTTAAACATATTCTAATTGTGTTTTTCTTTCTTTCGCAGGAACACTTCTGGGGCAGAGCAGCTTGTCCAGCAGATGCTGGTGAGGACCAGATGATTAGTATTGCTAGGTCTGTATGAGCTACATGATCCTCTGGAAGTGGGAAAGGCAAACTTCTTTTTCCTCCTGGAATGCTGATTGCCAAGCAGATTCTGGTTGAAAGGCCATGCCTTGAATAGGTTTGAAGTCCAAAATGCCTCTGATATTATGAGAGCTTGTGAGTCCACGATGGAAAGTTCTAGTTGTTTCAAGACCATGCATCATCCCACAAGTGTGCCATCAACAATGTCTCAGAGATCAAGCCTTTACATCCCACATAATCTAAAAGCAACTTAATAAATAACACCTTATTCTTGGGACATTTACTCAAAACGTTTGCCAAGAAAGAAAGAAGCTTTCTCCTTTCCTGCATCTTGTGTCTCCAAACATTGGCGGCACAAAGCAGATTTATCCAGTTGCGTAACATATTTTTTGCATGAACATGACAAATTACAGATTAACATTTCATGTATGAACATTCTATGCCATGCCCTGACCCTCTTTTTGTAGAATTCTATATTTGTGGGGGAATTTAACCTAACCACTTTGAGCAACCCATTTATCTTTGCTCGTTCCTTTCCCTTTGCCACCATTATCAGATCTTTTTAAACTGGAGAATCTACCCCTGGTCTTAACTTGCTTACAGCTTTTCAAATTCCATGCTCATTTATTAACATCACCAAAGTTATTCGCAAATTAACACTTTATTGTCCCACCCTCATAACCGTGACCCCTTTTGATTGGTGTGCACACAACTCAATTAGGGGTGGGTGGATTTTTTTATTCCGTTGGTGGAGTAATTTAGTAATTCAGCTTTATTCATGTTTTGAAGAATTACCAACTAATTCTGCCATTCCACTGGTCGAATTAAATCAGCACTGTAACTGTACTTAAACAGGGTTGAGAAGGAGAAATCCCTCTACTTTTAAAAACCACTGCAGATAAAACTTTTATCTGCAGTGATTTTTAAACATAAAGGGACTTCTCCTTCTTCCAGCTGTCTTCAACTGCCGCTGAAGTATACCCATCATTGTCCTTCATACTTATTTAAGGGCACCGAGGGGTATGCACTGCACTGTAGTTATACATGTTTATATAAGAGCACCAAGGGGTATGTACAGCACTTTGCAGTGCCCACTCTGTCCCTTGATGGACTGTAATTCTGAAGAATTCCACGGAATGAAACTCTGGCAGTTCTGCCCACCCCTAATCTCAATATAATAAGAGCAAGCTAAGCAAGCAACGGGTCTGCAAAATTGTGTGCAGGTCCAAGATAGGGCACCAAAGATATTGGGAAAAATTTAATTCTTGACTCCCTTTAACTCTGTCCCCTTTGCCAGACCTGCCCAAAACCTCTACTGGGCTTAAATTGCTAAAAGGCTGTCAACCATCATGCTGATTCATTAACAGATGCCAACGTTATTAGTAAATTAACACATGTATGACCCACCCATTTCACTCTGCACCTCCTTGTTGCATTTGCATGAATCTATAGATATCAAGAGTAAACTAAACATTTTAAACATCTGCCAAATGCTGTGCAGATCTGAGGCAATGCAACAAAGTTATAAGTATATCAATGATTTTTTGAGACCCCATTTAAATTTACTCCATCTTAGTCTGCATAAAACTTGACATAGCAATGGAAAACTAAACATATGAGAGATTTGCCAAATTTAATTCCAATTTGGCAAATAGTATCACAGTTATTAGTAAACGAGTAAGAGAACAATTTTTTAGCCCATTCCTTGTAGCTGTCCCCAACTGATGAATCAAAACAAATTTGAATAAAATAGGAGCAAGTAAAACATGCTAAAGGCCTGCCACATTTTGGTCATATTTATTAAAAGGTACTCATGTTATAAGAACATATATATGTATGTATATATATTCCAATCCACACCTCCACCACAGAGAACAGAGACAGACTCCCATTCCAGTCGTCCTTTATTAGGCAATTTATTGGCAAATGAGGTACGAAATATTTGCATCTATATCAGATTTCTCATTAGTAGTATGGTACTGAAAGTTCACCGCTTGAAATGTTCATTGATCATCCTGTAATAGGTTAGTATATTGTCACCAAACATATCATGCCCCATCCCCAGATTGCCATTACAATATTTCCATAAAAAGGCAGTTACATCAAGCCACATGGACCCGCTTCAATCTGCGGTGGTGCGTCTGCCGGCTGGTTACCGTTATATTCAAATCCACACCTCCACCACAAAGAACAGAGACGCACTTCCATTCCAGGTGTCCTATATTATGCAATTTATTGGCAAATTTGGTACAAAATATATGCAAAGGCCCAGCACGTTTCAAACCTTAGAGTCCTTGATCACAGGCCAAATGGTTGACAATCTTTGCAGGCCAAGTTTTCAAACCTCTCATTAGCATAATTCCTATTGAACCCATATGAGGTCATAGTGACTCCTACATCACTGATACATTATGGTATTGAAAGTTCACTGCTTGCAATACTCATTGATCATCCTGTAATAGGTAAGTATATTGTCACCAAGTATATCATGCCACATACCCAGATTGCCATTACAATATTTCATTAGCCGAATGCTCCATAAAAAGGCCCATGCATATATTTCCTACCTGATTTGGCAATAAATTGCCTAATATAGGATGCCTGGAATGGGAGTGAGTGTCTGTTCTCTGTGGTGGAGGTGTGGATTTGAATGTATAGATTAATATATACATCACTATTTGGAATTGGATGCAATCGCATTGAAGATCTGTTTTGAACCGACCCTTATCAAGGGGGTTTCATATTCATCAACAATCAACTTGAATACAAGGAAGTTTTATTTAATGCCAAAGAAGTATCACGTATGAAAGAATAGGAGAGATTAATAATTCATGAACTAAGAAGGGCCTATTGAAGGCTACTAAAAGGAGCAGGAAGACGATAGGATACTTACATGAAAGCCCTGAAGAAGCACAATGAGGCGCGAAACACATGTTAGCTGTTTGCTGTATTGAAATCTGTGTGCTGCACTGTATGAAGCTTCTAAAAGTAGGAATACAATAATTATAAAGCAACAAAGTGGGAAGACATCTTCATTGTGTTGAAATCTCAGCATTTGTTGTTGTTATGATATATATATATATATATATATGTATATATATATATATATACATACAGATATATATATATATATTTTCACTGAAAAAACATAGGTTTCAGGGGTGTTATAGTTAATTGCACATTTCACTCGTACAAAACCATAGAAATTCCCCTGTTATAGTTAGTTCAGCTAACTATAACTCGTGCCCCCGCAATGCACTACTGATGAAGTCACATATTACAGCAAAACACACAAGGTGATGGACGGAATGTTGCATATTGCAAAACATTCACCCCAGTCACAGATCTGGGTTTAATCCATTTGTCTGTTGGTGTGTGTAAGCAGCTGCATGGGTTTGTGAATAGCTAGAAGAGTGTCTATATGAATTATTGATTGGTTGTCTGTTTATCTGTATGGGTGCCTGAGTGTTTGTGTGGGTGGGGTGTGTAAGCAGTTGCATGGGTTTGTGAATAGCTAGAAGAGTGTCTATATGAGTTATTGATTGGTTGTCTGAGTGTCTGTATGGGTGCCTGAGTGTTTGTGTGTGTGGGGTGTGTTAGTGAGTGAATGTATATCTCAGTGGTACTTGTGTGAGTAACTTCATATGTGAACGTCAGTATATATGTGTGTTAGAGTATATAAATGGCAATAAGTGAGAGTGTGTGATTCAGAGAGTGGCTGTATGGATGATTGTGTGCTTGTATCATTGATTGTATAAGAGCGTAAGAATGTGCTACTATTTGTATAAGTAAGTGAGCTGGTGTGTGTATAACTGTATAAGTGAGTAAATGGGAGTGTGATTAATTATTTGCATGACTGATTAGGTGTGTGAGTACCTCTATGGATAAGTGGCGGTGTGTGAGTGTCTATATAGGTGTATGAGTGCATATGATAGTCCTGTACTTAGTGACCATAAGTATGAGTGACTGTACAGGTGAGTGAGAGGATTTGTGTGTAGACCTAAGAATCAGTGAGTGGGTATGTAGTTATTGGTGTTGGAGTGTCTATGATTTTGAGAATGGCAGTCTGTAATTTAGAGTGGGTGTATCAAAAGTTATATTAGGGTGAGAGAAGGTGCATCAAATTATCACATGGATGATGTCATGAGTGATGTCCTCAGTGATGTCATGAGTGATGTAATATGTGACATCATCAGCAGTGCATTGCGGGCATGAGCTATAGTGAGCTGAACTAACTATAAAGGGGGAATTTCTATGGTTTTGTACGAGTGAAATGTCCAACTAACTATAACGCCCCTGAAACCTATGGCTTTTTCAGTGAATTTATAAGTTTTTTAAAATCCTAATTTCTAACTGTAACGTGCCTGAAACCCATGTTTTTTTTCCAGTAAATTTCAAAGGTTTTTTTAAATGTTAATTTCTAACTATAACGTGCCTGAAACCTGTGGTTTCGTAAGTGAATTTCAGAGGTTTTTTAAATGCTAATTTCTAACTATAACGTGCCTGAAACCTATGTTTTTTTAAGTGAATTTCTAAGGTTTTTTATATGCTAGTTTCTAACTATGCCTACAGAGGTAGGACATGTGAACAAAGAAGAAAAACACGCAGAAAGAAGCAAAAGAAATGCAGAAAGAAGCAACAGAAGTCCACATGATGAAGAAAAGTACAGAAAGAGGCAAGACATGTGCAGAAAGAATGAACAGAGGAGCAGAATGAGGCCTTGTTGCAATATCATCCTGTGCCCACAACTTTTTCAGACGGTACTGGTGGTAACTGACTCTGACTAACCAGGCCTAGAGCCAGTGCTATGCTAAAAGACACTTAGAATACAGTGAAAACACCTACATACACTAGGGAACACTATGCGTTGGGGTACCCCTGTAATTAGCATGACCTCCTCTGTAAGGCCCTAGTATATAATGGGGCAGGAGGATTAAAACTACCTTTAAGTCAGGGGTGCAGAAATATGCTACTTTAACTAGTAGTCGTGTTTGCAGAGTGGTGGAGAAAGGGTGCTGGGCGTCCAACCAACGCTCAGGAGTTCCACTCCATAGGACATACAGGAGGTACCAGAAGGGATTTCTGGACCCCAAACTCCCTCAGAACTAAATTGGACATCATCCCCCATCCCATAGTCTGCCACGAGGCACGTTTGTAGAGTGGAAGAGAAAGGGGGCCAGGCCTTCGAAGACATCTTAGCAATCCCACTGTGTGGGACTTACTGGAGGTAACAAGAGGGGTAGTTGGCCCCGAGGACATCCTTGGGGGCCAACTTCCCAAACTATTACCTTCAGTCAGTCCCACACAGCAGCATTGGTAAGTACTCTTACCAGGCCACGCCCACTTTGCCCACCACTATATAAACGCGCTCCCTGGCACACTCTTGGATGGGGATTGAAGTCCTCTTCACTGCTGGGGGTCCTTTAGGGGCCAACTAGCCTTACTTTTACCTACAGTAAGCCCCACGCAGTGGGATGGGTGAAAGGTAGACAAAGGCCATGACCCTTTTCTCCACCTTTCTGAAACGCGCCCACTGGTGAGTTGTAAGTTGGGGGATTAAGTCCCCTTGAATCCTGATGGTCACTGGGGTCCAACTAGCCAACCAGGTACCTCCAGTAAGCGCCACAGAGCTGCGTTGCAGAGAGGTGTAAAAAAGGGTGTGGCCTGTACCGCCTCTCTGCAACGCAGACCTGTGGTGCTTACTGGAGGTACCTGCTGGGCTAGTTGGCCCCCATGGGCCCTCAGGATTCAAGGGGAATTAATTCCCCAACTTAAAACGCGCCACAGGGCATATTTGCACACATGTCACCTCAGGCCCCGTCTCCTCCCTTCACCACAGTGCAAACACACCCGTGGCACGTTTTAAGTTGGGGGATTATGTTCCTTAAATCCTGAGGGTCCCTGGGGTCCAACTAGCCCACCAGGTATCTCCAGTAAGCGCCACAGAACTGCATTGCAGAGAGGTGTAAAAAGGGTTGTGGCCTGGACCACCTCTCTACAATGCAGGCCTGTGGCGCTTATTGGAGGTACATGGTGGGCTAATTGGCCACCAGGGGCCCTCGGCATTGTAGGGGAATTAATTCCCCAACTTAAAATGCACCACAGGGTGTGTTTGCACACTTGTCACCTCAGGCCCCGCCCCCTCCCTTCACCACTGTGCATACACGCCCTGTGGCACGTTTTAAGTTGGGTGATTAAGTTACTTGAATCCTGAGGGTCCCTGAGGTCCAACTAGCCCACCAAGTACCTCCAGTAAGCGCCACAGAACTGCATTGCAGAGAGGTGTAAAAAGGGTTGTGGCCTGGACCACCTCTCTACAATGCAGGCCTGTGGCGCTTGATGGAGGTACATGGTGGGCGAGTTGGCCACCAGGGGCCCTCAGGATTCAAGGAGAATTTATTCCCCAACTTAAAATGCACCACATGATGTGTTTGCACATATGTCACCTCAGGCCCCGCCCCCGACCTTCACCACTGTGCAAACACGCCCTGTGGCATGTTTTAAGTTGGGGGATTAAGTCCCCTTGAATCCTGAGGGTCTCTGGGGTCCAACTATCCCACCAGGTACCTCCAGTAAGCGCCACAGAGCTGCATTGTAGAGAGGTGTAAAAAGGGGTGTGGCCTAGACCTACCTCTCTGCAACGCAGCGCAGTGGCGCTTATTGGAGGTACCTGGTGGGCGAGTTGGCCTGCAGGGACCCTCAGGATTGAAGAGGAATTAATTCCCCAACTTAAAACGCACCACACGGCGTGTTTGCACACATTTCATCTCAGGCCCCGCCCCCTCCCCTCACCACTGTGCAAACGCGCCCTGTGGTGCGTTTTAAGTTGGGGGATTAAGTCCCCTTGAATCCTGAGGGTCATTGGGGTCCAACTAGCCCAACAGGCACCTCCAGTCAGCGCCACAGAGCTGCGTTGCAGAGAGGTGTAAAAAGAGGCATGGCCTGGACCACCTCTCTGCAACGCAGCCCTATGGCGCTTACTGGAGGTATCTGGTGGGCTAGTTGGCCCCCAGGGACATCCAGTATTGAAGGGGAATTAATTCCGCAATTTAAAACAGGCCACAGGGCGAGTGTTGCTGGGAGGGACGGGGCCTCCGGCATGATCGCGGTCTTTAAAAATATATATATATTAGAATGGGGCTGTGTGGCTCACTTTCTTTTTCCTTTCTTTGGGCCCTGGGGACCCCATTCCCCAAGGCCTGACCCCTTTTAAAAAAAATATATATATATATGAATGGGAAGGGGACCGTGTGGGCCCCCCTCCCGTAGTCAATGACATCATCATTTGAGATGTCATCAGTGATGTCATGAGTGATGTCACTGACTATGTCATGAGTGATGTAATATGTGACGTCATTAGCAGTGCATTGCGGGCGCGCCAGTTATAGTGAGTACAACTAGCTATAACTTGGGAATTTCAATGGTTTTGTATGAGTAAATTGTCCAGCTAACTATAACTGATATGAAACCTATGGTTTTTTCCATGAATTTGCTAGGTTTTTTAAATGCTAATTCCTAACCTTAACGTGTGTGAAACCTATGGTTTTTTCAGTGAATTTGCAAGGTTTTTTAAATGCTAATTCCTAACTATAACGTGTGTGAAACCTATGTTTTTTTTAGTGAATTTGCAAGGTTTTTTAAATGATAACCCCTAAATAAAATATGTGTGAAAATCTTTGTTTTTTATTATGAATATAAATACATCAAAACACTGAAACTATTTTTTTTTTTTGCGTGCGCGCACCCCTTCACCCAGTTTCAAAAAACACAAAATGGCGGCTGAATTATATAAAATATGATTTTAATTTTTTTCTATATTCAGGTGTTTTCTAAGATAATAATGTATTAATAATAATAATATTAATAAAAATGGATTTTTTTAGGCGTGCACGCCCAGGTACGCGCACCACGTAATTTTATTTTTTTTAAAGTTTTATTTTTACTCGTCGGGGTTCTTTCGGGACCCCTTGAAAAGCTCTAGGGGGTCAGGGAGTGTCTACTTTTCCTCCTTTTCACGTTTTGAATTTTTTTTGTAAATCCGGTAAAACGTCATTTTGAAATGAGGTGCGCACGTCGCTTCAAAATGGCGTTTTAACCGATTTACATAAACGTTTCAAAATGTGAAAAGGAGGCAAGGTAGACACTCCCTGACCCCCTAGAGATTCTCAGGGGGTCCGTAAAGAACCCCGACGGGCAAAAAAACCTTTTTTTTTAAATTGCGAGGTGCGCGACTGGGTGCGCGCACCTCGCAACTTCAAGTGAGGTGCGCGACCGGGTGCGCACACCTCGCAATTTTTAAAATAAATAAATAAAGGTTTTCTTTGGCCTTGGGGGTCCTTTATGGACCTCCTGAGAAAACTTAGGGGGTCAGGGAGTCTCTACCTTGCCCCCTTTCCACGATCTCCATTATAGTTTTTCACACTCTTGTAAATCGAGGTGCGCGACTGGGTGCGCGCACCTCACAACTTTTTAGAATAAAAAATGTTTTCTTTGGCCTTGGGGGTCTTTTGTGGACCCCCTGAGAAAACTTAGGGGGTCAGGGAGTCTCTACCTTGCCCCCTTTCCACGATCTCCACTATAGTTTTTCACACACTTGTAAATCGAGGTGCGCGACCGGGTGCGCGCACCTCGCAACTTTTTAGAAGAAAAATAAAAGTTTTCTTTGGCCTTTGGGGTCCTTAATGGACCCCCTGAGAAAACCTAGGGGGTAAGGGATTCTCCACCCTGCCCCCTTTCCATGTTTTGCCCCTTTGTTCTCTACAATATGTTTACTCGCACTGACAAAATGGCAGTCAACACTTCCTGATTCACTCCGAATCGAATGTTGACAGACGTCAAACAGCAAATCAGAATTCCGCTCGCACACAGGGGTGCGCGCACGGTGCGCGCTTATAGATATATGATTGATTTCAACTTTCATTTTCTCAGCAACTACTGGAGGGATTTACACCATTTAAAGAAAATAGTAATCTGCGAACCGGACTCTACCTTTTTGCCAAATTTCATATAATTTCATTCAGCCGTTCGGACTGTAGCTGTGTCTAATCGTCCTATGGAAAATAACATGGGGAAAACACATTTTGGGACCCCCTTTTATCTCAGCCCCCACTTGACGAATCCCCCAAACTTTCAGGGAAGGATCGGAGAGGAGCGGGCCATCTTCTTTGAGAAATTCGCAAAGATTCGTCCACCGGCGCCAAAGTTATTCCCAATAGAATGTTGCGGATTTCCTATGGAAACTAGGTCCTAACTATAACTACCTACTGGCAACCGCCAGTAGGTAATATATATATATATATATATATATTTTGATTTTTTTTTCACTGAAAAAACCATAGGTTTCAGCCACGTTATAGTTAGAAATTAGCATTTAAAAACCTTGGAAATTTACTGAAAAAACCATAGGCTTCAGCCACGTTATAGTTAGGAATTAGCATTTATAAAAAACCTTAGAAATTCACTGAAAAAAACAGGTTTCTCACATCTTATAGTTAGCTGTACATTTCACTCATACAAAACCATTGAAATTCCCCCGTTATAGTCAGTTCAGCTACTTATAACTCGCGCGCCCGCAATGCACTGCAGATGACATCACATATTACATTACTCATGACATGGTCAGTAACATCACTCATGACATCACTGATGACATCTCATATGACATCACTGATGACATCATCCAGTGAATGTGTGTCTTTCTGAAAAATAAATATTTTTTATATATGTATATCTAAAGGTCGATGGAAGAATAAATGGGTAAATAAGTGTCTAAATGGATTTTTTTGTAAAATTGATTGTATAATTGACTTATTAAGTGTATCTTAGTGAATACATGTATTAGCGAGTAATGTTTAAATATGTAAATATCTGTATCAGTGTCTCACTTTGTGTATAAGTGGCTGCATGGGTTGCTGAGTAGCTACATAGGTGTCTATATGGGTTATTAGTTGGTTTTTTGAGTATCAGTATGAGTGTCTGTATGGTTTGGTGGGTGGTATTACTTAGCGCATAGATGCATGAATGACTGACTCACTGTTTGTATGTGTTTTAAAGACAGCATGTTTGCAGGACTGTATGGGTGGATGAGTGTGTGTATGGGTGTGTTAGTGAGCGAATGACTGTCTCAATAGTATCTTTATGAGTAACTACATATGTTTTAAACTAGTATCTATGAGTATTGATGTATATAAGTGAGTTTATGTGAGACGGAGAGATTAGAAGAGTTCCTGTATAAATAAGTATGTGTTTCTATAAGTGATTGTTTAATAGAGTAAGTATGTGTATGTTTCTGTAGAAGTAAGTGTAGTGGTGTGTGCATAGCTGTATATGCAAGTAAATGGATGTTTATTTGCATGTGTGAGTATGTGTGTGAGTAACTCTATGGATGAGTATCGGTGTGTTACAGGATGTATAGGTGTATAAGTACATATGATGAGTGAGTACATGTGTGAGTGACTATTTAGAACTGTTGGTGAATGAGTGGATGTGTATGTAGATGTTGGAATTACTGAATAGGATGTTGTAACTGGTATTGGTATCTCCATTTTTTTGAGAATGTTAGTTTCTTTTTCATAACCTTATCCAAAGCTGACCAAAACTCCTTTAACACAGGGCAAGAAAATAACATATGTTCTAAGTCGGCACCAGCTAGGTCACACTTGGGGCACTTAGTACGATCACTATATGAAACATTTGTAGACCACTTAGAGGTTACTTCAGGTGTATAATAGAGCAAACAGATGGTTTTAAACTGTTGTAACCTTAAGCTTAACGATTGAACAAGGTTCTTCAAATTGGAAAGAGAGTAAGCAATCTAATTAGGTGTTATATTACATCCCATCTTCGAACTCCATTTCTCAGCTAATTTAGAACAATCACCTGTCTTATATGTGTTGAGGCATTTATAGCTTTCACTTATTAAAGACTTCGTCCTCAATGAGTAGAAACAGTCCCAAATATTGGAATCTGAAGTTTCTAGAATTTTCATCATGAAAATGAAACTGGGTAAGCCACCCCTTCTGTCGGCTCTAACGGTATTATTAGATATACACTCCTCATCTCTCCCCCAACAGGCCCTAGTTACTATATTACTATCTTGTGCCAAATTAACTATTGCTCGTGCCTGGATTTCCCCTCAAACCCCTCACATCATGGAATGGTGGTCACTGGTTAATGAAATATATTCTTTGGAGGCGGCCCTGACTAAGTTTAGAGGCGTTCGGTCCCTAAGGAAATTTGAAAAAATCTGGGGAAATTTCATTCACAACGTAAAATGCAATTTATATCCAAATGATATGTTTTTCCTTTCTTTTTCTGTTTTCTGTTTTATATTTTTTTGTACTGCTGTTTCTGTTCCTCCGTGATTGTGATTGCTCTTTTCTTTCATTCTTTTTAATATATCGAAGTGATTATTCATTCAATCATTCTGCCACACTGTTGCTAAGTCTATTCTTCCTTATGGAATTATGTTGGTTTTTTTCTCCATTGACGTGTGGTCAATAAAAATATTTTTAAAAATGTTTTTAAAAAAAGAGAATTTTAGTTTCTATTTTTGAATGTGTGTATCAAAGGTTATATTACGGTGAGAGGAGATCTGCCACTCTTTCACAAGGATGATGTCATCAGTGATGTCATTTGAGATGTCATCAGTGATGTCATGAGTGATGTCACTGACCATGTCATGAGTGATGTCGTCATTAGCAGTGCATTGCGGGCGCGCAAGTTATAGTTAGCTGAACTAACTATAACGGGGGAATTTTAATGGTTTTGTATGAGGCAAATGTCCAGCTAACTATAACATGTGTGAAACCTATGGTTTTTTCAGTGAATTTCTAAGGCTTTTTAAATGCTAATTCCTAACTATACTGTGGCTGAAACCTATGTTCTTTTCAGTGAATTTCTAAGGTTTTTTTAAATACTAATTCCTAACTATAACGTGTCTGAAACCTATGTTTTTTTTAGTGAATTTGAAAGGTTTTGTAAATGATAATTTTTAAATGTATTAATTGTTAAAAAAAATTATACTGATTTACTACATTGTTTTAAAATATTTATTTTTAGATATTTTATGTTTTAAATTACATTTTATATTTTTAATATGAATTGAAAAAAAAATTTTTTTTTAAATATTGAAATTGTAATATTTGGTTTTTTTATTTTATATATTTTTAATTTATATATATATTCACTGAAAAAAACATAGGTTATAGACCATATATAGTTAGGAATTAGCATTTACAAAACCTTGAAAATTCACTGAAAAAACCATAGGTTATAGACCATATATAGTTAGGAATTAGCATTTAAAAAACCTTATTTTACTCACACAAAACCATTGAAATTCCATATATAGTTAGTTGCACTAAGTATATATCGCGCACCCGCAATCCACTGCTGATCATGTCACATATTACATCATTCATGACATGGTCAGTGACATCACTGATGACATCACTGATGACATCTCAAATGACATCACTGATGAGATCACTGATGACGTCATCCAGTGACTGTGTGTTTCTGTAAAGTTTAAATATGTTTTACATATTGAAGAATGAGTAGATGTATAAGTGTCTGGACGAAGGATTTAGTAGGTGCATGACTGAATGTATGAGTGAGTGATTAAATGTGTCTCACTGAGTGCATGGGTTAGTGACTAAACTGTCTTAATTTGTGCATCATTATGTCTGTTGTTCTGTAAACTGCTGCATGTGTTGATCATTAGCTATACGAGAGGCTATATGTGTTATTAATTGGTTGCCCAAGTATTTCTATGGCAGATTGAGTTTGTGTGGGGGTGGCTGGAAGGTGTGTGACTCTATGCATAGATGTGTGAGCAGTTTATTCACTAGGTGTATGAGTTCAAGAGTGCATGTGGAAACAGCTACATGGGCAGTTGACTGTGTGCATGAGTGTATTGATGAGTGAATGGATATCTCAATGCTACATGTCATAGTAAGTACATATGTAAAACACAGTACATGTGAGAGTTGGCATATATAAATAACTGTGCATGAGAGCCACTGAATGAGTGAGTGGTTGTATCGATCATTGTGAACTTGTATCAGGGATTGTATAAGAGAGTAAATATGTGTTAGTATATGTTTCAATAAGTAAGGTGTGTTTAACTGTATAGTTGAAGAAATGGAGGTGAGATTGTTTCTTTGCATGACTGACTGGGTGTGTGAGTAACTCCATGGATGAGTGGCAGTGTGTGAGTGTCTGTATACACTGAGTGTATCTAAGGTTATATTAGAGTCTGAAGAGGTTTATCGTATTAGCACAAGAATGATGTCAAATGAGATGTCATCAGTGATCTCATCAGTGATGTCATTTGAGATGTCATCAGTGATGTCATCAGTGATGTCACTGACCATGTCATGAATGATGTAATATGTGACATGATCAGCAGTGGATTGCGGGTGCGCGATATATACTTAGTGCAACTAACTATATATGGAATTTCAATGGTTTTGTATGAGTAAAATAAGGTTTTTTAAATGCTAATTCCTAACTATATATGGTCTATAACCTATGGTTTTTTCAGTGAATTTTCAAGGTTTTGTAAATGCTAATTCCTAACTATATATGGTCTATAACCTATGGTTTTTTCAGTGAATTTCAATGGTTTTTTAATAGCAAATATCATAAGCTGTCGAATGTCAAGTACGTGGTAAGTGAAAACATTTTCGTGTTTATGCACACTGATCTGCTTTGAATGGTGCCCCCCCCCCTCATTTCTATTAGGAGTACTCTCTCTTTGCAGATAGTGAAAGGTAGTTAACGCAGGCCGTTGCCCCCGTTGTAATCCGTCGTGCCTGCTTCTCTCTCCATTTGATTGATTGTTATCCAAGTATTTACTGTTTTAGAATTAGTTCTCTTTGGTTCATTCTCTATTTACAAACAAACACAGAGTCGCAATACTCTGTTTAGTCTTTGCAGATAACGAAAAATCGTGTAAAAAAAAAGAAAAGGAATCGAGCAAAATCAGTAGGCCACTAATGGGATCTCTTTTTGACCTCGCTAAAATAGAAACATTAGGAACAACCCCTCATGACAAATACAAAACTAGTGAGATGAACTGAACTCCACACAATGATGGCTGCAAAACAGCTCGGCTCCGCCACCCACCCCGCCCAAAATAACGATAAAGAGCGGCTGCCATGATTGGTTGCGGAATGGCCACAACGGAGCTACGAAATGGTGGTGCTCTCATGCTAACCCCAGCTTCAGTCTGAAACATCCAGAAACACTGTAGACTACCAATTCGATCAGTTCCGGTAGAGCCCCAATGTAACCCGGTAGAGAAGAACTAGCCCTCCCCTCTTTGACTGATGGTTCTTGTTGCCTGTCCCTTCTGTTGTCATTTAACAGAACTATTTAGCCTGCTGAAAGGGGTTGTGTTTCGACCGCTGGTTGGTGGAGACATTTTGACTATATTCTGGACCTGCGTTGTCGCGTAATGCGTCATATGACGCGCCGCGTTAGCGCATCCGGAAGTCATCCGGGGCGCGCAGCGCGTAACGTAAGCATAACAAGTCATGTGACTTGTTAATAAAACTTTTCATTGGTTCATTTTACTTTTATTATTCTAATGATGAAAGCCTTGGTCATATCACCTAAAAATTACGCTTTTAATTACTTCCGAACATTATTTTTTCTTAAATATATGTTATAATATTCCAGGCTAATGTACTTTCCCGGAAATTTTACAACTGTCCTGCAAGTAAAATATATTCTTTTTTCGAGAAAAAGAGCGTTTCTTCGTCCCATGACGGAGCCGTTGAGCAAAAGAGGGTCGACCTGCTGTCTTAGTCGCCGATACGCCTGAATATGAGATTCTTATCGATCACTTTATGTTGCAGGAATAGAAAACACAACAGCCCTTGACCATTTATCTTTACTGCGTTCCTTCGTATTATACCTTTTACCCTTCATGTAATTGGTCTGCTTTATTTCACTTGCCTTTTAATGATTCTAAAACAGTGACTATTATTAAAAACTTTACCAATGTATATACTACTACCATGTTTTCTTTTAAAAACCTTTATTGTGAAAATTTCATTATACAAATACGAGCCTATAACCACGTGGGCCTGCCACGGAGCAAACTGTAATCGTATATGATGAATAGACATTTACACTGTAGAGGAACGTAACGGGCGGGCCATTAGGTTGCAAGAACTAAGGTGTCTAACAGTTACGGAATCGGTGGACGTACATTTTATAATTAAAATACGACAGGGCCAGTTACAATAAAATTATCTAGATATACATTTGCGGGCAAGTACCATGGGTGACGTTAATTCGAACTTTCAACAGTACAGTAATCAATAACACATCAGAACTTAATATCAATAGGGATGTCGAAATATTCAATCAATTCTCGTCCCCGCCCGCCATGTGCTTCAAAACTGCATACGTATCTCGTGATTTCAAGGTTCTGCAACCAGTACACAACAAGGAGTTACGAGTCCCATTTATTCCGGCGCCATTTTGGGCGAGGACGGGCAGGTCCAGGATATAGTCAAAATGTCTCTACCAACCATCGACTATGATGATGTTCATATGCTGTATTTATTAGAGTAACACTCATCTGTCCACATGAAATTAATTTACCACAATCTAAACATGTCATTTTAATCTTTCCAAAGTTCTTCTAAATATTTGGGACCGTTTCCCTTGCCTCTGAAGCTCTCAGTGCCACTTCTTTGATGAATGTACTAGCAGGTCAGGGGTTCTCCTCCAAATCTCTCTTTTATGCAGCACTATAATTAATTGGTGCCACCTCTCCATATGACGATGCATGGTATAGTTACCACAACTATATTTTTTTTCGGTTCCTCTGGAGAGTTTATCGTGGCAGATGAAGCGTGTAACGTACCGGGCATTTACCTTTTTTTGCATGTACAGGAAAGGAAAAAAAAATCGAGCGTCCAAGTTCTAAGGTGTCCCAGGGCCATTTTAGTGGACCAGGCCCAAATCCAAAGAACAGGCCGCCATTTTGAGAGTCCTCTTGCAGCCGCCTGTCGCTGTAGCATCAAGAGCAGCCGAAACTCAGCTGAATGGCAACTGAAACGGTAAATGGGCGCCCCACTACATTTCAGCATTGTAGGATGACCACACCAGTACAGCAACTTGCTAGACATCACCTCGGTGCCATCCGGATCTCGGCGCCCCACTGCAGATGAAGTGCCTCTCAACTATGAAACCACCACGGTGACATCCGGATCTTGGCGCGTTGTGCTGCCTTCGGCCTATTCGCACATCGGTCCGCTACTGACGCCATCTCACAGGCTAATAGGGTGACCCACGCCGAGTTTCAGCATTGTAGGATGACCACACCAACTTGCTAGACATCACCTCGGTGCCATCCGAATCTTGGCATCTCAACGCCTAGTGGTATCTTCCATACAGAAAATATTGTTACGCTGCCTTTGGCCCCATTCGCACATCAGTCCGCAACTTAGACATCACCTCGGTGCCATCCGGATCTTGGCATCTCAGCGCCTTGTGGTGTCAGTCAGAAAATATTGTTGCGCTGCCTTTGGCCCCATTCGCACATCAGTCCGCTACTGACACCATCTCACAGGCCAATAGGGCGCCCCACGCCGACTTTTACCATTGTACGATGGCCACACCAGTGGCACAACTTGCTAGACATCACCTCGGTGCCATCCGAATCTTGGCATCTCAACGCCTAGTGGTATCTTCCATACAGAAAATCTTGTTACGCTACCTTTGGCCCCATTCGCACATCGGTCCGCAACTTAGACATCACCTCGGTGCCATCCGGATCTTGGCATCTCAGCGCCTTGTGGTGTATTCTCTTCAGAAAATATTGTTGAGCTGCCTTTGGCCCCATTCGCACATCGGTCCGCAACTTAGACATCACCTCGGTGCCATCCGGATCTTGGCATCTCAGCGCCTTGTGGTGTCTTCTACTCCGAAAATATTGTAGAAAATATTGTTGCGCTGCCTTTGGCCCCATTCACACATCAGTCCGCTACTGACACCATCCCACAGGCCAACAGGGCGCCCCACGCCGACTTTTACCATTGTACGATGGCCACACCAGTGCCACAACTTGCTAGACACCACCTCGGTGCCATCCGGATCTTGGCATCTCAGCGCCTTGTGGTGTCTTCAAATCAGAAAATATTGTTGCGCTGCCTTTGGCCCCATTCG
Organism: Lissotriton helveticus; assembly: GCF_964261635.1. Classification (NCBI taxonomy): domain Eukaryota; kingdom Metazoa; phylum Chordata; class Amphibia; order Caudata; family Salamandridae; genus Lissotriton; species Lissotriton helveticus. Next base: position 874,474,347 of record NC_136071.1, on the reverse strand, counting down.
CACATCGGTCCGCTACTGACGCCATCTCACAGGCCAACGGGGCGCCCCACGCCGACTTTCAACATTGTAGGATGGCCACAGAAGTGCGACAACTTACTAGACACCACCTCGGTGCCATCCGGATCTTGGCGCGTTGTGCTGCCTTCGGCCTATTCGCACATCGGTCCGCTACTGACGCAAACTCACAGGCCAACGGGGCGCCCCACGCCGACTTTCAGCATTGTAGGATGGCCACACCAGTGCGGCAACTTGCTACACACCACCTCGGTGCCATCCGGATCTTGGAATCTCAGCGCCTAGTGGTGTCTTCTATTCCGAAAATATTGTTGCGCTGCCTTCGGCCCCATTCACACATCGGTCCGCTACTGACGCCATCTCACAGTCCAACGGGGCGCCCCATGCCGACTTTCAGCATTGTAGGATGGCCACACCAGTGCGGCAACTTACTAGAATCCACCTCGGTGCCATCCGGATCTTGGCGCGTTGTGCTGCCTTCGGCCTATTCGCACATCGGTCCGCTACTGACGCAAACTCACAGGCCAACGGGGTGCCCCACGCCGACTTTCAGCATTGTTGGATGGCTACACCAGTGCGGCAACTTACTAGACACCACCTCGGTGCCATCCGGATCTTGGCGCGTTGTGCTGCCTTCGGCCTATTCGCACATCGGTCCGCTACTGACGCCATCTCACAGTCCAACGGGGCGCCCCACGCCGACTTTCAGCATTGTAGGATGGCCACACCAGTGCGGCAACTTACTAGACACCACCTCGGTGCCATCCAGATCTTGGCGCGTTGTGCTGCCTTCGGCCTATTCGCACATCGGTCCGCTACTGACGCAAACTCACAGGCCAATGGGGCGCCCCACGCCGACTTTCAGCATTGTTGGATGGCCACACCAGTGCGGCAACCTACTAGACACCACCTCGGTGCCATCCGGATCTTGGCGCGTTGTGCTGCCTTCGGCCAATTCGCACATCGGTCCGCTACTGACGCAAACTCACAGGCCAACGGGGCGCCCCACGCCGACTTTCAGCATTGTAGGATGGCCACACCAGTGCTGCAACTTGCTGGACACCACCTCGGTGCCATCCGGATCTTGGCGCGTTGTGTTGCCTTCGGCCTATTCGCACATCGGTCCGCTACTGACGCCGCCTCACGTGCCAACGTATTTTCTCCGCATTTTACACCCTATGCCGCATAACAGGTCATGTGACTTGTTTATAAAACTTTTCATTGGTTCATTTTACTTTTGGTTTCCTAATGATGGAAGGCTTGATCATGTGACCTAAAAACAACACTTTTCATTGGATGAAAACTTTTTTTTTTCCCCAAACGATGAAAGCCCCACCTTGTTTCTGGATGTTTCAGACTGAAGCTGGCGTCAGCATGAGAGCACCACCATCTCGTAGCTCAGTCGTGGTCATTCCGCGAGCAATCATGGCAGGCGCTCCCCACCAGAAGCCTGCAGGAGTCGGAGCCCCCAAAACTTTTGATGAATTCTCAAGGCGGAGGGGACGCTTTCGAGAATGGGGTCCAAGACCTAGCAGACAAGCGTCCGATTTCCAAGGTGTCCCAGGGCCATTTCAGTGGACCAGGCCCAAAAAGGAAACAGCCTGCCGCCATTTTGAGAGTCCTGTGACAGCCGCCTATCGCTGCACCGCAAGAGTGGGCGCAACTCAGCTGAATTGCGGCTTTTGACACAGTGGACCAAAAACGGACGGAATGGCAACTGAAACGGTAAAGGGGCGCCCCACTACAACAGATGACACTCCACCTGGAGAGGCCCGTTCACGCCGCCTCCCCCGGGGCGCCCCACGCCGTTATTCGGAGCAGCATTGTAGGATACCAAAACCAGTGCGGCAACTTACTGGACATCACCTTGGTGCCATCGTTCTGCTGCCTTGGAACTATTCGCACAACAGTTTGCTACTGATGACCCACCCCCCGCGACGCCCCACGCCGTTATTTGCTGGGTGGCAACTTACTAGACATCACTTTCGTGTCATCTAGATTTCGGCGCGTTCTGCTGCCTTGGAACTATTCGCACAACAGTTTGCTACTGATGACCCACCCCCCGCGACGCCCCACGCCGGAAATCTGGACGTTGTGCTGCGTTGGGACTATTCGCACAGCCGACCGCTACTTCGTTGTTTTTCCCTAAAAATGTTTATATGTTATTACTATTTTTGTTTTCTTGTATATATTTATAAATTATTAAAGTTTTATAATCTTACTACTTTGTCGGAGTGCTATATATTTTTAATGTGACACATAATTGTAAAAACTTTGATGTACAAAGAGTCATCCCTGGAATCTTCCGCTTCAGGCTCGGTCCCCTCCCCAATCACAATACAGGATGGTTTTCAGATAATAGCAACGCTTCTGCTGTGACGGATCTCATCGAGTGTGGGCCTTGATCTACTATAACTCCTTTGAAGAGGGGTGATTCTTTACAGCTGTGGCCATAAACTACATCTGCAGGGCTAGCTGATACCCTAGGACCAGCCTGGACAATCGGACACAGAGGAAAAGGAGTGTCAGAGGGTGCGGTAGTGAATAGGGCGAAAGGGAGGTGTCGGGCGGGCACAGGGTGTGATTCTCAGGGAAGAGCAGCGCAGATGGGGGGAGGTTTATTACCCATGCATAAGACAGAGAGCGGGGGTGACCACTGCCTGGGGGAGATGCTTGCGAGGGTGGGGAGCCATGCTAAGGATCGACAGCGTGCACAGAGTGGGTCTGGTCAAGGCATCTAAAATGGCTGCCGTGCACGACAAAAGTGTGGCATTTGAAAAAAGACAAGATGGCGCAGACAATGTTTTTCAACACTTCCTGATTTCCTTCGAATCGAACGTTAACAGACGTTGGGGCATATTACCAAAGTTAAGCGATATTTATCCCTAACGATGCTTAGCAACGATTTTTTTACAGTCAGAAATTATCGCAGATAAACCTTGCTATTATCAAGGTTTATCGGAAATACGATAAAAAACGACCGCAATGCATTAATATCGCTGAAAACTCAGCGATATTCATGCATTACCGAGCTAATGCTCTTAGCCATGTTATCCACCTCCCATTGGATAACATGGCTAAGAACTGCTCAGGGCAGGTGGTAGCTTTTGGAGATATTCGCGCTTATCTCGAATATTTCCAAAAGTTGATAATAGGAGATAGCGATGTTAGCGACTGTTTCCAGTCGCTAACATCTTGGCATGCCCACTTTGCATGTCATTAGTGATAAATATCACTCACATGCAAAGTGGGGCCCAAGATGGTCGCTATATTCTACTAGCCGTCGCTAACTGGTGTTAGCAACAGCTAGGTAATACACATATAATTTTATCTCCGCGAAGCGGAGCGCTGTTACAGATATATATCTTGTTTCTGAACGTTAATTTCTCAAAATGCACTGAAGCACATATATTGAGACCTAGCAAAGGCACATCGGGCTACCAGTCCCTACAATTTTGCCAAGTTTCGTGCAAATCCATTCAGCTGTTCGATCCTACCGAGAGACAAGATGGCGGCCGCTACGGACTGTTTGGAATGTTTACAGACACCGGAGAGCCAATCAGCTTCGCTTCGCAAAGCTCCGTAATGCGAAAAGTACGCGAAGCGGTGCGCTGTTACAGATATATATCTTTTTTTGAACGTTAATTTCTCAAAATCCACTGGAGCACATATATTGAGATCTAGCAAAGGCACATCGGGCTACCAGTCCCTACAATTTTGCCAAGTTTCGTGCAAATCCATTCAGCTGTTCGATTATTATTATTTTTATTTTTTTTTGCCCCGCGGGGCCCTTTTAAAACCTCCACATCAAACCTAGGGGGTGAGCGACAATGTACTATGCCCCCTTATGGTCATTTGCCCCTTCGCTTTGGCCTCCTCTTGTCTCTCGATCCTACCGAGAGACAAGATGGCGGCCGCTACGGACTGTTTGGAATGTTGACAGACGCCGGAGAACCAATCAGCTTCGCTTCACAAAGCTCCGTTGCGCGTAAAGTACGCGTCCTGGGACGCTGCCAGGTCCGCTGTTACAGATATATATCTTTTTTTAAACGTTAATTTCTCAAAATCCACTGGAGCACATATATTGAGACCTACAAAAGGCACATCGGGCTACCAGTCCCTACAATTTTGCCAAGTTTCGTGCAAATCCATTCAGCCGTTCGGGCTAAAAGTGAGGCCAACCGCCCTATGGAAAATTCAATGTTAAAAACACGTTTTGGGACCCCCCTTTTTTCTCGGCCCCCCCTTGACGAACCCCCCCAAATTTTCAAGGGCTGCTCAGAAACAAAATGTGCCATTTTCCTGAAAATTTCAGCCAATTCCGTCCACAAACGCCAAAGTTATTAGACATAGAATTTTCAAAAATCCCATAGAGAAAAAATCCTAACTATATATACCTACTGGCGACCGCCAGTAGGTAATTATATAGCAGGCAATGATATCCTATGGAAGGAAATTCAAGTTACTGGTAAGTACGGTTAAAATTACTTTTCAAGATCAGTACTGGGCTGATAGATGCAGCACTGAGGTCTCTCCTGATAACATGTGAGTCAATCGGAATTCGTAGTTCGGCTGATTTTAGAGGAATATTTTAAAGTTCCAAAACTCCACACTTAGAAGAATTTCCAAGTGAAACCAGTCAATGTTAGCCTATGGATGGAAATTCAAGTTACCATAAGTATGGTTAGAATTACTTTTCAGGAGCAGTAGTTAGCTGAAAGATGCAGCACTGAGGTCTCTCCTGATAACAGGTGAGTAAATCGGACTTCGTAGTTTGGCTGATTTTAGAGGAATTTTTTAAAGTTCCATAACTCCACACTTAGAAGAATTTCCAAGTGAAACCAGTCAATGTTAGCCTATAGAAAGAAATTCAAGTTACTGTAAGTATGGTTAGAATTGCTTTTCAGGATCAGTAGTGGGCTGAAAGATGCAGCACTGAGGTGTCTCCTGATAACAGGTGAGTCAATCGGAATTCGTAGTTCGGCTGATTTTAGAGGAATATTTTAAAGTTCCAAAACTCCACACTTAGAAGAATTTCCAAGTGAAACCAGTCAATGTTAGCCTATGGATGGAAATTCAAGTTACCATAAGTATGGTTAGAATTACTTTTCAGGAGCAGTAGTTAGCTGAAAGATGCAGCACTGAGGTCTCTCCTGATAACAGGTGAGTAAATCGGACTTCGTAGTTTGGCTGATTTTAGAGGAATTTTTTAAAGTTCCATAACTCCACACTTAGAAGAATTTCCAAGTGAAACCAGTTAATGTTAGCCTATAGAAAGAAATTCAAGTTACTGTAAGTATGGTTAGAATTGCTTTTCAGGATCAGTAGTGGGCTGAAAGATGCAGCACTGAGGTGTCTCCTGATAACAGGTGAGTAAATCGGAATTTGTAGTTCGGCTGATTTTAGAGGAAATTTTTAAAGACTTAAAAATCCACACTTAGAAGAATTTCCAAGTGAAAACCAGTCAGTGTTAGCCTATGGAAGGAAATTCAAGTTACTGGTAAGTACGCTTAGATTTACTTTTCAGGGTCCGTACTAGGCTTAAAGATGCAGCACTGACGTCTCTCATGATAACAGGTGAGTATATCGGAATTCGTAGTTCGGCTGATTTTAAAGGAATACTTTGCACAATAGTGAAGGAAGGGGGCTGGGCCTGAAGTGACGTGTGCAAACACGCCCTGTGGCGCATTTCAAGTTGGGGAATTAATTTCTCTTCAATCCTGAGGTCCCCTGTGGGCCAACTAGCCCACCAGGTACCTCCCTTATGCACCAGGGAGCTGCGTTGCAGAGAGGTGTTCAGAGACCATGCCCCCTTTTTACAACACTCTGCAACGCAGCTCCGTGGCGCTTACTGGAGGACCCTGTTGGGCTAGTTGGCCCCTAGGGGACCTCTGGATGGAAGAGGAATTAATTTCCCAACTTAAAACGCACCACAGGGCATGTTTGCACACATATCACCTCAAGCCCCGCCCCCTACCTTCACCACAGTGTAAACGCGCCCGTAGCAGGTTCTAAGTTGGGGGATTAAGTCCCCTTGCATACTGGGGGTCCCTGGGGGCCAACTAGCCCACCAGGCACCTCCAGTATGCACCAGGGGGCTGCGTTGCAGAGAGGTGTAAGAAGCGGCGTTGCCTCATTACACCTTTCTGCAATGCAGCCCCCTGGCGCGTTTCCAGAGTGGAAACTAAATCTCCTTGAATACTGGGGGTCCCTGGGGGACAACTAGCCCACCAGGAACCTCCAGTATGCGCCAGGGGGCTGCATTGCAGAGAGGTGTAAAAGGGGGCGTGGCCTCATTACACCTCTCTGCACTGCAGCCCCCTGGCGCATTTCCAGAGGGGGAACTAAATCCCCTTGAATACTGGGGGTCCCTGGGTGCCAACTAGCCCACCAGGAACCTCCAGTATGCGCCAGGGGGCTGCATTGCAGAGAGGTATAAAAAGGAGTGTGGCCTCATTACACCTCTCTGCAAGGCAGCCCCCTGGCGCATAATGGAGTTTCCTGGTGGGCTACTTGGCCCCAGGCAACCCCAGTTTTCAAGGGGAATTACTTCCCCCTCTGCAAACGCGCCAGGGTGCGTGTTTTTTGCAGAGTGGTGCAGGGAGGGGCAGTGGCCTCCTCCCTGATCCCATTTTTTTTTTTAAATAATAATTTAAGAAGGGGGTCTGTGTAGCCCCCATTCCTTTTTTTGGGGGGGCCCTGGGGACACCATGCCCCAGGGCCTGACCCCCAATATTTATTTTTGTATTTTTTTAACAGGAAAGTGGCCGCGTGGCCCCCTCCCGTGGCTAATTCCAAGCCCCGGGGCATGGCCACATTTTTTTTAATTTTGTTACGGTTGGGGGCTGCATAGCCCCCCTCCTCAGGCCACTTAAGGCCCCGAGGACCCCATCCCCCGGGGACGGCCTGCCCCTTTTTATTTTTTTAAAATGTTTTTAATTATTTGCCTACCGGGCCACTACTAGCCCTGGGGACCCCATCCCCCGGGGCTGGCCCTCCTCATTGGGGGAGCCGGCATTGCTTTTCTGCATGGGGAGCAGCTAACATGCTGCTCACCATGCAGAAAAGCAATCAGCTTTGGTTGTTGGAAGAGACCAAAGCAGTTTGCTATAGTAGGGTGGGAGCTGCGAGGCTCCCGCCCTACCATAGCAAACTACAGTGTCCCGGGGTGGGCACCCTGGGATGCTGCAGGAGCCGGCCCTGGTGGGTGGCGGTCCCCAGGGGCCACCACAAGGCTCCAGGAGGAAACCAACATTTAAAAGCCCCGAGGGTGGTGGTCCCCGAGGCTGGGGGGTCCGTCACGGACCACTCTATTTTGAATATTAGAGCCCCGGGGAGGTGTCGGTCCCCGGGGCGTGTGGGGGGGCGTTAGCCCCCCCACACAGGTTTTGTTTTTTTATTTTTTTAAAAAAGAAGACCCGGGGGAGGCGATCCACGGGGCTGCGGGGGGGGGCCATGAGCCCCGGCATACATAATATTAAAGCCCCAGGGGTGGTGGTCCCAGGGCCCCCCAATATTATAACTAAAATAAGCCCCAGGGTGGCAGTCCCCGGGGCTGCGGGGGGCAGTGAGCCCCCGCATACATAACGTTAATGCCCCCAGGGGATGGGGGGCCCCCTCTGGGCCCCCCATTGTAATTAAGAAAATTGCCCCCAGGATTTGGCCCCCCCGGGGGCTAATTATCAATAAAGCGGTTTCAGGTTTTTTTTCCCACATATCCCGTAATTGAAAAAATAAATAAATGTTTGGCCTTGGGGATCCTTTTGGGACCCCGTGAGCAGGCCTAGGGGGTCAGGGCATTTCTACCCTGCCCCCTTTTCTTGTTTTTCGCATTTCTTTTTCAGTCTTCTTGTGCCGCGATTCTACCGAGGCACAAGATGGCTGCCAACACTTCCTGGTTTGGAGTGTTGACAACCAATTAGCATAAAGATTGTGCTCGGGAGGGTACGCGTACCATACGCGTACCGTACTTCGTCTATAGATATATCTATGATTTTACTTTAGATTTTCTCAGGAACTACTGAACGTATTTACACCATTTAACAAAAAGCGTAATCTACGAACCAAACTCTACCTTTTTGCCAAATTTGGTGTAATTCCGTTCAGCAGTTCAGGCTGTAGTCATGTCTGAAGGTCCCTAGGGAAAATTGCATGGGGAAAACAAGTTTTGGGACCCCCTTTTTTCTCAGCCCCCACTTGACAAATCACCCCGAAACTTTCAGGATAGGAGCAGAGCGGAGTGCCCATCTTCTTGGAGAATTTCGCAAAGATTCGTCGCCGGCGCCAATGTGCAGTGTGGGTTGAGAAATAGAGGTTCAAAAAAAAGGGTGGGTTTCTAATGTTAATATCCCAAGGGAACACGTTGTCGAACCTACAGCCTGAGCCGCTGGAAGGAATTACACCTAATTTGGTAGAAAGGTAGATGTAGACTGTGCATTTTGTTGCTTCGTGGAAATCCGTTAAGTAGTTCTTGAGAAATTAAATCCAAACTGTATGATATCTCTGGTCATGAATATTTCACAGAGTTTTCCCTGTGATCGTGGTTAAATCGTGATGTTTTGCCGGAATTCGCGAATGTGCCTGACAGCTAAACCTGGGCGGAGTTCACAGAGTTGCACTACGCGAATCTCCGCGAAGTGGCCAAAACACTCCGTCGCACTGCACGGAGCTCAGCACGTGGCGTAGTTCCATAGAAAAATGCTGTTTGCAGTGATTGCACAGTGCCGGATGCAGGACAAAGGGAGCTAAATGCCCTTTGGGTGTGGTCACCTGTGGTCACAAGCCACCGAAGCACCTCTTCACTGAGAATCAAGGAAGAAAGATATAAGACGACGAAGGACCATGTTGAAGTGGCACTTTTATTCGTTAAATCACAAGCATATCAATAAATGCATATCATTTCATATAACTAAGCAGAAAACCATTAAGAAACCTGACTTCACTTCATCAGGAATAGAACACATGATCATATTTATAATGCTCAAAATTCGAGAAGACAAGCTGGAATGAGAATCTGCTAAAAAAAAAGGCATAATTGTAATCAGTTAGAGAGTCAAAGATACAACACACACTATGAAATTCTAGTGACTAGAGGCAAACCTTTCTAAAGTAAACTAGCCATGCGAGATTTATCATTTTAAGAGACCCTAAATGCAAGGAATTGGGTGTGGATGAAAGATACTGAGAGTAATCAGAGAGATTTTAAAAAGGCAAATAGGTTATCTAAATTAGGAGGTACCACCTGAGAAATAGGGTTTGAAGTCCAAAGTCAGATAAACGGCCGGCCGGAGAAACCATGCTTGTGCCAAGCACTCGCAGGAGAGTTCTGGGTCCTAAGCGGTGTGCTGGGCCTGTTATACCTGTTCAGAGCAAAAATGGTCAGACCGCATTGACGTATGTAATGGTGCAGGTGTTTGACCGCACGCCTACAGCATGACCACACGCCTACAGTGATGGTGCTAAAGTCCTGAGAACACCGAAGTGGCAGGCCAGTGTGTCAGGTGTTTGGGCGGGTGGTCTGTCATGCTTGACCGCAAAATATAAACAAAGAATATACGTAGCGTACATATCTCTAACAATACATATGACACCGGACCTTAAAGGCAGGCATTACCATCGCAAGGTGCTGCTGCGGTTTCATCTGAGCAAGCTTGGAACATTGCATACTAAAAAAATTGAAGCAAACAATACTTCTGAAATGTCAAGGGTGTACCAGCTGGGCCCGGTGTGTGGGTGTGATGTGCCCGTACTTGTAACTGTGGAAAGTTTCTGTGGTCCTGCGGTAGCCGGAGCTACATCACCGTGTTGTGCACTAAAGAAATGCATTTTCAAGAGCATCGGGCCTAGTAGATTTTATTATCAAAAGAAGGTGACTTGAGGCAGTGGACTTTGGCTTCGGCCGATATGCAGGGGTTTCAAGGGATGTGTGTGGGCTCTTACTTACTGACTGTGTATGGTAGAAATGGTCAAACTCATTTTGGATATTAAAACGTGACCCTCCAACATCTCCCTCCTCTTGTTAAATTTTGAACACACTTCTTACAGAGTATCTTGGAGATCTTTATGCTGGTGGGGGGGCCAGGGCGTGTCTTTAACGTAGCATTCGAGCCCGCCCTGTTGCCCTTCCCTTAGGTCGGCATATTCTCCATCTGATGTAATAAGAATTTCTACATATTCTCCACCTGACCTATTAAGCAGGCATTCATATCGAACAGATGTGGGGCCCTCACGCTGGGTGTCTCTACCTGTATAAACGTACAGCATGATTTTCCGATTCCATGACACAAAGCACCGTCTTTGGCAGTCAGCATGTCGAGGAAGTAGCGATGCTCTAAAACCATCAGTCTTAAGGGGCGCAGCTCTTGCCTAATTGCATTTAGTCCATCCCTGATGCTGTTGATGGCCTTCATGACCTCGTAGCGGGTCACTTCCAGCCAGCCGGCATTTGCATTAGTTTTGAAGACTGGAACTACGCCTCCAAAGAAGAGCTGGGCCTTGTTGAAGAGGCGGATCTCCTGAGGAATGTTACCTCGGGCATTGGTCGCCAAGTACTTAGCTGATCGCCGGTGGGGGTGGAGGAATGTGACATCACCTGTCATTGGATGCGACAGGATGTGGGAGGCATTCGTTGCCAGGACAACCAGGTGTACTTCATGCAGAGTCACTAGGGTGCACAGTCCGAGCCACTGAGGATGTAGCTGGAGATAGAGGCGTTCTCCACAAGCCCAGTAGTAGTCCATCAAAGCGGAGGTGCTGAACTGCGTATCAAAATTAAAGATAGTCAAGTTGCAATCTGTGTTACGCCCAACAGGTACAGAGCCGTTACCTATGAAACAAAGAAGATGTTTTTTTTAGTTTAAATGCACTTCTGGGTTCGGACATTCCTTCCCCACCCAAGGTGTACCTTCTGCTTTCCTGAGCCCATATCTGTTCACAGTTATTTTCAACATCCCAGTCAATGTTTTCTTCCCATTGTCTTTCTCCAGCCCTAGGGGGGCCTAAAGCTGCTGCCTTACATATAATGCCTCCGGGGCTCTGCCACTTATTGTTAAGGAAGACATGTGCCAGGAAGCATAGCATTGTCCTATTTTGGCATGGGAATGGGCCTGGGGGGTGGGTATATGAGGCGTCTCAGCTCGCCCGGGGTAACTCACTTGTTATATATCCACGCTTCTTAATGGCAGGTTCCTACCAGTCCATGTCATCTACATTCATCCTACGCATTTCCTTAAACTCTTCCTCAAGTTTTGCTGGGTCAGTGACAACCGTGTGTATAGTATAAGTGTAATCCCATTTGGTGGTGTTCACAAGTCCAACCTTCATCTCCGCTGAAAAGGTCTGAATTTGCCCTTGTATCCGGCAGAGGTACAAATGCAGAAGGCACATGACTATTGTAGTGATCTGACCACTGACGCAGGGCACTAGGACCCTGTGGGTCACAGGGCAGTGACCAGGTCACTGGACAGGACTTCCTGTGGACGGACAGGAAGTGGACAGTAGGCGGTAGGACGAGGACAGACGTGCCGAGGCACGCCGAGCATGCATGCTAAATAAAGGATATTGCAACATACATCTGGTGTCCTGTGTGTTCCCTAAGAAGCGTACACACGACTACACGACAACTGGCGACGAGGGTACCTGACGACTCCACGCGTGTCCCTCGTGGAAGAATCACCGGAAAACACCAGGAGCCCACCCTGGAGGTTGCATCGCCGAAAAAGAAGGAAGAGCGGCCCCTCGATCGAGCGCAGCGGCGCGGGAGCCCACCCCGACTGACAGCCGACTGGCAGCAAGATCGCCATCTGACCCCCCATCTGATCCGGTAAGCGCTGGGGAGAAGCGCGCGAAAGAGAAGAAATCGGCGCGAGCTCTCGCGAGAGTCTCGGCGGCCATTTTGGGGTCAGGCGGTTTGGACCAATAGGAGAGCGGAAAAGAGGAGCGGCCACTTTGAAGTCAGGCATCAGAGGATTGGTCCTGAAACATCGCGGGACTCTCGGCGGCCATCTTAAGGTCAGGCGAATCGACCAATAGGAAGAACAGAAAAACAAGCGGCCATCTTGGAAACAGGCAAAACACTCGAGAAAGGCATATACAAGGAATAAAAGCACCGGAAAAAGGGGAAAACGGGCAAACAAGAAGGAAACAAAAAGGGCAATAGCAACAAAAGTGTCCCACAAAGGAAATAATAAGAGGAAACAAAAGGGCAGCCAGTAGAAAGGCAAATAAATAGAAGTGTAAAAGATAAAAAATTAAAAAAAATAAAAAAAAAGGTGAAAGGAGCAGGAAAGAAGGAGAAACACTGCCACACCAAGAAACAACCAGTCATAAAATACAAAACAAGAATAACGTAACGAAAGATCAGAAACAAATAAGTACAAAGGCAACGAAAGGAAAAAGAAAAGAAAGAAAATGCCAGAAACAAAACAAAGTGCGCAATATCGCACACCAATGCCTTTCAGTCTATCAGAGCCACAAGTGGGAATACGATGGGAGAAGTGGATTGTGAAGTTTGAGCGATACATGGAGGCTACCGATGTAGTGGAAGGAAAGAAACTAGGACTATTCCTAAATCTAGTGGGGGATGAGGTGGATGACCTCCTCATAACACTGCCACCGAGCGAAACGAAAACATACGAAAAACTAATAAAATGTCTAACGACCAAGTTCGACCCTCAAAGAAACATCGATTTTGAAAGATATAGCTTCAACATAGCATTTCAACAGCCGGACGAGTCAATGGACGATTTTGCGACAAGGCTGAGAAAGCTAGTGGCCCACTGCGAATTTGAAAAATATGATAATGAACAGGCCCTTCGCCTAAGACTGATAGAAGGCTGTCGCGACACAGAATTTTGCACAAGTCTACTTAAAGAACCTATCACTCTAGAAAAGATTCTAGATCTAGCGAGAGCGGAAGCAAGAGCAATGGTACAAGCCAGGCAGATGGACCGGAGAGGAGAACAGATACACCGAATGACAGATACAAGCAAGACGGGCAACTGGAAGAGAGGATCAAAGGAACAGGTGACAAAGAAACAAGGTTCCCAATGCTACAGATGCGGTCTGGACTTTCCACACCGAGGAACATGCCCGGCATTCGGTCAGACATGCAGGAAATGCAACAGAAGCAATCATTTTGCCACCATGTGCCAAGGGGCACAGTTCAAAAATGAACGAGGAAGACCAGGGAGACCAAGAGCAACAACAAACAGACATGTACGGCACATGGAAGCGACCACCAGGAGCTCGTCGTTGGAGTCGGGAGAAGAGGAAGAAGAAGAAAGAGCAACTGGAAAGGTAGAACGCCTATACCTCATGTCCACGGACGAAGGGTATGAAGAGGAGCACATCAGATTAGTGGATAGGAAGTCAATAAAGAAGACGGATTGGGTGACCATCGACGTAGGGCCTCACCAAACAGAATTTGTGCTGGACAGTGGGGCCACGTGTAACATCATGTGTGCTACGGAGTATGATAAGATGAAGAGGAAACCACCACTACAACCGTCAAATGTCAGAGTATTGACCTGGGGTGCACAGAATCCGGTAACGAACATGGGAAAATTCACGGACACCATGACGCACAAGGGCAAGACTGTCACAGAAAAAATACATGTGCTACGAGGAGACATTCCCGCACCATGTCTACTGAGCAATGTAACGGCGAAAGTCATGGGCCTACTGAAGATGATGTATCACATGTCGGACAGAGAGAACATATTACAAGAGTACCCAAAGCTAACAAACGGACTTGGAAAGCTGAAAGGAAGACAAATAACTCTGCACATAAACGAATCAGTCAGGCCAGTGGCCCAACACCACCGAAGGGTGCCCATCCATCTACAACCTCAGGTGGAGGAAGAAATAAAGGCACTACTGGAAAAGGACATTATTGAGCCAGCAGAGGGGCCAACGCCATGGGTGTCCCCAATAGTGGCGGTACCAAAAAAGGACGCCGCACAAATTAGAATCTGTGTGGACATGAGAATCCCCAACACAGCCATCGAACGAGAACGACATCCAGGGCCGCATCTAGATGACATGATAAGCTGCCTGACGGGAATGAGAAAATTCTCCAAGCTCGACTTATGCAAAGGGTACCACCAACTGGAGCTGGACCAGCAGTCCAGATACATAACGACCTTCTCAACGCACCTCGGATTATTTCGCTACAAGAGATTAAGCTTTGGAATATCGTCAGCAGCAGAAATATTCCAGGAAACGATCAGGCAGATCATCAGACCGATCAAAAACAGTTTGAACTATAGTGATGATATCCTGGTGTTTGGAAAATCTAATGAGGAGCACGATAAGGCCCTGAGAGAAGTGTGTTCACAGCTAGTAGAGGTGGGCCTAACAGTAAATGAGAAAAAATGCGAACTGGGCAGAGAAGAACTAGTGTTCTTCGGACACATCTTTTCGAAGAGAGGGATGAGACCGGATCGCAGCAAAATAGACACCCTTGAAAAAACAAAAGAACCAAAAGATGTCGCTGACGTGCGCTCATTCCTCTGCCTTGCCAGCTATTGCGCGTGACACATAAAGGACTTCGCGACAGTGAGCACGCCATTGAGAGAATTAACGAAGCAGGGCCAAACGTTTGAATGGACCACAGAGTGCCAAAGGGCGTTCGAAGAAATAAGGGCGTCAGTAACGGCAGTGGACCACCTAGCATATTTTGACCCGAGCCTATGCACCGAATTGACAGTAGACGCCAGCCCGGTAGGTCTTGGCGCAATACTAGCACAACACAAACCTGGAAAAGACTCACCTCGACAGATAGTGGCCTACGGAAGCAAGAGCTTGTCGGACATTGAGAGGGCATACTCTCAATAAGAAAAGGAGAGTTTGGCAGTAGTGTGGGCATGTGAGCACTATCACATGTTCATATACGGAAAACCATTCACGATAGTAACAGATCATCAAGCACTAGTGACCATCTACGGAAACCCAAACGCCAAAATACCACCAAGAATTGAACGATGGGGGATCCGGTTGATGGACTACAACTTCACGATTGTCCACAAACCAGGAAAAGATCAAAATCCAGCGGACTACATGTCACGACACCCGCTTCCCCATCAAAAAGGTGGCACCACAATGGCAGAAGAATATCTAAACTTCATCGTGAGACTGAACACTCCGGCATCAATAACAAATGAAGAACTAGAGCGAGAAACAAAAGGAGACCCGACAATGAAGGCCATCGGAATGGTGGTACGGCAGCAGAGATGGAGACACATCAACAGCAACACTATCACAGAGGAAGGAGTCAATAAAGAGGAACTACTGGCTTTCAAAAAGATGAGCGAAGAGCTGTCTGAAACAGAAAACGGAGTCCTGATGAGGGGCTCAAGAATTGTAATACCACGTCGACTGAGAAAGAGAACAGTTGAGCTAGCACACGAGTCGCATCGAGGCATCGTAGCGACAAAGAAGATGTTGAGAGAAAAGTGTGGTTCCCGGGACTGGACAACATGGTGGAGGAAGAGGTATCACACTGTCACACCTGTCAAATAACAGGACCACCTGCCAAGCCGACACCATTGAAAATGTCGGAACTGCCACCTGCAGTATGGACCGAGTTGGCAGCAGACTTTTATGGGCCATTGGAGAGTGGAAAATACCTGCTAGTGGTCATCGACGAATTTTCAAGGTTTCCAATAGTGAGAGAAGTATCGTCGACGTCGGCAAGTGCCACCCTACCAGTGCTAGACGACGTATTTGCCGCCTGGGGCTCACCACAGACACTGAAAACAGATAGTGGCCTTCCATTTTCTGGAGAGGAGTTCCGTAGATTCATGGAATACCTGGGGATCAAGCATCGGAAGATAACCCCCTTGTGGCCACAGGCTAATGGAATGGCAGAACGATTCATGGGGACTATCAAGAAAGCCATCCAGCGAGCAAAATTGACACAAATATCAATTGGACAAATACTTTGCCAAGTGTTAAGAGACTATAGGAATACCCCTCACAGCTCCACTGGTAGGTGCCCAGCAGAGCTGGTGCTAGGGAGATCAAGCAAAACAAGGATACCTCAGATAGATGTAACTAAGAGTACGAATAGAAGTGACATTGCAGAAAAAGATCACCAAGCAAAAAAGAAAATGAAGGAATATGCTGACAAAAGGAGATATGCATCTGAACACCAGCTGAGTGAAGGGGATCTGGTGGTAGTGAGACAGAAACAACAAAGGAAGTCAGACAGCCCATTCTCAAGAGACCCGCTGGTTGTGACTGACGTAAAAGGGTCAATGGTGACTGCAGCTTCTGACAATCAAAGAATAACACAAAACAGTTCCCATTTCAAGGAGTTCAAAGCGGAAGAGGAAAAACGAGTGACAACAGAAAAAGAAAAAGAGCAAGGAACCGGCAGAGAGACAACACTACTAAAAGAGGAAAACGGAGGACAAGAACCGAGCAGAGAACAAAGACCAAGAAGAGAGTGCAAGAAGACAAGAAGACTACTAGAAGAAATGTAGAGACTCTCTCCCCCTCTCTCTCTCTCTCTCTCTCTCTCTCTCTCTCTCTCTCTATCCCCATCACTCTGTGGATAATGTACCTCTTGTACCTCTTTGTACATGTGACAAAGACGTTCTGTTTGTGACAAAGGGGGAGATGTAGTGACCTGACCACTGACGCAGGGCACTAGGACCCTGTGGGTCACAGGGCAGTGACCAGGTCACTGGACAGGACTTCCTGTGGACGGACAGGAAGTGGACAGTAGGCGGTAGGACGAGGACGAGGACAGACGTGCCGAGGCACGCCGAGCATGCATGCTAAATAAAGGATATTGCAACATACATCTGGTGTCCTGTGTGTTCCCTAAGAAGCGTACACACGACTACACGACAACTATGTGTTGTGGGGCTTCCTTAGGGAAAATTAGTCTGTCAGCACCTACTGCATGGGGGATGTAGGAACATACGGAGCAAGCCTCATTTTACCATGAGTTTTCTACTAGAGAGGAGTGGACCGAATGATCCTTGATTGACTGATGTAAACCTATTATTGGCCCTAGGCCCTTCTGTATTTCTATAAGATATTGGAATGTATTATACCCTGTCCTCTGCTCAGTGGGCCTGTGGGGGCAAGGGGTTTTGTCCTGAGAGGGGGAATGGCGAGTCAGCGGACTCTGTGGTGGTGGGAAGAGCATTGGTGAAGTGCTGGTGGCTGTTCAGTTAGATTAGCAATCCTGTCCCATGTACTGTCTCTGTGGCTTGAGATTGAAGTTGGGAGTTTGAGATGTGTACTGGTGTATGTATTGCTAGTGCTTCCGTCAGGGAGTTTTGGACCTAGTATGTTGTGTATTGCGTTCTTCTGTTTGTGGGTGACAGCTGGTACAGTGGGGGGGTACTGCAAATACCAAGGCATTTTCGCAACCTATATCGTGATGACTCTTTAAAGCAAGGAAAAAGATATACAAATTAAATGTTGCTAGTGCCACTCCAACAATGATATATAACATCAGTATATAAAGTATACATAACTTGGTGTCACGGCCGCTGTATTCATGGAGCAGCACGTGAGTGTCTTCTTCATCTTCGTCAACAGTGGAAGGGAAGCCGCTGTCCTCATTCAGGGGGACCATGGGCATATCATTTTCCTCTTTTAGTCCATTGTCTGATGCTGTGGAGGTGCAGGATCGAGGCGAATGTACTTCCTGTGGGTCCATGCTTCCCGCTCGGCTATCCTGACAGCATTTGGAGATGAATCGATTACCTCAAACGGGCCTTCAAACTTGGGGTCCTTCCAGTGCCTGAAGTGCTTCCGGATGAAGATCAGGGTCCCAGGACGAATCGGTGGGAGCTCGGGATCGATGGGGCCCTTCTCTTTTCTCTCGGATACCTGGGCAGAAAGGAACTCCGCAGCGAGGGTTAGTGTGCACAAGTAATCTTAGCGCTCTGCTTTAACAATCTCAGAAGATGACTCACTATCAGTTTTGGGCCTGGTGGAAGGGACAGCTATATTTATGGATCGTCCAGCGATAAGCTGGTGGGGCATGAGGTGGTGATCCTAGCTTGAGTTGTTTCTTAGTGAGAAGAGGGCAAGTGGGAGGCAGTAGCGCCATTTCTTGCTGATGGTGGCGCTTATTTTGCTTATTTTGTTTTTGAGCAAGCCGTTGAGGTGCTCACAAATGCTATTACTTTGGGGGTGATAAGTGGATGTCAGTTTGTGTCTGATGCCGAGCATTGTCATCAAGGAGGAAAGGATAGTGCTTGAAAAATGGCTTCCGTTGTCTGTCCTGATGGCATCAGCGATCCCCCAGCGGGAGATGACGTCACTGAGTAGGAATGTGGCTGCCGCTTTGGCATCGCAGTGGACGCATGGTCCAGCTTCGACCCAGCGTGAAAATGAGCATACTACCACAATGAAATATTGGTCATTTTGACATTGATCAATCATATCGACATAGTCGATATGAAGTTCTTTGAAGGGGTCAGAGGGTTTTGGGATGGTGGAAGCGTCTGTTTTGAGAGTTGGGTTTGGTGAATATTGTTGGTAGATGAGGCATTTGTTAACAAAGAGTGGTATCAATTTGTGGGCATTGGGAATGAACCAGTCTGTCTTCAATGTTGTGGACATGTTATCTCGGGAGACATGTGCGGGAAGGTGTAGTTGGTCCAGTGCCACCTACAGTAAGGCTTGTGGCATGACAGGATCCCAGACATGGTCTGCCTGTTAATGAAATCAGCAGGGTCCTGCTGTACTCCCCTCTTCTTCCATAACCCTTTCTCTTGATGTGGTGCACTTTCTTGTATTTCTCTGAGATGTAGTTGGGCAATGTGATCATATTGTTGCGTGTTATCGATAATTTAAGGCGTACTTGTGCCAAGAGTTTCATCAGTTACGTCTGTGTGCTGTGCTGGAGCTATACTGTCTTCATGCGTGTTTGTCTACTCTGCTGAAGTTATTCTTTCTTCTGTCTGCTCTGCTGGAGCTATTCTTTCTTCTGTCTGCTCTGCTGGAGCTACTGCTTGAGCAAGTAGGATAGGGGTGTTTTGAGGATCTGGTGCAGTCACAGGTGGGGGGGCTCAGGCTGCAGCTTTAGCTGCCCAGTCTGCCTGAGCGTTACCTCTGGAGACAAAGTCCTGTCCATTAGTGTGCACTGCACATTTAACAAAAGCCACCTCAGTAGGAAGTGTTAGAGCCTCAATTAATTCTTCCAATAGTTGTTTGTGACACACAGGCGTCCCCCATCTGATTTGAGAAATCCGCGCCTTTTCCAGCGCAAGATACTCGAGTGTGTAGTTGTTGTGACATATACCGATTCTGAGTAAACGGTGTAGCGGTCGTCTGCCCTGTTGTTCAAAGCAGCAATTAGTGCCACTAACTCAGCAGCTTGGGCTGAGTAATGTGGAGGTAATGCAATCTGCTGTGCAATGTCTAGGGAATCAGAGTACTCGTGTTGTTGGGCCCTAACTACTGCGGCTCCTGTCTACCTGATCCCTGTCTCCTGGTCAATGGTGGAGGACCCATCAACAAAATATACAGTGCTGCCTGGCAAGGGTTCCTCCTTTGCTACTCTTGACTCATCTTGAGAGTATGTGGCACAATCATGAGTGTACTCGTCTGAGGCTGGAATGGGATGGGCAAAGAATGTGGCAGGATTAACTGTGTGACATTTGACAACTTTCAGGGAAGGCAATGACATTTCATTCTGTCATTACAGTTTTGTATTCCTTTCATCCATCTGTAAATTCTTCTCTGGCGTCACCTTACGCCCATGGTTCCCTGTTCTTTAGGTAAGAATTACTCGTTTCTTGTTTTCACCTTGTAGCACCACTAATGGAGTTCTCTGTCACATTGGGACAGCCTAGGGTATCTGGGTGTCTTATTCTTCCCTTCCTTCATTTCTTCACAAATTCACCTTATGCACAATGCTTCAGTTTGGTGAAGAGAATATGCACTTGATCTTAATTAATTCATCTTTCTGTCTCTAATATCTAAACCAGCCTTCTTTATCTTAAAGCCTCCACCTACAAGCAGTTTTTGTATCTATGACAGTGTACTCGAAAGGCAATATATGTATTTTGTCTGTAATTAAATGTACAAAATTGTCTTTTTTTCTAGAATCCTCCAGTGGTTCTCCAGAAGAAGGCGTGTGTAACGCCGAAACGCGTGTAGAGATTACCTTTTACCCACTGTGTTGTTGTTTAGTTTTTTTCATTTAATTTTAATATGCCATGTATTTACATTATTTGATGCTTTATACTGTATCAGACATTATTGTCATTCATTGTATTCTTGCCACCGTATATGGCTTTTACATTTCTATGTGTATATGTTTTAAAAAAAAAAAAAAAACAATATATTTTTTAATTGATTTGCCGTTCTTTGATTAGTACACTGTCAGATTGATCCAATGTGTGTTTATGTACCTGACAATTTTCAGGACCCTCAAGTTGCCTAGGAACTGTTATATTTGAAATACTATTGTATTTTGTTCTATCAAGCATTTATTTGTGATAGGTAAACAACACTTAAATATTTTATTTGCAATCAAGGCTCATTGCTAGTTGCACTTATAAGAGAATAGTATACAATGGTTCAGTATGACTGAAGTTGAAGGCGTGGTCTGGTGGCTTAGTGGACTAATGTGTCAGCAGTAAGGGCCTGTGTTTAACCTCATGGTCACAGGTTGAAATCTCTGTAGCTCCACACAGCCCTTCCTCCTTCTGAGGTCGATAAAATGAGTACCATTGAGTTGGGTGACAATAAACATCTGTAGGGTGAACATGTGCTTTATTATGTTGAGGAAGAGGCAAACAGTCGACCAATAGCAAATCTCATTGTTACATCTTCTCTCAACATATATTTATTTTTGTGTTACCCAAACAAATTCCACTACATCTTTCCATGGCAATTTAACTGATCTGAAGGCCTATTGTGAACTATTTCTTCACTTTGTACTTTCAATTCACCCTTTACTCAAGATAGGAATATCTCCCATTAGATTACATAACCACTTTTCTTTGCAAGCTGTCTCACCCCATAATTTTCTTATTTCATTGATATCAAGTAGGTCTCAACTTTACTACCATCTCTTTCATAGTTTTCCTCTATACCCAGAACTGCCCTGGGGCAAATGTTGGCCACTACAGTCAAAAAGATTGGAAATTGTCTAGAGCACCATAAAAATTAATCAATCAATCAATCAGGGATTTGTGAAGCGCCCTTCTGGGTCTCAAGGCACTGTGGATGGGGGGCGTGTATCTCCGATTCAGTCAAAGAGCCAGGTCTGAGGCTCCTGAAGGTGTGCAGAGTGGGGAACATCTGATGTTGAGCAGGAGCTCGTTCCAGGTCTTTGCCACAATGTAGGAGTAGGCTCTGCGGATGTGCGGGGATTCGGCGAGGTCGGCGGAGTGGAGGTTTCTCTTGGATATGCAGTAGGAGACTCTTTCATTGATGTATTGGGGTCCAGTGTTGTGGACGGATTTGTAGGTGTGAGTGAGTAACGTGAAGGTTACTCTCTTGTCGACGGCGAGCCAGAGGAGGTCTCGTAGGTGGGGCGAGATGTGTTCATGTCGTGGAATGCATAGAGGACGAGTCTGGTCGTGGTGTTCTGGATGGTCTGGAGTTTTAGAAGCAGGTATTTGTTGATTCCGGCATAGAGGGTGTTTCTGTAATCCAGTCTGCTTGTTATGAGTGCGTGGGTGAAAGCCTTTCTGGATTCGGGGATCCACTTGAAGGTCTTGCGACGGATGTGGGGGTGTTGAAGCATGAGGAAGAGACAGCGTTGATCTATCAGGTCATGGTGAGGGAGGAGTTGAGTATGTTGTTGAGGTTCCTGGCATAGTCCTTGTGAGTGGGGGGTTACCGAGGGCGGTGGGCTACCAGGTTTTGTCCCATGCTGAGGGGGTGGGTCCAAGTACGAGGACTTCTGTCTTTTCTGAGTTGAGCTTCATGATTCTAAATGTAGTTTCTCCGCTTTTTGTTTTTCGTGTCAGGAGTATGCATGCTGGAAAAAGGCAACACAAGAGTATAAAGATCTTGGTAATTCCTCTGGACCAGTATCTCACCAAAACATCCCAAAGGAGCACTGACTTTACTTACTCTGCAGTATGTGACCAGGATAGCTAGAAGTAACTTGGCGGGCCACAGAGGCGCATTATATGCTGCCCGTTGGTCATCTTCTTGTCATTATGGCATATTAACAAAAGACCCCTCCAACCTCCATCCAACCTCTCAACATTTATGTTCTCGTGGTGGTGAGTCTACAAAGGTTTTTGTATTTTCAGTATTAGAAGGCAGTTGCAATGTGATATGCTGAAGTTTTGCATGCGATAATTGAATACACCTTAGTGGAGTAGTTTATGTCACTTAAAAACTACTATTTTTAATCAATCATAACTTGCATTCCAGAGAAACATCAATCATTTACTTAAAATCCAGGAAGTGTTACCAAAGAACACATTAAAAGCAAATACGAGTGATTACACATGAAACCCCCAAAAGAAAAAAAATGCAGAGATAAAGGAGAGGGTTCATGCTGCTCCATGTTCACTTGTGAACATAATGGTGCCTAGAGTACCTATGATTAATTTTCCCCAGGGTTTTTTCTTGCCTCTACCCTTGTTTGAGTCATGTCCCTGAGAACAGTGGGCAATAGTATCTGCTCACTATTTTTGTGTTCCTGTTGCAGAGAGCTCTATCTTCATAGCAGGGACAACTTTATGTTAATATGAGAATAATCTTCCCTAGTCAGTTCTGCTGATACATAAAGTGACAATACACATTAAAATTACTGACTGAGATTGACTTGTGCATGGATACAGCTGTCTAAATGAAAAACAATTATTTAAAAGGCACTCTGAATCATTTTATTTGACGAAAAATGTTGTAAAATACGGGTCTCTTGGTAAATTATACATTTGTTGAAAAAATATAAAATAATATTTTGTTGATCGAAAAGTAAGGCTGCAATTCCCCGTTCTTTCCGTGGACATCTGAAAATCTCTGTTTTGTTATCATTTGCTCTTCTAAGCTGCAGAAACAGTGTTGCGTTCCTCACATATGTACACAGATATTTGCTGTAACTATTTGTCAGTGAAGAAAACTAATGCTAAAGCACCAGAAAGTTACTAGAAATACAGTATCTACTTATCTGTGACTGGTGTCATCCTTCATATCTATTTCCCCCCTTCCCCTTTGTTGTAAATGTCTGAGTTTCCCAATCTTTACTTCAGCTACCCTTCGTCCACCTTTGTAACCTGGCCATCATCAGGCTCACTGATAGTTTAACTCCAAACGGGGGACCAAAGCTTGCCCAGGGAATGCTGAGTCTCGGGGATGAGTATGTCATAGTGAGGACATTCAATGGGGTAAAAATAGGAGACTCGTCTAAAACATGTTCTGCGAAATAGCTTTCATTGAATATGTTTTATTGACTAAAATGTTATTTTTCACAAAAATGATACTTAAAAATACATGTATGTACACATTGGGCAGCTGTGGCTTCTTGTCCATCCCCATAATTCTCTGCGGTTGGCACAATTGACTAATAGTCTATTCCTCGACTGTTTAACCTTTTAAACCTTTCGCATTCAATATTACCACCTGATTGTTTTGATTCCCGCTTTTTCCAAGGAAAGAAGATATATTTTTAGAGCCTCTAAATGTAAATTGATATTTTATATAAACGTTGTCATACACTGAACTTTTAAGGTGTTAAACAGTGTTACTTTTCCCAGTCAGTCACAAATTGCCTTAACTAAGTATTAGCTAAGACATATATCCTATATGGTAATGAAAGTAAGAGGCAAACTCTTGGGCGTGACATTTTATTAGGCTGGTCTGTATAAGCCATAACAACTAAAGACAGTAGAGAGGCGTTTGTCTTCCATGAAACCAGAAACATACCTTTGACACCTGTCATCACTGGAGACTCACACCCACCCTTTGACTCGCTGATCAATCTGTCCTTTGATCTATCAGAGTAGAAAAGAAAATACATCACAAGATGTGAGACCAGGATCAATACTGGGTTTCAAATGTAGTGTAGAATATGAGCTTGTCTAGACAAAACATCTTTGGATTTGATAGAGTTTTGCTGTTGAAAAAGGTTTCTATGCCAGCTCAGGGAGAGGATTAAAGCCATATTGGTCAAACCAATCAGACTTCAGAAATTATACATAAAACACGAGCTGTGTCAACACGTATATAAGTCGTTTTGGAGATGCTATGACTTCTGAGCGTGTGGATAAAAAGGAGTTCTTATTTGTAGCAGTGGCATCCCTCTACTAAAAACTTACCTGACAGATCAGAAAAAAGACAGCTTCTTTATTTAGGAACAATTTTGGAGTGCTATTTTCCCTGTTACTTGCTCGTTATCTACCTACTGTTAAGAGCTCCAAGATGCCTTAGTGATGAAAGTGGAAACAAAAGCACTGACTGAGGAAAGCAAAAAGACTCAGAGCGATAGATTTTTGAATCTGCAAGCTGACTGTACAATGTCATCTTCATAGCTGGCACAAGAGGATTGTTGTATTTGTACATAGATGTTAGCACTAACCACAACACTGCCCTGTGGTGTTGGTGATAGCTTGACCAGTTTAAGATGCATCCCAAGTTTTGGAACTATGCATATCCTCAAATACAAGATGGCTTCTAAGGTAAACATGGCTGGCACATACTTCTAAGTCAATCTGATTAATAGCATGACTTAGTCAAACACTGCTGCCACCATGTCCTGTCCTAGCTTTTTCGAACTAAGAAAGACTCAATATAAAGAATTCTTACATTCTTGATTCAGTGCTAATAAATTCCTTTCACCTACTACCAATGCTCATTGAAGAGTCCCAATTTTACAAAAATAAAAACAAATTAAGAAATGACTGATGGAATCTTCCTAGAGTAGTTGGTGACAGTGTGTTATATTTCAACCACCAAAAAAGTTCTTCCACTCCACTGCATGTGTTTACATTTGCCAATGACTTGCCAATGTCTTTTGTGACTCAGCCCATCTGAACTGATGATAATTTTAGAGTCCTCATTAGAAGTACAAGTGCTTTATAAATTCAAATTTCTGTAAAGAAGAAATCATTCAACAACCCTTGCCCCCTGTCCTGACTGGGAAGTCATTTCTGATTAAGTCAGGGGTATCCCTTGGAATGATTTTAATTTTCTTTTATATAACAACTGTAGCAACTCTTCCTGTACCAGAGCATAGCTGAAAGTCTAGAAACGTGTGAGAGAAAGAAACATTAACTACAATGAGTGGAAATACATTTCTGTCCTTTATTGTTTCATAGACTGCAATAAACACAAGTCTGAAGCTATCGATTTCGGTTGATGGGGAAAAAGCTTGCAGGTCTGCCATCCAGTTTTCTTTGCAGACAATGATGTTACTGAGAAAAATTTTGATTATTGGGATTTGATGACCTCCTGCATCTCTGGGTCCTACCTCTACAAGAGCCCCGAAAGTGCATGTAGATAGGCCCCTATGCTACTCTGTTGCTGAATGAGAAAAAAGCTCACCTTTTAAACAGTAAAATGAGGGTCTGTAAGAGCTCTGCCGAAATAGGTCAGAGGAGCCAGCTCAGCCAAAACCTGCTTTTGGGAAACTATTGTCTCTATAAGCATGACCCAGCGTACCTAAAAAGGCACTCTTGTCTTCTAATGGGGAAATGGAAGAGAAATCACCGCATCTCAACCAGTTTCTACCTATATGTTTCTGCTTCAGATTAGTTGCACCCCCAAGACTCCATTAAGGCTCTGAGTATGAGCTTGCAGGAATAGCACAAGGTAACTACTGGTACACTAGGGTAGTATATTTTGTCATGGAGTAATGATACCCCTCCTTTTCCAAGTCTGAGCTCCACAAAAGAGGCTTGACGTGTGGATTTAGTACTTATCGTAGTGAAATCCAAGTCTAAATGTAGCCATTGCCCTTTATAAATGCTGTTAGGTTTTACCTAATGAAATCTTTTAGGGGTAATAGAATTGTGAATTTATTCACGCAAAATTCAGAATTATGATCCCTGTGGTTGCTCCTATTTATGTGAGGAACCCAAGTTATAATCAGCATTTGGTGTTAAACAGAATAAAAAAATAAGTAAAACTGGGCAGCCCTTTAATTAGACAAGCATGCCGACATAGACTTTAAATATATGTTCATCTAAAGCGACATGCCCATCATCAGTAAAACACTTTGAATTGAAACCCCCCTCATCTATTTACTCATATTAAGTATACTTGTTTCCATAGTGGAAGCGTTTTGCTTTGTTTGCTGCTAGAAAACACAGTAAAAATGTTGGGTCATAATACAGCCCCTTCCTTACAATAGAATCCTGCATGAACTTCAGAATTTATTTTCTAAATGTTCTATGGGAGATTAGGCCATACTTTTTAGAGACTTTAATCAAAGACACCATGTTCCAGTTCTGGCTTTCATTTTACAGGTCGGTGCATTCTGGGGGCTGTTGTTTTACTTCAATTCAATTGGATTAAATACAGTGGTTACAGAGATTTGAACAAGAAAAAACTTTATTGGACTACCATGTCCTCCTGGGAAATGTAGCCAGCTACTAACTTTAAATACCTTGACCGCATGCAGTTTTGTAGTTTGGCATTTTCCATACAACGTCTGCCTCGTGTTTGAAGTTGAATAGGTACCCACTAGCAGTACTCTGATTTGGGAGAATGGTTCTTGTGTTTAAAATGTATAGCAGTAAACTATTATATTTGGAGTACTTTCTTATTTCCCAGCAAAGTGTGATTTTCCTTTGTTATTCAGGTAGAAAGTTGCAGCCCTCCCTTCTTTGTCGGAGTTATCCTGCAACCACAATCTTGCTTTAAAATGGCATTCCTGTGTGGTCTGGTATCCCTGAGTCAAACACAGAGGTGGGCAATGCAGGTGCCATATAAATTGCCTCAGATATAAGAACATAGTCAACTGGTGGTCCCATTGTCTTGTCTGGCACCTTCAGTCAGTTCTGGCATTTGAGCAAACTGCACTTTGTATTACAGGACTTGCAATTTATTTTGGGGCATTGCATTAAAGGACTCCACGTCCCATTCTGCAAAGTCATGTTTCACTGCTATAGCCAAAAATACCTGACATTTTCTTGCATATGCAGAGGTACCACTACCGGAGAATATCGGAGCGTTATTACTGAACTTTTGACTTTATGTGTATACGTCTTTTGATACTTGCCAGTAATCTTGCATCTTCTGTTTGTTGGTATATTTAGTAATTAATTTGACCATTGTATTCACTTTTTTCATAAAGTGATGTTTTAAGACATTTGGATTCGTAAACTGAGAATATATTTTTGTAAAATGTGTTTTTGCACTGAATATCTTAAGAAAGCATACCTTTTGCCTTTTGTAGAGGGAAAAGGTGACTCGCTGTTTTTCATTAAGCCATGATTTCTTCAAAAGTCGAACAAAAGTATACATATGTTTAATATCAACATGTTATTTTTGGGGCACTTATAACACCACTACTACATATATAAGGTGCCACTTCCCAGAACCGTATTTTCCCCACAGCCATGTCAGAATTTTAAATCATCTCGGTGCTCTGTCTCCTTCCCTCCTCCCCTCTCCAACAACATAAATGTTCTTTTTTTTATTTCTCGCTTTTCCTAATATCCTAACTGGATTAAAGCACCGGGACATGCTCTCTCCATTGCAAAGTTCTCATCTGATCTGATCCCCACGTAGTTTATCAAACGGGAGCAGACAAGATTGATGCGGGGGCTTTTCAGGCCTGACACCATGTGTAAAATCGGGAGACAACGGGCTCTGGGGGGCGCCCACCAGGACTTGTCACATCAACCCTGCTCGGCTTCAGCTGCCACTGCCCGGGGCCGGCCAGGGTCAGGCCTCTCCCCGGTGTTCCACTAAGGACTGCTGCAGAGAGACAGAGTGAGCTACACGAGTCTCCAGCAGAGTTACTTATTGCACCCCCAGCCCCCTTCACCTGCCCGGGCCATTCACACATAGCATCACAGCATCACATATTCATGAACGGCCCGGCGCTGCGGCCAGGGGCCGGCTTCTGCAGGTGGCTGCCGCATTCAGTAATTGCCCCATACCCCCCTCCACAGCGTAAAATTGTTTTCATTATGTGTCACGCACACTGAGCCAAAGCAAATGCCTCCTCGAGTGCTTTCTTTCCCAAGGCTGGGTAGTACTTCACTTAAACAGGCGCTTTTTGGCTTACATACATGGGCGGGGGGAAAAAAGCTAGAGAAAGCTCATCATTAGCTCAACTTCTAACTGCAACACAAAAAGCAGAAGCTCACGCAAAACTCCCATAAAGATTATCCTAAATGTGTCAGTTACTAGGAAGAGATTTGCTGGCTTTAGCCGTCCTTCTGATACTTAACGCTACTTCAGCTGAGAGAAGCGAATCACTTTCCACCTGACTGCAGTTCCCATGGTTCGCCGTGCAAGGCGATAAGCAGGTTTCGGCAATAAACTCCCGCATTGTGAGGCCATAATGCACAGTCAGGTCCCCCCATTTTGATTCAAGGGTGTCTTTTTCTTGCCCCCCTGCGGCGGACTAATCACAGCTCCACTTTGTTTAATTGCAGCAAAGAGGGAAACGTGTTTAAGAAGTCATTCCGGACCCCCTCCCCCGAGTGAATGACGGGGGCCTTCTTCAAAGACAACAAACAGGATGCATGATAAATAAGACCCGGCTTTTAGATCAAAATAAGGCAGCGCTAAAGATCGGCGGCAACTGACGTGGGAGAGGTACTTGAATAAAGAGGCTACAAAGAGGAAGCAACAAGTGGTATAAGACTATAGTGTCGGCGTATGCAGGTCACGTTGGTTCTGCATGTGAAATGACACCATAAATAACATTAAAATAAAAACATTAAAAAAATAAAAACTGCAAAAATATAAGTGGCTTGTAGTCTGCCGGCCACTTTGCTTCAGAAGAAAACTCTCATAAAAATTGTCAAACCCTTGATAATTGACACAATTTCGCCCACCATAGCCTTTCACCAAAAGCTTGCGAAAACCCTTGGGTGCAATGCTTTGTAACTTATGGCTCTAGGGTCATGAACTCCGGAGGGGGTAGAAGGAGAAAGCGTTTATCAATCAAAGGCTTTCTCTCCGACAAAACCAGGCCCCGGCCCGGGCTATTGGCCGGGAACTTTTATTCGTTACATTTAAAGCCATATACCTCTTTTTCAGGCTAGTTTTATGGCCCTCCTTGAAGGGGGGGTGGGGGGGGGGACCTCATTCATAGATCGGGGAGCTGAAGTGGGTCGCTGGGTCCCTGCACCTTTATCCCCCTCTTTTGTAAAACATGCAGCATGTGGTGGGGGTGGCCTTTTGAACTTACCGAATGCCCCAGCGTTCGTGTGTGGAAAGGCACGGCCTCTGCAGAAAGGCCCCCGACCCCCCTCGGCTGATATGTTTGAATGACAGTTCATCTTGGCCTCCATTAGAAATCCGTGGACCAAGAACTGATTTTAAATGGCGTAGAATCCTTTTTTCGGGCGCACTCCACATTAGGCTCAAAATAAATCATTTCAAAACTCCCAGAGCATGGTCTGATTCGCCCTTTTCATGACCAAAACGCACAGAGCTCGGACACTTTGCAGGCTCGCTCTCCTGGCCCTGCACGGCCTGTTAAGGAACATAAAGCGCGAGGGCATCTGCTGCAGCGCGCGCCCCCCTCCTCAGAGCAGAGCGTGACGCAGATTCCAACTCGGAGAACACCCGGGCCCAGCAGAGCGTTTCTCTGCCCGAGACACACAAGTGCCCGCGGAGTCCCCTTCTTGGCCCATCTGCTTAGGTCCTTTTGTAAACCCGGCGACCGGTCGTTTCAATGTGAAAGGCGCGCTATTTGAAACTGTAGCAGTATGCCCCGTTGCTTCTTTGAGCAAAAGAGCATCTTTAAAAGGTAGGTGCACCGATGCCAAAAAAAAGGGCTAAATAGTTTTGTTGGCGTTAGCAGACGGGTTGTGTTATTTAGGCCCCTCGACTCAAGCCCTATTCCGGACAGCTGTTAGTGACTTACCACACCTTTCATATGGATATGTATGTTAATGACAGGCAATGAACTGGGGATGAGGAGCCCCCAACGCAGGGCAATCTCTTCAGCGCACATCAAAAGGCCCACAAAGGAAGCAGTAAAAGAGGCAGGGTTGGCCGAGCCCCCACTTTTGTGCGCTGAATTAGTTCTGCAAGCAATGAAACTGATCTTTTCTCCAGGCCAGAAGAAGTCTGGTGATTTTTTTTGTGAGTGCTCATTAGCACAAGGGGCATTTGTGAGGATAATTGACTGACGGGGACACTGCTGGCTGTCACAACACTGGCAACACTCTGCCCTCCTTGTAAGAGTGGAATTTACCCCTTCCTTGCTGGAAATGCCAGTTGACCAGTTACAAATGGTTTTTACGGGATCTAACAATGTAGGCTTGTAAACTGAGTTATTTATACATGTTCAGTGGAAAAAATGTTTAAAAATCTAGTGGTTAGAAAAAAAACTGTCAAAGGAAGCACAGGCAGAACTAGACACCAATTACCAGTTACAAGATCCACTGGAATCGACCTAAAAGCAATTCAGAAGATAGCCACAAACCATCATGCTACCAGCTTGATTCAATTGAAACCATTTGTGACTGCACAATATGAATTTCCCCATTAGTTGTTGCTACAATATCTCCTATCCATTCTCTAATTGTTTTTAGACTAGGATGCAGGAAAGTGACTGCTCAATCCAGCAACAATATATTTTTTTTCACATTTACTCATAAATGGTATACATATCTTTTCTATTAGTCTCTAACTTCGCCAATTCTGTTCATTGGGTATTTATACTTTATAAATACACCTTCTTTGCCATTACTGGTCGTTTATCTTTTAATAACACATAGGTATTTGTCTGATTCTGAAGTACTGAGACGAATGCAAGTCTCACAGATACTTTGGAAGATGAATCCATCATTTTGCACTTTCTGACTTCAGGGTCTCTCCCTCCCCCCACCCCCGGTTTGATCATATGTTAGGACATGTTGCTGGTTTAAGCCTTGAAGTACCCAGTGGGCGCCATAAGATATTATTTTTTCTTTTATTTTAAACATGAATTGAGAGAGTGTTTTTGAAATGTTTACCTGATTCAAGCCCTTTTGCAGATAAACGGTGTGAAAATTTGTGCTGGTCAATAGACCTGAGGCCTATTTGGACAAATCTCCTGGTTGCACTCAAAACCAAATGCTGGCACACTGCAGGCCAGTTAGGAACACACATCATTCTCTGCTCATTTGACAAGCGCGAGCATCAACGAGCACGCTCTTAGGACCCGGCCCCCCGGCCCCGCCCCTACCTCATCTGGTCCAGTGGTGGCCGGTCAGCCCCATTGGGCGACCGGCCACTTAATACTTCCGGGGCATGAGGTGACGCGTTTCCGGTGGGGCAGAGGGCGGAGACTTGGGACCTATTTAGGCTCCTGGGGCAGGGACCTCAGTCTCTTCGTCCTCTGCTGCACCGGACCGGTTGCGGGCGCGCTGAAGCACCCCCCACTTCCTCCCTTTAGTTTTTAACTCCCACCCACCCGTCCCTTTAGCTCAGTAGGTTGGAGGGGCGTGTTGCGGTAGAAAGACCTTGGAACAGTAAAATTGACCGACTGAATTGACGGGAGTCCGCCTTGCGTACTCCCTAGGCCAGCACTGAGGGGGGAGACAGGAAACTCTCCGCTGTAAAATATGGCCCCGGCTGGGGAGGCTAGGGCGACAGGTTACGAGCCTCCTGGGTCCCTGGGCAGCCTGGTGGTCTGTGGGCGGGCCCCTGGGGAAGATGTACAAGGATCAGAGGTTTGGGGCCCACCCCTCATGGGCGCAGGTGGGTTGCACCTTGCATGGATGCTCGGCAGGGAGGATGCGGGCTGGAAGGCTCCTTAGTGCTGGAGGATGGAATCTTGCTGAAGAAGATATTAAAAGTCAATAATAAAATTGTGTTGATAACTGTAAATGATGAATTTGAAATGCCTTGTCATGTTTATGAAATGTCAAATATTAAACATGGCCGTTTTACACCCATGCAAATCTCTGTCGATGATTTTAATGTGGTGATCAGGTTAGCAGGAGGGAGCGGGGAGCATGCTGGGGGATCCGGGTCCTATGAGCCAACAACGGTCCTTTGAAAGACTCCACTTCGGTGCCAGATCCTTACAGGTTTCAGGCCGAAACTCTGGGAAAACTTGAACCCTCTATCTACTCTGCATACAAGCTTGATACCTTTAGTCTTAGAAACTCCATTCACCAAAGTGTTCAAACAGGTTTTCGGTTAAGACTAACATCGATGTGGGAAAATGCGAGACTTTACCATCAGGCTGAACTCTAAATCTTATGTTTTCAGATTAAGCTGTGAATTGTATTATAATAGAATATGTATTGCCCTCCATACCCCTGATAAGATTTCAAGGGTCATGGAACAACCAAGCTTGCATGCATGTGTCTGTTTTAACATGTGTGTTGACTTGTGCTTTTTAATCAGGGCTTTAAGTTGACCGGGTCCTTCCTGTGCTCAGCACCAGCAGTTCTAAAAAGCAGGTGCTGAGACAGGTCCCAATCGGGCTCTCCATTTCTGCCCTCACCCTCAGGGTGAAAAAAAATCTTAACTCTGAATCAGTATCAGTCTTCAATGCCTTTGATGTAACTTTGAAGAGACTCGTTGTAAGTCTTTCGTAGTCTCATCATTTCAGAACTGAAACCTTTTAATATTACAAATAACAAAGCCATAGTTGTTGCTTATTTATCTTCTGCAACTAATAACCACTGACAAAGCCAATAGTCCAGGCTTGTTGCAGGTATAATGTTACTTGGTGAATTATATGTCTGGATGCAATGACAAAAACAGCAACATACCAGTCAGATGGCACATTATGCTAAGCACAGGTTTTTAGCTTGGGTGTTGTTAAGCCACGCCCTTAATGGTAACGGCCACGCCCCCTAAGAGACCCCACCCCCAGTTTTTTCATCCCACCTAAAGCTCTGACTTTAATGCTACCATGTCAGAGGAATGGTATTTACCATCTGTGGCAAATACTCTTCCCGCTTCCAATAAACCTTTTATGACGATCTAAACAGACACAATCTCCCTATTTAGGCACCGATAACAGTTGGCCCAGAAAAAAAGATATTTACTGTACCTTATATATAAAAATGTCACTGGGAGTTATATGTATTGGGTGCAATGCGTCCAATTATGATTATGGCCCGAGAAATAGAGCATAACGTGGATTTTGCTACTTCTGCACTAAAATCTCCATGGCCTGTTTTGTTATCAAGCATTTTTGCCTAATTTAATTTCAGCCATATTTCAACTGCTGAAATGTAGTAACATTCGAAAGGTTGGAAGGCTGAGACAGTCTCTTGCTGGAGTCAAACTTGTAGCCTGCTTTATCTTAACATTTTCCAATAGCAAATTTTCAACTCTTTGTACCATCCCACAGAGACATTTTGGACTTTGCACCTGGCAAATTAGGACACATTGACTTTTTCTTACCTGATATGCACAGGAGCTAGGTGACGTAACTCCTCTTTTTTAACATTGACAATTGTAAACTATGATCAGCATCTTTTCTTAGTTTGAAACCTGCAATAAAGGCGCTGGCCGCACTTTTGGCTTGTGTGTTAGGGATGGTGCAAGGGCTTTTCCGATAGCAGACAAAAAATAATTTTGCCCCTGCACTCTTAGTACACCATTGCTCATATGCTCTGTCATAATTTGCTCTGTTGCTTTAATTGTCATGGTAATGACACTCTTCCACGTTAAACTGTCATTACCCCAGGTTGTATTTGCCACATTTGGAAAATACATCTTATTCTAAGATTTCTACACAAAAATGTGGCATGACACCAGGAATCGTTTTATTAACTCACCGAATTCTGCATGTTTTACCTTTTTCCAGGGCTTTTTCACTGACATATTAGGACAGACTTGGCCTGCTGGAATGTATCAATGGAATAAACACTAACTGGAGGACAATCCCGATACCTGTGAAAACAAGTCTAAACTGCTGTCAGAATTTAGCCATTTACTCACAATGAGGACCTTAGACTGTGCATTCATTCAAGCAACTGCCTTTGTCAGTGTGTTTGCTCATCTCATTTATTTCATAGCCCTGTGCAAACACCAGAGGAGATGTGGACATTTGACGCGTGGCCTGTTTGAAAATGGCGCTTGCACGACTTTATTTCAAAGGAGTAGGGGTATCTCTGGAAGTAGTCCTGTTTGGACAGATCGTCCATCAACAATCCCAGTTTTCGAGTTTTACTTGTGTCACACAGGCATCAGTCTGACGAGCAGTTTCTCCCTCCCCACCTCCTGCCCACCCGCAAAGCATCGAACTAAGGAATATAAAAATAACAAATGTTCGATTTTAAAATTACACATGGCAGATGGGGTGTGTTTGGGCGGGAGGGGGGTTGGGAGGTGGGGGTAACTACATTATTTTCAGTCATTCAGAATGACAATCCTGAAACGGTTAGTCGAAACACAACACTACAACTTTACTCGACTAATACACGAAAATATAACTTTTTTTAACCACTCTTCATGTTTTATCATTTTTTTCCCCTTTGTTTGCAGAGGATGTTTTTGACATGCTGATGTACTTATTAGGGAATCGCTCACAATGATTGGGATACCGTATTCTTAATAACTGTGGCCAAAGCCGCGGTGCTTTAACTGTTCATCGGCCTACAGGTTAATTTATTCTACAGTACAACAGGCTCGTGGTAGGGCTACTTAATTTATAATCGGCCATTATTATTGATTTGGAATTGATTTGTTGACCCCTTATTTTGACCCTAAGGAGACCTTTCATTTGAATTACACCTACATGTGGTTTATCTCCTAATGAGTGATCGTTGTGGATTTTTTTTGTTTTGCTATTTGTGTTAAGCAGAGCATAGCTGTCAGTAGAACAGCTTCAAAAAGCCAATACAATCCAAAGCAACAAAATACTCTACCATATTAAGTATCAAAAATACACACTAAGTTGAAATGCGCTGAAATTATTAATGAATATTCAAACAAGAAAAACATATCAAGTGCATCTTCCTCCTAGTTGTGTCTCCCTAAGTGTTGACGTTTATTTATTTATTTATTTATTAGGAGTTTTGTAGGTCTCTACATACCACTGAGATTTTAGCAGAGTGCTGCAGCAGCAATAAATAAATATCTCTCACTGCTCTTCCTCCCTTTACATGTCTAGGTGTAGCAGCCTAATTCAAGTTAAGAGCACCATTTTGGTTACTATCTCTGGTCACCAGCTCTACCTCTCATGTTCAGGCAGGGTTATAGATGATGCTCAACTCAAGCTTGGGTACCAGCAATGGTCATGAAATAGTTATTACATGAAGTAGGATTTGATGTGCTGTAGCCTTTGCCAGACAATGGAAGGCCCAGTGCTCAAATGGGAGGATTGTTCACCCAATGGTGCAGAAGATGGGTCAGACTGGGACTCCCTAAGACAAGTTAATGGCGTCTGCAGAAAGGGCTCCCCAGAAAATGCCCATGTACTGGAAAATCACATGACCACCGCTTTAGCGGCCATCAGAGATAATACAACAGCCATGGAGAACAAAATTGGCACAGTGGTCCTAGACCAAGGGCTCCTACGGACAGACCATAAGAAACTGGTAGAGAGAGTGGGTGAGTCACCCCGATGACAGCCGGCACAATAATATGAGGTTCATTGCTGACTGCAGTGACCGGAAAGGGAATGCTGAGTTGCCTGTATGTGGACAGCAGATGGCTCATTGGAAGAGGGATAATGTGGTGAGATGCATTGTGCAAGGCCTGCCCTCTTTCACATTCACTAGTAGTGTCTTGCAATTTAGGTTGTAATGTTGTTGTTGATTGAGTTGTCGTGACAGATACCTCTGGCTTTGGTGGGAAGGTAGTCTTAAATCTGCAGCACAAGGAGGTGGGGTGTGGTGAGGGGAGAGTTCAGGGTACTTTTTTTCGGCACACTGAGACACCACCAAGAGGGAGAGGCAACCTTCTCAGACCAGACACCAAAGACAATGGCCATACACCACCTGACACCCCCAGGCCTCATCTTTAAGGTTTTTTCCTGGAATATTAACGGCCTGGGTAGCAAGTCGAAGAGAGGGGCAATATGGAAATATCTAGCGAAAGATAATCTAGCTATAGTTCTCCTTCAGGAGACTCCTCTCACAGGGAACACTTGTAAAATGCTGCACCAGGTCAAATACCGCCTGCTAGTACATGCAGCCTTCTTGTCCAGATAAAGAGGGGTGGGCACACTGACTCACCATTCGCTCCCCTTGCAGTAGACCCGTACATGGGTGAATAGTCTGGGCTGCCAGTCTGCGGCTAGCGGTCAGTGGAATGGGGTGAACCAGGCACTCGCCACCAGGCACTTAACTCCTGGCTAACAGACTGATGGTTTGGAAAAATGAAAGCATGGCTGACAGAGGTACCAGTGGCCATACTGTTGATTGGAGATGACCATAACCTGACTCACCATGGTGACCTGAGCAGAATGATGTAGACAGACAGGATGCACGCCTGGTGTCATTTCTCAACACTAGGTCTGGTGGACCTGTATCAGGAGGTACACCCGGGGATCTGACAGTACACATACAACTCTAACCTGCTATGCTCCATGTCCAGTCTGGACTACCTCTGAAGCCACAACACCCACTGGGTTGCTTCGTGCACACCGCTATCCTAGCACAGGGTATATCCCATCACTCACTACTGACAATGCTCCTACAAACAGACATTCAGAGATCAAGGGGGGAGTGGAAGCTAGCCCTTCTGATCTGACCACATGGGATACTAGAAAGCGGGTGGTGGAGACCATGACTCAGTACTTTAAGGAAAATATAGGGATAGTGGATTTGGACATCACTGTGTGGGAGGCCTACAAAATGTTCCTGAAATATCAACTTTGCTCTGAGACTAATTAATATGCATTTGCTATCTCCCTTTATCTAGGTCTCTGACTACAGGCATATTTATCAGTCTGTTGATGAAGACCTAGTATCTACAATTAAATATTTGTAGGCTGTGATTTGGGTCAGCCTCTAGCTCATGATGCAATGGGTTTCTTATATACCTCAGTTTCCTGCTCCTTATTTATTTATTTTTTTCTTCCTATTCTTGTGTTTGTCTTGCTCCTGGAACATAACATCTTTACATCAATTGTGATTGGAATACTTGTATATTTCTGCTGCTGACACCAGGGCCACTTTTTAGGGCGAGACTGTCAGACAGCACAAGCTATCTGGCTGCTAAAGATCTTACAGTGGGCTTACAGCCTGTCCTTTGCTTGCTATTGATTGGATTTATTGTCTCTATGCTTGATTCTTCTTTGATGGCTTGCCTTCCTCTACTTGTGTTTGTCCCGTTCTTGTAGCAACATTTTTACAATCCTTTTGTTTGGTGGACCTGTATACTTTTATTGGTCATACTTCTGGAACAATTTTTTCTTTTTTATTCAGCACTCAATGAGAGTGAATATGTTTTTAGCTCTCTCCCTCGTGTACAGCCCCCGGCCCAAATTCTCAACTCCTGCCCCTCTTCCTGTTCTGTCCCTGCTTGACAGTAAAAGCACAGCAACAGGAATACATTTGCTGGGGTATGGCTGAAGGGCAAACGTTATGGGATTTGTTTTGTTTTACCGCCTGCATTCCACATTGTTATAAATTGAGTTGTTGGTTACTCAAGCAACAGCCACAATCTTTGTCAGGCTGAAACACACAAAGTCACTAAATTAACCTGTGCTTAACCCTCTGGTAGCTTGGCATAGAAGCAGTCAGGCTTAACTTAGAGGCAATGTGTTAAGTATTTATGCAGCATTTAAATAGTAATAAAGTGAAAACACAACTCATGAAAAATCAGACACCAATTTAGAAAAATAATCAATCAATCAATCATTGCATTTCTAAAGCGTGCTACATACCCGTGCGGGTCTCAAGGCGCTGGGGGGGGGGCAGGGGGGGAGAGGAGTGCTACTGATCGAAGAGCCAGGTCTTGAGAAGCCTTCTGAAGGCCAGCAGGTCCTGAGTCTGTCATAGGCTGGTAGGGAGATTTCCGGATACGAGGAACTGTGGCCAGGGCGAGGTTGGCTGAGCGGAGGCTTCGGGTGGGGGTGAGGAAGCTGAGTCGGTTGTTGAGGTATGCAGGTCCGGTGTTGTGTAGTGCTTTGTGTGCGTGGATGAGGAGTTTGAAGGTCATCCTCTTGTTGACGGGGAGCCAGTGCAGGCCTCTCAGGTGGGGTGTGATGTGGCTGCGTTGGGGGATGTCGAGGATCAGTCGTGCCGAGGCGTTCTGGATTCGTTGTAGTCATCTCAGGAGCTTGGTTGTTGTTCCTGAGTAGAGGGCGTTCCCGTAGTCGAGTCTGCTGGTGATGAGGGCCTGGGTGACGGTTTTTCTCGTGTCGGGGGGGATCAATTTGAAGATCCTGTGGAGCATTCGGAGGGTGTTGAAGCAGGAAGCGGAGAGGGCATTGACTTGCCTGGTCATGGAGAGGGTGGAGTCGAGGATGACCCCCAGGTTGCGTGCGTAATCTGTGGGTTTCCGGGGCTGTGCCTAGCGATGTGGGCCACCAAGAGTCGTCCCAGGCCGATGGGGTGGGTCCGAGAATGAGGACCTCTGTCTTGTCTGAATTCAGCTTCAGTCTGTCTGTCTGTATGTCAGTCATCCAGTCGGCTACGGCCTTCATTCCTCTGTGGAGGTTGGCTTTGGCGGTGTGGGGGTCTTCGGTGAGGGATATGATCAGCTGGGTGTCGTTGGCGTAGGAGATGATGTTGAGGTTATGCTTTCGTACGACGTGGGCGAGCGGTGCCATGTAGATATTGAACAGTGTTGGGCTGAGGGAGGATCCCTGTGGG
This sequence comes from Lissotriton helveticus, assembly GCF_964261635.1. Lineage (NCBI taxonomy): Eukaryota > Metazoa > Chordata > Amphibia > Caudata > Salamandridae > Lissotriton > Lissotriton helveticus. The sequence continues at coordinate 874,435,489 of NC_136071.1, read as the reverse complement.
ACGCTGCAGATGATCTCGGTGGTTTTTGAGCGGAAGGGTGGGAGGCGGACGCTCTGGGTTCTGCAGGAGAGGAAGGATGTGGTCCAGGCCAGGGCCTTCTATTGGATTCAGGCTTCATGGAGGCATGCTGATAGGGTGCGGTGGCAGACTGTGTCAAAGGCTGCTTATAGGTCCAGGAAGTTGAGGGCGGATGTTTCTCCTTTGTCCATCAGGATCCTGATGTCGTAAGTGGCAGAGATGAGGGCGGTCTCGGTGCTGTGGTTGCTGCGAAAGCCGGATTGGGAAGGGTCCAGGATGTTGTTGCCTTCGAGGTAGCGGGTTAGCTGTTTGTTGACAATCTTCTCTGTCACTTTTGCCGGGAACGGTAGCAGGGAGATGGGCCGGAAGTTCCTGAGGTACTTGGGGTCCACCTTGGGCTTCTTCAGAAGGGCGTTGATCTCGGCGTGCTTCCAGCTTTCCGGGAAGTTGCTGTCTCGAAGGAACTGTTGATTGTTTTCCGGAGGTGGGGCGTGATGATTGTGCTGGCTTTGTTGAAGACATGGTGAGGGCAGGGGTCAGATGGAGATCCGGAGTGGATGGAGTTCATGGTTTTGATGGTGTCTTTGTCGCTGACGTAGGACCAGGCGGTCAGGCGGCTGGTGCGGGTGGTGGTCGCAGGGGTGGTAGACTCGGTGGTGGGTGCGGGGGTGTCGGAGTTGAAGCTGTCGTGGATGTCGGTAATCTTTCACTGGAAGAAGGTGGCCAGGGAGTCGCACAGGTCTTGTGATGGTGGGATGTCGTTGGTGTTGGAGCTGGGGTTGGAGAGTTCTTTCACGATGCTGAAGAGCTCTCTGGTGTTCTGTGCGTTGTTGTCTAAGCGGTCCTTGAAGGCGGTCCTCTTGGCGGTTCTGATGGGCAATAGAGTAAATTGTAATAAATTATTTGACAGCAAAATAACAAAAATCCAACAAGTAGAACTGGAGTTATGCATTTTAATCTTTAAAGTGAAAAATAGTGCCCAAAAGATCAAAGCACTAACCGCGGACATATAGTCGCATGAGACTTGGGCAAAGCTGAAAGTTATGGCTGACTGCGAGGGACCTTGGTCTTTGCCCACCTATGGACTTAGGAGAATTGTTGAAGAAAATGTTCTGAGAAGGTAAAGTTCAGTGGGGCAAGGCAGTCAACTGTGTCAGAGGAGGAGGCATTGTCATCTGGGAGCCGCTGGACGAAATCATGCTGAAGATTTCTACGCTCAGACTTAGAGCCTGATTTAGATCTTGGCAGATGGGGTACCCTGTCGCAACGGTAACAGATATCCCGACCACCTAACTATAAATCCCATAGGAGATATTAGGATTTATATTTTGTCGGTGGGATATCTCTCACCATTGTGATGGAGTAACCCGTCCACCAAGATCTAAATCAGGCTCCTAGCTTCTTTATAATGGAAGTCGAGAATTTCAGTGGGGAAAAAACTGCAGGCTGTAGCCAACAAGAGCTAAACAAGGCTGAATACCCCTCCTGCAGGGAGCCGATGAACAGGCTATACTGCTACAGAGAAGAACGTACAGGGGTTACCAGAAAGTTAGGCCAACGGGTGATACATTTTGTGTGAGAGGTAGGTCTCAGAGTAGTGAAAAAGAGGTAGAAAATACTGAGCTCTCTTTTGCCCCCTCAGTCATGGCAGTCTTCTTGTACACTGATGTAAGACCAAAGGTACTCAATAACTTGGCATATCCCAGCCTGTCAATAAGCTCATTAGCCTGGGGGATGTGGTGTGTTTCAGTCTTGATGACAGTTGAGCCCACCGTAGTCCAAGCAGAACCTGAGTTCTGGGACAGTGCCTGGTGGAGTGGTTTTGGGTACCAGCACCACTGGCCTGGACCAAGGACTACTGTAGAGCTCAATCACTCCCAAGTCAAGCATGTTGGAGACTTACTCCTTAATTCTAGCCCTTACTTTTTCTGACAGCCTGCAAATGTTATTCTTTACAAGCACACTGTCTCCAGTATCTATGTCATGGGTACACAAGTGTGAAAGCACAGTAGTGAGGGAAAACAGACAGGAAAATTATCCCAACAACTGGTGACAGTATTTCTGCTCTGGGGGTCAGGGTAGAGGAGAGGTTGGCAACATCCACTGACCATTTTTCTCCATGGAGGATATGAGAGCAAGGAGAGACTCACTCATCTCCACCCATCATCTGTTTCCAGGAGCATGGTGACCTCAGATGTCTCATAGTATGGTTTGAGACGGCTCACATTGAGTTCCCTTAAGTAAGCACAAGCGTAAAACTCCACTCTGTTTGCAGAGTTTGCAGAATTTGGCACTCTGCGTTCTGTGGAGAATGCAGAGTTACCATTAAACTTCACACTCCGCAACGGAGCAGAGGTTTTTTTTGAACCGCACACTCGAAAATCCATTTCACCCATGCAGGAGCGACTTGCCGTGCGCTCGCCTATGAGATTTTTAGAGCCTTTCACACGCACCACAAGATTTGCTAGCCAGCCGCATGCTCCCGCAAGATTTTTCAGTTGCCAACACGTCAATCGGGCGTGCCAGCGACTTCCGACTGATATTTTCTGCTGTAAGTGATCCCAAACACGCTGGATCTACAGCGGCTGCAATTTGGGGAAGATTCTCTACTCAAGAAGCATCAAAATCTTCCAGAACGGACTATTTGGAGTTATAAACCTCCTCAAATTGATATTTGGTGGTGGTGTTTTGTGCAAGGAGTCTTTTTTCATCTGGAAGATATTACCCCAGAGTCTCCAACTTCCTGATCTTCTCCTGCAGGCTGCTCCCAGTGCTTTGTCCATCTCCTGGTCACATTTCGTTTAGAATTGGAGCTGGAAGGATCATTCTTTGTGTCTGCTGCATATCCCATTGGACTTAAGGACTTTTGTATTTGAGATTTCACAAGTAAGTTGAAAAACTGGGTTTGTTTGTTTGATTGGGGCCATGCACCAGGATTGATTTGTACTGATAATGGATTTTTAAAATGTATTGTGATGGGTATCCTCTTGTTTTAGTAGGGGCCTAGTGATCACTGATTTCTTTGCATATTATTTTTCTTCTTTTGTAAAGGAAAAGTGTTTCACAGTTTACTACATTTTCCCCATGTTTTTTAATACATTTGCAACCTTGATGTATTTGGATTGAAATACAAAATGTGTTTTTGTGTGGTGTTTTATGTTTTTTCCATGCAAACAGTGTATAGGACTAGGTGGGGCAATGCGTTTGAAGAATGTGTGTTGTTGTAAACATTTTTTATTTAGCCCTATTCATTTTTGTTTTTGGCATTGCTGAATTAATGATTTTTTCTCAATTTTACCATGCCTCCTTTGTCTGGCCAGTGTGTGTGTGTTTTTGTGTTTGCCATAGGCCACCATTTGTCTTTGTTCCAGATACCATGTGACCACTGGCCAATGGCCATTTTGCATAGTCAGTGGACTGTCCCTATGTCTGCATGTGCTGCTTGTTTTACAGGCCTCCTGCCTCTTGTTGTTGTGACTTGTGAGTGACCATGGGGCTAGCAGCCATTTTTTGTAGGCAGCCAGTGTGCGTTTACCATAGGCCTGCATGTGCTCTTTGTTCCAGGCCTTCAGCTTCTTGTTGTGCCCTGTGGCTGGTGGCCATTTTGTGATTGTGTATATCCAGCCAGTGTGCTTTTGCCATAGGCCTGCATTTGTTCTGTGTTCTAGGCCCCCAGCTTCTTGTTGTGACCACGTGGCTGGCAGCCATTTTGTGTAGGCAGCCAGTCTGCTTTTTCAATAGGCCTGCATGCGTTCTTTGTTCTAGACCTCCTGCTTCTTGTTGTGTGACCATGTGGGTGGCGGTCATTTTGTGTATCCAGCCAGTGTGCTTTTGCCATGGGCCTGCATTTCTTCTTGGTTGTGGCCATGCCTTCTTGCTGGTTGTTATGACCATGTGGCTGGTGGCCATTTTATGTAGGCAGCCAGTATACTGCTTTTGCCATAGACCTGCATGCATTATTTAGTATCTAGGCCTCCTGCTTCTTGTTGTGAGTCTTTGACCATGTGGCTGGCAGCCATTTTGTTTATCCAGCCACTGTGTTTTTGCCAAAGGCCTGCATGTCTTCTTTGTTGTGGCCATATTTTTCGTGCTGGTTGTTGTTGTTGTGACCATGTGGCTGGTGGCCATATTGTGTAGGCAGTCAGTGTTCTTTTGCCATAGGCCTGCATGCGTTATTTGTTCTAGGCCTCCTGCTTCTTGTTCGGACCATGAAGGTGGAGGCCATTTTGTGTATCCAGCCAGTGTGCTTTCCCTATAGGCCTGCATATCTTCTCTTTGTTCCCAATGAGTGCCTTCCTGCTCAATGTTGTTGTTGATAACAATGTGGCACTGGCTGGCAGCCATTTTGTGTGTCCAGCCAAATTCGGCCTTTTGCCATAGGCTGCATGGATAGTTGAGCAATGAGATAGCAGTTTAATTATAATTTATTATTATATCTTTGAGGATAATGTCACTTATATTAAAAAAAATTTGATTCAATTTTTCTGTTTTTTAAATTAAATGGTAAATCATATTTTATATTTGTTCAAATTGTTGTATAATTTTTTTTTGTTCAAACCATTTTCTACTACATCTAGTATCAATCAACCCCATGTCTGCTTTAGGTGCACAACAGCATTCATTGTCTAGGGATTATTCCTTCCATTGTCATTTGTCAGCTGCACCTCCCTGAGTGCCACATCACATGTTAGTGATGTCACATGACACACATAAAGCAAACACTTTCATCTGTATGTTGTTGTTGTTGTTTTTGCTCTCTCTTATTCTTTGTGAGTGTACAGCCAGTCACCATGAAAGTTTATGTTGGTGTGATTTTCTGTTTTATGAATAGATATACACTGTATTATTAATTACGGGAGTAACCAGTGACCACACTAAACAATATTGTGTTTGTTTGCACTACTAATTGAACAGCAACAATGCCATGTTTCACTGATGTCCTTCTTGCTTCTTTTCTTTTAGGTGCACAACAAGACAACAAGGGACAACATCACTTACAGTACTGTCAGAAAGAATGCCTGTGCACTGTTTGATGCATGAGATGCCCACAGATTAGACATCTCTTCCACTTGTGAAGCTAAGTGCCACTGCTAACTGACAGCTTCAAGATGGCCCCAAAGAAAAGGTGCTAAAACTGCTACCGCGAAAGTGGCCAGTGAAAAGAAAAAGGAGCTGGTATGTCATCCTGGATGTTTTTGGGAAAATAACAAAAGTGTGCCTGCCACACCGGCCTCTGGGGTAGAAGCTGGGAACTGCCATACAATGGATCCACCCCAATCTACGCTCACGCCCATGTCAGTCACAGAGACAGTCAGTTGAATCATGGCAATGCCGACGAGCAGTGATATTGACTTATCTCTATCGCAAAGTAGTACCCAATCGTTACAGGAAACTCAGAGAAGTGGACAACAACAGCCACAGCCACCAATAGTAGTTCCTCCAGAAATAGGAGCAGTTCAAGAGATTGAGCTTCATGCTGAGGTAGTAGAGCAATCTGCTCCAGAAGATCCAATGTCTTCCAGATCTCCATCTAGAAAAAGGAGGGTTAGTGGTGCATCATCTTCTTCTTCAAGCCTCAATTTTGATGATCTAGACACCACTTCGATCCCGCCTCAGTTAGAGAGTGAGACATGCCACGAGATGACTCAGATGAGGCTAGGGAAAAGGAAGGTTCCAGAAAGCCTTAAAGTTATGGAAGCAGATATCGAAGAGGAGGATGATGATGAGTAGTCCTGGGCGAAAATTCAGTTCCGCTTGCGGAAATTACGATAATTTGACATTTTTGCGTTCCGCCGAGAGCGCGAAAATGTCAAAATTTCCGCAATCCACAACTTACCGGAAATTTAGGGCCTGGTTGGCATTGGATTGAGTTGGGGAATGTGGTTTTTTGGGATGGACTTTCTGATGTTGTTGGCCCTGGCCATTTTGAAGCCTAGGCCTGCAAGCTTCTCTGGCCTTGTCTGCCAACAGGCCTGCTTTCATCCAGTAGGCTCAGAGCAGGTAGCCACAGCTTTATTAATCATGTGTTTCTGTGTGTGGTCTGTTGAATTTAGACATGATTTAGCGCCTGGATGGCATTGGATTGAGTTGGAAAGTGTGTTATTTTGGGGTGGGCTTTCTGATGTTGTTGGGCCTGGCCATGTGGTTGGTGGCCATTTTGAAGCCTAGGCCTGCAAGCCTGTCTGGCCTTGTCTGCCAACAGGCCTGCTTTCATCCAGTAGGCTCAGAGCAGGTAGCCACAGCTTTATTAATCAAGTGTTTCTGTGTGTTGTCTGTTGAATTTAGACATCATTTAGGGCATGGATAATACCGGATTGAGTTGGGAAGTGTGTTTTTTGGGGTGGGCTATCTGATGTTGTTGGGCCTCGCCATGTGGCTGGTGGCCATTGTGAAGCCTAGGCCTGTAGCTTGTCTGGCCTTGTCTGCCAACAGGCCTGCTTTCATCCAGTAGGCTCAGAGCAGGTAGCCACAGCTTTATTAATCAAGTGTTTTTGTGTGTGGTCTGTTGAATTTAGACACCATTTAGGGCCTGGATGGCATTGGATTGAGTTGGGGAATGTGTTTTTTTGGGGTGGACTTTCTGATGTTGTTGGGCCTGGCCATGTGGCTGGTGGCCATTTTGAAGCCTAGGCCTGCAAGCTTGTCTGGCCTTGTCTGCCAACATGCCTGTTTCATCCAGTAGGCTCAGAGCAGGGAGCCACAGATTTATTAATCAAGTGTTTCTGTGTGTTGTCTGTTGAAATTAGACATCATTTAGGGCATGGATGGCACTGGATTGAGTAGGGAAGTGTGTTTTTTTGGGGTGGGCTTTCTGATGTTGGTGGGCCTGGCCATGAAGCTGGTGGCCATTTTGAAGCCTAGACCTGCAAGCTTGTCTGGCCTTGTCTGCCAACAGGCCTGCTTTCATCCAGTAGGCTCAGAGCAGGTAGCCACAGCTTTATTAATCAAGTGTTTCTGTGTGTGGTCTGTTGAATTTAGACATCATTTAGGGCCTGGATGGCATTGGATTGAGTTGGGGAATGTGTTTTTTTGTGGTTGACTTTTTGATGTTGTTGGGCTGGCCATATGCCGGGTGGCCATGTTGAAGCCTAGGTCTGCAAGCTTTTCTGGCTTTGTCTGACAACAGGCCTGCTTTCATCCAGTAGGCTCAGAGCAGGTAGCCACAGCGTTATTAATCAAGTGTTTCTGTGTGTGGTCTGTTGAATTTAGACATCATTTAGGGCATGGATGGCACTGGATTGATTTGGGAAGTGTGTTTTTTTGGGGTGGGCTTCCTGATGTTGTTGGGCCTGGCCAAGTGGCTTGAGGCCATTTTGAAGCCTAGGCCTGCAAGCTTGTCTGGCCTTGTCTGCCAACAGTCCTGCTTTCATCCAGTAGGCTCAGAGCAGGTAGCCACAGCTTTATTAATCAAGTGTTTCTGTGTGTGGTCTGTTGAATTTAGACATCATTTAGGGCATGGATGGCACTGGATTGAGTTGGGAAGTGTGTTTTTTTGGAGTGGGCTTTCTGATGTTATTGGGCCTGGCCATGTGGCTGGTGGCCATTTTGAAGTGTTTCTGTGTGTGGTCTGTTGAATTTAGACATCATTTAGGGCATGGATGGCACTGGATGAGTTGGGAAGTGGGTTTTTTGGGGTGGGCTTTCTGATGTTGTTTGGTCTGGCCATGTGGCTCGTGGCCATTTTGAAGCCTAGGCCTGCAAGCTTGTCTGGCCTTGTCTGACAACAGGCCTGCTTTCATTCAGTAGGCTCAGAGCAGGTAGCCACAGCTTTATTAATCAAGTGTTATTGCGTGTGGTCTGTTGAATGTAGACATCATTTAGAGCCTGGTTGGCATTGGATTGAGTTGGGGAATGTGTTTTTTTGGGATGGACTTTCTGATGTTGTTGGCCCTGGCCATTTTGAAGCCTAGGCCTGCAAGCTTCTCTGGCCTTGTCTGCCAACAGGCCTGCTTTCATCCAGTAGGCTCAGATCAGGTAGCCACAGCTTTATTAATCATGTGTTTCTGTGTGTGGTCTGTTGAATTTAGACATCATTTAGCGCCTGGATGGCACTGGATTGAGTTGGGAAGTGTTTTTTTTTGGGGGTGGGCTTTCTGATGTTGTTGGGTCTGGCCATGTGGCTCGTGGCCATTTTGAAGCCTAGGCCTGCAAGCTTGTCTGGCCTTGTCTGCCAACAGGCCTGCTTTCATTCAGTAGGCTCAGAGCAGGTAGCCACAGCTTTATTAATCAAGTGTTTTTGCGTGTGGTCTGTTGAATGTAGACATCATTTAGGGCCTGGTTGGCATTGGATTGAGTTGGGGAATGTGGTTTTTTGGGATGGACTTTCTGATGTTGTTGTCCCTGGCCATTTTGAAGCCTAGGCCTGCAAGCTTCTCTGGCCTTGTCTGCCAACAGGCCTGCTTTCATCCAGTAGGCTCAGAGCAGGTAGCCACAGCTTTATTAATCATGTGTTTCTGTGTGTGGTCTGTTGAATTTAGACATCATTTAGCGCCTGGATGGCATTGGATTGAGTTGGAAAGTGTGTTATTTTGGGGTGGGCTTTCTGATGTTGTTGGGCCTGGCCATGTGGTTGGTGGCCATTTTGAAGCCTAGGCCTGCAAGCCTGTCTGGCCTTGTCTGCCAACAGGCCTGCTTTCATCCAGTAGGCTCAGAGCAGGTAGCCACAGCTTTATTAATCAAGTGTTTCTGTGTGTTGTCTGTTGAATTTAGACATCATTTAGGGCATGGATAATACCGGATTGAGTTGGGAAGTGTGTTTTTTGGGGTGGGCTATCTGATGTTGTTGGGCCTCGCCATGTGGCTGGTGGCCATTGTGAAGCCTAGGCCTGCAGCTTGTCTGGCCTTGTCTGCCAACAGGCCTGCTTTCATCCAGTAGGCTCAGAGCAGGTAGCCACAGCTTTATTAATCAAGTGTTTTTGTGTGTGGTCTGTTGAATTTAGACACCATTTAGGGCCTGGATGGCATTGGATTGAGTTGGGGAATGTGTTTTTTTGGGGTGGACTTTCTGATGTTGTTGGGCCTGGCCATGTGGCTGGTGGCCATTTTGAAGCCTAGGCCTGCAAGCTTGTCTGGCCTTGTCTGCCAACATGCCTGTTTCATCCAGTAGGCTCAGAGCAGGGAGCCACAGATTTATTAATCAAGTGTTTCTGTGTGTTGTCTGTTGAAATTAGACATCATTTAGGGCATGGATGGCACTGGATTGAGTAGGGAAGTGTGTTTTTTTGGGGTGGGCTTTCTGATGTTGGTGGGCCTGGCCATGAAGCTGGTGGCCATTTTGAAGCCTAGACCTGCAAGCTTGTCTGGCCTTGTCTGCCAACAGGCCTGCTTTCATCCAGTAGGCTCAGAGCAGGTAGCCACAGCTTTATTAATCAAGTGTTTCTGTGTGTGGTCTGTTGAATTTAGACATCATTTAGGGCCTGGATGGCATTGGATTGAGTTGGGGAATGTGTTTTTTTGTGGTTGACTTTTTGATGTTGTTGGGCTGGCCATATGCCGGGTGGCCATGTTGAAGCCTAGGCCTGCAAGCTTTTCTGGCTTTGTCTGACAACAGGCCTGCTTTCATCCAGTAGGCTCAGAGCAGGTAGCCACAGCGTTATTAATCAAGTGTTTCTGTGTGTGGTCTGTTGAATTTAGACATCATTTAGGGCATGGATGGCACTGGATTGATTTGGGAAGTGTGTTTTTTTGGGGTGGGCTTCCTGATGTTGTTGGGCCTGGCCAAGTGGCTTGAGGCCATTTTGAAGCCTAGGCCTGCAAGCTTGTCTGGCCTTGTCTGCCAACAGTCCTGCTTTCATCCAGTAGGCTCAGAGCAGGTAGCCACAGCTTTATTAATCAAGTGTTTCTGTGTGTGGTCTGTTGAATTTAGACATTATTTAGGGCATGGATGGCACTGGATTGAGTTGGGAAGTGTGTTTTTTTGGAGTGGGCTTTCTGATGTTATTGGGCCTGGCCATGTGGCTGGTGGCCATTTTGAAGTGTTTCTGTGTGTGGTCTGTTGAATTTAGACATCATTTAGGGCATGGATGGCACTGGATGAGTTGGGAAGTGGGTTTTTTGGGGTGGGCTTTCTGATGTTGTTTGGTCTGGCCATGTGGCTCGTGGCCATTTTGAAGCCTAGGCCTGCAAGCTTGTCTGGCCTTGTCTGACAACAGGCCTGCTTTCATTCAGTAGGCTCAGAGCAGGTAGCCACAGCTTTATTAATCAAGTGTTTTTGCGTGTGGTCTGTTGAATGTAGACATCATTTAGGGCCTGGTTGGCATTGGATTGAGTTGGGGAATGTGGTTTTTTGGGATGGACTTTCTGATGTTGTTGTCCCTGGCCATTTTGAAGCCTAGGCCTGCAAGCTTCTCTGGCCTTGTCTGCCAACAGGCCTGCTTTCATCCAGTAGGCTCAGAGCAGGTAGCCACAGCTTTATTAATCATGTGTTTCTGTGTGTGGTCTGTTGAATTTAGACATCATTTAGCGCCTGGATGGCATTGGATTGAGTTGGAAAGTGTGTTATTTTGGGGTGGGCTTTCTGATGTTGTTGGGCCTGGCCATGTGGTTGGTGGCCATTTTGAAGCCTAGGCCTGCAAGCCTGTCTGGCCTTGTCTGCCAACAGGCCTGCTTTCATCCAGTAGGCTCAGAGCAGGTAGCCACAGCTTTATTAATCAAGTGTTTCTGTGTGTTGTCTGTTGAATTTAGACATCATTTAGGGCATGGATAATACCGGATTGAGTTGGGAAGTGTGTTTTTTGGGGTGGGCTATCTGATGTTGTTGGGCCTCGCCATGTGGCTGGTGGCCATTGTGAAGCCTAGGCCTGCAGCTTGTCTGGCCTTGTCTGCCAACAGGCCTGCTTTCATCCAGTAGGCTCAGAGCAGGTAGCCACAGCTTTATTAATCAAGTGTTTTTGTGTGTGGTCTGTTGAATTTAGACACCATTTAGGGCCTGGATGGCATTGGATTGAGTTGGGGAATGTGTTTTTTTGGGGTGGACTTTCTGATGTTGTTGGGCCTGGCCATGTGGCTGGTGGCCATTTTGAAGCCTAGGCCTGCAAGCTTGTCTGGCCTTGTCTGCCAACATGCCTGTTTCATCCAGTAGGCTCAGAGCAGGGAGCCACAGATTTATTAATCAAGTGTTTCTGTGTGTTGTCTGTTGAAATTAGACATCATTTAGGGCATGGATGGCACTGGATTGAGTAGGGAAGTGTGTTTTTTTGGGGTGGGCTTTCTGATGTTGGTGGGCCTGGCCATGAAGCTGGTGGCCATTTTGAAGCCTAGACCTGCAAGCTTGTCTGGCCTTGTCTGCCAACAGGCCTGCTTTCATCCAGTAGGCTCAGAGCAGGTAGCCACAGCTTTATTAATCAAGTGTTTCTGTGTGTGGTCTGTTGAATTTAGACATCATTTAGGGCCTGGATGGCATTGGATTGAGTTGGGGAATGTGTTTTTTTGTGGTTGACTTTTTGATGTTGTTGGGCTGGCCATATGCCGGGTGGCCATGTTGAAGCCTAGGCCTGCAAGCTTTTCTGGCTTTGTCTGACAACAGGCCTGCTTTCATCCAGTAGGCTCAGAGCAGGTAGCCACAGCGTTATTAATCAAGTGTTTCTGTGTGTGGTCTGTTGAATTTAGACATCATTTAGGGCATGGATGGCACTGGATTGATTTGGGAAGTGTGTTTTTTTGGGGTGGGCTTCCTGATGTTGTTGGGCCTGGCCAAGTGGCTTGAGGCCATTTTGAAGCCTAGGCCTGCAAGCTTGTCTGGCCTTGTCTGCCAACAGTCCTGCTTTCATCCAGTAGGCTCAGAGCAGGTAGCCACAGCTTTATTAATCAAGTGTTTCTGTGTGTGGTCTGTTGAATTTAGACATTATTTAGGGCATGGATGGCACTGGATTGAGTTGGGAAGTGTGTTTTTTTGGAGTGGGCTTTCTGATGTTATTGGGCCTGGCCATGTGGCTGGTGGCCATTTTGAAGTGTTTCTGTGTGTGGTCTGTTGAATTTAGACATCATTTAGGGCATGGATGGCACTGGATGAGTTGGGAAGTGGGTTTTTTGGGGTGGGCTTTCTGATGTTGTTTGGTCTGGCCATGTGGCTCGTGGCCATTTTGAAGCCTAGGCCTGCAAGCTTGTCTGGCCTTGTCTGACAACAGGCCTGCTTTCATTCAGTAGGCTCAGAGCAGGTAGCCACAGCTTTATTAATCAAGTGTTATTGTGTGTGGTCTGTTGAATGTAGACATCATTTAGGGCCTGGTTGGCATTGGATTGAGTTGGGGAATGTGTTTTTTTGGGATGGACTTTCTGATGTTGTTGGCCCTGGCCATTTTGAAGCCTAGGCCTGCAAGCTTCTCTGGCCTTGTCTGCCAACAGGCCTGCTTTCATCCAGTAGGCTCAGATCAGGTAGCCACAGCTTTATTAATCATGTGTTTCTGTGTGTGGTCTGTTGAATTTAGACCTCATTTAGCGCCTGGATGGCACTGGATTGAGTTGGGAAGTGTTTTTTTTTGGGGGTGGGCTTTCTGATGTTGTTGGGTCTGGCCATGTGGCTCGTGGCCATTTTGAAGCCTAGGCCTGCAAGCTTGTCTGGCCTTGTCTGCCAACAGGCCTGCTTTCATTCAGTAGGCTCAGAGCAGGTAGCCACAGCTTTATTAATCAAGTGTTTTTGCGTGTGGTCTGTTGAATGTAGACATCATTTAGGGCCTGGTTGGCATTGGATTGAGTTGGGGAATGTGGTTTTTTGGGATGGACTTTCTGATGTTGTTGGCCCTGGCCATTTTGAAGCCTAGGCCTGCAAGCTTCTCTGGCCTTGTCTGCCAACAGGCCTGCTTTCATCCAGTAGGCTCAGAGCAGGTAGCCACAGCTTTATTAATCATGTGTTTCTGTGTGTGGTCTGTTGAATTTAGACATCATTTAGCGCCTGGATGGCATTGGATTGAGTTGGAAAGTGTGTTATTTTGGGGTGGGCTTTCTGATGTTGTTGGGCCTGGCCATGTGGTTGGAGGCCATTTTGAAGCCTAGGCCTGCAAGCTTGTCTGGCCTTGTCTGCCAACAGGCTTGCTTTCATCCAGTAGGCTCGGAGCAGGTAGCCGCAGCTTTATTAATCAAGTGTTTCTGAGTGTGGTCTGTTGAATTTAGACATCATTTAGGGCCTGGATGGCATTGGATTGAGTTGGGGAATGTGTTTTTTTGCGGTTGACTTTTTCATGTTGTTGGGCCTGGCCATATGCCTGGTGGCCATTTTGAAGCCTAGGCCTGCAAGCTTGTCTGGCTTTGTCTGCCAACAGGCCTGCTTTCATCCAGTAGGCTCAGAGCAGGTAGCCACAGCGTTATTAATCAAGTGTTTCTGTGTGTGGTCTGTTGAATTTAGACATCATTTAGGGCATGGATGGCACTGGATTGATTTGGGAAGTGTGTTTTTTTGGGGTGGGCTTTCTGATGTTGTTGGGCCTGGCCAAGTGGCTGGAGGCCATTTTGAAGCCTAGGCCTGCAAGCTTGTCTGGCCTTGTCTGCCAACAGTCCTGCTTTCATCCAGTAGGCTCAGAGTAGGTAGCCACAGCTTTATTAATCAAGCGTTTCTATGTGTGGTCTGTTGAATTTAGACATCATTTAAGTCCTGGATGGCATTGGATTGAGTTGGGAAGTGGTTTTTTTTGGAGTGGGCTTTCTGATGTTATTGGGCCTGGCCATGTGGCTGGTGGTCATTTTGAAGCCTAGACCTGCAAGCTTGTCTGGCCTTGTCTGCCAACAGGCCTGCTTTCATCCAGTAGGCTCAGAGCAGGTAGCCCCATCTTTACTAATCAAGAGTTTCTGTGTGTGGTCTGTTGAATTTAGACATCATTTAGGGCCTGGATGGCATTGGATTGAGTTGGGGAATGTGTTTTTTTGGGGTGGACTTTCTGATGTTGTGGGGCCTGGCCATGTGGCTGGTGGCCATTTTGAAGAGTTTCTTTGTGTGGTCTGTTGAATTTAGACATCATTTAGGGCATGGATGGCACTGGATTTAGTTGGGAAGTGTGTTTTTTTGGGGTGGGCTTTCTGATGTTGTTGGGCCTGGCCATGTGGCTCGTGGCCATTTTGAAGCCTAGGCCTGCAAGCTTGTCTGGCCTTGTCTGCCAACAGGCCTGCTTTTATTCAGTAGGCTCAGAGCAGATAGCCACAGCTTTATTAATCAAGTGTTTTTGCGTGTGGTCTGTTGAATTTAGACATCAATTAGGGCCTGGATGGCATTGGATTGAGTTGGGGAATGTGTTTTGTTGGGGTGGACTTTCTGATGTTGTTGGGCCTGGCCATGTGGCTGGTGGCCATTTTGAAGCCTAGACCTGCAAGCTTGTCTGGCCTTGTCTGCCAACAGGCCTGCTGTCATCCAGTAGGCTCAGAGCAGGTAGCCACAGCTTTATTAATCAAGTGTTTTGTAGTAATCCACACAGAAAGCTTCATATAAATTCTTGAAGTAACTTTAATGGAGTACAAGTTTCATCCAGAAACCATCAGCAGTACAACTCAATAGTGGTTAACATTGGAACATTCACTGTGATGCAATTCCACTGCATCATGGTTGCATCATACAATTCTAAATATTACCACATATCTACCCCCCTATGGAATCTAAAAGAAAAGATAAGAAAATATTAGAAATAACGTTCAACCTAAGAAATACTTGAATTACAAAAAAAACAAGTTTGAAAAATTAACAAAACAAAACATCACAAATGAGATACTTTGTACAAACTACCAAAACTCCACTTTTTGCCATCATCCAGTACAGCCACAGAACCCCTAACAGAAATGACTTTATGCGCTTGAGAAAACTCACTGTCTCCCGTCTTCACAAATCCAAACTTCCTTACAACAACCCAATCACCTTCTTCAAACACCAACTCCTTAGCACTTTTCCTACTGTCAAAATCCATCTTATTATGCCACTGACAATCTACAAGTCTCGACCTCATCCTTTCCCTATCAACCCAAACCTGATTCTTCTCCTTTAGCCACATCGGGGATTCCTTAGTACCCGGTTCTCTACCCTTCAAAGCAACAAAAGGAGAAACTCCAGTCACAGAATGAGGCGTAATCCTATGACCCCACATCATTCTCCGTAATTCATCCTTCCATGACAACCCATGAGCCAGAGAAAGTTGAATACAATCCATCACAATCCGGTTCACCCTTTCCACAAGTCCATTGGCTTGCGGACGGAACAAAGCTACTCTCTCATGACTGATTCCAAGACTAAAAAGAAAACTAGTCATTTCTGAAGAAACTAATTGAACTCCATTATCTGTTACAAGAGTTTTCGGCACCCCCTCTTCCAAAAAAACGTCCTTCAAAAATGCTATCACTTTTCCAGTACTAACTTGCCCCATAGATTTGCAAGTAAACCATTTGCTATGATAATCAACCAATACAAGTAAAAACTGATTATTACTTCCCAACTTGTCAATTGGACCCAACACATCCAGAGCTAATTTCTCCCAAGGTTTCATAGGTAGTTCCATACATCTCAAAGGAGGTTCTCTTGTAGCCTTTACCTTATCACTATTGCTACAGGTATGACAATCTCGCACACGATCTTCCACATTCCTGTCCATCTCTGGCCACCAAAAAGATTCCTTTAATCTTCGTTTTGTCAAACTCCTACCTAAATGCCCTTCATGTACAATTCTCAACAACCTTGTTCTCAACAAAACCGGTGGAACTATCCTATTTCTTCTTACAATTATTCACCTTGCAAACTAAGTTCTTCCTTTACCGACATATATTGTTTATGTACACCCCCTTCGCTAGATCCATACCAGGAGTTCATAGTCAGTTCTTTCACCTTCTTATATTCCTTATCCTTCTCCACAGCTTCTTCCCACTCATCTTGACTAATAGTAAATTCACAGTCTACACTTACAACTAAATCATCCAAAATTTCAACACAAGAGATATCTTCCACTGGCAACCTAGAAAGACAATCGGCAATAACATTTCTATTACCATGCACATACTCAACCACAAAATTGTAGTCCAAGACAGATAGTAACCACCTCGATATACGGGGAGTTACACTTCCATCTAAACCCCGCCCACCTTTAAAAATATGGACTAAAGGTTAATGATCCGTCTTTACAACAGAAGGCAAACCCCACAGATAATACCTAAAATGCGCCATCCCCTAACAACATGCCAGTGCTTCTTTCTCTATAGTTGAGTATGATTTCTCTGCTCCCTGTAATCTGCGTGAAGCAAACCCAATGATAGTTTCATCGCTATCTGACACTTGCAACAACATCGCCCCTAATCCAACATTGCTAGCATCCGTAACCAATATGGATTTCTTCTTAAAGACAAAATGTCCCAATGACGGAGCATTGGAGAGACTATTTTTTACTTTACCAAATGCATCCTCACATTCAGCATTCCACTCAAACGCCGCCCCTTTCTTCAAAAGTAGTCTCATAGGTTCCAATAAATCAGCAAATTTCGGCATAAATTTAGAACAATATTCAGCAAGATCTACGAAGAACTTCAATTGCTTATTATTAATAGGACCAGGAGCATCTTTCACCGCTTTCACAATACTACTCTTTGGTCTTATTCCCTCTGCTATAATATGATGACCCAAATAGTTGACCTGACCCAATCTTATTTGACACTTCTCTCTTTTGATTGTCAACCCACACTCAGAAATTCTTCGCAAAACTTCTTCCATCAACTCATCATGTTCTTCGAATGATTTTCCCACAATCATTATATCGTCCTGAAAACACAACACTCTCTCCATTCCCTTGAAAATATTCAGCATAATACGTTTGAACACAGCCGAGGCTGATGCCAATCCAAACAGCATCCTGCGATATCGAAATGCACCCAAAGGTGTTACAAATTATGTTAATGGACGTGACTCGGGATGTAAGTTCACCTGATGGTAAGCTGAGGACATGTCTAGGACACTGAAAACACAACCCCCACCCATCATGCTTAGCATCTCTCCAATATTCGGTAAAGATTGTCTATCCACCCAGATATTTTGATTTAAATCTCTTAAATCAATACATAAACTAATTTTGTTCCCTTCCTTCGGTGCAACGACAATCGGAGATAACCATTTTGATGATTCAATTGCTTCTATAACCTAAGCCTCCAACAATTTCTCTAAATCTTTACCAAGTGGTTCCCTCATCAAATGCGGTATCGTCCTAACCTTATGTACAATTGGTTTAGCTTTTCTTTTCAAAATAATACGATGAGAAAATCCTTTCAACATACCCAAATTATCAGAAAAGACATGTGAATATTTTTCCATTAAAATCTTTCCCCATTCATTGCTCATCTTCTCTTTAGAAAACACATTTTCCACATTTTGTTCAACAACCATAACTGGTTCCACAGCATTTGGATTGAGGATAATGTTCAAATCCTTTTGATGTCGCCATCCAAGTAAATTAGATCCTTCCTGGGTGATATAAACTTTTCCATGAACCCCATTGTTTTTGAAGATGATATTCATCCATTGCATTCCAAGAATATTAATTGTTGATCCACCATATCCTACAGCTCTCACATCCGCTTGTAAAAGATTTTCCATTTCTCCGTGCATTTTTTCTTGAAAAGTCTCTTTTGAAACTAAAGTAAAAAGGCTACCAGAATCAGCCAAAAGTTTTACTGTTCCTTTTCCCAGTGTAATTTCGCAATGCGTTTTTTCTAACTTTTCAGTACTTTCCCTCTTTAAATTCATACAACCACTATCTATATTTAACACAGTATCAGAATCACATTTTCCCACAGTCTCTACAACTTCTGAAGGATTTTCTCCTCTGCCCAGGTCCTCGTCGCCAAAATATGTAGTAATCCACACAGAAAGCTTCAAATAAATTCTTGAAGTAACTTTAATGGAGTACAAGTTTCATGCAGCAACCATCAGCAGTACAACTCAATACTGGTTAACATTGGAACATTCACTGTGATGCAATTCCACTGCATCATGGTTGCATCATATAATTCTAAATATTACCACATGTTTCTGTGTGTGGTCTGTTGAATTTAGACATCATTTAGGGCATGGATGGCACTGGATTGAGTTGGGAAGAGTGTTTTTTTGGGGTGGACTTTCTGATGTTGTTGGGCCTGGCCATGTGGCTGGTGGCAATTTTGAAGCCTAGGCCTGCAAGCTTGTCTGGCCTTATCTGCCAACAGGCCTGCTTTCATCCAGTAGGCTCAAAGCAGGTAGCCACAGCTTTATTAATCAAGTGTTTCTGTGTGTGGTCTGTTGAATTTAGACATCATTTAGGGCATGGATGGCACTGGATTGGGTTGGGAAGTGTGTTTTCTTGGGGTGGGCTTTCTGATGTTGTTGGGCCTGGCCATGTGGCTGGTGGCCATTTTCAAGCGTAGACCTGCAAGCTTGTCTGGCCTTGTCTGCCAACAGGCCTGCTTTCATCCAGACGGCTCAGAGCAGGTAGCCACAGCTTTATTAATCAAGTGTTTCTGTGTGGGGTCTGTTGAATTTAGACATCATTTAGGGAATGGATGGGACTGGATTGAGGTGGGAAGTGTGTTTTCTTGGGGTGGGCTTTCTGATGTTGTTGGGCCTGGCCATGTGGCTGGTGCCCTTTCTTTGTGTTGGGAGTTGGTAGTGTCCTGCGTTTGGCATATGGACCTGCATGGTTTTCCTATTGGCTTACTGCTTCCATCCATCCACCACCTTTGCCAGCAGCAGCTCTATGATCATGTGATGCTCTAATAATTTAATGGCAAATAGGGTCCACCCCACTTCCATTACATTTTTAATTTGGTGGTTCTTATTCTCTTTCCTATCCTTCCTGAGAGTGTAGTGTGTGTATACACAGTAGTATAACATGTTGACAAAGTCTCAGAAATGGCTAGATTATATCTTTTGTACAGTAGTAAGTAACTTAACCACACAACAACAAATGCAACATGTCACTGATGTTCTTCTCCTGTCTTATTTGCTTTTAGGTGCACAAAAAGCCAGAGGAGGAGGTGTCATCATCATCACCTGTTGTACTGCCAGCCAGAAAGAAGTCCTGCTGCGCATCACGTCCACGTGTGAACACAACTTGTTGTGCATCTGCGTCCTGCTTGACATCTGAAGAAGATGGCCCCAAAGAAAGGTACCAGGTCTAGTACCAAGAAAGTTGCTGGTGAGAAGAAGGAACAGAAAAAGTAAGTGCCATTAACCACGACTGGTGTGCCGGCCAATGTTATTTTTGGGAGCAAAAAAGTTACGCCTGCAGCAGTGTTGTCCGGAAACCAAGCTGGGAGCAGCACCTCCGCACCAGCGGTCCAACCCCACCATCCTAGGCCCAAGCCCTTGAGTGTCGCAGAGGTAGCCAGTCTACTAACGAGCAGCGATGTTGAAATGTCATCATCGCAAAGTAGTACACAATCAACGCAGGCAACTCAGCAGATAAGTGTGCAGCAGCAACAACAACAGCAGCAGCAGCAGCCGTAAGAACAGCAGCAGCTGCAAGAACAGCAGCAGCAGCCGCAAGAACAACAGCAGCAGCAGCTGCAAGAACAGCAGCAGCCGCAAGAACAACAACAGCAGGAGCCGCAAGAACAACAGCAGCAGCAGCAAGAACAACAACAGCAGCAGCTCAAAGAACAACAACAGCAGCAGCCGCAAGAACAGCTCACGATAGTAGTTGTTGCTCCTGACGTTGGGGCATTTCAGGAAATCAAGCTTCCTGCAGACAAAGTGGAGCAAACCATTGTTTCGGAAGATCTATTGTCTTCCAGACCACCAGCAAGGAAAATGAGGCTTAGTCCATCATCTTCCTCTTCAAGCCCCGCTTCTGATGACCGTGATGCCACTTGGCAGCCACCAGCTCAGTCTGAGAGTGATGCACGCCACAAGACAATGCTTCTGAAAAGGAAGGTTCCCAAAAAACTTACAGTTATGGAGGTAGATGTAGAAGAGGAGGGTGATGTTGATGAAGAGGACGAGCCAGTCGTCACGCACATCACTCCCGCCCCAAAGGGGATAAAGACCAACATTCTCACCCTATCCAGAAAGGCTGCTACTGAGTGGGATGTAGCACGGATACCACCAACGCAGGTTACAGTTACACCACCACGACCTCCAGCTGCCATATTTTCCATGGCCCGGCAGGGACTTACATCCAGCTCAACCATCTCAGAAGGTAGTAGTAGTAAAAGTCACAGTGTAGCTGCACAGAGCCACATTCCAAGCACGCCCTCCAGTTCTTCTGGTATTGAAAGTGGCACATCCAGCAGTGCCAAAAAGTTCTCCTCCCCAGTTTAGGACTTCTTTTCTGTTAGCACCAAGGAGGAGAACATTGCAATATGCTCAATTTGTCGCTCAGGTGTTCGGCGCGGTAAGCTTGGTACAAACTATGGTATCGGAGGCCAAGCAAGTCATCTCAGAATACACCACACTATTGTGTGGGAGAATCACCTACTTAAGTTAAAAAAAAAGTTGAAAAACTCAACCCATTGAAGTTGGTCAGGAAGAATCAGGGGACGATATTGTTGCGGTGGAAGGTGGAGCGGGAGGCATTTCTAGCCCTGTCCCCTGTAGTGTAGTCGTACCGCCCACATCCTCCTCAGTAACATCTGAGTGGCACCGCAGTAAGAGCCATACTCAGAGTCAGGCTGAGACATCAAGGCGTCCGAGTGCCACAATGAGACAAACTGCATCGCTGAGCCTAAGTGGGTTAATGAAAACAACAGCACCAGAAAAGAAAGTAATCCAGCCTACCATTGAGAGCATGCTTAGGTTGGAGGGGCAGTTCCAACGCAACCACCCAATGGCACTGTTGTACAATGCAAAGCTCGCTAAAATGTTAGCACTGGACCTTCTCCCTTTTTCATTTGTGGAAGGGGTGGGTTTCCTTGAATTTGTGTCAGCCATCTGCCCTAAATGGAAGGTTCCCAGCCGTTCCTATTTTGCAAGAATTGCTGTTCTGGCACTACATCATGATGTGCTGGAATTGGTTGGACAAGCTTTGCAGCAGAGTGCTGTTCACAATATCCACCTGAATACAGACATGTGGACCAGTTGCCAAGCCACAGATTACTTGTGCATCACTGCACACTGTGTCTCTTTTGAGGGGGTTAGAGATAAGCTATCTGAACAAGGTGCTGTTGACACAGCTGAGATTTTTAAAGCTACTCGGAAACATGCAACTGTAGCCATGTTCGCCATGGAGAAATCTCATACTGCTGTAAACATTTTGCAAGAGTTTCACAGCAAGGTTTCTGAATGACTGCGCCCAAGAGGGCTTACTATTGGTTTTGTTGCCACAGATAATGGCAGTAATGTACTTAAGGCCATGGATCTTGGTTCCTATTTCAGGGTTCCTTGTTTGGCGCACTGCATAAACATTATAGTTCAAGATTTTCCGAAAAAAGAACCCATAGTCAGCAACTTACTGAGCATATGCCGAAGAATATGCACTCATTTCAGCCATTCTTTTAAAGCTCGGAAGCAGCTGAGGATCATACAATGTGAATATAGGATGCCAGTCAAAGCACTCATCCAGGAGGTGGCAACACGTTGAAACACAACGTATTACATGCTTGATCGTCTGTTTACAGGCCATTCAATGAATATGTCCTGCAAAGAGGGGATGCTTCTGTGAAAGGCATGACCCTTCAGATGGAACAATGGGCCTAGTTAAATGCCTGACTCAGATGCTTCGTCCTTTTAAGGTCTTCACACGTGAAGTCAGCAAGGACGACTGTACAATGGGCCAAGCTATCCCGTTATTGCAAATGCTAGAGCATCAGCTGAAGAAGGTGTCTGAATCATACAAAGGTGTAGAGGACAACAAGGAAGCCATTGACATGGTGGAGAGCTTAGCCCGTCGCTTAGCTGAAAATACAAGGATAGAAAATAACATTTTGTCACAAGAACATTACATTTCTGCCATAATTCTGGATCCACGGACAAAATTGGGACTGAAGATATTCTTTCCTTTTTCAGAGGTTCATGTTTCCCGCTATAAAACTTGGATACCTGAGGCAGCGAGTACGTTGGAAAATGAACGGCTGTTAATTAAAAGCCCGCAAGATCAACCCACAAGAAGTACTGCAGAAGGGCTTGCAGTATCAAGTGCAACATTGGAGGCTGAGGGCAGTGCGTTTGGATCACAACACTCACCATCACTATCGACAACAGCAACAATAACTGGATCATCATTAGGCCCAGTAGAATCGTTAGACGATTGGTATTTACAGTTAGGTATTAATAAGCGTAGTGCTGATGGACAGAGAAAAGAGCCCAAAAGGTTAGCAGCAGCACCCCTGAACATTGAGCGGATGGTCCAGGCCTATCTGGACGACCCAACAGAGGTGTACATTGATCAAAACCCATTGCAGTATTGGTATAGGAAAAGGTCTGAATGGCCACTGCTCAGCAGGCTGGCGATAAGCTATCTGGCGTGCCCAGTCGTAAGTGTCTCTTCAGAACGGGTTTTCAGTGCTGCTGGTTCCATTGCAACAGTGAGAAGGACCAGTCTCTCGCCAAAAAACATGGAGAGGTTAACAATGATCAAAATGAATCAGTACTTCATACCACTGAATTACACAATACATGAAGCAAGGGAGGAAGATGAAGAGGACAGCGGAAGTAGTGTGTCACATGATGATTACCTACTACTGGCTGAACCCCCAGAGTTTGAGGACGAACTATACTTCCCTGACAATTAGGCTTGCACTTACTGTCTTCCTCCCTTTTTTCCTTTGTTTTGTGTGTCTGTCATTCCGGTTGCAAACTTGTGAATCACAACAAATCCATTCCATTACCACCGTCTTCTACTCTTCTTATTTCAATATACAACTTTCAGGTGTCTGCATTTGACAGTACAGTCCTCCGAATCCAGCTCCTCCGCTCCATCATACTGAATCTCCCACCTAAATCCATTGCCTTCATGATGATTGGATGATGGAAAATAGAAGAATAAATAAAAACTTTCCTAGTCCCACCAAAAGTGGAACATGATGACTACTATAGCTATCCTCCTTTCAGAGCAGAGAGAGACTACATATGAAAATGAGATGGAACAGGTAATGATGATTGATGCCATGCATTGGACGCAGAGTCGCAGGCTGAGTGATTTTGTTGTTTGTTGTGCATGAAGGTATGTCATTGTGCACTATTCATCTTTCTACAGTATACACTAAACGTAACTCAAGGCGAATGTTTCCCTTCTTGCAAATAAGAAATTTGTACTTCTACTGCAGCTTGATACATTGCTTTTGATTCAATACAGGAAGGGGACTCACTCTGCGCACTGAGTATGACAACAGCACCGTCCATGATGATGATGGCGAAAAAGACGGCCCGTTAACTAGATGAGAAGGAACAGGTAATCAAAATGAATGGCATGCATTGGATACCTGACTCTGAGTGATTGGTGTTTCTGTTGTTTGTTTGTTGTGCACAAAGTGAAGTCAAAGTGTACTAGTAATCTTACTGTACAGACTAAAGAGTGACTCAAGTTAATAATAGTTCTACTCTTGTTGTGTAATAACAACATTTTACTTCTACTGCAGGCCGACCTTCACAGTCAGTCAGTACAAGTATCAGAGATGATTGATGGAATAATAACGAGCCAGGAGGACGTTTCATGCGTGGCATAAAAGCCTAAAGGTAAACACGTCACGAACAACCACAGCAGACCCAAATGTCTGTGTAGAAGTGGAATCGAGTTAGCGGTGGGATGACTGTGGTGCTTTTAATTAACTAACTTAAATTGTAAAATGCTTTGTTTGGAATGGGTATGTGCTTTGCCTTTGTCCAACTCTTGAAAAAAAATACTCAAAACGGAGGATTTGCTAAGCAACGTGCCGGCTCGTCAGGCCTGTCACTGTGGGCCTGCTCTGTCCTCTTGTTGTTGAAGGTCAATGCTGGAAACAGACTAGAGTAGTAATGATGCATACATGCCGCCTCAGAAAGTGTTCTTGTGTTGTACTATGACTACACCATACCTTGTGCATTTGTTTCAACTTTGTTTCTCAATATCCCCTTTGTGTTTCCATCTACAATTACAGGCCGGGCCTTGCCCTATATCCTTGGGAAAACATTACAATGCACACTTACCTTACCAATAAATCTACATTTTTTTTCCCAGGCGGGCAGTGGCGAGTGGTGAGTGGCGACACCCAAGATTGATGGACGAGAGGACCAAGAGGAATGCCGAGATGCAAATCCATTCCACATTTTTGACCAGGATAACTCAGTAACAGTATCAACCTTCACCTTCTTTTAAATAATTTTATTCATTTTTTTGTCTACAATCTTTACAACAGTGTGTTCTTGTTGTTGTTATTACCATTAGGTTTGCTCTCTGTTTATGATTCATCCCTACCAATATTTCACAATTCTATTTGCTATCTGTAAAAGTATTAAGCCGGAACAACTGAACAAGAAGTGTATGTAATCAGGGTCTCCTTATCAATCATCATCATGAATGCATTTCCTTTTTCTCCCTTAACATATTGATATGGATATGGTAGTCTTTAAAGATTGTTGTTTGTTTGTCCATGCGTACTGTTTTTCACTGTCAAACCTTCCCCCAAACCCCCTTCCCATCCATTCAACAAACCCTAACCCTCTTCCCCCGGGATGTGTGACTTATTGAGGTGTGACTAAATTAAATGGACACCAATAATTAATCACACGCTTGCTGGGGCGGATGTGGCGAAAGCAACAGTACTTCAATTTCAAGGCAGAGCGATGATCTTCTTCTGCTTGCCCATCCATGAGCAGTATATTTTAGAGGTGATTTTTATTTAACAAAGGAACATATACCTCAGCATTGATTGGATTTGTTGGCATTCCTCATACACAGCACTAACTGTTATGCTGTAGGCCTAGTCAAGTGACTCGACACAACTATAGTTTTTGTAACTCTGTCTAGTTGGCTATCCCCACCACCATTAGGTTTTGTTGTAAAATATTTAGCATATTATTGTTGCTCGGTAAGTTCTGTACTGTACTCTACTACTCCTCGAACAGTCTCTCAAAGGCGACTGACTGTCTCATTGTCTTTTATTGCAAATGCTGCTGCCCTGCCAGTGTCTACTACTACTACTACTACCACCACCACCCCAATCATGGCATGTTAGAATAGAAAAAGGAAACCATATTCACCATGCAGCCATCGATGTGCCTAAGTTAAACATCAAGCAAAGGTAAGAGAAGTTTGGGGGAGGCATAATTAATAATGGACATGTTTTCAATGAATTCACACACCCCTTTGAGTCCAGATAAAGAATGCATAGACTAGAAGAGAGAGACAAAGTACTGGTAGGACAACTCAATCAGTGAGGGGTGTCGCATCTATCTGTTTGTGTCTTACACATTCAGCCAATTATTGAAATCAAACACTGGCTATGGGCGGACCTGCACCAGCAAAGAAACAGTGTGATGTAAAACAGTAATCCCACCTACAAAACATTAACAACATTGCATGTATAGTAGAAATATAGATTTAATTTACCCTAACAAAAATAAACTATGTAAAACGGAAACCCACAAAAGCTGACCCACCCCTCTCCCTAACCCCAACCAATGTCCGTAAGAAAGAAACTGAAGTCCAAATGTCCAAAAATCCCCAACATCCAATTCCCACCCACCCAAACAAGAATTAAAAAATGGGCAGAACTAAGACAGGGACTGGCGGCAGGATTGGAGGACGACACACTTTTGCTCCTCTAAATGGCGGACATGGCATTTGAGAGTGCAGCAGCAGGAGCAACAGTGGTGGGGGGCCGCATCCTCTCCCTCCGTGTTGCTTTGGCTGGCCCCAGCAATGGTGGCCGTGGGTAGTGCGCCTAGAAAACATTACACATATTTTAGGCGTCATATACACCTCCACATATTGCGGCTAGGGCGGCGGGCGTCATATACACCTCCCCATGTTGCGGCTAGGGCGGCGGGCGGCCGCCAGACGGTTGTGCTGTACCGCTGGAGGGCAGTGGCAGGGGCCCGGAGCACTGGAGGAGGCTTCAAGTGTTGCAACAGTCTCCTCCTCCTCCTCCGCCAAGACCACCAGCCGCCAGTATTCCCGCTGTATTGCCTCCAGTTTCCGACACCGTGCCTTGGCGGCCAACTCCTTCCTATCAACGTTGGAAGGAGTAGCTGTATATCAACAAGAAACAGGACAATTGTAAAATATACTCTTGGAAAAACAGTAAGACAAGTTATAGTTATACACATAGTGGCATGGTAGCACTATAAAGCACAGTAAGTACATAACGTTTATTAAATCTCGCCCGTTCTTCCTTCCACCCGTCTTTCACTTTTTAGTTGAACAACAGGTGATCTGATCTGGCTTTTAGTCTTCTCCATAAAATCTTCAAAGCGGAGTTGAAATCACAGATAGATGAGGCCATTGGTTACTCACTACTCCCACCCCTATGCCAATTAAATGGTGTCTTCATCACACTTCAAACGTTCACAACAACTCTTACTTACTTAGGACATCGGATGGCGGGCAGACAAAGTCCGCCTGCCATCCTCACGCTAAAAAGGGACCACCCGCCATAAGGGCGGGGGTCCCGTGGGGACAATTGGGATGCGCCCGCCACAGTGGCGGACGCATCCCATATTTTTAACATTGTGGTGGGCGGTGCCTTCAATGCTAAAAATACATGTTGTGCTTTTCCAAGCACAACGTGACAGGCCCCGTGCGGAGCCTGCCACGTTGTGCTTTGAAAGAAAGGGGTACCATAACATAGGTAGGTACCCTCAATGGAGGCCCGCAACGGGCACCCCAAGCATACTTCGTATTCCAAAATGCAGATTATATGGCTGGTGGTGTGTTCAGACACCGCCACCATATTGAAACCTTTTCCGCCCGGTCGACATGTCAACTGTGTGGAAAATCGGTGGACGGTTTCTATCCGCCGCGGACCCCCCAGCCATTGTAATATGTTTTTTCTACAGGGATATCAGGAGGTTTGCCCCTGCGGGGTCGGCAGTGACTACCGCCGGCCTGGCGGGGGCAACCCTTGCAATGAGTGTAATGTCAACAATAGTTAAGGATTATGAATCTAACTTACCACCGCCCGCCACTGGTGCTGGCACTCCCCCTACTGCTCCATCGGTATCCTCAGCAACTGCCGCATCCTCTCCCTCCGTGTCACTTTGGCTGGCCCCGGCAATGGTGGCCGTGGGTAGTGCGCCTAGAAAACATTACACATTTTTTAGGCGTCATATACACCTCCCCATATTGGTCAGTAGCAAGATTGAAAAATTAGTTAATAGTATATAACATACATCACTAGTACACATCAGGTAGTAGTCAAGTAGACACTAGTAGTTATGTATGGTCCCTAGGGTCATTCTAGCCTTTGCTTAGTTAGCCATAGCCATGCAACCATTTTACCTTTTTGTCTTTTATTTTTGCACATGTGACGTTACCTTGCAGCTTGTTGTATAAGACACCTTTGAGCCCACATGACCTCACACTGCTACTGTCTAAGCGCTGCGTACAAGCGGTCAACCAAAACATTAACAAGCCACTTTTTTATGAAGTTCTGGTGTACTGTTAGTCCATATTGCTGATCCATAAATGCTACACTTTTTGGCACAGCTGAGAAATGCTTGCAATATACGAACGCGCACCATTTCATTTTTCGCATTACAGACGGAAGATTCCCTTCTACGAACCAGAGCTTTGCAGAGGTTATGATGCAACAACTACCAGTACTAGGTTCTTCTAAGGTGAGGGGTCCCTTCACTCAGAGATCTTCAGTTATAAATTTATATAAACTAAATTCCTACCTAGGGGATGGTGGTGCTTCCACCACTGTTCAGTTATCATGATTTAATTAACAACTGTAAGTAAGTGTAATAATGTTCATGTTAATGTACAGAGCTTTGTCAATAAACATTTTGAACTTACATAGACTTGGTGGTATTTGGTGTGGACTTACACGTGTGAGCAAATTAAAGGAAGCATGTGCATTGCTTCCATGACTGAGAGGTTGGGTGTGTTATGTTCTGGGGTGTCTACTTGTTGGGTATCTTGGGGAGAGGGCTCGGAGAGCTAATAGTTATGACAAGACACTACTATAACTAGTCGGGCAGGGGATTGTGGTGGGTTCTGAACTTCTGATTGAGGTGTGTGAGGAAGGTCCATCCTACCATGTCCAGCATCCTATTTTCTTGTGCAAAGGTCTGTATGTGCAAAATCCCTACAAAAGTAGTAGTATGTCCTATCATATCAAAATAGTAATAAATATGCTTGGGCATTTGTTGGTGTGAATTGTCAAGGCCTCAAGATTAACAAAGACTCAAGATCAATAAGACTAGAAGTAGTACAAAGGACGACCCAAAGGACTTGACTCAATGGCTAGAGCTACTGGTGAATCTGAGTTTTATTTACAACCTTTTAAATAAAGAGTGGCCAACTGGGAAAGCTTAGCTACTACAGTGCAGACAGACTAATAGTATTAGTTGTACAGAGAGTCATCATAGCAGAGGCAGGGATAACAAGATTTTCGAAACAGTACAGAATGAAGGATAATTGTTGTTAAAAAAATAGCATTAGGAAACTGAAACAATAGTTCGGGAAAAATATGGTGTGGTACAAGTTATAAAATAAGAATTATTATTAAAAACAAGAAGGCTTACTAGGGCCAGCAGAGGAGCCCTCGTTGGTGTTGTCCTGGTGTTGTGGTTCTCCTGCCGACTGAGTCCCACTCCCTGTCTGTGTCTGCCTGCCCCTGGGTGCTGAACAGGAAAGATATAAGAAAGAGACAAACATTGATGGATGGTGTCAAAGAAATAAAATATTTTTAAAGAACGGTCAAAAAACACTTATGTAAACAACAATTGCAATAACTAAATTGACCGATCTCATCTGGTCAACAAATAGTATCGGGGGATTCGTGGATCGACTACTTCCTATTTATCAACACTAATCCAGTCTTCCATTCTGATTCCAAAATACTAACTAAGCATAAGTACGACGTACCACCCGACCTAGCCCACCTATTCCAGGCATGCCAATTGTACATTAAGTATGCATTTCCAAATCTTTTAGTCCTCAACAATGCATATGGTCAAATGGAGGACACATGACTAAATTTTTTGTATACACCACATTTTGGGTTGATTGATTGATGCTGATGTTCTGCTAGTGCTAAGCCTATTACGACCATTCATTGAACAAACTAGAAAAGGGTCTAATAAAGACTGGGGTACCAGCAGCACGTGAAGTAACTGAGGGGGCATCACGCATACCACTAAAAAAATTACAAACTCATACAAAATAACTAAACCTAAGTATCAATCCGCCCCTATCTCTTAGTGACAGGACAAAGTAAGGACTAGAGTCACTATAGCATTACGTAACTTAATTCTCTAAAATAAACTCTTACATAATCACGGTAAGCGAGCGCAAATGCAAAGTTGCAAACAAGTAAGATTAGTAGTAGCGCAGAGGAGCACCTGTGTCATAACAATCACAGAAGACTTGTAAACCTAATTAACCTGGAATGTAAGCGGCAACATTCTAGCTGTTTGGAAGAAAAAAAGATATGCGCAATATATAACACAGAGCAGAAGAACAGACACAAAGTTTGCGTGATATTTTCTCCCCAAGCAGGCAAAAGCCGGCGCGAACAAGTAAAAGCTTTCCCGAACAGGAAATACGTACCGCGAACGGGCGCGAGCATGTATTGCGCGACCCGGAACAGAAAGTAAGCAATGCGGGCGGGCGGGACAAGTGAAAACAAGATGGCCGCGCCCGTGAGCGACCGCATGGGTAAGTTGGCGAGCCGCGATCACACAGAAAATTTCGCGAACGGGTGGGAAAAAAACTTCTGTGTCTTTGCGATATTTCCGCTGATCGCGGAGATTTTTGACGTTTTCGCGGTAGTTTGCGAAAGCGAATTTCGCAAATTCCACCCACCCCTAATGATGAGCCAGTCATCATGGATGTTAGCCCAGCCCCAGTGTACACCAACATTACCCCATCCCAACTTCCTTGGGGGAATGTGGCAGTGGTACCACAGATCCAACCGCCGCCAGCTGCCATATTTGCAAAGTCCCGGCAGCGACCTACATTCACAACCACCTCAGTAGAATTAGGCACTTCAGAGAGTCAAATGTCAAAACACCCACCTACTGCTGCCAGTTCATCCGACATTGGCAGTAGCACCAGCATCAAAAAGTTGAACTCCCCAGTTTGGGACTTCTTTTCGGTTAGCCAGAAGGAGGTGAATATTGCTATACGTTCCCTTTGCAGAGCAAGTGTTAGTCGGGGTAAGCTTGGTCCAACCTATGGTATCCAGGGCCAAACTTCCCATTTGAGAAAGCACTATACGATCTGTTGGGAGACACATCTTAGCCGGCAAGAAGGGGGTGAAGGGGGTGAAAGTCGGCATTGCAGGGAATCTGATTCAATCATGGTGGTAAGTGAAGAAGAGGAAGACATCTTCATTACGCAACGCAGCCCTCTCCCCAGCAGTGCAGTAGTATTTGCCACATCAGCAACATCGCAATTGCACAAGACTCAGGTCGAGACACCAAAGCAACAGAGGACAGTGGCTGCCCTGCTGAAAAGCACATTGAGCCTACCACCGCCTGCTCTCAAGAAGTCACCTGCATCAGTGACATCAGGAAAGAAAACAATTCAGGCTGCTATTCCTGCCATGTTTAGGCCAGAGGGACAGTATGAACGCAACCACCCAATGGGATGTTCGTTCAACACGAAGCTGGATAAAATATTAATGATGCACCTCATCCCTGTTTCTTTTGTTGAAGCAGTGGGTTTTCTTGAATTTGTGGCAACCATCGGCCCGAAATGGAAGGTTCCCGTCCAGTCTTTTTTTGCCAGTGTTGCTGTTCCAGCGCTACATCACGATGTGGTGCTTGAATTGCTTGGACAAGCTTTGCAGCAGAGTGCTGTTCACAGTATCCACCTGGCAATAGACATGTGGCACAGTTACCAAGCAACAGATTACATATGCATCACTGCGCACTGGATCTAATTTGTGGGGGCTAGAGAAAAAATATCTGCAGGTGTTGACACTGCTGATATTTTTTTTGCTACTCGGAAGCATGCAACAGTAGCGATATTCGCAATGGAGAAATCCCATAGAGCTGCAAACATTTTGGAAGGCTTTAACAGCAAGGTCTTTGAATGGCTGCCACCAAGAGACTTAAGTTTGCATTTGTTGCCAAGGACAATGGCAGTAATATAGTTAAGGCCATGGCCTATGGTGGTTATTTCAGGTTCCAGGGTTTTTGCGCACTCCATCAACATTATTGGACAGGGCTTTCTCAAAAAAGAAGACCAAGTTAGCAACTTACTGTCCACCTGCAGAAGAATCTGCACTCATTCAGCCCTTCAGTTAAAGCCCAGAAATAGCTGAGGGCCATTCAGCGTGATACTAGAATGCCAGTTAAAGTACTCATATAGGAGGTGTCAACACACTGGAATGCCACTTATTACATGCTTTAACACCCGTTTGAGCAGTACAGACCTATCAATAAATAAGTCATGCAAAGAGAAGATGCAACACAGTTTGTCCCCTTCCTGAGCCGGAAAGCCGGGAAGTTAGGCTTATTATTTTAAAAATTGCTAATTTTGCACATTGATATTTTTAAAAACTGTTCTGCCTACATACCGGCATATTTACCTTGGCACATCACTTTGCCCCCCTTGCAGCCGACTCAGCGCTGCAGCGGGGGAACATCCGAGATTAAGGCCGCCATCTTTGGAGTAGCACCTGGTTGCAGATCTAGTTGCTCTGCCCCTCCCGCCCTCGTCACTACATAAGTCGCGCTGAGGTAGACGCGCGCTGTCTTCACAGATTGTCCCCTTCCTGAGGCGGTAAGCCGGGAAGTTAGGCTTATTATTGTAAAAATTGCTCATTTTGCGCATTGATATTTTTAAAAACTGTTCTGCCTACATACCGGCATATTTACCTTGGCAAGCACTTTGCCCCCCTTGCAGCCGACTCAGCGCTGCAGCGGGGAACATCCGAGATTAAGGCCGCCATCATTGGAGGAGCACCTGGTTGCATGTCTAGTTGCTCTGCCCCTCCTGCCCTCGTCACTACATAAGTCGTGCTGAGGTAGACGCGCGCTGTCTTCACAGATTGTCCCCTTCCTGAGGTTGAAAGCCGGGAAGTTAGGCTTATTATTTTAAAAATTGCTCATTTTGCACATTGATATTTTTAAAAACTGTTCTTCTACATACTGGCATATTTACCTTGGCACAGCACTTTGCCCCCTTGCAGCCGACTCAGCGCTGCAGCGGGGAACATCCGAGATAAAGGCCACCATCTTTGGAGGAGCACCTGGTTGCAGGTCTAGTTGCTCTGCCCCTCCCGCCCTCGTCACTACATAAGTCGCGCTGAGGTAGACGCGCACTGTCTTCACAGATTGTCCCCTTCCTGAGGCGGAAAGCCGGGAAGTTAGGCTTATTATTTTAAAAATTGCTCATTTTGCACATTGATATTTTTAAAAACTGTTCTGCCTACATACCGGCATATTTACCTTGGCACAGCACTTTGCCCCCTTGCAGCCGACTCAGCGCGGCAGCGGGGAACATCCGAGATTAAGGCCGCCATCTTTGGAGGAGCACCTGGTTGCAGGTCTGGTTGTTCTCTATACCCCCGTTGATATAAAATGACCACCCTCCTGCGACCGCGCACTGAAGGCGTGCCAAAGGCAAGCCTGTCTGCACCCGTCCGCGCCAGGCCGGCGCAAGGGGCAGGGAATTATGGCCAAATCCTGACTTACTCAGCTAGGGAACTAAAAGCACTGGGCTCCCCATCACATCCCTGCACTCCTCTAGCCCAGAACTCACTCCACCGTATCGCTATTAACGGCATTGCTCGGCTTCCTCATTCTATCCGGGCACAGCTTCTGGGAACATATTACCTATTGTCACCGATTCCAGCATAAAACCACAATTGGAACTTCGATTCACCTACCTAAACACTCGTTCACTGGTAAAACACCAATTAGATATCTTTCTACTATTAGCCACTGATAAACCAGATATTCTACTAATCACAGAAACCTGGCTAACTCAAGACTCATTACCTGATATTTTAGCAGCACTTCCCTCAGAGTATTATATCTTAGCAACCAACCGCCCGCCAGGAAAATCGGGTGGAGGGGTGGCAGCCATCATTTATAAAAATCGTAAATTCCTGGCCTTGACCCCCCTTGCCCTTACAGAGTCTGAGAATCTTGTCATCAAGCTTGATGCAGACAGTGGCACATTGATACTGGTACTGATTTATCGTCCCCCTCAAACAATGACTCCATTCCCAATATCTTTAGGAGAACAATTAGCCTCCCTTGTAGTAAACTTCCCAAAAGTCCTCCTAGTAGGGGACTTGAATTATTGGTTTAATCATGACGCAGGCGGACCTCAGGCTGTTGAACTCCAGGAACTGCTTTCGAACCTCAACTTGACCCAGCATTTATTTCTTCCCACTCATGAAAAGAGCCATATACTGGACCAAATATGGTCCCATAACCTATCACTCTCAACCCCTTCCATTTCGCCTTGTATTTGGTCGGACCATCATCTAATCCAGTTTATGATTACTCTTGATGGCCATATCAAATCACCCCCAGACGGGAGGTACATCCAGGAAATGGAATTCTGTAAATATACTGGCCTTCATAGAAACCTTAAAATCCAAGCAACCTATACTAGGCAACGAAGTAGATATCATGGAAGGCAAGATCACAGACTGGCTACTAGAGGCTGCAGACATCCATGCTCCAATCGTTAAGTTTTCCCGCACCCGCAGCTCGGAGGCCCACAAATGGTTTACCCCTAAACTGAGGAAACAAAAATTGGAACTACGTCAGAAAGAAAGAACCTGGAGAATGAAATACTGCCCGCAACATAAAGAGCAATACACTACAGCTCGCAGAGAATATTTAAAAAC
Source organism: Lissotriton helveticus (assembly GCF_964261635.1). NCBI lineage: Eukaryota > Metazoa > Chordata > Amphibia > Caudata > Salamandridae > Lissotriton > Lissotriton helveticus. The sequence continues at coordinate 874,401,595 of NC_136071.1, read as the reverse complement.
TATTTTAAAAAACAAAACGAAATATTTTTCTAAGAAAATACTATATTCTCAAAATAAATCTAAGGATATTTTTAAAATAGTAAATGACCTCTGTAACAGTGACAGAACGCCTCCTACTCGGGCTCCCACTCTGGAGTTCTGTAACTCACTTAACGAGTTCTTCATAGATAAAATTACTACCATAAAAAGGAGCATCCCAGATTCATCTAGTTCAGAACTTAGGGTCGACACTTATTTTAACTCACATACGTTGGACACTTTTCCCCCTATTGACCCAAAAACACTCTTGGAGCTTTTATCCTGTGTCAACTCTGGGTCCCCCAACGATAGCTGTCCCCCACATATTTTAAAAGAGGTCGGCTCAGCTCTGCATCTGAGTATTCTGCCACTCTTAAACGAATCTCTTTCACAGGGCAAGGTCCCTGGCTCGTTAAAAAATGCTACGCTTATCCCACTACTAAAGAAACCTGGCGCAGATTCGCTGGACCTGGCAAACTATAGACCTATTTCCCTACTCCCCTTCCTGTCTAAACTTCTCGAGGCTCATGTGTCCAGATGTCTCTCAAATTTTATAGAGCAAACTGACTACCTTGAACAGAATCAGGCCGGATTCCGGCCGTTACACTCTACTGAAACGGTGATTCTTGCAGTCCAAAACACCTTAAGAGCTAATGCAGATAAGGATATCCACCAGGCATTGGTGCTCCTTGATCTGTCGGGCGCGTTTGACACGGTCGATTATAACATCCTGTTAAACCGTGTCGAACAGGCCGGCCTCAGGGGATCCGCACTTGGTTGGATGGCTTCCTTTATCTCCGGGCGGATGCAGTCAGTAAGACTCGGCACGTTCACTGCTCAGAAATTATCTTCCTCTTGCGGAGTGCCACAGGGCTCGTCTCTCTCGCCACTCTTATTCAACTTATATTTGAGACCGCTGTTATACTCTCTAAAAGATCGGAATGTCACCATCTTTAATTATGCTGACGATTTGCAGTTAATTTTTCCCCTGAATACACCAGATTCCGCCAAAGAGTTTCAGGCAACTATGACGCATATACAAAAGTGGATGGACCTAAACCACCTCAAGCTCAACCCAGGCAAAACAGAATTAGTCCTGCCTGGGAAGAGTGATCTTAGTTGGGGTCCCCAGTTCTGGCCAGCACATATGGGCGCTTCGCCCCCAGCCTCGCAGTCAGTCAAGAGTCTGAGGGTTATCTTAAGTACCGACCTGTCACTTAGAAGTCAGGTGGGAGCTATCGTGTCATCCAGCTTTTTCCAATTAAGAAAAATCAGGACAATCGCATATTTGCTTACCCATTCTGCACTTGTACAGGTAATAATTGCCTTAGTGCTTTCCCGCCTGGATTTCTCGAATGTTATATATCTCGGGCTCCCAGCCGGACTACTAAAACGACTCCAGATGGTGCAGAATCAGGCGGCAAGACTGATATGGAAACAACAAAGATGACAATCAGCCCGACCTGACCTGGAAAGACTTCATTGGTTACCATTAGCCCAAAGGATCACCTTCAAAACTGATTGTATAGTTTTTAAAGCACTGCAGGGCAAGGGCCCTAAATTCATTAGACGTATGCTCACTGTCTATAAACCACAACGCAACCTGCGTTCTGCCCATCTTAATTTGCTCATTATTCCTTCCTTCAAAAGGAAGAAGCAAGGAGGTTGCTGTTTTTCGTTCTTGGCGGCTACTCTATGGAACTCCCTCCCTATCTCACACAGGAATTATGACAATCTTTTGGTCTTCAGAAAATCCCTGAAAACGTGGTTATTCAAGCAGACATACGTCTAAGGAATACATCTGGATCATTGACATTAGCGCCATGAAACCTATGGGTGTACGCTTGCTCTATAAATAAATATTAACATAACATAACATAACTGTGAAAGGCATGATCATTGAGATTGGCCAATGGGGCCTAGTTAAATGTCTGACAGAGATGCTGCTTCCATTGGAGGTGTTCACATGGAAAGTCAGCAAAGAAGATAGTACCATGGGCCAAGCTATCCCATTGTTGCACATGCTACAGGAACAGCTGAAGGAAGTGTCTGCAATGTACACAGGTGTGGAGGAAAAAAAAGTTGGGTATGACTTGGCGGGGAGCTTAATCCTTCGCTTGTGTGCTAATGCAAGGCTGCAAAGATACATTGTGTCCTCTAAACATTACATCTGTGCCACAATTTGTGTTTCACAGTACAAACCATTACTGTCCACTTTCATTCCTTTTTCAGACGGGATGTTAAAAAATACAATTCATGGATAGCTGAACAAGGCAGTGAGCTAGAAAAAGAACAACAAGGAATTGGAGGCCCACTGCTCTAGGGCACAAGTCCTGTGGGAAAGCCTTTAAGGGCAGAGCCTGAGGGCCGTGCTGTTGGCTCACAACAGCCAAAACCAACAACAAGAACACCATCAACAACAAGACCAGGAGCATCAATCCCCAAATCTGCAACAGAGTGGTTTCTACTGACAGGGAAGGGATTAAGTCCAGTTCAGAGACAAAAAGGCAAAAGAGGTCAAGCAAAGTAGAGCAAAACCCATTGGTGTATTGGTATGGTAAGAGGAACTAATGGATAGTGCTCAGCAGTCTGGCAATAAACTAACTGACTTGACCTGTAGCCAGTGTCTCCACTGGGTGTGTTTTCAGTGCTGCTGGTGTCATTGTTACAGTGAGAAGGACCCGTTTCTCACCCCAACATGTGGAGAGATTAACCATGATCAAAATGAATAGGCACTTTATACCACCAGATTACACCATACCTGAAGTACCACAGGAGTTAGATGAGGGAGACTGAGGTCATGGAAGTTGTGTGTTAGATGACCTGCTTCTGGACAAATCACCAGCATTAGAGGATGAGCTCTACTTTCCTGACTATTAGGCTTTCTTCCTTTCTTTAGTGCCAAAAAAAATACATAGCTAGGGAACATCATTTAATTTATTATTTGTGTTTGGTTGACCAATTCATCCCCACCATCTTACTCTTAGACAAATTTTACTGCCGAATTGGAGTTGCAACTGCGTGCAGTGAAGAAGTCCAGACTCACCCTCCAAAGCTTTTTCCCTCAAGCCAGACATTAGACAGAGAATACAAACAAATTTGTGCCTGCCTTCAACCCTAGGCCATGACCATCTCTCCTTGCCTACCCTAGAGGGACTGTCCCACATGTGAAATTATTATAATTCAATTTACACTGCCAATTCTCTGCTATGTGAACAAACGGAGGATCTGCATTCTGCAATGTACCACAATCGATGGCGGTGAGCACACATGAAAAACAGGTAAATGCTGGCATGCATCGCACACTGAATGATTGTTGTTTGTTGTGATGTGAACTTGTTGTGATGTGTCATCATCATGTGTGTTGAGAAGAGATGATTCATGTGGTGGCAGGCAGTGTGAGACAGGGTGTTTGTTTGTTATGCTCAATGTGTTAGTGATGATTGAGATTCACAATGTTGGTGGCCTACTGATGGCTGCTCAATCATTTTCCCCTGGACGTATTTTTTTCCATCCTTTTTGATAGATAACGAGATTCCTTCACCGGGTCCACTCCACGGTCCACACTGCTTTGTTTTATTGTTTTCTGATTTATATTCCTCAAAGAGTTAGACCCGACCAGTCCCTTAGATAATGCAAAGTCTACACAAAAAATAACCCAATCTTTTCCTTCTTGTTGTTAAACAACAAAATTGTACTACTACAGGCCAATGTATTGCATTTTGATTTAGACTCAGGACACAGTTGATATGGAGGTGGACAATGTACTCGGAGTCATACTTAGGAGGATCTGAGATGATGGAATGTCTCAGGGTGTGGGCGGGGGCATGACTACTTCAAGAACTGCCACCAGAAGAAGATGGAATTATTCAAATTCACTGAAACTAACCGATTCGGATGATGATGACTTTGAAGTGGCCTAAAGGTAAACAAATAGCCTTCACACATCTGTGTAGTGGTGGTAAGTGGTGTGACTGACAGTGGTGCATTGAATTTTGTACTTTATTGGGAAAATGCTATGGTGCTGGGTGTGTGTGTGCTCAGTGCTGTCTGGCTCAAATTTGAAGCTAAATGGTGGTTGGGTGGGGGGGCATGTTGTTGAAGGTATCTGCTGGAAACAGACAGTTAGCCATGCTTCCTCTGAGTCTTCTCATTGCACTCCTTATGATTGTTTTTCAATCTACTGGCCCTTTACCTTGCGCCATACTGGAAAAACAATATATCATATGCAAACTTACCTTACCAAACTGCATCCGCCAGGCATCCAAGGTTAACAGACAGTCCTAGAGGAATGCAGATGCAACTCCCAATTTGGCAATACAGAATATTTTTTTCTCTTTGATCATTAAAACTGTGTGTGTTTTTTGTTTATTTCCTTGACTCCTATAGATATTTTGATTTTATTGGCTAAGTATCTTTCGCAGCTCGGTACAACAGAACATATTGTAACTCGGGTCTCTCTGGGGGCAGACTGACAATATGATTTGGTTTACCTGTAAAAGTACTCATCTTCATGCATGCATTTCCTTTTTCTCCCATGACGGATTTATGATTTTTGGCTCCCAAGATGAATGAAATGAATGTTGTTATCCCTTTCTGCCAAGCTGTGTGATTTATTGAGGTGCGACTAAATTAAATTTACTGCAGTCCGTGGTGCCAACAATAGGCACCAGCTCCCTGAGCACAACCTTTAAATGAAGAATTATTCACTAAACCAAAGTTGCAAAGGCGCGTTTTCCATGTTTAATTCACATATGTTGAATTTAATCCATTATCCAATATCACTCAAAGGAATTAATGTTCAATCCAAAAGGCGCATTTAGACTTTTTTACAATTTCCCTCCCGATGCATTTCGGACCGCAGTCCTTCGTCAGGGGAGTTCTGAAAAGACAATGACATCGTCTAAGAATTGTACCCCGGGGGTCATAAAATAGTATACATCAAACTCGTGATAGTGACTTGAGGTGCTGCCCATAAACTTAAAACGTTGTGTCAATCTCTCAATGTGAAGTCCATGTGTGAAAATAATCACCGTGCCGGTTTAAAAAAAAAAGCATGTACACCATTAACTTCAAACTATTCACGTGGTATCCCATGCTCTTATAAACAATATCCGTGCCCAAATCATCACATAACAGTCGCGTGCTCAGTGCCTAGCGTATTCCTCAACCATTCCCTAGAACGTAAATTTATAACAGTCAAACAGTGCAAATTTTGAACTTACTAGCAAAAGTGCAGTGAGAGCCCGCGTCTCACCCATGTGCTCTCCGGCGTCTACAAGCTAGACTCGAGTGCGAGCACCAACATAAATAACGGACTGTTAGCAACATGCAAACTCAAAATTCATGGCGGCCATCTTGTAAAGGTGCAAATGACGTCTCCAAAAGTGATTGTGTGTAGTATAAACAAGCCATCACCCAAACAAGTACTGTATGGTGCATTAAAACTTACACCTCACTGTTAACGAATGATGCATGATCTCAATGAAATAAACAACATAAAGAAACATTACAGAAAGTATACAAGCATGAATCTAAAGGCAAGTGTCAGAGTCCATCATAATATGTTACAAGTAACACATAAATTCCATCCGGTCATTGAGTCCGGATGGTTTCATGGATTGAAGGAACTTAATCCAATGGTTCTCGCGTTGCAGTAGAAAATCATTATTGTCTCTGCCATCCCGTTTGTTCACCACTTCCACAGCAGCAAATCGTAGTTGGCTGATGTTGTGCCGATTGTCTTTGAAGTGTACAGCAATGTTAGATTTCAGGTTCATTGTTCTTATGTTGCTCTTGTGCTCATTTATTCTCAGCTTCAATTTCCTTGATGTTTTTCCAGTGTACACCAATCCACAAGGGCATTTAATAATATAAATCACATTCTCAGTGTCACATGTTGCATTGAGTCTAAGTTTAATATTTGTACCTTTGAGAGGATGCTTCAGTGTGGGACCTTTTATCATGTTGTTGCAGTTCTTGCAATTTAGACAAGGTTGATTGCCTCTGAAGTTAGTTTGGTCATGTTGCACAGGGTTTTTGATAATTTCTTTCAAGTTTTTGCCTCTTTTGTAGGCGAATAATGGCTGCTCATTAAAAATGCCATTGAAATCTTGTTCCTCGCTTACGATTGGCCAATGTTTCAAAATTGAAGACTTGTATCTCTTAGAAGCTTCTGAGAATTTAGAGACTACCACTGGTCTCTTAGTCTCACTTTTGGCTTTTGTCACCAATGTGTCTTGCCGTGTCAAATTATCACATCGCTCTTTGGCTTTGTTCAAGATGTTTTCTGGATACCCCCTGTGCTTGAACCGTTTTAACATTTGTTGTGCTTGCAGTTCATATTCATGTTCACTGGATACAATCCTTTTTACGCGAAGAAGCTGCGAAAAAGGTAGGTGATTCTTTAATGGTCTTTGATGGTATGATTTGTAATGCAAAATGTTGTTTTTGTCAGTTTGTTTTCTGTATAAGTTGGTTTCCAGATGGTCACCAACCCGTGTCACCCTGACATCCAAGAATGTGATGGTTAACTGGTTCACTTCATGCGTGAACTGTATGCGGTCATTGATGTCATTCAGATTTGTTAAGGCTGATAATAATGATTCAAGGTTTCCATGCCATAAGACAAAAATGTCGTCTATATATCTCAGGAACACTTTGGCATGTGACATCCACAGGGTCTGGTTCAAGATATGGTTGTTTTCAAAATACTGCATGAATGCGTTAGCGTACGCAGGTGCCGCACAGTTGCCCATAGATGTCCCGGACAATTGTGCGTACAACTGGTCACTCCAAGAAAAGTAGCTCTGGTATAAGGTAAAATGCATCAGCTGCATGATGAAGATTTGAAACTCATTTGGCAAGTCTGAATGAAGCAAAATATTTTCCACCGCTTCCATTCCCAAATCATGGGGGATGCTTGTGTATAGGGATTTTACGTCAATAGAGCAGAGCCAGATGTTATCATCTTCCTCAAATGTGATTTCCTGAATTTTTTGCAAAAAATCTGTAGTGTCTTTTACATATGTGCAAGACTGCTGAATCAATGGTTGCAAATACCGATCAATGAACTTGCCAGTGTTCTCATGTATACTCCCACGAGTCGAGACAATGGGCCTGAATGGTGGTGATGTTAAACTCTTATGAACTTTTGGAAGCATATACATGCTGGGAATACGTGGGTTAGTGTTGGTCAGATACTTCCTGGTTTTAGAATTGATGGTTCCATTCTCTTCAGCCATCGATATAATGTTCGTTAACACCTCATTGTACTGAGTGGTGGGGTTAGATCGTAGAAGATCATATGTGTTGGTGGTTACCAAACAGCTGACAAGGGAGGGGCATTAGTTCTCATGGACACTACGTTTTATAATGAGCAAGTTCAACAACATCTTTCAGACACCAACACATATGATCTTCTACGATCTAACCCCACCACTCAGTACAATGAGGTGTTAACGAACATTATATCGATGGCTGAAGAGAATGGAACCATCAATTCTAAAACCAGGAAGTATCTGACCAACACTAACCCACGTATTCCCAGCATGTATATGCTTCCAAAAGTTCATAAGAGTTTAACATCACCACCATTCAGGCCCATTGTCTCGACTCGTGGGAGTATACATGAGAACACTGGCAAGTTCATTGATCGGTATTTGCAACCATTGATTCAGCAGTCTTGCACATATGTAAAAGACACTACAGATTTTTTGCAAAAAATTCAGGAAATCACATTTGAGGAAGATGATAACATCTGGCTCTGCTCTATTGACGTAAAATCCCTATACACAAGCATCCCCCATGATTTGGGAATGGAAGCGGTGGAAAATATTTTGCTTCATTCAGACTTGCCAAATGAGTTTCAAATCTTCATCATGCAGCTGATGCATTTTACCTTATACCAGAGCTACTTTTCTTGGAGTGACCAGTTGTACGCACAATTGTCCGGGACATCTATGGGCAACTGTGCGGCACCTGCGTACGCTAACGCATTCATGCAGTATTTTGAAAACAACCATATCTTGAACCAGACCCTGTGGATGTCACATGCCAAAGTGTTCCTGAGATATATAGACGACATTTTTGTCTTATGGCATGGAAACCTTGAATCATTATTATCAGCCTTAACAAATCTGAATGACATCAATGACCGCATACAGTTCACGCATGAAGTGAACCAGTTAACCATCACATTCTTGGATGTCAGGGTGACACGGGTTGGTGACCATCTGGAAACCAACTTATACAGAAAACAAACTGACAAAAACAACATTTTGCATTACAAATCATACCATCAAAGACCATTAAAGAATCACCTACCTTTTTCGCAGCTTCTTCGCGTAAAAAGGATTGTATCCAGTGAACATGAATATGAACTGCAAGCACAACAAATGTTAAAACGGTTCAAGCACAGGGGGTATCCAGAAAACATCTTGAACAAAGCCAAAGAGCGATGTGATAATTTGACACGGCAAGACACATTGGTGACAAAAGCCAAAAGTGAGACTAAGAGACCAGTGGTAGTCTCTAAATTCTCAGAAGCTTCTAAGAGATACAAGTCTTCAATTTTGAAACATTGGCCGATCGTAAGCGAGGAACAAGATTTCAATGGCATTTTTAATGAGCAGCCATTATTCGCCTACAAAAGAGGCAAAAACTTGAAAGAAATTATCAAAAACCCTGTGCAACATGACCAAACTAACTTCAGAGGCAATCAACCTTGTCTAAATTGCAAGAACTGCAACAACATGATAAAAGGTCCCACACTGAAGCATCCTCTCAAAGGTACAAATATTAAACTTAGACTCAATGCAACATGTGACACTGAGAATGTGATTTATATTATTAAATGCCCTTGTGGATTGGTGTACACTGGAAAAACATCAAGGAAATTGAAGCTGAGAATAAATGAGCACAAGAGCAACATAAGAACAATGAACCTGAAATCTAACATTGCTGTACACTTCAAAGACAATCGGCACAACATCAGCCAACTACGATTTGCTGCTGTGGAAGTGGTGAACAAACGGGATGGCAGAGACAATAATGATTTTCTACTGCAACGCGAGAACCATTGGATTAAGTTCCTTCAATCCATGAAACCATCCAGACTCAATGACCGGATGGAATTTATGTGTTACTTGTAACATATTATGATGGACTCTGACACTTGCCTTTAGATTCATGCTTGTATACTTTCTGTAATGTTTCTTTATGTTGTTTATTTCATTGAGATCATGCATCATTCGTTAACAGTGAGGTGTAAGTTTTAATGCACCATACAGTACTTGTTTGGGTGATGGCTTGTTTATACTACACACAATCACTTTTGGAGACGTCATTTGCACCTTTACAAGATGGCCGCCATGAATTTTGAGTTTGCATGTTGCTAACAGTCCGTTATTTATGTTGGTGCTCGCACTCGAGTCTAGCTTGTAGACGCCGGAGAGCACATGGGTGAGACGCGGGCTCTCACTGCACTTTTGCTAGTAAGTTCAAAATTTGCACTGTTTGACTGTTATAAATTTACGTTCTAGGGAATGGTTGAGGAATACGCTAGGCACTGAGCACGCGACTGTTATGTGATGATTTGGGCACGGATATTGTTTATAAGAGCACGGGATACCACGTGAATAGTTTGAAGTTAATGGTGTACATGCTTTTTTTTTTAAAACCGGCACGGTGATTATTTTCACACATGGACTTCACATTGAGAGATTGACACAACGTTTTAAGTTTATGGGCAGCACCTCAAGTCACTATCACGAGTTTGATGTATACTATTTTATGACCCCCGGGGTACAATTCTTAGACGATGTCATTGTCTTTTCAGAACTCCCCTGACGAAGGACTGCGGTCCGAAATGCATCGGGAGGGAAATTGTAAAAAAGTCTAAATGCGCCTTTTGGATTGAACATTAATTCCTTTGAGTGATATTGGATAATGGATTAAATTCAACATATGTGAATTAAACATGGAAAACGCGCCTTTGCAACTTTGGTTTAGTGAATAATTCTTCATTTAAAGGTTGTGCTCAGGGAGCTGGTGCCTATTGTTGGCACCACGGACTGCATTGGATTACTACACCTTGTTGCCAGGGGGTGATATCCTTGAAGCACACCGCAACCTTATAGGTTGATACAGCGTGGAGTGCGTGACCCACACCACAATTAAATTAAATTTACACCATTAATTTATCACACTTTTGGTGGAGAGGATGTGGTGATAGCAACACAAACTCAAGGCAGGGCGAGGATCTTCTTCTGCTCTAAGTATAGCCCACACTGTCATTATTGTATATATTACATTTCGCACCGATGCACAGTATTCGATATGATTTTGCTTTTCAGAGGAACATAATTCATAATTGCCAGCATGATCATCCGTCCAGCACTAAAGGTTATGCTTGTCCACTTCATAGCTCGAGTCAACTTCATTTTGTAACTTTTAATAGCTCATCATTCCGATTATTCTTTATTTTACTTTAGCATTGCTTATCATGTTTTCTCGTTTGGTTCTCTTCCTCTTGTGTACTACTAGTCATACTCTAGTCTCCCTCTGGTGACGGTCTAATTTGTTTTGCATAGCTTGCATATAAAATGGCATTAACTCAGTTTTTATTTCAATTTAAATAGTTCTCTGTAATGAATATTCCAAATCCTACAGTTTCGGTTTAGCTAGGAGCGAGTGGAACCTCGCTTATGGATCTGGTGCTTTCATTAGTATTCAACTATTCTGCTAGCAGGCTGCTACTGTCTACTACCACCACCATGGCACCTTGGGAAACAATGCAGCCATCGCTTTTACTAGTCACAGGCAAGAGTAGAACAGTGGGGGATTCATTGTTGAACTGCAATAATCTATATACAATGGAAATTCACATACCCATATCCCCTCCCATTCCTTAGGAGTTAGTATAGTTGCAGAGTGCAGAGACTAGGAGGACAGAGTAGTAGGACAGGTGAGAGTACTGCATAACTATCTGTTGGTGTGTTACACTGCAAGCAGATTTTAAAGACTGGCTGCAGTCCTGTGGAAAATTAAACAGTGCAAAGTAAACAAGCATTGGCATAGCCAATAGGTCTCGAGTTTGGGACGATATCAGTATTTAGTTATGCAGCACATTATCTTTGGTGCAACAACATCAACTGTTGCATGGCTAAACACTTATAAGGTCCTAAAGGTGAGACCTATTAGCTATGGCAATGCTTGTTTTCTTAGTAATATACTGTTCGTAGCCATTATGTATTTGCTTGCCCTTTACTATTGTACACCTCTAATGTATTTCAATCCTCTCCACCTGTGGAATTTATTACCAATGGTGTGAAGACAATAGCATATGGATAGGTCATCTACTCAGCAACACACAAAGAGGACATCCTCAAAATTTAGTGGATACAAAATCAAACTGCTAAACTATGTCTCAACTTGAAGAGCTCTGGTCACATTACCCCTGCTTTGAGAACTGCAATGGGTCTCACTTGCCCAGAGAATGAAGTTCAAACCATTTTGCACAATTTTCTAAACAAGAGGGGTTTCGACCTAAAATACCCTCAGATCAGGCCAAGAAAATTGGATTGTTCCAAACATATTCATTTGAAAGACAGAGGGAAAATAAACAATCAGAATTCTTTGGGGCTTGACTATGGAACTCCAGACCTGAGAAACTAACCTTAAAACCATATTTAGAACAAGCGCATTAAGAAAGGTCTTCCTGGTCTTTAAAGATGCCACAGAGTCAACCCCTCCCTCTAAATAGTGAACATGTGCCACAGAAGGACAAAACATTCTGCTATGAAGCACAACAAACAATATTCACAACAGGGGCTTCATAGATCTGACACTAGTAGACTTTACTATTAAGCAACTCAATTTTACTCGTTTTACCAACCTCAGAACACAAGGCAGGACCCAGCAGTGTTGAGATGTCAAATCCGAATTCTACAATACACCCACATTTCTGCACCATTAAAAATTATTAAATGAGGGTGTTACATAAAGTGGTGGAGCACAGATGGTGCCTCGGCATGCAGAGAAAGCAACACCAGTTACTACCCTTGCTCAAACCCTTGTAAACCACAGCAATCTCAGGACAAAAGTAATTTTAACAGAACGTAGGAAGGGGAAAGTTGTAACATTTGGCACACAACATTTGTAGAATAAGAATAGTAGCAAATAGAAGAGCAATTGCCAGGTTTACCATAAGCAGTGTTGCTCACTCTATCAATCTGGAATAGCTAAAAAGGGCTGACACACCTTGCTGGAATTCAAACCTGTAGGGTGCACAGAGATTCCGTAAAGGACTGCATTAAAGGAGCAATTATATCTGCTCCAATCGCGGAATCTGGCAGAGATTGGGGAGGGGTCGGGGGAAAAAAGTGGAGCACCCTTAAAAAATTACAACTTGTGAGCAACGCATGCCATGGCCTTGGAGATCACACGCTGTCCTGTTCACATTTCGGTCAGATCTCGCTAAACCTAATAGCGCCAAAATGCTGACCATGTGTCCTAGACTAGCCAGGATAGTCCAGGGTTATTGAGATGTGGGCCAAGATTCCTAAACGTTTCAGTGAATTAAACATGGCTTGGTTTCGCAAAGAGGGTCAGGTGAGCACGCACATCAGAGTTAATGGACCAATGAGGTGACCCGCCTCCTTCCAACTGAAATCGAGCCCACGACATGACTGGACAATGTTATTTTTTAAGGTACACGCCGATTATGTTAGTTCACAAATCAAAACACAGACAAGTCGCTATTAGAAAGCAAACATACACAAATGTTATGAGTAAAGGTTAAACATACAGAATCATCTAAACACATGCTTTCAAGATGCTTCTCAGAATAATATTGCACAGTCATCATAACCCTCATTGCGTACTACTTACAAATTGCTGGTTGCGTGTTTGCATCACCCTTGCGGGAGCGAGCAGCAAGGCACGATAATTGCTAACATATGGCACCGCTGCTTGCTCCCGCAAGGGAATCGCCAAACATGCACGTGTTGCAATTGAAATCAATTCAACGCATGCACGTTTTTGGCCTCAAAACCGACTCAATTGCTAAAGGTCTTTTTCCTACGCAGCGCTATATAAAACTCTAAAAACAAAAAGATAAAAATCCAGATCACGTCACTAGCCACTTCAGGAGCAGTGGCACGGATCTCAGAGGAATTGCCTGTGGGTATATGGTGGCATGGTCTACATAAATCAGGATAAGCCTGTTGCCTAAGGCACTTTTGGAGTCCATGGGTCCAACAATTTCATAGCCCACCCTTTCAGAGGAGATACCAATGACAGGTAGGGAACCATAGTAGCTCTATGCTTTCCCCTGTTTTCCTACTGGCCTGGCAGGTGACACATGACCTCCAGAATGCATCTGAGGCTGTCTTCTTCTGGGACCAATAGAAATGGCTGACAAGCTTTGAAAGTGTCTTGTCCTGCCCAAACGTCCTTCCAGGTGTATGTTATGAGCCAGCCTCAGTATGAAGGCTCTAAATCACTGGGAGACCCACAATACATGGGTTTACCCAGACTCAGAAACTTTAGGCTCACTATTTAGGAGATCATTCTCCCAATAGATCTCCAGAGGTATCACCAGATGCCTAGGCATCAGTTTGCTGCCTCATGTTGTTACTTATTCTGTGTCTTGGAGAATTCCTCCCTGGTGGGTCCACCCTCAATGTGCCATCCAGCAAGCTCAGGCAGATCTCCCAGTCCTCCCTGGTAGGTTCTGGGATGGCCTACTTAGCCGCCCCATCAACCTGGACCTTGGGATTTGTCAGGGGCTGGGTTCTCACACCCACTGCCCTTGCCTTTCTTAGTAGCTGCCTGGGCCCTTTTTGCAGGCTCCTAGCTTCACTGACTCCCCTCCTGGGCAGCTGCAGACCATGTGGTATTGCAGATCCACTCAGGCAACCCTAACATCTCCATGGGGTTACGTGAGCTGCACATCTTTCCAGACAGTGTACATCAAATCATTGCCTAGCAGACTATCTACAGTCATGGCAAAGCTCACAGTGACATTTAGAGACCCTGAGATTCCCCCTTTCAAAGGAAACAAGAGCAAATGGTTAGTGACTATCCGGGTTGTAGGCCACCACAACCTGGTGGAACATTTTCGATAACATTTGCTCTGAGGACACCAGAAAAAAACGTACAGTATACATACCGACTCCTGTGTCCTTCAGAGCCTCCACTCTCTGCCAGTTGATTTGAAGGCATGTGGGCTTGGGGCGCCCATCATTTCTTCCAAGGGACACTAGGGTAACCTCAACTCTTTCCCTCACACTAAATGGGGCAATCTTCTCCCCAAGCACTACACTTGCCATCCCTTACATTTGCCCATCATTGGTGTCTGTACTGCCTTGGGACACTTGGCATCCTCTTTCACGTGCCCAAACCTGTAGCACTACTGGCACTTGGGTACACACTTACCTGTCCTCTTATCAAAGAATCTCCATAAAACAAAGGGGCCCTTAAGTACCAAAGAGGTAGGGCACCAAATAGACCAAGGGCAAGAAATAAAAATCCTCTTTGGCAAAATCAATCACTTCACTCTCATATGTATATACCAATGATCAAACAATATCACCAAAACATAAATTAAAATTAAAATGAGTCCTACATACACTCAGTGTGGGCCAACTTTCTTTCAGCAATTTATTGTAAATTCTTTAAAAACACAGTACAAACAACTTAATTCCTAAAAACAACAATTTGTTATGTACAATTTTTTTTAAAAAGGGCATAAAAAACATTTCATTAGTCAAATCACATAGACTAAACAATCAATGAACCTTTATGAGACAAACAACTCAGTGGGAGAACACATTAGACAGTTATCTCATGTCATTAAACAAACACCAGTCTGTAACAAATCATTTGTTAAAAAGTCTGAATGTTTCATGTACTCAGTTATCTTTGACTAATAAAAGTCCCAAAGATCTAGTGTGAAAAAGTTTTTTGTAAAGCATCGACGCGTTACGGTGGGTACTAGCATTTGACAACCACCTTCTTCAGAAAAAGCGATATCTCCCAGCCACAATTTGTTATCTTAGTTTTCTATGAGTAAGAACTACCGGCAAACCTCAAAGGAGTTTACAAAATCCGGAGATGGAGGTGTCTGTATATGTCCCTTCCAATCACTCCACGGAGATCTGTCTTTGTTGTGTAGCCAACCCCTGACACATGAATTAAAGAAGGATCCAGCACCTTTAGAGTTGTTAAAAAATATAGAACCCCTCAAAATAGTTATTGATGGAGGTGGCTCTGTTGTCTAAGATTCCTTTGTTTAGGTGACCACTCCTATCTCTCTGTGCGACCAATGCTGCCTTTCTGTTTGGCAGTATAACAGGGTAGTGACCTCTGTATGGATGCACGCATGTATTTAAAAACATTTGCCATATTTGAACGGTCTTTGAAGGTAAATGGTGTGTCCCCTCTCCGATTACTCCTCTACCTTTTCTGTTTGTCATTTTATCTTGATTACTGTGGCTCACAAATTCTTTCTTTCTTTTTTATCTTGTACACTCTTTAATTTTTCTTGATATAAGTTAGGCCATTGATCCTGATTTTTAAATGCAGCCCCCTGGTTAAGTTCTGCTCCTTTTTCAACACAGTTAAATACATGGGCAGGCCTTTATTTAAATATTAATTAAAGTTAAAGGAAGTAACTAGGTTATCCTGCACCACCAAAGTTTAGAAACTTTATTTTTTAAAGACATTTTGCAGCAAAAGTGCAAAAATACGATAAGTTCCCTTCAAAATACAAAAAAGTGTATTTCATTAACATGAGAACAGTTTCACATTAGTACATCACATTATATCAGTGCACTGAGAAGTATTTGTTTTCAAAACACTAGTATTCAAACATTAATTTACAAACATTTAATCCTGCCCCCCACCCTGACAATAATATCAATAGTGAACTAAGATCAAGTCTGTTGTCAAGTGCACTCTTTGGGCTGGGATCCTATTACACATGAAAAACACTATACATTTTTAAATCAAACACAGGATAAGGTTTTGCACAATGCACATTCAGAAGTAATGTATTTTGACGTCCTCCTATGTATGATAATGCAAAAAAAAGGAGGCAACGTGAAATTAAATAATTACCTAGGATCACCCAGTTTGGTAAAATGTGGAAGCCGGAATTAATCCCAGGTTTTCTGGTTTCACATTGTGTAATTCAGCTACTGGATGTATATGTTTCATCTCCCCTACACCATCTTACTGGCACTCCCATCACCGACCGCCACCCTGCCGGCCTTGGTTACATCACAGACAAAACATTTTGGCTACTGGGAAAATGTTTTTGAGTGCCCATGAGTTAGGCTAATATTGAATGTTCCGATGTTCTTGAAGGGCATGATAACATTAATTCATTTAAGGCTACAAACAAGTATACAAAAATACCCATTATATACAATCCTATTTACACTTTTTTTTTTTAAAAATACACTTCTATACAATGCTGATATATAAAATCGGTATCTTCTATACAAAATTGAAGCCAAACATTGGCAAATCCTGACCATGTATATCACGTGTATGGTGCAACATCAACCTAAATCACCTGCTAACATGATTTAATAACAAAAAAGGATTTGTTTTAAAGAAAAATCTAAGTGGGGTAATTTCTAAACAAACTCTTTTGTACTAAACGCCTTTTTATTCCTACTCATTTCAGGAACGAATGTTAATCCATTGAAAGATAAAACTCATGTTAAACTTAGAAGAAAGGGACAGATAAAGAAGGCTGGCTATCTTAGGCCATCCATGATTTGCTTACCAACAGAGTGGTGATTCAAACTGTGCTGGTTAGTTCTCCAATCTTTTCTCACAATTTTATAGCGTTCTTTAGGGGCAGCATATAAGTAATACAGGCAGACAGGATTGCACAATTAATATTCTAATCCTTATCTATAATACAGTTTTATATAGTCATGTCTTTTGAACAATTACCCATTTCATTTTTCTAATGCAAACATTTAAACATTTTCACCATGTTCTTTATTGAAGTACTTTCCTTAATTTTGTATTGTATTTTATATAATTTATTTATATTGTAATTCTGAGGAGAATATTTAATGTCAAAGAACGTGATAGTGGTTAATATAGATCAGACACATTATAAAAATCAGATTGAACAATTGCATGCATACAACAAACACATCTTAAGGCCCTTCAGGCAAATGGAGCAGAGTACCTCAGAAGGAGAGTCATGCACTATGTACCTCCAAGAACCCTGAGGCCACCCTCGATGAACTTGGCATCCGTCCCTAGGATTAACCGCGCTCGTTCCAGCGGCCATTCCTTTCAATTACAGGTCGCCTGTGCCTGGAACCTACTACATTTGACACTCAGTTAGGTGTCCGACATGATTATTTTTAGAACAATGCTCAAAACCTGGCTTTTCTGCAGCTAACACCTGGTCTCCCACCCCGTGGGGCTGAAGTGGGTATGATAGAGTCTTTTCAGCACCAGAACCGTCTTTCTGAGTAGCTGCACGCTTTATAAATGCTCTTTCATTCAGTCATTCAAAATAATCCTGCAATTTCTCATCATCAATATGCTGAGGACACCCAGCTATGATGAGTTGAATTGAACTCTTAGAAATGTTCAGCCCTGTATTACGACTTATCTCCTCAGATTTAATCCCAATAAATAATAATAATTGTCACGCTATTTTTCTATCCCAGTTCAACATTGGTTGAATTCCATTATTATTGTAGACTGCTCTCTAACAGTTACTGAAAGTGCTAAATCACTTGGCTTTACCCTGTTTATAAATACAGGAACACCTTGGCTATAAATGTTATGTTATGTGAATTTGTAGAGTGCAGCTACTCACCCATGAGGGTATACATGCGCTGAGTTGAGCAGACCTGAGGGGGAAGGAGGAGATCATGCCTGTTTCATCTGGAAGAGCCATGTATTGAGCTTCCGTTACAAGCCCATGAGGGAGGGGGAGGTTCTGAGGTGTTTCGAGAGGTTGTTCCAGTTCTTGACTGTGAGGCATTAGAAGGAGCATTCTCTACTTCTGGTCTTCTTGATGTGAGAGAGGGGTGCTCTTGCCTACGATTCAGATCAAAGGTATCTGGTGGGTTGATAGAAGTTAAGGCTGTGGTTGAGTAGCTTGGACTTTCATCTTTCCTGGACTGGGAGCCAGTGGAGATTGTTACGGTGTGGAGAGATGTGGTTATTTTGCAGGATGTTCAGAATGAGTCTGTTAGTGGTGTTCTAGGCAGTTTGGAGTTGGCATAGGACATGGGCTGGGATTCCGATGTAGAGGGCATTTCCATAGTCAAGTCTACTTGTGATAAGAATCTGGGTGACTGTTCGTCTAATGATCAGTGTGATCCACTTGAAAATCTTGCATAGCATTTATAGAATGTAGAAGCATGAATAGGAGATGGCATTGATCCACCTGCTCATTGAGAGGTTGGTGTCCAGGATGATCCTAAGGTTCTTGGCAAGGTCCACCGGGGTGGGTGGAGGGCCAAGTTTGGAGGGCCACTGACAGGCCTCCCGATGGGAGTGGTTATTGCTGAAGATTAGGACTTCAGTTTTTGTCTGTTCTGAGCTGGAGGCAGCTGTTTCTTATCCAAGCAGCAACGTTGCTCATGCAGTTGCCGAAGTTTGCTTTGGCGGTGCTGGTGAGTCAATAAGGGAGAGGATGAGCTGTGTGCCATTGGTGAAGTATAATACGTTGATTCAGTGGGCTCTGATGATGTCCATAAGGGGCATCATGTGGACGCTGAAGAGTATTGAACTGAGTGAGGTGAAGGAAACCAGGAACCAATTTGCTACCAGCTTGCATGATAGGACTATCAAGGTGGACACAGGTGCACTAAATGCCAAGAAGGTAAATATTGGAGCCGGAGATTGGGTGAAGATCAAGAAAGGACGGGTGAGGGCTGTTTTGCTTACGTTGTGTGAACCTTTTAGAGTGAAGGCCGTCTATGATTGGCATATGGTACTTGAGAATGGAGACAAATGGAATAAGCTGAGAGTAGCTTTGTATCAGAAGGGAGGTGAATTCTTTCAGAATGTGAATTCTAGTGCAAGTGGCTTTAGTGGTTTTATGATGATGGGGAATGGAGACATGGTTGGGTATAGGAGAGTGGTAAGGGAGATGGTGAAGGGTGGTGGTGATGGAGGCAGTTACAGGAATGTTGGATTTGAAGCATTGAGTAGAACACAAAGGAGTTGCAGACCTGTATATTTAAAGTATTATGTTGAGAAGTAAATTCCATCTCTCATTTAGCTGTTGCTTAGGTAATATATATTTCATTTTTTTCCCATTGCAAATTCATGGGGGTAGTTCCACGTATCATTGATGTATTATCTCACCTTTTCTTTTTTGTATATTTCTTTATTGTTACTGTGGTTATTTATAAGGAAGAGAGATGTGTTATGCCTTTAAGGCTTTGTTGTTTTTGTGTTCCAATTCCATGTTCTGTAGAGCTTCCCTGAGTGTGCTTTCCACTGTTGTCAGTTTGATGGTGGCTGGCAAGAGGAGCCAGGCTTGGGCAGGCTGTCTGAATAAAAATCAGTTCTTGTAGTATAAGAAGTCATCCTTCATTCACTGCAACATGGTATTTAAAAAGTAGGACATGTATATTTAAAGTTTTACATGTTCTGGCTGTGAAAAATCACAAAATAATTTTTCCATGCAGCAAGGCTGACCTTCCCATAGAAACATACTGGAGTACACTATATTAAAATACAGCTCCAACTTTAGCGCTGGTGGCTCCCAGTGGAACAACCTTTTTTGGTGCCCCTCCATGACCTCCTTCCACACTATTTTACTCACTACCACTCTCCAATAGTGCCCCTCATCTGTCCATAGCCCCTCTCTGGCATACATTTCATGTTTTTTTTATAGCGCTACTCACTCAGTTCTGTGCATTCTTTGCAGCAGGCACATTAACCCTCTGTTCTAATTTATGATGTGTTGAAACTGCCACTAGACAGAATTCAATCTCTCATCAGCAGGAACATTAATCCCCAGAGTTACCGTGACATTTTAATTTCTGCCTGAATGCTGCTGGACATACAAGGAAGTTCACCTAATTTTTAACCCATAAGTTAATTTTAAACACAGTGCCCTCACCAAAGTCAGTGCCAGGTGTGGCTGCACCAGTCGCACTGCTCTAAAGCCAGCCTTGTTAAATTACAGTGCTTAGTTTCAATTTGGGAGCTACTAGAAATAAGATTCAAGGACTCATTTTAACAGTAATTTATATCCAACATAATGGTAAATTTGAATTGTATATTACTATCTTGAATATGACACCTTTAGAAAGTTGTCATTTTTCTGCCTAAGCCAGATGTGCCTCTCTGCCAATGTCTAGTGTCACCTGACTGTTGAATGGCCTTCTTGTGTTGAGATGTAGATTGCACCCAAACAGTGGAGAAAAGGCTTGAGATTGGAGAGGAGTTTTTACTCCTTGAGTAGGATGCCCAACCCCTTCCTGAGCTCAAAGGTTGCTCACCCTGTTATTGTAGGCGTATCTCACAATGAGACCTGCCTCCCTTTGTCTTCCTCAGAGTGAGAAATGGGAGCTGCCCCACAACTGGTCTTTAGTGTGCACCAGGGAGGCTTTGTCCATTATCTTACTTACACTTCTGGGTGGCCACAGGGAGCTCTGACCAAGGGAAGAAAGGTGTAACCAGGTTGGAGTTAGGTGGACAGGGGTACTGTGGGATTGCTTACAGTACAACACACAGAAAGTGCTGCAAAAGTTATAGGGTCACCTCTGGGAATTTTTACCGCATTGGCTAGGGAGTGGCCAGGGGCTTTCCTCACCCACAGACTGGCACTTGGCACTAATCTAACATCCCCAGTTTCCTCCTCAATGCACTCCTGGACCTATGAAGAGCAGAAGAAGGACTGACCTTCTGTCTTAATCCTGAAAGAAATATAGATTTGCTTGCCTTGAACCTAGGACCCCAGAAGTGACTCCAAGGGTCAGTTACCTGACCTCCTGTTTGAGCTACAGGGACACAAAAACCTTCCAGAGGCCCTTTCCATGCAACTGCCAAGTTGATCAGTATCAAATTTACCTGCTGTAGACCCTACTGCTGACCTTGATTGGAGTGGGTTCTAAACCCCAAGTGGTATCCCCCTAGGTCTGGGCTGGTGTCAGAGTGTACTCCTGTCCAAACTGCAAAAGCTGGGAATTTGAAATGTTTTGGCAACCTCATTTTCAATGAACCAGCAGGAGAATTGGACCACCATCGAGTCAAAACCATTCACATGGAATTGTGGCTCAAATTCAACTTGCTGATTTGCCCCGTCGAAGGATATGTGACTTCCATCAAAGTTTCTACGTCCGAATGTAGAGAGCTTCATTGGGACCAAAGTTGAGCAGAATCCCATTGATGTGAAGACCTCCCTGGGCATAGACTTTGGACTTTGCCTGCTTGGAATGTTTCCACCTTCATCAACAGCTGCACCAGGACCCTGCTCTCCAGCTGCTTGCCCTTACTAAGCCCAGCTTCAGATTCAGCCTGCAGCTTGCCTCCAAAGATCAAAGGTAAACTTTCCACTGGGACAAACATGGTCCCTGTATCCAATCGACTCTCTGTCACAGTCACATTTAACTTTTGACTTTGGCTGGTCTAGCGTGACCAGATAACTGCAGTTGGCGCTTTGTCCTTTTGTGCGCTATTTTTTACTACATTTTTAAACTTCATAACTTCAGTTTTACATATTCGAATTTTGTTCTTGTGGTGTCATTATATTTATTAACATATGTTCTCGTTTTCTAAATTGGTTTTGGGCTTTTCCTGTGTTGTGTTTTCTCATTATTATTGTTTAAGTACTGTGTAAATACTTTACAGAGTGCCTCTAAGTTAAACCTGACTGCTGCTGTGCCAAGTTACAGAGGGTTAAGCACAGGTTTATTTAGTGGTTCACCCTGACACGGTTTGTGTTTATTATTTGAGGTGAGTTCTCACTCCCCTCAACTAATACTCAAATGTCTTACAGTGGTCTGTTTGAACGTTTGTCATATTCATTACCTCTGTTTCATTCACTCACATACTGTACTATGCCATGGTCTTTTGGTCCTTGTATGTCTTATATAAAATGCTCAAATATAAAGCAAAGACATAAAAAGTATAAATGCAAATATGCATCCACAAATAACATAGGGAGCAACATATATACAGACACACAGTGATATGATTATTGCACAATAGGAAATTGAAGTATTATAAAGCATGCACAGAAAGTATTCATGTAATCCTCATCACTTGCAAGCTAGCACTATACGTATTCCCATTTAACCTGAAAATACATAACATGATCTATTGATAATACAATGGTTCATCAGTTGCAATCAGCCAGGACTTTGTCACCATCCAATCTATGACTAAACATTGGTGGGCCAGCATATTTATATTTCCTTATTATATTTAGACCCCTGCCATTGCAGTGAAATAAAAACAAATCTATTAGCTATCGTCTTTCACCATATTTTCCTTATTGCCATCTCAAGGACCATCAGTTCCAAAGAGGCATTTGTTTTCTTGAAAAATGAGTTAAAAAGCCATATTTCAGGAAAGCCATGAACTGTGCTAATATATTTCCAACATTCCGATTCTCTTTGGGCCAGATGTACAACCATTCCATCGTTCGAGTCGCAAGTTGTGACGTTTTGCGACTCACAATTTGAGACTCGCAAAATGCAATGTACAACAGTGTCTCAAACACTGCCTGTGATTCCTAATAAAGTCACAAATGACCTGCCTCATCAATATTCATGAGGCAGGTCGCAATTTGCGACCCATTACGAATGGCCAGCACATTTAAAAAAGAAAAATGAAACATTTCTGTTTCATTTTTTAAGAGAAGGCAGTGGTCCGTGGGACCTCTGCCTGCTCTTAAAAAATATTTTCACATCCATTCACAAAGGGGAATGAGTCCCCTGAAGCACCCCTTCCCATTTGTGAGTGTCTTAATTGAAGTAGGCTGTAAACTGCAAGAGTTTTGTGACTGCAAATGCAGTCGCAAAACAATGGTACATACCATTTTGACTCGCTATTAGGAATGGACACCCTTTGCATACCCCTTCCTAATAGCAACTAGCAAGCACTATGTTGCGAGTCACCGACTCGCAAATTAGCGTTTGTAAAACCCACCACCCTTTTTTGGGTCGCAAGCGGGCGAATTTCCCGTTTTTACCACAAAAAACTGTTGTACATCTGGCCCTTTGTGACTACAGCATCTATATGAGCAGTCTTCACTAAGCTTAGCTATTGATGTGGGCATAAAGTGCAATGGACTGGAAACTATTTGCTGATATTATTCTCTTGCATAAAAGAGTTTGAAGCCAGAACAGAAAGTTACTCTCAAATTTCAAACTGTTTTCTTACTTGCATATCGCATTATTTTTCCATCTGTTTGTAGCTTTCCTCACAAAAAATAGTAATAGTGGTCACATTTGCCAACTTTACTTAAATAATTAGCTATTTTTCAAACAACCAATCACTCTAACAGAAAAACCTTTAACTGTCCTGGTCACTGAGAAGCTTCTAATCTAAAACAAATGTAAGATAAACAGGTGCTCGGCACATTCTGAATTTTAGAGACGCACCAAAACCTCACCTAAATATAGATCACAAACCACTCAGACGCCTATTCGCAAACAGCATTTTGTAGCACATTTGTAGTATTACGGTGCACAAGATGTCCGCGCTTATCTGAGTTTGTACGGTAACGGAGCTTGGTGTCCTGTTGGCTCTTATTCCTGGCATATATTTATGGTTCCAATCTAGCCAAACCATCCTGGTGTCTCATACAACTGCTGGGTGAGTTTGTCTCCGAATTTGACAGGGAAAAACCATGTTTTTTTCAACATGGCTGCCATTTTGTTTTCCAGTGATGTGTTTTTTTTAGAACACATCTTGTCTTATGGGGAGCCATTCTCATCCACTCCACTCTATCTCCAGTTAAGAGTCGTATGCTTAAGGAGTCAATCTCAACATATATCTTTGTGTCTTCTTCCATAAAGGATGTTTTCTTTCATTCTGTTTACTCGTCTGCATTGGCTGCTGCCGTTTTAGATGTGCTTGAAGCTCTTCATTAAAGATTATCTTCAGTAACTTCCAACTTCTTTTATTCAGCATTTACTAATTCTTTTCCCTTTTTTCTGAGAGATCTTCTTGTTTGACTTTTTGTCACAAATGTATGCTTTATGGGCAGAATTAGGGAATTACATCCCTTCATGATTTCATGATTGTTACAAATCATAAATTACAGCAAATTGAAGACAGATGAGTGCTTTCTGAAAACAGACCGATTGAAATGGATCACAAATGAACCAATTCAAAGTCATGTCCACTAAAATAACCAAGATGGAGCATAACATCTTCCAGTTTCCAAAATTTGGAAAATTAAAATAAATACAAAAATATCCATCTCTATGGGCTACAGATACTCAAGTAGTTTTTTGCAAGAAACACATTGTTGATGAATTTCAAAAACTAAAAAATGGGGGATAGAAAATGTTGTTTTTAGTCTTGCTGCTGGTAGGAAATGTGTGGTTGAAATTTTGTTCCATAAATCAATGCTTCTCAAACATTTAAGAAACATAACCCAATTTTTAGAACAACAAACCTTTGAGACTCAACGAACTTTAACGGACATGAGGTGGGCGATTTTTAATGTGCTACCAGCAATTTCTTGCAGACATCTCAACCTTGACCACGCCCTTCAATATCAGACAGTGTCCAAGATATTGATGTACCCATAAAAGAGGCACATGGTGAACTACACTGCAGCTGGAATAAGTTTCAGAGAGGGGTGCTGGCTGGTAGCATCTTTATCCTAAAATCACAAGGCTTCCTAAAAATGGTTGTATTCATACCAGTGATTTTAGCAAATTTGAAAAACCGCTTCACGAACCACCAGTGGGTCCCAACCCACAGTTTGGGAAAAGCTGCAATAAGTTATTGAAACCTGTTATAATTTCTCATGAATATTAAAAAGAGGTTTGTTGTGGTTTGGTTAATGTTAAACACAATCAGATTACTCATATATATTTTAATGTATATGGCCCAGTAAAATCTGATCTTCTCTTTAGAATTTAATTAAAGAAAAACAAACGTGGCTTTCTAATCCTAATATTAGTTTTGGAGGAGATTACAGTGAAATACACACTCCTTTTTTAGATCTCAAATTAAAATTGAAATTTAAACCAGACAAGTATCACAAAGCTTTTAAAGCAACTATTGCATCACATTCATTATTTGACTCATGGCATTCCTGTTATCTAGATTTATGGCAATATTCTTTCTTTTCCACCTCTCATGGCTCTTCTACCAGAATAGATGACATATTAATCTCACGTTCCCTCATATATTGCTTCCACCCCTTACACATGGGCTCCATGGTCATATCTGACTATGCACCTGTCATCTTTTGTTTTGATACATTCTCTGAGCCTCCTAAAGGAATTGATGGTGATTTTACAACTATTTCCTATCTGATAGTGATTTTCATTTTATTACTATTTGTAAATATTTTTGTGATTTTTTTTAACTTTAATACGTCCTCTGATAATTCTGTTAGCATACATTCAAGGCATCTTCACGTTCTTTTGTCATTTCCTATACTGCTCAAAAGAAGAAATTAGTAAAGCCGAATACATGTCTCTTCTGATCAAAATAAAAGTTCTTGAATATCAATATCATACCTTTAGAACTAATTTGATTTTGTATGAACTAATTAAGAACAAAACAGAATTAAATAAGGTCTCCACTGTAGAAACTTGGAATATTGTAATAGTTTTAAAATGTGCATACTTTGGTGGTCAAAATAAATCTGATAAAAAAACTAGTAAATTATTTATAATTAAAGCTGAATATAAGCAGATTAGTAAAGGTATTAATGGAATAGATATTTCTATGTCTTTATCTAATAAATATATTGCTATTTCTTTGGATCAATTTAATTAATTGCTTTATACTGATGACACAAATCCTCTCTGATCAAAATCTTGATGACGTATTCTGTGATATACCTAAATCTAAATTACAATAACTTGATTATGATAAAATAAATTGCTAAATATTACAGTCCAGGAAATCTTACTGGCCACCAGGACCATGACAAATTCTAAGGATCCTGGTGGCATGTCAATTGAATTAATTGATAAATCTTCTTTGCTTGTCCCCAAATTACTAGAATATTATAACTCTTTTTGTATGATATTAATCTTTGGTCCTCTTTCTTTCAAGCTCTAATCACTTCAATTACTAAACCAGATAATGGTTCATCTTATTGCAAACATTATCACCCTATCTCCTTGATAATTTGTGATTGTAAAATCTATGCAAAAACTTTATTTGCACAGCTTGAATCCATAATGCCATCTTTAGTAAAGACTGAACAATCAGGATTTATTAAAAATAGACTTACATCAGATAATGAATTTTTGCAAATGTAATCGCATTAACATCCACATCCCTCCTGCTGCTGTTTCACTTGATGCCGAGAAGGCTTTTGACTGGATTTATTGGCATTTTATGTTTAAACCTCTGAAACTACATAGATTTGGCCCCCATTTTATTTCTTTGTATATGTGTCCCAGCACTAGTGTTTATGTCAATAATACATTTTCTCCTTATTTTGAGTTAGATCAGGGGATAAGACAAGGTTGATTTTTATTTCCCCTATTAGTTGTCCTTTGTGTTGAACCATTCTTGGAACTCAAACAAATAGATCCTACAATTTCTGGCATTAAATGCAATTCTATGGAAATAAAATGTATCTGCTGATGCAGATGATGTGTTAATATATATTTCTAATCCCTCTTCCACTTTGGCCACCTTTTTTAAAAAGGTTAACGCATACTCCGCCACCATAGAACACATCACTGCGACCCACTCAGGAGCCCTTACAGACCCCTACCCTTCGCACATAATCCACAGAGCCCCCACCATCGCACCCAAACTAGGACGGACCATCAATGCCTCCTTCATGTCCGGGATCGTCCCAGACGACTGGAAGCAGGCGGAGGTCAAACCCCTCCTCAAGAAGCCAACGGCCAACCCAACAGACCTGAAAAACTACGGGCCCAGGTCTCTCCTCCCCTTTGCGGCCAAAGTCACAGAGAGACTCTTAAATGCCCAACTGACCACCTTCATCAAGAGAACTCCATCCTTGACACCTCCCAGTCTGGACTCCGCAGAAACCACAGCACTGAGACTACCGTCCTCGCAGTCACCGATGACATCCGCATGCTACTCGACCACGGACACACTGCAGCCCTCATCCTGCTAGATCTCTCCCCAGCCTTCAACACCATCTCATATCGCACACTCACAGCCAGACTTCACAATGCGGGGATACTAGGAACCGCCCTTGACTGGATCCAATGCTTTCCCTCCGGCCGAGCCCAGAGGATCTGACTCCCTCCCTTCCTCTCCGAACCTGCTGATATAAACTGCGGAGTACCCCAAGGATCATCACTCAGCCCCATGCTCTTCAACATCTACATGGCCCCCCTCTCCGCCATCATCAAACAGTATGGGCTCAGCATTGTATCCTACGCCGACGACACCCATCTCGTCCTCTCACTCACGAAGAAGCCCAAAGACACCAGACTCTGTTTCCAGGAAGGAATGAAGAACATTGCAGCCTGGATGAAAGACAGCTGTTTGAAGCTCAACTCAGAGAAGACCGAAGTCATCATTCTCAGACCCTGCACCTCCTCCTCCGACAACACCTGGTGGCCATCCACCCTCGGCAACCCACCCACCCCTACAAACCACGCATGAAACCTCGGCATCATCCTCGACTGCAGAAGGACCATCACCCACACACTCATTACCAGCAGACTCGACTATGGGAACGCCCTATATGCCGGAATCAACACAACCCTTCTACACAGACTCCAAACCATCCAGAACGCAGCAGCCAGACACATCCTTAGGACTCCACACTAGGAACACATGACCCAACACCTACGAGATCTCCACTGGCTCCCCGTGGAGAAGCGAGTCACCTTCAACACGCGTCTTTCCTTTTACACCCCCACCCGCGAGCTGCGTTCGTCCAACCAAGCCCTCGCCGCTGTTCCGCGCATCCACAAAGCCACCATGGGAGGAAGATCCTTCTCCTACTTAGCAGCCAAGACCTGGAACTCCCTTCCCATCCACCTCCGCCTTACTCAGGATCACCTATCCTTCAGAAAACAACTTAAAACATGGATATTCGATGAGTAAACCTCCCCCCCCCCTTCCTCAAGCGCCTTGAGACCCCATGGGTATGTAGTGCGCTATATAAATTCTGACTTGACTTGACTTGACTTGACTTCACACACCTCATCCTTGCCTACAAATCCCTCAACAACATTGGGCCCAAATACCTCAATGAGAGAGTATCCTTCCACATACCCAAGAGGAGCCTTCGCTCCGCCAAACTCACCCTGGCATATGTCCCACTCATCCACAGACACAGAACTGGTGGAAGAGCATTCTCCTACATCACGGCCAAGACCTGGAAAGTTCTCCCTGTGCACATCAGACGCTCGCCGACCCTGCACACGTTCAGGAAGGACCTCAAGACCTGGCTCTGCAACTGATTCGTAGCTCCTCCACCCCCCACCCCAGTGCCTTGAGACCCTCATGGGTGAGTAGCGTGCTTTACAAACCCCTGATTGATTGATACTCAAAGGTTTCAGGTTACAAACTTACCTTAAAGTGTTATCTCAGTATTTCTTTTTATATATGTAGTATGATTCAGGATACTTGCTTTGGGCCTGAATACGAGTTGCTGGTCTTTGGACTAGGCGGTCTGCCTGCTGTATTAAGAGTTTGGTGGTTTGCTGAAAGAAAGACTGCTGGAGCACTGCCTACACCGGCAGCAATTCACTGACCGCCCCACCGGCGTACAGGGAAAAACAGCTTTCATAGGGAGGCACAGAGAAGTTCCCCATCGTCCTAATTACGAGTTGGCATTCCGACGAGCCGACTTTGGCAGTGGGATGGCCTACTTCAAGTTGGCGAAAACAAAGGTTTTGGTGTGCATACTCACCTATTTCTGTTTCGTCCCTTCAGTCACTGACATGGATACCTTTTTCCAGAGCTCTCCTTCACAGCAGCCTCCTGACCCCGATAAAAATGACCATGTTGGCGCCAAAATCCAGGTACGTTAGTTTTGTACTATTTAGCCATTGACTGGACTGGGCACCTATAGTCCAGACTCAAGCAATGTGAAAGTATTGGTAGTATGTATTTTTCACACATGTCATGCATATGTGTACACTGCAGTAAATAAATACACACCTGCATCGACATTTATAAAAAATTAGACACCGCCGTCAGAAGCATCAATGCTAGACCCTTGAGAACATCGTAATACTGTGGGCAGAAAACCACAGCTGTGGCAGTCTTTTTGGGATCGCCGCAGTGGCGATCATGGCAGTTGGACCACCGAACTTGCAGTCAGGCCTTTTGTATGGTTTCCCTGTAAAAATTAAATACTTAAAAATTAAGAATATATATTCCTCTTGAAAACACTGAAATGTTAAAGGTATAATCTGGATTAACCAGATTTAGGATGGTGGTTTTCACCTTTTAAGACCCTTTTTCTGACACTCCCATTTACTTTATCTGGGATTATACCTAACTGTGTAAATCTATTTCTGTTTGCATATAGAATACTATTCCTAAAGCTGCTACTATTTATAATTTGTTACATGAATCAACCTCAAGAAGTGCCAAATCTGCTTTAGAACTTACTTGGGAGAGTGATATGCAGGACAGTTTTGTTACATGATCAATGTTTCGGAGAAGGTGTTTTTTACTTCCAGGTCTGCTACCATTATGCAGTCTTAATTTAAGAGATTATTGATTATCCCTTTTGAATTGTAAAGTTTAACCCAAACACTTTCCATTTATCTTGATCCTGTTCTAAAGAGCCTGGTTCATGACTGCATATATTCTTCCGTTGCATCAATGTTTTACCAATAGTAGAAATTGAGTTAAATGTTCATTAATATTTAACTTTTCAGTATCTTTATCATCTAATAATATCTTCCATCGTTCAGTTGCTTTCACTGAGTCTACATCACATAGTAATGTTAAATTATAGAATCTTTTTGTTGATGTAGCGATTATGTGTATTGTAGCCTCATGGAAAGATTCTTTCACTCTGTTGAATTGAGACAATTTCTGCTCAAACTGTTCAAGCTAAAATTATTGGGTCGATTACAAAGTTGTCTGGAAATGCTCTGAACGGCATCCGATTCGGTTAAATCCGATTCGGAAGCCTTGTTTTAGACCGACTGGGACACATTTCCAGATGACCGATTACGATGTCCCAAAAGCGGCGAACTGTCTGACTCCGTTCTGAGGAGCATTTGGAGCAACAGTGTAGTTCAGAGCCGACTCATACAGGTCTACAGGCAGCTTTTCCAGATGAGCGCTTATTTATTGGATTCGGGCAGACTTTCTGAGTCGGTTGTTCCAACACGGATCAGCTGCTGGAATCTGACTTTGGGGACGCATAACAGCCCCCCCTTCACCCAGGGGCCTTCGAATCGGGCCTGTGGGGGTACCCATGGGTCCCCCCTTTCCCTGAATGCACAAATTGGCTGGCACCATGGGCACCTGCACAGGGTGCAAGGTTTCCCCCAACCACTCCTTTTCTCAATGGAGCCTGTGTTCTCGTTCGGAACACATGCTCCGCTGAACAGTGTTTGGACACACCGTAATTGTTCGGTTGGACTCCCAAACCTGAGTCGTTCAGACAGCATTCCAAAACCTATTTGGTTGGACTGCTTTCCGGGCAAAGTCATAATCGGCCCCTTAGTCTGATTTATAATGGGTACCTTTGACTACATATTTACCTAATACGACACATTAATTTTTCTTTCATTCTCTCTTCTTTTATTTCCTCCTTCTTATGTGTTTCATTTCCTTTTCTTCCCAAATGTGGTTTCTCCCCATATTCCAA
Organism: Lissotriton helveticus; assembly: GCF_964261635.1. Classification (NCBI taxonomy): domain Eukaryota; kingdom Metazoa; phylum Chordata; class Amphibia; order Caudata; family Salamandridae; genus Lissotriton; species Lissotriton helveticus. The sequence goes on along the minus strand of NC_136071.1, from coordinate 874,370,595 downwards.
CATGAAATGTTTTACTTTTATAAATATATCTCTTGAAATATGGAATGTAAGCCATTATTGAATATTTTACATTTTATATGTAATAATTTCTTCATACTTGTGTTGTCTTTTTTTAAAAACTCAACAAAATCTTATTAAAATGTAGTACTACAATAGAACTACAAAATGTACTAAAAAATTATATTTGACAACTTACATGCAGAGATTACTTGTCCTTCCCTCCACATGTCTTTTTCTGTGCTAAGATTGCCTGCCTGACTGTGGCATCTCTGCATACGTAAGTATACACGTTAGTAGTAAATGTGGGAGGGACAGAGGTGATTGACTATAAAATGGGAATACGTATGACTAAAGGGGTGGAAATTGAGCATGCACAAACTGCCTTTCTAAAATTACTATGACCATAAAGGGACAAAAAACAGTAGTACATTACTCCAGCTCAGAACTGAACTAAGTCCAACCTCACATATGGCTAACCACACAGAGAGACTCCACAGTCGGGGTCGAGATCTCTGTATGGTAAATTATGTGGAACATTACAATTTTATTAAACTTTGAAAAAGTTAGTAAATACATTTTTATATTAAATACTACTGTAAGTTGGTGTTGTATGTTTATTTCATATGTTGAACAAAAGAAAAATGCTACAGCACTCTTAAATAAACTTTCATTTAAGTATTTATTCCATCGAAATAAATCAAATTAAATTACATTAAATTTACATTTGATTAAAATAAACAAATTAAGTCCCACCTAAAGATTTCTATTTTTTTATTTGGCATTAATGATTATTAAATATGATATATGCTTAATTAAAAAGTTTTGTCGTTATATTTTATTAAAATGTAATTTTACTTTCAAAAAAGGTTGTTAAAATATTAAAATAAATGTATTTATATGTGTGACTATTTCAAATATTTTACTTTAATTTAACATTATTTTCTATGAGTTTTTATTTTACTTCCCTTTTGCAATTATTTTACATTAGAGGATGTTGCAGCACCAGTGGTTGGCCATGTTAGGTGTTGAATGTATTGGTTTCTTTTTGGCAAGAATAACATACACTTGTAAGTTTGGTTCTACCCCTTTTTTAGAGGGTGGAGACATGTAGGCTTACACTTTTGAGCAAATTTACACCCAGATTATCTAACTCAAAGTATTAAAGTTTTCCAAAAGTGCAAGAGTAAACTTACATTTGTAAATTACTCACAAGTGTATTGGAGTGTTTGACAACTAGAACAATTATTTGTGGTTATTGTTGAATGTCAGAATTTTAGAAAGTTTCCCCAGGTAGGGAACCAAAAAAGCAGTTTAAAAAACTTTCAGAATAGATATGAAGAATCTTAAATGATATTTTCTTAAAGAAGTTGGAATTAACAAAATGAAAATGGCACCCTGAGCCTGCTTAGGGGACAATATGGAAGAAAGCTGGTGAAAGGGTCCTCAGCTTCACACATAAGATAAATCAAGCTAGACGAATTTGCATTCTGGAAATTCAATCTGCTGTTCTAACCATTGGCATTGCCTGAATTCTTTTTTGCAGCATGTATTATTTCTGCTAGGTTATTCTTAGTCTACACAGAAAAACTAATGCAACCATTTGAATGAGTGATAATTATTAACCAACAAATTCACCGTTAGCACTTAAAATAAAAAACAGACTTCAGGAAAAATGTTACACCATACTTATCCCCCTAATTAGGTTTGTATGTAATTAATCTGTCAACAACTTGTAGATTTGTCAGACTTTTCTTAATGATTTATAGTCTAAATATAGTTGGAAACCTGAGGGATTAAATCACCAAGATATTTTGTTTGCTTATGAGATGTCATAAAATCAAGGTGATTCCAGTGATGATCTCTGCTTGAATATTTACCCCAGGCATAATGCAAATGTAGTATAGGACACTCCTTTCAGAAATTTGAGAGTTAGTAATAGGTGATCTTGCAACAAAAATCTAAATTTCCAGGTTTGAAATGTAATCCCATAAATACATAGTCTTCATTTATTGATTTGGCATAGGGCTAAAGGAATAATAATATCACATACAATCTTTATAGTATGACATTGGTTTGCAGAATAACAAACAGCATATGTAAAAAATAAAATCAATACCAATCACTTCCAAATAAAAAGAAATACGTATTATATACATCTGATTTTATAGGCATGAATCCAGACTAATTAGAACATATATTCTAATTAAATTAATTCGAATTAATTAAATTAAGTAAATTGATTAATGTCATGTTTGACCACATCTATGTGTAAAGTAAATCCCTTATGCTATTCAACCCCCTTTTCACTTATTGCGATATAAATGGTATGTCACTTTAATTGTTGATCCAAAACTATAGTTAAATCAAACATGACACAGCTATTTTACTCATTTTTGAGAAGAGGATAAATCAATAGCATGTACTGAAGAGAATCAGTTGATTCCATTTCAGATCGATATACTCTCAATGATAAAGAAAAACTTTTAGACCAAATGCCTATGTTTACTTTTGTGAATCTGGTCCCATGATTTGTCACACTTTCCAACGCGACTGGAAGAAAATATTATTTATCTCTGTTATAAGTGGCGAAAGAGAGAACATATTATAGGTATTTGCATTCAGCAGGGACCTCAAATAGAACACACTCGGCTGGATTCACTAACCTCTCATGCAAAGTAACTGAGCAAGGCAACTTACTGCATGCATTGCATGCAAGGAGGGAGTAGAAATGTCCCATATATACTAACATATGGCACACTTCTGTTCCCTCACAGCGCTGGAGCACTTCAGGTAGCTAGCGCTGATGTAGGTGCTAGGGTGCATTCATTACAGGCATTATTTATGTGCAGGAAAGGATACCCTCCAGAACAAAAACAATCCTTGGAGGCACATTACTCTTTCTATGTTTGCTGCAGAATGCAGCACAGATAGAAAGAGGAAGTAACAAGGAGAAATGAAGCTATTTCTCCTCATTACACCTCTTTTTGGTAGGTGCTCCCTTTTGATGCGAGCCCATTTTTACTGTTTTTTGTAAATCAGTGTTTGTGTGAAAAAAGCATAGGTAGATTAATAGGAATGCCCATCCTCTACCCATCCAACACCTACCTGATGTAGTGTAAAGCAATGCAGCTCAAGATGCCGCAGTGTTATGTTTTTCGTTTTACAAAGCCATCCTTACTTGACTTTGTAAATCTTAAGAATAATTTTGCATTGTGGCTGGGCCAACAATAGTGGCACAACTGCAACATAAACATTTAGTAATGCCGATCAGCAGAGAGACAATTACCATGCTATAATAGTTGTATTTCTTTTGTCAACAGCAGTCAACAAATTTCACCCTCGGTATTGGGTCCACTGTAGGAAAACACAAAGTAGGTACCATGATAAGTGTGAGCACTAGGTGTAAGCCATGATTGAATACCGGTATGCACTCACTTTAGGGCAGTGGTTCCCAAACGTTTTTAACCCGTGGCTCCCTTGACCTAATTGGCAGTTGGCCATGGCGCCCCACCATTTTTTTTACAGGTGGGTGGGTGGGGGGAGGGGTGTAAGGAAGATCTCGGGAATACTTCCTGTTGGCTTCCTTAAATTAATTGGGATGCAATGAAGGTATTAGGGATAAAAAGGATAGCAGCTGCTAGCTAGCTATTCACAAACTACCAGCAGACCATTAGTCATTCTCAGAAGTGTTGTAAGCACATCAAGTAGTACCCGAATAGAGGAATGGAGAAGATGGAGCTTGAGGTCAGAGCTACCCACTTTGGAACGGAGGAATCAGGTTCGAGTCTGGTCTTGACTCAACATCCTGTAATCCTGGGCAAATCACTTAATCTCTCTGTATATAAAAAAAGAACATGTCCTTATGAAATGTCATTGGTGCTCATATAAAGCACTCCAATATGTTTGGGTTGGGTTTGCTCTATATAAAAACTGTGGGGAAAAAAATGAAAAAATGAGTTTCATTTACTCTTTCAAAGCTATTTGCATCTAAATAACGGAAGGTGCTTGTGACTCCACAAGGAACATGACCCCCTCCTGTGCTGCAACACCTTCCTTTCTGCCACTGACCAGCATCTCTTTCACAGCTCATCAGCAGCTGAAAGAGTTGATTGCCATTTTAAATGGTTAGAACTGCCAGGCGCCAAAATGCGGGATTATGGGCATCATGCGTTGCCTTTCAGTAAGAAGTGTCTGGATCTTCATTCGCAGGCCAAACGCAGGCGGGCCTCACAGCTATGTCTGGGGCTATAAGGCCCCGGGAAGAAGGGGCCCCTCCCCAGGGTTTAGCAGCCACAGTGGAAGTGGGCCTCTTCCCCTAATCCTAGCAGCGCTACCTGTGAGGCCCAGGGGAGAGAATCCCTTCCCCAGGACTCGCAGTGCTGCAGCATAGGTGTTAGGCCGAAGACGGGGAAATACTTTTGTGAGACCCCATGTTGGTGGGCTGAGCGCGGGGCCCTGGGCAGATGCCCACGCTGCCCATGCCTAGCGCCGGCCCTGCAGCAAGTAACTATATATTAACAAATACAGAAAACACCCTTTTCCCCACCGCTTACCTCTTGTCCTGCTGATCGCATTCCTGGCCCTGCTAGGCTGGAAATCCAATCCCAGTCACGGGTACTGCAATTTCTCCCCACGGGGTCAGGAAGGAGGGTTAGGACAAGGAGGTGACCTGGGTATAGAGCTGTTCAACGAGCTAATGCGGTATCTCACTGCCCTAAGATTGTGGCCAGGCAGAGGAAAATAAAGTGGCTAAATGCAAAGTTGCCTTACAATATACCTCAGTAGAGGCCAAGGCTGAGGGTTAACATGCATAAAAAGCCTGTGCTGAGTAACAAGGCCCAAGGGGAGGGGGAACATTATGGTGAGAAACTCTCAGCTCGACTGGGTTGCAGCTACTTGAAAATGAATCATTCCAAATTTGGCAGAATTATGGCATTAAGTGTAAGCAAACAGCAGTACCACTGAGGCCGAAACCCGCTCTTCAGGCTCAGGTTCGGGTGATATTGACGCAGAGATGGAACCCGTTCCTTGGGCTCTGGCTGCACGCAAAATTGGGGCTTTTGAATTTGTGGCGGCCCGCAGAACAATGCAGGCAAGGGATATATGTGGGGTAGATAGCGGCTGAAACTCGCTCCCTGGGCTGCTGCTCCAGGTGCAGGAAGGTAGGTGAGGGTGCCAACATGTCCAAGGAAAACAGCGCTGGGTTCAGTATTGGCTGGGCTCCGACAAGTAGCCGAGTCCTGTGTGCGCTGTTTGTGCACCCGCCGCCTCCGTGATGCTCTGCTTCAGAAAGGCAGAGACTAGGGGTAGGGCAACCTATACATCGCGGAGACGGGGGGGCGAAAGTAACACATTCTTAGTGCGACTTTCACACTTCCTTTCACCCCCACATCTTGCGAGGTGAGATGACAGGAAGTACTTTCCATATCTTGCACTGGCTAAGCTGCAATACGTTCATCCTGCATTTAGGCACTGGTAGGGACTCAAAAAGATGCATAATATACACACGGCCAGATGCTATCTTTCCCAAATCCTGTGCGGCAGCCCTGGCTCCTGATTACGGCGCACCAGGGCGCCGCCGCGCACAGTTTGGGAACCACTGCTTTAGGGCATGCAGCCCTGCTACCCCCTCCAGTCAGAGGATTTGAATAATCAACAAGTTGCACACTACCAGGATTGGAGTGTGTCCCAAGGTGTGCAGCCACACAAGTGCCAGGAATTTGTTACTGTAATCACGATTACACCATACTATTCAAATTAATCTTCTTTCATAAACATTGCTAGGAATTTTGCTTTATCGAATAATTTACCTAATTTGGTCCCTGATAAAGGACCTTCAGAAATATATTGGCGCTTGAACTGAAAAATGTATATTCAGGATTATATTTTCCATTTTACCCAAACAATGTATATGAAGGAATATTACATTGAATAGTATGGTGCAATAGTAATTACAGTAGTCTGTTCAGGTCACTTACTTGGGTGTACACCTTGCGACACACTCCAATTCTGGTAGTCCACAACTTGTTGATTCTCATGTAGGTAACATAAAAAAAAGAATGGAAGAAGGTCAAATGAAACACCCATGGCATCGCTGCAGTTCTAGGATGATTAAAAACAGGAACCGGTCAGACAAGATTTCCTGAGTGGTAGTGGATTGCAAAGGAGATGTTCTAATAATGAACTTGGTGATAAGAAAGACAGACTCTCACTCCTATAAACTTTGCCAAGAACCTCAAACACCTTATGGTGTTGGCAGGATATTTAGGCGCAACTACAATATAGAGTGTCCGAGGGATAGATTATAAAGACCATCAAAGACTCAATCCCCTAATTCATACTTGTCAAAAAACACAATAGAATCCATGGCCTAAGAAACAACGTGCCTCGGGAAGTAAATCTAAAGACACCTGCTGCTATATGTGCTGCCTAGAATTAGTTAGAGAGGGTGCAGAAAAAGTGATAAAGTGAAGAGATAGGCAAGAACCACCTCAGGATGATTGGTACCTATATATCCCCAATATATGGTACTACCTGTAACCAGGGCCAGTAAATTAAATGATTCTAGTACGCTGGAGCTCTCAGTATTCCACCCACCACAGTAGGCCTGTAATCCACGTCTCAGGGGCCCCTGCAGCCTGGGTGTACAGCTTTAAACTGCCTTATCAACCTGGCAAAATAAACCTTTTGTCAGGCCTATACATTCCTTTTTAATGCTTATAAGTCACGCCTAAGGTAGGCTTTCAAAGCCCATAAGGACGGGTGAATTGTATTTAGAAGTAGAACATTTATATCCAATGTTTTACGTGTCCTGGCAGTACAAATCTACCAAAGCCACTGTGGCAACACTGGTGTCCCCTATTACTGTTAGTAGGCTCTAAATTCAGTTTCGGAATGGCTAGAAAAATATTTTTCAAACCCATTTAAATAGTAGTTTAAAGTCCAACCCAATGGTCAAGTCATATTTTATATCACTAATTTGGAAGTTATGCTTTTAGAAAGTTGTCATTTTCCAGCCTAAATCCAACATGCTTTCCTGCCAGTGTCCACCTGTCACCTGACCCTTGGTGGCTCCTCTGTGATGAGATGTGTACTGATCCCAGACAGTGAGCAAGAGTTTTGAGTGTGGGGAAAGGCCCCTTCCTGAGAATGCCTACCATGTCACTGGGAGATGAATCTCACACCTAGCCCTGCCTCCCTTTCATCTCTCTAGTCAGTCAGGTTCCAAACCTGGTTAAATGAGACAAACTGACTAAACAGAGTGAGGGAGGGGACAAAGGATTGCCCTCCACCCACAGGCTTGCACTGGGCATAAATGTAGACACCACAGACCCAGCCTCTGAGCACCCCTGAAGCAGAAAAAGGACTGTCCTGCTTTCTGAAGAACCCGAAGAGTGATTGGACCTGCCTGCCTTGAACCCACCTCAGAAGTGACTTCAATGGTCAGTTGGGTGACCTCCTTTTTGAGCTACAGGGACACAGCAAGCTTCCAGAGGCCTCTCTCCCTAGAACTGTCATGCTGAGCAATTCCAGCTGGACCTTCCCTCGACTCTGCTGTAGACCTCTTTTGGAGTGAGCCCTAACCCCCAAGTTGTCCTCCCAAAGTTCTGGACCCCTGGCTGGTGTTAGACTGCACTCTTATTGTTGCCAAACTGCAAGGGACAGAACTTGGAAACTTTTTTGCCAACTTTCTGCCTGGATAACCGACAGATACGGGGGTCGCCGTTGAACTTGCAGGCATTAATGTCGAATCACCTGTCAAACTCAACTTGCTGGTTTCCCCACTGAAGGAGATCCAACTTACAGAAAATGTACTAAGTCCAAACATAGAGGGCTTCACCAGGAGGAACAGCAGGCAGGCTCCGATACACATTGAGGGTCTCCTGACCACAGGCTTTGGACTTTTTCCACTTGGAGCTTTCCTGCCTTTGCCACCTACTACAACGGGATTCCGCTCTTTGACCCCTGCTTTGGATCCTCCTTGCAGCTTGCACCTCCATCGACTTGTAGACAACCACTTTGTCTCTATAAATGTTTCTAAGTCAAGAGATAAACTTTCCTCAGGGATGCATCTTGTCCCTGTATCCAATCGGTGATCTATCATGACCGACTTTACCTTTTGATATTGACTGGTGTAGCGCTTTGAGCCTTTGACTTTTTTTTAATTAAAAGTTAAAAAAATCATAGCTACTGTTTTACTCATTGGATATTTGCTGTTTGGGTGTCATTTCATTTATAGAAATGTTCCCTATTTTCTAAATTGGTTTAAGATTTTTCTTGTGCTGTATTTTCACTTTATTACTGTTTGAGTGCTGCATAACTAGTTTGCACATTGCCTCTAAGTTACGCCTTACTGATTTGTGGCAAGCTACCAGAGGGATAATTCAGTGGTTCACCCTGACAATGATTGTGATTATTATTTGAAGTGTGTTCTCAGTCCGTTTAACTATCACTCAAATATCTTGCAAAAACATTTGTAGACACTGAATAACTTTATGAAAAGAAAAAGAGAATGCGTTTGTCAAAAAGAATATATCAACATAAGATTCAGGTTGTGCTGACTTGTAGCAAGGTGGACTATTATGTGGTGATACTGGTTAGGCTTTACCATGTAATTCTCCACCTTCCTACACTGGTGTTACAATGAATGTAATCCTGAACCGGTGTTTCGCAGTATCACATGGTCATAAGTGATTTTGCACAAGAAATCCACTTAATTGACTTTAGACTTTTTTTTAAAAAAAAATAAAATTGGATTGTTAGGGCCCTTTGTAGACCCCCATTCTAATAGCAAATGTAAGAAGTCTAGGTAAGTTAGGAACATGTTTCTTTTTAATTTTAGAAAGGTCCTGACTTCCAATTAAAATGTTACACACAATGGAGGCTGCCAGGGATCTCAACAGTCATCACAGCCATGAGGATTACTGATCTTAGGGTTTTGTGCAAAACAAGGGACATTAGCTATAGGACTACAGCTAGAAAGGAGGACCTTGAAAAAAGCCCTCAACTCCTATGAGAGAGAAAGACTAGAGAGGGAGGCCCATTCCTCAAAAGAAGACCCTGAAGAGGGCGAGGATGAGGCCCTAGTCCAAAATCAGTATAATGGGGAAGAAGGTGAAGACACCTACTTTCTACTCTTTTCCAGACCTCCTTCACCAGTGGGAAATGATAAAAGTCACTTTAGTAGGCCTCCCCAATGGTAAGGTAGTAAGAACACTTGAGGAAGAGATTGGCCTACTCTCACTGGAAGAGGAAAACCTAACTTGAACTTGAGGAGGTGAGACTAGCCCTTGAGGAAATAAGGATTAAGATGGGCTTAAGGCCCAAAGACGGGGGCAGCAACAGTAACAGGGGAAAGGAAGAATCCTTTGACACTAAAATCCCCAAAGGGATTGTCCCTAAATGAAGTGATGGTGATGACATTGATAAGTGGTTTTCAGTATTTGAGAGGGCCTGCAAAATGAGTAGATTAGATCCCTAACACTGGGGTGCTCTACTTTGGGAGTTATTCTCAGTAAAGGGCAGAGATGGACTGCTGACCCTTAATGAGGATGAGGCTGAGTCCTATCAGCATATGAAGAAGAAACTCCTAGAAGGGGTTGGACTTACCACAGAGTAATACAGATTGAAGTTTTGAGACACCAATAAAGGTCAGAACCAGACATGGGTGGACTTTGTGGACTCTTCAGTCAAAGCACAAGAAGGCTGGATAAAAGGCAATGCGGTAGACACTTACGATGGACTGTATTGTTTAATTATGGAAGAACACATTTTAACCAACTGTACCTCAGACAAGTTACACTAACATTTGGTAGATTCAGATCTTTTTTAAGCCCTGGAGAGTTGGGCAAGAAGACTGATGAGTGGGTAAGGACAAGGGTGCCAAAGAAACCCCAGGGGGATGACCTCAGAAAGAGGGGGTGAGGCCCACAAAAAGCAAATGAGGGAGTTTTTAAGCACACTAAAGAGACTGACTCCCTCCCGACCCAATAAACCTAAAAAGGAGGAGAGCAGAACCCACCCCAACTCTGGCAAGAAGAGTAAGGGGGACCTCGGGCTAAAGAAGCTCTTGGATAAAGGCTGTGCTTTGACTGCCAACACACTGGGCACCACAGAGGGGATGTAACCTGTCCCAATAGGGTGGTTAGCACTTGGCTGTCAAGTGTAGCCAGTGGGGAGGTCATCTAAGATGAGGAGGTCCTCTTAGCTTTTAAATGGGAGAAGGGTCCAGATGGTAAGCTGGTGATCACTGAGGGTGCCAGTAAGCACTTGCACTCCATTCAGGTGAATGGAATCCCTACCACGGGCCTGAGACACACAATCCATTCATACCATAGTGGTTGCCAGGTTAGTGTCCCCAGATCAGTATGTCCCAGCGGAGTCAAGAAGAGTAAGGGTAGTCCTAGGGGAGGTCACAGTCATATCTGTAGCCTTAGCGCACCTAAAGAGAAATGGTACCCTTAGCTGGCATAGGGTGGTAGTCTTTCCTGGCCATCCCCTGGATTACATCCTAGACAATGATCTCCCAGAGGATGGTCTGATCCAAGAAGGGGCAGTTGCCCGGCACACCAATCAACTCAAAGATCCTAGGAATTCTGCCCTTAAAGTTACGGGACTTAGTTCCCAACAGAAAGGAAAAAGAGTAAAAAAAGGAAAGGGAAACAACCCTTAACTAGAGATCCAGTAAGCCAAGGGCATTTTACCCTAAGGGAGAACTCCAAAGATGGCACTGGTAAGGTCTCTCCTGACCTCCAAGAAGCCCTGAAAAGTCAGGCGGCTGTTCAGAATCAGGGTGTCAATCCTGAACTGACAGAGGGTGGAGTGGCAAAAGGGTGTCTGCCACAAGAGGTATTAGCCCTGACCCTGAACAGCAAGGAAGGTTCCAAGAACCCACAGTTGTCCACAAGGAAGCTCATCCACCTTTTAGTGGAGAGCTCAGGATGTGGTTCTGGATTCTGACAGCTATCAGTAGTTTCTGCTGGGTGTTAGCCTTCATGGCAAGACTGTACTTGGCATGACCTCATGGCTAAAAGTAGGTTAGCTCCCCTGACTCTGCTGGTCCTGAAGGGGTTGCTCAAGTGTTTTGTGACATCTGTGGGTAAGCTAGATGTTGCCCTAGCAAAGATAGGGTTGGAAGAGGTGGGCACCTCACTGCCCAAGGTAAAAGGGAAGGTAGATAAAGACACACCTATAGCTAATGTCCAGTTTAAACTGACTCCTGGTACTGTTGAGATGGGTCAGCTGTCAATTGGGAGTGACCCTGACAGGAGGATGGGAGATGGAATAGGCCCTGCAATACTTCAGCCAGTTTTCTTTATATTCTTTCTCGCTGACAAGTCAGGAAAACTCTCCCAAGGCTGGGCTGAGTTTCCTGGTTGTGTTTACTGGGGAGGAGATGTAAGTAAGTAGGGCTTTTTCATATGCCCCCCACTTTTTGCCCCCATTTGGACTACTTGATGCTGGATTTCAACTCTGTCAGTGTACTGTAGCCTGCCAAATAGGCCCCAGTGCCAGTGCTCTCTCCCTAAACCTCCTATGTATAAATTGGCAACCCCAATTGACAAGGACTTTACCTCCCTTTTAAGTCCCTAGTATATGGTACTAGTGGTGCCCAGGGCATAGGTTATAAAGGGGTCCCCAGGGCTTGCAGCAGTGGTTGTGACATCCTGAGTCACCCAAGTAAACTGCTGACAGCAGGTCGGCCATTGCAGACTGCATACAGTGTAATCTGCTTCATTTCAACTTTGCCCTCATTGTGTGTGGCAAAGTCAAAGTATTTTGACTTTTTCTCTGCACAATCCACGCCGCTCATAACCAAGTTTAAAAAGACTTGATGTCACCTTGAGTATTGCTCCAAGGTAAAGTTGAGATGCTGTACCTGACTTATGCGAGTATCACCTGCCAGTGGACCTCTGATGGTGTTACTCTCCACTCCAACCACTGGTTTTGTATACTTTAAAATAAAATGTTGGTACACATATTGCACAATACTACTCATAGGTCCTGAAGAAAGCTGCCACATCTCTAATGAGGGTACAAGGTTGAAACTTGTCGACCTAATTCTTCACCTTGTGACAGTTTGTATCACCTCCAGTCAAATTTTGGTTTTTAATCCTGGTCAAGGGGCACTCCAATAAAGCCTATGCCGCACCCTTGAGTTAGTTTTATTTTACTCTACTTTATTTATTTATTTAGTTATTTATTTCAGAGTTTTATAGAGCGTGGACAAGACCCATGCGGGTATCAGAGCGCTTTACAGTACATGGGGATAGTGATAGCATAAGTCCAAGAAGAGTACATAAAGCCAAAGGGCAATCATAGAGCAGGTCAATAGGAAATGGCCTGAAGAGTGAAGGTAATACAGTGCAGGTAAGTAAGTAAAAATAAAAATAAAAATTAACATCATTGAGAATGATAAAAAGAGGAACAAAAAGATGATGACAATAGCAAACTGAGGTGAAATGGTAACGAAAGATAGATTGCTTAGGTGGACTAGCTTGATACAATGTACATATGTAGTTGTGGAAACCAAGGTCTGTGTTTAAGAGAATTTTGCCATAAGAATGCCTTTTACTTCCTGTTTGAAGGCAGCGGTGGAGGGGTTCAGTCTTGTTTCCAGGGGGAGGGCATTCCAAATCCTGGGAGCCATTCCAGAGAAGGAGCGTTTGCATGTTTTTTTCTTGTTGAACCTTCATGGCTTCAATAGGAGGTTTTCCGAGCTTCTCGTGGATCTTATTCCACCGGATATTGTAAGTTTCTGTGTGAGATAGGTGGGTGCATTGTGGTGTATGGCCTTATGCGTTATGCACGCTATTTTCAGGTGAATTCTGGCTTCGAATGGCATCCAGTTTAGAGATTTAAAGTCAGGGGAGATGTGGGCCCTTCTTTTTGAGCCAGTGATGAGTCACGCTGCCGCAATGGTAGAAGCTCTTAGAGGGGCCATAGTAGCTGTAGGGAGACCGCAGAGCGAGACACTTCCATAGTCTAACCGAGGTAGAACTAGAGCTTGCACCGCCATCTTGAAGTCATTGGGCGGTAAAAAGGGTTTCAGTTTCCTCAGGGTGTTAATCTGAAAATTTGCTCCCTTAGTTGCGTTACCAATGTGTTTCTACATGTTGAGATTGCAGTCCAGTGTTAAGCCCAGTGATTTCGCTGCGTCCACAATAGTTGGTAGAACGTTGAATGCAGTAAGATGTTTGATCCACTCCTGCATTATGGGGACTTTGGTAGGTGGGGCTATTAGGAGGAATTCTGTTTTTGAGGCATTCAATTTGAGGTTATTCTCTGCCACACCCTGCTCTCAAAAGGTTTTATATACATCTCTTGCCAACAAAACATCCCTGAGCGCCTCCTTCTCAGAGATGGGGTTGCAGCCTGCATTATGACTAGGTTTATAATGCAAGGAAATTACCCTATGAAGAAGTATGCCACGTTCGGGTGGGTGAGGGAAACCGTCCTTTAGAAAGGGACGCTCCCTCAGCTCTCTGCCATACTCCATAGACCCAGGGGTTCTTGTGTGTTTTCTGGTTCCTGAGTAGGGGAGTAAATTTGTGCAAGTCTTTAATTAAATCTCCTCTGGCCCCCTTTTTGTGTTTTGAACTTTAGAGGTTGACCACTTGGTTGCCTAATCTTCTCTGTGCTCTGACTGGAAACCCACACTTGCTGCTGCCAAAGCAGTATTCTGACCTCCTGCCAGTCAGTGTGAGCACTTCCAGGAGTCAGAAACAAAGCCTGAGCAGGAAGGAGGTCACACCTCCTCCCTTTCAGGATGGCTATTGAAGTGGCACATAAGGGTGGTGAACTTCAAATGCTACATCACCTCTGAAATCCATCTAGGCCACATCCCAAAGGAGTTAACAACCCTCCCTCTGCCCCAGGCAGGTTTTCACCTGGGCAGGCAGAAAATTAGATATGCAGGAGGGGTACATGCCCAGATGGCTAGCCATACCTCTAGGGTGATCTGCCTGGTCTGTACACCTAAGGAAAATTTCTGCCATTGTTAAAAGAGGTACAAATTGTGAGTGCTGGGTAGAAAAGGTGACCTACACCCCCTGATGTGGTCACCTCAGAGGCGGAGTGGCTGCAGGGACTAGCAGCCCATTGGCTACTTGTTCCCATACTCCTAACTCCACTAAATCTGGAATATAAGGGACCCTCTGACAACAGATTCTCGGTTCAGAATAAACCGGCTTTGAAGATGCCAAAGAAGAGACTAGTGTCTGCGACAACAGAACTTGCACAACCCAAAAGAGCGATATTCTGGACCAGTGGCAATGCTCCTGGAACTGCCTTATTGAGAATCGTCCTTGTCTAATTCTTGGTTCCTCCAGACAGAGGGACCCCTGTGAGGACATGAAGCACCTTTAGACTCCCCTGGACTTATGGCACTAGTCCCTTGCAATCTGCTGGTAAAACAACACTCCAGATGATCTGAAGAATTGCTGGCCGTTGGGCCTTCTGAGGGATCGCCCAAATCCAGATGACCTAGTGCATTGTGGGAGTTGTAGTCTTGCCTTCCACCTAGGTACATTTTCAGTAACAACAGTGGTCCTTAGAAAAAGGTATAGGAATATACAGATAAAATATAGCCTTCAGTGAGTCCTATATTCATTGGTGTCCAGCCGGATACAAATTTAATTAGTTAAATAAACATAATAAATGATCAAAGGAAGAAACAAACAATACAGTGGGACACAATCCTGCATCCGATTTACAAGAAAATCATACAGAAAAAAGGGTTTGTTTTAGGGCAAACATGAAGTTTTTCAGGCATCAAGTGGATGAGAGCTTAGGTCAATGATAATGCAAAAACAAGCTATCCCTGATAGTTAACACACTGGTAGAATACATTGGTTGACTGTGTGCAACTATACAAGTGGTCGACGGCGTTTCGATCCCTTTCAACATATATTGGGATCATCATCAGGACTGTTGATATCACATGCCTGAATTGTAATTCTGCCTGTTGAGAAAATAGAGGATTTGAAGTGGCAGAAGAAGGTTTCAAAGCAGGATAAGAACACAGCTTGTCAGGACCATGCATCAGAACCCATGCAATGATCTTTTGGAGTCATGCATGGTAGCGCAGTTTATTGTGAGTATGGGAGCGAAGGTAAAAGGGTTTGTGACAAAATAGTGCACATATAGCAATGCAGCTGACTTTCAAAGGTGTGCCTAATAAGGCTTCAGTATTCGGCAGGGGAACCACTGGACTAAAACATATAGGCTGTGATTAGAGGAGTGCCAGAAACGAGTGTTATGCGGTCGGGCCAATGAAGTAGGTGATACGACAAGTGAAACAATTGGCCCTCGGTTGTGTTGGAACTCAGATAGTGTATACCACAGTTCAAGGTGTTTGTGGACAACAGTAAAGCCGGTTTTGTGCGCCAACACAAGTGTGAGCGTAGGATCGCCTATGGTGTATCAGCCGTTGGGCGAAATAATAAGTGGTGCAGCTGATGTGCCTCGGGCGGACATGGCCTCAAAAAAGTAATTGCACTGCTGCAAACTGCGAGAAGAATGTTTTACCGAGTATTTGAAGCCCGGACATAAACGAGTGAAGTGGCGGGTGGTTCATGCTTGCATAAGATTGGCGACATCGTAAAAGTAGTTCTGGTCAAGTGGTGTGAGGTAAATGCACGGGAAATCTTTAAAACCCCATAACTATTTATTTAAATCACTCTGATCTCAATCAAACAAACAACAGTCATATCAAGCAAACTACTCATGTGGCTCTAGCCGTACAGTTACAAATGCCTAGGCACACCCCGAGCTCCAGTGAAGGACAGAGATTACGACCTTTGTAGAATTCCTGCATACCCTGTGTCTGGATGGTCAAGAAACATCCTGGTGTTTCCATATGTGACATTTGCCATTCCCATGTAAAATGCTCATTTTGATCATGGAATGCAAAAGTTAATTTCCCCTTACTTTGTTCTACCAAGTGACAATATCTGGTATATGGGTATCCTACAAATATGGATGCAATAGCTAACACAATAGCTTTTTCTTTCAGCTAGTTAAAGGCTGGATGCCAGCAGGCTAAAGCAACGTGCGTTGTGATCAAGGAGCAGAGCATACAACTAAACTAGTTCCGGCTGCACTGGAAGTGACAATGCTTTCATGATGTCTCTTTTCGAATGGACAAAAAGAGACAAAATGGCATATCATCTGAGTCTATTTTCACCAGATATATTGAAACAAACCCACTTTACTACATCCCGAACAGCGACATTCTTGATTCTACTTCTACCAAATCTTTCTTGCGCAAGACAATATTGATGCAGCATTTTAAATATTGCTACTAATTCCACACACATCTAGATAAGGAATATAGCAGCCTCCATTTTGTGCACCATACTGACTTATTAAGAGCCATTCCGACATCTTTGCTTAATGCCACAATGTGTGTGGTGTTTTGTTAGTGTTGTTGGACACTATGACTCCATAAACTACCAAAGACTATTCCCCTATAGCTCCTTTAAAAAAAAATCCTAAAGGGTTTATGATAAATGGGAACCTCTTGTTTAATTTTGAGGAAAGCACCCTGTGGCTTAATTAATACTACCTTAAGTTCTCACCATCCCCTCCCTAAAAGCGATTTTAAACTGATGAAATGGTTTGATGTCTTTACCCAAGAATGTAGGACGCATGAACTCAAGGCCTCTCATCCTCCATTTCCCAACCCACAAAACTACCCCACCATCCCTGTATGCTGGAGTGAAATAAGGTTTGTTGTAAACTGGTCTGAATTGAGAAGGAAAGGAGGTTAATCCTAATCCACTGCAGTACACCCCAATTTACTAGTAGAGGAGCATTAATAGGTCACCTGTGACACCTGTGACATTTGTTGTGAATCGTTTCAATATTGCTTCCTCATCAGTTGCTTTCCAGAGCTGCCACACCTGGGGTTCTCTCACACATGAAGTTTACAGAACATCATCACTATATAGTATAGTTTAAGGGCATGGTTCTCCCTCCTGAGAGCATAATTGTAGACCGAGCTACACACTACTTACAAACTAACCCTTAGATCCTCCTCTCTAAATTCACCAGTGTTCTGTCAGCCCCTAGAATTTTCAGGTCTCGAAAAAAATCCTGGCCAGCAAGGAGATAGCCAAGTTACATCAGAATCAAATTTCTTTTCTGTCGCTCTTAAAGCCTTTTGATACTGAGAAGCATGTAAGGAGTGCCAGTCATTTTTTATACAAACCACTGTGTAGATTATGGTATCAAATCTCCTGTGGAAAAATGAAAGGAATCCTGAAGTAATACAGATGGCAGTTGGGGCAGAAGAGAATCAAAGAACTCAGACTTTCTCCACTTCACCCTGAAACATGAAAACCTACCAAAATGCTCTCTATTCTGCAAAAGATAAAATATGGATCCATTTGGGTCTATCAAGGTGAGCAGAATGACATTTGCAAAAATCAATAATACTAAATTCCTCAACAGCATAGAACACCAGTTAATATATCCATTACCACATACAGCACTGTGCTTAAAGCTAAGCTATACATTAAAAGAGGTGAGAAAAGAGTGGGTATCTCTTTTTATCTCTTCTTTACAAAAATGCCCATGCCAAAGAAAATCCATTAAAATGCACGCTCATGCATGGAACATCATACAGAGTCAATATTGCTATGACAAAACTAGGATCAGACTCTTTACCTGCCATGATTTCAATTACCATGGCCCACTCATACAGATCAAATGATTTCTCTGAATCTAATAACACTGGAATCGAGGGAAGGCCTCTTTTTTGTGATTTGAACAACAATAGCAAACTTGCAAACATGAGCATTTAACTATCGTTCAAGTACGAATCCCAATTGGTGTAGATGTATCCACTTAGAGAGCATATGTTCCATTCACAAGGTGAGAAATTTTACAAATCACTTTTCACTGATGTTTAGCAGATGTCATGTGTATGAGATACACTAACCAAGGGGTACTTCCATGCTGAGGAAACTGACATTAAAGCATACCCCTTGGAGAGTGCCAATTTCCTCTCCTTTATACAAGAGTTAAATAGGTCAGATACCAGATCTAATTAAGGCTGCATTAAGAAAGTCATTCAGATCAAAAAGCATTGTTTGGCTTCTACTGTTTAATTGCAGCAAATACAAGCTCTATAGTAACAGACTCCTCAAAAAGTTTCTTATCTTATTAATTCTAGTTTTAAGTCTAAACACAAGAAAGTGTCTGACTTATTGTCTCTCTAATAGTATTTGGCTTCCTAACAAGGAATCATATCATATTCTGCTATTCACTTACCTTTGTAAAGTTGCAAAGGCCCTTCTTGGAGCCAATGTGTTTAGGTGCCTGTTCAAGCGATTTCTGCTCCTGTTGAAGTTTTTCCTGTTACAGCCTTTTCCCTGTTCAATGCCTAAACTATATACAGAGCTGGCAAGCACCTGGTCTGTCAGTTCAGTCTTTAGGTTGGCGAAAGTCTCTCATCACCTTAGCACTAGCAGGTTAGTCTAAAAGGAATCACTCTTAAATTAGGAATGAGGTCAGATTTGACTTTCCGGATCTCTTCTCCCTAATGCCTATAAACAAATTTAGTATTACAGGGCCTGGCATTGAGAAAGCACTGACCCTATCACTTCCAGCTCCACTACAAGCAAGGATTTTTTTATCTACAAAGATTAAGCGTATCTCCACATAGGAAGCACATGAATAGGTGTAAAATGTACAATGTTTGACCCCGAATTTTGATCTCTCTATCACACAGCAAGTTTCAGAGAAGATCTGAAAGGCCTCAATAGAAATAACAATAGAGCAGTACTTATTCATCTTCAATCTGTATAAATAATTCTCCAATAATAAGTTGAACTCCCACAGGCCAGAGAGCTCACCATGGGCAAATTCGTCAGTTTTGAGCAGCAAATCGTTGGGACTATCATCTGAACAACTGTTCGACAAGGAATCACCCCAAATCAATTTGGAATTCAATAATTTTTTGCAGATTCAGTTTGATATGTTGAGGTCGATCCTGGGCTGTGTATGCCAACGGCCTGTCACGCTTCAGGATAATGTGTAGAGGGAGGCCCTAGTCTGTGGTGGCACTCATCAACAAACTTGTATTAAATAAACACTGCACAAAAAGAGTAGTTCAGTAGTTCAATTTATTCATGCCAGCCACCAGCAGCTCCTAGGATCAACAGCTCAGAACTGTCATATCTTTCAATCCCAAACATCATGGATGAAATGACAAATGATGATGAATGCATGACATTACCACACTCATGCTCTCTTGTTACCTTCCGGATATTTTCTTTGACTTATTTGCAGTTTGATTTCATAATAACATAAATAAGGCCACTGGAATGATGTGATTCTGCAGCCACTGCTTTTTTAACATAATTATGGATTTGCCACATGATATGCAGTATCATCTGAAGATTTTAACTAAACAAAATTGTTTGAAGCTCAAATAGATCAAAAGTTATAAAAAATGTGGTGACATTTCTTCGTGCGCAGTGGAAGGCCCTTCACAAAGGTAAACTGGACATCTTTCAGTTGCTTATTTTTGTATTTGGTTGTTAAACTGATGCTAATGAGGTGAAACTTTACCAAATAAAATTACCTGTGTAAAAATGACAAAATAATGAAGTAATACTATAAAAAAAATAGCTGCATAATGCCACATTGTTGGCCTTTTCTTGCTGCATAAATTAGTCAACCCTGCCGGACAATTTGGTGCTCCCCTGCTGCATAATTCCAGTGGCCCTGAACATGACCAAAGCCAAATCCCTCACCTCCTTCGAAGGGGCCCATTCTGTACGGTCTTTTTAGAAAAATTATTTGTATATTCAGAGAGGGCTCATGAAACAATTCTAGAACTCAGGAACCAAAGTGGTCCCCTTCCTTTCCCTTGATCAGACTCTTAATACAAGCTTATCTCTTTGTAGCTGATTCTCCAAGTCCTCGCACTGTTTAAAAGACTATAGACAAGATTTCCGAAGATAATCCATGGTATCGAGCTTTTGAAGATCCTGCCGATACAATTGCACTGCACATTGATTGTGGTTAACCTTTTGTCCAAAAGTCACAAGTGCCACTTTCAGCTTCTTCATTATCTTCTAAGTTGTACTAATTTCAGCCATGATAGATTGTACTTCCTAGAAAATCTTGTTCATTCTTCAAGAACTGTAAGCAAAATATAAGGTCCTCTTTAGTTAGAAATCAGACGATTGTCACATTCTCTGAGGCTGATGTACTTATGGCTATTCATTCCTCTGTTCTGTTAGGAGAATTCACCAGGAAGAGTTCTTGGTGAAAGAGACGTCTGTCTCAATTCCACAACCCAAAAAAGCACAGAGAGCAATTATCAGGGGATGTCGAAAGCGATCTTGAAGGGCCTAACATTTGCATGCATCTGCTTCCTGCCCAGTGGCCTGAAATAGGCCTCTTCGATTAGCGACTGGAGGTCAGAACTTTAATTTCAAGCTGACAACTTTAACTAAAATCATGCTCCTTGGCTTTCATTACGCAATGCAATTTGTATTGATGAAGTGATATTCCAGGAAGTCTCAAGAAGATCTATTTCACTTTAGAGCATCCGAACTGTATGTGTACTATGAGGGCTTAAAGAAATGAAGAAATGCAGGCAACCCTGAGAAGAGATATTTGCCAAGATCAGCTCTTCAGAGTGCGCAACATGCCTGGACGCTAGTACCAAAGTGACCAGCTTATATCACTTTCACAGCCGCTACAAATTCTTAGCTATGAGTAAGTTTACCAGAACAGGAGCTCAGAGGGATGCAAAGCAGGAATCTCTGCCTATGCAGTAGCACATAGATCCCCCAAGGGGGGTCACTTACTGCCACGGCCTTGGTATACCAGCCACCATGTTTGACATCTTGAGCATCAGGTGCGGGTCCTTCAAGGTGAGAGTCAACAGCCCCAGGTTCATGGGTGCACCAAATGATAAGACAAATGACTACAACTATAAAGTCTTGACACACCATCATCTCACAAAGGGAGGCCAGCTTCAGTGATCTTTTCCCCTAAGATCACAACTCTGTGCCACTCAGAGGTCTGCCATGATGACAATGCTCAGGCTTATCAACAATCCACTCATCCTACCTTTCACTGGTTTCATGTTTACTTTGTAGCAGCAGCGCCTATATTTAAAAGGAAATGTATTGCAGACATAGGAGATGAGTAGCTTACTGTCTTCTTGTTGAATACACAGAATTCCTATTTTCTGATTACATTTATTAAAGTGTGATGTTGATAAAAGTTAGCAGTTGCGGTCAAAAATGTTCCTATCCCATTAACCGTTTCAATCAACGCCTCAATAATACAAAAAGCATTCTTTTATTGACCCAGACGTGCGCCACAATGTTACATCTCTTTACCTTGATACTGAATCCAGTAGTAGTGTTTCATTTGGCATTCCTCCTGGCTCCCATGAGGGAATCTTCTGCTTACTATTTGACCACTACAAGATAAGCAGCTTTATATTGTCTGTAAGTCATGGATCTTCCGATGTGTGATGTATTTGAATCTGATTTTATTTCAGTTTTTATTAATTTTTCATTTTTAGCATTTGTATAGCGCACTGCAACCCTCTGGCCATCCTGGCGCTGAATATCTTAGCAATATAAAAGTAAATATCTTAGTAATTCAGCATGACATTGCCGTGTAGATCCTCATACACTAGACTATATAAAAAAGCGATCTTTTAGAATGATCAGAATTCTTTTCTAGAACGGTTACAACTAAAGATAGGTAAAAGGGTTTGCAAAATGCAACACATCACCTGGAGTTTCAAAAAAGGCTAAACCCAAGAAAGGTTAAAAGAGACAGTTTTGCGTTGTCGTGGTTTAACCCCTTGCATGCTGATGACGGCCCCCATCCGTCATGCACTACGGCGCTCGTGTTCTGATGACGGCTGGGGGCCGTCATAAACCCGCCCACTCGCGATTTTGCCACACAGGCGCTGAATCGCGGCAGCATGCAAGGGGTTAAGGGAATAGAAAACACATAAGGTCATTGTTTAATGATATATTTAGTTAGCAATCTTTAGATCAGCTACGGAACAGCACCCAAGGATGAAAATAGCTATAAATTATGAAGGACTCTGCTGTCAACTGTACATCTTTTGCTCCCCTTGACCTTTTATTGCATATGCAATGATACAGTCAATGCTACCCATTTACATAGATAATATTAATGGATTACTGTCATCTTTTAAACTTTGCCATCAAAATTGGGTGAATTCAAGAAAGTTCACCTTTAGTGAGGGCTGGGAAGGTTTTTTGCCATGTCCCACTTCAACGGAAATGTAAGCACCTTTACCTGCTGTGGCAGGTCACAAGGGGGGAATATCTTGATGCAGGAAATCGTGGCTGTAATACCCAAAATTTGCTCAAAGGATGAAGCGTACTGAGAATATGCAGGTGCAGTGCTAGATGCAGAGGACCACAGGCAGGGTACAATGTAGGAAAAGTGTGGTGTGAGAATGGCGTTCCTCTGGTTGAGGACAATGTGAGCAGGGGATTGGAACAGGGGCAGTAAACAATGCATGGTATGTGGGGCTGATGAAAATGTGGAGATGGCTGGTAAAAGCAATGATGCTCCTCAACGAGTGATAAGTGCAGGATTGGGACTTCATGCAGAAAGATTTACTAGGATGTGTGGATTCAAGTAGGGGAGCTGGAGCAGTCCATCACTTTCCTGAGTAGCTTTGGATATAATTTTCTGCCATCACCAAGGGCGGCTTCAGATGCCTCCTTAAAAAACATTGGTAGCGTTGCACTTTATAAAGGTTGTGAACTTCAAAAACAAATTACACAAAGTTATGATTCAGCTAACTTTGTAACTTCATACATCACATCACTATATATTACCAATAGGAGAAGGCTTTACTAATATTCTCCTATTATTTCGATGCTTTTCCTTGAAGATATATATGTAAGTAATTTTGAAGTTATTTATTTTTATGACGTTGATCTAGATACACAAATCCTGTTTCCACAAGTACTGTTACTTGTATCATGATATTTAGGAAAAACTCAAGAGTATTTTACAAGTAATCACCACAAAGAAATGTTCGTGAATAGTGACAAATATGTCTTTACAAAAAACAGGAATGCCAACTCATCTTCAAATAAAGGTATGTTTTCCTCAGAGTTACATTTTAGTGGACTGGTGACCATTCCAAACCATAATAGCATTGCACTCGTGATTATGATGTCATCAACATTCCTCATAGACATTATACAATCATCCTACATGGTGAATATTTGTTCATATATCCATACAAATTCTTCGATATTTGAATTACTGACGACTGGCTACCGTTTTATTTATTGTATTGTACACAAGTTTTAGGCATGGAAGGTTTGCTTTGATGGAATTAGCATAACGCATTTTTGTCATTAGTTCACATCTCAAAGCTTGTAGTAACCAACAACAATATATGACTAAATCATTTCCATAACAAAATACACAGTATATGTAAACACCAATATTTTTGACATACCTAAGAAGCAGGCCTTTTTACATGCGTGGCTGTATATTACATATGGTTATTATTTGTAAACACTATTATTAACGACTTATATTGACATATTAATTCCATTATGGGTATCTCAAAAACCTAAACTTGCATGTTGACTTAAGTGTTTTAACTTACTGTGCGTGTTTTTATAACTGCTATAAAGGTACATTTCATCATTGCAAGTCCATTGAGTTACTGGCTCAAAACTGAAACAAAATGTACACATGTACAATAAACTACCATTTAATATAGCTGCTTCAGTCTGATATTGGCACAGTTTTAAACCAAGTAGAAGTATTCAATCACAGGCAGTGTTTTGGTCAGTGTGGTGTATTTTTCATTGAATATTGTCAAATCTGTGTGCAACATTGGGGAAATATCAATTCGTTAAATGAAAACAAATATTCTACTGCCTCATCTACATGATAAAGGGGTCCATGGCTGGAAATATCCCATTTTGAGAGCCGTCTCCTGGAGGCTGGGTTTTATGTTCAGGACTAAGCACCAATAATTGCAGCAGTCTAGACACAGGAACAGATGCAAACTCAAGTTCCATTATATCAGTCGTTTCCTGGTTCAGTACAATCTGGAAGCGCCGAAAATATACCTGATCACAAACTGATTTCAGCTTTGATGCGTTTTGCTGAATTTTAGCCAATAGGAAGGTAGATGAAACATTTAGGAAATAAAGCAAGAAACACATCTTACGAAAAAAAAGGGATCAACAAAACAATAAGTTAACATTAAACGAGTCGATATTTTTAAGAAAGAGGTATTTTTTTAAATCTGATATCACATTTATTGTGCTGTTTTCCTTTGTAAATCAGTTACTAACGCCCATAGCTCCTTGATGTTATCAAGTGTTAGTTTGAATTGAATAAATATTCAATTCCAACATATGAGGCACACAAACTAAAATATTTGCATGGAATAGGAGGCTCTAATAAAATATTGATGTCTTGTGTATTGTACACGTTTTTGCAACTTTCAGTAATCCTCTCATATGATTACAGCGTTTAAAAATAATTAAACATGAATAGAGGATTAAAACACATAAGTAAGCATGTTTGAATATATAAAGTCTCCCATATGCCCGACTTTTTCTGGAGCGCTGTCTACTGTAAATCTGCGACCATATGCTAAAAAAAAGCCACCTTTCCTTTTTTATATCAGCCTTTATTAACAGCAATGAATTTACACTCTTATCTTTCAACAAAATAGGATTATAAAGTATCGAGTTTCTTTTCCTTAAAACTACAACTGAAATTATTTAAATTGACAGTCTTTTAAGCAAGTAAACACATTTTAACTAGTTTTTTTCCCAATCCTCCCATTCATTTCAACTATAGAAATTAGCCTTCACTCTTCCTTCTCTTACACATGGATAGGCACACTTGCATGGACACAAGAAAAATTTCTTTTCTCCTGTCAGCATTCCTAACCAACAATGGTTAGATTAGTGGAAATGAGGGCCTCTGCAGAGAAAGGACATTCAGCCACAGAAGGCTCCCTGCAGGAACAGCTGGTAGGGGTTAATGGCTGCTGAACCTCACAGCCAGGGCCTATTCTCTATTGTGTGTTCAACTCCTGGGAAGGAGGGAGACTAGTGACAGCCTCTGGGGTGCAGAAGATAGGCGGTAGAACAGCTAGGTCATAGGAACTGTGTGCGAGTAAGTGGCCAGCTAAGGAGTCTGTGAAAAATGAGACAAAACAAAAATGAAAGGGAACAAACGGTGTCAAAATGCTGCATGTACAAAACAATCAGCCATTGCCATTCTAGCAGATATGTTTAGTATCAATGTCATACTGGATTTGGTTCTTGCTGAACAATTTTCCTGAATTTAGGCACAATGTTTATCATGGAAACAGCTTTGTATGATGGTTTTTTAATTCATGTGCAATGCTGGCCATATCACATTGATAGATCAACGTTGGCAGTATTTATGTTTGTCAGTAGTAAAGGCTGACTGCATTTTAAGTGGTTGTGCAAAAAAAATTTTTTTGTTGAAACAGCACTGGCAAGAATGCAAAAACAACTAATGGTGCAACACGTTATGGTGTTGGAAACATCAAAACTGCACGATAAAGGGTCACTAAATAGAGTCCTGCTGTCAGCTTGCACCTCATGCAAATTAAAAAAGACACTCACATCTGTTTTTGAGAAGCAGTCAGTACTACTGGCAATTTCAGATACCACCAGCAACAGTGTGTTTATGTGATATAAATCAGTATGACGTTGCACTTGAAATTAATATATTTTCAACAAATAACATTCCACAAAATGACTACGTAAAAAAATGCCCAGCATTACTTTGAGATCTGGCACTTGTTATGAAAAAACAACCAATATACAAAATTGTTTTCTGAAAATGAAATCAGGGGATTCTTGATTTGCAAAAAAGACATCATATTGTTGGCCCTTGGCCCTGATGTTAATGTTTTGCCTAAACCATCTTAGAGTGGAAAGGAATCTAAGAGAGACCCTCAATGTTAAGGGAGCATTGAAAAAGCTAGACCTTTGGAATGATAGAACCGATGCTCTTAGCATTAAGGATGTTCTTTACTGAGAGATTGCATGTGACATCATGAAAAATGAGACCAAAGCTCCAGTGGTCAATGATGTCGTTTGAAATCCGTGGTGCAAAAATCCATTTGTTGACAGCTATCCAGATACAATTGTAAGTGAAGGATGGGTCTTGTTCATGTTTGTTGGTAACATACTTTTTACAACTTTTGAGCAATGATTCTACATTTATGAAAAATCAAGTAAGCTATGTTCATTTTAATTACAGTAGCTTTTTTTTAGTTCAAAACGTCCTTCTGTATCTTTGACAGCAACTAGAATTGTTTGGTTTTTATTTCACAACGTATGCGGAAAAATGGCTTTTACTTTAAGGGGCGGCACCCTTTTGTTGTAAGCATGCTGAGACTTTTGGGAAGCAGAGCCAGGCTTGAGGGTAAACTAATTGAGCATTTGAGAGTGTGATGTGGCCGCACTAAAAACAGTTTGGCATGCCACTGCTTTGACCTCATAGCAGTAAATACATATATTTTTGCGTTTGTTAAACATGATCCTACATAAGACCAATAGAAAAGTATATCATGCATGTGATGGGATTGTGCAACATTTCCAAGCTCTCAGATTTAGAATAACCACCTTTCACAGCATTGAATGTTGCAAGCAAATCCCACTCACATTTTAAAGTGAATTTATGGTATCACGGAGAAGATGAGAAGAGAGGGTATAAATATAGCTTAATAGAAGTGCATTTGAAGCATCAACGGGCATGAAGCAGTGGCATCTATTTTGTTGGTGATGGGTGTAAAGCGTTTTAGTTTTGCTGTATTGTTTGCTCATTCTCCTTATTTTGAAGCAGGGCTATCATTTCTATCTATATATCCGTTCAGGAAATGCGAAAAGCGGCACATGTTGACTTCTTCCCACTGCTATTCTTAACATCGTAAAATCAAAAGAGAAAAACATAAAATTAGGCTTTCATTTCTATTAATAAACTCTTGATTTCCTTAGGGAGCCGAGAATGATTTTGAAGAGTTTGTTGTCACATTTTGCAATAAACATTATCTAGCTTTATAAAACAAATTGAACAGAAGATGCTGTTTACGATATAAAGAAAAAAAAAACCTTCTTCTTGAAGCTTGCTCACTGCTCACACTTTGTCATAAAAATCTAGTCAAGCGCATTACAAAAAATAAACCAAAAAAACACACCCACATGAAAGGGTTAAGCTTCCTGACTTTGAGCTACAATGAAATTATGACAGGAAGAAAATTGCGCCATTTTAGCATGAAAATGGTTGTACAAATACTGTCGTTCCTTCCTTCTTACTTTCTTTATAATGCCTTGACGTTCGCTAAGATGACAGACATTTGACAGGTATCTGTAAGCACACAACCCAGGCAGCTCATTAAAGTTTTTCTTTATATGCACCAGCTTTCACAAAGGCAAAAACCCATTAGCATTGACTATTTTGCAGATTAGAAGAATTAAGGGCTTGAAATGTTGGCTTATACCAAGCAATGTCATTTGTGAAGTGATGTTTGCTTTATTATTTTCCCTTCTCTGCCTCTGAACCCAGCCTGACAAGACTTTAGCTCAACGCAGGGCGTAATGTGCAAAGCAAAAGGCCTGGCTCACCGATGAAAAGAAACCCCTTTCCCTTTTATACATGACTGGAATGGCAAAAGGAGGGGACGCCGCGCTCACACTTTCGGCTCATTAGTAAACTGATTATGATAGTTCTCCGGTGTAATCTTTAATCGACTTTGACACTGGAGTTGCCCCGTTACAAATCCTGTCATGCAAATGAAGTCATTTGTGTTGTCTGATATGGAAAGATCTGCTATGAAATGAAAGATTAGTCCACAGATGAGGCACTGGAGACTGCTGCCCCTGCGCACCGCGAAGCTGATTACAAGGATGAGAGCATCCATTTTACACCGCTGTTAACATTCGGGAGAGGAGATTAAATTGACATCGTGTCTTCCTCTTCATGTATGCAAACATTGTGACAGGAGATATCTGTTTTGATAACCTCTGATTCCACAGAGAACACAATAGGTGCATTTATTGTTATGTTAACTGAGAAAAACGCAGATATATCCTGCCCTGGAATTAAGGCTGTCTTTTACTTCTCAATTGGAGGCGGGGAGATGGGGGAATGGGGCATTTCCCTTAGTTGCACCAGAACCCAGGGCACCATTCCTACACCACTGTCCATCTGGTTGCATGGAAACCCAAATAAGTCCATCCGTAAGCATACAATAACATGAAGCATAAAAAAGAAATAAAATCCTGGAATTTTCTCTTCCCGAGTAGAAATGCCCACCCACTTATGGTACAGTTGTCAGAGTAGTGCAAATGCGGGAAGTAAGATTTGCATAATATCTAATAAAATGCACAGTTATAAAAACCTTTGTGCAGAACATTAAAAAGTGCATCTGAAGTTGAGAGCTTCTTTAAGTATATAGCCTACAGCAGTTGATCTAAGTCTGATGAAAGTATCCTGAGGAGTCGCTGGTATTGCCTGCTATGTCCTACTTGTAAGAAAGTATTCATGAGCCAAACAGTTGGCCATTGATGAAACTTAGAATAGTAGTGTACACATAGGAATTTGATTGTTAACCTCTCAGACGCTCACGACTGGTCGCTATTGACAGGGAGGTGATGTCAAAACATCGCAGAAGCTGTGTGCTGCTTCAGTGCCACCCTCCCATCACAGCCCCTCGGTTGGAGTGGGAGACCCTTCTACCCTGTCAGGTGATGTGATTGTCCTTCAACTGACTTGACTGCGTCACTGATGTGATGACATCATTTGCAGGGGTGTCACCCAGGAAACAGCTTCCTAGTTTCCGTGCGAGCACAAATGGGGCTGAAAAAAGCCCTATTTTCCCCTTCTTGCAGGGAACTGTGCTAAAAGGGAGGTATCGTTTGACAGCTGAGAAACTCAGCTTTCCAGAAATACACCTCTTGGCCTGAAATCACAGTTAGATGTGATTGTCTGGCGCTTTCTCTAGATACCAGAGATTATGTTTGGAGTGAGACCATATGCCTTTACTTTCTCCCCTCCCTAAGAGCACAGTCAGTCTTTCAGCCCCACCTGGGGAGTAAATGGGGCAGAAAGCCAACTTTTAGCCAGTCCCTGCGACTGTTTTAAATTGGTATAAATGGTGTGCTTTAGTGCTGTTTAATTCCACATATGAACTCTGTATGGTGGATGCTGTAAACTAAGTTGCTTGTAGCAGTAGTGGCCAGTGGAGGGAGTTCCGTGGGGCGGAAAGGTGGGGCGGGAGAGGGGCAGGGTGGGGGGTAGTAAACACCGGAATATGGATAATTGCAGGTAAGTAAATAATTAAATAAATAAAACGAATTTAGTTGCACGCCCTGCATTGCAAAATGCGAAGCAGCACGCACTACGAAATTCGTTTTATTCATTTATTTGTTTACTTACTTGCAATCATCCACATATTCCAGTGTTTACTAACCACCCCTCCACCTTTCCACCCCATGGAACTCCGTCCACGGGCTGCAACTGGCCTGTAGAGGTCAGGCTGTTGGTGAGTGTTTATGATGGGGCCCCACATTTCAAGCATGATGTCATCCTGCAGTCCATTTCCTTGTTTTTAGGTCTCGCAGACCTAGCGCTGGAGCTCGCATGTGCTCCTCGCTCTACGAGGGCTTATTGTCATCAATACGCTTTCCGAAGGGGACTTTAAGCCATGCCCCTTATTCCCATTGGCTTGAGTCATAGTTCAGGGTAAACGCTGGCTTTCTATTGTGAAGGAGGCTTTTTAGTTCCTCCTTGTTACCATACTGTCCACTTTTGGCCCGCCCACCCGGACTGGATTTTTCATTTGCGACGTTACACAGTGGGCTTCATTAGTTATTAGGTACTATGTACTTTCAGTCAGTCCCGTCCAGCCCTCCGTCTCCTCCGCACTCTGATACCCCCCTTGCGCCTATTTCTGCAGTTTGCTGTATTCCGGTTTGAATCAGACCGAAGGCATTCAATATACTGAACTCCGTTATGTGTTTGACTTGTTCCGCACGGAGATAAGCACTGTGCGAGCTTGGGACGTCCTTCAAAATCCCTGCAAACATCTTGCTAGTTTGTGTGCACCCATTGTGTCCGTGGTTAGGTTGTGTCTCCTATACCCTTATTTTTTGCTTTTTCTTATTTGTTGGTAAAAAGTTGCAGATAAATTCATGGACCAGTCATTTTGTTGTGGAAAAGAGATCAGCCTATGGAAGATGTTAAATCTGAAACGAGTCATAAGAAATTTCTCATACGAATTCATGGAGTAGGTTAAATACAGGTGCAAAGTAGGAGCTGTCTGAATAGACAATTGATGTTGGACTGTGATTTTCCCTATTTCGTTCGACAGACGGAGGTCACCCAAATGTTCCAAGGAGAGCTTTTTTAGGTCTTTTTTAGAGAGCTCAGTTATCAATGATGGATTATTAAAATAGGTACTGAGCCCGAGATCCTCAAGAAAAATTTTCACGTAGGCTAACCATTTGATTTTAGACGTATTGTCTAAGTTCATGCAGTCAGAAATTAGGGAGCGTGTAAGTTCACAGTGATCCGAGGACCAGATCCTGTGCCATAGCATAATTGGTTGGATATGAATAAGACCTGTTAAATAATCCAACCTGAGCTCTAGATGGCATCCATAGGTTGTGGTGCTCCTGGGGACTGCAAGTAGGTACCTTAAAAAGTTGTTTTACATTTTTTGAAGGTCTTCCACTTTAGAGTGCCCCCACACCCCTGCACCATAAATTGCGACACTCGTGCATTGAGCCTTATAGATTTTCAGCATTTCTAGCAGAGCTCTTTTACCATTTTTTTGTGCAAATGTCACAAGGGCAGAAGTAGCCCTCAGAAATAGCAATTTCCTTGAGTTAAGGGCCTGTGTCCACTTTAGTTTGTTATCTATCAAAATTCCTAAATAAGGGTAGGAAGTGGTGCATTCTAATGTGATATTACTAACCTGTATCTCCTTTATTTTCTTTGGTCTTGGGCCTGCATGCATGGTAAATGTTTTCTTTATATTAATTTTTAGATTTAGGCTATTCATAAAGGAACAGTATTTATTTAACATCTGCTGTAGCTGAATGGGAGTTCTAGCTAAGATCACCGCGTCGTCGGCGAATAGTAGTTAGATCCTTACACCCCTTCAACATTGCCTGTTCAAGACCGTTAGTATAGAGAGTGAATAAGAAGGGGGCCAGAACGCAGCCTTGTCTGACCCCCCTCTCTATCCGAAAGGATTCAGTAAGTTCGCCTGCCGTACCGTATCTGACTTTAGCTTTTGCCCCAGAATACATCTCGCGAAGGAAATTCACCAGAGTAGGGTCCACTCCCATTTCTATGATGATTGACCAAAGCTTTGTATGATTGACGCAGTAAAAAGCTGCGGTCAAATCAACATATTTCATGTGGAGGTAACCTCCTTTAGACTGTACATATTTTGCAATAAGGAGGGTTAAGTTCAACGCCTGATCCACCGTACCCAGTCCCTCACGAAACCCGTATTGCAGGTCTGAGATTATTTTATGTTCAGATGACCAATCATGAAGTCGCTCTAGTAGAATGCGACCTACTACCTTGCCGAAAGAATCTAAAAGGGAGATCGGTCGATAACAGGTGGGGCATTGTCGGACGCCTTTTTTTTAAATTGGAACTAAGGTTGAAGTCGACCAGGAATCTATTAGTCCGACCTTTGTGACTGCTTCAAGGACTATTGTGAGGATGGGAGACCAAAGATCAAGATTACATTTAAAAACATCTACTGGGACCCCATCAGGCCCTGGTGCTTTTCCTGATTTCAAGGCTTTTAGAGCATTTAATACCTCGATGTGAGTAAAAGTTAAGTGAAGAGGATAAACCACAGCTGGAAGAGGATGTTCCTCATGGGCGGATACAGGGTTTTCCATTTTACTGTTTAAATCTTGACTGAATATTTTTGTAAAATGGGAGACCCATGTTTGGGCATCTATGGCGACATCTAGTTTTGAAATATCCTTTTGCTGAATTAAAAAAGGAGATTTAACTACTTTCCAAAAGATGGAACTATCTTTCATTGTAGCGCTGTTATGCAGCTGAGTCCATAGGTCATCCCTTATCTCTTTTTTCCGCTTTTTTAAGGCCACTGCGTAAGCTTTTCTAAGAATAGTGATCTCTTGTCTGTCACGGTTATCTTTATTTAGTGCAATTTTCAAAGAGGAGTAACTTTTAGTGCACTCATGGTTAAACCAACCTTTTTTCAAATTTCTTTTATTAGAGCATTGGCGAAAAAGTTCTTTTTCTATTATTTTTGTAATATCTTTATAACAGGTCAGGATATGTTCGGGAGTAGTTTTAGGGTCGAGGCAAATTTCAATTAAAGGTAGGGCATGTTTAACTATTTGAACCATTGTCCGTTCTTGATCTATTTTATCCCATTTTAAAGCGAAACCATTAAGTCTATGCAGGTTCATGGTTCCTTGATCCAAAAGACTTAAATAGGCTGGTTCCTCCATTGCTCTCGGAGTATTTATTGTTACGGTGATGGGAAAATGATCACTTATTACGTAGTTGACAATGTCGAACTTACGGATCATTGGTGCTAAACTATTTGTAATAAGAACATAATCAATTGTACTTTTTAAACCTTTACCATGGAAGGTGGGAGAAAAATTTACTAATGGAATAACTCATTCGTTTGCAAACCCAAGTTCCATGCCGAAAATAATCTCATTCATCCGAAGACCGGTTTTAGTATGACAAAAATGCGTTAAATTATTCCCATCATCATCCTGGATACCACAACTATTAGTTAAGTGTTTTTTGCAAAGTGATAAATTAAAATCGCCACCCCAGATTAATTCGAAGGATTTATTAATATGTTTGGTACGTAACTCCTGTATTAAAAAGGAAACCTTATTTAAAACATCAATCAGTTTGCTAGAATTCAAATTATTGTAAAAATGTAATAAAAAGTAAGATGTTGATTTATTTAGTTTTAACATTAGAATCTGGAAGCTACTTTCCAGGCTTATCGGGACGAGTTCCTTTAATGTCAAGATGTTCTGAAACGTATATCGTTAGACCCCCTTTCCTTCTCCCCGAAGGTGAAGGAGTTCCCTGAGAAAAATAGGTCTTGTATGTAGCCTTCTAGGTGAATTAGGGTACTAAGCCAAGTCTCTTGCAGGCAAACTATATTATGGGCCCTCACCACTTCCACCCATTTATCATTTGTGGACTTTGAGAGTTGGCCCACTATGCTCCAAAATACGATATCAAGTTTCTGGGCTCTCATTTTAGAATTAGTTATGATAGGAAGCGATTCTGAGTTTAATGGATCTTTTACAAAGTCACTCCCTGACTGTTCTTCGTTTGGGGAAAGGCCCACACTATATGGAGATGATAAAGGCACTGAAGGTTCTAAACTGATTAGTCTGTAATCGTTAATTTCAACTAGACTTGAGTCATCAGGGGTAATCTTATTGGACCGTGCCTGGGACTGAATTGATCCTAGTTCCATGTTATGACCCGCAGAGTTTTCATTTATGGTATATATTGGTGTCTGATCCAGTCATTCATTGTCGTCTAATCCAGAAGGAACATTGAATCTGTTATGAAGAGGTATCGGGTGAGATATCCATTGGTCAGTAAAAGGATTTCTCCAATTTATAGGTAAATAGTTAGATCTTTTAGGGGGATAGAAAAAACCCAAAGGTAGAATATTAATCCCTATAGCATCTATGGAGTTATTCACCCCTTTTCTTAAAATTTCATTTACCAAGTGTGATGAACTAAATGCCAGGACTATACAATCTCCTGACAATACCTTTTCGCGCGACCCCATCCACTGTACACGTCTAACCATTTTAAAATTCTCAAATAAATGTCTCTGTAAGCCTACCCTGCTGCTCAACCAATGTAGGGACTTATTCTTTAGTGAAACCATGATTCTTTAGTGGGAGGTTGACTTTTAGGAACATTGGCCAGAACAATGATGTAAGGGGTGGCTTCAGGGGGAGATCAAGATGAGCATTCAAAAACAGTGAATCAGTTACTGAAGGAATCAGGTGATCAAATTGTTTGGAATCATTGAGGGGGAATGAAGGATATGACTGTCGTGAATTTAGGTGGGAACTTGTTATGTTTTTGGTATTCGAACTATTCTGTAACTCCAAGAGAGGCTTAGTTCTTGTATCTGTTGGGTTTTTGTGTACTAATTTATTTTTAGTGGTGTTATCTATTACTAGAGAGGGGTTTTTGACGCTCTATCCCTGGATAAGTGATGTGTTCGCTCTTGAAAATTGTCTGGCGGAATAACTTGAAGGTAGATCTTATTTGGGTCCACACCTGTAACATTATAATTTGTCTTTAAAAGACTTTCTATATTATCCATTCTAGTTGTAAGATGATCCAGCCTCAATCTTATGTACATGTCTAATCTCTCCACTAAGGATGTCAGACTTTGTAACTCAGGCTTACAATCATGGCAATTTGTCATGGTATTTGTTTTCTGGCCCTTTTGTTTTGCTAGGGATTTTTGATGTTCTACTCGCTTTTTCCCTGGGGTAGTATAATTCATTTGTTGTTTCTGTTTTGGTGTAGGGTGTATTATGATTCGATTGGATTCTATCTGGGCGTCAGCCTTTCCTTTGTGAATCAGCTTTTTCTGCGTTTTTGGGGAGGTGGTGAGGGGGATTCGTTAGTGATCAAGTCTAGGTCGTCAGAGCCGTGTTGTATACATCCATTAAATGGATTAAGAGTCTTTACCCCTAAAGGTGAATGAGTAATAACTACGTCGCTTGTCGACACTTGGCTAGATCTAGAAGACGCCCCTTCGAGTGATTCCTCTACAGACATGATCTGCTTCTCTAAAACACCAACTGCCCCAGTTAGATAGTCCAGGATAGTTTGCTGGGTGGCTGAATAATTCTCTGAGCCTTTTTGGCTAGCCAATTTTCTTTGGCCCATAGTCTTTCAAGAATTAGACTAAATTACAAAGAAAAGATTGATGAACGTGCAACAACAATCCAGCAATATCCAAAGCCCTTATAGAATTACAATTGTAAAATTTGGTACAATGAAAATATAAGTAGAGAATAAATAAAACCCAAGAGATCAGGCCCAGCCCAGCCTCCACCGGGCTACGACGGGCGCGGACGTCCCGCGCCGCGTTGGTCTACGGCAGATTTTGTATACTCGTGGGAGGGGGGAGTGTCAGTGGCCTCTCGCGAGACCGCGCTGCCGTCTGGGATGGAGAGTCCTGGGCAGCGCGCGGTCCGCGAGGGGAGAGAGGCAAGTCACGAAGCAAAGAAGCAACAAGCCCCTACAGCAATCCCCTGGGCGATCCAGCAGAGGTCCCGGTCCAGCGGTAAGCGCAAAAGTTCAGAGGTCCTTTGATAAATGTCATCCCGTGCCGCGGTGGTCCGCGGCAGATTTTGTATGCTCGGGTGAGGGGGGCGTGTCAGTGGCCTCTCGCGAGACCGCGCTGCCCTCTGGGATGGAGAGTCTTGGGCAGCGCACGGTCCACGAGGGGAGAGAGGCAAGCCACCAAGCAAAGAAGCAACAAGCCCCTACAGCAGTGGTTCCCAAACTTTTTTGACCTGTGGCTCCCCTGACCTAATCGGCAGTTGGCCGTGGCTCCCCACCATTTTTTTACCGGTGGGTGGTGTGTACCTCCTGTTATCTTCCTTAAAGTATTTGGGACGCAATGAAGGTATTATATTGGTTGGAATGCTTGAATTATTAATCTCATCCACTGGCAATCACTTTGGCTGCATCCCAATCCATCGTTGTTTTCCCCCAACAGAGTGCCTGGTTCCAAACCCTTATTTATGCCAGCTGCTGCTTTCAGTACCTTTTGGTACTGAGACCCGCTCTGAGAAAAATGGAACATTGAGTTTGGTCTGTCGTAATCAGTATCCCCAGCCTTATTTTTACACTAAAAAGGTCTGTCCTTCCATCTGTGTGCCCATCTATATCCAAACATATTCAACCATTTGCACACCTATCCACCATATATCCTTCCGTCCATCATTTCACTTATCCATCCCTCCATCCACCCTTTCACTCATCCATCCATTATTCATCTACCCACCCTTTCACCCCATCCATCTGTACAATCACCATGCATCCACTCTTCCACCCAGCCATCCATTCACTTACTCATCCATCCACCCATTCACTTACTCATCCATTCACCCAGTCATTTATCCTTCCACCCATTCACCCTTTCAGTCATTCATCCTCCCTTTCTCTCTCCATCCCCCTTTCACTTATCCATCCACCTACCCACCCATTCACTCATCCATTCATGAATCCATCCATTGATCCTATTACTCATCCATTCATCCTATTACTCATCCATTCTTTCACTCATCCAACCATCCGTTCACTCATCCAGCCATCCATTCTCTCATCCATCCACCCTTTCACTTCACTCATCTATCCATCCTTTTGTCCATCTACCCCCTTTCACTAACTCATCAATCCTTACATCCACCCTTTCACTCATCCATCCATTCACCATTTCACTTATCAATTCATCCATCCACCCATTCACTTGCCCATTATCTACCCTTTCATTATTTATTTATTTATTTTATTAATAGCATTTGTAGAGCGCTCTGTAACTCTACGGGCATCCTGGTGCTAGGTACATGTAGCTGAGAACCCTGTAGAACAGAAAAGGACAGTGGACACGGTGCTGATCAGTTAGATTTTTTGGTAGACTTTCTGGGAGATTTTTTTGGGAAGAGCCATGTTTTCACCTTTTTGCGAAAGGCCATCAATTTGTTTGTTTTTCTGATGTCAGTGGGGAGGTTGTTAGGTTAAAGATAAGAGAGGTACCCCTTAACTAAGATCAAGGGAAGTAGGGTTAACAAACCAATATAAAAGAACAGTTCCCTTGAATGAGGTCAATCACATAAACATCATATTAAAGAAACAGTAATAACTATACCAACTGAATAAAGGTTAAAAAAAAAATTTTGTTGAATTTTATTGTATACAATGTGGTTAAAAGAAGCAGAAAACAAGATTGACTGCTAAACACAAATTAAAACATGATAAAAAAACCAATCCATTTACAATATTGACCAGCAATATTGCCGAAAGACAGAAACAACAGTGAAACATACAAATTATGCAATACACGGTATGTGTTCTAATGTTCTTTTTTGAAACAACGGTGTTGTGCAGATTGAAGCTATACTGAAGGCTCTTCCCCCACAGGAGGCTTTCTTGATCCTGGGAATGCTGATAAAGTTTAAAGATGAGGATCGAAGAGACCGGGTAGGCTCATACCAGTTAAATTTATTTTGGAGTGGTCAGGGGCCTAGCCCATGAACTGCCCTGAAGACAATACATAAGGATTTGAAACAGATCCTCTGGTGTATAGGCAGCCAGTGGAGGTCGGCCAAGGCAGGAGTGGTAGAAGATCTTCGTTCCCGAGAGAGTGCCAGTTTGGCTGCAGCCACCTGGATACTTTGAAGTCTGGAAATGAGATAGGCAGGGTATTCCAGCAAGAGGGCGTTACAGTACTCCAGGCGGCTGAGAACGGTACTCCTGACTATGTTGGCTCTAGTCTGTGGAGGCAGGAGGGGTAGCAGCTTTCGCTGTCCTCGCAGTAAAGCAAGGCAGCTGCTGACCTGCTTGTTGACGTTAGTCTCTAGGCTCAGGCTGTTGTTGATAGTAACTCCAAGATTCCTCACTGAATTCACTGGGGTAGGCGAGTCTCCTAACAGCTGAGGCCAGAAGTCTGAAGGTAGACTTTTGGGGATTCTTCCTACTACACAGTGCAGTATTTCAGTTTTGTCACTGTTAAATTGTAGTGAGTTCTGGTTGAGCCAGAGTGACATTTCCAGCATACAATTGTGGAAGGTCTCCAGTGAGTCTGCATGAGCTCCATCAAGAGAGATCATTAGCTGGGTGTCATCTGCGTAATTTATCACGCTAATGCCATGGCTTTTGATGATCCTCATCAGGGGTTGCATATAAATGTTAAAAAGTATGGGGCTAATAGCAGACCCCTGTGGGACCCCATGCAGAACTTTAATGAACTCTGATTGATACGGAGGGATAGCTACTGCCTGGCATCTATCCGTCAGGTAGGAGCGGAACCAGTCAAGCGCGACTCCTCCTATTCCAATGTTCTTTAGTCTTTTTATCAGGATGTCGTGGTTCACCGTATCGAATGCGGCGGACAGGTCCAGCAGAATCAGAATTGCTGATTTTTCCCTGTCTGCCCTCATTCGTAGGTCATCCATGACTGTCAGCAAGGCTGACTCAGTTCCATGAGCTGGTCTGAAACCAAATTGCTCCTCTTCCAGGATGTTGTTGGTTTCTAGGAAGAGGGCTAGGGATCTGCTGACCCATCGCTCTATGATCTTTATCGGGTATGGTAAGGGGGAGATAGGTCGGTAGTTCTTTTGGCAGTTTGGGTCCAGATTTGGTTTCTTTAATAACGGGGTAACAACCGCCAGTTTCCAATTTTTTGGTACAGAGCCTGTGAAGAGAGATTGGTTACAAAGCTGATGCAAAGCTGGGAAGATATCATCCTCGAATTTCTTAACTATTCTATGGGTAAGAGGGTCTAGAGGGGATCCTGATGACGTGTTAAGGGCTGTTCTTAGAAATTCCTGTTCTGAAGGGGCCACAAAGTTTTCCAAGATGGCGTTTGGAGAAGGGTTTCTAGCATATTCCACCTTCTCATGTCTGTTCGCTTGATTGCTGTTGTCCTGCATTGTGGAGATAGACTTACTATTCATTCCCTCGACAATTTTACTGATTTTTTCCTGAAAGAATACTGCTAGGCCGTCACCACCCATCCATCCTTTCACACACCCATCCACCAATTCCCTCGCCCATCAGCTGTCCTTTCACTCATCCATCCATCCTTTCACACACCCATCCACACTTTTACCTATCCATCTACCCTTCCACCCATACATCCATCTATTTACCTTTTCTCTCATCCATACTTCCATTCATTCACTCATCCATCCTTTCATTATCTATCCATTCCCCCTTTCATTCATGCATGCATCCTTTCAGTAATCCATCCAGCCATTCAGACATTCCTTCACTTATTTACTCACCCACCTTTTCACATTATGAGCTGAGCCTTTGTTTGCAGAGTTGCAGGCAGAAGAGTCTCATCAAGAATGAACTACAGCAAGGGGTGGGCTGGTGGAGAGTTCACTATGCCCCTGCACACAGGCAGACTGAAAACGTAGAAGTCATGCATGAAGCACAGTGCCAGGATGTGAGGTTACTGTAACATGGTGTTGTTTCCAGGGCTTTAAGCGGTGTAAAAAAACTGGGGGGTCTCTTCAAAGGGGGTGTTTGACGTAATTAAGAGCGCAGCTTAAAACACCTAGGCTAAAAATCTGCGCTTAGCATAGTGTTCCGCCTCACTGGTATTATGTTGTCTCTGTTATTGCATCCAGATATATAATACAGCTAGTATCATTACACCTCAACAAGCCAGGTCTATTGGCTTTGTCAGTGGTTGCTAGTTCCTTAAATAAAAAAAAGGAGCAACCATGGCTTTGTTGAATACAATATTGAAAATACTTCGGTTCTAAAATGACAGGACAGTGAGAGAAATATAACCTGCTTTTTTAAACTTTTTTTACAGGCTTCTTTGAATGAAGTGTTTTCTAACGTTGCAGCATGGGCGTTTTACTTTTTATTGTACAGAATGCCCTTCTGTATACTGAGGCAGGAGGAGGCTGCCACATGGTGTCACACCCCCAGACTGCCCCATTGTCATTCAGTAAGTGGCAATCAGCGGCATACTGAATGACAATGGGCGGGAGGGGCTGCTCTTGTGCTCGAGGAAGGGTGCGATACGCCTCCAGCAGCAGGGGTGAGGCCTCTCACAGGGGAGCAGCGCTGCTCCCTGTGATGGCCAGAATGACAGATAAAAGGCCCGTGGAATTTACGGACGGTTGGTCACTCTAGTGTGCGCGGCGCCCCTGGCACCTCATTAGGGCGCACCGGGGCGCCGCGGCGCACAGTTTGGGAACCACAGCCCTACAGCAATCCCCTGGTCGATCCAGCAGAGGTCCCGGTCCAGTGGTAAGGGCAAAAGTTCAGAGGTCCTTTGATATATGTCGTCCCGGTCCGCGGCAGATTTTGTATGCTCGGGGGAGGGGGGCGTGTCAGTGGCCTCTCGCGAGACCGCGCTGCCCTCTGGGATGGAGAGTCCTGGGCAGCGCACGGTCCGCGAGGGGAGAGAGGCAAGCCACGAAGCAAAGAAGCAACAAGCCCCTACAGCAATCCCCTGGGCGATCCAGCAGAGGTCCCGGTCCAGCGGTAAGGGCAAAAGTTCAGAGGTCCTTTGATAAATGTCATCCCCTGTATAGGAACGACTGTGATGTTCACTGCTGACAGTCTCTTTGTTCACAATAGGATGATTTTTGTGGCTGGAGAAGTAAGTTTACTCTTTTACTTGCTCTTTTACTTGCAAATGGACTTGTGTCCATTTGAATATATCGTCCATTAATCAGCATAGTCAGAGTTATTACCAGAGCTAACCGAAGTAGAAAGACAAATATTCCCAACACAATCCAAAGTTAAATCTATGGTGAAACCAAATACGTTTTTTCCAGGTGATGAAAAAAGTCTGTTGCTTGGTCTTTTGAAAGTTAGTTTTGCTGGCGTTGTTTCCGGTTCGCTGGGATCCTCAGAAAATGTATGAAAGTTAATGAAATAGCCAGAGGAAGTTCAGTCACAGGTTGGAATTCAATCCGGATTTGTAGAAATATCTGGAACCACTTGATCACTTGTTACTTCATTGTAGACAGGTGTTTCAGGATGAACTGTGACCTCTTCTACCTACCATACCTAAAACAATGTTCATTACCTTTGGCTTTCCATTTTTTCTATGCACTGATGTATTCCCTTCTGGTTTATCTACTTCACCTTCTACTCACTTTTATCCATTTAAGACTACTTCTAGCACACATTTTTTAGACCCCTCTACCTTTTTCACTACGTTTTGTATTCCACACTTGTTTTTTCGTATATCATATGATGACACTTTTTCCTATTTATTGCCATTTAATTTCAATTTTGTTCTACACACCTTTTACACGGGTTATTTATCTATTGTTTTCCTCACGCATTCATTCTCATTGCTTTACAGTACTATTTTTTCAGTTTTTCACATTTTTACTATTCTGACTCATATTGTTTTGCTCTTTTTATCATTCGTTTGCAGTTTAACCTTTACTTCACTATGCTGTGTTCTTTTTTTCATTTTTGTTACACTTTCTAACTTTCTTTTTCACGGCTCAGATCCGTACAGTCCGCTTTCTATGTCCACAGCTCTTAACTCTTATTTCACTTCCTGGTTTGCACACGGGTTCACAGGGTACGGCATACTCTGCTGTTCTACACCGCGTTACAGATTTTGAGTCCACATCTTTCGTACTTGCGGTAAGCTTCGGCATCTCGTTGAAAATGCCCGGTATTATCGGTTACACTCGGCTACACACAATCACCTGTTTTATTTCGCTTGTCTATCCAAACTCTCGCTTCACTGTTTTAAGCATTTTCGGGTGAAACGTAACTCGTTTCACTGCACGTTTTAGGAACTCGCGTCTTTTTCGCCCACCATGTTATCAGTTACCACATCTTAATCGGCATGTGACCCATAAGAATGAGCATGTTTTCAGTCCAATTTAAAGCATGTAATTTTTCACTATTCAGTAGGAGTTTCACCACCCCTCCATCCGCCCTCTTTTTTGGTCCGTGTTATCAGCTCACAGCAGCATGCATCGTATACCTACACGTTTTGACATTTTCAGCTCCATACTTGCGCTACATCCCTCCACATTATTTTTACTTTTCCAACAGATATTCCCCCCGACGAAGAGCTCCAGCTCGAAATGCATAGGGGATGCATCTACAAATGATATGTACATATTGAATTGCTTATAATAATACTATGAAGCAGCTACTTTACTTTTGAAATTTTCAACGTTATTTCAAGTTGTTTTTCAATGTGCCATGTACCATGTGGAGGTAACCTCCTTTAGCCTGTACTTATTTTGCAATAAGGAGGGTTAAGTTCAACGCCTGATCCACCGTACCCAGTCCCTCACGAAACCCGTATTGCAGGTCTGAGATTATTTTATGTTCAGATGACCAATCATGTAGTCGCTCTAGTAGAATGCGACCTACTACCTTGCCGAAAGAATCTAAAAGGGAGATCGGTCGATAACAAGTGGGGCATTGCCGGTCGTAAGGGAGACAGTGGCAGTGTCGACCGAGCTACTTGACGCCTGCCAGTGCTCCAAACAGAATAGTAACTGTAAATTTTAACTGAGAACTGTGAAACTTTCACTTTTTAAAATTGTAAAAATCGGACTTGATAAAATTGTACTCGTTTATTTTTAAATTGGTGTTTACCTGCTACACACTACCTGAACTAAAACAGCCTGTTTTGCTGATACCTGCACACACTTGTTGGGGGAACACTGGGTCGCGTTTTACCGGCACTACACCACTTCCGCTTTCCACATTAGCGGAGTGGTTAGCGCTCTAGCCTGCTGTTAGGAGGGGCTACTTAGGCAGCGAGGAGCCGGCCGCCGACGGTGGTAAGGGAGACA
Source organism: Lissotriton helveticus (assembly GCF_964261635.1). Taxonomy (NCBI): domain Eukaryota; kingdom Metazoa; phylum Chordata; class Amphibia; order Caudata; family Salamandridae; genus Lissotriton; species Lissotriton helveticus. The sequence goes on along the minus strand of NC_136071.1, from coordinate 874,327,939 downwards.
GTGGCAGTGTCGACCGAGCTACTTGACGCCTGCCAGTGCTCCAAACAGAATAGTAACTGTAAATTTTAACTGAGAACTGTGAAACTTTCACTTTTTAAAATTGTAAAAATCGGACTTGATAAAATTGTACTCGTTTATTTTTAAATTGGTGTTTACCTGCTACACACTACCTGAACTAAAACAGCCTGTTTTGCTGATACCTGCACACACTTGTTGGGGGAACACTGGGTCGCGTTTTACCGGCACTACACCACTTCCGCTTTCCACATTAGCGGAGTGGTTAGCGCTCTAGCCTGCTGTTAGGAGGGGCTACTTAGGCAGCGAGGAGCCGGCCGCCGACGGTGGTAAGGGAGACAGTGGCAGTGTCGACCGAGCTACTTGACGCCTGCCAGTGCTCCAAACAGAATAGTAACTGTAAATTTTAACTGAGAACTGTGAAACTTTCACTTTTTAAAATTGTAAAAATCGGACTTGATAAAATTGTACTCGTTTATTTTTAAATTGGTGTTTACCTGCTACACACTACCTGAACTAAAACAGCCTGTTTTGCTGATACCTGCACACACTTGTTGGGGGAACACTGGGTCGCGTTTTACCGGCACTACACCACTTCCGCTTTCCACATTAGCGGAGTGGTTAGCGCTCTAGCCTGCTGTTAGGAGGGTCTACTTAGCCCTCTCGTCACCCTGAGCGCGCAGCGATCGCGCGCAGGGAAGCGCCAGTGACGCGCCTGAGACAAGCCAGAGAGAGGCCCGTCTGCGCCCGTCCGCGACAGGACGTGGCCGGGGGCCGGCTACCATGTCCAATCACCGAGCACACCGACTACGTTATACCTCACAGGTACTACTAAATATATTGCGTAACTCCGCCAGCGACTGCTCTAACAGGATGATAGACAATATTGAGGGTCCATTTTCCTGTCGTCACTGTAAAACTCAATTCGAGGCCCCCACGAGCATAGCACATATTCCCAATCCTCGCGTTTACATTGATCAACATGATACAAGGCATCCATCTGATGACTCTACCAATACTAAGATTAAAACCACCAGTAAAAACATACTTTGCAATATCAGGTCACTATCAAAACATTCCGTCGAAGTATGGGATCTGATCTCCAGTAGGGAGCCGGACCTATGCTTCTTGACAGAAACCTGGCTTAAACCCCATTTAACACCCGTTATAACACTGGGAATCCCTATAGGCTACAAAATAACCAGGATGGATCGGCCATTGAAAATCGGTGGCGGGATTGCGATAGTACACAAGGAGGAAATCAATGTTAATATTCTGGATGAAATATGTACCCCTGAGCTAGAACTTATGATTTTTAATCTTAACTTTTCTACAAAATCTAGTAGGAAAGGAGCGTTAATATACCGCCCCCCTGGTCCATGTAAAAACACCTCTGTGACATTAATGGAAGCTCTGGCACCCTATGTATGTGACAACTCAGATTTCCTTCTCTTAGGGGACTTCAACATTCACAGTGAGGTCGTAAACAGCTCCGAAGTTAAAACTTTTATTAGTGATCTAAGCTCACTAGGTTTAAAACAGATCAACAAAGGGCCCACCCACACGGCAGGACACACGTTGGACCTAATTTTTACTAACTCTTTATCTATTGAATGTTCCCTCCCGTACCAAGTAGACTGGACAGATCACTATGTTCTGGAATTCTCCACCCCCTTTCCCACCCCTCACACCCAAAAACATCAGACCTTACCCTGTAAAAGAAGACCCTGGCACAGATTAACTCAGGAAAACTTCTGTATAGCATTTGGGAAGCCCACAATGAGTGGAAATGACAACATAGATAAAGCCTTACAAGAATATGAAGAAATGCTGTCACATACAATTGATAAGACCATCCCTCTGAGAACTTTTAAACCTAAACCCACTCCTAAACAGGAGATATGGTTCTCGGAAAGCCTGAGACTATCCAAACAAGCTACACGGAAGTTAGAAAAGAAATGGAGGGTCTCCCGCCTAGACAGCGACAAACATATCTACAAAGAGTCTTTGAAAGCCTACCACAAAGAAATCCGATCAGCACGGAAGAGCCATATAGCCTCACAGCTTTTGGCGGCCGGCAATAACTCTAAGACTCTGTATCAGATTTTACTGACCTTCACTAAACCTACTGCTTGTGAAAGTCCGGAAGTGGCATCGCAACAACTATGCGATAATATTTCTCACTTCTTTACAAACAAAATCGATGCCATTTATGATAAAATTCTACTTTCCAACTTAATATACAGTACCACAAACAACCTTATAATAAACCCTGCTAGCCCTCTCCCTTCTGAGAACTCCCTCTCTGTATTTCCCCCTATCCAGATTGAGGAAGTACTGGCGCTTACGTCTCAGATAAAGAGCGGCTCCCCCACAGACATCATCCCAGCACGTATTATGCCCACTCTAGCCAAAGCCCTAGGACCTACCATCCAGAGATTAATAAATCTCTCACTTAGTACGGGGCAGGTCCCACTTGGATGGAAAAAGGCATTGGTTAAACCTCTCAGGAAAAAACCCACCATTTCCTGGAGTGAGCTTAACAATCTCAGACCAATATCCTTACTCCCCTTCTTGGGCAAAATCACAGAAAAACATGTGAATAAACATCTGTCGAGATACATTGAGTCTGCAGGAGTACTGGATCCATCACAGTCGGGCTTCAGGCCCAAACACAGTACGGAGACCGCTTTAATGTCAGTCGCAGACGATTTGCATATGTACCAGGATGGGGGGTTCTCCGTCATCCTGGTGCTACTAGATCTGTCTGCGGCGTTTGACACCGTATCTCACCCTATTCTCATGACCAGGCTGGAAAACATCGGCCTAAAAGATGAAGCCCTCGAATGGGTAAGGAGTTTCCTAACCAATCGGACCCAACAGGTAATCATGGGCAACTTTCGGTCAGAGGAAGTTGAGATCACTAAGGGGGTGCCACAGGGCTCATGCTTGAGCCCAACTCTTTTCAACATATATGTGGCACCCCTGGCTAACATCTTGAGAGCATATGGATTTGTTCCTATATCCTATGCTGATGATACTCAACTCCTCTTTCCCTTTAAAACCTTAACACCTGAAATCAGGAACTCCTTCTCCTTGGGAATGAAAGCGGTAGCACACTGGATGTCTTCCAACTTTTTACAATGCAATGTTGGAAAGACGGAAGTCATGTTGTTTGGGGGGGTAAGACAACTCTGGACTCCGGACTGGTGGCCCCAAGATCTTGGCCCAGTACCAGAACCAAAACCATCTGTAAAAAATCTGGGGGTCCGGCTGGACCAGGAACTTTCCCTCAAGCAACACGCCAACCAGGTAGTGGGATCCTGCCTCCACATAATTGGTATGCTACGCAAAATCTTCCCCCTCCTGCCAGATGCCAGCAGAAGAACATTGGTACAGGCACTAGTCATAAGTCGCCTGGACTATTGTAACGGCCTGTTGCTAGCCGCCAATGAGGGAGTCATGGCAAGACTGCAGGTAGTCCAGAATACGGCTGCCCGGCTAGTCCTAAATGCACCCCCTCGCTCCCCTTCTAAGCCCCTACTGGAAAAGCTTCATTGGCTACCCATCAGACAGAGGGCTAAATTCAAGGTATGCTGTACCATACACAAGAGTCTCAATGGTATGGGTCCGACATACCTGGCCACCAAATTTGTCCCCTATCAGCCCGTCCGCCCTCTTCGCTCGAGCGAACAAGGCCTTTTAGTAGTGCCTAGGGCGAGGAAGGCAAGACAGGGCAGTAAAGCTCTCTCAATAGCTGGACCGTCTCTTTGGAACAGCCTTCCTAATTCCTTAAGGCTTTGCACAGAATACCTTCCTTTCAGGAAGATGCTAAAGACCTTCCTTTTCAGCTTTTAGACAGCTTACGTTCTCCCGATTGCACTGTGGCAGATGTCAAAAGCGCGGAGATGCTCCCATGGGAGTCGATACCAGCGCTATACAAGCCAGTAAATAAAATAAAAATAAAAATTGGAACTAAGGTTGAAGTCGACCAGGAATCTATTAGTCCGACCTTTGTGACTGCTTCAAGGACTATTGTGAGGATGGGAGACCAAAGATCAAAATTAAATTTAAAAACATCTACTGGGACCCCATCAGGCCCTGGTGCTTTTCCTGATTTCGTGGCTTTTAGAGCATTTAATACCTCGATGTGAGTAAAAGTTAAGTGAAGAGGATAAACCACAGCTGGAAGAGGATGTTCCTCATGGGCGGATACAGGGTTTTCCATTTTACTGTTTAAATCTTGACTGAATATTTTTGTAAAATGGGAGACCCATGTTTGGGCATCTATGGCGACATCTAGTTTTGAAATATCCTTTTGCTGAATTAAAAAAGGAGATTTAACTACTTTCCAAAAGATGGAACTATCTTTCATTGTAGCGCTGTTATGCAGCTGAGTCCATAGGTCATCCCTTATCTATTTTTTCCGCTTTTTTAAGGCCACTGCGTAAGCTTTTCTAAGAATAGTGATCTCTTGTCTGTCACGGTTATCTTTATTTAGTGAAACTTTCAAAGAGGAGTAACTTTTAGTGCACTCATGGTTAAACCAACCTTTTTTCAAATTTCTTTTATTAGAGCATTGGCGAAAAAGTTATTTTTCTATTATTTTTGTAATATCTTTATAACAGGTCAGGATATGTTCGGGAGTAGTTTTAGGGTCGAGGCAAATTTCAATTAAAGGTAGGGCATGTTTAACTATTTGAACCATTGTCCGTTCTTGATCTATTTTATCCCATTTTAAAGCGAAACCATTAAGTCTATGTAGGTTCATGGTTCCTTGATCCAAAAGACTTAAATAGGCTGGTTCCTCCATTGCTCTCGGATTATTTATGGTTACGGTGATGGGAAAATGATCACTAATTACGTAGTTGACAATGTCGAACTTACGGATCATTGGTGCTAAACTATTTGTAATAAGAACATAATCAATTTTACTTTTTAAACCTCTACCATGGAAGGTGAGAGAAAAATTTACTAATGGAATAACTCATTCGCTTGCAAACCCAAGTTCCATGCCAAAAATAATCTCATTCATCCGAAGACCGGTTTTAGTGTGACAAAAATGCGTTAAATTATTCCCATCATCATCGTGGATACCACAACTATTAGTTAAGTGTTTTTAGCAAAGTGATAAATTAAAATCGCCACCCCAGATTAATTCGAAGGATTTATTAATATGTTTGGTACGTAACTCCTGTATTAAAAAGGAAACCTTATTTAAAACATCAATCAGTTTGCTAGAATTCAAATTATTGTAAAAATTTAATAAAAAGTAAGATGTTGATTTATTTAGTTTTAACATTAGAATCTGGAAGCTACTTTCCAGGCTTATCGGGACGAGTTCCTTTAATGTCAAGATGTTCTGAAACGTATATCGTTAGACCCCCTTTCCTTCTCCCCGAAGGTGAAGGAGTTCCCTGAGAAAAATAGGTCTTGTATGTAGCCTTATAGGTGAATTAGGGTACTAAGCCAAGTCTCTTGCAGGCAAACTATATTATGGGCCCTCACCACTTCCACCCATTTATCATTTGTGGACTTTGAGAGTTGGCCCACTATGTTCCAAAATACGATATCAAGTTTCTGGGCTCTCATTTTAGAATTAGTTATGATAGGAAGCGATTCTGAGTTTAATGGATCTTTTACAAAGTCACTCCCTGACTGTTCTTCGTTTGGGGAAAGGCCCACACTATATGGAGATGATAAAGGCACTGAAGGTTCTAAACTGATTAGTCTGTAATCGTTAATTTCAACTAGACTTGAGTCATCAGGGGTAATCTTATTGGACCGTGCCTGGGACTGAATTGATCCTAGTTCCATGTTATGACCCGCAGAGTTTTCATTTATGGTATATATTGGTGTCTGATCCAGTCATTCATTGTCGTCTAATCCAGAAGGAACATTGAATCTGTTATGAAGAGGTATCGGGTGAGATATCCATTGGTCAGTAAAAGGATTTCTCCAATTTATAGGTAAATAGTTAGATCTTTTAGGGGGATAGAAAAAACCCAAAGGTAGAATATTAATCCCTATAGCATTTATGGAGTTATTCACCACTTTTCTTAAAATTTCATTTACCAAGTGTGGTGAACTAAATGTCAGGACTATACAGTCTCCTGACAATACCTTTTCGCGCGACCCCATCCACTGTACACGTCTAACCATTTTAAAATTCTCAAATAAATGTCTCTGTAAGCCTACCCTGCTGCTCAACCAATGTAGGGACTCATTCTTTAGTGAAACCATGATTCTTTAGTGGGAGTTTGACTTTTAGGAACATTGGCCAGAACACTGATGTAAGGGGTGGCTTCAGGGGGGAGATCAAGATGAGCATTCAAAAACAGTGGATCAGTTACTGAAGGAATCGGGTGATCAAATTGTTTGGAATCATTGACGGGGAATGAAGGATATGACTGTCGTGAATTTAGGTGGGAACTTGTTATGTTTTTGGTATTCGAACTATTCTGTAACTCCAAGAGAGGCTTAGTTCTTGTATCTGTTGGGTTTTTGTGTACTAATTTATTTTTAGTGTTGTTATCTATTACTAGAGAGGGGTTTTTGACGCTCTATCCCTGGATAAGTGATGTGTTCGCTCTTGAAAATTGTCTGGCGGATTAACTTGAAGGTAGATCTTATTTGGGTCTACACCTATAACATTATAATTTGTCTTTAAAAGACTTTCTATATTATCCATTCTAGTTGTAAGATGATCCAGCCTCAATCTTATGTACATGTCTAATCTCTCCACTAAGTATGTCAGACTTTGTAACTCATGCTTACAATCATGGCAATTTGTCACGGTATTTGTTTTCTGGCCCTTTTATTTTGCTAGGGATTTTTGATGTTCTACTCGCTTTTTCCCTGGGGTAGTATAATTCATTTGTTGTTTCTGTTTTGGTGTAGGGTGTATTATGATTCAATTGGATTCTATCTGGGCGTCAGCCTTTCCTTCGTGAATCGGCTTTTTCTGCTTTTTTTGGGGAGGTGGTGAGGGGGATTCATTAGTGATCAAGTCTAGGTCGTCAGAGCCGTGTTGTATACATCCATTAAATGGATTAAGAGTCTTTACCCCTAAAGGTGAATGAGTAATAACTACGTTGCTTGTCGACACTTGGCTAGATCTAGAAGACGCCCCTTCGAGTGATTCCTCTACAGACATGATCTGCTTCTCTAAAACACCAACTGCCCCAGTTAGATAGTCCAGGATAGTTTGCTGGGTGGCTGAATAATTCTCTGAGCCTTTTGGGCTAACCAATTTTCTTTTGCCCATAGTCTTTCAAGAATTAGACTAAATTACAAAGAAAAGATCGATGAACGTGCAACAACAATCCAGCAATATCCAAAGCCCTTATAGAATTACAATTGTAAAATTTGGTACAATGAAAATATTAGTAGAGAATAAATAAAACCCAAGAGATCAGGCCCAGCCCAGCCTCCACCGGGCTATGACGGGCGCGAGATCAGGCCCAGCCCAGCCTCCACCGGGCTACGACGGGCGCGGACGGGCCCGCCCTGGGCCGCGCACGCCCCGCGCCGCGTTGGTCTGCGGTAGATTTTGTATGCTCGGGGGAGAGGGGCGTGTCAGTGGGGAGAGAGGCAAGCCACGAAGCAAAGAAGCAACAAGCCCCTACAGCAATCCCCTGGGCGATCCAGCAGAGGTCCCGGTCCAGCGGTAAGGGCAAAAGTTCAGAGGTCCTTTGATAAATGTCGTCCCCTGTATAGGAACGACTGTGATGTTCACTGCTGACAGTCTCTTTGTTCACGATAGGATGATTTGTGTTGCTGGAGAAGTAAGTTTACTCTTTTACTTGCTGTTTTACTTGCAAATGGACTCGTGTCCATTTGAATATATCGTCCATTTATCAGCATACCCAGAGTTATTACCAGAGCTAACCAAAGTAGGAAGACAAATATTCCCAACACAATCCAAAGTTAAATCCATGGTGAAACCAAATAAGTTTTTTCCAGGTGATGAAAAAAGTCAGTTGCTTGGTCTTTTGAAAGTTAGTTTTGCTGGCGTTGTTTCCGGTTCGCTGGGATCCTCAGAAAATGTATAAAAGTTAATGAAATAGCCAGGGGAAGTTCAGTCACTGGTTGGAATTGTATCCGGATTTGTAGAAATATGTGGAACCACTTGATCACTTGTTACTCCATTGTAGACAGGTGTTTCAGGATGAACTGTGACCACTTCTACCGACCATACCTAAACCAATGTTCATTACCTTTGGCTTTCCATTTTTTCTATGCACTGATGTATTCCCTTCTGGTTTATCTACTTCACCTTCTACTCACTTTTATCCATTTAAGACCACTTCTAGCACACATTTTTTAGACCCCTCTACCTTTTTCACTACGTTTTGTATTCCACACTTGTTTTTTCGTATATCATATGATGACACTTTTTCCTGTTTATTGCCATTTAATTTCAATTTTGTTCTACACACCTTTTACACGGGTTATTTATCTATTTTGTTCCTCACGCATTCATTCTCATTGCTTTACAGTACTATTTTTTCAGTTTTTCACATTTTTACTATTCTGACTCATATTGTTTTGCTCTTTTTACCATTCGTTTGCAGTTAAACCTTTACTTCACTATGCTATGTTCTTTTTTTCATTTTTGTTACACTTTCTAACTTTCTTTTTCACGGCTCAGATCCGTACAGTCTGCTTTCTATGTCCACAGCTCTTAACTCTTATTTCACTTCCTGGTTTGCACAAGGGTTCACAGGGTACGGCATACTCTGCTGTTCTACACCGCGTTACAGATTTTGACTCCACATCTTTCGTACTTGCGGTAAGCTTCGGCATCTCGTTAAAAATGCCCGGTATTATCGGTTGCACTCGGCTACACACAATCACCTGTTTTATTTCGCTTCTCTATCCAAACTCTTGCTTCACTGTTTTAAGCATTTTCGGGTGAAACGTAACTCGTTTCACTGCACGTTTTAGGCACTTGCGTCTTTTTCGCCCACCATGTTATCAGTTACCACATCTTAATCGGCATGTGACCCATAAGAATGAGCATGTTTTCAGTCCAATTTAAAGCATGTAATTTTTCACTATTCAGTAGGAGTTCACCACCCCTCCACCCGCCCTCTTTTTTGGTCCGTGTTATCAGCTCACAGCAGCATGCATCGTATACCTACACGTTTTGACATTTTCAGCTCCATACTTGCGCTACATCCCTCCGCATTATTTTTACTTTTCCAACAGATATTCCCCCCGACGAAGAGCTCCAGCTCGAAATGCATAGGGGATGCATCTACAATTGATATGTACATATTGAATTGCTTATAATAATGCTATGAAGCAGCTACTTTACTTTTGAAATTTTCAACGTTAATTCAAGCTGTTTTTCAAGCTTTAGAGAGAAAATTGAAAATAAACCATTGACTTTGAAGAAACATTACTAATCACTTTTTTGAATCACTTTTTTTGAATAACACTCTAACACGCTGCCGCGTGTTGGGAGGATTCGAGATTCATCTCACACTGCTTGAGGTTTTTTGAGTTTATATCCACAGTGCCTCTGTGTCAGGGGGCGAACATCTTGCTATCCCCATACCTGTTCACTTCAATTACTCTACATATTACATCGAGACTACTAGGAGTGCTGTGGTCCCTCCATTGATTTACTTTACGTCCTGACTCCACCACACACACCCAGATTACAACATGTCTTACACAGACATTGCAAACCTGACAGTCAACAAAGCTGACACGTTTGAATTTTCAACAGAAGACACAGACAGGATATATGCGCTCGTCCAGGAGCCCGAATGCATTTAATCAAGCACTGTTTCAGTGCAATCTAACATCCTACAACTATTATATGCAGCAAAGAGGGAAATCAACCAGCGGTTGCATGCAAGTACATTAATTAGGTACCACAAAGTCCAGTATATACCAAGAGGCCTGTGCATTCCACTTAAATCCACCCTGTACAAGAATAATCCCCGATTGACTGAAAAATGGTACGGCATTTTAAACAAGTGCTCACTTGACTTGATCCTTCTCATAGTCGAAGAACTCTCAAAACTTCTCGAAGAACTTGATGGAGAAGTCACTCAACTTAAACAAGAATTAAGCAGGAAACTCACAACGGATGAATTGGCCAAGACATTAGAGGACATTAACAAACAATTAGACAAATACACAAAGGAAATCAATGAAAGAAAATTGTGAAAATTTAAGAGAGAAACCGTGGATTATAAGTTCGGTGAGGTTTATAATTGGGCTGGAATCTACGCAGCCTGCAGACAACAATGTCCTTATGGAAATCGATCAACCAACGGTGAGACCTCTTCATCAGATGATTCATCACGAAGACCTGGCCCTAGAGGTCGCCAACGACAACCACCGGTACCGCAGGACCAAATTGCCTCTACCTCTCAACAACCAATTACTGCCCCCACTATGTCATCGGTTCCTTTTTTAGTGTCAGGCCCAGACGCAATCGGCGACCCAGGAGGTCCCGTCACACAAAATGTTCCTCAACAAGTGGCGAAAGGCACCAGGAGTCATCAAACCTAGTCATCAACATTTCAAACACCCAGATTACAACTGTTCAAAGCCATGCCTTGGAAAAAGGAATTTCATTCGTCCCCACTTACCATTCAAATGAATTAGATACTCTTGTTTGCTTTTACAGATTCATGAGAACTTTACGTCTCAAACACTTCTTTCAAAACGTTTGCGAAACACCACCATCAGAGAACATTGGTACATTGTTGGACCTCCGAACCAAGAGTAATTTTCAGGCTCCCGTGAGCCATAAGATATTAGACACTTTTGAACTGTTAGTACAACAGGACCTTCATTCTATTTACCAAGGTTCTATTAAATACCACTCTAATTCATCACGCCATGAACGCCTCGCCATTACTCAATTGGCGAACAACCCAAATATCACCATTTGCAAGGTGGATAAGGGCGGAGCTCTAGTTATCCTGGATACCAGTTTTTACCTTGAGAACGTTACTCAACATCTCAGTGACATTAACATATATATGGAGATTCAATCTGATCCCACCCCAGAATTCCATCGGGTGATGGCAAACATTATTAATAATGCCATGTTGACAGGAACAATCACAGAAAGAGACAAGCGTTTTTTGATGAAGGATCATCCTCAAGTGCCATATCTATACATGGTACCCAAGGTGCACAAACATGCCACAAGACCCCCGTTCCGGCCCATAGTCTGCACACGCAACTCGATACACGAACCCATTGGAGTGTACATAGACAGACATCTACAGTCGAGTGTGAGAAAGATGCCTAGTTACATTCAAGATACCACCGATTTTCTCAACAAACTCAACAACATTGTTTTTGACCCTGATGAACCTATCCTTTTATGCACCATTGATGTGTGTTCTCTTTATACTTCCATTCCACACAATCTCGGACTACTAGCCATGGAAGCAGCACTACTAGCCACAGACAAGCCTTTAGATCTCCAGGTGTTTCTGATGGAACTTATACAGTTTAATTTACATCATAGTTACTTCACCTGTCTTGAGAAATACTACATGCAACTAACCGGTGTAGCTATGGGCAACTGTGCCGCACCTTCATATGCTAATTTGTTCATGTACCAATTCGAATCAGACCACATCATTCACAACCAAGATTGGACTAATCATCTTACTTGCTATTATCCTTATATTGACGATATCTTTCTGATGTGGACAGGTTCTGAATCTCAACTGATAACAGCCATCAACCAACTCAACCAAAGAGACTCTTGCATCCAGTTCACCTACACTATCAACTGCACACACATTTCTTTCCTGGATGTTAAAATTCAGATTGAGAATAACTAGTTGCTCACATCCATTTACACCAAGCCCACAGATCGCAATAATTATTTACATTTTACCAGTTTTCACCAGATGAGCCTAAAAAGACACTTACCCTACTCTCAACTCCTCGGAGCTAAACGTATTGCATCCACTACGGACGCATTCCAATCTGACAGTTCGAATATAGTCAACAAGTTCTACCAAAGAGGATACCCAGAAAACATCGTCAAAACAGCTGAATCACGTGCATCTAAGAAAACCAGACAGAACTTTTGACCATGAAACAACATACAGAAAACAAAGAGAGTCGGCCATGCCTTGTGTCCAAGTTCTCCACCACAAGTAACCAAATTAAGGCGTCCATCATAAAACATTGGCAGTTACTCCAACTAGAGCCTGATTTTAAAAATATTTTTCAATCACAACCCATCTTTGCGTATCAACGCAGTAAAAATCTTCATCAGTTGCTGAAAGCGAAGAATCAGATCCCAGTCATTGACTACAAAGGCACAACCCCTTGCCATAACTGTGGAAATTGCACCAGCATAATGAAAGGTTCGGTTCTACATCATCCCACCCAGGGTACTCCCATACATCTCAAAGTAAATGCCACATGTGATACCACCAACGTGGTATATCTACTTAAATGCCCGTGTGGTTTACCCTACGTAGGGAAAACCGAAAGGAAAATCAAGACCAGACTCACTGAACACCGGAGCAACATTCGGACTAAGAATATCAAGTCTTGTGTATCAGCACACTTCATCAGTCATTCTCACAACATCAGCCAGTTAAGTTTCCTGATTTTGGAGGTCATGAACAAAGTCGCAGGCAAAGACAATAAGAAACTTCTTTTACAAAGAGAACTTTTTTGGATGCATAAACTCAATTCCATACACCCGAAGGGCCTCAACGAAAGACTGGAATACAGTTGCTATTTATGATATGCCTTTCTATACTTGCAGAGACCACTGTGTGTTGATCCTCCGTCAACCACAGTTCAATTCTTGCATGCTTGTCTCACCTGTTTATTTATTTTTTCTTGAGTCATGACCACTTCTACCTACCATACCTAAACCTATGTTCATTACCTTTGGCTTTCCATTTTTTCTATGCACCAATGTAATCCCTTCTGGTTTATCTACCTCACCTTCTACTCCCCTTTATCCATTTAAGACCACTTCTAGCAGACTTTTTTTAGACCCCTCTACCTTTTTCACTACGTTTTGTATTCCACACTTGTTTTTTTCGTATTTCATATGATGACAGTTTTCCTATTTATTGCCATTTAATTTCAATTTTGTTCTACACACCTTTTACACAGGTTATTTGTCTATTTTTTCCTCACGCATTCAATCTCATTGCTTCACAGTACTATTTTTTCAGTTTTTCACATTTTTACTATTCTGACTCATATTGTTTTGCTCTTTTTACCATTCATTTGCAGTTTAACCTTTACTTCACTATGTTGTGTTCTTTTTTTCATTTTTGTTACACTTTCTAACTTTATTCTTTTTCACGGCTCAGTTCCGTACAGTCCGCTTTCTATGCCCACAGCTCTTAACTCTTATTTCACTTCCTGGTTTGCACACGGGCTCACAGGGTACGGCATACTCTGCTGTTCTACACCGCGTTACAGATTTTGAGTCCACATCTTTCGTACTTGCGGCAAGCTTCGGCATCTCGCTGAATATGCCCGGTATTATCGGATGAACTCGGCTACACACAATCACCTGTTTTATTTCGCTTGTCTATCCAAACTCTCGTTTCACTGTTTTAAGCATTTTCGTGTGAAACGTAACTCGTTTCACTGCACGTTTTAGGCACTCGCGTCTTTTTCGCCCACCGTGTTATCAGTTACCACATCTTAATCGGCATGTGACCTTAAGAATGAGCATGTTTTCAGTCCAATTTAAAGCATGTAATTTTTCACTATTCAGTAGGAGTTTCACCACCCCTCCATCCGCCCTCTTTTTCGGTCCATGTTATTAGCTCACAGCAGCGTGCATCGTACATCCCTCCGCATTATTTTTACTTTTCCAACAGATATACCCCCCGACGAAGAGCTCCAACTCAAAATGCATAGGGGATGCATCTACGAATGATATGTACATATTGAATTGCTTATAATAATGCTATGAAGCAGCTACTTTACTTTTGAAATTTTCAACGTTAATTCAAGCTGTTTTTCAAGCTTTAAAGAGAAAATTGAAAATAAACCATTGACTTTGGAGAAACATTACTAATCACTTTCTTTTAATCACTTTTTTTGAATAACACTTTAACACGCTACCGCGTGTTGGGAGGATTCGAGATTCATCTCACACTGCGTGAGGTTTTTTGAGCAAGATAATTAACCCATTGTATCCATCTCTGATGCAAAGCTTTTGCATTAGGAATGCTCACTTTTGTAACTGCCTCTAAGACTGGTACAGGGGTTACGACCATAATGCGTCTTCCCTGTGCTGGGCTCTCTCTTTTGCTACAGCAGTTTGAGCTGCTGTCAGAATTGTTTCTGTAGAAGTGAATTTCATTTCTGCTTGTTTGTTTATACAAATGTGATTTTGTACTTTTTCACCCTCGTTAAAAGTTAAGTAGGTCCCCATTGACCTGGAATTATTCGGATCACTTAGTTGCGTAAGTTTACGCGTGTTTGTAAATGTTTTGTTGCTAACATGTCAGCTTGAAGTGAACGCAAGATTTCGGTGTGTTTTTGTGTCCAATTTATTGTTTTGAAATCAGGTTTGATTAATTCGTAGAGAAGTTTAACCCTTTCTGCATAGTTTAGAATATAAGTTCTTCCAAAATTCAGGAAACCTAGAATTGACTGTAAGTTTTTCAGCGTTTTAGGAGGTTGGAGCAGCGCACACTTTTCTAAAAAGTTGACTGCCAGGCTTTTGGCTTCACTTGATAGCTCATATCCTAAGAAAAGGACAATGAGATGGGCAATTCTTAATTTTTTAAAATTGAATTTATAACCTTCAGAGGCGAAACCCAGTATAATGGTGTTCACCCAGTTCAAGTGCCTATCCAGGTCATCGTCCGTCACATAGATATCATCGACATATGACAACGCCTCGTCATCATAAGTTTGTAGTAACTCTGTTACCCTTGCTGAGAATAACCCCAGACTATTTTTGAATCCTTGAGGGAGACAACATAACTGACTCTGTGTCCCCATTATTGAGAAAGCGTTCAAATACCTACTTTCAGGTGCAATGTTTTGACAAAAGAAACTATGTGAAATATCTAATGTGGTTTCACATTTTTTACGCACAAAGTTATTCATTAATGCTGTACTGTGTGCATTTTGTACTGCAAATGTTTTGCAACAAGAGTTTAGGTGTCCTTAATCCAAAACTAGACGATATGTATTGTCTGGTTTGGAAACAGGAAACAAAGGATTGTTCATTGATGAGGTGCATGCTTCAATCAACCCGTGGTATTCAAGTTGATCTATAATCTCCCTGACCTGTTTTTTAGCTTCTTTCTTAACTGGGTACTGCCTTTGTGCAGTTGGTTGATGATTCTTTAACTGGATTTTGTGGTGAGGTGAATCTTTATCCCATCCTACATGATTGTTGTATAATGCTAGGGTTTGGGCAACTGCCCATTTCCTGGCATATGCATATTTTAAATGTGCTGGAATATGGTTAAAGAAGGCTGGCATAATGACGTCTTCGCCATGTGGGCACTCACTGACAAATTCTGGTGTCCAGTCTTGTCTGCTAAAAGTATATCATAAGCCTTTGAAAATCGCTCCCAAAAGAGTCCTTTCACTTTTCTTGGTATGTCTCCCTCCATACGGAGTGTTGTTTCATATAACCTATGTGTAGAACTATCCCTAGTATCTGCAGTTTCAACTTCAATGTCTTCATTCAAGTCCACTGTCTCCAGAAGTCCCTTCAGGTTATGGCGAGGTGTTGTTACTTCTGCTGCACTGTCCAACATTGTCTGAGCCCATTCTCCGTTCTTGAGTTGTGTTCTCATAATCCTCGGCATGTCTGATCTTTAGACCTGCTACCTTCTTTTTGGCGAATTGAGATTTTGGTTTGCTTTTATGAACATGTTGATCGTCTTTGGACTTCGCACGTTCCTCCTTGTGTTCTAACCGTCCTCTTCTTTCGGATGTCTGTGACGATATCTGAAAGGGATGAGAGGAACGTGTATCAGTATCTTGATACCTGTCAGGTTTTCTCAAATTATCCCTATTCCTGAGGTTACACCTGCTTTCAGAGGGATCCTTTTGAGTAGACCTACCTCGGGATTGAGAATCTTTCTCTTTTGATTGTTATTTGCTATTTTCCCACTTCTTTTTAGAAGATGTGGCATTGTGTTTAGTAAAGACCTTTTCAGGACTTTCAAACAGTTGTGGTTTAACTGGTTTCCCATCCAAACTGTCTCTGCCTAATTCTTCATAGGATTTCTTAATTATTCTGGCTAGTTCTTGTAGTTGTTCTGTTACATCAAATTTCCTTAATTTCTTGTGGTTTGCCACTGATGCTGCTTCTCCTTTAATATTAGATAAAGTTATTGATGAAACCTGGCTACAATTTTTCAGTAATTTCATACCTAAATTCAGAGCCTCTGCCCCGTACTCGTTTTGAATCTGTTTCAGGATGTCAGGTATTACTGCCATTGATGGAGTAACATGTGTTTTAGTGTAGATAGCAACAAACTGTGCCCCAAGTGGGGCAGTCTTCCATATGTGGTGTGATCCCCATTGGTAAACAGATTGTTAAAATTCTATGTTTCTCATAAGGGCTGGTATTAGGAAATGCCGCTTCGATTTGAAGAATTTTCTGTGCTATCCAGAATGGAATTTGTTCACGTTTGCAGGCAATTTACCCATGACTGCGTGTAAAGTCTGTGGAGTGATTGTAAATGTATTCCCCTGGTGAAAGGTTTCTTGTGGAATTACTAATGTTGGTTGGACTGTTAAAGTCTGCATGACATATTGGACCAATTATCTGTAGATTTTGATTAACTCTTTGAGTTGAGCATGTAATTCTACATCTGTTATGTCTTCGACTTCAGGATGAGGTGTGCAACCTGCTAAAACCGGCCATGTTGCTCCTGGTCTACCTAGTGGACCGAGCCTGGTAATGTGATTTAAATGCTTTAGGGCGCCTTTAAACCAGAGATTAAGCTCCTGGTATGTGAGTGGAATTTCAACATCCTCGAAAGGAATATATTCCTCTGGTGGATCAACTTCTTTGTAGAAGTGAAACAAATGTGTTATTGGATTTGATTCAGGGAATACTAACCATAAGTAGAATACCTCTGTCTGGTGAGATTCATGTGCCTCTATTACAAAAACTGCTCTACTACCTCTTGGTGTTAGGCCGTGTTTTATAAGTTTTAGAGTGATGGCTCTCCTTAAATTAATAGGAATGATTATAGCATTCTCATATGTTTCAGTAAAACCTGTAAAGTTAAAAACTGCTTCGGCTTGGTCAGCCGCAGCTCCACCGGTTTCGGTGTTATTGCCGTTTTCTGTCATTGTGAAATGGACATTGCAGAGCAAGTTTCAAGGGAACAAAGATTAGGTGCACAATATTTTGCAACACTGTATCCTTCAATGTTGAACAAACCAAACAAGCTAATACCTAGGATTTTCGTCCTATTCAGCTATGGCGGACATTATCCCTTAAACACTCCAGACGTCTTATGGAGTATTACGAGTAAAGGGGGTCTTTGTGAAAAGCACGACTGAGTTACTCCAATATCTAGTGTTAAATTAGTGCCTTACCAAACGGTTGGGCGCCATGTAGTGTAGTTCCTATATCCCTGATATGCTCTGCGCAATGGAATAACATACACTACAGTTTTGACATAGGACTGAGATCAGTATGTCTCTATCGAATACATGTTATATCCTCACTCACCTGAAAATCCAGGTAGTTCTGTTGGAAAGATGTGAAGACTATTCGCACCCTCTCTTAAACCACTATTCCTGCCACACCGTCATAAAGAACAATGTGGGAAGAAAAGACGTCCAAGGGAAGGGGGAAGTGGATAAAATAACAAAAGAGAGAAACACTGCTCCTCTTGGCTTCTGAATTGCTGAGCTTTAGCTTGTCTTGATTGGAACGCCTTCAACAAGGAATAATTAACACCAACGTTACTTATTGGTTATAAACTCACGATTGTCTAAGCATCATATAACAAAATCACAATAACAACTGTACCTCTCTATTCTGGCATTTCCTAATTCACCAGATAAGGTCTGAGATCTTCTATAGAAGCGATTCTATGACCTATAAAAATCTTAAAGGGAAAAGAACAAATATAACATGCATATTCTCAGTCCTACAAACACTGTTTGGATATTTGTATTGTCCTTTGCTTACTTTTCTGTTACACTCAAGACACATAAAATATTCCCAAGGAAAGAAATGTATCCTTCAGTATTGATCCTCGGTGCATATTATTGCATATAATGTCTTTGAATTACATAATTCAAAATGTACACGAAAATGTAATTAGCTCTTTCCTCAAAAGTTGTCCTGAATAAATAGTCAACAAGTTCTTTGCCGAGTTTTTAAGCACAAAAGGTATTCGAGGGGCTTCGTAACAAAATGTAAATTGTCTTTGATGATGACATCTCGAAAGAGTTAAAGTTCCTCTATGCGCTTTTATTCCTTTCTGTAATAAACTTAAAATGTACTTACTTGAGTTTCTCTGAGGCTTAGGAACGTATTTACCAATCTTTTCTTTTGTATTTGTTGCAGGACGGACAAGATTACCTTCAGGACAGAGAGCCGCCGAAAACCGGAAGAAACAGGGAAGAGATGAGAAGCTGGACGCGGCAAACCGGAAGAAGTGGGAAGGAAGATGAGTCCGGACTGAGGCCACCGAAAAGGAAGCGGAGAGGAAGAGCGTCGAAGGTTCTTGAATCAGGTAAGCTGGATCTTCAGATGAGGAGGGAAGGAAGAATGAACACAAGCAAATGCCCGTGTTCCTCGCTTTCTTTTATAGTCGGCCTTGGGTGGGGTTCCTGAAAGCTATCACGTGTATGAGTCAGAAACGGTTTTGCCGTTTACACGTAAAACAACGCCCTTTCAATTATGCATGTACCTGGTGTGCAAGTTTTAGTGGCATAATTCAGTAAAACAGATGTATTAATCACATATATATACTTTGGCAACAACGAGTGAGATTATGTTTAAACATTACATTCTTTACACATTTTGAAATCTCTAAAGTTGAAAACCAATCAAAGGACTAAACCAAAAAGGGCAAATAAGACAATAATGACAAAAACTAATGGTATGAGAGCGGACAGGCCATCTGTCTGGAACATATCCTAACAGTCGCTCCCCTCAAAGGACACCCCACAGGTCGTGGTTTGCTTGGATTGTTGAAATAAAATTGTCTAAGTAGTCTCGGGCATGCACATAAGATGCTGGTTCCCATGAATTTTCAGTGTCATCATACCCTTTCCAGGTTATTAGATAATGTAGTCGTCCATTAATTATTTTAGCATCTAAAACACGACAGATTTCATATTCTAAATGTCCTTGAATAGGAATGCGTGGAGAGGGGGTTCAGGCCTAGTTTGAGGATTATAGGGCTTGAGCAATGAGACATGAAAAGTAGGGTGTATTGGGTAATCAATAGGTAACTCTAATTTACCTGTTATAGGATTTATGAGTGCTGTAATAGAGAACGGTCCAATGAATCTAGGTTGCAATTTTCGTGACCCTTCTATGTTCAAATGTTTTGTGGAAAGCCAGACTTTATCCCCTACCTGATATACTGGGGCCTCTGTTCTATGTTTATCTGCTTGTTTTTTTACACATGTCTTATATTCAGATAGATGTTGTTTAGCTTTCTCTTGTATTTCTAATAGGGATTTCAAGCGTTCAGTGACTTTTGGGAGAAGAGAGGAATCTAATTCAATTGGTAGAGCCCTTGGATGATAGCCTTGCATGAAGTAAAATGGTGTGCAATGAATAGCGGAATGAGTGGTATTGTTGTATACAAACTCTACAACAGGCAAAGCTTCTACCCAATTGTTAGTGAACTCTGCCAATAAACATCGTAAGGTTTGTAATAAAGTTTGGTTCAATCTTTCTGATTGCCCATCTGTTTCTGGATGGAAAACTGATGAAAGAGCAACTTCTAGTTTTAACTTTTTACATAATGTCTTCCAGAATTTCGAGTTGAATTGACTACCCCTGTCTGAAATTATTTTACTTGGCAGTCCGTGTAAGCGTATGACTAAAAATATCTGCAAATTCAACTGAAGTGGGTAACTTTGGTAAAGGTACAAAATGTGCCATTTTGGTAAAATAATCAATTACCACTAAAATAGTGGTATTTTTGTTTTCAGTGGGTAAGCCAACCATAAAATCTACACTAACAGTGTGCCATGGGATGGCGGGAGCGGACATAGGTTGTAATAACCCAGCTGGAGCTTTCTGTAAAGATTTCTGCCGAGCACATGTTGGGCAAGCAAGTATATAAGCTTCAATATCTTTCTTCATTGAGGTGACACCAAAAATGTTTACATATGTTTTCTAGGGTTTTCTCCCAACCTGGATGTCCTGCTAATACTGATGTATGATGCCAAGTTATTAATCGAGTTTGTAATTCTGTTGTTGGTATATACAATAAAGAATCATGATATAACAGACCTTGTTGAATAGTGTTGTGTGAGTCCTTTAACCAATCTTGTGATTGACCTTCAAATGTTCTGCATTTACCTTTTTAATGAAGTCATTCTGAAGTGTAGGAGCTAAGATTTTTTGAGGTGCTATTATTGGGAAATCATCCTTTTTTTTTTTGTTTCAGTAGTATGACCATACCTAGATAAAACATCTGATTGAATCTGCTGTGTGCCAGGTCTATAAGTGATTACAACGTCAAAGGTACTAAAGAAATTGAGCCAGCGCATTTGACGTGGTGTTATGGCTTTTATGGAACTAAAGAATTGCAAAATCTTGTGGTCACTGAAAATAGTTACGGGGAACTTTGCACCACGCAAATGATGCCTCAATATCCAGGCAAGGGGAAGTCCTAAAGGCTTCAGAGTCTGGTTTTCCAAGAACTCGTTGTGATGAAGATGAACGGATATAGTTGACCATGCCTGTATTTGGTTAGCATGAGCAAAGTGTAAATAAGGGCTGGATTTCTATGCCTAAATAAGGGCAATGTGAATTGTACCTATATAAGGGCATGATTCGGGATATCTATATACGGTATCTTAATCGACACACAACAGTAATGGAACCTCGAGTTTAACCACAGTTGCTTAGGCTTGTGCCTGATAGAGCAAGGGTGGTGGAGGAACTAATGTGGGTTGCTCTAGATTGAGTTCCTCCTCTTTTGAACCTTGGACAAAAGTTGCTGGTTATGTTGTGGACACAATTTCTTTGCAACTGATTATTTTAATCTTTTCATAGATGATGGATATCTCCACAAATTGTTATGGAAATGAACCTCTATGCTGGACAATTTCTGATGCAGCAAGGGGATAGGCTTCAGTCTCATTCAATAGTGCACCAATAGACTCCAACCAGTATTGAAGAATTGAGGACATTTTGGGGGCTTACTCTCCTGGTGGAGCTTTATTTGCAAGCAAACAGTGTCCTCTTATTGATCTTGTGACCCAGCATGGTGAATGTCATTGTTCTGTACTACCATAAGTAGAGATTGTTTTGTGCTTCTGCAGCGAATACTGCATTTAAACCAGGTCCATGCCAGAGACCATTCACTATGATTAGCTATTCATAGTTCCCCCTTGTGCTTGACCACTTTGTCATGTCGGTAAGAAAGAAAGACACGATTGTTAGGGTTTAAAGCTTCTTTATTTCTCCATGTTCCCCCGTTTATTGCTTCTTCCTTTTCTCACCCCTTCTCCACTTCCTGTAGTTTCATATCCTCCCACGTACTTTCCACTCCAACTTCCGTCCTGCCTCCCTCTTCCGTCCCTGCTCTATCCTGCACGGTCCTAGCGCTGCGCTAGTGTATCATGCATATCAACATTGCAAACTTTGCTGGGAGTTTCAAAAAAATATATAGACTGAAAAAAAACACAGATATGGATAAGACCTTGATGTTATACAAAGGTCAGCTGCTGTTTAAGCAGTCTATCAAAAGCAAGATAGTGTTCTATGGTATTAAATTTTACGTACCTTATTATAGCTCTACTGACTTTACATACAGCCTAACAGTATATACAGGAAGGGACTCCGGCAATTAACCAACTGGTCACCCTGAGTCATTAGCTACCAGTCTTGTGAGTCCCCTATTGTACAAGTGGCCCCACCTGTATCCGGCCAGTTTCTACATTAGAATTCCACTCTTCAGGGTATTGTTTTCTATGGCCACACCTGTTTGTGGAACAATTAGGAACAACAGAATAGAATTCACAGTGGAGTTGGTACACAGGAAGCTTGGAAAAGGGCAGTGCAGTGATTTACATTGAAAGGAACAGTTAGCCCTCAAATTCCAAGATCAAACGGAAATGTATTGTTAGACCACTCTATAATGAGACATTCTCAGTCTCTGAGCATATAAATATGGCTTAAATCCAGAAGCCAAATTACATACTGGACTACAACAGTTACATATGTGGGCTTGAAAACAGAACAAGTTACCTGGTCCTACATGGCTGCATGTAAGTCCTGCATCTGGTATAAGAATCTGCTTGTACACCTGATGGAAATGGCAAGGTACTATCAACATGTCGTGCATTTCCATTTAGCTCCTTGACCTAAGGAAGCACTTTCTTGACTTTGAGAAGGCAGTCCTCTGCAAAAGCTTTTCAGCTGAATATGGAGTTGTGCCAACTGAGTTAGAGTGCATTTCAAGGTTGAATGAACAACACTTTACCAAACTTTTACCTCCAACTGAGAAAAAAACACAAACCTTACTGGAGATGTCAAGGTTGTGGCAGAAAGGGATGAGAGACAAGGAACTGTTGTCCCCAGTTTTCCTGAAATCCTGCCCTGTTTAACTCCAAATGTTTAATTATATCTCACACAAAGTTTTGTTGTGGTAGGTTTTCAGGCACTGAGTAATTCCTAACTCCAGTAAATAGGAACAGTAGAAAAGTGCATAACAGTTAAGGGCTACTTAACCCCACTTACCAGTTGGTTTACCTTATACACCTCCCCAATTGCCCACCTCCTCGGGTTAGCTGTCAAATACCCCGAATGTACAAATAATATCAAGATGGAGAGGCATCTTTCAATAGCTAGTTCATTGAGTGCAAAGAATTAAGACTTCAGATGTCTTGAAACAGATTTGTTGTGAGTAAAAACATTTCTTTATTGCTCTGGACAAATTCTTTTCTTCATAAAATATATCTATACAGCCGACATGTTTTGCTCATACACCACAAGCTTCCTCAGGGTGTAATTCCTATATATTGTCCAGAAAAATGTTTGGTCATCCATACACTGGTTAAGACTTTACCATTGGATTGATAATGTTCCAGTGTTATGTACGTCATTTGGTTATATATTTTTAGCTTCTGGTGCAAAAACCAATGGCTTGAACCAATGGCTTCAACAGGAGCGCAACAAATACATATCCAGCATCAAGGGACCCTCTCTGGTGATAACCTTAGTGTTACCCTGCTGGATAACTTTGACTTCCATTAAAGACACTAGGGACCTGATTACCACTTTTGGCAGTGTGGGAGGCATGCCACTGCCATGCTCCCACACCGCCAAGAGTTGGCGCCGCCCACCAGATTATAAGTAATTTTGTGGTCTGGCGGATGGGCAGCGCGGCAGTCTTGTGGCACTGCTGTGTAAAGACTCATTGTTAGCCTTAAACAGCACTGCCGCAGGTGCACTTGTGCACGTTCCTGCACATGAAGGAATGCACCTTGTTGTATATTCCTTCCTTTGCAGTAACTGGAGGTGCAAAACTGCAGGGGAGCATAACATGTGCCCCTTGCATGCACCCCCGTGCACAGGGGCAAGAGGGGACTTTTCTTCACCGCCAGCAGTTACATCGAGGAAGAACCTCCATGCAACTGCTGGCAGTGAGGAAAGTTGTAATATGCTTGTCTGCTTGGCGGTGCCTCAGTGCCTCACCAAGCATATTGCAGCTCTCAGACTGCCACGGGACTGCCAAGGTATATGGTTTCTTGGTGGTTGCAATGGAGGTCCAACTCCCAAAATTGTAATAGAGCAGTCGGACCACCAGTGCGGTGGTGGCTGGACTGCCACCGCTGTGCCACCATGGGTCAGTCTCATAATCAGCCCATAGGTCAGAAGTTAAAAACTTGGATTAGGGCCGCCTAGTGTATCTGACCTCTGCTCCATCGTGTTTAGCCTGATATGTTGCCTAGGTCTGGGCGAACCAGAAACATATGTACAAGGACTGGCGAAAAATATGGCTAACATTAGTTAGCAGCAGTTTTCTTACCGCCGCATACTTCTGAAAATTATCGCCATGTTAGCAACGTATTTACAAGCCGTCGATACATGGCAATAGCTTTAGGGATCGGCGGTGAAAACTACCGCTAACATTAGCATGATGGCGATAGGAATTCCGGCGTTAGCATGGGAAAATCAACAAAAGGCACATTAGCAGCAAAACAAACCACCTTAGTCAGCCCAATGTGAGTCGACCTCCAATAGAAAAAAGGCAAAAAAAATCAATGAAATACAGAATGGAGCAGCCAGGGCCAAGTGCAGCACCCCCTCAAGCCACCCAACATCTAAGATGACCAATATGAGGGCCTGGATGCCTCGCTGGACCTGAGCCTGGCACCTGGATGCCTCGCTGGACCTGTGCCTGGAACCTGGATGCCTCGCTGAAACTGTGCCTGGAGCCTGGATGCCTCACTTGGCCTGTGTCTGCAGCCTGGATGCCTCGCTGGACCTGCGTCTGGAGCCTGGATGCCTCACTGGGCCTGCGTCTGGAGCCTGGAGTGGGATGCGGAGGAGCTGTGGAGTTGATGAGCCGTGGCGGTAGACATTGAGGCACGGCGATCGCCTGTACCTGAAGGTGAAGTTTTGCCAGTCACATGGAGACATATTGCTGACCTGTGTGAGAAGACCGCCATGCGCCCCTTGGAGCTGTGATTGGTAGAGGATTTCCTGCACCTTAATGTAGGGAGGTCAGCATTGCATACTATGATCCACCACTACACAGGGGTGTACTGAGGGGATTACCAATGGGGGGCGGTGCCTCTGCATCACGGGTCAGATGATGTTGTACTGGCCGGATGCTGTGGAGGATGAGGCACCAGAGCTGCACCAAACTTGTGTCTGGAGCGCTGAAACTTCATGCCTAAGGGGGCTTTGCTGTATCAACTGCATCGGGAGGTTAACCAGTGGACTTGGTGACGGCTGCTGTACCCAGACTTGTGAAAACCCACCTGCCTGAGGCTCCTGCTGGCTGAGTCACAGATTTGGAGAGAGTTTAGTGGATTGCGCGACGGTGTCCAGGTCCAGGTACGGAGAAGGTGGGATTTATAGCGGAAGAGGCCCGGGGGTCTAGTCGCCCAGGCCTAGCACTTGTAGATGGCTCACCCCTTAGTGGCGGCTCATCCACTATGGCGGAAGAGTATCGCCCAACTGCTTTCAAGCAGTGCAAGAAGAGGAACAATCATTACATGATGATAACTTCCTGATGCAATCGTGCTATGGTTCCTTTATTGGCAAGAGGGTGGGTAGGGCTGCTCCACTCATGGAGCAAGGCAGGGTCAGAGTGGCATGCCCACTCCAGTGCGCAGTGACTGTATGGTCATCCCGCTCAGGACTCCCAAAGCTGTCATGCGCACTCTCCTGTTCACAATGCAGGGTGCATTACAGCCTGCATGGAGAAAATGCCCATCCCTCCAGCCTCTGACTGAACATCTCATCCTGGCGCCAATGACCAATTCCAATGCCGCATTGCAGCATTGTCTTTGGCTTAGGAGAGGGAGCCTGGCTGCCTACTTCCTGTTCCTGGGAGCAGACGCAGGAGAGCAGGAGCAATGAACACAGGGGACCCAGCCTTGAGGTAAGATTTCTCTAATTTAAATATTTACAACATCTGCTCACCCTCACACCCCCGTGTCCACGCCCCATCCAGTGTTCTTTCCAGCATTTACCACCTCTCAGCTGTCCAGTTCCCCCGCAGCACTTCACAATGGCAGGTGTTGTGCGGCCATGCACAGCAGGCATACCACTGGTGTGCCAAAGGTATATATGGAGTTACGACGCACACCATTACATCACATTCTATTACAATGCATACTAATACTAGGCATATTGCAACAGTCGGGAAGGTGTTGGATTGCGGAGATGTAAACATTATTATTCCCACTTCAGTGAGTGCAACCCTAAAACTAACCCTTGCACCCCAAAGCAAACCCGAACCCTAAAATTTAACTTTGAGCCCCGAAAACACACCCTAAAAATCATTTTTGTCCCAAATGCACTTCCCAGTTTTCACGACTGACCCAAAACATACCCCAATTATCAAATTTTACCCCATAATACACCCCACATTTCATCTCCGACACCCGAAACCCATACCCACCCTAACACTTAAAAATCTCCCATTACTGACCTCACAATGCGTTGTAATAGAATACGATGTAAAGGCACCTGCGTTGTTAGAATTGCATTGTAAAGGCATTACTCTGCGTTGTAATGGACATCTCCTGTGCCAAACGCAAACCATAGGCAAGCCCGTCTGCGTCTGTCTGCCCCTGGACCGCACTCAGCACCAAGGACCCTTCCTCTTGGACACTCCACGCCTACAGTGCCAGCATTCCCTTAGCCATCAACCCTGGATGCCACTTCGCCTGCCAGGACCAGCCTCTGTTCCAGACCGGACATCGCCTTCGCCATCACTGACGACACCCCTTAGGACCACCCTGACCATCCAGGAGGAGACATTGCCATCCCCTACAGAAGCACACTCCGACTGACCACACACTCTAATGACCCAACGGTGACAATGGAACACCTCAACTTCCAGATCTGGACCAACTCCAAGCCCATCCTCTTCAGCACCCTCATCTGCAGGCCCTCTGGGCCATGGACACCCATTCTCCGATACCATTGTAGACCTCATTGCACACCAGACTCTTCCATCCACCGACGACATCCTACTCACTGAACTCAAGTTCCCCCTGGACAACCCCAGTGACCAAAACATCATCCTCTCCTGGGGAAGCTCCCCATCAGACTCAAGCAGCTAGTCACCGCAGCAAGCCACATAGCAGGGCGCAAGGTCAAGCACGTCTTCTCCGCCAGTGGGAACTTAAACTACAGCCACACGTCCGGACTCTCCTAGATCGACCATCACTGTAGACATCACGTCTTCACCATGCCCATCGTACAACACCGCCATCATTGCCCCCCCTCGCAGCTGGATCAAGGCCACCGAAGAATGTCTTGACAACTCCGTCAGCACCACCACTCCGCCAACGCTTACAGACGATGACACTGCAGCATGTAATCGCCACCAATGGATCTCCAACTGTGCCGACCCCCTGGCACCCCTCAAGAATGGCACTGCATCAATACCTTATGCATGCCTAATGGCAGGCGTAAGGGTGAAGCAGTGCCACAAGGATAGGCTGGCCCCATGCATTGCTGGAGTTGTGTCATGGTTGTGACATTTGCAGCAATGCGTGGCTTTAGCATAGACAGATACATCAGGATTCCAGACGTATCTGTCATTACTTGCGTCATGGAGTGCTGTCCAGTGAATACAGCGCATCCATGGTGTCGCAAGAAGGGTATAGTGAAAAGTGTTGCAACGCTGTCTTGACCTAGCACTGCAACACTTTTCATGACTGAAGCCCAGGAATGCACACTTTCTTATTGATGGTGCACATTCCTGTAGTTTTGTTGCAGGGAAGCACAGCAACATTGCTTGCAGCGCTGTCCAGCACCAAAACCTGCTGAAAAGGGGCCCCAAGTGTTATCTCCATTTTTAGGACCTGCTATTTTCTGGTCTTAAAAAACTGCCTGTAACTGCATGCGGCATTAACTCCTTGCACATATGCCCCATAGTCTTTTGACTGGCAATTTTTTGTTTGTCCTTTTTGCAACAAAACATTTTTTTAAATCCTTTATCTGGTTCCCCTAAGCTTATTTTAATGATCTTGCTGTATCTTTGCTCATTGAATCTTTCACTACTTTTCTCCATTGGTTTGGGGATTTTGTTATTTTCGTGATCTTTACTTTTAATGTGTTGGTAGTGCTTGCATTTCACACACTGGTCCCTGGAAATTGCGTGCTGCTTTTGCTATAGCTATTAGGGGTTGAGCAGAGATTCTCGCAGGACTGTCCTTTGACCTAACCAGTGTGGATTTATTAAGTTGGTAGGAGTACACCCTCACAAATGAATTGATATGTTTACCAGATTTGTACACAAATATACAAAAATATATCACCGAATGGCGCATACCATTGTATTATAAAATGTTTGTATTTGCTATTTGTACCACTCACTCTACCCTAACAATACTTTTGCTCACTCCAAGATCTTGGCATGCTGTTTAGCCAGGTTCAAGCAACCAGGATAAAAAATCCATCTTCTCTTTATGTAGACTTTAAAAATTCCCCTGTGCGTCTGGGTTCATACATTCAATTATGCATTACTATATGGGTTTGCATTTAGTACAAAATATTAGACCAATTCCACAAATATTACCCACTCCTTATGTTCCTCTTCCTCTACGCTATCAACCCTAACACACATATAGTCTCAACAATTGCTTTTTTGCACAAACCAAGAATAATCTGTTGTGACACTCCAGTTATAAACTTATTTCCTCAAAATTGATTATGCATACGTAACACTGCTCTTAGCAGCTTGTCTATTGCCCACTTCCAGACTACGTTTGCCACTCAAACCCTATCCTGGGCCTTCATTGTGAAAGAGATTCAGGCGTTATAATTTTTCAAGTCCAAATGGATGTAATATGTTGTCCCACTTTGCACACATCCCCTCCTCACACAATTAAGAATCTGAAATATATTTGTCAGATATAAACACATCATATTAAATATCTTTTAAGATATTTAATTCTTCTGCCTTATTCAGTCCCCCTGTAAACTCTCCTGACCACAGCAAGTGATGACCAGAATTTATAGTTGTGCTTCAACAATGTCACTGTCATTTCAGAGGATGTGTCCGAGATGAGACACATTCACTTTACCTTTTTGCAAGCTGAGTCATTGTTTTGTTCCTTGCTTCATCTGTTTGTCTTCGAAAAATAAATAATGAATCATGAAATCTGGGTTAAAAAAGAATCCCATAAAAAGTAAGAGATAGGTACATGTTCTGCTGAAACAGTTAACAAAACTATTTAGCTCAATGTTAGTCAAAGACAAGAATTCCCAGTGCAGTTAGACAAAGATTCAAGCAGTCCCACAAGAAGACAAAGTTACTGTGTTGAAAAAGCGTTTCACTGCACATCTATCAGGTTTTGCCTCTTGGGGTCTTAGTGCCAGGTATGTTCCAGCTTATTTTAACATTGCATTGCATTATATTGTGCTCAAGACTCTGGAAATTGTGCTTCATCCACGATGTTGTAGGCCTTGTTGATATGGCAGATTTTAAAGGCCGTTAAAACAGGGTCTAGTGTTCTCGCACTCACAAAATCTTCTATAATTGGCCATACCTGTATCTCAACTGTGGATACCACTTGCCCAACTTATAATGGGAACCTTTAGTGGCAGTGGAGGGTTTGGATTTATACATGCCCAGTAGTCTACAATCTTCTCAGGAAATATAGTTCAATTTAACACAGTAATGAGTGTCCCACACTACTTTGCTCTTCTGTTTAAGCACACCGAATCATCCAAGAACTTGAAATCACTTTTATTCTCCATTTCACTGAATATATGATTAACAATCTCTTTCTAAAATGACAAAATATATAATTATTCACAAAAATGTGTAAATTGATGTTCCATCAGTCTGACATCCGAATCATCTTAAAATATGTCAAGTTCTAAACTTATAGAATTATGTCTGTATAATGTATTATATAGACGACAAAACTAAAATAATTTAAAGTAAGCATGCATATATTTTAAAAATATTCCTAGTACTTGAAATTTCTTTTAGGCACTATTTATTTTCCCTGCTTTCTATAATAATTTCATCTTTAAGCACCTACGAGAGTTTAGAATGCAATACATGTCAATGGTTGTCAATGGACAGCAATGGCAATACGTTTTTCTTCTTCTTGTATGCTCACACGTGCATGCGATGTCTTTAAAAATGTAGCAATACCTGTTCGCTCTTTCTACTCTTAAGCAGCCAATTCCTAAATGACTCATAACTCTGTGGTGTATATGTTGGCGACATTTCTTTCTTTTCGTCTGCCTGCTTTTCACGGCTCTTTGTTGAACCCTGTAGAGAAGTTCACAGTGGCACACGGTTAATTATGGAAGAGAGCTGTGACCAACGCTGTAGGGTGTACTAGACTGGACTAAGATGCTTTTATAATATGATTCAGTAATAAAGTAGGTGTCATGCCATGTTTTCTTTTGAATCTTTCAGTATATATTTGATGTCCTAGATAGGTTGTGAAATCAACTAATGTTCTTTTTGCTTTAAAAACAGTAGGTGGCAGATAGCTTAATTTGCTGTATGTAATTTCCATTGTGTAAACCTCTCTCGCAGGCTGGAGTGCTTCAAATTAATGAATATGTGAGAGTAATACGACCACTGTTACACGAATCACTACCTTCAGAAAAATCTGGTTCTTAATTATTTTGTGGGGAAGGCCACTAGTAATGCAACAGAGTGCTAACACTTCTATTTAGGAGTATGGAACAATTCAGGGAGGGGAAAACCTTTCAACATTTCTTTTAATTTAGTTTTGTAAGTTATAATTCTGTTTTATCAGGGCAATCTAATTCAGTTTTCCAATACATCTTTGACACATCTGTTACATATGTTTGTATGCACCTACCTCTGTACACTCATCCTTGAGTTCTATAGAAGAATGTAAGAATACGACTCAAGTAATTTCCATTATTCGTAGGCTATTATTTTACCGGACCATCTGCATATTCCTGCCCTTCTGACTCATTCCATGAAGGGTGAATATTTTTCATGCCTTATCAGTTCTACTATTATGAAGGTGAACTCCAAGCTTTGAGGAAAAAACTTGTGTATTCAAATAGACACCCACAATCACTCCAGATAACTTTTGAACGACAGTTAAAAATATTTGACTCTGCTTACTAATGTTAGATAACACTTGCCCATTTTTAACAATGACACAGTCTGTCCGTAGTGCTTACAACTGAAAGTCTAGAGCATATGGTTTACAAGATTCAATACGGCATATTGTTCGTAATGATGTTCCGATATAGTTTGCATTCAGTTTCACGAAGGTGAACAACTTTGTGGAAGCACAATCATTCAGGAAGGTCGGGAAAGTATGGAAGTCATAATTGAGAGGGATAACGTGGTCTCTTCAATCAAAACATCAGTACCATTTTAGGGTCAGTTATCAGGGCATATGGCAGGACACATTCCTCACCTTAGAAAGAGCCAAATACCAAGGTGAAAAGAATGGAAATAATCTTCGCTGTTCATGTAACCTATTAATATATGAACTGTTCATCACCATCACCAGCCAAGCAAAACCATCAAAGATGCAACAACATATGGCACCTGACCAAAGGCCTAACCATAAACCTTTCGTTCCATAGTTTCTACACCTTCAGATCGCATGCTATCTTAAAAGCCTCCTCACACTTTGTTCCTAATACCCTGCTTGAAAATTGACCTTAAATTAATTTTATGGATTGTTTTCTCTCCTTCCTTTCAATTGAATGGCCCACTTCTTATGTTCCATCCCTCACATTTCTTACAGTCTGTGTGTAGCCTTCTCTGTCCTACATTTCCGCAAACTGATCACGCTTCTCACCAATGCAAACTTTCCTTCTGTGTAACCATTCCTTGTAAGTGAACAGTATCGAATTTCCACGAGTCTATCTATTCCTCCCACTTTCAGTTTGCATGATTTCACACTAGTGATCACACCTACCTCATATTAACTTAATAAAAGTTTACAGTTATAGTTCAACATGCAAATATGGGAATTAAGATTTTACAGTGGCCATTTTTGCTTAAAAGCATATACGTACCACACATTTGGTAGTGGGTAACAGTTCACAATTCTGTAAACATCATTTAGATTCTATTGATTACAAAATTTAGAAGAGGTGGGCAATGTGTTCCACTCTCTTAAGTCGAGCTGCTGCCCTGGAGACCACGGGTCTTTTTTCTACTCCCTTGTCCCAAGATTCACGAATATTTGCTTGTGTGTAGGCAAATCAGCAAACTGTACATCAAATATCATATATGTGTAATGTATCTATCTAAAAATGCCTCTCTAAAGTGTGCTGTTTGTTGTGGTCTCAGATACCTCTTGCATCTCTCCGATCATGTACTTGTTTTTATAAGTTGATGTCAGATGGACCCCACTCACTCAACTGCTCTATGTAGAGCTCCTCATATTTGAGGTGCTCCTTCCAAATAAAGGTGCACTGAATTGGTACATATAGGGCACAAATATAAGAAGAAAGAACCTAAATAACAAGTCCTTGTCTAGCGTCCAGTGGGATTCACAGGATCGCAGCACTGTAATATAAATAAATAAATAAATTTGCCCCCAGAGGTCCAGGTTATCCCTTCCCTTACCCTGCCTCATTGAAGTTTATTTTATCCATTTTCAGGGCACAGGGAATACGTTGCTGTGCCCTGTTATGGTGACTGCAACATTTCTCTTCATGTTGCAGCAAGTCAATCAGAGTGGAAGCTCCTGTTGGACTCACAGGAGCCTCTTGAACCCGTGGTAGCAAGGCAGTCGACGGGAAAAAAGCGCTCTAGGCCTCGCTCTATTATTTTGAGTTTTGTGCCTGTGGGACTCCAGTGGAACCTTCGTGGCACTCCCACATACACAGCCTTCTAAATATAATTAATTTCTCAAAAACTAAACGAATTTACACTAAATCAAAAAAGCATACATTCTGGATATAGATCTAGCTTTCTGACAAATTTGGTGTTATTCAATTCAGCCATTTTGGCTACGGCGCTGTTAAAAAATTCCTCTGGAAATGGCATGGGGAATTTCTTTTTTGTGGAGAAGCGTGGCTCAGTGGTTAGAGGTGGCAGACCCGGAAGCTGAGCTCGGCCGTGGACCAGGGTTCGATTCCCCGCCTCGGCGGGTCTCGGGCTCAAAATTCCACGGACTCGACAATTCTCGCTCTGGTGCCTACTCGACTCATGGGGTCACACTCTGCGACTCTGGGCAATAACTTGCTTAATCTCCACTATGGCCCCTCGCGGCGGGATGCCTGGCTTTCACCTTGTGGATACCCAGCCGGGGTATCTCACAGGGGAATACCAGGACGGGTTCCCTAAGCAAGCGCCTTGATACCTTCGGGTGATACGTGTGCTATATAAGTCGCAATACATTTACATTTTTGGGGACCCCTTCTTCTTGGCTTCTGCTCGATGGATCACCCAACGCCTTCCAGCAAAGAGCTGAGGTAGACCAACTTTATGTTTTAGAATGTTTTCGGAAGATTCATCCAACATCACCAAACTTAATAGCAAAACAAAAAAAAACAATTTCCAGTTGTGACTAGGTCCTAACAATCACCACACAGTGGCAAATGCCCCAGGCTCCCATGGCCCTGCTGGATCCCCAGCCAGCACCTGTCCTAGATGCTGACGAGAGCCACCAATCCCTTTTTAAGGTGGTCCTCTGGTCCCACTCAGGGCACCCAATAACTTTAAACCATTGAGGGCTATTGGGGGAGGCTCATGTCCCCTATGGCCTCACCAGCTTCACAGCCTGCTGCCATCCAAGGTGCCAGCGGGAAGAAGAAATAATTTTTATTTTTTCAGTGGGTGCTCTAGTCCCACCTGGGACATCCACAAAATTGAGACCCCTTGGAGCTATGGTAGGAGATCTGTGACCCCCACAACCCCACCGGCTCCACTGCCAGGAGCAATTGTAGGTGTAGATGTGAGCAGGCTCCATTGGCAGAACCAGGATTTGTTTCTGCTCCCATTGGGTGGGAGCAAATCCATCTACACTTCCTGACAGAGTACAAGCATTTCTTTTCCTTGCCCACACTCTCCTAGGTAGGGAACAACTCCGTGTCCTGGGGTATGGGGTCCCAAAGACACTAGGTGAAATAGGACCCGGGTAATGGAATCCCTGGGGCCATTGTATGGCGCAGAGATGGGGCCTAACCCCCTCATCCCCAATTAAATGTTTCATCTGGCCCTTGGGCATAGGGTTTCAGTGGTCAATAAATGGCTTGGGGGCGGGGGGGGGGGGTAATGCATATCCCACTTAAAAAAAAAGTAATATCTATAGGGGTCTCAGAAGATGGGGTTCATAGGGCCATTAAATGGCTCAGGAAAGAGGGGACGCATGACCCCTTCAACTTATATTCATTATGCTGCAACCCTTCTGGGCCCTGGCCTACCCTGGGGGATTTCAAATTGAAATCACCAGGCGTAGAGGGTCAGAATATCTCAATCCTGTCCCCCTATATATTTGCTTTCATTTTTTCTAGACACAGGTGACTGAGCCCCCGAGTCCTAAAGGGGCTGACAAACATCTTTGTTGATGTGAGGCAGTCAATTATATTTGAGCTTTTCTTCTGCTGGTCCAGCACTCCTACTTTATCTCTAGATATTAATACATTTTGAACTTCAGTTTCTCAAAAACTACTGAATGGATTTCCACCAAATCACAAAATGAATGATTTTTGGGAAAACATTCAGATTTCTGCCAAATTTTATGTAATTCTATTCAGCTATTTTGCCTGCTGCTGTTTCTAAAGCTCATTCAAGAAATTACATGTGGAAAACAAGTTTTGGGACCCCCATCTTTTTCTCAGCCCCTGCTAGATGGATCACCCCGAAACTTTCCAGGAAGGTGCTGAGGTGAATGCACCTTCTTTGGAACGTTTTGTGAAGATTCGTCAAGTGGCGCCAAAGTTATTGGCAAATCAAAAAAAAAATTGCTATGGAAACCTGTTCCCAATTGTAACTATACAATGGCGACTACCACTGTGTATAACAAGTTCAAGTTCAAGTTCCAAAATTTGTATAGCGCACTACTCACCCAGAGGGTCTCAAGGCGCTTGGGGGAGGGAGGTGTGTTATTTATCGAATATCCAAGTTTTTAGTTGCTTTCTGAAGGAGAGGTGGTTCTGTGTAAGGGGGAGGTGGGTGGGGAGAGAATTCCAGGTTTTGGCCGCTAAGTAGGAGAAGGATCTTCCTCCCATGGTGGATCTGTGGATGCGCGGAATTGCGGTGAGGGCTTGATTGGACGATCATAGTTGTTGGGAGGGGGTGTAGAAGGATAGATACGTGTTGAGGCATTCGGGTCCTAGGTCGTAGAGGGCTTTGTGAGCGTGGGTGAGGAGATGGAACGTTATTCTCTTGTTGACAGGGAGCCAATGGAGGTCTTTCAGGTGGCTGGAGATGTGAGCTTGCCGAGGGATGTCCAAAATGAGTCTGGCTGAGGCGTTTTGGATGCGTTGGAGGTTTTTCTGTAGTTTGGCTGTGGTTCCGGCGTAGAGGGTGTTTCCGTAATCCAGTCGGCTTGTGACCAGTGCGTGGGTGACCGTCTTTCTTGTTTCGGTGGGGATCCAGCGGAAGATTTTTTTAAGCATTCGTAGGATGTTGAAGCAAGATGATGAGATGGCGTTGAATTGTCTGGTCATCGAGAGGGAGGAGTCCAGGATGAAGCCCAGGTTACGTGCATGATCCGTAGGTATGGGTGCGGTTCCGAGGGCCGGAGGCCACCAAGAGTCGTCCCAGGCAGAGGGGGATGGCCCTAGGATGAGGACTTCTGTTTTGTCCGAGTTTAGTTTTAAACGGCTGTTCTTCATCCATTCGGCTACTTCTTTCATTCCTTCGTGTAAGTTGGTTTTGGCGGTGTTTGGGTCTTTGTTGAGGGAGAGGATCAGCTGGGTGTCATCTGCGTAGGATATGATGTTGAGGTTGTGTTGGCGTACGATGGAGGCGAGGGGGCTCATGTATACGTTGAAGAGGGTGGGACTGAGTGATGATCCTTGTGGTACGCCGCAGATGACTTCGGTGGCCTCTGATTTGAAAGGGGGGAGGCGGACTCTCTGTGTTCTTCCGGTGAGGAACGAGATGACCCAGTCCAATGCTTTTCCTTGTATTCCGATGTTGCTGAGGCGTTGTATGAGGGTACTGTGACAGACTGTGACGAAGGCTGCGGAGAGGTCAAGTAGGATGAGAGCGACTGTTTCTCCGTTGTCCAGTAGTGTTCGGATGTCGTCTGTTGCAGCGATGAGGGCAGTTTCGGTGCTGTGTTTGGCTCGGAAGCCGGACTGTGAGGGGTTGAGGGATTTGTTGGATTCGAGGAAGGCAGCGAGTTGACTGTTGACTGCTTTCTCAATGACTTTGGCAAGGAATGGGAGGAGCGAAATGGGGCGGTAGTTCTTAAGTTCAGTGGGGTCTGCTGTGGGTTTCTTCAGGAGGGCGCTCAGTTCGGCATGTTTCCAACTTTCCGGGAAGGTAGCGGAGTTGAGGGAGCAGTTGATGACGTCTCGGAGATGGGGTGCGATGATAGAGTCTGCTTTGTTGAAAATGTGGTGGGGACATGGGTCGGTTGGTGATCCTGAGTGGATGGAGTTCATCAGGCGGATGGTGTCTTCGGTGGTGATTGGGTTCCCGGCGCAAAGGTTGTTAGGGTGCGGTTTTGGTTCGGAGGTGGGTGGAGTGGACTGGTCTTCTGGCTGGTTTTCAAAGCTGTTATGTATTTCGGCGATTTTGTTGTGGAAGAACGAGGCTAGAGAGTCGCAGAGGTCTTGGGAGGGAATGATGTCGTTGGTGCCGGCAGAGGGGTTAGTGAATTCTTTGACGATGTTGAATAGCTCCTTGCTGGTATGGGTATTGTTGTCAAGTCTATACTTGAATGCTGATTTCTTGGTGGATCGAATCAGTTGATGGTGTTTGCGAGTGGCGTTCTTGAAGGTGGCTAGGTTGTAAGTGGTTGGGTCTTTTCTCCACGTTTTCTCGAGAGTACGACAGAGCTTCTTGGATTTTTTAAGGTCATCGTTGAACCAGGGGGCTTTTTTGCTACCTTGCTTGATTAGATGGTTTTTCAAGGGTGCTAGTTCGTCGGCGCTGTGGGTGATCCACTGTGTGAGGTTGGCGGCTGCTTGGTTAGGGTCCGATGAATTGGCAGGGGTGTTTTGGTGAAGCGATGTGAAGAGCTGGTCGGTGGTGATTTTGTTCCAATTTCTTCTGGGAATGGGTTGTGGGGGGTTGTGGGTCGTGGACTTTTTGTAGTTGAAGTGGACGCAGCTGTGGTCCGTCCAATGGAGAGCTGTAGTGTGATCGAAGGGGATGTGCTTGCTAGAGGTGAAGATAGGGTCAAGCGTGTGTGCGGCAGAATGGGTGGGGGTGTCAACGAGTTGTTTGAGTCCGGGATTGGCCAGGTTTTCCAGGAGGGTGGTGGTGTTCTTGTTGTTTTTCTTTTCCAGGTGAAAATTGAGGTCTCCCAGTAGAATGTAGTTCTCGGATGGGAGGGCGTGTGGGCTGATGAAGTCAGTGATGTCTTCGCTGAATTGTGTGCGGGGTCCTGGGGGTCTGTAGATGAGGGTGCCTCTGAGGGTGATTTTGGGGTCGGTGTGGATCTGGAAGTGAAGGTGTTCGACGGTGGCGAGGTTATCGTCAGAAATGGTCGTGATGCGGATGGTGTTCTTATGGACGATGGCGATACCTCCTCCTGTTTGGTTGGTGAGAACTTTTGGGATGATCTTGTAGGTGTCAGGGATGGCTATGGCGATGTCGGGGGCTGATGAGGCATTCATCCATGTTTCTGTAAGGAAGGTGACGTTCGGCGTTGTAGTGTCGAGTAGGTTCCAGAGTTCGATGGAGTGTCTGTGGACCGAGCGGGTGTTGAGCAGGAAGCACTTTAGGTGGTTGGTGTCGGAGCTTAGTTTGGAGTTTGTGGATTTGGTGTGGGTCCTGATGCAGTCGAACTTGCAGGAGTGGCAGGTGAAGGGTCCAAGGGTGTGTCCAGGGGCGGCTTGGTAGCAGTTTGGTGGACGTCCGGGGTTAAGGGCAGAGAGGGTAGCGGCGTCGTAGGTAATGCGGGTGGGATGGGATTTGCGGGGAGCAGGGGGTCTGGCGCTGGGCACGGTCCAGGCGTGGACGGGTGTAGACGGGCTTATCTTTGGCGCGCCTTCGGCGTGCATGGGGCGCGACCGCTGCGCGTGAACGCTGCGCGCAAAAGCATCTGTCATATGTGGAAGGTGGAGGGGGCAGGTGCGAGGGAGGAGCAGCTGGGAGGCGGGAGCGGGGCAGAGAGCCGGGCTGGGGGTCACCACAACAACAACAAAATGGCAGCAAGCCAAAAGGCAAGCAGGACAAGATTGGGGCACAGGTAATGCTAATGGCAATGAAATGGGCAGTGGAAACGGCACAATCAGGCACAAATCGGCAAGCAGGCAAATGCAGCAATGTACAACAATAAATAATCAATGCGCAGTCTAGCGGCACAGCGCTACGATAAAATCGAATTCAGCAATAGCAGTGCGAGCAATGCGACAATGCTTTAAGGTCAGAGAGCAGCTTTGATCAAATCGAGTTCAGCAATAGCAGTGCGAGCAGCGCTACGATACCAGATCAGGTACTGGGCTGGGAGCAGCGTGGGGAGCGACCGCCTTCGAGGAGCTCAGGACGGTCACATCGCTTAATGCGAAGGGTAGGATCTATACTCTCAATGGGAGGGAGGAGCAGCTGGGAGGCGGGAGCGGGGCGGAGAGCTGGGCTGGGGGTCACCACAACAACAACAAAATGGCAGCAAGCCAAAAGGCAAGCAGGACGAGATTGGGGCACAGGTAATGCTAATGGCAATGAAATGGGCAGTGGAAACGGCACAATCAGGCACAAATCGGCAAGCAGGAAAAGGCAGCAATGTACAACAATAAATAATCAATGCACAGTCTAGCGGCACAGCGCTACGATAAAATCGAATTCAGCAATAGCAGTGCGAGCAATGCGACAATGCTTTGAGGTCAGAGAGCAGCTTTGATCAAATCGAGTTCAGCAATAGCAGTGCGAGCAGCGCTACGATACCAGATCAGGTACTGGGCTGGGAGCAGCGTGGGGAGCGACCGCCTTCGAGGAGCTCAGGACGGTCACAGCGCTTAATGCGAAGGGTAGGATCTATACTCTCAGTGGGAGGGAGGAGCAGCTGGGAGGCGGGAGCGGGGTGGAGAGCCGGGCTGGGGGTCACCACAACAACAACAAAATGGCAGCAAGCCAAAAGGCAAGCAGGACGAGATTGGGGCACAGGTAATGCTAATGGCAATGAAATGGGCAGTGGAAACGGCACAATTAGGCACAAATCGGCAAGCAGGCAAAGGCAGCAATGTACAACAATAAATAATCAATGCGCAGTCTAGCGGCACAGCGCTACGATAAAATCGAATTCAGCAATAGCAGTGCGAGCAATGCGACAATGCTTCGAGGTCAGAGAGCAGCTTTGATCAAATCGAGTTCAGCAATAGCAGTGCGAGCAGCGCTACGATACCAGATCAGGTACTGGGCTGGGAGCAGCGTGGGGAGCGACCGCCTTCGAGGAGCTCAGGACGGTCACATCGCTTAATGCGAAGGGTAGGATATATACTCTCAGTGGGAGGGAGGAGCAGCTGGGAGGCGGGAGCGGGGCGGAGAGCTGGGCTGGGGGTCACCACAACAACAACAAAATGGCAGCAAGCCAAAAGGCAAGCAGGACGAGATTGGGGCACAGGTAATGCTAATGGCAATGAAATGGGCAGTGGAAACGGCACAATCAGGCACAAATCGGCAAGCAGGCAAAGGCAGCAATGTACAACAATAAATAATCAATGCACAGTCTAGCGGCACAGCGTTACGATAAAATCGAATTCAGCAATAGCAGTGCGAGCAATGCGACAATGCTTTGAGGTCAGAGAGCAGCTTTGATCAAATCGAGTTCAGCAATAGCAGTGCGAGCAGCGCTACGATACCAGATCAGGTACTGGGCTGGGAGCAGCGTGGGGAGCGACCGCCTTCGAGGAGCTCAGGACGGTCACAGCGCTTAATGCGAAGGGTAGGATCTATACTCTCAGTGGGAGGGAGGAGCAGCTGGGAGGCGGGAGCGGGGTGGAGAGCCGGGCTGGGGGTCACCACAACAACAACAAAATGGCAGCAAGCCAAAAGGCAAGCAGGACGAGATTGGGGCACAGGTAATGCTAATGGCAATGAAATGGGCAGTGGAAACGGCACAATTAGGCACAAATCGGCAAGCAGGCAAAGGCAGCAATGTACAACAATAAATAATCAATGCGCAGTCTAGCGGCACAGCGCTACGATAAAATCGAATTCAGCAATAGCAGTGCGAGCAATGCGACAATGCTTTAAGGTCAGAGAGCAGCTTTGATCAAATCGAGTTCAGCAATAGCAGTGCGAGCAGCGCTACGATACCAGATCAGGTACTGGGCTGGGAGCAGCGTGGGGAGCGACCGCCTTCGAGGAGCTCAGGACGGTCACATCGCTTAATGCGAAGGGTAGGATCTATACTCTCAGTGGGAGGGAGGAGCAGCTGGGAGGCGGGAGCGGGGCGGAGAGCTGGGCTGGGGGTCACCACAACAACAACAAAATGGCAGCAAGCCAAAAGGCAAGCAGGACGAGATTGGGGCACAGGTAATGCTAATGGCAATGAAATGGGCAGTGGAAACGGCACAATCAGGCACAAATCGGCAAGCAGGCAAAGGCAGCAATGTACAACAATAAATAATCAATGCACAGTCTAGCGGCACAGCGCTACGATAAAATCGAATTCAGCAATAGCAGTGCGAGCAATGCGACAATGCTTTGAGGTCAGAGAGCAGCTTTGATCAAATCGAGTTCAGCAATAGCAGTGCGAGCAGCGCTACGATACCAGATCAGGTACTGGGCTGGGAGCAGCGTGGGGAGCGACCGCCTTCGAGGAGCTCAGGACGGTCACAGCGCTTAATGCGAAGGGTAGGATCTATACTCTCAGTGGGAGGGAGGAGCAGCTGGGAGGCGGGAGCGGGGTGGAGAGCCGGGATGGGGGTCACCACAACAACAACAAAATGGCAGCAAGCCAAAAGGCAAGCAGGACGAGATTGGGGCACAGGTAATGCTAATGGCAATGAAATGGGCAGTGGAAACGGCACAATTAGGCACAAATCGGCAAGCAGGCAAAGGCAGCAATGTACAACAATAAATAATCAATGCGCAGTCTAGCGGCACAGCGCTACGATAAAATCGAATTCAGCAATAGCAGTGCGAGCAATGCGACAATGCTTCGAGGTCAGAGAGCAGCTTTGATCAAATCGAGTTCAGCAATAGCAGTGCGAGCAGCGCTACGATACCAGATCAGGTACTGGGCTGGGAGCAGCGTGGGGAGCGACCGCCTTCGAGGAGCTCAGGACGGTCGCAGCGCTTAATGCGAAGGGTAGGATCTATACTCTCAGTGGGAGGGAGGAGCAGCTGGGAGGCGGGAGCGGGGCGGAGAGCCGGGCTGGGGGTCACCACAACAACAACAAAATGGCAGCAAGCCAAAAGGCAAGCAGGATGACATTGGGGCACAGGTAATGCTAATGGCAATGAAATGGGCAGCGGAAACGACACAATCAGGCACAAATCGGCAAGCAGGCAAAGGCAGCAATGTACAACAATAAATAATCAATGCGCAGTCTAGCGGCACAGCGCTACGATAAAATCGAATTCAGCAATAGCAGTGCGAGCAATGCGACAATGCTTCGAGGTCAGAGAGCAGCTTTGATCAAATCGAGTTCAGCAATAGCAGTGCGAGCAGCGCTACGATACCAGATCAGGTACTGGGCTGGGAGCAGCATGGGGAGCGACCGCCTTCGAGGAGCTCAGGACGGTCCACACAAACACATATACACACATATATGTATCCAAGGAGACTCCTGTCCGCTAGTCACAGGGCGGTTCTGCACAGGTGCGGACCTCTTCCCCAAAGAAACTTCTTCGCTAGTAACGAGCCACCTCACACAAGTAAGTGTAAGCAGTTGCTAAGTTTGTATTTAAGCATTTTTAAGACCAATGTCTTCCATGGAGCGTTTCGCTCCGTGAAGGAGCTTGTTCACATGACGCGCCCCAACAGGCATTGCAAATTTAAAGTGCTGTAAAAGCCCAAACAGCCATAAAGAAAGGACTGAAAGGCAGAAAATGTGCAAAAGTAAATACAATTACAAGAATTGGCAATAAATTAGGAGCACAGTCATACACAAAATGGTGTCAAAAACACATATCAAAAATGCAAAATGAGCGTAACATTTGCTAAACAATATATGTATATTCACAGGTTATCATTATTTCAAGTAGCTAAAACTTGCGCCCGCCATGCACAGTGTTGTAATCAATTATGCCATTTAAGATTTTGCATTGAGCAATGTAATATGTGAGGTAAACAGTAGTGCATGGTTAGGGCTCAGGTTATAGGTACTTTAGGGCAAGAGTCATGGTTACTTCAGATAACTATAACTGGTGAAATTGAGTGGTTTTATTAGTTTTAAGTGAAATGTTTTAACTGACATTTTCACCTAAAAATAACATCTCTTTCATCTTTGGTTTTTTTCAGTAAATTTCTAAGGCTTTTATTAATGCAAAACAACTTATCAATACAATTCCCTAACTATGACGTCACTTAAACCTTTGTTTTTAAGTCAATTCCTATTTTTTAACAAAAGATGCTGGTTTAAATTTGTCATGTGGGGTTGGGTGCCAAACCCCTGCCACACAGAGTCTTTGGCCTGTGCGGTGTGGGGTTGGCTGCAGGGTCTGGTCACTGGCCTGGCCCTGTGCACAACTCCCCCATGACTTCCTAACCCCCCTGCTGCAAAGCCTTTGGCTGTGTGTGTGGTGTGGTGTTGACCCAGGGCCTGGTCTGTAGCCAGGCCCTGCAGTAACCCCCCTGAGGGGTGCCAAACCCTGCCACAAAGCGTCTGGTCATGCATGGCATGGACTTGGCCTATGGACCCATTCCGAAACAATTGAGAAGGTTTTATAAAAAGGCACAAGCAATATTTTTCACCATTCACATTGGGTAGGAGCAAAATTGTGTTTTCTCCCGGGAGTTTGCTGGTATGGTATGCCAACACTCTCCCAGGCAGAAAAACAACAATATACCAGGGGATGAGGTTCCCAGGAACCTGCAGCCGTATCATGCCTTAGAAAATGGGGTCCTCAGGTCTGATCAATGGATCAAGGAGGGGGGCTGACACTGCCACATGTGTAAAAAAAACACTAGCCAGGGGATGGGGTCTTCAAGGTCATGCTCTTCCTCAAGGAGGGGCGCTGTACATGCTCCTCCCCTCTAATTCAAAGTAGCCCTAGGTGATGGGTCCCCAGGGCTGAGAAGAGTCTTGGGGAGGGGGGCCACATGCCTCCCTTGCCTAATAATTGAAATGGCCCCAGAGTATGGGATCTCCCATGCCTCATTGAGGCTTCGAGAGTGGGCTATGCACCTCTACCCTTAATATAAAATATTGGCATTGGTTTATGGGTGCCCAGGGTCTTTCCTAAGTTCAGGGACCGGGGCCTTATGCTGCCTGCCCCCAAAATATACATGTGCCCTAGCCCGCATCATGGGTTTATTAAATATTGGCGAGGAACTGCATTATTTTCTTTTTGCAAATCCACAGAGAAGAGTAAAACAATTACATTTTTCTCCGTAAGGGGGCAGATTATTTCTTCCCTGACTGCCTATATATTTTTTACTTTGTTCTAGGACAGGGGACTGAGTCCCCAAATTCTAAAATGACTGCCGCCACATCTTTGTTTATGTGGTGGTAGCCAATCAGATGTTATCTGATTGAAGCCTCTGTGTATCTTCATTATTGAAGCTTAATTTCTATTTAATTTCTAGAAATGTATTGAACAGAATTACATCTAAACACATAGAGCACACTTCAGGGCTAAGTTCTTGACTGTGCCAAATTTGGTCAAATTCTGTTCAGCAGCTTTTGCAGTATCACTGATCAATTTTACTACGAAAAATGAATAGGAAACCAATAAAGCCTACTCCATAACCACGTTAGTCCATCCCATTGTGAAGGCTTGCAAATCACAAGGATAAGTAGGCATGAAGAAGATGTGACCTTTTTGATATGTATCAATATTTTACAATCAAAGATCTGTTGACAACTTACCAACCTTTCAAACAAGTGCTAGGGATTCACAAAGTGGAAACTACCAATGATGGGCAATTTTCATTCTGTGAATCACAGCTGTGGTCTTCAGAGGAGCAGATGGCAGTTCCTTGGAATATTAACATGATGCTCTAATTTTGTGCAAGGCAGCTCTTGTTCCTTTAAAGAAAAAGGGGCTGCTGATTTGACATTATTTAAATCCAGAGAAGGAGGTCTGATTTCCCTGTCAAATCATTCATAGGGAAACATAGATGTCATTGCTAGCTCATAAATATAATTGGGTAGTGATTGTGTGAACCCAACCGAATGCCACTTTTGCATTTTGGCAGAATTGTATGTCCTTGGCAGTGGAAATATAATCTTGGGTTGCATCTAGGCCTGGACAGAATTTCAATTACACTGGGGTTATCGGAGTAATTCCAGTAATTCCCCATTTCTCTTTGATGTGGAATTAACAATAATTACATGATTACTCCTCCTCGCATAATTTAGAGTTATTTGACAGGAAAAATCTACTCCTAGAATGCATTTAGTGAGCATGAGTGTTCTGGTGCATTTAGCGCTAGCTCTTAGCGTGTGATACATACTCGCATCCATTTTGCAGAAGAGGGGATATACTTTCTCTAAGAAATAGCTCTAAACACAGAATTACTTTTCTTGTGTAATTCAATCATAATTCAATCATAATCTTGCGGAAATCTTATGTAATACAAGGAATTAAGCCCACCCCTGTTGCATCTCAGATGCAATGGAAAAATTGCATCTGGTATGCTAACCCATTATTAGTACATCAGACACTATTTAAATTACGTTAGAAGAGACAGGAATAACAGCAAGAGAAAATGCTCCCAAAATAGTGTTATAGAGTAATCATAACCGAGTAAAACATTTCTTTACACAGTGTACAGATTT
The DNA here is from genome assembly GCF_964261635.1 of Lissotriton helveticus. Classification (NCBI taxonomy): domain Eukaryota; kingdom Metazoa; phylum Chordata; class Amphibia; order Caudata; family Salamandridae; genus Lissotriton; species Lissotriton helveticus. Next base: position 874,283,025 of record NC_136071.1, on the reverse strand, counting down.
TGGAAGAGAGAAGCAATCAGACTTAGTTGAGGATGATGTGCTAGAGGTGAGTTTCAAATGTTTCCTCATTTGGGAAAGATGATTTCATAGTGATATGTAGGCACAGAATAACCTAATCAGTGGTTGCAGGACCAAAGAAGAATGGTTTATGTGCATGAGAGATATTGAATCCAGAACCTTCCAGCTCTGGACACACACACTTCTGACTACTTCTAAGATCCATTAGGGCTTCTGTGATGGTGAGGAGCTTAGTTAAATCAGTAGGTTTCTTCAGATGTAGGTCTTAATACCTGAGTCATTTGGATTGTCACCCTTGGATTGACGTGGTAATCTGCGTAGACCCCTTAGAATCAGTGTGATGGGACATAACTTAAATTAACATTTCTGAAGTCTAGCCTCGGGATGACTAGAGTTTGCACAGCAGTGTACAGGTGGTTTGGGCAGTTTAGATGTTTGTTTTTATGTGTGTTTGGGGAGGAGTTTGTCACCAAATTAATTTTAGATTTGAGGGTAGAATCTAAAGTGAAACTAGTTGATTTACTGAAGACAGGGGTGATGGTGAGAAACGTTCTGTTGTCAGGGCATTCACAAAGAAAATAATTCGATGACACAGGAAGAAATCCGGTTCCGTTTTTAAAGTTTGAGCCTTAAAAGCTTTCCTGACATCCATATGTGGAATTGTTCTAGACATGAGCTGAGGGTAAGGATGTCACAGTGACTAGATATTTTTATGTATATCTGCATGTCACCCACAATTTAGTGTATGGCGACACCTGTATCACTGTATATCAGACTGGTTGAACAGAGCAAGAGCCTGCATTTAGCATGCAGGAACCTCACAAGTCGTTGCAGTTCCTTAGCAAATGAAAATCTCTATCTTTCCCACATGTCATGTAAGTTGGTGAGGAAAGGAGATCACCAGCATAGGACATTATAAGGAAAGTCCATGTAATGAAGTAGGGTATCAGAAAGCATTTCATGATTAACTTGTCGAAGACTGCCATGAGATTAAGGATGTATAAGCAGGAATCTTCAACATCCAGGTTTTTCAGAATGACTGTTTAAATGCTACATCCCCAGTGGAAGCAGATTGGTAACCAGATATTCATTGGCAATGGACATTTCCAATTGCCACACAGCGTCCTATAACATTAATAAGGAGGGATTTGATCGCAGGCATTAGTTGGAAAGTAGGCTCCGATTCAGACTTTTGTTTGAGGATAGGGATGATTTGGCCACTTTCTATTCTTCAGGAACAATCCTTAACATACAGATGTGTTTATTTGTGGGTATAAAGTGGCTTCACAGATGTCGAAGTTGCCTTTATGATGTTATGTTGCAAGCAGTCTAGGTAGTAATGTGTGTCAGTCAGTCAATTTATCTTTATTCGGTTTTTCCAAAAACCATACAAAGAGGAGAACAATAAAATTCATTTCATACAAAATATTCATAAGATACGTGATACAGATATCCATCAACAATGTAAAATTTATAAAAAACAGTTTTAAAAAGAAAGATATGCTTAACTTTTGTAATTAATCTTAACGGGCGGCTTTTGCCCCTGAGGCAGCTACCAAGAATTTAGCAACGCAATAAGTGATGTTAGGGTTAGATAATAGCTGTAAATAGAGTAAAGCCGGCCTCGCCTGTGTGAAGCCAGCCTCCTTAAGGATTGGTATCAAAAATTTCTTCCTAGGCTCTGTATATAAACCGCAAAACATGACAAAGTGCATTGTGTCCTGCACTGAAAAATGGTCACAACTGCAGGGTGGGGCTAATTCTGGTTTCAGCCAATTTTGAAAAGAGCCTAAATAATAATGCAGCACATTAAATCTAAATTTTATTAAAAGAAACCTGTGAAAAGGACGTGTAACATAGCCAAGATAGGGTTCAAGTGAAGGTGTAGTAAGCAACAAACAATGATCCCTAACTGTAGGCTTTGCTAATTCACGTTCTTCACGGCACATCTCCATCCTTCCTAAAAAGGACTTTTTAACCAGATCAAGATCCTGGATCCTGATGGACTCCGGAGAGGTGAAAAGCTCCGGGCGACCTATGTCGGCGAAAGCTTTAGCAAGATAGGCCAGCCAGGGAATTTTATTGGATCTATCAAGGGACAGGACATCAGTTAGGATCTTATGGTTTAATGGAAGTTCCTCATTCAACCATAGTTTTAACCATAGTATCAGAGGGGCCATACGCAGTTTATCCGAGAGGAACTGAAGGCCGACTTCTTTGTGAATAGAGTACGTCGGAGTAGACTGGGGTACAGAGAGCAGGGCTCTAATGAATCCATTCTCTGCTCTCTGAATAGGCTCCAAATTTACGTACCCCCACAGTGCAGAGCCGTATAGAGCGATAGCCACGGATTTACTATTGTAGATTTTTATTATAGCTTCCATAGGCCTAGCTCCTAGCCTTGCAGCAAAACTCAGGATTGCTAAGGATGATCGAGTAACAGCCAACCTCTTCGCTCTAACCTGTGGTCCCCAAGTCCCATTCTGGTCAAACAAGATGCCTAGATAGGGGAATGAAGAAACCCTGGAGACCAAGTCCCCTCTACAAGTGAATGTTCTGGTTTTCTTCCTGCGACATTCAGAACCCACCACCATAGTGTGTGACTTGGCTACATTTATTTTGAGATCTAATTGATCCATAAACGTGCCAAAAGCATTTAATAGGCGCTGAAGACCAACTCCCGTGCGCGCAAACAGCACTGCGTCATCCGCGTACAGGAGTGCCGGAATCTTGGCAACTCCTGCACGCGGGACGTCAGCTTCCTGCCCCTCCAAATGTGCCCCCAGGCCATTAATATAGATGGTAAACAATAAGGGGGCCAAAATACAGCCCTGCCTCACACCTGAAAGCATTTCATGATTAACTTGTCGAAGACTGCCATGAGATTAAGGATGTATAAGCAGGAATCTTCAACATCCAGGTTTTTCAGAATGACTGTTTAAATGCTACATCCCCAGTGGAAGCAGATTGGTAACCAGATATTCATTGGCAATGGACATTTCCAATTGCCACACAGCGTCCTATAACATTAATAAGGAGGGATTTGATCGCAGGCATTAGTTGGAAAGTAGGCTCCGATTCAGACTTTTGTTTGAGGATAGGGATGATTTGGCCACTTTCTATTCTTCAGGAACAATCCTTAACATACAGATGTGTTTATTTGTGGGTATAAAGTGGCTTCACAGATGTCGAAGTTGCCTTTATGATGTTATGTTGCAAGCAGTCTAGGTAGTAATGTGTGACTTATGTGAAGTTTTTATCACATGAGCGTACGTTCACAACGTTTCCGATTATTGGCCCACCTACAACTCACTGAGTTTCCTACTTTTTCCAAAAATACACACCCATGTAGTGATCTCTTGCAAGTTTTAAATAACACCAGTAACTTGCAAGCGTTTCATATTCAAGGCAATACATTGCATAGCTTTTTCTTATCAGCACTCTGAAAACGTAAATGGTGAAAGCAACGTGCAGACAAAAGCAAACCTAAGCTTCTCCTAATGAGCGATTCAACTCAAATGACACTCTTGTTCAAGACTGTTGAAGAAGTCCCAGTTTTTATGCATACTCCCAAATCATCTGAAATGTCTTGCCCCTAGTATGCTTTCACAGTTATTGTGAGAACTACCAGAAGTGTGTGAGAAATAGCTTCACATCTAGAAATATTTAGGAAAACACTCTCATTTATGAAGTGATGAAGACAAACTGAGTGTGAAGTTGTGGTGGAACAAATGCAGAAGCGTGAACAGCCTGAAATGAAAAAAATATGAGATGTTTTTCAATATAGTCCCATTTAACAGATGTAACAGCCAATGTATAATCCACTTTAAATTCACTGTGTTGAGCAGCAAAGGAATTGCTCATTGGTACCCATTTTCCAAGTTTCTAATCACTCTTCTTTTGTTGCAGAGGGATTCCAAGAACCATTGGATTTTGCATGTCTTCTTGAGCTGATGAGGAAAGTCAGCTAAATTATTGTATCGCAATTTAGGTCAGAACTACTGGTGTCCACAATTAGGTCAAACTGCTCAATTTTTGAAGGAATACTTTTTTGAGCACATCAGATAATTTTTTAGAAGGTTTTCCAGTGGTTTGATCATTATTTGAGATATGCCCTTTTCTGCTTCGGTGAGGTGGGCATAACAATATTAAAGAAGTTTGAAGAGTGATAACACCAGCCAATTCGAGTAGGAGGGAAATGTGATACCAATTGGGAGCCATCACAGTCACAGATGGTTGTCTGTGGTTCAATGAGTAATCTATGATTGAAACTGTATTAAATATTGCCTGTAAGAAATTAGGAGTATTAGATGAGGGGGAGGTGAACCCTTGAAATCACTAAACCAAACGGAGATCAACCCTCTTTTACTTGTGCAAAGTATTTATGCAGGGCCAAAACAGTAATAAGGTCAAAACACAAGAAAAATCCTGAACCAATTCGGAAAAATAGAGTAATTTCAATCAAGAATTTTTTTAAAATGTTTAAATGTGAAATAGCACCAAAATGTGATAAGCGCCAACTGCATTCATCTGGTTGCATTTGACCAGTGTCTAGCCACAAGTTATGGCTAATCCTGATGAGGCACAGGATGGACACAGAAACTAGGTTTGACCTTCACAATTAGTCCCTGAAATGGAAGTCAAAATTCTTCAGCGTGGCAAGGCAACAGATTGTAACCTTAGTGGGTGCCACAAGGTCAGACACCTTCTCCGTGAGGTGTAGCTGAATCATATGTGCTGCTTCATAAAAGCTTAGAGCGAGAGCAACAGGAATCAGTGACCCAGAGGCACTGCATGTTTGTTGGAATGGCTTGGCAGGTTGCTCCAGGTCCTACTGAGGTTTTTGGAGCCCTAAAAGATACTACGTCCCAGGAAATGATAGGAGGAGTACACTTTGACACCAGCCAAAGGTCTAGGACCATGTATTGTTTGACCCTTATAGATTGACTTTCTTCGTCGGTTTAGCCTGTGATAAACCCTGTGCTGTTAAACTAGGTTTCCCACCGAATGACCAGACCCTCTCTTCTTGGAAAGACAGTGACTTGATCCTCATGCAGCTTAACAATGTATAACAAAGTGTATGCTTCACTCCTTATGGATATTCATTCATGAGATGATTTAATTTATCTATTTTATTTAAATATATAGTGTAAACTGTCTGCCCAAAACTTTCTAAGTACCACCTTGAACCATGATCCTCTGCTTTCTAGTGAGAAAGTACGTCTTTTACAGATGCCTCTCATTTACTGAGTTATCTCTGAATCAAAAGATAACTATTGTGGAATTTTTTAATATTTCTTTATTCCGGTCTGACTGAATGACCATTATTCGTTTACATAAAATATATCAAAATATATTATTGTGTTCACAGTGCGTGCATTAGCACCTGGTGATGTAGGATCAACTCACCAAATGCACCTTGTGAAGGAATCCTCTCGTTCATATTTCTTGATAATCTTTTATATACGTCCATATTATATACAAGCTTTGTATATAATTATCATGTAAAATATGTTTATATGTGTTTCGATTTATACTTTCTGATAACAGCTGTCAAGGACTGCTATCTAAATACCAATCCTACAACAAGACCTCCATCATATCATGTGGCAAAGCCTACATGAACATTCTCAGTGGTGGCCGGCATGGATCGGTGCTGGTTGGGCGTGGTGGGGAGGCAAGGGTGCTGGGGCAACAGGGTAGGTGAGAAATCAAAAATAAAATTAAAGGTTCCTACTAGCCGCATCCATTTCATCGCGCCTCTCCTCAGGCTTGAACATAGAACAGGAAGCACACAGGCTGAAGATCCCGTGAACCAATCACAATGCTGCAATGCAGTGTTGCAATTGGTCTGAGCACTGGGGCTTGGCACTCAGATGGGGACAGAGAGCCTGAGTATGTTCTCTACATGGAAAACATGCTAAGTGTGCATGAATGTTTGGCCAAACATTCAGGAGCACTTAGAGAGTGAAAACCACTCCTCCCCTCCACCGCTCTGTCAGCAGAGCAGCCCGTCCTGCCCTGTTTGGCAAAGCTGTGCACCCTCTCCAGGAAAAAATGAAATGAAATAACTTTCAGTAATTATCATTTTATTTTTCCTTACACTACTGAAAAGCAGTGAGGTGACACTCCTCCGCCTTAGTGGAAGAGACGCAACTGGACAATCTACATAATATCCACAACATTGAGAAGGGAGGCTTGACATGATGCATTATACACCAGCACAATAATAATAATTTGTTGCAAGTGGCTAACTTTACAACGAAGCAGGTAATGTTAAAAGGAATATTTTGTTTCAATAAGAATGTGTTATGAGAGGCTTTTACTCAATTTGAACTAAAAACTGTAAATTGTAAAGCTCAGCTTTCATTATCATAGCTGCAGCTAAAGTACAGTTACATGTTGCCCTGTTTAAGCACATAAATATTCCTAGGTTTTGCCTACATGTCTGCCCAGAACTTTATCTCAAACCAAAATACCGAAAGCATAAACATTTCTATCAAGAAGAGTGAGATATTTAAATTTGAAACCCCCCACATATTGTCATCACCATCAAAATACAATAGCAACTCTTACCATCAGGCTTACATACTGCTAACTATATTTTCTGAACAGCGCAGATAGTACTTCCCTGTATGGATTTATTATCACATTTGACATATAATATTTATAGCGTAAGAAAGGTGAAACATCCTGCTGCATGCATGTAAAGATTAGGATTTATTGTCCAGGAATCCTTGAACAATTTTATCAAAAGCCCATTTCTAGGTGGTGTTTTTCTGCAATAAATCATACAGCAGAAATCTATCAGTGGACACCAGTAGGAGATAAATGAGAGCGTAGGAAAGAGGGTCATCACCGATTTTTCCGTCTGTATCATGACCTGTCATTGGCAGAAATCCATTTATTATGGTTCACAAATGATTTTTTTTTCACCTTCTCACCCAGTTTGCCATTCCTAAATGCGATTCCCTAGATGCATAATGAGTTGTAGAAATGCGCCGTTTAGGGAATAATTAAAACTGAGAGACACACAAATACGCATATAGTTTAAACAGAATAATAAATGTTTATTCGCAAAAACAGCAGTGTCATTTTTTTGCTATGTTTAATTAATTTACTACGTGCAAGTATAGTAAACAGACACTGAAACAGTGTTTTTAAACCAGTAATAGATTGTTGCTTTGTTATCCTTGCTCCATCCAAAAACTGAAATCCACTCACCTTTGTTTAAGTACTTTTGGACCTTTATGCCATTTGAAAACTACCATAAATTTCCGCTATCACATTTGAATGAGGGATGCGCTTTCTGTGCCAGGGGGATCCATGTTGTGTCTTCTTTTAGCAATAAGGCAAACAAGCACTGGAAAAGCAAATAAACTTGCTTTGGCTGGTGACCATATTTATTTTTGTTATGAATGTTTTTTGAATGAAGGCATAGATTGTATGAAAACAACCTTTGTCTAATAGACAAAAAATATAGATTTCTTTTAGGGAAAGCACACATTGCACCAGTAGTTGCAGGCACACAATTTCAAACTTAATTTTTTTTATCTTAAAGGTGTGTGCCTTCAGCTTTATCTGAAGCCATATGAATTTCATCTTGATAGCTGCCCTCTTTCAGATATTTAGAATTTGTTATAAAATCCCCAAAATCATTTAAGAGTACTGAAGACATTTCTGCATAATGTTACTTCCTGAAAGAAAACCTCATTTAAAATTACTGAAATTCGTCAGTTTACAGTACACTAAGAATCATAATTCTCCCAACTATGCTGCTATTGACCGCACCCTTAATGTCACAGATGAAGTCACAAATAACATTTTCAGTAATATCAGTTGTGATCACAGGTATCCCCACCGGATTCTGGGTACAGGGTCAGTGCAGTCTTAGGCAAAACCCTTCAAGCAGTCTGCGTTCCTACTCAGGCCAGTACCTGGCTCTCATCAGCGCCCCGCACCATGACCCTCAATCTTAGTGCCTACTTTCCTAATGAATAGGGATGTTTTTAAAAAATATAGGTTTACACACCATTTGAGATCAGGAACTGATAGGAATCATCATAATTTTTTTTTTTAAATAACTAGGTCTGTAAACTATTTCACAAAGCAAAAATAATTGTAAACAACGTTTTTTACATGAATTGGACAACTCGGCATGTAGATTTGTCATCTACAGCATTGAGGTGTGTGGAACACGATGAACGTGTGCTGGTCTGAAGAACGGTTTGACTGTTGTATGTTATGGAATGGCCGTGCTCTCTTCTTACCCTCTTGGTGTTGCGCCAGACAGTGTTTGCTGTGGGGAGGAGACCAAGTAATTTTATAATTTCGATCCAAATGTCAACCTCAACCTACGAATCCGTCTTAACCCTCAACAAGAATTAACTTGACACAAGGAACAATATTTGATTGAACTTCATACGATGGATACATGGGGACAATCCTGGTCCTGTATATATGTGGATCATATTTTATCATTCACATTTCTTTCACTTAAGATCAATGCACAGTCTGCACATCTTTGTAAAGTATCTCATCAACCAAAGGAATAGAACAATCATACTTTTTGGGATCAAGAAAGACCTTGTGTGCTTTCATTCAATGAATGTGTTAATACTTTGACTAAAATAAGCAGCGCCAGACTGGGAACAGCAAACAGCCCTGGCAGATTGCTGCTCGACTGGCCCTGGAAGTTAGGGATGGGGGGGGTACTAGCAAAAAAAGCACCGCTCCCGCATTTGTTACAGGGCACTGCTGCGAAACCGGCCCCCTGTGACTAAACCAGCCACCACCCCTTCGGCACACCGGGGAAATGCCCAGTACCTGCTACGGTCAGAACAGCCCTGAAAATAAGACCCAGAGAACCTTTGTTCTAATTTTGAATAGTTTACCCTGGTTCTGGCATAAAGGTTATTTGTCCTTTGTGTTGCCTTTCCTAATAAACATGGTGCCCAATCTGCTCAAAACTGAAAAATAACTGGGTGCAATTTGTGTCCAGTATTTTGGTACCAGTGAGGAATTTTGCAAACTGACCTATGTTCCAATAGGCTGGTTTGTAAAATGTTTATTCAGAGTGAGATGCAATCTAACCCACCTTATGAATATCCATGAGGTAGGTCGAAAACAGTGACTTTCTACAATTGGTCTCCATACACGAGATGGAAGCAAGCTAGGGTCAACAGACCACCATATCTGTGACCTTCTTTTAATAGAGTAAACACTTTTGTACATGCAGTCTGTTCTCTTTGAAGGTAACAGTGCTTAAAAATAAATTGGCTGCCATAATAGGGATGGAGGCCTGCTAGGGTCAGGAGATAACCATGGGTGTGAGTGCCTTTTAATAAAGTAAATATTTTTTTAATGCATGATATTTTCTTTAAAGTAACCAGTGCTGCATTTAAAAAAAGAGTTTACTTTAAAAAAAAGTTTGTTTTAGAGTTGGTGAAGGTACTCTGGACCAGCCGCGGACGGCAGTGGGATTACCTGCAGGGCGGTGACGTGAGGAGGGGGAGGGGCAGGGTGGGGGGTAGTAATGTATGGATTACAGAGTTTTACAGGTAAGTAAACATTTAAATAAATAAAGCGAATTCCGTTGCGCGCACTGCAGCGCATTTGGGTATGCAGTGCACCCAACGAAATTCGTTTTATTTATTTAAATGTTTACTTACCTGTAAAACTCCGTAATCCATACATTACTACCCCCCACCCTGTCCCTCCCCCTCCCCATGTCACCGCCCTGCAGGTAATCCCTCTGCCGGCTGCGGCTGCTCTGGACTACTGCTTACTCCTCAACAAACATTTTTTTTACATTCACAAAGGGGAAGGTTTTCTATGGGTTTAACTTCCCTTCTACATATGGCTCACCACTACGGTAATTTGGCAAACATTTTTGTGACTAGATTTCAGTCAAAAACATTGATACATTTAATTGAAAGTCTATGTTTGGAAGGGATACCTACAACACATCCTTTCCAAATAGTAAAATGTAAATGTCGGAATTTGTAAAGCGCACAGCTACCTCCACCGGAGGTGTCCCAGCGCTGTCCGTATACCGCTTAGGAACCCTTCCTGGCTTTCCTGGGAAATGTCCACTCCTGGGCACCCCCCAGGTGCAGCCAGGCATCCCAGCGCTTTTGGGGCTGTTGTGGAGACTAAGCAAGCTATTGCCCAGAGTTGCAGCATGGGACCCATGATCAGAACAGGCACTGAGGCGAGAATATCCAGTCTGGGGAATTAATGAGCCAAAGACCCGCCGAGGCGGGAATCGAACCCTGGTCCCTGGCCAGAGCTCTGCATCAAGGTCTGCCTGCTCTAACCATTGAGCCACACTTCTCCACTCCATAGTGATTCAGAATAGAGTTGCAAACCACTTTTAGGAATCAATAGCAATTAGCTGACATCGAAAATGCCATTAGTACATAGCAACAAAAAGCTTTTGTGGTCACAAACAGCTATTTGAACTATTTACAACCATTAGAACCTCTCTCTATCACATAGGACTTGGGCGCTATTATAGGGCCCGACCAGGGGCGTAGCTTCAGTGGGCAGGGTACAGGGTGTTACACCCCCATATAAATATTTTTTCTGGTAAATAGTTGGGTACAGGTGCTTTAGTTGGGTTTGGTGAGGTGTCTGTCGGATTTTACCTGGACTTTTTATATACACACAGACACAAATGCATAAACACTGTCTCCATCTCTCGGTTTTGAAAATCTTCAAAAATATTGATGAATTTACAAAATGTGATTTCTCTCACTTAGTACCCCTACCAGTCCGCATTCCTCTCCCTTTTCACTGCCCCTTAAGGCCCTCTCATGCGCCCTGCTTGTGGTAGATTGTATTTTAACATTATACTGTTGGAAAATCTGGATTAAAGACTCTCATCTACCAAAAATCGGAAGTGAACGCACAATCCTCGCCAACAACAAAAACGATAAAATGTGTGTAACATTTATGCAATTAGTGTAACCTGAACTGCAGGTATTCCCGATCTCAGATTTAATAATTTTCCTCTGACTAGAGAAATTAACCCTTTTTTTTTTTTAATCAATGTATGTTGTCATGTACAGTGTGGCTAGTCTGGTGTTAGACTCTGGCGGATCCAGGACATGCACTTTTATCTATTTTTCCAGGACATTAGAAGTTTGATCATATTATATATAGAAGATTTTTAAAATGTTTGCCTTATAATGGAAAAGCACCATGTTGTCTTTCAGATACGAGTTCTATTGTCAGTCAATACTAGCTGCAGAGAAAATGAAGAGAGCACTAATATATGTAAAGCAGTACTACTAGTCACCAGGGCTTTAAATACATATTAAGTGCAAATAATGAATGTGAAGGTTTTTAATGCGTTATGGTTTGTTGTTGCTATATCTTCATTTTTATTAGGTAATTTTTTACTAATACTAATCCCTATTGGAATTGTAAGAGTAAAATCGGTCAGACAGAACCAATGAGATCAAGATAGGGAAGAATAAAATGAAGAGAAGGGGAGACTCAATATTTCCGTGTAATGATTTGACTCCGCTCTGCAGGGTTATGCATTCCATCCCTTGACGTTATTGCCTTTACTTATACCTTATGAGATGGGTTACGGTGCAAGGGAAGTTGGGATTCAGGCCTTCAGTCTTTGAATTCTTGGACGTTGCATTCTAGCAATTGTAGTTTTAGTATTACTAGTGTATGAGTGGGCATCCAAGTTCCAATTTGCCATAATGCCAACTGGCTGAAAAAGTCATTGATGGTAAAAGTTTAATAAAGAAGATACTAATTATTTAAATAATATATATGTTTAATAATACACATCTTATGACTCGGTTTTTTAAAACCCATATTAAAATAAACATTTCTTGATAACACGTGCACAGACATGACATTTGTTACAGTCTATACGGTTAAAAATAGCTTTAATATATAGACATGGTTTAATGTTATAAGGCATGGGCAGTTTTTCTTGGAACCACGGTAACAACAGTTGTGTTTCTGAGTCCTAAGTTGCTCATTTGTGCAGAACGGTTTCCTGGAGATTTGTGGATTTGGCATCCTTAAGCAATTGAATATTTCAGCATGAGTGGTAATCTCAATAGGTCTCTTTCAACAAAGGGCTTTTCCCATGATCACAAAAAATGTGTAAACCCTTAATGAATAAGGCCTCAAGGGAGGAATTTAGGCACTTCTATGTTTCCCAATACAAAAGGGACATGCCTTTTTTGTCCATGTTAGCGTGAGATAATGTGATGGCGATATCATGTTACCACAAGCTGTTCATTGTATTCAATTACCTGCGATTTCCCACTTCTGGGGTTTTTCATTAGAAATCACTTGCCACGTTGCCAGTGCCACATAATACGTGTCCCTTCGGTAAATATACTTCAGATTTGAGTGTACCTCTCAGGACATCTGCGGGTAAATGTTGAAGGGCTCAGGGGACAACCTTTGTCTGCCTCTGCCGCCATTCATGTAGTGAAGCATTCTGCTCATGCACTGCACTGCACCACACAGAATAATGTGCCATCCAGGGTATGTGGTACAGTTCCTATGTCGTTTTTCCACTGATTTACTTTTAGATAACATACACAGAAGTGAATATGAACATCAACAAATAGATAACATTATCCATGTGCACTCCACAATTAGGCTTATATATTCACTTTGGAATTATATGAAGTAAGTTAAGCTGCACTTGTATTGATTAAAATAAGAATGGCTTTCATTTGCATATATATTTGCACTGCTTTGAATATGCATGACTTTTCCTGAAAAGGAACGCAGTTTTGTAGCAAAAGAGGTTTAGAATTGGAAAATCCTGTTGTAGGAAGTGTCTATGTAGTAATAGGGCGCCATTATGGAAGAGTTTTTATCTCTTTTTCCATCAAAAGAATGCATTGGTTACTAATCGCAAATATTTCGTACCCAAAGAAATATAGTCTGATGATGCACAGTTTGCTGACATTTTGAATGAGTAGGGACATTTGTAAAGCACCGATTCACGGAGTAAACTATTCTGCTGAAAAGATACTATTAATTGTGTGCATGAAATAATGCATCAAGGCTACCCATGGTGCAACATAAGGAAAACACAGATGCTGATTCATGAAGAATCAACATTTGGAAAATATTTTTTTCCTAGGGGAGATACCCCTTCTTAATACCCCATAAACATGGTGTATTATATCCTTTCCCACACTAGGAAAGTACAGGCTGAGAATTATGTGTGTTTGTTTCAGGCTTAAAATAGTCCGCAATCTCACCATACATATACATTTTTCCCAAATGTAAACGGAACTGGTGTTCAAAATCATTTGCAAATACTGAGCCTAAAACTCGAAATCTATGGTTTCAAACTGTAAATTTATCTTCTCGTGCAGCTTGTTTACATGCAGATGTAGAAAATGGTTTGTGTCATAGGATATTTTGCATTAGTGGGTGCAAGATGATCTCTCTTACTGCACGTCCTTTATTTAATTTTTTTCATTAAACAGAGGGCTTGCTGTCATAGCAATATGTCTGCAACATTTCTGAAACTGTTGTTTTCTGAATTTAGCACAGATCCAGGTCCAGATCAGGAGCTGAGCATTTCCAAATAAACAAACGATTCTAATTGGCCAATTGCAGTGGCTTGTTCACAGTTAAAAAAATGCATGCGCATCTAATAGGCATATATTTATAGCATGTTATGATAAATGCACAATTGCCCAGTGGCTTATTACAAGCCAACTATTTAAACAAAAAAACTAAGGGGCCTATTACGATTGCGGATTTCCCGCATCCTCGGGGCTGGCGGACGCCACCGCCGGCCCGGAGGATGCGGGAAAACCGCCACGGAGGCTTGAAAGACCCACCGCCAAATTAGGATGGCTGGTGGGTCTTGCAATCTGTCCTTCGCTTTTCCACTGCAGTCGCCTTCGACCGCTGCGGAAAAGCATTAACATGGCTGGCGGTGTCTATCAGACACCGCCAGCCATATTAGGTGTGTGTTACAGTGTTGCTCAGGCATCTGTTTAGCCGATATCCGGATGACACTTACCGCTAGAGGGTGCCAGAGAGCTGAATCGCCAGTCATTCGCCAGAATCGTCGGAGCACTGCCTCGGTGTAGCTGCAAGTCGTGTCTGCCAGAGAAAGCCGCGGAAAAAGCCGCGGAAAAAGCCGCGAACAAGCCGTGAACCCCAGTGAGCCCGGTCTTCAGGCTCTAAGCTTCGGAGGGCACTGGGCTTTGGTTATCGGCCACCGGTTCTAGGCACCGGCACCGGCACCGGGACAAGCCGCGAAAAACCGGGAGAAGCCGCGAAAAGCCGGGAGAAGCCGGGGAATGCTGCGGGCTGACGTTGACGTACCCTGAAGCCACTCGAACCTAGAGAAGCCACGGATAAGCCACGGATAAGCGGAGAAGCCTCCTGCACGGGTCTCCCCCCTGGGACTGGGACTGGGACTGGGACTGTGTGTGTGTAGGAGCCCGGAGCCCAGAGGCAGGGAGGAGGCGGAGGTTTGGTACGGCGGCGGAGAGGATCGAGCTGATCTGATGGTGAGCACAAAGGGGGGAGCGCAGTGAAATTCTCCCCATCTGGGCAGGGAAGTGGCGTGTGCCAAGCCACTATTTGCTCGACTCAAGCTGTCCTGTTTTTGCCCCACCCCCACCCCTCACCCTCACCCTTGACACATGAGGTGAGGTGCGGGACACGCAAAGGACTGTCAAAGGATTGGCAATGAGAGCAGGAGGAGAATAAAGGCGTCAGCAGTCCTGGGCACAGCAAAGTGGGCTGGTATAACTGAGTAGAACTGAGGAAGTAGGGTGAAGTGGGGCCCCAGCGTGGGTTCCGTAAGGAAAGACTGTAAGGAAAGACTCGGTGTGGAAGATAGACTGACTGTAGACTGTAGACTGACTGTAGAACCTACTGGCAGGTATTATAGAGGAGAACCATTGGGACTCAGGGCTAATCTCCTCTTTTGAGAACCGAGACTCACAACAATTCCTTCTCAACTATCACATTGAGATCGGAGGTAGAGGCAGAGCCTGGGCGTGGGGGGGGAGGCCCGCCCCCCGCGAGTCTACTCGGCAACCTTGTTAACTACACCTAGCTACTGGAAAAAAAATATATATATATATATACCGTACTAAGTTCAAACTAAAGGGAGCGCGATGAGATCCGGATTGATCAGGCAACACGTTAATCCTAATTCAACTTTGAGATCGCGGAAAAGAAAACTGGGGAAATCTGAGCCAACACTCCCAGCAAACCCGAACAATCCCAAGGAACCCGGCTTAAGTGACCGAGAATACCCAAACACAAATAATACAGAGGTCTCACCTCTCACAGTAATGGAAACAACTAAGTTGACCCCAACTCAACCGTCAATCGTCGACGGTCAAGCCAAGGTCCCCGCCGCCTCATCTTCCTTAATTACTGCCCTCCAGCCACAACAACAACAACTACGAATACAGCCACAAAAACAGGTCAGACTATCTCAAGTATCCCAAATGGAAAAATCCTTATCAATGGACCCACTTAACCTTGTAACGATCGACGGAATACCGGCGAAGAAAAGGATATGTTCATATCAACCCAAGATTGACACAAAGTTTGCCTTTCTTAAAGACCCGGGAACAGCTATATTCTCTATGACTGGGAACATTAGAGGTCTTCAATCCCCACTTTAAAAAAACGAACTTGATTCAAGTACTATGATCAGTAGCCAAATAGGCTTATCCACCCCAGTGAAAATTCAGTGTCAATCAATTCAGGAGAAAGCGACTGTCATTTCCATACCAACCTCGCCGAAAATAAGAAGACCAGTAGCATCCATCCCTCAGGAAGATCCCAAATCAACCCCCTCAAAAACGTGGGGACTGACGTCCGCTAGTCAAACCTTCGAAAAAAAACGGAGTATACCAACTGAGGCCAGGTCTCTAAATGCAGTGGCCGACTCACATCCAGTACAGCAGAGTGAAACCCACCCTAGCAAAACCAGTTGCCATCACCTCGCCAAACAAGATGCTACAATGGAAATCAAGGTTTTGATACATAAAGAGGATGAAAGGGAAACTCTACAAGCGCCCCAACCAGTTAGTAGTTCTCCAAACCCCATAAAAGAAATCAGAGCGATTCAACTAAAATCACCATTAGAAATTGAAGAGCAACAACGCGGTACTAAACGATCGCCAACGCAATCCATCTGTCCGGCTACATCCAAGTCAGTCCAGTTAACTTTAAGTAGCACCACCGAACAAACTACGGCGATCAATAAGGTTACAGTGCAAGGGGCTACTCATGACGGTACCTTATTATCGGACAATGATTCCTTGCCCACAAAAAACCTCCCAGACAATGACAATGACAATGACATGTCTTCTATAGCCGCTCAGGAGTGGGAAGAACTAGTGGCCACCTATAATCGTCATCCATCTGAATGGAAGTCCACTGTCGATGCTTTGCCAGGCTCCGAGAGAAGCCACAGCCCAGGTAAAACAGCTCCTGAATCAATTTGGGCGACAATCTTAAACACATTGCAACTCTCGGCTACAGCCCTGGAATTCCAATCACAAAAAATGGACATACATCTTTGTGTTTTACACACAATGGCTGATTCAATTTCAGGAATTGACTGGAAAATCTCTGAACTAAATGGCCTCATAAGGAGGGGTCAAGAAGCCGTCCTTGCGGCCCAACCAACTCTATCACAACCACCATCTTGTGATCCAATTTTAGATAAACTATCATCCTTACCAACGATGTTGGGGGCACTAATAAGTGATCTAAAATCAGTAGTCCTACCAACCCAAACACCACAAACCTCCAACTCACCCTCAGACGTCCCAACAACACCAACGGGCCTAGTTGAACATCCACTCGAGCGGAGGTTAAACATTATTACATCTTCAACTGAAATATTACCAATCAGACCGTTGGTAATTGAGCAGAACATCATGACTGCCACTACAGTCACACCCTTTTCAACAGTTGTTCAGGAATCTTCTAAGTCCCGTAGGAAGAACAAAAGGAAAGGAAGGAATCGGGCTCAAAAAAGCTCAAATAAGATGACGGTAATGTATTCCAATTCCTCCCCTTTAGTAGCGACTGCCACACAATCTCCGACAGCCAATGTAGCACAACCCTCTCAGTATAAGACTTCCAAAATTGCATCACCAGTATCTCCATTGGCACACTCAAAAGCAATAAGTATGGTCTCAACGAGACCTGCGCAAAAACAACTCAAGCAGAAAACCTTACAATTCGCAAAAATTAAAGTGGCAGAAAACTCTATTAATCCGGAACCTACACCACCTGAATCCGTCCCAAAACGAGGAAGAGTGGATACCGCTGTGGCTAACAACATCGAGCCCTCCCTACATTCGACACCTACATCGGTTGGTACCATCAGGAATTCGCATATAGCTAATACACAATGCAAGCAATCAAATGCATCAGTCATACCAGACCCAACCAACCTTTTTCAATTAACTCAACAGGGTGTCAAAAGACCACTGTCGGATCCAGTCAAACCACAGCTTGTGAACAGCCCAACACCACACATGGCCAATCATCAACGCGAGCAATCACATGTTTCAGTCATATCAGACCAAAGCAACCTTTCTCATTTAACACAACAGGGTGTCAAGAGACCACTGTCGGACTCAATCAAGCCACAGGTTGAGAACAGTTCAACATCAATCTTCTTCATCCCAGAATACACATCTCGCGGCAGGAGTGACATACTCAACAGGGGTAACATTATAAGGCTAATGCATTCGATACCAAACCTATCAAACATCAGTTCATCTGATCTTCTGGAAATAGAATTCCAGTCAAACATCGAACCTCATTGTCCAGAAATCACAAAAGCAACTTGGCTCTCACTTGAGACAGCACTCAAAATCATGGAAGAAATAGCGACGTTTCAGCTATGGGGAATAGAGCTGAGACTGGAAGAAAGACCCCGCTATCCTACTTCTTTTCTTCCTTTAGACAGACCCTCAGCACAAAAAAGCACCACTTCAATATTAAAAGGAGCGCGAAGCAGCTCACCTAGGCAGTGTCCCCGAGACCTAGAAAATTCCAACTCTGAACAAAACCAAAAGTTTAGCAGGGGTTCACCGCGTAAAACTGGTCACAATTGGAACTTAATTCAACGCACATTCACAAACTCCACCATTAATAACTGACAGAAAGGGAAAGAGCTCACCAACCCACCAGAGGGAAATATGGACATTAGAATTTGCTCTTGGAATATCAACGGTTTGGCGTCCAAAAGAAATGACCCTGAGTTTCTAGAATATCTGACCACATTTGATCTTATCCTGCTCCAAGAGACTTGGGAAGAAAAAGCATTCGAGCTCCAAGGGTTCACATCCTGCTGTATTCCTGCAAACAAAAACTCAACCTTTGGCCGAAGATCAGGCGGCCTGATGCTTTTTGCGTCAATATCGACAATAGGCGAAACCGAGGCAATGGATCTTCAAATCCCTCCCCCAAGTGTCATTCAGGTGGTAAAGATTCGACTTCGGTTAAAGAAGCAGCCCCAAACTGTTACCATAATTAATACATACCTCCATCCCAAAGACAAACAAAAAGGTGCGCAAGACCTAGCCAAACTGATGAAAAAAACAATGGAGGAAAGCGTGTCTGATTCATTCATCCTGACAGGGGATTTCAACATGCTTCTAATTAATAAAGAGCAACCTAGCGACCTCACCCGGGACCTGAACGTTGCATGGGCCGTACCGATACAGGGCCACACAAAAAACAAGAACTCAACGAAGCATTCAAAACTCTTACTTCGGAATTTGGAACAACTTAACTTAAGGGCCCTGAATGGCCGCTACCCTGGGGATGAACCACCAGTTGCCACCTTTCATGCGAATAATCAATCCTCCCATCTTGACTATATGTTCACATCCTTAAACATGCTCTGTTGGGTAAAGTCTTTTAGAATAGGTACGACAGACCTCAGTGATCACCTGCCACAAGAGGCCACAATAAATGCCACCTCCCATTTGGGACTTGAAACATTCACAGGCCTCGACACACACATCGCTCCAAACTTAAGGCGGCTTCGCTGCACCGCCGGGAACATCGATTCAATTAGCTCCATGGCGACAAACCTCTTCTCCCAAGCCACCAGCCACGCATCCAAGGGATCGGACGTCTGGGACACTTTCATCAAAACCATTAGGGAGCAAATGGTAAATAAGGTTTCCACCAAGCTACACTATCAACAGCTGCCCCCTTGTGGGATACATTCATGTCCAGGAATGAAACTACAAAAAAGACTAGTAAATCAATTACTGAGACAGTTGCGAAAGGACCCTATAAATCATAGCTTGCAAACTGCCCTACGGGAAGCCAAAACAAAATTGAAACGGACGAAATGGGGCAACCAGCAGCGAAGGAACGAAGATTTATGGGTGAAACTGGTGCACGAAGGGAAGCAAAAGAACAGCTCCAGATTCTGGCAAATGGTTAAAAGAATACAGAATCCTGACCTTCCAGGTCAGAACTCACACATAACTGAAGAAGTATGGTCGAAATATTTACTGGAACACTTCAATAACAATGGGACCATAGACAAAGCTACTACAAATAAACTTTCCTTAACATCTACAAAGCATAATAAAAAAGTAAACCTCAACCACCACACCCCCACAAACCTATGTGAAATGGGGGAATACACTGCCAAGAACATACCAAAAATTGATAAACCCAAATTGGAAAAAAACTTTAAAAAACCACCAGAGTCAGGCCCCAAGCCAATTCGCCCATCAGACATCAAACGACAAATATCAAGGGGGCGACCAACCGGAGCTCCTGGGCCGAATGGCTTACCACCTATGCTCTATAAATCAGATGCCGAATTCTGGAGCGCAGCCTTAGCGCCAGTGTTTAACAGTATCAGACTCACACAGATCCTTCCTGAGTCCTGGCATGGTTCAATCATTAGCCCGATACATAAACAAGGCAGCAAGAGGCTTCCAAACAACTACCGCCTTATTGCTCTCATAGACGTGGAGGCAAAATACTTTGCAGGCCTTATCCTGGAGGAGTTAACATCGTGGGCATCTGAGAATTCCATCATGCCAATTAACCAAACAGGTTTCTGTAAAGGCCAAGGGACCACAACCAATCTAATGGCACTATCACTGCTGATGGAAGCAGCAAAAGAAACCAAGTCCTCTCTATTCTTCTCATTCATTGATTATACCGCTGCTTTCGACCATGTGGACCGAAACAAACTTTGGACGAAACTGGACAAACTGGGAATACCTAAACACCTATTAGACGCCATAATATTGCTCCACACAAACACCTGGATCAAAATTAAACTTGGGGCTGGAACACACCTTTCAAAACCCATAATGACAACAAAAGGACTGAAACAGGGATGCCTACTTGCCCCGATTTTATTTAATCTTTTTTTAGCCGATCTACCTGGGCAACTAGACAAATGCTCTAACCATGCACCGAAACTAGGGAAAATCATCCTTTCAAACCTGTTATATGCAGATGATCTGTTGCTGATAAGTCGGACCCCAATAGGTCTCCAACATCTTTTGGACATTACCAATGCCTTTTCAGAAAAAAATGCACTACAAATAAACCTCAACAAATCAAAGGTGATGACTGTGAATTATAAGAAAAAAAAGAACCCTTGCTGGAACTTGAATGGCGAAAAGCTTGACCAGGTCACCACATGTAAGTACCTGGGAGTAATCCTGGACTCCAATAACACCTCGAGGGCACAGTTTAAATCTTTGCGAGGGAAGGCTACAATGACCTATATGGCTCTAAAATCATTGAAGGGAAAACTACCTGATCTGACACTTAAACCTCTTCTTGATCTATTGAGTGCCAAATTAAAACCGACTCTCACATACGGGAGTGAATCACACTACGGCAAGGATGCGGCATCACTGGACACACTCATTGCCAATTCATACAGGGCTATTTTCAACCTCCCCAAGTACGTTTCTCCGGCTCAGATTCGATTAGAATTTGGTATCCTGAAACAAACTCTAGAGAGGCGGAGCGTATATGTAACAAATTGGCATAAAATTCGCAACGCAGATGCAGGATCTCTATGTGCAAACCTATGGGAAGAACTACTTCAGCACCGCAACCTCGCGCCGAGAGCCTACCTATATGAATCGCTCAAAGTTCTAGGCCTGACTGATACCTGGGAAACATCAATCGATCTCTTGTCCTTTAAAAAAGTAGCTAAAAAATCGGCTAATATCATCTCAGCGATAGAAGACAAGAAAGACCTAGCAAACCGAGCACATGGATGGCTAACGGTGGGAGCTTATGAGAAACTGCGGCCACAAGCGTACTTCAGTATTGGCATGAAAATAAATGTTAAAGAAAAATTCCTAAAATTACGACTTGGTGTACTTCCCATACTTCCACATCTTCCACCTTGGGAGAGAAACAATCCTTCACATCAGTGTCGCATGTGCAAAAACGGCAAAGAAGACATAATTCATGTGATTTGCATCTGCCCCAGCATAAAGGACCTGAGGTCCAATCTTTTACGTCCTTTTTTTAACCTTTATGCCATCCGGACCTGCAGACAGGCAGCCATACTGTGCTTTTCTACTAGCGACACTAAATTGAACTGTCAAGTGGTGAAGTTCTTTGACCTAATAAGAAAGAGACTAAACCATGCTAGATGAACTTTTTAATTCAATGATGTTAACCATATAACTGGTAATATCACTGTAATTTTATGCACCTGTAATTTTATGCACCCTAATTTTTGTTACGTTTAAGCAACAATAACTATGGATTTTTTTTTTTTTTTCCTTTTCTCAACTTTGTAAAGATTTTTATTAATCATATACAAATAAAACATTACTTACATATTAGGATGGAGTAGAAAGTATGCTTTTCCACGGCGGCTTTTCCGCCGTGGAAAAGCATATGGACCTTCACTTCGGGGGCCCGTTGCGGGCCCCCTGGGAGAAGGGGGGGTGGGGGTGCACATGGGGGTACCTATGCGTTTGCGTGAACAAATCGGCAGGCACCGCACGGTGCCTGCTGCTTTGTGCACGCAAATGCCGTGCATGCATTTTTAACATTGCGGCTGGTGCAGCTTGAAGCTGCACCCGCCGCAATGTTAAAGATAGAGGATGTGAAGGCCACCCTGGCGGTCACATCCTAATCTGCACGGAGGCACCGCCGCTGCCCCTGCGGACGGTCCCTCCTGCTCTATGGTGGCGGACGGACTTAGGTCCGTCAGCCATCATAATCGGCCCCTAAATGAGAATAAACAGTTTTCATATTTTTCTAAAACAAGCAATAAGAATATCAAGCAAAGACAGTGGCATGGCATTACATAAACCTCAAACACCACTTTCAAGTTTCTTCATGTAGTGATTTACAGAAATAAAATGAAAATGGGCCACTGCCTCTTTAACTGTATGGAGTTTTTGGGGCATTACATAGAACTCTTGTGTTATGCTAGGTAACCACTGAGCAGTTGGCTTGTGGCTGGCTCGGTGGTGACTGTGTTACCCTTTGGTGCATGTAATAAGAGTATTACTTGTAAGAAGTGTAGCATCTACCTGCTTAACACTGGTGCCTAGTTAAAGTGTGCATCCATCAATCAACCCTTCGTGCAACCTTGAGGATTTAACTTTACAGACATTCCAATGAATTGGCGTTGGAAGTGAGATGATATTCACACCTTACTTTTAAAAGTAGCAGGACTGCAGTAGTGAGTTATTTCAGCAAGTGGTTGATTCCGGTTTCTTTAAGGCAAAATGGTGAAATTTTATATATTTCAGAGCCTTACCTGCTTTACTATTGGTGTTGCGAGCTTGAATACGGTGATTAAGTCTTGCTGGAGCCAGCGCGCATGCGCTGCCCTGGTAGACTTTAAGTAAGGGCTTTTAAACTCTAAACACAAGCTCGTGCGTGTGCTTATTTTTTTTCACTTGCTATTGGCATTTGCATGTGTCTTTCTAAGAAAGACAGCATGCAATTGGCCCAAGGTGGGTGCAAGTCCTGCCTTCTGTCTCCTGTGGCCTAGAGTGCTCGGGAGCGAGCAGCAGCGCAGGGTGTGCCATATGTTTTCATTTAGTGCCCCATACTGTGCCTGCTGCATAACTTAAATTCTTTTGAGTGCTCGCACGCGCACCACTCACGGGCCTATTTTAAATTCCATTTAGCGCGCGGCAGGCACCACTCCTGGGCTTGGTTTTAAGGTCACCTTATGTCTCTGTTGAGCCCCTCAGTCCTAGTACAGAGCCTTCGATTGCACTGTAGCCCTGCTGTCTGTTTATCACTGCGTATCAAAGTCGCTTCCCGTATTCAGTCTCTCCCAGCCCTCGGTGGCCCAGATGCTCTTCTGTTTACTTCTTGTTCAGGGCCGATCTCTGGCCTCTCGCAGTGATGGGTCGGTCTCTTGTCTTTCGCAGTACTGGCCTCCGGCCTCTCACACCACTAATATGACACGTCTCCGGCCTCTCGCACCACAGAGAAGGTCTGTTTCCTCTCGCGCCACACGGCCGGTCTCCGGCCTCGCTGTTCAAGGCCAGTCTCCTGCTCTTGCACCCCAGCTCCGGTTTGCCTCCATGCACAGTATGAGGCTGGTGTTGCTATGTTCCATGGCGTCAGCGCGTTCCTCACATCTATACGCTCCACTTTTATGGGAGTTTAAATATCGCAGGTCTGTTTTTGCTTCCCCAGGGCCCCTCCCACGGTGGGCTGCCCCCTGTCTTAGGTTGTCCCCACGTGCCAGGCTGAATCTAGCCAGAGCTGAGGTGGTAGCCATCCGAGGCTTCTAACTCAGCAGCAGGAACCAAGCACTTCCGTGGGTAGCTGTGGGCATTTTGCCATATGGCGGCATCACTCGAGACCTGGACGGACACTATTTACATAGTGTCTACCACGGAGCTTCGCCTGAACATGAGCGAGATTTGGGTATGTTCTTTTACAGCCATGTTTCACCTTACAAACAATACACAGATGTCTTCAGGGTGCTGTTTTATTGTGTTTACCTTGTCACTTTGAGATGTCCGGCTGATCACTCATTGCACAGTGTGGGGAATGTTTTTTTGGGGAAGTTCTGGGGCAGTGCACAGTCTTACAATACAGTTGGACTTCAGTTGAAAACTCCCTTTTAGCATTGGGGTAGCGACTTCGAACGATAAAAGCTTACAGCATGATACAAAAAAATTAGGCACTGTAAACCTAATATCCAGCCAGTGCTGTATCGTGAAAAGAGATTTTTTATTGACATGGACTAAATGAACAGCTAGAATGATTAAAGTTACTGAAAACTGCCGAGACTTTAAAACTACCCCAAGTTTTTGATAGCATTTACTCACTAATCTTTATAATTTCTCTGCCATTTTCCCTATGATCAGTGTTACAATATGAGATTGTGCTTGGTTCTACATAAGGAACGTATATATTTATAAATGTTTTTTGATGCCTCATTTAAGAGGAGGCAACATTGCTAAGTCTGTCCCTTTGTTTCAATGGCTCCGTGTGCAAGACTGGACAACTGCTAATTCTCCGGTCACAAAAAGTTACATTAGATTAGTGAAACCCAAAACCAATACTCGCCCAGTGTAACTGTGGAACCTGGTGTCACAAATCTCTTATTTTTCTCTTTTTACTCTTTTCTCACCCTCTTATTTCATCTTCCCAGAAGTTGGGTGACCCACCCATTTGGCAAAGCTCTAGTTTTAGGCAATAGGTGACTTCCCAGAAGCTGTTGTACTCATATAATCTCTTCATCGCCTGTTTGGGGAAATCATTTATGCACACATCTGCTCTGTGTTTTACTATCTATATGAAATTCTTGCAGGACCTGTGCTAACAGCATCCATAACTTTCAGGAGGCTTTAAAATTCATCGTTAGACGCAGTCAGAGTGCAACTATGGATGACTAAAAAGCAGGCTTAAATATAAAATCCTTTTTTTTTATCAGAGAAAGTTTGTCACTTTGTGGTCCACTTTTCATTCCTGAGTTCATTCTCACTGCCCCAGGGATGGTATAAGTATCTGGTCACAAAACTCGTTCCACTACCTTATAGTCCTTTTCAACTTTAAGTTTTGCTGACCAAGAAAGTGACACCAAATGCCCAGGAGATGAAGGTTTTTCAGAGCACGACTTCTCTCTTGCGCCAGACACTCAATTTCACCATCACATGAGTGTCCCTCTCAAACATGGTCTTGAGGTACGGAGGCCTCCTCCCAAGAAGAGGCCACGTTTGGTTGACTCAGACACCAACGCAAACACTGTTACCAAGGCGTATAGTGGTAGCACTGGTATGTTAACAAAAGCAACAGGACAACACGACCAAGGTTTAGCACAACCAAGACAATAGTCCAAAACAAAGGTGGTGGTGGTGCAGCACACTTCCCGTGCCTGTTGTCCCTGGGCACAAAAGCAATCAACAGGTTTGAAAAAGATATGGAAGGCGCACTCGGAAGATATTATGCAAGTACTTGTGAGCTTGAGTTTTCTTTTTTTCTTTATTTGGGTAATTATACCAAAAAGGACATGCACAGCCAACGCGTTTCGTTACGTCTTGTAACTTCGTCAGGGCTAGAAATGTGTTGTTGATATAAACTTGTACGGCGATGGAGTACAACCGGTAACAATTTCAGATAAGCAAAAAACACTCCTTGTGTCTCTTTTGAAGTTATATGAGGAGGTCCGATTTCTAGATAATTATGACACGAGAAGTTGGATAACGCTACGAACCCATGTTACCGTACCGGGAGTTCCACATTCCTTATTGGGGAGATCAACATGATCATGGGGCTGTTGTCTGGAACCTTGACACAGTCCAAGAATACACTTCGCATCATATATTGAGGCGTTCCTTACACGCTGTGCGATACACCTTGTATTGAAATATCCCGATATCTATCAAAAAAGCAAGAGTGTCCCTCATCTTGGTGGACCCGCATGTTTCCAACTTCTCGTGGCATAATTATCTAGAAATTGGACCTCCTCATATAACTTCAAAAGAGACACAAGGAGTGTTTTTTGCGTATCTGAAATTTTGCTTGTTCCAAACCTAGTTTACCGGTTCTACTCCATCGTCGTACAAGTTTATATCAACAACAAATTTCTAGCCCTGACGAAGTTACAAGACGTAACGAAACGCGTTGGCTGTGCATGTCCTTTTTGGTATAATTACCCAAATAAAGAAAAAAAGAAAACTCAAGCTCACAAGTACTTGCGTAATTTCTTCCGAGTGCGCCTTCCATATCTTTTTCAAAAGTGGTAGCACTGGTACCTGCTCTCACCCAACTATTTGGTGTGAGTCTATGCCTTGGTGTATCTCTCCATTATGCCACTGACACCATTGCTGAAGAATGAGGCTATGTATGCCCTAAGGGCAGCCCTGTTCTCACCAAATAAAATAGCACTCGTAATCAAGGTAAAGCCCTCAAATGAGCTCAGGAGATCTTTAAGCAGCCTAAACCTGAAGAATGTGGTCTTGCACATAGATCAGGAGGCAAAACGTAATTAAAGGGATCTTTTTGTCAGACAGGCGGACAACAGTGCCATTATAATGTGCCAGGAGCTAGTTATCCATTATAAACATGGTTTAACCCAGCATGCTCGGTGATACTAGTTTCCATTCCCCCTGCTCCTCCACTCCTCCTGCTCCTCCACTCCTCCCTCCACTCCCCCCTCTCTCTTGCCACTCCCCCTCTCTCCTGAAACCTCCACTCCCCCTCTCTCCCTCCACCTCCACTCCGCCCTCTCCCCCTGCACCTCCACTTCACCTCTCTCTCCACCTCCATTCCCACCTCCCTTCCTTCAC
The DNA here is from genome assembly GCF_964261635.1 of Lissotriton helveticus. Classification (NCBI taxonomy): domain Eukaryota; kingdom Metazoa; phylum Chordata; class Amphibia; order Caudata; family Salamandridae; genus Lissotriton; species Lissotriton helveticus. The sequence continues at coordinate 874,256,218 of NC_136071.1, read as the reverse complement.
TCCCCCCTCTCCCTCCACCACCACTCCCACCTCCACTCCACCTCTCTCCCTCCCTCCTTCCACCTCCACTCCCCCTCCATCTCCATCTCCACTCCCCCTCTCTCCCTCCACCCCCCTCTCTGCCCTCCCTCCACCTCCATCCCCCACCCTGCACCTCCACCCCCCTCTCTCCACCTACACTCTCACCTCCCTCCACATCCACTACCCCCTCCCTGCACCTCTACTCCCACCTCTCTGCACCGCTTCTCCCCTCTCCCTCCACTGCCACCCTCCATCTCAAGCCCCTCCAACTCCACTCCCCTTTCCCTTCCCTTCACCTCCACTCCCCACTCTCTCCAACCCCTCCTTCTCCACCGCCAACTCCACTCCCCCCTCCCTCCAACTCCACCTCCACCCCCACCTCCCCCCACCTGCACTCCCCCCTCCCTCCACCACTACTCCTGCCTCTCTAAACCTCTACTCCCCTCTCCCTCCGCTCCCAACCTCCACCTCTACCCCTCCACATCCACTTCCCTTTCGTGTCCCTTCCCTCCACCTCCACTCCCCCCTCTCCACCTCAGCTCCCACCACCACCTCCACTCCCTCAATACCTTCACTCCCCCCTCCCTCCCTGCACCATTACTCCCACCTCCGCTCCCTCCTCCCTCCCAACACCTCCTCTCCCCCTCACTCCACGTCCACTCCCACCTCCACTCCCTCCTCCCTCAACCCCCTCCACCTCCACTTTCCCTTCCCTCCAACTCCTCTCCCCCTCCCTCCACTTCCACTTCCACTTCCACCTCCCTCCACCTCCATTCTCCCACCTTCACTCCCCCTGACGCTCTCCACCTCCCTCACTCGACCCCTTCCTCCACCTCCACTGCCCCCTCACCCGCCCCTCCCTCCCTCACCTCCACTCCCCCTCCTCCCACCATCTCCCTCGCTGCACCTCCACTCCACCCTTAACCCTGCACCTCCACTGCCACTCCCCCCACTGAACCATTCCTTGCATAAACAAAAAAACTAGAACACATTTTTTGTGTTAATTCACAGGTATTAGGATACTTCAGTTGTATATAATGTTTTCTAGGGTATATATAAGGGGACACTTTTTTAATTATGACTCATTTCTCGCCTGGGTTGTTCGTTTACATTGCATCTTGTAAGGTAGTAAGTTCTTTATATTCAAACCCATGGACATTCTTTTTGTGATACAATACTCAGAATGGCAGCAGCAGGATTTGTGGGAAAAAGTGACACTATGCTCAAGTGAGTAAAAACCAGAAAGTGAACAGCATTGCATGTGGCCAGAATTGCATCAAAATGCGATTTTGCATGTACCTGATTGTATTTGTGTGACTGAAAGTGCGGAGCTTGTGAATAATGATACTGCTACAATGCCGAAATGTGATGTCACCATTGTTGGCAAAAGTATATGAGCCTTAGCAGACTCTTGATCAACTTTTACTCTAATTGACAATAAGAATTGGGAAAGGATTAATGGGTTAGAAGCTACTGTGTTTGGTTTACTGAAGGATTAAAACACAAAATAATACATAAATCAAGAGGAAAGGCTAATGTTCACGAAGTAAGGAGGTTACCCAACATCATTCTAAAACCCCTCAGAGAGGAACAATATAAAATAAATCGTAAATCATATGTTCTTATATAGCGCCTTTTCACCGTAAGGTCTCAAGGCGCTTGCTTTGGGAACCCGTCCTGGCCTTTCCCTGCGAGATTACCCCTACTGGGCATCCCCAAGGGGAAGACCAGGCATCCCATCACAGTGGGGCCGTAGTGGAGATTAAGCAAGCTATTGCCCAGAGTTGCAGAGTGTGAACCCACGATTCGAGTAGGCACCGAGGTGAGAATTATCGAGTCCGTGGACATTTTGAGCTCAAGATATAGATTAGAGTGTCTGGGAGTAATTAAAGAGAAGGAATCTTCTGAATGGCTGACCCCGGTTATTTTTGCCCAAATGGATGGTAGTAACAAAATTAGGATGTATGTCGACTTGAGCGACCTAATCCAGTGTATATGGGTGGATCGACAACCCCTACCTAACATTAGGGAGGCTTTAGCAACACTGGTGAGATCAAAGGTATTCAGTCTGATAGGCCTATCAGCCTCTTACCATCAGATAATGTTATACAAGGACTCTGGAACACTAACCTCTTTTGTCACTCCTTTGGGAGCATTCAGGTTCCTTAGAATGCCATTTTGTTTGGCCCCGGCAGCTGCATGCTTCCAGAGGTTTATGAAAGAGGTTTTGTCGGAAATCAAATCAGTCTTGTACTTTAAATACAACATTTTAGCATATGCCAAGTACAGATCAAGTCATGATGTGATACTCAAACATTTTTTTTCTAGGCTGAGGGAGAGGGGACTGACTCTCCAAAAAGAAAAGTGCAGGTTTGGGATTGGCACGGTCACCTACTTGGGACATACTATTTCGGGGGATGGCATTAGCCCCAAATTGGAGCTGGCTGCAGTTATTTCCCAGGTGCCTGCACCAAGAGATAAGGACCAAGTTAGATCATTCTTTGGTTTATCAGATTACTACTCAAAATGTATTTGCAATTTTGCAGGTGTAGTCACCAGGAAAATTATACTTAACATGGATGAAAGTTTGAGGGTTTTGGGTGCTGTCCTCGCCCAGTTAGTTGATGGTGAAGAAAAAATCATAGCTTTTGCCTCACGTTTGCTCTAAGGAGCAGAGGTCAGCTACTCTCTAATTGAACGTGAGGCATTAGCCTGCCTGTGGCCCATAAACCATTGAAATTATTTTCTGTGGGGGGTTGCTGTTCACTGTAAAATTGGATCATAGGCCTTTCATCCATATGCTTGCTTGCAGACATACAGAGAATACCACTCCCAGGATAAAGAGGTGGGTGGAAGGATTGATTGAGTACAACTTTGTTGTAAAATACTTACCTGGAAATTGGAACATTCCAGCTTATAATTTATCAGGATGCAGTTGAATAAGGAACAGGTGACATCAATTAGATGCCCCAATACTTTATGTCACGGAGCCAGCTCTTATCAAACAGGTGTGAGAAGCTGGAGTGTCCAGTGGTGCAATCAGGAAACAAGTTTTATGTTTCGTGGTGAAAGGTTGGACAGGCATAGGCAATGCGCCTGCTGATGCAAACACGTTACGAAATGTGCAGGAGGAACTGAGCATTGTCAATAATGAACTGTTCAGGGGCAAGAGATAGATTCCTCCTGAAGATGTGCACAGTAAGACCATCAACTTTCTCATGAAGGCCACATGGGCCAAAACCTAACAAAAGCCAGAGTGAGAGAGATGTTTGGGTGGCCAGGGGTTGACAAGCAATTGGAAGGGATTGTTAGGGATTTTTTAAGATGTACTGGTAATGAAAAATCTAATATCCATCAGATCTTGTCTCCCATAGAGATCCTTGAAGAACCAATTGAGCAAATTAGCGCTAGACATTGTTGGTCCATTTGACGTTTCGTCTGCAAATGAAAGATTTGTATGAGTTCTGGCAGGTTATACCGACAAATCGGTATCAGCATGTTGTGGTAGTTCAATTATGATGAGAATTGTTCTGGAGCTCTTGAGGGATGTATCTGCTTGTGAAAGCATTTTCAAAACCATTGTATCGGGCAATGGTGTCCAGTTCATTTCTCAGGAGATGAAGGAGTTTTTAGAGGATTTATCCATCAAACACCACCACACTGCCTGTATGCATGGAAATCATGAACCATTTAGTAAGAGCATGTGGGCAAACTGCTGTGGAATGTAGGCTGCTGTTGAAGGGGATCCTGCATGAAAATTGAGGGTCACACCGAACACACATGAAGCAGGGATTTCTCCTTTCCAGAGGCTCAATGGCTAGCAGAGTGAATCTGTGTTCTTTTTTTTTTTTTTTTTTTAAATAGAAAATAGCATACCATAATTTAGAGTGATATCAGGGATAGCATCAATATACATATTAAACCAGTATTCTTTAGATATTGCAACTTCAGCCTAACAGAAAGACTTTTACACAAAAAAAAAAAAATGTTCATCTTATAACACTTAACTTTTATACAAAATTAGCCCAAATCCTTTCCGTTCTATCTACAGATTTACGGCTCCTGTTCTTAGCGAGAGCTTTTTCCATAGTGTATATCTCATGTAATAACATTAGCCACTCAGTCTTCTGAGGTGGGTTCGGTGATATCCAAGCTCTAGCTATTACCAATCTAGCACATGAAATTGCTAGGTATAACCAATTTAGATTGTTTTTGCTGCTCCCATGTATAGAAAGTAAAACCATAGATGAATTAAGTGGAGAACTGATCAGTTGTTTTTGATATAAAGTAATTTCTATTTCTTGCCAAAACAATTTCAGTGCTGGACAGGAATAGATCATATGAATGAGATCTGCTGCCACCAAGTCACACTTGGGACATTTGGTACGTTCAATATCTTGTGACCATTTAGCAATAACCTGGGGCGTATGATACAACTGGCTGACCGTCCTGTATAGCTGAAGCTTTAAGCTTGAGGAATAGACAGTTTTGTTAAGAATTGTTAAAGCATTTGAAATATTCTGTGGTGTCACATTAATTCCTAATTCACGCGTCCACTTTTGGGACAGTCGAGGGCAGTCATCCAAGTTATGCTGGATTAGATGTTTGTAACCTGTGCTAATTAGTGATTTATCTTTAGAACTATACAAGAATTCCCAAATGTCCGAGCTAGTAATTTTTTTCAGGTTCATTTTCCGTAAAAAATAATCCCTTACTTGCAAATATTTAAGTATCATTTCACTTGGTAGCGAGTATATTACTTGTAAAGTCGAGAACTGTAGAAAGCCATCGGTACCATATAGGTCTCCTAATCTCTTAATCCCATAGTTAGCCCACTCTCTCCCGACTTTATCATTAAAGATACCAGGTAACCCTGGGTTGTCCCACAATGGTAAGTCTGAGTGAAAAAAAGTAGTATCACAAAATTTCATGACTAATTTAAAAATCGCTACCACGTCCCTTGCGGTCTTAAATTTGACGCGTTTGAAAAAATGTGGGTCCTGTATTCTTGTTAAGAATTGTAATGAATTAATGCCTAACATAAATTGGTGGAAGAACAAATTAGTATTCCTATTTAATAAGCTCCTAAAGCGTCCTATAAAAGATGCAAAAAAATATGACTTAAAGTCCGGAAAATCTAATCCGCCCTTCTCTAGGGGTAGCTTTAGTATCGCCATAGACCTCCTGGGTTTTTTGTAGCTCCAAATATAGCTACTGCATATTCCTTCTAATTTCTTAAAAAAATATATTATTAACTCGGAGGGGAATAGAACGAAAAAAATATAAGAATTTGGGCAGAATGTTCATTTTTATCAAATTAATTCTCCCCAAAATATTCAATGGGATTTTGTGCCATTTTTTAAGCGTTGATGTAGCCTGCTTAAGTAAAGGTTCATAGTTCAGTTTAATTATTTCATTTATTTTAGAAGATATAGTCACTCCTAAATAAACAGCCGACTTACATAGCCCAGTGACTGGTTGGTTAGTTTGATAGTTCATAATAGTTTGGGTCTTATTAAAGTTTAATTTATATCCGGAAATGTCACCGAATTTTTCAGCTTCTTCTGTAATTCCTGATAGAGCCTCTATTACATTAGTGGTAAATATAGCTAAATCATCTGCATATGCAGTAATTTTAAGAGTTTTATGTTCGTGCTCTACCGACATTATCTTCTCCTGGTTCTGTAAGGCATTTATAAAAGGCTCCATAGAGAGGGCAAACAACAGGGATGAAAGTGGACACCCCTGTCGAGTCCCCCTTAATATTGTAAAGGTTGATGAAAGTACCCCTGCATAGCTGATTTTAGCATTAGGCTCCCTGTATATGGCCTGTATACCTCTAAGGAAGCGTTCTCTAAACCCATACTGCATTAATACCTTCCACAGATAATCCCACCCCACTCGGTCGAACGCTTTTTCCGCGTCCAGTAAAATCATACCGAGTGGGGTGTGATTAGCTGCCGCTACGTCGAATGCCGTAATCGCCATATTAACATGGGCAGTAGTATCCCTACCAGCTATGAAACCGTGCTGTTGCTCATTAACAAGCTGCGGCATAAGAGATGCCAATCGCATTGATATTAGTTTAGAATAGGCCTTAGCATCCGTATTTATTAGAGAGATTGGCCGATATGACCCACATTCCATTGGCGGTTTGTGTTTTTTTAGAAAGAACATAATTTTCGCCGTTTTCCAAGAATCCGGCGCTTTGCCTAATGTGCCTATTGAGTTCACAACTGAACAAAAAAGAGGAAGTAATTCTTCGGCACAGATTTTATATAATTCGATAGGAATCGTATCCTCCCCAGCCGCTTTATTAGAGGGGAGTGAGAACACTGCTATGCGCAGCTCTTCTATTGTATAGTTCTGTTCCAGATTATCTAAAAGCTCCTGAGCTACAAAGTGTCTTACAGGAAGATTTTCATTTAGATAAGATTGGATCTGCTCTGAGCTAGCCCTAGTCTCTGGGGTGTACAATTTTTCATAATAAGAAACAAATTGCTCCCTTATATCTACCGGCTGTGTATATAAGATGCCATTGGGGCCCCTTATAGATTTAATTAATGACGATGCCCGGTCATCCACTACCTTATATGCCAGAAGTTTTCCTATTCGGTCCCCAGATTCGTATTCTGAAATTTTGTATTTAAGTATCTTACACCTGCTATTTTCCCTGAAAGAACTTTTCATATCTGTACGTATACTCATAAGTTTGTTTTCCAGAAGTGATATATCTAAGCTATTCCGATTGTCCTCCTTGAGCCTGTCGGCCAATAATTTTTCAATATGTAAGATATTATCTGTCATTACCTTTGTTTCTTTTTTCCTTGTTGCATTTTGTTTAAATATATATTGTTGCGCAGTTCCTCTAATAAAGGCCTTACAGGCATCCCAAACAGAAAGTATACTAGCTGTATCTTGGTTAAATGTAATAAACTCCTTTATCTGTGTTTTGAGCAGAGTTACAAAAACCGCATCCGAAAATAAGTATCTTGGGAAAGTAAAAGAGCGCCCTTCTTTTATACCTGAGGCTAGGTCAAATGTGAATATTATGGGATTATGATCCGATGAGATTTTTGGCATGACCTTCATATCTCCCCTACTCATTAATTTATCTGAAGCCCAGGCAAGATCAATCCTAGAGCAGAGTTTATGGGGAGATGAATAATATGTATATCCAGGTAAACCTGGATATAAGCTGCGCCAAATATCTTTTATATTATGTATTTTAGCTAGTTCTAGTATAGCAGCCCTAGTTTTACGCATACGCAATCCTACTCCCTTTTTAGTTGTATCCTGCTGATAATTCAATACACAGTTAAAGTCTCCCATTAGAATAAGCTCTCCTGACCAAGATAGTAATTCAATATTTAACCAATCAAATAACCGTGGCTCATCTTTGTTAGGACCATACACCGAGCAAAAAACATATAGTGTGCCCTTCAGTCGTATTTGCATTATTACCCACCGCCCAGCCTTATCTGCCGCCGTTTTAATAACTTCCCCTTGCCAATACCTTTTCTTTAAGATAGCCACCCCTCTTATTGGTGCATTCAAAGTCGTGCAGATTACCATTTCGTACCCCAATTGACTCAGCAATTTTTTGTCCTTAAAACATATATGAGTTTCTGTAAGCATTACTATCTGCGCATCATACATTTTTAGTTCTTGGTAAACTAAGTTTCTTTTAGTCTTGTTGTTTAGGCCGGATACATTCCAAGCAAGACAACTGCAGTACGTCATTTTATATACATTAAATCCCAAACCGCTTCCCCCTTCTTATCACTCCTTTGAACTCTCCTTCTTGTAAATATCATTATATCTTCACAGTGACTTGTCATGCCTGTCTTATTTTCATTTTCCCCCCCCCACCTTCTCCTCCTCCTATGCTATTTTCTATTTTTTCTATGCTATATTGTTTTTCAGATGTGACTTGTCTGCCAAATAAAAAAAATTAAAAAAAAAAAAAAAAAAAAAAAAGAATCTGTGTTCACACAAGCTTAGAGATTATCAAGAAAAATATAAGGTGCATTTTGACAAGAAGCAAGGTGCTAAGCATAGAAGATGGGAGTTTGATGAAATGGTGTATTTAAAGAAACCTGTTTGGTCTCCCAAAGGTGAGACGAATGCCATTGGGCCTTAACAAATCATTCTACTAAAGAAGAATGTGGTTGTTTTGGAGGGAGGAGATGTGTGAAACATGTCAAGTATATCCAAATGGATTTTCAAGGTCAACCATGGCATAAGGTGTGAGAAGGACATCCAGACACGTGATGGGAGTCATGGATCTGGACATAGTGGTGAGGGTCCTGTGTGGGATAGTTCGATCGGATCACGGAGTACACTCAGACCGAGGAGGCCACCAGGTTATCTAAATGATTATGTGGTGGAATAGGGCTCTGGTTCTGGGGTTCGATATATCCCAGTTAATTTCTGCAATACTGTAATTTAATATTTACTATTGTTCTTTTACCCTTCCCTATTCACTTTAGCTTTTTTTTCCATTTGGGTATTTGGTATTTCCTTTTGGTTCCCTTAACTGAGGATGGTTTCTGTTCTTCATCCATGTTCCTTTTCCCTCCTATATTTGTTAAAGTGCTATGTTGGGGGAAGATGTGTTTTAATCTGCCACTGCATCTTTATCTGTATGCAGTTGGATTGTGCAGACTCAATGGATCTGTGTTACCCTTTCGTGGATGCAATAAAGAGTGTTACTTATAAGAAGTGTAGTTCCTACTTTCTTAGCAGATTTTTGACTGGTTATGATGCTGGATTGTAAGCTATTGTAGAGAATATAACAGAAGAGAAATGAAATAAAACTTCTAGGCACCTATCAACAACTGAACAGAAACAACAAGATGATAGACAGAGTGCTAAAACATTTCAACCACTCACCCCCAGTCAAGAGATCTGGGTTTAATCCATTGTTCTTTTACTCACTGTGCCATCCCAATTTGGACCCAATAATATGCAAATCAGTCTTGACCCTGTTCCTCATGAGAACAGTCCAGTCCAAACTGCCAGGTCATGTCCTCCCTGGACCAGAAACAAACATCCTACGACCAGTGTTGGGGTTTAACCCCTCATCAGCCAGGCTAGCTTGAATTCAGTAGCACAGCGAGAAAGGGACCCACATCTGGGTATACCCTGGCCACTTAGGGTGAATATAGAAAGCACAACAAGATGAAAGACAGAGTGCTGGAACCTTTCAACCACTGACCCCCAGTCAAGAGATCTGCGTTTAAGCCATCATTCTTTTGCTCACTATACCACCACACTTTGGACCAAGCCATATGAAAATCACTTAACCCTGTTCCTCATGGGAACAGTCCAGCCTGAACTGCCCTGGACTGGAAATAAGCATCCTGGGACTGGTTTCAGGGTTTCATCCCTCATCAGCCAGGCTAACTTGAATCCAGTGGCATAGTGGGCAAGGGACCCAGACGTGGATCCCCTGCTTGCTGTGCCACTGGATTCAAGCTAGCCTGGCTGATGAGGGCTGTAAACTAAGTAAAAGCAAAGACCTAAAACAGTTCAAGTAAAAACTCCCAAACATAAACAACCACCCCAGTTTCCTCTTTAGTGTATTATATATAGTAACAGCCCCAAGTAAATACTGATCCACGTCTACACTGACTCTTGGATGTGAAGCTAATTTGAATCAGCAGTTCTCCCTAATTGACAGGAGTTTTTATGAAGAAGATTGCAGGATTATATTTGCCAGTGCTCTGCTTAAGAATGTGGGAAACTATACCTAGCTAGTAAGCTAACCTTCCCAATTCTGCCAGCTTCACCTAGACCTGTGGCTCCAGGTGATTTTGTTTTCTTCCTTCTTGCCTATTCACATACAAGAAGTGAAGCCACACTACCTCACCAAAATTAATGAAATTACTTGCAATATTTAACAAGCAGCATGCCCTTGTTAATCATCTAAAAACAATATACTACCAGGCACCTTCAGCACCTTACTCATGGAGTTCCTGTACTTGCTTTACTTTTGGGGCCAGTATTTAATTAGTCACCATACAGAAGCTCTTTGGATGTTTTGAAGCATATTTCCCAAAAAGGAGAAAGGTAAGAGCCCCCCTACCACATGGCAGAATGTTGTCTAAGAATTAATATCCCAAACTCCATCAAGGTGCCAGTGTTAAAGTGATGATGTGTCTGGATGGGATCACTGACATAATATCGGGGGACATAATATCGACTATCAAAAATATCGGCGACAAAATATCGACAGACGGAATATCGACTTTGTATCTACAAACAGTTAAGTACAAAAATATTGAGTAAAAAATATCGTTTACAAAAATATAGTTTAAAAAAATATCGACTTTATTAAAAACAATGTAAAATTAAATTAATATTAAAAATTAATTACTAAAATATACTTAAAAATACTTAAATTACCTTATAATAATTGAATAATTAATGAAAGTTTTAAAACAAATGTTTTACAATCATATTTGTTAAAACATATATATATAGTAACATAATATAATTAAATAATATCCAATATTATTACCGTAGGATAGCGAAAGTGTAAAAATTATTATTCCCACTCCAGAGAGTGCAACAGTAGGGAAAGCGTTGGATAGGGTAGGGGTAACATTTACTATTCTCACTCCAGAGAGTGCAACAGTAGGGAAAGCGTTTGATAGCGTAGGGGTAAAAATGACTATTCCCACTCCAGAGAGTGCAACAGTAGGGAAAGCGTTGGATAGCGTAGAGGTAAAAATTACTATTCCCACTCCAGAAAGTGCAACAGTAGGGAAAGCGTTGGATAGCGTAGAGGTAAAAATTACTATTCCCACTCCAGTTAGTGTAACAGTAGGGAAAGCGTTGGATAGCATAGGGGTAAAAATTACTATTCCCACTCCAGTGGGTGCAACAGTAGGGAAAGCGTTGGATAGCGTAGGGGTAAAAATTACTATTCCCACTCCAGTTAATGCAACAGTAGGGAAAGCGTTGGATAGCGTAGAGGTAAAAATTACTATTCCCACTCCAGTGGGTGCAACAGTAGGGAAAACGTTGGATAGCGTATGGGTAAAAATTACTATTCCCACTCCAGTGAGTGCAACAGTAGGGAAAGCGTTGGATAGCGTAGAGGTAACAATTACTATTCCCACTCCAGTGGGTGCAACAGTAGGGTTAAGCGTTGGATAGCGTAGGGGTAAAAATTACTATTCCCACTCCAAAGAGTGCAACAGTAGGGAAAGCATTGGATAGCGTAGGGGTTAAAATTACTATTCCCACTCCCAAGAGTGCAACAGTAGGGAAAGCGTTGGATAGCGTAGGGGTAAAAATTACTATTCCCACTGCAGAGAGTGCAACAGTAGGGAAAGTAAATACTTCTTATATTATTTAAAAACAGTATAAATTAATATCTATAAAAAATTAATTAAAAGGAATTACCAATTTAATATAATATAATAATTCATCAATTCAAATTACAAATTACAATTAATTTTTACTATTAGTTACCTATTCAAATTAATTACAAATTAACAATTAATTAATTAACAATTAAAAATTAATTAACAATTAATTAAAATTAAAAACAATTAAATAAATTGAATTCTTTAATTAATAATGAATAAATTACTTCCCACCCAATTCCCCTATAAACTCACAACCCGCTACAGAAAATAAATTAGTAAAATAAACATAATTATCAATTAATCAATTAAATAAAATTAATTGGCAATTACAATTTAATTAATTACCCATAAAAAATGTATTAACAATTAATTCTAAAAAATACCAATAAAAATGTTTACATATTTAATTAATTATAAATAAATTACTTCCCACCCAATTCCCCTATAAACCCACAATCCGCTACAGAAAATAAATTAGTAAAATTAACATAATTAGCAATTAATCAATTAATTAAAATTAATTGCCATTTAAAATGTAATTAATTACCAAATATAAATTAATTAACAATTAATTAAAAATGAATACCAATATATAAATGTACATATTTAATTAATTATAATTAAATTACTTCCCACGCTATTCCCCTATAAACCCACAACCCTCTACAGAATTAAATTATGCAAAAATTAAAAAAACAAAATTCATTAATTAAAATTAATTATAACATAAATACACACTTTTCACACATATAATAACATAACAAACACTATAAAAAATTCAATATTGTTAAAAATTCGATAATTTTAATAACCTATATTATATACTTTGTTATTTTAACTTTCTATATTTTTAACATTCGATATTACATTACTTACCTTCAAAACGATATTTTTGATGTCTATATTCTGTCAATTCGATATTTTGTCCAGCCTATATTTTGGACTCGATATTATGTCCATTCGATATTTTGTAGTCGATATTATGTCTGTTTACCGTCTGAATGTACCCCCAAACAGAAGAACCCACAGACCTCCATCCAAGTTGTGAGTTAAGCCTTAAAGTATCCCTTATTTGTCAGGTAATTTGGAAATGGGCTTTAAGTCGTTGGTCCCTACAAGGAATAATTTCCTGAAAAGAAATAGTTGAGTAATCAAAATCTGGTACTCACTAAATGGAGCAGACATTATTCACAACATGCTGCTGAAACATCTTTGGTAGAAGTATGGTTACAACCTTTATTAAACCATATTAAATTGTAGGTAATTATTAGGGAGTTCTATTAACTGAGGTAAATGTCCACATTATGAAAGCTTCATATTTAAATATAATGTTACACCTTGTAGTACTCTTAGTAAATTTGGATACTCCATATTTAAGAGTGTAATGTTACTACAAAGTGGAGACATATATCTCCTTCACCCAAGTCTAGGGGGTGGAGTCTGCATTACCATAAATAAGTGTAAAGTTACTGTTAGTTACTTTACAACCATATTGTACATACTACATACAAGGCAGAGGCCTCTGCATCCAGGGCAGAAATCTCTACATGGAATGGAATAGGAGAATGATATACACTGAATGGAAACATACACACCTGACACACATTTATTACCAAAAAACATATCTACCTCTCACACCATAGGAGCTGCTTTCCTCCTCCTCATCTTTCAGCTACTGCCCCACCACATTATGCCTGAAGGATGCAGACTCCACTTCTCAAGAGGAAACAAAATGTCACTAAGGAGGAGACAGCCCTTGTAGTAAGATAAGTGATAAATCATTACAAAAAACTACATCAACCGCCTCCATTCACCCTCTGTGGAATACAGAAGGAAGGGTTATGCAGGAGGTGACAAACTCTGTGGATGCATTGGGGGAGGAGGCAGGCACTGTGTGGGCTTGTGGAGGAGGCACGTCCTATGGAAGATGCCAATAATTGCAAAATGAGAGGTAATGGGTTGAGGCAAACTTCTCTTTGACTCATGTGTCATGAGGGCTTACTGGAGGGACAACTGGATGCCTCCCTTGTCTCATCCCCTTGAGGAGTCTGTCATAATGCACCCTCCACCTGATATATGGGCTTCCTCTTTCTGACAACACCACTGTGGTTTCGGGTAAGATCCTAAACTCCTCTCTTTCCCTGAAAACAAACATACAATCACTCACTCATTTCAGTTCTTCAGCAACACCTCAATTTTTAGACAAACATCGCACACACACCCCTCAAAAACAACCCCTTACACACACACACTAGTAATTCATAGACGTTGTTATTATATTTCTAATATTTTTACACTTTTCATAAAGCTTCTCTTTCGGGAAGATTGGTTGCTTTTGCTGGGGAAGGAGTCTTGCAAGTGCTGGAGGATAACACACAGGGCGGGACTTGCAACACAACACAACTACACACACACAGGTATGACTTTATGCTAACAATGACACACACTCTAGGGGATTTCTATCACTTGGTTTGTGAAACCCTAACAATATATTGTACAAGGTATGTGCAATGGCTTACAATTGTAGTCAAATATAATCTTAACATGTATATTGATACCCTGTTATATACTGATATATTTTTTTAACCATTTAAGGCCATGTGTTTCTGCCAAATCCCCCACCTGCCACAACATATACTTCTGCTAGTAGCAAAGCACAAAAACCCCGACTGGCTCCACACAGCACATTGATGGTATAGACTGGTAAGTTAAATGTCTGCTCTTTAGGCTTTGGGTCCAACCTCGTTATTTATTACTGAAAGAGTAGCTGCATGTCTTTTGTCACACATCTCTTTTTGTACCCTGGTCAATACATTATGAATGCAGGTCTTGCCTAAATTGTATATTAGTTTATAAAATTGACCTTACACTAGCTAATGTAAGGGAAGCACTATGAGATATCTGTTAGACCTTGACATAATTTGCAGGATAGTAATATTTGGTGTCCTGAAAATGAGTACTTAAACCATCTAAATGGCATCTTCTAGTATGACTTAGTATGGCTTACTCTCCAATGTCTGTCTCACTCTTCTGTCAACTTCTGTCATACATCAGCCACTATCACCCATCTTGTGAACATCAACAACAATGACATCAATGAACAGATTGGCAACCACAATTGGGCCATTTACCTTCAATCGGTCAGATAAATCTGGGAACCTCTAATCAATACAACTTTCTTATATAAAAAACAACTTTTTATTTTAAAAAGTGAAAATTATGTTTTTCTCTTGATAGTTCAGCTTTCTTTAATGCATCAACGCTGTGTCGATATTTGTGGCCATGATAACTTTTATAACTAGACAATATAAACATCGGACAGCATTCTTATCTCTGTAGATCTGTAGGATCAGGAGATATCTTGGAAATGCCAACTACAAGAACACAGATTTAGTAGCTGACCTCGTGAGGGATATCCAGAATTTGATTATCTGTGCCTGGATCCAGTGAGTTGACATTGTTTTATTGTTTTTTTAAATGTGTTTTATTGAGTTTCACAATACAGAGACATCAAATGATAGTAAAATTGTGTCTCGCCCATCACATCAGTAAGGATACAAACAGCATCCTGGCGAGTTTTGCTAACAGCTGAAGCTAGCTGTATCAATATTTCTTATATTTCTACACTTTTCATGCAGCTACTCTTAGATTGGCTGCTTTTGCTGGGGTAGGAGTCTTCGCAAGTGCTGCAAGTGCTGGAGGGTAACAAGCACTGCAAAACTTCCTAAACACACAAATTCCAACAACAGCATCACCAACTGCGGTCAGCAAGTGCAGAGAAAGTAGAGTATATCAAACACTGGAAAATAGGAAGGAAAAAGAAAGAAGAACTTATTATCATGATGGGGAGTGTTTTGTGGGTTGGGTGTCGAAGAAGGGGTTACCAGTCCTTTAACATGTCCTACTTCCCGGGGCTGCGACACCCTCCACCTGGAAGAGATTATACTGAGTAGTGTGGGGCAGCAGCACAGTGTTAGTATAAGCCTTCTAGCATGTCTGGGCTATCCTGGATCCCCTTCATCTGTTTGTACTATCACCCTCCCCGCCTGCAGCAAGTCCTCAAGTATTCGTGTCCATGGCTCCTCCCAGCTCATTGGGTGCAGTCCCCTGTCCACCTTTCTTCACGATATTGCTCTCTTGCAGACTGCCCATTTTGTGGAGCTACGTAAGCCAACCCTATATTCTGGGCCCCTCAAAGGTTCTCCATGTGATTAAAAGCTGATGCCTAGCAAGGTCTAGTGCTAAATCCATGAACCTAGTTGTTACTGCTCTTGTTTAGGGTGAGGAAACCACCCCAAGATGCAAATCTCAGGGGTCATGGGCAACGGGCATGCTGTGGTCACTGTTACCACTTCTATCACTCCGTTCCAGTAGGGGGTCAGGACCAGGCACTCCCAGATAAGATGGTAAAATGCTGTGTCAGCCTCGCTGTTCTTGGGGTACCGTGAATTCAAACCCAGTGACATCAGAGTTACCCTCTAGGGTGTGATGTATGCCCTGTGGAGGATATAGTATTGTATGAGTTTATGTTCCGTTTGCTAATGTGGGTCCCCAAATCTCTTTCCCAGAGTTCTCTCAATGGCCTGAGATTTACCTTCAGTTGCTCTTGTAGCTCCCAGTAAAGCAGTGAGGTTGCAGGTCTTAGCCCAAATATTTGGCAAATGCGTTGTAGCCCTTTGTATAACTTGGGTTCGGTCAATCATGCGTGCCACCACTGTCGAATCACACCTGTGATCTCCCCAGGGAGTATGAAGTCGATTTTATCATAAAAGTGTATATGATGAACTTCAACTGTTAACATCAACTTCCAGGTATTGGGGACATTGTGCTGGATGATGATGCTGAACCATCTACAAGCGAAGGATGTGGGCAATCTAATAAAAGAATCCCATTTTCTTTCAAGTTACTATCACAACAACCAACACTGCTTGAGAGGAGAAGGAGGAGCAACAGTTGGTAGAGAAGTACCTGGATGAGGAGGAGGACATTGTTGCCCCCACTCAGAACATCTCTAAGAATGCCACTTCATGGCCAGAATCAGTCTTACTCTAAAATCACTTCTCAGGATTGCCATTCCCCAGCCATTACCTAAGCTGCCATGGTTGTTTGTTTGACTCACACAAGACTTACCTCCACACAGCTCTCAAATAACAGATACCTTTGTATGATCTCCTACACACTCCTCCCTTGAAGGTACAAATCAAGTCTTCTCATCTGAGGGAGAGAACACCCTGTTCAAGAATAGTTATGCCTCAACTTTCTGTCTCCTCAACTGCCCAGAAGGCAGTTGAGGGGGCAACCTGCTGACAGTTTCAGATGGTCATACATGTTGGGGTTGGCATGGCCTAATTCTGCTCTCTGAGAGAATAGTTTTTTTTCTACAGCACTCTACTGTGTGGGACGATATTCATGCAATCAGGACTACACTTCATGAGAGAGCTAGCTTAATGGAATCCATTAGATGATCTACAGACAGATCTTGTATAATGTTTTAAGTGCTATCAAGACATGCACAGATATACCAACAAAATCTTCGAAGTTTTCAAGAAAGGATTGTTATGCAACACACCTTGGCCATGAAGATGACCGAGTCAATAAGCAAAATATATCAATGCCACTCTTCACAGCCAATAAATGCACCAGAAACTACAGAGCCACCTCAGTCTAGGAGGGACACATCACCTGCCTACCTCAAACCTCTGCCACTACCACCTGCACCACCTCAACCTACAATACTATCACCTGAACATCCACCACTCCATCTCTACCAACTCACAAGACAGCACACACTCACATAATCTTGCCCAAAATATTGCATAGATGGAGTTGGAAATGAAATCCACAAAAACAACTTTTCTTTTGTGCAATCTGTCTACTCTATCCCTAACATACTCACTAAAAAACGATTGGCAAAATACATTATTTTATACTTTTTTATCAAAAGAAACTTTCTTTATTTCACCTGCACTGTATGTTTGATGTTGCATTTCTAATGTTCTGTTTTTGTTACCTTGAAAGTATATTAAATGTAAAAATGTGCGGTTGTATGCCACTATATTGAGAAAAATTAGATCTACATATATAAATATTGTCAATAAAATATTGAAAATATACATAAACACCATTACCCTAAATTTAAACAGAAAACAAACCAATATTGATGTAAAATATATCTAAAAAATACAAAAATATAAAAAATACACATTACAACTAAGGAAACATAACAACAATCACAAAAAAAAATATTGAACACTAGAAAATGAACATAATTCTACATAAAACACACAGGCCTCATTTGGGTGTCGGTTGGATAGCTTCTGACCGCAGGTCGGAGGCTTTCTGACCGATATCCCTGGTATGACTTCCGACCGCCTACTAACAATGTAGGCGGTCAGAAGGCAAACTGGCCTGTCATTCCGGCTGGCTTCCGACGGGCTCAAGGAGCCTATTGAGAAGCCGGAAACCGCAACATAATACCTACGGACAGCCTTTCTATCAACAGGATTATGATGTCGGTTTCAGACAGGCATCTCATGTCGGGATTTCCTACATCAAAAGTCTGTCAGAAAGTGAATTTGGGTGCCCCTAGTAGGGCCTCCTTCTCTCTGCAGCCCCTTGGTGGGGGCTGAGGGGGCACCTAAGGTGCCCCCCTGTAAATCCCTGCACTGTGTGGCAAGCTTTGTGAGGGGTCGCCACATCGCACAGGATTTATACAAGCTCCCATTTCTCTATAGGAGCTTGCGAGGCAGGCAGAAACTGCCTGCAGCACAAGATTCCATAGAGAAATGGAAGTTTGCGACTGTATCATGGGGTCAATTAGGACGGTGGAAGGACTGCCACCGCAGGGCCAATGCGGGCCCTCCTTGTGTAGGGTGTGGTGAGGGTGCACTTGGCATTTCACAGCACTACCTGGCAGGCACTGTGTGGTGCCTGCCACGTAGTGCTTTGCAATGTGCAATATGCAATTTGCACTTGCCACAATGTTAAACATCAGAATGCTTCCGCTATGGTGGCGGTCGCATCCTGATTTGTGGTGCAGGACTGCCGCATGTATGGTGGACGGTCCCAGTCTACACAGGACTCCAGTCCGTCTGCCATCTTAATGAACCCCCATGTTCAGTCACATCCTGCAGTCGCATCCTAACATGGTGGTTGGAACCGCCAACATACGGTCAGTCTGTTCCTACCCCAAAATGGTGTTGGGTGAACTCAAGTCTGCTCAACATCATAATTAGGGCCACCATTTTATATTACATGTATACAAACATATAAAAATAAGCCTGAATAAATTGTATAAGCATTAAATAAATAACAAATTGCCTTTACCATGAATGGTGCAAAAAAGAAAACTCAAAATAATCCCTAGCCAACCACACAAAATAAACTTAAAAACAGTTAGCAAACAGAAATACTTTTCGAAGTAGCAAAGAGTATGAAAAGGCCACAAAAATTCACAACAATATGATTGTTAAAAAATAATTATAACAGCGTCACTCTGCCAAATTGCAAAGACACAAAAGAAGACTGCTTCATTTCAACTAATTTCTAAATACTAACAAAACAAGTATGACAAATATTGAAAGCAAACAAAGGGGCCCATTAGGATTACGGGCTGATTGCCCCCGCCAGGCTGGCGGTAGCCACCGCCGGCCTGGCGGGGGCAATCCGCCCGACATCCACGAGTGAATTCCCCCCGCCATATTAGTATGGCGGGGGGACCGCAGCAGACAGAAAGACCATCCGCCGCTTTTCCGCCCCGGTCGCCTTGCGGCTGCGGCAGAAAAGGATTAATATGGTGGCGGAGTCTAATAGACACCGCCAGCCATATTACGATGGGCCAATTCAGATGCCTTTCCGTGGCGGCGGTCTTCACTCTGGGGGCCCCCTGCGGGCCCCCAGAATGAAGGAGGGGTGGGGGATGCACACAGGGGGTACCTGTGGTACCCCCCAACATTTGCATACATGAAGCAGCAGGCACCGCGCGGTGCCTGCCGCTTCGTGTATGCAAATGCATGCATGCATTTCTGACATTGTGGCGGGGGGTGCAGTGAGCACCGCCCGCCACAATTTTAAAATGAGGGATGCGCCCGCTACTGTGGCAGGTGCATCCTAATTCTAACGCGGGACCGCTGCCCTTAAGGCGGGCGGTCCCGTTTTCCGCAAGGGTGGTGAGCGGACAAAGTCCACCCGCCATCCTAATGGGGGCCAAAATCTCTAAAGTCCTAAAAATATTTTAAGATATCAAGTAAAATATCCTACATCTTAATTTTCCTGACTACAGGCTCATCCTCTTCAAGAAGAAGATATAATGCTAAAGGGGATGCTAAAAGGAAAAGAAAATAGAGACACTGATACTGAAATTCTCAAAAGTCCTCCTTAAACAAAATATAGTAATCAAAACAGAAAACTAATACTAAACAGACTTCAAAAACAGAAACTATGAAAAAAACAACAGCTGGCCTCCAAACCAAATTTCTACAAGTAAAACAAGGTAAAGACAAGATCCAGAATGTAAGTTTAAATGTGCACCTGCAATGTAAAAATATTAAAACTAATATAACAATGTATATTTTTTTTATAAAGTTAATGTATATTTTCTCTACCTATAGGAGAAAATGCACTGGAAATCTTATTCTCATACACGTTATGGCAGGGCTACCTCTACAATTAAATAGTTGAGAGTGTTGGGGAACATTATCACCCCCCTAACATTACTGAAATGGGAGCCAGAAATATTTCCTAGGATCTATAAGAAGCCACTGTGAGCTCACATGAGCCAACAGGAATGATACTTAAAACTATTATACCAAACGTTCTTGAACAAGTAACAGGCCAAGCCCACACCAGTTCTAAAAAGCCAGAACAAATAGAACTAAGGGTGTGCGAAACTCGTGTAATTTGCTGTAGCATATGTTCTGCAAATGTAAGGCAAAATTACACATAACTACATGAACCATATCTTGCTCTCAAAAAATTTCTAGAAGGATCTGTAAGGGTAGAATTCACCTAAAAATTTAATTTTCCAGGTGATTTCTGTTTGCTAATCTTCAAAACACTGTCACTCACATTCATATTTATTATTTTGCGCTCAAAAACTAATCAATCGGCTTGGGTAAAAAATCTACCTGAAATGTTTGCTGACTGCCCACAGTAATGGAACTGTCCTTAATGTTCAAAGCAATGATGCTCTTTTTCGGATTTGTAGTTTTGGGCTAAAAAAATACCCAAACCGTCTGCCGAGTAAAAAATCTGCCTGAAATGCTGTTTGAATTCAAACATTACCCAGTACATCTTGCATTAAAATTTCTCCCCTAAATTGGGCAATGTGACATAATGGCACAAACTTGGTAGTTTTGGGAACATGTTCTTTCCTGAATCATAGTCCAAAATGGTAAACCACAACTGCAAGCTACAGGAATAGCCCAAACACAAAAGAAATCAAATAAACTGAAGAGAATTGGTGGAAAAATAAAAATAAAAAAGACCTCCATTCCATTGAAAACAATGTTAAAATATAGATTTAGTTATTTCTATCTAAATATATTCACAAAAATGCTGATCAAACATATAATAATTTTTTAAGTATAGTATAGCTTCAAATACAAATGTACATATGCTGCAATTATATTGTATGTGTAGTTGCATTTATATTGGATTAAAAAATGTTTTTTGTGGAAAAAAATCCAAGACACGTGTATCTGTTGAAGAATTATGTACGGAACAAAAGGTATTTATTAAGAGATGTTTCAAAAATGTATAACACTCCAGCTTTAACCACCTTAGGGTAAGTGGTTATTATTCTCACTGCAAATTAACAACAGTGAAGAAAGTGTTGGACTTTGGGGTAGAAGGCTGAACAGTTTACTATTTTCATTCAAACTTAAGTAAATTGGGGAAAGAGTTGGAGTTTGAGGGGGTATAGGTGGGGTCAAGCTTACTCATTTCCACTTCTGACTTTAAGACATTAAGAAAAATTATATCCCTCTAAATGAAAAACTAATACCAATTTTTATAACATAAATTACACTGTAAATACATTACAAAAATACATTTTAATTATCTGCCAAACAACAGAAAATAAAAATGATTTACTCATAATATCAAATGAACAACTATATTAAATTATACAAAAATAAATCCAAAATATTTTAAAACTTCATTTATATTTTAAAACATACAATTGAATAAAATACATTTAAACGTTTGAATTTAGAAACATAATTTACAAAAACACCTTCATTTAGAACAGATACATTTATTAAATTTAAATAAATTCAGGTATTGAAATTAATGTATTTTCTATTTAAATACCAAGGAACAACAGCTATTAATCATATTGTAAACCTAACATATATTCATTCAAAGTTTTGAAACATAAAAACATTATTAAAAAATACATTTATAATTACTAGATATACAATTTTGGATGCCACATATGTAACATTAAATTATTAAAACCATTTAATTTCAGATGAAATAATTTACTACATGCATACTTAAAATATTAAAGATAAAATTAACACATCAATTATTTTTAACATAAGAAACTTAAACAATTTAAAGAATTAGGTTGCTCCTCTCCTTATTCTCCTTCCAACTAGACCCAATCCCCTTTTCACCATTATTACACCAACACATAAAAAATGTAAACAAATACTATTTATGACGACAAAAAACAAACACAAAATACATTTAAAATGCTGACATAAAATACAACTATGTAGCACATAAGGATAGTTTTCACAATATTACAAATATTTTAAAAAAAATAAACTTACCCTTTACTTACTCACTGTTTACTCTTATCGGATAGCCTACCCCTTGTATTTAGAGATTGTACGCCGCCAGCTAGTACTTGCCCCAAGATCATTGTGAATGGCTTGTCATCAGCTAATTGTATTAGCACTCCAACAGTAACTGAGGCTCTGACTACCCCTACATCCTTGCCTTGTAAAAATTTACCAACTAGGGTAAAAAAAATCACACCGCTAAGAAATTTTGGCTCACCGCCTACTAAAAAAAGGAGGAAAAGGGGTGAATCGCAACAACAGAAACTGAGCCATACCAAGTTCGGGAAAAAAACTAAGTCCATCACCGGGAGTGTTAAGGCTCCAATAGCTATACCCGAAGTAATTACTCCTATCCCACCTTCCCCACACTCTATAGAGATTGATTGCGAGGCTAACACTGACCATCTACCAACAGATATCGTGCCGCCAATAGTTCATAATTTGGCCACACTGGATAGCATTGAAAACCTAATTAGGAATTATTCCCTAGCTATCATTGAAAAATTGAATAAGGTGGAGGAACGTTTAGGGAAATTAGAACGGGAACTGGCAAGTAATGGATTTCCCTTAAAGCCAGATGTAAATAATACCGTGCAAAATATTATACCACCTACTCAACCTATTACTTCTGCCCCAATCACTGTCTCGAATATGACCTTGATCCCTCCACATAATAACAACCTCAAGCAACATAACCCATCTCATTTATTACCTACCAATAAACCCGACCCGACTCCAGCTATTCAAACCAAAAGGCCGCCGAAGGGTCTGGGTAATATAACTTCGGGGATACCAACTAGGGAGGGAGAAAATTCCAGGCATACTCGGGGGAGACCAAACAGGGCCCCTCTTCCAGAACTCCCACCGGAAGCAGTGCCTTTCGTGGTAGTTCTTACAGGGGTACCTGAACTGGAGGAGAACAAGCGGGAAGGTTTTGCCCAATTAAAGAATAAAATAATGCACTGGCTGAGGTTATATAGGCCAATTGTAAGTAATATCAGTGGCGACATCATTCATGTCCGCCGCCTCCAATGGTTGGGGGGAAGAAGACCCAAAGACATCGAAGGTGATATAGTGGTGGTAAATTTTAGAGACCAAGAAGCAGTTCAGTTTATATTAAATTGGCCTGCTGGAAATGCCAACAACCGCATCACTCCCCGACCACTGACATATTTTTATCCGCGATCAGTCGTATTCGCATCCCAGCACTTATTTCCACAATATCCACAAATACAGACCCACTTCAATACCCACCCCTTGACCCTGAATAATGTCAGGAACCAGCCACATGTATCGGCCCGTGATCCATATGGATGGAATTTTGTACCTACTAGGAATAACACAACATCCAATGGGAGATTGAACCATCTAAAACCATTCACGCCATTGGAGACTACTAATAGGTTCGATATATTCAATGGGCTAGATGATTGTGACTGATGTTTTTTGAGTCCAGGGGATGAGGGAAGGGAGTTATATACCTCCAATATGGAGGGCACTGTTTATGGAGCTGATGTAGTGGGGAATGTAATAAACATGTCTCCAGTCAGACATCCGAATGGACCATTGCCACCACCTGTGAAGAGAATACACATTGTTGGTGGAGCAAGCACTCCAGGAAATGGGTATAATTTAATAAGTTGGAATATCGCCGGGTGGCATAATAAGATGGACTGTTTGGGCTGGCTGGAATTTATCACAAAATTCGATATCCTTTGTCTCCAGGAGACGTGGTCCACTGAAGATATTGTCCAAGAAGGTTATGTTGCCTATAACTGCCCGGCGTTGAGCTCTAGTATGGGTAGAGCAAGAGGTGGGCTGGTTATTCTATTGTCAGTGAGTTTTCCGGCACGAGTCAAAATACACATGACAGTTGGCTCACACTCACAGATACTATGGCTGCAGCATAATGGTGGTCGGAATGTCTTATTAATTAACCACTATAATAACGTATTCAATCACTCTAGTTCTGTAGTGGTTGATGAACTTGAGGAGGCAGTTGAAAACCTGTGTGGGCAAACTGGTATTTCTTTTGAAATCTTGTGGGCTGGAGACTTTAATATCCATATGTGCCCTTTCTCTTTCTCAAGGGTGTGTGGCTATGGAGGGGAGGACAGAGAGAATCAGGCCCACTTTATACATACGGTCTATGGGGACTCCCTCAACACACTCTTGCTTAAATATGATCTCAAGGATATTGCCACCAAAGAAAGATAGCGAGGGCAAATCGATACCAACCTTTGTGGGAAGGAACTGTGCCACTGTTATAGATTATCTTATAGCCTCCGCAAGTATAAATTCCTTGTGTACTATGCCAGAAATACTAGATTTGGCCCTAAGTGACCATAACTGTTTAACTATACATCTGTTTCTGTGGGGGGAGAAGGCTGTGGTACCCCATGGAATAGTGGCGGATATAATTCCGCATAGGCCAAACGGTCCTAGGATTAAATGGGGCAGACACAATGAGGTATTGCTGTTGGCTAAAATTGTGTCTGCATGCCTACCGGAGGTGGAATCATGTCTTGAGCCTAATACATGTCCGACAAGCACATTGGCTGGCTTTGAACTAATTAATGCAATCACAAAAAAGATTTTGACTAAGAACAAGGCAAAGGGACAAGGGGCCCCTAGAGGGTGGTTCAACAGGGCTTGTACAAAATCCCTACAAAAACTAAAAAATGCCCTAGCTAGTAAGCCTAGGGATAAGGAAGTGGTTAGATCCCTAAGGAGCACATATAAAATGCACCTGAATTTGAGGAAACAGGAGCTAAGAGAGGAAGCGTGGGACAATTTATCTAAGGCTGTAGATCTCCGAGATACTAAGTTATTCTGGACCACTGTTAATAGTCCCTTCCTCCATGATGAAGTAGCGCCAGTGCTCTCGGCCCAAGTAAGTGAGGAAAACTGGGTATCCCATTTTTCTAGCATTTTTAACCCGGGAGGGACATTTACGGAGAGTGATATGGTTGTAGTCCCTGGTCCTCCTACACCGCTTAACATCACAATTGCTGAGGTGGATAGTGCCATTCGAAGTAGTAAGGGAGGGAAGGCACCCGGCCCTGATGGGGTCCCTGTGGACCTATACAAGGCAGATGTAACATTATGGAGTCCCCTGTTGACCAAAGTGTTTAATGCAGTAGCCCAGGCCTTTGCACCTCAGTCGTGGGGAGAGTCGATTATTATCCCTATCTATAAAAAGGGAGATAGGAGCGAGGCCAAGAACTATCGCCCTATCTCCCTCCTCGACTCCTCCATGAAAATAATGAGTAGGGTGCTATTGATCCGATTGGAGGAATGGGTTGAAGAGAATGGGATCCTAGCGGACTCCCAATTTGGTTTCCGCAAGGGGTTGGGCACTATAGAGCAGTGCATCAACCTAGACCTTATTATAGGCAAATATACGCGTGCAAAACAGGGTTCGCTGTTCCTCTGTTTTGCGGATTTGTCAAGTGCTTTCGATCTGGTTGACCATGGCTTACTATGGACAACCCTGTTGAATATGGGGGCCCCCCCGAAATCATTTCTTTTTTGGCCCATCTATATGGTAACCTGTCTGCAAATATTTGTTTTGGACCCATGGGCGAATGTTCCTCAAGCATTAGAGTAAGGTCCGGAATAAGGCAAGGGTGTGTTCTTGCCCCTCTTCTTTTCTCCCTTTTTATTAATGCCATTGAAACAGAATTGCGAACAGTTAATGCCGATGTTCCGTCCGCTGAGGGTATATCAATCCCAGTTTTGCTCTACGCGGACGACACAGTTCTCTTATCCAGAACCCCTTTAGGGCTGCAAAAATTAATGGATAAGTTTCAGGACTTTATTAATGGGAGAAAACTTAAGATTAATAATTCAAAAACTTTAATTTTGGCCTGTGGAAAGAAAGTAAAAAAACTAAGACCCTTTACATTAAAGGCCCAATTGATCCAAGTGGTTGATAGCTTTTGTTACTTAGGCATTACTTTTAATAGCGGGGGCATTTGGTCACATGAGATGACCAATGTTAGAGGAAAAATGGGTAAAAGTGCTCTTGGAATTTTTAAATTTGCCTCTAAGCTGGGCTCAAGGCGCATATACATTTATCGCCATAGATGTGTTGCGTTGGCCCTTTATGGGTCTGGGGTATGGGGACACTGCAATCATCAATCACTCCAAGTTGAAGAAAATAAATTCATTAAAAAACTCCTCTGTCTACCACCTTCTGCCTCTACCAGCCTGATACATCAGGAGGTTGGTCTGGAACATCTCACAGATCTTATTGGTCTTAGACCCCTGCTGGTATGGAGGTCTATCTGGCTCAAAGAACAGACCAGTTTTACGAGGAATATTATTAATGATTGTCTTCGCCTGGACAAGTATAATTCGATTCCTTGGCTCAACTACATATGTTCTACATATGATGAAGTTTTTAAGTTAAATGTCTGTGATGACCCCCTTTGTGCTTTGGACATCCCAAAAAACGAGTTAAAACATCTGTACTTGAGTGCTAAGGCACAAAAGCGTTGTTCTGCCACTAGCCAGCTCTCTACTCTTCGTTTTTATAACACATATAATCTGGCTGAACCTGGTTTTGCCGAATATCTAAAAATGGTAACCATACGATCACACCAGTTTGTTCTTACCAGATTACGTATGGGGATTGTTCATTTGCTTGTTGCTTGTCCGCACATCCAACTTCACACTGTAGCCCCTTGTCCGTGTGACGGATTCTCCAAACAGAGCACTGTGCACTTTTTATTGATTTGCCCTTATTATCTACAACTCCGGATTATATAATTGAAACCACTTTTTAAAAAATATAAGATATCCTCTGTGGAAACAGCTATGTGTCTTTTATTCGCACTTGCTAAACCTGATGTGTGTTTTTTTACGGCTGTATATATTTTAAAATCCATAACTTTTAGGAAAAGTATGTCTTTTTAACAGTATGTTGTAAAATGTAAATGTAAACTGTAAATGTTGTGATATACAGCTGCACTTTTATGATTATTTTATAATGATCGAATAAAGTTTTTGAAATCGAAATAAACTTACCTGCAATATTCTGCGCTACAATCTTTTTGACATCACAGTACATAAGACAGAATTTTTGCATCTTGCAATTTTTTGGGAACAATATTTTGTTGGAACACCAATTGTCATTATGTGGTTGAAAGTATCTTCATAACTTAAAATTTCTATTGCAACACATACAATGCATTAATTTGCAAATATTTTAAACATTCAAGAATTACAATAATAATTTTATAATTTTTTTATATGGGTCACAATGGATTTTTTTTCTCCCAAAAGCAACATTTGAGGAAAATGTTTAACTGTCATTGGCAATGGGCAAAAATACATAAAATGGATTCTCAGTGCAGAGGGGAAATGCAGATCTGTAATCGGGTGGGCAAATAATAAAATCCTGTTGGAAAACATTTAAACAAGCAGTCCACATTTGAAGGAGATCATTTAAATAAAAAGACTACAGACTACTGTCCTAAAATATAATAAACACCAACTCAGACGGGGTGTCTGAGTCATGTACATGGTTTGGGGGCAAAATCTCCTGGTCATCCGTTCTGTCTGTCTTCATCACGATGATAGGGAAGTCCTTCTGTGACACAGATGTGGTAATTAAATGACTGGCCATGACAGGACCACCTGCTTGGTGCTGTTCACTTGGAGTATCTGGACATCTTCAACTAAGACCCAGATAGTCAGTGAGATCACTTGTCAAACCTCTCTTATTGGCCTTGGGTCCTCCTTGAGAGCAGCCTAGAACATATATTCTGAAGCAAGGGAGTTGCCTGCTGAAAGTGACCCTTCACAGCTGGTGTTGTTTTGAGTTGGCACTGGGAGGAGGAGATGATGCCTGTGCGGAGAGTTTATCTTGATGACCCGATGTTAAAGGACCACTATTAATATTGTGAGTGGGGTGCAGGCCCAGATAGTGAAGGGGCCTGCTCCTTTGAAAACACTGGATGGTCTTGCTCAAGGCCAGGAGGAGAAAGCCAACACGTCCTAGCTGGTGGTGTCCACATCCCCAGCTAAATATTTTGGTGACTGATCTGGTTTGTCTCCAGGAAGGTGCATCCTGCTGCCCGTGGTGGCTTAAACTGCTTTCCCACTGCGGGTGCCAAGTGGTCATGCCTGCCTCAATTGAGGATGATCTTCCTTGACCCAGGTCCTACTGAGTTGATCTTTGGCCAGCCCGGTCAACTGAATGGGAAGATGAAAAAGAGAGACATTTTATATTCCTATGTTAAATAATGCATATAAAACTAACTTTATAAAAAAATAATATTATATTTCTGACATTTTACTAAAGTTGTCACAATCCAATGTTTATAACCTCATTTTTCTAAACATCCAAATAGTATGGAATTTTATTTTCTAAAAAATCTTTGGAATCAGGCACTCAATCAGGCACTCAAAGAAGTATAACAGACTCTATAAAGAGGGCTAACCCTTTGCTTAAAGCAGAAAAAGATGTTTAGCAAAATTTTCCACGCATTGCTTACTACAGAGTTTATTTGCACATGGTAACAAAGCATTAAAAAAGATATGTCCTATGGTTGGTTTTAGTATGAAGTTTTTAAAACATATTTATTCATTTTGTGAATTCTGAATTTACCACAATGTCAGCATGTTATAAATAACTTTGACAAAAAAAAAATGTGACAGATCTCAAATGTTAAAGTTGTGTTTTAACTGATACGTCATTTAACAAATTAAGACCTTTAAAAGCATTTATATTTTATCAAGAGTAATGATTAGCGAATCCAACCAAAACTTCAACAAAACATGCATGTAAGTAACTGTAAATATGTATTCCATGTATTGTAGGGTAACATGTAATTCAGTTCTTGTATCTGAACTGAGCTCCATCGCAGTTGGCCATAATTTCAGCTTCAGCCCTGTCAAGTGTGACTAGAAGTCTGTGGTTGGCACTTTGATCTTTTAGGCTCCAGTTCTAATTGGATTTTTGTCTGATTGTTGCCATAAAATTGTTGTGTTTTCACATTATTACTGTGTGTGTGCTGCACAAATGCTTTACACATTACCTCAAAGTTACGCCTGACCCATTTTTGTGCCAAGTTCCCCAGGGTTCAGCACCAGTTAATTTTGTGACTTTTTGTGGTTCATCCTGCAAGTTATTGGGACTGTTGCTTGACCAGGGCTCACACTCCAATTCAATTAAACTTTAATATGATATGGAACGCCAATGGAGGTCCACATAACGCAATATTGAAACTACAAAATATAAAAATTCATAAAACATATTAAATGCAACATAGTTATATACATCTCATTAATACGATTTAAAAAACAGCTACAAAATCTTCACACAAATCATTACCGTAGGGAAAAACATGAAACACTTATGGGCCTCTAAAACTAATTAAGTATATTTTTACTAACCTTAAAAATGTACATCATACACAATAGAACACAGAACTTGTGAATGTTACATAATTGTCATTTCGCGTATACAAACAACCTGACTAATTTGTACAAATTTAAAAAACATCAAAAAAATTGAAAGATCTTGTTACAAACCATTTCATTAGATGGGAATATTAAACACCTTCTGACCTCTGATACTGATCGAATTTTATATTTGAAAACAATGGCCTTAGACAGTGACAACGTTTATTGTGCAACACAGGATATACACATATTATATGATTAAAGTTTTGAATATGCAACGGACATCATTCACATATTCTATTCGTTTTTGGGACTTTATCCTAAATGGCAGAAATAACATGTAGAGGAAGCAAGAACATTCTCAATAATAGGTTCAACCTACGGGTCCCATGAGGGATATTCTAGGTTAAATAGGGTTGAGGTTTATTCCAAAGATTCCTCATCTGATTTCGCTGATTTAACTGACACAAAGCAATGTTCCTATCCTGACTTATTTTTATAGAGGGCACTTTTTATATGATTCCTTAGAAGGGATTTAGGCATTAAAGAGCCTACATTCAAATAAATCCCAAAAGTGTCGTTATACATTTCAAAGGACTTGAAGAAGGCACTCTTCTTTTTTAAGGAGAAAAATGTTGCAGTTAAGAGCTGCATGAAGTGTTCTCGCCTCTTCACCCAAAAGCGAATTTCCCCATTTCAAAACAGCAACCAGTGCAAACGTAAAAGTTGCCCTTAATGCAAACTCAAGGAGAATGGCATGAACCGCTACATGAGTATTCAAATCACAAATCTGATGGAAGCTGCAACCTTCTATTACCTCAAAGAAGCACTAGAGACTCATATCCAGCACCTCACTGTATTACTTAGTGATGGAGGAATTTTTGCCCTATAGACAGACAAAATGTGACCAAAATGACTTGCCCAATGCATTTTATCCAGTCATTTGCCTGGGATAGAGCCCTACTCAAACAAAGTTTTACATAATCATCACCCTGCCCACTACTGGAAAAAATCCTACGCAGATAAAGATACATGTCTACTTTTTCCAATACATGCTGTGATGATCCGCAATGTACCCCAATATAAGCCTGGGCAGTCACCTAACCTTTTAACCTACATTTACCTTGCCATTGTACTACCTAACAGTTTTCGTGCTGACCTATTACCTGGGGGTCGATTAGGATGGCGGACGGACCTGCGTCCGTCCGCCACCCCCGATGTGGAGGGACCGTCCGCAGGGGCAGCAGCGTTCCCTCCATAGGAATTAGGATGTGACCGCCAACCTGGCGGTCACATCCTGTATATTTAACATTTCGGCGGATGCTGCTTAAAACAAACCGCGCGATGCCTGCCGCTTTGTGCATGCACATGCAGGGGTTACCCCCCATGTGCACCCCCCCCCCCTCAACACCCTGGGGGCCCGCAAGGGGCCCCCCAGAAGCAAAGGTCCACATGCTTTTCCACGACGGAATATCCGCCGCGGAAAAGCATGCCTCCGCACACATCATAATATGGCTGACGATGTCATGCAGACACCGCCACCATATTGTGGTCTACACCCCGTGGATCAGCGGAGGACGGACCTGTCGTCCGCCGCTGATCCCACCGCCATCATAATCTGGCGGTGGGTGTTTTCAAGGACCGCTGCGGTGAATCCGCATCCTCCGGGGCGGCGGTGGCTTCCACCGGCCCGGAGGATGCGGATTCACGCCATCATAATCAACCCCTTAGTTAGGTGCTGCATAAATGTCGTATGGTTTTCTCCAAAAAACTAGCCTCATTTATTATGCATTAGGATTCTCAGAATCACAGGAGGATTACCATTTTCTGCATAATAACTGTGTATAAGGTTAATCACTATCGTCATTCTCGGCCGACATGACATAGCAAGGTAAAACCCCTGAGGGTACCTCTCGGGTTTATAAACACCATATTTTTGCTAGGACAGGCAGAGGAGAAAGATTTCCATGCTGACACACTGACAAAGACGCTAAGGTTCCTGCACGCAGACACTCCAGCACGCAGTGGTCTGACATCCCTCGTGGGGTGTCCATCTCGAGATCAAGACGGTGTCCTTCATTCTCTCACTTTAGGTAATGGGTTGGCTATGTCCTAGGGGGAGTTTTAGCTCTCCACCTACATACATGCTAAGTACATTTATGTACATCTAGTTAGGGTTAGCATTGTAGGAGTACGCTTTATTACTGTCATGTATTTATATGCCTGCATATACCCATGGTTGAATTCTGCCATCTATTTGCTCTGTTGGTGCTTATAACCGTATACATCTGTTTCCGTCTTATGTTTGTTGCAGTACACATATTTCACACTAGAATGATGCTGGTTCAATAAATGCTTATTGAAAATGTCCCCATTGCTTATTCTGTCTACCTCTCTGAGACAAGGTGAGCACGAGTGACTGAGCAAAAAGTACTTTACTGTTTCCACGATCCCTGAGGGGTCACAGTTGTCATGTTCAATAGCTGCCAGAAACTATTCGCTCCTTGGTACGACAAGCTCATAGTGGCACTGTGAACTACCTGTTCCACACACTAACATATCTTTCAGGGTGTCTGGAATCAGTCTGGACACCAATCCCTTAGTTTATGTTGTCTAAATGCGCAGATCCAATATAGATCTGTAGGAACTACATGTTCTGTTCTTGTATCTTTTTTACGGAAGTCAAAATTTTACTTTTAGATATATTTATTTTCAGAAAGTGGGATTCTGCATACTTCATCAAAGCATTAAGGCGATGTTGTAAGCCAATAGGGGTTAAATCCCTTTTAGCCATGTCATCAGCATACAACAGGGAGCCAATAGACATATTGCCAACATTTGGGGGGTCCCCTGCACCTGACTTAGAATATCTGGTAGATCATATAAATGGAGAGAAAACAACAGGAGAGCCAACAGCCCTCCATTAAGCTATTTTGGGTTGTAACCATTCGGAATAGACCCTAAATGTACATCCAATAAGAATTTGGCACCAGGAATCATAGTGAAATTCAATAATAAACCTTAGGAGATGATGAGGCATACTCAAGCAGAAAAACTTTCTCTACAGGGTTTGTCGATCTACTCTACTGAATGCTGAGGAGAAGTCAATTAAACCCTTACACACTAGCATACCCTGGGAAAAAGGATATTTCTCAATAATCGTTGGAGGACAGCAATGTTATTGATGGTGCCATGATTCTCCTAAAGCCAGCGTGATCGGGGAAATGTTATTTTATTGAACTCATTGTTGTAAATGGGAAATTGAACTCCTAGCAAAGAGGTTACCTGTTGCATCCAGTAATGCTATCCATCTAAAACTTGCTTGGGAAGATTTGGGGCCCTTTTTATTTTATTAAGTGGTACGATGACTCTACCCTTCCAAGATAAAGGGATTTTTCCTGTTCAATAGCAATTTTCAAAGAGCGGAGTAAGAATGGTTCCCCAACCTACAGCCTCATTTTGAATAGCAGCAACAGGAATCTCATCAGGCCCTATTGCTCCAGCTGTTCAGGAATTTTTTATAAAACCAACAATCTCAACTCGAAAAGGAGCATTGTTTGGCCAATCAGAAAAAAAGTTTGAGTACCAAATTCATGTCCCAAAACTTAGAATACTTTGCTAAATGAGATTTAGAGAACTTGACACCCCTAAGGAGATGACAAATTAGGGGGCGTTCACCAACTGGTTTGCCTTCAATAGCACTGTGATTAAGAAAAATCGCAGATTTGTACAGGTTGACCGTTCTGTAAGACTTACCTGAACTAGCTTCAGAAGCCAGAAAATTTACAATGTGAATTAAATGTGCTGAAAAGGGATAAATATGTTTTCCCAAACACCAGCTTGCCCATAAAGACCACACTGATATGTATGATTTAGTTGCTCCTAGAGCCCAGGCTCTGCTAATGAAGAGAGAAGCTTCTTGCGACATGCGGATGTCAGTGAGGGTAGACCCGAAATCTTCCAAGAAGACAGAATCAACGAGTTGTCCATAATGAGAGTGTGAGGTTAACGCAAGGGATCTAGCAGAAGGTTGTTACGAAGGTTGTTACAAGAAGTAAGAGAACCAGAAAATCCATAGACATCTTCATCAGAGATGGGAACCAAATCTGTGACTGCCAAAAGGGGACCACTATCACCAGAGAGGCTGACTGATGTCTCACCTGGGCCAGAACTCTGTTGATCATGATAAAAGGAGGGAAAGGCATAACTGAGAAACGGAGACCAAACTTGGAGGAAAGCATCTGTGGCCGGAGCCAAAGCATCCGAATGCAAACTGAAGAATTGTGGAAGCTGGGAATTCAGGTGAGATGCAAACAGATCGATGTGCAAAGGACCCCATTTTTGAAACAGAGATTGAAAGACGGATGGAAAAAGCTTCCAATCCATGGAGTCTCATAGATAATTTGAGTACCAGTCTGCTATGGAGTTGAGATTGGCTAGGAGGTATTCTGCTCTGACAGAGATCTTGTTGAGAAGGCATAATTCCCAGATGCTCTTTGACAACTCCACAAGGGGTTTGGATTAGATGCCACCTAGATGGTTTATGTAGCGGACCAAAGAAACATTGTCCATGTGAAGAAGGCTAGAACAGCAAACTCTGTCTTTTGCGAGACTCTTGATTGCAAAGGAGCCTCCTAACATCTCTAAATAGTTTATGTGCAATCTCGACTCCTCGAGTGACCAAGTACCTCCAGTCGAGATTGTATCACAACGGGTAGACCCAGCCCGACAGACTTGCATCGGATTCTAACACAAGATCTGGGGCCGAGGG
Organism: Lissotriton helveticus; assembly: GCF_964261635.1. Lineage (NCBI taxonomy): Eukaryota > Metazoa > Chordata > Amphibia > Caudata > Salamandridae > Lissotriton > Lissotriton helveticus. Next base: position 874,221,842 of record NC_136071.1, on the reverse strand, counting down.
GAAGATTGTTCTGCCATTCCACGCATCCACAATTGCAGCTCTAGACGAGATTCATGATCTAAAGAAATCAGACCGGAATAAGCCAGGCCTTGACGTAGATGTCGTATTTTTAGGTGCTGGAGGGTGCGATAATGAAGAGGCCCTGTTAAGTTTGCCTGAATGGAGGTGGATAACAGACCTACAATTCTCGCTAGGGATGCGAGGGAGATCAAGGAGTTCCGAAGCACTTGGGAGATTTCAGATTTTATAGCTGAGACTTTTGACTGAGGAAGGAGAAGAGAAGCAGTGGAAGAATCTATGAGGAAACCTAAGAACTCGATGCGTTGAGAATTAATGAGCATGACATTTTCGGGGTTTAAAAGGAAACCCAGATCTGAAAGGAGATATCGAGTGATGCTCAAATGAGACAACAGAGTGTGTATATCTAAATTCATTAAAAGGATTTTGTTGAGATAGATTATTAATCTGACCCCGAGAGACCTCAGACACGTAACAACCGGTTTCATTATCTTCGTAAAGCACCATGGTGCTGACAACAGACCGAAGGGGAGGGAGGAAAACTGATATGTTACTCCTAGCCATTGAAATTGGAGACATTTTCTGTGGGTTTGATGAATCCGAATAGTAAGCTATGCATCCTGGATATCTAGTGTGACCATCCAATCATGTAAACGAAGAGAATCCCTGAGATGAATGATGGTTTCCATTTTGAAATGGCGATAAATCATGAATTGGTTGAACCACTTTAGATTTATCACAGGATGCATTTTCTTGTTCTTTTTGCGGAAATCCTGATGGATCTAGAGGAGCAATTTGAAAAGCGTGTTTTTGGAGAAGGGACTGAACCTCTATTCAAAGGAGATTTGCCATGTCGGTTGAGAAGACGAGAGGAGGAGGAAAAACAGTTTGAAAAGGTGGAGCGTAAAACTTATAAGATAACATTGGATAGAGTTTACAAACCAAGAACCTGATGTTAGAGTTCACCATTTTGGGAGAAAAAGACTCAAACGACCCCCAGCAGGGGGAAGGTCTCAGGGGCTTACCTTGTTGGGAATTGTTATTGAAGTTCTTTTGTCCACGACCTCTGAAACACGACCTCTCTGAAGGTAGAATTGGGGTTGACCTTTTGATAGTTGGAGTTGGAATTGAAAGATCCCATGGGAGAACCCTCCAAATCTAGAATAGACCTGGAGGAAAAAGGATTGGTTTTAGCCTTTTTTGGCGGAGGGGAAGAAGGGTCATTGGCATCAAAAAAGGTCAAACAAATCATCTGCATCACCAAGATCGTCATCTGTGTTCAAAATCTCAGCATTTTTTTGCTTAGTTCTGCTTTACCAGAAGAAATCCCCGCCTTAGTAGGAGGCCTGGGAGGCACCAAGTCCTTCCCTTATGTGAGGAAACCTCTCTCAACATAAGTGATGCATCTGCACTATAATATTTAGCACTGGAAGGTACCAATTTCCTCTTTCTGCTATGCCCCGCAGAATGGGCCAAAGCTTTGGACATCAAAAATAGCATGGAATTCTCCATATCTTTCAAAAATTGCTTCATAGAAGCTTCCACAGCATGTTCCACAGAGGAATAAATAAAAACATTTAAATCATTTTTGAAAGTCTCTCCGTCTTCATTTTGCATATCCGAACCTGGAGAACTATCAATCTCCATAAGCCAGGCAAAAGAAGAGGTAACAAGGGGTTAACTCAGAGCCTGATAGAAGCTTGGGAAACTCCAGGCGGGAACTTTATGTCAGAATAGCCGAAGGGAGAAAGCCAGAACCAGAGGGACAGGACAGCAACCGGAGCGAGAAGAGCCAAGGAAAGTCCAGCTCCGGCGCAGGGAAAACTCAGCAGAACCGAAGCGCTACGGGTAAATACTGAACACAACCAAGGTGAGGACTGCCTCAGAAGTCATAAAATGGCAGCCTCGCATCGTACGGAGGAAACAGCGCAAGCGGCGGTCAAACACTAGATGCGAGCGGCGGTGGGAAAGCACAAAGAGCTAACAGAAGGCACTGAAACCTGAAATCCAATTAAATTATTCAAAACACAGGGAAAAAAACAATGTACTACATAATTAAGAAAGATAACGAGCGCGTGTACTTATCTTGACTGTGAGCGGCAAGAAAAGAAGGCTGTTCTTTGTTAGCACAAGTGTTATATATGGGTCCACTTGTTCATTGGTTACTAGTCTTTGATTCCATGTTTTTCCATTGGCCAATCTGCTCCATGACCTTCTGGGAACTGTATTTTTTTTATCGTGGCTGCTATTGAATTAAAGCAAGACAAGAAAGCATAATAGGAGCCTCCTGTCTTGCCATAAAATGTACTGTCCGTACATGTCACACACACAGTACATGTCCTACCTTTCACATACACTGCTCCCTGCCGATAGGGCTACCTTGGCACTACCTGGGAGGTGTCTTACACGTAGGAAAAGGGAACGTTATGGCCTGGCAAGTTGATGCACTTGCCAGGTCAACATGGCAGTCTAAAACTGCGCACAGACACTGCAATGGCAGGTCTGAGATACCTTTTCAGGGCTGCTCTTGTAGGTGGCACAATCAGTGCTGAGGCCCACTAGTAGCATTTGATTTACAGGCTCTGGCACACTCAGTGCACTTTACTAGGGACTTACCAGTAAATCAAATATTCCATTCAGGGAGAACCAATTGTAATAACAATTTACACAGGTAATACTTGCACTTTGACAGTGATCAACAGTGGCAAAGTGCCCAAAGCTTCTTAGAAAGCAAAAATGAAATCCAGCACATCAAAAATACAGGTGGTTAAAAAGTCAAAAGGTCAGTAGATAACATGCCAAAGATGCCAAGTCTAACAACCTGTATGCAGTAACTTTTCTTATGAATAATAAGGACTGTGTTATGAATGTACTTCCAGATTGATTCATTCATTAGTGAATACAGAAAATGGGAATATTATACATTTGCCAGTAGAATTTTGATCCTCATTTTTTTATCACACAGAAAGCCATGCCTGCTCTAGGAGGAAATAATTTAAGGTAAGTGAAAGGTGAAAGAAAGAAGCAATTCTGTTTATTTCTGTGGTGTCGTCTCCAGGGAGCCCCTGGAGATGACTGATCATTGTGCCAATATCCAGAGTTCTGGTGAGTTTTGCCCATGTCTAAAAAAAGTGTCTGAGAAAGGGTAAATGCTTGCTTCTGGCAGCACATTATGTCCTGCAAAGGTTGTTGGTTGAGCTCATCTGCTATGCCCTGTAAAACCTGCTAAGTGTATGCCCTGAGAAAGGCCGACTTGTCCTCAAAATGCATAAACATACAGTATCCTAAATGCACTTGATGGAAGAGCTATTGAAGTTTATGGCCCCTATCAGGAATTTGTGGAAAAGACTAAGAAAGTTTGGCAGAAACTCTTTAGGATAGACCCCAATATAAGAGAATATTTTTTTCTTTTGAAACACCAACCTGGTCACCTGGTCACCTGGTCACCTGGTCACGTCTTAGGCAAAAGGTATGTGTTGTAATACATAGAATCTGCATGTACGTCTACACCTGAAAGTAGTCATGAAAAACAGAGTATTCGGGCTAGGTCATTACATAGGAACAACTTTTTTAGTGAAACTTCTGTGAGTTCTTGGGAAGAAGAAAAACAAAGCCAAAACTAGATAGTGATATTGCTTCCTTTAGGCATGAGCATACATTTCATGCATTAGCAAGGGGTGCAAATGTTCCTTTATATGCCTCTTACCACCACGGTAGAGGGCCATCTAACTGAGCTCATATGACAATGGTAGCTTCCTTCCTGTTAATCAAAATCCTTCTTGTGAGGAAAACATACTAGAGTCAAGGCAATACATTTAGACATTTAGGCTCTCTTTCTGAGTGGAATATAAGTCTAGAAATTGGACTCTGAATTTTGGGGTTATTACCACATATCAGCAATTTTCCTTATACACATTTCGCCAGGAAAAAAAGATTGACAAATTTAGTGCAAAATTATAGTTATGCTGCTATAGTCTTCCATAACTCTTAAATTTCATGTAACAAGACATGAGTCAATATTTTGCATAACATAACATTTCCTGTAGTCTATGCTCATAAGAGAGAAGTTTGAGTAGAAAATGACTCGCAAACATACATTCTTTGTGAAAAATATTTTTTCTCCTCCAACCAGTCCCCTGACTTGTGTGATTTGTTTATGCAAGCTATACCCTTGTGGATAAAAGTTACTTGAGAAACTAGTTAATTTAATTTAACATGTGTAATTTTGGCAAAAAAATGCTTGCATTTAACAAAACAAGTGCACACATTTTGTGATTTCTAAACCACTTGAGGTAGACACAGCACCAAATGTTATCTGTATTTACCAGGAATAGTGTTGCCTCTCAAAATCCCGGGGCACTTGGAATGAGGCACTTTTATAGAAGGAAAATACATTCAAAGTACGTGGTAGAAAGCTATAGGAAATAAATAATTGAAAATGTAACGAGAGAAATTTGTAGAAGGGGTGCTAAACGAAGTGCAGAAAAGTGGTTGCTGCTAAATTCACTTGAATTTTGGGACAGGTCTCCAATAATGGTCAAAAGATAATTGTGTTCTAATCCTGCTTCAAAAGCTTCAGCCATCCATCTTTCATGAAATATTTTAGGAAAAGGTTCATGATTCATTCTGAAGAGAGTTTACGGCTGTAGACGACAACACAATGAAAGTAGTTGTGCAACAGGGTGCATCACCTTAGCCCCACGGCTGTCTTGCTATTAATCATCCCAAGGTGCCACAGCACTCATCTGAGGAATTAGTGCGTTTTACGAGCGTCGCGGATGAACAAAGTATATACAACACCCCTCTATATTTCTTGTAGTTTCCCAGGTGTTCTTGCAACAAATACAACGTAGAGTATACATAAACATGCCAATATTTTAACTGTTTGAGATTTTGTTTAATGATTTCATTTGAAATCACCATTCTTTGCAGGGATAAGCCCCTTTATAGTGATAGTATGATTGCAGGCACACCTGATATCACCCATGAAAAGTGTGTGCAAAGAGCGCTGGTTGAGAAGAGAGCACCTCGCACAGTATTCATTCCATGAAGGCATTTAGTCTTCTTTCTCCTTACTGAAAGGATAAACGCTTTTAGCTTCAGCTCATATTTTTAAACACCCTTTTGAAAAAGCCTCAAAGGGAAAAAGCTCTGGTATATCATGTTTCCAACAATCCGTGCTCTAATTGGGATATTGTTCTGCACACGCTGTTAGACAGTGTAGTGACAAGGAGAATCGGAGCCAACTTTGACTCTGGGCCAAGGCATACCTTCTGGGAGCAAAGCGCAGGATAATTAATGTGCAAAAGCCCTGCTCAGAGAACACACCTAAGAAGTCGACAACACACTGCTGGAAAATGTATTTCTGTTTTACGTGTTCGCATATAATACATTCTCTCCCTCGGAGATCTATGCTGTAGACATTTTTTCATACTTTTCTTTTGTTTCCTCTCAGCCTCTGGAATGTTTAAGGTGGATTTCAGTCCCTTAAAGATAAGAAAGTATGAGTAGGTGACCTTTAAGACAGGGGTTGGTGTTTTTTAACGTCGTGGTGTGGAGAAGGGAACACAATTTATTAGTGGGTATGAAGAAAACAAATAGGGCGGTGCGTCTCGCGCTCCTCTACCAATGAAATCCAGCCAGATGCACTTCTATTGTGGTGTGTTTGTATTCCGGCTGCACAGTGAAATCCGACTCTCCATACACGCACTGTTACTCGAATACTCTTGAACGGCAGGTTCAGCAAGGAGAGCTTTGAAATTTAACCTCGGTTAAGCCTTGCTTCAGGGTTTTTTTTTATGCGTTCTACGTTTCTCGTTCTTTAAGTGGAACATTAGAATTTCAAAAGTTTGGTGATGTTTTAAATATATTGCTTCGTGTAATACATGGAGCCAGGGGTCGAAGTGCATTAAAAAAAAGTTAAGGAACTGTTATGCTGTGCGCAATGGGAGCAGGTATGTGTGCGAGGGGGCGGGGTCGAAAGCGTGGCTAAACAACTCAAAATATTGTGTAACTTTTTGGTCTTTCACCTTCAGGTAACTTCATATAAAATAACACATAGCTGTAATGAAAAATAAATGCAAATTAAGTTAATCAGTGAGAAATGCACTAATATACATTATGAAACCTCCATTAGTTAATGCACTGCAGAGGTCTGTGTCTGTAACCAGAGAGTCACAGAATAGAATCGTGGTTGGTGCAGTGGAGAATAGTGCCTTGTTTAGGTTCAGTGCTACGAGGTCCCAGTCTGTGACAAAAAGCACTGTGAAAAATGTTAGTACCAAAATGTAGAATCTAATAATACCTAGACGGTACATAGTGCAATTTATATATAACTGTCCTTTAAAAGTGCACACATAGCTCAGTTAGTAAGTCCCTTGCAATACCACTCAACTAGACTAAATATATGTTATCAGGAAGCTTCAAGTGGGTCCATCAACTAAAGACAATGCCAGCTTCCAAGCACCCTTTACATTTGCAGATTGACTAGTTCTGTACATTTACATTTCTTTAAGACAGCAGGCACCCTGGCAAGAATGCTTGTTTAGCTGTCTGCCCCTCCCTCAGGTTCAAAGCACAAGAGACTCTCTGCCTTACACTTCAGCTGGAGCATTTCAACTCTCAGAATAAAGCTTCTGGGGACAGTTGTCTTTTACCAAAAAGTTTTGGATCCGTTTTCCTTCAAAAAGTAAGGGAACGTCATGCCCAGAACCCACCCATTTTGACCGCTGCATGGAGCATCTGCCACCATGAGCAATAGTTTACATGTGCACAGCCAGGAGCACACTCTCATAAGAGTAATAACTAAGGTCATTGAATTTCTGAAGTAAAATAGCACAATGTGTTTACAGTTTACATTTCATTAATATATAATAAACCCCTCACAGACAGGCTGTGAGTGCATTTCATTAATATTCTTTTAAACCTTGGATGTGTTCTTCAATGCAGAAAAAGAGCTTTCAATTTTGTAGTACTTTACAGTGATATCTGTTGTAGGTCCGAGAGGAACAGATTCATACAAGATTTTCAGAAAAAATACTGCCTGGGCAAGTGGTTTCCAATTACATTAGTTATTTATAAATATATCTCTTGTGGAAACCCTAAAAATCTGGTATTAATCTGTCTCTTCTGGACCTATGTTGGACACTGCTCTTTTGCATGAACTCAGGCATCTGCAGTATTCTCAGAGCCACTGGAATTATGTGACATCGACAGACCAAATTATGCGGCAAGAAAAGGAAAATTATACAGCGCATTGCAACACATTTTTTCATCATATTACTTAATTATTTTTTCAATTTTTCACATGGTTTCCCTGTCTTGGAAAAGCTTTCATCTTATTAGTACCAGCTTAGCACCCAAATGCAGCAATGAGCAAGCCTTCCAATATGTGGGGAACACGTCGCCACCGTTTTTGTAACTTTTGATCCGTTCAAGCTAGAATTTGTTTTTTTATCTGCATATTATACAGCAGATGATGGATGTGGTAAACGCAGTAAATCCATAAATACGTGGAAGACCCAACAGCCGCATAATCACATAATCCAAGTGGTTCTGAGTATGCTATGTCCCTTTCAAGAGTTTTATTTGCGCTCTGTTTTTAATTGCGCTGCTGGAGCAGTCCTTTATTTCTTCAGCACACAACATTTGATGTGAACAGAATGTTAGACTACTTTCAATATTTGATCTAGACGGACCTCGGCTGTTAAATGTTACAGATCTCTTTATTGGGTCACCTAATGACATTGTTAGGGCTCTTAATGTATCCACTGGTTGGAAGGACTGCCAGGAAGCACATAAAGAATGAGCTGTTCTCCCTCTGCCACGGCCTCGCCTGATTTACAGGCACTTTAGTGTTTGATGTCGGACAGGATAATTTCATCAGTCTCCAGCCCGTGTGATCATGTCCTAAAATGACTAGTCAGGTGAAGCCCTGGCAGAGGATTGCTTGTCACCTGTAGGAAGCGGCTGTCTGCTCTGAGCAGTCTTTACTCATAAATATAATCATCGGTTAGCTATTCACTGCACTCTTCTTCATGGCTGGATGCTGTGTCTTCAGTCAGGAAGAAAAAGTTCTTTTCAAGAGGAGAGGTGTCTATTAAATATGCTGATTTTTCACACGTAAGCATTTCAGACCAGAGCAACTTGCCTCCAAGTTCATTTCTGAAGGTTATTCCAAGAAATGCGATAGGCACGCAAAATTAGAGGGCAAGCCACTGGAAAAGAATTATAGACATGAAAACTACACAATAAAACAAATACCTCAAGTAAAACAATAACAAGGTTGGACAAAGCCAATGGGTCTGGTTTTAATGTGTCTCTGTATAACCTGCCTATTTCGTTGACTTCTTTGTCTGTATATATTTTTTTATTCCTCGATACAAATGGCATGATAGCACCCCCACAAAGGTAGGGAAATTAAAAATAGAGGCTCTAGGTTACCATTTTAAAGTCAGACAACTTAGCTTTGCCAGTACATGTTTTACCTCTGGTACCAAGCAGACCTGGCCAGCTGGCCCTCAGCAGAGCTAAAATAGCACCATAGAAGAAAGATCTAAAAGGGACAGGGCGTGCAATTATAATTAAGGAGACTGTGGAGAGCATGTAGTGCTCTTCTGGTCCACATTGTGCTCCCTCAATGAGCACAATTCACATTCAGAAATTGAAAGCTATCTCTCACTAACATCTTCCAGTTTTCAAATTGTTACCAGTCTCTTTCGGGTGTCGACATCCAACCAGAGTTCTGAAATAGCAATTGCTTTCTCGAATCATTAATGCATTCAATTGGGAATTGCTGCAAATGATTGTGCCCATTTCAAACCCTCTTTACCTAATGCTCTGACACCTTCGGGTAAAGTCCGCGCTATGAGTCACAGTGGGTATCAGGGTTGCAAAGGGATTTTCTTGCCAGGGAAAGCTCTGAGCATTTGCAATCCCTGCCATGCTAGGAAAGATACCAAGAATATTTCTCTAATTTTACGTGTGGGAAATTTTGTATGCACCTGGGAAAATGTTTGCGGATTTTTTAAAGTTTATCTTTATTGGCTGAGCTCTTCTGTGCACACTGCCAGAAGAACACCATCATGGCCCGATCACAAAATGTGATGTATGTCATTCCATTATTTGTTGTAACTGTTCTCTTTGCAGGGGATGGTGTTGGGGTGGGGGAGTGTGTGTGTGTGTGTGTGCGCGCGCACCCTGCTGCTGCCTGTGCTGTACCGGTTATGCAAGGGAAGCTTGCACTGCTGCTGTCTGTGCTGTATCTGCTCTGTGTGTGAGGGAAGCTTGCACTGCTGCTGTCTGTGCTGTATCTGCTCTGTGTGTGAGGGAAGCTTGCACTGCTGCTGTCTGTGCTGTATCTGCTCTGTGTGTGAGGGAAGCTTGCACTGCTGCTGTCTGTGCTGTATCTGCTCTGTGTGTGAGGGAAGCTTGCACTGCTGCTGTCTGTGCTGTATCTGCTCTGTGTGTGAGGGAAGCTTGCACTGCTGCTGTCTGTGCTGTATCTGCTCTGTGTGAGGGAAGCTTGCACTGCTGCTGTCTGTGCTGTATCTGCTCTGTGTGTGAGGGAAGCTTGCACTGCTGCTGTCTGTGCTGTATCTGCTCTGTGTGTGAGGGAAGCTTGCACTGCTGCTGTCTGTGCTGTATCTGCTCTGTGTGTGAGGGAAGCTTGCACTGCTGCTGTCTGTGCTGTATCTGCTCTGTGTGTGTGAGGAAACTTCAGTTTCAAGAGCCATTTGGCCCAGCTGCCGCAGCGCACTGGTAAGTTTGGTGTCCTGGGCACCTGGTGAGTATCCTAAGTCTTTACTTGTGTTCTTTTGCAGAGCATCACTGGGAAGAATCTGCTTTTGCAAGAGCCAGAATTGGGTCAGCTGCCGCAGCGCACTGGTAAGTTTGGGGTTGTGGCCACCTCTGGGGAATTTCATAATTGTTTGTTTTTGGTTCTGGGGAATTGTTGTGTTCTCTGGACTGTACTGCATTTTTTTGCTGAATCTTGACCCTTTGGCCTGATTTTTTACTGTCACTGTTACTGATTTTTTTTGTCCTGAATCCTGACCCTTTGCCATTAATTTTTACTTGCCATTGGGCCAGGTGCCGCTGCGCACTGGTAAGTTTGGGGTTGTGGGCACCTGGTGAGTTTCCTAACTCTTTACTTGGTTTCTTTTGCAGAGCATCACTGGGAAGAATCCACTGTTGCAAGAGCCAGACTTGGGCCAGGTGCCGCTGCGCACTGGTAAGTTTGGGGTTGTGGGCACCTGGTGAGTTTCCTAACTCTTTACTTGGTTTCTTTTGCAGAGCATCACTGGGAAGAATCCGCTGTTGCAAGAGCCAGACTTGGGTCAGCTGCCGCAGCGCACTGGTAAGTTTGGGGTTGTGGGCACCTCTGGGGAATGTCATAATTGTTTGTTTTGGTTCGGGGGAATTGTTGTGTTCTCTGGACTGTACTGCATTTTTTTGCTGAATCTTGACCCTTTGGCATGATTTTTTACTGTCACTGATTTTTTTGTCCTGAATCCTGGCCCTTTGCCATTGTTTTTTACTTGCCATTGGGCCAGGTGCCGCTGAGTAATGGTAAGTTTGGGGTTGTGGGCACCAGGTGAGTTTCCTAACTCTTTACTTGGTTTCTTTTGCAGAGCATCACTGGGAAGAATCCGCTGTTGCAAGAGCCAGACTTGGGTCAGCTGCCGCAGCGCACTGGTAAGTTTGGGGTTGTGGGCACCTCTGGGGAATGTCATAATTGTTTGTTTTGGTTCGGGGGAATTGTTGTGTTCTCTGGACTGTACTGCATTTTTTTGCTGAATCTTGACCCTTTGGCATGATTTTTTACTGTCACTGATTTTTTTGTCCTGAATCCTGGCCCTTTGCCATTGTTTTTTACTTGCCATTGGGCCAGGTGCCGCTGAGTAATGGTAAGTTTGGGGTTGTGGGCACCAGGTGAGTTTCCTAACTCTTTACTTGGTTTCTTTTGCAGAGCATCACTGGGAAGAATCCGCTGTTGCAAGAGCCAGAATTGAGTCAGCTGCCACAGCGCACTGGTAAGTTTGGGGTTGTGGGCACCTCGGGGGAATTTCATCGTTGTTTATTTTGGGGCAATTCTTTCTTTCTTTGCACGTGGCTGACTGGACACGTTTTGGTCGAATTTGCACCACCCATGTAACCGTTGGCATGTTACATTTTCTATTTTCGGGCACTTAATTTGAGCTTCAACAATTGCTATGGCTTTTTCCCCCTGCGCTTTTCACACTGTCTGTTTGCTCAACACCGTTCGGGGACTGGCATTTACCATTGCAGTTATGGCCCAACACGTTTGTCACTTTACTTGTGCCTCAGGGTTGCATGCATTTCTTATCGTTGAGCACCGGCGCTTTCTGAACTTTCCTTTCAACAATTGCCTTTCCCCCCTTTGAGGTGTCTTTAGTAATACCAACTATCTTTGTAGGTGAGTTAACTGACTGCGCCACAACCGGGAGATCTTCTGTTTTACAAGGGAGCAACAAGCCACCACAAGAAAAGCAGAATGGAGAAGTTTATGCAGGCTGCAAAGGGTGTGAAGCACAGATCACATCTGCCCACCCAGATAACCGCAGCAGACCGGGCCAGAGACTACAGCAATGTGATGCACGCTGATGGTGGGGTGCTGTTTTGCAGTGTGTGCAATGTGGCGGTGGACCACATACGGAAACACACTGTGGATATGCATGTGCGGTCCCAAAAACATTTGAAGCGCTGTTCAGATGATCCTGACCTTCAATCTTCGCCGAAACGTGCACGCCAGATGACAGTGAACTCGCTATTCACCAAGAGTACAGCTGCCGGTGCCGCAAACCACGAAATGATAACTGAGTGGGTTAATGTCTGCACCGCGTTGAACATTCCGCTCAGCAAAACCGACCACCCTGTGTTGCGCAAGTTCCTGCACGAGCGAGTACGGAATGGTGGAGCGATACCTGGGAGTCATCAGCTGCAAGAACGGTATCTCCCAGAGAGATATACAAGTGCCAAGAACGAGCTGAAAGAGCTATTGAAAGATCAGAAGATTAGCGTTATCTTTGACGAAACACCAGATGTCGAAGGTCGGTGTGTTTTGAATGTGCTAGTTGGAGTAGTCTCTCCGCGGGGTGACCGTCAGATCCAAACCTACCTGGTGGACACAGTCTTCCTATCCCAGTGCAACCATGGGACTGTAGCGCAAGCTGTTGTAAAGGTGCTCACAGAGTACAGCATAGACTTCCAGAACGTTGTTTCCTTCAACACTGACAATGCGGCATACATGCTCAAGGCATTCAACACAGTGTTGAGGAATCTGTACCCAAACTCCATCCACATCACCTGCTTGGCACACATCATGAATCTTGTTGGGGAGTCATTTAGGAAGCCTTTTGTGGAGCTGAATGCTTTCCTGCTGTACTTCTCCCGCATCTTTTATATGGCTGGCAGCAGAAAGAGAAGGTACCTGCACCATCTTGCAGAGAACCATGGGATGAAGGCACGGGTGGCACCTGACCCTTGCAGTACCCGCTGGAATTCTTGGTTCGCCGCAGTCCAGTACCACTGCAAGCACTTTCAGGCCTATGCTGGGTTTGTGGAGTCAGAGATGCAACTCAGCAAGTCTCCCCCAGATTCCCTTGAAAATCTACAGAAGATTTTTAACACCGACCAAAGGGAGTGCATTAAAGTCCAATTGGACATTGTGGCAGAAAAATGCCAAAGCATTTTAAACCTGATGGAGCTATTCCAGAGTCAGACTCCAGTTACCATGAAGGTATACGATTATTTGGAGGACCTCCACATGAACTTAACCAACAATTCAGTCCTCACTGTGGAGTCACTAGAGCCGTTTGTACAGACCACTGCAGGGGCAAAACTAAGCCTGGCACAGAAAAAAAAAATTACAGCCCAGCTTAATGAAGCTTTTGAACATTCATTAGAAAAGGTGGCCAAATACATGGGGGAGGCCCAGCCAGGCATACAATTCTTGAAAGAAGTGCGCCTCTTCAACCCTGCGCGACTCAGCATCCTGCCTAATGAGAAGAGTGCCTATTCAGCAATCCCTGGTTTCAGCGAAGTTCCCGATCAGGAGCTTCGCCTCTACTTTGACAATGTAGGGCCAGAAGCAGTGCAGGTGTCTGTTTCTGGACTTATTGACACCGACCTCTTTTGGCGTGGGCTGGCTGACCGCCTTCCAGCTCTTTCCCAACTTGCAGCTGTGTATAAGGACTGCGTCACAAGCTCTGCAGATGCTGAAAGGAGCAACAGTATATACAAAATTATTCTCTCTTCCAGACGACGGTCCCTTTCAGAGCAATCAATCCGGGCATTATTGTTTTTACACTACAACCAGCAGCAGAATACTGGTCTTGATTTGGAGTGCTCCGAAGAACTTACCGTACTTGCCCAAGATTAACATGCCTTTTACTTAAAACAAATGGGCTGAATTGTAAATAAACAAAATGTACATAGCTCCATGTTGTCAAATAACTCAAACAGTAAGATATCTGTGTTTGGTGTTGCAAAAACCACAAAATAAATTGCCGCTAAATGCCGCTAAATTTCCATTTTTGTGCCGCTAAATTTTCATTTTTGTGCCGCTAAATTTGCCTATCCATGCCGCTATATCCTGGGGGGTCTGGTTAGTGCTCTAGTGTATGGAGTGAAGAGCTGTATACAAGGAGAAGCAGTGCGCTGACGAGTCGTCAGTGTCACTTGGGGAATTTTGCTATATCGCTGCTAATTGGGGGAAACTGAGTGGACAAAGTGTGCTCTTTTAACTTTTTTTTACTCAATAACGCTTTTCTAAAACTTGCATTGCACTTTTTGCACTTTCTCTTGCTTGGAGACGCCAGTTTAGTTAGTGCTGCAGTGTTTGGAGGGAAGACCTCTCTTTATAATGAGAGGCGGTGCTCTGATGCGCAGCAGCCGTGTGCAGCGGGCATGGCTGAAGGCACCCAAATGGGACCAGAGGCCAGGAGCCCTGGTCCAGTTTCAGTAGGTGAGCTAACTTATTTTGCCCCTCGATTACTTGCCTTACAAGGAAATGTCAATAAAGGCTGCCTCCACTCTATCAATCTATGCACTGAGAAACTGTCTGTAAAAACAGTTCTCTTTTCTCTTGTGAGGTGGGGGACTCTAAGAAACACATTATGGACTTAGACAGCTGGGATATACTTGCTATATATAGTAGAACGCTTCCAGCTCATAGGTTGATATTTTTCGCCCTTATTGAAGATAGAAAACAGAGGGCAGTGTTTTTCAAAGGTAACCCAGTTCCATACGGTGTCAGGGCCTGACGTGGAGCACCCAGGGTTACTGTATCCTGTGGAAAGACCAGGTGAACAAGTAGGGTGGCGGGTTAATGATTATACTGGTGCTCGTAATTGGCTGCCTCATGGAACCTGCACATAGTCTTGATTTTGAAAGTGTTATCTTGTCTATCATTTTCTCGCCTACTACCACATTCTTTGGGATATTGTTGTACAAACCTCCTGGACCCAGTGGTAATTTCCTCCACTTTCTTGCGCAAGTAGTGGCAAATTTGGCCAGCACCATAGCTAGTTTCTCTATATTAGGAGACTTCAATTACCATCTGGAAGACCCAGCGAATGCTCAAGCGTTTAGTCTCGTACAGGATATCATGGTCATTCAACTGTCCTAAAGGGTGTCAGGTTCTGTAACGCATTATATAGACATATTTGTGCAGTTACCAATATTTGTATGAACATTCTCATCCCACTTCCTTTTTAGCTGATGTATTTTAACTTGTATGAGTTGAGTGATCTTGGTCTTTTAAGTCTCACATGTTTATTTTAAGTGTTATACGTTTTTTATTAAGTATGGGTTATTGAACAAGACCTCAATAAAAACGTTTTGCACTTTAATAGACTTAAGTGCCTAAATACAGTATTATATTGCTACTGCCTTGCTGTGCTGCACTAACAGCGCTGGGAGGCCTACAGGTAGCCATGCACTATATAAGTGTTTACAGAATAGAATAGAAAAGTAGCACCATATCTTTATACAATAATAAAAGTTACAAAAACATTCAAAGCACTCCTATCTCTGTGTGTTTTTCTCACCCGAAAAATGCTAAGATGTCATCCTTGCCCCATCGTGGCATCCCTCGTTAAGCATAGGGAGTAAGAAAAAGATATGCAGATTTTTGTTTAAATAGGAATGTTGGGCTGTATGTGTGCGTCAATTGTGTCATTACTTGCCAACTTGGGACAGCAGTTAATGCAAGGGCTCCTGGTAAGTGTGGTCAATTCAGGGAGTATTACAAATGTGTTAATGTCTTTTTGGGCTAGATCAACTAGATGGTTCTCATAATTTTTTTCACACAAGTAAAATCAATGTTTTTTTTAGCCAAATTATACCTACGAGTGTATTCTATGGTATTTATTCATTTGTACTACCCTTTATTCTGCGTGGTCAAATAGATATGTGACCTACTTTTGGGCGATATACTGTGGGTCTCTAGGAACAGTAGTTCCTATGTTACTGACCAGCAATTATGATAACCATACACTTTTATTTAGATTGTACCTTTTAGTCTGGAAAATAAATCAGGCAGGTAGTGCAATTAACTAATCATGCTTAAAGCATTTTCATCATTGAGATGCCCAATATGAATGGATAATTCAAAAATCCAATTCGGATTTTTCATTAGCAATAGTTTGGCAGATAGTGATTGTTAGACCTTTCATCCTTAGGGTAGTCTTTCCCCCGACTTTTTGCCTTTTGCCTCCTGTTTTTGCTGATCCATTGTGTTGGCCTTAGCACTCTGAGCACTTTACCACTGCTAACCAGTCTAAAGTGCATGTGCTTCTCCCATAAACACAATGACATTGTTGTACACCTGATTGGCATATTAGTTGTACTGGTAAGTTCCTTGTAAAGTGGTATACCATATACCGAGGGCCTGTACCTCAAATGGTACTATTTGGCTACAGCACTGGTTGTGCCACCCATGGAAGTAGCATTTCAAACATGTCTCAGGCTTGCCACTGAAGTGCTGCTGTGGCTGTGTGTGCTGTTTACTGCCACTTTGACTTGGCATTTAAAATGTCTTTCCAGGCCTTAAACTCCTTTTTTATGACATATAAGTTACCCCTAAGGTAGGCCCTTAGTAACCCTAAGTGCAGGGTGCCAAGTAAGTAAAAGTTGGGACATGTAGTTTTTTGTTTTGATTATCCAGGTAGTGATAAACAGCATTTTTGGTTTTCACTACTGTCGGGACTACCCGTCTCAAAGGCCAGCATTGGGAATCCCTTAATACACTTTTAAGCTGCAATTTCTGATCAGAGAAGGATAGCTTTTTCAAGTTTCAAATATTTGGAGTGGTAATGATAAATCTTCCTTACTGGTGAAGTTGAATTTAGCATTACTACTTTAGAAATGCCACTTTTAGAAAGTGGACAGTTCTCAGCACTGACTGCTGTCTGTGCCTGACAGCCTATATCCTCTGGGTTGGGCGACAGCTACACTTTGTCCTTCCCTCTAGACAGCCACAAACACAGGAAGGTGAGGCTCATCTGCATCCTGACGGTTCTTCCTGGGCAGGGAGGAATGGGAGAGGCTGACACTTATACTTCAATAGGTAGTGTCCTGTCCACTCACAAATAATTGATTTACCCCCCACAGATAGCCTGGCAGACAGGACTGCATTGAAAGAGATCATTGAGCACTTGAGAGAGCTGATTCGAAGTCACCCCCTATATCAAAGGTATGTTTGGGTATAAGTACTGCGTCCCTGTCTCCCTAAAATCAGACACTTCTGGATCTTGAACGGAACCTATGTCAAAAGGACTGCCTGCGCTGCTTAGATGACTCAACAGGACTGCTGTTCTAGAAGAACTGCTTTTCTGCTTGTTGCCCTGCTGACTGCTGCTTCTTGACACTGTTGAAAGAGAGCTGGACTCTGCCTTCCCTCCAAGTGATCTCCGAAGGCTTGCTGGCTTACCTCCTATTTTCTGAAGTCTAAGGGACACAAAAGACTTCCTGCAATCCTACTGGTGTTGCTGCATCTGCCTTCTGTTAGTCCTACCTTTGCCTGAGGTGCCCTCTCCAAGTTCTGGGCCCCAGAAGTTAGTTCTGCAGCTGTTTTGCTTTAGAAAATGATGAATCATCACCAGCGGTCCAATCGGTACCGATGCATCAGCCTTCGACACAGACGCAGAGTCTATTCAATGACAGCGGTTCTACAGCATTCAAGGCCCGATGGCGATGCTTGGCTGGGTTCGATGACAGTGCATTCCCTTCACCTCACTTAAGTTCCATGAAGATGCAGCAACTGCATGGAAAAGATTGATGCTTTGTGCCCTTAGCATCAACCTTTTCCCCATCAATGGCACTTTCTCAGTGGGCCCTTCTTGGGCCCTGTAGTGGTCCGGCCCTCCATCACGATTGGCCTGAACTTTGGATTTTCACTGGCCCCTTGCAACCTCAAGTAACATTTTGACCACTAGTGACTTCTAAGCACTGTTTTTCATGTAATCTTTAAGAATCCATATCTCAACTTCTACTGATTGGATTTGTTTTGTTTTGGTCTTTCATTTTAATCAGATAAATATTCTCTGTTGTTCTAAACCTGTGTGGAGTCTTTTTGTTATGTATTCTTTGTGTTACTATGTGTGTGCGTGTGTGTTCCACAAATACTTTGCACATTGCCTCTGTGGAGAAGCCTGACTGCTCTCTGTCCATGCTACCAGAGGGTGAGCACAGATTATCTTTTAGTGTGTATCTAGCATTTCCTGACAAGTGTGGTGGCTCCTGCCTGGTCTGGTGCATACTTCATTCAACCAGGAATCCCATTTCTAACACTGACTCACTCCCTCCTGGTTTGATGTGTTCAATAATAGTGTGTTCTGAGTGATCTGCTGAATGCTTCATTGTCTTGCAATGTTACACTTATATAGTCATGATTATAACACACCTAATGGCACATTTGTGCTGCACAGTTCTTGTCTTGACCTTCGTGTTGTCTGTTCAATATAATATTAAGGGCATGTGATCCTTTACATTACATTATGACCTTACTTTTATACGATGTAATGGTACTCAAGTTCCCTACATTAGAAAGATGTAATTATGAGTTAGCCTTGCCAGGATTTGAACCTGTACCTTACAGATCACTGCATGGTTCAGCATGGAACCTTCAAGGCACTGACCCCCCCTGCCTGAAGTAAACAGCTGCTATTTCCCCTCACTGAAACCCGAGCTAAGGTGTCTTTAGGAGCGATTGTTTTCGCTTGGAGCTCACATGCCTCGGAAAAAATATGTAAGCTCCACCAAGGAGCGTACTAAACGTCCTTTAACAAGGACCAATAACTATTTATATATGTGAATCTTGGCACCTCATAATCTTCATTGTCCCTTAGACCCACCCGTGCCCACTCAGTCAGTTCGTGTGGTGTGCTGGTCGATTGGATATCCCTGATCGTTTCCCTAGCGTTCGTCCATTTTTCTGCTTGTGACCTGGTCACATACATGCGTGACGTGGCCCTATTCTCGGCTGTGGTTCGGGCAGTGATGTCGGCTAGTGCATTTCCCTGTCCAACTAAATCTGTCACCTTCTTGTGTGCCTGACATTTGATCACTGCTAATCGTGTGGGGAGAAGGACTGCTTCAATCAGGGCGGAGACTAAATCTCCGTGAAGGATGGGTGTACCATGGGACGTCAGGAATCCCCTTTCCCTCCACAGGATCCCAAAATGATGAACTACCCCGAAGGCGTACTGGCTGTCTGTGTAAATGTTCGCCGTGGTTCCTGCTGCTATGATACATGCTCGTGTGAGGGCAATTAGTTCTGCTGCCTGTGCGGATCGTTGTGTGATGCAAGCTGTTTCAACTACTGTTCGAGCAGTCGTTACCGCATAGGCAGCAGAAGTGGTGCCGTCTGGGAGTTTGATGCAAGAGCCATCTACCCATAGTTCTCCGTCAGGATCTGTGAAAGCAATGTCTCGGAGGTCAATTCTACTCCTAGTCTGCTCGTCCGTGAGGGTCACACAGTCGTGTATAGGGGGCACATCGGGGTCATTTTCGGGCAAGGGTAACAGTGTAGCAGGATTCAATGTCGTGCATCTCTTCAGGGTGATGTGGGGCGCAAGTAAAGTCAATTTGTATCCTGTCAGTCGTGCGCTAGTCAGGTGTTGAGTCTTTGTCTGGTTCAAAAGCGTGTCAACTGCATGGGGTACTAATACTGTGAGAGTGTTCGAAAGTACAATTCCCTCACTCTGTCGGATAGAGACAGCAGCAGCAGCTACTGCTCGAAGGCAGGCTGGTAGAGCTCTGGCGACTGGATCAAGAGTGGCAGAGAAGTAGGCACAAGGGCGCTGTTTGGCGCCGATGGGCTGAGTTAGAACAGACAATGCGCATCCCTCCCTTTCGTGAGTGAAGAGGGAGAAGGGCTTGGAGTAATCTGGTGTTCCTAGAACGGGTGCCGAGCAAAGGGCATCTCGCAACTCCTTAAAGGATGCTTGGCATTCGGGGGTCCACGGGAGTGGGAACGGAACATCTTTGGCCAACAGGGAAAGTAGGGGTTTTATAATGAGACTGAAATTTGGTAGCCATTGTCGGCAGAAAGAAGTAAGGCCTACTAATGAACGGACTTGCTTCTGTGTTTTTGGAATAGGGGTGTCTAGGATGGTTTGGATTCTGTCGGGTGTAAGTTTTCTCCCTTCTTTGGACAGGAGATGACCTAGATATGTTACTTGGGACTGACAGAACTGTAGTTTCTTTTTGGAGACTTTGTGGCCATTTTCCACGAGAAAGTGCAAGAGTTGGATAGTGGCTGTGATTGCAAGTGGAGTGGTGTCGGCAGCCAAAAGAATATCGTCGACATATTGGATCAACACTACTCCATCTGGTAGCTGGACAGCATCCAGCTGCCTTTTCAGGGCTTGGCTGTAAATGCTGGGACTTTCAGTGTAGCCCTGGGGAGCTCTACAAAATCGGTATGAACGGTTTTTTAAAGTGAAGCCGAAGAGATAACGGCTGTCTGGATGGATGGGGATAGAGAAAAATGCATTTTTAAGATCTATAACGGTGAAGATGGTGGCAGTGGACGGGATGAGGGTCAGAATGGTGGCGATGTCTGAGACTACGGGGTACTGTGGCACCACCACTTTGTTGACTTCTCGTAGGTCGATGATGAAGCGGTACGCTTTCTCATCCCCCTCACCTAGCTTCTTAACAATGGGTAGGATAGGACTATTGCAGACATTACTAACCACTTCCTCTACCACTCCTGCATCTACCAAGGACTGAATAATCGCTATCAATGCCTTCTCGCCTTCGGGCGATATCCGGTACTGTGGGAGTTTCGGGAGTATTGCATCTGGTCGAACAGTTATGTGTACAGGAACGATCATCATTCGTCCTACATCCGAGTCGTTTCTGGCCCATAGGTGCAGGGGTAGCGAATCGAGCAAGGATAGGTCAGCATCGGTTATGGCGTACATATGTCGTGCGGGGTAGGGTCTGGACATGCTCGGGTTGTCGTACAGGATTACTCGGACTCCATCCGGGGAACACCTAATAGTAGCTCGGAAATGTTTCAGTAAATCAATACCCATAATAGCGTCAGGGGAGTTGGAGGAGAGCAGAAACGTCGTGTCAGTGGGATTGTTTCCTAGGTCAAAGGAGATAGGTACAGACAGGGGATTAGTGGAGGGCGTCCCATCGAAACCTATCGAGGTGATGTGTGAGCCAGACAAGGGTGCCCTTGGAATCAGTCGTTTTGATAACACACTACGTGTCGCTCCAGTGTCTACCAAAAATGGAGACTTTGTACCCAGGACCTTAGCAGTGACATAAGGACCTTGCTGGTCAACACAGAGCTCGACTGGATCCCTCCCTTGCCCCTGGCAGTCCTATGCAGAGTCGTGATCATTGTAGCCATCGGACTGTTGGCACTGATTCTGTCGGGGCGGTCAAATGTGTTTGATCTACCAGATCGGTCATTGGTGGTGTCGTGAGTCTGTCCTCGTCCCTGCCCTCCAGTTTTGGGGCCATTTGTCATGTCCCTTGTCTCTTTATTTTTAATCAGTTCCCGAAGGGCTAGGCATTGAGACTTCCAATGTCCAAATTCTTTACAAAATGCACATTGGTTCTCATCAAGGTCGGTTCGTGGAGCACCAGGGGTGGGGTTGCGGTCTCTAGGGGCCGAATTCCTAGGGGCATTTGACTGGTAGTTCCCCCTATACCGTTCCCTCCCTGTGGTCACTTCCTGTAGTTGTGCAATCATTACTCGTTCCTTTAGGTCCTTTTTCTTTTTCTCAGTTGCCCTTTCGTTCTCATTTTTTTGGTGTTCGTAATACTGAGCCATCTGAAGGATAGCTGCAGGTTTAGAGGCTCCCCAACTACTTTCGCTAGTCTGTAACTTTTGGGAGACCTCTTGCGATAGCCCCTTTACGTAGTTCTGCACGAATAGGTGTTGTCCGGTTGCGGTGGTCATGTCTTGGCCACTGTAGTAGGAGAACACTGTTTCAAATCGTGAGAAGTATTCTGATACGTCCTCCTGAGGTTTCTGGCGGCAGGCCGTGACTATCGACCAGTCTACCTTCTTTCCTGGGATCAACGTTTTCAGCTTCTGCACTATTTTGTCAGGGAGTTCCAATATGTCTTTTACAGGTTTCTGTCCGGGCTCTCGCTGCCTATCTAGTTCATCGAGTTTTGTCCAGGTGTGTCCGAACAGATCTGTGTGGTCGGATCTCCGGATCTGCTTCCACACATCAGCCGGCAGACACAACCCGAAAAACAAATCCATGTCCGCTAGAGTCATTATGGTTGAGCCCAAGGCTGTGCCTAATTCGGTATAGAATGCTGTAGGGTTCTTTCTTAAGTCGGGCAGGGTTTGTCTAAAAGTTAAAATATCTTGCCGATCCCATGGTTGGTAAACCCAGTTGTACACAACCCTCCCTTTGGCATCTGCATGGTTGATATCATCGTTTGTTCCCTGACCTCTTGGGGGAACCCAATAGGGGGCAGCTTCTCTGATAGGCATCATGGTGTTGGCTGCTTCTAGTGAGTGTTCAATCGTCTCAGGGACTGTGATCTTGACCTCTGGTTTTTGTTCCGCGAGGTGGCGGAAGACCTCAAGCGTTTGCATGAAGAGGTCCGTCACATCACTTTCAGCCCCATCTCCGACATCAACCCTTCTATATAGAGTCATCAATTTAGCAGGACCTTTAGTCTGGTACCTATCCTCATACGCGTTCAGGGTGTGGTAGCTGAACCGTAAAATAAAATGCCGTCTGTGACTACCGGCATGTGAGTTGTGCATATTCATCGTATATTCTTCACTCTCCTTCCGTTCTACCAGGGTTTTTGCTATCTGGTCGATTCCATCCCGCTCATCTTTGCTCAACCTATTTGGTCTGGTTGTTAACTGTTTGCCAGTCTCAAGTTCATCTGGTGTTGTTACCAATGTGGCTGGTGCGAAGGCCGTAAGAGTCGGGGCACTAGCGCTAGGGTTACCCTCGACTGCACTCTGGACTGGTGAGTGTTGTGCTAGAGGCTGGCAGGGAGCATAAGGAGGAGGCATGTAGATCATTGGAGGACCGAGCAGTAACTCGTCATTTGCTCGCTGTTTGGAGGGAATCTCCGGGTAGAGCGTAGAGGTGGTCCTGACAGGGCATTGGCCTGTCAGTCCTGATTCTTGCGTTTGTTTAACTTCCTCTCTTCTTCTTATTTCTTCATCTAGTTCTTTTGCGGCCAGATGGGCTGCTTTTCGTAATTCTTTCACTGTTTTTGCTTCCTCTTTTTTCCTGCGATGCTCTGCTTCTTTGCGCCACATGCCGATACTATCGAGCATAGTGGATGTTACCTTATTTATTTTTACAGCTGCTTCTAGTGTTTTTATTTTATTTTCATCAAAAGAACCTATCAGTGGCCACTGGTTTTTAGGATCCCTTTTTGTATATTTATGTCATAACTTACTATAAGCTATAGCGACTAGTCCTTGCTTAGTAAACATGTCCTTATTAGGGGTGCCTTCCAGTGGAGCTGGATGGTCCATCTCTAATAAGCGGTCCGGGTTGACCCAACTATGAGCCAATGGGGAGAAGATAGGCATGACGGATTACAATGGGGGGCAAAAGCCTGCACTACCTATCCTTTCCCTATTTGCAAAGACTGGACAGAATATTCTATTCTACGCTATTTGCAAACAGGGAATACCTCCAGAAAGAACCAATTCCCAAAACAGTCAATGTTTGGGCAAACAATCAATCAATGAAGGAACGAAATAGGTACGACGTGTTAAATTTTTGCGTTACCTACCCTTCACTATCGGCAAAGGGAGAGAGAATATTCCTATTCTTCCCGTTTGCAGGCAGAGAAGATTCCTAAGAGAACCAACTTCGAACAATTCAATGCTCGATTCAATCAATCAATCAATGGGGAGGAAAAAAATAGGCACGACGTGTTAAAGTTTTGCGTTGCCTACCCTTCACTATCTGCAAAGACTAAACAGAGTATGGCGATTCTGTGTTTGTTTGCAAATAGAGAATCTCCCAGAAACAATCAATAGGAAATACTAGTATTATCAAACAATCAATCAATCAATCAATTTCGCAATTTGTCGTGTGTCACGACCTTACCCGGACCGCATGGACAGTTTCTCGTCTTCCGCTTCCAGCGCCCGATCGTCCTCTACTCTCTGTTGCTATCGCGGCACTCCTGGTGGTTCCCAGTCAGGACCGTAGATCACTCGGGAGAGGTCTGCTCGGAATCAGTGACGTTCAGATGATCGGCTGTCAGACGAGGGTCTATTGGACAGGAGCTCTTCCGATCGTTGCAGTCGTTCACTCTGTCGTTGGGACCTCTCCCACTGGATCCACGTGTCGCTGATGGGCCCCGCGTTTGGGACGCCAATTGATAAAGATCAATTTACAATGGTCAGGCAATTTCAGTAGTTTTTTCCTAAGTTAGATTTGCCCGGCGTAAAAACGCCTCTGATACCATATGAAGGTATTCAATAAAGAGGCAGGCGCTGGAGACTGGAAGACAGGAAACAAGTTTTATTCCGGCGGAGTAGAACACGTCAGATCGGACAACAAGGTATCGTCTCGAGGTGCTCTCTCAACCTCTCTGAGACCTGGTCTTTTATACACTGGTTCAAGACATGTGAACGTCCTTTATTACAACAGGGACATTGTAGAGCATGAGAATGACATCAGAACGATATCCCTGTCACCCCCCAGTTCCAGCCCATTCCAACACATGACAACAGTAGAGACCCTTTCCCCTCATATGATTGGGAGGGGCTATCACGCAGCTGAGTGTTCTGCCGATCTCTCTGGAATGTGTGCGCCTGATCGAATCTCTGGGGGTGGAGGGTCGTGATCAATAGTGGCTTCTTTCAGGAAAGGCGAGTGCATACAGTAATGGGCAATAAACTGTATCCTCGGGCTAGAGGATGACCAGCGGTCCGTGCTGACGTTCAGGCTCAGAGGAAGGGGTCATCAAAGGAGGGGTATTCATGGACGGAGAGGAGGCGTTGGTCAGGCGCGGGGTGCGATTTCCTGAGACAGAGTCATGGGAGGGGAGGGCTCATGACTTGTGCATGAGAGAGCGGGGGTAATCAGGGTGCATGGGAAACGCTTGCAGGGTCAGGGAAGTGCGCTGATGAGTGATCGTGAACAGGGAGACCATGGTACCTAAAATGGCTGCCGTGTATGCTCGTACGTGGGTCTGCAAGATGGCGTAGATGATGTTCAATACACGAACTAAAATTCCACAGAGTGGACAAAGTGTGCTCTTTTAACTTTTTTCTACTCAATAACGCTTTTCTAAAACTTGCATTGCACTTTTTGCACTTTCTCTTGCTTGGAGACGCCAGTTTAGTTAGTGCTGCAGTGTTTGGAGGGAAGACCTCTCTTTATAATGAGAGGCGGTGCTCTGATGCGCAGCAGCCGTGTGCTGCGGGCATGGCTGAAGGCACCCAAATGGGACCAGAGGTCAGGAGCCCTGGTCCAGTTTCAGTAGGTGAGCTAACTTATTTTGCCCCTCGATTACTTGCCTTACAAGGAAATGTCAATAAAGGCTGCCTCCACTCTATCAATCTATGCACTGAGAAACTGTCTGTAAAAACAGTTCTCTTTTCTCTTGTGAGGTGGGGGACTCTAAGAAACACATTATGGACTTAGACAGCTGGGATATACTTGCTATATATAGTAGAACGCGTCCAGCTCATAGGTTGATATTTTTTGCCCTTATTGAAGATAGAAAACAGAGGGCAGTGTTTTTCAAAGGAAACCCAGTTCCATACGGTGTCAGGGCCTGACGTGGAGCACCCAGGGTTACTGTATCCTGTGGAAAGACCAGGTGAACAAGTAGGGTGGCGGGTTAATGATTATACTGGTGGTCGTAATTGGCTGCCTCATGGAACCTGCACATAGTCTTGATTTTGAAAGTGTTATCTTGTCTATCATTTTCTCGCCTACTACCACATTCTTTGGGATATTGTTGTACAAACCTCCTGGACCCAGTGGTAATTTCCTCCACTTTCTTGCGCAAGTAGTGGCAAATTTGGCCAGCACCATAGCTAGTTTCTCTATATTAGGAGACTTCAATTACCATCTGGAAGACCCAGCGAATGCTCAAGCGTTTGGTCTCGTACAGGATATCATGGTCATTCAACTGTCCTAAAGGGTGTCAGGTTCTGTAACGCATTATATAGACATATTTGTGCAGTTACCAATATTTGTATGAACATTCTCATCCCACTTCCTTTTTAGCTGATGTATTTTAACTTGTATGAGTTGAGTGATCTTGGTCTTTTAAGTCTCACATGTTTATTTTAAGTGTTATACGTTTTTTATTAAGTATGGGTTATTGAACAAGACCTCAATAAAAACGTTTTGCACTTTAATAGACTTAAGTGCCTAAATACAGTATTATATTGCTACTGCCTTGCTGTGCTGCACTAACAGCGCTGGGAGGCCTACAGGTAGCCATGCACTATATAAGTGTTTACAGAATAGAATAGAAAAGTAGCACCATATCTTTATACAATAATAAAAGTTACAAAAACATTCAAAGCACTCCTATCTCTGTGTGTTTTTCTCACCCGAAAAATGCTAAGATCTCATCCTTGCCTCATCGTGGCATCCCTCGTTAAGCATAGGGAGTAAGAAAAAGATATGCAGATTTTTGTTTAAATAGGAATGTTGGGCTGTATGTGTGCGTCAATTGTGTCATTACTTGCCAACTTGGGACAGCAGTTAATGCAAGGGCTCCTGGTAAGTGTGGTCAATTCAGGGAGTATTACAAATGTGTTAATGTCTTTTTGGGCTAGATCAACTAGATGGTTCTCATAATTTCTTTCACACAAGTAAAATCAATGTTTTTTTAGCCAAATTATACCTACGAGTGCATGCTATGGTATTAATTCATTTGTACTACCCTTTATTCTGCGTGGTCAAATAGATATGTGATCTACTTTTGGGCGATATACTGTGGGTCTCTAGGAACAGTAGTTCCTATGTTAATGACCAGCAATTATGATAACCATACACTATTATTTAGATTGTACCTTTTAGTCTGGAAAATAAATCAGGCAGGTAGTGCAATTAACTAATCATGCTTAAAGCATTTTCATCATTGAGATGCCCAATATGAATGGATAATTCAAAAATCCAATTCGGATTTTTCATTAGCAATAGTTTGGCAGATAGTGATTGTTAGACCTTTCATCCTTAGGGTAGTCTTTCCCCTGACTTTTTGCCTTTTGCCTCCTGTTTTTGCTGATCCATTGTGTTGGCCTTAGCACTCTGAGCACTTTACCACTGCTAACCAGTCTAAAGTGCATGTGCTTCTCCCATAAACACAATGACATTGTTGTATACCTGATTGGCATATTAGTTGTACTGGTAAGTCCCTTGTAAAGTGGTATACCATATACCCAGGGCCTGTACCTCAAATGGTACTATTTGGCTGCAGCACTGGTTGTGCCACCCATGGAAGTAGCATTTCAAACATGTCTCAGGCTTGCCACTGAAGTGCTGCTGTGGCTGTGTGTGCTGTTTACTGCCACTTTGACTTGGCATTTAAAATGTCTTTCCAGGCCTTAAACTCCTCTTTTATTACATATAAGTTACCCCTAAGGTAGGCCCTTAGTAACCCTAAGTGCAGGGTGCCAAGTAAGTAAAAGTTGGGACATGTAGTTTTTTGTTTTGATTATCCTGGTAGTGATAAACAGCATTTTTGGTTTTCACTACTGTCGGGACTACCCGTCTCAAAGGCCAGCATTGGGAATCCCTTAATACACTTTTAAGATGCAATTCCTGATCAGAGAAGGATAGCTTTTTCAAGTTTCAAATCTTTGGAGTGGTAATGATAAATCTTCCTTACTGGTGAAGTTGAATTTAGCATTACTACTTTAGAAATGCCACTTTTAGAAAGTGGACAGTTCTCAGCACTGACTGCTGTCTGTGCCTGACAGCCTATATCCTCTGGGTTGGGCAACAGCTACACTTTGTCCTTCCCTCTAGACAGCCACAAACACAGGAAGGTGAGGCTCATCTGCATCCTGACAGTTCTTCCTGAGCAGGGAGGAATGGGAGAGGCTGACACTTACACTTCAATAGGTAGTGTCCTGTCCACACACAAATAATTTATTTACCCCCCACAGATAGCCTGGCAGACAGGACTGCATTGAAAGAGATCCTTGAGCACTTGAGAGAGCTGATTTGAAGTCACCCCCTATATCAAAGGTATGTTTGGGTATAAGTACTGCGTCCCTGTCTCCTTAAAATCAGACACTTCTGGATCTTGAACGGAACCTATGTCAAAAGGACTGCCTGCGCTGCTTAGATGACTCAACAGGACTGCTGTTCTAGAAGAACTGCTTTTCTGCTTGTTGCCCTGCTGACTGCTGCTTCTTGACACTGTTGAAAGAGAGCTGGACTCTGCCTTCCCTCCAAGTGATCTCCAAGGGCTTGCTGGCTTACCTCCTATTTTCTGAAGTCTAAGGGACACAAAAGACTTCCTGCAATCCTACTGGTGTTGCTGCATCTGCCTTCTGTTAGTCCTACCTTTGCCTGAGGTGCCCTCTCCAAGTTCTGGGCCCCAGAAGTTAGTTCTGCAGCTGTTTTGCTATAGAAAATGATGAATCATCACCAGCGGTCCAATCGGTACCGATGCATCAGCCTTCGACACAGACGCAGAGTCTATTCAATGACAGCGGTTCTACAGCATTCAAGGCCCGATGGCGATGCTTGGCTGGGTTCGATGACAGTGCATTGCCTTCACCTCACTTAAGTTCCATGAAGATGCAGCAACTGCATGGAAAAGATTGATGCTTTGTGCCCTTAGCATCAACCTTTTCCCCATCAATGGCACTTTCTCAGTGGGCCCTTCTTGGGCCCTGTAGTGGGCCGGCCCTCCATCACGATTGGCCTGAACTTTGGATTTTCACTGGCCCCTTGCAACCTCAAGTAACATTTTGACCACTAGTGACTTCTAAGCACTGTTTTTCATGTAATCTTGAAGAATCCATATCTCAACTTCTACTGATTGGATTTGTTTTGTTTTGGTCTTTCATTTTAATCAGATAAATATTCTCTGTTGTTCTAAACCTGTGTGGAGTCTTTTTGTTATGTATTCTTTGTGTTACTAACTTACTATGTGTGTGCGTGTGTGTTCCACAAATACTTTGCACATTGCCTCTGTGGAGAAGCCTGACTGCTCTCTGTCCATGCTACCAGAGGGTGAGCACAGATTATCTTTTAGTGTGTATCTAGCATATCCTGACAAGTGTGGTGGCTCCTGCCTGGTCTGGTGCATACTTCATTCAACCAGGAATCCCATTTCTAACACTGACTCACTCCCTCCTGGTTTGATGTGTTCAATAATAGTGTGTTCTGAGTGATCTGCTGAATGCTTCATTGTCTTGCAATGTTACACTTTTATAGTCATGATTATAACACACCTAATGGCACATTTGTGCTGCACAGTTCTTGTCTTGACCTTCGTGTTGTCTGTTCAATATAATATTAAGGGCATGTGATCCTTTACATTACATTACGACCTTACTTTTATACGATGTAATGGTACTCAAGTTCCCTACATTAGAAAGATGTAATTATGAGTTAGCCTTGCCAGGATTTGAACCTGTACCTTACAGATCACTGCATGGTTCAGCATGGAACCTTCAAGGCACTGACCCCCCCCTGCCTGAAGTAAACAGCTGCTATTTCCCCTCACTGAAACCCGAGCTAAGGTGTCTTTAGGAGCGATTGTTTTCGCTTGGAGCTCACATGCCTCGGAAAAAATATGTAAGCTCCACCAAGGAGCGTACTAAACGTCCTTTAACAAGGACCAATAACTATTTATATATGTGAATCTTGGCACCTCATAATTTGATTGTGCAACACACAGTTAAATGGAGAGGCTGCGTCACGGGAAGCCAGGAGCTTGTTCAGTGAGAAGCAAGACTTGGCTTGTGTCAAACAATGCCTTCCAGGGATGAATGTCGAATATCTTTGACGCCAGCTACAACTGTTTTGTCTGTGTCTCAGAAAGCCAAGCAGTAGATATGCTGCAAATAGCTCTTTTATTGCCCGGAATCTTCCACTTCACATGCAACGCACTAAAAGCAAAACATTTTTAATTTCACCTTTGTTCTAACACACATATCCAGCCTGTTCTGCACAGCATATGATGCATTACACCGCTGAGATAATTAGCTTCAAGTGGATTTGCAAAACATTAAAACCTTTAAACTAGCCAGGTTTGTCTCCGTATGAACCGGTAGCTGCCCCAAAATCGTTTTTATACAATCTCTATAGTTTATGAATCAAGTAGAAAGAAAACAATTAACTAAATTTGTAGTCTTTTTATTGATTTGCTGCAGAATAATGAGATATAGTTTATGGTTTTTTGGTTGTTCAGATTATAACACTGAAAAAGAGGCATCTTGACCAAAACTGTTTTTCTTCCTTATATTTAATTTTAGTAAAAAACAAAAAAAGAGCATAGTCATATACTTAAAGCACATCAAATACTTAAGCTAACATCCTTATTTTGCCGTAATTACAGGATATTTGTCAAGCACCATATTGGTATCTCTTCATTGACAATCACGAGTTCATTGTGCACATCATCACACTCACAAATACGAAGGTCTTCACCAAAATTATCGCCAATAATCACTATAATTTGACTTGAGATAAAGTGTCAAGTACATTACCTAAAATATTATGAACTATTACATGAAATAGTCATGCCAAAGGCGGCCTTAGACATATGCAGATCTTTTCCTTTGCCGACCTTTCATGTAATCCAACTGTCAAACTATTGTAAATGTTCATTAACTAAGTTATTTGTTTCACCATGATAATGTGTTTTTACGAAGAACTTAGATTTTATTCCAATAAAGGAATCAAACAAAGCCACACCTTACAGGTCTCACAAATCTCTACATAATACAAAAACCCTGAGATAGCAAATCAACCGAAAAATAGAATCCCAGTGTGGTGCTATTTCAAGTGAGGAAATACACAATTTCCGCTAGCAGTTATCTGTAGAAAAAATTCTGATCAGCAAAAAGATCTTCAGTGATAAGTACTTTTTATTGATTTGTCCATCTGATTGGGTTGAGATATGAGTCAGGTGTGGTAACACTCAGAAGCTACAAACTGACTTGGAGGGGTAAGGGAGGAGTGGTGAATGGGCCGCCTTGGTTTTGCTTACGCTTACATCAGTGCAGGAGAGGTATCGTGATTGCGTTCTGCTCCTGCACACAGGTGTACAAAGAAGCCAGGAACATGTTATAGAAAAAAGTGTGCTGAATACACTGCATGTGCTAACCCTGTGTTTCTGAGCTGATATGTTCAGAGCACATAACATAACATAGTATATGTATAAACACTATGAGATTCTGTTTAAAATGATGCTCGACTCCTTTTTGAGCAAGTGGTCTGTCACTGAACTGGAGAATGAAGCTACTGGATGCTGAGATACGAATCTCGCAATCAAAGTAGCCAGCAATGGCAAACTAATAGATGTGCATGTACAATGCTACGTATTAGTATAGTGATTTTTTTCATGCACCCACAATGCAGTGCAGATCTGGTAATCTGTTTGCTAAGGGTACAACTATAGCTCTCTAAAGATCTAAAAATCTAGAGCTGGGAAGGAAAACATGTTTCAAGGCTACGAAGAACTACTGCAAAACAGTGATGGCTGACAAACGTTTTCTTAATACAGTGCTTTCTGATTTTAGAAGGTGCTTTTAAAAAGAATCACTACTTGCTAGTAATGTTCTGCTACAAATGAGCATAGATGTCACAACGAACCCTGCTTCTGTTGGCAGCGAAGAGGTAGCGTGTGTATGAAGCTTCAAGAAGTTTGCCCTTTCTTTTAGGCCACCTGCAATGTTTTACCTTTTTGTTGAACCCTATTTTTGTTGGCTGTAGAACTCTGTGCACTTTACCTCTGCTAACCAGGGGTAAAGTGCTTGTGCTCTCCTTTCTAGGCATGTTGAAATCGGTATGAACCTGATTGGCACATTAATTTGCTTTAAATCCCCAGTATATGGTACCGGCCATACCCAGGGCATGCTAATTAAATGCTGCTAGTGGGCTGGAACATTCATTGTGCCACCACTACAGCTACACTGTAAAACAAAACATGTCTCCAGACCTGTGACTGCAGCCCGGGTGTGCAGCTCTGTCATTTTGACAAACCTGTTGCCTGGGCTAAACCTTCCTTTTTAGGTCTCGCCTAGCGTTGCAGCACAAATGCGCTGAATCGCTTTGGAAGCATGCAGTATACACTATAGTGTGGAAGCTTTGTGGTATCTCCGCCCACTGTCCGGCCCATCTTCTTCATTGGCTTAGGTTATAAATTCCGCCTTCCGATTGGTTTTAAGCTCGTTAGTCCCGCCCGATGACAGCCATGTCAGTCATTTGTATCCTTCGGTGGCTACTGGCCACTTTACTGAACAGACTACTTTCTTCCCGTCACTTCCTACCCCCCCCTCCCACAGTCCGTGACTTCTTGGAGACCCCACTCCCTCCCGCACACTCCTGGTCATGCGTGAGTCTTCTCGTGTCCGCCCGCACTCCCGTTTTCAATGCGTAAATGTGAGTCCTATTGCATTTCCAATGCTTGTTAAAGTAGTGCACATTAACATGCGCGCGGTGCCTTACATCGTATGCAGGCGCACATCGATGCAAATTGTGGCACATATGGAAACACAGAAACTTGGAGCGTAAGTGCGCATGAGAAAGAGGATATGTGAAAAAAGTGATTTGCCCGATATTACACGCATTTGCTTATACGGGGAACCAGGTATCAGAGACTACGGCTTCAAATTCAAAGCCCAGCATTATTTTTGTGAAAGTAGTTTTAAACTACAGGCAGTGCTTGCTATAGGCAGTTATTATTTCAAGGGCTGCCCCTCTGTCAATGTGAAGCTCTGTAGCTGCCCTTGGCGGCACCCATAGGAAGGGCAGGAGCAGCCGAAGGCAGGCGGTGCTTGCTGCTTCCTGTAGCCGGGGTGACCTGTCCCAAAAGGAAGAAGGCCGTGTGCTCCCTCGCACAATGGAGGGACCACGGATGGGACGCACACACCCAGGTCCTGCCGGCAGCAGCAGGGTGAAGCGTGAAGCAGCGCTACTCATGCTGCATCGAAGGAAATGGAGGAGCGCTCGTCAATGGTTTATTTTGGCCAATGGCCCCTTTACTGTGAAGAGAGCATGTGTAGAACACCTGTAGTCCGTGCAATATCTCTTAAAGTCAGTGGCCTAGAACAAATAGATGGCCTAAGTCAGCAAACACCAGACACGATTTTAACAAGACCAAGGGGTGGGAAGTGGGGTCGGGGGCTCAGCCATACCGAACTGTCCTCTCTTTAAGTTCTGAATTCCTTCCTGCCCTGTAATTTGTGTTTGTATGGAAAAGGGCAACTGTCATGTTAATTTGGGACAGAATCACAAACACTGAGATTCACAGACACTGATATAGCGACCACCACGAAATGATTACTCTCTCATCCCTTCAATAGAAGGTAATATTATTATCCCTTTAAGCGGTACTATTTCTGGCGAGCCTAGACGGATGAAATACCGAGTGAGCTCTACACCTATTTGTACCTACATGTTATACACCACAGGCTGCACCCCGCTGCACTGCCCGGTGGTTGTCTGTATGTTCTGTTGAGCCATGGCTGCTTTGGAGGGTTCCTTGTCTGTGGTGCAGGTAGACAAGCAATCATAGATTCAGAGGCAATCAACCCGCTCCTGTATTGGGTAGACGGCTTCAGTGCTTTGCCTGAATTGTTTGAATTAGAAATAGCGACTACTCCTGTCACACTGTTTGACAGTATCCACTCTGTCATAACATAGTCTGTTTTATGCCTGTCTTGAAAATACCCATTATGCGTTGTTTTGTGGTGGAAACTGCTGGCACCAGCGGCATAACGCAAACTGGTGTGGGGCCCCATAATATCGTATGCCTCACATATATTAATAGGCTGGTGACTGACTGGGGGCTCCCTAAAGGGCTGGGGAAGGGTGCAAAAGTTTGCCCCCCACCCCTGCACCGCAGGGGCTGCTGGAACTTGCATAATTCCCCTGCATCTCACAGGCTCAGTCTGTTTCACAGTTCTCTGGAACCTTATGTTAGCATTCGAGTTGTCTTTTTTATCAATCACAAACTAGATCTTCTATTCATCACTGAAACATGGACCAATCCCTCATCTGAGCCAGACCTGATAGTGGCTTCCCCAGAGGGCTACAATACCTTAAAACAGGATTAAGCAATTAAAATAGGGGGTGGGCTAGCTATAATCTACTGCAGCAATCTCACAACCACCATACGCCAAGTCCCAACTACCACTTGTGAAGCAATCTATTTTTCCATTGCTCTCAGTCCCTCCCAATGCTTTAAGGGTATCTTTCTTTAACGACCCCCGGGCAGCAGGACGCAATTCCTGACCACTCTCAGTGACATATTGGAGTCCATAGCATTCGAAAACACTACCACCATTCTAGGTGATTTCAACTTCCCCCTAGAAAACCTATAAGATAAAGACACCAAAACTCTACTATCAGACCTAGAGTTACTGGCCTCTCACAACTGGTTTCCGACAGTACTCATGAGGCTGGTCACACCCTTGACGGTGTATTTTCCAATTTCAAAAATATCTCTATAAAAGAAATCCTACCTCTCGCATGGTCGGACCACCATGCGGTAATTTTCGAAATCCCACTCGATATCCCACCACTTACAACCACCTCTATGAATGCAACAACCATGTTCAAGTCATGGAAAAATCTTGACAATCAAAAGCTTTCAGAACTCCTATCCTCCTCACAGCCCGAGGCTCTAGAAGACGCTGATATAGCCTCTACTGCATAAACTAATTGGCTCTCTAATGCCATGATAAAGCTAGTGCCCATTAAATTAATATCTAAAAACCGAAGCTCCTCATCTGCCCCCTGGTTTACCAATGCCCTTAGAGACCAAAAGCAAAAATGCAGAAACCAGGAAAGACACTGGAGAAAGTCATATACTATCGAAGAAAAACTTCTTTATAAAACTGAACTAACGAAATACAAAACTATGATTACTCAACAAAAAAGCTCTTATTACGCCGCACAGAATGAACTTGTTAAAAGTTCACAGAAACAACTTTTCCAAGTAGTAACCAAGATCTCACAACAAACATCACAAACCACACCAGTACCCTCGCAAGCGCTCTGCAATACCGTAGCTGATTATTTCTATGATAAAGTGAATAACATCTACACCAACTTCTCGGGCCATAGAAACTCGTCCGTCGAACTATCATCCACAAACAACCCTGAGCCTCTTCTAGGGCAGTTTCAAAAAGTTAGTATACCCCAAGTCACCAACATCATAGCCGCTATTATAGCTGGCTCAGCTAATGATCCTTGCCCCCCCAGCGGTGCTCGCCCCAGTTGCTGAAATCATAGCCCCAGTACTGACAGCAATATATAACTCAATGTTCCTCTACGGTACATACCTGACTATATGGAAAAACACCATTCCTAAACCCCTCTTGAAAAAACCCCTTCTGAATCCCGAAGACACTAAAAACTATAGGCCCATTGCCAGTCTGCCTTTTCCGGCCAAAGTGGCCGAAAAATTAATGAATACCCAAATTTCTAAATTTATAGAAGACCACCATCGACTAGGTGAAACCCAATTCGGTTTTCGTAAAAGCCACTGCACTGATCAAGGCATCAGAGGAAATAAGATCTATCCTTGACCAAGGAGGGACGGCAGTTCTCATCCTGCTGGACCTCTCGACCGCATTTGACACGGTCGATCATAACATCTTGATCGACCGTGTCACTGCAATGGGCATCCAGGACAAAGCCAGAGACCTGCTGTCCTGCTTTCTCTCCAATCATACCCAGACGGTCACACTGGGCAACTTACACTCCGCCCAAATGACCTTACCGTGCAGTGTTCCACAGCGTTCATCCCTAAGTCCGATTCTTTTTAATATCTATGTGTCGGACTTGGCCAGAGTCATCAAGGCACATGGGATGGGCCTAACATCGTATGCCGATGATACACAGCTGGTACCTGCCATAAAAAACAACGGAGAAAGGATAGCAGCCAATTTACAAACAGGCATGCTGGCCATCAGTAGCTGGATGGCCAGCAACTGCCTTAAACTCAACTCCGATAAGACGGAAGTTATGATCTTTGGTAAGCTCCCTCATATCTGGTCAATTTCCTGGTGGTCCTCAGATCTTGGTCCTCCACCTAATCCTGTCCGCAAGGTCAAAAACCTGGGAGTTATTTTTGACGATAAATTGACCTTCACACCCCATGCAAACGCAATCGTCTCTGCCTCTTTCTATATACTTAAAACCATTAAAAAGATCCTTCCGTACCTCTCTCCTAACTCAGTAAGGACGTTGGTTACTGCCTTTGTGATGTTCGCTCTGGACTACTGTAATGGACTCTTTGTCAACGCTCAACAAAGAGTCATACAAAAACTGCAATCGATGCAGAATGCCGCAGCCAGAATGCTCTCGGCCACCCCGAAATTCAAACCTATTGCACATGTAATTAAAAGTTGCCACTGGCTCCCAGTGAGAATCCGAATAAAATTTAAGGCTCTGTGCATTGCCTATAAAGCTTCTCGAAACCTAGGTCCCTGCTTTCTCTTAACCTCCTTAGGCATCCAAACCCCCAACAGGCCGCTTCGCTCTTCCAATGCCTACCTACTGTCAGTACCAAGGACTAAAACCGCCTCCTGGGGCGATCGACGATTTGTTGTCTCGACCACAAGACAATGGAATTCCCTTCCTTTGGGGATTATATCTTGCCAAACCTTGTTGGCATTCAGAAGAAAAATAAAGACCTGGTTGTTTAATCAATAACTCCCTTCTTTCTCTGTCACGTCCGTAGCGCCGAGACGCCTCCAGACATTTGCGCGCTTTACAATTTTCCTAAATAAATAAATTTGCACATGCATTGCACATGTGTTCACTGCACTATAGAGGTAAAGTACACACTGAGTACACCACCTGTCTCTGAAGACTTCAGACCTTCACGTGCACACCCACTGGATCCAGTGCCAGTGTGCTCAGTTCGCACCCCTTAAAATGCTTACGGCCTGTCCAGGTGTTTTAACTCAGCTGTGGAAACAGCTGTCCACTTAGTCTTAGAGAGTGTATGTAGGAATAGTGCAGGAGGTGCAGTGACAGCAGGGTCAAGGGTTCAGAGGGGTTCACTACACCTCAGTTATAGCTTTTTTTCCTACCGAACAGGAGGGTGTGGGCCCATTTCCCTTGCTTGAATTAGGAACACATAGCACCCTTGCTACAACACTGTATCTTTCGTGCTAATATGCTACTGCATGTTTCATTTGATTTTTGGTTTAGTACCAAACGGAGATTTTTCGAGACATTTGGGTTCATAATAATTGAAACACTAAGTGGAGTGTCGTGGGCCACTTAGTGTTAATACATTAAAGTGTTATTGTTTCTCATTGTCACTGTAGTCTCCTGGCTGGTAAATTGTATATTTTCTTCTATATATACATTTTAAGACATTTGAAACCAGTCTTTTGGTTAGAAAAGTATGGCCATTTAGTAATTCACACGAAGTAGCTTACTCGACAAAAATATACCAAGAACAAACATACATGGCTGAAGGTCAAATGTTCAAGCATCCTGTATGTTTAAATCTGCTACAAAGCAGCGCAATACAATTAGATGAACATGATCTGATTTTTAAAGCAAGAGAAGAACATCTATTGTGATGCTGCATAGTACGGAATGTAGTAATAGGTGCACTGTCCATTATCGCATGTACTATGTGCAGACAACGCTCTTTATTCTACTCTCCTGCTTTGTGTGTGCTGAATCAACAGGATGAGCTAGTCAGTCACTCCTCAGATAGGCAATTGCATACCACCAGTCTAGGATGTTGATGGAGACCATGGTTCAAGTGATGGTCCTGTATGTGATGCGTCTGTACCATACCGCCCATAGTGTCCAACTTACAAAATGTCAGATCTTGTTTGCAAAAAATCCTTCTTTAGTTCACACCACATATACAGGATCCAATGAATTTTGACCACCAGTGCTCTTTTCTAAGCATTCCTGTAATGTATGTGCCATGCCAGCATCCCCTTGGATATTCTAACTATGAACTAGAATAGATAAAGACCTGTTAAAATCTGTGGTATTTGCAACAAACACACATGACAAACTGAGAGGCAGGTGGTAAAATTCTTTTGTAAATACTTTATGACAAAGCTGCTACAATTTTTTTGTCAAGAATGCCACACAGTGGCAAAGCAGAAAAATCGTTAACTCTCTTCTGTCTCCTTTTTAAGCAGTGTATGCTGAACATACAGGGCTTTAAGTGAGATAAAGAAACTAGGGGGAGGTCTCTTAAAGGGGTGTGTTCAATCTAATAAAGGGTGGGGCTTAAAACACATAAACCAAAAATCTGTACTTAGCATAGTGTGCCACATTACTGGTATTTTGCTGCTTCTGTTATTGCATCCACATATATCATACAACAAGTAACATTACACCTACAACAAGCCAGGACTATTGGCTTTGTCAATGGCTGTTAGTTGCATATTACTAAGGACAATTGAAAGATGTACTGCTTCTCTGTGTTTGTTTTAATAGCATCATGTTGTTTAAGGCCGCGTTATATCTAACACTAGATTTTCATAATCGCACCAAACCAGTTTTGGCATCCATTGGCATTCTAAAATATAGAATTTATACTCATTATTTTATTTGTCTGCATAGCTAAAAACGTATAAGGTCCCAAAGGCGAGACCAATTGCATTGCAAATGCTTGCTAATACTTGTGAGTCACCCCTAAGGTAGGCCCTAAATGCCCATAGGGCAGGATAAATAATACTTTAAAAGTAGGGCGTGTATATTTAATGTTTTACATTTCTTGTCAGTGAAAACCTTCAATGTAGTCTTTCACTATGACAAAGCTAACTCTTCCATTGGAAAACACTGGGTCATATTATATTAACTTATCAGGGGTGTCTCTTCTTTATAGCAGAGGAATGTCACCCCACTGAAATGCCCCCAGAGATGAGAAATAAAATGACAATGAATCATTACCATTTTATTTTTTGACACCCTGTCCTGAACTGAGAGTCAGGATGGGGCGGGGTCTGCTGAATGACAGCAGTAGCAGGGTGGAGTGTTGGCTTTCTTTGCACTTGTTTAAAGTGCACATGCCTCTTTGGCCAACTCTCTTGCAATGGCCAGCCACACATGCACACTTTAAACCTCTCTAACCCATCTGGGCTAGAGAAAGCAAAAGCCTCCAGTGTTCTTGTGAGCACTGATAGAGGCCGCTCCCACCAATCCTGGTACTGCACTTACGCTGGTTAACAGCACGAGATCAGCGGCAGGATTGGCTAAGGCAGTTAGCTGGGGCCCTGGAGCACATGAGTGAAGAAGACCAAAGCGAGGAAGTTGCAGCAGCAACCATGGTAAGTACATTTTTATTTTATTTACTTAATTGTTTTTATTTTATGAAACCATCCACCCCCCACCCATTTGCCCGCTCTCCACTCGTCAAGGTTTGCTGCCACCACTGTAACTTAGAATGCTTGTTTTCAGTTTGGTAGCAGATAGGAAAAGCTTGTTATAATAGTAATTTAAAATCCAACTTAAAGGGCAAGTCAGGTTTCATATTACTATTTTGAAATTACACTTTTAGCAAGTTATAATTTTCCAGCCTAAAACTAAAAGGCTTTTCTGCCAGTGTCCATCTGTCACCGAATCCCTGATCTCGCCAGTAGGATGAGATGTGTATTGCTCCCAGACAGTGGACAAAAGTGTTGCAAGTGGGGTGGTATTTTTATTCCTTGAGCAGGATGGCCCTGGGGCTCTTCCCAGCCCTTTCATGAGCTTCAAAGGCTACCTACTATGTCACTGACAGATGAAGTTCACACCTAGCCCTTCCTCCCATTTGTCTCTCTCATCTGGCTGGACCAAACCCAGTAGGAGGAGATAAACGGGCCAGAACAGGCTTAAGGTGTGGACACACCGTTTCCTTCCACCCACATGCTAGCCTAGGGCATAAAAGTAAATCCCACAGAACTCTCCTCAGAGCACACTAGGACCTGCGAAGAATCAGAAGGACTGTCCTGCTGCCAGAAAAACCTGAAGGAAGACTGGGCCTGGCCACTTTGAACCCAAGCCTCCAGAAGTGATTCCAATGGTCAGCTGGCTGACTTTCTCTTTGAGCTACTGGGACACATAAGCTTCCAGAGACCCTTTCCCTTCAACTGCCCAGCATGCCTGTATGAACTAGAAATGCTCTGGAAAGTGCTGCTAGCCACTGTTGGAGTGAGTCCTATCCCTGACTGGTGCAGCTTCAGGGTCTAGGTCCTTGGTTAGTGTTAGAGTGTATTCCTCCTGTCCCCCATATTGCTGGAAGTGGGACTTAGAAACGTTTGCCATCTTTCTATCTAGAAAACTGACAGAAACCAAACCTGCTGTTGTAACCGCTTCCATCAAATC
The DNA here is from genome assembly GCF_964261635.1 of Lissotriton helveticus. Lineage (NCBI taxonomy): Eukaryota > Metazoa > Chordata > Amphibia > Caudata > Salamandridae > Lissotriton > Lissotriton helveticus. The sequence continues at coordinate 874,181,823 of NC_136071.1, read as the reverse complement.
ACCAGTCAGCCTTGGCTTGCTGGTTTGCCCAGCTCAAGCAGATCTGACTTCCTGATAAGTTTCTAAGGACCTAATTACAACTTTGGTGGTCTTGGAGTGGGGCCACCATACTGCCGCCCCACTTCAAGACGGCAAAAGCCGCACCGACCCGCCCCCAAAATTACACATTTTTTAGTCTCTAGCAGGTGGTTCTTTGGCAGTGCCTGTGAAAAAGTCATTGCAATGGGAGCGTCAAAGGCAAATCCTGCACAGCATGGACTGGTGCAGTCCATGTCGTGCAGGAACTGGGGTTCATGGAGACAGGGGGGCACACCACATGCCCTCTGTCCCTGAGGCAACCAGAGGCCCTTTAGGGCTCAATTTGTTTACTCTCCGCGACAGTTTTCATTGCAGTCTCACCGCCATGAAAACCTTGGCAGAGAGGAAAATTGTAATCTGCTTGATGGTGCCACAGTGGCACCGCCAAAGATATTCCAGCCTCAAGACCACGCCAACACCACCAGGGATCTCTGTTCCTTCATGGTTGCTGTGGTCCCATGATGGTCCACCCAACTTGTAATAGGGTGGTGGGTCCGCTGGTGCAGAGGACCCGCACCACCACTGTGGCTACGGCAGCCCATCAGAGCGCCATAGTGATAATTAGGCCCTAAATCTGAGCGTAAAATGCTTCACCAGGACCAACGCTGAGCAGCATTTTTTAACTTTGAGGAATTCCTTGGCTCAGACTTCAGACTTTAAACACTCACAGCTTGACCGTCTGGGACCTCACTCTTGAGCAACCCATTGTTGTTGATCCCTGCTTCAATACCAGCTTTTAGCTTGCCCCACTGATGGCCACTTTTCCTCCCAAAAAGTTTCTGAATCGGAAGGTAAACTTTACACCATGACGAACCTGGCTCCTATATCCAATTCGCACTCGATCGCAGTCAGCCTTTGATTATTTTACTTTATATGCATGAACCTAAATTTTGCTCTGAATGTGTATTTGATTTTCTTGTAAATTGCAGTACTATACCTTCTGTGGGACGCCTTAACATGTGTGAAGTCTTCGCTAACTTTTTATTGTTAGCCTGTGAAGGTTGCATTATGGGACTTGTCGTATAGATTTTAACATACACATTGCCATAGAAATCTCAGGATGCAAACTGCTCTTGGCTAAGAAGTCAGCACTGGCTGAAAATTTCAAGTCCACTACAGCACAACATGGCAGCTGTGTAAGTGCTTTGGGGTCGGGTTGACATGGGAAGAATATAATGTATTTCATGAAGATTAAAATACCTCCATAGAAAATTGCTGTTTCAAGCTCTGTGGGAGTCGTGACCTTTTATAGACACTGGGCCTGTGATCTCATGCCTCAATAGGGTCATGGAACTCTTTGGTGACTTTCAATATCCTTACAAGGTACACATGGGCATACCTCATCTCATATATGTCAATCACTGAGTCATTTGATCTGTCTGTATTAATGAATTAAAATTGAATTTTGGTTGATTCCTGTTCTCTCAGATACAATTTTTATGTCAAACATATTATGGATGGGTTTCAAGAAGGTTATACTAAATTCAGCCAAGCAGCAGGTCGTTTTTTAAAGAGTCACTCAATTTTCTGTGGCGATATTTTTTATAGCCAACGTCATTCAGCCCATAGTGGTGGCATGTGGGTAAAAATATTTGAGAATTACTCGATCAATCTCTTTCCTTTGAAGTGTTGTGCGGTTCATAGGTCCTGGGCACAAACACCTCCATTTTACATATTCACTTTTAAAGTTGACATATTTTTAAACAGTGAGCTTTGTATCACATTTTACTTGCACATCAGCATACTCAGAAAATAATTGCTTACATGTACATTTCTTTTTAGGAACATCGCCTCTTAGAACACTCTGTATAAGCTCCCCGGTACTCTGGGCAAACCATGTTATGGATTGTTGTCTATTAGGCGACAGCCCTGTTTGCGTAGAATAAACAAAATGCAGCCGGTCCGGAGCTTAGGCACTGAATGTATGGGTTTAGTTTAATATATACACTGCATGAGCCTTTGCTTAGGCAGAGGAGCATTTCAACAGGATTGTTGTGGTCACTCTGTGCATGAATTCTGACCCAGCTGGATCCCATCCCTATCATGAGAAGGATGTCAACCTACTCTACCCCATACCTGGCTGTCAGATGATACTCACACAGGTATATGGGGAGTTGGACCACTCTGGGAAATTTTGCACACAAGCACACCTATGCTTTTGTGGATAGGCAAAGCTAGGTAGGAGTACAATTATATGTTTTAATATAATCTAATGCAATTGTACAATTGTTAAATTATTCATCATGTTCATCATTCTTGTCATGCTGGTGACATTGGTTTGCTTCATAATATTAATCAATGCAGCGCAATTATTTCACACAACATTCCAGTTGCATCAATAGAACACTACTTGTGTATTTCTTGCGCACATCTTTGGCATGCCTGAGTTACAAATGCAAGGGCAAGATTTGTGACAAGAAGTACACAGGCACCTGTCAATTTAAGTTTTCTATTGGCATTCACCTCCAGCCAGCTCCATTACGGCTTCACGGTTATCTCTCCACTCCAACTGTCCTCATGTGGAATCTCATGCACCCCAGATTCCACCTGATGACAAGGCTAACTTAAAGGCGCATTGACACAGCAGGGTTGTAGGCTACAACAATTTGTTACCACAGATTCCTTGGGGGACTTTGTGTTGTCATGTTCTAAGGTTGCAGACCCCATCCAGTGCCTTGTCAGTTTAGGGACAAATACGCCACAGCATGTATTCATTTATGCTCACAATCCACCGTAAAAGGCTTTTTCATGATGTTTGTTCTGACCCATTGCTCTTTCAGTGGCATTCTCAATTCCCATTAGAAAAAACTTTGTAAATCTTGATTAGCTTCCTTCACTTACCAGCACTTCACTGAAAAGGATCACAGCAGTGATCATACCTCCTTTGGTTTGGCTTAAAAACTGGAATTGCTTTCTGCATGAGCTTTAAGTTGTAATTTCTCCTAAAATTACTTAGAAAGAAACTCACCTTTTGTTTGTCTGCTATGTGTTTTATTGGTACCTTCAGTTCGAAGAAAACATGAAATAATTTTAGTGTTGTTTAAAAAATATGTTCCAGCCAATAGAATCCACTCTAATACACAGTACTTTGTTCTCTCTTCTCCACGTCCCATAGCCTGTTCCAAGGCCCTTCTCAGAGACAGTTTGTCTTTGAAATTGTCTTTTCTTGACCTTAATGGCTGTGCCACGCCCCTTTTTTACACCTCTCTGCAACGCAGCACCCTGGTGCATACTGGAGGTTCCTGGTGGGCTAGTTGGCCCCCGGGGACCCCCAGTATTCAAGGGGAATTAGTTCCTCCTCGGCAAACGCACCAGGGGGTGCGTTTGCAGAGTGGTGCAATCCGTCACCTCAAGCCCCGCCCCCTCCCTGCACCACTCTGGAAACGCGTCCCCTGGCGCTTTTGCAGAGGGGGAAGTAATTCCCCTTGAATACTGGGGTCCATGGGGGCCAACTAGCCCACCGGGTACCTCCTGTAAGCGCCACGGAGCTGCGTTGCAGAGTGTTGTAAAAAGGGGCGTTGCCTCATTACACCTCTCTGCAATGCAGCCCCCTTGCACATACTGGAGGTTCCTGGTGGGCTAGTTGGCCCCCAGGGACCCCCAATATGCAAGAGGAATTAGTTCCCCCTCTGCAAACGTACCATGGGGCTGCGTTGCAGAGAGGTGTAAAAAGGGGCGTAGCCTCAGAACACCTCTCTGCAACGCAGCCCCCTGGCGCATACGGGAGGTTCCTGGTGGGCTAGTTGGCCCCCAGGGACCACCAGTATGCAAGGGGAATTAGTTCCCTCTCTGCAAATGGGCCATCGGGCTGTGTTGCAGAGAGGTGTAAAAAGGGGCGGGGCCTCATTACACCTCTCTGCAACACAGCCCCCTGGCGCATACTGGAGGCTCCTGGTGGGCTAGTTGGCCCCCAGGGACCCCCAGTATGCAAGGGGTATTAGTTCCTCCTCTGCAAACACACCAGGGGGCTGCGCTACAGAGAGGTGTAAAAAGGGGCATGGCCTCATTACATGTCTCTGCAACGCAGCCCCCTGGCGCATACTGGAGGCTCCTGGTGGGCTAGTTGGCCCCAAGGGACCCCCAGTATGCAAGGGGAATTAGTTCCCCCTCTGCAAACGCGCCAGGGGGCTGGGTTGCAGAGATGTGTAATGAGGTCACGCCCCTTTTTACACCTCTCTGCACGGCAGCCCCCTGGCGCATACTGGAGGTTCCTAGTGGGCTAGTTGTCCCCCTGGGACCCCCAATATGCAAGGGGACTTAATCCCCCAACTTAGAATGCGCTACGGGGCGCGTTTGCACAGTAATGTAGGTAGGGGGCAGGCTTGAGGTGATGTGTGCAAACATGCCATGTGGTGCGTTTTAAGTTGGGGAATTAATTCCTCTTCAATCCAGAGGTCCCCTAGGGGGCAACTAGTCTAACAGGTACCTCCAGTAAGCGCCACGGAGCTGCGTTGCAGTGTTGTAAAAAGGGGGCGTGCTCTCTGAACACCTCTCTGCAATGCAGCTACCTGGCTCATACTGGAGGTACTTGGTGGACTAGTTGGCTCACAGGGGACCTCAGGATTGAAGAGGAATTAATTCCCCATCCTAAAACACGCCACATGGTGTGTTTGCACACATGTCACCTCAGGCCCCGTCCCCTTCCTCCTCTAAAATCAGCGAAACTACGAATTCCGATTTACTCACCTGTTATCACGAGAGACGTCAGTGCTGCATCTTTGAGCCCAGTAGGGAACCTGAAAAGTAAATCTAAGCATACTTACCAGTAACTTGTATTTCCTTCCATAGGAATCTATTGTGTGGTTTTCACCAGAAAAGATTCTAAGTGTCTATTTTTGATACGTGCAAATTTTCCTCTAAAATCAGCGGAACTCTGAATTCCGATTTACTTACCTGTTATCAGGAGAGACATCAGTGCTGCATCTTTCAGCCCACTACTGATCCTGAAAAGTAATTCTAACCATACTTAAAGTAACTTGAATTTCCTTCCATAGGCTAACATTGACTAGTTTTACTTGGAAATTCTCCTGTGTGAAGTTTTGGAACTTTAAAAAATTCCTCAAAAATCAGCCGAACTCCGAATTCTGATTTACTCACCTGTTATCAGGAGAGACCTCAGTGCTGCATCTTTCAGCCCACTACTGATCCTGAAAAGTAATTCTAACCATACTTACAGTAACTTGAATTTCCTTCCATAGGCTAACATTGACTGGTTTCACTTGGAAATTCTTCTAAGTGTGGAGTTTTGGAACTTAAAAAAAATCCTTTAAAATCAGTCGAACTACGAATACCGATTTACTCACCTGTTATCAGGAGAGACCTCAGTGCTGCATCTTTCAGCCCACTACTGATCCTGAAAAGTAATTCTAACCATACTTACAGTAACTTGAATTTCCTTCCATAGGCTAACATTGACTGGTTTCACTTGGAAATTCTTCTAAGTGTGGAGTTTTGGAACTTAAAAAAAATCCTTTAAAATCAGTCGAACTACGAATACCGATTTACTCACCTGTTATCAGGAGAGACCTCAGTGCTGCATCTTTCAGCTCACTGAAGTCCCTGAAAAGTAAGTTTAACCGTACTTACCAGTAACTTGAAGTTTCTTCAATAGGATATCATTGCCTGCTATATAAAATATATATAAATTAAAAAATATAAAGTAAAAAATATTACAATTTCAATATTTTTAAAAACATTTTTTTCCAATTTATATTACAAACATGTAATGTAATTCAAAAAATAAAATATCTAAAAATAAATACTTTAAAACAATATAGTAAATAAGTATAAAAAATATAACAATTAATACATTTAAAAATGATCATTTACAAAACCTTTGAAATTCACTGAAAAAACCATAGGTTTCCGCCACATTATAGTTAGGAATTAGCATTTAAAAAACTTTCGAAATTCACTGAAAAACCATAGGTTTTACACACGTTATAGTGAGGAATTAGCATTTAAAAAACCTAGCAAATTCATTGAAAAAAAACATAGGTTTTATATCAGTTATAGTTAGCTGGACAATTTACTCATACAAAACCATTGAAATTCCCACGCTATAGTTAGTTGTACTCACTATAACTGGCGCGCCCGCAAAGCACTGCTAATGACGTCACATATTACATCACTCATGACATAGTCAGTGACATCACTCATGACATCACTGATGACATCTCAAATGACATCACTGATGACATCATCCTTGTGTAATATAAGTTTTGATACACATATTGACAAATAGAATCAAATAATTACAAAACAATGTAGAAACTAATGCCACTTACAACAGCGCGCACGTCAAGTCATGTGACACGAAAACAACACTTTTCATTGGTTCATAGTAGTTTCAGCTCTAGAATCTTCAGGAACCCCACCCACTTCCCTCACTATCTGTCTTACTCTCATGGGAGAAGGAGCCTTTTTGAAGTTTCCAGAGAATTATCTGAAATGGCTGCAAGAAGGGATTCTTCTTCTGAATCTGGGGAAGATTATCAGCTTCCACAAAGAAAAGGCATGGAATCTTTTATATGGACATTTTTTACGTTTCCTGAAGGACTTAAAAAAGTGAATGCCCCGAAAGACACTTGTACTTTATGTGGCACTGTTTTATCCAGAGGAAATCCATCCAAAAAGTACTCATTTTCAATTCACACTATGATAAGGCATGTCAGACAAGTGCACCCTGTGCAATTTGCACAGGCATCAACAAGAGCTCTGGCCACCCAAATACCACCAGCTGTGGCCAGCACATCATCTGGAGGATGACCTGCATCTTCATCAACTGCACAGATGGACCTAAGACCATTCTTATGCAAAGTCCACATGAGATGCAACAAATGTTGTGAAATTGTTGTGTACTGGGAGCAGAGCCTTACTCTGGTTGAGCGCAGAATTAATGAACATCAATGCTCCCAGAGAAGATACATTTTTTCAAACTTTGGATTTCTTTTGTTCCTGTTGAACAGTGTTTCAGTTGAAGATTTCTGTAGAAAAATCAAAAAAAATATAAAACTTTCAAAAAAAAAAATATAAAACAACAAAACAAAAAAAAAAGTTCTTTTCAGAACGAACTTATTTTTCCAAAAAGAGCTCTATCTGTTACGCACTGTGTCATCTTTCTTTTGTATGAATGTGTAGTGTATAAATGACTAAATGAAATGAATGACAAAAACGGAGTAAGGGACTGAGCAAATGAGTGAGGTAAAGGAAGTATAGTGACTGAACATAGTGAAGTAAAAGAGTGACTGAAACTACAGGACAGATGTACATTACATGGTACATCTCTGCAAATTAGCAGGGATGCGCCACATAACCTATGACAAGCAAAACCTCCTGTGTGCCACCACTGATGTGCCATATTTACAATGTGAAAATTACAAAAAACAATTTGATGGACAGAATGTAGATCAATGTCTTACATTCACCCCAGTACAAGGATCTGGGCCTAAATCCATCGTTTTTTGCACTCCACACCACCCTGGGTCAGATAATGGCTTTATGCAAATCAGCTCTGACCCTGTGCCCCATGGGAACAGTCCAGTCCGAACTACAACAGCCATATCTTTCCCAGACCGGAATCAAGCATCCGAGGACCGGACCGGTTTCGAGGTAACACCTCTCATCAGCCCGGCTAGCTTGACTCCAGTGGTGTGGAGGCTCTGGGACCCACGTCTGGGCTACCCCAGTACACTCAGGGAGAAAATTACAAAAAACAATTTGATGGACAGAATGTAGATCAATGTCTTACATTCACCCCAGTACAAGGATCTGGGCCTAAATCCATCGTTTTTTGCACTCCACACCACCCTGGGTCAGATAATGGCTTTATGCAAATCAGCTCTGACCCTGTGCCCCATGGGAACAGTCCAGTCCGAACTACAACAGCCATATCTTTCCCAGACCGGAATCAAGCATCCGAGGACCGGACCGGTTCCGAGGTAACACCTCTCATCAGCCCGGCTAGCTGGAATCAAGCCGGGCTGATGAGAGGTGTTACCTCGAAACCGGGCCGGTCCTCGGATGCTTGTTTCCGTTCTGGGAAGGACATGGCTTTTGTAGTTCGGACTGGACTGTTCCCATGGGGCACAGGGTCAGCGCTGATTTGCATATCGCCATTGTCTAACCCAGGGTGGTGTGGAGTGGAAAAACAATGGATTTGGGCCCAGATCTTTGGACTGGGGTGAATGTGTGACATTGATCCACATTCTGTCCATCATTGTTGTGTTTGCAGGTACCGCTCTAAGTGTACTGGAAAAGGCACTCCACACCACTGGAATCAAGCTAGCCGGGCTGATGAGAGGTGTTACCTCGAAACCGTGCCGGTCCTCGGATGCTTGTTTCCGTTCTGGGAAGGACATGGCTTTTGTAGTTCGGACTGGACTGTTCCCATGGGGCACAGGGTCAGCGCTGATTTGCATATCGCCATTGTCTAACCCAGGGTGGTGTGGAGTGGAAAAACGATGGATTTGGGCCCAGATCTTTGGACTGGGGTGAATGTGTGACATTGATCCACATTCTGTCCATCATTGTTGTGTTTGCAGGTACCGCTCTAAGTGTACTGGGGATGCTCAGACGTGAGTCCCAGGCACTCCACACCACTGGAATCAAGCTAGCCGGGCTGATGAGAGGTGTTACCTCGAAACCGGGCCGGTCCTCGGATGCTTGTTTCCGTTCTGGGAAGGACATGGCTTTTGTAGTTCGGACTGGACTGTTCCCATGGGGCACAGGGTCAGCGCTGATTTGCATATCGCCATTGTCTAACCCAGGGTGGTGTGGAGTGGAAAAACAATGGATTTGGGCCCAGATCTTTGGACTGGGGTGAATGTGTGACATTGATCCACATTCTGTCCATCATTGTTGTGTTTGCAGGTACCGCTCTAAGTGTACTGGGGATGCTCAGACGTGAGTCCCAGGCACTCCACACCACTGGAATCAAGCTAGCCGGGCTGATGAGAGGTGTTACCTCGAAACCGGGCCGGTCCTCGGATGCTTGTTTCCGTTCTGGGAAGGACATGGCTTTTGTAGTTCGGACTGGACTGTTCCCATGGGGCACAGGGTCAGCGCTGATTTGCATATCGCCATTGTCTAACCCAGGGTGGTGTGGAGTGGAAAAACGATGGATTTGGGCCCAGATCTTTGGACTGGGGTGAATGTGTGACATTGATCCACATTCTGTCCATCATTGTTGTGTTTGCAGGTACCGCTCTAAGTGTACTGGGGATGCTCAGACGTGAGTCCCAGGCACTCCACACCACTGCAATCAAGCTAGCCGGGCTGATGAGAGGTGTTACCTCGAAACCGGGCCGGTCCTCGGATGCTTGTTTCCGTTCTGGGAAGGACATGGCTTTTGTAGTTCGGACTGGACTGTTCCCATGGGGCACAGGGTCAGCGCTGATTTGCATATCGCCATTGTCTAACCCAGGGTGGTGTGGAGTGGAAAAACGATGGATTTGGGCCCAGATCTTTGGACTGGGGTGAATGTGTGACATTGATCCACATTCTGTCCATCATTGTTGTGTTTGCAGGTACCGCTCTAAGTGTACTGGGGATGCTCAGACGTGAGTCCCAGGCACTCCACACCACTGGAATCAAGCTAGCCGGGCTGATGAGAGGTGTTACCTCGAAACCGGGCCGGTCCTCGGATGCTTGTTTCCGTTCTGGGAAGGACATGGCTTTTGTAGTTCGGACTGGACTGTTCCCATGGGGCACAGGGTCAGCGCTGATTTGCATATCGCCATTGTCTAACCCAGGGTGGTGTGGAGTGGAAAAACGATGGATTTGGGCCCAGATCTTTGGACTGGGGTGAATGTGTGACATTGATCCACATTCTGTCCATCATTGTTGTGTTTGCAGGTACCACTCTAAGTGTACTGGGGATGCTCAGACGTGAGTCCCAGGCACTCCACACCACTGGAATCAAGCTAGCCGGGCTGATGAGAGGTGTTACCTCGAAACCGGGCCGGTCCTCGGATGCTTGTTTCCGTTCTGGGAAGGACATGGCTTTTGTAGTTCGGACTGGACTGTTCCCATGGGGCACAGGGTCAGCGCTGATTTGCATATCGCCATTGTCTAACCCAGGGTGGTGTGGAGTGGAAAAACGATGGATTTGGGCCCAGATCTTTGGACTGGGGTGAATGTGTGACATTGATCCACATTCTGTCCATCATTGTTGTGTTTGCATATTTACAATGTGGCGCACCATGGGGCAAAAACGGCACATATGCGTGACGCATCTGTGTCGTAAAGGTGTCACATTGCTGGAGTTGCATCATATGCGCGATGCAGCTCCAGCAATGCTCTTTGGGGGGTCAATAACAATACCTAGGGGGTCAGGGACTGTCTACCAGGCGCATGGTTTTGACATGGACCCCCTGAGAAAACCTAGGGGGTCAGGGAGTCTCCACCCTGCCCCTTTCCACAATCACCTTATATGCTCGACCACTGGTGTCAACTGCATGCAACAAATCATTAGTTTGAAAGTAACTCTCTTCATTAAAAAATGGCTCACAACTTGAACTATGCATCCATTTTCCAGAAAAAACATCACAGAAATTAGTCCGATTAATTACTCTTTTACATTTACACTTTGCTTTTAAAACTTTAATTCCCTTATTCAGTTTATTTATTCTATTAATTACTAAAACAAATAACTTTTTTTTTGTCTGAAATGGGCATTCAACAACATTCTCAATATACTTTTTTTTCTTATAAAAAGCAGATTTCCTTTTAGTAATTTTTTCATTTTTTAACAAATTCGAAACTACTCTATTATAAAACATACGTTTCCTGATTTCGGCAAACTGATTAGTACGTCTATTAATTTGTTCACCGCAGAGTTGGGAAACATTTCTCTTTTTTCTCTGATTTGTCCTTGTAGATACTGCCAAATGTTTTTCCTTTCCCACATTATCCTTTTTTTTTTTACTTTGACATAATTTGTTTAGAAAATCCTTGGTTGTCTTACCAGGAGCACTCTTCTTTTTGTCCGTCTTTTGCTGATTACGTAATTCTTCTAATTGTTATTTATTGTTTATTTTTTGTATAAATTTTTACCGAGGTCCGCGCACCGAGCACTCACCAAGCACTCACCGAGCACTCCCCGTGCGCGGACCTATCGTGTTTTCTGTTATTTTTTTTAAAAACAACATTATTTTTAACCTTAGGAGTCCTTGAACGACCCCCTGAGAAGGCATAAGAGGTCAGGGACACTCTACCCTACCCCCTTCCCACGTTTTTAAGTTATATTTTTCACTCTCTTCTGAAACCACAAAATGGGGGCGATAGGGTTCGCGCACCGTGCATTTACCGAGCACTCACGGTGCGCGGACCTAGTGCAATAAAAAAATAATAATAAATAAATAAATGGAAATGGACATCATCTCCTCTGTAGATACCTTGTATGTTGTAATGCAAGTTATGGTGGTGTATTGAATCCATACTATAGTCTTTCAGGAAAGCAGAAACAGATTTGTTCACATGATTCCTTCCTTTCTCAATGTGTGGTCAGAATTGGCGTAGGGGATCATGAGTTCCTACTCTAGTGAAACACACTTGCTGTTCAATATACTTACTTATGTTGTAAACTAGTGCATCAGAGACAGTCAGTGACAGAAAGGATACAGGACATAAAGAACACAACATCGTATCACTTTGCTACTACCTCATAAATTACATTTAAATAAGTATAATTTTCAAAAAAAAATGTATTTACTAAATTAAAATTTATTTATCAGAATTTTCAAAATCTAAAAGAACTTGTAGGATTTCTTCGTCAGAAATTTCATCCATCAAAGTGTCTGAAAATGATTTGTCAAACTCGACAACGTCTACACATTCCATTAATTCCATATCTAGTGTTTCATCAAAAAAATCTGCCATGGTATTTCCTTCATGTTCTTCATGATTTGTTTTATCCATAGGATCAATATACACCTCAGAATAAGTTGCCTCAATAAACGTTGCTGTTATTTCAAAGAAGATGTTGGTAGGCTCCTCATTTTCATTCATCATTTTATGTTAGTGTACTATTAAAAGAAAGAGAAACAGCGCTTACTGCATGATTTCCTGCTCTGGTGAGACACACTTGCTGTTCTTTAAACTTACTTATTTATGTTGCAATCTTCTGCATCAGAGACAGACAGTGAGAGAAAGGATGCAGGACAGGAAGAAGAGATGTCAAATACACATTTAAGAAAATTTTTGGGAAGAGCGGAAGTATTTATGAGTAAACTTACTATGTAACACAAAAGATTATCAGTTTTCTACTACCTCATAAATTACATTTAGTTAAGTATACATTCTCATACAATATTTTTTTACTAAATTTAAATTTATTGTTGGGAATGATCGTCTAAGATTGCATCATCAGCAATGTCAATATTGAAAATCTCCCAAAAAGAATCCTCAAACTCAATGAACTCCAAAGCTTCCATTAAATCTGAATCCAAGTATTCATCATAGAAATCGTCCATGCCATCTCCTCCATCATAAAGCTCTCCTTCAGGATTAATCTCATCAACAGGAACATCCTCAATAATAGTCACAAAAAGTTCTATAACGATGTCAAATGACTCTTCATTTTCAACCATTATTGATGTAAGTGTACTGTTAAAAGAAAGAAAAAGACAGTGAGATGTTAAATTACATGCAACATGCTGCTCATGTGTTTAAGATGACTTAAGAACGATTTATGAGCGGAGACACACATACTGCTTGCAGAGACAGAGATGGTAAATTACATGCAACATGCTGCTCACGTGTTTAAGATGACTTAAATACGATTTATGAGCAGAGACACACATACTGCTAGCAGAGACAGAGATGGTAAATTACACATACTGCTTGCAGAGACAGGGATGGTAAATTACATGCAACATGCTGCTAATGTGTTTAAAATGACTTAAAAACAATTTATGAGCAGAGACACACATACTGTTTGCAGAGACAGAGATGGTAAATTACATGCAACATGCTGCTCATGTGTTTAAGATGACTTAAAAACAATTTATGAGCAGAGACACAGATATTGCTTGCAGAGACAGAGATGGTAAATTACATGCAACATGCTGCTCATGTGTTTAAGATGACTTAAAAAGGATTTGTGAGCAGAGACACACATACTGCTTGCAGAGACAGAGATGGTAAATTACACATACTGCTGCAGAGACAGAGATGGTAAATTACATGCAACATGCTGCTTATGTGTTTAAGATGACTTAAAAACGATTTAGTATAGAAAATCTTTTCTGCTAAAAAGTCTGGTATATATGTATATGCTTATATATAGGTGGCCTGTTTTTGGCCAGTAGAGACGGTGAAATATTAGTAGCAGACACACATACTGCTTGCAGATACAGAGATAGTAAACTAAACTTACTGCTTGCAGAGACAGAGATGGTACATTACATTCAACATGCTGCTCATGTGTTTAAGATGACTTAAAAAGGATTTATGAGCAGAGAGACACATACTGCTTGCAGAGACAGAGATGGTAAATTACACATACTGCTTGCAGAGACAGAGATGGTAAATTACATGCAACATCATGTCATCTCTGTCTCTGCAAGCAGTATGTGTAATTTACCATCTCTGTCTCTGCAAGCAGTATGTGTGTCTCTGCTCATAAATTCTTTTTAAGTCATCTTAAACACATGAGCAGCATGTTGCATGTAATTTACCATCTCTGTCTCTGCAAGCAGTATGTGTGTCTCTGCTCATAAATCGTTTTTAAGTCATCTTAAACACATGAGCAGCATGTTGCATGTAATTTACCATCTCTGTCTCTGCAAGCAGTATGTGTGTCTCTGCTCATAAATCGTTTTTAAGTCATCTTAAACACATGAGCAGCATGTTGCATGTAATTTACCATCTCTGTCTCTGCAAGCAGGATGTGTAATTTACCATCTCTATATCTGCAAGCAGTATGTGTGTCTCTGCTCATAATATTTCACTGTCTCTACTGGCAAAAAACAGGCCACCTATATATAAGCATATATATATACCAGACTTTTTATCAGAAAACATTTTCCATACTAAATCGTTTTTAACACAGAGCACAACCCATTTAAATGACCACTACAAAGCAAAACAGAAACCTAACTCATTTCAAAAATTATTTTCCAATATACACCATGCAAAAACACAATATGCTTCTTAATCTTCCCCATACTGCATACAGCAGTTTATCTTCATAATCATATTTCAGATACCACACAGGCACAGAGTAAGACGAGACACAGGCACAGAAAACCCTTTAACCCCTTCCATGCTCATGACGGAACGGTTCCGTCATCAGCGTCGGTGCTCCAGTGCTGATGACGGAACATTTCCGTCATGAGCCAATACGCTTTTAAACCCTTCAGCACTGCAGCGAAATTCGCGCAGCACTGAAGAGGTTAAGCTAAAAGAGGCAAACTGTTACACAGCACATGTGACATTATTGAAAATTATATAAATATAATTTCTGACTTTAAACAGACACTCAGAGTAATCCTTGACCAAAATTTAAACACCACACTTTTTACCAGAAAACATTTTCCACAGTAAATCGTTTTTGACACAGAGCACAGCTCATTTAAATTACCACTGCAGAAACCTAATTCATTTTGAAAATACATTTCCAATATGCACCATTCTATTTTTAAACAGCATTACAAAATAACATGACACAAAATACAAGAATAAAGAAGCACAATAAGCTTCTAATCTTCCCCATAGTGCATACAGCACTCTATCTTTATTAAAATAATAATTACTCACCTTTAAAAATGCTTTGGAAGATGTAGGCAGTGTCAATCACAGTCAACAGATTTTCTGAAGCAGAATCTCTGAATTATGCTACTGACACTAGAGCCTGATAATAATGGCACAGATTATTTTTCATTTCAGACCCATATTCTTGTACCTAGCTAATCAAAATGCTTCCCACACAAATTCAAAACGAAACTGCACATTTTAATTGGTTGTACATTTGAACACTTTGAAAGTCACATAAAATTCACCCATCCCCCCAGTGCTCATTCCCCTGTAACCATGGTAACTCCCTGTTGCAAAATATTCCATCAAGGGTGTTTGACCTCTCACTGTACTACCTAATCATGTACCATGTTTGTTTAAATGACTTTTTCTCAACCATTGAAATGACTTCTTTAAAAAAAAAAAAGCATGCACCCTAATTTTCAGTGCTGAATTTTAAGAAAGCACCAATCATCTCTTGTTTTTCAAGTGCACTGAATGTTAACCAGTTTTTTCATAACTCCCACTTTCAAACTGGCATTTCATTTCCACAACTCATCTGAATACAAGCACATCTACCTTGAAGATGCAAAAAGTCTGGTTTGTGGGTCATAGCTATGTCCTCTGGGCTCAAAAATACACAGCTAACAGAGGTAATTACAACCTTGATTTACCAAATGTGAACATTGTATGGACTGGACAGAGAGGATTGAGATGTCACCAATTGATACCATTGGTAAAATCCTTTATGCATCTTCCACACCCTGACCTTATAATTGTGCCCTGTGGTGGCAATGACTTGGGCACTTTGACTGGGGTAGGTCTGGAAATGCTTTTAAAGGACATCTTTGGGCAATTGATGACACTTTTTCCAAAAACTGCCTTGGTATTTTCTAATATATGCCAAAGGCAAAAAGGGAACTGGTCCAACCAATTTTGTCCACAGATTGAGAAAGCAAGGAAACATGTAAATAAATCTCTTTCTGCGTACATGAGAGACTATGGAATGGGTAGTATGTACCACAACAACTTGCGTTACAACATGCAAGGCATCTATAGGAGAGATGGTGTACATTTCACCGATGAGGGGAATAGAGCCTTCCTCTGTAACATAAGACTCTGCATCGGTACTTACTTGTAAGTACCAAAAACACCCAATAAACACAACGGCTCTTTTTAGAGCCATCTAACATCTAAACACTCAAACTTTAACTCCATTTTTTTTATCTTTTTTTGTCGCCGTGCGCGCACCCGTAACTTTTTTTCGAGAAGAAAACAAAAAAAAGTTTCTTTTTGGCTTTGGGGGTCCTTAATGGACCCCTTGAGAAAACCTAGGGGGTCAGGGAGTCTCCACCCTGCCCCCTTTCCACGATCTCCGCTATAGTTTTTAATAGTCTTGTAAATCGAGGTGCGCGACCGGGTGCGCGCACCTCGCAACTTTTTAGAACAAAAAAAAAGAAGATTTTATTGGGCCTTGGGGTCCTTAATGGACCCCCTGACAATACCTATGAGGTCAGGGACTGTCTACCAAGCCTCCTTCTCACATTTTGAAACTTTTATTTAAATCGAGTGAAACGCAATTTTGAGACGGGGTTCGCGATCGGGTGCGCGCACCCCGCAACTTTTTAGAAAAAAAACATTTTTTGGGGGGGCTTTGGGGGTCCTTAATGGACCCCCTGAAAATACCTAGCAGGTCAGGGAGTCTCCACCCTGCCCCTTTTCCATATTGTGCCCCTTTGTTATCTACAATATGTGGACTCGCACTGACAAAATGGCGGTCAATACTTCCTGATTTCCTCCAAAACTAATGTTGACAGACGTCAACCAGCAAATCAGAATTCCGCTCGCGCACGGTCGCCAGTAGGTAGTTATAGTTAGGATTGTTTTCCATAGGAAATCCGCAACATTCTATTGGGAATAACTTTGGCGCCGGTGGACGAACCTTCGGGAATTTCTCAAAGAAGATGGCCCGCTCCTCTCTGCTCCTTCCCTGAAAGTTTAGGGGGGATTCGTCAAGCGGGGGCCGAGATATTTGGGGGGTCCCAAAACGTGTTTTCCAATGTTAATTTCCATAGGGCGGTTGGACTCACTTTTAGCCCGAACGGCTGAATGGATTTCCACCAAACTTGGCAAAATTGTAGGGACTGGTAGCCCGATGTGCCTTTGCTATGTCTCAAGATATGTGCTCCAGTGGATTTTGAGTAACTTAGGTTCAAAAAAATATATATATATCTATAAGCGCGCTGGTACGCGCACCGGTAATAAAGGGGGTGGTGATGGACGGAGCATCAGAAGCAATCAAACACTCGCAGCCAGTAAAAAGATTTGGGTTTGATCCATCACCGTTCTTTAGCCCACTCTGCCACCCCAGTTCGGACATGGCTATATGCAAATCAGTCTGACCCTGTGCCTCATGGGAACAGTCCAGCCCGAACTGCCAAGCCATGCCTTCCCTGGACCGGAAACAAGCTTCCGAGGACCGGTTTCTGGCATTCCAGCCGTCTTCAGCCCGGCTTGCTTGAATCCAGTGGCAAAGTGAGCAAGGGACTCACGTCTGAGCATACCCTGCCACACTTATGGCGGCCAAAAGTGGTACAAAAGGGGGTGGTGATGGACGGAGCATCAGAAGCAATCAAACACTCGCAGCCAGTCAAAAGATCTGGGTTTGATCCATCACCGTTCTTTAGCCCACTCTGCCATCCCAGTTCGGACATGGCTATATGCAAATCAGTCTGACCCTGTGCCTCATGGGAACAGTCCAGCCCGAACGGCCAAGCCATGCCTTCCCTGGACCGGAAACAAGCTTCCGAGGACCGGTTTCTGGCATTCCAGCCGTCTTCAGCCCGGCTTGCTTGAATCCAGTGGCAAAGTGAGCAAGGGACTCACGTCTGAGCATACACTGCCACACTTATGGCGGCCAAAAGTGGTACAAAAGGGGGTGGTGATGGACGGAGCATCAGAAGCAATCAAACACTCGCACCCAGTCAAAAGATCTGCGTTTGATCCATCACCGTTCTTTAGCCCACTCTGCCACCCCAGTTCGGACATGGCTATATGCAAATCAGTCTGACCCTGTGCCTCATGGGAACAGTCCAGCCCAAACTGCCAAGCCATGCCTTCCCTAGACCGGAAACAAGCTTCCGAGGACCGGTTTCTGGCATTCCAGCCGTCTTCAGCCCGGCTTGCTTGAATCCAGTGGCAAAGTGAGCAAGGGACTCACGTCTGAGCATACCTTGCCACACTTATGGCGGCCAAAAGTGGTACAAAAGGGGGTGGTGATGGACGGAGCATCAGAAGCAATCAAACACTCGCACCCAGTAAAAAGATCTGGGTTTGATCCATCACCGTTCTTTAGCCCACTCTGCCACCCCAGTTCGGACATGGCTATATGCAAATCAGTCTGACCCTGTGCCTCATGGGAACAGTCCAGCCCGAACTGCCAAGCCATGCCTTCCCTGGACCGGAAACAAGCTTCCGAGGACCGGTTTCTGGCATTCCACCCGTCTTCAGCCCGGCTTGCTTGAATCCAGTGGCAAAGTGAGTAAGGGACCGGGGCGCGTACCAGCGCGCAAAGCGAGTACGTGAGCAGAAAGCTGATTGGCTCTCGGGTGTCTGTCAACATTCCAAACAGTCTGGAGCGGCCGCCATCTTGTGTCTCGGTAGGATCGAGACACAAGAGGAGGCAAAAACAAAGGGGGAAATGACCAAAAGGGGGCAGGGTAGACCCCCCCCGACCCCCTAGGTTTGATGTGGGAGCCATAAAGGGCAAAAAAAATATATATTTTTTTGATTTTCGCGGGGGGAGCGCCCGGTACGCGCACCGGGGAGCGTACCATGGAGAAAAAAGAATGACAGTTTTTAAAAAATGTAGCATTTTTTTATAAATTGGAGGTAGTTCTAAAAAGAACTGTTTTTTTATTCTTTTTGTTGTTTTATATTTTGTATATTGTTTTTTTGAACATTTTTTACTTTTTTTGGCTTTTATGAACAATTTTATATTTTTTTGCAATTTTTATGGGGACAAACAAAAAACAGGGAATTGTAAACGGCTCAACTGGAGCAAAAAAAATCAAGAAAAAATTAAGGCTTCTTTTTGCACTGGTGGTTGTCTCCAGCACGGTTAATCAATTTGATGCTTTGTTCACGATAAGAAATTGTAGTCCCACAAAATACTCAAACAATTTTAAAATCTCCAAACTGGGTTTGGATGTTTGGGACCATCTCCCTTGCCTCTGAACCCGATGGAGTGTGTTGTTTGCCTGTGGAGGTGCTTGCAGAAGATTGGGGAGGGTTTCTGGTTAGTTCTCTCACCTCTGCCGCAGAATAGTTGTTAGGATGCCTCCGTTGCATGTCTGTTGTTGCATGGTATTATTACCAAAAGAGTATTTTTTCGCAGGGTTTCCCCTGGAAAGTACAGTGCCACATATCAGACATGTCACTTTCGCCGCATTGACTTTCTTTTCGCCCCTTGGGAATTTAAAAAACTTCCACACAATGTGCTCTCTCGGTTTATAAGGGGGATTGTCTTCAGGCAGGAAAGTCCTCCTCTCCTCCTCCTCCTCCTCCTCCTCCTCTTCTTCTTCACTACCAATGTGGTGTTGTGGTGGTCCTTGTGGTGGTGGTGGTGGTTGCAGATGCTCCTGCTGCTGCTGCTACTGTAGCCATTTCTCAATGAATGGAAACAGGTCTTCCTCACTCAAAGAACAAAGTGAGAATGAGGAAAAAAGGTGGGGGCTTTCATCTTTTGGAAAACAAAACTGTTCTGAACCAATGAAAAGTGTTATTTTCAGGTCACATGACCCGGGCTTTCATCCTTTGGAAAACAAAATTGTTCTGAACCAATGAAAAGTGTTATTTTCAAGTCACATGACCCGACGCGCTTACGCTACATGCCCAGGGGCGCGCCCCGGGGTGCATAGCATAAGCACGTCTGGGCGCTTACGTTGCACGATCGTATGCGCTCGGCGCTTCCGGGTGCGCTTATGCCGTGCGTCATAAGACGCATCTCGCGGCTACGCAACACGTGTCTTATGACGCACGGCGTCGCAGCTACGCGATGCGTCACAATGTTGTTTTTGTTTGCGGCAATAGTGCTAACGGGACGCTCACCGGTACGCGCACCGGGGCGCACTGCAACACAGCGCTTACCGGTGCACTCACCGGTACGCGCACCGGGAGCGCTCCTAGGCAAAAAAAGAAGAAGGGAAAAATATACATAAAAAAATAGTATTACAAAAATATACAATATAAAATTCATTATAAAAAATATTACATTTCATAGCTATAGAGATTTGCTATTAAAAAACCTTTGAAATTCACTGACAAAAACATAGGTTTGAGGCCCTATATATAGTTAGGAATTAGCATTTAAAAAACCTATGAAATTCACTGAAAAAACCATAGGTTTCACACCAGTTATAGTTCGGAATTAGCATTTAAAAAACCTATGAAATTCACAGAAAAAATCATACGTTTCTCACCAGTTATAGTTAGCTAGAAATTTTACTCGCATAAAACCATTGAAATTCCCAAGTTATAGTTAGTTGGACTCACTATAACTTGCGCGTGCAATGCACTGCTGATGACGTCACATATTACATCACTCATGACATGGTCAGTGACATCACTCATGACATCACTGATGACACCATCCTTGTGACAGAGTGACAGACCTCCTTTCACTATAATTGAAACACATATTCAAAAATAGAAACTAAAATTTTCAAAAAAATGCAGATACCCATACCAGTTACAACAACCAATTCAGTAATTCCACCATCTATGTACACATCCACTCATTCACCAACAGTTCTATATAGTCACTCATACATATACTCACTCATCATATGTAGTGATACACCTATACATCCTGTTACACACCAACAGTCATCCAAAAGTTACTCAAACACATACTCACACATGCAAATAAACTATTGAACATCTATTTATTTGCATATACAGCTATACACACACTACCACCTTACTTCTAAGGAAGCTTACACATATTTACTCTCTTAAACAATCACTTGTAGAAACACATACTTATTTAAACAGGTACTCTTACAATCTCTTACTCTCACATATACACACTTATATACATCAATATTCACATATACTAGATTGAACCATATGTAGTTACCGATAAAGACACTAGTGAGACAGTCATCCACTCACTAACATACACATATACACACTCATTCACCCATACAGTCCTGCACATATGCTGTCTTTAAAACACATACAAACAGAGAGTCAGTCACTCATGCATCTATGTGCTAAGTAATACCCCCACCAAACCATACAGACACTCATACTGATACTAAAAAAACATCTAATAACCCATATACATACACATGTAGCTACTCACCAACCCATGCAGCCACTTATACACAAAGTGAAACACTAATACATATATTTAAATATTTAAACATTTCTCACTAATATATGTATTCACTAAGATAAACTTAATAAGCCAGTTAACCAATCAATTTATTTTTTTAAAACATCCATGTAAACACTTATTTAAACATTTATTCTTCCCTCAACTGTTACATATACATATATAACACATATTTATTTTTCAGAAAGACACACATTCACTGGATGGTGTCATCAGTGATGTCATGAGTGATGTCACTGACCATGTCATGAGTGATGTAATATGTGACGTCATCAGCAGTGCATTGCACGCGCAAGTTATAGTGAGTCCAACTAACTATAACGTGGGAATTTCAATGGTTTTATGTGAGTAAAATTTCCAGCTAACTATAACTGGTGTGAAACCTATGGTTTTTTCAGTGAATATATATATATATATATATAAATATATATATATATATATATATATGTTACCTACTGGCGGTCGCCAGTAGGTATATATAGTTAGGATTTTTTCTCTATGGGTTTTTTGAAAATTCTATGTCTAATAACTTTGGCGTTTGTGGACGGAATTGGCTGAAATTTTCAGGAAAATGGCACATTTTGTTTCTGAGCATCCCTTGAAAATTTGGGGGGGGTTCGTCAAGGGGGGGCCGAGAAAAAAGGGGGGTCCCAAAACGTGTTTTTAACATTGAGTTTTCCATAGGGCGGTTGGCCTCACTTTTAGCCCGAACGGCTGAATGGATTTGCACGAAACTTGGCAAAATTGTAGGGACTGGTAGCCCGATGTGCCTTTTGTAGGTCTCAATATATGTGCTCCAGTGGATTTTGAGAAATTAACGTTTAAAAAAATATATATATCTGTAACAGCGGACCGGGCAGCGCCCCAGGACGCGTACTTTTCGCGCAACGGAGCTTTGTGAAGCGAAGCTGATTGGTTCTCCGGCGTCTGTCAACATTCCAAACAGTCCGTAGCGGCCGCCATCTTGTCTCTCGGTAGGATCGAGAGACAAGAGGAGGCCAAAGCGAAGGGGCAAATGACCATAAGGGGGCATAGTACATTGTCGCTCACCCCCTAGGTTTGATGTGGAGGTTTTAAAAGGGCCCCGCGGGGCAAAAAAAAATAAAAATAATAATAATCGAACAGCTGAATGGATTTGCACGAAACTTGGCAAAATTGTAGGGACTGGTAGCCCGATGTGCCTTTGCTAGATCTCAATATATGTGCTCCAGTGGATTTTGAGAAATTAACGTTCAAAAAAAGATATATATCTGTAACAGCGCACCGCTTCGCGTACTTTTCGCGTTACGGAGCTTTGCGAGGCGAAGCTGATTGGCTCTCCGGTGTCTGTAAACATTCCAAACAGTCCGTAGCGGCCGCCATCTTGTCTCTCGGTAGGATCGAACAGCTGAATGGATTTGCACGAAACTTGGCAAAATTGTAGGGACTGGTAGCCCGATGTGCCTTTGCTAGGTCTCAATATATGTGCTTCAGTGCATTTTGAGAAATTAACGTTCAGAAACAAGATATATATCTGTAACAGCGCTCCGCTTCGCGGAGATAAAATTATATGTGTATTACCTAGCTGTTGCTAACACCAGTTAGCGACGGCTAGTAGAAGATAGCGACCATCTTGGGCCCCACTTTGCATGTGAGTGATATTTATCACTAATGACATGCAAAGTGGGCATGCCAAGATGTTAGCGACTGGAAACAGTCGCTAACATCGCTATCTCCTATTATCAACTTTTGGAAATATTCGAGATAAGCGCGAATATCTCCAAAAGCTACCACCTGCCCTGAGCAGTTCTTAGCCATGTTATCCAATGGGAGGTGGATAACATGGCTAAGAGCATTAGCTCGGTAATGCATGAATATCGCTGAGTTTTCAGCGATATTAATGCATTGCGGTCGTTTTTTATCGTATTTCCGATAAACCTTGATAATAGCAAGGTTTATCTGCGATAATTTCTGACGGTAAAAAAATCGTTGCTAAGCATCGTTAGGGATAAATATCGCTTAACTTTGGTAATATGCCCCAACGTCTGTTAACGTTCGATTCGAAGGAAATCAGGAAGTGTTGAAAAACATTGTCTGCGCCATCTTGTCTTTTTTCAAATGCCACACTTTTGTCGTGCACGGCAGCCATTTTAGATGCCTTGACCAGACCCACTCTGTGCACGCTGTCGATCCTTAGCATGGCTCCCCACCCTCGCAAGCATCTCCCCCAGGCAGTGGTCACCCCGCTCTCTGTCTTATGCATGGGTAATAAACCTCCCCCCATCTGCGCTGCTCTTCCCTGAGAATCACACCCTGTGCCCGCCCGACACCTCCCTTTCGCCCTATTCACTACCGCACCCTCTGATACTCCTTTTCCTCTGTGTCCGATTGTCCAGGCTGGTCCTAGGGTATCAGCTAGCCCTGCAGATGTAGTTTATGGCCACAGCTGTAAAGAATCACCCCTCTTCAAAGGAGTTATAGTAGATCAAGGCCCACACTCGATGAGATCCGTCACAGCAGAAGCGTTGCTATTATCTGAAAACCATCCTGTATTGTGATTGGGGAGGGGACCGAGCCTGAAGCGGAAGATTCCAGGGATGACTCTTTGTACATCAAAGTTTTTACAATTATGTGTCACATTAAAAATATATAGCACTCCGACAAAGTAGTAAGATTATAAAACTTTAATAATTTATAAATATATACAAGAAAACAAAAATAGTAATAACATATAAACATTTTTAGGGAAAAACAACGAAGTAGCGGTCGGCTGTGCGAATAGTCCCAACGCAGCACAACGTCCAGATTTCCGGCGTGGGGCGTCGCGGGGGGTGGGTCATCAGTAGCAAACTGTTGTGCGAATAGTTCCAAGGCAGCAGAACGCGCTGAAATCTAGATGACACTAAAGTGATGTCTAGTAAGTTGCCACCCAGCAAATAACGGCATGGGGCGTCGCGGGGGGTGGGTCATCAGTAGCAAACTGTTGCGCGAATAGTTCCAAGGCAGCAGAACGATGGCACCAAGGTGATGTCCAGTAAGTTGCCGCACTGGTTTTGGTATCCTACAATGCTGCTCCGAATAACGGCGCGGGGCGCCCCGGGGGAGGCGGTGAACGGGCCTGTCCAGGTGGAGTGTCATCTGTTGTAGTGGGGCGCCCCTTTACCGTTTCAGTTGCCATTCCGTCCGTTTTTGGTCCACTGTGTCAAAAGCCGCAATTCAGCTGAGTTGCGCCCACTCTTGCGGTGCAGCGATAGGCGGCTGTCACAGGACTCTCAAAATGGCGGCAGGCTGTTTCCTTTTTGGGCCTGGTCCACTGAAATGGCCCTGGGACACCTTGGAAATCGGACGCTTGTCTGCTAGGTCTTGGACCCCATTCTCGAAAGCGTCCCCTCCGCCTTGAGAATTCATCAAAAGTTTTGGGGGCTCCGACTCCTGCAGGCTTCTGGTGGGGAGCGGCTGCCATGATTGCTCGCGGAATGACCACGACTGAGCTACGAGATGGTGGTGCTCTCATGCTGACGCCAGCTTCAGTCTGAAACATCCAGAAACAAGGTGGGGCTTTCATCGTTTGGGAAAAAAAAAAAGTTTTCATCCAATGAAAAGTGTTGTTTTTAGGTCACATGATCAAGCCTTCCATCATTAGGAAACCAAAAGTAAAATGAACCAATGAAACGTTTTATAAACAAGTCACATGACCTGTTATGCGGCATAGGGTGTAAAATGCGGAGAAAATACGTTGGCACGTGAGGCGGCGTCAGTAGCGGACCGATGTGCGAATAGGCCGAAGGCAATACAACGCGCCAAGATCCGGATGGCACCGAGGTGGTGTCATAGTTGAGAGTTCTGAGCAGCGGTTGTAACACTGTCTGAAGCTTATTTGCAGCTGCTGCAGCTTCACTACGCGCCAAGATCCGGATGGCACCGAGGTGGTGTCTAGTAAGGTGCACTGGTGTGGCCATCCTACAATGCTGAAAGTCGGCGTGGGGCGCCCCGTTGGCCTGTGAGTTTGCGTCAGTAGCGGACCGATGTGCGAATAGGCCGAAGGCAACACAACGCGCCAAGATCCGGATGGCACCGAGGTGGTGTCCAGCAAGTTGCAGCACTGGTGTGGCCATCCTACAATGCTGAAAGTCGGCGTGGGGCGCCCCGTTGGCACGTGAGGCGGCGTCAGTAGCGGACCGATGTGCGAATAGGCCGAAGGCAACACAATGCGCCAAGATCCGGATGGCACCGAGGTGGTGTCCAGCAAGTTGCAGCACTGGTGTGGCCATCCTACAATGCTGAAAGTCGGCGTGGGGCGCCCCGTTGGCCTGTGAGTTTGCGTCAGTAGCGGACCGATGTGCGAATAGGCCGAAGGCAGCACAACGCGCCAAGATCCGGATGGCACCGAGGTGGTGTCTAGTAAGTTGCCGCACTGGTGTGGCCATCCAACAATGCTGAAAGTCGGCGTGGGGCGCCCCGTTGGCCTGTGAGTTTGCGTCAGTAGCGGACCGATGTGCGAATAGGCCGAAGGCAGCACAACGCGCCAAGATCCGGATGGCACCGAGGTGGTGTCTAGTAAGTTGCCGCACTGGTGTGGCCATCCAACAATGCTGAAAGTCGGCGTGGGGCGCCCCGTTGGCCTGTGAGTTTGTGTCAGTAGCGGACCGATGTGCGAATAGGCCGAAGGCAGCACAACGCGCCAAGATCCGGATGGCACCGAGGTGGTGTCTAGTAAGTTGCCGCACTGGTGTGGCCATCCTACAATGTTGAAAGTCGGCATGGGGCGCCCCGTTGGCCTGTGAGATGGCGTCAGTAGCGGACCGATGTGCGAATGGGGCCAAAGGCAGCGCAACAATATTTTCTGAATAGAAGACACCACAAGGCGCTGAGATGCCAAGATCCGGATGGCACCGAGGTGGTGTCTAGTAAGTTGTCGCACTTCTGTGGCCATCCTACAATGTTGAAAGTCGGCGTGGGGCGCCCCGTTGGCCTGTGAGATGGCGTCAGTAGCGGACCGATGTGCGAATGGGGCCAAAGGCAGCGCAACAATATTTTCTGATTTGAAGACACCACAAGGCGCTGAGATGCCAAGATCCGGATGGCACCGAGGTGGTGTCTAGCAAGTTGTGGCACTGGTGTGGCCATCGTACAATGTTAAAAGTCGGCGTGGGGCACCCTGTTGGCCTGTGAGATGGTGTCAGTAGCGGACTGATGTGTGAATGGGGCCAAAGGCAGCGCAACAATATTTTCTACAATATTTTCGGAGTAGAAGACACCACAAGGCGCTGAGATGCCAAGATCCGGATGGCACCGAGGTGATGTCTAAGTTGCGGACCGATGTGCGAATGGGGCCAAAGGTAGCGTAACAAGATTTTCTGTATGGAAGATACCACTAGGCGTTGAGATGCCAAGATTCGGATGGCACCGAGGTGATGTCTAGCAAGTTGTGCCACTGGTGTGGCCATCGTACAATGGTAAAAGTCGGCGTGGGGCGCCCTATTGGCCTGTGAGATGGTGTCAGTAGCGGACTGATGTGCGAATGGGGCCAAAGGCAGCGCAACAATATTTTCTGACTGACACCGCAAGGCGCTGAGATGCCAAGATCCGGATGGCACCGAGGTGATGTCTAAGTTGCGGACTGATGTGCGAATGGGGCCAAAGGCAGCGTAACAATATTTTCTGTATGGAAGATACCACTAGGCGTTGAGATGCCAAGATTCGGATGGCACCGAGGTGATGTCTAGCAAGTTGGTGTGGTCATCCTACAATGCTGAAACTCGGCGTGGGTCACCCCATTAGCCTGTGAGATGGCGTCAGTAGCGGACCGATGTGCGAATAGGCCGAAGGCAGCACAACGCGCCAAGATCCGGATGTCACCGTGGTGGTTTCATAGTTGAGAGGCTCTTCATCTGCAGTGGGGCGCCGAGATCCGGATGGCACCGAGGTGATGTCTAGCAAATTGCTGTACTGGTGTGGTCATCCTACAATGCTGAAATGTAGTGGGGCGCCCATTTACCGTTTCAGTTGCCATTCAGCTGAGTTTCGGCTGCTCTTGATGCTACAGCGACAGGCGGCTGCAAGAGGACTCTCAAAATGGCGGCCTGTTCTTTGGATTTGGGCCTGGTCCACTAAAATGGCCCTGGGACACCTTAGAACTTGGACGCTCGATTTTTTTTTCCTTTCCTGTACATGCAAAAAAAGGTAAATGCCCGGTACGTTACACGCTTCATCTGCCACGATGAACTCTCCAGAGGAACCGAAAAAAAATATAGTTGTGGTAACTATACCATGCATCGTCATATGGAGAGGTGGCACCAATTAATTATAGTGCTGCATAAAAGAGAGATTTGGAGGAGAACCCCTGACCTGCTAGTACATTCATCAAAGAAGTGGCACTGAGAGCTTCAGAGGCAAGGGAAACGGTCCCAAATATTTAGAAGAACTTTGGAAAGATTAAAATGACATGTTTAGATTGTGGTAAATTAATTTCATGTGGACAGATGAGTGTTACTCTAATAAATACAGCATATGAACATCATCATAGTCGATGGTTGGTAGAGACATTTTGACTATATCCTGGACCTGCCCGTCCTCGCCCAAAATGGCGCCAGAATAAATGGGACTCGTAACTCCTTGTTGTGTACTGGTTGCAGAACCTTGAAATCACGAGATACGTATGCAGTTTTGAAGCACATGGCGGGCGGGGACGAGAATTGATTGAATATTTCGACATCCCTATTGATATTAAGTTCTGATGTGTTATTGATTACTGTACTGTTGAAAGTTCGAATTAACGTCACCCATGGTACTTGCCCGCAAATGTATATCTAGATAATTTTATTGTAACTGGCCCTGTCGTATTTTAATTATAAAATGTACGTCCACCGATTCCGTAACTGTTAGACACCTTAGTGCTTGCAACCTAATGGCCCGCCCGTTACGTTCCTCTACAGTGTAAATGTCTATTCATCATATACGATTACAGTTTGCTCCGTGGCAGGCCCACGTGGTTATAGGCTCGTATTTGTATAATGAAATTTTCACAATAAAGGTTTTTAAAAGAAAACATGGTAGTAGTATATACATTGGTAAAGTTTTTAATAATAGTCACTGTTTTAGAATCATTAAAAGGCAAGTGAAATAAAGCAGACCAATTGCATGAAGGGTAAAAGGTATAATACGAAGGAACGCAGTAAAGATAAATGGTCAAGGGCTGTTGTGTTTTCTATTCCTGCAACATAAAGTGATCGATAAGAATCTCATATTCAGGCGTATCGGCGACTAAGACAGCAGGTCGACCCTCTTTTGCTCAACGGCTCCGTCATGGGACGAAGAAACGCTCTTTTTCTCGAAAAAAGAATATATTTTACTTGCAGGACAGTTGTAAAATTTCCGGGAAAGTACATTAGCCTGGAACATTATAACATATATTTAAGAAAAAATAATGTTCGGAAGTAATTAAAAGCGTAATTTTTAGGTGATATGACCAAGGCTTTCATCATTAGAATAAGAAAAGTAAAATGAACCAATGAAAAGTTTTATTAACAAGTCACATGACTTGTTATGCTTACGTTACGCGCTGCGCGCCGCGGATGACTTCCGGATGCGCTAACGCGGCGCGTCATATGACGCATTACGCGACAACGCAGGTCCAGAATATAGTCAAAATGTCTCCACCAACCAGCGGTCGAAACACAACCCCTTTCAGCAGGCTAAATAGTTCTGTTAAATGACAACAGAAGGGACAGGCAACAAGAACCATCAGTCAAAGAGGGGAGGGCTAGTTCTTCTCTACCGGGTTACATTGGGGCGCTACCGGAACTGATCGAATTGGTAGTCTACAGTGTTTCTGGATGTTTCAGACTGAAGCTGGGGTTAGCATGAGAGCAGCACCATTTCGTAGCTCCGTCGTGGCCATTCCGCAACCAATCATGGCAGCCGCTCTTTATCGTTATTTTGGGCGGGGTGGGTGGCGGAGCCGAGCTGTTTTGCAGCCATCATTGTGTGGAGTTCAGTTCATCTCACTAGTTTTGTATTTGTCATGAGGGGTTGTTCCTAATGTTTCTATTTTAGCGAGGTCAAAAAGAGATCCCATTAGTGGCCTACTGATTTTGCTCGATTCCTTTTCTTTTTTTTTACACGATTTTTCGTTATCTGCAAAGACTAAACAGAGTATTGCGACTCTGTGTTTGTTTGTAAATAGAGAATGAACCAAAGAGAACTAATTCTAAAATAGTAAATACTTGGATAACAATCAATCAAATGGAGAGAGAAGCAGGCACGACGGATTACAACGGGGGCAAAGGCCTGCGTTAACTACCTTTCACTATCTGCAAAGAGAGAGTACTCCTAATAGAAATGAGGGGGGGGGGCACCATTCAAAGCAGATCAGTGTGCATAAACACGAAAATGTTTTCACTTACCACGTACTTGACATTCGACAGCTTATGATATTTGCTATTAAAAAACCATTGAAATTCACTGAAAAAACCATAGGTTATAGACCATATATAGTTAGGAATTAGCATTTACAAAACCTTGAAAATTCACTGAAAAAACCATAGGTTATAGACCATATATAGTTAGGAATTAGCATTTAAAAAACCTTATTTTACTCACACAAAACCATTGAAATTCCATATATAGTTAGTTGCACTAACTATATATCGCGCACCCGCAATCCACTGCTGATCATGTCACATATTACATCATTCATGACATGGTCAGTGACATCACTGATGACATCACTGATGACATCTCAAATGACATCACTGATGACATCACTGATGACATCTCATTTGACATCATTCTTGTGCTAATACGATAAACCTCTTCAGACTCTAATATAACCTTAGATACACTCAGTGTATACAGACACTCACACACTGCCACTCATCCATGGAGTTACTCACACACCCAGTCAGTCATGCAAAGAAACAATCTCACCTCCATTTCTTCAACTATACAGTTAAACACACCTTACTTATTGAAACATATACTAACACATATTTACTCTCTTATACAATCCCTGATACAAGTTCACAATGATCGATACAACCACTCACTCATTCAGTGGCTCTCATGCACAGTTATTTATATATGCCAACTCTCACATGTACTGTGTTTTACATATGTACTTACTATGACATGTAGCATTGAGATATCCATTCACTCATCAATACACTCATGCACACAGTCAACTGCCCATGTAGCTGTTTCCACATGCACTCTTGAACTCATACACCTAGTGAATAAACTGCTCACACATCTATGCATAGAGTCACACACCTTCCAGCCACCCCCACACAAACTCAATCTCCCATAGAAATACTTGGGCAACCAATTAATAACACATATAGCCTCTCGTATAGCTAATGATCAACACATGCAGCAGTTTACAGAACAACAGACATAATGATGCACAAATTAAGACAGTTTAGTCACTAACCCATGCATTCAGTGAGACACATTTAATCACTCACTCATACAGTCAGTCACGCACCTACTAAATCCTTCATCCAGACACTTATACATCCACTCATTCTTCAATATGTAAGACATATTTTAACTTTACAGAAACATACAGTCACTGGATGTTGTCATCAGTGATGTCATCAGTGATGTCATTTGAGATGTCATCAGTGATGTCATCAGTGATGTCACTGACCATGTCATGAATGATGTAATATGTGACATGATCAGCAGTGGATTGCGGGTGCGCGATATATAGTTAGTGCAACTAACTATATATGGAATTTCAATGGTTTTGTGTGAGTAAAATAAGGTTTTTTTAAATGCTAATTCCTAACTATATATGGTCTATAACCTATGGTTTTTTCAGTGAATTTTCAAGGTTTTGTAAATGCTAATTCCTAACTATATATGGTCTATAACCTATGGTTTTTTCAGTGAATATATATATATATATATATGATTTGACCTGTTTTAACAAATGGAAAGTAAATATGTAATGGTCAATTGACCTATGTTGACTTTCTGGGATTTTTGGGATTAACGTTTATGTTTTGGTGATAAGAAATTCTCTTTTGAGTGTGAATGTGATGGAATTGTAGCTACCCAAAGGGGACTATTTTTGTGACTGGTCTATTTGGTGCCCTACTCCTTTGGTGTAATAGGGCCCCTCTCTTTTTCTTGAGACTTTGGGGGACTCCCCAGGCCCCCGCAGCCACAGCTGGCGTCCTGCATGCAGCAGGAGCCGGGATTGATCCAGAGTCACACTAGTGCCACGTTTCAGGGAGGCTACTAAATATTTTGGGGGGCTGATTCTTCCAGCAATATGCAGAGTAGAGATGTATGGGCTCTAAAAAGGGTGAAAACACAACAGAGCCTTGTTAGCAAGTAAATGGTCCTTTAAAGACCTGTAAAGTACTCGGGTGTGGCTCTGTTTGTGCCCGGGAAGCTGTCTCAGAGGGGCTGACACGCATGACGGGGGGTGAAGCCCTTTGAGACCAATGGGCGTTGCGCGCCTGCATTGATCCCACTCAGAGGGAGGAGCTACTAATGCTGCTCCCTCCAGGTGGGAGGAATATTTTGGTCTGGGAAACATTTCAAAAGTCTGCTCCCAATGAGTGGAATCATATTTTAAAGCTCCCGCTCGCTGGGAGCAGACTTTATGTTTACTCCCACTTGGCAGGAGATTTGAAAACACTACCACCAAGCGGGAGCAAACACAGGTTTCCCTGTCCATGCTGGTGCAGGCAAGGATACCGCTTTATCCATGGGGTGGGCTCCCTGTGATATAGCTTGTTAGCCGGTCCTGGGGATAGTGTTCCCTGGGCATTAATGGCTCAGGGAGGGGGGCCACACACCCCCTCTCCATTTTGTAAACTTTTAGCCCCAGGTGGTGCTCCCCCGGCACTTAGAGGCTCATGGAGAAGGCTGCAAGATCTTGCCTCCCATACAAACTAATTTTAGCCCCAAGGATGGGGTCCCCAGGGCCTTTAATGACTCAAAGAGAGAGGATACATAGCCCTCCCCACCTCTTTATAAATACAGCCTCGTGGTTGGGCTTCCTGGGGAATAAACATAATAAATTGTTTTTGTTCGATCCTGCGGGATTGTGGCATTTTTTTCTGATTTTGCTTTTGTATCTGGCCCTAGTGGGATCCCTCTGGCTTACCCCCAATAGGGCCTAGAGAGTTAGGGTATACCTACCCTTTCCTTATATTGCATTTAATGTTTTACTTCAGGACAGTGGGCTAAATCTTGTGACCTTTAATGGGCACCAATAACATTTTTCTAACGTTGCTGGCAGCCAATCAGAACACTAATCATTTACACACCACTTTCAAATTCCTATATGTGATACTTACAACTCACATTTATAGTTACACCCCACCTTCCAATTAATATAGCTCTTGTACCTCTGTACACAGTCTTGTCATTCACTCACCACACTACATTAACTGTAACTCACCACTGTACCATAAAGTGTGTCAGAGTTCAATAGCATAAAGTACAGTAGCGTACCAAGGAGCTTTGCACAGTGCAATAGCATACAGTCGCAAACTGTACAGTATGTAGGTGTGAAGTAAAGTGGTATACTAACTCCAGAATAGAGTGGTCAAGAGTTTAATAGCATAGACTAGAGTGGTGTTGAGTGGAGTGGGGTATGGCTTGGCATGGAATACACAAGAGTGAGGTACAGTGAAATAGCCTACAGTATAGTGGCGTAGACTGTAATGTCATAAAGTGGAGTGCCATACAGTAAATAGGGTGGAATGGAGTGCCGTAAAGTGAACTGATATAGTGTTTAGAGGCAAATAGTGGAGTGTGGAAATGCAATATGATGTACCATTGAAGTGTGATAAAGTATGTCAAAGTTATGTGCCAGAAATATATATTGTAATGTGGAAATGCTACTTTTGGTAACACATGAAAATAGTGTAATTAATGCTAAAGGCATA
Organism: Lissotriton helveticus; assembly: GCF_964261635.1. Lineage (NCBI taxonomy): Eukaryota > Metazoa > Chordata > Amphibia > Caudata > Salamandridae > Lissotriton > Lissotriton helveticus. Next base: position 874,148,721 of record NC_136071.1, on the reverse strand, counting down.
TGTTCTATAAATGTAATGATATATTGTGCCATAGTATACCGTATTGTATACCATGGTACATAAGAGTTAAAAGTGATTATGAGATTGGTTAATGGCTCTGATTACTAAAGGTAAAAGACAGCAATGCAGTTTTTATAATAATTTTTAATTGTTCTGCAGTCAGAGTTAGGGTCTTATATATAAGTAAATAGTAGGTTTTATTGTCGTTCACTAACTATTACCACTTCTTCAAAGTGGTAATAAGTTAATATTTTTAAAAATAATTTTCTACATATTTTTATACCGGTCTATCGTGAACTGTGTTTTGTTTGTAAGAAGCACACTAATTTTTATTATTAAGCGGGCTACTGTGTACACTTTTTTGTGCATATTTAAATATAAAAAAATAGCAAATGCTCTTTAGCACAATATATAAATAAAATATAGTGTCTTACATTGCATTTCCAAATATGAATAAAAAGAAAAATGTTGGTTCTGCTGTAGTAGTGTGTACTCTCTTTTTTTTAATATATAGAAACTTAGAAATAGTTTTTCCCTACCTATTACCACTTTACCAAAGTGGTGATAGGTACCGGAAAAATACCAAACCTAATACCTAGATAGCAAGGCGTAACACAGAACACCAGCTAAGTCGCCCTCAAAACAGCATGACTGCTTTTAACTTTTGTAAAGGCAGTCATTAGCCAATCAGCTAATGACATGTCGTAACTATGTATGATGGTAATACCTCGGCAACAGATATCACTAAGTTAAAAAACCTTAAAACATAAGAAATACTTACCATACTTATCTGCTCTTCTCCATAGAATCATCTGTGCACTCTAATAGATTGTGCAGCCAATTTTTGCCAAAATCCAGCTGATAGTTTTTATACTATGCGAAATGCAAAAGTCTATGGAATATGCTTTGGATTTTACACTAGCATTGAGACCCCTTCTTTTCTTTGCACCCCTTTGACCAAGCGCCATGAAACCTTTAGTCCCCCAACAATGAAAAGGATGCACCCGGTCTGCAATGTTTCGCAGACATTTATCAAATTGGTGCAAGTTATTCAGGGACAAAAATCCCCAAATCCCCAATTCTGGTGACCCTAACTATAACTACAGAGTGGATATATATATGATGTGATCAAGGCCCCACGCGGGCTGAAACGCGTCATGGCAGTGGTGTCGGGCATTCAATAAACTATTTGCAACATCCATCTGGGTTCGCCTCATCTACTTACAGAACGTGATTGTGTTTGGAGGACGATTTATCTTCACATATATATATATATATATATATATATATATATATAGCGAAATCCTGTCAGGATAGCTGCCACGTCTTAACTCACGCGCCGCCGCCAGCAAACAGGACACAGACCCAATATCCGTGCTTCAATTGTTTATTTTCCCCAAAGTCAAAGACGCGTTTCGCAGCTTCACGCCGCTTGTTCACTCGACAAATAATCAGGACTTGGGAAGCATTTTTAAAGTGGCAGTGCATAATTTCGGTGGGTCATGTGCTTTACAATCTCTATGGAAATGGAAAACATACTCATTCGCACTTGTTTGCAATGTTCCATGCGCATTATTTTCCAACATTTAGATATTTGTTTTTGTGCAAAGGGACGCAGTAAACATAAACTTTAATGAAATAAATACATATATGTTAGTTAAATACTTGAAACATCATTGAAACTTTGATGGGTTGCCTCGCATCGAAAAGACATATTATTCTATTCAATCTTTATCTTTTTCTGATGTCATTTGCAAAACATAAATAGTTTGTACAAAAATCCAATGTTGATTTGGCATAACCCTTTAAAAGTTAACTTGATATGTAACTTAGTTGTTAATTGCGTCTCTGAATATTGTTGTAAAATACATACACCTATATCTTGTTGGAAATTTTATATCACCTTCCTTCGAGATAACTTATAAAAATGTGCCTAATGTGCTGGTGAAAAATAAAATTAATATAATTATATAACATTTATTTATCTTCTTTAACCTAATGTGCAGTAGCAGCTAATATTGACATTCTTGCCATACTGGGTTTTTGACTGTACAGTTCTTACATCACTTTATCATCATCTGTTTACATTAAAATTTGTATTTTAATACTGGCTATTTGCAGTTTACTCTGTGGCCGACCAGTCATAGATAATTTCAGGGTTCCTAAATAGGGAGGATATCAGATGTTACCTTGTCTTAACACTACCAATCATTTTATCATATGCATCAACTTTATCTATACATTCCATCTCATTTAATGTCGTCGATGTTCGAAACACCTAAAGTACAAAGTATAAAATATTCTATTTAATAAATACTTAAAAATATTTGATAATATTTGAAAATATTTAACAATATTTGATAAAATATCCAAAAATATATCTAACAGTTTTTATATATAAACAAATCCTTAATGTCTTGATACTAAAATTCATCTATTTACAAGATATCTATTCTTTAGGCGATATTGATGTTAAAGACAAATATTGATTTATACCTCTCAGTGCAATATCTCTGGACATGCATGTGCAATATCTATTGGCCCAATCAAATTGTATATTACTCTAAACAGGTGTACAAATCCTCCGTTAAATTCAATCCCTGTGGTTGTTTAGAATCTAGCAATAAAATATATTGGGTCTCCAACTTGCGTAGTTTGCCTTCTCTATCCCCTCCGCGTCTGTTTGGGGAAACTGCATCAATTAGATAATAGGACAGCCCTTTGTTATTAGATCCGTGGCGTTCCTTAAAATGCCTCGCCACCGGATAGGTGTTGTCCATATTGGTTATTGCGCGGAGGTGTTGGAGTATTCTTACGTGAGCTTGTAATTTGGTACCACCCACGTACATAAGTCCACATGGGCATGTTAAGACGTACACTGTGTATTCCGTCTTACAAGTTAACATTTTAGTTATTTTGTAAGGTTTAGAGTTGAATGGGCTAAAATAGGTTTTAGTGTTAGTCCCATGAGTACATGCCTTGCAGGTTTTGCATTTTCTGAACCCTTTGAGATTTTGGTACCAGATAGGATTCGTTATTATTTCAGGGTCAGATACTACAAGGCAGTCCCTCATTGAGGGAGCTCTGCTGTATGTAATGGATGCCCTCTGCGGTAGCAGGGGTCCCAATATAGGGTCATTAAGTAGAATGGGCCAACTTCCTTGGATGATCTTTTGGAGTGCCCTATGCTGTTTGCTATACCCTATTATGAGGCGAAAACTTTTATCTTCCTCAGTCTCCCTTCTTTCATTGTAGTTGACTTTCTGATTCTTTTTGTTGCTATTTGCCAACAAGTCATTTCTAACAAGTGTCTCAGTTTTGGCAATGGCCTGATCTACTATTTGTCTAGAATAGCCTCTTTCTAAAAATCTGCCCTTGCTGAGTTGTTGGGCCTTTCTGAGTTTTTCTGATGTACTGCATACCCTCTTGATTCTAAGCATTTCACCGTAAGGTATGCTATTTATTAGGTGGCGTGGGTGGGCACTGGAAGCGTGCCGTACCGAATTGCCTGCTGTTTTTTTGCGATACAAAGTAGTCTCCAACTTGTTGTTACAAATGTACACTTTGGTGTCTAGGAAATTCACACTGATGTCACTTATTTCCGCAGTAAACTTCAAATGTAAATCATTTTTGTTGATTTGTGCCACAAATGTATCTGCCTCCTCCCTTGTCCCCTGCCATATGACAAAAAGGTCATCAATAAACCTAAGCTACAGTTTTAGCTTAGATGACATGATATCGCCGTAATCCTCCATGAGGACTAGCCTCTCCCATATGTATATATATTACCTACTCGCGATAGCCAGTAGGTATATATAGTTAGGATTGTTTTCCACAGGGAAATCGCAACATTCTATTGGGAATAACTTTGGCGCCGGTTGAGGAATCTTCCTGAAATTTTCCTTAACTTTGCCTCGCAGTGCTCCGCTCTTTCCCTGAAAGTTTGGGGGGGACTCGTCAAGCGGGGGCCGAGATAAAAGGGGGGTCCCAAAACGTGTTTTCCCCATGTTAATTTCCATAGGGCGGTTGGACTCACTTTTAGCCCGAACGGCTGAATGGTTTTCCACCAAACTTGGCAAAATTGTAGGGACTGGTAGCCTGATGTGCCTTTGCTATGTCTCAAGATATGTGCTATAGTCGTTTTTACGAAAATTAACTTTGAAAAAATATATATTGGGCTACATTCGGCTATATATATGTTAGAGCCCAAATGTAGCCCAATGTAGCCCAATGTAGCCCAATGTAGCCCAAAGATGGCCACCAGAGACAGAAAAAACAAATGTAGCCCAAATATCAGCCAGATGTAGCCCAACTATAGCCCAGTGACAGAAAGTCCCAGAGTGTTCTAAAGAACAACTAGAGCACTAACAGTCTTACTTATGACAAAAGTATGGCACACCTGAAGTCATCTTGATTGGAATAAAGTGTTAACACTTAAAACATTTAATTTGCAAAGGAACAAAATGAGGGGGTTCATTTTGCCATGGAAATTATGATTAGTGCTGAAGAAAGAAAAATTAGGGCACATTTTGAGTGACTTCTCAAATCCTCTTATATTTCATAAAAAAAATTCTGATATGCAGTCTCCCAAGATGGCCACCAGAGACAAAAGAGCCCAAATGTAGCCCAAATATCAGCCAGATGTAGCCCAACTATAGCCCAATGACAGAATGTCCCAGAGTGTTCTAAAGAACAACTAGAACGCTAACAGTCTTACTTATGACAAAAGTATGGCACACCTCAAGTCATCTTGATTGGAATAAAGTGGTAACACTTAATACATTTAATTTGAAAAGGAACAAAATGAGGGGTTTCATTTTGCCATAGAAATGTTATATATATATATATATTCACTGAAAAAACCATAGGTTACACACCAGTTATAGTTTGGAATTAGCATTTAAAAACCTTTGAAATTCACTGAAAAAACCATAGGTTTCACACCAGTTATAGTTAGCTGGAAATTTTACTCGCATAAAACCATTGAAATTCCCACGTTATAGTTAGTTGGACTCACTATAACTTGCACGTCTGCAATGCACTGCTGATGACATCACATATTACATCACTCATGCATATATTTAAATATTTAAACATTACTCGCTAATATATGTATTCACTAAGATACACTTAATAAGCCAGTTAACCAATCAATTTTTTTTTTAAAAACACTGAAAAAACCATAGGTTTCAGGCCTTATATAGTTAGGAATTAGCATTTAAAAAATCTTTGAAATTCACTGAAAAAACCATAGGTTTCAGGCCTTATATAGTTAGGAATTAGCATTTAAAAAACCTTTGAAATTCACTGAAAAAACCATAGGTTTCAGGGCTTATATAGTTAGGAATCAGCATTTAAAAAACCTTTGAAATTCACTGAAAAAACCATAGGTTTCAGGCCTTATATAGTTAGGAATTAGCATTTAAAAAAACCTTTGAAATTCAATGAAAAAACCATAGGTTTCAGGAGTTATATAGTTAGGAATTCGTTTTTAAAAAACCTTTGAAATTCACTCAAAAAACTATAAGTTTTAGTGGTGTTATAGTTAGCTGGACATTTTACTCATACAAAACCAATGAAATTGCTCCTATATAGTTAGTTGTACTAACTATATTTTGCGCACCCGCAATCCACTGCTGATGATGTCACATATTAGATCATTCATGACATGGTCAGTGACATCACTGATGACATCTCAAATGACATGGAGGGTTGTTTCCAAAAGATCACGGTTGTATCCTCTATTCTCAAACCTCCGCAGGCTGGCTAGAGCTGCAACCTTAAAATCAGATTCTTGTGCACAGTTGCGTTTTAGTCATAAAAGTTCCCCATAGGGGATACTTTTAACTAACTTAGGTGGATGGTTACAGGCCGCATGAAGTACCGAATTTCCAGCCATGGGTTTACGGTACAAAGACACAATAGGTTTGTTGTCAATCACACTTACTTTCAAATCCACATAGCTCACTGAACTAGAGCTAACTTCACGCTAAATTCCAAATTGATGACATTGCTATTAAGATCTGAAATGTACTTATAAGCTGTTTTATCCGTTCCATTCCAAACAATACACAAATCATCAATATAGCGGTACCAGGCAATTACCCTGGTCGTGTCAATTCCCCCTCCTGCTTTGGACACCTGCTCCTCCCACCAGACCACGAACAAGTTTGCGTAATTGGGGGCGAAGCAGGTGCCCATCGGAGTACCAGAGATCTGCCGGTAGTATACATTCCCATACACAAATATGTTATTCGTCAGGCAAAACTCTGTGAATTGTAAAATCATTTTACTATGCTCAGTGTACTTTAGAGATTTTTTATTCAAGAAGTGTGTGATAGCTTCCAGTCCATGTTCGTGGTTGATTCGAGTATACAAACTCGTGATGTCTAGGACGATCAATTTATACTCCTTCTCCCATGTTATGTTTTCAATTTTGTTCAAAAAGTCCAGAGAGTCTTTGATATATGCAGGCAGTTCTTTAACAAACGGAAAAAGGAAAAAATCAATGAAAATTGATAAATGTTCTGTCAGTCCACCTTGCGAGGAGACAATAGGTCTCCCCGGTGGTTTCTCACAGTCCTTGTGGATCTTAGGAATGTGATAAAAAGTCGGTACCACTGGATTCAAACATCGGAGAAACAAAAATTCATCCATGCTCAACATAGATTTGTCCAGCCACAGTTTGATTAGATCATGGTATCGTTGGATACTTTCCAAGTATGTATTATGAGTGACGATTTGATAGCTAGCTTGATCAGACAGTTGTTTAAGTGCCTCCATATTGTAATTGGCTCTTGTTTGGAGGACAATATTCCCTCCCTTATCCGAGGGTTTATACACTATCTCCAGGTCTTCCCTCAATTGATCCATTGCTTTACGTTGTTCTTGCGTCACATTATCCATCCTTCGAACAGTCCCTCATTGTCTGAATATTTGGATATCTCTCACCACTGCATCTCACCACTGCATCTGAGAAAATGTTAATAGCATTGTGTGGTAACTGGGGTAAGAATTGGGATGTTGGTTTGAATCAACTTGCTTCCTTCTCCTGCTTAAAGCCCAAAGATACCGTCATTTCCATTTGATCTCGCCCCTGATTCTGTTCACCGTGTTCCTCCAGTCTCAACGACTCCATCACTTCCAGAGCTGATAAATCTGCTCCTATTAAAATGTCCATTTCTTCATTCATATTCATGGATTTTTTCAGTTTCAAGCAACTGGGATTCGTCTTGGTATATTTGTGAAGCTTTAGTTTCCTTGTAATCCTAAAAAGGTCAATACAGGTTTGTGTATATTCCCATTTATTAGATGGACAGAAGGAGTGCATTGCGGGCGGGAGAGTTACAGTTAGCTGAACTAACTATAACAGGGGAATTTCAATGGTTTTGTATGAGAGAAATGTCCAGCTAAATATAACATGGGTGAAACCTATGTTTTTTTCAGTGAATTTCTAAGGTTTTTTAAATGCTAATTCCTAACTATAACGTGGCTGAAACCTATGGTTTTTTAAGTGAATTTCTAAGGTTTTTTAAATGCTAATTCCTAACTATAACGTGCCTGAAACCTATGGTTTTTTCAGTGAATATATATATATATATATATGCACTGGAAAACTAAACACCCACTTCCTTTACAAAGAAATGGAAAGTTTGCATCTCTGCAACCTCTCTAATTTTTCACCTTAGTCATCATCCACTCAATCAACACAACAACCACAAATACACACACCTACTTGCTACCATTCTTGCCTGAGCTTATCAATTATTCTTCTTTCATTCAAATTCAAAGTGCAGGCCCTTTATTCAGCCTTCTTGGTAACTACTACCCGTGAATAGCAGTGGGTAATTTGCACACTTCCGTCCTGTCTTGCGTCTTTTCTACCACTCACTGCGGCAGGTTTACAAGCCCCTTGCGCCACTTTTGCATAATTTTTCCCACGACCTTGTAAATCTGCCCAACTGTGTGTACTTTATGCACTAGCTTTCTTCCTTAGATGTGGTACTAGTTTCTCTTGCTCCCACTGCGGAATCCAACACCCTATCTGTGTAATGACCTGGAAATCCAAAGATCCACTTCACTGACAATGCAGTGGGTAGTTTGCGTCTCTCCAACCCCCTTCTTATTTTTCACATTTTTCATTTTCCACTCAATCTACACATCATCCACACATACACACATCTAATTGCTGCATTCCTTAGCTGTGATTATCAACTATTCTTCTATTTTATATTCATATTCAAAGTGCAAGCCCTTTGTCGAGCCTTTTTATTGTAACTACTGTTCCAGGAATTCTGCTCATACACAGAACTGTGCATAAAGACTTAGGACCTCAGTGAATTACGGTGTACCAAAACCCACCGTACTACACAACCCCACTACCAGACTAGCAATCAGTGACTCAATGGTTCTTCGCCCTAGAGCAAAAACACCAATGACTAGTCAACCCAGAACATGCGACTTAGATTACATGAAGTAAAGTGGATAACAAGAACACTCTTTCAATATAGTCTTACACCAGTCCAAAACAAGATGTAAATAAAGACACATGCAACTTTGAAATGTTTATTTCTAACGCCATAATCTCATGCACAGTACCTTAGAAAATACAACCAAACATATTATCAGAAACAAGGTTGTCATCATTGTTACTATTCTATGAAATACAAACGGAAAAAAATCCTACAATGCTAAAGGTAAACAAATTTAAAATATACCTACATTTCACCGTCCCTACCTAGCAGATTAGTTTATAACTACAGAAAGTCTCATAGGATTACATGGGCAGACCCATACCTCTGGTACTCAGCAGTAGTGGATCACATTCAGTGCTCCATAAACTATCAAGATACAAATGTTCTCCAACTGTGTGTAACTTTGCCTCCACAATGCATTATGAAATGCGCAAGTATCAGAGGTGGCCACAGCTGCATATGTATTATGGCTCGAACGTGCGAGGATCATTCTGAATAACAGACACAGTATTCAAGATAACCTTGATGTTCCATGCTCTCACTATACACACAAAACTAGCGAGGCAGTTTACAAATCTAGCATACCAAATTATTCTCATATAAAGCAAAATACTCAGCCTTCTCTAAACAATATCACAAGTACGTGTCAAGCCTGTAAGCTTCTAATAAACCCATGCTAACTTAAAAGGGTGTGAGTGCAAGGCTCAGCCCCACGGCACCCTTTCTTGATCAAAGCACATTATATAAACGCGTGCGAATTAGGAACGCAGAGTCCAAGCCTAAAAAGCAGAGTCAAGTTCACATTGCCCCAAAAAAGTTATTCGCTCTTTGATAGAAAGCAGTAGCTAAATATTAAAGAATACGTAGAAAAATCAAAGAGTCCTAATCCAACAGCATGTAAGTACAGGATGTAGCAACAGCCGCCAACAGGAAGTCATTGTTCTCATCTGAAAACATTTCAGACATCCAATTCAATAGAGGGAATGAACATACATGTTCCTCAACGACCGGAGACTCTATCACCATCGGAGGAAAACTCGGGTCATCTTCAATGTAACTGCGTGCCAAGAACTCAAGCGCCACTGCAAAAACATTCCAACGTCCCATTATTCCATGTGTCGCTGCTAAGGCCATAATCCCGCCGCCAGAACAGAGCACGTCATGAACCACTAAGGGGCTCATCAGCTGGTCATAATCCGCGTTGGGAGACACCGTACTACAGAGACACAAATCCAGGGCCCAGTCGAAATCGCAGCTCAGGCAATGGGACACAGGTTGAAAGCATGTGAAAATGGAAAATCGAGTATTACGCGCAATCCACCAAAGATGCTGGAAAAAATCGAATGAAAATATCCCAAAAAGACACCAAATATACTTTCTACAGAAGTCACAAGGCCACTGCTTCTAACTTTAAAAAAGTAAGGTAACCCCGTAGTCAAGGACACATTAAAGATACCCTATATGAACTCCCCAAAATTCAAGAGCAAGTCTGTATTTAATAAATCATGCACTTCTGTGCGGGTGTTTGCTACATGAAGGGCAAATGTTTCTGTACCAGATATAAAAGCGACCTCTTTTTGAGACAATAGCGCTCTTATATGACTCATTTGGTTGACTCTGCTTTCAAGGTCGAAATCGACAGCCAGATAGAAACATCCAGTTTCACATGCAGAGCAGTTTAACACAACTTTTTTTAATCAAACCACACGCTCAGTTACCGTAATCATGTAAGCGATGCCTGCTAACATTGCACAATAATCTCCCTTATTTCAAAGTAAATAACTCCCGTTTCCAGTAAACTGAACGTTGTTATGATAGCAGGTGCCATGCAATTGTATGTGTCTACAAATTAAGGAGTGATCTGGTACTATTGTGCAATCCTCGCCATTCACATTGATTTCTTTTCCCTCCCTCAGACACCTATATGTAAATGGTAATAATCAAGCTACATGCAGATAAGCACTCCCTAAACTTCCATATCTGCCTATAGAATAGTATTTCATGCAAACCTCAAACTTAACCAGGTTAAAAAATAACGTTATGATACTGTGGATAATCCACACACCTGAATTGGATCTCCAATGAGTGACCACTTCTAACCATTCTCATAGCGAGCCCTGTGCTCTGATTTGACAGTGAGAGAGTGATCGCACCATAGTTTGTACTGCTAATCATTCTCAGCATACGCTACCGAATACCCTTTGACGTTACACGTCGCATCAAAACTTCCGCGTGACGTCATGTACGGCGCCCCGTACAAAAAAGACGAGAATGTTTTTAATTGTTTAAAAACATATATTCATGTTTTAATGAACATACTAACAGAAGACTTAATCTAGGATAATTATGGAAGAATTTTTTTTTAAGTTTTAAAAATCCTATATTACTTCTATATTGTATGGGTGCAGCTGCGTGCCCCTCCGCCTGGTACCCTAGACTCTACCACGCCCAGACCCGGTTCATAAGCACGCGTGATTGTCACCACAAAACCATTAGCACGCATATCGCTTTTCCACACATGCTTTTACAACTAGTATGCATTTACCACACATGATAAATGCATAATCTTAATAATGTTTTTTTTTTACCAACATGTCTTGTAATGGCTGTGCCTTACGTCCTTCAAATAAGTTTCTAGGTATAAGTCTGACCAAGTCTGATAAGATTGGAGGCCAAGGACAAACACCGTGGTATCTGTGGCACGAAATCTCATTGATCACAGAGAAAATATGCGCAGGGTAAAATGAAAGTAACAGGTATAATAAAAATAACGGAGGAAAACTACTAAAATGGCGGTTGGACGGAGTATGTATTCAACGTTTGGCGCCTTGACACTACATTTCAAATAAATATACATACAATATGTTTATTAATATATTACGAAAGTATACCATCGGATGACACACATGTCCCGGGAAAAGAAAGCGGCAAATTTAATACCTAAAATCAGGAGAGGTTTGCTTGGCGAACTTGAAGAAAAAGAAAAAAAAGCGCACTTGCAAACAAAGCTGCGCATGCGTAGAGAGTACAAGTGATGCTGGAAAAAAACGGAAAGTTTTACATACTGTCATGGAAATATAGCTCTGAAAATTGCCCCGGAATCTGCACCCCGAGACCTAATGAATAAAACTGACTTCTAGTTTCTTTTCCCTTTTCCACCACGTATGAGTACCATACGCATACGCCATCATTTTTTATTTAAAAGAAAATTACTACCCTGCCCCCTTACCTTATTTCTCGACTTTGTTTTACACTTTTCTTGTGACTCACTTCTAGCGACGAACAAAATGGCTGCCAACACTTCCTGGTTTGCAGTGTTCACAGACGGTTGACATCCAATCAGCATGCAGCTCATGCTCATAATATACAATATGTTTATTAATATATTACAAAAGTATAGCACCGGATGACACACACCACCCAGGAAAAGAAAGCGGTAAATTTAATACCTAAAATCAGGAGAGGCTTGCTTCTAGATTTTTTTCACCTTTTCCACCATTTTTTATTTTTTTTTAAATAAAAATTGAGCCTAAAGATCTATGTACCACACCCCTGACCAAGACTATAGGATCAGAATGTTTCTACCCTGCCCCTTGCATTATTTCTCAACTTTGTTTTACTGTTTTTTTGTGAGTCGGCTCTCGCGACAAACAAGATGGCTGCCAACATTTCCTGTTTTGGAATATTGGCAACCAATCAGCATGCAGCTCCGGCTCGTAATTGTACGTATTTCCGTACGCATACGCCAAGATTTTTCTTTTTTTTTAAAAATTAAAAAAGATCCTAAACATTCATGTACGACCCCCTGAGCCAGCGAAAAGGGTCAGAATGTTTCTAGCCTGCCCCCTTCCCTTATTTCTCAACTTTGTTTTACTGTTTTCTTGTGACTCTGTTCTACCAAGGCACAACATGGCCGCCAACACTTCCTGGTTTCGAGTCACAGCCAATCAGCATGCAGCTCGCGCTCGTAATTGAAAGGATCTCCGTCCGCGTGAAGAACTCTGTCTCTAGATATCGCTATGATTTTACTTGTAATTTTCTCAGAAACTACTGAACGGATTTACACCATTTAACAAAAAGCACAATCTGCGAACCAAACTCTACCTCTCTGCCAAATTTGGTGTAATTCTGTACAGCCATTCGGGCTGTAGCCCTGGCAAAAGGTCCCTATGCAAAATTGCATGGGGAAAATGCATTTTGGGACCCCCCTTTTTTCTCGGCCCCCACTTGACGAATCAACCCCAAACTTCCAAACAGAAAACAAAGGCTTTAGTTCCAGGCACATGGTTTATTTAAATATACAAGTCCCGCCCAAGTGGGGGTGTGGCAAAGAAGCAGGGCAATGTTCTGCAATAACCACAATGCTTCTTTGCCACCTCCCCACTTGGGCGGGACTCGTATATTTAAATAAACCATGTGCCTGGAACTAAAGCCTTTGTTTTCCGTTTGTGCAGCCAGTGAACAAGGGCGTGAGGACGCCCGAAACCCGTATGGCATGACAAGGATTGGTGTGTTTGGCAGGTTGGTGTGCTGCTACCGGCGGCATTTGTGCTTCAACCCTTTGTGTGTGGTGTTTCCAACAGGGCAACCTTTGTAGAAGGAATCTTATGCGGCTGGTCCAGTCGCGGAAATGCCCCGCCGTTGACACAAGTGGATCTACATTGCTCAGGTACTCGAGCAGTGACAAGAACAAAGTGGGCCTGAGCTGTCGGCAGATATTGGCAACACAACAGCACTGTTCACATCCCATTCCGCCCACTGTGTAATAAAATTTTTTGAGAACGGAGGGACAAAGGCACCCACTTGGGTTTTGGCACTATTGAGTAGGGCAATGTACTGCAATAACCACAATGCTTCTTTGCCACACTCCCACTTGGGCGGGACTTGTATATTTAAATAAACCACGTGCCTGGAACTAAAGCCTTTGTTTTCCGTTTGTGCAGCCAGTGAACAAGGGCGTGAGGACGCCCACAACGCGTATGGCATGACAAGGATTGGTGTGTTTGGCAGGCTGGAGTGCTGCTACTGGCGGCATTTGTGCTTCAACCCTTTGTGTGTAGCGTTTCCAACAGGGCAACCTTTGTGGAATGAATATATATATATATATATATATATATATATATATATATATATATATATATATATATATATATATATATATATATTTTCCACAGCAAGGCTCCGGATTACGGACCTCTGGCGCTCTGCTCTCGGACACAATTCCCCACTTTATTGTTCTCACGATGTGTACAAATGCGCACACGATCACAAGTAATTACTGATAGTACATCCCGTGGGATTCAATCCTCAAAAAGTAATTTGCCCAGCGGAGATTCAAAATTATATGAAAAAGTATAAAATAATCATAAGAGAAGAATATCCCAATATTACACCTTCGGAGGTAATAGCCGGGGCCACAAGAGAGCCAGGTGCCCTATATCACATCAAAGCGCTAAAAAATATTTCAGAGAGAGAATGCCCACTTGAGGGCATAAAATAGGAGAAAAGCATAACAAATGATAATGCCAGGACACTATGACATGAGGGTCTTTAATGATCAAGCATTGGTGCCGGCTTTCGGATTAACATTGAATAATATCGGAGCTCCAATTTGTAAATAAACAAATCGAACGGGAACTACCCACCGATGTAGCACAAATTCTCCCATCCGCTGGGCAAATTACTTTTTGAGGATTGAATCCCACGGGATGTACTATCACACTGAGGCTTCACAGCTCATCTGCCACCACTGGTGTGTCCCACGACGTGTTGGTGCAAGCTCCGAGTCCGGGGTACATTTGTATGGAGGACCTGGTCTCCAAAATGGAACGGTGTCTTGATACTGCCATGGAAGGTGTTAGAATGCTCAGGGCATCATTGCGGGAGAGAATTCCCGCTCAGCCCCTTTTCAACCAATCAATGAATTTCTGTAAAGGGAGAAATAATTTAATGGTGGAAACGTCTGGAGGTAAATGAAGGTTTATTTGAACATGGTTAGAAAATAGGAGTTGAGTGCATCCTTCGTTTTTGGAGAACGATCAACCGTTAGTGGTAATCGTGGTTCAAAGAAGAGCTGGAGTACCTGGCAATACACATGGTTAAATAATAATATGTGATGGTAAAGTTTACATAAGAATGAATAGAGCGTATGCTAGATGCTTAGTGTACACTCAGTAAGGAGCTAACTACAGTGTCCTAAAAGCCAATGCAACGTGTCTGTAGGGCAGCACTGCCTGCTGGCTCAGGTCTACAGTACGGTCCAGTAGGTCCTTAAAATTAGACCGATGTGACTGAATGAGGTCAGAGATCACAACATAACACTTGGCAATATTGCTTATTTGCATGTGCGCAGTCTGCCTGATGCATCCCACCATTGTCGCAGCACCGCGCGGAAGAGGTGTCTGTAGGGCAGCGCTGCCCACTGTCTCAGGTCTACAGTATGGTCCACTAGGTCTTTAAAATGAGACAGAGATAAGACTGAATGAAGTGAGAGATCACATCATTGTGCACGGCAATATCGTTTGTATGTACCTGCGCAGTGTCGCTGATGCACCTCACCCCTCTTGCCGCACCGTGTTCAATTGAAGGCCCTGTGCACCTAGGCCGCTCTGCTTACCTGCTGTCATTGTTGTGTGAGAAAACACTATAGGCAGCAGAGCTCACAACTTGAATTCGGCTTTGGATTTATACTGTGGACAGCATTGAATTTAGCCTTGATTTATTAATCTGCACTGCAGACAGCAGGGTTCACAACTTAAAAAGAAAAAGAGAAACAGTGTGAGAGAGAGGAAGAGAGAGAGAGTAAGAGTGAGAGAGGGGAAGAGAGAGAAAGAAAGAATGAGACAGAGAGAGGAAGAGACAGAGAAAGAGAGAAAGTGTGAGAGAGAGAGAAAGGAGCAGGAGAGGGAGTGTTCACACTGGAGAAAATCTTCGCAGCTCACCTTTCTGCCACCAGTGTGTGTCCAACCACATGCCAGGTCATAGTGCACCCTCAAGTTTAGTAATATGAAAGATAGTATAGAATTAGTAATTGCAGAGTATATACAACTATACATGCATATTTCTGTGTTACGACTCTGCGCACCCAGGGTGCTGTATTCCATCAACTCCCACTGCAAGGAGGTGTCTGTGCGCTATTTTCCTCCCAGGGTGCTGTACCCTATCCACTCCCACTGCCCAGCGATGACTTCCCATTACTGCGTACCCAGACTGCTACACCCCACTCCCAGTGCCCGGAGGTGAGTGCCCATTCCTAAGCACTCATGCTGCTGCACACTATCCACTCTCACCCTCCAGAGGTGACTTCTTGCTGCTGCGGAAAGAAGCTTCTCTGCTCACCTTGTGCCACCAGCGTGTTTGAAAGAGGGTCTACCACGTGCTGAAGCAACCTTCTCAGGCATTGTCAGGATAGCCACTCATCATCGTAGGTTCCACAGACGTTGAGCTCTGGTGGTGTTGGGGGGGACACCAATTTGTGAAACACAGCCTGTTAGATAGAAAGCAAGAAAAGATTGTGCGTCATTCGTTCATCAAAGGAGAGGAAGAGAGAGAGAGTAATAGGGAGAGAGTGGTACTGAAGAGAGACCTCGCAGCTCACCTTTCTGTCACCACCACGTGCCGGGACATAGTGCACCCTGAAGCTCCACATCTGAAAGATAGTAGAGAATTAGTAATTCTAGGAAAGTCCAGTATTAAGGAATGAAAAGACAGAGACTGTAATTCTGTTAATGTGAATTGATCCTCAGAACACCTCTTGTATGCAGCAAGAATAATGGAAGAATGACTGAACCTCCGTTAATTTCTACTTCTCAACCTTCTCATATTTAAAATATAACATTCTGAAAGCGATGCAAGGAAGCCATGAGCTGTGACATGAACCTCTTGCTCGTGTCTGCATGCTTTGATGTTCGCAGCACACGTTACCTCCTTAAAAACAAGCATTTGCAATGCAATAGGTCTCGCGTTATTAAAGTTTGAGCTATTGGCATTGCTAAATAATGCAACACCAATAGCTCAAACTTTAATAATGCGAGACCTATTGCACTGCACATGTTTCTTCTATGATAAGATTTGAACTTAAAGTGATATTGCAGAAACCATTATGTATAACACAGATTCTTTATTATTAATAACACAAAGGAAGGTATTTCGACTGGTAATTGCCACTATCTTAATCTGGACTATAATAACACCGCCCTCTTACAACCCCCATTAAAAACTCAACCATCTGCACGGTCCCAACTATTTCAATGGGCTTCGATTTATCAACAATTACTAGAAGTAGTAATATTTTCCATCCGGTTATAGAAAACAAGTGGTACGCAACCACACACGTGGTTTCAATTATCATGCCCGTGTCTCGGCACGATAATTGAAAGCCCATGGCCTATTGGTGTCTATTATGTGCAGCAAGCACGAAATAGACACCAATAGGCCATGGGTGGAGCAAGGCTCCCGCCTCTGGCCAATTTCGTGCAGTCTTTTAGAATAAGTTGCACACAAAGGCCAATGGGGTAGCACGGAAGGAACGCACATGCACGAGCGTGTTCGATTACTATGTTAGGTTCTTATCCCCATTTTGTCACTTACAAAATGTCTCGTGCTGCGCACTGCAATGAAGGCACAAGCCATACTGCGCACAGCAACGCAGGCGCGAGTCCTAAACACTTAGAAAGGAAAGGTCGTCAAAATAAGATGGTAAATTTAAGGGTACATAGTATAAAAATAAATACTCATCTACTTTGCTACAGATGTGGGAGTGACGGACATTTGGCCGACTATAAAAACTGTCCTGCTTTTCAAAAAAAAATCTAAATGCAATAAGATAGGGTATATAGGACTGCGTAAGCCTAAATCGCTGCGTCGCCTTTTTGTATCCAGTCTCCGGACAGGGCACCTTCTACATTATGCAGTCCCGCTCTGCCACCAAGAAGTCTCACATTTGGTGCTGAGTCTTGATATCACTATAGCAAAGGACTTACTTGTGCACCCATCATCATCATAGGTTGCTCACCCGCTCAGTCCTTGCAGTACCCCTAACTCAGTGACTAAAGAGGGCATGCACGTGGTGGTGGGCCATCCTGTTCGACGGTTCGGGCCTACATGAGGTGTCCGGACTACCAGGACGGGCCATCACAGCGCATGCGATGGAAGCAACTCTAAAATGGCGTAGAGCATGTGCGCGCTGTCTTTTTTATTGGTAGGGTCACGTGTCTTGTGATGCCTGTGCTGGATGGGTGTGGTGTGGGTGTATACTAGCCATGAGAGAGTGTCTGTGCCGTTCTGACAACTAGACCTGTGACCAGCAATGAAAATCTGGGCCATGTAGCGTTGTTGTCTTTTCCTGTAAGTGTAAGCGGAGTGGGCTGGCCTGACGTATGCCAGTGCTGCATGAGGTTGTGAAGAATGACTCCGGAGCTATGGGCGTGGCTCTGTTGTGAGCTATATGAGAAATCAACTGATTCGGGTGTCTGTGTTGTAATGCTGCCGTCACCCGGGTCTTAAACGCAAAGGTGTTATTATGTGAGTGATGTCCCACAACATGGCCAACATGGAAGGTACGGGGTATCACTGGCCTTATATTCATCCATAGTTCCACACATAAAAGATGGTGGACATGACGCATTTCTGAGGATATGAATGTTTATTGCACATTCAGTGGAGTGTTGTAGCTGTAGCAATACAGGGCCATGAAAAGTTCAGGTTGCAGTTTTTGGCACATGAAGGGCAGCTAATTAGAGTGAGGCTAGTGGTCGCAGTTAGGCTGCGCCAACATATATACTTATGTGGTCAGTCGGGTACACTGTCGAACTTGGTGCTGGAAATCAGTGTTCGAGCCTCGGAGTCGCGTCCACATCCTGTTATTGTAGGCAAATCACGTAATATCTGTGTGCCTGAAAGTGTAATGTAAATATGGTGCTGATGTAAAACGCTGAAATACTTTTGGGTTGAGTTTGCGCTATATAATTATGCTACAAAAACAAAACTCCGGCAATCACAAGCACTTAAAAGTTTACTATACACTTTGCTTGCACTACTCTAATGATTCAGTGTCTACGTTCGTACTTGTATAATGAGCGAGAGAAAGTTACATAACCAAAGTTTTTCCTATTGCCAGAGGTAAGACGGTTGCATACGCTGTTTACAGCACAATGTAATGTTTTAGGGCCCAGGGGCAGCATCTTGCAAACATAATGAATACACAGACACAGATAGATAGTTGAGCTGGGTACTGGTCGACTCCATTTTATTACCAGGGTCACATGTCCAGAAATGTCTGTGCTGGGTGAATGTGGGGAGTGTAAGCCAGCCCTCCGGGAATCGTTGCTGTTGGTAACAAGTACAATAGTAATCAAATCATGCACAGATGTTCCATCATAAAGGGTTTGTGACTTGTGCTGCACAAAGGTAGGAGCACTACATATGAAATAATGCACAAAAGATTCAATCGTAAAGGGTTCATGACTTGTAGTGCACTGAGGTAGGGGCGGCAGATCTGAAATCATACACAAAACATTCTATCATAAAGTGTCCATGAGTTGTGGTGCACTGAGGAAGGGGCATCGGAAGCATTCAGCGTCTGCGGACCCAGCTATGATACGTGATCTGGGCGGGTCACACAAGGAGCATTGTCTCTTGCCTACCGGACTGCACCATCTGTATTCGCGATTTGAACAAAAAAAGAAACATGTATGCAATACATTGTTGAAACATGTAGGTTTCAGGGAAATAATAGTTATAATTGTGAGCTGTGCTGTCCGCAGTGTAGACTGCCATTCAGTGTTCCTTTGGACTCGCAAAATGAATTTAGTTATTATAGTAAAGCTGTAACTAATATAAAACAAGTTCTTGAAGCAAATATACTAAAAGGATATTGTGTAGGTTTGAGGGACGTTATCCTTAGTTGCGTACTGCACTCTGCAATTAATGAATGAAGAGGCAATTTAATTGTGAGCCCTCATGACCACAGTGTAGGCAGGAGGCAGCGGTTAGCAAGGGCCCATGGCCTTGTGGCGTTGAGTAGAGCTGCACAGTATTGGCAAATCAGCGTGTGTGAAGCCAGCGATGATAAGTGGTGCACTGAGTTAGTGGCACCTGAAGCAACCAGCTTCTGTGGAGCCTGCGATGATGTGTTGTCCGGGCAGACCGCACTGGGCCACGTGGTGATGATTTATGGTGCACTGAGTTAGTGGTACCTCTGGCGCTCAGCGTGTGCGCACCCTGCGATGATGCGTGGTCTGGGCGGGCCGCATTGGGAGAAAAGTCTTCTATTTAATAACTTGTGCCTAAATAAGGCCACTTGGCAATGACTTGTGGTGCAGTGAGTTAGTGGCACCTGAAGAACTCAGCGTGTGCACACCCTGCGATGAAGCGTGGTCCTGGCGGGCCACACTGGTACAATGTGTCTTGCCTACTGGACTGCGTCATCTGCCATCGCCATTCCACCTGAATCGTGAGCCCTGCTGTCCGTAGTGTAGATCGAAGGCAGTAGTTAGCACAGACATTGAGGAATACTTTTAGTCACATCCTTTAACAAAATCTGAGGACATAGAGTACAATTGTCTCTGCATTAAATAAATCAAGGCTGAATTCCATGCTGTCCATAGTGTTGATCCAAAGCTGAATTCAAGTTGTGAACCCTGCTGTCCGCAGTGTAGATTGAAGGCAGTAGTCAGCACAGACATCGAGGAATGCTTTTTGTCACATCATTTAACAAAATCTGAGGACGTGAAGTACAATTGTCTCTGCATTAAATAAATCAAGGCTAAATTCAATGTTGTCCTTAGTGTAGATCCAAATCTGAATTGAAGATGTTAACCTAACTGTCCGCAGTGTGAATCAAAGGCAGTAGTCTATACAGACATAAGTCTGTGGTACTGTGCGCTGGGTTCGCAGGGGGCCTGTGTCGAAGAGGTCCATGGTCATGGCGGCAGCCACACGGCAGGGTGAGGGCCACCACTCTGGCAGACTCTTTTGTCTTCGCACAAGTGAACCACACCCAGGGCATGGCGTCTGTATTTATACTTTTACGCTGGAGTTCCGTACGATGGACCAGCCCACTCCACTTCTGCTTCAAGGGGGGGACAACACAGCTACATGACCGAGATATTCCCCAGAGTCTGAGATATATGGTTGTGCCCACTGTGCAGTACACTACATGTGTCAATACTATATCTCCACATGGAAAGGTTTGTTGTTTGTATAGTGAGTTGTGTACAGCATATTACCGGTAGACTTGGGATTGTGTAATTTATTGTTGATGTATGAGATCCCTCCCTTATACATAGTTGGTTGCCCCATCTCCGAACATTCAGCTATTGTGCAGTTGAGGGGATATGGTATTTTGGGAAGGTACGTTCTCCTGTTTGCGCTGCCTCTGAGGTATTGGGGGGGGAGAGGTCCGAGGGGGTGGTTGTGGTGGTCGTGGCACTGGGTGCATGATTAGTACCTCTATCACATATTCGTCTTTAGATATGGGTGTGAGTTGGGTGTAATTCACGCAGTAGATAGGCGACCTTCTTACACCTGTTAAATATTGATATTAATTTGTTACTGGTAAGTGGGGATATCGCCTGTTTTTAGGTAGCATTGCAGATTTGGCTGTTTGTTGAAAATATGGGGAACTGGTGTTTTCGTGTTTTTTTACAAGGGGAATGCCTAGTTTGTATATCATTAGCGTTAGTTGTGGTTCTGGTTTGTGGCGATTTTGTTGGCGGAAGGTATCAAAGGAAGAGTGGTGATATTTAGTTTTTACTAGGTTGAGAATGGGATGATAATTAAAAAAGGCATAAAAAACAGATATGCTTAATGAACATTATAATTAGAAATTAGCATTTAAAAAACCTTTGAAATTCACTGAAAAAACGATAGGTTTCAGGTATGTTATAGTTAGGAATTAGCATTTGAAAAATCTTAGAAATTCACTGAAAAAAGTTAAAACCATAGGTTTCAGGGGTGTTATAGTTAGCTGGACAGTTCACTCATACAAAACCATTGAAATTCCTCTGTTATAGTTATTTGTACTAACTAGAACTCGCGCGCCCGCAATCCACTGCTGAGGATGTCACATATGACATCATTCATTGCATGGTCAGTGACATCCCCGATGACATCTCAAATGACATCACTGATGACATCATCCTCGTGACAATCTGATACACCTCATCATACACTAGTATAACCTTTCATCACTCACTATAAAATATAGAGTACCATGTTTAAACCATTGACACATCAATACAAGTTTCTAAAAACCCACTCACTGATTTGTAGATATACACACACATTTAAACACTACCTATAGATTTACTCATACATGCTGAGAAAGATCAATAGAACACTATTAAATATACTTATACACCTATGTCCACATTACACACCAGCACATATCCTATTCACTTATGCAGTCATCCTACTCACTTATGCAAACAATTGATCATACTTACATTTACTTATGCAAACACCATTTTTTTATTCATATAGATAGTAACTCATACTTAGTGTGTTATAAAATCACTATTACAAGTATATAGTTTTCCATACAGTCACTCACTGAGTCGTATGTATACTTATTTACATACAACAACTGTCACATACACTGCATTTTATATTTCTACTTTGTTGGACATGTATCATTGAGAAATATATTTACTCATCAACACACCCATAAAGAGATTCACTCACCCAAACAACTGTTTTCACATGCAGCCTTAACCTCAAATACCTTCTAAATCAACTATTTACACATCTTTGGACAGTCACACAACTCCCACCCAACTACACACACATTCACTTTCTCATACAAATACTCACTTAACTAATTAAAAACTAATATAGAGTTTCACATAGCTAGTAACCAATGTATGCAGTAGTTTAAACAGGAGACAGAGTGATACAGATATTCACACAGTTTAATCACTATCCCATATATGTAGTGAGACACTTTAAATTACTCACTTAGACAGTCAATCACAGTGCTACTAAATCCTCCATCCAGACACTTATACATCCACTCAGTCTTCAATACAGATTGATATATATATATATATAAAATACTTATTTAAATATGGAACCAAACCACATTCACTGGATGATGTCATCAGTGATGTCATTTGAGATGTCATTAGTGATGTCATCAGTGGTGTCACTGATCATGTCATGAATGATGTAATATGTGACATCATCAGCAGTGGATTGCAGGCGTGCGAGTTATAGTTAGTACAACTAACTATAACGGAGGAATTTCAATGATTTTTCATGAGTGAAATGTCCAGCTAATTATAACAACCCTGAAACCTATGTTTTTTCAGTGAATGTATATATATATATATATATATATATATATATATATATATATATACACATTCACTATATATATATATATATATATATATATATATATATATATATATATATATATATATACATTCACTGAAAAAACCATACGTTTCACACCAGTTATAGTTAGGTGGAAATTTTACTCGCATAAAACCATTGAAATTCCCACGTTATAGTTAGTTGGACTCACTATAACTTGCGCGTGCAATGCACTTCTGATGACGTCACATATTACATCACTCATGACATGGTCAGTGACATCACTCATGACATCACTGATGACATCTCAAATGACATCACTGATGACAACATCCTTGTGACAAAGTGGCAGACCTCCTATCAGCATAAAATAACCTTTGACACACACATTCAAAAATAGAAACTAACATTTTCTTAAAAAAGGAGAAACCAATACCAATTACAACAACTTATTAGGTAATTCCAACATCTACACACACATCCACTCATTCACCAACAGTTCTATATAGTCACTCATGCATGTACTTACTCATCATATGTACTCATACACCTATACATCCTGTTACACACTAATACTCATCCATATAGTTACTCACACACAAATTCACACATGCAAATGAATAAGCATGGGAGGATTTTGCGGATCCACGATTCACGGATTTGCGTATTCACGGATCGTGGATCCGCAAAATCCGCGGATTTTGCGGATCGGCGGATTTGGGGCGGGGCTTCCATGCCAGGACCATCGTGCCAGAATGAACCCTGCCCTTCATATTTATTCAAGAAGACGCCACCGTTTTGTGCCATACCTCTACTCAACTGGAGTACTTTCTACTGGATAATCAGTAAGTGCTACCTCGTTGGGTAAATGTATAGTGCTTTTACTACACTACAGCTACCTAAAGTGCCAGAGAGTTGTCTACAGCGACCAGGTGTGTGTTACTATGCAATCGCGCCGAAGGGCGCAGGGGTCCCTTGAGTGAGCTATCATAGTGGGTAAATGGCGGGAAGACGGTGCACACCACGAGTGCACATGCCTCTTGTGTGTATAAAAGGTCAGAGACCGATCAGAGCAGCAGATGAAGATACAGAAGCTCCTGGCCACAGGAACAGCACGAGGATTGCGCTCGTGAAAGTCAAGGATGCAAAGGCCTCTGTCGAGCATCACAGCTGATTTTCGATGGTATATTTGGGAAGAAGGCACATCTGCCCAGCCTTGACAACGCTCACGATTGTTTTTTGGGCCGATGAATGAGTCACTGAATTTAAGCTTCAACTAGGGCACATGCTTAATTGATATCTGTAAGTGCTTCCGGTTGAGGTTTAATTTTTGTGCCAGGACCGTCGTGCCAGAATGAACCCTGCCCTTCATATTTATTCAAGAAGACGCCACCGTTTTGTGTCTGTTGTAACTATTTTACGATGGCGCCGGCAAGCTGCCAGCGCCATCCTAAAATAGTTACTAAATTAGCTTCAACAGGAAGCTCTAATAGATAAAATAAAGCAGGCGCTCGAGCAACTGCTTTATTTTATCTATTAGAGCTTCCTGTTGAAGCTAATTTAGTAACTATTTTAGGATGGCGCTGGCAGCTTGCCGGCGCCATTGTAAATCAGTTACAACAGGCCAGCAAGGCTTGAACTTTTGCCCCCGGAATCCGCCGCTTGCGGATTTGCGAATTCGCGGTAAATTCACGGGAGTTCGTGGATCGCAAATTTACCGAAAATTCGCAAAATCCGCGAGCGTAACGGATTTTGCGCTCATACTTACAAATAAACTATCAAAAAAACATTTACTTGATTATACTGCTATATACACACCACTACACATACTTCTACAGAAACGGAAACATATTTACTCTCTTAAACAATCAATTATAAAACACACATACTCACTAACCCACCCATACACACAATCATCCACCCATACAGTCTTGCACACATGCTGTCTTCAAAATACATACAAATAGTGAGTCACTCTTTCATGCATCTGTGCTCTAAGTAATATCCCCCACCAAACCATACAGACACTGATACTGATACTCAAAAAAACAACTAATAACCCATATACACACTCATGTAGCTACTCACCAACCCATGCAGCCACTTATACACAAAGTGAGACACAGATACAGATATTTAAATATTTAAACATTACTCGCTAATATATGTATTCACTAAGATACATTTAATAAGTCAGTTAACCAATCAATTTTACACAAAAAAAACATCCATTTAGACATTTATTTACCCATTTATTCTTCCATCAACCTTTAGATATCCATATATAAAAAATATTTATTTTTCAGAAAGATACACATTCACTGGATGATGTAATCAGTGATGTCATTTGAGATGTCATCAGTGATGTCATCAGTGATGTCACTGACCATGTCATGAGTGATGTAATATGTGACATCATCAGCAGTGCATTGCATGCGCTAGTTATAGTGAGTCCAACTAACTATAACGTGGGAATTTCAATGGTTTTATGCGAGTAAAATTTCCACCTAACTATAACTGGTGTGAAACCTATGGTTTTTTCAGTGAATTTAATAGGTTTTTTAAATTCTAATTCCTAACTATAACTGGTGTGAAACCTATGTTTTTTTCAGTGAATATAAAAAACCATAGGTTATAGACCATATATAGTTAGGAATTAGCATTTAAAAAACCTTATTTTACTCACACAAAACCATTGAAATTCCATATATAGTTAGTTGCACTAACTATATATCGCGCACCTGCAATCCACTGCTGATCATGTCACATATTACATCATTCATGACATGGTCAGTGACATCACTGATGACATCACTGATGACATCTCAAATGACATCACTGATGACATCACTGATGACAACATCCAGTGACTGTATGTTTCTGTAAAGTTAAAATATGTCTTAGATATTGAAGAATGAGTGGATGTATAAGTGTCTGGATGAAGGATTTAGTAGGTGCGTGACTGACTGTATGAGTGAGTGATTAAATGTGTCTCACTGAATGCATGGGTTAGTGACTAAACTGTCTTAATTTGTGCATCATTATGTCTGTTGTGATGTAAACTGCTGCATGTGTTGATCATTAGCTATACGAGAGGCTATATGTGTTATTAATTGGTTGCCCAAGTATTTCTATGGGAGATTGAGTTTGTGTGGGGGTGGCTGGAAGGTGTGTGACTCTGTGCATAGATGTGTGAGCAGTTTATTCACTAGGTGTATGAGTTCAAGAGTGCATGTGGAAACAGCTACATGGGCAGTTGACTGTGTGCATGAGTGTATTGATGAGTGAATGGATATCTCAATGCTACATGTCATAGTAAGTACATATGTAAAACACAGTACATGTGAGAGTTGGCATATATAAATAACTGTGCATGAGAGCCACTGAATGAGTGAGTGGTTGTATCGATCATTGTGAACTTGTATCAGGGATTGTATAAGAGAGTAAATATGTGTTAGTATATGTTTCAATAAGTAAGGTGTGTATAACTGTATAGTTGAAGAAATGGAGGTGAGATTGTTTCTTTGCATGACTGACTGGGTGTGTGAGTAACTCCATGGATGAGTGGCAGTGTGTGAGTGTCTGTATACACTGAGTGTATCTAAGGTTATATTAGAGTCTGAAGAGGTTTATCGTATTAGCACAAGAATGATGTCAAATGAGACGTCATCAGTGATGTCATCAGTGATGTCATTTGAGATGTCATCAGTGATGTCATCAGTGATGTCACTGACCATGTCATGAATGATGTAATATGTGACATGATCAGCAGTGGATTGCGGGTGCGCGATATATAGTTAGTGCAACTAACTATATATGGAATTTCAATGGTTTTGTGTGAGTAAAATAAGGTTTTTTAAATGCTAATTCCTAACTATATATGGTCTATAACCTATGGTTTTTTCAGTGAATTTTCAAGGTTTTGTAAATGCTAATTCCTAACTATATATGGTCTATAACCTATGGTTTTTTCAGTGAATTTCAATGGTTTTTTAATAGCAAATATCATAAGCTGTCGAATGTCAAGTACGTGGTAAGTAAAAACATTTTCGTGTTTATGCACACTGATCTGCTTTGAATGCTGCCCCCCACCCCTCATTTCTATTAGGAGTACTCTCTCTTTGCAGATAGTGAAGGGTAGTTAACGCAGGCCTTTGCCCCCGTTGTAATCCGTCGTGCCTGCTTCTCTCTCCATTTGATTGATTGTTCTCTTTGGTTCATTCTCTATTTACAAACAAGCACAGAGTCGCAATACTCTGTTTAGTCTTTGCAGATAGCGAAAAATCGTGTAAAAAAACAAAAGGAATCGAGCAAAATCAGTAGGCCACTAACGGGATCTCTTTTTGACCTCCCTAAAATAGAAACATTAGGAACAACCTGTTGATAATACCAATGTGTATGTACATAAGCGGCGTTCATTTGTGTTCACAGTACCCCTTGTTGATTGTTTGAATCGACCATTGAATTGTTCGAAGTTGGTTCTCTTAAGAATCTTCTCTGCCTGCAAACGAGGAAGAATAGGAATATTCTCTCTCCCTTTGCAGATAGTGAAGGGTAGGTAACGCAAACCTTTAACACGTCGTGCCTATTTCGTTCCTCATTGATTGATTGTTTCCCCAAACATTGACTGTTTGGGAATTGGTTCTTTTTGGAGGTATTCCCTGTTTGCAAATATACGTAGGAAAATCTTTGCAAATAGTGAAAGGGTACGTAATGCGGACCTTTCTCCCCCGTTGTAATCTGTCATGCCTATCTACTCCCCACTGATTGATGCACCTGTTTCACCCGGACCATTTACTAGAGATACGTCATCTGGCCCGACCAGAGAGCACCCCTAGTGAAAAGGACATATGCAATAATAACGAAGTGATCACTGTATCCTGTTAACAGAAACTTTAGCATGAAACAACCTGGAAAGAAAAGAATAGGAAAACGAAAATCAGTAGGCCACTGATGAACATGAACTTTTATTAAACAACGAACAAAGAAACGATAACATAACGTAATGATAAAACCTATTAATGTCCTAGAAACAAGAAAACGTTAAAATATGCCAGTGGTGAGAGACCAGAAAAACAGTAAGAGAAACCAAATCACCCCTCGCTGTCCCACCGCCTGCCACGCCAAAAAAATCGATAGACTAGGGAAAATGCAAGTCAGTAGAACATCCGCCCCCACTCTGGAAACTTCCAAGGTGGGGCAGGGTTGCGGCTACGCCCAGCCGGGAGCAGCCCATATAAGGCGGGTCCTGCTGCCACGCCTCGGCCAGGAGATCCTAACGTAGGGTGTAGCCGGAGGAGAGGCCGAGGCCAGCGGGACCCGGCCAGGGGATTGCCTTTACAACGCTGAACAGTTGCAGGGGGGGGGAATGTCTCCTCGACCCTCCCCTCTCTCTCCCAGTCCGGCCGCGGTGGCCCTTGACAGTTTCAGGTAGTCCCGCCACATGCTCTTCCGGTCCGGCCACCAACGGTCGGGGGGCCGAGGCCGACGGGATCCGGCTGCAGCCGATAAACCAAGAAACCCGTTCATGGGGCCAGAGCCAGGGGCGTCCGGCCGACATCTACCGGAAGCCCGGCCCGAAGACGGGCGGGACACTTCTTCTTTCTTGAATAATGGCTGCGACAACACTGGGGGGGGATGTCTTGCACATGCCTCCGACCCCCCCCCCCTCGTCCTCATCACCTGGTCCGGCCATAACAAATCTCAAGCGAGACGCCGTGGGGTGCACTGGGAGGGAGAGACGGTGCGAACAGGCCTCTCCCGCCTCCCCAGGTGGAGGCTTCCCAGCTGCACCCTCAGCGCTCCAGGCGCCCGGAAAAGGGTTCTTCTACTGTGGCTATGCTGCAACGTCTCGCCCGGCAGGGTGGAGCCTGTCCGCTCATTTGACCCCGCGATCGCCAGTAGCTACCGAACTCTCAAAATGGCGGTCGACCTGGCAAGAGCGGGCCCAGCATAAAGAAATGGCCCGGTCACTGGTTGACTCCACCACCGTAGTCCTCCACGACCTTGAAGATTCTAGAGGAGCCGCGGGAGTCTCCGACCCCCGATGGGGAATGACTGCCATGATCGCCCGTGGAGTGACGAAACTGTATCCGCGGGACGTCGGCGCTCCCATGCTGGCGCCAGCCTCACTTTGAATTACTAGAATCCTGCAGACCTCAGTTCCGGTGAAAGCACAGTGTGACCCGGTAGGAAAAATTGTTGCACCCCCTCCCCTTTTTGACTGATAGTTCAAACCACCGATCCTTTCCTTTGCCCTTTTAACGGAACTTTGGACTGCCTCCCCCTCTTTTACATTTTCTAGAGAAAACAAAACATTAACCACTACATTAGCATAGCAGTTGACACCAGAACTGTATTCAAATTGAAAACCAACAACATCTTCAACAGAATCCTTTTTGTTTCTGCTGTGACCCTGCTACAGCACAGGCATTGTCCCCAGCAGTAATTCTGCAATGCCGGTAAGAATAGCTGTGGTGCCTACTGGACTCACTCACCCCCGCGGCGCCCCACGCCGTTATTTGCTGGGCGGCAACTTACTAGACATCACTTTCGTGCCATCTAGATTTCAGCGCGTTCTGCTGCCTTGGAACTATTCGCACAACAGACTGCTACTGACGACCCACCCCCAGGCAACATCTTCTGAATTTTCATAATTTGAAAGAACTAGTAACATGTCCTCATCAGGAATTCAAAAGAAATTGCCACGGTCTCGTCGTTGTTTAAATGTTTTTACTGTTTTTGTTTTGTTGTATATATTTATATGTTATTAAAGTTTTATATTCCTACTACTTTGTTGGAGTGCTATATATTTTTAATGTGATACATAATTGTAAAAACTTTGATGTACAAAGAGTCATTCCTGGAATCTTCCGCTTCAGGCTCGGTCCCCTCCCCAATCACAATACAGGATGGTTTTCAGATAGTAGGAACACGTGTGGTGTGACAGATCTCATCGGGTGTGGGCCTTGATCTACTATAACTCCTTTGAAGAGGGGTGATTCTTTACAGCTGGGGCCATAAACTACATCTGCAGGGCTAGGTGATAGCCTGGACAATCGGACACAGAGGAAGAGGAGTGTCAGAGGGTGCGGTAGTGAATAGGGCGAAAAGGAGGTGTCGGGCGGGCACAGAGTGTGATTTTCAGGGAAGAGCAGCGCAGATGGGGGGAGGTTTATTGCCGATGCATAAGACAGAGAGCGGGGGTGACCAGTGCCTGGGGAAGATGCTTGTGAGGGTGGGGAGCCATGCTACGAATCGACTGCGTGCAGAGAGTGGGTCTGGTCAAGGCATCTAAAATGGCTGCCGTGCACGACAAAAGTGTGGCATTTCAAAAAAGGCAAGATGGCGCAGACAATGTTTTTCAACACTTCCTCATTTCCTTCGAATCGAACGTTAACAGACGTTGGTGCATATTACCAAAGTTAAGCGATATTTATCCCTAACGATGCTTAGCAACGAATTTTTTACCGCTAAGCATCGTCAGAAATTATCGAAGATAAACCTAGCTATTATCAAGGTTTATCGCAAATGCGATAATAAACGGCCGCAATGCATGAATATCGCTAAAAAGTCAGCGATATTCATGCATTACCGAGCTAATGCTCTTAGCCATGTTATCCACCTCCCATTGGATAACATGGCTAAGAACTGCTCAGGGCAGGTGTTACTTTTTGGAGATATTCGCGCTTAGCGCGAATATCTCAAAGTTGGTAATAGGAGATAGATATCTTGCATGTTGTAATGCAAATTATTGTGGTATATGGAACTCATACCATAATCTCTCAGGAAAGCAGAAACTGATCCTTTTGGGACCGCCTAAAAAGGCCTAGGGGGTGAGGGGTACTCTACTTTGCCCCCTTTTCACGTTCCGAACTATTTTATTTTACTCTCTTCTGTAATTACACAAAATAGCAGCGATAAGATGCATCGGAGACACACAGTGAGAGAAAGGAGGCCGGAGATGAAGAAGAGATGTCAAATACACATTGGAGATAATATAGTGGCAGAAGGGAAGTAAATATGAGTAAACTTACCATGTAACATAAAAATGTTGCACTCTATACTATAAGTCTCATTTTATACTACAATCACTTCGCTACAACCTCATAAATTAAAAATAAAAATGAATAATGTCTCAAACAATTTTTGATTTCTAAATATAAATTTATTCTTCAGAATTTTCTAAATTTGAAAGAACTAGTAACATGTCCTCATCAGCAATTTCCTCATGAAAAGTCTGCAATGATGATTCTTGTAACTCTATGGTCTCCAAACATTCGATAAATTCGCCATCAACAGATTGATCAAAAAAATCATTCAAGTCATCTCCTCCTTGTGACAATATTTCATTATTGGTGCTGTCAATTTCAATCAATGTAGTGGAATCATTCAAGTCATCTCCTCGTGACAATATTTCATTATTGGTGCTGTCAATTTCAATCAATGTAGTGGAATCATTCAAGTCATCTCCTCGTGACAATATTTCATTATTGGTGCTCTCAATTTCAATCAATGTAGTGGAATCATTTAAGTCATCTCCTCCTTGTGACAATATTTCATTATTGGTGCTGTCCATTTCAATCAATCTAATGGAATCATACAAGCCATCTCCTCCTTGTGACAATATTTCATTATTGGTGCTCTCAATTTCAATCAATGTAGTGGAATCATTCAAGTCATCTCCTTGTGACAATATTTCATTATTGGTGCTGTCCATTTCAATCAATCTAATGGAATCATACAAGTCATCTCCTCCTTGTGACAATATTTCATTATTGGTGCTCTCAATTTCAATCAATGTAGTGGACAATTCAAAAGAAATTGCCACGGTCTCTTCATTGTGAGCCATTTTATTTTGAAATTGCTTGCTGTAAATTGCAGAAAAAAATAATCACTTTCATTTATCGTTTTTAGTAATACATAATATAAAACTAACTTTATCAAGTATTTAGTATAACAGAAGGACTGCAAATAAATAACAGAAAACATTTTTCAAATTATCTTCAAGTGTACAACATAGTTCCCCTTACAAATTAACAACTCACCTTTTTAAAAGTAGGAGAAGTGTTAGTACTGTGTAAATCAAACACCAGAAATTCACCACCAAAAATTCCTCACAAATGTACCTCAGACAGTAGTATCACAAAATGGCTGTGGTTTCCTCTCATTTGACATATATACATAACCAATTAACTTTCATCACACACAAATACAAAACCAAAGTAACATTTTAATTGGTTCTAAATTTCAACACTTTCAAATGTGTTTTCCCCATGCAATTTTCCATAGGACATTTACATACGTCTACAGCCTGAATGGCTGAACGGAATTACAGCAAACTTGGCAAAATGGTACATCAAACCTAAGAGGTCAGGAAGGATCTACTATGCCCCCTTATGGTCATTTCCCCCTTCGCTTTGGCCTCCTCTTGTCTCTCAATCCTACCGAGAGACAAGATGGCGGCCGCTACGGACTGTTTGGAATGTTGACAGACGCCGGAGAACCAATCAGCTTCGCAAAGCTCCGTAAGGCGAAAAGTACGCGAAGCGGAGCGCTGTTACAGATATATATCTTTTTTTGAACGTTAATTTCTCAAAATCCACTGGAGCACACATATTGAGACCTAGCAAAGGCACATCGGGCTACCAGTCCCTAATATTTTACCAAGTTTCGTGCAAATCCATTCAGCCGTTCGATTATTATTATTATTTATTTTTTTTGCCCCGCGGGGCCCTTTTAAAACCTCCACATCAAACCTAGGGGGTCAGCGAGGATCTACTATGCCCCCTTATGGTCATTTGCCCCTTCGCTTTGGCCTCCTCTTGTCTCTCGATCCTACCGAGAGACAAGATGGCGGCCGCTACGGACTGTTTGGAATGTTTACAGATGCCGGAGAACCAATCAGCTTCGCTTCACAAAGCTCCGTTGCGCGAAAAGTACGCGTACTGGGGCGCTGCCCGGTCCGCTGTTACAGATATATATCTTTTTTTAACGTTAATTTCTCAAAATCCACTGTAGCACATATATTGAGACCTACAAAAGGCACATCGGGCTACCAGTCCCTACAATTTTGCCAAGTTTCGTGCAAATCCATTCAGCCGTTCGGGCTAAAAGTGAGGCCAACCGCCCTATGGAAAACTCAATGTTAAAAACACGTTTTGGGACCCCCCTTTTTTCTCGACCCCCCCTGGACGAACCCCCCCCCCCAATTTTCAGGGGCTGCTCAGAAACAAAATGTGCCATTTCCCTGAAATTTTCAGCCAATTCCGTCCACAAACGCCAAAGTTATTTGACATAGAATTTTCAAAAATCCCATAGAGAAAAAATCCTAACTATATATACCTACTGGCGACCGCCAGTAGGTAATATATATATATATATATATTACACGAGAACAACCAACTCCTTCTGGATCTCCTTCGACCCGTGAGAGATGGCGTGCGCGTCGGCGGAGTAAAGCCGACAAATTTCTGCTTTCTTAACCAAAGTTCCTAAAGCACGCTCTCAGGACATAAAACAAGGTATCACACAATCTCCATAGTGCTGTTTATTCACAACGCATTTCGCCGCCAAGACGGCTTGATCACGTGAAAGAATGCTGTAACATTATTGGTATTTGTTGTCTGTGTGGCCATAGACATCAAAACAAGACTTACGTGTTGTGGAACATGAAAATAAACAAAAAAGTATTATTAGCATACGGAAACGCTAGTTAAGAATAAGCATGCAAGTCATAATCATGAATATTCATTTCAGGTAAGTTCATCCAAGCATTTATAAACTTTTTATGGCTTTATGCAATTGATAATCACGCCTCATAATTTTTCTTATTTTACCCTGAGACGTGTCTTGAAAATGTCAATATATTGTATCAAATATAAAATAAAAAACATAAGACACACAAGCTCCGGAGTCACACTTGATTGTCATGAAGCAAGATCAACATTACTTCATGTATGTCGCCCATGACGTGACTCCTCCCATTCTCACTCTAGATGCGTGTGAGATGGAAGGTCGGTTCCCGACCTTAACGTTATCAAAGTAAGTCAATGTACTTCATGTATTCAATTGAAACCACGTGTTGGCCAGTGCCATAAGGTTACGAAAGTCCTATATTCCGATAAGGACACACAGTTCTAGCATGTAGGTACTGGCAAGTGCCCGCAAATCAACAGAATCAACTTATGTTAAGTTACCGTCCATCACAATACCATAGTTTCAGCATACAGTGCCCAGGTGATGAAGGAGACAGAGAAGGGGAGAAGTCCCGTGAGGTGAAGTGCAGATTATGTGGGCCCCCTCTCTTGCTCCTGAAAAAAATTAAACAGATACATCATTAGATTAAAAACATTCTCATAACCATAAGGCTAAAAAGGCTGTGAAGCCTCACATCTCTAAGGTATGGAAGAAAACTTGAGAACTGTACATGTTATACAAAATCTGTAGTACACTACATTATATTTTCAAATGCACGGCTAGTTCCTCATCTTGATTCAGGCCTCCGGGGGCCTTGCTCTGGAATTCAATAATAAGTCTGGACTCCCTCTGGCGTAATTTTAGAACCCTGTTTCCACCCCTAGGGTTTTTTGTTACTTGTTCCAGGATGATAAAACTCAAATCCTTGACATTCGAGAAATGCTGTTGTCTAAAATGTCGTGCAACAGGGTATTTGGGGTCATAAGTAGTGATGGCTCTCATATGTTCCAGAATACGTTTTTTAGCCATGCAGGTAGTGCTGCCAATATAACATTTGTTGCATGTGCAAAAAATTGCATATACAACAAAAGTGGTACTGCACGTGAGAAAAGACAAGATTGTTTTCGTGACACCATTGTACGTGATTTCTTTACATGACTTGCTGTTGGAACAGGCTTTACAATGGCCACAGGGAAAGAAACCCTCTAGTCCCTTCATTGTAGGAGGATATGTAGTAATGTCACTATGGACTAACATGTCCCTTATGCTCCTCCCTCGTCGATATGTAATACTGGGTCTCTTTGGTAGATCCCTCCCAATGACATTGTCCGTTTTCAGTACGTCCCAGTTTTTAGATATGATTTTCTCAATCACTTTAGAGTCCGTACTGTAGGTGAGGATAAGTCTGGTAACATCCTCATCCTCATCACCTCTACTAGGTTTGTCACAAATGGTCTCTGATCTATCGATGACATTGGCCCTCTCCCTAGCTTTTTTTAGCACCCAGCTGGGATAACCTCGACTCTGAAGCCTACTTAGAATGATATCACTTTCTTCTAAGTAATCACCTTCATTGTTGCAGTTGCGTTTTGCCTTCAGCAGTTCGCCAAACGGAATACTCCATTTGAGATTGTCTGGGTGACTGCTGAGGGCATGCAGTATACTGTTTCCCGCGGTGGCTTTGCGGAAGAGTTTTGTCTTGAACTTCTCATTTGTGATCTCAATTTTGACATCCAAATACTCTATGTCTGTTCTACTCTTGGTGCCACTGAGAACTATGTTAAGAGCATTTTGATTAAGTCTGTCAATGAAGATGTCAGCTTCCTTCATAGTGCCCCTCCATACTATGAAGAGGTCATCAATGTACCTCAGCCACATCGATACCTTTTGAAAATCCTGTTGGAGAGTGGGGTCTGCTCGTATGTCTTTTTCCCATTTGCCAAGAAACAAATTGGCAAAGCTGGGCGAAAAACACGAGCCCATGGCAGAGCCACTGACCTGTCTGTAAAGCTCTCCATTGAAAAGAAAAATGTTATTCTTTAAGCAGTATCTTATCATGCTTAGAATCATGTGAGTATGTTCTCTATACTTCATGGGTCTCCCTCTGAGAAACTTCTCACATGCTACCAAGCCTTGCTCATGATCAATTATGGTGTACAGGCTTTGGACATCCAAAGTTATCAGAACATCACCCACCTCCCACTGTAGGTTTTCAATTTTCATCAAAAAATCTTTGGTATCCCTCACATAGCTGTCTAATGTCATCACGAACTCTCTTAAGAAATGGTCGATGTACTTTGATACTCTTTCTCCTACACTGCCTCTTGAGGACACTATAGGTCTCCCTGGTGGTCTACTGGTATTCTTGTGTATCTTGGGCAGTAGATAGAGCACCGGAAGGACCGGATGATCACATTTCAAGTACTTAAATTCCTCCCATGTTAGTATGCCCTTGTCCTTCCAATCTAACAACAAATCCCACAAGACGGTAATGCTGTCCTGGTACACTGTCATTTCAATAAGTTCATAGAAATTATTGTCACACAGCTGCCTCATAGCCTCCGCAATATACATTTCTTTGTCCATAAGGACAATATTGCCCCCCTTGTCAGCGGGGCGAATAACAACCATGCTATCCTCCATCAATGATTTTATGGTTTGTCTCTGTTTGAAAGTCATATTAGATTTCCCTTTGTGTTTATGTTTGTACTGGTTTTTTCTGAGTTCCTTGAGGCTTTGATTGACACACTCATGAAATGTGTCAATACTATCATGAGGTAGTACAGGTACAAAGTTAGATTTTTCTTTAAAATGGGTTTTAGCAGCTGAGTCTGTACAGATATCTAGTTCGTTAAGTAACTGCGTGGTACTGCATGGCAATTCATCCTCTGCGGTTTCCGTCCCTAATTCCATCACCATATTGAGCGTGCTACTATCTCCAATGTCAAAATTGTATATATTCGAATTTTCTGATGTGTTGTTTGTGTTAGTCGCACCCCCTTTAAGTCTGTACCACTTTCTTAGTTTCAATTTTCGTGTGTATTTAAATAGATCAATCCTATTGTCCGTATAACTCGAAGGGTACAATAATGTTACAGCATTCTTTCACGTGATCAAGCCGTCTTGGCGGCGAAACGCGTTGTGAATAAACAGCACTATGGAGATTGTGTGATACCTTGTTTTATGTCCTGAGAGCGTGCTTTACGGACTTTGGTTAAGAAAGCATATATATATATATATATATATATATATATATATATATATATATATATATATATATATATATATATATATATATAAATATATATATGTATATATATATATATATACATATATATATATATATATATATATATATATATGTATATATATATATATATATATATATATATATATATATATATATATATATATATATATATATATATCTTCAAACACTTCACTCGGAAATGAGGCCGCTCACCACCGCAGGTTGGTTTCCAAAACCTTTATTCGAGGAACATGCAGCTCACAGGTCCCGTGTTATCATCCTTGGCCTTACGCGTTTCGAAGCAATCCCGCTTCTCATCAGAGGCCGCATCACACGAATCCAGTTCATTGCGGATACATCCCCCACGTGCTTTCTTATAATTGCAATTGGCCTCAGCTGTGCCCAAATTTCAAAGTACAATGTTTGCTGGGAGATGTAGTCCTTTAACAATTTTTTGTGCCCTCCAATGGGTTCGATTCATGTGCGCCAATCCAGGAATTTTTTTATAGCCCTCCAGTGTGCTCCGGGCTTGTGAGCGACATGCTCAATTCTGCTACCTGCAGCGCCATTGCAGAGGAAGCTCGTTCTCTCCCCCGCGGTCCTTAACCCTTCTAGGCAGTGCGATCCCTCCACGGCCGGAGCCGCCGTGATTAATCTTCAAACACTTCACTCGGAAATGTATCCGCAATGAACTGGATTCGTGTGATGCGGCCTCTGATGAGAAGCGGGATTGCTTCGAAACGCGTAAGGCCAAGGATGATAACACGGGACCTGTGAGCTGCATGTTCCTCGAATAAAGGTTTTGGAAACCAACCTGCGGTGGTGAGCGGCCTCATTTCCGAGTGAAGTGTTTGAAGATTAATCACGGCGGCTCCGGCCGTGGAGGGATCGCACTGCCTAGAAGGGTTAAGGACCGCGGGGGAGAGAACGAGCTTCCTCTGCAATGGCGCTGCAGGTAGCAGAATTGAGCATGTCGCTCACAAGCCCGGAGCACACTGGAGGGCTATAAAAAAATTCCTGGATTGGCGCACATGAATCGAACCCATTGGAGGGCACAAAAAATTGTTAAAGGACTACATCTCCCAGCAAACATTGTACTTTGAAATTTGGGCACAGCTGAGGCCAATTGCAATTATAAGAAAGCACGTGGGGGATGTATCCGCAATGAACTGGATTCGTGTGATGCGGCCTCTGATGAGAAGCGGGATTGCTTCGAAACGCGTAAGGCCAAGGATGATAACACGGGACCTGTGAGCTGCATGTTCCTCGAATAAAGGTTTTGGAAACCAACCTGCGGTGGTGAGCGGCCTCATTTCCG
This sequence comes from Lissotriton helveticus, assembly GCF_964261635.1. Taxonomy (NCBI): domain Eukaryota; kingdom Metazoa; phylum Chordata; class Amphibia; order Caudata; family Salamandridae; genus Lissotriton; species Lissotriton helveticus. Next base: position 874,110,665 of record NC_136071.1, on the reverse strand, counting down.
AGTGAAGTGTTTGAAGATTAATCACGGCGGCTCCGGCCGTGGAGGGATCGCACTGCCTAGAAGGGTTAAGGACCGCGGGGGAGAGAACGAGCTTCCTCTGCAATGGCGCTGCAGGTAGCAGAATTGAGCATGTCGCTCACAAGCCCGGAGCACACTGGAGGGCTATAAAAAAATTCCTGGATTGGCGCACATGAATCGAACCCATTGGAGGGCACAAAAAATTGTTAAAGGACTACATCTCCCAGCAAACATTGTACTTTGAAATTTGGGCACAGCTGAGGCCAATTGCAATTATAAGAAAGCACGTGGGGGATGTATCCGCAATGAACTGGATTCGTGTGATGCGGCCTCTGATGAGAAGCGGGATTGCTTCGAAACGCGTAAGGCCAAGGATGATAACACGGGACCTGTGAGCTGCATGTTCCTCGAATAAAGGTTTTGGAAACCAACCTGCGGTGGTGAGCGGCCTCATTTCCGAGTGAAGTGTTTGAAGATTAATCACGGCGGCTCCGGCCGTGGAGGGATCGCACTGCCTAGAAGGGTTAAGGACCGCGGGGGAGAGAACGAGCTTCCTCTGCAATGGCGCTGCAGGTAGCAGAATTGAGCATGTCGCTCACAAGCCCGGAGCACACTGGAGGGCTATAAAAAAATTCCTGGATTGGCGCACATGAATCGAACCCATTGGAGGGCACAAAAAATTGTTAAAGGACTACATCTCCCAGCAAACATTGTACTTTGAAATTTGGGCACAGCTGAGGCCAATTGCAATTATAAGAAAGCACGTGGGGGATGTATCTGCAATGAACTGGATTCGTGTGATGCGGCCTCTGATGAGAAGCGGGATTGCTTCGAAACGCGTAAGGCCAAGGATGATAACACGGGACCTGTGAGCTGCATGTTCCTCGAATAAAGGTTTTGGAAACCAACCTGCGGTGGTGAGCGGCCTCATTTCCGAGTGAAGTGTTTGAATATATATATATATATATATATATATATATATATATATATATATAAAATTTCTATGGCAAAATGAAACCCCTCATTTTGTTCCTTTTCAAATTAAATGTATTAAGTGTTACCACTTTATTCCAATCAAGATGACTTCAGGTGTGCCATACTTTTGTTATAAGTAAGACTGTTAGCGTTCTAGTTGTTCTTTAGAACACTCTGGGACATTCTGTCATTGGGCTATCGTTGGGCTACATCTGGCTGATATTTGGGCTACATTTGGGCTCTTTTGTCTCTGGTGGCCATCTTGGGAGACTGCATATCAGAATTTTTTTTAATGAAATATAAGAGGATTTGAGAAGTCACTCAAAATGTGCCCTAATTTTTCTTTCTTCAGCACTAATCATAATTTCTATGGCAAAATGAACCCCCTCATTTTGTTCCTTTGCAAATTAAATGTTTTAAGTGTTAACACTTTATTCCAATCAAGATGACTTCAGGTGTGCCATACTTTTGTCATAAGTAAGACTGTTAGGCTCTAGTTGTTCTTTAGAACACTCTGGGACATTCTGTCATTGGGCTATAGTTGGGCTACATCTGGCTGATATTTGGGCTACATTTGTTTTTTTTTGTCTCTGGTGGCCATCTTTGGGCTACATTGGGCTACATTGGGCTACATTTGGGCTCTAATATATATATAGCCCAATGTAGCCCAATATATATTTTTTCAAAGTTAATTTTCGTAAAAACCACTGGAGCATATATCTTGAGACATAGCAAAGGCACATCGGGGTACCAGTCCCTACAATTTTGCGTAGTTTGGTGGAAATCCATTCAGCCGTTCGGGCTAAAAGTGAGTCCAACCGCCCTATGGAAATTAACATGGGGAAAACACGTTTTGGGACCCCCTTTTATCTCGGCCCCCGCTTGACGGATCCCCCCGAAACTTTCAGGGAAGGAGCGGAGCGCAGCGAGGCAAAGTTAATGTAAATTACAGGCAGATCCCTCATTCGACGCCAAAGTTATTCCCAATAGAATGTTGCGGATTTCCTATGGAAAACGATCCTAACTATAACTACCTACTGGCGACCGCCAGTAGCTAATATATATATATATATATATATATATATATATATATATATATATATATATATATATATATATTCTCTCACATTCACATACTCCTGCAAACACCCACAAAAAACTCACATGCATGCTCGTCAACACCTTCTCACCCACCAAACAAACCACAGAGATCTGGGCCCTAGTGCACAACAATGCCCTTACCTACTTGTCTTCAAGGAAACCTGGCTGAACTATGCAATGGCACCTGGCATTGCCATATTCATCCCTAGCTACAAATCTCAGGCAAGACAGATTCCACAAGCCTGGAGGCGTAATCGTGGTTGTTCACAAGAACACCATCAGCTGCAACACATCCACAGAAAACCTCGTATTCAAGTTCCACGTCACAAACAACTTCACGCAAAGTAATACTCTGAATTATAGACCACTTGGACAATGCACCAACTTCACCAACACCATCACAGATTATGTTGCACCACTCACCCTTGATGCAAACAATTACATCCTACTTGGAGACTCCCTTGTTCCCCCTCTAACATAGCTATACTAGATCCATATCACAGTCGTGTTGTTACACGAAGGAACTCAGACTGATGAAACACCACTGCAAACAACTGGAGTGCAAATCGAGAATGAGGCAGGACAATGCAAAAAGAAACACTTTCAAATCCACTTTAAGACTACCACCAAATGATCTAGACTGTGAAACTCGCCACTCTGGCAGATGTGCATCAATGCCAGAACCAACAGTAGTAAAGATATCTTTGCCATTGTGAAAGATTTTACCTCACCATCAACTGCCTCCAACACAATCATCCCATCGCAGGACCTCTGCGCCAACCACTTACGATTCTTAAGCAACAAAATCACCATCATTTACAACAACTTAAGCCCACAACCGTAACCGACAGACCTCACCACACACCTTATATCCAAAGAACCTATGCATACCACATGGCCTGTTACCACCCCTGAAGAAAAAGGCATCCCCTGGAGTGTAACTGCAACAAATGATGGACGGAATGCTGAATGATTCAAATATTCTCCCCTAGTCAAGAGATCTTGTTTAAATCCATTGTTCTTGTGCCCACTACGCCACTCCAGTTTGGACCCAGTCAAATGCAATCAGTCTTGACGCTGTGCCTTATGGGAACAGTCTAGACCAAACAGCCAAGCCAGGTCCTCTCCAGACCAGAAACAAGCATCCTGGGGCCAGTTTCGGGTATGTCACCCTTTATCTGAAAGGCTAGCTTGAATCCAGTGGCACAGTGAGAAAGGGACCCATGTCTGGGCATACCCATCCCACTTAGGGCGAAGAGTGTAACTGCAACAAATGATGGACGGAATCCTGAATGATTCAAATATTCTCCCCCAGCCAAGAGTTCTGGGTTAAATCCATTGATCTTTTGCCCACTATGCCACCCCAGTTTAGACCATGCAGTCCATCCATTCATGGGCCCCATCGGACCCCTGCCACCACCACTCCTACTCCAGATGACTGCAACCCATCAGCACCATGCTCACATCCATTATGAGAGTCTCTACCTCAACTGTGACCTTCCCAGATGTTTGGAAACATGCAACTGTCCTCCTATTCCTGAAGAAACTCTCTGTGGAACCTTCAACGCTCACCAACTATAGACTGATCTCCTTGCTACAATTCCCAGCCAAGATCTTAGAGAAAGTCATTTACAGATACCTTACTAAATACCTTAACATCCACTAGCTCTTTGACCCCATTCAGTCTGGTTGCAGATGGCAATGGATTGACGATGGAACATGACTAGGAATTGATTGACTATCATAATGATGCACTATTCTGAGGGTTAATACGAATCACAATCCTCATCACCATGCCGCTACTTCATCCGGCAGAATCGCACTATAGGCGATTCTTAACTTTTTACCCTCCTTTGTTATAGACCCTGTTTTACACACAAGCGCTCTCAAACTATTTCAAGCACATGTGCGGCTTTGGCTCCACATTAATGCCGGCTTGATCCCTATGTGCATGGGCGTCTCTCACAGCCAGCCGAACCTGTGCAATGCTCACATAAGTAATTCAACTGCGCATGTTCACGGGCTAGCTGCTTCCCGCACGTCTTCCAATATTGCGGTTAAATCACTCACTACATGTATCTTAACAAACATGGAGGCGGTTCCTGGGACAATATTTTGGCAACCAGGCACTTCACTAGGATACTCCATCGGCATTACTTAGACACCGGAACTCGCACAGGTGCCCGGAGTAGCGCCTATCAATTACCTCATTTACCACTTAACTCCTGTAGCTTAGACTATAAAATGAGTCACTAGCCGAACTCACTTCACCAGCGAGGAGCGGAGGCATGCAGACCTAGGTATAGAGGCGGAGATCACGTCACTGAACAGTAAGAGTATGAGTGTGGTGCTGGATGGTTTCTCTCCCTACAGGGCTTACGATCATTTTTAAAGGAATAGAGACATGAATGTTTATCCTTGCAACAGGCCCCCAGGGGCCTCTAGTGGAGTGATTTTCTTTTTTTCTCCCCCACATCTTTCTAATTCTTGGACCTAAACGGTTCATCTGCCACTTCCCTCCATTTTGACCTCATCCAAGGGTAAGCTCAATGGGGATAATTTCTCCTACCATTGTGCAAAGTTTGTTTTTCACCTGACTGTTGCACTATTAGCCACTCACGCTAGAACCATGGTGATCATGGCTTGTTTTTATCAATTTGTATACCAGTCAGGTGACAGTGGTATTGGTTTGTTTACTTGTTTTTTTCTTTCAGGCAATAAAGATCTAGCCATTTCATAGTGGAGCGTGATCACTATCACCCCCCCAATTGGAACCCTCTGGCCATATTGTGGTAAGAGTGGAGCCTGTTATCACATGGTGACTCCGGTGATAAATGCTCTCCCTCACCGATGAGAGCAGGCTTAACTTCCTGAACTGTGCACATCGGCCGATGTACGTCTCGCCTAAAGTACCTCCTCCCCGTAGAGCATCATAGGAGTTGTGGTCCTAGTACGAGTAGGGTAGGTGCCACTACGGTTATTTCCTCACATGGATCAGAGCAATGCATTGCTTATGACAGCCAAATACACCCTCCTTTTTAAATTACAGCTAGTGCAAAATACGGCTGCCCAATTAGTTTGCAACCTTCCGCCAGGCTCTCCTTCTGCCCCATCCTCAGATCTCTTCACTGGCTTCCGGTCAGAAAGCACATTAGGTTCAAGGTCCTCACGTTGGCATTTAAAGCCCTCCACTGTATTGGCCCAGCTTACCTTAGGAAGCGGATTGCTTTTTACGTTCCCCGGAGGAGTCTGAGATCTGCTGACCTGGCTAAAGTGGAGGTACCAGTGATCAAACCCGTGCGGATGGGTGGCCGGTCTTTCCAGTTCATGGCGGCTAGTTTGTGGAATGAGCTCCCTCTGTCACTCCGGAAGGCTAACAATCTCCTGGCCTTTAGAAAGGAGCTTAAGACGTTCCTCTTTTCCGCCTAACCAGTGGGTCTACAATATTTCTGCCTCTGGGTTTTTCTTGGTTGTGTTTAGGACTCTGCCAAAGCGCCGGGACACCCGTTCTGGGTAGCCGTGCGCTCAAGAAATATAGTTTTAACATAACATAACATAACATTGTCTTTAAATATGCTGTCTAGCCCACAAAGCTACGTGGGGCAAGTTTCCTCTGTATCTCAAAGACAAATTACACTATTATTGTCCTTCTTTCACATTAGGATCCAGTGACCAAGCACTTCTGTCCATTCCCCTCATTCGTGCCTCAAGAAATTGGGGCAAAGTGTTCTCCTATACTGCCTCGATGGTGTGGCATCAGCTTCCCTCCTATCTTCGCTGCTGCACGAATTTTGTTCAATTAAACAAATTGTGGAAAACGTGGCTGTTTTAGGATTTATGTGGAGGTTGAACACTGAGATATACCTTCGGGTGATATTTGGTGTGCTTTCTAAATGGATATAACATAACATAAGCACATATATGGGGTGAACATATATGGGGTGAACATATATGGATTGAACATATACGGGGCGAACATATATGGGGTGATGAGGTCCTCTTGTGTCCTGAGGACCTCAGGACAAAAGTGGACTTCATCACCCAAGCTGCAGTGTGCCAAGAGGTGCATTTACAGAGTGTTGTAAATATGGGGGAGTAGCCTCAGACCACCTCTCTGCAATCTAGCTGTGTGGTGCTTACTTGAGGTATGTGGTGGGCTAGTAAGCCCCCAGGAACCCCCAGTATTCAAGGGGACTTAATCCCCCAACTTAGAATGTGCCAGGTGGTGCGTTTGCAGAGTGGTGGCAAAAGGGGGTGTGGCTGTGTCCACTTCTCAGCAATCCTACTGTGTGGAGCTTACTGGAGTTAAGAGGTAAGCTGGTTGGCCCCTAATGGACCCCCAGCAGTGAAAGGGACTTCAGAGCGCACCAGGGAGCGTGTTTGCAGAGTGGTGGGCAAAGGGGGCGTGGCCTGTTATGATAACTTATCAATCCTGCTGTGTGGTACTTACTGGAGGTAATAGGAGTGGTAGGTGGCCCCCAAGGATGTCCTTGGGGACAAAGTACCCGTCTGGTTCACTCAACTAAGTACCACACAGTAGGATTGCTAAGACATCTTCGGAGGCCATGCCCCCTTTCTCCATCACTATGCAAATGTGCCTCCTGGCAGACTACGGGATTAGGGATGAAGTCCACTTTACTCCTGAGGGACTTTGGAGGCCAAGAAGCCCTTCTGGTACCTCCAGTAAATCCTACACTGCGGAATTCCTGAGCACTGGTCGGAGGCCCAGCACCCTTTCTCCACCACGCTGCAAACAAGACTACTAGTTAAAGAAATGTTTGAAATGTAATAGGTTTTGCATTTGCGAGAATTTGAGCTATTGGCATTGTTAACGAAAAAGTTTTTTACTAATATTTTTTGGAGTGGAGTAGATGTATATTATGTGTAGTGGAATTTTGTGGTATGTTGTGTAGTGAAATTATGCGGATAAAAAGTTTGTGGTATTTAGTGTGTAGGAATTATGTAGAGTGGGATTATGTGTTATGGAGAGTAATTATGTGGTATGGTAGTCTGTGTTGTGGAGTGGTAACCTCAGGATTAGTCTTCCTCATTTCCAAAGAAGCTCAACTATGAACTCACTGAGACAAAAAAAGAAGGAATCACTGAGGAGCACTTGTGGACCTAGTCAGAGGTATGAGCAGGGCCACTGGAATTATGCGACTGTTTGGCTGCACCAACCTTCGCACAATTAAACATTTTCTGCATTAGCCACATAATTCATCATCTGCTCCCTAATCTGCAGATTTAAACAAAAAAAACTTGTTTCTAGCTCAAACGGCTCAAATGTTACCACAAATGCAGCAACAAGTGTTACAGCATGGTGGAAGGCCTTTGCAAACATAGGATAGTCACCTGTTACTTATTGCTAAATGTGGGTATTAAATTGGTACTAATGGTGTGCAAGCCACTCTTGCTTCCTTCTGCGCCTCTCTTGCCTCTTTCTGCATTACTGTTGCTTCTTTCTGCACATTTTTTCTTTTTCTTCACTTCTCTGGCCCCTTTCTGCAAATCTCTTCTACTTTCTGCACCTCTCTTCCTTCTTTCTACATGTCTGCTACCTCGTTCTGCACCTTATTTGCTTTTTTCTGTACCCCTCTTGCCTCTTTCTGCACCCTTCTTCCCTATTTCTGTACCTGTCTTGCATTTTTCTGTATCCCTTTTATGTCTTTTTGCATGCTTTTTGCCTCTTTCTGTATCTCTTTTACTTCTTTCTTTACTTCTCTTCCTTCTTTCTGCACCTCTCTTGCTTCTTTCTGCACCCCACTTGCCTCTTTAAGCACCTTTGTTGCTTTTTTATGCAGATCTCTTGCCTCTTTATGTACCTCACTTGCCTCTTTCAGCACCTCGGTTGGTTCTTTCTGCACTGCTCTTGCTTCTTTCTGCACTTAACTTGCCTCTTTCTGCACTTCTCTTGCTTCTTTCTATACCTCTGTTGCTTCTTTCAGCAATTCTCTTGCCTCTTTTTGCACTTTTCTTCCTTCTTTCTGCACCCCTCCTGCCTCTTTCTGTATCCCTTTTGCATCTTTGTGCACCCTCCTACCTTTTTCTGCAACCCTCTTGCCTCTTTTTATACTTCTGTTGGTTCCTTCTGCATTGTTCTTGCTTCTTTCTGCACCTCACTTGCCTCTTTCTGTACTTCTCTTGCTTCTTTTTAACCTCTGTTGCTTCTTTCAGAACTTCTATTGCGTCTTTCTGCACTTCTCTTGCTTGTTTCTGCACCCATCTTGCATCTTTCTGAACCTCTGTTGCTTCTTTCTGCACTTCACTTGCTTTTTTCTGCACCACTCATTACTTTTTTGATACCGAACTGCTGCGAGGTGTGAGGAGAACCCTGAGAAGCTGCCTGGGAGCAAGGCGAATTATTCCCATCCAACGACTTGCCGCACCCACTTCGCGGGTGCTGCTGCGCGGGTGCCGCTGCGACCTGAACCTTGACCTGTCTCCTTGGTGCAGCGGGTGTCTTTGGGGGCATCTGGCAAGAAGAGCGAGCAAGTGCTGAACGCCGGCAGGGACTCGAAGTACCAGGAGTCCCTGCCCGACCTGCACACCTGGTCTGCGTTTGCCAGACAGCCCCGCCCCGCCCACAGGCATTGAGCTGAACTTAAATCTGCCGCTAGCCTCTTGCACTTGGGAGCCAAACTGCTGCGAGGTGTGAGGAGAGCCCTGAGAAGCTGCCTGGGAGCAAGGCGAATTATTCCCATCCAACGACTTGCCGCACCCGCTTCGCGGGTGCCACTGCGACCTGAACCTTGACCTGTCTCCTTGGTGCAGCGGGTGTCTTTGGGGGCATCTGGCAAGAAGAGCGAGTGAGTGCTGGACGCCGACAGGGACTCGAAGTACCAGGAGTCCCTGCCCGACCTAGCACACCTGGTCTGCGTTCGCCTGACAGCCCCGCCCCACCCACAGGCATTAACACGTCATCTACAAGAGCCATAGTCATCCGCTGCGCGGGTCGCGCGCGGGTCGTGCCGGGGCTAAGCCCAGGCAAAGGGCGGGCCCTCTGTGGCCCTCAGAGGCCTGAGGAGACTGGACTGGGCCATAGACCCTGCTCCTGTGGGGAAGACTCGTATGTTTGTACTGCCCGTGAAGTTTATATTTTATCATTTCAACTACTGTCTGCTGGTAAAAGCTTTGATCGCTTTAGGCCTGTTCTGTTACTATAACCTTTTTTCTTGTCAGTAGAACCAAATTGGTACGATGTTCAAAGATAAAAATGGTAAAAATGTGCCGCTGCGACCTGAACCTTGACCTGTCTCCTTGGTGCAGCGGGTGTCTTTGGGGGCATCTGGCAAGAAGAGCGAGTGAGTGCTGAACGCCGACAGGGACTCGAAGTACCAGGAGTCCCTGCCCGACCTAGCACACCTGGTCTGCGTTCGCCTGACAGCCCCGCCCCACCCACAGGCATTAACACGTCATCTACAAGAGCCATAGTCATCCGCTGCGCGGGTCGCGCGCGGGTCGTGCCGGGGCTAAGCCCAGGCAAAGGGCGGGCCCTCTGTGGCCCTCAGAGGCCCGAGGAGACTGGACTGGGCCATAGACCCTGCTCCTGTGGGGAAGACTCGTATGTTTGTACTGCCCGTGAAGTTTATATTTTATCATTTCAATTACTGTCTGCTGGTAAAAGCTTTGATCGCTTTAGGCCTGTTCTGTTACTATAACCTTTTTTCTTGTCAGTAGAACCAAATTGGTACGATGTTCAAAGATAAAAATGGTAAAAATGTGCCGCTGCGACCTGAACCTTGACCTGTCTCCTTGGTGCAGCGGGTGTCTTTGGGGGCATCTGGCAAGAAGAGAGAGCGAGTGCTGAACGCCGGCAGGGACTCGAAGTACCAGGAGTCCCTGCCCGACCTAGCACACCTGGTCTGCGTGCGCCTGACAGCCCCGCCCCGCCCACAGGCATTGAGCTGAACTTAAATCTGCCGCTAGCCTCTTGCACTTGGGAGCCGAACTGCTGCGAGGTGTGAGGAGAGCCCTGAGAAGCTGCCTGGGAGCAAGGCGAATTATTCCCATCCAACGACTTGCCGCACCCGCTTTGCGGGTGCCGCTGCGACCTGAACGTTGACCTGTCTCCTTGGTGCAGCGGGTGTCTTTGGGGGTATCTGGCAAGAAGAGCGAGCGAGTGCTGAACACCGTCAGGGACTCGAAGTACCAGGAGTCCCTGCCCGACCTAGTACACCTGGTCTGCGTTCGCCTGACAGCCCCGCCCCTCCCACAGGCATTGAGCTGAACTTAAATCTTCCGCTAGCCTCTTGCACTTGGGAGCCGAACTGCTGCGAGGTGTGAGGAGAGCCCTGAGAAGCTGCCTGGGAGCAAGGCGAATTATTCCCATCCAACGACTTGCCGCACCCGCTTCGCGGGTGCCGCTGAGACCTGAACCTTGACCTGTCTCCTTGGTGCAGCGGGTGTCTTTGGAGGCATCTGGCAAGAAGAGTGAGTGAGTGCTGGATGCCGGCAGGGACTCGAAGTACCAGGAGTCCCTGCCCGACCTAGCACACCTGGTCTGCGTTCGCCTGACAGCCCCGCCCCACCCACAGGCATTAACACGTCATCTACAAGAGCCATAGTCATCCGCTGCGCGGGTCGCGCGCGGGTCTTGCCGGGGCTAAACCCAGGCAAAGGGTGGGCCCTCTGTGTCCCTCAGAGGCCTGAGGAGACTGGACTGGGCCATAGACCCTGCTCCTGTGGGGAAGACTCGTATGTATGTACTGCCCATGAAGTTTATATTTTAACATTTCAATTACTGTCTGCTGGTAAAAGCTTTGATCGCTTTAGGCCTGTTCTGTTACTATAATCTTTTTTCTTGTCAGTAGAACCAAATTGGTACGATGTTCAAAGATAAAAATGGTAAAAATGTTAACACTGATAAAATCGCATCTGGGCTAGGTCCCATGGACAATTATTTGATCAAGAAGGTCAACCAGATTAATAGCGATAGAAGGGCTTCCCTTGGTCAGGGGAGTCCTAGAATGATACAGGATGATGCGTCACTATTAGTTGTTGATACACCCACGACCTATAATCCCCCCATCGTTCTTAGGAAAGTAGTGACGGCTATAGCCCAGGTGCATGCTGAAAGGCTGGATGACCGGCCAGATATCCCTACCACCATGGAAATAGAGCCTGCACCACTTCCCCCACGTTCGGCTAGAACATTCAAAAAAGCAATATCAAGACGAAGGGGGAAGCACAATCTGAATAAAACTGATATAGGTAATTCTAAAAGGGGTCCCCCTCCTGACATAACGACAGATAAACAATCCTCTTTGGGGCACATATGGACATTACCATCGCCTACCCAAACACATACTATCGTAGCACACACTGGGTTACTAAACACTGGAGGAAGGGAGGACAAAGGTGAAGCGTCAGAACTTTCTAGCACTGAGGTTTCCCTGTTGAGTACCCCTATTAGTACCCGTATGTCCTTGCCGAGTCTGTATAATAGTGATGAGGATGAAGGGCTATCAAACTCCCCTAGATTCTCTCCTGCATCTCTTCCTAATACAAGCTATATATCTCCCACAAATGTTAAAATTAATAAAAGAGTGGGTGGTCCATTAATGTCTTGGCAAGCTAAGATACAGAAGAGGAGTTCCATCTCAACACAGGTGGATGCGGCTGAATTACCAACTTCTCCTATGGTTTCTCTAACGACAACTCATTGTTCCCTTAGTGAAGCTGACCTTTTGGGAAAAATTGAAAGTATGGTTAAAAAACTAATACAGCCCGTGCTAGAGAAGATTACTCTGTGCAACACGCACCTAGATCTGATCGTGAAAAAGATAGAAAAAAATACACTCTCATTAGTAGACCTGGAAAAGGGTGTATATATCACAAAATCTAGAGGAACACCTGCTATCACGACATCAGCGTCCAAACAAGTTCCATTATGCTCGTCATCCTCTAGAAAAACAAACCTAGCTGTGAAAAAACCAACCGGCCCTCCCCTGAAAAAGGTACACACCTCCCCTCTGTCCAATAAAAAGCCTGCGCTTGAAATTCAAACTTTAAGTTAAGCAGACAACCAAGGGGGGGGGGAATTTTGATTGTGGAAGACAGACTAGAGCCTCTGCAAAATAAGGCTACAAAGGAGAACGGGACAGGGAATTTCCACAATACAAACTGGCATTTACACAGAATTGTTGACTTACCGCCAGAAGCGGCGCCCTACGCAATAGTTATGGCGGGGTGCCCGAGCTCCTTATGGGCTCCAGGGAAGATCATCGAGCCCTAAGAAATAAAGTGACCCATTGGTTACGTAATAATAGACCCTTGCCTGCGCATATTAATGGGGAAATCTTAAACATTAGGCGCGCTTTCTGGGTGGGCTCACGTCCCAAAGATAAGAAAGGGGACGTAATTATTGTAAACTTTAAAGACCACAGAGCTGTTAGGCGCATTGGGGATTGGAAAGATTCAAGAAGTAGCGATTCCATCTCTACTCATTATCTTAGCTACTTCTATCCATATTTCCCAGCACAACAGCTTAAAAACAGGGAGCCAGTAAGGCAGCCTATAATTAGGCCTGACCTTAATCAATATGGATTTAGCCAGACTTCTTTTCCCCAGATACACAGACCACTTAATTTCCATTGATTGCATTTTTACCCATCAACCTTAGGACCTAATCATGGAAATAATTATTTCTGGGACAATAGAGTTCCGGACACACCTGTTTATAATGTTCCAACCCATAATCGATTTGACGCCTTTTCAGGCCTTGAATATGTGGATTGACACAAGAAGGATACTTGTCAGACCACTATACTAGGCTCAGGGGTCACTATAGGTGATTCCAAGGGGATTCTAAAAGAACATATGACAGGTGAGGGTAATGAGGCTACTAGGCAAGCAGATTTGGTCCCAAAAATGGTTTACGATGGAACTGAAGAGGAGTATTGTAAGACCTTAAGCACCCCAGTGATAAAAGAAGGGGACAAGAGCGGTGTAAGTTCCCCCTTTGAAAAGGCTTTGGGCAATAATTCCTTGGGTGATCTTGTAGCAAATGAGTCTAGGAAATCTTGTACACTCCTATTCTGGAATGTGGCAGGACTAAGGAATAACATTAATAATCCATCCTGGGAAACTGTTATAAATGACCGGGACATCATGGCCCTTCAAGAAACCTGGTCTACTGATCCAGTGTTTATAAACGGTTATAGAACCTTCTTCACCCCGGCAGTGGGGGGTCAGTATGGAAGAGCAAAGGGAGGCCTAATTACGTTTCTTTCAAACCAGCTTACGTACAAGAAAGTTAATTTTATTCCTAAATCTAGTTTCTACCAAGTAATAACCTTAACTACTAAGAAGGGAATTATCAATGTTGTTATAAACTTTTATAATAACATTTCGCAAAATGAAATTCCAACATTCTCAAAATGCTTAGGGATGATTTACAACATGAAATCGACAAATACAATAGGGAATTGATAATTATATGGGGGGGGGGGATTTTAATTGTCCACTCTGCACAAAGGGTAAACAAGGGACTTGTGGACTAATGTTAGAGCAGGATATCAATCTAACACATTTTGACCACTCCTTGATCGGGGATTTATTTAATGAATTATTGTTCATCTATGACTTGGGATATGCTAATGAAATTGCCCAAAAACCTACCCCCTTCGGCCCCACATTTATTGGGAGAGGAGCATCGTCGACTATTGATTTTATCATTGCCTCAAATAGCTTTAGTCACAAAATCGACAGGATAAAGACCATAGAGTTACCTTTAAGTGACCATCTGCCCCAAATAATTGAGGTGGAAAACCCCTTCTACGAACATCATGAAGATGAGCTCTTCAGAGGGATAGTCTCTGATGTGGTTCTGGGGAGGCAGAATGGGTATACTCTAAAATGGGGTAAGGTTGTGCCTGAAATGTTCCTCGCGAAACTGCTGAACGCCTGTCCAGAAAGTTTCGCAACTTGCCTAGGGGAGAAGTCTCACATCGAGCAGATAATAGAGCATTTTAATATAATAGCTTCTGAAATTAAAAACAGTCTGCGCCTAGAGGCAAAGAATAGAAAAAAGGGCAATAAAAGTTGGTTCGAAAATGCATGCACAAGGGCACTGACTAATTTGAAACATGCTATTCACAGGTCACCCCGAGACCCACTAGAAATTAGAGGCTTGAGGAAAATATACACGGAGTCTCTAAAAAATAGAAAAAATGCCATAAAAAATGAGGCCCTAGCAGCTCTCTGCGAGGCCTCACTGTCCAAGGATGCATCAGCATTCTGGAGGGCCGTTAACACCCCTTTCCTCTTTGACAACTCTAAGGCCCGCATGGAGGTAGCAATTGTTGAGGAGGACTGGGTGGACCATTTCTCAAACCTCTATAGGTCCCAAGATGATTCCCACACTTCAGATTCTCTCTCTCAGTCTTTGGGCATTAAGGGAATAGGGGCTGAAAAATTGGTAATAACTTTGGATGAAGTCAAGATGGGTGTGAAAACAACGAAGGGAGGTAAGGCAGCAGGGCCTGACGGGATTCCTGCAGATCTATATAAAGCAAATACTGAGATCTGGGGCCCCATGCTGGTGCAGCTTTTCAATGCATCACTTGCTGGGGACCTTATTCCGTCATGGTTCACATCGGTGATTGTACCCATATATAAGAAGGGTGACAGACAAAATTGTGCATGTTATAGGCCAATCTCCCTCCTTGACTCATCCGTAACAATCCTCGGAAGAATCATCCTGGCAAGACTCCAGAGCTGGGCGGAGGATAATGATATAATGAGCGACCTACAGTATGGTTTTCAGAAGGGCATTGGAACTGTTGAACAATGCTTAAATTCAATGATTGTTCACCAAAAGTACACTAGGGTAAAAGGTGAACATCTGTACTTTACGTTTGTCGACCTTTCGTCAGCGTTTGATTGTGTGTCACATACTAAATTGTGGGAAATCCTGAAAGGGCTGGGCGTGGAAGATCCTATCATTCGCTTCCTGAGAGAATTATACTCAGGAGCTACTGCCTCAGTCCGATATGGTAGGGGGGGTGAATGCACTAGAAAATTTGAGGTGGGACGTGGAGTACGCCAGGGGTGTGTTCTGGCCCCCTTCCTGTTCCTGCTTTATATAAATGGACTTGAGCCTCGTCTACTGTAGGAGTGTAGGGATATGCCCAGGGTTGGTTAGAGACCTATCCCTGCACTCTTGTATGCAGACGACGCAGTTTTAATGGCACGCACTCCCTTGGCCCTACAAAAATTGATATCATCATTTGAGAAGTTCATGTTGAGTCTGGATCTAAAAATCAATTGTAGCAACACTTTCGCGATGAACTGTGGCACAAGATCTGGAAAGCAGATGAAAACTATGTTTATAAATAACGTACCACTGGAAAATACTACTACCTTCCCTTATCTGGGTATTTTATTTCATGAATCCGGGGTTTGGACAAGCGCCGTTAAGGCCAGAACTCTTTTGTTCCAAAAAACCATAATGGCCTTAAAGACTTTTATTAAAAAGTTGGGTAAAAAACCAACAAGAGAAATCCTGACTATATATAATGCCACATGTTCATCGGTAGCATTGTATGGTGCCGGTCTTTGGGGGTATTCGAACGTAGAACCCATTCAAATAGCTGAAAACAAATTTTTGAGGGATGTCCTAGTGGTACCACAAAGTGTTTCGACTTACATTTGTCATACTGAACTGGGACAACCCTATATTTCGGATATAATTAGAACACAACCCATCCTCTTGTGGCACAGGGTATGGACAACTAATGAATGTGTCTTGAATCGGGCTATGTTGCAGGACGTATTAAAAATGGAAAATGTGGGCAGACTTGATTGGCTAGTTTACGTCAAACTTTTTTTACTCAAATTGGTTGCCGTCAATACTATGAGGACCCACTTACCATGGGGAATATACCCGGGAAACTGTTGAAAAAAATATGGTTGGAACACCTCGAAGACAAGAGAAGGCGAGAGGAAATGAGTAAAAAGACAGTTACCTCGCACATCTTGTTATTAACTGGCAACAAAGTTCAGCCATATTTAACTCTCCCGATGTCTAATTATGACCGATTTCTCTTGACCCGCTTTAGATTAAACATACTTTTTAGACTCTTGTCCTTCCCAGAAACGAATTCATGGTTGCGAAATTTACCCACTTACCCGTGTGACGATTCCTCGCCCCAATCTGATATCCATATTTTATTTTTCTGTAAATTTTATATTATGCCACGTAGGAAACTCATAATCCCATTCCTTAAAGAAATCAATTTAAATAGATGCCGTCCAGCTTTTTTAGAATTGCAGAGAATGGACATGGTTTTAACTGTTGCTGTAGTTTTAAGATTTTTCAAACTTGTTTTTAAATTACGGAAGACAATTGGTGATGTTCAAATGAAATGAAATGTAATAGACTTGTCACTTTTTAAACTTCCCTGCGTAAAAATGTAAATTTCATGTTGCTGCTTTTATGGTTATTGCCTTTTAACAGAATAAAGTACTTCTTTGAACTGTGATACCTCTGTTGCTTCTTCCTGCACCCCTCCTGCCTCTTTCTGCACCCCTCTTGCCTATTTGTGCAACTCAATTGCCTCTTCCTACACCACTTTTCCCTCTTTCTGCACAACTCTTGCCTCTTTCTGTACCTCTGTTGCTTTTTTCTGTACTTCTCTTGCCTCTTTCTCCAACCTTCGTTCCTGTTTCAGCATCTCTATTGCTTCTTTCTATACTTCTATTCCTTCTTTCTGCACGGCACGTGCCTCCTTATGCACCTCTGTTGCTTCTTTCTGCATTTCCCTTGCCTCGTTCTGCACACTTTGTGCCTCTTTGAGCACCTCTGTTGCTTCTGCACTTCTATTCCCTCTTTCTGCACCTCTTGTGCCTCCTTCTGCACCTCTTTTGCCTCTTTCAGTACCTCTGTTGGTTCTTTCTGCACTGCTCCTGCTTCTTTCTGCACCTCACTTGCCTCTTTCTGCACTTCTCTTGCTTCTTACTACACCTTTGTTACTTCTTTCAGCAATTCTCATGCCTCTTTCTGAACTTATCTTCCTTCTTTTTGCACTCCTCCTGCCTCTCTCTGTACCTGTCTTGCCTCTTTGTGCACCTCTCCAACCTCTTTCTGCACATCTGTTGCCTCTTTTTGCACTTCACTTGCTTCTTTCTGCACCTCTCTTGCCTTTTTCTGCACCTCTGTTGTTTCTATCTGCACCTCTCCTTCCTTTTCCTGCAACCCTCTTGCCTATTTGTGCAACTCTCTTGCCTCTTTCTACACCTCTCTTCTCTCTTTCTGCACCACTCTTGCCTCTTTCTGTACCCCTGTTGCTTCTTTCAACAATTCATTTGCTTCTTTCTGCACTTCTCTTCCTTCTTATTGTACCACTCATGACTCTTCCAGCACCTCTGTTGCTTCTTTCTTTACTTCTCTTCCTTCTTTCTGCACCTCTTGTGCCTCCTTCTGCACCTCTGTTGCTTTTTCAGGACCTCTGTTGGTTCTTTCTGCACTTCTCTTGCTTCTTTCTACACCTCTGTTACTTCTTTCAGCAATTCTCTCACCTCTTTCTTCACTTATCTTCCTTCTTTTTGCATCCCTTCTGGCTCTTTCTGTACCTCTGATGCCTCTTTGTGCACCTTTCATGCCTCTTTCTGCACCCCTCTTGCCTCTTTTTACACCTCTGTTGGTTCTTTCTGCACTGCTCTTGATTCTTTCTACACCTCACCTGCCTCTTTATGCACGTCTCTTGCTTGTTTCTAAACCTCTGTTGCTTCTTTCAGCAATTCTCTCACCTCTTTCTGTACTTCTCTTGCTTGTTTCTGCAGCTCTCTTGCATCTTTCTGCACTGCTGTTGCCTCTTTCTGCACTTCAATGGCGTCTTTCTGCACCTCTCTTACCTTTTTCTGCACCTACCTTGCTTCTTTCTGCATCCCTCCTGCCTTTTTCTGCACCCCTCGTTCCTATTTGTGCAAGTCTCTTGCCTCTTTCTATACCTCTCTTCCCTCTTTCTGCATCACTCTTGTCTCTTTCTGTATCTCTGTCGCTTCTTTCTTCACTTCTCTTGCCTCTTACTGCACCCTTCGTGCCTCTGTGAGCATCTCTGTTGCTTCTTTCTGCACTTCTCCTCCTTCTTTCTGCAAACCTCGTTCCTCCTTTTTCACCTCTGTTGCTTCTTTCTGCAATTCTCTTGCTTCTTTCTACACCTCCTGCCTTTTTCTGCACCCCCTTACCTCTTTTTTCACCTCTTTTGGTTTTTTTAGCACTGCTCTTGCTTCTTTCTGCACCTCACTTGCATCTTTCTGCACTTTACTTGCTTCTTTCTGCACCTGTCTTGCCTCTTTTGGCACCTCTGTTAATTCTTTCTGCACCCCTCCTGCCTCTTTTGCACTCTTCTTCCCTTTTTGTGTGACTCTCTTGCCTCTTTATATACCACTCTTCCCTCTTTCTGGACCACTCTTGACTCTTTCTGTACCTCTGGTGCTTCTTTCTGCGCTTCTTTTGCCTCTTTCTGCATCCTTCATGCCTCTTTTACTACCTCTGTTGCTTCTTTCTGCACTTCTCTTCCTTCTTTCTGTACTTCCTGTGCCTCCTTCACATCTCAATTGCCTCTTTGTTCACCTCTCCTACCTCTTTCTGCACCCCTCTTGCCTCTTTTGGCACCTCTGTCGGTTCTTTCTACACTGCTCTTGCTTCTTTTTGCACCTCACTTGCCTCTTTCTGCACATCTCTTGCTTCTTTCTAAACCTCTGTTGCTTGTTTCAGCAATTCTCTAGCCTCTTTCTCCACTTCTCTTGCTTGTTTCTGAACCTCTCATGTGTCTTTCAGCTCCTCTATTGCCTCTTTCTGCACTTCACTTGCTTCTTTCTGCACCTCTCTAGCCTCTTCCAGCAACTCTGTTACTTCTTTGTGTATCCCTCCTGGGCTTTCTGCATGCCTCTAGCCTCTTTTGGCACCTCTGTTGCTTCTTTCTGCACCTCTTTGGCCCCTTCATGCAGCCCTATTCCCTATTTGTGCAACTATCTTGCCTCTTTCTACACCTCTCTTCCCTTTATCTGCAGCACTTGTGGCTCCTTTTGCACCTCTGTTGCTTCTTTCAGCAATTCTCTTCCTTCTTTCTGCACCTCTTGTGCCTCCTTCTGCACCTCTGTTGCCTTTTTCAGCACCTCTGTTGGTTCTTTCTGGACTTCTCTAGCCTCTTTCTGCACTTCTCTTGCTTGTTTCTGAACCTCTCTTGTGTCTTTCAGCACCTCTATTGCCTCTTTCTGAACTTCACTTGCTTCTTTCTGCACCTCTCTAGCCTCTTCCAGCACCTCTGTTACTTCTTTCTGTGCCCCTCCTGTGCCTCTTTTTGCATGCCTCTAGCCTCTTTTGGCACCTCTGTTGCTTCTTTCTGCATCTCTCTTCCCTTTATGTGCAGCACTTGTGGCTCCTTTTGCACCTCTGTTGCTTCTTTCCACACTTCTTGGTTCTTTCTGCACTGCTCTTGCTTCTTTCTAAATCCCTCTTGCTTCTTTTGTATCACTGTTGCATCTTTCTGTACCTGTGTTGCTTCTTTCTGCACTTCTCTAGCCTCTTTCTGCAGCCTTTGTGCCTCTTTCAGCACCTCTGTTGCTTATTTCTGCACTTCTCTACCTTCTTTCTGCACCCTTTGTGCCTCCTTTTGCACCTCCGTTGCTTCTTTCAGCAATTCTTTTGCCGCTTTCTGCACTTGTCTTGGTTCTTTCTGCATCCTCTAGCCTATTTCGGCACATCTGTTGCTTATTTCTGCACCCCTCCGGCCCCTCTATGCACCTCTTCCCTATTGTGCACCACTCTTGCCTCTCTCTACACCTCTCTTCCCTCTTTCTGCATCACTCTTGCCTCTTTCTGCACCCCTCTGGCCCTTTATGCACCCCTCTTCCCTATTTGTGCAACCCTCTTGCCTCTTTCTACATCTCTCTTCCCTCTTTCTGCATCACTCTTGCCTTGTATGTATCTCTGTCACTTCATTCTGCACTTCTCTTGCCTCTTTCTGCACCCTTTGTGCCTCTGTGAGCATCTCTGTTGCTTCTTTCTGCACTTCTCTTCCTTCTTTCTGCACCCCTCGTACCTCCTTTTGTACCTCAGTTGCTTCTTTATGCACTTCTCTTCCTTCTTTCTGCACCTCCTGTGCCTCCTTGTGCACCTCTATTGCCTTTTTCAGCACCTCTGTTGGTTCTTTCTGTACTGCTCTTGCTTCTTTCTGTACCTCACTTGCCTCTTCCTGCACTTCTCTTGCTTCTTTCTACGCCTCTGTTACTTCTTCCAGCAATTCCCTCACCTCTTTCTTCACTTATCTTCCTTCTTTTTGCATCCCTTCTTTCTCTTTCTGTACCTCTCATGCCTCTTTGTGCACCTCTCATGCCTCTTTCTGCATCCCTCTTGCCTCTTGTTACACCTCTGTTGGTTCTTTCTGCACTGCTCTAACTTCTATCTGCACCTCACCTGCCTCTTTCTGCACTTCTCTTGCGTCTTTCTAAACCTCTGTTGCTTCTTTCAGCAATTCTCCCGCCTCTCTCTGTACTTCTCTTGCTTGTTTCTGCAGCTCTCTTGCGTCTTTCTGCACCGCTGTTGCCTCTTTCTGCACTTAACTTGCTTCTTTCTGCACCGCTCTTACCTTTTTCTGCACCTCTTTTGCTTCTTTCTGCATCCCTCCTTCCTCTTTCTGTACCCCTCCTCCCTATTTGTGCAACTCTCTTGCCTCTTTCTACACCTCTCTTCCCGCTTTCTGCATCACTCTTGCCTCTTTCTGTATCTCTGTCGCTTCTTTCTTCACTTCTCTTGCCTCTTACTGCACCCTTCGTGCCTCTGTGAGCATCTCTGTTGCTTCTTTCTGCACTTCTCCTCCTTCTTTCTGCAAACCTCGTTCCTCCTTTTTCACCTCTGTTGCTTCTTTCTGCAATTCTCTTGCTTCTTTCTACACCTCTGTTACTTCTTTCAGCTATTCTCTTGCCTCTTTCTGCACTTTTCTTCCTTCATTGTGCATCCCTCTTCCCGCTTTGAGTACCTCTCTTGCCTCTTTGTGTACCTCTCCTGCCTTTTTCTGCACCCCCTTACCTCTTTTTTCACCTCTTTTGGTTTTTTCAGCACTGCTCTTGCTTCTTTCTGCACCTCACTTGCATCTTTCTGCACTTCACTTGCTTCTTTCTGCACCTGTCTTGCCTCTTTTGGCACCTCTGTTAATTCTTTCTGCACCCCTCCTGCCTCGTTTGCACTCTTCTTCCCTTTTTGTGTGACTCTCTTGCCTCTTTATATACCTCTCTTCCCTCTTTCTGGACCACTATTGACTCTTTCTGTACCTCTGGTGCTTCTTTCTGCGCTTCTTTTGCCTCTTTCTGCATCCTTCATGCCTCTTTTACTACCTCTGTTGCTTCTTTCTGCACTTCTCTTCCTTCTTTCTGTACTTCCTGTGCCTCCTTCACACCTTAATTGCCTCTTTGTTAACCTCTCCTATCTCTTTCTGCACCCCTCTTGCCTCTTTTGGCACCTCTGTCGGTTCTTTCTACACTGCTCTTGCTTCTTTTTGCACCTCACTTGCCTCTTTCTGCACATCTATTGCTTCTTTCTAAACCTCTGTTGCTTGTTTCAGCAATTCTCTAGCCTCTTTCTCCACTTCTCTTGCTTGTTTCTGAACCTCTCGTGTGTCTTTCAGCTCCTCTATTGCCTCTTTCTGCACTTCACTTGCTTCTTTCTGCACCTCTCTAGCCTCTTCCAGCAACTCTGTTACTTCTTTGTGTATCCCTCCTGGGCTTTCTGAATGCCTCTAGCCTCTTTTGGCACCTCTGTTGCTTCTTTCTGCACCTCTTTGGCCCCTTCATGCAGCCCTATTCCCTATTTGTGCAACTATCTTGCCTCTTTCTACACCTCTCTACCCTTTATCTGCAGCACTTGTGGCTCCTTTTGCACCTCTATTGCTTCTTTCAGGAATTCTCTTCCTTCTTTCTGCACCTCTTGTGCCTCCTTCTGCACCTCTGTTGCCTTTTTCAGCACCTCTGTTGGTTCTTTCTGCACTTCTCTAGCCTCTTTCTGCACTTCTCTTGCTTGTTTCTGAACCTCTCTTGTGTCTTTCAGCACCTCTATTGCCTCTTTCTGAACTTCACTTGCTTCTTTCTGCACCTCTCTAGCCTCTTACAGCACCTCTGTTACTTCTTTCTGTGCCCCTCCTGCCTCTTTTTGCATGCCTCTAGCCTCTTTTGGCACCTCTGTTGCTGCTTTCTGCATCTCTCTTCCCTTTATGTGCAGCACTTGTGGCTCCTTTTGCACCTCTGTTGCTTCTTTCCACACTTCTTGGTTCTTTCTGCACTGCTCTTGCTTCTTTCTAAATCCCTCTTGCTTCTTTTGTATCACTGTTGCATCTTTCTGTACCTGTGTTGCTTCTTTCTGCACTTCTCTAGCCTCTTTCTGCAGCCTTTGTGCATCTTTCAGCACCTCTGTTGCTTATTTCTGCACTTCTCTACCTTCTTTCTGCACCCTTTGTGCCTCCTTTTGCACCTCCGTTGCTTCTTTCAGCAATTCTTTTGCCGCTTTCTGCACTTGTCTTGGTTCTTTCTGCATCCTCTAGCCTATTTCGGCCTATCTGTTGCTTATTTCTGCACCCCTCCGGCCCCTCTATGCACCTCTTCCCTATTGTGCACCACTCTTGCCTCTCTCTACACCTCTCTTCCCTCTTTCTGCATCACTCTTGCCTCTTGCTGTATCTCTGTTGCTTCTTTCTGCACTTCTCTTGCCTCTTTCTGCACCCTTTGTGCCTCTGTGAGCATATCCGTTGCTACTTTCTACACTTCTCTTCCTTCTTTCTGCACCCCTCGTACCTCCTTTTGCATCTCTGTTGCTTCTTTTTGCACTTCTCTTGCTTCTGTCTACACCTCTGCTGCTTCTTTCAGCAATTATTCTGCCTCTTTCTGTACTTCTCTTCATTCTTTGTGCATCCTTCCTGCCTTTCTGTACCTCTCTTGTCTCTTTGTGTACCTCTCCTACCTCTTTCTGTGCCCCTTTTGCCTCTTTTTTCACCTATGTTGTTTTTTTCAGCACTGCTCTTGCTTCTCTCTGCACCTCACTTGCATATTTCCGCACTTCACTTGCCTCCATCTGCACCTGACTTGCTCCTTTCGGAACCTCTGTTAATTCTTTCTTCACCCCACCTGTCTCTTTTGCACTCTTCTTCCCTTTTTGTGCAACTCTCTTGCCTCTTTCTATATCTTTCTTCCCTCTTTCTGGACCACTCTTGCCTCTTTCTGTACCTCTGTTGCTTCTTTCTGCATACTCTTGCCTCTTTCTGCATCCTTCATGCCTCTTTCAGCACCTCTGTTGCTTATTTCTGCACTTCCCTTCCTTCTTTCTGCACCCCTTGTTCCTCCTTTTGCACCTCTGTTGCTACTTTCTGCACTTGTCTTGGTTTTTTCTGCACTGCTCTTGCCTCTTTCTGCACCCCTCTTCCCCATTTGTGCAACTTTGTTGCCTCTTTCTATACCTCGTTTCCCTTTTTCTGCAGCACTTGTGTTCGTTTTGCACATCTGATGCTTCTTTCTGTACTTCTCTTGGTCCTTTCAGCACTGCTCTTGCTTCTTTTGGCATACCTTCCTACAAGGTGGATATCTGACTATGGTTACCCCCAAACTTTTTGCCTAGTGTTTAGCTGGTTTTTGACTTTAGTTGGCCTGGGATCCTGCTATTCAGGGCCCCAGGCTAATTGCTCTCTCCTTAAAATGGACTCCATGTACCTTAGGTACATACACAATTGGAACTGGTTCACCTTATTGGCCCCTGTAACAGTGTACCCCAGGTACCCAGGGCATAGGTGCTTCCAAGGCCTACCAGGGGCTGCAGCACATATTGACACGTATTGACCTCCATATTTGACACAACTGGCTGATCACTCAGCTGGGGTAAGTCGGTGTAATCACCCCTTACTTAGGTATAGTATGCCTATATCTAACCTAAAATGGACACATATGTTCCTATCAGCCACTCCTATGGAAGGCCTCATCAATCCTGGAGGCAGAGTGCTTGGAAATATGTGAGATGGTGCTCTGGCATGAGCTGAGCCTGTCTGCAGCTTTCGGAACCAAGTCCTTTAGCTGTTCCATGATACTGCCATACCATATACTCTTAAGTGCATTATGAACCTCGCGGTTAAATGCTATCTTTGGTTTGGCTTTATCAAAACATGTCGAGTAAGGTGTCATACAAATTGGAATACCACCCCCTCACCAGTTCTGGCGACGGGGGTAGCATTCCACCCTTCTAGAGGGACACGACATGTACATAACCTGAAACCCGGGTAAAGTTAAACATGAGCCTCAGCATCACAAAATGGATGCTGCCACCACAGACACAAGTCTGACCTCCTGCTGCTGGGAGTCCTTCCAGCGAGGGAGGCTTGGACAAAGGGTTTCCTGCCTTGGGAGGTGCTAGCACCACCCCAGACAGGATTTTGTGTATTGGGTAGGACATGGCTGAATAGAATCAGACATGCCTGGGGCACACAAGGTGTCCCTGTGCATATGCCAGTTCAAACCGGTGCTGGGGCTCTCCAGCCCCAGTCTTGGCTCGAAGCTGGACAAAGGAAAGGGGGTGTAACCACCCCCCTTCCTGGTCCCACCCAGAGGAGGGACCTAGCAGGTAATCCGGCCCCTAGATTTGGAATAAGAGTAGGAGCTGTGTCCCAAGACTTCAGATCATCCTGAACTCGACTTGAAACTAAGAAGAAGACTGGACTTCGACATTCTGCTGCACAGAAGACTGAAGAGAATCTTCCTTGTGGCCAAGGAGTGACCACCCTGTGAATACAGGCACCAACCAGCAACTCGACGTCTGCTTCGCCGCTGCCTCCCGCCGGAGCCCGAGCCCAAAGCCTGACAAGACCCAGACCCCCAGACATCTCAGAGCCCGATCCACAGTCCCTGAAAAGAAGAGACCCGTGGAGGCACCGAGAGACGTGGGACCGGACATCTTGGAAGACCCCCGAGAAGCTGACTG
Organism: Lissotriton helveticus; assembly: GCF_964261635.1. NCBI lineage: Eukaryota > Metazoa > Chordata > Amphibia > Caudata > Salamandridae > Lissotriton > Lissotriton helveticus. Next base: position 874,085,617 of record NC_136071.1, on the reverse strand, counting down.
CGCAGCACCCGAGGCACCCTCGATGCTGTGCTTTGGGGTTTGAAAAGCCCCGACACCGAGCAGCTATTGCATTGAAGATCCGCCCCCCAGCATCTCTACGATCTGCGTGGGGCCCTTTTGCACATTGCCACTTGATGCACCATCCCGGCCACTTGCCACGTGGCTAGCGGCCATCTTGGTGACGAAAACTACAACTTACACCACTGGTCTGGTTGCTCCAGACTAGCCCTTGCTCCCCTGAAAAGGAGCACCCCCTCTGACCTTGCTGGTCCGATTGAGAAGCTTGCATCGATTTCTGTGTGGCTTGCATTAGCCAAGGCCTGTTTGCTCCGATCAAGAAGCCGACACCGCCAACAGCTAGAACCTTTGTGAGACAGCTCGTGACCAACGCCTGGATGTCTTTGACCTCTTCGTGTCCACGTGGCTGCAGAGACAATCTTCACCTTTTCACCTGTTGGCACCCGACATTGCCTGGTTCCATCCTGGTTCCACGGTAGTCACTGGCTAGTGACTTTGAACATTGTCCCCTCTGCTTTCAGGTCTTCACCTCTTCAGATCCACCCTTGGATCCACCGTAACTCTCCTCGACGACCCGCCTGCAGCATCTTCAGCTCCAAGCACCATCAACCTGCGTGACGAAACCCGACACTACTTCGCACCTGTGCACCCGCTTCCTGTGGGTGAGGTAACTCAGCAACGCCGGTGTTCCCACACTGGTGTACACCTCTAGTTCCTGTGTCTAAAGTTTTATCCTTGTAGGTCCATCGGAAGGTTCCTAAAACACTAACTTTGTAACTTTGACATTGCATTGGTGCATGCGTGCGCTTTAAGCGCTGCACCCGAGTCCCGCGGGCCTTTCCCGACTTCATCACTGCTAGTCCCGAACAGCTCCAGCGATTCCCCAGGCCCTAGGCCTCTTTCCTTTCCCCATAGTGGTTCTTATACCACTATTTTAGTGTATGGTTTAGGTGGCCCCTAGGGCTCATCCAAATTGTGCAACTTTTGTATATTTAAACTGTGTTTTGTTTTAACGCATTTGCTTCTGTGCTCATAAAGAGTATAGGGGATATTTGTAGAAATAAATCTATATATATTTTCAATATATATCTGTGTGGTGTCCTTTCATTTGGTATTCAAGGGGATTGTATATGGTAAAACAGCTTGCTTCACATGCCTTTACAGAGTTTAGCCTAAGACTGCTTTGTCCATGCTACTAGGATAGCTGGTCTATAAGGTTGACTTACAACCAATCATCATAAGGGTTGCTTGGCATGGTACAAGGTGATCACTAGAACTAGTGAGCATCATATACCAGGCCAACTTCTCACACATATTGCCTCCTTTTGCACCTCTTTTGCTTCTTTCTGTACCTCTGTTGCGTCTTTCTGTATTTCTCGTGCCTCCTTCCGCACCTCTATTGCTTCTTTCTGTACTATTTTGGTGCTTTCTGCACTGCTCTTGCCTCTTTCTGCATCCCTCTTGCCTCTTTGAGCACCTCTCTTACTTCTTTCTGCACATCACTTGCCTCTTTCAGTACATCTGTTGCTTTTTCTGCACCTCCCTTTTCTCTTTTTGTGCCTCTCTTGCCGCTTTCTGCACATCTGTTCCCTGTTTCTACACCTTTCCTGCCTGTTTCTGCACCTCACTGGCGTCTTTCATCTCTTCTGTTGCTTTTTTCTGTAGATCTCTTTCCTCTTTCTGCACCTCACTTGCCTCTTTCAGCACCTTTGTTGCTTTTTTTCTGCAGATCTTTTGCCCTTTTCTGCACCTCTCTTTTCTCTTTTTGTGCCTCTCTTGCCTCTTTCTGAACCTCTGTGCCCTGTTTCTGCACCTTCCCTGCCTGTTTCTGTACCTCTCTTGCCTCTTTTGATATTTCTGTTGCCTCTTTCAGCACTTCTCATGCTCTTTCTGCACACTTCACACCTGTTGTTTCTTTCTGCACTGCTCCTACTTTTTGCCGCACCTCACTTGCCTCTTTCTGCACTTCTTTTGCTTCTTTCTACTCCTCTGTTGCTTCTTTCAGCAATTCTCTTGCTTCTTTCTGCACTTTTCTTCCTTCTTTCAGCACCCCTCCTGCCTCTTTCTGTAACACTCTTGCCTCTTTCTGTACCCATCCTATGTATTTCTGCACCCCTCTTTCCTCTTTTTGCACCTCTGTTGCTTATTTCTGTGCCTCTGTTCCTTCTTTCTGCATTTCTCTTGCTTCTTTCTGCACCCTTCATGCCTCTTTCAGCACTTCTGTTGCTTCTTTCTGTGCTTCTTTTTCTTCTTTCTGCACCCCTCGAGCCTCCTTTTGCACCTCTGTTGCTTTCTGCACGTCTTTTGGTGCTTTCTGCACTGCTCTTGCCTTTTTCTGCATCCCTCTTGCCTCTTTGAGCACCTCTCTTGCTTCTTTCTGCACATCACTTGCCTCTTTCAGCACATCTGTTGCCTTTTTCTGCAGATGTCTTGCCTCTTTGTGCGCCTCACTTGAGTCTTTCAGCACCTTTGTTGCTTTTTTCTGCAGATCTCTTGCCTCTTTCTGCACCACTCTTGTTTCTTTCTGCACCTCTCTTGCCTCTTTCTGCCTCCCTGGTCCCTGTTTCTGCACCTTTCCAGCCTGTTTCTGTACCTCTCTTGCCTCTTGCTATATTTCTGTTGCCTCTTTCAGTACTTCTCATGCTCTTTCTGCACCCTTCACACCTGTTGTTTCTTTCTGCACAGCTCCTGCTTTTTGCTGCACCTCACTTGCCTCTTTCTGCACTTCTTTTGCTTCTTTCTACTCCTCTGTTGCTTCTTTCAGCAATTCTCTTGCCTCTTTTCTGCACTTCTCTTCCTTCTTTCAGCACCCCTCCTGCCTCTTTCTGTAACACTTTTGCCTCTTTCTGTACCCATCCTACATTTTTCTGCACCCCTCTTGCCACTTTCTACACCTCTGTTGCTTCTTTCTGCATTTCTTTTGCATCTTTATGTACCCTTTGTACCTCTTTCAGCATCTCTGTTGCTTCTTTCTGTACTCCTCTTCTTTCTTTCTGCACCCCTCGTGCCTTCTTTTGCATCTCTGTTTCTTCTTTCTGCACTTCTTTTGGTGCTTTCTGCACTGATCTTGCTTCTTTCTGCACCCCTCTTGCCTCTTTGACCACCTCTCTTGCTTCTTTCTGCACATCACATGCCTCTTTCAGCACATCTGTTGCTTTTTTCTACAGATGTTTTGTCCCTTTCTGCACCTCTCTTTTCTCTTTTTGTGCCTCTCTTGCCTCTTTTGCACCTCTGACCCTGTTTCTGCACCTTTCCTCCCTGTTTCTGCACCTCCCTTACCTCTTTCAGAACTTCTGTTGCTTTTTTCTGAAGATCTCTTTCCTCTTTCTGCACCTCGCTTGCCCCTTTCAGCACCTTTGTTGCTTTGTTCTGCAGATCTCTTGCCTCTTTCTACACCCCTCTTTTTTCTTTCCATACCTCTCTTGCCTCTTTCTGCACCCCTGTTCCCTATTTTTGCACTTTTCCTGCCTGTTTTTGTACCTCTCTTGCCTCTTTCCGTACCTCTGTTGCCTCTTTCTGCACTTCTCATGCTCTTTCTGTACCCAGCACACCTGTTGTTTCGTTCTGCACTGCTCTTACTTTTTGCTGCACCTCACTTGCCTCTTTCTGCACTTCTTGTGCTTTTCTGAAGATCTCTTTACTCTTTCTGCACCTCCCTTGCCTCTTTCAGCACTTTTGTTGCTTTGTTCTGCAGATCTCTTGCCTCTTTCTACACCCCTCTTTTCTCTTTCCATACCTCTCTTGCCTCTTTCTGCATCCCTGTTCCCTGTTTTTGCACCTTTTCTGTGTGTTTTTGTACCTCTATTGCCTCTTTCTGTACCTCTGTTGCCTCTTTCTTCACTTCTCATGCTCTTTCTGTTGTTTCTTTCCTCACTGCTCTTACTTTTTGCTGCACCTCACTTGCCTCTTTATGCACTTCTTGTGCTCTTTCTACTCCTCTGCTGCTTCTTTCAGCAATTCTCTTGCCTCTTTCTACACTTCTCTTCCTTCTTTCAGCACCCGTCCTGCCTCTTTCTGTAACACACTTGCCTCTTTGTGCATCCATCCTACCTTTTTCTGTACCCCTCTTGCCTCTTTGTGCACCTCTGTTGGTTCTTTCTGCACTGCTCTTACTTCTTTCTGCACCTCACTTGCTTCTTTCTGCATCCTTTGTTCCCTGTTTCTGCACCGTTCCTGCCTGTTAATGCACCTCACTTCCCTCTTTATGTACCTCTGAGGTAGAGGTACCCCCGCCCTATTATGTACTAGGGCTTACAGGGGAGGTCATGTCAATCACAGGGATAGCCCAACCCTTAGTGTATACCCTAGTGTAAGTAGATGTTTTCATTGTATTCTAAGTGTCATTCGGCATAGCACTGGCTCCGGGACTGGTTAGTCAGAGTCAGTCATCAGTGATGTCATTTGAGATGTCTGTGGGGGCCAACTAGCCCACCACTTATCTCCAGTAAGTGCCACAGAGCTGTGTTGCAGAGTGGTGTAAAAAGGGGCGTGGCCTCTGAACACCTCTTTGCAACGCAGCTCCCTGGTGCATACTGGAGGTACCTGGTAGGCTAGTTGGCCTCGCCAGGGGGTGCCTTTGCATGCTGGTGAAGGAAGGGGACGGGGACTGAGGTGACATGTGTGCAAACACACCCTATGCACGTTATAAGTTGGGGAATTAATTCTTCTTCAATCCTGAGGGTCCCTGGGGGTCTACTAGCCCACCGGGTACCTCCAGTATGCACCAGGGAGCTGCATTGAAGAAAGGTGTTCAGAGGCCAGGCCCCTTTATACACCACTCTACAACGCAGCTCTGTGGCACTTACTGGAGGTACCTGGTGAGCTAGTTGGCCCCCAGGGACCCTCAGGATTGAAGAGGAATTAATTCCTCAACTTAAAACGTGCCACAGGCCGTGTTTGCACACATGTCACCTCAGGCCCCGCTACCTCCCTTCACCACTGTGCAAACGTGCCCTGTGGTGTGTTTAAAGTTGGGGGATTAAGTCCCCTTGAATCATGAGGGTCCCTGGGGTCCAACTAGCCCACCAGGTACCTCTAGTAAGTGTCACAGAGCTGCGTTGCAGAGGGGTGTAAAAAGGGGCACCTCTCCGCATCGCAGCTCCCAGGCGCATACTGGAGGTTCTTGGTGGGCTAGTTGGCCCCCAGGGACCCCCAGTATTGAAGGGGAATAAACTTCCTAATTTAAAATGCAACACAGGGTGCATTTGCAGAGTCTTTCCATGAGGGGGTGGGGCCTAGGCATGGTTGCGTGTCTTTTTTTTGGAAGGGGGCTGTGTGGACCCCCTTCTTTTTACTTTTATGGGGCACTTTTATTAACGGGACGGGGGCCACGTGGGCCCCCCTCCCATCGCCAATTCTGGGCCCTGGGGACCCCATCCCCTGGGGCATGACCAATTTTTTAAAATATATTTTGGAGGGGAGCTGCGTGGCCCACCTTCTCAGGTCATTTATGGCCCAGGGGACCCAATCCCCCGGGGCCGGCCTTTGCATGTTTTAAAAAAAATATATATATTATTGGGGATGGGGGCCATGTGGCCCCCCTCCCTGGCTACTTCTGACCCTGGGGATCCATCCCCCGGGGCCTGGCCACCTCATTGGTGACCGTGGGGGGGAAACCCAATCCCCCTACGGTCTCGCCGGCTCCCCGCGTCCTACGGGAGCCGGCATTGCTTTTACACATGGGGAGCTGCTGACATGCAGCTCCCCGTGTGGAAAGGCAATGTGGTTTGGATTTTGGAAGAGAGAGCAGGTTTCTTGCTCTCTCTTCCAAAACCCAAACCCCAGTTTGCTATGACAGGGTGGGAGCGCGATGTTGTCATAGCAAACAGCAGTGTTCCTTAGAGTGGGCACGCCGGGACACTGCAGGAGCCGGCCCTGGGGGTGGTGGTCCCCAGGGCCATCACAGGCTCCAAGAGGGGGGCTGTGAGGCCCCATTCCAACATCTCAACAGGGAGGTGGCGGTCCCCGGGGCATGTTGGGGGGCTCGAGCCCTCCCCACACAGGTATATATATATTTTTTAAAAGAAGCCCCAGGGTGGTGGTCCCCGAGGTTGCAGGGTCATTAAAGGCACCCCCAACATTAAAAAAACAAGCCCCGGGGGCTGGCGGTCCCAAGGACTGCAGGGGCGTGTGCCCCCGACAAATATTGTTTCAAAGCTCCGGGGGGTGGCGGTCCCCGGGGCAGTGTGGGGGGATTGGGGCCCCTCAAATTTTTTTACGCCCCCCGGGACCTGGCCCACCCGGGGTCTTCAATGAAATAAAGCGCAGGAGCCCGCGCTTCTTTTTTTTCTATTTTTGTGGCCGGATCCGCTGATCCTCTGTGCAGCTGCGATTTTATTTTTAAAAGAATGCTTTTTTGGTCCCTGGGGGTCCTTGTGCACTAGTTTTACTGTTTTCTTGTGCCTTGGTTCTACCGAGGCACAAGAAAACATTTGTTTTTGTCTAATTTACTGCATCCAGGGTGTAGAAGGCTTAGTTATAGTATTCTTTGTGGGGTTTTAGTACCCTTAGTTATATTAATTGTACTGATTCCACTATTTATTTATTTATTTATGCAATTTTATATAGCGCAGACTTTACCCGAAGGTGTCAGAGCGCTTCACAAAAGGACCAATAGTGATACACGAGGAACAAAATACAAAATATAAAAGCAAACAATAAGTTACATGGAGCAAAGTGACACTAGTGAGCAACCAGAATACATGAGGTAGCAATCGGTGCATTACAGGAGAAAAAAAAGTGATACGGGTGCAGGTTACAAAAACGTACAAAATACAAGTAGAAGTATAATACTGCAATAAAAGGCAGACACTCCAGCACAAGAACAAACGTTACGTAGGCAATGGTGGCACTTGTGCAAGTATCTAAAACAAACAAAATGTGCGAGGTAGCAAACAGTGTGTTACAAGACAAAAGTGACGTGTGCAAGTTCCAAAAGGGTACCATACACAGGTATTGGGATATTACTAAACAATTAAACTATCAGAACATACTGGGGAGGAGGTACCAAAACCCTGGCCAATAGACTTTCCAGTAATGGGAGGTCTTCCTTCAGACAGAGGCAAGGGTGTGAGTTAGACTTGGAGGTGTCTTTGGAGGAGGAGAACTTTAAGGTCCAGTTTGAAGGCCTGAGAGGAGGAGGTAGTCCGGAGCTGAGGCGGGAGTGAGTTCCAGATTCTCACTGCGTTGCCTGAGAAGGATTGGGCCATCGATCTTTCCTTCTTGAAAGTGGGGGGTTCAAGCAGAAGATTTTCCGCATTCTGAGATGGTCTAGAGCCTCCGGAGAGTTTCAGTTTATTCGACAGGTAGCGAGGAGAGGAGGAGAGCAAGGCTTTGTGAGTGATACAGGCAGTCTTGTAGATAGCTCTAGCCTCGATGGGAAGCCACCGAAGGGAGGATAGCAGCGGTGTGATGTGGTCGCTTCTTTTAGCCCCATAGATGAAACGGGCTGCTGAGTGTAGGATCGATTTCAGGGGGGACAGGTGGGATTTGGGGAGGCCAGTAAGGAGAGAATTGCAGTAGTCCAGCTCTAGTGTTTTGGTTTAGGTTTTTGTACAATGTTTAAGCAATGTATCGATATGTTATGTTGTACTGTGTTTAGTCACTTGGTTTTTAATGTTTAAGGGCCTTATTATAAGTTTGGCTGTGCGGGAGCGCCCCACTCCTGTACTGCCAAACCCATGTTTGAACTTCTTGCTAGATTAGGAGTTTTCCCTCAATACTTCAGGCTTCAAGTGTTTCCCCGTGGCTGTAGGTGGGTGTCCTCGTCACAAGAATCTCCATGTTGCCCCTTATGAGCTTAGCCAGTGACTATTATTCTGTGGCCCCCACAGCTCCGGGGGGGCTGCCTTGGCCCACTCACTGCCATACATTCTCAAAAGTGGGGGTGTCTGTTCACTGACTACCTCAACCAGATCATTCAGAATTCCACTCTGCTGAGTGAGGGTGCTGGCACTCATCCCTGAGGTCACGAGCAGGACTCTCTCCCACTGTGGGCTTCCACTGCTGCTCTCCCATAGGCCCCCAACAAGCACCACACCTGCTTCAGGATCAGCTGCCATGCAATCCAGCCATTCTATTCAGCACTCCATGGCGCTGCTAACTTAAAGTCAGGTGTCATGCTGCTGTCTGCCCTCGCTGCTGAGATTAGAGATGTTGATTACTTCAGTCTCTCCACTGGATGCCTCCTTACCGGACCTCTGCTCCACAGCTGTGATCCAGGTTAGCCAGGGTCCCATTCTTAAGGACCCCTGCTACAGGGAGGGAAAGCATCCTCACCAGTCACTTGCTTCTGTATGTGGTCTTGGTGTTGGCAGGAGGTGCAATATCTCTGTAAACTAGTGCCCAGGAGCGGCCCTTGAATGCACCTGAAGTTGGCTGTGTTCAGATTCCAAATACACACCTTGTGTACAGAAGAGCAAGCAGGGAGAGAATAATGCGGAAAGAATAGAGAGGGAGAAGAGGAAGGCAGGAAGACTAGTTCTTGAAGCAGTAAAAATGTATAAATGGTAGGCAGTCTGAATTGCACAAAATTCACAAATGTTTACAGTTAACACAAGCGAAATTTGTCATAAAAGCGAATCGAACGTTGATATCCCTTCCTTATGCTGTGACTCAGTGGATGCCTTAAGGGTCCCTTTGATTGTAGCCGAAAGAGTACAGAGCTATTGGGCTGATAAGCAGAATAAGGAAGTCACCAGGGCCTGTGAGGGGAAACAGAAAGGGGCAGAGAGAGCAGGCAAGTCAAAGTACTCTGATTCACATGGGGTGAGTAGAGAAGCAAAGGAGAGAAAGTGTGCAGAGCAGAATTTAGAAATAGCAGAAACTGCGAAGATGGAAAGCAGAGAAAAGAAACTGGAGCAGAATCAAGGAGTGCTAGATGGTGTGGGGGGGGGGCAAGAGCACGCGGGGGGGTGGAGAGAGAAAGAGGGGTAAGGGTGCAGGGCAGAATACAGAAAAAACAGAGGCTGAAAAGAGGGAAAGCAGAGCGAAGAAAGAGGAGTGGAACCAGTAAGTCAGCGGGGGATGGGGATTCCAGGAAGAGTGCATGTTTACACAGAGGGAGAGTGGAGAGTGAAGGAAGAGAAAGAGTGCAGAGTGGAAGTAAGGCAAAACAGGGGCTACAAAGAGGGAAAGCAGAGCAACAAAAAAAAAGCTTTAAGTAGTGTGAGGGTGGGGAGGAGTCTGAGATCATTTAGGGGACAATTGGAGAGGGAAAGGAACAGAAAAAATATATGCTGTTATAAGAGAAGGAAGAGGCTGTTTCAAACTACAGCAAGCAAAACTGGCTTTCTTTGAAGAGTGAGAGAGCACAAAGCTGAGAGGAACTAAGTCCAAATGGACCAAAGAGTGGTTCCAGAAATGCACAAATTGACAGCTGTTATACTATGTTTTTTTTCTTTTTACAAAAAGTCAGACCTGGGTAAAGACCAGACTAAAAAAAGAGCATAAGCTCTCATCTTATCTGTAGGTGTATCCCAAGGGGAGCAGGGTGATTCTTCCAAAGGTCTTCATAATTGTATCAATGGAGGACGTCCCAGAACACCTCAGGGATGTGGCTTCTGGAGATAGAAGAAACTCTTTGAAACCTCCACGGCAGGGATTGCTTCAGGTCTACCATTAGAAAAGGTGATCCAAAATATCCACATTAACTACATAGTCCTTTGCTCTGCAAAAAAGAAGCTAATGTATGGCTCTGTGTAGAGGTGGCCCTGTGGAGACAGCAGAAGAAACAAAATCCCACAATATTGATAGGTGAAAGTTAACAGTTGAATTCCTGATGAGGATGTCTGTCAACACTCTTAGGTACTTTCAGAATGCCACTGAAAAATGGGTCTATGTAATCGCACTGATGGATAAAGAAGACATTTGCTTCATCAGAGCAGTGGGTACCTAGATGTTTATGTACCAGAGAGGTGCTGCCTTTAGAAAGGTAACTGTCTGTCTGTCCTGGCCTGTAAGGTGTCATTTTCTATTATGCGTGACAGCGGTGTCAACACAAACCCAGATGCCATTCAGATGACGACTAGGGCAGAGTTGGTCAGTATATTGCATTAAATACGTCAACCTTCGTTACATTTTGGCAGGTTAAACCTGGCAAAACATAATGAGCAAAAAGAAAACATTGTTTACCATATCATGCAGGTTTTGGTGCATTACGTACCAAATGCCACATGATATTTCCTACCAACTTGTAATAGGTGATATTTATTGTACCCAATAAATACCGTACCCTCTGGTTTCTTTATCAGGTGTGATAAATGACACCTAAACTCAAAGTCAGGGCTTTAGAATATTGGCCTATGGAAATGGGTGAGATCTCAGAAAAAGAAGACAGCCAGGCATCAGGCACAGACTCCAGTAGAGAAGCCCATTAATTTGGAGGTGTTTGCTATTCAGCAGCTAGGAACCTGGGTTCAGAGATGAAAGTACTTGTGCTCTATAGGAGGTGCAAGGGCAGTTTATGTTGCAAGCAGTATGATCCTCTACATAAATTATTTTCGTCAGGATATGCAGGCAAGGCCTTCAAAGAGAGTCCACTGCACATGAATAGGGTGACTGTCCTGGCTTATACAAAGTGTACCCTGAGAATTATATCTTCTAGAGTATTGTCCACCTAAAGGATTATTTTAGTGATTGCTCAAAAGTATAGAAGTTGCATTTTGGAGCTGGATCACAATATCCCTTGGATGAGAGCTACATAAACAAAACCCATGACAGGCTGTCAAGTCATTTTTGCTGGCCCCAGATTCATGTGAAGATCAAATGGTTATTATTGATCTTGCCTAATTTGCCACACCATTGGCAAGTCAGTGACCAGAATAACACTCCCCTTATTCAATTAAGACTATAGGAATTCCCTTTTAAAAGAGTAGAAATGGGAATAGGTTTGCCCATGAACATTAGGACATCCTCAGAGAAAATATTAGAATCAAAGAGTCTTGCCATATCTGCTTCATGCCTTTGTGAAGGTGCCACCAAATTGAGTTTCAACCTTTTCAAGCTTGCCATTAGGTAGCCCTTAAGAGGTCAATTGGGTATTGTCATAGAATGTTAGAGAGCCATCCCAGAAACCACACACGTTATTTTTTCTCCATGCAAATGGTCTCAGGTCTAAGTTGATTAGTGCATGAAATAACCCATCAAAAATATGAAGGTAAGTCAAATGTTGATAAATATGCTATGTTCAAAAAGGTATGTTAACTGAAAAGAAAGTCTAATTGGTGGCGCCACAACCTTTTCATGGCAAGATTACAATGCTGCACAATGCTGCACAATGCTTGGCAGGGTCAGCGTAGTGAAGTATTTTATTGGTCTGTATTCATGTAAAGACCAAATTATACTATCATTTTGCCCTTCCAGAAGAAAGCTGGTGCCCCAAAACCATAGCGATGCCAAGACCATTTACAGATGGCGATATAGCAGTAAACTGCTTATGACTGCTGTTTCTGCTTCGTGTTTCAAGGTTGTACTATTTATATCAAACTCACAGCCTAAATCTATGAACTGAATAATAACACTCACAATAAGGGTTCAATCACAATTTCTCTTTTAACATAAACTTAAATGTTTCTAGCTCACTAGTAATAAATACTTCAGGTTTCTCCTTATTCCACAATCTACAGTTCAAATAGAAAGAGAGTAAGCACATTGACAATAGTCTTCAGGTTGTCAATCTCTTCCAGCCTTTTGTAATAATGTTTTAATTCAGTGTCTGCTGAACTGTTGCAGTTTATTTCCTAGAAGGAGAAAAGTAAGTGAGTATATGTGCTTCTTCTATAGTTTGGACAATGTTGTCTCTATGTTTCTTCTATAATTTGTACACTTGTGTCATCAGTGTCAAAGTCTTGTTATGCAATCTCAAACCTTTTTCATGGAGATTGAGTTTGTTTCTATTAACAACAAGGCCAACTGTCAAAGGGTTTCTGAAGGGAGAGCTTGCTGAGGCTCTGCAACTGTAAACTAAGCAGTTCCTGTGAAGCTAAGTGCTTGATTCACAAAGGCAACTTATACTTTTGAGTGTTTAAACTATTTTTTATAATATAATTATTTTAAATTTCCAGTACAAAACACTCCCCACTGTCAACCCTCTTTCTCTCCTTAATCAAATAAAAAGGAAATATAAAAATACACATTAGTCAATACATAGATGAGCAGCATCACAAACTAATTACTACTTGGGGCCTGATTCCGATGCGGTTAGGAAATCATTCCGACCGAATCGGTTTGTGAATGGTTTCCGACCGACTCGGATCGGGAGAGTCCAACCAACCAAGTACGATGCATCCGGATGCTATCAGATACAATTTGGTTGGACTCCCATTGACTTCAATGGGAGCCCTATGTTCTGACCGAATGCATAGACTCCCATTGAAGAAAGGGGTGGCTGGGTAAAATCGGACACCCTGTGGCGGGCACCCCCTGGTGCCATCCACACTATGCATTGTTGGTAAGAGGGGGACCCATGGGTACCTCCACGGGCCCGATTGGGAAGACTCTGGGTGCAGGGGGGCAGGCTACGGGCACCCAATGTCTGATCCTGACTGACGATTCGAGTTGGACGGCACGATTCGGAAAGGCTGTCTGAATCCAGCATCGCAATCGGTAGTTTGGAAGTGCGGCCCGTAGAGACGTACGATTCTGTTCCGTGCGGCTCGGTCATTCCAAATGCCTAACTCGCATCGTATTCGGACGGTCGGATACCTTTTGGATTCGGTTGAAAAGACACAGTCCCAATCTGATTCGGACAGAGCAAATGCAGTTACGAGGCCTTTCTAACCCCATTAGAATCGGTCTATAAGTTGTAATAACGCCTCACTCAACAGATATGTTTTCCCCTACCCATGTGCTGTGAGATTCACCCCTCCCAATGTCAATTAACTTTACACTTTTTAGTTAGATTATTACTTTCCGGTACTCAGAAACTGAAGTTACTACTAAAAAAGAAAATATTCAGCAGTAAGTCCAGCAAGACAAAATGCCAACCACACTCTCCCACACAAAATAAATGGATTTTAAAAAAACTCTAGGAAAGAATGTTAAATTAAATGATTACAAATATTAAAGAGGATTATTAACTGTAAATCAATTAAAAAATGTATATATAAATAATACATATTTATTACTTCATTATAAACTATTCAAATGACCTATTTTGAATTTAAAAGATCATGTAACAATAAATGTTAATAACCAATAATGACATTATTTGTTATTGATTTAATTGATAATGCACATTATTTTTAATTTCTGTAGGTGTGAAATTATGTTTTTTATCTTTACCTTCAGTAATATAACTTTAATTTAAAATAATACAGTCCTATTTGTTAAGGTTATATTACAGAATTAAGGTAATAGTGCATTTAAATTTTGTTCTACATTTAAAGTAACTATATAAAATGGATTTACATTAACATTTACATTAAAAAATGTATCATTATTTTCAAATTAAGTGAAAAAATAGTATTTCCTTTAATTTATTTTCTATATGTAGATTCCACAGTTAGGTAGGCAATCTCTGCATGGTAAAGTGTAGGGAAAAATAAAAAGTTTATTTAACTCAAAAATAAATCTTAAAAATGTGTTTATACAAAATATTAATGAAGATTCATTTTACATATTTACTTAAAATACAGCACTACTATCTTGATTTTGAATTGAACTTTAATTAATGGAAATACATTAACTAAATTACATTTAATTTTCTTTAGTTTAAATTAAAAACAAAATTTCCATCTGAAGATACTTTTTTAATGTGCATTAAAACTTATTAAAAGTGATGGAAGAATTACATAAAATTCAATTTGGTAAAGTTAAAATAAATTATTGAAATATTACAAAAATTACAAATGTTATATTCTTCTATTTTGTAGCATCAAGTTATATTTCTTTGCAATTTATTTCAATTTTAAATAATTAAATTGTATTAATTAATATTATTTCCAATGGGGTTTTATTTTAGTTCCTACGTCCATTATCTATTTTCTGTGGGAGGGTGTTGATGTACCAGTGGATGGCTACATGTAGGGGTGGATTTGCCACTGTTTTCTTAGTAGTAACCTACACTCGAAGAGGCTAATACACAAAGGTAACTTACACTTTTGAGAAAGTCAAAATTTTTGAGTATGTTTACTACTCACTACAGTATTCACAGACCACTTTTTTAGTAACTTACACTTTTGTAGTACGTCCTGCACTACACATGGCCAAATGTGAGTACTACAACACCCTCCCATAGAAAATAATAGAAGCAGGGTCTCGCAAAAAAGTGTAAGTTACTACAAAACAGCAGTTTGATAATAGTAATTTGTAGTACGTTTTCTTGTACGACTGGCTACAAATCATATTAAAAACTGCACTTTGTGATAAACCATATAACCTTATAAACGTTGTTATCCTCACTGGAGCCCACTAATGATTTCCTGTTGTATTTCTTTACCTTAGTTCAGTTAGCCCACGATCATTCCTATTTTAAAAATCTTAATTTCATCTGTGTATTGCCTTATATGAGAGGATATGAGAGGATGTGTTTTTATAAGAACGATGCTATACTAGTAACTGAATAGACTATCCCAGTACTTACTGAATGCGAATGCCACTACAGTTGAGGTTATAAATGGCCTGTTAGTATATACACAGCTTTTGACCCCAGCTATTGTGACCCCACACATAACGATGTGATACTGATGCGTCCCTTGTTCACTTTGTTTGTTTAATTTGCTGGTTCTTTCTGAAAACTCAACAAAAAAACTAAAATTTTAAAAAGTGCACTTTGTGAATCAACCTGGAGTTTCTAAATACCGAAAGTAGGAAGCTTACCTTAAATTGTGAACTTACTCAAAAGTGTAAGTTACCTTTGTGAATCTGGCCCTAGGTGGATAAATCACAAGAATGGTGTACATATCATCTGTTGCTTTTTTGTGAATACTCCAGTTACACCCACATTTAAATTGTTCCTAATCCAAAGGAAAAATAAAAATGACAACATGCTTGTGGGCTCATTGCCATCTACATGCGCATCTTCAAAAATAGGTTTCTAGGAAGGCTGTTTATGTGCATAGCAGAAGTGTGATGACATCTAATATGGCATTGAGATCAGTTCCAACTTTAGTCTACCAGACATGCTGAACTGAGGATTTCTAAGAAAGGTGTTGCTCTTTGACAGTGTCAAAGGATACATTTGATGCCCCACTGTTGTAGCTGCTACAACAGCGAGTTCAGATAATGCATCATTAAGGAGAATCTAATTTCTGAAGGTCAGGTTCTATTCCATATTCAAATTCCTTTAATGCTTAATTCACAGACGGGATATGTGTAATGCATTGACTCATATCACTGGTGTTACTAAGCTTACAAAGAATGCTGCAGGATATGTCATTCAAGGCAGAAGGCATTGAAGTACTTCTAGCAGGTGGGTGTGGTGACAAAGGTTAGTTCAAACAGTTTACAATATCGTATTTCATCTTCTAACCTACTCTTCTGACTTCCACTGAAGAGGGATTTTCATAGGAGGCAAATCTATTTCCTGACACAGGACAGGCATTTGCTCAACTACAGGTCTGCGGTGGACAGCATGTCACATGGAAACCTGAATTCTGAACTCCCATATCTATTGTGTTAGCCTAACCTCCTATTGGGCTCATTTGAAGGAGATAGTCCCCAGTGATCATATAATGTGTGGTCTTCATTTGCATTTCTCATCTATAGTCCTAGCAAATCCGACAAGAGGCTAGAGATTGTTTTATTCCATTTATTTTGTTTTAATGACTATCTTACAGCTTAAAAGCATTATGAATAGACTATGTTGCCCTGTTGCATTTGTGTTAAGTACATCATTTCCAAATCCCCCTCAAAATCTGACATAACTACTGCTCTCAATGTGACTCAGATGGTAGGGCTATCTGGCAGAGGCATGAAGAACAAGATCACAAGGGAATGAGTAAGGTAATCTTAAGGCCAATATGTATAATAGCAAGTAGAGCATCGCTCATGTAAGACAGCATTAGGACCAGAAGTCTATGAGCTAGAAACTGAGGGAAATGTGAGGGTTTCTATCAACCCAAACGATTTGAACATTCAGCTCTTTTTCCGTCACGTTCAGTGAATAAGCTGAAGGTATTTTCTATAGCGGATCCATTCCAGTCCACCGATGGTGGTGAACAGACTGCTTTATGGAGCATGAATGTGAAACACCGCATAACCTCTGGGGTGAATGCAAAGTCCACAAAAGACACTCCTAATACAATCTAACCTCAGGAACAATAGAAGAGTATTGGTCGGGACATTACTTCAATGAATGTGCTGTGGACTTAGATTAATGTGGAAATATTCAATTTGATGCTCCCTTCTTTGTCACTCGAAATCATCTCATCTGAATTTTGATTAACACTTGCTCTTTCAAATAAAGTTTGGCCACTGGTGTCCTCAAGTTATGTTTGGTCTTTTACATAAACCTGTGGTCAGTCTCCCTTTTGAATTGTATTTTTCCTGCATTTTATATATATATGCACTTTTGTTTTATTGCATAACTTGTATTGGGAGGATCATATGAATACAATTCTGCTAAAGTACAGGATTATTAGATATTAGAGTTGGAACTGGTGCCTAAAATACTGATAACCTTTTACTCAACCACTAACCATTCCCCCTCCATGGACAAATATCAATAGATTTGAAGCAGAAGTTCACTGAAAAAATAGAGATTGCATTGCATATTGAATTCTGTGAGAAGCACAGTCAGTAACAATACTCCATTTGCCCGAAACACGCTGACTCGAAGAGCTAGTGGGCAGACACATTATCGTATCAATGGATTTGTCATTAATTGTGTTCCTTTTGAAAATATGACATAACTGTTAGGCTGAGTGAAATTCGAGTTATCCTCGTGGAAGTCACAAAATTCCTACATTTTACCTGATGAAATTGTGCATTACATAATTTTGTATAGATTTTGGGCACAGTAGACTGATTTGCAAAGAAAAGGTTTCGGAAATGTCTCACTTGAATACATTGTCTGCTTGAACCAGTCACCTGCTGGTGTCTTGTAGGACTTTATTATGCGAGGTGTTTGCTGCATTAAAAAAAAGTCATGTGAGCTCGTGGAAACCCATATATCACTCTGGAAGTGTAATGTCACGTAGCATTGCGAATTTTTCGTGAAATGTCTCAACATTTTTCGAAAATAATATGCAGTCTTGCACACCTCTAGTGGTTATTTGCTGTGGTAAAATATGCACAGAATCCCATTGCGTTATACATCCATGAACTGAAGTCTCTTTGGCTTATATAGATCTTGGCGGGGTCGATGAGCAGCCATACATTTGCAGCACACCTACACAACTAAACATTTAAAGGTGTGAAAATGTCAGGATTTACACCAGCAGAGCCTTAGCTCACTCCAATGGTGCAAACCCTTGACGGCTTGGACCAACTACAACTGGGACACCAAATCATAATAACAATCAACCTGCCCTGTAGAGAATAGGGTGACTGTCACTATTAGGACCACCATGCAAGGCATCCTAGTTGTGGGCAAGGAAATCAATCAGTGACCTCAGTTCACAAGGAGAAATCTCAGTGCATGTCAGGGTGCATGGCTATCTGTTTATCAAAAACAAACTCTAACTATGAGAGTAAACAGAAATGCTGAGCATGGGCAAAGCAACATGTTGCAGTTTGCATTTCCCCCAGCACTGTCAGCTTAGAGATCCCTTTCTGGTAGGGAACCTCTTAACAGGGTGCACATGCATCTTTACAGGGGAGTGGAACCCATAGCCTCTTGGCAGGCCACTCGCCAAGGACTAAATGAAGTCTTCTGCCTTTTGCCAGACCGCAGCTAAGCTTTAAATAATAGTGAATGGCCTATCCCCTCCAAAGCCAGGTAGGGGCACTTATTGTGGTTTTTGTTTATGCACACCAAGGACTTTAAAGAAAGGGTTTCCATGTGTGAACATCATACTTGGCTTCTGATGGGAGTTCTGAATGCTCTCACACTCAAAGCATGGGCCACCACAGCCAAGTAACATTAGTCTTTAATGCTACACATGGGCGAGTAGCAGAAGCCGTGCATGCGGAAACGATTGCTATACATCAATGTACATATTGGTTCAGGCCTCATGTATGCAGACTCTACACAGCTGTCTACACCCTGCTCTTATTTAATTATTGATCACAAAGGGAAAATATCTATGAAAAACTGCAGCTTTATTTTGCATAACCCGTAAAATGTAGGCGGGCAGAAATTGACCACCTAAATAGAAGCTTTATTTCAAGACCATTAATGCTTGCATTTGAGTGGAATGTCAGGGCAAACACTTTCACAGTCATTTACAGCACGCGTCCACTTGGACTTCACATCCGGTCTTCTAAGTATTTGCATCATTCTCTGGATCATTCCCTTTAATTCCTCATGCTCTGTAATGTGCAAGAGGTTTTGAACTGTATGAGAACAGAGGCGCGCCTCCACAATCAGTAAATGTTTTCTGTCTTCCATGAAAGCCAGATATAGTGAAATAGACCCCGAAAGGACAAGTTCCGGCGAAACAATCAACAGCTTAGGCTTAGAAGTTTCACCAGCAACCCTTGCTGCATTTCCTATTGTTTCGAATGGGCGATGTTGAGTCACAACGGGTCAAATGACTATAGGTATTTACTGTTTAAAGAGACCATGCAGAATGGCATACATTTGTGCTAGTATCCGCCAGCTGAACAGCCTCAGTGAGCTCACAAAGAACCACGGGCCTCCGAATTCTGTAGGCATTACAGCTACAAAGCCCTTGGATCTTTATTTAGTGAACATCTGCTCTCAAAGAGCTAACTGGAATATAATTCAGGATTTCCCTTACATATCCAGCGTCAATTGACATGATAGACCGTAACATCTGCAACATCGACGTTGGTAAAGTTGTGGGGCATGGAGAATGCAAACCAGCTTCTATATTGTAAATGGGACCGCGTGCAAATCTTCAAATGCAAATTTTTACTTGTATGGAAAGCAGAGTTATAATGTCGGTACTCACTAACATATCGAAAGCAAACGAACTTGACATCATAGAAAACCTCTCTTAATCTTTGGCGATGAGCAAACGGAAGCAAACAAAACCAAACATATTGCGAGGAAGATGTAACCAAAGCTGCAACCATAGCCCTTAATTTATTAAGTATATACAGTATATTTGGTTTTTAGGTGGAATGATAACAAAATGGGTAAAAATTCATTTGCGAAAGGATAGTTTTGTACTTGACTGTAAGCCCTGCATACATCCTGTGCATTAGGTAAATCATATCGACACATTCAATGGAAACTTCTTCTGTCGTGGCCAACAGAGAATGTGCATTATTAAAATATTCATGGAACGCTATCGCCACCTAAACCTTTCAGGTGAACAACAACACAATAATTACTTCCGTAGAAAGAATTTAAGCAACGATGGCCAAGAGTAAAATAATTGTGCTATTTCCATCCGTTTAGACTCAAAGTCGCTGGTATGAACCAGAATCTCAAGAACGTTTTTATTTTATTTATAAAACAGACAATGCTTTAAAAATGAAAATGAAATAATGCTCAAATGTTTGCGTTTGGAATACCTGCAATATGTGAGGGGATTTGGAATCTTTCTAACAGAATGAAACATTAGTCCATGGAGATTGGCGGCTACCAGTCAAGGGATGGCATACTGTGACTGGCCTTTCAAGCCAGGGCCTGTACCCTGTGACTGAACAGCTGCATGGGAAGGCAGGACATCCAGGAGTAACTTTTTCATCACACTTTCCTCTATCCCTCAGTTTTGAAGTGATACCCCCAGAAAACTCAGCTTTCGTTGCACCCTAGGAGGATTCCCCTTCCAACTCATTCAACAAGGTTAAAAACCCATTTGCCAGGACACAGTGTTTGGGCATGTTGGGACTAAACATGATTTTTATCTGGGTCACCGCTCCATGCATTCCAAGGATACAAGATCCATGGGGCAGAAAAAGCCCTGTTCCTGGGTCTGAGGTACACTACACACTCGTCCTGTGTACTGCTCCTGGGAAACCAGCCTTTTCACCACCATGGTGTGGCTTGCCCTGGAGTCTCTGAGAGTAGTTCAAGGGATAGTATTCACTGTGATGTGGTGGAAGTTATGGCTTCCACTCTCAGGGATCACAACTCTACTCTTCCAACTAAGGGCATGTTCGACCACCTGCTCCTAGAGACTACTTTCACCTACGTTCACTTAAACCACCCCCTTGGAGATCTCACAGGGGATGGCTTCATAGGACAGACAGATTCCACCCGCTTGTGTCCTAACTCAGAACAACCAAAGCAACAGGACTGGAAATAAGGCACCCTGGGCCACCACCCACCAGAACCTCCTCCCTTTTTCTCAAACTGGGCATGGGAACCCTTTCCGCCACCTTTTTACAGAACTGGTCTGTGTCAATTTTTTACCCCTACTTCACTCTACTGAGAGGAACATGAACCACCCTTCTTGAGGTCACTCCTGGGTATCTTCTTAGACACTGTGGTGAGGGCAAGCTCCCTGGGAGAAGTGAGCATGCTGACAGTCAGGTGTTAGTGCAACTCCATAAAGCAAATACCTAGCATGTGCTCTCTCAGAAATAGATTTTAAACTCCATTGGAATCACTTACTTTACTACCCTCACCTAATCACCCAGTGCCTTGCGGAAATGTTCCAAGAAATCTATTCAAGACTGGTTGGTAACTTTTGGTTATCCTTGAACCTTATGCAGTTCTTCTCAGGTGTGATCATACACTTTGTGAGCAGAATAGCTTTCATGGGAGCATACTTAAACTGCTGGCCCACCTCTAGTGTAAGAAGGGTGTCCCTCCCCAATGTGGGAATGTCTTTCCACAGGCCTGCCCCTAAATCCTCTTCTGTAACCCTGTGCATCCTACGGGCTACATCACAGGATGTAAACCATTTATATATATATACCATTCCCAACCACATAGCTAGGCACCAGGTCTTGGGGTATGCAGACCCTCACCTCCACATTGGGCATTGGATTGCTGCCACGATTATTGCTGGATTCTGTTGTTTGCTTAGCTTTAAGGCCCACCTCATACAAGCTCACTTCATGAGGCAAGACCAGTTTCCTTTTAGCCAAAGCCCTTTCAGACTCAGCTTTGTTTTTCTCTAGGGTCAGCTTCTCATTTGCCAGAGCTCTCATCAACCTCAGCCTGTCTCGCCTCTGCAGCCCTCTGGGCAGCGGCCTCCCTTTATTTTTAGTTTGACCATCTTCAGACTGAGCTACCGTTCTGCTTTCCTGTTCTCCTACTCTTCTGGAGTCATGCTGCAGGAGGAGATACTGCAGCCTGCTTTAGATCTGGCAGGGAGCCTCACTCCTTTGGGCCCGCCTCACTCCTCAGGGACACAATCAGGGGGTTGTAATCCTCTCCTTTCATCGCCGCCTCCTGCTCCTCCTCAACGTTCACTTCCTCATCCACCTTCTGTGCTGTAGCCTGTAATTGGCAGGCCTCCTCCCAGGCTATGGGGGCATTCTGGAGCTCCTGTTTCTTGGTGTTCCTCTTTGCTGGAATCCACGTCTCTCTGCAGAATGCCCTGAGCTCAGTCACAGTGTAGGTCTCCAGGTTGTTGAGTCAAAGATGCACAAAGTCAGGTAGAATGGAAATGAATTTGGAAAAATCAAAAGAGGCCAATCAAGGGGGAATTTAAAAAGAGAATTAATCTGGTATCAAGATATTTATATGGGATTTTAGTGTTACACAAAATCGCTGTGTGTCACTTCGCAAATACATGTATAGAACAACATTACTGATCACCAATGTAGGAAATTGGTTTTATGGCAGAGGGGGATGATTGTTAGCCTTCCTCAAGCAACAACCACCACCCCTATCAGGGTCATCTCAAAAAAGTCTCTAAATTAACCTGTGTATAACTCTCCGGTAGCTTGACACAAAAGCAGTCAGACTTAATTTAGATGCAAAGTTTTAAATAATTATGCAACTCACAAACAGTAATAAAGGGAAAACACAACACAAGAAAAAATCCACATACATTTGTAAGACTAGAGTAACATTTTATAAATTATTTGGAGCAAAATGACAAAAATATAATCAGTATAACTAGTGATATTCAATTTAAAAGATTTAGGTAACTGTAGCACATAAAAGAACAATGCCCCAGTAGATGTGATCTGATAGTGCTAGACCAGGGGACAGTCATAATTTCAGGTAGACCGCGATGAAACATTGGCTGGACACAGGGAACAGGTTAGTCCAGATGAAAAAGTTACCTTCTTGAAGACCAGTGTGAAGAGTTCAGTTCACAAGTGGGGTGGGGTGCATGTGAGGAGCGAGGAGAGGTTCATGAATGGTCGTTGTTGTAGTGGGAAGAGCAGTCTTGGCATCGTGAATGGCCGTTGCTGGTACACAAAGATCCTGTCGGACATTGCAGATGGTTTTTGCAGGATCTTTGCTTTGGCAGTCACTGTGGGTGTTCTCCCTGTGGCACAAAGTGCAGATCTCATGTTGCCAGTCATCTCTGGCGGTCGCTGTATCGCGAAGAGTCAGCTTCTTCTGAGCTTCTCATTGGCAATCATCTCAAGTGGCAACATCTTGGAGCAGTCACAAAGAGACAAAAACTTCAAGATTTTTCGCTTTCTTCACAGAAGGAACTCAACTGAAGCTAGCCTAGGGTCCAGGACCTGGGGAGCCTCCTCTTGGGAATCTCAACCTAACACCAGCTGAGGCTTGCAGGCCTCAGGCAGGTCCAGTTGCAGGCCTTGGTAGGTCCAGTGCATCAGGTCAGCTGGGCAGTTGCACGGAGGCCTCTAGAGCATGTTTTTCTCCTGTAGCTCAGACCAGAAGGTCAACCATCTAACCCATGGAGTCACTCTGGTAGTCCTGGGTTCAAGCAGCAAGGTAGACCTCAAACAGCGGGGTAGTCCTCTGAAGGTACAAGGCTCAAGCAGTAGGTAACTCTTCTGGTAGCAGCAGGGCAGTCCTGTGAGGTACAAAGCAGGCCTCAAGCAACAGGGCAGTCCTCTGAAGTACAAGGTAGTCCTTCTGGGGGTCATCCACATACCCAGAAGTGAACTGAACAGTTGATCTCATTATCCAATATTTATACCTGGTATCAGCCTATGAAGTAGGAGAATGGTCTAGACTTCCCCCCACATCTCGTTTTTAGAAATTTCCTAGGCAAGATGCGGCCGTGGCGTGGGCTGTGTAGGCAGCTCCTACCCCCCTCTCCGTAAAAGTCCAAAAAGATGGTCAGCAACGACGGGTTCTGATGATTTTTATGTGCCCGGGAAGGAAAATAAAAGCTTCTCTGCTGAGACTGTGGGATAAACATGTTTTGTGGAACATTGCCTGACGCGGCAGAAAGAACCGGAGCAGCGGTCACGGCGGCACTGTATCTGAACACCGGAGTACGTGGACACACCTGGGCAGGATTCGTGTGGTTGAAGCGGCGGGCCGGCGAAGGCGGCTACTGGAGGGATTGCAGGCTTTTGTTTTGTTTTTTGCAGCAGAGTCTGTAATCAGGCTGTGTGATATCGATGCAGGTTGGCTGCCCCGTTGCCCGTCGACGGGCCTTTCTTTGGCGGCTCCCAGCGTTACTGTAGGGAATTCAATTTCGGGTGGTACGAGACAGAGGAGGTGCCGCATCGCGGAAGAAAATGCCACCTAAACCGCAGAGATTGAAAGCACAGGCACAGGTACAGGCCAAGGTTGTAACCCGTAGCGCAGCGAACGGTAGTCAGCCTAATGCGAGCGGAGCAGCGGAAGCGGTGAAGACTGTCGAGTCTGCAGCTACGGACATGGCTGGAGGTGAGAGCATACAGCTGTGTTCCCCAAAATCTATTCAGAAAAGTAATGCCGTGTTTAAAAATACTGTTTTGCCACGTGTCCCCTCACAGAATCTGGTGGCTATGTTTGAGCGGCAGAATGCGAAGACTTTGGGGTTGCATGCGGCAGTGGAGGATACAGCTCCCATATGCATATCAGTCAAGAACAGTATACCTGTTGATGCCAATGTAGAAACTCATGTCCCGGCTACAGCCGCTACAATTGTACCTCTTATTCTAATGGTACGGACATTGTGTTAGACTCACCGATGGTCGATACTGAAGTGAATCTCGTCCTTATCGCTAATGCAAGGATGGAGGAGAGCGGTATTATGGGGGATGTAGTTATGTCTGAAATAAGTCCAAATTCAGCAACTAATCAGTCTCAGATTCAGATTTAGATGGGTTGTAATGAAAATTGGGCTCGAAGAGCCTGAGTTAAGTAAAGGGATGATTATTGAAGCTGATCAGACGGCGACTATTCCATTCGAGGTGGGCGAAAAGTTTTACTCAATGTCGGACCTCTCTTCGGATGAGAGCACAAATGTGAGTCAAGACTGGGTGGACTTTAGAGAGGGTAGCTCTTCACCGGAGGATTTAAGGATAAGTCTTACATCGCCAAACCTCAGTACTGCAACAGTTAAGAAGCGCAAGAAGAGAGCACAGCAACTTCAGGGGAATAAGGGAGGCTATCCTGCCGATAAGGCTAAGGATAAGAATGAAGAAAGGGTAAAAGAAATTTTGGACAACAGTGAGAATAAATCAGATAGAAGTATCCCACGGGAGATAACATTGGCAACAATATATGAAACTATGATGAAACACAGGGAAGAGAGTAAAGCGGAGAACTTACGAACACAGGCCACGTGTTGCAAAGTAAAAAATGCCGTCAGAAAGGCAATTAAGAATTGTGCTGAGACAGCCGATAGGGTAACAGAAGCGGAGGCCAGAATTTCTGTATTGGAAGATGAAATGGGTGCCCAGAAAGCGGAGTTAGATCTTGTCAGGGAGCACCGGGACAATCTCAATCATAAACTCGCGGAATTGGAGAATCACAGCCGTAGAAACAATCTACGTTTTTTGGGGATTCAGGAGGATCAAGAGGGCCCTGATACACGAAAATTCGTGGCTGAACTACTACAAGAGGCTTTTCCCGAATTAACAACATGGGACTGGGCAAAAGAAATTCAAAGGGCGCATCGCTTCCCGTTTACAAAGAAACAATTACGACAGACAGAAGAAGTCCTTCCGCGTGCCATTCTAGTCAGTTTTAATAACTTTTTAGCCCAGCAAGATATTTTTGTTCGTGCTCGCCCAGATAAGAAAGCTACGGCTAAAGGATGTAGTTTTTTCGTAAGACCTGATTTCTGTGCAGCGACGGTGTCTAAACGGTGGCACCTCCGACAATTGATGTCCGAATTTCAGCGTAACGGGGCTGTGGTATACTTGCAGAACACGGCTAAGCTTAAAGTGTTGTTTAAGGGGCAAACAAAATGTATTGTTTCGAAAATTAAGGCCAAAGAGTACCTGGTAACTATGTAGTAGCATGATAAGAGGGTAATATACAAATGTGCTGATTTCTGGGTCTGAGGTGTGTTTCTCTCACGCTTTTGTCCTTTTTTCACTTCTAGTTTTTCTCAATAGAGTGATTGTCGTATTTGGCTTCTGGATTTGATTTCAGTTCTTTTCGAACGGACCCGGACTGTGGGGGGCACGATACCCCATATTATGCAGGGACTGTTGGTCCCTGGGCCTCATGTGTTGGGGGGGATTCAGGGGCGGGGGGGCGGCGGTTTCAGGGTGGGAGTAGGTGGGGAGGGCTGGGTGGCCGGGGGGTGGTGGCGGGAAGGTGAAAAGTCAGCATCAGAATGCAAATAATTTGTTCAGATTACGGCTAAAAAGAGCAATGTTTATTTTGGAAATTCTTTGGTATGGAGGGCGGAGTATGTATTACTTATGGTTGGGAAGTTTGGTGGAAATTTTTACGATGGATAAGAAAATTTAAATATGTACATTGAACATATGTGGCCTTAATAATGTTAAAAAACAACAGGTACTGGCAAAAATTATACAAATTTTGCAAATTGACATATTATGTCTGCAGGAGACCCATGTATCATGGGCGAAAAGGGGTATCCTTAAGAACTTGGGTTTGGAACTGGTAGTCTGCTCTAGACAAACTGGGGTGAAACGAGGGGTCGCCATATTGATGAAACGAGGACTAGGCATATGTAGTAATTTTGTTGCAGATAAATGGGGTCGTTGGGCATTAGGAAAGGTTAAGATTGGATACAGTACGTTTACTTTATGTAATATTTATGGGCCAAACTTGGATGATGTGGAGCTGTTGAGCTCTATTAATGTGGAATTAGCACAATGGCCACAACCTGTGGTGTTGTGCAGGGACTTGGATATAAATATTACTGCAGATTTAAATGCTAGAACAGATCATCGGTATATAGGAAGAAAGACGTTAACGTATGGTGCCCTACGTGGGTTAATGTTAGAACAAGGCCTTCATGATGTATGGAATGCCTTATACCCCGATAAGCCTGGTTATACTTTTTTTCCGCCCCACACTCTAAGTTTGTGCGCTTAGATTACTTTCTTATCTCCACGGCTTTATTAACAAAAGTCAATATCGAGATACACCCGAAAGTAGTCTCTGATCACAATCCGGTGATTTTAGAATTAATTATGGAGGGTGGTCAGCGGGTAGCCCCACGGACCTGGTCCTTCGACAGGAAACTTTTGGCCGATGAGGAGTATTGTCAAGCTATGCTTAAACATATACAGGAATTCTTTAATTTGAACAAAGGTACAGCTTTTCAGGAGGTAGTATGGGACACATTTAAATCAGTTGTCCGAGCGGAAACTCTCAGCTTCTCCAAATTTAAATATAAGAAAGCGATGGCCAAATGTCAACATGATTTCGCACAGGTCATTTCTAAAGAGCACAACTTAGCTGATATAATATCCCGGGGTGTTGAGAAAGATTTAATTCAAAAGGCTCAGCAAGAACTTACTATTACTAGAGCTTTCGCCTATGCCAATATCGCAGAACAGATTGCGGAGAAATATACACAACATAAAGAAGAGGCATACGAATACAGTGAAAACACAGGGAGACTTCTGGCAAAGAAGCTTAGGGAGAAGGCCGTTTATAACAATATTGCTAAAATCAAAGACATGAATGGGAGGATACAAGAGTCGAAGCCAGGGGTACTTCAAGCATTTCAAGAATTAATAGTAATCTGGATTTGGGTAGGGGAGCGGAGGATGAGCAGGAATATTTTCGATTGTTAGTGTCTGACACATTGACAGAACACCATAGGGCAATTTTTGCTATACCACCGGATTGGTCTGAAGTAGAAACAGCGCTTCTAGGGCTAGCACAGGGGAAAGCAATGGGTCCTGACAATATTCCTTTGTAATTTTATCGAATATTCCGGAATACAATACAGAAGGAACTGCTGGAAGTTTGTCAACAGGCCTTTCTGGGAAGGGCACCTGACTCATGGTCTCAGGCCACGATAGTAATTTAAAAAAAAAAAGGGAAAAATGTACTGGAAATGGGTTCATATCGGCCTATTTCACTACTGAACGCCGACAGCAAGATCTACTCAAAAATTCTCGCTAATAGGCTTAATGATTTGATTCCAGGATTAGTTTGACCTCGTCAACACGGGTTTATTAAAGGTAGAGATACCACGGACCATATCAGAAGAATAATATCAATACTAAACTGGGCACGGAGCAGTAACTCAGCCGTCGGCGTGGCCCTGTTGGATGCTGAAAAGGCATTCGACAGGGTCACGTGGCGGTTTCTTTGGGCAGTTTTGGCCTGGAAGGGGTTTCCCCCCGAGTTTATAAAAGCTATACAAACGTTGTATACTTATCCAACTGTGACAATTCGGGTAGGTGGTGATGTCTCTAAGGAGGTCGCGATAGCAAGGGGGACGAGACAAGGGTGTCCCTGTTCCCCTTTGCTGTTCGCGTTATATATTGACCCTTTCATCACCACAATGGAGGGTGATAGTATAATTAACCCGGTTCAGATAAGAACGCAATGTCATAAAGTATATGCCTACACGGATGATATTGCCGTGGTTTCATCTAACATCGCAGAGGCGCTACCCAGAATCATTGAGGTGGCGGATGCCTTCGGAGATGTTCTGGGTATAAACTGAACGTTTTATAAACCCAGATGATTCACTCGCTGGCTGGAAGCCCAACGAATATCGCATTTGACTCGGAGGTAACATATCTGGGTATAAAGATTTCACCGAATGTAGAGGATATTGTAGCCAAAAACCTTGACCCGATTTTTGCCTCATCTAATAAAACACTGGAAAGAATTAACAACCTTCATCTTTCACTTTTTTGGCCGTAGTAACGTCATCAAAATGCTAATCTTCCCCAAATTTCTTTATGTTTTCCGTGCCATCCCTTTTTTTAATACCTGCTGGGGTTTTTTCTCGTATAGAGAGAATGTGTTCAAGGTTCCTCTGGAGCTACCACCGAGCCAGGTGGGCTATGAATAGATGTATCTTGCCCCGAGAGAGAGGAGGTTGGGGGCTACCTGATTTTCAATTATATCATTGGATCGCTATCCTACAACATATGGGGGTGTTATTGTTACCAATAGATCCAACCCCTGATTTTGCGGCTCCCTCAATTTATGAGATGCTCTTGGGACAAGAAGCGAAGCAATGTATAAATCGTATTATTGAGCCCAGTTACTTTAAAAAAAACAAGTTTAAGGTGGTTCTAGCCGCATATGTAATATGGAGGAAAACCAAAAAGAAGTTGGGTCTTGGTCTGAATTTGAATATCTATACTCCGTTTCAGAATTGTACTCTGTTACCTGAAATTTTTGATGACTCTGTTATGAGTAGATGGCATAATTCGGGAATTTGTTTTTTTAGGGGATTTATTTCAGGGGACACAATTAGTCTCTTTTGAATGTTTACAAAGGAAATATAATCTACCCCGAGGGGATTTTTTTAAATATTTACAGCTGCATAGTTATTGTGAGCGGAAAAAAAATCTAAATACGATTATATTTGGCAAAATTGAGATTATGGAGGCACTTACGGTTAGAAGTAAAATGCGCCCCCTCTACCATCTATTTTTGGATAGCATAAAGGACGACTTAGAGTCCTATGAGCTAAAGTGGGCTAACAAACTTGGCACTGTAGGGGTCAATTTGACTAGAAGTATCGAGATTGCAACTAATTTTCTATTTAATGGCCCTTTAAAGAGCCAGCATTACATGGCAATTTTTGGGCTTTATTGCACTCCGGGGAAACTGGCAAAATGGAACACTGGTAGGGGTACTAATTGTAATCATTGTGGCCATTACGCAGCTGATGCAGCCCACATGTTTTTTACTTGCCCTAAACTTTGCAATTTTATAACTGAAATTGAGACCTTTATCATGGGAAGCCTGGGTATTCCACTGCAGCTTACAGCGACAATGGTGATCTTTGGATGGCAAGGAAGCATCCAGACGGCTGCGGAGGAGGGTCTGGTATTTATCTGTATGGCCATGTATCGCTTGTGTATTACATCACAATGGCTAGATAGCGATCATCCCCCTTTATCTCACTGTCTGGGAGGAATACATAAAGGGCACTGCCAACTAGTCAGTGCCATGTGACCCAGGACACAGGCTGCAGAGACCAAATAGTAAGGAAAAGAAAATGGCAACCTCCTAAAAGTGAAATTTTTAGAATTGTGACTTAAAATCCAACTTTATTATTGAAGAGGGCTTTAAATTACAATTCTTTTGAGTGTAGACATGACATTTCTATCTGATCTCAAAAATATTAACACTTATTAAATGAATTAAAGGAACTCAATATTATCCTATGGGAGAGGTAGGCCTCATAGTTGGAATAAAGGAACCCAATATTATCCTATAGGACAGGTAGCCCTCAAAGTGGTGAAAAACACATTTAAGAGTCTTTCACTACCAGGACATATACAAGTTTAAAAACCCAACGTTTTAAACACACTGCATTCTGTACTATGGTTTTGTTTTAGGGTCGACCTTATGGATGATATGTAGATATAAAAAAAGGAAAGTTTAGGTCTGGAAAACGGTTTATTTTGCCAGGTCAAATTGGCAGCTCTAAAACTGCACACAGGCTGCAACTTCAGCCCTGAGACATGTTTTAAAGGGCTACGTAAGTGGGTGACATAATAAGTACTGCATGCCCACTAGAAGCATTCATTTACATTCCCTGACTACATGTTGAATCACCTTACTAGGGACCTATGAGTAAATTAAATCTGCCAATTGGGTGCAAGCTAATTTTACCATGTTACAATGAGAGAGCACAAGCACATTAGCACTGGTTAGCAATTGTAAAGTGCACAGAGCCTTAAGGCCGACAAAAACAAAATTCTTAAAAGAGAAGGTGTGAAAGCAAAAAGTTTGGGGATGAACCTGCAGAGAGGGCCAGGTGCAACAACTACTTATAATGAAAAATTTGAAGAAGTGCAGAAAGTCTTAGGACGACACTCGAAGATCCTCACAACGGACAAAAATGTAGGTCAAAACTGTACACTCCCTGCATGCATCACCTATAGGATGTCCAAATCACTAAGGGACCTTCTGGTGCACAGTTTTTTGAAAAACAATGGCAAACCCACATGGTTAGGGAGCCAATCAGGATTTTACACATGTTGACACTGTAAATATAGTGTGTGACAGAGAATGTTGTAGTGTTATCAAATATTCCACTGAGAAGGATAAGAAAACAATTGACTTGCACTACACATCATTATGTCTACTTTCTGACATATCTCTGTGACCTCACATATGTGGAAAGTACCATCTTTCCACTCAGGTAACAGCTGCTGGAATGCCTCAGATCAATAAAAAATAGTGATCAAACATAGCCAGTGGCCAGGCATTTGATGCGCATGCCAGTAACTGAAATTTACCTGACTTTTTTGGTATTGACAAGGTTATTCCACAAAGAAGAGTCGAGAAACTCTGGATGATTAGTTAACATTGCACACTCTGGACTAAGTTAGATGAGTGTGAGGGTATTGTAGATGTCTTCTGGGTGGCAGACTGAAATTACCACTTCTATTGTCACTAGTGGCATTCGTCCCATGGGTGTATGTAGAGTCTTGTAAATTGAGGAACATGTTGGTGGTGGTATGTATGTAATAGGAAAGGAATCTCTTGAAATGTAGTGATAGTAGGCAAAATGTATACTTGTCAGGGTATCAAGGAAATGAACTAGTTATCAAACAAGAGTTTGGTGAGCATATATAAGATGGTGACAGAAGGTGGTGTAACCCTTCCCACTGAGATGAAAAAATGAAGGAGAGATACGTGAACTTGGCATTTTACCTTCATAGAAATGATACTTTAATTTGTAATGTCATGGATTATCAGTCACTCTCTAGCTGGGATGTTATGAGTCAGCCACACAAGTCTATATTAACATCACCATATGGTATAGGAGGGACACATGAAGTGGGTCATTAACCTTCAGACTGATAATACTTTAATTTGAGATGCTATGTAATGACTTTATTAGTCTCTCTCAATGAATGGTCGTGACGCCATGGATTCACTCGTCACGTGATAGGTTAACACCAATACCAACACATAAGTAGTCACAATGGAAGAAACTTTTATCGGCTACATAATGAACCTTTATTTCAAGTAAATGGATTGTTATTTATCTTAATCAACAATTTAAAGACTAAGAACACTCTGCGTGACACTCATGTATATTTATATGTATAAATGGATGAATGTAATGGGGTAATTATACATTATTTGGAAGTAAGATTGATTCATGGTATAATAGTTTAGTTTTTTTCTTTATGTTTCTTTATGTTTGTACAAATGTTTTGAAGGTCAGTGGGCACTTCTTTTGACACAGGCAGGTTTTTTCCTGAAACGCATCACTTTGTGGAATAAACAAACTACAAACATCCTTTCTGTCTGCTGACATTCTTTTCAAATCACGAGAGGAACTGTTGATAACATTAATTTATATTTATTTATAATTTACAATTTTTTAACAATTTAATGTAGCATTATTTCTATGGGGTTTTATTTAAAATCCATAACTGCTTTCATTTTTATGGGAGGGTTTACAAAACCAGCGGTTGTCCTAGTGTGGTGTTAGACTTACTCCTGCTCTTACCTGGAGTACTTTACTACTGCTTTGGGTCCCTTTCTAGCTGTAATAATTATAGAAGTGTAGTATTTGAATAGCATGGTTGGGTCTTTTGTGGGTGGGTTAATGACCCTTCCTGAACCTACCCTGCACTCCCATAACCCTTCTTACTCCTCTCTAATCTTCTCCCCTTTATTCAGAAGTAATCCCCATTTATTTTTCAGCCAGCCCCTTGTGTCCCATCCACATTTACTATCAAAACGTTCAACTATATGTGCGGATACTCTGCAGTCGGAACGGAGATCTCTTCACATATAGGTATAGGAGAGGTGGAGACCCAAACTCTACACGCGGGTTTGTGAATATCAGTTCGTAGTATGTTTTAGTTCTAAAAACAGAGCTACTTAATGCACTTGTGAATCACCCTTATTATGTGTATTCTCATCTTCGTTGGGTAAAATTGGCTCACAACACTGGGCAGCGAATATAAGCCATGGCATCTACTGTACTTTCATGAGCCTTTGCATGATCCATCTAAAGGGTTTGCTTGCCATAACTCCTGGTACTAATCAGAAAATATGTGCAACTCCCAAAATAATGAATGTTAACTGAATTAGCCATACTTCCCATTCTCATTTTGCTGCAAAGTTTTGGAACTTAAATAATTACCTTTATATTTTTAGAAACTAAAGCACAAAGAATGATAAAGGGTTGGCCTAGGACCTAGGACCACTGTACTCATAATAAGGACCTGAGTGTTATGTTTTCCATGTGAAATTTCCAAAATTATGCCAATTAAGGCACTTGGGTAATTAAGTGTTGTTTGGTTAACATTTCAATGTAATAATGTCACTTAATTTCAGAAATTTCACGGAATTACAGGAGATTACAGGAGAGAATATTACACAAATTTCACACATCCCTAGATAATATGTGTTCAAATGCCATGGATAACTACTATATAAGTAGAGAATATTACTTTTTTTTTTATAAAAGTGCATATTCTGCTTAAGAGAGGCCATCCCATAGGACCGATAGGAAATCCTAACTGTGAGGATTCCTGCCAGTTCATCTTTAAAGGTAATACTATTTTAATGTGCATTATAACACATTCTGATGCCTAGTTGGAAAAGAAAATAAATACTTAGAATGCTGGTGGAAAAGGAAATGTGTATACCTTCATTAGTCAGGAGCAGGGCCGTACTGGCCTTAGTGGGCACCGGGCAATTCCCCGGTGTGCCACACGAGTGGGGGCCGGTTTTGGGCCCCAGGGGTCGTTTTGTTACAGGGCCATTTTTGCAGCATGGCAAAACCAGCGGTTGTCCTAGTGTGATGCTAGACTTACTCCTGCTCTTACCTGGAGTACTTTACTACTGCTTTGGGTCCCTTTCTAGCTGTAATAATTATAGAAGTGTAGTATGTGAATAGCAATGGTTGGGTCTTTTGTGGGTGGGTTAATGACCCTTTGTGAACATACCCCGCACTCTCTAAACCCTTCGTACTCCTCTCTAATCCTCTCCCCTTTATTCAGAAGTAATCCCCTTTTTTTTCAGCCAGCCCCTTGTGTCCCATCCACATTTACTTTCAAAACGTTCAACTATATGTACAGATACTCTGCAGTCGGAACGGAGATATCTTCACATATAAGTAAAGGAGAGGTGGAGACCCAAACTCTACACGTGGGTTTGTGAATATCATTTCGTAGTATGTTTTAGTTCTAAAAACAGTGCTACTTAATGCACTTGTGAATCACCCTTATTATGTGTATTCTCATCTTCGTTGGGTGATATTGGCTCACAACACTTGGCAGCGAATATAAGCAATGGCATCTACTGTACTTTCATGAGCATTTGCATGAGCCATCTAAAGGGTTTGCTTGCCATAACTCCTGATACTAATCAGAAAATATGTGCAACTCCCAAAATAATGAATGTTAACTGAATTAACCATACTTCCCATTCTCATTTTGCTGCAAAGTTTTGGAACTTAAATAATTACCTTTATATTTTAAGAAACGAAAGCATAAAGAATTATAAAGGGTTGGCCTAGGACCTAGGACCACTGTACTCATAATAAGGACCTGAGTGTTATGCTTTCCATGTGAAATTTCCAAAATTATGCCAATTACGGCACTTGGGTAATTAAGTGTTGTTTGGTAAACATTTCAATGTAAAAATGTCACTTAATTTCAGAAATTTCACGGAATTACAGGAGATTACAGGAGAGAATATTACACAAATTTCACACATCCCTAGATAATATGTGTTCAAATGCCATGGATAACTACTATATAAGTAGAGAATATGACCTTTTTTTTTTATAAAAGTGCATATTCTGCTTAACAGAGGCCATCCCATAGGACCGATAGGAAATCCTAACTGTGAGGATTCCTGCCAGTTCATCTTTAAAGGTAATACTATTTTAATGTGCATTATAACACATTCTGTTGCCTAGTTGGAAAAGAAAAGAAATACTTAGAATGCTGGTGGAAAAGGAAATGTGTTTACCTTCATTAGTCAGGAGCAGGGCCGGACTGGCCTTAGTGGGCACCGGGCATTTCCCCGGTGTGCCACACGGGTGGGGGCCGGTTTTGGGCACCAGGGGCCGTTTTGTTACAGGGCCATTTTTGCAGCATGGCTGCAAAATCAGCCGTGTACTAAAATCGGCCAAAAACCGGCCCCGGCAAAGAGCTCGGCGGCACCTCCAACCCCCCCCCCCTGAGTGGGGAGGGGGGGCCAGCCGAGCACTTTGCCTGGGCCGGTTGTGGTTCCCAGTCCGGCCCTGGTAAGGAGAACATGATGGATTGCCTGAAGTGTCCTTGAAAATCTTCCCCATTTCATGCTAGCAAATATAGCAGTTTATAGACAAGAGGCATTTCTGTATGATAGCATTCTGTGGATTAAGACGCTGTGGCAATTCTGTCAATATCCGTTTCAAAATGCTCTGCACTCATTGAAGGCAACATAGCAGCCTTTTCTTCTGAGTGCCATATACTGAGCCTGAGAATCCATAGGATATTGAGATCATCTCTTGCTGTGAACTCTGGCCAACTGGCAACTCTTCTCAATTCATGAACCTGAAAAGAGCAAACTGGAAAAATGACATTTGAAAACTTTTCAAAAGAAGATGACTGCTCCCCATGGGGGTCAAAGATGTTGTTGTCATAAATGATGTAATATGTGACATCATCAGCAGTGGATTGCGGGCGCGCGAGTTATAGTGAGTCCAACTAACTATAACGTGGGAATTTCAATGGTTTTGTATGAGTAAAATGTTCAGCTAACTATAACTGGTGTGAAACCTATGGTTTTTTCAGTGAATTTCAAAGGTTTTTTAACTGCTAATTCCTAACTATAACGAGTGTGAAACCTATGGTTTTTTCAGTGATTTTCAAAGGTTTTTTAAATGCTAATTCCTAACTATAACGTTTGTGAAACCTATGGTTTTTTCAGTGAATTTCATAGTTTTTTAAAAAGCTAATTCCTTTGTATATCGACTTTGTAACCTAGGATTTTTTTATTCGCTGTTTTTTACAACTATTAATTATATATATATATATTTTTTTTTAATTATTTGTTCAATGTATATATTTTTTTTATCATTTTTTCCTGGTGCGCTCAGGGTGCGCGCACCGGTAAGCTTACCCGTATCATTTTGACTTGGAGCGCTCAGGGTGCGCGCACCGGGAAGCTCTCCCGAGAGCGCTAATTCTGCATTCGTAAAAAAAAATATGTATGAAAACTAAAAAATAATGCAAGACATTCTGTACCATACTTATAAAAGCAGTATTTTTGATTTTCCGAATGAAAATGATTTAGCATTTCCGTAAAGCTACCAAAACGTCACTCAGGCGTGCCGCGTAAGCGCCCCCGGAAGCGCTCCGGGGCGCGCAGCGTAAGCGCGCCAAGCCATGTGACCGTAAAATAACAATTTTCATTGGTTGCTAACAGTTTTTTTTCAAAGAATGAAAACCCCACCCTTTTCTTTCACTTCTTCTTTCACTTTGGTGAGAGCAAGATCTCTTTTTTCTGTGCTAACAATCTGTAGATAGAATGGCTGCCAGAGCATCCAGCAGCAATGAGGAGTCAGATGGTTTCATAGATGAAGAGCCTCCTCAGCTGAAGGTGAAACAACATTTCATTTGGAAAAAAAATTCTATACCTGAGGGACTTAAACAAGTAAATGCTCCAACGGTGGAGTATAAGATCTGCCATACTATACTTTCCCGAGAAGACCCCAGAAGGATTTATAGTTTTGGTAATTCAACTATGATTCGGCACGTCCAGAGGAGGCACCCCAGAACTATGCCCGGGAGAGTGTCAGGGCTCTGGCACGAGAGGCTCCAAGGGATGGTGCCTCTACTTCAACTGGAGTAGCAACTGCATCGGTGAGGGGGCGACCAGAACAGCTGAATACCAAATATTCAGCCTGTTTTTAATGAGGCCTCAATCAAATGCAAACATTGTGATGCACTACTTTGTTACGGGGAACAAAGTATTATGATCATTGCTCGAGCAATAGAGAACCACCGCTGCCGTCCCCAGCCCTAATTTTGATTTTTTTTTGCTCCTGTTGAGCAGTTTGCCATTCCCTGTTTTTGTTTTTGTTGAGAAAAAAGGAAAAAAGAAGAAAAAAAAAGTTCTTTTTAGAACTACCTCCAATTCTAAAAAAAGAGCTGTATTCTTAAAAAAATGAAAAAGAGTAACTGAAGTGGAGTGCAGTGAGAGGGGAAGAGGAAAATGAGTGAGAAAGCAAAGAAAGGGACTAGAGGGGAAGGGAAGTGAAGTAGGGGGACTGAAAGAAAGTGAGTGTGGGGTAGGAGAGTGAGGAGAAGGAGAGTGAACATGGGGAATGAGGATAAGTGAAGAAAATGTAGTAAAGGAACGGGGGTGTGGAAGGGTAAGAAAAGAGTACTAATGTTTAGGAAAGAGTAGAGATACAGACTGGATAAATACAAGTGAGTGTGAGACAAGGTGAGTAAGGGAGTGAAGAGACAGAGAAAGTGAAAGAAAAAGTGAGAGTAGAAGACTGAGGGCCTCATTTATGAGGCCATGCGTCACTTTTACATCGCCGGTGCGTCACTTTTTGTGACGCACCAGTGGTGTAAAAATTGCACCTTATTGAGTCATATTTACAAAGTGACGCATCTATGTAGATGCGTCACTTTGTAAACCCATGCGCCACATTATACCTGCGCCAGGTATAATGTATGCAAAGGGGGCGTATTGACGCAAGGAAGGCTCGTAGAAGTGACGCAGTGAAATCTATGAGATTTCACTGCGTCACTTTTAGGACGCCGTTGCGTCAAAATCTTGCGCCTGCCTCACAGCAGGCGTAAGACTGACGCAGGCCCTTTCACATGGGGCTTGCCCCATGCGAAAGGATGCATTGCTGGAGTTGCGTCACTTTTGTGACACACTCCAGCAATGCGTCACTTTTGCGCTTACAGATACGTCAGAAATACTGACGTATCTGTAACTCCTTGCGCCATGATGCGTCATACATTAAATATGACGCATCAGGAATGTCGCAAGGAGAGCGCACTGAGAAGTGACGCATTGCTGCTTTCACGCAGCGATGCGTCATTTCTCATAAATGAACCCCTGAGTGAGGGAGAAAAGAAACATAAGTGAGGTAGTGTGGCTGTGTTATAGGGAGTGAGCGTGATAGGAGAGGAGTGACAGACTAAGGGGTCAGAGAGAATGAGGCTAACAGAGAGAGAAAGAGGGAAGGGGAGTGTAGAACTAAGAGGACAGAGGGAGTAGGAGAAGGAATTAGTGAAGTGGAGTAAGGAGAGTAAGGGAAGAGAAAAGAGTGAAGGTGCAAAAGAAGGAAAGAGACAGGAAGGAAAGTAAAGGTTAAGGTCTGAAAGAAGGTGAGTGTGGGAGTATGACTGAGTTATAGGGAGTGAGCGTGACAGAAGAGGAGTGAGAGACTAAAGGGACGGAGACAATGAGGCTAACAGAGAGAGAATTTGGGAAGGGGAGTGTAGAAGTAAGAGGACAGACGGAGTAAGATAAGGAATTAGTGAAGTGGAGTAAGGAGAGTAAGGGAAGGGAAAACAGTGAAGGTGTAAAGAAAGAGAAGTGAGAGGAAGGAAAGTGAAGGAGAAGGTTTCAAAGAAGGTGAGTGTGGGAGTATAACTGAGATATACCAATATATAAACAATGCATGAAAAAATGTATTTACAAAAAATCAAATAAACAACATCATAACAACAAAACACATACTGAATTGATGTGTACTTTATTTCAATGAACGAGAAACAAAATCGTAAAAAGGGGGGAAAAGAAAGAGAAGGCAAGAGGAAGACAATCAAATTAATACAGTTAGTTGATGATGCCTAAGCTAACAAATAGCTTTTGTACGCCAGTTATTCATACTTGAAGGCACATTTGGAGGAATAACTGGCGTACAAAAGCTATTTGTTAGCTTAGGCATCATCAACTAGCTGTATTAATTTGATTGTATTCCTCTTGCCTTCTCTTTCTTTTCCCCCCTTTTTTCAATTTTGTTTCTCATTCATTGAAATCAAGTACACATCAATTCAGTATGTGTTTTGTTGTTATGATGTTGTTTATTTGATTTTTTGTAAATATATTTTTTCATGCATTGTTTATATGTTGGTATGTATAGGATTGTAAATATGTGTACAGTTTGTCCTGCTTTTGCTAATAAATGTAAAAAATTCTTAAAGTAAAAAGAAAGTCATAGGTACATAAAAAATAAAAACCTGGTCAGAATTCAATAAACTGTATTCTGTACCCTCAATAATCGTGCTTTTTTGAAAAAGAATAGTGGTTTAGGCATATTGTGTTTTTTGTAACCATCTAAAAGTGGCATTTTCTGAATTGTGACTTAAAATCTGACTGTGTAATAAGGTAAATTATTTATTTTAATTATTACATTTATACCGCGCAACAGCTACCCGAAGGTTTCGCGGCGCTAGAAAACGCAAAAAGATGGAAGGAAAAGCTAGGCAGTAAAAAAGGGGACTATTGATTGAAGAGCCATGTTTTTACATCTTTGAGAAATTTGGGATAGTGTTGCTCAGTACGTAGATGATAGGGGAGAGAGTTCCAGAGTGAAGGAGCCAGATGGGAGAAGGAGCGTCCTCCCATTTTGACTCGTCTGATCCTAGAAATTTGGAATTTGTGCTGGTTAGAGGATCGAAGAAGGCGGGATGGGGCAATATTGGTGTACTAAGGCCTTTAAGTACTGAGGTGCTTCACCAGAGTTAATCTTATGTTATTATATGGTAGAGATAGGCCTTCCAGTAATGAACAACAGATTTAGAAGTTTTTCATTACCAATATGTTGTCACTTGATTCCTTGGGATCAATTTGTTGCCAGAATGTTCCACCTCCAGGCAGCTTCAAGTCTGAATGCTATGATAGCACAGATCATTGAAGTGGCCAAGTGAGGGAAAGGGTGTTAGGTAGGGAACTGCAGAGAGAGAGACCTAAAAGGCAAATTCAGCAGATTAACTTTCCTGTTATTAATTGATATAGAAACATTCTACTATTGAATAACTACCTAGAGATTTACCTGAACCTCCTTTGCAGTGAAGACATAGTTTTTGGATTATAAGGTGGTAGCAATTTGTTGATAGCAAGTTTACCCCCTGAGGAAATAATACACAATACACTTTGTAATATACAATCTTGTTATCAATAAACACTATACTTTTCTTAAAAGCAATTTGTATTCACTTCTTGGGAAAACCTACCAGGATTAATACTGTGAGTGGTTCAACCTTCTGGGGAAACTAAAGAAAACGAAATGCCAGCATGAAAATAGCCAATGCGAATAAATAATGATGTAGTCTCTTGTAATACTTTTGCACTTGGCCATTGCACACTCATTAATAAAGTAACCTTCTTGTAATGCGCAGGACCAGCCTAGCACAAAACGTTTTTTAAAAGAAAGTATTTCCCAAAATTCTGTTACAGGAACATTAAAGTGTAAGAATGTCTCTGCGCTGAAGAGCGCTCTTACCACCCGGGATTTGTGCCAAAATCTCTAGGTCAATGTCCTTGAACTCTTGATCCTGAAAACATGTCTTTTTCCTCGTGTGCTGTGAACAGAAGAGTTTTCTCTTGATTACCCCGCTGTCAGCTGTACAGAAATTCCAGAAGACTGCCTTGGAAAACGCACTCTCACCGCAAGCGGAGCCGAAGATTTCCAGTTACGGTAGGCAAAGAAACAAAGAGCATGCAAGCAAGGGCCAGGCACCTATTTATAGTCTAGAGCCATGCCCTGCCGCGCATCACGTACGCTCCTGACAGTGCTTCGTGATGCATTGCAGAGAGCAGTGACAAAACAGCCCAAGTGCGAGCGGCAGAAAGTTAGTAAGGAGATCACCGGAATACTCAAAAGCACAGAAGAAACATATTAAATGTTACAGGCTGACTGTGGAAAGTTTCAACTGACACATGATAAGTCTTAATCAGTGTATTCATAATTACTCCTAAATAATATAGTATATACATGAATATTCTTTCAGGATACAGGGACAATGCCACCAGTATTTTTCTACAGCACAAAAGGCATGATGGATTTTGCCACACCTCTTTCATGAACATTTGGGACGCAGGGCTCTGGGTATTATGGATGTCCTTGATGTCCTAGAGTCACATGTGAGGACCATGACAGTACTCCCTTCCTGAAAGTGACTTCTAGGCATTGGTTTGTGAGAATTTAAGGCATGAAACCGTGCCACCAAATGTGGAGCATGAACATTGTCTGCTGGTTCCCATGAATAGTTTTCTGGTCATAGCCTTTCGTGCTGGCAATCGGTTGGAGTAAGATGGGCCTTGAACGCAGCTATGAAGGTTTCAACATCATTGCTTAATCAAGTTCATAGTGAAGATGGGCACCTGAAAACCCGCATGTAAAATGAGCCTACTTTAATCTTGGAGTGATATCACACATTTATCAAGTATCCAATTGGAAATATTAAGCCAGCATTTGAATCAATATTGAATAAAGGAAGGTGTTATAGATGAGTTTCTAGGTAATTAGAGTCCCCAGATCCATCTGCAAGTTTCTTAGATGATGATCTGAACTACTAATTTGTGGATAGAGAGATCTTTTATGCGGTTAATTACTGTTCCCGTCATCCAAGGAAGAGGACCGGTTTCAATTAAAGCTCAATAAATAAATTGGGAAGGAGTAACCACTGGTATGAAAACCCCGAAGAAGGCTTTGCCGAAATGCATTGGTAGTCAACAACTAGAACCAGTGTTTCCATAATTGGCATACATTTTTGTGTCTAGCCTAACAACGATCAGGCAGCTCTTTGCAGATTGGTTTGATTGCTCTGTTTATACCAACTGGAGATACATATGCTTTTCAGGTCATATCATGCAATGTAATAATCTGTGGTTCAAAAGATGTAAAACAAGATACAGAATGTATATTTTCTGAAAATATTAAGTTATTATGTAATAGGTGTATCTATAAATGTTTTTCTATCTTGAAATACTTAAAAAATGGAGTAAAATAAATACAAAATATATTTTTCTATATCATTTGTATTGTCTACATATCTTGGTTGTGGGTCTAAAGTTGAATTGCTTCACTAGCATTATCCAGCACTGTGCCCGGTGCAAAATATTTTCCCCAAAAAAACCATAGCCTTTCCAAGATATTAGATACCATAACTTTTGTCCCCTTTTTCATGAATTGGGGATCTTTTGGACTTCATATTCTTTCTGACAATTACTTACTATAGGAGATGGCAGAGTATGACATTTCTCTTTTACTGGTTTTAGTAATTAGGTATGAAATACAGGGTGAATATGAAGTTGCAGCGGTAATTTCAAATGATAAGTTACAGCATTAAGTAGTTGGAGTACCGTATATGGATCAATGTATTTGGGATGAAAAGCTTTTTTATGTTGAAATGTAATATGCTTTGTAGAAAGCCATACTTGATTACCTTGTTTATATGTTGGTCCTGGGTCATGTTTCTTATCATAGGCCTCTTAATAGATATTTTTTGCTTTAGTTGGTTGCAGCTCTATTTGAGCATGTGTCTGGATAATAATCTTGATAAAAGTTGTTACTGAAGGTACTTCTCTAGTGTTTGTGTTTGGGCACTGCACTGGTAAATAATTGGGTTGGAATCCATATGTAAATAGAAATGGTGATATTTGGATAGATGAATGATAAGCAGAATTGTAAGCATTATAAGCAATTTCTGCTAACTAAAGTTTATCTACCCAAGAGGTAGTAGCTGTAGTGACATAACATCAGAGATATTGTTTCAAAGTCTGATTAAGTCTCTCGGTTTGACCATCACTTTGTGGATGGTAACTCGTAGCTAGTGCAGGAGTCATTTCAAAGTGTTTACACCATGTAGACCAAAATGTTGCTGTTAATTGAGTACCCCTGTCTGAGATCATTTTAGTGGGAATGCCATGTAAGCGTACAATATGTTGGGGGAACATTTGTGCCAACTCGCTGGAGGTAGGTCTTTTTTTACAAGCAATAAAATGCCCAAGTTTTGAAAAACAGTCTATTACTACTAAATTACAAGTATGACCTTGTTCTGGTGGTAGTTCCATGATAAACTCTATGGAACAGTGTTCCCATGGTTTCTGTAGTGTAGGTAATGGGAGTAGTAATTATTTTGGTTTTCCAGCGTCTTTTTTGTTTTGTGCATATATTTAACAATCTGTTACCCATGGGCAAATGTCTTTGGAAATCATTGGCCACCAAAAATTTCTTTGCACAGCTTTTAATGTTTGTTGTTGTAGTCCAGGGTGTTCAGCTTATGGTTGTATGTGATTCCAATTGAATAAAAGTTTGCATGACTGAATAGTTGGTATGTATAACTTTGATTTGTACAGAGGTAGTTCAAGATCTGTCTACGTGGATAAGTTTGGAGCCATGTCGTCCATTTCATGACTGGGAATTCTTTTCCTATTTCGTCAAGAAAGTCTTCTGTAGAAATGCCATTAATAACCTTTGTGGGAACAATGATCGCTCGTGGTGTGCCTGAAGAAATGACAGTTGAGGTATCCTGTCTGGTCAAAGCATCAGCTTTTCTATTATCACATCCAGGTCGAAAGGTAACTATGAAATCAAATTTAGAAAAGAAAATCATCCAGCGTAACTGTTGGGGAGAAAGAACTCTTGCTGTTTTCATGAATTTTAAATTTCTATGATCTTTGTAGACAGTCACTATATGTCTAGCTCCCAATAAATAGTGCATCCACTCCTTGAAAGCATCAAGGATGGCTAGTAACTCTTTCTCTGCAATAGTATCATTTTTCTTAGCTGAGGAGAGCTTTTTTGACATATAGGCAATTGGGTGTCATTGACCGGTATCTGTGTCCTTTGAGATAGTACTGCTCCAACAGTTATGTCCGAGGCATCTGCTTAAAAAAAATAAGGCAATTTGGGATTTGGATATGCAAGAATAGGTGCTGAGGTAAAAGCTGTTTTTAGCTGATGAAAGGCAGTCTGTGCTTCAGAAGACCATTTGAATTG
The DNA here is from genome assembly GCF_964261635.1 of Lissotriton helveticus. Lineage (NCBI taxonomy): Eukaryota > Metazoa > Chordata > Amphibia > Caudata > Salamandridae > Lissotriton > Lissotriton helveticus. The sequence continues at coordinate 874,042,136 of NC_136071.1, read as the reverse complement.
TGCTTTCTTTTGTAATAATTTAGTTATAGGGGCAACTTTTTGGAAAAAATGGTCAATAAAACGCTGATATAAATTGCCGAACCCCAAATAGCATTGAATGTCACAAACATTTTTTGGAACTAGCCATTGAAGTACTGCTTTGATTTTCCTGTCTGCCATTTGTAACCCACCAGGAGATAGAATGACTCCAAGAAATTCAACCAGGGTGACGTGAAAATCACATTTACTGATCTTACAGTATAAACCATGTTTTCGCAAGATTGTCAATATTTTGTCACATGATTTTCATGCATGCATTCTGAATCAGAATAGATTAAAATGTCATCAATGTATACAATTACAAACTTATCTAAGTGTTCTCGTAAGATGTCATTGAGAAAGAACTGGAAAGCTGCTGGGGCGTTGCAAAGTCCAAATATATTACGTACATTCCTATGGGCATATAAAAGGTCATCAGTACTGAAAAAAATCAAACTACTATAAACATTGGATGTCTTCCCATTTTTCCCTCATACAAACCTACAGGGACATTGTTTAACTTGCATTGGAAATTGCATATGTGACACCACATTACATCATATTAGAATGCTATCCGCACATCATTCAGCAATAAGAAAACATGTGCGAATAATATTTATTTATTTATGCATTTTATAAAGCGCACAACTACCCGGAGGTGTCTCGGCGCTGCAAAAGAACAAAGCAGAGGGGACTAGGAGGATCATTGGTTAAAGAGCCAGGTCTTTATCTATTTCCTGAAAACAAATAGGGAAGGGCTGGTCTTGATGTTGGAGGGCAGTCTATTCCAAAGTTTGGTGGTGGCGAATATGAACGATCTGTCACCCCACAAAGCCTTCTTTGACCGTGGAACCATGAGAAGATTAATGCTGGATGATCAGAGTTGTCTGGCGCGAATGTAAGGGGACAAAGACTGTTTGAGAAAGTAGGGCCCGATTGTATTGATGGATTTATAGGCAATGCAGAGCGCCTTGAACTTAGCTGTACTTCTAATCAGCAGCCAATGGAGTTGGCGAACCACCTTAGAAATAGGTTTGAATTTAGGGGTGCCGGTCAGAAGTCTAGCTGCCGCGTTTTGGATTAGCTGAAGTTTATTGTGCATATAACCAATGTAATTGGAACAACTAAAACACAACTCTCTGGACACGGGTGCAGATTTCATAGGGTTTTGGCGCTCCTGAGGGAAATTCACAAATTATTAAGTTCTACACCTTGTCTTAGAGAGCGGTGCTGTAGGGTAGCAAGAACCACCCTCTTACTGTCATGTGGCACTGGCCTACAAAACAATACACATACAATCTCCAGCACATGCACAATTATAATTAACATAAAATCAAGGCAGTCGTTGCCATACAAATTATTTCCTATATCGTTCTTTCTGTTCTTTTTTTCTTTATATTTCAATGTACTTCAAAGAACTTTTCCAGGAACTACTCCTACCTTCCAGAAGAAGGGCAACAGGGTTTAAAAATAGGACCTTCAAACCCACTCTTCGGGACACCTCTGGACATGTGGATACTCTGCCAGGAAGAAGGACTGCTGTGCTTCTGCACGTACTGCCACTCTGCTGGACTGCTACTCTGAAAGAACTGCTTCCCTGCTGTGCTTCCCTTCTGCCCCCTTGCCTGGGGAAAAAGAACTGGACCTGCAACCCATCCTGAACCAAGGAACCCAGAGTGAGTCAAAGGGCTAGTATGCTGACCCCCTGAGCTGTGTCTTAGGGAATTAAGAGGGTCTCCAATAGCTCCTGGACCCATCTTCAGTGAGTTCCTGACCACAAGTGGCGCCTCTCAGGTCCTGGACCCTTGGTGTGGCTCTTGGGCAATTGATTTCAAGCTTTTGGGCCCTTCGTGACCATGAACATATAGATTGGCCAGAGTGATTCATGGCTCCAACCCATGAAAGCATTTTATAAATGCTCATCATGTAGGGCCTGTAAATTTGGGGTCAACACTATGCACTATGTGACACCTTTCAGTCCCGCTAGGGTTGCTATCAAAGGTAAATTTTACTGCTGGACTGAATATGTGGTGCATGTGCTCACGTGTACTTGTGGCTTGTGATATGTTGGGAGTACCAAGCTGCAGGTACACATGAGAATTCTCCAGCACCTAGGGGCTATAGTGAACAGCGATGCCACATACCCTTTGGCACACCATTTTAAATTGGAACATAACAATGATCTAAACTGACATAGACATTTTGTTATATACGCCATTCCGACTCTTCAACGAGGTGGTAACTGAGAACGTCTGTACGTCAGTTAGAGTCACGCATGATCCTATAATTAGACTGCAAGACCCCTAGAGGACTTAACAACACTGAGGATCTTCATAATTTCCTTTAAACACCATCCACTTAGAGTTGCACTAGTGTTTACAAGATACACAAAATAAGGTGTATATATATGTATACTCCCTAGAGACATGCCTGTGTATACTATATGCCATGTATCCGCCAAACCTAAATGTTGTGATTTTAGGACCTTCGTACTATGTATTTTGACGCTATATAGTAGCTAACAATCATTGAAGAGCCTACCGCCTATCAATCAGTTTACTTTTAAACCCCAAAAAACAAAAAACAAAACCAGACTATTTAGATGTGTTCATCATAAGTATATAAAATGTAAAAATTGTGTTGCACAAGTTTATGTTTGCACTATGAAGCACCAGGTACTTTAAAGCTCTGTGTACTTATAGGGAAGCTAGGAAGCCCATAAGCACTTTAACTAATACAATCAGGCTTTATTTGCACATCAGATGCTGTGAATGTTCATTGTTTAGACTTCTTAATCATGGTTTTTAAACATATCAACATGCAAGACGTTATCAACATTGCACTGAATCAAATATGGGATCAGACTATATAATGCATTTAAGTAGCAAGTATTGTCATACTCCATTGTCACAGGTTGATACAAATTAAGTGTAGAGTCTCTTGTTTGAATAATTAGAAATGAACCATTTTAATTTCCAAAATATGTATCTATTTATGCATGTATTTATACATCTGTTTTAGATATGCATAATGGATGTATATTTATGAATGTTGGATATAATTTTGAGCAAGTACACATTCAAGCTAAAATGATGGTCTGTTTATCATGTCAATGTTTAAGTTTTCATGTGACACAAATGGGTATGTACCAATGCAATTACCGCACAGCGTTTCACTATGTGATCAAGGTCACTCGCTGACTAAAATGCGTAATGACTATGGATTGTGAATAAAAACCAAGCAGAACAAAAAAGGAGTTGCTCTTTGTGTCCGCACCAAGGAGGTGGACGGTCACTTGCTGAGAATTCGATATATATATATATATATCTATATATAGGTAAGAGTTAGGATTGTATTGTATGGTATGGCTGTGTAACCTTACTGTGTAATATACTCTATAAACCTGTCTTGGGTCCAGGCAGGCTGGTTTGTAAAACCTTAGGTCAACCCTGAGTAGCTGTGGCTTTGAGCAGCAAGGTTTAAACAAAGGAAGAAGAACTAGTGTGAAGCATTTAAGAAGCACTAAACAACAAAATAGGAAAGTCACATGAAATTAAAGAAATAAAACACCATTTTATGATAATAGATTTTTTATGAGCTTTAAGAAACCAAGTTGAGCAAAATCCACAGGAGCGTTCTGAAGATATAGATTTTTTATGAAACTATAAACCTCAGTTCAACCCCAAACAAGCATTGGTAACTGTAAAGTTTGTAAACCTTTGCAAAGTTTGAAAGAGTTGTGTTTTGATACTCTGGCCCGACTTGGGTGACCAAATCTGGAAGGGAGAAGGTCATGGTGGCCACTAAGGAGCTTTTGGACTACTACCTGGCCACTGAAGGAATCTCCAGTCCAATTCTGAACTTAAAAGCATGACCAACATAGACTTCAATGGATTGGTCATGACGCTGACAATGCAGGAGATAGAGGACACTCATGGATGCTCTGGGTGCTATTCGGTCGATGGGGGTGTCCTTGCAGTTATTCCTCAGTCCATAAATGAGGAGGGGCAACTTTATCCATGGATATCGGATCCCTTTGAAGATGTCTTTGAGCCAGTAGAAGGCCAGCTGCTGCTGGGCTACCAGTCTCCAAACACAGTGACTACAACGGTATAATTTGGTGGCGATTAGTGTCCCTGAGGGTTGACCAATCTGTACTTAGATGACACTCCCATGTCCAGCAGACTCTGGTGCATGTTTTAGCTGTCGAAGATCAGTCACTTGGGATGCCCAGCAGTGGTTGCAGACAATTCAAGGAATGTAGCTACCTACTTGCCCGATGTGACTTTTTCAGCTTTGATGGCCTTGGTGCTGGTTCCACATGTCAGCCGACTGGCCAATGGAGTCACTTCTTTGGTCTGGGGCTCAGAAGAATCTTTTCCTTGAGCCAGGAGTCGCAGGCACAGTCCTCATTTTGCTAGCCCATTTTGCGACAAATGCTGTCCAGCAGAAGGTGTAGCATCTCTTGTCAGGTCCAGGGGTCCACAGGACAGTCCTTCTTCAGTCCTTTCTCGGTTCCTGGCATGGCCAGATGTGCTATATTTATGCCCAAAAAGTGGATGGATAATACTGTCACTAGGCAATGGGCTACCTAGCATTCCCAGAGTGCACTCTTCTGCCCACTCTCAAGAAGTCTGAACCCTTCCTTGGATGTTAGGAGCTCAGTTGCTCGCCCTAGCGGTGTGGCTACCTCTGGAATACATGCCCATGGGAAATCCAGTTTGCGCACTGATCTCTTCTCTCTGTTCCCGCTGCCAGCATGTCTACCTGAACAAAAGTGCAACCCCTGAGGTGTGTGATCACCATTGAGTCACCAATGGTGGCTTCGCCTTTGAAGCTCGCCTTTTGGCCAACACCCTGAGTGGCTTCCTGCAAGCAGGAGGTAACACCTCCCTCTGTAGCAGGCTACTATTGCTCCTAACCCTGGAAGTCATTTCACGCTACTCCCCAGGAGAGCAGAAAACCTTTTGGTGGCCAGCAACTGTGTGAGGCCACTGGACAAACTGGGCTACAGAGTGGCAATTTTCTAGAAGTGGCTTTTCTTAAAAGTGACATTAAATTTGACTTGGGCATCAGTTTGAATTTACAAGATTAATTTTATACCTCAAAGTATCCATGTCAGTAGTCCTATTCAGAACTTAGCTGGGCTGAGGCGTCATCTGATAGCTCTGTATTAGCCAATGGGGCTAGCATCTTTTCCTCAGCAAACTGACAATTTGTAAGTGTTGCTATCAGTATATTTTAAAAAGCACATGTCATACTTAATAATACATAACTCCCTGCCTCAGGGTTCAATATGCCTTCCTTAGGGGAAACTTACATATGTTGTTAAGGTAAATGGGGCCTTTGCCATTTCTTTAAATGGCAAAGTCGAACTAGCAGTTTACAACGCTGCAGTGGCATGCTGGAAGCCATTGTGCACTTTGTCCCACGTAGAGTGGCACATCCAGTGCTGCAGCCCTCTGGACACTCTGTCTTATATGCATCATAAAATAGGGACTTATAAGTAAGTCAGCTTAAGCCAATTCACTTATACTTTATAAGGGGTGAGAATACGGCCACTGAGTTCTGGTTAGCAGGCCTCAGTGAACTTACAGGCTCAAAAACCCAGCAGGATCAATCCAAAGCCTTTGGGGTGATCATACAGAAAAAGGCATTTCCTCACACACACACACACACACACACATGCCCACACACACACACACACACGCACGCACGTACACACATACACACACATATTGTTGAGTAACTGGAAAGAAGAGCAAATTAATTGCCTTTAGTTGCTGGATCATCTGAATTGGAGTTGGTTAGAAAACATTAATAACCTTGTCCTCAGCTAGGGCCAAAACAATACTCTACATTTGTCACTTGCCATGAAAAAGAAAAATATGTGTTTTTTCCTGTTACTTACTACTACCGAGTTTAACTTAGGTTGTAAAACTACTGGGGGCCTGGAGCATTGTATTTTACCAGTTTCAAGATGGACTATATAATAGTATTTGGAAAGCAAAATGCGCACATCTTTTTTGAAGGACCCACACTAGTTAACAATCCAGGTTCGCAGTCCTTAAATAGAAGAACATAATTGGTAAAATAATAATAATAATAATATATGTGAATCAACGTAGAAACTAGAATAGATCTAGTGACTAAACAAATGTACATTCTTTTCAGCTTGGTCAGGCGGTAGATTGGTGTGTCTAGATATGCATGACATTTCAAATGAAAGAATGACAGATGAGCAAACAGGAAAACACATTCAATAAAAAAAAGTTCGAGCATTCTAATCACTTCATAAATGTCATGGCAAAACTTGCTCCAATTGTACAGTGCATACTTAGTCAACAGCATGTGGATATGAAGTGCCTTTAGGCAAACGTCATGAGTAGCAATTAATCAGGATTAGTCAAAAGTGTGCATATGTTGAAGAAAATTATTAACCGCAGTTACCAAACAGGACGTTTATATCATGCAATAAAACTATTTAAAAAAGCAGCAACGAATTTGGGTGTAGTAACATGCTGAAGTCACAATGTCATGGAAAATAGCAAGAGGTTGCTAGAACACTCCTATTTTTTGGGAAACAAGAGGGCAATCAAGTCTTTGTTGTTCGGAAAAAATATTTGAAAAAGTCAACTAACTATGGTAACACAAAACAAATGCTCATTTGCCTGTTACAGAACTGGATAGGCTCTTGTTTGCATGCCAAAATCTTTTTATTTTACAGACCATAAAAAAGCGCTATTCCAATGGAATACCCTTTTGAAAATGAAGCATTTAGGGGCATATTATCAAGGGGTCGATAGGGAATTATCGCGCTGTAGGCGATAGCAAGCGGTTGGCGGCCCGCTTTGCATGTCAGCGATATTTATCGCTAATGACATGCAAAGTGGGCGTCCCCAACCTGTTAGCAACTGAAAGCAGTCGCTAACATTGTTATCGCCTATTACCAACACAGGCGTAGCGATGGAAATATTCGCGCCAAGCGCGAATATCTCCGAAAACTAACGCCTGCTCAGACCAGTTCTTAGCCATTATATCCAATGGGAGGTGGATATAATGGCTAAGACCCTGTTAGCGATAATGCGTGAATATCGCTGTAATCTCAGCGATATTCACGGATTTTGCCGCTATCGCCGGGAATTTTATCGCTTTTGAGATAAACGTTGTTAATAGCACGTTATCTCAGCGATAAAATCCGGTGATGCGCGGCGATATTAAAATTGCCGCTAAGCCTACTCAGCGATAAATATCGCTATTTGTTGATAATATGCCCCTGGATTTGCTCCAATTGAGTCATTTGATTATGCAACCAAATCATTAGTTATAGTTTTCCTTAAGCCATACACATGTTTTCGTATGTCTTAGGTTTAAGAAACTAAAGCTTTTGTAAGGGAACATTTGGCTTTTTACACTCGAGTTAGATTCACTTATTCTACCCTTCGCCCTGACACTTTTTCTTACTTGTTTAATCTCCTAATAATCGAGTATAAATAAACTCTAGTTTTCATCTTGGTAGTTGGAAGCGAATCTATATGTTAATGAAAAATGAAAAAATTAAGAAATACATTTAAGGTTCACTTCATCTCACATCGAGGGACTACACATTCTTTGCAGGACCACATAACTCATTCTTCAGACTTGCTTATTTCTTGTTGCCACTTTCAGATGCTACTCTGGCAGCAAGGATTGCCCTACTGCCTACAGGCAACCTAGAACTTGCCCCAGTCCTGCTCTTCCTTAGAGCTCAAAATCACACACATAGGGGCACTTGGATAATTAGGGCATGTTGGCTCATGGCTAAAATACGTATGGCTCACAATGTCCTGGAAACCAAAGCCCACTGCCAACCTTATGAGGGGTTTGTAGCACCACCAGTGACACTACGGGAGGCCTCCAAACCTGTGATCTGTGGGCAAGCAAGACATATATATCTCCCATCTAATTAAGAGTGCTGTATGAGGTCATTGCAACAGAGAATTGTCTACTGGACCTTAGACTTAGAAGATTAAAGGAACAAAATACTACCCCAGAACTTAAGGTCATGGTGGTTACCTTCAAAGTACAAAAGGCTTTTTGAATAGCTGCGATTGGTTTGGACTGCAATCCAACTACTTTTTTTTGTTTTTCACAAATGAAACTCCCAAAGTGGCAGTGGAAAAACAGAACGGCCCCCACACCCTTGGAAATTTCTCACAGAGTGTGTGGATCATTATTGTTTTTCCTGTCCATCACCGCCAGGATTTTCCTGGCAATGAGGGGTAAAAAAATACCATCACACTATCTGCTCTAAATAAAGAAGGATGTGTGATGGTTTTACTCTGATATCACCTCCTCCGTCAGCTCATCGCAGTAAGCTTTCTGTCGATGGAGACTATAGTTGCTCCACATACGGAAAGCTTACAGTCCACGTCTCTAAATGAGGTGGGTAGACTTAGAGTTTGGTGGACAGGGAACTTCCTCACATTTGTGGTGGAGTACCCTGTTTGTCAAACTGTAAACCAGTCTGTAAGATTGCATCCCAATACAGAATATACGAGCATGGAAAAATGCCTGTAAATTCTTCTACTTCTTTCAGCAATATCAAAAGGGAGGGCCCCTCTAGATGTGGTAATGAAATTAATAATGACTCAGGCTTGAAGTTGATAGGTAGGAAAGCTGTGGCCAGTGCATTTGTCTCCTATTTTCCTGTTGTAATGCCCATGACTGCTGAGCGATAGGGACACTTTTGTAGAAGGCACCAATACAAAGGTCACCTCAGACCTACAGCAAGGACCTAGCCTACAAAATCATTCCCCATAGATAAGGCAACTGATTTCACCTCTCATCTCTCTTCTGGGAAAATTCCTGGGCCCAGTGAGTTCCTGATTAAACCCTTCAAAGGCCTTTTCATACCGACTAAGAGAGTTCAAGAACGATCGTTCTATCTGTCACAATATTAACATCTTCAGAATGTCATTGCTCGCTTTTATTCCACCGATGGAGGTCTCTAGCCCGTCTACTGGTGGATATCAAAAAGTTATTAGATTCTGTTACATGAGAATGCCTTTTTAAAGTTTTTACAAACATGGGATTTGGGGCAAATTTTCTATCTTACACGACTTTTGTATACACGCCCACTATTAATGGCTCGGGTCAACAGTGTCTTGTCTGACCTATTTCTGATCAAAAGGGGGACCCGACAATGGTGCCTCCTCTCACCCTTCCTAATACTCTTGTATGGTGTCTAAGAAGAGATCAGGGAGCCAAGGGTTTGACTAGCGAGTTAGCATTAAAGACTGGACCACTCATTATGCAGATAATCTGCTGATTTCTTGATTGCTATAAACATGTCTCTCATCTAAGACTTGAACCAGTCAAGATCGATCCTCTTTAAGCCTCAAAACTTGGTAGTGCCAGAGACAAATGAACTGAGTTGACTGTGCGTTCAATATCTAGGGCTGTATGCATAATCATCAATAAGAAAGTGTTGGCAGCAGACCATTCCACCACTCTTGCAACCTCTGTGGATGGATCTGACTTACTGGGTCTCCTGGTATTATCTATAGTGGGATTGGTGGGGATTGCCAATATATTGTCACTGCAAGATTATTATACGTGCTACAGAATTACCCAAGTCATATTCCACAATCCTTCTGCCAAAATATCAATGATTCTCTCAGAACTTTCTTTTAAAACAAAAAGACTCCAAGAATATGAAGTTCTATTAAATTCCATGTCATGGAGTCTTGGAATGGTGTGAGATATGGCAGGACACTCTACACATGATACAGTGGTGCACCACAATGGAAGGAACATCTCACTGGGTTGGAACACTACTGGAGGTATTAGTTGGGTAGAATACCATAGGTATACTGTAGAAAATAACTATCAGTTGTATGGTGTACCCCTAGATTTTTGTCATATGTGTTCTTGTTGGCTGTAGAACAATTTACACCAGCTTTAAGTAGTAAGGTTACCGTGCTCACTCTTAGCATGGTTTGAATTGGTATACTCCTAACTGGCACATTTAACTTACCTAGAAGTCCCTAGTATATAGAAGAGGGAGTCCTCTCCTCAAAATACTACTGAACCTGGACCTGGGGAATATCAGAAGAGGACTCAACCTGCAATCTGAGTCCATAGAGGAACCTCTACATGGGTCATAAGGCTGACTTCCTTTTCAAACTACAGGGACACAACAAGCTACAATATGCCTTCCTTGAAGATTCCCAGATTAGTAGTTCCAACTGGATCTGACCTGGACGCTGCTGTGGCCTTTGCTGGAGGGAGCCCTGAAGTGTTGTTCCTGAGTCCCTGTAACCTTTGGCTGTGTCTGGTTGGACTTATCCCACAACCACTGGAAACCTGGAACTTAGAAACATTTTGGCTCAGAAGACCTCTGGAAGATGGGACAAACCTACCAAACCAACCAATCAAGGTACCTTGCCAATGGACTAAAGAGTCAGTTTTCCTCCTCTCTGAGCTTTTTCACTACAGAAAATCCTCTACAATGTGACCTCTCAAAGATGGTTTCCAGCCCCATGGAGCCCTCTTTGGCTTTAGCCTGCAGACTATCCCTGCTGGAGAAAAACGAGCCACAAAAATGTGGCTAAGTGTGAATGAAGAAATTTGGTCGGGTGAAGGCAACAACAGTAGCCAGCTAGTGAGGGACCTTTCATGGATGAAAAGTTTAAATTTCTCCCACTGTGAGATTTTCTACCAAACAATAGCTTCATAATGACCCTGCCCAATGGCTGTCCAACCTAAAGTTGCACTTTTCAGCTACACTCTGCTGCCTTGCACCACTGAAGACTTCAAATTTCCATTTTGAGACTCTCCAGCTAAATCCTATGACTGAGTTGAATCTGGTCCCTGCATCCCACAAGGTTGGCCTCAATTCATGCCTGTGTCCTGTTCTATTGTGACCAGTTGACCCTGGTTGACGGGTAAAAATTTGTGGTGCTTTTTTCATCTAAAATTCTTGCTCTATTTTTCAAATTCAATTTGGGATTTTATTGTCTTGTGTTTTGATGTCATTACTGTTTCTGTAATGCACATACCCATTGGCCTAGGTTAAACCTGTCTGCCTTAGCTGCCAGAGGGTGTATGTCTGGGTAATTCAGTGACTTTGAGGGTTCACCCTGACAAAAACTGTGATTATTACTCAAAGTGAGTAGTCACCACAATTGACTAAAAACCAAATTCCTTTCAGATATCATAACTCAAGAACATAATATCCCATCCACACTTGTGATCGTTCCTAGAACTCCAGGCTGAACATGACCTCCACAGAACTCGGTTCTTTCACTATTTTCAGCTTAGACATGCAATAACCCAGCATGTTAAACACTTAGAAGACATGGCAGACTTCAGCCCATTAGAAGACACATTTAGCCATGGCACACTCAAGAACATCTCTTGAGTGTACTATACTTTAGGCTTCAACTCCCCCAACACCTTTCATAAGTAGTGTACGGTGTTGGAGGAAGACATAGGTCACCTAGTGCAAGACTGGCTGGATGGCCTTATTTCTCCTAGAGAGGTAACTATCCCTTATCAATACTACTTCACTCACCTCTCCGACCTTTCTCATATGTAAAATGAACAATGGACCTTTTTTATGATCTGAGAATGCCCATGCTTCCAGACATTCTGGCATGGGGTTTTGCACCTGGTTGAAGGTGCTTGGATGGCCAAGCCAGCATTTCCCTAAATTGGCACAACTCCACATACTTCACATACTTGAGGGTATAAAGGTACAACCACTACCTTGGCTCCTGTGAACCTGGGTCTAGTTCTATCCCAGTAGGATATTTCCCAGCATTGGCATGCACACATTCCTCTATTGAAGGAAGGCATTGTGGCATGAATAAACATATGTTCCTTGAATAACCATTTTATAGGTAAGTGAGTGTCCCCAGAAGAAGCAGAAGATTTGGGTACAGTGGGGGGATCCTTTTAATCACCCTACCCATCACACCATCACTTGTGCCACTACAGAACAATTACAAGACATCTAGCTTTCTACTAACTTAGAGATCCACTGACAATTGTATGACCTCACTCATCCCTATATCCACTTATCAACTACTCCTCTGCTTTTAAGGTAAGATGTTCTATGTACCTGATAACAGTTGTTTGCTTGCAATTGTTTTGTCAATTGTGGTTCTCGTTTATTATATTTCATTGATATGTTAATAAGTTGATTTATTAAAAAATGAAATACATTTAAAAAGTAGTTTGAAGGAATCAATAGTAAGAAAAAGTTATTTTACATTTCACTAAAATTCACAAAGTACCTTTAAGAGCAATATCAGAGTAAAGTTAATCAACAATAACAATCAAAAGTCTAATTCTAGCCAACCTGCCTTACTGCAATCCTATCCTAAACCCTGACCATAAACATATCCCTAATCCTGACAGAAACCTAACTTCAATCATAACATAAACATAGCCTGAAAGTAAACACATGTGTTATTTATACTTGGTTTCAGGTGGCCAGATCACTTCCTGATTTTCAAGATGCAAAATTTAAAAAAGTGTTTACCTAATGTGGCTCTCTCCGGAACCCATTCACTAGGTCAATGCTTATCCTGAAAAGTTTACAAAGATCCAGCTATCCTGGTCCTACATTGGAGGTTCCTGCCCCAAACCCTATCCTAATCCTTACTTTTATCCAACCACTAACCCAAACCCTAACCATAACATAGTCCTAACTTTGAACAAATACCTAAACTAAAATGTAATGCTACCCCAACCCCAAATTTAAGCCTTAACCTATTCCATCATATTCTTAAGGCAACCATAACTCTTTAAATAAATCTAACACTAATCCTAAGGTTAACCTTTATCTTAAACTCACAATAATTAAGGGATTTTCTTAATTGGTACTCAAAAGATAATGTTATTTTCATATTTCTCTGTTTAATGCTCTTTTTACTGGGTTTACAATAGTACTGGTGTGAGCAGAGTTTTGGAGTGAAGCATTAGCAGTGCTCCAATTGTTTTTTAGTGAACCTGTAGCTCTATTTATTCCTGGCATGAAGCAAAGGGACAAAGTCACACGTTTTGCAAATACATACCATCTTTGTGCATGCAGGTAGTTTTATGTGGCACTGGCATAGTCTATCTTTGGTGCTGCAATGCGTAATATTATGTAGGGCTCGATGTGACTTGCTCTTGAATATGAACCATCCCTTGTTCCCAGGTGCACATTGCTATCTTAATCATTTAATGCTTTGTCTGCGTCTCTCTTTCTTCTGTGGCTAATTATCTTAATAACAGGATCAGTAAATGGGCGTCTGACAACTCTATCTTGAAGAGTTGTCAGTGCGGCTTTAGAGAATGAGTGGGTACTGAAGAGCAATGTCTACATTTAAATCTAATTGTTGGCATGCATACCATCGCTAAGCAGTGCCCTTTGTATCTTGCCTTCATGGGCCTGTCCACAGCTTTTGACTGTGTAAATTGCTCCAAGCTTTGGAAGATCCTCCTGGGAATGGGACTGGATGATGCCCTGGTGCACTTTCTAGCAGCTCTAAAGGAGAATATGAGTGCCAGAATTAGATATGGGGGCATTGGAGAACTTACAAATGGATTTGCAATCTCCTAGGGGATTATCATGTTGCCCCCCCTTTGATTTATAATTGCTATTAAGAAGTTGAGCCCATTTCTTTGCAGTATTAGCTCAGATGTCCCAAAGATCGGGGGTGCCCCTGCAGTGACCTTGACCTGTCTGGACGATGCGGTCCTGCTGGCCTGCACCACTGAAGCTTTGCAATTTCTATTTACTTCCTTTTCTCAGTTTATGGCCAATTTAGACTTAAATTACTAAAATTTCTAAATCATATGTTATGGCTGTGGCTCTAAATGCCTTGGTGTTCGAAACTCATAAACTTGATAGTAAGCGCTTAAACTCCCCACTACATGTGCTTAAGATGGCGAACCTGTGAAGGTAGGTGCTAATGGAAACCAACTACATGCACACAGTCTTTCCTGTCAAAAAACCTAGGCAGCCAGATGCTAAAGCACAGTGACCATATTAGGAAGTCCCAGCTAGTGAACCAGAGTGCCAGAAGGAGCGCTGTTCCAAGAGAAAATGAGTTCTCCACTGTTGGAGAACACATCAGCCAATAACAGACAATCACAGCTGTGACCCAGCGTGTGCTCCTAGCTTTGTTTGAGTGGTAAGATTATGTCTGGATCCACGGAACGGCCAATAAAGCGAGATCCACCTGACCAACAACAGCTCTACCTCAGAATTCAATGTATTTCCGTGAGCATATGCCTTATTGGATCTTTGTGCAATATGATATGTCTGTCAAATTTGTAGTCATAATTCTTCTGAGGTAAGGATCAGACTGCAAACTTCTAAGGCTTAATTATTATAAAATCATTTATATTTTATATCTGTATGACGCCCATTTGTACTGAACCTCATAATATTGCTTTTATTTATTTAACCATCAGGAACTGAGGGTCTGCATAAGATGACATAATAGTGAGACGTTTCTGAAGACCTTTGGGTGTCAAGTCTAGCATAGCAACGTTGTCTGTAAAAAGCAAGGTCCCTAAGGCATAGGAGCCTAGTTTTGTGGCAACACTGGCAGCCTTGCTTAGATCATCAGGCAGGTCTGCCACATGTATGGAAAAGAGTAGGGGTGCCAACAGGCATGCCTGCTTTAACGCATTCCTTGTTCCAATTTTCAACGTCATACCACACCTACCTCCTAACATCACATGACACAAGGTAGCTGTATGGAGATCAATAATGAATTTTTGGAGACCCCTCAGGGACCCAACTGTTTCCAAAGCGTCAGCCTGTCTACATAGTCAAAGGCATTTAAAAAATCTATGTAAGCCACGTATATATTTTCCAAGGTCGATTGACCTGCTCAAAACCCTGCTTGCTCCAAGCAAGTAATATTGTTTTCCATTACCTGTTCAAGAAGATCAGTTAAAACACATTTTGAAAAATGTTTTCCTGTTGTGTCTAACAGGATGATCTGTCTATAGTTGCCAGGAGGGTTCAAGGGGACTATTTTATGTAACAGCATAATAATCCTGCCCCTATAAGAGCTTGGGACGACCCCTGTCAAGCATCAATAGTGGAAAGTGCCATTAAATAAGTTGCCCATAAATCCAAATCTAGTTTTATGTTAGAAATAGGTAGTTGATCTGGACCTCTTCCCCAGAATTCCTAGCTGCTTTAAGATAGTCCAACACTTCCTGTCTGATGAGGGGAGAAGGTGAGTACAACTCCTTACTGAACCCTCCTCTTGGGACTCAATAGCACTATTACTGGGTGTCTTTGAGTTCAAAGCGTAGAGGGAGAAGATATACTTTTATGATTCAATGTTCGAAATATTATTTGTCTTAGTTTTGGAGAAGAAGCCATTATGTTCTCCTATAATTTTCCAAAAGACTTTTTGATTTTTACATCTTACTGCTTCTGTTCTTTTTACCCAGACTTTAGTAGAGCTATTTCTCTTTTGGATTTTTTCCCATCTGGTACTTCTTTTTAGGTGAGAAATCCATTTACCTAATTCCTTAGAATAAAAGGTTGTCTTCTTTGAAGCTGATTAATGAGTTTTTTAAAAGCAAAAAATTTATTAAAATTATTAAATTGTCTTATGGGTTTCTTGAAAGGGGTCCCAGAGTTGTGCTCACTAATTTTCCCATGTCGTCCTCAAATATATTTACAGGTAATCATCTTGATAGGGGAAGACTTTCAATGATTCTCCTTAATTCTCCTGAAAGCGTCTGTTAATCTTTCTTGGTCCTTAAGTCCTTTCTATTAGCTAAGCTAAGTAACACATCATCACTCTCAAGGATCTGCCATGAATCCATACGCGTTAATGGCAAAAAGAATAATAATATGATCACTCAAAATAATCATTATAACCTTTTAAATCAGCTAGATAAAGAAAAAGCATATACAAACAAATAACATAAGCAATTATCGTTTCTGATTTTGCTGTTATATGGGTAAAATGAGCTGGTATATCACCCTGTAAGGTCCCATTGAGAACTCAGTGGCAGCTCCTCCTCTATGGCAGGAGAGGAGATGTGGTACCCAGCCTCAAGGTACGTGTTTAATTTTTTTTATCCCCTTCTCGCGACCCCTCCTGCGGCCCTCCCTCCACGACCTCCGCGCCCACCACACAATCCGCATGTTTTGCGGCCGTCACTGTGAGGACTATTAAGTCATGTTCCCTACAAGCCCCCACAAGCAGAGAACCTCTTTTATTTGTCCTGCAGGCAGTCGGGAACATGATTGCAAGCATGTTAACAGCCTCTTTCTATTCCTTGCCCGCTAAGAGAGCTAGTGAAACAGTTGCATTTAGATCTCCCGCTATTTGGACCTTAATAATGCCCACATTACACATAATCATGTTGATATAATGAAAGAACTCAATTAGGAAATTAGTATTTTCTTGACCTGAAGGAATATAAAGATTAACCAAAATAAAGGGAAAAACTGAGAGCACCAGATTCTGCCCTGGGAATACAATACACTATACCACCGCTGGAATGTTCTCTCTTTGATTTTTTCAGCAGGACAACAAATTACGAAGAAAATTTCGACCTCAAATGCAGACGGAGCCCATATTTCTTGCAAGCAGATTAGCGCAGGACCCAATACATCCAACTTCTTGATTTTGCCCAGAATATTCCAGCAGCCCACTATATTCCATGAAACAATTTTATAGGAAGGAGACCTACTACTAAATACCCCACTTCAACCCATTATATTGGTGTTTAACCGACCATCTTGCCAGGTCCATTATGGTCCGCCATAATCAGCCCCGGGTTATAATCATTGCATGAAACCACCCTAGAACTAACTTTACAAGCG
Source organism: Lissotriton helveticus (assembly GCF_964261635.1). NCBI lineage: Eukaryota > Metazoa > Chordata > Amphibia > Caudata > Salamandridae > Lissotriton > Lissotriton helveticus. The sequence goes on along the minus strand of NC_136071.1, from coordinate 874,025,278 downwards.
AATAATGTTAATTCTGCATTGATAGACATTCCTTGCTGAGAAACCAAACATTTCTCAATAGGGCAAGACAATGGCAAGTAATTCCTCCCGTCCCCCACTGGCAAAACCATATTTTTAAGGGTACGGGGGAATAATATTGATTCCTTGAGACATAAAAAATTCAGTTGTTCAAAATTACATTTAGAATTACAGGTAACTTAAATGTACCCCATGCTTTCTTCTCTAATTCAGTATCTAATAATTCCGCCTTTTCATTTTCAACTTAAGCTGATCTACATGAGACAGGAGATTCAGGAAAAGAGATCGGTTTAAAAAAGTAGATTATTTGTCAAATAAGACAATAAAGTCCAAAGTTGTGATTACCTCCATTCTCTTTTCCATTAAAGACTGAAAAGGTTGGGGACATTGAGGACCATTTTCCACATGATCAGTTGATCATCATCATCATCTTCAAGATCTTTATTTCGGTTAATTTCAACCATAAAAGATACATTTTAAAACACTTATCATTTAAGATACAATTGATGTAGATATTTTAATTACAGTTTAACATGGTAGGGCATTTAGATAAAATGGCAATTGTATGACCTATTCCAGCTTTCGCTGTTAAAAGTTATATGTTACAATAAATACAATAAAAGCTAAATTAGTTAAATGAGGCAACGGTGTTCTAAAATCCCTAGCATTTTATTCCATGTATGCATCCAATGCTATTTGAGTGAAGTTTTCAATTATGCAGTTTTTTTTGGTTGGGTCGTTTCAGAATCACGGTTTCCCATAAACACCCATAGATCATAAAGTGCAAGTCCAGAGTTCACTAAAAATGTTGACAGATATAAGCGTAATCCCAGCCTATTATAGTTTCAGCCCAACTTTAGCGCTTATGAGGCTCACATTGAATAAGTATCTACTTAAACTGAAAACAGTCAATTGTGAAGTATCTGTCTTCAATATTCGTTCCGCCTCACTACAACATCTAGTATTCAAATTTTTACAAACTGGCTTGATCCATTTTTTCCTAGATGTATCATATGTGGGGCAGAAGAATAGTATATGTAGATAATTTTCTTTAATATCGTTTGAGCATAATACGCACAGTTCGCTACTTTTACCATCATGATTATTGCCCCATCTTGATTTATTAGCATTTGTTTGAAGCACCCCATATCTGAACTTCACGAACAATGATTTCGCTAATTGAGGACGTACCTCATCCAAAAAGGGTTCAAACTGTGCTGCATCTTTGAAGAGAAGAAAGCTTAATGTTAATGACCCAAAAGAGGATCTATGTAGCAGACCAGAGAGTGGTCTTTAATAATTTCTTACAAGCTAGTGTCAACTGGGATGGTTCTTCCCAGTAGTGAGATAAGCCCAACTTCATCATCCTCAATGCAATATGTTTAAGCCATGGGATGTCCCTACTCTGATCAATTTTCAAGATCTCTTCTAAGCCTTTCTAATAATGTGACAACTCTGAGGTTGATCATATCCTCACTCAGAATAAGAGAGGTCTTAGCAAAGCATGATGGTCAGTGCGTTTAATGTTTAAGTCCATGACAATCGGATTTAAAAAGTAGTTCTAGTGGGGAGACTAAGTAATTTCCTAAAGAATTTATTTTCTCCCAATTCAAAATTCTTTTTGCAGTGGGGCCCCCATATTTCAGCTCCATAGAGGGAGGCTTATTATGCTTTGTGTTTAAATACCTCCAGGGCAGGGGACACTGCTTTCGAAATACTATCCCCATGTTTCTTTAAAATAGGGAATGAATTCTGAAGCAAAATTATCTTATTTTTTCCAATTGCGGCTTTCAGGACAATTTAGTATCTAATGTGATGCCTAAATAATTAAAACTTTGCACTTACTCTAATTTTTGATTGTTAAGCACTAAATTCTTTTTAAAAGACCTATGTGGGTTTATTGACATGTATTTGGTTTTGCTGGAATTAATTTTGAGGCCATTCATAGTACAATATGTGTAGAACGAATCCATTAGATATTGCAATTATTTTGGGGTTTGTGAGATTAAGATGGTATCGTCAGCAAATAAAAGTGCTGGCACTACGTCACCCCCCAACGTAGGTGCATCATTCTGGCAGCCATTCAAATAATTAGGGATGTGGTTTACGTACAGTGAGAACAGGGTGGGTGCCAATACGCACCCCTGGCGCACACTCCTTCTCACCAGTATTGCCTTGGTGAGGTCACCCCTCGGCCCCATCTTACTTTAGCGAAACTATCATCGTGGAGCCTAATTATTTGTACGAGTAATTTGCCTGGCACTCCTTGACGTCTCAACGAATCCCAAAGGGGGTTTCGGGGTACGAGTTCAAATGCTGCCTTTAGATCTACAAAGGCAATGTACAAATTACCCCTTCTTAAGTGTATATATTTCCAGCATAGACATATAAATCTAAACACTTGGTCAATCGTACTATTTTGATTCTAAATCCTGCCGGGAATTTTGAAAGTACCTTTTTCTCTTCAATCCACTCATTTAGTCTATTTAAAATATGCCTTGCAAATTTGTTTTGTAAAATGTTTATTGGACTAGTGGGGCGATAGTTTGCAGGATCATATTGATTGCCCTTTTTAAAAATCGTAATAATTTCTGTCCCATTCCATGTTTCAGGTATCGATGTGCCTGAGACTATTGCTTTGCACAAATAATTTATGTATGGTCCTCAAACACTAATATCATGTTTCAGTAAGTCTCCCGGAATTTTATGAGGTCCGGGAGCTTTCCCTGGTTTAACTGCTTTGATTGCCGCTATTGTTTCCTTCAAGCTAAAATGTAAGTTGGCAACCTTTGAGGTAAGTGCCAAGTCTTCACTAATGGCAAGTTGCATGCATTCAGTGCCTGTATAGAAACGGGAAAAGTGGTCAATCAAGGTATTGGCATCCAGAAAAAGGTCCTTTGTGACACTTCCTGCCTTATTCCCCTTTGCTATTAGTCGCCAAAAACCTGACTGGTCCTTAGACTTGGCTGCACTAATCAAGTCTGTCCATGTATCAATATCCCATTTTTTTTTGCATTCGCAAGGGTTCTCTTGTATTTAATCCTTTTTTCCCTAGTTGCAATTATATTGTTATTTTTGTTTGCCTGGATATGTTCTGTTTTTGCTACCCGGCAGTCTTTATTATACCAGGGATTTACCACTTCGTCCAGATCTTTTCTTCCTGTATTACTCTCTTTGGGTATATTGCTTATAACCGGAGTTAAAGCATCTACGAGGGTATTATGTAGATCTAGCATTGGAATTTTGTCTACTGGTAGGTGAATAAAGGATTTAATAGTGTCTGTAAAAATCTTGTAGATGCGTGCCATAGACTGGCTATTCCCCAGAATGTGAGGCCACTTTAGGGCATGTCAGTTGTTACTTAGTATGGTGTCATCCGCAGTGATACTATTATCTCTGTTAACCAAAGGAGTGGAAAAGAAAGGTTGAGACGCTAACTTCAAATGTAGGGGACAATGGTCACTCTCGGTTCTAGGATCTATTTTTAAGTCAAGAACATATGACCACATCTCTATCGACACCAGTATATAGCCTATATGTCTCCGGGAGCTGCCTCTACAAAATGTATATGCATTTGGTCTATCGGAGGGCAGGCGACTTTTGCATGCTCTTAATCAATGACCTGTAGCGAGCTTCATTATTTGTGCAACTGCTACAGTGCACCACACTTCCCTATTACTTTCTATGGCTGGAATATAACTTGCCATGTCATTACTCTTCCACCCTCCCTTCTACCAACTTGACCCAGTCCTGTTTATTCAGCCTTACAATCTGAATAGACTCTTCCAATGTACGGTTGAAACTCTCAACCATCCCAGTTGTTTCTGAATGGTACAACGCACACTTCTTGTACACTAAACCTCTTTCTGATAATAACTTTCCATCTCCGCTGACATGAATTTCACCCAGTTGTCCATAAATATGCAACATGAATTGCCTTCACCAGCAAACATCCCTGTTATATATATCCTGTACCACCTTAACTACATGCCACCTGGACATCATATCCATCAACAGCAAGACATATCTACTTGAGTTTCCTTTGGTGTTTATCAGACCCACTATGTCTAAGGCAATATCCTCCTATACCTCACCTGTAATCTTACAGCAGACCACGGGGGCTGTCCTCACCTTTTAGTACTTGTCACTCAATCTACACTTACAAAATTCCCTAACAATCCATTCAACATGCAAATCCACCCCTGGCCACCAATATGCACTCCTCAAACCTTCCTTCATCTAGCAAATTCCCTGGTGTCCCCTATGTGCCAAACTCATCAAACGGCTTCTCACCCCCAGGGGAGGTACTAACCTGCCACCAAGCAATTAAAGGCCAGTGCATACAGAAAGTTAATTTCGAACCCACTCTAACTCCAAGACCCTGTCTTGACCAACTTCTCCTCTGCACCATGATTTTCAGAACTTCTTTACATGCATCATGCTTCTGGATTTCTTTCAACCGTTTACTTTCAGAAATGCAACTTACAGTACTGGCACAAACTTTGCATTCTTCTTCTTTCCACCAGAAATTCTCACCTGATTTGAATCCTGAGAACTCCTCACCAGGTGAGAGAAGCAATCAGGGGCTTTGTTCTCGACACCTGGAATATATTCAAAAGAGAAGTCAAAATCCTACAATGCTACTAGCCATTCAGTAATATGGGTAAACATACAATCCAATCCTTTCTTACCATATATTTCCTGTATTTACTAGTGGTCCAGCCTTCCTCCAGGCTTTGACCTATGCAAAAACTGCTTGAATTTTTTCAACCCAAAAAACTACCAAAGGCTCCTTCTCAATCGTGAAATAATTACACTTGTTCCCTTCAAGGATTTAGAGCTAAAAGCTATTGTGACCATTTCATCTCCCTGCTTCTGTTTCAGGGCAGCTCCAAGACCTTTTCTACTAGCATCTGTCGCAGCACTGGTTGGTAATCCTAGTATAAAACTCTTCAAGTGATGCACCCCTGCCAATCCATCTTTATGCCCTCAAATTCTTTTTGGCAATCCTCATTCCAGTTAAATTGCACTTCTATTTTCAACAGTTCTCTAATGACACTAGTACGACTGCAAAATTATGAACAAACCTACTGTAAAATTCTGCCATTACTACGAATACCTGTACATCCTCTTTCTTCTCCGGAGAGGGCAAACCGGAAATTATTTTCACCAGATCATCTTTAGGTTTAACTCCCTCGGTGGACGTGGTTTTCCCAGGTATGTTATCTCAGGTAGACAGAATCTGCATTTGTTGACCTTAAGAATAATTACTTTTGAACTAAAAATCCTCAACTCCTCCCTGATTTTGCTCATGTGTCATGATAAACTGTCACTAAATATTAAGACATCATGCTGAACATTTTTATCACCTGACACATTTCCCATCACATCGTTTATCAAACTTTGAAAGGCTGTGGCAGCAGACAATAGACCAAAATGCATTCTGTTAAAGCGATAAACCCCAAAAGGTGTTACAAATGCAGTGTAATACTTTGAGTCCTCACTGAGATGCACTTATTGGTAAGCGGAGGTGAGGTCCAGAGTGGTGAAAAATAAGGTTCTCCCTAGTATTCCCATCATCTCCATGATGTTGGGCAAGGGAAACTTATCCTCCACTACCTCTTTATTGAGATGTCTTATGTCAATGCACAACCAAATATTTCCTGAGCTTTTGGTGGCCACAACAATGTGGGCAAGCTAGATGAAGAAGGAGGCAGGATCATGGAATCTCCTAAGAAAATAGCGCAGAGCACAAGATTGAAATATGTACAATGTAATTATGTACATGTGACGTACTTAACACCTCACAGGCTATTTGTTATTTTTAGGGGAGAGCTGAGGCGCTGCCTGAGATGTAATTGGCAAAATGCTGACTTTTTCCATATGACCTGGGAATGCAGGGTCAAGCAAATATTTTGGCATACAGCACTCCCGACACTCAATACTACACTAGGACGCACGCTTCCCTGCACTGCGGAAGTCTGTCTACTGGGACTCTCCTCTAGGCCACCTAAACCTAGAGTGGGAAATAAGTTCGTAGACCTGGCTCTGGCGCAGGCTAGAAGGCGTATAGCAATTACATGGAAAGCACCTATGGGATCACAGGTGACTGTGTGGCAGAGGGAGGTGATGACGTGGGCCAGGGCAGAGGAGAGAGCACTGCATAGGGGGAGTTGAGAGGGCTGTGCTTGCGCCCAATATCAGAAAAATGGAGAGACATATTGCATGCCTGGGAATACCTGAGCTCTCCAAGTACCACAGGTGGAGATAGTGAAACCCCTCTCAGTCCGGAATCATTGACCAGGATAACTCCCCCCTTAAGAGGACTGGGCTTGATCCGTGAGATTGGTTTGTGGATGAGATCCTTGGGAGGCCCCTTCCCCTCACCCCTGCATGGACGGGGTGGGAACAGTAGGTTGGCTAGCTGTGTAATGCATGGTTGGGGTGAGATCGAATGCTTATGGAATTTTGACTTAGGCAGATTGGGGGAGTTTCCCCTCTTCCCCTCGCCCCATCCTCACTCTTTTGTGGCCCCCCTTTGGCCCCCGCCCTCCCTCCTTCCCAGGCACTGAACAAGATTTATGATTCCTTATGTACGAATTGTGCTACATCAGACACTGACAGACAAAAAGTATCCCAGTTCTTAATTCCCTGCTTGACATGATTTATGTATACACGATCCTGGGATGGTAGAGACACCACATATCAAGACATAAACACCCTAAATAACACAGAGAACGTGCATTCCTACGGGGCCAAGTGGCAAGGAAACAGGTATCCTAGAATGAGGTCATGTAATGGCAGAATGGAGCAATGTTAGTTGCTGATAAACATGCCTGCTTGGCCCCTCCTTGTTTATATGATTGAGTAACGGAGCGCTTACCAACCCCACTTAACTCTGCATTATCCTGCTTCTATGATTGATTGTTTGCTTTATGTTTTGGAAACTGAAGCATGCAGTGAAACCCAAAATGTATGTGGATCAATGTATGATAAAATGACAATAAAAACATGTTTAAAAAACAAACAAAAAGCAAAACAATACAGGCAAGCCATTCAGCAGCTTGCACTATTTCAATTATGCCCTCTGCATTCAAATGTTATAGGTCCTGCTTAACCAGTCCTTTAAGATTTATGGGCCTGTTCCTGACTTTGCATGTCACACACACAGCATTCCCTTTTAGATGTATGTGATGCACATACCCCTTCACACACCCCTCCTAGTTAGTAAAAACCTTGTGGAACTCATCCAAAAAAACAACTGTGAGATTGGTTGATGTTATAGCCCATGTGTTTATTTTTTTGACTTGAACCTCCAGTTTCGCCTTAGGTTCTCAATAAAGTCCTATCAATTTCTGATGCAACAAGCTTAAAACAGTGTCTCCCTTAAAGGGGAAGTAGATATTTCCCTCTGTACCATTCCCTCAAAATTGAAGGTTAGCAATGAAATAACCTATCAACTCAATAGGTTCCCCACCATAGCTGTATGGAGTGACATCAGGATCTCTCAGGTCAACCTTTCCCTGGAGACATTTGGCATAATCTTTATCAGAAATAAGAGAGAGCCTTGACCCAGAGTCAGTCATGATGGCCTCAATGAAGCCATTAAATGACACCTGGTCAGAGGGGTGCTCGCATACAAAACCCAACACTTAGATGACATTATTAACAACTTTCAACATATTCTCAGGAGTCTCTAACCCTATTTCACACACATATTCTATTTTTAGAATAGCTACATCTACAACCCATGGCAAAGTGATCTTTCTTGACACAATGTTTACAACTGATTTTTACTGTGGGACAATCTTTGAAATTAGCAAAGTGGTTGGGACCCCTACACCTGAAGTAGAGATTGTTTCTTTAGACTAGTGTGGCCGAAGCTCACTTCTGATTGGATGATACAGTATGTATACTAGAAGCAGCTTCTTTGTGTTTTTGTAGCTTTTGGATACACAACATGGAATGTTTAACTCTCTTTGCAACAATAAATACCTCATTTACAATTAGGTTGTTTTTTCACCATAAGTCTTGAAAATAGTCATCTAAGTGCTTGATTGATCTTTCAAACTAGTTAAAAGAGTGCAATGTAGCACCATCATCATTGGCTTCAATACCCAGTACATTTTCGAATATTTCTTTCCCCCTCCCACTGAGACAGTGGAGTGACATTGATGTATTTTTTTGTCAGGGGACATATTCGGACCACTGACACTTAAATAATTTCTGTTTACCTTCTTCTATTTAGGCCATGCAAGAAGAGGATCACCAAGTGGGGAAATAAAAAATGGTGGTGGTGATAGAATTTGCATTGTAATAATACAATGTTAACAAATATTACTAAAGAATAAGAAAGGAGGAAATAAAATAAATGTAAATCTAAAGTAGCGCAGCAAAATATATAGAAGTACTCAACACATAGTTGTGCCTGAAAATATCCTGTAAATAAAATAAGATCTAGGAGGCTCAAGAAGAAGTAGTATTCTTTATTTAAGTAGAAAAGAAGCTTCATCCACAAGGCCTCAGCTACAAAGTCAACTGTCTTCATTCAAGGCATAACATTCTACATTTCAAGAAGAATGCACCATCCCAATAATGAGGGAAAAACAGGGTAAAACCATCACAATATCCTGAACCTCTTCCGTGCTCATGCCGGGCCCTGGCCGTCATGAGTCACGGTGGGCATGTGCGCACGACGGCCAGGGGCCGTCCGAGCAACGCCCACAAATGGAATGTCCCAGCACTGCAGCTGAATACACGCCGCAGTGAAGAGGTTGTCCCCAATATCCATATACCACACCCCCCTAACTTTAACTGAGCAGACTAGCATAGGAGTCTGTTTCTTCCAGCTTTACTCACTGCAACTAGTTCTTCATTTCTGTAATGTTATGTTTTGGTGTCTGGACTACTGTAACAAACTATATCATGAACTCTCTGACTATTTGATCAAAAACCAATATCTACTGCAGACATTTATGGCAACACATTATCAAGGCTACATTAGGCTGACTGCCAGAAAACGAACGTACTGTCTTCAACTCTGTGTGCCTGATACACTAACCTATGACCAATTCTAAGAAGTCTTCTTTCAGCTAGCATTTTTGCTGGTATCACCTTGCTGAGATCTAATATCTGATGCAGCGGAAGTGGGTGAACATTTTACTCATCCTTAATAATATCACAAAATTTATACAAACCTGACTGATTTAGGATTAGCAGTTTGGGTCCATAGAACTCAAAAACAACTTACAAATACATGTGCTCCGATGGATCTTTTAGTAGGTCTCATAGGGGCTTGGTAAAGAAAAGACGGATAAGAGTCCCCTCATGAGGACCCTAATGAAGGAAATACCTAACTGAAACAACAACTGTCATAATATAAACAAATCTATAAATCCTTATAAAAATTAAGACAAACTCTGAATACTTATCAATTCGCTTTTATCTAAGTTCTTCAGAATATGAATAGTCAATACATGTGTACATTAGCAAATATCTTTAGTTTTTTCATAAACAAAAGTTACAGATAAATCACAAATACAAGAAACAAGTTGCATAATTCAGTACAATATCAATAAAAAGCAATTGAGGGGAGAGAGAGACAAAGAGAAAACATTTCATTGCAATTGTCAATATGCAATTCGATCTCATACGCACAGCATGCAATGAGAAAGGATGCTAACCTCTTTGGCCAAAAGGTATAGCTAAAGCAACATCATCAGCCGATGAAGTGCCAAGATATCAGAACAGTCTCAGAGAGGTTTAGCAAAATCAGCGGCCAATCAGAGTAGCCTAGAGAGAAACAGCAGTGGAGCTCTCTTCTCAGAGAAAGAAAGAGCTACTCCAAAATAATTCATCTGAACACAAATATTTATAACCTAAATATTAATGTCCAATCCCCTAAAAGTATCATTCACTGCTTTCTTCTTGTTCTCATTGGTTTTCAAAATAAGGTGACCATCTGACCATACTAGCTCAACAAAGTTCATTGAAGAAAATCAATGTTAGTTCTAATGAAGTCATCCTTCTACGAAAGCAGGAAAAACATCTCGCAACATTTATCCACAACCTCGCGCACATCCCGCCAGTTGGCAACTTTATTTTGAAGAGTTTATTCAAAGTAAATAAGCAAGAGGAAATTCCTAAAGATTAACTTGTGCACAGCTAAACAAACTATCACAGAAATATAAAACGTAAAGGACAAAGCACATTCTCTTTTCCGAGGCCCCCATTTCTAAAGAAAAGAAAATAATATCATTCAAGCAAGGTTTTCCAACCCAAGATTGCTCCCTGCAGGAACCAGACCAAAGAACACAGCAGATTTGCAGGACTTCACTTTATTTAAAACCAGCAGGACCCGTTTTGGTTTCAAATGTTGATGACACAGGTGTACATATTCAGCATCCTTAAATAAGTTTTGCCGCACTGCCATTGGATGATACACTCTTAACACTTAACATCGTGGTAAGACGGTGTACACCCAGCGCTTCTCAATTAGTAGGAGCTATTACTGTATTTTTTTTTATAGTTTACTCTTTCAGCCTTAAAGCCACTTATTTAGTTTCCTCTTTTTTCTTCCATCGCTGTACATTGACTTTCTAGATACGGCCAACAATAATCCATCTTAAAATAAATTCCACCCCAGCAAAATCCTTCATCCTGACACATTCTTGTCTTTAAAGTAAAGACACCTGAAAGTGAAGCATTAAGTAATGTGCGCACATCCATGCAGTCTTGGCCCGACTGATGCAGACAGGTTCCCATTTTATTCAGGCTAAGACGGTTGACGGTTTCCAATACCTTGTAGTACCCTGAAAAGTGCCACTATGGTCGCTGAAAATCTTAAGGATTGGTGCTCTAACATGCTAGTCACTGCACATACATATCTGTCATAAAATCTCTCCCTTCAGGAACCGGACCAGAGTAAACAGCAGATCTGCAGGTGTACATATTCAGTGTCTTTAAAAAGTGTTACCTCAGTGCCATTGGAGGATACACTGTTACCAGTGCACTGAATATGATGTCACATATTACATCACTCATGACATGGGCAGTGACATCACTGATGGCATCTCATATGGAAACATGGTTCTAACTCTGACTAACTACTGGTAACCTGCTGTATGTAATATATATATATATATATATATATTCACTCAAAAAACTAAGTTTTAGTGGTGTTATAGTTAGCTGGACATTTTACTCATACAAAACCAATGAAATTGCTCCTATATAGTTAGTTGTACTAACCATATTTCGCGCACCCGCAGTCCACTGCTGATGAGGTCCCATATTATTAGATCATTCATGACATGGTCAGTGACATCACTGATGACATCTCAAATGACATCACTGATGACATCACTGATGACATCATCCAGTGAATGTGGTTTGCTTCGTTATTTAAATATGCATTATATATATAGCAATTTACATTGAAGAATGAGTGGATATATATAAATAAATATTTGGATGGAGGATTTAGTAGCAGTGTAATTGACTGTTTACTTGACCAATTTATAATGTCTCACCAAATATAGTGGATAGTGACTAAACTGTGTGAATATCTGTGTCACTTTGTCAGTTGTTGTGTAAACTGATTCTACAGTTGGTTACTAGCTATGTGAAAGTCTATATTAGTTATTGATTAGTTAACTGAGTATTTGTATGGGAGTGTGAAAGTGTGTGTGGTTCGGTGGGGGGTGTGTGACTGTCCAAAGATGTGTGAATAGTTGATTCAGTAGATATATGAAGTTAAAACTACATGTTCTAACAGTTTGGGTGAGGGAATCTCTTTATGGGTGTGCTGATGAGCAAATATATTTCTCAAAGGTACAGGTCCAACAAACTAGAAAAATAAAAGGCAGTGTATGTGTCAGTTGTTGTATATAAATAAGTATACATAAGACACAATGATTGTGTGAGTGACTGTATGGATAACTGTATACTTGTAATAATGATTTTATAATTCACTAAGTATGACTTACTATCTAAATGAATAGAAGAAGTGGTGTTTGTATAAGTGTTTTGCTAAGTAAATATGTAAGTATGATCCATTTTTTTTTTTTTATTTCCTCATTTTGCGAATGTATAGATAAGGAGGTTTCTGGAGTCTGATGATCTTTATTTAGGTTCTTGCCTTCACAGCCCCTTCACTTTCAGAGATTGCCTTTTGCGGGGTGTATCCCTTTTGTTGATTGATCCATCAGATTTCCTCCATTTATCCTTTATCTTTTCCAATAATACCATTGGTTGATAAGGGGGGGGGAGCTAGCCAATTTGGCTACTCGGAAGAAAATCATTTCTCCCTGGTATTATGGTTTATCGCATTAATCATTGGACTTGCTGTTCCTAACCCGGTAAGTGGTATTAGTTTCTTTCAAAATACTGTTCCCAAATTTCCCAAAAAGTTGTATTCTTTGTGTGTCCCCTGCTTCTATCTAGGTTATTTATTTTAAAGGCATAATTAAGCCAGTTTATGTAACTTGGGGCGACCGGTTTAACCCAGTTAATGCAGATTTCTCTCCGAGCCAATAGCATTAATACAAAGAGTAAACTTTCCTGTTTTTTATTTAAATTATTTCTATCAGCACCTGTGTTTCTCTGTATCCCAAAAAATATCAAAGAAGTACTTACAGTTATGTTGGTATCTAGTATCGTATTCACTGTCTTACCAATCTCTTCCCAATAGTTAGTTATTACGGGACATTTTTGGAACATATGTATGTCGTCCACTCTTGCTTCTCCACATTTTGGGCATAGCTTAACGTTTGATCCTTTAAATTTAGATAATTTCTTTGGGGTCCAGTACGCCCGATGAACTGTGAACAAATGGTTCCTCCTTAGCGGTGCTGATTTTATACAGGACCAACATTTCCCCATAGATTCTTGCCATATCTGTTGTAAATCTATCTCTTGATCCGGTATGTCTTTTCTCCACATTTTTTCCGGGATTGTAAAAACTTCCTCTCCTGATTCAATAAGTGTCCAATACCACTTTGATATTTCTTTTCTTATTTCTGTGGTTCTTATCATTTCGCTTTCAAGTGTTTCATTTCCAACGTATTTCTCTTGTAGTGACTTTGCCCAATTTGATAGTTGGTAATATTTAAATTTTGATATCTTACCATCTGTTAGTTCATATAACGTATTCCATGGGATTATCTCATTTCCTTTTAGAATTTGGCCCCAATATACTATTCCGGCTGTTTTAAGTGGTATTGCTAACGAGTCTTTTATGCATTCTGGTGACACTGGAGAATCCCATATTGGTGCTTTTTTACTGTAATACGGTATCTTTACAGAGCTTCTTATTTGGAACCACAGTTTAGCGGCATTATATAAAATCTTCAGTTTTATTTTCTTGAAACATTTTGGGTGTCCGAATTTAAATAAAAAATAGTCTGTTTTTTCAGTCATGTTTTGCAGGAAACTTGGGTAATCTTGATACTTCCTCAATAGTGATCTAAAATTCTTGAATTGGAAGGACCTGTAATACTCAAATAAGTCAGGACTAGCTATCCCTCCTTGGTCTTTCTTCCTCTTGAGTTTACTCCAGGCTATTCTCGTGCTCTTGGAGGCCCAAATAAAGCTTGCGATTTCGCCCTGAATCTTTTTCATAAGTTCTTTTTTAAAATCCAATGGTATGGTATTGAAGATGTATGTGAATTTTGGAATAATAGACATTTTTATTACGTTGGATCTTCCCAAAAAAGTTAAAGGTAGACTTGACCAAGTTCTAAGTAGTCTTCTCATTTCTTTAGCAATTATCGTTAAGTTTAGTTGCGGGACTTTCTCCATTTCTTTTACCAGAGTGATTCCTAGATATTTTAGTTTATCTCTGTTATACGGTGTAAGAGGATTACAGTTCCAGCTCATTGCTTCGGTTTATTCTTTGTTTGTTAAGTAACCTGATACTTTACCAAAGTCACTCATCATCTTGTCCAATGCTTGATAGGCACTTTCATAGCTTGTTGTAAATACCATTAGGTCATCAGCATATAATGCTAGTTTCTTTGACCAATTTTGATATTTAAAAGCAGAGATCTGCGTATGGTTCCTTATCAGACAGGCCAGTGGTTCGATATAAAGATTAAAAAGTAACGGTGACAATGGGCAACCTTGCCTTGTGCCGCGTTGTATTTTGATATTGTCACTCAAGTTACCGTTAACTATTATTCTAGCCCTTGGATTCTTGTATATTTCTTTTATCGCGTGGGCGACACTTTCCCCCAGATTATAGTATCCTGCAGCTTCATTTAAAAAAAGTCCAGTTTACTCTATCGAACGCTTTGGCGGCGTCGTAGGTGATTATAGTAAGAGGGAGTTTTTTAGAAGTGGCGATATCAATTGCTGCAAATAACTCATGAGTGATTTCATGTATTTGCCGCCCTTTTATGAATCCCTTCTGATCTAAGTTAATCAGGCCAGGCATAACCTTTGCGAGTCGCTTTGCTACAACTTGTGTAAAGATTTTATAATCACAGTTAAGTAGCGATATTGGTCTATATGACTCACATGTTTTTGGGTTTTTCCCAGGCTTTAACATGATACTTATTATCGCATCATTCCAAGTATCTGGGATTTTTTCATGATCCATGTATACATTGTTCATTAGGTCTGTTAGTTTATTGATTAGGTGCTCTTTTAGTGTTATATAAAATTCGTTTGGAAGAGCATTTGGCCCAGCGGCTTTTCCTCTTTTCAGATTGTTTATCACTTCTCTGACTTCTTCCGGTTTAATCCTTTGATTTAACTCTATCTTTTCTTCGTTTGTTAGTTTTGGGAGGTTAGCAGTTTCTAAGAATTTACCGATTTGCTCTTTGGATGGATTTATATCTTCTTTATATATACCAGAGTACAATTTTGAGAACTCCTTGCTTATTATATCATCTTCAAAGGTTTCTATTGATTGTTCCGATGTCTGGATGCATGGTATATTATTCCTGGATTGCTCACATTTTGTTTTCCATGCCAATAGTTTCCCACACCCTTCCCCATATTCAAAATGTGCTAGTTTACTGTTTTCCCATTTTTCTCTCACGATGTTTTCTAGGAAATTTGCCAGCTTTTCTTTTAATTCTCGATGTTGTTTCTCTAACTCTTCTATTTTACCTGTGGAGGTTTCGTTCTCTAATTGTAACTCTGCGTTTTTTATGTTTAATTCCATATTTTCAATCTCTAATTTCTTAGATTTTAGTTTATGTGCTCCTAAGCTAAGCAATTTACCTCTTATCACGGCTTTATAAGCGTCCCAAGTTGTTTGTAATGAGGTGCCTATTGCATTATCTTCAAAGTAGTGTGATGAAGTAATTTCTAGCTGGTTGATGTATTGTTGGTTCTTTAATAAAGATCGATCTACTGTCCATCTAGAAGGAGTTATATCCTTAGGTAGAAGTAAAGTTAGTTTTACCGCTGAGTGGTCAGATAAGTGTGCCGGAAGATGTTCTATACTCTTAACTATATTTTGTATAGATCTGTTTAAAAGAAAAAAGTCTATCCTTGATTTGTGTCCTAATTTTTTATTATAGAAAGTAAAAGGATATACTTTGTCTCCTTTTTGTGACCACATGTCTTCCAAATCTAAGTCTTTTTTGTATATATTTAGCCATTCCCTCATCTTGGGTAGGTTTAGGTGTTAGTTTGGGGGTGATCTATCTTTTTTTGGGTCCAGAAGTATATTGTAGTCTCCTCCTATTATTATGGGACCAGATGTTGAAAGGAGTTCCGAATATAGGTTTTGGAGAGGTGTAGGGTCATCTATATTTGGGCCATAGTATCCTGCTATGTTGAAAAGATTGCCTTGTATTCTTATTTTTGCTACGGCCCACCTTCCTTTATTGTCTACTATCTTACTTATGAGTTTTGCCTTTAAAGATTTTTTTAAGATAATTACTACCCCCTTCACATTACAGTCTTGAGTAGTATAAATACAAGTCTCCACCCAGTATAATCTTTTTATAATCTGTTCCCACTCAGCACTAACTAGATGAGTTTCTTGGAGTATAATAATCTCGCTCTCCATCTACTTTAAGTATTCCAAGATTTTCCTCCTTCTATTGGGAGTCCTTAAACCATTAACATTCCATGAAAGAACGTTTATTATTTTTTCTTTCGTCATTTCTTTTTAAAAAGTTTTATAGAGAGGACTGTGTTAAGGCAATCTTGTGTGTACATCCTTCGACCTCCAATTTTGTGATTTATGAGGATATTTTTTCTAATTTTTTTCCCTAGTTTGCTCCCCACCCGTGTATTTCTTTTTACATTATAGTGTTTCTGCAAAGTTCGTTTCTCCCCCCCCTGAGGAAGCCTCCCTTCTTCTTTTGGATGGATTTTCCACCCGATTCGAGCTCCGATTCACCATTTTATTTGTTAAAGCTTTTTTTGAAAGATTTTCTTTCCTTTTCTGATTACTTTTGGAGGATTCTCTTTAGTTTGTTTTTTCCCTTTGAATCTGAATTTTTATTTGATTTATGAGGTCTTCTACTTCTTGAGGCTCTCTAATGTTTCATCTGGACAGTGGCCCCCAGAGTTTTCAACTCCTGCATATGTTGTCCTAATTCCCACTGCCTGTCTTGCGTGGCTTTACATATATCTGAAAGTATTTTGAAAGACCAATTGTCTTTGTTTAATGTACCACTTTTTAGACCCTCACTCAGTATTTTTTCTTTTAAGGTGTAGGTCATAAAATTGACCAGAATTTTTCTTGGATTTTTCTTTTCTTTATTTTTCCTGAAAGGGTCCCTATGGACCCTCTGAATGTCCTACATCAGGTTGCAGCTTTTAGCCCACGGGAAAAACTCTTCGAGAAGAGCGACAATAAATTGTTTTATATCCGATCCTTCTATATTTTCTGGTACATTTAGAAACCTAAGGTTATTTCTCCTCCCTTGGTTTTCCAATGATTCCAGCTTATCTTTAATTGTTCTCTCGCTGTCTCTGAGTTTTCGAATTTCTTTTTGATTTGTGCTGACCTTTTTACCAAGTGTTTCCACTGCTGTTTCTACTGCGGTCACTCTCTCTCCCAAAACATTTAATTTTTGGTCCAGACCTTCACATGCTTCCCGTATTCTGTTTTGGTTCTCCTCAGAGACAGAGAATTTTTCTGTCATTGCTGTCATTATTTTATCGGCAAACACCTCCATGATTTTTTCTGCTGTAACTGCTGTGGCTGCTTCTTGCATGATATCTGTTACTGTGGTTTCTTGCTCTTGCTCTTGGTCAACAGGTCTCTCTATTGGTTTCTCTATGGGTTCAGTTTGTGATGATCCATTGTTTGCATAAGTGAGTAGGATGACTTCATATGTGAATAGGATGCGTGCTGTTGTTTAATGTCGATATAGATGTATAAGTATTTTTGATAGTGTTCTATTGTTCATTGACAGCATGTATGAGTGAATCCATAGGTAAGTGATTAGATATGTGTATACATCTATGAATCACTGAGTGGATTTTTAGATACTTGTATTGCTGTGACAATGGATTTAAATATGATACTCTGTATTTTACAAACAGTGATGAAAAATTGTAATAGTGTATGAAAAGGTGTATGTGATTGTCACGTGAATGATGTCATCAGTGATGTCATCAGTGATGTCATTTGAGATGTCATCAGTGATGTCACTGACCATGTCATGAATGATCTAATATGTGACATCATCAGCAGTGGATTGCGGGTGCGCGAAATATAGTTAGTACAACTAACTATATAGGAGCAATTTAATTGGTTTTGTATGAGTAAAATGTCCAGCTAACTATAACACCACTAAAACCTATAGTTTTTTTAGTGAATTTCAAAGGTTTTTTAAAAACTAATTCTTAACTATATAAATCCTGAAACCTATGGTTTTTTCAGTGAATTTCAAAGGTTTTTTTAAATGCTAAATCCTAACTATATAAGGCCTGAAACCTATGGTTTTTTTAGTGAATTTCAAAGGTTTTTTAAATGCTGATTCCTAACTATATAAGGCCTGAGACCTATGGTTTTTTCAGTGAATTTCAAAGGTTTTTTAAATGCTAATTACTAACTATATAAGGCCTGAAACCTGTGGTTTTTTCAGTGAATTTCAAAGGTTTTTTAAATGCTAATTCCTAACTATATAAGGCCTGAAACCTATGGTTTTTTCAGTGTTTTTTAAAAAAAAAATTGATTGGTTAACTGGCTTATTAAGTGTATCTTAGTGAATACATATATTAGCGAGTAATGTTTAAATATTTAAATATATGCATGAGTGATGTATTATGTGACGTCATCAGCAGTGCATTGCAGACGCGCAAGTTATAGTGAGTCCAACTAACTATAACGTGGGAATTTCAATGGTTTTATGCGAGTAAAATTTCCAGCTAACTATAACTGGTGTGAAACCTATGGTTTTTTCAGTGAATTTCAAAGGTTTTTTAAATGCTAATTCCTAACTATAACTGGTGTGCAACCTATGGTTTTTTCAGTGAATATATATATATATAAAATTTCTATGGCAAAATGAAACCCCTCATTTTGTTCCTTTTCAAATTAAATGTTTTAAGTGTTACCACTTTATTCCAATCAAGATGACTTCAGGTGTGCCATACTTTTTCATAAGTAAGACTGTTAGCGTTCTAGTTGTTCTTTAGAACACTCTGGGACATTCTGTCATTGGGCTATAGTTGGGCTACATCTGGCTGATATTTGGGCTACATTTGTTTTTTTTGTCTCTGGTGGCCATCTTTGAGCTACATTGGGCTACATTGGGCTACATTGGGCTACATTTGGGCTCTAACATATATATAGCCCAATGTAGCCCAATATATTTTTTTCAAAGTTAATTTTCGTAAAAACCACTGGAGCACATATCTTGAGACATAGCAAAGGCACATCGGGCTACCAGTCCCTACAATTTTGCCGAGTTTGGTGGAAAACCATTCAGCCGTTCGGGCTAAAAGTGAGTCCAACCGCCCTATGGAAATTAACATGGGGAAAACACGTTTTGGGCCCCCCCCTTTTATCTCGGCCCCCGCTTGACGGATCCCCCCGAAACTTTCAGGGAAGGAGCGGAGCGCCGCGAGGCAACGTTAAGGAAAATTTCAAGAAGATTCCTCAACCGGCGCCAAAGTTATTCCCAATAGAATGTTGCGATTTTCCTATGGAAAACAATCCTAACTATATATACCTACTGGCTATCGCCAGTAGGTAATATATATATATATGTATATATATATATATATATATATTACCTACTGGCGGTCGCCAGTAGGTATATATAGTTAGGATTTTTTCTCTATGGGTTTTTTGAAAATTCTATGTCTAATAACTTTGGCGTTTGTGGACGGAATTGGCTGAAATTTTCAGGAAAATGGCACATTTTGTTTCTGAGCAGCCCTTGAAAATTTGGGGGGGGTTCGTCAAGGGGGGGCCGAGAAAAAAGGGGGGTCCCAAAACGTGTTTTTAACATTGAGTTTTCCATAGGGCGGTTGGCCTCACTTTTAGCCCGAACGGCTGAATGGATTTGCACGAAACTTGGCAAAATTGTAGGGACTGGTAGCCCGATGTGCCTTTTGTAGGTCTCAATATATGTGCTCCAGTGGATTTTGAGAAATTAACGTTTAAAAAAAGATATATATCTGTAACAGCGGACCGGTTAGCGCTCTGGTTCGCGGACTTTTCGCGCAACGGAGCTTTGTGAAGCGAAGCTGATTGGTTCTCCGGCGTCTGTCAACATTCCAAACAGTCCGTAGCGGCCGCCATCTTGTCTCTCGGTAGGATCGAGAGACAAGAGGAGGTCAAAACAAAGGGGGAAATAACTATAAGGGGGCATAGTAGATCCTCGCTGACCCCCTAGGTTTGATGTGGAGGTTTTAAAAGGGCCCCGCGGGGCAAAAAAAAATAATAAAAATAATAATTGAACGGCTGAATGGATTTGCACGAAACTTGGCAAAATATTAGGGACTGGTAGCCCGATGTGCCTTTGCTAGGTCTCAATATATGTGCTCCAGTGGATTTTGAGAAATTAACGTTCAAAAAAAGATATATATCTGTAACAGCGCTCCGCTTCGCGTAACGGAGGTTTGCGAAGCTGATTGGTCATTCTGTCACTGGGCTATAGTTGGGCTACATCTGGCTGATATTTGGGCTACATTTGTTTTTTTGTGTGTCTGGCGGCCATCTTTGGGCTACATTGGGCTACATTGGGCTTCATTGGGCTACATTCGGCTAATTAGCAAATAGCTCATCGCAAACTAGGAATGGTAAAGAATCGCTATTTATTCCTTAAAGTTCGCTATTTAGGAAATGCAAATAACTTTGATGATACATATGGCGGTTCATCTCTAACAAGATAAGAAGCATAGGGATAGATTTATGATGACTGGCGCATCACCAGGGATGTGTTAGTCATTCTGTGCCGCTGTTCCGTCACCTATGGTGTGCTGCATTTACAATGCGGCGCATCACGGGGCAAAAACAGCACAGATGCGTGATGTATCTGTGCCGTAAAGGTGGCGCATTGCTGGAGTTGTATCGCAAGTGTGATGAAGCTCCAGCAAGGGTCGGGGGTGCCCCTGTCGCAGGGTTTCTGTTCTCACACAGAACTGTGGACAGAGGATTGGAACCTCGGCGAATTAGGGTGTCCCAAAACTCACGTTAGTAATCAAAAACTATTTAGCAAGCTAGGTACAGTGTCACATTGGATATAACAAACTCTCAATGTTTAGACAATCCAGAATATGAACTTATAGTACCTCAGGATACGTGGAACTCATGAACAGTCGGTCGTTATATATTTCTTAGAAACCAGAACATGGAGTTAAGAAGAACACATGTGTATTTGAAATGTTTATTTACTAATGCCGTCTTCTCAGGCGTAGTACCTTAGATAATAAAAGTACACATATTATCAGTAGCAAAATTACCAGCATAGTTACTAGTACATAAAAAGTGAATGGTGATAGTATGTTAACATGCTGTAAATGAATAAGAGTTAGCAACACTTATAAGCAGCCGCGGGCCGTGGAGGGAGTTACGGTGAGGCATGGAGGCGGGGAGGGGGAGAAGCAGGGTGGAGAATACAAGTACACATATTATCAGTAGCAAAATTACCAGCATAGTTACTAGTACATAAAAAGCGAATGGTGACAGTATGTTAACATGCTGTAAATGAATAAGAGTTAGCAACACTTATAAGCAGCCGCGGGCCGTGGAGGGAGTTACGGTGGGGCAGGGAGGCGGGGAGGGGGAGGGGCAAGGTAGAGAGGGCTCCACCCTGCTTCTCCCCCTCCCCGCCTCCCTGCCTCACCGTAACTCCCTCCACGGCCCGCGGCTGCTTATATCTCACCCTCCCTAATACACATATTATATTATTTGCTAAGAAGGTCTCTTTGTGTTGGTTTAGGGCGTGCCCATACTTTAGTGTCTTAGATTTGAAGGAATCACATCAGCATACACCAGCTCTCTCTTCATGTGAACCGCATCAACTGTTGTGTATGTGTGTTCGGCAAAGCAATATAAAACCCGCCTCATGCCCAGAATTGGCAGAAGTTGCACTTATGTTATGAGTATGAAGTCGTGGAGATCAGACCTCATAACAATTCTGTATCGTGTTGTTCTTGAAACTTTAGCACTCGCTGTACAGATATAGTTTAACAAGCAAAGCAGATAGTAGAGCAATAACATATTATTCTCATGTAAACCACGATGAACTACTAGGTGGAAAGCTAAAGCAACAACTAAATGTCGTGTGCAGAAGTTGCAAAAAAGGAAAAATGGCGTTTAAACCGGTAATGAGCCCATGCTAACTTAACACGGTGTAAAGATATCCAGGACCTAGATGACACCTCCTCATGATCCGGAAACGAACTGAATAAGATAATAGAAGTGCCATCTCATGAGAGCAGATTGCAAGTTTATATGTGGACGGTCCGCAAGGTAAAGCATTAAAAACTAGGAAAATTCAATGCTAAAGAAAAATAAAACAGCCAAGTACTTTATCGAGTCTTAAGCCAATAGGCAAGGTAAATAATAAAAACTTGACAATTAAGTCAATGAATTGTCAATGAAATGCTAGTACTCAGCATATGAAACATGAAAAAGGTCTATGACATAACTGTGTATGCAAAATAAGCTGCAACAGCCTCCAACAGGAAGTCACCGTCTTCATCCGAAAACAGTTCAGCCATCCAATTTAAAAGCGGAAAAGAACATACGTGCTCTCCCAGCACCGGATCCTCTATCACCATCAGAGGACAGCTCGGTGGGTTTTCAAGAAAGCTGTGTTCCAAGAAAGACTGTGCTGCCGCCAGTAAATTCCAGGGACCAAGTAGTCCATGCATCAATGCCACAGCCATAATCCTTTCGCCAGGACAAATCAACTCGTGAGTAATGATAGGAGTCATCAGCTGATTAAAGTCGACGTCAGGAGAAACCGGTCCGCAGAGACACAAATCAATGGCCCAATCGAAATCACAGGTCAGGCAGTGAAATACAGGCTGGACACAGGTGAAGTAGGAGAACCGAAAAGATAATCCATATGCCGTGCTTAATATCGCCAACGGCATTGTGCCATAATATTCTAGCATGCGATTGCGGAACAGTGTCAGCAGCTGCAGGGTCGGAGGTTGCATAGGAGGGACATCCATATTTAAAAATGTAAAAAAGTACAAGAGCGTCCGCTGGTAATGCAAGTAAAAATGCAATCCACGAACCAGAGTGGAGAAAATGGAATGAAAGGGAGTAGGGATGACTCCAAAGATTTTCTCAAATGAAGTCACGAGACCACTGGTAACAACTTTAAAAAAGTGTGCCAGGGATTTTGTGGAGGATGCGTTAAAGATAGTCGGAAACATGTTGCTGAAATTGAAAGGCAAACCTGTGTACGGGTGTTCGCTATGTGAAGTACGAAAGTTTCACGGGCCGAACTCAAGGCCACCTCTCTCTGAGACAAAAGAGCTCTTATTCTTGTCATGCTGTTGAAACGTGTCCCAAGGTTGGTATTTGTGGCCAGATTGAAAACTCCCTATGTTCATGTGTGGGAGGAAATAGAACATTTCTGCAGCAAATAACCCGTTCACTTACTGTTACGATAAAAGGAATACTTTTAATTAACTCAGAACAATCTTCATTATTGAGCATCAAATAACTACCATTTTCCAACAACTTGAACGTGGGGATGATAGCAGGAACTGGCGTGCCTTGCATCACGCAAGCCATATTTGGTCGCTGTTTGTTGCATGAATCGTGTAACTGTATGTGCCTACACATTAGTGAATGATCTGGCGTCTCAGTGCATTCCTCTCCATTCAGATAAACTTCTTGATCATCTTTGAAACATCTGTATGTGTATGGAAGCGACCAGACCTCATGAACAAAAGCACTACCTAAAGGTTCATAAAGACCTATTGGTATATATTTCATACAATTTGAAAACTTATATAAAGCAAAAGGCAGCGTTATTAAACCGTCGATAAGGCATGTTGCCAAAAAACCCGCAATCCTCTGCTGATGATGTCACTGAGCATGTCATGAATGATGTAATATGTGACATCATCAGTAGTGGATTATGGGTAATAGTATCTCTAGTTTACTCCCCTATAGCTGTCTTTCTTTTAACATAAGTGTGTGTTTCCTTCCCTTATACTTACTGTTTTTGGTTCGCTTCCAGTTCGCGTACCAGCGAGCGAACTAGGAAGCGAACTAAGAGAAATAGAGGTTGGCACAGTTCCAAATATTGTACCAATTTTTTAATAACGGGGAGGTAGTTCTGAAAAGAACTTTTTTTTTATTTTTCTGAACATTTTTTTACTGTAAGGTTCCCGATTCGCGAAGCGGGAACGAAGAAAAAAAAATATTTAAAAAAATAATTATTCATAAACATATAAAATATATTTTTGGATTTAAAGAAGAATAAATTTTACAGCTACAGATATTAGCTGTTAAAAAACCAATGAAATTCACTGAAAAAACCATAGGTTATAGACCATATATAGTTAGGAATTAGCATTTACAAAACCTTGAAAATTCACTGAAAAAACCATAGGTTATAGACCATATATAGTTAGGAATTAGCATTTACTAAACCTTATTTTACTCACACAAAACCATTGAAATTCCATATATAGTTAGTTGCACTAACTATATATCGCGCACCCGCAATCCACTGCTGATGATGTCACATATTACATCATTCATGACATGGTCAGTGACATCACTGATGACATCACTGATGACATCTCAAATGACATCACTGATGACATCATCTAGTGTCTGTGTGTTTTTGTAAAGTTTAAATACGTTTTACATATTGAAGAATGACTGGATGTATGGAAGACTGAGTGTGTGTGTGGCTGGCTGGGAGGTGTGTGACTCTGTGCATATCAATGTGTACTTGTATCAGTGATTGTATAAGAGAGTAAGTATGTGTTAGTATATGTGTGAAAAGTATGGTGTTCTGTGTTTAACTATAGATGAGGAAATCGAAGTGTGATTGATTCTTCACAGGACTGACTAGGTGTATGAGTGCATATGATAGTGTTCTAATAATAACTGACTGTATGTATGAGTAATTGTATGGGTGAATGAGTGAATGTGTGTGTAGACGTACGAATCAGTGAGTGCGTATGTAGTAACTGGTATTGGTGTGTCATGATGTCATCAGTGATGTCATTTGAGATGTCATCAGTGATGTCATTTCAGATGTCATTAGTGATGTCATCAGTGATGTCACTGAAGTATGGTGTTCTGTGTTTAACTGTATAGATGAAGAAATGGAAGTGTGATTGATTCTTTACAGGACTGACTTGGTGTGTGAGTAACTCCATGGATGAGTGGCAGTGTGTGACTGTCTGCATAGGTGTATGAGTGCATATGATAGTGTTGTAATAATAAGTGACTGTATGTATGAGTTATTGTATGGGTGAATGAGTGAATGTGTGTGTAGACGTAGGAATCAGTGAGTGCGTATGTAGTAACTGGTATTGGTGTGTCATGATGTCATCAGTGATGTCATTTGAGATGTCATCAGTGATGTCATCAGTGATGTCATTTGAGATGTCATCAGTGATGTCATCAGTGATGTCACTGACCATGTCATGAATGATGTAATATGTGACATCATCAGCAGTGGATTGCGGGTGCGCGATATATAGTTAGTGCAACTAACTATATATGGAATTTCAATGGTTTTGTGTGAGTAAAATAAGGTTTAGTAAATGCTAATTCCTAACTATATATGGTCTATAACCTATGGTTTTTTCAGTGAATATATATATATATATATATATATATGAATGAAAGGGCTCCCAAACCGAGTTTTTCCTCCCAGCAACCACACAGATGACTCGCACACCAGGGTCCGTGTTTAGAAATGCGTTTATTGGTGACGCGTTTCGACCAAACGGTCTTTTTCGAAAGCCAGCCACACATAAACACAATCACCATTTTATATATTTAAAAGTGCTCAAGGGTAATGGTGGAAACCGAGGTAGGACCACAAAATTTGGAATGACTACCATTCATGAAACTACAAAAGGGGTAGAAGACAGACTAATTAGTATACGGTCTCACACACATTATACTGCTGGAATCATGGATTTTAAGGTAAATCAAAATATAAATTTAAATTGAATGCATGACCAAATTACACGTGCATTTAAAACATATTTACACTTCTCTTTTTTTACTTTTTTTTACAAAACTTTTTTTTAAAGGTCATTTTGATTTTTGGTTACACATGGTGACAAATCTAAATGATACCAGTGATATATAAAAATTAGACAAAATGATCACAGTGGTAAAGGCCAAGTGGCCTATGATTCCCAGAATTTTTTTAAAAGAAAAAGACCATATGTTATTGTCACATATTGTCCGTCCTGTTCGGGTGAGTCCCCTAAATTATCAATGGTCAAGGGTGGGATTGGAAGTGAGTTTCAGATCTCGGCCAAGTGGCCAATTCATCCATATATTTTGATCATGGGTAGCTCAATTGAGGTCTAAAGAAACCTACGTGTCCCCTAAATGGGTGGTCCTCCCCAGTTTAAAGTACCGGCTGCTCCCATTTATTGGAAGATCCCCTACGATAGGAAAATAAAATAAAAGAAATTAAGGGTGAGAAAAGGTGCCAAATTGCCTCTTCCAGCACCGTGAACTATGTAAAACGTGAACCCTGTGCTGACTGTGGTTCGCCTAGCCAGGCAAGCACCTAACAGTCAGTCTGTTCGTGATTGTGAAAATAAAGTTGTGAAGTGAAGATGTGCCTACAAAAGAGTCAGGAAAAGTCAATTATTCTACTGGCGATATGTGGTTGCCCATGTGTTGGCCAGAAGTGGTTCTGAAGTTGGCGTTAAAGTTGGTCTTTAGGTCTTAAGCTTGGATGTGAAGCTTCCACCTATCTGCCCTGCACCAGAGAGGGCCCTCTCTGGGCGGGGTTTGTGAGAAGGAGAATGCAAACACAGAAGCCAGGGGATGGGGATCCGGGCAAATAATGAATAAAGGGGGACTATTGGACAGTTGAGGAACAGGTGCAGTGTTAAGGCAGATCTTCCGGCTTAACATAAGGTTCTCAGCCAATGTACACGTGAAGTTCCTCATACTCGTTTAAACCAAAAGGGTTTCTTGAATCCAGACGGATGATGTACCGGGATTCCAGGACACGTAGTTGTTTGAGACGGTTACCCCCTCTGGGATTCGCTGGAACTCTGTCAATGCCAAAAAAGGAAAATTGGTTAACATCACTGTTGTGACAACGTAGCCAGTGGCGTGCAGTGGCATAAGACATATCAACATTCTTGATCGCTCTCATGTGCTCCAAAATTCGCTTCTTTATTGGGAAAATGGTACTCCCAATATAGAACTTTGCACATGGACAGACAATCACATATACACAATGGTCAGTGTTACAATTCATGAATTTCCCAACGATTTCACTCTTTCCAGTGGGGAGGGGATAGGATTTCACGTTCTTACTAGTAGCACAGGCCTTACACTTGCCACACTTGTAAAAACCTTTCTGTTCCTTTAGCCAGTCCTTCTTTTTGACTGGGCCCTCAAAGTAGCTCTTCACTAGCATGTCTTTTAAAGAGTGTGCTTTTCTGTAGGTAACCTGGGGTTGCCTGTTGATCAGTTTTCCTATCAAAGGGTCACTCTTAACAATTTGCCAATGTTTCTTTAGGATTCCTCTCACTTTCCCTGCTTCCACGCTATACGATGTTATCATCCTGACATTGTTGGATCCCAGGTTATTGGGGTTAGTGGTTATTTTCTTGCTCAAAAGTGTCTCCCTCTTCCTGGCTTTGGCTTTTCCTTTTGCTACCTTCAACACCTGGTCTGAGTATCCCCTGGCTTTAAACCTCTGGGTCATCGTAGTCTGCTCTTTCTCATAACTATCATTGGAGCTACAGTTTCGTTTGGCTCTCAGAAATTCTCCATACGGAATACTATCCTTAAGGCTGTTAGGGTGGTGACTTTTAGCATGTAAGATGCTGTTCCCTGAAGTTGGTTTCCTATACAAGTTTGTCTGAATGGCCCCTTCTACTATTTTAACTGAGCCATCTAAGAAATCCATTTCTGATTGTTCTACCTTGTTGGTGAATTTCAGATTCAAATCATTCCTATTGATGTCTAGAAGGAATTTGTTCAGATCAGACCTTGTGCCATCCCAGATCAGAAAGATATCGTCGATGTACCTGGTATAAAATACAATGTGGCGAGTGACATCAACATTATCCTCTGACCATAGGGTTTGCTCTTCCCACCATCCCATCAGCATGCAGGCAAAACTTGGAGCAAAGCAGCTCCCCATAGCAGTGCCCACCTCTTGCTTGTACCATTTGTTCTCAAACAAGAAAAAATTATTCATAAGGCAGAATTCCAGCATTTCAAGCAACATTTCTGTCTGTTTGAGGTAGAAGATCGACCGGTCTCTCAGAAAGTGTCTGCATGCTTTTAAACCATCAGCGTGTTTAATACACGTGTACAGTGAGACCACGTCAATCGTAACCATACAAAAACTGTCCTCCCAACTAATGCCCTCATTCTTAGTTATAAAATCCGTGCTGGCTCTACAGTATGATGGAAGGTTTAGTACATACGGGAAAAGAAAAGTGTCCAGAAAAATAGAGGTGCTTTCTAGGAGACTGTCATTAGCCGATACAATGGGCCTCCCAGGTGCGTTGATCTCGTCCTTGTGGACTTTTGGCAACATATAGAAACAGGGGGAGACCGGATGTTGTACACATAAGAATCTAAACTCTGATTCAGCTAGTAAATTCTTACCTCTCCAGTTTCTGAGTTTATCATGATAAGTAGAAATGGGGTGCTTCTAACCTGCGGGCGCATTTGTGGGGGCTTTAGAAAACTGCTGAACTTACCCGGGTGACGCTGGTCACTGCACCGGGTTACAGACGCTGTTGCCACCGGACTCCATTTCCCGGCGTCCTTAGCGGCGGAAGCTGCAGATTGTCAGAACCGCGCCCGGAGGCGCTATAAATCGGCCTGCAGCCCCGGTGGAGCGGGGGTGCTTCTAACCTGCGGGCGCATTTGTGGGGGCTTTAGAAAACTGCTGAACTTACCCGGGTGACGCTGGTCACTGCACCGGGTCACAGACGCTGTTGCCACCGGACTCCATTTCCCGGCGTCCTTAGCGGCGGAAGCCGCAGATTGTCAGAACCGCGCCCGGAGGTGCTATAAATCGGCCTGCAGCCCCGGTGGAGCGAGGGTGCTTCTAACCTGCGGGCGCATTTGTGGGGGCTTTAGAAAACTGCTGAACTTACCCGGGTGACGCTGGTCACTGCACCGGGTTACAGACGCTGTTGCCACCGGACTCCATTTCCCGGCGTCCTTAGCGGCGGAAGCCGCAGATTGTCAGAACCGCGCCCGGAGGCGCTATAAATCGGCCTGCAGCCCCAGCATCGCGGGTAGCGCGCGGGTAGCGCCGGGAGAAGCCCGGGACAAGGGCGGGCCCTCTGTGGCCCTCAGAGGCCTAAGGAGGACGGGATGGCCACACCACTGACATTTTTTTCTAAGAGGTACTGGGATTTTCCTTCATATTTTTATTGATCTACTGTGGCGACCCGCATTAAATTATGTCTATGTGGGAGGAGTTGAACGCCCTGTGCGGAACTAAATACGTCCCGGACATACTACCCACTATAAGCACGGCCACCAATGATGATGTAACTGCCACCTTGCAGAACTCACCTCTTCACTCTAATAAACACCTATCCCCAGCCATTGTACTCCCGGGGGGGGGGCCCAACACAAAAAGGAAGCACGATGATGACTTTGGTAAAGAGAAGCAAGCCAACATCCAAAACTCATGCTCCAGTCCCTCTCTTCTCCACACCAATTTAATCACAGTATCGGGGGATATGGCGCGTGGAGAAGTAGAAAACCATTCATCACCCCTTCAACCAACCTTATTGGCACAGCTTGAGCACTTACTAACATCTCTCATATCACCACTGGTGGCCAAAATAAACGATCTGGGGGACAGGTTATCTGGTATGGAACTGACAATCAAAACGCATATTTTAAGTACCAAACCGGCACCATCAGACACTCCTATTCCCCTCACTACCTCGGTAAAACCAAAGCATACACAAACATCACCTTTTACAACAGGCTTCAAACTGCCCATAATATGCCCGTTAATAAACCGTATTGAGGCTAAACCAGAACCCGAACCTGTTAGAATGCCTCGAATTAACTTACCCCCTGAAGCCGCCCCTTACGTGACTGTTGTCTCTGGGATTCCACCACTAAACCATGGAAATCATGAAACACGTCAAGACCTGCTCAATAAGGTCATGCCCTGGTTACAGACCAATAGACCTCTGCCTCCTGACTTAGATGGGGGGATTCTAAGCGTTAGGAGGGTGGGGTGGTTGGGTGCAATGCCAAAAGCCATCCCTGGGGACTTGGTCCTAATTAAATTCAAGCACAGGAAAATAGTCCCTTATTTACGATCATGTAAGCGGAAAGGGGGGGATGGCCCAATTCGCATTTGGGATTTACACGACTTTTATCCGAGCATTCCACCTATCCAGTCATCAAGAACGGCAGTAAAGAAGTATAACGTTTGGGGAGGGGGACTCTGTGCGTTTAATCCCCCTAGTTTTGTTTTGCAGCCCCTAACAGATTTGAACCTCTGTTGAAATTCTGTACTTCCTGAGCACTATTCAGAAATAACTGCTGACAGAGTCCTGCTTGGTGTCTTTTTCGTTTTATATTGATTAGCTGATTCGTTTTATCAATTTAATCCTGTTTTTAATAATTGATATGTAATGTAATATGGATGTATTTTATTTGTGTTTTGCTGCTGCTTTTATGATTTTTAAATCAAAAATCGAATAAAGCTAATTCTGATCTGATCTGATAAGTAGAAATACTGCTCAAATATTCCTCCCTGTTAGATCTTCTATAGTTGCCTGAAAGTTCCAGCTGATTCCTCGCTTCCTGTCTATACAGATTGACATCCCACAAGACAACATTACCACCCTTGTCTGATGGTTTAATTATGCAGCCTGGGTCAGCGTTAAGAGTGCTAAGAGCCTTCCTCTATTCAGGTGTGAGATTGTGAGCGTGTTTGTTCTTACTCTTCTCCCATAAAGAGAGAAGGTCCCTATTGACAATCTCATGAAATGTCTCTAGGTTGTCATGGGGGGGTAATGGGCCTATTACCTGTTGCACTACGTCCTCCTAGTGTCAGTCCCATCCTGTCCAATACTTCCAAATCACCCAAGCCACTCACATCTTCTCCACACAATTCAAACGCACTTGATAGGCTGTCAACATCCTGAATCTGAAAACATTAGACACCTGTGTGCTCCAAACTGTATCATTGCTCCTTTGCTCAAGCGCACATTTTTTCTTTAGTAGAAACATTTTCATTAATTTCAATTTCCGGACAAAGAGGAAAACATCAATTCTGGTTTGGCTGTAATCGAAATTGGCTGTAGGGCAGAAAGTCAAGCCCAACTCCAAAACCGATTTCTCAGCCTTCGTCAGGGTGTGGGAGGAAATGTTAACTATAGTCAAATTGGGCTCACCCATTATTGTTGCTTGTCCTGTCGTGGTGTCTTCCCATGTGACATTGTTCCTCTTGTGTTTCCTCCCCCCGCGCCTCGTGATTTTCCTCTTGTGTTTCCGCCTCTTCCTCTTCCGTATGTTTGGTTTGGTGGTCTTGCTCTTAGTGTCATTGTTGACTGTAAAAAATCATATTCTTCCAAAGGTTTGAAATATAGTGCACTCCTTCCATTTGTGTCCAGTGTCTCTTCAAGATCTGAATAAGTTTCCGAGCCTGATTCAGAAACTGTGACATTGCGTTGCTGTCCTGCAAGATGTTTAA
The DNA here is from genome assembly GCF_964261635.1 of Lissotriton helveticus. Classification (NCBI taxonomy): domain Eukaryota; kingdom Metazoa; phylum Chordata; class Amphibia; order Caudata; family Salamandridae; genus Lissotriton; species Lissotriton helveticus. Next base: position 873,993,950 of record NC_136071.1, on the reverse strand, counting down.
ATTGTTTGATTGCCACATCATATTTCTTTCCAAAGGTAAGAATCCGCCCACTGGCATAATCCTGTTTATCTCTTAGGAACTTGCTCTTCTTCCTCTGCTTGATCTCATCCTCGTATTTTTCTAGCCTTTTTTTCCATTTGTTCAATGGCTTTGGCTATTTCATCCTTGGCATCATGTTTCTCCAGCTCTTCTTTAAGTTTTGCAATATCTAAGATGACCTGTTCCAATTCCATGCCTGCATGCTTTGATAACAGGCCAAGCATGTTCTTACAGGTCCCTGCCATTAATTCAGACCAATCTGAGATCAGTTTCGGGTGGGGGTTTTGGTGTGTGGGGGTGATCATGATTCGAAGACCCCTTGGAACCCTCCCAACTTCTATATAGTTATTTAAAGAGGTTACCTCCCACCATCTGTTGATTTCTTTTCTCAAGAGTTTTTCATACTGGAACAGCATCTGTTTTAATGTTTTATCAGGCGGTGTCACTGCCGTTTCGTTGGTACTCACTGAGCCTGTGTCTGCAGTTTCAGTCTCACAAAATAACGACCGTGCCTCATCCACTCTGCCTGCACGGCGGCTCGTTATTGTTGCACTTGCCGTAGTGCTGTTTCCACTCGTACTCGTTGTTGTGTCATCCCCGTGATATTCCTAGGGGTTGTTGATGTAGATGCGGCCGCTGCTGCTCTCTGTGCGCCTCTTGTCATGTTCTTAGTGTTGACGTCCCGTTTCCTTGTAGGCACCAATGCTTGTTTTTAGTCACACGGAAAGAAACCCTGCCGCGCCGCCTCCAAGGATGGTAGCGCGGTACCTCTGCCTGAATCCCACTTTTTGAACTTCTTCGGTATCGTGTATGCCGCACAGGTCCACAACCAGGAAGCGTTCGGCGCGGTAACCAGCCACTCCCGTAGCTCGTCTCCGCAGCCGCACCCCCGGTCACGATCTCCTGCAGCAACAAAGGATTACCTTAGTTCAGTTCGGTCAGGCAGTCGGAGCAAGTTTTCTGGCTGAAAGCCGGTTTTGTAAGAAAGGTTTCCCGACTTCTCTCGCTCTCGTCCTCTCGAGGTTGGTGCAAGTCCCGGGTGTCGGAAACCCGGAAGTATGAATGAAAGGGCTCCCAAACCGAGTTTTTCCTCCCAGGAACCACACAGATGACTCGCACACCAGGGTCCGTGTTTAGAAATGCGTTTATTGGCGACGCGTTTCGACCAAACGGTCTTTTTCGATAGCCAGCCACACATAAACACAATCACCATTTTATACATTTAAAAGTGCTCAAGGGTAATGGTGGAAACCGAGGTAGGACCACAAAATTTGGAATGACTACCATTCATGAAACTACAAAAGGGGTAGAAGACAGACTAATTAGTATACGGTCTCACACAAATTATACTGCTGGAATCATGGATTTTAAGGTAAATCACAATATAAATTTAAATTAAATGCATGACCAAATTACACGTGCATTTAAAACATATTTACATGCAAAAAAGTAAGAAGGAGAGAACTCTGGGTAGTTCTCAAGTTTAAGTGGAAAGCAGCTCCAGTATATAGCACTCTCAACACCAGTGACTTTAAGCGTAGGATTAGCACAGTACCATTCACACCGAAATAGAAAGGGACACAGGCTTATGCCATTTCCACAGCAAAGTCTTTAAGTTTAGGATTAGTACAGTGGTATCCACGCCAAGCTGTAAAATGACCAAAGCCTTTTACCATTCCAGGCAAAGGATTACAGCTCTGGATTGGTAAAATATCATTCAAGCCAAACTGAAATGAATAAAAGCAACCCCTGACATGTGTTTCAAGTAACTATAACTAATGCCCTAAGGTGAATATAGCTTGCGCCCTTGCTATGCTGTTTTCTCATCAATAATTTCACTACAATTATTACAGTGATATTATATCAGAGTTGATAAAGCACAGCTACTCACACGTGAGGGTCTCAAGGTGTTGGGGGGAGGTGGGCAGCTCTCTTGAGTGCTGGGGTCATCCAAAGAGCCAGGTCTTGAGGTCCTTCTTGAACTGAGGCAATGTGGGTGCTTGACGGAGGTGGAGGGAGAGGCCTTTCCAGGCCTTAGCTGCAAGGTAGAAGGACTTTTCTCATGTTCTGGTCTTGTAGATGCATGGAACAGTGGCCCGAGAGAGATCGGCTGATTGGAGGTTTCTCTTGGGTGATTAAAAGGAGAGGCAGTTGTTCAGGTATGTGGTTCTGTTGTTGTGAAGGGGCTTGTACGAGTGGATGATGAGTTTGAAGGTTGTTCTTTCCACTGGGTCCCAGTTGGGGTCATGGAGGTGTTGGGGGATGTGACTTTGAAGGGGGGTGTCGAGAATCAGTCTGGCTGCGGTGTTCTGGACAGTCCGGAATTTGCAAAGGAGTTTCTTGTTGATCTGGCATAGAGAGTGTTGGAGTGGTGCAGTCTGCTGCTGATGTACGCATGTATGACAGATTTTCTGGATTCAGATGGGTTCCATCTGAACGTCTTTCTAAGCGTGCAGAGGGTGTTGAAGCATATTGAGGCTATGGCGTTGATCTAGCGGTTCATTGTGAGCGATTTTTCTAATATGATGCAGAGGTTTTTTGCATGGTTTGACATGGTGGGGGAATTTCTGATGGCCACCAGGAGTCGTCCTATATGGAGTGGTTGAGCCAAGGATGAGGGCTTCTGTTTTCTATGAGTTTCTAGGATATTATAGAACATGTCATGAGTGGTGTAATATCTGGGGTAATTAGCAGTGCCTGGTGAGGATGCGATTTATAGTTACCTTAGGGCACGAGTTATAGTTACTTGAAATAACTTTAACTATGAAAGCTGAATTTCTATGGTTTTGTGCATGTAAAATCTGTGGCCCTCCATGGTGTGTTGTGCTTCCAGTGCCCATCCTGATTGTCCTCCAGGGTCAGCTTGCTGCTCCTGCCACCTTGTCCCCTGCCCTCCATTTTCCATGTGCAGGCTCCTATCCCCTCCCTCCTGCATTGTCTGGTCCTTTGTTGTACCCCTGCCCCCTCCCTCCTGCCCTTCATGGTCAGTTCCGTCATTCTTGTCTGCCTAGTATGCTCAGCTTGCTGCCCTTGCTTTATTCATCTCTGCTCTCTGTTGTCCATGTGCATGGCCCTGTCTTATCTCTATTGCTTTCCATGGTCTATTATGCTGCACTGTATGTGGGAAAATTCCTAGGCAGTCTTATCAATAAGTGAACAAGTGACCCGACCAAAATTGCAAAAGGACAATCAGAAAAACTAAGAAATTATCTATTTAAAATATACATATTTTAATAAAACACAATGATAAAAATCATATAGATAACTGAGATTAATCAGACTATATGACAAATCAATCTAGAATTACATACAATCAACACATACATTTGACAGACGGCACATCACATCGGACCGAATACGTGAGCTCTATCCTGCCTCACATATCCTGCCTATTAGATGCAAAAGTTTACTTGGAAATAGCGCGATCTTCATGCGACCCTTTACCAGTTTTGGTTTGTTCGTCAAACTACATCGAGCTATCTGCCTCATGATACTTTTTACTTTACGAGTTTCACGTATTTAACACAGAAAAAGTGTCGCTTTGAAGACAACAGACCTTAATTATTCAGAGCCCGCGTGGGCCTTCTTTATATAGCAGCGCATAACGCACCAACAGCGAGCAATTACTCACCGCTGTGACACTGTTTATCCATATCAGCTTGCCATCCCTGCACGTCCTCTCTTTTCAGATAAGTGTGCCAGCCAGGAATCAGATGCATGACTTATCATTTATCACTTGTCGTGTGGCATTATAAGAACATTCCATTCACTGCGTGGAACAATTTTAAGTTGAGAGTTGCTGTAAAATTTTCCCATTACAAGCCGATCCAGTGCATCTGATAATCACTGATACCTCCCGAAAGATCGCAATTACCATTCGACAGGTGCATCAACTATCTGTTCCTTGCACTAAGCCAACGACTGTGTCCTTATTCCATCCTTCTTTTGTGGCTCCTGAAGAAGGCGCTCCCGCCGAAACGCGCGTCGAGTAATTTATTGTCACCTCAGTGTGGACACCTTTCTGTAACTTTGGTGTCTTCTTTTATTAATCATTTTCTGTTAATATATGTGTTGATTGTATGTAATTCTAGATTGATTTGTCATATAGTCTGATTAATCTCAGTTATCTAAATGATTTTTATCATTGTGTTTTATTAAAATATGTATATTTTAAATAGATAATTTCTTAGTTTTTCTGATTGTCCTTTTGCAATTTTGGTCGGGTCACTTGTTCACTTATTGATAAGACTGCCTAGGAATTTTCTCACATACTGTGTTCACCCTGCCCTAGGAGTCTGCTTAGTAACTACCCAGGGGGTCCTTGTTTTTCTCACACTATTATGCTGCACTGACATCCGGCTTGCCCTGTGTGATTTATTGTGCTGCTGTAACCCCTGAAGCCTGCCCTGTAACATCAGCTAAACGTCTTTGCCCACCTTCCTCCTGACCTCCGTTAACTACTGCACCATACTTGCCAACATTTTGAACTTGGCAAGAGGGAGATTCTGGAAACAACCTGGGGAATCGATTTTCCTCATTGACTTACTTTGAAAAAGAGGAGATTTTAGGTAGGAGACAGATAAAATAAAGCCCTTTTGGGATTAAACACATTGGGAGTCTCTGGCTTGACTTGGGACTGTTTGCATATATGGTTGTACTGCCTGTGTCTCTTCCTTCTGCCCTCAATGGTCTGTTATGTGCCACAGCCTCACCTGCCTGCCCTGCATGCCTAGTTTGTTGCCCCTGCCCTCCATGGTCTGTTGTGCTGCCACTGCCCCTCCTGTCTCCCCAGTGTGGTCAACGTGATGCCTTTGCACCCTCCTACTTGCCCTCAATTATATGGGTCCATGGCTCTGACCTCTGCCTCCCCACAGTATTCTAATGAACAACTAGAGTGCTAACATTCTATATTTATTACTAAAGTATGTGACGCCTGATTTTGATGTAATCAAAACTGTAATACCTAAAGCATTTCATTTAGAAATTATAAAAATTACAGGGTCTTCTTCCCCTAGGAATTATGGATAGTGCCCTAAAAAACTTAAATAAGAACATATTATTGAGTTCTCAAATAGTGACAAAGCACTTTTCAATTATTTGCTATCTTGATTTTTTTTAACCAGTTGATCACTTGAATAAATGTTACATTTAGAAAATGTGGAGTTACAGTCAGAGCTGAAGACTTTGGATTTGGGGAACAGTTTTGGCATTAGCTCAATATCCTGTGATTTTGGGCAAATCATTTAATCTCCTCATGCCTAGATCCAAAATGAATATGTCCTTCTGTATTGTAACTGATGCTCATGTAAAGCATTACAATACCTCTGGGTCAAATCTGCTATATATAAAACAGTGACAAAACCTGAATAATTAAGTGTTTTGCACACACTTGTCATTGGTCTATACTTGGGCTACATTTGGGTGATATTTGTGCTATATTTGGGCTCTTTTTTCTCTGGTGGCCATCGTGAGAGTCGTATTTGTTTGGAACCTCCCTAGTATACTCAGTAGAAAATGCTTTCAGGTTTTCTCCCCATTTCATCAAGATTGGGTTCAGATGTGCCAGACTTTTAGCATCAATCAGAGTATTACCACTTTAGTTGCTCATGAGAACACTGTAGTAAAGCTGCTGATCACAAGGGAGTCAACTGGCAGTCTCCTGCTAGTGTAGAACGTGCATGTTTCAGTCTGCATGTATGAATGTTTCAATGAAATAGAAGAGGAAGATATTTGTGAACTCACTAGTCTGAATTTTTTACTAACCATACGTTCTATGACCCCCTACTTTTGTTCCTTTCTAAATTGCATTTTTTAAGTTTTACCAGGTTTGATTCAACCAAGATGGCTTCAGGTGTGCCACACTTTTGTCATAAATGGTCGGAAAACACAATGGAATCCACTAATAGTCTGCTCCTGTTGGAAGTACATGTTTTACTGAGAATGCCAGGCTTCATTCTCATATGGCTGAGAAAGAGTGTGTGAAATTACAGAAAATATGCTATCCTTTTAGCCTCTGGAGCACCTTCCATAACCTCTATGAGAAAACAGTTTTCTCGCAAACATGATTCATTAAATCCCAGCAGAAGGCTTTTTCACAGGGTAAAATCACCTTAGAACACACCACAGTTGCTAAAATTAGTATAGTACCATAAACACATGATTTATATGTTAACTAAAATCTGTTATCACCCTTAACACATTCTCCTTTTTGTGACCCTGAAAACCTGCCATTCATTCACATAAATTTCAATGGGCACCGTATCTCAGAGTCTGTCACACCTTGTTGTCCATGTTGTGGCTAGCCACTAAAGGGGAGTCCATTTGGGAATCTGCTTCAAGCTGAGTCCCACAAAAAATGTAACAAATAAAGCAAAGAGGGCAGGGTAGGAATACATATATAGGGTGGGGGTCCCACAGTGACGCTGTCCGGAGTTCAAAGCATTCTGTAAAATTGAATTTTACAACAAATTTGCAGGTGAACCCTCAACTCCGTGCCAAAATTGTGAAAAAAAATTAAGTATGGGCTCCCGCTCTTCCTTACTAATTGATCCCCAGGAGGGCCAGGTCCTGGGGCTTTTTAATAAAGGAGATGGGGCATGGCCCCCCTCCTGGGGCTCATTGATACCCCGGGAACAACCACCTAACTGGGGAGGCTTTTACAAAAAATCCGGGGATGGGCTCTATGGCTACTTCTACTGCCCTTGGGACCACCACCTCCTGGGGCTTATTTATTTAATATTGAGGGACTTCATAAACCCCGCCCCCAGACCCAGGGACTGCTACCTCCAGGGCTTACATTTCAAGTAATGAGGGAGCTGCACCAACCCCCCTGCAGCCCTGCAACCACCATCATCCCTGGGCATATGTCAAATTGAATGTGGGAGGGGGTGATGCAGCCCTACCACAGCCCTGGGTACCACCACCTTCCTGGGGCAATTTTTAACAAAGAGAGGGATGCATGGCCCCCGCCTGGAGCCACATGTGGCCCTTGGGGCCGCCACCCCCAGGACCGGCTCCAGCTATGTCCCGGCATAGCTGTTTGCTATGGCTTTGCTGGAGTTTTACTGCTCCCAACAAGCCACCAAAAACTGTGCTCGATTTCAGCAAGCAAGAGCATTGATGACAATTACTTTAACACACAAAAAGCTGAATGTTAGCAGCTCCTTATGTGTAAAAGCATTGCTGACTTCCGTGGGAGGCAGGGAGCCGTCAAGGCCCGCAGGGGCCTTGAGGCTCCACCCATGATCCTGTGAGCTGAAAAAAGTAGGATAAAGCTCAGAAAAGAGCCGCAAGAGTCAGAATAGAGGTTAGAAATTAACAGAAAAAGGCAGAATAAAAGTCTGAAACAAGCAGAATGAGGCTACGCAGATATTAGAAAGGAACTGAAAGAGCCAAAATAAAGGTCAGAAAAAAGTAGCAAAATACAAAATAGAGATCAAATTTGAGCAGAAAAGGGAAAATAAAGGACAGAAATAAGCAGCAAGAGGCAAGGTCAGAAACAAGCAGCAAGAGGCGGAATAATGGTCAGAAACGAGGAGAGAGAGCCAGAATAAATGTCAGAAATGAGCTTAACAAGAATAAGCACTAGCAGTGCATTGTGGGGCACAAGTTATGGTTAGCTTATCTAACTATAACTGCCTAATTTCTCTGGTTTTGTACGAGTGAAATGTCTCCCTTACTATACTGTCCATCTAACCATCAGTGATGTCATTTGAGATGTCATCAGTGATGTCATGAGTGATGTCACTGCCCATGTTATGAGTGATGTGATATGTGACGTCATCAGCAGTGCATTGCGGGCGCGCGAATTATAGGTAGCTGAACTAACTATAACAGGGGAATTTCAATGGTTTTGTATGAGTGAAATGTCCAGCTAACTACAACATGTGTGAAACCTATGGTTTTTTCAGTGAATTTCTAAGGTTTAAATGTATTAATTGTTATATTTTTTTAGACTGATTTACTACATTGTTTTTAACTATTTATTTTTAGATATGTTATTTTTTAAATTACATTACATATTTTTAATATAAATTGAAATAACATGTTTTTAAAAATATTGAAATTGTAATATTTTTTTCTTTTCTTTTCTTTTTTTTTCATTTATATTTATATGTATGTTATGTAGCAGGCAATGATATCCTATGGAAAGAAATTCAAGTTACTGGTAAGTATAGTTATAATTACTTTTCAGGATCAGTAGTGGGCTGAAAGATGCAGCACTGATAACCGGTGAGTAAATCGGTATTCGTAGTTTGGCCGATTTTAGAGTAATTTTTTAAAGTTCCAAAACTCCACCCTTAGAAGAATTTCCAAGTGAAACCAGTCGATGTTAGCCTATAGAAGGAAATTCAAGTTACTGTAAGTACGGTTAGAATTACTTTTCAGGATCAGTAGTGGGCTGAAAGATGCAGCACTGAGGTCTCTCCTGATAACAGGTGAGTAAATCGGATTTCGTAGTTCGACTGATTTTAGAGGAATATTAGTACGTTTCAAAAATAGAAAGTTAAAAACTTTTCTGGTGAAAACCACACAATAGATTCCTATGGAAGGAAATACACGTTACTGGTAAGTATGCTTAGATTTACTTTTCAGGTTCTGTACTGGGCTCAAAGATGTAGCACTGAGGTTTCTCGTGATGACAGGTGAGTAAATCGGAATTCGTAGTTCGGCTGATTTTAAAGGAATATTTTGCTCAATTGAGAAGGAAGGGGGCGGGGGCCTGAGGTGACATGTGTGCAAACATGCCCTGTGGCGCGTTTAAAGTTGGGGAATTAATTCCTCTTCAACCCTGAGGTACCCTGTGGGCCAACTAGCCCACCAGGAACCTCCAGTATGTGCCAGGGAGCTGAGTTGCAGAGAGGTGTTTAGAGGCCACGCCCCCTTTCTACAACACTCTGCAACGCAACTCCGTGGCACTTACTGGAGTTACCTGGTGGGCTAGTTGGCTCCTAGGGGACCTCTGGATTGAAGCGGAATTAATTCCCCAACTTAAAATGCGCCACAGGGCATGTTTGCACACCTATCACCTCAAGCCCCGCCCCCTACCTTCACCACTGTGCAAACACGCTCCGTAGCGCATTCTAAGTTGGGGAACTGAATCCCCTTGAATACTGGGGGTCCCAGGGGGCCAACTAGCCTACCAGGAACCTCCAGTATGCGCCAGGGGGCTGCATTGCAGAGAGGTTTAAAAAGGGGCATGGCCTCATTACACCTCTCTGCAATGCAGCCCCCTGGCGCATACTGGAGGTTCCTGGTAGGCTAGTTGGCCCCCAGGGACCCCCTGGCACGTTTGCAGAGAGGTGCAATGAGGGGGCGTAGCCTCCTGCCTGATCCCGTTTTTTTTTTAAATTTACTTTTTCTTTTTTTTTTTTGGCCCTGGGAACCCCATCCCGCAGGGTCTGCCTCCAAATTTTAAATTTTCGGCCCCGGGGCATGGCCTTTTGAAAAAAAAAATATCTTTTGGAGGGGAGCTGCCTTGCACCCCTCCTGTGCCCCCTTATGGCCCCGGGGACCCCATCCCCTGGAGCTGGCCCTCCTCGTTGGGGGCCTTGAGGGGGTCCCCAATCCCCCCCACGGTCCCAGCCTGCGGGAGCCGGCATTGCTTTTCTACATTCTAACATGCTGCTCCCCATGTAGAAAAGCAATCAGCTTTGGTTTTTGGAAGAGAGAGAAGGTTTCCAAAAACCAAAGTAGTTCTCTCTGGTAGGGCAGGAGCCGTGAGACTCCCGCCATACCATAGCAAACTACAGTGTCCCGTGGGTAGGCACCCCGGAACACTGCAGGAGCCAGCCCTGGGGGTTGGCGGTCCCCTGGCCACCACAAGGCTCCAGGAGGGGGGCCGCCAAATATTTAAAAGCCCCGGGGTAGTGGTCTCCGAGGCTTGGGGGTCCGTCAGAGAGCCCCCAATATCAAAATGTAATGCCCTGGGGAGGTGGCGGTCCCCAGGGCATGTGGGGGGGCTTGAGCCCCCCACACAGTTTTTTAAAATTTATTTTAGAAGCCCCGGGAGGGTGGTGGTCCCTGCGGCTGGGGGGGCTGTGATCCCCCCATACATAATGTTAAAGCCCCGGGGGATGGTGGTCCCCGGGGCTGAGGGGCCCTCTGGTCCCCATTATTATAAAATAAAAGAAGCCCCGGGGGTGGCGGTCCCCGGGGCTGTGGGGGGCCGTGAGTCTCCATGCATACGTAAGGTTAAAGGGAGGCGGTCCCCTCTAGGCCTCCATTATAAAAAAGCACATTGCCCCCAGGACTTGGCCCCCCAGAGGCTAATTAGAAAAAAGCAGACTTTTTTTTGCGGGATACACGTATCCTATGCGCATCCTGCAATTTAAAAAAATATATATTTTTTTTTGGCCTTGGGGGTCCTTGTGGGACCCCTTGAGCAGGCCTAGAGGGTCAGGGTGTTTTTCAATTTTCTTGTGCCTCGGTTCTACAGACAGACAGTCGACAGCCAATTAGCATGCAGCTCGTGCCTGTAAGGGAATGCGCATAATCATCGGAGGATACGCGTACCCTACTTCGTCCATAGATATATCTATGATTTTACTTTTGATTTTCCCAGGTACTACTGAATGGATTTTCACCATTTAACAAAAAGCGTAATCTGCGAACCAAACTCTACCTTTTTGCCAAATTTGGTGTAATCCTGTTCAGCAGTTCAGGCTGTAGCCGTGTCTAAAGGTACCTATGGAAAATTGCATGGGGAAAACATGTTTTGGGACCCCCCTTTTTTCTCGGCCCCCGCTTGACAAATCACCCTGAAACCTTCAGGATAGGAGCGGAGCGCCCCATCTTCTTGGATAATTTCGCTAAGATTCGTCGACCGGCGCCAAAGTTATTCTAAATAGAATGTTGCAGATTTTGCGACCGCCAGTAGGTAATATATATATATATATATATATATACATATATATATATATATATATATATATATATATATATATTTTTATATATATATATATATATATATATATATATATATATATATATATATTCACTGAAAAAACCATAGGTTATAGACCATATATGTTTTCAGTGAATTTCATTGGTTTTTTAAAAGCTAATATCTATAGCTGTAAAATATATTCTTTATTACGTGACGTATCACGTAGCCACGTGAGACGCCTCATGGCGCGTCGCATAACCGTGACGTATCGGCTCTGCAGCGCAAACAAAACCCGTAACGTAAGCGTGCCGGAGCACGCTTACAGATATATATATATTTTTTAACCTTAATTAGACAAAATCCACACGTGCACATATCTTGAGGCCTTGCAAAGGCACATCAAACAAACAGTCCCTACAATTTTGCCAAGTTTGCTGGAAATCTATTCCCTTAATTTTATTTTTTACTGTTTCTCTTGGTTTTCCCCTTGTTACGCTTACCGGGACGCTACCCGGTACGCGAACCGGACGCTCCAAAAACACAAGATGGCGGACTCCCGTTACGCTGCCGGTTAGCTGCCCGGTTCGCGTACCGGGAAGCGCCTCTACCGCGAAAAATCGCGGGGGACTTTAATATCCCCCTCATCAATCCTAGGGGGTCAGGAGGGGTTTACCTTGCCCCCTTTCCTTCATTTCCCCCTTCTTTTTTCACCACATCTTGTCTCTCGAACCTACCGAGAGACAAGATGGCGGCCGCTCCGGACTGTTTACAATGTTGACAGCTACGCTGCCGGTGAGCTGCCCGGTTAGCTGCCCGGTGAGCTGCCCGGTGAGCTGCCCGGTGAGCTGCCCGGTTCGCGTACCGGGACGTGCCTCTACGGCGTAAAATCGCAAAAAAAAATTTTTTTGGATTTCTTGCCCCGTGGGGCACTTTAATATCCCCCTCATCAATCCTAGGGGGTCAGGAGTGGTCTACCTTGCCCCCTTTCCTTCATTTCCCCCTTTGTTTTTCACCTCATCTTGTCTCTCGATCGTACCGAGAGACAAGATGGCGGCCGCTCCGGACTGTTTAGAATGTTGACAGACACCGGAGAGCTAATCAGCTTCGCTTCGCGAAGTTCCGTTACGCGTCAGGTACGCGAACCGGGGCGCTAACCGGAGCGCTGTCACAGATATATATATATTTTTTAAACGTTAATTTCTCAAAATCCACTAGAGCACATATATTGAGACATAGCAAAGGCACGTCGGGCAAACCATATCTACAATTTTGCCAAGTTTCATGTAAATCTATTCAGCCGTTCGAGCTAAAAGTGAGTCCAACCGCCCTATGGAAAAATGAATGGGAAAAATGCGTTTTGGGACCCCCCTTTTTTCTCGGCCCCCCTTGACGAAACCCCCCCCAAATTTTCAGGGGCTGCTCAGAAACAAAATGTGCCATTTTCCTGAAAATTTCAGCCAATTCCGTCCACAAACGCCAAAGTTATTAGACATAGAATTTTCAGAAATCCCATAGAGAAAAAATCCTAACTATATATACCCACTGGCTATCGCCAGTAGGTAATATACATATATAAACATATATAATCTGCATATCTATATAAATATAAATGCATGCATACATATACATATATGCATACATATGCATGTTATTTACATGAAAGTTTTAAAAACACTAATAAAAGCAAAGCTAAAAAGCCACCTCATTACAAACAGAATGGCTTTAACTTAAACGAGGGCGAGATCTATTGCATTTTCAATGCTTGTTTACTTTGGTTCTACCAAGAAGGCATTCAGATGTGTCACACATTTGCCATAAATTCTGAATGTTAGCACTCTAGTTGCTCATTAGATCACTGTAGTAAAGCTAGTGCTCACCAGGGAAGTCTGCTGCTAATCATGGTTTGCAGCCATTTTCCCGCATTTTTTATCCCGCAGACTTTCAGTCCGCATACCATTATCCCGCAAGGTCATTGACCTCGCATACCATTATCCCGCATTGTTTCAAAACGCATGTGCATTTATCGCGCATGCCTTTACAAAGAATTACGTTTTAAAGGCATGTATGGTAAATGCATTTGCGTTGTGAAAACCACGATGACGAGAGAGGTAAGTGGGTTTGTGTTAATTTTTTCGTGGGTTAGTGATTGTGTAGTGTAGTGTAGTGTTGTGTAGTGTAGTGTTGTGTTAGTGTAGTGTAGAGTTGTGGTGGTTGTTTAGTGTAGGGTCATGCTGGGGGTAGTGTTTTAGGGTTTAGGTTTGTGTTGTAGTGTTTGCGTAGTGTAGGGTCATGCTGGGGGTAGTGTTTTAGGGTTTAGGGTAGTGTTGTAGTGTTTGCGTAGTGTAGGGTCATGCTGGGGGTAGTGTTTTAGGGTTGTGTTGTAGTGTTTGCGTAGTGTAGGGTCATGCTGGGGCTAGTGTTTTAGGGTTTAGGGTAGTGTTGTAGTGTTTGCATAGTGTAGGGTCATGCTGGGCGTAGTGTTTTAGGGTTTAGGATAGTGTTGTAGTGTTTGCGTAGTGTAGGGTCATGCTGGGGGTAGTGTTTTAGGGTTTTGGGTAGTGTTGTAGTGTTTGCGTAGTGTAGGGTCATGCTGGGGTGTAGTATTTTAGGGTTTAGGGTAGTGTTGTAGTGTTTGCGTAGTGTAGGGTCATGCTGGGGGTAGTGTTTTAGGGTTTTGGGTAGTGTTGTAGTGTTTGCGTAGTGTAGGGTCATGCTGGGGGTAGTGTTTTAGGGTTTTGGGTAGTGTTGTAGTGTTTGCGTAGTGTAGGGTCATGCTGGGGTGTAGTGTTTTAGGGTTTTGGGTAGTGTTGTAGTGTTTGCGTAGTGTAGGGTCATGCTGGGGTGTAGTGTTTTAGGGTTTTGGGTAGTGTTGTAGTGTTTGCGTAGTGTAGGGTCATGCTGGGGGTAGTGTTTTAGGGTTTTGGGTAGTGTTGTAGTGTTTGCATAGTGTAGGGTCATGCTGGGGGTAGTGTATTAGGGTTTTGGGTAGTGTTGTAGTGTTTGCGTAGTGTAGGGTCATGCTGGGGGGTAGTGTTTTAGGGTTTTGGGTAGTGTTGTAGTGTTTGCGTAGTGTAGGGTCATGCTGGGGGTAGTGTTTTAGGGTTTTGGGTAGTGTTGTAGTATTTGCGTAGTGTAGGGTCATGCTGGGGGTAGTGTTTTAGGGTTTAGGGTAGTGTTGTAGTGTTTGCGTAGTGTAGGGTCATGCTGGGGGTAGTGTTTTAGGGTTTAGGGTAGTGTTGTAGTGTTTGCGTAGTGTAGGGTCATGCTGGGGGTAGTGTTTTAGGGTTTAGGGTAGTGTTGTATAAGCATGAGCGGAAAATCCGCTCCGATCGCGGATTTTGCGGATTTTCGGTAAATCCGCGATCCGCGAACTCTCGCGGATTTACCGAGAATCCGCAATCCGCAATCGGAGCGGATTTTGCGGTCAAAAGTTCAAGCCTGCATAATTTACGATGGCGCCGGCAAGCTGCCAGCGCCATCCTCAAATGGTTACTTAATTAGCTTCGACAGGAAGCTCTAATAGATAAGATACAGCAGGGGCTCGAGCGCCTGCTTTATTTTAACAGTTGGAGCTTCCTGTTGAAGCTAATTAAGTAACTATTGCAGGAAGGCGCTGGCAGCTTGCCGGCGCCATGGTAAATTATTTCAACGGTGCCCTAGTTGAAGCTTTAATTCAGTGACTCATTGATCAGCCCAAAAATTAATCTGCTGCTCTGATCGGTCTCTGCCCTTTTATACACACAAGAGGCATGCTCGCATGGACGCCCCGTCCGTTTGGCCCCGCTCACACACTCGAGGTGTGCACCGTCTTCCCGCCATTTACCCACTATGATGGACATTTCACTAAAGGGACCCCTGCGCACTTCGGCGCGATTGCATAGTAACACACACTTGGTCGCTGGAACTAGTTGAAGCGCAAATGCAGTGACTCATGCATCAGCCCCAAAAAAATCGTGAGCGTTGGGAGGCTGGGCAGATGTGCCTTCTTCCCAAATATACCATCGATGCTGCTCTGACCTTTTAGACACACAAGAGGCATGTGCGCTCGCGTGGAAGCCCCGTCCGTTTGGCCCCGCCCACACACTCGAGGAAGCCCCGCCCCCAATCCGCAAATCCGCTGAATCCGCTAAATAGGCGTATTTTGCGGATCCACGATCCGTGGATCCGCTAAATCCGCGAATCGTGGATCCGCACAATCCGCCCATGCTTAGTGTTGTAGTGTTTGCGTAGTGTAGGGTCATGCTGGGGTGTAGTGTTTTAGGGTTTTGGGTAGTGTTGTAGTGTTTGCGTAGTGTAGGGTCATGCTGGGGGTAGTGTTTTAGGGTTTAGGGTAGTGTTGTAGTGTTTGCGTAGTGTAGGGTCATGCTGGGGTGTAGTGTTTTAGGGTTTTGAGTAGTGTTGTAGTGTTTGCGTAGTGTAGGGTCATGCTGGGGGTAGTGTTTTAGGGTTTACGGTAGTGTTGTAGTGTTTGCGTAGTGTAGGGTCATGCTGGGGGTAGTGTTTTAGGGTTTAGGGTTGTGTTGTAGTGTTTGCGTAGTGTGGGGTCATGCTGGGGGTAGTGTTTTAGGGTTTAGGGTTGTGTTGTAGTGTTTGTGTAGTGTAGGGTCATGCTGGGGGTAGTGTTTTAGGGTTTAGGGTAGTGTTGTAGTGTTTGCGTAGTGTAGGGTCATGCTGGGGTGTAGTGTTTTAGGGTTTTGGGAAGTGTTGTAGTGTTTGCGTAGTGTAGGGTCATGCTGGGGGTAGTGTTTTAGGGTTTAGGGTAGTGTTGTAGTGTTTGTGTAGTGTAGGGTCATGCTGGGGGTAGTGTTTTAGGGTTTAGGGTAGTGTTGTACTGTTTGTGTAGTGTAGGGTCATGCTGGGGGTAGTGTTTTAGGGTTTAGGGTAGTTTAGTTGTTTAGTGTATGCTAAAGGCATATTCGTTCTAAAAGTTTTCGTTATTTTAATTTGCGGCCTAATAGTACATGCGGGATTTCGTCATATATTCGCTAATCATACTTTCTATGGCAAAATGAACCCCCTCATTTTGTTCCTTTTTAAATTAAATGTTTTAAGAGTTACCACTTTATTCCAATCAAGATGGCTTCAGGTGTGCCATACCTTTGTAATAAGTAGGACTGTTAGCACTCTAGTTGTTCTTTAGAACACTCTGGGACATTCTGTCATTGGGCTATAGTTGGGCTACATCTGGCTGATATTTGGGCTACATTTGTTTTTTTGTCTCTGGTGGCCATCTTTGGGCTACATTGGGCTACATTGGGCTACATTGGGCTACATTGGGCTACATTTGGGCTCCAACATATATATAGCCCAATGTAGCCCAATATATATTTTTCAAAGTTAATTTTCGTAAAAACCACTGGAGCCTATATCTTGAGACATAGCAAAGGCACATCGGGCTACCAGTCCCTACAATTTTGCCAAGTTTGGTGTAAATCCATTCAGCCGTTCAGGCTAAAAGTGAGGCCAACCGCCCTATGGAAAATTGCATGGGAAAAACAAGTTTTGGGACCCCCTTTTTTCTCAGCACCCCCTTGACGAAACCCCCCCAAATTTTCAGGGGCTGCTCAGAAACAAAATGTGCCATTTTCCTGAAAATTCCAGCCAATTCCGTCCACAAACGCCAAAGTTATTAGACATAGAATTTTCAGAAATCCCATAGAGAAAAAATCCTAACTATATATACCCACTGGCTATCGCCAGTAGGTAATATACATATATAAACATATATAATCTGCATATCTATATAAATGCATGCATACATATACATATATGCATACATATGCATGTTATTTACATGAAAGTTTTAAAAACACTAATAAAAGCAAAGCTAAAAAGCCACCTCATTACAAACAGAATGGCTTTAACTTAAACGAGGGCGAGATCTATTGCATTTTCAATGCTTGTTTACTTTGGTTCTACCAAGAAGGCATTCAGATGTGTCACACATTTGCCATAAATTCTGAATGTTAGCACTCTAGTTGCTCATTAGATCACTGTAGTAAAGCTAGTGCTCACCAGGGAAGTCTGCTGCTAATCATGGTTTGCAGCCATTTTCCCGCATTTTTTATCCCGCAGACTTTCAGTCCGCATACCATTATCCCGCAAGGTCATTGACCTCGCATACCATTATCCCGCATTGTTTCAAAACGCATGTGCATTTATCGCGCATGCCTTTACAAAGAATTACGTTTTAAAGGCATGTATGGTAAATGCATTTGCGTTGTGAAAACCACGATGACGAGAGAGGTAAGTGGGTTTGTGTTAATTTTTTCATGGGTTAGTGATTGTGTAGTGTAGTGTAGTGTTGTGTAGTGTAGTGTTGTGTTAGTGTAGTGTAGAGTTGTGGTGGTTGTTTAGTGTAGGGTCATGCTGGGGGTAGTGTTTTAGGGTTTAGGTTTGTGTTGTAGTGTTTGCGTAGTGTAGGGTCATGCTGGGGGTAGTGTTTTAGGGTTTAGGGTAGTGTTGTAGTGTTTGCGTAGTGTAGGGTCATGCTGGGGGTAGTGTTTTAGGGTTTAGGGTTGTGTTGTAGTGTTTGCGTAGTGTAGGGTCATGCTGGGGCTAGTGTTTTAGGGTTTAGGGTAGTGTTGTAGTGTTTGCATAGTGTAGGGTCATGCTGGGCGTAGTGTTTTAGGGTTTAGGATAGTGTTGTAGTGTTTGCGTAGTGTAGGGTCATGCTGGGGGGTAGTGTTTTAGGGTTTTGGGTAGTGTTGTAGTGTTTGCGTAGTGTAGGGTCATGCTGGGGTGTAGTATTTTAGGGTTTAGGGTAGTGTTGTAGTGTTTGCGTAGTGTAGGGTCATGCTGGGGGTAGTGTTTTAGGGTTTTGGGTAGTGTTGTAGTGTTTGCGTAGTGTAGGGTCATGCTGGGGGTAGTGTTTTAGGGTTTTGGGTAGTGTTGTAGTGTTTGCGTAGTGTAGGGTCATGCTGGGGTGTAGTGTTTTAGGGTTTTGGGTAGTTTTGGGTAGTGTTGTAGTGTTTGCGTAGTGTAGGGTCATGCTGGGGGTAGTGTTTTAGGGTTTTGGGTAGTGTTGTAGTGTTTGCGTAGTGTAGGGTCATGCTGGGGTGTAGTGTTTTAGGGTTTTGGGTAGTGTTGTAGTGTTTGCGTAGTGTAGGGTCATGCTGGGGGTAGTGTTTTAGGGTTTTGGGTAGTGTTGTAGTGTTTGCGTAGTGTAGGGTCTTGCTGGGGGGTAGTGTTTTAGGGTTTTGGGTAGTGTTGTACTGTTTGCGTAGTGTAGGGTCATGCTGGGGGTAGTGTTTTAGGGTTTTGGGTAGTGTTGTAGTATTTGCGTAGTGTAGGGTCATGCTGGGGGTAGTGTTTTAGGGTTTAGGGTAGTGTTGTAGTGTTTGCGTAGTGTAGGGTCATGCTGGGGGTAGTGTTTTAGGGTTTAGGGTAGTGTTGTAGTGTTTGCGTAGTGTAGGGTCATGCTGGGGGTAGTGTTTTAGGGTTTAGGGTAGTGTTGTAGTGTTTGCGTAGTGTAGGGTCATGCTGGGGGTAGTGTTTTAGGGTTTAGGGTAGTGTTGTAGTGTTTGCGTAGTGTAGGGTCATGCTGGGGTGTAGTGTTTTAGGGTTTTGGGTAGTGTTGTAGTGTTTGCGTAGTGTAGGGTCATGCTGGGGGTAGTGTTTTAGGGTTTAGGGTAGTGTTGTAGTGTTTGCGTAGTGTAGGGTCATGCTGGGGTGTAGTGTTTTAGGGTTTTGGGTAGTGTTGTAGTGTTTGCGTAGTGTAGGGTCATGCTGGGGGTAGTGTTTTAGGGTTTACGGTAGTGTTGTAGTGTTTGTGTAGTGTAGGGTCATGCTGGGGGTTAGTGTTTTAGGGTTTAGGGTTGTGTTGTAGTGTTTGCGTAGTGTAGGGTCATGCTGGGGGTAG
Organism: Lissotriton helveticus; assembly: GCF_964261635.1. Lineage (NCBI taxonomy): Eukaryota > Metazoa > Chordata > Amphibia > Caudata > Salamandridae > Lissotriton > Lissotriton helveticus. The sequence continues at coordinate 873,975,162 of NC_136071.1, read as the reverse complement.
TGTTTTAGGGTTTAGGGTTGTGTTGTAGTGTTTGTGTAGTGTAGGGTCATGCTGGGGGTAGTGTTTTAGGGTTTAGGGTAGTGTTGTAGTGTTTGCGTAGTGTAGGGTCATGCTGGGGTGTAGTGTTTTAGGGTTTTGGGAAGTGTTGTAGTGTTTGCGTAGTGTAGGGTCATGCTGGGGGTAGTGTTTTAGGGTTTAGGGTAGTGTTGTAGTGTTTGTGTAGTGTAGGGTCATGCTGGGGGTAGTGTTTTAGGGTTTAGGGTAGTGTTGTACTGTTTGTGTAGTGTAGGGTCATGCTGGGGGTAGTGTTTTAGGGTTTAGGGTAGTTTAGTTGTTTAGTGTATGCTAAAGGCATATTCGTTCTAAAAGTTTTCGTTATTTTAATTTGCGGCCTAATAGTACATGCGGGATTTCGTCATATATTCGCTAATCATACTTTCTATGGCAAAATGAACCCCCTCATTTTGTTCCTTTTTAAATTAAATGTTTTAAGAGTTACCACTTTATTCCAATCAAGATGGCTTCAGGTGTGCCATACCTTTGTAATAAGTAGGACTGTTAGCACTCTAGTTGTTCTTTAGAACACTCTGGGACATTCTGTCATTGGGCTATAGTTGGGCTACATCTGGCTGATATTTGGGCTACATTTGTTTTTTTTGTCTCTGGTGGCCATCTTTGGGCTACATTGGGCTACATTGGGCTACATTGGGCTACATTTGGGCTCCAACATATATATAGCCCAATGTAGCCCAATATATATTTTTCAAAGTTAATTTTCGTAAAAACCACTGGAGCCTATATCTTGAGACAAAGCAAAGGCACATCGGGCTACCAGTCCCTACAATTTTGCCAAGTTTGGTGTAAATCCATTCAGCCGTTCAGGCTAAAAGTGAGGCCAACCGCCCTATGGAAAATTGCATGGGAAAAACACGTTTTGGGACCCCCTTTTTTCTCAGCCCCCCCTTGACGAAACCCCCCCAAATTTTATGGGGCTGCTCAGAAACAAAATGTTCCATTTTCCTGAAAATTTCAGCCAATTCTGTCCTCAAACGCCAAAGTTATTCGACATAGAATTTTCAAAAATCCCATAGGAAAAAAATCCTAACTATATATACCTACCTATATATATGACGCTCAGAATCCCTCCGGTCTCTCCCAGGAAGGACAACACAGCACTCGAGGGTGGAGTTTCAAAACACGCTTAGATTTTATTCAGCGGGGGGGGTGCACACAGACGCGTTTCGGCGGTCTGCCTTCGTCAGTGTGTGATGCACTGGGGTGAAACTCAACATTATTTTAAACATTTCACTTTTAGTTCACTCCCACCAATCCAATGGCATTGACATCGAGAGGGGACTCACACCATACACAGAATAGTGGCGGCCATCTTACAGTGTTGATTTCTCATGGCGCTCATTAGCGTTATACAAAACAATATTGCATCAAGATCACTCAAGCCCACAAATGGGCAGCCTCCTAATACTTAGTATGGTATATCATGTATATTTCGGTCTTCAATTAGACAAAAACATTTAGCCGTGGATCGGCTGGTGTCCCCTCATAGAAAAGTTAATCGAAAAGTCAATAACCAAAATCAAAGAACCTTCAATTGAGCATTCAAAATGCAAAGAGACTTTCAGGTGGAGTGAACAATATATACAGTGAGGTGCGTTACGTGCAGCAGTAAAGGGTCATGTGAAAACACATATGAGCTGTCATTCGCATATCAGATTTCATTTTAGAGATACACACCAATTCGTATTTCAATCTAGAAATCAATTTTCAAAAGATATAGTGAAACACTGGGTTATATATACTTATATACCATTATCTCCATAAATGCGAATTCAGCTTCAAGTATAAATACAATAGAAAAATGATAATCACCATTACGTGAGAATCTCTAATGGTAAAAAATGTTGTAGTAGATCCAAATACTTTTAGACATCCTATAACTCTGTAACACAAAATTATATGCAAACTTATATTAAATACAATTCGCATAAGGATATCCTTCGACAGAGTCAATGCTATTAGTCATATATTATGGACGGTCTCTCAGAACGTCATACATATTTAGTACGGATCAAACATACCAACAAAATTTTCAAAATTATTCAAATTACCTGAATATCAGAGTTTTCACGAGCTACTCTATGTACACAAAGTCGTCTACAGTGTTACCCCAAGGAATGATAGTCATAGTTCTAATTACAGTGTTATACGGTAAACTATCACCTTGAAAATATGCTAGACTACTGTTTCCTAAGCTATTTCCCTAGATGGAAAGCCATCTCCTCACCACTGTTTAGACCTTTAGGGTGTTTCGTCGAAAGGTCTATGATATATCGAGACTCCAGTCTCCTTAATCTGCGTAGGCGGTCACCACCGCGTATATTGGGTGGTACAACGTCTATGCCAAAATACTGGAGTTTGTTCCTGTCTCGATTGTGTACTTCCGCAAAATGGCGAGCCACCGGGTATGCTTGATCAACTTTATCGATGGCTCTCATGTGCTCGAGTATTCGGAGCTTGATCTCTTTAATAGTGCTCCCAATGTAGCGTAAGCCACAAGGGCACTGTAGGCAGTATACTGCATATTGGGTACTACAGGTAATGAATTTGTTGATGTTCATTTTTTTACCAGTATCCTTGATGATATAGGAGAGGACCCGTTTGCTTCCTGCGCACGCTTTACAGCGGCCGCAGGGGTAAAAGCCTCTTTGCTCCCTTAAGGTATTGCTTTTTTGGGGCATTTTTTCAAGATGGCTTTTCACCAGCATATCGCCTATCGATCTAGCTTTGCTGAAGGTGAGGAGTGGTTGATTAGGGAGATCTGCTTTGAGTACATTGTCTGTAAGAAGAATATGCCAATAGCTCTGAAGGATTCTGCTCCTGACGAGTAGGGAGTTATAACTCTGAACTTGCCCTTGCTTTCGCCTGGTCTAGCTCTACGGTTCTCTTGTGTAGGATTATTGGTCAGAAGAGAAAGTCTATCCACTTTCCTCACTCTCTTGAGGGTGTTAGTCAGTAGTTTCTCTCCGTACCCTCTAACCCTGAACCGAGACATACATTCCGAAGCGGCCGCTTCGAAATCTGATGGTTTGGAACAATTCCTCCGAAGTCTCAACAGTTCCCCATAGGGGATACTGTTGATCAGTTGTGGGGGATGACTGCTGCTGGCATATAGTGTCGAGTTGCCAGCGGTTTGTTTCCTGAAAAGGCTAGTGTGGAGTTGTCCTTCTTCTTTATATATCCTCAGGTCCAGATAGTCCGCTGCCACCGGACTTACTGTCCCCGAAAAATGTAGATTTATGTTATTTCTATTCAGGACATTGATGTATTCATAGGCTGTTTTAGAATTACCTTTCCACACAAGGAACAGGTCATCGATATAACGATGCCAACATATGACCTTCCCTTCATCCTCTCCTAATACACAGCTCCTGGGCACCTGCTCCTCCCACCAGCCAACGAACAAGTTCGCGTAGCTGGGGGCAAAGCAGGTACCCATCGCCGTCCCAGACTTCTGGATATACAATTGTTCACCGAACAGAAAAATATTGTGTGTCAGACAAAATTCTACGAATTCGAGAATCATTGCATTGTGTCTCGAAAATCATAGCTGGCGTTGATCTAATGCCCATTTTGCTGCCTCTAATCCGTCATGATGAGGCTCGTAATGTCTAATACCACTAATAAATATTCCTGTTCCCACACTAGATTCTGTAACTTCATCAGGAAGTCTTTTGTGTCTCGCACATAGGAGTCCAAGTTCGATACCAAAGGAAATAGGGTATGATCCACAAAGCGAGACATATTTTCTGTGAGACTTCCGATGGAAGAAATAATAGGGCGACCAGGAGGACATTCACGATTTTTATGTAATTTGGGAAGGTGGTAGAATGTGGGAGTCATAGGGCAGTTCGTACGTAAGAACAGATGTTCATCACTGCTCAACATGTGTTGGTCATACCACTTCGCAATAAGTATATCATAGTCTTTAATACTCTGCTGGTAGACATCATTGGTGCATTTGTTGTAGAAGTTCTCATCAGAGAGCTGCCTTAATGCTTCCTGTTGGTAAAATTCCCGTGTCATTAAAACCACATTCCCGCCCTTATCTGAGGGCTTCACAATTAAATTCGTGTCAGTCGTTAGTGTTTTTAGGGCAAGTCTTTGTGATTCCGTGATATTATGAATGGTATTCTGGTGGTTGGTTTTCCGATATTTTAGTAGATCCTCGTTCATAGCTTCGGAGAACACATCTATAGCATCCCAAGGGGACTGGGGCACGAAAGTTGACACTGGTCTAAATTCACTCGTGTCTCTTTCTTGTTCAATCCCCTGCATTTCCGCTCTTTGGGCTGTGTCTAGTAATGCACGGTTCTGTGTTTGCTCCAATTCTAGGTCGCTCAGAACTTCTACTGAGCGGAGATCTCTACAGCTTAGTTGGTCATTTGAGATGTCATCAGTGATGTCATCAGTGATGTCACTGACCATGTCATGAATGATGTAATATGTGACATCATCAGCAGTGGATTGCGGGTGCGCGATATATAGTTAGTGCAACTAACTATATATGGAATTTCAATGGTTTTGTGTGAGTAAAATAAGGTTTTGTAAATGCTAATTCCTAACTATATATGGTCTATAACCTATGGTTTTTTCAGTGAATTTTCAAGGTTTTGTAAATGCTAATTCCTAACTATATATGGTCTATAACCTATGGTTTTTTCAGTGAATTTCATTGGTTTTTTAACAGCTAATATCTGTAGCTGTAAAATGTATTCTTCTTTAAATCCAAAAATATATTTTATATGTTTATGAATAATTTTTTTTTTAAATATTTTTTTTTCTTCGTTCCCGCTTCGCGAATCGGGAAGCTTCCCGTTAGCTGACCTTGATGCCGCGAAATAGACCGCGAGCCGGTAAACGTTTCTTTACCGCAACTGCCGCGTTAGAAAACAACATCGTGACGCCTCCCGTCCGCATGACGTTTCACGTTGTCGCGTGATACGTCATATGACGTGCTACGTTAGCGAACTGGTACGCGAAGCGAGTCGCCAAGCGCAGGTTTCTGGAAGCAAACCGGGAGGCCCTGCAAAGCGCTTAACGTAAACACAGCAGGTCATGTGACTTGGTAATAACACTTTTCATTGGTTCATTTCACTTTTGGTTTCCTAATGATGTAAGACTAGGTCATATAATCTAAAATGAACACTTTTCATTGGTTGAGAACTCTTGTTTTTCCCAAATGATGAAAATCCCTCCTTCTTTCCTCACTCTGACTTTCATCATTGTGAGAGAAAGACCCTTTGTGATCACTGAGCAATGGCTTCTTTAGTAGCTTCAGCTGGTGCTTCCCCACCACCTCCACCACATCCAAGGAAGAGTGGACCACCTGCTCAAGTTATAATTCAACAAGAAGAGGAAGAAGAGGAACAGGACGACGAGCACGAAGAGAGGCAGTTTTTGCCTGAGGAGCCCAGGACGTCTCACCGGAAAGAAAACTTCATTTGGCAATTTTTTTAAATTCCCAAAGGTCAGAAAAAAGTAAATGCAAGATACGTAACTTGCCTTATATGTCAAGATAGACTGTCCAGAGGGACCGAGAAAAAATACAGTTTCGGAAACTACACAATGCATCGCCATATGACTAGGTGGCATCCTAACAACTACAGTGCTGCACAGTTTCGGAACGACCTAGATAATCTCCCTATTATGGCCAGAAGATCTGTTGTACCAGAGGGCAGGGAGATAGTGCCAAATATACAAATGAGATTTGGTGAAGTAAAACACGTCTGCGTACATTGCGATGGATTCATTTGCTACGGAGAAAGAAGCATCACTCTGATCAACAGAGCTATTGACTATCATATGCAAGTTTGTACGAAACGCCCAAAATAATAAATACTTTTTTTTGTTTTGTTGCTCCTGTTGAGCCCTTTACAATGAATCGTTTTCATTGCCCCCTCCAAGAAAAACCCCAAAAAATATAAAACTGTTCAGAAAAATTCAAAAAAAGTAAAAAAATGTTCAGAAAAATAATAAAAAAAATATAAAACAACAAAAACAATAAAAAAAAAAGTTCTTGTCAGAACTACCTCCCCGTTATTAAAAAATTGGTACAATATTTGGAACTGTGCCAACCTCTATTTCTCTTAGTTCGCTTCCCAGTTCGCTCGCCGGTACGCGAACCGGAAGCGAACCAAAAACAGTAAGTATAAGGGAAGGAAACAGACACTTATGTTAAAAGAAAGACAGCTATAGGGGAGTAAACTAGAGATACTATTACCCGTAATCCACTGCTGATGATGTCACATATTACATCATTCATGACATGCTCAGTGACATCATCAGCAGAGGATTGCGGGTTTTTTGGCAACGTGCCTTATCCACGGTTTAATAACGCTGCCTTTTGCTTTATATAAGTTTTCAAATTGTATGAAATATATACCAATAGGTCGTTATGAACCTTTAGGTAGTGCTTTTCTTCATGAGGTCTGGTCGCTTCCATACACATACAGATGTTTCAAAGATGATCAAGAAGTTTATCTGAATGGAGAGGAATGCACTGAGATGCCAGATCATTCACTAATGTGTAGGCACATACAGTTACACGGTTCATGCAACAAACACCGACCAAATATGGCTTGCGTGTTGCAAGGCACGCCAGTTCCTGCTATCATCCCCACGTTCAAGTTGTTGGAAAATGGTAGTTATTTGATGCTCAATAATGAAGATTGTTCTGGGTTAATTAAAAGTATTCCTTTTATCGTAACAGTAAGTGAACGGGTTATTTGCTGCAGAAATGTTCTATTTCCTCCCACACATGAACATAGGGAGTTTTCAATCTCGCCACAAATACCAACCTTGGGAGCAGATTTCAACGGCATGGCAAGAATAAGAGCTCTTTTGTCTCAGAGAGAGGTGGCCTTGAGTTCGGCCCGTGAAACTTTCGTGCTTCACATAGCGAACACCCGTACAGAGGTGCAGACCCTTTTAAATACTGATTCGCCTTTGCATTTCAGCGACATGGTTCGGACTATCTTTAACGCATCCTCCACAAAGGCCCTGGCGCACTTTTTTAAAGTTGTTACCAGTGGTCTCGTGACTTCATTTGAGAAAATCTTTGGAGTCATCCCTGCTTTCTTTCATTCTATTTTTTCCACTCTGCTTCGTGGATTGCCATTTTTACTTGCATTACCAGCGGACGCTCTTGTGCTTTTTTACATTTTTAAATATGGATGTCCCTCCTATGCAACCTCCCGCCCTGCAGCTGCTGACACTGTTCCGCAATCGCATGCTAGAATATTATGGCACAATGCCGTTGGCGATATTAAGCACGGCATATGGATTATCTTTTCGATTCTCCTACTTCACCTGTGTCCAGCCTGTATTTCACTGCCTGACCTGTGATTTTGATTGGGCCATTGATTTGTGTCTCTGCGGACCGGTTTCTCCTGACGTCGACTTTAATCAGCTGATGACTCCTATCATTACTCACGAGTTGGTTTGTCCTGGCGAAAGGATTATGGCTGTGGCATTGATGCATGGACTAATTGGTCCCTGGAATTTACTGGCGGCAACACAGTCTTTCTTGGAACAGAGCTTTCTTGAAAACCCACCGAGCTGTCCTCTGATGGTGATAGAGGATCCGGTGCTGGGAGAGCACGTATGTTCTTTTCCGCTTTTAAATTGGATGGCTGAACTCTTTTCGGATGAAGACGGTGACTTCCTATTGGAGGCTGTTGCAGCTTATTTTGCATACACAGTTATGTCATAGACCTTTTTCATTTTTGATATGCTGAGTACTAGCATTTCATTGACAATTCATTGACTTATTTGTCAAGTTTTTATTATTTAGCTTGCCTATTGGCTTAAGACTCGATAAAGTACTTGGCTGTTTTATTTTTCTTTAGCATAAAATTTTCCTAGTTTTTAATATTTTACCTTGCGGACCGTCCACATATAAAGTTGCAATCTGCTCTCATGAGATGGCACTTCTATTATCTTATTCAGTTCGTTTCCGGATCATGGGGAGGTGTCATCTAGGTCCTGGATATCTTTACACCGTGTTAAGTTAGCATGGGCTCATTACCGGTTTAAACGCCATTTTTCCTTTTTTGCAACTTCTGCACACGACACTTAGTTGTTGCTTTAGCTTTCAACCTAATAGTTCATCGTGATTTACATGAGAATAATATGTTATTGCTCTACTATCTGCTTTACTTGTTAAACTATATCTGTACAGCGAGTGCTGAAGTTTCAAGAACAACACGATACAGAATTGTTATGAGGTCTGATCTCCACGACTTCATACTCATAACATAAGTGCAGCTTCTGCCAATTCTGGGCATGAGGCGGGTTTTATATTGCTTTGCCGAACACACATACACAACACTTGATGCGGTTCACATGAAGAGAGAGCTGGTGTATGCTGATGTGATTCCTTCAAATCTAAGACACTAAAGTATGGGCACGCCCTAAACCAACACAAAGAGACCTTCTTAGCAAATAATATAATATGTGTATTAGGGAGGGTGAGATATAAGCAGCCGCGGGCCGTGGAGGGAGTTACGATGGGGCAGGGAGGCGGGGAGGGGGAGGGGCAGGGTGGAGCCCTCTCCACCCTGCCCCTCCCCCTCCCCGCCTCCCTGCCCCACCGTAACTCCCTCCACGGCCCGTGGCTGCTTATAAGTGTTGATAACTCTTATTCATTTACAGCATGTTAACATACTGTCACCATTCGCTTTTTATGTACTAGTAACTATGCTGGTAATTTTGCTACTGATAATATGTGTACTTGTATTATCTAAGATACTACGCCTGAGAAGACGGCATTAGTAAATAAACATTTCAAATACACATGTGTTCTTCTTAACTCCATGTTCTGGTTTCTAAGAAATATATAACGACCGACTGTTCATGAGTTCCACGTATCCTGAGGTACTATAAGTTCATATTCTGGATTGTCTAAACATTGAGAGTTTGTTATATCCAATGTGACACTGTACCTAGCTTGCTAAGGGGTTTTTGAGTACTAAGGTGAGTTTTGGGGCACCCTAATTCGCCGAGGTTCCAATCCTCTGTCCACAGTTCTGTGTGAGAACAGAAACCCTGCGACAGGGGCACCCCCGACCCTTCCTGGAGCTTCATCACACTTGCGATACAACTCCAGCAATGCGCCACCTTTACGGCACAGTTACATCACGCATCTGTGCTGTTTTTGCCCCATGATGCGCCGCATTGTAAATGCAGCACACCATAGGTGACGGAACAGCGGCACAGAATGACTAACACATCCCTGGTGATGCGCCAGTCAACATAAATCTATCCCTATGCTTCTTATCTTGTTCGAGATGAACCGCCATATGTATCATCAAAGTTTTTTGCATTTCCTAAATAGCGAACTTTAAGGAATAAATAGCGATTCTTTACCATTCCTAGTTTGCGATTAGCTATTTGCTAATTACAAATTACCCATTCATTTCCTTCATTTCCATAGGGCGGTTGGACTCACTTTTAGCTCGAACGGCTGAATGGATTTCCACGAAACTTGGCAAAATTGTAGGGACTGGTAGCCCGATGTGCCTTTGCTATGTCTCAAGATATATGCTCCAGTGGTTTTTACGAAAATTAACTTTGAAAAATATATATTGGGCTACATTGGCCTATATATATGTTGGAGCCCAAATGTAGCCCAATGTAGCCCAATGAAGCCCAATGAAGCCCAATGTAGCCCAATGTAGCCCAAAGATGGCCGCCAGAGACAAAAAAAACAAATGTAGCCCAAATATCAGCCAGATGTAGCCCAACTATACCCAGTGACAGAATGACCAATCAGCTTCGCAAACCTCCGTTACGCGAAGCGGAGCGCTGTTACAGATATATATCTTTTTTTGAACGTTAATTTCTCAAAATCCACTAGAGCACATATATTGAGACCTAGCAAAGGCACATCGGGCTACCAGTCCCTAATATTTTACCAAGTTTCGTGCAAATCCATTCAGCCGTTCGATTATTATTATTATTATTTTTTTTGGCCCCGCGGGGCCCTTTTAAAACCTCCACATCAAACCTAGGGGGTCAGCGAGGATCTACTATTCCCCCTTATGGTCATTTGCCCCTTCGCTTTGGCCTCCTCTTGTCTCTCGATCCTACCGAGAGACAAGATGGCGGCCGCTACGGACTGTTTGGAATGTTGACAGACGCCGGAGAACCAATCAGCTTCGCTTCACAAAGCTCCGTTGCGCGAAAAGTACGCGTCCTGGAGCGCTGCCCGGTCCGCTGTTACAGATATATATCTTTTTTTAAACGTTAATTTCTCAAAATCCACTGTAGCACATATATTGAGACCTACAAAAGGCACATCGGGCTACCAGTCCCTACAATTTTGCCAAGTTTCGTGCAAATCCATTCAGCCGTTCGGGCTAAAAGTGAGGCCAACCGCCCTATGGAAAACTCAATGTTAAAAACACGTTTTGGGACCCCCCTTTTTTCTCGGCCCCCCCTTGACAAACCCCCCCCGAAATTTTCAAGGGCTGCTCAAAAACAAAATGTGCCATTTTCCTGAAAATTTCAGCCAATTCCGTCCACAATCTCCAAAGTTATTAGACATAGAATTTTCAAAAATCCCATAGAGAAAAAATCCTAACTATATATACCTGCTGGCGACCGCCAGTAGGTAATATATATATATATATATATATCCCAACACGTTCGGCTCGGTTGAGCCAAAAAGGACAAGCACACAGGTATCCAGTTCCAGGATGTTTTCATTACAGACCCCTCACCCCCGACAGACGCGTTTCGCTGGGTAGCTTCGTCAGTGTCAGTTTGTGCTCAAGCAGTGTCGCCATTTTACGCACTTCATGGACCAAAGGTTTCAACAACATAGAAAAAGGTGTTGAATCCTGCAGACACATTTCTTTGGTGGCCATCTTTGAGTGTGTATCCGCCAATTCATTTCATCAATAAAGTGCTCAAGTGCGTTTAAAAAAACATTATAACCACAAACAGTTGATTATTAAAATAAGTACAAACTTTGAACATGATTTAGTGACACTTTTCACCCTGATAAATTTGCGTGGCACATTGTGTTATCCCTGATGGATTTCCACACATATGGCCCGCAAGTGCACTGTATATCTGGCATTTAGTATATTCTTGTTGTGTCTCTAATTATTCTTTGTCAGTTGTGTAGCCCTGTATGGGCAGTTTTTCTCCTTTATATCACTAAAGGGATAGCAAACTGTCTAGTATAGAGGAAAACCGGAGTTCTAATTACATTGTGTCGGCTTCTCCTTACATTTATGTGACCAGGTGAATAGAACCTCAGCCCACTTCCTTCTCTAAATGACCTACAGATGTACCCACATCTCCTCATTGTTATTTAGCCCCCATGGTGTCCTGGTTTTGAGATCAATAATATATCTTGATTCCAAGGTATGAAGTGCCTTGACTCTATCACCACCTCGTTCTTGTCGATCCACCTGATCTAAACAATAATAACTAAGCAAATCCCTGTTGCTTTGGTGTAGTTCTGCAAAGTGGCATGCCACGGGATAAGACCTGTCATTGTTCGTGATGGCACGCAGATGCTCTAAAATACACAGTTTGTTGGGATTGATAGTGCTCCCTATACATCTCATCTTGCAGGGGCACTCAAGACAGTAAATTGTATATTCTGAATTACAGTTTAACAATTTTTTGATCGTTCTTGGGGGATTATCTTTACCAGTTCTTCCCGGGTAGCTAAGGACCTTTTTGCTATTTTTACACGCCTTGCAGCGTAAGCAAGGAAAGAAACCTTTAGCTTTGGATAGTGTGGTCGGTTGCTGTTTAGAGGAGAAGTGGCTGTGGACTAGGTGGTCTCCCAGAGACTGACAATGCCTGTAATTAATTAGCGGTCGTTCGGGAAGGTGTTTCTTAAGCACACTATCAGTACCCAAAATGTGCCATTTTTTCTTGAAAATATGAAATACCTCCCCTGCTTTCGTATTGAAGTTGGTTATCATCCTAGTAGGTTCATCCCCTTTTAAAGTTGGTTTTACCACCAAAAGGTCACTCCTATTCACTGTGGCCACCTTTTCTTCTGCCTGCTTGAGTGTGTTCTTAGAATATCCCCTATTCAAGAATCTATTGCTGGCTTCTACTTTGGCCAGTTGGTAATCCTCCTCCGTCGAGCAGTTACGCTTCATTCGTAGGAGTTCACCATATGGGACATTATGTATCAAGCACCTTGGATGGTGACTAGCCGCATGAAGTACAGCATTACCTGCCGTGGGTTTTCTATAGAGTCTTGTTTGAAGAATATTATTTTCTATGGAAACCTCTAAGTCCAGGTAACAGACAGTGGTAGCACTTATTGTGCTGGTGAACCTCAGATTCCAGTCGTTGTTTAGCGCTGCCGAGGCCCGATCGCCGCGCCAAACAACAAAGAGGTCATCTATGTATCTAGTCCACAGGAGTATTTTATCAGTCCAGTGGTCATTGGCCTCCCCCCAGGCCTCGTACTTCTCCCACCAGCCAACCAACAAGTTCGCATAACTGGGGGAGAAGCACGAGCCCATAGAAGTGCCCCTTGTTTGTTTGTACAGTTGCCCTGCAAAAAGGAAGATGTTATTATATAGGCAAAATCTCATCATGCTCAAAAACATTTCATTATGCTGATGATATCTTTCTGGTTTCCTGTCCAGGAACCATTTAGTTACCGCCAAGCCGTTCTCATGTGCTGTGCAGGTGTGAAGGTTTTCAACATCTAATGTAATGAGAAGCAAATTTGGTTCCCATGTGATGTTGTTCATCATTCGGAGAAAGTCCTGTGTGTCCCTAACATAAGAGGGCAAGTCCTTTACAATCGGTGCCAAGTACGAGTCTATAAAGCACAACGTATTTTCCAATAAGCTTCCGATAGACGATACAATCGGTCGCCCTGGTGGTCTTTTGGCATTCTTGTGGACTTTCGGAAGGTGGTAAAAGGTGGGCAGAATTGGTGCTTCACATTGAAGGAATAAAAACTCATCCATATTGAGCATACCATCTTCCTTCCACCCTTCTAATAGTAGTTGGTAGTCAATTGTGCTTTGGACATATTCTGTTCTTTTAATAGTAATATAACATTCAGTATCTTTTAGTTGTCTTAGAGCCTCTTGTTCGTAGGCTTCCTTTGAGAAAATCACAATATTTCCTCCTTTGTCGGAGGGTTTGATTTCGATGCTGTTATCATTTTTCAGGGATTTGATGGCTTCCCATTCCCTCCGTGTTATATTCAACACTTTGTTCTCCTTCAGAAATCTCCGCTTCTGATTCTGAGGTCTCCACGTTATTTGTCCTTGTTGCTCCTTGTGCCAGACGTTTTCTTGTGGCGTCAAATTTTCTTGCAAATGTTAGAATCCTCCCCGTTGAATAATCTTGCTCATCACGTTGGAATTTTGTTTGTTTTCTCCTTCTGATTCCTGCTTCATATTCTTTCAGTCTTTTTTTTAGGGCAGCTCGTAATTCATCGCCGGTTTTCTAATCTTTTTCTGTAGCAATTAACTCCTCCAGGTCAGTTTTCTCTTTAAGACATTTATCTCTGTCTTTCCATGCGTACTTGATCAGCATGCGTACCATTCCCATTGCCGAGTCTGCTGTGTAATCCGCCCACTCTTTAAGCAGCTCGGGTCGGGATTTTCATACGAGGGTACGGTAAATATTCGCAGACCTCTTGGGATCATCTTGCATTCTACGTAGCGCTGGAGCGAGGTGGCCTCCCACCACTTTCTGATTTCTCGTTCTTGTAGTTTTTCTAGCCGTTGGAACAGTATATTTATATTGCTCGTGGGTGTAAGCAATGCAGTTGTGTTCCCGACAGTTCTTGGTTTACCACTCGCAGGTTTAAAAATAACATCTGCGGCTGATTCTCGTTCTCCCCCCCCCCAAAAAAAAAATATATATATGTATATATCACGCTCCTTTTTGCATCAACAGAAGGGGCACTTAACAGACGGGTGCCGCTCACGGTGATGCCCCGTGTCAATATTGTCGCTCGATTTTCTCCCAAATCCAGGAAAGAAATACGCAGCACTCGCGGGGTTAGTTGCAGCAGTAGCGGTTTTATTCCACAGACGCGTTTCGGTAGATTACCTTCATCAGTGTGTGTTTACAATGTGTGTGCTACAGAACGCCATTTATCAAAAAACATTCAGTGAAATGAAAAGAGGACTGGCGCCCCCGTGTAAGTCAAAACACGCGCCATCTTTAAACAGTCAAAATTATGGCCAACGAAGCATGCCCGCATTTGTAAACAGTATGTGTAAACAAAGCTCTAAAAGAGACATTTTGCATAAAATCTAATTGCAAAAAAGACTAATTAGATGGCATGTATCCAACGTTAAGCAATCTCGCCGTGGATCGGCCTGGGCATTTTGAACATAACTACGAGGGTACAGCGCTAACTACATTGATAGAAACCCATTCATTAGCACATACCATCGATCTGACAGTCCAGGAGGTGGAGGGCACTTACGTCCCAACGTTTAAAGGAAGAGGCTGCTCCACCACTATAGATTATATAATGATATCTACCTTTGCTAAAACTAGGATCACAAAGGTTAGTACGGAATGGAGCACCTTTAGTGATCACAACCCCTTAGTCATGGAAATAACACACACTGGCTGGGGGGGTAAGAACAAACAAGGGGACATAAGCCTGCAGCCCACAGATCAGGGGAGGCGACTAAGGTGGGCAAAAATAAACCCTCAGGAGTTTTATAAAAACTCTAATCCAAAAAGGTGGAAAACAAGTTGAAGATTGTCTGGACCCCCTAATAGAAGGATCTGAGCTAGTTGCAACATTTGGATCCCTGACAAAACTGGCTGACAAACTATTGAAAGCAAAAGGTCCAAGAAAAGGTACTAAGCAACCAAGATGGTTTGACACAAGTTGCTCCAAAGCATTAAGGAACTTAAAAGTTTGCCTTAAAGCTAACCCAAGGGATAAGGTAGAAGTGGCCAACTGTAGACAAGTCTATAAATCAAAGGTAAAGGAGAGAAAGATCACCTTACAAGCAGAAGTATGGGCTGACTTGAGAGAGGCAGGTGAAAACAGGGATTTTACAGAGTTTTGGAGGATAGTAAATAGACCCTGTTTTCAAGATAACACCTCCCCAGTGATTAGCACCAATATCCTCCCAGAGCAATGGGTTTCTCACTTTGAGGGTCTTTATAACAACTCGAAGGTAGCAATTCAAGAAGGGGGCTGGGAGGGTATACGGAGTTCTGAAATAATTTTTTCTCTAGAGGAAATAACAAAGGCGATCCAAGGGTTGACCCCGAATAAAGCTCCAGGGCCCGATGGTACTCCACCAGACCTATGTAGAAGCAACATAGACCTTTGGGCCACCATTTTAACCAGGGTCCTAAATGTGGCTATTAGATCAGGTCTACCACGCTCCTGGTCCACTGCATTGATTGTACCGATTTTCAAGAAAGGGAGTAGGGACGATCCAAAATGTTATAGGTCGATTTCATTAATTGATGTCTCTGCCAAAATATTAGGCCGAGTGATTCTGAATCGGCTTATGGAGTGGACAGAGGAGCACCGCACTATAGTTGACATACAGTACGGGTTCAGAGCTGGTAAATCAACCAGTGATCAGTGCCTAAATTTGTACCTGCTAATCGCCAAATATACCAAAGCAAGTAATGGCACGGTTTATATGGGATTTATGGACCTGGCTGCGGCCTTTGACAACGTGAACAGGATTAAACTGTGGGCCATGATGTACAAGATAGGTATAGATGCGGGGCTGATAAACATCTTAAAAGAGTTACATTGGAACACCACGGCCAGGGTTCGCTTCAGTTCAGAGGGGGGGCGTACTGACCCGTTCCCTTGCTCGGGAGGAGTAAGGCAGGGGTGCATTCTCGCCCCTTTGCTCTTTTCACTTTATATTAACGCCTTGGAAAGCACCCTTATTTCCCTGACTGTGGACTGCCCCAAAGTAGGATCGCATCAAATCCCTGTACTTTTGTACGCGGACGACGCGGTTCTGCTTGCCCGAACACCAAGGAGTCTACAACAACGGGTGGACGGATTTGTTAAGTTCAAGGCCAACCTATACCTGTCTGTAAATCTCTAGAAATCCTTTGTGATGGTGGCCCGTAAAAAACCTTCTAATAAGTTTGTGTTCAAAATAGGGACACACACCTTGGACACAGTAAATACTTTCCCCTATCTGGGCCTTTTGTTTGATGGCGAAATTCAATTCAACCCCCTGGTCAAGGAGCCCTGCACAAAGCTGGTCTCTTCAAATGGTGCAATATTAAGCTTTGCTCGTAGGCTGGGACGATGGTGCCCCGAACAAATTATGACTTTATATGGCTCAATTAGCATGCAAAGGCCCTGTGCGGTGCTGAGGTGTGGGGCTTCAGGGACTCTAAACAACTACAATTAGAGGAAGATAAATTTCTCCGTAGAGTCCTGAAAATCCCACACTCCACCTCTGCCGAAATTGCTCATACAGAACTCGGCATTCCATATATTCCAGACCATGTCAAGATGAGGCAAATTATAGCATGGTTTAGAATATGGTCTAACCCAGAGGCAGCATTGAGCAGAGAAATCGTCATAGATTGTTTGCAAAGGGATAAGGGGTTACAAATCCCCTGGCTAAAATACGTTAAAAGTGCTTTAGAAAATATAGACGAGCATCTCCTTTTTAGTGACCCTTCCTCAATCTCTATCAGCTGTAAATCAGGGTTGCTTATAGAAAAATTTGAAACTGTTAGACTAGCTGCTGGACCCCTAAAGAGATCAATAGCAGCCCATGGTCTAGTTAATAATGGAGAGGGCATGGAACCCTATCTGTTCCTGATGTATAACCAGCATGCTAGATTTTTAATGTGCCGTTTTAGGCTCAATCTGTTACCTAATATTTTAGCTTATTCCTCTGGTTTTACTGTAACGATTGAGCAGAAGGATGCCTGCGGCTGCGACAATAGGTCTCCGCAGGACACCCTTCATTTTGCACTTTGATGTTCATTTTATCAAAACCCTAGGCGTAGATTTTTGGTTGACATCCTCAGGAACAGAAATTTCGTCATGCAAGAGCTGCACTGTTTTTTTTACAGAGGGCTAGCGACATGTACACCTTTATGCTCTATTACAAGTTTTTTAAAAGTAGCAGTAAGACTGAGAAACACAAAAAATTAGTCAACTTTTGTACAGAATAATTACTTCCCTCTATGAATTGTACCCTCTACTCCTTGTGGTTTTAATTTGTCATAAGTTCAGATATGTAATTTAATGAATTTTTATTGTATACATGTATTTTTAGGATGGTTTTTAATCGTCGAAATAAAGATTTACTGAACTGAACTGAACAGTTGAAAACCTGGAGCTTGGTGCTCCCAACATATTTTAACTGACATGTACATTGTAAAACATAAACAGCATGATTTGTTTTACAGGTAAACATCCCCTGGATTTTACAAATATTCTGCGAGAAGGCATTGGGATATTCTAGGGTATTAACCCCAAATTTGTAGGCCCTGCAGGAACTGCATTTATAGAAGCCAGATCTATTAGAGAGCCAATTAGACGATTTGAAAATTTTTTCAGGACTCGTCTTCACCAGGTCATCCCTCATAGAGGAAGCCCTTCTAAAGGTAATATTAGGTGACTCACTTGGTAGTGGTGCTAAAGTAATATCCGTTTTCAATATAGGCCAATTGGACTTGAGGACATTTCTAACCTTCTTTTCATGGCAGCTGTAAGTAGTAATCAACCTCACTGTCATATCATCTCTAACAGAGGATCCACCTGCATTAGGAAGGGTCACATCAGTGATGGTAGCCTGGGGAGGTTCCTCAACTGTTTTGTACATTTTAGCTGCCTTTAGATCAGATAATTTGTAACCACGAGGCAAAAAATCTCTTAACTTATTCATCCAAACATTCATTTAAAACAGTTTCATTACTGCAGATTCTTTATTTCCTTAAAAACTCCCCATAGGGGATGCTCTTAATGAGGTGACAATGATGGGCACTGAAGGCATGTAAAACCGAATTTCCAGCTGTTGTTTTCCTATGCATTTTAGTGTGAATCTCATTATTAATAACATAGATTTCTATGTCCAGAAACTCAACTCTCTCTATATATAGACATTTTGAACATGTTTCAGTATAGCTGTTCACTATTATAGTATTGAAAGTTCTGCTTTTGTTTTGATTTTTAAAGAAAACTACTTTAAACTTGTTTTTTGAATTTCCGCATTAATGCAGTAACAGCGAATATGTTGGTCACTGTGAATATCACATGACTAGGAAAGCAAAGAATATCATTGGATAATATACTTTTCAGTGACATGCACACCCACTCCTCCTTCTTGAATCTTCTTTCACAGAACTTTATTATGAGCAGGTAGATCGATCTTGGTGAGGACAGTTTTTGGCCTTTTTTGCTTGAAAAATGACAACACAGGAAAGAGTTGGGGGCCATCAGAAACAACATCAATACCAGGATGCTGCACAGGTGGAGAATGAATATTTGGATGAAGAGAGCCCTCCAAAAAGAGAACCACTGTGGCGTGGGATTTTTCAAAATCCCATCTGAGGTATCAAAAACAGTGGCTAAGATAGTGCAATGCACCATCTGTGATAAGACCCTCTCTAGAGGAACAAATATATTTTTTTATGAGGGACGACGTCCATGTTATACCACCTCAAGACCCACTATGCACAATGTCTCCAACTTCCAATAAAGCAAAGAGAAAGTGGAGACCATCGACATATGCATCAGCAACAATTCCTGGACAGAAAGTGTGATCAGATGTCCAGACTCCTGCCACTGATATGGCTCCAGAGTTAGCTAGAAAGGCGACATATTGTATGGACTGTCGGGTTGTCATAGAGGCTAGTAAGCAGTCTGTTGTTGCTATTCTCAATGCTGCAAAAAAAATCACAAGTGGTAATTTTTTTTGTCCCCTTTATAGTTTTTGCAGATTTTTCAGTGCAGATTTTTATAACTTCTCCTGCCCCAGTGGGCGTTTTTGTTTACATAAAAAAGAACAATGAGCAAAAAAAACATTAAAAAACAACCACTTTTTGCAGTTAATAAAAGATGATGTATGCCTGTATGTTGGAATGAGTGTATGACTAGTGAATAGATGAATGATTGAGTGTATGACTGCTGCATGAATATTTAAATGACTGTATGAATGGTGCATGGATGATTGAATGAGTG
The DNA here is from genome assembly GCF_964261635.1 of Lissotriton helveticus. Taxonomy (NCBI): domain Eukaryota; kingdom Metazoa; phylum Chordata; class Amphibia; order Caudata; family Salamandridae; genus Lissotriton; species Lissotriton helveticus. The sequence continues at coordinate 873,955,928 of NC_136071.1, read as the reverse complement.
CATGCGCGAATGGGTTTGCCACCCGTTTCCGCATGCAAAAATACCAATGGGTCATGTTCAAACCAAATTTAGCGATTCACCATTTATTTGCTACTCGCTTAATAGGACTTGCAACTCGCTATTAGGAAGGGGCATCCCAAGGGAGTCCTTTCCTAATAGCGACTCGCCACCCTATGTAAGAATGTTTTGAGACCGCAATTGCGGTCGCAAAACCCTTGCAATTTACAGCCATCTTCAAGAGGGTGGTAAAGCACTCACAAAAGAAAAGGGGTCCTTAGTGAATGCAGTGGAAAATATTTTTTAGGGGCAGGCAGTGGTCTGGACAACTTTCTTTAAAAGCAGTCCCAGGCATGGAGGTCTGATGAGCCCAGAAGCCACCATACCTGGGAGAGCCAGCCATTCCCACTGTGGTCTCAAATTGCGGGTGCCTCATGAATATTAAGCATGGGCGGATCTAGCGGATCTCGCGTACGCGAACTTGCGGATATACGGATTCGTAATCCACGAAGATCCGCGAACTCTAGCGGATTTGTGGATTTTCCCGTTTTTTGTGTTGGCGCGCATTCGCGCCGATTTTGGGACAAGTTCGCAATTGCGAACTTACTTTTCGGCTCGCAACGGCCGCGACTATGTTGTTTCTACGTCTGGTTTATCATCACAGGTTCACAGCACCCTCTGTTTCACCACTGCCACCCTCTGGGACACCCATGCCACCCTCTGGTACATCCTCACTGCCACCCATTAGGTTTATTTATCACTGTAGATTATGGTGGTTGAAAAAAGCAAGCACACCTGCCCTTCTTCAGCTGCCATCAATTAATTTGTGTTTCATTAATGTGTCAGTAATTTTGAAAGTTCCAGTCTGGCTGGCACCTGCTTCCTTCCTTATCTGTAATTTGCTTTTTGTTGCAGTGAAAATTTTTTTTCACAGGACCTTTATGGTGTACTTGTAGCTATTCTATGAGCCTGCTGTTTGGGTCATAGCAGGGTCATAGAATAGTTGCAAACTCTGGAGGGGCCCATCAGGAAGCACTACCTTGAATGTTACTAATGTTAAGTTTGAACTTTTGCACCTGCTCATTGCTTTCAGTTTAGCTAAAATAATTTTTTTCTGCAATTTCGCGCGTTTTTTGGGGCGCGAATCCGTGCGAGATCGATTTCGGAAGCCGCGAATACGTGCGAATACAAAATTGGTTTTTTTGCGACGTGTATGTTCGCGTGATCTTGCGCGTGTTCGCGAGGCGCTTCTAGCTATACGTTTGCCAAGTTACCCTATCGGTCGTACACGGGCGCGGCCATCTTGTTGGCGTGACGTAATTCCGTTTCCGCCCGCTATGTGTAATCTCGCAAAGTGTGCTGCGCGCTAGTACAATTTCGCGCGTACTCGCAAGGAAAATCTCGTGCGAACTTACCCACGCGGTCGTGAACGGGCGCGGCCATCTTGTTTCTCATTCATTGCTATGGTTCTGGGCATGCTTTCTCTATCCTCTCTCAATCTCTGCCATCCTTTGCTTGTTTGAAGTTTTTTTGATCTAATTTTACTTATTATCTATCCCTCTATTTTTCTAGCTCTATATTTTTGTGTTTTCTGCAGCTTTTAGTTACTTTTAAACTACTTTTTTAAACTCTTTTCTTTTCTTCTTCACTATTCTATTTCTTGTTTATCATTTAACTCTATTTCTGCCCAGACCATGGTAAAGGGAGCCGGGAAGCACCCTGAGAAGGGGAAGGGTCCCGCACCCCGTGCCCGGCTCCCGTGCGGGCGTTTAAGGGGGGAGCAAGTGGTCCCGAGGGAGATCTTCAGCGCGGAGGAAGTGGCAGCACTGATCTTCCACGTCCAGCGCCGCCTCCCCAAGACGATCCTGGGAGGCGGCAAGATCGCGACTGGCTATGGCATCCGGGAGCGTCGCAAGCGGTGGGAGAAGGTGTGCCGGGCCATGTACAAGATCTCTGGGGTCCGGCGCACATATAACCAGGCCACCCACCGCTGGACCGATGTCATGGACCGGGAGCGGGACTTGCTGGACGCGCTCGGCGTAGAGGTCCCCGGGCTTGGTGAGTAGTAGTAGTAGTACATTTACTACTCTGTTTTATCCTGCTCTGTTATTTGCAAATCTTTGTTCTTTACCAAGAGCAATAATGCTGCCGATTACATTGAGGTAAATTATATTTCAAAATCTTCTATGCATTTCAGGTGCACTGCTCTCCTTCTCAGTAGCCTTGCTTGCTACTATGCTTCTTTGTTTTGTATGTTGTGTTCAGAAGCATTTCATTGGCCTGAGAAATTATGTATGAGTGTAGTGTAAAGAAAAGAACTGCGTAATGCTAGACAGTAAGGGTCATATTTTCAATTACCGGCGCATCTCTGCAAAGTAGCAGGGATGCGGCAGTAATTGTGTGCCATGCCACCACCACCCATTGGCCCAAAATGTCACAGAAGCCTTACGCATCTGTGCCGTAAAGGCAGCGCATTGCTGGAGTTGCGTGCCAACGATGGCGCAGCTCCAGCAATGCTCTGGGGTACCCTATCTCCCCAATGCTGCATCAAGCCGTACGTCGGCTTCAAGCGCGCAGGGTTTGAGTCATGCATCATTGTCCTAAAAGTGACTGATTGACATCTTGTAGATTTCCCTCAGCCACTTTTAGGATTCGTTCCTGCGCAGGTACGCCCTCCCTTGCGCCGGAACGCCCCCTGATGGCGCAGGGCTTTACAACGTGATGCATCGCCCATATGTGTTTTTTTTTAATATATACGCCGCACCAACACCATGGCGAGTCTTTTGTTCTGCCGCTGCGTCACAAAAGGCACGCAACAATGGAGGAAAATGAGCCGCAACTTCCGCAAGGGACTTCTAAATCAGCCCCAACAGACTGAAGTCCAGTCCTTCCTTTAGACACATGGCTATAAGAAGAAATAGTGGCGGTGGTGGCGGGTGGATTGATAGTTTGAGTATTCACTGATCTGCAAGCAGGATGGACTTTGTCTGTCACTTCGCGTGCTGCGCACTGCTGCCTGCAGTGCCAGGCCTAGGCAAACCTCTTTAGTAGTCTGTTTATTGAGTTACATAGGAACTTTCTAAGTCAACGTTCCGCAAATCAGGCAATACGAATAACGTAGTATACCACATGAGATAGATCCCGTGGAATAGTTGTCTATCTATTTGCTATTTTTCCAAAATATTTTGTTATTGTTCTTTTGAAATGTTTGATTTGGTTGAAAAATCTCATCCATGTTTTCTGGTTTTTCTTTCTTTCATGTTGTACATCAGCTCCCCCCAAGGGCAAGAGGACACAGGAGGAGGGTGCTGAGGATGCAGGCCAGGATCGGGCAGGCGAGGGCTCCTTTGCTGGCCCCAGTAAGTTTACATTTTAATAAACAGTACCTATTTTTTCCTAGCGTTCCTCATTCGATTTTTTCTAAATCGTCTTTGATCTTCTTGTAGACTGGATATAAATTCTTATCCTGCCTCGAATATGACTCCCTGTGGTATTACTAGACTATTCTTATTAGTCTGTCTGTGTAGCTAACTAAGATTGGACATTTGGCAATTCCATTGGACTCCCATTATATTCAGCAATACCTCTATGCACTGTCTCCTTACTGACTAGATAGTGTGGCAGAGTCATTCAGCTCCCGAAGTCACCGATTATAGATCCCCAATGATCTCTAGATTATCGTACGCAGGACAAGAGAGTAGTACGGAGTCACAGCACAGTCAAGAAGTGTCAGAGGCACTCATGCTTGCAAAAATTCCAAAACCTTTAGCTCATCCACTCTAGTCTAGAGGAACAAAAACCACAGAGTCTATTTAAGTTTAAAAGCTTTATTAAAAGTAAACACATTTATTAAAATCTACTTTGTCATAAAACTATTTAACTGAAAACGGAAAAGTGGTTAGTGCTGACGATTAATTGGACACATTTCTTGTGGTCGAGCCGAGCTCTCACCTTGTTTGAACTTGATCCTGGTCGTGTTCTTAGGAGTCAAGCTTCTGTCTGTTAGGAGAAAAAGTGGTGCGTGTTAAAAATCAAAAGCAAGCATTCATCAGTTGTGCATAAAAGTGCAGCAAGACAACAGCCTTCCCTGGAAAATGGGACATTTTTACTATGGAGTAGACAGTCACAAATTATTACATTGTATTCTGTTTTTTTAACATTTCTCCTAGACCAAATATTATATAGTAGTGAGTGGTGTATTCTAACATTCTTAAATGTACTTTGTAGGTGTAACATCTGGTGACGGGGCCAGCGCGGAGGTGGCTGTGTTGGGCGAGGACTCGGAGGCCTCTGGGGAGGAGGCGGTGCAAGAGCCGGCGGACGGTCCTGTGGGGGATCAAACGGTGGTGGCGGAAACAGGTAAGCTATATATTCCTTACTTATTGAGATTGAAGACTGCATAGTGTGCTTTCTGCACGGGTGTATTACAAATCAACCAGGTAGTAGCCTCCTCGAAATGTACTCCGACTTAGCTGTGAAGTTTTTGGTGAGAAGAATCCCAATAAGTTCTTAGACGAACGTGATGGATGGGATGAACGAAAAGCGAAAGAAGGGTGTAAGTAAGTGGGACGCGAACTTGTATGATGGCTGGCAAAGAAGAACGATATGTGTTTGCTTGGCCCCCGAGGTGGCTGGGAAGGAAAGAATATGGTATGGTGCATGGCTGGGTCAATGATGAAGCAAGGATGGGTGGAAGGACAGCAGCCTGGGTGGGTGAAACAGAAACTGTATGTGTGCGTATACTTTGACTGAATGGATGCCTGGAGCATGGTATTCTCTGACTCTTAGATAGCACATGTGTATCTAGAGAGAGTAGATGGTCGCCAGGTGAAGTAAGTGTTACCTTGAAGAGCATGTACCACCGCACCCGCACGTCCGTTCCAGTGCAGGGAAGGCAAGGAAAAGAAATTGTAAATGTGTCCAATACTACCATGAATAGTAGCAGTACTTTGTATTGCGTTTGCAATCACAGCATATATCTGGTTATTACGGTGGACACTCCGTACCTCTCTTAATAACTTTAGTTTACTTGTAGTACGTCATTCATGTGTGGGTGTATCACTGTTCACTCAATAATAAGCAAAGCACCTAAAGTCATCTCATCTGTCATTAAATACGTCCCATGTGAAGTTATAGATAATCAAATTAGTTAGCTTCTTCATTTTCCTTTTCTAGTACTCATTTGCACTGTAGGGTGAAAGGTAAATTAATTAAGCAGTAGCCCTTGTAACAGAGTATTCTCAGTGCCACCCGTAATAGAAAAGTAATAGCTTCACCACCTGCATGTACTGGACCGGTACAGTAACGCAAGTCTGTCTCACTCATCATGGTGTGCAACTTTTTTTCTCGGGTGCAAGTTCACTGTGCTGTCCATGTCATTCTGCCGGCTTGCATAAGATAACGTACCAATTTCCCTAAACAAGAGAGAAGAAGAAGAATAAGACTGGTGTACTGTCATAGTCGACTGTAATGGAAGTCCATAGTGGTCGTAGAATTTGTTCATTAAACTACCACTAATGTTAGAGCAAGGATGCAGAAGTGGGAGGTTACATAGATACTGTCCTCAATAGTTATGTACTGTGCTTTCAATTTGCTACTTGTACTCTGTGACCCAACTTTCGGCTCAATCACTTTGTGTTATTAATAAGGAGCATTGGTTACAGACTATGTCTTTCTTTCTTCATATAGTTGCTCCTTCCAAATCAACAACAAGGAGGGAGCAGGCTAGATTGGCCCGGCAACGGAGGCTGGAGGCCACAGTCGCCGAATATCGGCGGCTGGTGGCCCTGGAGGAGGAGGAGGACACGCAGTCGAGCGGGGCAACAACGACATCCTCGACTGTAACCACTGCATCCTCCTCCGTGACTAAGCCAGCGGGACCGAGCCGGGCTAAGAAAGACGACCGCCACCGCCAAGCAACCGAAATACCAGCTGCCCCCCACAGGAGCTGCAAGGACCGCCAACGCCGCCTACGAGTCCGCATGTCCAACCTGGAGCAGGAGGTCCTGAGGTATAAGAACTTGGTTAAGGGCCTCCGCTCCGAGCTTGCCACCCTCCGCAAGGAGTATGATGCCCATGCTGCATCATGCACCAGCACCAGCACCCTCCAGTAGTGGAGTGTCCCTTGCCCTTTTTTTATAGACTTTTGGGGGGTGGGATTTGAGAGTTGGGATCGTTTTGGGACATTTCAAAGACAATCGTTGGGGTTAGGGTGGGTGAGGGAGATTATTTTGTTAGGGCTAAATAAATATATTTTTAAACTTTATCTGACCATACCTGTTTTTTACTGCTTTTCAGTCTGGTGGGTGGGGGGCGGGGGTGTAACAGTAACTTTGTTTTCCTGAACAGTCGTAGGACTTTAGTAGTACAACCGTCAATCTCTTGTCTACTCCGAAATAATACTCCATTATACTACCTCCCACCAAACGCTTATCTTACCTGTAATTTGTGTTAGAAATTAGGGCTAGGCCCAGGGCTGGCTCCAGGTGAAATGGGGATTAACGTTGTCAATCCTGGGCGGGTGACATTTCCTCATTGCGGTGGTACTAGTGGTGTGACACAGTGGCAGTTGCATGCCTATGGAAAAAAAGAAAACGAAACCTTGTTTGTCCTCCTTACTGTAGCATTACAACGGTTACGGTACGATCGAGAAAATAGCAGGTGACAGTACACTAGAACAGTGCCATAATGTAGCCTAACAAATGGTAAAGTATTTGCTTGCAAGTATAACTAGTACTTGCGTTGAATTTATTTGACATTGGCTACTACTACTAGAAGATATAGTACTGAAGCTGAGTAAGTCTAGAAGATATCCTCGTATTCCTTCACCAGCCTGTTGCTATGACCTTATCCTCCCCAGCAAGTGTGTGGAATTATTGATGTCATTTTAGTCAGACATCAAGCAAAACAACACAGCCCGGGGGAAGAGGGTTTGGGTTTGTAAAATGGATGGGAATGGGGGTTTCTTTTTGGGTAGGTTTTGTTGAGAGAAGAAAAAAAAAGCAGAGCATGGACAAACAATAATTGAAGATACAGACAATCTTTGGTTACAAACTAAAGGTAAGCACATGCAGTCACACTCATAGAATAAAAGACAACAATGGATACTGTATCTGTATTGCGTATGTTGTTGGAGTTGTCCTGTTGAATTTGGTAAGTAAGTTGCATGCAGCAAACAATTCCTCTTATTGGCGGCACTCCTCCATTCCAGCTGACGCTTCGTCCATCAATGTGGTGACCACTGACAGAAGACACCCTGTCCACTGCCTGCCTGGCGGATGTTGACTGAAACCCGGCCTGTAATTATTGAACGGAAAACAGGAAGTGCTATTACAATACCACTGATAAATAAATAAAAGGTATGTACGCTGTGTGGTTCAAAAAGTGACACTTTGATTTCCCTAATAGACAGTACAATATTTTTGAAATTGCGTGCTCTGTCTGAGTCACCTTTTTAAGGATCAATAAGTATGGCCAAAATATTATAGCGGATCTTTCCCCTCAAGGTAGGTGTACTACTGTGTTTTAGAACAAAATTTGACCTTCCCAGCAATGCTCCCACCAAGACCCTTACTAAAGCCAGTCGCAAAAATGTAGAAGAACCCCAATCATATCTCCAAAAACGATGCCTAGCAGAAAAATGGTTACAAAACGTACTTTGAAAGTAACAGTAGGCCCAAATACAGACCGTGGATTGTATTCAAACCACTTGCAAGCAAGCAAAAGTATCCATAGCCAGCATCGCTCCAACAGTGCTCTACAACAACAGAACTGCGTTGCAATAGAACCCCCCGAAACACATGCAATCCTGCTGCTAGGGATAACCCTAACGAACCCTAACTTACAAAACGTGCCAAAACTGGTGTTTCCTTATGGATTTTGTCCAACAAACTTCTAGCCGGTATTAGACCTTCCCAGGAATGCCCCAGGCAGGACCCGCCAACCCACCCGCAAAAAAACACCCGACACAACACCCCCAAACAGCGAAAAAGCTAAATCTCATACTTACAATGTCTCTCGGCCTTCGGTCCAAACGCGGCGCTGTGCAGCTAGGTCATCATCATCATCAATCATCATAACTCCTGTTTTCCACCATGGATTTCCTGAAAAGCAAATGCAATCAAGATTAGACTGTCGCAGCAGTGCTTCGACAGAGACCCCGGCCGCAACCCACCCACGAACAGCAGGAAGCCCCCCAAAACGCTACATTGAGGAGATGTCAGAAGAAATAGCAAAAAAAAGGCTGTTCCTTATGGATTTTGTCCAAAACACTTCTATCCGGTATTAGACCTTCCCAGGAATGCCCCAGGCAAGACCCGCCAACCCACCCGCAAAAAAACACCCGACAACACCCCCAAACAGCGAAAAAGCTAAATCTCATACTTACAATGTCTCTCGGCCTTCGGTCGAAACGCGGCGCTGTGCAGCTAGGTCATCATCATCATCAATCATCATAACTCCTGTTTTCCACCACGGATTTCCTGAAAAGCAAATGCAATCAAGATTAGACTGTCGCAGCAGTGCTTCGACAAGACAGAGACCCCGGCCGCAACCCACCCACGAACAGCAGGAAGCCCCCCAAAACGCTACATTGAGCAAGATGTCAGAAGAAATAGCAAAAAAAAGGCTGTTCCTTATGGATTTTGTCCAAAACACTTCTATCCGGTATTAGACCTTCCCAGGAATGCCCCAGGCAAGACCCGCCAACCCACCCGCAAAAAAGCACCCGACAACACCCCCAAACAGCGAAAAAGCTAAATCTCATACTTACAATATCTCTCGGCCTTCGGTCCAAATGCGGCGCTGTTCAGCTAGGTCATCATCATCAATCATCATAACTCCTGTTTTCCACCACGGATTTCCTGAAAAGCAAATGCAATCAAGATTAGAATGTCGCATCAGTGCTTCGACAGACACCAAAAATTACCCACAAACACCCGGAACCCCGCCAAAGAGCACCTCAAAGGCAAGCAAGTCAGCAAAAACGGCAAGAAATTTCCACCTCATATTTGGTCCAAAACACTTTTGTCCATTATTAGAGCTTCACAGCAATGGGCCCAAATCCGTCAACTCACCCGCAAAGAAGTACAACACCCCCACAAGTGCTGAGTCTTTCTTCATTGGGCGTAATCCAGCACTCTGCTTGGAGGGAAATCGCAGTCTGGAGGAGGAGGATAGAGGAGCATGTTCTTCAGAACTTGTGAACCTGAGGAATGTAGACTGCGGCACCTTCAAATCAATAAGCAAACAAGTGAAGACAGTTCTGATGATGGTCTTGTTTTTGGGATTAGGTGATTAAAGTTTGAATTAAATTAACTGTGCAAAACAAAGAAAGAGAGACACAAAGCACACAGGAATAAAAGTGAATAAGGACGAAAAAGAAAGTTCTTGATTGATTGTCTCATTTTCAGGGCTCGGTGTCAGGGAATAAGAACAAGATTTCGTCATCATACTCTGCGAATTCAGGCTGGATGAGGTCAGTGACACCGAACAGAGAACAAATCCCCTCATCTACGTTGCCGTCCTCCTCGTCTTCATGCGGCGTGCTTTCTCGTACTTTGTAATCTGGTGGTATGAGGTGCTGATTCATCTTGATCATTAGGAAATCAAAAGGGAGAGAGAGGACTAGGTAAGCCAGTCCGGGTCCCCTGGTTATATGTAGAGATATCAATATAGGACTAGCTATGTTGTGTTAGAGGAAACTCAGAAGGTATATCTGTAGGCAAACCCTTAGGTTTGGTCATGAAGCCCTCACACACCAACCTAGTTGGTGTCATGCTTCATCATCGGGCCCACCACAGTGACACCGAATGTGTCCCGGGTGTGCTGCGACTCCAGATTACTGAGGAGCTGGTATTCTTACTGAGTGTGCAGTGTTGGTGAGAATGAAGATGAAAGGTTTTAAAAGCTATACAGGTGGTCCCAGTTCCCGAGGGTAAGAGGTAAATTTAATACCTGGGCCCCTGTTAGCAAGATAAAAAGGCTGTGGACGATGTGGAGTATATTAGGGGCTCCTACGTCCTTGTGGTCTACATGTTTCAGCCAGGCCTTTTGATTAAAACTGGCTTTCCTCAGGACCAAATGAGTATGTGTGGGTGAAAATAAACTATATTAAGTGAAAGTGTGTGGTAAAAAAGTGTTGCACTCGCTAAGGTGCCGTACGTGTAAGAGGGGGATTCCCTCTGCTTTACTGTACATAAAACACAAAGACAGTACAGACATACAAAAAGAGTCATTGAGAATGGTATTAACCAAAACACAACAAATAGCCGGCTTCTGGTGTGCGTGAGCGACCTAGAGCGGCAAGTAACAATGCCATGAGTGTGCCATGGCTAAGGTGAACTATGGCGGTTAAATATTAAACGCAGTGGCAGTGGTGGGCTACACAGCGAAACAGGCATAGCGTGAGGTACAGGTAAGTATGGTACATAATTCCTCACACTTGCTACTTGCTGTTAAAGCCTCATGGGTCACTTGGCAGGGAGGGAAAGAAGATCCTAAATGTTTGTAGAGGATTACAGTTAGGATAGTACCTGTGGAGAGAAATTGTTGCTTACCCAGAGCGTTGTGCAGAGATCAAGCTTACTCACGGTATTTCCGATCAGCGGTTCCTGCGACCTATCGTCCTGCTCCAGTGTCCCGAATGAGCTTTGCCAGAGTCAGGTATGGGCTTAAATAGCCGGTTTGATTGTTATCACCTGGAGAGGGGAGAGGGCGCGGTCGCGTTTCCTTTTTAGAGCGCGGGCGCTGGGAGCTAGCGGTCTGCGCGTTGCGCATGCGCGATGTGAGGTTTCCAGCGCATGCGTGGTAGAGGTGTGTGCGAGCGCTATCCATTCGCGCATGCGCCATGGTACCAGGACTAGGTTAGCATTGGTAGTGGCATGTGCGCGCGAGTGCGTGCGCAACTGGGGCAAAAAAAGGAAAAGAAGCCCGTGTGGGTCTTTTAAGGTTTAAAAAGCAACAACAGCGATTGCAAGGTATATAGGCAAAGAAGGCAATTACAGAGTAGGGACAGATCACGAGTCTGAGCGCAGACAGGGATACTGACCAATACTTTACATAGGAGTGTTTATCTCGCCAGAGCATTCCACGGGATGGAATCATTGAGCCCCTCTATATGGGTAGAAAGGCGATAAATCCAGCGTTGCTCTTTGGTGAGCAGAGTCTTCTCATCACAAGCTGAAAGTGCGAATTGTTCGATGACCGTCCAGGTGAAATCATTCGGGGTGTGATTTTGCACGATGAAGTGCTGGGTCAGTTTGCTGATGTTTTTACCACAGCGCATGGTGCTCCTGTGTTCAGTCATCCTGGTTCTAACCTTCCTGGTCGTCATGCCTATGTATCTCAAGCCACAGCGACAGGTGATTAGGTATACTAGGTTAGATGAATTACAGTTCGTGAATTGTCGTTGTGTCCAGGTTTTACCATCTTCCAACGACAATGTTTTGGAAGGGGTAGTCAGGTGGCAGACGCTACAGTTGTAACATGGTTGGTGGCCTGTTAGTTCTGGTAGGCCCCAAGTGTTTAAAATTGTATGGCCGGTTTGCTGTGTTTTTCTGGGTCTCGTGGTTACCAGCTGATCCTTCAGATTTTGTGCTCTTTTGTAAGCAAAGCGGGGGAGGTCCCAGTTCCTCGCGCCTGAATTGATGATCTTCCAATTTTTGCGAATTATGCTGGAGACCTGATTGGAGGCGGTGTTATAGGTGGTGACACACGTCATGATGGGTGTTTCTGGTGGTCTGACCACGGTCTCAAGAAGGGCCTCCCTGTTTTGGTTGCGTGCTCGTTTACAGGATTTTGTGATGATTCTGGATGGGTAGCCACGGTCTCCCAACTTGTGGACCAAGGCTTTGGACTGGTGTTTGAAGTCATGGAGGTTGCTGCAGTTCCGGCGAATGCGCAGGAACTGTCCAAATGGCAGGTTCTCTCTCAAAGGTCTGGGGTGGAAACTATCAAAGCGCAACAACGAGTTCCTGGAAGTCGGTTTGTAATGAGTCGTTGTGGTCAGACCCCCCTGATCAGCTTTTATGTTGAGGTCCAGAAACGCCAGTTCAGTAGAACTGCTAGTGCAGGTGAACTTTAGAAAGGGATCAAGGCTATTGATCCAGGTGAGAAAATCTTTCAATGTCTCCTCATTGCCTTCCCAGACAATGAGGATATCGTCAATATATCGACGCCAAATTGTTATATTTGCTGAGTAGGGGTTCGTGGGGGCTTCGATATTTGTCTGCTCAAAGTGGTGGACATATAGCCCCGCCACGCTCGGCGCAAAGACACTGCCCATCGAGGTACCATTCGTTTGTAAGAAGAATGTATCTTCGTATTGGAAATAGTTCTCTTTTAATGCCAGCGTGGCGCAATCCAAGATGAAGTGACGGGGTGTACGATGTTGCCAGTCAATCTCCATCAAGACATCATGGAGTACCTTCAGTGTGGCATCCTGAGGGAGGCTCGTATATAGGCTCTCCACGTCCAATCCCACCAGGAGGTGTTTGTCTCTATCGAAACTGACATCCTTGATGATGTTAAGGAGGTGCTTCGTGTCTTTGACGTAGGATGGAGTTTTCTGAACCAATGGGTTGAGGTAGTGATCGCAGAACCGTGATAACGGTTCTAGGAGGGACTTTATCCCTGACACTATGGGTCTGCCCGGTGGTGGGGTGACCCCTTTATGCACCTTGGGCATGATGTAAAAGTAGGGTACTTTTGCATCACGTGTGTTGAGATACTCAGCTTCTTGCTTTGAGATGTATTCTGCGTCAGAAGCCTCCTGTACTAGTTCTGTGATCTTTTTTTGTAGATCTTTGGATGGGTCTCTCAGTAATTTTCTATAGTTACGAGTGTCGCTTAATAGTCTGCGGCATTCGGTGTCGTAGTCGATTTTGTTCATGATGACTATCCCTCCACCTTTATCTGCTGGTTTGATGATGCGGGTAGGGTCATTTTGGAGTTTTTTGATGATCTCCCTATCTTGAAAAGACAGATTGTTGAAATGGTTTTGGGGTTGCAATTTCTCGACTTCTGAGTATACTGCCAACTCGAAGGTACTGATCTCCACTGGCACGGTGGCAGGTGGTGGAGTGAAGTTGGATTTGAGTTTCAACCCAGTCTCATTAGTGGTTTCTGAGTCAAGAGGTTTCTCCTTGTTTTCGAAAAACGCTTTTAGCTTGAGTTTTCTAAAAAACTCGGCCAGTTCGACATGGAGTTTGAAAGTATCTAGTCTGATGGTCGGGACAAATGACAGTCCTTTGTTCAGGACATTGGTTTCTTCATTGGTGAGGGGTACGTCGGAGAGGTTGAATACCAGGGTGCCGGTATTGGTTGGTTCAGCTATTTGCTGGGGCCCGCTTGCTCTTTGGCTTTGTTCCTCGTGTTGGCACTGACCGGATCCTCTTCTGTGGACCACTGTGCTGGTTGAGGCGCCCACTGCACTTGCTGTGGTGGATTCCTTCTCTTGCCACGGGGTCTGCGGCCTTGGCCTAAAAAAGGATATCGTTGATTTGGGTTGTTCTGGTAGTATGGTACCTGGCCAGGCGGATATAAAGGTGGATATCCATAATAAGGAGGCATTGGGCCAAATGGAGGAGGGCCGAAGTTCTGGAATTGCGGGGGGCCTTGCCAAGGTTGTGCTTGTTGTTTCCCTCCACGGCCTCTCCCTCTGGCTTTGTGGGATCCATTACTGGAGCCACTGGAAATGGAACTAGTATCTCCTGAGCTGTCCGTGTTCTGGCCTCTTGTGGGTGCAGTATACGTGTCGTCAGCATAGGGATAAGTTTTTAGATAGCTGAAGTTTTTTAGATCCTTCTCGAATTTCTTTATCTTGGTTTGGGTTAGGTATTCTTTGTAATCGTTCATCTCCCGATTTTGATCTTCCAATTTCTTTTTGTATCCTGTCAGAGTGGTTTTGAAGTGGGTCTCAGTTGCCTGGATCTCTATTATAACTGCGTCTGAAAGGCGTTTGGCAGTTTTTATTATCAAGATGAGCCAGTCCCTGGTGCAGTGCCAGGCTATCTGAGCCCAGTCTTTCCTAAAGGTGACATCATCAAGGAATATTCTGGGAGCGTTGGTGACCAGTAAGCCTTTAGGCGCTGTGTTGGTCCTCAGGTATTGTGCGAGGATAACGCCATGCAAAATAGTGCGTATCCTGTTTCGCTTTTTCTCAGTGAGAGTGTCCCAATCTGTAGTCTGCGCTATTGTTGTTGCTGTGTTAAAATCTGCCAAGAGTGTGGGGTCATCGAGGATTTTAGTGACGTCATCCTCGGTGAATGTTAGGCCTGTGTTTTGTGCCATCTTGTATCAGTCAGGTGTCTCTCGCAGCTGCGCGCTGCCAATTATCAGCAAATCAAAAGGGAGAGAGAGGACTAGGTAAGCCAGTCCGGGTCCCCTGGTTATATGTAGAGATATCAATATAGGACTAGCTATGTTGTGTTAGAGGAAACTCAGAAGGTATATCTGTAGGCAAACCCTTAGGTTTGGTCATGAAGCCCTCACACACCAACCTAGTTGGTGTCATGCTTCATCATCGGGCCCACCACAGTGACACCGAATGTGTCCCGGGTGTGCTGCGACTCCAGATTACTGAGGAGCTGGTATTCTTACTGAGTGTGCAGTGTTGGTGAGAATGAAGATGAAAGGTTTTAAAAGCTATACAGGTGGTCCCAGTTCCCGAGGGTAAGAGGTAAATTTAATACCTGGGCCCCTGTTAGCAAGATAAAAAGGCTGTGGACGATGTGGAGTATATTAGGGGCTCCTACGTCCTTGTGGTCTACATGTTTCAGCCAGGCCTTTTGATTAAAACTGGCTTTCCTCAGGACCAAATGAGTATGTGTGGGTGAAAATAAACTATATTAAGTGAAAGTGTGTGGTAAAAAAGTGTTGCACTCGCTAAGGTGCCGTACGTGTAAGAGGGGGATTCCCTCTGCTTTACTGTACATAAAACACAAAGACAGTACAGACATACAAAAAGAGTCATTGAGAATGGTATTAACCAAAACACAACAAATAGCCGGCTTCTGGTGTGCGTGAGCGACCTAGAGCGGCAAGTAACAATGCCATGAGTGTGCCATGGCTAAGGTGAACTATGGCGGTTAAATATTAAACGCAGTGGCAGTGGTGGGCTACACAGCGAAACAGGCATAGCGTGAGGTACAGGTAAGTATGGTACATAATTCCTCACACTTGCTACTTGCTGTTAAAGCCTCATGGGTCACTTGGCAGGGAGGGAAAGAAGATCCTAAATGTTTGTAGAGGATTACAGTTAGGATAGTACCTGTGGAGAGAAATTGTTGCTTACCCAGAGCGTTGTGCAGAGATCAAGCTTACTCACGGTATTTCCGATCAGCGGTTCCTGCGACCTATCGTCCTGCTCCAGTGTCCCGAATGAGCTTTGCCAGAGTCAGGTATGGGCTTAAATAGCCGGTTTGATTGTTATCACCTGGAGAGGGGAGAGGGCGCGGTCGCGTTTCCTTTTTAGAGCGCGGGCGCTGGGAGCTAGCGGTCTGCGCGTTGCGCATGCGCGATGTGAGGTTTCCAGCGCATGCGTGGTAGAGGTGTGTGCGAGCGCTATCCATTCGCGCATGCGCCATGGTACCAGGACTAGGTTAGCAGATCACGAGTCTGAGCGCAGACAGTATCCCTGTCTGCGCTCAGACTCGTGATCTGTCCCTACTCTGTAATTGCCTTCTTTGCCTATATACCTTGCAATCGCTGTTGTTGCTTTTTAAACCTTAAAAGACCCACACGGGCTTCTTTTCCTTTTTTTGCCCCAGTTGCGCACGCACTCGCGCGCACATGCCACTACCAATGCTAACCTAGTCCTGGTACCATGGCGCATGCGCGAATGGATAGCGCTCGCACACACCTCTACCACGCATGCGCTGGAAACCTCACATCGCGCATGCGCAACGCGCAGACCGCTAGCTCCCAGCGCCCGCGCTCTAAAAAGGAAACGCGACCGCGCCCTCTCCCCTCTCCAGGTGATAACAATCAAACCGGCTATTTAAGCCCATACCTGACTCTGGCAAAGCTCATTCGGGACACTGGAGCAGGACGATAGGTCGCAGGAACCGCTGATCGGAAATACCGTGAGTAAGCTTGATCTCTGCACAACGCTCTGGGTAAGCAACAATTTCTCTCCACAGGTACTATCCTAACTGTAATCCTCTACAAACATTTAGGATCTTCTTTCCCTCCCTGCCAAGTGACCCATGAGGCTTTAACAGCAAGTAGCAAGTGTGAGGAATTATGTACCATACTTACCTGTACCTCACGCTATGCCTGTTTCGCTGTGTAGCCCACCACTGCCACTGCGTTTAATATTTAACCGCCATAGTTCACCTTAGCCATGGCACACTCATGGCATTGTTACTTGCCGCTCTAGGTCGCTCACGCACACCAGAAGCCGGCTATTTGTTGTGTTTTGGTTAATACCATTCTCAATGACTCTTTTTGTATGTCTGTACTGTCTTTGTGTTTTATGTACAGTAAAGCAGAGGGAATCCCCCTCTTACACGTACGGCACCTTAGCGAGTGCAACACTTTTTTACCACACACTTTCACTTAATATAGTTTATTTTCACCCACACATACTCATTTGGTCCTGAGGAAAGCCAGTTTTAATCAAAAGGCCTGGCTGAAACATGTAGACCACAAGGACGTAGGAGCCCCTAATATACTCCACATCGTCCACAGCCTTTTTATCTTGCTAACAGGGGCCCAGGTATTAAATTTACCTCTTACCCTCGGGAACTGGGACCACCTGTATAGCTTTTAAAACCTTTCATCTTCATTCTCACCAACACTGCACACTCAGTAAGAATACCAGCTCCTCAGTAATCTGGAGTCGCAGCACACCCGGGACACATTCGGTGTCACTGTGGTGGGCCCGATGATGAAGCATGACACCAACTAGGTTGGTGTGTGAGGGCTTCATGACCAAACCTAAGGGTTTGCCTACAGATATACCTTCTGAGTTTCCTCTAACACAACATAGCTAGTCCTATATTGATATCTCTACATATAACCAGGGGACCCGGACTGGCTTACCTAGTCCTCTCTCTCCCTTTTGATTTGCTGATAATTGGCAGCGCGCAGCTGCGAGAGACACCTGACTGATACAAGATGGCACAAAACACAGGCCTAACATTCACCGAGGATGACGTCACTAAAATCCTCGATGACCCCACACTCTTGGCAGATTTTAACACAGCAACAACAATAGCGCAGACTACAGATTGGGACACTCTCACTGAGAAAAAGCGAAACAGGATACGCACTATTTTGCATGGCGTTATCCTCGCACAATACCTGAGGACCAACACAGCGCCTAAAGGCTTACTGGTCACCAACGCTCCCAGAATATTCCTTGATGATGTCACCTTTAGGAAAGACTGGGCTCAGATAGCCTGGCACTGCACCAGGGACTGGCTCATCTTGATAATAAAAACTGCCAAACGCCTTTCAGACGCAGTTATAATAGAGATCCAGGCAACTGAGACCCACTTCAAAACCACTCTGACAGGATACAAAAAGAAATTGGAAGATCAAAATCGGGAGATGAACGATTACAAAGAATACCTAACCCAAACCAAGATAAAGAAATTCGAGAAGGATCTAAAAAACTTCAGCTATCTAAAAACTTATCCCTATGCTGACGACACGTATACTGCACCCACAAGAGGCCAGAACACGGACAGCTCAGGAGATACTAGTTCCATTTCCAGTGGCTCCAGTAATGGATCCCACAAAGCCAGAGGGAGAGGCCGTGGAGGGAAACAACAAGCACAACCTTGGCAAGGCCCCCCGCAATTCCAGAACTTCGGCCCTCCTCCATTTGGCCCAATGCCTCCTTATTATGGATATCCACCTTTATATCCGCCTGGCCAGGTACCATACTACCAGAACAACCCAAATCAACGATATCCTTTTTTAGGCCAAGGCCGCAGACCCCGTGGCAAGAGAAGGAATCCACCACAGCAAGTGCAGTGGGCGCCTCAACCAGCACAGTGGTCCACAGAAGAGGATCCGGTCAGTGCCAACACGAGGAACAAAGCCAAAGAGCAAGCGGGCCCCAGCAAATAGCTGAACCAACCAATACCGGCACCCTGGTATTCAACCTCTCCGACGTACCCCTCACCAATGAAGAAACCAATGTCCTGAACAAAGGACTGTCATTTGTCCCGACCATCAGACTAGATACTTTCAAACTCCATGTCGAACTGGCCGAGTTTTTTAGAAAACTCAAGCTAAAAGCGTTTTTCGAAAACAAGGAGAAACCTCTTGACTCAGAAACCACTAATGAGACTGGGTTGAAACTCAAATCCAACTTCACTCCACCACCTGCCACCGTGCCAGTGGAGATCAGTACCTTCGAGTTGGCAGTATACTCAGAAGTCGAGAAATTGCAACCCCAAAACCATTTCAACAATCTGTCTTTTCAAGATAGGGAGATCATCAAAAAACTCCAAAATGACCCTACCCGCATCATCAAACCAGCAGATAAAGGTGGAGGGATAGTCATCATGAACAAAATCGACTACGACACCGAATGCCGCAGACTATTAAGCGACACTCGTAACTATAGAAAATTACTGAGAGACCCATCCAAAGATCTACAAAAAAAGATCACAGAACTAGTACAGGAGGCTTCTGACGCAGAATACATCTCAAAGCAAGAAGCTGAGTATCTCAACACACGTGATGCAAAAGTACCCTACTTTTACATCATGCCCAAGGTGCATAAAGGGGTCACCCCACCACCGGGCAGACCCATAGTGTCAGGGATAAAGTCCCTCCTAGAACCGTTATCACGGTTCTGCGATCACTACCTCAACCCATTGGTTCAGAAAACTCCATCCTACGTCAAAGACACGAAGCACCTCCTTAACATCATCAAGGATGTCAGTTTCGATAGAGACAAACACCTCCTGGTGGGATTGGACGTGGAGAGCCTATATACGAGCCTCCCTCAGGATGCCACACTGAAGGTACTCCATGATGTCTTGATGGAGATTGACTGGCAACATCGTACACCCCGTCACTTCATCTTGGATTGCGCCACGCTGGCATTAAAAGAGAACTATTTCCAATACGAAGATACATTCTTCTTACAAACGAATGGTACCTCGATGGGCAGTGTCTTTGCGCCGAGCGTGGCGGGGCTATATGTCCACCACTTTGAGCAGACAAATATCGAAGCCCCCACGAACCCCTACTCAGCAAATATAACAATTTGGCGTCGATATATTGACGATATCCTCATTGTCTGGGAAGGCAATGAGGAGACATTGAAAGATTTTCTCACCTGGATCAATAGCCTTGATCCCTTTCTAAAGTTCACCTGCACTAGCAGTTCTACTGAACTGGCGTTTCTGGACCTCAACATAAAAGCTGATCAGGGGGGTCTGACCACAACGACTCATTACAAACCGACTTCCAGGAACTCGTTGTTGCGCTTTGATAGTTTCCACCCCAGACCTTTGAGAGAGAACCTGCCATTTGGACAGTTCCTGCGCATTCGCCGGAACTGCAGCAACCTCCATGACTTCAAACACCAGTCCAAAGCCTTGGTCCACAAGTTGGGAGACCGTGGCTACCCATCCAGAATCATCACAAAATCCTGTAAACGAGCACGCAACCAAAACAGGGAGGCCCTTCTTGAGACCGTGGTCAGACCACCAGAAACACCCATCATGACGTGTGTCACCACCTATAACACCGCCTCCAATCAGGTCTCCAGCATAATTCGCAAAAATTGGAAGATCATCAATTCAGGCGCGAGGAACTGGGACCTCCCCCGCTTTGCTTACAAAAGAGCACAAAATCTGAAGGATCAGCTGGTAACCACGAGACCCAGAAAAACACAGCAAACCGGCCATACAATTTTAAACACTTGGGGCCTACCAGAACTAACAGGCCACCAACCATGTTACAACTGTAGCGTCTGCCACCTGACTACCCCTTCCAAAACATTGTCGTTGGAAGATGGTAAAACCTGGACACAACGACAATTCACGAACTGTAATTCATCTAACCTAGTATACCTAATCACCTGTCGCTGTGGCTTGAGATACATAGGCATGACGACCAGGAAGGTTAGAACCAGGATGACTGAACACAGGAGCACCATGCGCTGTGGTAAAAACATCAGCAAACTGACCCAGCACTTCATCGTGCAAAATCACACCCCGAATGATTTCACCTGGACGGTCATCGAACAATTCGCACTTTCAGCTTGTGATGAGAAGACTCTGCTCACCAAAGAGCAACGCTGGATTTATCGCCTTTCTACCCATATAGAGGGGCTCAATGATTCCATCCCGTGGAATGCTCTGGCGAGATAAACACTCCTATGTAAAGTATTGGTCAGTATCCCTGTCTGCGCTCAGACTCGTGATCTGTCCCTACTCTGTAATTGCCTTCTTTGCCTATATACCTTGCAATCGCTGTTGTTGCTTTTTAAACCTTAAAAGACCCACACGGGCTTCTTTTCCTTTTTTTGCCCCAGTTGCGCACGCACTCGCGCGCACATGCCACTACCAATGCTAACCTAGTCCTGGTACCATGGCGCATGCGCGAATGGATAGCGCTCGCACACACCTCTACCACGCATGCGCTGGAAACCTCACATCGCGCATGCGCAACGCGCAGACCGCTAGCTCCCAGCGCCCGCGCTCTAAAAAGGAAACGCGACCGCGCCCTCTCCCCTCTCCAGGTGATAACAATCAAACCGGCTATTTAAGCCCATACCTGACTCTGGCAAAGCTCATTCGGGACACTGGAGCAGGACGATAGGTCGCAGGAACCGCTGATCGGAAATACCGTGAGTAAGCTTGATCTCTGCACAACGCTCTGGGTAAGCAACAATTTCTCTCCACAGGTACTATCCTAACTGTAATCCTCTACAAACATTTAGGATCTTCTTTCCCTCCCTGCCAAGTGACCCATGAGGCTTTAACAGCAAGTAGCAAGTGTGAGGAATTATGTACCATACTTACCTGTACCTCACGCTATGCCTGTTTCGCTGTGTAGCCCACCACTGCCACTGCGTTTAATATTTAACCGCCATAGTTCACCTTAGCCATGGCACACTCATGGCATTGTTACTTGCCGCTCTAGGTCGCTCACGCACACCAGAAGCCGGCTATTTGTTGTGTTTTGGTTAATACCATTCTCAATGACTCTTTTTGTATGTCTGTACTGTCTTTGTGTTTTATGTACAGTAAAGCAGAGGGAATCCCCCTCTTACACGTACGGCACCTTAGCGAGTGCAACACTTTTTTACCACACACTTTCACTTAATATAGTTTATTTTCACCCACACATACTCATTTGGTCCTGAGGAAAGCCAGTTTTAATCAAAAGGCCTGGCTGAAACATGTAGACCACAAGGACGTAGGAGCCCCTAATATACTCCACATCGTCCACAGCCTTTTTATCTTGCTAACAGGGGCCCAGGTATTAAATTTACCTCTTACCCTCGGGAACTGGGACCACCTGTATAGCTTTTAAAACCTTTCATCTTCATTCTCACCAACACTGCACACTCAGTAAGAATACCAGCTCCTCAGTAATCTGGAGTCGCAGCACACCCGGGACACATTCGGTGTCACTGTGGTGGGCCCGATGATGAAGCATGACACCAACTAGGTTGGTGTGTGAGGGCTTCATGACCAAACCTAAGGGTTTGCCTACAGATATACCTTCTGAGTTTCCTCTAACACAACATAGCTAGTCCTATATTGATATCTCTTCATCTTGATCATTGTCAGCCGCTCCACATTTTTGGGCGAGAGGCGGCTCCGTTTGGGAGTTACAATGCCACCAGCAGCACTGAAAACACGTTCAGAAGACACACTTGCGAGTGGGCAAGACAAATAGTTTATAGCCAGGTTGAAGAGCTGTGGCCACAATTGTTTTTTGCCATGCCAATACTGCAATGGCTCATCATTAAGAAAGACCACTGTTGAGTTATTCAGATAGTCCTGCACCATCGACTCAAGGTCAGCAACGGTTCCTCCACTTTGCTTACTTTTTGCTGTGGCTGTGACATTTTTTCGAGAACCATACCCAAGCAAACTTAGCCAATCCTCTACAACAGCCACTGTTTTTGTTGTGTGTGGTGCAGATGATCCAGTTGCCGGTGTCTTTAACGGCTGAGAGGTCACTTGTGCCCCAGCCACAGGTGCAGAAGTGGATTCTTGTGACTGGGGATGGCCTGCTGATGCTGATGCTGATGTACTGGCTTCTCCTTCAATAACCTGCCGTTCATTTTCAAACCTCTTGGCTGACCAGGCTAACCAATGTTTGTACTTTTGAACATCTGCATCAGCAAAAGGAAAGAATGCTTCGCCTGCCAGCGCCTTTTTGTAGCGTGGATCCAGAATAGTAGCACAAATGTAATGCTGATCTGACTTGATCTTTTGAAGACGTTCATCACCACGTAGGCGCTCTAATAATTTCTCAGACAAAATGAAATGGTCTTTTTTTTTTTCATCTTTTTCAAACTCAGAAGACACCGCCATCAGTTGGTGCTCCAGCATGCACAACAATGGGATAGCATTTCCCAAATTACAGTCCTCCTGGCTGACTGCACGCGTGAAGAACTCAAAAGGACGAAGCATGTCTGTCAGGCTTTTAACTATGTCCCATTGCGCCGCACTCATCCGCAGGTCCTCCTTCTGAGATGTACCCTCTGTGAAGAAATAGTGATCGAGTACCGTATACTGCTCATACAGACGCTCAAGCATGTAGAAGGTTGAGTTCCAACGTGTTGCCACCTCCTGGATGAGTGCTTTCACTGGCATTCCACGTATAAATAGCAGTCTCCGCAGATGCTTCCGGGCCTTAAAAGAATGGCTGAAATGGTTGCACATTTTGCGGCAGGTGGCCATTACCTCGAACGCTGTACTGTCTTTATCACTCAAGAATTTTTGAACTACCAGGTTGATACAGTGCGCCAAACACGGCACTCTAACATGGTCACCTATCTGCATGGCCTTAACTACATTGGCGCCATTATCCGTGGAAACATAACCAATCTTGAGTTTTAGAGGGGATAGCATTTTCAAGACCTTTTTGTTAAACTCTTCCAAAAGGTTTTCTGCTGTGTGACTTTTCTCCAAGCCAAACATGGCTAGTGTTGCATGCTTCCGAGCAGCTTTGAAAACTTTGTCCGGGTCAACACCTGCGTTTAGCTTTGCTAAAACACCTGAAAAAGAGACCCAGTGTCCAGTGATGCACATGTAATCAGCGCCTGCGCCACTGGTCCACATGTCTGTTGTCAGATGTATTGTGTGAACAGCACTCTTCTGCAAAGCTGCCCCAATCGCCTGCAGCACATCTTCATGTAGTGCTGGAACCGCAACTCTGGCAAAATAGAACCGGCTCGGAACCTTCCATTTAGGGCAGAGCGTTGCCACTAATTCAAGAAAACCTACCGCTTCTACAAAAGAAAAAGGTAGAAGGTCCACAGCTAGCATTTTAGCCAGCTTAGTGTTATACAGACGCGTCAGTGGGTGGTTGCGTTCATATGGCACGTCTGAAGTAAGCATTGTTCTAATGTTGCCCTGGACCAAGCATTTACGGGCTGATAATGACTTCGTTGACCCAATTTTGCTCGCTGGTGAACTTTTGTGCGTTGGTGTCTCACTCGCTCCAACACTCTTAGTGTGCCTCACATTGGGTGTGCTGCTGACAGGGGTACTGGGTGTAAGGGAAGTGTTTGACACGTCTTCTTCCTGCTCGTCATCATCAGATGAAACATCAACGTTTCCTTGAATTTGGCCTTTCTTGATCGCATCTAGGTGCGCAAACCATTTGACAGTGCGCTGTCTCCTAAGATGACCTCTCTGGCCTCCGGTACCATAGTTGGTACCTGGCTTACCACGACTAACTGCTTGCTTACAAATGGTACAAATGGCAAACTTTGGATTTTTTGGACAAACAGTAAAGAAGTCCCAAACTGGGGACTTGAAGTGTCTGTGGGACATGGAGGAGGCGGCGATACTGGTGGTGGTGGTCATGAAGCTAATGCCAGATGAAGTGGAGGATGTGGATTGCCCAACTTTTGTACGTTTTGCACTTTCACCGCCACTAATTAAGGTCGAGGTTGACGGAGGTCTCTTCTTGCCCGAAAGAAATATGGAAGCGGGACGAGTTGGTGTACTACTTAACTCCAATGATTGTGGTGTTTCCACTGCCTCCTCATCGACAACATCATCATCACGCTCAGCAGCTCTTCGGGCTAGGGTCAAAATGTCTGTTTGCTGCATGCCCGCTGGGGCTGCAGTGACCTTTATGATGACTGGGTCGTCGTTGGCAGAGTCTTCATCAGCAGCAGTATCCGCCACTTCTTGTTGAGACTCATCACACTCCATAACTCTGAGACTTTGGACGAGCTTCCTTTTACGCTTAACTACCTTTGTTTGTTCCCAAGTTTGATCCGTATCATCAGAAGGAGGTGTGCTTGAAGAGGATGTAGACACCACCCTTGATCTCTTCCTTGCTAGGGGTGTGGAAGACAATGAAGGATCATCAGGAGGAGTGGCTTCCTCAAATGATACCTCGCCTTGATTGTCGATTTCCTGATGTGCCCCTACTTCGGGAGGAACAACTATTGTGGGCACTTGTTGTGACCCTCCATGCACCTCTGCTTGCGCATCTCCTTGCGCTGCCTCTCCTTCCACATGTACTTGGGCTTGTACTTGCACATGTGATTGTTGTTGCGGCTGTGGTTGTTCAACACTCGTCAGATGAGCTACAACAACCTGTGTTGATTGAGGGACATTGCTGCTGCTTTCTTGCGATGAGCCAACATCACTGGTCGATGGTGATTGAAGAAGTATACTGGCTGCCTCTGCAGCACTCAAGGGCTTGGACTTAAGTTGGCGTGGTGGTGGTGGTGGCACTGAGCCCAATGGAGCGGTGGTGCTGCTGCCAGCTTGGTCCCCAGCAGATCCCGCTGCAGCTGCTGCAGGCATACTTTTCTTTTTACTCCCAAAAAAAGGGGCGGGCGGCACACCAGTGTCCTTGGTAACTTGCTTCTTCTGCTCCTTACCGGCACCTTTCTTGCTAGAGGAGCTACGGGTTACTTTTTTTGGGGCCATCTTCTTCAGAGCAGGTCAGCAGGCAGCAGTTGCACGAGTTGCAGAGGGTTCTGTGTCCAGACGTGACGTCGCGTGACGTTATGCTGCACACACCGCTGCAGGACTTCTTCCTGGCACTGGTGGTTCTATTGAGTCTTCTTGTGCACCTAAAAGCAATGGAAGACAGAGGAACATCAGTTCAGTTATACACCCCAAAAAATCGACAAAACACAGAAAAATGAGCACAATCCCATGCCATCCATGATGTTTACATTGAAGACACCCCACAGAAAGACTAGGGACATGCAAGTATGCAACACTCACTACCCCTGGGCATAAGGGATGAAAAGTAGGCAAAATAAGTGCAGGCCTCAGACACTGCCTCTCCTCAAAATGGCCCCCTTACACCCCAAGCACATGTTGCCTGTACCAGCCAGCACTCAAGATGGCCACCACCACCACCCACATGGCCAGTCCACATCAACAGTAGTACACCCACAAAAAACAGAAAAACAGCCAGAAATCACCACAATCCAATGCCATCCATGATGTTTACATCAAAGAGAGTGAGACCACACCACAGGCACACTCAGTCCATGCACCACCACCACCCCTGGGCAAGCAAAAGGCCACACCAGCAGGCCCAAAAAAACGACAAAAAACAATAAAATCTGCACAATCCCAGCCCATCCATGGCCTCAATGGTGTTTAAATTCAAGAAGACACCCCTCAGAAACACTAGGCCCATGCAACACTCACTACCCCTGGGCATAAGGGATGAAAAGTAGGCAAAATAAGTGCAGGCCTCAGACACTGCCTCTCCTCAAAATGGCCCCCTTACACCCCAAGCACATGTTGCCTGTACCAGCCAGCACTCAAGATGGCCACCACCACCACCCACATGGCCAGTCCACATCAACAGTAGTACACCCACAAAAAACAGAAAAACAGCCAGAAATCACCACAATCCAATGCCATCCATGATGTTTACATCAAAGAGAGTGAGACCACACCACAGGCACACTCAGTCCATGCACCACCACCACCCCTGGGCAAGCAAAAGGCCACACCAGCAGCCCCCCAAAAACGACACAAAACAATAAAATAAGCACAATCCCAGCCCATCCATGGCCTCAATTATGTTTAAATTCAAGAAGACACCCCACAGAAAGACTAGGCCCATGCAACACTCACTCACCACCCCTGGGCAAAGGGCCACACCAGCAGGCCCAAAAAAACGACAAAAAACAATAAAATCTGCACAATCCCAGCCCATCCATGGCCTCAATGGTGTTTAAATTCAAGAAGACACCCCTCAGAAACACTAGGCCCATGCAACACTCACTACCCCTGGGCATAAGGGATGAAAAGTAGGCAAAATAAGTGCAGGCCTCAGACACTGCCTCTCCTCAAAATGGCCCCCTTACACCCCAAGCACATGTTGCCTGTACCAGCCAGCACTCAAGATGGCCACCACCACCACCCACATGGCCAGTCCACATCAACAGTACACCCACAAAAAACAGAAAAACAGCCAGAAATCACCACAATCCAATGCCATCCATGATGTTTACATCAAAGAGAGTGAGACCACACCACAGGCACACTCAGTCCATGCACCACCACCACCCCTGGGCAAGCAAAAGGCCACACCAGCAGCCCCCCAAAAACGACAAAAAACAATAAAATAAGCACAATCCCAGCCCATCCATGGCCTCAATTATGTTTAAATTCAAGAAGACACCCCACAGAAAGACTAGGCCCATGCAACACTCACCACCCCTGGGCAAAGGGCCACACCAGCAGGCCCAAAAAAACGACAAAAAACAATAAAATCTGCACAATCCCAGCCCATCCATGGCCTCAATGGTGTTTAAATTCAAGAAGACACCCCTCAGAAACACTAGGCCCATGCAACACTCACTACCCCTGGGCATAAGGGATGAAAAGTAGGCAAAATAAGTGCAGGCCTCAGACACTGCCTCTCCTCAAAATGGCCCCCTTACACCCCAAGCACATGTTGCCTGTACCAGCCAGCACTCAAGATGGCCACCACCACCACCCACATGGCCAGTCCACATCAACAGTACACCCACAAAAAACAGAAAAACAGCCAGAAATCACCACAATCCAATGCCATCCATGATGTTTACATCAAAGAGAGTGAGACCACACCACAGGCACACTCAGTCCATGCACCACCACCACCCCTGGGCAAGCAAAAGGCCACACCAGCAGCCCCCCAAAAACGACAAAAAACAATAAAATAAGCACAATCCCAGCCCATCCATGGCCTCAATTATGTTTAAATTCAAGAAGACACCCCACAGAAAGACTAGGCCCATGCAACACTCACCACCCCTGGGCAAAGGGCCACACCAGCAGGCCCAAAAAAACGACAAAAAACAATAAAATCTGCACAATCCCAGCCCATCCATGGCCTCAATGGTGTTTAAATTCAACAAAACAGTTGTATCATGCACCCATAACCAACCCTGGTCCTACTGGATACTGTGGCTACCCACAATATAATTTATTTAATTTTCTGAAAAAGTTCAAAAATTGTACTTGCAGCAACTGTAATGCCCCAAACAAACTTACTTGTGAAAGTTGATTTCTAATCCAAAAGTGATCCAAAGACAGTCAAAAAGGCCTCAAATCCAAATATCCAGCAGCACCCACAAAAAGTAATCCTTCCAGCTCCAGATCCAAATGAAAGTGACCAGGAGATGGACAAAGCACTCGGGAGGAGCCTGCTGGACAGGAACAGGAAGTTGGAGACTGTGGGGCACTTCCTTCCTCCCCCCCCCCAAAATGGACTCCTTGCAAAAAAAAAGGCCATGCAAATGTCAACCTGAGGAGTGATTCTGATAAAAATCATAATTTTCTGAAGGTTTATCCTGTTTGCTGGTGATTTTCTTGTGCGAAATTGCAAAATCTCTATTTCGCAAGTGCGAGATTGTTCCTTTCCGCCGCAACTACGTGTTCGCAATTGCGAACTCTCGCGTGGTGTGCTGTGCAAGGTGGCAAGCCGCGAGTACGTATTCGCGGGCGACAAACTCCCGCGGGAACACGCAGCAAGATCTAAAATGGCGCGTCACTCGCAAAGAAAAACAACTCGGCAAACGCTAAAATGACGGAAAGTGAACGCCGTGCACCACGCCGCGCGCCGCAACCAAGCAAAAAATCCGCCGCGAGCGGATTCACGGATTTTCGACAAATTCGCGAGAGTTCGCGGATTGCGAATTTGCCGAAAATCCGAAAAATCCGCGAGCGGAGCGGATTTTACGCCCATGCTTAATGAATATGTCACATTTCACTCGTGAAGATTATGGATGTGTGGGAATGCTGTGAAGTCAGTTGAACTACATGGCCCAGAATGCTTGGGGGCGATGTCCTTCTTCTCTTTTACCTACTTTCCTTTTTGTACTCTTCCTGTTTCCTGATCCGGTGCTTGTCACCTGAACCATGGAGTCAGTTTTAGCAGGAAGCACCGCTAATCCAGTGAAGCCGCCGCGGTGATTTCTACACGTTTTTCGACTGTTTTCCTGTTGCCAGCAAGTCAAGAGAGTTTGTATTGTATTGTGGAGGTTCGTAAAAACGCTTTCCCCGATCGCGCACTGAACGCGCTGGGATTGGGAAGGAGCGTGGCTTGGTACATTGTATCAGCTGAAGATTTTGTTCATTCCAAGAGGAGGTAAGGCGCCTGTGGCGCTACCCAGTTATCGAACCCCGTGATAGAGCTGCTGCTCTGAACTATGGATATGCTCTAAGACTATTGAAGGCTCAAGTTAAATAAAGGATTGTGAGTTGTTGTGAAGGGTGGAGTTAAAACCCTGTGACACGTGCAATCCTTGTTTGGACATTTTGAAAGTATTAGTTACTCCGGAGTCAGCTGTATGAATAGAATACAAAACGTATACAGGAGAAAAGACATATTATTGTGGCATAATTTGACCTACTTGATAAACGCTAGCACAGAACTGCAGTGGTGCTAATGTGTGATGTATTCACTATGGTCGATAATTATTCAAAATTGATGCCAGACTGAGAGGATTTTTGTGATGATATATGCTCTATGAATTAATGAGTGGCACATACTTCAGGACAATGCAAGTGCTGCTGTTGGAAGGAATAGAGCTTTTTTCTTTTATGATTTATTTTTCTCTTTTTTCTGTTTTCCATGGAGAGCACGTGGCAGCATAATGTTGTAAGTGACTGTACACACATAGTATATTGATCTTGTTAGAAGGTTCTGTATGTGTGTGTGATTTCCCCTTTCTCTTTCACCTTCTCCAGGAAATCCAGTCTGATATCATTG
Organism: Lissotriton helveticus; assembly: GCF_964261635.1. Classification (NCBI taxonomy): domain Eukaryota; kingdom Metazoa; phylum Chordata; class Amphibia; order Caudata; family Salamandridae; genus Lissotriton; species Lissotriton helveticus. Next base: position 873,926,528 of record NC_136071.1, on the reverse strand, counting down.
AGGTTCCTTCTTCATACACATATTCAAAGGCACCTATCAGATTATTTGGCTGCTGCGACTTTATTGTTTCCTTTGTCCCTTTTTTTCCCCTTCCCTGGTGTTGTCACGCTTGGTAGAGTTTATCTATATTCTCACAGGTGGTGACACCACTAGAGGATAGGGAGAACTAGCCACATTCATCGCTCCCACTGTTCCCGGCTGAACAGGTTAGTGGTAACCTATTTGAAATCACGACAGAGTGACAAGCCCACGGTATTGTACAGCCTGAGCGATGGATACAAACACGGTCCTAACTTCAGTACTAGAAACCCTGACAGCCTTGCGCATGGAGGTAGATGCATTTAGGGGAGAAAACCTGGAATTAAGGAACGAGTTGGGTACTATGAGAAGAGAGGTGGCAGGTCTCTCACGGGGTGGTCCTTCTAGTACCCGGGGGTCTTCTTATATTAAGGACTGGACTTTACCACCTCCCGTTACTCACACTACAACACCGGCAACCATGGGAGGGTCTGGGCATTCCTCCATCCAGGTGATACAACCCTTGCAGCTCCCCTTAGCCCCTCCTGAGCGGTACTTTGGTGATCCAAAGAAGTTTGGTATATTTTTGGGGCAGTGCAAACTGCACTTTATGTGCAAACCTGCGGTATTCCCTGATGACCAAGCAAAGACAGCTTTTGTTATGTCTTATCTGGGAGGGAACGCGGCTAGTTGGTCCTTCCCTTTGATAGAGAAGAATGATCCTGTCATACACAACTTTCACAATTTTTGTGAGGAGATGCGTAAGCTCTTTGATCGAAAGGCACACCAGTTGTCCCTAGATAGGGAGCTCATTACACTCAAGCAAGGGTCACAAGATCTATTGACTTATATCACCACATTTAACCGGCTGGTCATAGAAACGGTATGGCCCGTGGAGAAGAGAACGTCAATGTTCTATCAAGGAATGAGGGGCGAATTGAAAGACGTATTGGCCCAGGTGGTGAACATGCCCTCCTCATGTGAAGAATTAATAGATCTGACGGTCCAATTAGATCATCGTCTCCTGGATAGAAAAGGCGATAAACAAAGGTCTGACACTCGGTTTCTATTTTCTAGAGCCTAGCCTGCCCCAGAAGAGCGTTCTTCGGTGTCGGAGGGAGCCGAACCCATGCAGGTGGGCTGAATAAGAGGGCCTTTGAACACTGAGGAAAGAAATCGTAGACGAACGTTGCGGTTATGTATGTATTGTGGCAAAGCAGGTCACTTTATTAAAAGACTGCAAATCTCGGGTCCGTCCTCCGTATAAAAGCCCTCCTGGATTACAGAAGCCGTCTGTAGTTGAACACTTGACAGACCATTCGGAAAACTAACAAGCGCAAACAAGAAGGAGACCCCTTGTTTGCTGCTGGATGTTACTGAGGTCTTCCCTACCCTGCCCAACACTATACAATCTGCTGTGGCTCATATGAATGTGTGCGTGTCCTTGGACATTCCGGATACAGGACCTGTTCAAGTTCATGCATTATTGGACTCCGGCTCTACTGGAAATTTTATGGATCAGAAGTATGCCTACGAATTAGGTATCCAGTGCGTCAGAAAGCTTAAACCAGAACCAGTTAAGGCGGTAGACGGAACTGCCTTGACCTCCGGACCTATGTGTTATCACACTCAAAAGTTGACCATGCAAGTGGGGTTGACACATTATGAAGTCATTCAATTCGACCTCATTGATGCCCCCAACTTCAAGCTCATCTTTGGAATGCCCTGGCTCACATTACATGATCCACTGGTGAAATGGGCGGCTCGTACCATTGAATTGAATTCCTCCTTTTGTGCAGAACATTGCAACCAAGAAGGTATTCCTTCCATCCAGACACAGGACAAACCTGCGGCTTTCCTGGCCTCTAGTTGCAGCACACCGTCCGTGTGTCTAGTCAGCACTATACCTAAGGAGTATCTGGAGTATAGAGGGGTGTTCGATGAGCAAGAAGCGGGTAAATTGCCTCCCCACAGGGCATATGATTGTGTCATAGATTTGGAACCTGGAGCGTCTATACCCTGCAGTAGGATTTATGCCCTTTCAGAGGCTGAAAACACCTATCTACAAAGTTATCTGCAGACACTGTTGAGTTCAGGGTTCAGCCGTCCTTCCTCCTCTCCTGCGTCGTCGCCTCTTTTCTTTATCCCTAAACGAGAGGGAGGCCTACGCACATGCATCGATTATAGATCCATCAATAGTATTACCAGAAAGAACAGGTATCCGTTGCCATTAATTCCAGTTTTACTCGATCAACTGAAGGGATCCACCATATTGTGGAGAGATGTGGCTCACTGGTTAGAGGCAGCAGACCTGTAAGCAGAGAACGGCCCGGGACCAGGGTTCAATTCCCGACGCGGCAGGGTCTTGGACCAGGGTCAACGGACTCGATAATTCTCGCCTCAGTGCCTACTCTAACCAGGAAACACACTCGGTAACTCTGGGCATTAAGCTTGCCTCATCTCTACAACGGCCCCCCACAGATGCCGGGGATGCCTGGTTTCACCCTGGAGATACCCAGAAAGGGACCATCTCACAGGGAAAACCAGGACTGGTTCCCCAGCGGTCTACAGCGCCAGGACACTCGGGTAGAGTAACAGTGCGCTTTACAAGTATCCCACATTTACATTTATATTCACCAAATTGGACCTGAGAGGGGCTTACCTCCTGGTACGGATGCGGCGGGGGGATGAATGGAAGACGGCATTCCGCACCAAGTATGGGTTGTTTGAATGCCCTTTGGTTTATGCAATGCCCCCGCCGCATTCCAATACTTTATGGATGATGTACTGAGAGGGTTATTGGACGTGTGTTGCGTTGTCTACATAGACGACATTTTAATCTATTCCGTTTCTGTGGATAAGCATGTGCAACACGTAGGGGCAGTACTGGACAGACTACAGAAGCACTGCTTGTTTGATAAATTGGAGAAGTGTCTTTTTCACACCAAAGAAGTGGAGTTCCTGGGGTATGTTATAGGACCAGGAGGTCTCTGTATGGACAAAAAGAAAACTGATGCCATCGTACAGTGGGAATCTCCTTCAAGTGTGAAGAGTCTTCAGAGCTTTTTAGGCTTTTCGAACTTTTATCGTAGGTTCATTAAGGATTTTTCAAAAACTATCCAGCCTATGACACTTCTACTTAGAAAAGGAGTTCCATTCAAATGGTCAACAGAGGCGGAACGAGCCTTCCAGCAATTGAAGGAGTGTTTTACCAGCGCACCTATTCTGAGGCATCCTGATCCCAGCCAACCTTTCATTGTGGAGACAGACGCTTCCCATTATGCCTTAGGAGGTGTATTGTCTCAGAGGAATCCTGACACAGGCCAAGTACACCCAGTTGCTTACTTTTCCAAGAAATTGTCACCATGTGAAATCAATTACAGCATCACGGATAAGGAGTTGTTAGCGATAAAAAGGGTCTGCGAAGAATGGAGACATCATCTGATGGGGGCAAGACACACAGTGGAGATATATACCGACCATCGTAACCTACTGTTCCTAAAGAACGCCAGGGCCCTGACGCCTAGACAACTTCGTTGGTCTCTGTTCTTTGCGGATTTCGACTTTGTAATCAAATTCAGACCAGGACCCCAGAACGGTAAAGCAGATGCCTTGTCCAGACCTCCCGGTGGGGTGGAGAGTAGTATGGTCTCAAATGAAGAAGCTCCTTGCATATTGCAAAATGCATCTTTTCCATCTGTAATTCCCGCTGTGACGACAGTCGACGAGTTCTTGGATGAGGTGAAGGATCACTACAAAACGTTGAACAAACAGGAGTGGTTGGATGGCGTTCCACTGCTGAGGTCTAAGGTGAACGCTCTGTTGTTCCATGATAAGAAGCTGTATATTCCTCATGTGTCTCTGCAACATAAGGTGCTCCAATGGACTCATGATTCTCCCTTGGGGGGCCACTTGGGACAACAAAAGACACTGCAAACTCTGTCTAGGTACTTCTGGTGGGCCACAATGAGAAAAGATATAGAGAACTATATTCAAGGCTGTTCTGTATGTGCTCAGTCCAAGGCTAGGCATCAGCCTTCTAGTGGTTTATTGAGGCCCATACCGATTCCTCCAGTGCCATGGCACACTGTCTCCATGGAATTCATTGTGGAAATGCCCCCTAGTTTAGGGTATGATACCATCTTAGTAGTCATAGACCACCTGACTAAAATAGGGCATTTTATAGCTTTACCCAAATTACCATCATCAGGAGAGTTGGCCACGACCTTTCTGCAGCAGGTAGTAAGACTACATGGTCTTCCTTCTGTTTTAATTACTGACAGGGGTACTCAATTCACCTCTAGATTCTGGAAAGCACTGTGTATAGCAATGAAAATAGATGCCAGGTTATCACCCTCAGACTGACGGCAAAACAGAGAGGCTAAATCAAACATTAGAACAGTACCTTCGATGTTTCACCTTACAACACAGTGAGTATGCTTCTCTGGACGGCTGAATTTGCGTATAATAATGTGAACCATTCCTCCTTGGGATGCTCTCCCTTCTACTGTCTCCATGGATATCATCCTAATATGATGCCATTTGAGCAGCCTGTTACCTCTATGCATCCAACCATACAGGAACATCATGCCCATTTGAAGGAAGTGTTACAGGAGGCTACACAACATCTAGAGACATCCAGAGACAGGGATAAGCGTCAGGCAGATAAGAAAAGAACACCTGAACCTTTGTACAAAGTGGGAGATAGGGTGTGGTTGGACACAAAACATTTAAGGTTCAAAGGAAACACTAGACTGAAGCCTAAATTTGTAGGGCCTTACCTAATTCATAGCATTATTAATCCTGCAGCTATGAAACTCACTCTGCCTGCAACTTGGCATATTCACCCTGTCTTCCATGTCTCTCTCCTGAAACCCTGCCCTCTTCACACTAGATTGCCATCTAGGCCCTCACCTGTGGTGATAGAGGGGGAAGATGAGTATGTAGTGAGGTCTATTTTAGATTCCAAGCGGGTGAGAGGGAGGATATTGTACCTAATAGAGTGGAAAGGGTATGGCCCTGAAGAAAGATCTTGGGAGCCGCGTGCCAATTTGCGGTGTCCTGCCCTTTTGTGGCGTTTCCACACTCGTTTCCCTGGGAAGCCTGGTGGACCGCCGGGACGTCGGTCATGGTAAGGGGGTTCTGTCACATTTCACTCGTGAAGATCCTGGATGTGTGGGAATGCTGTGAAGTCAGTTGAACTACATGGCCCAGAATGCTTGGGGGCGATGTCCTTCTTCTCTTTTACCTACTTTCCTTTTTGTACTCTTCCTGTTTCTTGATCCGGTGCTTGTCACCTGAACCATGGAGTCAGTTTCCAGTGAAGCCGCCGCGGTGATTTCTACCCGTTTTTCGACTGTTTTCCTGTTGCCAGCAAGTCAAGAGAGTTTGTATTGTATTGTGGAGGTTCGTAAAAACGCTTTCCCCGATCGCGCACTGAACGCGCTGGGATTGGGAAGGAGCGTGGCTTGGTACATTGTATCAGCTGAAGATTTTGTTCATTCCAAGAGGAGGTAAGGCGCCTGTGGCGCTACCCAGTTATCGAACCCCGTGATAGAGCTGCTGCTCTGAACTATGGATATGCTCTAAGACTATTGAAGGCTCAAGTTAAATAAAGGATTGTGAGTTGTTGTGAAGGGTGGAGTTAAAACCCTGTGACACGTGCAATCCTTGTTTGGACATTTTGAAAGTATTAGTTACTCCGGAGTCAGCTGTATGAATAGAATACAAAACGTATACAGGAGAACAGACATATTATTCTGGCATAATTTGACGTACTTGATAAACGCTAGCACAGAACTGCAGTGGTGCTAATGTGTGATGTATTCACTATGGTCGATAATTATTCAAAATTGATGCCAGACTGAGAGGATTTTTGTGATGATATATGCTCTATGAATTAATAAGTGGCACATACTTCAGGACAACACAAGTGCTGCTGTTGGAAGGAATAGAGCTTTTTTCTTTTATGATTTATTTTTCTCTTTTTTCTGTTTTCCATGGAGAGCACGTGGCAGCATAATGTTGTAAGTGACTGTACACACATAGTATATTGATCTTGTTAGAAGGTTCTGTATGTGTGTGTGATTTCCCCTTTCTCTTTCTCCTTCTCCAGGAAATCCAGTCTGATACCATTGAGGTTCCTTCTTCATACACGTATTCAAAGGCACCTATCAGATTATTTGGCTGCTGCGACTTTATTGTTTCCTTTGTCCCTTTTTTTCCCCTTCCCTGGTGTTGTCACGCTTGGTAGAGTTTATCTATATTCTCACAGGTGGTGACACCACTAGAGGATAGGGAGAACTAGCCACATTCATCGCTCCCGCTGTACCCGGCTGAACGGGTTAGTGGTAACCTATTTGAAATCACGACAGAATATTACAGAGGCATGCAATTTGCGACCCCATTGGGAATCACGAACAGTGTCTCTGACACAGTTGTGCATTGGCATTGGCAACTGGCAAATTACAATTCGCAATTTTTTTGCAATTTGCCAGTTGCTAATGCCAATGGTTGTTCATCTGGTACTTGGTGATTGGATGAGTGCAAGTGTACTGCTGGGGTGAATGGATGAGTGCAAGTGTAGTGTGTGGTAATTCCTTGACTGCATGAGTAATGCTTGAGTGATTTATGAGTTCAAGAGCAGTGTCTGGATAAACACATTAGTACAAGTGCACTGTCTGGGTTATTGGATGAGTGGAAGTGCATTGTCTGGGTGAATGGATAAGTGCAAAGGCAGTGTCTGGGCTAATGGATGAGTGGAAGTGCAATGCCTCTGTGAATGGATGAGTTCAAGTGCAGTGCCTGGGTGATTGCATGACTGGCTGGGTAAATGGATGAGTGTAACAGTAGAGCCTGAGTGACTGAACGAATGCTAGTGCAATACCTGAGTGGATGGATAAGTGTAAGTGCAGTGCATTGGTGATTGCATGGATTGTGGCTGATTAAATGTATGAGTGCATGGGTAGTGTCTGGGTGATTGCATGAGTGCAGGTGCACTGTCTGGATGATTGGATGTGTGCATGTGCAGTACCTGAGTGAATCAATGAGCGCAAGTGTGGTGCCTAGCTTATTGGAGGAGTGTAAGTGCAATGCCTGGGTCAATGGAATAGTGCATGTTTTGTGCCAGTGTGATTGAATGAGTGCAAGTGCAATGCCTAGGTGAATGGATGAGTGCAAGTGCAATGCCTAATTGAATTAATAAGTATAAGTGCAGTGCATGGGTGATCGCATGACTGCCTGGGTAATGCATGAGTGATTGTGTGAGTGGAAGTGTGGTGCCTGTATGATTGCATGAGTACAATTACAATGCCTGGATGAATGATAAGTGCAACTGTAGTGCATGGGTGATGGAATGAGTGCAAGTGCAATGCCTGGGTAAATGAATGAGTGCAATGTGCAGTGCCTCGGTGATTGCATGACCACATGGGTAATACCTGAGTAAATGTATGAATGCAAGAGCAGCATCTGGTTAAGTGCATTAGTATAAGTGCACTGCCTGGATGATTGGATGAGCACAAGTACAGTGCCTGGGTGAATGGATACGTGTAATTGTATTGCCTGGGTGATTGGATGAGTGCAAGTGCAATGCCTGGGTGAATTGATGAGTGCTAGTGCAGTGCCTGGGTGATTGCATGCCTGCCTGGGCAAATCCTGAATGGATATATGAGTGAAAGTGCACTGCCTGGATGATTGGATGAGTGCACATGCAGTGCCTGAGTTAATGGATGAGTGCAGGTATAGTGCCTGGGTGATTGGATGAGTGCCTGGGTATTTGCATGACTGCATGTGTAATGACTTAGTAGTTGTATGAGTACAAGTGCAGTTCATGGATAAGTGCATTCGTACAAGTATGCTGTCTGGATGACTGAATGAGTACAACTTCAGTGCCTAGGTGAATGGTAGGTAGGTAAGTAAGTACTTATTTGTTGATTACTTAAAATCATTACAATCAGCAAAGTACACATACAAAATAAATATATAGTTAGAACGTGATCGGTGGTATGGTTGATAGGGTATAGGCGCCTCCAGGTAATTGCACTTTATATTTTAGGGTGAGTTCAGATATTGGTGTCGGTGCTGTAAGGTTGGGGAGAACCACCTGCCTCCCTAGGTTTTGGTGGTCTGACCAACGAGACAAATTAGAATATTGTACCTCAGCACTCGTAAATTCAAAACATCATTTTAGAAATTATTAGCACGCAAAAAACAGTTCAATTTGTCAGTTTTTTCTTTCTCCTTTTTTAATTGGTCTTTTTATTGTTTGTTGTTCAAGATTTATTTCCCAAGCCAAGCCAGCACGTGTTTCATTGCCTCTTGTGGGTAGTACATGCGACTTGTTCACGGCTAGGTTAAATACATACATACATACATACATGCTATGAGACCTTGCATAAATTCCATTGAATATACAAAAGCGAACATTTGTTTAAAACTATAAAACAAATGTGCTCCCAGGGAAGAAACCGTGTATTTGTCGTGTGTGCATTCCTCTGCAAATTAAAATTGCTGGTCTGTTCATGCATACAGACACAGCACTGTTAAGTGACATTCTAAAACTTGGTGACTTAATTCGTGATGCAGGATAGTGTCGATTGCACCAGTCACATTGTCAACCTGTCCAGTACAAGCAGTGCACGTGAGTTGATTCCGTTATGTGATGGAAAGTAATTCTATATGTACTCTTCTCCTATTTCCTACTCCTAAGTAAGCAAACAATGTCATCCAGTGACAAGAGCAACACAATAAACAGAACATCTCCACCTTTAACTCCCTAGTCCAGACCACCACAATAGTGAATAGTCAAAAGGATACTTATTCCAAGGTCTGGTTACTGACCTGTTTGTTTTCGCTGGTTTTTGTCTGTAACACAAAATATAAAGAAAACGAAACATTTGTCTACCAATCTGTGCTGAAGCGGCTGTCAAAGCCAATTCAAATGAAAAAAATATATACAACACTCTTATCAAGGTACTTGTGCAGTACTGGATACGTACTCTACATGTGGAGATAATTCCAGGCCACAAGTGCTCCTGTGGCGTGAGGCGAAATCAGTTTCACAAAACATAGAAGTCGGGTATATTTCCATCAGTTGCCTCTCAATATCAGTGTCCCAAATCTACAGGGGAAACAAAAGGGTGGAAACTGGTCTCAGCTACATCCTATCTACGTGTCCCCTTGGCACAAAACGTAATGAGTATCGCTAATCTATTTCACCAAGAAACGGGCACCATTCCGAAAATTCTTACTTGTTTTAGTTGATCTCATGCGCCGATTATCAGTGACTATTAAGTGTAAGTGACCTCATAGTATATATGCCATAGGTTCGTCTATCACTAATACATATTTTCTTGGTCATGAGTTTTCATCAGTGTTACATCAGAGCACAATTGTATATGTACGTTCAGACGTATTGCAACATTTATCTCCCTAGGAAGTAGTGCATCTCATGGTCCACATTCATCCCTCTTTCAGTCGTTCCGCAATTTCAAAATCCAGGATGCCTCATTCCTACGCAGTTGTAGTTCCCAATTGCCACCCTCGGTGTCTTGGGGGTCTGTTCTATCCCAAAAAATGAAAATTCCTTGTGTTGTCCTTGTGCCTGGCAGTTTGTAATGTGTGTTGCAATGTGATACCTCTGATCATTCTGTTTAACTGCCCTCATGTGCTCCCCAATCCTCTCCCGTAAGGGTCTTATTGTGCTCTGCACATACAATTTGTGGCATCTGCATTCAATTATATAGACAACAACATTTGTGTTGCAGTTTATATTTGTAGTGATCATGTATTCTTTCCCATCAGGGCCCCTGAAATTCAGTTTTTTGTTTTGGGCCATTTGCAAGCTGCACAATGCCCACACCCGTGAAATCCCACTGAACGGTTGGTGAGCCAGTTTGTGTTGGTTTTTGGTGTGGGGTAGCTAGGGCTCAAGAGGTTTCTGAGAGTCACCCCTCTTCTGTATGTTATTTCATACAGAAGAGGCCGCTACAGTGTACATTTATATCCAAGCAAAATCTACAACTAAGCCCTAACATAGTTTATTTGTGTGCAAATGATCAGCAAGCACAAATAAAGTGCATTGTGCCAGCAGCTATAGTTTTCAGTGTACAATACATTACTCTAAGAAAGACTTTAAAACAATTGGAACTGCAAACATGAAAAACGCCCAATAAAATAACATTTGATACAACTTTAGCAATAAAGTGCAATTGTGCTAGTAAACTTTTAGCAACAGAAACTAAGTATCTTGTGCTAGCAGCTAAAGTTGTCAATATACCAAAAAACTTTAGAACAGTGAAAGATACATAAAAAAGAACCAACCATAGTAAAATTGCTTTAGGAACGACATCTATACTAATATAATAAAGAGAGAGCCCAAACCTTTGAGGCGGGTAATCTCAGGAACCACAGCACCAATCACAAAACCCAATACAGCGTTGGAAAGGGCAGTTGCAGCAGAAGGACATAGGCTATGCAAACGCCCACCATATACATTTAAAAGGTAAAAGAACCGTGCCAGCAAAGTAGTCCCTTGTGGGCGTGTCTGCGTTGTGCTGTGGGCGTGTGCTGGGGGCATGACAAATGCTGGGGGCGTGTGGTACGTTCCGCCCTTCATGCCATGTCTCATATCGTGTGCTAATCCCACCCTGCTCCCTTTAAATATCCCTGCACCCCATAATCATAACCCACCCTTACTCCTTAAAATACCCCAACACCCTTAAACACTAACCCATCTTAACCCTATAAATATACCCTGTACCCCAAAACCCAAACCTATCCCTAAACCCCAAAAATACCCCTGTACCCCAAAATCCAAACCTAGCCCTGAATCCTATAAATACCCCTGTACCTCAAAACCCAAGCCTACCCCTGAACCCTAAAAATACCCCTGTACCCCAAAACCCAAACCTAGCCCTGAACCCTAAATATACCACTGTACCCCATAACCACCCCTTAACCCTAAAATACCCCTGTACCCCCAAACCCAAACCTAGCCCTGAACCCTAAAAATACCCCTGTACCCCAAAACCCAAACCTACCCCTGAACCCTAAAATACCCTTGTACCCCAAAACCCAAGCCTAGCCCTGAACCCTAAAAATACCCATGTACCCCAAAACCCAAACCTAGCCCTGAACCCTTAAATTACCCCTGTACCCCAAAACCCAAACCTACCCCTGAACCCTAAAAATACCCCAATACCCCAGAACCCAAACCTAGCCCTGAACCCTAAAAATACCCCTGTACCCCAAAACCCATACCTATCCCTAAACCCTAAAACTACCCCTGTACCCCATAACCCAAAACTATATCTGAACCCTTAAAATACCCAAACACCCCAAAACATATACCGCAGTACCCCAAAACATATACCCCTATACCCATACTTACCTTATCCAAACATTAAAAAAAAAACATGCTTTTACCATTCATGCATTTACAACGAATTTCGTTGTAAATGTATGTGTGGTAAAAGCATATAAAATGTAATGCCATGCGTTATAATGGCTTTGCGGAGTCATGGTACTTTTGTAATTAAAGTATGCGGAGTGATGGTATGCGGAAAGAAAGTTGCGGAATAATGGGTGTTTACCCTCCCCCGGTAAGTACATTGGTGGCACGGCGGCCCACATCTCCAGCAACATACTCATATGTTTTCACCACCCATTTGAAAAATGCACAGGTCTCTCTCATTGATGGCCAGCACCGACATACACTTTTAGACACACCTCCCGCCACAAGTTCTGGAATTGCGAACTTTAGAGCTGGGGAGCTACGTTCGAATCTCGGCATCAGCTCAAGATCCTGTGATTCCAGGCAAATCGCTTTGTCTCCCTGTGCCTACCACAAATGAATGTGTTCTTCTGTAATGTAAATTGTGCTCATGCCATGTTGTCGAGTTCGCGCTATATAATATTGCAAGGGGAAAAAAGTAGGGAAACTCGAGTTCACACACTACTGAACGCGCACTCTTAAGTGCATCAGCAGTGCACTGTGAATCGGAGCGTTTCACAGGCCTGTCACAGATAAGAAATGCTATCAAAACGAAATCCTACAAAACAATATACTACTGGCCGGCAGCAATTCAAACCCGGACAACGTCGGGACGGGCTGCTATTTAGCAATGAAGTGCATTTGTACTAATAGACTTTAGCAACAAAAATAAAATGCTTACAGCCAGATTCATGAACCAAAATTGCGATCGCAATAGCTGAGAATTAGCTATTGCGATCGCAATTGTCAGAAAAGGAATTCATTATTGCAAAAATACCGATTTTGCGAAATCGCAAAAAATTTTTGGAGAATTCGCTAAACAATTCGCTGAATCTAGGAGGAACCCCTATAGCAATTCGAATTTGTGAGAATCCATGGATTCTGCGAAATATTTAGCGAATTCGCTAAATAATCGCAAATGCTATTCATGAAAAATCGCAATTTGCGAAAATGCTTAAAATCGCTATTTGCGAGGCGCAATTTAAGGAGAACCAAAAGTAGGTGGTAACCATTAAGGAAAAAAAAAACGAAAAAATTACGAACGAGCCACAGGTGCAGTCTTAAACAAACACACTTAAGGAAACATAGTTGTAGCATGAGGACTCTCACAATGCCAGGACTCTTCATGGTGGTCAGGCGGCGCAGGCTCCAGGCTCCAGGCTGCAGCATGGAACAGACGCAGGATCCAGGAGCGAATATTCCGCCTGCGGGTCACCCTGCTGGGCCAAACAGCGGAGCAAATTTACTCCAAGTTCCGCCTGAATGGGCCCATGATCTTAAAGCTGATCCGGGACCTAGACCCCCTGATGCAGCACCCAATGAGAAGGACCAATGCCGTGCCCACCCATGTCCAGGTCTTGTGCTGCCTGCAGCTACTGGCCTATGCAAGCTTCCAGGGGATAGTCCCGGTTGCTGGGGGATATCCCAGAGCACCATGTCCCGCTGTCTAAAGTGTTTCCTGGAGGCAATGCTGACCCGGCTACAACACTACATCTCATTCCCGACAACCCAACAGGACTTGAATGAGACCAAGCTACAATTCTACAACGTGGCGCAATTCCCACATGTTATCGGATGCATTGACCCACATCCACATCTGCCCACCAGAACAAACAGAATACATGTACCGCAACCGCAAGTCCTACCACTCCCTCAATATCCAGATGGTGTGCAACGCAAAGACCTACATCACGGACATAGTGGCACAATTCCCGGGGAGCACACATGACTCCTTCATTTTCCGGCACAGCGGAATTCACACACGACTGGCCAGGGGAGACTTTGGCGAAGGACACCTACTAGGTAAGTACACATGCCCCCATATAGTACACTGTGATCATGTAGCTGCGCAGGACATGCACTCACCCTCTGCTCCTTTCATTCAGGTGACAGCGCCTATGGTCTCCGTGAGTACCTCCTCACCACTTACCTCAACCCTGCAACACCACAGTAACGGCGTTACAATGCAGTACACATCTGCACTAGGAATTGCATTGAGAGGACATTTGGGCTTTTGAAGAGCCGCTTCCGCATACTGCATAAGATTGGTGGGGCCCTCAAATATGAGCCTGAGATCTGCTGCCGCATTGTTGCCGTGTGTGCAATACTGCACAACATTGCTACTAAGCGCAGGATACCTGTTGAGATATCTGGCAGTGAGTCGGAAGGGGACAACCGCCCACCAGCACATGCGCGTCATGCACGCGGGGAAAATCCAGCTGAAGGACACAGACACCGCAACCAAATCACAATTAACTGTTTGTAGTGCACCCACTCGCCTCACCCAACACTTCACTCATGCATGACAAATGAAATAATGACATGAGTCTGATGTACTGTTATTCAATATATATGATTATTGTTTTCACAATAATATTGCATTATTTTCTCAAGATACATTTGAGGTGTATTGCGTCATACATCTCCTGATTTGTTAGAGGGCATGCTTTTCTCCTCAGCATGTCCCTGCATGATGAGCAAAAATGTCAATGGCGTCTCCGGCCAGTATCTCCGATTGGCCTCTCCACATCTTCCTCCGGATTCCCCCGTGAGGCCGCAGTGGGCCTGCTGCTGCGGCGGGGAACTCTAACCGGTGGCAAAGACAGGCTGCTGTGGCTAGATGTTCCCTTACTAGCGTCATCCCCTCCTGCCTGGCCGTCACCAGTTGCCTGCAGAGCCTGAACTGCAGTGGTTGCCTCCTCAAGTGCCCGTGCCACGTCCTGGCAGCATTGGACCATCTGAATTTGCATGGCCAATGATCTGCGGGACATCTGGGATGTTGCGTTGCCAATTATATAATTGAGATCGCCGATAGATCGCTGGGTGACTCCAACAGAATTGACCTTTGCGCGGATGCGCAACCATATCGCCATTTGTCCGCCTCTGGCACCCTCCTGGAGTCCTTCCCAAACAGTCTGTCATGATCTCGACTGACTCCCTCAATCAGATGTTCAAGCTCCTGTTCAGAGAATTTATTTTTTCTCTTCCTCCCAGTGGAGCTGGACCCTGCTGCTTCCTGTGACATTGCTGCAGTGGGGTGTATTCTGAATCAAAGCTGGAGGTGGTTTAGAGTGGAGCTCAGGGCAGTGCTGCTTCCAAATCAGCCTCAGTATTCAGAATGAGGGAGGGAACTGCCTGCTTCCTGGTTGTGATGTCATCACTGTGCTCGAAATGCGACTTCCCGTTTTTGCGATTTCGCTAATAGCGAGATCGCAATTTCAACACAGAAATCGTCCGATTTAGCGAATATTCTGCGATTTAGGGAATATCGCAATCGGCTTTTGCGGCCGAATGCGAATCACTATTTATTTTCGCAGATTTTCAGGAATCCCATTATGCGAATTTCGCAGAAAATGGGTTTCATGAATCATGGGGTTAGTGCTGGCAACTTTATTCTACAATATACCATACATCAGTCTAAAAAGTACTTTATAACAATGTAAGAAGGGACAAAAAAGAAGTCATAGTAAAATACAATTGTTCAAACCTCAGAGATGGTATGTGTTTCCGCTGTTTTAATTTAAAGGATGCCAGCACTACCCCTAAAAACATTTGATAGCAATATAATAGCAATATAACAAACAGCAACAGTACACTTGGGCTAGCAAACCTTAACTACTATGGTTTGAAGACCGTGCATAACCCAATAAATACATTGTAGCATTATAAATAATTTTCATATCGTAAATATCTTCACTTCAATTGTCAATATTACAAAATTTCTTTTCAACTATAAAAATAAACTTAATAAATCGGGAAATAAGACGGGTGGTGGCTCCATTTAGACATAAGATTATGGCGTTTCTACAAGATCTTACCCCCAATTCATTAAAAATAGAACTTAATATAGTTTTCTGCTCTTCTAACAAATTGGGGCATAAGGTTACTATATGCACTAAGGTTTCCTCACAAGAACCACATAACCTACACAATTTAGAGGGCCACTTGTTTTCCCATTTTGGTATTACATCTTTAGTCGGATATTTCCCGAACCGAAGTAGCATACATTTATTCTTAATTAAGGGTTTTAAATGGAACAACAAATACGGTTGGGGATCCAATTTACCAAAGGAATTTGCGATTGACCATAAGTATTTTTTTTTCCTAAGTTAATCTTTATCTATTATAGTCGACAATAAAGTAACTGATTGGTTAATTGATTTTTTATAAACCACTTTACTCCTGACTTCGGTTTGGACAATCAAAATTACATAGACACTCATTTAAGTATGTTTGCCAGCTACTCGCGTATTCACTTCTCATCATCTCATGGCAACAATGATTTGCAAGGGAACCTTCTTCAGCCCGAGACAATGACAATAAGGTTTTTAAAAATGTAGATTGTCGGGCCAATATTTGTCTTTTTAGACCAAATTCTAGTCTTATATTGGCATGGCTAATATATCTAGGAATCCTAAAAACTGATTTATATGTCCTTATTTCAATGTCGTGAAGGTTTTTCGCGCCTTTACCGCGGAAAATAATGGAACCGTAATCCAAGGATGGAACCAACTTTGCTTTCATAACCATCGGCAGGTGATCGTAATTTGGGCATGATAGCTTATCTCTCTATTTTCTAAAAGCAAATGATAGTGATGTTCCCTTAGCTTCAAGGTTATTAAAATGCTGCCTAAATGACATACTATCGTCAAATGTGATTCCTCAATATTTGTACGATTTTACACATTCAATGACCAAACCATTGATATTCCATTCCATCATTTCTAATTTTGGTTCTCCTACGGTCATTATTTTTGTCTTTTTTGTATTTATTTTTAGACCATTTTGAGAACATATTGGTTAAAAGAATCTATTAATCTTTTTAGTCCTATAACAGATTTGCTTAATAAAATCGTGTCATTGGCATATTGTAGATATTTAATCTCCGTGCCTAAAATAGCAGGAGAATGGGCATTGACATGTTTAAAATGAACTGGGAGATCAGACATAAAAAGATTTAAAAAACAAGGTGCCAAGACACAACCTTGTTTCAATCCAATATTGGTCTCGAGACGACGAGTTGTGTGTCTCCCATCATCAACTTTCATCTGTACCCATGCATTGGAGTTTAATAATTTTATCATATTTAGTAAGGAGTTAGATATGCCCCAATTGGTTAACTTCGACCATAATAGATTTTGCAGTACAGAATCAAAGGCGGCTTTTAAATCAATGAAACAAATATCCAACTTTTGTTTCCTATATTTTATTTGGCCCTATCGCCCAATAACGTCAATAAAATCAAAACAAGCGCACTGCCTGGATGATTGGATGAGTGCACATGCAGTGCCTGAGTTAATGGATAAGTGCAAGTATAGTGCCTGGGTAATTGGATGAGTTCAAGGGCAGTGCCTGGGTATTTGCATGACTGCATGTGTAATGACTTAGTAATTGTATGAATACAAGTGCAGTTCCTGGATAAGTGCATTCATACAAATGCGCTGTCTGGATGACTCCATGAGTGCAACTTCAGTGCCCAGGTGAATGGATAAGTGCAAGTGTAGAGACCGGGTGATTGGATGAGTGCAAATGCAGTGCCTGGGTAAATGGATACAGGCAAGTGTAGTGCCTGGGTGATTGAATGCATGCAAGTACAATGCCTGTTTGAATGGATGAGTGCAGGTGCAATGCCTCATTGAATGAATGAGTATAAGCATAGTGTCTGGGTGATTGCATGACTGCCTGGGTAATCCGTGAGCGATTGTGTGAGCGAAAGTGCAGTGCCTGGATGATTGCATGAGTACAAGTGAACTGCATGGATGATTTGAGATGAGTGCGAGAGCAGTGCTTGGGTGAATTTTTATAATTGCAAGTGTAGTGCCTGGATGAATGGATGAGTGCAACTGCAGTGCCTGGGTGATGGAATGAGTGCAAGTGCAATGCCTGGGTTAATGAATGAGTGCAGTGACTGCATGGGTAATGCCTGAGTGACTGCATGAATGAAGAAAATTTCCTGGATAAGTGTATTGATGCAGGTGCACTGCCTAGATGATTGGATATGTGGAAGTGCAGTGACTGAGTGAATAGATAAGTGCAAGTGTAGTGCCTGGGCAATTGCATGAGTGCAAGTGCAATGCCTGGATGATTGAATGAGTGCAAGTGCAGTGCCTGATTGAATGGATGAGTGCAAGTGTAGTGCCTGGGTGATAGGATCAGTGCAAGTGTACTGTCTGGATGATTGGATGAGTGCACCTGCAGTGCCTGGGTAAATGGATAAGTGCAAGTGTAGTGCCTGAGTGATTGAATGAGTTCAAGTACAATGCCTGGGTGAATGGATGAGTACAATTGCAATGCCTCATTAAATGAATGAGTATAAGTGTGGTACCTGGGTGATTGCATGACTGCCTGGGTAATGCCTGAACGAGTGTGTGAGTGAAAGTGCAGTGTCTGGATGATTGCACGAGTGCACTGCCTAGATGATTGGATGAGTGCAAGTGCACTGCTTATGTGAATTGATAAGTGCAAGTGTAGTACATGGATGAATGGATGAGTGCAGCCTCAGTGCCTGGGTTTGGAATAAGTGCTAGTGCAATGCCTGGGTGAATGAATGAGTGCAAGTGCAGTGCCTGGGAGTTTGAATGACTGCACACATAATGCCTGAGTGAATGTAAGAGTGCAAGAGCAGCATTTGGATAAGTGCATTAGTACAAGTACACTCTATGGATGATTTGACGAGTGCAAGTGCAGCGCCTGGGTGAATGTTTAAGTGCAGGTGTGGTGCTTAGGTGAAAGGATACATGCAAGTGTAATACTTGTGTGAATTGATTTGTGCAAGTGCAGTGCCTGGGTGATTACATGACTGCATGGGTAGTGCCCACGTAAATGCATGTGTGTGGGTAGATTCTGGGTAATAGCATGAGTACAAGTGCACTGCTTGGATGATTGGAGGAGGTCAAGTGCAGTGCTTGTGTGAATTGATAAGTGCAAGTGCAGTGCCTGAGTGAAAGGATACTTGCATGTGTAGTCCCTGAGTGATTGAATGAGTGCAAGTGCAATGCCTGGGTGAATGGATGAGTGCAAGTGCAGTGCCTGGGTGACTCAATGACTGCCTGGGTAATGCATGAGTGATTGTATCAGTGCATGTGCAAAGCCTGGATAAGTACATTAGTACAAGTGCACTGTCTGGATGAATGGATGAGTGCAACTGCAGTGCTTGGGTGAAAGGATAAGTGCAAGTGTGATACTTGAGTGAATAGATGAGTGCAAGTGCTGTGCCTGGGTGATTGCATGACTGCATGGGTAGTACCCAAGTAAATGCATGAGATGAGGTAGTGTCTGGGTGATTACATGAGTACAAGTGCATTGCTTGGATGATTGTATGAGGTCAAGTGCTCTGCCCGTTTGAATGGATGAGAAGAGTGTTTGTGGTTGGATGAGTACAAGTGTACTACTGGGGTGATTGGATGAGTGCAAGTGCAATGCCTGGGTGATTGCATGGCTGCATGGGTAATGCCTGAGTGACTGTATGAGTACAAGAGCAGTGTTTGGATGAGTGCATTAGTACAAGTGCACTGTCTGGATGAGTGCAAGTGCAGTGCCTGGGGAAATGGATAAGTGCAACTGTAGTTCCTGGGTGATTAGATGACTGCAAGTGCAATGCCTGGGTGAATGAATGAGTGCAAGTACAGTGACTGGGTGATTGTGTGACTGCCTGTGCAAAGTTTGAGTGAATGTATGAGTGAAAGTGCACTGGCTGGATGACTGAATGAGTGCAAGTTCAGTGCCTGGATAAATGGATAAGTGCAAGTGTAGTGCCTGGGTTAGTGGATGAGTGCAACAATAGTGCCTGTGTGATTGAATAAGTGCGATGCCTGTGTGGATGAATGAGTGCAAGTGCATTGCCTGGACGATTGCATAACTGTATCGTTAGGGGCTGAGTAAATGCATGAGTGCATGAGTAGTGTCTTGCTGATTGCATGAGTATAAGTGCACTGCCTGGATGATTGGATGAGTGCAAGTGCAGTGCCTGGGTGAATGGATGAGTAAAGTGTAGTGTCTGGGTGATTGGATGAACGCAAGTGCAATGCCCGGGTGAATGGATAGGTGCAAGTGTAGTGTCTGGGTGAATAGATGAGTGAAACTGCAAGTGCTTGAGTAATTGAATGAATGCAAGTGTAATGCCTAGGTGAATGGATGAGTGCAAGTGCAGTGCCTGGGTGGTTGCATGACTGCATGTGTAATGCCTGAGTGGCTATGTGAGTGCCAGAGCAGTTCCTGGATAAGTGCATTAGTGCAAGTGCACTGTCTTGATGATTGGATGAGCGTAATTGCAGTACCTGGCAGAATGGATAAGTGCAAGTGTTGTGCCTGGGTGATTGAATGGGTACAAATGCAATGCCTCATTAAATGAATGAGTATAAGTGCAGTGCCTGTGAGATTGCATGACTGCCTGGGTAATGTGTGAGTGATTGTGTGAGTGAAAGTTCAGTGCCTGGATGATTGCATGCGTACAACTGCACTGCCTGGATAATTGGATGAGTACAACTGCAGTGTTTGGGTGAAGTGATAAGGCACATGCAGTACCTGGATGAATGGATGAGTGCAACTGTAGTGCCTGGGTAATGGAATGAGTGTAAGTCCAATGCCTGGGTGAATGAATGAGTTCAAGTGCAGTGCCTGTGTGATTTCATGACTGCATGGGTAATGCCTGAGTGATTGTATGAGTGCAAGAACAGTTTCTGGATATGTGCATTGGTACAGGTGCATTGCCTGGATGATTGGATGAGTGCAAGTGCAGTGCCTGAGTGAATGGATAAGTGCAAGTGTAGTGCATGGTTGTTTTAATGAGTGTAAGTGCAATGCCTGGGTGAATGAATGACTGTCTGGGTAATGCCTGAGTGATTGTATCCGTGTAAGTACAGTGCCTGGATAAGTACACTAGTACAAGTGCGCCATCTAGATGATTGGGTGAGTGCAACTGCAGTGCCTGGGTGAATGAATAAGTTCAAGTGTAGTGCTTGGCTGAAAGGGCACATGCAAGTGTGATACCTGGGTGAATAGATGAGCACAAGTGCAGTGCCTTCGTTATTGCATAACTGCTTGGGTAGTGCATCAGTAAATGCAAGAGTGGGAGTACTGTCTGCGTGATTACATGAGTACAATTACTCTGCCTGATGATTGGATGAGTGCAGTGCCTAGGGGAATGGATAAGTGCAAGTGTAGTGCATGGATGACAGGATGAGTGCAAGTGCAATGCCTGGGTGAATGGATTAGTGCAAGTGCAGTGCCTGGGTGACTCAATGACTGCCTGGGTAATGCATGAGTGATTGTATCAGATCAAGTGCAGCACCCGGATAAGTGGATTCGTGCAAGTGCTCAGCCTGAATGATTGGATGAGTGCAGTGCCTGAGCGAATGGATAAGTGCAAGTGTAGCGCCTGGGTGATTGAATGAGTGCAAATGCAATGCCTGGCTGAATGAATGACTGCCCGGGATTGCCTGAGTGATTGTTTCAGTGCAAGTGCAATGCCTGCATAAGTGCATTAGTACAAGTGCACTGTCTGGATGATTGGATGAGTGCAACTGCAGTACCTGAATCTATAAGTGCAAGTGTAGTGCTTGGGTGAAAGGATAAGTGCAAGTGTGAATCCTGGGTGAACAGATGAGTGCAAGTGCAGTGTCTGTGTGATTGCATGACTGAATGGGTAGTGCCCAAGTAAATGCATGAGTGGGGGTAGTGTCTGGGTGATTGCATGAGTGCAAGTGCTCTGCCTGGATGATTGGATAAGGTCAAGTGCTCTGCCTGAGTGTATGGATAAGTGCAAGTATAGCGCATGGGTGAATGGATGAGCCCCAGCGCATTGCCTGGGTGAATGGATGAGTGCAAGTGCAGTGCCTTGGTGTCTCCATGACTGCCTGGGTAATGCATGAGTAATTGAATCAGAGCAAGTGCAGCACCTGGATAAATGGATTAGTACAAGTTCACTGTCTCGATGTGCCGTGCCTGGGTGAATGGATAAGTGCAAGTGTAATGCTTGGGTGAAATGATAAGTTCAAGTTTGATGCCTGGGTGATTGAATGAATGCATGAGAAGAGTCTGGGTGATTGGTTGAGTGTAAGTGTACTGCTGAGGAAAATGGATTAGTGCAAGTGTCGTGGCTGGGTGATTGCATGACTGTATGGGCATTGCCTGACTGATTGTATGAGTGCAAATACACTGCCTGCATGATTGTTTGAGTGCAAGTGCAGTGCCAGCATGATTGGATGAGTTCAAGAGCAGCGATTGAATGAATGGATAAGTACAAGGGCAGTGCCTGGATGTGTGGATGAGTGGTATGGATAAGTACAAGTACAGTACCTGGATCATTGGATTAGTGTAAATACAGTGTCTAGGTGAATAAATAAGTGCATGCGTGGTGCCTGGGTGAATGGATGAGTGCCAGTGTAGTGTCTGAGTGATTGCATTAATGCAAGTGATGTGCCTAAGTGATTGCATGAAAATGCTTTACTGTGTTATTACTGTTTTCAGCTTTCATACCTCTTTACTTTCAACAGTGGTCTGTATAAAGCATCATCATCAAACAGTAAGGAAAAACAATCAATGAAAACAAATGACCCCATAGCTCATTCACAAATAAACTGGAGTAAAATGACCTAATTTTGGAGCGTGTTTCAAATTTTGTATATCTTGGGGTTACCGTTGACTCTAAACTGTCATGGAACCCCCAGATCTCGAAATCTAAACTGATTCTTACTCAAAACGCGTCCCCAATTATAAAGAAACTTTCGTCTACTACCTCAAAAGCGATTACACCGGCACTTCAAGTATATAAATCAAGAGCCCAGACTGCGGCTCTATACGGTTCAGAATTATGGGGGGGGGTCCTATCATCAAAAACTAGAGGGGAAAATAAATTTATGAGAAGGTTCACTGCCCTCCCACAAAATACACCAGTGATACCCCTTATGCTGGATCTTGGTATTAAACGTATAGAGCATAGGACATAGAGCATAGAGCATATGACCATTTTGTATTGGATCAGAATATGGACAACGGAGGAACTGCTTGTCTACAGGCAAGCCTTGCAAGAGTTGATTAATTTGGACGTTTGTGCCACATTCCCCTGCCTAGTCCATATTCGTAAATGGTTACTGGACTTGGGCCTGAGCAGATAATGGAAACATCCGGACTTGCTTACCGCAGACTCTAAAATGGAATGTAAAATCATTTTTTAGACTTTTATTGAGCAGAGTGTTATAGCAAGTTCTACATGGTTCCCTTACAACTCAGTTTCTGACTCTTAAAAATAGTCCCTCTTTTGAATTTTTTTTCGATGAGGTGGAGCCTCTTTTAGCCAAGAGCCTGTACTTAAAATTTAGATACAGCATATTACAAATCAAGACATTTACATCCAGGTGGGGAAAAGGAGTGACGAGGTAGAAGATTGTACCTGCACAGAATGTTCCCTGGGAAGAGATGAGGATATTGCTCATGTTTTATTTTTTTGTAAATTATATGAAATTCCCAGGAAAAAGTGGATTAAGCCTCTGGGCAGGAATCTCGGCATTAAAAAATATATTGAGATGTCGCGTATCCTTAAGTCAGATGCCTCCAGACTGGTTGCTTTTGGAATGAGCAGATTTCTACTGTCTGTTAATTTTATTAGAACAAAGCGAGGCTTAAGGTTCTGATATGTAATGCACTTAATGAATTATGATGGTTTGGTTTTTAATGAATGTAATTTTATACACTTGAATTTGTATATTAATATAGTGGGAATTTTTTTTACATTATGGCTGTTCGCAAATTTTATAAAATTGTGTATTTTAGAAAATGTATCCCTCAGCTGCTAACAACCTAGAGTTTTAGAAATTCTTTGGAAAGAGGATAATTGTTTGTTTTTTAAGCAAATGTGTTTTTACTTTGATGATTCTGTGAATCGAATAAAGATGCCTAAAAAAAATGTGCATAGTACATCATTACAAATTTGTGATACTGTGGATTTGACTCACTACAAGGTTGTTAATAGTGGCTTGTTGATAGATTACTCCCTTAATGAAAATAACTATATAATAAAACTGTTTCTAATATGGTTATATCTGGTATACAACGTCCAACAATTATGAAGCAGTCTTCAGTTTTGGATATCCTTTTGTGAACATCATCCCTGTTAAGCCAAATGATGACTAACATTTCCTTGGTCCATGGACAAAAAACATAACACACAGTACTATGTAGAAGTTGATGTAGCAGAAAAAAGGGGTTATTTTTGTTTTTAGTGGTGAAGAGACTTCTTAGATGTAACTTAAGGTTTCTGGTATTATAGTATTTCCATTTAGTTTTTATCTGTAGTAACAGAATGTAATCCTGCAATGGTTTATGAATTCCTTTCCCACAGTTAAATAGAGTCTTTCGTTTCTAATAGCTTGCTGTAGATAATGCTGCTAATAGGCCGAATAATGCACTGCAAACACAAAATCCATATACATGTCAAAACATTACCACATTTTGTTATTCCAAATTGTCCTTAGAACTTCAGTTCTAGAAATAGTAGATAAAACTTTTTAGGTAGTCTTAATTTGAATGTCACTTGTATTTCATTGCACTTTGTCTATCATGTTTGGCATCTTAAATATATTGTGTAGTGTCCAGAGGTTATATTAACTCCTTCATAAAATATGATTGCTATAATTGTGAAAGTTGTTTGAAATTAAACATTTGTCCAGCTGCAAAGCTTGTATTTTCAGTTTCTAATTTAGTACCATCTACTCAACATCTTTTTAGCATGACTATGACATATCTTCCATACCTTTGTAGTAACAACGTAGATGTAAGTTCTGATCTGCAGTTTGGAAAGGACATATCTTGATGGGCCACAGCTTTACAATCTGGTAACATCAAGCAGAGTAATCGTTCTGAATTGATTTCAGTGCTAGAGGTGAATTCACATTCTTCACAATTATGGTTCCATTTATATGTTAAACCAACTAATTCATTGATATTCACATCTTTGTCCTCTAATAGTCCTATTATTACCATTAAAAATTATTGAGCATCCTGCTGTAGATTTTGAGAAAAACACACTGATCCAGTACATTCATCTGTAAGTTTACTGATTCCAGGAGAGGAATGTATAACAGTTCTGTCACTTCTTAATTCTTCAAGTAAACTTTATAGTTGTGAAAACATTCCTTTATATACCTTTTCTTTAATAGAATTTGTAAAATGAGTCAAATGGTATAGATCATTTAACACTACATTTTCAAAACAATACAGTCCAGAATTACTATCAAAGTAATATCCTTCCATTTCCTCATTGAGTTGTAGTTTTCTTTTCTTGGGACATTGCAATTTTTCTTTTTCTTTTTCTTTTCTTCTTTTCTTTTTTCTTTTTCTTCATCTTTCTGTTCAGCTCTGGTAGACTGCTTTGATATGTTATGCTTTGAACCCAATATTGAGTTTTCAAACAATACTGGCCTAAATGAGGAGCATATTGACCTCTTAACCGATTATACTCTCTTACACAGCTCATGCCAGCACTTACTTTCTTCTCACAAACATAATCCAGACAATGTTGTAATTCGCAACAAAGCTACATATGACATTCCTTCTTTGAATACGCTACTACCAATATTAACAAGAGCTATATCTACACTTAAACCTTGTGATTTGTGGATTTTTACTGCATACGCTACAGACAGTGAGAACTGCTTTCGCTGGACATACAAGTCTTTCATGAGTAGGAAACGTACAACACTTCTACCAATCTGCTTGACTTCATCAACATCATCAAATTTTATAGCTAAGTATTCTACGTCATTTCTGTATGGATAATTAATACCGTTTATAACTTTAACCATTGAGCCATTCACTAGCCCTTCTTCAACATTTAAAATGTGACGTAAGATTACACGCCAATTTATACAGATACTTAACTGTTTTTCTAATCCTGCAGGTTTTCAAATAGACTTTTCCAAACTATTGAATTTTGATTGCAATTTTTCTGTTAGAAACTGTAACTCCTTAATATTCCATTTTATCATTTGCTCTAATTTCTATGATCTCTTCTCTTTCCAGTTGCAGTAAATGTTCATTGAATTTACTATGCCCCTAAAGGGTTGGCATCAAACAAACAAGAGACTGCTCTTCCTTAACACAATTATACATTACTTCTGCAAGTGAAACATTAGTTAAAAACTTTTTATTAAGCAGGTTTATAATGCAATCTTTCCTTCTTTTGAGAGAATTTCCAACTCTTTGTCCATTAGTATATCTCCGTATTGCATATCTGATGCTTGGCAAATATTTCCAATTAACTCTTTGTATTCAAAGTGTTCCCAAATGTTATTTCCAATACTTCTTTGTGAAATCCTAGTTTCATTATGTAGTAGTGTCTTAAAGACAGGCTGTCCTTTGACTGCAGTTAGTTGCAGCAGGTCTCCAAAGACTATTAAGTGCTTTTCTCCAAAAAGCACGCCGTAGTCAGTTTTTGAAATTTGCTACCATCTAAAATGTATAAAAGCAAGCTTTAGGTTAGACGCTGCTGACTTCATCAAGAATTAGTAGCTTTAATTTCTTTAATACTCTTCCCTCTTCATGACAAACATCACCAGAGAATATTTTGTATTCTAATTAGTCATCATGTTCAACATGCAGCATTAATAATCGATTACGGTTAACCCCTTTAATATTATGTGCAGCTAACCCCGTTGGGGCTGTAACTATGCACAACAAATTGGAATCTGTTGTCTTCTATAGATAACCTGTCAATACTTTAATCAAGAAGCTTTTTCCAGTTCCAGCTTGACCACCTTTGCACAATATAACTGCTTTATATGTAGAACAAGCACACTCTTTTTCCTCATGCAGAAATCCATGTTCTAATTTACCATTTAATTAATCCAAAATATCTTTCCGATCTGTATTCAATTGCTGTATTAGTTGTTCTAGATTTCCTGTCTTGCTTGCTGCATTGCATCCTCCACTTCATTCATGGCTATTGCAGCTTCATTTTGAATGATTGGCTGTCTAAGAGGAACTTGACTTCCAGGTACTAAACTTTAACTGCTCTAAGAAATCTCTCTTGCTATTTCAGCAGCTATTGTGTTTTCTTGTTCAATCTCATCTCACTAGGTGTTTCACTGTCTGTCTACTTTTCTACTTAGGTATCTTGGATTTAAGTCAAGGTGTAGGCTGGATGTACAGTTGGGCACATTGATTTATATAAGTGAAACTTCAAAGTGCATCATTTACTTTTTAAGTGAATAGCTTCCTGCATTATGGTCTATCTACAGGCCACCTCAGTGTTCATTTAAATGCAGTACGAAAAATGTTTATCCCTTGTGCAGCACTTTTAAGTGATAAGAGAGCTCTACCAGTAAAACTACTTGCCTAAGCTCAAGTAAATCAGGCCTGAGACATAATGCAAGCACAACTTGTCTGCATGATAAACTTGAAAGTGTCACTTGTTTGGCAAACATCAGAATAAGTGTATCGTTCCTATCTGGGGCTGTGATTCCATGTAAATGTATTATGGAATCACTGCCTCTCTTTATGTAATATGTGGTTCTCAAAATGAGTCTGTAATGGCCTGCATAGATCGAATCCTGGGTGTACTAGAGAATATTAGGTTATTTAAGTGTGTGAGAAACCTCCTTTATTACCAGAAGATACATATCAGTCGTGCCTGTCTGTGTGACTGACTCTTTGAGTGCTTCTCTAACTACCTCACTGGGTGTTTCAGCTTCTGTCTGCTTTTCTACTTATGTATCTCTGATTTAAGTCAGGGTGTAGGATGGATGTATAGTTGTGCACATAGGCTTCTATAAGTGCACATAGCTCACTGAAACATCAAAGTACATCTTTTCATTTTTAAGTGCATAGCTACCAGTACTATGGCCTAGCTACAGTCTACCCCACTGTTCACTTATATATGGTTTAAGAACTATTTATACCTTGTGTAGTAGTTTTAAGTGATAATACATCTACCAATAAACCTCCATGCACAGCTCAATTCAGATTCATAATTCATATACTGCTATAGAGCATAATTTCCACTTTCAAAATGAAGTGTTATATTCATCTTTTATAATTGAGGACTACAACTCCCAGAATTCAAATAAAAACTTTATTTACAAGCAGCACATCATATACACACATATAAAACTTTGATATGATATAATACAAGATTACACATAGGTTTAACCATTAGTGTGCAGTTTTCTCTCCTACCACTTCCACAATGCAGTAAAGCAATACAGGGGCAACATTGACCTCCATTGTAACACATTCTAAACTAACTTGACAGACACCTGATGTGCAACTGAGACAAACTATATCTTATTTACCTATTAATAGATATATAAAAACATTTACAATTTTATTGATATATTATCCTTTCTTTTTTAAATAATTAATTGACTTACAAAAAAATAATAATTAAAATACCAGAACATTGAGTTTGTTGGTAAAATCATCTTCTTTTATCTTATTAGGTAGATGCAATATTCTCAGGCTTTGTAAAAACTGAGCACAAGAATGGCACAACACTCTCATACAAAGCAACCATAAATGTCAACCTTCTGAACTTTGCATTGCCTGATACTGCAAACATCAACAAATGAAAACATTGCTTTCATATATTTATTTATTTGGGTTTTATAGAGTGTGAGCATGACCCGTTAGGCTATCAGATGGCTTTACAGGGATAACAAATTGTATACAAATAAGACATAGGTATGGGGTGAAACATTTGGGATCAATACAAGTGCAATCAATTTTCAAGTCAAAATGTAGAGAAGGTCCAAGATAACAAGTGTGGAGTACCGGGAGGTGCAAGGTGGATAGCAGCCGGTCAGACCAAGGTGTAGTAGTAACAGAATAAAACAAGGTCGCTGAATGGTGTGTGCAATGCAAGAATTATAAGAGGAACTTGCCCATTAGGAAGGTTTTGGCTTCCTTTTTAAAATGTACCCGAGATGGAATTCTTCTGATAGCAGGCGGGAGTGAGTTCCATATTCTTGGTGCAGCCCCAGAAAAAGCACAGTTATAGTTTTTTTTCTTTCGAAAGTGGGGAGGCTGGTGCAAGTGGTCTCTGGAGGACTGGGAGTTTCTGGCTCCTCCAGACACCAAGTGCTTCTGGGCAAGAAATGCATAAGATTTAGTGTGTAGAGCCTTGTGTGTGATACATGCCAGTTTGAGTTGGATTGTGGCTTCAAGAGGAAGCCAGTTCAGTTTATTGTGGCGCTCTGCAATTGAAGGTTATACTCGCCTGGTAAAAATTGCTGTTTCACAGTGCCCCCCGGGGACCGACCACGTGACCCGGGAGGGAATCGCACTGGTTAGCAGCCCAATCATCTCGAGACAGGGCACATACTTAAACACACCATGTGTCGTGCGCGCAGCGGACGCACGCAGCAGGCACCCCGTTTGCGCACCGAAGGCGCGCCAAAGTTAAGCCCTTCTGCGCCTGTCCGCGCATCGACCACACACAGCACCAGCCCCCCTGTCCCGCTCAAGTCGCCTTTATGGCTTCACCCTATTTCTTATTCCCGTGACCTGCTTCTGATATTAATACAGTGAAAAACACCACTGACTGCCTCCATCTTACCCCTGCTCAGGACCCCTATCACTCTGAAGGAATGTAAGGGTTGCAAATGCTCATTCCCTTTCACAGTCCCCAACAAACTCACCAAAGCCGCCCAACCCGCACAGGGCTGTAAACTCCTACCCAACCAAGACAACCTGAACTGCCTTCTGCTGAATGCAAGATCTCTAGTCAAACACTGTGTCGAATGCTCATTTCTCAGAGAGCAACACAACATCGACATAGCCTTTATAACAGAAGCTTGAACGGATGCGGCATCTGGCCCAGACCTTGCTGGAGCGACGCCGACGGGTCACATTTCTTACACCCTGAACCGCCCTCTCAAAAGGGGAGGAGGCCTAGCGGTGATCTACTGAGACTCTTTGAAAATTACTTTCACTGATGCCTCTACGATAGAATATGAAGCACTCGATTTCTTAGTTATCATTACACACAAATTCTCATTCAAAGGCACATTACTTTACAGACCCCCAGGGCCGAGGACCAAGTTTCTCGCCCACTTAAGTAACATACTTGAACACGACATTATCACTGACAAAGTTACCTACCTGGGAGACTTTAACTTCCATTTAGAGTCTACTATGGACCCCGACACTGCCCATCGCGTAAACCTCATGGGTTGCGCAGAACTCGCCCAATTAGTCAGTGGACCAACGCATAACGCTGGCCACACATTGGATGGCATCTTTTCCATCAATACCAATCTTACTTTCTCACAACTCTTGTCAGTGATATGGTCAGATTACCAGGCAGTCTGCTTTAAACTTCTAATACCCATTTCTTCTTCACCTAAGAATGTCCCGAAACACTCCACCATCAGAAGATGGAATAAAATCAATAAATCAGAAGCCTCTTCGCTCCTCTCCTCCAGGACTCTTCCTATTCCCGTTGTTCCTAATCATGCTACTGACACCTATAACTCATGGATCATGAAGACTGGTGAAAAATTTGCCCCTCCAACTAGGGTTCGATGCAACAGAAGGACCCCTTCGACCCCCTGGTACAATAATGAACTCAAAAACAAAAAACTTGAATGTAAAAACGTGCATGGAGGAAACATTACAGTGCAGAGGATAAGGCTTGTTACAAACTTATCATCGCTCAATACAAACTGCTGCTGATATCTACTAAACAACAATATTTTGCTAACAAAATCATGCTTGCCAGTAATTCATCCAAGAAACTCTTCAAAATAGTCACATCACTTTCCGCCCCGCCCCCTGCTCCCATTGCTCACAGTCAGCACTATGTGATAGGATTGCAGATTTCTTTTTTAAAAAGGTTGATAATATCTTTTCATCCTTTACACACCCCAACAGCATATCTACTCCCTCAGACACCTTCCTTCCGACCTCGGACTTTAACCCCCCAGTTGCCAAATCTCAGCAGCTCTCGCACTTCGCTTCCCTTACAACTGCAGAAACAATTACATTAATCTCTACTTTGAGATCTGGCTCTCCCCTAGACCCCTGTCCTATTTCCTTCATTAAACTGGCCCTGGAACCCATTGCCCACGTTCTTACCACCATCTTTAACAACATCCTGCAGATCGGTGTCTTTCCTATATCCTGGAAGAGGGCGTCTATCGTCTCTCTTCTTAAGAAACCCTCACTTGATCTGAATGATCCTAACAACTCATGTCCAATATCGAG
This sequence comes from Lissotriton helveticus, assembly GCF_964261635.1. Lineage (NCBI taxonomy): Eukaryota > Metazoa > Chordata > Amphibia > Caudata > Salamandridae > Lissotriton > Lissotriton helveticus. The sequence continues at coordinate 873,895,822 of NC_136071.1, read as the reverse complement.
ACTTCCGCTTCCGGCCAAGATCCTATAGAAGGTTTTAAACACTCAGCTGAGCTTATTCCTGGTCAATTATAATCTACTAGATCCCACTCAATATGGCTTCCGGAGCTCTCACAGCATGGAAACAGCCCTCATTAAGTCCACGGAAGAAATAAAAATTACCCTGGATCAAGGAGGGCATGCGGCCTTGATCATGCTTGATTTCTCCTCCGCCTTCGACACCGTCCACCACTGCCTTCTTATCACAAGGTTGCATAAAATAGGTGTCGAAAGCACAGCCCATAAGCTGTTAGCATCTTTCCTCTCTGAGAGAGTCAACTCTGTCGCCCTAGGAAACTTTGATTCAAAGCCTTTTCGCCTTCCCTGTGGAGTTCCTCAGGGTTCCTCTATTAGTCCAACCCTATTCAAAGTTTATGTTTCAAGCCTGGCCCCCCTCATTAAATCCTTTGGGTTTAACCTTACATCTGATGCGGACGACACGCAAATCGTCGTCTCGTTGGCCCCTCAGGACTCCAAAACTGCACCTACCCATGTTAGGGACTGTATTACGGCCGTTAGCTCCTGGATGGGGCAAAACAGTCTAAAACTTAACACAAACAAGACTGAAGTCATCCTGTTTGGCAATAACCGTGTGTTTTGGAACCCCGCATGGTGGCCAGATAACATGGGTTCTTTCCCCATTCCTACCACCAAGGTTAAAAACCTGGGAGTACTTATAGACAGCAAACTGACGTTCAAGGACCAGGCGAACGCAGTTGTTTCTTTGGCCTCCTACACCTTAAGATCCTGTAAAAACTGCTTGCATATCTCCACAAACCTTGCCAGCTAGCTGTCACATCCTGTGTCATGGCCAAGCTGGACTTTTGTAATGGGTTGTATCTCAATATGCAGGAAGGACCCATCAGGAAGCTACAGCTGCTTGAGAACGCAGCGGCTAGATTTCTCACGGGCACACCAAAATTCTCTCCCATTTCGGAAAAATCAGAGAGCTAGATTGGCTTCCCATCAGAAAAAGGATCCACTTCAAAGCTTTATGCTTGGTGCATAAATCATTACACAAATCGGGTCCTCTCTTTCTTCAAAACAACATTAGCTGGTATATTCCATCCCGATTGCTACGATCCTTGGACGCCAGACTGGCTTTCGTCCCCTTTACCAGGAAGGCTACATGGGGTGACAAACGTTTTACTGTCTCGGCCACCAGACTCTGGAATTATCTCCCCGTTGGGCTCAGATCTACTCCGGACCACCTCAAATTCAGGAAGGCTCTGAAAACCTTGCTTTTCAGTCAATAATCCATCAACCAATGTCCTTACTGCTCAACTCAGGTTCCACACATCGATAGCGCCAGGACACCTTCGGGTAACAGTAGCGCTCTATAAATCTTTATAACATAACATAACATAACAGAGCTTTCAGATGCGGTGAGATGTGGTTGAATTTATTTTAACTAGTTAGGAGTCTGGCCGCGGTGTTGAGGCAATCTTTTAGGGGGGCCGTGGAGATCTTGGGTAGGCCAGGGTGTGTAGAGCATCCATATTCGATTCTGGAGATAAATAGTGCCTGGACTTCCATTTTAACATTGGGAGTGTCAGGGAATGGTTTTCAGTTTTCTTAGATAGTTCAGGTGAAACCTGGCAGTTTCAGCCATCAAGCTGATGTGGTCTTGCATATTCAAACTGCTGTCCAGAATTATTCCGAGGGATTTGGCAGAATTCACTATGGTCAGTGGGCAGTTTAGAGCTGTGATAGACTTAGTCTATTCCCAAATGTCAGGGTTGGTTCTGGGTGGGGAGATTAGAAGGAATTCCGTTTTTTGTGCATTTAGTTTGAGCTGGTTGGAGGTGAGCCATTGAACAGTCAACTTCAGAGCCTCATTTAGGGTATAGATTTCCTCAGGAGTAGAGATTTTGATGTAGATCTGGGTATCATCAGCATACATGTTGTAGAAGATATTGGCGGTACGTAGTACTTCTGTTAGCGGTTCAAGGTAGAGATTGAAGAGGGTAGGGGAAAGGGTTGATCCTTGGGGACTCCAACCATAATCGGAGAAGGAGCAGAAAGGTTACCATTGACTAAGAATCTCGGGAGCGGTTCTGGAGGAAGGATTTAAACCATTAGAGCACGGAACTTCCTAGGCCCATCCTGAGTTTGAAGTGTTTGAGAAGTTTCTTGTGGTTGACTGTATTGAAAGCTGAGGATAGATCTAAAAGGATTAGGAGACAGGTTTTGCCTTGATAAAGGGCTTGGAGAGCATCATCCACGATATGGAGAATGGTGGTTTCCGTGCTGTGCCCTGGCCTGAACCCCCATTGGAAATCATCTAGTAGATTGAAGATGGTGATGTGTTGGTTCAGTTGAAGTTGTACACATTTCTGCAGAACTTTCGCTAGGTGTGAGATATTGGATATAGGTCTAAAGTTGCCTGGAGAGGCAGGATTCAGTGTAGGTTTTTAAAACAAATGGGGATAACTTGACCGGCTTTTAGAGAGTCAAGTGTCGACCCTTATAGAAGGGACGAGTTGATTATTGCAGTTCAAATAGGGATGATAGATTGGGAGGCAGCGGTCAAACAGTTGGAGGGAAGTGGATCATTAAAGTGGTTGTTTAGATTTAAGGAGGATAGACTTTCCGAGATAGAACAGTCGTCATATGATTTTAAGTTGGACCAGAGTGCTTGGTTTTTGGGTGATGCCTGGGGATCAGCGAGGAGAGATGGTGCCTGTTTGTAGGGGGTTGGAAGTAGGTAGCAGAACTACGTTTGTTTCATAGTAGGAGGAGAATTCCTCACATGTTATTAGAGATTTGGGGGTTTCTTTAGAGGTTTTGGCCAGTTTATTAGATTGGTGTTTGACCATTTCAAAGAGCTTTCGGGGACTGTTCTTGGTGTTCTCTAGTTCTGATCTGAAGAATTCTTTTGAGGAATTGATTGATGTTCCTATTATAGGCATTTCTGGTCCGATGGGGAAGTTTTAAATGGAAGGCTGATGGGTGCTGTCTCCAGTTTCTTTCTGTCAGCCTGAGGGTTCTCCTTTCATTGCTGGGGGATCCGTTGAACCAGGGGTTTCTGTCTTTGATTTGGGTTCTTTTTAGCTTTACTAAGGCAAGATCATCAAGTTTGTCAGACATAGTCAAGTTATAGAGATCTGTGAGGTCTTAGACTATTGAAATATTTGGGGGGCGAGGTCATTCTCACAGCGAGCAGCCAGTTTCACAAGATCTAGGCTCTTTGTGTCTCTAAGCCAACGTTTGGTTTCACAATTTGTGCTGGCCTTTTGGGTGCCAGGTAATAGGAAGGTAATAGCAGGGTGATCAGACCAGTCGCATGGGTCTATAGAGATAAGCCTGACCGCTGATCCTTAGCAATGATCCAGTCTATATTGCTGCCTTTTGTCTGTGTTGGGGAGTGTGCAGGTTTTGGTAAGTGCTTGGTCAGCCAGGAAGTCTTTGATGGCAATGAACTGAGGGTCCTTGAGGTCGTTCCAGTGCAGATTGAAGTCACAGAGGGAAATGTCATTAGAATTGGGGGAAACCTTGGCTGTAATGATTTCCATGAGGTGGTCGGTGAAGGTGTCAGTCTTATCTGGGAGTGGTAGAAGATGTGCTGTCTGAACAATTGCGTGGCGTTGTTGCATATGGAGACTGCAAGGTATTCACAGGTGTCTGTGGGGTCCGAGTAAAGTTCAGTTACGAGGAGGTCAGAGTGGTAGATGCAAGCAATGACTCCCCCTTTTTTGATTGCTTGTCCAGCCATGTGATATTATTATAGGGAGGGACTAATAGGTCTAGGCAAAGAGATGAGGATTCATTGATCCATGATTCTGTCAAAATGGGTACGTCTGATTTTTGGCTCAGGATGAGATTGCTGATGTTAGAGGCATGCTTTACTGCTGACCGGCAGTTAAATAAGAGGCCGGAGAGAGGGGGGTTGGGTGTGTGTCTTGAGTTAGGGTAGAAATGGGTACTTGCACTAGATTGTTGCTGATAACTCCTCTGTTGTGGCGAGTTGATGATCTATTGGAATCGATTGCACCGTATGGATTAAATATGATCAGGGTCTCAAGGTGTCTTTTCAAAAAGGAGAGTTTGAAGGTTTTAGCAGCAGTTCTAGAGAGGTTAGGAGGGTAAATAACAGTGTAAGAATTGTCCCCTGTTGTATTCAGACAAGAAACTGCCATACCGGACTGAGAGGGGGATTGTTGGGGCCCAGAGGGCGAACTTTGGGAGTCTGCTGGAGTGTCTTATGAAGTGAAGATCACTGCTTCGGGGCACAAACAAGGAATTCTGCAGATTTGCAGGGCGTCAGGAGTAGCAGGGGATGAGCATTGGATCCTGAGCCCATGTGGTCAATCGATACCTGTTTATGCCGGTGAATCCTTAGGAGGGGTGGGCTCAGTGGCTGCCCTTTATAGGCTTCTGAATGTTGCAGGGGATATCCGACTGGTTTCAAAGTGGGTCCTCCACGCCACCAGAACCATTGTAGAAGACCCAGCTCAAGGGTCGAGGGAAGATAGTCCCGGTGTGTGTGTGAATAGGCCTTGGCTGGGGAGGATGGCCTCTCTCCAGTTGTAGAAGAGCAAGCTGCCCCCGGTGGTAGTAAAAGGAGTGAGGAGAGCAGAGTAAAGAAAATAGTAGACGGTGCTGAGCCGGCCTCGGTCAGGGCCACCAGAGGCACTGCCACGTTGGCTGCAGGGGTGGGAGGCTGCCTCCAGAGCAAGGCAATAGAGAATAGCCTAGAGTCAGGGCCATGGGAGACAAGAGATGGGTGAGCAGGCTAGGACATTGGGGCCTCGCTCCCGGGCTGCAGGACATATTCCAAGGAAGCAGACTAGCAGATTCTGGGCCACCCTCATGGCTAGTTGAGGATGCAGAGAGAAGTGGTCAAGTTACAGGCGAGAAGCTGCTGGGGAAAGGCCGACCCAGCACGCAGCATCCAGCGTCATGAAGTTCAGACCCTCCCTTGGGGCAGGCTTAAGCTGCGGAGAGGAGTTCTGGGCTGTGGGGATTCTGGGCTATGTGGGTGAGGCTGCAGGGGCCGCGCTGCACTGGAGTGAGCAGCCGGGGCCTCGGGCCCCAGGGCCGTCCTCACGGCAGGCTGAGGCAGCTGAGCAGCATGGCCAGGTTAGTGCTGTGGCTACCCCAGGGCAGGCGAAACAGGTCGGGTGGTGCTGGCCTCGGGAGTGACAAACAGTGCAGCTGGCACCGTAGGGCTCAGGGCCACCCTCACAGCAGGCTAGCGATTGCAGAGGTAACATGCTGTGGGGTGAGGCTGCAGAGGAAAGGTCATTCTGGGCCGAGCAGTCAGCGCTTTGGGACCCCAGATTGCCCTCGCGCCAGGAGATCCAGCAGACTTGGGCGCGTAAATGCTAGGATGACAAGGCCTTGCTCCCAGGCTGCTAGCAAGCGATCTTGAGGGCCATGTTTAGAACCGCCAGGCTTTCACAGCAAGCGAACTGGCAGGGGTGAGTAGAGGAAGGACTCACTGTCCAATGCTGAATGTGCAATCTGGCAGGCTCCACACTGGTCCCAGGAGAGGTTGGTCTTCATGCGGCCGGTAAGGACTCGCCCTTAACGCTGAATGGAAGACCCGGTGGGCTCCACGCTAGTCCAAGGCAATTTGGATCTTACAATAGTAGGCACCAGGAGATGACGATTTTACAGCGGCAGACAGGCACTGGAGCAGGGGACCCAACAGAAGGCACCGGATCCGAGGGCTTGGCGTTGGTCCAGGAGATGTCAATCTTCCAGCGGCAGGCAGGCACCGGAGCAGGGGATCAACAGAATGGCACCGGATCCGAAGAGTGCAGGCCCGGTCCGGGGGAGTCACAACAGTTGAGCCAGCGGGTAAGTAGGAGGTCACAAGTGTGCGAGTTTCAGTGAGTGTGAGCAGCAGGGTCCTAGGGCAGGAGAGTAGAGGGCAGATGGCGAGGTTAAACAGGGATAACAACCAATGTGGTAATCCCCAAACCAGAAGCTCTCTGGGAGGCTCCTACTCGGTGGCGGGGATTGGCTATTCCATATTAAGTCATGTAACTGCATTTCTGAATGGTTACCGTCTATTAACCCTTACACTCCTGTTTGGAGGTAGCCTAAAATACATGCCTTTGAGTCAATAATCGCGACTTAATCACAATCATCGTGATGAATTTGGGAAAACAAACAGGAGTCGGAAGACCTACTTCACTTAATACTTTTCTAATTCTATTTCTATCACTATACTACACTTTCTTGGAACATCCTCAATAGGGAGCCTTATCTACCGTATAAAACAATGAACCTCAACCTCTCCAACTTATAAAAATTAAATCCTGTTTCTTTAACAGCCTTCCCCCAATACACCCTCAGCAGATTCTCCATAGAAACCCACTAGAACCAGAACATCACAAGTTCACAACACATTCCAGAAGGACCATACTAGTTACAAAATGAACTACATCAGGTGTGGTTTACTGTACATACTATAAAGCATCTCCAACTCTGTATTAATTTGTTTCTATTCACCAAAGCCAATGAAACATCTACTTAGTAATCATTTCCAAATGCAACCTACTTTTATTTACCTGTATATTCCCTTCATCCAATCAAATTTCGAGGTTGTTTTCAAACCACCAGTGCACATGCATTTTCACTGTCTTTCATTGTACCAAATGTGAGATTCAGCTGCAGACCTGTCCTGTGTGCTACTCCTCCTTCCTACAAAATGCTTAGAGTGTTGATTGTGAGACATAGCTCTGCCTATTGGGCTAAAGATGCTGCACAAAACAAAGGTATTGACAGGGATTTGGCTTTGCCAAATGTGGAGATTAGTTGGTTTGGCCAGAGAAGGTTCAAGTTTCATCAGCTGCTGCATTTCATTAATTGCACGATTGTGCACTGTGGTTGCAATGACCTAAGGACATTGACTGGGGTAGGGCTGGAAATCCTAATGAAGGATATCTTTGCAGACCTGATGTCTTTTTCCCTCACACTGTCTTGGTGTACTGTTTCTGCGTTCCTGAGAGACCACAGCATGGTCTCTTGCTACAACCCCAATCTGCTTTTTGATGTGCATGGAATATATAGAGGTGATGGAGCTTACTTTACAGATGTAGGGAACAGGGTGTTTCTAGGCAACCTGAAATCTGAAACTTTGCATACAGCCTTGTATGTAGCTGTCTTCTACACACTCTGAACATAAAGGCTCTTGTCAGAGCCACATAAGAACCCAAAATGTTAATTATTTTCTTGTTAAATGATTTTTCTTGGGAAATTTTGAAATTGGCAGGTACGTCGCGATCATCTTGACCACGTCGCTAAATCTCAAAACAAAAGCAGACATTCAACGATCACCACCACATTAAAAAATCTTAACTTAAAAAATTCATTCTATTGCAATATACACATTACTAACTACATCACTGCTTCAAAAACATACTTGTACGCATATTTTTCTACTAAATATTTTGGAAACTGTATATAACCCTATTTCCTGTTTTCGAGATTACGGTGAGAGTCACGAAGACTCCAATAGCCACAACGATCATGCCTTTTTTAGGGGTGTAAAACACATCTATGCACACATTTTACAGTATTTTAGACACAAGGGGTTTATTACTGCACTTTTTAAAGTTATATTTTCGTAGGGCATTTGTATAAAAACAATCATGTAAACCGATTTTCTGTTTTAGTGGTGAAGTCGGGCGTTGCGATGACATCGGACTTGTGATCGCCGCATATATGTAACGAAATGACAAAACAATTAGAGATATTCAATTGCCACCACCTCATTCAAAACATATAACTATATAATGGATTATAAACATCATACTTAACACATTACTATCTAAATACCTGTATAATTGCATGTACAACTCCCTTAATGTTTCTATAACACAGTGCATAACCCTTTCAGTGTACTCTAAGACTGCATGCATCACTGTATCAGTAAGTCTTTCATTGGGGGCCAACTACCCCTTCTATTACTTCCAATAAGTCCCACACAGCAAGATTGCTAAGTTCTGATAGCAGGCCACACCCCCTTTCTCCACCACTTTGCAAATGTGCTTCCTGCCGCGCTCTTGGTTTGGGAATGAAGTCCCCTTTGCTGCTGGGGGTCCTTATGGGCCAACTACCCTACCTGTTACCTCCAGTAAGCCAAACACAGTAGGATTGCTGAGAGGTGGTTGCAGGCCATGCCCCCATTCTCCACCATTCTGCAAACGCTCCTCCTTGTGTGTTCTTGGTTGGGGGATGAAGTCCTCTTGCCTCTTGAAAGTCCCTGGGGGCTAACTAACCCTCCTGTTACCTCCAGTAAGTCCCACACAGGGGATTGCTGAGAAGTAGTCCTCACGACACAAGAGGACCTCCTCGTCCCACTACCAGTGCACCAAGAGGCATGTTGCAGAGTGGTGTAAAAAGGGGTATGGCCTCCTACCACCTCTCATCAATCCCACTCTGTGGGGCTTACTGGAGGTACCTAGGGGGCTTGTTGGCCCCTAAGGACCCTCAGTAGTGACAGGACTTCTTTACCCAGCCTACATTGCATCAGGCTGCCCTTTTGCAGAGCAGAGGTGAAAGGGGGAGGCGCTTTCAGTGAGGTGCTGGTTCCTTTATTTTTTTTAATTTAGGAAAAGGGTCTGTCACCCCCTTTCCCTGTGTACTTTTGGGCCCGTGGACCCCATACCCTGGGCTTGGCCTATTTTTTAAAATAAATAGAAAGGGTGGGGGGCTGTGTGGCCCCCCTCCCAAGGCCAATATATTTCCAGGCAACCCCATGCCCAGGGGCTGGGCCTTTGATTTTTTAAAAGGGAGTGGGACCGAGCGACCCCTCTCCCTAGCCCATTTTTGGCCCAATGGGGCCCCATACTCCGGGGCTTGGCCATTGAAAAAAAAGTATATTATTTTAAGGGGGGCTGCATGACCCCCCTCCCCAAGTCAATTTCAGCCCCAGGGGCTCCATCCCCTGGAGCCGGGCCATTCCATTGTTTTTTTTTAAACGGATGGGGCGAGTGGCCCCCCTACTGGGCCACTTTCAGCCCCGAGAACCTCATCCCCGGGGCGTAGCCACAACATTGGGCAATGCGGAGGAGCCCCAAAGCCCCCATGGTCCCTGCTGGCTCCCTGCCTCCTGCGGAAACCAGCATTGCTTTTGGGCAAAGGGAGCTGCTAACATGCAGCTCCTTTTGCCCAAAAGCAAGTCTGCTTTGCTTCATGGAAGCAAGAGCAGTTTTCCTGCTCACGCTTCCATGAAGCAAAGCAGATGTTTGCAATGGCATTGTGAAAGCAGTGCTCCTGCCATGCCATAGCAAACTGCAATGTACCGGGGTGGGCACCCCAGAACATTGCTGAAACCAGCCCAGGCGGGTGGTGGTCCCCTGGGCCATGGAGGGCTCCTGGAGGAGGGCTGCGTGGCCTCCTCTGATTTCTGTAATAGCACCGGGGATTTGATGGTCCTCGGGGTCGGGGTCTGCAATGGACCCCCACATTTAATTGATCTGTGCCTTATGGGGGTTGTGGTCCCCAGGGCAGTGTGGGTAGACCGGAGTCCCCCACACTTCATTTTAAAATTTAGCCAGGGAAGGTGGTGGTCCTCAGGGCTGCAGGAGTAGCGCATGGCCCCACATTTAATAAAATAAGCCCTGGGGAGGTTTCGTCCCCATGGCAGTGGGGGGGGGGGGGCAGGAGCCTCCCCACTTCATTTAAAAATCAATGCCCCTGGGAGGTGGTGGTCCCTGGGGCTGCAGGAGGGGTGCATTCCCTTCATATTTAAATGAGTATTCTTCTGGGGAGCTAGCAGTTCCCTGAGCAGCAGGGGCCCTCGCAGGCACCCGCACAATAATTTCCATTGCCCCGGGACCTAGCCTACCCGGGGCTAAAAAGAAACAAAGCGGGGGAGACAGCTCTTTCGTTTTTTTTAAATACATTTACAGAAATGCTTTTTTGGGCCCTCTGGGTCCCTGTGGCACACCCTGAGCAGATCCAGGGGGCAGGGTGTTTCTACCCTGCCCCCTTTTATTGTTTTTTATTGTTTTTCTTGTGACTCAGTGAAAGTGAATCATAATAGGGCTGCCAACACTTCCTGGTTTGAAGTGTTGGCAGCCAATCAAATCTCAGGCTCGATATCGGAAGGGTTCACGGATCCTCTGCGGCCACAGTTGTATATCTGAGAAATGTTTTAACTTCTCAGGGTCTACTGAACGGATTTACTCCATTTAACAAAAACAATGCTTTCTGAACCAAGAGCTGCCAAATTTGGTGTAATTCCGTTCAGCAGTTGGCAACAAAGGTAGCTCTTGGCTCAGAAAGCGACCTTTTTTTTAAATGGTGTAAATCCGTTCAGTAGTTCCTTAGAAATTAAAAATATCGATATATATATCGATATGTGAGCACTGAGGAGGATTTGCAACTACTCCTGAGCACAAACTTCATTCTGATTGGCTGCCCATACTTCACCACGACGTGTTAGTAGCCATCTTGTGACTCAGTAAGAAAAAAGATGAAAAACAAGAAAAGGGGGCAGGGTAGAAACACACTGACCCCCTAGGCCTGCTCAAGTGTTCCCTGAAGGACTCCCAGGGGCCAAAAAAGCATATATATATATTTTTTAAATTGTCCAAATTCACGCGGTGTGCCCGAATCCTGCCGTAAAAATGTTTTTTAAATGAAGCGCCGGCTCCTATGCTTTGTTTGTTTTAAACCCCGGGTGGGCCAGGTCTTGGGGGCAATTTATAATTAAGGTGTGGGGGGCCTGTGGGGCCCCCACAGCCAGGGAACAACCACCTCCCCGGGGCTTTTGTATTGCATAATTTGCCGGGGACAGGCACCCCAGACACCCCCGGGGCCCATCACCTCCCTGGGGCTTCGCTTTAATAAGGGTGGGGGCCTTGTGAGCCCCCAAGCCCCAGGGACTGCCAACTTCACAGGGCTACAATTTAATTAGAGGCGTGTGGGGGGCTGCTGCCCCCAGCGCTGCCCCAGAGATCACCACCTCCCCGGGGCACTAATTATTTATCTAGGGGGTCCGTTACAGAGCCCCGGGCCCTGGAGACCACCACCTCCCTGGGGCTTTAAAGATGATGAGAGGGGGGCTCTTGCTTCTTTCTGAACCTCTGAATTAGAGGTAGTTTTATTCCCCTTGCCCTATTATGTACTAGGGCCTTACAGGGGAGGTCATGGCAGTCACAGGGGTACCCCAACCCATAGTGTACCCAAGTGTATGTAGGTGTTTTCACTGTATTCTAAGTACCTTTCAGCATAGCACTGGCTCCGGACCTGATTAGTCAGGGTCAGTTACCACCAGTACTAGTCAGCAGAAATTGGGGGCACAGGATGACTTTGCAACACATCCTCTTTCTGCACTTCTGTTTGATCTTTCTGCATATCTAATGCTTCTTTCTGCACCTTTCTCGAATTCTGTTGCCTCTTTCTGAATTTCTCTTGCTTCTTTCTGCGCCTTTCTTCCTCTTTCTGCACATGCCCTACCTCTGTAGGCATAGTTAGAAATTAGCATGTAACAAACCTTTGAAAATCACAAAAAACATAGTTTTCAGGGTTGTTATAGTTAGAAATGAGCATTCAAAAAAACTTTGAAATTCACTGAAAAAACCATAGGTTTCAGGGACATTATAATTTGAAATTAGCATTTTAAAAAACTTAAATAGTCACTGAAAAAACCAGAGGTTTCAGGGACGTTATAGTTAGTTGTACAATTCACTCATACAAAATAGGAAAAATTAAGCAGTTATACTTAGTTGAGGTTACTATAACTCACACTCCCGCAATGCACTGCTGATGACATCACATATTACATCACTCATGACATGGTCAGTGGCATCCCTGATGACATCTCAAATGACATCACTGATGACATCATCCAAGTGATCATATGATGCACCTCTTTACACCCTAATATAACCTTTGATACACCCACTCTAAAATATAGACTACCAGTTTTGAAACCAAGGACACACCAATACTAGTTACTACATACCCACTCACTGATTCCTAAGTCTACACACATCTACTCATTCACCAGTACAGTCACTCATACATACAGTCACTAATTAATACAGCACTATCATATATACTCATTCACCTATACAGACACTCACATTATTAACCTAAAAACAATACAAATGTACTTACTTACTGTTGGACCCGGTCCTTTGGGCAGGTTCACCCCGAGACTTTTTGCTTTTTCCTAGCCTGTTTCTGGAACCTGGGTTGGTGATTTTAGGCCTCTGCGCACTTTTTCACTGTGGTACAGTGTAAAGTGCGTGTGCTCTCTGTGTATGTGTGGTGAGTGACCTGCCCTCCCATAGGAATGAATGGGGAATATGTATGCCCATGGTAGATTCCTGATGCGTGGGGAGTGCAGGGTCGAGTTTGATATGTGTGAACTCGTGAGAATGAGTGCTGCATAATGGTATATGCAGCATGGTTGTGTCTAGTCTAGAAGCGCCACTTTTAGAAGTTGGCATATTTGTGTAGTGAGTCTGCTGGCACGTGATTGGGTGATGAGCCTGGCCCAGGAGTGCCTTGGGCCTGCTTGTGGATTTACTGTCTGGTTTGAGTGGGACAGGGGCTGCAGGGCCCCCGGAGGGGGTCGGAGCCATCCCAAGGGTGAAAGGCCACATCTGCTATCAGGGAAGTGGGAGGAGATGGTGCCGGGCTGTGTCTGCCTGCCCACCATGCTGGCTCTCCCTCCTGATGGCCCACTGTCACCTCTGACCTGAGGCTGACAGGAGAGGGAAACCAGAAACACCCAGGGCTCAGGGCCCGCTAGCACAAAGACTTCAAAGGACTTCAAAGACATTTCGGTGTATAAGAAGGGGCTGTGTTCCCTTCCAAAAGGTTCATCTTCTTGTTCCTGTTCTTGTCTTGTTCGTGTTCCTGACTTGAATCTACCAGGGGCGGGCGCTGCCCAGCCCCTGGATGCCTGGAGGACTCCTGATGGACTCGCCTGGATTCCTGGACTCCTGGGGGACCCCTCTGCCCTGCCTGGGCTGATGGGGGGACTTGGCTTCGCCCCCCCTGGGAGGCTCTGGGACCTTGGCAGCATGAAGGAGCTGCCTTTTTCTGTGGAGAGCGCTGGAACTAAACTTCTAGCGCCTGGAGGCGCTGAGCTTCCCGCTGAGCGCCTGGGAGTGCTCTGCCTGTTGTCTAGCGCTTTAGAGCGCTTCATTTCCCCCAAGCGCTTGAGAGCGCTTTCTCTGGACTTTTCTAGCGCTTAGGAGCGCTTTATGCCTGCTGATAGCGCTGGACGCGCTGAGGTTTCATGCCCGTATGTATTTTAGTATTTACGAGTGCCCACCTCGATTTTCCGCGGAGAGAAGCAACCACGAAGGGGCCGCGACCGGATTGGCCGAGACCCACAGAGAGCCGTGCTCTGATTGGACCTCTGAAGGGGGCCTGGTCCAGGAGCCGCGCTGTGGTTGGCTGGCTCCTGGAAGCTGAGGGAAGTGGTGTGAAGACCCCCGGGCGATGGCGGCCGTGCGCGGGGCTCCTCTCGGCTGAGGGAGCCCCGAGGAGACGAGGCGGCGAGGAAGGAAAGTGGCGGACAGGTGACAGGGCTCCCGTGTGCCGAGGGAGCCCTGCAGAGAGAGAGAAGTCCGGCGCGGGAGTAGCGGGGCTCCCATGTGGCCGGGAGAGCCCCGCCTTCACCCCCGCGAGAGGAGACTGCCTCCGGGAGCCCTGCTGGCTCCACCCTGAGTCCCGGTCCCGAGACGGGGGACCGGGCAAAAGCGAGGAGAGTCTGCGAGAGGCAGGAGCTCCTCAGATGCCGAAGAGCCTCCCCCGCCAGAGCCGGTGAGTAGGGCTCCGGGGGGGAGGCGACGGATGTGGTGCCAGTGAGGGCACCAAGCCAAGAGCGGCCCCGTGTGCTGAGTGGGCCGCTCCTACCATTGGGGCATAATTAACTTTGGTGGACCTAGGGCGGCCCCGGATGGCAGTGGGTCGCCCCAACGTTGGCTCGAGCCCACGAGGCTCCCGAAGGGCATTTGCAGTTTAGAGCCCTGACAGGCTCCAACGTGGGGGCATCACTGTGCAGAGAGCCTGTGTGGCTTAGAGGGGGCGGCGGGACATATTGCCGGTGCCCGCCCACTCCTGCCTGCGTGTAGAGTGTTTTTAGAGCCTTTGTGGCTCCAGCGTGGCGCAGTTTGCGCCTGAGAGCCAGTGAGGGCCCTGGCGCAGTTTTGATGATTCTCCAGCTGCCCAGCAATTAGTGGGCAGCTGCACCGTTTAGGCGCAAGATGGAGAGGGAGTCCCTGAGAGGGATAGAGATGGCACAGAGGTGCCCGGCCAGTCACAGCTGCGCAGCACTTAGTGCCAGCTGCAGCGTTTAGGCCCTTGTGAGTGTTCCCAGGTGCCCAGCAATTAGTGGGCACCTGCATCGTTTAGGACCCTGACATTGAGACTCAGGGCGTACTAGCCCCAACAAGGCCAGTTGGCCTAGGGACTGCCACAGGTGGTGGCTTATGTAGGTGTGGCGCAATTGTATGGTTATTGCACTTCTGAATGTATTTCCTTGCATCACGTGTTATTCCTGCACCTCTGAATGTTTTTAGACATCATGTGACTTTTGCGCTACTGTAGTATTCTGGTACCTCTGAACGTATTTGTATTGCATCATGTGCTTTATTCTTAACACCGCTGAATGTGTAGGTTTATACCTTAGGTGGTTTCCTTTACTACTCCTCTGAATGTGTTTTATGCATCATGGGTAATGTATTCTTTCCTAGACCCCTAAACGCTGTGTGATACTTAGGTGGATTCCCTTTACTACTCCCCTGAATGTGTTTTATGCATCATGGGTAATGTGTTCTTGCTTAGACCCCTAAATGCTGTGTGATACTTAGGCGGTTGTTCTTTTTAGTACAGGTGTTCCTAGTGAGGTCCTGGTCCCCTGCGTGACAGTCTCCTAAGGGTTTAGGGTTGCGTAGGTGGTACTTACCTGTTACCAGTAGATACTGGTTGTGATTTATAACTGTTACTTTGTGTTACAGTGACTTTATACACTTTTATTCTAAGTTCTATAAGTACTATTTCTATTTCTAAAAGTGCTGATTATGACAGTGGCCCATGTGGCCCTGTCTTGTAAATAATCCCTTGTGAATATTGCCGTGCCAGTTGGCACCATGTACATGTGTAATTTCTATCTGATGTGATTTTTACAATACAAAAGTTATTTTAATATAACCTTGTGTGGAGTTCCTTTTGTGGTGTGCCTAGTATGTTATTGCTGTTGTGCGCTGGCGCAAATGCTTTACACATCACCTCTGAGTTTAGCCTAGACTGCTCGTGCCAAGCTACCTAGAGGGTGAGCAGCGGTTATCTTGGCGTGTGACTTCCTTGCCCTGACTAGAATGGTGGTTTCTGTCTGGCTTTGGCGTCAGCCTTAGCCTACCAGAAATAGCCAGTTCTAACACTTACTATACAGACACTCACACACCGCCACTCAGACATAGAGTTACTCACACACATAGTCAGTCATGCAAAAAATTAATCATGCTATAATTTACTTACCGACACAATTATACACACACCACCTCACTTATTCATACAGATACTAACACATACTTACTCTCTTATACAATTACTGACAGAAGCACACATTCATCCATACTGGCACTCTCACAATCACTCACTCTGACATATAGTCATCTATATACTCCAACACTCACATATATTGCCTTTCACATATGTAATTATTCACAAATGCACCACAGAGACATCTAAACACTTACCAACACACCAGTACACACACTCACCCACCCATACAGCCCTTCACAGATGTACTCTTGAACCCATACACCTAGTGAATCACCCACTCACACATCTATGCACAAAGTCACCCCCCCACCCACCCACACAGACACTCAGGCACCCATAAAGATACTCAGACAACCAATCAATAACCCATATAGACACTCATGTTGCTAATCACCAACCCATGCAGCCGCTTACACACCAACAGGCAGACTGATACAGATATTCACACAGATCAGTCACTAACCAATGCATTCAGTAAAATACAGTTAATCACTCACTTATACAGTCAGTTACGTACCTACTAAATCATCCTTTCAGACAGTCATACACCCACTCATTCTTCAACATACCTCTGCCTATATTTATATAAAACATATTTAAACTTTACAGAAACACACAGTCACTGGATGATGTCATCAGTGATGTCATTTGAGATGTCATCAGTGATGTTATCAGTAATGTCACTGACCATGTCATGAGTGATGTAATATGTGACGTCATCAGCAGTGCATTGTGGGGGTGCTGAAGATCTTTAGTTATGTACGAGTGAAATGTCCAACTAACTATAACGTGCCTGAAACCTATGTTTTTTTCAGTGAATATATATATATTACCAGTATATATATCCAAACACAAGTTTTCCTGCAGTGAGTGAGTCTGCACAGGTAAGTTCCATAAGCCACATCTTTAATGGAGGATGCAATGAAAAACAGCAGAGTGCCTTGCTTAAATCGAAAGTCCAGCCCGACGCGTTTCGTGCTATGGAGCACTTCTTCATGGGCTAACGGCTTGCTGGTGAATAAATGCTCCAGCAGTTTCAAGAAGCACCTGATAAGATTCTTAACACCCCACCCATGCCGCTGTGGCCACCCCCGTGGCCTATTGGTCGCTGTAGTGCTTGAGTATTACTCCTGTGAGTCACTGTGCATTTTTGCCCGTTCTCAAAGTCTCATACTCTAGTTGGTTGCAAAACAACAATTCTGCTGCTTTGACATGCTCCTTCCTTCCCCATCAACATTACCTGTCCCTAATGCTTCAACGTCGCTTGGCATTTCAGCAGGACTGCAGAGCAGTGGGGCTCCTCTCGCGGCTCAGGCGGTGCCGCTAAACATCTAAACACAAGTTTGCCTGCAGTGATGAGCCTGCACATGTAAGTTCTATCAGCCACATCTTTAATGGAAGATGCAATGAAAAACAGCAGAGTGCCTTGCTTAAATCAAAAGTCCAGCCCAACGCGTTTCGTGCTATGGAGCACTTCTTTATGGGCTAACGGCTTGCTGGTGAATAAACATTCCAGCAGTTTCAGAAACACCTGATAAGATTCTTAACACCCCGCCCATGTGGGCGTGGCCACTTCAGTGGCCTATTGGTCATTGTAGTGCTTGAGTTTTACTACCGTGAGTCGCCCTGGCAAGATAGAAGCACCCTGCCCCCTAGGCCTCTTAGGGGGGCACAGGGACCCCTCCCGAGGCCAAGCATTTTTTTAAACCATTTAGGCTGGAGTCACGTTGAATCTGCGATCTCCATAGAACATTTTCAACAATAACAAAGTGGGGTCTCGCATCATTAAATAAAGGCCCCCGTGTGGACCAGGTCCCAGGGGCAGTTTATGTGATAATGCGGGGATTGCCTATGCAGCACATACCATGCCCCAGGTGACCGCCACCTTTCCTAGGGCAAACATAATTAAAGAGGTGCAGGGGCCTACAGGCACCTGCAGCCCCAGGGGCACCACCTCCCGGGACTAATATAATGGGGGTCCTTGAGGACCCCCTGCCCCAGGGAGCACCATCTCCTCAGGGCTTATAAATATTCTTGTGTGGGTCCTCATGGACCCCCCCCGGCCCAGGGGAGTTGCCCCCTCCCTGCGGCAGGCCCCTACTCAAGAGCCTCAGGACTAAAGTGGACTTCTTCCCCCAACCAGTAGGGTTCTTTGGGGCCCTGAAACCCTCATGTTACCTCCAGCAAGATCGACACAGCAGGATTCCTGAGAGCTGTTCAGAGGACCAACCCCCCTTCACCCCTCTGCAAACGTGACTACTAGTTAAAAAAATTCATAGAAATTCACTTAAAAAATTAAAGGGTACAGGAATGTTATAGTTAGGAAATCAAATTTGAAAACCCTTAGAAACTCACTGAAAAGACCAAAGGTTAAAAGGTCATTATAGTTAGGAAATAGAATTAAAACATCTGTAGAAATGCACTGAAAAAACCAAAGCTTACAGGGGCATCATAGTTAGGCTTAGATTTTACTCGCATAAAACCAGGAAATTTCAGCAATTATAGTTACTTGAGCTAACTATAACTTGTGCGTCCCCAATGCACTGCTTATGACCTCAAATATTACATCACTCATGACATGATCAGTGATATCACTGATGACATCTCAAATCCTGGAACTGGCAAACATAAAATGGTTCCAATTGTGGAGAGGAGTTGACCTAACGGCAATGGCGGTCGACCTCGAATCTGGGGTACTGGGTTCAAGTCTCTGCAATGATGCTGGACATCCTGTGATTCTGGGAAAATCACTTAATCTTCCGTGCCTAACAATAAATGAATGTGTCGTCATATAATGCACCTGGTGCTATGTCAAGTGCTCTGATACCTGATTCGGGTCAAGTTTGCGCTATATAAAACTCTGTAAAAAAATAATTGTGCCTCCTGCATTTCAGATCTTCTTGTCCTTGTTCACAGGCCAGAATAAACTTTGCACTAACATGAGAACAGCACTCTTTGCATGCTGAATGCCGATTACTGATATTGCCCTCCGGTGGGCCTCATAGGCGATTTCTTTCTTTGTGCATGCTGGGACTCATAATGCTGTTCCACCCTTTTTCCCTCGAGTGGGTGTGAACTTTTAGGCTCTGTAAATCTTCTGGTACACTACGTGTTGGGGGATGAAGTCCCCCTGGATGGTGAGGGTCCTTGGGGGTCAAGAATCCCTTCTGTTACCTCCAGTGAGTCCCAAACAGCAGGAATGCTGAGAGTTTGTCGGAGGTTTGCCTCCTTTCTCTACCACTCTGCAACCACGCCTCCTAGCACAGTGCTGATTGGGGAAGTCCACTTGGATGCTGAGATTACTTGGGGGCCAAGAAATCCTTCTGTTACCTCGAGCAAGTCCACCACAGCAGGATGGCTGAGAGCTCATTAGAGGCCTTCCCCCTTTTCTCACCACTCTGTAAACGCGCCTGATGATCAACAATAGCATGTAATTTTTTGGATTTGTATGCAAAATCACCATGGCAGGCTGCATGATATATAACAGAGCCTTGCGAAGGAACACCCCTGTGGTTTGCAAAGGAACTGATGAGCCACTAGGTGAGATTGTTCAAATGCCAAATGAAGACGACAGTGGTGAAGAGGAAGGAATAGACTTATGTCAAGATGTTTTTGACAACTTCTTCACATGAGTGTAAATATATTCACATATTATTACGCTACATTGAAAACCAACTTTTAATCTGACGAAAATAAAAGTCTGTGCTCATCTTTATTCCTAATTAATTAAATAATACATGTTTTGTTGTTTTTGTTCTTTTATTGGAAGTTTTAAAATATGTGAAAAGTATTACCTACATGCAATCTTTTTACAAATAAACAATCCTTTTAATTTATAATTTTTAAAATGTATGATGAAACAAAACAACTGGGTAAATTAAAAAAAGAAATGCGATACCAATCTTTGAATTGGCATTTTTGAGCTAATTCAACAAAACAAAATAATAACAATACAAGATGGCAAAAAAACAACCAAACATAAAACGTCAATCACTGTGAATGAAAGTATTATTGATGAGTCAAAATTGTGTGAAATCCAATGTACAAAATACAACTGGCATAAAAAATGAGTCTAGAAAATAGCCCGCTGAGTGAATGTTAGTCACACACTGGAGGGAATTACGTTCTGCGTTTCTTGCCAGTGGTGGTGGAGGTATTGACATTCTCTCCTGCTGGTCTGGATAAACATCCCCCCCGAGGGGGATTGGTGGGTACACATTTGCAGGGATTGATGTGGGTGCAGGTGCTTCCTCCCTGTCTGCGGCCGAGACAGATGTAGTAGGCCCAGATGTTGTGGGAACACAGACAGGGGAAGATGTTTCTGAAAAAGCCCTGCAGATAAGGTTGAAACAATTAAGTAGCACCCCAGTCAGAGTGCCCTAATTTGAGTTGAGATTTTCCATCTGGACATTATGCTTCCTCTGCAACTGCGTCTTCTCCCACAGCTCTGTAAGGACCTGAGACATCATGTCTTGTGACTGATTGACGGATCCCAAGACTTGGATGATGGTGGCCTGGCTGACAATCAACCCAGTGGCCTCACTTTGCTGGTCCACAGATTCCCCCATGAGCCCTACCCCACTGCCCTAGGCCTCAGACACAGTGTGTCCATCCTACTTGGTCCTGGCTGCACTGGAGTGGGTGGTGGTGTTAGATCAATAGAAGGCAAGACTGGGGGCACAAGAAAGTTCAGGCAGGGGTGGTAACAGCTGGAGCGGGACCTGTAGGTGTGGGCAGAGTGGGACTCACTGTACCTGTATTATAGGTAGCAGTGGAAGATTTATGTCCATGCATTCTGGCTGTTGGACCTGTAATAAATTACAAAAAAATTGAATTTTTTAATTCTGGATCATACATCAAATGAGTTTGAAGGAAAAAATTAAGCAACCTAAACTGAAAAAGGAAATTAATATAATGGTTGTACCTTTCAGAAGTATTATAATGAATTACAAATGCAGCTTAAACTACACACTAGGCTACTTAAAAAAAGCATGCAAAATGATGTTCTCAAATAAAAATAAAAGTTAGGAAGTATACATGTAATATACAAATGATTCAACGCAACACACTAGAGAGGATAAATAAGAAAGACACCATTCCAATTCCATGCAAGATACTATTCGGACAATTAAACAACTTACAATGAAAAATAGCATTAGTCATCATATAAACATTGCGAAGTACATTTATAAAAAACAACTTATATTCAGCATAGAAAATTACATAAAATAACATTTTAAGTCAACAAACTTTGATTATTGAACCAAATAACATCAATTCAATGACATATCAAGAAAATGACAAAATACAAAATAAAACAAACAAAAATTCAAAACATTGCCTAAAATAAAGGTTAATAAATACACAACACTTGACAAATGGGAACATATGAAAGAAAAGAAAGAACAACAGCAAAAAACAAAAATCAATATTATGTCAACAAGCTAAAAAAAGGCATCAGGAAAGTTGGAGTCTTAAAGCAGGGGTTGGGGGCAAGATGGCCGCCGAGACGCCGTAGAGGAAGGTCACGTTCAGACTCTCTCCTGGTGGCAGAGTGATTTATCTGTATTCGTGCTCACCCCTCGGCTTGTGAGTTTGCTTTCGATCTGCCTGCTGAAGCTCTATGTCTCAAAAACTAGCGCTACACGGCCCAGTGATTTTGAAGGGCTAACAGAAGATCAGATTCCAGCAAGATTTCAGCAAGATAACAGTGAGTGGTGCTGATTTGAGAGAAATATCAGGAAATGTGTAGAGTGTACAGAGAGCTGCATCTGAGGGGCTGATAAATGCCGATGCTGTGATAAAAGTGTAATGCTTGGGGAATTTACCGTCTGGTCTCTACAAACAAAGGACTTGTCCCAGATAAAGGAAAGAGCTTTGTTCAGATATATTGCATCCTTGATAACTCGATCCTTCCTGTCTGGGTGTGCTCATTGGAAATACGTGCTGAAAGCTATGGCTCCAAAACTTTTGCGATCCCCGAGGAAAGCCCGTGATCGAGATGGCTGGGGGAATGAGGAGGAGGAAGCATGTATAGATAACTCTGGTGCCCCTGCCTCAGAGGAAAAGTAAGGTCTAAGGCACAGCAGAGGCGAGAGGCGGCGAAGGAGATAAAAATACGGAAAATCCGCGAAAAAGATGCAGAGAAGAGGAAGACGACAGCCCCAGCTTCGGCAAGGAGAAAGGATGATGCAAAAACCGTTGCCGGCGAGGTGACAGGGAAAGAGGTAGCACTCCGGCAGACAACAATCGTAGAGACGTTCTCACCTGTGCCTGCACTTGCACCGAGCACTCAGTCAGCTTCTCTGCGTGCGACCACGGTCCCGACATTGGTATCCTTGTGCAGAGAGAGACAGCCCGCTGTATCCAAAGAAATAGCCGGGCAGATTGGAGCCACCGGGAGTGTGAGCAGTGCGCTAGAGGTTCAACCACAGACTGAGATTACAGAACCTGTGGGATTGGAAGGCTCTTCTACAGCGGTGGCAGGAGGTGGAGCTAAACTCTTAAGGGGGAAAGACGCATTTAACATTACACCCGGAGTTAAAGAGACAAATACATTCCCTAATCCAGCTAATGATACCGATATTGAAGTATGCGATCCCAACGGGAAAACTAACTTAAGTGAGACAGTGGGGCGGTTTCAAGAGGAGGTATTCAATGAGGAAACAACAGAAATAACAGAAATAGGGGCTAAGAGCTTAACAGGCACAAATACAGATTTGGTGGGAAAGATTAACGCAAACATGAATAAGGAAAATGATATGAATATACCAGATGTACAAGGATCTATACTGGCCTCTCCTAGTGAGGATGTTTTTTTTTACTGGCAATGATAAGGCAGATGATGAGGATGAGGATGAGAGTGAGAATTGCAGCTTGGAGACTGCGTCAGATTCAGAATTGGAAACATCAGCAGGCTCTATTGTAAGCACTGATACGGAGAATAAAGTGACAGAATCAGAGAGTACCTCAATCTCTGCAGACAGCGATACAGAATCAATTGAATTAACGTAAGAAACAGTTAAAAAAACTACTCAAACAAGACTTAAAACAGCTGCCATAGAAAACAACAAAACTGCGGCAAATACCAAATTTAAGAGTAAACCTAATAACAACACTAGACAAAAGAAGTTGTTTAAAGTACTGCGCAGACCCCCAACGAAATCAGTTGTAAAAAAACTTGATTGGGATAACACATTGGAGAACTGTGCACCGCCCATGGAGGAGCTTGGAAACGCAGCTACATGTTCTCATGAGGTTACCTCTCAGGGATCAGAGGGAGGCGCCTCTAACTTTGAAGTCTTATTTACAACCTTAAAACAAATGCAAGGTGAGGCTCGCATTGAGAGCCAAAGGGCAAGGAGGAGGGCTAGGCATGCAAATAAAAAAATGCAATCCTCTCTCCATAAAATTAATAAAATGTATGAAGAAATGGTTGGAAGAGTATCTGAAGTGGAGATTAGAACGGGAAAACTGGAGGACGATTTCACCAAAATCCAGGATGCTAGGAAAGATCAGGACAAAACGACGGCAGATATGTTATGGAAACTAGAGGATTTTGAAAATAGGCAAAGGCGCAATAACGTTCGACTACTTGGGATTCAGGAGGGGAAAGAGGGGAGTGATGTCCGGGGTTTTGTCGTTGAGTTATTGAAAGGTGCTTTTCCAGAGCTGTCTTCATGGGATCTGGATCACGAGGTACAAAGAGCACATCGATTCCCGATGACACGGAAGGAGACACGGAAGGAGACACAGGGTAAGCCCCGCGCAATATTACTCCATGTCGGGAACTTTTTATTGCGTGAAGAGATAATTAGCAAGGCAAAACCCCAATCCAAACGCACCTACAAGGATGTTGAATTCTTTGCCCGTCCTGATTTCTGCCACACCACCGTGGAAAGACGGTGGAGAATGAGGCAGCTCATTACCCCTTTCCAGAACATAGGCTGTGAGGCTTACCTCATGTTTCCAGCACGCCTGAAGGTTGGCTTAAATGGGAATTTTAAAATCTTTTACTCTGAAATCATGGCACAAGAATACCTCAGCTTTTTGCGTGAAACTAGGGGTCATCAAAAGACACGCCATGAGGAACATGTAGAACATGATGCTCGTACGGTTGCTATTAGAGACATTCCTCGCAAGAAGTAAAAGTAAAAGATAGAGACTAATAACACATGGGGGGGGAAATAGGAGGGAAATAGGATGCAAGTGTCTGCTTAAAGCATGAGTTAAGGTTGTTTTAGTTTTACATTTATGATCTTTTTCTCCCTGGGCACTGGGGATATGTAGGCTTGTCTTGGTATAGCGGTGGGTATTAGTATTTCTAGAATGGTGTCTGAGGTTAACACTGAGTGGGGAGAGCACATTGGGATGACTTAAGAAAGCCAGGGGAGGGAGGGCGGGCGTGACATCCTGTAGGCAACGTCGGCCAGACATAGGTCCTTCGGACCTATTTGCCTGTAGGGGGGGGGGGTTCTGAGGGAGGGCCGCCTGGGGTGGGGGAGGGTGGGAATAAGGGCAGGGCACAAGGGCACTGGAATTTGGTGGGAGTGTGAAGAACACAAATTGAAAGAAATGCATGAGCATGGTTACTGTACTGAAGATATTATGAACATAAAAATGGAAATTTGTGTATTTTGTGTAGTAGAATTAGCAAAGAATGAATTTGATAATTTGATAAAAAAAAGCGAGCAGGTAGCTGATAGTTCCTTAGAAAATAGGTATGTCTCTTAGATTTGTGACGTGGAATGTGTGTGGCCTAAATGATGCTCAAAAGAGACAAAAGATAGGATTACGACTACGACAAATGAATGTAGATTTTGTATTTCTGCAAGAGACACATATAATGAATGCTGAGGAGTTCTGTCTTAATCAGTTGGGGTTTCATTTAATAGTAAGCTCCAAACAAGGGATAAAAAAAAGAGGGGTAGCTATCTTATCAAGGAGTAAAAACGTGGTAACTAGGAGAAAATTAGAAGATCAATGGGGAAGGTGGGCCATTGTCGAGATTTTAATAGAAGGAGTATGGACAACACTAGTCACGGTTTATGGTTCAACCCAGGATGATCCAGAAATCTTACAGTTTTTAGATTCTGAGCTGGCAGTCAGGCCTCCTCAGATCATCATAGGAGGTGACTTGAATATTAACGGGGCGGAGGGCCTGGGAGTAGGCACGACAAGAAAGTACAACGGCAGGAAGAAAAGAGTACATAAGGCCCTTATCGATCTTCTAGGAAATAACACCTTACGAGATGTCTGGGGCACAATAAGATCAGAGCAAACAGGCTACACATACTACTCTGCACCACATCATATTTGTGTTAGATTAGATTATTTTTTTAAATCCAATGATTTAATGACCAGAGCAAAAATTGAGAGACTCCCTCGAATTTTTAGCTATCATAACCCCTTAATTCTAACGATGAAGCAAGGAGGGGGAATAAAGCTAAGGAGGGTATGGACATTTGAAAGAGGACTTCTCTTAGATAATGATTATATAACACATATGTCTAAATGGATTAGTGAGTTTTTTTAACACAATAGAGGGAGTGCCTCTGTGGGAGTAATATGGGATGCTTTTAAGGCAGGAGCTCGTGGAGAGACATGTAGCTATAGTGCCTACAAACGGAAATCAGAACGGTTACGATATAGTGATATAGAGAAAGCTGTATTAGAAGCAGAGGAACAGCTCAATAAATGCGTAATAAGGGGTGAACCAACTGAACAATCTATTATAGATTTAATGAAAGTGAAAAGTGAAGCAGAAGAGGAATTTGCAAATAGAGCAGCAAAACAATACACAACTAGAAGGGAGAGATGCTATGAGTTTAGCGAAAAAGTTGGACGTGTACTTGTCATGCGTACCAGGCAGATAGCGGCGGAAGGGATGGTTAAGGAGATTATGGACGAAAAGGGAATATTACATTCAGACCCAGAGGAAATTAGGGAAGTGTTCAGGAAATTTTATCAGTCATTATATGACAACCGAAATCCCAGCAGTATCGAAGAGATAAATGAACACCTTCAGAATATCCCAGTTAAGACTATTTCTTTTGAAGAGGCAGATGAGTTAGAGGTTATGTTGGATAATATCGAGATTAAAGAGGCTATGTCTAATCTCCCCTCAGGAAAGGCTGCTGGTCCGGATCAGTTACCTTTAGAGTTTTATAAAACTTTCTGGGGATGTCTAGGGCGAGACTTGACTAAAACGATTCAAGCTGCCCAGACGGGGGAGTCTGTCCCAAAATCCTGGGGGGGGTGCAGATATAGTGTTAATTTAAAAAAAAGGGAAACCTCCGACTGAGCCAGGGTCTTATCGACCGATTACGTTGATGAATAACGACACTAAAATATACTCAAAAGCCCTGGCTACAAGATTCGCTAGAATAATAAGTGCCCTAGTTAGTAATAACCAACATGGTTTTATTCCCGGAAGAGGGACGACTCACCATATTAGGAAAGTCATAACTTTGTTCGATGCTGTCGAGGTAACAGGAGACCCGATGGCAGTAATGTTGTTGGATGCGGAAAAAGCATTCGATCGGGTCTCCTGGGACTATCTGTGGCATACTCTAGTTAGAGCCGGGATCAAGGGTGGTTATGTGAAAGCACTTCAGACTCTGTACAAGGAACCGGTCGCAGCCTTAAGAATAAATGGGGGCACTACAGGACAATTTATGATTAAGAGAGGTACACGGCAGGGGTGTCCATGTTCTCCGCTGCTATTCGCCATGTACATGGATCCACTAATCCGTAAGATAGAATCGTCTCCAGAAATCACCCCATTATACACAGCTCTGGGACCATGTAAGATACTCGCCTACGCTGATGATGTGGCGGTGATAACACCATGCCCCACGGAAGCGACTGAGCTGGTAGAGGCGGAGGCCCAAAGATTTGGGCAAGTCTCGGGCTACTCCCTGAATGTTTCAAAAACCCAAAATATTAAAAACTCAATGACTCCTTGTGATGATAATCGAGTGGTACCAGTAGGGAGGTATTTAGGAATCAATATCTCAGCAGACTTAAACAACCTGGTGGAAAAAAATATTGCTCCGGTAGTTGATAAAGCGAAGAAAGACTTGGATCGATACGAGAATTTACATCTGTAGTTAGTAGGACGAGTTAATATTATTAAAATGTTGATTTTGCCAAAATTTTTATATCTTTTCAGGGCAATACCACTTTTAGTTGATAACAAATGGCTTAAAATTTGTGAACAGATGATTAATCGTTTTATTTGGGCTAAAGGTAAGACACGGCGGGCACTGAGGTATATGTCACTTCCACGAGAGAGAGGGGGGTGGTCTTTACCGGATTTAAAATTATACTATTGGGCTGCAGCACTACAAGGTATGGTGGGTCTGATGGGAGGGGCAGAGATGGATAGATGGGACAAGATAGGCTCGCTCGCTATTTACGGTTTGGTTTTGGGTACAAATGCTGAAAATATATTTTTAAGATTTACGGAGGAAAGCTATTTTAAAAGAACACGATTCAAGACAGTAATGGCTGCTCATAGTATATGGAAAGGATTTTCCAAAAAGGTTGGAATAGGGAAATACAATGCATACACCAGATTCAAAAATAACCCTTCCTTACCCAGTGTGGTTTTTTCAGGAGTTGTATATCAAGATTGGGAGAGGCGGGGGATAGGTAAGATCGGAGATATGTTAGGCGGCCAAGGTATTTTACAATTTACAGAATTGCAAAATAAGTACACTTTGAATACAAACACTTCTTTAAATATCTACAAATTAGAAGCTGTATATTGAATAAAAAGGGGGATCATTGGGCTTTGGAAAAACTATAATGATGGATCTTATAGAAAATGGCTCTGACTGTACTATAAAGAGATTTTACTTAGAGATGACAAAATTAAAAAAAGATGATCTGGAGAAATGGACAGATAAATGGTCACTAGATTTAGATATAGATAGGGATATCTTTATTGAATCATTAGAAATGGGAAGTAAAATGTTGTGTTCATCGTCTCTTCAGGCCCAACATTATAAGATTTTGTACCATCTATATTATACGCCTGGGAAAATTGCTCAATGGGGGGGAATATCTGGAACTACCTGTTTTAGGTGTGGCAAGATGGAGGCGAATCTGATACATATCTTCTTGATTTGTCCGCACCTAGATAAGTTGAAACAGGATATTGGAAACTTTTTCCAGAATGCTTTAGCAACTCCAGCTATTATGCTATTGGGGGTAAACCCCAATGGGCAATTAAACTGCAAACACTTTGTGTTTGTAGCAATGGCGATTCTTAGACTGTTAGTGGCCTCGGCTTGGCTCGACCCAAATCCTCCTACTTACCATCAATGGCTAGGTAAAGTATTATCAGTACAAAAATTAGAAACCGCTATCTACGCCAGGAAGGGGAAAAAGGGTAAAAAACTGGGTATGCAAATTTGGGGCCCTTTTATTCAGTGGAAGTTAGAAACTGAATGATGAAATATGAAGAATTTGTATTTCGAATACTGGAATTTATGAATATGCATGTATACTCCCAAGTTTTATTGTTTTGTATTAAGTATATCGGAATTTGTGTTCTATGATTTTGTATCTCACTGTGCCCTGCTCATGTTATCAAGGGGGGGGGGGAAGGGGGAAAAATTTCTTCAATAAAAATATTTAAAAAAAAAAAAAAAGGAAAGTTGGAGTCTTTTCAAGGAAACATTAACAACACGTGCAAAAATGAATGTTGAGCATACTTAGAAACAATATACATTAAGAAGACATCGACATTTACAGAATAAAACACATATATACGAAATATGTTATAATGTGAAAACACACTTACATGCACCATTACATCATGTGAAATTTAATGGAAACTGAAACCTGTAATCTTAAATTCAACAAAATACATTCAAACATACAAACAAGGCACACAAATAAATAAAGAACATGAAGAAAAAGATGCATATTGACTAAGCCAATCAACAATTAGTAAAATGAGTGCAACAACAATAATGCTACAAATTTCCTAAGAAAAAGAACAAAATAAATTATGTATAGGTTTACATGTTAAAAAAGGCAATAGCTAGATTAAAAGCAAAATTGACATTTAGGTTTAGTGACACATTCAAAAGTATAACTTATAAGTTTCCACTCCACTAAGGATTCCTGTGAAGCCTTCAGGATGTAGGATCTGCAAGACTGTCTCCTCCCAGGGATCAAGTTGTAAGATAGGGCTGGGAGAACAACCACGTTTCCTCTGGGCCTCAGGTGATGCTTAGAGGCAAGGTAACACACTCTTCCCCGCAGGTCATTCTACCTTTTCCTAAATTCCTTCTGTATGCGTAGGTTTCTAGCTACAGCATTTACTCTGTCAACTATTCTGGCCCAAAGTTGGTTCTACTCTAATAATTTCATCCACCATGAATGACAATTCTCCTTCAGTAAAACAGGGATTTGTCCTCCCTGCCATTATGAAATAATAAACTTACATTAATTTAATAACCCAAAAAATAATAAATAACAAAAGACAAAATGAACAAGAAACAGAGAAAGCAAAAAAAACCCTGACTGCACAGAAAAAGTGTTCAGGATCAAGGTTCTGCTGCAGTGGAATGGCAACGGATCATAGTTGGAAATGGAGTGTGTATTATAGTGTAGTATGCAAGTGAAAACAATTAGTTAAAACACATCAGGTGTGTGATGCTAGCATCCATCCAAAATCCACAAAAATAGTACAATGTTGAATGCGTTTCGTGACATAATCCCTCCATCTAGAAGCTCCTGCTAGGGCAATGCTAGCACAACTGAGAAATCTAAAAAGGCTCAGTGCAATCCAGCCACCCTGATGGTGAAGGAGTAATGTAAGCCAGCAGAGGAGTATGCCGCGTCAACATCAGTGAGCCAATTATGGGACAGAAAACATTCTGTCAACTTGGACAGAGGATCAGTCAGTCTAAATTTAAATAAAGCAGGCAGAAATCCATCAGCTCAATGGTGTACTTGGAAACATTGCTACATAGGAATCATGGAAGTCAGGCCCTAAGTTAGTTATATCTGTGGAGAAATGGCAAAGGTAACTTAGAACAGCGAATTAGTGGGATTTCCCAAAAGCTAGCTGATTTTGACCTACATGTTTGAAAGTAGAATGAGACTCCGAGTAAATAAATGGGTGTTGTTCTGCACTTCAATTCAGTCTCAGAATGTTTTCGAATCTAAGGTTAGACTTGGTTTTGGCACATTCTGTTCTGCCAGAGTGAAGGGCTATCTTTGGGGGTCCTGAAGAAGCAAGGCGGGCCATAGTTTCAAAATAAGAGATGAGTTCCTGCAATTTTAGGGGTTAATTAGTGGCCAGATCTTTGCCAGCACAGGGAGGGAATGACCAAGTAACCCCTATAGTTCATGAACATGGGGTATATTAAGTTGACCGTGGGTAAAAGACCTATCTTTTTTATGTGCAGAGACTCCGCAGTCATATAAATAATACCCATAAATCTCTTTGTGAATAGCAAACAGTTGTAAACTTACCCAAAAGTGTAAGTTTACCTATGTGAATCAGTCCCTGGGTATTTTATGTTAATGCAGACACTATTATACTGAAATATTTGCAAAAATTACAAATATGGCAAAACCAATCAAAAAATCAGCATGCACATCAGCCATCTTGCAATGAAAGTTTTTGTGTTTTTTTGAAACCCCATTACAAAAGGATTGCTGTATATGCATGTGCCTATGCAGTGGTAAAAAAAACCATAAGAGATTACGGGGTATATGTATCAAGCCGTTTGCAATTCGCAAAGGCCAGAATTCGCAGAATTCCGGCGTTTGCAAATCGCAAATGGTCTTTTTGCATTTTTTGACATGTAACAAAAAATCTCAAAATAAGGAATCGCAAAAATTTGCGATTCCTTATTTTGGTTACGCATTTAAGGAATCGCAATTTTGGAATTGCTTAAATGCTATGTATGTAGCATTTTGGAATTGCGAATTTAGGTTAAGAAATCGCAAATTACCACCAACTTGTAGTTGGTGGTAATTTGCAAATTCTATTAAAAATGCACAATTTGGCATTTGTGAAGGTGGCATGTGACACACATACATGCCCATAGGGCATGTATGTGCGCCATATGCACACACATGTAAATTTCAGGGGTGCAGCAGGGTGTTCTTGAGACACCCCTGCACCCTTGAAATTATTCTCAATTTGCGATTAGCAAATTGCGATTCACAAATTGAGAATTATTTCACAATCTTTCCTATGGGCCTCCTGGCCCATAGGAATGAATGGGAAATTATTCCTTAATTGCGAATTCGCAAATTGCGAATTCGCAAATAAGGAAGAATAAGAAATCGCAAAAAAATAGCGAATTTCTACAAACACCCAATTTTGCGATTTCTAAATAGCGATTCCTTAAAAATCGCAATTTAGAAATCGCAAAAGGGTATGTTGATACATCTACCCCTACATTACAAGACAGCCACCCAATATGCACCCACATGCACAGTGGCAATCTTTTCATAGCATTTCAAAAATAAATAAGGAGTTCCTTTTCAAGATGTCTGCTTTGTTTTGCACGCATTTGCAGGATAGACATTTTACAATGTTTGGCTTTGTCAATGCTTGTGAATAATCAAGTTGAACAGTCGAAGTCAAAATACACGCTAGCGCCAGATCATGTGCTCAGGGCGTTGGGGGTAGCAGGTGTCACAACCTTTACAGAACAACTCGAGGGAGTTTGTGGAAAGGTTATCGTAAGGGACTACTTAAAGCTCCATGTGACCATCCACAAAATGCTATGACTTTAAGGACAGCTCACCAGGCCGATTGAAGATTTTTTTAAAGCTGCCAGTACCCAATGTCTAAAGGGGGCTGACCAAAACCTTCTTTACTGTATGCATATATGTATGTTCATGCGTATTAGCAACTCAGGTCTCCCAGAGACAGATACTGCTGTCTTTAGGCACATCCTAAAAAGGTTGCGGACTTGTCCGTGGAAATAACTGCCATGTTGTATGTCAAATAACAGACATTGCTTCAGGAGGAACTGTGGCATTTGTTATTTTTATGGATGTTTGTGGGCTTGTGAAAGCCCAGCTCAGGCGTTCATTGTGCATTTACCTCGCTGTTTATATGTAAATTGTCGGTATGCGCAGGCAATATCAAACTTGCATGAAATGCACTTATAACCATTAAACAGAAACTCAGTACCATTCAAAGCGATAATGTGCTAGCCTGTAAATTGCAAACTTGTCCACAGCTGGTACCAAAATTAGTTTGAATCTCAAATTTGCTGTTTTGTTCGTGAGCAGCTCAGGCGTTTGCTTATTTGTTTTAATTGGGTCAATATTTTCACAGGGAAATCTGACTCAAAATATAGTTGAGTGTACGAAGTCACATTATTTTGAAAATTAATTTGCAATATAATTAACCCAAGATGGGTGTTTAAAATGTTTTGCGGTCAGACAATCAATGAAGTTATCTCTGTTGGAAACTTAGTAGCTTTACACAATTAACTTTAGACAAGCACAGATTTCTCCAGCCACTAATCATACATTCTGTATGAAGGCAGCTATTGATTTCTGTTATAAGTAAGAAATGAACATGAAGAATACAGCCCTGTTAAACAGACACCTTGCACCAAAAACAACTGTAAGCTCTAATTGTCAAATATAATTATTTTTGCCGGGATCAATATGCCCATGGTAGAATGCATTTATTTATCCTGCTTTGTCTGCAAACCACAGTTATATCAACGTTTCTTTGATTAAATAAGCATTTCTGTTCATTTTAGAATTATATAATTATAAAACATTATTTTGCTATAGGAAATCCCACCAAACCTTTGTCTAAAAATTGCAAATAACATCACATGCCATATTTGACTATACCAGGTGTCTTCTGTGCAGCCTCAACGGTGGCTCCGGCTGTGGCTTCCGCCTTTTATTTTATTTGAATTCCATGTTCATTTACGCACAGTGTCCCCACACATATCCCTGAAGAAAAATAATATCGTTTTCAGAATTTTTAGGGTATTGGAAGATAGAAAGGTTGATAACATTGATTTGTATACTGAAAGAATAGAAATTATGAATTTGGTTGCTGTTAATAGAATGTATAATCTATATTGGTGGTAAGGATCAGTACCTGATTACTCAATTGAATATTGCAAACAGAACTTAGACCAGAGGGTTTAAAGCGCACGTGCGAAAGACTCATGTTAACAGGGAACTCATAAGCATATGAAGTATTCTCTGATAAATAAAAATATTTTTCTTGTAATTATGAAAGGGTTAACTATTCTCAGATGATTAATTATTATTTGTTGTATCTATTTTTATCTATCATATTTTTGGTATGAGACTTCACACACTTGTGTATAATTGGAAATGGTGACAGGTGCTTCTGAAAAGGAAAAAGAAAAGAAAAAAATGGTAGCAACCATTTGTATTTTTCCTAAACATGTATTGATGTGAATCAGAAGGCACACTGCGGTGAAGGCTTCGCTACAGGGGGTAGAGAAAAATGCAGCCTCAATAGCACAAGCCTCCAAACGCGTTTCAGGAATCACAGTTCCCTTTATCAGTGGTTTGCTTTAGCTGTAAGACAAGACGGAAGTCTCCGCACGCTTTTCATTTCCAGAGCGTGCCTCAGTGGGCGGGGCCATCTGCGTGGCTTCATGGTCTCTGTAGTGCTGGAGAAAAGGAATAAAAACTCTTGTGAGTCCGTTTTGGGCTCAGTGTTGGCGCTAAAGCTGGCGTCATTCCCATTCTGAGAGGCAGTAACCAAGGTGTGACACTGTAAAGCGGGGCAGGCAACTAAGCGGAACTTGCACCCACCCACTGGGGCACTGGGCTGGGCTGCATTTTTCTCAATGTTTCCTGCTTGCAAGTGATCACCATTAAAGATGGGTTTACTTACCTGCCTGAGGCTTCTTTCTATTTGTGGCAACCTTTGTTTGATGAATTTGAGCGGCCAGCCCGGCCGCGGAGAGAGGCCCACCGCCGGCGAGCGGGCTCAGTGTTGGCGCTAAAGCTGGCGTCATTCCCATTCTGAGAGGCAGTACCCAAGGTGTGAGACTGTAAAGCGGGGCAGGCAACTAAGCGGAACTTGCACCCACCCACTGGGGTGATGAAAACTTTTAAATTTGCCTGTTGACAAAACGGACTCACACGAGTTTTTATTCCTTTTCTTCGGCACTACAGAGACCATGAAGCCACGCGGATGGCCCCGCCCACTGAGGCACGCTCTGGAAATGAAAAGCATGCAGAGATCTCCGTCTTGTCTTACAGTTGAAGCAAACCACTGATGAAGGGAACTGTGATTCCTGAAACGCGTTTGGAGGCTTGTGCTATTGAGGCTGCATTTTTCTCGATGTTTCCTGCTTGCAAGTGATCACCATTAAAGATGGGTTTACTTACCTGCCTGAGGCTTCTTTCCATTTGTGGCAACCTTTGTTTGATGAATTTGAGCGGAAGTGTGCCGCTCACCTTCCTTCTCGTGAGAGAGGCTTTTCTTTACATTTTATGGCTGGTCCCGCTGTGAGCAATGCACCCCCAGAGACAAAGAGTGCCATCACTGCCCGAACCTGGACCGAACCCTGAACCTGCGCAAGCATAACATGGGCGGCAGCACCACCAGAGACTGGACTCTGGCTCTGGGTCCAAGCTAACTTTTAAATATAGTTAAGGCTGGGAATCATGATAGATACTCACCAGCATGCGAAACAACTCTCAAGCACCAATCACTGAGAGGCAGCAAACAGCGGGACTGGGAAGAAACTACAGGTACCACAGTGCTTTCAATCTAAATTTACAGCGACGCCCACCAGGGCGCAAACAATTTAAAAACAGCTATTGTGACTTTCCTAATTTTTTCCTAGCCTCATGTATGCTTCTGGCTTTCCCCTTTGAGAAAGGTCCAGGCGGACCGAAATGCATCAGGGCCCACAACAATGCCAGCGCTGTTGAGAAATAATGATTAAACTTGATGTTGTTTTTTCCATCGTGAAGTGTGCGACTCACCTTCCTTCTCGTGAGAGAGGCTTTTCTTTCTTTATATATATATATATATATTTTCACTGAAAAAAACATAGGCTTGACACCAGTTATAGTTAGCTGGAAATTTTACTCGCATAAAACCAATGAAATTCCCACGTTATAGTTAGTTGGACTCACTATAACTTGCGCGTGAAATGCACTACTGATGACGTCACATATTACATCACTCATGACATGGTCAGTGACATCACTCATGACATCACTGATGACACCATCCAGTGAATGTGTGTATTTTTAAAAAAAAATTATGTGTTATATATGTATATGTAAAAGTTGATGGAAGAATACATTTTCAAATAAGTGTTTACATAGATGTTTTTAAAAAAAAAATTGATTGGTTAACTGGCTTATTAAGTGTATCTTAGTGAATACATATATTAGTGAGTAATGTTTAAATATTTAAATATATGGATTAGTGTTTCACTTTGTGTATAAGTGGCTGCATGGGTTGGTGAGTAGCTACATGTGTAGGTATATGGGTTATTAGATGTTTTTTCAGTATGAGTGTCTATATGTTTGGTGGGGGTATTACTTAAACATAGATGCATGAGTGACTGACTCTCTGTTTGTATGTGTTTTGAAGACAGCATATTTGCAGGACTTTATGGGTGGATGAGTGTGTATATGTGTGTGTTAGTGAGTGAATGACTGTCTCACTAGTGTCTTTATCAGTAACTACATATGTTTTAATCTAATATATGTGAATATTGATGTATATAAATGAGTATATGTGAGAGTAAGAGATTGTAAGAGTTCCTGTTTAAATAAGTATGTGTTTCTATAAGTGATTGTTTAAGAGAGTAAGTATGTGTAAGTTTCCTTAGAAGTAAGGTGGTAGTGTGTGTATAGCTGTATATGCAAATAAATGGATGTTCAATAGTTTATTTGCATGTGTGAGTATGTGTGAGAGTATCTTTTGGATGACTGTCGGTGTGTAACAGGATGTATAGTTGTATCACTACATATGATGAGTGAGTATATGTATGAGTGACTATATAGAACTGTTGGTCAATGAGTGGATGTGTATATAGATGGTGGAATTATTGAATTGGTTGTTGTAACTGGAATAGGTATCTCCATTTTTTTGAAAATTTTAGTTTCTATTTTTTAATATGTGTTTCAAGGGTTACATTACAGTGAAAAGAGGTCTGTCACTCTGTCACAAGGATGGTGTCATCAGTGATGTCATGAGTGATGTCACTGACCATGTCATGAGTGATGTAATATGTGACGTCATCAGCAGTGCATTGCACGCGCAAGTTTTAGTGAGTCCAACTAACTATAACGTGGGAATTTCATTGGTTTAATGCGAGTAAAATTTCAGTGAATTTTATAGGTTTTTTAAATGCTAATTCCTAACTATAACTGGTGTGAAACCTATGGTTTTTTCAGTGAATTTCATAGGTTTTGTAAATGCTAATTCCTAACTCTATATAGGGCCTCAAACCTAAGTTTTTTTCAGTGAATTACATATGTTTTTTAATAGCTAAATTATATTACTATGATATATAATATTTTTTATAATAAATCCTATATTGTATATTTATATAATACTATTTTTTATGTATATTTTTCCCTTTATTATTTTTTATTTTTTTGCCTTGGTGCGCTCCAGGTGCGCGTATTGGTGAACGCACCGGTAAGCGCAGTGTTATGGCGCGCCCCAGTGCGTGTACCGGTGAGCGTCCCGTTAGCGTCATTGCCGCGAACAAAAACATCATCGTGACGTATCGCGTAGCCGCGTGATGCGTCAAATGACGCACGGCGTAAGCGCACCCAAAAGCACCCGAGCGCATACGATCGCGCCACGTAAGGCCGCCGGGGGCGCCCCGGGGCGCGCCCCCGGGCATGGACCGGGGCGCGTAGCGTAAGCGCGTCGGGTCATGTGATCTGAAAATAACACTTTTCATTGGTTCAGATCAGTTCTGGTTTCCAAATGATGAAAGTCCGGATCATGTGACTTGAAAATAACCCTTTTCATTGGTTCAGAACAGTTTTGTTTTCCAAATGATGAAAGCCCCACCTTTTTTTTTCAGTCTCACTTTGTTCTTTGAGTGAGGAAGACCTGCTTTTTTCTTACAGATATGGCTACAGTACTATCAGCAGCTGGAGCATCTGCCCCACCACCACCACCACCACCACCACAAGGACCACCAGAACATCACATTGGTGGTCAAGAAGAAGAGGAGGAGGAGGAGGAAGAGGAGGAAGAGAGAAGGCAGTTCCTGCCTGAAGACAATCCCCCATACAAACCTAGGGAGCACTTCATATGGGAGTTTTATAAATTCCCAAGGGGTTCCAAAAAAGTAAACGCTGCAAGGTGACCTGTCTCATCTGTGGCGCTGTGCTATCCAGGGGGAACCCTGCAAAAAAATATTCCTTTGGGAATCATACTATGATTCGGCACATGCAGCGTTTGCACCCTAATAACTATTCTGCAGCAGAGGTGAGAGAACTCTGCAGAAACCTACCCCAATCATCATCCAGAACCTCAACAACCAAAGAACCCACTCCATCGGGTCCAGAGGCAAGTGAGATGATTCCAAATATACAAACAAAGTTTGGGTGATACAAAATTGTTTGTATATATTGGAACAAAACAATTAGTTATGGTGAGCAAAGCATTACACTCATCAATGTTGCTGGTGATAACCACAAATGCCCGAGGAAACCTTAATTTTTCCTGATTTTTTTTTTGCTCCAGTTGAGCCGTTTTCAATTCCCTGTTTTTTGTTTCTCCCCACAAAAAATACAAAAAAATATAAAACTGCTCAGAAAAGCCAAAAAAAGTAAAAAAAATCAAAAAAACAATATAAAAAATATAAAACAACAAAAAGAATAAAAAAAACAGTTCTTTTTAGAACTACCTCTAATTTATAAAAAAAAAACATTTAAAAAAAACTCTGTCATCCTTTTTTCTCCAGGGTATGCGTACCGGTACGTGCACCGGGGCGCGCAGCGAGGCGCGCACCAAAAAAAAAGAAAAAAAAACGAAAAAAAACGAATGAAGGAGTGAGCATGAGGGAAAGGGACAGAGAGAGTGATGTTAAGAGAAAGAGAGCTAGAGGGAGCAACACAGAGGGACTGTGTATTAGATAGTAAAACAGTGAGGGAGGATTAGAAAAGAGCAGTGACTGTAAGTAAAGAGGGGTGAAAGAGGGTGGATAAAAGTGAATAAAGGTAAGACATGGGGAGTGACAGAGAGAAAGGAGAGAGAGAGTAAAGGAAGGAGTGACTGAAAGGTAGTGAGTGAAGCAGCAAAGAAAGGTAAGTGAGGGAGTGTGGGTGAGTTGTAGGGAGTGAGCATGACGAAAGAGTATTGACAGAATGAGGGGACAGAGACAGCGACGGTAAGAGAGACAGAGTGAGGGAACGGAAGTGAAGAACTGTGAGGACAGACGGACTGAGAGAAGGAGTGACAGGAGTGAAGTAAATGATTAAGGGAAAGGGAATGAGTGAGGGAGCAAAGGAAGGGAACAGAGGGTAAGGAAGTAAAGCAGGGGGACTGAAAGAAGTTGTTGTGTATTTGCTCACTCACTTGCGGGCGCTCCCCCCGTGAAAAAAAAAAATAATAAATAAATTGGGCCTATATGGTCCTCCTAAGCCCCCCTCAGAAAACCTAGGGGGTCAGGGGGTGTCTACCATGCCCCCTTTTACCCATTCCCAACGTTGTTTGTCCTCCATCTTGTGTCTTAAATCTACCGAAACACAAGATGGAGGACTCCCGTAGCGCTGCCGGTGCGCGTACCGGGGCGCACACCGGTGAGCGCTCCCAAATTTTTTTTAAAGTTAATTTACATAAAAACCACTGGAGAGACTTTCACCAAATATAGAATAGGCCCTACTACATACCAGTCCCTACCATTTTCCCAAATTTGGTGGAATACCATTGAGCCATTTGGGCTGTAGCCCTGTCTAAATATCCTGAGGTAAATTACATGACAAAAACACATATGAAGTGTTAGAATTTACAACCAATTAAAATGTTACTTTCATTTTCTATTTTTATTTCCTGACATTTGATTGGTTATGTACATGAATATAAATGAAAAATGAGAGGGAAACACGGCCATTTTGACTACAACTACCTGAGGTACATCGTTAAAGAATATTCTCATAAAAATTCAACAGCTTTCTGTAAGGTAAGTTGTTAATTTGTAAGGGGCACTTTAAGTTAATTTGTAAAAACGTTTTCTGATAGTTATTTACTATCCCTCTGTTATAGTTATAGAATAAGATAGGCTTCTCTGTTATAGTTATAGATTGAGTTAGGCTTCTCTGGTATAATTATGAATTTACTTAGGCTTCTTCACCTACACTTTTTTATATTTCTACTTCCTGCCTGATACCATACACTGCCCAAAGATAACTTCACTGTTAAAAACTCAGAAGTACCTGTCTGAACTTAAACCCAACAGTGCCCTAACTCTACTGATATAGTTATTTTTTTATGCAATTTACAGCAAGAAAATGGAAGATACACCACAGACCATCAATATTTCTTTAGAAATTACTAATGAGGAAATTCTTTTCGAAATTACCGATGAAGAAATTCTTCAAGAAGATTTTCTTGACTTCCTGGATGAGTCTCTTGACCAACAATTCATTGACTGTTTAGATAATATGGAATCATGCAATACAAATTTGGAGGAGATTCCCGATAATGAAATGTTGCAAGTGTTATTAAATTATGAAAATTCAGAACAATAAATGTATATTTAATAATTAAAAATTGTTTGAGACATTATTCATTTTTATATGTAATTCATGAAGTAGTACCAAAATGATTATAATATAAAGTGAGACTTACAGTATACTGTGCAACTTTTTTGTGTTACATAGTAAGTTTGCTCATAGTTACTTCCTTTCTCCCACTATATTATCTCCAATGTGTTTTTCACATCTCTTTTTCATCTCCTGCCTCCTTTCTCTCACTGTCTGTCTCTAATGCACCATATCACCGCCAATTTTGTGTAGATTCAGAAGAGAGTAAAATGTAATACTTGAAAACATCATAAGGGAGCAGGGTAGACTACCCATGATCCCATAGGCTTTCTCAAGGAGTGCTTAAAGGATCTGTTTCTACTTTCCTGACAGACTATGGTATGGATTCCATATACCACAATAACTTCTGTAACAACATGCAAGATATCTACAGAGGAGACGGTGTACATTGAATTTAAGACTCTGCATTGGTACCTACATGTTGGTACTGAAATCACCCACACAACACAACAACTCTATTCAGAGCTACCCTACCTCTAATCACTTTAAATTATTATTTTACTGTTTCACAGGGTTTCCTCCATAGTACGCTCCCCGGTACGCTCCCCGGTGCGCGTACGGGGCGCTCCCCCCGCGAAAATCGTTTTTTTTTATTGCCCCGTGGGGCCCTTTTATGGCCCCCACATCAAACCTAGGGGGTCAGGGGGGTCTACCCTGCCCCCTTTTGGTCATTTCCCCCTTTGATTTTGCCACCTCTTGTGTCTCGATCCTACCGAGACACAAGATGGCTGCCGCTCCGGACTGTTTGGAATGTTGACAGACACCCGAGAGCCAATCAGCTTTCCGCTCACGAACTCGCGATACGCTACGGGTGCGCTCCCCGCTGCGCGTACCAGGGCGCGCTTATAGATATATATCTTTTTTTTAACCTAAATTACCCAAAATCCACTGGAGCACATATCTTCAGACATAGCAAAGGCACATGGGGCTACCAGTCCCTACAATTTTGCCAAGTTTGGTGGAAATCCATTCAGCCGTTCGGGCTAAAAGTGAGTCCAACCGCCCTATGGAAATTAACATGGGAAAAACACGTTTTGGGACCCCCAAATATCTAGGCCCCCGCTTGACGAATCCCCCCCAACCTTTCAGGGAAGGAGCAGAGCGGAGCGGGCCATCGTCTTTGAGAAATTCACGAAGATTCGTCCACCGGCGCCAAAGTTATTCCCAATAGAATGTTGAGGATTTCCTATGGAAAACAATCCTAACTATAACTACCTACTGGCGACCGCCAGTAGGTAATATATATATTATATATTATATATATATTTATATATATATATATATCCGCACATATCTCCACAAGGAAGAAAGAGGCCACACCAGGGAAAAGCTTGGAGCGAGCTTTAATGAGGAGCACAGTGAAACATGGCGAATGCATTTCGGCTATTATGCCTTCTTCAGCGCCAGGGTTAGTAGTGGGAACGCAGCCCAAATGCCTGATTTAAATATCTGCTGCGTCCTGGTAGGTGGACATCTGCTCCGCCCCTCTTTGTAAGCGCCAACGCCACCTTTGTGCTGCCCGGTGCATGGCAACTACAGTTCCCAGAATGCCACATTCCGTATCGTGAGGCGTTGCGGTGGCGGAGCGGTCTTTGGAAATCAAACCCCCAAGTTCCTTGGTGCGCCAAATCAAGCTCTCTCCTCCAGTCCCTGACTGCAGCAACCCCCAAGTCTCCGGAAAGAAATCGGCGGGGGCTAAGCAGGAAATCCGCTATGCCCAAAGTGCAGTCAATGACTACTACACCGCCCCATAATTCTCCGAACCTGAAGGTGGGCCAAGGATATCCAGGTGAGTGGGAACAAAGAAATCCGCCGAAGCAGGTGCCAGTAATCCCAGGCCAACTTGATGCTGCAGGGGCCTCTCGCGTAGTACTGGGGAACCACGCATCAATGTCCGCACATATCTCCACAAGGAAGAAAGAGGCCACACCAGGGAAAAGCTTGGAGCGAGCTTTAATGAGGAGCACAGTGAAACATGGCGAATGCATTTCGGCTATTATGCCTTCTTCAGCGCCAGGGTTAGTAGTGGGAACGCAGCCCAAATGCCTGATTTAAATATCTGCTGCGTCCTGGTAGGTGGACATCTGCTCCGCCCCTCTTTGTAAGCGCCAACGCCACCTTTGTGCTGCCCGGTGCATGGCAACTACAGTTCCCAGAATGCCACATTCCGTATCGTGAGGCGTTGCGGTGGCGGAGCGGTCTTTGGAAATCAAACCCCCAAGTTCCTTGGTGCGCCAAATCAAGCTCTCTCCTCCAGTCCCTGACTGCAGCAACCCCCAAGTCTCCGGAAAGAAATCGGCGGGGGCTAAGCAGGAAATCCGCTATGCCCAAAGTGCAGTCAATGACTACTACACCGCCCCATAATTCTCCGAACCTGAAGGTGGGCCAAGGATATCCAGGTGAGTGGGAACAAAGAAATCCGCCGAAGCAGGTGCCAGTAATCCCAGGCCAACTTGATGCTGCAGGGGCCTCTCGCGTAGTACTGGGGAACCACGCATCAATGTCCGCACATATCTCCACAAGGAAGAAAGAGGCCACACCAGGGAAAAGCTTGGAGCGAGCTTTAATGAGGAGCACAGTGAAACATGGCGAATGCATTTCGGCTATTATGCCTTCTTCAGCGCCAGGGTTAGTAGTGGGAACGCAGCCCAAATGCCTGATTTAAATATCTGCTGCGTCCTGGTAGGTGGACATCTGCTCCGCCCCTCTTTGTAAGCGCCAACGCCACCTTTGTGCTGCCCGGTGCATGGCAACTACAGTTCCTAGAATGCCACATTCCGTATCGTGAGGCGTTGCGGTGGCGGAGCGGTCTTTGGAAATCAAACCCCCAAGTTCCTTGGTGCGCCAAATCAAGCTCTCTCCTCCAGTCCCTGACTGCAGCAACCCCCAAGTCTCCGGAAAGAAATCGGCGGGGGCTAAGCAGGAAATCCGCTATGCCCAAAGTGCAGTCAATGACTACTACACCGCCCCATAATTCTCCGAACCTGAAGGTGGGCCAAGGATATCCAGGTGAGTGGGAACAAAGAAATCCGCCGAAGCAGGTGCCAGTAATCCCAGGCCAACTTGATGCTGCAGGGGCCTCTCGCGTAGTACTGGGGAACCACGCATCAATGTCCGCACATATCTCCACAAGGAAGAAAGAGGCCACACCAGGGAAAAGCTTGGAGCGAGCTTTAATGAGGAGCACAGTGAAACATGGCGAATGCATTTCGGCTATTATGCCTTCTTCAGCGCCAGGGTTAGTAGTGGGAACGCAGCCCAAATGCCTGATTTAAATATCTGCTGCGTCCTGGTAGGTGGACATCTGCTCCGCCCCTCTTTGTAAGCGCCAACGCCACCTTTGTGCTGCCCGGTGCATGGCAACTACAGTTCCCAGAATGCCACATTCCGTATCGTGAGGCGTTGCGGTGGCGGAGCGGTCTTTGGAAATCAAACCCCCAAGTTCCTTGGTGTGCCAAATCAAGCTCTCTCCTCCAGTCCCTGACTGCAGCAACCCCCAAGTCTCCGGAAAGAAATCGGCGGGGGCTAAGCAGGAAATCCGCTATGCCCAAAGTGCAGTCAATGACTACTACACCGCCCCATAATTCTCCGAACCTGAAGGTGGGCCAAGGATATCCAGGTGAGTGGGAACAAAGAAATCCGCCGAAGCAGGTGCCAGTAATCCCAGGCCAACTTGATGCTGCAGGGGCCTCTCGCGTAGTACTGGGGAACCACGCATCAATGTCCGCACATATCTCCACAAGGAAGAAAGAGGCCACACCAGGGAAAAGCTTGGAGCGAGCTTTAATGAGGAGCACAGTGAAACATGGCGAATGCATTTCGGCTATTATGCCTTCTTCAGCGCCAGGGTTAGTAGTGGGAACGCAGCCCAAATGCCTGATTTAAATATCTGCTGCGTCCTGGTAGGTGGACATCTGCTCCGCCCCTCTTTGTAAGCGCCAACGCCACCTTTGTGCTGCCCGGTGCATGGCAACTACAGTTCCCAGAATGCCACATTCCGTATCGTGAGGCGTTGCGGTGGCGGAGCGGTCTTTGGAAATCAAACCCCCAAGTTCCTTGGTGCGCCAAATCAAGCTCTCTCCTCCAGTCCCTGACTGCAGCAACCCCCAAGTCTCCGGAAAGAAATCGGCGGGGGCTAAGCAGGAAATCCGCTATGCCCAAAGTGCAGTCAATGACTACTACACCGCCCCATAATTCTCCGAACCTGAAGGTGGGCCAAGGATATCCAGGTGAGTGGGAACAAAGAAATCCGCCGAAGCAGGTGCCAGTAATCCCAGGCCAACTTGATGCTGCAGGGGCCTCTCGCGTAGTACTGGGGAACCACGCATCAATGTCCGCACATATCTCCACAAGGAAGAAAGAGGCCACACCAGGGAAAAGCTTGGAGCGAGCTTTAATGAGGAGCACAGTGAAACATGGCGAATGCATTTCGGCTATTATGCCTTCTTCAGCGCCAGGGTTAGTAGTGGGAACGCAGCCCAAATGCCTGATTTAAATATCTGCTGCGTCCTGGTAGGTGGACATCTGCTCCGCCCCTCTTTGTAAGCGCCAACGCCACCTTTGTGCTGCCCGGGGCATGGCAACTACAGTTCCCAGAATGCCACATTCCGTATCGTGAGGCGTTGCGGTGGCGGAGCGGTCTTTGGAAATCAAACCCCCAAGTTCCTTGGTGCGCCAAATCAAGCTCTCTCCTCCAGTCCCTGACTGCAGCAACCCCCAAGTCTCCGGAAAGAAATCGGCGGGGGCTAAGCAGGAAATCCGCTATGCCCAAAGTGCAGTCAATGACTACTACACCGCCCCATAATTCTCCGAACCTGAAGGTGGGCCAAGGATATCCAGGTGAGTGGGAACAAAGAAATCCGCCGAAGCAGGTGCCAGTAATCCCAGGCCAACTTGATGCTGCAGGGGCCTCTCGCGTAGTACTGGGGAACCACGCATCAATGTCCGCACATATCTCCACAAGGAAGAAAGAGGCCACACCAGGGAAAAGCTTGGAGCGAGCTTTAATGAGGAGCACAGTGAAACATGGCGAATGCATTTCGGCTATTATGCCTTCTTCAGCGCCAGGGTTAGTAGTGGGAACGCAGCCCAAATGCCTGATTTGAATATCTGCTGCGTCCTGGTAGGTGGACATCTGCTCCGCCCCTCTTTGTAAGCGCCAACGCCACCTTTGTGCTGCCCGGTGCATGGCAACTACAGTTCCCAGAATGCCACATTCCGTATCGTGAGGCGTTGCGGTGGCGGAGCGGTCTTTGGAAATCAAACCCCCAAGTTCCTTGGTGCGCCAAATCAAGCTCTCTCCTCCAGTCCCTGACTGCAGTAACCCCCAAGTCTCCGGAAAGAAATCGGCGGGGGCTAAGCAGGAAATCCGCTATGCCCAAAGTGCAGTCAATGACTACTACACCGCCCCATA
The DNA here is from genome assembly GCF_964261635.1 of Lissotriton helveticus. NCBI lineage: Eukaryota > Metazoa > Chordata > Amphibia > Caudata > Salamandridae > Lissotriton > Lissotriton helveticus. Next base: position 873,851,073 of record NC_136071.1, on the reverse strand, counting down.
ATTCTCCGAACCTGAAGGTGGGCCAAGGATATCCAGGTGAGTGGGAACAAAGAAATCCGCCGAAGCAGGTGCCAGTAATCCCAGGCCAACTTGATGCTGCAGGGGCTTCTCGCGTAGTACTGGGGAACCACGCATCAATGTCCGCACATATCTCCACAAGGAAGAAAGAGGCCACACCAGGGAAAAGCTTGGAGCGAGCTTTAATGAGGAGCACAGTGAAACATGGCGAATGCATTTCGGCTATTATGCCTTCTTCAGCGCCAGGGTTAGTAGTGGGAACGCAGCCCAAATGCCTGATTTAAATATCTGCTGCGTCCTGGTAGGTGGACATCTGCTCCGCCCCTCTTTGTAAGCGCCAACGCCACCTTTGTGCTGCCCGGTGCATGGCAACTACAGTTCCCAGAATGCCACATTCCGTATCGTGAGGCGTTGCGGTGGCGGAGCGGTCTTTGGAAATCAAACCCCCAAGTTCCTTGGTGCGCCAAATCAAGCTCTCTCCTCCAGTCCCTGACTGCAGCAACCCCCAAGTCTCCGGAAAGAAATCGGCGGGGGCTAAGCAGGAAATCCGCTATGCCCAAAGTGCAGTCAATGACTACTACACTGCCCCATAATTCTCCGAACCTGAAGGTGGGCCAAGGATATCCAGGTGAGTGGGAACAAAGAAATCCGCCGAAGCAGGTGCCAGTAATCCCAGGCCAACTTGATGCTGCAGGGGCCTCTCGCGTAGTACTGGGGAACCACGCATCAATGTCCGCACATATCTCCACAAGGAAGAAAGAGGCCACACCAGGGAAAAGCTTGGAGCGAGCTTTAATGAGGAGCACAGTGAAACATGGCGAATATATATATATATATATATATATATATTACCTACTGGCGATAGCCAGTAGGTATATATAGTTAGGATTTTTTTCCTATGGGATTTTTGAAAATTCTATGTCGAATAACTTTGGCGTTTGAGGACAGAATTGGCTGAAATGTTCAGGAAAATGGAACATTTTGTTTCTGAGCAGCCCCTGAAAATTTGGGGGGGTTTCGTCAAGGGGGGGCCGAGAAAAAAGGGGGGTCCCAAAACGTGTTTTTCCCATGCAATTTTCCATAGGGCGGTTGGCCTCACTTTTAGCCTGAACGGCTGAATGGATTTACACCAAACTTGGCAAAATTGTAGGGACTGGTAGCCCGATGTGCCTTTGCTATGTCTCAAGATATAGGCTCCAGTGGTTTTTAGGAAAATTTACTTTGAAAAATATATATTGGGCTACATTGGGCTATATATATGTTGGAGCCCAAATGTAGCCCAATGTAGCCCAATGTAGCCCAATGTAGCCCAAAGATGGCCACCAGAGACAAAAAAAAACAAATGTAGCCCAAATATCAGCCAGATGTAGCCCAACTATAGCCCAATGACAGAATGTCCCAGAGTGTTCTAGGAGAAGTGTGGCTCAGGGGTTAGAGGCAGCAGACCCGGAAGCAGAGATCGGTCCTGGACCAGGGTTCAATTCCCCGCCTCGGCGGGTCTTGGGATAAAAATTCCACGGACTCGATAATTCTTGCTCCGGTGCCTCCTCGACTCACGGGTTCACACTCTGCGACTCTGGGCAATAGCTTGCTTAATCTCCACAACGGCCCCTCGCGGCGGGATGCCTGACTTTCACCTTGTGGATACCCTGCTATCTCACATGGGAATACAGGAAGGGTTCCCTAAGCAAGCGCCGGGACACCCACTGCCGGTAGCTGTGCGCTATATAAGCTCAACTACATTTACATTTACATTTACATTTAAAGAACAACTAGAGTGCTAACAGTCCTGCTTATTACAAAGGTATGGCACACCTGAAGCCATCTTGATTGGAATAAAGTGGTAACTCTTAAAACATTTAATTTAAAAAGGAACACAATGAGGGGGTTCTTTTTGCCATAGAAAGTATGATTAGCGAATATATGACGAAATCCCGTATACCATCAGTCCGCAAAAAAAATCCCGCATGTACTATTAGGCCGCAAATTAAAATAACGAAAACTTTTAGAACGAATATGCCTTTAGCATACACTAAACAACTAAACTACCCTAAACCCTAAAACACTACCCCCAGCATGACCATACACTACACAAACAGTACAACACTACCCTAAACCCTAAAACACTACCCCCAGCATGACCCTACACTACACAAACACTACAACACTACCCTAAACCCTAAAACACTACCCCCAGCATGACCCTACACTACGCAAACACTACAACACTACCCAAAACCCTAAAACACTACACCCCAGCATGACCCTACACTACGCAAACACTACAACACTACCCTAAACCCTAAAACACTACCCCAGCATGACCCTACACTACACAAACACTACAACACAACCCTAAACCCTAAAACACTACCCCCAGCATGACCCTACACTACGCAAACACTACAACACAACCCCAAAGCCTAAAACACTACCCCCAGCATGACCCTACACTACGCAAACACTACAACACTACCCTAAACCCTAAAACACTACCCCCAGCATGACCCTACACTACGCAAACACTGCAACACTACCCAAAACCCTAAAACACTACACCCCAGCATGACCCTACACTACGCAAACACTACAACACTACCCTAAACCCTAAAACACTACCCCCAGCATGACCCTACACTACGCAAACACTACAACACTACCCAAAACCCTAAAACACTACACCCCAGCATGACCCTATACTACGCAAACACTACAACACTACCCTAAACCCTAAAACACTACCCCCAGCATGACCCTACACTACGCAAACACTACAACACTACCCTAAACCCTAAAACACTACCCCCAGCATGACCCTACACTACGCAAACACTACAACACTACCCTAAACCCTAAAACACTACCCCCAGCATGACCCTACACTACGCAAACACTACAACACTACCCAAAACCCTAAAACACTGCCCCCAGCATGACCCTACACTACGCAAACACTACAACACTACCCAAAACCCTAAAACACTACCCCCAGCATGACCCTACACTACGCAAACACTACAACACTACCCAAAACCCTAAAACACTACCCCCAGCATGACCCTACACTACGCAAACACTACAACACTACCCAAAACCCTAAAACACTACCCCCCAGCATGACCCTACACTACGCAAACACTACAACACTACCCAAAACCCTAAAACACTACCCCCAGCATGACCCTACACTACGCAAACACTACAACACTACCCAAAACCCTAAAACACTACACCCCAGCATGACCCTACACTACGCAAACACTACAACACTACCCAAAACCCTAAAACACTACACCCCAGCATGACCCTACACTACGCAAACACTACAACACTACCCAAAACCCTAAAACACTACCCCCAGCATGACCCTACACTACGCAAACACTACAACACTACCCAAAACCCTAAAACACTACCCCCAGCATGACCCTACACTATGCAAACACTACAACACTACCCTAAACCCTAAAATACTACACCCCAGCATGACCCTACACTACGCAAACACTACAACACTACCCAAAACCCTAAAACACTACCCCCAGCATGACCCTACACTACGCAAACACTACAACACTATCCTAAACCCTAAAACACTACGCCCAGCATGACCCTACACTACGCAAACACTACAACACTACCCCAAACCCTAAAACACTAGCCCCAGCATGACCCTACACTACGCAAACACTACAACACAACCCTAAACCCTAAAACACTACCCCCAGCATGACCCTACACTACGCAAACACAAAACACTACCCTAAACCCTAAAACACTACCCCCAGCATGACCCTACACTACGCAAACACTACAACACAACCCTAAACCCTAAAACACTACCCCCAGCATGACCCTACACTAAACAACCACCACAACTCTACACTACACTAACACAACACTACACTACACAACACTACACTACACTACACAATCACTAACCCACGAAAAAATTAACACAAACCCACTTACCTCTCTCGTCATCGTGGTTTTCACAACGCAAATGCATTTACCATACATGCCTTTAAAACGTAATTCTTTGTAAAGGCATGCGCGATAAATGCACATGCGTTTTGAAAAAATGCGGGATAATGGTATGCGAGGTCAATGACCTTGCGGGATAATGGTATGCGGACTGAAAGTCTGCGGGATAAAAAATGCGGGAAAATGGCTGCAAACCATGATTAGCAGCAGACTTCCCTGGTGAGCACTAGCTTTACTACAGTGATCTAATGAGCAACTAGAGTGCTAACATTCAGAATTTATGGCAAATGTGTGACACATCTGAATGCCTTCTTGATAGAACCAAAGTAAACAAGCATTGAAAATGCAATAGATCTCGCCCTCGTTTAAGTTAAAGCCATTCTGTTTGTAATGAGGTGGCTTTTTAGCTTTGCTTTTATAAGTGTTTTTAAAACTTTCATGTAAATAACATGCATATGTATGCATATATGTATATGTATGCATGCATTTATATTTATATAGATATGCAGATTATATATGTTTATATATGTATATTACCTACTGGTGATAGCCAGTGGATATATATAGTTAGGATTTTTTCTCTATGGGATTTCTGAAAATTCTATGTCTAATAACTTTGGCGTTTGTGGACGGAATTGGCTGAAATGTTCAGGAAAATGGCACAGTTTGTTTCTGAGCAGCCCCTGAAAATTTGGGGGGGTTTAGTTAAGGGGGGGCCGAGAAAAAAGGGGGGTCCCAAAACGCGTTTTTCCCATTCTTTTTTCCATAGTGCGGTTGGACTCACTTTTAGCTCGAACGGCTGAATAGATTTACATGAAACTTGGCAAAATTGTAGATATGGTTTGCCCGACGTGCCTTTGCTATGTCTCAATATATGTGCTCCAGTGGATTTTGAGATTAACGTTTAAAAAATATATATATCTGTGACAGCGCTCCGGTTAGCGCCCCGGTTCGCGTACCTGACGCGTAACGGAACTTCGCGAAGCGAAGCTGATTGGCTCTCCGGTGTCTGGCAACATTCTAAACAGTCCGGAGCGGCCGCCATCTTGTCTCTCGGTACGATCGAGAGACAAGATGTGGTGAAAAATGAAGGGGGAAATGAAGGAAAGGGGGCAAGGTAGACCACTCCTGACCCCTAGGATTGATGAGGGGGATATTAAAGTGCCCCGCGGGGCAAAAAATAAAAAATATTTTTTTTTTGCGATTTTACGCCGTAGAGGCGCGTCCCGGTACGCGAACCGGGCAGCTCACCGGGCAGCTCACCGGGCAGCTCACCGGGCAGCTAACCGGGCAGCTAACCGGCAGCATAGCTGTCAACATTGTAAACAGTCCGGAGCGGCCGCCATCTTGTCTCTCGGTAGGTTCGAGAGACAAGATGTGGTGAAAAAAGAAGGGGGAAATGAAGGAAAGGGGGCAAGGTAAACCCCTCCTGACCCCCTAGGATTGATGAGGGGGATATTAAAGTCCCCCGCGATTTTTCGCGGTAGAGGCGCTTCCCGGTACGCGAACCGGGCAGCTAACCGGCAGCGTAACGGGAGTCCGCCATCTTGTGTTTTTGGAGCGTCCGGTTCGCTTACCGGGTAGCGTCCTGGTAAGCGTAACAAGGGGAAAACCAAGAGAAACAGTAAAAAAAAAAGTAAGGGAATAGATTTCCAGCAAACTTGGCAAAATTGTAGGGACTGTTTGTTTGATGTGCCTTTGCAAGGCCTCAAGATATGTGCACGTGTGGATTTTGTCTAATTAAGGTTAAAAAAAATATATATATCTGTAAGCGTGCTCCGGCACGCTTACGTTACGGGTTTTGTTTGCGCTGCAGAGCCGATACGTCACGGTTATGCGACGCGTCATGAGGCGTCTCACGTGGCTACGTGATACGTCACGTAATAAAGAATATATTTTACAGCTATAGATATTAGCTTTTAAAAAAACAATGAAATTCACTGAAAAAACCATAGGTTATAGACCATATATAGTTAGGAATTTGCATTTACAAAACCTTGAAAATTCACTGAAAAAACCATAGGTTAGAGACCATATATAGTTAGCTGGACATTTTATTGACATAAAACCAATGAACTTCCATATATTGTTAGTTGCACTAACTATATATCGCGCACCCGCAATCCACTGCTGATGATGTCACATATTACATCATTCATGACATGGTCAGTGACATCACTGATGACATCACTGATGACATCTCAAATGACATCACTGATGACATCACTGATGACATCTCAAATGACATCACTGATGACATCATGACACACCAATACCAGTTACTACATACGCACTCACTGATTCCTACGTCTACACACACATTCACTCATTCACCCATACAATCACTCATACATACAGTCACTCATTATTACAACACTATCATATGCACTCATACACCTATGCAGACACTCACACACTGCCACTCATCCATGGAGTTACTCACACACCTAGTCAGTCCTGTAAAGAATCAATCACACTTCCATTTCCTCATCTATACAGTTAAACACAGAACACCATACTTCAGTGACATCACTGATGACATCACTGATGACATCTCAAATGACATCACTGATGACATCTCAAATGACATCACTGATGACATCATGACACACCAATACCAGTTACTACATACGCACTCACTGATTCCTACGTCTACACACACATTCACTCATTCACCCATACAATCACTCATACATACAGTCACTCATTATTACAACACTATCATATGCACTCATACACCTAGTCAGTCCTGTGAAGAATCAATCACACTTCGATTTCCTCATCTATACAGTTAAACACAGAACACCATACTTTTCACACATATACTAACACATACTTACTCTCTTATACAATCACTGATACAAGTACACATTGATATGCACAGAGTCACACACCTCCCAGCCAGCCACACACACACTCAGTCTTCCATACATCCACTCATTCTTCAATATGTAAAACATATTTAAACTTTACAAAAACACACAGACACTAGAAGATGTCATCAGTGATGTCATTTGAGATGTCATCAGTGATGTCATCAGTGATGTCATTTGAGATGTCATCAGTGATGTCATCAGTGATGTCACTGACCATGTCATGAATGATGTAATATGTGACATCATCAGCAGTGGATTGCGGGTGCGCGATATATAGTTAGTGCAACTAACTATATATGGAATTTCATTGGTTTTATGTCAATAAAATGTCCAGCTAACTATATATGGTCTCTAACCTATGGTTTTTTCAGTGAATATATATATATATACATATATATTACAGGGACATTCTATTTAGGAATTGACATTTAAAAAACTTTTGAAATGCACTGGCAAAAACAAAGGTTACAAGGATGTCATAGTTAGGCTGACACTTCATTCACACAAAAGCAGAGAAATGTAGGAGTTTAAGTTAGATGTCATCAGTGATGTCACTGACCCTGTCATGGGTGATGTAATATGTAAGGTCGTCAGCAATGCATTGTGGGGACACGATTTATAGTTAGCTCACTAATTTCTCTGGTTTTGTATGAGTGAAATGTTAGCCCAAAAAACATTGCTGTAACCTTTGTTTTGTTCAGTGAATGACTGTGGTTATTTTAAATTCCATTTCCTAACTATAACGTCCCTGTCCCCTTTGTTTCTTTAGTGAATTTCTAAGGTTTTTAACTAGTAGTCATGTTTACAGAGTGGTGGAGAAAGGGGGCTGGGGCTCCGACCAGCACGCACAAATCCCACAGTGTAGGACTTACAGGAGGCATCAAGCGGGCGTCTTGGGCCCCATGGTCCCTCAGGAGAAAAGTGGACTTCATCTCCTAACCAGTAGCGAACCTTTATACTATATACCTGTATATATACATTATTTGACACAGTAACAGTTGCCACTGAGTACTTATATGTGTGTCAGTGTTACCATAGGAGTATATGTATGTATTCACTGAAAAAAAGAAAGGTTACAGGGATGGTATAGTTAGGGTCACTATCACTGATCACATCACCCACAGAATCTCTGACGAACCTACTCATACCCCAATATAACTGTTCATACACCCACTTCAACTTCCACACGACTATTCTCAAAACCACTGACACACCCATACCAGTACTTACACACCCACTCACAAATGTATAGGTCTATAAGCAAATTTACTCACTCACCCATACTGTTGTGTTTGATTTTAGGTTCCGAATGAATTTCCCTATTCATGCCCTTATATAGGTTCAATTTGTATTGCCCTTATATAGGCATAGAAATCCAGTCCTTATTTAGGCATAGTCCATGCTACCCAAATACAGGCATGGCTACTTCCATCCGTTCATCTACGTGACAACGATTTCTTGGAAAACCAGACTCTTAAGCTGTTAGGGACTTCCCCTTGCTTGGATATTGATTTCTCCAAGAACTCAGTTATTATGCATGAACATCTATTCCTTAGGGGCTGATTCATGATGTTCATATGCCCGACTTTACGTCGATGCTGGCATTCCTAAACACCTTCAAGGTATAAATATACCTTCACTTGCTATGGAAAAGCACGGCGGGGTTCGGTACAGTTCGACTACCTCTTTGCACTACGCAGCTCACTACAGCAAGTGCCGAAGGAAGCCAACTCTCCAGCTGACGGACTGATCAGAAGCTGTCATCCTCCTGCCGAGAATCCAGCTTCAGTGTTTCTGACTTCCATTGCGGGGTGTTGGGAAATTGAGTCCGAGAAAGAGATACCAACCTCTCTCATTCTAAGGTATGGAGCTGATTAGAACCCAGAGAAACCTTTGGCAATTCTTGGCAAAACTAACCCTATGCTAAAGACAGCACCTACTTCTTCCCTCAAACTAGACCTAGGTTAGGTACACTGGGGTGGGCGTATTTTAGAAGCACCGGTTGAGTATTTTAGTCTGTATTAATATGTATGTATTTGTAAATATGTCATAGCAACAGACAATGATGTTAAAGTATTATTTTATATTACTGTTTACTCCGTACACATTACACTTCGTATTCTGTCTAACGATTGCAGCAGTTCACCACTCTTGCATGAGAAAGCAGACGGTTTTTATTGAAATGCCCGTCTCTCTATTTCTGTGCAAACTCTGTAGAAACTAAGCATGCACAATTGACTGAGTGAACTAGTTATCTATTGTTTCCACAACTCTGAAGATATTGTTCAGGTTCTAGGGGAAACAAAGTTGTCATGTTTATGTAGTTGTCAGAGGCTAATTCCTTCATGTTTATTCGAGAAAGTTTCTAGTGACCTCTGAATTAGCTGGCACACACAATTAAGTTTAATATACTCGATAGAGACATACTGATCTCAGTCCTGTGTCAAATCTATAGCTATTATATTATTCCAATGCACAGAGCCTATTGGGAATATAGGAACTACACTACATGGCACCCAACGGTTTGGTAAGGCACTAATTTAACGCTAGATACTACAGTAACTCAGTCGTGCTTTTCTCAGAGACCCCTTTTTCCGTAATACCCCAATAGATGTCTGGAGTGGGTGAGGAATAATATCCACCATAGCTGAGTAGGATGAAAATCCTATGTATTAGCTTTTTGGTTTGTTCAATGTTGAAGGATACAATGTTCCAAAATATTGTGCACCTTATATTTGTTCCCTTGAAACTTGCTCTGCAAACTTTCAGTCAACAAAATGGCCGATGAAGATAATCCCGGGGCCAGTGGAGCTACAGGCGAAAATGCCGTACCAGCATTCAACCTCACAGGTTTCTAAGAAACCGATGAGAATGCTATAGTCTTCCACAAAATGTAAGGAAAGCCATCACTATAAAACTTATAAAACATGGCCTAACATCAAGAGGAGGTAGGGCAGTTCTTGTGATAGAGGCACAAGAATATCACTAGAGGTATTCTATTCATGGATAGTCTTCCCAGAAGTAAATCCAGTAACATACATGTTTCACTTCTACAAAGAAGATGATCTACCAGAGGAATACATTCCTTTCGAGGACATTGAAATTCCACTCACATACCAGGAGCTCATAACATTTAAATTACATTTCCAGGCTCGGTCAACTAGGTAGACCAGGAGCAACATGGCAGGTTTTAGCCGGCTATACACCACATAATGACATTGAAGAAATGATAGAAGGAGAGTTACTAACTCAACTCAAAGAGTTAATAAATATCTATAGACAATTGGTTCAATATATCATGCAGACTCTCACAGTCCAACCTGCATTAGTTATTCCACAACATACCTTTCATCAGGGGAATACACTAAAAATTACAAAACAGACTACACACAGTCATAGATAAATTACCTGCAAAACTTGAACAAATTCCATTCTGGATAGCTCAAAAAATTATTCAAATCAAAGCAGTATTTCCTAATACTAGCCCTCTTCAGAAACACAGAATGAATTTTAACAATCTGAACCAATGGGGATCATACCATATCTGGAGGACTGCACCAATTGGGGTACAGTCTTTGCTGCTATCTACACTAAAACACATGGTGTTCTGTTATAGCGGTAATACCAGACGTCCTGAAACAGATTCAAAACGAATACGGGGCAGAGCCTGCTTTAAATTTGTGTATGAAACTACTGAAAAATTTCCAACAGGTCTCAACAATAATATTAGCTAATATTAAAGGAGAAGCAGCATCAGTGGCTATCCACCAGAAGTTAAGGGAATTTGATGTAACTGAGCAACCACAGGAACTAGCCAGAATAATTGAAAAATTCTATGAAGAATTAGGCAGAGACAGTTTGGGTGGTAAACCAGTTAAACTACAACTGTCTGAAAGTCCTGAAAAGGTCTTTACTAAAAAACATTCCTACTCCTTCTAAAAAGAAGTGAGACAATAGCAAACAAGCTTCTAAAGAGAAGTGCTCTCATTCCCGAGGAAGGTCTCCTGAAAAGAATCCCTCTGAAAAGAGGTATAACCTCAGGAATAGAGATAATTTGAGAAAACCTGATCGATATCAAGATACTGATACACCTTCCTCTCGTACCTTTCAGACTTCATCACAAAAATCCGAAAGAAGAGGACGGTCAGAAAACAAAGAAGAAGGTGTGAAGTCCAAAGACGATCAGCACGTTCAGAAAAACAAGAAACCTCAACCCACCAAAAAGTAGGTAGCAGGTCTAAAAATGCCTAGGATCTTGAGGACACAACTCAAGAATGGAGAATGGGCTCAGAGAATGTTGGACAGTGCAGCAGAAGTCACAACAGCTTGCCTGAACCTGTAGGACCTTCTGGAGACAGTGGACTTGAATGATTTCATTCAAGTTGAAACTGCAGATACCAGGGTTAGTTTGTATGAAATAACACTTCGGATGGAGGGAGACATACCAAGAAAAGTGAAAGCACTCTTTTAAGAGCGACTTTCTAAGGGTTATGACATTCTTCTAGCTGAACAAGACTGGCCACCAGAATTTGTCACGGAATGCCGACATGGCAAAGACATCATTATGCCAGCCTTCTCTAATCAGATTCTCCTCACCATGAAATCCAGTTAAAAAAATCAACCAACTGCACAAAGGCAGTACCCAGTTAAGCAAGAAGCTAAAAAACAGGTCAGGGAGATCATAGATCAACTTGAATACCAAGGGGTGATTGAGACATGCACCTCATCAATGAACAATCCTTTTTTTCCTGCCTCCAAACCAGACAATGCATATCGTCTAAGATTGGATTACAGACATCTAAACTCTTGGTGCGAAACTTTGCAGTGCAGAATGCACACAGTACAGCATTAATGAATAACATTGTGTGTAAAAAATATAAAACCACATTAGATATTTCTAACTGTTTCTTTTGTCAAAATATTGCACCTAAAAGTAGGTATTTGACTGCTTTCTCAATTATGGGGACACATGGTCACTTCTGTCGTCTCCCTCAGGGATTCAAGAATAGTCCGGGGTTATTCTCAGCAAGGGTAACAGAGTTACTACAAACTTAAGATGACGATGCATTGTCATATGTCGATGACATCTATCTGACAGACGATGACTTGGATAGGCACTTGAACAGGGTGAACACCATTATACTTGAATTCGGCTCCAAGGGGTACACATTCAATTTTAAAAAATCAAGAATTGCCCAACTCAACGTCCTTTTCCTAGGATATGAATTATCAAGTGAAGGTAAAAGCCTGGCAGACTACTTTTTAGAAAATTGTGCTCTGCTCCAACCACCGAAAACGCTGAAAAACTAAAAGTCCAATCTAGGTTTCCTGAATTTCAGAAGAACATACATTCTAAATTATGCAGAAAGGGTTAAACCTTTCTACAAATTAATCAAACCTGATTTTAAAACAGTAAATTGGATACAAAAACATACACAAAGTTTGTGTTCACTACAAACTGACATGTTAGCAACAACACATTTGAAACACGCGTAAACGTATGCAACTTAGTGATCTGGATCACTCCAGGACAATGCAGATTTATGTACTTAACTTTTAACAAAGTAGAAAAAGTACCACAAGCTTATAAATCACACTTGTACACACAAGCTGAAATAAAGTTCACTTCTACAAAAAAAATTCTGACAGCTGTTCAAACTGCTTCAGCAAAAGAGAGAGCCCTCGCACAGGGAAAACTAATTATGGTCGTGACACCCGTACCTGCCTTAGAGGCAGTAACAAAATTGAGCATTCCAAATGCAAAAAGCCTTGCATCCAAGATGGATACAATGGGTTAATTCTCTTGCTGCAACTGATGTTGAATACGTTTTTGATCCATATTTAAAAACACAAGCGTTTCTACAATACGAACAAGAATGTCCTCTACCTACTGAAATTCTGCCTCTTGACCAGTATGAATTTATAATTTATACTGACAGATCAGCTCAAACCGCTATGGAGGGTAAACATGCCTATAGTGCGATGTGCACGATCGTTAAAGGTCATTGGGGCAATGGCAAATTTAGGCCAATGGTCACTAAAACACAATCTCTAGGAGATTGTACAGCTCAGCGAGCTGAACTACAGGCATTCCAAATGGTACTTGAGAATACGGATCGCGAATTCCCCATACTCATAGTGTGCAAGACCTTCTATTGTATCCAATCCTGAAATGAATATTTACAGAATTGGCTTCAAAACGGGTTCAAAGATGCAAAAGGTGGCACAATCAAGCATAAAATGCTTTAGGAACAGGTAGTTCAGTTACAAGAAGGGCCACAAAACACGTGATACATAAGCTGAGTCATCAAGGTGTTGGCGTTCACGTTGAAGGGAATTCATTGGCTGATGAAGCCGTGAAGGCAGCTGTACAAACGGCTTCTGTAGCTGCAATCACTCATTCAAAAATAAAAATAGACAGCAAAATAATGCTGGCTGTCAGTGCTACATGCAAAGGCAGCCTGACAGTGTTACCTAATACATTTCCACTCAAATACTCATATATAACTGATGCAAACAATGTTCCGTTTGCTCGAATCCCTGGAGTGGGGGATAGGGTAATTCCAAACATGGAACATAGATTAGGACTAATCCTAGCAGCACATGAAGGGCTCGCTACTGCACATGCAGGTGTTTCCGCCATGGTATCATTATTAAAACAAAGATATTGGTGGCCATGCATGAGGAAACAAACCAGAAACTACGTTTTGGATTGTAAAGTATGCCAAAAGATGAAAGTGTCTACTGTGAAACGTCCTGCGCAGACGCCCCTGTTAATTTCAGATAAACCACTAGCTTGCGTTTACCTGGACCACTGCGGTCCCTTACAAAGGGATGGTAACTATAAATATATCATGGTCGTAGTGAATTCGTGTTCAAGGTTCATTTGGATGTGGCCTCAGCGCTCCGCTGACGCTCGAACTGTTATAAAAGAATTGCTAGTCTTTATCGGCACATACGCAATCGGTATGCCACATTCTGACCAGGGTCCTGCGTTTATCTCTCGAGCTTACAAGGAGGCCATGGCCAATTTGGGCATTGCATTGCGGTATTCTAGTCCATTCCATCCTGAGGGAAATTCGGTTGTGGACAGAAAAAACCGGGACATAAAGCAATCTATAACAGCTAGGGTATTAGGTTCAGGTGACGGGTGGATAAAACATCTAATAAGTGTCCAACGTAGTCTTATTAACTTGCGAAGAAGTTCTCTAGGGGGTACAACTCCATATGAGGTCCTTTTTGGGACAAGAATGTTGGTCGGGGACCTTGATTGTCAGACATCAGTGGTGGAACAAAAATATTTGATATCAAAGATCGTTTGGCTGTTTTACAGGACTTAAATGAACTAAGAATGAAACAAAGCAACGTGTTCCTGAAGCCAACCACCACTGAGGGAAAACTGACTGTCCCAGCAAGGCTTGTCTGGATCCCAAAGCTTGGTGATCTAGTCAGAGAAAAGATCGCAGACTAGAAGGAATTGGGGCCGTCTTACAGACAACCAGTACCTGTCCTAGCATTCCACGGATCAAGAACAGTTTTACTGCCGCCCCTTGCTGGTAAAAAGGAGAACAGGTTTGTGTCCACCAAACTGATTAAACCACACTATGTGGCCGATACTAAGCAGTAGACCAAGTGGACTCCGACCAAGTAGCAGATGCACTCCTCTAGCTACTACCCAAGAAGTTCAAACTGAGAAACTCATCACCTTTGAGGAATCTGCAGTGCAAAAAGAAGGACTATGCAACAAAGCTATGGAACTTGTACCTCTTGAGACCCAAATAACAGTTTGTCAAGAAACACCTGTCTACAACGAAGTAGCGCCTGTCTACAAAGAAGTAACAAGTGATCAAGTGGTTCCAGCGATTTCAACGAATCCGGATGCGACCCCAACAATTGACATAACTGCCTCTGGCTATTTCATTAACTTTGATACATTTTCTGAGGATCCCAGCGAACCTGAAACGACGCCAGCGAAAAGAACTTTCAAAGAACAAGCAACAGACTTTTTTCATCAACTGGAAAAGACTTATCTGGTTTTACCACGGATTGAACTTTGGATTGTGTTGGGAATATTTTTTCTTCTGCTTTGATTGACTCTGGTAATAACTCTGGGTATGCTGATAAATGGAAGATATTTCAAAATAGACACAGCAAGTAAGAACGTCAACTTACTCCTCAAGCCACACAAATCATCCCTTCATTAACAAAGAGACTTGTCATCAGTGAACATCACAGCCGTTCCTATACCTGATGGTATAGCTTGGGACAAAACAGAATATTACAATTTTGGCTCATCGGAGCTGTTGAAGATGCCACACTTATTCAAGATTTCATTAAGTGACTTTGTTTTATCTAGTACATTTTCTGATGATTGGGACTTCAAGACTATTAATAATATGATGACAGACCTAGAAATGTCTGCAGTATTTACAAATCATTAATATTTAGAAGGTTCATCAGACTATAAACAAATGTATTGTTATAATCATTATGGTCATCATTTCTTGCACAAATCTGCAAGTCCTAGAAATGTATTAAAGGTTAGCTCAAAAACTTATGCTAATAAGTTTCCGTACTTTTCAGGGTTCAATGTATCCAATCCAGAATCATATTATTTTCGAAATGTAAACAAAACGGGACTGAAAAATATGTTAACGAATACAAAACAGATTTATTCTGCAGCCTTTTATGCCCAACTGTCTAAACTAGGTTTCGACTTTTGGAAAGACAACATTGAGACAAAAACTGTCTGGGGTACAAAAGATTGGCAAATACAGGGGGTTGAAGCTTTATTTAGAGCCTGCATCATCCCTGAGCAAATTATGTTTTTGAATGACACTGTCCAACAGACGTCCTGCCTTGGGTTAGCCAACATCAAAGACATGAACTATCCATCCATACCTACACCTACACCAGAGAGTGATAACACTTCAGAGGGGGAGATTGATGTACATACTATTTTGCATCACAACAGACCAAATCCAGATTGGAATAAATGGTTGATCTGGCACACAGACACAAACAACTGTCAAGATAGATTCCTGAACAAAACACAGGGTTTCACATTCAATAGGCCAGCCCCAAGATATGTTCAAAGACCGCATCCTGGAATAGCAAGAACATGCAGTGTAGGGAAGATCTGCCTTGATTGGCTACAAAGATCTCCACTTAAGGATGTAAAACAACACTTATCTTTACTTAAAGATGGTGCTGATTTTAGGGAATTCTTGCTAGGACCAAGAAAACTGCATCAAAAATGTTTTATATATGCCGGTATCTATGCTGCTTATAATGAAGCATGGAAGTTTACGTAAGCAGAGACTGCAGAAAGAATACGAGAAATTGATCATATTTATTTAGGGAAAACTCTCTCTGTGGTTGACAATGGGTTAACAACTCTGTCGTCAAGGATATATTCATTGGACAGTATAGTGTCTTCTGCCATAGACATCATGCAACAGGACTTGGTCATGCTGCAACATGGTCAGTCGCACTTACGTTCTGTCATGCTATTAGGCTGGACGTTGCAAAACATTCATTCAGGCTATGTGCCTTGGCGTTCAATCAATACTACGTCACTGTTTTCAGAATTCTATCTCACTGATAAACAGATCAAATTGGCACAAAGGGAAACAGACTATATGGTGCTGAGCTTTGAAAAACTGGAAAGATTGCCATTCATGGTAGAAGAGAAACCAGCTACTGAAAGGATTATACATGGAACCATCACTGTGCCTGTTACAATTTTCTATTTTCAGTATTGCCTAAAACACATACCAGCAGGCACATATGAAAGGTTGGGGAAAGAATACATCAAGACATCCTGGGAATTACCATACGCACACAGATGTTGGAGTGGGGGACGTGAAGTGTTTCTTAGCGGTTCAAACTGTGAAAAAGCACTAAGCGGTCCTCTCCTTTGTCAGGGTAGAAACTTACACAGGGCCTGCGATGGTTCCTTTAAAAATGTAATCTTCCACCTGCAAGGTTCACCAGCTGCGGTGATTGATCCAATTTTTGGACAACTTTCAAATGGAAGTTACGTCATGTTGAACGATCACAGCTGCTGTGGCATGTTTCCAGGAATACCATATCTTGTAGCTGTGTCATCCAGGGTCACTTGCTGTATGCAAGTATTGTTTCCAAAAAACAAGTTAGTCAGGGAGTCGCCACTTTGGCCTTCACTGAACATCTCTTCTATACGAATTGATACTCTAAGCAGAATAAGAGACATTCTTTTGCAAAAAACTGTGCCACTGACATCCGCCAAAAAGACCTATGATCTACAAGTCGCAAGGACTTCTGCCGAGATACATGCCCTTTTAACTACAAACTGCCCTATACATTTCTCAGAAATGTTAAGTCGTATCTTAAACATGTCTGATACGAGCAGTATTGTAAGTGCATTTAAGACCGTATTCTCCAGACTGTTAGCACCTTTTCAAGCAGTCCTAGGAATATTTCCAAGCTTTGTGCACTTTGTGTTTGGCAGACTGCCCCTCCTTTTAGGACTCGTTGCAGGGATACTATTTTTGCTCCTACTGCTGCGATATGGCAAGCCAAATCACCAGCAACACCCAGTTCTCTATGGAGACAACTCTACTGGCGATGAAGTGTCGTGAGCGCATCATCCAAATTCTAGGACTACCTCGTCTACGAGAATTAAATAACACATGGTTTCTGTCATTCAGACCAATTTGCAAGATTGCATCTTACCAGTTCTACGCTGCTTGCTATGCGCGGAAGAATGCGTGTTAGACACATGTCTCACACTCCCATCAGTCATGCCAATGGATGTTGATACTTTGCTTGAACCGGTAATAGCCTATGCTCTGTGTTGTCCCCAGCGGCTACCAATTTTGATGACCGGTCCCCGGAAGCTTGTTTCCTTCCCAGTGTAAGAATTGGCTTGGTAGTTTGGTTTGCCCTGTTCCCATCATGCACTGGGACAGGAACAGACTAATTTGCATATAGCCAGGTTCTGAACTGGGATGGTGCAGTGAGCTAAAAAACGGTGTTGGATCTAGCCCTGATCTCTTGACTGGGTGAGAGTATTCTGCTTAATTCAGAAACTCTGTCCATCACCACCCCTTGTTGTTAAATACCAATTTTGATGACAGCATTCATTGAGATCTCACAGATGCAAATTGCAACTGCTGAGGTACGAGAGGAAACAGGCGCGCAGGTACCATCCATTACGAACATTGCTAATGCGACCAGTGCTGACGGTGATGCTTCACATCTATGTGTGGTTAATCTACTAAATGAGGTAATCCAACTTTCACCTACAATGGTAGATGAATTTTTATCAACAGACATAGAAGATTTTATGTTTTCTCCAAACCCTAACACTGACTTTTGATTTTGGCTCACAGTGTTCTGAGAGACTTTGAATTTGACCTTCATTTTTCAAAACAAGGAACAAACTTTGGAACTCTTTCTTATGATAAATTTTTTTTCTCCAAATTTGTATTTTTCTTTTTTGGCACAAGTAATCTGCTTACAGTAGAACTATTCATAGAAAACAAGAATTCTTTGAAAACTTCCAGAGACAATATATGACCTTGTCCACTTACAAACAGTTTTATGTAATCTGACATGAAATGGTTTCGGCCTTTTTTCTAATGTATGTATGAGCCGTTTCATAAATGTATATTTTCATGATTCAGTCAGTTAGCATTCCAATGTCGAATATATGCTTAAAATGAACATTGCTTTAATGTGTACAGCACCTATGCATCCATTATGTGTACATCCATTTTTCAATGCATTTTATGTGTTTCGGGTGGGTTTTCACACTCCGTGTAGATATGTTTTAGATATGTTAAAAATGTTTAGAATTTAGTAACGTCGTACATAAGAAAGTGGAGTGGGTGTTGTGTTCGATTTTAGATTCCAAATGAATTTCCCTATTCATGCCCTTACATAGGTTCAATTTGTATTGCCCTTTTATAGGCATAGAAATCCAGTCCTTATTTAGGCATAGTCGATGCTACCCAAATACAGGCATGGCTACTTCCATCCGTTCATCTACGTCAGAATGATTTCTTGAAAAACCAGACTATTAAGCTGTTAGGGACTTCCCCTTGCTTGGATATTGATTTCTCAAAAGAACTCAGTTATTATGCAAGAACATCTATTCCTTAGGGGTTCATTCATGATGTTCATATGCCCGACTTTACGTCAATGCTGGCATTCTTAAACACCTTCAAGGTATAAATATGCCTTCACTTGCTATGGCACGGTGTGCTTCGGTGCAGTTCGACTACCTACTTGCACGACGCAGCTTGCTACAGCAAGTGCCGAAGGAAGCCAACTCTCCAGCTGACGCACTGATCAGTAGCTGTCATCCTCCTGCCGAGAATCCAGGTCCAATGTTTCTGACTCCCCTTGCGGGGTGTTGGGAAATCGAGCCCCGAGAAAGAGATACTAACATTTTCTCATTCTAAGGTATGAAGCTGATTAGAACCTAGAAAAACCTTTAGCAATTCTTGGCAAAACTGAACCTATGCTAAAGTCAGCACCTACTTCTTCCCTCGTACTAGACCTAGGCTAGGTACACTGGGGTAGACATATTTTAGAAGCACCCTGTTGAGTATTTTAGCCTGTGTTATTTATGTATGTATTTTTATATATGGCATAGCAACAGACAATGCTATTACAGTATTATTTTATATTACTGTTTACGCTTTACGCATTATACTTCGCATTCTGTCTAACGATTGTAGCAGTTCACCCTCTCTTGCATGAGGAAGAAGACTGTTCAATAAATCCTTTTTATTCAAATGCCCGTCTCTCTATTTCTGTGCAAACTCTGTAGAAACGAAGCATGCGCGATTGACTGAGTGAACTAGTTATCTATTGTTTCCACGACTCTGAAGATATTGTTCCGCTTCTAGGGGAAACAAAGTTGTCATGTTTATGCGGTATTGAGAGACTAATCCCTTCTTGTTTATTCGAGAAAGTTTCTAGTGACCTCTGAGTAAGCTAGCACACACAATTAAGTTTTTTATACTCAATAGAGATATACTGACGTCAGTCCTATGTCAAATCTATAGTGTATATTATTCCAATGCGCAGAGCCTATTGGGAATATAGGAACTACATTACAATACAGCCACACATATACCTATTCACTCTCTAATGCTGCCACTGACATATCCACTCATTCACGCATACAGCTACTCACACACTAAGGCAGTCACACATAGAGCTACTCACACACCTACTCACTCACCCATAGAGACAAAGACCCATCCACTTACTCACCCATACAGATGCGCAAACACTCACTCACTCATACAGATACAAACACAAACTCATTCACCAATAAAGCCACCCTGACAATCACTCACTCACACATACAGTAACTCATATACTCCAATACTCACCTATACTGCCTTTCACATTCCCAGTTACTCACTTACCCTTCTACCACTAACACATCCACTCACCCACACAGCCGTACACACACTCACTCACCCATACTGCCCCTCATACATGCACTTACTAACCAATACAGCCACTGACTCACCCACTCACTCATCCATACAAGCAGTCACACCGCCCCCAACCCACCCACACAGATACTCATACAGGTACTCAGACAACCAATCAATCACCCATACCCACACAGCCACTAAGATACCAAATGACAGACTAATACAAACATTAACACAACCAGTCACTCTCCCATACATTCACTGAGACACCTAATCACTCACTTATACAGTCAGTCATGCACCCACTGATTCATGGATACAGGCACTCATACACTGACTGATTCAGCAATACTCCTTGGTAGATATATTTAACACTTATAACGTTCTTAAAAAGATTCACAGTCACTGGATGATATCATCAGTGCTGTCATTTGAGAAGTGATCAGTGAGGCCATGTCATGAGTGATATAATAAGTGAGGTCATAAGAAATACATTGCGGGGCGCAAGTTATAGTTAGCTCACCTAACGATAACTGCTGAATTCCTCTAGTTTTGTATGAGTGAAATGTCAGCCTCTAAAGAGTATTTTTCACTGAATTACCTACTGGCGGTCGCCAGTAGGTATATATAGTTAGGATTTTTTCTCTATGGGATTTTTGAAAATTCTATGTCTAATAACTTTGGCGTTTGTGGACGGAATTGGCTGAAATTTTCAGGAAAATGGCACATTTTGTTTCTGAGCAGCCCTTGAAAATTTGGGGGGGGTTCGTCAAGGGGGGGCTGAGAAAAAAGGGGGTCCCAAAACGTGTTTTTAACATTGAGTTTTCCATAGGGCGGTTGGCCTCACTTTTAGCCCGAACGGCTGAATGGATTTGCACGAAACTTGGCAAAATTGTAGGGACTGGTAGCCCGATGTGCCTTTGCTAGGTCTCAATATATGTGCTCCAGTGGATTTTGAGAAATTAACGTTCAAAAAAAGATATATATCTGTAACAGCGGACCGGGCAGCGCTCCGGTTCGCGGACTTTTCGCGGTACGGAGCTTTGTGAAGCGAAGCTGATTGGTTCTCCGGCGTCTGTGAACATTCCAAACAGTCCGTAGCGGCCGCCATCTTGTCTCTCGGTAGGATCGAGAGACAAGAGGAGGCCAAAGCGAAGGGGCAAATGACCATAAGGGGGCATAGTAGATCCTCGCTGACCCCCTAGGTTTGATGTGGAGGTTTTAAAAGGGCCCCGCAGGGGCAAAAAAATAAAATAATAATAATAATCGAACGGCTGAATGGATTTGCACGAAACTTGGTAAAATATTAGGGACTGGTAGCCCGATGTGCCTTTGCTAGGTCTCAATATATGTGCTCCAGTGGATTTTGAGAAATTAACGTTCAAAAAAAGATATATATCTGTAACAGCGCTCCGCTTCGCGTAACGGAGGTTTGCGAAGCTGATTGGTTCTCCGGCGTCTGTAAACATTGCAAACAGTCCGTAGCGGCCGCCATCTTGTCTCTCGGTAGGATCGAGAGACAAGAGGAGGCCAAAGCGAAGGGGCAAATGACCATAAGGGGGCATAGTAGATCCTCCTTGACCTCTTAGGTTTGATGTGGAGGTTTTAAAAGGGCCCCGCGGGGCAAAAAAAATAATAATAATAATAATCGAACGGCTGAATGGATTTGCACGAAACTTGGCAAAATTGTAGGGACTGGTAGCTCGATGTGCCTTTGCTAGGTCTCAATATATGTGCTTCAGTGGATTTTGAGAAATTAACCTTCAAAAACAAGATATATATCTGTAACAGCGCTCCGCTTCGCGGAGATAAAATTATATCTGTATTACCTAGCTGTTGCTAACACCAGTTAGCGACGGCTAGTAGGAGATAGCGACCATCTTGGGCCCCACTTTGCATGTGAGTGATATTTATCACTAATGACATGCAAAGTGGGCATGCCAAGATGTTAGCGACTGGAAACAGTCGCTAACATCGCTATCTCCTATTATCAACTTTTGGAAATATTCGCGATAAGCGCGAATATCTCCAAAAGCTAGCACCTGCCCTGAGCTGTTCTTAGCCATGTTATCCAATGGGAGGTGGATAACATGGCTAAGAGCATTAGCTCGGTAATGCATGAATATCGCTGAGTTTTCAGCGATATTAATGCATTGCGGTAGTTTTTTATCGTATTTGCGATAAACCTTAATAATAGCAAGGTTTATCTGCGATAATTTCTGACTATGCTTAGCGGTAAAAAAATCGTTGCTAAGCATCGTTAGGGATAAATATCGCTTAACTTTGGTAATATGCCCCAACGTCTGTTAACGTTCGATTCGAAGGAAATCAGGAAGTGTTGAAAAACATTGTCTGCGCCATCTTGTCTTTTTTCAAATGCCACACTTTTGTCGTGCACGGCAGTCATTTTAGATGCCTTGACCAGACCCACTCTGTGCACGCTGTCGATCCTTAGCATGGCTCCCCACCCTCGCAAGCATCTTCCCCAGGCAGTGGTCACCCCCGCTCTCTGTCTTATGCATGGGTAATAAACCTCCCCCCATCTGCGCTGCTCTTCCCTGAGAATCACACCCTGTGCCCGCCCGACACCTCCCTTTCGCCCTATTCACTACCGCACCCTCTGACACTCCGTTTCCTCTGTGTCCGATTGTCCAGGCCGGTCCTACGCTGTCGATCCTTAGCATGGCTCCCCACCCTCGCAAGCATCTCCCCCAGGCAGTGGTCACCCCCGCTCTCTGTCTTATGCATGGGTAATAAACCTCCCCCCATCTGCGCTGCTCTTCCCTGAGAATCACACCCTGTGCCCGCCCGACACCTCCCTTTCGCCCTATTCACTACCGCACCCTCTGACACTCCTTTTCCTCTGTGTCCGATTGTCCAGGCCGGTCCTAGGGTATCAGCTAGCCCTGCAGATGTAGTTTATGGCCCCAGCTGTAAAGAATCACCCCTCTTCAAAGGAGTTATAGTAGATCAAGGCCCACACTCGATGAGATCCGTCACAGCAGACGCGTTCCTATTATCTGAAAACCATCCTGTATTGTGATTGGGGAGGGGACCGAGCCTGAAGCGGAAGATTCCAGGGATGACTCTTTGTACATCAAAGTTTTTACAATTATGTGTCACATTAAAAATATATAGCACTCCGACAAAGTAGTAAGATTATAAAACTTTAATAACTTATAAATATATACAAGAAAACAAAAACAGTAATAACATATAATCATTTTTAGGGAAAAACAACGAAGTAGCGGTCGGCTGTGCGAATAGTCCCAACGCAGCACAACGTCCAGATTTCTGGCGTGGGGCGTCGCGGGGGGTGGGTCATCAGTAGCAAACTGTTGTGCGAATAGTTCCAAGGCAGCAGAACGATGGCACCAAGGTGATGTCCAGTAAGTTGCCGCACTGGTTTTGGTATCCTACAATGCTGCTCCGAATAACGGCGTGGGGCGCCCCGGGGGAGGCGGCGTGAACGGGCCTCTCCAGGTGGAGTCTCATCTGTTGTAGTGGGGTGCCCCTTTACCGTTTCAGTTGCCATTCCGTCCGTTTTTTGTCCACTGTGTCAAAAGCCGCAATTCAGCTGAGTTGCGCCCACTCTTGCGGTGCAGCGATAGGCGGCTGTCACAGGACTCTCAAAATGGCGGCAGGCTGTTTCCTTTTTGGGCCTGGTCCACTGAAATGGCCCTGGGACACCTTGGAAATCGGACGCTTGTCTGCTAGGTCTTGGACCCCTTTCTCGAAAGCGTCCCCTCCGCCTTGAGGATTCATCAAAAGTTTTGGGGGCCCCCGACTCCTGTAGGCTTCTGGTGGGGAGCGGCTGCCATGATTGCTCGCGGAATGACCACGACGGAGCTACGAAATGGTGGTGCTCTCATGCTGACGCCAGCTTCAGTCTGAAACATCCAGAAACAAGGTGGGGCTTTCATCGTTTGGGAAAAAAAAAAAGTTTTCATCCAATGAAAAGTGTTGTTTTTAGGTCATATGATCAAGCCTTCCATCATTAGGAAACCAAAAGTAAAATGAACCAATGAAAAGTTTTATAAACAAGTCACATGACCTGTTATGCGGCATAGGGTATAAAATGCGGAGAAAATACGTTGGCCTGTGAGTTTGCGTCAGTAGCGGACCGATGTGCGAATAGGCCGAAGGCAGCACAATGCGCCAAGATCCGGATGGCACCGAGGTGGTGTCTAGTAAGTTGCCGCACTGGTGTGGCCATCCTACAATGTTGAAAGTCGGCGTGGGGCGCCCCGTTGGCCTGTGAGATGGCGTCAGTAGCGGACCGATGTGCGAATGGGGCCAAAGGCAGCGCAACAATATTTTCTGACTAGAAGACACCACAAGGCGCTGAGATGCCAAGATTCGGATGGCACCGAGGTGGTGTCTAGCAAGTTGGGGTACTGGTGTGGCCATCCTACAATGGTAAAAGTCGGCGTGGGGCGCCCTGTTGGCCTGTGAGATGGTGTCAGTTGCGGACCGATGTGCGAATGGGGCCAAAGGCAGCGCAACAATATTTTCTGTATGGAAGATACCACTAGGCGTTGAGATGCCAAGATCCGGATGGCACCGAGGTGATGTCTAGCAAGTTGCTGTACTGGTGTGGTCATCCTACAATGCTGAAACTCGGCGTGGGGCGCCCCATTAGCCTGTGAGATGGCGTCAGTAGCGGACCGATGTGTGAATAGGCCGGAACCAGCACAAGGCGCCAAGATCCGGATGTCACCGTGGTGGTTTCATAGTTGAGAGGCACTTCCTCTGCAGTGGGGCGCCGAGATCCGGATGGCACCGAGGTGATGTCTAGCAAGTTGCTGTACTGGTGTGGTCATCCTACAATGCTGAAACTCGGCGTGGGGCGCCCCATTAGCCTGTGAGATGGCGTCAGTAGCGGACCGATGTGCGAATAGGCCGAAGGCAGCACAACGCGCCAAGATCCGGATGTCACCGTGGTGGTTTCATAGTTGAGAGGCACTTCATCTGCAGTGGGGCGCCGAGATCCGGATGGCACCGAGGTGATGTCTAGCAAGTTGCTGTACTGGTGTGGTCATCCTACAATGCTGAAACTCGGCGTGGGGCGCCCCATTAGCCTGTGAGATGGCGTCAGTAGCGGACCGATGTGCGAATAGGCCGAAGGCAGCACAACGCGCCAAGATCCGGATGGCACCGAGGTGGTGTCTAGTAAGGTGCACTGGTGTGGCCATCCTACAATGTTGAAAGTCGGCGTGGGGCGCCCCGTTGGCCTGTGAGATGGCGTCAGTAGCGGACCGATGTGCGAATGGGGCCAAAGGCAGCGCAACAATGTTTTCTGAATAAAAGACACCACAAGGCGCTGAGATGCCAAGATCCGGATGGCACCGAGGTGGTGTCTAGCAAGTTGTGGCACTGGTGTGGCCATCCTACAATGGTAAAAGTCGGCGTGGGGCGCCCTGTTGGCCTGTGAGATGGTGTCAGTAGCGGACCGATGTGCGAATGGGGCCAAAGGCAGCGCAACAATATTTTCCGAATAGAAGACACCACTAGGCGTTGAGATGGCAAAATCCGGATGGCACCGAGGTGGTGTCTAGCAAGTTGCTGTACTGGTGTGGTCATCCTACAATGCTGAAACTCGGCGTGGGGCGCCCCATTAGCCTGTGAGATGGCGTCAGTAGCGGACCGATGTGCGAATGGGGCCAAAGGCAGCGCAACAATATTTTCTGAAGAGAAGACACCAAAAGGCGCTGAGATTCGGTTACCACCGAGGTGATGTCTAGCAAGTTGCCGCACTGGTGTGGCCATCCTACAATACTGCTCCGAATAACGGCGTGGGGTGCCCGAAGGGGGGGGGGCGGCGTGAACGGCTTCCTAGGTGGAGGCTCGTCTGCTGTAGTGGGGCGCCCCTTTACCGTTTCAGTTGCCATTCAGCTGAGTTTCGGCTGCTCTTGATGCTACAGCGACAGGCGGCTGCAACAGGACTCTCAAAATGGCGGCCTGTTCTTTGGATTTGGGCCTGGTCCACTAAAATGGCCCTGGGACACCTTAGAACTCGGACGCTCGATTTTTTTTTCCTTTCCTGTACATGCAAAAAAAGGTAAATGCCCGGTACGTTACACGCTTCATCTGCGACGATGAACTCTCCAGAGGAACCGAAAAAAAATATAGTTATGGTAACTATACCATGCATCGTCATATGGAGAGGTGGCACCAATTAATTATAGTGCTGCATAAAAGAGAGATTTGGAGGAGAACCCCTGACCTGCTAGTACATTCATCAAAGAAGTGGCACTGACAGCATCAGAGGCAAGGGAAACGGTCCCAAATATTTAGAAGAACTTTGGAAAGATTAAAATGACATGTTTAGATTGTGGCAAATTAATTTCATGTGGACAGATGAGTGTTACTCTAATAAATACAGCATATGAACATCATCATAGTCGATGGTTGGTAGAGACATTTTGACTATATCCTGGACCTGCCCGTCCTCGCCCAAAATGGCGCCGGAATAAATGGGACTCGTAACTCCTTGTTGTGTACTGGTTGCAGAACCTTGAAATCACGAGATACGTATGCAGTTTTGAAGCACATGGCGGGCGGGGACGAGAATTGATTGAATATTTCGACATCCCTATTGATATTAAGTTCTGATGTGTTATTGATTACTGTACTATTGAAAGTTCGAATTAACGTCACCCATGGTACTTGCCCGCAAATGTATATCTAGATAATTTTATTGTAACTGGCCCTGTCGTATTTTAATTATAAAATGTACGTCCACCGATTCCGTAACTGTTAGACACCTTAGTTCTTGCAACCTAATGGCCCGCCCGTTACGTTCCTCTACAGTGTAAATGTCTACTCATCATATACGATTACAGTTTGCTCCGTGGCCGGCCCACGTGGTTATAGGCTCGTATTTGTATAATGAAATTTTCACAATAAAGGTTTTTAAAAGAAAACATGGTAGTAGTATATACATTGGTAAAGTTTTTAATAATAGTCACTGTTTTAGAATCATTAAAAGGCAAGTGAAATAAAGCAGACCAATTACATGAAGGGTAAAACGTATAATACGAAGGAACGCAGTAAAGATAAATGGTCAAGGGCTGTTGTGTTTTCTATTCCTGCAACATAAAGTGATCGATAAGAATCTCATATTCAGGCGTATCGGCGACTAAGACAGCAGGTCGACCCTCTTTTGCTCAACGGCTCCGTCATGGGACGAAGAAACGCTCTTTTTCTAGAAAAAAGAATATATTTTACTTGCAGGACAGTTGTAAATTTTCCGGGAAAGTACATTAGCCTGGAACATTATAACATATATTTAAGAAAAAATAATTTTCGGAAGTAATAAAAAGCGTAATTTCTAGGTCATATGACCAAGCCTTTCATCATTAGAATAAGAAAAGTAAAATGAACCAATGAAAAGTTTTATTAACAAGTCACATGACTTGTTATGCTTACGTTACGCGCTGCGCGCCCCGGATGACTTCCGGATGCGCTAACGCGGCACGTCATATGACGCATTACGCGACAACGCAGGTCCAGAATATAGTCAAAATGTCTCCACCAACCAGCGGTCGGAACACAACCCCTTTCAGCAGGCTAAATAGTTCTGTTAAATGACAACAGAAGGGACAGGCAACAAGAACCATTAGTCAAAGAGGGGAGGGCTAGTTCTTCTCTACCGGGTTACATTGGGGCGCTACCGGAACTGATCGAATTGGTAGTCTACAGTGTTTCTGGATGTTTCAGAATGAAGCTGGGGTTAGCATGAGAGCAGCACCATTTCGTAGCTCCGTCGTGGCCATTCCGCAACCAATCATGGCAGCCGCTCTTTATCGTTATTTTGGGCGGGGTGGGTGGCGGAGCCGAGCTGTTTTCCAGCCATCTTTTTGTGGAGTTCAGTTCATTTCACTAGTTTTGTATTTGTCATGAGGGGTTGTTCCTAATGTTTCTATTTTAGCGAGGTCAAAAAGAGATCCCATTAGTGGCCTACTGATTTTGCTCGATTCCTTTTCTTTTTTTTTTACACGATTTTTCGTTATCTGCAAAGACTAAACAGAGTATTGCGACTCTGTGTTTGTTTGTAAATAGAGAATGAACCAAAGAGAACCAATTCTAAAACAGTAAATACTTGGATAACAATCAATCAAATGGAGAGAGAAGCAGGCACGACGTATTACAACGGGGGCAAAGGCCTGCGTTAACTACCCTTCACTATGTGCAAAGAGAGAGTACTCCTAATAGAAATGAGGGGGGGGGGGCACCATTCAAAGCAGATCAGTGTGCATAAACACGAAAATGTTTTCACTTACCACGTACTTGACATTCGACAGCTTATGATATTTGCTATTAAAAAACCATTGAAATTCACTGAAAAAACCATAGGTTATAGACCATATATAGTTAGGAATTAGCATTTACAAAACCTTGAAAATTCACTGAAAAAACCATAGGTTATAGACCATATATAGTTAGGAATTAGCATTTAAAAAACCTTATTTTACTCACACAAAACCATTGAAATTCCATATATAGTTAGTTGCACTAACTATATATCGCGCACCCGCAATCCACTGCTGATGATGTCACATATTACATCATTCATGACATGGTCAGTGACATCACTGATGACATCACTGATGACATCTCAAATGACATCACTGATGACATCATCCAGTGACTGTGTGTTTCTGTAAAGTTTAAATATGTTTTACATATTGAAGAATGAGTAGATGTATAACTGTCTGGACGAAGGATTTAGTAGGTGCATGACTGAATGTATGAGTGAGTGATTAAATGTGTCTCACTGAGTGCATGGGTTAGTGACTAAACTGTCTTAATTTGTGCATCATTATGTCTGTTGTTCTGTAAACTGCTGCATGTGTTGATCAGTAGCTATATGATTAACTATATGGGTTATTGATTGATTGTCCAAGTATTTGTATGGGAGACTGAGTGTGTGTGTGGCTGGCTGGGAGGTGTGTGACTCTGTGCAGATCAATTTGTACTTGTATCAATGATTGTATAAGAAAGTAAGTATGTGTTAGTATATGTTTGAAAATGTAAGGTGCTCTATGTTTAACTGTATAGACAAGAAAATGGAAGTGTGATTGATTCTTTACAGGACTGACTAGGTGTGTGAGTAACTCCATGGATGAGTGGCAGAGTGTGAGTGTCTGTATAGGTGTATGAGTGCATATGATAGTGTTGTAAAGATGAGTGATTGTATGTATGAATGATTGTATGGGTGAATGAGTGAATGTGTGTGTAGACGTAGGAATCAGTGAGTACGTATGTAGTAACTAGTATTGGTGTGTCAATGGTTTCAAAAATTATACTCTGTATTTAACACTGGTTATATTAAAATGTGAGGAGATGCATTGTATTGTCACATGAATGATATCATCAGTGATGTGGTCATTGATGTCAAATGAGATGTTCATTGTAAAATATATACAAAAATTTCATCTATATACATCTATATACAATAAGTATCTTACACAATGTTACCAGTAATAAACTTAAAATGTTAACTGGAAATATGAAACCGGATAATAAAGAAAAGAGGCCTAAAGTAACACCTGTACTAGATTATTGGTGCCACATATGCCCATAGCGTTGTTACTAACACTGTAATAAACAAGTGAAAATTTAAAATAAAGAATCAATTCTTACTGAGTTTTGAAATTTATAAGATACAGCTTTAACACAACTAATGAGGATCTGTTACAATAACTGATAGCATGGCTAGGCATATATATGATGATAAAACTTCATGGCCTAAGGTTCAGACATACAGCCAGCGACATGTAGCACAGTAATGGGGGGTATTAGTGAAGGCTGAGGAGACAGACAGAACTATAAACATATATAGCAGTCCTCCGTGGAATTAAGACCATTGGGACTTTTACTGTCCATCTCCAGGATGTATCTGGTCTCAAGAGCCCTTAAGATCCCTTCTCGGTTACCTCCCCTCCTGAGTGGACCTATAGCATCAATAGCATAATATCTAAGGAGCCCACTGTTATTATTATGGAACTCCTTAAAATGCCTGGCTACAGGGTATGTGGCATCATTTGTGTTAATTGCCCGAATGTGCTGGAGCACCCTTTTGTGTACCTGCAATTTGGTACTGCCAATGTATTGCAGGCCACATGGGCACTCCAGCACATACACCACATACTCTGATTTACAGGTTAGCTGCTTGGTAATTTTCCGGGGCACTGTCGAGAAAGCTGTCAAGAACTCGGTCTTGTTGAGCCCCTGGGAGCAAGCCTTACAGCTAGAACACTTCCTAAACCCGCGGCTCGCTGCTAGCCAATTTTTGGGTGGGATCACTTCCGGGCTGGATTTAACCAGTGCATCTTGCAGCGAAAACGCCTTCCTGAAAGTGATCGCAGGTCTATTAGGCATGTGTTCTCCTATCACTGGATCTAATTTGATAAGATTCCAGTGTTGATTAATGATTTTTCTCAACGCCCCATGCTGGCTGTTATAGGTCCAGATGAGTCTGACCGGTGGTTCACTGCTGGCTACGGTGGC
The DNA here is from genome assembly GCF_964261635.1 of Lissotriton helveticus. NCBI lineage: Eukaryota > Metazoa > Chordata > Amphibia > Caudata > Salamandridae > Lissotriton > Lissotriton helveticus. The sequence goes on along the minus strand of NC_136071.1, from coordinate 873,820,238 downwards.
TCTCTGGGGTTTTCTATGGGTCAGTGCATCAGTTCGGGATAGGGCATTAGCTTTCCTAATCGCTGTGTCAATGAGATGTTCTTCATAGCCCCTAGCAAGAAACCTTAGTTTGCTCGCTGCTTGCGCCACTTTGCAGTGAGATTCTGTACTACAGACTCGCCTAATTCTAAGCATCTCCCCGTAGGGGATGCTACGAATTAAATGCGGGGGATGGTGGCTCTCAGCATGCAAAATAGTATTGCCCGCAGTGGGCTTTCTATAAAGCTTGGTTTTAAGTTTGCCCTGACTGACCTCCAGAGTAACATCAAGAAAATGTGCTGTTGTCTGACTGATATGCAATGTGAAGGACAAGTTATATGCATTATTGTTCAAAACATCAATGAAACTGACAGCTTGCTCATAGGTTCCTCGCCATATCATTAGGATATCATCGATGTATCTGTACCATCGAATGATATGGCGGGTGCAGATGTCTCGGTGAATGCCATTGAGGACCTGTCTCTCCCAGTACCCCATATGCAAACAGGCATAACTAGGAGAGAAACAGGCCCCCATGGCAACCCCTCTGACTTGTTGGTAGTAGCGATTCAGAAACATGAAATAGTTGTGATGCAAACAAAAACTAATCATGGCAAGCAACATCTTATTATGCTCAACTAGTTCTATTGGTCGCTTGCCAAAGACGCCCTCAACCCATCTGCATGCACTATGCTTGTATATAAAGATGACACGTCAAGGGTAATCAACAAGTAATCATCTCACCACACTAAATCAGTTAATTTCCTCATCAAATCACTGGAGTCCTGAATATATGATGGCAACGCCAGCACATGCTCCTGGAGGAACAAATCAATGTAGGTGGTGGCTTTCTCCAGCAAACCCCCGCACGCCGAGATGATGGGTCTACCTGGCGGCTTTTTCGCGTTTTTGTGTACTTTTGGGATGAGATACAACACAGGGGTGATGGGGTGGTCATTTTTAAGACATTTTAATTCGTCCATGCTAATAAGTCCGCTGGAACGCCATCCCATCAGGAGAGAATGAAAGTCTGTTTGCGCTTTCCTGAGTACATTTACATCACAATGTCTGTAACATTCCGGATCATTTAGTTGGAGGTAGGCTTCTTCAAGATATAATGTTCTCGGCCATAGCACGATATTGCCCCCCTTATCAGATTGCCTGACTATCACATTTCCATTCGCTTTGATTTTTTTGACCAATTTCTGGTAATTATTATTGCCCTGATACTTGCTGTAGTTGGATTTCAAGGTTTTCACATGTAATGCCTTCACCTGCTTCACAACTGCCTCCTGAAATATATCTATGTTGTCGTAAGGGGTAACAGGGGTGAACGTAGAGCGGGGCTTAAGATTGCTTAAACCACCGGTGTGCATATTCTCCTGCCCTTGTGTGTTCTGAGAATTTGGAGCTTCTGCACGCAGGGCTGCTAGATCCTGCATAAGAGGAACATCGTTCACCACTAGACCCCCGGCAGTATCTGTCGCCCCTGCCTTTTTACCTGCATTGCGAGATTTGTTGTTGGCAAAATGCTTCCTTAGCTTCAGTTTACGTGTAAATTTAAAAAGATCTAGTCTGGTGTCCACGTAATTGAAGCTACTGGGGGGGCTGTACGACAATCCTTTAGATAAAATACTGATTTCCACATCAGAGAAATTTGTGTCAGTCAGATTAATAACAGATAAGCAAGATAAGCCAGTGTCTTGTGTTTGCGCCAGAGTATTTATTTGAGTCGCGCTAGTTACTGCTTTTTGTTGGCGTTCCACCGTCTGTAATTTCTTTTCTTTGGTTTTTCGTTGGTTGCGGCTTTTTCTTCGTTCCCGCCGCCTTGCGTTTGGGGTTTTGCGGGCGCTGGGAATCTTGGGCGCAATGTTTCGCGCCTGTCCTGCCGGACACATTCCAATTCCTGCTCCATAGTTAACCGTGTAAACCCCAATTGATCTGTGAGTCTACCGGCCTCTGCTTCAGACCCGCTATCGATATTGGAACTAAGGTCCGTGAAACTCGAGCTTTCAGGAGAATTAGGGCGTGCCTGTACTACGCCCTGCATGACACTGACACCTGCCCGTGAGTATATATATATATATATTACCTACTGGCGGTCGCCAGTAGGTATATATAGTTAGGCTTTTTTTCCTATGGGATTTTTGAAAATTCTATGTCGAATAACTTTGGCGTTTGAGGACGGAATTGGCTGAAATTTTCAGGAAAATTGAACATTTTGTTTCTGAGCAGCCCCTGAAAATTCGGGGGGGTTTCGTCAAGGGGGGCCGAGAAAAAAGGGGGGTCCCAAAATGCATTTTTCCCATGCAATTTTCCATAGGGCGGTTGGACTCACTTTTAGCTCGAACGGCTGAATGGATTTCCACGAAACTTGGCAAAATTGTAGATATTGTTTGCCCGCTGTGCCTTTGCTAGGTCTCAATATATGTGCTCCAGTGGATTTTGATAAATTAACGTTCAAAAAAATATATATATCTGTAACAGCGCTCCGGTTAGCGCCCCGGTTAGCGTACTTGGCGCGTAACGGAACTTCCGGTTAGCGCCCCGGTTCGCGTACCTGACGCGTAACGGAACTTCGCGAAGCAAAGCTGATTGGCTCTCCGGTGTCTGTCAACATTCTAAACAGTCCGGAGCGGCCACCATCTTGTCTCTCGGTAGGATCGAGAGACAAGAGGTGAAGAAAAATGAAGGGGGAAATTAATGAAAGGGGGCAAGGTAGACCCCTCCTGACCCCCTAGGATTGATGAGGGGGCTATTAAAGGGTCCCGCAGGGCAAAAAAAAAAAAAAAAGTTTTTTTGGCGGTAGAGGCGCTACCCGGTACGCGAACCGGGTAGCTAACCGGTAGCGTAACAGGAGTCCGCCATCTTGTGTTTCGGTCGAATTTAATCACAAGATGGAGGAAAAACAATGTGGGAAATGGGTATAAGGGGGCACGGGAGACGTATCCTGACCCCCTAGGTTTTCTGAGGGTGGCTGAGGAGGCCCATATATGCGGGAAAAAAACACACATTTTTTTCAAATTTTCGCGCGGTTAGCGTCCGGTTCGCGTACCGGGTAGCGTTCCGGATAGCGTAACAAGGGGAAAACCAAGGGAAACAGTAAAATAATATATTTAGAGTGCTTTGAGGTAGGGTAGCTCTGAATAGAGCTGTTGTGTTGTGTGGGTGATGAAAGTACCAACATGTAGGTACCAATGAAGAGTCTAAAATTCAGTGTACACCGTCTACTCTGTAGATGTCTTTCATGTTCTAATATGGAATCCATAACATTGTCTGTCAGGAAAGCAGAAACAGATCCTTTGAGCACTCCCTGAGCACATAGTAATATTAAAATGTTGAATCTTTAACCATTAGTCTGACTTTTTTAAATAATTACTCTACTATTATATCGTATATTTGGCAAAAAAAATAATGTCTCAAACAATTTTTAATTTATAAATAACATTTTATTTATGTTAAATTTAAAAATTGTTGGAAATTTCGAGTAAAAGTTCATCTGGAATTTCTTCATCTTTATTTTCATGAATTGTCTCTTTTTTATCAAAATTGTCCATTAATTCTAAAAGTTGTTTGTCCACAGCCTCATTATAAAAATCATCTATGTCCTGTTGAATTTCTGATTGAAGTTTGGCTTCCTGAGCTTCTTTATCCATAATTGCTGTTAAGGTAGCATAAAAAGAGAGAGAGAAATAGACTTTAAGTTAGAAACTTCTACATTTTTATTTTTTAATTAACGTGTACAACATAGTTCTGAGTTTTTAACAGTGAATTTATGTTTGGACAGTGTATGGTGCAAGGCAGGAAGTAGAAATATAAAGTACAGCATGTGATGAACTCTAACTCAAACCATGACTACAACAGGGAAGCCTAAGTCAATCCATAACTATAACTGAGGGACAGTAAATAACTAACAGAAAACGTTTTAATAAAAATAACTTTAGGTGCACAACATATTTCCCCTTAGAAACTCTAACTCAAACCATGTCTAACTCAAACCATGACTACAACAGAGAAGCCTAAGTTAATCTATAACTATAACTGAGGGACAGTAAATAACTAACAGAAAACGTTTTTATAAAATTAACTTTAGGTGCACAACATATCTCCTCATAGAAACTATTAACTCACCTTTACAAAAGTGTCTAAGGTTTTGCCAGGAAATGCTCATAAAATGTGCCTCAGGGAGTTCCAGTCAAAATGGCTGTCATTCCCTCTTATTTTTCATATATATTCATGTACCAAACCAACCAAATGACAGCACATAAAAATACAACTTGAAAGTTATGTTATCATTGGTTGAAAATGTCAACTCTTTCCAATGTGTTTTTGTCATGTAATTTACCTAAGGATATTTAGACAGGGCTAGAGCCTGAATGGCTCGATGGAATTCATTCAAATTTGGGGAAATGGTAGGGACTGATATGCATTAGGAACTATTTCAAATTTGGTGAAAGTGTCTGCAGTGCTTTCTTTGTAAATTAACTTCCCACCTTTTTTTTAACTGCGTTTGCCGTTGCGCGCCCCGGTTCGCGGACCGGGAAGCTAACCGATAGCGTAACGGGAGTCCGCCATCTTGTGTTTCGGATGAATTTAGACACAAGATGGAGGATAAAGAATGTTGGGAAAGGGTATAAGGGGGCACGGGAGACGTATCCTGACCCCCTAGGTTTTCTAAGGGTGGCTGAGGAGGCTCATATATGTCAAAAAAGAAAAAAAATTGAATTTTTTGCGAGGTTAGCTGCCGGTATGCGAACCGGATAGCGAACCGGGAAGCGAACAAAAGTGAAAATTAGTGAAAAAAGGTACATTTGAAATTTTAAAAGAGTAATCATAGTTAAGGTAGCTCTGAAAAGAGCTTTTGGGTTCTGTGTAAGTTCTAGGTACTTATAAGTAGGTACCAATACATAGTCTTAAATTCAGGATGAAAATTCTGTTCCCCTCATCTGAAAAGTGAACTCCATCTCCTCTGTAGATATCTTGCATGTAGTAACGCAAGTTATTGTTGTAGATGGAGCCCATTCCATCGTCTCTCATGTAAGCTGAAACAGACTTATTTACATGCTTCCTCGATTTCTCAATTTGTGGACAAAATTGGTTGGACCACCTCCATTTCTGTCTTTGGCATATATTTGAATATACCAAGGCAGTTTGAGGAAAAAGTGCCATCAATTGCTCAAAGGTGTCCTTTAAAAGCATTTCCAGACCTACCCCAGTCAAAGTGCCCAAGTCATTTCCTCCACAATGCACAATTAACAGGTCAGGGTTTGGCAAATGCAAAAAGGTTTTCACCAATGGTATCAATTGGTGACATCTTAATCCTCTGTGGCCAATCCAGTTGATTTCCACATTTTGTAAATTGAGGTTGTGTAAATTTCTGTTATCAGCATACCTTTGAGCCCAGTGGATGTAACTATGTCCAACAATCCAGACAGAAAACATGGTGAGAGGAGGTTCTGCTGCAGTCAGATGGAGTGTGGGAATGAAATGGCAGTTGAAACAGTAGGAGTTTGTAATGAAAAAAACTGTGGAGTTTCAGTGCTAATGATTCAGTAGCAGTGATTGGTGGATTTTGATTGCTGAACACAGAAAGTTAGGGTGCATGGATGAGTTCTTTGAAAGATGTAATTTGAGTGGTCAAGAAAAAATCATTTTATGAAAGATTGCACTGGATATGCAGGTGTACTGAGAGTTCAGAGTTCAATTGAAACATTGTTGTGTGAACTTGTAAACATGAGAGGTATTTCAGGAGGTGGTTGCTATGGAAAAAGGCAGAAAGGGCAGAGGGGGGAAGGGTGTTGATTTGAAAAAAGTGAGGGAAGAGTTTTGATTGGGTGACATGAGAGATATGTGTGATGAATTACAGCATTTCTGTGCCTTTGTTGGTTGCAGCCTCTGGAGTGCATACCCTTTGCTCTGCTAAAGAAAAATTGGTGTGTGTCTGAGACTGTTTTGAAACTCAAAAAGTATTTGCTAAGGTGAGAAAAGATTCATTTAATTTAGATAGAGAATAGTATGCTTTAGGGAGAAAATTATGAAGAAAGTTGTGTATTTAAAATGTTGCTTTGTGTCAAGTGTTTTACAAATAGATTTTGTTACTTTGAGTTTCATAGCCATGTTAAAAGTGACGCAAAAGTGGTGCAAGGGCCTTGTAAAATATGCCCTCATGTGTGTTAGGGCATTTTAAGTCACTTCACCATGAATCTGGGTGAATAATTTGCTTACTTGATGTGTTTAAGAACGTTTCTTGAAATCATTTAGGTTTCTTGATATGTACTGCTAGAGTTTCATAGCCTGCTTGGGGCATATTTACAAGGCCTTTGAGTCACTTTCACGTCATTTTCCCCATGTTAATAGTGACGCAAAAGTGGTGCAAGGGCCTAGTAAATACGCCCCCATGTCTGTTAGGGCATTTTAAGTCACTTCACCATGAATCTGGGTGAATAATTTGCTTACTTGATGTGTTTAAGAACGTTTCTTGAAATCATTTAGGTTACTTGATATGTACTGATAGAGTTTCATAGTCAGCATGGGCCATATTTACAAGGCCTTTGAGCCACGTTCACGTTATTTTCCCCATGTTAAAAGTGACTTTAAAGGTGGTGCAAGGTCCGTGTAAATACGCCCCCATGTGTGCTTGGCAAATTTAAGTACTGACAGGGTGTGCTTGTACATAGGAGCTGTGTTGTGTTTTCAAATTATGACCAGAAAATCGTTTTTAAAAAAAAAGAAATGCTTTCACTTTCCACCATGAATATGGGACAATAATTTCCTTGTTTGTCGGTTTAAAAACACGTTTCTTGAAGTCATTAAGGTTTCACAATATGTTCTGCAAGAGTTTCATAGTCAACATGGGGGCAAATTTACAAAGCTTATGAGCCACATTCACGTTATTTTCCCCACGTTAAAAGTGACTTTAAAGGTGGTGCAAGGTCCTTGTAAATAAGCCCTCATGAGTGCTTGGTAAATTTAAGTCATTTCTCCGTGGTGCAAGGCTCTTGTAAATATGCCCGCATGTGTGCTTGTCAAATTTAAGTACTGACGGGGTGTACTTGTACATAGGAGTTGTGCTGTGTTTTCAAATTATGACATGAAAATGGTTCATAAAGAAAAGGAATGAATGGTTTTTACATTTATGACAATGACAAAAAGGTGTCTGCTTCTTTAAATAAATATCAAGGGAGGTGAGTAATGTACATTGCTCTGTTGCATACAGTCCTCATCTTCTGCGTACTCTTGGATATGCTAGACTACATCTGCACAATGAGATACCTAAGCTGAGGAAATACAGGTGATGTGATTGTGAAATGAGCAAAAATATTTGCACGTTTTTCAATTATATCACCTGTGTTTTTTCTAACATTACGAATCACATTGTGCAGATGAGGTTTAGGCCTGTCCAGTGAGACAGAGGAGGTCTGGCCTTTGTTCAAGAGTGCAGTGGACATGACTCACTTCATTGGTAGGCCTGCACATGTATTATCTCCTCTGTTCTCTTCAACAAGCCTAAATTTCATCTGCAACCCTGAGTAGGCCTTACCTCAAACAAATCTCTGAATAGGCCATACCTTATCGGCATTCTGAACCAATCATTTAAAATGTTAGGGGCAGATTTATGATGGCCGTGCGCCTCTTTTGCGCCGCCGTTGCGGCACTTTTGTGACGCAGCGGCGGTGCGAAAGAGGCACCATCTTGCAAGATAGGCCTCACTTCATCTGCAACAAGATACCGTCAGCTTAAAATGTATATATTTAGGACTGTGTAGGGGGCATGGAGAAGCTGAGGCTTCTGTAAGTGTCAAAGTTGTTGCATACAGTGCTCATCTTCTGCGTACTCTTTGATATACTAGACTACATCTGCACAATGAAATACCTAAGCTGAGGAAATACAGGTGATGTGATTGTGAAATGAGCAAAAATATTTGCACGTTTTTCAATTACATCACCTGTGTTTCCTAACATTACGAATCACATTGTGCAGATGAGGTGTAGGCCTGTCCAGGGAGACAGAGGAGGTCTGGCCTTTGTTCAAGAGTGCAGTGGACATGACTCACTTCGTTGGTAGGCCTGCACATGTATTATCTCCTCTGTTCTCTTCAACAAGCCTAAATTTCATCTGCAACCCTGAGTAGGCCTCACCTCAAACAAACCTCTGAATAGGCCATACCTTATCGGCATTCTGAACCAATCATTTAAAATGTTAGGGGCAGATTTATGATGGCCGTGTGCCTCTTTTGCGCCGCCGTTGCGTCACTTTTGTGATGCAGCGGCGGTGCAAAAGATGCACCATGTTGCAAGATAGGCCTCACTTCATCTGCAACAAGATACCGTCAGCTTAAAATGTATATATTTAGGACTGTGTAGGGGGTATGGAGAAGCTGAGGCTTCTGTAAGTGTCAAAGTTGTTGCATACAGTGCTCATCTTCTGCGTACTCTTTGATATGCTAGACTACATCTGCACAATGAGATACCTAAGCAAAGGAAACACAGGCGATGTGATTGTGAAAACAGCAAAAAAAATTGCACGTTTTTCAATTACATCACCTGTGTTTCCTAACATTACTAATCACATTGTGCAGATGAGGTTTAGGCCTGTCCAGGGAGACAGAGGAGGTCTGGCCTTTGTTCAAGAGTGCAGTGGACATGACTCACTTCGTTGGTAGGCCTGCACATGTATTATCTCCTCTGTACTCTTCAACAAGCCTAAATTTCATCTGCAACCCTGAGTAGGCCTTACCTCAAACAAACCTCTCAATAGGCCATACCTTATCGGCATTCTGAACCAATCATTTAAAATGTTAGGGGCAGATTTATGATGGCCGTGCGCCTCTTATGCGCCGCCGTTGCATCACTTTTGTGACGCAGCGGCGGTGCAAAAGATGCACCATGTTGCAAGATAGGCCTCACTTCATCTGCAACAAGATACCGTCAGCTTAAAATGTATATATTTAGGACTGTGTAGGGGGCATGGAGAAGCTGAGGCTTCTGTAAGTGTCAAAGTTGTTGCATACAGTGCTCATCCTGTGCGTACTCTTTGATATGCTAGACTACATCTGCACAATGAGATACCTAAGCTGAGGAAATACAGGTGATGTGATTGTGAAATGAGCAAAAATATTTGCACGTTTTTCAATTACATCACCTGTGTTTCCTAACATTACGAATCACATTGTGCAGATGAGGTTTAGGCCTGTCCAGGGAGACAGAGGAGGTCTGGCCTTTGTTCAAGAGTGCAGTGGACATGACTCACTTCGTTGGTAGGCCTGCACATGTATTATCTCCTCTGTTCTCTTCAACAAGCCTAAATTTCATCTGCAACCCTGAGTAGGCCTCACCTCAAACAAACCTCTGAATAGGCCATACCTTATCGGCATTCTGAACCAATCATTTAAAATGTTAGGGGCAGATTTATGATGGCCGTGTGCCTCTTTTGCGCCGCCGTTGCGTCACTTTTGTGACGCAGCGGCGGTGCAAAAGATGCACCATGTTGCAAGATAGGCCTCACTTCATCTGCAACAAGATACCGTCAGCTTAAAATGTATATATTTAGGACTGTGTAGGGGGCATGGAGAAGCTGAGGCTTCTGTAAGTGTCAAAGTTGTTGCATACAGTGCTCATCTTCTGCGTACTCTTTGATATGCTAGACTACATCTGCACAATGAGATACCTAAGCAAAGGAAACACAGGTGATGTGATTGTGAAATGAGAAAAAAAAATTGCACGTTTTTTCAATTACATCACCTGTGTTTCCTAACATTACGAATCACATTGTGCAGATGAGGTTTAGGCCTGTCCAGGGAGACAGAGGAGGTCTGGCCTTTGTTCAAGAGTGCAGTGGACATGACTCACTTCGTTGGTAGGCCTGCATATGTATTATCTCCTCTGTACTCTTCAACAAGCCTAAATTTCATCTGCAACCCTGAGTAGGCCTCACCTCAAACAAACCTCTGAATAGGCCACACCTTATCGGCATCCTGAACCAATCATTTAAAATGTTAGGGGCAGATTTATGATGGCCGTGCGCCTCTTTTGCGCCGCCGTTGCGTCACTTTTGTGACGCAGCGGCGGCGCAAAAGATGCGCTATGTTACGACATATTTACAACTTGATGCATCTAGGCAATATGTTACGCTGTAAAGTCCTGTGCCACATGAAACCTGCGTCAGGTTTCATGTGGGCGTTTTGTTGCAGGGTGGGCGTTCACTTGCATGAAAGCCCTGTAAAACTAGCACAGTGAAATTTACAAGATTTCACTGAGTCAGCTTTATGGCATTGCTGAATCAAATCCTTACGCCTGTTTGCAACAGGCATAAGGAGTGATGCACCATGCAATGTGTGGCTTGCCACTGTGCATTGCAGTAGTCATGTTGCGTTTGCGACGTGATTTCTGCAATGCGCCGCTTTTGCGGTACAGATGCGTGACGCATCTGTGCTGTTTTTGCCCCATGGTGCTCCGCATTGTAAATGCGGCACACCATGGGTGGCAGAGCAGTGGCGCACGTTAACTGGTGCATCCCTGGGGATGCGCCAGTTAACATAAATCTGCCCCTTTACATTTAAGTATGAGCAGGGGACACAGAGTCGGTGAGGCTTATCCAAGGTTAAGAAGAGATGAGTCCTGTTCACTGAAAACTTGGACATAGGCCTCACCTCCTCAGCATCGCTGGACATGGCTAAATAATATCTGCAAAATGTTACTCTTGTTAAACAATTTTACTATTATAGTCTCTGAGATTTGTCTCTTACTCTGCAACATCTCATTGTTGTTCTCTTTCTTTAAAGATAACGACAACATCAACCATGAGTGATAATGAGCAATCTGTTGATCTTGATCTTATCATTGAACTTGTCATTGAAACGTCAGTGGAAGTAGATCCCTTGGATGATTTATATTCTGTGGATGATGAAAAATATGATGAGGATGCCGATTTGTCAGAATTGTATGACATAGGGTGGGAAGCTGACCTGCTCGAGCCTATGGAACTATAAAGACTTATTTTTAAAAGTTACTGGAAATGAAAAGTAACCATGTTAACCGTTTTATTTAAAATTAAATACAACTTCAAAAACAGCTTGTGTGAAGTGTCTTTAATAAAATAGTGAAATATGCTAATAAAATTAGTTCAGATTCACATATAGAAGAGCACAGGTCAAATGTAGAAGCATTCCATTTCTTTGCTACTATTTGTGAGTTTTAAATTTGTCAATGCACTAAAAATTATTGTATGTAGAATTGACAACTAGTGTGTTAATTTTTTGACGACTGTTATTGATTTACTGTTTGGTAATAGTGGTTAATACCTTTTTTTAAAAATATTTACCACAGATTCAACTGAAGATCTTTTGAAAAATTCAAAAATGCCCTCAAGGCAAAGAAAAAGAAAACAAGCAAAGCGACTTACACCCCACCTTGGTAAACCTTTGCAGCAGTCCTCTACAATAAAAACTTGTCAAGTCACCAGAAAAACTCCGGGTAAGACAACAAAATCTTTTTTAAGAAACATTTGCAGACGAAAAAGTATCACTACAGAACATGTTTTAGTCCAGAAGAAGAGAGCCAATTTAAATGGGAAGGAAAGGCCACTCAAAAATGTTACTGCTAGAGCAGGAGATAACTCTGTGCATGGTAGTAGAAGGAAAAATCTGTTTAGGGACATTCGTAGACGAATGTTCCGCAACAGGATAATTGGCAATTTGTTAAAAAATATTAAGAAAGGTCAACAGAAAGTGGCTTTTTATAAGAGGAAAAAAAATGTAGAGAAAATTATTGATCAGGCTTTCGAAATTAAGCGAAAGTTATTTATTTTGATAATCAATAGAATTAGGAAACTAAGCAAGGCAATTTATGATTTCAAATCAAATAGTAGATGGAAGAGGACAGTTAATCGTAGTAATTTTTGTGAAGTTTTTTCTGGAGAATGGATGCATAGTTCAAGTTGTGAGGCATTTTTTAATGAGGAGAGTTATTTTCAGGATAATGATTTGGTGCATGCAGTTGACACCAGTGGTCGAGCATATGAGGTGAAAGATGGTTGTCCGGTTGAAAAAGAAAAACTTGTGTCAACAGAGGCAGAAGAGGTGTTAGGTGATGAAGTTTTAGGGAGACGTGCTAAGGGTCCAGTGTACACCTGGAAGTGTAGTAGTATTTGCAGTGTGCGACATGATTCCATCAATTTGCTTTGTGATTTTGTACAGACATTTAATAAGAAAAGTTTAAAACAGAAAATTAAGTTGTTGCAGGAATTAGATCCATGCAGAGTGAGAGAAGTGACAGGTTTGCATGGTCATTCACTGGCTTGTCTTTCCAGGAGAGTATGCCAGAGTGTTTTTCATCATTTCAGGATGCTAGCAGTCCATCATAATAAAGTGAGGAAATTAGTGAGAATGTTGTATTTTGCTAAGAGTCCAACAATTAACCTTAAACAATTAAGCAGTGCTCTTTTGCATGGTTCTGATGTAGATGTGAAGAATATTTGTGAAGAAATTGAGTTTTGTTACTTTGCAAGTAAAGAGGAGAATGTTGAAATAGACCCAGAAGAAGAAGGTAATGTGGAAGAGAGTGTACAGGTTTCCAGTACAGATAATTTTCAGAAGGAAATTGCCACGTTTCAGGTGAAATCAAGTGAGAGGCCTAATTTCACTTGTGTGTGTTGTCGACGCACTTACTATAAGAATCAGACTAAGTTAGTGGATTTATATGCAAAAAGTGAAAGGGAAAATAATAGTGAATGGAAGGATTTTGCAACATACTTGATGGTAGAAAATTGTTTTGATTTGGGATCGGATCAACGTGTGTGTACTTATTGTTGTAACAAATTAAATCAAAACCGGATGTCTGCTAGAGCGGTTCATAATAATCTGGAATTGGTTGACATTCCTTCTGAATTGAAGGATTTAAATACTTATGAATCTATTTTGATTCAAAGTGTCCATCCCTTTCAGGCTATTGTACGAATGGAGCCAAAGACAGGGAAATTGCCTCCATCAGATTTACAGAGAGGATTAAAGGGAAGAGTTGTTTATTTGCCTCTAGATTTGAAGAAAAACATTAATACAATTGGAGTAGAGAAAGTGGAAGAGGAACCTCTGGTTATCTTAGTTAATGGGGTTACGACAAAGAGTTAGAAAATCTGGCAAGATTTAGTGGATGTTAGGAAAGTCAAAAAGGCAACATTGTATTTGATGAAAAACAATGAGTACTACAAGAATGTATGTGTTGCAGAAGAGGAAGTAACTGAAGAAGAGGACAGCGATTTGTGTGCTGGACAAATTGAGAAAGTAGAAGCCTCTAAAAATGAAGAAATATATGAACATTATAGTGTTCATCCTTTTGCATTCCAAGGAAGTCATGGGGAATGCTATTGAGTTGTTTCAAATGAAACAAGCCAAAGGGAGTCCCATTAGTGTTTGGGAGGAAAGTTTGGAAGCTCGGTGTTTCCCACAGCTATTTCCAACAGGTCAAGGAGGAAGATATGATGAGCGACCTGATCAAATTCCTGCTTCTGAATACCGGACTTTACGATTGTATGCAGAAGATCCTAGGTTTCGTCAATGCATTCCCTATTTGTTCCATCTACTGTTTGAAAGTGATCTGTCTGGAGTGTCATATGCAGTGAACCACATCTTGAAAAGTGGTGTACAGATGCAAAATATCTCGGCAAGGGACTTTATGGATAAAGTCAATGTGCAAGACAGTATTTTGGATTCTCACCTGATTAATCTCATGGCATGTCAGCGTGGTACTAATGAGTACTGGTACCGTCATCATGGTGATTTAAAATGTATGCTGAGGAACCTAGGAACTCCAACATGGTTCCTCACTCTCAGCTGTGCCGAGTATGGCTGGGAAGACTTACTTGAATTTCTACAAGAGGCAAATGGAAACATTGAAAATATCGAATTCAAGACACCCGGAGAACTGTGCTCTTTGGAGCCAGTGAATGTATGCAGGTACTTCAATCATAGATTTGAAGCTATGATGTCTTTCATCATGAACAAGAAAAATCCACCTCTTGGAGAGGTGTTGGATTTCTTCTGGAGAAAGGAGTATCAAGAAAGAGGTGCTCCTCATATACATATGCTGCTATGGATCAAAGATGCACCCAAATTTGGAACAGATCCGGATGACTTAGTGATGAGTTTCATAGAACAGTATTCTACATGTGCTGTTCCAAAGACAAAGGAAGACAAAAGCCTACGAGAACAAGTTTTACGCTTTCAAAGCCATCGTTGTGGAAAGTATTGTCGTCGTAAATTCAGAAACAAGGACAAGTTCTACACAAAATGTCGTTTCAGCTTTCCACGACCGGTGATTTCTAAAGGAAGAGTGAACAGTTTGATGTCTTCGCTGCGACATAATGTGACGAGGAAATCACCCAAAAATACATACAATTTGAAAAGAAACGAAGAGTCCAAGTACATCAACGACTACAACCCAGTGATTTTGTCCATGTGGAATGCTAACATGGATATACAGTTTGTGGCTGATAACTGTATGGCTGTGGCTTGGTATGTGACATCTTACATCACAAAAAAAGAAAAGACAGAATTGAAGGATATGTGGGAGGACATTTCCCATGAAAAGAGCCTCAGTAAGAAGTTGTACAGTTTCAGTCTGAAGATGTTGTCGCATCGAGAAATCGGAGCTTACGAATGTTCTGACCGGTTATCTTCAGCAAGTCTCTATGCCAAATCTAGGAGTATCATTTGGGCGAGTCTTGGTCTTGCTGCAACGCGTAATCGAGTTCTGAAACCTGTATGGGAAATTGAGCATTTGGTGGAAAAGGAGCCAAACAGTAAAGATATTTTGAAGACCAACATGTTGGATACATATTATCCAAATAGAAGCAGTCACCTCGAGAATGTTTGTCTGTATGAGGTTCTACAAAATTACATATTCAAGAGGAACATCAAAGAAGATATTGATAAAGGAGTGTATGCTGTAATTGGAAGTGAGGGATGTCTGGTCAAGCAAAAAAAATGCCAATTGGTAAATCATCGAAAATTGAGTGGCGAATCTCCTGAAAGAAAAGAGTTTTTCTATTTAGCTCTTTTGCAACTTTTCAAGCCTTGGCGTGCAGAAGAGGAACTGATTGGAGATTTCCTCTGTTACGAAGACTCTTTCAATGCAGCCAAGGAGACCATAGAATGTCCTGTTTTTCCAAAATATCTAGAAATGTTGAATGCGGAAATCGAGCAGGAAGCAACAATTGCAGCCGAGATTGCTAGAGACAGTTCTCAGGACAGTCAGAGTTCTGTTTCATTGAGTCAGGATCCACTAGGAGGACCAGTTATCGAAAATGAAGCTGCCACTGCCATGATTGAAGTGGAAAGAGCCATGGCACATGCTCAGGAGGATGCGGTTAACTTAGAAGATTTGGAAAGACAACTCAACGTTGAGCAGAGGAAAATATATGACGAAGTTACCAACCAAATTGATCATGGATTAAGTCATGAGAAGAAAGAGTGCTCATGTACGTCGTTGAAGCCTGTCTGACTGTACGTGAGTGGAGAATCAGGAACTGGAAAACGTTTCCTCATTAAAGCAATTTCATGTTATTTGCAGAAAAGGACTGAGTCATCGCTGTCTTGTGTTGTCACCGCTCCAACTGGACTGGCAGCACATAGCATTAAAGGTATTACTTTGCATCGTCTACTGAGGCTGCCAGTGGAGCATGATAACAAATTACAATACCACAAGTTATCTGGAGATGCTTGTTGTGAAGTTTCAAGAGTCTTGAGGAAAATGAAACTTCTTATCATTGATGAAGTAAGCATGGTTTCCAATGTCATGCTTGCCTTTGTGCATTTGAGAATGCAAGAAGTTCTTAAAACAGAGTATGATGTGTTATTTGGTGGCAAACACATCATTGTTTCGGTGATCTTCTGCAGCTGACACCAGTGAAAGGACAACCAGTGTTTAAACTACTTACACATGAAGACACCAGGAAGTGCCTAGGGAGCATTGGCAACGTTAATATATGGTTAAACTTCAATTATGCTGAACTGCGTGAAAATATGCGTCAAGCGAAGGATGAAGATTACAAGAATATTCTACAAGAAGTTAGAATCGGAAAAGTGACCGAGCATGGGAAAGAAGCTTTACATGCATGATTACTGTCAAATTTGTATCCAGAAGAAGACGTTCTGCCAGAGAATATTTTTCGGAAAATTACTGAGAAGAAATCTGGAATATGTTTGATGCCAACTCTTGCAGAATGTGCCATCTTCAACAACAAAATGTTGAATTTAGAAAACCAAGAGATTGTGAAACTGGAAGCTATTGACAGAATAGAACATATAGGAGCAACAATTATTTTGTCTGAGAATTTGAAATCTAAATTGGATTCATTAGAGAAGACTATATCTAAAACTGCTGGTTTTGAAAAGACTCTGAATGTGTGCTTAAATTGCCGTATCATTTTGAGAAGGAATTTACATGTTGAAAGAGGTCTGGTAAATGGATCAATGGGTAATGTTGTTGATTTTGAGAAATACAGAAATAGAGATGGAATTGAATTTGTAAAAATTAAATTTGATGGCATTGAGGAAGTACAGCTAATTGGTCGTTGCTCTGCTAGGTTTTTGCTTGTAAAAGACTTATATGTTCGCCGTAAGCAGTTTCCTGTTTGCTTGGCATATGCGGTGACAACCCATAAATCGCAAGGTTTAAGTGTAGACAGTGCATTGGTGAACATTGGCAGTTCTGTGTTCAAGGAGGGTATGGCATATGTGGCATTGTCACGAGTCAGAACTTTATCGGGATTGTACTTGATTGAGTGTGATGTCACAAACATTTGTGCGGTCTAGATTGTGTTAAGGAATACAATAGGTTAAGAAGAGAGTATGCGCCACATTTGCCTCAATATCCTTTGTTTGAGAAACGTGTGGTAGGCCGGAAACGAAGAAATGTGACCAGTAGTAGGGAGGTTGTAGCAAAAAGACGAAAAGTCGATGAACCCGAAATTATAAGCAGAAAGAAAATGGATTCTGTTGAAGATTTTGTTGGTTTTCAATTTGAAAATAGTTCTGGTGTCAACTGCTATGCTAATGTAGTGGTTAATGTTGTCTTTTCTCTAGAAACTTTAAAAGAAGAGATTGTGATCAATTCAGATCAAAGTTTTTGCTGTTTATTGAATTCTGTGTTAGAGAAATGTAGCACTGATAGAACAAAAATAGAAAGTGTGTCTGAAATTCGAAATCTGTTAGACAAATGTTCAGGTCAAACGCAATTCTCTCAAAATATTCAGCAAGATTGTCAGGAGTTTTTAATGTATATGCTTGATGTATTGCAAGATGAAGGTGTAGATGTAGATCATCTGTTTGGCCTTTCTTATAAATGGCAGCATGACTGCGAGAACTGTAGGGTATCAAGTACTACTAGTGTAGACTCAGAAAGATTTATATATTTAACTTTGCCAGACAGTAAATCAGTGTCCTTTAATAAGCTAGTAAAAGCAGCCGATCACAACATGGAGTGTAGCCAATGTAAGTCTGCAATGCTGTCCACATTATTTATACGTAGATATGGCCAGTATGTCATTTTAATGTTCCAACGATGTAGGCCTGATGAAACAAAATTGACAACTTTAATTAAAAATGTTGTGGCTTCGCAGTTGTCAATATCAGGAAGGACTTTTGTAACTGCAGCAATTATATATCATGACGGTCCTTCAACAACATCAGGACATTACACAGCTTATTTGAAGTCTAGAAACGGCTGGTCATTCTGCAATGATTCTGTTTTAACTTTAAAAAAAAAATTGCCTTTTGACCAATTCTTACCTGGTGTTTTTACAACCAAAATTTTAGGGAAAGAATCTCGGGATTTGTTCTGAGGAATTTCAAGAGGTTCTAATGGCTCCTACACTATTTGGCCTTGAGGATAAGTGTAGTACAGAGTGAAAAAATATTTTTGAGTTTTAAGTAGTTCCTGAAAAAAAGAAGGTTTTCTTACAGAAAGTGGTGGGCACGGATTAGTTAAAGGACAACAGAGTATTTCCCAAAGCAAACGGTGTTCTTACCATAACACTTGACGTCATGGAAAAATAACTGCACTTTGAATGAGTTCAGAAAAACTGTTTCTTTTAATAAGCTAATTCAAGCAGCCAATCAAAACATGGAGTAGAGGTAATGTAGGTCTGCAAAGCTGTCCACATTATTTGTACAAACTTTTGGTTATAATGTCATTTTAAAATTCCAACTATATAAACCTGATGAAAGTAAGTTTCCAACTTTAATTACAAATGTTGTGGCTACACAGTCGTTGATTTTAGGAAGAACATTTGTAACTGCAGCTATTATATGACATGATGGTCCTTTGACAACATCCGCTTATTACACAGCTTATTTAAAATGTAAAAAAAGCTGGTGTTTCGGAAATGATTCCCATTTGACTATGAAACAATGTTGCCTTTTGACTTAAAATACTCTTACTTTGTGTTTTCAGAAGAGAGAATTTAGGGTAGGTAACTGGCCTATAATGATTCTAGGAATTGATATAATTTTATGTACTGTTTTAAATTGCTTTGTGATTAACAGTGATCAAGAGAATTAAATAATTGTAGTAGTCATAGATGTATTGTAATGTGCCTCATAGTAAGCAGTATCAGTGTCATAGGAAATGTGGAACATGAGTGAGCAAGAAGGGTGAGATATTACTAGTACAGGATTGTGAAAGTGATCTTGAACGTTTTCTTTCTGAAAGTTGTGGAAAAAGAAAATGACGGGATTTGCTTAGAAGAATTCCAAGAGTTATAAATGGCTCTTACACTATTTGGCCTTGAGGAGAAGTGTGGTAGAGAGCGAGAAGTCATTTATTGTATGTAACATATTTGTCAAAACGATGGAGCTTTTCTTTCAGAAAGTGGCGGGCAGAAAATAATAACAGCACAACAGAGTATAAGCTGTTCATAGGACATCCTTCGACGTCATGGAAAGTAAGTTACTTTTGAGGAGTTCTGATTTCTGATTGGTTATGTTTTATGGGTTTTTTAAACAGAATCATTTTGATTGTGTTTTTTTTCCCCGCTGTTATATGATGAATACCTTCAACTCACTGTTTTTAGTGAAATTTGATATATTCTGAGAACAGCAAAAATAAACCATTTAACATGTATAATTAATTCTGTACTTTGTATAGTGAATTTTAATTTGTACTCAACTTGTCTCATGCTCACTCGTCTTTTACTACCTTCTATCAATCCTCTTTACATACTCACATTGCCTTTTGTTTTGTTCTCTTTCACCCTTGTTCTCTAACTCAACTTATCTTTCAACCTTTGTTTCCCTATTCCTACTCTGCTTTTTTCTTTTCTCCCTTGCACCATTTTCCAGCTTTTAAACCTTCTGCTTCGCTTGTCTTTTCCATCTTTCCTCCCTTTGTTTTCTAAATTAAATATTTTTGGGTTCTCCTTTTTTGGTGCAATCAGTTAGTATAACTCACCCTCACTCATTTATCTTTCTTTGTTGCCTCACTCAGTCTGTATCTGACACTCTTTCCTTCACTTCCTCTGTCTCCTCTCTCCCTCACTCTCTTTTCCTTATTCACCCTTTCCTTTTATAGTTTACCTTACTCACTTTCTTTTAGTAGCTTACACAACTTCAATTTAGTTTTCTCTTCTATCCTTCTTTTCTGTCACTGAAAGTATCTTCCTTTTTTTTCTATTAGTAATTTACTCAATTACAATTTATTTTTGTCTCTGACTGTCTATCACCGTTTCTTTCTCTTTTTTTTCTGCATGTTTATCTCTAACTTTATTTCTTTGTAAAATTGGATGATTTTCAATCTTTTCCCTTGTCTTTTCTAATTTTTTAATACATGTTTTAATATTTTTCTAATTTTTGTTCTTTCTTTCACAGATTGAAAGTATAAAAATAACAAGTGACTAAGTTAACGACAATTATAAGGTAAGTGTTTTGTACTCTTTTCGTTACATTTCTATCACATTTAACTTCTATTAGTTCCACTGCTTCATTTCTTTAACCCTCAGTTTCCTGCCTTTGCTACTTCCCTCATTCCTTTTTCTATTACTTACTTACTCTACTCCTTCCACTCCTTTTCTCAGTCCCTCTGTTCTCATAGTTCCTCACTCCTGTTCACTCACTCCATCTCTATTTCTGTCACTGTCTCTCACTCATCACTCTTTCACTACTTCTTCATTATGCTTTCCCCCTGTAGTTCAAGCCCACTATATTATTTACATTTCTTTGCTGTTTCAAATATTCCTTTTCTGTCACTTCTTCTTTTCTGCTTTCTGTTTTTTCTCTCTGTTATTCCACATGTTTTAACCTTAGTCACTGTCATACACCTTGTTTTATTCCTATTTACTTTCGCTCACTGTTTTCTTAACACTTTCCCTCAGGGTTGTTCTTTTACTCCGGTTCTATCCCTACCTCTCATTCCACTTCCTTTACTGTTTTTCTTCTTAATTTGAACATTCACTCACATTCTCTAAGAAACTCTTGTTTATTATTCTTCTACTCTCCTTTTTTTCTTTCACTTCCTTATCTATGTTGGTTTTCTCAATTATACACTCTTACATCTTTTCTTTGGTAAATAGATCTATTAAATGGTATCTCTGTGTTACTCCCTCCAGCTGTCTTTATTTTCACATTACTCTCTGTTTCCTTCCCTTATACTCACTCTTCCTTTTTTTAAAAAAAAAATGTTTGTTTCGCTTCCGGTTCGCGTACCGGGTAGCGAACCGGGAAGCGAATCAAAAGAAATAGAGGTTGCCAGAGTGCTAAACATTCTAGCAATTTTTCATAAATGGGAGGTAGTTCTGAAAAGAACTTTTTTTTCATTGTTTTTGTTGTTTTATATATATATATTTTTTTCTGAACAATTTTTTTACTTTTTTTGTATTTTTTTTACGGTTTTATATTTTTTTGTTTTTTTGGGGGGGGAACGAAAACTATTCGTTATAAAGGGCTCAACAGGAGCAACAAAAAAATTTTTTTTGTTTCTGGGGCGTTTTGGACATTTATGATTGTCAATAGCTCTGTTGATTAAAGTGATGCTACTCTCCCTATAGCAAGTTAATTTGCCACAAAAAATGCACACTTGCTTCACGACCCCGAACTTCATCTGAATGTTTGGGACCGTCTCCCTCACCTCTGGTCCCGTCACTGCCTCTTCTGTTGATGTACTGGCCACAGGAGGGGGGTTTTCCTGCAGGTCACGTACCTGCGCAGCACTATAATTTATAGGGTGCCACCTCTCCATGTGCCGATGCATGGTGTAATTACCATAGCTGTACTTCTTATCAGTCCCTCTGGACAGAGATTTGTCACAGATGAGACATGTGACGTACCGGGCATTTACTTTTTTTTGGCCCCGGGGAAATGTAAAGAATTGCCAGATGTAACTATCCTTTACATGGGACCTCCTTGGCTCCTCACGCAAAAACTGTCTCCTCCCTTGCTCCTCTTCCTCTTCTTCCTCTTCTTCCTCCTCTTCATTAAGGATGACCTGAGGAGGTGGTCCTCTCTTCCTAGTAGGTGGTGGTGGTGGTGGGGGTGCACCAGCTGCAGCTACTAATGAAGCCATTTCTTATCAATCAAAATAGGTCTTCCTCTCACAAGTTGAAAGTCAGAGTGAGAAAAAAGGTGGGGGCTTTCATCATTTGGGAAAAAATGTTCTAAACCAATGAAAAGTGTTATTTTTAGGTCACATGACCTAGCCTTACATCATTAGGAAACCAAAAGTGAAATGAACCAATGAAAAGTTTTATTAACAAGTCACATGACCTGTTACGCTTACGTTACGCGCTCCGCACCGCGCCCCGGATCGCTTCCGGGGCGCTGAGCTTCGCGCCTCGGTTCACGCACTGGAGCACTTCCGGGTGCGCTAACGCGGCGCGTCATAAGACGCATTACGCGACAACGCAATACGTCGCCCTTACGCGACGCGTCACGATGTTGTTTTTTAACGCGGCAGTTGCGCAAACGGAACATTTACCGGTTCGCGGACCGGGTCGCGGCACCAAATTGAGTTAACGGGAAGCTACCCGGTGCGCGGACCGGTAGCGAAACAAAAAAAATAAAATAAATAATATATACATAAAAAAATTGTATTAAAAACATATAAAATATATTTTTCAATTTAAAGAAGAATACCTTTTAAAGCTTTTGATATTTGCTATTAAAAAAACATTGAAATTCACTGAAAAAACCATAGGTTATAGACCATATATAGTTAGGAATTAGCATTTACAAAACCTTGAAAATTCACTGAAAAAACCATAGGTTATACACCATATATAGTTAGGAATTAGCATTTACAAAACCTTATTTTACTCACACAAAACCATTGAAATTCGCATATATAGTTAGTTGCACTAACTATATATCGCGCACCCGCAATCCACTGCTGATTCATATGCTCGGTCACATATTACATCATCCGGTGCAGGAGACAGGCAACAAAGTTAACCACACATTTTCTGGACAAAAAACATGACCCTACTGCCTTCTCTTGGACAGTGCTTGAACAACCCCACATTCCTCCCCATGTAACAGATCTCACTAACTTTTTGCTCCGTAAAGAACAAAAATGGGTGTTCAAACTGAAGACCAATAGGAATGGTTTGAATGAGGACATTCCATGGTCCACTCTGTAATCTCTGTACACCCACTGCCTCTCCTACTTATAATGGATAAATCCTCAACCTCTCATTATGAATGTATAGAGGACTGTTGGTTGGGACATCTAGATCACTCATCCTGAAATTCAGCCTTAGACACATCTAAAGGCATCAGTAATAGGCTGTCTCTAGAGACTTGACACAGTGTCTCTATACATACTCTCTGTTAGAACTGAACAAGTGTACAGAATCTGTATACTGATGACATACGCGTAGCCTTGAATGAATAGCCTTTTATTTATTCCACACAATGAGATTCCTCTTGACTAGCTCTTAATAACACGGAATGCATAGACCATGAGGCATTCATACTATCTCGTTGCCTAGCAGTAATATCAATAAAATGCTGGTTTAAGAATGGACTATTAACAGTGAACACGTAAAATTTGCCCCTGGGATTTGGCCCCGCCCGGGGGCTAATTATAAAAGAAGACCCCTTGGGAAACACCCGCCAGGTTTAAAAAAAAAAAATAAAAATAAATGTTGAGCCCTGGGGGTCCCCTAAACAGGTCTAGAGGATCAGGATATTTCTACCCTTCCCCCTTTCTACAATTTCCACTAACTTCTGAGGTTCCGTGAATTCTGAACCTGTTCCATAAAGGTCATGGGTTCGTTATGAATTTGATATTAACGAACCGTAACTAGTTAGTGTGGCAAGTATGAGTGTTTTCGTCATGTTAGACTGATGGATTCACTACGTATTTAGGGATTTTGTTCTGAGCCTTTGGGTTCCATTTTGTGTATGGCAGCCATTTTGTGGTTGCCCTCACATAGGCCGATGACTGTGGCTGAACAAGTCTTTTAAGTACATGTACACCTTAGCTCCAGTTCGTGCTGACTCCTGTTTGACCTGAGTGAACTGACCCTGTTGCCTGAAGCCGACCTTGTTAAACCAGTTCCTGCCCTTTAGCTGATCAAGATTAAGGATCAGAGCACAGGACATCGTAAAAGTTTTATTGCACACAAATATGCCTTATCCTACTCTCACCTGTTTCTGCTCCTTTCTTTATGGTCTATTTATGATTGGGTTGTGGCTTTTTTTATTATGGGTTCGTTCGACCTGTCTAAAGAAGAATGTTGGGTTTGACCGATGATTGATCATGGGCTGGGCAACTGAAAAGTGGGTTTTACCGTCATGCGATACCTCTGGTGTGGATACATGTGATTGGACAGTTTGTAAATGTTAGGTATTTGTCTGGAATGTGATTTTTGGCATAAAAAGGGACGACTTGCTGTGTAAAATTGAGCAGTCTCCTGAGAACTCATACCGTGATGATTTCTAGGACTTCTGTTACTGGCTGCAGCCAATAAATTTGATCTTTGACGCCACCAAGAAGTTTCCGTGTCTCTGTATTCTAAGACAGGTGGAACCCGAAGACTCGAAGACTTTGGGCGTGCCCCTGGCGCCGCTCGGTATTAAATAACCCGGTTCTTCAGTTGGCGCTTCCAACGTGGGGCGACTTCAGCGGTACCGGTCCAAGCCTGAAGATCGTGAGGAGCTTCGTGAGGAAATTCTGGAGGACGGTCACCACTTCATCGACCCCGGCATGTCGAACGTAGACTGAAGGTCTTTTCTGCGAGGCTTCCCGCTTTCCTGATGGCTACGAAGGACTGCTGCCCTGACTGCCGCCCAGTCTTGGACCCATTTGTGATGCTTTGTATGGCAAGACGATAGACGGGTCTTCTGGTGGCGTGACTGATACGTCAGTTAAGTATAAGTGGGTCGCTCCCAGTCCTTAGTTTTTGGATCTTTGGTTCTTAGTTTGTTCGGTCCGATATTTTGATTTGAAAATTGAAATTTCCAAAGCCGAGGGACTCGTATATTTGCGAGACTACCATTGTAGATAATCCCTTGAAGTTTGAAGCTAGATTAGTGAGCGAAGATGCCTGGTCTTAGCAAAATTGGGAGAATATTCTGTTGTGGTTGTAACAGGGATTCCCGATTGGAGGATTCATGTCCGATACCTCCAGTTGGAACTCCGACTTATGAGCTCTATTCTAAACACGGCGTGGGCCCCATTACGTTTAATGAAGTATGGGTCCGATACACAAGGAAAGACTGTGTTTTAAAATGGCCACATCATGGTAGCTATGACACAGAGATTCTAGATAATTTGGAAGTTAAATTATTTAGGAAGAAAGCCCGGCCGGCAATGTTTGACTCCTTTCGCCTTTGGCGTAAAGAAGCCAGACAATGAGAAATTAAACAAGCTAAAAGAGATAAAAGAGAAAAGGATGTATCAATAATGCAAGCTGCTAGGCAGTTTAAAGAAAACGAAGAAGATAAAGCAATTGAGGTGTCAGATAGGCAACATAATATGGCTATTGATAAATGTTATCCAGCTTTGCCATCTCTTCTTGAGAATGTAACGAAGGACCCTGAGAAGGATCCTTTGATGTCACATTTGTTGAGACTACCACCCCCTTATGCACAGAGTGGTACGGCACCTCCGCAACCTCCAGTTGCACAACCTCCTGTTGCTGTTCCGCCACCGGCTCCTCCTCAGCTGGTTCTTCCTCCTACGGCGCAGCCTCCTCTGGAACAGCCGACTTTGCTATCGGTTTTGTCTGGAACTACTTTGCCTTATTCTCCTGTACCTTCAGCTTCTCTTGCTACTAACCCTACGCTTCTATCACCTCAAAATACTTTGTCTCCTGTCCTTATGACAGCTTCTCCTTCTTCTCGACAACGAATGACTGATACTGTTACTGGTCTTTTGTCTCCTTTCTTTGGGTCATTGAGTATGACCCCTGTTTCTGCACGTAAACAAATGCGTAGTCAGCTACCTGGTCCTGAAGAATGGGCAGTGTTAGATCTCTTGGCTCACAGATGGGTTTCGAATGTTTCGAGGTATAACTTAGAGTCAGTTATGGGTGTTTTCCAGCAGTGGGAAGCACCCAAGCAAAGGTATGTTTTTGAAGTTATGTGTACTTTCCTTCGTGAGGAATGGGAAGATAATGATTTGGGTTCAGTCCCTGTAGATTTGCTAAATGTCCAGTCTGAGTTTGTGAAAGGGACGATAGTGGGTGCCGGAATTGAGAATGCAGTT
The DNA here is from genome assembly GCF_964261635.1 of Lissotriton helveticus. Taxonomy (NCBI): domain Eukaryota; kingdom Metazoa; phylum Chordata; class Amphibia; order Caudata; family Salamandridae; genus Lissotriton; species Lissotriton helveticus. The sequence goes on along the minus strand of NC_136071.1, from coordinate 873,794,526 downwards.
GCGATGGTACTTGCGTTAAGGAGCGATTTCCCTTCTCAGCGACTGTTTGAACCTGATTCCGCAGTTAGAAGGAAAGTGAGGCAGTATCCGATGAGAGAAGTTCCTCCAGTATGGCGCGATGAGGTAGCTGCTGGTGCGAATAATGTTCCCCCAGCTATACCAGCACATTTACAAAGAGTATGGGTACATGTGCCTTGGAAGAGAGTAGAAGTTTTGGCCCTTAAACAGTCTTTACCTGATCCCAGTAAAAATCCGGCTGGTTATTACAAGGAGTTGTCCCAGACAGTTGACGCATGCATCATGAATTTAGCCGATATAGATATGCTGTTGGGTAACGTGGTACATCAACGTCTGTGGGCAAAAATTCGTCATGAGGATCATGCGATTGAGTTAGGTGATTCATGGGTGAATATCGCTGATGCAGATGCTAGACAAGTTGGTGGTGCTAAACCTGAAGCTCTAGTGGCAGATCTACCTGGCAGAATTATTAATTTAATGAAGACGATGATGTCTGCTTTACGAGTGAATTGGGATAAGTTAGCTGCATGTAAGCAGAAGAAAGATGAAAGTGTATCTGATTTCTTCACTAGGTTTGAAGAAACATTTATAGATCATAGTGGTCAGGACATGAGTACGGAAGGTGGGCAAAGATTATTTGTGGACAAATTTGTCTTTAATTTGCTCCCTGAACTATGTAATAAGTTGAAAGATTCTGAGAGTTCCTGGGCTGTTTCGTCGTCGGCCCAGATATTGGCGACCGCACAGTACTATGAGAATAGGGATAAGGACAAAAAAGACAGAGTAGAGAAAAAGACTAAAGACCTAAAGACAAAGGTTCTTTTGCAGCAGGCGTGTCCGCCTCGCTCGAATCAGCAAGAGTCACAGCAACACCCACAGTTTCAGCAACCTCCCCCATTTCAGAGACCGCCACAGAACGCTGGGTATCTTATTATTATTATTATTATTATTATACAAAATATATAGCGCGCTCAGCTACCCAGGAGCATCTTCCTCCAAGACCACCCTTGGGTTTAAATCAGTGTGCGTATTGTAGGGAGGAAGACCATTATAAAAATGAGTGCCCTGTGTTGTGACAGCGCGCGAGTGGTATGACGGCCCGAGAGGCTGTGGTGGTTTTCAGCAAGTGTCTAGGGGTAGAGGACGTGGTGCGTTTCCTCAGAACGAACGTTCCTTTCCCCCCCAGAATTCTATGAATTGTTTTGATCAACAGAAAATTGCATCTGGTCAGTCGACTCAGTACTATGCTGATGACTATTATGTTGAGAGTGAGAATGCTAATTATAATGATTGCTAGGACAGCCATGGACAAAGAGAGGGAGCAGTGTCGGTTCCAGTAGATCAGAGTGGGCCTTATGTTGCAGTAGCCACATCGGGTGTGGTAGAGCCTTTTCTTTTGGATACTGGTGCAGCGAAGAGTTCTATCATGCACTCTAAACTCCCTGGCGCACCTTTGTCTGGCTTAACCAATGTTTCAGTAGGATTCTCTGGCGTCCCAGTTCGTAACTCAGTTTCTAGTCCCTTGTCTCTTTCTATAGGGCCTTGTGAGTTGGAAATACCTCTAATTTTAACGACAGGTTGTGGTGAGAATTTGTTGGGTTTGGATTTGTTGAAAAGGTTGCATGCAACATTACGTTGTTCTCCTTCGGGAGTGCAGCTTACATTGGGTAAGAAAGTGATCTCTCCGATGTATTTGTCTAAGGAACGGTTTCCACCGGAATTGCGTTCTCTCACTGATACTCTTTGGGCTACTGGACCTAATGATGTGGTTCTTTTGGAGATTCCACCTTACGTTGTAACGCTTAAAGCGAATGTTAAATTGCCGCGCATTCCCCAACATAGTATTTCTAGCGATGGTGAAAGAGCGCTTTTAGCGATCATCTATGATTTGATTGAGAAAGATGTGATTGAAGAAACGAGAGGTAATGTGTGTAACAGTCCTGTTTTGCCTGTCCTGAAACGCACTGACTCTTCTCAGATCTTAGAGAGGTTAACAAGATTGTTGTGCCACAGTTTCCAGTTGTTCCAGATATTACTGCTTTGCTGACTTTGATTCCTGCTTCAGCTGCCTGGTTTTCAGTCATAGACTTGAAAAATGCTTTCTTCAGCATTCCAATTGCTGAGGAGAGTAGAGATATTTTTGGCTTCTCTTTAGGAGGCCGAAGCTTCCGGTTTAAGAGAGCTCCTCAAGGCTATTGTGAAAGTCCTTCTATCTATAGTCATGCTTTGAAAACTCAACTTGATACTCTTGTGTTGCCTGCTGGTGCTGCTCTTATTCAGTATGTGGATGATCTGTTAGTGTCCGCTGATGATGAGAAAACTTGTAAAGAAGCTACACTTTCTTTGTTGCGACATCTGTCGGACTTGCATCATAAAGTGTCACCTTCTAAGTTGCAGTATTGTCGCCAAGAAGTGACCTACTTAGGTCATCTCTTGTCAAAGAAGGGAAGAAGGTTGACCCCAGAACGAATTCAAGCGATTGCGCAAATGATTGTACCAAGCACACAGAGAGAAGTGCGTGCTTTCTTGGGTATCACGTCGTATTGTAGACAGTGGATTCCAAATTTCTCTCTATTAGCGAAACCTCTGTTGGCTTTGACTAGTAAAGATACACCGAATCCTCTTCCGTGGTCTGACGATTGTCAGAAACGTTTTTCTGAGTTGCGTGATGTGTTCTGCTCCTGTGTTGGGTACTCCAGACTACAGTAAGCCTTTTACACTCTATGTCCACGAGAGAGAGGGTTGTGCATTGTCAGTTTTGACTCAACAATTCGGTGATAAGCAGCGTCCACGTGCGTATTTCTCGTCAACTTTAGATCCGGTAGCTAGAACGTTGCCGAGTTGCTTGAGAGCTACAGCGGCAGCGGCTGTTTCTATCCAACAGTCTGCTGGACTGGTGATGGATAATACGTTGATTGTGATGGTTCCACATGCAGTGGATACTTTATTAAATCGGACAAAAACTCAACACCTTACTAGTGCAAGGTTGTCGGGTTATGAGTTGACACTTTTGGCTAGTCATGTGCATATTAAGCGATGCAATGTATTAAATCCAGCAACATTGTTGCCGACGTCTGTGGATACAGATGGTCAGGAATGGCACAATTGTTTTCTGAGGACGGAAGAGGAGACGAAGGGTAGGATCGATTTAAAAGATTCTCCACTTCCGGATCCTGATGGTACGTTATGGGTTGATGGTTCATGCTACAAGCTTCCAAATGGTGACACGACTGCAGGATATGCCGTGACGACATTAAGTACAGTTGTTGAAACTGCACGAGTGAGCTATAATTCAGCACAAGCAGCGGCATTGATTGCATTAACGAGAGCGTGTGTTTTGTCTGAAGGAAAGAGAGTGAATGTGTATACCGATAGTCAGTATGTGTTTGGTGTTGCCCATAGTTTCGGACGTTTGTGGAAAGAAAGGGGATTCCTCACATCCCATGAGACTAAGATTCAGCATGGACAGTTGGTGAATGAGCTTCTCGAGTCACTTACTTTGCCGAAGCAAGTTGCGATTGTGAAGTGTAGTGCTCATCGGAAGGTTACGGATGAAGTTGGCCGTGGTAATGCGTTTGCGGATGAAGTTGCGAAAGACACAGCAAGAAATCTGATGAGTCGAACGTATGTGGCAGGCCCTGCGAGATGGATAGGTGATGTTGGAATGTGCGAAGATACGATTGAGAGTGTGAAATCGATACAGGCTGAAGCTACTGAAAGTGAGAAGAATGTTTGGAGAGAAACTACGGGTAGATTGGATTCGACTGGTTGTTGGGTTGAATTGTCAGAACACTAAAGATGGATGTTGCCAGATGCGTACGTGCTTGCAGTGGTTACTATGGCCCATGGTTTGTCTCACATCAGTGTGAAAGGGATTTGTAAGTTGTTGGCTCCAGTATGGCAGAATGCTGGAATTCCCAAGTGTGCGGAGAATGTGGTCAAGAATTGCATGGTGTGTTTAATGTATAATCCTGGCAAGGGAACCCCAACTCCAACTGGTCACTTTGCTCCTCCGACTTATCCGTTCGAGGTTTTGCAATTGGATTTCATCCACATGGAAAGGTGCAATAATTTAAAGTATGTCCTTGTAGTTGTTTGCGCCTTTTCTAGATGGGTAGAAGCATACCCCCTAAAAGATAATACTGCCTCGTCCACTGCTAAAGTCCTGGTCAAAGAATATTTGCCTAGGTTTGGGTTGCCAAGGATGGTATGGAGTGATAACGGAAGTGAATTAATGGGGAAGGTGATGAAGAGAGTGTGTGAAGGGTTGGGAATTCACCAGAAATTCCACGCTGCCAGTCATCCCCAATCAGCTGGTTTAGTTGAGTGCTATAATGGCACGTTAAAATTAAAGCTGGCTAAGATTCAAGCGAGCACTGGTCTTCAATGGCCTGATGCATTACCGTTGGCACTTTTGTCAACTAGAACTACAGTACATTCCCGAATAGACCTTAGTCCCTATGAGATAGTTTTTGGCCATCCGGCAAACGTTTGGGGAGTGCCGAGGCCAACGAAGTTTAGTGAGATCGAATACCCTCTGCTAGTGGACTACTTGTATGACTTGACGACTAAATTGCGTGTCTTAAATCAACAGGTTCATGATAAATTGCCGCCAGCTTCTGCGGACCCAGGTCACATCCTCAATCCAGGTGACTGGGTCCTGGTGAAAAATTTTCAGCGGACTAAGAATGATCAGCCCCGCTGGAATGGACCATACCAAGTCCTGCTATCTACGAGGACTTCAGTAAAGGTTTTCGGGAAGAAAAACTGGATCCACGGCGTACATTGTAAAATGGCGCCGTTGCCTCTGCCGTACGACCAGTGGGTCCGTGAAGGTATTGCAGATTCAGAGACTGAAAGGGTGCCGAAGATTGCACCGTTTAGCGACGCTGAGTTGGTGTGGAGAGGCTCCGAGAAAGAAGATGACGATGTCCTTCAAGAAGCTGTGCCTGTGTCTCAAAGATTAGACACTACTGAACCTGAACTGTTGTTTCAGCCTCAAACGAGGCCTGGAAAAGAGCGTTATAATCTACGTCCTAGAAACAATGGACTAATAAAATAAATGAATTCCTTTTTTTTGATTTTTGGAACTGAACTCTCTCAGGAATTGAACTCTCTCAGCCAAGAAACTTTTTTGGTATATTTTTGTGAACCACCATCCGGGTTCGGCTCTAGAGTCACGGTGTAAAGACTAGAGAGTGCAAGCCGAAGACGCAAGGTCAAAGGTTCTGGTTGGTCTAAGGGAGTTCCCTGGCTGACAGAAGCATTCCTTAGCAGAAGAAAACCAACCGCCGTGAACAGCATCGGTAAGAGGATGGAGTTTTTTTAGATTGTAGAGAGCCGTTGAGAAAATTAACTTTAAGAAGAAACTGTGTAAAATTATGCATAGCAAATGTTTTCTGATCACATGTCTTTTGATGTTTTTTAGCATGACGTTAGCCTTGGTGGGTTGGTTTGTATTTTCTCTTCAACTGATTTCTGCACCCATTTTCCAACCTACGACTTTACCTGCTACCACTTCTTTGCATTCTTTTCATACTTTACCTGAACACGAACAGATTTGAAGGTCAGAATTCATAAATAACTCATTCATACAGTTATTGCATCAACATCAGTTGGTGGTGAACATCACTAATTGCTGGGTGTGTGGTCTTATGTCGCATACTACGGATAGAGGTGTTCCCTATTTGATTTTACCGTTTAGTCAGAACGGGTCTTTGTGGGCTTTTCAGACTATGTTCCTTTATGCCCTTGAGGTTTATCCTCCGCGTTTTGGAAGAGAGAACACGAGTAACCAAGCTTTGGTGAAAGGAGTTTTAAACATGAGAAGAGAGATCGATACTTATAGAACTACTTCCAGAGATGAGTTAATGGCATATGTTGGTTGGAATGCAACCGGATATAGTATTAGTCTGGGTGAGAAGCAGAGACGAAAAAGGTCACCTCCGATTTGGATTGTACCCCATCGTGGTCATTTTTGTCTGCAAGGGAAAGGCAAGAATCCGAGAGCTCAGTTAGGGAAGAGTGTTTGTACAAAGACTATGTCTTTGCGTCCCAAACGTCCCCACCGTTTTTAGCTGCTAAGGGCACGTATTTTGATAGAGCATATACATGGTTGCCCCCTGATTTTTCGGGAACATGTTATGTTGCATATTTGTTGCCTCCTTCGTATACTGCTGCTGTAGATTACCACAGAACGAGAGTTGTTAGGGGTGTCTTCAGTGAGGAAGACACTATGGGACAAGAAGTGGGAGACTTTTTCAAGGGTTTCCTACCGTTTTGGGGACCTATGGCAAACAGTAGAAACCTACTGCAGTTGACAAGAGTAGTTGAATCCACCATAAATGAAACTGCTGGTGCCCTTAGTAATCTGACCGCTGAGCTTCAAGCGGACGCCTTATGACATTACAGAATCGAATGGTTTTGGACGTCATACTTGCGGACTGAGGTGGGATATGTAAAGTGATCCAATCGAGTTGCTGCGTTTTCATACCAGACAATGCTCCTACAGTATACCAGGCCATTTCTAAGTTACATAAGATCTCTGAGTCTATAAATGTGGATACAGGAGATTGGTCGTTGATTGGATGGTTTTGCGAACTGTTATCGACCTGGGGATGGAAGATTCTGATGATCATTGGGATGGCTTTAGCGATTCTTTTCCTGTTCTGTCTTTGTGTACAGTGCGCTCCTGCTATATGTGGCCTCTGTGCTACTACGTGTGCAAGGAGACCTGTCCCAAGAGAGGTACTAAGTAATAGGATTATGCTCCAGCAACATCTTGATGATCTGATGAATATAGACCTGGATTCAGATTGACGTGAGTTTAGGTTATTGCCTATGTAAGGGCAAAAGGAGGGTCTGAGGTTCTGTGAATTCTGAACCCGTTCCATAAAGGTCATGGTTTTGTTATGAATTTGATATTAACGAACCGTAACTAGTTAGTGCGGCAAGTATGAGTATTTTCGTCATGTTAGACTGATGGATTCACTACGTATTTAGGGATTTCGTTCTGAACCCTTGGGTTCCATTTTGTGTATGGCAGCCATTTTGTGGTTGCCCTCACATAGGCCGATGACTGTGGCTGAACAAGTCTTTTAAGTACATGTACACCTTAGCTCCAGTTCGTGCTGACTCCTGTTTGACCTGAGTGAACTGACCCTGTTGCCTGAAGCCGATCTTGTTAAACCAGTTCCTGCCCTTTAGCTGATCAAGATTAAGGACACAAATTAACCCTGGGCGTAGTACTTCGCTACGCCCACAGAGTGGGCGTAGTGTTGCCTACTTCGCCATTTGCGAAGTAGGTGTAGCAGGCAACACTACACCCACTCCGTGGGCGTAGCGAAGTTACCCGCCACCCGCCTCCCTCCCGCCCTCCCTAAATACTTAAATAATGTTTTTAAAAAGAATAAACACCACTTACCTTGTCGGCTGCGTCTCCGGTGCTCCCTCTGGTAACCGCGCCGCCATCTCGGACACTAATGCGCATGCGCGGCCGCCCGCGCATGCGCATTTCTCACGGGAAATGCGCATGCGGGCGGCCGCGCATGCGCATTAGTATCCAAGATGGCGACGTGGCTACCAGAGGGAGCCCCGGAGACGCAGCCGACAAGGTAAGTGGTGTTTATTCTTTTTAAAAACATTATTTAAGTATTTAGGGAGGACGGGAGGGAGGCGGGTGGCGCGTAGTGGGGCTACGCGAAGTGTGTAGGTGGACGTAGTTTCTGGTCCACTTCGCGTAGCTTCGCATAGCCCCACTACGCCTACTACGCCCAGGGTTAACACAAATATGCCTTATCCTACTCTCACCTGTTTCTGCTCCTTTCTTTATGGTCTATTTATGATTGGGTTGTGTTTTTTTTTTTATTATGGGTTCGTTCGACCTGTCTAAAGAAGAATGTTGGGTTTGACCGATGATTGATCATGGGCTCGGCAACTAAAAAGTGGGTTTTACCGTCATGCGATACCTCTGGTGTGGATACATGTGATTGGACAGTTTGTAAATGTGAGGTATTTGTCTGGAATGTGATTTTTGGCATAAAAAGGGACGACTTGCTGTGTAAAATTGAGCAGTCTCCTGAGAACTCATACCGTGATGATTTCTAGGACTTCTGTTACTGGCTGCAGCCAATAAATTTGATCTTTGACGCCACCAAGAAGTTTCCGTGTCTCTGTATTCTAAGACAGGTGGAACCCGAAGACTTTGGGCGTGCCCCTGGCGCCGCTGGGTATTAAATAACCCGGTTCTTCACTTCTTCAGCCACGCTTCTACCGAGGCACAAAATGGCTGCCAACAGTTCCTGGTTTTGAATGTTGACAACCACTTGACAACCAATTAGCATTCAGCGTGAGATCGGAAGGGTGCGATTATGGTGCCCATGTGGTGCCCTCAGAGTCCGCGGATCCACTGCGCCCATAAATATATATATGCTTTTAACTATAATTTTCTCAGGAACTACTGAACAGACTGACACCATTTAACAAAAAGGCACAAGTCGGAACTGAGGACTACATCTCTGCCAAATTTGGCGTAATTCGGTTTAGCAGTTCGGGCTGTAGCTGTGGCTAAAGGTCCTGTGGCCCCCTATTTTATCGGCCACCACTTGACGAATCACCCCCAAACGTTCAGTAACGGGGCGGAACGGAGCTGGGCATTAGTTTTGATACTTTCGCAAAGATTCATCAACCAGCGCCAAAGTTATTCCAAATAGAAGGTTGGCAATCAATCAATACATTTATAGAGCACGCTACTCACCCGTAAGGGTCTCAAGGAGCTGAAGGGGGGGGTGCTGCTGCTGCTCGAAGATCCAGTCTTGAGGTGTTTTCTGAATGTGAGGTGGTCCTGGGTCAGTCGTAGGTGGGCGGGGAGGAAGTTCCACTTCTTGGCCGCCAGGTAGGAGAATGAAATGAAATGAAATTCTTTATTGTATAGTTAATAAAAACCATTACAATGTTACATACTATATTAGTTAAAAAGAAAAGAAATATGTACTTGTTAAAAGATAAAAAAAGAAAAACTGCTTCAAGCATTCAAGTTAAGACACTATTGATAAAGAGAAAGAACATTGGCGATTCTATAAGTCCAAATGATTCATGAGCTTGATCAGAACTGATAAAAGATACAGGTTAAAAAAATTCCAAGAATTCTAATTTGTGTGATATATTCTTCTGTTTTCAAAATTATTAACAAACTTGATTACTCTACAAATAAATTGAGGGTCCACTGAGTCCAGCATTTGTAGGATCGCTGACCGGCATGTGCGAATTCCTTTTTCGTTAATTTTTGCCTTTATTAAGCATCAGCGTTCACTGTCCATTGGTGGACAAATGCAAATCAGATGGATTATATCTTGCACAGCGGCACCACATAAGTTGCACCCCTTTAGGCCTAATGTTCTCCAGCCTGGTTGGTCTGCGTTTGTGGGTAATTTTCCCATATGTAGGTTTAGGTATTTGTGTTTGTAGTCCGATGGAAAGGCAAGCTCAAAATAGGGTGAGGGGGCCAGCTTTTTGTAAGAACGTAATACCATCCATGCATGTGATCGATGTCTCAGAGTTGTCTTATCAACGTTCAAGGAGTGCATGTTGGCTGCCTTTTTTATTATCTTCTTAAATGAGGATAAAGGTATGTTCCTATCCAACGATGATGCCAGCTCTGTGATATCAAGGGAAGATTTTAGGTATTTGGCATACTTGGAGTAAGGGTTGTTTTGGATGGCCTCCCATATTGCAGAGTTGATATCGATTTTACGGTTCAACCACATGCCGTACCAAAATTTGACTGTCTCATAATTTTTGTGCAATGTTTGTAACTGCAAGCCAAATTCGAGCCATACCTGCGCGGGAGAGGCATCACATGGTACTCTGAATATGCGTTTATACACTCTTATTTGGATTTTATCTAAGAGTGGAGCGCTCCTTCCGCAATGTAACACGCTACCATAGGCTATTGTAGGAATTAGTTTAGTTTTAATAACTGTTAAAAGGGGAGTGAACAGGGGCCTTTTAACTGTTTTGATAAGATACTGAATGCATGTAGTAGGGCACATCCTTTCTTCTCTATGGCGTCAAACTGTGTGCGAAAGGTAAACCATCTGTCTAAAAGTATCCCCAAGTACTTGTAGCTTTCTACTACTTCCAGTTTCTTGTTGTTAATGGTAAAATGTGACTGTTTTATTCTGCGCTGGGTTATTATCATGACTTTTGTTTTCTTAATGTTTATTTCCAGGAGATTATGTTCAGTGTAATCCTCCAGTTCCTGCATGAGGCGTTGCAGTCCTATTTTAGTATGGCTGAGGAGTACGAGGTCATCGGCATAGGAAAGAGGAGTGAGGGGCAATGTTCCTAGCCGGGGAGGATGTGCGTTGACCCCATCTAGCCGTGATGACAAGTCGGCCATGAATAGGTTAAACAAATGAGGGGCCAAGACGCAGCCTTGCTTTAGTCCTACGCACGTGCTGATTTTCTGTGTAAGCCGATGACCGTTGTCAATCTTTGCCTGCATCCAGGTATTGGTGTATAGTTCCATTATGGGATTTAAGATAGCGTTTGGAAGACCCTGCTGCTTTAGTTTGGTCCAGAGTAACTGTCGACATACACAGTCAAAAGCTGCCTTGAAATCCACAAAACATAGATATAGAGTTTGATGATTTTGCAGGCTTTTCTCAGCGATCAGGCTTATTGCTATGGCATTTACCATAGTACCTGTGCCGCGGCGGAACCCGGACTGATTCACGGGAATTTTTTTGTTGTCATCTGACCATGTTGTGAGGTCAGCTAATATCAATGAAGCACAGTATTTGGCCTCGGCATCAATGAGCGCTATTAGGCGATAATTAGCAGGATTTTTCCGATCACCACTTTTGTATATTGGGTTGATGACTGCCCCTCTCCAGCTTTCTGGCATCCGACTGGTGTTGTGTATTGTCCGGAATAGTTTGTTAAAGTTGCTGGCCCAATAGTGGGGATCTGCTTTATAAATAACCTAAGGAACACCATTCGGTCCTGGTGCGCTATCTTGCCTGCTTTTCTTGATTATTTGTAATATGTCTAAATCATCATACGTACGTGGTATATCATCTGGACCATTTTGTTTGTTGTACATGACGTTTGTCAAATCAAAGGCTGAGGTCATCTGGGTCTCGGCGTTAGAGGTTTTGGATACTGGGGCTACTATTGATGGTAAATATGTCCTGGAGTTTATTGAAAAGGTGTCATGTAGATGTTGTGTCCATGCCATTGCTGTAATGCATGTCGTACTTATGACATTTGCGGGTCTATTTACAGAGTTTACCAGCAGCCAGAATGCTCTGGAGTCGTTTTTTTTACGTTATACAATATTTTTGTCCAAAAACTGATTACCTTATTTTTTTTATCAATCCAGATTTGTTTCTTATATATTTTCTTGGTGAGACGGACATCCTGCCAAGGTTTGGAATGCGGACCGTGACCTTGTGCTCTCCTCACAAATTGGCGTAGACTCCTTCTCAAAGAGCGGGTTGTCTGGCTGAGGTGGTTACAGTTTTGTTTGTTAGGCCTTGTTTTGACATTGGTCCCGGTCTTTGGTAATTTATTTATGAAGTCAGTCCAAGTTTCAACTGTCAGTTCATCGGCCGTGGAGATCCTTTGCATCAGGTGCTTTGCATCTAGTGCTATTTGCGGTAGTGTTTCGCTTGTCCACCTTAAGCGTTTCAGATTTATTGTTGATATTTCCCCGGCTACTATTGGGGCTTGTAGGTGTTTTAGTAGAGTTAAATTAATTTCTATATGCTGGGCCGAGTGGTCACTGTCTGGAGAGTATATGATTTGAAAGTTTTCAATTAATCCGAGGAGAGGAAGAGAGACTACAGTATAATCCAGTATTGTACTTGAGCTAGGACCGATATGGGTGCTGTTAGCGGGTCTATCTTGTTTTATTCTCCCATTTAAGACTCGCATCCCTTGCTGTTCAAGCTCCCACATCAATTGCCGACCCACTTTGTCGATTTTCATTGCATACGGGATCTCCTGTGTTTCAACGGCCCAGAATTCATTAGCGAAGATGATGTTATCTTCATTTTCATGGGGATGTAGTAGGTTGGCATTGAAATCACATGTGAGTATTATTTCCCAGTTAGGTTCTTCCAGATGGAGTCCTGATATGACATCGCAGACTTTATTGAAGAGCTCTTGCTTTGCTATGCGTTTTGGGTGGGCATATATGTTGATGAGGATAACTGGTCCAATACTGGCCTGAGGTCCCAATTCAAGTTTTATTATTTGCATATCAGCAGTGGATGCGGACAATTGGTTGGACTTTATATTGAGTGCGGTAGAAATGTAGACCGACAGGCCCCCCTTTGCTCGCCCGAAGTGCTCAGTTCGAGTAGCACTAACATGAAAACCTATTCTACCTGGAACGTCAACTGGAGCTACTAGCCATGTTTCTTGTAGTGCAATGATTTCATAGGTGTCCCAAGAATCCGTTTTTCTTTTATCAGTTACAATGTCTTTTGCACCAGCGACATTTCAGGATAGAATTTTTACGGGGCATGGATCCATTTTGCCCTCCTGGATTTCATTTCAGCATTCTCTTATTGTACGATTTGCTTTAAATAAGAGTTCCGGTTTCACGTTGTCCGCACCCCTGGCACCTTGTAGCACTGAGTGTGTGGATCGTCTTGCCAGTAAACTGTTCTCTGTTACAGTGTGTTTCTTTAAAAGAGGGGACGGGTAACCTGGTATTACCTCTGCCAACAAGGTGACTCCCCATTCCTCGAATTTGGTGATTTTGTGCAATATATCCTCGGCCGTTTCTGCATTCCTCCAGGTCGTTAGGGTGCATTCCTTTACTGTGTTCGTGCCAAGGTTCACTAATTCAATTGACAATAGATCGTCAGATGTTATATGATTGAGAGTTGGAATTGCAGTCGTCAAATTTAGGATGTTTCCTCTATTTAAGTAATCTTGTGGGCCTTGTGTTTCGTAATTTGGGATGAAGGTAATCCTGCCCCTTTTGTTCCATTTTGCTCCTTGCATTGCCACGGGACTGGGCAGTGCCTGATTGTTTGTCCACTGTCGCGTAGTATTTTTTTTGCTCTGTCCCTTGTGTCTTTTGGTGTATTTTTCATGTTGTACTTGTTCTCATACCTACAGGTGTCTTCCGGGAGCTCATTTGCGCCTACTTTTGATTTTTCACTTTTCGTGCCGCACAGCTCAAAATTGAATGCGCGTTCGTTCAATTGATTTACTTTGAGTGAACATAACCTTGTTTCTTTTTCTGGGCCACCAGTTGGCTGTGGTTCTTCAAAATCCGTTTTTATCTTTACTGTTTGCTGACATTGTGATCTTTTGTCATCTTTCACAATGACTTGCCTGTTGTTTTTAGTGTCCCATCTGTTGGAAGATCTGATGGGGCTACACCCGGTTTGCTGGGTGAGAAAAACTCTTCATATGGAGCTGTCATTTTTGGGACTTCCCACCCTTAGGCGTTCGTGCTTATCCATTGCGCGCAAATTTTGCTTCTCACCTCCTAGGGTCCTTATTGCCAAGTCTTGGTCCTGCTGGGCAGTCTGGGATTTTTGTGTTGATTTAATCCCATTGTCTTTGAATTGACCTTTCGGGAGCTCTACTATAGGGTTTGATTGTGTAGGTTTGTATTTGGCACTCTCAGGACTCCAGTTAGCACTGCTCATTTCTGAGGGGAGAATCACGTGTTCACAGTTGTTACTTACTTCCATGGATAACCATGGATTTGATCTTGGCACTTGAACTGTTCCAATGCGGTTTGCCTCGATATCATTTGGCTGTTGCTCCGCCTCATTTGGATTTTGTGTCCGGTATTGTTCTTGATACTTAGTCTTTTTACATGACTGATTTTCTCCCTTTGCTTTTTGGATTGCAGAGTCTGTTGACGTTTTGAAACAGTTAAAAATTGGATAGTTGACCAGGGCCTGTGTATTGCTAGGTCTACTGTTTGATTGTTGGTTTCTTATTTTCCTTGCACGTTTTCTCTGACGTTTCGTTAATACTTGTTGTTGGGGTTCGGAGTCGGCCCCTTTTACAATCAGGGGTTGACTATGATTGGTCTCACCCTGGGGATATGTCCCTGTTGTAGTTTGTTCTTTGATTGAATGACCAATTTTTGTGTCCGATATCTTTTTTTCCTTGGGGTTTACGTTTGTTGAAAGTGAGGTTGGAGGTTTTACACTTGTTGTTGGCAATGCGGCTGTGTCGTCAATGATCGTGGCTTTGTTAGGGTCAAGTATGCAGTTGGTGCCATATTTAGTGAGTTTACATTCCTGCAAGATGTTATCCAATATTGTCGGTAAGTCCTTTAATTTTTCTAGTATAGGACTACATGTGCAATTCAAGGGCTGATCCCAGTAATTCTTGTGATCCTGCAGAATTATGAAAGCGTTTGCCATACTATCCAGTTTTTTTGTTTATGTCAGAAATGTGCTCGGCAATTATGCTCATGAGGTTTATTTGGATTTCAAGTTTGTCAGACTGCATGTTCAGCGTTTTGACTGACGTTTCTAGTATTTTCCCCAGAGAGCTGTGTAGTTTGATTGTTGATTCTAAATTTTGACTCGTGCCATGCTTTTCTGATTGTTGGTGCTGGTTAACCTTGTGGTTCAATGTATTGCCTTTGCTGGTTGTATTTACCTCAACCTTTTTCCCCTCCATATCAGCTAGTTGTTTGGTGTTTAATTTGGTTGAGGGACTTGTATTCCCTGGGATTTTTGATGGTACTTAATCCGACAGATCCATTGCACTGGATATCTCTATTATGGTTTTACCATGTCGAGATGCTGGATTTGTGTTCTTGAATGGATCTGCGAGTATATATTCTTCCTCATCCAAGCCACTTGGTATCTCGATTATATTTACTGTTGCTGGCTCCAAAGGTGATTGGTTGCTTGTTTGACCACCTGCCAGAGTTTTGCTTTGAGCATCGTTGGATGCTGTTACAAACTTGTTCGATGGATTTATTTGCTTATGCTCGATTTCGCTTGCATTCCAAATCGGTTTGACATTGACGTTAACTGCAATTATGCTTTGCGCATGTGAGATTGCTTTATTGGCGAATGGGGTTTGGAACTCCAACCAGGAACTACACACATCGTCTTTGTTTTTGGAGTCAAGAATTGCTTGGTTTGGTCGTGACTCATGTCTGGGTGTCGAGTGATTGTTTGGTTGAACTTTATATGCTGGGTCTGAGTTGATGGTGTTAATGCATTGCTGGTCATTGCCTGTTCCTGGGGGGCTGACCACCCCTAATTGCTCCAGGTTTATATCACTTGTTGGTGTTACTGGGGGTGTAATTGACCTTATTGCTTGCTTTTGACTTATGTTTAGTGAGGCATTTATTTGCGAATTTTCCACGGAGCTATTCATTATCCTTTTGGAGGAGCCTAACAGCGTTTTGTACGTGTATTGGTCTTGCACCTGGTCTTGGGTTCCAGCTTCCTTGTGAACTTGAGCTTGTGTTTGGATCAGATGCTTGTTATTATTTCCTTGGGTTGTGGACGAGTGGGCCTCTTGTGCCATTGATGTGCATCTGCCTAATTCTCCTTTTCCATTACCATTTACTACGGTGGTATTTAGTTTTGATGTGGTGGATCAAATCTGTACCGTTTTCGTATTCACTTCACTCGGTGTTAGAGGTTTTTGTAGACCATTTAGAGTTGCTGGCATTGTATAGATTGCTGTAACCGGATCTTTCAGGAAGGAGAATTTGCCCGTGTGATTCATGGTTCCAAAAATCGAATAAATTGGAGGGATTAAAGTAGTTTTTGGAGAATTGACTATGTTACTATTGGAATTATTGGTTACTGACTTGATTTTTGATTTCCGTTTCGTTGGTTGTGGTGGGTTCCTTCGCGTCCTCCCCGATCTCATTGTACTGCAGGGGGGCTAATGTCCGGCAGTTGTTACTGCCTGCAGGATCAATTAGATTAATTATGATGGGATGTAAACTGAAAGTGTCGCCCCTTGGTATTTATTGATTGATTGGTTCTTCTTATTATCTGGTTTGCAGGTTCAAGGGCATGTAAACTCATTGTTTTAATGCCTTATTGAATTGCTAGCTTAGCTGGACGAGTCCGGTCAGTGGTTGAATTTTTGATTATCACTGTTTCCTCCCTCCTGCGCTGTCAGCTCTTTGCCGCTTTTAATGGCTCCTCAACGCTCTTTCGAGATGTGCAGATGTTGTTCTACTATGACAGTGGGCAGGCGATAGAGTGGCAACTCTGGAGCACGTATTTGAGGAGGGAGGGAAAATGGTGTGAAATGAGGGAGTACTTAGCGGAACTGCCAAGACGTTCAATGTCCTTCTCAGAGAGTTTTAATAATAACGAAGCGGGGTGAAGGCGAGATGAGAGCGGCGAGAGTGGTGGGGTGAGACCGGGCCACTGGATGATGTCATCAGTGATGTCATTTGAGATGTCATCAGTGATGTCATCAGTGATGTCACTGATGACGTCATGAGTGATGTAAAATGTGACGTCATCAGAAGTGCATTGCGGGCGCGCGAGTTATAGTTTGCTGTACTAACTATAACGGGGGAATTTCAATGGTTTTGTATAAGTGAAATGTCCAGCTAACTATAGAATGTGTGAAACCTATGTTTTTATCAGTGAATTTCTAAGGTTTTTTCAATGCTAATTCCTAACTATAACGTGTAAAACCTATGTTTTTTTCAGTGAATTTGCAAGGTTTTTTTAAATGCTAATTCCTAACTATAACGTGTGTAAAAACTATGGTTTTTTCAGTGAATTTCAAAGGTTTTGTAAATGTTAATTTTTAAATGTATTAATTATTGTATTTCTTTATTTTTATACTAATTTCCTACATTTTATTATACATTTTTATATTTATTTTATTTTTTAAGTTATATTTCATATTCTTAATGTAAAATAATAACAAAAGTAAATGAAAAAATATTTTTTATATTAATTAATTTTTTTTCAATATATTAAATTAAATTCTATATAATTACTTTTTCATTTTTTTTGGTAATCGTACCGTACGCGTATGGTGATCGCACCATACTTTGTATGGCTAATCATACTCTGCGCGTACCCGCACATACATTACGAATGCGCTTTGACGTTACGCGTCACATCAACGCTTCTGTGTGATGTCATGTATGGCGCCCCGTACGCGTACGGCGCAAAAGTTTCGAATTGTTTAAAAACATATATTTATGTATTTAATGTACATACTAAGTGAAGACATTATCTGGGATAATCATGAAAATAGTTTTTTTAAAATTTTAATAAGCGTATATTACTTTTTAAAGCAATTACGCAAATCGTGGCGGTATGTCATACGTACTTGCACCGTAAGAGCACCGTAAGTGCACCGTAAGCGTACGCAAAGCCATGTGACTTTAAAAGAAGAGATTTGATTGGTTCATAACACTTCCTATTCCAACTGTTGAAAGACCCCTCCCATTTTAATCATTCTACTTTGACTTCCAGAGGAGAAGCATCTCTTCTGTAGATCTCAAGCCATTTGGAAGAAGTAACCACCATGACTGCACGGGATGACTCTTCTTCAGAATATTCCTCTGAGGAACATTTTGTACCTGAGAAGCCTCAGAAAAAGCACAAGGAAGCAATAATCTGGACATTTTTTACATTTCCCCAAGAGCAAAAAAAGGTCAATGCTCCCAAGGTGACCTGCAAAATTTGTCAGGTTACTCTTTCAAGGGCTGACCCGACCAAGACGTACTCTTTCGGCACTACGAGCATGGTGCGCCATGTTAAGAATCTACATCCAAACAATTATGCCAGAGTTCAAACTCGAAGGTTGCAGGAGGACCAAGGATCTGCTCTTCCCAGTACATCAAGTGCACCACCACCACCACCACCGAGCGGTATGGTTGCAAAGATACAACCTGAATTTGGAACCTGATTATTCGTTGTAAATTTTGCAACAAACTCCTGAGCTATGGAGAACAATCCATTGAACTCGTTCTCCGCATGAAACGGGACCAACATTGTTCTCGTCAATATTATTTTTTTACTGTTTTGTTGATGTTCCACACTTTTTTTGGTTCTAGTTTCATTTTATTGTCTAAAAAAAAAAAAAGACTTGTTAACAAAATACAAAAAAAATAGCAAACTACAAAGACAAAAAATACAGGGGCATATTATCAAGGGGGTTTATCTCAGCTTTTTTGGCTTTAAAAGCCAAGAAAGCGGAGATACAATTATCTCCCTATTACCTAGCTGTCGCTAACACCAGTTAGCGACAGCTAGTAGGAGATAGCGACCATCTTGGGCCCCGCTTTGCATGTCAGAGATATTTATCACTAATGACATGCAAAGTGGGCGTGCCAAGATGTTAGCGACTGGAAACAGTATATCTCAAATTCTTAGTAAAGAAGTTCCTCAATAGTAATCTTCAGCGTCCGTCTCCCACCTTTCTGATCCAAAACCACCGACATCATTTGCAACGTCCCCCGGGGCTCATCCCTCAACTTGACACTATTTAGCATCCACATGGTACCCTCAGACAAGTGGCCCACCATCACAACTTCAACATTATCGGCTAAGGCAACGACACCCAACTCATCTTCTCCCTCACCAAGGAGCCACACACCACTGAAAGACGTAACCAACTGCATAAGGATGAACTCTCTATATCTCAACTCGGACAAACACCTACAACGAACACAATGAGTCCAAAACACTTCCGCCCGACTGATCATTAATGTCCCTTGCCGCAGCCACATCACCCACCACCTGAGAAATCTACACTGGCTTCACGTCAACAAGAGGATCACCTTCAAGCTCCTCACCCTCACTTACAAAGTGCTCTACAACACCAGTCCAATCTACCATAAAAGCAGTAATCCTGAAAGGCCAAATTTTGTTCCTAAAACTTTGGCATTAAAAATATTAGGTAAGAATTTGGTAACTCTTTAGGCAAACTTTGTTTAAAAACAAATTGACTATCATTACAATGTATCCAACCTTTCAGACATTTTAAATAAACAGTGTAATGTCCAGATGTTGTAGAAGGTCCATCATGAAAAATAATTTCAACAGCTACAAAAGTTCTTCCTGATATTGATACGTGAGTAGCTACAACATTTTTAATTAATCCAATTTTCTTCCATCAGCTATACAACATTGCAGCATTAAAATTACATACTGTCCATATCTTTGTATAAATAATGTTGATGATATCTCTGATTTACATTGGCTACACTCCATGTTTTTACTTGCTCCTCTAACTAGATTGTTAAAAGACACTGAGTCACAGTCAGGTGAAGTCAAATATATGAATCTTTCAGTGTCAATGTTAGTGCTACATGTAAACAAACAATTTTCACAGTCGTGTTGCCATTTATAAGAAAGGCCAAAAAGGTTTCTAATATCTATACCTTCATATTCCAATACAACAAGCATATACATTAGAAATTCCTGACAATCTTGCTGAATATTCTACGTAAATTGAGTATAACCAGAACATATGTCCAAAACATTTCAAATATCAGAAACACTTTGTATTTTACTTTTATCACTACTACATTTCCCATAAACAGAACACAACAACAAACAGAATATTTCTTCCCAATTTTCAACAATTTGCTGTTGCAAACTTTCAAGAAAGAAAACAACATTAACAACTACAATAGCATAGCAGTTGACACCATAACTATTTTCAAACTGATAACCAACATTCTCTTCAACACTGTCCTTTTTCTTTTTCCTTCCAATCACAACTTCATCTTGTTTTTTTTCTTTCTCTACAGCTTCACTACAGATATTCTCAAATCTTCTTTTTCTACCTACCACACGCTTTTCAAATACTGGATATTGACCTAAATTGGGTGCATATTCTCTTCTTAACCTATTATATTCTTTTACACAATTTGCATCTGCACTAATCTTTGTCTCATCAAAATCAATCAAGTACAATCCAGATAAAGTTCTCACTTGAGGCAAATCAATATATGCCATACCCTCTTTAAACACTGTACTTCCAATATTCACTAAAGAACTATCTACACTTAAACCTTGAGATTTATGAATGGTCACCACATACGCCAAAGAAACAGGAAACTGTACAACACTATGATGGAGCATAGAGCCGAGATAAAGCTAGAGAATACCCGCACACAAGCAACATGCCGCAAGGTGCAAAATGCTGTTCGGTGAGTAATTAAAATCTGTTCTGATACGGCCCTGAGAGTCACAGAAGCTGAATCTAGAATCTCAGCTCTAGAAGATGATCTGCCTGCTCAGAAATCGGAATTAAGCTCTATTAAAGCTCATCGCGATGACATTAGCTACAAACTGTCTGAGTTGGAAAATCAAGCTCGACGCAATAATTCGCGCATTAGGCATCCCAGAAAAAAAGGAAGAAGCGGACGTTCGGAAGTTTGTGTGTGAACTCTTTACTGAGGCATTTCCGGAACTGACTCTTTGGAATTGGTCTATAGAGATATCAAGGGCACATAGATTCACATTTACTGTGAGGAAACCCAGGCAAGGTGAAGAAGATCGCCCAAGAGCTATTCTTGTGCATTTTAATAATTTCCTTGCAAGGGAGGCTGTTTTTGGGCTGGCAAGGCCTGATAAAAAAAGGCTGGCGAAAGAATGTAATTTTTTCGTCAGACCTGATTTCTGTCAGGCAACTGTTACTAAACGCTAGCATTTGCGCCAGCTCATACCTGGGTTCCAGGAAAAAGGAGTAACTGTTTATCTCCAAAATCCTGCTAAATTTAAAGTTATATCCAAAGGTCAGATAAGGTTTTTCTTTTCCGAGATTGAGGCTAAAGAGTTTTTGATTTCTCTGTAACTTGTATGAGATACTGTCTAGGAAAAGTTTTTTTTATATATTAAGATGCGGTATTCTCTCTCCAATGCGGTAGGGGGGGCGGCATTCCATCTCTTCAGGGACTGATAGTCCTTGTGTCTCATGTGTTGGGTTGGGTGGGGAGGGTGGGAGGGGTGGTGGAAATGGGGCACTGGGTGGACGATGAGGGGAAGGGGTGTGGGTGCGGGTGGAGGGGTGGTGAAAAGTCACCAACAGTCATGATGGTCTTTAAACTAAGCTCATGTTTTCTTCAAAAATCATTTCGTAGGGATGTGTCAGATAAAAAAATGGTAGAAATGCCGATAATTATGGTTTTTCAGGCCGGGAATTTTTTTTGCTTTCTGTTGAGATATGGATAGAAAATTAAAGATATGTTCACTTAATATCTGTGGACTTAATGACTTCAAGAAAAGGGAAATGTTAGCTAAAATTGTGCAGCTGTCATCAATTGATATATTATGCTTGCAAGAGATGCATATAGCATGGGGGAAGAGGGGATGTCTGAAGAATTTGGGGTTAGATTTGGCAGCTTGTTCCAAACAAACTGGGGTGAAGCGAGGGGTAGCTATTCTCATGAAACAGGGTCTTGGTTCATGCATAAGGCTCCTGGAAGACAAATGGGCCGCTGGGCCATTGTTGAGATTAAGATTGGTCAACAAAGATTTACATTGTGCACAGTGTATGGTCCGCATCTGGATGATTCTGAGCTCATGAGGTATTTGAATACTGAATTGGCTCAGTGGCCTCAACCAGTGGTTTTATGTGGTGATTTGAATATCCATATTGAGGCTAACTTTGCTATTAGAATGAATATGCGGTATATGGGGAGAAAGCAGCGGGTATTTACAGTCTTACGAGAATTGGTGATGGATCACGGGCTGTTTGATGTCTGGAATAGTACATATGCAGATCAGCCAGGATACATATTCTTTTCGGCCCCACATAGCAAATTTGTTCGGCTGGAATATTTTTTCACTTCATCACAATTTAGAGGAAAAGTTAATTTGGAGATTTTACCTAAACTTATTTCTGATCACAATCCCTTAATCTTTGAAGTTAAATTGGACTCCCAGATGGGAGAAGGCATTCGGCCTTGGTCTTTTGACAGAAGTCTGTTACTGGATAATGAATACTGCCAATTTATGGCAAAGGTGCTTCAGGAGTTTTTTAGATTTAATAAAGGAACGCCTTGATTAAAATAGTTTGGGACACTCTTAAGGCCACTGTTAGGGGAGAAACTCTTAGCTATGCAAATATGCGGCGTAAAAAAACACGAGACAAATACAAGAAGGATTGTGCAATGGCGATTTTAGAAGAACATAAGTTAGCAGATGTAATTAGGCAAGGGCATGACGTGTCCATGGCTCAAAGAGAGCTTACTATTAAGAGAGCAGCAGTTTACTCTAACATGGCTGATCAATTGGCGATAAAGTACTCCCAAAATAAAAAAGAGGCGTATGAATTTGGGGAAAAAACAGGCAGAATTTTGGCAAAAAGACTAAGGCAAAAAGCAGCATTTAGCGACATATCCAAGATTATCGATATAAATGGTGTACTTCAAGAAACTAAAGAGGGCATTTTAGAAGCATTTCAATGTTTCTATCAATCACTGTATAGTGCTCCGATTGATGAGATAGGGGGTTCAAGAGTTGGGGATTACCTGAGAGATCTAGAATCTATAGAACTTACAGAAGTGCAAAGAACACTCTTGTCTGCACCTATAACTTGGGATGAATGTGAAATTGCCATACTAGGTTTAGCTTCAGGCAAGGCTATGGGCCCTGACAGTATTCCTTTAGAGTTCTACCGCACTTTTAGACATATTCTTAAAAAAGAACTATTAGAAGTCTGTCAGCAATCCTTTATGGGCAACCCCCCTGACTCTTGGTCAGAAGCTGTTATAGTAATTTTTAAGAACAAGGTTAAGTCAGAATTGGATATGGGGTCTTATAGACCAATTTCACTGCTTAATGCAGATAGCAAAGTCTATTCTAAAATAATTGCCAATAGGTTAAATGATATAATGCCCAGTCTGGTTTTTAAAAGGCAGCATAGGTTTATGAAGAATCGAGATACAACAGACCATATTAAAATAATTATTTCCATGCAAGATTGGTCTCAAGCCACTAATTCCCCTGTAGCGGTAGCCCTGTTAGATGCCGAAAAGGCATTTGACAGGGTTTCCTGGGGGTTCTTATGGTCTGTCTTAGTTTGGATAGGTTTCCCGAGGGAATTTATAATGACAATTCAGGCTCTGTACTCTCAGCCAAAGGCCTCTGTCCGTATCTCCGGTAGGCTTTCCGGAAATATAGTAATAACAAGGGGGACGAGACAAGGCTGTCCCTGTTCCCCCTTGTTATTTGCGCTATACATTGAGCCCTTTTTAAATAGACTAGAAAATAACAATGGAATTGAACCTGTTAGGATACACAATGTAGTATACAAGGTATTCGCATATGCGGACGACATCGCCATAGTTACGGCAGACATTAAGAAGGCGATGCCCTTGATAGTGGAAGCTGCAGACATATTTGGGGGACAGTCAGGGTATAAATTGAATGTAGCAAAGACACAGGTACTTAATTCAGAAGCTGGGCGTCCAAATGATATGGGTCTTGATTCAAGTGCCATATACTTAGGGATTTAAATCTCACCAAAAATAGATGATATTGTTTGCTTAAATTTTGACCCAATCTTAGGTTCAGCAAAGAAGACCTTAGAGAGGTTAAACAATCTTCATCTTTCTTTATACGGGCGTAGTAATGTTTTAAAAATGCTCATATTTCCAAAATTTTTGTATTTATTCCGTACGATTGCTTTACTTGTCCCTGCGGCTGTTTTTGCACAAATCGATGTGGTAGATTTTTATGGAACCACCGCAGGACTAGGAGGTCCATGAAATGATGCATACTACCTAGAGTCAGAGGAGGTTGGGGGATACCTAGCTTTCGCTTATATTATTGGGCTGCTTTATTGCAACATATGGGGGTACTGTTATTACCAGATGTTGATAGGGAGGAGGCATTAAGCCCTTCAATATACAAGATGGTACTGGGTGAAGAGGCCCGACAATGTTTAGTACGTATAATTGAACCTAGCTACTACAAAAAGACCAAATTTAAAATTATTTTGACGGCCTTTGACACATGGCGTAAGGTAAAAAAGAAAATTGGCTTACAGTTGAATTTGAGTTATTACACTCCCTTAAGTAATTGTCTCTTATTACCAAACATACCAAGTAATGATCAAATGGAACCAGGGAGGTATACGTCATTTGGAGGATTTAATTCAAGGGGGTCAGGTAGTTTCCTTTTAATTTTTACAACTGAAATATAATATAGCACGAATTGAGTTTTTTAAATATCTTCAGATTCGTAGTTTTGTTGAACAGAAAATATCTCATAATCAGGGTATATTAAATAAAGTCAAAATTCTGGAAGCTGTTCGCTCAAGATCAAGAATTGGTCCTATTTATCAACTAATGAATAATAATTTAGAGGATGATATATCGGTTTGGGAGGACAAATGGCAAGGTACATTAGTGGTGGAAAAAATTGACATGGAAAGAATGATAGAATAATAGAAGTGTCTATTAAAGTATTATTTAACGGGTCGCTGAAGAGTCAGCATTTCATGTCAATATTTGACCTATACTATAACGCCGGAAAAATAGCCACATGGAACTCTGATAGAGGAAGCAAATGTAATCGATGTGGGGAAGTCGCCGTGGATGCTATACATATGTTCTTTCAGTGTCCTAAACTGAGTAAGTTTATTAAGGATATAGAATATTTTTTTAATATTAGTTTAGCCATTCGTATACAATTATCGGCGGAACAGGTTATATTTGTTTTGCAAGAAAATGTAGGGGGGGTTAGGTCTGAAATGGAGGAAGGGTTTATTTTCATATGTATGTCAATTTATCACTATGTGTAACAACTCAATGGCTTGATGTAGATCCACCTGTTTTTAATAACTGGCAATCCAGACTACTATCGATATATCATCTAGAGATGGCAATGTATAAGTCAAAAGGCAGGAGAAGAAAGATTTTTGGTCAGAAATTGTGGTCTCCTGTATCAAAATGGATATGAAATTATGAACAAATTATTTACTGTGTGTTTCAAAGAGGTAAAATTGTAACTAGGAATCAAGGATTGATTGTAAGCTTTGTCATTGGTATTTGATCTGTATCCTTTGGTATTTTTGTACTGTGTTTTTCTGTTTGCTGACAAAATAATAATAAAAAATGAAATAAAATAGCATAGTAGTTGACACCTGAACTATTTTCAAACTGATAACCAACATTTTCTTCAACACTGTCCTTTTTCTTTTTGCTTCCAATCACAACTTCATCTTGTTTTTTTTCTTTCTCTACAGCTTCACTACAGATATTCTCAAATCTTCTTTTTCTACCTACCACACGCTTTTCAAATACTGGATATTGACCTAAATTGGGTGCATATTCTCTTCTTAACCTATTATACTCTTTCACACAATTTGCTTCTGCACTAATCTTTGTCTCATCAAAATCAATCAAGTACAATCCAGATAAAGTTCTCACTTGAGACAAAGCACATATGCCATACCCTCTTTAAACATGGTACTTCCAATATTCACTAAAGAACTATCCACACTTAAACCTTGAGATTTATGAATGGTCACCGCATACCCCAAAGAAATAGGAAACTGTTTTCTGCGAACATACACATCTTTTACAAGCAGAAACCGAGCTGAACAACCACTAAATTGTTGTACTTCTTCAATTTCATCAAATTTGAGTTCCAAAAATTCAATACCATCTCTATTTACATAATTAACTAAATCAACAATTTTACCCATTGCACCATTTACTAAACCTTTTTCCACATTCAAATTACATCGTAAAATTACCCTACAGTTTACACATGCATATAAATTCTTTTCTAAACCAGCAGATTTACTAATCGATTTCTCTAAAGAATCCAATTTCCTCTTCAACTTTTCGGTCAAAATAATAGTGATTCCTTCAAGTTCTATTTCATCAATAGCTTCCAATTTAATAATTTCTTGCCTGTTTTTGTACAGAGTGTTGGAGTGAGGTGTTCCTGACCTGCAGCGGCCCTCTCCACCTCCTGTCACCCCCTGCTACTGTTTGCCGGACCCACTCCGCGGGTCCCGCTTCACGTGGGAAGCTAGTGTGGGCTGCGGCGGCTCAACGGGGCTGCGAGCATGAAGGGCAGGGACTCCATTGACCAGGAGTCCCTGCGAGGCCAATTGGAGACACCTGGCCCGCTCTCCCCGGAAGCCACGCCCCCACCCCACCGGACCTGTGATTACCAGCCCTCCCTCGCCCAACTGGTGGGACTTGCCTGTTTTTGTACAGAGTGTTGGAGTGAGGTGTTCCTGACCTGCATCAGACCTCTCCACCTCCTGTCTCCCGCTGCTAATGTTCGCCGGACCCGCTCTGCGGGTCCCGCTTCACGTGGGAAGCTAGTGTGGGCTGCGGCGGCTCAACGGGGCTGCGAGCGTGAAGGGCAGGGACTCTATTGACCAGGAGTCCCTGCGAGGCCAATTGGAGACACCTGGCCCGCTCTCCCCGGAAGCCACGCCCCCACCCCACCGGACCTGTGATTACCAGCCCTCCCTCGCCCAACTGGTGGGACTTGCCTGTTTTTGTACAGAGTGTTGGAGTGAGGTGTTCCTGACCTGCATCGGCCCTCTCCGCCTCCTGTCACCCGCTGCTACTGTTCGCCGGACCCGCTCCGCGGGTCCCGCTTCACGTGGGAAGCTAGTGTGGGCTGCGGCTCAACGGGGCTGTGAGCGTGAAGGGCAGGGACTCCATTGACCAGGAGTCCCTGCGAGGCCAATTGGAGACACCTGGCCCGCTCTCCCCGGAAGCCACGCCCCCACCCCTCACGTTCATAAACGGAGTCATACCCGCGCACGCGGGACGCGCGCGGTACGAAGCGCGGAGCGAAGCCCGGGCAAAGGGCGGGCCGTTTGGGGCCGTTAGAGGCCGAGAGAGACCGGACCGGGCCACCCCTTTTGGCTTTTTAACTCTGTAACATCAATCCTTGCCCTGTTCTTCCTAGCTCATCGTTGGAACCAAGGAACAATGTCCACGCGCGAAAGCAGAAGCAGGGCAGCTAAAGGGAAGCAGTTAAATGGGACTCTCGACGACTTCATAACCAGGACAAATACAGCTATAGATGTGGAGATTAACAAAATGCAGCAGAGAGTTTCTATGGAACTTGATGCAGCTAGAAGAATATCACAGGAGCTGGCTAAGGCTAAGAAATCATCTTTAGGTCATTGCTTCTGTTAAAACCCCGAGCGGCCGAACGGCCCTGTATTAATTCTGACGCAGGCAGATGTTCATCAGACATTGGACGCAACCTCGCCCTCGCCAGTCCCTAATCAGGGGTTACCCCTTCCATCTTCCAATCTAAGTCCATTTTTGGGTGGGGCGGATTTGGCAAGGGGGGCTCCTCTGGAGATAACTCGCAAGGGGAAGGGGGCGTGTGGGAGGAATCTGTTTGCTATCAAAGAGGGTGCTATCCAAAAAAGAAAGCGCAACACTACATCTGCCTACTCTAGGAAGAAGGCTAAAGTAGCAAAGGCCCAGTCCTATATGGGTGGAAAGTCTACTGTAGGGGGGGGGCGGTATTCCCCTTCATGTACCCCCAGCTACTGAGACCAACAGTTCGAATGCCGATGAATCTAGCCTGGTTGGAACAGAAGGGGAGCGAGACTCAGTAATTGAAGGTGAGAACGAAGGGGTACCGGTGTGTGTGGTAGAGGGAAGAGATGTAGAATTCTTGAAGATTGTTTGGGAAACGTTAAAAAAACTCTTAATCCCTCTAGAAGTTAGACTATCGTGCATAGAAAACCAGCTGCTTGAGGCAGAAAAGAGTATTTTAACCTTAGCAACTCTTAGTATAGCTGGAAACAATTCTAATAGCAAACCTGGTGCAAATCACACTGCACCAGCACCCGCAGTTATCTCACCCACAATCCCTGTAATTAAACCCATACCTAAACCCCGATCTAAGGCTCTCGAAATCAAAGTAACAACACAGTAGTGGAGGTATCTAAACAGCTGCCTGTACAATCTGTATTAGCTCCGAAAGATACGGCAGCTCTGAGGGTTAAAGAATCTAAGACACATCAGCATAACCTACAGGGGGTAAAATCTAGTGAGAAACAGCGTGGGGGCTTCATAGATCTTCCCCCAGATGTAAGGCCATATATAGTGGTGCTAACAGGAGTCCCGCAAATTGCCTATCACCAACAGGAAAACTTTGGGTCACTGAGAAACAAGGTAATACATTGGCTGAATGAAAACAGGCCGTTACCCAATCAACTGAGAAGTAAAATTCTTATGGTGCGAAGGGTACCATGGATAGGTACTTCACACAAATCTATCCCAGGTGATTGCATTATTGTCTCATTCGAAGACCCTAATACAGTACACCATATATGCTCATGGAATAACTGCGGGGGGGAACTCGCCTATTGAAGCTAGACCTCTTACCTACTTTTATCCACCGCGAATACGCTCTAACCACGGGGGGAATTGGGCATGGGCTAGCAACTATGCTCGGGGTGGGACAGTAGACGGTTGGCAGGGCGGCCATGGCTGGTGGAAAGGGGCACCCACCTATAATAGATTTGGCTGCCTTGAAGAAGTAGATTGACTCACCCCAAGGGTAGCTGCCACAACCTGTCTTGAAGACATATTCTTTATATCCCGTCCTATCCCCATGCTAATCTCATGCATCCCTGAAAATAGCAATCTACCGGCTAGTATGGTCTCGACCATAGGGGGGGAGCATCCAATTATCTAGATACTGTCACAGTCCCCCAGTTCTCCAGCGATAAGATCGGTCTGGAAGTCCCAGTTGAACACGGCATGAGGGGCTACTCCTTTCAAGGGGAGACGTACGAATTATGTAGGTTCCCCCATGACGGGTTGACTTTTTCGGAGCCACCTTTATCGGATGTAGCCACCCGAGGTGAAGGATCTCCTGGCAGCAGTCCCGACCCTTTGTTGCCGCTGGGTATGGGGGGGGAGCTTGCCCGGTGCCCCGTGGAGGCTTCTGGGGGGGAAGCATTACCCCTGACTATGGTTGAGGCCCCTAGCTTTGTCTCTGACCCTCTTACGAGTGATTGTGTGCCGGGTCTGGAGGGAGCTGGTGGCGCAGCGCTGAAGGTGCTTAGTTGGAACATAGCAGGCCTTGCACGGAATATTGACCTACCCGATTGGAATTCATTTGTTGAATCCTTCGGGATTTGCCTATTCCAGGAAACCTGGTGCTTGGAACCACGCCACAAGGTGGGCTATACCACCTACTTTGTGCCTGCGTTACAATCACGTGGAGGGAAGGGCCGCCCTTCGGGCGGCCTACTAATTTGGGCAAGTATTTCACTGGGTCTCTCTATCAGGCCTATTGCCACTAAATCGCCTGACCTACAGAGAATCTCAGTTAGAGGGCCATGTGGGGGGAGGAAGCTTGAAATGTTTAACATCTATGTTAGAGGAACAAGGGGCGGGTCCTCCACACTTTCTCTTACGGGCATCGAGGAGGGCCTTAGTTCCTGTGGTTCTGACTCCCTTGTCATACTAGCCGGGGACTTAAATTGCACATTTGAACCCCTGGCTAGGGAGGATATATTGGGTACCAGGGAGGATGATGCAAGGAGAGGTATCCCCTCTCTTACATTGGCCCCAATCAGATGCTGGTCACAAAATGTCATCGACCTTAATGCTCTCTGCTTGGAACATGGCCTCAGGGCGACCAACGGTAGATCGAACTCAGATCCCACAGGAGCACACACGTTCAATAGAGTGGGTCATTCTTCGCGAATCGACTACATTCTTTTGAACTACAGTCTTTGGGCCCACCTGGTAGATATGGAGGTCTTACAGTCTTCTGCTAGTGATCATAACCCTTTATTTCGTTCCTTGTCCTCCCTGTGGACGGGCGCGACCCTAGCCAAAACCCCACACGTGTGGAAATCAACGCATGAAGTAATCCCCTCTAATTGTGGCAGGCGTTTAAAATGGAATACCATTGCGGCAGACGAGGAAAAGATCCTAGGTGTTAAATCTATAATGTCTAATACTGTGTTGCGTCTAGACTCTCTTGGAGCCAGCATGCTTGAGGTCCCAATTTTGTTTGCCGAAACAATAAACGCGTTAGGCGAATTGTTTATGGCTCACCCTACAGGCTCAAGGGGCAATGCAAGAGGTAGACCCACGGGCAATGCGGGCAGGTTCTCCCGTGCCTGCCGTGTTGCCAAAAGGGAGCTAATTAAGGCAGTGAAAGCAAAGGATGGGGCCCAGATTAGCTTCGCTAGGCGCAACTACAGAAAGACTATATCGAAGGCAAGGGCCGAGCATGAGAATCAGTTTTGGCACGATTTGAAGGCGGCTAGCTCAAGGAAGGACTCCAAGGGTTCTGGGACCTAATAAGAACTAGGGACAAACCCGCGGACTCCCTTATAACATGCAACATTACTGAGGGAGTGTGGTTTGATCATTTTTCCAAGCTTTATGCAATGGTCACGGGCCCTGAGGCTTCCCCAATGGAACAGTACCCCTTGGTTCGCACAGAGCCCAGTGAGGAATTCCTGTTTTCACCTAAGGAAGTAGTAGGGGCGATTAAGTGTCTTGTACCCAATAAGGCAGCGGGCCCTGATGGCCTTCCGGGAGATTTGCTTCGTGTCAACCCGGTCGAGTGGGGGAGACTTATTGCCTCCCTAATGAATGCTGACTTGGCTGGTGCGGCTCTCCCGGACTCATGGAAGGGCGCAGATGTCGTCCCGATCTTTAAGAAAGGGAGTCGGGATGACCCTTCTGACTATCGTCCTATAAGCCTTCTGGATTCCACGCAGGAGGTGGCAGGCAAAGTGGTCCTAGAAAGGGTCTTGCAGTGGGTCGAGGAGAATCATATCCTTTCAGACTTTCAGGCCGGTTTTAGAACTGGCATGGGGACGATCAAGCAAGTATTTCGGTTGATGATGCTTTTTTGGAAAGTGGTTGTACTGGGAAAAGGCAGTTTGTACCTTGCATTCATAGATCTAAGGACTGCCTTTGACCTGGTCCCACGTAACCACCTCTGGAGTGTACTCGATGTGTTAGGTATTCCCCCATATTTACTGGACATGCTGATAAGGTTCCATGCAGACAATTTTGCACAGATCAGGTGGGGTAATCAGGGACAAAAAACATCACAAATACCTGTAAATAGAGGTGTCCGCCAGGGTTGTGTGCTAGCCCCCACTCTGTTTTCATTGTATGTCAACGGAGTGGTGGAGCACCTGCTACAACATCCTGCAGACGCACCATCCCTGGCTGGCAGGAGAATACCTACCCTCTTATTTGCGGACGATACCCTCCTGATCTCTAAGTCACCAGCAGGTCTGCAGAGCCTCCTAAGCAGCTTTAAGACATTCTGCGACTCAAGGGGATTAGCTATAAACACAGGAAAGACTAAGTTCCTGGTTCTAAACCCCCCGAAGAAGTCAGTCAAACCACCTACCTTAGATTCTGTCCCACTCGAGAGGGTCAAGGAGTTTGATTACCTTGGAATCCGACTCTGTGACTCTATGAGCTGGAAATTCCATCACCTAAAGATGCTGCTGACCCACAAGAGGGTGGTGGGGCCCTTCTCAAGGAACAACGTGCCTCCTCCCTCAAACCAATTGCACCGGTTCTCGATATTTACAGGGCACGAGGTGTCAGTGCAGCTCTCTATGGGGCAGAACTATGGGGTGTGCAGAACGTGGACCAGTTGACCCGCTACGAAAGTAAATTCCATAAGGACCTAATGGGCCTCCCTCATAGCACTCCAACTCTTCCTCTTCTTCTAGACATGGGCACCCGCCCCATTAGCGATCAGGCGAGGCTGCGCCCATTCCTTTTGTGGCCACGTGTTTGGAGAGTCCCTGAAATGTCCAGCTATGCAGATGGTTTACAAGAGATCCTCCTAATGCCTGGCTGGGCGAAGATTCAGTGGCTAAGGGAAGTCAAGCGAAAAGAAGAAGAAATTATTTTGGAGTTGGGTGATCGACGGCAGAAACAGTAATGCCAATCTGTGTAGGTCAACTGTGGACTTTCTTCTGGCTAAGGAGGTGCATTTCTGCGAGCCGTACCTGGATACTATCCTAGCCACCTGGGACAGGGCTCTCTATTTTAAATTTAGGGTAGGCGTACTTCCAGTGGGAAAACTGACTGCCAGTTGGAAGGTCCCGGCGCAGACAACCCCTTTCTGCCCTTGTTGCTTGGACAGAATAGAGTCAGTCTCGCACTTATTGTTCGAATGCCCGGCCTATGCAGCCCCTCGCCGCAGATGGCTGAAGCCACTCTGTAGAGAACTCGGGACCAGATCCCACAAGGAGGCCTTAAGAATTCTAAACACGGACCCTCGGCCCCTGTTTGCAAGTGGACTGGCTAAATTTCTAGGCTGGGCATGGCGTATTAGATCTAACAGACTCTCGTACCTTACCTGAGATGTATGTTAGATTGCTTTTATGTAATTTCATATGTAAATTGTTGTTTAAATAATATGTTATTACCTATGCACTGGTTTTTACTGGTTTTTAATGTATATGTATTGCTTTTTATGATATGAATTATATCGAAATAAAGCTATTTACTACTACTACTACTACTATAATTTCTTCATTTTCCAACTTAAAAATGTCTTCATTGAATATACAACATTCACACAGTGTTGGCATTAAGCAGATTACAGATTTGTTTTCTGCAATTCTCATATATATTTTCTCAGGAACAGTATTTTCGTTTGGAAACAAATTGGAAAGTAATCGTCTCTGTAAAGCTTCTTTGCCATGTATAGTCACTTTTCCAATTCTTATATCTTGAAGAATAGTTCCATAATCAGCATCATTTGCCTGTCACATATTTGTAATAAGTTCCTTATACTCAAAATATGACCAAATGTTAACATTTCCAATGCTCCCCAAAGACTTTCTGGTATCTTCATATGCCAGTGTTTTAAACACTGGTTGTCCTTTTACAGGAGTAAGTTGTAGTAGATCTTCAAAAACAATGACATATTTTCCTCCAAATAATACGCCACGCTCTGTTTTAAGAATTTGCTGAATTCTTAAAGGCACAAAGGCAAGCATTAAGTTTGATACCATGCTTACCTCATCAATAATGAGAAGTTTCATTTTCTTCAAGACTCTTGAAACTTCACAAAAAGCTTCTCCAGATAGCTTGTGGTATTCCAATTTGATTTCATGGTCTACTGGTAGCATTAATTAACGATGTAAAGTAATTCCTTTAATATTGTGTGCTGCCAATCCAGTGGGAGCAGTGACAAAACAAGACAAATGCGACTCGGTTGTTTTCTGTAGAAAAGTTGTGATTACTTTAATTAAAAAACGTTTGTCTTTTCCAGCTTGTCCAATCATGTACATTTGGATAGGTTGAAATGATGAGCAAGAGCACTCTTTCTTCTCATGAAGTAATCCATGGTCAGTCTGTTCTCTCACTTGCTCATATATTCGTTTCTGCTCAACATTTAGTTGTTCTTCCAAGTTTCCTAAGTTTGTTACATCTTCTTGAGCTTGATACATTGCTGTTTCCACCTCTTCCATAGCAGTTGCTGCTTCATTTTGAACAATTGGTTCTCCTAGTGGATCCTGACTCAACGGAGCAGAAGTTTGACTGTCTTGAGAACTGTCTCTAGCAATCTCAGCTGCAATTGTAGCTTCTTGCTCAATTTCATCGTTCAACATTTTCACATAATTAGCAAAAACAGGACATTCTATAGTATCTTTACTTGCGTTGAACGAATCTTCATAGCTCTCAAAATCTCCAAGTAATTCCAATTCTGAACGCCACGGCTTGAAAAGTTGCAAAAGAGCTAAATAGTAAAATTCCCTTTTGTCAGGAGTTTCGCAACTCAGTTTACGGTGATTAATCAAATGTCCTTTTCTTTGTTTCACCAAACATCCTTCAGAACCAATCACGGCATATGTACCATTATTGATGTTTTCTGTAATATTCCGTTTAAAAATATAGTTTTGCAGCACTTCATATAGACACATGTTCTCAAGATGATCACTTCTATTTGGATAATATGTATCCAACATATTTGTTTTCACAATATCTGTACTTTCTGGCTCTTTTTCAGCTAAATATTCAATTTCTTGTACAAATTTAAGTACTCACATTCGTGTTGCAGCAAGACCTAGACTCACCCAAATGATTCTTCTAGATTTGGAGTATAGACTTGCAGAAGATAAGCGATCCGAACATTCATACGCTCCAATTTCTTGATGAGATAACATCTTCAAACTGTAACTATATAATTTCTTACTTAGACTCTTCTCGTGGGAAATCTCTTCCCAAATTTCCTTCGATTCTGTCTTTTCTGATTTGGTTATGTAGGATGTTACATATCGAGCAACAGCAATGGAATTGGCCGCAACGTATTGAATATCCATGTTAGCATTCCACATGGACAAAATGACTGGGTTGTAGTCATTTATGTATTTTGACTCTTCATTTCTTCTTAAGTTGTACGTATTTTTTGGAGACTTTCTTGTGATAGTATGTGGCAAAGATTACATAAAACTATTCACTCTTCCTTTCGATATTGCAGGACGTGGAAATCCAAAACGACATTTGGTGTAGAACTTATCCTTATATTTGTACCTTCGACGACAGTATTTCCCACAACGATGGCTTTGCAATGGTAAGACTTGTTGTCTTTAGTCCTCATCTAGTGTACTTTTGGGTATATCACATGTAGCATATTCTTCAATAAAAGACAACACAGTATCATCTGATTCTGTTCCAACTTTGGAAGCATATTTGATCCATATTAGCATATGTATATGAGGAGCACCTCTTGCTTTATACTCCTTTCTCCAAAAGAAATCCAGAAACTCTCCAAGAGGAGGACTTTTTTTATTGGTGATAAAAGACATCATAGCTTCAAATCTATGATTGAAATACCTGCATACATTAACTGGATACAAAGAACACAATTCTCCAGGTGTCTTGTATTCAATATTTAGTATATTTGACTTTGCCTCTCGAAGAAATTGAAGTAAATCATCCCAAGCATATTCAGCACAGCTTAGAGTAAGGAACCATGTAGGAGTTCCTAAGTTCCTTAGCATACATTTAAGTTCTCCATGACGATGCTACCAATACTCATTAGTACCACGCTGACATGCCATGAGATTAATTAGCTGACATTTGAAAACATTATCTTTCTGCAGTACTTTATCCATAAATTCCTTTACCGAAACATTTTGCAGATATACACCTGTTTTCAATATATGGTTTACTGCATAAGAAAGCCCAGACAAATCACTCTCAAACAAAATATGAAACAAATACGGAATACATTGTCGAAATCTTGGATCTTCTGCATACAATCTTGAGGTCCGGTATTCAGATGCAGGAATCTGCACAGGTTGGTCATCATACCGTCCTCTTTTTCCTGTGGGAAACAACTGAGGGAAACAATGAGCTTCCAAGCTTTTTTCCAATACACAAATGGAACTTCCCTTTGCTTCTTTCATTTGAAATAACTCTATAGTATTCCCCATCACTTCTTTAGAATGAAGTGGATGAACACTGTAATGTTCGTAGATTTCTTCAGTTCTGGACACATCCGCTTTTTCAATTTGTCCAGATGGCGAGTCACTATCTTCTTCTACAGTTATTTCTTCTTCTCTCACATACACATTTTTATAATATTGATTATTTTTTACCAGATACAACGTTGCCTTTTTCACTTTCCTAGCATCCACTAATGTTTGCCAGATTTTCTTACTCTTAGTAGGAACGCCATCAACAAGAATAAGTAAAGGTTCATCTTCTACATTTTCTACACCAATTGTTTCAATATTTTTCTTTAAATCTAGAGGCAAATTTACAACTCTTCCCTTTAATCCTCTCTGTAAATCTGAAGGAGGGAATTTCCCTGTCTTAGGCTCCATACAAACAATAGCCTGAAATGAATGCACACATTGAATAAGAATAGACTCATAGGTATTTAAATCTATCAGTTCAGAAGGAATATTTACCAACTCAAAATTATTATGCACAGCTCTAGCAGGCATTTTGTTCTCGTCTAATTTGTTATAACAATATTTACAAATACGCTGATCAGAACCCAAATCAAAACAATTCCCTCCAACAAATAAGATGCAAAATCCTTCCACTCATTATTATTTACCTTTTCACTTTTTACATACAAATCAACAGTCCTGGACTGATTTTTATAATAAGTTCGTCGACAACAGATACAAGAATAATTTGGCCTTTCACCTGAAATCACCTTAAACTTTGTAATTTCTTGCTCAAAATTTTCTACACTAAAATGTTGTACATTCTCTTCCACATTTCCTTCTATTGATGTCTCAGTTTCTGCACTGTCTTCCTGAGGACCTAAGTAACTAACCTGAATTTCATCACAAACATTCATTACATCTGATACAGATCGACGCAAAAGAGCACTGTTCAACTTTTTTAACATTAGTGCTGGACTTTTTGCATAATACAATCTTCTTACTCATTTCCTCATTTGAGTTTGATGAACTGCTAACATCCTGAAATGGTGAAAAACACTTCAACATACTTTTTAAGAAAGACAAGCCAGAGAATGACCTTGCAAACCAGTATTTTCTCTCACTCTGCAAGGGTCTATTCCTTGCAACATCTTAATCTTTTGTTTAACACTTCTGATAGTATAGTTACGTAAGAAATTGCGTATACACTACTTATTAAACACTAAGAGTAGTGTGAACAAAGTCAAAAATACTATTAGTGTATCTGCACCTAAGAGAAAAGTTAACATCCATGGCAAATCATCTTGTAAAAAAACAGTGTATAGTAAAAGGAGGAAAACCCAATTTAAGGAAATTAGGAAAAAAATGTTTTATAATAGAGTTGTGTTGAATTTAATTGAGGAAGTGAAGAAATAAAAAAACAGCATTTTATAAGAAGAAGAAAAGTATAGAAAATCTAGTTGAGAAGGCTTTTGAATTGTTTTAGTAGTCAATAGAATTCGATCACTAGATAAGCCAATCCATTTAATGAAGACCAAAAGTAAGTGGAGAAGAATATTTAACAGAAGTAATTTTTCTGAGGGTTTTTTGGGTGAATGGAAAAATAGTTCAAGTTCTGACCCTTTTTTTAATGAAGAGAGTTATCTTCAGAGTAATGATTTGTTGCACGCAGTTGACACTAGTGGTTGTGCTTATGAGGTTAGAAATGGTTGTCCTATTGAGAAAGAGAAAATTGTTCCTAGAAATGCAGAAGAGGTGTCAGCTGATGAAGTTTTAGGGACACGTCCAAAAGCTCCAGTGTACACTTGGAATTGCAGTAGTATTTGAACTCATTTCCCTCCGCACTACAACTCCCAGCATACATTGCGAAGTTTCATACAGAACAGGCCATAGGGGGCGCGCAAACTAGTATTAATAGGAAGAGTGTGGTTCGGACTGTGCATTTCCATTTCACCAACAAGCTTTTGAAAAAGAAGACTTACTTCGAAACGCGTCAGGCGCAGGTGACAAGGCTGTGAAAGAGACCAGCGGGCCGGCGTTCTCCATACCTCATAGTGAGTCTGAAGCTTGCAGCTCAGTGCTGTTTCTCGAGTGCATCTCACGTTGTTAGTACAAGCTGGAGCATGAATATTAGGCGGGGGCCAAACCGCCGAGAATGCAACACCCCATCTAACGCTGGGGGCCTCGGAAACTGATAACTATCGGCGTCCATTGGAGGAGAAATTCCACAGGATTTAGGAGAAGACTGTCCCGCCGGGGCCCATCTGCGGGCTTTCAATATGTTCAGCAGGACATTACATGCACTTTAAAGGGAACTCATTTCCCTCTGCACTACAACTCCCAGCATACGTTGCAAAGTTTCATACAGAACAGCCCATATGGGGCGTGCAAACTAGTATTAATAGGAAGAGTGTGGTTCGGACTGTGCATTTCCATTTCACAAACAAGCCTTTGAAAAAGAAGACTTACTTCGAAACGCGTCAGGCACAGGTGACAAGGCTGTGAAAGAGACCAGGGGGCCGGCGTTCTCCATACCTCATAGTGAGTCTGAGGCTTGCAGCTCAGTGGTGTTTCTCGAGTGCATCTCACGTTGTTGGTACAAGCTGGAGCATGAATATTAGGTTGGGGCCAAACCTCCGAGAATGCAACACCCCATCTAATGCTGGGGGCCTCGGAAACTGATAACTATTGGCGTCCATTGGAGGAGAAATTCCACAGGATTTAGGAGAAGACTGTCCCGCCGGGGCCCATCTGTGGGCTTTCAATATGTTCAGCAGGACATTACATGCACTTTAAAGGGAACTCATTTCCCTCCGCACTACAACTCCCAGCATACGTTGCGAAGTTTCATACAGAACAGCCCATAGGGGGCGCGCAAACTAGTATTATTAGGAAGAGTGTGGTTCGGACTGTGCATTTCCATTTCACCAAAAAGCCTTTGAAAAAGAAGACTTACTTCGAAACGCGTCAGCACAG
Source organism: Lissotriton helveticus (assembly GCF_964261635.1). Taxonomy (NCBI): domain Eukaryota; kingdom Metazoa; phylum Chordata; class Amphibia; order Caudata; family Salamandridae; genus Lissotriton; species Lissotriton helveticus. The sequence continues at coordinate 873,756,171 of NC_136071.1, read as the reverse complement.
GTGACAAAGCTGTGAAAGAGACCAGCGGGCCGGCGTTCTCCATACCTCATAGTGAGTCTGAAGCTTACAGCTCAGTGGTGTTTCTCGAGTGCATCTCACGTTGTTGGTACAAGCTGGAGCATGAATATTAGGCGGGGGCCAAACCGCCGAGAATGCAACACCCCATCTAACGCTGGGGGCCTCAGAAACTGATAACTATCGACGTCCATTGGAGGAGAAATTCCACAGGATTTAGGAGAAGACTGTCCTGCCGGGGCCCATCTGCGGGCTTTCAATATGTTCAGCAGGACTTTACATGCACTTTAAAGGGAACTCATTTCCCTCCGCACTACAACTCCCAGCATACGTTGCGAAGTTTCATACAGAGCAGCCCATAGTGGGCGCGCAAACTAGTATTAATAGGAAGAGTGGGGTTCGGACTGTGCATTTCAATTTCACCAACAAGCCTTTGAAAAAGAAGACTTACTTCAAAACGCGTCAGGCACAGATGACAAGGCTGTGAAAGAGACCAGCGGGCCGGCGTTCTCCATACCTCATATTGAGTCTGAAGCTTGCAGCTCAGTGGTGTTTCTCAAGTGCATCTCACGTTGTTGGTACAAGCTGGAGCATGAATATATATATATATATTCACAGAAAAAACCATAGGTTATAGACCATATATAGTTAGGAATTAGCATTTACAAAACCTTGAAAATTCACTGAAAAAACCACAGGTTATAGACCATATATAGTTAGGAATTAGCATTTAGAAAACCTTATTTTACTCACACAAAACCATTGAAATTCCATATATAGTTAGTTGCACTAACTATATATCGTGCACCCGCAATCCACTGCTGATGATGTCACATATTACATCATTCATGACATGGTCAGTGACATCACTGATGACATCACTGATGACATCTCAAATGACATCACTGATGACATCACTGATAACAACATCCAGTGATTTTTTGTTTCTATAAAGTTTAAATATGTCTTACATATTGAAGAATGAGTGGATGTGTAAGTGTCTGGACGAAGGATTTAGTAGGTGCATGACTGACTGTATGAGTGAGTGATTAAATGTGTCTCACTGACTGCATGGGTTAGTGACTAAACTGTCTTAATTTGTGCATCATTATGTCTGTTGTTCTGTAAACTGCTGCATGTGTTGATCAGTAGCTATATGAGTAACTATATGGGTTATTGATTGATTGCCCAAGTATTTGTATGGGAGACTGAGTGTGTGTGTGGCTAGCTGGGAGGTGTGTGACTCTGTGCAGATCAATCTGTACTTGTATCAATGTTTGTATAAGAAGGTAAGTATGTGTTAGTATATGTTTGAAAATGTAAGGTGCTCTATGTTTAACTGTATAGACAAGAAAATGGAAGTGTCATTGATTCTTTACAGGACTGACTAGGTGTGTGAGTAACTCCATGGATGAGTGGCAGACTGTGAGTGTCTGTATAGGTGTATGAGTGCATATGATAGTGTTGTAAAGATGAGTGATTGTATGTATGAATGATTGTATGGGTGAATGAGTGAAGGTGTGTGTAGACGTAGCAATCAGTGAGTGCGTATGTAGTAACTAGTATTGGTGTGTCAATGGTTTCAAAAATTATACTCTCTTTTTAACACTGGGTGAAACAGAGGTTATATTAAAATGTGAGGAGAAGCATTGTATTGTCACATGAATGATATCATCAGTGATGTGGTCATTGATGTCAAATGAGATGTCATCAGTGATGTCATCAGTGATGTCATTTGAGATGTCATCAGTGATGTCATCAGTGATGTCACTGACCATGTCATGAATGATGTAATATGTGACATCATCAGCAGTGGATTGCGGGTGCACGATATATAGTTAGTGCAACTAACTATATATGGAATTTCAATGGTTTTGTGTGAGTAAAATAAGGTTTTCTAAATGCTAATTCCTAACTATATATGGTCTATAACCTGTGGTTTTTTCAGTGAATTTTCAAGGTTTTGTAAATGCTAATTCCTAACTATATATGGTCTATAACCTATGGTTTTTTCTGTGAATTTCATTGGTTTTTTAACAGCTAATATCTGTAGCTGTAAAATGTATTCTTCTTTAAATCCAAAAATATATTTTATATGTTTATGAAGAATTTTTTTTTTTAATATTTTTTTTTCTTCGTTCCCGCTTCGCGAATCGGGAAGCTTCCCGTTAGCTGACCTTGATGCCGCGAAATAGACCGCGAGCCGGTAAACGTTTCTTTACCGCAAGTGCCGCGTTAGAAAACAACATCGTGACGCCTCCCGTCCGCATGACGTTTCACGTTGTCGCGTGATACGTCATATGACGTGCTACGTTAGCGAACTGGTACGCGAAGCGAGTCGCAAAGCGCAGGTTTCTGGAAGCAAACCGGGAGGCCCTGCAAAGCGCTTAACGTAAACACAGCAAGTCATGTGACTTGGTAATAACACTTTTCATTGGTTCATTTCACTTTTGGTTTCCTAATGATGTAAGACTAGGTCATATAATCTAAAATGAACACTTTTGATTGGTTGAGAACTCTTGTTTTTCCCAAATGATGAAAATCCCTCCTTCTTTCCTCACTCTGACTTTCATCATTGTGAGAGAAAGACCCTTTGTGATCACTGAGCAATGGCTTCTTTAGTAGCTTCAGCTGGTGCTTCCCCACCACCTCCACCACATCCAAGGAAGAGTGGACCACCTGCTCAAGTTATAATTCAACAAGAAGAAGAAGAAGAGGAACAGGACGACGAGCACGAAGAGAGGCAGTTTTTGCCTGAGCAGCCCAGGACGTCTCACCGGAAAGAAAACTTCATTTGGCAATTTTTTAAAATTCCCAAAGGTCAGAAAAAAGTAAATGCAAGATACGTAACTTGCCTTATATGTCAAGATAGACTGTCCAGAGGAACCGAGAAAAAATACAGTTTCGGAAACTACACAATGCATCGCCATATGACTAGGTGGCATCCTAACAACTACAGTGCTGCACAGTTTCGGAACGACCTAGATAATCTCCCTATTATGGCCAGAAGATCTGTTGTACCGGAAGTAACGGGACCAGAGGGCAGGGAGATGGTGCCAAATATACAAATGAAATTTGGTGAAGTAAAACACACCTGCGTATTTTGCGATGGATTCATTTCCTACGGAGAAAAAAGCATCACTCTGATCAACAGAACTATTGACTATCATATGCAAGTTTGTACGAAACGCCCAAAATAATAAATAGTTCTTTTTTTGTTTTGTTGCTCCTGTTGAGCCCTTTACAATTAATCGTTTTCATTGCCCCCTCCAAGAAAAACCCAAAAAAATATAAAACTTCAGAAAAATTCAAAAAAAGTAAAAAAAATTCCGAAAAATAATAAAAAAAATATAAAACAACAAAAACAATAAAAAAAAAAGTTCTTTTCAGAACTACCTCCCCGTTATTAAAAAATTGGTACAATATTTGGAACTGTGCCAACCTCTATTTCTCTTAGTTCGCTTCCCAGTTCGCTCGCCGGTACGCGAACTAGAAGCGAACCAAAAACAGTAAGTATAAGGGAAGGAAACAGACACTTATGTTAAAAGAAAGACAGCTATAGGGGAGTAAACTAGAGATACTATTACCCGTAATCCACTGCTGATGATGTCACATATTACATCATTCATGACATGCTCAGTGACATCATCAGCAGAGGATTGCGGGTTTTTTGGCAACGTGCCTTATCCACGGTTTAATAACGCTGCCTTTTGCTTTATATAAGTTTTCAAATTGTATGAAATATATACCAATAGGTCGTTATGAACCTTTAGGTAGTGCTTTTCTTCATGAGGTCTGGTCGCTTCCATACACATACAGATGTTTCAAAGATGATCAAGAAGTTTATCTGAATGGAGAGGAATGCACTGAGACGCCAGATCATTCACTAATGTGTAGGCACATACAGTTACACGGTTCATGCAACAAACACCGACCAAATATGGCTTGCGTGTTGCAAGGCACGCCAGTTCCTGCTATCATCCCCACGTTCAAGTTGTTGGAAAATGGTAGTTATTTGATGCTCAATAATGAAGATTGTTCTGAGTTAATTGAAAAGGGTCTGCACCTCTGTACGGGTGTTCGCTATGTGAAGCACGAAAGTTTCACGGGCCGAACTCAAGGCCACCTCTCTCTGAGACAAAAGAGCTCTTATTCTTGCCATGCCGTTGAAATCTGTCCCAAGGTTGGTATTTGTGGCCAGATTGAAAACTCCCTATGTTCATGTGTGGGAGGAAATAGAACATTTCTGCAGCAAATAACCCGTTCAATTACTGTTACGATAAAAGGAATACTTTTAATTCAGATTTGCCTTTCAATTTCAGCAAGATGGTTCCGACTATCTTTAACGCATCCTCCACAAAGACCCTGGCGCACGTTTTTAAAGTTGTTACCAGTGGTCTCGTGACTTCATTTGAGAAAATCTTTGGAGTCATCCCTGCTTCCTTTCATTCTATTTTCTCCACTCCGGTTCGTGGATTGGCATTTTTACTTGCATTACCAGCGGACGCTCTTGTGCTTTTTTACATTTTTAAATATGGATGTCCCTCCTATGCAACCTCCCACTCTGCAGCTGCTGACACTGTTCCGCAATCGCATGCTAGAATATTATGGCACAATGCCGTTGGCGATATTAAGCACGGCATATGGATTATCTTTTCGATTCTCCTACTTCACCTGTGTCCAGCCTGTATTTCACTGCCTGACCTGTGATTTCGATTGGGCCATTGATTTGTGTCTCTGCGGACCGGTTTCTCCTGACTTCGACTTTAATCAGCTGATGACTCCTATCATTACTCACGAGTTGGTTTGTCCTGGCGAAAGGATTATGGCTGTGGCATTGATGCATGGACTACTTGGTCCCTGGAATTTACTGGCGGCAGCACAGTCTTTCTTGGAACAGGGCTTTCTTGAAAACCCACCGAGCTGTCCTCTGATGGTGATAGAGGATCCGGTGCTGGGAGAGCACGTATGTTCTTTTCCGCTTTTAAATTGGATGGCTGAACTGTTTTCGGATGAAGACGGTGACTTCCTATTGGAGGCTGTTGCAGCTTATTTTGCATACACAGTTATGTCATAGACCTTTTTCATGTTTGATATGCTGAGTACTAGCATTTCATTGACAATTCATTGACTTATTTGTCAAGTTTTTATTATTTACCTTGCCTATTGGCTTAAGACTCGATAAAGTACTTGGCTGTTTTATTTTTCTTTAGCATTAAATTTTCCTAGTTTTTAATGCTTTACCTTGCGGACCGTCCACATATAAACTTGCAATCTGCTCTCATGAGATGGCACTTCTATTATCTTATTCAGTTCGTTTCCAGATCATGGGGAGGTGTCATCTAGGTCCTGGATATCTTTACACCGTGTTAAGTTAGCATGGGCTCATTACCGGTTTAAACGCCATTTTTCCTTTTTTGCAACTTCTGCACACGACACTTAGTTGTTGCTTTAGCTTTCCACCTAGTAGTTCATCGTGGTTTACATGAGAATAATATGTTATTGCTCTACTATCTGCTTTGCTTGTTAAACTATATCTGTACAGCGAGTGCTAAAGTTTCAAGAACAACACGATACAGAATTGTTATGAGGTCTGATCTCCACGACTTCATACTCATAACATAAGTGCAACTTCTGCCAATTCTGGGCATGAGGCGGGTTTTATATTGCTTTGCCGAACACACATACACAACAGTTGATGCGGTTCACATGAAGAGAGAGCTGGTGTATGCTGATGTGATTCCTTCAAATCTAAGACACTAAAGTATGGGCACGCCCTAAACCAACACAAAGAGACCTTCTTAGCAAATAATATAATATGTGTATTAGGGAGGGTGAGATATAAGCAGCCGCGGGCCGTGGAGGGAGTTACGGTGAGGCAGGGAGGCGGGGAGGGGGAGAAGCAGGGTGGAGCCCTCTCTACCTTGCCCCTCCCCCTCCCCGCCTCCCTGCCCCACCGTAACTCCCTCCACGGCCCGCGGCTGCTTATAAGTGTTGCTAACTCTTATTCATTTACAGCATGTTAACATACTGTCACCATTCGCTTTTTATGTACTAGTAACTATGCTGGTAATTTTGCTACTGATAATATGTGTACTTCTATTATCTAAGATACTACGCCTGAGAAGACGGCATTAGTAAATAAACATTTCAAATACACATGTGTTCTTCTTAACTCCATGTTCTGGTTTCTAAGAAATATATAACGACCGACTGTTCATGAGTTCCACGTATCCTGAGGTACTATAAGTTCATATTCTGGATTGTCTAAACATTGAGAGTTTGTTATATCCAATGTGACACTGTACCTAGCTTGCTAAGGAGTTTTTGATTACTAACGTGAGTTTTGGGACACCCTAATTCGCCGAGGTTCCAATCCTCTGTCCACAGTTCTGTGTGAGAACAGAAACCCTGCGACAGGGGCACCCCCGACCCTTGCTGGAGCTTCATCACACTTGCGATACAACTCCAGCAATGCGCCACCTTTACGGCACAGATACATCACGCATCTGTGCTGTTTTTGCCCCATGATGCGCCGCATTGTAAATGCAGCACACCATAGGTGACGGAACAGCGGCACAGAATGACTAACACATCCCTGGTGATGCGCCAGTCATCATAAATGTATCCCTATGCTTCTTATCTTGTTAGAGATGAACCGCCATATGTATCATCAAAGTTTTTTGCATTTCCTAAATAGCGAACTTTAAGGAATAAATAGCGATTCTTTACCATTCCTAGTTTGCGATTAGCTATTTGCTAATTACAAATTACCCATTCATTTCCTTCATTTCCATAGGGCGGTTGGACTCACTTTTAGCTCGAACGGCTGAATGGATTTCCACGATGATCTGTTGTACCGGAAGTAACGGGACCAGAGGGCAGGGAGATGGTGCCAAATATACAAACGAGATTTCGTGAAGTAAAACAAGTCTGCGTACATTGCAGTGGATTCATTTGCTACGCAGAAAGTAGCATCACTCTGATCAACAGAGCTATTGACAATCATGCTCATGTTTGTCCGAAACTCCCCAAACAATAAATTCTTTTTTTTTGTTTTCTTGCTCCTGTTGAGCCCTTTACAATGAATCGTTTTCGTTGCCCCCTCTGAAAAAAAAACAAAAAAAATATAAAACTGTTCAGAAAAATAATAAAAAAAATATAAAACAACAAAAACAATTTAAAAAAAAGTTCTTTTCAGAACTACCTCCCCGTTATTAAAAAATTGGTACAATATTTGCAACTGTGCCAACCTCTATTTCTCTTAGTTCGCTTCCCAGTTCGCTCCCCGGTACGCGAACCGGAAGCGAACCCAAAAATTTTTTTTTTTAAAAAGAACACTAAGTATAAGGGAAGGAAACAGACACTTATGTTAAAAGAAAGACAGCTATAAGGGAGTAAACTAGAGATACTATTACCCGTAATCCACTGCTGATGATGTCACATATTACATCATTCATGACATGCTCAGTGACATCATCAGCAGAGGATTGCGGGTAACAGTATCCCTAGTTTATTCCCTATAGCTGTGTTTCTTTTAACATAACTGTCTGTTTCCTTCCCTTATACTTACTGTTCTTTTTAAAAAAATTTTTTTAGATCAGTCAGAAACAGTGAAAGTAATGAAATATAAAAGACTACGTAGAATATGAGCACTGTATGCAACAACTTTGACACTTACAGAAGCCTCACCTTCTCCATGCCTCCTACACAGTTCTACATGTACATCATAAATGCAAACAGAACAGAATTAATTATACATGTTAAATGGTTTATTTTTGCTGTTCTCAGAATGTATCAAATTTCACTAAAACAGTGACTTGAAGGTATTCATCATATAACAGTGGGGAAAAAAAAACACAATCAAAATGATTGTGTTTAAAAAACCCATACAACATTAGAAATCAGAATTCAGAACTCCTTAAAGTTAACTTACTTTCCATGACGGCCAAGGATGTCCTATGAACAGCTTACACTCTGTTGTGCTGTTATTACTTTCAACCCGCCACTTTCTGAAAGAAAACCTCCATCGTTTTCAAAAACATGTTACATACAATAAATGACTTCTTGCTCTCTACCACAAGATTCCACAAGGCCAAATCTTGTCAGAGCCATGTATAACTCTTGGATTTCTTGTTAGCCAATCCCGTCTTTTCGCATTTCCACAACTTTCAGAATTAAAATGTTGAAGATCATTTACACAATCCTGGACTAGTAATATCTTCCCCTTCTTGCTCAATCATGTTCTACATTTCCTATCACACTGATACTGCTTACTATGAAGCAGACTTACACTACCTTTATGACTAGTACAATTATTTAATTCTCTACATCACTTTTAATCACAAAGCAATGTAAAACAGTAGACAGCATTGCAGACTTACATTCCCTCTACTCCATGTTTTGATTTGCTGCTTCAATTAGCTTATAAAAAGAAATAGTTTTTCTGAACTCATTCAAAGTGCACATATTTCTCAATAACGTCCAGTGTTATGGTAAAAAGTTATGTCTCTGTACTACACTTATCTTCAAGGCCAAATAGTGTAGGAGCCATGAGAACTTCTTGAAATTCCTCAGAGCACATCCCGAGATTCTTTCCCTAAAATTTTGGTTTTAAAAACACCAGGTAAGAGATTTTTAAGGTCATATGGCAATTTGTTTGAAAATTAAAACAGAATCATTGCAGAATGACCAGCCATTTCTACACTTTAAATAAGCTGTATAATGTCCTGATGTTATTGAAGAACCATCATGATATATAATTGCTACAGTTACAAAAGTCCTTCCTGATATTGACAACTGTGAAGCCACAACATTTTTAATTAAAGTTGTCAATTTTGTTCCATCAGGCCTACATCGTTGGAACATTAAAATGACATACTGGCCATATGTTCGTATAAATAATGTGGACATCATTTCAGATTTACATTGCCTACACTCCATATTGTGATCAGCTGCTTTTACTAGCTTATTAAAAGAGACTGATTTACTGTCTGGCAAAGTTAAATATATAAATCTTTCTGAGTCTACACTAGTACTACTTGATACCCTACAGTTCTCGCAGTCATGCTGCCATTGATAAGAAAGCCCAAACAGATGATCTACATCTACACCTTCAGCATACAATACATCAAGCATATACATTAAAAACTCCTGACAATCTTGCTGACTATTTTGAGAGAATTGTGTTTGGCCTGAACATCTGTCTAACAGATTTCGAATTTCAGACACACTTTCTATGTTTGTTCTATCAGTGCTACATTTCTCTAACACAGAATTTAACAAACTGCAAAATCTTTGATCAGAATTGACCACAATCTCTTCTTTTACATTTTGTAGAGAAAACAAAACATTAATCACTACATTAGCATAGCAGTTGACACCAGAACTGTTTTCAAATTGAAAACCAACAACATCTTCAACAGAATCCTTTTTGTTTCTGCTTATAATTTCAGGTTCATCGACTTTTCGTCTTTTTGCTACAACCTCCCCAGTATTGGTCACATTTCTTCGTTTCCGGCCTACCACACGTTTCTCACACAAAGGATACTGAGGCAAATGTGGCGCATACTCTCTTCTCAACCTATTGTATTCCTTAACACAATCTAGATCCGCACAAATGTTTGTGACATCACACTCAATCAAGTACAATCCCGATAAAGTCCTAACTCGTGACAATGCCACATATGCCATACCCTCCTTGAACACAGAACTGCCAATATTCACCAATGCACAGTCTACACTTAAACCTTGCGATTTATGGATTGTCACCGCATATGCCAAGCAAACAGGAAACTGCTTACGACGAACATATAAGTCTTTTACAAGCAAAAATCTAGCAGAACAACGAGCAATTAGCTGTACTTCCTCAATGCCATCAAATTTAATTTTTAAAAATTCAATTCCATCTCTATTTCTGTATTTCACAAAATCAACAACATTACCCATTGATCCATTTACCAGACCTCTTTCAACATGTAAATTCCTTCTTAAAATTATACGGCAGTTCAAGCACACATTCAGAGTCTTTTCAAAACCCGCAGTTTTAGATATACTCTTCTCTAATGAATCCAATTTTGTTTTCAGATTCTCAGACAAAATAATTGTTGATCCCATATGCTCTACTCTGTCAATAGCTTCCAATTTCACAATCTCTTGCTTTTCTAAATGCAACATTTTGTTGTTGAATTTGGCACATTCTGCAAGAGTTGGCATCAAACATATTCCAGATTTTTTCTCAGTAACTTTCTGAAAAATATTCTCAGGCACAACATCTTCGTCTGGATATAAATTTGTCAGTAATCGTGCATGTAAAGCTTCTTTCCCATGCTCGGTCACTTTTCCAATTCTAACATCTTGTAGAATAGTCTTGTAAACTTCATCCTTTGCCTGACGCATATTTTCATGCAGTTCAGCATAATTGAAGTTTAACCATATATTGACGTTGCCAATACTCCCTAAGCACTTCCTGGTATCTTCATGCGTGAGCATTTTGAACACAGGTTGCCCTTTCACTGGTGTCAGCTGCAGAAGATCTCCGAAAACAATGATGTGTTTGCCACCAAATAACACATCATACTCTGTTTTGAGAACTTCTTGCATTCTCAAATGCACAAAGGCAAGCATGACATTGGAAACCATGCTTACTTCGTCAATGATAAGAAGTTTCATTTTCCTCAAGACTCTTGAAACTTCAAAACAAGCATCTCCAGATAGCTTGTGATATTCTAATTTGTTGTCATGCTCCACTGGCAGCATCAGTAAACGATGTAAAGTAATCCCTTTAATGTTATGTGCTGCCAGTCCAGTTGGAGCGGTGACAACACAAGACAGCGATGACTCTGTCCTTTCCTGCAAATAACATGAAATTGCTTTAATAAGGAAACTTTTTCCAGTTCCCGCTTCTCCACTCACGTACAGTCGGACAGGCTTCAACGACGTACATGAGCACTCTTTCTTGTCATGACTTAATCCATGATCAATTTGCATGGTAAGTTCGTCATATATTTTCCTCTGCTCAACGTTGAGTTGTCTTTCCAACTCTTCTAAGTTAACCGCATCCTCCTGAGCATGTGCCATGGCTCTTTCCACTTCATTCATAGCAGTGGCAGCTTCATTTTCGATAAGAGGTCCTCCTAGTGGATCCTGACTCAATGAAGCAGAACTCTGACTGTCCTGAGAACTGTCTCTGGCAATCTCGGCTGCAATCGTTGCTTCCTGCTCAATTTCCACATTCAACATTTCTACATATTTGGGAAAAGCAGGACATTCTATGGTCTCCTTGGCAGCATTGAATGAGTCTTCGTAACAAAGGAAATCTCCAAGCAGTTCCTCTTCTGCACGCCAAGGCTTAAAAAGTTGCAAAAGTGCTAAATAGAAAAACTCCTTTTTTTCAGGAGATTCGCCACTCAATTTTCGATGGTTTATCAAGTGGCATTTTCTTTGCTTGACCAGACATCCCTCACTTCCTATTACAGCATACACTCCTTTCTCAGTATCTTCTTTGATGTTCCTCTTGAATATGTAATTTTGCAGAACCTCATACAGACAAACATTCTCGAGGTGACTGCTTCGATTTGGATAATATGTATCCAACATGTTGCTCTTCAAAATGTCGGTACTGTTTGGCTCCTTTTCCGCCAAATACTCAATTTCCCGCACAGGTTTCAGAACTCGATTACGCGTTGCAGCAAGACCAACACTCGCCCAAACGATACTCCTGGACTTGGCATAGAGACTTGCTGAAGACAACCGGTCAGAACATTCGTAAGCTCCGATTTCTCGATGCGACAACATCTTCAGACTGAAACTGTACAACTTCTTGCTGAGGCTCTTTTCATGGGAAATGTCCTCCCACATATCCTTCAATTCTGTCTTCTCTTTTTTGGTGATGTAAGATGTCACATACCGAGCCACAGCCATACAGTTATCAGCCACAAACTGTATATCCATGTTAGCATTCCACATGGACAAAATCACCGGGTTGTAGTCGTTAATGTACTTAGACTCTTCGTTCCTCTTCAAATTGTATGTGTTTTTAGGTGATTTCTTCATCACATTATGTCGCAGCGAAGACATCAAACTGTTCACTCTTCCTTTAGAAATCACCGGTCGTGGAAAGCCGAAACGACATTTGGTGTAGAACTTGTCTTTGTTCCGGAATTTACGACGACAGTACTTTCCACATCGATGGCTTTGGAAACGTAGAACTTTTTCTCGTAGGCTTTTTTTCTCCTTTGCGTTTGGAACAGCACACGTAGAATACTGTTCTATGAAACTCATCACTGAGTCTTCTGCATCCGTTCCAAATGTAGGTGCATCCTTGATCCACAGCAACATATGTATATGAGGAGCACCTCTTGCTTGGTACTCCTTCCTCCAGAAGAAATCCAACACCTCTCCAAGAGGTGGATTCTTCTTATTCATGATGAAAGACATCATACCTTCAAATCTATGATTGAAGTACCTACATACATTGACTGGATCCAAAGAGCACAGTTCTCCGGGTGTCTTGAATTCGATGTTTTCTACGTTAGCATTTGCCTCTCGTAGAAATTCAAGTAAGTCTTCCCAGCCATACTCAGCACAGCTCAAAGTGAGGAACCATGTGGGAGTTCCTAAGTTCCTTAGCATACATTTTAAATCACCATGACGACGGTACCAGTACTCATTAGTACCACGCTGACACGCCATGAGATTAATCAGGTGAGAATCCAAAATACTGTCTTGGACATTGACTTTATCCATAAAGTCACTTGCCGAGATGTTTTGCATGTGTATACCACTTTTCAAGATGTGGTTCACTGCATATGACAGTCCAGACAGATCGCTTTCAAACAGGAGATGAAACAAATAAGGAATGCATTGTCGAAACCTAGGATCTCCTGCATACAATCGCAAAGTCCGGTATTCAGAAGCAGGAATTTGATGAGGTCGCTCATCATATCTTCCTCCCTGACCTGTTGGAAAAAGCTGTGGGAAACACCGAGCTTCCAAACTTTCCTCCCAAACACTAATGGGACTCCCTTTCGCTTGTTTCATTTGAAACAACTCAATAGCATTCCCCATGACTTCCTTGGAATGCAAAGGATGAACACTATAATGTTCAAATATTTCTTCACTAGTACAGGGTTCTACTTTCTCAATTTGACCAGCACACAAATCGTTATCCTCTTCCTCACTTACTTCCTCTTCTGCAACATATACATTTTTATAGTACTTATTATATTTTTTCAAATACAATGTTGCCCTTTTGACTTTCCTAACATCTACTAAATCTTGCCATATTTTCTTATTCTTTGTCGGAACCCCATTAACTAAGATAACAAGAGATTCCTCTTCCACTTTTTCTACTCCAATTGTGTTAATGTTTTTCTTCAAATCTAGAGGCAAATAAACAACTCTTCCCTTTAATCCTCTCTGTAAATCTGATGGAGGCAATTTCCCTGTCTTTGGCTCCATTCTTACAATAGCCTGAAAGGGATGGATACTTTGAATCAAAATAGATTCATAAGTATTTAAATCCTTCAATTCAGAAGGAATCTCAACCAATTCCAGATTATTATGAACTGCTCTAGCAGGCATCTGGTTTTGATTTAATTTGTTACAACAATAAGTACACACACGTTGATCCAATCCCAAATCAAAACAATTTTCTACCATCAAGTATGTTGTAAAATCCTTCCATTCACTAATATTTTCCCTTTCACTTTTTCCATATAAATCCACTAACTTAGTCTGATTCTTATAATAAGTGCGTCGACAACACACACAAGTGAAATTTGGCCTCTCACTTGATTTCACCTCAAACGTCGCAATTTCCCTCTGGAAATTATCTGTACTGGAAACCTGTACACTATCTTCTACATTACTCTCTTCTTCTTGGTCAATTTCAACATTCTCCTCTTTACTTCCAAAGTAACAAAACTCAATTTCTTCACATATATTCTTCACATCTATTTCAGAACCATGCAAAAGAGCAGCGCATAATTGTTTAAGCATAATTGCTGGACTCTTAGCATAATACAACATTCTAACTAATTTCCTCACTTTATTATGATGCACTGCTAGCATCCTGAAATGATGAAAAACACTCTGGCATACTCTCCTGGAAAGACGAGCCAGTGAATGACCATGCAAACCTATCACTTCTCTCACTCTGCAAGGATCTAATTCTTGCAACAACTTCATTTTCTGCTTCAAACTGTTCTTACTAAATGACCGTATAAAATCACAAAGCAAATTGATGGAATCCTGTCGTACACTGCAAATACTACTACACTTCCAGGTGTACACAGGACCCTTAGGACGTCTCCCTAAAACCTCATTACCTAACACCTCTTCTATCTCTGTTGTCACAAGTTTTTCTTTTTCAACTGGACAACCATCTTTCACTTCATAAGCTCGACCACTGGTGTCAACTGCATGCACCAAATCATTATCCTGGAAATAACTCTCCTCATTAAAAAATGCCTCAGAGCTTGAACTATGCATCCATTCTCCAGAAAAAACTTCACAAAAATTACTACGATTAACTATTCTCTTCCATCTACTATTTCTTTTGAAATCATAAATTACCTTGTTTAGCTTCCGAATTCTATTGATTGTCAAAATAAATAACTTACGTTTAATTTCAAATGCCTGATCAATAACTTTCTCAACAATTTTTTTTCTCTTATAAAAAACCACTTTCTGCTGACCTTTCCTAATATTTTTTAACAAATTCCCAATTATCCTGTTGCGGAACATTCGTTTACGAATATCCCTAAACTCTTGTTTCCTTCTACTTTCATGCATAGAGTTATCTCTTACTCTAGCAGTAACATTTCTCATTGGCCTTTCCTTACCATTTGAATTCTGTCTCCTTTTCTGGACTGAAACATTTTCTGTAGTAATATTTTTTTTACTACACATATTTCTTATGACTGTTTTTCGACTCTTACCCGGTGCTTTCTTGGTGACTTGACAAATCTTTTTGTTAGAGGACTGCTGCATTCTTCCATGGTCCTGCTGTCTTTGACGTTTTGCAGCCTTTCTTACTCTTTCTTTGCTAGGCATCCTAAAATCTTGAAATAATCTGCAGTTGAATCTGTGGTAAAATATAATAAAAAATGTTATTAACCACTATTACCCAACAGTAAATTAATAACAGTCATCAAAAACTTAACACACTACTTAAGTATATAATATACTGAAGCCTATCTCCAATTTTTCACTGAACAGGACTCATCTCTTCTTAACCTTGGATAAACCTCACCTACTCTGTGTCCCCTGCACATAATTAAATGTAAAGGGGCAGATTTATATTAACTAGCACATCCCCAGGGATGCACCAGTTAACGTGCACCGCTGCTCTGCCACCCACGGTGTGCCGCATTTACAATCAGATAGGACAAAGCTACATCAAAACCCTGCGCCTGCTTGAGGCAGGCATAGATCTTGACGCAGGTAGGCTGAAAGCTAAAGCAACAACTAAGTATCGTGTGCAGAAGTTACAAAAAAGGAAAAATGGCGTTTAAACCAGTAATGACCCATTCTAACGTAACACAGTGTAAAAATATCCAGGATCTACATCAGTTTGGGGTTCACAAACCTGGCAGGTACAAGGCACTGAGGCTTTCCACCGTGCATGTCTCATCCCAAATCATATGTTGTTTGTGAATGAAACAATTTCCCAGACCAAATGCTTTGGATTGGCTACTTCTAAAAAATTAAACACCCCTACTATCCCGGAGCTAGAGGAATATGATGGTTGGAGTAATTTTACTCGTTGTCCATTAAAGATTTACAGGCCCTACTCTGTAATTCTTCCTTTAACATTTCCAGTATAAATCCAAAAGGTTCACTGCTTTGGCAACGTGCCTTATCCACGGTTTAATAACGCTGCCTTTTGCTTTATATAAGTTTTCAAATTGTATGAAATATATACCAATAGGTCGTTATTAACCTTTAGGTAGTGGTTTTCTTCATGAGGTCTGGTCGCTTCCATACACATACAGATTTTCAAAGATGATCAAGACCTTTATCTGAATGGAGAGGAATGCACTGAGACGCCAGATCATTCACTAATGTGTAGGCACATACAGTTACACGGTTCATGCAACAAACACCGACCAAATATGGCTTGCGTGTTGCAAGGCACGCCAGTTCCTGCTATCATCCCCACGTTCAAGTTCTTGGAAAATGGTAGTTATTTGATGCTCAATAATGAAGATTGTTCTGGGTTAATTAAAAGTATTCATTTTATCGTAACAGTAAATGAACGGGTTATTTGCTGCAGAAATGTTCTATTTCCTCCCACACATGAACATAGGGAGTTTTCAATCTGGCCACAAATACCAACCTTGGGAGCACATTTCAACGGCATGGCAAGAATAAGAGCTCTTTTGTCTCAGAGAGAGGTGGCCTTGAGTTCGGCCCGTGAAACTTTCGTGCTTCACATAGCGAACACCCGTACAGAGGTGCAGACCCTTTTAAATACAGATTCGACTTTGCATTTCAGCAAGATTACCCATTCATTTCCATGCAGCAGGAGGCCCATAGGAATGAAGGTGCAATTTGCGATTAGCAATTACCTCATCGCAAATTACGAATTTTTCCGACGGTGCAGGGGTGTCTCAAGAACACCCTGCTGCACCCCTGAAAAAAAAATTTGGGGTCATATGGCGCACATAAATTTTGAAAACATTCCTTTACCTCAAAAACGATTTTCAACTCATAATTTGAAAACACTGCACATGGGGAAATGACTTAAAATGTCCTTAAGACACATAAAAGCATTTTTTGATTGCCTTTGCAGCATGTTTCAGTCACCTTTAACATGCCTATGTAACGGAAACATTCAAAATCTAAATTTGCCATGCACAGGTGGGAGCATATTTACAAGCAATTTGCTCCACAGACAAACTTCTTACATTGAAATGGGAAAAATAACATCAGAGACTCTCAATTACCTTATAAAGAAGCAGACACCATTATGTCCTTCTCATCAATATTAAAACCATTGCTTTTTCTCAAAAACGATTTACAAGTCATAATTTGAAAACACTCCACAGCTCCTATGCACATAAAAGCCCTGTCAGTACTAATACTTCACATTTTCTCCAATTACAATTTCTCAAAGAAACAAAATCTATTTGTGAAACACTTGAGACAAAGCAACATTTGAAAAACACAACTTTCTTCATAATTTTCTCCTTAAAGCACACTATTTTCTATCTAAATTAAAGAAATTTTTTCTCACCTTAGCAAATACTTTGAGTTTCAAAACAGTCTCAGAAACACACCAATTTGTCTTCAGCAGAGCAAAAGGTATGCACTCCAGAGTCTGCAGCTATCAAAAGCACAGAAATGCTGTAATTCCTCACACAGATCTCTCATGTCACCCAATCAAAACTCTTCCCTCACTTTTTTTCAAAGCAAAACCCTTCCCCCCTCTGCCCCCTCTCTGCTTTTTCTGCATAGCAACCACCTCTTGCAAGACCTCTCACACAACAATGTTGCAATTGAACTCTGAACTCTCAGTGCACCTGCATATCCAGAGCATTCTTTCATTTAATGATTTTTTCTTCGCCACTCAAAATACATCTTTCAACGAACTCATCCATGCACACTAACTTTCTGTTTTCAGCAATCAAAATCCACCAATCACTCTTACTGCTTCATTAACACAGAAACTCCTCAGTTTTTTTCATTTTACACTCTCATTTTTTCAACTGCCATTTCATTGCCACACTTCATCTGACTGCAGGAGAACCTTCTCTCGCCATGTTTTCTGTCTGGATTGTTGGACATAGCTACATCTATTGGGCTCAAAGGTACGCTGAAAACAGGAATTTACCTAACCTCAATTTACAAGATGTGGAAATTAAGTGGTTTGGCCACAGAGGATTAAAATGTCACCAATTGATACCATTGGTGAAAACCTTTATGCATTTGCCAAAACCTGACCTGTTAATTGTGCACTGTGGAGGTAATGATTTGGGCACTTTGACTGGGGTAGGTCTGGAAATGCTTTTAAAGGACACCTTTGAGCAATTGATGGCACTTTTTCCTCAGACTGCCTTGGTATATTCAAATATATGCCAAAGACAGAAATGGAGGTGGTCGAACCAATTTTGTCCACAAATTGAGAAATCGAGGAAGCATGTAAACAAATCTGTTTCAGCTTACATGAGAGACCATGGAATGGGCTCCCTGTACAACAATAACTTGCGTTACTACATGCAAGATATCTACAGAGCAGATGGAGTTCACTTCTCAGATGAGGGCAACAGAGTTTTCACTCTGAATTTAAGAATGTGCATTGGTACCTACTTATAAGTACCTAAATGTACCATAAACCCAAAAGCTCTTCTCAGAGCTACCCTACATCTGATCACTCACAATTATTATTTTACTCTAACTTTTTTCACTAATTTTCAAGAAAGTACGCTCCCCAGACCGCTTCCCGGTTCGCGAACCGGGCGCACTCCACGCAAAAAAACTAAAAAAACTGTATATTTTTTTTTTGCCCTGCGAGACCCTTTCAAAGCCTCCACATCAAACCTAGGGGGTCAGGGAGGATCTACTATGCCCCCTTATGGTCATTTGCCCCTTCGCTTTGGCCTCCTCTTGTCTCTCGATCCTACCGAGAGACAAGATGGCGGCCGCTACGGACTGTTTGGAATGTTTACAGACGCCGGAGAGCCAATCAGCTTCGCTTCGCAAAGCTCCGTAACGCGAAAAGTACGCGAAGCGGTGCGCTGTTACAGATATATATCTTTTTTTGAACGTTAATTTCTCAAAATCCACTGGAGCACATATATTGAGATCTAGCAAAGGCACATCGGGCTACCAGTCCCTACAATTTTGCCAACTTTCGTGCAAATCCATTCAGCTGTTCGATTATTATTATTTTTATTTTTTTTTGCCCCGCGGGGCCCTTTTAAAACCTCCACATCAAACCTAGGGGGTGAGCGACAATGTACTATGCCCCCTTATGGTCATTTGCCCCTTCGCTTCGGCCTCCTCTTGTCTCTCGATCCTACCGAGAGACAAGATGGCGGCCGCTACGGACTGTTTGGAATGTTGACAGACGCCGGAGAACCAATCAGCTTCGCTTCACAAAGCTCCGTTGCGCGACAAGTACGCGTCCTGGGCCGCTGCCCGGTCCGCTGTTACAGATATATATCTTTTTTTAAACGTTAATTTCTCAAAATCCACTGGAGCACATATATTGAGACCTACAAAAGGCACATCGGGCTACCAGTCCCTACAATTTTGCCAAGTTTCGTGCAAATCCATTCAGCCGTTCGGGCTAAAAGTGAGGCCAACCGCCCTATGGAAATTAACATGGGAAAAACGCGTTTTGGGACCCCCCTTTTTTCTCGGCCCCCCCTTGACGAACCCCCCCACAATTTTCAGGGGCTGCTCAGAAACAAAATGTGCCATTTTCCTGAAAATTTCAGCCAATTCCGTCCACAAACGCCAAAGTTATTAGACATAGAATTTTCAAAAAACCCATAGAGAAAAAATCCTAACTATATATACCTACTGGCGACCGCCAGTAGGTAATATATATATATATTACCTACTGGCGGTCGCCAGTAGGTATATATAGTTAGGATTTCATAGAGAAAAAATCCTAACTATATATACCTACTGGCGACCGCCAGTAGGTAATATATATATATATTACCTACTGGCGGTCGCCAGTAGGTATATATAGTTAGGATTTTTTCTCTATGGGTTTTTTGAAAATTCTATGTCTAATAACTTTGGCGTTTGTGGACGGAATTGGCTGAAATTTTCAGGAAAATGGCACATTTTGTTTCTGAGCAGCCCTTGAAAATTTGGGGGGGTTCGTCCAGTGGGGGCCGAGAAAAAAGGGGGGTCCCAAAACGTGTTTTTAACCTTGAGTTTTCCATAGGGCGGTTGGCCTCACTTTTAGCCCGAACGGCTGAATGGATTTGCACGAAACTTGGCAAAATTGTAGGGACTGGTAGCCCGATGTGCCTTTTGTAGGTCTCAATATATGTGCTCCAGTGGATTTTGAGAAATTAACGTTTAAAAAAAGATATATATCTGTAACAGCGGACCGGGCAGCGCACTGGTTCGCGGACTTTTCGCGCAACGGAGCTTTGTGAAGCGAAGCTGATTGGTTCTCCGGCGTCTGTCAACATTCCAAACAGTCCGTAGCGGCCGCCATCTTGTCTCTCGGTAGGATCGAGAGACAAGAGGAGGTCAAAACAAAGGGGGAAATAACTATAAGGGGGCATAGTAGATCCTCGCTGACCCCCTAGGTTTGATGTGGAGGTTTTAAAAGGGCCCCGTGGGGCAAAAAAAAAAAATAATAATAATAATTGAACGGCTGAATGGATTTGCACGAAACTTGGCAAAATATTAGGGACTGGTAGCCCGATGTGCCTTTGCTAGGTCTCAATATATGTGCTCCAGTGGATTTTGAGAAATTAACGTTCAAAAAAAGATATATATCTGTAACAGCGCTCCCCTTCGCGTAACGGAGGTTTGCGAAGCTGATTGGTCATTCTGTCACTGGGCTATAGTTGGGCTACATCTGGCTGATATTTGGGCTACATTTGTTTTTTTGTGTGTCTGGCGGCCATCTTTGGGCCTCATTGGGCTACATTGGGCTTCATTGGGCTACATTCGGCTAATTAGCAAATAGCTCATCGCAAACTAGGAATGGTAAAGAATCGCTATTTATTCCTTAAAGTTCGCTATTTAGGAAATGCAAATAACTTTGATGATACATATGGCGGTTCATCTCTAACAAGATAAGAAGCATAGGGATACATTTATGATGACTGGCGCATCACCAGGGATGTGTTAGTCATTTTGTGCCGCTGTTCCGTCACCTATGGTGTGCTGCATTTACAATGCGGCGCATCATGGGGCAAAAACAGCACAGATGCGTGATGTATCTGTGCCGTAAAGGTGGCGCATTGCTGGAGTTGTATCGCAAGTGTGATGAAGCTCCAGCAAGGGTCGGGGGTGCCCCTGTCGCAGGGTTTCTGTTCTCACACAGAACTGTGGACAGAGGATTGGAACCTCGGCGAATTAGGGTGTCCCAAAACTCACGTTAGTAATCAAAAACTCCTTAGCAAGCTAGGTACAGTGTCACATTGGATATAACAAACTCTCAATGTTTAGACAATCCAGAATATGAACTTATAGTACCTCAGGATACGTGGAACTCATGAACAGTCGGTCGTTATAGATTTCTTAGAAACCAGAACATGGAGTTAAGAAGAACACATGTGTATTTGAAATGTTTATTTACTAATGCCGTCTTCTCAGGCGTAGTATCTTAGATAATACAAGTACACATATTATCAGTAGCAAAATTACCAGCATAGTTACTAGTACATAAAAAGTGAATGGTGATAGTATGTTAACATGCTGTAAATGAATAAGAGTTAGCAACACTTATAAGCAGCCGCGGGCCGTGGAGGGAGTTACGGTGAGGCAGGGAGGCGGGGAGGGGGAGAAGCAGGGTGGAGAATACAAGTACACATATTATCAGTAGCAAAATTACCAGCATAGTTACTAGTACATAAAAAGCGAATGGTGACAGTATGTTAACATGCTGTAAATGAATAAGAGTTAGCAACACTTATAAGCAGCCGCGGGCCGTGGAGGGAGTTACGGTGGGGCAGGGAGGCGGGGAGGGGGAGGGGCAAGGTAGAGAGGGCTCCACCCTGCTTCTCCCCCTCCCCGCCTCCCTGCCCCATCGTAACTCCCTCCACGGCCCGCGGCTGCTTATATCTCACCCTCCGTAATACACATATTATATTATTTGCTAAGAAGGTCTCTTTGTGTTGGTTTAGGGCGTGCCCATACTTTAGTGTCTTAGATTTGAAGGAATCACATCAGCATACACCAGCTCTCTCTTCATGTGAACCGCATCAACTGTTGTGTATGTGTGTTCGGCAAAGCAATATAAAACCCGCCTCATGCCCAGAATTGGCAGAAGTTGCACTTATGTTATGAGTATGAAGTCGTGGAGATCAGACCTCATAACAATTCTGTATCGTGTTGTTCTTGAAACTTTAGCACTCGCTGTACAGATATAGTTTAACAAGTAAAGCAGATAGTAGACCAATAACATATTATTCTCATGTAAACCACGATGAACTACTAGGTGGAAAGCTAAAGCAACAACTAAGTGTCGTGTGCAGAAGTTGCAAAAAAGGAAAAATGGCGTTTAAACCGGTAATGAGCCCATGCTAACTTAACACGGTGTAAAGATATCCAGGACCTAGATGACACCTCCTCATGATCCGGAAACGAACTGAATAAGATAATAGAAGTGCCATCTCATGAGAGCAGATTGCAAGTTTATATGTGGACGGTCCGCAAGGTAAAGCATTAAAAACTAGGAAAATTTAATGCTAAAGAAAAATAAAACAGCCAAGTACTTTATCGAGTCTTAAGCCAATAGGCAAGGTAAATAATAAAAACTTGACAAATAAGTCAATGAATTGTCAATGAAATGCTAGTACTCAGCATATCAAACATGAAAAAGGTCTATGACATAACTGTGTATGCAAAATAAGCTGCAACAGCCTCCAATAGGAAGTCACCGTCTTCATCCGAAAACAGTTCAGCCATCCAATTTAAAAGCGGAAAAGAACATACGTGCTCTCCCAGCACCGGATCCTCTATCACCATCAGAGGACAGCTCGGTGGGTTTTCAAGAAAGCTCTGTTCCAAGAAAGACTGTGCTGCCGCCAGTAAATTCCAGGGACCAAGTAGTCCATGCATCAATGCCACAGCCATAATCCTTTCGCCAGGACAAACCAACTCGTGAGTAATGATAGGAGTCATCAGCTGATTAAAGTCGACGTCAGGAGAAACCGGTCCGCAGAGACACAAATCAATGGCCCAATCGAAATCACAGGTCAGGCAGTGAAATACAGGCTGGACACAGGTGAAGTAGGAGAACCGAAAAGATAATCCATATGCCGTGCTTAATATCGCCAACGGCATTGTGCCATAATATTCTAGCATGCGATTGCGGAACAGTGTCAGCAGCTGCAGGGTCGGAGGTTGCATAGGAGGGACATCCATATTTAAAAATGTAAAAAAGCACAAGAGCATCCGCTGGTAATGCAAGTAAGAATGCCAATCTACGAACCAGAGTGCAGAAAATACAATGAAAGGAAGCAGGGATGACTCCAAAGATTTTCTCAAATGAAGTCACGAGACCACTGGTAACAACTTTAAAAAAGTGTGCCAGGGACTTTGTGGAGGATGCGTTAAAGATAGTCGGAAACATGTTGCTGAAATTGAAAGGCAAATCTTAATTGAAAAGGGTGTGCACCTCTGTATGGGTGTTCGCTATGTGAAGTACGAAAGTTTCACGGGCCGAACTCAAGGCCACCTCTCTCTGAGACAAAAGAGCTCTTATTCTTGCCATGCCGTTGAAACGTGTCCCAAGGTTGGTATTTGTGGCCAGATTGAAAACTCCCTATGTTCATGTGTGGGAGGAAATAGAACATTTCTGCAGCAAATAACCCGTTCACTTACTGTTACGATAAAAGGAATACTTTTAATTAACTCAGAACAATCTTCATTATTGAGCATCAAATAACTACCATTTTCCAACAACTTGAACGTGGGGATGATAGCAGGAACTGGCGTGCCTTGCAACACGCAAGCCATATTTGGTCGGTGTTTGTTGCATGAACCGTGTAACTGTATGTGCCTACACATTAGTGAATGATCTGGCGTCTCAGTGCATTCCTCTCCATTCAGATAAACTTCTTGATCATCTTTGAAACATCTGTATGTGTATGGAAGCGACCAGACCTCATGAAGAAAAGCACTACCTAAAGGTTCATAACGACCTATTGGTATATATTTCATACAATTTGAAAACTTATATAAAGCAAAAGGCAGCGTTATTAAACCGTGGATAAGGCATGTTGCCAAAAAACCCGCAATCCTCTGCTGATGATGTCACTGAGCATGTCATGAATGATGTAATATGTGACATCATCAGCAGTGGATTACGGGTAATGGTATCTCTAGTTTACTCCCTTATAGCTGTGTTTCTTTTAACATAAGTGTCTGTTTCCTTCCCTTATACTTACTGTTTTTGGTTCGCTTCCGGTTCGCGTACCAGCAAGCGAACTAGGAAGCGAACTAAGAGAAATAGAGGTTGGCACAGTTCCAAATATTGTACCAATTTTCTAATAACGGGGAGGTAGTTCTGAAAAGAACTTTTTTTTTTTTTTTCTGAACATTTTTTTACTGTTTTATATTTTTTTGGGTTTTTCTTGGAGGGGGCAATGAAAACGATTCATTGTAAAGGGCTCAACAGGAGCAACAAAACTAAAAAAAGAAGTATTTATTATTTTGGGCGTTTCGGACAAACTTGCATATGATAGTCAATAGCTCTGTTGATCAGAGTGATGCTTTTTTCTCCGTAGGAAATGAATCCATCGCAAAATGCGCAGATGTGTTTTACATCACCAAATCTCATTTGTATATTTGGCACCATCTCCCTGCCCTCTGGTCCCGTTACTTCTGGTACAACAGATCTTCTGGCCATAATAGGGAGATTATCTAGGTCGTTCCGAAACTGTGCAGCACTGTAGTTGTTAGGTTGTTAGGATGCCACCTAGTCATATGGCGATGCATTGTGTAGTTTCCGAAACTGTATTTTTTGTCGGTCCCTCTGGACAGTCTATCTTGACATATAAGGCAAGTTACGTATCTTGCATTTACTTTTTTCTGACCTTTGGGAATTTAAAAAAATTGCCAAATGAAGTTTTCTTTCCGGTGAGACGTCCTGGGCTGCTCAGGCAAAAACTGCCTCTCTTCGTGCTCGTCCTCCTGTTCCTCTTCTTCTTCTTCTTGTTGAATTACAACTTGAGCAGGTGGTCCACTCTTCCTTGGATGTGGTGGAGGTGGTGGGGAAGCACCAGCTGAAGCTACTAAAGAAGCCATTGCTCAGTGATCACAAAGGGTCTTTCTCTCACAATGATGAAAGTCAGAGTGAGGAAAGAAGGAGGGATTTTCATCATTTGGGAAAAACAAGAGTTCTCAACCAATCAAAAGTGTTCATTTTAGATTATATGACCTAGTCTTACATCATTAGGAAACCAAACGTGAAATGAACCAATGAAAAGTGTTATTACCAAGTCACATGACTTGCTGTGTTTACGTTAAGCGCTTTGCAGGGCCTCCCGGTTTGCTTCCAGAAACCTGCGCTTTGCGACTCGCTTCGCGTACCAGTTCGCTAACGTAGCACGTCATATGACGTATCACGCGACAACGTGAAACGTCATGCGGACGGGAGGCGTCACGATGTTGTTTTCTAACGCGGCACTTGCGGTAAAGAAACGTTTACCGGCTCGCGGTCTATTTTGCGGCATCAAGGTCAGCTAACGGGAAGCTTCCCGATTCGCGAAGCGGGAACGAAGAAAAAAAAATATTTAAAAAAAAAATTATTCATAAACATATAAAATATATTTTTGGATTTAAAGAAGAATACATTTTACAGCTACAGATATTAGCTGTTAAAAAACCAATGAAATTCACAGAAAAAACCATAGGTTATAGACCATATATAGTTAGGAATTAGCATTTACAAAACCTTGAAAATTCACTGAAAAAACCATAGGTTATAGACCATATATAGTTAGGAATTAGCATTTAGAAAACCTTATTTTACTCACACAAAACCATTGAAATTCCATATATAGTTAGTTGCACTAACTATATATCGCGCACCCGCAATCCACTGCTGATGATGTCACATATTACATCATTCATGACATGGTCAGTGACATCACTGATGACATCACTGATGACATCTCAAATGACATCACTGATGACATCACTGATGACGTCTCATTTGGCATCATTCTTGTGCTAATACGATAAACCTCTTCAGACTCTAATATAACCTTAGATACACTCAGTGTATACAGACACTCACACACTGCCACTCATCCATGGAGTTACTCACACACCCAGTCAGTCATGCAAAGAAACAATCTCACCTCCATTTCTTCAACTATACAGTTATACACACCTTACTTATTGAAACATATACTAACACATATTTACTCTCTTATACAATCCCTGATACAAGTTCACAATGATCGATACAACCACTCACTCAGTGGCTCTCATGCACAGTTATTTATATATGCCAACTCTCACATGTACTGTGTTTTACATATGTACTTACTATGACATGTAGCATTGAGATATCCATTCACTCATCAATACACTCATGCACACAGTCAACTGCCCATGTAGCTGTTTCCACATGCACTCTTGAACTCATACACCTAGTGAATAAACTGCTCACACATCTATGCACAGAGTCACACACCTTCCAGCCACCCCCACACAAACTCAATCTCCCATAGAAATACTTGGGCAACCAATTAATAACACATATACCCTCTCGTATAGCTAATGATCAACACATGCAGCAGTTTACATCACAACAGACATAATGATGCACAAATTAAGACAGTTTAGTCACTAACCCATGCATTCAGTGAGACACATTTAATCACTCACTCATACAGTCAGTCACGCACCTACTAAATCCTTCATCCAGACACTTATACATCCACTCATTCTTCAATATCTAAGACATATTTTAACTTTACAGAAACATACAGTCACTGGATGTTGTCATCAGTGATGTCATTTGAGATGTCATCAGTGATGTCATCAGTGATGTCACTGACCATGTCATGAATGATGTAATATGTGACATCATCAGCAGTGGATTGCGGGTGCGCGATATATAGTTAGTGCAACTAACTATATATGGAATTTCAATGGTTTTGTGTGAGTAAAATAAGGTTTTCTAAATGCTAATTCCTAACTATATATGGTCTATAACCTATGGTTTTTTCAGTGAATTTTCAAGGTTTTGTAAATGCTAATTCCTAACTATATATGGTCTATAACCTATGGTTTTTTCTGTGAATATATATATATATATATATATATATATATATATATATATATATATATATATATATATTTCCCACACAATGGCCCTTCTCAGAGCCGTGAATGAGGCACACACTGAGAGCCTTCCAATATGGTAATATGTTATAGTGGCTTCAATTTCATACATGTTCTACAGTCACACTTCAGTCTTTACTAGACCCAGTTCCCATCCCCTTCGCATATTCAAGTATCATTTAGTGCAGACTACTTCCTTCCTTTATGGAATGTGTATCCATAATGCTTCCTCATTATTCAAGCCTGATGGACTCTTCGTTTGCAGTTCAAATATATATCTAGATTCTAACCTCCTGAGTTTCCTAACTCTATCCCCACCCCTTTCATCGTTGGGGATCTGGTCAATACAGAAAAACTTCAAGAGGTTCTGATTAGATGTTCCTGAAAATGGTGTGCCGCTGGATAAGTAGCATCCCTTTTTTATGGCACGCATGTGCTCTAAAGTCCCTTTTTTGGTCGGATGGATGGTACTTCCCATGTAATTTAACTCACAGGGGTAGGTCAGACAATACACTGCAAAGTCGGTATTACAATTCATTAGTTTGTTGATTTACCCAAGCACTTATAAATTCACCATTCACTCTCATTACAGTACTCTAATCATCCAGTTAGTAGCCATGTACTCATTGAATGACCCAGGCAGTAACCATCCACAACTACAACCACTTATGTACTACACATGCACTCATCTAATCACTTACACACTACTCAGGCACTCCTCCAATTACCCTGCTAATATCAACTCATTCAATCACGTTGCCACTTCTGAAACATTCATAAAATAACCATGCACTAAACTTGCATTTCTCCAATCACCCACATAGTGTCCATACTCTGATGCAATCACTCAGGTATTTTTTCTTTTTTTAACCAGTAGATGTGGTTTCGTAAGAACCGGGGGGGGGGGGTTCGGAGCAATATTTAATTTTTTTGGTATTTTTTTTACCTTTTTTACTTTAACTATAACTCGCACCCCTGCAACGCTCTGCTGATAACGTCACATATTACATCATTCATGATATGGTCAGTGACATTACTGATGACATCTGAAATGACATCACTGATGACATCACTGACAACATCATCTAAAACCAGTTACTAAATACGCACTGATTCCTAGGTCTACACACACATTTACTCATTCACCCATACAGTCACTCATACATGCCGTCACACATCAATACAACACTATCGCATGTACTCATACAGATACTCACATGCTGCCACATATCCAGAGTTACTCACACACCTAGTCAGTCATGCAAAGAATCAATCATACTTCCATTTACTCACCTATACAGTTATACAGACACCACCTCACTTATTCATACAGATACTAACACATAATTACTCTCTTATAGAATCACTGATACAAATACACACTCATCCATGCAGCCACCCTCACAATTACTGACTCTCACAATCACATAAGGTTATTTATATACACCATCACTCACGTATACTGCCTTTTACATATGTAGTTACTTGCACATGTACCACTGAGATATCAATTTACTCACCAATATACCCGTACACACACTCACCCACCCATACAGCTTTTTTCACATGCACTCTTGAACCCATACACCCACTGAATCAACCACTCACACTTCTATACACAGAGTCACATCCACACACACACTCAGGCAGCCATACAAATACTCATGCAAGCAATAAATAACCCATCTAGACACTCATGCAGCTATTCACCAACCCATACAGCAGCGTAGAACAACAGACAGACTGATACAGACTTTCACACAGTTTAATCGCTAACCCATGCATTCAGTGAGACACGTTTACTCACTCACTTATACAGTCAGTCACATACCTACTAAATCCTCCGTACAGATACTTATACAACCACTCATTCTTCAAAACAGCTTGGCATATACATAAAACAAATTTAAACTTTACAGAAACACACAGTCACTGGATGATGTCATCAGAGATGTCATTTGAGATGTCATCAGTGATGTCACTGACCATGTCATGAATGATGTAATATGTGATGTCATCAGCAGTGCATTGCGGGGGCGTGAGTTATAGTTAGCTGAACTAACTATAACGCCAGAGTTTTTATGGTTTTGTACAAGTGAAATGTCCAACTAACTAAACCTATGGATTTTACAGTGAATTTCTATGGGTTTCTAAATGCTAATTTCTAACTATAAGTAGGCCTGGGTGGTAAATTCCGTTCCGCTTGTGGAATTTGTGGAATTTGGGTATTTTCGCATTCCGCAGAGAACGCGAAATTGGCGATCCGTGGCTTTGCAAAATTTTTTGCTTTTTTTCTCTTTTCAAAATGCGTGTTCGCAAGATATTTCCACCTGAGCACGCAAATAGCGTTCGCGTACAGGAAAAAAGCATCGCGTGATCAAGGCTCTCGCCGAAACACATTGTGTGGAATTAACCTGGACTAGTAATTTTGTGTTTGCCTATTTTTCTTCCTGAGAGCGCACTTTTCATTGGAATTTGTTGTTGGGGATATATACGTTATTTTGGTGAATATAGATATATATATATATATATTTATATATATATATATATATCTATATTCACCAAAAAAAACGTAGGTTTCACACATGTTGTAGTTAGCTGGACATTTCACTCATTCAAAACCATTGAAATTCCCCCGTTATAGTTAGTTTAGCTAACTATAACTTGCGCGCCCGCAATCCACTGCTGATGATGTCACATATTACATCACTCATGACATGGTCAGTGACATCACTGATGACATCTCAAATGACATCACGGATGACATCACTGATGACATCATCCAGTGAATGTGTGTCTTTTTAAAATTTTTATATTTGTTATGTGTGTATATCTCAAGGTCAATGGAAGAATAAATGGGTAAATAAGTGTTTAAATGGATTTTCTTTGTGTAAAATTGATTGTATAACTGACTGATTAAGTGAATACATGGGTTAGCGAGTAATGTTTAAATATGTAAATATCTGTATCAGTCTCTTACTTTGTGTATAAGTGGCTGCATGGGTTGGTGAGTAGCTACATGAGTATCTATGTGGGTTATTAGTTGATTTTTTGAGTATCAGTATGAGGTTCTGTATGGTTCAGTGGGGGCAGCCACGGTCGGTAATAGGAGTTCCTGAAGGGCGGTGACGTGGGGAGGGGGTGGGCCAGGGTGGGGGGAAGTACTGTATGGATTACGGAGTTTAACAGGTAAGTAAACATATAAGTAAATAAAACAAATTTCGTTGTGCGCACTGCATCACATTTGGTGATGCAGTGCATGCAACGAAATTCATTTTATTTATTTATACGTTTACTTACCTGTTAAACTCCGTAATCAATACATTACTACCCCCCACCCTGCCCCCCTCCCCATGTCACCGCCTCGAGGAACTCCTACTACCAACCGCGGCTGGTGGCGGGTATTTCTTAGCCCATAGATCCATGAGTGAGTGACTCACTTTTTGTATGTGTTTTGAAGACAGCATGTGTGCAAGTCTCTATGGGTAGATTAGTGTGTGTATGGGTGTGTTAGTAAGTGAATGACTGTCTAAATAGTGTCTTTATGAGTAACTACATATGTTTAAATCTTGTACTTGTGAGTATTAGTGTATATAAGTGAGTATATGTGAAAGTGAGAGATTGGAAGAGTTCCTGTATAAATAATTATGTGTTTCTATAAGTGATTGTTTAAGCGAGTAAGTAGGTGTAAGTTTCTGTAGAAGTAAGTGTAGTGGTGTGTGTATAACTGTATATGCAAGTAAATGGATGTCTTATTATTAACTAGCATGAGTGACTATGTGTGTGAGTAACTCTATATATGAGTGGTGGTGTGTAACAGGATGTATAGGTGTATGAGTACATATGATGACTGAGTACATGTTTGAGTGACTATAGGACTGTTGGTGAATGAGTGGATGTGCATGTAGATCTTGGAATTACTGAATAGGTTGTTGTAACTGGTATTGGTATGTCCATTTTTATAAAAATTCTAGTTTCTATTTTTGAATGTGTGTATCAAAGGTTATATTAGGGTGAGAGGAAGTCTGCCACTCTATCACAAGAATGATGTCATCAGTGATGTCATTGTGATGTCATTTGAGATGTCATCACTGATGTCATGAGTGATGTCACTGACCATGTCATGAGTGATGTAATATGTGACATCATCAGCAGTGGATTGCGGGCGCGCAAGTTATAGTTAGCTAAACTAACTATAATGGGGGAATTTCAATGGTTTTGTATGAGTGAAATGCCCAGCTAACTATAACATGTGTGAAATCTATGGATTTTTCATTGAATTTCTAAGGTTTTTTAAATGCTAATTCCTAACTATAATGTGGCTGAAACCTATGTTTTTTTCAGTGAATTTGCAAGGTTTTTTAAATGCTAATTCCTAACTAAAACGTGTGTAAAGCCTATGGTTTTTTCATTGAATTTCATAGGTTTTGTAAAAGCCAATTTTCAAATATATTAATTGTTATATTTATTTCTTTTTATATTAATTTCCGACATTTTTGTAATAATTATTTTTAGTTATGTTATTTTTTAAATTACATTACATATTTTTAATGTAAAGTAATAAAAAAGAAAATTCAAAAAATGTTTTTTTTTCAATATTTTTTCAGTATATAAAAATGATATTCTATATATTTTGTTTTTGCTTTTTTTTGCCGTAAACGTCTTGACGTTCTGCATCGCATTAGTACTTCCGTGTGACGTCATGTACGCCGCCCCGTATGCGTATGCCGCAAAACATTTTGATGTTTAAAAACATATATTTATGTATTTAATGTAAATATTAAGGAAAGACATTATCTGAGATAATCATAAAAATTGTTTTTTTTACCTTTTAATAAGCGTATATTACTTTTAAAAGCAATGACGCAAATTGCGGCAGTACGTCGTCTGTACGCTCAGCGTACGCTCAGCGTAAGCACACCGTAAGCGTACTGCAAGCGTACGCAAAGCCATGTGACTTCAAAACATGAGATTTGATTGGTTCTTAATACTTCCTATTCTAACTGTTGAAGGACCCCACCCATTTTAATCATTCTTCTTTGACTTTCATTGAAGGAACACCTTTTTCTGAAGGAGCTGTGTCTTCATTGTTTTATCATTGCTGCCAAGCAAGAAGACACTTCAGAACACTCTTCTGAGGAAGAATTTGTGACAGAAGATCCACCCACAAAATAAAAAGAGGCACAGATATGGAAAAAAAAATCATTTCCAGCAGGTGAAAAAAAGATAAATGCTCCAAAAGTAACCTGCAAAATCTTCTCTGTTGTGCTATCAAGAGGTAATCCGAACAAACATTATTCCTTCGGGACTGCAAGCATGGTGAATCATGTCAACAACCAGCACCCTGTAAATTATGCCCGTGCTGCATGCACCAGAGTCAGGGAGGACATTCCACCAGCAGAACCAAGTACTTCAACAGGATCTGCAGGTCCACATCCGGACATCCATCCTGATTTCGCAGATTTAATAATTTTATGCAAATTTTGTAAAGAAGTTGATGCTACGGCAAGCAGTAGATTGATTTAATTTGCAGAAGGAAACAGCAGCACCAGTGCTCTCTGCGTTAATTTTTTTTGTTTTTTGTTTATTTGTTACAGTTGGATACTTTTTTGTTTGCAGTTCCTTTTTTTCCTAACAAAAAAAGAACTGTTCAAAATACACCAAAAAACCGACAAAACTAAAAAAAAAGTTATTTTCAGAACTACCTACTCTGGTTAAAAAAAGAGTTACACTTGTATGCTAGTGTGTGAAAGTTTAGATGTATGTATGTGTAGTGCATAATTGACTGAAAGAATAAATTCGTAGTGTATGGTGAATGTGAAAGTGCAGAACTATACGGAAGTGGTACAGCATAAATCTATAAGGTGTTTACTTATAGTATACAGTAGTACTTCTGAAGCACTTGCATGTAACATATGTGCATAAATATGTTACAATTCTATGCTTCCCTTTGCACTGCTGGTGAAACTGCCTGGATGAATTTGTAAGTGTTAGGGGCAGATTTACAACCTCCTTGTGCCTCTTTTACACCGCCATTGCATCACTTTTCTGACGCAGCGGTGGTGCAAAAGATGCGCCATGGTGTGTGGTATTTACAATGTGACGCATCTGGGAGGTGCGTCACAATGTAAATTCCTGTACCAGAAGGAGACAATCCTACATGGGGAGTGGGGGGGCGTTCCGGCACAGTAACACTTCCTAAAAGTGGCTGTCCGCAAGATTTAACTTTCTCACTTTTGAGCTCATGCTGCGCCAATACCCTGCACTTGCTTGAAGCAGGCGTAAGGATAGACAGATTATTCTGAGCATAGGGCCCCCAGAGCATTGCTGGAGATGCGTTGCACTTGCAACTCAACTCAAGCAATGCGCCTCCTTCACGGTACAGATACATCACATATCTGTGCCGTTTTTGACCCATGGTGCACAACATTGTAAATATCGCGCATCCATGGTGGTGGTGTCACAGTGCACAATAACTGGCATATCCCTGGGGATGTGCCAGTTATTGTATATCTGCCCATTAGTATACTGTGCACGTACCAGCGCATACGTTATATTAAATATTAAGGGAACACATTATCTGGGATAATCATGAAAATAGTTTTTTTTACTTTTAATAAGTGTATATTACTTTTAAAAGCAATTAAGGAAATCGCAGCGGAACGTCGTCCGTACGCTGAGCGTAAGCGCACCGTAAGCGTATGCAAAGCCATGTGACTTTAAAACAGCAGATTTGATTTGTTCATAACACTTCCAATTCTAACTGTTGAAAGACCCCACCCATTTTAATCATTTTTCTTTGACTTTCTCAGGAGAACCATCTCTTCTGTGGAGTTCCAGCCAATTTAGAACCAAAGTTTACTATGGCTGCACTTGTGGAGTCCTCTTCTGAGCACTCATCAGA
Source organism: Lissotriton helveticus (assembly GCF_964261635.1). NCBI lineage: Eukaryota > Metazoa > Chordata > Amphibia > Caudata > Salamandridae > Lissotriton > Lissotriton helveticus. The sequence continues at coordinate 873,722,246 of NC_136071.1, read as the reverse complement.
GGAGGAATTTGTTGCAGAATAGTCTCAGCAAAAAAGGAAAGAGGCTGTAATATGGACATTTTTCACCTTCCCTGAAGATCAAAAAAAGGTCAATGCCCCAAAAGGATTTAGGCCCAGATCTCTGTACTGGGGTGAATGTATGACAATGTTCTGCATTCTGTCCATCATCTGTTGTTTTTGCCTTTGTCGCCCCGAGTGGGATGGGTATGCTCAGACGTGAGTCCCATGCTCTCCACACCACTGGAGTCAAGCTTTTCAGGCTGATGACGGCTGATAGCCAGAAACCGGTCCTTGGATGCTTGATTCCGGTCCGGGAAAGACATGGCATGGCAGTTCGGGCTGGACTGTTCCCATGAGGCACAGGGCAAAGCTGATTTGCATATAGCCATGTCCGACCTGGGGTGGTGTGGAGTGCAAAAAAACGATGGATTTAGGCCCAGATCTCTGTACTGGGGCGAATGTATGACAATGTTCTGCATTCTGTCCATCACCTGTTGTTTTTGCCAATGCCCCAAAAGTCACATATAAGAAATGTCACACAACTTTCTCCAGGGGCGACACCACTAAAAAATATTCGTTCGGAACAGCGAGCATGGTGCGCCATGTGAAAACTCTGCACCCTCATAATTACGCAAGAGCTTGCACACAAAGACTGGGGGACAATCCTCCACCTCCGGTTCCCAGCACATCAACTGCACCACCACCTCAAGCAAGCAGTCCACGCCCAAATATAGAGCATGATTTTGCAGATCTCATCATACATTGCAAATTTTGCAATGAAATGTTGTGTTATGGTGAACAATCAATAGACTTGATTATCCGTAGGAAACGGGAGCACCATTGTTCACGTAGTTGATTTTTTTTTATTGATTTGTTTCTGTTGGACACTTTTTTGGTTGCAGTTTCATTTTTTTTGTTAAAAAAGCAACCTGTTCAAAAAATCCCCAAAAAATACAAAACTTCCAAAAACACAAAAAAACCCAGCTCTTATCAGAACTACCTTCACTGGTCAAAAACAGAGCTATATTTCTATGATAGTGTGTAAAACTTTGTTCGAATGAATGTGTAAAGCATAAATGAATGAATTAATACATTAGTAGTGTATGGTGAATGTGAAAGTGCAGAACTATAAGGAAGTGCTACAATATAAATCTATAAGATATTTACTTATAATAAACTGTAGTACTTCCGAAGCACTTGAATGTAATACATGTGCATAAATATGTTGCAAGTCTATGCTTCTGCTATGCTGGTGAAACTGCCTGGGTAAATTTGTAAGTGTTAGGGGCAGATTTACAACCTCCTTGTGCCTCTTCTACAGCACCATTGCATCACTTTTCTGAGACAGCGGTGGTGCAAAAGATGTGCCATGATGTGTGGTATTTACAATGTGACGCATCTGGGAGGTGCATCACATTGTAAATTCCTGTACCAGAAGGAGACATTCCTACATGTAGAGGGGGGGTGCGTTCGAGCACAGGAACACCTCCTAAAAGTGGCTGAGTGAAGTATTTCACTTTCTCACTTTTAAGCTCATGCTGCGTCAAAACCCTGCACTTGCTTGATGCAGGCATAAGAATTCACACAGCATTCTGAGCATAGGGCCCCCAGAGCATTGGTGGAGATGCGTTGCACTTGCAACGCAACTCAAACAATGTGCCGCCTTCACAGCACAGATACAGATACAGGGCTATTCTGACGGTGCAAGCGGCTAGATAACTTACCTGCTGGCTTGGACACTCGCTCCTGGGCCCCGCACGCTGTAGTCTCGCCGCTGTTGCACTGCCATCCCGCGGCTGGAGACTACAGCTCCCAGGGAGCCTTGTGGGCACTTCCTGTTTCCTGCCCTCAGCGCGTCCGGAGGCGCTACTTAACACAGACGCTCCCTCGGTGGAGCGGGGGGCTATTCTGACGGTGCAAGCAGCTAGAGAACTTACCCGCTGGCTTGGAGAGTCGCTCCTGGACCCCGCACACTGTAGTCTCGCCGCTGTTGCACCGTCATCCCGCGGCTGGAGACTACAGCTCCCAGGGAGCCTTGCGGGCACTTCCTGTTTCCTGCCCTCAGCGCGCCCGGAGGCGCTATTTAACACAGACGCTCCCTCGGTGGAGCGGGGGGCTATTCTGACGGTGCAAGCGGCTAGAGAACTTACCCGCTGGCTTGGACACTCGCTCCTGGGCCCCGCACGCTGTAGTCTCGCCGCTGTTGCACCGCCATCCCGCGGCTGGAGACTACAGCTCCCAGGGAGCCTTGTGGGCACTTCCTGTTTCCTGCCCTCAGCGCGCCCGGAGGCGCTACTTAACACAGACGGTCCCATGGTGGAGCGGGGGGCTATTCTGACGGTGCAAGCGGCTAGAGAACTTACCCGCTGGCTTGGACAGTTGCTCCTGGACCCCGCACGCTGTAGTCTCGCCGCTGTTGAACCGCCATCCCGCGGCTGGAGACAACAGCTCCCAGGGAGCCTTGCGGGCACTTCCTGTTTCCTGCCCTCAGCGCGCCCGGAGGCGCTACTTAACACAGACGCTCCCTCGGTTGAGCTGGGGGCTATTCTGACGTGCAAGCGGCTAGAGAACTTACCCGCTGGCTTGGACACTCGCTCCTGGGCCCCGAACGCTGTAGTCTCGCCGCTGTTGCACCGCCATCCCGCGGCTGGAGACTACAGCTCCCAGGGAGACTTGCGGGCACTTCCTGTTTCCTGCCCTCAGCGCGCCCGGAGGCGCTACTTAACACAGACGCTCCCTCAGTGGAGCGGGGGGCTATTCTGACGGTGCAAGCGGCTAGAGAACTTACCCGCTGGCTTGGACACTCGCTCCTGGGCCCCGCACGCTGTAGTCTCGCCGCTGTTGCACCGCCATCCCGCGGCTGGAGACTACAGCTCCCAGGGAGCCTTGCGGGCACTTCCTGTTTCCTGCCCTCAGCGCGCCCGGAGGCGCTACTTAACACAGACGCTCCCTCGGTGGAGCGGGGGGCTATTCTGACGGTGCAAGCGGCTAGAGAACTTACCCGCTGGCTTGGACACTCGCTCCTGGACCCCGCACGCTGTAGTCTCGCCGCTGTTGCACCGCCATCCCGCGGCTGGAGACTACAGCTCCCAGGGAGCCTTGCGGGCACTTCCTGTTTCCTGCCCTCAGCGCGCCCGGAGGCGCTACTTAACACCGACGCTCCCTCGGTGGAGCGGGGGGCTATTCTGACGGTGCAAGCGGCTAGAGAACTTACCTGCTGGCTTGGACACTCGCTCCTCGGCCCCCCACGCTGTAGTCTCGCCGCTGTTGCACCGCCATCCCGCGGCTGGAGACTTCAGCTCCCAGGGAGCCTTGCGGGCACTTCCTGTTTCCTGCCCTCAGCGCGCCCGTTGGCGCTACTTAACACAGACGCTCCCTCGGTGGAGCGGGGGGCTATTCTGACGGTGCAAGCGGCTAGAGAACTTACCCTCTGGCTTGGACACTCGCTCCTTGGCTCTGTACGCTGTAGTCTCGCCGCTGTTGCACCGCCATCCCGCGGCTGGAGACTACAGCTCCCTGGGAGCCTTGTGGGCACTTCCTGTTTCCTGCCCTCAGCGCGCCCGGAGGCGCTACTTAACACAGATGCTCCCTCGGTGGAGCGGGGGGCTATTCTGACGGTGCAAGCGGCTAGAGAACTTTCCCGCTGGCTTGGACACTCGCTCCTGGGCCCCGCACGCTGTAGTCTCGCCGCTGTTGCACTGCCATCCCGCGGCTGGAGACTACAGCTCCCAGGGAGCCTTGCGGGCACTTCCTGTTTCCTGCCCTCAGCGCGCCCGGAGGCGCTACTTAACACAGACGCTCCCTCGGTGGAGCATGGGGCTATTCTGACGGTGCAAGCGGCTAGAGAACTTACCCGCTGGCTTGGACACTTGCTCCTGGGCCCCGCACGCTGTAGTCTCGCCGCTGTTGCACCGCCATCCTGCGGCTGGAGACTACAGCTCCCAGGGAGCCTTGCGGGCACTACCTGTTTCCTGCCCTCAGCGCGCCCGGAGGCGCTACTTAACACAGACGCTCCCTCAGTGGAGCGGGGGGCTATTCTGACCGTGCAAGCGGCTAGAGAACTTACCCGCTGGCTTGGACACTCGCTCCTGGGCCCCGCACGCTGTAGTCTCGCCGCTGTTGCACCGCCATCCCGTGGCTGGAGACTACAGCTCCCAGGGAGCCTTGAGGGCACTTCCTGTTTCCTGCCCTCAGCGCGCCCGGAGGCGCTACTTAACACAGACGCTCCCTCGGTGGAGCGGGGGGCTATTCTGACGGTGCAAGTGGCTAGAGAACTTACCCACTGGCTTGGACACTCGCTCCTGGGCCCCGCACGCTGTAGTCTCGCCGCTGTTGCACCGCCATCCCGCGGCTGGAGACTACAGCTCCCAGGGAGCCTTGCGGGCACTTCCTGTTTCCTGCCCTCAGCGCGCCCGTTGGCGCTACTTAACACAGACGCTCCCTCGGTGGAGCGGGGGGCTATTCTGACGGTGCAAGCGGCTAGAGAACTTACCCGCTGGCTTGGACACTCGCTCCTTGGCTTTGTACGCTGTAGTCTCGCCGCTGTTGCACCGCCATCCCGCGGCTGGAGACTACAGCTCCCTGGGAGCCTTGTGGGCACTTCCTGTTTCCTGCCGTCAGCGCGCCCGGAGGCACTACTTAACACAGATGCTCCCTCGGTGGAGCGGGGGGCTATTCTGACGGTGCAAGCGGCTAGAGAACTTTCCCGCTGGCTTGGACACTCGCTCCTGGGCCCCGCACGCTGTAGTCTTGCCGCTGTTGCACTGCCATCCCGGGGCTGGAGACTACAGCTCCCAGGGAGCCTTGCGGGCACTTCCTGTTTCCTGCCCTCAGTGCGCCCGGAGGCGCTACTTAACATAGACGCTCCCTCGGTGGAGCAGGGGGCTATTCTGATGGTGCAAGCGGCTAGAGAACTTACCCGCTGGCTTGGACACTCGCTCCTGGGCCCCGCATGCTGTAGTCTCGCCGCTGTTGCACCGCCATCCCGCGGCTGGAGACTACAGCTCCCAGGGAGCCTTGCGGGCACTTCCTGTTTCCTGCCCTCAGCGCGCCCTGAGGCGCTACTTAACACAGACGCTCCCTCGGTGGAGCGGGGGGCTATTCTGACGGTGCAAGTGGCTAGAGAACTTACCCGCTGACTTGGACACTCGCTCCTGGGCCCCGCACGCTGTAGTCTCGCCGCTGTTGCACAGCCATCCTGCGGCTGGAGACTACAGCTCCCAGGGAGACTTGCGGGCACTTCCTGTTTCCTGCCCTCAGCGCGCCCGGAGGCGCTACTTAACACAGACGCTCCCTCGGTGGAGCATGGGGCTATTCTGACGGTGCAAGCGGCTAGAGAACTTACCCGCTGGCTTGGACACTTGCTCCTGGGCCCCGCACGCTGTAGTCTCGCCGCTGTTGCACCGCCATCCTGCGGCTGGAGACTACAGCTCCCAGGGAGCCTTGCGGGCACTACCTGTTTCCTGCCCTCAGCGCGCCCGGAGGCGCTACTTAACACAGACGCTCCCTCAGTGGAGCGGGGGGCTATTCTGACCGTGCAAGCGGCTAGAGAACTTACCCGCTGGCTTGGACACTCGCTCCTGGGCCCCGCACGCTGTAGTCTCGCCGCTGTTGCACCGCCATCCCGTGGCTGGAGACTACAGCTCCCAGGGAGCCTTGCGGGCACTTCCTGTTTCCTGCCCTCAGCGCGCCCGGAGGCGCTACTTAACACAGACGCTCCCTCGGTGGAGCGGGGGGCTATTCTGACGGTGCAAGTGGCTAGAGAACTTACCCACTGGCTTGGACACTCGCTCCTGGGCCCCGCACGCTGTAGTCTCGCCGCTGTTGCACCGCCATCCCGCGGCTGGAGACTACAGCTCCCAGGGAGCCTTGCGGGCACTTCCTGTTTCCTGCCCTCAGCGCGCCCGTTGGCGCTACTTAACACAGACGCTCCCTCGGTGGAGCGGGGGGCTATTCTGACGGTGCAAGCGGCTAGAGAACTTACCCGCTGGCTTGGACACTCGCTCCTTGGCTCTGTACGCTGTAGTCTCGCCGCTGTTGCACCGCCATCCCGCGGCTGGAGACTACAGCTCCCTGGGAGCCTTGTGGGCACTTCCTGTTTCCTGCCGTCAGCGCGCCCGGAGGCACTACTTAACACAGATGCTCCCTCGGTGGAGCGGGGGGCTATTCTGACGGTGCAAGCGGCTAGAGAACTTTCCCGCTGGCTTGGACACTCGCTCCTGGGCCCCGCACGCTGTAGTCTTGCCGCTGTTGCACTGCCATCCCGGGGCTGGAGACTACAGCTCCCAGGGAGCCTTGCGGGCACTTCCTGTTTCCTGCCCTCAGTGCGCCCGGAGGCGCTACTTAACATAGACGCTCCCTCGGTGGAGCAGGGGGCTATTCTGATGGTGCAAGCGGCTAGAGAACTTACCCGCTGGCTTGGACACTCGCTCCTGGGCCCCGCATGCTGTAGTCTCGCCGCTGTTGCACCGCCATCCCGCGGCTGGAGACTACAGCTCCCAGGGAGCCTTGCGGGCACTTCCTGTTTCCTGCCCTCAGCGCGCCCTGAGGCGCTACTTAACACAGACGCTCCCTCGGTGGAGCGGGGGGCTATTCTGACGGTGCAAGTGGCTAGAGAACTTACCCGCTGACTTGGACACTCGCTCCTGGGCCCCGCACGCTGTAGTCTCGCCGCTGTTGCACAGCCATCCTGCGGCTGGAGACTACAGCTCCCAGGGAGACTTGCGGGCACTTCCTGTTTCCTGCCCTCAGTGCGCCCGGAGGCGCTACTTAACACAGACGCTCCCTCGGTGGAGCAGGGGGCTATTCTGATGGTGCAAGCGGCTAGAGAACTTACCCGCTGGCTTGGACACTCGCTCCTGGGCCCCGCACGCTGTAGTCTCGCCGCTGTTGCACCGCCATCCCGCGGCTGGAGACTACAGCTCCCAGGGAGCCTTGCGGGCACTTCCTGTTTCCTGCCCTCAGCGCGCCCTGAGGCGCTACTTAACACAAACGCTCCCTCGGTGGAGCGGGGGGCTATTCTGACGGTGCAAGCGGCTAGAGAACTTACCCGCTGACTTGGACACTCACTCCTGGGCCCCGCACGCTGTAGTCTCGCCGCTGTTGCACCGCCATCCCGCGGCTGGAGACTACAGCTCCCAGGGAGCCTTGCGGGCACTTTCTGTTACCTGCCCTCAGCACGCCCGGAGGCGCTACTTAACACAGACGCTCCCTCCGCGTCGCAGGACGCGCGCGGGCGAAGCCTGGGCAAAGGGCGGGCCCTCTTAGGCCCTCAGAGGACATCAGAGGTCGGGCGGGCCACCTCTCTAAGACGTGTTATATTTGGTGAGCTTGGGAAATTTATCATGGGGAAACGTAACACCAATTCCACAATTCTTGCTTCTGTTGACCCTACTGCCTCGCACCCCTCCTTTGATAGCTTATTGGAGAACGCCCTTAACATGGTCACCAATGAAATTGCTAATACTGAAAGGAGGATGTCATTGGGCAGCAGTAGTACAAGCCACCTGCAGTCATCACAAGTAAGCCCTATTAATACTCTACCGCTCTCACCAGTAATTACCATCTTGAAGCCCACTACAGAGGCTACCCCGCTGGAAGTGTTATCTGGGGGCACCAGACCAGTTATAGTTATTGACTCCCAGCCTGATCCCATTGCACAGACTGTTATCGCCTCTCCTTCCCCAAGCAACAAGACTGTTGATGGAAAAAGGAAAAGGGGCCCCTCGAAATCTACAGTAAATAAGAGGAAGCAACCTGCCCGTAGCAAGAATCAACCAAGCCCCCAGAGTATGTGGACCAGAGGGAAGCAGCAACAATCTGGGGGTAATACAGCTAATACAGAAAGTTCACAACTTGTGGAGGTGGCCGTCCCCCCAACCACCTCTACTGAAGACCATAACTCAGTGGGTATACAGACTGAGTTTTTAACTGAAAGTATCATTCAATCTAAGCCCAATGGGAACCTTATCGAGACAATTGTTGATACTATTTTTAAACAATTGGAAAGTCAACTGATCAAACAATTTAATACTGTTTTTAAAAGACTTGATAATTAGAAAATCTTGTAAAAAAGGAGGACGCTAAAAGGAAAGGGGTGATCAGTCTTGATCAAATGAGGGGTGATCGCCTTTTGAAAGATCTAGAGTCTAATAGTAAGGCTATCTCGTGTGGTCGGCCTACTATCAGACGCAGCATAACATCTAAGGGTGGGTCAAAAACTACCGGTAGCACACCTACACCCAACATTATATCTAGTTGTGACACTGTAGAGCAAACTCAATCTGCCCCAAAAGCTAAGCCCACTCCTCCCCTAGCTGCTGGCCCTTCCCATACTGCTACTACCGTTAGTAATATACTGAAGGAGGGTCCCACCACCACCATTACTACTGTGAAACCGGTGGCCTCTAGTAGCAGCAATGGTGGCAAGGGACAGCCGGCTGTCAGCAGACCCATAAAACATCAGGAACCTGCCCTCCATCTACCTCCTGACGCCTGCCCATATGTTTTAGAATTGGCAGGCGTCCCACCACTCAGGGATGGACAAGGCGTGTCCAGGGTCCAGTTGCACAATAAGTGCATTTACTGGCTGACAAAACACAAGGGGGTAGGCCATGACATCTCAAATGAAATTTTGTCTGCCCGCCGAGTGAGCTGGGTTGGTCCCCTATGTAAAAACCTTGATGGGGACTGTATTGTTGTTAATTTTAGATACCCTGGTACTGCTAAATTTATACTCAACAATAACAATATTTTCCCCGGCCCATCTACTATTGTTACTCCACTCCCCCTGAGCTACTTCTATAGGCCCCCACCAAGATCATTCCGCCAAACTCCATCGCCTTTTTTTTACTTTATAATAGATTTACTGCATTAGCTGAAACAGGCAGCCTGGACTGACCATCAGTCATCTCAACTGATACTGTAATCACTGATCACATCAATATGCATGTTACTGCAGGGAATCCGTCAATTTGTCCTATCGTAACAGTGGCCAATTCACCCAGTTGGCCCCGTGTGACATTTGACCCTCCAATAGGTGCACAGGGTCACATCTCCCCCATATTGTCTGACGAACTTTCTATTTTGAGTTGGAATATTGCAGGTCTCAAAGCGAAAATGAAAATTAAGGCCTGGACTGATTGGGTATCCAATTTTGATGTTCTAATGATGCAGGAACCTTGGTGTACGAGTTCTCTGCTTCACTAAGGATACAGTTGTCATAACTTAATTGTACCTTCCCCGCCTATGGGTCGCCCCAGCAGGGGCTTATCTATTTGGGTTAAAATCAGTGCTGCAGCCAAAACCGAATTACTGCAGACAAACAACAATAATTTCATGGCGTTGAGATACACTGGTAGGATAAAGGTATGTTTTATTAACTTCTACAATAACCATTTCATAACTCATCCTAATACCAACTTCCTAAGATTGTTTGAATTCATTGACGAAGTTGTGGATGGACAAAAACATGGCAGGTTTGATGGCATCTGTATAGTAGGTGATTTTAATGTGCATATCCACCCCAGAACCCCACCCTGTAAAAGAGGAGATGAATTATTAAATTTGCTAGCTACACGTGATCTAGTTAATGTAATTGAGAACATAGCCACTGGCGCGGATAATGTACCAGTTCCTACCTATATTGGCCGTGGGAGTTGAACCACCATTGACTATGTATTCATTTCTTCTCTTCTCCGGGATCTCTTATTAAAGTCAGAGGTCGTTAAAACCATATATAGTGACCATTACCCAATTTTAATTTGTTTCAAATCTATTAAAAGACATGGGAAGATAGGGGAAATTGGGGCAAAAAAACTAACGGCATCGACAGATAGGCTAAGGGTGACTTGGAAGGGGGTAGACAACCAGGACGTTTTAGCTCGTGTCATTAAAAAACACCCTATATTAGTCACGGTTTGCCTCTCAACTGACAGCCCTGGGTCTGAAATTGTTAAATCATTTTGTGAACTCTGTAAGGCCATAAAAAAGGAAATTTCTAAACCCGTCCTAGCCCATAATAATAGTAACCCAAGGTGGTTCGACACCTCATGCTCCAAAGCCAATCGGGAACTTAGGGGCGCTCTCTCAGCTGAGCCGCGGGATTTGGCCCTGGTAAGGACTCTGAGATCTACATATAAACACACCTTAAGAATTAGATCTGAAGAGCTACTAAAAGACCACTGGGACTCCCTTGTTCGCACAGCAGCTTTAAGAGATGTAGCCGGGTTCTGGAGGGCGGTTAAAGACCTGAGATCATTGGGCTCTATCATCACCCCTATAAATTGCAACATAACAGGGGATGTGTGGGTAGACCATTTTTCAAAGATCTATGATGCCTCTGGTTACCCGCCAGAAACTGTTTTTCCAGTTAGGCCCTTGAACATCACGTTGTTGGAGGTGGAGGATGCTATTACTGAAAGTGCTGGGAACAAAGCCTCCGGACCTGATGGCTTATCCATCGACCAAATTAAATCTGAACCTGATTTTTGGGCACCTTTGCTATGCAATGTTTTTAATAACTTATCTCACACCTCCGTTCCGGTAACATGGTCTAGCAGCACCATTATGCCAATTTTTAAAAAAGGTGAGAGACTTGATCCTGGGTGTTACCGCCCCATATCTTTAATTGATAATACGTTAAAGGTTCTAGGCAGGGTCCTTTTCAATAAAATTAGAACCTGGGCGGAAGAAAACACCATTTTACACTCGTGCCAGCTAGGTTTCAGAAGTAAAGTGGGTACGGTGGAGCAATGTTTAAACCTAAACCTGCTTATGGCCAAATACACAATTGGCAAAAAATCCCCTTTATATTTTGGGTTTATGGTTTTAAGTTCTGCTTTTGATTTTGTAAATCGTTCCCGTTTATGGTGAGTTCTGTTGAATTATGGTTTAGATGAATCCTTAGTTTACTTCTTGGCCCACCTTCATAGCAATTTGAAAGCCCGCGTTCGCATTAACAATGACGGCGATGTCTCTAATGACATTTTAATTGGCAGGGGGGGTCAGACAGGGTTGTGTCCTGGCCCCCCTGCTTTTTATTTTGTATATAAATGAATTGAGTAATTCTTTGAGCAACCTTACTAACGATGTCCCACAAGTAAATGGCAAACCTATTCCCGCACTTCTCTACGCGGATGATGCGGTCCTTATGGGCCGCACACCCAATGCATTGCGTATTTTAATTTCTGGCTTTGTCACATATATGGCAGATTTGGGCCTATGTACTAATTTTAAGAAATTATTTATAATGACATGTGGCCCAAAAAGTTATAAAATAACACAGATTCTATCAGGGGATAATATTTTCAAAAGCACTTGCACTTTTCCCTATCTTGGCTTGTTATTCTCCAATTCTGGATCTTGGCAGCCTCATGTTGCCATGGGAAGGAACAAACTGAGTAAAGCCATAAACTCTTTAATTTCCCTCCGTCAACCCACCCAGGCAGACGTGATCATATCATTGTTAAAAATTTATAGAACACAATGTTTACCCGTAGGAACCTATGGTGCCGAGGTGTGGGGTTATTCGAATTGTACTCAATTACAGATCGCAGAAAATAGATTCTGTCGGAAGGTTTTGGGGGGGGGGTTATAACAGCCCCAACTTACGTGTGTCATAGGGAATTAAACCTCCATTATATAGAGGACTTTATAAGATCCAGACCTGCCCTTTTCTGGATAAAAACCTGGAGGAATTCCGCTGCCTCTCTGTCCCGTGACATCATCTCGGACTGCTTAAAATGTGAGAGGGCTAATTCAATACCATGGCTTAAGGCTGTGGAAAAAAGCCTATTAAGTGTGGGGCAGAGTCATCTTTTTATCTCCCCCCAACTAATTGATTGCTCGCATAAGAATCTAATAAAAAGGGCTTTGTACGACTCTTATTGCAAAGAGAGGGAAAGGGGTGATTTTGCAAAGCCATCTACAATAAGGTACACCTCCCTTATGGGGCCTGTGACAAGCCGCATGCCCTGCCTCAGGGCTATCTCCGCATAAAGTTAGGTAGGTGGAATAGGAGCTTGCTATTTCGGTTCAGGGATGGAAGCATTATAAATTTACTTTGCTTCCCGTTAGGCTTCAATAAACATGTGGAAAATCTAAGCTGCCCCTGTAACCTTGGTGGAAAACAAAGCTTGCTCCTTTTTACCTTTTTCTGTGGTTTTTATGAAATGCACACTAAGCACTTTTTAATACCGTACTGTAGAAAAAATGCTCTGATGGATTTTAAATTAGCTTTTAAAGATTTATTGAGGCTAAAGACGGACGAAGCAGCTTTTAGAGTGAGTTGCTTTCTCAAAGCTGCTGTCCGGTCCCGTGCCTCTCTATTAATTGATTGAGAAAATTCGCACTATGTACTTTTTTGCACATTGTATATTTGCACTAGCGGTTGCTTTTTTGCACATGATAAAGTTATCTATTGTTATGAATTTGTAACTCAACAGGCTGTTATTTGTCTATATTTCTTCTTATAATTGTGCTATCAACTTTTTGACCGAGTAACTTGCACCATGCTCTTTGCACATTGTACATTTTGCACTAGTGGTCGCCTTTTGCACATGGAAAAGCTATTTTATTGCTATGAATTTGCAACTATGCAGGATGTTAATCGTCTATATTTTATCTTTTATGACTGTGTTATTATCTTTGTTGTGTTTGACATGTACTTTTATGGATGTTCTATAATCCGAATAAAGATCTTTTGACTTGACTTGATATCTGTGCCGTTTTTCCCCCATGGTGCACTACATTGTAAATACGGCGCATCCATGGTGGTGGTGCCACAGTGCACAATAACTGGCATATCCCTGGGGATGTGCCAGTTATTGTATATCTTCAGATTAGTGTTTTAATGTAGTGAATGTATTACTGCACACTGATCAATGAGTCACTACAAAACTATAACAGGAGTGACAGAGTGTTTGCTGGAAGTGTAAGGAGACAGACTGGGGAATTGAAGATATAAAAGGCAAGTTTGCAGGTACAGACAAGACTGCAAACATAGTCTATAGGGGTTGGTAGCAGTCCATGGCCTAAGGGCTACTTTGCTCCATGAGTACTTGAATACTGAGAGGATAATTACAGTTCTGCAAGGAGAGTGCCAACTAAATTTATAAGCCCTTCAGTTTTAGCACAGTACATAGATAAGGACACTCTGCTAAATGGCTCAGTACAATACTGAATCAGCAATGACAGAGTGTTTGCTGGAAGTGTAAGGATACACATGTGGGAATTGAAGATATAAAAGACAAGTTTGCAGGTGCATGGAAGACTGCATGCATAGTCTATAGTAGTTTGAAACAGTCCATGCCCTAAGGCCTACTTTGCTTCATGAATACTTGGGTACTGACTGGATGATTACAATTCTGCAAGGAGAGTGCCTAACTAAATGTATAAGAGCTTCAGTTTTAGCACAGTGCATACATAAGGATATTCTGCTGAATGGCTCAGTACAATACTGAATCAGCAATGACAGAGTATTTGCTGGAAGTGGAAGGATACAGACTGAGGGATTGAAGGTATAAAACAGTAGTTTGTAGGTACATAGAAGACTGCAAACATGGTCTATAGGGGTTGGAAGTAGTGCATGGCCTAAGGCCTACTTTGCTCCATGAGTACTTGGGTACTGACTGGATGATTACAGTTCTGCAAGGAGAGTGTCTGACTAAATTTATAAGAGCTTCAATTTTACCATAGTGCATACATAAGGACATTCTGCTGAATGGCTCACTACAATACTGAAACAGCAGTGGCAGAGTGTTTGGAGTAAGTGTACATATACAGACTGGGCAATTGAAGGTTTAAAAGACAAGTTTGCAGGTGCATAGAAGAGTGCATGCATAGTCCATAGGGATTTGAAGCAGTCTATGCCCTAAGGCCTACTTTGCTGCACGACTACTTGGGTACTAACTGAATGATTACAGTTCAGCAAGGAGAGTGTCTGGCTGAATGTATAACTGCTTCACTTTTAGCACAGTGTATAGATAAGCACATACTGCTGTATGGCTCACTGCAATACTGAAACAACAGTGGCAGAGTGTTTGAAGGGAGTGTAAGGATACAGACTGGATAATTAAAGGTTTAAAAGATTAGTTTTTAGGTGCATAGAGGAGTACATGCATAGTCTATAGGGCTTTGAAGCAGTCCATGTCCTAAAGCCTACTTTGCTTCATGACTACTTGGGTACTGACTGAATGATTATAGTTCAGCAAACAGAGATCGAGCTGAATGTATAACTGCTTCACTTTTAGCACAGTGCATAGATAAACACAAACTGCTGAATGCCTCACTGCAATACTTAAACAGCAGTGTCACAGTGTTTTGTGGAACTGTAAGGATACAGACTGGGCAATTGAAGGTTTAAAAGGCAAGTTTGCAGGTTCATAGAAGTGTGCATGCATAGTCTATAGGGGTTTGAAGCAGCCCATACCCTAAGGTCTACTTTGCTGCATGAGTACTTAAGTACTGACTGAATGATTACAGTTCTGCAAGGAGAGTGTCAAGCTGAATGTATAAGTGTTTCACTTTTAAAACAGTGTATAGATAAGCACATACTACTGTATGGCTCACTACAATACTAAAACAGAAGTTGTAGAGTGTTTGGAGAGAGTGTAAGGACACAGACTGGGCAATTGAAGGTTTAAAAGACAAGTTTGCAGGTACATAGAAAAGTGCATGCATATTCCATAGGGATTTGAAGCAGTCCATGCCCTTAGACCTACTTTGCTGCATGAGTACTTGGGTACTGACTGAATGATTACAGTTCTGCAATGAGATTGTCTGGCTGAATGTATAGCAGCTTTACTTTTACAACAGTGTATAGATAAGCACATACTGCTGTATGGCTCACTAAAATACTGAAACAGCAGTGGCAGATTGTTTGGAGGAAGTATAAGAATACAAACTGGGCAATTGAAGGTTTAAAACTCAAGTTTTCAGGTGCATAGAAGAGTACATGCATAGTGTATAGGGGTTTGAAGCAGTCCATGCCCTGAGACGTACTTTGCATACTTTGAATCAATACAATAATGTAAAGAATGTATAAGTGAATCAATGAGTGCTTCACTTTTAGTACAGTGAATGCTTTAGTAGATAGTACTCAAACCATTAATATTATAAAACAATACGTTTATTCTTCTAACATCTCATAATTTAACGGAGCTTCTAAAATAATTTCATCAGTTATTTCATTGACATCAATTTCCTGGTCAGCAATTTCTGAATTTATATGTTTAAAAAATTCGATATCATCTAATGCTTCCATAAAATCAGCATCAAAGCTTTTGTCTTGGAAATCACAGCTAATATCTGCAGCACTAATTTCTTGTTCTTCACTCTCGCTGCCTGTGAAAGGTACGTTTTGTTATTCTATGAGACTTTTGCTAATTTCCAAACTGTCCTCTGTGTTGTTCTGTTCTCTTTCCATAATCAATTTCTTATGTTGTAGGTCCTTGTATAAAAACATAAACACTTCATTTTATCAGTTTTCCTAATACATAACACAAAACTAGCTTTATCAACTATTTTGGCCTTAAAAAAATATTATATAAAAACCATTGTCTAGTACTTTATAAGGTTATATAAATATAATTATTTATATGTATATTCTGTTCTTAATTTTTCTTAAATGTTCAAACCAGTCACTCCTTATGACTATAGGAAAATGACTCAGGCTCTTATACTAAAATGCAGTACTAAAAAATATAGAATATATCTATTCACCTATCCCGTTCCAAACTAGTAAATGTGTTTTAATAAAATGCAAGGAATATTGTTGGTTGTCCAGAATAATACTGTGTATCTGTGTATATTTAGGTACCATTATCACACTAGTTTTTGAACACTTCATGTGTTTTCACACACATTAATTCTTAAAGACCTATCCAGTACTCAGCTTTTAACATATTAAGAAAGTAGTGATTCCTTATATAAGTTGAAAATACTCACAGCAACAGGAATATAACAACACTTCAACACAAACTATTGTGTATGATGAGGACATATTTACATAGAGAAGAAAAACTACACACAGCAACTTATCCTGTCCTTCTAAACATAAAAGAGTATTTGAAAACACTCTCTGTGACATATTTTATGGAGAATAATTTGATCTCTTTTAATCCTAAAACTCTCTGGTCTCTACTAGTCAAGCATGTCTTTCATTCAATACCATGCTGGTACGTTGCAGAAAGCTGTCATGTTTCATTTAAAAAATCTCTATAATAAAAGTCTCTGCCATTTTTTAAATATATGTTCAAAGATAGTAGGTCCTCAGGTACACTCAGTATATATGTTAACTTTCTCAAATGTCTTTAAAAGATACAAACCATCTTCGCACAGATATGTACTCCATCCATCTCTTGTTCCTTCAGCTCTGTAGAAGCACATCCAATTGACCGTTTTTAATAGTTACTTATACTTACCTTATACATAATAAATAATAAAAAAGTACATATTATAAAATTAGCATCTGTGGAAGACAAGACAAAATACAGTTACAATATATATTTTACAACACAGAATAATTCGTAAAGCATTTCATTTGCCTTTTTTGATGTTCTCAGAATATATTGAATTTCACTGGAAATCAATAAGATTATCTTAAAAAAACAATCAACATTCTTAATAACAATCTAAAAAATAGAAATAGAACATATCTTAAATGTTTTTTTTCTAAGAGCAATTTCTTACGTAATTATGAGACATCTCAAACAATCCTAAAATAACAAAACATTATCATTAATTTTCATACACTGTAAATAATGTTGCTTACAAATATATGCTGGCAAAATATACAACAAAAAGTCATTAATGGTTTTACATACTTTTCCTCATGGCCAAATAGTATATGTCAAATCTTTAGTTTGGAAGTTGTTCAATAGTAATCCTCAGCATCCGCCTCCCAGCCTTCTGATCCAAAACCACTGACATAATCTGCGGCGCCCCCCAGGGCTCATCCCTCAACCCAACGCTATTCAACATCTACATGGCCACCCTCACACAAGTGTCCCGCCATCACAACCTCAACAATATCTCCTAGGCCGATGACATCCAGCTCATCCTCTCCCTCACCATGGAGCCACATACCACCAAAAGCAACCTCCACGAGAGAATGAAAGCCTTCATCAACTGCATAAGTATCAGCTCTCTAAACCTCAACTCGGACAAGACAGAATAACTCATTCTTGGACTCACCCCCTCAGCCTGGGATGACTCCTGGTGACCGACTACACTGTCAACAGTACCAGCACCTACCGACCATGTACACAACCTAGGATTCATCCTCAACTCCTCCCTCTCCATGAGTGAGCAAGTCTACATTGTCTCCTCATACTACTACAACACCCTCCGTATGCTCCGCAACATTTACAAGTGGATCCTAACCTAAAGAACAAGAACAATGACACAGGCCCTCATCAGCAGCAGACTACACTATGGCAACACACTCTACACAGGAATTCCAGCCAAACACCTACAACAACTACAACAAATCCAAAACACCTCCGCTCGACTGATCATTAATGTCCCCTGCTGCAGCCACATCACCCACCACCTGATACACCTACACTGCCTCAACGTCAACAAGAAGATCATTTTCAAGCTCCTCACCCTCACTCACAAAGTACTCTACAACACCAGACTAGTCTACCTTAACAACAGTAATCCTGAAAGGCCAAATTTTGTTCCTAAAATTTTGGCTTTAAAAATATTAGATAAGAATTTGGTAACTCTTTAGGCAAACGTTGTTTAAAAACCAATTGACTATCATTACAATATATCCAACCTTTCGGACATTTTAAATAAACATTGTAATGTCCGGATGTTGTAGAAGGACCATCATGATAACTAATTGCTACAGCTGCAAAAGTTCTTCCTGATATTGATACTTGAGTAGCTACAACATTTTTAATTAAAGTTTCCAATTTTCTTCCATCAGCTCTACAACGTTGCAGCATTAAAATGACATATTGTCCATATCTTTGTATAACTAATCTTGATGACATTTGTGATTTTCATTGGCTACACTCCATGTTTTGACTTGCTCCTCTAACTAGATTGTTATAAGACACTGATTAACAGTCTGGTAAAGTCAAATATATAAATCTTTCAGTGTCTATGTTAGCACTACATGTAAACAAACAATTTTCACACTCATGTTGCCATTTATAAGAAAGGCCAAAAAGATTTTCAATATCTATACCTTCATCTTCCAATACAACTAGCATATACATTAGAAATACCTGACAATCTTGCTGAATATTCTGTGTAAATTGAGTAGAACCAGAACATATGTCCAAAACATTTCGAATATCAGAAACACTTTGTATTTTACTTTAATCACTACTACATTTCTCATAAACAGAATACAACAACGAACAACATCTTTTTTCCCGATTTTCAACAATTTGCTGTTGCAAACTTTCAAGAAAAAAAACAACATTAACAACTACATTAGCATAGCAGTTGACACCAGAACTGTTTTCAAACTGATAACCAACAATCTCTTCAACAGTGTCCTTTTTCTTTTTGCTTACAATCACAACTTCATCTTGTTTTTTTTCTCTCTCTACAGCTTCATTACAGATATTCTCATGTCTTCTTTTTCTACCTACCACACGCTTTTCAAATACTGGATATTGACCTAAATTAGGAGCATACTCTATTCTTAACCTATTATACTATTTCACACAATCTGCACTAATCTTTCTCTCATCAAAATCAATCAAGTACAATCCAGATAAAATTCTCACTCGAGACAAAGCAACATATGCAATACCCTCTTTAAACACAGTACTTCCAATATTCACTAAAGCACTATCTACATTTCAACCTTGAGATTTATGAATGGTCACCGCATATGCCAAAGAAACAGGAAACTGTTTTCCGAGAACATACAAATCTTTTACAAGCAAAAACCGAGCTGAACAACGACTAAATTGTTGTACTTCTTCAATTTGATCAAATTTGATTTTCACAAATTCAATACCATCTCTATTTACGTAATTAACTAAATCAACAACTTTACCCATTGCTCCATTCACTAAACCTTTTTCCACATTCAAATTATGTCGTAAAATTACCCTACAATTTACACATTCTTATAAATTCTTTTCTAAAGCAGCAGTTTTACTTATCGATTTCTCTAAAGAATCCAATTTCCTCTTCAACTTTCCTGTCAAAACAATAGTGATTCCTTCATGCTCTATTTTATCAATAGCTTCCAATTTTATAATTTCTTCATTTTCCAACTTTAAAATGTCTTCATTGAATATAGAACATTCACGCAGTGTTGGCATTAAGCAGGTTACAGATTTGTTTTCTGCTATTCTCATATATATTTTCTCAGAAACAATATTTTCATTTGGAAACAAATTGGAAAGTAATCTTCTCTGTAACGCTTGTTTGCCATGTTTAGTCATATTTCCAATTCTTATATCTTGGAGAATAGTTCCATAATAAGCATCATTTGCCTGTCACATATTTGTAATAAGTTCCTTATACTCAAAATATGACCAAATATTAGCATTTTCAATGCTCTCCAAAGACTTTCCGGTATCTTCATGCGTCAGTGTTTTAAACACCGGATGTCCTTTTACAGGAGTAAGTTGTAGTTGATGTCCAAAAACTATGATGTGTTTTCCTCCGAATAATACGTCATACTCTGTTTTAAGAATTTGCTGCATTCTTAAATGCACAAAGGCAAGCAGTTTTATTTTCTTCAAGACTTTTGAATCTTCACAACAAGCTTCTCCAGATAGCTTGTGGTATTCCAATTTGTTTTCATGCTCTACTGGTAACATTAAGAAACGATATAAAGTAATTCCTTTAATATTGTGTGCTGCCAACCCAGTTGGAGCAGTGACAACACAAGACAAATGCGACTCAGTTGTTTTCTGTAGATAAGTTGTAATTACTTTAATTAAAAAACGTTTTCCTGTTCCAGCTTGTCCACTCACGTACATTCGGATAGGTTGAAATGATGAGCAACAGCACTCTTTCTTTACATCCAAAAACTGACACAATAGAACAACAAAAATGCACAAAGGGCTTCTAAATCTGCCCCAGAGTGTATGCAGCAGTGCATGTATACTTACTGGGAAAATCTACATTTAGAGCAGAAGTCTGATTCTAAACAAACAACACTATTAATTACTCTTGAAGGGCTAATATCACTGCACACATTACAGAAATATAATTATTGCATTTTACTGTACAACCATAAGTCATTTTAGAAATACAAAACCACTAACCGTTTTTTAATCAAAACTAGAAAAAAGGATAGCTTTATAAGCACTTATATATCTATAAACACAAAACATACAAAAATGCTTCTCTTAGAACAATCCCTAAATACACACAGACGCACATTGTGATTCTACACAAAAAATATTACACCTTTCATTTTACCAAAACACATATACCAGTCTAGAACGGTTAAGTGACTGCACACATTCCATGTATATACTACTACATTTCAGTGTACAACCCTGACTCATTTTGCAAATACATATGCAATTTGCTGCATTATTTTTGCCAACATTACATCAAAATAGTGACACAATAGAACAACAAAGAGGCACAAGGGGCTTGTAAATATGCCCCAGAGTGTATGCAGCAGTGTATGTATAGTAACTGGGGAATTGTTAAGGGGAAGGTATGAGGAGAGAGGGAGGAGTAAAAGGAGAAACGGCGGAATATGAGGACAGGGTGGAGTATGAGGACAGGGGGCACTATGAGGATAGAGAGGTGAGAATGAGGAACGAGGGGAAATATCAGGAGATAAGAGGGAGTATAAGAAGAGAGAGGGAAAGTATAAGGAAAGAGGGGGGTATGAGAACAGAGAGAGGAGTATGAGGAGAGAGGAGGGAGTATGTCGAAAGAGGGCGAGTATAAGAAGAAAGAGGGAGTATAAGGAGGGAAGAGTGTGTATGAGGATGGAATATGAACAGAGAGGGGGAAAAATGTGGAGAAAATAGGAATAAAAAGAGACATGGGATGTATAAGGAGAGAGGGGATACTATAAGAAGACAGTAAGAAGTATGAGAAGAGGGAGGAATATGAGGACAGGGGGAATATGAGGAGAAGGGGGAGTATGAGGAGAGAGAGAGGAGTGTGAAGAGTGAGGGGGAGTATGAGGACAGACAGAGCATGAGGAGAGAGGAGAGACTGTGGAAAAGAGGGAATATAAAGAGAGGGAAGACTATGAAGGGATGGGGGAAGTATATGGAGTGAAGGAGGTATGAGGAGACGGGGGCTATGAGGGGAGAGGGGGAGTTTGAGGAGAGTGTAGAGTATGAGGAGAGAGCATGGACTATAAGGAGAGTGAGGGGGAGTGTAAGGAGAGAAGGGGAGTATAAGGAGAGAGAGGGGAGAATGTGGAAAAATGGGCGAATATAATTGGTAAATGCAGACAGACGCACAGTGTAATTCTAGGCAAAAAATATAAGACCTTGCATTTTTCCAAAACACATTTACTAGTCTAGAAACAGTTAAGTGGCTGCACACATTCCATGTATATAACTACTACATTTCAGTGGTCAACCCTGACTCGTTTTTCAAATACATAAGCAAATTGATGCATTATTTGTGCCAACACATTGCATCAAAAAAGTGATGCAAAGGCAGCACAAAGATGCGCAAGAGGCTGGTAAATCTGCCCCAGAGAGTTTACAGTAGTGTATGTATACTGACTGAAAAATTGTAGATTTGAAACACAAGCCTAATTCTAAACAAGCAACACTATCAACTACTCTACAACTGAAAAAGTGACTGCACACATTCTACATTTGTTAGTACTGCACTTTATGGCACAACGCTGACTCACTAAACACATTAACTTACCAAATGGTTTTATCACAATAGTTATGCAAATGCAGGCAAACTCAAAATGTCATTCTATACACTTTAGAAGGATAAACACATTACTCTTACTAAAACAAAAAGCACTATATACATTCCCTTACAAGTTATCAACTCACCTTTCAAATTGATTTGTAGATTAAGAAGAATGCCACTCACACAGCAGATATTCTGACACAGAATGTCTCTACTTCAGTGTTCGCAGCAAAACCAAAAAATGGCACACTTTCCCTCTCAATTTACACATATATACATGTTAATAGCAAATCAAATTGCTTCACACATTAATTCAAAACAAAAAACAAATTTCTATTGGTTGAACATTTGAACCCTTTCCAACTTACATAACTTTGATCCCTACCCCCCTACATCATGCAAAAGTCAACTGTCCACAGAGGTCAAAAGTTCAGCACACTGTAAAACACTCCTCTTCAAAAAGTTTAGACTCTGCAAAAAGTACTTACTTATAAGTAACAATAAAGAGAAAAGATCTTGTTAGAACCAACCAACATCTAAACACATAAGCTTGATAGATATCTGTAAAACATATTTTTTTAGTCTGTTTTCCTTGCTGAGGTACGCGTATGGGACGAATTAGGAACCTCGCACGATACGTCTTATGGCCCGCTTGCTACACGTACTGGAAATGTACCGTAAAAAAAATAGCCCCTATCACTAATTTTTATTATCCCTGGGGTCCCCATCCCCTGGGCCTCAAATACAAGGTTGGGGACCATGGGGGGAGCCCCAAGGCCCCAAAGATCCCAGCCGCCTCCCCGCGTCCTTCGGGAACCGGCATTGCTTTTCGACAGAGAGAGCAGCTAACATGCTGCTCCCCCTGATGAAAAGTAATAAGCTTTCCTATTTAAAAGGGAGAGCAGATTTCCTGCTCTCTCTTCCAAATAGGAAAACACTTTGCTATGGTAGGACAGGAACCGCGAAGCTACCACCCTACTATAGCAAACAGCAGTGTCCCGGGGATAAGCACCCCGGGACAATGCAGGAGCTGGCCCTAGGGGGTGGTGGTCCCCAGGGCCATCAAAGCCTCCAGGAGGGGGGTGGTGGGGCCCCCCCTCCCATCATTTGCAAAGCCCCGGGGAATGGTGGTCCCCAGGGCTGGAAGGTACATAAAGTCCACATTTGTAAAGCGCACATTCACCCGTAAGTGTCTCTAGGCGCTGGGGGCCGTCGGGAAGATTAAGCGAGCTATTGCCCAGAGTCACATGGTGCTGGGCTAACCTGCCGCCGGAGCCGGGGATCGAACCGTGGTCCCCAGATTCCAGCGTCAGTCGCCCTGGCCGCGGCGCCACACCTCTTCCCTACATCACGGACCCCCTAATTTAAATATTAGAGCCCCAGGGAGTTGGCGATCCCCGGGGCGTGTGGGGGTGCTTGTCCCCCAACCACAACTTTTTTTAAAAAGAACTTTGGGGGGGGCTTTCCCCGGGGCTGCGGGGGGGCCGTGAGCACCCACGCATACATATCGTTAAAGCCCCGTGGGTGGCAGTCCCCGGTGCTGGGGAGCCCCTCTGGGCCCCTAATTATAAATAAAAACATTGCCCCTGGGATTTGGCCCCCACGGGGGCTAATTAACAATAAAGCGGGTTTCGTTTTTTTTTCTTTTTCACGGCGTACGCGTACCATACGCATATCCTGTGATTTAAAAAAAATAATAATAATTTTTAACTAGGGGATCATTGTGAAACCCCTTGAGCAGCCCTAGGGGATCAGGAACACCTATAGCAAATAGCACACTTTTCCTGTCAATCTACACACTCAATCTACACATATATATACAAATAAATAACAAATCATATTTATTCCCACATTAAATCAAAATGAAACACACTTTTCTATTCCTTGAACTTTTTAACCCTTTGCAACTGACAAAACCTTCAACCCTACACCCATTCTGCTTTCTGCCTGTTACCATAGAAACACTTCAGAGAACAGTTAACTAAGCACACAGGTGAAAAGTTCATCGAATAATGTTGCAAATCAAAACAGCAAGTGTGCTTGACTTGTCAATGTAACATTCTTTTCTATCACTTTTTGTTAACAAATAAATATCAAGCTTTTAAAAAACAGAAAACTGCACCCTAGTTTTCTGTGTAAAATGTTTCTAAACAATAACTCATTTCTTTGCTTTTTTCAAAACTCCACTTATCCACCATTTTAGAAAAATCTTACTTTTCAAACTACCATTTCATTTACAGAGACCATCTGAGTGCATGTAGACCTCCCTTCAACATGCTTACAGTGTGGATTGTGGGACACAGCTATATTTTCTGAAGCCAAAGGTACGCAGAACAGAAAGGAAATCACAAAGACCTAGGTTTACCAAATGTAGACATTAAATGGATTGGACAGAGAGGGTTAAAGTGGCACCAATTGTTGCCATTGGTGAAATCCTTTTTGCATCTCCAACACCCTGACCTCATAAATGTGCACTGTGGTGGCAATGACCTAGGCACTTTGACTGGGGTAGGTCTGGAAATGTTTATGAAGGACACCTTTACAGAACTGATTCTAGCAAATGCCAAAGACAGAAATGGAACTGGTCCAATCAATGTTGTCTACAGATTGAGAAATCTAGGAAACATGTGAATAAATCTGTTTCTGGATTTCTCCGAGACTGTACAACGGGGTCCATTTACCACAACAATCTGCGTTTCAATATGCATGGCATCTATAGGAGAGATGGTGTACATTTTACAGATGATGGGAACAGAGTCTTCCTCTTGAACTTTTGGACTATGCATTTGTACTTACTTGTAGGTACTAAAATCTCTCAATAAACACAAGGGCTCTTTTTAGAGCCACCCAACATCTAAACACATAAACTTGATAAATATCTAAAAAATATTTTTATTTTTCTTGCCTAGGTACGTGGAAGGGACAACTCAGAAACATTGCACTGTACATCATACGACCGCGCTTGGTACGCGTACCAAAAAATGTTCCGTTAAAAAAATAGTTCCTATCACTAATTTTCATTATCCCCGGGGACCCCATCCCCCGGGGCTCATAAAAACATTGGGGACCATGGCAGGGCCCCAATGCCCCCACGGTCCCAGCCAGCTCCCCGTGTCCTTCGAGAGCCGGCATTGCTTTTGGTCAGGGAGAGCAGCTAAAATGCTGCTCCCCCTGACGAAAAGCAATATGCTTTCCTATTTGAAAGAGAGAGCAGGTTTCCTGCTCTCTCTTCCAAATAGTAAAGCAATATGTTATGGTAGGGCAGGAAACATGAGGCTCCCACCCTACCATAGCAAACAGCAGTGTCCCGGCGGTGGGCACCCCAGGTCACAGCAGGAGTCGACCCTGGGGATATATATATATATATATATATATATATATATATATATATATATATATATATATATATATATATATATATATATATATATATATATATATATAGGAATCCACAATCCTGAAGCGCCGAACAGCGAGAGCAAACGGACACTGCCAGGTACAGACCACAAACCAAGGATTTAGAAAGAAATGTTGTGCTTTATTCCATCAATGGGGATGACGGCATGACGCGTTTCGTCCGGGGAACCCGGACTTGATCACATGACAAGACCCAGAGACATGAGTGGTTAAGTACTGGTGAACAAACAAGACTCCTCCCACAAATTAATAGACATAAAGGTAGTATCATTCAGTATATAGAACAATTAATCCAAATGCAAAGTACAGTGCAATTGATTGCATGAATGCAACAATAATAGATACACTATACAATTATAACAGTCTCAAAAAAAGAATAAAATCTGTTAAAAGCATAAAGGGCGAGTGCCCAATGGATAACCATAATATTAATTTATGTATTGTAACTGAACAATAAGAATCAATGTCAGTGGGGCATGTTGTAAAACCAGTAAAATTGCTATAAAACCCACAAATAATTTTAAAGTGCAACGTAGAAAAGTGCAGGGTGCATAATCCCAAAAAGGTTGGGAACAAACATTGTATATCCAGGTAAAAACCTGGAGCAGAATAAAAATTGGTGATAAAGTGCAAAGTGCCAATTGAGTGCAAAAAGTCGGCAGTGCATATATATGAATGAATAAATAAGGGAGGGAAAAAGGCAATCACATCATATAGAACTCCTGTATAGCAGCAAGAAATAGGGCATACCTATAGATTTCATAATAGTACAGCTGGATATGTAAAAAACTGACATCAATATTATCAATAAGATAACTATCAGAGTAAACAATGTAAATCTTCATAGACCATCCATAACATAGATAAATAGATTAAAACCATATAAAAAGGTATAAAATCCATTATAAAAAAGTTATGCATACGATGGAGTAAAATATTTACAAAAAATTGTTAAGATCTTCTCCCATGTTCAGGCCATTAGGGATCTTACTGTTTAACCTCAAAATGTATTGACTTTCTAATTGTCTAAGTCTCTTCTCTCTATCTCCACCCCTTTTATTCAGGGGGACTGCATCAATGACAAAATATTGCAGGTCATTAAGATTGTTGTTATGTACCAGCTTGAAATGACGTGCCACTGGATAATTAGGGTCAGAGTTAACAATGGCACGAAGATGCTGTAAGATTCGATTGTATACCTGCAACTTGGTGCTGCCAACATACTGTAACTTGCACGTGCATCTTAAAACATAGACCGCATGGTCTGTTTTACAAGTGTACACATTCTTGATAGGAATCACTGCATCCGTAAGACCCTCAACAAACTCGCTGGTGTTCACACCGAATTTGCATGCCCGACATGAACTACACTTCCGGAAACCTGTTTTGTTGGAGAACCAATTAGATTTAATGAAGGTTTCAGGGCTAGTTTTGACCAGAGCATCCCTCATAGAGGGTGCTCGTCGGAAAGTAATATTGGGAATATCTCCCAACAAAGGGCCCACCACAATGTCTGTTTTTAAGATGGGCCAGTTAGATTTAATAATTTGCCTCATCTTTTTATGTTGATTATTAAAAGTGGTGATTAGGCGAATGGAAGATTTTTCAGTTGTAGCAACACCCTCTTCTGGAGTAACTGAAGCAGGTTGTTCAACCATTGCAACTGTTTGAATTGATAAAGCCCTTTTGAGAGAGTTAGTGAGGTTAGTGACTTCATAGCCTCTTTGTAAAAATCTTTGGTAAGATCCATACAAACAATTCATGAGGTCAATCTCATTATTGCATATCCGTCTAATTCTTAAAAACTCCCCATAAGGGATGCTTTTAATAAGATGATGTGGATGGTTACTCTGGGCATGTAAAATTGAATTTCCAGCTGTGGACTTTCTGTACATCCTAGTCATGATCTTGTTTTTCTTAATGTAGACCTCCACATCTAAGAAGTTGACACTAACATCGCTAATGTTGGCACAAAATTCTAGGTTTAGAGAATTGTTATTGATATTACTAACAAATTCTTTTGCTGATGAACTACACCCTTGCCAAATTATAAAAACATCATCGATGAAGCGCCACATCTTTACAATGCCAATTTCATCCTCCTCCAAACAACTGCGGATACCACCCAGGACGTGCTTCTCCCACCAGCCCACGAGTAAACACGCATAGCTGGGGGAGAAGCACGCACCCATGGCTACACCACGCAGTTGCTGGTAGACTTCATTATTGAAAAGGAAAAAATTATTCTTAAGGCATAAATCAATCATGCTGATGAGCATTTTACTATGTTCATAGAACTTGATGTCTCTAATGGATAAGAAGTATTCAATTGCATTCAAACCATCAACATGATTAATAGAGGTATACAATGATGTAATATCCATGACTAGAAAACGATAGTTAGGTTTCCACACAACTTCTTTCAGTTTCATCAAAAAGTCACCAGTGTCTTTTAGGTAACTAGGCAAGGCCTCCATGTATTCATGTAAGTAGAAATCAACATATTTGGAGAGGGGTTCCAACAGGCTATTTTGGGCAGAAATAATTGGTCGCCCTGGTATCGGTGTTATGCCTTTATGGATCTTTGGTAAAAGATACAACGTCGGAGTGATGGGAAAATCTTTTTTCAAGAAATGAAATTCCTTCTTGCTGATCAATCCTACCCTCTTCCAAGATGCGAGATTAGAATGTACAAGGGTTTTTACTTTGTTGAGTTCATTATAGGAGGCCTTCCTGTAACAAAGTGGGTCATTTAATTGTCTTTCCGCTTCCTCTAGATACAAAGTACGTGGCCACAAAACAATATTTCCACCTTTGTCCGCTTTATTGACAATAATGTCACCTTTTGATTTGATTTTACGCATAAGCAGAGAATATTGTTTATCTCTAAAACTTCTTCTTTTCTTATTCTTTGCCACAGTTTTATTTAGTTCTTTCAAATCTTCCACAATCCTGTCATTGAAGATGTCGATGGCATCCCGAGGCATCACCGGGACAAATGTAGATTTAGGACAAAAAGGACTATTGCCAGCACTGCCACTACTGATACCCATAGTACCTAATATCTCCTGGGTGTTATTCGGAACATCGTCATCAATGGCAAGAGAATGTGCGGTCTTAAGAGCCAATGTGTCAGCAATAGTAAAGTTCTTATGGATTTGTGATTCATTTACAATTGCTCTTGCTTTTTCACTTTTCTTATTGGTGGTGTGGAATTTCAGAAGCTTTAGTTTTCTTATGAATTTGAAAGTGTCTATTCTGGCTTGTACATACTTGAATCCATTATTAGGGCAGTAAGAAAGACCTAATGAAAGAAGCTGAGTTTCCGCTGCATTGAGATCAATTTCCGTCAGATTGATCACCGTGTTTTCTACATCAGAGTTGTCAAAATGGCAAGTAGTGCTCGTAGGATTTTTGTCTTTTTCTTGTGAGTTTTTTTCTTTGGAGCTTTTTTCTTTAGTATTTTTTTCATTAGTATTTTTTTCTTCTTTTTCTCCTTTTTCATTTACAGTATTGTCATGTGCTGCGATAATTACATCTTTATCATGATTATTGTCGGATTGCATAGATAGCATTGAATCAACACATGATGATATGGTGGGTAATTTCAACAAATTATTTATCATTTCATTTGGGCATTCCCCCTTCCTTTTTTCTTTTTCCCGTAGCTGTTGCCGTTTCCTCCTCTCTTTACGGGATTTGTTTCACCTCTTCCTCTTGCTGGCTGTGTCCCTCTCGACCTTAAGGTGTTCCGCCGATCTTCCACCATAAAAACCAATTCCTCAGATGGGGTAAAACTACTAATCCCAGGATGCTGCACATTTATTTCATCATCAGACCCCCCACTACTGTAGATGGAGCTCATATCGGTATCTGGTCCCTCAGGGACTCCCACTTGTTGGTTTTGAAGGGTTTGCGATGTTGTAGCTGACACTGGTACAGATGTAGTTAAAGCTTGTCTTTTAGCAGATTCAAATTTCCTTGAGAAGGTAAAAATTCTGCCATTCTCATAGTCAGCTTTGTCTCTGGCAAATTTGAAGGCTGCTTTACGGGTTTTTATGGTCTCTTCATACTTATCAAGACGTTTTTTAATATCATCTCGCCCTTTAATGATTGCCTCTTGTTGTTCCATTGCATTCAACTCGAGATTAAGTTTCTCAATCTGAGTCATTAGTTCGACTCTATCGATCTATATATATATATATCTCAATCCAAATCTCTTCCTTTCACCAAGAAAACCACAGGCTGCTTCTGGATGCTCAAATGGTGTCTATTTAAGGCACAAAATCAAGTAACTGCCTACCGACGCGTTTCGCCACTAAGGCTTGGTCACGATACATTCGATATGTGCTTGGTGCTATTTACGTGTCAGAATCATTAACAGAGAAACAGGACTCAATTTGCTCGTATTGTTTCACAATAATGGCAGACATTTTGGAATGGTGAAATGTTCCGTATTACTAGCCCATCTCTATTAAAGAAGTCATTTATACAAACGTTTTGCCCAAGTGGGCTGGAATTCACCCTACTTAGTACAACTTAGCGGTCGACATTATTGGAATGATTAAACATTGTTTTCAATATCATACTAATCAAAATCCAACAAAAGCTTAGCCCTAGTGGGCTGGTTTTCACACTTCAAGTAAACATGATTAATTCACCAAGTCTCGCCCTAGTGGGCGTGAGAAACTGAGTTCAATGTCCACCTGATAGGTCAATTCGAACGTGGGCAACATTAAATGATATCAAATACCAAAATGTCCCAAGATGTTCTCGATGGATCCTGGATTCCTCTGCAAAAAATATATAAAAATAAAATAAAAAATAGCACCACATGTGCATAAAAGTGATTTTAAAAGGACCTATAATATTCATCAGTATATACAAGAATTAAAAAGAAAAGTACAGAGGTAGTTAGACTGAATTCTACACACTGGAATATCATCATAGATGGACTGCCCGTTCTTCACTGCAGTTCATCCCGATGGGCTGCAATGTTTCGAAGTCAATAATAAATCTGGATTCCAGAATTCTTAATTGTCGCAGTCTATCCCCCCCTCTCACGGATTGATTGACTGCGTCCAACAAAACATATCTGAGCAAATTGTCGTTTTGATCATGGTACAATTTAAAGTGACGAGCAACTGGGTATTGTTCGTTATTATTTCTAATTGCTCTTTTATGCTCTAGTATCCTGATTTTTGCTCTGTGTTTCGTGCTGCCTATATACAGTTTTTCACAAGGGCAGATTAAACAATAAACACAGAATTCCGTATTACAGTCAAAGGGCCCTTTGATTGTAAACATTCTAGAGCTATTAGGTACCTTGTTTTTTGTGCAGTTGTTACTCCCTTTGCAAGCCTTGCACTTCATACAACATGTCAGGCTCCGCCTCTATCTCTTCGGAGCTGTGTTGCAAGACCTCTACCTCCTCTCGAAGAACCACCTCTACGTCTGAAATATACACAGACCATAAAAGCAATTCCCCCAAGGAAGGAAAGGAAGGGAGCAGCGGGGAGGGAGAGCTGAAACGATAAAGGAACAAACCATTAGAGGAGAAGCCCCCCCTTTCACCCACTGTTTCACACTCTTCTGTCTAGGAATGTATGGTATTTGCTTATCCTTCTTTCCTACCTGGAGAGGGGAAAGGTTAGGGAGTATATGCGAGGAGATGAGACTTGAGGGAATACCAGGGCTACTGTTTTGCTGTAGGAAAGACAAATGGGAACTAGTATGAACCCCTGCATGTGAATACCAACAACAATGCTCATTCACACCTAGTAAGTATGTGGTTTCAAAACGGCTCACCTATCAGCACAGAACCCTTGCTTAAAGTATCCCTCTCTCGGATTCTCCTGCATAGAAAATAAAGCAAACCAGGGTTGTGGAAATAAACAGGAAAAAACAGCAGTCAATGTTAATTACTCCTTAACGATTTCTGCTTTGCACTTCATCACCATTTCTCAATGTCAATATGCAAATAGTTGAAACAGTCTGAGGCTCCGCATAAACGTAAGTTGACAATGCGTCTTGCAACTTACTTCATAGTTCAACAGAGCCAAATGTCCGTGAACCCAAAAAGTCCTTTCTCTCTCTTGAGAGATAAATGTTACAGAACAGTTCACACGCTGTCTGCGCGTCAATACAAAGCAAGACCAAAGATAGTCGCAGCACTTTACAACACGCTGCTTGCGTGTCCTTTCCAACACGCCATTTGCGAGAACAGAACAACACGCTGCCTGCGTGTTCAATACCAAGCATGAGACTCCCTCAATCACAATGAGGAACTTGAACCCCCCAGAACGGCTTACCGCTACCCATACGCCTGAAACAAAGACTCCGTGTTCAGCTGAATAATCGGCACCGCCGCTGGTCTCCGATGTCTTTTTGTTTCCGGGTGCGCGCCTGACTCTGCGTCACCTGTGCGCCGCGCAACACGGCTTGCCGGGAAGTGTGGTTCTGTCCTTGCCGTCTCGGGACTCCGTGTAGTTCTGGTTTCTGCACCTACGGAGACGGTGACAGAGAGAAAGAAGGGGGGTGGGGGTTCGAGATCTGACAGTACATCCCCCCTCCAAAGGGTCCCGGACTCACACAGGGCAATCCGGGTGAGCCTCATGGAATCTGGCCACCAGCCGAGGGGCATGCACCGCTGCAGCAGGCTCCCATGAGTGTTCTTCCGGACCAAATCCTTTCCAAGCCAACAAATAGTACAAACGCCCCCTCACCCTTTTGGAGTCCAAAACACTGTGCACTTCATACTCCCGGTCCTGCTGCACCCAAACAGGCATGGGTGCCCGGCGGCGGGGGCACAAAGATGGTTTCAACAGGGAAACATGAAACACCGGGTGAATCCGAAGGTGCTTCGGCAGGCACAAACGCACCGCTACTGGATTGACATGTTTCACAACCTTGTAGGGGCCTATGAATTTAGGATTAAACACGCTATGCTTTCGAAACCTGATATGTTTCGTGGACAACCACACCAAATCACCACACTTATACACAGGGCTCGGCCTACGGTGTTTATCGGCATGTTTTTTGTACTCAGCTTTGGCCTGAATCAGGTACTTGCGGGCGGCGAGCAAGACCTTGCGTAGTCGCAAAAGCCTGTTTTTAACCTCCGGAAGCGTACTGCACGTACTGGGCAGTAGCAAAGGAGTGAACCTGGGGTGATGCCCATAGGTGCAGAAGAAAGGGGTATGTTGTGTGGATGAATGCAAAGTGTTATTGTAGGCGATCTCTGCTACCCACAACCAGTCCACCCAGGCATCCGAGTTGTTCCGTACATAACAACGCAAATACTGCTTAAGTGTTTGATTAAGCCTCTCTGTCTGCCCATCAGTTTGCGGATGAAAACTGGTGGACAGAGAGGACGTAATTTGCAGTTCTGCACACCAGGTCTTCCAAAAATGGGCTGTGAATTGGGCCCCTCTGTCGGACACTATATCTCTTGGGAGACCGTGTAGCCTTACAACGTGAACCAAAAGAAGGTGAGCCAACTGACCAGCCGTAGGGACCTGCTTACATGCCACGAAGTGACCCATCTTCGTCAGGTAATCCATGACAACGATGATGGCTGTGTTTCCTTGATCTTTGGGGAGTCCGACTATGAAGTCCACTGAAAACCTCTCCCAAGGTTGTTCCGGCGTGGGCAGAGGCTGGAGTAGACCCTGTGGTTGTTGTCTGTCGGATTTCATTTGTGCACACGTCCTGCACTCACTCACCCACTTACGAACATCAGGTCTCACCGAAGGCCACCAGAACTGCCTCACCACCTTCTCCAGAGTCTTTACATATCCCATGTGTCCCGCACAAGGGGTGTCATGACACCAAGAATACGCCAGTTTTCTTAAAGGAATCGTTGGGATTAATACCTGATTCCCTTTCATGGGCACTCCATGTTTCATTCTCCATTCAGGGTGATGGCGTATCCATGTCCTCCACACACACGTCTGTACTCCTTTACTCACTCCTTTGAGAAAGGCCTGCGATTCTGTTGCACCGATCACTTGAGTAGGATTGATTATCGCTCGATCAGGGGTTAAGGAATGCTGGTTCGGATGTTCTTGGCGAGTAAGTGCATCGGCTTTTTTGTTGCTTGAACCAGGCCGAAAAGTAACCACAAACCTGTATTCTTCAAAAAACAACATCCAACGTAGTTGCCGTGGGGTAAGATGTCTTGCGTCCCGCATGAACTGCAGATTCCTGTGATCTGTATAAACAGTAACCAACCGTTTAGCACCCAGCAACCAATGTCTCCTTTCCAGGAAGGCATCACGAATCGCCAACAGTTCCTTTTCGGCGATGGTATAATTACACTCAGCCACACTCAATTTCCGTGACATAAAAGCAATAGGATGCAGTACACCAGTGTCTTCTTTCCGTTGTGAAAGTACGGCGCCAATAGCGTATTCTGAGGCATCTGCTTCAACAACAAACGGTAATTCGGGGTTGGCATGAATCAAAACAGGTGCAGAGGAGAAAGAGACCTTAAGCTGTGCGAACGACTGCTGTGCTTCCTGGTCCCAAACAAAGGGAACATCCTTTCTCGTCAGGCGGGTTAACGGGGTCACCAGTTTAGAAAAATTTCTGATGAATCTCCTGTAAAAGTTGGCAAACCCCAGCAGACACTGTATATCCTTGACGGTACAGGGCCGAGGCCAGTCCGCGATAGCCTTAACTTTCCTCTCTGCCATCACTTGTCCCGATGGGGTGAGCATTACACCGAGAAATTTCACTGTGGACACATGGAATTCACATTTTGTGATTTTACAGTATAAGTGGTGTGCTAGCAGTGCTCCCAACACTTGTTTTACATCTTCTTCGTGTTCTTCCATGGAGTCGGAGTAAATCAGGATGTCGTCAATGTAGACCACTACATGACGATCCAGGTATTCTCGTAGTACTTCGTTTAAGAAGAATTGAAACGCCGCCGGGGCATTACATAATCCGAAGGGCATTACGAGGTATTCGTAGAGCCCATACCTCGTTTTAAAAGCTGTTTTCCACTCGTCCCCATGTCGTATTCGGACGAGGTGATATGCCCCTCTCAGGTCCAGTTTTGTGTACACAGTGGCTGAACGGACTTGTTCCAACAGGACCGGTATCAAGGGCAACGGGTATTGGTTTTTCACCGTGATGGCATTCAAGGCTCTGTAGTCTATACAGCATCTTTTCTCGCCATTCGCTTTTGGAATAAAAAATAGTGGCGACGCCGCTGGGGACCTGGAAGGCCTGATGAATCCAAGGGCCAGATATTTATCCAGGTAGGCACGTAGAACCTCGTTTTCCGGTAGTGTGAGGGCGTAAATCCTGCTATTGGGCACCACAGACCCGGGAAGAAGGTTGATCTGACAATCGTATGACCGATGGGGAGGGAGTTTTTCAGCCTTCACGTCGCTAAACACCTCCTCGTATGCCTTGTAGCAAGAGGGAAGAGTGACTTCTTTTTCTGCTGCGGTAGCAACATGCAGCATCAAAGCCAAGGCACCTGAGGGGTTCAGCCTTTCATGAATACAATGTTCCCTACAGAAGATGGATCGAAAGAACACCTCGCCTGAAGTCCAATGGATTTGAGGTTCATGCTTCTTCAACCACGGAAGTCCCAATATGATGCCATATTGAGGCGCTTCGATGATGTTAAAGGAAATCTCCTCATGATGCCTTCCTTGATAGGACAAAACATAGTCCGGAGTGTGATACCGTATAGGTCCCGCTTTCAGCTCTTTGCCATCTACGGCGTAAACCGTTTCTGGATGTTCTTTTGTGATCAACAGCACCCCGAGGCGCTCTGCTTCTGAATAATCCATAAAACATCCGGTAGCACCTGAGTCGACCATCGCTCTGATGCTTCTTTCCTTAGATGCAATCACAATAGACATATGCAGGAATAGATGTGTTTGGTCTGAGTTTGTTTCTGGGGTAATAGAAGGGATGGTTATTCTGCTTGATGGTTCCCCTTCACCCACCTTCAAGCTTTGCAGTTTTCCGGCTCCGTGTTAGTGGTTCCTGCCGCTACCGTTCCGCCTCTCCCTCTGCCTGGTTTGGGTTTCACTGGACATTCCCTCAGGAAATGTCCCTTTTTCCCGCAGTACAGGCAAAGACCCTGTTTCCGACGATAGTTCTTCTCACTAAGCGTTAATGAAGCACGAACTGCTCCAATATCCATTGCTTCCGAGGGTGAGGCCGGTTTATCTCCATGCCCCGCATGTTCGTAAGGTAACACTGTTTTGTCTTTGGTTTTATGGTCCCCTTTGCGTTCTTTCAACCTGTGATCCAGGCGTAAGGTAAGTTCAATCAGGGCGGAGCATGTTCTAGGCTGAGGGTCTATTTGCGCCAAGACATCTTTAAGGTCGTCGTTCAGGCCTTGATAGAAAAGGGCGGATAGTTTGTTTTCAGGCCACTCTGTCTCGGCCACCAGACGGCGGAAGTTGTTTAGATAGGTCACTAGATCCGAACCGCCTTGTTTTAGCTTAAGCAGATCCCTATCAGCCGAAAAGGTCTCAGCCCTCCTATCAAAGGTTTTCTCAAATGCCTCACGGAAGTCATCCCATGCGTATAGTAACGGGTCATCCCTTCGTACAATAGGGACTGCCCATTGAGCGGCTTCACCCCCTAAATGCGAGATCAAAAAAGCGACTCTCGCTTGATTTGTGGCAAACATCTTCGGTTTGCACATGAAGTGTAACAGCACTTGTGTAATAAACACCTGTACCTTGCTGTTATCCCCGTGGAATCGTTCAGGTGGGGCTAAGGGAATTTGAGCAGGCATTTCCACTGTGACTGTGGTTGATGGAACTTGACTCCCCCCTCCTAAGGCTTGGGGTGTCGGGGTCCGATCCATTCTAGCTTTCAATTGGGCGTTCTCGGCTCGGGCAGCCGCCACCTCTCTATTGGATGCTGCAAGTTCGGTTTGAACCTGCACTAGTGCAGCCATAACATCATCCAATGTTGTCATGGCGTCTTCCAACACAGCCGAGAAGAGAGAAACTACTTGGGCCGATTATTCTGTCAGGCTCCGCCTCTATCTCTTCGGAGCTGTGTTGCAAGACCTCTACCTCCTCTCGAAGAACCACCTCTACGTCTGAAATATACACAGACCATAAAAGCAATTCCCCCAAGGAAGGAAAGGAAGGGAGCAGCGGGGAGGGAGAGCTGAAACGATAAAGGAACAAACCATTAGAGGAGAAGCCCCCCCCTTTCACCCACTGTTTCACACTCTTCTGTCTAGGAATGTATGGTATTTGCTTATCCTTCTTTCATACCTGGAGAGGGGAAAGGTTAGGGAGTATATGCGAGGAGATGAGACTTGAGAGAATACCAGGGCTACTGTTTTGCTGTAGGAAAGACAAACGGGAACTAGTATGAACCCCTGCATGTGAATACCAACAACAATGCTCATTCACACCTAGTAAGTATGTGGTTTCAAAATGGCTCACCTATCAGCACAGAACCCTTGCTTAAAGTATCCCTCTCTCGGATTCTCCTGCATAGAAAATAAAGCAAACCAGGGTTGTGAAAATAAACAGGAAAAAACAGCAGTCAATGTTAATTACTCCTTAACGATTTCTGCTTTGCACTTCATCACCATTTCTCAATGTCAATATGCAAATAGTTGAAACAGTCTGAGGCTCCGCACAAACGTAAGTTGACAATGCGTCTTGCAACTTACTTCATAGTTCAACAGAGCCAAATGTTCGTGAACCCAAAAAGTCCTTTCTCTCTCTTGAGAGATAAATGTTACAGAACAGTTCACACGCTGTCTGCGCATCAATACAAAGCAAGACCAAAGATAGTCGCAGCACTTTACAACACGCTGCTTGCGTGTCCTTTCCAACACGCCATTTGCGAGAACAGAACAACACGCTGCCTGCGTGTTCAATACCAAGCATGAGACTCCCTCAATCACAATGAGGAACTTGAACCTCCCAGAACGGCTTACCGCTACCCATACGCCTGAAACGAAGACTCCGTGTTCAGCTGAATAATCGGCACCGCCGCTGGTCTCCGATGTCTTTTTGTTTCCGGGTGCGCGCCTGACTCTGCGTCACCTGTGCGCCGCGCAACACGGCTTGCCGGGAAGTGTGGTTCTGTCTTTGCCGTCTCGGGACTCCGTGTAGTTCTGGTTTCTGCACCTACGGAGACGGTGACAGAGAGAAAGAAGGGGGGTGGGGGTTCGAGATCTGACACAACATTCAAAACCACTTGAACTAGAATATTTGGAGCTTTTTCTCGCTGATACTGCATTTTTACTTAGATCATCCTTCAGTGATTTCCCTTTTCTGAAGGTAATCTGGGTGGTTTCTTTCACCAATCTACTCAGGAAAGTATCAGTAGTTAAGATTGGCCAATTTTTTCTCAAAACTTGGCGAATCCTATAAGCTTGCCCCGAGTAGGTAGTAATAAATCTCACTGTGTCTTCATTCTCCCCCACCAACTTCTGTTTGGGCACCAATAAGTCAATCCTGTTTATCTTATTTACTCTTTCAATTGCTTCATTGATTGTTTTCTCTGTGTACCCTCTTTCTGTGAACCTGTCAACCATCACCGACTTTTCTACTTCAAATTCTGCCGTATTGCTGCTGTTTCTTTTGGCTCTTAGTAATTCTCCGTAGGGAATACTTTGAATGAGGCTGTAAGGGTGGGCACTTGATGCAAAGAGGAGGCTGTTGCCCTCAGTCTCCTTTCTGTGGAGTGTTGTCACCAATTTGTTATCTTTTATCTCCACCGACACATCTAAAAATATTACTTTTTCTTTACTGATGTGCGATGTTTGTTTGATGTTCCAGACATTATTATTTAGAGTCGTGATGTAACTTCTGGCACTCGTCTCATCACCTTTCCATATCATAAATATGTCATCTATAAAACGAGTCCAAAAAATAACTCGCTCTCCCTGGTTGCCTTGGCAGCTGGACACCTGCTCCTCCCACCAGCCCATGAATAAATTCGTGTAGCTGGGGGCGAAGCAGGTGCCCATCGCCGTCCCTTGTGTCTGTCTGTACAGTTGGTCGTTGAAGTAGAAAAAATTGTTGGTGAGACAATAATATGTCATATCAACCAACATTTCTGTATGAAGTCGCATGTTTGTTGATCTAGCTCTCAAAAAGTGTCTTATGGCTTGGATCCCTAAGTCATGTTTAATGGATGTATATAAGCTGGTCACATCCAGGGTGATCAGTAAGTAGTCTGGTTCACAAGTTAAGTCATTGATCAAGTTTAAAAAATGCATGGTGTCCCTCAGATAAGCTGGAAGTGACAGTACAAATGGCCTCAGAAAGTAGTCAATATATTTAGATGTTATTTCCAATTGTGACCCCATCGAGGACACAATTGGTCTGCCTGGAGGCGAAGATGGATTTTTGTGAAGTTTGGGTAGGAGATATAAAATGGGTGTCTTAGGATGTTTGCATTTAAGGCTAAGATATTCTCCTTTTTCCAGTATACCACTTTCATGCCAGTGCAAAAGCATTTCATCATATTTAACATATGAAGTAGTTAACTCTTCCAATGTTGCTAGCAGATAGCACTGTTTGTCCTCAAGTTGTCGTAAACCCTCACTCAGATAATCTGTTTTCTCCCAAACCACAATATTCCCTCCCTTATCCGACTGGCGGATCACTATAGATTCATCATTTTTAAGGGAGTCAAGTGCTTTAAGTTGATCTACATTTAGATTTTGCTTTGCTAGTCCTTTCGTGCAATAGCGTATTTTTTTGAAATCTCTAGTAACATTTTTTTCAAATACATCTATTGCTTCACAATGGATCGCTGGCACAAATGTCGATCTAGGTTTAAAACCACTTTTACATGGTGTGTCAATTATCACATCTGAAATATCTGAATCAGGCAGGGGGTTGTCATGCAGTTCAAGCGTTTCATCCACTGATGCAATTTGTAAGTTCTCCACATTTGGCACATTCATAGTTCCTAAAGGGATCTCTCTCAGTTCAGTTTCATGATTGGGTGAGTGGAACTGAAACCATTTTTTTTATTTTAGTTTACGAATGAAACAAAATGTGTCAATGCGCGTTTGCACATAATCCATCTTGCGCATAGGACAAAAAGATAGTCCTAATGATAATAAGTCAATTTCAATGTTAGTTAACTCACGTTTGGAGAGGTTGATCACCGTCATTTTGTTCCTTTTCTCGCTCTTGTCTGCATGGGTGCGGGCGTACTGGAATCGTCTTTTTTTTCTCCTCCTTGCTATTTGGTTCCTCTGAATCCTCCGGCTTTGCCTCGAAAGTTTCGTCTTCGGCCCCTCTGAAAATCCTGATCTTCTTGCCCTCCTTGTGGATTCTGCTTAGCTTTATTCAGCATTTGGAACTGGGTAAGAAAATTGATCCGGCCTCTGCCTGTCCCATAGGTCGATCTGTTTCCTGCACCCCCAGGCGCATCAGATAGATTTCCAACCGACACGTCACTCTCTTCAGGGGCAGTCCTGTTGCCCTCCACTGTGGCATTAGTTGTAGTGCTTTCGTTTAAGGTTGCATTAGCTTTTTGGAATAAATGATCGTACTTTCTATGGAAAGTCAGAGTTCTGCCTGTCTGATAATCTTGAAAGTCTCTTATGAATTTCCGTTGTTTTTTGGCGGTGATATCATCCTCAAGTTTCTCTAAGCGGCTTTCTAGCTTGGTCATAAATTCTTGAATTTTCTCTTGCGTAGTCAAGGTCGCCAATTCAGTTAGCGTTGCATCTATTAATTCCAACAATTTGGCTCTATCCTTGATTGCATATTTAATAAGGATTCTCATCATCGTAGCAGAGCATTCCTTTGAATTGCCAGACCACTCCTCTAGCATCTCGGGGTCGGGATTCTCAAATGTGGGGATGGTGTAAATTCTCAAGCCTCTAGGCACTCGTTGAACATCCACATATTTCTGCAGAGACTCCGCTTCCCACCATTTAGCTACTTCTTTACGATGTAATTTATCCAGTTTATCAAACAATTGCTGAATTTTGACTTCATTGCTCAGTAGTGTGTGTTCATTTTGTTGTTGCCCGTCTGGGCTTATGCCAATCAGAGTCTCAGTGAAAAAAAGACGGTCAGATACCTCTTTCCTTTTTGCTTCAAAGCGAGTTGCCATTTTCGTGCCTTTTTTATCGTTATTGCGCTGAGCCCAGCGCTTTCCTCATCCAGACGTGGGCGAACAAATTTGTCTTCCGCTTAACACCACTCCGCTACCATGGACAAGCCAAGTTTTGACAATGCGACTACATACAGAAATGTTGGTTGATATGACATATTATTGTCTCACCAACAATTTTTTCTACTTCAACGACCAACTGTACAGACAGACACAAGGAACGGCGATGGGCACCTGCTTCGCCCCCAGCTACGCAAATTTATTCATGGGCTGGTGGGAGGAGCAGGTGTCCAGCTGCTAAGGCAACCAGGGAGAGCGAGTTATTTTTTGGACTCGTTTTATAGATGACATATTTATGATATGGAAAGGTGATGAGACGAGTGCCAGAAGTTACATCACGACTCTAAACAATAATGTCTGGAACATCAAACTAACATCGCACATCAGTAAAGAAAAAGTAATATTTTTAGATGTGTCGGTGGAGATAAAAGATAACAAATTGGTGACAAAACTCCACAGAAAGGAGACTGCGGGCAACAGCCTCCTCTTTGCATCAAGTGCCCACCCTTACAGCCTCATTCAAAGTATTCCCTATGGGGAATTACTAAGAGCCAAAAGAAACAGCAGCAATACGGTAGAATTTGAAGTAGAAAAGTCGGTGATGGTTGACAGGTTCACAGAAAGAGGGTACACAGAGAAAACAATCAATGAAGCAATTGAAAGAGTAAATAAGATAAACAGGATTGACTTATTGGTGCCCAAACAGAAGTTGGTGGGGGAGAATGAAGACACAGTGAGATTTATTACTACCTACTCGGGGCAAGCTTATAGGATTCGCCAAGTTTTGAGAAAAAATTGGCCAATCTTAGCTACTGATACTTTCCTGAGTAGATTTGTGAAAGAAACCCCACAGATTACCTTCAGAAAAGGGAAATCACTGAAGGATGATCTAAGTAAAAATGCAGTATCAGCGAGAAAAAGCTCCAAAAATTCTAGTTCAAGTGGTTTTGAATGTTGTATGAAGTGCAAGGCTTGCAAAGGGAGTAACAACTGCACAAAAATCAAGGTACCTAATAGCTCTAGAATGTTTACAATCAAAGGGCCCTTTGACTGTAATACGGAATTCTGTGTTTATTGTTTAATCTGCCCTTGTAAAAAACTGTATATAGGCAGCACGAAACACAGAGCAAAAATCAGGATACTAGAGCATAAAAGAGCAATTAGAAATAATGACGAACAATACCCAGTTGCTCGTCACTTTAAATTGTACCATGATCAAAACGACAATTTGCTCAGATATGTTGTGTTGGGTGCAGTCAATCAATCCGTGAGAGGGGGGGATAGACTGCGACAATTAAGAATTCTGGAATCCAGATTTATTATTGACTTCGAAACATTACAGCCCATCGGGATGAACTGCAGTGAAGAACTGGCAGTCCATCTATGATGATATTCCAGTGTGTAGAATTCAGTCTAACTACCTCTGTACTTTTCTTTTTAATTCTTGTATACATTGATGAATATTATAGGTCCATTTAAAATCACTTTTATGCACATGTGGTGCTATTTTTTATTTTATTTTTATATATTTTTTGCAGAGGAATCCAGGATCCATCGAGAACATCTTGGGACATTTTGGTATTGGATATCATTTAATGTTGCCCACGTTCGAATTGACCTATCAGGTGGACATTGAACTCAGTTTCTCACGCCCACTAGGGCGAGACTTGATGAATTAATCATGTTTACTTGAAGTGTGAAAACCAGCCCACTAGGGCTAAGCTTTTGTTGTATTTTGATTAGTATGATATTTTTTCAAATTTCAATCTTTATTTCGGCCGATATGACCATCAAAGATATACAAAAGACATATATGAAACAATGTAAAAACCATCGAAGTAGGGCAGCAGCACATAATATACAATGTACAATCATTCCACCCTGCAAGAAAAAACCATACATTTAAAATGTTTAGTGTTAAAATTAAGTGGAAAACTGGGACTTTAAAATACGGGTGCGAGTATGCCAAACATTTGTAAGAAATTTAGCCAATGCGAACACCGTTGGTCCCGCGACATCGGTTTTTAAAATTCTGTACATCGGGAGATACTCCCTACAACCCAAGTTTCTGATGAGTGGTAGGAGCCAATGTTTCCTGGCGGTCTTGTATGTTGGACAAAACAAGACCACATGTAGATCAGTTTCCTCATCACAAGTACAAGCCGGGCAATGCTTGGTAGAGGGCGGTGTAGACCAGGAACTAGTGTAAGACCGCAGAGGCAGTGTGCCATATCTCCATTGGAGAAATAGCTTCCTGGCCAGCACGGGAGTCATGCCATCCAGAACCCTCTCCAGCCTGTATGAGTCCTTGCTTTGCGTGAATACAGATGTTAATGACCCTTCACCCTGGGAATCTAAGACCATAGCTAGTTTCTGCTCGTGATACGCGTTGGCCAAGGCTCTTCGTGGGATCCTTAATGAAGCATTAGCTGGATCAGACCATAGGTCGGGGAGTCCCAGTCTCGCACAGGCCTTTTTTATATATTTTATCCAGGGGATCTGTAAAGCTTTGGGGTGGGTTAAGAACTCCCTCAGTTCCGCCCTGTACGTACAAAGTTCTTCCCTGCTCCATAGCCTTCTCCAGAAGGCTATGGGTCTGAGACCCAGTTCATCTGCTATTGGTCTAAGTCCCAGGTCCATCCTCAGGAGGAGGAGTGGTGTACTAGACGGGAGTGCAACTATCTGTCTAATAAAGTTGTTCTCAGTTATAGACAGACTCTGGGAAGATGTATGGCCCCACAATTCCGCCCCATACATGACAGCGCCCCTGGCCTGTGCCTTATAGATCTGGATGACCGGCCCCAATGGTCGATATGTGGAGCTTTTCATCATCCGGGCGATGCCGCCAGTGGTCTGCACTAATTTGAGGTTAGCCCTAGTCTGGTGCGTTCCCCTTGACATGGTTTCATTCAACGTTACACCTAGATATTCAAAGGTGGAGACTCTCTCTAAACGTGCTGATCCCAGTAAGGGGTTCGGGCGTGATCTTTGGGTTGGGTTCAAGACCATAAACTTAGTTTTTGAGGCATTGATCTCCAATCCCCTTTCCATGCAAAAAGCCACAAAAGAATCAAGGATCCTTTTGATCCCCATAGGGGTTTTGGACAGCAGCAGGGTGTCATCTGCAAACATGATTGCAGGCACCCTGCTGCCGTTCAGCTTTGGAGCATCAGTGTGTTCAATGCCATTGAGATGGGCGATTACCCCGTTGACAAAGAGGCAAAACAGGGTCGGTGCCAATACGCAACCCTGCCTAACCCCCCTGTCAACGGGGAATCTGTCCGTCAATTCCCCAAGCTTCCCGCACCTGACCCTGGCGTAGTTGTTAAAATGCAGTCTCTGTAGAATTATCAGTATGTCCGGAGGCATCCCCATCTCGGCCAGGACACTCCAAAGTTTCCCTCTGGGCACCAGGTCGAAGGCGGCCCTCAGATCCACAAACATAGTGTATAGGCTGCCGCCTTCGAATACCGCTGTCCTCCAATACATAATATTTAAACGAAAGACCTGGTCCACTGTTGAAACTCCCTTCCTGAAGCCCGCCTGATATGGGCTGAGGGCACCCGTCTCCTCCGCCCAGTCCTGGAGGCGATTCAACAGTATCCTACCAAACAGCTTCTGGGGCACGTCGATTAAGCTGATTGGTCTGTAATTGGCTGGGAGCAGGGGAGAGCCCTTCTTGAATATGGGGACCACCTCTGCCCCCAGCCAAGTGCTCGGGACTTCCATACCATGCAGGACTGCATTAAACACAGTAGCCAGGTAGGGGGCCCATACATCGGGCTCCTGCTTAAACAGGTCCCCAGGGAGACCGTCCAATCCTGGCGCCTTTCCAGAGGTCAATCCTGCAATTGCTGCCTTAACCTCTCCCACTGTTATCAATTCCCCTTCATACTTTGCCAATCCATTACCGATGGCAATCGCAGTTTCTCCCAGCTCAGAACTATAGAGAGACTGGAAGTGTTCCTTCCACACCCCTGCTGCAATGTTTGGCTCTATTGCCGAGTGGAGGCTCCCAGACCCGCCATTAACTACTCGCCAAAACATTCGGTAGTCTCTTGTTTCGAGAGAGCTAGTAAGCTACTCCCATTGGTTCTCCTCCCATTCAATTTTAGCGTGGGCAACTAATTTTTTGTATATCCGTCTACTTTCTCGTAGCTTCTCTCCGCCTGTTCCCTCCTTGATGCTTCTGAGGAGTTCTCC
This sequence comes from Lissotriton helveticus, assembly GCF_964261635.1. NCBI lineage: Eukaryota > Metazoa > Chordata > Amphibia > Caudata > Salamandridae > Lissotriton > Lissotriton helveticus. Next base: position 873,677,642 of record NC_136071.1, on the reverse strand, counting down.
CTTTGCCTTCCTGCAGGCTGCATTATACCATGGGGCTTTATGGTGCTGCCCCCTGCCCGTATTCATTACCTTACCAAAAAGCTCTGAGGCCGCTCCTTTTATAAGGTCCTCATGTGCCTGAAATAATGTATTATGGGAATCTTTATTGCCCACATCATTAGCTAGATCTCCCACTTTTTCCAAAATTGGAATTAGTCCTGCGTAGAGCCTCAGGAGTTTCGCTTGGCTCGCTACTAATTTTTCCCACCTGATTCTTCTCCTGTTGTTGCCCAGTAAAAGTTCGGGCTTGTTATCCTCCTTGTTTAAAATAGAGGGTTCTGAACCAGGGTGGATGAGATCTAGTTCTAGGGCATTGTGGTCACTATCTAGTCTTTCAGTAACCCTGAAGTCCAAGATAAATGACCAATTCTCTATCTGTACAAGGGCGTAGTCCAGGCGGGACTCTCTTCCCACTTTATTGTAGGTGGGTCTGCTTGGTATATCAGACTTAAGACGCCCATTGCAAGCTCTGATTCCATACTTTAGGGTTAGGGCTGTGACCTGCAGTGCTACAGGTGTCCATGCCTTCGGGGTAGGCGCTACTACAGGAGGTACTGCCCACCTGGACTCTTCTTCCGAGGGAAAACCCTCTAGAAGGCCAGCCAGTGGCTCAAAATGAGAATTTAAATCGCCTCCCACTACATAGGGTATGTCCCTTGGGATTTCAGATAGATAAGCTGAAAGCTCATCAATGGTGGGGGATTCTCGAGAAACTCCCACTGGTCTAGAGTAGATATTTATCAAGGCAAGTTTTGCTAGGTTCGGCCAGGCCAGTAAAACCACTAAAATATCGTCCGATGGAACCGGTAACCGTGAAGCCTGGCACCCTAGGTGGGATGCCACCCAAGTTGTAAATCCGTCTGAAGGGCGGCCCTTGCCCTCCCACCTAGCCGGGATAGAAAATGACAGATAGCCCTGTTGGCTATATTCTTCCCTTGCCCAGGTCTCCTGGAACATACAGACATCCCCAGTCTTAATATAAGTTATCCAATCATATGAGTCCAGCTTATTGGCTAGGCCGGCCAAGTTCCACCAAATTAGTCTCAGGTGCACCGGGACAGCTACAGGGGGGATTATAAAAATAGAAATAGGAGGGGAACCGGTGCCCGATATTACACCAGATGTTACATCAGGACCATTGTGAGTAGTAGGTTTATTTGGATCAGGTGATTCACCAAAACTGTTGCCTGGAGTCACAGGGATTAGGTCAGGATTTGAGGACAGTCAATCGACCCCATCCAGTCCATTCAGGCAATTAAATCGGTTATAGTCAATAAAGGGTGTATCTGGAGGTCGATAGACAGGTCGTACATCATACCCCCTGTGTCTGGATCTCCGTTCAACCTTTGTCCAGTTACCTTGTGACCATTCATGCTGCATACGAATAGGGGGGAAGAAAAAAGAGACTGGTAAAGTCTGTATGGTGGAATCTGGTGATCTATTTGACCCAGCACATATGTGTAATACTGTCCCAGGGTCTCGGAAAGTCACCATAATACAATCCCCTACTATTGATTTTCTTGTTCTCCCCAGCCAAGGTACCCTTCTCACATAATGATTTCGTTGTTAAAGTGGGCGGGGAGAGGTCTGTTCCAGTTCAGACATTTGATAGTTTTCCTTTTGAGTGAGTGGAAGTTCTCACTTTCACCCATTTCAAGAGGGGGAGCACCCGCCAAAACCCCCGTAAGGCTGTTAGCCTCAGGCGGCAAGTCGGGTCTCCGAGGTCTGGGAACAGGCCTATCAGGGAATAAGGGAGTAATACTGGCATTAGATAGATCCCCAGAAGTTATACCGAGAGCTGTGCCGCGGGAAACTAGGCCTGCTGGTTGTAGAGATAGGGGTTTGAAATTGGTGGATGGTGTTGGGACTAGGTTGGCCATGAGTGGCTGCAAAAGGTGAGTGGCAGCAATACCCGAGGGAGGTCCCACGTTTTTAGAGGGGTTTTGAGTGTTAAGGGAAGTTTTAATTGGCGGATTAGACTCGGGGTTTCTATTCTCTTTGCTGGCCAAGGTTTTCAGGCTGGTTATAGCTGCCTCCAAGATCGTGAGTCTGATCTCCACTTTCTTCAAACTCTCGCTAATGGGCAGCAGGAGTGATCTAAATAGGAATTCTAAGTTCCCCAGAGAAGTAGCAGGGGGTAGTGTATCTGATAGATTGTTCCCATGATCGCTAGTGAAGGCAGTGTTATTAGTATTAGTGCCCCTGACATTCGATGTAAGCCTATCAGAGGTAGAAACGGACTTCTGTGCTTTTCCAAAGTCAGAATGGGGGATCTTAGACTTTCCCAACCCGCCCCTCAGCTTCCTTCTACGCTTATTCGGTGGTGGGCCGTGCACCTCTGCCACAACAATTTGCTTTGGTTTGTTTTTCCTAGATTTAGTTACGGGGGGTGTTTGTGTAACTAGGTCGACAGCCATGCTGCTAGTGCTAGTTGGTGGGATAGCGTCCAAGGTCTGTTCAATAGATAGGCAGCAATTAGAAGTACTGTCCCGCAATAGAAGGGGGACGTCTTCTAGGGATGATAGGTCCTGACTGCCGTTAAAGGAACCTCCCTCTTGGGAAATAAGATAGGGGTTTATATCACTAAGGGGCCTATTTTTCATATGCTCAATAGAGAGGCGGCGCTCCACCCTATGCTTCTCCATAGAGGTTTCGTTGCCCCCTTCTCCCTTAGCCGTTTTAAAATAATTGTCCAAAGTCCCGTTGTTACCTCCTCCCGCCTTCGCTGGAGTTTCCACTGGAGCTGGAGCTGGCATGTCCAGAATCTATGTCAAGGTCCAGATGGGTTTAAGAAAGTACAGGCGATAGAGAGTGGGCCCAGCCCGGCCTCCCTCAGCCCCTGACGGCCACAGACGGTCCCGCCCTTGTCCCGGGCTTCTCCCGGCGTGCTCCCGCGCGCTCCCGCGCTGTGGGTACACGACAAATTTTTATAACACGGGGCGTGATTGGCGGGCGGGCGTGGCCGGCAGGGAGAGCAGCCCAGCTGGTGGTGATTGGGCGCGCAGGGACTCCTGGTCCACGGAGTCCCTGCCTAATGCTCGCAGCCCTGCCGGTCGGAAAACACCAGCCCCTTGAAAAACAGCGGCTCCCTCTCTGACAGCCGCGCTGCGGGCGAGTTGCAGGCGCTGCCTCTGATGACTACTGGGAAGGGGCTCCCGCTGCTGATGTCCGTCAGTTGAAAGCGATTACAGGCGTTTGGTAAAAGGTCCCACCAGGTAGCAGGCAGATCGCTCCTTTATCCGTGGGCGGGTGGGCGTGGCCGGCAGGGAGATCAGCCCAGCTGGTGGTGATTGGGCGCGCAGGGACTCCTGGTCCACGGAGTCCCTGCCTAATGCTCGCAGCCCTGCCGGTCGGAAAACACCAACCCCTTGAAAAACAGCGGCTCCCTCTCTGACAGCCACGCTGCGGGACCCGCAAAGCGGGTCCGGCGAGTTGCAGGCGCTGCCTCTGATGACTTCTGGGAAGGGGCTCCCGCTGCTGATGTCCGTCAGTTGAAAGCGATTACAGGCGTTTGGTAAAAGTATGATATTGAAAACAATGTTTAATCATTCCAATAATGTTGACCGCTAAGTTGTACTAAGTAGGGTGAATTCCAGCCCACTTGGGCAAAACGTTTGTATAAATGACTTCCTTAATAGAGATGGGCTAGTAATATGGAACATTTCACCATTCCAAAATGTCTGCCATTATTGTGAAACAATACGAGCAAAGTGAGTCCTGTTTCTCTGTTAATGATTCTGACACGTAAATAGCACCAAGCACATATCGAATGTATCGTGACCAAGCCTTAGTGGCGAAAAGCGTCGGTAGGCAGCTACTTGATTTTGTGCCTTAAATAAACACCATTTGAGCATCCAGAAGCAGCCTGTGGTTTTCTTCATGAAAGGAAGAGATTTGGATTGAGATTTCAGGGTGACCGGCACCCACACAGGCTCGCCGCAAGCTCGAAACCGGGAACGGCCGGAAATGTGGTTCATATATATATATATATATTTGAGCACAAGAAGGGCGGCACAACCGGATACTTTTTAAGAAGCTTTTATTCGCACTTCATAACACCCCACCGACGCGTTTCAGCCTCACGGCTTTTCTCACGGTCAGCAAGTCCTTTTTTAGTTTTCATTTATATACTGCCCCATGTTAGCCTTAAGGTGGCATTATGGGATACGTAGTTTATGAAATAATTAAAAAAAAAACACAGTTATAACAAACAAAGGACTGGTGTGTTCCTTGAGTTGATGTATAGTACATTGCGTCCAAAGTTCGTTTCACTTAGGGCATGTATAATCTCAATGTTCTTTACACACGTTAATTTTTCCCTTCTTCAGTTTAGGGTGCAGTACCCTTATATACATATATATGAAAAATCATCCATGTCCTTTGCTCGCTCACAGCGCCAGTCACAAACACTGCTTCAGCAACAAAGGATTGTGAACCACCGGAACTGTAGGCAAATCTTGATTTTATTTGTACTCCTGGTTACGCTTTTCGGGCTCCACTTGCCCTTGGTCGCACAAACAGAAAATGAGAAATGCAATTTTTTTATATGCATGTTGCTAACACCACGTGATCACAAACCATAATAGATGTGGAAAAAATATATATATGCAATAATGTGCATTTAAGAAACACTCTTTCTTGAAGTATTTCACATTTTTCTACATTTGTTTTTTTGAATAGTTGTTACTGTGTTCATAATTTCGGATATACATAGAGCTCCTCATATATGTCCTGGTTCATATTTTCGGTGATAGTTCCCTGTGAGAATCCCTCTGTCCGTATAAATGCATGGGGAATTTCATAATTCTTTTTTGCAAGGAGATCTAAATGTAATATAAATATATATAAAATATATAAATAAATATATATAATACATAAATATAACAATAAAATATTTCATTTCATTATACTTTGTGCAAAATTCTGCTATTGCATTGCTCAATTAGACCTCCAATCTGCTATAAAATTCCTGCTTAAATGCATATTCTCATATAGTTTCTCCTGGTAAACTAATTCACCCTTCATATTACAGGTAATAGTGGACTCAACAAAATCCTACCTAGGACATAATACCACCCTAGCATTGGAGTGCCATAGATAACCTAAAGTGCATTATAAAATAAAATACCAATAAATGCATGATGTGATAAAACATATACTTATTCAACAAAACCATTTAAAACAAATAAGTCCTCAGTTAAGGAAGATACATGGGCCCGAATCAAAATCCAAATCCAACATATTCTTCACATTGGGGGGCACTACTGTGAGGAATTCTTATTTACAAATATATACAAAACTGTACATTAGTCGCAGGTTTAAAAAAAAGTCAAAAATTCATAATTCTTGTAATACTAAGGGGCCACCATAAATATTGTTACCAAGTCTGGAAATAAATATGATAATAGGAAATTGTGCAAGTCTTCAGTATTATTCAACCCATGCGGATGCTTTGTATCTAATTCAAGGATAAATATGGACTCCAACTGTCTCAATGCTTTTTCACGATCCCCCCGCGTCTAGGTTTGGGAATAGCTGCCGCCACAAAATAACTCAAACAATTTAAGTCATTCTCATGTACATGTTTAAAATGGCGTGCTACCGGAAACGCTGGGTCAATATTTACTATGGCACGCAGATGTTGTAATATCCTGACATGCACCTGCAGCTTAGTACTCCGCACATACTGGAGTCCGCAGGTGCAAGTCAGGACATAGACTGCAAAATCCGTCCTGCAGGTACAGTTACCCTTGATGGCTATTTGATTGGGGCAAAAAGGTGAGGTATAAAGTGTAGTATCTTTGCCAAACGTACAGGCTCTGCAAGTACTACACTTCTCAAAGCCATTCTTGGGTTGCAGCCACGTGCTAGCAGCGGCTAGGTCTAGACAAGCCTTCCCTATCTGCGTGCGCATTGAGATACCTTTCCTATATGTCACCATGGGTTGTGATGGTAATCTGGAGGACAAAATACCATCAGTCAGAACAATAGGACAGTGACGTTTAGCTATGGCTCGCTACGGATCACTGAAACAATATCGACGTCAAAAATATCGAATTACAAAAATATCGAGGTAAAAATATAGAATATCAAAATATCGACCTCCTATCTCCAAACAGGTAAGTACAAAAATATCGAATCAAAAATATCGATGTAAAAAATATAGTTAGTCAAAATATTGATTGTTTTTAAATGCTTTAAATTAATTAAAAATTAATCGAATAATAAATATAATTAACTTAAACGTACTTAAAATATTATTTAACCTTAAAATTAATAAATAATTAATGTAAGTAAAAAAAAACAACATACAAATTGATTTGTTAATACATATATATATATATATAAACGTAATATTAATAAAAAATTTACAATATGTTTTACCGTAGGATAGCGGAAAGGGTTAAATGTACTATTACCACTCCAGTGAGTCCAACAGTAGGGAAAGCGTTGGACAGCGTAGGGGTAAAAATTACTATTCCAACTCCAGAGAGTGCAACAGTAGGGAAAGCGTTGGATAGCGTAGGGGTAAAAATTACTATTCCCACTCCAGGGAGTGCAACAGTAGGGAAAGCGTTGGATAGCGTAGGGGTAACAATTACTATTCCCACTCCAGAAACTGCAACAGTAGGGAAAACGTTGGATATCGTAGGAGTAAAAATTACTATTCCAACTCTAAAGAGTGCAACAGTAGGGAAAGCGTTGGATAGCGTAAGGGGTAAAAATTACAATTCCCACTCCAGAGAGTGCAACAGTAGGGAAAGCGTTGGATAGCGGGAGGGTAAAAATTACTATTCCCACTCCAAAGAGTGCAACAGTAGGGAAAGCGTTGGATAGCATAGGGGTAAAAATTACTATTCCCACTCCAGAGAGTGCGACAGTAGGGAAAGCGTTGGATAGCGTAGGGGTAAAAATTACTATTCTAACTCCAGAGAGTGCAACAGTAGGGAAAACGTTGGATAGCGGGAGGGTAAAAATTACTCTTCCCACTCCAGAGAGTGCAACAGTAGGGAAAGCGTTGGATAGCGGCAGGGTAAAATTTACTATTCCCACTCCAGAAAGTGCAACAGTAGGGAAAGCTTTGGCGAGCGTAGGGGAAAAAATTACTATTCCCACTCCAGAGAGTGCAACAGTCAGTAGGGAAAGTGTTGGATAGCGTAGAGGTCAAAATTACTATTCCCACTCCAGAGAGTGCAACAGTAAGGAAAGCATTGGATAGGATAGGGGTAACAATTACTATTCCCACTCCAGTGAGTGCAACAGTAGGGAAAGTAAAGATTTAATATATTAATACAAATAAATTAAATATCAATACCAAGAAAATATTAATTAAAATACATTACCAATGTAATATATAATAATTAATCAATTAAAAATACAAATTAATATTAATAAATACAATTAATTACCTATTAATACAATTGAATTACCAATTAATTAATAAATTAAAAATAAATACAAATTAACAAATACAAATGATTTACTTAATTACAATTAAATTACTTCCCCTCTATTCCCCTAAAAACCCACAACCCAATACACAAAATAAATTATTAAAATGTACTTAATTATCAAATAATCAATTAATAAAATTAATTACCAATTAAAAAAAAATATTTAATAATTAATTAACAATTCAAACTCAATACCAATACATTAATTAACATTAAATTACTTCCCACCCCATTCCCCTATAAACCCACAACCTGCAACGGAAAATAAATTAATTAAATTAACATAATTATCAATTAATAAATTAATAAAAATACATTACCAATTAAAAAGTAATTACCAATTAAAAATTAATTAATTACCAATTAAAAATTAGTTACAAAATTAATTCAAAATAAATACCAATAAATAAATTAACATGTTTAATTAATTACAATTAAATTACTTCCCACCCTATTCCCCTATAGACCCACAACCCGCTACAGAATTAGATTATGCAAAAATTAAATAACATTAAAAAATACTTTAAAAAATTAGATATTATTAAAAATTCGATATATTTTAATATCTATATTATATACTTTGATATTTTCTCTTTCTATATTTTAAAAATCAATATTACTTACTTCGATATTTTAACTTTCTATATTTTAAAATTCGATATTACTTACATCGATATTTTGACTTTCTATATTTCAAAAATCGATATTACTTACCTTCTATTCGATATTTTTAACAACTATATTCTGTCCATTCGATATTATGTCCATTCTATATTTTTTTCTCGATATTATGTCCATTCTATATTTTTTACTCGATATTATGTCTGTTTACCGCTCGCAATTTCCTCTCTTGTTTACTGAAGGCCCTGATCAGTCTCGGGGCAGAATCTTCCTGACCTGTTTTTTCTGTGGTATTTGTAAGTAAAGATTCTCTTGTTCTAGCATTTGTCTTGGTCATTGCTGCCTTGATAATTTTCTCACTATAGCCCATTTCCTTAAATCTTTGATAGGCCTCCTCAGTGCATCTGTTCATATCCTCATTGTTGTTACATATCCTCTTTAGACACAAGAATTCCCATATGGAATGTGGTCAATCATATGTTTGGGATGGGCACTGCTGGCATGCAAGGTAGAGTTGCAAGAAGTGTTCTTTCTATATAAGAAGGTACACAATTTTCCCTCCTTTTGATAAACCTTGATGTCTGAAAAGTCAATACTGCTATTACTAATGTTGGAAGTAAATTTAAGATTAGCAGTGTTCATGTTGATCTGTTAAATAAACTCAGAAGCACTGGACTCACTGCCTCGCAATGCAATAAAAACGTCATCAATATATCTAAGCCAATATAAAACATGTTCATTAAAAGCGGTGGCGTGTGTTACCTGAAGCACCCGCTCCTCCCACCAGCCAACATGCAAACATGCGTAGCTGGGGGAGAAGCAGGCACCCATGGCAGCACCGCGTTTCTGTAAATAAAGATCATTGCCAAATAAAAAATAATGATTGTGCCGGCATCATGAGATAAGATTTAAAAGCATCTTATTATGCTGATAAAATTCAATTGATCTAAAACCCAAGAAATATTCTATGGCTCTTAACCCCGTGGAATGCTCAATGCTGGTGTATAAGGATTCAATGTCTAATGTAATGAAAAGTAAATCTTGCATCCATTTAATCCCTTGAACCTTCTTTAAAAAATCACCAGTGTCTTTCACATAACTTGGCAAGTTGATGGCTGATATAATGGGCCTACCTGGGACCGTTTAACCTTTTTATGGACCTTGGGAATAAAATATAATTTAGCTACTACCCGATCTTCTATGTTCATAAATTTGAATTCCTCCATAAAAATAACCCCTTCCCTTTTCCAGGCCATCAATTCTTTCCTCAAGTTCTGTTGGCCATATTGTATTTTGAATGTGTGGATTTCTCAAAGCATTCATTGTAGTTATTAATTAATTAACCCCTACTCTTTAATATTTACTTGCAGCCATTAATTGCACTCCTGAATAGGATGGACTGCCTAGTATACAACTATGCCGATGACACCCAGATAATCATCCGGCTGGATGATGGCCCGGGAGCGTCTACCAGGTTGCAGGACATACTCAAAGCCACGGTTAATTGGATGTCCGAGAATTCCTTAAAAATCAACCTGGACAAGATGGAAGTGTTGCCTATTTCCATCACGGGCAACCCCTGGAGCGAGAAATGCTGGCCTGTGGAGCTGGGTGTGCCACCGGAACCGGCGTCTGCAGTCAAAAGTTTGGGCTTATACGTGGATGATAAACTCTCCATGAAAAAACAAGTCACCACGGTAGTGGGCACCTGTATAGGCCTGATGTGACAATTGAGGAAGATCTCTGCACTACTCTCATTTTCCACTTTGAGACACGTGGTTTCAGCCACAATCCTGGCTAGGCTGGACTATGGAAACTCCCTGTATATCGGTCTACCCCAGCGGCTGCTGGATATGCTACAGGGGGTTATGAACGACGCAGCCCGGCTGATTTACAAGAAACCTAGGACTGCCCACTCTTCCCCTCTGATGCAGGAGCTACATTGGCTCCCGATTCGGCAGAGGGTTGTATTTAAAGGATTGTGTATCGTACATAAGGCGCTGTATGGTAATGCACCAAGATACTTGAAATCCCGCCTGTCCCCATATACACCGAGCAGGACTTTGCGCTCGTCGGACGCTACCCTCTTGTCCCAATCCCATTTTAAACTGGCCACGGTGGGGGGACGTGCTTTCTCCAACACACTCCCAGCTTTATGGAACAAACTGGCCCCAGAACTAAGGAAGGAATGCAATCTGTTATCCTTCAGGAAAAAGTTAAAAACCGTATTGTTCAAGCAAGCATGGAGTAGCCTCTAGGCGTTGTGTTAAGATCAAGTAAATACCGAACCCCACTACGTAATCTGGACAAACAGCGCTTAGAGACCCCGGTGGTTATAACGCACTATACAAATTAAATAAATAAAATAAAATAAATTGTCCTGTAAATGGCTATTGGCTTCCATAATATAATCCTTTTGGGGCCAGATAACCATATTTCCCCCTTTGTCTGATTTTGTGACGATAATCTCATGTTTGCCACCCAATTTCTTAATTAACTTGGCATAGTCAATTTCCTTCTTACTCTTATACCGCTTTTTATGGCTGGTACGATGGTATAGTTTTTTAATGTCTTCAACAACCACCTCATGATAGATGTCTATTGCGTCTTTAGGCATTATGGGTATGAACTTGGATTTAGATTTAAAAGGACTAATCCCAGCACCCACCTTGGTAATATTTTCCATGCGCAAACTTTCTTGCGTACTACATGGATCTCTTTCCAAATCCATTCCCTCAATGCAGTCTATATTGATATCTTGTAAATCGCACAACAGAGTCGCATCTGAAGCCTCCAATTGAATGGTAGTCCCCCTTCCTCTGACTCCACTTTCCTCATTTGTCATTTCCATTTCTTTCAGTCCCTCCTTGATAGCAAAAAACTTTTTTAATTTTAACTTCCTAATAAAGCAGAAAACATCCACCCTTGTTTGTGTATAATTAAAATCGCTTACCGGGCAGAAAGAGAGTCCCAACCTGAGTAGCTGTTCTTCCGCTTGTGATAGTGCAACCATAGAAAGATTGATGATAGTGTTGTTAGACTTCTTCATTTTTTCCGCCAAAATTGATTTTTCATTGGTGCTCTTTCGGTTCTTGCGCCGCTCCCTTCTCCTTGTGTTTTTCCTTGCTCTGGTTTGTTTAATTGAGTCCGCGGTCTTAGGGTCTGTCGCCGGTCGAATACTAAAAAATCGACTTCCTCCCCCAGACTTAGAGCTTTTTTCTTTAAACCTCTACTTCCCATGCTGGGTACACTATCACAATCTGATGATATTTCACTGGTTAATGAATCACTGTCCAATGCTCAATTTTCCATCACTGTTCCCTCTGACACTTGGGGTCTCATGATACCCTGTGGTCCCTGGGAACCACAGGGTATCATATTTCATATTTGAGAGCGAAGGTGAAGATGCGGCCTTCCTCATATTCGCATTTATCCTTCATGAATTTATGTGCCTTGCGGGTTTTAATTTTTTTCTCTTGCTTGGCCAGCCTTTCTTGTATTTCTTGTTTCGTTTTCGAAATGAAGTCAGTTTGTTCTAACTTATTTAAAGCTTCATTAATTTGCGTAATTTCTCCCAGCAAGGCTTTCCTATCAATCTCTGCATACTTCACCAAAATGTGGACTAAATTCATCGATGCGGATAAATTGTTTCTCCCCATTCACTAAGCATACTCGGGTTGGGGCTCTCAAAGCTCGGGGCTAAAAGAATTTGTAAGCCCCTTGGTACACAGCCCACTTCAATGTATTTTGATAGCGATTTATGCTCCCACCATATTGTGGTTTCTAATTTCATGTATTTCTCCAATCTTTTTTCTAAAGTTTTTTGCATCAAATTCATTATTTGGTCCTGCGTTCTTTCTGCCTTCCCGTTCCATTGCTTTACCGGGCAGGTCATTAAATAATTCCTCTGCAGCGGCCTCACGATTATGGACCACTTCTGCCAACATTATCCAAGGAGACAGTTTTAAAGTTGTTTCAAATCATACGGTGCGAGCATAATCCGCTCGCCGCTAGTGCCCTTTCACTCCTCCCCACCTGTGCACTCACTATTATGCTTGTCACTAGCTCGGAACCAATCCAATTGCCGATATTCTCTTTGTTGTCCGTGCGGTAAAGTCAAGCTTTTTCAGCTGCACCGGGGGCTGTTGCAACAATTTCCTTTCTCAAAAACACACTCTTTTGGTTGAAAGCAACAGCCACTTCTCAGGGAGTGGGTTCGCCACTGAAGCAACCACCTTCCGTAATTTGATGAAAAATCATCCAGGTCCATCGCTCGCTCACAGCGCCAGTCACAAACACTGCTTCAGCAACAAAGGATTGCGAACCACTAGGACTGTAGGCAAATCTTGATTTTATTTGTACTCCTGGTTACGCTTCTTGGGCACCACTTGCCCTTGGTCACACAAACAGAAAATGAGAAAAAACATTTTTTTATATGCATGTTGCTAACACCACGTGATCACACACGATGATAGATATGGAAAAAATGTATATATGTGCAATAATGTGCACTTAAAAGAGACACTCTTTCTTGAAGTCTTTCGGTGATAGTTCCCTGCAATATATATATATATATATATATATATATATTATATATATAGATCATATATATATATTATCTACTGGTGGTCGCCAGTAGATAGTTATAGTTAGGACCAATTTTCCATAGGAAATCCGCAACATTCTATTTGGAATAACTTTGGCGCCGGTTGAAGAATCTTCGTGAAATTTTCAAAACTAATGGCCAGCTCCGGTCCACTCCTATCCTAAAAATCTCGGGGCGATAAGCCAAGCGGGGGCCAAAAAAAGGGGGTCCCAAAACATGTTTTCCCCATGCAATTTCCCATAGGAACCTTTAGCAGTAGCTACAGCCCGAACTGCTGAACGAAATTACACCAAATTTAGCAAAGAGGTAGTCCTTAGTTCAGCCTCGTGCCTTTTGTATAAATGGTGTAAATTCGTCTGTTACTGCCTAAGACCAGGATTCCTCAGGATTGCCACCCTCCCCTGCGCACGGCCCTGTTGTGCTGGAGGAAGGCTCTGGCATACACTTCCACGACCACGCCCTTCGCAGCGAATGTTCCCTTGTTAGGGATTCCAACGCCGCATGGACGTCTTAACCAACGTAGGCTATTGCCCTGGACGGAAGCTGGGGTGGAAGACATAGGGGCCTTTTTCAGGGACGACACATTGCTAGATCACGACTCCTTCCTGCAAACCACTGGGGCCCCGCGAGGTTTATTCCTTCTACATGCCGCTGTTTCACACTACATAAGACACACATGGGCCCCACAACGAGATAAACCTATACAACATGAACTGGTTCACCTAATCTATTATATGGGGACAGGAGGACACCTGGTCAGATGGCTTTACACCGGGATCAGGGAACATGTAGCCACTCCACTCACCACACTTAGAGAGGCCTGGTCACCGGACACGGGGGAGGTTTTATCGGATGGTGCCTGGAAAGTTATCCTTGAACACCCCAGGAAAGTATCCAGGAATGTTAAATTTAAATTTATCCAGGTCATGGTGTTGCATAGGGCGTACCTTAACCCCCACAGGTTACACAGAATGTTCCCGCACTCTCCTCATTGCTGCCCTCGTTGTAAGATGGATGAGGCTGACTTTCTTCATATGCCCTGGGCATGTCCACGATTGCGCGGATATTGGGGGGAAGTCTGCAACACATTGCGTACAGTCACCGCCTTGCCGGTGCTAGAGAATGCACTATATTGTTTAGTGGGGCATCGTAAACGTCTAAAACACCATAAGGCCCAAGTGAGATTCTTGCATCTGGCTCTACTGATAGCAATCAGAGCCTTAACAATGAGATGGAAATCTCCCAGACCCCCTGGACTAACGGGGTGGCACTCTGATTTGCTGAAATGGGGTAGGACAGAAGTAGCAGCCTTGCGCAGAGAGGAGCAAAGAGGGCAGCGGAAATACCCAATTGCACAAGACTGGGAACGTATGCTACTAGAACTAGAAGAGATGGAACTTTGACCATCGCAAGTAGATGGATCGTAAATGGCTGGCTAGGTTACGAGTGTGGCGAATGAGATGCGGGAGCATAGGATCCCAGAGCCACGCAGGGTGGAACCACTGAGACTCTGCACGTTCTTTGCTAAGTCACTTGAGAATTAAGTAATGAGATGTTACCCTCTAGATTGGATACACCAGGAGACGAGGGGGGGGGTGGGTAGGTTGAGGGGGGAGGAACGGGTTACGGACTTGAGTAATTATGGTCAATTTGAATGACTTGTGCGTACTATGATGTGCTGCATAATGATGTTAAACAAATTGATGCTTTTCTGCACATATTATACGAATGCACTTAATTTTCTGTTTTTTATACCTCTTAAGAAACGATACTTGTTCAGTTACCAGCATTTACCTGTTGGGTTATGTTGGGGGCGAAAAATGAATATGGACTGTATGTTGTATGCAAAGGCAATGATAAGTTGTAAATTATAATATGCAGCCTCAAATAAAGAGTTTTAAAAAACAATGGTGTAAATCCGTCCAGTAGTTGCTGAGAAAATCACATTTAAAAGTTGTAGTAACGTGACGCTACACAAACCAGTAAGTTGCAATTCTTCTTTATTTATAAGTAGTGAATAAGCACATCCCCAGCTGCAGGCACTGGGTGAGACTCGGGCTCTCTCTCGGTGAACGTTCTATGACCACCTTCAGTAACGTTCCATGGCGATACCAACAAGGGAGGGAAAGGAGGGGGGGAACGGGAGAGGGGAAGACTGGTGGCAGGTTACAACACCTCTTCCTCCCACCAGGAAAACAACATCATGTACAAGAACATAGACATGTGTCTGTAAAATTCTGCGGGTGTGTGGACACTTATACTTTTTGAAAATCCTTATGCCACCCCAGTGTTTTGCGAGACCTGGTACTTCTTCTCAAACTGTGCTGATCTCCCTCTTCTTCTCTCACCTCAGCACTGTTGCAAACACCAGGTTCCGCACAGGATTTTCCCTGGGCTACTCTGTCCATACTCCATTTCTTTCCGTTCTCCAAGGTTACCATGTTTTTGTGCACCTCTCTTATCCTTTCAGGTGCTAAGTACTTGTCCCCTTTTCTACCCAAGTCTTCTGGCTTCCTTATGTGCACCAACTGCCCTTCTCTAAGCACCTTTTCCCTAGTACACCACTTCCGGTCGTACCATTTTTTGTACCTGTCCTGACGTGACTAAACATCCCTTCTGAACTCCTCTTTGTTCACTCTGACCGGTTCTTTAGGAAATAACCAGTTGGGTGACAACTTGGAACCCGCTTTTCTACCTCTCAATAATTTGAAGGGGGAGTAACCTGTGCTGAGACTAGGTGTCGTGTGATAGGACCAAAGCATGTCTTTTATGGCCTGTTCAACTGATATGTCCGACCTCCTAGCTAGTTGTATGCACTCCTTTAACATCCTATTGGCTCTTTCAACCTTCCCATTGGCTTTTGGGCAGTAAAGGGGTGTACGAACATGGTTAACTGACAGTTCTGCTAGAAAGACCTTCATTTCCTCCGACACCAGTTGTACACCGTTGTCGGTGATTAACGTGGAGGAGATCCCTTCTTTAGAGAAGGTGTCTCCTAAAAATCCAATTATTGCCTTGGTGTCAATGGTGTGAACCAGTTTATGTGTTATCCAATTTGAATAATAGTCAATAAGTACCAGAAGGTATCCATCCTGAGAACCCTTCATTGGGAGTGGCCCTGTGATGTCCAACCCCAACTTGTCCCAGGGTACTTCAGGAACCTGTACTGCAGTGAGGGGTGCTCACCTGATTGTCCTAGTCTTATCACTGAGCCCACACGCACAACACTCCTTAACCTTTTCTTCCATTAACTGATCCATTTTGGGAAACCAATGCTCAGCTCTCAATTTAGCCTTACATAAACTTCTGCCCAAGTGACCTTAATGAGCAAGATCCAAAATTTGATTCAACATACTTGCAGGGGGAACAATCTTTCCTGACTTGTACAAGTTATCACATACAATAGAAAGGTCGTCTTTTACATTCAAATACGGTTGCAAATCACAAGGAAAGTCTTTACATTTATTAGGCCAACCCTCAACGACCAATTTCTTTACCTTTTGCATTACATCATCTTTACCCATTTCAGAGTTCCACTGTTCCATCATGATGGCTGGCTGTCTTATCTCCATAACAAAGTCTTTTTCCTTGGTTCCTTCCATTTCCTCCCTCACTGGAGCCCTTGACAAATAGTCTGCTACTTTATTTTGCGGACCTGGGACATGCACCATTTTGAAGTTGTATACTTGTAGACCTATACACCATTTGGCAATCCTAGGTGTCATACTCTCAATCTCTTTTTTCCTGTACAACGACAATAAGGGTTTGTGGTTTGTGTGTATCTCAAATGGAATAACCCACACATAGAAATTGAAGTGTTTCACTGCCCAATACACAGCCAGAGCCTCTTTTTACACTGTAGAGTAATTCTGCTCTGACCCCGTAAGTGTTCTAGAAGCAAAGGCCACCACATTAATCTTTTAACCAAGTCTTTGAGCTAACGTGGCCCAAACTCCTTTGGCACTCGCGTCAGTGAAATTTATAGTGTCTTTATCCACCTGAAATTTTCCAATGTATGGTGCAGATATGATCGCTTTCTTAATTTCCTCTAAAGCCGCGCTCTGTTCCGTACCCCATTCAAACTCTGCATCCTTCTTTACCAGGTCTCTGATATCGCAAAGTTCCTTATGTACTTTGACATGTACTCTGCCAATCCTAGGCATGCCATTATCTCCTCTTTATTAGACGGAACCGGAGCACTTCTTACTGCAGCCACAAGATCAATTTTGGGTTTTATGCCTTCTTCTGATATAGTATGCCCCAGATAGTCCACTGATGACACCCCTATTTTGCATTTGCTTCTCTTTGTTGTGAAACCCACTTTCTTCAGCTCCTCTAACACAGTGCGTGCATTGCTGTTGTGTTCAATTTCGCTGGAACCATAGATCAATACATCGTCCTGAAAACATAGTGTTTTCGGACAATCCTTCAACACATGCTGCATTGCTCTCTGAAATGCTGAGGCTGCAGATGCCAACCCAAATGGCATTCTCAAAAATTTGAAGTTGCCAAATGGGGTGGTAAAGGCAGTCAAGAGCTGAGAATCAGGATGTAGCCTGATCTGATAATACGCAGAGGATAAGTCCAGGACAGTGAAGAACTTTGCCTCATGTATAGTACTCAACATTTCATTTATTCTTGGTAATGGGTGTCTGTCAACTAGAATATTAGCATTTAAAGACCTGAGGTCCACGCACAGCCTAAGACTCCGCCCCCCATCCTTGGTTGTGATAACAATGGGCGCCAACCAGGATGAGCTCTCAACCTCTTGTATGACCCCTTGACTTATCAATCTCTCAATCTCAACTTTAAGTGGCTCTCTCATCATCAAAGGGATGGAGCGTGTTTTATGCACTACTGGGACTGCACCTTCCTTCAAAACAATTCTGTGCATGTAGTTTTTCAATAAACCCAAATTCTCATTGAAGACATCAGAGAATTCTTCCACCAAGGTTGTTCCTATAGCAGGTGGCTCTATCAACATAACCTGTTCGTGATTGTTTGGATCTAGCTTGATCCCCAACTCCTTCTGATGCCTCCACCCTAACAAACACGACCCCTGTCTGGCTACATACACCTTACCTACAGTGTGTCTGTCTTTGAAAGTTATTCTCATTCTAGCCATGCCTTCCACCTGTATTTCACCTTTATTGTATGCTTTGGGACTAATGTCAGCCTTCTGCAACTCTAATCTCCCTTCACCAAATTTCTCTTCTAGCATTTTTTTTATCTATTAAGATGAAAGGGGAACAGGAATCAGCATACACTTTGAATTTCTGGCCATCCAAGCCAATTTCACAACTAGGATATTGAATATCTGCCTCTGTTTCAGAATCTTTAATTTGGAAGATAAAAGTTTTCACTTCCTCCCTTTCTTCTTCTGGATTTTCTACCATATGCACCTTAGGACCGAAAACATTACAAAACTTTGCAAAGTGCCCTTTTCTGTTACATTTTCTGCAGGTCATATTTTTTGCTGGACACTTCCAATTGTTTGCCAGATGGTTGGCACTACCACACCTAAAGCATTGCAATCCCTCCACCTTCTTCTTAAATTCCTCCCTTCCCTAGTTTCCAATTTTACATACAGCCTCATCACCTCCATTAGTTTTGGACTCATTTTTCTCCCTGGCAGTCTCTGTCCCTCTCATCTCTCTCATGCAATGAGCTGTGTGTTCAAGCCCTTTCGCTATGCTGATAGCTTCATCAAGATCAGGATTGCGTGTAAGTAGCTCCTCTCGTACCTTTTGATCGTTGGTGCATCTAACTAATTGGTCCCTAATCAGAGAATCCGTTAATGTTCCAAATTCACAAGTGGCTGACATACCCCTTAGAACTGTAATATATGAAGATAATTTTTCCTCTCTTTTTTGTACTCTTTTAAAGAATTTATGTCTTTCTAAGACAACATTAACTTTAACCTTGAAGTGTTCCCCAAGTTTCTTTAAAGTGTATTCATATACATCTCCTACCTGTTCTTCCTCTAAAGGCTCGTCATCTATTAATCTACCGGTGATGTCCTCAAAAACTTTTCTTCCTTGAATCCCCAAATTGTGTAGTAAGATATGTTGCTTCCTAATGCATGAATAGTTTTTTCCCTCAATGGCAATTAAGTACGATTTAAAAATAACCTCCCACCTTTTCCAGGGAATGTCAGGTTCCCCTAATTCATTCAGGAAAGGGGGTGGTTGAGACATACCTGTAAATGCCATGTGTAATTAGGAGAATCACCAATATGCCTTTAAAAACGTACAATTTGTGTCAAGGGACCCAAGGAATCCACACCCCACCAGCACCACAGTTGAAACTTCCAATCACAATTTACAATTTTACATCCCAGAGACATTTTTAAACGTTTTACACAGTAACCATTCCCTGGCAAGAACCTTAAACCAAAGAACTAATTAGAAGTGTTCAACCAACTGAACTTGAAGTTCTTCATTTATTTCATGTGAGGAAAATAGTCCTTCCTTTATTCCAGTGAAACACTGCTCAGCCCGCCTCTCAGGGAAAAAGAAGGCGGGAACCTCTGAGGTAATCTCAACTCGGAAGAGCTGTCCCTTCCTGTCTCGAGGTCCTGCCGTTGGCGCTCTCCCCGGGCTTATTACAATTTCTGAATTTAACCAGCAGTTCTCCTCACGGTCCCCTCAGAAGCCTTAATATTTTGACAACAATTCACCACCGCTGAGCCACTCCTAGTTATCGCGTTTCTTCCTTCGCATTCCGGCAGATCCGCAGACAACAGTTGGTTAAAGGTGCAATAGCACTTTCTGAGGATTTCAATCCACACGTCAGGCTGGTCACACAAGCTGGGACGCTAGGGGAAGCACCACGCAAAACACCTACTTCAACTTGCCAGAGGACCGATCAATGCCGTGTTAAATATATATGTCTTACCCCTACGTTGTTTCTAAAAACCGACGGTAGCCTTAGAACAAGCTGCTTCACTACGAACTCAACCTCCTTCAAGGCTAAGCCGTACGTTCCTTCAGGCACCGCGATTACACCAGGCAAGCTTCCCAGTGCGGCGGTAACATTCAATCCCGCGCCTCACAGCAAACTCTTCACCTTTCAAGGCAAATCCGTTTGTTTCGTCAAGAGCCACAATTTCACATGGAAGGCTTCCCTGTCCACACTCCTGACGTAGATATTTTACATGTGTGGCAATTACTTATATGCGCACTCGCAGTCAACTCTTCCTTAACCACACATTTCCTGTGTTCATAGGAACCCTTCCAGCCTCTCTCTAAAACGGTGAATACACTTCACCTAGAGTTGACCCAGGTGTGACTTAAACACCAGCAGCCCTCATACAAGTCACCCAGCTCACCCGTCAGGACGCCTCACGCTGCAATAAATGGCTGATAACTCCTTAGTACCTCAGATCACCGCAGGTCAAAGGCGCTGGACTGCCCTTCATTAACCTCAATTTAGCCTGCAGACCATGATTCACAGGGAAGGATGTGCCGCTGTCCCTGTCGCAGCATCCCGTCCTCGTCGCCACCGAAATGTGTAGTAACGTGATGCTACACAAACCAGTAAGTTGCAATTCTTCTTTATTTATAAGTAGTGAATAAGCACATCCCCAGCTGCAGGCACTGGGTGAGACTCGGGCTCTCTCTCAGTGAACGTTCTATGACCACCTTCAGTAACGTTCCAAGGCGATACCAACAAGGGAGGGAAAGGAGGGGGAGAACGGGAGAGGGGAAGACTGGTGGCAGGTTACAACAAAAGTACATATATATCTAGGGCCGCGGATCCTCCCGTGCATGTGCTCTATGCTAATTGGCTGTCAACACTTCAAACCACGAAGTGTTGGCAGCCATCTTGTGCCTCGGTAGAACCGAGGCACAAGAAAGCAGAAATCAAACCCGCAAAAACACACAAAGGGGGCAGGATACACACAACATGACCCCCCTAGGCCTGCTTAGGGGGTCCCACAAGGACCCCCAAGGCCCCAAAAATATTTATTTATTTTTAAATCGCGGGATGCGCGCCGGATCCACGCATCCCGCTGCTGAAAAAAAACAATAAAGGACGGGCTCCCGTGCTTCATCTATAATTAGCCCCCAGGGGCCAAGTCCCGGGGGCAATATATTATAGTTATGGGGGCCCAGAGGGGCCCCCCAGCCCTGGGGACCGCCACCCCCAGGGCTTTTGTGAAATATGTGGGGGGCTCTCAACCCCCCCAGCCCCGGGGACGGCCACCCCCTGGGGCTTTAGAAAACATGGGTGTGAGGGCTCAAAGGCCCCCGCAGCCCCAGGGACCACCACCCCCAGGGCTTTAAAGTATAACATGGGGGGCATCCATGCCCCCCAAGCCACGGGGACCACCACCCCCCGCGGCTTAAAATTAATTGTGTAGCGGGGCACATAGCCCCCTGCTGCCCCTGGAGGGCTTGAGCCACCTGACACTCCCCCAGGGACCGCCACCTCCCCAGGGCACTAAGCTTTTTAATTTGTGGGTCTGTTATGGACCCCAGCCCCGGGGACCACCACACTCAGGAGCTTTGGAAAAGGTGGGAGGGGGGAAGCCCCTCCTGGAGCCCTCGATGGCCCTGGGGACCGCCACCCCCCAGGGCCTGCTCCTGCAGTGTCTTGGGGTGCCCACACTCGGGACAATGCTGTTTGCAATGACAGGGCGGGAGCCTCGCGGCTCCCACCCTGCCATTGCAAATTACTCTGCTTCATATAAGCGAAAGCAGGTGGTCCCCCTCCCCATTAAGAAAAAATAAAATAAAATGAATAAAACAATGGCCGGCCCCATGGGATGGGGTCCCCAGGGCCTTAAGTGGCCTGAGGAGGGGGGCTCTGCAGCCCTCCTTCTTAAAAATATTTTACAATTTGGTCATGCCCTGGGGAATGGGGTCCCCGGGGCCCGGATTGGCCATGGGAGGGGGGCCACCCTGCCCCCTTCCCGTAAATAGTTTTTTAAATTTTCATTTGGGGGTGTGGCCCTGGGGATGGTGTCCCCAGGGCCACAAAAAAGTAAAAGGAAGGGGGGCCACACAGTCCTCCTTTCAAAAAAGTTTGAAAAAAAAGAGAATTGATCGTCCCTAGGCCCCGCCCCCTCACAAACACACTATGCAAACTTGCCCTGTGGTGCGTTTTAAATTGGGGAATTAATTCCCCTTCAATACAGGGGGTCCCTGGGGGCCAATTAGCCCACCAGGTACCTCCAGTAAGCGCCACAGGGCTGCGTTGCGGTGAGGTGCTTCAGGCCACGCCCCTTTTTACACCTCTCTGCAACGCAGCCTTGTGGCGCTTACTGGAGGTACCTGGTGGGCTAGTTGGAGCCCGGGGACCCTCAGGATTCAAGGGGACTTAATCCCCTAACTTAAAACACTCCACAGGGCGCGTTTGCACAGGAGTGAAGGTATTTGACGGGGACTGAGGTATTATGTGTGCAAACACGCCCTGTGGCGTGTTTTAAGTTGGGGAATTATTCCTCTTCAATCCTGAGGTCCCCTTGGGGCCAACTATCCCACCAGGTACCTCCAGTTAGCACCATGGAGTTGTATTGCAGAGTGTTGTAATAAGGGGCGTGGCCTCGCAACACCTCTCTGCAATGCAGCTCGCTCGAGCATACTGGAGGTACCTGTTGAATGCTAAGAGTGCTCATCCGTCTAGCCTAATTTATAGTATCTCATATGGAGAATTAATGCGGGCTAAACATAATTGTAGTACGGACACAGCATTTGCTTGTGAAAACTCAATTATGTTTAAACGTTTTGCAGATCGGGAATACAGTAACAAGATTATTAAACAAGCCAGTGATGGAGTGGAGTTGGTGACAAGAGTTGAACTGTTGCACCAAACTAAACAAAGGGAAGGCTCCACGAACATCAGGTTTATAACAACAATCTCGTCACAGGCACTTGATTTGCATAAAATGTTAAACAAACTCTGGCATATCTTGAAAATTGATGAGAATTTAACTAAATATTTGAACAGCAATCCTCAAATCAACTTTAAGAAAGGTAGATCCTTACAGGATGACCTAAGTGTCAATATGGTAACAAATGTTGAAAAACGAAAAATGGTGGGGCATTCAGGTTTTTATTGTTGCAGAAATTGCGAGGCTTGCAGCAATAGCATGGATTGCGCCAAATTCCAAATACCAAACTCGAGGAGAATATTTGGTATTAAAAACATCTCAACTGTCACACCACCTAATGCGTATATGTTCTCATTTGCCATTGTGAAAAAGGGAGCATGATACATCCTGCAAAAAAATGAGTTCTTGAGCATGTATGTGCTATAAGACATAATGACAAACACTACCCAGCGGCACCCCATTTCTACGATTGTCATTTTCAGAACGAGAAATTGAAGAGCATGATGGTTATTTATTCAGTGACCATCAGCGCCATGGGTGGGAATCGAGAAATTATGCTGGGTAAACTAGAATCTAAATACATAATTGATTTTGAAACCCTTCTGCAACAAGGCTCGAGTTCTAGTGAAGAATTGGCAATCCATCTGCATACATGAATATTGTTGACTATATTAGCAGTAACTTCATGTTAGACTTTTCCATTTAAAAGTTTTTTACAATTTATATTTGTATTTTCACAGGTGCAGGGCACATCACCTTTTTTCTTTGTTGTTAGTGAGTATTATGAATTTACTGGTGGCATGTTTACCTTGATAAGATTTTGCAGATCATGGTCCACTGGGGCAAGACTTTTTAACTAGTGTTTAAAGGCCCACTTGGGCATTACCAGGCTGTGATCACCTTTTGTATATGTTAAATGGTATTGCACAATATGCTTGACTATCTTTAATCTATGTACAGCTCAGATATGACTATTAATTACGGGGATATTTAAATATTTATTTGTCGAGCTTGTTGTATTTATAAATTAATTGTGACATTTATTTACATTTGGCTACAATTAGGAGTATTTGGAAAGTGATTGTATTTCTGTATATTCACACGATGTTACAATATGGCCGCAATGATTCTACTCACTTTCCAAGTCACGTTGTGGTGATGTATTCACTTTCCATTTTTATGAATGTATTTAAATATAGAAGTGTGTTTATGGAGTCTTATAGACCGTGATGAAGGCATAAGCCAAAATGCGTTATTTTGCCATTAAATAAACATATTTGTAGCATATTAGAGTGTCTGTCAATTCCTACTGATGGGGAAGAAGATTTTCTAATATATATATATGTATATATATATATATATATATATATATATATATATATATATATATATATATATACTTATATATATACATATATATATATATATATCAAAAACAACAGGTTGCCCTCTTGGAGATGCCACACACTGAGGGGATTTAGCACACGATGCCACAGGCGGTTGCAGTGTTACCGCTGTCTCTCGCCTTCTGATATGCAGCCAAACGCGTTTCAGATTTCTCCTTGATCACTGGCTCATGCATCACACAAACGAAAAGCAAGCAATTTGGAACACCTGCTTTATTCAATAACAAGTCCCGCCCCAGTGGGCGTTGCTGGCATTGCATTATGGTTATGATAGTTCCCACAAAATATACGTGCCAAACTTGTAGTCCCATCAAACACCAAGTGGGTGCTGCTTTTCTCCGTGCACAATCTTTTCCATAATAGGTGAATAAAAGTAAAATATCGCCCTGATAGGCAAAGGAGAAGAAAGAGCTTTGCATTGCTTCCAATATCACCCTGTGGCTCAGGCCCCCTTAGTTCAACGCCATGCTTAAAAGTAGTGAGCATGGAAGAGCCGCCCTTTCCGGCAGCGGGGCCTCTCCGCGGCTGGACTGGCCGCTAACATCAAAAACAACAGGTTGCCCTCTTGGAGATGCCACACACTGAGGGGATTTAGCACACGATGCCACAGGCGGTTGCAGTGTTACCGCTGTCTCTCGCCTTCTGATATGCAGCCAAACGCGTTTCAGATTTCTCCTTGATCACTGGCTCATGCATCACACAAACGAAAAGCAAGCAATTTGGAACACCTGCTTTATTCAATAACAAGTCCCGCCCCAGTGGGCGTTGCTGGCATTGCATTATGGTTATGATAGTTCCCACAAAATATACGTGCCAAACTTGTAGTCCCATCAAACACCAAGTGGGTGCTGCTTTTCTCCGTGCACAATCTTTTCCATAATAGGTGAATAAAAGTAAAATATCGCCCTGATAGGCAAAGGAGAAGAAAGAGCTTTGCATTGCTTCCAATATCACCCTGTGGCTCAGGCCCCCTTAGTTCAACGCCATGCTTAAAAGTAGTGAGCATGGAAGAGCCGCCCTTTCCGGCAGCGGGGCCTCTCCACGGCTGGACTGGCCGCTAACATCAAAAACAACAGGTTGCCCTCTTGGAGATGCCACACACTGAGGGGATTTAGCACACGATGCCACAGGCGGTTGCAGTGTTACCGCTGTCTCTCGCCTTCTGATATGCAGCCAAACGCGTTTCAGATTTCTCCTTGATCACTGGCTCATGCATCACACAAACGAAAAGCAAGCAATTTGGAACACCTGCTTTATTCAATAACAAGTCCCGCCCCAGTGGGCGTTGCTGGCATTGCATTATGGTTATGATAGTTCCCACAAAATATATGTGCCAAACTTGTAGTCCCATCAAACACCAAGTGGGTGCTGCTTTTCTCCGTGCACAATCTTTTCCATAATAGGTGAATAAAAGTAAAATATCGCCCTGATAGGCAAAGGAGAAGAAAGAGCTTTGCATTGCTTCCAATATCACCCTGTGGCTCAGGCCCCCTTAGTTCAACGCCATGCTTAAAAGTAGTGAGCATGGAAGAGCCGCCCTTTCCGGCAGCGGGGCCTCTCCGCGGCTGGACTGGCCGCTAACATCAAAAACAACAGGTTGCCCTCTTGGAGATGCCACACACTGAGGGGATTTAGCACACGATGCCACAGGCGGTTGCAGTGTTACCGCTGTCTCTCGCCTTCTGATATGCAGCCAAACGCGTTTCAGATTTCTCCTTGATCACTGGCTCATGCATCACACAAACCAAAAGCAAGCAATTTGGAACACCTGCTTTATTCAATAACAAGTCCCGCCCCAGTGGGCGTTGCTGGCATTGCATTATGGTTATGATAGTTCCCACAAAATATACGTGCCAAAAACTTGTTGTTTTTGATGTTTAGCGGCCAGTCCAGCCGCGGAGAGGCCCCGCTGCCGGAAAGGGCGGCTCTTCCATGCTCACTACTTTTAAGCATGGCGTTGAACTGAGGGGGCCTGAGCCACAGGGTGATATTGGAAGCAATGTAAAGCTCTTTCTTCTCCTTTGCCTATCAGGGCGATATTTTACTTTTACTCACCTATTATGGAAAAGATTGTGCACGGAGAAAAGCAGCACCCACTTGGTGTTTGATGGGACTACAAGTTTGGCACGTATATTTTGTGGGAACTATCATAACCATAATGCAATGCCAGCAACGCCCACTGGGGCGGGACTTGTTATTGAATAAAGCAGGTGTTCCAAATTGCTTGCTTTTCGTTTGTGTGATGCATGAGCCAGTGATCAAGGAGAAATCTGAAACGCGTTTGGCTGCATATCAGAAGGCGAGAGACAGCGGTAACACTGCAACCGCCTGTGGCATCGTGTGCTAAATCCCCTCAGTGTGTGGCATCTCCAAGAGGGCAACCTGTTGTTTTTGATGTTTAGCGGCCAGTCCAGCCGCGGAGAGGCCCCGCTGCCGGAAAGGGCGGCTCTTCCATGCTCACTACTTTTAAGCATGGCGTTGAACTGAGGGGGCCTGAGCCACAGGGTGATATTGGAAGCAATGTAAAGCTCTTTCTTCTCCTTTGCCTATCAGGGCGATATTTTACTTTTACTCACCTATTATGGAAAAGATTGTGCACGGAGAAAAGCAGCACCCTCTTGGTGTTTGATGGGACTACAAGTTTGGCACGTATATTTTGTGGGAACTATCATAACCATAATGCAATGCCAGCAACGCCCACTGGGGCGGGACTTGTTATTGAATAAAGCAGGTGTTCCAAATTGCTTGCTTTTCGTTTGTGTGATGCATGAGCCAGTGATCAAGGAGAAATCTGAAACGCGTTTGGCTGCATATCAGAAGGCGAGAGACAGCGGTAACACTGCAACCGCCTGTGGCATCGTGTGCTAAATCCCCTCAGTGTGTGGCATCTCCAAGAGGGCAACCTGTTGTTTTTGATGTTTAGCGGCCAGTCCAGCCGCGGAGAGGCCCCGCTGCCGGAAAGGGCGGCTCTTCCATGCTCACTACTTTTAAGCATGGCGTTGAACTGAGGGGGCCTGAGCCACAGGGTGATATTGGAAGCAATGTAAAGCTCTTTCTTCTCCTTTGCCTATCAGGGCGATATTTTACTTTTACTCACCTATTATGGAAAAGATTGTGCACGGAGAAAAGCAGCACCCACTTGGTGTTTGATGGGACTACAAGTTTGGCACGTATATTTTGTGGGAACTATCATAACCATAATGCAATGCCAGCAACGCCCACTGGGGCGGGACTTGTTATTGAATAAAGCAGGTGTTCCAAATTGCTTGCTTTTCGTTTGTGTGATGCATGAGCCAGTGATCAAGGAGAAATCTGAAACGCGTTTGGCTGCATATCAGAAGGCGAGAGACAGCGGTAACACTGCAACCGCCTGTGGCATCGTGTGCTAAATCCCCTCAGTGTGTGGCATCTCCAAGAGGGCAACCTGTTGTTTTTGATGTTTAGCGGCCAGTCCAGCCGCGGAGAGGCCCCGCTGCCGGAAAGGGCGGCTCTTCCATGCTCACTACTTTTAAGCATGGCGTTGAACTGAGGGGGCCTGAGCCACAGGGTGATATTGGAAGCAATGTAAAGCTCTTTCTTCTCCTTTGCCTATCAGGGCGATATTTTACTTTTACTCACCTATTATGGAAAAGATTGTGCACGGAGAAAAGCAGCACCCTCTTGGTGTTTGATGGGACTACAAGTTTGGCACGTATATTTTGTGGGAACTATCATAACCATAATGCAATGCCAGCAACGCCCACTGGGGCGGGACTTGTTATTGAATAAAGCAGGTGTTCCAAATTGCTTGCTTTTCGTTTGTGTGATGCATGAGCCAGTGATCAAGGAGAAATCTGAAACGCGTTTGGCTGCATATCAGAAGGCGAGAGACAGCGGTAACACTGCAACCGCCTGTGGCATCGTGTGCTAAATCCCCTCAGTGTGTGGCATCTCCAAGAGGGCAACCTGTTGTTTTTGATGTTTAGCGGCCAGTCCAGCCGCGGAGAGGCCCCGCTGCCGGAAAGGGCGGCTCTTCCATGCTCACTACTTTTAAGCATGGCGTTGAACTGAGGGGGCCTGAGCCACAGGGTGATATTGGAAGCAATGTAAAGCTCTTTCTTCTCCTTTGCCTATCAGGGCGATATTTTACTTTTACTCACCTATTATGGAAAAGATTGTGCACGGAGAAAAGCAGCACCCACTTGGTGTTTGATGGGACTACAAGTTTGGCACGTATATTTTGTGGGAACTATCATAACCATAATGCAATGCCAGCAACGCCCACTGGGGCGGGACTTGTTATTGAATAAAGCAGGTGTTCCAAATTGCTTGCTTTTCGTTTGTGTGATGCATGAGCCAGTGATCAAGGAGAAATCTGAAACGCGTTTGGCTGCATATCAGAAGGCGAGAGACAGCGGTAACACTGCAACCGCCTGTGGCATCGTGTGCTAAATCCCCTCAGTGTGTGGCATCTCCAAGAGGGCAACCTGTTGTTTTTGATATATATATTTATATATATATATATATATATATATATATATATATATATATATATATATATATATATATATCTATATATACATATATATATATATATATATGTATATCAAGGCTCGTTTTGAGCAGAAACGTTATGGCGACAGCACTCAAATAAAACCTGCATCTACTACTTTGTGGTCCGTGTCTGTTCTTGCCCCACGTCTAGGGAAGCGGCAGCGTGTGGGGAATGGAGTTCTTTCATATATATATATATATATATATATATATATATATATATATATATATATATCGAAATCCAAAAAGCGCCCTTCCGCTTACCGAAGCAACCAAACACACGGGCACAACCTCCTCTTAGTTTGCAATGCGGAAATTTTAATATCTCTCACATCTACATGTCATTACTCATTTTGGTCAACACATGACCTTGATCACATAAAGAAACGCCCTGCAGGTAAACTGTTTTGAACAACCCCCATTGTATCACATGGCATCATTTACAAAGCACATAGTAGACAGACTTAGTTGCAATGACTTTACTATACCTCATTATTCTTACAAACATGCGTTAACCCCTTGACCGCTGGGCTAATTTTGCCGCGGCGCTGGGGGGTGGGGGGTGAGCGTGTCGCCCCCAAGCTTGTGACGGAACCACACCGTCATGAGTCACGGGTGAGCTGTGCTCATGACGG
Organism: Lissotriton helveticus; assembly: GCF_964261635.1. Lineage (NCBI taxonomy): Eukaryota > Metazoa > Chordata > Amphibia > Caudata > Salamandridae > Lissotriton > Lissotriton helveticus. The sequence goes on along the minus strand of NC_136071.1, from coordinate 873,648,510 downwards.
TGTGGTTCTCTCACGACTCCGCCCACTCACTATCATGGGAATCAATGCCACGTGGGTGGAGTGGCCACAGCATGACGGAACCACACCATCATGAGCACATGCTGCCTGTGGTTCATGAGGGCGTGGTTCCGTCATAAGCAGGGAAGAGGTTAATAGACTTTTCATCGTTTTTCTATGCATGTCTAAACAGGTATCATATAGCATTGACCATATCTTTAAATATATACATCAATAAATAAATAGGGACATGGTTAAATCACGGTGGATTGGCAAGGGAATTAATGTTTAACAATTCTCGCTACTTCAATGCATTGCTGAAATATTCTCCTTTATTGATATTGCATAATAACCATGGTGAAATCCATGTTAAAATATCTTAAAAAGTCGAAAGCATCTAAAATATTAACATTTGCGTCATTTGATGTGCAAAATAAGCCTTAATATCCTCTATAAAGTGCTTTGCGTGCTAACATACTACCTTATATATATATATATATATATATATATATATATATATATATATATTACCTACTGGCGGTCGCCAGTAGGTATATATAGTTAGGATTTTTTCCCTATGGGATTTTTGAAAATTCTATGTCTAATAACTTTGGCGTTTGTGGACGGAATTGGCTGAAATTTTCAGGAAAATGGCACATTTTGTTTCTGAGCAGCCCTTGAAAATTTGGGGGGGGTTCGTCAAGGGGGGGCCGAGAAAAAAGGGGGGTCCCAAAACATGTTTTTAACATTGAGTTTTCCATAGGGCGGTTGGCCTCACTTTTAGCCCGAACGGCTGAATGGATTTGCACGAAACTTGGCAAAATTGTAGGGACTGGTAGCCCGATGTGCCTTTTGTAGGTCTCAATATATGTGCTTCAGTGGATTTTGAGAAATTAACGTTCAAAAAAAGATATATATCTGTAACAGCGGACCGGGCAGCGCTCCAGTTCGCGTACTTTTCGCGCAACGGAGCTTTGTGAAGCGAAGCTGATTGGTTCTCCGGCGTCTGTAAACATTCCAAACAGTCCATAGCGGCCGCCATCTTGTCTCTCGGTAGGATCGAGAGACAAGAGGAGGCCAAAGCGAAGGGGCAAATGACCATAAGGGGGCATAGTAGATCCTCGCTGACCCCCTAGGTTTGATGTGGAGGTTTTAAAAGGGCCCCGCGGGGCAAAAAAATTAAATAATAATAATAATCGAACGGCTGAATGGATTTGCACGAAACTTGGTAAAATATTAGGGACTGGTAGCCCGATGTGCCTTTGCTAGGTCTCAATATATGTGCTCCAGTGGATTTTGAGAAATTAACGTTCAAAAAAAGATATATATCTGTAACAGCGCTCCGCTTCGCGTAACGGAAGTTTGCGAAGCTGATTGGTTCTCCGGCGTCTGTAAACATTGCAAACAGTCCGTAGCGGCCGCCATCTTGTCTCTCGGTAGGATCGAGAGACAAGAGGAGGCCAAAGCGAAGGGGCAAATGACCATAAGGGGGCATAGTAGATCCTCCTTGACCTCTTAGGTTTGATGTGGAGGTTTTAAAAGGGCCCCGCGAGGCAAAAAAAAAAAATAATAATAATCGAACGGCTGAATGGATTTGCACGAAACTTGGCAAAATTGTAGGGACTGGTAGTCCGATGTGCCTTTGCTAGGTCTCAATATATGTGCTCCAGTGGATTTTGAGAAATTAACGTTCAAAAAAAGATATATATCTGTAACAGCGCTCCGCTTCGCGGAGATAAAATTATATCTGTATTACCTAGCTGTTGCTAACACCAGTTAGCGACGGCTAGTAGGAGATAGCGACCATCTTGGGCCCCACTTTGCATGTGAGTGATATTTATCACTAATGACATGCAAAGTGGGCATGCCAAGATGTTAGCGACTGGAAACAGTCGCTAACATCGCTATCTCCTATTATCAACTTTTGGAAATATTTGCGATAAGCGCGAATATCTCCAAAAGCTAGCACCTGCCCTGAGCAGTTCTAAGGCATGTTATCCAATGGGAGGTGGATAACATGGCTAAGAGCATTAGCTCGGTAATGCATGAATATCGCTGGGTTTTCAGCGATATTAATGCATTGCGGTCGTTTTTTATCGTATTTGCGATAAACCTTGATAATAGCAAGGTTTATCTGCGATAATTTCTGACGATGCTTAGCGGTAAAAAAATCGTTGCTAAGCATCGTTAGGGATAAATATCGCTTAACTTTGGTAATATGCCCCAACGTCTGTTAACGTTCGATTCGAAGGAAATCAGGAAGTGTTGAAAAACATTGTCTGCGCCATCTTGCCTTTTTTCAAATGCCACACTTTTGTCGTGCACGGCAGTCATTTTAGATGCCTTGACCAGACCCACTCTGTGCACGCTGTCGATTTTTAGCATGACTCCCCACCCTCGCAAGCATCTCCCCCAGGCAGTGGTCACCCCCGCTCTCTGTCTTATGCATGGGTAATAAACCACCCCCCATCTGCGCTGCTCTTCCCTGAGAATCACACCCTGTGCCCGCCCGACACCTCCCTTTCGCCCTATTCACTACCGCACCCTCTGACACTCCTTTTCCTCTGTGTCCGATTGTCCAGGCCGGTCCTAGGGTATCAGCTAGTCCTGCAGATGTAGTTTATGGCCCCAGCTGTAAAGAATCACCCCTCTTCAAAGGAGTTATAGTAGATCAAGGCCCACACTCGATGAGATCCGTCACAGCAGACGCGTTCCTATTATCTGAAAACCATCCTGTATTGTGATTGGGGAGGGGACCGAGCCTGAAGCGGAAGATTCCAGGGATGACTCTTTGTACATCAAAGTTTTTACAATTATGTGTCACATTAAAAATATATAGCACTCCAACAAAGTAGTAAGATTATAAAACTTTAATAACTTATAAATATATACAAGAAAACAAAAACAGTAATAACATATAAACATTTTTAGGGAAAAACAACGAAGTAGCGGTCGGCTGTGCGAATAGTCCCAACGCAGCACAACGTCCAGATTTCTGGCGTGGGGCGTCGCGGGGGGTGGGTCATCAGTAGCAAACTGTTGTGCGAATAGTTCCAAGGCAGCAGAACGATGGCACCAAGGTGATGTCCAGTAAGTTGCCGCACTGGTTTTGGTATCCTACAATGCTGCTCCGAATAACGGCGTGGGGCGCCCCGGGGGAGGCGGCGTGAACGGGCCTCTCCAGGTGGAGTCTCATCTGTTGTAGTGGGGCGCCCCTTTACCGTTTCAGTTGCCATTCCGTCCGCTTTTGGTCCACTGTGTCAAAAGCCGCAATTCAGCTGAGTTGCGCCCACTCTTGCGGTGCAGCGATAGGCGGCTGTCACAGGACTCTCAAAATGGCGGCAGGCTGTTTCCTTTTTGGGCCTGGTCCACTGAAATGGCCCTGGGACACCTTGGAAATCGGACGCTTGTCTGCTAGGTCTTGGACCCCATTCTCGAAAGCGTCCCCTCCGCCTTGAGGATTCATCAAAAGTTTTGGGGGCCCCCGACTCCTGTAGGCTTCTGGTGGGGAGCGGCTGCCATGATTGCTCGCGGAATGACCACGACGGAGCTACGAGATGGTGGTGCTCTCATGCTGACGCCAGCTTCAGTCTGAAACATCCAGAAACAAGGTGGGGCTTTCATCGTTTGGGAAAAAAAAAAGTTTTCATCCAATGAAAAGTGTTGTTTTTAGGTCATATGATCAAGCCTTCCATCATTAGGAAACCAAAAGTAAAATGAACCAATGAAAAGTTTTATAAACAAGTCACATGACCTGTTATGCGGCATAGGGTATAAAATGCGGAGAAAATACGTTGGCACGTGAGGCGGCGTCAGTAGCGGACCGATGTGCGAATAGGCCGAAGGCAGCGCAACAATATTTCCTGAATAGAAGACACCACAAGGCGCTGAGATGCCAAGATCCGGATGGCACCGAGGTGGTGTCTAGTAAGTTGCCGCACTGGTGTGGCAATCCTACAATGGTAAAAGTCGGCGTGGGGCGCCCCGTTGGCCTGTGAGATGGCGTCAGTAGCGGACCGATGTGCGAATGGGGCCAAAGGCAGCGCAACAATATTTTCGGAATAGAAGACACCACAAGGCGCTGAGATGCCAAGATCCGGATGGCACCGAGGTGGTGTGTAGCAAGTTGTGGCACTGGTGTGGCCATCCTACAATGGTAAAAGTCGGCGTGGGGCGCCCTGTTGGCCTGTGAGATGGTGTCAGTAGCAGACCGATGTGCGAATGGGGCCAAAGGCAGCGCAACAATATTTTCTGACTGACACCACAAGGCGCTGAGATGCCAAGATCCGGATGGCACCGAGGTGATGTCTAGCAAGTTGCTGTACTGGTGTGGCCATCCTAAAATGGTAAAAGTCGGCGTGGGGCGCCCTGTTGGCCTGTGAGATGGTGTCAGTTGCAGACCGATGTGCGAATGGGGCCAAAGGCAGCGCAACAATATTTTCTGTATTGAAGATACCACTAGGCGTTGAGATGCCAAGATCCGGATGGCACCGAGGTGATGTCTAGCAAGTTGCTGTACTGGTGTGGTCATCCTACAATGCTGAAACTCGGCGTGGGGCGCCCCATTAGCCTGTGAGATGGCGTCAGTAGCGGACCGATGTGTGAATGGGGCAAAGTTAGCACAAGAATATTTTCTGAAGAGGAGACACCACAAGGGGCTGAGATTCGGTTACCACCGAGGTGATGTCTAGCAAGTTGCCGCACTGGTGTGGCCATCCTACAATACTGCTCCGAATAACGGCGTGGGGTGCCCGAAGGGGGGGGGGAGGCGGCGTGAACGGGCCTTCCTAGGTGGAGGCTCGTCTGCTGTAGTGGGGCGCCCCTTTACCGTTTCAGTTGCCATTCAGCTGAGTTTCGGCTGCTCTTGATGCTACAGCGACAGGCGGCTGCAACAGGACTCTCAAAATGGCGGCCTGTTCTTTGGATTTGGGCCTGGTCCACTAAAATGGCCCTGGGACACCTTAGAACTCGGACGCTCGATTTTTTTTTTCCTTTCCTGTACATGCAAAGAAAGGTAAATGCCCGGTACGTTACACGCTTCATCTGCCACGATGAACTCTCCAGAGGAACCGAAAAAATATATAGTTATGGTAACTATACCATGCATCGTCATATGGAGAGGTGGCACCAATTAATTATAGTGCTGCATAAAAGAGAGATTTGGAGGAGAACCCCTGACCTGCTAGTACATTCATCAAAGAAGTGGCACTGACAGCATCAGAGGCAAGGGAAACGGTCCCAAATATTTAGAAGAACTTTGGAAAGATTAAAATGACATGTTTAGATTGTGGCAAATTAATTTCATGTGGACAGATGAGTGTTACTCTAATAAATACAGCATATGAACATCATCATAGTCGATGGTTGGTAGAGACATTTTGACTATATCCTGGACCTGCCCGTCCTCGCCCAAAATGGCGCCGGAATAAATGGGACTCGTAACTCCTTGTTGTGTACTGGTTGCAGAACCTTGAAATCCCGAGATACGTATGCAGTTTTGAAGCACATGGCGGGCGGGGACGAGAATTGATTGAATATTTCGACATCCCTATTGATATTAAGTTCTGATGTGTTATTGATTACTGTACTATTGAAAGTTCGAATTAACGTCACCCATGGTACTTGCCCGCAAATGTATATCTAGATAATTTTATTGTAACTGGCCCTGTCGTATTTTAATTATAAAATGTACGTCCACCGATTCTGTAACTGTTAGACACCTTAGTTCTTGCAACCTAATGGCCCGCCCGTTACGTTCCTCTACAGTGTAAATGTCTACTCATCATATACGATTACAGTTTGCTCCGTGGCCGGCCGACGTGGTTATAGGCTCGTATTTGTATAATGAAATTTTCACAATAAAGGTTTTTAAAAGAAAACATGGTAGTAGTATATACATTGGTAAAGTTTTTAATAATAGTCACTGTTTTAGAATCAGTAAAAGGCAAGTGAAATAAAGCAGACCAATTACATGAAGGGTAAAAGGTATAATTCGAAGGAACGCAGTAAAGATAAATGGTCAAGGGCTGTTGTGTTTTCTACTCCTGCAACATAAAGTGATCGATAAGAATCTCATATTCAGGCGTATCGGCGACTAAGACAGCAGGTCGACCCTCTTTTGCTCAACGGCTCCGTCATGGGACGAAGAAACGCTCTTTTTCTCGAAAAAAGAATATATTTTACTTGCAGGACAGTTGTAAATTTTCCGGGAAAGTACATTAGCCTGGAACATTATAACATATATTTAAGAAAAAATAATGTTCGGAAGTAATAAAAAGCGTAATTTTTAGGTCATATGACCAAGCCTTTCATCATTAGAATAAGAAAAGTAAAATGAACCAATGAAAAGTTTTATTAACAAGTCACATGACTTGTTATGCTTACGTTACGCGCTGCGCGCCCCGGATGACTTCCGGATGCGCTAACGCGGCGCGTCATATGACGCATTACGCGACAACGCAGGTCCAGAATATAGTCAAAATGTCTCCACCAACCAGCGGTTGGAACACAACCCCTTTCAGCAGGCTAAATAGTTCTGTTAAATGACAACAGAAGGGACAGGCAACAAGAACCATCAGTCAAAGAGGGGAGGGCTAGTTCTTCTCTACCGGGTTACATTGGGGCGCTACCGGAACTGATCGAATTGGTAGTCTACAGTGTTTCTGGATATTCAGACTGAAGCTGGGGTTAGCATGAGAGCAGCACCATTTCGTAGCTCCGTCGTGGCCATTCCGCAACCAATCATGGCAGCCGCTCTTTATCGTTATTTTGGGCGGGGTGGGTGGCGGAGCCAAGCTGTTTTGCAGCCATCATTGTGTGGAGTTCAGTTCATCTCACTAGTTTTGTATTTGTCATGAGGGGTTGTTCCTAATGTTTCTATTTTAGCGAGGTCAAAAAGAGATCCCATTAGTCGCCTACTGATTTTGCTCGATTCCTTTTCTTTTTTTTTTACACGATTTTTCGTTATCTGCGAAGACTAAACAGAGTATTGCGACTCTGTGTTTGTTTGTAAATAGAGAATGAACCAAAGAGAACCAATTCTAAAACAGTAAATACTTGGATAACAATCAATCAAATGGAGAGAGAAGCAGGCACGACGTATTACAACGGGGCAAAGGCCTGCGTTAACTACCCTTCACTATGTGCAAAGAGAGAGTACTCCTAATAGAAATGAGGGGGGGGCACCATTCAAAGCAGATCAGTGTGCATAAACACGAAAATGTTTTCACTTACCACGTACTTGACATTCGACAGCTTATGATATTTGCTATTAAAAAACCATTGAAATTCACTGAAAAAACCATAGGTTATAGACCATATATAGTTAGGAATTAGCATTTACAAAACCTTGAAAATTCACTGAAAAAACCATAGGTTATAGACCATATATAGTTAGGAATTAGCATTTAAAAAACCTTATTTTACTCACACAAAACCATTGAAATTCCATATATAGTTAGTTGCACTAACTATATATCGCGCACCCGCAATCCACTGCTGATCATGTCACATATTACATCATTCATGACATGGTCAGTGACATCACTGATGACATCACTGATGACATCTCAAATGACATCACTGATGAGATCACTGATGACATCATCCAGTGACTGTGTGTTTCTGTAAAGTTTAAATATGTTTTACATATTGAAGAATGAGTAGATGTATAAGTGTCTGGACGAAGGATTTAGTAGGTGCATGACTGAATGTATGAGTGAGTGATTAAATGTGTCTCACTGAGTGCATGGGTTAGTGACTAAACTGTCTTAATTTGTGCATCATTATGTCTGTTGTTCTGTAAACTGCTGCATGTGTTGATCAGTAGCTATATGATTAACTATATGGGTTATTGATTGATTGTCCAAGTATTTGTATGGGAGACTGAGTGTGTGTGTGGCTGGCTGGGAGGTGTGTGACTGTGCAGATCAATGTGTACTTGTATCAATGATTGTATAAGAAAGTAAGTATGTGTTAGTATATGTTTGAAAATGTAAGGTGCTCTATGTTTAACTGTATAGACAAGAAAATGGAAGTGTGATTGATTCTTTACAGGACTGACTAGGTGTGTGAGTAACTCCATGGATGAGTGGCAGAGTGTGAGTGTCTGTATAGGTGTATGAGTGCATATGATAGTGTTGTAAAGATGAGTGATTGTATGTATGAATGATTGTATGGGTGAATGAGTGAATGTGTGTGTAGACGTAGGAATCAGTGAGTACGTATGTAGTAACTAGTATTGGTGTGTCAATGGTTTCAAAAATTATACTCTGTATTTAACACTGGGTGAAACAGAGGTTATATTAAAATGTGAGGAGATGCATTGTATTGTCACATGAATGATATCATCAGTGATGTGGTCATTGATGTCAAATGAGATGTCATCAGTGATCTCATCAGTGATGTCATTTGAGATGTCATCAGTGATGTCATCAGTGATGTCACTGACCATGTCATGAATGATGTAATATGTGACATGATCAGCAGTGGATTGCGGGTGCGCGATATATAGTTAGTGCAACTAACTATATATGGAATTTCAATGGTTTTGTGTGAGTAAAATAAGGTTTTTTAAATGCTAATTCCTAACTATATATGGTCTATAACCTATGGTTTTTTCAGTGAATATATATATATATATATATGTATATATATGAACAGTTTTTTTTTGTTTTCCCAATAACTGGTGGGCCATATGATGAATTTCGGAAAAAAATTCTAAATTATTAGGATACACAATTCAGCTGCTGTCTTCAAAGTTTTCAGGTGATTTGTGATGCGGGGCTGATAAAAAGGTCCCAAAAGACGTTTTCCCCATGCAATGCCCCATAGGGTTTAAGACATGACTACAGCCCAAACTGCTGGACCTAATTACACCAAATTTGGCAGAAAGCTAGGTCTTGGCCCAGAAAGATCCCTTTTCATGATTTGGTGTAAGTCCTTTCAGTAGTTTTGGAGATATTAAATAAAATCCAAATTTGTATATCTAGAAGTTTGAAGCCTCCGCAAATATTGACAATTTAATGGAGAGATCTGATTGTGTGCCAACACTTCCACCAGGAAGTGTTGGCAGCCATCTTGGGACTTTGCCTCAGCCAGTCCCCCCACAAAACTTAAAAAATATAAAAGGGGGCAGGGTAGTAACACCCTTATCCCTGACCCATAATGCTGGGACCTGCCAGTACCAAAAAGCATTTTTTTAAACAATTTGTTGCAAAATTGCAAAGATTTGAGAATATGCAGATGAGCCAGATCCGGGGGAATCCCTAAATATAATGAATGGGGAGGGGGGCACATGCAGGGAGCAGAGTTTTCATCTGTTTTCCGGGCCAATGTCAAGCGAGCAGGGAACTAGATGAAAGATTGCTTCCACAAGCAAGGAACAGCATTCCTGGCTGCTCCCTGCATACAGGAACAAGGCAGGATATGGCTGGAGGCTCATTGTCTCCTCTTTGGGAGGATTCATGTAATCACAGATTTCTGGATGAAGAGGCACGAGGAGCAGGCACATTGCCGAAATGCATATAAGGTCACTGGAGACATTTCCCCATGGTTCATTTTGCAACTGTAGTGTGAAAAACCTACTAGACATTTACCCAACTAGGTAGCACATATTAATTAACTAGTAGAAACTACTCCAAATGGGTAGACGTTTTGTGCAAAACTGTGGACTCTTGGTGAATAAACTGGCAGGTGAGCTTCTGTTCTGACTCTGATGCTCATTTCACAGATATATAACCTCAACAGGAAACACCTACAAATATAAATATAGCAGGTGCCCCAGTTGAAGCTTCATTTATGTAAAGGACAAATGATACTAACGTCCTGGGCTTGGCAAAGGCAAAGCAAGTGTGTTTTCTCCTCAATTACACAGTGAACAATTATCTGAAATCCTTGGTAAAGGTGAATGAATTGTTGATCCATCAGAGACAATCTGTAGGGACTGTAATGAGTGGGTTCTTTCTTGGACTTTCCTGGTGAGAGCAGAGGCCATGGTTATCCCTATGCATTACTAGGGGTATGCAAATGTGCAAATCACTTGGCACCTTCACCTGTTTGGTCTCACCCCCCTTAGTAGTGTGCAAAGGTCTTCTTGCCTGTTGCCAGGGTGATGGACAGCTTAACAAGAGCCCCCCTGCGCATTTCCCACCAATTTTAGTGACGTGTTCTTGATGCCTAGGAAAATGATGACATATCCACCAAACAAAAAAGCAATTGCTTCTTATAGTTAAGAGGAAGTACCCTTGTTTGGTCAAGATTTATCTCTTTGTAGCCTTGTCATTTTCTGTATATGAGGATTCATGTTATCACAGATTTCTGGATGAAGACACACGAGAAACTATCACATTGCCAAAAAGCACACAAGGTCACTGGAGGCATTTCCTTGTGGTCCATTACACAGCTGTAGTGTAGATTATGCACTAGACAATTACCCAATGAGGTATCACTTACTAACTAACCAGTAGAAAGTGTTCCAGTTGGGTAGAAATTGTGTACAAAACTGTGGACTCTTGTTGGATAAAGGGGCAGGTGAGGTTTCATTCTGGCACAGTCACTCACACAGCTTCTGATGCACCCATACAGACATACAATTACCCACTCACACACATATTGTGCCACTCATATCTACTCACAGACTCAGTCACCACACAATCACCAACCCATGCAGCCACTCACACACCCACAAAACCTCTCATATGCCTATTCACTGACCCATACAGCCACACACACACACACTCACAGACCCATACAGCCACTCTCACAACCACTCACTGACATACAGCCACTCACACACCCACTCTCAAAGGTTACAGGTTACAGTTAAGAAAGCACATTTAAAAAACCTTAGTAATTCACTAAAAAATCCAAAGGTTACAGGGTTCATTATAGTTAAGAAATAACATTTAAAAAAGCATAGAAATTCACTGAAAAATACAAAGATTACAGGGATGTTATAGTTAGGAAATCGAATTTTAAAAAAAACCTTAGAAATTCACAGAAAAAAACAAAGGTTACATGGACATTATAGTTAGGCTCGGATTTCATTCACACAAAAGCAATGAAATTCAGCAGTTATAGTTACCTGAGCTAACTATAACATATGCCTCCACAATGCACTGCTTATGACCTCACATATTACATCACTCAGGACATGGTCAGTGACATCACTGATGACATCTTAAATGACATTTCCGCCATATTATTAAAAATGATTTTGCAAGTACAGAAATCTCACAAAGATTTTATAAATTTATTCCTCATGTCGATGAAACTTTGCCACAGTTTCAGATGGAGCACAACCTAAATACATTTCTAAAATAATGATCAACTTCCAGTATTTAATGTTCAGTCAATGAGGAGAGGTTTGATGACGTTTTATTTTCTTATTAAGAGATCAGTTGGTAATTTATTCAAGTTAATCAGATTAGTCTGTTTATAGAAATATCGAGAAAAAGTTGCTTAGAGACAGCATTCAAAATAAGAGCATGTTCTATAAATGAGTTTGTCCCTATCTTAATCTAAAGGGCCTAACCTATCCTAACAAGAAACCTATAAAGAGTTATTTTGGAAAATAACAAGAGAAAATTTGGAGCAAAAGACTAAGGTTGAACTCCCCATAAAGAGTAGTTCCGGAAACTTAGCGGAGTTCCCTAACAGTTGCAGTAGCAACTGTTAAACAGGTAAAAGGAATGAATCACAGCAATAGCTACGATCAACATGGAGCAAGTCTCCTAAAAGGTATCAGCAAAACAGAAAATCACTGCTCGTAATAGGTTACAGCAATTCAGGCAAGAATAGCACAGTCAAGTGCTAAAGGGCATAAAATGCATGGTAAGAATACCTAGAACGTAATGCAGTGGAATGCAATACCTTTCTAACTAGGAACACATGCTATATAGAAAAGCACAAAAGATGTTAACTTCGAACTTTGCATCATCTCTAGCCAATAGGAAAGGATCTTTCAATAGTCTGTCATCTTCTTTCTCGATTCCCACGGTAAACTCCATGTCGTCATGATGGTATTTGAATTCGGCTACGGACTGCCCTATGAAAGGAAACACTAATATATAGCACGTCCTGGTTAGACCAATGAAATTAAAATCTCTAGGAATATACTTGTTCTTTATAAGCATGTAGCAGAGGAACTTATCCAAAATACAATGAAGTCATATGCTGTGAGGAAAGAAATAAATTTTTCAGCAAACAGCACATTTCACAAAGATGTCACGTTCTGCAGTTCAAGTGTAACATTAAATCAGCATTTACAAAAAAAGGCATTTATTTTATTTAAGGGAAAGGAAAAAATCAACAAAAAAATGTTGAGGCCTATCAGTGTAAGAATTCTAGAAATGGGAGATTTATGCAGAAAGAAGCAGCATTTTACTCTTTTTGACACGTTTAATAAAGGCATATTTTCTTCAACCACTATATTGGCACACATTCTGTACGTTAACGTTAGAGCACATTTCTATGTGGTTATGAGGAACATTTACATAAACATTTTTAACTTCCACAATCCCCCATCGGGTGATTTTTCTTAATCATCACAAATCTAAGTTTCTCCTGTGAGTCAATTTTAGAGGACACTTTCATTGTCAAATGTGTCTCGTCTTTTTCATTTCAGGCCCCTAAATTTCAAAGAGTTAACCTAAATCATTCTCATACCATTTCTTTTCCAACCTTTCCTTTTTCTTTCGAAATATGTATCTACAGCTCAAGAACAGTGCATAAAGAAATATTAGACAAAGCCACACTATTGCTATTGTCATTAGAATAGCCTTCAATATACTCTGTCCTGCTGTTCCAATTGTGGCAACTCCCTTTCTAAAATTTTCAAAGAAACTTGGTGTTTCCAATTTACCTAATTCAGGTTCTAAACCTGGGATGTTCTTTGTCAATCCTTCTATTTCCCTACTCTCATCAGGGATGTATGTTTTTAGAGAAATTAATTCATTTAAGCAATTTGCAGACTCCACCCTTTTCTGGAACTAAAATGTCTAAGACAAGTCGGTCCTGTGAAACCATCAACCATATAACAATTAGTTCTGTATTACTCACAAGCAAAGCTCAGTATGTGCTGGTTGCCATTTTGCCATTGTGTTGACAAGTGTTGACAGCTTTCTAATATTTTCAAAATGTATTTGACCCCTACGGGTGGAATGACAGCTCCAAATATGTCTCCTACTAGTCCAGCTCCTGTGCTTGTATGGCATTTTTGTTTCTGTACAGCTGTTAATGTCAATACATCTAAACTCTTCACATGGTACATCTTTGGAATTCGTATGTCTAAGTAGGAAAATCCCTCCCAGTTAGCTGGTAGTAAGAAGTAATAGCATTTTTATCTCCCTGTCAAATTTGCCAAGATCCCCCTGTTATTCAAATGTGTGTACACTACTACTAATCCCTACATGTCTAGTCCGTTTGGGTGCCCATCTTCTATACACACAAATGTCCCCTTTGTGTTGGCTGTCAAGTCTCAGTTTAGGGTATACCATCTTCTTTCTAAAATTAATTTCTTTCATTTTCCAAGTATTCTCTAAAACATCATTGTTTTTGTCATTAGCTTGTGTCATGATAGTTTATCTCTCTTTCTAACGTCATTATATAAGCCTTCTTTATTGGTCACATTAAACAGGTTAAGTTGTTTTTGTAAGTATTCATACTATCTATGGGAAAAGAGATAATACAAAGCTATGTCCATTTCCTTTACTTGGGAGTGTAAAGTCATGTTCTCTATTAATGGTACACTATTAGATCATGATTAGAGTAGAAATACTCACAATGTCCTCACCTATAAACTATTCACAATTGGATGCAGCAAGAAATAGCATTAGATAATAACCTGTGGTAATGGGTAAGTTCTTCTGGAACTAAAGTAAGTAAGTGTGCCCATACATAACAGTCATTTGCATCCATTCCGTTTGTCTATTCCTGTACTAACCTAGAATAAACATTAGTAGAATTATAATTTTTCTTATAGATTACAAAGAAGTAACTAAAGGGGTCTGCCCTGGTATTATAAATATGTGCATTAGTGATGTTGTTTGCTTTAAGCTCTGACTCTGGCACTAGGTAAAATCCTATTAGTACTATAGTGATCATTATTACGAAAATTAAACCCATGATATATTTACACATACATCTAATGCAACATATTCTGTCAGTCAGTCCCAATAGCTTGCAGTAAGTTTTAGTATGTAGCTTCTGTATTGCAGTTAATATTATTTTTCTTCAGCAGTCTAACCAGTCAATCCTTAATCCTACTCCATGTTTTTCCAAAATGTTGTCTGTATTCTTCTGCAACTTTCAACTCAGGTCTAGGTTGATCTTCTGTTAAACAAAAAACAACAAACTTTTAATAAGAACAGTTCAAATATTCTTTCTTCTGTTCCGTTTAACTTCAAGTTTCCTTCAGATTATTTCCATCAGTCTTTTTTTCAATTTTTTTGAGAGGTTCAAATTGTTCAGGATTCATGTTGCACAAGTCTTCCAATGTGACATTGAATGCAGTGTTCAAGTAGTATGACCATTCAGGTGCTGAATAACTGTGATCTTCTTAGGTTTTGATGATTTGCATCTAGGCCACCCTCATTGCTAATCCTCTTCAGGTATTATTTCTGGAATTTGAGTTAGCGAAGAACTTTTCCTTGGATTTTTGTTTTCATGGCTTTGAGGCCATTCCACTTATCAATATGTTCTCCTTATTCCAGCGCCGGTTCCTTCACCTGGATTTTCTTATTGTCGCAGCACCACGTCGGCTTTTCACTTTGTGATTTGATCTCTGCTTTTCCTCTGTTAGAGATCTTAATGTCACTCTGTGTTACTTCAGGTACTTGCACTTGACTTTCTGTCAACTGATGTTCACCCTTTCTTCTTTTTCCAGTGACTGGACTGACACTGGTGCTGCTGGTCTGGGTGGTCTCCTGATTGGCGGTGCAACCACTGCGTACAGGATCATAGACCAAATGCATTTCTTCTTGATTGCTCATTCTTTTGGTGTGTGAAGCATAAATCCAACATAGGACTTCACCACACAGCAGTGTGTGTAGTGAGGATCACCTAAAAAGAACCTTTCCATCTGGGTTCAATGCACGTCTTCCGAACGTGTTCTTGATCATGACCCATTCACCAGGATTGAGGTCATGGCACTGTTCTTCATATGGGTCTTGTGTGACAGCTGAAACCTGATGAGAAACAGAACTAACCACATTTACCAATCCTTTGCAGCAATCCAATATTATATCATCAGTGTTTTTCAGAAGAGTATTTGCCGGACCTGCAGCTGATCTCATTGGTCTGCTCAATAATATTTCATTGGGGATAACCCCAACTTCCTGTCAACACCAAGGGTAATGCATCTGGCCATTCGAGCGAGGTTGATGTATAGACTTTGGCCAATCTGGACTTGATGGTACCATTTATCTGTTCAACAAAACCAGAGGCAAAGTCATCTTTGTTCAATCTGTAATGCTGTGCAGATCATCTTCATTACTTAAGTTTTTTAAGTGCATCCTTCTGTCTGACTCAAGAGAAATCGGCATGCTGAATGTAGGTATTATTTTTCATAATAACAGCTTAGATACAGTGAGACTGTTGCTTTTTCTTGCTGGGAAGGCTTCCACCCATCCTGAGAAGATGCACACAATCAATAGGATATATCTTAGCCCATTATGTTGAGACAGCTCGATAAAATCTATATGCATCCTGTTGAACGGGCCACTTGATCTCCCTAGGCGTGTTAGAGTGACATGTGTTTCTTTCCCTACATTTAACTGTTGACAAGTTACACACCGATGGAAAATCTCTTCTGTCAAGATTCTGAATTTGCGGTTGCACCAACTGTGCCTGAAAAGTCTCACCATTGCATCTTTCCCTAGATGTGTGTATGCATGACAGTATCATGTCATTTGAAACAGTAAGCTATCTGGTAATACTGGTCTCCCGTCTGCCATCACCTAAATGTCATTTACAATTTTCTCGCAGCCTGTTTTTACCCAACAATTCTGGTCTGCCTCTGACATGTTTTTCTGCACCTGTTTCAATTCATTCCACGTGACAGTAACTTTAATGAGCATTGCAAAAGAACTCCCATCTTCAGACTCACATGTGAAATTTATGTTAAAGGAACAGGCTAACCAGGTGCAATACCTGGCCATGGAGTCAGTGTATTGGTTGCCCATGGCAAAGTAACCGCTTCCTCCTTGATGTGCTAAACACTTCATCACAGCAATTTTTTCTGGGTAATTGCAGAACATCCAACAAATCCTTGACGTAGGTTCCATTTTTGCTTGGGGTTCCTGAGGATGTAAGAAAGCTCCTCTAATAATTGTCCAAGAGCATGGCTGACGCCAAACCATATTGGTTGTCAGTAAACATGGTCACTCTCAATTAAGCAGTTAAACTGCAGGCTCTAGTAAGAGCAATCCATTCAGCAACGTAGGCAGAAGAAACTTTTTGAAGCCATTAAGCTTCCACCACATCATTTATGCTGCTCTAAGTATGCCATCATTTCCTCTCAAACATGAGCCATCTACATATCAAACATGTATTAAACATGATCAGGCTCAATCGTCCTTAATGTCCTAATGAATGATACACCCTTATGGGAAAGTATAGAAGTGTACCTCCAGACTATGGGGCTCATTAGGATCGCGGACGGACTTGAGTCCGCCGCGACCCCAGAGTAGGAGGGAACGTCCGCATGGGCAGCCGCGTTCCCTCCGTGAAGATTAGGATGTGACCGCCAGGGTGGCGGTCACATCCTCTATCATTAACATTGCGGCGGGTGCAGCTTCAACCTGCACCCGCCGCAATGTTAAAAAAGCATACATTGCATTTGTATGCAGAAAGCGGCAGGCACCGCGCGGGTACCCCCCATGTGCACCCCCCACCCCCCTTTCACCCAGGGGGCCTGCAACGGGCCCCCGAAGTCAAATTCCGTATGCTTTTCCACGGCGGAAAAGCCGCCGTGGAAAAGCATCTCTTTTACACTATCCTAATATGGCTGGCAGTGTCTGATAGACACCGCCAGCCATGTTACAGCTTTTCTACCGCGGTTGTAAGTCAACCGCGGCGGAAAAGCGGCGGACTGAAACCAGGACCCACCAGCCATCCTAAGGTGGCGGTGGGTCTTTGGTGGGTCCGCTGAGGATTTTCCGCATCCTCCGGGCCGGCGGTGGCTTCTGCCGGCCCGGAGGATGCGGAAAATCCTCCATCCTAATGAGCCCCTTTGTGTGTCTCCTACAATGGTGGAAAGCACACAGCTTTGTTTAAATACCCCTCACCCGTGATGGCATGCATCATCATCGGGGTCTTCCTGCATGCTGCGGTATGGGGCATATCATTTTATTTATAGGTAATACTATTGAAGGGTTCAGCACATTGCATTATCTCAAAACAATATTGTTAGAAGATAGTATATTCTGCTCATATCCAGTAAGCCTATTATGCTTCATATAGTGTCTCTTTGTTCTCATTAACAGTAGCTCCACATAGTGTGGGACCATGATAGTTAAGGGGCATCCCATAACTATGTTCTCTCTCTTTCTCATACTTGTGTTAACTGTGGCTACCACTTAAAGGAAACTGGGAAGACCTGCTGCTACAGTGCCAAGTGTAGTACACAAATTAGCAATAGGCTTTCAAGATTTTACATGTGTGTTTGTCAAACCCAAGAGAGTGCATCCATCTCTCTTGATGCAACAATGTGAACTCTTTTGTGTAATTTGGCATGCTCAGTGCTGATGCACGGAGCAGTTTCTCTTTCAACCCTAGGAATGCTTTTGTACATTCACTGTCCCATATTATCAGATCAGACACGTCTCTGTGTGTCAGCCGCAGTAGAGGCTTGACCACCAAGGAAAAGTTTGATATCCACTGCCTTCAGTAGTTAACCATTCCGCAAACATTCTGATTTGTTTCTAAGTTTGTGGTGAATTCATCTGCAAGATTACTTCTGCTCACTCTGGTGACACTTTCCTAGCTCCTTTTCAATAATGTGTCCCAGTTATAAAACCTCTTTTTGACAATACTGCAGTTCCATGGATACACTTTGTGTCCGTCGTCAACCCGGTGGTTGAAGAGTACAATGATATCATGTTTACGTGCAACTCGTGTCTCTGATGCCACTAGTAGGTCATCTAACTATTGCACAACGGTTAGCCTGCCTGACATTTTCAAGGTTTCTACATTTCTTTTCAGGATTTGATGGAAAATGGATGGGCTCTCTGTATACCTTTGTGAGATGAGACACCATGTTAATACCATTTTCTGGAATATAAAATAAAAAAGAAATCTGCTTTCTTCATGCAATGGCACTGAAAATAAAGCCTGGCACAAGTCAATAACTGTAAATCACTATGCAGTGTAAGGGATCTGAAACAATAGGTTAGCTGTATTTGGTACCACAGGACAACATGGCACTATTATTTCATTTACTTTTTGTAAATCTTGAACTATCTTGTATTTACCATTGGGTTTCTGCAATCCCATTATTGAAGAGTTACATGGACTTCCAATTAGTTCCTTCGGGATTCCTATTTGTAACATGTCATCTATCACTGGTTGTATTCCTGCAATCAACTCTGGTGTCAAATGATATGGAGGTGTTCTTGGATACGTAGCATTTGGTATCACAGTGATTCAGACTGGTTTTACACCTTTCAATGCCTTTCCCTGTGAAAGTACAAACTCATGCGTTCACTGTTTCTCTCAAATCCTCAGGTAATTCAGCAACAGTTAGCATAAGGAATATTCCTGTCTCAAACTGTTGTTTAATTATTTTAAAATCTAAATCCTCATCAAGTGTTTGGAGCACCACACTTTCCGGTATACAGTAGATAGTGCAATTTAGCTTGCACAACAAATCCCTTCCTAGCAGGTTTACAGGACTTGAATCAAAAACAGCAAATTGTGCTTTTCTTAAATGAGCCTATTGTTACTAGAGCCTTTTCATAAACTGAATTTTGGATTTATTTATTTGTTACTCCTACAACTTAGATAGTTTTCCCCGAGAGAGCTAGGTCTGGGACTTCCACTGTTCTAGCAGGGGACCTGGTAGCACTGTTATCAAGAAAGAATGATATGGGGTTACCACAGACTTCTGTGCCTACATATGGGCTACTCTGGTCCATCTCTAAGTCTGTGCCAAGTACACAATCTTCCTACCCTCTTAAGCCCTATCATTGAAAATTATCTGGACCAGTACCATCATTTTCAAATAACGGGAATTGTTGTAATGCATTTTGGCTTTGATTCTGAAATTGTGGCATATATTTCTGAAATGGGTTTGAATTTATTTTTTGCATTTGATTGAAATTAAACCAAGGATTCCCCATTTGTGCAGATGCAACAGGGATCATTTGGGGCCTGTCCCTGCTTTGGCATTTACATTTTCTATGTGGGCATATTTTGAGTTTACATACCTTGCGGCATTCGTACATTTCCTTCAGCATTGTCAGGATTATATCAATATTCCCTCTTCCAGTGTCCAACTCTATGACAGATGTGACAAGCTGTCATCTTTTTCATAGCAGCAGTATCTGATCTAGAATCTGTACCCACAGAAACACTTCTACCTCTACCTTGCAATACATTGATCCCTCCTTGATTTACTGAAACCAAAATGTTCCACAACAGCTCCTTGTATGTTTCCTTGATTTCCTGAAAAAGAAGGGCTCTGAAAACCTTACCAGGCTAATTGTGTCTGCCCTAACAAGAATTTCTCTTTTATCTTCTTCTGTTTCATGTCCAATTCGTCACTGTATTTATTCTACCAGAAGATCAAGCTTTGCGTTATGTGTGAACAAATCTCTGGCTTCAGCTTTAAAACAAACTGGGATACAAAAATCCTCATATCCTTCTCCTCAGGCTATTCATGCCCACTATGCTGCTCAAACAACTGCAAAACTCTCTCAATATTCCTGCACAGTTTCCTTTGGCTCCTGTGTGGCCCTTTTAATTTTAAGCCAATCCATATCTTTCTGGGGTACTCTGCCTTTTAAAAAGACAATAAGTACCTCATAGTTCTCTACCACCATAGGAGACAGTGCATTTGTCCCAGCCACTCTCGCTGGTTCATCTCTGGCCCACTATACCACAGTCTTACATTCATCCCATGAATAAGCAGGTACTACAGTGTCAAAAAACATCAACTCAGTCCACAACACCTTCGAAATCTTTATTAACCTTTCCACTTGTGCATACCAGTGCACCAGCTTGTCTCTCTATTTTGGAAACTTATCTGTGAATGCTGCCAGATCACCTCGGCTTGAAGGAACATGTACATACATTCCTCCAGCGATTTCTCTAAGTGGATAAACTGTCACTTATCCCTCACTTCTTTCAATTGTTTCCTTGTAATAGCTGCTACCCTCTTTTTCTTCTCATGCTTCTTAGCCCATTTGGTTTAACATTTTTCAGTCTTACTTAACCTGTTAATGTACATGACCAATTCTATAATACACAAAAACAGTTCTGTAATCCTCACGTTCTCGAAAGCTGGGTCATCCAATTGAACCCTGTAGCTTCTGTTAAATGCACATTTTTTGTAAGATATTTTTTAGCTAGTTCAGTCAATTAGTTTTGAGCTAAGGCTGCCCTTCTCATAACCTCTTTGCACACATACATTAATGCTTTCCTTAGATACTGTTCTAAATGTTCAAACTCCAAACATCCCTTTATTTTTTCATCCAGTTCAACTTTTAGTTCAGAGACGTTGAAGGGCTTCTCTTTTCCAACCTCGGATTTCTCAGGTGCTCCTGCACTCTCTACCTTACAAGGTCCTGCCATTTCATCAAACCAGCCTGGTGTATATCTCTCCTAAGTCACAACTATTTCTTCTGGTGATACTATTGCTGTGAGTATTAACATCCCACCATCCTTACTTGGGTGACATACATGCACCCATGACCATGGAACAGTGTCCCCATTGATATAGTACTAACATCCCTCCATCTATTAGTGCTTATGCCATTAGTGGTGGCTTCCATGCAACAATCTATGAGTTCTGGGAAGTTGGGACAAATCCCAGGGTGGATAAACCTCTGGCAACTAGTTAAGTCTCAGATCTTGTCTTCACAAGTGGAGGAGCACTTGCTAATTCCCTGGTTACAGCTCGAGCATTGACAACAAGTACCTTAGGGCCGAACTGGCTACCAGGCGTTTTGATGCTGGGGGCTGATTTCATTGATGGGGACCTGCATATGCTTAAAACCATTCATTTTCAATTGGTGATTTAGAAGCACACGCAGATCCCCATCAACCAAATCAGCCCCCACCGCAGTGAAATAAGCTCCCAGCGCACCAAAACGCCCAGTAGCCAGTCTGGCCCTGATGTACTTGTGCTATACTGGTCACTGCAGCTGTGGTAGTCACAGGTGTTGCGATTCAGTTCTAACAGGTGAGGTAATCTGCAATATTTGTAAGGGTCATTCAATTGGGGTTGCACCTGGATGTGCAGGAGCAATAGTCACTGTTGGACTGGAACTTATGCAGGATTCACTTCACTCTGCAAGGATTGCATGTGGTCAACATTTGTTAAAATATTTTATTCCCTGAATCGGTATCTGATTTAAACCCCTTCCTTCTTAAAAGAATCTTTGTCCTTTCCTTTCTAAGCAGTTTCTGAGGTAATTACTGGATATAATTCAATTCCTTTTATAATAGCCTTTCCCCATCTACATTGCTTTTCAAACCATTGGCATTTGCAAAATTTCTCACTACCCTATTAGTCCTACTCTGATATTTTTCCCTATCTTTCTCCCTGGCAACACTTTCCCAATCATTAAATGCTTCATATTGAAGGGGTCTAGAGGAAAGCTTCATTTCCTACAATTTTCGCTTCAAATGTTCAAGAATTTTTGTGTTAAATGTTCCATATTGAGGGCAACTCAATGCACTCTCCTTCTCTGTGAATCTACTCTGGCTAAGCAAAGCACATGTATTTAATCCATGCTCAGTGGTCTTAATGTATGCAGAAGCACCTTCAGGAGGTGCCTCTTCCCATTTACGTACATGAATCATAGCTTCCCATCTCACCAAATTCTTAATTTCCCTGAAACATTTCATAATGACAAATCAATCGGAAACAACACCATTGAAGCAAATGTTATGATTTTGTTCCATATATGTACATTTCCTGTTGAACCAATTAAATTGCAGTTATTATTTTTCACATCTCTTTATAACAAATCCAGATACATTATTCACTTGTTGGGCCCAATACCAGCACGGCACTGCAACATCACCAACCAATCACAGGGTTAAAACACACCAACTGACCAATTCCAGCTTGAAACACTATGATGCACAACCTCACTCCTCGCAGCAGATCACCCTCATTTACAATTTTCTTTGAAATCGTACAGCTGTAATTTTCGACTTTTAAAACACCTCCTTGTTTCCTCTACTAAGAAAATAAGTATTGCAGTCATCCAAGAACATACTTCACAATTGCAAGTGTAATCTCAACAAGCATGAAATCACCCAAACCAATATATTTCTAAAATAATCACCAACTTACAGTATTTAATGTTCAATCAATGGCGAGAGGTTTAATGAAGTTTTAAAAATTTTATTTTCTCATTAGGAGATTAGTCTCTAATTTTGTCTTGTATTCAAGTAAGTCAGATAAGTCCGTTTACAGAAATATCCAGAACAATTTGGTTAGAGACAGCATACAATATAACAGCATGTTCAACCAAATCACATCTACTAGTTATTATGAATGAGAAGGTGGGAGTGCTGTGACTATGTGGAAGCAATATAAATCCATCCACTCATGCCGTGTTGTACCTGACCTGACACATAGGACCAACTTCATAAAACATAACTAACTAATGAAAAATGTCATATACAAATATGTACTGACGTACAGAGGACATCTGCACTATGTGATCATTAGCTATGTACTGCATACAAATGTAGTTGCATTGTGTAAACCAAGGTGCACAAAGCACATTTTGTACTGGTGCATAATATTCATGATATCACACAGGGAAGAATCTTTGTGAGTAAATCTGCTTCTGTGAGAGGGGAGTTGTTCTAGGATAGGATGTATGGTTGGTTTGTGAATTCCCACAAGCCTATAGATGTGAAGGGAATAACAAGCTATCACTTTTTGAGTCAGAAAGAGATTCCTTGGTTACGTGCAGCAAAATTGTTTGCACATTGAGGTCAACAAGAAGTGCATCTGTTTTTACTCTCTTTTTCTCATACAAAAATATATTTGTGCATATTTTGCATGAGAAATAGGTAGTAGACATACTCTTCCGGATCTCTGACATAATATCGACTACAAAAATATAGGCATTTTAAATATCGACTCCAAAATATCGACTACAAAAATATCGAAGTCCTATCTACAAACAGGTAAGTACAAAAATATCGAATTAAAAATATCGTTTAAAAATATGTACTTTGTAAAAATATCGAATTTATTAAAATAAATGTAAAATTAAAAATAAATTAAAAATAAATAACTAAAATATACTTAAAAATACTTAAATAACCTTAAAATGATTAAATAATTAATTTAAGTTATAAAAAAATTACAATTTTATTTGTTAAAACATATATATATATTAACATAATATTATTTAAAAATATACTATATTATTACCGTAGCATAGCAAGAGTGTTAAAATTACTATTCCCACTCCAAAAAGTGCAACAGTAGGGAAAACGTTGGATAGCGTAGCGGTAAAAATTACTATTCCGACTCCAAAGAGTTCAACAGTAGGGAAAGCGTTGGATAGCGTAGGGGTAAAAATTACTATTGCCACTCCAACAAGTGCAACAGTAGGGAAAGCGTTGGATAGCGTAGGGGTAAAAATTACTATTCCCACTCCAGTGAGTGCAACAGTAGGGAAAGCGTTGGATAGCGTAGGGGTAAAAATTACTATTCCCACTCCAGTGAGTGCAACAGTAGGGAAAGCGTTGGATAGCGTAGGGGTAAAAATTACTATTCCCACTCCAGTGGGTGCAACAGTAGGGATAGCGTTGGATAGCGTAGGGGTAAAAATTACTATTCCTACTCCACTGGGTGCAACAGTAGGGAAAGTCTTGGATAGCGTAGGGGTCAAAATTACTATTCCCACTCCAGTGAGTGCAACAGTAGGGAAAGCGTTGGATAGCGCAGGGGTAATAATTACTATTCCCACTCCAAAGAGTGCAACAGTAGGGAAAGCGTTGGATAGCGTAGGGGTTAAAATTACTATTCCCACTCCAAAGAGTGCAACATTAGGGAAAGCGTAGGATAGCGAAGGGGTAAAAATGACTATTCCCACTCCAGTGGGTGCAACAGTAGGGAAAGTGTTGGATAGCGTAGGGGTAAAAATTACTATTCCCACTCCAGTGAGTGCAACAGTAGGGAAAGTGTTGTATAGCGTAGAGGTAAAAATTACTATTCCTACTCCACTGGGTGCAACAGTAGGGAAAGTATTGGATAGCGTAGGGGTCAAAATTACTATTCCCACTCCAGTGAGTGCAACAGTAGGGAAAGCGTTGGATAGCGTAGGGGTAATAATTACTATTCCCACTCCAGTGGGTGCAACAGTAGGGAAAGCGTTGGATAGCATAGGGCTAAAAATTACTATTCCAACTCCAAAGAGTGCAACAGTAGGGAAAAGAAGGGGGGCACTTCTCACCCCTGAGGTGGAAAGCCGGGGGCATCTTACTTTACCTGTGCTCAGACTTGAATTGCCACATTAAATATTTGCGTGATTGAATTTCCTCGTGTAATTTTAAAAGTTGTAAATATTTTAAGCTGTAGCTTTTAAATATCATACCTCGGCGCGAGAGTCGCTTCGCACCGAGGCTGCCTTAATCAGCTGGCCGATTGCACCGCGCCTGCATTCAGACGCTGGGACCTTAACCGACTCTCCTTCGCTGACATCTTGCGGAGGTAGGGTTAGCGGTCGAGCTGGTCGAGCCCTCCCCCTTCTCTAGCTACAAAAGGATTCCCCGCCAGTAAGCACTGTTTGCACTTCTCACCCCTGAGGCGGAAAGCCGGGGGCATCTTACTTTACCTGTGCTCAGACTTGAATTGCCACATTAAATATTTGCGTGATTGAATTTCCTCGTGTAATTTTAAAAGTTGTAAATATTTTAAGCTGTAGCTTTTAAATATCATACCTCGGCGCGAGAGTCGCTTCGCACCGAGGCTGCCTTAATCAGCTGGCCGATTGCACCGCGCCTGCATTCAGACGCTGGGACCTTAACCGACTCTCCTTCGCTGACATCTTGCGGAGGTAGGGTTAGCGGTCGAGCTGGTCGAGCCCTCCCACTTTTCCCGCCCAACCATGTACAAAAGAACAGATACATCCCGTCCGCGCAGCGGACGGGCGCAGCGGGCGCGCCGGCGGCGCGCCGGAGGCGCGCCAGAGGCAAGCCCGTCTGCGCCCGTCCGCGCCGGTTCCGGGCCGAGGGCCCAGACCCCTGGTCCAACTTCCACAAATTCCCAGCTAGTCTACACAAGAGCTTCCTTGATGAGCTATAAACCGACTATAAACCCAGTCTGTACTCTATTAGACTTATCTAACAACACTACGATAGGTGGTCATAGTTGTACACATTGCCAGTTTACAACACTGTTAAACAGGGAAAGACCACGCTCAAAACCAAATACTCCTACCACTGTAAACCTAGCCCTTATTAATTCAAGGTCTCTAGTCAAACATAGTCATGAAATAGCAGATTTAATAATTGATTATAAGTTGGATATTCTTTTCATAACGGAGACGTGGACTGACGACGCATCTGAACCAGACCTGGTTATAGCTACACCGGCTGGATATAAATCCTATAGACAGGACAGACCAATAAAGAGGGGAGGCGGACTTGCCATTATAGCCAGAGACAAATTTGAAGTCACGACTTCACACATCCCAGACACATCGTGCGAAATCTTAAGATACTCTATAAAACTCACCCCCCTTTACAATTTTAAAGGGTTACTTCTGTACAGACCGCCAGGAGCCAAGTCTACCTTTCTGACCAATTTAAACTCGATATTAGAAACCTTGGCATTAGAAAACCCTGTAACAGTGTTGGGTGACCTGAACTTTCATCTAGATGTAGAAAAGGATAGAGATACCACTACCTTAATCTCAGATTTGCAGACCATGGGACTCATACAGCTTATTACTGCACCCACACACCAGGCCGGACATATTTTAGATGGAATCTTCTCCAACGCACAAGGCCTACAGATCTCCAGTATTCTACCAATGACGTGGACAGATCACTATGTAATACTCGCCACTCTAACCTTAACCAACACCACAAATAAGGTAACTGCAAGGACCCATCAGAGCTCTATTAAAGCCTGGTATAATATCAACCAGACTGATCTAATAAAGCAGCTCGACATTACAAGACCAAGCATACCAACTGACTCGGCTGTAGCAACACAGCGGTATCATGATTGGCTGAGTCAAGCCATAAATCCTCTTGTCCCTATTAAAACTATCTCAAAGAATAGATCGGCTCCTACAGCACCATGGTATACAGAGGAACTAAAAATACAAAAACATCAAAATAGACAATTGGAAAGGCAATGGAGAAAAAATTATGACCAGACATTTAAGTTACGCTACAAAGAATCTCTTGCTGTTTACAAAAGTATGATCATAGCCGCAAAAAAATCTTTCTATTCAGATCAAATAGTGCAAGCAAAAAACTCAAGCCGAAAGCTTTATGAAATTACTAAATCCCTCTCAGGCCATATCCAAGACCTAACACCACCACCATCTCAAAATATGTGTGATGCATTGGCAGACTTCTTCTTTTCTAAAGTAGATGATATCTACCAGGCATTTTCCGGTAAATCAATCGATGCTTCACACATCTCAATAGAACCCCTGACATTGAGAGAACAACAAACTCCAACTTTTCCTAATTTTACCGCAATAACAGATGACCAAACATTGAGCATCGTATCAACCATCAAATCAGGCTCCACACTTGACCCTTGTCCAGCTTCAGTTCTCCTCCCACTGATGGACTCAATAATACCTGTTTTAACACAGGTATGTAATTCCATACTGTGCTCAGGTAATTACCCTCAGTTCTTAAAAACTACGCTGCTTAAACCCCTCTTAAAAAAACCAGGAGCAGACAAGACCGAACTAAAGAACTACCGGCCAATTGCTAATCTGCCCTTTCTGGCCAAAGTGGTGGAAAAGGCCATGAATATCCAGCTATCAGAATACATTGAGAGGTTTAGTTTATTGGATGATACCCAGTTTGGGTTTCGGAAACATCACGGGACAGAAACAGCCCTGATTAAAGCCGCTGATGATGTACGCCGAATTAGAGACCTTGGCGGAACCGCAGTATTGATACTGCTTGACCTCTCAGCGGCATTCGACACGGTCGACCATAAGATCTTAGTCGACCGTGTCGAGAAGATGGGCATTTGTCACACAGCCAAAGAACTACTAGCCACTTTTCTCTCAGAGAGAACCCAAGCAGTCACCCTAGGACCTTACCAATCTGCTGAGCTGACGCTGCCATGTGGGGTACCTCAAGGCTCATCCCTGAGTCTGACACTATTCAATATCTATGTGTCGGACCTTGCTAATGTCATCAAGGCACATGGGATGGGCCTTACCTCATATGCTGATGATACACAATTGGTTATGGCCATAAAGGGAGATGGACCAGAAGTGGCCCAACGCTTTCAGAGGGGAATGACGGAGATAGGAAACTGGATGGCAACCAATTGCTTAAAACTTAATTCAGAAAAGACTGAAGTACTATTATTTGGCCCAATGTCACCTAGCTGGTCAGCAGAATGGTGGCCATCCAGTTTTGGTGCTGTTCCCAAACCAGTCCCTAAGGTCAGGAATTTGGGCGTCATCTTTGATGATGGCCTCAATTTTATGGACCATGCAAACAAAGTGGCTTCTACAGCCCACTATAAGCTCCGCATGATTAAAAAAATCAGTCCTTACCTCCCTGTGACGGCTATTAAAACCCTAGTCAGCTCCCTGGTTTTATCGTCACTGGATTATTGTAATGGTCTATTTTTAAATACACAATCCAGAGTACTGAGGAAACTGCAGTCAGTACAAAATGCCGCAGCCCGTATGGTTTTTGGAATTCCAAAATATGCATCCATTTCAGATGCAATTTCACGATTACACTGGCTGACAATCCAGAATCGGATTAAATTTAAATCATTATGTATTGTCTATAAGACACTTAATGGACAAGGCCCACATTCACTGAGTGAGCAACTGAAACCATACCAGCCTTCTCGCCAACTTAGGTCCTCCAATAACAATCTTCTAATGATTCCCCGTGTAAAAACAGTATCGTGGGGCGACCGTCGTTTTACAGTCGCGGCACCCAAACTGTGGAATTCCCTCCCGCTGGACTTAAGAACATGCCCAACGCTGCTCCAGTTTCGCAGGAAACTTAAAACATGGTTGTTCACTCAATAATTCATCAAAGGTATTGCTCAGATAACTATCATCATTGAGACCACTGCAAATAATCAGCGCCAAGACGCCTTCGGGTATATGCTGCGCTTAACAAATAGCAATAAATAAATAAATAAATAAATAAAAACGTTGGATAGCGTAGTGGTAAAAATTACTATTCCCACTCCAAAGAGTGCAACAGTAGGGAAAGCGTTGGATAGCGTAGGGGTTAAAATTACTATTCCCACTCCAAAGAGGGCAACAGTAGGGAAAGCGTTGGATAGCGTACGGGTAAAAATTACTATTCACACTCCAGTGGGTACCACAGTAGGGAAAGCGTTGGATAGCGTAGGGGTAAAAATTGCTATTCCCACTCCAGTGAGTGCAACAGTAGGGAAAGCGTTCGATAGCGTAGGGGTAAAAATTACTATTCCCTCTCCAAAGAGTGCAACAGTAGGGAAAGCGTTGCATAGCGTAGGGGTTAAAATTACTATTCCCACTCCAAAGAGTGCAACAGTAGGGAAAGGATTGGATAGCGTAGGGGTTAAAATTACTATTCCCACTCCAAAGAGTGCAACAGTAGGGAAAGCGTTGGATAGCGTAGGGGTAAAAATTACTATTCACACTCCAGGAAGTGCAACAGTAGGGAAAGTAAATACTTCATATAATATTTAAAAAAATATAAATTAATATCTATAAAAAAATTATATAAAAGTAATTACCAATTAAATATAATATAATATTTAATCAATTAAAATTACAAATTAAAATTAATTATTATAATTAGTTACATATTAATAGAAATTAATTAGAAATTAACAATTAATTAATTAACAAATACAAATTAATGAACAATTAATTCAAATTAAATACAATTAAATAAATTGAATTATTTAATTAATTATAAATACATTTCTTCCCACCCTATTCCCCTATAAACCCACCACCCGCTACAGTAAACAAATTATTAAAATTAACATAATTAGCAAATAATCAATTAAATAAAATCAATTGACAATTAAAATGTAATTAATTACCCATAAAAAATTAATTAACAATTAATTCTAAATAAATACCAATAAATAATGTTACATATTTAATTAATTATAAATAAATTGCTTCATACCCGATTTCACAGTAAACCAACAACCCGCTACAGAAAATAAATCAGTAGAATTAACATAATTAGCAATTAATCAATTAATTAAATTTAATAGCTAATTAAAATTTAATTAATTACCAAATATAAATTAATTAACAATTAATTAAAAATGAATACCAATAAATGAATTAACATATTTAATTAATTATAATTAAATTACTTCCCACCCTATTCCCCTATAAACCCACAACCCGCTACAGAATTAAATGACGCAAAAATTAAAAAAACAAAATTCATTAATTAAAATAAATTATAACATAAATACACACTTTTCACACATATAATAACATAAAAACACTATAAAAAATTCGATATTATTAAAAATTCGATAATTTTAATAACCTATATTATATACTTCGATATTTTAACTTTCTATATTTTTTACATTCGATATTACATTACTTACATTAAAAACGATATTTTTGATGTCTATATTCTGTCCATTCGATATTTTGTCCATTCTATATTTTAAACTCGATATTATGTCCATTCGATATTTTCTACTCGATATTTTGACTGTTTACCACTCTTCCAGGTCAATGTTTGGAAAGGTGCAACTGGTGCAGATTTCTAGATATCACTTGGAAAAGATTTGTGAATAGCAGTCAGAAATATGTACTGAATCAGGGCAGGAAAGCATGGGTGCAGATTTCCACCTGTTAGAGTAAGGCTCTGAGCATTTCAAATGTGTCTTTAAAGACAAACGTCAGACAATATTTGTCATGATAACATTGGGTGAGCCCCACGTATGTCTGACTGGGCACAAACATCTTCTATGACTGACACAATCATGATAACACCAAGAACACACCATACAATGTAGTAATCCCACACAAATACAAAATCAAATATAGCAAACAAATACTGTTTTATAAGTCTATTAAAAGTCAGTGAACAATACATTATATCCATGTACAATGACACTACAGCTATCACAAATTATTACTTAGGGGCTTATTACGAGTCAGGCATCCCATGGACTACCAGACTCGTGCGGCGCGGTGGTGGTGGTCTTCCGACCACCCTATTATGACCAGGCAGTTGGGCTGCCCTAGGAACACCACAATCACCAGGGATCAGAGATCCCTGGTGATGGCACTGCGATCTTGCGGCTGCAATATGCCTACCGGGGCTGCTGTGGCCCAACCAAGCATATTGCAAATTTACTCTGCCTCACTTTTCAAAACTATGGCAGTGAGGAAACAAAGGGGGCCCTACAGGACCCCCTGGTTCCTGAAGCCATGCACACCAGTACCTGCACGGCATGGACTGCAGCAGTTCATGCTGTGCAGGTACTGCCTTTGACGTTCCCATTCCACCACCTGGGAACACCAAAGAATCACCCGCCAGAATTGAAAAAACTCCTGATAAGGCGGTTCCTACACAGGTTTGGTGGTGTAGGAGTGGGGAGGTCCCACACAGCCAAACTCATTATAAGGCCCTAAGTGACTATCATATTGATGTCACTGTATCAAGGGTTTGGTACATTATCCTTTTGCTTATATTACCATCAGTTTTCTAACATAATTTTTGTATTCAAACATGCAAATTCTGAGCCCCCCCATGTTTTATGTCTCATGTACTGTCTGATTGCCATCAGATCTTCAGTGCAGACGTAGACTGTAGATTGCGTCTGCCTCTTGATCATGATTCAGGGGCTTTCTTAGCTGCTTCAGTTCCATGCTCCTAAGTCACGAGCCTTCCTCAATATTTTTATTTTTGTCCTGCACAACGAACATTTTCCATTTATTGAATAAGTTGTTTCCTTCCACTATTGATGTCAGGACCTTACGTAGCAGTGCATGAAGTACTCTTTCCTCTCCTCTATCTCTTCCTGCTCCTTCTCTTTCACAGCATCCCACTCTCTTCAATAAATATTAGTCCATAATGCCTGCTTCTCCCTAGCCCTTTTGTGTGTTGTCTGATCCTTGTGGCTGAATCAGCGGGTGGGCATCTCTGAATGGATTTTAATACATTTAAGATAGCCATCCATGTGCACATGCCACCACGTTGGAATGGTGCTTCTTATGAATTAAAAAGAATTCCAAGAGGCCGACACCCATGTGCACACTGCTACAGGGGCCATTATGGAAGGATTTTTTTTCTTTGAGAAAAATCATTCCATGATGGCTGCCACACTTGCATATACGACAGCAATCTGGACAAAAAGCAGTAGAAAAGCTAATAGTTGTCAAATGCGAGACCCTTTAGCTTTGCCAGTGCTTGTTTATATCATGCCCTGCAGAGTCACTTTTAAAATGGAGCAAATTGAAGAAAATATGACATTATTTTATAACGCATTGTATGAGAAAAAATGTATCACTTGAAATATGAAAGGCCCTATTTATGTGCCGTAAGAGTCAAGTGGGCAGATCACAAAACTGGTTCTATTAAGGTAGTGATTGCTCTGAACACATTTTCCCAACATGAAAACAGTATTCTGGTGGTGGTAGTGAGTGATAAGAGCCTTGTGCACATTTGCAGTGTTGCGCGTATTTGTTCTAGTGATGTATTCTGTAGTTCTTTTATGCTGCTGTCATTTTGTGCTGCATTATCCTAATGTATTTTTTTGTTGGACTGCAGTTTTAGGGTTGAGTTCTGTTTTGACTGTTTTGTGGTGACGTGCCATGCTATGTTTCAATTATGGTGTTATATTGCTTTCTGCATATTATTGG
The DNA here is from genome assembly GCF_964261635.1 of Lissotriton helveticus. NCBI lineage: Eukaryota > Metazoa > Chordata > Amphibia > Caudata > Salamandridae > Lissotriton > Lissotriton helveticus. Next base: position 873,616,249 of record NC_136071.1, on the reverse strand, counting down.
TATATGTTTAATTGTTCACTTTAGATATATCAACAAAAGTTTCTATTATTCCAGCCAACACCTGCACACTACTTAAATGTTTCTATGACAAGCAGCTACGTACCACTTTCTAATGTGGTAAAATACCACTGCTTCAGCTCTGTAAGACACCAGTCAGCCTAAAAGTGTTGCCGCTACCAATGCTCACTGTATGTGATACGACCTAAAGTGTGTAAAATATAAGAAAACGCCAATGAGGAATGCACCACAAGAACTATTTTAATTTGTACTCAGAAAAGAAACACACATTATGAGGTGATTACCTTAATGTTTTTTTCTGAGATGAGTCTATTTTATTAACCAGTTTGGGTCTTGATATCTGGTTTCGGAATTTGATTTGGAGAGTTAGGTACAGTTAAGGAAACTTTCGTAGAAAAGAATAGGCCAATATTATCCTGTGAGGTTTGAGCACCATGCATACTGTTGGATCTACACAGATTATTTCACCAATTTAACAAGGGGGCCAAGAAGGTGGTTTTTCAAGAAAAAAACGGAAGGTGCACTTGTTGTGAAGTCAAAACGCACAAATCAGAATCTGTTCCAAAATTGCTTCTTTTTATTTAAATTGATCTTTAGAACTGGCACACAGCCAACCTGTTTCGTTCCCGATTTTAGCCAGAGGGAACTTCGTCAGGGTTCTTATTTATAAAGCTGATCGTAGCAGTGGCAAGTAGTTAAAATAGAGTTGAACCTCAAACGGCAGAATCGGCCTCAATAACAATATGCACTGTGAAGGCTAATATAGTGGAATCAAAGGAAGGAGAAGATCCAGTAAACGCTATTCCGTCAAGGGACTTTAATGAAGTAACAAAATGCTATATGTGCTGGTAAAGTCGCGTCTTCTCCATGAACGGCTTAATAACCGGCGGGAAGTTGGCCCTACAGTTATAAGTATCACAATACATGGTCTTTGACCTGCAATGTATACTTCATTACAGGTAACATTACTGGTTCTTATGAAATCACATTGTTTTTTTGTTTTAAAAGATAGTTTATTGAATATGAATATAAGACTTATTAGCAGTAAAATACACTATAAAAATATAATATGATGTAAATATTTCATATAGGAGAAAAAACAGAAGAGGGGAGAGGGGCAAGAAAGGGATGGAGAAGGATATTACCAATGATATAGCTGGTTTTATATTTAAAATACAACAGTTAAATCCTCGATGTACCACGCCACGGCCACATCATCCCCCACCTGAGAAACCTGCACTGGCTCCCCGTCAACAAGAGGATGTCCTTCAAGCTCCTCACCCACGCACACAAGGCACTCCACAAGACTGGCCCAGCCTACCTCAACAGACGGCTCTCCTTCTACATCCCCAAACGCCAGCTATGCTCTGCCGACCTCTCAATCGCCACCGTCCCACGAATCCGAAGAACAACCACCGGTGGGAGATCCTTCTCCCACCTCGCTGCCAAGACATGGAACACCCTCCCACTGAGCCTACGACAGACCCAAGACCTGCTGACCTTCAGGAGGATACTCAAGACCTGGCTGATCTATCAGTAGCGCCCAACGCCTCAGCGCCATGAGACCCTCGCGGTATGTAGTACGCTTTACAAATGATTGATTGATTGATTAATTTCTATAATAGTAACTTAGACCATGACTTAGATATAAATAGCTTAGATAAAACATAATAACCAATAAGTTCAAGGAGGTTTGGGTACTTCTTTATTACAAGGATTATGCATAGGTAGGAAATGAGCAGAAGTATTTAGGAAATTAGTAATAGGTAACCACAATAAATCGTGTTTAATAGCAAGTGAAATTGGATAAACATAAGCCCTATCTAGTCTATGGTTAGAACAAACTCGGTACCACCAGGCTTGAAATGAAACACTTGGAGCATTTATCCATGACTTAGTGATTTGCTGCAATGCTACAGCTAAAAGTAAATCAACAATGGAGACGTTAGTATTGGAAGAGGACCATACCTCTGAGACACTGCCTAGAAATTTATGAACAAAGGAAAAAGGGACATGCGTATGGAAAATTTTGTTAATCTGTTGCCACACTCTGATCCACAAATTGGGAATAAGTGGACAAGTAAATAGCATATGTTTAAGATCTGCTATAGGGGCCAGGCAGGACCAACAGGTAGAGGGAATGGCAGGATTTATGTGATGTAATTTAACTGGAGTGATCAGAAGTCTATTATATATGAAAATTAAAGTTTGTGTCAAAATAGAAAAAGATTCACCTAAATCAGATTCCCAGTTACATTCTGTTTCAGATTTATCACGAGTAAAAGAGGTATCTCTTAATTTCTTATACATTTGAGATGCAGAGGAGGAGGTATGCAAGAGTGAGAGTGTGGTAGGAGAGGGTTTAGTATGAATAGATGGGAATGTGAAAGCATCATAGGAAGTTTGAGCGGCTGTAATCAAGGATATATATTTGGAATAATGGGAGAAAGGTAGAGAAAAGAGGGTCTGAATTACAGAAAAGGGAATACAAGTATCGTCCTGAAAAAGTTGATGAGTCCATTTAAGACCGAGATCTAACCAGTCTTTCCAAAAAAGAGTCCTATTTTTAACTTTAATATGATTATTATACCAAATCGGGGATTGTAGAAATCTGGTACGATCATCTAAGCCATCTAATATGAGAGGATGAAAGACTTTACGGGTATTTTTAAGAATAGCGAGAGATAATTTTGCTGGAGTATGCAATAAGGTCACAAATTCTTCATAGGTGAAGGGATGGAAGAAGGAAGATTCAATTTCTACCCATAAAGGTTGGGGGTTAGAGTCAATCTTATGATTGGATAACAAAGATGAAGAGTGCTTGAGAAAAAATAAAGTATGATACAAAGAAAAGTCAGGAAAGTTGACTCCACCCATATGTTTAGGTTGTTTAAGGTTAGAAAAAGACATCCTAGCTTTTTTGCTTTGCCATAGAAATCTCAATAGAATATTTTAGATAGTTTTATAAGAGGATTTGGGCATATTGATTGGAAGATTAAATAAGAAAAATTAAATTATTGGGACTAGCATCATTTTCTACCCCACCAAGAGAAAAACAAGGGATGCCAGCGTATCGTGAAATTAGTTTGAGTTAGTTGTACAATTTTTAAATTTAACGCTACAGTATCTTTAATCGAGGGTGTGAACCATAAGACTAAGTATTTGATCTTAGTTTGGTTCCAGTGAAAAGAGCAAGTCAAAATATCAGCATGGAAACAGTGTTTGTTTAATGGGAGGATTTCACATTTATCAACATTGAGTTTGTATCCTGAAACTAAAGCATAATCTAAGACTTCTGATAGAAAAGCTGGAAAGGAAGTTTGAGGATTGGAAATAGATAAGAGAATATCATTTGCCTATGCTGAGAGTTTAAGTTGCTTGTCGCCATATGGAAAATCTGTGATACTTTTATTCAAGGGAATTTTTGTAAGAAAAGGCTCTAACGCCAAAATAAATAAAAGTGGAGAAAGTGGGCAACCTTGTCTGACACCTCTATAGAGAGGAAAATAGGAAGATACAAGACCATCAGTCAGAATAAAGGACCTAGGAAAAGAATAAAGTAATGAGACATAAGAAAGAAATTTGGGGCCAAATCCAAACCAGACAAGTGTTGAAAAAATAAACAGCCAATTAAATCTATTGAATGCTTTTGCAGCGTCCAGCGCAACAACCACCAATGGTTGGCTATGAGATTGGGATTTACTAAGAACATTAAAAAAGAGTCGGTATGATCAGATAGGTGCCTGCCATTAATGAAACCGGATGGTTCTTTGCCAATTAATTTTGTTAGAATGTTATCTGAACTGAGAGCAAGAATCTTCGCAAATATCTTAAAGTCCAAATTAATTAAAGAGATGGGTCTATAGTTTTTACAATGTGTATGATCTTTATTTTCTTTATGGAGAAGACAGATCAAAGATTCTTGAAAATAACCCTCAGATCTCTGGGATGATATAAAGAATAAGAATAACTGGTGTAATTTGGGAATTAGGAGTGTAGAAAAATGTGTGTAAAATTCTATTGTAAAGCCATCAGGTCCAGCAGCTTTTCCTGAGTTCTGGAATGACTTTAAGACTGTCTTTAGGTTGTATATCAGCTTCTGAGGAGGAGAAATCAGCATCCTAAGAGGAGGGCGAGGGGATGGGAGATAAATATTGTGAAATGTCAGTCGGTTGAGGGGAGAATTCAGGCGTGTAAAGGTTTTGGTAGAAATTAGTTAATTCTAATAGAATATCTTAATCTTTATGAATTGTAATATTGGATGAAGTTACAAAAGATTCAATTTTAGTATGTTCCTTTCTAATCTTGAGATAATTGACTAGAAGGTTGCCAGATTTATTTTGTATTTACAACAAGGGGTGGTGAGGGACAGAGTCTCTGAATTAAGCAGAATACTCTCACCCAGTCAAGAGATCAGGGCTAGATCCAACACCGTTTTTTAGCTCACTGCACCATCCCAGTTTCAGAACCTGGCTGTATGCAAATTAGTCTGTTCCTGTCCCAGTGCATGATGGGAACAGGGAAAACCAAACTACAAAAGCCAATTCTTACACTGGGAAGGAAACAAGCTTCCGGGGACCGGTTTCTGGCATTACAGCCGTCTTCGGCCCGGCTTGCTTGAATCCTGATGGTGCAATGAGCAAGGGACTCATGTCTGAGTATACCCTTCCACGCTTAGGGTGGACAAAAATATTTACAACAAGGGGTGGTGAGGGACAGAGTCTCTGAATTAAGCAGAATACTCTCACCCAGTCAAGAGATCAGGGCTAGATCCAACACCGTTTTTTAGCTCACTGCACCATCCCAGTTTCAGAACCTGGCTGTATGCAAATTAGTCTGTTCCTGTCCCAGTGCATGATGGGAACAGGGAAAACCAAACTACAAAAGCCAATTCTTACACTGGGAAGGAAACAAGCTTCCGGGGACCGGTTTCTGGCATTACAGCCGTCTTCGGCCCGGCTTGCTTGAATCCTGATGGTGCAATGAGCAAGGGACTCATGTCTGAGTATACCCTTCCACGCTTAGGGTGGACAAAAATATTTACAACAAGGGGTGGTGAGGGACAGAGTCTCTGAATTAAGCAGAATACTCTCACCCAGTCAAGAGATCAGGGCTAGATCCAACACCGTTTTTTAGCTCACTGCACCATCCCAGTTTCAGAACCTGGCTGTATGCAAATTAGTCTGTTCCTGTCCCAGTGCATGATGGGAACAGGGAAAACCAAACTACAAAAGCCAATTCTTACACTGGGAAGGAAACAAGCTTCCGGGGACCGGTTTCTGGCATTACAGCCGTCTTCGGCCCGGCTTGCTTGAATCCTGATGGTGCAATGAGCAAGGGACTCATGTCTGAGTATACCCTTCCACGCTTAGGGTGGACAAAAATATTTACAAGAAGGGGTGGTGAGGGACAGAGTCTCTGAATGAAGCAGAATACTCTCACCCAGTCAAGAGATCAGGGCTAGATCCAACACAGTTTTTTAGCTCACTGCACCATCCCAGTTTCAGAACCTGGCTGTATGCAAATTAGTCTGTTCCTGTCCCAGTGCATGATGGGAACAGGGAAAACCAAACTACAAAAGCCAATTCTTACACTGGGAAGGAAACAAGCTTCCGGGGACCGGTTTCTGGCATTACAGCCGTCTTCGGCCCGGCTTGCTTGAATCCTGATGGTGCAATGAGCAAGGGACTCATGTCTGAGTATACCCTTCCACGCTTAGGGTGGACAAAAATATTTACAACAAGGGGTGGTGAGGGACAGAGTCTCTGAATTAAGCAGAATACTCTCACCCAGTCAAGAGATCAGGGCTAGATCCAACACCGTTTTTTAGCTCACTGCACCATCCCAGTTTCAGAACCTGGCTGTATGCAAATTAGTCTGTTCCTGTCCCAGTGCATGATGGGAACAGGGAAAACCAAACTACAAAAGCCAATTCTTACACTGGGAAGGAAACAAGCTTCCGCACTATAATATTTAGCACTGGACTTGGGCAAGCACAGATTTGCTAAAAAAAGTTTATTTAAAGAAAATTTGCCTTTAATAAGTTAATTTAGATCATACTGACTCTTTGTTAAGTAATAAGTAGGTTCCAATTTTTTATTTTGTATAATAAGTAACTGTATGGTGCGAGAGGATGCTCGTCGTTTTTGGGCTACGAATGAAATAATAAAGTCTCTAGAGGCAGCTTTAAAGGTGTCCCAAAAAGTTGAGGGGATAACAGAGGGGGTTTGTTTTTTTGCAAAAAATATGGTTGCAAAGTCAAGAAAGGCTGATGTAAATTTAGAGTCTAATAGAAGAGAACTATTGAAACTCCATCGCCTAGTACCTTTGATGGGAGGGAGCAAATCTAGGTTCAAAGAAACTGGAGCATGATCAGAGATTAATATAGAGTCTATGTCAGAATTGGAAATGTGTTGAGTTAGGGCTTTGGAAATAAAGATATAATCTATCTGGGATTGAGAGGAATGAGCTGGTGAATAATAAGTCTATTCTTGTAACATGGGATGACAAAGTCTCCAGGAGTCTACAAGAGATCTTTGAGAAATAGTGGAGGTAAATCGAGGGTGCATGGAAGACGGTGAGAATCTAGAGGTAGACCTTCTATCTATAAACGGATCCATAACCATATTACAATCACCACCTAAAATTAAATAATCATCAGTATATTGCATCAAAGAGGAAAGGATTTGGGGCCAGAATAGTTTATCTTGGTTAGTGGGAGCGTATATAAAAAATGGTTATGTACGATGGGTGTACGAGCTGTACCCCCATTGTACAATGGGGGTACGGCTTGTACGCCCATCGTACATGGGGTACAGCTCGTACACCCATCGTACAATGGGGGTACGGCTCGTACACCGATCGTACAATGGGGGTACGGCTTGTACACCCATCGTACATGGGGTACGGCTCGTACACCGATCGTACAATGGGGGTACGGCTCGTACACCGATCGTACAATGGGGGTACGGCTCGTACACCGATCGTACAATGGGGGTACGGCTCGTACACCGATTGTACAATGGGGGTACGGCTTGTACACCAATCGTACAATGGGGGTACATCTCGTACACCCATCATACATGGGGTATCGCTTGTACACCCATCGTACATGGGGTACGGCTCGTACACCGATCGTACAATGGGGGTACGGCTCGTACACCGATCGTACAATGGGGGTATGGCTCGTACACCCATCGTACATAGGGTACGGCTCGTACACCCATCGTACACCCATCGTACATGGGGTACGGCTTGTATACCCATCGTAAATTGGGGGTACGGCTTGTACACCGATCGTACAATGGGGGTACGGCTCGTACACCGATCGTACAATGGGGGTACAGTTCGTACACCGATCGTACAATGGAGGTACGGCTCGTACACCCCATGATCGCAGGGGTACGGTGCGTACCCCTGCGATCATCGGGGGTACGCACCATACCCGGGGGGCCGTTCCGTACCTGTTTCAGCGCGAACTCTGCTTTTACGGCTGTTTTCAGCTCCCATAGAAAAAGGGTCATACGGTGCGTACCCGACACGTATCGTACTTGCTGGGTAGTAAAAATCAGCCGCGAACCGTACAGATGTTGTGTACAGCGGGTTCCGAGGGAGAATCGTACGGAGATTAGAGTCGTACGGTGTCTTGTATGACTCGTATGGAGTACAGCTCCTGGTACGAATCGTACTTCGTCGTACATACGGGGGACGTTGCAGGGTACGATTCGTACGGGAAAAACGCTCCGAACGACTATTCGGAGCATTTTTTCCTGAAGTGGAATCGACCCCCTAGTCTCTCCCGCCCCGCGGGACGCGTGCGGGCGCTGGCCGGGCAAATCCCGGGCAAAGGGCAGGCCCTCTGTGGCCGTTGTGGGCCGGAGGAGGATGGGCTGGGACGGGTCATTTGGCTTTTTTCCTTTTCAATTTTTTCCTCTTCATATTGTTCATTTTGACATTTGACATTTAATCCATTGCTATTGATTTATTGCACCTCCCGCTAGTCGTAAACTGATACCGCCCTGCCAACTGGTCGCAGTGACTTAAATTCTTGTCCACTGTTCTACCTGGTGTTTATTTTTACTGGGGTCAATATGGGGAGGAAAAAGAATCAGGCCCCTGGTTCAGGACCCTCAGGGACTGTAAAATCTACAGTTTCTACAATGGACGCATATCTATCGAGGGCCGTGTCGGTGATCGACAAAGAAATCAAGATGGTTAATAGACGCTTTTCCAGGTCTCCTACAGGAGCCCTGACCCTTCTATCTAATGGCGCCAAGGGGGGCGCGAAGGCATTACAGACCTCCTTTCTGGGCGGAACCTCACCCCCTGCAGAAGTAGAAGGAGATATCCCTGTGGAAGATGAGTTGCACCATGCCTTACAGTGTGTGGGGGTGTTACAGCACAGGCCCCTATCCCCTGAAGTGATAATAATTAATAAGCAGGTCCCTCCCTCCAGTGATACTGTAGGAGAGGGTGGCCCTGTCCAAAAGAATGTAGCTGCGCATAACGCCACCAATAACGGGCAGGTCATCGAGCAGGAATAAAAGGACGACTGTAGCTTAATTGTGACAAGAAAAAGAAAGGGTAAAGCTATTGCCAACCAAGCGAAAAAACCTAAACCCAATATCCCATCAACGACATCCCCCGCTATGTTATGTTATGTTATGTTATTTTATGTTAATTTGTATTTATTCAGCGCACGTACACCCGCGGGCTTCATGGCGCTATCGGAATTTAAGGAACACAACATAGCACTTTAGAGGGCACACTCCACACTACTCTAAGGGTAGGCCTGTCCAAAAAGCCACGTCTTAAGGGTGTGTCTAAAAGTAAGAAGATCATCACACTGTCTTAGAGGCAGTGGTAGAGAATTCCATAGGGTGGCAGCAAGAAAATGAAAACAACTGCCTCCCTGCCGTTTCTTCTTAAACAAAGGGACTACTAACAAGTCTTTGTGAGCAGAGCGAAGGTTACGTGAAGGGGCATACTTAAGTACCAAATTCCTTATGAATTTGGGACCCTTACTCTGCAGGGCTTTAAAAATTATGCAGCCAGCCTTAAATGCAATCCTTTGAGCCACCAGTAACCAGTGTAGTTTTTCTAGACCGGGTCTGATGGACTGCCATTTAGGTTGCTTACAAATGAGTCTGGCTGCCTGATTCTGAACACATTGCAGTCTCTTTAGCTGTCCTGCTGGGAGTCCTAAGAACAGACTATTCGAGAAGTAAAGTCGAGACAGTACTAGGGCAATAATTACCAAGATCAGGGCAGAGTGAGTTAAAAAATGGGCTATTTTCTTTATCTTTCTAAGCTGAAAGAAGCTAGATGATACTACCGCCCATATCTGACCTTTGAGTGACAGATCTTCACTAAGAATCACTCCTAAACTCTTAACCGTGGGCGATTTAGTGGGTGGAACCCCCATGTTAGGTGGCCAAAAATGAGTGCCCCAACTGATTTCACTCTTCCCGGGCAAGATAAGTTCTGTCTTGCCCGGGTTTAGTTTGAGGTGGTTCAGATTAATCCACCTTTGGATGTGGGTCATAGTGTTCTGAAATTCAATTGCAGCATCTGCAGAGTTTAAAGAAAAAACAAGTTGCAAATCGTCTGCGTAATTAAAAATCGTAACTTTGTGATTTTTTTAGGGAATATAATAATGGGCGAAGGTACAAATTAAACAATAATGGGGACAGAGAAGATCCCTGTGGGACCCCACAAGTAGACAAGGTTCTTGGGGCCATAAAAGTCCCTAATCTAACTGATTGCGTGCGTTCAGAAATAAAGGAAGTTAGCCAGCTCAGAGCAGGTCCCCTGAGGCCGGCCTGCTCGACACGGCTGACAAGGATGGAATAGTCAACCGTGTCGAACCCGGCCGACAAATCAAGGAGCACAAGAGCCTGATAGATGTCTATGTCCGCATTAGATCTAAGAGTGTTCTGAACAGCAAGTATCACGGTCTCAGTAGAATGGCATGGACGGAAGCCTGCCTGATTCGGCTCCAAGTATTCAGACATTTCAATAAAACTAGAGAAGCAGTTAGAGACATGGGTTTCCAACATTTTTGACAAGTAAGGTAAGAGGGAGATCGGCCTGTAATTAGTTAGGTCTTGTAGGTCAATACCAGGTTTCTTTGTTAGAGGGATTAACAATGCGTTCTTAAAGCTACTAGGTACCTTGCCCTGTGCAAGTGACTCATTTAAAAAAGAGAGAATGCTTTGTGGGATAGCCATACCTATCTCTCTGAAAATGTGAGGTGGACAAATATCTTCAGGTGATCCAGACTTAACACGCGAGAGAAGTTCAGAGAAGGTTTTAAGATCGATAAAAGGAAGGGTATCTAATGTAATGGGGTTATAAAATATATCATCCAACAGGATCGAGGCAGGGGAACTAATTATGCTCTGTTTTATAGTGATAATATAAGACGCTCCCAGGTGGTAAAGGAGCTGTCGGATCTACATCCCCTACTAGAAACCATGCAATCTCTTATAACTAATTTACTAGAGGAAAAACTGGCACCTATTGTGACTAAATTAAATGACATAGAACGGAATCTACTAGGGCACTTGAAGTCTGCATCTCCACCCGAAATTGCTAAACAAACTAACATCAATCCAACTAGATTAGATTCCATTGCAGGCCCTAAACATCGAGCCGACGAACAGGGGATTCCAACTCTCATTAACCATCATAGAATCCCGGCCCCAAATCCTATGGGGCAAGTATTGGGAGGATCTGGGGAACGCCAGTCTGGGGCTAGCCTCCCCCTAGCTCCAGAACAAACACATGCATCCAGCCGCCCAGTAGATAATCCTGGTAACCCCGTAGGTAATCATTTTGCCGCCCCTAAAAAAATTACTTTCATCAATCTATCCCCGGAATCTACCCCGCTGGTGGTGATCTTGGGGAATGTTCCATCTTTACATCAAGGCACCGGGGAAGATTTTAGTCAGCTTCAGAATAAGGTTACACACTGGCTCTCGAGAAACACTTCTGTGGGCATGGGGGTAGACCGAAACATAATAATGGTCCGTCGCGTGGCCTGGGTGGGTAACACCAGGAATAAAGGGTAGGGTGACTTTATTATCATAAATTTTAACAACTGTCTGATAGCGGAAAGAATACTGAGAGATTCCCGGTCCACCCAGCCGCATATGGGACCAACCATCCAGATCCTCCCCCTAGGCTATTTTTACAAAACTGAGCTACTTCGCAATGACAACCGCCATGGCCCTAACCATCGTTCCATACAGAAAGACGCAACCCCACACATCCCAAGCAATTCTATTTTAGAGGGGTATTCCATACCGTCAATTCACCAGGGGCCATATAGATTTGCTGCTCTTTCAGGCCTAGAAGAGTGCGTCTGACTGAGCCCCGGGAATGATTTGGTTGCTGTATTGTGGGATAAGCAGCCTACTATTTCCCCTCTACATCCCGGCCAGCCATCCCTAAGGTTATGCGCTATTGCTCAACCAGAGGTCCACCCGCCTGCCAGCCCGGAGGATTCCCCCGAGATTGCAGTACACAACCTTATCTCTTGGAATATCGCAGGCTTGAGGGGGAAGTTCGTCAACCCAAAGTGGGTCCGGTTTATCAAGCAATACCCACTGATTTGTCTACAGGAGACATGGATGGTGGGCAAAATTTATTCCTAGAGGGCTATAAAGCTTTCTTCGTCCCCGCATTACCCTCGCCGAGGATCAGAGCCCAGGGTGGTTTGGTCATCTATACATCCTTGGCCCTGAAATGCAAAATAAAGGAAATACGCTCTCCCCATCCAGAACTCCAAGATATTGTTTTAAAGCAAGGGAACACAAATCTTTGCCTGATTAACTTTTATAATGCAGTGCATGCTGAGGATTCTTGCAAGATTACCTTACTGGGAGAATTTGGTAAACAATATTGCGGATCTTCCATGTATCGCCTTATGGTAGTAGGTGACTTTAACTTAGACCGTGAGGAGATCTGGCATTGACTTGCATGGGAGAACTGGGTTGTGCTAAGATGGGGGGCTTCATTTTGAGCACTCGATGCAAGGAGAGGTGCTCAACAATCTACTGAACGAATTAGATTTGATATCAGCCATGTCCCTGGTAGATGACCTTTGTAAACAGCCTGTTCCCTCCTTTAAAGGTCACAAAGGGGGCTCCTTCATTGACCATCTCCTTATATCTACAGGCCTACAATTTTTTGTTAAGGAGTTTAAAATTAAATGCAATATATTCAGTGATCATAATCCTGTGTGTGTACGCCTTGGTGGTGACTTAATGATCCAACACAGGAAGAAAGTAGCACCAGGTGCATTGAAAGCTACAGACGGTAGGCGCCGACTCAAGTGGTCCCAGGTTGACCCCGTGGCATTTTGTGATAACATCCAGGAACAGTGTGCTCCTGACTTAGCTATATGCACGTCAATTGACTCCCCTCCAGAGACCGTACTCAGTGCCTCCAAGGTCATTACTATAAAGGCAGGAACCTTGCTGTCTACCCGTCCTAAAAAGTTATCACCTAGAGACCCGAGGTGGTTTGACAGCTCTTGCTCGAAATCGGCACAGGAGTTAAAGGCAGCTCTGAACTCAAGCCCAAGAGTTCAACCTCAAATCAGACTCCTTCGTCTTAATTATAAACGGGCCTTGGCATATAGAAAAAGGGTAATTAAGGATAACATGGGGAAGGAGCTTCTTGAACCTGAAACATTAGGCAATAGCTTGAAATTTTGGGGAATAATCAACAATCCCCTATTTGAAAAAGAAGGATCTGATGCTATTGGCACAAATATAACAGAAGAAGCATGGGTACAGCATTTCAAGTCCATATTTACTAGCACTGCGTTAAAGTTACATACGGCATCGTTAGACAGTAATGAAACATCGTCCCGTTCACGATGTGTGAGGTTGAGAAAGGCACATCCGGCCTGACCTGTAATAAGGCTCCAGGTCCGAACGGCCTCCCCCCAGATCTTTTTAAATCAAACCAACCTCTCTGGACTACAGTCCTTACGGCTGTGCTTAACGCCGCAGTGTTGAAAGGTTGCCCAGAATCGTGGGGCTCCTCCACAATCGTCCCTGTATTCAAGAAGGGAGACCGTAGCAGCACAAGCTGCTACAGACCAATCTCCTTAATTGATTCTGTGGTCAAGGTAGTGGGAGCAGTAGTGGATTCCCCCCCCCAGCGCCTTGAGACCCTAACGGGTGAGTAGCGTGCTTTACAAATTCCCTGAATGATTGATTGATTGGGAGGGGTAGTTTTAAACAGATTGACTGCCTGGGCTAAAGAAAATAAAGTTATTTCTGACATCCAGTATGGGTTTCGCCCCGGGCACTCTACCCTGGCCCCATGTCTCAATCTGTATATGCTCCTGGGGAAGTACACTGTAGCCCGCAGTGGTGCCATCTACATGGCGTTCATGGACCTTTCCTCCGCTTTTGACTGTGTCAACTGGGGAAAATTGTGGCAGTCCATGGACGCCATGGGAGTGGATGTCACTCTTGTTAATTTCCTAAGGGATTTACACAGGGACACGAGAGCAAATATCAGATTTGCACACGATCTTAGAGTATCGAGGGATTTTACTGTTACCCGGTGAGTAAGGCAAGGGTGCATCTTGGCGCCATTCCTTTTTAATCTATACATTAACGAGCTAGAAAAGTTTCTAATCGATACCAGGGTGGATTTTCCCTATGTAGGGCGTAGGGGACTTCCCGTCCTCCTTTATCTGGACGATGCATTTCTCTTGGCCAGAACTGCCAGAGGACTGCAATCGCCATTGAACGCCTTCCGCAGCTTTATGGCTGAACGGGATTTAGCCATAAATAATTCTAAATCTTTTATTCTCCAGGTAGGGACTTGCCCGAAACTTATCCATCCCTTTATGATAAACAATGTGAAAGTGCCCATTACGACATCCTTCTCATACTTGGGAGTTTTGTTTGACGACAACTTAAGTTGGGCCCCATTAGTTGAGAAAAAAAGAAGAGAGATCATATGGGCGAATACCGCCATTTTCAGCTTTGTGAGCAAAATGGGTAAGCGCCCAATTGCTGCAATGCTGAAGCTGTATCAGGCAAAAAGCGTTGCGATAGGCAGCCATGGCAGCGAGCTATGGGGATACACAGCGGTGAAGGCCATCCAAGTGGCAGAGAACAATTTCTTAAAACAACTTCTAGGAGTACCAAAGAGCACCTCAAATTTAATCACTCATGAGGAAATAGGGCTCCCCTTTATTGGCGATACGTTAGCTTTACGCCCTCTGCTCTTTTGGATGAAATGCTGGCTAAACAATGATCTAGCTCTCAATCACCAGCTACTCAAAGAGGCCCTGTCCCTGGATACCATGCTTAAAATCCCCTGGCTGAAATACCTAAAATCCTGCTTTAACGATCTTGGTCAATTGGATATCTTTTTGCGGCCCGAAATGATTACCATTGAGGACTTGGCCTATGTCAAGAAAACTTTTTCCCTATGGCAAAAACTCAGTAGAGAAGGGGCAGACTTAGCTAAACCTAGTGTTCGTAGCTTTATGTTACTCAAGACCGTCCCAGTTTTGGAACCCTATTTAACATTGTCTATCTCTTCTCATGAGCGGTTTCTGTTAACTAGATTTAGGTTTAACTATTTCCACCTTCTGCTTGCAGCTCCAAAGGGAAGTCACAAAGGACAGGTCCTGCCGCCCTGTGGTTGCGATGCTTCATCCCCACAGGACTTAATGCACTTTATGTTCTTTTGTCATTATTATGATGTTTCCCGCAGACTTTTTTTAAAACCGCTGTTAAAAAAATTAATTTTACCCGGGCTCGACCTGCCCTTTGTTTGCTGCAGATGTTGAGCCCAGAAAGCACTTTATTTGTGGTTGGATTTCTAAAAAATTCACTTAGACTGTGAAAAAACCTCCCGTATTAACAGATCTCTGTACAAAAGTTATGCTATTAAGTACATTTTAGCTTTAAGCTTTCATATCTGGGATGAATGTCTTTTTTAAATTGCTTTGTATTAATAAGTAATTGAGCGATTTCTTTTATCTACACAAGTGTAAATGTACATATTTTTAACTATATAACTGCGTTTCTTTTAATGTTGAAAGACTGTTTTTATTGTTTGCTATTCAAATAACCGAATAAAGTATCATGACTATGACTATGGATTGAAGAACTGTCATAAAGAAATGGTAAAAAAATAAAGATAAAAATATGAAGTAGGAAAAAAAGTGAAAATGAGATAAGAAATGCAGTAAATTAAAGAAATAGAAGAACAGCTTGTGGTTGAGATGAGATGGGAAATCAGATAAAGAAAGAGAAAGAAGAAATGAAGCAAATAGATAAGAGAATAGAAGAGACAGAACTTGATTAAATGCAAAACAGAAGGGGATGAAAAGATAATAAAGAACATACCACAAAAATAGCGGAAACATGGGGATGGTGAAGCCACATGAGGAAAACAGCACAATGAAGCAGGAAAACTCCAGTACAAAACGGAGAAGGGATACATCATCCAGGCGAGATAATAGGATTACATAGCCGGGTACCACAGTAAACCTTATCTAAAACAAAGTGAAAAATTAGTACATGAAATATAGTCAACGATAACAGATATCAAACTACATAAAATATAAATGAAAAGTAGATTCACAATAGAACAACATAAGGACACTCAAGACAACGATGAACGAGAAATCTCCATGTCTTCCTTGCATGAGTCCAAGAAAAGCTGTAGGCAGGACGGATCTTTGTAAGATGTTGTCTTGTTATTAAAAGTCACCTTCTTAAGACAGAGATGAAATAATCCATAATGAGCATTCAAACTGCGTAGAGCCGGTCTCATATCCAGAAATTGTTTCCAACTATCAGCAGTCACTTTGGCATAGGCCTGAGCAAAAAAGATGTTGGCACTTTGCCAGGAAATTCTTCTTTACTCTTGGCAGCATGTAGGACCCTGAGCAAATCTGTAAATTCTAAAAAAATATAGAATAACACCTCGTGCTTTCATGGTGGAAGATGTCGGTTTTGGTGCATGTCCCAACGGATGGGCCCTTTGGATGATCAGTTTCAGAGAATCCAGAAAACCTAGAAGAGTCAGGAGAAAGGATTGAAAAATGGCGAGTGGATCCGTGCCTTCAAGGCCTTCCACAAGACAATATATTATTACGGCTATTGCGATTTTCCAATTTCTCCACTTGTTACTTAAGATGTAAAATCTCCGACTGTATGGGAGAAATCTGACTAATAACAGATTGAACAGAGTCAACACGCCATTCCAAATGCAAAGTCTTTTGTTCTATATGAGACCATTATCTTCAAGACATCGGAGACGAGTATTGGTTTCCTCCATGTATGGCTTGAGGGCCCGTATTTCCTGAATCAGTAAGTCCATGGATAATGGTGATGAAGAGATAGGAGGTGAAGGAGGATCCTTCTTGATACGTTTAGTAGAGACTACTGTTGAGGCAGGAATGGCTTTTGACATTTGTTTGTGAGTATTGCGAGGCGTAGTAGGTAACGCGCTACTTATGTGAGGGAGATTGGGGTCTGCGTCCGCCATGTTGTCCTGCAAAACGCTGAAGTGATTGTAGTCTTCCACGGAGCCACTATCCAGAGAATTAGTAAAATTGCGTGTAAAGCGAGCCTTTGCCAAGCAACAATGTTAACAGGAGATTTTAAGGAGAAACAATTTAACGAGAAGAGAAATGAAGAAAAATTAATGATGCCTTTAATTTCCTCAAATATTCTGAAGATAGGTCAAGAAATGCCTCAGGGTAATTCTCATTAAAAGGTCAAATTGGAAGTGAACATTTCCCAAGTAATGTGAGAATATGTGTAAAATATGAGGAGGCAGCCAAAAGTTAACATGCAGTGAGTGACCGGTAAGGAGAAAAGCCCCAGCGGCGCCTTAAAGTATAACAAAATGGCGGCTGCATTGAAACGAGTGCTTCCGAAAATTACGATAAAAAAGAGGACAACGCTCACCCTGGGCATTATTACGCAGAACCGCCGGTAGCGCTGGTCTTCACACACCTCTGCCTAATGATTTGAGGTCCAAAAATGACAGTAGCATGCCTGGAGAAGCGGCCATTTTCCTAGGCTCCGAAACTACACCCATGAAATCACATAGTTAAATTATGATTTTGACTTACTTACATACTTGCTGTTGGGCCCCTGTTTAGGTATCTAAAGGCACACTGTTATCTTGGTGTCTGGCACAAATTAGGAATTAGGAAGTGAGGACTGAGGATGTGAGAGAAATAACAAAACGTAATCTGCCTAAACTGTTATTTTATTATGAGTGTCTCCAGAGGTAAACCCAACGATAGCTGGATTTTGGCGAATTTTGGATAAAAAAGGTTCTAAGCCTAGGTTGAATAAAAAGGGAGACAAGGGACATCATTGTCTAACACCTCTTCCCAAATTAAAATTTGGAAGATGGATGGCTATTTGCAAAAACAGCTGCCTTAGGAGGAGAATATAAATGAGAGATGAGACTAATACGTTTAGGTCCAAAACCAAACCATTTAAGAGTGGAAAAAATAAAAGGCAAAGACCCTCTATCAAATACTTTTTCTGCATCTAGGGCAATGGCTGCTAAAGTTTCGGAAACATAAGATGATTTAGAAAGAATATAAAAAAATAAGCGTGTATTATCTGTCAGATAACAGCCTTTTATGAAACCAGATTGTTCTCTTCCCAAAAGACCAGGAAGGAATGAGTCTAGTCTAATGGCTAGAGCCTTTGAAAAGATTTTATAATCGATGTTCACTGATGAAATTGGACTGTAGTTTTTACAAAAACATGTGTCTTTATCTTCTTTGGGAATTGGACAGGTTAGGGCTTCTAAACAGGAGCCAGAGGAATTACTTGCTTGTGAAAAGGAGACTAGTAATTTGTGTAATTTAGGGAGCAGTAATTGGGAAAAATGTAGGAAAAATTCAAAAGTTAAACCATCAGGACCTGGGACTTTTTCTTTTTTAAGCATATGTAAAGCAGTATGCAATTCTTTTGGAGAGTTATCCAATTCCAGAGATTCAAAATTTAGGGAAGTATCAGAAGTTTTGTCAATGGAAGAGAGATAATTTATAATCGAATCATCTGTAGGTGTCAGGTGTGTATAAAAATGTGTAAAAATTAAATAATTCCTGCAAAATCTTCACATTTAGGTAGGAAATGGTCATCAAGTATCGAATTAATATTGAATTTATGCTTTTTAACCTTAAGATAATTTGCCAACAGACTTATTCTGTCCGCCAAAGAACCTTGCAGTAGATTTAAGTAGGTACAGAGAGGCATTGTCAGTGGATTCCTTATTAAGTCTTAGTTTAGTAGTGATCAGTTCAGCTAAACATTCTTCTGATTTGGTAGCATATAGGAATGTTCCAATCTCTTTATCACTGAGAAAAGACCAGCTGCTGTCTTGCAGGCATTATGATGGTTTTTGGAGACATATTTAATAATGAATTTAGAGCTGCAGCTTTGAAAGCATCCCAAACTGTGTGAAAAAGGAGTATCTGATTCATTAAAACAGAACTAGTCCTCAAAATACACAGTGAAAGAGGAAGTAAACTTAGGGTCAAGTAATAATGAGTTGTTAAATCTCAAGCGCCTGCGGGTAGAAGGTGTCGGAAGTATATCTAATGATACGAAGACAGGGCTAATGGTCAGAAATTAGTATAGACCCAATTTCTGCAGAGGGGATGGACTGAGTGATATTATGAGGAATTAAAATGTGATCAGTACATGACTGTGACTTATGAACAGGAGAAAAATACGTGTATTTCCTCAGGGTAGGATTACATAACCGCCAAGTCTCCATCAGGGGTCTATGTTGAAAGGATTGTAAAAATGATTTATGCGCTTTAGAGGGTATGAAGGAAGTGACAGAATTACGATCAAGGAAGTGGTCTGGGATCTGATTACAATCTCAAGCTAGGATAAAGTTACCGTGGGAGTATTGCATCAACTTTTGTTGAAGATGGGGCCAAAAGATGGAATCATTTGTAGTCTGGGCATAACAATTAAGTAAAGAGAGTGGAATATTTCCAATAAACAAGTCTGTAAATAGCCAGCGACCTACATCATTATTTTCCTGAGAGACAAGTTTAACCTGAAGAGATTTGTGACACAGGGTAACAACACCATTTCGCTTACCATCACCTGGGGAGTAAAAAACATTGCCAACCCAATCTCTTTTCAATTTCAAGGATTCAAGTTCTGTGGGGTGTGATTCTTAAATCATTGTTATGTCAGCTTTCAGTTTACAGAGATGCGTTAAGACGCATTGCCTTTTAATCGGTGAGTACCAATTATAATTTTAAGCTTTATTTATTAAGCTCTTTGAAGAATCTTCCTGAATAGGCATCAGTTTATTTTTATTTATTTATTTTGGCGATTTTGTTTTATGGTTAGAAATGCCCTTGTGGACTTTGGGTTGGATACAAAGAAGAGGGAAAAAGAATAACATTTCTGGAAAGTAACACCAAATCAGTTGGCATTATCAATTGACGAAATCAATCAACCTCAAATGCCCCTAAAAAACTGATAACATCCAGGAGAAGCAACAGGGTCTGAATCAATCAATCAATCAATCAAATCGTTTGTAAAGCTCACTACTTACCCGTCTTCTGAAAGTCAGCAGGTCTTCGGTTTGTTGTAGGTTGAGTGGGAGGGTGTCCCAGGTCTTGGTGGCGCCGTGGGAGAAGGACCTGCCTCTGGATGTGGTTCTGCGGATTCGCGGGACCGTTGCCAGGGCATGGTCAGCGGAGCGGAGTTTCCTGTTGGGTACGTAGAAGGAGAGTCGGCTGTTGAGATAGGCTGGGCCGGTTTTGTGGAGTGCCTTGTGTGCGTGGACCAGGAGCTTGAAGGAGATTCTTCTGTCAACGGGGAGCAAGTGCAGGTTCCTCAGGATTTGTGTTGGTAGCACGGGATGTCGAGGATTAGACGTGCAGATGCGTTCTGGATTCTTTGCAGTCTGCTGATGAGCTTGGACGAGGCTTCGGCATAGAGGCGTTTCCGTAGTCGAGTCTGCTGCTGACTAGGGCCTGGGTGACTGTTTTCCTCGTGTTTGTCGGGATCCATCTGTAGATCTTGCGGAGCATGCAGAGGGTGTTGAAGCAGGTGTAGGAGACTGCGTTGACTTGTTTGGTCGTGTTGAGTTTTGAGTCGAGGATGACTCCCAGTTTGCGTACATGGTTAGGAGGGGCCGGGGGTGTCCCCAGTGATGCGGGCCACCAGGAGTCGTCCCACGCTGAGGGGTTGGGCCCGAGGATGAGGATCTCCGTCTTGTCTCAGTTCAGCCTAATACGGCTTTCCTTCATCCAGTTAGCGACAGCCTTCAGTCCCTGGTGGAGGTTGGATTTGGCGGTGAGAGGGTCCTTGTTGAGGGAGAGGATCAGCTGTGGGTCGTCGGCGTAGGAGATTATGTTGAGGTCGTGCTATCAGACGATGCGTGCTAGTGGTGCCATGTAGACGTTGAACAGTGTCGGGCTGAGGGAGGATCCTTGTGGGACGCCGCAGATGTTCTCGGAGGCTTCGAATCGGAACGGGGGTAGGCTGACTTTCTGAGTTCTGCCGGTGAGGAAGGAGGTGGTCCAGTCCAGGGCTTTGTCACGGATCCCTGCGTCATGGAGGCGCGTGCGTAGTGTGCGGTGGCAGACGGTGTCGAAGGGGGCAGAGAGATCCAGGAAGATGAGGGCCGCCGTCTCGCCGTTGTCTCGTAGGATCCTGATGTCATCTGTGGCGGCGATGAGGGTGGTCTCGGTGCTGTGGTTGCTGCAGAATCCTGATTGGGAGGGTTCCAGGGTGCTGTTGTCTTCGAGGTGACTGGAGAGCTGGATGTTAACTATCTTCTTGATTACCTTTGCTGGAAACGGAAGCAGGGAGATGGGCCGGAAGTTCTTGAGGTCGCTCGGATCCGCCTTCGGTTTCTTCAGCAGAGCGTTGATTTCTGTGTGCTTCCAGTTCCCAGGGAACGTAGCGGTCTCGAAGGAGAGGTTGATGATGTTGCGCAGGTGGGGTGCGATGGACCTGCCAGCTTTGTTGAAGATGTGGTGTAGGAGAGGGTCGGACGGGGATCCGGAGTGGATTGTGCCCATGGTCTTGATTGTGTCCTCGATGCTCACGTTGGCCCAAGTTGTCAGGAAGTTGTGGTTGGTGGGGGGCGGTGCGTCTGGCGTGTTAAGGTCTGTAGGGGTTGTCCAGGGGTTGAAGCTGTCATAGATGTCGGTAATCTTGCGGTGAAAGAAGGTGGTGAGGGAGTCGCGCAGGTCTTGCGATGGCGGGATGTCGTTGGCGCTGGAGCTGGGGTTGGAGGGTTCCTTCACGATGTTGAAGAGCTCCTTGCTGTTGTGTGCGTTGTTGTCAAGGCGGTCTGAGAAGGAGGTACTTTTGGCGTTCCTGATGAGGTGGTGGTCGTTGTAGATGGCGTCTTGGTGGGCAGCGCGGCTGTCCGGCGTCTTGTTGCTGTGCCATATGTTCTCCAATTACCGGCAGGTGCGCTTTGAAGCGAGGAGTTCCGGGTTGAACCAGCTGGCTCTTTTGCTGGTGTCTCTGTTGGCGGGCATTTTCAGCGGGGCTAAGGTTTTGGCGCAGTCATTCATCCAGCGTCCGAGGGTCAGTGCACCATCATCGGGGTTGGTGGGGTTGGTCGGTGGGTTGCGTGCGAGGCTAGTCTGTAGTTGTTCTTCAGTGACTTTGCCCCAGCAGCAGCGGGGGATCTGTAGGGTGCGTTAGTGTGTGAGGGGTTTTCGGAAGGAGAAGTGGATGCAGTGGTGGTCTGTCCAGGTGAGTTCGGAAGCGTGGCTGAAGGCGACGTGGGGGCTTGAGGAGAAGATGGCATCAAGCGTGTTACCGGCGATGTGGGTCGGTGTTGTGACGATCTGTTTTAGTCCGAGGTTGGCGAGGTTGTTGATCAGGGTGGAGGAGTTCTTGTCATTGCTGTTCTCCAGATAATAGTTCAGGTCTCCGAGGAGGATATAGTCTGTGGAGGTCAGCGCGTGCGTGCCGACGAGGTCGGCGATGGAGTTGTAGAATTGTGGCCGGGGTCCTGGGGGTTTGTAGACGGGGGTGCCTCTTAGGGTGATCTTGGGGTCCATGTGGATCAGGAAGTGCATGTGTTCGGCAGTGCTGAGAGTGTCATTGGTGTTTGTTACGACCCTGATGGTGTTTTTGTGGACGATAGCGATTCCTCCTCCGACTCCATTGGTGCGGTCTCTGCGGGTGATCTTGTACCCATCGGTGATGGCTATGGCGATGTCCAGAGAGGAGGCTTCGTTCATCCAGGTCTCGGTCAAGAAGGCGACGTCCAGGATTGCGGTGTTGAGTAGGTCCCAGAGCTCGACGGCATGTTTGTGTGCGGAGTGGGTGTTGATCAGGATGCATCTGAGCTGGTTGGGATCCATCGCTGCGGGTGTTTTGGTGCCTTTGAGGCAGGAGAAGCTGCAGTTCCGATAGGCGAAGGGGCCGTGGGTGCGCTTCGGGGCGGCCTTGCAGCAGGTGTAGGTTCTTCCTGGATTGAGAGCGACGAGGGTGTTGGCGTTGTAGCGGAGGCAGTCTTCCTGGCTGGTGCGGGGGCAGGGCTTCTGGCGCTTGGCACGGGACAGGCGCGGACGATCGCAGATGGGCTTGCCTTAGGCATGCCTTAGGCATGCCAGCGGCGCGCCCACTGTGCGCGGCCGCGCAGAGGCCCCCATATATAGGGAGGAGCAGCTGGGAGGCAGGAGGCATGTGTTGGGTGCAGCGAATGGGCGCAGAGGGGGCGGGCCGCAGGGGAAGCAGCGGCGGGGACGGGGGAAGAGACAGGCGAGGGGCACGGACTCAAGAAGGGGGCACAGAAGTCAGCACAAGGGGCACAGAATAAAAGGGGGCACAGAAGTCAGCACAAGGGTCATAGAAAAAAAGGGGGCACAGAAGTCAGGACAAGGGGCACAGAAAAAAGGGGGCACAGAAGTCAGCACAAGGGGTACAGAATAAAAGGGGGCACAGAATCTGCACAAGGGGCACAGTATGAAAGGGGGCACAGAAGCAATGGCGAGCGGGGAAATGGGGGCACAGAAAAGGAGCGGGCATACAGAGTTAAAGGCACAGAGCTGATACGAACCTAAGGCCACCACTGGCCACCAGGGATGAGGCACAGGTGGAAGCCTGCGGTTGGTGGAGGGCCTTGACTTCAACGGCGGCAGTAGTCGACGGCGGGGATGCAGGCGGAGCTACAGCGGGTGGGGGAGCGACTTACCAGGGAAGGTCAAGGGTCAAAGGAATTGGACAAGAACATATGAGTGGGAGCCGAATTTGGGATAAGTACAAGTTCTGGTTCTTTTGTAAAGAATAATACATACAAAATTGCCTTTGGTGGAAGATGAAGTTAATTTTCTAGCAGCAGAGCGATTTGAGGGTCCAGCATCTTTCATGTTTATAGTTTTATCTTAATTTGTTGCTCTTTTTCTTTCTATGCAATATTTTATTTACAGATAGCCTTCTATTGCCCAGAAACACTTATTTAATCAGCAGCTTCTGAAATTTCATACTGAAATAATCATATTTATTGCCCACCTGCCTGTTTTTGATTAAACCACACCTGATGGCAGGGCACCCCTATGCTAATCTCATGTTCCTGTTGTCATATCTTTGATAAATAAGCCTTTTTTTACATTGGTTTTACCCATGCTAAGCCCTGATTCAATTTCTATTGTTGTTTCAAGGGTTGTAGTGAGAATAGATTCCATTGTATTAAGTGTTTTAATCACCTTTTCAACTGGGATACTTTTCCATGGAGTGTAGTGCCTGTAAATGTAACACTGTATTCTTTCATGAAGGAATATATATTTTCCTTTTTGCAATACCTTCTTTTGTTTTAACTCCTACATGTTTTTATCAAAACATTCCTTTCTTCAACTCACCCTTTTCTCAGACTAACCCCTCTATTGTATAATATTTTTGTAAAGGGCCCTGATGCACTGAGTGGGACGAGCCATGCAGTGCACACCCTGATTTAAAACATGAGACCATTCCATACAATTTGAATGTCTAGTCATTCAACAGAAGTTGAGTTTATTTTTCTCTTACCATGCTGAGCAAACATCATTGAGGAATTGGCTTTTAAGCATTTCACCAAACTACTGGCTGAAATAAAACAATGAACAGAGAAAAAATGCATTGTGGCAAGCAAGGGCTCTATCAGCATGGGTCTCCTGAGCACTAGCAGTAATCTGTCCCTCATCCCTCTCGCTCTGTGCTCGCAGAGTGGAAGACTCAGTGCTCTCATAAAATGGAGGGAGATGCTGAAAGCTCATTTGGCAGACCATAAAAGGGAATGTTTCATCTCCCTGGGCAAGTTCCATATATTAGAGCCTCGATGGGAAAGGAGGCGATGCCTTAAGTTGCACTGGATTTATTAGGCGTGTTGTGCGCCCGAACTACACTTTCCTTCCCTTCAATGTCACCAGGACATGCCATGTCAGTGATCACTCCCACAAACAGTATTTTTTGTCCTCATTTGCCTTCAAGTACCAATATTGCACTGAGAGGGGTTTAACTACCTGAAGATTCCTGGAAAGACCATATGGGGCCACCAGGAATTTTCTGCAAGTGTCAATGGTCACTACTGGTAAAATGGCATTAATCATTTGACAAATACTCCCTTAATTAGGTGTCCTCCACTCCAAGAAGCATGCCCATAACATATGTGTTCCCCTATTATGTTGGCACGCCTAAACCATAGAGGATACTTCATCTACTGCCTTTATCTAATTTATGCACAGGAAGTGGTTCAGACTTTAGCCAATTAAGACAGATCTGTTGACTGGTAATAAGCGTTAAGTAAAAGAGGCGTTTCTGACAAATCACTGAGATGCAGTTATCCAGCCGCTTATCCAACACAAAAACAATCGGATAAGGGCTTACCTACAACTTTGTTGACAGCATGTCAGGAATGATATTACTTACTTGCTGTCAAAACAGCTTTAAAGATGGACAACTCACAAACATATGCTCCTTCTTCTCTACACCTTCTGCATCTAGGCACCACAGCTATACCTAATTTCATCACCTTTCTCAGCATCAGGTAGATTCTGTGCAAGGTAAAGAAATGATTCTTTTTATGGCGGCAGGGTTTAACTGCAGCATATAAATAATTCCAAGAAACTTGTCATAAATATAGTTGTTCCGTGCATGGCAAGTATCCTTCCTATGAATGGTCTGGCATCTTTTTGTGCTTCTCATCTGCCTTTAAAAACTCCCAATGCCATATTGCAACCTCCTTTTTCAGTTGGTTGGACTCCAACAGTCTATCCTTATAGTTCCAGCCCATTTTTATGTGCCACATTTGACTAGCCTACCACGAGGCCATTTGAAGATACTTAAATCTGCTAACCTCGCCCCCTGTTGCTTCTGAAAAAGTACTTCACCTCAGCCTAGTTAAGGCTCTATTAAGATCTACAGTATATACTATTAAATCATCTGCTTGTAGAGCAATCCTCTTCACCTGTTTCCCACACACAAAAGAAACCATTGCCTTGTCTTTCTTTAGAGCCTGTGCAAATGGTTCTATTTAAATATTAAATTGGAGTGGGGAGAGGGCAGTCCTCTCCAGTGCCTCTGGAAATGTTGATCCTTCATGTGTAACGCCCAATTATCACAAAGCTGATTTAACTGTGTATACTTGTTTTATAGCGTCTATAACAAACTGGGGGTTAACCCAACACTAACATCACCTCCCACAAAAAATCCCAACTCAGCTTTAGCTGCATCAATGGTAATGATAGCCAGTGCCCTACCGTTAGTGGGCGCCCAATCAATACAAGTAATTAAGAAATGAGTTAAATCATGCATGTGCCTTTCCTAGATAAACCCCATGTGTTCTGATTGCACTATATGTTTGATTACCTCTGCAAATCTCCTAGCAAGGATACCCGTATATATCTTAAAATCAAAGTTTATCAATGATATCGGCCTATATGAATCTATCAGTGTAGCGTCTTTCTTAAGCTTTAAAATTAGGGATATAGTGGCCTCATTCCAATAGGGTGGTATTGCCATCTTTTGCAAATTCATTTAATTAAACAGTTCCACCTATATAGGAATAACAACTTCCTGGATCGCCTTGTAAAGTTCACCAGGGAAGGCGTCAGGACCAACTACCTTACCATTGCTAGTTCTTTTCCATTGGTATCGTATTTCATCAGCATTAATCTCCTGCTGCATAACTGCCAATCCAACACTGCCACTCTCGGAAGCTACTTGTCTTCTAACCATTTCTCTGATTCTGATTTATTCAATGACCTTGTCTCTGTATATAAGGTCTCAAATGCTCTCAGAACACAGGCCTCCATCTCATCAAAATTATCTGACCTACTACCCATGTCATCAACTACCAATTCTCCAATATAATTTGTTCCCCTGTCCATCCTCGATTTCTGCAACAGGAGACAAGGGAAACACCCATCGCAACGCATGCGTCGCATCGCATGTGTATACGTCACGTGCTGTCACAACGCACGCGACGTTATGACGCGTGCGTTCACTATGCACGACGTTAGATCGCGGCCGCCATTACATCGTGGCCGTTACATCGTGGCCGCTTTTAGAATGCAGGCGCTGGGGCATGGACGGCGAGGAGACAACGTAGAACCACTGCGAGAGACAGGTAAGGTCGAGTTTAGTGGAGGGGAGGGTGTGAGTGCAATATGGGAGTGTTTTAGGCTTTAGGGCTAGGGCTTAGGGTTAGGAGCATATATGGTTGTGTTTTAGGCTTTAGGGTTAGGGCTTAGGGTTAAGAGTGCAATATGGGATTGTTTTAGGCTTTACAGCTAGGGCTTAGGGTTAGGAACATATATGGTTGTGTTTTAGGCTTAGAGCTAGGGCTTATGGTTAGGAGTCGGATATGGCACTGTTTGGGCTTTAGGGTTAGGGCTTAGGGTTAGGAGTACAATATGGGAGTTTATTAGGCTTTAGGGCTAGGGCTTCGGTTTAGGAGCATATATGGTATTTTTTTAGGTTTTAGGGCTTAGGGAGAGGAGTCGGAGGTGGTACTTTTTTAGGCTGCATGACAGACATTAAATTAAGACTTACACGGGTAAAATACGGTTCATGTGACCGCCCTTGTTCCAGCTGTGACCACTGACCACCCGGGGGCTTAAAACTGTGTTTAGCGGAGCGATTAGGGAGTTTTTGGCGGCGTGATAGCATGCGTGGTCGTAGTGTGCGATGCAAACGACTTTTGCATGCGTGTGAATGTAAGTCCGATGTAGTGGTTTGCGTGGTGAATGCGTGCGATGTAATGGTGTGTGCGATGTAAGGAATGCGATGTAATGGTGTGCGTTGTGTTTGTTTACGATGAATCGTCATACATCCGGAGACAACCACTCTTTTCATCATATTCGAAGGAGCATATTATGAAGGGGTTTATCTCCGCTTTTTTTGGCTTTAAAAGCCAAGAAAGCGGAGATAGAATTATCTCCCTATTACCTAGCTGTCGCTAACACCAGTTAGCGACAGCTAGTAGGAGATAGTGACCATCTTGGGCCCCACTTTGCATGTCAGTGATATTTATCACTATTGACATGCAAAGTGGGCGTGCCAAGATGTTAGCGACTGGAAACAGTCGCTAACATCGCTATCTCCTATTACCAACTTTTGGAGATATTCGCGCTAAGCTCAAATATCTCCAAAAGCTAACACCTGCCCTGATCAGTTCTTAGCCATGTTATCCAATGGGAGGTGGATAACATGGCTAAGAGCATTAGCTCGGTAATGCATGAATATCACTGACTTTTCAGCGATATTCATGCATTGCGGCCGTTTTTTTATCGCATTTGCGATAAACCTTGGTAATACCAAGGTTTATCTGCGATAAAAATCGCCGCAGCTCAGCGGTAAATTTTTGTCTCTAACCAAGCAATAGCGATAATTATCGCTATTGCTTGGTAATATGCCCCGAAATTCTTCAAGCTGCTTGCCTACCATCTAGCTCTACTCCTCTTCTCCATCAGCATCTTAAAATGTTCCTGCTGTTTGGCCAACTTTAAGGTTAAACTCTGCTTTTCCTCCTTTAATACTGCCTCTGTCCAATTATTTCCTAGCTGTCAATCTCCTCTTCAATTGTCTTAAATTCTTGTCTATTTAGCCTGTCCTCTTTCCAATTCTGCCTCAAATGAATGACTTATTAGCATCCCACACTAGGATGTGACTTGCTGTGCCAGCAATATTCTCAAAATACAACTTAGATTCTCTTCTCAACACATTAACTAATTCTGAGTCTGAAAGGATAACTCTATCTACTGTCCACGTCACATTATTTTTAGGTAAAATGTAAATAGCAAATGTTCCATAACATGCACTATGCCACTTTTCAAATGTTTGGTGAATGTGGCAATATATTCACACATCCTGCCCAGAAATACCATGATTTGCATTGGGGTTGGATCACTTTTGTGGCACAGCCCCAACACAAAATCATTTCGGCATTTACTAGACCACACAAAGCCACTTTTCTTAGCTTTGCTGGTTTATTAAATACAAATGAAGGCAAGGCAGCACTGCCTTACTTTATTTTGCGTCAGGTAAGTTTTACATAGGTGGAGCATGGACATTCCCATATATCTGTAAATGCTGTAAATCTATAGATGTGAATTAGTATACAGGTTGCCTGAGAATTTACATTACATTCTTATACATCCAGTCATGAATTTTGATGCAAACCCAGTTTTGAGATTATTGTAAACCTGAATTTGCGCCGAAATAGTGAGCCTACCCAACAGAGGCATAACGAGGAGAAACATCATTGTGTCGTCTCGTTACTTTCTCTTTCCATGTTTGCTGCATTCTGCCTCTAAGGATTGTTTTGTGCAGGAAGGTAGCCCTTCCTGCACAAAAACAATCATCTTCATAACACAGGCACTCTTGCACTATGGTGCAAGGGAGGCTGTGTTGGTGCTAGGCAGCAGCAGTAAATATGAAGCATTACTGAGCTCTCCTTTTCACGGAACACAGCGCAGCAAGTTGTCAAATATTAGTACATGTACCCCCCTGCTCCATTATTACACTCTTTGCTATCTTCACTCTGCAAAATAATATTTTCTTTATTATCGGCTGCAATATTTCAGTTTTATCTTCAGGAATCGTTACTTTGTCTGTGACAAACAATGTTTCGTTTGTGTCACACTAAACTCTCCCATAACCTCTTTATTCATTTATAAGCTAGTAGCAATAAGATGTGCCCTCAAGCTGGGCCTAGTCACCAGCCATGCGTTTTTCACAGAGAACGTTTACCCCAATTTGTGAATTTAAACAGCTATAATACAAGGACAACAATCACCCTTAGCAAAACTAATGAGCCTGACGATATGTATAGTTACATGTTAATTTTGATATGTGTCAAAATTCACTGTTAGGCCTACATATAAAAGTATCTCTAAACTATAACAGCTGTAACTCAAAAAAGAACTCACATTTTTTTTAAAGTATGTTTCCCAATGTATTTTTTCTTTTTGTGGTAGCCCCCACAACTGCAAACTAAACTCATGATGCCCAGACAAGATGAATTACTCACAATTCTTTGCAGAACCAAGCAAATATCGTGCTGGAGTTTAAGAAGCCTAACACTGGCTTGAGTAAATATGTCACTTCTAATTAACATTCCTTTTATTTGAGCACAGAATAAATCTTTGTTTACAAATGTTGGTTTAAAAGTGCCAAACATAGTTTACTTGTCCTCAGTCTGAAGTGGGGGAAACAATCCCTTAAACTGGCTGCTTCTCACGACTAATTTGCTCAGCAAACACTTTCCCCTTGGATTGAGCAAAGAGAAGCAGAAAGAGCCTTGTTTTGAGTGCTCTTGTGAAAAGTGGCTTTACCCCTGCATCATGGCTGATCAGGCGGGTCATGCTGAAATCCATGATTTCCCAGATTCATAATAGGCCTTTGTCCTAAAGAAGTCTCTTTTCTGATTGGAGGATACAAATCAAAGACATACTTCACAGCTCCTGGAATTAAAAGACAAATGAGATGTCATAATTATGAAAGTGGCTAATTAAGCTGTTCAGATAGGTGACATAATTGCTTGTCACAATCATTCTTCCTCTCATTAGCGCTCTTCCACTTGCAGTACATAAATGCATTGCAGCCAGATTCACGCTGGTAAATGGTAAATATATTCTTTGATCGGAGCTCTTTAAAGAGTGTCTCATTATATATACACCGCCACCTGAAATGAATGCACATATTTATGTGTTGAGCAGACTTTATTGATTTAACTAGTCTGATAAATGTGTATTTTTGTAGGTGGAACGTGTTGATTTAATTAATGGTTGATTTCGTTTGCCTTCAAAGAGGCCTCTCCAATTAATGCACTGTGAATACTGGATATGGAGAATTAGAGTGTTGGAAAAATTATTTGGCCAGGGGCTGCCTCATTGCTCGCAATTCAAATCGACTTCCCATGGAAATTTCCACTTAGTTTATCGAAATAAAATTAATCATTTAAATGCAACAGGGCGGTTAAGTGTACCGCATGTGTTTAGGAATTCGCATCCTTGAAAACGCAAGTAGTTATTTTCAAATTGTACATTATTACCTTTGTAGCCAAGTCTATCAAATGTTTAATGCAAAAGCACGTAATTCTATATATTTTACACCAAGAATCTGCGAAATATATTGCACTGTCTGTGAGTCAGCAGCAGAGAACTGAAGAGGACAATGTACAAGGAAAGAAATGAGACCTTGTATGCTATGAGCTTGGAAGGCATGACATTGTAAATGGGCAAGGTTAAACATTTTGGATTAAAAACATGACTGAGAGATTGATTGGGGTACAACAGTCTTGTAAAGTTGGTAGAACACAGCTGACATGACTTATAGTTTGCAGGATTGAGAGAGATTACATTCACGCCATTTAGTCGGAGAGATAGTTCATCTTGCATGCATACACTGGAGCTGTCATCCGTGCGTTGCACAAATATTCATGTGGCTAACATGTTTTGATTGCACTAACCCTGAATTACACCACTGAGTGGGTCATGTCTGGGACAGCTATTACCAGCGAGGACTGGAGCTGAAGCAGGCAGTGCGAAAAGGGCAAGGGAAGAATACTGTAGCTCTATTAAGGAGGCTTCTGGAAGCCGCAGCTCGCTTGGGGTGAGCAATTTACACTGCATATTGGAGACCTGGAACAATCGTTGTCTAAAAGTGTTTTAGTTAAACTGCGTTTATTAATAAATAGCTGGTCGTCCAGACTGCAGTGGCAAATGCAAGCCACCAACAAATGTGAGCTATCTTAAAGAGTTTGTAATTAACTGAACTGTATTTAGAAAAAAAAGGGTCTCAATCTTAGAACTTATAGGATAAGGTATGTTGCCCTGTCCTCTTTCTGTCAAGTGCTCCGAAGTCACCAAAATGAAACACGCAGACTTTATAAAACTCCTTCACAAATGCACACATGTCGTGCCATTCGACTTATAGTTGCACACCCTCTTCATCGCTCCGGATTTTAACAGATGAATCGTGGAGGAGTAGGTGGAAGTGTTAGGTTCAATATCTAACAGATGAGTGGCTTGCTTGAGAGTGTGATGAAGTATGGAGCTATCAGCCACCATTTTCATTTTATATAATGTGATATAAGAATTAGTCAAAGTGGTTTTAAAATTGTGATCCGCATTTGCCTGTGGGCCGACCTACTTACTTCCATTCAATTGCCGATTTCAAAGGAGAATCACAGTGTCTAGTCCCAAAACATTGCATGTTCTGCTACCAGTAAATCTGACAATTCTATCTATATTTGTGGTCCATTTGTTATGAGTGCTGCGTCAGCAAATCCTTTCCTTATTAAGGTTTTTTCTCAATTTGAGACATTTACTGACCTAAATAATTTGGATGGTTGTTAACGACGACGTTTTTGGTAATATGAACGGGTTCTCTAGGGTTTGGCATTGAATGTGCCTGACAGATGTTACCTTTTGTTTTTGTTGTGTACCAAGCAATGTATTTGAGGTCGCATAGATGTAAAGTGTCCATCTCACCAAACCTTGATGCTCTGTTTTTAAATAGTTGCAATCCTCTCTGGTGGACTGGGCTGACAATTATGCGGATAGAGACTTGCTAGTATTTCCACTCTTGTTCTCAGCAAACTCTACTACTATAATAGTGCTTTATTCTTTCTCGCTCTATAATATATCATGTCATTGGATAGGGTCACAAGGACCTTCTACAATCTTTTCGACACTCTACTACATCATTTTACTGTCACCAAGACAGTTGGCGATCAGCAAAATGTAGAGGTATTAAGCTAATCAAATCCTCATTTTCACAGACAAATCTCCAAACACCTCATCTAAGTACACACTTCTTACTTGGTCTCTAATATTGCTGAATCAGGCTTAGTCTCACTGTTTATCTCTTTCAAGACTCCTTTCAGGGAGCAAATCATCCTACAAGATTAGATTCAACTGCCCACATTTCACTACTTCACCACTCACCACTACTGTACATAGATCATTGTACATGTAGATTTGATAACTAGTTGTTATGTTTGTACTGTTGAGTCATCAGTTAACATGCATCATCCATCCAAAGACAGCACATTCTCTGTACATAGTGGCTTAAACTGCTATAGATGCATGCAACATTGATAGTCTGGATAATACACTGGGTGCATTCGAAATACTGTTTTTGCTGATAAATAAATAAACTAAAATGAAAATAAAATACAGAGTATCAAGACATGATATTGACAGCATGATCGTAGAGCAACAATGTTGACTACTTCAAATAAAGTTTTGTAGCCACACAGCTGGAAGCGACATGACAGTTTTGGAAATCTGTTATTGTTCCTGATCAAAAGCTAATGTCAAGTAATGCATATGATCGAGGGTTTCCAGACTTGTCCTTAGGTCACTAGACTATGGAATAGTAGACAATTAGGATCATAGATCATGTCTTAGTTGTCTTGGTATAATTTAAAACGTTTATATTGTGTCCTCTATTCACAGACATTTAAATAAGTAGGCTTTGTATTAGTTATCTATCCCTCAACCTGTTGCAACGCTTGACCTGCTCTCAGCTGCCCACCCATAATGTTTGAAAGTGCCATCAACAAGAAATAGGTAGAAGTATTCTTTGGAGTGATAGCTAGACTTTGGGTGCTTCATCTCTTAATAAACCTTCCAACACTAGCCTCATGCTATTTAGGAAAAAATAGACATGTTTATTAGGCTTCTGTTGTCATCTGGCACACATTATACTTAATTTGAAGCTCAGGGAGGTGTCCTTAGACTGTGCAGTATCTGATCTGAAGTGTGAGATTGCTATACAATGGGTAAAAAGCAATGTGTCCACCATGGAATATAACTGCACTAAACCGAATTCCTGATGGCAAGAGCAATGCCTAAGTTATCACCTTCAAGAATGCATTCTGCACTTTTATAGCTTCTATTAAATATCAAAACATTATTTCTTTTTCAAGTCGGGTTATATGTTGGAGAAGGCAAAACTGTATTTAGTGTGAATGAAAAGTAAATAGGGACAGGATTACAACACGTTTTTGACTGGCGCTATTAAGGCAGTACTTACTCTGAACTCTTTCTACAGCCATATTATGAAAACAGCATCCTGGAGGTGGTAATGGGTAACAAAAATGTTTTTGCACATTGTTTTGTGCTGGTGATGTGCTGTGCTGCTTTTTGTGCTGCTGTATTTTGGTGCTGCATTATTTTAATTGTTTAGTGCAATTGTTTGTGTTGAGTTCTGTTTTGACTGTTTTGTTGTGATGTGCCTTGTCATGCTTCAATTGTGGTGTTAGATTTCTTTATGTATGTTATTGTGCATGTTTAGTTATTCACAATAGATATGCCAAAATACAGCCAAAAGCAGCACATGTCTTGAAAGTTCATGTTACTAATAACAATTTACCACTTTCTAAGGTGGTAAAGGAGCACTACTCCAGTTCCTCAACCACTTAAGACACCAGCCAAAACAAAACTCTGGCCATCGCCAGTGTTCACTCTGTAGGGTACAACTCAAAATGGTTATCACACATTCAATTTTTAAATGTAGGGGTACTAGTGGTTTAAGAACTGGTCTAAATGCAAATCGCAGGAGAACTGGACAGCACTGTTTTATTTTACCCAAACCTTTATGTAGTAACATTTGAACCACTTATGATTGAAATTAGAATTATATAATCAAGGAAATCGAAATCCAAAATATGTGCTGCAAATGATTGCTAATTACTAATGACATGCAGCTTTCACTGTCCTTTCCAAAATCGTCTTTTGCTGACTTGTTGAATACAATAATTACTTTTGGAGAGTTCTCAAAATGTAACAAAAATAGGATCAAGTCCAAGACATTTCTTCCCTTGTCAGAGACTACCACAGCTATTGGAATAGCCTTACTCTAACAAAAATAACGACATTCTTTTACAAGTTGAAAACAGGACTTGCTTAAAAATATCATCTTCCCCATGTGGCTTCATTTCTAATAATCTGCTATATCTAGATCATAACAACTAAATACGTTTTTATTGTGTCATTTCAAAGCTCACAATGTTAGCAAATGCTAACTGTGTCACACAGTTGTTCTGCAGGGTATCTAATGGAAATGCATTCAACTTGTATTTGGATGGTCAAGAAGTGATATGCATAATCCTGAAACTGTGGAGTATATTCATTCACTGGAGTAGCTGAACTAGTCCAGTGATTGTTTATGTGAGCCTCGTCAAATAAAATGGAAAGATAGTAGCATTGAAGATTTCCCAAAAACATCTAAGATCTCAGAAAGTTGGGTTCTGGAACTACTTGCTCCTGCATTGATTACTAGCCCCATTTCCATTGCTCAGTGTGCAGAGGTAAGCTGCATCTCCTGATATTTTCTTAGCCCTCTTCACTGTTGACTGGAATAAGGTAAGGTATCCCACTTTTACCATATACTGCAACAGAAAGGTAGGTTATTTCTTGATAAACTTGATAAATGATTGTGGCCCAGACTTGGGAGCATGTTATGCGCTCTATGTCCTGGAAAACAGGCCTCCTATGAAAAGACTAGCCCTGCTTGTACATTCTCTTAATTCAACAGAAAACATTTCTGCGAGTGACGCCCTTGAAGATTTTACACGATGAACCTCAAAAACGACTTCATGATGGAATTGTAGAATGGCAAATGGAGGTTAACTCAACATATTTATTATTTCCATTTTAGTTTTTGAATGGTAGAACGAAATGAAATCTCAGATTAGACTGAGTTCAAATGTGCTTGACACATTAGCTATTGCTTTTAAATGACTTGTCCTACAGAAAGAGTTATTCTTCTCATGGATTGCAAAAGGTTATATCCTTGAACAAATACTTGTTGTACGAAATTGGATATTTGTCCGCTAATTGAAAATAGTTTACTGTAAAAATTACGTCGACACAAGCATGGTTAAAAATAATTTCCTATTGGCTTAGGAGGGACAAACTAATCTTGAAGAACATCGGGTCTAATTATTTAGAATTGTTTGACTATTATTCTGCCCTTTATCATTTACGTTTTGCTAATTGATTGGGTTTTAAAGAAATATATTTTGTCTACTCATTATTGATTATCTTTAGTTAATATTTATAAAATGTAAAAATTCACATTTTCCATTCTTTAGCTCTTATTACTGATGAGAGTGCAGAGACCATGGGATCCCCGAAATGTTGCTTGTTGAGTCTATCCCAACACCTAAATCTCCCCATTATCAGTTATGTTCAAAGAATTAAAAATAACTGTTTGGACCTGGGAACACTGGATGAAAAATCTCATTCTTTCAAAGATTGTAGGAACTATTTTGCAGAGAGTTATTGTCTGCGCCCAGCAGGCATTAAATCTCAGCAAGAGGGTGAGTGTGAGTTGAAGATTGGTGGTCAAGGGATGGGAAGGTAGCCTAAGGTCAGGGAGCTGTGACCTGGCAGAGGGGAACATTTTCTAACCCTCTCAATGCATTTGTGAGGTCTGGATGTGGGTCAGACTGTGACCCTCCCACACCCACTATCCTCTCCAGGTGGAGTTCTACAGGGTGCAGACCCACATCAGGTAACACAGAATCAGGTATTTCCAAACCTAGCAATTTCAGGTCCAGAAATATTGGACCACTCCCAGAAATGGCAGAGCAGCATTCCACCCTGCCTTGCTGTACTCATAATGAGTGTCTTTGTGTTTTGGTTGACTATGCAAATAGTGGTACCCTTCTTTTATTTCAATTAGCTTCCTAATTTTTCCAAAAATGCAAATGTTTTGTCTTTGGATGTAAAGTAATGTTTTTGACATCAAGTGTAATTAGTGTAATGCAATTTAAATTGTCTGGTTTTCATTCAGACCAAACAAAAGAGGAGAAATAGGTCCAGTACAGGCTATTGAAATGTTAGGAAAGGCCGGAGAATGTGGAGGACCCACTCTTGGAGGCAGGGTTATATAATTCCAGGACTGCAGACAAACTTAGTTACCGGTCACGGTATGCAGAGCAGTGGAGTACTAAGTTTGTGTTAGAGTTCCTATACATAAAGACAGAAGTAGTGGAATGGCTCCTGGTAACATTTTATTTTTTGTCGAGCTCCTACTCTCTCTTAGTTAGTCATCAGCTTTGCATCCCCATCGTTGCTTGTTTTTGTTTTTTTCCTTGGTTCAACAGTACAACTGTGACGGAGAAGCCTTACTGGGTATATAATGGTCCGCCTGTCTAATTTGGAAGTGGGCAGACCATAGTTTGGCATGGGTGGAAACTACTGCATTTCTACTGGGCCATCAGAGAAATGGCTATATAGACACCCACCCAATCTAGTTGGGGTGACATATAGCTGTTTTTTACTGCCCATCGCCGATAACAGGAAAACCCTGCGGATAAGTGGCAGTAGAAAACTAAAAATGTCCCCCTCACCAAGGGAGATGGCTAACATGGTGGGGAGTGGCATTGTATTTTTATTTTCAAAAACAAAATCCCCCACTTTGGGGTTTTGTTTTTGAAAATAAAAAAGTTTTGAAACTTTGCCATACGTCTATGTTTTGTTTGACAGAGCCGTAGAGCACAATTCGAATACGTTGGCAGGAACCGTCTAGATGGCATAGCCTGTCAGAGGGTCAATCGTCTGTTGGGCTGATACACAGTTCAATCAGGTGGGTACTCTGTCAGATCAAAACCAGACCCTAAATTACATTCTTCACATCAGAAAATATGATCAAGAAGAGAAATCACTACTGGTGTAATGCAATAACAGAGAATATCCAAGGTTATTTTAAAGTGACTAAGAATTCTTTAAAAAGAGGAAATCAGAAAAAAAGGGCACTGAGGGCTTCAATAAATGGAAGCTTTAAATGGAAGTTCTGTATAAGCTCTTGTTTCTGTATCCAAATTAAACTGGGATGTTTTACTCAGGAACTCTGCTTCAAAAACAAAGTGAAAAAGTACTTATCGGAACTCTGCTTCAAAAAAAGAGTTAAAGGGCTATATCATTGTGAAGGTATATATACATTTTTATAAATATTTTAAGATTTCAGCAGGTTTGATGATCAATCAATGACACTCCATGTCTGTCAACCCTTTTGTTTTCTTTGTGCCTCAAATAACCTTCATGCCGTTTCCCTCTGTTTGTGTTGCTAATGACAGAGAAATACCAGATCACATTTGGCCTTTGTCAGTTTACTTCAAAGAATGAATTGATGTCTTATGAGATCAACTGAGCTAGCAGCTTAATTTCATTTGCCAATCTGTTCAGTCATGTACTATCCAATCTCTTCTTCTTTGGGACAAGGTGGTATTATATCAATTGTCTTGTAGAGGATCTCTATTGATAGTCAAATTTCACTGAAAAGTCCTGCCCATGTACAGGGATTACAGAGCACTTTTTCGCAATATATGTTCTTAATTATGGATGTTCGCCTTTCTTCTGAAAGGCCTGCAGAGTTACTTAAGAGAGAAAAATACTATATAGCCTATAGGAGCAGGCTACAATGGCCCAAGTCTTCATCTTATACTTAAAAAAGGGGGCCAGGAGAATAATATGCATATAATTCCAGGATACCTTTGTAAACAGCATAAATATCGTTCACAAACCCTTTTTTGATAGAGTATAGAGATGCAGGGAAACAGGACAGTTATATGAGTTAAAATAAAATAAACTCCACACCTTAAAGACCCCAGAGACCACCAGTATCCCATCATGCTCAGCAGAAGGCAGTTGCTTCAGTTCTTTTTCTGGCTCCTGCTGACAGGATCGTGGAGTATGAGCTTGGCCTTTTTAGGCTTTTTCTCATCAAAAGTTTCCAGTGAAATTTGGTGACAATAACTTTATTCAATGTTTTTTATCTCTCCCCACCTTTTTATGTGTTATTTTCTGACACAAAAGTAAGGTGTTTTGTCAAATAAAATGCCTTTTTTATTTGACAAGTGCCCTGCCTGTGGCAGGAAGAATGCCAAATCGACCCTCACAAGGTCTGCATTATCTGCCTTCCATCATTTAATGTTTTTTTCGATGTACATTACAAGGAAAGGAGACGATTTGCCTTCATGGGACAGAGGAGAGATGGAGACAACAAAAACAGGCTGGAAGTGGGACCTCAGAGCAGGTGAAAGTTAGCCTTCCACCAGGACTCTGCCGTCTACCACAGAAGGACATGAGAGGTCCAAAAAGAGGGTTTCAGCTTGGAAATGGCATTGGTCCCAGTATAGGCAATGTACAGCTCCAACTTGCTCACTGACAAGGGCTGGATCGATGTAGAGGAAGGGACATCAGTAATTCTCTGCACACCAACCATCGATGTTGAAGACCCATCACCATCAACGCACATACCGTGATCGATGTAGAGCAGTATTTCAACATCAGGAATGAGTGGAACGATGTCTAGGGTCCATTGGAATTCAATGTCGAGGAGCAGATTGTTGTTGAGGTTTAGAAGTAGGATGTCAATGTTGAGGACTTTTTCAATGTTGAAGAGACATCAGGAGACAAGGAGGAAGAGGAGACACATATACTCATCTCCTGGTTCTCAATATTTGACAATATATTCTCCTTCTCCCATTGTGCTGCCATCTTCATCTCCATCTCCTCCACCTACTCCACCCCTACCGCTGACATTGCCTCCTCCACCTCCAGCGCCTAGTCCAGCGGCACCAGTACCACCACCTATAGATGTTTGTTTACCACGACCTAGATCATGTTCCAGAATGCACCATTACTTTCAGTATTATAAACAACTTCACTTAAAAACTGGTCAAGATCTAGATCTTACACACAATCTCATCATAGATCTAGAGATACTACATCCATCTCTATGAGAGGTTATTCTCTGACCTTATCTGTCTATCCACCACCTTGTATCTCTCCAGTGGATGGCATAACTGCATTCCAGGAGGTCCTGGTATGTTGAGCTGCCAAGCTTAATATAGGGATGTTAGTTACAATACCTTCCACATCTGTAATAGTTTAGACATTACACCAGCAAACAGCCTCAAGACATCTACTGCCATTGGCCCCTGGCCTCGTAGAGCCAGTCATGGAACCGTTTTTGACACCAACGTCAGTGAAGCTGAGTACCAGCCTCCAGGACAAGATCCGCTATTCCTCCACTCTGATCCACTTCCAGAATCCGTGGTTATCTTAGCAGCCAATAAGCACCACACCACTGATCCTTCATCATTGGTTCCTCACGATAAGTAAACTAAGAAACTGAATTCTGCAGTCCACAAAGTCTGAAGCGCTACCGCAACAATAATGGAAGCAGCCAGCTCCACTGCTCTCCGGGGCAGATATGGCAGGGATCTCTGGGACTTCATCCAGCATTTCGCAGAGCATCTTCCCAGGGACAGTGCTGTTCAATCAAGCGATTAGTGTAGCAGTGGATTCCTCCCTCTTAGCAGCACACAAATACTGCCATTGAGTGGCTTTAAGGAGTCATGCTTGGCTCCATTTGACACCCCTCAAGCTGGGGACTCAACAAAGGCTCTAGAACCTTCCATTCTCAGGTTTCACTCTCTTCAGAAGTCACACCTCTGATATGATGCCACACATGAAATCTGAGATCAAAAGAGTTAAAGTGGTGGGTCTAGAAAGACTAAAAGTGCAAAGAAAATTCTTCAGACTAGAACAACACAGTTTCTATTATCTGGCAGAGTGGCAGAGAATTATGCAAGATGCCTGGGTTCTGCATACTGTGCAAAATGGGTATTGTCTCAAATTCACGAGTCTCCCACTATCCATACCTCCGAAACTGTCCAATTTCCGTCTCTCATTGCTATGGTTGGAAATTGACATCCCCTTATAGAAGAAGGCAGTGGAAGCCGTTTCCCGCAGACAGTGGGAAACAGGCATTTATTCCAGATATTTTCTGGTGAAAAAAGAAAGACAAGAACAAATTCAGACCCATGCTCTGCCTCAAAATAGCCAATAAATGGGTTTGCCGAGAACAGTTTTGGAAGCTGGCTTTACACCAAATATATCCCCAATTAAAAAATGGTATTTCATCAGCGGATTCCCTCTCAAACAATGGGGAGCCCATATGGATCAATTCCAAATTCAGGACAAGTGGTCACATAGAAAGATGTCATATCTCATCAATCTCCTTGAGCTACGTGCAGTCCATCTTCAGCTGAAGGTGTTTCATCCATTGTTCAAAACACAGTCTCTGCTTGTTGAGATAGACAATACAACCACCATGTACTACCTCAACAAGCAGGGTGGAACGAGGTTCAGACCCTTGTCACAAGAGGCTCAAACAATCTGGAGATAGCTCATAGCCATGGACCTGACGATCATAGAAACTCACCTTCGAGATGACCAATATGCTCAGGCAGATGCTCTTAGCAGAATTTTGCAAGAAAGTCACTAATGGTTCTTACATGATGATGTTGTACAAAATATCTGTAAGCTGATGGGCATGCCAAACATCGACTTGTTTGCCACTGCAGAAAAAAAAACGCAGAAGCATCACCTAGAGGTACTTTTAGCCAGGGATACTGGAGAATGATCTACAGATCGACTGGTCTGACAAATTTCTTCACTCTTTTCTGCCAATTCCCCAGTCCCCGTCAGTCCTCATTAAGCTGTACCACTCAAGAGCCAAGATGATCCTCATAGCTCTGAAGTGACCACATCAGTGGTGTTTCATGGACCTTCTTTACTAGTCACAGCATCCACATCTCAAGCTCTGAAAACCTACTAATGAAATTCGGAGGCCAGGTGGTGCACCCCAACCTCTCCTCCTTGAATTTGACTTCATGGCTCCTGAACTAGTGCAGTACGAACATTTGATCCTCCCACCGGACTGCACGGAGATTTGCAAGGAGGCTCAGCAGCCTTAAACACATATGTCTTCAAGAGGAAGAGATTTTGCATTTGGTGTTTCTCCAGGAACGCGGACTCTACAACTTGCCAAGAAGATGTTATTCTTCAATACTTGCATCAGTTGGCAAAAAGGTTCACTTGGCGGTCATTACGGCTTTCAAAAACCACTTTTTTCAAAATCCTCGTTATCAAGGATTTTCTAGAAGGGTAAATAAGGTTTTCCTTTCCATTGGGCATCCTGTGCCTCTCTGGGAACTTAATATATTCCTTTCACAGCTTATGCAGGATCCTTTCTAACCCATTCACAAGGCATCCTTGCAGCATCTCTCTTGGAAAACAGCTTTCCTTGTAGTAACAACATCAGCCCGCAGGTTTAGCAAGATCGATGCATTGTGTTCTCACACACCATATACGGTCTTTAACTGACGACTCACCTGAAAATTCTGCCTAAGATTCTTTTGGATTTTCATGACAATCTCATTACCAAAATTTTTTCTGAATCCCTCTACTCCAGCTGAAAGAATACTTCAATCTTTGGATGTGATAAGAGTTTGTAAGTTTTATTTAGATAAGACACAAGACAACAGTGGATGAAACCAATTATTTATCAACTACAGTCTGTTCTGTCCAGGGTTAGAACTTCCAAACAATCCATTTCCCGGTGGATAGTTTCCTGTATTCTGTTGTGCTATCAAAAAGTTTACAAGACACTATCCGCTAGACCAAAAGCACTCTCCTTACCAGGGGCTAAGCGGCTATTGCGGCTTTAATGAGGCATATCCCCATAGCAGATATTTGCAAAGCAGTCACGTGGAGATCTGGTCACCCATTCACTAAACACTTCTGCCTCGACTTAGATGCTAGAGTAGATGCTCAAGTAGGACAGGCCTCCTTTAGAAATGTATTTGCTTAAATGGTTACCTTACTAATTCCTCTGTCTTTTCCCCTACTCTTTGTATGGATGGGCTTGCTACTCTGTTCAGTGATTATGACTATCACTGGGGATCCCCTACGACAGAAGGAACCGTTTCTTACCTGTAACCTCAGTTCTCTCCTAGGGGAATCTCCATTGATGTCATAACCAATCCTCCCTCACCCTCGGTGCAGTGGACAGGGGTATCCATGGTGCTTACATATTCTTATATATGCATCGCCTCAAAAAGAACTGGAGGAACTTCCTTCTGCTGAGCATGATGGAATACTAGTGGTCTCTGTGCTCTTAAAGGCACTGTCTCTATTTTAACTCATAAAACGACAGCCTACGGGGGGCTACACTGCTTCCTGGTCCCAACAGACACTGGGACAGCATCACAGACTCCCTTTGCAACCCTGCACTGCTCTCATGCTATTTGGGTTGGATTGAAGAAACCTAAGTGTACATGTGACTTTGGCTGGCCGAAAGTGGCCGGCAAAACACCCATGCGCACTTAGAAGTATACCAAACAGTTTTTCTTACCCCTCCAATAGCCCCAGCAACTCCCTACACACGCTAACTGAGCCAGAAGCTCGGATGGTAGCTCCGAGCCAGTGGGGCGATGCTCCTCCGCCATTGCGGAGCAGCAGCCCCTGAGTGAATACACTTATTTAGTACCTTGTAAATGGTAAGGATAACAAACCTCAAACGTAATCACATACAAAGTGCTGCATTAAAATAGGAGAATCAGTGGCATAATGAAACATGAGGGGAAACGCAAAGTACATGGAGGGGACTCCCTGATGCTCCAGACTTAGTCTGGAGCACTCAGGCCAGGGGTCTGCCACCAGTGCACAATGCCAGGGGACTGCAGGGACTAATGTTAAACCACTGAGGAGAATCTTGAGCTGCTTTCTGAAAAGAGTGTCGGAAGAAACACTGTGAAAATCAAGATGAAGAGGAAGCCTGGCTTGGAGTACTTTGAGCACAAACCTCCATCATCCTACACAAATTTCCACCATCCTGGATAAATAGATTTGAAATAATAGACATTAAGAAGATGCTAATTCGTTTTTCCTAGTGAACTAATAACTGTGTAATGTTCCTCATTGGTAAACAGGTATGGCTTTGGTGTGAAGGCCATTGAAAGCAAGGGAGTTTTATGTAAATTAGATCCAGGCGATGACTAGAGAACCGCAGGTGCAATTTGTTTAAAACTATATCTGATCTTTCCTTTCTGGATGCAGTCATATCTAAAATATTTCAGGAGACCGGAGGTCTACAAGGAGGCTTTAGGGAGGGCTGCAAAGAGTGCATTGTACTCAACCCCTCATAAGCCTCGATCTCTATCACTCGAAATGAAGAAATGCCGTATGGCTTTTAATTTATGCATCTGCAGTAAGCAGTTGCCGATTACAGTTCTTTTTAGCATCATTTACTTTCAACTAAACTACCAATATCCAAACCCTCGTGCGTCTTAGGCAGCAGAGGAGGTCTAGCAAATTTAGCTTTGTAGATATTTATGTCACACTTTCTGACATCAATATTCTGACCTTAAATCCCAGAATTTTTCAAAACGGTCTTATAATTCTACTTTATAAAATATTGGCCCAAAAGAAACAATGCATCAAAGAACAGAAAATGCTTTGGTTGCCTCAACGGGTGCACATTCAGAAAGGGGAAATGCTTAATTTACTTCAAGTACCTCTTGCAGGAAGTGTATTATTTACACTTTTAAAGAATTGTGCTGCCTTTGCAGTGTTTTGGCACTGTCGCCGTCATTGTAGTTATGAACCCTGACCGCTTTGTTGGATAGCTATTTCACTGCAATATTGTACAATCCCATGGAAAGGGTTCTGAAGGTACATGCAGGCCTCTGTTTCCAACCTGGCACATTGCTGGTTCAGTGCTGTACAAACGGCTGAGACAACTTAATTATTATTCATGAACTGGGCTGTGCTGGGCTCTACTGCTTTGTTCTGTGGAGCAATTGCTACTCACGCCAAGATACTTCTAGCCAGACCAGGGTGAATATTTTAGGATTTGTGAAACACAACAAAATGCCACTTCGTGATGCATATTTACAGGCTTTCTTTCTGCTGGACCATTTTCTTTAAATGAGAAGAGTTTTCCTGTTCCATTGATTTGAGAATTAAATTGCCTA
This sequence comes from Lissotriton helveticus, assembly GCF_964261635.1. Taxonomy (NCBI): domain Eukaryota; kingdom Metazoa; phylum Chordata; class Amphibia; order Caudata; family Salamandridae; genus Lissotriton; species Lissotriton helveticus. The sequence continues at coordinate 873,571,891 of NC_136071.1, read as the reverse complement.
GCAAGTGGGCGCGCTATGACTCGTTTCAGCTACACAAAAACACCAGAATGGACAGTATCGATCCCTGCTCCATTATATAGGTTGTCAAGTGTGGTTCGTGGGTAACAGGTGACATCAGTTTTTTGTTCTGCATATTTATTATTGCTTTTGTTGTGTATACTGATTACGCCGTTCACAGGGAACATATTGTACTCAATACTTTAAGTGCCTTTGGGTTGCCTTCTCCAACCTTTTGCTTTAAAAGCTTTAGCCATTGGCTTGAGACATTGTAAATAACATCTTGCCTCAGCCCACAACAGAATTTTGGTTCCATTGCTTTTTTAGTGCTTGGTTTGGTGTGTTCTGCCTCCTCCATTGGGATGCAAGAGGGGCTATTTAACATCTGAAATCATCCTTAGAGTGGACCTGTGACACTGGGGACGAACTTAAATAAAGCATCTGATTAATACATGCTATAGAAAATTAAGCAGCTATTTATTCTTTGGAATCTATTTTGCAGGACAATCGGTTTGACTTGTATGCTTGGTGCACTGCATATTCCGGCTTCTCATCCATACTGATGTATTGGCTTTGCTAATGCTTATTTTTTTAGTGTTTGTGCACGGCTCATGTAATGCCCTAGAGCCCATGACAAATACAACATTGTAACGGGGAATGCTTCTCTTTTTCATCTTTTTATTACATGGAAAATGTTGAATTCCGCAAAGGCCGTTGAATTCTTTGCTGTGCAGCTACATACGCTTTGACAGTATGTGCTTAAAACTCGAATTTATTCTGGTGAGCTTCATGGATAAGATTATATGTAATGAAAACATTATGCTTGTAAGCTCTGTTCAAAATTGCGAAAGACCTACACTGCACGGCTTCACCTTACGCTGGAATCAGAGCGTTCCGCCTGCAGAAATAGTTTTATCTCTGCCAAATGGCGTTCCTTTAAAATAAATCTACAGTTATTCTGCTGCCCCTAATACTTTTTCTACAGGAGTTTTATTGGGCAACGGAGATCAATTTATCAAGAGGGGGCAGAGTAAGTGCCAGACAAAATTGCCCAGTGCTCTTTTGCCATAGTGTAAAATAGGAAGAACAAATGAGGAATTTATCATCACAGCACTTTCCATTTTGCACTGAGCCGGGTAACAGCGTATGGGTTTATTCATATGGAAATGAGCCCATTCAGCTATTAGCACTGCTTGTCAGCTGCCATTGATAAAGGCCTACTCAGGCCAGGGGACTCTGTATAATGCTGTAAACGTGTGTGTTCCATTTAGGGACAAAGGCACTTGCTTAGCAGCCTTTTTGGTTATAAAAAAAAGCAGGGAAATAAATATTTATATATTTATATATAAGAAGCACTGAAAAAGCAATGCAATTTTCACTCGAGAAAAATCTTTTATGTGCACAGAATGTCAACCAAAAAGAAGTCCGCAATGTGTGATAGAATGTAAAGGGGTAACTTGTAGTATTGCGATTCTGCAAACAAATTATGTTGCGAATCTGAATTCAATGTCAATAGATGGTTACTCCGCTCGAGAAGACAGAGTTAGTGCTGTGAAGCGAAAAAACAGCTTTTGATTTTAAATGCGGTCAAGTGTGGATACAAAAGTACTAAAGCAGCCAATTCCTATCGTTACATCCCCTACCACAAAAACATATTCATAAAAGAAAACGTAAACTTATATATGGGCAATTTTGATTTTCATATACTTTTGGATCAGTGTGTACATACAACCAATTTTCTTTGAGGCCAAAAAAGAAGGAAAGGAACTCTGGGTTTTAAAATCCCATTTGCACCAGTCAGTTTAATTCCAAACTTTCATGCAGCTCAGAATGGAAGTTTTACCAGTGAGTCAAAATCTTTGGAAATTCTATCTCGGCTTGAAAGGTTATGTATTTAGAATCAACTGGGTCTTTTGAGAGTAAATTTAGAGGAATGAGGTCAGGTGAAGAATGTATGGTTATTTGGTTAGTGAACTTTCTTCCGTCCCACAATTTTCGAGACAGGCTCTATTTTTGCAATATTACAGAAACCTAGTGCTTTATAATATACTTTGGTGCCAATCTCTTGAGCTTCTAGTGACTGTAGGGTGCCACCCAGCCCATTGTGGCCTGTGGCCACAGAACACGCAACCTGGAGGCTGGACTTGGACAACCGGTCTGAATAAATGGGTTGTGGACTGACGAGGCCACACCCAGTGAGTGTACTAATTGAGTCCTGTGTGTTTATTGTACAGCACGAGGCCAGTGTCACCTGGTCCCTCGCACCACAACATTTGGTGATGAGGAGTGGCAGTCCACCTGCCTCCCAGCTGTGGCTGCCGAGCTCCCTCCCATCTCCTGAGAAGCGCCATACTCGGCATGGATTATGCTACAGCAGAGCGCCCGGTTGGCTAAGGTCCTGTCCCGCCTAATACACATGCAGTTGTGTGGTGCTCTCCTGATGCCACACAGAGCACATACCCTGCAAGGAACAGTGATCCCCTGTCCCCCTACCCCTGGTGGCCGCGTGCAATATCGCTGTTTCCTGCTTGGGCCAAGTCTGAGGCAAGGTTTGCTGCCAAAAAAAAACCTGGTGGCCACAACCATTACTGCACCCAGTCCCTCACCAAAGCTGATTTTATCTAACTGCAGTAGGGCTTAAGGGAGGAATCATCCAGTGCCATCCTTGGTCCCCTGGGGACAGGACAGCAGTGTCTTCTTTGCCTACTGCTGAGTGAAACCTGGAGCACTGCACAGCTGCCCCAGATGCATCTACATTACATCCAAGACTGTGAGTAGTTAAAGCATTAAGCATGGCTCAAGATCAGAACCTGCAAGATGTGGCTGCAGCCACCCTGTCACCACCACATGGCACCCGCTCCCCCTCCTCCCTGGTAGTGCTGCTCCCTTTCAGTGCAATAGCTGAGCCAGCGATAGCGGCACCACAGTGGCACATGTGGGTGGGCAGACTGGACAACTATTTCAGTGCAACATGAGTAACATATGTTATGGTTAAGAGGTCGCTCCTTCTACACTTTCGGAGATGTACATGCTCTTAAAAACCCTGCTAGGAAGGGAATTATTACATTGCTGCACTAAGGGCCCTTGATGCTTACTTCGACCCACAGCTGAATGCCAATTTCAAAAGGTTCAAGCTATGCAAGGCCCACCAAAGAGAGGATGAAAAGATCAATACTTTTCCATGCCCTTCTGTGACATCTTGCCAGCATGTGTGTGGATGACGACCTGATTAAGGATATTTGTGCCCAGCTCATACAACACTGATTGTCTTTCTCTCTGAGGCGACTCATCCTGCAACAGCCCGGCATGACTCTAAATGGTATCCGTGTGCTGGATCGCTCCCACGAAATTTCAAACAGCAGGGCAGAAGAGATGAAGCCAGCCATCAACAGAACTGTGAAGGTGCCAGGGAGTTGTGAGACCAGCGTCACATGAATCAATGAGGAGAGAGTAGACTCTGCCTACATGTGACCAGGACACCCATTACCGATGGCGCAGAATACACTGACTCCTATAACATGTGGGGACTGTGGACTGGATTCACATTAAGAAGACACATGCCCAACGAGGGCAAGTCCTGCTTCTAATGTGGGAAAGGCAACCACTTCATCTGAGTCTGAAGAGGCACAGACAAAGGGTGCAACCCTCCGAGCAAACCGAGATTAGGTGCGTCGCTGAAGCACCTCACCATGGAAGAGGGCATCTCCAAGGAGGAAGACCTAAACACACACTCACGCCTGAGTGCCCTGGATAGTGAGGAGGATTACATCTTCGCAAGCCAGCCTGGGATATCAAGAAGAGACCGGCTCTCGTATGCACAGTGGTGATAGGTCAGGGGCCAGTACCCGCACTGATCAATGAGGGAGCCTCTGTGAACATCATGTACGTTCATCAATTTAGGAGGGTGAGTCCCCAAACCCAACTGAAGCTAACAAAGGCATGGGTCTATGCTTATGGCAGGAGGTGCCCTCTACCACTGGCAGGGTGAACTGCTACAGGAGAGTATACACCCACTTCCACATCACCAAAGAGGGAACACACATTCTCCTTTGCTGCCACACCATTGAAAATCTAAGATTTGTGTTGTTTCCCCAGTATGTTCACCAAGTCATCTTGAAGGACTTCCCAGAACCTTTAATGTGTCTCTTCAATGCCAGAAAGGCACTCACGTCCCTGCTCCACATTGACCAAACAGTCAACACAGTGGCCCTGCATTACCAATGAGTCCTTTGTCACCTGTGGCTCATGGTGGAAGAAGAAATGGAGAAAGTGGAGCAAATGGACACAATAGAAAATATCTCCAGACCTATCAAGTAGGTGTCCCAGCTAGTGGTAGCGCCCAAACCACAACAGACTGGAGCCATTCACCTCTGTGTGGATATGCACTTCCCAAACATGGCCATTAGCCAGAAGTGCCATCTCACACCCTCCATGAATGACATAATCTCAGATTTAAATTGTGCACAGTGATTTTAAAAGTTGAACCTCAATATGGGGTACTACCAGCTCGAGCTGAACGAGTCATGCTGATACATAACTACATTCTCCACTTACCTCAGCCTGTGGAGGTAGAAGGGCTGGAACTTTTGCATTTCGTCAGCTGTGGACATCTTTTAGAACAGTATCAGAGAGTTGCTCACCAGCCTAATGGGTGTCATCAATATCAGTGATGACATCCTGATATATTCCCAAACTCTACATGACCACCACAAATGCCTCAAAGTGGCGTTGGCTTGTCTAGCTGAACATGGCCACATGGCCTCACACTGCACTGGGAGAAATGATCATTCTTTGAGCAGACTATTGAATTCTTTGGCTACATCTTCTCCAAAGAAGGTCTGAGTGTCAATCCAGAGAAGGCGGAAGCCATCTGGAAAACCCTCATGCCAAGAGCGCAGCAGAGATGCAGAGCTTCTTAGGCATGGCCACCTACTGTAGCAAGTTCACCCTGAATCTGGCCACCTTGTTGGAACATCTGCAAGCTTTCACCAAGTTGAATGCCAAGTGGGAATAGAACAACAAGATGAAGTGATTGTTCAGGAAAGTGAAGCTTGCTCTCATGAGCGATGCAACAATGGCCTACTATGACCCCTCCCTCAACAAGGGATTGGTTTTTGATGCCAGCCCAATATGGCTAGGGCCAGCATTCCTGCAGGAAAAGAGCCACAAGACATGGGTCTCCCTCGTGTTTGTCAGCCAAGCTCTTAGTGGACCAGATGCCAGGCATGCCCTGATAGCGAGGTAAGCTCTTGTGATCCTATATGGGGTGCTACCTATTTTACCTTTTCAGATGGTAATTTAGAGCATGGGGGTCACAAGAGAGTGAATATCGACAAATTTGACAACTGGCAATTTTCTCTGGAAACCCCAGAGAGGAACAATCAGGAGTGGATTCAAAGGGACCTGAATTTCACACCTCGTGTAGGGAGCGGTGGACCCCGCAGAAGATCTGTGGCCTTCCCAAAGACTGATCTCAAACACCATGCAGCCATACAACATGCAACTATGTCTGGAGCCCTGTCAAATCCTAAATAAAAGGCATGATGTGAATGGCAAAGGGGCCCTACAAGTCCATCTGGAGGGATACCATGCTTGCAAACTGGCTTGAGGAGGAATATAGGGTGTCACCCGGCCCCTACCTGGCCTGCAGCCACGCAACATGCATCCTGGAGGCCGGGCTTCGCTGACAGGTATTTTTAAATGGCTACGGACTGCTCAAGGCCCTACCCAGTCAGGGTATCAATTGGGTCCTGTCTGCTTTATTGAGCAGGACAAGGCCTGTGTCACTTTGACCCTTACACCACCACAGTGACAAGCTAGGTCTTGAAAGGCAGAAGCAGATTTACTAAATTACGGCGCAATGCAGTGAAGCAACTATTGTTGTGCAAGTAAAAGAGAGGAACACAAGGACATTTTATCTAAAGGTAGCCTGCTGATGCTCTCATTCCCTTCTCTTGGGCACAATTGGCCTCATATAGACATGCACTCACCTTTTTTGATGCAAAGCCAAGCCTAACAATTTCAGCCGATAGGGCTGCACAGAAAAAAAAACACTGTTGTTTGCACTAGAATGCCTATGTAACAGCCATGAAACGCCCCTTGAATCAAAGTAGCGCAGAGCAGCACTCAGCACTATTTGCGCTAATAAAGAGCACATTTTCCGCACAAAATACTTTTTGTGTTGGAACATTAAATAGGAAATCAAGACTTTGCGCCACTCTGTGTGACTAGATATGTAAAGTATTTATACATCTGCTCTTCCTTGATTTATCTACACTTTTTCAAAAACTCACTTTATTTTCTTACCTTTTCATTAATTTCTTTATGTGTTTTGCTTAACATTGAAACCATTTGGCACCCTTGGAATTGATTGTACACAGGACCTGCATATATGTAACTTTTGCATGGGGAAACAGCAGGGAACGTTACCTTTTAGAGTAATGCCTAGGTTAGTTCTGGACTGAACACATTTTAGTGAAGTACTGTGCATATGAGAATCGAGCTTCCTCCTTCTTAATGATGTTTGTGTTCTCTTCATAAGCATCAGTATAAGGGACTGCTTTTAAAGTTTTTTTTGGAAGTGGAAAGAATCTTAACATATTCCATATGCAACAGTCACTGTAGCTTACTAGGTTTTACATTTGAGCATCAAAATGTCGTTATTGATCAGTCTGGAGTTGCTAGGCCTGCACTGACATCTCTAGATGTACTTTGGAGTTAGTGTCCTAAAGTAGTAACAACATGTACGTCTGCTCTTTTTGAAATAGTGCACGATATATTGAACTTGAGTCCTTGTTCCATGTGAAGCTCACTGAGAATATTGCTTGAGTTGCCGTTCAGAGGAGATCTGTTCAGAGGGCACCGGGCCTGGCAGTTTTGGCTAGACTGTGTCTAATGGAAAATGATCAATGCAGATTTTCATATGGCCTTTTCTAGTCTGAGGTGGCATGTTGGGTAAGCAACATGATCGACTAAATTGCTGCCCAGAACATGCCAAGACATATCCCATGCACACTGTTGCCTAGGGCTCAAGCTGAGGCAACAAATACACTGAAACCAGTCTGTGACTGCTTGTGTTCTCGCTCAGAGTGGATATGGTCCGGCAGTTCATTTTGGACTGGTCCTATTCGAACAGGATCACAGCTATTTTGCATTTGGATGGTTCATGTCTGAGATGGTATAGTTGGCAAAAGAGGTGGAGTAGACCAGAGTTTCCAGTAGCTAAGAATGTTTCAAGTAATCCAACCATCACTTATTCGTTTTACTCAGTGCAACTCATTAAGTGCAGCGGGTGCTCACTGTGCCATCATTCTCAGGTTGCACCCTTCTGCTAATGCCTATAATAATAAATAATAATATAAAAGCTTGTAGAGCGCTCAGTAACGCCATCACGGCGTGTCCCCGCGCTAAAGCCATCAGTGAGCAGCATGACATGAGGTCCTTAGCTCTAAGCCGTGTATAGATGAGTTTTAAGTAGGGATCTGAACCGTGATTCACTGTTCTCCAGTCTCAGTACAGGGGAAGTTTATTCCATTGTTGAGCTGCATGTAGCGCAAAGGAACGCCCGCCTAATCTGGCCTTCCTTATCCTGGGGACTATCAGCAGTCCGGCACCCTCCGAACGGAGAGTCCTGGTCGGTTCATAGCGATTGACTAAATCCTTCAGGTAATCGGGCGACCTGTCCCAGACAATACGGTGACAGAAGAGGAGGCACTTAAACAGCACACGTTTCTTCACAGGCAACCAATGAAGCGCATCCAGTGCCTTTTGCGAGTTGGCTCTCCTAGGTCTTCTTAACACCAGCCTGGCGGCGGAGTTTTGTATAACCTGAAGGCGGCCTAGGCTCCCCTCGGTTGCCCCTAGGAACAGTATGTTTCCATAGTCCAACCGCGAGGTCACCAGTGCCTGAGTTAGTGTCTTTCTGGCCGCTATGGGTAGGAGGTCTAGGGTTTTATTTAGGGTCTTTAGGACTCCGAAACATTTGCCTACCAACCGCCTTATGTGGCCCTCGTATGAGAGAGAGGGATTCATCCAGATTCCTAAATTCTTGGCCTCCTCACAGGGTGTGGGAACAGGACCCAGGCACGCCGGCCACCACTCAGCTGACCAGTTTTCACTTTTCCCCCCCACCACCAACACCTCTGTTTTAGAGCCATTGAGTTTTAGACAATGGGAGTCCATCCACTCAGCCAATGCCTGCATGCAGGATTTAAAGTTGGCTGGAGTGTTAGAGGTGTTCTGCGATAGGGAGATCAGCAGCTGGGTGTCGTCGGCGTACGATACCAATTCCACCCCAAATGATTGTACCACCTTCGCCAGGGAGGCCATATAAAGATTAAAAAGAGTGGGGCTCAATGCTGAGCCCTGAGGCACTCCCTGATCTAATGGCATCTCCACTGACCGACATGTCCCTTGCTGTACCTGGAAACATCTTTCCGTGAGGAACGACTGCAACCAGCGCAGCGCAGGACCAACGACCCCGGCTTCGTTCAGACACCGCAGCAGAATGGAATGTGCTACGGTGTCAAAAGCCGCACTTAGGTCGAGCATGATCAGGGCCATAGTTTGGCCTACATCTGCCCCAGCTCTTAAAGTCTCAGTGGCTCTCAGGAGCGCCGTCTCCGTGGAATAGCCTACCCTGAAACCTGACTGAGAGGGATGAAGTAAATTCCACCTCTCAAGATGTTCCGTCAGCTGGGTATTGACCACCTTCTCCGCCACCTTCGCCACGTATGGCAACAAGGAAATGGGTCTGAGATTTTCCAGCACCTCCATGCTTACATTCTGTTTTTTCCTTATTGGCAATACTATGGCTTTCTTCCACTCCACAGGAACTTGTTGAGTGAGAAAGGAGGTTTGTAGGACGTGTCTTATGTGAGGTTCCAGGGCTGTCAGGCCCTCGGAAATGACCCAGGCAGGAGCCGGGTCATTGGGCGAGCCCGACTTCACACTTCGACACAGCTTTATAAGCTTGTCAGCTGCGGGGACCACGAATGTTTGTAATGAGGATTCGGGGGCTGCAAGGAAACTACCTGCTTTAAAATCTGTGCCTTTATCTGGTAGTTGGGAAAAGGAATCATAGATCGCTTTAACTTTGTTGGAAAAAAAGTCAGCGACTCTATTGCAACCCTCCTTAGAGGCCTTAGTGGAAGTGTTAGAGCTAGAGACTAAGGATATTTCTTTATAAATTTTGAACAGCTCACGCGAGGAGCTCTGGGCCGCCTCAATGCGTGTATGAAAATATTTAGCTTTAGCTCTGCGCACCGCATACTGATAGCTTCGGTGAGCTGAGCTATAACTGTTCTTTGCTAGTTCATTCGGGTTCCTTCTCCAGCTTCTTTCAAGTTTTTTGCACTTGGACTTGATTTGCTGGAGTTCAGGGGTGAACCAGGGGGCAGTACGTTGTCTGCCTTCTCTAGCTTTGGCCTTACTCATTGGGGCTATCTCATCCAGAGTGGCGGTCACCAGTAGATTGAGTTCCTTGTTCACCTGATCACTGTCAGTGGCACACAGAGGTTGTGCTTTCTGGATGGCACTTATGAAGTGCTCTTGAGAGTACTGTCTCCATTGGCGCCTCATGATAATTCCCTTACCTATCTCAATGACCCTAACAGGCTGAAAAGAACATTGGAAAGGGACCAAAAAGTGGTCGGTCCACGGGAGCTGACAGGGAATAGAAGCTTGTATCCTATCCCAGCTCGCAAAAATAGGGTCCAGACAGTGACCCTTCTGATGTGTGGGCGCCACACTTAGCAGGTTGAGCTGAAGTTCTTGTAGGACAAGACGGACTTCCTCTGCCTCCTTTTGTGAGGGATCTTCTAGGTGTAGGTTCAGATCACCCAACACCAGTACTTTCTTGTGTTTAATCGCAGTCTGGGCAGCCCCTTCTAGTAAACTACTACGGAAGTTGCCCAGCGAGCCAGGAGGTCTATATATTAGGAAGCCCGAGATTGTCTCGTGTGGAGCCAATTTGATACAGAAATCTCCAGCTTCACAATCTTCAATTTTTGCTGGTTTCAGAACACACTCAATAGGGTGTTTTACAATGATGGCAATGCCACCTCCCCTTCCTTTTCCTCTATCTAGTCTGTGGAGAGTGTAGCCTGGCGGAATAGTGTCCACTATGTCTGGATCCGAGTGTTCTCCTAACCAAGTTTCCGTTAGAAACAGTATATGTATGTCCTCATCCAGTAAGAGATCCCACAGCTGGAGAGCATGTTTACTAAGAGATCTGCAATTAAGAAGGCCCCCTTTAATACTAGGCGCTTCAGAGTCGGGGACAGCGGCCGCTAACCGACTTCCTCTAAATGAACAATGAGAGCACGGACCTAGGTTCAGTGGCTCCATCGTGTGACGACAGGGGGGATACGGGGCGGGGCAGAGGTCTCTCAGCCTCTTACTTGTGTAGGACTGAGTGCGGCAGACGCGCGATGTAGGGGGTTGCGCCCCTAGCCCCGGCCGGTCGCGGACGGGCGCAGACGGGCTTGGCTTAGGCGCGGCTTCGGCGCGCATCCGGCGCGCCCGCTGCGCCAGCCCGCTGCGCCGTCTGAACCCTAGGCACATCTTATAGGAGGTGAGGAGGGCGTGAGGCCGGCGCGACTAGAGCGCCGCCCCTGCCCACACCCAAGATGGCGCCCGCCGCCGCCTCAGCCGGGAATCAGGAAACGGCTGGGCGAGGCTGTCAGCGACGAGAGTAGCGTGTGTTAGGGTGTCAGAGTGCCTCAAGACTAATTCCCACGTTAATCTAGGAATAAAAAGCCCCTCTCAGATAAAAATAGTAGTAATCACCAAACACGATTTAAAAGCACACAATAACACAGGTTCAGCAGAGGCTCTGTGCTGCTCGACTGACAGCTCGCAGCCCTAGTCCTCCCTCTAGGGAGAGCTCTAATAGGCAGCGAGCAGCTGAAGAGGCACTGTTTAAAAAGACTGGGAGGGCGGGAGGCCGGCTGATACCAGCCTGGGTTTGCACGTATTACTCTTCAGAGTGAATTTGGCCTTTTAGTTTGGACTAGGCTGCTTCTACTGTTCCAGGACCATGCTGATTTGCTAATAGCTGGTTCTTGTCTCAGGTGGCATAGTAGACAAAAATGCCCACTATGCATAGTGGGCCAAAAATGATGCATGGGTTTGTGGCCCAGAGCAATAAACAGTGACTGAGATCATGTGAGCCACCTGTCACTTGTTAGTTTTTCTCCGAGCAACAGTTATACCCTAATGTGGGTTCTTTGCTCACTCTGTCACAAGACTCAAGCTGCACACTACTGAAAAGGTCCAATATTCATAAACCTGTCCAAGGTTGGTTGTGTTTCGGTTAATAGTGGACCTGGCAATTGAATCATGACTGATACACACTTGGCTTGTTCTTGTAGGAGGAAACATGGTGGAAAAAAAAGTTTGACCCAATTGCAGGTAATGAACGATGACTGAGATTAATCCACCCATCAATTTTTCGCTTTTCTCAGAACAGCATTTTGAGGTGGTCTGAAGACATATCAACTCCACTAGGGCTAAAAGTTGGCTGTATCTGTAAGATGTTGATCTTAACCATTACCGCCTTGTGAGTGTGTTACAACCTCATTATTTACCCATCTGCCAGTCCAATTTCTAACGCTGGCTTTAACATTCTAGGTACTTCACTCAAGGACTTGAGATGCTGAGAGGTACCATCTCTACCTTTCCAACTATCATCAGGCTTGAAGGCCACCTCAATTTGTGGGCCATCCTTTGCCATTTTCCTTGTAACCTTCCACACATCATACCATAAGATGCTATAATTACATGGTGGGCAGCACTTAGCGAAATCCCAAATAAGTAAATAAATAATAAGATAAACATCTCTATTTTTACGTGCACCTACGGTGTTGGTGCTCTTTTGGCTAGTCCAGTGTCAAGCTGTCCCTGTTCACATTTTCTGTCAGTACTATCTCATTTTTTTTTTTTAATGCAAAGCCAAAGCATTTCATCTGGAGAAACTCCAGAGTTGTAAAACTTGTGCACATTAGCTATTATATGTTGCACACAACTAATGAATAATAATGCCATAGTCTTTGTTCTTACATGCCTCTGATAAGTCCTTTATTTTCTAATGGTAAATTAAAATGACTTTTCTCAGCATCACAACTACTCTATTATTTACATTGCAAGGATCAGAAAGTGTTATTGTTCAAGTACATACACATTTAGGGCCTGATTCACACTCATGTGTATGCTTATGATTTTTTGAAATTCACAAAGGAATTTTACGAGTAGTATCTTTACAACTGCGTATCTTTTTATATGCGGAGTATCTGCGACGAGTACGGAGACCCTGCAGATGCAAAGATGATATTTCAGTGAATTGCAAAAAATCATGAGCTAACAGAAAAGTGAATTAGGCCCTTAGTATCCGCTCTAGCGAAGTGTAGGTGTAAAATATTCTGTCCATTCTATTATAGAACTGAAGTAGTATATCTTTAACATATGTAAAAACATATTCTTAGCACACTTTTTTTCAACTTCTCACATATAGGTTCCTCTTTATACTGAGTCTCTTAATGCCTTTTAGGATAGCTTTGTCTAGCGTCTCAGACAGTAACTTGTTAGCACTCTTTGCTGTACATAGTTTACAATATAGTGATCATTCTTGCATTACCAGGTAATGTAAGTTTTAGAACTGGCATCCTTGGTGTGGTTTCCCCAGACTTTTTGCATACTGACCTCCTGTTTTACGAATCTGGGCACTTTACCACTGCTAACCATGGCTAAAGTGCATGTTCTCTTTACTTAAAATAAAATTGGTCTATCCACAATTAGCAAATTTGTTTCACCTACAAGTCCCTAGTAAAGTGCATTACATGTGTCCAGGGCCTGGAAATCGAATGCAACTAGTGGGCTTGCACCACTGATGCTGCACCCACTTAAGTAGCCCTTTAAGCGTGTCTTGGGCCTGTTACTGGAAGCCTGAGTGTATAGTTTTAAACTGCCATGTCGACCTGGCAAGTTAATCTACTTGCCAGGCCCAAACCTTTCTTTATATTACATATAGGTCGCGCCTAGGGTAAGCCTTTGACAGTTTATGGGCAGAGTTCAGTGTATTTAAAAAGTACAACATCCACTTTTAAGTGTTAAAAACTCGTTTTTCACTACTGCAAGGTCTTTCTCTCCCACAGGATAATATTGGGATTGCCTCACTACATTTTATAAGTGTCATTTCCAATTGGGAAAAGATGGGACCCCCAAATTTGATGTCTCTCGTATCACAATTTAGAAACGCAACTTATGGCAAAATTGTTTTTTAAATTGCAATTCTGAAAATGTCACTTCTATAAAGGTGCTTAACCTAGAGGGGTTGGGCCTATACTGACATCAAAACTAGGCCACTGAAACATTTAGTGCATTAAGGATGATTGGTAGTATGTTTGTAATTAGCAAATTTTAAATAAACCACCTTGAAATCTAAAGCAGTTTTGGTGTTTTAATTTCACCTTTTTCTTAATTCAGTTTTTTTAAGAACCAACACGAAAAACATTAACTCATGACTTTGAGAAGGACAATGGCTACATACAAAATTATGAAAATTCAACAATACAAAAGTACAATAATGACATAATATAACAAAACAAAACAGACCACTCCTTATTTAAACAGAGAAACATGGCGGCACAAATTTTTTTTGTTTTTAACCAAAACAGCCTGCCATGTACAGCCAAGCACCACTATTGTTACACCAGACAGATTGTCCTGTTTGTGCACACAATTGTACTGTGGATTTAGTGGTAGATACTGCTAGCTGCGTGGGGTTGACGTGTTTCAGAACCCTACTCAAGTTAAGGCTTCTCCTCAGGACCGAGACATGGTCGAACTGTAAAAAAAATTATAAAGTAAATATGTTGTTTTTATACAATTCAATCTCCCTGTAATCTAGTTCCCTATTAAGTATGGGTGGATTTTGCGCATTGGCAATCTGCGAACTTGCGTATTTACGGATTCGCAATCCGCAAAATCCGCGAACTCCCGCGAATTTGCGGAATTTTTTTTTTTGTGTTCGCAAGGGTTTCTACCAGTTCGCGAGGTTTGTGTACCAGTTCGCAATTGCGAACTTACTTGTCGGCTCGCAACGGCCGCGACTATGTTGTTTCTACGTCTGGTTCATCATCACAGGTTTGCGAAGTTACCCTAGCGGTCGTACATGGGCGCGGCCATCTTGTTTGCGTGACGTAATTCCGTTTCCGGGCGCTATGTGTAATCTCGCAAAGTGTGCGGCTTGCTAGTACAATTTCACGTTTGATCGCGAGGAAAATCTTGCGCGAACTTACCCACGCGGTCGTGAACGGGCGCGGCCATCTTGTTTCTAATTCATTGCTATGGTTCTGGGCATGCTTTCTGTATCCTCTCTGAATCTCTGCCATCCTTTGCTTGTTTGAAGTTTTTTTTAATCTATTTTACTTATTATCTATCCCTCTATTTTTCTAGCTCTATATTTTTGTGTTTTCTGCTACTTTTTGTTAATTTTAAACTACTTTTTTAAACTCTTTTCTTTTCTTCTTCCCTATTCTATTTCTTCTTTATTATTTAGCTTCCTTTCTGCCCAGACCATGGTAAAGGGAGTCGGGAAGCAGCCCGCAAAGGGGAAGGGTCCCGCACCCCGTGCCCGGCTCCCGTGCGGGCGTTTGAGGGGGGAGAATGTCGCACCCCGGGAGATCTTCAGCGCGGAGGAGGTGGCCGCACTAGTTTTTTATGTTCAGCGCCCCCTTTCCCAGGACCATCAGGGCAGGCGGCAAGATCGCTAGCGGTTACGGGATCCGGGAGCGCCGGAAGCGGTGGGAGAAGGTGTGCTGGTCCATGTACCAACAATCTCGGGTCAGGCGCACCTACAACCAAGTCACCCACCGTTGGACAGATATCCTGGACCGGGAACGCAATCTGCTGGACCTGCTCGGCCTTGAGATCCCCGGGCTTGGTGAGTATTAGTAGCTATTTCTTTACTACTCTGTTTTCTCCTGCTCTGTGTGTTATTATCTTGCAAATTTTTGTTTTTTACCAAGAGCAATAATGCTGCTGATTACATTGTAGGTAAATTATATTTCAAAATTTTCTGTGCATTTCAGGTGCACTGCTCTCCTTCTCAGTAGCGCTGCTACTATGCTTATTTGTTTTCGATTTTGTGTTCATTTCATTGGCCTGTGAAATTATGCATGAGTGTAGTTTAAAGAACTGTGTAATGCTAGACACTAAGGGTCAGATATTTAATTACCGGCGCATCCCTGCAAAGTAGCAGGGATGCGCCAGTAATTGTGCGCCACGCCACCACCACCCATGGTGCACCGTATTTACAATGCGGCGCACCATGTGCCCAAAACGTCACCGAAGCGTTACGCTTCTGTGCCGTAAAGGCGGCGCATTGCTGGAGTTGCGTCGCAATGATGGTGCAGCTCCAGCAATGCTCTGGGGTGCTCTATCTCCCCAATGCTGTGTCAAGCCGTACGTCTGCTTCAAGCAGGCGCAGGGTTTGAGTCACGCATCATTGTCCTCAAAGTGACCGATTAAAATCTTGTAGATGTCACTCAGCCACTTTTAGGATGCGTTCCTGCGCAGGAACGCCCTCCCTTGCGCCGGAACGCCCCCTGATGGCGCAGGGCTTTACAACGTGATGCATCTCCCATATGTGTCACGTTGTTAATATACGCCGCACCATGGCGCCTCTTTTGTCCTGCCGCTGCGTCACAAAAGTCACGCAACAATAGAGCAAAAGAACCGCAAGGGGCTTCTAAATCAGCCCCTACAGACTCAAGTCCAGTCCTTCCTTTGTACACATGGCGATAAGAAGAAATAGTGGTGGAGGATTGATAGTTTGAGTATTTTAATGACTGGTTAATGTAGTAGGAAACTTTTTAGTGTTGTCGCTGATCTGCAATCACGATGGACTTTGTCTGTCACTTTGCGTGCTGCGGACTGCTGCCTGCCAGTCCTAGGCGAACCTTTTTAGTAGTTTGTTTAGTGAGTTACATAAGAACTTTCCAAGTCGACGGTCCGCAAATCAAGCAATACTAATAACGTAGTAGACCACATGGGATCGGTCAATATATCCTGTGGAATAGTTGTCTATTTGCTATTTCGCCAAAATATTTTGTTATTGTTCTTTTGAAATGTTTGATTTGGTTGACAACAATCATCCATGTTTTCGTGTCTTTCTTTCTTTCATGTTGTACATCAGCTCCCCCCAGGGCCAAGAGGACAGAGGAGGAGGTGGTTGCTGCTGCTGCTGTAGAAGGCCAGGATCGGCCAGGCGAGGGCTCCTTTGCTGGCCCCAGTAAGTTTTCATTTTAATATAGAGTACCTATTTTTTCCTAGCGTTCCTCATTCGATTTTTTCTAAATCGTCTTTGATATTCTTGTAGACTGTATCTAAATTCTTATCCTGCCTCGACTATGACTCCCTGTGGTATTACTAGATTATTACTATTAGTCTGTCTATGTAGCTTACTAAGATTGCACATTTGGCAATTCCATTGGACTCCCATTCTAGTCAGCAATAGCTCTATGCACTGAGCCTTCCCTGGAAAAAGGAACATTTTTACTTTAGATTAGACAGTCACAAATTATTACATTGTTTTCGGTTTTTTTCACATTTCTTTATTCCTAGACCAAATATTATATAGTAGTGAGTGGTGTATTCTAACAATCTTAAATGTACTTTGTAGGTGGAACATCTGGTGGCGGGGCCAGCGCGGAGGTGGTGGTACTGGATGAGGACACTTCTGGGGAGGAGGCGGTGCAAGTGCCGGACGACACCAATGTGCCTGTGAGAGTTCACACGGTGGTGGCGGGCAGAGGTAAGCTATATATTCCTTACTTATTGAGATTGAAGACTGCAGCGTGTGCTTTCTGCACGGGTGTATTATAAATCAACCAGGTAGTAGCCTCCTCTAAATGTACTTCGACTTAGCTGTGAAGTTTTTGGCGAGAAGAATCCCAATCAGATCTGAGATGAACTTGATGGATGGGATGAACGAAAAGCGAAAGAAGGGTGTAAGTAAGTGTGGAAGGGTGAGAAATGTAATGATGACTGGCAAAGAAGAATGATATGTGTTTGCTTGGTCCCCGAGGTGGCTGTGAAGGAAAGAATATGGTATGGTGCATGGCTGGGTGAATGATGAAGCAAGGATGGGTGGAAGGAGAACAGCCTTGGTGGGTGAAACAGAAACTGTATGTGTGCATATACTTTGAATGAATGGATGCCTGGATCATGGTACTATCTGACTCTTAGATAGCATATGTGTATCTAGAGAGAGTAGATGGTCACTGGATGAACTAAGTGTTACTTTGAAGAGCATGTAACACCGCACCCGCACGTCCGTTCCAGTGTAGGAAAGGCAAGGAAAAGAAGTTGTAATTTTGTCCAAATACTACCATGAATAGTAGCAGTAGTTTGTATTGCAACTGCAAGCACAGCATATATCCGGTTATTATGGTGGACACTCCCTACCTCTCTTAATAATTTTAGTTTAGTAGTAGTATGTCATTCATGTGTGGGTGTATCACTGTTCGCTCAATAAAAAGCAAAGCACCTAAAGTCATCCCATATGTAATCAAATACATCCCATGTGAAGTGATAGATAATCAGATTATTTAGTTTCTTCTTTTTCCTTCTCTAGTACTCATTTGCATTGTAGGGTGAAAGTTAAATTAATTAAGCAGTAGCCCTTTTAACAGAGTATTTTCAGTGCCACCTCTAATAGAAAAATATGAGCTTCACCACCTGCATGTACTGTACCGGTACAGTAACGCAAGTCTGTCTCACTCATCATGGTGTGCGTCTGTTTTTCTCGGGTGCAAGTTCACTGCGCTGGCATTATGCCGGCTTGCAGAAGATAACGTACCAATTTTCCTAAACAAGAGAGAAGAAGAAGAATAAGACTGGTGTGCTGTCATAGTCGACTGTAATGGAAGTCCATAGTGCTCGTAGAATTTGTTCCTTAAACTCCCACTAATGTTAGAGCAAGGATGAAGAAGTGGGAGGTTAGATAGATACTGGCCTCAATAGTTATGTACTGTGCTTTCAAGTTGCTAGTTGTACTGTGACACAACTTTCTGCTCAATCATTTTGTGTTAATCTTAAGAGCATTGGTTACAGACTATGTATTTCTTTCTTTATATAGTTGCTCCTTCCAAATCCAACAAACCATCAAGGAAGGAGCAGGCTCAAATGGCCCGTCAACGGAGGCTGGATGCCACTGTCGCAGAATATCGGCAGCTGCTGGCCCTGGAGGAGGAGGACACGCAGTCTACTAGTACATCTACTGCGACAGCTGCATCCTCCTCCGGGCCCACACGGGCAGCCAGCCAGCGCAGTGCTCCAGCGGTACGGAGCCGGGCTACCAAAACCAACCGCCACCGCCGAGCAGCAAAGACATCAGCTGCCCCCCACAGGAGTTGCAAGGCACGCCAGCGCCGCTTATGCCTCAGAGTGTCCTACCTGGAGCAGGAGGTCTTAACTTATAAGAACTTGGTGGAGGGCCTCCGCTCCGAACCTGCCACCCTCCGCAAGGAGTATGATGCTCTGGCCGCTACAGTGAACAGCATCCTGCCGTAGTGTCCCTTGCCCCTTTTTTAGAAACTTTTGGGGGGTGGGAATTGGGAGTTGGGTTCTTTTTGGGACTTTTGAAGGACAATCGTTGGGGTTAGGGAGGGTCTTGCGGGAGATTATTTTGTTAGGGCTACAGAGCTACAGAAATATACTTTTTGAAACTTTATCTGAGCATACCTGTTTTTTACTGCTTTTGAGTCTGGTGGGTGGGGGTTAACAGTAAGTCTGTTTTCCTGAAACTTAAGTCTGTGTCATTTTCTTCCTTTAAATGTCAATGGCTAAATGTTTTCAACACTAAGTGCCTCTCACAGAGTAAGTGATCCCCCCTTTCCCACCATGGATTTTCTTCATATCTCTTGCAACCAAAATTACACATTCCCACGAGTGCTCTAAGACCCCAGAACTCAGTTGCAAAAATCAAGAACACCCCGAAACACATGCAATCCTGCTGCTAGGGCTAACCCTAACGAACCCTAAGTTACGAAAAGTGCTAAAAGGCTTTTCCTCATGGATGTTGTCCAAACCAGTTTTATCCGGTATTAGACCTTCCCAGCAATGGCCCCAGAGCCGTCAACCCAGGCGAAAACAAGTAGAAGACCCCCAAACAGCCAAAAAGCAAAAGTAAAAAAATGTGGACTTTGTCACTTTCCTGAAAATTTCCAAAATCACTCAGTGCGCGCTCTGCAGCTAGGCCCTAACTCCCCTCTGCCTCCATGGATTCCCTTCAAACCTCTTGCAATGAAAAGTATCCATACCCAGCGTTGCTCCCAGACCCCGAAACCCACCCACAAACACCAGGAAGCCCCCCAAACAGGCCCCCGAAAACGCTACATGGAGCGAAATGTCAGAAAATGCAAAAACTTTTTACTCATGGATGTTGTCCAAACCAGTTTTATCCGGTATTAGACCTTCCCAGCAATGGCCCCAGAGCCGTCAACCCAGACGTAAACAAGTAGAAGACCCCCAAACAGCCAAAAAGCAAAAGTACTAAAATGTGGACTTTGTCACTTTCCTGAAAATTTCCAAAATCACTCAGTGCGCGCTCTGCAGCTTGGCCCTAACTCCCCTCTGCCTCCATGGATTCCCTTCAAACCTCTTGCAATGAAAAGTATCCATACCCAGCGTTGCTCCCAGACCCCGAAACCCACCCACAAACACCAGGAAGCCCCCAAACAGGCCTCCGAAAACGCTACATGGAGCGAAATGTCAGAAAATGCAAAAACGTTTACCTCATGGATGTTGTCCAAACCAGTTTTATCCGGTATTAGACCTTCCCATCAATGGCCCCAGAGCCGTCAACCCAGGCTAAAACAAGTAGAAGACCCCCAAACAGCTAAAAAGCAAAAATACAGGTGATTAAAGTTTTAATTATATTAACTGTGCAAAACAAAGAAAGACAGAAACACAGGAATAAGAGTGAATAAGTACTAAAAAGAAAGTTCTTGATTCATTGGCTCATTTTCAGGGCTCGGTGTCAGGGAAGAAGAGTTCGTCCTCATACTCTGCGAATTCAGGCAGGAGTAGGTCAGTGTCACCTAACACAGAAGAAATTCCCTCATCTAAGTTGCTGTCCTGCTCGTCTTCTTCCGTCGTGTAATCTGGTACTTTGTAATCTGGTGGTAGGAGGTGCTCATTCATCTTGATCATTGTTAACCTCTCCACATTTTTGGGCGATAGGCGGGTCCGTTTGCAAGTTACAATGCCATTAGCAGCACTGAAAACACGTTCAAAAGACACACTTGCGAGTGGTAATTTATAGCCAGGTTGGTGATCTCTGGCCACAATTCTTTTTTCCCATGCCAATACGCCAATGGGTCAGCATTAACATAGACCTCTGTTGAGTCATTCAGATAGTCCTGCACCATCGACTCAAGATTCTCCACGGTTCCTCCACTTTGCTTACTTTTTGCTCGGACCTTTTGAGAACCAAACCCAAGCTCAGCTAGCCAATCCTCTTCACTATCATCACCCGATATTTCTGTTGTGTCTGGTGCAGATGATCCGGTTGCCGGTGTCTTTAACGGCTGAGAGGTCACTTCTGCCACAGCCACAGGTGCAGAAGTGGAGTCTTTTGACTGGGGATGGCCTGCTGATGCTGATGTACTGCCTTTTCCTTCAATTTTCTGCCGTTCTCTTTCAAACCTCATGGCTGACAAGGCTAGCCAATGTTTGTACTTTGTAACATCTTCATCACCAAAAGGAAATAATGCACTGCCTGCCAGCGCCTTTTTGTAGCGTGGATGCAGAATAGTAGCACAAATGTAATGCTGTTCTGAGTGGATCTTTTGAAGACGTTCATCGCCAAGTAGGCGCTCTAATAATTTCTCCGCCAAAACAAAAGCTTCTTGCTTTTCTTCATCTTTTTGAAACTTAGAAGACACCGCCTTCAGTTTGTGCTCCAGCATGCGCAACAATGGGATAGCTTTTCCCAAATGACTGCCTGCACGCGTGAAGACCTCAAAAGGACGAAGCATGTCTGTCAGGCTTTTAACTAGCTCCCATTGCTCAGCATGTAACCTCAGGTCCTTCACAGCTGTACCCAGTGTAAGGAAATACTGATCGAGTACCGTAAACTGCTCATACAGACGCTCAAGCATGTAGAAGGTTGAGTTCCAACGTGTTGGCACCTCCTGGATGAGTGCTTTCACTGGCATTCGACGTTCATGTAGCAGGCGCCTCAGATGCTTCCGGGCCTTAAAAGAATGGCTGAAATGGTTGCACATTTTTCGGCAGGTGACCACTAACTCGCATGCTGGACTGTCTTTATCCAAGAATTTTTTTACCACCAGGTTTATACAGTGCGCCAAACACGGCACTCTGAAATAGTTACCCAGATCCATGGCCTTAACTACATTGGCGCCATTATCCGTGGAAACATAACCAATCTCGTGTTTTTTGGGGGACAGCCAGTGAAAGACCTTTGTGTTAAACTCATTCAAAATGTTTTCTGCTGTATGACGTTTCTCCAAGCCAAACATGGCTAGTGTTGCATGTTTCCGAGCAGCTTTAAAAACTTGGTCCAGGTCAACACCTGCATTTAGCTTTGCTTTAACCCCTGAAAAAGAGACCCAGTGTGCAGTGATGCACATGTAATCAGTGCCTGCGCCACTGGTCCACATGTCTGTTGTCAGATGTATAGTGTGAACAGCACTCTTCTGCAAAGCTGCCCCAATCACCTCCAGCACATCTTGATGTAGTGCTGGAACCGCAACTCTGGCAAAATAGTACCGGCTAGGAACCTTCCATTTAGGACAGAGCGCTGCCACTAATTCTAGAAAACCAACACCTTCTACAAAAGAAAAAGGGAGAAGATCCAGCGCTAGCATTTTAGCCAGCTTAGTGTTATACAGACGCGCCGTTGGGTGGTTGCGTTCATATGGCGCATCTGAAAACAACATGGTTTTAATGTTGCCCTGGACCATTTTACGGGATGATGATGATGACTTCTTCGACCCAGTTACGCTCGCTGATGAACTTTTTCGCCTTGGTGTCTCACTCTGTCCCACACTCTTAGTGTGGCTCACAGGGGGTGTGCTGACAGGGGTACTGGGTGTAAATGACGCTTCTTCCTCCTCATCATCATCAGATGGAACATCAACGTTTGCTCGACTTGCAATTCGGGCTTCCTTGATCTCCTCTAGGTGTGCAAACCATTGGACAGTGTGCTGTCTCTCAAGATGACCTCTCTGGCCTCCAGTCCCATAGTTGGTACCAAGCTTACCACGACTAACTGCAAGCTTACAAATGCTACAAATGGCTCGGTTTTCCTTTTTTGGGCAAATACTAAAGAAGTCCCAAACTGCGGACTTGAAATGTCTGGGGGGGCCGGAGGAGGCGATACTGGTGGTGGTCATGCTGCTAATGCCAGATGAAGTGGAGGATGCGTATTGATGAACTTTACTACGTTGTGCACTTTGCCCACCACTAATTGAGGTCGAGGTGGATGGAAGTCCCTTCTGGCGAGGCAGAAATATGGAAGCGGTAGGTGGTGGTGTACTAGTTAACTTCAATGATTGTGGTGTTCCCATTGCCTCCTCGTCGACTTCATCATCACGCTCAGCAGCTTGTCGGGCTAGGGTCAAAATGTCTGTTTGCTGCATGCCCGCTGGGGCTTCAGTGACGTTAGTGATGACTGCGTCGTCGTCGTGAGAGTCTTCAGCAGCAGGAGTATACGCCACTTCTTGTTGAGCGTCATCACACTCCATAACTATGAGAGTTTCGACGACCTTCCTTTTACGCTTAGCTACCTTTGTCAGATCATGGGTGTCTCAGCCTCACTCTCAGACGGCAGTGGTGCTGGTTCCCAAGTAAGATCCATATCATCAGAAGGAGGTGGGCTTGAAGAAGATGTAGACACCACCACCCTTGATCTTTTCCTTGCTCGGGATGTGGAAGACAATGAATGATCATCAGGAGGAGTGGCTTCCTCGAATGATACCTCGGCTTGATTGTCGATTTCCAGATGTGCCCCTACTTCTGGAGGAACAACTATTGTGGGCACTTGTTGTGCCCCTCCATGCACCTCTGCTTGCTCCTCTCCTTGCGCCGCCTCTCCTTCCACATGTACTTGGGCTTGTACTTGCACATGTGGTTGTTGTTGCGGCTGTGGTTGTTCAACACTTGTCAGATGAGTTACAACAACCTGTGTTGATTGAGGGACATTGCTGCTACTTTCTTGCGATGAGCCAACATCACTGGTCGATGGTGATTGAACAAGTAGACTGGCTGCCTCTGCAGCACTCAAGGGCTTGGACTTAAGTTGGCGTGGGGGTGGTGGCACTGAGCCCAATTGAGCGGGGGTGCTGCTCCCCGCTTGGTCCCCAGCAGATCCCGCTGCTGCTGCAGGCGTACTTTTGTTTTTATTCCCAAAAAATGTGGCGGGCGGCACACCAGTTTGCTTGGTAACTTGCTTCTTCGGCTCCTTTCTGGCATCTTTCTTGCTAGAGGAGCTACGGGGAACTTATTTTGGGGCCATCTTCTTCAGATGTCACTCAGAACAGCAGGCCGCAGTTGCACAAGTTGCAGAGTTGTCTGTGGCCACACGTGACCTTGTGCTGCACACACCGCAGCAGGACTTCTTCCTGGCACTGGTGGTTCTCTTGTGCACCTAAAAGCAATGGAAGACAGAGGAACATCAGTTATACACCCCAAAAAATCGACAAAAACCACAAAATTCAGCACAATCCCAGCCCACCCATGCCCTCAATGATGTTTAAATTCAAGAAGACACCCCACAGAAAGACTAGGCCCATGCACCACTCACTACCCCTGGGCATAATGGATGAAAGCTATGCAAAATAGGTGCACCCCAAGCACATGTTGCCTGTACAAGCACTCAAAATGGGCACCACCACCCACGTGGCCAGTCCACATCAACAGTACACCCCAAAAAAAACGAAAAACACACAAAAATCACCACAATCCAATGCCATCCAGGATGTTTACATTAAAGAGACCCCACAGACAGACTCAGTCCATGCACCACTCACTACCCCTGGGCAAAAGGTCACAACAGCAGCCCCCAAAAAATCGAAAAAAAACACAAAATTCAGCTCAATCCCGGCCCACCCATGCCCTCAATGATGTTTAAATTCAAGAAGACACCCCACAGAAAGACTAGGCCCATGCACCACTCACTACCCCTGGGCATAATGGATGAAAGTTATGCAAAATGGGTGCACCCCAAGCACATGTTGCCTGTACCAGCACTCAAGATGGCCACCACCACCCACATGGCCAGTCCACATCAACAGTACACCCTAAAAAAAACAAAAAACACACAAAAATCACCACAATCCAATGCCATCCAGGATGTTTACATTAAAGAGAGTGAGAGCCCACAGGCAGACTCAGTTCATTCACCACTCAATACCCCTGGGCAAAAGGTCACAACAGCAGCCCCAAAAAAATCAACAAAAACCACAAAATTCAGCACAATCCCGGCCCACCCATGCCCTCAATGATGTTTAAATTCAAGAAGACACCCCACAGAAAGACTAGGCCCATGCACCACTCACTACCCCTGGGCATAATGGATGAAAGTTATGCAAAATGGGTGCACCCTAAGCACATGTTGCCTGTACCAGCACTCAAGATGGCCACCACCACCCACATGGCCAGTCCACATCAACAGTACACCCCAAAAAAAATGAAAAACACACAAAAATCACCACAATCCAATGCCATCCAGGATGTTTACATTAAAGAGAGTGAGAGCCCACAGGCACACTCAGTCCATGCACCACTCACTACCCCTGGGCAAAAGGCCCCACCAGCAGCCCCATAAAATTGACAAAATCCACAAAATTCAGCACAATCCCAGCCCAGCCATGGCCTCAATGATGTTTAAATTCAAGAAGACACCCCACAGAAAGACTAGGCCCATGCACCACTCACTACCCCTGGGCATAATGGATGAAAGCTAGGCAAAATGGGTGCAGGCCTCAGACACTGCCTGTCTTCAAAATGGCCCCTTGCACCCCAAGCACATGTGGAGGGCCTGCCTGTACCAGCACTCAAAATGGCCACCACCCACATGGCCAGTCCCCATCAACAGTAGACCCCAAAAAAAACGAAAAACACACAAAAATCACCACAATCCAAAGCCATCCAGGATGTTTACATTAAAGAGACCCCACAGGCAGACTCAGTCCATGCACCACTCACTACCCCTGGGCAAAAGGTCACAACAGCAGCCCAAAAAAAATCGACAAAAAACACAAAATTCAGCACAATCCCAGCCCATCCATGGCCTCAATGATGTTTAAATTCAACAAAACAGTTGTATCATGCACCCATAACTAACCCTGGTCCTACTGGATACTGTGGCTACCCACAATATATTTTATTTAATGTTCTGAAAAAGTTCCAAAATTGTAGTTGCAGCAACTGTAATGCCCCAAACAAACTTACTTGTGAAAGTTGATTTCTAATCCAAAAGTGATCCAAAGAAAGTAAAAAAGGCCTTAAATCCAAATATCCAGCAGCATCCACAAAGAGTAATCCTTCCAGGTCAAGGTCCAAATGAAAGTGACCAGCACATGAAGAAAGCACTGGGAGGAGCCTGCTGGACAGGAACAGGAAGTTGGAGACTGTGGGGCACTTCCTTCCAAAATGGACTCCTTGCTAAAAAAAGTGCAGGCAAATGTCAACCTGAGGAGTGATTCTGATAAAAATCATCATTTTCTGAAGGTTTATGCTGTTTGCTGGTGGATTTCTTGTGCAGAATTGCAAAATCTGTATTTTGCGAGTGCGAGATTGTTGCTGCCCGCCGCACCTGCGTGTTCGCAATTGCGAACTCTCGCGATGCGTGCTGTGCAAGGTGCGATGACGTAATCGCGGTTGACAAACTCCCGCGGGATCCCGCAGCAAGATCCAAAATGGCGCAGCACTCGCAAAATATCGAGAAAAACAACTCTGCAAACGCTGAATGACTGTAAGTGAACGCCGCTCGCCACAAAATTGTATCACCAAGAAAAAAAATCCGCCGCGTGCGAATTTACGGATTTTCGGCAAATTCGCTAGAGTTCGCGGATTGCGAATTTGTCAAAAATCCACAAATTCCGCGAGCGGAACGGATTTTACGCCCATGCTTATTCCCTATCTATGTCCATTTGGGTAATTTAATCTTACCTTCTTTGAAAATAAGGCGAGCACTTGTGGTGCAAACCTAATGAATGCTTTCCTTCAGCTCCTAAATCGTTAAAAAAATGGGATCACATATTAGTTTGTGACTGTCACTTCAGACAAACCTAATGATTTTGAAAAAGGCAGCAGCGTGACTTACTATTTTAAAGCACTGCGGCTGTTTTGGGAGAAGCGTAGGTTTCTAAAACATCTCATAATTAACACGTTCAGCGCGCTGAGTTACACTTCGCGTTTAATAAGAACAAGTAAGTGGCGGTTACCCACAGATGTAGACTTTGGTGATACTTGCACTCGCCACAACTTACCAAGATTCATCTTACATTCATTAGGTTTGCACCCATGCAAAGTTACTGAGACATCTTATTGAAAAATGAGGACACGCCGATAGGTGTTACTTGTCAAGATTACGAGGCAAGTTGATTTGTTTCGACAATAATAATAGTACACCACTTTTAGCTTTTAGGTTGGTGTGGCAGTTTTAATGGAGTTCACCCCTGTTGAGCCTTTTCTTAAAAATCCTTTTGTATGATTTCTGAAAATCAATACAAATTTGACCCTTTGTGGGTTTTTTTGATTGACTACAACACCACAAGTGCTCGTCTTATTTTAAATGCATCTCGAAACCGACATATAGCCTACAGCTATAGTATCGACAGCGACGCATTGCCTCCTTTCCTCCACATAAAGGCCCTGCTATTGAACCATCCAAGATACTGTTCAGTGAGCCAATGATGGCCCCTGTATCAGACTCACACTCCCCAACCCCAGTTGAGTGTGACCAGATAGCCCTGGTTGGCGCTATTTGTTCCCAAGCATTACAAAACAGTTTATCCTTTAAAAACGCATATCTTGACTTCAACTGATTAGATTATTGTAGTTTTGGTCTTGTTTTACTAATACAAATATTCTCTAATTTACTAACATTGTGTGGAGTCTTT
This sequence comes from Lissotriton helveticus, assembly GCF_964261635.1. Classification (NCBI taxonomy): domain Eukaryota; kingdom Metazoa; phylum Chordata; class Amphibia; order Caudata; family Salamandridae; genus Lissotriton; species Lissotriton helveticus. The sequence goes on along the minus strand of NC_136071.1, from coordinate 873,544,742 downwards.
TTGTGGTGTTTTCAATGTGTTACTGTTTGAAGTGGTGCACAAATACTTTGCACATTGCCTCTTAAGTGGAGCCTGACTGCTCTGTGCCAAGGTACCAGAGGGTGAGCACAGGTTAATTTATGGTGTGCATCTGACTTACCCTGACTGGGATTGTGGTTTCTACTTGGACATGGTGCATACCTTTGCCAACCAGAAACACACTTTCTAACAGTAAGATTATAAGTAAACTCATGCAACAGACTGTTTTCTATCTCAATGATTTATTTATCTGATTTAAGAACTTCCTGCCCTTGATTTTCACTCTTTCTGGGTATTTGTACAATTAATGTGATTGTTTAAGTGACTTCATGACATTTTTAGTCAGAGACGGTTTTCTTTACATACAGAACCCATTTGGTGGCTAAGAGACAAGGAAGAGATACCTGCCTCAGCAGCACAGGCTGAAAGGGTCTGCTTCTGGTGACCCTGGGTCTGTCCGTCTATGGCTCTGTAAATCAGTGCTAGGTACAACCCCTTCATCACTTGAGTCTCAGGTCTACCTATTGCAAGTATTCACAGGTTTCGCCGGGAAGCTGTGTGGGACCTAGCAGTGAAAAAACAAATAAATTGTCACATAACAGACTATAGGTACAAATGGCTCACCGTCAATGGTCAACTTCGCCTGGTGTCCTGAGTAGTCCCCTATATTTCTCCTCATCCTGTGTGCCTCTTTTAAATAAGCTTAGCTGGTGCTCCCTTTCTGGATTTAACTCCTTTCTTTGCAGATATCAAGGCAGAGATGTGGATTACCTCATTTGTTCAGAAGTCCTCAAATGTTATTTCTTACCACAGTGGAGTATCTTAGTCCTTTTTGGGTAGCCAGTAATGATAAAAAGCATGCATGTGGCTCACTCTCTCTTCAAGAGGAGACTGCAGGCCAGAGGATCTCAAACTCTTGGGCTGTGACAGCAGCAGCTAGCAGTCAAGGCCATCGTCCAGATACTGTGCAGGAGTTCATGGCTCTGGTATGGATTCAGGCCTCCAGCTGATGATAAGCTACTTCTAGGCTCCCAGTGCGACAGAGAGTTGGTTCTTGGGATCATAAGTCACTAAATACCTTGTGCCTGTCTTTGGAGCAGTGAACAATACATTGATGAAATAGCAGAGCCATTTTGCACACAGTTCATTGTCACAGCACCACTGTCCTCTCAGGCGCACTTTGTTGATTCAGCTGCACAGTCCACTTGGTTCCATTTAGTTGATTTAGCTGCACTGTCCACTCGGGCACACTTTGTTTATGGAACAGTCCAGTCCGCTGATTCACCCTTCATTGATGTAATAGCTCTATCAGGTGGTCCTGCAGTTTCTAAATGGAACTGCTCAGCTGGAGAGACTGTGCTCACGTTCCTTGAGCATGCAGAGCGCTTTCCTCATACTTCCTGTTCAGACAGAATCTCACACCATGTTGGTTAAGCTGCTTTTGGCTCTTTCCTGGGCAGCTACACCTCCTAGAGGGTTGTCAGACTCCTTCCCTTTCTCGACAGGAAGGTTGACTTTAAGGCACTTAAGTCAGGGGTACAGCTTCTTCCTTACAGGCAAAACTCAAGGGTAAGTCCCCTCTCATCTGAGAAGCTAACAAACAAACAGACACCATCTCTGGTTGCAAAGCAGTCCTCTGAGCTTTTTTGAGTATCCACACCACTGTATGTACATGAATAGTGGTCTACCTCTCACCTCACAGGCTTACATTTTTGTAAGGATTGGTGATACAGATCTTGAATCGCCTGACAAGCAAGTGTAAGTTGCTGAAACTAAATTCTACCCTCGCAGTACTTCTTGTAAGGTGCTTAGGAGAAACTGTTCAAAGCTCATTCCAGTCTGGTTTCACTCCCGGTTTGCTGCCTCTCACTCAGCTTTTTCTATATCAACTCCTCACCAACTGTTTTCTGTGAGGCTTAAACATCCTCTGTCATTCCATGAAAGACTTCACCGATAACTCTGCTCTGGTTTGCAGCTTGAGACTTGTGTGATTTATTTAGCTGCATATTCTGGCTGGTAAACTGAGTTTGGTGTTCCCACACCTGGGAAAACTACTTGCAGGAACACCTGCCTCTTATATTTGACAGGACAGTATCCCACCCGGTAGTACAACTCCATCCAATTTGTAATCAGGGCACAGCAGTCACATAGACAATACGCAATCAAAATGTCCCCTACATAAACAACTTAGAGCTAGTGGTTTTTAGGCAAGCCCAGTGGGAGATGCCCCAGCACTGTTTTGGAGAGACCACAAGGCAGGGTTTGCCCATTACCATATATACACCGCTTGTTCAGCACATGGAGCTCTGACCAGGACAAGAAAGGTTCTACCATGTTGGATTTAGGCAGGGAATGGCACTCTGAGATAGTGTATAGAAAAACACACAGGAATTACTGCAAAAATGGGTAGTAACAGACCTGGGAATTGTTATGCCATTGATTAGGGAGTGGCCAGGAGATTCCCCCACCCACATGCTGGCAATGGGCATAAAGGTGGCATCCCTAGTACCCCATTAGGAGCACAAAGAGAACCTGTGAATGTTCAGAAGAAAGGCTGCCCTGCTGTCTGAAGAACCTGAAGGAAAACTGGACCTGCTTACCTTGAACCCAGCTAACCAGAAGTAACTCTAAGGTCAGTTGGATGACCTCCTGTTTGAGCTACAGGGACACAACAAGCTTCCAGAGACCTTTCCTGCAACTGCACAACTGCCTTGTTTCAACTGTACCTGCCCTGGGCCCTACTTCTGGCCTCTGCTGGAGTGAGTCTTGATTCCAAATACTGTCTCCATGGTCCTGGACCCTTGGGGGGTGTCAAAGTGTACTCCTCCTAAAGTATCCTGAAACGTGAGACTTAGAAACTTTCTGTCAAGTTTTTTTGCTCTGAGAGCCAATGATATATCAGGACCAAACTGCCCGGCCAATCTGATAAAGGTGCATCTCCTCTCAACTATCTTCTTCTCTGCAGCATCAAATTCAATTCAGTGGGACTTTATAGAGAAGGTGCCCAGCCTCATGGACGTTCTTCGGCTACAGCCTGTAGGCTTAGTTAACCGGAAGATTACGAGCTCCAGAAAAGTGACTACGTCCAAAGGTGGGAATCTTTACTGGTCCTTCTGTGGGTGTATAATTCAAATTTCTCCAACTCTGAGCATTCCAGCCAAAAGTCAGTGGCCTCACTGAGACCGTATCCAGCAGCTATCCAACTACATGGAGTCCACTTAGGACACAGTCTGTTCCCTTGCCCAGCTAAGGATTTTATATTTCCATCCCAGAGTCAAGTCCAAAGGTAAAACTTTCTACCAGGATGAACCTGGGCCCTGTATACAGCCCTACTTTTAGATGTCACCTAAAGACAGCTTTTAATACTTGGAGAGGACTTCAGGTAAGGCTATTGCTTATCATGTTTTGGCTTTCTTGACTCTTTTATTGACTTGCTCTTATTCAATGGTTCAATTTCTTTTGGTTAGTCTCTCCCTGGAGCACAGCTTTTTTGCTATCCTTTTGATTGGATGACTTGTATTCTTCCATGGCTCACATAAGGGAATATTTTTTGATTTTCCTTTCAGCATTCTGTGGAGTGCATTTGTATTCTTTCCCTGTTACAATGTGCTGCTTCACCTCAAATCCCTGCCTCCACGCTGTCTGTGTTGCTCCCCTTCTTGCGAGGCAGTCCTAAAAAGCAAAGCAACAGGTATACTTTTGCCTCCATCTGACCAAAGAGCATTTTTTTTAAGGTTGGTTTTGTAGTATGTCTTTGTGTGAGGGAAGCAGGAAAGAAGAGTAGAAATCACTCACCTGGACAGGATGATAACATTTCGAGTCCTCCAACAGACTTTCTCTCCAGTGCCCTAGAAAGAGGAAAAGGACAACATAAGAGACTGTAAATGGACTGCATCTTGTCTGAACTGGAGAATGCCAGAGAGGCAGGAGGAGAGAGGAGCCTGGAAAATCAAGTCGAGAGAAACAAAGAAGGGGTGCCTGAGTGCACGAAAGCCAAAGAGGACTGGAGTCCAGACAACAGAGAGGACGTGCAAGGCAGCAAGGATATCTGGTCAGAGGACTGGTGGATGCCACCAATGAAGGCTCAATATTGTGTGACAGCCCAGGAGGGGTGAGATAACTGGGTTGGAGGAAGAGGGAGGAAGTTTGGGGGAGTATTGTACCATGTTGCTGTTTTGCTTTAACTTTGAGTTTACCCCTTTTAGCCCACCCATTTCCAGGCGACCTGACAGGTCCAAAAAGAGAACTTGCATGTCAAAGTAACAAGTTCAATCAGCTCTCTCAGACATCACTAAACCTTCAACCCAAAGTAGGAGATTGTTTTAAGCGTTTTAAAGAATCTAGTCAATTTATGGCAGTGAGTTCTTGGAAGGAGTATAGACTGCGTGGGGTGACTAAAAGGACTAAAGCTGTACAGCAAAGCCTTTCTTCTTTGGGAAAAGGAGAGAAAGGTAGAGAAAGCAACATACAGGGAGAGTTGTGTCAAGAAAATACCTCACTTAGTCAAGCTAGGCTAAGACTTGCCATCTTTTACTCTTTACGTACCTGAGTTTATTGTTCTTTCCTGGGGGAACATCAGCTGGTCATCTTCTGGTTCCACCTAGAAGAGAGAAAAAAAGAAACAACACTCATAACAAATGAGAAGGAAGTCCAGCCCTGCATAAAGTAACTGCCAAGGAGAGGAACCCATTAAATATAGACTATACTGTTTTGGAGCTTGAGAGGAGAAGTAAATGCAAATAAGTGATAGAGCTCTGGAACTTACAACGCATTCTCTTAGTAAAGTAATCAGAGATTTTTTCCCATTGGTTGTATGGACCTTTATTGATTAATATGAAGCACTGTAAGGGACAAGACATCAATAATACAATTCTAACTGGAATACCAATCAATCCAGTATATAAGTAAACCAGAAATATATTCAGTTAGTACAGCAATACAGCAGATGAGCTTAAATATCTCAGGAGACTGAGTCACAATAAATGAGTTACAATAATGTGATAGCCACCACAATAGAGAAACAAATTAGGGTACACCAATTTGTTCCATAAATAAACTTCCCTTTTTATTACACTATGCAGAAAGTGTTTCTACAATAGTCTCGCCCATATTGTGGACTATTGGAAGTACAGTGAGTTGCATTATGGTGCCTATCGCTGTTCATAACTCATTGATAACAGTGACAGTACGTCCTGCCTTTAAGTTTCTTACCTGGAATGTCGGAAGCCTGAATGACCATCGGAAGGTGTGCAAAGTGGTGGAGTGCCTCCAGAGGAATCACATTGATGTTGCTGTCTTGCACGAAATGAATCTTGCACCTGATAGTTGTCTGATGTTGTCACGCCTTCTAAAGGGTGAGTGTCATGCAGCATGCTTCACATCACGGGCGAGGGGTGTTATGCTTTGGGCGACTTAGGACTCTGTTGTCAAGTTGCAGGATGTGAGAGCAGACCCGGATGGTCAGTTCCTAACAGCGCATTGCCATAAAAATAACATTGCTTTGATCCTGGTTGGTGTGTATCACCCTAACTGCAACAACCCACAGTTGTATTAGGATCTGCATGCCAGCTTTGCACAATATAGAGGCTTGACCTAATCATGGGATGATTATTTTAATTGTGTATTGCACTCAGAGAGAGATCGATCATATTTACACTCTACTCTTCTGTGTCTGATATACATACGCACATAGACTATTGGCTCCTGTCTACGGAATTGATTATTTGTGTGGTGCACTGCTGACATTTACCCCGCATCTATTCAGATCACTCACCCGTTTTTTCTGGAATTGGCTATGGATGCTCGTAGACACTTGGCCTTTGCCTGGTGGTTTCCTCGTCCTCGCAACTTGATACTGTGTTCTGTGAGGATCTTGGGAAGGCGATCAACACGTCCTTCACCAATAATATAGGTTCTGTTGCCAAGTTTAAAACTGTCTGAGAGGCCTTTAATGTTTATATTCAGGGGTTGCGCTCTCAAAACATGCAGAGGTGCTGAAATCGCCCTGAAACAGGCTGTAAAAGTTGGAGGTTGAGATCCCTGCATTGAAGCGTGTGCATGCTTTAACTGGTGGGGCAAGCTGTTTCAAAGCTAAATTAGAGGAATATTATGAGGTGAGCAATAATGAAATCAAACATTTGGGTAAATATGTCAATGCCAGGGTGTATGGAGAGGGGGAAGACCAAGGGTGATGTATGTGGCCCTTTTCAGGACTAGACGGTACAGGCTATGGGCCTCATTTATGAGGCCGTGCGTCACTTTTACGCCGCCGGTGCATCACTTTTTGTGACGCACCAGCAGCGTAAATAATGTGCCTTGATGCACCATATTTACAAAGTGACGCATCTAGTTAGATGCGTCACTTTGTAAACCCCTGCGCCACATTATACCTACGCCAGGAATAATGTATGCAAGGGGGGCGTATTGACGCAAGGAAGGGTCGTAGAAGTGACGCAGTGAAATCTATGAGATTTCACTGCGTCACTTTTAGGACGCCGTTGCGTCAAAATCTTGCGCCTGCCTCACAGCAGGCGTAAGACTGGCGCAGGCCCTTTCACATGGGGCTTGCCCCATGTGAAAGGGTGCATTGCTGGAGTTGCATCACTTTTGTGACACACTCCAGCAATGCGTCACTTTTGCGCTTACAGATACGTCAGAAATACTGACGTATCTGTAACTCCTTGCGACATGATGCGTCATACATTAAATATGACGCATCATTGGTGTCGCAGGGAGTGCGCAGTGAAAAGTGACGCATCGCTGTTTTCACGCAGTGATGTGTCGGTTTTCATAAATGAGGCCCTATGATTTTAGCTGTCCAGGCTGAAATAGGAGGATGATTTAAACCTCTAAACAGATAGTGGAGCATTTTCAGGGGTACTATCGGGGTTATACTTCTCACACCTTTCGCATGATCAGCACATTGCAATTAAATGGTTGTCCGCTGCACACAGGGAGCAACTGATGGCCCCTTTGCATCCTGCAGAGATTTTCGAGGCCCTGAAGAGCATGCCAGGTAGGAAGGCACCAAGAACCGATGTCCTAACAGTTGCTTTTTAAAAAGAATATTGGGCGAAGTTGGTATTGCACTTGGTCACACATTTTGAAAAAAATACTAAAAAGGGTTGCATGCCTCCAATGCTGTGTGATGCTGTGTGAGACTCTTATTGTCACTCTTCAGAAGCTGGCTAAGCTGGCCAATTAATGTTCATCCCGCATGCCTCTTTCATTGTTAAATACAGACACAAATATTTTAGCAAAAGTATTAGCTAACAGATAAGACCCCCTTGTGTCAGAATTAGTTGGAACGGAGCAGGCTGGCTTTGTACCGGGCATTTCACAAATATATAATTTTATAAAAAATGTTTGCATCTATCACCAGAATTTACTCTGAGGTTCAAGCTGTTGCAGTATTTCTAGATGCAGAAAAAGCATTCAATTCTGTGGAATGGGAGTTCATGCTTTCAAAGCTGAGGCGAATAGGAGTGGCCAATGTCTTCCATTGGCTCATTCAGATGTTATACACCAGGCCCATAGCTTGTATCAAATTAAATGGCATGAATTCTAATGGCATAACAATCACAAGAGGCACTTGCCAGGGCTGCCCGCTCTCGCCCCTCCGGAATGCCCTGGTTGTGGAGTCCTTGGTCTGAAATTTGCACAAATACCAATTTCATCAGTGGATCCACTTCCCTCATTATAGCCGGATCATCTCTGCTTAGGCAGATGCACACTACTGTATGTCTGGAACCCAGAGCATACATTTGCCCTGGTGCTACATGAGGTTGTTTTATTTGGCGGGCATTTAGGTCCACACATTAACTTGGATAAATCCCTAATTTTACATCTCACTGAAACCACCTCACCTGTGCAGATGGAATATCTCTTGCAGTGGTTCTTAGAAACCCAAATGTAGTGATCTCGGGAAATTATGGGAAAGCAGTTAACAGGCTCTCAAGGCAATAGATTAGGCCCCCTTTGTTGCTTAATGGCAGGGTGGCAATTCATGAAAATTGTGATGCTGATCCGGTTCTTGTTCCTCTTCAGGAATATATCTGTACTGTTTTCAGGCACCTTCTTTGCTACTTTGCAGAAACATATGATACATCTGCCTGGGCTGGCAAGCAGCCGCCGGTGGGTTGGTATACTTTAACACTCGTCTTCAAAAAAAGGAGGTCTGGCAGCCCTTGATCTGGAGAGCTTTATATGGCTGTGCAGTGTATGTTTGCCCACCATTGGCTGCACAGCCATTCTGATCTCCCACATCTGTGGTTAGAACTTAATGCCGCTTCTCTGAGTTATGTTATGTTAAATTGTATTTATAGAGCGCCAATAACCACCAGGTCTCTAAGCGCTGTAACATAAATCAGAAGATACAGAATCCTTTTGCGCAGCTATACTCAACACACAGCTGAGTAAACTTATCCAAACGCCTCTGTGAATAGAAGGGTCTTAGGTCTCCTCCAGAACAGTAGTAACCTGCCTTACTTACGCGTACCGTCCAGTAGCTTGTTCCAGATCTGGGGGATAGTAACTGAAAATGCCCGCCCCCCTAGAGACATTCTATTGAAAAGTGGGCAGACTAACAAGCTAGACTCTGATGACCAGAGACAGCATGCAGGTGCATAAGGCCTCAGGCAGTCTTTGATGTATTTGGGTGCCTCTCCATTCTGAGTCGTGTGTGCAATGCACCACCCCTTAAATCTAACCCTTTGCTTAATGGGAAGCCAGTGTAACTCTTGTAGCAGAGGGGTGGCATGGGCTCTTCTTGTAAATTTATAAATCAACCTTGCTGCATCGTTCCTAACAACTTGGAGCTTCTCCAGGAGTTTTTCTGGAAGCCCAATGTAGACTGCATTGCCATAGTCTAAGCGTGACAAGATTAATGCCGTCACGACCATCTGCATGGTGGAGAAAGACTTCAGGGTCACCAGTTTCCGAAGTTGCCGCATCAAGCCAATACAGCTCCCCACAATAGCAGACGCCTGGCTATTAAGGGTCAATCCAGTGTCCAACTTAATACCCAGGCCCTTCACTGCTGGCACCGGTATTGGGGTGGCGCCCAGCTCTTGAGACCAAAAAAGCCTGGACCAGGGCGAGACCCCTGAGGTAAGAGCAAGCACTTCTGTTTTATCTGGATTTACCTTCAATGAATTAGAGGTCATCCAATTCATAGTGAACCAGAGAATATTCTGGACATTACGCTGTCAATTGGGGGAATTGTCAATTTGCATGATTAACTGGGTGTCATCAGCGTAGTTAAACACCTGGCCATCTGTTTTTGCCGGTGCATCTATCAGAGGCTGAAGGTAAATATTAAAAAGCAGAGGAGATAGCGTGGAGCCCTGTGGGACCCCCCCATCATAGGTTGCCCTGCCTAGACGTGTGATCTCCTAGTTGGACTCTTTGAGACAGATTCTCCAGGAAAGAAGCAATCCATTGGATGGCCTTCCCAGTGACTCCCATCCGTCGGACACGGGCTAACAACTGCACGTGGTTCACTGTGTCAAATGCGGCTGAGAGAACTAATAAAATTAGAGCTGAGGGGGTCTTATTATTAGCTGCAAGCCGCAGGTCGTCCAGCACTGAAAGCATTACCAACTCAGTGCTGATGTGAGCCCTGAACCCGGCTTGCCGAGTGTGTAGCAGCTGATGTTTTTCAACGAAGGATGAGAGGACTCCGAGTATGTGTTGTTCGAGAACTTTAGCCAGGAGGGGGAGTCTGGAAATAGGTCGGAAGTTTTTAAGAATCCTGATGTCCACCCCTGCCTTTTACAGCAACGGGATCACCAAGGCTTCCTTAAATTTCTGTGGTACCTTTCCTAATGCCAAAGAAAGATTTAGTAGTGACAGCTCCCTGAGAAACTCCGGGAAAAGCTGATGAGGCATTCTAATTCTGTTGACCTCATCAACACTACGATGTACTCCTGGAAGTGGTTGTCAGAGCTGCAGGAATGCCCCCTCCTTTCTTCACTACTTTTGCTGATAGTCTGGTGTCTGTGGCTTCCTATGGGGCAGGAGAGGGGAGTAGTGGACCTGTTGTAATGCTTGAGCTTGCAGTGTATGGGGGATTTTTTTCAACCTGGGACGTTGTGCAGCTGGGACAAGGTGCTGTCACTGGAGGGTCAACACACAGCTCTGGAAATGTTTCAGTACTTCTGTGTGCCACACACCATACGCAAGAAGCTGGTCAGTGATCTGGAGGAGCCTTCTCTCTTGCTCACTATGACATATTTATTGCCAAGTGACATCTTGCAGCATCTTCTGGCAATGCTTAACTTGTTCTCACTGAGTCCCCACTTGGTAGGTATCACAAAGGCAAGTCAGGACTGGCAACTTGACCTTGGGATAGAAATACACAACAATCAGTTGACATACTGTTGTTCAGTTATGAAGTCGGTGTCAATAAACAGCTGTGATAGGCTGATCCACTTCAAATATATCAATAGGGTGTGTTACACCCCGTCCATTTGTCTCGCTATGGTTTGCACAACTGAGCTTGCTATCATATGTGTGCTGCTGCTGAGGAGGACTTTGTGCATGTGGCGTGATACTACCCGGGAGTCAAACAGGTCTGGGATAATGTATTTCTGTCCCTGTGTGAGATAACGAGGGAGCACCTTAAGTCTACACATCTGTTGGTGCTATTGGGCTATGAGAAATGGGAAAAGGAGGCCCATAGAAGGTTTGTGGCCCTTGTTATTCTGCTAGTAATGCATATGATTGCTATGCACTGGACGAAGGCTCCCCTCCCCACAGTGAAGGAGTGGCATGTTGACATAATGTGTTGTATATCATGTCGGATGTCTGTAGTCACCTAATGCCAATTATGAATAGACAGTGCAACATCTTTGGCCCGTATCAAGCATTCTTAGCTCGTTTAGCACCAGTTGTGGCGGTGGGTTCCACTGAGGGACTCATATCAGAACAGTGTGCAGCAGCGTTACCTGTCTTTTGAATGGCTGAGTGGACCCTCGGGGCAGCTAGATGGTCAGTGAAAGTTGCAGCGCATGTTTTGGAGGAGGAATGCATCGTGTGCTGAGGTGGTCCCTGAGGCTGACATCAGAGCTATGATCATTGCCCCTTTTGATGTAGGATACACTAAGCGGGAAAAGATGGTTTCTTTGTACTGTACCCTGCGTTGTTCTGGTGTAAGCTATTAGTATCCAATCATGATCTACAATGCACAGTGTACTGTGCTTATTACTTCATGCCAAATGTATGCAAAACCTGGCAATGTTATCATTTATTCTGGCTTTGTTATCTGAAAATGATAAATAAAATATAAAAAAAGAAACTTCTCTTCTCTCTTCTAAACATGAATTAAGTATAGGGTCATCTATTAAAGGTCTCTATTTAGGGAGCATAACATGTGTCAGCATGATCAGACTTCAGTAGAAGCCTTGGGAAAAGGAAAGGAAATAAATGTTTTGCTAAAGCTTCACACTTGTAAGTATAAGGCAAGCAGAGTGGTCTGTATCTTTCGAAGTCTAAAGGGAATTTCTGCCTTCCATCTGTGTGAACACCAATTTAAAAGTAGAAGGAGATTCAGAAACGTCCTTATCTCCTTTCACACCACCAGGAACCAACCAAATCGGTACTTGAAAGAACATCTGCAACATCCCTTCAGTTTCCCATCGCATCAAAACTTGGACTGTAGTTCTCAACCTTGAACATCTCTCTGTTCTGGTACATGATGAACAGAAGGTCTCTTTCTACCATTAATTCTCCACAATCACTGCCAAGTTCTTTCCTCCTGCCTCACTATAAGCAGTCTAATACAAACAATAAGCCTTTCTCTAACTAACGACAATAAGGATAACACACCAGCAAAGAAAGAAAGAATATGCTGGCAAGGTAAAATGCATTTCAATTGAGGCCTGTAGACAGGCTAATTTAGATTAGCAATTAATATGAACTTGAATTCATGAGCATACATATGCGTGTGTAATGTCAAGAATAAATGCAAAACGTGAGTAAACGAGTACATTAGTGTACACCTATATAAATCTCTTATCCCTACAATGATTACATTTCATTAATACATTTAAGAGCTTCACACACATTAATGAAGTAAAGGTACAGTGTGAATATAAGGTCAGATATGAGCATATAATTGCAAAATTGTGATGTTTGTAGGTGGAGCCTAAATTGTGCTACTCTATAAGCATTGGTAAAAAAAAACAAAGCTTCCTGAGCCTTATGCTGGCCCATACTGACACAGTCCTGCATTCCACATGTTGCATGAACATCCAGGTGTTAGCACACAATGACAGTATGTGTGATGCTGTGGGAGTGGAAGGCTGCTGCATTCACTCAACCTCCATTGTGGCAGAAGGTATGCTTGGTATGGCTGGAAAGGAGGTTCTCTCTCCCACCTGAGGCCAACAAATCTGCTACCTGACCTGGTGCTAAACCAAAATGCCAAGAGCATTTATTCTAGTGCCAAGTCATCTGAAAAGTAAGGCTGTCATGTTTGTTCAAGTGCCTACAAGTAGTCCTCCATTTTATTTTTAAGTTTATTTTTTTTAAATTTCTTTAAGAGTTTTCTAACCCTTATACATGACTTGCATACAATTCCTCTACAAATCTAAATGAGTAATGCAAACGTATAATATAGAATACTGTTAGAAGTCGAGAGTGGTCCATAAGTTAGACTATTATGAGATACCCATATTCTTTTCACGATACTCAAAAGATGGGATAGAGAAACAATTTATCTACAAATAACAGATGTACCTGCTATAAATTAGGTTAAGGAATAAAACAGAGGGGGATATGTGCTCACGGAGCCATTCACAGTGAGGATTGAGGGACTGCTATTTGGATAAAGAGGAACCGCATACGTTCAAAAACAGGAGCTGGGTCCAACATTTGGAAAAGGATCAGTTCAAGAGATGTTGCCACGATCATATCAAGTATCCAGTCCGTATGTGAGTGGCAAACCTGTATTCCAGACTGAAATATTGCTATTGTAGCCACTGCCAGTGCAGCGTTAACCCACCTCTCTGTGCAGTGGTCAATACCTGGAACATCAAGAGCTTCATGGAGAAAAATCAGTTTGGCAGATGGGTGTGAGTTCAGATTATGCCTGCATGCATTCATCCAATGCAGATCTGGTGCACCCTCCGATCCTATCCCTGCCAAACTCATGGGTGAGTTGGCTCCCTCACTGGCCCACTCCTTTCTCTCCATTTGGAATGCCTCCCTTCATCATGGCTTCTTCCCTACCTCATGGAAGGAAGCAATGGTGGTCCCTATCCTGAAAAAGCCCGACGCCGACCCATCTATATTTGCTAATTAGCGCCCCATCTCCCTCCTCCCCAAACCCGCCAAAATCCTGGAAAAAGCCGTGCAACTGCAACTAACGGAGTTTTTGGAGAACAACTCTCTGTTGCACGACTCGCAATCCGGATTTCGTGCGGGTTTCAGCACGGAGACGGCTCTCCTGGAAGTGGCTGAGACCATTCGTGAATGTGTGGATAGGGGCGAGGAGGCCATGCTTGTCCTCCTCGACCTATCCGCCGCCTTTGATACGGTCTCCCACTCGATCCTCCTAGACCGTCTCAAGCTAGTCGGCATCGGTGGCACTGCTCTTACCTGGATTGAATCCTTCCTCACTGGAAGAAGTCAGAGGGTGATGCTCAGGCCTTTTAAATCAGAGGATAAGCCCCTGCTGTATGGCGTGCCGCAGGGCTCTGCCCTCAGCCCTCTGTTTTTCAACGTCTATCTCGCACCCCTGGCCGCCGTGGTGGAGTCCTGTGGAGTCAGGGTGGTCTCTTATGCTGACGATACACAGCTGATATTTTCCTTCAGTGACCACTCGGACTCCACATTTGCCAACTTCCGCCAATGTCTCGACGGCATTCGCGTCTGGATGACTAACAATCATCTAAGACTCAATGCGGATAAGACAGAGGTGCTGTTTTTTAACCAGAAAAACCCTATCCCCTCCTCACGGTGGTGGCCCACTGCACTTGACCCCGCTCCCTCCCCTGTCCATGCAGCCCGCAACCTAGGCTATCAGTTTGACGACTCTCTCTCATGCAAATCCCAAGTCAACAAGGTCACCTCTGCCTGCTTCATGAAGCTACGAATGATCAGGAAGATACTTCCCTATCTCCCCTTGGACGCCCACCGAACAGTCACCCAGGCCCTCATAACGTCCCACCTGGACTATGCTAACAGCTTATATGCTAGCGCTCCTCAGTATCTGATTGATCGACTCCAGATCGTTCAGAATGCGGCGGCCAGACTGATTGGAAACATCCCCTACCGCCAGTCAGTCACCGCCTACCGCAAGGAGCTCCACTGGCTCCCCATTACTAGCCACATTCAGTTTAAGATCCTCACCCTCGCTTTTCGAGCTATCAACGACCTTGGGCCCAACTACCTTTGAAAAGCGGGTGTCCTTATCTCATTCCACTAGATCCTTGAGATCTAACAACCTCCGCCTTCTGGTCTCTCCTCGCTTTCGACGCGCCAGAATGGGCGGCAGAGGATTCAGCGTTATCGCTGCTAAACTGTGGAACCGTCTCCCTATCGATCTTAGGTTCTGTCCTTCTGAACCCATTTTCCGTGCCAGATTAAAAACCTGGTTGTTCTCCGGACTCTGATTCCCATTGTGTTTCTTACTCCTTCCCTCTTCCCTTGAGGCTCTGGTTCTAGCGCCGGGACACCCCTTATGGGGTAGCTGTGCGCTCTATAAACTACAAAAATAATAATAATAAATAATGCATTTATGGGATTTTTACCTGCTGCTAGAATGTTTAAAGCAACCTACAATCCCCAATAGATGTAGTACATCACTGTCTTGATGCCCACATCTCCAGCAATCCAATATGTGGCTAGGGTTGGCTATTCACCGCCTTTGAGACATCCAATATCAGTCGCATAACAATTGAAAAAAACCCTACATTTTAACCTCTCCTCTCTAAAACCAATATCATGCGTGTTGAATAACTTGAACCAATCTGAGTCAGAGTATTCTTATCCAAGTTTTTTTGCCAGTTATCCTGCAAGCATGATCTGAGGGGGCGGGTGGTGATGAAGATCTTCCAGACGTGTATTGTACAACTCTGAGACAACACGGTCACGGTAAAGGACCTCCATTTTCATACATATTCATGTGTCATCGGATCGGGGGTCGGTGGAGCCTCTATTGGTGTATGTGTGCTCTGCAGGCAGTCTCTTTGTTGGAGATATTTCTATTATTGTTGTACATCCAATTGGATCTGTTTTGTGGGGCTATCACTGGTTTTAGACCAGTGGAGAACCATAATAGCCCCATTGTAAGAATTACTTGGTCTGACCAGGTTTTCCAGTGTATTGTGTCTGTTAATTTGCTCTAAATTCTTATTCCAGATGTGAGCATTTCTATGAAGATATGCATGTACATGCAAGTGTTTGTATGTGTATGTCCACATTTGAGTTGTTTCTTCGACAACTGGTATCGCTTTGCCCTCCTCCTTTATTGGTATGGTATTGCAGAGTAGGCCAAAGTCGACTGAACGTTCAAGAAGATGCTATCCTCTCAGTACCCAGTTTGGTCTTGCCATATAGTCAGACAAGAACTATACCAAATGTGTCAAATGGTGTGCCTGATTGTAAAGTGTCATGTCTGGTAAGCGAAAGCCAGCCAATCTCATACGACTTGTACTTTGATCACTTTAATTCAGGGTTTTTGGCCATTTCAAATATAGTCTTTGATGAGTTTACTTAATTTATGGATTATATACTTTAGGAAACGGGTCAGGATCATGCTCAAGATATAATTAATGTGGGACACTGTCACCAGTTTCCCGGTTAGTATCAGCCCCATAAGAAAAGTAGTAATTGTGACCATTTTGTAAGAAACGAAGACTGTTCTGGTCAATAGGATTTCCATATTCTTGTGTACAGTTTGCATTTGGTCATTCACAATTTGGATGCCCAGGTATTTGATGGTGGTACTGGGCAATTTACAGTGAGGCCCTTCTTCTACTACTGTGGATGGTGTTGCTCGATTTAAAGGCAGAGCCTCATTGGGGTCTTTTTTGATTTTATAGCTGGAAAAATTGCCAAATGTGTATATTGTGGATAGAAGATAGGAAATTGTGGTGTCCGGGTTGGTGAGCAGAGCAAAATATCATCAGCATACGAGAGTAGCTGTATTTCTCCAGCCACTGTGTAAGTGTATTTAATGGAGGCAGAGGTTCACATTTAATTTGCAGGGACTCTAATGCCAATAGGAAAAGAAGTGGTGACAAGGGTTAACCCTGCCAAATTTCCCTGGCTGTGACAAACTGTTCAGAATGGAAGCCTTTGCATGCAATGGCTGTGTTTTTGTTGGGGAGCAATAGAGAAGCTTCATCTTTTAGAGGATGCACATTTTAAAGCTTGCTCTTTGAAAAGTACAGAATGGGTACGGCCATTCAACCCTGTTGAATGCCTTTTAGGCATCAAGGGAAATCGCCACTTTTTGGCTGGATCCTTGTTTGTTCTCACGTTATGTGCAATAGCAGTCTCTTATGATTGGTGGACAATATTGGTGACACAAAACCCACCTAGTTTCTATCTACCTCATGTGGCCAGCAACTTTGTTCGCATTTCTGTGTTCAAATTGGTTTAAAAAAATGAGTCAAGAGCTGCCACATTGTTGCAAACCTTTGTCAGGAGAAGAACTGCATGAGCTCTATTAAATTCTGGATGAAGAGTGTTAGTGTCACACATTTCCTTAAAAACCCAACTGAATAGCTGAGCTATAATATGTGTGTTCATTTTATAACAACCATTGGCAGGACTTTCTTCCCCTAGAGCTTTGAAGAGATGGCATACTTTTAATGGCTTTGAGAATTTTGTCCTCAGTAACATTATTCTCAAGAATATTTGCAGAGTCATCAGTAAGACGAGGAATAGGTAGGCTTTCAAAGAATTATGATTCTTCTATCACAGATATACATTCAGTAGTTGATGAATTCAGTGAGAAATAAAAGGCTGCAAACTCCTCTTTGACTTGTACTGGATTAGTAATTAGTCCTTGTGAAGTTCGTATTGAGGTATGGAGTGGTTGGCCTCGTTATATTTCAAATGCTGAGCAATGAGTCACCCAGCTTCCTCTACAAATTCATAGTGTCATTGTTTTAGTCCCCCTAGTGCTTTCTCCATCAATGACGTGAACATTGAGTTTAGATCCATCTTGGCCTGGGCAAGACGTAAGATGATTGGTTGCTTCAATATAGGTCTGCTAAATGACTGAAATGCTATTCTAGCTGTTGTCTAGTCTCTGAAATTCTCCTTCCGTGTAGAGCAGATTCCCTCATAAATTGGCCATGCATGTAGGCTTTACAGGCTGTCCATAGAGTTTGTGGGGAGTTCAATAAGCCTTCATTTGCTGACATGTAAGCTGGTACTTATTGCTTCAATTTATGTTTCTGTGATGTAGAATGAGTGACTGACAGATTTGCTTCTGCGGATGCAGGGAATGTATGTGAGGGAGCTAGAGTGTAGGTGTATGTCTGCATCATATATTGTACCACCCTAAAGGACCCACCACCAAACTCATGCAGACTGTCATTGCAGGCTGAATGAAATTCTGCAGACAAATGCGAAAACACGACATGGCACACACACGGTGTGCCATACCCACAGACACTGTTTGCAATTTCTGTTAGACACCTCTACAGCAGGCCTTATAGTCCAAAGGCAGGGTGCATTAAATTTAAGGCTTCTCTTTTCCATTTTTACTGATTATTACAGATAAATACAGGGAGAAAACGATTTGTTTCCTTTTCAGTATTTATCATTAAATGTGGATAAAACGGAAATTGGGTTGCTTTTGGGTGATTCTAAATACTCTCTGCCACGACTGCCTGGCAATAGCTCAGTGGATTAATAGCTAAGGGGTTAATCAAATAAAGTAATTTTAGCAAAGAGGTTTAAACCGCAGTAGACATGCACAAGGTTGATACCGAAATTTGCGTATTTTCACATAGGTGCATTGATTTATCTTCTTTGGCTGTTCATATCTCTGAAACTTGGCAGACATTCAAGCATGAGTTCATATTTATTGGTAAATAAGTCTGAAAATATACCAGTTTCAACTTCATTTTGTTCACAACCCCCCCCCCCCCCACCATATGGATAAATATAGATAAAATGACCCAAAAATAAATATGGATAAATACAGACGGGAAGGTAAAAAAATAAATACCATAAAACAGGGAACCCTAATTATATTACACGTGAGGACATATCTGCATGAGAAGATATGCCCCTGTGCTGTCTAGTTCCATTGCTAGATAATACAAGTAAACAGGGAAGCCATCTTAAGTGTAAGTGCTAAGCACTGCTCATTACTATTTCCCCAGCTACATGATGGCTTCACTGAAACCCATGGTGTTTAGTATCAAACACCTTGTCTAAATATATCCATATTGATGTCAGTAGTGGATTTATTAAGATATGCACCCAGAGGGCACCCTATGCGTGCTCCCTGAAAACCTACTAGACTCTTAGTGTGCTGGCTGACTGGTATCATCCAGCCTGCCACCAGAGACATGTTTCTGACTCTCTGCAGGTGAGAGCCCATACTCTCTGAGGTCTGAAACAATGCCTACTCTGGAGGAAGGTGTTCACACCTCTTCCAGCAGGATGGGTAGTAAATATGCATTCTAGGCATGGGACATCAAAACCGCCTGCCGCCTTTGATATGAAAGCCCGCTTCCACAGATCTGGGCAATGCCACCATCTGCCCTACTGCCCATTTTGCACAAGGACAGAAGGGAAATTAACTATGCAAGGACGCATGGTGCACTACCAGACCAGTTACACCTCTTTTCACATCGCTGCAAGGGGTACTTCAGCCCCCAGAGTGCCCTGTTGCTCATCGCGCCCGGGGGCGCCGTCATTCTTCCACGTGCCCGGAGGCACATAAAGGCACTTCCGACTCCCGCTTTGTGGGAACCGCTTTCACATTGCTGCAGGGGGGACTTAAGGCCCCAGACTGCCCTGCTGCTCATCGGGCCTGGAGGCGCCATCATTCTCCAGTACGCCCGGAGTCGCATAAAGGCACTCGCGGCTCCCGCTCCGCGGGAACCGCTTTTGAAATTGCTGCAGGGGGGACTTCAGCCCCCAAGCTGCCATGCTGCTCATCGCGCCCGGAGGCGCCATCATTCTCCTGCGCGCCCAGAAGCGCATAAAGGCTGTCGCAGCTTCAGCTCCACGGGACACGCGCCGGCCAAGGGCGGGCCCGTCATAGACAGCAAGAGGCTGGGCTGGGCCACCCCTCTAACATCAACGATGGGTAAGCGTAAACAACTTTGTAGCCAAGACCAGGGAGGTTCACAAGCTAAAATTCCGAGAAAGTCTGCGTCTATTATCTCATATTTAACCTCGGTGGTGGGTGTAATAAATAAGGAGCTAGCCAACGCAGAAAAAGAACTGGGTTCGGATATTAGACAAGATCCTGAGGAGAGGAATGTTGTAACTTAGTTCCGAATAAATTTCCCGTACCTCTGGAGCCAAAGGTGATGATAAATATCCCGACAGTAGAGAGTGAAATACCTAACTATGATGTGGCTCTAATTGGAGGCACGGACGGAGCACCAATCGAAATTCTGGAAGATCTTGAAAGAGTGTCAATAGGCCCGTTATTGGGGCCTCTTGGGAAAAAGAGGTCCACTAGAAAAGGGAACAAAAAGCCCTAAGGCTCAATGAAGAGTAACTCTATGCGGGACATTGCTGCAGATAAGAATATTTCATTAACATTGCAGAACTTGGTGGAGGACATATTGAGCTCGAGGCTGGAAATGATACTGACAAGAATTGCTAAAGACATAATTTACCCTTTAAATACTTGTGTTGCAGGCATTTTGAATAAATGTGATCGTATTTATTCCTTTCGAAGGGATCCGAGAACACCGCATTACACCACCAGCCTAATTAGTCTACCCAAGGCACAAACAGATTCTAGGCCCCATATTGGAGAAACAGAGCCTGGAATTCAACCCCAAGCACACTCACAGGTCAGGTCAAAACCTAGTTCCCCAGATAGAGCCAAGGTAATCCAGGGTCCCTCTTTAGGGAGAAGAATACTGACTCATAGTGCTCAGAGCCCTTTAAATGGCAAGGCTATTAGTAGGACCCCTGCCCCCCCAGAGAGGAACTCAAGGTCGAAATGTTGTAGACTTAACCTTCCCTCCAGAAGCTACCCCTCTGGTAGCGGTTCTTGTAGGGGTACCCCCACTTGGCGACCATGACAATGAATCCACCCGGTCTCTGCTACGAAAAACTAAACACTGGTGTGATCTACAATGTAATGGTAATGCGGAGATCTCAACTCATATTATAATGGCTAGACGGGTGGGGTGGGTCGGAAATTGCCCCAAACAGGTCGATGTTGATTGCATTATCGTTAATTTTAACAAATGGGATAAAGCTGGCAGGTTGTTTTGGGATGCTTCCGAGATGGAGAGGGGGGGGTATTAGGGCTTTGCCGTTGGGTTTTTTCTATCCCCCAGTGAGTAGATTAAAAGCACTGGCTAGTCTCCATACTGAGGTGCACTCTTTGAGGCCCCACTGGAGCATTAATGATTACTCCAGACCTAGAGAACCTGAATTCCACCATGTAAGGTCCCGCTGGAGTGATGTAACAGCTCCACATCGATTATCTCTACCAGTAGGGCAGGAATGAGGTGGTTTAGCTCTCACAAATAGATTTATCCCATTGTCCCAGCTTGATGCGAATGATTGACTGGAGGCGTCCACTGATTGTCTATCTGATCCTGACCAAAACGATCAGGCCCTAGATGTAGAAATTGCTTTTAACTGTAAGATTACCCGCTGGAATATAGCGGGCCTAAGAACTAAAAGAGACTATCCAAACTGGCTTAATTTTATAAAACAATATGACGTAATTGGCCTCCAGGAAACTTGGGATAGGGAGAACAATTTTTGGCTGGATGGGTTCAAGTCTTACTTCTTACCTGCACGCCCTTCCCCGGCAAGTAGAGCTAAGGGGTCCTTATGCTCTTCTTTTCATTAAAACTAAAAGGGTCTCTAAAGAGGTTGGAGGCGGGTTCCCATAATTCTCTAATAGTAGAAGTAACCACACCTAACTGTCCTAAAACATTATTTGTTCATTTTTATAACTCGGGGGAAAGTGATTTTATGAATCAACACTTAAGCTATTTGAAAAGTTTTTTAGAATATTACAGGCTAAATCAATTCACTTTTTACCACATTATACTTATGGGCGATTTTAATTGCCAATAGTGTGACTTGATGTGTTATGTTGATGATCATCTAGGGCCTGACTACTCAGTTATACCCCACTTTGAGCACACACAAAAGGGGGAGGCCTTGGAGAACCTCCTGGCCGGAGCAGACCTCTTTGAGCCTGGTTTCAATGATCGAACTGATCTGGTCGTTGAAAGCCAAGATGAGGGACACTGTCATTGATTATATATTTATGCCCCCTCCGTTGTTAGCTAAGGTAATGTTCTATAATGCTAGGTTGTTTTCCTTTAGTGACCATAATCCCGTAATTTTAGAGCTTGACAAAGATTGTGGCCTTCTGGGAACAGCTGGAACAAAAATGGGAGCTAACTGTCTGGTAACAAGTGCTCAGAGGAGGAGGCTCAAATGGTTCAAGGTAATCCCTGAATCTTTCTTTGCGGATCTTTGTGAGAAGGCCAAAGTAAACATTGCAAAATGTGTAGACTGTAAGACCCCCCAGGGTTGAGGTTCTTAATGCCTTTAAAGGAATCTGCGGCCAGATAGCTTCTGATTTGACTGTGATACCATACCCCGACTAAATAAGGGCAAAAGGTGGTTTGATAACGACTGTTCACGGGCCCACCGAAATCTGGTCCAAGCCCTAAAAAACACTCCTTGTGACAGGGAAGAGATAGTTATCCTAAGAAGGCAGTATAAGTCTGTGGTTTATACGCGGTAAAAATACTCCTTGTGACAGGGAAGAGATAGTTATCTTAAGGAGGCAGTATAAGTCTGTGGTTTATACACGGAAAACAGAGATTAAAGAAGAGGCTTGGAATGAACTTTTATATGTGGAAGTTTTAAAGAATAGTCCGAGATTCAAGCTATTGTTAATACACCCTTGTTCTCCGGCACAGAGAACAATGCTATGGAAAGCAACACAACAGAAGCGCAATGGCTCTCCCATTTTGAGGCAATTGATGGCTCTAATACGATTCTGGACCCCCTCCATAGCTTAGAAAATGATAGAGCTTTGCCTTTGTTGGTTTCTAAGGAGGAGGATATTGAAACGGCAATAATAGAGACATCAAGTAATAAAGCTCCTGGCCCAGATTGTGTGCCTGCAAACTTGTATAAATATGACCCTAAATTCTGGGCTAAGATATTAACTAACGTTTTTAATGCCTCCGGTTTCCAGGGGTTTGCTGTATCCTGGTCCCTGTCGACTATGGTACCAGTTTTTAAAAAGGGCCAGAGAGGGGATCCACGGTGTTACAGACCAATACCATTGATTGATTCTGCAGGCAAAACTTTAGGTAAAGTGATTCTAATCAAGATCAGGGACTGGGTGAACGACAATGAGGTTTTATCAAATTTACAATATGGTTTTAGATAGGGCAGAAGCACTATGGATCAGTGCCTTAATTTATACTTATTAATAAGTAAATATACTATAGAAAAAAAATGTTCTTTGCAAATGGCCTTTATGGACCTTTCCTCAGCGTTCGATCTGGTTAACAGATCGAAGCTGTGGACTATTTTACTTGATATGGGCGTTGTCCTTCCCTAGTTTATTTTTTGGCAGATCTACACCGGGACCTCTCAGCATAGTTAGGGTCACCCAGGATGGTAAATGCACTAGGCACTTTAAATCGGGCAGAGGTGTTCTTCAGTGATGCATATTGGCGACACTACTTTTTACTCTATATATTAATGCGTTAGATAAAACCTTAGATCATGCTAGCTTGGACATTCTGTGTGTAGGAGAAAGGACTATTCCGGTCCTCCTATGTGCGGACGACGCTGTGCTACTAGTTCATACATCTATAGGCCTCCAGAGGCTTCTGGATGCCCTTGGGGCCTATATAATGTCCCTGGATTTAATAGTAAACATCGCGAAATCACATGTCATGTCAATGGGCCAAAGAAACAGAAAAACAAATATGTTTTTCTGTAATGGAGCAGAGGTGTCCAGGGTGACTTCCTTTACATATCTGGGGGTTTTATTAGACAATAGATGTTCCTGGGTCCCCAACAGAAAGCTAAAGAATATGCAGTAGTTAGACCAACGTCAGCTTTATTAGGGTTTGCACAGCCTTTGGGGGCTAGGCCTCTGGAAGCCATGCTTAGTATATATAGATCCAAATGTTTGCCCATTGCTCTGTATGGCTCAACTATCTGGGGTAATAAACAGCAGGAAGGGGTTCAGATAGCAGAAAACAGATTAGTACCTACTCTCGTGTCTGTACCTCAATCAACCCCAACCTTTGTTATCCATCAGGAACTGGGGCTGGGTTATGTGTCTGATCTGTTGAAAATAGCACCCCTAGTATGCTGGCTTCAAACCTGGCTTAACCCAGATCTATCTCTGAATCATCTGATCATGAGGGATTGTGTTACATTGGATAAAGCCAGCAGTATTCCATGGCTGTACTATGTTAAGTCTATGTTTTCGAAACTCGGGTGCCCTGAACTTTTTAATGCTCCAGAAGGAATTCAAAAAGAAGACGTGAAATGGGTCAAATCACAATTTAGGAACATCCTGCTAATGGAACGTGAAGAGCTGGAGCTAAAGAAACCCTGTGTCGGGGCTCATTATTTGAGAAAATCCTCACCATTATTAGAGCCATATTTGAGAATAATTACTTAGCCATTTCATCGCTGGTTCCTGATCAGGTTTCGTCTTAATTTAATTAATTTCTCACTTGGTAACCTGACGGGGTGGTGCAAACCAGAGGATATAGGCCCCTGTCAGTGTGATAACTTCTCACCACAGGATACGCTGCATTTCATGCTGTTTTATGAGTATTATAATGAAATTCGTCAGATGTTTTTGGTCCCTCTCTTGAGGGATAAGGGCTTCTTACAGGTTAGACCTGCATTACTTTATCTCCAAATGCTTAATAATACTTGGGACATTTTTAATATTGCTAGCTTTCTAGTAGCTGTTGTTCGCCTTAGGAAAAACAGACTCCCTCCGTTACTTGCTGTATGAAATTCCAAATTTTATATTTTTATGAAAATGTATCCTATTTACTTTTTCTCTTAGCCTTGATGAACTAGATAATTGCTGCTGATGCTTTTACTCTCTTTTTTACTATCGCTCATATATATTGATTGACAATATGAATTGGTTTACTGCATATTCCATACTGTACTTTTATGATTTTAATTAATCGGATAAAGTGGTTTTGTCTGTCAGTTACACCTCTAAGGTGAGCTGTCGGATGTGCCCTATGAAAGAAGTGTCCACCATTTTGATTTTGGTGGAATTAGGAATTCTGTGACAGGGCTATGCCCATTCCCCACAGGAAGGGGAGTGTAGTGACCCCAAGGGTAAGTAGACCATTAGCTACTACCCTTCCCTCCCCTTAACACCCCTAAATTGAGCATTTAGGTGGCCCCCTTACACCAGGAACGCAGGCTGACTAGACAAAAAAGAAGAAGGACTAAAAAGAGCAAAAGAAGCAAGAACTGCAGTCTAATGGTGGACTTTGGCCCCAAACCCTGACAGACTGCCTGCTCCAGTTCGACAATCACTACAATTCGACTTGTCTTGTAGCTGTCCATCTTCCAAAGGCCTCAGAGGGCCCTAGTGCTTTGCCAAGCTGTCAGCATCTCTTCTGGAGTGGAGGAACCACTTTCCTGCAATCTGAAAGCACTGACCGCAACATCCGGTTGACTATCAAGCTGACCACCGGGTTCATTAACGCAGCAGCCACCGAGGTGGAAGTTACCATGCTCCAAGAGGTCAGATCCATCTCTCCACCAAGTGAGGGGACTCCAGGGCCCACTGGAGCTGGGTATCGGACCTGCTGCATCAACCAAAGCTTGTTTGAGTCTGAACCAGACTCCAACACTGCAAAGAATGACCAGCAGACAAGTGACGTCAGCATCACAGAAGCCAGCACTGAGAGTGACCTAGGTGTCCTGTTTTAACCCCTTTGGAGGTCTATCCGAGAACCGTGGGTGCCTTTGATCAACGGGCACCAGCAAACCAAAACCCTCTGCACCCTAGCTCCACAGGTAGAGTCCAAAACAACCGATAGTTTTGCCCTGATCCAAGGCCCCCCACAAACAGAGACCCCCATAGCGAGCTCCTGGACATGTCCCCAAGTCCCCCTCTGCAGCCTGTTTCTAGGTGGCCCCTCTCTTTTCCTATGGTGTAGCACGCAAGGCTACCAACCCGTCCAGCACCTTTGCGCCCGGACACTCCAGGGCAGGTAAACTTGAACTGCCTAAGACATTTTGGACCTTGGCCTCCTAGCATCTTAAGTCCTAAAAGGGACCCATGAGATTCAATTGCAAATACCTGTATGTAGTATATGTTTCTTTCTCTATAGGAAAGCACTACCGCGTAAAAAGGCATTTGAGTGACATTTTTGCTTACCTGCAAAAATTGATGAACTGAAAAGTACTTATCCGATTATGAAGTTCTTGGTGTTAAAATAAATATAAAAATACCTATTATTGTTCTAAAATTGGTTGTGAGTTTCTTCTTGATTGTGTGCCTCATTTATTGATTCTGTGTGTTCAACAAATGCTTAACACTACCCTCTGATAAGCCTAAACTGCTTGCCCACACTCCCACAAAAGAGAGCATTTGGGATTATTAATTTAAGCCCTGTAAGCCAATAGGGTAATCTGGACTTTCTACATAGTATACCTTTTTTTAGTTTTCTACATAAAAACGCAGCTTCCTACCGCAGCTCTCCCCGTGGGACCCTCATTTTTTCCATTTTCCTGGTGGTAGTAAGAGACATGGGGATACAGCGAGGGACCGTTGATCAACATAATAAATGTCCGCACTAACCACAACATGGTTCCCCCTTACACATAAATCGTGCCCTCCTTGGCTGGGACAGTGCAAGTCGATTTCAAATTCCCCCTAAGATGTGACTGGCTCAGCATCAGGGGAGAGGAGGCCCAATTCTTTCTCCACTGTTGAAATTTCTTCTCTAAAAGCCTCGACCCCAGATGACAAAAAAAGTCATTATTGTGGCCTTGTTGCTATAGAACACTACAAAGAGGTGGTAGTTGGCATAACAGTCAACTTTTTGTTTGCCCAGACTGCCGCCTTTCTCTTAACATATTAGAAGGGTGGCATGGTCCGGTCTTTTTTGACCGCCGCACGGTATGGAGCAAAAACACGCTATAAGTGCAGGCTCCGCTTATCTCCTCCTCCAGTCCCTCCCAGCTATGCGGTGGACCGTTGAGTCTTTGGCCCCCATCAATCAATTCACTCTTGATGAGCTTGCTTCATATCAAAGACATCCAGAGTGAAAGAGCTCCATCACTGCTCCTCCTGCACCCAGGAATAAATGGGCAGCTTGCCTGGGGCAACAAGCCCATGAGCAGCACCAGCATGTATTCCCACTCAAAACTGGACCCTGCCAGAGTAAGTTTGAGGGGGCAGATTTACAAGCCCCTTGCACCAATTTTGCGTCATTTTTCCCATGTTAAAAATGACGCAAAAGTGGGGCAAGGGGCTTGTAAATCTGCCCTGAGGTGTTTATGAAGAGAGTGAAGTCTAAGCTTTGTTTTTCCTTCAGTAATTTAAAAAGACTTTTGCTTTTAAAGACAAGTAAAAGACTCAGGAGATTGATTAAAAAACAAACAAAATTAACAACAGAAGAGATTAAATCCTGTGAGCCGGGGAGGCAGATGGCACATGTGGACTGATGCATGAAACTTCTGCTTGCGCAGAGATAACGCAGTAATTGATAAACGAATCATTCACTTTTGTTTCACCTATTAGGAATTAAGGATAAATGCATATAAAGTACCTTTTTGCGTAAAGACATTCCGGTTTACTCTGCAGTCAGACAGTTTTGCAGTTGTGAGCACAATCTCAAAGATGTGTCAAAGTTAGCATCAGAAAAAACTACTGAAAATGAGATACACGATAGAGCTATTTTTACTTTTTGTATACTGCCTTGTATATGTGTAGTAAAATCAGATATTGTTGGACTACTATTGTAGGCAGAAATTTCAATTTGTACCCAATGGGCCATAAATACAAAAGATTATGTGCCTCCCTGTTACCACTTCCTGTTCTTGAATATTGCAGGGTGGGACTTCTTGGAGCAGGAGATGATGGATTGCCAGACGGGACCCTCCAACAATCAGCGGTAGAATGCTAGGAGGGCAGCAGCCAGGGAAAGTGCTGGGGGAAGGCATGGCAATCAATGGTGTGGATGGGTAAGAATCTGCGGTGGACCAGGCCTTCTAGGAGACTTTATTGATAGACTGTGCCCTCAGACCCAGGGTAAGGGTAGAATGACTGCTGGATAATGTCAGCCACTGTTGCCTTCAGTGGTCCATTACGGTGGTGAAAACAGTTTCCTGCTGCTTCTCTAGTTTTTAAGCATGATATTAGCGAAACACTTGTGATACTACTACAATTATACATAGAACACTTATATAGAGAGCCTTTCAGCCAGTTCTCATCGACCATTGGTTTGCTATTGTGACATTTGTATTTTAATTCCTAGACTACAGTATGCAGCATGGAGCAATGTGTTAGCCAACTTCAGCTATTTGCTCACTTCACTTTGAGCGATGGCTTTCTGCTCTTCCACAAGTAGCACATACCCACACAAAGTAATTCGTTTAGGTCTAGTGACTATTAAGTCAATGACAATGTGTGCTTCTGAAAACATAAAGTAGTTTTGTTTTTAGTCAGTGATTTTTGTTGTTGACGCTGGCCTAACTCCTCCCCAACAATAAATGTATTTAAAAACAATGACAAACGGAAGTTAAAAAAAAGCAATGACAATGCCAAAGGGTTGGCATCCAGCACCAGATCTATTGGAGTTGTCAATGCTTGTCTAAACTGTGAGAATGTGCACACTTTGCATAACCTTATTTAGTTTGAAAAAAACATAGCGATTTTGAGCGTTCAGAGAAAGTACACTCCACCTCAACCACATTTCCTTAAGCTTGTGTGTATTCAGAAACATTTTGCAACACCTTTCATAGACCTATCTATACATCAAAATAAACACCTGAAAGGTTCAGGAGAAGTTGCTGCAGAAAAGGTGACAAAGTGCTTTAAATTGTATACTAATTACAAGGTGGGTGCTGGAAGAAGAGACATTAAAGGCAAGTCCATTTTATTGAAAAGGAAATAGCACATCAAAGGAAGAAATAAAGATAAACAGATTTCATAAACATAGGCCAGAGTTTTGCACTTATACAAATGGTACACCCCGATGCCATTACGAATAACCATGCAAGTCATCATTTTTAGGTCGAGCTGGAGTTGCATCCGATATGATGCTCCAGTTCGACAACTTTAGTCAGTCGTCTCGGGGGAATTAGGGACAGGAGGGTGTTACGCGCCTCTGTTGCCGATTTGGCTGGATTTGGGTGCGTGAACGCGCACGCTTTCGCGTTGGTGAACAGGCACGCACGCAGGCACACACAAGCGCGCACATG
Source organism: Lissotriton helveticus (assembly GCF_964261635.1). NCBI lineage: Eukaryota > Metazoa > Chordata > Amphibia > Caudata > Salamandridae > Lissotriton > Lissotriton helveticus. The sequence goes on along the minus strand of NC_136071.1, from coordinate 873,516,089 downwards.
CACGCAGGCACACACACACACACGCGCGCGCAGGCATGCACACACACACACACACGCAGGCACACAGACACACACATACAGGCAAACTCACCCGCCCCCCCCCCCCTTACCAGGCTCGCACCACTGTGGCCAGCGTGTCCAGGTCTTCCAGCCGGTACTGCGGCGGCTCCTCTGAGAGGTAGGTGGGCACCAGGCTGCCTCCTCTCCTTGCTGTTTGCCAGTGCTGTTCGCCGGGCTGCCCGGCGCTCTAGCCGCCCCAGCCTCCATCGGCGGGGATCCCCCCTCCCAGCCGCTGTCCTGGCCACGGAGTCCCCCGTCGGATGCCCTCCCGCAGGCCGGAACACAGCACTAGGAGCCCGGGGCTTCCGCGCCACATTACCTCGGCTCACAGGGAAGGCATGTGGATCTCGCCGGGGGACAGAAGCTCCAAACGGAGACAGCGCACCTACAGCCGGCAGCGGCGCCCACCTACACACAGAGCGGCACAGAACACACAGCCCCGCCCACTCAACAACTAGTAGCCAATACCAAACGCCCTAGGTCTCAGTACAGGCTCTATTGGCTGCAGCACGTTCCCACTCCTCCCAGCCCGAATACCACACTCGCGTTTTTTTTTATTTTCATTCGCGGCTGCCAATGCTTGTTTATTTAAAGTCTGCGATGGCCTTGATTTACTCTGTTAGCTGTGTAATGAGTTTAGGGGAATGGACAAATATGGGTGGACAGTGGGCAGCGCTTCTATTTACCTACTCCTCTACAATAAGCCTTGCAGAGTCGCACATGCACGCTGGCTCTAGGCTGGACCTAAAAACATTTCCAATGCAACAGGTCTCGCATTTGCGAGAGTTTTAGCTATTGGCATTGTTAAATGACAATGCTTGTTATTAATCTGTTTTAAAAAAACCTAAATAAAAGGCATTTTCATTTACAATACCATTAGCTCAAACTCTCGTAAATGCGAGACCTATTGCATTGCAAATGCTTGTTTAAAGATATTATGTAATTTCACAGCCATTTCGTGCATGCATACATTGCTCATATGTAAGTCAACATGATTTGTGAATTATCCAAACATTTGTAAATTAGGAGCCATATGTAAGCGATAGCTGTGCATGGAGTAATGTATAAGTTAATTTTTGTGAATTAGGGCCAGAGCGATGGAAGTAGCAGCCAGCACTTTTCAGACAGGCAATCTGTAGAACCGCATTAATAGATGGTTATATAATATTTAAGGACAATTCAAGATAGAGCATAAAAATGAGTGGGGGCACCAGCTGAGGGAGGAGCAAGACAAATATTTAGGCCCGCGTTAAGTAAGGATTTGCCCAAAACCCATATGTGGTTGCTCAGGAACGCCCATGCAGCAACTATGGAACAAACCCTTTACGCAAAGTAAGGCAAGGCTGTACAATGGACAGCTTTGCGTTACTTTGCGTTATAATGCAAAACAAATGATGGTTTGCATTAGATAGTAACACGTTAATTCATGTAAATACGAAATTAACAGTTTCCCCTGTAATTTCAAAAGGCGCCTCAAGGTTCCACTTATAATGTTTGTGATCTCTACCCCCAGAATGACTGGTACCCCTAGTACTCATAACTCCAGGAGGGTCGGTCTTAATATCTCAAATTCATGTGATCTTGTAATGAGTCCAGCAGGGCCGTATTAAGAGGTCCCTAGTTATAGAAAGAGACAGAGGACTACGCTACAGAGAAGCATGGGACAGCGAAAGAGGTATAGGACTACTCCACATATTGAAGCTTCATGGCAGCCATCTTAGATGGGGCATTGTTTTTCAATTCACCCACATAAATGTTCATGTACAATCCATAACTAATCATCTAAATAACTACAGGAGCAAGTTATCACCTAGATTCCGGTTTCAGCCACCCTCTTACCACAAGATTGACTGAACTTCAGAAGATTTTAATAGTTGGAGGACCCACCGCTTTAGACAATTGACATCCTGCTGTCTCCATACTCGCCCCTACTAAGAACTCCTGCGTGCATTGCTGAGCCAACACCCGTCCCACGAGCAGAGGAGCGGGACCCTCTATGATGTTTTCATTCCTCCCCTGCCTTGGAAAGCTGAGACCTAGCTACTTCTGTATGATGCACGGCGGAGCTACCCCGCGAGCTATAGGGGAGATTGACTTTTGGCTCCCTATTTTGAATATTTTGACTATCACCTACCCAGCTGGATTTCGGGCAAACGCTTCTGCGTCTCTACTGACCTTATCTTCCCCCTCTCCCTCCCCCCTACCCTCCCCCCTCTCCGCTCCTACCCTTTCAAGCTTCTGTCCTCTACCCTCACCTGTCAAATAGAACAAAGATAACCCTGCCACAAGGATATAGGAGGTCCTAATACAGGATCCAATCAATAAAACAATGGGGCGAACATGAAAACCAGAGCCAAAGACTTCACCGTTGCTATTTTAGTACATGATATTTTTATTTTTTAACACATGATTTGTCTTTTCACGCACGTAGAGATATTTTCTATTAGTACATGATACATTTTAAAAAGTTACATCTGGGGAAGAGACATATCCCTTCCGGGATACAAGGGAAATAGATACGATACACAAGGGGGTTCCTCACACTCCCATACATTCAAAGGGATTTCATATATACACCATCATTCAAAATAATCATTCACTTCCTCATTCATTCATATTCACTCTCATACAAGTACATCCGTGCCTGCAACAATGGATGGAAAATGGTTGCATGAATTAAAGGTGGAATAGGCGGGCAGAACTGGTGGAGAAAGGTTTCACAAGGACTCAAGAACTGCCGTCCAAAAGTTTGCGCCGACTCACCCCTTTTCGGTGTTGGGCCAATTAGGCCGCACCTTCTTCAGGGCGGGAGTGTACAGTCACGGAGGGGAACACACAGGCTGTGAATAAAAAAACAATTTTCAATACATAATTCATAATACGTTTGATACAATACATGTATTTAATCACATTTTCTTTTTTTTTATTATCCTTTTTTAACATAGGGGTTCAGTCAAGGCTCTGATATCAAAAAGGTCACTCCTCAGTAGTCACACTTCCCTAAATAGGGAAGTGAAAGGTCGCCTATAGGAGCTAGGTATAGGTGGACACATCCAATTTCATTCAATTCCAAGTTCAATCACTCACATGATCCATTCGTTTTAACTCTTTGAGGTGGCACTATGAATTATACTAGAAGTAAACGCAGTAGGATACTATATAGAAGTAGAAGTACAATCCTGCCTATATGGTCTAGAATGTTTCTAACAGACATAGAATACAAAGGATATAGGTACAGAGTTTAGAGACTACTTACATGGTTGATCAGAGAGTTTCATGTTACTCTAAATTAAGGTCTAGGGTGTTCTAACGGGCATAGCATACAAAGGATATAGGTACAGAGTTTTTAGAGGCCACTTACAAGGTAGATCAGGGAGAATACGCTGGTATGTTTCAAGAATATCCACACACTTAAGGCTCTCGATAGGGGACATCTGCATACCCATTAGACAAAGGAAAAAGAACTATGATATGATCAGATCTCTATCAATATCACGGGAGGTCAAGCACAACCCTTCAAATGACGTGGTTACCTGAGGTTGGATCACTCTAACATCCCTCTCGATATTTCACGGTATCAGCGAGTCCTAGGTAGCATATAATTTGGCGAATGGAAGAGAAAATGATCAGAGTATCTCATATGTGGGTTCTTATGATTTTAGGGGGGGTAGACGGGGTATTCGATAAAGGTAAAGAAAAAAGGTGAAAGTACCTTAGGGTGAGATGAAACTCAACCTCTAACGGGTTTCTGCGGCTGGGAGGTACTTGCAGGATGCTGCGTGGAGCCAATGAATAACGAGGACACTGCACGAATAAACTCGGCTTTTCAGTCCATTAATAGTATAGTCTGGAAGAAACATGTAGAGGGGTATATGAGGTTCATTAGACAGATACCAGCTCAAGGCTCATAGATACCTAGGTGGTGTTCAGGTAGGTCATTTATCAATAAATAGATAAGTGAGGAAAACCTGGCCACATACTGATTCCTTAAAGAAAGGGATACCGCGTCATATAACTCAATATAGGGATAGGGGCAAGACATTTTATATATTAATTTATTACATCCCTAAGGTGGGAAAGGATGCCTCATCCTGCTGAAACAATATAAACGTAAAGGCAATATCGTTCATATATAGAGTCCTAAGAATCACCTGGTCTGGCGCTGTATGTCGGTCTGGGAACCACCTTCACACATATCGGATTTTTGATGGAATCCAGAAGTCTGACCTTCGAGTAGACGCTCTCAGGAGTGTACTCTAAGGGATATAGGGTTTCTATTAATTTTAAGATTTCAATTAACACTGAGCTTGAAAGCATACCGAGTCATGGCCGTTCGCGGTAGATTTAAAGGCGTCTCCGCCCGGGGCTTACCTAAGTCTCTATCTATATTTCTCCTTCCATGCAGCAGCGCAGTCTTCGTATAGTCGGATCAATGATGACAAGGGGGTCACGAAAAGGCTCCGTTTATATGGGTAGACCGAGCCGTCGGAATTGGGTTCACATGAGCGGGGTTGCGAGATAGTGACGACGGACTTTGCTTTTACTGTCTAAACAGGCGCCATCTTGGAGTGGGGAATTCCGTTTTAAAACGTAGTTTAACCATCAGGATGGGAATCATCTGCGGGGGTTACGTGATAGCAAGGGCGAACTTTGCTTTTCCTACCTGAACCAGCACCATCTTAGAATGGCAAATTACGTTTTACACCATGGTAGGGAACATCGGCACGTATATAGAGTATTCACAGTTCTGATTGGCCAACATATCTCTATAGAGGAAGTCGTCATAGGGTGCAAACAAAATCAATCCCTTCAACCTAGCTGGAGAGAAGGAGGAAAGAGGAAAAAAACGGAAGGTACGGGGGCTGATTCTATAAGAACCTCTATCTCTCAGTATAACTAATTCCTTTGATTATACACTGGTATCCATTCATTAGATGGTGGTTTCTGTTCTCATGTGGGTATAGTCCAGTAATGCATCGTTTACATAATTGCATTGTGCCAAGGGCATTCTTCGTTCAAGTCCTTCATCACAGAATCCAGCATAAAATCCAAAAAACCTCCCGTTTTTTGTGGAGGTTGATGGGATCTATGCGAGGTTTGGCTTGGATTTTTTCCAGAATGAACCACCTTATATCGGATACGCCATGGGATTGCTCAAGCCAGTGGGTCACTATAGGGGCAGATGTTTTTTTATTTCGAATGTTACATTTATGTTCCCCTATTCATGTACGGCATTCTCGTCCTGTTTCCCCAACATAGGGTAGATCACAGGGGCATAGAATCACATAAATGATGTTCGACGATCGACAGTTGGTCATTCTTTTATTGCGTGCTATACATATGGTGCGTTCCGTTGTTTTTGCAGTCTCTCCAATTATCGCCTGGGGACAGGCGTGGCAAGTGCCACACCGATGGTTGCCGTAGATGGGTTTGGAATTTGTTATGGTAGTTAGAATGTCCTGTGGGCTTTCTGGCATCTTTCCTCTCACTAAGAAATTTTTGAGGTTCTTATTTCGTCTGAAAGCAAAAATGGGTCGGTTAAGAGGGGTCCCATTTTTCTCCAGATTCAGCAAATGCCAGCTGGAGTTAATGGTCTGGCGAACTTTATGGTTGAGGTTGGAGTGACGAATGACACATACCAAATTATCCTTTGTTTCAGTGGATTTGGGTTGGAACATGATGTCCCTGTTGGTGTATCTCGCCCTCTTGAAAGAATCCTTCACAAGCTTATAAGGATATCCTCGATATAACAGTTTTTCTTTTAGGATGTCTGATTGAGTCAAAAATTCCCGCATATCCGTGCAATTTCTTCAAATGCGGAGATTTTGTCTATAAGGAATGCTCTCCTTCTGGCATCGTGGATGAAAACTCGTACATTCGAGGAGCGTGTTGCGGGCGGTGGGTTTCGTATATAGGGAAACTTGAATCGCTTAGTCCTGAAGTTGGATCCATATATCTAAGAATTCTATTTTAGAATCACTGGATTGGCAAGTGAAGCGGATATTTGGTTCAGCTGCATTTAGCCATAGTACAAATTCCTCCAGGGAGTCCTGATCCCCCTTCCATATAAAGAAAATATCGTCAATGAATCTTTTCCAATTCCTGACATTCTCTTGGAAGGGGGCCATCTCATTGAAGATGTTGGTGCGTTCGAATTCCCCCATGTATAGGCAGGCGATACTGGGAGCACAACTCGCTCCCATGCTTACTCCCATCTTCTGTCTGTACATGTTTTGATCGAACTCAAAGTAGTTTTCATATAAAACCACCTCCAGGCACTGGAGGATAAATTCTGTGTTATTGGTCTCAGGTCCCATCGATAGAATTTTCTTAATGGTGTCATTGGCTCCTTTTTGGGGGATGTTGGAGTATAACGACTCCACATCTAGGGTTACTACTAGTTCCCGGTCTTCAAAGAATGGCAGTCCCTCCACCAGACTGATGAAATGTCCAGTGTCTTTTACATAAGATTCTAATTCCGTGACCAATGGTTTCAGGAATTTGTCTATGTATTTCGATAGGGGCTCTGTAGTAGAACCTATGGTAGAAACTATAGCTCTGAGGGGCGGGTCAATGCTGCTTTTATGCGTCTTGGGAACCCCATATATAATGGGTACTCTCGTGATGGCAGGAGTGAGAAATTCTGCTTCGGCTTCACAGATTACATTGTTCTCCACAGCATTGGTTACTAGCCGAAGGATTCGTTGTTTGAGGGCATTCTCAGGGTTACGGGTAATTCGTACATAGTGTCCCGACGAGGATAGAAGCTCATTCATCTTAGAGGTGTAGTTTGCTGTGTCAAAGATGACGATGCCTCCCCCTTTGTCACAGGGTTTGATGGTGATATTTTTATTACCCCTCATTTCCTTCAGGGCTGTGTTGTCCAATTCTGGTAAATTGTTCTTAGGTATGGGTACGTATTTGATCACCTTCTATTATATATTCTCTACCCTCACCTGCCTTTGCCCTTTGTCCCCACCCTGTTTTTCTGCGAACCTCTTCCCCCGCCACTTGAGACCAAACTATTTTGTCTGATGCCCGATGGAGCTACTTGGTTTAGCTATAGGGGAGATGGGCCGTAGATTCCCTCCGTGGTCGTCACCTACCCAGTCGGTCCATAGACAGACTTCTTTTCGTCTCTATGGTTGTCTCTTCCCTTATCCTCACTTTCTCACCTCCCCTACCCCCCTCTACTTTTTCTCTCCTTTCTCTCCTCTCCTAATGTATTGCTGATTGTTTGATATTATGTTTACTGGCTGATCTTTTTCTGGTATATTGTTGAACCACATTGTTGCACCTCCTTTCGTCTCTCTCCTGTCGGCTCCTCCCGCATCCTCCCTCTATGTCTTTCCTTCTCTCCTCTCGCAATGTATTGAGACTGAACTATTTTGTCTGATGCCCGATGGAGCTACTTGGTTTAGCTATAGGGGAGACGGGCCGTGGATTCCCTCCTTGGTCGTCACCTACCCAGTCGGTCCTTAGACAGACTTCCTTTCGTCTCTATGGTTGTGTCTTCCCTTATCCTCACTTTCTCACCTCTCCTACCCCCCACTACTTTCTCTCTCCTTTCTCTCTTCTCCTAATGTATAGCTGATTGTTTGATATTATGCTTACTTGTTGATCTTTTTCTGGTATATTGTTGAGCCACATTGTTGCACCTCCTTTCTTCTCGCCTGTCGGCTCCTCCCGCATCCTCCCTCTATCTATATCTCTCCTTCTCTCCTCTCTCAATTTATTTGAGACTGAACTATTTTGTCTGATGCCCGATGGAGCTACTTGGTTTAACTATAGGGGAGATGGGCCGTGGACTCCCTCCTTGGTTGTCACCTACCCAGTCGGTCTTTTGACAGACTTCTTTTCGTCTCTCCTTATTGTCTCTTTCCTTATCCTCCCTTTCTCACCTCCCCTGCCCCCTCCTCTACTTTTCTCTCTTCTCTCTCTTCTCTCCTCTCCTAATTGTATTGCTTATGTTTTGAATGTTTTGTGTAATTGTTGAACTTTTTCTGTTACATTGTTGATTCTCATGTAAAGCGCTCTGATACCTCCGGGTCTAGCCAGCGCTATATAAAAGAAGTGAACCTGTGGCTGCTGACAATATGTGCTCCCACTTCCCCCAACCCCCCCGCTCCTACTCTTTCCAGCTTCTGTCTTCTGCCCTCGCTTGCGCCTGTCCTCTGTCCCCACCCTGTTTTTCTGTGAACCTCTTCCCTCGCCACCTGAGACTGAACTATTTTGTATGATGCCCGATGGAGCTACCTGGTTTTAGCTATAGGGGAGATGGGCTGTGGATTCCCTCCTTGGTCGTCACCTACCCAGTCAGTTTTTAGACAGACTTCCTTTCGTCTCTACGGTTGTCTCTTCCCTTATCCTCACTCTCTCTCCTCCCCCACCCCCCACTACTTTATCTCTCCTTTCTCTCCTCCCCTAATGTAATGCCGACTGTTCTATTTAATGTTTACTTGTTGTTCTTTTTCTGGTATATTGTCGAACCACATTGTTGTACTTCCTTTCGTCTCTCCTGTCGTCTCCTCCCGCATCCTCCCTCTATTTATGTCTCTCCTTCCCTCCTCTCTCAATGTATTGAGACCGAACTATTTTGTCTGATGCCCGATGGAGCTACCTGGTTTAGCTATAGAGGAGATGGGCCGTGGATTCCCTCCTTGGTCGTCACCTACCCAGTCGGTCTTTAGACAGACTTCCTCTCGTCTCTACGGTTGTCTCTTCCCTTATCCTCACTTTCCCTCCTCCTCTACCCCCCACTACTTTCTTTCTCCTTTCTCTCCTCTCCTAATTGTATTGCTGATTGTTTGATATAATGTTTACTTGTTGATCTTTTCTTGTTTATTGTTGTAGTTACACTTCCTTTCGTCTCTCCTTCGTCTCCTACCGCATCCTCCCTCTATTTATGTCTCTCCTTCCCTCCTCTCTCAATGTATTGAGACTGAACTATTTTGTCTGACGCCCGATGGAGCTACTTGGTTTAGCTATAGAGGAGATCCTCCTTGGTCGTCACCTACCCAGTCGTTCTTTAGGCAGACTTCTTTTCGTCTCTCCTTATTGTCTCTTCCCTAGCTCCTATCCTCTCTCCCCTGAATCTCTCCCCTTGTATGCCCTGGGATCACACCTCACTGGACTTTGGACGTTACCTTGACTCATCTACCGGTTTCTGTCCCCATCACCCTTCCTCTCCTCTTCCCATGCTGTGTCTCTCACCCGCTCCTCCCCTTTCCCGCCCTCATTATCTGTCTACTTCCCGTGCTCCAACCCCCCCTCCCCGGAATCTCTCACCTTGCCTGCTTTTCCCCTTACGTATTTGTGCTTATTGTTTATCTCGACCTTACATGTAACTATGTTGCCATTCTCTAAGAACTGTGTAACCTTTGTAATGATGTAACGTGTAACTATGATCTGATGCTCATGTAAAGCGCTCTGATACCTCCGGGTCTAGCCAGTGCTATATAAAACTTTAAATAAATAAATAACTATATTCCCATTTAGTTCCGCCCTAGAGTTACCTGTACTGGGTAACAGTACTCTGGGTGTCTGAGTTAATGGGTAATACAGGTGGAACTCTGAGGTTCATGTAAAAATCGATAATTTGGGTTCCAACTATCCTAGTAATTCCTCATTGTGCCTGTTATTTCAACTGACGAGTTTGGCTGGTTTAAGTACCTGAAATCGCCAGATGAAACACCACTGATCCCTATATTTCAATGAATCTCATTATTCTGATGGGATCTGTAATTGCTGTTTCTGGCAGATTAAGAATTAAAAAGGGCCTTTAACGCGACCTAAAATGGAAGGAGTTATTTTCTTGTGATTTGAGAGATTAACAGTGGTTTGGGTGAGAGTGCGAGAGGCAAATGAAAGAAAAAGAGGTCCATTAGATAGTTTCATCAGACCGTATGTTGCCAACATTTTCTTTGAGTCTCAGTCCACCCAATGTTTGTGTTGGAGAATACTCGTGTTAGTCTTGAAAAGCTCTGTGTGTAGACATGGGGCCCGAATCTTTTATTCAGGATTTGTATCATTATATGGTCAGACGAACGCCAAGATTTTTATATACAATAAGCTTTTAAGTATTGTTATTTATTTACAGAACACTTTCTTCCTTTTCCTATTCAGAAGTGCATTGAGGAGTAAGCAATACTCCTGCAGCATTCGTTTACACACTTTTGCGTACCTTTGTACATTGAACCCTAAAAACCTAAAATTGCAGTTCAATGGGAACATATGGGGGGCTTTCATATATAAGTATTCAAATGGAAGAACTGTCCTCTCTTTGCACTGTTATTATTAGGGAGTTGCACGTTTTGAAGCCAATTCACAAAGGTAGTACGAGTACTCCTGCAGACCTACTTCCTTTACTCATAAATTCTTTTGTGAATCGCCCTCACGTGTTAGGACTTCATCAGGTAAAACTCTTGACTGTCGCCCTGGCCTATTTCCGAACCCCAGAATAGAGATCAAATATATTTACGATGCCCCTTAGCCATGCGTTTGATTTTCAGGACAAAAAGGCTCTTCAGCCTTTAAAAGGTTTTCTTGTGCTGTTATTGCTGGCCGGCAGCCACATTCTCTTAGGTGAGGATCAAAGACGCCATGCACGGCAGCGCGAGCCAATATAAAGCAGGTACTACTTAAACATATTGCTCACGACATTCCGCTTTTTTAAGACTCATTTATCGGAGACAGTTGTCTTATTACTAAAATGAAAATGCATCTAATTATATTTATTGCCAGTATCTTTCTGCTTTTGTTGTTTAGACAGTCACAAAGAAAGTGGAAGCCACATCGCCTATGAATGAATAAGTCTTATGTTTCTTTACATGTATTTGGCACTGGCGACCATCGCTAAGAGAGGTTTATTGCTTTATATAAGAGCTATGCCACTGGTTAACAAAGAGAGACCTTCTAAAATCGAGTATTATAATGTATTGTCTTTCTGTTTAGAGATAACATTCATAACACATAAATGCCTCTTTGTGCTGATTTTATGACACACCATTGAGTCTTTAAATCATGCTCCTTGTGTTTTTGTAGCACTTAGGGCATGAAGGGATATATTTAGACGTCTAGTTGCAAAGACTGACACTGTTAATTTAAATTTGCTCTGTCTCCGTTTGTTTCCCTAGCCAAATGATAAAGGTATTTCAATATACTAAATACGAAAACCTTCAGTCAGTCATTCCTTCTAGAATGAGGACTTTTTCTTGTGCCCTGGATTATGCTTTGCAAATATTTGAATGATTTGACATAACACATCAACAGTTTCTCTTATCAATCATTAACAAATACTGCAGAAAGTCATCATCAATGTAAAAAGACAAGCAGAACATAAACCAGAAGAATGAATAAGAAGCGTCCCTTAATCATATGAACTTTGGTGACTCAAAAAGAACAAATAAAATACAGAGGATCTGAAACCCATTTTCTGTTTGTATTAAAATATTAGTGAATGTGTCCCTCCAGGGAGATCAGATGGCATATCACATTTATAGAGTTCAAGCCTTTCTTGGCACGATCTTATGGAACATGAATCTCCATATATCAGTTAAAGTATTCCCCACACTGTGATGTGCATGCAGTGCTTTTCGATTTCTGAGGAAGGACTGTGGTTTGAAGAGGTATTCCTCTGAACTGCGATTCTGATAGTGGTCCATCTATTATATTTTTCGAAGTTATGGCATACATGGTATGATATATTTGGTTGTTGGTTCAGTGGGGTGCTAGCACCACTGGTATTCAACAGCCACAAACCCCTTTAGGGTGAACTAATGAAGCCACTAAATGAACCTGTGCTTAACCCTTTGGTAGCTTGGCGCAAAATAGTCAGGTGTAACTTAGAGGCAATGTGCAAGGTTTCTATGCAGCACACAACAGCAATAAAGTGAAAATACAACAGAAGAAACATCCCACACTAATTTAGTAAAATAGAGTATATTTTAATAATTTATTACACAAAAACAACACAAATCCAATTAGTAGCATCAGAGTTATGATTTTTTTTAATTTAAGGTAAAAACCAGCACATAAAACATCAAAGGGCCAACTGCGGACAGCTAGTCATGTGAGATCAGATCAAAGTAAAAAAATATCGGTGCCCAGGATGGACCGCAAGTTGGATACATAAAGTGGATTTGACCTGGTCGGCGCTTACCTTTGGACTTAGAAGAAATTTGAAGAAAGATTTTCTGAAAAGGTAAAGAGTTCTGAGAAGGAGTTGCACTGAAGATTACTACGTTCTAGCATAATGCATTTTTGGAATTAAAAAAAAATCCAGCGATATGAAGCTGGAGGCTGTAGCCAACAAGAGCTCCACAAAGTCTGATATCACCTTGGGCGAAGGCCCACGGAACAGGATTTGCTGCTTTGGAGAAGAACATAGCGAGAGCTGGCACAAAGTCAGGCCGACGTGATGTACCTTGAACCGATAGACAAGCAGGTTGCTACCGGTCTCCTCCCCATTCTCAGAGCAATTTTTTGCCAAAATATTTCTCCTAAGTTTTAGATTTTGACTATTTGGGCACCTTTAGCACCACCACCAAGGTTCTGGGACTGAAGAGGCAACACTTGGGAAGTTTGGACTCACACAAGCTGGGTCCAGGTGCAGGTTCAAGACGGTTGGAGGCTTTACTGTCCCTGATGCTCTGATCAGGAGGATAGCCAAGTAGCTCTTGGAGCCACTCTGGCAGTCCTGGGTTCAGCAGTATAACAGGGCTCAAAACACAGGCTAGGCCTCTTAGGGTTCAAGGCAGGCTTCAAGCAGCAAATTAGTCCTTTCCTGTTCACTTAAGGGTTAACTTATATGCAATAAAAGGGGAGTTTAAGGCTTGGCAACGGGGTTATATTGCCAAGCCGAATTGGCAGTTTAAAACTGCTTTTTTCCAACAGGAAGAAAGTGCTTCCAGTTGGAAAAAAAGCGTTTTTATAAAGGCTTCTCCCATAATAAACCACTCCAATGACCCGTTGGAGAAGAAAACCCCCTCCAAAAGCCTCTCCACTGCTTCTCGAGCACAAAATCTGCTCAAGCGGTGCATTCGCAATCAGCCCTACATTGGTTATGTCGCGGCCAGAATCCATGCACGCTTGCGTGAAGTATTGCAAGAGCTTCTTAGCTGCCAGAGAGTATTGTGGCGCTCACTCATGAGTGCCAAAACAAATCTCAAGCACTAATGGAAAAAACTCCACTTCGCACACGGGAAGGTGGAATTTAGGAACTCCACACTCCTCCATGGATTGTGGAGAGCCTGAATTCCAGAATCTCCACGAGCGGAGTGGTGTTTACCGTCCAGGTCGACTGAAAACCTTCAAATTGAATATCTCCAATTCTACTGATTATGTTTTTCTGATTCTGGAATAATTTCATTTGTTAAAATGGACTCTATTTTCTAAATTGTTTGAGATTTTTATTTTGTTGTGTATTTACTTCATTATAAAAACGTTTTTCTCCAACAGGAAGAAAGTGCTTCCAAAGGGAAGAAATGTCGGGTAAGGGAAGCCGCACCGTTAAGTCTAAGTGTAGCGCGATTCCTGGCACATAACTCAGACCAGCTCCTGCAGTCACCCGCCAAAAAAAACAAGACGCTATAAAGCAAGACATGCTGAGGCCAGGTATGCAGACAGCTAAGGGCAGGGGCACCGATAAAGGGGTAGCTAAAAAGGACTTTCCAGCTAAATCAGCCAGTGAGACTCTCCCCACAGGCAGCAGCTTCACCAAAAAAGTCTCGGGCTGCCTCATGAAAGAGACTGACGGCTGGCAACCTTTGGTTACAGCCAGCTTTGGGGCCCTGAGTGTGGACGGGGGTCCGATCCAACAAACCAAACCAACAAAGGTGAATGCAGCTAATGTCGCTTCAAGCATGATAGAGTCGCTATCAGAGGCATCTATGAATCCAAGCGGGCCAGCTTCACCCGTGGCTCTTCCTATACATACACTGTCTTGATGAAAATACGGCCAGCTCCTCTCACCTGCTCCTTCCAGATCATGCTTTAGGGGCTGAGGGATTGGACCCTGCACAAGAACCGTTGGAGAAACCGTAACAGGAGAATATACCCAGCACTCCGGACAATCCAGATCTTTATTACTCCCACACGGATGAGTCATTGATGTCGGATGTGAGTATCTCCCTATCAAGTGAGGAGGAAGGAGGCAAATGGTATAATAGCGCCAGCTCTAACTCAGATGTACAAAAGCAGCGACTCTCCAAAAACTGCAAAAAAAGAAAGACAGAGACCGTCTCAGGAAAGAGCAGGACTTATCGGATAAAGAAATCACCCCAGAACTGAAATGGGATTTCAGCGGACACCCCCTTTTATGATCCGCTCTAACTCTACGGATGTTTCCGGGGGAACCAAACAATTATAAGTACAAGGATGGAGTCGATGGATCCTGTTGGCGAGAAGGGAAAGGAATTAGCTCTTGGTGATATCCTCCTTTCCATCAAAAGCTTTCAAGCCGAAGTCAAATCCGACAGCCGCAGATCCCGCCTAGCGGCAAAAAAACTTCAAGGTGCATTCAGGAAGGTGGGGAAGACCTGTGCAGAGATCGCTGACCGAATGACAACAGTCGAAGGAAGAACGTAGAAATTGGAGAAAGATGTTACCTCCCTGCAAGTTAAATCCGAGGAGCATGAGGAAGCTGTCAAAGACATTATGTGGAAGCTCGAGGAGCAGGAAAACCGCCAACGACGCAATAATCTCTGCTTCTTAGGAATACCCGAAGGTATTGAAAAGGACGATCCAAGGAAATTTATGATCACACTCCTTCAGAACGCCTTTCCTGACCTACAATCCTGGGATTGGGATAAAGAGGTTCAAACAGCCCACAGATTCCTTTTGATGATCAAGAACGGCAATAAAGCACCACAACATCCTCGTGCTATGCTAGTGTTCTTTGGGAACTCTCTACTCCGAGAGGCTCTCTACAACCTAGCCCGACCTACCAGCAAAAGATCATTTGATGGCGTAACATTTTTCACCAGGCCAGACTTTGCACATGCCACGGTGGAGCGGAGATGGCGACTAAGACAACTCTTCGACCCCTTTCAGAAACTAGGAGCATCAGTCTTCCTTCAAAACCCTGCTAGACTAAAGATTGTATATAAAGGGCGGACCTGCAGCTTTATTGTATTGTATTGTATGGCATATTTATATAGCGCAAAACTGTCACCCAAAGGGTATCCTGGCGCTTGACTTAACCAGCCATACATGATGTTATGCTGCCTCAATCTTTACGCTATCCTGGGGAAGAGGTGTGTTTTTAAACCTTTTTTAAAGGAGGGAAGATCCTCCTTGCTTCTCAAGGGCAAGGGTAGAGCATTCCACAGCTTAGCTGCGGCGAATCTGAAGGAGCGTCCGCCCATCCGAGTCCTCACAATTTTAGGGATTACCACCAGACAAGCTGATGAAAAACGAAGGGGTCTGGTAGGAATATACCAGGAGAACATCGTTTGCAACGAAGACGGCCCCTGACCATGGAGGGCCCTAAAAACAAGACATAGAGCTTTAAAATCAATACGCTGGACAATTGGCAGCCAGTGGAGATCCATAAGCGCCAATGAAGAGGAATCAAGACGCCGTCTAGACAGAGCCAGCTTAGCAGCCATATTCTGCACTCGCTGCAGTTTACCTACTAGGATAGCTGGCGCACCCAGAAGTAGCGCATTGCAGTAATCAAGCCTGCTTAAGATGATACTACGCACTACCTCTGGGCGGGCATGGACCGGGAGGAAAGAAAGAATCTTCCGCAATGTTCGGAGCAGCATCATACACGTTGCCACGGTTTTATTGACAAATGCGTCTAGCTGTAGATTAGATTCGAACATCACACCCAGATTCCGAGTTGAAGCTGCCGCTGCCCCAGTGCCCTGGGAGGAGGAAGGCCAAAAGTCCGGTGGCAGAGGCCGGGGAATGCGATCCATTGAGCAGTGCAGAACCTCGGTTTTTGAGCTGTTAAATTGCAGGGAGTTCAAACTCAGCCATTCTGCGGTAGCTGTCATGCAGCGATGGAACGTCTCCTGCGACACAGCATCCCTACCCTCGAATGAGAAGATAAGTTGCGTGTCATCGGCGTAATTGATGACCGCAATGCCAAAGGACTTAATCAATCTGACCAGGGGACGGAGGTATAGATTAAATAGAATAGGGCTAATGGCCGACCCTTGAGGTATGCCCTGCCCCACTTTCTTGATGTTAGAACGGTAGGGCGGCAAGGCTACCACCTGGTGTCTATTACCAAGGTAAGAGACCAACCAATCCAGGGCCAGGCCAGATACCCCAATCTCCTCTAGTCTCGTAGCCAGAATGGCATGGCTGACCGTGTCGAACGCGGCCGACATGTCGAGCAGCACTAAAAAGGCTGCTCGACCAAGGTCGACACGCGAACGAAAGTCATCCAAAGCGGTCACCAATGCAGACTCAGTACCGTGGGCTGGCCTAAAACCAAACTGAACCTCGTCCAAGCAGATGTTAGTCTCTATAAAGCTGGACAGATGTTTTGTCGCCAGTTTCTCCAAGATCTTAATTGGGAAAGGAAGCAGTGAAATAGGCCTGTAGTTCGCTGAACAAGTTGGATCCAATGTATCCTTTTTCAGAAGCGGCGATACCGCGGCCAGCTTCCAGCAGTCCGGAACCCGAGCAGTACTGAAGGACTGACAGCAGATGGCATGGAGAGGGGGAAAAAGCTCCTCATGGAACAGTTTCCAAAATTTGTATGTTAACGGGTCGAAGGGAGAATCCGAAGAGACCCCGTCAGCTACAGAGCAAAAATCCTCAAAGGACGGGGGGGGGAGCTGTTCAGCCGGGCTTGCCTAGCCTCCATCTCGAGATCTTAACGGTAGTCCCCAGTGCAGAGTTAGGCATGGCTTGGGGAACAGGTGTAGCCTGAGTACCAAGATTGCTCAAGATGGAGGCGATCTTGTCCTCGAAAGCCTTTGCCAAGGAATCACAAAGCAATTGAGAAGCCGGGATATCATTGGAAGCACAGACAGGGCGAGAAAAATCCCTGACTATCTTGAACAGGGCCTGAGATTTATTCGTCGCTGACAATGTCGTCTCCTCAAGGAAACTGGCTTTGGCGCACTTGATCTTTGTTTTGTAGGCCAGCAGTGCCTGTTTAAAGAGAGCCTTATCAGACTCAAGATACTTTTTCCTCCAGGCACGCTCCGCACGTTTACACTGGAGCTACCGCTGGAAAAGCTCCTTGGAAAACCAAGGCATGGCAGGTTTGGCCCTGTCCCTGATTTTCCGCAAGGGAGCCAATTCATCCAGTGAGTTAGAGATTTTCTGACTCCGAGATACAGGCTAAAAACTATGTAGAAGAACTCCAGGAACTAAAATAATGCTGTAACAAAAGCAAATCTAAAATGCTCTCATTCCTTCTTTTCCTTTTCTTTTATTTTCAGTTACTCTTTTCAATCATGCCTAAACAGGGTACTAATTAGCTACAGGGGAGCTCACACCGGGCTCACTTGGTCCTGAAACGGCGGATGTCCCATCCCTGGCCCCGCCAGGGTCAGGTAACCTCCAGAGGTGGTGGTGGGTAGGGGGAGGGAAAAGGTGGAGGAAAGGTCCGATGAGACAGATTTTTTTGTTTTCTTAGAGAAAGGGGAGATTCTAATAATCTAGCTGTTTTTTTCCCCGTGAAGATTGAGGGTTTGGAGCTCAATGTATTTAAATCATTAAATAAAATAATGAAGAAATATGTAAGGATACATAGATTGATGAAATGGGGATGTTAAGAATTCTATCACTAAACATTTGTGGTTTAAATGATATCAAAAAAAGACAGATGGTCTCAGTAGGACTACAAACTATGGGTGCTAATTTAGTGTGTTTACAAGAGACTCATATTGAGGGTTAACAATCTCATCTACTAATATCACTGGGATACAATCTGATTGGTGCTACCACGCAGGGAACTCGGGTAAGATGTATGGCAATTTTAGCTAAAGGTGTAGGGAATCGCTTTACTCGGCCGAAAACTGATAAATATGGAAGATGGGCAATCACAGAGTTTCAGGCGGGACAATCTCAACCAATGACCATCTGCTCTATTTATGGGAGCAATTGTGACGACCCCTCTGTAATTAATCAGGTCTCTAGTGAACTCTCCCACTGGCCATTACCATTACTTATTTGTGGGGACTTCAATATAAACCTTCCTCCTGACTGGTCAGCGGGAGATGACTGGCAGTATCACGATCGAAAACCTAAGGTCTTTAGGGCGATAAAGCAGTAATGCATCACACATGGGCTAGTTGATGGATGGCAAAAGTCCAACCCTAATAATCCAGGTTATACGTTCTATTCAAATCCGCACCAGACACATGTTAGGTTGGGCTATTTTTTGATGACCAATTCATTAAGAGCCATATCAAAAGTAAAAAAGCTACCCCGTGTTCTTTCAGATCACAATCCCTTGTTAGGTACGGTTGGTTTGACCCATATGAATCAGACACCAAGAGTATGGACATTTGAGTGATCCCTGCTTCCTGAGAATGAAAATTGCAATCATATGAGAGGCTAGATCAATAACTTTATAAAAGACAATTATGGGAGTACCTCGGTAAATTTTGTGTGGGATGCTCTAAAGGTAGGGATTAGGGGAGAAACAATACAATACTCATTAAGAGCTAATAAATTGGCAAGAGAGTCTCTCAGTGAACTACAGGAGGTTCTGAAGGAGGCTGAGGAAAATCTTATAAGGGCAACGCGAGACTCCCTAACCACAGAAGATATTACGAACAGACAGTATCAGGTGGCAATTGCCAAAGCGGCTATCACTAACATCTTTACTATCAAAGCGGTTAAAAAAGCTGCTACTCACAGTGAAAAAGTCTTTGAAGTTAGTGAGCTAGTTGGTCATCAGTTGGCCATTTGTATGAGACAGCTAGCTTCACAGAATAATATATTTGAGATTCAAGATCCAACTGAAGGTCTGATATCTGATCCAGCGAAAATAAGAGAGGCATTCTGGCGTTTTTATAGCACTCTACATACGGAGGAAAGTTAAGCAGATTCAGAAAAGATGAAGGAATACCTTGATAAAGATGCATTCGATAAACTTAATGAGGAAGATCAGGGAGACTTAGAGAGGATTCCGAATATTGAGGAAATAGTAAAAACAATAAAAGACCTCCCCCGTGGGAAAGCAACTGGATTGGATACTATCCCTTTGGAAATTTATGTAGTTTTCCTGGACCAACTTAAGGATTTAATACTAGACCTCTGTGTGCATTTATTTACAGGGGGGCAGCCCCCAACCTCTTGGTCCATGGCTAAAATAGTGATTTTTCCCAAAAACCACAAACCCCCGGATCAGACGGGGTCTTACCCACCTATCACTTTGATCAATGTTGACTCAAAAATGTATTCCAAATTAATAGCTAATCGCATCTCACCAATCATCCATAAAATCATCTCAAAGGTTCAACACTGCTTTGTCCCCGGGAGGGAAACCACAAATCATATTCGGCGAGTAATCAGTCTATTTGATAACACCGAGGTGGCAGGAGACCCTATGGCATTAGTACTTCTCGACGCAGAGAAGGCTTTCGATAGGGTCTCCTGGCCATTCCTGTGGCTCGCAATGTCCTGGGTAGGATTCAGGCAAGGGTTCATACAGGCGCTCCAGAAATTATACATTAACCCTTGAGCTGTGGTCATGGTTAACGGTAGTCTCTCTAAAGAACTGGCAATATCAAGAGGAACTCGACAGGGCTGTCCGTGCCCGCCGTTGCTGTTTGCAATTTACATCGACACCTTCATCCGTCTATTGGAATGCAATGGGGGCATAGTTCCTATCTCGACACAAGGATACCTGACAAAAACCCTTGCCTATGCCGATGATATTGCCATAGTGACCGCTGACCCAAACCTGGCTATGCCTACCATCGAAGCAGAGGCAGAAGATTTTGGGAAAGTTGCAGGGTATGCACTGAATCAAATGAAAACACAAATAATCTTGAATAACAAGTATGATATGACAGACACTCGTGTAACGGAAAAGGCCACATATCTAGGTATCTGTATCACCTCTAAATTAGGGAATCTAGTTGATATAAATATGAAACCTACATTAGATACAATGCAGAAAGATCTTCGCCGCATTGATAATTTACATCTGTCCCTGATAGGCCGGGTGAATGCCTTAAAAATGGTGTATTTTCCCAAATTTCTTTATATCTTCAGATCAATAAATTTAGAAATATCAGACCAATGGTTTAAACTTATGGAATGTACCTTCTCGAATTTTATTTGGGCATACTCCCAACCCCGGCGAGCATATAAACTATTGACGCTTCCTAAAGAGAAAGGGGGACTAGCCCTCCCAAATCTATGGGCTTATTACTGGGCTTCGGTATTGTTATACAGTCACAAGCTTTTCCTAATTACTTTAGTTGTATAAATATACTTGAAACTGCATATCATCAATAAAACAGTATAGCTTTTCCAAAAACCACAGAGGATCCGCACACCCACTGTGACAGGTACACAATGCCTACATAAAGGTCATAAATCTCATATTTACAGATATGCTATACTTACAAAGTATAATTATGAAAAATCTGATAAAAATTATGACATAAAAGTAAACAAATCTTAAAAATTCACTGAAAATACCACAAATTACAGGTACATTTTAGTTACAAAAACATTTGAAAAAACATTAGCGACTCACTAAAACTACCAAAGGTTACAGGGATTTTAAAGTTAGGAAATGCAATTTTGAAAACTTAGAAATTCACTGAAAAAAACTAAGGTTACAAGGATGTTATAGTTAGGAAATCAGAGTTAAAAAACCTTAGATGTTCACTGAAAAAAAACAAAGGTTTTAGGGACTTTATAGTTAGGCGCACATTTCACTCATACAAAATCAGTGAAATTCAGCAATTATAGTTACCTGAGCTAACTATAACTTATGCCCCACAATGCATTGCTTATGACCTCACATATTATGTCACTCATGAATTGGTCACTGATATCACTGATGACATCAGTGATGACATCTCTGTTGACATCACTGATGACATCACTGGTGATATCTCGTGACATCACTGATGACATAATCCACACAACCACTGACATAGCAACTTATAACACCATACAATAGCTCATACACTCAGTCCCACACAACCACTGACATACCCATTCACAGACCCATACAAATACTCAACTAACTACTAAATATTCCATGGACCAACTCACACATCAACATACCCATACAGCCACTAATGCAACCACTAACTCACATATACAGGCACACATGTACCTACTCACTGATTAATATGCTCAGTCACACATACAGTCATGCAACCACTTACATATCCACTTATACACCCATAGCGACTCTCACACAGTAAATCAGTCACCTATACAGATACTCATATATCTACCCATACAGTCACTCACATACCCGCTCACTCACCCATTCAGTTACTCACCCACTGACTCACTTTCTCATTCATATACCAACATATAGACTCCCTCACCTACACTCTCACTGAGACAAGCACATACTCTCCCATACAACCTCTTTCACAGTCACTCACCCATGCACCCACCTACACACCCACTAATATACACTGTCACTCACCCATTCAGCCACTCATGCAGCCTCACATTCACCATTTACAACCACAAACACACCCATGCACTCACCCATACATCCACTCATTCACCTTTTCATTTACCATTACAGCCTCTTACATACCTACTCTCTCAACCATACAGATACTCAAACACCCACTCACTTACTCATACATCCATGGACACACCCACTCGCTCACCCATACAAAAACTCACACACCCACTCACTCATGTATACAGCCTCCCACATATCCACTCATTCTTCTATACACCACACACACACACTCACTCACCAATACAGGAACTCCCACAGCCACTTACCTTAGTGTATGTGTTTAACACTCACAGTCACTGGGTGATATCACCAGTGATGTCATTTGAGCAGTCTTTAGTGATGTCATCATGGATGCCATTTGAAATGTCATGAATGACGTAATGAGTGATGTCACTCACAATGCCATGAGTGATGTCATATGTGAGATCATAAGCAGAGAATTGCAGGAGCATAGGTTATAGTTAGGTCAGGTAACTATAACTGCTGAATTTCACTGGTTTTGTAAAAGTGAATTGTGAGGTTAACTATGAAGTCCCTGTAACCTTTGCTTTTTCAGTGAATATATCTATATCTATATATATATATATATATATATATATATATATATATATATATATATATATATATATATATATATATATATATATATATATATATCTCTATATATATTTGAATATTATATATAGTTTTTTTTAAATATATATATATTTTATATATATATATATATATTTATATATATATTTTATATATAAAATATATATATTTTCTTGTGATCCTTTCATCTTCAAGTATATATATATACTGAAAAAACCATAGGTTTCAGGAGTTATATAGTTAGGAATTCGTCATTAAAAAACCTTTGAAATTCACTCAAAAAACTATAAGTTTTAGTGGTGTTATAGTTAGCTGGACATTTTACTCATACAAAACCAATGAAATTGCTCCTATATAGTTAGTTGCACTAACTATATTTCGCGCACCCGCAATCCACTGCTGATGATGTCACATATTAGATCATTCATGACATGGTCAGTGACATCACTGATGACATCTCAAATGACATCACTGATGACATCACTGATGACATCATCCAGTGAATGTGGTTTGCTTCGTTATTTAAATATGCATTATATATATAGCAATTTACATTGAAGAATGAGTGGATATATATAAATAAATATTTGGATGGAGGATTTAGTAGCAGTGTAATTGACTGTTTACTTGACCAATTTATAATGTCTCACTAAATATAGTGGATAGTGACTAAACT
This sequence comes from Lissotriton helveticus, assembly GCF_964261635.1. Taxonomy (NCBI): domain Eukaryota; kingdom Metazoa; phylum Chordata; class Amphibia; order Caudata; family Salamandridae; genus Lissotriton; species Lissotriton helveticus. The sequence continues at coordinate 873,493,113 of NC_136071.1, read as the reverse complement.
GTGTGAATATCTGTATCACTTTGTCAGTTGTTGTGTAAACTGATTCTACAGTTGGTTACTAGCTATGTGAAAGTCTATATTAGTTATTGATTAGTTAACTGAGTATTTGTATGGGAGTGTGAAAGTGTGTGTGGTTTGGTGGGGGGGGGTGACTGTCCAAAGATGTGTTAATAGTTCATTCAGTATATATATGAAGTTAAAACTACATGTTCTAACAGTTTGGGTGAGGGAATCTCTTTATGGGTGTGGTGATGAGCAAATATATTTCTTAAAGGTACAGGTCCAACAAACTAGAAAAATAAAAGGCAGTGTATGTGTCAGTTGTTGTATATAAATAAGTATACATAAGACACAATGATTGTGTGAGTGACTGTATGGATAACTGTATACTTGTAATAATGATTTTATAATTCACTAAGTATGACTTACTATATAAATGAATAGAAGAAGTGGTGTTTGTATAAGTGTTTTTCTAAGTAAATATGTAAGTATGATCCATTGTTTGCATAAGTGAGTAGGATGACTTCATATGTGAATAGGATGCGTGCTGCTGTTTAATGTCCATATAGATGTATAAGTATTTTTGATAGTGTTCTATTGTTCATTGACAGCATGTATGAGTGAATCCATAGGTAAGTGATTAGATGTGTGTATACATCTATGAATCACTGAGTGGATTTTAGATACTTGTATTGCTGTGACAATGGATTAAAATATGATACTCTGTATTTTACAAACAGTGATGAAAAATTGTAATAGTGTATGAAAAGGTGTATGTGATTGTCATGTGAATGATGTCATCAGTGATGTCATCAGTGATGTCATTTGAGATGTCATCAGTGATGTCACTGACCATGTCATGAATGATCTAATATGTGACATCATCAGCAGTGGATTGCGGGTGCGCGAAATATAGTTAGTACAACTAACTATATAGGAGCAATTTCATTGGTTTTGTATGAGTAAAATGTCCAGCTAACTATAACACCACTAAAACGTATAGTTTTTTGAGTGAATTTCAAAGGTTTTTTAAAAACGAATTCCTAACTATATAACTCCTGAAACCTATGGTTTTTTCAGTGAATTTCAAAGGTTTTTTAAATGCGGATTCCTAACTATATAAGGCCTGAAACCTATGGTTTTTTCAGTGAATTTCAAAGGTTTTTTAAATGCTAATTCCTAACTATATAAGGCCTGAAACATATGGTTTTTTCAGTGAATTTCAAAGGTTTTTTAAATGCTAATTCCTAACTATATAAGGCCTGAAACCTATGGTTTTTCAGTGTTTTAAAAAAAATAATTGATTGGTTAACTGGCTTATTAAGTGTATCTTAGTGAATACATATATTAGCGAGTAATGTTTAAATATTTAAATATATGCATGAGTGATGTAATATGTGACGTCATCAGCAGTGCATTGCAGACGTGCAAGTTATAGTGAGTCCAACTAACTATAATGTGGGAATTTCAATGGTTTTATGCAAGTAAAATTTCCAGCTAACTATAACTGGTGTGAAACCTATGGTTTTTTCAGTGAATTTCAAAGGTTTTTTAAATGCTAATTCCTAACTATAACTGGTGTGTAACCTATGGTTTTTTCAGTGAATATATATATATATATAATTTCTATGGCAAAATGAAACCCCTCATTTTGTTCCTTTTCAAATTAAATGTATTAAGTGTTACCACTTTATTCCAATCAAGATGACTTTAGGTGTGCCATACTTTTGTCATAAGTAAGACTGTTAGCGTTCTAGTTGTTCTTTAGAACACTCTGAGACATTCTGTCATTGGGCTATAGTTGGGCTACATCTGGCTGATATTTGGGCTACATTTGGGCTCTTTTGTCTCTGGTGGCCATCTTGGGAGACTGCATATCAGAAGTTTTTTTAATGAAATATAAGAGGATTTGAGAAGTCACTCAAAATGTGCCCTAATTTTTCTTTCTTCAGCACTAATCATAATTTCTATGGCAAAATGAACCACCTCATTTTGTTCCTTTGCAAATTACATGTTTTAAGTGTTAACACTTTATTCCAATCAAGATGACTTCAGGTGTGCCATACTTTTGTCATAAGTAAGACTGTTAGCGCTCTAGTTGTTCTTTAGAACACTCTGGGACATTCTGTCATTGGGCTATAGTTGGGCTACATCTGGCTGATATTTGGGCTACATTTGGTTTTTTTGGTCTCTGGTGGCCATCTTTGGGCTACATTGGGCTACATTGGGCTACATTGGGCTACATTTGGGCTCTAACATATATATAGCCCAATGTAGCCCAATATATATTTTTTCCAAGGTAATTTTCGTAAAAACCACTGGAGCACATATCTTGAGACATAGCAAAGGCACATCGGGCTACCAGTCCCTGCAATTTTGCCAAGTTTGGTGGAAAACCATTCAGCCGTTCGGGCTAAAAGTGAGTCCAACTGCCCTATGGAAATTAACATGGGGAAAACACGTTTTGGGACCCCCCCTTTTATCTCGGCCCCCGCTTGACGAATCCCCCCCAAACTCTTAGGGAAGGAGCGGAGCGCCGCGAGGCAAAGTTAAGGAAAATTTTAGGAAGATTCCTCAACCGGCGCCAAAGTTATTCCCAATAGAATGTTGCGATTTCCCTATGGAAAACAATCCTAACTATATATACCTACAGGCTATCGCCAGTAGGTAATATATATATATTGGAGAAAATAGCCAAATGGGTCAGATTTATAGATGACCTCCTAATAATTTGGGAAGGAACAGCCGTGGAATTTGAGAACTACTTTCGGATCCTAAATTCGTCAACTTCCAACATTCATTTTACATACCATATAAGCAAGGATAGAGCAATTTTCCTTGACACAGAAATTTACATCAAAGACAATAGAGTGGAAACGACACTCCACAGAAAAGATACGGCAACCAATTCGATCTTACATTTTGACAGCTTTCATAAATCTTCGGTCAAAGAAAATATACCGTATGGTGAATTTTTGAGAGCAAGAAGGATATGCTCAGAAAAGAATGAATGGGAATCAAAAAGTAAAAACATGGCTCAAAGATTCAAAACCAGAGGATACCACATGGCTATTATCAACAAGGGATGGCAAAGAGCAAATCAGAAAGAAAGAAAAGATGCTCTGAGAACAAAAAAATCAACAACAAATGCAACCGATAACCCACCAAGTGAAAGAAAAGTGAGACTAATATTGGACTACACAAGAGAATCAAAACAAATTGTGAACTCCCTCAGAAAAAATTGGAAACTTTTGCAATTAGATCCAACAATGGGAAAAATAATGGGCAATCACCCTTTGGTTACATTTCGTCGAGCAAAAAACCTGAGAGACAAATTGATACAAAGTCATTTCCAGGACAGAACAAAAAAGAAGAAGGGAATCCAATGGATGAATACGAAAGGATTCATCAAATGCCAACGATGTAAGGTCTGTCAAATTGCTACTAACAAAAAAGAAGTAATGTTACCAAATAAAAAATTGTGGAAGATCAACCAATTGATAGACTGTACAACCACACACGTGGTATATGTAATCGAATGCCCGTGTGCACTAAAATATATTGGAAGCACGAAGAAACAATTCAAACTACGAATCCTTGAGCACATCAGAGCGACAGCAAACAAAGACAAAAACAATGCTGTTGCAAAACATATGGAACTGATGCACAACAGCGACTGGAAACTCCTAAAAACTTATGCACTGGAATGTGTATTGCCACACGAAAGGGGCGGAGACCAAGAAAAACAATTACGATGCAGGGAATCAAGACAAATTCTAAACTTCCGAACGATGAGCCCTTGGGGTTTAAATTTGAGTGAGGAACTTTACGTACATTTATAATCAATTGGACTTACTACTGTTCTGAGATATGTGGACTAACAGCTGAATTTCTTTATATGTTCTATATATGTCTTTCTTTGGAAGGAGAGACAGAATGCAATAGAGGTGTTGAGAAACTGTATATAAAGGAGTGGGAATAATGAGAAACATTGGGGGATAACACAGTACCCTATGAACAGTATGGAATAATAATGATATGAGAAGGGTTACTTTACAGGAATGTAGATGGATGTATGTTGGGGTGCTTAAACAACCTTAACGGGAATTAAATAACTAAAACGCAGAGTTGAGGGGGTGTTAAGGTGAGGACCATCAGCCCACTAGAGGGCCTCAATAGATGTATAAGTATGACAGAGATACTCACTAGAGAGTTTTGAATGGAGAATAGATGGTAAAATAATTGTGCCCACCAGAGGGCGAACACCCGACACCCACCTTAATGGGGAAACATTTTTTTGATAAATGTTATGATACAATAAGCGTCATCCCTGAAATGTTCTATGAAATGTACAGAAATGTATTACTTGATTGATTATGTTGACACATCCATAGAGAGATAAGAGACTGTATTGACCCCAATGTCAGAACTACAAACACTCGTTTTTTTAATGTAAAAACTACAACTCCCAAGCTACTTCCTGTTGTTGGACAGGAAGTGAGATCATACTGATGGGTCTCAGGCCGGTTTTTTTTGAAAAATATAAGAAAGAACAGCAACATTGTATCCTTACCGTGATCAAGCAACAGTACGTTGCGAAACGCGTTGGTACTATGCGAGGAATGCTGCCTTTTTGAACAATAAAAGGAAAATTTGGGAAATATATCCTTTGTTTGAGTGCTGACTTATGCTATCATTGATAGCTCTTTGGAGAATAGACGAAAGCGGGGCTATGCTTTGAAGTCAGCACCGGTGACAAGAGCGCCATTGGACTACGAGTTTGGAGCCTAATCTGTGGATATATATATATATATATATATATATATTCACTGAAAAAACCATAGGTTATAGACCATATATAGTTAGGAATTAGCATTTAAAAAACCTTATTTTACTCACACAAAACCATTGAAATTCCATATATAGTTAGTTGCACTAACTATATATCGCGCACCCGCAATCCACTGCTGATCATGTCACATATTACATCATTCATGACATGGTCAGTGACATCACTGATGACATCACTGATGACATCTCAAATGACATCACTGATGACATCACTGATGACAACATCCAGTGACTGTATGTTTCTGTAAAGTTAAAATATGTCTTACATATTGAAGAATGAGTGGATGTATAAGTGTCTGGATGAAGGATTTAGTAGGTGCGTGACTGACTGTATGAGTGAGTGATTAAATGTGTCTCACTGAATGCATGGGTTAGTGACTAAACTGTCTTAATTTGTGCATCATTATGTCTGTTGTGATGTAAACTGCTGCATGTGTTGATCATTAGCTATACGAGAGGCTATATGTGTTATTAATTGGTTGCCCAAGTATTTCTATGGGAGATTGAGTTTGTGTGGGGGTGGCTGGAAGGTGTGTGACTCTATGCATAGATGTGTGAGCAGTTTATTCACTAGGTGTATGAGTTCAAGACTGCATGTGGAAACAGCTACATGGGCAGTTGACTGTGTGCATGAGTGTATTGATGAGTGAATGGATATCTCAATGCTACATGTCATAGTAAGTACATATGTTAAACACAGTACATGTGAGAGTTGGCATATATAAATAACTGTGCATGAGAGCCACTGAATGAGTGAGCGGTTGTATCGATCATTGTGAACTTGTATCAGGGATTGTATAAGAGAGTAAATATGTGTTAGTATATGTATCAATAAGTAAGGTGTGTTTAACTGTATAGTTGAAGAAATGGAGGTGAGATTGTTTCTTTGCATGACTGACTGGGTGTGTGAGTAACTCCATGGATGAGTGGCAGTGTGTGAGTGTCTGTATACACTGAGTGTATCTAAGGTTATATTAGAGTCTGAAGAGGTTTATCGTATTAGCACAAGAATGATGTCAAATGAGATGTCATCAGTGATGTCATCAGTGATGTCATTTGAGATGTCATCAGTGATGTCATCAGTGATGTCACTGACCATGTCATGAATGATGTAATATGTGACATGATCAGCAGTGGATTGCGGGTGCGCGATATATAGTTAGTGCAACTAACTATATAAGGAATTTCAATGGTTTTGTGTGAGTAAAATAAGGTTTTTTAAATGCTAATTCCTAACTATATATGGTCTATAACCTATGGTTTTTTCAGTGAATTTCAATGGTTTTTTAATAGCAAATATCATAAGCTGTCGAATGTCAAGTACGTGGTAAGTAAAAACATTTTCGTGTTTATGCACACTGATCTGCTTTGAATGCTGCCCCCCACCCCTCATTTCTATTAGGAGTACTCTCTCTTTGCAGATAGTGAAGGGTAGTTAACGCAGGCCTTTGCCCCCGTTGCCCCCGTTGTAATCCGTCGTGCCTGCTTCTCTCTCCATTTGATTGATTGTTCTCTTTGGTTCATTCTCTATTTACAAACAAGCACAGAGTCGCAATACTCTGTTTAGTCTTTGCAGATAGCAAAAAATTGTGTAAAAAAACAAAAGGAATCGAGCAAAATCAGTAGGCCACTAATGGGATCTCTTTTTGACCTCCCTAAAATAGAAACATTAGGAACAACCTGTTGATAATACCAATGTGTATGTACATAAGCGGCGTTCATTTGTGTTCACAGTACCCCTTGTTGATTGTTTGAATCGAGCATTGAATTGTTCGAAGTTGATTCTCTTAAGAATCTTCTCTGCCTGCAAACGAGGAAGAATAGGAATATTCTCTCTCCCTTTGCAGATAGTGAAGGGTAGGTAACGCAAACCTTTAACACGTCGTGCCTATTTCGTTCCTCATTGATTGATTGTTTCCCCAAACATTGACTGTTTGGGAATTGGTTCTTTTTTGAGGTATTCCCTGTTTGCAAATATACGTAGGAAAATCTTTGCAAATAGTGAAAGGGTACGTAATGCGGACCTTTCTCCCCCGTTGTAATCTGTCATGCCTATCTACTCCCCACTGATTGATGCACCTGTTTCACCCGGACCATTTACTAGAGATACGTCATCTGGCCCGACCAGAGAGCACCCCTAGTGAAAAGGACATATGCAATAATAACGAAGTGATCACTGTATCCTGTTAACAGAAACTTTAGCATGAAACAACCTGGAAAGAAAAGAATAGGAAAACGAAAATCAGTAGGCCACTGATGAACATGAACTTTTATTAAACAACGAACAAAGAAATGATAACATAACGTAATGATAAAACCTATTAATGTCCTAGAAACAAGAAAACGTTAAAATATGCCAGTGGTGAGAGACCAGAAAAACAGTAAGAGAAACCAAATCACCCCTCGCTGTCCCACCGCCTGCCACGCCAAAAAAATCGATAGACTAGGGAAAATGCAAGTCAGTAGAACATCCGCCCCCACTCTGGAAACTTCCAAGGTGGGGCAGGGTTGCGGCTACGCCCAGCCGGGAGCAGCCCATATAAGGCGGGTCCTGCTGCCACGCCTCGGCCAGGAGATCCTAACGTAGGGTGTAGCCGGAGGAGAGGCCGAGGCCAGCGGGACCCGGCCAGGGGATTGCCTTTACAACGCTGAAGAGTTGCAGGGGGGGGAATATCTCCTCGACCCTCCCCTCTCTCTCCCAGTCCGGCCGCGGTGGCCCTTGACAGTTTCAGGTAGTCCCGCCACATGCTCTTCCGGTCCGGCCACCAACGGTCGGGGGGCCGAGGCCGACGGGATCCGGCTGCAGCCGATAAACCAAGGAACCCGTTCATGGGGCCAGAGCCAGGGGCGTCCGGCCGACATCCACCGGAAGCCCGGCCCGAAGACGGACGGGACACTTCTTCTGTCTTGAATAATGGCTGCGACAACACTGGGGGGGGATGTCTTGCACATGCCTCCGACCCCCCCCCCCTCGTCCTCATCGCCTGGTCCGGCCATAACAAATCTCAAGCGAGACGCCGTGGGGTGCACTGGGAGGGAGAGACGATGCGAACAGGCCTCTCCCGCCTCCCCAGGTGGAGGCTTCCCAGCTGCACCCTCAGCGCTCCAGGCGCCCGGAAAAGGGTTCTTCCACTGTGGCCATGCTGCAACGTCTCGCCCGGCAGGGTGGAGCCCGTCCGCTCATTTGACCCCGCGATCGCCAGTAGCTACCGAACTCTCAAAATGGCGGTCGACCTGGCAAGAGCGGGCCCAGCATAAAGAAATGGCCTGGTCACTGGTTGACTCCACCACTGTAGTCCTCCACGACCTTGAAGATTCTAGAGGAGCCGCGGGAGTCTCCGACCCCCGATGGGGAATGACTGCCATGATCGCCCGTGGAGTGACGAAACTGTATCCGCGGGACGTCGGCGCTCCCATGCTGGCGCCAGCCTCACTTTGAATTACTAGAATCCTGCAGACCTCAGTTCCGGTGAAAGCACAGTGTGACCCGGTAGGAAAAATTGTTGCACCCCCTCCCCTTTTTGACTGATAGTTCAAACCACCGATCCTTTCCTTTGCCCTTTTAACGGAACTTTGGACTGCCTCCCCCTCTTTTACATTTTCTAGAGAAAACAAAACATTAACCACTACATTAGCATAGCAGTTGACACCAGAACTGTTTTCAAATTGAAAACCAACAACATCTTCAACAGAATCCTTTTTGTTTCTGCTGTGACCCTGCTACAGCACAGGCATTGTCCCCAGCAGTAATTCTGCAATGCCGGTAAGAATAGCTGTGGTGCCTACTGGACTCACTCACCCCCGCGGCGCCCCACGCCGTTATTTGCTGGGCGGCAACTTGCTAGACATCACTTTCGTGACATCTAGATTTCAGCGCGTTCTGCTGCCTTGGAACTATTCGCACAACAGACTGCTACTGACGACCCACCCCCAGGCAACATCTTCTGAATTTTCATAATTTGAAAGAACTAGTAACATGTCCTCATCAGGAATTCAAAAGAAATTGCCACGGTCTCTTCGTTGTTTAAATGTTTTTACTGTTTTTGTTTTGTTGTATATATTTATATGTTATTAAAGTTTTATATTCCTACTACTTTGTTGGAGTGCTATATATTTTTAATGTGACACATAATTGTAAAAACTTTGATGTACAAAGAGTCATTCCTGGAATCTTCCGCTTCAGGCTCGGTCCCCTCCCCAATCACAATACAGGATGGTTTTCAGATAGTAGGAACACGTGTGGTGTGACGGATCTCATCGGGTGTGGGCCTTGATCTACTATAACTCCTTTAAAGAGGGGTGATTCTTTACAGCTGGAGCCATAAACTACATCTGCAGGGCTAGGTGATAGCCTGGACAATCGGACACAGAGGAAGAGGAGTGTCAGAGGGTGCGGTAGTGAATAGGGCGAAAGGGAGGTGTCGGGCGGGCACAGAGTGTGATTTTCAGGGAAGAGCAGCGCAGATGGGGGGAGGTTTATTGCCGATGCATAAGACAGAGAGCGGGGGTGACCAGTGCCTGGGGAAGATGCTTGCGAGGGTGGGGAGCCATGCTACGAATCGACAGCGTGCAGAGAGTGGGTCTGGTCAAGGCATCTAAAATGGCTGCCGTGCACGACAAAAGTGTGGCATTTCAAAAAAGGCAAGATGGCGCAGACAATGTTTTTCAACACTTCCTCATTTCCTTCGAATCGAACGTTAACAGACGTTGGTGCATATTACCAAAGTTAAGCGATATTTATCGCTAACGATGCTTACCAACGAATTTTTTACCGCTAAGCATCGTCAGAAATTATCGAAGATAAACCTTGCTATTATCAAGGTTTATCGCAAATGCGATAATAAACGGCCGCAATGCATGAATATCGCTAAAAAGTCAGCGATATTCATGCATTACCGAGCTAATGCTCTTAGCCATGTTATCCACCTCCCATTGGATAACATGGCTAAGAACTGCTCAGGGCAGGTGTTAGCTTTTGGAGATAATCGCGCTTAGCGCGAATATCTCCAAAAGTTGGTAATAGGAGATAGATATCTTGCATGTTGTAATGCAAATTATTGTGGTATATGGAACTCATACCATAATCTCTCAGGAAAGCAGAAACTGATCCTTTTGGGACCACCTAAAAAGGCCTAGGGGGTGAGGGGTACTCTACTTTGCCCCCTTTTCACGTTCCGAACTATTTTATTTTACTCTCTTCTGTAATTACACAAAATAGCAGCGATAAGATGCATCGGAGACACACAGTGAGAGAAAGGAGGCCGGAGATGAAGAAGAGATGTCAAATACACATTGGAGATAATATAGTGGCAGAAGAGAAGTAAATATGAGTAAACTTACCATGTAACATAAAAAATGTTGCACTCTATACTATAAGTCTCATTTTATACTACAATCACTTCGCTACAACCTCATAAATTAAAAATAAAAATGAATAATGTCTCAAACAATTTTTGATTTCTAAATATAAATTTATTCTTCAGAATTTTCTAAATTTGAAAGAACTAGTAACATGTCCTCATCAGCAATTTCCTCATGAAAAGTCTGCAATGATGATTCTTCTAACTCTATGGTCTCCAAACATTCGATAAATTCGCCATCAACAGATTGATCAAAAAAATCATTCAAGTCATCTCCTGCTTGTGACAATATTTCATTATTGGTGCTGTCAATTTCAATCAATGTAGTGGAATCATTCAAGTCATCTCCTCGTGACAATATTTCATTATTGGTGCTCTCAATTTTAATCAATGTAGTGGAATCATTCAAGTCATCTCCTCCTTGTGACAATATTTCATTATTGGTGCTGTCCATTTCAATCAATCTAATGGAATCATACAAGTCATCTCCTCCTTGTGACAATATTTCATTATTGGTGCTCTCAATTTCAATCAATGTAGTGGAATCATTCAAGTCATCTCCTTGTGACAATATTTCATTATTGGTGCTGTCCATTTCAATCAATCTAATGGAATCATACAAGTCATCTCCTCGTGACAATATTTCATTATTGGTGCTCTCAATTTCAATCAATGTAGTGGACAATTCAAAAGAAATTGCCACGGTCTCTTCATTGTGAGCCATTTTATTTTGAAATTGCTTGCTGTAAATTGCAGAAAAAAATAATCACTTTCATTTATCGTTTTTAGTAATACATAATATAAAACTAACTTTATCAAGTATTTAGTATAACAGAAGGACTGCAAATAAATAACAGAAAACATTTTTCAAGTTATCTTCAAGTGTACAACATAGTTCCCCTTACAAATTAACAACTCACCTTTTTAAAAGTAGGAGAAGTGTTAGTACTGTGTAAATCAAACACCAGAAATTCACCACCAAAAATTCCTCACAAATGTACCTCAGACAGTAGTATCACAAAATGGCTGTGGTTTCCTCTCATTTGACATATATACATAACCAATTAACTTTCATCACACACAAATACAAAACCAAAGTAACATTTTAATTGGTTCTAAATTTCAACACTTTCAAATGTGTTTTCCCCATGCAATTTTCCATAGGACATTTACATACGTCTACAGCCTGAATGGCTGAACGGAATTACACCAAACTTGGCAAAATGGTACATCAAACCTAAGAGGTCAGGAAGGATCTACTATGCCCCCTTATGGTCATTTCCCCCTTCGCTTTGGCCTCCTCTTGTCTCTCAATCCTACCGAGAGACAAGATGGCGGCCGCTACGGACTGTTTGGAATGTTGACAGACGCCGGAGAACCAATCAGCTTCGCAAAGCTCCGTAACGCGAAAAGTACGCGAAGCGGAGCGCTGTTACAGATATATATCTTTTTTTGAACGTTAATTTCTCAAAATCCACTGCAGCACATATATTGAGACCTAGCAAAGGCACATCGGGCTACCAGTCCCTAATATTTTGCCAAGTTTCGTGCAAATCCATTCAGCCGTTCGATTATTATTATAATATTTTTTTTTTGCCCCGCGGGGCCCTTTTAAAACCTCCACATCAAACCTAGGGGGTCAGCGAGGATCTACTATGCCCCCTTATGGTCATTTGCCCCTTCGCTTTGGCCTCCTCTTGTCTCTCGATCCTACCGAGAGACAAGATGGCGGCCGCTACGGACTGTTTGGAATGTTTACAGACGCCGGAGAACCAATCAGCTTCGCTTCACAAAGCTCCGTTGCGCGAAAAGTACGCGTACTGGAGCGCTGCCCGGTCCGCTGTTACAGATATATATCTTTTTTTAAACGTTAATTTCTCAAAATCCACTGTAGCACATATATTGAGACCTACAAAAGGCACATCGGGCTACCAGTCCCTACAATTTTGCCAAGTTTCGTGCAAATCCATTCAGCCGTTCGGGCTAAAAGTGAGGCCAACCGCCCTATGGAAAACTCAATGTTAAAAACACGTTTTGGGACCCCCCTTTTTTCTTGACCCCCCCTGGAGGAACCCCCCCCCCCCAATTTTCAGGGGCTGCTCAGAAACAAAATGTGCCATTTTCCTGAAAATTTCAGCCAATTCCGTCCACAAACGCCAAAGTTATTAGACATAGAATTTTCAAAAATCCCATAGAGAAAAAATCCTAACTATATATACCTACTGGCGACCGCCAGTAGGTAATATATATATATATACATATATATATATATATATATATATATATATATATATATATATATTCACTGAAAAAACCATAGGTTATAGACCATATATAGTTAGGAATTAGCATTTAAAAAACCTTATTTTACTCACACAAAACCATTGAAATTCCATATATAGTTAGTAGTACTAACTATATATCGCGCACCCGCAATCCACTGCTGATCATGTCACATATTACATCATTCATGACATGGTCAGTGACATCACTGATGACATCTCAAATGACATCACTGATGACATCACTGATGACATCTCAAATGACATCACTGATGACATCACTGATGACATCACTGATGGCATCTCAAATGACATCACTGATGACATCTCATTTGACATTACTGATCACATCACTGATGACATCATTCATGTGATAATACGATGAACCTCTTCAGACTCTAATATAACCTTAGATACACTCAGTGTAAACAGACACTCACAGACTGTCACTCATCCATGGAGTTACTTACACACCTAGTCAGTCATGCAAAGAATCAATCACACCTCAATTTCCTCAACTATACAGTTATACACACCTTACTTATTCAAACATATACTAACACATATTTACTCTCTTTTACAATCCCTGATACAAGTTCACAATGATCCATACAGCCACTCACACATTCACTGACTCTTATGCACAGTTATTTATATATGCCAATTCTCACATGTACTGTGTTTTACATATGTACTTACTTTGACATGTAGCACTGAGATATCCATTCACTCCCAAATGCACTCATGCACACAGTCAACCACCCATACAGCTGTTTCCACATGCACTTTTGAACCCATACATCTAGTGAATCAACTGCTCACACATCTATGCACAGAGTCATACACCTCCCAGCCACCCACACACACACTCAGTCTCCCATACAAATACTTGAGCAACCAATCAATAACCCATATACTTACTCATATAGCTACTGATCAACACATGCAGCAGTTTACAGAACAACAAACATAATGATGCACAAATTAAGACAGTTCGTCACTAACCCATGCACTCAGTGAGACACATTTAACCACTCACTCATACAGTCAGGCATGCACCTACTAAATCCTTCACCCAGACACTTCTACATCCACTCATTCTTCAATATGTAAGACATATTTTAACTTTACAGAAATACACAGTCACTGGATGTTGTCATCAGTGATGTCATTTGAGATGTCATCAGTGATGTCATCAGTGATGTCATTTGAGATGTCATCAGTGATGTCATCAGTGATGTCATTTGAGATGTCATCAGTGATGTCATCAGTGATGTCACTGACCATGTCATGAATGATGTAATATGTGACATGATCAGCAGTGGATTGCGGGTGCGCGATATATAGTTAGTTCTACTAACTATATATGGAATTTCAATGGTTTTGTGTGAGTAAAATAAGGTTTTTTAAATGCTAATTCCTAACTATATATGGTCTATAACCTATGGTTTTTTCAGTGAATTTTCAAGGTTTTGTAAATGCTAATTCCTAACTATATATGGTCTATAACCTATGGTTTTTTCAGTGAATTTCAATGGTTTTTTAATAGCAAATATCATAAGCTGTCGATTGTCAAGTACGTGGTAAGAAAAAACATTTTCGTGTTTATGCACACTGATCTGCTTTCAATGCTGCCCCCCCCCTCATTTCTATTAGGAGTACGCTCTCTTTCCAGATAGTGAAGGTTAGTTAACGCAGGCCTTTGCCCCCGTTGTAATCCGTCGTGCCTGCTTCTCTCTCCATTTGATTGATTGTTATCCAAGCATTTGCAAACAAGCACAGAATCGCCATACTCTGTTTAGTCTTTGCAGATAGTGAAGGATAGGTAAATGCAGACTTTTGTCCCCATTGTAATCCGTCATACCTATTTTTCTCCCCATTGATTGATTGATTGAATCGAGCATTGAATTGTTCGAAGTTGGTTCTCTTAAGGATCTTCTCTGCCTGCAAACGGGGAAGAATAGGAATATTCTCTCTCCCTTTGCAGATAGTGAAGGGTAGGTAACGCAAACCTTTAACACATCGTGCCTATTTCGTTCCTCATTGATTGATTGTTTGCCAGAACATTGACTGTTTGGGAATTGGTTCTTTTTGGAGGTATTCCCTGTTTGCAAATAAACGTAGGAAAATCTTTGCAAGTAGTGAAAGGGTAGGTAATGCGGACCTTTGTCCCCCGTTGTAATCTGTCATGCCTATCTACTCCCCACTGATTGATGCACCTGTTTCACCCGGACCATTTACTAGAGATAGGTCATCTGGCCCGACCAGAGAGCACCCCTAGTGAAAAGGACATATGCAATAATAACGAAGTGATCACTGTATCCTGTTAACAGAAACTTTAGCATGAAACAACCTGGAAAGAAAGGAATAGGAAAACGAAAATCAGTAGGCCACTGATGAACTTTTTATTAAATAACAAACAAAGAAACGATAACAATACGTAATGATAAAACCTATTATTGTCCTAGAAACAAGAAACGTTAGAAGTAAGCCCGTAATAAGAAACCTGAAAACAGTAAGAGAAACCAAGTGTGACATTGCAACGGCCACAAGGCAACGAGGCTTCATCGCCCCTCACTGCCCCAAAACGTGTCTGTCCCACCGCCTGCCACGGCCAAATAACGGCAAACTGGGAAAGATACAAGTCAGCAGACATCTGCCCCATTCTGGAAACTTCCAAAGTGCAACAGGTTTCCGGCTACGCCCAGCCGGAAGCAACACATATAAGGCGGGTCCTGCTGCCAACCGTCGGCAGAAGATCATCACGTAGGGTGTAGCCGGAGGAAAGGCCGAGGCCAATGGCACCCATCCAGGGGGATTGCTACGACCACCCTGGAGAGTTGCAAGGGGGGGAATGTCTGTGTCCTCGACCCTCCCCTCTCTCTCCCAGTCCGGCCACCATCAACCAGAGGCCGAGGCCGACGGGATCCGGCCGCGGTGGCGGTAACCCTGGAGAATTGCAGGTTAGACCCTCTCTCTCCCAGTCTGGGCCAGCATCCATGGAGGGCCTGGGCGTGGAGAGGCCACTGCACGAAAGGCCTAGGAGAGGCACCACACGCCAAGGCCTGCCCCACCGGATGAGCCAAGGAACCCGTTCATGGGGCCAGAGCAAAGGGCGTCCGGCCGCCATCCACCGGAGGTCCGGCCCAAAGACGGACGGGACATTTCTTCTTTCTTTTATAATGGCTGCGACAACACTGGGGGGGATGTCTTGCACATGCCTCCGACCCCCCCCCCTCGTCCTCATCGCCTGGTCCGGCCATAACAAATGTCAAGCGAGACGCCGTGGGGTGCACTGGGTGGGAGAGACGGTGCGAACAGGCCTCTCCCGCCTCCCCAGGTGGAGGCTTCCCAGCTGCACCCTCAGCGCTCCAGGCGCCCGGAAAAGGGTTCTTCCACTGTGGCGATGCTGCAACGTTTCGCCCGGCAGGGTGGAGCCCGTCCGCTCATTTGACCCCGCGATCGCCGGTAGCTACCGAACTCTCAAAATGGCGGTCGACCTGGCAAGAGCGGGCCCAGCATAAAGAAATGGCCCGGTCACTGGTTGACTCCACCACCGTAGTCCTCCACGACCTTGAAGATTCTAGAGGAGCCGCGGGAGTCCCCGACCCCCGCAGACACCCCCGATGGGAATGACTGCCATGATCGCCCGTGGAGTGATGAAACTGTAGCCGCGGAACGTCGGCGCTCCCATGCTGGCGCCAGCCTCAGTTTGAATGACTAGAATCCTGCAGACCTTAGTTCCGGTGAAAGCACAGTGTGACCCGGTAGGAAAAATTGTTGCACCCCTCCCCTTTTTGACTGATGGTTCAAACCACCGATCCTTTCCTCTGCCCTTTTAACAGAACTTTGGACTGCCTCCCCCGCGGCGCCCCACGCCGTTATTTGGTGGGCGGCAACTTACTGGACATCACCTTGGTGCCATCCAGATTTCAGCGCGTTCTGCTGCCTTGGAACTATTCGCACAACAGACCGCTACTGACGACCCACCCCCCGGGACGCCCCACGCCGGATACCCAAATCAGTGCGGCACCCAGGCAACATCTTCTGAATTTTCATAATTTGAAAGAACTAGTAACATGTCCTCATCAGGAATTTCCTCTTCAATCATCTCATCAGGAATCTCCTCATGAAAAGTCTGCAATGATGATTCTTGTAACTCTATGGTCTCCAAACATTCGATAAATTCGCCATCAAGAGATTGATCAAAAAAATCATTCAAGTCATCTCCTCCTTGTGAGAATATTTCATTATTGGTGCTGTCAATTTCAATAAATGTAGTGGATAATTCAAAAGAAATTACCACGGTCTCTTCATTGTTTAAATGTTTTTACTGTTTTTGTTTTGTTGTATATATTTATAAGTTATTAAAGTTTTATATTCCTACTACTTTGTTGGAGTGCTATATATTTTTAATGTGACACATAATTGTAAAAACTTTGATGTACAAAGAGTCATCCCTGGAATCTTCCGCTTCAGGCTCGGTCCCCTCCCCAATCACAATACAGGATGGTTTTCAGATAGTAGGAACGCGTGTGGTGTGACGGATCTCATCGGGTGTGGGCCTTGATCTACTATAACTCCTTTGAAGAGGGGTGATTCTTTACAGATGGGGCCATAAACTACATCTGCAGGGCTAGCTGATAGCCTGGGACCGGCCTGGACAATCGGACACAGAGGAAGAGGAGTGTCAGAGGGTGCGGTAGTGAATAGGGCGAAAGGGAGGTGTCGGGTGGGCACAGGGTGTGATTCTCAGGGAAGAGCAGCGCAGATGGGGGGATGTTTATTGCCCATGCATAAGACAGAGAGCGGGGGTGACCAGTGCCTGGGGAAGATGCTTGCGAGGGTGGGGAGCCATGCTACGGATCGACAGCGTGCAGAGAGTGGGTCTGGTCAAGGCATCTAAAATGGCTGCCGTGCACGACAAAAGTGTGGCATTTGAAAAAAGGCAAGATGGCGCAGACAATGTTTTTCAACACTTCCTCATTTCCTTCTAATCGAACGTTAACAGACGTTGGGGCATATTACCAAAGTTAAGCGATATTTATCCCTAACGATGCTTAGCAACGAATTTTTTACCGCTAAGCATCGTCAGAAATTATCGCCGATAAACCTTGCTATTATCAAGGTTTATCGCAAATGCCATAAAAAACGGCCGCAATGCATTAATATCGCTGAAAAGTCAGCGATATTCATGCATTACCGAGCTAATGCTCTTAGCCATGTTATCCACCTCCCATTGGATGACATGGCTAAGAACTGCTCAGGACAGGTGTTACTTTTTGGAGATATTCGCGCTTAGCGCGAATATCTCCAAAAGTTGGTAATAGGAGATAGCGATGTTAGCGACTGTTTTCAGTCGCTAACATCTTGGCATGCCCACTTTGCATGTCATTAGTGATAAATATCACTGACATGCAAAGTGGAGCCCAAGATGGTCGCTATCTCCTACTAGCAATCGCTAACTGGTGTTAGCGACAGCTACGTAATACGGAGATAATTTTATCTCCGCTTTCTTGGCTTTTAAAGCCAAAAAAGCGGAGATAAACCCCCTTGATAATATGCACCGTTATCTCTCCCACACTACCGGTCCCCCTGGGCTTAAACGCCGAGATGGTAGGGACTGCATCCCGTGGAGATAGGCCGACACGTCACTCAGCAGAAAAACAAGTCTATAAACATACAATAAGTTAAAAGTCAATCATTCTTCTTTCCTTGTAGTACGCTCCCCAGTCCACTTCCCGTTACGCTAACCGGGCGCACCCCACCAAAAAAACGATTTTTTATTTTTTTTGCCCCTCCAAAAAGAACCATTTTTTGCACTCTATACTATAAGTCTTTTTTTATACTGCAATCACTTCGCTACAACCTCATAAATTAAAAATAAAAATGAATAATGTCTCAAACAATTTTTGTTTCTAAATATAAATTTATTCTTCTGAATTTTCATAATTTGAAAGAACTAGTAACATGTCCTCATCAGGAATTTCTTCTTCAATCATCTCATCAGAAATCTCCTCATGAAAAGTCTGCAATGATGATTCTTGTAACTCTATGGTCTCCAAACATTCGATAAATTCGCCGTCAAGAGATTGATCAAAAAAATCATTCAAGTCATCTCCTCCTTGTGAGAATATTTCATTATTGGTGCTGTCAATTTCAATAAATGTAGTGGATAATTCAAAAGAAATTGCCACGGTCTCTTCATTGTGATCCATTTTATTTTGAAATTTCTTGCTGTAAATTGCAGAAAAAAATAATCACTTTCATTTATCGTTTTTAGTAATACATAATATAAAACTAACTTTATCAAGTATTTAGTATAACAGGACTGAAAATGAATAACAGAAAACATTTTTCAAATTATCTTAAAGTGTACAACATAATTCCCCTTACAAATTAACAACTCACCTTTTTGAAAGTAGGAGAAGTGTTAGTACTGTGTAAATCAAACACCAGAAATTGAGCACCAAAAATTCCTCACAAATGTACCTCAGACAGTAGTATCACAAAATGGCTGTGGTTTCCTCTCATTTTTGATATATACATAACCAATTAACTTTCATCACACACAAATACAAAACCAAAGTAACATTTTAATTGGTTCTAAATTTCAACACTTTCAAATGTGTTTTCCCCATGCAATTTTCCATAGGACATTTAGATACGTCTACAGCCTGAATGGCTGAACGGAATTACACCAAACTTGGCAAAATGGTACATCAGACCTAAGAGGTCAGTGAGGATCTACTATGCCCCCTTATGGTCATTTGCCCCTTCGCTTTGGCCTCCTCTTGTCTCTCGATCCTACCGAGAGACAAGATGGCGGGCGCTACGGACTGTTTGGAATGTTTACAGACGCCGGAGAACCAATCAGCTTCGCAAAGCTACGTAACGCGAAAAGTACGCGAAGCGGAGCGCTGTTACAGATATATATCTTTTTTTGAATGTTAATTTCTCAAAATCCACTGGAGCACATATATTGAGACCTAGCAAAGGCACATCGGGCTACCAGTCCCTACAATTTTGCCAAGTTTCGTGCAAATCCATTCAGCCGTTCGATTATTATTTTTTTTTTTTTGCCCCGCGGGGCCCTTTTAAAACCTCCACATCAAACCTAGGGGGTCAGGGAGGATCTACTATGCCCCCTTATGGTCATTTGCCCCTTCGCTTTGGCCTCCTCTTGTCTCTCGATCCTACCGAGAGACAAGATGGTGGCCGCTACGGACTGTTTGGAATGTTTACAGACGCCGGAGAACCAATCAGCTTCGCTTCACAAAGCTCCGTAACGCGAAAAGTACGCGAACTGGAGCGCTGCCTGGTCCGCTGTTACAGATATATATCTTTTTTTGAACGTTAATTTCTCAAAATCCACTGGAGCACATATATTGAGACCTAGCAAAGGCACATCGGGCTAACAGTCCCTACAATTTTGCCAAGTTTCGTGCAAATCCATTCAGCCGTTCGGGCTAAAAGTGAGGCCAACCGCCCTATGGAAAACTCAATGTTAAAAACACGTTTTGGGACCCCCCTTTTTTCTCGGCCCCCCCTTGACGAAACCCCCCCAAATTTTCAGGGGCTGCTCAGAAACAAAATGTTCAATTTTCCTGAAAATTTCAGCCAATTCCGTCCACAAACGCCAAAGTTATTAGACATAGAATTTTCAAAAATCCCATAGAGAAAAAATCCTAACTATATATACCTACTGGCGACCGCCAGTAGGTAATATATATATATATATATATATATATATATATATACACACATACACAGACACACATAGAGTGGTAAGGTTGTTTTTAGAGTTTAGGGGTGGGTAAGGAAATAGGGCGTTGGGTGTTAAGGGTCTTTTTAGTGTTTTAAGTGGGTAAGGGCACTGGGTGGTATGAGTGTTTTTAGTATTTAGGGATGGGTATGGATATTGAGTTTTAAGGGTGGGTGTTTTTAAGGTTAAACTTTGTATGGTAAAGGCATTGCTTGGCAACGGATGCTTGATAAGGCCATGTGTTGTAAACACATGCATTGGGATCTCATACACATGCCCAAACCACTGTCTCTACGTGAGTTAATATCAGCGATGTGCCAGCTGTCCACTCATGGGAAATTGGGAGCTAAACTTTAGTAGAAAGGGGTGGGAAAAGTGGAGATGAAAATGGGGTGAAGGGCAGGAGGCTGGGTACCTTTTTAAAATGTTTGGAAGGAAAGGGATGCCATTTAAGGTTGGTTCACTCTTAAAGTTTTTGCCCCTGCACACAATGTCTTTGTCTCTCAAAAACTGAATAAGGGGAATTCCTTTCGCCATGGGGTTGTAAGTGAGTCATAAACAACTCATTCTTTGTGGCCCCTTTATGTAAGAGTATTCTGCCATACATAAAGTAAGGAGACATTGCAAATGTAGACAGGGAGACAAGCAGTTTGACACTGTGATGTAGCATAAATAGAGCTTATGTACATACATCCCTCTTGTTGCTTTGGATCCCAGCTGATGTCACTTACCAGTCTCCTCCTTTTTCTGGTGGTACTATAGAAATTAGTCTCAGGCATTTCACTCTTCAGCTCAGGCTGTATGAAGCCAAACACCAGTCAAAATAAATGTCCCCACCCTTTTTTATTTTCTCACAGGGAGGGGTGGAATCAGGAAGCTTCAATAACCACACACCACCCTGTCATGAAATGGAAAGGACTGAGCTAAGAAGAGAATTGTTAGAAAGTCACCCTTTCTGGCCAGTTTACTCCTATTATTTTGGTGCAGAATGGAACTGGTGGTAGCTGACTCTAACTGTGTTCTGGGCTCTGCTGGTCAGGCCCGGTGCCAGGGCTATGTTAACACAAACAAATATATTGAGTTTTACTTATAATTGGCAGAACCTACCCTATAAGTCCCTAATAGATAATAAGGCCAGTGGATGAGTCCCTGGCATATTATTGGGCATGCCAGTTTAGAGGCCTGCAGCCTTTGTTGCACTTACATGTGGCATTACTTAGAGCCTAAAGTCATTTTAAAAGCAGCGCTGAATTGCAGCACTGCTTTCAAAAGTAAAATACACTGCAAACTCAACTTTGTGGTATGGGCACTTTAACCGTGATAATCTACCTTGTTTTTACGTTGTGGGTATCATCAAGGTCTCCCCTTGGTGTTTAGGAGTGGGGGGGGGGGGTCATGTACCTATAAGCAGGGTTCCTATAAAAGAGTTTTTTTTAAACCCTGTTGAGTAAAAACTAGCCATTTTATTTTTCTTACTGTAGGAAATTCACTACAATTCTGCTTTGGTGCTGTGGGCACTGTGAAATAATAATCAAAATCGTTTTTGCATATTAGGAACCTCGTAGGTCTCCTACAGGTGTTCCATGGGTGGGTGGTGCTGTATTTATGAGCAGGGGCTTTATAAAAGATTTGTTATAACCCCTGGTGAGGAAGATATTATACGTTTAATTTTTTTCCCCTGGAAAATAGTTGGCCTCATAGACTCACATGGCAATATGTTATGGACTCATAGCTATTGCTAGGAGAGTGTAAAATATATAATTCAAAGACTGAACAGACGGATATTGATAAATCCAGCAATTGGCATTGTTGAATTGATCACAACCTGTACAGAAAAAAGTTATAAGACATTTTGTTCTGTAAGCCAAAATCCAGCCTTTGGCACTCTTCCCTCGTTGGTCAGCCTGACGAATTAGCCAGGATGCATTGATTAGGTGATAAGTGGCCTGGTCGGGCTGAGGCTATCTGATGGAGAGAGCTCTGTGGGTCACAGGAATGCCATAGCAGGAGGCTGGGTTATAAAGCATCAGCTCCATAGGACGAACACGTCAAGCAATCCTGTCAGCCATGGCCACCCCCTCTCCCTGCCAGGTGGGAGGCTTACGGAAGGAATTCAAAGATGTGAATGAGGACAGTTTATAGAAATAAGTCATCCTCTGAGTTTGGTTTAGTTAGCTTTTGTTGCTCTGCTGAAATTTAAGCCTTGATGAATTTTGAGAGAATAGTGCTTTCTGGGACAAGTTCATGCCACACTTTGGAGGCCGTTGTCATGCTTTGGGGTGTTGCCCTGCACCTCATTGGACAGGGGTGCTCCCCTGCTTGTTGCAAGAGAACACTGAATAAGTATGTGAAAGGTACAGATCCTCTCATTTCTGCTGCCTTAAACTACAAAAAGAAGGAGGATTGTCTTGCTGGAATCCTGATCTGCACCCAAGGGTCTGCCTGGTGATGACTGCACCTGCTGCACTATCTGAGATTACAGCTCTGAGGATTGTGCCTTGCTACAAGAAGGAGGAAGGAGTGGATTCCGTGCAGCTACAGGTTAACAGAGCTAAACTGACCCTTCTCCATCCAGAGTACCCCTCCTGGAGTAAGTCCACTGGAGTTTTAACGGGTTCACCAAGTGCATTATGGGAAGTGAAGTCGAGGTTTGCTGAGGACCATGTAGGAGATTCTAGACCCTTGGATTTGTGTTATGGACACATGATGCCCACCAGAAGACCTCCAGACGTTTGGGAAAGTTCCTCCATGGGGTGACCCACCGACCACGAAAACTAAGCCGGTTTGTCCCGCTGAAGAACTCCAGAGGTCTGCCTTCCAGAGTTTGACCGGAAGCTCACCGAAAGTCAAGCTAACGAACCCTCACTGAATCTGGACTGGTGGAGAGCTCTAGAAAAGTTTTTTAAGTCCTAAGGTAAAACTTGGACTGATGCCTACCATGAGGGGTTTCCAAGCAGGGTTCCATCATAGTCAGCCTCAAACTTTTACTTTGTCCTGGCCAAGCACGACTAGATGTCCAGAAGTAATGCTACTGGTTTCTAAGAAACTAGAAAGTGTTTATTTTTTTAATTTCATATCTCCAGTTCCCTACATTGGATTGTCCTGGTTTCATTGTCATTGTAAATATACAAATATTTCCTATTTTTATAAATTAGTGTGGGATTTGTATTGTGTCTTTGTTATTTACTGTAATGGTGTTTTTAAATGCTTTAAATACCTGTCTCCTAACTAAAGCCTTATTGCTCAGTGTCAGCTGCCAAAGGTTGAGCAAGGGACTACTTTATAGAGACCCTATTTAGGATCCAGTACCATGTTAGTGGCCTTCTTGCTGGTGTTAGGTGCTTAGCTAATAATCCACCTTTCAACAAGTATAAGCAGTTGCATAATCCTTGTTCTCTAATGCCAGGCAGTATTCACTTTCAGTTGTTTACTTAATACACCCAACAAGTCAACATTCTTACGGTGATCTGGCCATGTCAACCCTGCTGTCAGTCCAAGTGAAGTATCAGAGCAGTAATTTTGGTGTGAAAGTGACCTCCAGACATGACTCATGAAAGCAGCTCACTGTGTAACAAAAATGTAAGATCAAACCTTGTATAAAAAAGGTAATAACGTGCCCAAGTCTTAAGGTTTACTAAGGAATATATTCACTGGACGATCTATGTTTGACTCCATGATGCTGGTTCAAATCTTGCCAAGCTCGGTCAAAATTTCATCCAGCTAAGGTCGATAAAATGAGTACCATTGACTTGAGGTTTTGATGGTGTAATTCCAGATATGTATTATGCCCACACACCAGCCACAACTGACTTTTACACTGCTCAGGTACAGAGAATGGTCTTTGTACTCCAATATAATATTTAAAGGACCCTAATGGCAACCAAGTACTTATTCTGAACTGATTGCCAATGAACTGAAGTGTACAGAAGAACACATTTTCCAGAAAATTAGTATGGCCTCAAGAAAAAAGCTATAAGGAAAAACACAAATGAGATAGAAGTTCCTGACATGTAATCTTAGAATCCGTTGTTTCGTATCTTTTTACACTCTTTGAAGTCTGGATATTAAACAAATCCCAAGACCAAAACACAAAAACATTTTTGACATCCATTCCACAGCAAAGAGATGTCATCATTAAATATGTGTGAGATATATTAACTTTTTTCCACAAACTTATGCATCATTTTTAGAGCAATGACGTGAATTACACAAAGATTTTGTTGCAAAAATTATGTAAAATGACATATTTATTACCCATAATTCATTTTGCAATACCTCAAGTGAAAGTGTAATGGAGGGGTATACCTTGCATTTAAAAGTCACTTGAGATACCAACGGGGGACAGCTTTGCCGATAAAATGTCTCTTGAAACACATTTTCTGCTCAGACTTATATTCTGCTGGACATTTTCTAATAAAATCAGTCCTTTACAGCAAACAAATGTGCTAAATTTCATGCTGACATAGTTTCCAACATTTTGTATAATTTGTATAATGCAAGATGAGCGAATTACACAAATTACATAAGTTTAACACAATAAACTAGTTGTTAGAAAACTACTAAATGGAATTACACCAAACTAAGCAAAGATAATTCTTTGAGTAAAGTTCTACTTTCAGGCCAAGATTTGTAATTCCGTTCAGCCATTTTTAGATTTTGCCTGCACAGCTCTTGTGCTGTGCTTGTGAAATCTATTGTTATTAATTTAAATTTAAAAGGGGCTTACATCCGCCCCCTCTCTTTCTCGGCTTTTCAGTGAGTCCTATGCTTGTCACTAACCTTACTTCCCTTTCTATTGGCTATAGCATATTTTCCTGTAATTTCCAATGCTTGTTCCTCCTCTGCTTCTGTTATCAGTTTCCTGTATCTGAAATACTGTTTACATCCGCTTTGGGAACAATTTTTTAATAAGGTTTTGCCTTTTTCTGCTTTTTGGTCTTGCAACAGATTTATACAGCAGCACTTTATCACCCAGCAAGATTAAGTGATTTGCCCAAGATCATAGGATAATGGAAGCTGAGACACAAAGCAGGATCCCCAACGCTTGAGTCAGCTGCTCTGACCACTGTGCCAAATCATCTCCGTTCCCTTATGCTTGTTATTCATGCCACTGCAATAATTTCACTTTGGATTCATTTGTAATTTTTCCCAAAAAGAAATGTGCAATATTCCACTCAGGAACATTAGCCACGGCAGACATTGTTTAATAAATGGTTTACTGCCTCCAGAGAGGAGCGCTACATTGTTATTCGTGGACTGAGACAATAGGGTGGGAGGTGCATTACAGTGAGAAAGAATCTGAGGCTCCGCTGCTTCAGTTTCCGTGTAAACTAGTATAAAGATTGAACTGCTGGCAAGGGCTGCTGCGGTGGTCACGCAGCATCTCTCTCGCCATTGCTAGCACCAGCATGGTCTGGGACTACCGGCCACCCCCCCCCTCATCATGCAACAATATTTACCATCCACGTAGTAATTACCAGGCGAGAGAATTCTTTGAAATGCAGGGGGTCTCACGACCCTCTGGCCGTATTTATTAAAATATGAAAACAAAATTAAAACTTGAAAATAAACATTATTTACACAATTATTAAATGAAAAATTCAGACATTCGATTTACAGCAAGGTAGACAGGTATGAAGGGCTAACCTTAACAAATGTCTAATACAGCGTGTTTCCCAACCGAATCTAACATCCTATATCAATTTTGCATTCTAATAATTTCTGCGTCACCAAATCGTTCCCACCCAGATCAGGCGTGAGGGCGTAGCTAGGAAAAGGATCTGACACCGGTTAACGACTACGGCAAGGTCGTTAACCGGTGTCAGATCCTTTTCCTAGCTACGCCCTCACGCCTGAAGGGCGCATGCGCAACAAGGGCCCGGTTACCGGGAGAGTTCTTCCCTCTCCTGGTTACTCTTGTACGCTCCGTGAACTCCATTTAACCAAAAGGAAGGCCCTTACACTTGTGCCATTTGCTGACGTCATAGTGTATGTGCGGTATGGCTACCAGCCCAAGAAAAGCGTGACTCCCTCCCCCGCACCCTTCCAAGCAAGCGGATATCCTGCCCCTGAAGTTCTAGGAGAGACCAGTGGCCCCTCCCCCTGGGCAACCCCATTCGATAATGGTGCCGCCCCCTAAGGACCTTAAATTGCTGCTCACCGATTATGACCTTACCGCCACAGGCCAGCATAGTTGACCGACTATCTGGCCCCGCCCAAAATGCCTACACTGAAAGGTCATACGTACCTCGCCGAACCTTCTAACCATGCTAGTATGTTCCTAACCAATAGGTCGTTACCTGCTTCTGTCAAGTGGACCCCATCCCGTAAGTAGAACTGATCTCCCCAAATGCACCCATGTGGGATATTCTGCAGGTGAGGTGTTCGAAACAGCTTCTCGATCTTATTGTTGACCCTCTTTACCGAGTGATTCAACGCCCTGACTGATTCAGCTCCCCTCCACTGAAGTCTAGGTATCAATTGTGACCACACTATGGTGCAATTTGGTAACAACTTCGCAAGCCAACCCGCCGATGAGATAATCTCTTCCAACAAGACCCTTCTGCTTTGCGTCACCAAATCGTTCCCACCCAGATGCAGGATGACCACAGAGGGCGGTGTGGCGTGTCTTTCAAGTAAGTCAGAGATGTAGCCCCTAAGCTGGCTAAGGCGGAGCCCCCCGCTGCCATGAAAGGAGTCATTGAAACCCCTGCTCTCCGCCCTCCGTCTACCCCCTCCTGAAAGGAAAATTGGTTTAGCACGCTTCACATAAGAATGACCAACAACCCATACTACATGCGTCGTCCTCCTATCTTCCTGCCGTTGCTGGGATGTTGATGGCTGTATATGATGATCCTGTAGTAGTTTCCGCCCTGCGTCAGAGGCCCGAGAAACTGAAAGGTAAACATAAACAAGGCAGGTGTCAGGGGAGGGCGGTGAACTGACCTTCACAATATGTGCAGTCGCACATAATGTTTATAAGCATTGGAAGACCATCTCCCAATTCTCTTCACACTGTTGACATGCAATCCCCTTGCAGTGGCCTCGGTGGCCGCCCCTATCCGGAAAGAATGTGTTCCAAATTCCTAGGATATCAAACCCGCTTTGGCGATAGCCATTGCTAACACTCTCTGGAACTGATACCTGGTCAACGGGGTACCATCCGCATGTATTAACAATGCTCCCATTGCCACACCCACCCGTTGTCTGATGAACGCCTCCACATGCGACACTGGGCAGCACGGGTTGTTCGGTGCCCGGTGTAGCACCAAACTCTCCCCCCGGGCCTCCTGATCAGTCTTGGATTTCCGAATGGTCACCCACATTGAGTATGGTAGTATCTATCAACTGAAGACCCTCCAACCTGTCAAGTTTGTTGCGAGCCACCAGTTCACTCACCCGCAATGCCCCGTAAAATGCCAGGGAAAAGGCAGCTTTGAATAGGAGTACCTCTCCCAAAGAGCTGCATGTGTCAGGCAGGGCGACCAATACCACTGCCAATCGTTCTAGACTTATTGGCCTTCTGCCATCGGCGGTGTTTGCCTGTAGGTGCCACCACCCCTTCATCGCCTTTCGTACTAAGAAGCTCTTTGTAGGATCCCTGGCCCCCTTTGTCTGTGCGAAGAAAGAAACCGCTGCCTTGTGTCTGCTAGCTGTCGCAGCTGAGCGCCCCTCCCTGTGCAATGTGTCCATGTACCCAGTAAAGTGTGCCACCTGATCCCATCTGGCCTCCCAATCCTGTCCCAGGAAATTACAGTGAGACCTGAGCGCCCCTTCGTATGTTGTCCTGGTCCTGGGAGCTAGGCTGGCTGCCACGAGGTCTTGTAGTCGGGGGCACCAATCTGCCAAAGTGTTGTTGGGAAGTGTGCTGGTGAAGCCTCTGCAGCTGGTAGGTGCTCACTGAATACCTGCATCTTAAAGCGAGAAAGGGCGTCAGCTGCGTTATTCAAGACCCCTGGAACATCTTTGGCCCTGAATTGCATGTTCAACTTCATGCATCTTAGCACAATCTCCTTCATAAGGCGGAGTATCAACTTACACCGTGCTGCCTGTTGATTGATGCATTCCACTACCGTCATGTTATCCGACCAGAAAATGATGGATCGATTAGACAATTGATCAGGCCAAACCATTAAAGCAACCCATGTTGGGAACAGTTCTAGGAACCCAATGTTTGCTGTCAAACCACCTTCCTCCCACCAAGTGGGCCACCTCTGCGCCACCCACTTGTTGCCAAGTATGGCGCCAAACCCTACGCTGCCAGCAGCGTCAGTCCATAATCCCAACTCTGCTGAGGTCACAGTGGGGTCACCCCACAGTACCCTGCCATTGAAATCCTCCAGAAATGCAATCCATATCCGCATGTCCTGGCGAACCTCGACTGACAGTCTCATGTGATGGTGCTTGTCCCGCAGGCCCTTCATTGCTTGCGCAATTGAGCGGGAAAATGGGTGTGCCATAGGGATGACCCTTAGTGCAAAATTCAGCTGGCCAACAGTCTGCTGCAACTGCTGTAATGTGACTTTCTCCTTCTCCAAACATTGTTGAAGTGCTGCCCTGAACCTCGCAATTTTTTCCTTGGGTAACCTGAAACAACCCTCAACGGAGTCAAGTTCAATGCCTAAGAATTCCAAGCATGTAGATGGACCCACAGTTTTTCCTGGTGCCAGCGGGACCCCAAAAGCACGCATGAGCATGCAAAACTCAAGCAATGCCCACGCGCACTCCTGCGACCCTGCCACCCCCAGCAAAAGAAAGTTGTCAAGGTAATGCATCACATGCTGGTGGCCCGTAGATTGTCTCAGAACCCATTCCAGGAATGAACTGAATGTTTCAAAGTAGGCACATGAAATAGAGCAACCCATGGGCATACACATGTCCATATAATATTTCCCTTCGAAGGAAAAACCCAGCAGGTGTTGATCGGATGGATGCACTGGCAGAAGTCTAAACGCTGACTCAATATCTGATTTCGCCATCAATGCCCCGGGGCCCAAAACTCTCAACATCTCTACTGCCTGGTCAAAAGACGCATATTTCACACTGCAAATGCTCTCGTCAATTGCATCATTCAATGATAAGCCCCTTGGTGCTGAAAGATTGTGTATGAGTCTAAATTCGCCCTTTTCTTTCTTTGGAACCACCCCCAGGGGTGAGCAGACAAAATTTGGTACTGGGATGTCAAGAAAAGGACCCGCTACTCTACCTAGGCGCAGTTCTTTCTCAATTTTTGCCGCTACCACCCCTGGATTGTGCTTTACTGACAACTGGTTCCTACACTGCGGTGTCCCTGGTATATCCCCCAGCTGGAATCCGAAAACCGTGTGTGAAACCTTCTTGCAGCATCCTTGCAGAGTAATGGTCTGGGTATCTATTCAGCCAAGGAATCATAGCCAACACATCAATGGGGGAGTGAGCGACTTGGGGGCATTCCTCGCTATTCAGGTTTCCTTCTCCCCCTGTTACCTGAAGTACTGCCCTTTGAACGGCATGTCGTTTCTGGGTGGGAGGGGTGACCGCATAAGTAACACGCATGTCTGAATTTGCACGTCCCCGGTGCCCTGGTGCATGTTCGCCTGTTAAAATCCCAGCACACGCCCTTCCCACCTGTATTACCTCTGGCCTTATTGGCCACTTCCCCCCCCTTGCGCTGACCGAAAGCGCTGCTGAAAGGGCTGATGGGGCTTGGGCGAATATCCCTTGTTCCAGCTAGCGCTAGCGCCTGCAGATTGCCCCTTTGTAAACTGACAATGCCAGGAAACTGAGTCAACTTTGTCCCAGGCTAACGATTTGTCAAATTCCCTAGCTTTCCTGAAGGCTATATCATATTCCTTCCATGCATCCCCACCATGATTGTCACTGAACATTATAATCCTACTCTGATAACAAGCCATCTCTACCTGCATTGCAGGTGAACGTTCGGCGGTAATCGCCACAAACACAGAAAAGGCCCTGATCCAGCGGCTGAGCGTCTCCTCCACCCTGAATTTATACAACTGAGACCACCATTCACTAGGCAACATCATATCTTTCTGCGACTTGGCATATTCCCACTCCCTGTTGTCAATCAGCAATGAGAAAATATTTACGTATTTGTCTGCCCAAATCAACTCTTTCACACTTTGTGAGACATGTTGCGCCAAATTCTCCCCCCTGGAGGGTATCGTGCCTTCGACTAATACCGGCAAAGCAACCACCTTACCACTGTCAGCGAGTCGCTGTGGTTCTATGGTCTTGAATGTCCTCGCATTGTTCGCCGGACCTGTTTGGGAAGAAATTGGTGTGCTTGGCACGCTACCTTCGCTCTTTGCCACCATGATTTTTGAAACCATTCTCTGTGCCTCAGCCGTGGGGTCAGCTGGGGACGGTAACATTCCCTCAATCCCCAACCATGGAAGCACTGCCGCTATCTGTGCCGCCAATTCTGGGGGTACTTGACCCACCCCAATGGGTGGGCTGGCCGTGATTTCGGGTGGGACCACTGTCGGGGCGGTGTTACTAGGCGGCGTGGCTGGTGCCGGTGCTACCGGTGCGCTTATCGGGTTAGGGGGGGCTGGCATGGGCATCTTAGGCGATGTTGGCGCTCCGCTAGGGACTGGCCCCAGGGACCCCCCTCCTACACGGGGCTTGGGGGGAGACTACTACCCTTCTTAGCTCTGACACGTTTGGGTGGGGCCTCAAACTCCCCCCTTGGTCTAGGCGGCACTATTATCCGCTTGGGCCTCCCCGATGGCCCTGCCTGCGCCTCAACCCTCGCATCCAATTCCGCCACAGTCTTCCCCAATTTATCCACCTTCCCTAATCTCTTGTCCATTGCTGACATTCTGCGCATCATGGTTCGAAACATTAGCTCCATGCGCGAATTCCCTGCACCCCGTTTGCTAGACATTCCTACTGTTCTCGCACCTACACTGCACAATACGTTAATATATGGGCACAATGTGCCTTGTACCTGATCCAAGTAGGAGGCTCACAGGCTGGCTGTAGGCACCACGCAACTGTGACCACACACCCAGCTAGCCTGGGTGTTTGGGCAAGCGAACTCTAGCCCCGCGGCCCACCAGAAGCAGTGAAGTGCAGGCCTGCCCATGTCCTCTGACTCCGCCGTCCACCGAAAGTCTCTCCGCTACTCGGTCCGCAGCGCCCCTTTTCAATATTCCTATGATGAAAGAAATGTTAGAAACCAAGCCTGGCTCTACGAGACAGAGTCCTTTGCAATTAGGTAACAAACACTTTAGCTTTCGCTCTGCCCAGCAATCTACCACAGTCCCCCAAATGTGACTATATCCACAAGTACTTTGCTGCAAAGGATGATATTATTGTAAACCAGTAGACTCAGTATCTGAAACAATGTGACTGTACTGCTTTAGTCAAGCCCGTCCCGCTTAATACATGCCTGGAGGGGTTTTAATTCCGTAATAACAAGATTGGGACCGAGTCCGATATCAATTAGTCAAGCAACAAGTAGGCTTAGTACTGAAACCTCTACTACAAGCCTGGAGGGATTTACAAGCTTGCTCTATCCCCTTCCTGCAAATATTATGACATATAGACAAGCAACCAGTAGGCTCAGTATGACAAATTGGCTGTGCTGCTATTTCCACTAATCCCGCCTAATCGATGACCTTGAGGGCTTTTATCTTCTAAACAAATTAGGACCGTTTCAGTAACAAAGAATGGGGCAGCGATCGACTTGAATCCTTACAAGCCCCTGTGGTCCCCCATTCGACTAATGCCTTAGCCGTTTGTGCTTCGCATTCGAAATAGACACGTGCACTTAACCTGAGCAACCTCTTGTTCTCCGCGGGGCAGATTACTGCACTGCAGTCGCCCCCGCCTACCCCGCACAATACCTCATGTCCCGCTGGCCTGCCGCAGTCCTGCCCTGAGAATCACTTCATCGGTTATGCCGGGTCCCTGGCGCCTCGACGGTGCGCCTGCTCCTCAAAAGTCTCTCGCTCCTCAACACCTCTCGACGCCGCTGCCGATTGCCTGCTGTTCCCCCCAAGTCATTGGCGAAACACCGACAGCCGCTCCCGCTCTTCGAAGCGCCGTCGCTCACAAATATTGTAGCGAAACACCGACAGCCGCTCTTGCTCCTCGAAGCACCGCCGCAAATCCTCCAGTCACGATAACCTGAAAGAACAAAAAGAAAATTATCGGCCCCCACAGCGGGGCGAGGAGCGAGCCTGGGAAGCGCGGGCACAAAGAGGGTGCTTCCCGCGCCCCCCCAGGCTCTTAAACCCCCTTTGCGGTCCCGCCCCTTGACCCGGAAGCACTAACACAGCTTCCGGGTTACGGCGGGACCGACCAACCAATCGCGAGGTGGAAAAGGGGGGCCGGGCCCAGCCATGCGTGCGTGGGCGCTGAGCGGCCCCCCCTTTCCTTGCACACCTCATCTGCTGGCCCTCTACGAGGGTGGTGCAGTGTTTCATGGGGTTAGATGTGGGCCTTCCTTGGTGAGATCACACAATTGATGCTACTTGAGGTGACTTTAAATGAACCAGTGTTTGGTAACAGTGGAGCTAGCTCAAAGCCTATCTGTTTGTTTATTATGGCTTGTTGTATAGTTTGTACTCAGTGTCCATCTAAGAGCTAGAAGGTGCAGGCCGGTGGCAGAGCAAGTCGGCACCGACCCAGGGCCCTGAGGCCTTCCCTGCTCTCACTAAAGGTGAATGGATGATGCCAAGTACAGTAAGGCTGGAGAATAAAAAATACTCTGATAGATATCCCATACACTGGGGGTCAAGGAGTGTCAGCACATAGGGGATGCAGTAAAAGGGTCAAAGTCTGACTGTCAAAGCTATGTCCCAAAAACATTGGCAACAAGAAGAAAGGCTGCAGACAGGCCCTCTGCTCACCACACAGCATGCCGGGCTCTCTGCACACAAAGCGCATGCCTGCATTTCCACCCAAAGGTAGGCTGCTACTGCTTATGGCCACCCAAAAATGTGTGTTTTGTTTAGCACTTTAAACATTTTTTTGAATAAAATACAAATATCAAGTTCTGCATGCTCATTGTTTGCACATATGAGTGGTCACAATATTCTTCCACCTCAAGCTTACAGTTGTAAGCAACTGCTGCTACGTTTAAGCATTGAATCAAACCCTATTTGGTACAGTCGGGTCCCACAGTGCCTTTCCATTTCTGGTGCTTTGCTGCAGTTTTAAGATCTGTCACTCATGGTCGTTGAATGTCACTCATAAATACACTGAAATTATGAAAATGTCACACTTAAGGAATCTGCAACCTTCGCAGCTACGCTTCCTTACTGCCTCCAGGCCACTGAAGCCGTGCACCCCCAGTCTTCGCCAAGCCCATGTCAAGGGGCGACGTGCTGCATTGTTACATTTTTCCTGAATGCTCAGTTTAATGCCGTCCCCACTCCTCAGCTCTGCTTTGCATTAAACGTACAGTCGTATTTTAGGGAAATGGGTTCCCCGTTATGTCGTAATGTGTGTAAATGTGGAGCCCCGCTTTGCTGAGCAGAGCCACCCCTT
Source organism: Lissotriton helveticus (assembly GCF_964261635.1). Lineage (NCBI taxonomy): Eukaryota > Metazoa > Chordata > Amphibia > Caudata > Salamandridae > Lissotriton > Lissotriton helveticus. The sequence goes on along the minus strand of NC_136071.1, from coordinate 873,459,355 downwards.
ACATTGTTTTTACTAAAGAGCAATGCCTAGTTATATATACAGGGAAGCACAGCAGCAATCAGCACATTTTAAACACTTCATATGCTTACAACATATTATTTCAGAAACACAGACGGACAACAGCATTTGCCCAAGATCACAAAACTTAGAAAAGCTGCGGATACATGCCCGGTTTTATATATTAATTGTTCCCTTAGCCATTTTCTTGCTCTGCACCTGCACAAGGTCCTCACTGGTGCCGTTAGCCCCGGAGACAGCTGCTATTCCTTTGGTAAGGAGAAGCTTTGACTTTGCTTTAGGTATTTCAAATATTTAACAGAACAACTTTTCTGCAATTCATGGCATTATCTCTTTTTTTTACTTTACGGTACATTGTACAGCAGCTCGACTGCTCTGCAATATGTAAAAGAAACATTGACAAACTCAATAGAACATGCATAGGCGAACCCTATTGGCTTTGCCAATGCTTGTTTCTATAGCTCTCTGTGGTGTTCCCATTTTTCTGCCTTGTTTATATGATTTATTACATGCATAATAGAATCTTATGCATGTAATAAAGAATTTTAAGTATGTAATGATTGTTCCACATAGAACCAGTGGTAACCAGGACAGAGTGTCAGTTTATGCCTCTGCCTGCCAGCTGATGGATGGAATCTTCTTTGTAATGAATACATCTACAACAACAGCCTTCCTGTATCTAGCCTTTCATTTATGGAATGCTTCACTGGAGTAGTCAGCAGGATACAGAAGAAGATGCTAACACAAGGTGTTGGTGAGAGAATACCTGTGTTTCTTAAGGGTGATCCTCAAACTGTGATTTAAATTGATATTTTAAAGATTTATCAGAGGGCTCTTGGGTGTTAAAGAAAATAAAACTCTGCTCTGTTGGCCAATCTCAGGATTGACTTTGATGGAGTATTGGCTCGGCATTGTTAACTTCAAGTTTTTTAAGCCTCATGGAAATTTCCGCTTAAAATCTGGGATTGGGAGCATCGCTGCATGTTTTCTCCTTGTATTAATACTGTTTGATTTGGGAGATTTTGTTATCGATGCGGGCTCATTCTGTTGGTGTTTGTTAATCGATGAAACTTGACATGGCATTGGTTCGTTTGGCTTGAACTGAGTTGAGCGAGCATAATTCAAAAGAAAACTTGTTTCTGACCCATTACTTAGAGAACGTGATACTTACCTGGTTCGCATCTCGCTCCTTCATTCCACGTCTTCATTGTTCTGTGGAAAGACTCCTCGTCTTCTGAGTTACGTCAAACATCTTTACGTAACATATGCGTACCTGCCATTTTGGATCTTTTCAAGATTTCTTAGTGTTGCTTAGTGACTGCTTTCATCTCTGTGGCGTTTCGTGATAACGTTGAAGACGCTGCGCGTTACTTCAGTGACGCCCACACTAATAATAATAAATAATAATATTTAAATTTATAAAGCGCCTGGTTACACTGTTGCTAGTGTGTCCCCACGCTGAAAGATGGCCCAGTAAAGCCACTCAGCTGCTGATTCTGCCCCCGGCCATATCACAACCTCGTCCTAGTTTTGAGAAAACAGATGTGTTTTCAGCTCATTGCGAAATGCTTGCTCTGACTTCTCCAACCGGAGCCTCGGATGGTGTCTGTTCCATAGTTGAGCTACCAGGACACGAAAGGAGCGCCCTCCCATTCTTACTCTGCTGAATTTAGGAACCTGCACCATCCCCGTCCCGCTCGATCTCAGTTGTTGGGTAGGGTGGTAGGGCGCAAGCAGGTTGTGAAGATAGGTGGGACCTTTCCCCTGTAGAATGCGATGGCCAACACAGAGGGCTTTGAATGCCACACGTTCCTTAATTGGAAGCCAGTGCAATGATTTCAGAGCTCTCTTTGAAGAGGCTCTTTTCGGCAGCCTCAGCACCAGACGGGCCACAGCATTTTGTATACGCTGCAGCCTTTGAGTGCATGTAGCGCTGGCTCCCAAGTAGAGGACATTCCCATAGTCCAGCCTTGATGGTATTAAAGCATGGACCATGGTTTTCCTGGCTGTCAATGGCAAGTCATCCAGTGTTTTCCTGAGGATCCTCAGAGTGGCAAAGCATATGCCTGCCACTCGTTTGGTGTGGTACACAAACGAGATCTTATCATCGATCCACACCCCTATGTTCCTCACTTGAGTGCTGGGAATAGGTAGAGGACCCAGCACTGGAGGCCACCATGCCGATGTCCACACTGTATTAGCCTTCCCCACAATCAAGAATTCTGTCTGGTTTCCATTTAATTTGAGGCAGTTATTAGCCATCCAGGCAGCCAATTCCTGCAGACATGAGCTAAAATTAGTAGCGACCTGGTACTTGGGCTGTGTCAAAGCCACCACCAGCTGCGTGTCATCTGCGTAAGACACAACTTCCACCCCGAATTTGTCTGTGATCAAGGCAACTGGTGCCACGTATAAATTAAAAAGGGTAGGGCTAAGACTGGACCCTTGGGGCACCCCCTGTTTAAGGCTGATGTCTTTGGACCTGAAAGTTCCCTGTGCCACTTGGAAACTGCGGTCAGATAGAAAAGACTCCAACCATTCCCATGCCTTATCCACCACTCCTCCCCTACTTAAACAACGTAACAGCGTGTGATGGGCCACAGCGTCGAAAGCGGCACTAAGATCCAGCAGGATCAGTGCCGCCGTATGGCCTTCATCCGCATGTTTCTGTAAGGTTTCCGTGGCTAACAGCAATGCTGATTCGGTCGAATGGAGAGCATAGAAACCTGATTGAGTGGGTGGAGTAATCTGTTGGCCTCAATGTGGGCTGTCAGCGGATTGTTGACAGCTTTTTTGGCAATCTTGGCGAAGTACGGCAGGAGTGATATGGGGCGCAGGTTCTCAAGTTGCTTCATACTAACATTGTTTTTTTTTCACGGAGAGCACCACAGCCTCCTTCCAAGTTTTAGGTACCTTTCCTGACTCAAAGGAAACCTCAAGTAGATGTCTGATATAGGGCTCTAGAGTCTCCATACTACCTCTCAGTATTTTAGATGACGCAGGATCTTTAGGGGAGCCTGAGTTAATACTGCCAGCTATGGTACAAAGGATCTCCTGGGATGGAACATTGAAGATTTTGAGGCATTCTGTGCTATATATATTGGAGGGGGTATCCCCACCTATATGGCCCTCTCAAGCTGTTTCTGGGAACGCAGAGTAGATCCTCTCGACCTTGTGCAGAAAGAACTCTGCCATCAGATTGCAGGATTCCTCTGACCCTGTCATGGGAGCCGCGGAGCAAGAGAGACTGGAGATCTCCTTGTAGACGGAGAACAGTTCCTTCACCATGTTATCTGCTCCCTCAATTCTACTACTGTAATAGGCTTTCCGAGTTTTCCTGATTAAGACATGGTATTCCTTAAGCATGGTTTTAAAATCCTTCCTATGTTTCTCGGAAAAATCTCTCCTCCATTGTCTCTCCAGACGTTTACATCCCGCTTTCTTACCCCGGAGTTCAACCCCAAACCAAGGGGCAGACTTAGTCGGTCTCCTAGGTGCAGTGCTAGACCAGGGCGCTGTACTGTCCAGTGACTCCGTTATGCGCTTTCCCAGCGCCTCACAAGCAGACTCAATCCCCCGCCCCCCCCCCCAGGGGGTCCACCCTGATTTAGGGCCTTGTTAAATGCCTCTGTGGAGAAGTTAGCCCTTTTCCTGTGTCTATCCTTGGTTCCTGGCTTGTCCTGTGTTGGAATCGTGGATACCGCCGCCTTAAATGAGATCAGGAGGTGGTCGGACCATACCACAGGTATAGGGGGTTCAATATGCAACATCTCCCAGTTCGCGAATATTGGATCCAGAAGATGGCCACAGCAGTGGGTAGGCAACTCAGATTTCAGGGTTAGTTGGCATGCAGCTAGTTCCTATCGGATTTCTTGCGCCTCCGTACAGGTGGCCTCATCAAAATGGAGGTTCAAGTCTCCCAAGAGTAAGAGCCTCTCATACCTAAGGGCTGGCTGAGTAAGGCTCTCAATCAGGCTTGTTGCGAATCGCGCCCCTGGTCCCGGTGGTCTATATACCAGGAATCCCTTGAGAAAGTGATTTTTTGATGCTGAGATAGAAAAGAACCCCGATTCACTGTCCTCAACATCTACCGTCTCAAGGGTGCAGAGATCTTATCATCTACTAGCTTTGTGTTTAAAGACTTTGTGTTCATTCAGTGATGCGCACACTGTCGTTCATTTTGCCTTCATCCCAGTGGCGTTTCCTGGCAACGTTGAAGGCGCAGCACGTTACTTCAGTGATGTGCACACTATCTTTATGTTATAAAGCCATTGTGTTGATTCAGTGATGTTCTCACTTGTCATCTTTTTAAGGCATTAAATAGTATTTATGTGATGCGCTCACTATAAACAGTGCGTGTCAATTCAGTGATGCACGCACTTGTGCCAGGTCCATTATTCTTCAATTACTTTGGTGACATGCACACTGCAGCACTGTTGCGTGTTACTCAGTGATGCGCACACTGTGATTTGTTTTAAACTCCGAGATTCTTCAAAACTTTATTGAGCAAAATCTGATCTAGTAGGTTTATTACAAATCAACCATGTGTGACTAAATATTTAAATAATATAATATTATGAGACTTCTGATAATTTGAATGGTTAAGATGTGATCGCCAAGTATTTGATATTGAATTATAAAAAATTGATAAGAAATTAATATCGAAATGTATTGAGAAATATTGTTTTTCTTGTGGTAATTGGACTTTTGTCTCTGTTGTTTGGATATATTTTACTATGTTTGTTGCTTTGGAAATGTCATAATTTTTACAAAATTAAGTGCCATATATAAATTAACAGTTCTTCCTATTGAACCTTAGCTGATTCTTTATCAGAGACTTTGTTGACTTCATATGTGGCTATTGAGATATTTTTGTATAGAGTTGTAATTGTCTCTCAAGAGTTGATGTATTCTGGAGAGTGGATGTAGCAAACACAATCAATAAGCCTGTTCATAAATATAAAAGGTGGTTGAAGGGGAGAGACTTTTTCAATTAAGCGTATATTACACAGGTATCACTCAGTAGAGAGGTGTCATTTAAGAGGCTATGTTGTCAAAAAAGTGAAGTATTCACCCTGAATTGCAGTACTAAGATGAGGTATGTTAAACCCCCTTATTTACCATGTTTTCTGAACAAAAGGTGTCAGTGGAGAGCCTAACTCCTCACTAAAGGTTTTCACACCCATCCATGAGTCTTCTGACACTAGAAAGGCTGCTCTTAGTGAATCAAACCATAGACACTGCTCACTCAGAGAAAACATGTTTGCTCAAGGATGAATTGCTCGCTAAGGGCCAGATGCACAAACAATAGTCATAGTTATTACCAAATAGGGATTTTTTGTGAATCATTATTTGGTGGTTACTATTACAAATGTACAAAGTGGTTACGCTGCCCCTATTCCTTAAATAGCAGTTTGTTTTGGTTCACAAATAGACCTACCTCATGAATATTAAAGAGGTAGGTTGCAATTTGGAACCCACTACGATTCGCTGCCATCACAGGGATGGTGGCCTGCTGGGAACAGCAGACCACCATGTCTATGATTGCTTTTAAATAAAGCAATTTTTTTTAATGCAACCCAATTCTCCTCAAAGGAGAATGGAATGCATTTAAAAGGAATAAAATGAAACTTTTAAGTTCCATTTTGAATAGCGGGCAGTGAACCTTTAGGCCACTGTCTCCACTTACAAAAAAATAATTCAACCACTCTCAAATCAGAAGTAGTTCCTTGGGGACCCCTCCCCATTTGCGAATAGGTTACCACCAACTTTGAGTTGGATGTAAAGACCAAATATTTTGCGACCGCATTTAAGTTTCAAAACATTATTTCATACCAATGTGAATTGTTATTTTAGAGAGACACCCTAAGAACGCCCCTTCCACTTACTGATTCGCAAAACCAAATTGAGATTCGATAAGAGGTTAACGAATCGCAATTAGGGCTTTGTTGATTTGGAAATGCCTTTTTTCATTTGCAAACATCTCAATTCTGTAAATCAGGCTGTTTTTGACCACAAAATGGCATTGTACATCTAGCCTAAAACTCTTTAACACTCAAGTTTTACCATGTAAAGAGGTGTTAGAAGAGAGAGCATGTTGTTGTTAAACTGAAGCATTCACACAGTACAGAACTGTGTGAGATAGACTCAGTCTATGATGTGCCTTATTTAATCTACACCCTGTTAAAATGTGTTAGCACAGTGCCTAGAGAGCTTCTTGTTTATAATCCAATTGATACATCATGTTCACTCAGAAAAAAAATCTTTGTAGAGGTGTGAGTTACTCACTAAGGCCTTTTACAGCCTTTGCCCTGTATAGATGTGTTAGTAGAGACGATATATTGTCATAAACCAAACCATTCACTCTGAATGGAGTTATATTGCTGAGGTTTACTGTTATACCAAACTTTACCATACTCAACCTGGACTGTGTCAAAATGTGGAAGTACAGGGCCTAGTGTTTCTCTGAATTCTTCTACACACCCTTTACTCTTTTCAGAGCTGTCACTAGAGAGGGCTTTGTTTGTAAAACTAATCATGCATCCTGTTCACTTAGAGAAAAGGTCTTTTTAGAGGGATGAGTCCCTCACTAAAGCTTGTTACACCCAGCATTTATCATATAGAGAGGTCTCAGCAGAATGCTATGTTGTCATACAATGAAGCTTTTATCCTGTACATGGTTATGAGAAAAAAAGCCTATCTTTCATCAAACTGTACCAAACAGAATCTGCACCCTCTTTAAATGTGATCATAGAAGACCTAGGGGCACATTACTATGGCGGGTGGACTTTGTCCGCCCGCCATACCAGTGGGAAATGGGACTGCCCGCTAAGGGTGCGGCGGTCCCGCACATCCCACACTGGCTGGCGCATCCTGCATTTTTAACATTGCGCCGGGTGGTGCTCTGCCAAAAATGCATGTTGTGCTTTTCAATACATAACGTGACGGGCACAGTGTGGTGCCTGCCACGTTGTACATTGACATGCTGGGGGGTACCATAGGTACCCCCCATGTGCACCCCGACCCCCCAGAGTACCGGGAGACCTGCAATGGGCCCCCGCAAGAAATCCCCGCATGCCTTTCCGTGGCGGCAATGCCACCACGCAAAGGCATGTTCCCACCCACATCTTAATATAGCTGGCGGTGTCTAACAGACACCGCCACCAAGTTGATAGACCGGGCGGAAAAGCGGCGGCGGACCCCTCAGCCATTGTAATATGGCGGGGGGTCTTTGCAGCAAGGATGGCGGGCGGATCGCTCCTGCCGGGCCGGCTGTGGCTACCCCCTGCCCGGCAGGGGCGATCCGCCCGCCATCCTAATGGGGCCCCTAGTGTTTCTTTTGAACTTTCTACATAGAACCTTTACCTTTTTCAGAGGTGTCAGATTGCTCTGTGTAAACTGAATCAAACACCCTGTTTACCCTGATAATGGGTCTGTACAAAGTGAAGAGTTAATTACTAAAGCCATTCACACCCACTGTTTAACCTGTCAAGAGGTGTCAGCAGAGACGGTATGTTGCCATAAAACTGAACCTTTCACTCTATATGAACTTGTATGAGGAAGAGTAAGTCTTTCATCACACTGTACGATACACAATCCATACACTGTTACCATGTGCTAGCACAGGGCCTAGTGTTTCTCGAATACCGTGCCCACAGATGTTTCTTTCTGTTCAGAGATATCAGCAAAGAGCTTGCTATTTGTGAACCCAATCTTACACCATGTTCACTCAGAGAAAAGGTCTTTCCAGTGGGGTGAGCTACTCACTTATGCCATTTACATCCAGCCTATAGGCTGTACAGAGGTATCAGTAGAGAGTATATGTTGTCCTAAACATGAACCAATGAACCCTTCACTCTTTGTAGAATTGTATTACAAAGGTTTACAGCAACATCAAACCTGACCATACACAATATGCCCTCCATGAAAATGTGGTAGCACAGGACCCTCTACACACACTGTTTACTCTGTTTAGAGCTGTCACTAGCGAAGGTTCTGTTTGTAAAACCAATCATACTTCCTGTTCACTCAGAGGAAAGGTCTCCCGAGTGGTCTCAGGAGAGACACCATGCTGTCATACAAATTAAGCTTTTACCCCGTATACAGTTATAAGATGCCTCTCTTTCATCACACTGTACTGTACTATACAGAAGCTGCACCCTTTTAAATGGGATAATAGAAGCCCTAGTTTTTCTTTGAGCTTTCCACATAGATCCTGTGAGTAGACAGATAGCTCTTTGTAAACTCTGAGAAAAGGTCTTTATAGAGGGGTGAGTTATTCACAAAAGCCTTTTACACCCAGCCTTTACCATGTACAGAGGTGTTAGGAGAGAGTTCGCTGTTTGTAAACCCATATTACACAGTACCCAGCATCTCTCTGAATAATTCTACACAGACCCTTACCTCTGTGCTGAGTTATCACTAGAGAGGCTGTTAGTATAGATGAGTATGCAATAGGATCCAGCCGGGGTCCGTGCAGGTAGCAGCAGTGGGTCGGTGGGGCCGTGTAAGGGGGGTTTCGAGGGACGATGCAGAGGGAAAATTAATTATTATTCAATTTTCACTCTGCTAAGTCCTTCGAAATACCTCCTTACCCGACCCCACCGCTGTTACCTGCATGGACCGCGGCTGATAGGATCACTGTTTCTTCAAACTCTACCATACAGAATATACAGAATGTTGAAATGTACTAGCATACGACTTAGTTTTTCTCTTAATCCTCCTACACACATTGTTTACTTTGTTGAGAGGTATTACTACAAAGAGTGGCCTTACTGTACTGAACCAAACACCCTATGCACTCAAAGAAAGTTATTTGTAGAGGGAAGAGTTTCTGATTAGAGTCTTTCACACCCCCTTGCAGAGAAGTTTCTAAAGAGAGAGCATGTTGTCATAATATTCAAGCATTCACCCTGTATGGAGGTGTTAGATAAGAAGGCAATCTTACAGAAAAGTCTTTCACATAGAATCACATCCCTGTTGTAATGTGATTGGACATGGCTTAGTGTCTCTGTACAGCCTTCTCCACAAAGCGTTTACTCTGAGCAGAGATGTCAGTATAGATGGAGCTCTTAGAAAAGCCAAACATACCATCAATTTATATAGAGGAAAAGTCTTTGCAGAAGGGTGAGTTTCTCACTAGAGGCATTTACACCTACTGTTTTAGCAGAGAGGCCGGGTTGTCATAAACCTAAAGGATTGGAGCTGTATAGATGTGTAAGTAAAGGAAGCAGTCTTGTAGCTTTTACAATGTACAGAGCTGTCGCTATGGAGAACTGTCTAAAGCAAGCCAAACATACACTGTATTGACATATCGGTAAGGTTAGACTGCAGAGTGCTATGTTCCTTAGTAAAGCCTTTTATACCCAGCTTTTGCAATGTAGAGATGTGTGAGCATACAGACTGTGTCCTTGTAAAATTCAAGCAAAAAAAGAAGGATTTACCCAGTATACAGTTGTATGAGGGGTCATTATTTCAATAAACTGCACCATATATGATCTGCATCCTGTTAAGATATGATAACACAAGACCTAGTATTTATTTGAAATCTCCCAGAGAGACTGTTTCAGATCACTATAGATTCATTTCTAACTATTGTTATGTATAAGGTAACCCTGGGCGAAGCACTACGCTACGCTCGCGTAGTTTGCGAAGTTTTCGCAACTTCGCACTACGCGAGCTGCACGTAGCACAGTGCGAACATGCGTAGTGCAGCGTAGCGGTAATTTTTTGCTTGTTCGCGGTCCTGAACGTCATGTTCGCGACCGCGAGCAACGCGAGGAGGTCAGGTTTCTCATTGTGAGTGGTTGCGCATGCTCGCGACCGCTCTCAATGAGAAACTACCTGTTCGCGTTGAGAAAGCTGCCGCTCCATTAATAATCTACTCGAGCAGCAGAAAGCTACAGCTCACACTGTGCAAGGTGCCGTGTTTAATGCTTGCACAGTGCCGGATGCTTGTCCGCACTGTGCAATCATTGAAAACGCATCTTGCACAGTGCGAACATGCTACTACGCAGCTCGCGTAGTGCTACGTGAAGTTCGCGTAGTGCGAAGTGCACTTCGCGTAGCGCTACTTCGCGAACTACGCCCACCCTTAGTATAAGGTATTGTGAAACAATCTGCTTTTTTATTGATAACTGTGAGAAGCAGAAATGTATATTCAGTCTCTTTAATGTTTTATGTATGGTTTTCAATAGATTGAAGATTCCAATGAAAGAGCAGAAAAAAAGAGTAAGAAGCAAACCTATTACAGAAAAATCTTGAAAGATGTAATACAGCACGCAGAAGGAAATAAAGGTAAATAATATTAGAATATGGAAAGAGCACCCTGTCTTTAAAAATTGAAAACATAATTTAACTTTTCTCATACAGGGGAAAGTACTAGAGAAGATAGATTAAGTGTAAGAAAAGATGGTATTCCTATCCAAAGGAAACAAGTAGTAGAAAATAAACTGTGGGGGTAACACGATTTATAAAGAAGAAATCCAAACAACTACAGCAAAAGTTGTTTCATGCTAGAATAGTGAAAAATATAATAAGGAGCATTAAAAGGAGAAAAACAATAATTCAACACATAGAGTTTATTGAGTAGGAAGTAGAGAAGGCATTTGTGTTAAAGAAAAGCCTTTTATTCTGATTTTGAACAGAATGAGATGTTTAGATAAACTGGTTAGTTTACTTAAAAAGAAATGTAATCAAAGGATGCAAGATAACAAACCAAATGTGTGCACTCTTTTCCAGGGAAAGTGGAAACACACTTCCGGCAGTGAGCTTTTTTATGAGGAATGTTACTTACAGGAGAAAAAAATAGGTTTTGCAATTGATACCAATGGTCGTTCATATGAAATGAATGAAGGGACAGTAACTGAAAAAGAGAAATGAATGTCTAGAAATGTAAAAGAAGAAGTAACCAATGAAATCGATGACAACGTACCCGATATCTAGTTTTTGAGGGGAATTGTAGAAAAATTTGCAACAGAAGGCAAGAGTCTATTAACAAACTTAGAAAGGAACTGAGAAATAAAAAATGACAATACTGCAACACCGTGATCCTTGTTGAGTAAAAAGACTCACAAAACTTCAAGGACATTCATTGGCTCGCTTACTACCACAGAAGTTCCATAACATATGGATGCTGTCTATACACAATCCTAAAATGTGTAACCTAGTAAAATTATATTTTGTCAAAAGCCCACCCCTTCACCTTCAAAAGTTTAATAATACTTTACTGAGAGATTTGCTTTCTGAACTGTTATGGAAGATATTTTGATGAACAATTTTGACCCTGAAAGCCCCACTGAAGAAAGCGAGGAGATAGTGGACCTCTACAATGAAATCCCAAATGCTGAGAATGTTTTAGAAAGATTTAGAAAATAAATTGATGCATTTGCTATGACAGCTGCAGGAATTTCAAAGTCTGTGTTTGTTGCTGGGGAACCAACTACAATGTACAAACAAAGAAAATGTACATTTGTGAGAAAACAAAAGACGCTGATCTGGTGCAGTCGTTTAAACTTGCTCTTTACTTAAGAGCCAAAAATCATTTTCGAGAGGACGTAGCCTTACGGCTAGAGCAGTTGACTTCAAAGCAGGGGAACATTTTTGAGTCTAGGCAGGGATTCTCAACATCCTGTGATTCTGGGCAAATCACTTAATTTCCCCATGCCTCACAAAAATAAACGTGTCTCTCTGTAATGAAACTGGTGCTCGCGTAAGCGCTCCGATACCCGATGTCTCGAGTCTAGTTCGCTCTATATAAAACTCTAAAAAAACCAAAATAAGTATAAGGCAGAATGTATGGAAAAATTGTAGTGACAAATTGGATGATAATAACATTTTAAGTTTTTCCTTTTCATCCTGAGCTTGTATACCTCAATGTGTATGAGAGTATTCTCATCCAGGCAGTGCATTAATTCCAAGCAATTGTTAGAATCAGAGCAAAAAGAAAAAGCTTCCTTTTTATAAATTATTAAAAGGTCTAAAAGATAAAGTTGAGTTTTTGCCTTTAAATATATAGGAGAATATTGGAAGTAAAGGTGCAGATCGAGAAGACGAAGAACCACTAGTGGTTCTAGTAAATGGAGTGTTTACTAAAGCTAAAAAAAAGGCAAAAACATTTAAGGATTGAAAGGATTAGGAAACCTTTACAATACCCTAAAGTTGAAAACGTGTTTTACAAAGATGTTGATGTGGAGGGACTTGTTAGCAGTGTTACAACAGATTCCTCTACCTTGGATTCTTGTGGTCAATTTGAAAAAGTTGACTTAGGTAATGCAGAGGAAATATACGAACACTACAGCATTTATCCTCTACATTCAAAAGACATGATGGGTGATGCTTTAGAATTGTACCAAATGAAGCAAGCAAAAGGAGAACCAGTAAGTGTGTGGGAAAAGAGCTTGTATTCTCAACAGGAGATGGTGGTTGTGATAATGAACGTCCACTATAGATTCCTGCATCAGAATATAGATCAAGTTGATTATATTCTAAAGATCCCTGGTTTAAGCAAAACATTCCACATATTTTCCATCTTTTGTTTGCAAGTGATCTCTCAGTGCTACTTTATTTTGTAAGACATTTGTGAGAACAAGGACCTGTCACTGCCAGAGATTTTGTAGAAAAAGTACACCGAAAAGATGAGGTTCTTGAGAGTAATGTGATGATAAACATGGCTTGCCCACATAGTACCAAAGATTATTGGTTCTGTCGTCACAGTGAGCTAAAGTGTATGTTAAACAATTTGGATGCACCTACCTGGTTTGTCACTGAACTGTGCAGAGTATGCTTAGGGTGATCTACATGACATTCTCAGGCAAGCTGATGCAAACCTTGCCGGTATTTATTTTAAAACTTAAGCACAGATTTAAATCCATGCTCCATTTTATCCAGTCAAAGATCAACCATTTTAAGAAACTGCTTTATGAACAAACCAAGATGGTGGAAATAATTGGGGGGACCAGAGTCCCTTTCAAATAACAAGCCTGATTGGTGCAGAAACATTACAGTCACTATGGATTTTTCCTTGTTCACACACAAGGGAATGCCCAGAAGTGGAATCACACAGTTTGCCTTTAAAAAAACTTTGCTTTCAGCCCATTGCCAATGATACGTAAAAGGTAGGGACCATAACTCATGAATGTAACTGCTCCCAATAGTTCATGTCTACCTATAGGGAAGTGTTTCATGCAGGCAGTAAATTGAAATACCAAAATGGGCAACAAGATAAACCCAGGTACTAACCAAACCGCAGAATCAGTTTTTAGTGCAGTGAAGGGTAGCTGTTCGAGTTTTTCTACATGTAGCATGGTATAAAAAGCATCTTTCCTAGCCATTAATTGCTGTTTGCATGTTAAATTGAATGATAAGAACAATGTGGTACAATTTAGGTAATGACAAGGCATGTGCCCATTTTTAAGGGTTTGCAGTGTCCAAACAAATTTCATAACCTATCTATGTAGTTTTTTTTAAATAATTTTTTTTATTTATTTATTTTTCCTCATTCTGCCACCTTTTTTGCTGGTGCAGCTCTCATCTCCACAGTGGGAGAGGAGGAAACCTGTCCATGCAAAGATATTGCTGTTCCACAGTAATATCCCTCATCTACATGAAAGAGAGGAGGAGAAAAAACAGAGACCTCCAGCATGTATGGCTTAATCATTGGACCCCACCTGTTTGTTTCCAGTTTACATAGAGTACTCAGACCCTCTCCAAACTTTTTGGGTCGCTTGCAATATCGATCTGGCTTGTGTGCTTAATGCTTTTGAGACAATCAGCTATAAGTGGGGAATTTACAGATTTCCAAAGCCTACATATCTCTCGTCCCACCAGCAAAACCACATGGCAGACAAATTTCATTATGGGAGAGCTTGCCCACAAACCTGCTACCGCATATAGCCCAAAAAATTAAGTTGAGTGCTGACCTCTATCTGATATCCAGTCACCTCACTGATAAACGTACATACTAATGTCCAAATGGGGGCAATCCTCAGACACTGCATAAACATATGTACGTTGTCCGCCGCTGGAAACATAGGCTTTGGACATCCAATTTCTTTCTATGTGGCTCTTGAAAGCTTGGCTGGAGACCAATATACCCCGTGAGTGGTAAACAGATGATTTCTCTATAAGTGAGGCAGGTTTCATCACTGTGCACGAAGTAGAAAAAGATACTTGCCTTATTTGCTTTAAATTTCCACCCAAACTACCCCTTCCCACGTGGTTGTAATATCTGGTGAGCTCTTATCTTCTGCCCCCAAAATGGCCCAATACCAGATTGAAACTTCCTTCTTCAGGAGACCAACTTTCACAACCTGTTCAAGCCATGACTCACCATCCTCTTCAACCCACTTTTGGGAGACCCACCATGATTGCAGCTGATAGTATTTGAATCTTGTTAGCTGTCCATTAGTGCAAATCCTTAACACCTCCCATTACACCAATCCCGAACCCACTCTAAGATCAGCCCAATAACTTAAAAACCAGCTGTTTTTAAGGGTTGACCGAGCTGGGCTACCAAACAATCTGGAGTGCCCGGGGTATCCCAAATAGGTGCTGAAGACAAATAATAGAGTATACTAAACCTCCTTCTGAAATAAAGCCATGTTCTTTATGCCATTTTCAAAATCTTCAACCTTTTAAAAATATTTTGGGTCAAAGTGATTCTGTCCCAGGTCCCTAAACATTGCCCCATACAATCTACCCACTGAAGAACTATCTGGCTTATTAGATGTCATTCAAAAGTTCTTGAAGTGGAAAGCATAACAATATATCAGCAATTCGAGGAGAGTTAGTCCCCCCACACCATGCTTTCTCCTCAACCTTTTCCTGGTGATCCTACGTCCCTTCACTGCCCAAATAAAACTCCCAATTTTGCCCTACAATTTAGATATATCCTGTCTCAGGAAATTAAGGCGTATACAGTTAAACAAGAAAGTGATGTTAGGAAGAATAAGCATAATAATAAGGTTAACTCTACCATAGATGTTTAATGGTAAATTAGTCCATCTTACCAAGTGTCTCCCTACCTTGCTGATTTATTGAACATCTGACCTGAGCACAGCGGTCACACCGCATTGCTCGCTTTGTGGGGCAAATTGCTTGATTTACAAGCAGTTTTAAAACTCCTTCGTTTTTGTATTTGTTTTCATACTTTATTTCGTTTTCCCCTGCTTTTAACCGCCGCTCCTCATACCTGCATTGTAATTGGTAATTCACCGTGTTTTGCGGGTCCTGGGTCCTTTTGTTGCTGCCTCTCGGCAGTTGGGCAGATTGGCCGCCATATTAGGTGAGGGAAGGACGCCGGGCGTGCAGTACACGCTCTAGCGCCCAAGGACGCTCGACCTCCTCTTAAGGAAGGTAAGATTAGGGCTCAGTCTTGCTGATTTATTGAACATCTGACCTGAGCAGAGCGGTCACACCGCATTGCTCGCTTTGTGGGGCAAATTGCTTGATTTACAAGCCGTTTTAAAACTCCTTCGTTTTTGTATTTGTTTTCATACTTTATTTCGTTTTCCCCTGCTTTTAACCGCCGCTCCTCATACCTGCATTGTAATTGGTAATTCACCGCGTTTTGCGGGTCCTGGGTCCTTTTGTTGCTGCCTCTCGGCAGTTGGGCAGTTTGGCGGCCATATTAGGTGAGGGAAGGACGCCGGGCGTGCAGTACACGCTCTAGCGCCCAAGGACGCTCGACCTCCTCTTAAGGAAGGTAAGATTAGGGCTCAGTCTTGCTGATTTATTGAACATATGACCTGAGCAGAGCGGTCACACCGCATTGCTCGCTTTGTGGGGCAAATTGCTTGATTTACAAGCAGTTTTAAAACTCCTTCGTTTTTGTATTTGTTTTCATACTTTATTTCGTTTTCCCCTGCTTTTAACCGCCGCTCCTCATACCTGCATTGTAATTGGTAATTCACCACGTTTTGCGGGTCCTGGGTCCCTTTGTTGCTGCCTCTCGGCAGTTGGGCAGTTTGGCGGCCATATTAGGTGAGGGAAGGACGCCGGGCGTGCAGTACACACTCTAGCGCACAAGGACGCTCGACCTCCTCTTAAAGGAAGTCATGTTGACGCTTAGCGGTCATGCGCAGCGGGAACGCCGGATCACCGCCGGAGTCGCGCCAGAGTCCAGCCCGTCTGCGCCCGTCAGCGTCCCGGAGGCGAGCGGAGCAGCGGGTGGGGCTCTTTCACCTGGATCATCCCATCCTATTGGTATTAGGATTACCTATACGTCGCTCGAGCTATGGGCTCTGCGATACATTCCCTGTGGTTGCTATACAGTCTTCCCGGGTCGATTTAAGGGTAAGAGACGTTGTCCTGGCTGTGACTGGGTACCAGACTATGCCCCGGTCACCTTGCCGAGTAGGGAGTCGGACAGTGTAAAGCATCTTTGTCTGCTTCTTGATACTAGATCTGCACGCAGGCATGCGCAGGATATCTACGACCTGCTGGCTGGCCGCCGAAAAGCCGCTCTGTCTGATGCTGACAGAGACCTGGTTTGAGGATTTGTCCAATCCCGATATAGCTATAGCAATTCCCCCCGATTATAATATCTTCAGACAAGATAGACTGGACGGGAGGGGCGGGGGTGTGGCACTTGTGGTGAATAAGTCTGCCACTTGTACCATCATTCCCATGGATACCATTTCAGGATCTGAAGCCCTTGCTTTTTCTATAGCGCTGTCGCCGCATCAATCCCTCAAGGGGCTCTTAGTGTATAGGCCCCCCGGACTGGCAGGCTCTTTCTTCGATGAGCTTCAGTCGGCCATCTCGGCGCTGGCTCTGAGAGCGGAGCACTACATCCTGGCTGGGGATTTTAATTTCCATATGGATGAGCGTCTGGACCCTGATACGATCAAGCTGATGGAGATCACGGCTCCCCTTGGCCTTGCCCCTTACCTTTTTGGACCAACGCATGTAAGGGGTCATACCTTAGACCAGGTTTTCTCCACGTCCCCCATTGAGGTCTTGTCACTTCTGCCGGTGCTTTGGTCTGACCATAGCCTGCCGAAATTTCATGTACTAGGTACCAATAAGCCATCTAAACCCGCTCCTAGACAGCTGGGGCGAGCCCCCAGGGCCTTTCATCGGGTGACTCCAGCAATGCTGGTCCAGGCATCTCGCGATCATCCCTGCCCTTTCTCGGGAGACCTGGAGAGGGATTTAGAGGCCCTGCAGAGGTGGCTCACGGACAGGCTGAACGATCTGGCCCCCATGATGGCCCCCCGACTAACATCGAAACGGGTTTCTGCCCCCTGGTTCACTGAAGCACTGTCGGCCTCTCGTAGGCAGTGCAAGGTGGTGGAAAGGGCCTGGTGCTCTCAGTATGACCCAGCGGCCAGGCTAGCCTATAGGACTGCGGTCAAGGCCTACCATCGTGACATCCTTCTGGAGAAAAAGGGTTACTTTGCAAGAAGGATAGAGGCGGCCTCTAATTCCTGCAAGGAGATCTTTACAATTGTCAGGGAATTCACAGCCGCACGAATTAATTCAACTCAGGCCGCTCCATCGGACTCTTGGGTCTCGGCTCTCGCTGATTTTTTCACCACCAAGATCAAACTGATTCAGGACTCTTTTCCTCTGAGGGTACTTGAAGTTCCTCGGAGCCTTGAATACGGGTCTGGTTCACGGCCTTTCTCTGGCTCAGTTTTGGCGGCTTTTCCACCTATTTTGATTCCTTCGTCGCTGGCACTTATGACTAATCTTAAGTCTGGGTCGCCTCTTGACCCATGTCCGGCCAAATTCCTTGCGAAAATGGCCGATGCTATAAAGCCGCTGGCAAACCCGCTCTTGAATCTTTCCTTGAGTCGGGGGGTGGTCCCGCAGGCTTGGAAACAGGCGATGGTCATTCCCCTTCTTAAGAAGCCTGGTCTTGACCCGGAGGCCTTGGCCAATTACAGGCCAATCTCTCTCCTCCCGGCGCTGGCGAAGATCCTGGAGAAGCATGTTCATATTGTGCTTTCCAATTTCCTGGAATCTCACAATCTCCTGCACCCCACCCAATCTGGCTTCCGCCCCAATTTAAGCTCCGAGACGGCGCTTCTGGAGGTGTCTGAGGCCATTAAAGAGGTGCGGGATTCAGGAGGCAAAGCCATGCTCGTCATGCTGGACTTGTCTGCGGCCTTTGATACCGTCCCCCATGAGGGTCTCCTCATCAGACTCCATGAGATGGTCTGAGGGGGACGGAGCTTAGCTGGTTTAGATCATTTTTGGCTGGCCGCCGACAAACTATTTGGGCCCCACCCAGCTCTGCCGTGATGCCGCCTTTGGGGGTCGGAGTTCCGCAGGGCTCTGTGTTGAGCCCGACGCTTTTCAACATCTTTATGACCCCTCTTGCAGCACTGGCGGAGTCTTATGGGGCCCAGATCGTATCCTATGCTGACGATACTCAGCTCCTCTTTACGTGCAGGAAAGGAGAAGAGTTTGATGGAGAGAGTATCCGTGAGTGCCTTGGGGCTGTCTTCAAATGGTTCCAGCTGAACAGCCTCAAATGCAACTCAGATAAATCTGAGGTACTCTTCTTCGGCTGCCCTCACGATCCAGACTGGCAGGAATGGTGGCCGGTCAACATGTTTCCTCCAGCACACTCATCCCAGTTAGCTAAGAATCTGGGAATTAAGATGGATAATGGCCTGGCGTTAAGATCTCAGGTTCTTGGTCAAACGGGAACTTGTTTTGGCCTGCTTAGGATGCTGCGTAAGTTTCTTCCTTTGTTATCAGTAGATCATAGGAAGTTGACGGTGCAGGCCCTAATTGGCTCAAGATTGGACTATTCCAACGTCCTGTATCTTGGCCTGCCGGACTACCTTTTGCAACGGCTCCAGGTGGTCCAGAACTCGGCCGCGCGGGCCATTTTTGGCCTATATAGACGTGCCAGAGTTTCGGGACTCCTGCAGTTGCTCCATTGGCTGCCTGTCCGGAAACGGATAATGTTCAAGGCCTTGACCTTAGCCCATAAGGCTCTCCATGCTGTGGGGGCAAAATATCTCCAGAAGAGGCTTGCCTTTTACCACCCGACCCGATCCTTGAGGTCTGAATCCCTGTTCCTTGTGGTGGTCCCTCGAGTAAAAAGGGCCCGCATCGGGGGCCGCTCTTTTGGGCTGTTGGCACCACAGATGTGAAACACGCTGCCTTTGGCACTTCGCAGCACCTTTAATTTGTTGATTTTTAGGAAGGGCCTTAAAACCTGGCTTTTTGCCCAGTAGTCTGTTTCTGTTCCCTGTTTCACTTTGCTCCAATGTGTTGTGTTACTCTGTGATTGGTTTCAATAAAAGCGCCGGGACACTCTATGGAGTAGCCGTGCGCTATAAAAGACAAAAAATAACATAACATAACATAACATAACCTCTTTCATCACTTTTTTCCAGTTCACTCATGGAATATTTTCCAGCCTTTGAGTTATTAAAATGCCCAAGTATATAATTTGGGATTTTGCCCCTTGACTGATCTTTCCCTGGTTCCAATCCATTACTTTGGTTTTGTCCATATTAATCTAATATCCCGATATCTTGCCAAAACTCTCAGCCCTAGCCATCAGACTGGGTATTGTAGACTGTGGATTTGTTGTACATACCACCATATCGTCTGCATACCGAGCAAATTTGACCTCCAACCCAGCTGAACTAAAAGGAGTTATGATGGTATCTGCTCTAATCTGATGTGCTTTGGGCTCAATATATAGGTTAAAAAGTCGTGGAGATAGAGGACAGCCATTTCTTGTACCTCTAGTTATGTGGAACTAGTCTGAGAGCTCACCATCAATCACCAGACAGCCCCGCTATGGGTATCCTATTCAACTTTTGCACTGCTGTTACTACATTTTGGGGAAATCCAAAGCTGTTAAGGGCTTCCCAAAGGTATTCCCAGTGTACCCTATCAAAGGATTTAGCCATTTCTACCGCTACTACTGTTAAGGGGGATTTCTGAACTTCCGCCATATCAATAAACCCCATCATCAAATATGTAAGCTCATTTAGCTGCTGCCCTGGGATAAAGTCCCTCTGATCTGTGTGTATAATGCCCTTGATAACCTGCGCCACCCTTAAAGCTGATATCCCAGAGAAGATCTTAAAATCGGTGTTCAATAAGGATATTGGTGAATAGGATTCTGATTTTACAGGGTCTTTATCTGGTTTTAAAATGAGAACTTGGAACAACAAGAGAGTAAGGGAAGGCAAAGAGACGCTCCTATTCCCTTAGGGTAATCATACAAAAACAACAAAGGAGCGTCACAACTAGAGTGACTGCAAGACAAAAAAGTTAATTTGTCAGCAAATGAAGCTGGTACACAGTCTATGGCAGTTATAAATAAAACCTTGATGGGTTTTTGAAGATGGCCCTCACTCACCACTAGTTGGTGACATGCTTCATCATTGGGCCCCACCGGGAGTGACCGAATGCCACCCCAGTGTGCTGCAACGCCAGAGTTACTGCGGAGCTGGTTCTGTGTTCGTGAAAGTGAAAAGTTAACATGTCGCAATTTGGTCAAAAAATTTTTGATTAGTTTTGCCAATTGGACAGAATAAAAACAGTGAAAGGATAAAGGACCAGGATTATAAGTCCGAGGTTATCCTTAGGTGTAGTGATCCGGTCAACATGTTTCAGCCTATGTGATGGAGTTAATCAGGCGGTCATCAGGACCAATGTGCAAGTGATTAGTGTTGTGTAAGGAACCAGGCAGTATGGGTGCGCTAAGGCCCACCCTAACCTAGGGTTTCTTGTGTGAAAAAAGTAAAAATTCAAAGGTTTCTGCAGTATCTCTGGCGTTGCAGCACACTGGGGTGGCATTCGGTCACTCCCGGTGGGGTCCAATGATGAAGCATGTCACCAACTAGTGGTGAGTGAGGGCCTTCTTCAAAAACCCATCAAGGTTTTATTTATAACTGCCATAGACTGTGTACCAGCTTCTTTTGCTGACAAATTAACTTTTTTGTCTTGCAGTCACTCTAGTTGTGACACTCCTTTGTTCTTTTTGTATGTTTAAAATGAGAACCACAGTTGCCTCTGACTAGGATGCCGGCGCTTTGTCTCCCTCTATATATACTGCATTGAAACCCCCTTTAAAAAGGTGATTTGCTTCTCGATTTTTGCTTTATAGAGCTCTACTGGAAGACCATCTGGGCCAGCAGCGTTCCTCCAACTCGGTTTCCTACATTGTACCATTAGTTCCTCTTCAGTGATCTCTGGCCCTAATAGATCCACTTGCTCCCTTGTTATTTTTGGAAGATCTAGCTCCCTTAACGAGGCCACTATACACTCCTTTCCTGGCTGTAGATCCTCTTTATTTAGACTGCTCATAGACCTCCATGCTTCCACATTAATATCTGCTTTCGTTTTTAAGAGCACCCCAGTCTCCTGATTCGCCAGACCCTGTATCGAATTCCTGGCTCTATCTACCTTAACCTTTCAGGCCAAAAGTGAGCTATACCTCTCACCGTCGGAGAAATTTTGCAACTTGCTGACTTTCCATCTGCCCTGAATTCTTTTTGCGAGCTGGGCCTCACATGCAAATCCTCCAGTTCTCTACGGAGCGTTGGTGTCAGTTCTTTCATCTTAATTTCTGCTATAGCACCCTCCTCTCTCACCTGTGTAGCCTGCCTCCTACCTATCGTTATGGCACTTATTATTACCCTTAAATACGCTTTGTATGGATCCCACACTACCTAAGCCTAAGCAGAATCTTTATTGAAATGGAAGAAATCAGCTGTCTCATTCACCAGGCCTACAACCACCTCCTCATTCAGCAGTATAGTTCTGTTCAAGGTCCACATTCTCTGCCCCAATTGTGTACGATTCTCTAAATATAGGACCACAGGAGAGTGGTCAGAAAGTACCGCAGGGACATTGACCACTGACTCCACCTTGTCGTTTAGAGCCTGGTCCCCCAAGAAGTAGTCCAAGCACAAGTGATTGCCATACTTTTACTATAAAATGTAAAACCTCTAGCTGCCCCATCATCCTGTACCAGTTGTCTAACACATTTAATTCAGTCATCATATGTTTTAATCTACAAGATGTCTTAGGCTAGCTTACATATTTTGCCCTTGATGTTCTCTCAAGTTTGTTAGTTAGAATAATATTGAAATCTTTTCCGAGTATGATGGGACCCTTAGCCTCCAGGCGACATGATTGCAATTTCTCCGGCACTTCTAAAGCATCGCTATTTGGACCGTAATAAGTTGCACCTGATATCCACCTGTCCTGAATCCCTAGGTTGGCCACCAACCATCTACCGGGACTACGCGAGTCATACTTCAGTACCCTTATTCCTGAGTTTTTTCTTCTGAGTAAGGCCACTCCCATGGTGCTGCCTCTCTGATCCAAGCACACTGCATCCTGTACCCACCATAGTTTACTAAAACAGGACCTACACCCCTCCTGCTCCAAATGAGTCTCCTGAAGCATTATGTTGTGTGCCCCACAGTTCTTAGGATATTGTGCCACCAATGCCAACCTCCTCCTAGATCTCAAACCGTTCACATTCCAGGTTGTAATTTGAACCTTTACAACCTTATTCATGATTCATTATCATTATCATTATCTTGTACCCACTTAAACCCTCCCTAAAAGCTATCCTGCTTAGCCTTATTTAACAGATGCTTCTCTGGAACGATCTTACAGTGGCTACAGTTTTTCCGAGATGTTTTTTCTTTTTTACCCCCATGCTCCCACCACCCTGTGCACCCCCTCACACTTCAAGAACCCCTTCCTATCCTTAGATGATAATTTCCACCATTCACAAACCCCGCCTCGCAGAAGGATATATTCTAGCATTCTTGCTAAAGTCAAGATGGCCCCTTAAACAGTGCTTCCATTCAGTGTTACTTGTCTACGGATTCCAAAAATAGGCTTGTAAGTACTAGATGTGGTGGCCGTGGTTCCCTCCATCTGGGCCAAGAAAGTATCCACCTCCTCAGGGTCACTGATGTTTTACATCTTATTTCTCCACATGATCTTAAGCATCGCAGAGAATTTCATCTGGACGTGAGCACCTTTTCTCTGTAGACTTCAAAGTGGAAGTTGCACCAGAAATTAATTCAATTCGTCAAATTTCAGTCCATCAAATTCTTTTTTTTATTATTCGAAATTGTTTTGCATATGAGGTAAAATCAGCCAACAAGTTTTGTTCCTCCACACTAGGAACTTCATCAGGGCTTCATATATTAAACAGTGTGTTCACAGATAATCCAGTGTAAAGCGTTGTATCATTCACCATACCATACCTGCAGGCAACGCGACCTACGCCAAGATTGCTCAGGACTCGGATCTCGAGCTGGGACATGATTTGATTCTACACCCTTATTTCGGGTGATTGCCTGGTGAGTGATAAAACGGTTTACACTGGATTATCTGTGAACACACTATTTATTATGTGAAGCCCTGATGAAGTTCCTAGTGTGAAAAGAACAAAACATGTTGGCTGATTTGAACTCATATACAACAATTTTGAATAATAAATAAAGAAGATGATGGACTGAAATTTGCCATATTGAATTCATTTCTGGTGCACCTTCAAATTTGAAGTATACCGTTTTCTCTGGTATCCAGTGGCGCTAAACGGCAGTGAATCATGGTATGCTTTAGAGGCAAAAGCGGGACCTTGGTATGAATGGAAAGCACCACAGGCATAAGTCCAGACAAAGACATGCAAATCCTTTATAACAGTGGGAGGGTCAGCTGAGCATTGCAACCAAACCAAGAGGAACCTAGTGCATGAATCCACGGCAACCAAAATATATTTCTAAGCAGTATCGAACATTAAAGATCCTCAATGATCAATGTAAATGCAACCAAACGGATGATTAGAAATGAAAAGATGAGTCTGCAGTGGACGCAACACAGCAGACTCTTAAATTGTTGACAAACACCACAGCAAAGGACATATTTGTGAGCGTGCTGGTACAACCCGTGCCAACAATAGCGCTGTTGCAAAAGTGAAACAGTAGCCACTACACCAGCGTGAGCAGAAGCCATGCCTTCAATGGGGCACCACAATAAGAGATTGTCTGCAGTCGAGGTTGGGAATTAAGCAATCGGCAACCGTAGGAATAGAAACAAAGGGAACTTTACCAGTAGTCAACTGATAATTATAGCAAGAATGGAAACCTTGTGGAAAAGGAGTACCCTCCCTCGTTGTGACAGTAGCTGCCAAAATGTCATTGCGAATTTTAGTCATGGAACGAGTAACGGCGGCTACTCTAACTGTGGCTACTGCAGATTTGGCTGCTTCAGCAGACATCGAATTACCAGAAGCGGGTGCTTTCCCACATTGATGTCCCAATGTATGGACAGCGTGTGTAAGGGGCAGGCATTCCTTAAGGGCTGCCAACCAGACCAAAAGGGTTTTATGCTTTATTGTGCTACCTTTAGTATCCCGAACACCGCTTTATTTTCCAAAAAAACAAAGCGCCATTGAAAGATTGTACACAGTAAAAAGAATCATATACAACAAGAGTGGGTAATCCAGGTTCAGCATATTAAAGAGCTAAACATAGTGCTGTTATCTCAGACAAATGGGCCATGCAGTCCCCAAGGGACTGCGTGTGTACCAAGGTAAAGTTAAAAACTTAATCTGTCATTGTACTTACAACAATAGCGCAAGCTGCTGAATAAGCCTGCTTAGAACCAATGGCTGGTTGAGGTTAACCATCAGTGTAAATGATACGTTTGTACTCATCTAGAGGAAGAACAGAAGAAGGGAGAGGGTGAGCATGTTCATATTGAAGTAATTCTTGTTTTTACAGAGAAGGGTCAAAAACAAAACTGATCAGCTGACGTCAATGATGTAGCCATTCAATCCAATGAGGCTGTGCAGCTTTAGAGTTAGGGAACTAGCCTTTGTGACCACCTCTAAGGTGGGCACAGGAGAAACAACAAAAATGTGTTTAACTTGTGCTAGAGGGCGTTCTTTTAGAACATCCATCTGCACAGCAGTCAGAATCTTTTCAGCAGAAGAAAAATGCAATCCAGCAGGAGTATACAGATACGATTTGTAAGCAAGTGTAACGGTGTCACCTTCATTAAAAGTCACATAAGTGAAACTGATTGCTCCGGCGGACGGAAAAAAGATCCCCCAGCCATCCTAATCTGGCGGGGGGTCTTTTTTCAGTCCGCAGCGGTTAATCCGCATCCTCCGGGCCGGCGGTGGCTTAACCGCTATCCTAATGTGCCCCTAAGTTCTTAAACATAAAGGTTACAATTGTCTATAAACTGAATATTCAATCTTGCTTTTCCACGTCTTGTATTTTGTGCCATGAAAATACATCTTTGATATCCAGAAAAACCTACATACTCTGTCTTGTGCAAGTATGTAAAAAAAATTAATACAATTATTTGCTTTCCCTGCGTATTTGTATAATGCATTATTGTACCACCATGACCATTGATCATTGCTAAATAAAATATTCAAAGTAAACAAAATGAAAACACATTTGAGAAGATTTAGTTGTTATGGTGTTGTTTGCCACTGAGGAAACACAATGGCGTTGATTAGGATGCGGGCGGATCGCCACTGCCGGGCCAGTGGTGGCAATCCACCTGCTATCGCAACTTGATTTACCCCCGCCATATTACAACAGCGGGGGGAATCGTGGCGGACACAAAGTGAGTTGCCGCTTTTCCACCGGTCGGCAATCGGGCAGGATTGGGCCTCAATATAGTGGCGTGCCTAGCAGGCACCGCCATCCATATTAGAATGGGTGGGAATCAAGGCCTTTCCATGGCTGGCGGGGCTTCACTTTGGGGGCCCATTGCTGGGCCCCGGGGGTGTGAGGGCATGGGGGACTGCACTTGGGGGGTACCATAGCATTGCCATGCACAAGGTGGCAGGCACTGCACGGTGCCTGCCATGTTGTGCATGGCAATACACAACATGCAATTTCACCATTGCTGCAGGTTCTGCTTACACCAGCACCCGCCGCAATGTTAGAAATGCAGAATGCGACCGCCAGGGTGGCAGTCGCATCCTAATTAGCGGTGCGGGACCGTTGCACGTCTGTCGGACGGTCCGAACACCGCAAGGGTGGCGGGCGGACTAATGCCTCCCTATGTGTCCCAAGATAGCAGTCAGGCAACTGTACTTTGTGGTTCTCTCTCTTTTACTTTTACATGTGAGTAGTGTAAAGCTAAGCCTTACTGCAACCTGAAACAAACTCAAATGGAAATGCTACACGTTTGTGCCTAGGCTTGTCAGCGGCCTGTTGGAGGAAAAATTGTGAATGCAGCCTAAATGTGTGCTTGGTGACTGCTACTAGCTATTATGGTGCATAGACATAATATCGAGTTTTTTATTTCGAACTACTGAAATATCGAGTTGGAAATATTGAAGGGACAGAATATCGACATCAAGTATACCGCTGACAAGAATATCGACCTGAAGGTAAGAAATATCGTTTTTGCTAATATCGAAGTCAGTAAAATCGTTTGCAAAAATATCGTTGTTAATAATATCGATGTTTATATTAGTGTTATGTATTTTAGTATGTATTTTATATGTATGTGTTCTATATTTTTTGTTATGTATTGTATTTTTTTAAAAATATATGTATTACATTTTAAGAAGTTAGTAATTTTTTTTTAAGTACATTTTGCGTTTTAGTACCATAGCGGGTTGTGGGTTTATAGGGGAATAGGATGGGATGTATTTTAATTATAGTAAATTAAATAATCATTTTTAGAAATTATTCATTATTTTTAATTACATTTTGCTTTTAGTTTCCGTAGCGGGTTGTGGGTTTATAGGGGAATAGGGTCGGAAGTAATTTAATTATAATAAAGTAATTATACATTTTTATTTTTTGGTATTGATACATAATTTATTGTTAATTAATTATTCATTGGTAATTAACTTTTAATAATTGATTAATTGATAATTATATTAATTGTGTTAATTTATTTTAGGAGTGGGTTGTGGTTTTTGTTGGAGAATAGGCTGGGAAGTGATTTATTATAATAAAGAACTTATAATTTTTATGTATTGGTATTGATAAATAATTTATTGTTAATTAATAATTATTTGGTAATACATTTTTATTAATTGGTAAACTGATAGTTATATATACTTTGTTCATTTTTTTAGGAGCGGGTTGTGGGTTTATAAGGGAATAGGGTGCGAAGTAAATTAATTATAATAAAGTCATTAATAATTTCTATTTATTGTTATTGGTAATTAATTTATTGTTAAATAATTATTAATTGGTAATTAATGTTTATTATTTGATCAATTGAATATTATATTAATTGTGTTAATTTATTTTAGGAGCAGGTTGTGGTTTAATAGGACGTCTTAGACAGGAAGTAAGGATACAGGAGCGCCTATGGCATGCTAGCTGGGACCAAAGGTACAGCGAAGCCCACAAGATCCTGCTAAAAAGATATAAGTTGGAAGTGATTAGGACCAAACAAGAATACTTTACGGCGCTCACAGTTTCACTTTCATCTCCTAAAGAGCTTTTCAGGATTGTGGACTCTCTTACATCTCTCCAGGCCCCCGACCCTGTCATTGCATCCCAGGAGCTCTGCAATAGCATAGCCTCCTTCTTCCAGTCCAAAATATCGGACATTTATACTGCTTTGGAGTCGCAGAGATTATCTACCCCTGAGCCTCCGGTTCCTGTTGTTCTGGACGCTGCTTTTGCAGAGCTACCTCAGGCCAGAGTTCTGGAATCCTTTCCTCCTCTCTCTCTACAGGACCTTGAGATCCTTCTTAATAAAACCAAATCTGGTTCTCCGCTAGACGCCTGTCCTTTAAAGATCTTTAAGCAGTGTAGAGAATCCCTCTTACCCCCTCTGGTTGACATCATGAATAGGGTGATGAGGGAGGGCATTTTTCCTCAGCAGTGGAAAAATGCTGTTGTAAAACCACTGCTCAAGAAATCTTCCCTTGATCCTGGGGTATTAAAGAACTTTCGCCCCATCTCACTGCTCCCGGCTCCCGCGAAGATGTTAGAAGCCCATTTAAATAAACATCTTGCTGCCTTCGTGGAGAGTTCAGGTTGTCTGGATCCTTCCCAGCATGGGTTTAGGAGGGAACATAGCACCGAGTCTGCCCTCACCTTAGTGCTTGATTCTAACCGCACGTGTGTGGATGGGGGTCAGACTTCCCTCCTGATCCTTTTAGACCTCACAGCTGCCTTCGATACCCTTTCCCCCCCAGTCCTTACATCTCGACTGGGTGAGATTGGGGTTCAAGGGGCGGCCCTGGGGCTCCTCTCCTCTTTTCTTGACCATAGAGAGCAAAGGGTGATGCTGGGTAAATTCCTATCTCCATCCCTGTCTGTGCAATGTGGGGTCCCTCAGAGGTCGGCGCTCAGCCCTACCCTTTTTAACATCTATGTGACCCCCCTTGCCAGACTTATTAGATCTTTTGGGATGGAGGTAGTTTCCTATGCGGATGACACCTAGATCCTCGTCTCTCTCTCCCAGTCAGCTATGTCGACTGCCTCCAATTTTAGATCTTGTATGGAGGCAGTCGGCCAGTGGATGATTCACAACTCACTGAAACTGAATGGGGAGAAGACTGAGGTGATGGTGTTTGGAGGAAAGGAAGAGATTTGGTCATTTGAGTGGTGGCCGGACTCACTGGGTGCCTGCCCTGATCCCACTTCTTTAGCTAAAAACCTTGGGGTCATGATTGATCCCACCCTTAGTATGTGCCAACAGGTCAATAGGACTGTATCAACCTGTTGGGGCATCATCCACATACTAAGGAAAATTAGGCACTATCTCTCTTTGCAGGCAAGAAAGCAACTTGCCGTTGCTCTCCTGGGCTCCCGTCTGGACTACTGCAATGCGCTGTATGCGGGACTGAATAAAAGTCAGCTACAGCGCTTGCAGGTGGTCCAGAATGCGGCAGCCAGATTTGTCCTGGATTTACCTCGACGTGCCTCTGCCACCTCAGCCAGGAAGCAGCTCCATTGGCTTCCTGTTGAGGACCAGATATGTTTTAAAACAATGTGTATGGTTTTTAAGGCTTTGGCTAAAAATAGCCCCACTGGCATCGGATCTACTCTGTCTCTTCATAATCCTGGCAGGAACCTTCGCTCCTCAAACAGACTCCTTCTCTTTGTTCCACGTATTCGGAAAACTAGATGGGGTGGGAAAGCTTTTTCCTATTTAGCCCCTAAGTGGTGGAACGCTCTCCCCTTTGAATTAAGGTCTCTCTCCACCTTACAATCATTTAGATCTGCCCTGAAGACCCATCTTTTTGTACACACATACTTGTAGTTGTGTCCTGCATTTCTGAACTTTTTTGGTAGGCGCCTTGATACCTTCGGGTTTAGTCTGCGCGGTATAAATTGCATAATAAATAAATAAATAAATAAATAGGGGAATAGGGTGGGAAGTAATTTAATTTCAATACACTTATTTTTTTTAATTGGTATTGATAATTAATTTATTGCTAATTAATTAATAACTGGTAATTACTTTTTATTAATTTATTAATTTAAAATTATAAAAATTATATTTATTGTGTTAAATTATTTTAGTAGTTGGTTGTGGGTTTATAGGGGAATAGGGTGGGACATAATTTACTTTTATTAAAGTAATTATTAATTTAAATTTATTGGCATTCATAATTAATTTCTTGTTAATTAATTATTAATTGGTTATTTAATTTGAAAAAATATTTAATTGATAAGCATGTTAATTTTAATCCTCTGTTATCCAACACTTTCCCTACAGTTACACTCTCTGGAGTGGGAATAGTAATGTTTACCCCCACTATATCAAACATTTTCCCTACTGTTGCACTCTCTGGAGTTGGCTTAGTAATTTTTCCCCCTACGCTACACAACACTTTCCCTACTGTTGAACTCTCTGGAGTGGGAATAGTAATTTTTACCCCTATGCTATCCAGCACATTCCCTACTGTTGCACTCTCTGGAGTTGGAATAGTAATTTGTACTTGTACGCTATCCTACACTTTGCAAACCAACATATTAGTACACAGCCACAAATATCCTTATTGCACATTGCAGCTGCTTTTTGTGACTAAAGCTTTAGTACAGTGGGCCTTTTGGGAGTGACAGAGAAGGAAAACTTCAAAGGCATCAGATACAGAATTGTTGTTCCTTTGCTTCTTTAATGACATTCCTCTTTGAAGTACATGGGGTGTAAGAAAATGAAGGAGTAAAGCTGTAACTAACAATAAAATGCTTACCATCCTGATTTTTCAGGAAACAGGATGTCTGATTTAGGCAGCCAACAACTAATACTCTCAGGCAATGGCTCTGCCACACTGCAGTAATTGCCAGTGCAGGTTAGCATATAGAAATGCACCCATAAGGCCTTAATAGCATGATTGTGTGGAAATCTTTCTTCAGTCTGGTTAAAGTTTAATTTGGTATCACTACTATGGAAAAAATGTGGATCTTAAACATATTCTCAAATCCCTTGTAGGAGAAGAGTAGAGATAATCTATCTTCTATATGGTTAATCTAGTTGAGTAAACCTCACTACAGGGGTTGAAAGGTCCAACTAGTTAACTTACTTATGGGATCCATTAAGTGACACATTCAGCTCTAACGGTCTGTTGATGGAACCTTTTGTAGCTAAAAGTTTCTATAGTGTGGTAGTTGAAACAGCAAGGAAAAAAGAGTATCAACTTATTGTAGTGACCAGTTCATGTAGATATAAACCAGTCTGGTCTAGGGCAACATTTATTACTGTTTCAAGAAGATATAAAACAAACCATTACGTCATACATTCTGCTGATTTGCTGAAATAATAGTCTACAAGGCCTCCTTTCAGGAGACCAAGATGAAGTGTTTGTCTCAACCGTCCTGGTTCTCACCAGCAACTCAGCATGAAAAGAGCTTTTAACAATTCTGCAAAACTCTCCTTATGAAATCCAGCTATCTCTATTTAATATTGGTAGACCTGATGTTTCTCACCCTGCTGGACAAGGAAAAGCTCTTCAAGCTGAACAGTAAAATAAAAGAGAAAAATACATTCAGTAAATCCAACAGCCTAGTATCCAGCATCAACCATTAAAAGACCTCTTCCGCTGACTGGGTAATTTGATTTTTTTCCGTACTCTTTGGAATAGGGAATGGGTCAACCAGCCTAACAGTGTGAAGCCCTCATCAAATATAACATCTGGTGGTGAGATCTGAAGTGAAACATCTACCAAGCATAGGGTCCCATTTTCTGTGTGGCTAAACCTTCAAGTCTTTTCACACCATGTACACTTCCATGTAGGCCACACTATTGGTCAATTAGTCACATTACAAGATTTATTCTTTTTCAATAGGATAACACTGTTTTCCTTGCATTTCCATGTCAACAAATGTTCCCATAGTCTTGCATTGAACTGGTGCAGTTTCCCTTTACCTTTTTTTAAATACATTTACATTTTAAAATATTATATTTCAAAAATGGTTTCAAAAGTTCAACATTTCTACATTTATTTTGAATAAAGTTGAATTTAAATACCAATACTGCATAGTAGTTTATATAAAAAAACATATAACTCCACTGAACATGTACCACATAAAAACAGATACAATTTTTATCAAATTAATGAAGTAAGTTATAAGAGTGATTAAATATATTCCACATAGTTTCAAATGTACCTTTAGGCAAAGATTTATCCTTGATGGATACAAAATTATTTAAATCTTTTGAAATGGTTTTCACCTTAGACATATGTCACATTCTCGAGAAGTGCAATGACATTTTCTTGGTGAGGACTACTGCACAAACATTAATATACATTTGTGGGAATGTAAAGGTCTGAGTCAACCTCACCGGCATAATAATGTGTAGTATTGCAACAGGGAGCAATCTCTTAAGTGTTTTATTTACAGTGATGCATGCATGCATAATCTTCCAAATTGCATTTTTACACTAGTTGCAAACAAAATTCTCATCAATTGTTTCCTGCTAAGTAGACTAGATTAAGAAACTAAATCATGGGAATATTGCCCATGTACAATTAACGTATGGCCCCAACTATATTCATTGAAAAGGCATCCATTCTGGCTATTTCCAGAAGGAAATTTATGAATGATTTCAGAGTGGAAAGTTACTGGTAACTTATTGTCAGACACTCTCAAACATACAGAATTGTTAGTTGCAGCAAAGTGAATAATTTTTTCAAGGCCACCTCAAAGGATAAGGCCACCACCTGCTAGATGTCACAAAAAATACATAAAATAAATCCCTGGTAACGTGACACAAAATAGTCAGGCTTAAATAAAAGGTAATGTGTAAAGTATATAAGCAGTGAGTGCATATGCTGGAGAAAAAGTCACACAAAACACAATAACATTCCATACCATTTTAAAATACAGAGAAAAAATGTAAGAGTAAAACACGACCAAGAATCCAATAAGGGGACTGGACGTATACATTTTCAAAGATTTGGGGGAAAATAGCACCACAATGCACCAATAATATTCTAAAGAAGTGTTAGACCGGGAACCTAGGCACAATTTGAGGCACACCACAATAAAGCCCTGGAACAAAACAATAAGTAGATTGGTCATGAAAGTCAAAAAGTACAACAAATGTTTCTAACCCTTAAGTCAGAAAGACACTTTGTCACTTTTGAGAAGAAAATCCTCCCTGAGTATGCCACCGCTGAAATTCTAGCAACGACCATGAAACCAAAGGCCAGATACTGGAAGGCGGTTGGTCTGTTTGGAGTGGTGGAACTTTGGTGATTTCTCGCTGAAAATTTTCAAAGTCCCAGCTCAAAATTGGACTGGGGTGCTTTTTTGGAGATGCTGGGTTCCTTGACAGCAATTAAACTAAAATTAAATCCGATGTCATGGAACTGCCAGTGGGATACTTTTTCCCAAAGGTCCCCCTGAAGTCCAAAAGGATACGTTTTTCAAAGTTTCCAAACTTTCTTCTGGTGCCCAAACAACAACTATGGAAGTACACTTCTAAGGCCCCAGGATCCCAAGGGAGGTCACTTAGAGACTCTCAGAGTGCCAGGCAGAGTGCAACAGCAAAGTCCAGTCCAGGTCCTGCTGCCACTGGTCAGCTGGGTACTTCTAGCACTTGCAGCTTGTTTTATCCCTGTAGCCACACAGGAGTTCAACCAACTGACCCTTGGTATCCCCTTCTTTCTCCTGGATACATGATAGAGCAGGTCCAGGCCTCGCAGGCATCTCTCAGATCACATACAGCAGGTTAAGTCCTCTTCTGACCTTCCTCATGTCCAGAAAATGTTCTGAGGATGTTCCTTGGGGATACCACATTTATGCCTGGCACCAGCTGGTGGGTGGGGGAGACTCCTTAGTATACCCTAATAAATGAGATACATGTTTTTTCAGGCAACCCCACACACTTTTTCAGTAGTTCCTGTTTTCCTCACTGTAAATAATGCTGCTGTGCTAATCTCTCTTAAAATTCAAGATGTGTAAACTCTCCTCCCATTGTATAGAACATGTGTGCCCACCTAGAGGTGCACACTGAGTCCCCTCCTTTTTAGTCACTGAAAATTGGTTCTGGGGGTAGCTTTCCTCCACTGGTTTAATACCAGCCTGGCGATAGGGACAAACGCTGGAGCTTTTGTAGTGTCATCTAACATTTGTTTATGACTGGGAAGGCCCTTTTGAAGTAAATTATGTTAGTAGTTGCTAGACCTGACAGTGTTAGGGAGTTCTTCCCCCAAACATTTTGCCTTCACCCTCCTATTTTGATGAATTTGCTTTTGTTGACATCAGGACTTTGTGCACTTAACTACTGCTAACTAGTGATAAAGTACTTGCACACATTCCCTAAAACATGGAAAAATTGGTTTGCGCCTGATTGGCACATTTAATGTACTTATAAGTCCCCATTACTGAGGTATACCATATTGTTGTGCCCTTACACAGGTTGAAACAGGTAGCCAGGAAGAGTTTGAAGACTTCTTTATTGGTTCCAAGTAAATATGTACATCAGTCCACATTCCCGTTGCCAGCCCTTATTCCAGCCCCACAATGAGTAGCCTCCCTGCTGTTCAGCCCATCTCCAACTGTCACCACTCATCCACACAGGCTCCCAGACATTCCATTCATCAGAGTCACACCAACATTCCGATACCATCTCTCACTCTGGCTGATCAGCTAGGAGAAAGTTAGGGTGGGTAACATACATAAACAATATAAGGATATAAAAGTATTTCCCTTCCTTTTAAATGAAAAATGAAAGTATTGGAAAACATGGGAATAACTATAAACAATACAAGAACATATACAGACAAAGAAAAGGTTCAAACTCAGGGAAGCAAAACTAAATACCACTTCACAAGAGTAGGAACACTGCGTAATCTGAGAGGAGGGAAAATATTGACAAGCAAGAATAAATTAAAATGAAGCAATATCACCATCCTTCCCAATAAACAATTATAAAAAATGTAGTGAATGTGGGCCACACCCTAAGACAAGCACCCAAACCAAAAACAGGCAAAAAGGGTGAAACCAAAACAAAAGATACACGTTTACAACAAGGTGAACAACACAGAGGGTACACACAGTGAGGCGCAGGGCGACTTACACACAACAACACCTGAAGTGCAAGGCGACTTACACAGAATAACACATGAGGTGCTGGGCGACTTACACACAAGACACAAAACGTGAGGTGCAGGGCGACTTACACACAACATGACAAGATGTGCAGCGCAAAGCAACTTACAAACACATCAGACACAATGTGCAGACCAAACGTGCAGCCCATGACGACATACACACATAATGCAACATAATGTAAAACGTAAAAATGGGGCTAACATCCATAAATACACACCCTATGTAGGGATGTACCATAACACATGTAAATGGGACAAACACCCATAACCCAACCCAGTGTAAGGGTTGTCATCATAAACACGTGTAGATGGGCAATAACCCATAAGCCTATCCTCATGTAGAGGTCACTAAATGTAAAATGTTGAAATGGGATTACTACCCAAACCCATCCCTCATGTAAGGGACTAAAATGTGACTACCACCCACTAAAATACATGGCCACCCAACTGTAGTGAAGTGGCATCACAAAACACAGAATGTTTCCATAATTCATGCAGAAACAATTCTGATTGTAGTACATTTCTAAACTGTAACCCACGCCGGTGAGCGACCTCTCACCCAAGTTGTGCTACTCTGGGCACACACACAGGTACCGTGCACCACATGTGAAAACTGTAAACAATAGTGGGCATATAAAACTTTGGCATAACAAAGTACTCAGTGCAATAATGTCTAAAGTTCACATAATTGGCCTAAAGATAAAAAAAAATCACCTAAAAGTTCCACAAGAAAAACAATATATGTGTAAATTCACAGATGTATACTAACCCAATTGTGACCATATCACGTGGAAGCTAGCATGTAACAAGTTAATCCATGGAGTAAAAAAAAAAACAACACAAGTCTGTTTTAAAGACCACAGTTTTGTTGATCTTCCCATACCTCTCCTCCAGATAGCTTGTCCATGCCAAGAAACAACGTACTGCCAAAATGTCCACCGTCTTGTTAATTTTCCCATACCTTACCTCCAGATAATGTGCCCAAGGCGTAGCACACAGGGGGTCCCTTCTGGCACCACACCCTAGTGCCTGCATATCCAACGAGACTCCAGTGTCCACAGGGTGCCCTTGCTGGCACTAACCACAGCGTCAACATGTGCAGCGAGTTTCTGATGTCGTTGAAACCACTGTGAAATAATGGGTCTCCAAAATGCCCACAAAACACTTGCCATCCCCTTTCCATCTTCATGTAACTGACGTTGACACAGAAGAACCTCACAGCAGGACCGTGAAGCTTCAAACATGAGGAAAATTGCACCGGACTGCCAATGCAGCACAAAACTAGCCCCATTGCAAACATGATCTCCAAACACAAGATGGTGGCACGTAGTATACTTCGCACCGGATGGTTCACAGCACGCTAGTGCATGCTAGCATCTAGAAGCAGCCCAAGGCATCGAGGAAACAACAACGTCAAAGATAATCTTAAGAATGAACTGCAAGTCTCCATGACGCAGGTAAAAGTGCACACTGTGAGCGACACGTGCCTCTATTTGAAATCAAAACACTGCAAACCAACTGCCAACTGTCCTGGGGATGCAGACAACAAAAATAAATAAATAAAATAGTCTCACCCCCAAAAGACCACAGCACTCGGGGTATCAGAGCTCTATTCCCAAGGCTTAACAACATCATAGGTAGATAGCAGGCAACGTGAACAGATTTCTAAACATTCACAGTGCAAACCCAACAAACATGGTGGGAGAGTGTAGGTCTAATGCTGGTGAAGCAGTAGTGTGAAACTTCAGCTCCCATATCAAGCAAGGGATACTCCGTTATTGTGCTACCGTTCACCACTAGTCACCAAGGCAACGTAGTAGTGGTCCAAAAATCACTTCTTTGCACTCACAACAGGGCTCACCTCCAAAAATCCTCAGGGGCATCATAAGCACTGCACAGCCATGACAACGACGTCTTTGCAGTGAGACAGGAACATCCTGCCTTCAGCAAAGCAAAATACTGTTCAATAATCCCTCTGTGCAGCCACTGTACGCAATGCACAGAAACATCCCGATCCAGAGCACAGGCCAAGACACTGAAAGTGCACCTCAGTAGAAAGCATAAAGATTGCTTTAGTTAACTTGAGTTGTGGTTTTCAATAAAGTTAATGTACACTTTGTAGAACACAGCAAAACAATGTGGTTTCACTCTTTGTAGTTCACAGGAAACTGATGTGGCTGGATCACTCACACGTGGCAGTAGTGTACTTTACACCACCAACTCACAATTCCTTACGTAAGATAAATATAGCATGTCCAGGCTGGGCAGTGGTGGTTGGGGCCTTCTGTTGACAAGGACACTGGTGGGACCGGCTAGCCAGTATCCAAACTTGCTTCTTGCAGTTACTCTTGTTACTTGTAGTTGCTCTTGGTTTCTGTATCCTTGTCCATATGTAGACAGCTTTTAAATCTTGAAAAACGCTCAAGTCCATGTCCAGTCATTGTCAAAATATGATGTGCCCTTACACAGGTTGGCACAGGTAGCCAGGAAGAGTTTGAAGACATCTTTACTGGTTCCAAGTAAATATGTACATCAGTCCACATTCCAATTGCCAGCCCTTATTCCAGCTTCACCAGGAGCAGCTTCCCTGCTGCTCAGCCTATCTCCAACTGTCAACACTCATCCAGTAAGGCACACAGGCATTCCATTCATCACAGTCACACAAACATGCTGATACCATCTCTCACTCTGGCTGAGCAGCTAGGAGAAAGCTAGGCTGGGTAACATACATAAACAATATGAGGATATAACCCATATATTCCCAGGGACTATATATTTAATGCTAATAGTGGGTCTGCAGCACTTATTGTGCCACCCTCTTAAGTAGTCTCTTAAAGGATGTCGCAGGCTGTCATTGCAGCCTGGATGCAGTTTTAAACTGCTTGTTTGACTTGGCAATATAACCCCATTACTCAAAAAAGTGAGAAGGGGGGGCACAAGGAGCTTGATGGTGGTCCAGTGCCCATGCTCACAAATAATGAATGAATCAAAATAATGGGCCACTGTTCCTAAGAGAAGACAGAGGGAGTCGCTTTAGAGCGATAAGAAGGGAAGTCAAAGTGACTTTTACTTGGTGCCCTCATACATCCAGAGGGATGTCATTCTTCATCATAGGGTGATGCTCCTCAGAGGGCTGGCTCTGCAATGCCTTATGGGTCCCCCGAAGGGTCGCTTTGGCAGAGATCTTTTTATTAATACGCCATGTAATGAGTGCAAGGTAGTGTTAATGAAGTGACAGGTCAGTTAAAAGTGGCTAGAGGGTATGTGTAATGACCAAATTTAATCTAGGAGATCCCTCTGTCACAGTTAAAAAAACAAAAGGTTGGCAGCTGCTCACGGGTAGTAATGGCTCTTAGTAGCTGTAAGATACTGTGCAAGTGTGTATTTGGAATGTACTAAGTAGACATGTTTCGCGCTCTTTATGGTCTCAGGAAAAGATCCCTAGCACTTCTTCAGGATTAAAGAAAAGGTAAGCTACCGTGTATGTGTATTAGAGATGGCTTCATCAAATGAAGTAGTGCCACCAGTGGGACCCTGAAGGTGGTCCAATCATAAACGACAAGAGGGAGAGGGGTAGAGGGAAGACAAACTGACAATACAAGAATTAGTCATGTCTATGGTGTATAAGTTAAAGCACACCAAGATGGTCTCTGTAGGGTGGACCATGTTATTATCTCTGGCCTCAAAGTTATGGACCAGACGTGGTCTCCATAGTGACGGGGCAAGAGAAACCATTGTTAAAAACATAATTCAAATCAAAAGTCTTTATTTCGATTGAATTTTTACAATCATAAAAAGTACATAATTAAGAATTGCATCAAACTTTTAAAAAAGATTTTCGCATACACATTTTTTACAAGTAGGTTAAAAAATGTTTCGGTTTAGAAAAAGACAGTTGATATCAATTAGGTAAAAAGTAAAAGGATATCTCAAGTGGGCGACGGCACTAATTGTAAGCGTATTTTCAAACATGCTTTTAGAAAACAAGCTATACATTTCGCAACAAATTGAGTTTCTAATGACTGTAAAGCCAGGAGCGCAGGCCTACATCTTCTCAAGCCCATTTGTCGGCGGAGAGGAATAATCCAACGTTTGCGGGGGATCACATAGTAGCTACAGAACAATGTTACATGTAGGGTTGACTGATGTGCAATTCCATCACAGGGACATCTAATCATTTCGTGAGACCAATTTGAAACCCCAGGAAAAGAGACAAGACGGAAAAAGGAATCAAAACGAAACCTGGTTAAAACAAACTTTTCGTGGTTAGACAAAAAGAAGGACAAATACAACTGAATGCCAGGTGAGGTTTGTACCATCAGTAAATGGGTATTTGTACGTTTGCCTACCTCTGAGCATAAACGTAGATCTCTAAGGTGAGTTACACACAGATTTTTCAAGGCCTTCCTGGATATATCAAGAAGTGATGAAGGGTCTGTAAAGAATAGTGGACAATTTAGATCTTTCAGAAAGTTAAAAACGTACAATAACCATGGGATCTTTTTCCAGTGAGTCAAAACAATGGTGAGGTGGACGAAATCCATCAAACAGGTGTAGGGGTGGGTTTATCTCAATGGTAATAGAGTAGTTATAGTGATTAGTACACATAAAATGCATAGTATGCCAAATGTCAGCGAAATTACGGAGGAATGCCAAAATAAGTACACAATATCAACACATAAGATAGGCTTACCAAGTACTTCAAAGCGAGCATAATTCCCATTAATGGCAAAACCTTTGTACAAAGGTGAATAGTGCCTGAGGTAATGGAGGAAACATGACGAGACCTCTTGCCTACTGGATAAAGAAATATATCCTGCTGTGTCATAAAAGAGTGTGCATTCCGTCACAATGGTTATGACGAAAGGCACAAACTGCTGCACCTACCTGAGTTCTCAAATACTCAGAAGAAGAGGAGGTTGTGGGATGCCTCCTGGTAGTGTAGTGCCTAGTAGCAGGAAGTGTCTGTCAGAGACCCGAAAGCCATGTCGTGGTCGCGTGGCACGAAGC
Source organism: Lissotriton helveticus (assembly GCF_964261635.1). Classification (NCBI taxonomy): domain Eukaryota; kingdom Metazoa; phylum Chordata; class Amphibia; order Caudata; family Salamandridae; genus Lissotriton; species Lissotriton helveticus. The sequence continues at coordinate 873,419,811 of NC_136071.1, read as the reverse complement.
CGCCATTTTGAATAGGTGAATAGTGCTCCAAGGTGGCACACCAGAATTTGTTGGATGCACAGCCGCCATCTTGGAGCTGTAAAAGGCTAATGATATACATGGACAGGCATATGGGAATGGGAAATATAGAGTATAGAAAATAACGGGCATACCATAGTATACATGTTGGGGGTTTATTTGGAAGATGTGAAGCATACCGTATGACAAAATCGTCAAGTGGGTGTGTATATGTGTATGCAATGCATGCCGAATGGCAGTATGGATTGGGTTGTGGTGGATCCAGATATACAGAGATTTGGGGAAAAGGAAGGCTATTGCATAGAGAACAGTAAACAGAGTACCAAAAAACGACAAGCTGAGTATGTGAGTCATTCAAGAAAATGCTCGATAGCAGATTGTAAATAAAGTGGTGCACATGTTCACTGGCAGTGTGTACATAAAGTAGTGCACAATATTAATGTGGGCCTGGAAGGGTACAGAATAACCGCAATGCTTCCCATAGAAATTGGTCGTGGTCTCCAGAGGGAGGGAGACCTGACCTATGACATCAACAGGGAGAAGGCCCAGAGACGACAAGGATGTGTAGGCACATGCTCCACAGAGCGCATGAGTTTATGGTTTAGTAGAAATAAAGAAATGGCTCTGTATGGAATGGAAGGTGACTCATAGGGTCTGGAGACATATCTAAGGAGAGACAGAAATAGGGGACATGTGCCTGAATGAAAGGTACTATTGTAGATTGATTAAATCCTCTTATGTGTTCTCCCATACCAACCCTTACCAGACTGACATCATCAAATGGAAACATTACATTGATGACATTCTGATTCTCTGAGGTGGCACAGAAGAAAGATGCCAAGAATTTCACCTCTGGATTAGCTCAATGGATCTATACCTGAAGTTCACCCCATCAAAATCAAAGGAGGAAATTCCTTTCCTTGACCTCCTCATTTCTTTAAATCAAGGAGTACTCAAAACCAGAAACTACAAGAAACAGACCGACTACAAAAGCCTGCTTCACTACAATAGACACCACCCAAAGGCTTTATGCGAAAATTTACCAGAAGACCATGCAACAAACCACATTATAGAACTTACCAACAGTGAAACGTCATTACCCATGCGATAGTTGCAGTGCCTTTGCTTCCACACCCCACACAAAAAGCTTAGAGATAGGCAATATCAGATGGGCAAGAAACAACACACAAACTGTAATACGAAAAACTGCATCTATCTCATTACGTGTCCGTGTAACCTACACTATGTAGGCATGACCACAAGGCCAATCAAAACTAAGATAAGTGAGCACAAAAGCAACATCCGCTGCAGCGCCACTAAAAATGTGCAACAATTACATTGAGTTCCGACATACCACTGACCACCTGATGTGGACTATTTTGGAGGATGCCCCAACCTGGAGTGACACTACCCTGTTTGGAAAGGAGCAATCTTCGGTGTTCTGCTTTCGCACACATATCAACTGCCTGAACGATGATATACCCTGGACCGAACTACAATAGCACCTTTCATCCAGGCGCCTCACCCCTATTTCTGTCTTTACTTAGATATGTCTCTATTTCCTGTGTGTCAACTTCCATTCCATACACAGCCATTTCCTAATTACTACTACACTGTAAACTCATGCTCTCTGTGGAGCATGTACCCACACTCCCTTGTCGTCTCTGAGTCTTCTCCCCTTTTATGTCATATGTCAGGTCTCCCTCCCTCTGGAGACCCTGACCAATTTCAATGGGAGGAATTGTAGGGTCTTAAAACCTGGCTCTTTCAGCAGTAATGTCGGAGGTTCCTCTAATTGCAATTTCACTCTGCTAGTTCTTCCCTAGTCTGTCCCTAGCGCCGGGGAACCAATTGTGGGTAGCTGCGCGCATTATAAGTTTAATAAAATAAAATAAAAAATAAATAGATATTCTGTAATCTTCCAGGCCCAGACTAATATTGTGCACTACTTTATTTACACACCACCGGTGAATATGTGTACTACTTTATTTACAATCTGCCAGCGAGTATTTACTTGATTGGCTCACAGACTCAGCTTGTTCTTTTTTGGTACTCTTTACTGTTCCCCATGCAATGGCCTTCCTTTCCCCCAGCTCTCTGTATTTCTGGATATACCACAACCCGATCCATACTGTCATTCAGCATGCATTGTATACACATATACACACCCACTTGCTGATTTTGCCATAAGTTATGCACCACATCTTCCAAATGAACCCCCAATCTGTGCAATATGGCGTCCCCGCTTTTTTCTATCCACTATATTACACATTTCCATAGGGCTGTCCATGTATATCATTAGCCTTTTTACAGCTCCAAGATAGTGGGCGAGCATCCAACAAACTCTGGCGTGCCACCTTGTAGAACTAGTCACCACTTCAAAATGGCTGCTGGGTAACACGCAACCGCAACTTGGTTTCCAGTACTCCAATAGCCACTTCCTACAGCTGGGCACTACAATACAAGGGGGCATCCATCAGCTTCTTCTTCCAAGCATTGTAGAATTTGGGTGGGTGCAGCGGCTTGTGCCTTTTGACATAACCATTGTGAAGGAATGTTTGCTCTCCTATGACTCATGGGGATATATTTCCATATCCCATAGGTAAGAGGTCCCCTTATGTTTTCTGCCTTACCTCAGGGCACTATCCACCTTTGTGCAAAGGTTTTGCATTTAAGGAAATTATGCACACTTTGAAGTATTTGGTAAACCTACCTTGTTTGTTGACATTATGTACTTGTAAAATTCCTCCACAATTTTGCTGATATTTCGCATACCATGCAATTGTTGTATACTAATCACTATACTTACTATATTAACATTGTAATAAACGGGCTGGGGTACCCACCCCTATACCTGTGTGACAGATTTAATTCACCTCACCATTGTTTTTAATTACGTTTTTAATTATGGCTTTTCTTGCTCAGCCACTATCGAGACCACGTCTGGTCCATAAATTTGAGGAGAGAGATATTAACATGGTCCACCCTACAGGGACTATCTTGGAGTACCTTAACTTATGCACCATAGAAATGACTAGTTATTTTATTGTCTGTTTGTTTTCCCTCTACCCCTCTCCCTCTTGTCATTTTAGATTGGACCACCTTCAGGGTCCCACTGGTGGCACTCCTTCATTGGATGAGGCCATCTCAAATACGTATACACTGTATCCTGCCTTTAATTTGGTCCTGAAGAAGCCCTAGGAATCTCCTCTTGATACCATTGAGAGCATGAAACATGTCTACCTAGTACATTCCATTTACATACTCGCACAGTATCTTACAGCTACTGAGAGCCATTACTACCCTTGAGCAACTGTCAACCTTTTGTTTTTTAACTGTGACAGAGGGATCTCTTCCATTAAACCTGTTCATTACAGATACTCTCTGGCCAATTTTAACTTACCTATCACTTCACAAGCACTAGCTTGCACTCATCATATGGTGAATAAATAAAAAGATCACTGCCAAAGCGACCTTTCGGGGTGAGTGAGGAGCACTGCCCTATTATGAAGCAGGACATCTCTCAGGATGTGTGAGGGCACCAAGCAAAAGTTACTTTGACTTCCCTTCTTAGCTCTCTAATACCTTTGTCTTCTCTTAGGAACAGTGGCCTTTATTTTGATTGAATATAACCCCATTGACTGTTTTAACCATCCCTTTTTTATCCAATAGGACAGGATGAATTGTATTGACAAGGTGGGACATGTCCTTACATTTTTACATGTACTGGCAATGAAAAACATCTAAATTTATTTTTCAGAGCAGTGAGGCCTATCTCTTCGTTAGAATAATATTGGGTTGCCTTATTACAATCAATAAGTGCTAAGTTTTTGATGAGGACGAGGTAAACATTTTATGTTTGGCGTCTGAGCCATTTTTATTAAAAAAATCATCTTGAAGGGTATAATTGGATTTTAAGCTACAATTTTGAAAATGCCACTTTTAGAAAGTTTGATTTTCCTTCCCTATTTGGTACCTGCAGCCTGTTCCTGGGTCACATGAAAGGGTGTAGTTAGCAGTTAGATGTTGCTTATTCCACCTATACCATCACACAATAGGGGGATTAGATGTCCCTGGATGGACCATCAATTGACCGAATTGGAGGGGGTCGGGGGGGGGGAGGAGCTGGGCACAGCCCGCTTGCAACTGAATAGACTGACCAAAATAATCTGGGAGGCAATATTTGTTGTACAATCCAGCAAATAAAAAATGATCCCACTGCTAAAATCCTTTTGAATGGTGCTTAACATCAGAGTTTAGAATAAAGAGAGGCACAAGGCACGGCTACCCACCTTCTCCATTGCTATTCAACCTCTATATAGAGCCTTTAGAGAGCAGACTTAGGAAGGAGTCATCAATTAATCCATTAAGGTAAAACGGTTGGGAAGGAAAGGTGTATCTCTATGCCTACAGCCTCTTGGTGTTCACATTCGAGTTAGAACAGATGCTACCGATTATAGAAAAGCTGACCCAGGATTTTAGGAGTATGTCAGGATATCTGGCAAATCAAGCAAAAATAGAGATAATGGCCATGAATTGCCCATTGTGAGAGCAAGCACATCAAGAAGGAAATGAAATATCCAGGGATTAGGATCACATAAAGCCTTTACAGGATAGCTGAAGTAAACAGTTATTTTGGAGATCAGCAAATTGCTAAGAGATTGGGATCATTTGGCATTTTCTATCTTGGGTAGAACTAATCTGATAAAAATGTCTGCTTGCCAAAGTTTACCTGTCTTTTTAACTCCATAACCCTGACTTTTAAAAAGGCTTGGATATATAAGCTCCAGGTGAGATTTTCTAGCTTTATTTGGGTCAGAAAGGGGGTAAGGTTTTTTTTGGAAAAAGCTACGTAGAGAGAAGGAGGGTATAGCCCTCTCTGATTTTCAACATTATGCATGGGTTTTCCAACTAAAAACTTGTAGAACACTATGCAGTACGTTATACTCTTGGACTGGGGAACCAGCCCGTTCTCTATAGGTTTGGGGACAAAAGGTTCTTTAAAAAGGCAAGGCTGGAAGGCGGCCTTATTAAGGGTTCAGAAAAGGAAAGCAAATACAAAGAGATGATGGACAGAGCACTGAACCTTTACAGACACTCACCCCAGTCACAGATCTGGTTTGAATCCATTATCATCCCATAGCTCACTTCACCACCCAAGTTGAGACCCAGCTATATGGAAACTGTTCTTGACCCTGTGCCTCATGGGAACAGTCCAGCCCGAACTCTCAATCTGACCTCCCTGGACCAGGAACAAGCATCCTGGGACTGGTTTTGGGGTAACACTGCTCATCAGCCAGGCTAGCTTGAATCCAGTGGCAAAGTGAGCAAGGGACCTAAGTCTGGGCATACTCTGACAACATTTTTATTTTAACATCTTTTTAATGAACATAAATACAGACTTCAGATCAACATCACATTCAAATTGACATAGCAGGAGAAACATGTGTCCCAGGAATCACAATACATGGTAAGTGTCTTATCGCAAACTCTGACATTTTGAGGTGAAATAAGCAAACACAAAGAGATGATGGATGGAGCACTGAAACGTTTTAGACACTCACCCCCAGTCACAGATCTGGGTTAAATCCATCATCGTTCTTTAGCTCACTTTGCAGCCCTAGTTGAAACCCAGCTATATGCAAATCATTCTTGAACCTGTGCCTCATGGGAAAAGTCTAGCCGAACTGCCAAGACAATTCATCCCTGGACTGGAAACATGCATCCTGGGACCTTATACAGGTTAACACCGCTCATCCGCCAGGCTAGCTGGAATCCAGTGGCAAAGTGAGCTAGGCACCCTTCTTGTGTTTGCTTCCGATAAGGAAAGCCGTAGACTTACCCTGTTATAGTGACTGCGCCCCAATATGGAAATTGCCAGGCACCCAAGGATGTCTGGAAGCAAGCTTGCTAGCCCTATGAAAATAGCAGAAATGCATAGATGGGAAAAGCTTGTGTAGCAGTGGAGGCTTTTCTCTTGGGAAGAACTGGACAAGCCTACTGACGGAACACTTGCCAGGTACAATTATTATCAACTGAGGAGCTGGTTCCAAGCTTTGTATATCAAAGCTCCAGCATAAACTCCATAAAAAACTGTTAGTGAAAACAGCCCCAAGAAAAAAGGAAGCCTCTACTTGCTATTGGTCAACTCTGAACACAGCAGAGGAGGACTTCACACTGCCTGAGGAGTGATTGGGAGAAGACATGCCAAAGCCAGAGTCACAGGATAACTGGCAACTATCTATGTCTGCATTACATAGTACAGTAAGATCTGCTTTTTTAAGAAGGAACCATATATTTACTCTGAATAGGGTGTATCAGACTCCCTATATAATGGTGAAGATCGTGATAAGGAACTCCGCAAAATGCATTAAATTTGGAGCAGTGAGTGCAGATGCCATTGGAATTCTTTTGATTATCCAGCAATACAATCATATTGGGGAAATGTGAGTAAGATGGTAATGAAAATAATGCAAACAGAACTGAAGGGAAGCCTCACGCTTATCAAACTACTATCCTTGAGCAGGGCCATCTGCAAGCTAAGTGGTTCCCATGGTTGTCTATCACACGGTGGCCAAAGCAAAATAAAATAAAAAGAATAAGTAGGGATACATAAGCACCTGGGCAAGTTGGAGTGGTAATGAGGCATAGGGCACCTCCCCTGCCAAATTATGGCAGCAGCCCAACTGGTACATCCATTGTTGGGGACAGTGGTCATACATTTTCCAGTAAAGCTAAGGAAAAGCTCACCTGTCTTAAGCTTGGGCGGTGGCTTAATGCGATGCATTCCTACTATAAAAATATATATATTATTTTGCAAACCTTGCAGCATAAATGACCCCCTGGTTTGAAGCATGGTACAAACAGGCAGACATGTTCTTGTGGATAAGTCTACGTGACACTGATGGAGCAACCATTCAAGAAAACAAAACTTGCTTAGAGCAATCCCTCATTAACATTATTGATTATTAAATATAGTAAAGAAGACAAAATTAATATAGGCACAACGTTTACATATGGCTGAGAGAACTTTAAGCATGCTTAATTAATGAAGAATAAAATGCAACGCAACTAAAACCCGCTTTAAACTGGAAAAAGCTTTTGCGCATGTGCGAATTAGGATTGCATAGATAGTAACCTGACTAACTCGTTTTGAGAGGGAAAACTCTCACGCATGCAAAAGAACTATTAACCTCATAGAAGCTATGGAACGTCCAGCTCCAGTGCTGGACGTTCCATTGTGCAGGTGAGGTTCGAACGTTCAACGGCCGACGGCAGCACTACGGAGGTAGTGGTGCCGTCGGCCGCTGAACGTGCGCAGCAATTAAGGGGTTAACATGAAGCCTTGCGGCACCACATGCCCGGCATATGCTTGCTTGAATTTAAGAGAGCTATTGCTGATAATGCTTTTGTCTAAAGAAACATTGGATAGAGTAGAAGTGGGTGATGAACAGTGAAAGTCACATATTTGAGAAATTAACATTTGTTTATGATTCCTTTATAAATAGTGTACATTTGGGCCTACTGTGGTATGCATTGGGAAAAAGATGGTGGAGAAATGGAGGCAAGCTACGCATGCGCAATGAAGTCATTATGTGACCCGCTGACCGAGTCACTGAAAGACTACCAAGAGTCAAGGACAAGAGACGTGCAGAAGTTGTTCTCGATTGTGAAACTACATATAAAATGTTATTTGAGTTGCAACATTAGATATATAGAAAATAAATAAAAGAAAATATGAATAAGCTAATGGGGAAGGGTTTGTTAAACAAAAGAGAATTATTGTAAAGGGAATATGACAGCATTAGATGATGAAAACTCCCCTGTCCCTGCCCAATCACAGTCCCTAATCCATTGAGATTTGCAACTTTTAAGGGTGGGACATGCAGACATGAAGACTATAACTAGTGTTACTTAAAGTATTAGTTGTCGACATGCATGTAAATGAGGCGAGGCAAGCACAAGTGCAGGAGAAAGGCGAGAGCTGCTGCTGATGAGGAAAGGTGAGAACAGACTGGGAAGATTCACATCTGAATGACAACCTGATTAGATTGAAGATTCCAGAAGAATATCGAGGAGGGAGAGAGTGCAAGAGAGGGATGCGCCTGGTTCGTCTGGTCTGTAGAGAAGTTTAGTAAGTATTGCCCTGTCATGATTCCTGTCCTATAGTCTTTTCTCCTGATTCTTAATCAGGGGGCCTCTACCAGTCCTTTGGCAAGAGGGTTGGTTTTCCGTTATCACCATTGGGTTACTATTATTCTGTCTTAAATTTGCATATCTTTTGGAAATGTATGATCTATTATGCCTTTTGTCTCTTCATCTATCCACTCTTAATGCATTGATTTGTTGAATGAGTCTGTCAATTGAATGTATTTGCTGAATTAATTTTCTCTCCCATTAAAGTTGATGGAGTTTGCACTGTGAATTTGTACTAAAGAGCGTTCATTTATGAATGAGATTTAGATAAAATTTATAGACTCTTACCCACCGTCTGTGGCTATTTCACTAAGATCAGTAAGTTAGTTAGTTAATTGTTAATATCCGCATCACTACTCAACTAATGGTCCATCAACCAAAGGAAGAGCGTTGATCTGTGAAGATTAGTTAGACATTGAATACATTTCTCAAATACATTTTGAGTCTACAAATGAGTTAACTAATCAAGATTGAAGTGAAATTACAAAACTTGACCTCATGCGAAATAGCCAGGAAATGTGATTGTGTATATGGACCCATTGAATTTTTCCATTGACTGTGAAGTGTTCATCCCTGTCCTTTCGCTGGATCAACACCAGCCTATTACCTGGGATATTGATGTGGCAGCCTGTAGAATAGTCTGAACTTAATAATACTGGCTGTACTCAATGATAAGCTGGGAGAGATGTTTGCTCACTGGCACAAGTCTTCACACTTGCACTAGAAGACAGCTAGAAACAGAGAACTCGGTCTCGAGGCAGATGTGTGGGGTAGTGTTTTCGGATTAAGGATTAACAGATGTAGGATAGCATTTCATGTTACGTGGTGTTTCTGGGTGATCCCATGTAGATCTAAGGGCATTACATCAGGCAAAAGTACCATTGGGGTGCAGCATGGGGGTCAATAACAGGGCTGGGGCCTAACTTTTGGGCTGTCAACCAATAGAAACAGGAAACGTATTCCCACCCTTTACCCAGCAGGCTTTCCAACCACTGAGGCACAGAGCAACCATGGCGATAAAGGTTTGGATCGTAGATTGTCTCCTTGCTCACTGAAACCCCAACTCTCACGGTTAGGTGTTTATTTCTTGTTTTCATGTGCCTGTGCAACCATCTGAAATGGTTGTTTCTTAAGGTGGTGAATTAAGAGGGTCCTCTCTGTCCTGTTTGCCAGCGGTCCATGGTATGGGTGTTTAACAAAGCCATATAATGGTGTTGGTCAAGCAAATCAGTTTGTTGGGGGATGGTGTGCCACATCACTCCCTCCCCAAAACAAAGTATATGACTCTCTATTCTTTCATTTATGACATATGTGAGTGGAGATGACACCCTGAGTGGATGAAGAGGACCTGACCATGCCTGCACATGACTGGGAGAAATTGAATCCGCTTTCAGCGACTCTAAGGGGATTACAGGCGGCGTCCACATTGCAACCCAAGATTCTGTGATCCGACGTGGAGGCAGCCACCTCGCATAGCTCAGGAGGAGAGACCTGCTCTACGCAATTCAAACAAGCTTGGTAGAGGCCGCCAAGCAGTGTGGCAGCATCACCATCATAGGGTCCGAAACTATTGCTAGGCTGGCATGGTGAGGTGCCCTGTCGACTAGCGCTGTGGATGGCTCCAGGATGAAACTTAGTGAGCCAGCATATGTTTCCAAGCCAATGCCCAGGAGAGCATCCGACACTGCCTGATCAACCCAGGTCACCTGGAGTTTACACCCAGGTTGGGGGTTGCAGCTTATGGAAGGGGGGATGAAAGTGTTTTGGGTCCACCAATGGGCAGCCATAGCACTGGCAGGCTGCACCTTTAAAAAAAAAAAATAAAAAAAAAGACAACAAGAAGAAAAGGGAATCGGCAAACAGGATGGGGGAGCTGCAGGGAGACGGAAGCCTCCCTCACGGCGTGGAGGCTCAGAAGGGGTATATTTGTTGGTAAGGAGGAACACCGGCACAACGGTGTGAAGGGGGAAGGCTACTCACCTTGGGATACCTTACGACAGGGTGAGTAGGGAGAAGGGGGTGCAAGCGGAGACTGCACTTGCAGCCCAGAACTGTCGAATGGCAGGACACAAAATGGACAAACAAGTTAATGAGTTGGGGCCTAATTCCAGGGTGAGGCTACACCCCCACGCAATCAGCGTGAAAATCAACAGGGAACTTTATGACCCTCATAAAACGGCATGTATGATGGCCTAAGCAAACTATGAGGTGTCACAAGTATGGTACACAGATAGAACGTGATTGTGATATGTCAGAAATGATTTATGACCTGTCAGCAAGTGTGAGTTATTATCTGTCACGTGATTTACAAGCCTGCCAAAATGATTCATGACTCCTAAATGGATGGATTAATGAACTGGCATGTCTATGATTTATGAGCTTGTTAAAAGGATTCATGACATCCTGTGACATTGGTTCATGGCCTGGTCATAGCGGGTTATGGCCACGGTACTGTAAGCCAAAAAGCAATTCATACATGTAATGCAAAATGAACTGTGGCCAACATATACCACAAGAAACAAGACAAGTGTTGGTAAACTTAATTGGAAAATATATGTAAAGATTGACATGTATGGCAGTTTGGGAGTGGACCAAGTCCGGCAGTTATTGCACAGTCTTGGTAATCGCCGTGCTGACATTTATTAGTGCCGGCAATGGGCTTCTGAGCACAGCTCTGGGCACCAGCACTCATTCATTTTTAAATTAAGCACTGGGCAGTGATAATCAAATGGGCCTGGCAGGTCGCCAAGCAGTTCCTTGATCTATAACACTTGGCTTGTGACTTCCTGCCAATGTTCACAGAACACTTTCATGATTTCCATTATCTTTAATTGTACACATTTGAAAATGTCTAGGAGAGTAGGTTCAACTTCACTGTCACAGTAGTCTTCAAATGTGTATTCCCTCTGCCAGGCACTTAAAAAAAGTATTATCAATGATGGACTGTTCCCTTCTTCTGTCTTAGTGAAGCTCTGTGTAATGTTAATGCTTCTGGCTGGGGTGGCTATGGGCTGCCAATGAGGTCAGCTTTTCGCTAGTAAATTTAGAGCACCTGCCAATGATTACGTTATCGGCCATATCAATCAATCAGTAATGATACACGCGTATCAATATACTGATTTTCAAATTTGTATGAATTTTCAGTATTATAATTTTACATTCTGAACACATTTTATTAACCAGATATTATCATGCATACAACAATGAAGCCATGTGGGGGAAAATGAGCAATCTGTTTTCATATGAGTTCTTTGAAGATGATTAATTAAATCTTCTCTCCACGAAAATTAAAAATGCAATGTTAGTTTACAAATGAATACAGAAATTAATATTATCTTTTGACTAATTGTGTAATTTGATAAGTGTACCTAAGATTGATGTAATATGCAATTACATCATGTATATATGTAATTAAAGCTTTTATATATGCATCTCTCAAAAATAACTCCTCATCAATAACAGGATGAGAGATGGCCAACGGCCAACTTTGCTTGGCTGCGAATAATATACATTGAAGGGAGCGCTAAAAAAGAAACCGGAGGCATTTTACTCTAAAAAGGACATCGTCACATGAACCAGTATGCAGAAGGAGAATTGCATGCAGAAATTCTGTCTACGTAAAGCACATCACCTGTAGCATGTATGTACTAAACGATCAGATGTAAATAGTTTTTCACACGAATTTTAATAAGCAAATTATACTAGCTTGCACCATTATTTATGAAAAGAAATTGGTACGGTTCTCCATAACTGGGTTGTGAATTTGCAAGTTGTAAGACCTGCTAGTAGTACCAGGACATCTCAGAGCAGTGCAGCAATTGTATTATGGTTTGACCAAAGGCTCTAGGTGAGGCAAAGAACGGAAACTGTCCTCTGTGGTGATAGAATGAGGTAGTTTTCCTAAATTATCTACTGCAAGGTAGGCATAGCCAGTAGTATTTCCACTGTTGCCAAAGAAGATTGGGCGAAGAGAGCGAGACAGCTTCTAAATCATTCAAAAGGCTTCATGAATAATTTAGAAGCAAACTTGCAAGATCTATTCCTATCTCCTCGCCTTTTCGTCTACAAAAAAAAGATTACTTTCTAGTTTAAATGATATTTTTACCATACTAAAATAGACAAAATCGGGTGCCATTATAGCCATTCTAAGGTAATTGTTCAACTTGTAATTTTATTTAGATTTAATTGTATCGGCTTTTGTAAAATGTCCCTAGATGTTTACCAGACTCAATACAATCAGGTTGGGGAAACTAATTGTAGCCAGATTGAAAAACGATTGTAATTGGGGAGTAGGGGGCGGGTTAGAGGTGGGTGTTAACTTAAATTCCAAATTTGCATTAAAAAATTGGAGTATCTGCTAAGGGTATGCTTACGTCCCCTGTATATCCACAGATTCAGATATGTCAGGCCCCTGTAAATCAGGTCTTGAATCATAAATGTCTCTCAAGTGTTGGGTTGTGAGTTGCATAGTGAGACATCTCAAACATAAAATATAATCGGATGTCCATGGCTGCAAACTATTTGGAATGGCTTATCTAATGTCAGAGTTCTAGACCAGAACATCAAGGTCAGAGATTGACTTTTTATTTCTGAGGTACTAGAAAGGGGGTCATAACTAGTGTTGAAGGGGAAGCAGCTATTATTTTTGTTGCTCATATGAATTTCCACTGAAAAACACAAAGACGAGGTATTTGGTAAAGCAGAAACAGTTGGTTCAATCAAACGCTATGGCTGGGAGTGAGGCATACAGACTCGGGTTTTGAGGACTGACTCAAAGTACAAATCTTTGTCTACATTTCTGAAGCATCATAAAACAACTCAGAGATCCTGTTTTGAGAGTGGAATGTGCGTATTGTCACAATGCCATAAGTGATTCCCACCTGATGGCAAATGCATGTGGGTCTCGACATTGCATGGACACAATGAGGGCCAGTGGGCAACGTGTCCAAATGTCCGACATGGGGAGCGCGTGATCACTCTGTGTGCAGTGTCTGCTGTTTCCTGATTGGCTGAGTGTTCCTATGTTCATGTGGCATCTAGCTGTATGGGGAACATGTGCTGCTCTGGCCATGTGCATTTTATTGGGGCCAATCTTCCAGGACCATTGTGGTGTTGCTGCATATCTGTGGGACAATCTGGGGTTTTCGTGTTCGCGTGTTTGTCCTGCTGGTTACGTGACATCCCACCTGTGATCTGTCAATCAGTAGCCTATGGCGCAGGGCCTGTCTGACAAATGTATTTCTGACTCTGGATCGGTGACAAGCTGGGTGTAGGCAAATTTACCCCACTGCCAGTATCTATCTATCAGTGTAGAGGTGCCCCATTAAATGCCTGGTACGTGCAGTATTGTGCTACATTTCTCATTAGTGCTGAGTGGAATCGATCCTTTACCTCTGAATTACAAGGAATACAGCATTGTTTTCCATGCAATTGTGGGTTGCCCCTTCCCTTAAAACCACGTGTACCTGTCTATCTCAGTGTCCCATATTTTCTAACAGGTCAGCATAGGCTGTATTCAACCATCCCATGCAAGTCTCATCTCTCTGTGTGTTGAGGTGGATAGACCTACACTGGAACTCCATGTCTGGCATCCATTTGTTATCAAAGAAGACTGCACCAGACAAGCTAAGGGCCACCCTGGGACAACAGACAGAAAGGGGAGTGGATGCATTGGTGGGTGCAGTGGCTTTTCTACCTCCAAGAATCTACTTTCTGGAAAGTCTTGTGGCCAAACAGTATCTTTCCCATGGTGCCCCGCCTGTGCATCCTATCTAACTCTGTTTGAATCTCGCTAGGATCAGTGAAGAGGTACAGTGCTGTGGGATTGGTCCCGTAATGGGTAACGTTCACTAGTACTTTATGAGGGTTCAACTCTGTTGGGTTGTATCTTGGCCCTAATCCTACACAGGTATAGGTGGAGAAGGCATTTCACTTTTTCAGGTGCTATCACTTGGGACAAGTAAAGTCTGTATGTGCCTACTGCATGTGGTATCAGCATGCAAATGAAGCATGGCCAGGCTAATGTTTGAGCACCCACAACGGTCATGTGCTGATTCCGTGTGTTGTGTTTGAGTGTGCTGTGTAGTGCGTCATGTGCTGTGTTCAGTGTAATTATAGGTGACAGGAGAGAGGTCCCTACTTAAGCACTGTGCAAATGTCAGGGTGGACTTAATTTGACTAGTCAGATCTTTGGCAAAATGTGGATGCAGCCATGCCTACAGTAAACAGAGTATATACAATTGTACAGCAATACATAACTTGTGGAGCATTGCAGATCTTGTTGATGGATCCAGGAAAGATGTCTGTGGTCCTCTGGTGATTGGGAGATTTATTTACTTTGGAAAGATTTGAAAGAGTTCAGTGTCCAACAGTTTGATAAAAGTTCAAAGTCTGGGCCTTGCATGCTGGGATCTTTGTTCGGATTATGGAAGTGGTTGCTGGAGAGACGGTGGGCCATTGTAATGGTGACACACTTTCTCTGCTTGATTGCAGACCTGTTGTATAAGAGATGTTGGATGTTGATTAAGTTGTAGAAAACATATTCATCCTTACGTACCATCATCAGTCATTCTTGGGGATTCACGGGCCTTTGTTTTTTTAGGGGTGGGCTTTTACATTCATACATCTTATTTTTGGTGAGCACCGGAAGGTGGGCCCGATAAGGGTATCTACTTTTTGGAGACAACAGGTGTATATTCATGGGCTGCCTTAATTCTTGCTTACCGGTCATTGATCCTCCCCCTTCACCATGATAGGAAGGGATATATTTTGTTAAGTATTCGTTTTTGTAAGCCTCTGGATGGTCTGGGTTCTTTAACTAATGTTTTATGAGTGTCTCTGGATGTCTAATATTCTGCCTTCCCTAGTGAAAGAGTGGGCGGGATGCCTTTTGACCTACATGTGCATGAGGTGATGTGTAAAGAGGGGACATGCCCTAATTAGGTGCTGTGGGTGATCGCAGCATGCTGTGGGGGTCACGTGTATACCCCTCTAGTCCCAGCATGTGGTGTGCAGTAGGACCCTCCCTAACGTCTTGATTACATCCTTTTTCTAGAGTGTTCTTTTTGGGCTAGTTTTGGGCTTCTTTTTGCTAGTATCATGGGTGTTTCCCTAGGTTCTCATGTGATTTGGTTATTTACATTGTTGTTTACTGGTGGGCATCCAAAAGTTGTCCCGCAGCTCTCATGTGTTTCTAATGTGGTGGTGTTCAGGATTGGGCTTATTTGCTCCCCTAAATGGCGTGTGTAAGGTCTTATATGTTGTCAGCTTGATTGCTAGGCCGGATATGGCGGTGAGCCTATATCTGAGTACCTTGCACAGAGCTGTGACAGATTTTTGCAGACTCTCCTCTTCCTGGTACCCCCTTTCTTTTTAACTGTGTCCTACCCAAGATTGTTTAGGCCGCTGTCCCTGGCTGTGGCCAGAGACTTGTGACCGATGACATGCTACCTTCGATGGTTTGAAGGGATATGACCCAAGAGCAGGCTTTGGGTGTTTGGAAAACATAGGGAAAGGAGGATGCAGGATGTTGCTCAAAGGAGAGCCCGGTGCAAGGCCAAAACTTGTCAAATTTCGCCCGATGCGAGTAATAGACTGGGATGATTGATTGTTCTGGCGAACTCCCTACTGACTCAACGCAATGTGGTGGTTTTTGAACAGCCAGAGTTTTCTGCAAGTTATGGAAGTTATGGGGTCTTCATCATCCCAAGTGTGTAGGAGACCTGGCTTCTGACACTGGAACATTCCCAGATTTTGGAACTGAAAAGTGGCCTCCATTGGCCTGGAGGCTACTGGCAGCAGTTGGTTGGGACCACACACCATGAGGAAATTTGGATCCCAGTACAAACAACAGAGAATGGGGTCCTTTCAATCTAGTAATCATGACCCAAACCAATTGGACTTGGGTTAGGGGACCTGGGTGCCTGTTTTTATGCAGTGCATGGGGAGCTGCCATATCTCCACATCAGACAGCCAACCCCGCCCTATGGGATCCACACCAGAGTGGAGTCAAGGCTCCTGTGGGCACCCAAATGGATGACGCCAGTGGTCTGTGGTCGATGTTTGCAGACCCTCCTCTTCCCAGTGCCCCCTTTATTTTGACTACATCTTACATGAGATTTTTGTGTCTGCTGTTCCAGGCTGACGCCAGAGACTTCCGACCGGTGGCACACTACCTTCAATGTTAGGAAAAACGTGGCCTGACAAGCAGCCTTTGGGTGTTTGGAGAACCTTGAGGGAATGGAGGAGGCCGAATGTTGCTCAATGGAGAGTAAGGTGCAAAGCCAAAACTCGTCAAATAGGGGGCGGTCTTTTTCAATTTGTGTTGGAACAATTTGGCGGTGTCTCTCTGGGCTTGCTCCTGCTTTTTCCCTGTCCCTTTTCTGTTTCTTTCTATAATAGTGTAATATGTGGGCTTGTATTTCCCACCAGGGTTTGGTGTCTAACCCTACTATGGTGTTCAATCCACTTTGCATTTCAGTGGACAGCACTTTTTTGAGGATATTGTAGAGAAATGCGAGCTGGGGACCCATATCAGTCCAAGGCTGGCCTGTCTCTTATATCCATTGTTCCCTCATTATGTCTAGAAAGTTAATTATGGTCTCCTAAGCTTCATACTTTCTGCCATCAATCCCCCTATATCTGGGCGATCAGGGAATATTTCCCTCAGGGCCATCCATATTGGGTGTCTGTATGAATTAAATGCAGCTCCACTCTGCTTGGTGTTTGTCAGCATGACTGCTAGGATGTGGGCTTGGGTAAACATCGTGTTAGTCTGCTCTCCTATGAAACTGCTTAGCAGACTTTTGACATACCCTATTGCTATGTTTCCCTGCAGTGTTCTTTTCAAAATATGAGATCCACTCCCTTGCTCCATCCATCGATGGCAGCAGTTTGGTTCTAAGCTCTTCTTTATCCATCTGGGCCCAAGGCACATAGATGATCCCTGATGTGCCCTTCTGCAGTAATGGCCACATTTTGGCTTGGGGCATCGCTGCAGGTTTCTCTCTAAGATAGTCGAGCAACCATACGTTTTTAACATAACTCCTCCCTTTATCTGGTTACATTTTCTTTCCTTGTATGCTGCGGGAGAGTTAGTCTCTCGGTGTCGGTTTGTAGGAGTTGCCTGGCTCCACCTTGCCTCTCCCTGGCTACACGTGCCATGGGGAGTTCTATCTTGGAAGGGCTAAGTGTCCGCTTTTTAATCATTTTATGCTTTCTTTCTCACCATTTACTTTCATTATCCTTGTTTCCCAGTATCTTTCCCTCACAGGGGAGCCTGTGTAGTGTAAGCCGGGTTGCTGGGCCCCAGATTTGACCCTTGTTTTATTTGCCCACACTGTTGTAGGACCGCGCTTTCGACACCTGCATGGAGACAAGCCCCCTCACATGCAGGGCTATTTGAGGACATCACCAGCGCATCCGCGTAGCTCAGTCGTGCAACCATGAATGTTTAACATAACTCCTCACCTTATCTGGCTACCTGTTCTTTTCTTGAAGGCTCTGGGAGATTTAGTCTCTCTGCACAAGTTTGTAGGAGTTGCCAGGCTCCACCTCGCCTCTGCCTGGCTACACCTGCCATGGGGAGAGCCATATTTGAAGGGCTAAGTGCCCACATTTTAATCATTTTATGCTTTCTTTCTCACCATTTACTTTCATTATCCTTGTGTCCCAGTATCTTTCCCTTATAGGGGAACCTGTGTAGGGTAAGCAGGGTTGCTCAACCCCAGATTTGACCCTTGTTTTATTTGCCCTCACTGTTGTGGGACCACGCTTTTGATGCTGGGGTGTATACATGCCCCCTCACATGCAGGGCTGTTTGAGGACATCACCAGCACATCCAAAGGCACACAAAAGGAAAGCCCGTCTGCGCCCATCCACGCCCAGCTCCCGCTGAGCTCCAGATTCCACCAACGTAATCTCCTTTTCTAGTAAGGAACTCTTAGATTTTAATAAACGTAGCATTGAATGTAATCATTTTAATATGCTCACTCTCTGGCTTGGTATGGATGAAGGTTGTAAGACCTGTGATCTTCAGTTCACAGGCCCTTTTGCCCAACCCAGCCTTCAATATCTAAATCCCAGAACCTGTGGAAAGGATAGCTTCAAGGCATTCATTTGTATCCTCATAAACATCTGCTCCTTAGTAAAACATGTAACTGAAATGGCAGAATTAATTGACCTTTAAAAGCATGATATCACGTTCATTACGGAAACCTGGGCTAATACACATCCATGCCAAAACTTCTCACAGCTACTCCCATTGAATATCGCTGCATAGACAGGACCGTCCGCTAAAAAGTGGTGGGGGTTTAGGTATCATTTATCATGAGCATTTTAGGGACAAATTTGCGACCATCCATCCTGACGACTGTGAGGCCTTGTCATTCAATATTGAGTTGACTAAAAAACAATTGTTCCCTTATCTACTGCCTAACGGGCCCTAAATCCTGTTTCCTAAGTTCTATCAGCTCTCTTTTCGAGGCTGATATTTGCAACTCAGACTTCAGAGTCCTCGGAGACTACTTTCCATTTAGATCAGCACAACGACAAGGATACCATTGCACTGCTCGAAATCATGGATGCCTTTGATCTCGTTCAACATATACCCGAACCCACCCACAGCGTAGGGCACATGTTAGACACACTTTTTTCAACAATAAAACTATTTCCAGCTTTAAAGTGCTTCCTCTATCCTGGTCAGATCACTCTGCCATCTTTTTTACACTCAATTATACGGAAGCTGACACAGCTCCTAATAAAAGGCATACTCCAGCACAGTATAGGGCTTGGGAGAACCTTGATCTAAATCAATTATATCAAGAGCTTACTATATCTGCTCCACAGTCAGTTGAAAACCTGGAGCTAGCTGCAGAGAACTATTCAAACTGGCTTAATTCAGCCTTCTTCCTAACGGTCCCTACCAAAGAGTCTAGCCAAGGTAGGATTCGTCCGTCCATCCCTTGGTTCTCAGAAGCCCTCAGGTTAAAAAGACAAAGTTTCAGACATCAAGAGAGAAAATGGAGGGCTTAAAAGGACTCCCATCAGAGCAAAATCTATAAACTCTCACTATCTAAATATAAGTCCCTCCTGGTTAAGGAAAAGACAACATATTTTTCCTCGCTAATTGAATCTTCTAAAAATTCAGCAAAAGAATTATATCAGGTGATTAATAAACTCACCAAACAGCCTGAGCACAAAGGTGATTGGGTTAGTCAATCCTTCTGTGATAAAATTGCGTGGCACTTTAGGAGTAAAATTGATCAAATCTTTGACTTCTTTGATCACTCTTGTAATTGTATCTTGCCAGTCTGTCACTGCACAAGGGCTAGTCATCCTGCCAATGATACGCCATTGGCCGTCTTTCACACTTTTCTCCCGGTGACTACAGCTGAAATCAAAGACCTTGTATTAACCACTAAGTCAGGCTCCCCAAATGATCCTTGTCCACCCTCAGTTATTAAGCTTGTTCCTGACTTCATTGCATCCAACCTCACCAACATCGTTAATGCAATTTTCAGAACAGGCATCTTTCCATCCAATTGGAAACAAGCTTCCACTCTTCTGCTTTTAAAAAAAAAGGCTGGACACGGTAGACCCAGCCAATTACCGGCCCATTTCCAGACTTCCTTTCCCCACCAAAATATTCGAAAAGGCTATGAAAACCCAATTAAACCAGTTCATCAAAAATAACAACAGGCTTGATCCCACTCAATTTGGGTTCAGATCGGAACACAGATGGCCGTAATCAAGGCTACTGATGAAGTTAAGTTTATCCTGGATGACGGAGATTCAGCCGCTTTGATCCTGTTGGATCTATCAGGGGCATTTGACACAGTGGATCACTCTATCCTGATTCACCGTTTGGAAGCAACAGGCATCAAAAATCTTGCCTTAAAATTTACTAACATCCTTCCTTTCTGATAGGGGAAATGCCATAAAAATAGATTTTTTTTCCTCAAACTCTTTCGGCCTGCCCTGTGGTGTCCTGCAGGAGTCTTCGCTCAGCCCCACTCTTTTTAATGTGTACGTTTCAGAATTGGTCCCACTTGTTCAATCTTTTGGCTTTTCGCTCACCTCGTATGCGGATGACAGAATATCGTGTTCTCCGCTTAAAGCAATGTAATGATACCAGTCATCACGTCCAGAGCTGCATGAGACACATCAACTCTTGGATGAGCAAGCATTGTCTCACGTTCAACACAGGGAAAACTGAGGCGATCTTGTTTGGTAATAACCCTAATTTCTCTTCAGCATCTTGCTGGCCTACAGAAATGGGACCTCTTCCTGCCTCTAGCAATAAAGCCAAGAGTCTGGGGGTCATTATTGATGACCGTCTAAATCTAGGTAAACAAATAAATGCTGTAGTCTCTTCCTCTTACAACACTTTAATGCTACTTAAGAAAATACACATTTTTCTTCCCACCACTGCCAGGAAGACAACCATATCTACTTTAATACTTGCCAAAATAGACTCTGCAATGGCCTTTATAACTGTCTGCAGGTCTGATATTTGAACAAACTTCAAGTGCTTCAGAACTCAGCAGCCAGACTTCTACTGGGACTGCCTAGGCATCACTCTGTCTCCCTTGTGTTGAAAGATCTCCACTGGCAAAAGGTAAAGAATAGAATTAACTTTAAATGTATCTGTCTTACATATAAAGCCCTCCATGGCTCTGGACCTCTTTTCTTGAAGAAATCCCTCTCTTGATACACCACTACTAGAAACTCAAGATCATCAGGCTCATTCAAATTAAACACTATGATTCAAGAAATCTAAGTGTGGAGTAAGCAGTTTCTTGGCTGGAGCCTCCAAATCATGGAATCTCCTCCCTTTATACATAAGGTCCGCTCCCTCTCTTCTTCAATGCAGGAAGCTCCTGAAGACATGGCTTTTCAATCAGTTGGCTTTCTTTCTTCTCTCACCTCTGTTTGCTGAACTAGCGCCAAGGAACCTTTGGGTATATGCTGAGCTTTACAAGTTCTGTTAACATAACATACCATAACTTACCATAACATAACATAACATAACATAACATAACATAACATAACATAACATAACATAACATAACATAACATAACATAGCTATACCATTCCCTTTGGCAATCCTGCATGTAGAGGAAGTTCCACTTGGGATCTGCCCCTCTGACCCAGAAACAGTTGACCACAATAGCCATGTCCTCTGGTCCGAAGGATTCTTCCTTCGGGCAGGGTCTATCATGCTGGCCCTCCCTTTCTATTCAGAGGGCTAGCAGGTGACAAAATGGTTGCGCTAGTTTGGCTGTGGTAAAATTGTGTTCCAAACACATTCTGTTTCAGTAACTGTGCTCCGGAAGCTTTCCTGAATTTGATAGGGCTTGCTAACAACCTTTTATTGTTGATTTCAGCCATTCTAAGATGGCCCCCATTGTCCATTACAGTACACGTGACCTACTGGGGCATGTCTCTGTCATCACCCACGTAATTTAAATGTGCTTTTGTTCTGCAACAGCATGGACACACTGAAGGAGTTGTTGGGCTGGTCTATGTCACGGTAAAAGTAAGTCCCAAGTTTGGAGTTTCGCTTACACCAGAAGTTACTGTTTTTCATTGTTATACATTGATTGGCATTGACTTCTTCGTAGGTTGAATTAAACCCATGGATAAGTTGCTTTTGGATAAAAGATTAACAGTCTACGTATAACCAGGTGATACTTTGTTCACTGTGGTTGGAAGAGAGTCTGTAAGTAGTTTGTGTGCTTCTTTAATTTATAGTGAGATTGACTTGATGCATAAGGCACTTGCTGAGCCATTTAGTGAGAACTATTTAATTTGGAGGCAAGGTAATTTCTTTGAGATTTGACTAATATGTACACCGAGCCTCTTTGTGGTAAATTTGGAGCCAAGGTATTTTCTCTGACTAACATGTGCACTGGATTATTGTTTAGGCATTGCATGATTCTGGCACCCCGCAAAATATGTTTTCATTTTCCTTTTCTATGATGTCTATCAATATAGATTGGTTAGGTTTTGTGCACTGGGTTTTGGTCTCGTTGTGGTTATTTTAAGTGACACTGTGTGTTTAGGTTGTGAACAAGCGATGCACATAGTTTCTTGGCGTATTGTTTGTATTATGTTTCATTATTATGTTTATGTGGTTGATGTCAATACTTGCAGCTGATTCCATTCCAACACTGAGTCCTAATGATGGTCTTGCTGACCTTTTGGGTCACGTGAGACCGAAACGTTGACATTCTGTCCTTTAAACACCATTGATTACACCTTGTGGTGCTTCAGTTCTTTTCAACTAGTTGAAAGCTAAGGATTTAAACTACTTGGACTGACTGTGGATTTGTGAACCTATATTGTTAAGAGGATGTTGTGCTTTCCTAGATCCTCACAATGAATGTATATTGCTAGCTCTTAGGGATCATGTGGTGCAGTCAATGTTGCTATATTGATGTATTGCTGTGTAAATAATGTCTGTTTTTGAACTGCATTGTTCACAATGATATGAGGATATTTAGATTCAGTCATATAAAAATATATTTTTATTAACAACAATACACATGTTACAATACATGAGTGATTTATTGATGGTATGTAGTGGGATCATTTTTTATGCCCAATTAACTACTGAGTGATGTATAAACAATTCCTCTGGGAACACTTTTGTATGACCATTATTTAAAAAGGACTCACAGACATGGTGATCTGGTCACCCCCAGCAGGCCACCATCCCTGTGTGTGCCAGCCATTCCCAATGGATTGCAAATTGCGACCAGCCTCATGAATATTAATGAGACAGGTCTCTTGTGGCCCATTTGGGAATTGCAAATAGTTTCTGAGACACTGTTGCGAGTCACAAACCCTGACGTTTGCACATGTGGCCCTTTGTTCTCTGCATTCAAATCCTTACTTTGATCTCTGTTTTTTTACATGAATGAATGGGTAACGTTCCTTGCTTTTATATTATTTTTAATGTCCAACCTCAACAAATTGATCTTCTTTAGGATTCTCTTCCTTTTAATCTCTCGTTTTAAAGATAGCTTTAATTTCATTATTATTATTATCATTCACTGTCCTCTGGTCAATGTCAAATGTATTTCTTTAAAACAACACCAAAATACCTAGGATCTCCTTGTTAGTTTAGTGGGTGGTATATAGGTCTGCTGGGTTAGTGAAGACACTGGCATCTGTTACTCTGGTAGAGGACAATCCATCATATTTAGAGTAACCCTTTCCACCTGGCGGGGAACTCCATGTCTTAAGTGCATCAGCTGATGCGTAGGGTACATACCTTGGCTCAGAAAAGAAAAAAAAATGGGTTCTTAAGAGCAGGATGTTTTCTCTATTGCAATAGGGGGTGAGTGCATGTTTATTTCTCTGCCCAGGCACTACATACGTCACATGGTAGAACCAGAGCAAGAAAAACCATGCTGGTAGTTTGCCTTAAATATATGGAGACTTTCACCACTTTGAATTGGCGGTTCTCTGAAGTGCGGGTCAGGAGATCAATAGTTTCGTCATTGAAAACCTAAAAGTTCCCCCAAGCTTAACTGAGGCGGGGACTATGGGTTTGACAGACAATTTATGGTGGTGCTCCTGCTACAGAAAATTCTAAAAAGGTTTTAATTCCTTTATTCACAACATATTGTATCCTCTTTTCTTTGCCCTGAAATTTATATCAATTGGTGTTTTAAACATTTCTAGGCAATCTTTTGAGGTTCTGCATGACACATTCAATATAACAATGGCAATTGCAAATGAGCCAGCTGTACATTACCAAAATTCATTTTGAGACTCCTAGCTGAACAGTACCTACCAAGGAGATGCATAGACAGAGGCTAACACAAGACTCATTAGAGTGGTAATTCACTTATCGCTTTAAAGGGGCTATCTAATGTATAGAAAAAAGACAGTTCTCATTACCCAATCCTGCAGGAAACAATATGAGTTCCAGATTGTTTGTTAGTTTGCTGATGTCTGCTGGGGGTTTGAGATCTATTGTGATATAATTTACCAGGTGGCCTCTTTAACCTCCTCCTATAGCTGCTGCTTGTGAAGCTCAGAAAGAGCTCCTGAAGAGCTAGAACTCACAGAATGTGCCAGCACAGGGAGACACAATACCAAACAATTGTTTTTTTCTGTGATCCAGCCATGCAGGCAAGGTAGATGTTGCATAATGGGTTCCACCTATTTATTTTTGATCACTCAGATTGTCTCACCAATGGTAATTGTACTCTAAATGGACTGTGTGTGTATACCACCATTGTCTGCCTTTGCCTTTTAAGATAAGGCTGCTGTGAAGCATCTAGGGTAAGGGAAAACCTGGTTGGTAACACATGAACACGTTTGTACACATGTGTACACACATGTGTCGTCTGCATGTGTGAGACTATTGTTGTTCGCAGCCAGGTTACTGCGCACAGGTAGCCTGGCACAGGGGGTTCACTCTGCAAGGTTAGGTGGAGGCCTTGGATAGGCCTTATAATGTTAGTGGGCACTCATATATAAAGTCAGTATGATTTACTGTTTTGTCTTCAGTGACACCGTATTACACATTTAAGCAGAAGGAGAAATCTGACTTAGAGTGCCGTTTTGCTTCAATTAGCCCTACGAAGTTCAATGAGATATGAAACTGGGGAGAAACATGTGCTCCCAGTCTGAGTATGCAGATTCCAAGATCATACTTGTACACGTTATGGGTCATCCAGAGTTTTCACATTTCCCTGGCTCAGCTCAGGATCAGAGCCCAGGCCATTTGTTACCCTGCCTGGACAATTTAACTACTTGCTCCATAGCAGAGGGAACAGAGGCCTCCTCACACAAAATAAGTAATTAACAGTGCTTCCCTCAGCTCCTGAGGAGGATGGGGCTGCGAATAAAATCTACATCTGTTAGTTTGTTGTCAAACTGTACCAGGACTGGGAACAACCCAGGCCCACTGAACAAAGGAGGAAGCCCAGACCACTGGAGCTAACAAAGGATGGGACTTCTCTTTGTAGGTTTGGAGGGAAAGGAACTGGCAGCGATGTCAGTGAGGGTGGAGCTGAGGCTCTCAGAGGATGTGACTAGTGACGTCTGGACAGCTTCATCTTGGACTACCCCAGCATGCTGTGCTGGAGGAGGGTTGGGAACTGGGTGGAAAAGTGAGGCACTCTAGGATTGGCCTGGGGTGTCTGGCTTTTAGAACCTTCCACCCCATTTAAAAACTCTTGGACAGAGAAAAGAGAGGGCGTTTATTTTGCAGTTGGACTTTGGACACTAGCCATGCACACCTGGGCCGTATTACAAAACGTGACCAGGGGGCTCAACGAGCATGCGCACCAGCATGGTAGCCCCTGGTGCATGATGGAATTACAGAAGCTTTTGCAGCCTCTTCTGTAATACTGAAAGCTCTGGTGCACATGTAGGGCCAGCATTTTCTCAAGATGGCATTCCCTCATTTGCATCGGGGCTTGGCCTCATTCAATTGATGAAATCCCTTTGCCTCTGTGCCGTATTACAGATGCAGGCGCAGAGGCAAAGAATCTTTTAGGAGCCGCACTGACAGTGTGCCCCCTGATAACAGCCCATATAAAATGATACCACACATGGGCATATAAACAGTTATACCCTATATCTCAAATAAGGGGCAGCCATTTTGAAAAATCCACCATATTGGATTAACACGTCATGATAGAGTGGTAGACTTTTCACCATCGTTTTCTACGGAAAAATTTCAATAACAATCCACTCACAGAAATTGTATTGCAATTAGTTCTAGGTTCCACAACAAATTGACTAGACTAATAATTTGTTCCTGCTTAAAGGAATTCTATAAAACAATACACGAATAAAAAAAAAAATTGTTAGCTACATTTGGAACTTTAAATCCCACAACTTGAATGGAGAAGGCTGACATGGCTTAAAATGAAGGGACAAATTGGCCCTTCAAAACCTATGGATTTATTATTGGGCTACCACCTTGAAGTATCTAAGAATGTTTGCAGGGCTGAAATTTGTGACTAGTAATATAGGGAAATTATAGAGGGCTATGGAATCTTGCCTGTAATTATGTATTCACCTCCTCTAGATTCACAACACGCATGAAATGAAAACAAGACAGAGGCCAAATATAAATAATATCTGCATCAACCCTCTTTTTCGACAATTTGAGTCCAAAATAGGCAAAAGATACAACGGGTCCTGGGAGGACCGAATTGGCCCAAGACCTTACAAGTGATCCACGTGGTGCTCAGGACAGAAATAAATTGGACACAGTCTAAAAATCACACAAAAATAAAAGGTACAACAATTCTTTATTGCGTGATTAATTAAAATCTTTGCAGTAGGAAGACTACATTGAAAAAATCCTATGTTGAAAATACGCTTGCATTACAATTAGAAAGGATTAAAAGTCATTAAAATACATATGAAATTTAATTTCTGTGCGAGGTTTAAAATAAAATTTAAAAAACCTGAACATCCAAATTAACAGTCGTCGGACTCCGCTCTCTATCCCATAAAGCACAAAACAAGACTGCTCTAGCGGTAAAATTGTCTGCTTATAAACTTGGACGGAGTTTAAGAATTAAAAGTTATGCAGCTAATTCTATCATTTGATTGTAGCCTACTATGCTCGAATCGTCACATAGTAGCAATATTTAACCTGATTTTTGCTAGGTTCATGAATCGGACCAGCCTACATGCAAGCTGAGTGTCGTTTCCCTCAAAGCTGACTATTAGTGCTTGCCTACATGTTCGTATCCTTCTTTGGTTCCAGAGTGGTTTTAATAAAAGTCTTCACTCATTGTTTAGAGCTTTACAGCTAAACAGTATATGCAGGACGTCCTCTTGAAAAGTTGCCACAGATTATTTTTATTTCTATACATTCCCAAGGCGGCAGGTGCTGATTTACAGGTAGAATTCCCATTCTCAATTTCAAATAGGACTCCTTCACTTTTCTTGAGAACCCTGTTTCCAAATAAGCTTGTGACAATGACCTTGTGTAACTCTGAATAACAAACCACCCGTGAGCCCTCTTAGTCAGCATAGACTTATATTCCCCCAAAGATAGTAGCTTTACTGTTCTATTTACAAGCTTCTTAATGATTTTATGAGGCCCATTAAGTTCCCAGAGGTCTTGTAGGGCAAGAGAGCTTATTGCCGTTTGGAGGTAGATCATTGCGGGGCTGTCTTTTTTCCTTTCCTGCTCCTTCCATAAGTATGAATTCAGAGAGCCTTGCTCTGCTTCCTTTATTTTGTGCCAGCATTTGGCGTAAGCACCTTTATGTGCTAATTGCTGTTTTTGGTGGCCAAACTCTAGCCTTAGTTGTGCTGGCGATGTGTACTGTGGGAGTTTAAATATTATACATATTATATTTGACACCACTTTGTCTAAGATTGCCTCATCTCTCCCTCTCATACTTTCACAACCGTAAGTGATTGATGGTAACAGTTTTGCTCGAAGCACTTCTAATAGAGGAGTTAGACTCGGACCTGCGATTTTTTGATAGAATTTTTTTAATGCCCTGCCAGGGCAATCCCTCTTGTTTTAATCTGTGCTTTTTGTTGTCCGAACGATCCCCTTCTATGAAAGGTTATTTACAAGTATTTATATTCTTTGGCCACCTCCAGCTGTTGACCTTGCAGTTCCCATTGAAGATAGTGATTTTTGTCTGTTCCGTTGTGTATCATCACTTTGGATTTTTCTACGTTTATTGTTATCCCATTCTTTTCTGAGAAACTGCTTGTGGTATTTATAAGATGTTGCAAACCAACTGGGGTTCTACTTATCATTATTAGATTGTCCGCGTACAATAAGTTCGACAATGTCAAACCTCACAAGTTTTTTGGCATGATGGTTACAGATGTTAAGCTCTGATAAAAGGTCCGAAAGAAAGAGGTTGAACAGAGTCGGGGCAAGAAAGCATCCCTGCTTCACCCCCTTTGTGGTCCTTATTTTTCTTGATAGACAGTTTCCTGATCCTAGTTTTATTTGCACCCATGTCCCCGAATGAAGTGAAATCAATTGGTTCAAGAATTTTGGGTCTATATCCCAATCGAATATTTTACCCCGAAGAGTCCCCCTATCTACACTATCAAAGGCCAACGAGTAGTCGATAAAACAGACGAATAATGGCGTTTTAATTTTTATTGTAGCGTCTATTAACAGTGAAAGAGCACAGATGTTTGTCACTGTCCCAGAGCGTTTTTGGAAGCCGGACTGGTTGATCGGAATTAAGCCTTTCTTTGATGCCCATTCAGTAAGTTCTTCCAGCAGGAAACCCGCAAAGTATTTGGCATTTATATTAATTAATGCTATAAGCCTGTAATTCTTTGCTTGATTCCTGCTGCCTTTTTTATAAATAGGGGAAATAATTGATCCCTTCCACGAATCTGGAATTTTTCCTACTCTTTAAATGTTTTGAAGAGGGCTCCTAGTTGCTCTGCCCAATATTTTGGGTCCTGCTTATATAAAATTGGATGTATTCTATTGGGCCCAGGGGGGCCACCTCTTTCCTGCCTTTCATAATTCACTTCTTGATCTGTTTGGTTGTGCATGGAAGATGGGACTCCACATCTAGATTGTTTTGGGCTTGCAGACTACGGTTGATAACTTTAGTGTGTTGAATAATTCTGCCTGTTTCTTTGTTAAAGTGATGCAACAGGTACTTTACCAAGGATTCCTCTGTTATATACGAGTTGATTGTATGAGCCCTTGGGTTGTCTAAGTTGCCAAAATCTGGCAGTGTTGTTAGTTATTACATCATATAATAGTTTGGCCCATATCTTCTCTGCAGATTCCTGTTTTACTTGCCAGATGAATTTATTTTTTCTACACTTTAACTCCCTCAGATCTGTCTGGGTGCCGACTTCCAAGCCCGTCTGGTGCAGTTCGTGGATTGCTCTGTTAATTTCTCTTAATTTGCAGCTTTGGATTGTACATCGTCATCATCAAAAGCTTTATTGCGGCTATTACAGCCATAAAAGAACATTTAAATTTACAACACAATAAAATATAATCCATAACAGAAGGAGAAAGTACGATGCAGTTGGGAACACTGGTATATACATGTGTAGGGATGCGCAAGCCACACTAATTTGGGGGAAACAAAATCATCATTGGTGACAAAACCGTAAGATTAAAACTTACATTAAACATATAATTTACAATAAAAGCATATAAGAATATTATTAAACACGTCCAATATCTTTTAAAATGTCCATTGTAAGTGGACCAGCCGGCAGGCGGGAACTCTATCTCTCACATAGAGTTAACTCCCGAGCCTTGATTAATTATAACAGAGTGGAGAATCACAATTAATAAAAAAGCAAAACTGAGTGCCAGTCTTTAACAAATACCTTCGTTTAGACCACATAGCAAGGAGGAATTTCAAAATTACAGCAACATAAACTGGGTCAGTGTCCGATTTTTGGATCCTAAAGAATTCACTGTGGTTCCTAATGCCCAGGTTTCTGCACAATTGTATAACCCATTTAGATCTGGCCTGTTTGTATGCGAGCAGAAGAACAATACATGAATTACTGTTTCCTCCTCCACTAGGCATCCAGGGCAGAGGCAATGGATTGCGCCCGCCCACTTATTAGTTATTGCATAGAGCGGGAGCGTCCTGTATCTAAATTGCAGAAACAACTTCCTTGCTAATGGGCGCTGTATTAGATCTAGCACCTGCTCAAATTGATAATGTGACTTAAAATCCAAGAACCCATGTGTTAAACTCATAGATTTGACTGCCTGTTTTAGGCTCGTCAATTTAAACTCTTTCACTACTTTAGCTAAAGTTTTTTTAGGGATGGCTGGACAAGATTCTTCAGGAGTGATCCATAGGTCCTCCCTGCCCATAGCTCGAAAAGAATCGCTAACAAAGGACAACCAAGGTATACTACCCACAGCCCCCAGTGATGACATTACCGCTTTTAGTTCCTACCTATAGTGTTTCAACTCTGATGTACTCCACAACCGTCACCAATAAAGCAACGGTTGGGATGAGATTAGATCCACCATTGGGAGGGCACCCAGATCCATCCTTAGCGGTACTAGGGGTGTGTTTTTTGGCAAAGCCAGGATTTGTCTAATGAACTTGTTTTCGGTGAGGGTCAGGGCATTAGATGGACTGTGCCCCCACAATTCTTCCCCATATAAAGAGGCCGACCGGGCTTGTACTCTGTATATTTCTAGTGGTAGGCTTATGACCTTTAAGGTACAACTCTTCTGGACTTTTAGGATTCCCCCAATTGCCTGGGTTAGCTTCAGATTGCCCTTGTTGATTTGGGGACCCCATCCCATTTTATTATTTAGGGAGAGGCCCAAATAATCAAAGATATGAACCCGCTCGAGAGGCCTGTCATCCATCATTGGGTGTGGGCAGTTAGTGAAATTGACATTGAAGACCATATATTTTGTTTTATTGATATTTACTACAACGTTCCTCTTTTTGCAATACTGGCTAAATTCCTTTAACACTCGCAGCATCCCCATCGGTGATTTCGAGAGGAGCAGGGTGTCATCCGCAAACATTAGTGTGGGACAATTGTGGAATGATATTTTAGGGGAATCCAAATCCTTGGCGGCAAGTAGATCTTCAATTAAACAGTTTAGGAAGAGGGAAAAGAGGGTCGGTGCAAGCACGCATCCCTGCCTCACCCCCTTACTGACAGGGAAGGGGGCTGTTAGTTGGCCTTTCTTGCCGTATCTTACTCTAGCGTGTGTGCCCTCGTTGAGGTGTTTAAGTTGGAAACAAAGATATGGTGGGACTCCCATGTCCAGCAGGGTACTCCACAGCTAGTCATGGTCCACCATATCAAACGCTGATTTCAAATCTACAAATGTAAGATACAGGCTTCCACCTTCCAGAACCACATGCTTCCAATAGATCAACTGAATCCTAAACAGCTGATCTACAGTTGAGGTTTTAGCTCTAAAGTCTGCTTGCAACGGAGTTAACGACGTATATTTAACAAGGACCCCCTGAAGACTTAGATATTATAGTTCCTAGGTCAGGGAAGGAATATCATTTGACAAAAAACAACCTAGGCAACTAATGTATAGGAGGACACAAATCGATGTAGAAGGACGAGGGCTGCCAATTACTATAAAATCAGTATTTTATTATAAAAATAAAAAGTACAACAAATAAAAATGTAATACAATTTTGAATAAAGATTGGTTACAAGTTCACAAATTAAGAATTCATGTGTAGTGCATTATACATAGACTTTCCTATGCAATACTCTGTACATAATACGAGGATAAAATAAAACAAACAGCAAATATACACAAAGTCAATTAATTAAAAAGGTGGCCCATTATTTCTCTACGCGCGTTTCGGCGACCAGCGCCTTCTTCTGGAGTTGCCACGTGAATTTCTACAAAATTGAAAAAAGTCATACAAGAAAATACAGTTATTTTTAACAGAAAATATGACAAACTAAAAAAATATACAGATTTATCAATACTGATTCAGCCATAGAATACCGGAGTTAAAACATCCTAATTTTCCATCCAATCCTGTAGTCTTCCTAATAAAACCCTTGCAAAGATTTTTTGGGTAACATCAATGAGGCTACTTGGCCTATAATTTGCAGGTTCCATGGGGGACCCTTTTATATAGATCGGAATGATCTCTGCACCAGCCCATGTGGACGGTGCTGGGAGGCCATGAAAAATTGCATTAAAAAGTAATAACAGATATGACAGTTTTGAAAAAAAAAAAGTAATAACAGATATGGAGCCCACACTGCCTGTTCATTTTTATACAAGTCCCCAGGGATTCTATCCAATCCTGGTGCGTTATTGGGCTGTAACTTTGCTAGAGCAGAGAATACCTCAGCCATAGTAAATGGTGGTATATCCCATGAGGGTTCAGGGTTAAAATAACACACCAAAGTCTCACTAGCACTTGTATCAATGGACGGGATTGAGTATAGTTCCTTAAAATATAGATGCCAGGCTTCCTCATCAATATTTGGATTGATAGTGGTCCTAACCTCAGTTTTTCCCGTGTGGACCAGGTTCCAAAAACCTCTACTATCTTTTGAATCCAAAACCTTCTTATTGGCCTGCCATCTGTCAGCTTCCCAATCAGATTTTGCTTTTGCAATTATTTTCTTAAATGCAGCCCTAGCTTCCCGAATACGGACATTGTCACCCCCCTTGTGCGATGACAATGCTTTGCTTCCCTACAATTCCTGCTGTATCACTGCCAGATTTTTTATTAACGGGCCCACTATTAAAAAAGAAATCCACCAGTGTCTGAACCATTTCTTGATGACTTTTCCCTAAATCACTATCGGGTCCTAAATTCATTGGATTGTCTGATAAAAGGCTTGCTTTCTCTAGCAAGGGTATAATACTCATATATATTTTTGACATGGTTTCCGGCGATTGATTTATTTTGGCCCATCAAACTCGTCTCCCTCCTTCAACAACAACCAGGTTGTTTTGATGCTGGTTATCAGAGCCTCGACCTATTCCCCCCATCGGGAAATCTAGGACTGCAACCAGAGGGTTGTGGTCACTTTCACTGCGCACTTCGATGCTGAAATCCGCCACATTATGCCAGATCTCTACACTGAGCAGAACATAGTCAATTACTGAAGCCTGGCCGGGTCTCTCAAATGTAGGACGCCCCGGGTTATCACCAGGAAACCATCCATTGCAGGCTCTTAGGGAGAAGGTCATGGTTAAGGAGGTTAATTGGAGGACTAGAGGTGTCCACCCCCTGATCGGATAGATTTTGGGCGCAGGAATTGACCAGATGGCGTCCTCATTGCTAGTGATAGGTTTTGTGAGACCATTAAGGGGTTCAAAATGGCAATTAAAGTCCCCACGGATTAGAAAATACATGTTCCCCGCAAATGAATTAAGAAGATTTACCAGAAAATCTAGTGTCAGAGAGATCCCACCATGCAGGACTGGCCGGAAGTAAACATCAATATTATCTAGTTTCGGTAGATTGTAATGAGACAGGAGGATACATTTGATATCTGGGGAGTGTGTTTCTACTCGCTTTACCTTGCATCCTAGGTGGGAACCCACCCATATACATAAACCCCCGATGGTCTACCCCTAGGTGCCTTAACTGCCGCCTCACAATATGCCACAAACCCTACTCTATATTGAGGGTCTAAGGCCCAAGTTTCCTGGAATAAGCAGATCTTGTGGGAGTCAATATAATCCCCCCAATCAGGCTGGTCTAGTTTAGCCACAAAACCCGCAATATTCCAAGACAAAATTCTTGGGCCAACGGCAGGCAGTTGCTTGCCGCTCCTAGCATTTAACTCCAGTTCAAAGCTATCTGCCATTCCATGAGTATCGGTGCCAATGATGGCTGGAACTGGTTTTTTGGGGTGGTGTTCAATATCGCAGGTACCATGGTACATTGCATTTGGAACAATAGTGTTCCCCACCTCCTCCACTGTGTTAACTATGCATGATTTATCACCATTGATATCCCCCATTTCATTATTGAACCATAGATGTTGGTTTATAACCCCACCTCCCTTAAATTGACACTCAATTGTTTGTGCACTGTGGAAAAACAGGTAGCATAGGTGTCAGTCAATCCACGAGATCCAGTACACTGAATCTGTTACTAAGTGGTACGGCTGTTAATAGCTCACCACTCTCCCAGCCTGCTCTATAGGTCTACATAGCAGGCCGGCTGTTCCGACCCCTACCCCTACCCCTAATCAATCCATAGTAGCCAGAGTTAAACATATGATCTGGGGGAGTGTAGAAATAACTTAGATCCCAGATCTGGATAATAGATCTCACATTTTTTGGGAGACCTGCACAAACATGTTCCACCGCCCTACAATCATTGAAATTAATAACAATACAGTCCCCTACATTATTTTTGGGTCTACATCCTACCCAACTCACTCTTCAAACAAATAAAATCTGTCAATGTACATCTCACGGAAGAGGTCTGTTATTGTTCAGCCAATGGATTGTTTTGTTTTTTAATTCGGCTTAGGATTCAGCTTTACCATTTTACAATTCTGGAACAACAGTCAAGACAGCAACATAGGGTGAACAGAGGGTAGATCTAAGTAGGGGAGTGAGTTCTTTGCCAATTTGGTTCCCCTTGGAGGCTACATTGGCTTTCTGAGGCTGTCCCTCTCCCAACAATTGTTGATCCTCTATTTCCCCATAGTTGCAGAGCCTATTACGCCCTACCTCTGGACTGACTATATTACTCGTGCTCACTGCTTCATCCCTTAACGCTGTAAGGTCCATTGGATGCACAACCAAGCCTAGGGTCAATGGAATGTTAGAATTAACGGGAGCCAAAGGGCCCCTTAATCCATCCCTTGCAGGTTTGTCGGTTTGGCCACAGTTCGCCATTTTATTTTTGATACCTCCCAAGGTGGTCGCCGTCAATTCTTCACATTTTTCAAGCCTATTCCCGATCAGTAAAAGTCTTTCTAATATAGGCTGTAGGGACGATGTTATGAGACCACCTATTTTTTGCCAGTAAACATCTTCAAGCTGGGATAATCCAACAACAGTGTCAGCTGCATTCATACTATTAGCAACGGGGGATCTCTCCTGGGGGCTTCAATAGTGAGAGACTCTGTATTTGCCGGGTCACTAGGCTTGTTGGGTTTCGAGATCTTAGGCTTTTTTCCCCTCTGGGGGGGCACCCACTCGCTTCCTCTTAAGGGCCGCCCCCTGCGTATGGTCCATGGGCTGCGGGGGTCTTTGGAGGCTTCTGTAGTGCGTGGAAGTGAGCCACTAATAGGTTTTGACAATACATTATGTGACGTTGACATAGAGTGGGAGGGCTCTCCATCCAAATGTGAGGGCCCTTTATCTTGTAGTTGATGAGTACTCTGGCTCGATGACTCAGAAACAAAGGCAGTTTGTGGGTGTTTTTCCGGAGTGCGTGCATTCGTCAGGCCCCCCAAAGACGATCATTTAGCAAACACAGGATCCAGAGAAAGGCGACGCTCTGTGATGGCTATCTCGTGAGCCAAGAAAGATGTAGCCCTCGTTATGAATTGGTCAAGAGTCCCGGCTACGGAACCACCCCCTACAGCTTTCTTCCCCCTTCCATCATGCCCGGACATTTCTCAGTCAATGAAATAGAAATAAAGTGCAATAATGGTTAATGCAAAACTTACTAGAAAGGCGACCAAGTGGTTGGTGGAGGAGACGTCAGAGGAGGGGCCCAGGGCAGCCCCCCCCGGTCTCCAACGGGCTCAAACGGCCCACCCCTGGACCGGGCTTGGCCCAGCGCGGCCCGCACGCGGCCCGTGATGCGGATGCCCTGTAAGCCTTTTAAGCGCCTCCTGGCGCTTACTGGACGCATTGGCGGCATGCGCGCCGCATGTGCTGCCGGGTATTGTGGTCCCAGTGATGTCGGCAATGGCGGCAGGGTGCCGAGTGACTTAGTGGCGGTGGCAGAAAGATTCCTGGCAGGTAATGTCCCCGGTATTGAAGCAGGGCTCTGCTCTACTGGATTCCTGTAAGCCTTTTAAGCACATCCTGGCGCTTACTGGACGCGTTGGCGGCGTGCGCGCCGCATGTGCTGCCGGGTAATGCGGTCCCAGTGATGTCGGCAATGGTGGCAGGGTGCCGAGTGACTCAGTGGCGGTGGCGGTGGCAGCAAGATTCCTGGCAGGTAATGTCCCCGGTATTGAAGCAGAGCTCCAGCTCCACTGGAGTCCTGTAAGCCTTTTAAGCGCCTCCTGGCGCTTACTGGATGCGTTGGCGGCGTGCGCGCCGCATGTGCTGCC
Organism: Lissotriton helveticus; assembly: GCF_964261635.1. Lineage (NCBI taxonomy): Eukaryota > Metazoa > Chordata > Amphibia > Caudata > Salamandridae > Lissotriton > Lissotriton helveticus. The sequence continues at coordinate 873,383,867 of NC_136071.1, read as the reverse complement.
GGGTATTGTGGTCCCGGTGATGTCGGCAATGGCGGCAGGGTGCCGAGTGACTCAATGGCGGTGGCGGTGGCAGCAAGATTCCTGGCAGGTAATGTCCCCGGTATTGAAGCAGGGCTTCGGATTGTTGAAAGATTTAATCTTTGATCATTTATATGCCCGCATGATGTTTCTACACCATTCTTATTAGCAGGTGTTGCTTGTGTTGATCTTGAGTTAGAGGTAGCTAAGCTTAAGTTTTTTATGAAATTCTCCCAGTTATTAATACCTTCGTCATCTTGCTGTTTGTGAGCTTCCCAGCAGACTTTTGCCTCTTCCAAAAGCTTTCCCAGGTCATCCGTTTTGCATTTAATCCTTTTGAAATTTGATGTTACTATTGAGATTCTGTTGGAAATGTTAATGCTGTTCCGTAAGCCACAAGTGTGAGCTCCTGTGGCAAATGATCGCTGCATCTCGATCTTAAAGTCAATAACTGATTTCAGGAAAGTATGGTCTATCGTTGTACTTGCCATTGAATTGTGATAAGTAGCTGGTTGGGGGCGATCTCCAGGAAAGCTACAATTTGATGCTATCAAGCTGAGACTTGTTAGCTCCGCCAGTATGTTTTTAAATACCTTGGTTTGCTTGTCCCATTTACACTCTTCTTGGGGTGAGATCCCCCATTCAAGAACTTGATCTTCATCCAGCTGATCTTTCCCAGCTTTTCCCGAGAGTAACATGTTGAAGTCTCCTGAGACAATATAATTTGGTGTCGCCTCTTCAGTAATGAGCCTTGTTAGTTCCGAAACTAGAAATGTTGCCCCGGTTTTCTTTCCACTCGGGTGTAGATAGATGTTAACCAGAATTAACTGTTGTTTGTTTTGTCAGGCCTGCTATCTCCATCTGTATTGCATTAATTCCGTTATTTGATACATTCTACTTCAATAATTCTTTAGCTGTGGTAACCAATTTTATTGAGGCGTATATGGTAAGGCCTCCTTTCAGGTAGCCAAACTTAAAGCTTCTTTTGGCTGGAAGATGGTACGACTTATAGCCTTGTAGATGGAAGGGCTCTGCTAGCCAAATTTCATGGAGTAGGATTAAGTTGAACTGCTGCAAGTACAACAATAGGTCTACATTTGTAGATTTTGTTCTTTGTCCGTTTACGTTCCAAGAGCAAAGCTTTAGGTACGGAGCATTCTTTTGTTGTTCCGAAATCTGTCATTGGCCAAAGTGTAACACATTTTTCAAGGCCAGTGCTCATTCTTGTAACAATCACTGCCCCAGTTGAGCCTGTCTCCCCAGCTGGTCTGGCCATCTAGGAGGATCTCTCTCTCAGGTCTCTTGAGGAGCCAGATTGTTGCCGCCAAGGAAGTACTGAGGGAAAGTCATTTTAGGCAAATTATAAATGTTTTAGTTTTCTGATGCCCTAAAAGAAGAAATGTTGTTTGTGTTTGTAAATTCAATTAAAATAAACAAGTCAAGTCAAGTCAAGTCAAATATTGCTTTATTCGAGGTTCACTCATAAAAGCATGTACAATCACGAATATAAAAACAGACTAACAATCATAAATGAAACTTTCAGTTAAAAGATGAGACTTGATTACTGAAAAGCAGATTAAAACATAAATACTAGTGCTGAGTAAAATTTTATAGATAACATTTTGAAGGTAAAAATTACAAATGTAAAATGCAGACAGACTAACGGTAAAAAAAAAGACAATCAAGTGACTAACAGTCTCTGTCTAATAGACCACGCACATCCAAGATACTTAGCTGTAGCTATTGCTGGGGGCAGTAAAGTGCTAGTGCATATAATACATAGAGCTACAGTGCTACTAGTGGTACCCAAGTTCTTACACATTGGTGTTAGCCAAATGCGTCTTGGGTCAGCATAGGCTGTGCAGGAAAATAAAAAATGACCAATTGTTTCTTTAGCGGCACCAAAGGCGGGGCAGCTGTCGGTAAGTCTGTCTCCCCACCTTCCTGTCAGAGATCTAAGGGGAAGTGCGCCTGCTCTTAATTGGAAGAGGAGCTTTCTGTCACCCGGTCTAGTTATAGCGTCCCAGTAGGATTCGAGGCAGGGATACAACTTGGCTTCTAAGAGTCCTCCAGCCATAGACACTGCACTAGAACTACTCCAATTCCGAGCGGCCACCTTCTCCCAATAGATTTCTTTTATAATTTTTTTGGTTGGAAAGGTGGTTCCCGCTGGATCTTCCCAAAGCGACCGGAGGCCAAGTTCACTCAGGTTTACTCTAAGTGTTTTAAGCCATCCGATTTTGTGAAACACATCCGCTTTGATGATATCTAGGAACCATTCAGCATAATAGGAGAGCTCAGGCGTAGTCCAAAGCCTCCGCCAATACAAAATCGGACGAAGCCTAACCAAGTCTGCAACAGCTCTCCTGCCCAGATAGTACCTAAGGGGCAACAATGGGGTACTCTTGGGAACACCGGTAATAGCCCGGAAGAACTTGTTTTCCGAAGTTTAGAGTGCCACTACCTTCTCAAATCCCCACAGCTCAGCACCATAAAGCACAGAGCCGAGGGCCTTCGCTTCATATACCTGCAATGCTGGCTTTATTGGTTTTGTCAAAGATTTTCTGTGTTCTGAACCAAGAGCACCAGCCAATTGCCTATGCCTTAGTGTAGCAATATCTATGTGCTGGGACCATCTAAGATCATTAGATACTTGGATTCCCAGATATGTAAAGGCATTTACTACCTCTAAAGAACGACCGTTCATAGTTAACTTAGATTTAAAACTACGATAGGGGTTAAAGACCATAAGTTTTGTTTTGGCCACGTTAACTTCTAGGCCATGCTCCCCACAGAATTGGTCAAAAATAGACAGAGCACGCTGTAGTCCACTCGGGGTCTTAGATAAAATCAGCGAGTCGTCTGCAAACATTAAAATAGGTATTTTGGTGCCAGCTAATGATGGAGCGTCCACATTCGAAGACAACATATGAGCAACAACCCCGTTAATATATAGTGTAAAAAGTGTGGGCGCCATCAAACACACTTGCCGGACACCCTGTTCCACCGGGAAGTCTGCGGTCACCCTTCCCTGGCCCCCCCACTGGATCTTTGCGAAGTTTGCTTCGTGGAGCCTCATTATCATTGTCAGTAACTCTCCTGGTAGGCCCAGGTTCCTCAACACCAGCCACAGCTTGGACCTAGGTACTAGGTCGAAGGCAGCCCGCAAATCAACAAAAGCCGCATACAGGCTGCCCCCATCCAGCAGCACAGTCCTCCACTGTAGTAGAGTGAAGCGGAACACCTGATCCACCGTACTAGTAGACCTTCGGAATCCCGCTTGGAATGGGGACAGAGCGTTGATCTCCTCAGCCCAGTCAAGGAGCCTGTTTACATCCAATCGCCCAACTACCTTTTGGATGGTGTCAATAAGGCTTATGGGCCTATAATTGCCCAGTTGGGATCGGTCACCTTTCTTAAATACAGGTATTATTACTGCACCCTGCTAGGATGTCGGTATGGGTGCACCCTGAGCAATTGCATTGGTAAGAAGATAGATGTACTTACACCAACGCTCTTTATCGTTAATAAAGACGTCTGCTGGCACGCCATCTAATCCTGGGGCTCTACCACTGGCCACTGTACTAAGGGCCATCACTACCTCATTAGTACTAAACGAGTTATCTTTGTAATAGGCAGGTCTTAAGTCGACCGCCACGGTGGCATGCTGTGTCTCGGCATGCTGGGGCTTAAAATAATTGACCCACTCCTCCTCAGATACATTATTGTTAGGAGGGTCGGGCACTCCATCTATGCCCCACTTTACGACGTTCCATAAGAACCTAGAGTCTTTCCTATCGCTAGCTGCTTTTAACTCTAGCCAATGGAGCTCGTCCCATAATTTCGTCGCCTTTGTTACACTATCCTTATATTCTTTTCTGGCAGATCGAATAGCCATAGGTTGTCTATCTTTGATAGCAGTTCCTAGAGCTAGTCGTGCTTTCCTGCATTGGGCATTGTACCATTTTGCCTGCTTACGGGTTCCCCCTCTATTATTTTTCGCAGGATTCAAAAAATGATTCCTGATAGCACGAAAGAGGGTATCATGGATTACAGTCACACTGCTCGTTCCTGGATTGGACAGATTAATTTGGTCAATGGCCAGTATTGCTTTGTCAGCTTCAGTGTTAATGTTAGCGATGGCCTGTTGGTTGGTCACAACATGTGCCCATCTTAACCTGCGCATGTCGTTTGTAGGGACAATCGAAAGTGGGATAACCCCCTCAGTGTTTGTGATCACATTAGCAGATGTCCACCATTTGTGCTCTACGCACAATGGGTTGTGGTCACTTTCGATCCTCCATTTAACCTCCATATCACAAACCAGGGTCCATATTTTTATACTGCATAAAACATAATCAATTCCACTTCTGTGCTGCCCGTTATCAAAAGTACTCGCCCCAACCTTATCGCTCAGAGTCCTCCCATTTAATGCTCTTAGACCCCTTTCATAGCATATGGCATTCAGACAAATTACATCCTCGGTCCAACGAGACACAGGTTTCAGGTCTAATTTGGGGACGACCCATTGCCTATCCTCTTCGTCCCCAAGGAAATCATCGTCAATAGCCAGGGGTTCGAAGGTTCGATTTAGATCACCAGCAATCACAATGTTATTATCTTGGGAGTGGGTTTCAAGGAGGGAACCCAAAGCCACTAAAACTTCCGACCTCCCACCCCTGTTACCCCTTGCATAGACATTGTAGATATCGAGCTGACCCAGAGTACCTGAGTCTACTCTAATAAGTTGGATATCTCTATTTCTGGTGTCTACCACCTTAATAGTTAACGAAAGACTCTGGCGGACCCAAATGGTTAAGCCACCCATAGGTCTTCCCTTTGCACCCTTGTATGCTGGCACAGAGTAATTTAAGTATCCCTGGGCAAAAGATGGTTCACATAGCCATGTCTCCTGAAAAATGCACATATCAAAACTGTTAACAAAGCTTAGCCAGTCCTGGGAATCTTGTTTAGAACACAACCCAGCAATGTTCCATGAAACTAACTTCCCCACACCTTCCTTAATACTATCAGACGGCTTTGATGTAATAATTACAGGGGTATCTGTAGACTGCCCTTGATCTAATTCACATGGCATCCCTTGGTACCGGTTGATTTTAGAACCAACCCCGCTCCTGGTATCAACCTCTAGATTGGGGCTCAATGGAGGGGCAGCACCCCACAATTCAACCCCTGCTGCCTCTGTTATCTCTGGTGCTTCCATACATTCCCCACCATTCAGAACCACCAAGTTTCCACTATCTGCTATAAGAGAGAATGATGTTTGACAATCATTGTTGTCTAGCCCAGAGCAGTTCCTCACACTTACTCTTCATGTGGCGTTAGAAATGGGCACCAGAGTTTGGGGACATGTTTTCCTTAGTTGGATCTGCGATTGGGATGGAGCACTGGATCGAACTCCAGTGTAAAGAGGTTGTCAGCAAGGAATTCAGATTTCAAAGTTAACTCTATGAAATGAAATGAAATGAAATTAAATTAAATGAAAAAGAAATTTCTAAAGCGCACTGCGGCCAAGCGGCTTCCTGGCGCTAAGGAACACATCAGTATCTGCCGAGAGTCCGAGGGGGATTAGCCGGGAAAAGCCTGGAGAAAAAGAAAAGTTTTGAGAGCTTTACGAAAGTGGAAAAAGATAGGAATAGAGCAAATGGAGAGAGGGAGGTTGTTCCAGATCTGGGGGGCCCGCACTGAGAAGCGGGTGCCCCCAGTGCGGGATTTACGGAAGCGGGGAACGTGAAGAAGAGAGAGAGAGGAAGAGCGGAGAGAACGACTGGGGGCATGGGAGGAAATTAGAGAATTAATGAAAAGCGGGGCAGAACGGGCGTGCGCCCGAAAAGCCAAACAGGCTAGTTTAAACTGGGATCTAAAATGGACAGGGAGCCAGTGAAGGGTTTTGAGGGCCGGAGTGATGTGGGAAGATTTGGGAAGACGTAGGATAAGACGGGCCGCCTGGTTTTGGATGGCCTGGAGACGGCGAGCTTCGTAGGCAGGAATGCCTACGTACAAGCCATTTCCATAATCCAGGCGGGATGTAATGAGGGCCATAATGATGGTTTTGAGAGCATCAACAGAAAAGAACCGGGAAATTTTGCGAATGAGACGGAGGGAAAAAAAACAGGGGGACACAACGGAACTAATTTGGGCATGCATAGATAGATCATTACTGATCTTGATGCCCAAAGTCCGGACAGAGGAGGCTGGGGAGGGGGGAGGGCCAAAAGAAAGGGGCCAGTGAGCTGAGGACCAGGGATTAGACGAGCCACCAGTGAGGACGAGCTCTGTCTTGTCGGGATTGAGCTTCAAATGATTGAAGCTCATCCACTGGGAAATGAAAACAAGAGTAGAGCAAAACTTGGGAAGAGAGTCAGTTGGGGAGGAGAGATCAAAGACGAGCTGGAGGTCATCTGCGTAGTTATACACAGAGACCCCCAGCTCGAGAAGGGAAGAGATGAGGGGGCGGATGTAAAGGTTGAAGAGAAGAGGGGAAAGGGAGGAACCTTGAGGTACACCACATGTGACCGGAAGGGGGGGAGCGGAAAAGTCAGAGAGGTGAACAGCCTGTGATCTACCCTGAAGAAAGGATGCGATCCAGGAGAGGGCAGTGCCATGGATGCCCGCTGCGCTGACACGGTCGAGAAGGATGGCATGGTCGACCGTATCAAACGCAGCGGACAGATCCAAAAGGACCAAGGCCTGGGGGAGGTTGCTGTCGGCCTTCCCCTTAAGTTCATCCTGGACCGCAAGGACCACACTCTCAGTGGAGTGGCCGGGACGAAAACCAGCCTGGTGAGAGGCCAAGATATTGTTCTCCTCAATGTAGGTGGAAAGGCAGGATGTCACGTAGCTTTCGAGAATCTTCCCTAGGTAGGGGAGAAGGGAGATCGGCCTGAAATTTGATGGAAGGGAGGGGTCCAGGTCAGCTTTCTTCAAGATAGGAAAAACAATAGCAGATTTGAAGGAAGAAGGGACACAGCCCAAAGCCAAAGAAGAGTTGAGAACAGTAAGAGGAGGGATGGGACAACTGGTGTAGAGAGTTCTGAGGATTCGTGCAGGAGCACAGTCCGTGGGGGAACCTGACTTGACCTTAACAAGTAGGTCAAGGAAAAGCTCAGAAGAAATAGGTTTGAAGTGATCCAAAGCAGAGGGGGACGAGTAAGAGTGATCAGGCAGATCAGGTTGAGGCACAATGGGAATATTGGCCTTGATGGTAGTGATTTTATTGATAAAGTAATCATTCAAAGAGTGGCAGAGAGATTAAGAGGGGGCAGGGGAAAGGCATGCACGGTCAGAGGCGGCAAGACAATGGACCAGTGAGAAGATCTCACGAGATTTGTTGGCCGATAGGGCCACTCGCTCAGTAAAATATTGTGACTTGGCCGCTAGGATGGCTTTTTTGTAGTTGTTAAGGAGGGCTTTGTATTTGAGGCGGAGGGTAGGGCAGTAGTTGCGGCGCCAGCGACGATCCGAGCGCCTGAGCTCTAATTTCAGGGATTTGAGGTCGTTGGAAAACCACTTGTGGGCGTCATGTAGGCGAGCTGATTTGATCTTTTTGAGTGGGGCGACCTGGTCACAAGCAGAAGAGAGCCAGGTGTTAATGGCATTCGCCTGACTTTCCAAAGGCAGGTCGGTCAGGGTAGGAGCCGATGAAGACAGTAAGGAAGAAAGATCGTTAAGATCAGTCTTGTTCCAACTCCGAGCCAAGATGTTTTTAGGCAGGGAGGCTTTCTCGGCTTGGCCCAGGTAGATGGAAAAGGAGATCATGGAATGGTCCGACCAAACACAGGGGAGAATAGAGGTGGTCGAGAGGTTGCAGCGTAAGGACCAAATTTGGTCAAGGATATGACCGTGAGTATGAGTAGGGGCCAAAACGTGAGGTGAGAAATTGAAGCAGCGAAGTGTGGCAGAAAAGTCTTTAGAAGAGGAGTCCTCCCTCGGATCACCCGGCCAAAAGTTGAAGTCGCCGAGCAGGAGTAGCGAGGAGTTGTTTACCGCCAAGGTGGCCATGAGGTCCTGCAGGGTAGACACAAATGATGGCATGCTTTGAGGGGGGCGGTACATGAGTACCACCGTAAGGGGCACCGGGAGATTAAGGGAGCGGGCCACCAGAAAGTCAACACTGGGTATGCGGGGGTGCGGGAGAAGCTGGAATTTCAAAGAGCGGCGAACTATCATAGCCGCACCACCTCCAGTTTTTCCGTCAGGGCGGTCAGCGCGAAGGGCATAGTGGGAACTAGGAAGAATGGCAAGGAGGTCCGGAAGTGAATCAGAAGAAAACCAGGTTTCGGTGAGGAAAAGAAAGTCTGGGGAATCAGTGTCCAGAAGGTTGAAAAGGGCAGTTTGATTTTTAACAGCAGAGCGAGTGTTAAGAAGGATAGCAGAAGCAGCAGGGGAACCGGAAGTAGGGCCAGTAACAGGGGGCGTAGAAGAGACAGAGGAAGAGGGAGTGAGAGGGACAGGACAAGAGCGAGGGGGGGCATAAATACCGTGCGAGGATATAGAGTCACATGTGGAATTTGGGGAACTTAACCTTTTTGCCTCTAAGATATCCTCCCTAATCACCGAGCGGCATCCTCTAACATGGCGCAGCCAATGTATGGCTTTGTTGGTTAGAGAATCTGGGTGCTCGCTATTACCAGATTTCACATTCCCTAATTTAGGAACATTAGTCATATATATTTTGTTCCTTTGGGAGTGAACTTTATTAGAAAGGATATTCCCTTTGTTCCCCAAATTATTGGCCTCTACAGTTGTCGAACCTACAGCCACCCCAGTTGCTTTTATTTTCCGTCCGGCTAGACCAATGGTTTTTTGTCTTAACTCTTGTCCACTTCCCTTTCCTCTAGAGCGTTGTGTAAACAGCCCTTCCTTTCTTTCTTTCAGGGGTGGGAGGCCAGAACTAAGAACAGCAGCATGCACCGTAGTCGATTCACTATGCTTATTCATGGCTTTAGTTAGATGTACTTTGCTTACTTCATGAGTCTTTATGGGGAAGAAATTTCGTGCTGCAGGTGTCACATTAGACGTGGACCTTATTAAACCCTCACATTTGTCATTGACCGTAGAAGTTAAATTAATAATCAATGCCCTCAGTGCCTCTATTTCATCCCGCAATAAAATAACAAGGTTAGTCAAAGCACTAACTTCCACAGACATTGCCTTGTCCCTACTATTGTTGGTAATTGAGGGGGCAGGGAGCTCATTATGAATTTCAGCCAGGACCGCAAACCTGTTACCAAGAAGTACCTGGGGGGCAGGGGGCGATGACAGGTTCTCATTCTCGGAATCAAGGTGGATAATTAGACCTTCATTGCTAAGAGGCTCGTTAGGTGTAGTTAAACAGTCCCCGATGAGATTAACCATGCCATCCTTAAGTTTCCTTTTTGCCTTCAACATATCTGGAATTGTTGGAAGTTCAACAGGATCATTTGCTGGCTTTAAGGAAACCCCTCCCTTATTACTCGTGGCATCCTCGCTGATATGTCCTTGATCAGCCACAAGGATCTCCCTGCACTCATCCACAAGATTATTAATACGATCCATTACACTATTACCGGCTGACTGCCTTGCCCTCTTTGCTGCTTTCTTCCCTTTACGGAGCTTCGGGGGGTTACCAGCTCCGTTCCCCCCTCCATTGATTTACGTTTCCCCATGTAGCCTGTATGTAAACAGCTTTTGCTAATACGGACAATGTAACAGCCAAACCCCAACTTTTAATAGTCACAAAGAAAACAACAGGTTCCTCTTACAGTTTTTGGGCGGTGGTAGTCTTTTTAGGCGGACGTTAGAGATGGGGCCCTGCCCCCTCCTGCCCCGGACGGCCACAGATGGCCCGCCCTTTGCCCGGGCTTCGCCCAGCGTCCCGCGACGCGGGGGCACGCTGTTTAAATGCGCCTCCTGGCTCTGTGCTGGCGTCTATGCTGCGCGCCGCCGCTTTGCCTGCCGGGAGATGTAGTCCCGGAGCGGCGACGCGTGGGGAGTACGCCTGATGACTCTTGGCGGTGGCGGTGAAACAGCCCTCTCCCCTACTGCCTCTGGTCCCTGGCAGTGTCTGATGTGTCCGCTGTGAAAGGGAGAAAACGCTGGTAAAATAAACACATACTTGTGAATTAATTTGAACGTTATCCTCTCTTTAATAAGAAGTGCTCAAAACCACATAACAATCCATTGCTGTATAGATGGTCATGGGTGCGCTTGCCTGAGCATTGACAAAGATGGGTTTCAGAGGGCTGTCCCCCACCTCCCACTCATTCGCCCCACCCCACTTAATGGGTGATCTGCAGGATCAACTGTTATCTGCTTGGCTAGACTGACAGTTGTAGGTATAGATGCATGTGTTAACTTATGAATAGAGACAAAAGATGGGCCTTGGGTGATCTCCAAATTTTAGTTTTTTTAAATTTTTAACCAGTTGTGGATTAAGGCTTTGCCAACGGAGTGAGAAATCTAATATGACCCTAGAATCACCTGTTGTCATTAGATACTACCAGCTACATGATACACAAGCCACTTGGTAGGCTGAGTTTAGTAGGGTCCTCCATGACCAAGTGGGCTGGCGTCCTAGAGTGCCCGCAGATGATTTCCCATAATACCAGACTGAAGTTAATACTACTTTATATAATACCCAGAACGTACCTCTTCTCTGCACCAATAGGTAGGATTTTCCCCAAGGCCTCAGATTCTTATGCTACGTGCAACGCCACAGAAATTGACTTTAAACACATGCTCTGGTACTGCTTATATTTGTGGATATATTGATCTGAAGTGACGAGTTGCTGGAGATGATCACCAAACTTTCTGCAATAGACTCCTGGGAGGCACCTGCGCTTTGCATTCACAAGAGGCCAAAGAAATCCAAAGCTTTTATCTGTTCTTTTAATTTAGCATTAGTACACACGAAAAAAAAACCATTATAAAATAAAAGGCTACTATACTCTCCCTCAGTACAAAATGGTGGTGGTGGTCGCTATGGGTTGTGGCCCATTTCAGTGAGAAGGCCATGGGCCTTTGCTGACAACCAGTCACTGTGACTGGGACACGTTGATGTCACCGAAGGTGGGTGCACCAGGCTTAGGGTGCTTCTCTTCCTCTACATCTCCTCCATTCCCTGTGACCACGTCTCTCCAATGCTTCATCTAAACTCCTCCATCCCTAATCCCCTTAGCATTGCCTAACCTCCCCCATCCCATGGCCCCCGAATCTTTCTTAAGCCTGACATCCCCAAATGGTTCATTCATTGCCTGCTCTTATGCACAATAGATCTTAGCGTCCATACTCTTATTTGCACTCTCCATCCGTTTTAAGTATCTTGAAATGTTTTTTCCTTCATTTTCCTTGTCAAGCATGTTGTACCACCAGAAATCGAGTAGGCACACCCTCAATCATGTTTTAGCGTTTCCACTCACGGTTAAAGCCCCCTCTCCTCCAATTGCAGAGTGTCACCCTCGTTGCTTAAGTTTGTCATGATTCCTTTTTTTTTTTTTAAGTTTGATTTATTGAAGAAAATAAAGAGGGAGGAGAGGAGGGAGAACTGGACAATATTGGATGCTTCACCGATTACTGTTAAGCACGTCTGCAAGGCTTTCATTGTGGTCAGTGTACTTGCTGTTGAAAATGTTGCTTTTTTTTGGAAAATGTTAATAAAAGCGATTATTAAATAGAGGGCATTTTCTTCTATTTACAATATACTTTTCGGTCCCAATATTTTAGCATCGCCTTTGTATTGCAAGATGTCTGAAAGAAATAGAATAGCTGCTGTTGCTCACAGAACTTACACAAACACGCGGGGAATTTGCTATACAGGTAGCTCGCATTGTGCAGTAATACATATTTCAGTCAGTAAATACAATGCGCATCTTCAGTGCCCCCAGGCACTGCTTGATGACACATGCTGTCAACACACAGTCTGCAGTCTAATAACAAGGAGCTGCTCATTTCAGAAACCAGAGGACTGCCAGGATTTGAAGGTCTGAGCCAAGGATACGTGCATAATTTTTGAGAGCCGGGGGTAATACCACAGCAGCGGCTCCCATCAACATCCAGCCGGCATGGTAGAGACAAACAAACCTCTTCATAACCTGCATCCCACAAGGCGATTGTTGGCAAGACGTTATGAATTATAACTTTACATTTCCCATTCTGAAGGGTATTTAGCATCCAGTATGAGGTCCAGGTGATGTGCTTTATTGCCGAGACCATTTCACCTGGATTTCTATTGACATGGAAAACACTAAAGCCAATTGTCCTTATTACAGCAACTGTGTGTCTCTCCACGGTTCACTTGCACGTGTGTGTGGGGAGGTGGGGGGATGGATGGGGGAGGGGGTGTATTTAACTGCCAGGCTGAATGGCACCGTAATGTAGCTTCAGCATGGCATAAATTAAGCTGTCATTTTTTGGCAGCAAGTGCAGAGAGGCGATTTTCCTGTACTGTAACATTCGAAACAACAATTTCCTGACTCCAGCAGTACCAGCTGACAGTTCTGTGTGATACATGTTCAGAGCCTGTGGTATGGTGGCTGCAGCTGGAAACAGCCTTCAGGGGAATACATTGTCTCTATTAGTAAATTGAGCTCCGATTCCGAAAGCACTAACGTTTTCGAACTCCTTTCATGGAACCTGCCATATCAACTTTGATGAATTGCATTCAGAATTTATTATGTTTCATCAAGGTATTTAACAATTTTTCTTGTGTATAGAATGCTCTTTTTTTCAACACGACAATTATTCATTCGTTGCTTGCTGTATGTTTGAATAGTGTGCTAAGATAAATTAGGCTGTTTTGGTGCCAGGAAACAAGACCTGTTTTAAAAACATCAACTCTGCCTTATAATTACTCAAGACAGGAACAGAGCAAGGTGTTTTTTTTCTCAAAAAGAAAATATGATGTTGGTGACACTCAGTCTCAGGGGGCAGGATCAGCAGCACCTCAGTGTAACGATAATGTCCAGTGCCATAGGTGTACATAGATTCACCATCACCATTCCTTATATTCTCTACTGGATAGGTATTTATAATAACGCTCTATCAATTTCAATTTCAAAATACTTTATTCGGTTAAAAAGACAAAAATAACCATAAAAGTAGCATATAGAAAATACAGTTTACACGGGAGTCATGTATTCGTTTTTTTAAAATACCTATGTACAATAAGGAGGTTAGTTCATTAAGATCGATTTACGACATTTAAAAATAGATTTAAAAAATTCACCCATTGAGGCTACCATAAAAACAGTTTCCAGTTTCTGGCACTCTAAAAACGCTAAGCGACATCTTCGTATATTTAAGTCTTTGAGAATCGGGATGATACATTTCTTTCGCGCAAAGGTATAAAATTTACAAAAGAATAAAATATGAATATCAGACTGTGGGGAGACATCATCACATGGGCAAAAGGGTAATTCTTTCAACCAACAATTCATCACGGGAAAAGACAAGACTCTGAAAACAATATTGAGTCTAAACCGGGTTAAAAGGAAACGTTCATGATTAGACATATATAGGGACAAGTATGGCTGTAATTTATCTCCGCATAAAATATCCTGATGGGCAGAGACAGTCTTTTTCCTTGCCTCCTCTAAATGTCTTTTGTCCCTGAGATGGGCAATACACACATTTTTCAAGTCTCTTCTCGATATGTATGCCATAGTTGGTGGGTCCTCAAAATATTGAACACAATTCATTTCACTGAGAAAGTTCTTGACATAACATATCCATTTAGAATCATTAATATTGTCCAATACTAAAACGCCCTTTAAAATAGCCCGATTAACCAAACATTCATCATTTGTCCACACCCTATGCCAGAGGAGGATTGGTTGAATCTTAATAGTATCAGTAACATAAATTACTCCCAATTCAACATGGCATATCATAGTTGCAGTACTTTCAGGTACAGACAGGATGTGGCGTAAAAATTTATTTTCCATGGTTTGAATTGTACTAATGTTAGAGTAACCCCACAGCCCTGATCCATAGGTAGCAACTGCTAAGCAGGTTGCCCTATAAATAGTTAAAATCTCTTTTATGGGTTTTTTCCCTAATTTTCTCATAAAACATTTTAAGGCCATAATAGTTTTGGAGAACAACAAAGATCTGGCCTGGATTGCACTAGTCCATGAACCACTTTCGTGGAACAGAATTCCCAAATAGGGAAAAGTGGAGGTTTTTTCCAGGGGATTGGAATTTATAAAAATAGGTTTCAAAAGCTTGTTTGATCTAGGCCCACAAAACATGGACAGTGTTTTTGAACAATTGATCTTTAAATCTAAACCAAGCATGAAACTGTTAAAAGAGGAAACCAAAGTTTGTAACGCCATTGGGGTTCGTGCCATCAAAACGGCATCGTCCGCGTACATCAAGGCTGGGACAGGCCTTCCACCCACCATAGGCATGTCCCTACCCTCCTGCACGAGTCGTTTCTCAAAGCCATTTATGTATAGCAGAAATAAAAATGGGGCTAAAACACACCCTTGGCGTACACCCCGACCAATCCCAAACCAATCCCAAACTGTCTTGTGCATTCACCATCTTTCCCAAAACGGACACTTGCATTGGCCCCGGAATATAGATCTCGCAAGAAGCAGATAATGGCATTGTCTACCCCCAACTCAGTCATAATTGACCACAATTTACTGTGTGAAACACAGTCAAAAGCTGACGATAAGTCAACAAATGTGAGGTATAGACGTTGTTTTTTAACTGTTACATACTTCTGCTGCAGGATTAGCAGATTCAATCCCTGCTCTATAGTTCCTAAGCCTCTTTGAAACCCAAATTGGAAATCACATAACACCAACGCTCTATCTGTACTTGAGTGCTTTGCACAGGTGACATGACAAATAAAAGGTGGGAGCAGTCAGTGGTAAAATATCCACAATTGCAGATTTGAACACTTACAGAGTAAATTACATTCATTTTTTATTTTTTACAAATCTCCAATTACTAGAACAGAGCTTTTAACTTAATGAGATCGCCTTTACAGCCAGTAAAATTAACTTAATATGCTGAAAAAATAAACCAGCCATATTGTGAATGTACTTTGCCTATAACTAACTGAAAACGCAGTACAAAATAAAGGCAATATGGCAAATCCTTTCTTTATGGATGGTTTCTTATCCTTTCATCTTTCAAGCGTAATGCTAACTTGGAGATTATGAATGGGGTAATACCCCTTTCGCACATAAGGATATTGCAAGTCACCAAAGAGTTCCTTGATCATAAGGAGGAACGAGAAGGAAGGCCAAGTTCTTTTATAAAGTCATGGAGGTCAGGAGTGACTTGAAAAATGCTTTTAAGTTCTGACAGAGGGCATTTTTTTCTTATAATACACAGTAACACTGTCACCCTTCCCACAAACCACTTAAACCCTTGGTGTTCTGATCCTTCCAATGAAAGTATTGTATGGCTGCATACATGTATGAAAGGGACTGTATGGCTGTACACATTTAGAATAAAAGTAGGACCTGCAGTGCAAAATGAAACACAGCAAAAATCCATTTAGTAATGTATTGCAAAAAAAGTATTAGAACCAGTTAAATGCAAGTCAGATTAAAAATGCTGTATCTCAGATGTATAGAAACAGGCAGAGTCTAACTTTCCTGTAATTAGGTAATGACATATAGAGTGCAACAAATAGCATGTTTCTATAAATATCTGCTGTTTGCTGATCCCCGTTAATGTTTTAAAACAACTGAACAGAAGAAGGAATAGCCAGTTCTCATTTTCATTGTGTAAGTTTTCCCTGTAAAAATGCTCCGTGACCTGGCTTTCACTTGGCTGCTGGCAGGAGGCATTATGACATCACAACTCAACTCAAACAACTAAATATAGCTTTGCAGCTATGTCATTTTCTACTTACAGGTGGTGATAGACATCACAACCCAACTGCCATAAGGAAATTAGAGATGGGTTTTTACACAGAGATTGCAGGTTCCCATGTATTATTCGATCCATAGCATTTTTAAATATCTAGTGCCTTGCTAAATTCACCACTGATGTGGCTTAGTCATTCCAGGTCAACTACCAGAGGAACACTTCATTCTAGGTGACACAGAAAAAATGTTCACTGCAGATTGATGCCACAAATAGTTCTGCTGAATGATCATGACCAAGTATAACTTCAGTGATAAGTCTTAAGTTCATGAAGTGAAATAAAATCTTGCTCCACAGACGTAGATGCACGGCTCCTGTAAAACAACCTAGGCTACCATTCCCACATTACCTCATGCATTGATCATATATTTTACTGTTCTAAAGGCAACTTTCTTTGAATGACAAACACCATCTTCAAAACCCTGAAATTGGAAAGGATCGAGCCTAACTCACTGCTGTTTGACTTGTCTCCAAATCTTTAAGCACTACAATTCATCTCTCTAAATTCACAGACTACTGAAATCAACACCATTATCAAGAATTTGAAGAAGCAAATTTCCTGACTCTGCAACTTCTGCTGTCTACCACAGATTGACCAATGGATTGTATTGACAAGAATCTTGGTGACAGCACACTTGTACTATTAAATCATTATTTATATTAAGTTACAAATGAATTCATTGACAGTTTGCAAATCCTCCAAAACCAGGTAACCAAAATGTGATGTGATTTAATCTTAAAAAATGTCGTTATGTTGGCTATCAATAAAATCAATCTCACTCATCTGTTTTCCTGCTCTACTACTGTACATCGCCAATACTGTAAACGGTAGAAACAAAATTAAATGTTGGCACCAAATTCTAGGGGGGTGAGGATATCCCTACCCTGCACCCCTATGTGCAATGTACCTTTTTTCTTCAGGACACAGCGTCTCAGTCCCTGAGCCCTAAAATGGCTGGTCAACATCTCTGTTGATGTTGACAGCAGTCAATAAGCTCTTATCTTTTTGATATACCAGTCCCACAGAAGTTCTTTGTCATGACACATGTAACTGACCACGACATGGGTGATGTGATATGTGGGGTCATAAGCAGTTCATTGCAGAGGGCATAAGTTATAGTTGCTCAGGTAACTATAACTGCTGAATTTCACTGGTTTTGTGTGAGTGAAATCTGAACCTCACTATAACGTCCCTGTAACCTTTGTTTTTTTCTGTGAATTTCTATGTATAAAAAACAATCTATTTTCAAAATGTCTCCAGTGACCGGGTGTGCATGTAATTTCAGCAAGGTAATTGTTCCTCAAGCGTCTTGATCAACAAATCTGTGATAACATGAATTCTTGATTAGAGTAGAGGACGAGACTACAAAGAGGGAAATCTCCACCAAACAAGGGTACTTCCTCCTAAAAGAAATTGCTTCTTTATTTGTTGGAAATGCCCTCAAAATTCCTCTGCATGAAGAAAGCATGAGGAAGACCTTTACATACTACTAAAGAAATTGGGGTGGGGAATAATGGGACGACATTGAAGAGCATTTTGGGCATTTGGATACTCAGGGTAAATAAAAGGGAGAACCATGGACTCTGCTCTTAAGACAACAAAGAAACCACTCACCACAGTCACTACAGATCAGATTGAACTCCGATAGATCAATGATGCATTCACCTCCATTAAGGATTTTAGATAGTTTTTCAGTGTGGAATACAAGAGGAATCTCACTTGCTTTGCCTTCGCCAACCCAAGAAATAAGTATAATTTGTGCTTTACACAACAGAAACTTCAACTTGGGCACCTCTAGGCATGGGCGGATTTTGCGGATCCACGATCCGTGGATTTGCGGATCGTGGATCCGCAAAATCGGCAGATTTTGCGGATTTGCGGATCCGCTGATTTGGGGCGGGGCTTCCATGCGAGTGCACATGACTCTTGTGTGTTTAAATGGTCTGAGACCGAACAGAGCAGTAAATGAAGAGACAGAAGCTCCTGGTCACAGGAACAGCAAAGGGATTGCGCTCGTGAAAGTCAAGGATGCAAAGGCCTCTATCCAGCATCACAGCTGATTTTCTACGGTAGATTTGGGAAGAAGGCACACCTGCCCAGCCTCGATGACGAGTCACTAAATTTGAGCTTCAACTAGTTCCAGCGGTCATGTGTGTGTTACTATGCAATCGCCCCGAAGGGCGCAGGGGTCCCTTGGGTGAGCTGTCCATCATAGTGGGTCAATGGCGGGAAGACGGTGCACACCGCAAGTGTGTGGGCGGGGCTTCCATGCGAGTGCACATGCCTTTTGTGTGTGTAAAAGGTCTGAGACCGATCAGAGCAGCAGATGAAGAGACAGAAGCTCCTGGTCACAGGAACAGCAATGGGATTGCGCTCGTGAAAGTCAAGGATGCAAAGGCCTCTATCCAGCATCACAGCTGATTTTCGACAGTAGATTTGGGAAAAGAAAGCACACCAGCCTGGCCTGTTGTAACTATTTTACGATGGCGCCAGCAAGCTGCCAGCGCCATCCTAAAATAGTTACTAAATTAGCTTCAACAGGAAGCTCTCATAGATAAAATCGAGCACCTGCTTTATTTTATCTATTAGAGCTTCCTGTTGAAGCTAGCTTAGTAACTATTTTAGGATGGCGCTGGCAGCTTGCCGGCGCCATCGTAAAATAGTTACAACAGGCCAGGCTTCAACTTTTGCCCCCAGATCCGCCGCTCGCGGATTTGCGAATTCTCGGTAAATTTGCGGGAGTTCGCGGATCGCGAATTTACCGAAAATTCGCAAAATCCGCTAGCAGAACGGATTTTGCGCTCATACTTAGTGTTTATATTTGTAAGTGCTTCCCGTTGAGGGTTAATTTCTGTGAAATGAGCATCAGGGCCATATTGGGTCCTCAATTTTCACAAGAAGAGTCCAGAGTTTTGCCGAAAATGTCTACCCAACTGGAGTACTTTCTGCTGGTCAATTAGTAACTGCTAGCTCGTTGGGTAAATGTCTTTTGCATATTCTCTACTACAGCTGCGTAAAGGACCATGAGGTTATATCTCCAGTAAACATGGGCGGTAAACTCTGCTCGTCGGCGGAGTTTACAGAGTTTTGCCCACTCTGCTCTCCACTTGGAGCTCTGAGTTCAGCAGCAACTTCACCTACCACCGCATTGTGGAGTTTTCAGGTGCCTGCCACTACAAAGCTGTTGGTTTCAACAGCACTGCATCTTTAGGAGACCGTAAATAGCTTTTGGGCTGGGCGAGGTTATGTGAATGAATGAGCTGAAGTCCAGCAGGATTCGTGCATTTCTACATGGAACAAGATACTTGTGGGATTTGTCAGGGTTTACATAAAACAGCCGTATACAAAAACAAGTTTCATGTTAAGCATGCCCAAATGTGCACATATATGTCTGCCTGAGAGCCGTCTGTGACAATTCCTTGTTCTCGGGTGGAGAAACAGGAAATCAGGGTTCACCTGTCTCTGAATCATCCCCCTGGCACAGCCACACTCCACCCCGTCTCTCTTCCATGAGCACCACCATGAGCAGGGTTGAACTGGCAACCCAAACCAGCCCTGGCAATTTTCTCAGACAAGCCCATGGGGAAGAAGTGCCTGGCTCCTGGAGGCTAGAAATGCTTACTTGCGGCTTTTGTTACTGAGGGAAGATAAAAAACCGTCCCCCAGTAAAATATATGGTCCCCACTGTTGAAAAACCAACCCTCACCCTTCCAGCCTCCTGGCAAATGCCCAATGCCCGCTACGGTCAGTCTGGTCTTGACCACGAGAGCCCCCGTTAGACACAGAAAAGGGACCCGGAAGTAGCACCGCTTGATCGACTCAAGGAAACCAGGATACAGACTTGTCATAATGGAAAAATATTTGAAATAACTGGAGGTAAGAGCATTTATGCACGTGTCACATTCATAAGGGATGCCACCAAATATACTTATATTCAACCCTCATTCTGAGTTTTTCAATTTCAAAGTGGCGATTTGGGCTCCTGAAAACCATAAAATCACTAGGTGAAGTTGAGATGTGGAAATTTGACCCCAAATTACTGATCACCTGTATTTATTATTTATAGGGTCTCCTGGCGCTGGACAAGCGGAGGCAGAACCACACAAGCACTAGGCAACAGGCCGAAATAGGAGTCAAGCTTGGTCGCTAAAAAGAAAAGTCTGTAAGTGTTTTCGGAAAGCTAGCAGAGAATGACAATTCCTAAGATCAATTGGGAGAGCATTCCACAGCTTAGGGCCCAGGTAGAAGAAAGAAAGGCCGCTCATATGGACAAGACGAAACCTGGGAACTGAAAACAGTTAGAGGCTGGAAAATCTCAACTGTCGAGCAGGCACATAAGGTGTTACCAATCATTGGAAATAGGACGTAGCAAGGCCACATTTGGCCTGATACATATAACATAGAGCCTTAAAGTAGATGCGCTTGTTGACTTTAAGCCAATATATTTGATAGAGCAGAGGTGAAGTAGAAGCGCATCTAGGCAGATGAAAAATAAGACGCGCTGCTTCATTCTGAATAACCTGCAGCCGATGAACTGAGGCTTTATCTGCCCCCAGATACAACACATTGCCGTTGTCCAGCCTAGATATATTACCAGAGCATGCACGGCCGTTCTCTGAGCTGCTGGTGGAATTAGCCAGAGAATTATTTTAATTCATTGGAGAATTGAAAAACAGGTTGTCGTGACCCTAGACACCTGAGATTTGAGGGAAAGATTTTTATCAATAATAAAACCCAGGTTTTTTACTTTAGACACAGAGGCAGGCAAAGGGCCAAGAGTGTCAGGCCAATGTTTAATTCCCCAAAGCTCAGGGTTATTACCCAGAATGAGCACCTCTGTTTTAGTGCCATTTAGCTTCAGGGCATTTCTGGTCATCCAAAAGGAGACATTACAGAGGCCAAGCTGAAGCAGGGAGAGATTTTGATGCTGAGCAGTAGAGAGTGAAAAGATACACTGTGTATCATCAACATAGGTAAGGTGGTTAATCCTGACTTCTCAACAATGTCTGTCAGGGGGTGAACATACATGTTAAAAAGCAAAGGGCTCAAAATTGAGCACTGAGTAACTCCAGACGTTAAAGCTAGAGAATTTGATCTTATGTCATTCGAAAAGACCTGGAAGGTGCAGTCTTTTAAGGAGATCAACCACCTCCAAGCAAAACCCTCAATGCCAGAGGCTTCAAGACAGACTGCCAGAATACAATATGACACAGTGACGAAAGCCTCACTCAAGTCTAGCAGAATGAGGGCAGCAGTACCACCAGAGTCGAGTTGTTGCCTGAGATATTCACTGACCCCCGAGAAGGGCAGATTCGGGACCATGGCCGGGTCAAAAACCAGACTGTGAAGGGTGCAGCAAATTCTGAGTTGTGATAAAAGAGGAAAGTTAAACATTAATATGCCTTTCCAAAGTTTTAGAAAACACAGACAAAAGAGATATAAGGCAAACATTTGACCAACAGAGAGGATCAAGACCTTCCTTTTTTAATAGGGGAAGGACAAGTGCATGTTTCCAGCTCTGAGGTACCAGTCCTGTACTTAAGAAAGTATTTAGAAAGTTAAGTATCACAGCAAGAGCAACTTCATCAAAAAGACTAAGTTTAGAGGTAGGGACAAGGTCAAGCGGTGAACCAGCCTTAATAGATCTCAATAACAACTGCAAAGTAGATACATCCAAAGGTTAGCCTTGACCTGATCTGTGTGGATTCCACAGACTCAGAAACCCGGAAAGAAAATTCAAGGTGCCCCTTGTTTTGGATTATAAATAATATTAGATTCCCTTGTTGCGAGGCAGCAGTATCAAGTTGGCCATGGATGGACTTGACTTTATTATAAAAGAATGTCGCTCGCTCTTTGCATTGATGTTGGGAAAGCGAGGGAAGAGGCTGAATATTACTAGCTGACGAAAGTTTATTCACAACTTTAAACAACGTTTTTTGGCAGTTTTGGGAACTTAAAATCTTCTCAGTGAAGAAGGTTGCATGAGCCAATCTGCAAAGAGCATGGTATTTCTTGAATGCTACCAATTTTTCCAACTTCGCATCAGGTAAATAGTGTTTTCTACATTGTCTTTCTAAGGCTTTGCAGCATTTTTTCTCCTGTTTTAGAGAGTCAGTAAACCAGAGGGTGGTAGGATGCATTCTGAGTTGTGGCTTAACTAATAGAGGTAGGGCAGAATCGATGGTGTCTTTAAGCCATTGATGCACGGAAAGTTGGTCTTGATCAGGTTGGGAAACTAGGGAAGGGGTTTTATCGAGAAGCAGTTTGTTGAGCACCGACATATTCAGTTTGGACCAATTCCTAGTTTTAGACAATACTGTCAGCCTGGTAGAAGAAGTAGAGGAAAACTTAATAGTAAAAGGAACTGCAAAATGATCCGCCAGCAAAGTTGGATGGGTGGCACAACAGATAAAGTAGAAAAGTTAAAAAAAATAGGATCCACAAGGTGCCCAGCAATATTTGTGGGTATCGAGAGTGAAAGATTAAGAGTCTTCAAATCCTCTCTAAATGCAGATGCTGATTGAAAATTAAAACTACTTCACTCTGTCACCTTGCACTTGACTAGCGCATGCAGCACTTACCTAAAAGAAGTGGAACAGCACCTTTGCACCCTGTGATCCCCCCGGTCCACCGCAATCATTAGCGGGCTGTTTGATGTGGAGGGAGATCCCGGGGAACTGTCTTTACTCAGAGGTGACTCACTTCTTGGCAGGGCCACACAGAACGGCCATCTTGGATAGGGAAGCTGTCTAGTCTTTCCGCTACTAACGAAGCTGGGTATTATAAAAGGAGGAAATGGCGCACACCCGCAGCGGATGCGCCCAACGGAGGCGAGCAGCGGACGCGCCGCTTGTGCACCAAAAGCACACCACAGGCAAGCCTGTCTGCGCCCATCCGTGCCTCGACCAGCGCCAGAACCCCTGGCTCAGGAGCTTCAGAACCCAACTACACCATCAGATACTCCTGTGAAGAACTACTGGCACTAAGACAATGTAATACCTCCGACATAGTTAGATGCTCACCGGATAGTCTGCCTTCTATAGGTACTATAATACCAGAGCTCACAGACTCAGCTCAGTCCCCCCCAACAAGCAAAAACAGCACCCACTACCTACTCCTAAACACTACAATATCTGGTGAAATGCCAATTAGAGTTCCATGATCTTGCTTAAACACTAAACATAGATGTAGCATTTTTAACAGAGACATGGGTAGATGACAGCTCTGGCCCTGACATAGTTGCAGCCACACCCCCTGGCTACGCCATTTTTAGATCAGACAGACAATTTAAAAGAGACCAGATTCAAACCGCTGCATACAGTAGACTTCGAAGCATTGACATTCTCAATTGAGCCGCCAGCCTCATTAGTCTTTAAAGGAATTCTAGTGTATCACCCTCCTGGAGATAGAAATAGCTGCATAGATAACATCTGCTCCGTAATGGAAGCTCTAATCATGAATGAGAACTACACGGTGCTGGGAGATTTTAATTTCCACTTGGAAAACACAGAAGACCCTAACTCACTAAGACTCATTGACCTAAAGGACTCATTTGGGCTGCCTCTAGTTAGCAAGGGTCCAACTCACAAAGCCAGCCATGTGCTGGATGGTATATTCTCCAACTGGGAGAATCTTGTGATATCTCCATCTCTCCCATTAACCTGGTCGGATCACTGGGTGGTCAACTGGTCTATGATGACTAAAACATTTGCCCAGTACAGACCAACTAAATCACACACCATCGGTAGAGCCTGGCATAAAATCCGGCCAGAGGAATTTGCTGAGGCGACTGCTGCTACTCCTTGTCGACTGGAGCAGGACGTAGATCACAACATTGAAATTCTCTCCCGCTGGCTCAACACCATCCTGGATAAGATAACCACTATCTCTAGTATATCAATAAAAAGGAAACTGTCCCAACCCTGGTACAATGAGAATCTGAGACTGTCTCGACAGGAATGTCATAGGCAGGAATAAAGATGGAGAAGAAATTATATGGCAGAGGAGAAAATCACATATAAAGTCAAACTTGCAAAACATAAAAAAGACATCATAAAAGCTAAAACAGATTACTTCACTGAACACATAAAAAATGCTTATGACACTAATAAAACCCTATTTTCGGTTATCAATAAGTGGGTCAAACCCAATAAGGCTAGCCATATGGAATCAAACCAGGACTTCTGCGACCTACTAGCGAACTCTTTTCAAAAGAAGGTGATTAACATCTACGATAAATTCGAAAGTATTAACATTCAGACCAAACATACACCCAACCCTAAGAAAACAATATAATTAGCCTTCTTGAATTTAGGAATCCTTCCGGGGACCAACTAAAAGACCTTATTTTATCAATCAAGTCTGACTCCCCATACGATCTATGTCCGCCCAATATAATGCACTTGATTCCCGCCCAATTGACAGTATATTTGGGCTCTATCATTAACAAAGTATTCGCCAGCGGAATTTTTCGCGCTCAATGGAAATGTACGTCTATTCTCCCTCTATTAAAAAAAGAGAATCTTGATATCTCAGATACCGGCAACTATCGCCCAAGCGCAAGACTCCCTTTTGCTGCCAAATGCATTAAAAAATCAATGAACAAACAAATTACAGAACACATCGAATCAAACTCACTGCTAGATGAAACAGAACATGGTTTCAGGAAGCATTATAGCACTGGGTTTGGCCTGATCACAGCCTATCCGTGCAATCCTTGATGGAGGAGGAACAGTTGCGCTGGTGTTGCTTGACCTCTCGGCGGCCTTCGATAGGGTCAGCCATGAGATCTTGGCTGACCGTGTGCAGGAAGCAGGAATAAAAGGCACTGCATTTGAACTTTTAAAATAATTTTTAACCGAGCAGCAACAAAACGTACCGATGGGGTCAGCAACCTCCAAACAGTTCTCCCTACCATGTGGAGTCCCTCAGGGCATTGCCCTGAGCCCCACACTTTTTAACCTATATGTAGCCCTGTTAGCCATGATAATAAAAGAAGCAGGATTTCCCTAGCCTCATGCTGATGACACACAGATTGTTGTGTCTTTAACAAATGGATAGAAGTACCCGGGTGAGGCATTTAAGGCATGTATGAAGAATGTGAGTGACTGGATGGATGTCAACTGTCTGAAGTTGAATGCGCCTAAGATGGAAGTTATCATTTTTGGTAATAAACCCTCCCTCTGGCCATCAGTACTTGATGCATTGCCTATACCTTCCACCAAAACAAAGGATCTGGGTATCATCATTGATAAAGAACTCAAATTCAAGGACCAAGTCAGTAAAGTCACATCCATTTCGTTTTATGCTATAAGACTAATCAACAAAATTACGAAATACATACCAGAGGAACTCTTGCTTAGATTACTGCAACAGTTTCTATCTCATCATTAACTCAGGCCTGATTAACAGGCTTCAGATAGTACAAAACGCGACAGCACGTCTCATCCTAAAAATCTCCAAAAATGAATCAGCGGGAAAAGTCATAAAAAAATTACACTGGCCACCCGTCAGGCAAAGAAGTAAATCCTATGCCTGGCTTTTAAATCACTACACGACCAAGGACCAAGACAATTCAGGAACAAATTAAAGGGGTATGTCCCTAATAGAACCTTACGGTCAGGAATGGCCGGGAATATGGCAATTGCCTCCTTCAAGAAGGCATTTGCTCCTCATCGGGCCGGCTCTGCAATGCCCTACGGGTCCCCCAAAGGGTCACTCAAAAAATTAAATGGATCACCGTCAGGCGGCTGGATGGGTGAGATGCATATGACCTGGGATTCGTGAATATTTATGACCTGGTTATGTGCGGGCACTCAATCTCCTTTCATCTGATCGCTTCCAGCTATTGGAGCAACTCTCCTCATAGTGGGAGGTACCGTCAGGAACAGCTTACTGGCCCGCCCTGATATGCATTGTGGGTACTTACCTTTTAATTTTTTGATTCACGGGCACTTCATTACACTTTTACCATCCTGGTCCTCAAGAAGCGCAAAACATGTGGGCCTTTTTTTACCTGGGCACAGTGTGCCTACTGGGACTACTGGGACTACACCATATTCATGTTTTTGTATTCTGCCAAGGGTTGTGCTACATCTAACATCTCTTTTTGAGATTTCCCTGTCAGTATTAACCACCATGCACACACTTTTTTAATTCCCACACAGGACCCATACCCCACATATTAAAAGATCTGTGGGGTACCCTTCAGGGGACCCATAGGGCATTGCAGCGCCAGCCTGATGAGGAGCAAACGCCCATTGATGAAGCATGACACCTTTCGGGGTGTGTGAGGGCAACAGGAGATAAGAGTTGTTCTTTTCCCTTACCAGTGGATCCGTTCACCCTAGGAGTCTGTCTTTCTCTTTCTCTTGCTCTTTTTCTTTTTAAAGGTGCACAGGTGACATTTTGCACCCCGCCTCAGGAACAGTGTCCTCTTTTTGGTTTGAATGTATTATATATGGAGCATGGACACGGACCATAATTGGCTCTTAGGCCCCCCTCTTTTTTGTTGAAAGTGTAAGTGGCCATGGTGTGAATGGACTGGGAGGGGGTCTCGCTGCCTTCCTCCTCCTTTCTCTTTATCGGCCTGGCCATGGAGAGCCCACCCCCAGGACAAAGCAATGTCCCTGTTTTGCTCCAGAGCGGGCAGAGATACCGTTTGGAGGGAGAACTTTTTAATCTCCCACCATGCGGGAGCAACACTTTGAAAATGCTCCCACCAGCTAGGAGCAGTCTTTTGATCTATTTCCCTTTCAGTACTGATGTGGGCAGGAAAACAGAGCAAGATATTGCTCCCACCAAGGGGGAGCATCTTAAGTAGGTGCTCTCTGCTGGTGGAAGAAATGCCAGATCCTGGTGCCTCTTGCAGCCAACTGAGGCCTCGGGGGCCTTGGGACTCCCTCCGTGGCCCCCAATGTGTGTGTGTGGGGGGAGCCTTGGGGGGTACCAGGTCACCTAAACGTATTAAATACAGCCCTGGGGAATGGAGCCCCCAGGGCCAGAAAAGTTTCAGGATGGGAACTGTGACATCCCCTCTCCCCTTTAAAAAAATACGCCCTTGGGGATGGGTTCCCCAGGGACATTTTAAGCTTGGGGTGGGGGATCATATAGCCCCATACCCATAATTGTACCATTGGGACCTGAAGGATAGGGTCTCCAGGATCGAAGAAGGCTTGGGGAGGGGGGCCACTTGGCACCGCTCACGTTGATAATATATAGGGCCCTAGGGGATGGGATACTCAGGGCCTAATGAGGCTTGGGGAGGGGGGAACACAGCCCCTTCCCCTTAAAATAACATGGCCCTCGTGGATGGGGTTCCCAGGGACTTTTAAAAGCCTGGGGAGGTTGGCCGCATGGCCCCACTCCCTTTAAACAAAAGGCCCAAGAGGATGGGTTCCCCAGGGCCTAACACATAAGGCCCTGGTAATGGGGTGATGATCAGTGATGTCATCAGAGATGCATTTTAGATGTCATCAGTGACGTCATAAATCATGTCATAGAACATGTCATGAGTGATGGTATACGCGAGGTCAATAGCAGTGAATGGTGGGCACCAAAGTTATAGTTAGCTCTGCTAACTTTTACTGGTGAATTATTGTTTCTTTTTTAGTCCCAAACTTTATTGTTGTCACTGACATATTCACCTTACTATAATGTTACTTTAAACTTTGTTTTTTTCCCAGTGAATTTGTAAGTTTTTTTTAAGAACATAAACATATTTTTATCACAGCTAACTATAATATTACTTTAACCTTTGTTTTTTTCAGTATATATGGGGAGGGAGGACCTTCTTCTCCCTTGCCCCTAAACTCTGGAACACGCTTCCAGCTGACCTTAAGGGCCAGCCGTCTCTTGCCCTTTTTAGAAAGAATTTAAAAACCTGGCTTTTCACCGAGTCCTACCTGTAATCCCTCCCTTAGGAGCCTCCGACTACTCAGCTGTTTCCATCGTATGCGCCTTGATGCCTCCGGGTTAAGTTGCGCCATATAAATTGATATTCATTCATTCATTCATTCATGTATATATATATATATAAACATATATAAACATATATATATATATAGATATATATATATATATATATATATATATATATATATATATATATATATCTATATATATATATATCTATATATATATATTTTAATTTTAGGAATGTAATGGGAACTTTCTGATCATCGTACCAAACTGATTTGGAAATTGACAGCTTTCCGGAAGATGTGACTGCTGAACACAAACCAATGAAACATTTGCCCACTTGGGCGAGACAGATTTATATGCACAGTGTCATACTGTCTTTCGTACATGAGCCCACTAGGGCGTGATTGTCGATAGATTTCTATGATGACAATGAGTAGATGGTAATCATGGCTTAAAAAACAACTGCCATATGAAATCTTGATTATTAATGTATAACTGTGTGTTTGTAAAGGTGAAAACACTGCCTGAAGCATTAATCAGCCCACTTGGGCGTGAAGGTTGTTGACAGTGCTATGTCACACATTTTGTTTTGTATTGTAGCAACATTCAAAACGTGGTAACTTTATTAACGTGGTGTTAACACGAGGTGTTTGGCTTGATAAATTGGTTAACAAAAACTGATTTAAATTTGGAATTGATAAATATTGTTGTCGGTATTTTACAATAATACTGAGTCAAATTTGCAATCTATTTTGACGATGCAATGTAACTGTATTTATATTTATATTAATTAGCACTTTATCATATTTAGAAGTACTATGCTTCAAGTACCTCAGGAGAGTTATAAACAGTATTAAACATCATTGAATGTGTTGTGGAAAGCTGCAATAACAAATAGCCTTGGACTCTTCAAAATGGCTGCTATGTTCATGTATTGTTTGCCACGCGTATGGGCTGCTAGTCCTTTGTCTATGGTAGATATGGGATAAAAACAAACATTGTGTGTCACAGAGCTGAAACGTGATCAAGCCGAAAGGTGAAACGCATTGATTCCTGCCATTAAATTATTTTGCACGAGCAACTTGTGGTGTCCGAGTACGTCTGTTGGAAAACGGAACTGGTGTGATGATATATATATATATATATATATATATATATATATATATATATTTATATATTACCTACTGGCGGTCGCCAGTAGGTATATATAGTTAGGATTTTTTCTCTATGGGTTTTTTGAAAATTCTATGTCTAATAACTTTGGCGTTTGTGGACGGAATCGGCTGAAATTTTCAGGAAAATGGCACATTTTGTTTCTGAGCAGCCCTTGAAAATTTGGGGGGGTTCGTCCAGTGGGGGCCGAGAAAAAAGGGGGGTCCCAAAACGTGTTTTTAACATTGAGTTTTCCATAGGGCGGTTGGCCTCACTTTTAGCCCGAACGGCTGAATGGATTTGCACGAAACTTGGCAAAATTGTAGGGACTGGTAGCCCGATGTGCCTTTTGTAGGTCTCAATATATGTGCTCCAGTGGATTTTGAGAAATTAACGTTTAAAAAAAGATATATATCTGTAACAGCGGACCGGTTAGCGCTCTGGTTCGCGGACTTTTCGCGCAACGGAGCTTTGTGAAGCGAAGCTGATTGGTTCTCCGGCGTCTGTCAACATTCCAAACAGTCCGTAGCGGCCGCCATCTTGTCTCTCGGTAGGATCGAGAGACAAGAGGAGGTCAAAACAAAGGGGGAAATAACTATAAGGGGGCATAGTAGATCCTCGCTGACCCCCTAGGTTTGATGTGGAGGTTTTAAAAGGGCCCCGCGGGGCAAAAAAAAATAATAATAATAATAATCGAACGGCTGAATGGATTTGCACGAAACTTGGCAAAATTGTAGGGACTGGTAGCCCGATGTGCCTTTGCTAGGTCTCAATATATGTGCTTCAGTGGATTTTGAGAAATTAACGTTCAAAAAAAGATATATATCTGTAACAGCGCACCGCTTCGCGTACTTTTCGCGTTACGGAGCTTTGCGAAGCGAAGCTGATTGGCTCTCCGGTGTCTGTAAACATTCCAAACAGTACGTAGCGGCCGCCATCTTGTCTCTCGGTAGGATCGAGAGACAAGAGGAGGCCAAAGCGAAGGGGCAAATGACCATAAGGGGGCATAGTAGATCCTCGCTGACCCCCTAGGTTTGATGTGGAGGTTTTAAAAGGGCCCCGCGGGGCAAAAAAAAAAAATAATAATAATAATCGAACGGCTGATGACCATAAGGGGGCATAGTAGATCCTCGCTGACCCCCTAGGTTTGATGTGGAGGTTTTAAAAGGGCCCCGCGGGGCAAAAAAAATAAATAATAATAATAATCGAACGGCTGAATGGATTTGCACGAAACTTGGTAAAATATTAGGGACTGGTAGCCCGATGTGCCTTTGCTATGTCTCAATATATGTGCTTCAGTGCATTTTGAGAAATTAACGTTCAAAAACAAGATATATATCTGTAACAGCGCTCCGCTTCGCGGAGATAAAATTATATCTGTATTACCTAGCTGTTGCTAACACCAGTTAGCGACGGCTAGTAGGAGATAGCGACCATCTTGGGTCCCACTTTGCATGTGAGTGATATTTATCACTAATGACATGCAAAGTGGGCATGCCAAGATGTTAGCGACTGGAAACAGTCGCTAACATCGCTATCTCCTATTATCAACTTTTGGAAATATTCGAGATAAGCGCGAATATCTCCAAAAAGTAACAGCTGCCCTGAGCAGTTCTTAGCCATGTTATCCAATGGGAGGTGGATAACATGGCTAAGAGCATTAGCTCGGTAATGCATGAATATCGCGGAGTTTTCAGCGATATTAATGCATTGCGCTCGTTTTTTATCGTATTTGCGATAAACCTTGATAATAGCAAGGTTTATCTGCGATAATTTCTGACGGTAAAAAAATCTTTGCAATGCATCGTTAGGGATAAATATCGCTTAACTTTGGTAATATGCCCCAACGTCTGTTAACGTTCGATTCGAAGGAAATCAGGAATTGTTGAAAAACATTGTGTGCGCCATCTTGTCTTTTTTCAAATGCCACACTTTTGTCGTGCACGGCAGCCATTTTAGATGCCTTGACCAGATCCACTCTGTGCACGCTGTCGATCCTTAGCATGGCTCCCCACCCTCGCAAGCATCTCCCCCAGGCAGTGGTCACCCCCGCTCTCTGTTTTATGCATGGGTAATAAACCTCCCCCCATCTGCGCTGTTCTTCCCTGAGAATCACACCCTGTGCCCGCCCGACACCTCCCTTTCGCCCTATTCACTACCGCACCCTCTGACACTCCTTTTCCTCTGTGTCCGATTGTCCAGGCCGGTCCTAGGCTATCAGCTAGCCCTGCAGATGTAGTTTATGGCCACAGCTGTAAAGAATCACCCGTCTTCAAAGGAGTTATAGTAGATCAAGGCCCACACTCGATGAGATCCGTCACAGCAGAAGCGTTGCTATTATCTGAAAACCATCCTGTATTGTGATTGGGGAGGGGACCGAGCGTGAAGCGGAAGATTCCAGGGATGACTCTTTGTACATCAAAGTTTTTACAATTATGTGTCACATTAAAAATATATAGCACTCCGACAAAGTAGTAAGATTATAAAACTTTAATAATTTATAAATATATACAAGAAAACAAAAATAGTAATAACATATAAACATTTTTAGAGTAAAACAACGAAGTAGCGGTCGGCTGTGCGAATAGTCCCAACGCAGCACAACGTCCAGATTTCCGGCGTGGGGCGTCGCGGGGGGTGGGTCATCAGTAGCAAACTGTTGTGCGAATAGTTCCAAGGCAGCAGAACGCGCCGAAATCTAGATGACACGAAAGTGATGTCTAGTAAGTTGCCACCCAGCAAATAACGGCGTGGGGCGTCGCGGGGGGTGGGTCATCAGTAGCAAACTGTTGTGCGAATAGTTCCAAGGCAGCAGAACGATGGCACCAAGGTGATGTCCAGTAAGTTGCCGCACTGGTTTTGGTATCCTACAATGCTGCTCCGAATAACGGCGTGGAGCGCCCCGGGGGAGGCGGCGTGAACGGGCCTCTCCAGGTGGAGTCTCATCTGTTTTAGTGGGGCGCCCCTTTACCGTTTCAGTTGCCATTCCGTCCGCTTTTGGTCCACTGTGTCAAAATCCGCCATTCAGCTGAGTTGCGCCCACTCTTGCGGTGCAGCGATAGGCGGCTGTCACAGGACTCTCAAAATGGCGGCAGGCTGTTTCCTTTTTGGGCCTGGTCCACTGAAATGGCCCTGGGACACCTTGGAAATCGGACGCTTGTCTGCTAGGTCTTGGACCCCATTCTCGAAAGCGTCCCCTCCGCCTTGAGAATTCATCAAAAGTTTTGGGGGCTCCGACTCCTGCAGGCTTCTGGTGGGGAGCGGCTGCCATGATTGCTCGCGGAATGACCACGACTGAGCTACGAGATGGTGGTGCTTTCATGCTGACGCCAGCTTCAGTCTGAAACATCCAGAAACAAGGTGGGGCTTTCATCGTTTGGGGGAAAAAAAAAGTTTTCATCCAATGAAAAGTGTTGTTTTTAGGTCATATGATCAAGCCTTCCATCATTAGGAAACCAAAAGTAAAATGAACCAATGAAAAGTTTTATAAACAAGTCACATGACCTGTTATGCGGCATAGGGTATAAAATGCGGAGAAAATACGTTGGCACGTGAGGCGGCGTCAGTAGCGGACCGATGTGCGAATAGGCCGAAGGCAATACAACGCGCCAAGATCCGGATGGCACCGAGGTGGTGTCATAGTTGAGAGTTCTGAGCAGCGGTTGTAACACTGTCTGAAGCTTATTTGCAGCTGCTGCAGCTTCACTACGCGCCAAGATCCGGATGGCACCGAGGTGGTGTGTAGGAAGTTGCCGCACTGGTGTGGCCATCCTACAATGCTGAAAGTCGGCGTGGGGCGCCCCGTTGGCCTGTGAGTTTGCGTCAGTAGCGGACCGATGTGCGAATAGGCCGAAGGCAGCACAACGCGCCAAGATCCGGATGGCACCGAGGTGGTGTCTAGTAAGTTGTCGCACTTCTGTGGCCATCCTACAATGTTGAAAGTCGGCGTGGGGCGCCCCGTTGGCCTGTGAGATGGTGTCAGTAGCGGACTGATGTGTGAATGGGGCCAAAGGCAGCGCAACAATATTTTCTACTATATTTCCGGTGTAGAAGACACCACAAGGCGCTGAGATGCCAAGATCCGGATGGCACCGAGGTGGTGTGTAGCAAGTTGCCGCACTGGTGTGGCCATCCTACAATGCTGAAAGTCGGCGTGGGGCGCCCCGTTGGCCTGTGAGATGGCGTCAGTAGCGGACCGATGTGCGAATAGGCCGAAGGCAGCACAACAATATTTTCTGACTGACACCACAAGGCGCTGAGATGCCAAGATCCGGATGGCACCGAGGTGATGTCTAAGTTGCGGACTGATGTGCGAATGGGGCCAAAGGCAGCGTAACAATATTTTTTGTATGGAAGATACCACTAGGCGTTGAGATGCCAAGATTCGGATGGCACTGAGGTGATGTCTAGCAAGTTGGTGTGGTCATCCTACAATGCTGAAACTCGGAGTGGGTCACCCCATTAGCCTGTGAGATGGCGTCAGTAGCGGACCGATGTGCGAATAGGCCAAAGGCAGCACAACGCGCCAAGATCCGGATGTCACCGTGGTGGTTTCATAGTTGAGAGGCACTTCATCTGCAGTGGGGCGCCGAGATCCGGATGGCACCGAGGTGATGTCTAGCAAGTTGCTGTACTGGTGTGGTCATCCTACAATGCTGAAACTCGGCGTGGGTCGCCCCATTAGCCTGTGAGATGGCGTCAGTAGCGGACCGATGTGCGAATAGGCCGAAGGCAGCACAACGCGCCAAGATCCGGATGTCACCGTGGTGGTTTCATAGTTGAGAGGCACTTCATCTGCAGTGGGGCGCCGAGATCCGGATGGCACCGAGGTGATGTCTAGCAAGTTGCTGTACTGGTGTGGTCATCCTACAATGCTGAAACTCGGCGTGGGTCGCCCCATTAGCCTGTGAGATGGCGTCAGTAGCGGACCGATGTGCGAATAGGCCGAAGGCAGCACAACGCGCCAAGATCCGGATGTCACCGTGGTGGTTTCATAGTTGAGAGGCACTTCATCTGCAGTGGGGCGCCGAGGTTCCGGATGGCACCGAGGTGATGTCTAGCAAGTTGCTGTACTTGTGTGGTCATCCTACAATGCTGAAACTCGGCGTGGGTCGCCCCATTAGCCTGTGAGATAGCTGTTCTTTGGATTTGGGCCTGGTCCACCAAAATGGCCCTGGGACACCTTAGAACTCGGACGCTCGATTTTTTTTTCCTTTCCTGTACATGCAAAAAAAGGTAAATGCCCGGTACGTTACACGCTTCATCTGCCACGATGAACTCT
Source organism: Lissotriton helveticus (assembly GCF_964261635.1). NCBI lineage: Eukaryota > Metazoa > Chordata > Amphibia > Caudata > Salamandridae > Lissotriton > Lissotriton helveticus. The sequence goes on along the minus strand of NC_136071.1, from coordinate 873,349,605 downwards.
CCAGAGGAACCGAAAAAAAATATAGTTGTGGTAACTATACCATGCATCGTCATATGGAGAGGTGGCACCAATTAATTATAGTGCTGCATAAAAGAGAGATTTGGAGGAGAACCCCTGACCTGCTAGTACATTCATCAAAGAAGTGGCACTGAGAGCTTCAGAGGCAAGGGAAACGGTCCCAAATATTTAGAAGAACTTTGGAAAGATTAAAATGACATGTTTAGATTGTGGCAAATTAATTTCATGTGGACAGATGAGTGTTACTCTAATAAATACAGCATATGAACATCATCATAGTCGATGGTTGGTAGAGACATTTTGACTATATCCTGGACCTGCCCGTCCTCGCCCAAAATGGCGCCAGAATAAATGGGACTCGTAACTCCTTGTTGTGTACTGGTTGCAGAACCTTGAAATCACGAGATACGTATGCAGTTTTGAAGCACATGGCGGGCGGGGACGAGAATTGATTGAATATTTCGACATCCCTATTGATATTAAGTTCTGATGTGTTATTGATTACTGTACTGTTGAAAGTTCGAATTAACGTCACCCATGGTACTTGCCCGCAAATGTATATCTAGATAATTTTATTGTAACTGGCCCTGTCGTATTTTAATTATAAAATGTACGTCCACCGATTCCGTAACTGTTAGACACCTTAGTTCTTGCAACCTAATGGCCCGCCCGTTACGTTCCTCTACAGTGTAAATGTCTATTCATCATATACGATTACAGTTTGCTCCGTGGCCGGCCCACGTGGTTATAGGCTCGTATTTGTATAATGAAATTTTCACAATAAAGGTTTTTAAAAGAAAACATGGTAGTAGTATATACATTGGTAAAGTTTTTAATAATAGTCACTGTTTTAGAATCATTAAAAGGCAAGTGAAATAAAGCAGACCAATTACATGAAGGGTAAAAGGTATAATACGAAGGAACGCAGTAAAGATAAATGGTCAAGGGCTGTTGTGTTTTCTATTCCTGCAACATAAAGTGATCGATAAGAATCTCATATTCAGGCGTATCGGCGACTAAGACAGCAGGTCGACCCTCTTTTGCTCAACGGCTCCGTCATGGGACGAAGAAACGCTCTTTTTCTCGAAAAAAGAATATATTTTACTTGCAGGACAGTTGTAAAATTTCCGGGAAAGTACATTAGCCTGGAACATTATAACATATATTTAAGAAAAAATAATGTTCGGAAGTAATGAAAAGCGTAATTTTTAGGTCATATGACCAAGCCTTTCATCATTACAATAAGAAAAGTAAAATGAACCAATGAAAAGTTTTATTAACAAGTCACATGACTTGTTATGCTTACGTTACGCGCTGCGCGCCCCGGATGACTTCCGGATGCGCTAACGCGGCGCGTCATATGACGCATTACGCGACAACGCAGGTACAGAATATAGTCAAAATGTCTCCACCAACCAGCGGTCGGAACACAACCCCTTTCAGCAGGCTAAATAGTTCTGTTAAATGACAACAGAAGGGACAGGCAACAAGAACCATCAGTCAAAGAGGGGAGGGCTAGTTCTTATCTACCGGGTTACATTGGGGCGCTACCGGAACTGATCGAATTGGTAGTCTACAGTGTTTCTGGATGTTTCAGACTGAAGCTGGGGTTAGCATGAGAGCAGCACCATTTCGTAGGTCCGTCGTGGTCATTCCGCAACCAATCATGGCAGCCGTTCTTTATCGTTATTTTGGGCGGGGTGGGTGGCGGAGCCGAGCTGTTTTGCAGCCATCATTGTGTGGAGTTCAGTTCATCTCACTAGTTTTGTATTTGTCATGAGGGGTTGTTCCTAATGTTTCTATTTTAGCGAGGTCAAAAAGAGATCCCATTAGTGGCCTACTGATTTTGCTCGATTCCTTTTCTTTTTTTTTACACGATTTTTCGTTATCTGCAAAGACTAAACAGAGTATTGCGACTCTGTGTTTGTTTGTAAATAGAGAATGAACCAAAGAGAACTAATTCTAAAACAGTAAATACTTGGATAACAATGAATCAAATGGAGAGAGAAGCAGGCACGACGGATTACAATGGGGGCAAAGACCTGCGTTAACTACCTTTCACTATCTGCAAAGAGAGAGTACTCCTAATAGAAATGAGGGGGGGGGGCACCATTCAAAGCAGATCAGTGTGCATAAACACGAAAATGTTTTCACTTACCACGTACTTGACATTCGACAGCTTATGATATTTGCTATTAAAAAACCATTGAAATTCACTGAAAAAACCATAGGTTATAGACCATATATAGTTAGGAATTAGCATTTACAAAACCTTGAAAATTCACTGAAAAAACCATAGGTTATAGACCATATATAGTTAGGAATTAGCATTTAAAAAACCTTATTTTACTCACACAAAACCATTGAAATTCCATATATAGTTAGTTGCACTAACTATATATCGCGCACCTGCAATCCACTGCTGATGATGTCACATATTACATCATTCATGACATGGTCAGTGACATCACTGATGACATCACTGATGACATCTCAAATGACATCACTGATGACATCACTAATGACATCTCATTTGACATCATTCTTGTGCTAATACGATAAACCTCTTCAGACTCTAATATAATCTTAGATACACTCAGTGTATACAGACACTCACACACTTCCACTCATCCATGGAGTTACTCACACACCCAGTCAGTCATGCAAAGAAACAATCTCATCTCCATTTCTTCAACTATACAGTTAAACACACCTTACTTATTGAAACATATACTAACACATATTTACTCTCTTATACAATCCCTGATACAAGTTCACAATGATCGATACAACCACTCACTCATTCGGTGGCTCTCATGCACAGTTATTTATATATGCCAACTCTCACATGTACTGTGTTTTACATATGTACTTACTATGACATGTAGCATTGAGATATCCATTTACTCATCAATACACTCATGCACACAGTCAACTGCCCATGTAGCTGTTTCCACATGCACTCTTGAACTCATACACCTAGTGAATAAACTGTTCACACATCTATGCATAGAGTCACACACCTTTCAGCCACCCCCACACAAACTCAATCTCCCATAGAAATACTTGGGCAAGCAATTAATAACACATATAGCCTCTCGTATAGCTAATGATCAACACATGCAGCAGTTTACAGAACAACAGACATAATGATGCACAAATTAAGACAGTTTAGTCACTAACCCATGCATTCAGTGAGACACATTTAATCACTCACTCATACAGTCAGTCACGCACCTACTAAATCCTTCATCCAGACACTTATACATCCACTCATTCTTCAATATGTAAGATATATTTTAACTTTACAGAAACATACAGTCACTGGATGTTGTCATCAGTGATGTCATCAGTGATGTCATTTGAGATGTCATCAGTGATGTCATCAGTGATGTCACTGACCATGTCATGAATGATGTAATATGTGACATCATCAGCAGTGGATTGCAGGTGCGCGATATATAGTTAGTGCAACTAACTATATATGGAATTTCAATGGTTTTGTGTGAGTAAAATAAGGTTTTTTAAATGCTAATTCCTAACTATATATGGTCTATAACCTATGGTTTTTTCAGTGAATATATATATATATATATATATATATATATATATATATATATATATATATATATAAGTTCACCTAAAAAACATAGGTTTCAGGGGTGTTATAGTTAGCTGGACATTTCACTTGTATAAAACCATCGAAATTCCCCCGTTATAGTTAGTTGTACTAACTATAACTCGCGCGCCCGCAATCCACTGCTGATGATGTCACATTTTACATCATTCATGACATGGTCAGTGACATCAATGATGACATCTCAAATGACATCACTGATGACATCATCCAGTGAAAGTGGTTCGGTTCGTTATTTAAATATGTATTATATATATATATATATATATATAGCAATCTGCCTTGAAGACTGAATGGATGTATAAGTGTGTGAATGTAGGATTTAGTACCAATGTGATTGACTGGCTAAGTGAGGAATTTTAAGTGTCTCACTAAATATATGGGATAGTGATTAAACTGTATGAATACCTGTATCACTCTATCTCTTGTTGTGTAAACTATACATAAGTTGGTTACTACCTATGTGAAAGTCTACATTAGTTATTAATTAGTTAAATGAGTATTTGTATGGGATAGTTTAGGAATGTGTGTGTGGTTAAGTGGCACGTGTGTGACGGTGGAAAGGTGTGTAAATAGTTAATTTAGTAAGTGTTTGAGGTTAAGACTGTATGTGGAAACAGTTGTTTGGGTGAGTGAATCTCTTTATGGGTGTGGTGATGAGTAAATATATTTCTCAATGATGTATGTCCAACAAACTAAAAATATAAAAGGCAGTGTATGTGACAGTTATTGTATATAAATAAGTATACATAATACTCAGTGATTGTATGAGTGATGTATGGGTAACTGTATACTTGTAATACTGATTTTATAACACACTAAGTATGAGTTACTATCTATATGAATGAATAAAGTGGTGTTCGTGTAAGTGTATAGCTAAGTAAATGTAAGTATGATCAATTGTTTGCATATGTGAGTAGAATGTCTGCATAAAGGAATAGGATATGTGCTGGTGTGTAATGTTGATGTGGGTATATAAGTATATTTAGGGGCCGATTCCGATGTCAGACGGACCTGAGTCCTTCCGACATCGGTCAGGAGCAGTAACCCACCGACCTGCTGTCGTGGGTTACTGCCCTAGTAGTACGATGCGACCGAACAGGGTTCGGTCGCATTCGTATACCTGACAATGCAAGCATGCTTTCCGACCGGAAGGTGCCTGCCCCCGGGTGCAGGGATCAATGGGCCACCATCCGGCTGCCTCACACCCATGGGGGCCCTGCAGGGGGCCCCGAAAAACAGCTTCCGACTGCCTTTTCGTGCCGGACAGACCAACACGAAAAGGCAGTGAAAAGCTGCCATCGTACTCCCTCAGTCGCACAGAGGCAACTCCCCTAGTTGCCTCTGTGCGACAGGAGCATTTCCGGAATGCGGACAGGCTCTCCGAGCCTGTCGTCCGCAATCCGGAAATCCGAGTCGGATTCCTTCCCGACCGAGCCTATCGGAATGGCTCAGTCAGGAACTAATCTGGCCGGCAATGACCGATTCGGACGGAAGGGCTTCAAACATGGTTCGGAGCCCTTCCGACCCAAATCGGAATCGGCCCCTTAATAGTGTTGTACTGATCTTTGGAAGCATGTATGAGTGAATCTATAGGTAAGTGTTTAGATCTGTGTGTAGATGTAGGAATCACTGAGTGGGTTTTTAGAAACGTGTACTGATGTGTCAATGTTTCAAATATGGTACTTCATATTTTATAATGTGTGTTAAAAGATTATGCTACTGTATGATCAGGTGTATCAGCTTGTCACATGGATGATGTCATCAGTGATGTCATTTGAGATGTCCTCAGTGATGTCACTGACCATGTCATGAATCAGCAGTGGATTGCGGGCGTGCGAGGTAAGGGGGAATTTCAATGGTTTTATACGAGTGAAATGTCCAGCTAACTATAACACCCTGAAACCTATGTTTTTTTCAGTGAATTTCTAAGGTTTTTAAATGCTAATTCCTAACTATAACTTATCTGAAACCAGTGAATTTCAAAGGTTTTTTTAAAATGCTAATTCCTAACTATAACATGTCTGAAACCTATGGATTTTTCAGTGAAGTTCTAAGGTTTTTTAAATGCTAATTCCTAGCTATAACATGTCTGAAACCTATGGTTTTTTCTGTGAATTTCAAAGATTTTTAAATGCTAATTTGTAAATATTTTTATTGTTTTTTTTATATTTTCTAACTACATTTGTTTTATCTTTTTATTTTTAGATGTTATTTTTTAAATTACATTACACATTTTTTTAATTATTTTTTTTACATAAAATATGTGTTTACCATTATTTTATACTGTTGATAATATACTTAAATTATTTTTATTCTTTTTTTCTTTTTTTTTGCAGTTGCGCACCCTACGATCCCCCTACTCATTTACTGCGCGAAACATGTCCGCCATTTTAGGGTCGCTGTCCAGGATTTGCGCAGGGTGTGCCATGGGTACAACTTTTCCGACGCGAAAGAATGCAAATTACCAAAGACGCACGGAAGCCCACGTCTTTTTTTTAAAAATATCGCTAGAATGCGCAGATCATACGTGCACACCGCGATTTTTCCCCAAAAAAGAAAATAAATAGGGGCCCTGGGAGACCTTGTGGGACCCCCTGAGGAGACCTAGAGGATCAGGGTGTGTCTACCCTCCCCCTTTTCACATTTTAAAGACACATTTCACATGCTTCTTCAGCCTCCCTTGTACTGAGACATAAAATGGCTTTGACAACCACTTGACAGCCAATTAGCCTTCAGCGCGTGATCGGAAGGGTGCACTTATGATACAATGACAATAAGCGGAGTTTACGTATTCCGCGTGGCCCCCCTCCCAAGCCCAATTGCGGGCACCGGGGTCCCCAGCCCCAGGGGCATGGCTAATCATATATTATTATTTTATGGAGGAGAGCTGCAAAGCCCCCTCCTGAAGTCTGGCTATGTACCCCTAATGTAATTCATTTATTTGCGCATGCTCAATTACAACATGCCCAATCACAGCTCTCACACCCAGTGACATCATGCTCAACCAATCATCCTTCTGCAAAGCATTTATAAGCTGCCAACCTTCTTGAACTTATTCCGCAGTCACAGCCATTGAGAGTGCTCGTATCCACTTCTTCGTAGGTGAGCACTTTAAGAGTAATTAAATTAATTAATCTAAACAATCTTTAAATACCGCGTAAATGCAAATTCATGTTCGATTTAGCAATGCTGTTTTTAAGCACGCTTTCCTGCTTTTTTTATATCGTTAAATTAAAGTTGACTTCGTAACTTTTGTTTCTGTGCAAATCACTTAATCCTGGTGAGTTTGTTTAATTTGCCAAGCGTCACGTTGCCGCTCCTACAGCAGTGTGCTACGTGCTGTTCAAGTGAAAACAATATAGTTTTTCTCGTGTAAGTAGTACGTCACGTGCCCCATGCATTGCAAAAGTAATGTTTTTGGCAAAAGTATATTTTAGCACGGTTTCCAGCTCTTATAACTTAAATATTTTTCCTTGGTAGGCGATGTTTCTGAGCAAATCACTTAATGCTGCCGCATATAATTTTTTGAGTAGTGCGTCACGTGCTGCTTCCTCCCCATGCATTGCACATGTAATTGATTGGTCAATGTTGTATTTTAGCATGCTCTCCATGTTTTTTAATAACCTTGAACTTCATTTGTGTCCTGTTCTATCTCATTATACAGATATCTCAACCATGAGCTGTCCTGCCCATACACTATACCACATGGTGGTGAACAACTCGACACACCAGATCCACTGACTGCTCTCCATATGTTGTCAGCTGAAAATTGCAATGGACCTAATGGAGTTATAAGGTTTGTCTTCAACATTTCATGATCGAAAACCATTCTGAGATAAGCACTTGTGTATTTCATGTGTTTGCAGACGGATAACTGTGTTATAGTCATGTTTAACTAGAATTCGTAGGCATTCTGAAATCAACCAAACATAAAAAAAGCATGTCCTCCCGATTTTATTGCCCAAATATGTGATTTAAAATTGAACAATGTATGAGTTATAATTTTTCTTGCTGCTATAATATTTTTATAAAATATAAACCTGCATTGTGATAGTCTTATAGACGTTTGTTTATGAAATCCATTTCTCATTTTAATGCTCGTTACACATTTTCAGCCTGCACTTCAGATACAAACTAAAAATGATTTTTTTTTGTAAACTTGTCTTTTATCTTTCCTTGCTATATATTTCTGAATTTCTAGATCATGGAAGTCCAAAAATGGTTCTATCAGATCAAGCCCAGGAGTTTGTGAATGAAGTGAGTGACCAATCTCGGCCTAACATTTGTATAATGCAATACTATTTCCTATTTCGCTGTCCAAATATAACCTCTTATGATTGCTTTTCATCCCCAATCCTATTGAGAACAATTGTTTTTATGAACATGAAAATTAATCTTGGACATATGTACAACATATACATTTTTAACTTTTTTCCAGTTACCACAATGTTACATAAGTCAACAGCAAGTTACCAACATTGAAGAAAGTATATCTTCCTGTTCCAGTTCATTTCACGGATGTCTCAAATATGACATGAACTAGTTGTATGAGAGATTCACACATTTTTTATTGACAACTGTAAGGTAAATTCTCACAATACGACTACTCGACAAAGTTAAAAAGTAACGGATATAAGTACTTGAGGGGTTTTCGGTGGAAGATAATCTCAAATTCACACTTGTACAGATAGGCCTGATACAGGATAGATCTCTGTATAACTAAAAGGTGAATAGGTATTAGGATGGCATACAGAGCTCCCAACCTTCTTACTTTTTTCTTTAAGGGTTCCAAATTGGGGACGAATATTAGGCTGTGCAGTAGAGGTTGACGGTGTTGCTCCACTGGTACTTTGTCCTCCTCATGAAGCTGGAGGAGCCTCTCTCAATCTCCTTAACTCTTCCCATGCAAAGTTGACCGGATTCTTAGTCTGCAAGTGTTTCCACATACTTGCAGTTCCACACCAGTCCTCTTTATTGGGGTCTCCTCTTGAAAGCAGTCTTGCATATGCGGCAAGTAACTTTTCTAGCATTCACCTTTTTTAAGACTTGTGAAAATTAATTTCAAAACATTCAATAAATACGGTGTCACTATGCATTGTGTCAAATGCTTCATTAAAAATATGCAGAAAATGTTCCTTTTAATTGTTGTTTTTGAAAGGAGAATGTAGGAGATGAATAACAGAGGTAGGACGTTATATCTCAAACTGCAAAAATTGATATAAAAGGTGGACCAAAGTCTGCATGTACAATGCCAGTGAAAGCGTTTCAGGCACATTGCAAAGAGTTTTAAAAAATGTAAATATCGTCAAGTGTTACTTTGACTTGTAATGTTTGACCGCATTTACAGTGCCGGCTCGTGTAGGGCGTTCCACCAGGCGGTGACGTGGGGCGGGGGGGTGTAAAATACGGGAAACGGAAGATTACAGGTAAGTAACGTAAAAAATAAATAAAACAAATATTGTTGCGCGCGCTGCAACGCCAAATGCGATGCAGCACACACAACAAAATATTATAGTTCCGGTTATTGTTTTAATAAAAGTTAATAAAAAAAGTACATACGTCTGTTTTTTTTTTGTGGGGGTAGCAGTCATTAATAGAAATTATATTTATAATTTGAAGTATAATTCTGAGGCTAACTCATTAGCAACATAGTGTGGCGAACTTTTAACCTCTGTGCTTACGTAAGTGTTCCATGAACTGTTTCTATGGTAACAGGCAGAAAGCCGTTTGGTGGTAGGGTTAAAAGTTACTGGCTGTACAAAAACCGTTATATCTACCAAGTATCTTCTACATCACAGAAAGGAAAGCAAAGTAAAACAAAACACTGTGTACCAGATTTACAACCCCCTTGCACCACTTCCACGTCCAACCCCCCCTACAAGATTACAAGTATGTGGGCTTCAACGACCCCCTCAAGCCCCGGGAACCACCACCCCCTGAAATTTGTATATTACGGGACGCAAATTGTGTGGCCTATGTTTATATTTATTTACATGCCACCTTGGGTGATGCACCACTAGGATACAGGAGGCCTTTTGCCCCAGGAGCCGCAGCGTCAACCTGACTGAGACCCTGGGATAAAAGCTGAAAGATCAGAATCAGAGCCTAAATATCCCGAACCCGCTGTTCAGAGTGAAAAACCCAAAACTGCGCCGAGTCCAGAACCGCTCCCATGAAGAGGAGCTTCTGAGAGGGGCACAGGTGCGACTTCGGCACGTTGATGGTCAACCCCAGCAGGTGCAAGAGGTCGACCGTAGCCTGGAGGTGGGAGACGACTGTCTGGGGCGAGCCCGCCTTCAACAACCAGTCATCGAGATAGGGAAAGACTGGAAAACCTGATCTGCGCAGATAAGTGAATAAACATGTGAATAAATCTTTCTACCTTTCTACGAGACTATAGAATATTGTCCATTTACCACAACAATCTGCTTTTCAATATACATGGCATCTAATAAAGAGATAGTGTACATTTTACAAATGAAGGAAATCAAGTCTTCCTGATGAACTTTAGACTCTGCATCGGTACTTGCTTGTAATTATTAAAATCTCTCAATAAACACAAGGGCTCTTTCTAGAACCACCCAACATCTATACACATAAGCTTGATATATATCTAAAAAATACATGCTTCGTTTTTTTCAGCGACCAAATGCGCAGATCCTACGCGCATTTGTAAAAAAAATTCTTACTTTTTTTGCCCAACGGGTCTCTATGTCACCACCTGAGCAGGCCTAGGGGGTCAGGGTGTGTCTAACCTGCCCCTGTTCACATTTTGCCAACCTATTATACAGACTTCTTCACCCTCGCTTCTACCGATACACAAAATGGCTGCCAACAGGTCCTGGTTTCGAATGTTTACAACCTCTTGAAAGCCAATTAGAATTCAGCGCATGATCGGAACGGTGCGCTTATCCTACGAGCCAACCCTCCCACAATCCGCGGATCCTCCGCGCCCACAGATATATAAATGACTTTAACAGTAATTTTCAAAGAAACTACTCTTCAGATTGACACCAGATATGCCAAAGGCACAAGTTGGAACTGAGGACCACTTCTCTGCCAAATTTGGTATAATTCCGTTCAGCCGTTCGAGCTGTACCCTTGGCTAAAGGTCCTATGAGAAATTGCATTGGGAAAACGGGCTTTGCGATCCCCCTTTTTTCTCGGCCCCTGCTTCACCAATCACCCCCAAACTTTCAGGGAAAGAGCAGAACTGAGCCGGCCAAAGGTTTGGAAAATCTCAAGAAGATTCATCAATCGACACCAAAGTTGTTCTGCATTCTGTCCATCAACTGTGGTGTTTTGCATTTGTCAACCAAAGTTATTGGCAAAAGAATGTTGCGGTTTTCCTATGGATAATAGGTCCTAACTATAACTACCTACTGGCAACCGCCAGTAGGTAATACATATATATATATACATATACATATATATATACATATATATATATATATATATATATATATATATATATATATATATATATATATATATATATATATATATATATATATATATATATATATATATATGTATATATATATATATATATATATATATATATATATATATATATATATATATATATTGCCTACTGCCGGTCGCCAGTAGGTAGTTATAGTTAGGACCTAGTTTCCATAGGAAATCCGCAACATTCTATTGAGAATAACTTTATAACTTTGGCGCCGGTGGACGAATCTTTGCGAATTTCTCAAAGAAGATGGCCTGCTCCGCTCCTTCCCTGAAAGTTTGGTGGGGATTCGTCAAGTGGGGGCTGAGATAAAAGGGGGGTCCCAAAACTTGTTTTCCCCATGTTATTTTCCATAGGACGTTTAGACACGGCTACAGCTCGAACGGCTGAATGGATTTATAAGAAATTTGGTAGAAAGGTAGAGTCCGGCTCGCAGATTACGCTTTTCTTTGAATGGTGTAAATCTGTTCAGTAGTTGCTGAGAAAATTAACTTTGAAAAAATATATATTGGGCTACATTGGGCTATATTTTTGTTAGAGCCCAAATGTAGCCCAATGTAGCCCAATGTAGCCCAAAGTAGCCCAAAGATGGCCACCAGAGACAAAAAAAACAAATGTAGCCCAAATATCAGCCAGACGTAGCCCAACTATAGCCCAATGACAGAATGTCCCAGAGTGTTCTAAAGAACAACTAGAACGCTAACAGTCTTACTTATGACAAAAGTATGGCACACCTGAAGTCATCTTGATTGGAATTAAGTGGTAACACTTAATACATTTAATTTGAAAAGGAACAAAATGAGGGGTTTCATTTTGCCATAGAAATTTTATATATATATATATATATATATATATATATATTCACTGAAAAAACCATAGGTTTTACACACGTTATAGTTAGGAAATAGCATTTACAAAACCTATGAAATTCACTGAAAAAACCATAGGTTTGACACCAGTTATAGTTAGCTGGAAATAAAACCAATGAAATTCCCACGTTATAGTTAGTTGGACTCACTATAAATGACGTCACATATTACATCACTCATGACATGGTCAGTGACATCAGTCATGACATCACTGATGACACCATCCTTGTGACAGAGTGACAGACCTCTTTTCACTGTAATGTAACCCTTGAAACACATATTCAAAAATAGAAACTAAAATTTTCAAAAAAATGGAGATACCCATACCAGTTACAACAACCAATTCAATAATTCCACCATCTATATACACATCCACTCATTCATCAACAGTCCTATATAGTCACTCGTACATATACTCACTCATGATATGTAGTGATACACCTACACATCCTGTTACACACCGACAGTCATCCAAAAGATACTCTCACACATATTCACACATGCAAATAAACTATTGAACATCCATTTATTTGCATATACAGCTATACACACACAACCACCTTACTTCTATGGAAACTTACACATACTTACTCTCTTAAACAATCACTTATAGAAACACATACTTATCTAAACAGGAATTCTTACAATCTCTTTCTCTCACATAAACTCACTTATATACATCACTATTCACATATATTAGATTAAAACATATGTAGTTACTGATAAAGACACTAGTGAGACAGTCATTCACTCACTAACACACACATATACACACTCTTCCACCCATACAGTCCTGCACATATGCTGTCTTCAAAACACATACAAAGAGAGAGTCAGTCATTCATGCATCTATGTGTTAAGTAATACCCCCACCAAACCATACAAACACTCATACTGATACTAACAAAAACATCTAATAACCCATATACATACACATGTAGCTACTCACCAACTCATGCAACCACTTATACACAAAGTGAAACACTAATACATATATTTAAATATTTAAACATTACTCTCTAATATATGTATTCACTAAGATACACTTAATAAGTCAGTTAACCAATCAATTTTAAAAAACAAGTGCACTTGAGGCCTCGCAGCGCTTTAACTGATTGCTAGTGGCGGGCTAAGGGTAGATTAACACGCTTTTGCGAACAAATGATTCTTTAAAGCCTTTCGGAAAGACAAACGATCATTGCTCTCTCAAAGGGAGAGGGGGAGGGAGTTCCACAGTTTAGCCGCCGTATGGGAAAAAGAGTGACAACCCCAGCGGGCTTTGGAGACTTTAGTAGTGGTCGCTAGAAGTAACGAACTAGAGCGCAGAGCTCTGGCCGGGACATAAGGCATAGCTATGGGGTGTAGAATTGCCGGGCCGGTGCGGTGAAAAGACTTGAACACAACGCACATAGCCTTAAACTGCACTCTGGCCGCTACTGGGAGCCAATAAAGTTCTCTCAAGGCTTTCTTGGCTGACTGCCAACGGGGAATATTATACAGTAGCCGAGCAGCACAGTTTTGTGTGACTTGGAGCCTGTGGGTCACTGCTGCCGGGGCTCCTATATAAAGGGCATTCCCATAATCCAGGCGAGAGAGGATCAGGGCCTGAACCAAGATCCTCCTAGCCTGGAATGGGAGCAAAGGGAGCACCTTGCGAAGCATCTTCATCAACCCGATGCATTTAGAGGCAGTTTTGGTGGCCTGGACTGAAAAGTCAAGCGCTTTATCCAGCCAAATTCCCAAACTCTTTATTTGGGATTTGGGTGGAGGAGGCGTGCCAAGACAGGGGGGCCACATGGAAGCTAAGGTGGACGGAGAAAGGTTGCCCAACAGCATGATGTCAGTTTTCTCTCCGTTAAGCTTAAGATAGGAGGATTGCATCCACCTAGCCACCGCCTCTAGACAGGGGCCTAAGGTGGAAGACGATCCCTCAGAGTGGTCAAGGGAGACCACCAATTGGGTATCGTCTGCGTAGGTGACAATACGCACACCAAAGGGCTGGACTATCCCTTCTAGAGGTTCCATATAGGCATTAAAAAGAATGGGGCTCAGGGAGGAGTCCTGAGGCACCCCACAGCTAAGTGGATGCCTGGGGGAAACTGACTCGCCCTCAAAGACCTGAAAGAATCGTTCATCGAGGAAGGAGGCTAGCCATTCCAGGGCCGCGCCCGACACGCCCAAACCACTCAATCGTTGTAATAATGTGGCTTGGTTGACCGTGTCGAACGCGGCACTGAGATCAAGTAATATGATGGTGGCCTTTCCTCCGCGGTCAAGCACCGCTCTGGCTTCCTCTGTCACTGCCAGAAGAGCAGTTTCAGTTCCGTGCTGAGGGCGGAACCCCGTCTCAGAGGCCCGGAGCAGACTATTGGACTCTAGATAGTCCACTAAGATGGTGTTTACGTGCCTCTCAAGCAGTTTACTCATCCACAGCAGCAATGAAATAGGACGATAATTGGCCAAATTGTTCTGGTCCAGTGTAGGCTTTTTCAGTAAAGCTTTCACCATCGCACACTTCCATAGAGATGGGACGGATTTAGAAGTGATAGAGGCGTTAAGGACATCGAGGACAACCGGACAAATGACATCAATGGCCTTAATGAGGGTCTGAGGGGGTGCTTGGTCATTAGGCGATCCCGAGGTGGTTTTGCGAATCAGCCTATCTAATGTGGTAAGGTCGAGGAGTGGAAACTTGTCGAGCACACAAGGAACAGAATGGTCGGAGACTATAGGAGTGGAATCAACACTGCCAGTGGTAAATGAGGAATAAATGGTCTGGATTTTCTGGGAGAAGAAAGTGGCCAGATCGTTACAGCGAGATTGTGCACCGTCTACTGATGGCCGCTCATGGGGGGGAGAAATTAAAGATTTGACTATTTTAAAAATTTCCTTCGGGGCATTAGCAGCCAACTTAATTTTCGAATCATAAAAATGAGATTGTGCAGATATTATTTCCTTTTTATAGCGCTTTATAGCAGCTCTGTACTCAACCTTCCTCTGTTGTTGGTGGTGCTGCCTCCAGGCTCTCTCCAATTTACGACAAGCCTGCTTCATTGTTCTAAGGGCAGGCGTGTACCATGGGGCAACTTTGGGTCGTATTATTGATTTTAAAGGGTTCCTGGGGAGAACTTGATCCAGGGAGCTAGAGATCCAGTTATCAAAATTAAGTGTAGCAATATTAGGATCTCTCGCCCTCTGGGGAGGGTATTTGGTGAGCGCCCGTTCCCAGTCAGGGAGCGAAAGCGAGGACCATTTCCTACCCCAGTGCTTATTAAGGCTTTGAGGAATAAAGGGGAGATTAATGGACCATGTAAAAGGAATTAAAAAATGATCTGTCCAGGGTAATGGGATAGGGGTCTCAACCGTTAGACTGTCCAAATTACTATAGATGTGATCCAAAAGGTGCCCCTTGGTATGTGTTGCAAGAAAACCCTTTTGGCGCAGGTCAATAGCGTGAAGGTTGGATCAAAAACTAGTGGCTGATGTGTCACAAGGATCGTCCAAGTGCAAGTTAAAATCGCCCAGCAAAGTAAAGTTTGCCGCAGTGAACAAAGCATTGGCGACAATATCAGTCATATTAGAGACAAATGCATATGCATTTATATATATGTATGTGTATGTAGATACATACATATATAATCTGTATATCTATATAAATACAAATATAAATGCATGCATACATATACATATATGCATACAGATGCATGTTATTTACATGAAAGTTTAAAAAACACTAATAAAAGCAAAGCTAAAAAGCTACCTCATTACAAACAGAATGGCTTTAACTTAAACGAGGGCGAGATCTATTGCATTTTCAATGCTTGTTTACTTTGGTTCCATCAAGAAGGCATTCAGATGTGTCACACATTTGCCATAAATTCTGAATATTAGCACTCTAGTTGCTCATTAGATCACTGTAGTAAAGCTACTGCTCACCAGGGAAGTCTGTTGCTGGTATTCAAAGTGCATGTTTCAGTCTGCATGTCAGAATTTCTTTAATGAAATAGAAGAGGATTTGAGAAGTCACTCAAAATGATCCCTAATTTTTCTTTCTGAAGCACTAATCATACTTTCTATGGCAAAATGAACCCCCTCATGTTGTTCCTTTTTAAATTAAATGTTTTCAGACTTACCACTTCATTCCAATCAAGATGGCTTCTGGTGTGCCATACTTTTGTCATAAGTAAGACTGTTAGCGCTCTAGTTGTTCTTTAGAACACTCTGGGACATTCTGTCATTAGGCTATACTTGGGCTACATCTGGGTGATATTTGGGCTACATTTAGGCTCTTTTGTCTCTGGTGGCCATCTTGGGAGACTGTATGTCAGAATTTTTTTATGAAATTGAAGAGGATTTGAGAAGTCACTCAAAATGTGCCCTAATTTTTCTTTCTGCAGCACTAATCATACTTTCTATGGCAAAATATACCCCCTCATTTTGTTCCTTTTTAAATTAAATGTTTTAAGAGTTACCACTTTATTCCAATCAAGATGGCTTCAGGTGTGCCATACCTTTGTAATACGTAGGACTGTTAGCGCTCTAGTTGTTCTTTAGAACACTCTGGGACATTCTGTCATTGGGCTATACTTGGGCTACACCTGGGTGATATTTGGGCTACATTTGGGCTCTTTTGTCTCTGGTGGCCATCTTGGGAGACTGCATGTCAGAATTTTTTTAATGAAATAGAAGAGGATTTGAGAAGTCACTCAAAATGTGCCCTAATTTTTCTTTTTGCAGCACTAATAATACTTTCTATGGCATAATATACCCCCTCATTTTGTTCCTTTTTAAATTAAATGTTTTAAGAGTTACCACTTTATTCCCATCACGATGGCTTCAGGTGTGCTATACCTTTGTAATAAGTAGGACTGTTAGCGCTCTAGTTGTTATTTAGAACACTCTAGGAGGCTGCAGTAGAACACAAAGGAATCAACTGACAGTCTCTGTCCTTGTTGGATGTACATGTTTTACTGAGAATGTCAGACTTCATTCTCACATGACTGAGAAAGATAATGTGAATTTACAGAAAATATGCTTTCAGTTTAGCTTATAGATCCCCTTCCAAACCACTGTGGGAAAATCATGAGATATTAGTTTTCTTTCAAACATGATTCATGATATCACAGCAGAAGGCTTTTTCACATGGTAAAATCACCTTAGAACACACCACAATTCCTAAAATGAGTATGGTACCATCAACAAATGATTTATAATGTAACTAAAGTCCTAAAACCCTCTATTAACTACAATGCTTTTTAATGAGGTGCTATCATGTATATTGGTCCCAAGAAGCTGCCAACACTTCTTGGATGAAGTGCTGACAGCCAATCAGATCAGATGTGTGGTTAGGCTCCGCCCAGATATATATATTTTTTTGAACCTAAATTACTCAAAATCCACTGGAGCACATATCTTGAGACATAGCAAAGGCACATCGGACTACCAGTCCCTACAATTTTGCCAAGTTTTGTGGAAATCCATTCAGCCGTTCGGGCTCAAAGTGAGTCCAACCGCCCTATGGAAATTAACATGGGGAAAACACATTTTGGGACCCCTGTTTTATCTCGGCCCCCGCTTGACGAATCCCCCCCAAACTTTCAGGGAAGGAGCAGAGCGGAGCGGGCCATCTTCTTTGAGAAATTTGCGAAGATTTGTCCACCGGCGCCAAAGTTATTCCCAATAGAATGTTGCGGATTTCCTATGGAAATCAATCTTAACTATAACTACCTACTGGCGACCGCCAGTAGGTAATATATATATATTACCTACTGGCAGTCAACGGTGCTGGCATGAATCAGCACTTCTGTGCCACATTAGCCAACCTTTTGGATCCACACTGGATATGTTAAAGGATGAATTAAGCAAAAGGGTCTGCAAGTCCCTAATTGAAAACTGAGTAAAATTACTCCAGCCAGAATATTCTTCCAACTCAGGGATGGTAGGTGTATTCAATTTTTTAGAAGTAGCCAATCCAAAGCATGTTGTCTGTGAAATAGAGGAATTCAAAAACAACATTTGATTCGGGATGAGACAAGCATGACGCAAAGCCTCAGTGCCTTGTACCTGCCAGTTTTTAGAACCCCAAACCGATTTAAGGTCAATTGTCCGCTTCCATAATTTGTAGCCGCGAACAGTCAGCTGATCAAGAAAGGACTTCGAGTACAATAATTTGGTATCGGTAAGTCTAACCTTGGACATTGGCTTCTGTGTCATTTTAAAATAAAAGGACTCAGGATTGGACTGATTGAAGTCGGTAAAATAAGTGTACTTTTTCTAAAAAGTACTGGAACTGCCTCGTTTCGGTGCTGGGCAATGCTCCCATTGTGTATAATTCACAGTATTTCTTCTGGAAGTCGTTTTATGTAAGAAGTGATTGCCAAAATGTTGAAAGCAAAACAAATCACCATAATTAGCAGATTCTAAGTACAAATCTTCAGCATCAAAGGCAGCATAGTATTTCAAATCAGAAAACAAAGCCTCTACGGCCTGAACATCCCAATCATCAGAACGTATGTTTTGTTTCACCACATCCCCCATGTTAACTCTAAGTACATTAGGGACATTAACAACCTCTGTCGGGCCATGAATTTGAAATCTAACGGCATCCCACACTATCCCATCAAGGACAGGCCAAGAGGTGATGTTAACAAATGTCAAGTCTCTTCTCAGTCTGTGTGCAGAATGCGATGAGGAAAGGGGGGCCAAAGTTCCATTTAGATATCGAATGCATGTTCTCTCCTCGACATAATGTCCATTTAGAATTCGAAAAAAATAAAACACAAACCCAATTGACATAAAAAGGTAAATTGAAAAAAGCACCAGCCAAATATATGTCCAAGGGGGTATCAAAAAATGTTTCTTAAATAAACTGGCATAAACTGCAAACCGTGAGGGTCTCTTCAAGGCATTGGAAACAGAGTCAAATGAAAATCTGGATTCAGTGGCCAAACGTGTCTGCAGATCAGGCATAGATAAGTCAGTGGGGTAAGTGTAGTCAATTTCATCATGGTCTGTACCAGGTAAAGTACTTAATAAAGGACTGGAAATTGTAGGTAACTCGATGGCCACTTCTGGTTCAGGATTAGAAGCAGTGGCCAAAACAGAATTTCTCACAACTTGATACAGATCCAGTGCCCTTTTCCGGCTATTCAACCCAAGCCAGTGGTGTGTTCGATTCCAAGACGACGCTGGAATAAACTTAAGCTGGATGAGTTTTTCCATCTCCTATCGGCTGACCCATTTGTCATCATGGGGTCACCTGATCAGGTTTATGACAGGTTTTGTAATTGGGTATCTAGGGCTTTGGACACTCTTATTCCCTTGGTCGGCTGCAAAACTGGGACCGGTAAAGCCAGCCCCTGGTATGACGACTCACTGCGTGCTCTGAAGGTCTCCTGTAGGCGTGCAGAGCGGGCATGGCGTAAAGCCTATAACAGCACGGAGAAAGTTCTCTACCTGCCTACTGTTAAAGTGTATCATCGGGCGGTATGTAGAACTCGTGCCGCATTTTATGCTGCACAATTTAGGACTAGTTCGAACCCGTCTAAGGCTATTTTTAAGGTATTAAAAGACCTCACTGCCAAAAAGGTAACAACGTCGCACCAGAGCTCCGTCGAGCACTGTGAAAAATTGGCAGAGTTCTTCCTGGAAAAGGTGAATGCTATTTATCGGGCCTTTCCTTTGGCCTCTCCCTCGGCTAATCCATCTGCTAAGCCTCTACCATCTGAGGGACTGCATTCCTTTCCGATTTTAACATCTGATAGCCTAGACACATTGGCCCGTCAAGTGAAGTCTGGGTCCCCAGAGGATCCACTTTGCCCAGATGTGTTCAAAGACCTAGCGGTACATGATATCTCGCCGCTATGTTCTCTGATCAATTTGTCATTAACATCTGGCGAGGTTCCACTGAAGTGGAAGCGAGCCATGGTTCGGCCTATCCTTAAGAAACCCAGCCTGGACGGTAGCAAGCCGGAGAGCTATCGGCCGATTTCACTCTTGCCGTGGCCGGCTAAGGTTACGGAGGCACACGTAAACGCTGTCCTCTCGGAACATCTCCGCCGTGCAGATAACCTCGACGCGGCGCAGAATGGGTTTAGGGCTGGTCATAGCACGGAGACGGCTCTGCTTTATATGGTGGAGCACCTTCGCTCCGTGCTTGACGCGGGACAAACGGCAGCGCTTGTGCTATTAGATCTGAGTGCTGCCTTAGACACCGTCTCGCACCCGATCCTTCTGCTGCGCCTAGAGGAGGCTGGTGTGACCGGCATCACTCTCCAGTGGTTCAGGTCGTTTTTAGCCAACCGGGCCTTTAGCGTGACCGTCCCACCTCACCAGTCCAAATTCCATCCGTTGAACCTGGGGGTTCCCCAAGGCTCCTCGCTGAGTCCTACGTTGTTTAATCTGTACGTAAGGCCGCTAGCTGAGGTTGTCAGGCAATGGGGTATGACGATGGTGTCATATGCCGATGACACCCAGCTAGCGGTTACGATCAGCGGGGACGCCGAAGTAGATGCCCCCAGGTTTCAACAAGGACTGCGAGCGGTCGCCAGCTGGATGACGTCCAACTGTCTCCAGCTGAACGCTAGTAAGACCGAGGTCATGGTTTTTGGCAGACAGCCGGATCTTTGGGGAGAGAGATGGTGGCCTGGGGATTTGGGTCCTGCTCCCATCCCAGTCGCCGAGTTTAAGAACCTCGGGGTCTGGCTGGACCCTTCCCTTACGTTTGTGTGTCATACCAAACGCACGGCGGCCTGCTGCTTTGGCATCCTGCGCGGGCTCCGTCCAGTGCTTAAGTTCTTCGATGCCCCTACCAGGCAACTCATGGTCCAAGCCACAGTCATCTCGAGGCTGGATTATGCGAGCTCTTTACTAGTTGGTCTGAACCAAGCGGAGATTGGGCGCTTACAACGGATTCAGAACGCCGCTGCAAGAGCGGTGGTAGGCCTCCCAAGATTCTGTCCTACCTCTAGTACCCTGCGGTCATTGCATTGGCTTCCAGTGGCCCAGCGGATCCAGTTTAAGGTCCTCTGTGTCGCCTACAAAACTCTGAAGGGGTCCCCAGCAACGATCCTTCTGGCCCTTCTCGCCCATTATACCCCAGCTCGACTCTTAAGATCTGCGGACCTAGAACTAGCTGACGTGCCGCGCTTCAAGCGGAGTGGAGCTGGAGGACGCTCGTTTCGAGTGCGTGCGGCGGTCCTATGGAACTCCCTGCCCCCGGCGATCCGCGCTATGAGGGATTTGCTCTCCTTTCGCCGTGCGGTGAAAACCTTTTTATTCCCTTAGTTTGTTTACATTGCTTGTTTATTGTTTAGTTGTGTTGTGCAGCTGCCTTGTCGGGCGCCAGGACGCTCCTTAGCTGGAGCATCTGTGCGCCAAATAAAAACGCATAACATAACATAACATAACAATGGAAGGACAGGAGACTGCCGGTGTCATACTAAGACGAATCGGCCTCTCTGTGTATCTTGACATTGTCAATGGAGATAAACCTGTTTTCCTTACGACCTGGAAGCGGAGGTAAAATGACTGTGCCCTTCACTCCAAGGACTGGAACCGGAGCCCTATAGGAAGGTCCAAATTCTTTCTTGTTATCGATCTTTTCGCGAACCAGTTCTCCAACTTGGGGTAGCCAGCCAACTACCGGGATCTGCACCGCATCATCCGATGTGAGGGCAAATGTTCCTTTGCAAGACTGTCTCTGGTCTTTTGTAGATCCTGTCAAACATTGCAATGTTCATCTACGTCAAAGGTTGTGGCGCGAACCACGCAGTCTAGACCATCAAGGTTAGGGACGTACATCTTGATGCCAAACAGCATTTCGTATGGGGTCCGCCCACCCAGAGACCTTCTAGGGAGATTATTAAGTACACTCTGCACGCCATTGAGGTGGGCCAGCCAGTTTCTGCCAGTGCCTATAACTCGAGCTGTCAAAGATTGCTTTAAATCACGGTTCATTCGCTCCACTACACTATTACCCTCAGGTCTGTAGGGAGACGGAAACTTGACTTGGACCCCCATCGAAGTCATGGCATCCTTATAAGCTTTGGAGGCGAAAGCCGGACCTTGATCCGAATGGAAGGTACCACAGGCAAAAATCCCTACAAAGACACGCAAATCTCTTATGACAGTCCGTGAATCAGCGCTGCGATGGGGCCAAACCCACACAAAGCGTGTGCATGAATCAACTGCTACTAAGATGTACTTATACGCAGTATCAGTGGAAAAAGGATCGCAGTGATCTAAATAAACACAACCTAGTGGTTTATTAGAAATGTACAACTGTGTCTGAGGCGGACGCGCAGCAGTCGAAGGTTTAATCTGCTGGCAAATGTCACATTGAAGGACATAGTCTCGCGTCTGTTTGTACAGTCCCCGCCACCAGAAACGTTGTTGTAATTGAGCTACAGTGGCCGAGACGCCCGCATGTGCAGACGCCACACCTTCATGCGCCGCTGTAATCAGACTAGCTCTGCGATCCGAGTTGGGAATCAAACGTTCCCCAACTTCAGGAATTGTCACAAAAGGAACCTTTTCGGGACTTAAGTGGTATGTGTACTTCGAAGGGAACCCCGTAGGATGTTTACCTCCCTTCTCAGTGGCAGCAACAGCCGCCAGGATGTCATCATCAATCTTACTTTTGGACCGTGTAACTGCTGCAACTAAATATGTAGACACCGATGATTACGCTGCTTCATCAGCAAGCGAGTTACCGAGAGCGTGAACTCCCACACGCTGATGGCAGAGAGTATGAATCACAAAAACGAGTGGCAACGTAGCCTTAAGCTCAGCCACTCGAACCCAGATCATCTTGTGTTTTATTGTGCTACCCTTGGAATCACGAAAATCATTCTGAATACAAAAGAACAAGTTCTCATTGTAAGACTGGACACAGTAGTAAGAATCACTCACAATAAGAGTAGTCACACTAGGATCAGCGTACTCCAATGCTAGTAAAAGAGCACAAAGCTCTGCCAATTGTGCGGTGCAGTCCCCTAGAGTCTGCGTGTGCACGACTCTGGACTTGAACTCATCGTTCACCATGGCACCGACCACAATGGTGCATGCGGAAACGTAGGCGTGTTTAGAGCCATGCGCAACCTGCGCCGAACCATCAGTGTAAATGATGCAATGGAAGTCCTCCAAAGGTCGCATAGCTAGAGGATCAGGATGAACGAATTCATACTGCAAGTACTCCTGCGACCGTAATGAGGCGTCAAAAATAAACGTGACATCCGTGGACGTCAAGGAAGCAGCCCATTGAATCCACCGAGGGTGCAAAGCTTTAGAATTTGGTACACTGGCTTTCATAACCACCTCCAAATGAGGACAGGGTGTGACAACCAATATGCGTTTTCCCTGGAATGGACAAAGGACCTAACCTCGGAGCGGTTAAAGAATGGGGTAGGGCGCCACCAAACCAAACGCGATGCTGCCAATGATCAATAGGTACTTCCAGTGCCATGTACGGAGTATACTCATTCGGCACAGGTGAGGGAGTGTAAGTGTGGAACACACCAGAAGTAGCGTCCACAGCCGGAAATGTCACCCACGAATAAAAGAGGTTGTATGGGTAAGCTGCTTCCGCACTCACCACCAAAATCACAGCCAAGCCATCAACGGGAACATTGTAAGTCTGCAAATGATTGCGTACCGCAATGCGACTATGCTGCGGAATGTCCACAGGCTGAGCCATGACTGCACAGGAACGTAGAAAAACAAAGTAAACTTTGTAGCACAACTGGGTAGTAATTCAAGGAAATCGTTTTAGTGAGATTCAAGCTTGAAAAGACCTATTTCAAAAATAGGTAGGTTTGTCCGACACCACCGTTTTCCGGAAACGACAGTGAAGGGGTTAAGGTTTGAATGAAATACTACTCGAGTGTCATGATATAAGACCACCAATGTTGGGCGCCATGCAGCGGGAATTCTGTTCTCCTACAGAACTGTGCATAGAGATTTGGAACCTCGGTGAATTAGGGTGGCCCAAAACTCACCTCAGTACCCAAAATCCCCTTACCAGGCTAGCTACAGTGCCTCATTGGTCATAACAAACTCCCAATGTTTAGACAAACCAGAACATGAACTTACAATACCTCAGGTCACGTGGAACACATGAGCAATCTTTCGTTATACAATCATTTCAAACCAGAACATGGAGTAAATGAGGACATGTGCACATTTGAAATATTTATTTACTAATGCCGTTTTCTCAAACGCAGTATCTTAGATAATACAAGGAAACATATTATCAGAAGCAAAGTTATCAGCATAGTTACGAGTCCATAAAAAGCAAATGGTGACAGCATACTAAAATGCTGTAATGAATAAGGGTTAACAACACCTAATTCTCACCCTCCCTATCTAGCATATTATATTAATATCTAAGAAGGTCTCTTTGGGTTTTAGCAGGGCGGCCCCATACCTCAAAATCCTAGTATGAAGAGATCACATCAGCTTCCACCAGCTCTCTCTGCATGCGAACCGCATCAAGTGTGTATGTGTGCTCTAAGAAAGCAATATAAAATGCGCCTAAAGCCAGAATTTGGCAGGAGCTGCACTTATGTTATGTCTATGAAGGTGCGGAGATCAGACCTCACAATAATTCTGTGTCGAGTTATCCTTGAAGCTTCAGCACTCTCTGTACAGACATAGTTTACTAAGCAAAGCTGATATCAGAGCAATAACATATTATTCTCGAGTAAATCACAACGCTCTTGTAGGTTGAAAGCTAAATCAACAATTAAGTGTCGTGTGCAGAAGCAGCAAAAGGAAAAAATGGCATTTAAACATTTAATAAGCTTGTGCAAACTTAACACAGTATATAGATAAGCAGTAACTATATGACAGTAGTTTTTGAGATATTTATAGATTTAGAGATATCAATATTTGAGAATTGTGAGATCTGATTGTCTGGGGTTTTCGAGCACGAGCTTGCCTGGGATTGGCTGCCAACTCTTCAAACTAGGAAGCCTTGGGAGCCATTTTGTGACTCGGTTAAGTAGAAGAGGGTAGGGTAGGAACAGTGTGACCTTTCTAGGGTGCTCAGGGGCGTCACAGGGAGTCGGAACGTAAATACTTTTTTATTATGTTTTGGGTGAGATTCGCGTAAGGCCTGGAAAGCACAGCGGGAAAACAAAAAATGAAGCATGGTGTGGAGTGCTTCGTTTAATTAAGCCCCAGGGTGGGCTAGTTTCTGAGAGAAATGTTTAGTTATGATGCAGGTTTACTTCTGTCATGGGGACTGCCATTTCCTTGAAGCAAATATAATGATATGGGGGGGGTTAGCGTCTTCCCTGCTCCTCCACTCTGAGGAGCAGCACCTGTTTGGAGGTATATGTTAAATTCAAGTGTGGAGGGGTGAAGCTTCCCCACAGTGTTCCGGGGGGGTACAACTTGTTTCGGTATTCATGAATTAAATTTCAGGGGTCTGTTGCGGCTTTAATTCCATCATTGTCCCTATTATTGATAGGTTGTTATATTTTATATTTTATATTTTTTACACCTTATTGTACCTTTACCTCTCCCGCCCATTTGTTGGCATGCTGCCTTAAGAAATATACCACCAATGATTATCATTAGAAGTGGACATAATCTTTATTGTCCATCTAGTTGGGACTTTTAGTTTTTGAGTTTTCAAGTATGCTGCCACTACAAAAAGGCACAGGAGATGTACGCATTGTAAAAGTAATATGGTGACACTGTCAGCTGTAACTTGAAAAGAGTTTCTGGTTTGCATTTGCTTAGGCTCAAGATTGTTAGTAGTTGGTGGGTATTGAACATGGGGCAGGCAAATTATGTTAAAAACATGATGAGAAAGGAATTAAGAGACATGATACATTTAAAAAAATATTTTAAAGTACATGGCATAATGTGCAGTATATGTGCCATAACAATAACAAAAGTGTATGATATAATTATAATCAGTATAGTTGTGAATCAATATCTGATAAGGGGAGTTGTTATCAGAAAAAGATAATAGAGAAAGGACCATCTTGAGTTACATTTCACTCTCAGCTAAAAAGAACTGTTATTATAAAATCGTACATCTCAGAGGTTTGTCTTCAGACTACATAACTTTAATTATAGATATTAAAGCCCCTACCTGCCAAGTCACCCGTTTCTTCGATTAGCTGTGTAACAACCAAGCAAACAGAGTGGAAATATCAAAAGAGCGTAACCAAGTCTGTAAAGGGGAATTTGTAGGGAAAGTCAAAGTCTGAAAATCCAAAAAGGAAAGAAAAGCGAAAAGAGAAAAATAAATATAAACAGTGTTCTTGAAGTGTAGAAATAGGAGCTTGTCAAATCCGGTTACCATGCGCACTCATGGAGAATCATTGAAGCTCAAGAACTCAGAAGCACTGTGATATTCAATCAGTTCCAAAAGTTTATCTGCACCTTTCCAAGCAAAGAGGGTGGCCACCCAGTTTAGCAAGTCAAAAGAACAGACATGGTCATCATAATCTTCAGCAAGCAGGAGCATATAAGGGCAACTTGCATGATATTCGATGATAGTTTGCTGCAAGAGGCTCTCCGTATGAGCGCACGTACTATGTCTTCCCCTTATTGCATTATGAAATGCATCCATCAAGCGTGTGCCTCCGGAACATTCCTGGTTGTTAGACATGGCATCTTTGGCGTAGTTTGCCCCTATCTTTTTGCCTCTACCTCCTGTATTTTTGATGCTGTGCTGGATTTCGTTTTTGCTGGTTTAGATGCTTTGGACACTCCGCCACTGCTGATCAGTGCCAGGGTGTAAGTGCTCCCTATGTAAATTGTTATTGTGATTGGATATACATGATTGGCATATTTGTATCACCATGAAGTCCCTAGTAAAGTGCACTGGGTGTGCCAGGGCTGGTGATGACAAATGCTACTAGTCGGCCTGCAGCACTGATTGTGCCACCCACATGAGTAGCCCTAAAATGGTGTCTCAGGCCTGCCACCGCCGTGCCTCTGTGCAGTCTGTGAACTGCCATGTCCTCCTGGTCAGTGTCCCCACTGACCAGGCCTAACCCTTCCCTTTTTGTGCACATTGGTCACCCCTATGGAAGGCCCAAGGTACCCCCCTGGGCAGGGTGCAGTGTATGTGAAAGGTAGAGCATGTACTGGTGCAGATGACATGCTCTGGTAGTGAATGGCAGCCATTTTCGTTTTTCACTATTGTAAGGCTATCTTGCTCCATAGATTAACATGGGGGATGCTGGCTACATTGGCTACCAGCATTTCTTCTCATAGGAACAAGATAGGACATAAGAGTCTAGTATCCCTGAACTCAGAATTTAATAACACATCTTTTAGGAAAGGTTGTTTTTAAATCCTGTGTTTGAGAACAGCACTTTTAGAAAGTTACTCTTCTCTTGTCTGACCCTTCTGTGTGCCTTGGCCTGTTTGTGTATTGATTGTCTGGTTTGAGAGTGCCAGGGGCTGGGGATTCTCCAGGGGGCTGGCTGAGTCAGCCCTACGCTGAATGACTGCATTTGCAACTTGAGTGGTGGGAGGAAACAGCACCTGGGCCTGAATAGGGCTGTGCCTGCCTTCCACAATTCTGGCACCACCTTCTGCTGGGCGGCTGACGACCCTGCCCCTCACTCTGAAAGGAAAGGAGAAGCCAGGAAAACAAAGTGATCAAAAAAACACCCAGAACTGGTTCAGACCGGGCTCAGGGCCCACTTGTACAAAGAGAACAAAGACTTTTAGGGGTATAAGTACAGGACCCCTGACAACAGAAAATTAGATCAGCCTGGAATCAAGAAGGAACCTCTGCCAAGGAGAAAGCTGAAACTGAAGAAGAAAGATTGTCCAGCTGTTGCTCTGCTGGATTGCCCTGCTGTTGCTTTGTTGCCAAGGAGAGGGGAAGGACTTTGCTTTGTGCTGTGTCCCCTTGCTTGAAGGAATCTCCAAGGGCCTGAAAAGAGCTGGCTCCCTGTTGTAAAGTCCCAGGAACAAAAGGACTTTACCCCAGCTTCCCCTGAGCTCTACTGAGAGAGTTCTGTCCTTCCTGGAGTGCTTGGCCCATGTGTGGTGGCTCTGGAAGTTGTACCCGTGTTGGGAAGCTGGAAACTAAGCTTGAGAGACTTTACTAAAGAAAAGTTATCGCATCGCACGCTGCGGAGCGCATCCCCGACAGTGCGAGAAGACTTGCAAAGTTAGAATGAATAAAATCCACTAGTACTATAAAAATAGTCGGAAAAGAGATAACAAGGCTGCAGTGGGATAGTTTAGAAAAATGTGGTAGGCCTTGAGTTTCAGACTGATTAAATATATGGTGTATAAATAGTGCAAAATGTAGTGGGAGATTTCCATAGAAGACTAAGTCAATGTCACTTGCTAATTTAGCCACCTGTTATTTGAAGGTCTCACGAGGTTATATGAGACCCACTTGAGGTTGAAACAATAGCGTCTTCTGTTAGTGTTCGCTATTAATATATGTTTTCAAAGTAGGAATGGAAGGCCAGCCCAAACTATGTCCAATCGCATGTGGGGGAGGAGAAACGACAGTGGTGGAACATGTTACATGTTGTGAAAGAGTTGCTCTGTACAGGACGGCTGCTTGTGGGTCAGAGCACTTGCAGTTATTTGGAATAAGATATTTGTTTTTTAAAAGCACACTGGGCGTGGGATTAACAGCAGCTACTGGCGTTTGTTTAAAAAAACTGTTTAAATTAGGAGCAGAACGTTAGAATAGCTGTTTCATTTAACTTGTGTATAAACTAAAGAATATTGAACAAAACAAAGTGTGGTTCTCTGTTACTAAAACTTACTTATCTTCATTTTGACAGCAAAATGCAAAAACAAAGAATGCAATTCGTGAATGAAAGTGGTTTCAAGGTAGTTAAATGTCTAGACTGGGTAATGTTTCATACAATCATGGAGGCTGTGGTATACAGAGATCAATCAATCAGACATTAGCAACCCAATTATGCAATCCCCCATTTGTATTTTTGCACTTAATTAATGATTAAGGCAGTACGAAAGCACTGATGAATTCCCTCAGGTACTACCCATGCACTCCCACAATGACCCAGAAATTATTATAGAAGTCATCATTTTACTTAGGCAGTGTCCGTGCAGTATTATACACAGGAAGGTATAATCTTTTTAATGATATAGGGACGTATTCTCAAGCCCCTATAGCCACAACAACGTTTCAGTGACGTTGTTGTGGCGATAGGGGCTTTGCCCTATTCACAAGGCAGCGTGGCTTAACACGGCTTAAGATTGCCTTATGAATAGGGCCCCTTTCACAATGTTTTTAGTATCAAAGGGGCATGCAGTGGGTGTTGCAGTGGGCGTTCCATTGCAGCACCCATTGAGTTTAACGCTACCGCCTATTGTCAAGGGCAACGTAAATAAGAGGTTGCGCCAAACTTAAGAGCAGAAAAAATGTGGTCTTATGGTGGGGAAATGAGGAGAAATGCTTTATTTCTCGATGTCTTTGCATTTTCCATGTGTGCTGCCTTCTGCACTCTCCACCTTTTAGACTCCTGGCCCCCTCTCAACTTAGATTCCTTAGCCATCATTTTTGACAAAGTATAGTCTGGCTCTCCTAAAGACCTATTACCTATTTCTCTTCTAAAGCAACTTGCTCCGGCCCATATGCATGTCATCCTGAATGTTTTAAACTGTTCTCTTCTTGAGTCCAAAGTTCCCGATCATTGGAAACATGCTATGGTGACTCCGCTTCTAAAGAAACCCAACGCTGATCCTACTGTTCTTGCTAATTACCGACCAATTTCCCTTCTGCCAGTCTTTTCCAAAATCCTTGAAAGACACATTCACTTCCATCTCTCCCAGTTTAATGAGAATAACAATATTATCCACCCCTCTCAATCTGGGTTCAGAATGGGGTTTTCCACGGAGACCTCTTTGTTGGGGGGTCACAGAGAGGTTACACCATCACCTCAATATCGGAGATACCGTCACACTCATATTGTTAGATCTCAGCGCGGCGTTCGACACGATTTCCCATCCCATATTAGTCAACACACTGAGGTCCTTTGGCATATGTGGTTCAGCCTTAGATTGGGTCGTCTCTTTTTTGGACGGCCACACGTTTCAGATTTTTTCGGCTACGGATAGCTCTGATATCCATCCCTCACCCGACGGGGTACCCCAGGGCTCTATACTGAGCCCCATGCTCTTTACCCTGTATGTCAGGCCTCTAATTGACATTGCAGAACAGACCGGTTTGACCCTTTTTACTTACGCCGATGATTCTCAGATCATGTTTTCACTCTCAACACTCTGACCCCTGCTCCACATCCTGTCTTCAGCTGGGTCTTAGGCGAATTGCAACATGGATGAACCAGAACTATCTAAAACTAAACGGTGATAAAACCGAGGTCCTAATCCTTGGTAAGGAGAAAAATCTTTGGGGTCCGATTCCATGGCCCGCCAAGATGGGTGTTCCTCCATGGCCCTCCAGCAATGTCCGGAACCTGGGCGTTTACATCAATGATGCCTTGTCCATGCATCATCATGCGGTCAAGGTCACAGCTATTTGCTTCACCATCATAAAATGGCTTAGGAAGATCCTCTGGGTGCTACCTAATGCCACCCAGAAAACTGTGGTCCATGCCCTTATCACCTCACGGCTGGACTACGGGAATGTCCTTTTTCTGGGTGCAAATAAGGCTGTGACCCGTAGACTGCAGCTTGTTCAAAACTCTGCAGCTAGACTTCTTTGCAGAGTCCCTAGTTCCACTCCCATTTCCGGCTATCTCTGTGATCTGCACTGGCTCCGAGTGGAAAACCGCATAAAATTGAAAGCCCTCAGCTACATGTTTAAGATCAAATGGGGTTCAGCTCCACAATACTTGCACTCTCTTGTTCATCCATACATCCCTACACGCGCATCTTCGCTCCACCACTCTTGCAAAATGTACGGTTCCCAGGTTCAATCTTGC
The DNA here is from genome assembly GCF_964261635.1 of Lissotriton helveticus. Lineage (NCBI taxonomy): Eukaryota > Metazoa > Chordata > Amphibia > Caudata > Salamandridae > Lissotriton > Lissotriton helveticus. Next base: position 873,318,699 of record NC_136071.1, on the reverse strand, counting down.
TGGGATGGGTGGTAGGTCTTTTTCTTATCTTGGCCCAATGCTCTGGAACACTCTCCCAATCACTATCCGCAAATAAACCTTCTATACCAGTTTGCGCAAATCCTTAAATACCTGGTTGTTTAATCAGTAACATCCTTCATCAATATTCCTCTGTACCTTGCCTCGTCCAGGCACCGGGAAACCCTTGTTGGGTAGCTGTTGCGCCCTACAAATTCAATAAATAAATAAATAAAATAAAATGTCATTTTGAAAAATGTTAAAGTAGTGTTTTGAATATATCCATTCAGTGATGTACAAAGGAAGTATTCCTTTAATTATTGTGGGAGTACACTGTGACTCATAGAAACTGTGAGCCTGTATATTATAAGGGCTACTAACCTGTATTCCAGATTCTTTAGTCCTGGCACTGACAGGTCCTCAACCCCTTTGAGGTAAAATAGAGTGAGAGTAGTAGAATATACATGGTCATACTAAATCGATCCAGGTGAGAAGAAGAATAAGGACAACAAGAGAGAAGAAGAAAAATGACGAAATGTTATCAAGCGTATTCTGCTTTTAAGTTTCTGTTCTCTGGAACTCGGGAATGTTCAATCCTGGTGCCGACGGGCCTCCAACGCCTCCGAAGTAGAATAGAATGACACTAGTAGAACATACACAGTCACACTATATCACCACAGGAAGAAGAAGAATATGGACAAGAAGAGAGAAAAAGATAAATGACAAAATGTTATCAAGCATCTTACTGTTTTTAGTTTTTTTATTTGGGACTCAGGAATGTTCAGTTCTAGCGCAGATAGGCCTCCAACTCCTTTGAGATGAAATAGAAAGACAGTAGTAGAATATACACAGCCTTACTTTATCATGTCAGGAGAGAAGGAGAATATGAACTAGAAGAGAGAAAAAGACAAATAACGAAATGTCACTCGGAAATGTAGGGTTTCTCAAGGCATTCATTTAGGAACTATGTATGCAGACATGAATTTTGTAATTAACTATTTGGCAATACAGTGTGACTGTTAGAAACTGTGAGCCACTAAGTTATGAGGGCCAGTAACCTGTATTCCAAAATGTTTAGTCCTGACGCCGACAGGCTCCCAACCCCTTTGAGGTACTACAGAGTCACAGTAGTAGAATATAGACAGTGACACTATATTACCCCATGGGAGAAGGAGAATAAGGATGAGAAGACAGAAAAAGATCAATGACGAAATATTATCAAGCGTTTAACATCTTTACTGTTTTTGTTCTCTGGGACTTAGGAATGTTTAGTCCTGGTGCTGATGGGCCACCAACACCTTTGAAGTGAAATAGAAAGGCAGTAGTAGAATATACGTGGCCCCACTATATCACAGCAGGGGAGAAGGAGAATAAGGGTGATAAGAGAGAAAAAGATAAAAACCAAAATGTTATCAAGAGTTTTATTTCTTTTAATATTTCTGTTTTCAAAGACTCAGGAATGTAGAGTTTTGCAAGGGAACAGTTTAACCTGAATTCTATCTGTTTGTGAACATATGTTGCTGATGTTAGATATAAATGCAAATAAGCAAACAATGTAACAACTAAATATAAAACACACGTTGATTTTTTTAATCTTTTATACAAATACCTAAAGTTTAGATATATTGATAACTCTTGATATATATTTATAATAAAACTTTAAACTAAATATGATTCTTTGAAGTAATAGTTTTAGTTAGTTGTTTCGTAGAACACGAAAAGCAATTACAATGGTTAATTTCAGCATTCGGCTCAATAGTTACGTATTATACATATCTAATATCCTATAATCTAAGAACGTATAAGTCCGTAATCTTTTTTATTGTCACAAAAGAAGAATCTGACGCTGGAGAAGGGAAGCTGGGTCCCTGACTGGAGACAGGGAAATGACTCGCAAAAACAAAACAAATCTATTGTCAAAGGGCTGGGTGTGGTTTACATAGTCTTTGGTTACAAAGTAGTCTATGGAAGCAATGTGCTGGGCAAGCACATTGATATCACATTTTTCCGTTAACATGTGCTCACCTTTTAACTGTTTGACATGTGCACATGTTGGGGAAGGTTGAAAACTGTTATCTGCTAAAGCTTCTCATTTGCATCCTCACACGTGTTAACTGTTTGACATGTACACACGTTGTTAGAGGTTGAAAACTGTTAACCGCCAATCAATCAATCAATCATTTGTAAAGCGCACTTAATACCCACGAGGGTCTCAAGGCGCTGGGGGGAGGGGCCGCTACTGATCGAACAGCCAGGTCTTGAGTATCCTCCTAAAGGTCAGCAGGTTTTGGGTCTGTCGTAGGCTCAGTGGGAGGGTGTTCCATGTCTTGGCAGCGAGGTGGGAGAAGGATCTCCCACCGGTGGTTGTTCTTCGGAGGCGCAGGACGGTGGCGAGTGAGAGGTCGGCAGAGCGTAGCTGTCGGTTGGGCATGTAGAAGGAGAGCCATCTGTTGAGATAGGCTGGGCCAGTCTTGTGGAGTGCCTTGTGTGCATGAGTGAGGAGCTTGAAAGATATCCTCTTGTTGACGGGGAGCCAGTGCAGGTTTCTTAGGTGGGGGGTGAAGTGGCCGTGGCGTGGTACGTCGAGGTTCAGTTGTGCCGAGGCGTTTTGGATGCGTTGTAGTCGTTTGATGAACTTGGTCGGGGCTTTCCGTAGTCGAGTCTGCTGCTGACAAGGGCCTGGGTGACTGTCTTACTTGTAGGCATGGGTGGTAAATTCCGTTCCGTTCGTGGAATTTGCGGAATTTGGGGATTTTGCGTTCCACGGCGAACACAAAATTGACCAAAATTCTGCGTTCCGTGACTTTGCGATATTTTTTGCTTGTTTGCGTTCTCAAATGCGCGTTAGCAAGATATTTCCCCCCGAGCACGCAAACAGCGATTGCGAACAGTAAAAAAGCATCGCAAACAAGCAATTCCGCGTGTTTGCTGAATTTGTGCGTGTTCGCGGAGAATTTTTACCGTTTCACAGAGATTTGCATAACGCGATTACGCAAATTCCGCCCAACCCTACTTTCTTGTATCTGTCGGGATCCATTTGTAGATCTTGCGGAGCATGTTATGTTATGTTAAACAATTTATATAGCGCTACAGCTACCCCAGCAAGGGGGTGTCCCGGCGCTGACCAAGAGTGTATAAAGGGCCGCTACCACAATGACCAGCTCACCACCTAATCCCTAGGAAAAAGGTAGGTCTTAATCACCTTCCTAAAAGGTAAGTAGCTGCTAATACCTTGGATATTAGCTGGCAATGAGTTCCACAATTTAGCTGCCTTCAGTCTAAAGGCTCTACCTCCAGCCCTGATTTTCTTTATCCGAGGAACAGACAGCAAATTTTGGCCAGAGGATCGAAGCTGGCGTGTGGGCTCATAGGCATGCGGAGGGTGTTGAAGCAGGAGGAGGAGACGGCATTGACTTGCTTGGTCATTGAGAGCATTGAGTCGAGGATGATTCCCAGGTTGCATGTGTGGTCGGTGGGAGTCGGGGCGTTATAGTTAGTAGAGCTAACTATAACTCGCGCCCCCGCAATGAACTGCTGATTATATCACATATTACATCATTCCTGATATGGTCAGTGACATCACTGATGACATCACTGATGTGGTTATATTTAGGAAATAAAATTTCAAAAAATCCTAGAAATTCACTGAAAAATCAAAGGTTACAGGGACCTTAAAGCTCACTAGTACAAAATCAGTGAAATTCAGTAGTTATAGTGTCGCAGGGATTCCGTTCTCATACAGAACTGTGCATAAAGACTTGGAACCTCAGTGAATAAGGGTGTGCCAAAACTCACCTTAGTACCCAAAATCCCCTACCAGACTAGCTACAGTGTCTCATCGGTTATTACAAACTCCCAATGTTTAGACAAACCAGAACATGGACTTAGTACACCTCAGGTAACGTGGAACACATGAACACTCTTTCGTTATACAATCATTTCAATCCAGAACAAGGAGTAAATGAGGACGCGTGCACATTTGAAATGTTTATTTTCTAATGCAGTGTTCTCAAACGCAGTATCTTAGCTAATACAAGCAAACATATTATAAGAAACAAAGTAATCAGCATAGTTACTAGTTCATAGAATAAAAAAGGTGAAAGCATGTTAAAATGCTAAATCGAAGAAGATTAAACAATACCTAATTCTCACCCTCCCTAGCTAGTATATTATATTATATCTAAGAAGGTCTCTTTGGGTTTTAGCAGGGCGGGCCCATACCTCAGATCCTAGTGGTAAGGGATCACATCATCTTCCACCAGCTCCCTGCTTACGAAGCACCATCAAGTGTGTGTGTATGCTCTGTGTAATGCAATATAAAACGCGCCTAAAGTCAGAACTTGGCCACAGCTGCATGTATGTTATGTCTAGGAACGTGTGAAGATCAGACCTCATAACAACTACTGTGTTGAGATATCCTTGAAGGTTTCAGCACTCACTGTACAGACACAGCTCACCAAGCAAAGCTGATATCAGAGAAATAACATATTATTCTCGTGTGAAGCAAAACATTATACTAGGCTCAAAGCTAAAGTAACAATTATGTGTCGTGTGCAGAAGCAGCAGAAAGTTAAAATGGTGTTTAAACTCCTAATAAGCTCATGCTAACTTAACACAGTGTGAAGGCAAAGGACATCTATATGACAATAGTTACCTGAACTAATTATGACTTACACCCCCACAATTCACTGTTTAGGACCTTATATATTACATCAATCATGACATGATCCATGACATCACTGATGACATCTCAAATGACATCACTGAGGACATCACTGATGATATTATCAAGGGAGTGTAAGTGTTTTAAGAGTTTATGGATGTTAAACATATATACTATCATACTACAAAAGTTAAATTAGTATACTAAGTGCACTACCACTGAGTAATACTACCTCTAAGATATATCACGTGTTTAGCTGTGTGACTATGCATCCTCCTGTGTACAGGTATGTGAGTGGCTGTCTGGGTGTATAAGTGGGTGTGTGAGTAGCTGTGTTGGTGAGGGAGATACTGTGTGAGAGGCTGTATTGGTGAGTGAGTGGTTGTGTCAGTGGCTGTATGGGTGAGTGATTAGTGATGTGAGTGGTTCTATGGGTGCGTAAGTGGGTATGTAGTGACTGTATGGGTGAGTAGGTTTGTGTCTGAATAGCTAAATCAGTGAGTGACTGGGTGTGTAAGTGGCTAAATAGGTGAGTGAGTGACTGTTTGAATGGGTGTTTGGTTATGAGATTTGTGATGTGAGTGGCTGTATTGGACAGTAAGTGTCTGTATGATTGGCTGTATGTAAGTGGTTATGTGAGTGTGTGAGCAAGTGTGTGATTGCTCGTATGGGTGAGTGAGTGGCTGTGTTGAGGGGCTGTATAGGTGTGTGAGTGGGAATTTAAGCATCTGTATAGGTGAATAAGTCTGTTTGTGAGTAGATGCATGGATGAGTGTGTGCCTGTGTGAGTGGCTCTGTGGGTGAGTGACTGGTTGTATGAGTGGCTGTATGAGTGAGTGAATGGTTGTAGGAGTGGTAGTAAAAGCGAATTAATGGATTTTGGACTGGCTCTATGAAAGAGTGAGTATGTATTTGAGTTTAGGTATGGGTCTGTGAATTGGTATGTGATTCGTTGTGTGGTTGTGTGAGTGGGTATATGAGAGGTTGCATGGGAGTGTGAGTGGGTATGTGAGTGGTTCTGTGGATAAAATCATCAGTAATGTAATTTAAGATGTCATCAGTGATGTCATCAGTGATGCCACTGACATCTCATCAGTGATGTAATCTGTAAGGTCATACATAAGCAGTGCATTGCGGGAGTTTAAGTGATAGCTTAGGTAAATATAACTACTGAATTTCACTGGTTTTGTACGTGTAAAATCTGAGACCAACTATAATGTCTCTATAACAATTTTATTCCCTGTGAATCTCTAATGTTTTTTAAATTCTGTTTCCTAACTATAACGTCCCTGTAAATATTGGTATTTTAAGTGAATTTCTAAAGTTTTTTTTAACTAGTAGTTGTGTTTTCAGAGGTGTGGAGAATTGGGACATAACTTTGATGACCTCTCAGCAATCCCACTGTGTTGGCCCCTAAGGACACTCTAGAACTAAAGGGATATTGTTCCCCAACCAGCAGTGCGCTTGGAGGTGCGTTTGCAGAGTGTTGGAGAAAGGGGGCTTGGTCTCTGAAGACCTCTCAGCAATTGCACTGCGTGGGACTTACTATAGATAACAGGAGGGGTTTTTGGCCTCAAAGGACCCTCAGCAGGCAAGGGGACATCATCCCCCAACCAGTAGTGTGTGTCATCAGAGTAGTAGAGAAAGGGAGAGTGGCCGTTGAAGACCTCTCAGCAGTCTCTCTGTGTGGGACTTACTGGAGGTAACACAAGGGCCTGTTGGCCCCCCAAGGACCCTCAGCAGCCATGGGGCCTTAATCCCTCAATCAGTAGTGCAGCAAGAGGCATGTTTGCAGAGTGGTAGAGAAAGGGGTCATGGCTTCCAAATACCTTTCAGCAATCCTGCTGTGTGGAACTTACTGAAAGTAACCAAAGGGGTACCTTGCCCCAAGGACCCTCAGCATTGAAGGGGACTTCATCCCCCAGCCAGTAGTGCACCAGGTGGTACATTTGTAAAGTGGTGGATAAAGGGGGTGGGCCGCTGTTAATCTCTCAGCAATCCTACTGTGTGGGACTTACTGGAGGTAACAGAAGAGGTAGCTGACCCCAAAAGACACTCATGAGTCATAGGGACTTCATCCCCTAACTAGGACTGCACCAGACCTCCAGAGACTTGCCAGATGCATTTTTTGTGTGTTTATTTTATTTCTTTAGGGGAGGTGGCTGAATGGTCAATTTTGGTCCCAAGGACTCCATCCCCTGGGCCAGAACTTTATGTAATGGGTAGGGGGCCACACTGCACCTCTCATGGGCTGATGTCTGCCCCAGGGATCACATTTTCCAGGGCGCGGCCTCTATTTTGGGTGCCCTGGTCCCACCCAGGGCACAACGTCACTTTTGCTGGGGACTGCTCGGGGAGCCTGAAGGTCCAAGCTGTCCCTACCAGCTCCACACCCCCTGAGAGAGCTGGCATTTTTTAGACATAGGGAGCTGCTAGAAAGGCAGCTCTCTGTGTCTAAAAATAATTCTGCTCCGTTTCCAGCGAGAGAAATTTTGATGCTCTCACTTGCTGAAAGTGGAGCATAAGCTGTGGCTTGATGGGAGCGGTAAAGCTCCCACCAAGTCACAGCAAAAAGCTATGTCCCGGGCGTGGTCACACCGTGACATAGCAGGAGCCAGCCCTGAGGGGTGGCGATCCCCTGGGCCATCTATGGCTCCAAGATAGGGGCCACACAGCCACCCTCCTTTCTTGATGATGGGACTGCCCCAGGAAGGTGGTGGTCCCTGCAGCAGAGAATGGCCGAGGAGGGTGGCTGCTTATCCCCCTCACATTTTTACAAAAAATAAGTTATCTCAGGGAAGGTGGTGATTCCAAGGGCCCAGGGATCCCTGAGACCTCACCACAAATTGATCATGGCTCCAGAGTGGAGAATTAGCACCGAAGTAGAGGCCCCCCATTTTGTTTTTGACAAGTGGCCCAGAGGAGATAGTGGTCCAAGGGCCCAGGGGGTCTGAGAGGCCCCCCATTTTAAACCAAATAGGCCCAAGGAAGTGGTGGTCCCTGGGACATTAATCAGCCCCAGGAAGCCGAGGCGAGTGCGCCCCCTCCCTTGTTATCAAAATGCCCCAGGACCTGGCCCACCCAGGACACAATTACTAACAAAGCTTGGGAGCACGCATTTATTGGGGGGGTTTCAGTGTGATCCGTGGATCCTGATGAATTTATAAAAAAAGGTTTTTGGGCCCTGTGGACCTCTGCAAGAATCCTAGGGGGCAGAATACTTCTAACCTGTCCCCTTTTCTTGTTTTTTAATGTGTTATCTGGGATTTGGTTCAATCCGAGTCCCAAGAATGCTGCTAATATTTCCTGGTTTGAAGTATTGGCAGCCAATAAGATTTAGGCATGAGATCGAGAAGGGTCATGGATTCTGCACATCTGTATATATACAATTGTAAATGTATTTCAATAAATATGCAACTATGAAACAGAGTTATAAAAAAGGTCACATTCTAATCCAACAGCTACCTTTTTGCCAAATTTGGTGTAATTTTGTTCAGTAGTATGGGCTGTAGCCATGTCAAAAGTTCCTATGGAAATTCACATGCGGAAAACGCGTATTGGGCCCCCTCCTTTTTCTCGGGTCCCGCTTGACAGATCACCCCAACGCTTTTCAAAACAGCAGCTGAAGTGAGTACTAAGCTAGTTTTGAAAATTTAGCGAAGATTTATCAAAGGACGCCAAAATTATTGGCAAATGAAAAAACAGTCTCTCTATGGAAACTATATCCTAACTATAACTACCTACTGGTGACCGTCAGTAGGTAATATTTAGATATTTATATGCACATATATATAATTATATGTCATGTGATCAAGGCCCAGGTGGGGCTGAAACGAGTTGTGGCGGTGATGCAGGGTAACTCATAAATGCATTTGCATGAAGAACTTTGGGTCCGCGCTCATCTGTCCTGTTCAAAATGGATTTTTGTGGATGAAGACTGATATATATATATATATATATATATATATATATATATATATATATATATAGCCCCCTGGTGCATACTGGAGGTTTCTGGTGGGCTACATGGCCCCCAGGGACCTCCAGTATGCAAGGGGACTTAATCCCCCAACTTAGAACGTGCTACGGGGCGTGTTTGCACAGTGGTGAAGGTAGGGGGCAGGGCTTGAGGTGATATGTGTGCAAACATGCCCTTTGGCGCGTTTTAAGTTGGGGAATTAATTCCACTTCAATTCATAGGTCCCCTAGGGACCAACTAGTCCAACAGGTACCTACAGTAAGCGCCACTGAGCCGCATTGCAGAGTGTTGTAAAAAGGGGGCGTGCCCTCTGAACACCTCTCTGCAACGCAGCTCCCTGGTGCATACTGGAGGTACCTGGTGGGCTACTTTGCTCACAGGGGACCTCAGGATTGAAGAGGAATTAATTCTCCAACCTAAACGCGCCACCAGGGGGCGTTTGCACACATGTTACCTCAGGCCCCGCCCCCTTCCTTCACAATATTCCTCTAAAATCAGCGGAACTAAGAATTCCGATTTACTCACCTGTTATCACGAGAGACGTCAGTGCTGCATCTTTGAGCCCAGTACAGACCCTGAAAAGTAAATCTAAGCGTACTTACCAGTAACTTGTATTTCCTTCGATAGGAATCTATTGTGTGGTTTTCACCTGAAAAGTTTCAGTGTCTATTTTTGAAACGTACAAATATTCCTGTAAAATCAGCCGAACTACGAATTCCGATTTACTCACCTGTTATCAGGGGAGACCTCAGTGCTGCATCTTTCAGCCCACTACTGATCCTGAAAAGTAATTCTAACCATACTTGCATTAACTTGAATTTCCTTCCATAGGCTAACATTGACTTGTTTCACATATACTCACTTATATACATCAATACTCACATATACTAGCTTAAAACATATGTAGATACTCATAAAAATATGATTGAGACAGTCATTCAATCACTAACACACCCATACACACACTCATCCACCCATACAGTCCTGCACACATGCTGTCTTCAAAACACATACAAACAGTGAGTCACTCATTCATGCATCTGTGCGCTAAGTAATACCCCCCACCAAACCATACAGACACTCATTCTGATACTCAAAAAACCAACTAATAACCCAAATACACACTCATGTAGCTACTCACCAACCAATGCAGCCATTTATACACAAAGTGAGACACTGATACAGATATTTAAATATTTAAACATTACTCGCTAATACATGTATTCAGTAAGATACACTTAATAAGTCAGTTATACAATCAATAAAAAAAAAAATCAATTTAGACACTTATTTAACCGTTTATTCTTCCATCGACATTTAGGTATACATATATAAAAAATATTTATTTTTCAGAAAGACACATTCACTGGATGATATCATCAGTGATGTCATTTGAGATGTCATCAGTGATGTCATGAGTGATGTCACTGACCATGTCATGAGTGATATAATATGTGATGTCATCAGCAGTGCATTGCAGGCACGCGAGTTAGAGTTAGCTGAACTAACTATAACGGGGGATTTTCAATGGTTTTGTATGAGTGAAATGTCCAGCTAACTATAACATATGTGAAACCTATGGTTTTTTCAGTGAATTTCTAAGGTTTTTTAAATGCTAATTCCTAACTATAACGTGGCTGAAACCTATGGTTTTTTCAGTGAATATATATATATATATAGCTCCTTCGTTTTCTTCCAGACCAGAGGGCGTGTCGACGGGACGGGCCTCCCAGGCACGGTCCGATAATATGCAACAGCTCCCTTTCACAAAGGAATGTTGTTGTCTTGTCTTTGCATAAAACAATGTTTAGGTTGTCAGCTCAGCAAAATGCCGGCTCGTTTCACCTGCCATGCAGGCTTGCTCACTAGCAGTTTTACATAAAGTTTCCACTATTTCCACCACACAACCTCCGTGTCACATGCAGAGTGTCTTTCATAAAAATTGAAAATAGACTCGTTGTTCATTAGGCAATTTTGAAACAATTCACGTAAATATGCTTCTTTCATACAATTTTAACACGAATAGTCTATTACATTGATTATAATCATCGAGTTGCAGTAAAATACTTGATTAAACAGCTATTCCATTTACGTTCCCAAATTTAAAATACAAATAAATTAGAAATAGAAAGCAGCAGACATTCATTGGGAACCAGATTCTTTGTTGATGACAATTGATGCAACCACTCTTTACACCAGCATTAGGCACTCAGATGGCCTTAATGCAATTAAGTACTACTTAGGAAGAGTGGTGTAACTTCAAGCCTGCATGGCAGGTAAAACACGTCTGGCATTTTGCTGGGCTGATGAAATAAACATCGCTTTATGCAAAGACAAGGCTGTTGTGCATATATATATGACATACGACAATGAATATACATTTCTTGTATGCCCATATCCAGTGACTTCTACCTTTTACCATCTGCCAAAAATTCATAAGGACACAAAACGACCACCTGGCAGACCTATTGTCTCCTCAATTGGATGCTTGACAGAATCCATGTCCAAATATATTGACTATTTTCTTTCAGATTTTGTCAGAAATCTGCCTTCATATATTCAAGACTCAACACATTTCATCAAAAACATTATGGACATACCATGGGAGCAGGATATGTGGATGATTGTACTGGACATTACCTGCCTATACACAGTGATTGACCACCAGAAGGGTTTACAGGCAGTCAGATATTTTCTAAAAGGGAGGTCACTTGAATTTTCAGAGCATAATGAAATGTTATTGGAATTTGTGGAATTTGTTCTCCAAAATATTATCTTCCTTTTTGACAAACAACATTACCGCCAGATAAGGGGGACCGCGATGGGCACCTGCTTCGCCCCCAGCTACGCGAATATATTCGTAGGCTGGTGGGAGAAGCAGGTGGCCTGGGCGGAACAGTACAGTGCATGGGTTAACTGCACCATATCCTGGCACAGGTATATAGATGACCTGTTCATCTTATGGAAAGGTCCTAAATTGCAAGCAGAGCCATACATTGCTGAACTAAACAGAAACTCCTTAAATCTCCACTTCAGTGGTGAAATGAGCCAGGCTGCAGTATCCTTCCTTGATCTACAAGTATTTATTCATGATGGCAAAATTTGTACAAAGCTATTTAGAAAATCAACAGCAGGGAACTCAACCCTTGAGGCGAGCAGTAGTCACCAACAAACTTTAAAAAGTAGTATTCCATATGGGGAACTATTACGCCTAAAAAGGAACTGTTCTAATAATGAAGATTTTGAACAGGCAAATCAAGATGCCATCGAACGCTTTAAAGTCAGCGGGTATAAGACTGCTTCATTGACCAAAACATTTATGAAAGTGAATAAAATTCCAAGAAAGAATCTGTTAAGAGATCGATGTAAATCTACCACAAGGGAAATTGAACCCTGTAGATTTATTACTACATTTTCTGGTGAAGCTGGAGTATTGAGACAACTATTATATCGAAATTGGCATATACTAAAAGCTGATTTGGTAATTGGCAAGGAATTACCTGAACAACCACAGGTTACCTTCAAACGCAGTAGATCCTTGAAAGATCATTTGGTAAAAAGCCATTACGAGTCTGTCCCCTTCATTCCCAAAATAAGTACCATGACAGGATTCTTTCCTTGCTCGAAATGCAAGGCATGTAAAAGCAGTACAAAAGTACTAACTTATCAGATACCAGGCAGAGAAGAGTTAAAGAAAATTAACCATTTCCTAACATGTACTACACCTTTCTGTGTATACTGCCTGGTATGCCCCTGCATGAAAATGTATGTGGGTAGTTCTAAACACCCTGTAAAGAAGAGAATATTAGAGCATGCCCGAGCAATTGAGAATAAAGACCAGACCTATCCAGTGGCCAGGCATTTCTCTGAGAGTCACAATAGTGATCGGTCACTCCTCAAATTTTTCTGCATTGACCACGTTCCTGCAAGTGATCGTGGTGGTAACAGGGATCTCCTAGTTACGCTGGACGTCGAAGCGTTATATAGTAACATCCCACAAAAAGGAGCTTTGGATACCACTATGTGGTTTATAGATCTACATCAGATACCTTGTAATAAGCAGTTTGTCTATGAGTGCCTTTCTATAGTACTGCAGGAAAATGTCTTCCAGTTTGGAGACCATATGTATCAGCAAATCAAGGGCGTAAGCATGGGGGCAGCCATGGCTCCGTCCATAGCAAATATATATATGGCCCTTTTTGAGGCACGCAATATACATAATGAGATGGCCCCTTTTTACGAGTCTGTTTCCCACTGGTACAGGTTCATTGATGATATCTTTTTCATCTGGACCAGTGGGGAACAGACTCTGGGAGAATTCCTGGAGTGGGTTAATCTTGCGGACGAAAATCTTCGTTTCACTGCCCATGTCAACACCGCTGAAGTTGAATTCTTGGATATATATATCCGGAATAAAAATAATGCGTTGGAAGTAGACCTATACTCGAAGCCCTGCTTCATTTTTCGAGTTATCACCCTAGGAGTCAGAAGGACGGTATCCCTTTCTCCCAGTTCCTTAGGGTGAGACGAAACTGTACAAACATCAAAGACTATGACAGTCAGTCTGTAAAGATGAAGCAAAAATTCCTCGACAGAGGATATCCTCATCGTCTAGTACGTGAGGTCTATAAGAGGGCCCGATATTATGACCGGGATGCTCTCTTGAGATCAAAAAAGGAAGTCCAGGAACCAAAATTAGTGTGTGTTACACGACACTCAACACTAAATGCAACGATCAGGCAGATAGTGAATGCCAATTGGCATCTACTAAACCTAGAATCGTCTGCCCCAAAACTCACGAAACCGATGTATGCACATCGGAGGAACAAGAATTTAAAAGACCTTGTAGTGAGATCAAGATACGCTGGCACCTCTGAAAAAATCCCATTTGTACAAAAATCTATACAGGGAGTGAACCCAGTAAAGGGGACTTCGAGATGTGGCTCTTGCCACTCCTGTGATGGTATCATACCAGGACAGACTTTTCAACTAAATGGATATAATATTGTAGCAAATGATCTGTGGACATGCAATACCAGCAATGTTATTTATTTGCTCGTGTGCCCTTGCAATTTAGGATATGTGGGCGAAACTGCAAGAACAATCAAAGTGAGGCTAACCGAACACAGGTCAGCAATCAAAACTAAGAAATTGGCTGCCGCACTTGCTGCACACTTCATAGATTTCAATCATGCCCCATCGGAAATACGGTGGCGCATATTAGAAAAGGTACATATACCAAGCACCAAGGGAGGAGAGAAAATAAGAAAAAAACGAGAAGTCTTCTGGATTTTTTCCCTCAAGACCTTCAGTCATGGCCTCAATAGTGATTTGCCTTGGCATAATGCAATTTTATGAAAATGGTTAAAATTAAATAGGTAACAAGAATACTTTAAATATATACTGCATGTAAATAGGGCTTTCCCCTTTAAGAACCTAGGCGTGATGTAAACCAATGATACCTGTCCTTATAAAAGAACTCCCGAACTGCAAATCGGGGCTGTTCTTTTTGAAAACCTGACCCATCGGCAGTGTATCCGGATTCATCTGTACCCTCGTGTAATCTCTAGGTAAGAGACCACGTATGCTATATAGCTGTTATTCGACCTAAATCTAGCTTCTTTTAACAATTCTGGTATAATTAATACCCTGCACCTTTGTTATTAGGAGTAACGTGCGTTTGACATTTAAAAAGACGAGATATCATGACGTCACCGCCGTATACTTAAAAACCGCATCACGAGGGGGAAACGGCATTGTGTGTAAACAGCGGTCCATTATAATTAGGTAAGCGGTAACATCGGAATCTAAAAATGTGTGTACTTTTTGGATTAGATACATTACCCCCCTATGGAAAAAGCTTAACGTTGCGCGTTATTGGTGTTCCGCACAGTTGCGGCGTCGTATCACGATGAGGCGGACGCCCGAGACTTTTAAAGTGAAACGGCACAATTGATTGATAAAAGAGACATACTAATAGGCTGCTCGCCTTTTTCTTATTAGGAGCCGATACTTACGGCAGTAGAACATAAAAGAACGCAGGACGTCTACGCCCTACATAATTTTAATCCAACCCACGTGAATGAACTGGTACCACGCAGTAATATCGTTTTATGATATTTAGGTAAGTGGTGATTAGATATTGGCCAGATTTAGTTTTTAATAAACAAATTAGCTAAACGGAACCTTGGCTTACTTTACCGGTATGTTATATTGTCAGGACCCTATTCAACACACCAGTGGCTTCGTCGTGGTATCAAATCGTTAAAAAGACCCCAGATGAAGAACATAGTATAATTCTTCAAGGGTAAGATAGCCAATAATATGTCTCTTTTGCAAAACAAATAAGAACTATTGTTGTCACAAACTAAAACATTTGTTTTTGACTCATAGGATATTGTCATCTGTTCGTATTTTAAAAAAAACTTCAGGCTATGAATGCTCCTATGGAACTTTAAACATAAATGCAAGGTGAGCTGTTATGTGTAATCTTGTTAGCGTATTAATAAAGCCTTGAAACAAGGAAACTGGATTTTTGACCTATGGCTTACCCGCATGTTATTTTGTTTTTTTTAGAAAACTGTAAATAAACCACCTAGTTTTGAACTCGAGGATACAGCACCTATTCAGCCGTATTGCAGTTTGAAAAATAGAAAACAGTATTGTCCTTGTACATTAGTACAAGTTTAGGTAAGAAAATGAGATGTATGAAAATTTGTCTCTGTAAACCTCAATAAACTAGTGTATATAATCATTAAACCAAATTCCTAGAATAGGGACATAAAATGAAAGAGTGTATTAAATACGGAATTTTTCTTTTCTTCTATTTTTCTATCCTATAACTCTCTCTGTATTTAACAAATAATAGGGTCTATGTTATAGTAAAAGCCACAAGCAAACAAAAAACAATTGAAATGCTGAAATGTATTAGGCAAATGAATGACAGCCTTCACTTGAATCATTATATCCGATAACTTGGAAGTAGTACTTGATGATGTAATAATATATAAGAATGTCGTCAGCCTAAAGGTGTCAACTTTTGTATTTTGGCAAATAATCGAATTCTGGGTATCATACCTCCGTGTTTGCTTGTACACAATACAGTATGGCGTGGTCGTGATAATCTGTATATGCATAGGTGTAAAATATTTGTATACAAAGCGGTACATCATTAATGTGAAAAGAATGTTTATACCAATAGAATGTTGTAACAAACTGGAACTAGCTCAGTTATATTATGTCATGATAGAAGGCGAAATAAGTAAACCATTGTTATAATCTTTTTTACAGAAATTGGATGGTTTAAGTCCCGATGAAGGCATATTTTTATGTCGAAACGCGTCGACCGGATGCCACCTAACCTCCTTTTAAATTAAATTTTCTTGTGAATACACATGTATCATTATACAATCTTTTTATCAAATCTGATCAATGCACTGACTTTTATTGTATCTTTTTTTAATCAAATTAAAAATGTATATTTTCTAAAACTGTACTAGTTTGTTTTGTTTAATCTATTGGTTATTGCTTTAAATATATGCCTGGGAGTGTTACTCTACATATAGTGATCGTGGTGGTGACAGAATACAGAAACTCCATAGTCTCGAATCGAGATATATCATCGATCTGCGCACAATTATTCCCTTCGGCCTTAATTTAGGAGAAGAATTAGCGATACACTTGGGATAACATGGCTCTGATGACACTGAAAATTTAGCATCATGAATTTCAGTATATGATATGCTTCTGAATAATGTGAATATCGAGGACTGTTTACTTGATTGAGATATTTAATCATGGGCATTGAATATGAATTGATTATTCTGCAATGCATTACTGTTGAACACCACATCTGTTGCTGTTAAAAATTAATATACCCATTCAGGGTACAATTTTGTTTAAGCATTTCTCTTTAAAAGTCCGAATTAGCCCATTAAGGGCTCAATTATGTGCAAATGATTTACTTAAAAGGACAAAGAGTGAAACATAATAATTGGCAATTATTAATGCACTGAAATGTTATTTTTGTTTCCGGTATTCTCTTTTACTTTGAGATATGCTATGTAAATAATGACTATGAACACATTTCAAGATGGCCCCCGAAGTAGGAGCGATGAATTTGTCTGCTCTTTATGTCCATTAACGTTGAAACGAGGAAAAAAGAAAAAAATGTACCTCAGTTGTTTGCTTTAAATCGCGGGTAGTGTTTCTGTTTGTTTGAAACACAGGGGAAAAAGGCAGTCCGCTGAAACGCGTCCTGTTAAAGCGTGAATAAACCTTTTGAAAAAACCAAGAGAGTGCGGCCAATTCCTTTTTTGAGGGAATTCCTTGGAGTTGATATATATATATATATATATATATATATATATATATATATATATATATATATATATATCCCACGCTGCTTCAGCAATTTGAGGCCACACACCACAGCAGGTAAAAGAACATCTTTATTTCAAAGAAACAGGCAGCTTCCAATCCCATCTTGGAAACCCCGGGCCTAACGCGTTTCAGAGTCTCTAACTCTTTCTTCAGAGGCCATCAGCGCATTTGGTAGGTTTGCTTGCAACACTACAAAGAGTTCTGCGTACTGTAAATACTTCACATTGGCCTCCGGTGTGCCTCATTCTCAATTAACGTTTCCAATGCATGCTGGTCCTTGTAGTTAATTTTCAGCATGATATTGCCCTCCAGTGGGACCGTTTGCGCTAACACTCTTTAGGGTTTTAAATTGCAGCCCTCGATTGAGCCCCTGAATCGGACTCTGTCTGTTTGGATTGGGTTACCTGCTGTGCTATTCACAAAGGGAATTTTCCCCCGCGTGGTTCCACCTGCTTCACCGGACAGTGCAATTCCTCTGTGGCCTGGAGCCACCACATCAAATATATCCCACTTTGCTTCAGCAATTTGAGGCCGCACACCGCTGCTGGTAAAGAACATCTTTATTTCAAAGAAACATGCAGCTTCCGTTCACGTCTTAGAAACCCTGGGCCTGACACATTTCAGAGTCTCTAACTCTTTCTTCAGAGGTCATCAGCGCATTCGGTAGGTTTGCTTGCAACACTAAAAATAGTTCTGCGTACTTTAAATTCTTCACATTGGCCTCCGGTGTGCCTCATTCTGAATTAACGTTTCCAATGCACGCTGAACATTGTAGTAAATATATATATATATATATATATATATATATATATATATATATATATATATATATATATATATATATATATATATATATATATATATATATATATATATATATATATATATATATATATATAAAACCACAGCTCCGGTCATGGAATCTCATTGAGCCAGCTCATGGGCAGTCCGAGGAAGGGCTACCGGTTGCCCATATATCCAAAAAGAGAGCTTCGTTCGTGAGAACACACGTACTCGGACACCTGGAGTTGTTCTTGTGCGCAAAATTCATTAGGCAGGAAACAAAGCGTTTCACCTTACGGCTTGATCACGTTTCAGCCGTTCTGATGTGTGCACCCATATTTATCCCACATTCATCATAGAAATGGGACGTACACCACATAAGTGAAGTAACAGTGTAAAAAAGTATGGCCGCCATTTTGTGATAGTTCTTTCAACATTAAACAATGCATGATTGATTCTTAATTCTCCAATTGGGGTACCATTCAATTGTTTCTAAGATAGTGATCATATTACAATTTGAATATGACAAAAGTTTTCTCATTCAAATGCAAAATTATCATTTCTGTAAATATTTCCGTTAATGATTCAAGAACGCTGGTTAATCAAGAAACTAAATAGTTTTAACGTCAATTGCGTGCATCGTTATAAATGATATCAAGTTACGTCCCACGGCACGATTTGTTTGTGCAACAAAGTTCAAAACAATCGTACTCAACGTACGCATAATCAAGTCCATTTTCGCTGTCAATGGATTGGAATCACGCCCAAGTGGGCAAACTAAATCAATTGTTTTCAAATAAAATTTTACATCGGTTTCGAACATGCTCAGCGTTCGTATGATCTGATCCAAATACATAAATATAAATACATTTACATCACAGCCCAAGTGGGCAAATCTTGATAGGTAAACCCATACTATGCATTTTGCTAGTGTTGTCTCATTGAGATATTTCATGCTTTTTTTGATATTTTGGTGTAGCATATCGAAGGCAAAAAATGTCCACTGTTACCAAGAATCACCTAAAATTAAAACATAAGATAAAAAGTCTGAAAAGCAGGCTGCAGATAAATATCATTGAATCTACAAAATTTCTTCATCTTCATTCAGCAAGGTATACTGCTAAATCCTCATTTGAGTTAAGGCCTATCGAGTTCATACATTCAAAGTCAATTATGTACCTTGATTCTAACTTGCGCAGCGCAAGTTTCCTGTTGCAACCCCTGATCCCCAAATCAACCATATCAATTACAACCATTCTCTATAAATTTTCATTTTGAAAATGACAGTCATAAAAGTGACGGGCTACGGGATACTGTTGATTGTTGTTTTTTATCGCCCGCACATGCTCCATCACACGTTTTTTTGCTCGATGTATTGTGCTCCCAACGTACCACTTATCACATGGACAAATGAGTGCGTAAACACAATACATCGTGTTATAGGTCAGTGATTTGCGGATAGGGAACTCTCTTCCAGAATCGGGGATTGTTAAAGATTCGCAATCCACACTTTTTCTGCAAGCCATGCAACTTCTACAGCATTTGAAACCTGCAGTGCCTTTGCTCACTGTCTTGCTGGTCACATAATTTCTACTCAGATCGTCTTTCAGAGATTTCCCTCTTCTAAACGTAATTTGAGGATTGACACTTAAATAAGGTTTGAGATGTTGGTCTGTTAGAAGAACATGCCAGTGTTTCTTAAAAATATTTCTAATGTCTCTCACTTGGCCTGAAAAAGTTGCTATAAACCTGACCTTCTCTTCATTCGTAGGTGTTTGGTTGGGATTAAGTAGGTCATTTCTCACAGTGGCATCTGCTCTATTACATGCATTCTTAATTGTGGACCATTTGTAACCTCGCTCTTTGAAGCGGCTACACACAACTTGTTGTTCTTTTTCATAAGCGTTTGTAGCGCTGCAATTCCTCTTTGCGCGTAACAGTTCCCCGTACGTATACTGTCAACCAGGTTCCGGGGATGGGCACTCCTAACACTCAAGATGCTCTTGCCCGCTGTTTGTTTTCTGAATAGACTGGTGGTCACAGTTTATCCTTCGATTTTAACATGGACATCTAGAAATTCTATGTCTGTTTTATGAATGTGTTCAGAAAATACAAGGTTATAGGAGTTTCTGTTCAGTTGGCTCACAAAGTTCTTAGCTGATTCTATGTTTCCATTCCAAATCATAAAAATGTTGTCGATGTACCTAAGCCCCAGGACAACCCTGGTGTTAAAGTCGGACATGGACGTGGACACCTGCTCCTTCTACCACCCCATGAAGAGGTTGGCATAACTGGGGGCGAAGCAGGTGCCCATCGCCGTGCCCTGTGATTGTCGGTACACCATCTCATCAAAAATAAAAAAATTGTTAGTCAGGCAGAAGTGTATTAGTTCCAGCAACATTTTGGAATGGAGTGTCAGTGAGATTGAACGTGTTTTAAGAAAATGTTCAACTGCCTGTATCCCTAGATCATGACGTATGCAGGTATACAAGCTATCCACATCCAATGTAACTAGTGTGTATGATGGTTCCCAGTGTATACCATCAATGATCGTTAAGAAGTGCATGGTATCTTTTAAATATGCTGGGAGAGAGATCACAAAAGGTCTTAAAAAATGGTCTATCAGGCGTGAGGTGTTTTCCAACAGGGAGCCCATTGATGATACTTTAGGTCTCCCTGATGGGTCAACTGCGTTTTTATGGAGCTTGGGTAATAGGTATAGAATGGGTACCCTAGGATGTTCACATTTAAGGTAGTTGTATTCCTCCCATTCTAATAAACCTTTCAATATGCTAATTTAGCCTGTCAGACTGATCCACGTCCTACTAAGGAGTAAATTCAGTTTTAAAATGCAAACCATCAACTCGATTACTAAAATGAAACACAGACTCTCGTATTAGGACTCTGTGTCCCACAAGGCATCAGGACATCGCACACTTTCGAGAAGCCCACTGGGGGCTGGATTCAACTTAAATAAACAGGAAATGAAAGTAATACGAGCCTGAGTTGTGAAGTTTGTGGCCCTTGAAAAGAGGTTTTCCTTGAAACGCGTCGGCCAGATTAATGCAAGGTGGGGAAGGAAGACAGGCTGCATCACACTGCCTACTGGTAGAAAGCTGTCGTGAACCCTCCTAAAGCTCTAGGGCCATTGGTATACAAAATTTGGACACGGCAGCCCGGCCGTGGGGAGGTGGTCCATCACCGGCTGGCAGTTACGTTAAAACCAACTGGGAGAGGCTGCTGCTTCGAACCTTCGGAGCGCATCGGCACAGCTTTCAATATGCTAATTTCACCTGTCCGACTGATCCACGTCCTGCTAAGGAGTATATTCAGTTTTAAAATGCAAACCATCAACTCGATTACTAAAAGGAAACACAGACTCTCGTATTAGGGACTCTGTGTCCCACAAGGCATCAGGACATCGCGCACTTTAGGGAAGCCCACTGGGGGCTGGATTCAACTTGAATAAACCGGAAATGAAAGTAATACGAGCCTGAGTTGTGAAGTTTGGGGCACTTGAAGAAGAGGTTTTCCTTGAAATGCGTCGGCCAGATTAATGCAGGGTGGGGAAGGAAGACAGGCTGCATCACACTGCCTACTGGTAGAATGCTGTCATGAGCCCTCCCAAAGCTCTAGGGCCATGGCATACTATATATATATATATATATATATATATATATATATATATATATATATATATATATATATATATATATATATATATATATATATATATATATATATATATATATATATATATATATATATATATATATATATATATATATATTACCTACTGGCGGTCGCCAGTAGGTATATATAGTTAGGATTTTTTCCCTATGGGATTTTTGAAAATTCTATGTCTAATAACTTTGGCGTTTGTGGACGGAATTGGATGAAATTTTCTGGAAAATGGAACATTTTGTTTCTGAGCAGCCCCTGAAAATTTGGGGGGTGTTCGTCCAGGGGGGGCCGAGAAAAAAGGGGGGTCCCAAAACGTGTTTTTAACATTGAGTTTTCCATAGGGCGGTTGGCCTCACTTTTAGCCCGAACGGCTGAATGGATTTCCATGAAACTTGGCAAAATTGTAGGGACTGGTAGCCCGATGTGCCTTTTCTAGGTCTCAATATATGTGCTCCAGTGGATTTTGAGAAATTAACGTTTAAAAAAAGATATATATCTGTAAGCGCGCTCCGGGCAGCGCTCCGGTCCGCGGACCTTAAGCGTACCGGAACTTCGCGTAGCTAAGCTGATTGGCTCTCCGGTGTCTGTCAACATTCTAAACAGACCGGAGCGGCCGCCATCTTGTCTCTCGGTAGGATTGAGAGACAAGAGGAGGCCAAAACAAAGGCGAAAATGACCATAAGGGGGCATACTAGATCCTCCCTGACCCCCTAGGTTTAATGTGGAGGTTTTAAAAGGGCCCCGCGGGGCAAAAAAAACAAAAACATTTTTTTGTTTTTTTTGCGTGGGGAGCGCCCGGTCCGCGAACCAGGAAGCGTTCTGGGCAGCGTACTGCAATGAAAAATGAATGATAGACTTTCAAATGCTGTATGTTAATTGATTGTTGTTTTTGTTGATTATTTTTTATTTTCTTTATTTTTTAAGCATTTTTTTTTTATGTGATTGTGTTTCATAATTTATTAAACTTTCTAACATTTCATTGTCAGAAATTTCATAATTATCATGGAATATACATTGTAGTCTCTGAGGGTGTAAAATGTCCTCATTTGCAAGGAGGTTATCTACTGCTTGTACACATTGCAGTAGTTCATTGTCCCAAGTTTCATCGAAAAATTCAATGTCAATTTGATCAATTGTATCAATCAATTCTTGGCTGCTCTCTTGCAGGTCCATTTCAAAAGAAACTTGGTTTTCGCCTTCCATTTTGCCTGAAATTTGGATTAAAAAAATATATATTAGTAGAGATTGGGCAATGTTGGGAATAATTTTAGATAGGCATTTTTTATCAGTGAATTTATCTTTGGGCAGTGTATAGTATCAGAGTGGAAGTAGGAATATAAAAAAGTGTATGTGATTTAACGTAAGTAAATTCATAATTATACAAGAGAAGCCTAACTACATCCATAACTATAACAGAGAAGTCTCTCTAAATCTATAACTACTACAGAGGGATAGTATATATCTATCAGAAAAAGTTTACCATATTAACTTATAGTGCACAATATACTTCAGTTTTAAAAATAAAAACTTACCTTTAGAAAGAAGTTGAAGGAATTAGTGAAAATACTATTGAAATGTACAGCAAGAAGTAGTAGTCAAAATGGCTGTGTTTTCTTCTCTTCCTTTATATATATTCAGGTATATAACCAATGAAATGTCAGGTAAAAAAAATAGAAAATGAAAGTAACATTTTCATTGGTTGTCAATTCCAACACTTCAGATGTGTTTTGTGAAGTAATTTACCTCAGGGTATTTAGAGAGGTCTACAGGCTAAATGACTAAATGGAATTCCAATCAAATTTGTGAAAATGGTAGGGATTGGTATGTAGTATGAGCTAATCTATATTTGGTGAAATTGTCTCCAGTGGCTTTTCTGTGAACTACTTTCCCACCTTTTTTGATGGTGCGCTTCCCAGAGAGCGACCCGGTACGCGAACCGTTGAGCGCCCCGGTTCGCGAACCTTAAGCGTTCCGGGAGTCCACCATTTTGTGTTTCGGTCGAATTAAGATACAAGATGGAGGGCAAATAATGTTCAGAATGGTTAGAAGGGGGCACGGTAGAGTTATCTTGACCCCCTAGGTTTTCTGAGGGTGGCTGAGGAGGCTTATATGTGCGAAAAAAAAAAAACATTTTTAAAAAAAAATTCGCGAGGTTAGCTCCCGGTTCGCGTACCGGGTAGCGCCCCAGGGAGCGTACTTTGTTGGAAATTAGTGAAAAATGTTAGAGTAAAATAATAATTGTGAGTGATCAGATGTAGGGTAGCTCTGAGAAGAGCTTTTGGGTTTATGGTACATTTAGGTACTTATAAGTAGGTACCAATGCACATTCTTAAATTCAGAGTGAAAACTCTGTTGCCCTCATCTGAGAAGTGAACTCCATCTCCTCTGTAGATATCTTGCATGTAGTAACGCAAGTTATTGTTGTACAGGGAGCCCATTCCATGGTCTCTCATGTAAGCTGAAACAGATTTGTTTACATGCTTCCTCGACTTCTCAATTTGTGGACAAAATTGGTTTGACCACCTCCATTTCTGTCTTTGGCATATATTTGAATATACCAAGGCAGTCTGAGGAAAAAGTGCCATTAATTGCTCAAAGGTGTCCTTTAAAAGCATTTCCAGACCTACACCAGTCAAAGTGCCCAAGTCATTACCTCCACAGTGCACAATTAACAGGTCAGGTTTGGGCAAATGCATAAAGGTTTTCACCAATGGTATCAATTGGTGACATTTTAATCCTCTGTGGCCAAACCACTTAATTTCCACATCTTGTAAATTGAGGTTAGGTAATTTCCTGTTTTCAACGTACCTTTGAGCCCAGTGAATATAACTATGTCCAACAATCCAGACAGAAAACATGGTGAGAGAAGGTTCTCCTGCAGTCAGATGAAGTGTGGCAATGAAATGGCAGTTGAAAAAATGAGAGTTTAAAATGAAAAAAACTGTGGAGTTTCTGTGTTCATGAAGCAGTAACAGTGATTGGTGGATTTTGATTGCTGAAAACAGAAAGTTAGGGTGCACGGATGAGTTATTTGAAAGATGTATTTTGAATGGTCAATAAAAAATCATTAAATGAAAGAATGCACTGGATATGCAGGTGCACTGAGATTTCAGAGTTCAATTGCAACAAAGTTGTGTGAACTTGCAAACACCAGAAGTCTTACAAGAGGTGGTTGCCATGCAGAAAAGACAGAAAGGGCAGAGGGGGGAAGGGTTTTCATTTGAAAAAAAGTGAGGGAAGAGTTTTGATTGGGTGACATGAGAAATATGTGTGAAGAATTACAGCATTTCTGTGCTTTTGATAGCTGCAGACTCTGGAGTGCATACCTTTTGCTCTGCTGAAGACAAATTGGTGTGTTTCTGAGACTGTTTTCAAACTCAAAGTATTTGCTAAGGTGAGAAAATATTTCTTTAATTTAGAGAATAGTGTGCTTTAAGGAGAAAATTATGAATTATGTGGCGCAAATTGCTTGTAAATATGCTCCCACCTGTGCATGGAAAATTTAGATTTTGAATGTTTGTGTTACATAGCCATGTTAAAAGTAACCCAACCATGCAGGAAAGGCAATCAACAAACGCTTTTATGTGTCTTAAGGACATTTTAAGTAATTTTCCCATGTGCAGTGTTTTGAAATTATGATTTGAAAATCGTTTTTGAGGTAAAGGAATTGTTTTTAAATTTATGACAAGGACATAATGGTGTATGCTTCTTTATAAGGCAATTGACTGTCCCTGACTTTTCTCTGTGGCGCAAATTGCTTGTAAATATGCTCCCATCTGTGCATGGTAAATTTAGATTTTAAATGTTTGTGTTACATAGCCATGTTAAAAGTGACCCAACCATGCTGGAAAGGCAATCAAAAAACGCTTTCATGTGTCTTAAGGACATTTTAAGTCATTTTCCCATGTGCAGTGTTTTGAAATTATGATTTGAAAATCGTTTTTGGGGAAAAGGAATTGTTTTTAAATTTATGACAAGGACATAATGGTGTATGCTTCTTTATAAGGCAATTGACTGTCCCTGATGTTATTTTTCCCATTTTAGTGTAAGACCTTTGTCTGTGGCGCAAATTGCTTGTAAATATGCTCCCACCTGTGCATGGCAAATTTAGATTTTGAATGTTTGTGTTACATAGCCATGTTAAAAGTGATACAAACATGCTGCAAAGGCAATCAAAAAACGCTTTTATGTGTCTTAAGGACATTTTAAGTAATTTTCCCATGTGCAGTGTTTTGAAATTATGATTTGAAAATCGTTTTTGAGGTAAAGGAATGTTGTTAAAATTTATGTGCGCCATATGCCCCCAAATTTCTTTTTCAGGGGTGCAGCAGGGTGTTATTGAGACACCCCTGCAGCTTTGGAAAAATTCCTAATTTGCGATGAGCAAATTGTTAATCGCAAATTGCACCTTCATTTATATGAGCCTCCTAGCCCATGGAAATGAAAGGGTAATTTGCAATTAGCAATTTGCTCATCGCAAATTTGGAATGGTAAAGAATCGCTATTTATTCCTTAAAATTCGCTATTTTGGAAATGCAAAATAGTTATATGATACATATGGCGGTTGATGTCTAAGAAGATAAGAAGCTTAGGGATACATTTATGATGACTGGCGCAATGAAGTTGACATCACTTACTTCATTGGTAGAGCTTTACATGTATTATGTCCTCTGTATTCTTCATCAAGCGTAACTTTAATCTGCAATCCTGAGTAGGCCTCACCTTAAACAAACCTCTGGATAGGCCACATCTTATTGTCATCCTGAATTAATCATTTAAAATGCTAGGGACAGATTTATGATAGGTGTATGCCTCTTTTGCGCCACTTAGAAAACACTGTCCATGGGGAAATGACTTAAAATGTCCTTAAGACACATGAATGTGTTTTTTTAAAACGTTTGCAATTTTTTTGGGTCACTTTTAACATGGTTATGTGACTCAAACAGTCAAAATCTAAATTCGCCATGCTCAGGTGGGAGCATATTTACAAGGAATGTGCTCCATGGGGAAAGGTCTTATAATGTAATATGGGAAAAATGACATCAGAGACACTGAAATGCCTTATAGAGAAGCATACACCATTATGTCCTTGTCATACATTTGCAAACCATTACTTTTCCCCAAAAACGATTTTCAAATCATAATTTCAAAACACTGCACATATGGAAATGACTTAAAATGTCCTTAATTCAAAATTTGCTATTCCTTATTTTGCGATTGCACTGAAGGATTTGCAAATTTTACGATTCCTTAAATGCAATGTATCAAACAAAAAATATGTAAAAAATGATATTAAGGATTTGGAAACTACCACCAACTTCTAGTTTGTGGTAATTTGCGAATTCTTTTCAAAAAGCATTTTTTTCCAAAAAACAAAAGGTCCCATATGACGCCCATACATGCCCTTAGGGCATGTAGGTGTGCCATATACCCCCAAATTTATTTTTCAGGGGTGCAGCAGGGTGTTCTTGAGATACCCCTGCACGCTTAAAAAATTCCTATTTTGTGATGAGCTAATTGCTAATCGCAAATTGCAACCTTCATTCCTATGAGCCTCCCAGCCCATGGAAATGAATGGGTAATTTGCAATTAGCAATTTGCTCATTGCAAATTAGGAATAGTAAAGAATTGCTATTTATTCTTTAAAATTTGCTATTTAGGAAATGCAAAATAGTTTGATGGTACATATGGTGGTTCATCTGTAACAAGATAAGAAGCTTAGGGATACATTTATGATGACTGGCGCAATAAAGTGGACATTACTTACTTCATTGGTAGGCCTTTACATGTATTATCTCCTCTGTATTCTTCATCAAGCGTAACTTTAATCTGCAATCCTGAGTAGGCCTCAACTTAAACAAACCTTTGGATAGGCCACACCTTATTGTCATCCTGGATTAATCATTTAAAATGGTAGGGACAGATTTATGATAGGTGTATGCCTCTTTTGTGCCACTGTGTGTCACTTTTATGATGCAACGGCGGTGCTAATTTGCAATTAGCAATTTGCTCATTGCAAATTATGAATGGTAAAGAATTGCTATTTATTCCTTAAAATTTGCTATTTAGGAAATGCAAAATAGTTTGATGGTACATATGGTGGTTCATCTGTAACAAGATAAGAAGCTTAGGGATACATTTATGATGACTGGCGCAATAAAGTGCACATTACTTACTTCATTGGTAGGCCTTTACATGTATTATCTCCTCTGTATTCTTCATCAAGCGTAACTTTAATCTGCAATCCTGAGTAGGCCTCACCTTAAACAAACCTCTGGATAGGCCACACTTTATCGTCATCCTGGATTAATCATTTAAAATGCTAGGGACAGATTTATGATAGGTGTATGCCTCTTTTGTGCCACTGTGCGTCACTTTTATGATGCAGCGGTGGTGCAAAAGATTTGCTATGAGGCGACAACATTACAAATTGATGCATTTAGGCAGATATGTCATGGTGTAAAAAAAACGTACCACATGAAACCGATGCAGCAGTGATGCAAAAGATGCACCATGTCGTAAGACAGGCCTCACTTGGGGCCATATGTATCAAGCTAATTAGCATTCGCAAAGATCAAAATTCTACGAATTTTGGCCTTTGCGAATGTTAATTAGACAAATGGTATGTATCAAACAAGTTTGATGCAAAATAAGGAGTAGCAAAATTTGCTATTCCTTATTTTGCAATTGCACTGAAGGATTTGCAAATTTTGTGACTACTTAAATGCAATGTATCAAACAAAAAATATGTAAAAAATGACATTAAGGATTTGGAAACTATTGTGGTAAATTGGTGGTAATTTGTGAATTCTTTTCAAAAAGCTTTTTTTAAAAAAAACAAAAGGTCCCATATGACGCCAACACATGCCCTTAGGGCATGTATGTGTGCCATATGCCCCCAAATTTCTTTTTCAGGGGTGCAGCAGGGTGTTCTTGAGACACCCCTGCACCCTTGGAAAAATTCCTAATTTGTGATGAGCAAATTGCTAATCGCAAATTAAACCTTCATTCCTATGAGCCTCCTAGCCCATGGAAATGAATGGGTAACTTGCAATTAGCAATTTGCTCATCGCAAATTAGGAATGGTAAAGAATCGCTATTTATTCCTTAAAATTCGCTATTTAGGAAATGCAAAATATTTTGATGATACATATGGCAGTTCATCTCTAACAAGATAAGAAGCTTAGGGATAGATTTATGATGACTGGCGCATCACCAGGGATGTGCCAGTCATCTTGCGCCGCTGTTCCGCCACCCATGGTGTGCTGCATTTACAATGCGGCGCAGCATGGGGCAAAAACGGCACAGATGCTTGACGCATCTGTGCCGTTAAGGTGGCGCATTGCTGGAGTTGTATCGCAAGTGCGATGCAGCTCCAGCAAGGCTCAGGGGTGCACCATCTCCACAATGTTGCGTCAAGACCTATGCCTGCTTCAAGCAGGCGCAGGGTTTTGACGCAGGTTTCTTCTATCTGATTGTAAATGCGGCACACCATGGGTGGCAGAGCAGTGGTGCACGTTAACTGGTGCATGCCTGGGGATGTGCCATTTAACATAAATCTGCCCCTTTACATTTAAGTATGTGCAGGGGACACAGAGTCGGTGAGGCTTATCCAAGGTTAAGAAGAGATGAGTCCTGTTCAGTGAAAAATTAGACATAGGCTTCACCTGCTCAGCATCGCTGGACATGGCTAAATAATAGCTGCAAAATGTTACTCTTGTTAAACAATTTTACTATTATAATCTGTGAGATTTGTCTCTTACTCTGCAACATCTCATTGTTGTTATCTTTCTTTAAAGATAAAGACAACCTCAACATGAGCGACAATCTGCAATCAGTTGATTTTGACCTCATCATTGAACTTGTAATTGAAACATCAGTGGATGTTGATCCCTTGGATGATTTAAATCCTGAGGATGAAGAAGAGCGTGATGAGGATGCAGATTTGTCCGAATTATATGATATAGGATGGGAAGCTGACCTGCTTGAGCCTTTGGAAATATAAACATTTATTTTTAAAATTTATAATTAATAAAAAGTAAAAAAGGTAAACCGTTTAATTTAAAAATAAAGACACCTTCAAAAGCAGGTTATGTGTAGTGTCTTCAATAAAATATTAAAATATGCACATAAAATTAGATCAGATTCACATATAAAATAGCATAGGTAACATAAATATAAATGTCATTTCTTTTCTGGTATTTCTGTATTGTAAATTTGCCAACGACTAAAAAATCTTCTAATTAAAATGTCAAGTAGTGTGTTAAGTTTTTGATCACTGTTACTGATTTACTGTTTGGTAATAATGGTTAATAACATTATTTATTATATTTTTCCACAGATTCAACTGCAGATCATTTCAAGATTTCACCATGCCTACAATAGAAAGACAGATAAAGGCTGCAAAACGTCAAAGACAGCAGGTGAAAAAAAATACGCAGCAGTCCTCTAACAAAAAGATTTGTCAAGTCACGAAGAAAGCACCGGGTAAGAGCACAAAACAATTTATAAGAAATATGTGTAGTAAAAAAAATATTACTACAGAAAATGTTTCAGTCCATAAAACGAGAAGGAAATCAAATGGAAAGGAAAGGCCAATGAAAAATGTTACTGCTAGAGCAAGAGATAACTCTGTGCATGATAGTAGAAGGAAACAACAGTTTAGGGAGATTCGTAAACGAATGTTCCGGAACAGGATAATTGGCAATTTGTTAAAAAATATTAAGAAAGGTCAACAGAAACTGGTTTTTTATAAGACAAAAAAAAAAGTTGAGAAAGTTATTGATCAGGCATTTGAAATTAAACGTAAGTTATTTATTTTGATAATCAATAGAATTAGGAAGCTAAACAAGGCAATTTTTGATTTCAAAAGAAATAGTAGATGGAAGAGAATAGTTAATCGTAGTAATTTTTGTGAAGTTTTTTCTGGAGAATGGATGCATAGTTCAAGCTGTGAGGCATTTTTTAATGAGGAGAGTTATTTCCAGGATAATGATTTGGTGCATGCAGTTGACACCAGTGGTCGTGCTTATGAAGTGAAAGATGGTTGTCCAGTTGAAAAAGAAAAACTTGTGACAACAGAGGCAGAAGAGGTGTTAGGTAATGAGGTTTTAGGAAGACGTGCTAAGGGTCCTGTGTACACCTGGAAGTGTAGTAGTATTTGCAGTGTGCGACAGGATTCCATCAATTTGCTTTGTGATTTTGTACGGTCATTTAATAAGAAAAGTTTGAAGCAGAAAATGATGTTGTTGCAAGAATTAGATCCTTGCAGAGTAAGAGAAGTGACAGGTTTGCATGGACATTCACTGGCTTGTCTTTCCAGGAGAGTATGCCAGAGTGTTTTTCATCATTTCAGGATGCTAGCAGTGCATCATAACAAAGTGAGGAAATTAGTTAGAATGTTGTATTATGCTAAGAGTCCAGCAATTATGCTTAAACAATTATGCGCTGCTCTTTTGCATGGTTCTGAAATAGATGTGAAGAATATATGTGAAGAAATTGAGTTTTGTTACTTTGGAAGTAAAGAGGAGAATGTTGAAATTGAGCAAGAAGAAGAGGGTCATGTGGAAGATAGTGTACAGGTTTCCAGTACAGATAATTTCCAGAGGGAAATTGCGACGTTTGAGGTGAAATCAAGTGAGAGGCCTAATTTCACTTGTGTGTGTTGTCGACGCACTTATTATAAGAATCAGACTAAGTTAGTGGATTTATATGCAAAAAGTGAAAGGGAAAATAATAGTGAATGGAAGGATTTTGCAACATACTTGATGGTAGAAAATTGTTTTGATTTGGGATTGGATCAACGTGTGTGTACTTATTGTTCTTGCAAATTAAATCAAAACCAGATGCCTGCTAGAGCGGTTCATAATAATCTGGAATTGGTTGAGATTCCTTCTGAATTGAAGGATTTAAATACTTATGAATCTATTTTGATTCAAAGTATCCATCCCTTTCAGGCTATTGTAAGAATGGAGCCAAAGACAGGGAAATTGCCTCCATCAGATTTACAGAGAGGATTAAAGGGAAGAGTTGTTTATTTGCCTCTAGATTTGAAGAAAAACATTAACACAATTGGAGTAGAAAAAGTGGAAGAGGAACCTCTGGTTATCTTAGTTAATGGGGTTCCGACAAAGAATAAGAAAATATGGCAAGATTTAGTAGATGTTAGGAAAGTTAAAAAGGCAACATTGTATTTGAAAAAAAATAATAAATACTATAAGAATGTATATGTTGCAGAAGAGGAAGTAAGTGAGGAAGAGGATAGCGATTTGTGTGCTGGTCAAATTGAGAAAGTAGAAACTTCTACTAGTGAAGAAATATATGACCATTATAGTGTTCATCCTTTGCATTCCAAGGAAGTCATGGGGAATGCTATTGAGTTGTTTCAAATGAAACAAGCCAAAGGGAGTCCCATTAGT
The DNA here is from genome assembly GCF_964261635.1 of Lissotriton helveticus. Lineage (NCBI taxonomy): Eukaryota > Metazoa > Chordata > Amphibia > Caudata > Salamandridae > Lissotriton > Lissotriton helveticus. Next base: position 873,286,793 of record NC_136071.1, on the reverse strand, counting down.
GTTTGGGAGGAAAGTTTGGAAGCTCGGTGTTTCCCACAGCTTTTTCCAACAGGTCAGGGAGGAAGATATGATGAGCGACCTCATCAAATTCCTGCTTCTGAATACCGGACTTTGCGATTGTATGCAGGAGATGCTAGGTTTCGACAATGCATTCCTTATTTGTTTCATCTCCTGTTTGAAAGCGATCTGTCTGGACTGTCATATGCAGTGAACCACATCTTGAAAAGTGGTATACACATGCAAAACATCTCGGCAAGTGACTTTATGGATAAAGTCAATGTCCAAGATAGTATTTTGGATTCTCACCTGATTAATCTCATGGCGTGTCAGCGTGGTACTAATGAGTACTGGTACCGTCGTCATGGTGATTTAAAATGTATGCTGAGGAACTTAGGTACTCCCACATGGTTCCTCACTCTGAGCTGTGCCGAGTATGGTTGGGAAGACTTACTTGAATTTCTACGAGAGGCAAATGCTAACGTAGATAACATCGAATTCAAGACACCCGGAGAACTGTGCTCTTTGGATCCAGTCAATGTATGTAGGTACTTCAATCATAGATTTGAAGCTATGATGTCTTTCATCATGAATAAGAAGAATCCACCTCTTGGAGAGGTGTTGGATTTCTTCTGGAGAAAAGAGTACCAAGCAAGAGGTGCTCCTCATCTACATATGTTGCTGTGGATCAAGGATGCACCTAAATTTGGAACGGATCCAGAAGACTCAGTGATGAGTTTCATCCAACAGTATTCTACGTGTGCTGTTCCAAACGGAAAGGAGAAGAAAAGCCTAAGAGAAAAAGTTCTGCGTTTCCAAAGCCATCGATGTGGAAAGTACTGCCGTCGTAAATTACGAAACAAAGACAAGTTCTACACTAAATGTCGTTTCGGCTTTCCACGACCGGTGATTTCTAAAGGAAGAGTAAACAGTTTGATGTCTTCGCTGCGACACAATGTCATGAAGAAATCACCTAAAAACACTTACAATTTGAAGAGGAACGAAGAGTCCAAGTACATCAACGACTACAACCCGGTGATTTTGTCCATGTGGAATGCTAACATGGATATACAGTTTGTGGCTGATAACTGTATGGCTGTGGCTCGGTATGTGACGTCTTACATCACCAAAAAAGAGAAGACAGAATTGAAGGATATGTGGGAGGACATTTCCCATGAAAAGAGCCTCAGCAAGAAGTTGTACAGTTTCAGTCTGAAGATGTTGTCGCATCGAGAAATCGGAGCGTACGAATGTTCTGACCGGTTGTCTTCAGCAAGTCTCTATGCCAAGTCCAGGAGTATCGTTTGGGCGAGTCTTGGTCTTGCTGCAACGCGTAATCGAGTTCTCAAACCTGTGCGGGAAATTGAGTATTTGGCGGAAAAGGAGCCAAACAGTACCGACATTTTGAAGACAAACATGTTGGATACATATTATCCAAATCGAAGCAGTCACCTCGAGAATGTTTGTCTGTATGAGGTTCTGCAAAATTACATATTCAAGAGGAACATCAAAGAAGATACTGAGAAAGGAGTGTATGCTGTAATAGGAAGTGAGGGATGTCTGGTCAAGCAAAGAAAATGCCACTTGGTAAACCATCGAAAATTGAGTGGCGAATCTCCTGAAAAAAAGGAGTTTTTCTATTTAGCACTTTTGCAACTTTTCAAGCCTTGGCGTGCAGAAGAGGAACTGCTTGGAGATTTCCTCTGTTACAAAGACTCTTTCAATGCCGCCAAGGAGACCATAGAATGTCCTGCTTTTCCCAAATATGTAGAAATGTTGAATGCGGAAATTGAGCAGGAAGCAACAATTGCAGCCGAGATTGCCAGAGACAGTTCTCAGGACAGTCAGAGTTCTGCTTCATTGAGTCAGGATCCACTAGGAGGACCTGTTATCGAAAATGAAGCTGCCACTGCTATGAATGAAGTGGAAAGAGCCATGGCACATGCTCAGGAGGATGCGGTTAACTTAGAAGAGTTGGAAAGACAACTCAACATTGAGCAGAGGAAAATATATGACGAAGTTACCATGCAAATTGATCATGGATTAAGTCATGATAAGAAAGAGTGCTCATGTACGTCGTTGAAGCCTGTCCGACTGTACGTGAGTGGAGAAGCGGGAACTGGAAAGAGTTTCCTCATTAAAGCAATTTCATGTTATTTGCAGGAAAGGACAGAGTCATCGCTGTCTTGTGTTGTCACCGCTCCAACTGGACTGGCAGCACATAACATTAAAGGGATTACTTTACATCGTTTACTGATGCTGCCAGTGGAGCATGACAACAAATTACAATATCACAAGCTATCTGGAGATGCTTGTTTTGAAGTTTCAAGAATCTTGAGGAAAATGAAACTTCTTATCATTGACGAAGTAAGCATGGTTTCCAATGTCATGCTTGCCTTTGTGCATTTGAGAATGCAAGAAGTTCTCAAAACAGAGTATGATGTGTTATTTGGTGGCAAACACATCATTGTTTTCGGAGATCTTCTGCAGCTGACACCAGTGAAAGGGCAACCTGTGTTCAAAATGCTCACGCATGAAGATACCAGGAAGTGCCTAGGCAGCATTGGCAACGTCAATATATGGTTAAACTTCAATTATGCTGAACTGCATGAAAATATGCGTCAGGCGAAGGATGAAGTTTACAAGACTATTCTACAAGATGTTAGAATTGGAAAAGTGACCGAGCATGGGAAAGAAGCTTTACATGCACGATTACTGTCAAATTTATATCCAGAACAAGATGTTGTGCCTGAGAATATTTTTCAGAAAATTACTGAGAAGAAATCTGGAATATGTTTGATGCCAACTCTTGCAGAATGTGCCAAATTTAACAACAAAATGTTGCATTTAGAAAAGCAAGAGATTGTGAAACTGGAAGCTATTGATAGAGTAGAGCATATGGGATCAACAATTATTTTGTCTGAGAATCTGAAAACAAAATTGGATTCATTAGAGAAGAGTATATCTAAAACTGCAGGTTTTGAAAAGACTCTGAATGTGTGCTTGAACTGCCGTATAATTTTAAGAAGGAATTTACATGTTGAAAGAGGTCTGGTAAATGGATCAATGGGTAATGTTGTTGATTTTGAGAAATACAGAAATAGAGATGGAATTGAATTTTTAAAAATTAAATTTGATGGCATTGAGGAAGTACAGCTAATTGGTCGTTGTTCTGCTAGATTTTTGCTTGTAAAATACTTATATGTTCGCCGTAAGCAGTTTCCTGTTTGCTTGGCATATGCGGTGACAATCCATAAATCGCAAGGTTTAAGTGTAGACAGTGCATTGGTGAATATTGGCAGTTCTGTGTTCAAGGAGGGTATGGCATATGTGGCATTGTCACGAGTTAGAACTTTATCGGGATTGTACTTGATTGAGTGTGATGTCACAAACATTTGTGCGGATCTAGATTGTGTTAAGGAATACAATAGGTTAAGAAGAGAGTATGCGCCACATTTGCCTCAATATCCTTTGTTTGAGAAACGTGTGGTAGGCCGGAAACGAAGAAATGTGACCAATACTGGGGAGGTTGTAGCAAAAAGACGAAAAGTCGATGAACCTAAAATTACAAGCAGAAACAAAAAAGATTCTGTTGAAGATGTTGTTGGTTTTCAATTTGAAAACAGTTCTGGTGTCAACTGCTATGCTAATGTAGTGGTTAATGTTTTGTTTTCTCTAGAAAATGTAAAAGAAGAGATTGTGGTCAATTCTGATCAAAGATTTTGCAGTTTGTTAAATTCTGTGTTAGAGAAATGTAGCACTGATAGAAGAAACATAGAAAGTGTGTCTGAAATTCGAAATCTGTTAGACAGATGTTCAGGCGAAACACAATTCTCTCAAAATATTCAGCAAGATTGTCAGGAGTTTTTAATGTATATGCTTGATGTATTGCATGCTGAAGGTGTAGATGTAGATCACCTGTTTGGGCTTTCTTATCAATGGCAGCATGACTGCGAGAACTGTATGGTATCAAGTACTACTAGTGTAGACTCAGAAAGATTTATATATTTAACTTTGCCAGACAGTAAATCAGTCTCCTTTAATAAGCTAGTAAAAGCAGCTGATCACAACATGGAGTGTAGCCAATGTAAATCTGAAATGATGTCCACATTATTTATACGAACATATGGCCAGTACGTCATTTTAATGTTCCAACGATGTAGGCCTGATGGAACAAAATTGACAACTTTAATTAAAAATTTTGTAGCTTCGCAGTTGTCAATATCAGGAAGGACTTTTGTAACTGCAGCAATTATATATCATGACGGCCCTTCAATAACATCAGGACATTACACAGCTTATTTAAAGTCTAGAAATGGCTGGTCATTCTGCAATGATTCTGTTTTAATTTTCAAAAAAAAATTGCCGTATGACCTTAAAAACTCTTACCTGGTGTTTTTAAAACCAAAATTTTAGGGAAATAATCTCGGGATGTGCTCTGTGGAATTTCAAGAAGTTCTAATGGCTCCTACACAATTTGGCCTTGAGGATAAGTGTATTTCAGAGACATAACTTCTAACCATAGGACTGGACATCATGGAGAAATATGTGCACTTTGAATGAGTTCAGAAAAACTGTTTCTTTTTATAAGCTAATTGAAGCAGCCAATCAAAACATGGAGTAGAGGGAATGTAAGTCTGCAATGCTGTCTCCTGTTTTACATTGCTTTGTGATTAAAAGTGATGTAGAGAATTAAATAATTGTAGTAGTCATAGAGGTAGTGTAAGTCTGCTTCATAGTAAGCAGTATCAGTGTCATAGGAAATGTAGAACATGACTGAGCAAGAAGGGGAAGATATTACTATTCCAGGATTGTGAAAATGATCTTCAACATTTTAATTCTGAAAGTTGCGGAAATGCCAAATGACGGGATTGGCTTACAAGAAATCCAAGAGTTATAAATGGCTCTGACCAGATTTGGGCTTGAGGAAACTTGTGGTAGAGAGCAAGAAGTCATTTATTCGATGTAACGTGTTTTTAAAAACGATGGAGATTTTCTTTCAGAAAGTGGCGGGCTGAAAGTAATAACAGCACAAAAGAGTGTAAGCTGTTCATAGGACATCCTTGGACGTCATGGCAAGTAAGTTAACTTTAAGGAGTTCTGAATTCTGATTTCTGATGTTGTATGGGTTTTTTAAACACAATCATTTTGATTGTGTTTTTTTTTTCCCCGCTGTTATATGATGAATACCTTTAAGTCACTGTTTTTAGGGAATTTTGATACATTCTGAGAACAGCAAAAATAAACCATTTAACATGTATAATTAATTCTGTACTGTTTGCATTTATGATGTACATGTAGAACTGTGTAGGAGGCATGGAGAAGGTGAGGCTTCTGTAAGTGTCAAAGGTGTTGCATACAGTGCTGCACTTCTGCGTATTCTTTCATATGCTAGACTACATCTGCACAATGAGATACCTAAGCAAAGGAAACGCAAGTGATGTGATTGAGAAATGAGCAAAATAAATTGCACGTATTTCAATTACATCACCTGTGTTTCCTATCATTACGAATCACATTGTGCAGATCAAGTTTAGGTCTGTCCAGGGAAACATAGGAGGTTTGTACTTTGTTGAAGAGTGCAGTGGACATGACTCACTTCATTGGTAGACTTTCACAGATATTATCTCCTCTGTACACTTCAACAAGTGTAAATCTCATCTTGAACTCTGAGTAGGCCTCACCTCAAACAAACCTCTGGATAGGAGACATGTTATTGGCATCCTGAAGCGACACTTTTCTGAAACAAGAGCAATGCAAAAGATGCACCATGTTTTAAGATAGGCCTCACTTCATCTGCATCAAGATACTGTTAGTTTAAAATGTATATCTTTAGGACTGTGTAGGGGGCCTGGAGAAGCAGAAGCTTCTGTCAGTGTCAAAGTTGTTGAAAAACTATTTGTCCTTCAATCTTTTCCCTTGTCTTTTGTAATTTTTAAATACATGTTTTAATATTTTTCAAATGTTGGTTCTCTCTTTCACAGATTGAAAGTATAAAAACAAAAAGTGAGTAATTTAACGGCAATTATAAGGTAAATATTTTGTACTCTTTTCGTTACATTTCTATCACATTCACCTACTATTAGTTCCACTGCTTCACTTCTTTAACCCTCAGTTTCCTGCCTTTGCTACTTTCCTCATTCCTTTCTCTATTACCTACTTACTCAACTCCTTCCACTCTTTTTCTCAGTCCCTCTCTTCTCATAGTTCCTCAGTCTTGTTCACTCACTCCGTCTCTATTTCTCTTAGTGTCTGTGAATTACTTTCCCACCTTTTTTTTTGGACCGCTTCCTGGGAAGTGGCCCGGTTCGCAAACCAGCAGCGTTACAGGAGTCCACCATTTTGTGTTTCGGTCGAATCAAGATACAAGATGGAGGGCAAATAATGTTCAGAATGGGTAGAAGGGGGCACGGTAGATGTATCTTGACCCCCTTGGTTTTCTGAGGGTGGCTGAGGAGGACCATAGTTCTTCACTCTTGTTCACTCTCTCTGTTTCTATTAATGTCACTGTTTCTGACTGATCAAAACATTTTTTTTAAAAAAAGAACAGTAACTATAAGGGAAGGAAACAGACAGTTATGTTAAAAGAAAGACAGCTATAGGGAGTAAACTAAGGATACTGTTACCCGCAATCCACTGCTGATGATGTTACTGACCATGTCATGAATGATGTAATATGTGACATCATCAGCAGTGGATTGTGGGTAACAGTATCTCTTGTTTACTCCCTAGAGCTGTCTTTCTTTTCACATAACTGTCTGTTTCCTTCCCTTATACTTACTGTTCTTTTTTTTTAAAAATAATTTTTTTGGTTAGCTTCCGGTTCGCGTACCGGGTAGCGCTCCGGGGAGCGAACTAAGAGAAATAGAGGTTGGCAGAGTTCCAAATATTCTACCAATTTTTTTATAACGGGGAGGTAGTTCTGAAAAGAACTTTTTTTTTAATGTTTTTGTTGTTTTATATTTTTTTTAGTATTTTTTGAACATTTTTTTACTTTTTTTGTATTTTCTGAACGTTTTTATATTTTTTTGGGGTTTTTTTGGGGGGGGGAAACAAAAACGATCCATTGTAAAGGGCTCAACAGGAGCAACAAAAAAAAAAGAATTTATTTTTTGGGGCGTTTCGGACAAACATTAACATGATTCTGAATAGCTCTCATATTCAAAATGATGCTACTTTCCCTGTAGCAAATGAAATCGCCGCAGTGCACGCACACTTGCTTCACGTGCCCAAACAACATTTGAATGTTTGGGATCATCTCCCTCGCCTCTGGTCCCGACACCTCTGGAACAACCGATCTTCTTGCCATCGGAAGGGGATTTTGTTGCTCATCACGTAGCTGGGCAGCACTATAATTATTAGGATGCCACCTACTCATATGCCGATGCATAGTGTGATTGCCGTAACTGTATTTTTTTTCAGTTCCCCTTGACAGTCTATCACCGCATATACGGCAAAACACGTAGCGTGCATTTACTTTTTTTTGCCCCTCAGGAAATCTATAGAATTGCCAAATGTAGTTCTCTTTTCGATTATACCTCCTGGGCTCCTCTGGCAAAAACCTTGGCTCTTCCTCCTCTTCCTCCTCTTCCTGTTCTTCCTCGTCTTGTTGTAAAATTACTTCAGCAGGTGGTCCTCTCTTCTTTGGATTTGGTGGAGGTGGTGGGTTAGAACCAGCTGAAGCTACTAATGAAGCCATGTCACAATGTAAATAAAGGGTCTTTCTCTCACCAAGATGAAAGTCAGAGTGAGGAAAGAAGGAGGGGTTTTCATCATTTGGGAAAAGCAAAAGTTCTAAACCAATGAAAAGTGTTCATTTTAGATCACATGACCTAGTATTACATCATTAGGAAACCAAAAGTGAAATGAACCAATGAAAAGTGTTATTACCGAGTCACATGACCTGCTGTGTTTACGTTACGCGGTCGGCGCCGCGCCGCGGATCGCTTCCGGTTCGCGTACCGCTGCGCTTCCGGGTACGCTAACGTAGCACGTCATATGACGTATCACGCGAGAACGCGAAACGTCATGCTGACGCGACGCGTCACGATGTTGTTTTCTAACGCGACAGTTGCGCAAACGGAACGTTTACCGGTTCGCGGACCGGGTCGCGGCTCCGAATTGAGCTAACGGGAAGCTAACCGGTTCGCGTACCGGGAGCGAAACAATAAAAATAATTAAAAAAAATTGTATTAAAAACATGTAAAAAATATTTTTCGATTTAAAGTAGAATACATTGTAAAGGTTTTGATATTTGCTATTAAAAAACCATTGAAATTCACTGAAAAAACCATAGGTTATAGACCATATATAGTTAGGAATTAGCATTTACAAAACCTTGAAAATTCACTGAAAAAACCATAGGTTATAGACCATATATAGTTAGGGATTAGCATTTACAAAACCTTATTTTACTCACACAAAACCATTGAAATTCCATATATAGTTAGTTGTACTAACTATATATCGCGCACCCGCAATCCACTGCTGATCATGTCACATATTACATCATTCATGACATGGTCAGTGACATCACTGATGACATCACTGATGACATCTCAAATGACATCACTGATGACATCACTGATGACATCTCAATGACATGACTGATGACATCACTGATGACATCTCATTTGACATTACTGATGACATCACTGATGACATCATTCATGTGATAATACGATGAACTTCTTCAGACTCTAAAATAACCTTAGATACACTCAGTGTAAACAGACACTCACAGACTGTCACTCATCCATGGAGTTACTCACACACCTACTCAGTCATGCAAAGAATCAATTACACCTCCATTTCCTCAACTATACAGTTATACATACCTTACTTATTCAAACATATACTAACACATATTTACTCTCTTTTACAATCCCTGATACAAGTTCACAATGATCAATACAGCCACTCACACATTCACGGGCTCTTATGCACAGTTATTTATATATGTCAACTCTCACATGTACTGTGTTTTACATATGTTCTTACTTTGACATGTAGCACTCAGATATCCATTCACTCACCAATGCACTCAGTCAACCGCCCATACACCTGTTTCCACATGCACTTTTGAATCCATATATCTAGTGAATCAACTGCTTACACATCTATGCACAGAGTCATACACCTCCCAGCCACCCACACACACACTCAGTCTCCCATACAAATACTTGGGCAACCAATCAATAACCCATATACTTACTCATATAGCTACTGATCAACACATGCAGCAGTTTACAGAACAACAGACATAATGATGCACAAATTAAGACAGTTTACTCACTAACCCATGCACTCAGTGACACACATTTAATCACTCACTCATACAGTCAGTCACACACCTACTAAATCCTTCATCCAGACACTTATACATCCGCTCATTCTTCAATATGTAAGACATTTGAGATGTCATCAGTGATGTCATTTGAGATGTCATCAGTGATGTCATCAGTCATGTCATTGAGATGTCATCAGTGATGTCATCAGTGATGTCATTTGAGATGTCATCAGTGATGTCATCAGTGATGTCACTGACCATGTCATGAATGATGTAATATGTGACATGATCAGCAGTGGATTGCGGGTGCGCGATATATAGTTAGTACAACTAACTATATATGGAATTTCAATGGTTTTGTGTGAGTAAAATAAGGTTTTGTAAATGCTAATCCCTAACTATATATGGTCTATAACCTATGGTTTTTTCAGTGAATATATATATATATAAATACAAAGATAGCGCGGCACAATTCTTGGTGGTTTAAAGTTGGTTTATTTCAAATCGCAAACAAAACTCCTACGCTTTTCGAACCGTAGTCCTTGTTCACGGCAGTGTTCTACAAGTATCCCTTTTCTATTTTGCTATTTATACTCTTACACCTCATTATTTCTTGTGGTGCATTCTGGGCTATGTAGTCAATATTTCAACAAATTTTATTGTACAATTGTTTTCTCCTGTAAAGATCTTAGTGGAGTTAAAACCATAGTAGAATTACGAACTGAGATAAATGAAGGTGAGAATATTGACCTAAGAAAAACGCAAATGCTGGCAGAACTGGACATACAACAAAAAGGAGGCATCAGTACTTTTAAACCTGCTTCTTGTTTTATGCCCCCAACATCATTTGATGCAATTGACACTTTCTCAGATGCCGTAATAAAAGACCTGGTGAGATTAAGACACAATATACAATATCAGGATAAACCCAAGAACTTCACCAAAAAACAACAAACGGCATTTAACAATCTATGTGATGATTCCTCGCTTGTCTGTAAACCTTCAGACAAGCAAGGAAATATTGTACTGATGACTAAAACATACTATGAGACAGAAGCCTGTCGCAAGCTTAATGACATCAATTGCTACGATAAGATCAATAATTCGATTTACCAACAAAGTATTGCAGAATTTCATGACATGATCTCCAAATGGTACAAAAAGGACATGTTGAACACTGATGAGTTTCTATTTTTGCGCTGTTTAAATCCAGTTACTCCCACATTCTATCACCTTCCAAAGGTGCACACAGATAAAATCAATCCTCCAGGACGACCAATTGTAGCATCACAAGGGGGGTTGACGGAACATCTTTCCATGTATATTGATTCCTTTTTGTTTCCACATGTGACCTCCCTAAAATCCTATCTTAAAGACACTACTCATTTTTTTAACTTAATGGGGAGTTTTGTTTGGCAAAATGGATATTGTATGATGGTGCTGGATATCACCAGCCTATTTACCAGTATTGCACATACAGATGGGTTGAAAGCTGTCCATAGTTTTTTTACAAACTAGACAAATCAGGTTTTATGAACATAACAAAATGTTAATGGAATTTTTGGCATTCAGTCTGAATAATAACATTTTTGTATTTAATGGACAGCTATATAGGCAGATGTCTGGCGTGGCGATGGGTTTCTGCTCCGCCCCCAGCTACGCGAATCTTTGCGTTGGCTGGTGGGAGGAGCAGGTAGCCTGGGCTAATGCCAATTCAATGTGGAACAATAGAATCAAGGCTTGGCATCGTTATATCGATGATCTCTTTATTATTTTCGAGGGATCTATAATAGAGGCTGAAACATATGTAAATGTGCTCAATGATAACGATGTAAATCTAAGATGCAGTGGTGAGATCAGTACTTCAAGTGTTGACTATCTAGATCTAACTGTGTACATTGAGGAAGGACAATTAAACACCAAACTATTTCGAAAAACTACTGCAGGGAACTCTACTTTGTTTTCCACTAGCAGCCATCCTAAACAACTTATCAAGAGTATACCATACGGCAAACTTTTAAGATTAAAAAGGAATAATTCCACTGAAAGGGAATTTCAAAAATCTGCCAAACTATGTATGGATCGCTTCAGAATACGTGGATACAATGAGGGAGTATTGACACAAGCCTTGTCAAAAGTAAATAACCGGCCTAGATCGGAGTTACTTAAATCTAAGCAGATAGACAAAACAGATAAGGGGACTTTTAGGTTGATTACAACATTCTCAGAAAATGCAGGACAAGTGAAAAAAATTCTTTGTAAAAACTGGAATATCCTGCTCACTGATAATGTCATTAAAGACGACCTACCATCTAATCCTATGGTGACATTTCGTAAAGCCAGTGCCTTGAAAGATCATTTGGTCCATAGCCATCATATGATAAAAACAAGTACCCCCGGCCATATACCATTAAATGGCTTCTATCCTTGTGGCCGTTGCAAGGCTTGCAAAATAGGTAAAAGGACCCTCACATACAAGATACCATGTCTCAAATTTCCCCAAAAAATCAATAAATTTCTAAACTGTACTACCCCCTGTGCCATATATTGTCTAGTGTGTCCTTGTGGGCTACGGTATATCGGGATTACGATTAACCCTGTGAAGCTACGCATATTAGAACACATGCGGGCTATCAATCACATTGATGAATCTTACCCAGTTGCCAGGCATTTTAATAAAATGCATGGGCACAATAGGGATCTATTGGCCTATTTCTGTCTGGATAGCGTATCTGCACACCCCAGAGGGGGAGATTGATTGCAAAAATTAAGACGTCTAGAGTCACGCTATATAATTGACTTACAGAGTAAGAGCCCGACAGGCTAAAAGACATAGAATGGACACTATGGGTAGCTAAAAGAGATTTGATGATGTTGGCATTTAATTATTCCTGATAATTGTTGAGCAATTTTGTCTTTGAATAAGAGTATATGTATAGATTTCTTCTTTTTGTCTTTTTGAACAGATGAATTGTTTATTATTGGTTTGGTCTAGCATGCTTACCAATGAAAGTTTGCCCATCTAAGGGCCATATTGACTGTGCCTATCATAAATGCCCATTCAGGGCTTAATAACATCGAGGATGAATAGTATTAATTAGCTGTATACCAGTTAAATACTATATGTGGAGGTGATACAAACGATGTAAGAATGTATTTACTTTCTTCTTGTGCAATAAAATGTATTGCACGCTCCAAAATGGCGATGGATTTCAAACCACGCAGTCCTCTTTCTATGCTTATTGTTTGACATGCAATGACCAAATTAAATGTATTTAAAATGAAATGGCGGCGCGACATTTTATCACAATTGACGAAGGCTAAGCGCCGAAACGCGTCTTGTTTGTGCCTGGGTTGCCAATAAAGGTTGTTGGCACTTGAAACCCCCCTATGAGTGCTGTTTCTTGTTCTAGAATTGAACGCGAAAAGAACTTGGGAGCTGTATTTTGTTGGCAGGTACACTCCCGCCCAAAGAGCACCCGCTTGTGTGTGCAGCAGGCTGGTGGACTTGGGAGCGATATATATATATACATATATATATATATATATATATATATATATATATATATATATATATATACATATATATATATATATGCTCGCTTCCTTCTGACCACAAATAGCCGGAGCACTCTCCTGGGCGGGTGCGGTTGCGGTCCTGGTCCAAACCGCCATATATCGGGCTCCCACCTTTTACTTTTCTTCAAAGGATACCGCACTCACGGGGATGCTGATTCAAATTACTTTATTTTGGGCAAAATAAAGTAATTTGAATCAGCATCCCCGTGAGTGCGGTATCCTTTGAAGAAAAGCAAAAGGTGGGAGCCCGATATATATATATATATATATATCACCTCCACGTTGGTTCACAATTCGGGACTCTGCAGCGCTCACGTATGTGTGTTATCCTGCGGCTGAACCCACGCCGCTTAACATTCACCAACTTCCCTCGCCAGGGGAAAAAAACGGGTCGCACAACCAGTTGCAGTGTTTGCAATCTTCTTTATTTCTCTTAGTTACAGGGCATACAGCGCATTAGATCTACGCGTTTCGGTGTATCACCACCCTGCTCACACTGCAAACACTGCAACTGGTTGTGCGACCCGTTTTTTTCCCCTGGCGGGGGAAGTTGGTGAATATATATATATATATATATATATATATATATATATATATATATATATATATATATATATATATGTTCCCAGTTAGGCTCCGATTTTGCAGACCCCTGGCGCTACTTCGCTTCGGTGCGTTGTCCTCGGCTGAGCCCAGCCTTAATTAATTGTGTCCAACTCTCCTTCAAGGAAGGAAAAATGAAAACGCACTCACGATGTCAGCAATAGTTTCCTTCGGATTTATTTACCAAATGGCATTCAGTTGTTTCAGAAAAAAGCACTGACGCGTTTCGCTGTGCACACACAGCTTTCTCACGGTCAATACAAAACACATTAGAGAGCCCCTCCTATATCAGTAGGGAGTCGCCAGCAATCATTTACAAAATGTCACTTCCTTGGTAAATACTGGAGGTGATGTGGGAGTTGTAGTTTGTGTATGTGATTTACAGACTGTTTATTTGAATGCTGTAAATTGAACGCATAGATGTTACATATGGGTTATGTTGTCACATTTTGGCCATTGAATTACCCAGTTATTTCAAAAGCGCAGGGTCGTCTTTTTATGACCGCTTTTAAGCGCTACACACAGTACAAGTCTTAAGAAACCAATAACCAATAAACATTCCTGCCCTCTAGTGGGCAGTTCAATGTGTTATTTTTCACTATTTTTAACCTTTTTATGCCCTCCAGTGGGCATTTTACTTGAATACTGTGCAATTATTCCATTGCCTTATACTTCTGTGACAACCATGGTAACTCCTATCACATCATTACATTTACTCTCAGTCTCATAAGCCACATTCCCACTTATATTTAACAGTTTACTGAATACTACTGTGCGATCTGTCTATATTTGAAACAAGGGATCAAAGTTCATAGCAAAGACCCAATTTTTATTGGAAACAGTCCTCCCACATGAAAGAGGGGGGGATCGAGAAAAAACTTTAAGACGCCGTGAGTCACGACAAATTTTAAATTTCAGGACAATGGCTCCGACAGGTCTTAACCAAAGTGAAGAACTTTATGTACATCTATAAAAATTGGGTCTTTGCTATGAACTTTGATTGTTGGTTATTGGTTTCTTAAGACTTGTACTGTGTGTAGCGCTTAAAAGCGGTCAGAAAAAGACGACCCTGCGCTTTTGAAATAACTGGGTAATTCAATGGCCAAAATGTGACAACATAACCCATATGTAACATCTATGCGTTCAATTTACAGCATTCAAATAAACAGTCTGTAAATCACATACACAAACTACAACTCCCACATCACCTCCAGTATTTACCAAGGAAGTGACGTTTTGTAAATGATTGCTGGCGACTCCCTACTGATATAGGAGGGGCTCTCTAATGTGTTTTGTATTGACCATGAAAAAGCTGTGTGTGCACAGCGAAACGCGTCGGTGCTTTTTCTGAAACAACTGAATGCCATTTGGTAAATAAATCCGAAGGAAACTATTGCTGACATCGTGAGTGCGTTTTCATTTTTCCTTCCTTGAAGGAGAGTTGGACACAATATATATATATATATATATATATATATATATATATATATATATATATATATATATATATATATATATGTATTACCTACTGGCGGTCGCCAGTAGGTAGTTATAGTTAGGACCTAGTTTCCATAGGAAATCCTCAACATTCTATTTGGATTAACTTTGGCCCTGGTGGATGAATCTTTGCGAATTTCTCAAAGAAGATGGCTCGGTCCGCTGCGCTCCTTCCCTGAAAGTTTGGGGGGGATTGGTGAAGTGGGGGCTGAGATAAAAGGGGGGTCCCAAAACGTGTTTTCTCCATGTTATTTTCCATAGGACGTTTAGACACGGCTACAGGTCGAACGGCTGAATGGATTTATAAGAAATTTGGCAAAACTGTAGAGTCCAGCTCGCAGATTACGCTTTTTTTGGAATGGTGTAAATCTGTTCAGTAGTTGCTGAGAAAATTAAAGTTAAAGTCAATTATATATCTATAAGCGCGCACGGGTGCGCGCACTCAAGCGGCTGCGCGCGAGCGGAATTTTTTTTTTGCTGCCTGACGTCTGTTAACGTTCGATTCGAAGGAAATCAGGAAGTGTTGACCGCCATTTTGTCACTGCGAGTAAATATATTGTCATTTCAAAGCGTTGGAACATGGAAAGGGGAGAAGGTAGAGATTGTTTTGCTGCGTAGGTTCTCTCAGGGTGTGCAGTAAGGCCCTTAAACGCGAAAATATATATATATTTTTTTTTTTAAAGTTGCGGGGTGCGCGCACTCGGGCGCGCACTCCTATTTACAAGAGTGTGAAAATGGAGATAAATCAGAAGTTTGAGTGCTTTGATATAAGGTGGCTCTGAAAAGAGCCCTTGTGTTAATTGAGTTTTTTCTGCATTTATAAGTAAGTACCGATGCAGAGTCTGATGTTGCAGAGGAAGATTCTGTTTCCCTCTTCCGTGAAATGAACACCATCTGTCCTATAGATGTCTTGCATGTGGTAACGCAAGTTGTTGTGGTAAATAGAACCCATGCTATAATCTCTGAGGAAAGCAGAAACAGATTTATTTACATGTCTCCTTGCTTTCTCAATTTGTGCACAATGTTGATTGGACCATTTCCATTTCTGTCTTTGGCATATATTGGAATATACCAAGGCAGTTCGAGGAAAAAGTGTCATCAATTGTCAAAAGGTGTCTTTTAGAAGCATTTCCAGACCTACCCCAGTCAATGTGCCTAGATCGTTCCCACCACAGTGCACAATTATAAGGTCTGGTTCTGGGAGATGCATAAAAGTTTTCACCAATGGTATTAATTGGTGACATCTTAATCCTCTTTGCCCAATCCACGTTATCTGCACATTTGGTAAATCAAGGTTGGAAATTCGTCTGCTTGCTGCATATTTTCCACTCCAGTGAATATAGCTGTGTCCTAAAAGCCAAACCTTCATTTTCAAGGCAGATGCACTCGTACTCCGATGGGTTCTGGAAGTGGAATGGCAGTTAGAAGCTGAAAGTCAGGATAAAAAAATGGATGAAGCTTGGTGTGGTTGAAAAACGAAAAATGATTGGTTGATTCTAATACGTGAAGATTGAAGACTACGTTGCATGTTAATGTTATGTAAAAGAGAAAGTAGTATTGGGTGTGAAAAAAATGACATGTAACAGAGCTGTGGATAGGCAGGTGTTTCTGGAGGGAGAACAGTGTTGTTAGTTTGCTGTAGAACGTTGAGATATGAACTTTTGACCTGTGCCTTCAGCCAGGTGCAGAATGAGGTGTTACCATGGAAACAGCCAGAGATGGCAGTGGGTGATGGGTGACTTTTATGTGACATTGAAAATATTGTGAGGGACAACCAACTGAAATGTAAATTTGAATACAAAATTTTGCGGGAGGAAATATGATTGGCTGAAGAGACATATATGAGTCTGTATTGACTGGATATCTGTGCCATTGAATTTTGGTTGCAGTGATAGCAGCATAATTGAGACTTCCGTCAAACGAATATCTATTTTGTGACTGTCACTGTTGTACATCGTACAAAGCATTGGTAAAGGTAAGTCTGTAACTGTTTGTTTTGTCATGTACCGTAAAATATGGTTTACTCACAAACAATGATTGATTTTCCTCATAGTTTGAAACTAAACTCATTTTTGGCTGTCATAATGTGTTGTATTTCTAAAACTATTTTTAATTTAAATGTGAAATATGAAGTATAAAATATGTTTAATATAAAGAGTAATTATTTGTGTGATTTTGAAGCCTTTATATATAATGAGAGAAGTTGTTTATGAAGTGAAAAAATGATATTAGCAGAGAGACAGATAATGCAGATAGAGAGAGAAATGGTAAATTACATGTGATACCGTCGTGAAAAAATGTTAATGGTTAATGAATTCGTAAACTTTCTGTCACACGACAAAATTAGAGTGCGGTTTCTGGACGCGGCCTGCATTGGTGGGTGTAGGGTGAGAGGGGCAGGTGGTTGAGTGAAATAAAATGAAAAGTTGGTATATTACATGTGATACCGTCTTGAAAAAGTGGTAATGTTTAATGAATTCTTAAAGTTTCTGTCAGATGATAAAATTATAGTGCGGTTTGTGGCCGCGGCCTGCATTGGTGGGCGTAGGGTGAGAAGGGCAGGTGGTCGAGTAAAATAAAATGAAAAGTTGGTACATTACATGTGATATCGTCTTGAAAAAGTGGTAATGCTTAATGAATTCTTAAACTTTCTGACAGACGACAAAATTACATTGTAGTTTGTGGCCGCGGCTTGCACTGGTGGGGTGAGAGGGGGAGGTGGTCGAGTAAAATAAAATGAAAAGTAAAATGCTAATGGTTAATGAATTCGTAAAGTTTCTGTCACACGACAAAATTAGAGTGCGGTTTCTGGACGCGGCCTGCATTGGTGGGTGTAGGGTGAGAGGGGCAGGTGGTTGAGTGAAATAAAATGAAAAGTTGGTATATTACATGTGATACCGTCTTGAAAAAGTGGTAATGTTTAATGAATTCTTAAAGTTTCTGTCAGACGACAAAAATATAGTGCGGTTTGTGGCCGCGGCCTGCATTGGTGGGCGTAGGGTGAGAAGGGCAGGTGGTCGAGTAAAATAAAATGAAAAGTTGGTACATTACATGTGATACCGTCTTGAAAAAGTGGTAATGCTTAATGAATTCTTAAACTTTCTGACAGACGACAAAATTACATTGTAGTTTGTGGCCGCGGCTTGTACTGGTGGGGTGAGAGGGGGAGGTGGTCGAGTAAAATAAAATGAAAAGTTCTGACCATGAGGTTGTACAGAGATTTGTGCAGTAAATGTGTTCGTAAATTGAGGTACCAAACGGAGTATAAAAATATCTCTCTCACTCCTGCTGTTTGACTGCATCTTCATCTGCCTTCTGTTTTCCGTCTCCGTTGCCCTGTGTTATCTTATTGTGTGTGTGTCTGTCTGTGTCTGCCTTCAGTCCGGGCTGAGGAACTTTGCTGTGGAGGCACACACAGATAGTCGCATCAAAGTAGTTGGAACGTTTTCAAAAAACTATTTATATAATTGAAATGCTTTTTTGAAGCACTAGTGAATGTTTTCTTTCAGAATTACCGCTCGGTTGCTTCCATAGAGCAGAGGGTATGTTGTATTTCACTACTTAGTGCCTCTGCATCTGCACTCTGTTCTCTGGTGGCTGGCGGAGAAGTGTTTGTTATTGTGGAGATTAAAGCGTGATAAGGAGTGAAATACGACATAGCGTCTGGTCTGTAGAAGCGTGGGAGCAGTGATTAACACTGAGTGGAGGGGAACTGCGACGGTGCTTGAGAAGAGTAATAAATTATTTTTTTACAGAGGTACAACTGTCTGCATGGTGCGCGACCTACTAAGAAAGGGTTCACGGGCTGTTATAGGCCTGTGGGTTCTAGTATGAGTAAATCAGGTCGACAAAAGAAAATATTAAGTTAGTACAGCTGAAGTTACGTGGAACACATGAATACTGTTTCAGTATACAATCATTTTAGTTGAGATTATGGATTAAAAGAGAGAACGTGTATATTTGAAATGTTTATTCAGAAATGCACTGTTTTCAAGGCAAGTTTCTAATCTAATACGAGTAGAGACATTGCAAAAAACAAAGTAATCGGTATAGTCAGTAGTACATAGAATACAAACGGTATAGTTGATGAAAAATGAATATGGTTTTGCAAAATTAATTATACACTCTTATGAGGAAGTATATTATATTTTAATAAATGGAAGAAGGTCTCTGGCCTTTCAGTTTAGGAACGATACATGAAAATGCTAGTGGTTAGACATTATGTCTTTATCAATCAGCTCTCTGTATGCGAAGCACTATCACGTTTCTGTTATGCTATTGTGTAAGGGACAAAAAACGCGCCAAAACGGACAAAATGGCGAGAGGTGCATGTATGTAATCAAAATATTTCAGTTTATGAAAATTAAATGATCAGAGGTGTTTGAGGCGGAATTAAGCAGTTCAAATGCGAAATTGCGTTTACAGTTATAAAAAACTCATTCTATATTTACACATTAATTAGGGCACATGTAGCATATATTAGCGAGTTTTGGTTCGAGTACGTTTGAAATAACATAAGATAAGATATACAATAGAATTGTTGAGATTAGACTTTAATAAAAAATAAAGTTCAAAATCGAGTAGGTGAATAAAAAAAATTTAGTCCACATAAAAGATCAAAATTTAACCAGTAGGAAATCATAATGTCTACTGTTAGTAAAGCCAATAGGTCTGTTCATGTTAAGAGAGTATCCAAGAAAACGTGAAAAATATAGGGAGGCAAAACGAAATGTGGACGTCAATGGCTTGCATAACAGTCAACCCAGGATTGTATAGGCAAAGTAGGCAGCAACTGCTTCTAACAAGAAGTCACTGTTATGATCCGAAAACATGACAGCTATCCAATTGAAAAGAGGAAAGCAGCATTCATGATCTGTTATTACCGGAGCCTCTAGTAGCCTCTAGTACCATCAGAGGACAGCTCGGTGGGTTTTCAATGTAGCTGTCTGTCAGGAAATCTTGCGCCGCTGCGAATATATCCCAATGACCCAGAACTCCTTGTATCGCTGCAAAGGCCATAATCCCTCCGTTGCAACAAAGCTGTTCATGATCAATTAACGGATTCATGAGATGATTGTAATTCACTTCAGGAGGTACCAAGTTGCAGAGACATAAGTCCAGGGCCCACATGAAATCACAGCTCAGGCAATGAAATACAGTATGCACGCAGGTGAAATAGGAATATCGAAATGATAATCGATATGAAGTATTCAGAGTCGAGAGTGCTAAGATGCCGTAGTAGTCAAGCATCTTCTGGCGAAATAGTTCTAAGTGTTCCGGCTTGTTTGCGAAGACAGGAGGGACATCCATTTTGAAATAGACGAGATGGGAACACAAACGTCGCAGCACTGGCAGTTCAACAGGAAGTCCACAGAAATAGGTCGCAGAGCATGGAGTGAATAGTAGCAGAATGACTTGATATAATTTTTGGCAGTCTGGTCACTAAACCATTGGTTAGTAGTTATAAAAAAAATAGCCTGTCTTGAAGTGGAGGATGCGTTTAAAATTAAGGGAGTCACCTTAGTACATTGTAAAGGAAGGCCACTCTTTTATAAGGAATGGTGTTGTCTGTGAATATTAGCTAAGTGAAAGATATGTTCGCGAACAGATGCTACGCTAACTTGTTTTTGTGACAATAAGGCTGTTGTTCATGTCTTGTGCTTCAAGGCCGGAATTCGCTGCCAGATGAAAACATCAAGGTTCACATGCGTGGGGTAGATAAACTACATTCTTAAAGGGAAGCAAATGCAGAGTGATTTTTACCGCGTAAGCTTTGTCGTTTAAAAAGTCATAGTGATTTTCATTATATGTAAAAAATAATATCACTGATGAAGAATGAAAAAAAATCGTTATAATAATAGGCACTGGTGTATTTTTGGAAAGATATGCAACATTACAGGGATTCCACTTAAATAAGTCATGTAATTGAAAGTGCCTGCATGTGGACGTTTAGGCGTTTAATATGCAGCTTTGAAAAAAAACGTGCGTTTGTTTTAAAAATGAAATGTAAAGGTTTAGAGCAGGAGTTTCCAAAGCAGTCGTGGAGGGCTAGAAGCATGGCAGATTAAAAAAATGACTACATGTTTTTCAATGGGGTTATCTTAAACATATGGGGGCATATTACCAAGCAATAGCGATAATTATCGCTATTGCTTGGTTAGAGACAAAAATGTACCGCTGCGCTGCGGTAATTTTTATCGCAGATAACCTTGGTATTACCAAGGTTTATCGCAAATGCGATAAAAAACGGCCGCAATGCATGAATATCGCTGAAAAGTCAGCGATATTTATGCATTACCGAGCTAATGCTCTTAGCCATGTTATCCACCTCCCATTGGATAACATGGCTAAGAACTGCTCAGGGCAGGTGTTAGCTTTTGGAGATATTCGCGCCTAGCCGAATATCTTCAAAAGTTGGTAATAGGAGATAGCGATGTTAGCGACTGTTTCCAGTCGCTAACATCTTGGCACGCCCACTTTGCATGTCATTAGTGATAAATATCACTGACATGCAAAGTGGGGCCCAAGATGGACGCTATCTCCTACTAGCTGTCGCTAACTGGTGTTAGCGACAGCTAGGTAATAGGGAGATAATTTTATCTCCGCTTTCTTGGTTTTTAAAGCCAAACAAGCGGAG
Source organism: Lissotriton helveticus (assembly GCF_964261635.1). Classification (NCBI taxonomy): domain Eukaryota; kingdom Metazoa; phylum Chordata; class Amphibia; order Caudata; family Salamandridae; genus Lissotriton; species Lissotriton helveticus. The sequence continues at coordinate 873,265,191 of NC_136071.1, read as the reverse complement.
ATAAACCCCCTTGATAATATGCCCCTCTTTCTTTATCTACTGTGTAGTTTTTCTGCATGTTGCCTATTCTTTGATTTTTACTGTTGCTGTGTCTTACACATTTTCCAGGGGCGGGTATAGGGTCATGGCAGCCCTGGGCAGGGAGCGTAGGTAGGGGGCTCTGTAACAGGGGGTTTGGGCGGGGCGGAGCGTGCAGCCCACTGAAGAGGGGGGGGTGGATCAAGGTGTTTGGAAGTGGAACTGAGGCAGAGCACGCCAAATTCCTGCCATGGTCCGCTACGCAAATATGTATGCATCCTTAGAGGATTATTATATTAAGGATATATATTAATATGGTGGCTCCTGGGGTTTGGTGGTTCTGTGCAGGTGTACTGCTTGCATATGCCCATGGTTGGCCCTGTATTTTCTGTCTATGCACTTGTTCTCCGTCACATGGGCTTTTAGTTATGAAGGCCTTGTGTCGCTGGTGCATGAGTTTTAACATGGGAAAAAGTGATATATCTGTGGCGCAATGGTTTCATAAATGAGACATTTTGTATCTTATTGTAATGATAGAGAATCTTGGGGAATTTATCTGTTATGCTTGTTCTTTGCTATAATGGCTCTATGTTGTGTAAGAAATAAGTCTGTAATAAGTTAATTACATTTTATTATTTTCTTTTTTACAGTGTTTGGTGCTGAAAAGCAACAACGTGCCTTCTGAATTACAGAATTTGAGGAATTATATTCTTTTTTTCAGGTGAGTTGGTATTTTTGCATAGGCAATTTTTTTGGGTGCACATGAAAATAATGAAGAAGATTTTTTTAAATGTTTGTAAAATTTCATTTTGGAATATGATTTTATCTTGAATTATTCACATGGGTTGTATCTGCTTATACTAGATATGTATTTTGAGATATTCTCCACTGACAGTTGAAATGATCTTTTAATGGGCTTGGTGCATGTGTTCTTTTTGATGGAGTTCAGATTTACGGATCATTGGAGTATAATTCTTTCATGTTTCCATTATTTAAATATTGTGAAGTGCTCATGATTTTTGAAATCTTGTTGCATTATGTTTGGCAGTTTTTCTCCTTTATTTACAAAGAGGTATTATGATATGGTTCTAGGTGTGATGGGTATCTTTCCTGCATATCTGTGATTATACTATGTATAGGCATTGTTTTACATATTCATGCAGAGGTTTATTATGAGGTTGTTCTTCATGCTTAGTATGACATTTTCTATATGCTATGACTTTTACATGGTGAGTATGCTGTTGAAACATAAAAGGAACAGTCTCTGTGGGAAGTAGTAATCTGTTAAGTGAATGCTATGGTTTGTATAGTGTGAGCCTTCTCTTCAGAGTGCATATAGTTTACATAGCTCTTTGTACTGGTGAACTGAAAAAATGGGTCTCTAAAAATTAATTCTACAGATTATCAATATTTGTGATATCTAGAAAATCTAAAAAGAAATTTTACAGTAAAATGTCTTTTAACAACAGTAATTATTTAATGGAAAAAAAAGATCAGTGTTAATGTTTAGGGTTATTTTGCCAATTTCTTTTCAAAAGAAGAGGAACGTGGTATCTTAAAATATATAGAGTTAATAAGTTAGAAATTATAAAAATATATGTAGTTTAAAAATTAGTAAAGGTACTTTTAAGTTATACATTAATGAAAAAAGATATAATTTAGTCTCTATATTTTTTTAAAAGGATACAGAAGAATAAACTGAGTCTAGTTATGGAGAATTCCTCAGAAGAGAAACAAATTCATTTTTAAATCATTAACGAAGTGATGGAGGAAATTTTAGACGCAGTCTTTCAAGAGGAAATAGATGAAAAAAATTATTTTATGGACATGTCTTTAGACTCCGCTTACTTAGAGATGGTTGAAGGAGATGAGGACTTTGGACTTGAAGAAGTCCCTGATGATATAATGGTGGAAGTTCTACAAAATTATGAAGATTTCAATAAATAAATTTTTTTTTGATAGTAAAGCATTCTTGAAGACAGTTTTCTTGTCCTATTCGTCGTTGATGTGCTTTAGGAGAGTGATAAGACATGTTCTCATGAAGTGTAAAAGAGATTGTAGTAAAAAAGATTAAAACATCTACGATGACCCATAGTTCTTGAAAAAAGTGTACTGTTTGTATGCTTTAAAGATTAGAATTAAAAACTGTCTATAATGTTAAAACAGATATGGAGTGTGATAAAATTAAGAACCAACATTCACTACAGGATTTCCTACTCTGTTCAGAGACTTTCTGTTATTTTCTTTATTCTACTTAGAAAATGAATCTGTGGTTTAAATTTGTACGTTATATGCTAGTAGTCAACTATATTATTTGTTATGTTTGTGTTTTACAGATTGAGAATTTCATCAAAATCTTAAATTAAGATGCCGACCAGAACTGAAAAAAGAAAGCTCTATAAACGGACTTACAATTTGAAGAAGAAAGGAATTGAAGAAGTATCAAAAGAACATAGGACGGATAAAAAGAAGAGTGCTCCTGGTAAGCAAACCAAAAAGTTTTTGAGAGCAATATGTGGAAGGAAAAATGTTAGTATTGAAGTGGACAAGGAAAAAAGTATACCAGTATCGAGAAGGAGACATGGAACCAAAGATAAAAATGTTTCTGGAATCAGGAGACAGGAAAATCTGTACAGTAAAACTCGGATGAATCAATTTAGCCAAATCAGGAAGCGTATGTTTTACAACAGAGTAGTTTCGAATTTATTACAAAAGGAGAAAGTTTCTAAAAGAAGATCTGCTTTTCTTAAGAAGAAACAATATATAGAGGGTTTTGTTGAGCGCGCGTTTGAGACAAAAAGAAAATTATTTATTTTAGTACTTAATAGAATAAATAAGCTAAATAAGGCAATACGAGTTTTAAAAGCTAAAAGTAAATGGAAGAGACACATAAATAGGAGTAATTTTTGTAAAGTGTTTTCTGGGAAGTGGATGCATACTTCAACGTCTGAACCATTTTTTAATGAAGAGAGTTACTTTTAAAGTAACGATTTGTTGCATGCAGTTGACACCAGTGGTCCAGGATACGAGGTGAAGGAGGGATGTGTAATTGAGAAAGAGAAAATTGTGGTTAGAAATGCAGAAGAGGTGATGGCTGGAGAAGCTTCAGGGGGACGTGCTAATGTTCCTGTTTACAGTTGGAATTGTAGTAGCATTTGTAGTGTACGACAGGATTCAATTGATTTCTTTTGCAATTTCTTACGTAAGTACACTAAAGAAAGTCTTAGAAAAAAAATTGTTATGTTGCAAGAATTAGATCATTGCAGAGTGCGAGAAAAAATAGGTCTGCAAGTCATTCTCTGGCTTGTCTTTCTAAACAAATATGCCAGAGTGTGTTTCATCACTTCAGGATGTTAGCAGTGCATCATACTAAAATGAGAAAATTGGTGAGAAAGTTGTATTATGCAAAAAGTCCAGCACTTAAACTTAAACAGTTAAATACTGCTCTTTTGTATGGATGTGAATTAGATGTTAAGAAGATTTGTGCAGAAATTGAGGTAAGTTATTTTGGTCCAGAGGAAGGTAATGCAGAAACTGATATAATTATAGAAGGAAATGTGTTAGAAAATGTTGGACATGTTAATATTGAAAATTTTGAACAGGAAATAATAAAGTTTAAGGTAATTGCAGGTGAGAAACCAAATTTTTCTTGTGTCTGTTGTCGATGCATTCATTACAAAAGTCAAACTATTAGTTGATTTATATTTAAAAAGTGAAGATGAAAGTAATGGTCAATGGAAAGATATTGCAACTTATTTGTTGGTGGAAAACTATTTTGATTTGGGTTTTGAGCAACGTATTTGTAAATATTGTTATAATAAATTAAATGAAAAAAAAATCCTGCTAGAGCTGTTCATAATAATCTAGAGTTGATAAATATTCCATCAGAATTGATGGATTTAAATACTTATGATACTATTCTGATCCAATGTGTACATCCTTTTCAGGCTATTGTTCGTATGGAGCCTAAGACTGGTAAATTAAATCCTTCAGATTTACAAAGAGGATTAAAGGGTAGAGTTGTATATTTGCCACTTGATTTAAAAAAAAATATGGAAACAATTGGTGTTGAAAATGTAGAAGAGGAACCTCTAGTTATTCTAGTTAATGGTGTACCTACAAAGAGTAAGAAAATCTGGCAAGATTTAGTGGATGTTAGAAAAGTCAAAAAGGCAACATTGTATTTAGTTCAAAACAATAAGTACTATAAAGATGTATACGTAGAAGAAGAAGATGTAAGTGAAGAAGAGGAGAGTGATTTGTCTATTGGACAAATTGAAAAGTTGACCTATCCAGAAGTGAAGAAATTTATGAACATTACAGTGTTCATCCACTGCATTCCAAAGAAGCAATAGGGAATGCTATTGAATTATTTCAGATGAAAAAGGCGAAAGGAAATCCTATTAGTGTGTGGGAAGAAAGTTTGGAAGGTCGTTGTTTCCCACAGTTATTCCCTACAGGTGAAGGTACACGATATGATGATCGACCTATGCAGATTCCTGCATCTGAATACCGGACAACAAAATTATATGCAGAAGATCCGAGGTTTCGCCAATGCATTCCATATTTGTTTCATCTTCTGTTTGAGAGTGACTTATCTGGTCTCTCTTATCCAGTAAATCATATCTTAAAAAGTGGAGTTCATCTGCATAATATTTCAGCAAAGGAATTTATGGATGAAGTGCAACAGAAAGATAGTGTTTTGGATTCACACCTAATTAATTTAATGGCTTGTCAGCGTGGTACTAATGAGTATTGGTACCGTCGTTATGGAGATTTGAAGTGCATGCTTAGAAACTTAGGAGCACCAACATGGTTTTTAACTCTAAGCTGTGCAGAGTATGCTTGGGAAGATTTACTTGAATTTCTTCAGGAGGCGAATGCAAACATAGAAAATATAAACTACAAGACACCCGGAGAACTGCGTTCGTTAGATCCGGTTAATGTTTGCAGATATTTTAATCATAGATTTGAAGCTATGATGTCTTTTCTTACAAACAAGAAAAATCCGCCTCTTGGTGAAGTATTGGATTTCTTTTGGAGAAAAGAATACCAAGCAAGAGGTGCTCCTCATATTCATATGCTGTTATGGATCAAGGATGCTCCTAAATTTGGAAGAGACTCGGATGAGACTGTACTCTCTTTTATTGAACAGTATGCCACTTGTGACATACCTAATAGTACAACTGATAAGGACTTAAGAGGAAAAATGTTACGCTTTCAAAGACATCGTTGTGGAAAATATTGTCGGCGAAAATTCAAATCAAAGAGTAAATTCTACACCAAATGTCGTTTTGGATTTGCACGACCGGTACTTTCAAAAGGAAGAGTCAACAATTTGATGTCATCTTTGCGACATAACATCAGGAGAAGGTCACCTAAAAATACGTACAATTTAAGAAGAGGTGAAGAATCCAAATATATAAATGACTATAACCCAGTCATTTTGTCCATGTGGAATGCTAACATGGACATACAATATGTTGCAGACAACTCTATTGCTGTGGCTCGATATGTAACGTCTTACATCACAAAATCTGAAAAGACGGAACTGAAGGAGATGTGGGAAGACATTTCTCATGAAAAGAGCCTAAGCAAGAAATTGTATACGTACAGTTTGAAGATGTTGTCTCATCGAGAAATTGGAGCATATGAATGGTGTGACCGATTATTATCAGCAAGTCTTTATGCTAAATCAAGGACTATTCTCTGAGTGAGTTTGGGTCTTGCAGAAACACGAAACCGTGTTCTAAAACCTGTGCAAGAAATTGAATATTTAGCCCAGAAAGAACCAAACAGTACAGACATTCTGAAAACAAATATGTTGGATACATACTATCCAAATAGAAGTACTCTTTTAGAAAACATTTGTCTGTATGAAATACTTCAAAACTACACTTTTAAAAGGAATGTTACAGAGAACATTGATAAAGGTGTACATGCTGTAATTGGACAAGAAGGATGTCTGGTGAAGCAAAGAAAAGGACACTTGATTAATCATCGGAAACTGAGTTGTGAAACACCTGACAAAAGAGAATTTTACTATTTTGCTCTTTTGAAACTCTTTAAACCATGGCGTAGAGAAGAGGAACTACTTGGGGACTTTGATAGTTATGAAGATTCATTCAACGCATCTAAAAGTAGTATTGAATGTACTGTTTTTAGTAATTATCTGCAAATGTTGAATGATGAAATAGAGCAAGAAGTGACAATTGCAGCGGAGATTGCTAGAGATAGTTCACAAGATAGTCAAAGTTTGGCTTCATTAAGTCAAGATCCACTGGGACAACCAATTATCCAAAATGAAGCAGCCACTGCCATGGATGAGGTGGAAAGAGCAATGCAGCAAGGTCAAGAGGAAGTAATCAACTTAGAAGACTTAAAGAAGCAATTTAATATTGAGCAAAGACAGATATATGATGAAGTGACAGAGCACATTGAGCATGGCTTTCGTCATGAGAGAAAAGATTGCTCATGTATGTCATTTGAACCTATTCGATTATATGTAAGTGGAGAAGCTGGAACTGGTAAAAGTTTTCTAATTAAAGGAATTACTACATATTTACAGCAAAGAACTCAGTCAACACTGTCGTGTGTTGTTACTGCTCCAACTGGATTGGCAGCACATAATATTAAAGGTATTACTTTACCTCGTTTACTGATGCTGCCAGTTGAACATGAAAATAAATTACAATATCACAAGCTATCTGGAGAAGCTTGTTTTGAAGTTTCTAGAGTGCTTAAAAAAATGAAACTTCTTATTATTGATGAAGTAAGCATGGTATCTAATTTAATGCTTGCTTTTGTGCATTTAAGAATGCAACAGATACTTAAGACAGAGTATGATGTGTTATTTGCAGGTAAACATGTCATAGTTTTTGGAGATCTACTCCAACTAACTCCAGTGAAAGGACAACCTGTATTTGAAACTCTTACGCATGAGGAGACTAGAAAGTGCCTGGGCAGTATTGGAAATGTTAATATATGGTCACATTTCAAGTATACTGAACTGATTCAAAATATGCGACAGGCAAAGGATACTAAATATGGAAATATTCTTCAAGATATCAGGATTGGAAAACTAACTGAAGATGCGAAACACACTCTACGAACACGATTACTTTCCAAGCTGTTTCCTAATGAAGATAATGTACCTGAGAAAATATATAGTAAAGAGGTAGCAGATAAATCAGTGATATGCTTGATGCCAACTGTGAAAGAATGTTCAGTTTTTAATGAGAAAATGTTGAATTTAGAAAATCAACAAATTAGGAAACTGGAAGCTAAAGATAGAATAGAGCATGAAGGTAGTACTATTGTTTTGTCTGAAAAGTTGAAGTTAAAATTGGATTCTCTTAAAAAAAGTATATCTAAAACTGCTGGTTTAGAGAAAAATCTGTATGTATGTTTAAATTGTCGGATAATTTTAAGGAGAAATTTACATGTAGAAAGAGGATTGGTAAATGGAGCAATGGGTAATGTTGTTGGTTTTGTTAATTATACAAATAGAGATGAGATTGAATTTTTTAGAATAAAATTTGATGGAATTGAGGAAGTTCAGCAAATTAGTCGCTGTTCAAATCGTTTTTTGCTTGTGAAAGACTTATATGTCCGTCGGAAGCAATTTCCAATTTGTTTGGCATATGCAGTGACTATTCACAAATCTCAAGGTTTAAGTGTAGATTGCGCTTTGGTAAATATTGGAAGCACTGTATTCAAAGAGGGTATGGCATATGTTGCTTTATCGCGAGTTAGAACTTTATGTGGACTTTATTTAATTGATTATGATGAGACAAAGATTAGTGCAGATTTAAATTGTGTGAAGGAGTATAATAGGTTAAGAAGAGAATATGCTCCAAGTTTACCTCAATATCCTTTAATTGAAAGGCGTATGGTTGGTCAGAAAAGGAAAAATGAGGAGAAATGCGCTGAAGTAGTTGAGAAACGACGAAAAAAAGATGTAGCTGTTGTTGGTAGGCATAAGAAAACGGTTAGTATTGAAGAGATTGTTGGATTTAAGTTTGAAAACAGGTCTGGTGTCAACTGTTATGCAAATGTAGTAGTTAATGTTGTTTTGTTTCTAAAAAATGTTAGGGAACAGATTGTAGAAAATCAGGAGCAAACATTTTGCTATTCCTTAAATTCTATATTTGAAAAATGTAGTAGTGGTGAAAGTGAAGTAGGAAGTGTTTCAGAACTAAGGAATGTTTTAGACATATGTGCAGGAGTAAATCAATTTTCACAGAATATTCAGCAAGATTGTCAGGAATTTATTATGTATATGTTTACAGTTTTGGAAGATGAAGGTGTAGATATTGATAATCTTTTTGGCCTTTCTTATAAATGGGAACATAACTGTGATAATTGCTCATTTTCAAGTAGTACTGATATACACAGTGAAAGATTTATATATTTAACATTACCAGACTGTAAAGAAGTGTCTTTTAATAAACTAGTTAAAGATGCGCATCAGAACATGGTCTGTTCTCAATGTAAGTCTGAAATGTTATCAACTTTATTTATCCATAGATATGGACAATATGTAATATTAATGTTTCAAAGATGCAGAGCTGATGGGAGTAAATTGTCAACTTTAATTAAAAATGTTGTGGCTACTCAAGTATCTATTTCTAGAAGAACATTTGTAACTGTAGCCATTATTTTTCATGAAGGGCCTTCCACATCATCAGGACATTATACAGCTTATTTGAAGTGTGGAAGTGGCTGGACGCTTTGCAATGATACCCAATTGACTTTTAAGAAACGTTTGCCTTTTGCCTTAACTAACTCCTATCTGCTATTTTTGGAACCCAAATTTCAGTAGAATCACTTGCTGTAGGAAGATTAATACTGTAAAGATATGAAACTTTCTTGTTTACAAATATCATGTCACTGAGGGTCTACAAATCTATAAATGAAATTTGTGTTTGGTATAGTGATAACATCAGGTAGAAATTTAGTTAATGTTTGGTGGTATAAAGCATGTTACACATTTTTACTGTAAAGGTTCACAAAAGAATAGATAAGATTAAGATTAAGAAATTTCAGAAAAAAACTACTTAACTCATAGTATTTGGCCATGTGGAAAAATATGAGAGAAGAAAATGAGTACTTTAGATAATTATTTTAGAACATATATGGACGCAAGTTTTTGGGAGAGGTATTTAAAAGGTAATGAGTTAACTTATACAATTTGGCCATGCGGAAAGGTATGAGAGAAGAAAATGTATACTTAAGATAGATTTTTATAGGAGATACTTGCACGGTGTTTTTTTGAGATATATTTAAAAATAGGTTGTATAGTTTAATTAGTTTGTAACTGTGGAAAATGTAGTGTGCTTACTCAAGAAATTGCGAATTTGAGAAAAACATTTAAGATATGTTTTTTTCAGGTATTTATAATATGTATGGAGATTTTGGATGTTTTTTTTAAACACAATCATTTTGATTGTGTTTTTTTTTTCCCCCGCTGTTATATGATGATTAATATTGAAATCACTGTTTATAGTGAAAATCAATGTATTCTGAGGACAGCAAAAATAAACCATTTAATATGTTGTTTGAGTTATTTTGTTACATTGAATTTAGAAATATGTATTAAAACATATTTTTTTACTGTCTTCCACAGATATTATATTTATAAGGTAAGTACAACTAATAACATCCGAGAGTTTTCTCTGCCTCTCTCTTATTGACTCCTACTTTTTTTATTTTATGAAATGTACATTATAATCTTACTTTTACTTTTCTTCCACAGGTACTATGTTTTTAAAAGAAATTTACTTTACTTTTTTACTATTTTTTAGGTAAGTATAAAAAATAAAGAAACTTTTACATCACTGTGTCATTTCTTTGTCTATCCTGCTTAAAGCAATGTCATGTTTAATATAAGCACTTCCACATAGGATTGGGTGCATTGTTATAAGGCATGCTTTAAAAGTGATTTAATGAAATGAGCGACATTTTACTGAGTGAGTTCAGCAACACTGATATATGAAAACATTGGTGGGAAATGATATTAAATGTTACATGTTGTTCTTTCCAGGAGTTTAAGTCCTTTGCTGCAGTGGCAATTCTGCCTCAGCATTAGGGGGCCGGGGGGCTGAGTGGTACTTCTATGCTCATGATAGAGGTACTCCTTCATGAGCCACGGTTGAGATCTGTTCATGATACAGTGGTTCTCTCATGGCTCTGCTTAGTCAATAGAACGTGTCATGGAGGTACAATATTAGTGCTGTGCAAGCACAGCGGCAAGCCCATGACAAAACTGGTCTATTCTGGGGACAGCTGAGGCAATGCTCGTGATGGAGCGGCTCTGTCATGAGCATGGAAGGACTTAACAGGTGTTAAAAAGACATGAGGGGTATCTTCAAAGAGAGTGTTGGTTGTAATTTAAAGGGCACTTTAAAACACATTGTAGCAGCTTTATGTTGACGTTGCGTCTCTTTGCGCCACAATTTCGTCAGTTTATTTAATAGAATGACAGTGGAAATAATGTACCATATTTACAACGTTATGGATCTAGGAGATATGTCACATTCTAAAGCCCTGCACCATAAGGAAGTGTTCCTCTGAAGGAAAGCGTCTTGAAAGTGGCTGACTGTAATGCATGATATTTCACTCAGTGACTTTCAGACCTATGCTGTTTCAAAACTGTGCATGTGCTTGAAGCAGGAGTAGGTATTGACGCAGTATTGTGAATATAGTGCATTAGTGAGCCTTGCTGGAGCTGCATCACACTTGCGATGCAACTCTAGCAATGTATTATTTTTTGAGCACAGATGTGTTACGCATGTATGGTGTTTTTGTACCATGGTGCGCCACATTTCAAATGTGGCACACCATGGGTAACGGAGCACTAGCATACTGTGTTGCACATTAACTGGTGCATATCTGGGTATGAAGTAGTTAACATAAATCTGCCCCATAGGTTACAAATCCGCGTTTAGTAGAGTGTTCGGCCTTTGTAGTGTTATGTTCTTTCTGTTATTCTATGTAGGTATGTAATATTGCAAGATTTCTGTCACGAAAAAGAAGCCATGAGTATTGGGTTTGTGAAAGATTGCAAGATTTTTAAAATTAAAAAGCAAGAACCATGGCATTGTTTAATATAGCATTGTAAATACTTATCTTTAATAATGATGAGAGAGTAAAAAAAGGTTAACCTGATGTTTTAAAGTTATTCACAGGCTTCTTTAGAGGACGTGTTCTATATGATTGTAGCGTGGGTGTTTGACTTTTTTATAGGTAATAAATGCATTTTGTATGCTGTAGCAGGAGGAGTACTACATGCTTGAATATTCTTCAGTGCTTATTTTCATTTCGTAAGTGGTATTGAGACCGACACAGAACTTCAATGGATCGGAGGGGCTGTTCCTGTGCATCTAGAGGACTGCCAAGCCGTTGCAGCAGTGGGAGTGAGGCCTCTCACGACAGAGAACTTCAATGGATCGGAGGGGCTGTTCCTGTGCATCTGGAGGACTGCCAAGCCGTTGCAGCAGTGGGAGTGAGGCCTCTCACAGGGGCGTAGCGCAGCTCCTTTTGATGCTCACAATTGCAGATAACAGGGTAGAGATGTCTGTGGAATTTATAGATGGTTAGTCACACTAGAGTGTGGGCGGCGCCCCTAGCACTTCATTACGGCACACAGGGGAGCCGCGTTGCACAGTTTGAGAATCAGAGACTTAGGAGATAAACCTTCATAATAGGAAGGCTTCTAAGTGATAAAAATCGCCGGTGCTCGGCGTTAAAAATATCACTGCTAACAGAAATGGGAACACATATCTGATAGAAAATCCTGTAACAATCTCAGTATTTCACATTATCGCGTGAAATGAAAGTCTTTCGAAAGATGTTGAACGTTGTTCTCTTTTGAGAGTAGAAAAGATAGTGAGAGAAGTTGGTGGAGTTCTCCGTGTAAATTGCAGAATAGAAACTACTAAGAACCAATTGGAAGTGTTGTTTTCAAGTCACATGACTTCACATGCGCGTCTCGGGACGTGTAGGCGGTGACAGTATCTGGTCACGTACGTCATTTGGAAGTAGCGGTCTAATTCAGCAAAGTTTCAAAACGTGAAAAGGAGTAAATCCAAACACATCCGGATTTAATATATCTTCTGAGCTCGATTCAAGCATACAATTGTTAAAGTATAAAACCTTTTATATATTTTTTTTAAAATACCAAGGTGTGTACATTCGGTCACGCACGAAAGTTTCAAAAGACATTCGGCTCCATTTTATGAAAGTTTTCATAATAATAAAAAAGAAGCCTAGGTTTACTGTCTTTGACGTAGTATAAGTTCTTTGATGGGTCTATGAAGAAATTTAAGAAGTTGCAATTGCAAAGTTTTCACGAAATATATAGGCGGGTGCGCGCACACGGTCGCGCACGAACGAAAGCCAAAAAAGCGGAGATAAACCCCCTTTATAATATGCTCCTGGAGCTCTTTTTGGTAGAATGAGTTAGTTCTGAAAAGAACTTTTTTTTTTTTTTTTTTGTTTTTTAAAACAAGTGTTATGTTGTTTTTGATTTTTTAAACTTGCAACAACATTTTCATGTGTGACACAGGATCAAAATGAAATGAAGAAATTTATCTTTTCTCGGGGCATTTATGACTCTCAATTTTTAGTTTAGTAAGAATGAGGCTCTGCTCTCCGTACAGAAGAATTTCTCCACACTCGTTGCATTTCATGTGCACCTTTGCAAGATATGGTCTCAAGTCCATCACAGCACTCGATGGTGATACAGGTCGTCCACCAGAAGATGTGCTGGCCACCTCTGATGGTAATAGCGTGGCCAGGGCTCTTGTCGATGCCTTTGCAAATTCCACAGGGTGCACTTGTTTGACATGCCGCACCATGGTATGTATGGAAAAGGAATATTTTTTTCTTGGATTTCCTCTTGAGAGAACCGAATTGCATATCGTGCAGGTAACTTTTGGCGCATTCACTTTCTTTTGTTCTTCAGGATAAGTGAAAAATTGCCAAATAAAAGATTCCTTTTTTCTTTTTAAAGGCAGTCGCTCATTTCCTTCAGATTCGGAAGATGAATGCGGGGCGGCAGCCATTTCAGCAAAGTCTTCCGAAGGGTGTTGAACGTCGTTCTCTTTTGAGAGTAGAAAAGATAGTGAGAGGAGTGGGTGGAGTGCTCCGTGTAAATTGCAGAATAGAAACTACTAAGAACCAATTGGAAGTGTTGTTTTCAAGTCACATGACTTCACATGCGCGTCTCAGGACGTGTACGCGGTGATAGTATCTGGTCACGTACGCCATTTGGAAGTAGCGGTCTAATTCAGCAAAGTTTCAAAACGTGAAAGGAGTAAATCCAAACATATCCGGATTTAATATATCTTCTGAGCTTGATTCAAGCATACAATTGTTAAAGTATAAAACCTTTTATATATTTTTTTAAAATACCAAGGTGTGTACATTCGGTCACACACGAAAGTTTAAAAAGACATTCGGCTCCATTTTATGAAAGTTTTCATAATAATAAAAAAGAAGCCTAGGTTTACTGTCTTTGACGTAGTATAAGTTCTTTGATGGGTCTATGAAGAAATTTAAGAAGTTGCAATTGCAAAGTTTTCACGAAATATATAGGCGGGTGCGCGCACACGGTCGCGCACGAACGAAAGCCAAAAAAGCGGAGATAAACCCCCTTTATAATATGCTCCTGGAGCTCTTTTTGGTAGAATGAGTTAGTTCTGAAAAGAACTTTTTTTTTTTTTTTTTTGTTTTTTAAAACAAGTGTTATGTTGTTTTTGATTTTTTAAACTTGCAACAACATTTTCATGTGTGACACAGGATCAAAATGAAATGAAGAAATTTATCTTTTCTCGGGGCATTTATGACTCTCAATTTTTAGTTTAGTAAGAATGAGGCTCTGCTCTCCGTACAGAAGAATTTCTCCACACTCGTTGCATTTCATGTGCACCTTTGCAAGATATGGTCTCAAGTCCATCACAGCACTCGATGGTGATACAGGTCGTCCACCAGAAGATGTGCTGGCCACCTCTGATGGTAATAGCGTGGCCAGGGCTCTTGTCGATGCCTTTGCAAATTCCACAGGGTGCACTTGTTTGACATGCCGCACCATGGTATGTATGGAAAAGGAATATTTTTTTCTTGGATTTCCTCTTGAGAGAACCGAATTGCATATCGTGCAGGTAACTTTTGGCGCATTCACTTTCTTTTGTTCTTCAGGATAAGTGAAAAATTGCCAAATAAAAGATTCCTTTTTTCTTTTTAAAGGCAGTCGCTCATTTCCTTCAGATTCGGAAGATGAATGCGGGGCGGCAGCCATTTCAGCAAAGTCTTCCGAAGGGTGTTGAACGTCGTTCTCTTTTGAGAGTAGAAAAGATAGTGAGAGGAGTGGGTGGAGTGCTCCGTGTAAATTGCAGAATAGAAACTACTAAGAACCAATTGGAAGTGTTGTTTTCAAGTCACATGACTTCACATGCGCGTCTCAGGACGTGTACGCGGTGATAGTATCTGGTCACGTACGCCATTTGGAAGTAGCGGTCTAATTCAGCAAAGTTTCAAAACGTGAAAGGAGTAAATCCAAACATATCCGGATTTAATATATCTTCTGAGCTTGATTCAAGCATACAATTGTTAAAGTATAAAACCTTTTATATATTTTTTTAAAATACCAAGGTGTGTACATTCGGTCACACACGAAAGTTTAAAAAGACATTCGGCTCCATTTAATGAAAATGTTCATAATATTAAAAAAGAAGCCTAGGTTTAGTCTCTTTGACGTAGTATAAGTTCTTTGATGGGTCTATGAAGAAATTCAATAAGTTCAGATTGCAAAGTTTTCACGAAATATATAGGCGGGTGCGCGCAGTCGGTCGCGCACGAAAGCCTGGAAATGCGCTATCCATTTTATTGAGAACTGTTGCCGAGAGTGCGCACACCGGGTCGTGCACGAAAGTTTAGAAAGGCTATTTTTATTTACAGGCAAATTTTAATGCGTTGAAAAAAAGGTAAGGTACAGACTTTCTAATTCTGTATCGCTTTACAAGGAGTCTGTATGCAACTTGAACAGTGAAGAAAACGGCTTGTTTCTGAAAAAAATATTGCCAGAACTTTATTGACAAAAGTATAGGTTGCATACACGAGATATTTCTGAATTAGCATTTTAAAAAACAATGAAATTCACTGAAAAAACCATAGGTTTTACACACGTTATAGTTAGGAAGTAGCATTTACAAAACCTATGAAATTCACAGAAAAAACCATAGGTTTGACACCAGTTATAGTTAGCTGGAAATTTTACTGATATAAAACCAATGAAATTCCACAATATAGTTAGTTGGACTCACTTCAACTTGCGCGTGTAATGCACTGCTGATGACGTCACATATTACATCACTCATGACATCACTGATGACACCATCCAGTGAATGTGTGTCTTTCTGAAAAATAAATATGTGTTATATATGTATATATTATTGAATATCTTAGTGAATACATATATTAGTGAGTAATGCTTAAATATTTAAATATATGTATTAGTGTTTCACTTTGTGTATAAGTGGCTGCATGGGTTGATGAGTAGGTACATGTGTATGTATATAGGTGATTAGATGTTTTTCTTAGTATCAGTATGAGTGTTTGCATGCTTTGGTGGGAGTATTACTTAGTACATAGATGCAAGAATGACTGAGTCTCTGTTTGTATGTGTTTTGAAGACAGCATATGTGCAGGACTGTATGGGTGGATGAGTGTGTATATGTCTGTGTTAGTGAGTGAATGACTGTCTTATTAGTGTCTTTATCAGTAACTACATATGTTTTAATCTAGTATATGTGAATATTGATGTATATAAGTGAGTATATGTGAGAGTGAGGGATTGTAAGAGTTCCTGTTTAAATTAGTATGTGTTTCTATAAGTGATTTTTTAAGAGAGTAAGTATGTGTAAGTTTCCTTAGAAGTAAAGTGGTAGTGTGTGTATAGCTGTTTATGCAAATAAATGGATGTTCAATAGTTTATTTGCATGTGTGAGTATGTGTGTGAATAACTTTTGGGTTACTGTCGGTGTGTAACAGGATGTGTAGGTGTATCACTACATATGATTAGTGAATATATGTATGAGTGACTATATAGAACTGTTGGTGAATTAGTGCATGTGTATATAGATGGTGGAATTATTGAATTGGTTGTTGTAACTGGTATGGGTATCTCCATTTTTTTGAAAATTTTAGTTTCTATTTTTGAATATGTGTTTCAAGGGTTAGATTACAGTGAAAGGAGGTCTGTCACTGTGTCACAAGGATGGTGTCATCAGTGATGTCATCAGTGATGTCACTGACCATGTCATGAGTGATGTAATATGTGACGTCATCAGCAGTGCATTACACGCGCAAGTTATAGTGAGTCCAACTAACTATAACGTGGAATTTCATTGGTTTTATATCAGTAAAATTTCCAGCTAACTATAACTGGTGTCAAACCTATGGTTTTTTCAGTGAATTTCATAGGTTTTGTAAATGCTACTTCCTAACTATAACGTGTGTAAAACCTATGGTTTTTTCAGTGAAAAAAAAAAAAAAAAAATATATATATATATATATATATATATATATGTATATATATAAAAACACACACACACACAAAACCAGTTACACCATTCACAAAGCCATCACAACCACCATCCCAGGTTATTTTGCAGGGAAGCTCACCATCTCTGCTCTGGTGGTTACCAGCACACCCGCATCCAGGGCCCCATCAGGCTGCAGATGAAGAAGAGCAATAAACAAAAAAAACAAGGCAGGAAGCCCTTTCCAGTTATGCATCCAGGATTTGGAACAATATTCCCATGTTCATCAGGACTGCCACAATGCATCTCCAATTTAGGAAAGAACTAAATAAAATTACATCATAATGCATTCATCACCCACATCTGAGCTACCTCCCCTATCACTCATTGAATTTAAACTTGCCTGTGACCCTGCAAAGCTCTTTTCTTTCTTTTTGCTATGTTTACACTATAGAAGTAACGTCTGCATACATACATACTGTTGGACATGGTCTTCTCTGCAGGGTCACACCCAAACCTGTTGCATTTTTCCCTCCAATTGTTTGCTGAATTTATTTTTGATGGCCTTAAGACTCTGTGCAATTTACCACAGCTAACCAGTGCTAAGTTGCTTGTGATCTCTCCATTAAAACATGGATACAATGGCTTAAACCCAATTGGCATATTAAAATGACTTGTAAGTCCCTTGTAGAGTAGTATACTCTATTCCCAGGGCATCGAACTTAAGTGCTACTAGTAGGCTTGCAGCAGTTATTCTGCCACCCACATAAGTAGCACTTAAAAACATATCCCGGGTCTGTCATTAAAACCTGAATGCAGATTCAAACTGCCAATTTGTACTTGGCAATATATCCCCCTTGTCAAGCCTTAACCCCCCATGTATTGCATATAGGTCACTCTTAAGGTAGCCCTAGTTAGCTGGGCAGGGGGCATTGTAATTTAAAGATTGGGCAGTATTTTTAGGTTTTACATGTCCTGGTAGCAAAAAACTCCTAAATAAATTTTTCATTACTGTGAGACGTACCCATCTCAAAGGATAAGTTGTATTTGCTGCAATTTGCAGGAAAATATTTAATGTTCAGAATTTATGAAATTGTAGTTTAACCCTCTTTACAAGTAAAGTCAGATTTTTCATTACAATTTTTTTAAATGAAGCTTTTAGAGAGCTGAAATTTTCCTGCCGTTATTCCTATGTACCTTCAGCCTGTCTTGGGTCACATGACTGGGTGTAACTGGCAGTTAGACTTTGAGAATTCCTCCCAGTCACAGAATGGAGGGATTAGGTGTCACTCAATGGGGGACCTGCGGGCAGGATGGGGGGTGGAGCTGAGCACAGCCCCACTTACAACTGATAAGGGTGTGCTTTGCCTTCACAGAAAAGGACTTAACACCTCCAGATTGCTACTGCAGCCAGCTTGGAGCCAGGGTAGGCAGGGCATTCCATGTGCTTGAAAGGGCTTTTCTAGAAGCTCCTCCCACCTTCCAATGAAGGGCATTGGGGTATAAAATTAGGACCCTCAGATCTGACTTCTGCTATGCTCTCCACAAAACTGTTTTTCTGTATCTGGAGGACTGCTTTGCTGCCTTAAACCCTCAGAGGCTAGCCCTGCTCTTGAGCTCTGCCACTTCACTTGAACTCAGCACTAACAGAATGACTCCAAAGGGCTAGTTTGCTGGCTTCCTTCCACAGGGACACAAAAGGCTCCTTCCATCTTGAACCCACGCTTGGACCCATCCTGACTGAGTCATGAACCCCCAAGAAGTTTCCCACCAGTCCTGGACCCTCTATTGTGGGACTAAAGCTACCCAGATGGTCAAATTCCAAAACTGAAGACTTAGAAAAATGTTGACCAGAAACTGCTCAAAGAACCAGGGACCAACCTGCTCTCCTATCCGCCCGTGGAACATTGCCAGTCAGACTGACTTTGTGGCTTCGCCCTCTATGTTCTTCTCCACAGCAGCAAATCTTTTACAGTGGTCCTTCACTAAAGGTATATCTGACCTTGTGGAACTGTCTTTGGCTACAGCCCTCTGTCTCGTCCCACTGGAGATTTTGGTGTTCTATTTCAGAGATTAAATCTAAACTCTAAAATCTTCACCGGAGCTTCAACTCAGGCCCAATCCACTTCTTTTGCCTAAAACGCTCTCCATCTCGGTATCACTTATTTTTCATTTTTGACCCGATATTGTGCGACTAGATGTTTGCCGTTGGCACTATGATCTTTTAGAATCTAGGGCCAGATGTAGGACACCAAATACCGGTCGGTAACGGTCGATTTCGGCCGTTACCGACCGGTATTTGGTGTTTGACATGTAGGGGGCATTTCATTTACAGAATCGCTATATTTACCGATTCGGTAAATTTACAGATTCTGTAAAATACCGATTCTGTAAATTTACAGAATCGGTAAATCCAGATGTAGGTGGCACTTCAAACAGTGCCACAGGCCATTACCGATTTGTTATTTACCATATAAGACAATTGCATAGTAAATAACGAATTCCAGTGTACATGCACATCTGTGCATGTACACCTGTGCCATGTGGCACACATACATGCCCTAGGGGCATGTATGTGTGTCATATGGCGCACAAGCCAAAATCAGGGGTGCATCAGGGTGTCAAAGTGACACCCTGTTCCCCTTGCAAAATCGGTAATTTTAGCGAATCGGTATTTACCGATTCAGTAATTGACATTGATTCCTATGGGCCTGTAGGCCCATTGGAATCAATGGCATTTAGCGAATCGGTATTTACCGATTCGGTAATTACCGAATCATACAGATTCTGTAAATATTACCGAATTTTTACCTACATCTGATTTACCGAATCTAGAATACCGAATCGGTAAAATTCGGTATTCTAGAGTCGGCAAATCAGATTTACCTACATCTGGGCCCTAGTTTTCAATAAAAAAATACAAATTTCCTTTCTCCAGGTCAACTGATTCGATATTTGTAATTTTGGTGTCAAATAATATTTAAAATATACTCTGTTATTGTAAATTGGTTAGGGAATTTTCCTGTGCTATGTTGTCACTTTGTTATTGGTTGCAAATTTCCGTTGGCTGTCGCATGTCAGATCTGTTCTTAGCGAAATAGGCCTTTCAGATTATTATGTAAATCCGAGGACCCTGGAGGGCGTATCTAGATCAGTTCTCAAAAAAACACTGACCTCCCATCTGGAAACTTTGAGATGGAACGCTGAAAAGAATAAACAAACCATCTTAAACTTCCAAGAAATCACCCCTAATGAAGGCATGCAAATGTACTTAAAAGTAGACCCCAGCCCTTATCACAGAATGCTTTTGACCCGTCTCCGTCTAGGGATTTTCTTTCGTATGATTTCTGTACCGGAGATGAACAATTGGTCCTCACCGACTCTGACATGTTTGTGCGACAACACCGCATTTCAATCCAATTTACATCTAATGTTCTTTTGCTCCTTCTATTCCACCCCTAGAAAACTTTATTTAAAACCCTTGTTAAATCGTTGGGGTGTAAGAAATTGTAGGTCTGCTTTTTTAAGACTGTTAAAACTTGAAGACGAACATGTGATTTTTGCAGTTTCCTGCTTCTTAAAATCTGTCATGTTGTTGCGGAAAACCATGCTGTAAAACATTCGTACCCTCTATGTCTATTGTGTTGGTTAGCATCAATTCATTTCTCATTGTATGGTATTTGAATGAGTTTTTAAGACTTGATTATTTTAATTGTCGTTTTTAATTGTTAAATAGCATATGCAAGCATCTATTAACTGTGATGTGATGTTTTTATATGTATGTATTGTGCTTTTATGATTTTACGAAAATCGAATAAAGCTTATATTACTTACTTACTTACTTATTGTTTGTGTGCTGTATAAATTCTGTACACATTGTCTCTCAGTTAAGCCTGACCTTTTCTTGTGCTGAGCTACCCAGGGTTAAGCACAGGTTAATTTAGAGACTTTTGTGGTTTACCCTTCAAGGGGATTGTGGCTGTTGCTTGAATAAGGTTCACATCCCAACACTTACATATAGACACATAAAAACAAATAAGAGCCAAGATGGTGATATGTTTCTTTTAGGTATATTCTGATTGTTGTGCCAAACCAGTTAGAGCTTTTAAACCACTGCTCTGTGTCTTTAGTAATCTGAACACTCATCCTTAGCACATTCATGTACTATTTAAGCACCCAATTGTTTTTTATTAATAATAATAATAATAAAGGGGTTTATAAAGCGCCTGGTGATGCCTCCCGGCGTATCCCCGCGCTAAAGGAAAGTGTCAGAGAACAGTGGAGGTAGGGAGCCTAAAGGGCAAATAGGTACGTTTTTAGTAGTTTTCTGAAGGTGGCTTCATTATTTGCTAGCCTAATATTGGTGGGAAGGGAGTTCCATTTGATTGCTGCCAGGGAACGGAAAGACCGACCTCCCATTCTGGATTTTTTTATACGGGGGATCATGAGGAGGCCCTTTCCCATCGAGCGAAGTGCTCTGTTTGGCTCGTACGGAACAGCTAGGTCAGACAAGTAGGATGGTGCTTTATGAGAGATAATTCTATAGCACAAGAGGAGTGCTTTAAACAGAATTCTCTTCCTAATAGGCAGCCAATGAAGGGTTGCCAGGGTGGGTTTAGAAGCAGCTCTTCTAGGAAGTCTCAATACTAACCGTGCTGCTGAATTTTGTAGTACCTGCAGTCTCCTAACGTTCTTTTCCGAAGAACCAAGAAGAAGCACGTTGCCATAATCCATACGAGAAGTTACTAGGGCCTGAGTCATGGTACGCCTGGCCTCCAAAGGGAGGAGGTCCAGGGTACGGTTGAGAGTTTTCATGACCCCAAAGCACTTCCCTACAATTTTGTTTACATGGCTGTCAAAGGAGAGTTTGGTATCCACCCATACACCTAGATTTTTAGCTTCCCTGCTAGGAGTGGGTAAAGACCCCAGACAGGATGGCCACCACTCTTTGGTCCAGCTTGTATCCTTACCTCCAATTATTAACACCTCAGTTTTGGAGCCGTTAAGTTTGAGGCAGTGTTGGGTCATCCAATCTGCAAGATCGCTCATACAGGTTTTAAAGTTTTCGGCAGCCAAGAAGGGGGCTTTTGTCCGATGAATGGGGTTTAACCCCAGGAAGGTAACTATCACACTTGCAGTTCCTCCCCCCATTTGGAGGAGGCAAATCAAAGGACATATGAAGGTGGCTCCACATGAGACTCTGCCTTCAGAACCCTCTGAACTGACAGCCTGCCTGCCATAGTAAGGGTAACCTGACTTTCTTTGCCCTACAAGGGCACTGCCTAGCACTTATCCCAGAGCATTTCAAACTGTCCTTGGCCTTCTCTACTACATTGGCACACAGGTGGTACACATATGACATTGTAAGTGAAGCAAATCTGTCTTTTCTGCATGGTCAGCCCAGATTTTTTGCCTTTTTCTGACCCTACCTTTGCTGAATTTAGAACTTTGCACACTTTATCCCTGCTGAACAGGGGTAAAGCCCTGTGCCCCTTTTAAATCTCAGTGCATTGGCTGTACCTGGCTACTAGAAAATGTCAAAGGACAGATTATAAACTTTAGTTTGAAATGTTTATTAGAAGGCAGCTAGAATAATCATCATCATCAAATATCTATGTTCAGTCTAGTTAGACCATAAAAGTATAAGAATAATCGGAGCATAAAGTAAGAAGACATCAAACTGTATACAAAAATCCATTGATATCGATGTAAAATAAGAACTGCACGTTCAATATATACAGCAGCAAAAATAAATATCTTAATATTAGGCAAAGTTTGCAGGTAAATAAAAGCTGCTCTGCAGTAACACATTTTTGCCATCCTAAAAATAGACAGTAGATAGCGTTTCCTCAACAATGTGTAAAATTTACAGAATAGCTTCAAATGTAAGGTAGTTTGGGATGATTGGTTGTCACAAGGACACAGAGGTAGTTGGGAAAAACAGGAGTCTTGTGACGGAAAGGCAGCCAAAACGTGCACAGTGCATAACCTGAGTCTAACAAATAACAATTTGTTGTACATATTGCCCACCCATTTTAGATATGGCACAGGACTGACATTTGAGCAGAAAAGTCTGGACTGTTGGCTTGTCTGCAACCCTCCACATTCTGCCCTCCAGACATCCCTCTGAAAATGCATTCTTCAAAGTCATAATAGAGCTGGCTAACACATTGTTGGGAGAGGTGAACACATCATCTAGTCCCAAACTATGACCGATGTTCTGAATCTACTTCAACCAAGGAATACTCAGACAATGGTCGAGTTTTAAGCAGTCCACAAGCAAATTCCTGTTAAACGAAGTCTGGCTTTTGGTCCAAATTTAAAGACACAGAAGGAGCGGTTGAAATTTTATGAAATCGCTAATGTAACCAACCCCAACCTCTGTGTGACAGATAAAGGAACTAGTACTTTCGGGGACAGCTAGGAGCTTCTTGATAAAATCATTCCCAATTTTTTCGAAGCCACCCTGATCTTCAATGCCCCACACCCCTGCCTCATATGAAGCAATAGCGCAGCATTTGGCTTAACAGACAGTTGAGAGTTCCTTTATGGGCTTTTGGCCAAGTGTGTGGGCAGAAATAAGAATAGCCTTCACTGATTTAGAAAAGGAAACAGCACTTCTGGTTTTCAGAGGTCCCCATGAGAGATGTTTACCTAAATAGGAAAAAGTGGGAAAGAGACAACTTTCTTGCTGTTTACTAAAAAGGATACACTGTCCTTCTTCCTTCCCCAAAGCTCAGTATAGGGGTTTTATTTTGGTTGAAAAAACCCAATAGAAGACCCCTGGGTCTAATGCAAATGTCAAATGTGGGAGTATCCCTTTCTTAGAACGATTCTGCTCACCCACCCGATGGTGGCACGCTTCATCACAGGGGATCTCGCGCCCTACAAACCTAGTCATGGTGCGGGCTACAACCTCCTCTCTGAGAGGGAGGAGCTCAGGGATGTTTTGAAAGAGATAGTGAGGTAGACTAAACCTCTAGATGAGCTGGGTATGGGGAGTGATTATGTGGAAAAACCAAAGGTGGTGATGGACGGAGCGTTGACAATACAAACACTCACCCCCAGTCAACTGATCTGGGTTTAATCCATCACCGTTCTTAAGCTCACTCCGCCACCCCAGTTCAGACATGGTCATATGCAAATCAGTCTGACCCTGTGCCTTATGGGAACAGTCCCATAAGGCACACTGTTTCTTTAATGGAGGGAGCAAACCAAAGGCCTAAATATTTAATTTTGGAGGGATTCCAATGAAAAGAAGATATCGAGAAATCCGCATGAAAACAGAATTTATTAAGAGGAAGAATCTCGCATTTATCGACATTCAGTTTATAACCTGAGACGGCTGCAAAATCATAGACTTCAGAAAGGAATGCAGGAACAGAAACTTGAGGGTTAGAAATAAAAAGGAGAATGTCATCAGCATAAGCGGACAGCTTTATTTGTTTATCACCATAAGAGAAACCTGAAATATTTGCATTGAGTCGAATTTTTGTTAGGAAGGGTTCTAAAGCAAGAATAAAAAGAAGGGGTGAAAGAGGACAGCCTTGACGGACTCCACGGAACAAAGGAAAAGAAGAGGAAACAAGGCCATTAGCAAAAATAAAAGACCTAGGAAAAGAATATAATAAAGAAACATAAGAGAGAAATTGAGACCCAAAACCAAACCATTTAAGAGAGGATAAAAGGAAGGGCCAATTAACTCTGTCAAAAGCCTTTTCCGCATCTAAAGCTATAGCAGCCAGAGAATGAGGGGAAGTTTGTGATTTACTAAGGACATCAAAAAATAAACGCGTGTTATCTGATAGATGTCGACCTTTGATAAATCCACATTGCTCCCTACCAATAAGTTGAGGTAAAATTTTGTCTAAACGTAAAGCTAAAATCTTTGCAAAAATTTTATAATCAAGGTTAATCAAAGAAATAGGTCTATAATTTTTACATAAAGTATGATCCTTATTATCCTTGGGGAGAAGGCAAATTAATGCTTCCTGAAAAGAACCTTCAGATTTTTGGGAAGAAATAAAGAAAGAAAATATTTGAAGTAATTTAGGAACAAGAAAGGCAGAAAAATGAGAGTAAAATTTAATAGAGAAACCATCCGGAACTGGAGCTTTCCCCCTCTTAATGACACGAATGGCTTCTAAAATATCTATAGACGTAATGTCTTTGTCTAAAGAGGAAAAGTCCACATTAGAAACTGAAGGAGAAGGAATAGAAGATAAGTAATGATCAATGTCTGACGACAAAGGGGGAGATTCAGGAGTGTAAAGATTCTGATAAAAATTTGAAAATTCACCCAAAATATCTTCATCTTTATGAAGAATGATATTAGTGGAGGAAACAATCAATTCAATTTTGGTGCGCTCTTTCTTAACTTTAAGATAATTTGCAAACATATTACCAGCTTTATTTTGAGAGGAGTAATATTTAGCACTGGATTTAAGTAAAATTTAATTTGCGCATTCGGTGGATAACTTATTGAAGGATAATTTGGCGGAAATAAGATTATTAAGATCAAATTGAGATTTGGATGAGTAATATACCTGTTCCAAGCGTTTAATACGAGAGGTAAGCGTAGAGATAGATTGCGTGTTTAGACGCCTCTTCTTGGCAACATAGGAAATGATGAAATCTCTAGAGGCAGCCTTAAATGTGCCCCATACCAGTTGAGGGGATGTTTGAGGGGATTCATTCTCTTTAAAGAAAAGGGAGGTAAATTGAAGAAAGGAGGTAGAGAATGAAGTATCGAGGAGTAGGGAATTGTTGAATCTCCATCGCTTAATCCCCTTACTAGGAGGAAGTAACTCAAGTTGAAGTGAAACCGGGGCATGATCGGAGATTAAAATGGAACCTATATCCGAGTGAGTGATGAGTTGAGTGAGAGCTATGGAAATAAAAAGATAATCTATATGGGATTGGGAAGAATGGACTGGGGAAAAATATGTGTATTCTTGTAAAGTAGGGTGACAAAGTCTCCATGAATCAACTAGGGATCGTTGGGCAATAAAGGAGGTGAATTGAGTATGGATTGGAGACGGGGAAAATCGGGATTGGGATCTACGATCAAGGAAAGGGTCCATAATCGTGTTACAATCCCCGCCAAAATAAAATAATCATCAGTATACTGCATCGTGGAGGAGAGAATTTGAGGCCAGAACAACTTATCAGGAATAGTAGGGGCATATACATTAAAAATGGTCAAAGGAATTTTGTTGACCAACACCGATATAACAACCCATCTGCCCTCCGTATCGTTATCTTGTTTAACAAGTTGAACATTCAAACCTTTATGAGTCAAAATAGCAACCCCATTACGTTTTCCCGTCCCCGGAGAAGCAAAGACTTGACCCACCCAATTACGTCGTAATTTAGAAACTTCAACATCTTTAACATGTATTTCTTGTAACAACACTATATCTGCTTTCAGATGAGCTAAGTGGGAAAGAACACGTTGTCTCTTGATAGGAGACCCCAAACCTTTAACATTTCAAGAGATTATATTAATTGACATTTAAAAATCTAAAAAACATTTGAAACATATGAAGAATCATGTATAAAAGTAACAGTACAACAAGTGAGAAAAGGGAGAAGAAGTGCAAGTAACCGCTTAAAGCAGAGAAAAGAAAGAAGGGAAGATGCAATATATGATGATATAAAAAACAAGAAAATGAAGAGAGGAAAAGAAGAGAGTTGAGGAAAAGGAAGGGAAAAAATAGGAAATAGGAAAAGGGGGTACAAAATGAAGACAAAAACAATAACCAATGTAATAACAAAACACATACCGTAAAAATACAAGAGAACTGGGGATGGAGGAGCCATAAAGGAAGGGAGCACAATTGACCGAAGACTCCACGGAGACGCGGCAAGGGGAGGAACCACCGAGCAATTGAAGAGGAATAAACGGATAACAAATCTTAAGGACCACAAGACCAGCAACTAAAGGAATAGGAGACAGAAAAAATAACAAATATGATAAACAAAATAAGAGATTAAAACACATCAGCTATATGACAATTTCACAGGACAAGCAACATTAGGAAACAGAGGGGACATCATAAGAAAAAAAAACAGTAAAGTCAACAAAAATCATGGTTGCGGAATGTCCATCGTTTCGGCGTGACAGGAATCCAGGAACTGCTGCAAGCGAACAGGATCTTCATAAGATGTCGTCTTGTTATTATAGGTGACCCTAAAGATGCAAGGATGAAATAATCCGTAGCGGGCATTTAGGGCCCGTAAAGCAGGTCTCATGTCCAAAAATCGCTTATGACGGTCTGCAGTAGCCTTGGCATAGTCCTGAGCAAAGAAAAGATTAGAGCCATTGTATGAAATTTTTCCTTTTTGTTTGGCTGCATGAAGGACTCGAAGGAGGTCAGTATATTCCAGAAAGTACAGTATGACACCTCTAGGTTTTACGGAAGAAGAGGCGGTTGCTAAATGAGACGCTGGACCTAGACGATGAGCACGCTGAATATTCAAAGGAGGTGAAGTTGGAATATTGAGGAGAGTGGGAAGAAAAGATTGAAAAAACGAAATTGGATTTGACCCCTCAAGATTTTCGGCAAGGCCATAAATACGTAGGTTTTTACGTCTATTTCGATTTTCCAAATTCTCAACCTGCTGTTTGAGAGAAGCAATCTCTTTCTGCATAGTAGGAACCTGGACAATGACCGTTTGAGCTGAAGCCAGGGAACACTCAAGATCCACCACTCTCTGCTGTGTGTGAGACCAATTATCTTCAAGACTCTGGAGGCAGGAATTGGTCTCTGACATGTAAGGCCTAAGGGCTCGAATCTCCTCCAAAATAAGTTCCATAGAAATGGCATTCGACATGCCTGTAGGAGAAGGAGGACTAGCTTTAGACCTCTTTCCTGAGTTAGGATTCAAAGATGGAGAGGAAGCTTTGGCAAGTGGCTTTGTGGAGCGTGAATTAGGAGTAGCAGAGCCTTTGATGGTAGCAGTATCAGATTGTGAATCATCGAATGAGTCCTGCAACACACTGAAGGGGTTATTATCCTCCAAAGGCGCATGAGAAACAGAGCGTTGTTGAAGAGGAACAGCACGATTTGTGCATGACGCTGCCATTGTACATAAAAGTCAATTGAAAGATGCATTGTGTGAAAAAGGAGAGACCAGCACAAGTCTGTCTCTAAAAGGAAGACAAATGACAGAAAATGTTCTTGAAAAGTCAGTAGTGGCTCAACAAGGGCGCTTGTCTCTGATTAATATAAGCAGGGAGCAAAACCAAGGTCTATAGTAAGCAGGAAGAGGTCATTATCAGTATAGCAGGCTGTAAACAATCACCCTGAGATCAAAGTGAGGAAAACTTCAAAAACAAAATGGCGGCCGAAACTTGAGGAGAGATAGAAACATGCTATTAAATCAGCATGAGAGGGTCAAAAACGGAAAAAATGTAATGAAAAGCAGCCAATTTCCAGAGTTCATCAAATAGTAGTAAATAGCCAGCATGTCAAATATTTGAGGGAGTTCACATAGCGCAAATGCGGCAAAGACCGCAAAATGGCGGCCGCAGGTCGAGCGAGCCGTCAGGAACTGCAAAGAAAGAAATACCGGCAAGTATAGCTTCTTGTGGGCTGGAAGACACACGAAAATGCGCCGCGTACCTTCCGCCGCACTGGAGTACGGGTCCGGTAGTCGGAGAATAGAGAAATCGCCCGGTGGAGCTCCCGTTACCTCACGTCGTAACGGAGCTCTCCGGAATTGCGGCCATCATCCTTGGCGCCGTAGCCACGCCCCCCATAATGGCATCTTAATGCCAAGAAATACTTATTAAAAAGGAAGAGAGTGTGCTCATACCTTATGCCGGGGAAGACGCAGTCCTAATGTGGCCCTGTCAATAATCACTACAAAACTACAGGAAGTCACAAATCAACTTCTGTATGCTTGTGGGAGGTCTGTCCTCCAGCTGGTAGCGTAAGACATATCAAGCCAAGGACGGTGGGTCTTCCACTTCGGAATGGATCGAGAAATGTAGTCTTGGGTACCAAAGGTATTAAGAACAATCGTGCACTCGCTGTTTCAAATCAGCAATGGAGAGTGCATTAAATCTAGTGGGATGAGGGAGACTCTTCTTTTGGTTGTCCATAAGATCTAGACTGGCCATAAACTAACAAAAACAGTCCAGCTTACATTGCAAGCTGTTCGCAGTCCTGAGAATTAGGACAGTATCGTCTGCATAAATTATTGTGGGAATACTACGGTCACCTACACGAGAATAATCTGCCCTAAGTCACACCAGTTTATCCTCCAGGCTGTTTATATAAATAGAAAAGAGGAAGGGGGCAGAACACAGCCCTGGAGTACGCCCCTTGCCATACTAGAAGCTGGCGTAGTTCCCCCCCAGGCTGTACCATACACTGACAGTGACATCATTGTGTAGTTCTCTAAACAAATTAGCAATTTACAAATCGACCCCCATATCAGTCATGATACCCCACAATGTGCACCTGTTGACAGAGTCGAAGGCAGAACTAAAATCCATAAATTCCAAATACAACTTGCCATGTTTAGCCACAGTATATTTGGCGATTAGCAAATATAGATTTAAGGACTGCTAAACTGTGCCTAGGCCGGAGCGGAGACCAAATTTAAGATCCTAGAGTATGTAATGCTCCTTGGCCCATAACTGCAAACAGTCAAACAGAATTTGTCCCATGATCTTTGAAGTCGAATTAATCAGTGAAATGGGGCAACAACAGAGTAGATCCTTTTTTTAGCCCTTTTTAAAAACAGGAACAATAGTCGCATGCGACCAGTTCTTGGGGGTGCCTGCAACTAAGGCGGCTTCAAGAACATTTGTCAGTAGGGGTGTTAGCTTTAAACATATCAGAGGGAAGCCCATCTGGACCAGGAGTGTGTCAAACTGGACAGCTAGGCACTGCCCGCATAACCCCATCCAATTCAATAGCTGGCCCAGCAAAATCCTATGTAGGAGGATGGGACCCAGTAGAAGGGCCAGTCGGCCGCTGAGGTAAAACTAAAGGGATATGATCAAGGGTATCTGAGTATCCTAAGCAAGGGACAGCATAAAGCTTAGTAAAGTGGGGGCCCAAATATGGGAAGGTATGACAGTATCAATACCAGGATTGTGTTGGGCCTAAAAGAAACTGTGATTCACTGTTGCCCAAAGGGCCTTGCAGTCCCTTAGTTCAATAGCCTGCACGAGTGATGAAAATGCTACCTCTCTGATAGCATTTTTCCTGGCTCTAAGGGCGTCTCAGTACAAAACTCTACATCTCTTCACCATAACCTATTCTCTAGGAATTATTTTCAAAGCAGCAAGTAACTCATGTGCATGGGTGCAGTTGGCATCAAACCACTTTGCAGGTGACTTTGGCCCCTATTGTGTGGGACCAAAAGGAGGTCAAATGCTACTCTGCAGATCTTATCAAAACTATTTAGAAGCGCTGGACCCCAACCCTGTATGTGATTGTCTGATAAACAGTCCAGAAATTCGGGGAATGTAGATGCCACTAAAGGCGGTAGTAAGGAAGGTTCATTGACCTAGACCATGTCTTTATCATCCCACAATCTTAGAAAATGACAATTCAAGAGGATAAACCACTGCACACATTCTCGAAATCAGTGAACCATGTAGAGTGAGAGATAAAAGTCCATGGTCACTGAGAGGGGAATCAGCAAGGTTTAATCCAGAACCCAATCAAAAAATGTAATCAATTAAATCAATGTGACTCGGAGTGCTTCACCCCACAAAAGTGGGTGTGGTATTTGGTTTTAGGCTTAAAGCATCAACGGAAAAAAATAGATTCAATTCCTCGCCAAGAGGACAATGTACAAAGTGGGTAAAAGGAATCCCAGCCTCACCCTCCAGCCCACCGATCTTTTCCTGTGAGAACTGACATACATTTGAGCCACAATTCCCCCAACAGTATCACAGCACAGCCACCTTGAATATTACTAGTGCATTTCTCAATATCCTTAAGCAGAGAGCAAGATTAATCAACCTTATAATGCATAAATACATTATTATGTACATTTATCAGAAACAATCTTGTTGCAGATCACTGAAACAGGATGATCTGATAGTATACTGAATGACATTTTGACCATAAACCTTCACCTGAAGTGTGAGGTAAATAAGCAAGATTAGACCACAATTAGCCCTACCTGTTTTACTAGCGACTGCTGGAGTGTGATAGGTAGCATATCCGTCCACATAAATAGTGTCAATCAGTCACATCTCTTGGAGACATATACTAGCATGGTGATCAATGAACCTAAGCCAATCATACCTATCCCATTTGGTGGCTAAACCAGCAATATTCCAAAAGGCTATAGATATTTATTTATTTTTATTTATTTATTGCATTTATAGCGCGCATCAGCTACCCACAAAGGGTTTCCCGGCGCGAGAAGTGGAGCAACTGTAAGTAAGGTTCAGAGGACAAAGCTACTACATATTGAATAGTCTGGTTTTTAGGGTTTTACGAAAGCACATGTAGTTCGTTTCATTTCGTGCAGCTAATGGAAGAGCATTCCATAGCGCTGGCCCGAGATAAGAGAAGGACCGGCCACCCATACGCGCGAACTTAATTTTGGGAATGACAAATTTTTTTGATGAGGAGGATCGGAGGATGCGGCCAGGGTGATATAAATGGACAAGTGACTGAAGATATTTGGGAGCCATGCCTGCATGGATTTTGTGCATGAAACAAAGAGTTTTAAATTTGATTCGGCAATCGACTCTGCCAATGAAGGTCACGAAGATATCGGGTGGTTAGGGTGGATCTAGGGATTTTACATAGTAGCCTGGCAGCTGAATTGTGGATGACTTGTAGCTTGCGAATTGAAGCTTTATTTGCCCCTAAATAGAGCACATTTCCAGAGTCAAGCCTGGAAGTAATTAGAGCATTGACTACTGTTTTTTTGGTAGGCTCAGGCAGCATCCAGCAATTTCTTTTTAGAAATTTGAGGATGGCAGAACACGTAGCTGAGGTTTTTATCACCTGTTGGTGCATGTTAAGTGAGTCATCAATAATGATACTGAGATTACGTGCTTGTGTAACTGGAACAAGGAGTGCGCCCATTTCTTGTGGCCAGTGATTGGGGCCCCACAGGAGTTTGTTTTTTCCGAAGATGATAACCTCAGTTTTTTCCCCGTTTAATTTGAGGAAGTTATCTTGCATCCATCCAGCTATTTTAACAAGACCTTCCTTAAGTGTGGAGGGGGTGTCAGAATTCTCAGATGAGAGAGAGAAAATCAGCTGCGAATCATCGGCGTATGAATACATCAGTAATCGGGCATCCTCAACCACTTTAGCTAGGGGGCTCATATAGAGATTAAAAAGAAGAGGACTAAGTATGGATCCCTGAGGGACCCCATGTTTAGAAACCAGGGTGTCCGAGCAGGCCGAGTGGGAGAAAACTTGGAAGGTGCGATCTGTTAAAAAGGAGATGAGCCAACTAAGTGCCGAGCCACAAATACCAAGCGAGCCAAGTGTTTTTATTAATACGGTATATGACACCATATCAAAGGCAGCACTTAGGTCCAATAATATTAGGGCCACAGTAGTGATTTCTATGTATGGCTTTCAGTGACCTCAGTGGCAATAGGTCTACAACTGGAAGGCATAGAGGACCTAGATACAATGGCGATCCCAGGTTGCGCACACTTGACTGGTACATCGCTTGGTCCCCGGGGGTAGCTGCACCAGGAAGTAAATCCTGTTGATCCAATTGCAAAAGAGAACTTAACCTGTTAAAGGTTGGGAAAGTAGACCCAGATGTTAAAAGAGTGGATAGATGACCCTGGAGTTTATAAAAATAGCCAAGCGAAAGAGCCTCAATAGCAGTTGGCACAAGGTGACTAAAACTTTACTTGGACCAGATATCATTAGCCACTCTTCTGTCTTTGAAGTTAATACCAATACAATCAGTGTCATCTAGTTCCAAAGTATTACCCACCCAAGGAACTCTGCTCACAAGATTTGTCTGGTTATGAACTAGCGTAAAAACACCATGTAGAGTGTTAGCCCAGTGGACAACCTTGTTGACCAGTTGTTTGTGATCTTCACGAGAGCTTTCACTTAGTGGGGTATTTCTTTTTAAAATCATGACAAAAGGGTAGCCTGAGGGGCCATCTGCAATGTATTGCCCTTAGACGGACTAGTGCACTGAGTAGAATCACACAATCTAGCTTGCTGAACCCCGGTCCCTTCTAGTGCCTGCAAAAGAATTTTGCTGATGTGCTTGTGATACTTGATACTTGTGGACTAAAACTGCAGGCAGTACCCCTAATAGCCTGGGAAGAATCTGTCATACTACCAGAGGCTGAGGGTGTGATGAGGAGTGTGTTGAATGAGTCATGTCAGTAGTGCAACCAAGTGGGCCAGGTAGAGAGGATCTTGCAGATCGTTGCGCTGGCAGAGTGTCCATCAACTTAGCCAAAGCTTCCTCAACCATGCCTAATCTATCAATAATAAAGCCTAGAGATACAGTATGTAAAGATACTACACTTCTACACATTTCCCCACTGTAACTGATAAGGAATCCTGAACACAACTCAATAATCATGGGGTAATTTCACAGTTTGAAGCTAGTACTGGGCACGTTGACACAATGGGTGGTTCTGGATGTAATCTTTTTGATTTGGCATTTCTGCCCAGTCTCTTTTTCTTGTCCCCTCTGTTGTTAGTTGCCTCAAAATTGCTCAATTTAGGTGGGCATGCGCATGGTTGGTCTCGCACCATATCATCACACTCCTCGGTAGTGGCAACCGTCAAGGTTATGACGCTGTTGGAAATAGCCAATTGATCAGGGTCCAAGGCTTGTGGAAGAGGATCAGTGCTGGGGAGGGCATGCTGATGGACACATGAGACTCATGGAGAGCTTGTAACAGCTAGGGTGAAGGCTCAGGCAGGGATGTCAAAGATAAGCACCATTCTGCCAAGTCAATTTCCCTACTAATAACCCCCAAAGCACATTGCAAAAAGCCATCTAAGGTGGTGCCTGGGATAAGCTTCGAATAGGCAGAAGCAGCCCTCCTTTTCCCATTGATGCTTAGGAAAAAGCTCAAGGTGCAAATCAAGGTGCCAACAGATCAAAATGCTGGGTGTAATAACACGAAATTCAGTACCTTTTAGTGGCAGAATTGAGGAGGGTGGCTCTGCCCTTGCTCCTCAGATGGAGCTGATTGGCGCAGATGGGCACATTCTCCGTGGGACACTTCTCTGTAATTTATGGCGCTCCGTCACCAGGATTCAGTGTCGCGGACTCCAGGCCGAATCGGGATGCTGAGTGTGTGGTCTCCTTCTCCCCCAGCCTTGTAGCACAACCAACAGGTGGGCAGACAAGCCAGCACAAGAGTGAGGGTCACATGCTGCGGGATGCCTTTCTGTAATTTATGGTGCTTCAGCATCTGGATTCAGCATTGTCGCCTCCGGGCTGAACCAGGAAAGCTGGGGGGGGGGTTCTTTCACCCCCAACTTTACAGCACACCAACAGGTGGGTAGACAAGCCGGCACAGGTACGAGAGTCATTCAAAGACAGTTTTTTCATAATTTAAAAAAATATTGATTGTTATTAAATGTTTGTGGAAAGAACTTTTTTGAAAATTATCGTTTCCCTTTTCTTGGTGCTATTGGAGGCTAATTTGTGTTTTGCTAGAAATTGGGTTATTAGTTGGGAAGACCCATTAAAAAAATAAGCACAATCCTGACCAGGGTAAACCACAAAAAGTCACTAAATAAACTGGTGCTTAACCATCTCGTAGCTTAGTACAAAATCAGCAAGGCTAAATGAGTAAAATATGTATGCAGCACTCAAACAATAATAACTTGACACCACACAAGAGTAAAATTTAATAAATAATAAGACAACAAACAGCAAAGATCCAAATAGTAGGAGCGAAGATATGATTTTTTAAAGTTTCTAGGTGAAAATAGCACCAAAAAGCATAAGCCACTCCTCGTGGGAATATGGTCAGACTAAACCAGGTCAAAGTTACAAGTTCAGGTTGACTTGAATGGCGTGTGTTGGATGCAGGGACCAGGTTTGTTCAGTTAAAGAGTTTACATTCTCACAGACCAAGCCAATGCAGGGAGCCTCAGCTAGAGATTTTCCTTGGTGGGGGCTGTGAGAAGTCCATTGTCACTGTGAGAAACAGTTTGCTGCTTAAGGTTTGTGTAAGCGATTGATGCG
The DNA here is from genome assembly GCF_964261635.1 of Lissotriton helveticus. Taxonomy (NCBI): domain Eukaryota; kingdom Metazoa; phylum Chordata; class Amphibia; order Caudata; family Salamandridae; genus Lissotriton; species Lissotriton helveticus. The sequence goes on along the minus strand of NC_136071.1, from coordinate 873,230,446 downwards.
ATCAGTCACTGTTTGGCGCGAAGAACAGGTTGTCACTAGGGGTTCATGCAAGTAGGTGTCACTGATAGTCATTTCTTGCTGTGAAAAGTCTACTCAGTTTCAAGGAGTCCTAGACTTCTGGATATTCACCTGAAGTTCTGTTTTGAGGCCGGAGGAAAACCAAAGGGGATGATGGACGGAGTGTTGAACATTGCAAGCGCTCATCCCCAGTCAACTGATCTGGGTTTAATCCATCCTCATTCTTTAGCTCACTCCACCACCCCAGTTCAGACAAGGCCATATGCAAATCAATCTGACCCTGTGCCTCATGGGAACAGTCCAGCCCTAAATGCCAAGCCATGTCTTCCCTGGACCGGAAACACGCATCCTGGGACCGGTTTCTGGCTAATGAGCCGTCATCTGCCGGGCTAGCTTGAGTCCAGTGGCAAAGTGAGCAAGAGACACACGTCTGGTCATACCCTGCCAACTTAGGGTGAACAAAGCAAAACCAGAGGGGATGATGGACGGAATGTTGAACATTGCAAGCACTCACCCCCAGTCAACTGATCTGGGTTTTATCCATCCTCATTCTTTAGCTCACTCCGCCAACGCAGTTCAGACATGGTCAGATGCAAATCAGTCTGACCCTGTGCCTCATGGGAACAGTCCAGCCTGAACTGCCAAGGCATGTCTTCCCTGGACCGGAAACAAGCATCCTGGGACCGGTTTCTGGCTAATCAGCCGTCATCAGCCAGGCTAGCTTGAGTCCAGTGGCAAAGTGAGCAAGGGACCCACGTCTTGGCATGCCCTGCCTACTTAGGGCGAACAAAGCAAAACTAAAGGGGATGATGGACAGAGAGTTGAACATTGCAAGCAGTCACCCCCAGTCAACTGATCTGGGTTTAATCCATCCTCATTCTTTAGCTCACTCCGCCACCCCAGTTCAGACATGGCCATATGCGAATCAGTCTGACCCTGTGCCTCATGGTAACAGTCCAGCCCGAACTGCCAAGCCATGTCTTCCCTGGACCGGAAACAAGCATCCTGGGACCGGTTTCTGGCTAATCAGCTGTCATCAGCTAGGCTAGCTTGAATCCAGAGGTTAAGTGACCAAAGGATCCACGTCTGGGCATACCCTGCCAACTTAGGGTGAACAAACCAAAACCAAAGTGGATGATGGACGGAGTGTTGAACATTGCAAGCACTCACCCCCAGTCAACTGATCTGGGTTTAATCCATCTTCAATATTTAGCTCACTCCACCACCCCAGTTCAGACATGGCCTTATGCAAATCAATCTGACCCTGTGCCTCATGGGAACAGTCCAGCCTGAACTGCCAAGCCATGTCTTCCCTTGACCGGAAACAAGCATCCTGGGACCGGTTTCTGGCTAATCAGTCGTCATCAGCCAGGCTAGCTGAGTCCAGTGGCACAGTGAGCAAGGGACCCACGTCTGGGCATGCCCTGCCTATTTAGGGCGAACAAAGCAAAACTAAAGGGGATGATGGACAAAGAGTTGAACATTGCAAGCAGTCACCCCCAGTCAACTGATCTGGGTTTAATCCATCCTCATTCTTTAGCTCACTCTGCCACCCCAGTACAGGCATGGCCATATGCGAATCAGTCTGACCCTGTGCCTCATGGGAACAGTCCAGCCCGAACTGCCAAGCCATGTCTTCCCTGGACCGGAGTCAAGCATCCTGGGACTGGTTTCTGGCTAATCAGCCGTCATCAGCCAGGTTATCTGGAATCCGGTGGCAAAGTGAGCAAGGGACCCACGTCTGGGCATACCCTGCCAACTTAGGGCAAACAAAGCAAAACCAAAGGGGATGATGGACAGAGAGTTGAACATTGCAAGCAGTAACCCCCAATCAACTGATCTGGGTTTAATCCATCCTCATTCTTTAGCTCACCCCACCACCCCAGTTCAGACATGGCCATATTCAAATCAGTCTGACCCTGTGCCTCATGGAAACAGTCCAACCCAAACTGCCAAGCCATATCTTCCCTTGACCGGAAATAAGCATCCTGGGACCAGTTTCTGGCTAATCAGCCATCATCAGCTAGGCTAGCCTGAATCCAGTGGCAAAGTGAGCAAGGGACCCACGTCTGGGCATGCCCTGCCTACTTAGGGCGAACAAAGCAAAACTAAAGGGGATGATGGACAGAGAGTTGAACATTGCAAGCAGTCACCCCCAGTCAACTGATATGGGTTTAATCCATCCTCATTCTTTAGTTCACTCCGCCACCCCAGTTCAGACATGGGCATATGCGAATCAGTCTGACCCTGTGCCTCATGGGAACAGTCCAGCCCGAACTGCCAAGCCATGTCTTCCCTGGACCGGAAACAAGCATCCTGGGACCGGTTTCTGGCTAATCAGCTGTCATCAGCTAGGCTAGCTTGAATCCAGAGGTAAAGTGAGCAAAGGATCCACGTCTGGGCATACCCTGCCAACTTAGGGTGAACAAACCAAAACCAAAGGGGATGATGGATGGAGTGTTGAACATTGCAAGCACTCACCCCCAGTCAACTGATCTGTGTTTAATCCAGCCTCATTATTTAGCTGACTCCACCACCCCAGTTCAGACGTGGCCATATTCAAATCATTCTGACCCTGTGCCTCATGGGAACAGTCCAACCCAAACTGCCAAGCCATATCTTCCCGTGACCAGAAACAAGCATCCTGGGACCGGATTCTGGCTAATCAGCCATCATCAGCTAGGCTAGCCTGAATCCAGTGGCAAAGTGAGCAAGGGACCCATGTCTGGGCATACACCGCCAACTTAGGGCGAACAAAGCAAAACCAAAGGTGATGATGGACGGAGTGTTGAACATTGCAAGCACTCACCCCCAGTCAATGGATCTGGGCTTAATCCATCCTCATTCTGTAGCTCTCTCTGCCACCCCAGTTCAGACATGGCCATATGCAAATCAGTCTGACCCTGTGCCTCATGGGAACAGTCCAGCCTGAACTGCCAAGCCATGTCTTCCCTTGACCGGAAACAAGCATCCTGGGACCGGTTTCTGGCTAATCAGCCGTCATCAGCCAGGCTAGCTTGAGTCCAGTGGCAAAGTGAGCAAGGGACCCACGTCTGGGCATGCCCTGCCTACTTAGGGCGAACAAAGCAAAACTAAAGGGGATGATGGACAGAGAGTTGAACATTGCAAGCAGTCACCCCCAGTCAACTGATCTGGGTTTAATCCATCCTCATTCTTTAGCTCACTCTGCCACCCCAGTTCAGACATGGCCATATGCGAATCAGTCTGACCCTGTGCCTCATGGGAACAGTCCAGCCCAAACTGCCAAGCCATGTCTTCCCTGGACCGGAGTCAAGCATCCTGGGACTGGTTTCTGGCTAATCAGCCGTCATCAGCCAGGGTATCTTGAATCCGGTGGCAAAGTGAGCAAGGGACCCACGTCTGGGCATACCCTGCCAACTTAGGGCGAACAAAGCAAAACCAAAGGGGATGATGGACAGAGAGTTGAACATTGCAAGCAGTAACCCCCAGTCAACTGATCTGGGTTTAATCCATCCTCATTCTTTAGCTCACCCCGCCACCCCAGTTCAGACATGGCCATATTCAAATCAGTCTGACCCTGTGCCTCATGGGAACAGTCCAGCCCAAACTGCCAAGCCATATCTTCCCTTGACCGGAAACAAGCATCCTGGGACCGGTTTCTGGCTAATCAGCCGTCATCAGCTAGGCTAGCCTGAATCCAGTGGCAAAGTGAGCAAGGGACCCATGTCTGGGCATACCCCGCCAACTTAGGGCGAACAAAGCAAAACCAAAGGTGATGATGGACGGAGTGTTGAACATTGAAAGCACTCACCCCCAGTCAACTGATCTGGGCTTAATCCATCCTCATTCTTTAGCTCTCTCTGCCACCCCAGTTCAGACATGGCCATATGCAAATCAGTCTGACCCTGTGCCTCATGGGAACAGTCCAGCACCGAACTGCCAAGGCATGTCTTTCCTTTGACCGGAAACAAGCATCCTGGGACTGGTTTCTGGCTAATCAGCCATCATCAGCTAGGCTAGCTTGAATCCAGTGGCAAAGTGAGCAAGGGATCCACGTCTGGGCATACCCTGCCATCTTAGGGTGAACAAACCAAAACCAAAGGGGATGATGGAAGGAGTGTTGAACATTGCAAGCACTCACCCCCAGTCAACTGATCTGGGTTTAATCCATCCTCATTCTTTAGCTCACTCCACCACCCCAGTTCAGACACGGCCTTATGCAAATCAATCTGACCCTGTGCCTCATGGGAACAGTCCAGTTCGAACTGCCAAGCCATGTCTTCCCTTGACCGGAAACAAGCATCCTGGGACCGGTTTCTGGCTAATCAGCCGTCATCAGCCAGGCTAGCTTGAGTCCAGTGGCAAAGTGAGCAAGGTACCCACGACATGTCATACCCTGGCAACTTAGGGTGAAAAAAGCAAAACCAAAGGGATGATGGACGGAGTGTTGAACATTGCAAGCACTCACCCCCAGTCAACTGATCTGGGTTTAATCCATCCTCATTCTTTAGCTCACTCCGCCACCCCAGTTCACACATGGCCATATGCGAATCAGTCTGACCCTGTGCCTCATGGGAACAGTCCAGCCCGAACTGCCAAGCCATGTCTTCCCTGGTCCGGAGTCAAGCATCCTGGGACCAGTTTCTGGCTAATCAGCCATCATCAGCCAGGCTAGCTTGAATCCAGTGGCAAAGGAAGGAAGGGACCCACGTCCTGAAAGCTACCAGAAAAAGGGAAGAGCTCTGTCTCTAATATTAAAAATGCAAGCAATTACAAAAGCAGTGAGTTTGACCTTGTGTGCATGTATGGATGTGATAGCTGTATAGTTTCCACATAGCCTATATACAGCAATGCACTGTGCATGGTCAAAGGCAAGGCTACAATCAACAAATGATTGGTTAAAGACAAAATCACAATTAAAAAGTGATTGGAAGGACAGCTGTGTTTTGAGTGCAGATGTGGAATGTTACTGTGTCATAATGTAGTTGTGTTTAAAGAGATGTGTCTTCAGATCGTTCCCAAATTGAAGCAGACTTGGGCTATCCTTGTGGATACTGGAATGACATTCTAGATCCTTGTATTTAGCTAGATATGTTATACTCCCTTGTTTTTTTCTTTTTACACTTCTTTATCTCTATTCTGCTGGTGTCCATGAGGCACAGGGTCAGACTGATTTGCATATGGCCATGTCTGAACTGGGGTGGCTGAGTGAGCTAAAGAATGGTGATGGATTAAACCCAGATCAGTTGACTGGGGGTGAGGGTTTGATTTGCTCAAACGCTCCGTCTATCATCCCCCTTTTGTTTCGCTTTGTTCGCCCTAAGTGTGGCAGGGTATGCTCAGATGTGAGTCCCTTGCTCACTTGGCCACTGGATTCAAGATAGCCTGGCTGATGAGGATTATGAATCCGAAACCGGTCCCAGGATGCTTGTTTCCGGTCCAGGGAAGACATGGCTTGGCAGTTCGGGCTGGACTGTTCCCATGAGGCACAGGGTCAGACTGATTTGCATATGGCCATGTCTGAACTGGGGTGGCTGAGTGAGCTAAAGAATGGTGATGGATTAAACCCAGATCAGTTGACTGGGGGTGAGTGTTTGATTTGCTCAAACGCTCCGTCTATCATCCCCCTTTTGTATCGAGTGATTATGTGAACAAGTGAAGTGTGCTTAAAACTAGCTTTAAATTAAACCATAATTTTAATATTGCATACATAGGCTAGGATTAAAATGAGAAAAAATCTGTGACAGAGGGATATTCAATCTGTCAAAAAAGTGAAGAGGTCGACATGTTTCAGTTTAGTGCTCCCCAAAGGAATGCTGCAGCTTTCATCAGGACAACAAAAACGTGAACAAATATATAAAGTGCCAATAACCACTTATATAACTTATAAAGCTGTGGTATATTCTATATACAAAACCAGTAGGTGGAGTGAATTGTCACCCAAATGTAGAATATGCTTTGGAAGTACTGGTCTGCAAAACTCCCTTGAAAGAAAAACAAAAATAAATGCATTTCAGCAACAGTCCAACATACAGCCTTTAAGATGAATGTTCATAGTTGCAGTATATATAGTATTCTAGTTTACCATAAACGTGACAAAACACACCTACCCTACTTGTTGGGTGAGTGCAAGAATACCTGATACCCCGGTAGCAAAGCTCAAGGCGGCATTCTTTTCCTAGAGAGACATAAAGGTGGTGATATAATTTGACTATAAAATGTAGTTAAAAAACAGGGTCAGGATAGAGATAATGCTATTGGTTTGGAATAAGAAAACAAAGTTAGATGCAGTCAATCACATCTTATGGTGACACCTGACCGGAATTGGAATACCTGCCATCTGAGACACGTAATGGCTCAGGCTGCCGATTCCAAAGTTACTCCAACTATGATGAACATAATGTGTATGTTACATCTGTTATGTTCGGGCAGTAAAACATAGCCAAAATCTGTGACCGTAATAGGCAGCAGACAGTGCCATTTAAACTGACACCATTTAACAAGTCGGCTATTTTTTAAAACAAATTGCCGAAGCTGCCAAGACAGAATGCAGAACATGGCAGTGGCACCCCACTAGACCATAATGGCATCTTAATGCCAAGAAATACTTATTAAAAAGGAAGAGAGTGTGCTCATACCTTATGCCGGGGAAGACGCAGTCCTAATGTGGCCCTGTCAATAATCACTACAAAACTACAGGAAGTCACAAATCAACTTCTGTATGCTTGCGGGAGGTCTGTCCTCCAGCTGGTAGTGCAAGACATATCAAGCCAAGGACGGTGGGTCTTCCGCTTCGGAATGGATCGAAACATGGGAAATGTAGTCTTGGGTACCAAAGGTATTAAGAACAATCGTGCACTCGCTGTTTCAAATCAGCAATGGAGAGTGCATTAAATCTAGTGGGATGAGGGAGACTCTTCTTTTGGTTGTCCATAAGATCCAGACTGGCCATAAACTAACAAAAACAGTCCAGCTTACATTGCAAGCTGTTCGCAGTCCTGAGAATTAGGACAGTATCGTCTGCATAAATTATTGTGGGAATACTACGGTCACCTACACGAGAACAATCTGCCCTAAGTCACACCAGTTTATCCTCCAGGCTGTTTATATAAATAAAAAAGAGGAAGGGGGCAGAACACAGCCCTGGAGTACGCCCCTTGCCAGACTAGAAGCTGGCGTAGTTCCCCCCAGGCTGCACCTTACACTGACAGTGACATCATTGTGTAGTTCTCTAAACAAATTAGCAATTTACAAATCGACCCCCATATCAGGTATGATACCCCACAATTTGCACCTGTTGACAGAGTCGAAGGCAGAACTAAAATCCATAAATTCCAAATACAACTTGCCATGTTTAGCCACAGTATATTTGGCGATTAGCAAATATAGATTTAAGGACTGCTAAACTGTGCCTAGGCCGGAGCGGAGACCAAATTTAAGATCCTAGAGTATGTAATGCTCCTTGGCCCATAACTGCAAACAGTCGAACAGAATTTGTCCCATGATCTTTGAAGTCGAATTAATCAGTGAAATGGGGCAACAACAGAGTAGATCCTTTTTTTAGCCCCCTTTAAAAACAGGAACAATAGTCGCATGCGACCAGTTCTTGGGGGTGCCTGCAACTAAGACGGCATTAAGAACATTTGTCAGTAGGGGTGTTAGCTTTAAACATATCAGAGGGAAGCCCATCTGGACCAGGAGTGTGTCAAACTGGACAGCTAGGCACTGCCCGCATAACCCCATCCAATTCAATAGCTGGGCCAGCAAAATCCAATGTAGGAGGATGGGACCCCGTAGAAGGGCCAGTCGGCCGCTGAGGTAAAACTAAAGGGATATGATCAAGGGTATCTGAGTATCCTAAGCAAGGGACAGCATAAAGCTTAGTAAAGTGGGGGACCCAAATATGGGAAGGTATGACAGTATCAATACCAGGATTGTGTTGGGCCTAAAAAAAACTGTGATTCACTGTTGCCCAAAGGGCCTTGCAGTCCCTTAGTTCAATAGCCTGCACGAGTGATGAAAATGCTACCTCTCTGATAGCATTTTTCCTGGCTCTAAGGGCGTCTCAGTACAAAACTCTACATCTCTTCACCATAACCTATTCTCTAGGAATTATTTTCAAAGCAGCAAGTGACTCATGTGCATGGGTGCAGTTGGCATCAAACCACTTTGCAGGTGACTTTGGTCCCTATTGGGTGGGACCAAAAGGAGGTCAAATGCTACTCTGCAGATCTTATCAAAACTATTTAGAAGCGCTGGACCCCAACCCTGTATGTGATTGTCTGATAAACAGTCCAGAAATTCGGGGAATGTAGATGCCACTAAAGGCGGTAGTAAGGAAGGTTCATTGACCTAGACCATGTCTTTATCATCCCACAATCCTAGAAAATGACAATTCAAGAGGATAAACCACTGCACACATTCTCGTAATCAGTGAACCATGTAGAGTGAGAGATAAAAGTCCATGGTCACTGAGAGGGGAATCAGCAAGGTTTAATCCAGAACCCAATCAAAAAATGTAATCAATTAAATCAATGTGACTCGGAGTGCTTCACCCCACAAAAGTGGGTGTGGTATTTGGTTTTAGGCTTAAAGCATCAACGGAAAAAAATAGATTCAATTCCTCGCCAAGAGGACAATGTACAAAGTGGGTAAAAGGAACCCCAGCTTCACCCTCCAGCCCACCGATCTTTTCCTGTGAGAACTGACATACATTTAAGCTACAATTCCCCCAACAGTATCACAGCACAGCCACCTTGAATATTACTAGTGCATTTCTCAATATCCTTGAGCAGAGAGCAAGATTAATCAACCTTAGAATGCATAAATACATTATTATGTAGATTTATCAGAAACAATCTTGTTGCAGATCACTGAAACAGGATGATCTGATAGTATACTGAATTACATTTTGACCATAAACCTTCACCTGAAGTGTGAGGTAAATAAGCAAGATTAGACCACAATTAGCCCTACCTGTTTTACTAGCGACTGCTGGAGTGTGATAGGTAGCATATCCGCCCACATAAATAGTGTCAATCAGTCACATCTCTTGGAGACATATAATAGCATGGTTATCAATGAACCTAAGCCAATCATACTTATCCCATTTGCTGGCTAAACCAGCAATATTCCAAAAGGCTATAGATATTTATTTATTTTTATTTATTTATTGCATTTATAGCGCGCATCAGCTACCCACAAAGGGTTTCCCGGCGCGAGAAGTGGAGCAACTGTAAGTAAGGTTCAGGGGACAAAGCTACTACATATTGAATAGTCTGGTTTTTAGGGTTTTACGAAAGCACATGTAGTTCGTTTCATTTTGTGCAGCTAATGGAAGAGCATTCCATAGCGCTAGCCCGAGATAAGAGAAGGACCGGCCACCCATACGCGCAAACGTAATTTTGGGAATGACAATTTTTTTTGATGAGGAGTATCGGAGGATGCGGCCAGGGTGATATAAATGGAAAAGTGACTGAAGATATTTGGGAGCCGTGCCTGCATGGATTTTGTGCATGAAACAAAGTGTTTTAAATTTGATTCGGCAATCGACTCTGCCAATGAAGGTCACGAAGATATCGGGTGGTTGGGGTGGATCTAGGGATTTTGCATAGTAGCCTGGCAGCTGAATTGTGGATGACTTGTAGCTTGCGAATTGAAGCTTTATTTGGCCCTAAATAGAGCACATTTCCAGAGTCAAGCCTGGAAGTAATTAGAGCATTGACTACTGTTTTTCTGGTAGGCTCAGGCAGCATCCAGCAATTTTTTTTTTAAATTTGAGGATGGCAGAACACGTAGCTGAGGTTTTTATCACCTGTTGGTGCATGTTAAGTGAGTCGTCAATATGATACCGAGATTACGTGCTTGTGTAACTGGAACAAGGAGTGCGCCCATTTCTTGTGGCCAGTGATTGGGGCCCCACAGGAGTTTGTTTTTTCCGAAGATGATGACCTAGGTTTTTTCCCCGTTTAATTTGAGGAAGTTATCTTGCATCCATCCAGCTATTTTAACAAGACCTTCCTTAAGTGTGGAGGGGGTGTCAGAATTCTCAGATGAGAGAGAGAAAATCAGCTGCGAATCATCGGCGTATGAATACATCAGTAATCGGGCATCCTCAACCACTTTAGCTAGGGGGCTCATATAGAGATTAAAAAGAAGAGGACTAAGTATGGATCCCTGAGGGACCCCATGTTTAGAAACCAGGGTGTCCAAGCAGGCCGAGTGGGAGAAAACTTGGAAGGTGCGATCTGTTAAAAAGGAGATGAGCCAACTAAGTGCCGAGCCACAAATACCAAGCGAGCCAAGTGTTTTTATTTATACAGTATGTGACACCATATCAAAGGCAGCACTTAGGTCCAATAATATTAGGGCCACAGTAGTGATTTCTATGTATGGCTTTCAGTGACCTCAGTGGCAATAGGTCTACAACTGGAAGGCATAGAGGACCTAGATACAATGGCGATCCCAGGTTGCGCACACTTGACTGGTACATCGCTTGGTCCCAGGGGGTAGCTGCACCAGGAAGTAAATCCTGTTGATCCAATTGCAAAAGATGACTTAACCTGTTAAAGGTTGGGAAAGTAGACCCAGATGTTAAAAGAGTGGATAGATGACCCTGGAGTTTATAAAAATAGCCAAGCGAAAGAGCCTCAATAGCAGTTGGCACAAGGTGACTAAAACTTTACTTGGACCAGATATCATTAGCCACTCTTCTGTCTTTGAAGTTAATACCAATACAATCAGTGTCATCTATTTCCAAAGTATTACCCACCCAAGGAACTCTGCTCACAAGATTTGTCCGGTTATGAACTAGCGTAAAAACACCATGTCGAGTGTTAGCCCAGTGGACAACCTTGTTGACCAGTTGTTTGTGATCTTCACGAGAGCTTTCACTTAGTGGGGGATTTCTTTTTAAAATCATGACAAAAGGGTAGCCTGAGGGGCCATCTGCAATGTATTGCCCTTAGACGACCAGTGCACTGAGTAGAATCACACAATCTAGCTTGCTGAACCCCGGTCCCTTCTAGTGCCTGCAAAATAATTTTGCTGATGTGCTTGTGATACTTGAATAGGCCTGACTGGACTAAAACTGCAGGCAGTACCCCTAATAGCCTGGGAAGAATCTGTCATACTACCAGAGGCTGAGGGTGTGATGAGGAGTGTGTTGAATGAGTCATGTCAGTAGTGCAACCAAGTGGGCCAGGTAGAGATGATCTTGCAGATTGTTGCGCTGGCAGAGTGTCCATCAACTTAGCCAAAGCTTCCTCAACCATGCCTAATCTATCAATAATAAAGCCTAAAGATACAGTATGTAAAGATACTACACTTCTACACATTTCCCCACTGTAACTGATAAGGAATCCTGAACACAACTCAATAATCGTGGGGTAATTTCACAGTTTGAAGCTAGTACTGGGCACGTTGACACAATGGGTGGTTCTGGATGTAATCTTTTTGATTTGGCATTTCTGCCCAGTCTCTTTTTCTTGCCCCCTCTGTTGTTAGTTGCCTCAAAATTGCTCAATTTAGGTGGGCATGCGCATGGTTGGTCTTGCACCATATCATCACACTCCTCGGTAGTGGCAACTGTCAAGGTTATGACGCTGTTGGAAATGGCCAATTGATCAGGGTCCAAGGCTTGTGGAGGAGGATCAGTGCTGGGGAGGGCATGCTGATGGACACATGAGACTCATGGAGAGCTTGTAACAGCTAGGGTGACGGCTCAGGCAGGGATGTCAAAGATAAGCACCATTCTGCCAAGTCAATTTCCCTCCTAATAACCCCCAAAGCACGTTGCAAAAAGCCATCTAAGGTGGTGCCTGGGATAAGCTTCGAAGAAGCAGAAGCAGCCCTCCTTTTCCCATTGATGCTTAGGAAAAAGCTCAAGGTGCAATCAAGGTGCCAACAGATCAAAATGCTTGGTGTAATAACATGAAATTCAGTACCTTTTAGTGGCAGAATTGAGGAGGGTGGCTCTGCCCTTGCTCCTCAGATGGAGCTGATTGGCGCAGATGGGCACATTCTCCGTGGGACACCTCTCTGTAATTTATGGCGCTCCGTCACAAGGATTCAGTGTCGCGGACTCCAGGCCGAATCGGGATGCTGAGTGTGTGGTCTCCTTCTCCCCCAGCCGTACAGCACAACCAACAGGTGGGCAGTCAAGCCAGCACAAGAGTGAGGGTCACATGCTGCGGGATGCCTTTCTGTAATTTATGGTGCTCCAGCACCTGGATTCAGCATTGTTGCCTCCGGCCTGAACCAGGAAAGCTGGGGGGGGGTTCTTTCACCCCCAACTTTACAGCACACCAACAGGTGGGTAGACAAGCCGGCACAGGTACGAGAGTCATTCAAAGAAAAAATATTGATTGTTATTAAATATTTGTGGAAAGAACTTTTTTGAAAATTATCGTTTCCCCTTTCTTGGTGCTATTGGAGGCTAATTTGTGTTTTGCTAGAAATTGGGTTATTAGTTGGGAAGACCCATTAAAAAAATAAGCACAAGACTGACTAGGGTAAACCACACAAAGTCACTAAATAAACTGGTGCTTAACCATCTCGTAGCTTAGTACAAAATCAGCAAGGCTAAATGAGTAAAATATGTATGCAGCACTCAAACAATAATAACTTGACACCACACAAGAGTAAAATTTAATAAATAATAAGACAACAAACAGCAAAGGTCCAAATAGTAGGAGCTAAGATATGATTTTTTAAAGTTTCTAGGTGAAAATAGCACCAAAAAGCATAAGCCACTCCTCGTGGGAATATGGTCAGACTAAACCAGGTCAAAGTTACAAGTTCAGGTTGACTTGAATGGCGTGTGTTGGATGCAGGGACCAGGTTTGTTCAGTTAAAGAGTTTACATTCTCAAAGACCAAGCCAATGCGGGGAGCCTCAGCTAGAGATTTTCATTGGTGGGGGCTGTGAGAAGTCCATTGTCACTGTGAGAAACAGTTTGCTGCTTAAGGTTTGTGTAAGCGATTGATGCGATCAGTCACTGTTTGGCGCGAAGAACAGGTTGTCACTAGGGGTTCATGCAAGTAGGTATCACTGATAGTCATTTCTTGCTGTGAAAAGTCTACTCAGTTTCAAGGAGTCCTAGACTTCTGGATATTCACCTGAAGTTCTGTTTTGAGGCCGGAGGAAAACCAAAGGGGATGATGGACGGAGTGTTGAATATTGCAAGCACTCACCCCCAGTCAACTGATCTGGGTTTAATCCATCCTCATTCTTTAGCTCACTCCGCCACCCCAGTTCAGGCATGGCCATATACGAATCAGTCTGACCCTGTGCCTCATGGGAACAGTCCAGCCCGAACTGCCAAGCCATGTCTTCCCTGGACCGGAGTCAAGCATCCTGGGACTGGTTTCTGGCTAATCAGCCGTCATCAGCCAGGTTATCTGGAATCCGGTGGCAAAGTGAGCAAGGGACCCACGTCTGGGCATACCCTGCCAACTTAGGGCGAACAAAGCAAAACCAAAGGGGATGATGGACAGAGAGTTGAACATTGCAAGCAGTAACCCCCAATCAACTGATCTGGGTTTAATCCATCCTCATTCATTAGCTCACCCCACCACCCCAGTTCAGACACGGTCATATTCAAATCAGTCTGACCCTGTGCCTCATGGGAACAGTCCAACCCAAACTGCCAAGCCATATCTTCCCTTGACCGGAAACAAGCATCCTGGGACCGGTTTCTGGCTAATCAGCCATCATCAGCTAGGCTAGCCTGAATCCAGTGGCAAAGTGAGCAAGGGACCCATGTCTGGGCATACCCCGCCAACTTAGGGCGAACAAAGCAAAACCAAAGGTGATGATGGACTGAGTGTTGAACATTGCAAGCACTCACCCCCAGTCAATTGATCTGGGCTTAATCCATCCTCATTCTATAGCTCTCTCTGCCACCCCAGTTCAGACATGGCCATATGCAAATCAGTCTGACCCTGTGCCTCATGGGAACAGTCCAGCCTGAACTGCCAAACAATGTCTTCCCTTGACCGGAAACAAGCATCCTGGGACCGGTTTCTGGCTAATCAGCCGTCATCAGCCAGGCTAGCTTGAGTCCAGTGGCAAAGTGAGCAAGGGACCCACGTCTGGGCATGCCCTGCCTACTTAGGGCGAACAAAGCAAAACTAAAGGGGATGATGGACAGAGAGTTGAACATTGCAAGCAGTCACCCCCAGTCAACTGATCTGGGTTTAATCCATCCTCATTCTTTAGCTCACTCCGCCACCCCAGTTCAGACATGGCCATATGCGAATCAGTCTGACCCTGTGCCTCATGGGAACAGTCCAGCCCGAATTGCCAAGCCATGTCTTCCCTGGACCGGAGTCAAGCATCCTGGGACTGGTTTCTGGCTAATGAGCCGTCATCAGCCAGGTTATCTTGAATCCGGTGGCAAAGTGAGCAAGGGACACACGTCTGGGCATACCCTGCCAACTTAGGGCGAACAAAGCAAAACCAAAAGGGATGATGGACAGAGAGTTGAACATTGCAAGCAGTAACCCCCAGTCAACTGATCTGGGTTTAATCCATCCTCATTCTTTATCTCACCCCGCCACCCCAGTTCAGACATGGCCATATTCAAATCAGTCTGACCCTGTGCCTCATGGGAACAATCCAGCCCAAACTGCAAAGCCATATCTTCCCTTGATCGGAAACAAGCATCCTGGGACCGGTTTCTGGCTAATCAGCCATCATCAGCTAGGCTAGCCTGAATCCAGTGGCAAAGTGAGCAAGGGACCCATGTCTGGGCATTCCCCGCCAACTTAGGGCGAACAAAGCAAAACCAAAGGTGATGATGGACGGAGTGTTGAACATTGCAAGCACTCACCCCCAGTCAACTGATCTGGGCCTAATCCATCCTCATTCTTTAGCTCTCTCTGCCACCCCAGTTCAGACATGGCCATATGCAAATCAGTCTGACCCTGTGCCTCATGGGAACAGTCCAGCACCGAACTGCCAAGGCATGTCTTTCCTTGACCGGAAACAAGCATCCTGGGACTGGTTTCTGCCTAATCAGCCGTCATCAGCTAGGCTAGCTTGAATCCAGTGGCAAAGTGAGCAAGGGATCCACGTCTGGGCATACCCTGCCATCTTAGGGTGAACAAACCAAAACCAAAGGGGATGATGGACGGAGTGTTGAACATTGCAAGCACTCACCCCCAGTCAACTGATCTGGGTTTAATCCATCCTCATTCTTTAGCTCACTCCACCACCCCAGTTCAGACATGGCCTTGTGCAAATCAGTCTGACCCTGTGCCTCATGGGAACAGTCCAGCTCGAACTGCCAAGCCATGTCTTCCCTTGACCGGAAACAAGCATCCTGGGACCGGTTTCTGGCTAATCAGCCGTCATCAGCCAGGCTAGCTTGAGTCCAGTGGCAAAGTGAGCAAGGGACCCACCACATGTCATACCCTGGCAACTTAGGGTGAAAAAAGCAAAACCAAAGGGATGATGGACGGAGTGTTGAACATTGCAAGCACTCACCCCCAGTCAACTGATCTGGGTTTAATCCATCCTCATTCTTTAGCTCACTCCGCCACCCCAGTTCAGACATGGCCATATGCAAATCAATCTGACCCTGTGCCTCATGGGAACAGTCCAGCTGAAACTGCCAAGCCATGTCTTCCCTGGACCGGAAACAAGCATCCTGGGACCGGTTTCTGGCTAATCAGCCATCATCAGCTAGGCTAGCTTGAATCCAGTGGCAAAGTGAGCTAGGGACCCATGTCTGGGCATACCCTGCCACATTAGGGCGAACAAAGCAAAACCAAAGGGGATAATGTACGGAGTGTTCAACTGTAGTGTAGCTCCTATTTTCCCAATAGGCTCTGCGCATTGGAATAGTACCTACAGCAGTAAAGGCCTAGGCCAGACGTTAACTAGGTCTACTACTGTCGATACTAGACTTAATTTTTGGGTTTGCCAGCTAAGCTCAGAGTTCGCTAGAAACTTTCTCGAATGTTCAAGGAAGGATTAACTCCCCTGATTAGACAAGAAGGGATTTAGTTTCTGACAACCATAGAACATGACAACTTTGCTCTCCCCTAATCAAGAGTCAATCTCGAGAGTCGTGTGAGCACAAGGCAATTATTTTACTCAGTCAGTACGTGCATTCTTAGTCTCATCAGAATGTAGAGAAAAGGAAGAGACGGGCGTGTTCAATAAAAGATGTTATTTATTGATCAGTCTCTTTTCTCGTACAAGAGAAATGGATCGATATTATTGCAATACTTATAGTTAAGTAAAGTGCATACATTAAAAGCAATAGTATAAAATAATACTGTAAAAACATTGATATGGTTTCTGAGCCATATGATGTTTTAGAATGATTAAAATATATTTACATACACATATACATTTGACTAAACGTACTCAACTGGTGTTTCTAAATACGCCTACCCCGTGTACCTGACCTAAGTCTAATGCGTGGGCGGGAATAGAAAGTTACAGTTTAAGTTAAGTTTGTTTTTGCCAAGTGAATAACTAAAGAATTCTCTAGGAGGGGTTATTCAGTTCTGTACCTGGAATTTAGGATGAATGAGGAATGGTATCTCTTTCTCTGCTCTCGATATTCCAGGCTGCCTGCGAGGGCTGCCCAGAAGCGCCGGTGCTGGGTCTCTCGGCTTGAGATAGCAGCGCGTCTCTCAGCGCGTCAGGAAGGCGGGGCTGCTGCCTGCGGGGTCTGCTTCTGCTCTCGGCTTCGGCAAGTATGGCTGATCCGTCTTGTCACCACGCGTGTGTTTTGCATAGGGCAAGGTCGGCAATATTTATACCTTAAAGGTGCCGGGATTGACGTAAGGATGGACATAGGTACGTCAATAAAGATGTCATACGACTTGCTCGTTAGCACATTCTTTACTAAAGTTCTCTGTGAAATCAAAACAATGGCCGCACGGATTATCCAGGTTGTCATAGGTTTGATTTGTTATGAGAACGTCGTATGCCTTATCAGGGGCTGGAGGAATGTCGCTTGTCTAATTAGATCTCAAGCGTTATGACCTAATCAGATAACACGTTCCTGTGCCGTAGTGTGACTGCGTCAGATAACGGTATCTGTATCATGGGGGATTTCTTGCCTCATGGGCTGACTGTTAGTTAACTAGCTAGGTAGTTTAACCAGAATAGGGTCAGGAATAGGGGGATCGATTCAGAACCTATAGAAATACACGACACCCACTCCACGCTAACTATGGTCATATCTACTAATCTATGCATAGTATAACATAGTACAACATACTATAGAGTATAGTGTATACCTTACCACCCCAAAATACATAAATGCATTTTGAAATTTTCAAATATACTGAAAAATTGCAGTCATATATATTGTATGCACTTAAGCTATGAATTAAATGCAAAAGTAAACACGCATTGTTATGCATTATTGCTTGTTGGTATATGAGAAATACACATGAAATGGCTCTTAATATGGCTATACAGAAAAAAAGTCGAAACCATTTCATCACATAAAATATATTGTGAACATACCAGCGGGCAGCTAAAGTCTATATAAAGTCTATAAAGTATCTAAAAAAATAGAAATCTTAGTTCTCTAGGAATAGTTTCTTACTTTAAGCAGAAGATCAGTGTCCCGGGGAAAAAATATATATAAAAATATTTTAAGGGCTTGCTGAAAAAAGTTGCTGTCCGTGAACTGGATTGTAATTGTTCATGTGACTTTATTTTTTAAAGGTTGAAGGCCGAATTCAGGGAACGCCGTGTGCGAGTTTACTCAAAAGTCTCTATTTCTGTTCCGGAGAGAACATCATATCATTCAGGCTTTCGAAAAAACTGTCAACAGCTTCATGGGAAAGTTCCACTAAGTCGGAAATAGGGGTAACCATGCATTCGTGCGCATGATTGTCTCCATTGACATTCTGATTTGCATTGCTGACAGAAGGTCGTACCTGTTCGATGCTGCTTTCATCTTGAACTTCACTACCCTTCAATCGCGGTGGTGAAGATTCCAGGAATGCCGTCATCAGAATTGGCAGCCTTTGAGGGCAGCACAGTGCGTGAACCTTGGTAGGAACCAACAGTGTATCTGCATCCACCGGCGCATCCGATTGTAGCGTCAGACAGGTGTCTAACACGCATTCTTCTCCGCATAGCAGACACCTTAGTACAGGTAAAACACACCTTTGCCACATTGGTCGAAATGATAGAAACCAAGTCATGTTTAGGTCTCTAAGCCGGGAGAGTCCCAGGATTTTTGATATCCGGTCCCGGTATCCAATGGCTAGGATCGTATCTTCCATTGTCGTGAGAGTTTGTTCTGTGACATGGGTTGCCATAACGAAAAATAAGGACTAGGAATAGGATTCCTGCAATTAGTCCCAGGATCAAGGGAAGTCCGCCAAAAATCGAATGGACGAAATCTGGAAAAATACCCAGTATGGCTTTGAATGGTGTTAATGCCATCGAAAATACTGTCTTAAATACCTTTGAGACCCCAGTGGTATCAGAAATATTTAAGATTTCGCTCAGGATTTCTGCGAAATGTACGGGGGAATTAGTTGATAATAATGTATGTATCTCTGCAGTCGTCCTTGCGACTTGTAGATCATACGTTTCTTTAGATGACGTGAGCCTTGTAGGCGTCTGAAGAAGCACTGTTTTCATTCTGCTTAAAGTGTCTATTCGAATAGAAGTAATTTTCAAACCGGGCCATGCCCTTGCCTCCCTGTCTGGAAAGGAGCTGGGGAACAAAGAACGTCCACAGTACTTGACCTTCACCGTCGTAGTGACGAGATAAGGAGTCCCGGGCATAAGACTACAACATCTGCGGTCTACAATAAGAATGTAACTCCCATTATAGAGTCTTTGAAAGAATGGTTCTATTTCAGTTGCAGGTGCGCCTTGCTGGTGACATGAAAGGTTGTATGAATTCCCTTCACAGGCTCCGTGCAAACTAATACCGTTACACAGAAGTGTGCCGCTTAGTGACATAGCACAATTGTTGCCACTAAGAAACACTTTCTGTCCTTTGTTACTGACACATGCATGTGAATAGGGCAGGTTCCAAGTTGTTTTAAGGTACCCCTTTCCCAATTTCTCGTACATGCCAGCCTGTATATATTTTTGGCAGTATTGAAACCTGAAGGTTGAGATTGGAATATTTATGATTCCGTGGATTATCCATTCACTGACAGGTCGTTCTGACATTGTCAACGGTAATCTTTCTAGTTTTTCAATGCTCAAGATTGTATAATCAGCACCCTTCTGCGCCATACCGATTTGTCTATCAGTAAGGTTAAAGATTTGGAATAGTGACGTTGTGTTGATTAAACGCCAAGGCACATAGCCAGAATGCAGATTTTTGTAACGTCCAGCCAAGCTGTACAATAGAACGCAATTGTGACTGACCATGTTGTAATAACAGTAAGTCTTGCGATAATATATCGATTGCTGAAGACACAATGCTGTCCAATGAAAAAATTCTGGAGGACAGAGTCATTAACCCATTGTCCACTACAGAAAGTGATTTTTCCAAATGAATACGATCAATTTCACGTATTCTCTCTGCTGTTTCAATTTGAGTAACCTTCCAGGCCTCATTGTATGCTGCATATACAGAGGCTGCTATGAAACGCTTTTGACGCTGTTTGCGTGGTCCCATTATGAAATCACGCAAGTCAGCACCATCAGTAAGTAAAGTTAGGTGTTGCTTAATTTCAGGCAGTGTGGAAGACTGTAGCCATTGAAGGCATAATTTGCCCACACTGTAGGTTGTTATTATCCCTGGGTGATGTCTTTGGGGATATCTAGGGTCTGGCCTGGTCATTTTGAAACCCTGTGTTTTATTCAGGAATCTATCTTGACAGTTATTTGTATCTGTGGGCCAGATCAACCATTGTTTCCAATCAGGATGTGTTCTGTTTTGGTTACGTATATGGTTTATGTCTATTTCTTCATCTGTATCACAGTTATTGCTAAACATTGTTGACTTTGGAATAGACGGGTTATTTAAATCTTTGATTTTGGCTAAGCCAAGACAGGTGGTTTGTTGAACAGTGTCATTTAAAAATATCATTTGTTCTGGGATCATGCAGGCTCTAAACAAAGCTTCTATACCCTGTACTTGCCATTCTTTTGTACCCCAAACCCTTTTCAAATCAACATTTTTGTCCCAAAAATCGAATCCAAAAGTATTCATTTTTTCAAAGAATGAATCAGAATAAATCAATTTTGTGTTGGTTATCATGGTTTTGGTCCCTGTCTTGTTTGACAATTTATAATAAAATGTTTCAGCATTACTAGTGTTAAAACCTTGAAAGTATGAATATTTGTCATAAACGGTTCTAGAGCTCCCTTTTGGAGGTGTAGCACAATGTTCCCATTGATTATAATTTAAAACATTTCTAGGTTGTGCAGATTTATGCAAGAAATGGTTACCATAGTGGTTATAGCAATACATACTATCATAATTTGTAGAACCTTGCAAATAATCATGTTTTGTAAATTTAGCAGACATTACTAAGTCAGACATCATATTGTTTATACTTTCAAAGTCCCAATCATCAGCAAATGAGTTTGGTTTTGCAAAGTCACTCAAAGAGATCTTAATTTGGTGTGGATATTTCAGGATCTCGACCGGACCATAAATTTCATAGTCAGTGTTGTCCCAGGCTACCCCACCAGGTATTGGAATTGCTGTGAAGTTGGCTGAAGAAAGTTCTGAAGAAAGTTCTCTTTTCTCGACGTTTGAAGATGTGTGTGGTTTGAGGACCAAGTTGATGTTCTGACTTGCTGTGTCCATTTTAGCATATTTTCCCTCAATGAAGCGTCCCAAAGTAAATACCATGATGAGCCAAAGTATGAGGATAAATGCACCAAAACCCACCCAAAATTCAATCCATGGAGAAATCAGATATGTTTCTTTTAGTTGTTTCAAAAGTTCCTTCGCTTTTTCTTTAAAGGATTTTGATGATGGCTGTGTCTTTTGTTCGCTGAAACCTTCAGAGGAATCATCGAAGTTGATGAAGTAACCGGATGCAGTTCTGTCAATTGTTCCAATTGGTTCAGGATTTTTGTTTCTTGCATTTTCACTTGGTACTTCAGTATAGATTGGTGTGTCCCTGCTAAATGTCTTTATTTGGGTTTTCAGAGGTCTAAGTTCTATTGCATTGTTGCATAGTCCTTGTTGTTCTTCTGTAGGCGTTTCGAATGTGATGAGCCTCTTTGTTAGGACCTCTGTACTGGTAGCAAACCTTGGTGTTCTGCTACTTATTGGGAGTCCACTTGGCCTACTGTTTGTTATCGGCCACATGTTGTGGTTTTACCAGGTCGATGGATACAACTCGGTTCTCCTTTTTTCCAGCAAGTGGTGGTAGTACAACTGATCTTGTCCCGTTGACAGACAAGACAGGAACTGCTTTTCTGTAAGAAGGCCCAAATTCCTTCTTTACCGCGATCTTCTCCCTGACTAGATCCCCGACTTTTGGAATCCAGACAGGTCTTGCTGGGACAGGTGGTGATTCTTCAGTGGTTGTTGGCTGTTGTTTCAACTGTATGTTGCTCAGGTCTTTTCTTGTTTTGTTTAAGTCCTGCAAAATAGCCAAACGGTCTTTGACATCAAAGCTTTTTTCTATTACCACTGAAGTCTGACTATCAAGGTCAGAGATCAACATCCTAGTTCCGAATAATAATTCGTACGGACTGAATCCCTTCAGAGAATTTCTTGGCAAGTTATTTAGACTACGTTGGACACTTATTAGATGTTTGACCCACCCAGCTCCCGAACCTAATATCCTTTCTATTATAGATTGCTTTCTGTCTTGGTTTTTTCTTTACACCATCCCATACCCTCAGGAAGGAAGTGAGAAGATTCCCGCTGGGCTGTGCTCATTTGGCCATTCTTTCCCCCCCCAGGCTGGATTGCCTGAGAAAAAGAAAAAAAAATGGTCGAACGTAGCATGCTCTTAGCGTATATGCCATTTAGACTCGCAAATCTTGTATAATAGTCCGGACGTCAGCCGAGTGCTGTGGATCTACATTATAAGTGGGAACTAGCCTGTATATGTTAATCGCAAGCCATTCTTTTTGCTGGTAATATTATCTGCCTTGATACGACGAGGTATTAAACTGCTTCTCTCCCCACTGCGATCTCTGTTGCAGTTTGGGCAGTTTTTTACAAAGATGGTAAGATGGAGGCTCATGCCTGGCCACCAGTACCGTGATTGTAAATCTTCCAGAGAATCTTTTAATTTAAGGTGTCTGTGACCCTCGCCCATGTGTGCGTCTGCGATTAACAAGTTTCTCCTGTCCATGTTTGGAATCACTCTATCCCCCACTCCAGGGATTCGAGCAAAAGGGACGGAGTTTGCATCGATTATGTATGTATAATTGAGTGGATAGTTGATCGGTAACGCTGAGCAGTCGCCTTTTGATGACGTTTTCACCGCCAGCAATGTTTCACCGTCAATGTATTTTAATGTACGCTTTTTCCGATCTACGGGAGCCGATTTAGTGGCTGCCGCTGCGGCTGTCTCAGCCAATGAATTCCCTACAACGTGAACGCCATCACGTTGATGACTCAGTGAGTGAGTCACGTGAGTCTTTGGTAGTTCTTTCTTCAAAAGAGCTACTTGTTCCCAGAGAAGTCTCTGCTTTATTGGTGCATCTGTGTCATCTTTGTAATCGTTCTGAATCCATGTCTGCAAATCCTTGTTATATGCTTTGACGCAGAAATATGAATCTGACACTATAAGTGTCGGGAATTCGCGATCCGCATTATCTAGCGCCATTTTCAAAGCTATTATTTCAGTTTGCAGTTCTGAATTAGTTTCTACTGAGTGTGATTTTGTTAATAGAGGTCTTAGTTTACCTCCGCGCCACACTTCTTTTGTGATCTCACATGTGGGATTGTATGCATGTTCTCCCCAAACGGAGGGTTGAGCATGTCCGTCTGTATAGATTACACAGGCGTAATGTCGTAGAGGCAGAATGTCGATTGGCAGAGGATACGTTTTTTCATATTTTAGATTTTTTAATTCTTCTAGTTCTGGATCAAAGAAGTAGTATACTTTGTCCGTTGTGATTGAATGTACCCATTGTAACCATTCTGGATCCAATGTTGTTGTTGGTAAATTACACGGTGTTGTTAATGCTTCAAAGGCTGATTCAGCTGTTCTGACTGTGATATGTCTACCGTCAGCTATGTCTTTTTCTCTAGCTATTGCGGTTTGAACTGCTTGAACAATTTTTCCTTTGTTGCTGAATCTCTGTTCAGCTTTTGTGTACAAGTGTGATCTGAATGCAATTGGTACCTTTTCTCCCTCATTAGAGGTCAGGTATGTGAATCCGTATCTCCCTGGGATGACTCGGATCACAAGGTTGCGTGTATTATCACGGGTTTCTAATTTTGTTTTAATTAGCATGTCTGTTTGTAAGGATCTCAAAATTTCTGTGTGTGTTTGAGTCCAACTGGATCTTTTAAAGTCTGGTTTAATTAGATCGTAAAGGGGTTTGACCCTTTCTGCGTAATTTGCAATGTAAGTTCTTCCGAAATTTAGGAAGCCTAGAATTGACTGTAGGTTTTTTAGTGTTTTAGGAGCTTGGATTACGGCACATTTCTCTAGGAAATTGTCTGCCAGGCTTTTGCCTTCACTTGATAACTCATATCCTAAGAATAGGACCGTCAGATGGGCAATTCTGGACTTTTTGAAGTTGAATTTGTAACCCTCTGCAGCGAACCCAAGTATTATGGTGTTCACTCTTTTCAAGTGAGTCTCCAAGTCATCATCTGTTAAGTAAATGTCATCGACATAAGATAATGCTTCATCATCATATTGTTGTAGTAATTCTGTTACTCTCGCTGAGAATACCCCCGGGCTATTCTTGTACCCCTGGGCTAACCGACAGAATTGTTTTTGAGTGCCATTTACTGAGAAAGCTGTTAAATATCTGCTCTCTGGTGCTATGTTTTGACAAAAGAATCCGTTGGAGATGTCCAAGGTAGTTTTGTATTTTTTGCGCACTATGTTATTCATTAGTGCAGCACTGTGTGAATTTTGCACTGCAAAAGTTTTGCAACATGTGTTAAGGTGTCGGTAATCCAAAACTAGACGGTATGAATTGTCTGGTTTGGAGACCGGAAACAAAGGATTGTTCATTTGCGAGGTGCAAGTTTCAATCACCCCCTGGTATTCTAGCTGGTCTAGTATTTCATTTACTTGTTTTTTAGCTTCTTGCTTAACTGGGTACTGCCTTTGTGCAGTAGGTTGTGATTTTAACTGGATTTTGTGAGGAGGAGAATCCTCATCCCATCCTACATGATTTTTGTATAAAGCAGGTGCTAAGGCCACTGCCCACTTTCTAGCAAGTGTGTATTTTTTATGAATCGGTATTTGATTCGAGAAGGCAGGCATAATTACTTCTTCGCCATGAGGGCACTCCCTGACAAACTCTGGTGGCCAGTCTTTTTCAGCTAAAAGGATGTCATAACCCTTTGAGAGGTTATCCCAAAATAGTCCCCTTATTTTCCTAGTCTTATCTCCCTCTATACGTAACGTTATCTCGTATATTTTGTGGGGCTTGCTAACTCTGGTATCTGCAGTTTCCACTTGAAGGTATTCATTCGTGTCCACTGTCTCCAGATGATTCATAAGGACTTTGCGAGCTATGCTCACCTCTGCTGCGCTGTCTAGCATTGTCTGAGCCCACTCTCCGTTTTTCAGTTGTGTCCTCAGTATTCTCGGCATTGTTAACTACCTTGATACTGGCTACCTTCTTTTTTGGAAATTGTGATTTCTTTTTCAGTTGAGCAGGTTCCTTGTCTTTGGACTTGGCGTGCTCTTCTGATCGTCCTCTTCTTTCCGATTTCTGCGAGGAATTCTGAAAAGATTGAGAGGGACGTGTATCAATGTCTTGATATCTATCAGGTTTTTTAATATTATCCCTATTTCTAAGGTTATATCTATTCCCAGAGGGTTCACTCTGGGGTGACCTTTGTCTCGGGTTTGGAGATTTCTCTCTTCGCCTAGGAGACCTTCCTCTGGACTGGAATTTCTTTTCTTTAGGATTGGATTGTTTGTTCCCATCCCAGTTCTTTTTTGGTGAATTATTATTATTATTAAAAAACATTTTTTCTGGACTTGTAGTCAGTTGCGGTTTTACTGGTATTCCACCTAGACTATCTCTGCCTAGTTCTTCATAGGATTTTTCTATGATTCTGGCAATTTCAGCTGGTTGGTCTGCTATATCTGTCTCTTTTAACCTCTGGCGGATCGCCACGTTTGCTGCTTCACCCTTTATGTTGGCTAGTAATATAGCCGAGACCTGCTTGAAGTCTTTCAGTAATTTCATACCAAGAGTTAAAGCAGATTCTGGACCGTATTCATCTTGAATTTGTTTAAGCACATCTGGTATTACCGAAATGGATGGAACACCGTGCGTTTTTGTGTAGATGGAAGCAAAGACTGTACCCCAAGTGTCACAGTCCTCAATGTGTGGTGCGATTCCCATTGGGAGACATATAGTCAGAATCCTGTGTTTTTCTAATGGGGTGGTGTCAGGAAACACCGCCTCTATTTGGGTAATTTTCTGTGCCAACCAGAATGGTATTTGTTCCCGTTTTGCTGGGACTTTACCTAGGCAGGATTGGATGTTCTGTGGTGTAATTTTATTTGGGTTCCCCTGGTGAGGGGTCAGCTGTGGAAGTTTAATCGCTGGCTGAATTGTTGAAGTGCGCATTACATACTGAACTAATTGTCTGTGAATTTTTAGTAGTTGTTTCAGCTGTATTAACAGCTCTGCTGCAGGCATTCTTTCGATGTCTGGATGTGGTGTGTATCCGGCTAGGACCGGCCACGTTGCTCCTGGTCTTCCTAAAGGACCGAGCCTTGTAATGTGATTGTTATGTATTAGGGCGCCATCAAATAAGAGCAAATGCTCTTGGAATTTGAGTGGTACTTCCACCTCCTCAAAAGGAGTGTACTCATTAGGAGGTTCCTCTACTTTGTAATAGTGGAAGTACTTTGTTACAGTATTAGCTGCTGGAAAATGTATCCATGTATAGTATACCTCTGTCTGCCGATATTCGTGTGCCTCGATTACGAATATGACTGTGCCACCTCTAGGTGTCAGTCCATTTTCTATAAGTTTTAGGGTTATAGATCTCCTTTTGGCGACCTGGATGAGTATTATATCCGGGTCTGCTGTTTGCATGGTAGCATCAGCATCTGCTATTTCAGTAGCTAATCTAGTAACCTCTCGTTCTTCATCGCTGTCCATTTTGCTGACAGGATGGTATTATGTTTATTTGCAGATCAGGTTTCTTTATGGAAACAGAGATTAGATGCACAATATTTTGGAACTGTTTTATCCTTCAACGTTGACTAGACCAAGAACCATACATAGGAGTTCCCTCCTGCGAGGTTTTGGAGGATATAATAACCTTTCACCCACTCCAGACGTCTTTGGAGTATTTGGGAAAAGGGGTCTGAGTGAGAAAGCACGACTGAGTTACTCTAAATGTCTTACGTTAGTTTTATCGCCCGTTCCAAACACGTTGGGCGCCATGTAGTGTAGCTCCTATTTTCCCAATAGGCTCTGCGCATTGGAATAGTACCTACAGCAGTAAAGGCCTAGGCCAGACGTTAACTAGGTCTACTACTGTCGATACTAGACTTAATTTTTGGGTTTGCCAGCTAAGCTCAGAGTTCGCTAGAAACTTTCTCGAATGTTCAAGGAAGGATTAACTCCCCTGATTAGACAAGAAGGGATTTAGTTTCTGACAACCATAGAACATGACAACTTTGCTCTCCCCTAATCAAGAGTCAATCTCGAGAGTCGTGTGAGCACAAGGCAATTATTTTACTCAGTCAGTACGTGCATTCTTAGTCTCATCAGAATGTAGAGAAAAGGAAGAGACGGGCGTGTTCAATAAAAGATGTTATTTATTGATCAGTCTCTTTTCTCGTACAAGAGAAATGGATCGATATTATTGCAATACTTATAGTTAAGTAAAGTGCATACATTAAAAGCAATAGTATAAAATAATACTGTAAAAACATTGATATGGTTTCTGAGCCATATGATGTTTTAGAATGATTAAAATATATTTACATACACATATACATTTGACTAAACGTACTCAACTGGTGTTTCTAAATACGCCTACCCCGTGTACCTGACCTAAGTCTAATGCGTGGGCGGGAATAGAAAGTTACAGTTTAAGTTAAGTTTGTTTTTGCCAAGTGAATAACTAAAGAATTCTCTAGGAGGGGTTATTCAGTTCTGTACCTGGAATTTAGGATGAATGAGGAATGGTATCTCTTTCTCTGCTCTCGATATTCCAGGCTGCCTGCGAGGGCTGCCCAGAAGCGCCGGTGCTGGGTCTCTCGGCTTGAGATAGCAGCGCGTCTCTCAGCGTGTCAGGAAGGCGGGGCTGCTGCCTGCGGGGTCTGCTTCTGCTCTCGGCTTCGGCAAGTATGGCTGCTCCGTCTTGTCACCACGCGTGTGTTTTGCATAGGGCAAGGTCGGCAATATTTATACCTTAAAGGTGCCGGGATTGACGTAAGGATGGACATAGGTACGTCAATAAAGATGTCATACGACTTGCTCGTTAGCACATTCTTTACTAAAGTTCTCTGTGAAATCAAAACAATGGCCGCACGGATTATCCAGGTTGTCATAGGTTTGATTTGTTATGAGAACGTCGCATGCCTTATCAGGGGCTGGAGGAATGTCGCTTGTCTAATTAGATCTCAAGCGTTATGACCTAATCAGATAACACGTTCCTGTGCCGTAGTGTGACTGCGTCAGATAACGGTATCTGCATCATGGGGGATTTCTTGCCTCATGGGCTGACTGTTAGTTAACTAGCTAGGTAGTTTAACCAGAATAGGGTCAGGAATAGGGGGATCGATTCAGAACCTATAGAAATACACGACACAACACTGCAAGCACTCACCCCCAAGTCACCTGATCTGGGCTTAATCCACCCTCATTCTTTAGCTCTCTCCGCCACCCCAGTTCAGACATGGCCATATGCACATCAGTCGGACCCTGTGCCTCATGGGAACAGTCCAGCCCGAACTGCCAAGCCATGTCTTCCCTGGACCGGAATCAAGCATCCTGGGACCGGTTTCTGGCTAATCAGCCATCATCAGCTAGGCTAGCTTGAATCCAGCGGCAAAGTGAGCAAGGGACCTACGTCTGGGCATACCCTGCCAACTTAGGGTGAACAAAGCAAAACCAAAGGGGATGATGGACAGAGAGTTGAACATTGCAAGCAGTTACCCCCTGTCAACTGATCTGGGTTTAATCCATCCTCATTCTTTAGCTCACTCCGCCACCCCAGTTCAGACATGGCCATATGCGAATCAGTCTGACCCTGTGCCTCATGGGAAAAGTCCAGCCCCAACTGCCAAGCCATGTCTTCCCTGGACCGGAAACATGCATCCTGGGACCGGTTTCTGGCTAATGAGCCGTCATCTGCCGGGCTAGCTTGAGTCCAGTGGCAAAGTGAGCAAGGGACCCACGTCTGGTCATACCCTGCCAACTTAGGGTGAACAAAGCAAAACCAGAGGGGATGATGGACGGAATGTTGAAAATTGCAAGTACTCACCCCCAGTCAACTGATCTGGGTTTAATCCATCCTCATTCTTTAGCTCACTCCGCCAACCCAGTTCAGACATGATCAGATGCAAATCAGTCTGACCCTGTGCCTCATGGGAACAGTCCAGCCTGAACTGCCAAGGCATGTCTTCCCTGGACCGGAAACAAGCATCCTGGGACCGGTTTCTGGCTAATCAGCCGTCATCAGCCAGGCTAGCTTGAGTCCAGTGGCAAAGTGAGCAAGGGACCCATGTCTGGGCATGCCCTGCCTACTTAGGGCGAACAAAGCAAAACTAAAGGGGATGATGGATAGAGAGTTGAACATTGCAAGCAGTCACCCCCAGTCAACTGATCTGGGTTTAATCCATCCTCATTCTTTAGCTCACTCCACCACCCCAGTTCAGACATGGCCTTATGCAAATGAATCTGACCCTGTGCCTCATGGGAACAGTCCAGCCTGAACTGCCAAGCCATGTCTTCCCTTGACCGGAAACAAGCATCCTGGGACCGGTTTCTGGCTAATCAGCCGTCATCAGCCAGGCTAGCTTGAGTCCAGTGGCAAAGTGAGCAAGGGACCCACGTCTGGGCATGCCCTGCCTACTTAGGGCGAACAAAGCAAAACTAAAGGGGATGATGGACAGAGAGTTGAACATTGCAAGCAGTCACCCCCAGTCAACTGATCTGGGTTTAATCCATCCTCATTCTTTAGCTCACTCCGCCACCCCAGTTCAGACATGGCCATATGCGAATCAGTCTGACCCTGTGCCTCATGGGAACAGTCCAGCCCGAATTGCCAAGCCATGTCTTCCCTGGACCGGAGTCAAGCATCCTGGGACTGGTTTCTGGCTAATGAGCCGTCATCAGCCAGGTTATCTTGAATCCGGTGGCAAAGTGAGCAAGGGACACACGTCTGGGCATACCCTGCCAACTTAGGGCGAACAAAGCAAAACCAAAGGGGATGATGGACAGAGAGTTGAACATTGCAAGCAGTAACCCCCAGTCAACTGATCTGGGTTTAATCCATCCTCATTCTTTATCTCACCCCGCCACCCCAGTTCAGACATGGCCATATTCAAATCAGTCTGACCCTGTGCCTCATGGGAACAAATCAACACAAACTGCCAAGCCATATCTTCCCTTGACCGGAAACAAGCATCCTGGGACCGGTTTCTGGCTAATCAGCCATCATCAGCTAGGCTAGCCTGAATCCAGTGGCAAAGTGAGCAAGGGACCCATGTCTGGGCATTCCCCGCCAACTTAGGGCGAACAAAGCAAAACCAAAGGTGATGATGGACGGAGTGTTGAACATTGCAAGCACTCACCCCCAGTCAACTGATCTGGGCCTAATCCATCCTCATTCTTTAGCTCTCTCTGCCACCCCAGTTCAGACATGGCCATATGCAAATCAGTCTGACCCTGTGCCTCATGGGAACAGTCCAGCACCGAACTGCCAAGGCATGTCTTTCCTTGACCGGAAACAAGCATCCTGGGACTGGTTTCTGCCTAATCAGCCGTCATCAGCTAGGCTAGCTTGAATCCAGTGGCAAAGTGAGCAATGGATCCACGTCTGGGCATACCCTGCCATCTTAGGGTGAACAAACCAAAACCAAAGGGGATGATGGACGGAGTGTTGAACATTGCAAGCACTCACCCCCAATCAACTGATCTGGGTTTAATCCATCCTCATTCTTTAGCTCACTCCACCACCCCAGTTCAGACATGGCCTTGTGCAAATCAGTCTGACCCTGTGCCTCATGGGAACAGTCCAGCTCGAACTGCCAAGCCATGTCTTCCCTTGACCGGAAACAAGCATCCTGGGACCGGTTTCTGGCTAATCAGCCGTCATCAGCCAGGCTAGCTTGAGTCCAGTGGCAAAGTGAGCAAGGGACCCACCACATGTCATACCCTGGCAACTTAGGGTGAAAAAAGCAAAACCAAAGGGATGATGGACGGAGTGTTGAACATTGCAAGCACTCACCCCCAGTCAACTGATCTGGGTTTAATCCATCCTCATTCTTTAGCTCTCTCCGCCACCCCAGTTCAGACATGGCCATATGCACATCAGTCGGACCCTGTGCCTCATGGGAACAGTCCAGCCCGAACTGCCAAGCCATGTCTTCCCTGGACCGGAATCAAGCATCCTGGGACCGGTTTCTGGCTAATCAGCCATCATCAGCTAGGCTAGCTTGAATCCAGCGGCAAAGTGAGCAAGGGACCTACGTCTGGGCATACCCTGCCAACTTAGGGTGAACAAAGCAAAACCAAAGGGGATGATGGACAGAGAGTTGAACATTGCAAGCAGTTACCCCCTGTCAACTGATCTGGGTTTAATCCATCCTCATTCTTTAGCTCACTCCGCCACCCCAGTTCAGACATGGCCATATGCGAATCAGTCTGACCTTGTGCCTCATGGGAGAAGTCCAGCCCCAACTGCCAAGCCATGTCTTCCCTGGACCGGAAACACGCATCCTGGGACCGGTTTCTGGCTAATGAGCCGTCATCTGCCGGGCTAGCTTGAGTCCAGTGGCAAAGTGAGCAAGGGACTCACGTCTGGTCATACCCTGCCAACTTAGGGTGAACAAAGCAAAACCAGAGGGGATGATGGACGGAATGTTGAACATTGCAAGTACTCACCCCCAGTCAACTGATCTGGGTTTAATCCATCCTCATTCTTTAGCTCACTCCGCCAACCCAGTTCAGACATGGTCAGATGCAAATCAGTCTGACCCTGTGCCTCATGGGAACAGTCCAGCCTGAACTGCCAAGGCATGTCTTCCCTGGACCGGAAACAAGCATCCTGGGACCGGTTTCTGGCTAATCAGCCGTCATCAGCCAGGCTAGCTTGAGTCCAGTGGCAAAGTGAGCAAGGGACCCATGTCTGGGCATGCCCTGCCTACTTAGGGCGAACAAAGCAAAACTAAAGGGGATGATGGACAGAGAGTTGAACATTGCAAGCAGTCACCCACAGTCAACTGATCTGGGTTTAATCCATCCTCATTCTTTAGCTCAGTCCACCACCCCAGTTCAGACATGGCCTTATGCAAATCAATCTGACCCTGTGCCTCATGGGAACAGTCCAGCCTGAACTGCCAAGCCACGTCTTCCCTTGACCGGAAACAAGCATCCTGGGACCGGTTTCTGGCTAATCAGCCGTCATCAGCCAGGCTAGCTTGAGTCCAGTGGCACAGTGAGCAAGGGGCCCACGTCTGGGCATGCCCTGCCTACTTAGGGCGAACAAAGCAAAACTAAAGGGGATGATGGACAGAGAGTTGAACATTGCAAGCAGTCACCCCCAGTCAACTGATCTGGGTTTAATCCATCCTCATTCTTTAGCTCACCCCACCACCTCAGTACAGACATTGCCATATTCAAATCAGTCTGACCCTGTGCCTCATGGGAACAGTCCAACCCAAACTGCCAAGCCATATCTTCCCTTGACCGGAAACAAGCATCCTGGGACCGTTTTCTGGCTAATCAGCCATCATCAGCTAGGCTAGCCTGAATCCAGTGGCAAAGTGAGCAAGGGACCCATGTCTTGGCATACCCCGCCAACTTAAGGCGAACAAAGCAAAACCAAAGGTGATGATGGACTGAGTGTTGAACATTGCAAGCACTCACCCCCAGTCAACTGATCTGGGCTTAATCCATCCTCATTCTATAGCTCTCTCTGCCACCCCAGTTCAGACATGGCCATATGCAAATCAGTCTGACCCTGTGCCTCATGGGAACAGTCCAGCCTGAACTGCCAAGCCATGTCTTCCCTTGACCGGAAACAAGCATCCTGGGACCGGTTTCTGGCTAATCAGCCGTCATCAGCCAGGCTAGCTTGAGTCCAGTGGCAAAGTGAGCAAGGGACCCACGTCTGGGCATGCCCTGCCTACTTAGGGCGAACAAAGCAAAACTAAAGGGGATGATGGACAGAGAGTTGAACATTGCAAGCAGTCACCCCAAGTCAACTGATCTGGGTTTAATCCATCCTCATTCTTTACCTCACTCCGCCACCCCAGTTCAGACATGGCCATATGCGAATCAGTCTGACCCTGTGCCTCATGGGAACAGTCCAGCCCGAACTGCCAAGCCATGTCTTCCCTGGACCGGAGTCAAGCATCCTGGGACTGGTTTCTGGCTAATCAGCCGTCATCAGCCAGGTTATCTTAAATCCGGTGGCAAAGTGAGCAAGGGACCCACGTCTGGGCATACCCTGCCAAATTAGGGCGAACAAAGCAAAACCAAAGGGGATGATGGACAGAGAGTTGAACATTGCAAGCAGTAACCCCCAGTCAACTGATCTGGGTTTAATCCATCCTCCTTCTTTAGCTCACCCCGCCACCCCACTTCAGACATGGCCATATTCAAATCAGTCTGACCCTGTGCCTCATGGGAACAGTCCAGCCCAAACTGCCAAGCCATATCTTCCCTTGACCGGAAACAAGCATCCTGGGACCGGTTTCTGGCTAATCAGCCGTCATCAGCCAGGCTTGCTTGAGTCCAGTGGCAAAGTGAGCAAGGGACCCACCACATGTCATACCCTGGCAACTTAGGGTGAAAAAAGCAAAACCAAAGGGATGATGGACGGAGTGTTGAACATTGCAAGCACTCACCCCCAGTCAACTGATCTGGGTTTAATCCATCCTCATTCTTTAGCTCACTCCGCCACCCCAGTTCAGATATGGCCATATACAAATCAATCTGACCCTGTGCCTCATGGGAACAGTCCAGCTGAAACTGCTAAGCCATGTCTTCCCTGGACCAGAAACAAGCATCCTGGGAACGGTTTCTGGCTAATCAGCCATCATCAGCTAGGCTAGCTTGAATCCAGTGGCAAAGTGAGCAAAGGATCCACGTCTGGGCATACCCTGCCATCTTAGGGTGAACAAACCAAAACCAAAGGGGATGATGGACGGAGTGTTGAACATTGCAAGCACTCACCCCCAGTCAACTGATCTGGGTTTAATCCATCCTCATTCTTTAGCTCACTCCACCACCCCAGTTCAGACATGGCCTTGTGCAAATCAATCTGACCCTGTGCCTCATGGGAACAGTCCAGCTCGAACTGCCAAGCCATGTCTTCCCTTGACCGGAAACAAGCATACTGGGATCGGTTTCTGGCTAATCAGCCGTCATCAGCCAGGCTAGCTTGAGTCCAGTGGCAAAGTGAGCAAGGGACCCACCACATGTCATACCCTGGCAACTTAGGGTGAAAAAAGCAAAACCAAAGGGATGATGGACGGAGTGTTGAACATTGCAAGCACTCACCCCCAGTCAACTGATCTGGGTTTAATCCATCTCATTCTTTAGCTCACTCCGCCACCCCAGTTCAGACATGGCCATATACAAATCAATCTGACCCTGTGCCTCATGGGAACAGTCCAGCTGAAACTGCCAAGCCATGTCTTCCCTGGACCGGAAACAAGCATCCTGGGACCGGTTTCTGGCTAATCAGCCATCATCAGCTGGGCTAGCTTGAATCCAGTGGCAAAGTGAGCAAGGGACCCATGTCTGGGCATACCCTGCCACCTTAGGGCGAACAAAGCAAAACCAAAGGGGATAATGTACGGAGTGTTCAACATTGCAAGCACTCACCCCCAGTCAACTGATCTGGGCTTAATCCATCCTCATTCTTTAGCACTCACCGCCACCCCAGTTCAGACATGGCCATATGCACATCAGTCGGACCCTGTGCCTCATGGGTAAGCATGGGCGGATCTAGCGGATCTCGCGTACGCGAACTTGCGGATTTACGGATTCGCAATCCGCGAAGATCCGCGAACTCTAGCGGATTTGCGGATTTTCCCGTTTTTTGTGTTTGCGCGCGTTCGCGCCGATTTTGGGACAAGTTCGCAATTGCGAACTTACTTTTCGGCTCGCAACGGCCGCGACTATGTTGTTTCTACGTCTGGTTTATCATCACAGGTTCACAGCACCCTCTGTTTCACCACTGCCACCCTCTGGGACACCCATGCCACCCTCTGGTACATCCTCACTGCCACCCATTAGGTTTATTTATCACTGTAGATTATGGTGGTTGAAAAAAGCAAGCACACCTGCCCTTCTTCAACTGCCATCAATTAATTTGTGTTTCATTAATGTGTCAGTAATTTTGAAAGTTCCAGTCTGGCTGGCACCTGCTTCCTTCCTTATCTGTAATTTGCTTTTTGTTGCAGTGAAATTTTTTTTCACAGGACCTTTATGGTCTACTTGTAGCTATTCTATGAGCCTGCTGTTTGGGTCATAGCAGGGTCATAGAATAGTTGCAAACTCTGGAGGGGCCCATCAGGAAGCACTACCTTGAATGTTACTAATGTTAAGTTTGAACTTTTGCACCTGCTCATTGCTTTCAGTTTAGCTAAAATCGTTTTTTTCTGCAATTTCGCGCGTTTTTTGGGGCGCGAATCCGTGCGAGATCGATTTCGGAAGCCGCGAATACGTGCGAATACAAAATTGTTTTTTTTGCGACGTGTATGTTCGCGTGATCTTGCGCGTGTTGGTGAGGCGCTTCTAGCTATAAGTTTGCCAAGTTACCCTATCGGTCGTACACGGGCGCGGCCATCTTGTTTGCGTGACGTATTCCGTTTCCGGCCGCTATGTGTAATCTCGCAAAGTGTGCTGCTCGCTAGTACAATTTCGCGCGTACTCGCAAGGAAAATCTCGCGCGAACTTACCCACGCGGTCGTGAACGGGCGCGGCCATCTTGTTTCTCATTCATTGCTATGGTTCTGGGCATGCTTTCTCTATCCTCTCTCAATCTCTGCCATCCTTTGCTTGTTTGAAGTTTTTTTGATCTAATTTTACTTATTATCTATCCCTCTATTTTTCTAGCTCTATATTTATGTGTTTTCTGCAGCTTTTAGTTACTTTTAAACTACTTTTTTAAACTCTTTTCTTTTCTTCTTCACTATTCTATTTCTTGTTTATCATTTAACTCTATTTCTGCCCAGACCATGGTAAAGGGAGCCGGGAAGCACCCTGAGAAGGGGAAGGGTCCCGCACGCCGTGCCCGGCTCCCGTGCGGGCGTTTAAGGGGGGAGCAAGTGGTCCCGCGGGAGATCTTCAGCGCGGAGGAAGTGGCGGCACTGATCTTCCACGTCCAGCGCCGCCTCCCCAAGACGATCCTGGGAGGCGGCAAGATCGCGACTGGCTATGGCATCCGGGAGCGTCGCAAGCGGTGGGAGAAGGTGTGCCGGGCCATGTACAAGATCTCTGGGGTCCGGCGCACATATAACCAGGCCACCCACCGCTGGACCGATGTCATGGACCGGGAGCGGGACTTGCTGGACGCGCTCGGCGTAGAGGTCCCCGGGCTTGGTGAGCAGTAGCAGTAGTACATTTACTACTCTGTTGTATCCTGCTCTGTTATTTGCAAATCTTTGTTCTTTACCAAGAGCAATAATGCTGCCGATTACATTGAGGTAAATTATATTTCAAAATCTTCTATGCATTTCAGGTGCACTGCTCTCCTTCTCAGTAGCCTTGCTTGCTACTATGCTTCTTTGTTTTGTATGTTGTGTTCAGAAGCATTTCATTGGCCTGAGAAATTATGTATGAGTGTAGTGTAAAGATAAGAACTGCGTAATGCTAGACAGTAAGGGTCATATTTTCAATTACCGGCGCATCCCTGCAAAGTAGCAGGGATGCGGCAGTAATTGTGTGCCATGCCACCACCACCCATTGGCCCAAAACGTCACAGAAGCCTTACGCATCTGTGCCGTAAAGGCAGCGCATTGCTGGAGTTGCGTGCCAACGATGGCGCAGCTCCAGCAATGCTCTGGGGTACCTTATCTCCCCAATGCTGCATCAAGCCGTACGTCGGCTTCAAGCGCGCAGGGTTTGAGTCATGCATCATTGTCCTAAAAGTGACTGATTGACATCTTGTAGATTTCCCTCAGCCACTTTTAGGATTCGTTCCTGCGCAGGTACGTCCTCCCTTGCGCCGGAACGCCCCCTGATGGCGCAGGGCTTTACAACGTGATGCATCGCCCATATGCCCATATGTGTTTCTTTTTAATATATACGCCGCACCAACACCATGGCGAGTCTTTTGTTCTGCCGCTGCGTCACAAAAGGCACGCAACAATGGAGGAAAATGAGCCGCAACTTCCGCAAGGGACTTCTAAATAAGCCCCAACAGACTGAAGTCCAGTCCTTCCTTTAGACACATGGCTATAAGAAGAAATAGTGGCGGTAGTGGCGGTGGTGGCGGGTGGATTGATAGTTTGAGTATTCACTGATCTGCAAGCAGGATGGACTTTGTCTGTCACTTCGCGTGCTGCGCACTGCTGCCTGCAGTGCCAGGCCTAGGCAAACCTCTTTAGTAGTCTGTTTAATGAGTTACATAGGAACTTTCTAAGTCAACGTTCCGCAAATCAGGCAATACGAATAACGTAGTATACCACATGAGATAGATCCCATGGAATAGTTGTCTATCTATTTGCTATTTTTCCAAAATATTTTGTTATTGTTCTTTTGAAATGTTTGATTTGGTTGAAAAATCTCATCCATGTTTTCTGGTTTTTCTTTCTTTCATGTTGTACATCAGCTCCCCCCAAGGGCAAGAGGACACAGGAGGAGGGTGCTGAGGATGCAGGCCAGGATCGGGCAGGCGAGGGCTCCTTTGCTGGCCCCAGTAAGTTTACATTTTAATAAACAGTACCTATTTTTTCCTAGCGGTCCTCATTCATTTTTTCTAAATCGTCTTTGATCTTCTTGTAGACTGGATGTAAATTCTTATCCTGCCTCGAATATGACTCCCTGTGGTATTACTAGACTATTCTTATTAGTCTGTCTGTGTAGCTAACTAAGATTGGACATTTGGCAATTCCATTGGACTCCCATTCTATTCAGCAATACCTCTATGCACTGTCTCCTTACTGACTAGATAGTGTGGCAGAGTCATTCAGCTCCCGAAGTCACCGATTATAGATCCCCAATGATCTCTAGATTATCGTACGCAGGACAAGAGAGTAGTACGGAGTCACAGCACAGTCAAGAAGTGTCAGAGGCACTCATGCTTGCAAAAATTCCAAAACCTTTAGCTCATCCCCTCTAGTCTGGAGGAACAAAAACCACAGAGTCTATTTAAGTTTAAAAGCTTTATTAAAAGTAAACACATTTATTAAAATCTACTTTGTCATAAAACTATTTAACTGAAAACGGAAAAGTGGTTAGTGCTGACGATTAATTGGACACATTTCTTGTGGTCGAGCCGAGCTCTCACCTGGTTTGAACTTGATCCTGGTCGTGTTCTTAGGAGTCAAGCTTCTGTCTGTTAGGAGAAAAAGTGGTGCGTGTTAAAAATCAAAAGCAAGCATTCATCAGTTGTGCATAAAAGTGCAGCAAGACAACAGCCTTCCCTGGAAAATGGGACATTTTTACTATGGAGTAGACAGTCACAAATTATTACATTGTATTCTGTTTTTTTAACATTTCTCCTAGACCAAATATTATATAGTAGTGAGTGGTGTATTCTAACATTCTTAAATGTACTTTGTAGGTGTAACATCTGGTGACGGGGCCAGCGCGGAGGTGGCTGTGTTGGGCGAGGACTCGGAGCACTCTGGGGAGGAGGCGGTGCAAGAGCCGGCGGACGTTCCTGTGGGGGTTCAAACGGTGGTGGCGGAAACAGGTAAGCTATATATTCCTTACTTATTGAGATTGAAGACTGCATAGTGTGCTTTCTGCACGGGTGTATTACAATTACAAATCAACCAGGTAGTAGCCTCCTCGAAATGTACTTCGACTTAGCTGTGAAGTTTTTGGTGAGAAGAATCCCAATAAGTTCTTAGACGAACGTGATGGATGGGATGAACGAAAAGCGAAAGAAGGGTGTAAGTAAGTGGGACGCGAACTTGTATGATGGCTGGCAAAGAAGAACGATATGTGTTTGCTTGGCCCCCGAGGTGGCTGGGAAGGAAAGAATATGGTATGGTGCATGGCTGGGTCAATGATGAAGCAAGGATGGGTGGAAGGACAGCAGCCTGGGTGGGTGAAACAGAAACTGTATGTGTGCGTATACTTTGACTGAATGGATGCCTGGAGCATGGTATTCTCTGACTCTTAGATAGCACATGTGTATCTAGAGAGAGTAGATGGTCGCCAGGTGAAGTAAGTGTTACCTTGAAGAGCATGTACCACCGCACCCGCACGTCCGTTCCAGTGCAGGGAAGGCAAGGAAAAGAAATTGTAAATGTGTCCAATACTACCATGAATAGTAGCAGTACTTTGTATTGCGTTTGCAATCACAGCATATATCTGGTTATTACGGTGGACACTCCGTACCTCTCTTAATAACTTTAGTTTACTTGTAGTACGTCATTCATGTGTGGGTGTATCACTGTTCACTCAATATTAAGCAAAGCACCTAAAGTCATCTCATATGTCATCAAATACGTCCCATGTGAAGTGATAGATAATCAAATTAGTTAGCTTCTTCATTTTCCTTTTCTAGTACTCATTTGCACTGTAGGGTGAAAGGTAAATTAATTAAGCAGTAGCCCTTGTAACAGAGTATTCTCAGTGCCACCCGTAATAGAAAAGTAATAGCTTCACCACCTGCATGTACTGTACCGGTACAGTAACGCAAGTCTGTCTCACTCATCATGGTGTGCAACTTTTTTTCTCGGGTGCAAGTTCACTGTGCTGTCCATGTCATTCTGCCGGCTTGCATAAGATAACGTACCAATTTCCCTAAACAAGAGAGAAGAAGAAGAATAAGACTGGTGTACTGTCATAGTCGACTGTAATGGAAGTCCATAGTGGTCGTAGAATTTGTTCATTAAACTACCACTAATGTTAGTGCAAGGATGCAGAAGTGGGAGGTTACATAGATACTGTCCTCAATAGTTATGTACTGTGCTTTCAATTTGCTACTTGTACTCTGTGACCCAACTTTCGGCTCAATCACTTTGTGTTATTAATAAGGAGCATTGGTTACAGACTATGTCTTTCTTTCTTCATATAGTTGCTCCTTCCAAATCAACAACACGGAGGGAGCAGGCTAGATTGGCCCGGCAACGGAGGCTGGAGGCCACTGTTGCCGAATATCGGCGGCTGGTGGCCCTGGAGGAGGAGGAGGACACGCAGTCGAGCGGGGCAACAACGACATCCTCGACTGTGACCACTGCATCCTCCTCCGTGACTAAGCCAGCGGGACCGAGCCGGGCTAAGAAAGACGACCGCCACCGCCAAGCAACCGAAATACCAGCTGCCCCCCACAGGAGCTGCAAGGAACGCCAACGCCGCCTACGAGTCCGCATGTCCAACCTGGAGCAGGAGGTCCTGAAGTATAAGAACTTGGTTAAGGGCCTCCGCTCCGAGCTTGCCACCCTCCGCAAGGAGTATGATGCCCATGCCGCATCATGCACCAGCACCAGCACCCTCCAGTAGTGGAGTGTCCCTTGCCCTTTTTTTATAGACTTTTGGGGGGTGGGATTTGGGAGTTGGGATCGTTTTGGGACGTTTCAAAGACAATCGTTGGGGTTAGGGTGGGTGAGGGAGATTATTTTGTTAGGGCTAAATAAATATATTTTTAAACTTTATCTGACCATACCTGTTTTTTACTGCTTTTCAGTCTGGTGGGTGGGGGGCGGGGGTGTAACAGTAACTTTGTTTTCCTGAACAGTCGTAGGACTTTAGTAGTACAACCGTCAATCTCTTGTCTACTCCGAAATAATACTCCATTATACTACCTCCCACCAAACGCTTATCTTACCTGTAATTTGTGTTAGAAATTAGTGCTAGGCCCAGGGCTGGCTCCAGGTGAAATGGGGATTAACGTTGTCAATCCTGGGCGGGTGACATTTCCTCATTGCGGTGGTAGTAGTGGTGTGACACAGTGGCAGTTGCATGCCTATGGAAAAAAAGAAAACGAAACCTTGTTTGTCCTCCTTACTGTAGCATTACAACGGTTACAGTACGATCGAGAAAATAGCAGGTGACAGTACACTAGAACAGTGCCATAATGTAGCCTAACAAATGGTAAAGTATTTGCTTGCAAGTATAACTAGTACTTGCGTTGAATTTATTTGACATTGGCTACTACTACTAGAAGATATAGTACTGAAGCTGAGTAAGTCTAGAAGATATCCTCGTATTCCTTCACCAGCCTGTTGCTATGACCTTATCCTCCCCAGCAAGTGTGTGGAATTATTGATGTCATTTTAGTCAGACATCAAGCAAAACAACACAGCCCGGGGGAAGAGGGTTAGGGTTTGTAAAATGGATGGGAATGGGGGTTTCTTTTTGGGTAGGTTTTGTTGAGAGAAGAAAAAAAAAGCAGAGCATGGACAAACAATAATTGAAGATACAGACAATCTTTGGTTACAAACTAAAGGTAAGCACATGCAGTCACACTCATAGAATAAAAGACAACAATGGATACTGTATCTGTATTGCGTATGTTGTTGGAGTTGTCCTGTTGAATTTGGTAAGTAAGTTGCATGCAGCAAACAATTCCTCTTATTGGCGGCACTCCTCCATTCCAGCTGACGCTTCGTCCATCAATGTGGCTGGTGACCACTGACAGAAGACACCCTGTCCACTGCCTGCCTGGCGGATGTTGACTGAAACCCGGCCTGTAATTATTGAACGGAAAACAGGAAGTGCTATTACAATACCACTGATAAATAAATAAAAGGTATGTACGCTGTGTGGTTCAAAAAGTGACACTTTGATTTCCCTAATAGACAGTACAATATTTTTGAAATTGCGTGCTCTGTCTGAGTCACCTTTTTAAGGATCAATAAGTATGGCTAAAATATTATAGCGGATCTTTCCCCTCAAGGTAGGTGTACTGTAAACTGTGTTTTAGAACAAAATTTGACCTTCCCAGCAATGCTCCCACCAAGACCCTTACTAAAGCCAGTCGCAAAAATGTAGAAGAACCCCAATCAGATCTCCAAAAACGATGCCTAGCAGAAAAATGGTTACAAAACGTACTTTGAAAGTAACAGTAGGCCCAAATACAGA
Source organism: Lissotriton helveticus (assembly GCF_964261635.1). Classification (NCBI taxonomy): domain Eukaryota; kingdom Metazoa; phylum Chordata; class Amphibia; order Caudata; family Salamandridae; genus Lissotriton; species Lissotriton helveticus. Next base: position 873,188,917 of record NC_136071.1, on the reverse strand, counting down.
CCGTGTATTGTATTCAAACCACTTGCAAGCAAGCAAAAGTATCCATAGCCAGCATCGCTCCAACAGTGCTCTACAACAACAGAACTGCGTTGCAATAGAACCCCCCGAAACACATGCAATCCTGCTGCTAGGGCTAACCCTAACGAACCCTAACTTACAAAAAGTGCCAAAACTGGTGTTTCCTTATGGATTTTGTCCAACAAACTTCTAGCCGGTATTAGACCTTCCCAGGAATGCCCCAGGCAAGACCCGCCAACCCACCCGCAAAAAAACACCCGACAACACCCCCAAACAGCGAAAAAGCTAAATCTCATACTTACAATGTCTCTCGGCCTTCGGTCCAAACGCGGCGCTGTGCAGCTAGGTCATCATCATCATCAATCATCATAACTCCTGTTTTCCACCACGGATTTCCTGAAAAGCAAATGCAATCAAGATTAGACTGTCGCAGCAGTGCTTCGACAGGGACCCCGGCCGCAACCCACCCACGAACAGCAGGAAGCCCCCCAAAACGCTACATTGAGCAAGATGTCAGAAGAAATAGCAAAAAAAAAGGCTGTTCCTTATGGATTTTGTCCAAAACACTTCTATCCGGTATTAGACCTTCCCAGGAATGCCCCAGGCAAGACCCGCCAACCCACCTGCAAAAAAACACCCGACAACACCCCCAAACAGCGAAAAAGCTAAATCTCATACTTACAATGTCTCTCGGCCTTCGGTCCAAACGCGGCGCTGTGCAGCTAGGTCATCATCATCAATCATCATAACTCCTGTTTTCCACCACGGATTTCCTGAAAAGCAAATGCAATCAAGATTAGACTGTCGCAGAAGTGCTTCGACAGAGACCCCGGCCGCAACCCACCCACGAACAGCAGGAAGCCCCCCAAAACGCTACATTGAGCAAGATGTCAGAAGAAATAGCAAAAAAAAAGGCTGTTCCTTATGGATTTTGTCCAAAACACTTCTATCCGGTATTAGACCTTCCCAGGAATGCCCCAGGCAAGACCCGCCAACCCACCCGCAAAAAAACACCCGACAACACCCCCAAACAGCGAAAAAGCTAAATCTCATACTTACAATATCTCTCGGCCTTCGGTCCAAATGCGGCGCTGTTCAGCTAGGTCATCATCATCAATCATCATAACTCCTGTTTTCCACCACGGATTTCCTGAAAAGCAAATGCAATCAAGATTAGACTGTCGCAGGCTCGCAGCAGTGCTTCGACAGACACCAAAAATTACCCACAAACACCCGGAACCCCGCCAAAGAGCACCTCAAAGGCAAGCAAGTCAGCAAAAACGGCAAGAAATTTCCACCTCATATTTGGTACAAAACACTTTTGTCCATTATTAGAGCTTCACAGCAATGGGCCCAAATCCGTCAACTCACCCGCAAAGAAGTACAACACCCCCACAAGTGCTGAGTCTTTCTTCATTGGGCGTAATCCAGCACTCTGCTTGGAGGGAAATCGCAGTCTGGAGGAGGAGGATAGAGGAGCATGTTCTTCAGAACTTGTGAACCTGAGGAATGTAGACTGCGGCACCTTCAAATCAATAAGCAAACAAGTGAAGACAGTTCTGATGATGGTCTTGTTTTTGGGATTAGGTGATTAAAGTTTGAATTAAATTAACTGTGCAAAACAAAGAAAGAGAGACACAAAGCACACAGGAATAAAAGTGAAAAGGACGAAAAAGAAAGTTCTTGATTGATTGTCTCATTTTCAGGGCTCGGTGTCAGGGAATAAGAACAAGATTTCGTCATCATACTCTGCGAATTCAGGCTGGATGAGGTCAGTGCCACCGAACAGAGAACAAATCCCCTCATCTACGTTGCCGTCCTCCTCGTCTTCATGCGGCGTGCTTTCTCGTACTTTGTAATCTGGTGGTATGAGGTGCTGATTCATCTTGATCATTGTCAGCCGCTCCACATTTTTGGGCGAGAGGCGGCTCCGTTTGGGAGTTACAATGCCACCAGCAGCACTGAAAACACGTTCAGAAGACACACTTGCGAGTGGGCAAGACAAATAGTTTATAGCCAGGTTGAAGAGCTGTGGCCACAATTGTTTTTTGCCATGCCAATACTGCAATGGCTCATCATTAAGAAAGACCTCTGTTGAGTCATTCAGATAGTCCTGCACCATCGACTCAAGGTCATCAACGGTTCCTCCACTTTGCTTACTTTTTGCTGTGGCTGTGACATTTTTTCGAGAACCATACCCAAGCAAACTTAGCCAATCCTCTACAACAGCCACTGTTTTTGTTGTGTGTGGTGCAGATGATCCAGTTGCCGGTGTCTTTAACGGCTGAGAGGTCACTTGTGCCCCAGCCACAGGTGCAGAAGTGGATTCTTGTGACTGGGGATGGCCTGCTGATGCTGATGCTGATGTACTGGCTTCTCCTTCAATAACCTGCCGTTCTTTTTCATACCTCTTGGCTGACCAGGCTAACCAATGTTTGTACTTTTGAACATCTGCATCAGCAAAAGGAAAGAATGCTTCGCCTGCCAGCGCCTTTTTGTAGCGTGGATCCAGAATAGTAGCACAAATGTAATGCTGATCTGACTTGATCTTTTCAAGACGTTCATCACCACGTAGGCGCTCTAATAATTTCTCAGACAAAATAAAATGGTCTTTTTTTTTTTCATCTTTTTCAAACTCAGAAGACACCGCCATCAGTTGGTGCTCCAGCATGCACAACAATGGGATAGCTTTTCCCAAATTACAGTCCTCCTGGCTGACTGCACGCGTGAAGAACTCAAAAGGACGAAGCATGTCTGTCAGGCTTTTAACTATGTCCCATTGCGCCGCACTCATCCGCAGGTCCTCCTTCTGAGATGTACCCTCTGTGAAGAAATAGTGATCGAGTACCGTATACTGCTCATACAGACGCTCAAGCATGTAGAAGGTTGAGTTCCAACGTGTTGCCACCTCCTGGATGAGTGTTTTCACTGGCATTCCACGTATAAATAGCAGTCTCCGCAGATGCTTCCGGGCCTTAAAAGAATGGCTGAAATGGTTGCACATTTTGCGGCAGGTGGCCATTACCTCGAACGCTGTACTCTGTTTATCCATCAAGAATTTTTGAACTACTAGGTTGATACAGTGCGCCAAACACGGCACTCTAACATGGTCACCCTTCAACATGGCCTTAACTACATTGGCGCCATTATCCGTGGAAACATAACCAATCTTGAGTTTTAGGGGGGATAGCATTTTCAACACCTTTTTGTTAAACTCTTCCAAAAGGTTTTCTGCTGTGTGACTTTTCTCCAAGCCAAACATGGCTAGTGTTGCATGTTTCCGAGCAGCTTTGAAAACTTTGTCCGGGTCAACACCTGCGTTTAGCTTTGCTATAACACCTGAAAAAGAGACCCACGCCTGCGCCACTGGTCCACATGTCTGTTGTCAGATGTATTGTGTGAACAGCACTCTTCTGCAAAGCTGCCCCAATCGCCTCCAGCACATCTTCATGTAGTGCTGGAACCGCAACTCTGGCAAAATAGAACCGGCTCGGAACCTTCCATTTAGGGCAGAGCGTTGCCACTAATTCAAGAAAACCTACCGCTTCTACAAAAGAAAAAGGTAGAAGGTCCACAGCTAGCATTTTAGCCAGCTTAGTGTTATACAGACGCGTCAGTGGGTGGTTGCGTTCATATGGCACGTCTGATGTAAGCATTGTTCTAATGTTGCCCTGGACCAAGCATTTACGGGCTGATAATGACTTCGTTGACCCAATTTTGCTCGCTGGTGAACTTTTGTGCGTTGGTGTCTCACTCGCTCCAACACTCTTAGTGTGCCTCACATTGGGTGTGCTGCTGACAGGGGTACTGGGTGTAAGGGAAGTGTTTGACACGTCTTCTTCCTGCTCGTCATCATCAGATGAAACATCAACGTTTCCTTGAATTTGGCCTTTCTTGATCGCATCTAGGTGCGCAAACCATTTGACAGTGTGCTGTCTCCTAAGATGACCTCTCTGGCCTCCGGTACCATAGTTGGTACCTGGCTTACCACGACTAACTGCTTGCTTACAAATGGTACAAATGGCAAACTTTGGATTTTTGGGACAAACAGTAAAGAAGTCCCAAACTGGGGACTTGAAGTGTCTGTGGGACATGGAGGAGGCGGCGATACTGGTGGTGGTGGTCATGAAGCTAATGCCAGATGAAGTGGAGGATCTGGATTGCCCAACTTTTGTACGTTTTGCACTTTCACCGCCACTAATTAAGGTCGAGGTTGACGGAGGTCTCTTCTTGCCAGAAAGAAATATGGAAGCGGGACGAGTTGGTGTACTACTTAACTCCAATGATTGTGGTGTTTCCACTGCCTCCTCATCGACAACATTATCATCATCATCACACTCAGCAGCTCTTCGGGCTAGGGTCAAAATGTCTGTTTGCTGCATGCCCGCTGGGGCTGCAGTGACCTTTATGATGACTGGGTCGTCGTTGGCAGAGTCTTCATCAGCAGCAGTATCCGCCACTTCTTGTTGAGACTCATCACACTCCATAACTCTGAGACTTTGGACGAGCTTCCTTTTACGCTTAACTACCTTTGTCGGATCATGGTGTGCCTCACTCTCAGACGGCTGTGGTGCTGGTTCCCAAGTTTGATCCGTATCATCAGAAGGAGGTGTGCTTGAAGAAGATGTAGACACCACCCTTGATCTCTTCCTTGCTAGGGGTGTGGAAGACAATGAAGGATCATCAGGAGGAGTGGCTTCCTCAAATGATACCTCGCCTTGATTGTCGATTTCCTGATGTGCCCCTACTTCGGGAGGAACAACTATTGTGGGCACTTGTGACCCTCCATGCACCTCTGCTTGCGCATCTCCTTGCGCTGCCTCCCCTTCCACATGTACTTGGGCTTGTACTTGCACATGTGATTGTTGTTGCGGCTGTGGTTGTTCAACACTCGTCAGATGAGCTACAACAACCTGTGTTGATTGAGGGACATTGCTGCTGCTTTCTTGCGATGAGCCAACATCACTGGTCGATGGTGATTGAACAACTATACTGGCTGCCTCTGCAGCACTCAAGGGCTTGGACTTAAGTTGGCGTGGTGGTGGTGGTGGCACTGAGCCCAATGGAGCGGGGGTGCTGCTGCCAGCTTGGTCCCCAGCAGATCCCGCTGCTGCTGCTGCAGGCATACTTTTTTTTTTACTCCCAAAAAAAGGGGCGGGCAGCACACCAGTGTCCTTGGTAACTTGCTTCTTCTGCTCCTTACTGGCACCTTTCTTGCTAGAGGAGCTACGGGTTACTTTTTTGGGGGCCATCTTCTTCAGAGCAGGTCAGCACGGCAGCAGTTGCACGAGTTGCAGAGGGTTCTGTGTCCAGACGTGACGTCGCATGACGTTATGCTGCACACACACACCGCTGCAGGACTTCTTCCTGGCACTGGTGGTTCTCTTGAGTCTTTTTGTGCACCTAAAAGCAATGGAAGACAGAGGAACATCAGTTCAGTTATACACCCCAAAAAATCGACAAAGCACAGAAAAATGAGCACAATCCCATGCCATCCATGATGTTTACATTGAAGACACCCCACAGAAAGACTAGGGAGTGGGACATGCAAGTATGCAACACTCAGTCACTACCCCTGGGCATAATGGATGAAAAGTAGGCAAAATAAGTGCAGGCCTCAGACACTGCCTCTCCTCAAAATGGCCCCTTACACCCCAAGCACATGTTGCCTGTACCAGCCAGCACTCAAGATGGCCACCACCACCACCCACATGGCCAGTCCACATCAACAGTACACCCCCAAAAAACAGAAAAACAGCCAGAAATCACCACAATCCAATGCCATCCATGATGTTTACATTAAAGAGAGTGAGACCACACCACAGGCACACTCAGTCCATGCACCACCACCCCTGGGCAAAAGGCCACACCAGCAGCCCCCCAAAAACGACAAAAAACAATAAAATCAGCACAATCCCAGCCCATCCATGGCCTCAATGGTGTTTAAATTCAAGAAGACACCCCTCAGAAACACTGGGCCCATGCACACTCACTACCCCTGGGCATAATGGATGAAAAGTAGGCAAAATAAGTGCAGGCCTCAGACACTGCCTCTCCTCAAAATGGCCCCTTACACCCCAAGCACATGTTGCCTGTACCAGCCAGCACTCAAGATGGCCACCACCACCACCCACATGGCCAGTCCACATCAACAGTACACCCCCAAAAAACAGAAAAACAGCCAGAAATCACCACAATCCAATGCCATCCATGATGTTTACATTAAAGAGAGTGAGACCACACCACAGGCACACTCAGTCCATGCACCACCACCCCTGGGCAAAAGGCCACACCAGCACCCCCCCAAAAACGACAAAAAACAATAAAATCAGCACAATCCCAGCCCATCCATGGCCTCAATTATGTTTAAATTCAAGAAGACACCCCACAGAAAGACTAGGCCCATGCAACACTCACCACCCCTGGCCAAAGGGCCCCACCAGCAGGCCCAAAAAAATGACAAAAAACAATAAAATCAGCACAATCCCAGCCCATCCATGGCCTCAATGGTGTTTAAATTCAAGAAGACACCCCTCAGAAACACTAGGCCCATGCAACACTCACTACCCCTGGGCATAATGGATGAAAAGTAGGCAAAATAAGTGCAGGCCTCAGACACTGCCTCTCCTCAAAATGGCCCCTCCCTTACACCCCAAGCACATGTTGCCTGTACCAGCCAGCAGCACTCAAGATGGCCACCACCACCCACATGGCCAGTCCACATCAACAGTACACCCCCAAAAAACAGAAAAACAGCCAGAAATCACCACAATCCAATGCCATCCATGATGTTTACATTAAAGAGAGTGAGACCACACCACAGGCACACTCAGTCCATGCACCACCACCCCTGGGCAAAAGGCCACACCAGCACCCCCCCAAAAACGACAAAAAACAATAAAATCAGCACAATCCCAGCCCATCCATGGCCTCAATTATGTTTAAATTCAAGAAGACACCCCACAGAAAGACTAGGCCCATGCAACACTCACCACCCCTGGCCAAAGGGCCCCACCAGCAGGCCCCAAAAAACTACAAAAAACAATAAAATCAGCACAATCCCAGCCCATCCATGGCCTCAATGGTGTTTAAATTCAAGAAGACACCCCTCAGAAACACTAGGCCCATGCAACACTCACTACCCCTGGGCATAATGGATGAAAAGTAGGCAAAATAAGTGCAGGCCTCAGACACTGCCTCTCCTCAAAATGGCCCCTCCCTTACACCCCAAGCACATGTTGCCTGTACCAGCCAGCAGCACTCAAGATGGCCACCACCACCACCCACATGGCCAGTCCACATCAACAGTACACCCCCAAAAAACAGAAAAACAGCCAGAAATCACCACAATCCAATGCCATCCATGATGTTTACATTAAAGAGAGTGAGACCACACCACAGGCACACTCAGTCCATGCACCACCACCCCTGGGCAAAAGGCCACACCAGCACCCCCCCAAAAACGACAAAAAACAATAAAATCAGCACAATCCCAGCCCATCCATGGCCTCAATTATGTTTAAATTCAAGAAGACACCCCACAGAAAGACTAGGCCCATGCAACACTCACCACCCCTGGCCAAAGGGCCCCACCAGCAGGCCCAAAAAAACGACAAAAAACAATAAAATCAGCACAATCCCAGCCCATCCATGGCCTCAATGGTGTTTAAATTCAAGAAGACACCCCTCAGAAACACTAGGCCCATGCAACACTCACTACCCCTGGGCATAATGGATGAAAAGTAGGCAAAATAAGTGCAGGCCTCAGACACTGCCTCTCCTCAAAATGGCCCCTCCCTTACACCCCAAGCACATGTTGCCTGTACCAGCCAGCACTCAAGATGGCCACCACCACCACCCACATGGCCAGTCCACATCAACAGTACACCCCCAAAAAACAGAAAAACAGCCAGAAATCACCACAATCCAATTCCATCCATGATGTTTACATTAAAGAGAGTGAGACCACACCACAGGCACACTCAGTCCATGCACCACCACCCCTGGGCAAAAGGCCACACCAGCACCCCCCCAAAAACGACAAAAAACAATAAAATCAGCACAATCCCAGCCCATCCATGGCCTCAATTATGTTTAAATTCAAGAAGACACCCCACAGAAAGACTAGGCCCATGCAACACTCACCACCCCTGGGCAAAGGGCCACACCAGCAGGCCCAAAAAAAGGACAAAAATCAGCACAATCCCAGCCCATCCATGGCCTCAATGGTGTTTAAATTCAACAAAACATTTGTATCATGCACCCCTAACCAACCCTGGTCCTACTGGATACTGTGGCTACCCACAATATAATTTATTTAATGTTCTGAAAAAGTTCCAAAATTTTACTTGCAGCAACTGTAATGCCCCAAACAAACTTACTTGTGAAAGTTGATTTCTAATCCAAAAGTGATCCAAAGACAGTCAAAAAGGCCTCAAATCCAAATATCCAGCAGCACCCACAAAAAGTAATCCTTCCAGCTCCAGATCCAAATGAAAGTGACCAGGAGATGGACAAAGCACTGGGAGGAGCCTGCTGGACAGGAACAGGAAGTTGGAGACTGTGGGGCACTTCCTTCCCCCCCCCCCCCCAAAATGGACTCCTTGCAAAAAAAAAGGCCATGCAAATGTCAACCTGAGGAGTGATTCTGATAAAAATCATAATTTTCTGAAGGTTTATCCTGTTTGCTGGTGATTTTCTTGTGCGAAATTGCAAAATCTCTATTTCGCAAGTGCGAGATTGTTCCTTTCCGCCGCAACTACATGTTCGCAATTGCGAACTCTCGCGAGGTGTGCTGTGCAAGGTGGCAAGCCGCGAGTACGTATTCGCGGGCGCTAAACTCCCGCGGGAACACGCAGCAAGATCTAAAATGGCGCGTCACTCGCAAAGAAAAACAACTCGGCAAACGCTAAATGACGGAAAGTGAACGCCGTGCACCACGCCGCGCGCCGCAACCAAGCAAAAAATCCGCCGCGAGCGGATTCACGGATTTTCGACAAATTCGAGAGCGTTCGCGGATTGCGAATTTGCCGAAAATCCGAAAAATCCGCGAGCGGAGCGGATTTTACGCCCATGCTTACTCATGGGAACAGTCCAGCCCGAACTGCCAAGCCATGTCTTCCCTGGACCGGAATCAAGCATCCTGGGACCGGTTTCTGGCTAATCAGCCATCATCAGCTAGGCTAGCTTGAATCCAGCGGCAAAGTGAGCAAGGGACCCACGTCTGGGCATACCCTGCCAACTTAGGGTGAACAAAGCAAAACCAAAGGGGATGATGGACAGAGAGTTGAACATTGCAAGCAGTCACCCCCAGTCAACTGATCTGGGTTTAATCCATCCTCATTCTTTAGCTCACTCCGCCACCCCAGTTCAGACATGGCCATATGCGAATCAGTCTGACCCTGTGCCTCATGGGAAAAGTCCAGCCCCAACTGCCAAGCCATGTCTTCCCTGGACCGGAAACACCCATCCTGGGACCGGTTTCTGGCTAATGAGCCGTCATCTGCCGGGCTAGCTTGCGTCCAGTGGCAAAGTGAGCAAGGGACCCACGTCTGGTCATACCCTGCCAACTTAGGGTGAACAAAGCAAAACCAGAGGGGATGATGGACGGAATGTTGAACATTGCAAGTACTCACCCCCAGTCAACTGATCTGGGTTTAATCCATCCTCATTCTTTAGCTCACTCCGCCAACCCAGTTCAGACATGGTCAGATGCAAATCAGTCTGACCCTGTGCCTCATGGGAACAGTCCAGCCTGAACTGCCAAGGCATGTCTTCCCTGGACCGGAAACAAGCATCCTGGGACCGGTTTCTGGTTAATCAGCCGTCATCAGCCAGGCTAGCTTGAGTCCAGTTGCAAAGTGAGCAAGGGACCCATGTCTGGGCATGCCCTGCCTACTTAGGGCGAACAAAGCAAAACTAAAGGGGATGATGGACAGAGAGTTGAACATTGCAAGCAGTCACCCCCAGTCAACTGATCTGGGTTTAATCCATCCTCATTCTTTAGCTCACTCCACCACCCCAGTTCAGACATGGCCTTATGCAAATCAATCTGACCCTGTGCCTCATGGGAACATTCCAGCCTGAACTGCCAAGCCATGTCTTCCCTTGACCGGAAACAAGCATCCTGGGACCGGTTTCTGGCTAATCAGCCGTCATCAGCCAGGCTAGCTTGAGTCCAGTGGCACAGTGAGCAAGGGACCCACGTCTGGGCATGCCCTGCCTACTTAGGGCGAACAAAGCAAAACTAAAGGGGATGATGGACAGAGAGTTGAACATTGCAAGCAGTCACCCCCAGTCAACTGATCTGGGTTTAATCCATCCTCATTCTTTAGCTCACCCCACCACCTCAGTACAGACATGGCCATATTCAAATCAGTCTGACCCTGTGCCTTATGGGAACAGTCCAACCTAAACTGCCAAGCCATATCTTCCCTTGACCGGAAACAAGCATCCTGGGACCGTTTTCTGGCTAATCAGCCATCATCAGCTAGGCTAGCCTGAATCCAGTGGCAAAGTGAGCAAGGGACCCATGTCTGGGCATACCCCGCCAACTTAAGGCGAACAAAGCAAAACCAAAGGTGATGATGGACTGAGTGTTGAACATTGCAAGCACTCACCCCCAGTCAACTGATCTGGGCTTAATCCATCCTCATTCTATAGCTCTCTCTGCCACCCCAGTTCAGACATGGCCATATGCAAATCAGTCTGACCCTGTGCCTCATGGGAACAGTCCAGCCTGAACTGCCAAGCCATGTCTTCCCTTGACCGGAAACAAGCATCCTGGGACCGGTTTCTGGCTAATCAGCCGTCATCAGCCAGGCTAGCTTGAGTCCAGTGGCAAAGTGAGCAAGGGACCCACGTCTGGGCATGCCCTGCCTACTTAGGGCGAACAAAGCAAAACTAAAGGGGATGATGGACAGAGAGTTGAACATTGCAAGTAGTCACCCCAAGTCAACTGATCTGGGTTTAATCCATCCTCATTCTTTAGCTCACTCCGCCACCCCAGTTCAGACATGGCCATATGCGAATCAGTATGACCCTGTGCCTCATGGGAACAGTCCAGCCCGAACTGCCAAGCCATGTCTTCCCTGGACCGGAGTCAAGCATCCTGGGACTGGTTTCTGGCTAATCAGCCGTCATCAGCCAGATTATTCGAATCCTGTGGCAAAGTGAGCAAGGGACCCACGTCTGGGCATACCCTGCCAAATTAGGGCGAACAAAGCAAAACCAAAGGGGATGATGGACAGAGAGTTGAACATTGCAAGCAGTAACCCCCAGTCAACTGATCTGGGTTTAATCCATCCTCATTCTTTAGCTCACCCCGCCACCCCAGTTCAGACATGGCCATATTCAAATCAGTCTGACCCTGTGCCTCATGAGAACAGTCCAGCCCAAACTGCCAAGCCATATCTTCCCTTGACCGGAAACAAGCATCCTGGGACCGGTTTCTGGCTAATCAGCCGTCATCAGCCAGGCTAGCTTGAGTCCAGTGGCAAAGTGAGCAAGGGACCCACCACATGTCATACCCTGGCAACTTAGGGTGAAAAAAGCAAAACCAAAGGGATGATGGACGGAGTGTTGAACATTGCAAGCACTCACCCCCAGTCAACTGATCTGGGTTTAATCCATCCTCATTCTTTAGCTCACTCCGCCACCCCAGTTCAGACATGGCCATATACAAATCAATCTGACCCTGTGCCTCATGGGAACAGTCCAGCTGAAACTGCCAAGCCATGTCTTCCCTGGACCAGAAACAAGCATCCTGGGACCGGTTTCTGGCTAATCAGCCATCATCAGCTAGGCTAGCTTGAATCCAGTGGCAAAGTGAGCAAGGGATCCACGTCTGGGCATACCCTGCCATCTTAGGGTGAACAAACCAAAACCAAAGGGGATGATGGACGGAGTGTTGAACATTGCAAGCACTCACCCCCAGTCAACTGATCTGGGTTTAATCCATCCTCATTCTTTAGCTCACTCCACCACCCCAGTTCAGACATGGCCTTGTGCAAATCAATCTGACCCTGTGCCTCATGGGAACAGTCCAGCTCGAACTGCCAAGCCATGTCTTCCCTTGACCGGAAACAAGCATCCTGGGACCGGTTTCTGGCTAATCAGCCGTCATCAGCCAGGCTAGCTTGAGTCCAGTGGCAAAGTGAGCAAGGGACCCACCACATGTCATACCCTGGCAACTTAGGGTGAAAAAAGCAAAACCAAAGGGATGATGGACGGAGTGTTGAACATTGCAAGCACTCACCCCCAGTCAACTGATCTGGGTTTAATCCATCTCATTCTTTAGCTCACTCCGCCACCCCAGTTCAGACATGGCCATATACAAATCAATCTGACCTTGTGCCTCATGGGAACAGTCCAGCTGAAACTGCCAAGCCATGTCTTCCCTGGACCGGAAACAAGCATCCTGGGACCGGTTTCTGGCTAATCAGCCATCATCAGCAAGGCTAGCTTGAATCCAGTGGCAAAGTGAGCAAGGGACCCATGTCTGGGCATACCCTGCCACCTTAGGGCGAACAAAGCAAAACCAAAGGGGATAATGTACGGAGTTTTCAACATTGCAAGCACTCACCCCCAGTCAACTGATCTGGGCTTAATCCATCCTCATTCTTTAGCTCTCACCGCCACCCCAGTTCAGACATGGCCATATGCACATCAGTCGGACCCTGTGCCTCATGGGAACAGTCCAGCCCGAACTGCCAAGCCATGTCTTCCCTGGACCGGAATCAAGCATCCTGGGACCGGTTTCTGGCTAATCAGCCATCATCAGCTAGGCTAGCTTGAATCCAGCGGCAAAGTGAGCAAGGGACCTACGTCTGGGCATACCCTGCCAACTTAGGGTGAACAAAGCAAAACCAAAGGGGATGATGGACAGAGAGTTGAACATTGCAAGCAGTCACCCCCAGTCAACTGATCTGGGTTTAATCCATCCTCATTCTTTAGCTCACTCCGCCACCCCAGTTCAGACATGGCCATATGCGAATCAGTCTGACCCTGTGCCTCATGGGAACAGTCCAGCCCCAACTGCCAAGCCATGTCTTCCCTGGACCGGATTCAAGCATCCTGGGACCGGTTTCTGGCTAATCAGCCATCATCAGCCAGGCTAGCTTGAATCCAGTGGCAAAGGAAGCAAGGGACCCACGTCCTGAAAGCTACCAGAAAAAGGGAAGCGCTCTGTCTCTAATATTAAAAATATAAGCAATTACAAAAGCAGTGAGTTTGACCTTGTGTGCATGTATGGATGTGATAGCTGTATAGTTTCCACATAGCCTATATACAGCAATGCACTGTGCATGGTCAAAGGCAAGGCTACAATCAACAAATGATTGGTTAAAGACAAAATCACAATTAAAAAGTGATTGGAAGGACAGCTGTGTTTTGAGTGCAGATGTGGAATGTTACTGTGTCATAATGTAGTTGTGTTTAAAGAGATGTGTCTTCAGATCGTTCCCAAATTGAAGCAGACTTGGGCTATCCTTGTGGATACGGGAATGACATTCTAGATCCTTGTATTTAGCTAGATATGTCATACTCCCTTGTTTTTTTCTTTTTACACTTCTTTATCTCTATTCTGCTGGTGTCCCGAGAGCCACTGGCGATAGTGTGCTTGTCAGCCAGATTGGTAAAGGTGCTAGTTTGGATGGGTTTATTGATGATGCAGCTGGTTTAAAAGATGGCAAGTGCTTACAAGGGAGCCAGTGGTGAATCATTAGATGTGGGCTGATGTGGTCTTATTTCTTCAGGTGCTTGAAGAGGCTTGCTGTTACAAATAGGATTCCTTTAAGCGGAGCCAGTGTTGGGGGGTGCCAATGGCACATGATATTGCCGCCAAGACAATGCAAAAAATACACAGGTTTGATCAGCAGTTCTGGGAGAAATTGTTTCACTTTCTGTAGCAGAGAGAGTTACTAACAAGCAGTCCAGGTTTTCCTAGTGATGTATTCCTTGAGTAGGAGTAGGAGAGAAGGGGAGACATTAAAGGTGGAAAACAGTGGTCACCTCCTGTAGAGATTAATGCAGCAAAATGTAGTGATATCCGGTATCGATTTATTCTGGCAAGGAAGGTGCACTTTTCTGATTTCTATTACAGATACTTTTGGCACGAAAACAGTGATGTCACTTTCTGTAGTGATAAATGATGAGCAATGTGATGATTTCACTTACTGTAGGGAAAGATATTGGAAAATAAGGTCTGCATGTCTGAGCTCTTCTTTTTAAAAATGAAATTTTGTGGGAACTTTGAACGTTACTGCTTGTCATCGTCATCTCGCCATAACTCAGGAATCGACAAAGATGTATTCCTCCTGGATTTTGAAAAAAGCATTACCTAATCATATTCACTCACATCCACATAAGTCCACTTGAGCCAGTCAAGTACACTCAAATATTAGAGCAGCTGCAGAACATGCTGCATGTGTGCACGACCTTAAGGAACTATGAGCATCTTTTTTCCCAAACTGTATTGGGTCTATGCCTCCTGATAATAGCATGCATCAATGGGCCAGGCAGTATATGTGTCAGTGGTCCATGGCAAGGACTATCCAATTTAGGCCCTAAAGAGTAAGATCCAAGTTAGATTTTTACGACAACCTCCAACTATGTAAATAAGTTCCACTGGGCCAAATTTCGAGTAGAGTTATCACATATGATAACAAATATGACACTGAGGTGTTCAGAATGTATCAGAAGCAAGAATTTTGCATTTACAATCGATGTCTTTTGGGAATAACATGCAGATTTTGGTGCTTATTGCACCATAATGTGCATGTTCTAGTAAATACACGTCAAGTAATTACCGGGTGCAATACAAATCAGACCATTGATTTTCCTGTGCAAACATAGATTTCAATATTTAATGGTCACTTGCATGTCTCTACAGATGAACTATTGTTGGGGACTTAGGATGGTCTGGGAGATAGTGATGTTGTTAATGTCAATGGCTGCAAGACAGAATATCAAGCACAAAAGATCTTGTAGCTACAATATACCGACAAAAATATGAAGGGCAAGAATATTAACAAGGTAAGTGCAAATGGATAAGTATAAATTTGCTACTGTTTTTTTAAAAGTCCTTATATCACCGACCGTCATATTCAAACCCTTCATAGTATGCAATTTAAAATGAACCGTGCTGAAATAAGACACTGACTGACACTTCCAGTCAGCATATTCGTAGTGTAATCATAGTACCATAGAACAAGGTAATATAATACTTCAATACTTCATCTAGGCTTTAAGGATCACAGTCCATATCAGTTTGACTAGAATATTTAATGGAATTAATCCATTCAGATTTTAGAGGAGCCTATGGAAAAATGTATTGTTTGCAAATATGTCTTCTTGCCCGAAGAATTAGATAAAAAAGGAGTCTCTTTTGAGTGGGATTGAAAAAAATCTTTAAGGCAGGATCATATCCAAATATAATAAATGTATGGCTTACACTGATTTCAGACCCAAAAATTGTTTATTAGGTATTGCTTACATCTTTCCAAAAGGGTGTAAATATAAGCCAACTGATAAACATATGCTTATCATCTGCTCTTAATAGATCACATTTAAGTACTTCTTTTGAGAATCTTGCCAGTCTTTCCACTGTTCAATATATTCAGTGTAGGTGAAATAAATGGCTTTTTTTCTTTAGGGCATCAGGTTTTACAGCAGTATAAAGCAATATCAGAGATGCTTCTCAAACTCAGCTGGACCTGCCTGTGCCCTGCTGCTGGGCTCTGCTGTTGTGAGTCCTGTTCCTCAAGCGGTACCACTACAGTCCTCTACTTTGGCTGGCATCAGAGTTTACACATCCTGGCCCAACTGTGTGTTTTCTCAGAACTGACACAGTGTGAGGCAACTTGATGCAGAAGAACAGAGGACCTCACATCACTGCACCTCACAGCCCCTGATCAGTGGCCTCATTGGAACCTACGCAGCATGAAGCAACTCAACACAAGACCTTGAATCACACCCCATGCAGCTCATCATCAGAAACAATGCTGCACAATGCAACTCACCACAGGACCTAGCATCGCAGCCCTCTCAGCTCCTCATCAGAACCAGTGCAGGTGGATGCAACGCTCCTCATCAAGGACATAAGGTACAATTTTCAGTGGGGCTAACCTGGTCCCTGTAACCGATCCACACTCCATTGTTGTTGGCATCAACTTGTGACTTTGTCCCAGTATGGCACAACCAGAACCACAGTTGGCACTTTGAGTCTTTAGACTCTACTTTTACCTTAAATCTTTGAAATTGCATACCTCTTGTTCTGCTGATTGGATTTTTGTTTTATTGGTCTCAAATAATTTATTAAACTTTACTCTATATTTCTGAGTTGTCATGGGATTTTTCTTGTGCTGGGTTTTCACTTTATTGTCATTTAAGTGCTGCATAAATACTTTACACCTTGTCTCTAAGTTAATCCTGACTGTTTTTGTCCCAAACTACCAGAGGGGTCAGCTCAGGTTTTTAGTGTTTTTTTTTTGGTTCACCCAGACAAAGATTGTGACTGTTTTCTTGAGAAGAGCTCACATCCTCCCAACTAAAAACCTGATTTCTTGCAGTAATAAAATCTCTTACCACTAAGAGCGGGACAAGAGCATTTAACAGGTGGGGCTCAATGTAATCTTAAAGAGTAGACCCGTCACAGTTATGAGCAATAATATCCTGCAAATGACAATATGAACAGTTTCACTGGCAGTGTGATAAGAGCACATCTCCTTGTGATGTCGGTCTTAAAATGTATCATTCTAATCCCAGTGTTTCTCTTTATAGTAATTGCCAGTCCTCTTGTGTTGCCGACTGATCAGAGCAGACAATCTCTTGGACCCGTTTGCATTTCCTAAACAACATCTTACCATCTGATCTCTCTAAATGAGACTCTTGGACTGATGATTCATAGGTGATGATTGCACCATGCAGATTGCGGATATCATCAGCACAGCAGCTGTGAACAGTAAGTGCCCCCCTCTGTCAGACTCCTACCTACCTTAGGACATGCAAGACGAAAGCACCCGACTTCCCCTATTCACCTGTTGCGCCCAACAGTGTCAAAGCAGCAATGGCAACTAGGGGAAGAGGGGGAAAAAAGTGGGTAAATAAAACAATCTGTCTCTTTTCAAACTTAAGGTAAGTCAATTAGGGAGTATCCTAAAGGTGACAACACAAAAAGTAAATTAAGTATATACAAAATAAAGAAAAGAAATAGTAGTGTTTCAACTGTATTTTAGCTTTCTTCCTACCTGAGTAAATGCCCTCTTCCTTATGTAGTAACTTAAAATGTCTGGTAAAATAATCAATAAATATATTGGCTAAGGAGAAAGGAGAAAAAGAGCAATGAAATCTGGGCAGCCAAAAACATCACAATGAAATGTCATCAGGTAGTGAAATGGTACTTAGCTTACTAAAACTAGGAGGAACCCATTGCAAACAGATAATCAAAAGAGCACCTTCAGCAACTAGCTAGTTTAGATGAGAACATTGTGTGATCCTTAACTTCAGGAATAATGACTAAGGTATTCTATATTTATTTTTACAGGAACATTCATGTGACTTAACTTTAGAAAAAAGGCAGATCTTTAGCGATGAAAGAACAAGTCTCAGATAAGGGGCTCCTGTATCTGGTTATTAAAATAACAGGTTTTAGATGCTGGAAGCCCTGTTACTGTATTTATTGATTTATTGGTGGTTGGTTGTCTTTTCATTCGCTTTTTCGGGTTAATCGGATGAAAGGGAACCGGAGCAGCAGCTGCGATGGGAACAGGAAGCGGAACGGAATCCAGGAGGCAGAAGCCACGCTGGAGAGCAGGACATGGAACAAAGTTCAGGAGGCAGAAGGGTTGTTGGAAACAACACCAAACCTGCGAGGGAAGGAGGAGGAGACAAGGAAGAAGAAGACGCTTTAGAGGCACTGCCGACCCCACGAAGAAAGGATGAGAGGATGCTGAGAGCCTGCGAGAAAACCAAAAAGCCCCAGAAGCATTCTGGTGAGTAACCCGGATGTGGTGTTTAAGGATGATGAAAACGCTAGAATGCGAAGTGATCTAATGTGAGAGCAGGGGAGTCTTATACTCCTCCCATGCTGAGGCCCACACATTACTCATGGTGGGATAAGCAGGACTGACAGGATCAACAGTACACCCCCCATACAGTTCCCCACCAGTTCAGGTTTCCTGGGATAGCCTCTATGAAAGAGCCGCACCAAGCGAGGGGCATGTATGTGACTTGCTGGCTCCCAAGTGCAATTTTCCACACCATACCCTTTCCAGAGTATGAGGTATTGTAACCTTTGTCTTACTCTTCTCGAGTCAATTATAGCTTTAACCTCGTTTTCAGGTTCATTGTTTATGATCACAGGTGCTGATCTAGTAGGAACTTTTGTGCCGTCTACTACCGGCTTCAATAACGAAAAATGGAAAACAGGGTGTATTTTAAAAAATGGTGCAAGATCCAATTTCATTTCAACTGGGTTAGTAATTTTGCTTATCTTGTAAGGGCCAATGAAGCAAGATTTAAATTTACAGAAACCCTTCATTGCAATATCCCTGGTGGATAGCCATACTTTGTTTCCTATTGCATACATAGTTTTAAAATGTCAATGAAGATCCGCCTTTTCCTTAAATACAGATTTAGCTCTCTCTAGAGTTTCTATGGCTGCTTTCTGTATATTATGCAGGTTTTGTACGAATTCCAGAACTGCAGGAGTGGGGTTAGTAAGACGAGAGGGTAACAATATGTATTGGGGGTAAACCCATAATTACAGTAAAATGGGGAATACATATTAGAGGAATGATAGCTGTTGTTGTACGAAAACTCAGCTATCGAAATAAAGGAGTCCCAGTCTGATGTAGTATGTAAAAGTTGACTTTGTAGGTACGGTTCTATGCACTGATTTCACCTCTTGGTCTGACCATCAGTTTGAGGGTGATGACTAGATGAATACCTGGCATCAATCTGTAAACAAGCACCTAGTCCCTTTCAAAAGTTGGAAGTGAATTGAGGTTCCCGGTCTGATACCATATGTGAAGGAAGACCATGTAACCTAACTATATGCTGTACAAACAAGGAAGATAGCTGCTTGTGAGAAGGGATTACCTTCAAAGGAACAAAGTGGGCCATCTTGGTTAACAGGTCTACTACTACCAAGAGGGTTGTATTCCCCTGCGTGGTTTTAGTTAAGTCAACAATGAAATCCATAGATATAGGATGTCATGGGCTGGGAGGAGTAGGCAAAGGTTTAACAAACCTACAGGCGCCTGATGAGATGACTTCCCTTTGAGCATACACATGGTATGTTGGGATATAATACTTAATGTCAGTTGCCATGTTGGGCCACCAAAAGTGTTGTCATACCAGATATAATGGTTTTTTGTAACCAGGATGCCCAGAGAGGAGATGTGAATTTCACCATTCTAGCGCTCGATGCTGTAACAGTTGTGTGGGATTAACAATCCCCCTTGAATGTATAACCGATTTTGAACCTTTGTTGCATTATGTGTTTGTGCTATTTCCTCTATCCCTGCTGACTTTTGTGCCTCTGCAACTGCCTTCATATAGTTTTTCTCTGAGCAGGTAGTGCCTATGTTACGTTCCCTATGTATTGAAGGCAAGGGATCACACATGCTTTCCCATTTTTTTTGTCCAGCTTGAAATTGTACTATAAAATTGAAGTCACTGAAATATTGCATCCAACGTAGCTATCTCATAGATAGGGCCCTAGCACATTTTAGTAATTGTAAATTCCAATGATCTGTGAGTACTGTGATCGTGTGAAGAGCTCCTAATAAATATTAACGCCATTCTTCAAAGGCCTTCTTAATGGCTACCAAATTCTTTATCACCAATAGTATAGTTTCTTTCGGTTGAAGTCAACTTGTGTGAATAATATGCTGCTGGATGAAGACTCCCTGCACATGGGTCTGTTTGAGAAAGGATTCTTCCTACCGCTATCTGTGAAGCATCTACTTTCACTATGAAAGGGTGAAAGGAATCTGGATGTCTTAAAATGGGAGCCTGTGTAAAGGCATCCTTCAACTTACAGAAGTTTTCTTCAGCTGCAGACGTCCATATGGCACCCCTTCTTTTTTGCAATTTGGTTATAGGGGAAGCTATCTCTGAGAAGCCATCAATGAAGCGCCTGTAGAAATTTGCAAAACCAAGGAAGCTTTGTATGTCTCTCACATTTTTCGGTGATTGCCAGCGGGTGATGGCCTACACCTTCTGAGGATCCATACTGTGCCGCTGAGGGGGCAAAATAAATCCCAGAAAACATAGTTGAGAGACATGGAACTGACACTTGTCCAGTTTGCAGTACAAATGATGGTCTCTGAGTCTCTGGAGCACATTCCTAACATGACACTCGTGCTCCTTAACTGACTAACTAGATGACTAACTAGATGTCAACTATATAAGCAATTACATGTAGGTCTAACATGCCTTTTAGCACTTTGTTTATAAAAAAACTGAAATGCAGAGGGGGTTATTGCACAAACTGAATGACATTACCAAATATTGGGGCCCTATTAGGATGGTGGACGGACCTGCGTCCGTCCGCCATCCCAGAGGAAGAGGGACCATCCGCATGGGCAGCGGTGGTCCCTCCATGGCAATTAGGATGTGACCGCCACCCTGGCAGTCACAGCCTGTATTTTTAACATTGTGGCGGATGCTGCTTCAAGCAGCACCCGCCGCAAGGTAAAAAAGTGCATGTTGACCTTTGCATGCACGAAGCGGCAGGCACCGCGTGGTGCCTGCCGCTTCGTGCACGGAAAGGCCATGTGCAAACCCCACCCCCCTTCACCCCTTGGGGCCCGCAACGGGCCCCCAAACAAAAGACCATATGCCTTTCCACGGCGGGAAATGCCGCCGTGGAAAGGTATAGGACCGCAGCCATCCTAATATGCCTGGCGGTGTCTGATAGACACCGCCAGCCATGTTAGAGCTTTTCCGCCGCGGTCGGAAGGCGACCGCGGCGGAAAAGCTGCGGACAGTAAAAATATCCCCCCGCCATCCTAATCCTAATCTGACGGGGGGTATTTCTTCAGTCCGCAGCAGATAATCCGCATCCTCCGGCCCGGCAGTGGCTTCGGCCGGCCCGGAGGATGCGGATTATCCGCTATCATAATCGGCCCCCAAGTACGAAATGCTGTCTTCCATTCATCCCCCTCATAGACACTCAATAAATGGTAGGCGCCACACTGGTCCAATGTAGTAAAAATTGTGGCATTTTTTACTTGATCAAGTAAAGAGGATATCAATGGCAAAGGGTATCAATTTTGTATTGTCACATTATTGAGAGCCCTGTAATCTATGCAACACCTAAAACCCCCTTCTCATTTTGGCATTAAAAGAAAAGGTGATGAGGCAGGAGATCGAGAGGGCCGAATGAAACCAATATGTAGCATTTCGTCTAGGTATTCTCATATGCATATATTCTCTTTTTCTGTTAGGTTGTAGATTCTACTACATGGTATTGGAGCTCTTGCCACCAAATCAATCCTGCAATTGTAGGGTATATGTGGTGGTAAGATAGTAGCTTCCTCCTTGTCAAAAACAGTTTTCAAATCCTTATAACACAAAGGTAGCTCAGGAATCAAGGTATCTGTGGCCACTACTACATTCTCTGAATTTCTCTGCTTTATTCCACAGTAAGTAGTGCAGTACTCAGATTCAAAAGACAATGACAATGCTCTCCAGTCGATGAACTGGTTGTGTTGATGCAACTATGGAATGCCTAAAATAACAGGGAACTGGGGGGATTGAATGAGATCAAAGGAAAAATTTACTTGATGGGGCTCTTGGATCACCAAAGTAATATCCGCAGAGACATGTGTTACTGTACCTGACTTGATGTTATTCCCATCTATAGTCTTAACATCCTCCCAAGAAGACTTAGTGACAAAAGGAATGTTTTTGTTTTTTGCCCAGGAAAAATCCATGAAATGACCTGTGGCCCCTGAGTCTAACATAATATGTACTACACTAACCTGTTGTCCCCACTTTAACTGTGATGAAAGAAAGAAATGATCCAAAGACGGAATAGGATAGTTTTGGGCAGAGTGTTGTGAGACAATTAACCCTGACCCACCCGAAATCTTTGCCCCACAGAATTCGGGTTTAAGAGTTTTCTGGCCTCTCTCCTTTGCTTGGTTTTTACAGAGCATTCTTTAAGAAAATGCCCTTGTTTCTTGCAGTACAGACATAGTTTGTATCACACCTTCTCTGTCTTTCTCCTGCCCTAAGGAGACCCCGTATGCTTCCTATTTGCACTGGTGCTGAATCTTCTATAACTTTTTCAGCTTCTACCTTTTGGTACCTACCTAACTATAACTGAGAGAACCCCTTTGCAAAGAGGTAATCAAAAAAGCATCTTCAGCAAGTTTAGATGAGAACACCTTGTGATCCTTAACTTCAGGAATAATGACTAAGGTATTCTATATTTATTTTAACAGGAACATTCATTTGACGAAACATAAGAAAAAGCAAATGATAGAACAAGTCTCAGTTAAGGGCTCCTTTATCTGAATATTAAAATAACAGTTTTAAGGTGCTGCAAGCACTGTTACCATACTTGCAGATTTATTGGTAGTTGGTTTCCTTTCCTTTAGTTTTTTTAGGTTGACTGGATGAAAATGAACCAGAGCAGGCGCTGCGTTAGAAACAGGAAGCAGAGCTGAGTCCAGGAGGCAGGAGCCGTGCCGGAGAGCAGGACACAGAGAGAAGTCCAGGAGGCAGGAGTCATACTGGAGAGCAGAACATGGAACGAAGTCCTGGAGCCAGAAGGTATGTTGCAGACAACGCCAAACCTGTGAGAGAAGGAGGACGAGACCATGAAGTAAGAGACACAAAGGAAGGAGGAGAGGACACCAAGAGCCTGCGAGCAAACCAAAGAGCCCCGTAAGCAACCTGGTGAGTAACCCGGAAGTGGAGTTTATGGATGACAAAAACACTAGATAGTGAAGTGCTCCAATGTGAGAGCACGGGAGGCTTATACTTTTCCCATGCCGAGTCCTGCCTATTGCTCATGGCGGGACCAGAAGGATTGACAGACACAACACCCTCACCAACAATGATGAAAGGTAACCAAAAGGAAAAGAGAATTTCTTGCTATCAAAGAGAGTTCCTGCACTGCTGATTCTTCTTAAATGACCATCCACCAGTCAGCTGCAATGTTCTTACCCTATAACAAAACAACAATTCACAAAGCCCCAAATTAACTCAACATTTACTCACCTTGAAGATACACATATGTGGAGTTAAGCACAGTGAAATTGTACTTACCCATAGAGACTTACCTTCATAATATTCTTGCCCTCAATATTCCTACCACAACATTTTGACCACACAAAATGTTATCTTCGATAATGTGGTCAATCACGATGTCAATGAAGGTTAACAGTTATGGAGGTGATAATGTGGTTTGAATCCAGAGTAATATAAAAAATTCCCTTGGATTACATCTCACTGATAGTCACCATTCTTACCATCCATCCATCTAAATGCAAAAAAATTCGACCCCTTCCAGCTGTGTATACAAGCACAAAAATTGAAGCTCCGGATTTTAAGAAAATATTCAATTTTATTTTCGTGATTTGGTATCAAAAATATTAAAACATAATCATAAACATAAATCACATAAACAATTCCCCAATAATTTATAAAGACATTAAAACCATCACAAAAGAGACAATATTTGGTGATTCAATGCGAAAACATTCATTAGGATCTATAGACACTATTGGGCCAATATAATCAATCCCAAACAATAGTCCCTTGAATTTAATACAACAGAAGCGTCGACCCGTTTCGGTGTATTGCTTGCTACGCACCACCTTTATCAAGACCATAGCAGTTGAATGTCTCTTTTCTTTTAGGACATTAAAAACGATTTTTTTCAATCATCTAATTGAAAACATACAAAAATACATGTCACTATATTATTTATATAGTACAATATGCACATCCTCCACATTTTGTAAAAGCTTCAACATTATGTCTGGTCATTGTCTAGATTCAAACCCTTCCCTAGGGACCCATAGCTAAACACTTATAAGCTATACAAGACAATATATGATGGTTCTGTCCACAGCGTATGAATCGTCCTCCCCACTTTACATCACATACATAACAATGTATAGTGGTTCTATCCACAGCTTATGAGAGGTTAACCAAACCTCTCATTAAGAGTCACCCAACTTTACTCTGAAAGCACACTCATACCATCTAACATACTCATTCATCCACTCATATTTCAAAGAAAAATCTACTTTCATAGGTGACTTGCTATTAAAAAAACCTCCAAAGATGATTTTAGGGACCGTTTCCTCAGTCATTCGGAGTTATATGTCCACGCGGACCCCCAGCACATACCTCTAAAATATCTCTCCTCCGGTATAGTACAGCATGTACTTCTTATATTTAACTTGCAGTAATCCTATAGGGCTGCAATGGGATAAAAAAATGAATACATAAAGATCCTCTCCACGTAGGCCTACTTTTAAAGTTATCCCTCCTATATACAGGCCCAGGCTGTCATTACCTGTGTTTGTTAAAAAGTGTGGCATATAACCCTGATTCTTCAATTTCAATAATCCGCTGATGCGGGTCTTTGTTTTCAAACTATGGGCGTTCACATCCCTGCTGTTAGAATGCAGCTCTCCTTTTTGGTGTAAATCAAAAAAACGGAGGTAGCGTGTTTTAGAGCTTCCATTTAAATGGGGGGATTTTGAACTTATTAACGCCCCCCTCCTTCTCTTATTTAAAAACATCAATGATGAATTGTTACTTGCAGTAATTTCTATGGCTGTAACGCATATGACATCCGCATTAATCCGGAGGCTCGATATTATACTTTACTGTTTGTTAACCCCGTAATGTGTACGGCGGGTGCATTCAATCTGACGGTTTCCAGGTACGGCAAACCTTCGAAAAGACAAAAAATATTTGTCCCCAATTAGATAAAACGCCGTATGCGTATGTCTCACTTATCTTAAATACTACTCTGCATCTACTTAATATTATCGCTAGAATTTCCCATTTCTTGCTGCTATGGAGTCACATACCCGTTTAGTAATCGAAGAGCCTGACGCGTCCAGCCTCCGGTAGTGTCGAATGGGGATTTGGGGGGCAGCCGACCAATGGGAGGCTTGCCCACCCGGGGAAATTTGGGGCAGCAGGGGGGGGGGATAGATGAGCACTGTGGGCTCCCGTAGTTGGGCTGGTTGGGCTGGTTGGGCTGATGGGGCTTCTTTTGGGCACCTTTTGGGCTGGCTGGTTTAAAACCGGACATTTTGTATATCCAGGCACCATTTGAGGTGCAGTGACACGGCAGCCGGGGGTTGTCCGAGATTGTTGTAAATTAGGCCGGAGGCGTTCGCGGGGGCGTTGACAGCGGGTGTCAGGCGGCACGACCGGGATACGTTGTGGTCGGCGGTCGATTCCTGTAGGCAAGAGGCAGCGGGATGGCGGATCGAGACCCCAGGGTGGCCGAAGCGTTGCGGCTATTGGGGGAGGCAGGCCGCTTGGACATAATTCAGCCGGAATTGCAGGTGAGGCCGCCGCGGCGCGCTGTCAACGGCGCCGCGGCAGCCGTGTGGGCATGTGAGCCGCCGCGGTTGCGACCTCGGCCGGCTCAGAGAGGCGGGAAGGGGGGCGGGGGTGGGGGTGGGGGCAGGGGCGCGAAGGCCGGGGAGCAACGAGGAGCGGCGGTACCGCGGAAGGCGGCGAAGAGAGGGGCGGCGAGGGCCGGTCGGCGAGGCAGGAAGAAGGCGCTTGAGTTTGTGGAGGGGGGAGGAGGACAGAGGACGGTGTCGGAGGGGGCGGGGGTGGGCGGGTGGCCACAGATCCTGACGCGGGGGTGGGAGGGCAAGAGGGTGGGGGGGAGTCGGTCCCGGAGGAGCAGGCAGGGTCGATTGCTGGGGGGGCCGGGGGGGCAAGGGGCAGAGGGTGCCGCTGAGGGGTCCGGGGGGGAGAGACCCGGGGGGGAGGGGGGATGCCCCAGGGGGAGCAGAGGGGTGTGCAAACAGGACGGGGTGAGGATGCGGGGGGGGCGGTCTCCCCTTTGTTAATTGAGGAGACGGAGATGGAGGAGATGGGTGGGGGGGCGGACACGAGCTGGATTGGAGCTCTTCGGAGTTGGAGGAGGGTGGGGGCGTGGGGGGCCCGAGTAGAGTGTCGTCCCCGGGGCGGGAGCAGCGGGGGAGGGGAGGCGAAGTGTGCCATGGAGAGGGGTGGCGTGGCGAACGGGAGGGGCGGGGGAGAATGGGGGAGTGGTGGGGTGGCGGGGGGTCGGGTGTGGCGGGGTGGTATGGGGGTGATGGGGGGGCGGGGAGTAGCGGTGGAGGTGGCAGGGGCGGGTGGGGCGCGGCGGGGGGCTGGGAGGGGGGGCGCGGAGGGGGTGCGGGGCCCAGTTGGGGGTCGAGCGGGTGGGGTGGCCTGGGGGGCTGGGATTGGGAGGGTGGGTGGGGCATGGGAGGCGGAGGGGTTCCTTCGCGCCGCGGCGTTCACTCAGTGGGATGGGGGAGTGGGGGGGTGCGTGGGGAGGGGATGGCATTTTTTTTCACCCCGGTATGCTGGACTCCACCTTCTTTCCTTGGCAGGAGCTGTTTGCGAGGCGCTCGGGTAAGCAGCATGCAGCTCCACACCACCGAGAGGATTGGCCGGCTCTGTCTGGTGCGGGCGGCCGAGCTCCAGCGAGGGACCTGACAATTGAGCGCGGCAGCTGGCGGCGGGAGTCATCTCCGCCGCCCCCCCCCGAAGGGTTGTTACGGCCGCCGGGGGCAGGGGAGTGAGGATGGATGCACAAACCTTTGAGCCGGATGCGTGTGGAGTGGAACGGCGTGGGAGTGTGGATTTGGGTGACTTGATCAGAGTGTGTCGGGAGAGAGCGGGTTTGAGCCAGCTGGACGCCCCCGGGGGGGACCGGGACTGTGTGGAGGTGGCGGATGGCGAGTCCGCGGAACAGGGGAAGATTCGGGAGGAAGGGGGGGCGAGTAATGTTGTTGGCAGTATTTTACAGGTGCCGGCGAGGCGGGAAGTGCCGAGAGTGACGGTCCCCTCAGCTCCACTGGTTAGGCGGCGGGATCCGGCAAGGAAGCCGACCTTGACGCCAGGTAAGGCGGGAGACGGAGAGGGGAGTGTCAAGCGGCGTTGTGTGCAGGTCTCAGTGGGGACTGGGGGCGAAGGGGAGGATGGCTGGAGGCTGGTGCGGGGGCGGTACGTGCAGGAAGCGGGAGTGGGCACAGACGGCGCGGCGGAAGCTGAGGCAGGCGCGCAGAAGGGGTCGGAGGCGGTCGCTGGAAAGGACGCTGCCGGTGGGGGGAAGGAGAGCTGCGTGGTGCCGGTGCGTAAGTTACCATATATGGGTCTGACAAAGCCGCTGGGAGCGCACCTGTCATTGGCAACAAAAGAAAAGATATGGAAGGGTGAGTACATAGACATATTGAAGCTTCTCCACAGGGAGTTGACGTCTAAGGAGGGGTCAAAGGAGGAAGAGCAGGAGTTGGCCAGGCGTTGGAAAGTGCCATTGACGCTGGACAACTGGTCAGCGGCTTTCCTTATATACGCAAGTGTGTACTGCGAGAAGTTCCCTGACCGTTCCGTGGCGCTCTTCAAGTACATGGATGTGGTGCGGAGGGCGCAGGTGACGTACGGCGGGTTCGCGTGGTCGCACTATGACGAGGAGTTCTGGGCGCACATGGCGGCTGACCCTGAGGCACTATGGGGGGAGCTGTACGCAGACTTGTACCAGCAGACGATGGGCGGGGCCAAGTTCGGCCACACCATTTACACGGTCAGCGGTTTGCCGATTGGGCCGCCCCCCTTTGCCGCACGCCCCACCCGGGGGGTGGGGTGAGGGGAGTCGAGCGGCCAGGCCATAGTCGGGGCCTGTTGGGACTTCAATAAAGGTTCGTGCGGACGGGCGGCATGCCATTTTAGGCATGAGTGCTCGACATGCGGGAAGCGGCACCCAGCGCTGCGGTGCTGGGGGCTCGGGGGCCAGCCGGGCCAGCAGCCAGGGCATGGAGGTCCCCATGGAGGGAGGGGCATGGGGGAGGAAGGGGAGGTGTCAGAGGGGGGGGGAGCAGGAGCTTTGGGCAAAGGCTCGTATGCCGGTAAGGTTGGAGCGGATGGAGCCCTGGTTGGCGGCGTATCCGCGGGCGGAGGATGCTGCAGTGCTGCGTCAGGGTTTTCGGGAAGGGTTCCGACTGGGCTATGAGGGCCCCCGGATTGCTCGCTGGGCGGACAATCTGAAGTCGGTGAACGCGCACAAGGGTATTGTGCGGGAGAAGCTGTTCAAGGAGGTCAGAGAGGGGAGAATGGCGGGCCCGTTCTCGGAGCCGCCGATGCCTGGCTTGATCATCTCCCCCATTGGGGTGGTGCCCAAGAAGGAGGAGGGGCAGTTCCGGTTGATACAACATCTGTCGTGGCCGGAGGGGGAGTCGGTTAATGCCTACATCTCGGCAGACCTGGCGTCGGTGACCTACTCGTCGGTGGACGTGGCGCGGAGGCTCGTTACGGCGCCAAGGAGGGGCGCATTGATGGCGAAATGCGATGTCAAGTCGGCTTTCCGGCTCCTCCCGGTCCACCCGGCGGATCACCAGCTGCTGGGGATTCAATTTGAGGGACTCATCTTTGTGGACAAGGCACTGCCGATGGGGTGTTCCATCTCGTGCTCGCTTTTTGAACGTTTCAGTTCCTTGCTGCAGTGGGTTTTTTCCAGGCGCACAGGCTCGGAGTCAGTGACGCACTACCTGGATGACTTTTTCCTGGTGGGGCGGCCCGGTGCGGCGGACTGCCAGCGGCAGCTGGACGGTTTGGCCGGGTTGATGGGGGATTTTGGTGTTCCCCTGGCGCCAGAGAAGACGTACGGTCCCAGTACGGTGTTGTCCTTTCTCGGTATTGAGCTCGACTCAGTCACCATGGAAGCACGCCTACCGGACGATAAGAAATCGGCTATTATGGGGCCGGTGGCGGAAATGCTGGCGAGAAGGAAGGTGACGGTGAGGGAGGTGCAGGTGCTGTTGGGGCTCTTGAACTTTGCGTGTCGCGTGGTGCGGGCGGGTCGAACTTTCTGCAGGCGGTTGGGATTGGCGTTGTCCGGGTTGTCTTTGCCCCACCACCATGTGCGATTGTCGGTGGGAATGAAGGAGGACCTGCGCATGTGTCAGGCGTTCTTGGAACGGTTCAACGGAGTGCCCATGGCGCCGGCAGAGGATTGGGAGTGGGACGTCACCATGTACTCTCATGCAGCAGGCGTAGGCGGTTTCGGCCTGTACTGGGATGGAAGGTGGTGCGCGGAGCAGTGGCCGGCGCATTGGCAGGCAGGGGGCCGGAGCATAGCGTTCTTGGAGTTGTTCCCGTTGGTGGTGGCGGTCACGGTGTGGGCCGGGGAGCTGGCGCACAAGCGCGTGTTGTTTCGGGTGGACAACATGGTGGTCGTGCAGGTGGTGAATAGGCAGTCGGCCAGAGACCCGCAGGTGTTCAAGTTGATGAGGGTTTTTGTGTTGCGCTGCTTAGAGCATGACATCCTGTTTCAGGCACGCCACGTTCCGGGTGTGGACAATGACATTGCGGATGCTTTGTCTCGTTCACAGTGGGAGAGGTTCCATGGGCTAGCCACGGCGGCGGAGGAGGTCAAGACGCAGGTGCCGGGAGAGATGTGGTCGGTGGGCGAGCCCGGGTCCTTCAGCTGGTAAAGATGTCCGGAGCGGCGTCCACATGGAAGTCTTACGAGCAAGCCTGGGAGGAATTCTTGCTGTCTGGCGCGGTAAGGCGAGGGGACCGGTGGCAGCGCGAGGAACAGGTGGTGCGGTTCATGTTGGCGCTCATGGACAAGGGATTGTCACGGGTCACTATCGCGGGCTAGTTGTCAGCAGTGGCGTTCATGGGGAAGCTGTGGTGGGGTTACACCCCGTCGGCGGGGGAGCTGGGGTCCCGGCTGCTGGAGGGGTGGGCGAGGGAGAGGGGCGCTGCGGTTCGCTTGAGGCGTCCCATCACTGTGGCTTTGTTGGGGGAAATCATTGGCGCGCTGCCGGCGGTGTGCAGGTATGAGGGCAAGGTGGTGCTATTCTCTACCTTAATGTCTTGGCTGTTTTATGGAGCGTTTCGAGTGTCAGAGCTGGTGGGAACGAAGGGGGTGTCAGGGGTGGTGTGGGAGGATGTGGACTTGCGAGCACGTGAAGTGGCGGTGCGGCTGCGGTGCTCGAAAACTGGCCAGAGGGGGGTTGGAACCTGGGTGGTCCTGGGCCCGGGGGTGCGGGAGGGAGTATGTCCCGCGGCGTGGGGTAGAAGGCTGATGGCGGACCGGCGCCAGGAAGCAGGGGAGGTGTTTGGCCGGGGTAGTGGGGTCGGAGTGACGGCGGCGCAGGCGTTGTGGGTTCTGCGACGCGCCCTGCGGGGCTTGGGTGAGGACCCCTTAGCTTTCGGGACTCACTCTTTCCGGATCGGGGCGGCGACGGAGGCGGCGCGTAGAGGTTGGGGGAAGGAGGCGATACAGAGGCTGGGTCGGATTGTTACCGGACGTATGTGAGGCTGCGGGAGGTGGAGGGGGTGTCGTTACTGTTATTCCGAAGTCTGATATGTGTTTCTTTGCAGGTGCTGTGGCGGGGCCAGAGGTGGCAGTGTTGAATTTGTATATGGTGGGACACTCATTTGTCAAGCGGGCTGAGCAGGCGGAGTGGGAAAGGCATCGTGCACTCAATTTGGGATTGGATACAGGACTGTATCGGTGTCACGTGAGGGGCAAAGGGGGTATGCGTTGGCATGAATTGTTGCCTCTGTTGAATACGGTAGTCAGGGGGGGGTGTGCCCGGATGTTGTAGTGATTCATTTAGGCGAAAACGACTTGGTGCAGTGCAAGGGGTTGGCTTTGGTTAAACAAATGAAGAGGGACCTGAGGGAGATCAAAAAACAATGGGCGGGGTGTCATGTGATCTGGTCCGAGTTTATCCTCAGGCGGGTGTGGAGGGGAGCTGAGCGCCCAGAAGCGATAGACAGGGCACGGAGAAAGATTAACCGGGAGATGGGGGATTTCTGTGCCAAAGAAGGGGTGGGGAGAATGGTACATCCGGAGCTACGCTATGGAGCGGTGTATTTTATCAGGGAGGATGGGGTCCACCTTTCCACATATGACATGGAACTGTACATAGTGCAGTTGAAGGAGGCACTGGATGGAGCTTTGGGGGTGCTCAGGTATCCCAGGAGGCAGGAGTCCTAGAGGGGGGTCGGAAGTAGTAAACGACTTCCGAGTGGCGTTTCCCTAAGAGAAAGGGGGGTATTCACAGGAGGCCTGGGGCTGTATGGGCAGTTGGGGAGCGGAGGTTAGTAAGGTCACTGAGGTCATTGCAGTTGGGGGTAGGTTGCTGAGCGGATGTGGACACTTTGTTGCATTGTTGGGGATACAATTAGGGGTGGGGGTGGAGGGGGGGCTGTTAGGCAGTTGTTATTTAGCGAGCACTAGTTTTGTTCGGCACAGGCCAGGTGGGTGTTGTGTAGGTGCACCTGATTCCAAATAAAGCGGCCTTTATCACACTAAGTTGGTGTCTGTGTCAGTGCTTCCCCCCCCCACCTACTGGTGTGCCCCAATGGGGATTTGGGGGGCAGCCGACCAATGGGAGGCTTGCCCACCCGGGGAAATTTGGGGCAGCAGGGGGGGGGATAGGTGAGCACTGTGGGCTCCCGTAGTTGGGCTGGTTGGGCTGTTTGGGCTTCTTTTGGGCGCCTTTTGGGCTGGCTGGTTTAAAACCGGACATTTCGTATATCCAGGCACCATTTGAGGTGCAGTGACACGGCAGCCGGGGGTTGTCCGAGATTGTTGTCCCGCCCTCCCTCACTGTGCCCCGTTGGGGTGGGGGGGGGTTTTGCTTCCAGGTACAGGTCAGGGTAGGTCCTGGGGTCATGAGGGGCTTTCTTGGTTGATGGTGCACTGGAGGTTAGGGGACAAGAGTTGTGTTGTCGCTGGAACAGGTGCTGGGATGGGTGGCGTTTCCCTAAGAGAAAGGGGGGCATTCACAGGAGGCCTGGGGCTGTATGGGCAGTTGGGGAGCGGAGGTCAGTAAGGTCACTGAGGTCATTGCAGTTGGGGGTAGGTTGCTGAGCGGATGTGGACACTTGTTGCATTGTTGGGGATACAATTAGGGGTGGGGGTGGGGGGGGCTGTTAGGCAGTTGTTATTTAGCGAGCACTAGTTTTGTTCGGCACAGGCCAGGTGGGTGTTGTGTAGGTGCACCTGATTCCAAATAAAGCGGCCTTTATCACACTAAGTTGGTGTCTGTGTCAGTGCTTCCCCCCCACCTACTGGTGTGCCCCAAATAAATCCCTGTGTGGCGCTGGTGTTTAAATACTATCCCAAATAATCCTCAATTAAAGACACCTGTAGGGGTCAGTCTCACAATGTTATTATGTCGCATACGGACCACGTCATTTAACTACGCGACTATTCTGTTCCGTAGTGGTGGTACCGTGTAGTATTTAATAGTTCTCTCTCGCGATTCTAACAAGCCTCACGGGGAATATTCAAATCATATTTCAATGGGTTTGCATCTTATGTTGCTGTCTGGTTTCCTGCAAAGGTTATACAGAAACCTATGTCAACAATAGCAGATCCTTAATTGAGTCAATACGGTAGTCTACATCGAGACTCCCCGTATTACCCTAATATAGCTAAAATACCTAATGTGTGTGATTTAGTATGACGGTAGGTTAACATCTCATATGATCTCATATATATTAGAGATCAAAAATTGGGATGATCGATTCTTACAATTATTATTATAACTTCATGAGCATCATGGAATACGATATTTATCCTCAAAGTTACCCTATGTTTCTACTCTATACATAGTAATATTCTACTGAAGGGAAATTATATGTGTAAAGCATAGCAGCTCCCATCCCTACATCATATACAGAAAGTATGAGATGGCTACACGAGATATGGTGCCGGCCGGACAACACACATACCAAGGGTTGCCAACTCAAACACCAATGTAGATCTGTCATCCATCATGCAACAGTTATGGAGGTGATAATGTGGTTTGAATCCAGAGTAGACAATGGAGAAAGAACACTGTTGAGGAGTAATGTGGAGCATGTCTGATGCCCCTAGGTGGAGGGTAAATTATTGTTCACAGAGGGATGCAGCTATGCAGATGCCATTCCAGTCAACAGAGGCAAACCCATTTTAAGAGGATGATGTGGAAGTTTGCTCACACTGCAGTCAGCCTAGGTATTTAATGGTGTGGGATGGGATGATGATCTATGTTCATTGAAGAGAAATTACATTGATATCAATTAAGTTAAACCATTATAGAAATGGGGGTACAGAAGATCGATCCCACTGAGAACCTGGAGTTGAACAATTGCTGGAAGGCCTACATTGACCAGTTGGAAGGTAATGCCACTGATGCCAATGGAGCCAAACCATTGTTGGGAACATGATGTTTTCGAAGTCAGTATAGTTGAGTCATTAATTGGGGGGGGGTAATACCACTTAAATGAATGGGGGTGAAATATTGCTGGAATGTTCATTCAGGGTTGCTGGGAGTCAGAGGGCACATAGGTCTACGCCAGGAGAGTGATGTTTGCCAGCAGCAGGTAGAAATGCCACTGGCAGTGGCAGGATCACTTTGCGTGCATGCAGTGCAGGAGGAAGGTTTTATTAGCGTGCGTGACAGAGCTGTTACATTTTGCCACGATTTGTTTCACCAAATCGTAATTTTTGGAAGTAATCACACTGCACCCCAGGGAAAACCAAACCTAAACCTAAAATGACGCTATGCAGAAAATGGTACTAAGTAATGGGTGAAAGAATCATAACTGTTTCTTTGAGACATGCTCCAGACCCTGTTCATCAGTCATCAATAGATTGTCTACAGATCATACAGATCTTATAAAATCTCAATGCGCGC
Source organism: Lissotriton helveticus (assembly GCF_964261635.1). Classification (NCBI taxonomy): domain Eukaryota; kingdom Metazoa; phylum Chordata; class Amphibia; order Caudata; family Salamandridae; genus Lissotriton; species Lissotriton helveticus. The sequence continues at coordinate 873,154,988 of NC_136071.1, read as the reverse complement.
TTACTATTTAAGCCAAGAAGTGTCTTAGCTAACCCATAAACACTTTGTTATTTTTTGTACTGAAGCTCACTTTGTAAACGGTGAACACATAATTTAAATTCACCCTTCGCTTTCAACTAAACATTTTTACTGTAACTACAGAAGATCCAGGCACCTTGGTCATTCTAGATACAAACAATCATTGTGGCCATTTAAAAACACAGATTGACTCAGAAGCCATTTCAGGAGGTACTTATTCTTGAGCAACAGAACATAAATAACCTGTATACACAGTGCATGACATTGGATAGAAATATTTCCGATAAGGGTTGGAAATGCACTACCATATTCTATCATAAGATTCGGTATTTTGAGTAGAACTTCTTAAGACTCAATATTTGACCGACAAATGGGTAGATATTTATAGAACATCCACCACAAGGTGGCCTGAAGCGAAATATGCGGAAAAAAACACGCGTAATTTAGTTATCAATAACGCGTTCGAACAATGTTCACCTGCATATTAACTGGATAATACTTAAATAATTATCTTTCAAGCAAAGGTTACAAAATTTGAAATTCTATTATTTATGATATCAAACGTGCTGTACTTTTGCTACCATTTCCTTCTAAAGTTGCATATTTTAGAACGACTTAATAAAAACCGAAACATGAATGCAGAAGCACAAATGTGCAAATCAACCATTAACTAGCACTTTCTACATCCTTTTGCACCTCACAAATAGCTACAGTTTTAGTTTCAAGACACTGAACGTGAAGATGTCCAGAAATATATCAGATCAAAAGTGAGCTCAAATAAAAATGTTATCCAAACACAAAACCTTTCAGATGGACTTAATGATGATTTCAAATGATTACTCAATTTTTAATTGCATCACTAACATAGCTGATTTAATTACAATCTCTTGCACCTGCAATGTTTTTTTTTTCTTTTATCTCTCTGGCTTGTCACACCAGACTGAACATGCACATGAAATACATTTGCAGCTGACACAACCGTCTGTTGTAGCCCGGATTCCAGATCGATTTTTCGACTAACCAGTCACGAGCTATTTAGGCAAGTATGAGTCAATTTGAACATATATGATTTACAAAGATATATCTCAGGGTGGAAATGTTGGACAAATATTGTTTTCCATCTCTATATGTGAAGTCCATTAATACAATTTCAGACAAAACTAATTGCAGATCCCAGTTTGGAAAAAAACCACAGTATTTATTAAACTACACATAATAACATTTGGTCATGTTTCTGATAATCCAGAAGGATATACCAGAGTCCATATAAACGAATAACCCCTCACTCCCTATCACTTGCATTAATTTATGGAAGGTTTCCATATCCATTAGGGCAGTAGTGCAGGTGCTGATCTTAGTGTCTCTTGAATTTACTGGCTCATTGACTTGCCCTTTTAATTCTGTTATCAAGCCCTTCCTCCACTTACGGCTAGTGACTTTGGCATCTCTTTCTTCTTGTTACTGATGAATTTGTACCTTTAACTCTTGTTCGCCACTTCCACAGTAGCCCTTTTTTCTTACAGTTTTAACAATCTGGAATGCTGCAACTCTTGTTATTCATCATTTTAGATAACATGTCTCTTGCTATTGGTACCTCCTATCAAGACCTTCACTGTCAGGAACTTAGGGGGTCATTAGGAAGTCCGCCCGGCATCCTATCGTGAAATGGGACCACCCGCCATAAGGCCTGGGGTCCCGTGGGGGCCATTAGGATGCGCCTGCCACAGTGGCGGGCGTATCCTGCATTCCTGACATTGTGGCGGGCAGTGCACTCAGCACCACCCGCCACATGTTGTGCATGGAACTGCTGGGGTACTGTAGGTACCCCCCATTTGCACCCCCAGAGGGCCTGGGAGCCCGCAACGGGCCCCCGCAAGCAATTCCCTCATGCCTTTCCGTGGCGGCAAGGCATGGTTCCGCCCCTATAGTAATATGGCTGGCGGTGTCTAACAGACACCGTCACCATATTAAACTCTTTTCCGCACCGTCAACTTGTTGACAGGGCGGAACCCCCCCACCATAGTAGGCGGGGGAAATGGGTGGGGGTGGGGACGGATCTCAGACGGATCGCCACCGCCATGCGGGCGGTGGCGATCTGCCCGAGATCCTAATGGGCCCCTTAGCATGGAAGTCTATCCTCATTTGAATTGTTAAAATAACTAACATGTGCTCATGGCCATAGTGCAGATCTTATGGCATTGAGGAGTTTATTTTTTTGGGAGACAACATAGAAGGGCACAATACACCAAAGTCCATCATCAACATACAGCAGGAGGCATGGCTTAAATATAATGTCCCAGCACAAGCCATATTTATATGAAGAAGGAGAGCAGCAATACAAAAGGAAAACAAGCATAGAGCTTAAAACAGCAGATTTAGCCATTTGCCCCAGATCTTCTTGAATTTTTCAGGACATCCTCGGACCTCAAAGAGGGGTTCCTCTTGGGCCACGCACCAGTCCAACTCCCCGGCGCCACTTGCATATAGTTGGAGGCTTGACCTGTGACGAGGCCGTTGCAATGTCTCGCTTAGCCACCTCCACCGCCGTACCCAGGAAGCGTTTGTCAGCTCGAGAGCCGTCCTGGCCATCAAATATTCCTAGGAGAAGGCGCATGGGATCATGAGGAATATGCCATCGGAGATGGGTGTGAGTTCCGACTCGTCCAAAAGGAGGCAAGACAAGGGCATAGCCATACCATGTGGTAAAAATCATCCGGTGCTTGGTCACATCGTGTACAGTCCAGTGACGCGCGTAGGCCCGCCCTATGTAGGCGCGCAGGGGTGAGGTATGCCATGTGAAGGTAATAAAGTTGGACAAGGCGCAATTTAGAGGAGGTTGTCAGAGTCTTGGGAGCCATAAGGGTGTCTTGCCAATCCACCTCTTCCAGGGGACTCAGCCATCCCTCCCAAAGGGTTCGCAGTGAGTCTAAGGTGACTGGGCCGTTGTTCACAAGGGAGCGGTATATCTGTGACACCCCCCCTCTAACGAGGTTGCCCATCATGACCTGAGCCTCAAGCCTACCAAATTCAGGGAGTGAAGTGCCTGCTGGAATATGTGTATTGAGGGCATGGCGAAGTTGTAGGTATTTATAAAACTAGGTGGTATGAATGGAGTGACGCTGCTACAGGTCGGAGAAGGCCCTAATGTGGTCTCCTACCCAAATGTCCCCAAGGAGTGAAATCCTGATCTGGTCCCACTGTTGGAACCCCCTGAGAGCCGATGTCTCGCACAGCCATGTGCCGTGCCACAGAGGTGTATGTTGGGTAAGTTTCTTGTCCCATTGAGGAGTTTATTTTAGTGTGCTTGTAATATGCTTTGAGTAAAAAGATGACCTGTGTAGTTTGTAATGGGTCAGTGCTTGTGTCTATGAAACGCACATTTTTTTGATCAGATGTTGCCATTGCTGCTTGATGATATTTGGATGTGCGTAAAGAGGCAACCACAATTTCATTACAAGACCGGAGGCTACCATTATGCATACAACTTTTAATGCAGACCCAAGCAGCCGCACACATCACTAAGCAAAAGTTCCATATTAGAACGTTATAAAACAAATAAAGGCATGAGCACTAGACAATCAGCCTCTTTTAAACACGGCTCCAAGCAGGTAAGTTCTCTATGTTTCTTATTACTTATTACTGTTGTATCTAACGGGAAACATCACTTACAACGAAACTTTTACAACGCACTACCATTACAACGCGGTCATTACAACGCAAACCATTACAACACATTGCGCTGGGGGCGCTCTAGGATAGGGAATAGGTTAATTTACTATCCAATAACCTTCCCTAGTGTCCACGGGGACTGGAGTTGGAATATTAAATTAAACTATTCACTATCCAACACCCAAAAGCGCTATGCGTTGTAAGGGTATGCAATGTAAAAACCGCATTGTAAAGGCATGCGATGTAAAAGCATCCGTTGTAACGTCATACATCCGTATCTAACTGTTTGACATATTCATCTTCTAGATAAGGTAATTGTATGGCCAATGTATTATTAACTCTTGCTGCCTGTATTATTTGTTAAGGTTCTACTAAGATACGGTACTTGATTAACTGTTAATGCCTTATTGCCTTTTAACTTTTAGGCTATATTTACGGAGACCGGCGTAGACCCCCCCGTCATTTATCCTCGATACTGCTTTATTTTATAAACGGGGGAGAGGATCGCCTCTCTTAGGCTCCTCTCCCCCATGCTCTCATACATCAATTTATATTTTTTAACTCTACAAGAAAGACGCCCTTACCGCCTCAACACCTCCGTCCTCGGAGATCTCTCGGGCGCCGTTAGAGGAATTCACCCTGGCAATGCCCGCATCGCATACGCGCATTGCCAGGGAGCTTTCCTCTGCCTCACAACCAGTCCAGCTTATCAGTTGCTCACGTCTTATGATCAGCTGGCGACTTCGATCCTCTCCAAGAAATTAGTCCTTTCGCCCCCGATTTTTGAAAGGATCCAAGGAATTTTAATATATATCCTTTAATCTCTCTCCCCATTCACTCTGAGACCCTCGTTTTTATAGGGAGTACCATCAATCCTACTTCAAATAATATTACTGACCTTATTTAATTAAACTCTACCCCATCTGTTCTCTCTCCCACCTTATCAACCTTTCGAAATGTCTGATATTGATTCGGATGAGGGCAATGCCCCCCTACCTAACTTTGAAAATGTGGCAATCAAAAGCATGATCCTCAAAGAAATGTGATCTTGTATGTTTTCTACCCTATCTAAGGTCATGGCTTCAAAAAGAGCCCTTTCCCCCGAAGAGGATGATACTCTAGAAATTCAAGATGACCTTGTAGATGATGACAATCTCATTGAAGTAAGGGATAAAAAAAGTAAAAAGTCAAAAAATATCGATTATACCCCAAAGAGCACTATATCAGGTCCTAGTACCTCGAGTTTCATGGGAGGTCTTTGTACCTCAAATAATTCAGGTGTCCTTTGCGGCACAACATTTAAAGGTGTCCTCAGCGGCACAAAATATAAAGGTGTCCCCCGTGGCACAAACTATCCAAGTGCTCAAAGTGATGATCTCAAATTCAACCATGATACTAATTTTCATGACGACATTCATGATGATGATGCCTCAGAATTCCCTGACAAATACATCCTTGATTTGGATGAAGACAACCAAGACTTTGACTTTCAGGCCTTTGAAGAAAATATCTCTTCCTGATTGAAAGATAGTATTTTAGACCCTCTAGGCGAGGAGATGTTCTCTCCTTTTAACATCAAGCATCTCCGGAGCTCTGATTGGGTCCCCCATGATCATGTTAGCAAATGTATTTCCAAATGGATAAGAAATCCTCTGGAGAGAAACACCCGTAATCTTTTAAGAGCAGAACGTTCAAGACCCTCTATCAAGGGTAAGATCTGCCAAACGCCCAAACGTGATCCCGAGCTCATAAAATACCTTTTCAAGCTTGGTAGGGATCCGAGAAAGGGTATGGAGAGGTCCCTTAAAATTTGCCAAGACCGACTCCTTGATGTTTTAGGACCTCTAGCTAAGATCATTGACGCTGCCGAAGATAGCTATATCAATGGGTCTCCCTTAGAGACAGATGTAATCCGAGGTTGGTGTCAAAGGGCATTAGTGCTATTAGGCAATGCCAATGCCAGTCTTAACTCCGAAAGGAGAAGGGTTGTTCTTACAAAGATAAGCCCAAAATTGAGTGACCTAGCCGACAAGAAGCCCTCACTCAACCCTAAGGGTTTACTTTTTGGTGAAGACCTAATCAAAACCTTAGGTAAATACCTATCCACCTTTACAGCACTGGACAAGGCCCATCAAAATATGAGAAGGGTCTTCAACACCAACAACCTTTTTGGCAGGGCCGGGGGAAGGGGCCAATCTTTCGGCCGATTCAATCACAGTCCCTACTCGAGGTCCAGGGGTTACAGTGGAAGAGGCTACCAATCCTCCAATCAACCCCAGTTCTACCCTCCAAGAGGAAGAGGCTTCCGTTCAAAAGGCTTCAGAGCGAGAGGAGCAACTAACGATACCAACCATCAAAGGGAGTACTACAACTCTTTACACCCACTTTTTCTTCCCCAAAAGTGGGAGGCAGGCAAAAATTATTTATCCAGAACTGGAAACGAATTAGTCAGGACCCTTGGGTTCTAAACACTGTAAACGTTTTACTATAGATTTTATAGACACTCCGATCCAAAATTCACTCCCCAGGGAAATACTACTTACCTTAGACCAAGAGAAAATAATAGAGGAAGAGATCTCTTCAATGCTTCAGAAAGGGGCAATTGTAGAATCCCCTATGGACTTGCTGAGATTCGTAAGTACACTCTTCCTGGTAGAGAATAAAGACAAGGGGTGGAGGCCCGTCATAAATCTGAGGGAACTCAACAAATACCTTGTTCATAGACACTTCAAGATGGAAGGCATCCATCTTCTCAGAGATCTTTTATTAGAAGGGGATTGGTTAGTCAAATTAGATCTGAAAGACGCTTACTTTACCATCCCTAAGGCCAAAGAACATCAACCCTTCCTTCAATTTATTTGGAAAAAACATATTTTTCAATTCAAAGCTCTTCCCTTCTGCCTCTCAACAGCCCCTTGGTGTTTCACCAAGATAATGAGGGCAGTTGCCTCATCTCTAAGAGAAAAAGGTATTCCCATGATCATATATCTAGACGATATCCTTATCATGTCTCAGGATCATTCTCAATTCCTTCAAGACCTCAAGACTGTAGTAGACCTGTCAGAGAACCTAGGTTTTATTTTAAACAAGGAGAAATCGATTCTATCTCCCTCGAAAACAATGGAATTCCTGGGTTTCACTGTAGACACCACAAATTGCCTTCTCCTACCTCCACCGAAGAAGATTTCCAAAATCAGCAAGGAGATAAGACATGTCCTGAAACATCAACATCTATCCCTAAGGGAATTAGCCAAACTCCTGGGTCTTCTCTCTTCTTCTATACAAGCTATCTTTCCGGGCCCTCTAAATTATCAAGCCCTTCAATGGATAAAGAGGAGTGCTTTGAGATCAGGTCTGTGGTATGGAGATCGCGTATCGCAAACCCGGGAGGCCATTTTGGAACTGACCTGTGGTTAGACAATTTAGACGCCTGGAATGGCAGAGCGATCTTTGGCTCAACACTGGACTTTATTTTAGAATCAGATGTGAGCCTTCATGGCTGTGGTGCCTGTCTCCTAGATCAGAACACTGGAGGGGTCTGGTCTCGAGAAGAATCTTCACACCATATACATTTCTTAGAACTCACAGCAGGTCTTTATGCTCTTATGAGTTTCAAACACTTTCTTCAAGGCAGGTCAGTCATATTAAAAATGGACAACATGTCCGCTGTAGCTTACATAAATCGTCTGGGAGGTACCAAATCAGAAGACCTCTCCAACTTAGCCAAGAAACTCTGGATGTTCTGCCTGGGACACAAGATTTCTCTAAGAGCAGAATACCTTCTAGGGAAATCGAACCTTTGTGCGGATTGGAACTCCAGGTTCCTCTTAGATCACAGCGACTGGAAACTCAACACCTCTGTGTTCAATCCCCTCACAACCTTTGGGGTCCCTTCCAAATAGATCTCTTTGCGAGCAGACTCACATTCCAATTGGAGAATTATTACAGCTGGAAGCCCGACCCGGGTGCTCTAGCAGTGAACGCTTTTCTCCAATCATGGAAAGGGATCAACGCTTAAGCCTTTCCCCCATTTGCCATGATCCAGAAAGTCCTTCAGAAAGTGAGACATCAACGTTCTTCCATTGTCCTGGTGACTCACTTTTGGTCATCCCAAGCCTGGTTCCCTACTACCCTAGAGCTGACTTACGATCTTCCTTTCCTAATTCCTTCTCTCGCAGACCACCTTCCAGACATAGACCGTCAAATTCACCTTCTTGTTCAAACAGAGAATTTGAGCCTTCTTGCCTGGAGAGTTTCAGGAGATCCAATAATCTCGCAGGACTTTCGTCAACAGCTTCAACTCTCCTCGGATAGTCATGGGCCCCTGGAACACACTACTGGCATAACAACATTTGGAAAGTTTGGTTACGTTGGTGCCTGGAAAGGAACCTGGATTCCTATCGTTGATATAGTTAATTTCCTTGTGGAACAATTCGATAGGGGTCTAAGTTATAGACGTATCAATTGTTATAGGTCGGCTATTTCCACAGGTCATGCCCTAGTCAACGGTAAAATGGTAGGTAAAAATGCTCTTATTTGTAGAATCCTTAAGATTATCAGACTTAGGGAACCTCCATAACCTAGATATCAATCTCTGTGGGACATCAAATTAATTCTTGACCTTTTCAGTAGTTGGCCTGATAATTCTCTTTTGAACAGAAAGAGCCTTTCAATCAAATTAGCTACACTTCTTCCCTTGATTTCTTGTTGTAGGGTCTCTAATGTTGAATCTCTTGATATTTCTTATATATCTTATAATATTTTTGGAGTCAAATTTGAACTTGCCTTCTCAAATCATATCCCAATTCATAAACAATATACACTTGCAAGAAAGTGGGCAGTAGCCCAGGCTCCTGCACTATATAAAAATCATGTGGGATGGGATGAGGACTCTCCTCCTCACAAAATCCAGTTAAAATCTCAACCAACTGCACAGAGGCAGTACCCAATTAAGCAAGAAGCTAAAAAACAGGTCAGGGAGATTTTAGATCAACTTGAATACCAGGGGGTGATTGAAACATGCACCTCACAAATGAACAATCCTTTGTTTCCTGTCTCCAAACCAGATGATTCATATCGTCTAGTTTTGAACTACAGACACCTTAACTCATGCTGCAAAACGTTTGCAGTACAAAACTCACATAGTGCGGCACTAATGAATAGCATAGTGCGCAAAAAATACAAAACAACATTAGACATCTCTAATGGATTCTTTTGTCAAAATATAGCACCTGAAATCAGATATTTGACCGCTTTCTCAATAAATGGCTCGCAGAAAAATTTCTGTCGTTTGCCCCAAGGGTTCAAGAACAGCCCAGGGTTAATCTCAGCGAGAGTAACAGAGTTACTACAAATATATGATGATGAGGCATTATCTTATGTCGATGACATCTATCTAACAGATGATGACTTGGATACTCACTTGAAAAGAGTGAACACCATAATACTTGGGTTCGCAGCAGAGGGTTACAAATTCAACTTCAAGAAGTCAAGAATTGCCCATCTGACTGTCCTATTTTTAGGATATGAATTATCAAGTGAAGGCAAAAGCCTGGCTGACAATTTCCTAGAGAAATGTGCTGTAATCCAAGCACCTAGAACACTGAGAAACTTGCAATCAATTCTAGGTTTCCTGAATTTCGGAAGAACTTACATTATAAACTATGCAGAGAGGGTTAAACCTCTCTATGACCTAATAAAACCAGATTTTAAAAGAATCAATTGGACTCAAAAACACACAGAAATTTTGAGATCTTTACAAACAGACATGTTAGTTAAAACAAAACTGCAAACACGCGATAACACACGCAACCTTGTGATTCGAGTCATCCCAGGAAGATGCGGATTCACATACCTAACCTCTAACGAGGGAGAAAAGGTACCAATAACATACAAATCACATTTGTACACAGAAGCTGAAAAAACATTCAGCATTAAGGAAAACATTGTTCACGCGGTTCAAACAGCTGTAGCGAGAGAAAGATACCATGCTGACGGCAGACAGATTACAGTCAGAACAGCAGAATCGGCCTTTGAGGCATTAACAAGCCCATGTAATTTACCTACAATGGCACTAAATCCAAAATGGATACAATGGGAAGATTCTCTTGCTACAGACAGAGTGAAATACTATTTTGATCCAGAGATGACAAAACTAAAAAATCTAGAATATGAAAGAGAATATCCTCTGCCAATCGACATTCTGCCCATACGACAGTACGCCTGTGTAATACATACAGACGGACATGCTCAGCCCTCAGTTTGGGGAGAACAAGCTTATAACGCCACATGCGAGATTACAAAAGACGTGTGGCGCGGAGGTAAATTAAAACCTCTGTTTTCAAAAACACACTCAGTGGAAAATAATTCAGAACAACAAACTGAAATAATAGCATTAAAAATGGCGCTAGATAATGCCGATCGCGAATTCCCGACACTAATAGTGTGCGATTCGTATTACTGCGCCAAATCATACAATAGCGACTTGCAGAAATGGGTTGAAAACGGGTACAAAGATGACACAGGTGCCACAATAAAGCAGAAATCGCTTTGGGAACAAATAGTTCTTTTAAAGAAAGAACTACCAAAGACTCACGTGATACACTCACTGAGTCATCAGCATGATGGCGTTCACGTTGCAGGGAATTCATTGGCTGAGACAGCCACAGCGGAAACAACTAAATCGGCTTCCGTAGCTACAAAAAAGCGTTCAGTAAAATAAATTGACGGGGAAACAATGCTGGCGGTAAAAACATCATCAAAAGGCGACTGCTCAGCGCTACCCCTCATGTATCCACTCAATTATACATACATAATCGATGCAAACTCCGTTCCTTTTGCTCGAATCCCTGGAGTGGGGGATAGAGTGATTCCAAACATGGACAGGAGAGGCTTGTTAATAGCAGACGCACATATGGGTGAGGGTCTTAGACACCTTACACTTAAGGATTCTCTAGAAGAATTACAATCAACATACTGGTGGCCAGGAATGAGCCTGCAACATCACATATTTGCAAAAAACTGTCCAAACTGCAACAGAGATCACAGTAGTGAACGAAACAGTGTATTCCCATGGCTTTTCGCTAAATAAGGATTAGGCTATCGACATGTAATACCCAGTATGAATAATGCGTCATATTAACATATAGAGACTATTTTCACTTATAATGTAGACCCCAGCTCTCGGCTGACGTCTGAACTGTTATAAAAGATTTGCGAGTCTATAATGGCATATACGCATGGGGCATGCTACATTCTGACCAGGGTTCTGCTTTTAGCTCTCGAGCTTATAAGGCGGACATGGCCGGCATGGGCATAGCATTGCGGTACTCTTGTCACCTCCTTCCTGAGGGAAACGGGATGGTGTAAAGAAAAAACCAAGGCATAGAGCAATCTATAACGGCAAAGGTATTAGGTTCGGGAGCTGGGTGGGTCAAACATTTAATAAGTGTCCAACGTAGTCTTAATAATCTGCCAAGAAATTCTCTGAGAGGTCTCAGTCCGTACGAACTATTGTTTGGGACTAGAATGTTAATCCAGGACCTTGATAGTCAAACTTCAGTGGTTAAAGAAAAATGCTTTGATGTCAAAGATCGTTTGGCTATTTTACAGGACTTAAACGAAACAAGAAAAGACCTGAGCAACATAAAGTTGAAACAGCAGCCAATAACCACTGAAGAGAAACCACCTGTCCCAGCAAGGCCTGTCTGGATTCCAAAAATTGGGGATCTGGTCAGAGAGAAGATCGCGGTGAAGAAGGAATTTGGGCCTTCTTACAGAAAAGCAGTTCCTGTCTTGTCTGTCAACGGGACAAGATCAGTAGTACTACCGCCCCTTGCTGGTAAAAAGGAGAACCGAGTTGTATCAATCGACCTGGTTAAACCACAATCATGTGGCCGATAACAAGTAGTAGGCCAAGTGGACTCCCAAGAAGTAGTAGAACACCAAAGTTTGCTACAAACACAGAGGTTCAAACTGAAAGACTAATCACAATTGATAAACCTACAGTAAAACAACAAGGACTATGCAACAAAGCCATGGAACTTAAACCTCTTGAAACCCAAATCAAAATCTTAAATCAAGAAACACCAGTCTACAATGATGTAACCACAGACTATGCTAATGAAACAAAGAAAATTCCAAAAACAAAAAGGAATCAAGAAGCAATTGAAACAATTGACAGAACAGCATCAGGCTACTTCATCAACTTCGATGATTTTTCTGAGGATCCAAGTGAACCTGAGGAACAGCCGACAACAAAAACTTTTAAAGACAAAGCAAAGGAACTCTTTCATCAACTAAAAGAAACCTATCTGATTTCTCCATGGATTGAACTTTGGGTGGCACTAGGAGTATTCATCCTCATACTTTGGCTCATCATGGTACTATGCTTGGGACATTTCATTGAGGGAAAATATGCTACAATGGACACAGCAAGTCAGAACATCAACTTGGTCCTGAAACCACACAAGTCTTCACACATCGAGAAAAGAGAACTTTCTTCAGTAAACTTCACAGCCAATCCTATACCCGGTGGGGTAGCATGGGACAACACTGATTACGAAATCTATGGTCCGGTTGAGCTCCTGAAGTATCCTCATCAATTCAAGATTTCATTAAGTGACTTTGTAAAACCAAGCACATTCGCTGATGATTGGGACTTTGAAAGTATTAATGATATGATGTCTGATCTAGTAATGTCAGCTAAATTTACAGAACATGATTATTAGCAAGTTTCATCTAATTTCGATCAAATGTTTTGTTACAACCATTATGGTAACCATTATCTGCATAAATCTACTCAACCTAGAAATGTTTTAAAATTTAACCAATGGGAACATTGTGCAACTCCACCAAAAGGCAGTTCAAAGACATTTTTTGATAAATATTCATACTTTTCAGGGTTCAACACAAGTAATGCAGAATCATTTTATTTCAAATTGTTAAATAAGACAGGAGTGAAAACCATGCTTACAAACACAAAATTGATATATTCAGACTCATTTTTTGAAAAAATGAATACATTCGGTTTTGACCTCTGGAACAATAACATTGAAACAAAAACGATCTGGGGCACAAAAGATTGGCAAGTGCAAGGTATAGAATCATTATTTAGAGCCTGCATGATCCCAGAACAAATTATATTTTTGAATGATACAATTCAACAGACATCCTGTCTTGGCCTAGCCAAAATTAAAGACTTAAATAAACCGTCTATTCACACCTGCAACACAAATAGAACCATTCTTTAGAAGACTTTCGAACGGGAGTTACATTCTAATTGTAGATCACAGATGTTGTGGCTTGCTGCCAGGAAAACCTTATCTTGTAAGCGTGACTTCCAGGGTCATGTGCTGTGAAAGAGTATTGTTCCCGAATGATGCTCCAGACAGGGAGGGAAGGTTATGGCCCAGTTTAAAAATCTCTTCTATTCGAATTGATACTTTAAGCAGAATGAAGACTGTGCTCCTACAGACGCCAACCCAGTTGACGTCATCAAAAGAAACGTATGATCTCCACGTTGCAAGGACAACGGCAGAGATTCATTCAATGTTATCAACAAATTGCCCCCTACACTTCGCAGAAATACTCAACGAAATCTTAAATATTTCTGATACAAGTGGTATCGCGAGTGTATTTAAGACAGTTTTTTTCAGGCGCTTTAACCCCATTCAAAGCGATCCTGGGTATCTTTCCAAATTTCGTCCATTCCATCTTTGGCGGACTTCCACTCTTGTTGGGACTCGTAGCAGGCATTTTATTCTTGCTACTCTTGCTTCGTTATGGCAAGCCATGTCACAGACAAGACTCCAGCAACAATGGAAGAAACGATCCTAGCTATCCGCTACCGGGACCGCATAAATAAAGTCCTTGGCTTAGCCCGGCTACGAGGTCTAAATATGACCTGGTTTCTTTCATTCAGACCCATCTGGCAGAATTGTGTTATGCCTGTATTAAGGTGCATGCTATGCGGCGAAGAATGCGTGTTGGACACCTGTCTTACACTACAATCAGACGTACCATTGGATGCAGATACTTTGTTGGTTCCAGTAAAGGCTCATGCATTGTGCTGTCCCCAGCGGCTACCTATCCTGATGACGGCATTCGTGGAGACTTCACCACTACGATTGAAGGGTAGTGAAGTACAAGATGAAAGCAGCATCGACCAGGTACGACCTTCTGTAAGCAGTTCTGATCAAACCATCAGTGAAAGCAATCATGCGCATGACTGCATGGTAGCGACATTTTCGAACCTAGTCGAACTTTCACCAGAAGCTGTAGACTGTTTTTTCGAGAATCTGTCTGAAATGATGTTTTCACCGGAACAGAGAGAATGATTTTAAACAAACTTGCACACGGCGTTCCCTGAACTCTGAATTTGGCCTTCAGTCTTTTGAAAACAAAGTGACTGTGAACTATTTTTTCTCTTCTCCCCTGAATAGCGAAAACTTTTTTCCAATTCCAAAATAATTACCTTTTTGGCACTTATCTTCTGCTTAAAGTAAAACTATTCTTAGAGAACAGAACTTCTATTATTTGGAATACTAGAGACATTACATTACCTCAAACTCTAGTTTGTATGCAATTAATTGTGTTTATATGTGATGAGATGGTCTCGCAATTTTTTTCTGTATCAACAGCCATTTCATGTGTAATTTCGCAAATCATTCATGCCGATATAAAATGTGCATCTCCTTTTGAATGATTATACTGCTTGACTGTATACAGTACCTATACTCATTTCGTGCATTTTGCATACGCCATTTTAAAAAAAATATATATATTTTTGGGGTGGTTCGGTATACACATGCACTATTAGTTTTGTTTACTATTGCTTAGTTTAGTAAATATGTACATAAATTTGTGGAGTGGGTGTAGTGTGTTTATCTAGGTACCTATATTGATACTCCTATTTCTGACCCTTGTCCGGTTATTAATTTACTAATGTCCATACACCGGCACAGAAACCCGTCTTCAGATTAGGTCATAGCGCATGCTGTCACATTAAGCAAGCACTAGAAAGCACACCGAGTTCTCAAAACAAATCAAACCTCCAACAGACCTGGGAAATCCCCCGCAGCTATTGTTTTGATTTCACTCGAGAACTCCTGCAAAGAATGTAAGAACGACCAGTCCTTATGACATTCTTGCTGACGTCTTATGTCCATCCTTACGTCAAACACGGCACCTTTCAGGTATAAATATACCGACGCTGCCCTAAGCTAAGACACGGTGGTGACGAGCTTGGAGCAGCGCTACTTGCCGGAGAGCCCAGCTGATGCAGAAAGCCCACGAGCGCTGCCCCTCCCTTTTGACGCGCTGAGAGAGACGCTGCCTTTTCTCCTGCTGAGAAATCCAGCCTCCGGCGTTCCCAGCCGCCCTCGCGGGTAACTGGGATATCGAGTCCTGAGACAGAGATACCAACCCTCCAGCCTTCTAAATCCCAGGTACTGAACTGACTAACCCCTTACAGAGAATTCTTGAGTCAGATTCTTGGCAACACAAACTTAACCTAAACTGCTACTTACTTACTCCCTCCCAAGTATTAGGCTTAGGTCAGGTACACCGGGGTAGGCGTAGTTAGAAGCACCAGTTGAGTACGATTAGTCAATGTATATATGTATGTATATCTTTTATCCATTTTAAGTATCATATGGCTAAGAAACCATATAAATGCTTTTACAGTATTATTTTATAATTCTGTTTTTACTGTATGCACTCTACTTAACTATAAGTATTGCAATAATAGCGATTCATTTCTCTTGTATGAGAAAAAGAGACTGATCAATAAATAACATCTTTTTATTGAAACACGCCCATCTCTTAATTCTCTACAAACTGGTGAAACTAAGAATGCACGTACTGACTGAGTAAAATAGTTGTCTTTTGTTTTCACACGACTCTAGAGATATACTCTTGATTAGGGGAGAGAAAAGTTGTCATGTTCTATGGTTGTCAGAAACTAAATCCCTTCTTGTCTATCCAGGGAGGTTAAACTCTTTCTTGCCTATTCGAGAAAGTTTCTAGTGAACTCTGAGCTAGCTGGCACACATAACTTTAAGTCTAATATTGTCAGTAGAAGACCTAGTTAACCACAGTCCTACGTCTATACTATTGAAGATATTATTCCAATGCGCAGAGCCTATTGGGATAATAGGAACTATACTACAACATGAGAGGCTGCACAGGTGAGAGTACAACACAGCAGAGCAACAGGGCCAGTGTCCAGGGCAGGTGGCACAGCAAATACATGAGAGGCTGCACAGGGGACAGTACAACACAGCAGAGCAACAGGGACAGTGTCCAGGGCAGGTGGCACAGCAAGTACATGAGAAGCTGCACAAGGGACAGTACAACACAGCAGAGCAACAGGGCCAGTGTCCAGGGCAGGTGGCACAGCAAGTACATGAGAGGCTGCACAGGCGACAGTACAACACAGCAGAGCAACAGGGCCAGTGTCCAGGTACATGAGAGGCTGCACAGGCAAGGGGAGAACTGCAGTGAACGACAAGGCCAGTGGCCAGGGAGAAGGGCAGAGTCAGGGCATGAGAAGCTGCACAGGCAAGGCCAGAACAGTAGTGAACGACAAGGCCAGTGGGCATGGCAAAGTGCAGAGTCAGGACATGAGAAGCTGCAGAGGCAAGCGGAGAGCTGCAGTGAACGACAAGGCCAGTGGCCTGGGAGAAGTGCAGAGTCAGGGCATGAGAAGCTGCACAGGCTAGGCCAGAACAGCAGTGAATGACAACGCCAGTGGGCATGGCAAAGTGCAGAGTCAGGACATGAGAAGCTGCACAGGCAAGGGGAGAGCAGCAGTGAACGACAAGGCCAGTGGGCATGGCAAAGTGCACAGTCAGGACATGAGAAGCTGCACAGGCAAGGGGAGAGCAGCAGTGAACAACAAAGCCAGGGAGAAGTGCCGAGTCAGGGCATTAGAAGCTGCACAGCGAGTGTGTTTGACTGTACCCTTCCATGGCCAGCAACACAAACAGGTGGCAAACAATGGTCAGGACTAGCACACCTCTATGAGAGACAGGTGTATGAGGGGGATTGCCACTCACATCTTGCTGTCAGGTGGACTTGGAGCTGGCTGTGTGTCGGGGTCAGCAGGAACACTTGACTGGGGAGACAGAGAAACAGGTGATGTAGGGCTATCAGTCGTCTGGTAAGCTGGAGGGCTGTTTGGACCAGGTGGTATAGTGGCACGTGGAGGTGGAGTCATGCAGACCTGGGACACAGTGTAGGTGGGAGTGGTTGGAGGGGTGCCCTTCCACTTTTTGAGAATACAAAATGGCTTCCCTGTCTTGGGGTTAATGGGAACTGGTGATGACACAACAGGTACACACAAGCACTTGGGTTGTGTCTGCTGTGTGCTCCTTGTGCTGTATCGTGTCTGTGGCGCATGCAAACCGTGGTCACTGTCCTCTCATATGGCCACTGACTGGGGGTGGACAAAGGCACCTGAGCAGGAATGGGAGCATGTGCTTGTTGAAGGGCAGACGTTACTGTGGATGACAAAGACTGGACTGTACGGTGGAGCCCACCCACATCCGAGTGTATGCCCTCCATGTAGGCAACCACCTGCCCTAATTTCTTGTCATGGTCACTGAAGGCATTGAGCAGGGCCGTCTGCCCCACACAAAGCTGTGCAGGAGCTCTACACACTCAGCACTGAGGGCAGCAGGGGGGACAGGTGGAGGCTCAGCGGTGCCAGGTGTGAATGTAACTCGTCCCTTCTTACGGACTCGGGCAGCACCAGAGGAAGTGGATGGGAGGCTGGGCACTGGCGGTTGAGTGGTAGCTGATGTAGCAGACTCCCCATCCCCTGTGCCTGACAACATGGATGCAAAAACAACAAGTGATGGACTGAATGTGGATCAATGTCACACACTCCCCCAGTCAAAAGATCTGGGCCCAAATCCATCGTTTTTTTGCACTCCACACCACCCTGGGTTAGACAATGGCGATATGCAAATCAGCTCTGACCCTGTTGCCCCATGGGAACAGTCCAGTCCGAACTACAAAAGCCATGTCCTTCCCAGAACGGAATCAAGCATCCGAGGACCGGACCGGTTTCGAGGTAACACCTCTCTTCAGCCCGGCTAGCTTGACTCCAAGTGGTGTGGAGTGCCTGGGACCCACGTCTGGGCATCCCCAG
Source organism: Lissotriton helveticus (assembly GCF_964261635.1). Classification (NCBI taxonomy): domain Eukaryota; kingdom Metazoa; phylum Chordata; class Amphibia; order Caudata; family Salamandridae; genus Lissotriton; species Lissotriton helveticus. Next base: position 873,137,146 of record NC_136071.1, on the reverse strand, counting down.
CGCACTTAGGGCGGCAATTGCAAAAACAACAAGTGATGGACTGAATGTGGATCAATGTCACACACTCCCCCAGTCAAAAGATCTGGGCCCAAATCCATCGTTTTTTTGCACTCCACACCACCCTGGGTTAGACAATGGCGATATGCAAATCAGCTCTGACCCTGTTGCCCCATGGGAACAGTCCAGTCCGAACTACAAAAGCCATGTCCTTCCCAGAACGGAATCAAGCATCCGAGGACCGGACCGGTTTCGAGGTAACACCTCTCTTCAGCCCGGCTAGCTTGACTCCAAGTGGTGTGGAGTGCCTGGGACCCACGTCTGGGCATCCCCAGCGCACTTAGGGCGGCAATTGCAAAAACAACAAGTGATGGACTGAATGTGGATCAATGTCACACACTCCCCCAGTCAAAAGATCTGGGCCCAAATCCATCGTTTTTTTGCACTCCACACCACCCTGGGTTAGACAATGGTGATATGCAAATCAGCTCTGACCCTGTTGCCCCATGGGAACAGTCCAGTCCGAACTACAAAAGCCATGTCATTCCCAGAACAGAATCAAGCATCCGAGGACCGGACCGGTTTCGAGGTAACACCTCTCTTCAGCCCGGCTAGCTTGACTCCAAGTGGTGTGGAGTGCCTGGGACCCACGTCTGGGCATCCCCAGCGCACTTAGGGCGGCAATTGCAAAAACAACAAGTGATGGACTGAATGTGGATCAATGTCACACACTCCCCCAGTCAAAAGATCTGGGCCCAAATCCATCGTTTTTTTGCACTCCACACCACCCTGGGTTAGACAATGGGGATATGCAAATCAGCTCTGACCCTGTTGCCCCATGGGAACAGTCCAGTCCGAACTACAAAAGCCATGTCCTTCCCAGAACGGAATCAAGCATCCGAGGACCGGACCGGTTTCGAGGTAACACCTCTCTTCAGCCCGGCTAGCTTGACTCCAAGTGGTGTGGAGTGCCTGGGACCCACGTCTGGGCATCCCCAGCGCACTTAGGGCGGCAATTGCAAAAACAACAAGTGATGGACTGAATGTGGATCAATGTCACACACTCCCCCAGTCAAAAGATCTGGGCCCAAATCCATCGTTTTTTTGCACTCCACACCACCCTGGGTTAGACAATGGCGATATGCAAATAAGCTCTGACCCTGTTGCCCCATGGGAACAGTCCAGTCCGAACTACAAAAGCCATGTCCTTCCCAGAACGGAATCAAGCATCCGAGGACCGGACCGGTTTCGAGGTAACACCTCTCTTCAGCCCGGCTAGCTTGACTCCAAGTGGTGTGGAGTGCCTGGGACCCACGTCTGGGCATCCCCAGCGCACTTAGGGCGGCAATTGCAAAAACAACAAGTGATGGACTGAATGTGGATCAATGTCACACACTCCCCCAGTCAAAAGATCTGGGCCCAAATCCATCGTTTTTTTGCACTCCACACCACCCTGGGTTAGACAATGGCGATATGCAAATCAGCTCTGACCCTGTTGCCCCATGGGAACAGTCCAGTCCGAACTACAAAAGCCATGTCCTTCCCAGAACGGAATCAAGCATCCGAGGACCGGACCGGTTTCGAGGTAACACCTCTCTTCAGCCCGGCTAGCTTGACTCCAAGTGGTGTGGAGTGCCTGGGACCCACGTCTGGGCATCCCCAGCGCACTTAGGGCGGCAATTGCAAAAACAACAAGTGATGGACTGAATGTGGATCAATGTCACACACTCCCCCAGTCAAAAGATCTGGGCCCAAATCCATCGTTTTTTTGCACTCCACACCACCCTGGGTTAGACAATGACTACTTGGAGTCAAGCTAGCCGGGCTGAAGAGAGGTGTTACCTCGAAACCGGTCCGGTCCTCGGATGCTTGATTCCGGTCTGGGAAAGATATGGCTGTTGTAGTTCGGACTGGACTGTTCCCATGGGGCAACAGGATCCGAGCTGATTTGCATAAAGCCATTATCTGACACAGGGTGGTGTGGAGTGCAAAAAAACGATGGATTTGGGCCCAGATCTTTTGACTGGGGGAGTGTGTGACATTGATCCACATTCAGTCCATCACTTGTTGTTTTTTGCAATTGCCGCCCTAAGTGCGCTGGGGATGCCCAGACGTGGGTCCCAGGCACTCCACACCACTTGGAGTCAAGCTAGCCGGGCTGAAGAGAGGTGTTACCTCGAAACCGGTCCGGTCCTCGGATGCTTGATTCCGGTCTGGGAAAGATATGGCTGTTGTAGTTCGGACTGGACTGTTCCCATGGGGCAACAGGATCAGAGCCGATTTGCATAAAGCCATTATCTGACCCAGGGTGGTGTGGAGTGCAAAAAAATGATGGATTTGGGCCCAGATCTTTTGACTGGGGGAGTGTGTGACATTGATCCACATTCAGTCCATCACTTGTTGTTTTTTGCAATTGCCGCCCTAAGTGCGCTGGGGATGCCCAGACGTGGGTCCCAGGCACTCCACACCACTTGGAGTCAAGCTAGCCGGGCTGAAGAGAGGTGTTACCTCGAAACCGGTCCGGTCCTCGGATGCTTGATTCCGGTCTGGGAAAGATATGGCTGTTGTAGTTCGGACTGGACTGTTCCCATGGGGCAACAGGATCAGAGCTGATTTGCATAAAGCCATTATCTGACCCAGGGTGGTGTGGAGTGCAAAAAAACGATGGATTTGGGCCCAGATCTTTTGACTGGGGGAGTGTGTGACATTGATCCACATTCAGTCCATCACTTGTTGTTTTTTGCAATTGCCGCCGTAAGTGCGCTGGGGATGCCCAGACGTGGGTCCCAGGCACTCCACACCACTTGGAGTCAAGCTAGCCGGGCTGAAGAGAGGTGTTACCTCGAAACCGGTCCAGTCCTCGGATGCTTGATTCCGGTCTGGGAAAGATATGGCTGTTGTAGTTCGGACTGGACTGTTCCCATGGGGCAACAGGATCAGAGCTGATTTGCATAAAGCCATTATCTGACCCAGGGTGGTGTGGAGTGCAAAAAAACGATGGATTTGGGCCCAGATCTTTTGACTGGGGGAGTGTGTGACATTGATCCACATTCAGTCCATCACTTGTTGTTTTTTGCAATTGCCGCCCTAAGTGCGCTGGGGATGCCCAGACGTGGGTCCCAGGCACTCCACACCACTTGGAGTCAAGCTAGCCGGGCTGAAGAGAGGTGTTACCTCGAAACCGGTCCGGTCCTCGGATGCTTGATTCCGGTCTGGGAAAGATATGGCTGTTGTAGTTCGGACTGGACTGTTCCCATGGGGCAACAGGATCAGAGCTGATTTGCATAAAGCCATTATCTGACCCAGGGTGGTGTGGAGTGCAAAAAAACGATGGATTTGGGCCCAGATCTTTTGACTGGGGGAGTGTGTGACATTGATCCACATTCAGTCCATCACTTGTTGTTTTTTGCAATTGCCGCCCTAAGTGCGCTGGGGATGCCCAGACGTGGGTCCTAGGCACTCCACACCACTTGGAGTCAAGCTAGCCGGGCTGAAGAGAGGTGTTACCTCGAAACCGGTCCGGTCCTCGGATGCTTGATTCCGGTCTGGGAAAGATATGGCTGTTGTAGTTCGGACTGGACTGTTCCCATGGGGCAACAGGATCAGAGCTGATTTGCATAAAGCCATTATCTGACCCAGGGTGGTGTGGAGTGCAAAAAAACGATGGATTTGGGCCCAGATCTTTTGACTGGGGGAGTGTGTGACATTGATCCACATTCAGTCCATCACTTGTTGTTTTTTGCAATTGCCGCCCTAAGTGCGCTGGGGATGCCCAGACGTGGGTCCCAGGCACTCCACACCACTTGGAGTCAAGCTAGCTGGGCTGAAGAGAGGTGTTACCTCGAAACCGGTCCGGTCCTCGGATGCTTGATTCCGGTCTGGGAAAGATATGGCTGTTGTAGTTCGGACTGGACTGTTCCCATGGGGCAACAGGATAAGAGCTGATTTGCATAAAGCCATTATCTGACCCAGGGTGGTGTGGAGTGCAAAAAAACGATGGATTTGGGCCCAGATCTTTTGACTGGGGGAGTGTGTGACATTGATCCACATTCAGTCCATCACTTGTTGTTTTTTGCAATTGCCGCCCTAAGTGCGCTGGGGATGCCCAGACGTGGGTCCCAGGCACTCCACACCACTTGGAGTCAAGCTAGCCGGGCTGAAGAGAGGTGTTACCTCGAAACCGGTCCGGTCCTCGGATGCTTGATTCCGGTCTGGGAAAGATATGGCTGTTGTAGTTCGGACTGGACTGTTCCCATGGGGCAACAGGATCAGAGCTGATTTGCATAAAGCCATTATCTGACCCAGGGTGGTGTGGAGTGCAAAAAAACGATGGATTTGGGCCCAGATCTTTTGACTGGGGGAGTGTGTGACATTGATCCACATTCAGTCCATCACTTGTTGTTTTTTGCAATTGCCGCCCTAAGTGCGCTGGGGATGCCCAGACGTGGGTCCCAGGCACTCCACACCACTTGGAGTCAAGCTAGCCGGGCTGAAGAGAGGTGTTACCTCGAAACCGGTCCGGTCCTCGGATGCTTGATTCCGGTCTGGGAAAGATATGGCTGTTGTAGTTCGGACTGGACTGTTCCCATGGGGCAACAGGATCAGAGCTGATTTGCATAAAGCCATTATCTGACCCAGGGTGGTGTGGAGTGCAAAAAAACGATGGATTTGGGCCCAGATCTTTTGACTGGGGGAGTGTGTGACATTGATCCACATTCAGTCCATCACTTGTTGTTTTTTGCAATTGCCGCCCTAAGTGCGCTGGGGATGCCCAGACGTGGGTCCTAGGCACTCCACACCACTTGGAGTCAAGCTAGCCGGGCTGAAGAGAGGTGTTACCTCGAAACCGGTCCGGTCCTCGGATGCTTGATTCCGGTCTGGGAAAGATATGGCTGTTGTAGTTCGGACTGGACTGTTCCCATGGGGCAACAGGATCAGAGCTGATTTGCATAAAGCCATTATCTGACCCAGGGTGGTGTGGAGTGCAAAAAAACGATGGATTTGGGCCCAGATCTTTTGACTGGGGGAGTGTGTGACATTGATCCACATTCAGTCCATCACTTGTTGTTTTTTGCAATTGCCGCCCTAAGTGCGCTGGGGATGCCCAGACGTGGGTCCCAGGCACTCCACACCACTTGGAGTCAAGCTAGCTGGGCTGAAGAGAGGTGTTACCTCGAAACCGGTCCGGTCCTCGGATGCTTGATTCCGGTCTGGGAAAGATATGGCTGTTGTAGTTCGGACTGGACTGTTCCCATGGGGCAACAGGATCAGAGCTGATTTGCATAAAGCCATTATCTGACCCAGGGTGGTGTGGAGTGCAAAAAAACGATGGCTTTGGGCCCAGATCTTTTGACTGGGGGAGTGTGTGACATTGATCCACATTCAGTCCATCACTTGTTGTTTTTTGCAATTGCCGCCCTAAGTGCGCTGGGGATGCCCAGACGTGGGTCCCAGGCACTCCACACCACTTGGAGTCAAGCTAGCCGGGCTGAAGAGAGGTGTTACCTCGAAACCGGTCCGGTCCTCGGATGCTTGATTCCGGTCTGGGAAAGATATGGCTGTTGTAGTTCGGACTGGACTGTTCCCATGGGGCAACAGGATCAGAGCTGATTTGCATAAAGCCATTATCTGACCCAGGGTGGTGTGGAGTGCAAAAAAACGATGGATTTGGGCCCAGATCTTTTGACTGGGGGAGTGTGTGACATTGATCCACATTCAGTCCATCACTTGTTGTTTTTTGCAATTGCCGCCCTAAGTGCGCTGGGGATGCCCAGACGTGGGTCCCAGGCACTCCACACCACTTGGAGTCAAGCTAGCCGGGCTGAAGAGAGGTGTTACCTCGAAACCGGTCCGGTCCTCGGATGCTTGATTCCGGTCTGGGAAAGATATGGCTGTTGTAGTTCGGACTGGACTGTTCCCATGGGGCAACAGGATCAGAGCTGATTTGCATAAAGCCATTATCTGACCCAGGGTGGTGTGGAGTGCAAACAAACGATGGATTTGGGCCCAGATCTTTTGACTGGGGGAGTGTGTGACATTGATCCACATTCAGTCCATCACTTGTTGTTTTTTGCAATTGCCGCCCTAAGTGCGCTGGGGATGCCCAGACGTGGGTCCCAGGCACTCCACACCACTTGGAGTCAAGCTAGCCGGGCTGAAGAGAGGTGTTACCTCGAAACCAGTCCGGTCCTCGGATGCTTGATTCCGGTCTGGGAAAGATATGGCTGTTGTAGTTCGGACTGGACTGTTCCCATGGGGCAACAGGATCAGAGCTGATTTGCATAAAGCCATTATCTGACCCAGGGTGGTGTGGAGTGCAAAAAAACGATGGATTTGGGCGCAGATCTTTTGACTGGGGGAGTGTGTGACATTGATCCACATTCAGTCCATCACTTGTTGTTTTTTGCAATTGCCGCCCTAAGTGCGCTGGGGATGCCCAGACGTGGGTCCCAGGCACTCCACACCACTTGGAGTCAAGCTAGCCGGGCTGAAGAGAGGTGTTACCTCGAAACCGGTCCGGTCCTCGGATGCTTGATTCCGGTCTGGGAAAGATATGGCTGTTGTAGTTCGGACTGGACTGTTCCCATGGGGCAACAGGATCAGAGCTGATTTGCATAAAGCCATTATCTGACCCAAGGTGGTGTGGAGTGCAAAAAAACGATGGATTTGGGCCCAGATCTTTTGACTGGGGGAGTGTGTGACATTGATCCACATTCAGTCCATCACTTGTTGTTTTTTGCAATTGCCGCCCTAAGTGCGCTGGGGATGCCCAGACGTGGGTCCCAGGCACTCCACACCACTTGGAGTCAAGCTAGCCGGGCTGAAGAGAGGTGTTACCTCGAAACCGGTCCGGTCCTCGGATGCTTGATTCCGGTCTGGGAAAGATATGGCTGTTGTAGTTCGGACTGGACTGTTCCCATGGAGCAACAGGATCAGAGCTGATTTGCATAAAGCCATTATCTGACCCAGGGTGGTGTGGAGTGCAAAAAAACGATGGATTTGGGCCCAGATCTTTTGACTGGGGGAGTGTGTGACATTGATCCACATTCAGTCCATCACTTGTTGTTTTTTGCAATTGCCGCCCTAAGTGCGCTGGGGATGCCCAGACGTGGGTCCCAGGCACTCCACACCACTTGGAGTCAAGCTAGCCGGGCTGAAGAGAGGTGTTACCTCGAAACCGGTCCGGTCCTCGGATGCTTGATTCCGGTCTGGGAAAGATATGGCTGTTGTAGTTCGGACTGGACTGTTCCCATGGGGCAACAGGATCAGAGCTGATTTGCATAAAGCCATTATCTGACCCAGGGTGGTGTGGAGTGCAAAAAAACGATGGATTTGGGCGCAGATCTTTTGACTGGGGGAGTGTGTGACATTGATCCACATTCAGTCCATCACTTGTTGTTTTTTGCAATTGCCGCCCTAAGTGCGCTGGGGATGCCCAGACGTGGGTCCCAGGCACTCCACACCACTTGGAGTCAAGCTAGCCGGGCTGAAGAGAGGTGTTACCTCGAAACCGGTCCGGTCCTCGGATGCTTGATTCCGGTCTGGGAAAGATATGGCTGTTGTAGTTCGGACTGGACTGTTCCCATGGGGCAACAGGATCAGAGCTGATTTGCATAAAGCCATTATCTGACCCAAGGTGGTGTGGAGTGCAAAAAAACGATGGATTTGGGCCCAGATCTTTTGACTGGGGGAGTGTGTGACATTGATCCACATTCAGTCCATCACTTGTTGTTTTTTGCAATTGCCGCCCTAAGTGCGCTGGGGATGCCCAGACGTGGGTCCCAGGCACTCCACACCACTTGGAGTCAAGCTAGCCGGGCTGAAGAGAGGTGTTACCTCGAAACCGGTCCGGTCCTCGGATGCTTGATTCCGGTCTGGGAAAGATATGGCTGTTGTAGTTCGGACTGGACTGTTCCCATGGGGCAACAGGATCAGAGCTGATTTGCATAAAGCCATTATCTGACCCAGGGTGGTGTGGAGTGCAAAAAAACGATGGATTTGGGCCCAGATCTTTTGACTGGGGGAGTGTGTGACATTGATCCACATTCAGTCCATCACTTGTTGTTTTTTGCAATTGCCGCCCTAAGTGCGCTGGGGATGCCCAGACGTGGGTCCCAGGCACTCCACACCACTTGGAGTCAAGCTAGCCGGGCTGAAGAGAGGTGTTACCTCGAAACCGGTCCGGTCCTCGGATGCTTGATTCCGGTCTGGGAAAGATATGGCTGTTGTAGTTCGGACTGGACTGTTCCCATGGGGCAACAGGATCAGAGCTGATTTGCATAAAGCCATTATCTGACCCAGGGTGGTGTGGAGTGCAAAAAAACGATGGATTTGGGCCCAGATCTTTTGACTGGGGGAGTGTGTGACATTGATCCACATTCAGTCCATCACTTGTTGTTTTTTGCAATTGCCGCCCTAAGTGCGCTGGGGATGCCCAGACGTGGGTCCCAGGCACTCCACACCACTTGGAGTCAAGCTAGCCGGGCTGAAGAGAGGTGTTACCTCGAAACCGGTCCGGTCCTCGGATGCTTGATTCCGGTCTGGGAAAGATATGGCTGTTGTAGTTCGGACTGGACTGTTCCCATGGGGCAACAGGATCAGAGCTGATTTGCATAAAGCCATTATCTGACCCAGGGTGGTGTGGAGTGCAAAAAAACGATGGATTTGGGCCCAGATCTTTTGACTGGGGGAGTGTGTGACATTGATCCACATTCAGTCCATCACTTGTTGTTTTTTGCAATTGCCGCCCTAAGTGCGCTGGGGATGCCCAGACGTGGGTCCCAGGCACTCCACACCACTTGGAGTCAAGCTAGCCGGGCTGAAGAGAGGTGTTACCTCGAAACCGTTCCGGTCCTCGGATGCTTGATTCCGGTCTGGGAAAGATATGGCTGTCGTAGTTCGGACTGGACTGTTCCCATGGGGCAACAGGATCAGAGCTGATTTGCATAAAGCCATTATCTGACCCAGGGTGGTGTGGAGTGCAAAAAAACGATGGATTTGGGCGCAGATCTTTTGACTGGGGGAGTGTGTGACATTGATCCACATTCAGTCCATCACTTGTTGTTTTTTGCAATTGCCGCCCTAAGTGCGCTGGGGATGCCCAGACGTGGGTCCCAGGCACTCCACACCACTTGGAGTCAAGCTAGCCGGGCTGAAGAGAGGTGTTACCTCGAAACCGGTCCGGTCCTCGGATGCTTGATTCCAGTCTGGGAAAGATATGGCTGTTGTAGTTCGGACTGGACTGTTCCCATGGGGCAACAGGATCAGAGCTGATTTGCATAAAACCATTATCTGACCCAGGGTGGTGTGGAGTGCAAAAAAACGATGGATTTGGGCCCAGATCTTTTGACTGGGGGAGTGTGTGACATTGATCCACATTCAGTCCATCACTTGTTGTTTTTTGCAATTGCCGCCCTAAGTGCGCTGGGGATGCCCAGACGTGGGTCCCAGGCACTCCACACCACTTGGAGTCAAGCTAGCCGGGCTGAAGAGAGGTGTTACCTCGAAACCGATCCGGTCCTCGGATGCTTGATTCCGGTCTGGGAAAGATATGGCTGTTGTAGTTCGGACTGGACTGTTCCCATGGGGCAACAGGATCAGAGCTGATTTGCATAAAGCCATTATCTGACCCAGGGTGGTGTGGAGTGCAAAAAACGATGGATTTGGGCCCAGATCTTTTGACTGGGGGAGTGTGTGACATTGATCCACATTCAGTCCATCACTTGTTGTTTTTTGCAATTGCCGCCCTAAGTGCGCTGGGGATGCCCAGACGTGGGTCCCAGGCACTCCACACCACTTGGAGTCAAGCTAGCCGGGCTGAAGAGAGGTGTTACCTCGAAACCGGTCCGGTCTCGGATGCTTGATTCCGGTCTGGGAAAGATATGGCTGTTGTAGTTCGGACTGGACTGTTCCCATGGGGCAACAGGATCAGAGCTGATTTGCATAAAGCCATTATCTGACCCAGGGTGGTGTGGAGTGCAAAAAAACGATGGATTTGGGCCCAGATCTTTTGACTGGGGGAGTGTGTGACATTGATCCACATTCAGTCCATCACTTGTTGTTTTTTGACAACATGGATGCATCACCACTCGCATCAGATGATGTAGTACTCTGTGTCTCAGCCACAGATTCCTCCTGCATACTCCTGTCCCTTTCAGATGTGCTGGTGAACTCTGTGTCACTGCCCTCTGGTGCAGCTGCAGTGCTATTGTTATGTTATGTTATTTTATTTTATAAAGCGCACAGATGCCGCAGCCAAGAGGCGTCCCGGCGCTTAGGATATGGTGAAACACAACACAGTAACTAATAGCCCAAGGGGAAGGAACTAAACAGTAGAAAACAGGAAGGTCTTCAAGGCCTTCCTAAAAGAAAGCAGATCAGGGATGGAACGGAGAGGGGCAGGCAAATAGTTCCAGAGAGCTGCCGCCATCACAGAGAAAGAACGTCCGCCCATCCTGGCTCTTTTAAAACGTGGCACAGTGGCGAGATTTAACCCTGAAGATCGAAGGGCTCTGGAAGGTACATAATAACAAATTGTCTGTGAAAGAATAGGGGGGGAGGCTAACTTGAGAATTTTAAAAGTTAAACAAAGAGCCTTAAATTTGATTCTTTGCCCAACAGGCAACCAATGAAGATCCTGAATAGTACGGCGTGCAGAAACAAACTTCGGAAGGCCGACCAACATCCTGGCCGCCGCATTTTGCACCCTCTGAAGGCGGACTAATTCTGCCTGGTTAACGCCCAGGAGCAAAGAGGTGGCGTAGTCTAATCTGGCCAGGACCATAGCTTGGACAATGATCTGTCTGGTGTCTCGCCACTACTGGTTTCCGGCTCTTTTCCTCCGTGCCCACTGGCGATTCTGCATGAGAGAGAGATGCAGGGTTGTATAAATGACATCATCAGGACAAAGTAAATTAAACCATGCATACAGGGGATGCCCAAATCAACATGCTGACCACCACACCCTGCATAAACATTGCAGCAACACACTACATACACCACAACAGTGCCTGCAACACTGACTACCTGCCATGACTGAGCCATGTTTAGGCCACACAGCACAACACCTTGCCCGTGGAAGAAGTGTACCACACACAACTTGACATTCCCACACCTATCATGACCCAACACTCATTGCCACTGACAGGCCTTCAGGGAACCTAATGGGAGAACACACACCTATTAGGATATGACAGTCCATAATGCCAAGTAGGCCATACCAAGCACCATGTGGTATTCTGGGGCACCTAGTTGTGAGACGGGTGACCCTCAACAATCATGGTGCATGGAAAGTCGGAATACATTAACTCACACTCAGATAGTGGACCCTTATGTTAACCCCCTAATACATTTCCCACACCATCATACAATGCAGAATGACCATGTGGATCCCAAAACACCTGCCTATGATAAAGTACAGCAGGGATGATCAGCCTTGTAAGAGCTGTTTGGCACAATGCCTGACACTAGCGCACATCCCTGCAGCCACTCACATGACACATCACTGCACCACCCCACAAACATAACATGGCTCACCGCTGCCTCTGGCTCTGTACACATGCATCCACTCCCAGGCAAAGTCACCCTCCCCAAATACTCACCCGTGCCTTGCTGGCGATGCTCCTTCAGACATGCATCCATCTCCAGACTAGCCACTGCCAATATGCGGAACATCAGTGGTGTTAGGTTGTGCCATGCCAGACGCCCAGTGCGCAGTTGCAGCCCCAAGGTCATCTCGGCACGTTTTTTGCCAGCCGGCTGATGTTGTCCCACCTCTTGTGGCAGTGGGTGTGTCATCTGTTGGATACCCCCAGACCCGTACTTTTGCAGCAATGGCCCTCCACACGGCCTTATGTTGTTGTACCTTGAGCTGCAGGTATGGGAGAAAAGTAGGGTAAGTGACCAGGTACACAGTGTCATGTACCAACATCTATCACAACAGTAGCAATACACAGAGTCAGGACCAATTGTAATCCCCCTAATTTCCAAATTGGGGGACACCTCACAAGGGCACTCTGCATGGCCCAAATAGTTATCATAGCATGCATGCATGAGGGTGTAGAGGCTAAATGCCAATCACACTCGCATGCAGGATTACTGCACTGAAACCCCTCTGTGTGTCGCACACATCAGCAGTCCCATGCATGTCTAACCCCCCCTGCCCAACAGCACCCTCAATGATAACTTACCACTACATTGGGGCCACCATACAGCCTCGGGTACTGTGCCAGCACCTCTTCCACTAGCACCTCCAGCTACTCGCTTGTGAATGGACTGGCACGGATCTTTGCAGTTCTTGCCATCCCTGTCGACATGTAACACCTGTGGTTGAAGTGAGTGGTGAGTCCCAGGCAGCAGGCACTTCTGGCAGCAGCAGCAGAGGGTCCCAGGCAAAAGCAGGAGAGGGTCCCAGGCAGCAGCAGCAGAGGGTCCCAGGCAGCAGGCACTTCTGGCAGCCCCAGTAGAGGGTCCCAGGCAGCAGCAGTTGAGGGCTCCAGGCAGCAGCAGCAGAGGGTCCCAGGCAGAAGGCACTTCTGGCAGCAGCAGGAGAAGGGTCCCAGGCTGCAGGCACTTCTGGCAGCAGCAGGAGAGGGTGCCAGGCAGCAGGCTCTGTGAGCAGTGGAAATGTGTTGCTCACTCCCACAGATTTATAGACCCCTGGGCTCGTTTGTGAGGTGCAAAGCTGCAATTATTGGTTGTGCAGGACTGCCTCATTCAAAAGCATCCAATGACCGGCTCCGCGGTGGCGGAGCCCGCCTTCCGCGATTTTCAAACCTGCATCATGCCACCGCAATCATCGCTCCCATTGGCTGGAGGCAATGCTCCATGGCGGAGATGCACCGCAGGGGCCGGTTTGCGCTACCGCGATGGTGCATTGTTCAAAAGCATCCAGTGATCGGCTCCCCGGTGGCGGAGCATGCCTTCCGCGATTTTCAAACCTGCATCATGCCACTGCAATCATCTCTCCCATTGGCTGTAGGCAATGCTCCATGCCGGTGATGCATCGTAGGGGCCCAGCGTGCACTACCGCGATGGTGCATCGTTCAAAAGCATCCATGGCGGTGTCGCACCGCCGTGGCCAGGTGGTAGCAACTGCCATATGTGTGGCGCTGCATGCCCACTGCCAGCAACCCATGCCAATGTCTACCGCACTTGTGTAGGGGGTGGTGCTGGTGTCACACCGCCATGGCCAGGCGGTAGCAACCGCCCTATGTGTGGCGCTTCAGAAAAGGGGGTGGTGATGAACAGAGTGTCTGAATTAAGCAGACCACTCTTACCCAGTCCAAAGATCAGGGCTTGATCCATCACCGTTATTTAGCTCACTGCCCCATCCCAGCTCAGAACCTGGCTATATGCAAATTAGTCTGTCCCTGGCCCAGTGCATCATGGGAACAGGGCAGACCAAACTACCAAGCCAATTCTTCACCAGAAAGGAGACAAGCTACCGGGGACCGGTTTCTGGCATTTCACCCACGTCGGCCCGGCTTGCTTGAATCCTGATGGAGCAGTGAGCAAGGGACTCATGTCTGAGTATACCCTGCCACACCTATAGTGGCCAAAAACGATTCAGAAAAGGGGGTGGTGATGAACAGAGTGTCTGAATTAAGCAGACCACTCTTACCCAGTCCAAAGATCAGGGCTTGATCCATCACCGGTATTTAGCTCACTGCCCCATCCCAGCTCAGAACCTGGCTATATGCAAATTAGTCTGTCCCTGGCCCAGTGCATCATGGGAACAGGGCAGACCAAACTACCAAGCCAATTCTTCACCAGAAAGGAGACAAGCTACCGGGGACCGGTTTCTGGCATTTCAGCCTCGTCGGCCCGGCTTGCTTGAATCCTGATGGAGCAGTGAGCAAGGGACTCATGTCTGAGTATACCCTGCCACACCTATAGTGGCCAAAAACGATTCAGAAAAGGGGGTGGTGATGAACAGAGGACTAATTTGCATATAGCCAGGTTCTGAACTGGGATGGTGCAGTGAGCTAAAAAACGGTGTTGGATCTAGCCCTGATCTCTTGACTGGGTGAGAGTATTCTGCTTAATTCAGAAACTCTGTCCATCACCACCCCTTGTTGTTAAATATTTTGTCCACCCTAAGCGTGGAAGGGTATACTCAGATGTGAGTCCCTTGCTCATTGCACCATCAGGATTCAAGCAAGCCTGGCCGACGACGGCTGAAATGCCAGAAACCGGTCCCCGGAAGCTTGTTTCCTTCCCAGTGTAAGAATTGGCTTGGTAGTTTGGTTTGCCCTGTTCCCATCATGCACTGGGACAGGAACGGACTAATTTGCATATAGCCAGGTTCTGAACTGGGATGGTGTAGTGAGCTAAAAAACGGTGTTGGATCTAGCCCTGATCTCTTGACTGGGTGAGAGCATTCTGCTTAATTCAGAAACTCTGTCCATCACCACCCCTTGTTGTTAAATATTTTGTCCACCCTAAGCGTGGAAGGGTATACTCAGATGTGAGTCCCTTGCTCATTGCACCATCAGGATTCAAGCAAGCCGGGCCGACGACGGCTGAAATGCCAGAAACCGGTCCCCGGAAGCTTGTTTCCTTCCAAGTGTAAGAATTGGCTTGGTAGTTTGGTTTGCCCTGTTCCCATCATGCACTGGGACAGGAACGGACTAATTTGCATATAGCCAGGTTCTGAACTGGGATGGTGCAGTGAGCTAAAAAACGGTGTTGGATCTAGCCCTGATCTCTTGACTGGGTGAGAGTATTCTGCTTAATTCAGAAACTCTGTCCATCACCACCCCTTGTTGTTAAATATTTTGTCCACCCTAAGCGTGGAAGGGTATACTCAGATGTGAGTCCCTTGCTCATTGCACCATCAGGATTCAAGCAAGCCGGGCCGACGACGGCTGAAATGCCAGAAACCGGTCCCCGGAAGCTTGTTTCCTTCCCAGTGTAAGAATTGGCTTGGTAGTTTGGTTTGCCCTGTTCCCATCATGCACTGGGACAGGAACGGACTAATTTGCATATAGCCAGGTTCTGAACTGGGATGGTGCAGTGAGCTAAAAAACGGTGTTGGATCTAGCCCTGATCTCTTGACTGGGTGAGAGTATTCTGCTTAATTCAGAAACTCTGTCCATCACCACCCCTTGTTGTTAAATATTTTGTCCACCCTAAGCGTGGAAGGGTATACTCAGATGTGAGTCCCTTGCTCATTGCACCATCAGGATTCAAGCAAGCCGGGCCGACGACGGCTGAAATGCCAGAAACCGGTCCCCGGAAGCTTGTTTCCTTCCCAGTGTAAGAATTGGCTTGGTAGTTTGGTTTGCCCTGTTCCCATCATGCACTGGGACAGGAACGGACTAATTTGCATATAGCCAGGTTCTGAACTGGGATGGTGCAGTGAGCTAAAAAACGGTGTTGGATCTAGCCCTGATCTCTTGACTGGGTGAGAGTATTCTGCTTAATTCAGAAACTCTGTCCATCACCACCCCTTGTTGTTAAATATTTTGTCCACCCTAAGCGTGGAAGGGTATACTCAGATGTGAGTCCCTTGCTCATTGCACCATCAGGATTCAAGCAAGCCGGGCCGACGACGGCTGAAATGCCAGAAACCGGTCCCCGGAAGCTTGTTTCCTTCCCAGTGTAAGAATTGGCTTGGTAGTTTGGTTTGCCCTGTTCCCATCATGCACTGGGACAGGAACGGACTAATTTGCATATAGCCAGGTTCTGAACTGGGATGGTGCAGTGAGCTAAAAAACGGTGTTGGATCTAGCCCTGATCTCTTGACTGGGTGAGAGTATTCTGCTTAATTCAGAAACTCTGTCCATCACCACCCCTTGTTGTTAAATATGTGTGGCGCTGCATGCCCACCGCCAGCAACCCATGCCAATGTCTACCGCACTTGTCAAGGGGGTGGTGCTGGTGTCACACCGCCTTGGCCAGGCGGTAGCAACCGCCATATGTGTGGCGCTGCATGCCCACCGCCAGCAACCCATGTCTCCATGCCAATCTCTACCGCACTTGTGTAGGGGGTGGTGCTGGTGTCTAGCTACCACCTGTCCTCGGCGGTGTGACACCAGCACCACCCCTACACAAGTGCAGTAGAGATTGGCATGGTTTGCTGGCGGTGGGCATGCAGCGCCACACATATGGCGGTTGGAGCCCCACCTGCAGCCTCGTCGCCACTACCCAACAGCCTTCACACCCACATACAAAGTGATGGCAGCCCTCCACTTTTTTGCAACTGGTTCCTTCCAGGAGACTGTGGCCGGCACTGCAGGGATGTCGCAACCCATGTTCAGCATGATGCTGAGGGATGTTCTTGCAGCCATGATGAGATATAAGGATCGTTACATACATTTCCCCAGGGGAGAAGAATTACCAGGTGTGAAGGGTGACTTCTATGTCCTTGGGCACATCCCCCATGTTGTTGGTGACATCGATTGCACCCATGTCGGTCTGGTGGCACCACAGGCCACTGAGCATATTTTTAGGAATTGCAAACATTACCATTCTATAAATGTGCAGGTAGTGTGCCTTACGGACATGACGATTTCAAATGTGTGTGCAAGATTCCCCGGATCTGCCCATGATTCATACGTCATGAGGAACAGCATGGTGCCCCGGATGATGGCTAACCTACATCCCGATCGTGCTTGGATTGTGGGTGAGTATGCCCAGTGATATGATGTGCTGTGTGTTTGGGACCTGCTGCCCCCTGCCTGTGCAACATTGCAATGTGTGCTTGTCATTCCTAGGTGACTCTGCATATCCCAGTCGCCCATGGCTGCTGAGTCCACTGAGAAATCCCAGGACCCTGGCTGACGCCAGGTACAATGAGGCCCATGGCAGAACCCGACATGTAATTGAGCGGACCTTTGGCCTACTCAAGTCAAGTTTCTGCTGCCTTGACAGGACTCGAGGAGCACTGGGAAGGTCTGCAAGATCATTGTGGCATGCTGTATGCTGCACAATATGGCCATTCACAAGGGGATTCCCCAGCTCCTGCCCCTGCCCAAGGACCTGAGTCCAGTGATGAGGACAGTGGAGAGGAGGAAGGAGTTGACATTCGTCAACAGCTCATCAACCGCTATTCACTTGAAGGTGTGTAAAGATATACGACTTGTACATTCTCTGTTGTGGTTGTTGTTGTGCAGGGCTATCTGTGGATGGGACAGACAGGCACATGTGGCATTGACGTTCCATATGTGGACGTATGCTGGACTCTATTTGTTAACACCTACTGCACATAGTCTTGTATGCCTGTAGACGCATGTGTATGTTTTGTGTAGTGTTATGTCTGTGATGCCACAATGACACCAGTGACTGCTGTTCTGTTGTGTCTCCCTAGGTGCTTCAGAATAATCCTGCCCTACATACTGTACATCATTTGGACACATCATGGACATTTTCAAAACTGTAAATATTGCACTAAAAACGATACAGCACAAAATCTGGTGCGTCAGGTTTTTTATTTGCAAAGTGGACAGGTGAGGGGTGCGGGAATATTTACATGAAGGTGGTGAATGAGCAGTGAGTTGACAGTCATGGTAGATGAGATGCAAGAGTGGACACCACATGGATGTGGTGACCCAGTCCAACAGACAAGTGCCATTGCCAAGGCAGTGTGGTGAAGGACAGTCCAAACAGTCAATGCAGTGGGGAAGAGGGTTGCCATCAGGGCTGGCTCCGTGACTGGCGTGTGGCTGGTGCTTTGCCTCCGGAGACTCCCAGGCTCTTCTTTGGACACCCCCTTGATCTTTTTGGCGGTGGGGGGCCTGCTGAATGGCCAGCGGTGTCTGAGGACTCGCCCCTCTCTGTTGGCGCAGGGGAGGATGGTGCACTGTCATCCTGCAGCACAACAGAAGGGGGCAGAGGTGTTGGTTGTGACGCAGGCCTGTCCCTCAGCAACACCACTTGATGGGCCATGAGGTCCACCATTTGACCAATGTGTGTGTCGATGGACCTCATCAGCAGGATGAGCTCACGTAAAAGTTTGTCCGACCGGTCACTTTGTCCCTGGACCTGTTCATATGCACCGATGACTCTGGTGAAGTGGTCCAGGGATTGTGTGCCAACCTCCTGAGGTCTGGGGGGACCCTGGCCCTCCCACCTGCCCTGCTGCCACGGACCTGTTGCCTCACCACAGTGGGTCCTCGCACACTCTCCCTGCCCTTCACAGTTGGTGATATGTCCTGGTCGTCCCCTGGGACAGGGAGGGTGCTGGTGGCGGTGGTGGTGGCCGAGGTGGCAGCGGTGGAGGCACAGGCCGTGACTGCAGGGGTCTTATGTGCAGTTGTTGGTGCAGCAGATGTGGTGGTGGAGAGAATGGGGTCCTGGGACCTGTTGGGCCTTAGCAAATCAGATGGACCGGCCTGGAGCTCATCGTCCAAACTGTCCTGGGAGTCAACATCCGAGAGTCCATGTACCTGGGGTGGAGACTGGCTCTGCTGGTCGTTGTTGTCCTCAGCAGCAAGATCTTCATCACCTGTGGATTAGATGGGAAATGGTCAGTGTAGGGCAATCTGCAAGTATTCTGTTAGCTGCATGTCATCTGCGGTCTGTACACTACACAATTGAGACAGCTTTTGTATTATTGTTACATGCAATACTGGCTGTTATTACATGGTGCATGAAAACATCAAATAATCAAACATGCAATTGGTACCGTGTGTAGTCTTGCAGGTCTCACAACCAGAAACAGCCAGACCTATGACGATGCCTACCTACCTGTTAGGTGAGGGTGAACAGTGCAATGGCTGACACATACTCCTGGGTGGGGAAGGCTTCCATGCTGCTGGGGTGTGCAACAGGGGGCATGCTGGGAGTGGTAGTACAGGCCTCCCACCCCCAAACATGTCTCCCAGTGAGGATGGCTGCCTACCTGTTAGGTGAGGGTGGGCAGTGCAATGGCTGACACATGCTTCTGGGTGGGGGACGGCTCCATGCTGCTGGAGTGTGGAAGAGGGGGCATGCTGGAAGTAGTGATAGAGGCCTCCCACCTCCACACAGTCCTCCAATACAAGATGGCTACCTACCTCTTAGGTGAGGGTGGACAGTGCAATGGCTGACACATGTTCCTGGGTGGGGGAGGCCTCCATGTTGCTGGGGTGTGGGACAGGGGGCATGCTGGGAGTGGTAGTGCAGGCCTCCCACCCCCAAACATGTCTCCCAGTGAGGATGGTTGCCTACCTGTTAGATGAGGGTGGACAGTGCAATGGCTCACACATGCTCATGGGTTGGGGAGGGCTCCATTCTGTTGGAGTGTGGAACAGGGGGCATGCTGGGAGTAGTGACACAGGCCTCCCACCCCCAAACAGTCCTCCAATACAAGATGGCTACCTACCTGTTAGGTGAGAGTAGACAGTGCAATGGCTGACACATGCTCGTGGGTGGGGGAGGCCTCCATGCTGCTGGGGTGTGGGACAGGGGGCATGCTGGGAGTGGTAGTGCAGGCCTCCCACCCCAAACATGTCTCCCAGTGAGGATGGCTGCCTACCTGTTAGGTGAGGGTGGACAGTGCAATGGCTGACACATGCTCCTGGGTGGGGTAGGGCTCAATGCTGCTGGAGTGTGGTACAGGGGGCATGCTGGGAGTGGTTGTGCAGGCCTCCCACCCCCAAACATGTCTCCCAGTGAGGATGGCTGCCTACCTGTTAGGTGAGGGTGGACAGTGCAATGGCTGGCACATGTTCCTGGGTGGGGGAGGCCTCCATGTTGCTGGGGTGTGGGACAGGGGGCATGCTGGGAGTGGTAGTGCAGGCCTCCCACCCCCAAACATGTCTCCCAGTGAGGATGGTTGCCTACCTGTTAGATGAGGGTGGACAGTGCAATGGCTCACACATGCTCATGGGTTGGGGAGGGCTCCATTCTGTTGGAGTGTGGAACAGGGGGCATGCTGGGAGTAGTGACACAGGCCTCCCACCCCCAAACAGTCCTCCATTACAAGATGGCTACCTACCTGTTAGGTGAGAGTAGACAGTGCAATGGCTGACACATGCTCGTGGGTGGGGGAGGCCTCCATGCTGCTGGGGTGTGGGACAGGGGGCATGCTGGGAGTGGTAGTGCAGGCCTCCCACCCCAAACATGTCTCCCAGTGAGGATGGCTGCCTACCTGTTAGGTGAGGGTGGACAGTGCAATGGCTGACACATGCTCCTGGGTGGGGTAGGGCTCAATGCTGCTGGAGTGTGGTACAGGGGGCATGCTGGGAGTGGTTGTGCAGGCCTCCCACCCCCAAACATGTCTCCCAGTGAGGATGGCTGCCTACCTGTTAGGTGAGGGTGGACAGTGCAATGGCTGGCACATGCTCCTGGGTTGGGGAGGGTTCCATGCTGCTGGAGTGTGGAACAGGGGGCATGCTGGGAGTAGTGATACAGGCCTCCCACCCCCAAACAGTCCTCCAATACAAGATGGCTACCTACCTGTTAGGTGAGGGTGGGCAGTGCAATGGCTGACACATGCTCCGTTGTGGGGGAGGCCTCCATGCTGCTGGGGTGTGGGACAGGGGGCATGCTGGGAGTGGTAGTGCAGGCCTCCCACCCCAAACATGTCTCCCAGTGAGGATGGTTGCCTACCTGTTAGGTGAGGGTGAACAGTGCAATGGCTGACACATGCTCCTGGGTGGGGGAGGCCTACATGCTGCTGGAGTGTGGGACAGGGGGCATGCTGGGAGTGGTAGTGCAGGCCTCCCACCCCCAAACATGTCTCCCAGTGAGGATGGCTGCCTACCTGTTAGGTGAGGGTGGACAGTGCAATGGTGTTTGGGTTGTGCAAGGAAGTACTTATCAGTGTGTTGGTTGCCTTTTGTTTGTACTTACCAGCATCTGTTCCCCCAGCTACTCCTGTGAGACTCTCAGGATGCAGTATGGCAAGCACCTTCTGCTCCCATGGTGTGAAAGTTTTCTGTGGGATGGGAGGGCCACTGTGCGGTTCGCCAGCTCCCAGTTCTTGCTCCTCTTCTCCTTGACAACCCTCTTGAGATCATGCCACCGCTTCATGATCTCCTTCTTGGATCGCGGGGTGGTCCCTACTGCATTGACCATTTGGACTATCCTTTCCCACATTTGTGTCCTTGTGGCTAATGGTGTCTGTTGGACCAGGCTACCAAACAGTTGTGGTTCCACTCTCACTATCTCATTGACCATGACTGTCAACTCACCCTCTATGAATTTTGGCATTTTCTGTGCTGCCATGGTGCTTGGTGTTTGCAGGGTTTGTGGGTACAGGGATGTGTGTCATGGGTGTGGTGTTGAGGTGTGAGGTGTGTTGTGTGCTGGGGGATTGTTGGTGCAGGTGTAATGGTGGTGGTGATGGTGGTGGTGGTGGTGGTGGTGTGTGTGTTGTATTGTTTTGCCTCTCCTGTCAGATGTGGTGTTTGGCCTTCTCTTCTGGAGTGTTGCAAAGGATTGTGGTCAGTAAAGGGACTGTATTTATACTCAGCTGTGTGGGTGTGTCCAATTGGGCCTTTGCTGTGAGGTGTATTGTGGGTGTTGTCCTGGGAATTGTAATATTTTTTTTGCATTTGTTTTATCATTGGTATGTGTTTTGTGTATTTGTGGGGCACGGCTTTGATTTGTGCTCAGTTAGGCATTGTTGCGGTGTTTTGGCTTTGTCCGCCATGTTTTTCATGTACCGTCCGCTGCGGTAGCTATGCTGCTGCTCTTCCGCTGTCTCTCCCATTCACTGCAGTGTACAACCGCGGCGGTCGGAAACAGCGGTTCGTTCCGCGGGACCATTGGGGAAATCCTAATTTCCCATGCAGTGTCTCCGCTATGCTTGTGGTGGGTGTAGCTTTTCCGCTGCTTTTCCGACTCCAGCAGTCAGTTTTGGGTCATCACCGCCCGCGTCGGGCTGTTTTTGTTAGCCCGCTACCGCTGCGGTCGGTCTTTTTTGGCGGTTGATCCTAATTTGACCGCCAGTTTATCCGCGGTCCCGGCGGACGGTCGGGGTGATATTCCGCCTGCTATCTAATGGGGCCCTAAGTCTTGAACTTCATGGAAGCCAGGTATGAATGGGAATCAATTCAGATTGCTTGAGGTGTTTGTGATATTTTCAAATTGTCTATGGCTGGTAAATAAACATATAGAAGATGGCCTTCAGTGGGATTGCGAAGAATTTGGTGGATTGATGAAGTGAACGTTCTCTCCATCAACATCACATATTTGGCAGAAGAAAGTTATAGTTCTATGCTCTGTAGAATACTCTACAAAGTCTTTCTTACTTACATTTACAGTGAAATAGAGATTGGAGTTATTGTTACAGCCACAAGGAATAATAAATCACACGTGTTGAGATGCTGAAGGAGTGTCCTGCCAGAATGAGCAATGATACTGTTAGAAATGGGGTTTCTGGTTGGCTAGGGTAAGCACCTAAGCCAGGCAGAACCCACCACTCTAGTCAGGGTAAGGGAGTTACACACACAAGATAACCCTTGCTCTCTTCCTTGGTAGCTTGGCAGAGCAGGCAATGTGTAAATCGTTTGCACACACACACACACTACAATGACACACTAGGAACACTACAAAAAGAAACTCCACACAAGGTTATATAAAAATATCCTTTGTGTTGTACATAAAACACTTTTTAACATAAGCACATAAATCACTATGGCAGTAGGCACTTGTTATGAAGTCACATAGATCATAAAATCACTTTGCCATTATGCAATGGTCATAACAGTATATATAGTGCAATAGGGTAAATACTCATAAATTGCACAAAAAGCACCTACCATGTGCATTTCAATAATGGCCCCTCGGACCAGGAAGGAAGTGAATTAATGCGGTGCAGATGAATGCTAGTATGGCCACTTGATGTCCACAAACAGTATATACCAACATGGGGGAACATCCACTGCCAAATCACGTGGTAGGACCTGTTCGGACTGTCCCACAATGGGGGGCAGCAAGAACAGTTGCCCACGTCCGCGTGGTGCAGCTGCTGAACAACGCAGCTTCATTGGCCTATAAATCAGGCCTCACTAAGGTCCATACCTGGAACCGGGGCTAGGGCAATGCAAGCAGTCCAGCCCTCGCAGATATCCATCAGGAACTGTTGCAAGTGAGGATCACAGTTCTGGCCTTTGGAAGCATGTCTCCTCTGTGGAACGGCAGCTGATTGGAGCCTGCAAGGTTCTGGTTCCCACTGGGCCCCAGATCCCTCTGATGTCGGCAAGACATGAAGCATAGTCTCTACATCTCCATTCTCTTGAGGAAGCTCCTTGGCAATGGCTTCTGGCGCGGCTTCATCCACGTTCACCATGAAATGAAATGAACCCTTCCTGGCTTTTCCCTGTGAAATGCCCACTCCTGGGCACCCCCAAGGTGAAGCCAGGCATCCCAGCACTGTTGGGGCCGTTCTGGAGATTAAGCAAGCTATTGCCCAGAGTTGCAGAGTGGGACCCATGATTAGAATAGGCACTGAGGCGAGAATTATAAGGTCCGAGGAAATTGAGCCCAAGACCCGCCGAGGCGGGAATTGAACCCTGGTCCCGGGCCAGACCTCTGCATCATCTGCCGCTCTAACCATTGAGCCACACTTCTCCCCCCTCTACTTTTCTGGGGATTGGCGGCTCTTCCGGTGCGTGGCCATCAGGCCGCAAGGCCCGCCACCACCGCACAACAGTCAAAAGCCGGGTGGAAGGGAGAACGCTTCTTCCTCAGATCTCCCCTCCTGTCCCTCAAAACCACTTGGGCAGTGCAGTGCATCTCTGCATGCACTGCTGCGGTGAGTCAAACACGCCCTTGACGCTCTGTGGAAAATAAATATAAACAGGAAAGTGCCCTTCATTTGTTTTTGAAAATGTCTTTATTAACAGCCTATAAGCACTGTAACATATCCAATTCCAACGCCCTTTGTTACATACCATCCGTACAGTGTACATATCATTATATAACCATCAGTTCCATTTTCAATTTTCCGTTTGCATAGTGATTCAATACCCTTCCCAACTCCCAAACTCCCTCCCTATCCTCCCCCCTCAACACTTTCTCAATCATAGTAAATCTCAAAAACGGCGTTGACCCATCCCTAGCGTTCACATAATGTCTCCCTTGTATTTAGGAATCGTGTTGTCTTTTATTTTCAGTTATGTTTCCTTTCCATTAAAGGTCCTCTTCGCCAAAGCGCCGGGACACTCCATTGTGAGTAGCCGTTGCGCTATAGAAGAGCCAATTAACATAACATAACATAACATAACACATAACATTTCTATCTCCTTTCATGAACATAATCAAGCAATATATATCTCAGCCAAGGTCTGCATCTTGGTCAAGTGGGGACCTCACTCTGGGTTCAGAGATCGTGCAACCCTGGCTCCCAGCACAGGCGGTGAATCCCATCCCTGCCACGATCTTGCACCCAAACCAGCACAGAATCTAAGCGTCGTGGTCTCGCACTCCCTGTTCAAACTCTATCAAGAGAGCATTCCAGTCCAAGGAAATGGGTGTTTTCCTAAGGCCTCTGCGCTCTTCCCTGAGTAGTTCCTGTCCCTCTGCCTTGCCCCATCTCTCCACCTCCCCACTCCGTGCCTCTACGTCCAGTGGCCTAGCTGATTTCCATCTCATGGCTACCGCTCGCTTTGCCAACAACAATACCAAATCCACAAATCTAGTAGCCACACTCCGTTTTTTCTCTTTGTGACCCAGCCCCAGCAGACAGTAGGAAGCAGTTGTGTATGGCCTGCCCAGCGCTATCGTGCTTAGGATACGGTGAACTGATCCCCAATAGTATCCCAGTCTAGGACAATCCCAAAACATGTGCAGGATGTCGGCATCTTCCTGATGGCATCTGGGGCAGGTGCCGGCTGCGTCTGGGAACATGACCCGTATCCTGTGAGGTGTTAAGTATGCCCTATGTACCACCATGAGTTGAATGAATTTAAACTTTGGGTTGCGGGACACTTTCTTAGGCAGCTTCAGTACTCTTTCCCACTCCTTATCGCTAAGTACTCTGCCCAGGTCGCCCTCCCATCTGTCCGTATACCTGACCGCTCTCCTCCAATATGATACAGACAGTTTAAGAAGGGGAGGTGCCGTGGATAGTATCTTAGCCCTAGGAAGTAGTAACCGGTGTATCTCCCCTCTGCCTCTATCCGCCTCCGTCATACTTAGTTCCTGTAGGTTGCGGCCCGCGAGCCAGTACGCCAGCCACTGAAGCTGACACGCACAGCTACAGGCAAACAGGTCGGGCACTCCCATACCGCCCCGTCCGTTGGGAGCTGCAGTTTGGCCATGCTTATATGGCGTCTGCCTGTCCCCCATACGAGCTCTGTCAGCAGCTCTGTCAGGGTCCTAAAAAGGGGCATTGGCACCAGTACCGGTAGGTTCGTGAAAAAATAAAGGAGCTGCGGTAGCACCACCATCTTTGAGATAGCCACTCTGCCTGCCACCGACAGAGGCAGGGTGTTCCAGAACTGTACATGCCATTGTAAATTGGCCATTGCCTTGCCTAGATTGCCGTCCAGCAGATCTTGTGCCTGCTGATATACCTGGATACCCAAATATTTAAAGGTCACGGGCGCCATCTGGAAGCTGTACGGTGGGAATTGCACGTGTGTCTCTGTCGCCGGACCGTGAAAGCCGAACCCGTACGATTTTGCCTCATTGATCGTGAGGCCCGACAGCTCTCGGAATTCATTAAAGATCCGCGGCAGCGGTTCCACCGGCCCGTTCACATCCTTGAGAAAGAGCAATATGTCATCGGCATATGTCGATACGACATGGTGAGTGCGGTGTCTAGTAATTCCCACCTCAGCCGCAACAGATCGGACTTTCACTAGGAGGGGCTCGAGAGCGATTAAAAATAATAAGGGCGATAACGGGCATCCCTGTCTCGTGCCCTTTCTTATCTCGAACTGTTCCGATATACATTTGTTGGTCCGGACCCGCGCCGTGGGCTTCCGGTATAGTAGGGAGACCCAGGCTAGATAGGCCGGCGGGATCCCGAATCTAGTCATGGCCGCGAACATATAATCCCACCTAAGTGAGTCAAAGGCCTGTCGGAGGTCCAGGGAGATGCAGCCCTCCGCGTCCCTGCCCGCACCATCCGAGGACATCAATTGACTAAGGCGCCGCAGGTTCAGAGCCGTGCTCCTGCCCGGTACAAACCCGCATTGGTCGGGGTGAATCAAGTCCGGGACACAGCAGGAGAGCCGCGTCGCCAGGATCTTGCTGAGGATTTTAGAATCTATATTCAGAAGTGACAGAGGCCTGTAGTTTTCCGGCTGCAAGGCATCCCTCCCAGGCTTCGGAAGTGATACAATGAGGGCCTGGAGAGTCATGCTCGGCAGCGCGCCGGTCTGCAGTGCCTCACCGTACAGTGCGTGCAAACGTGGGGCCAAGAGATCGACGTATGCCAGGTAAAATTCCGACGGGAGTCCGTCGGTCCCGGGCACCTTATTCCTCGGCAGAGCCCTAATGGCCTGCCTGATTTACACTAGTGTGATAGGTTTCGCCAGGTCCGCACTTCGTGCTTCGCTCAGTTGGGGGATACATAAGTCAGAGAAGAAACCCTCTAAGGCCAGATCCGAAAGCGGGCGTGTGGGCCATATAAAGTGGAATAATATCGTTGGAACGCAGCATTGCTCTCCCGCTGATCCTGTATCAGTACCCCGACTGCACCTCTGACTTCCATACTAGGGGCATTCATCGGGGTGTCTTTCGTCAGACGTGCCAAAAGTGCACCTGCCCTATACGCCTGCGTGTATTGCCGCGCAGTGTATTCCCTGTAATCCAGCACACGCATCTCCTCCAAGAGTTCTGCATGTTGGATATGGGCCTCCTGTAGCTGCCTGAGAGCGCCATCCGTGCCAGCGGCTTCGTTTTCCAACATTGCCAGACTGTCCTCCACTGCCCTGAGCTTATCCAGTACCATGTGTTTGATGCCCACATTGGTGCCCATTGCCACTCCGCGTATGGTAGCCTTGAAGGCGTCCCATTCTATCTGTCGGGAGCTGGCCGTGCCTGAGTTCTCCTGGAAGTAGCATGTGCTGGCGTCCAGAAGGGTGGACTTGAATACCGAGTCCTCCAATAGACTCGTGGACAGCCGCCACGTTGGTATGGGTGTGGACAACCTCCCCCACTGTATAGACAGTTCCACTGGATTGTGGTCCGACAGTGTCTTACCCATATGCTGCACATTCACAATGTAAGACGTAAGCGCCCTGGAAAAGAAGATACGGTCTATTCTGGTGTGTAGCTTATGCGGCGGTGAGTAGTACGTGTATTCTCTATTCAATTTGTGAAGGATCCGCCAAGCATTTTCCAATTCCCAACCATCCGCCCACTGTGTCAGCGCTATAGCCTGCTTTCTGCTCTCTGTTGCATGTAGGGGGGGTGGGACCTGTCTAATGTGAGATCTAGTACCACATTGCAATCACCACCAATAATCCAGTTATACTCAGCCCAGTCCGCTAACACTCTGCCAACGCCCAAAAAGAACTGGGCCTGATCCACATTCGGAGCGTACAAACTACCCAGCACGACACAGTCACCATTCAGCATGCCCCTCACGAACACATACCGCCCCTCCTTATCCACCCTTGCTTCAGCCGGCTTAAAGGGGACTGAGTTCCTGATCCAGACGGCCGCCCCCGGGAAAAGAGAGAAAACGTTGTAGCGTAGAGCTGGCCTTTCCATTTCTGGGATAATTTAGTGCCCTCCGCCCCATTCAGATGCGTCTCCTGGAGATATGCTATGTGTACCTGTCGCCTGTTCAGCTGTGCTAGTACCCTATGCCTCTTATGTATTGAACCTAACTCCCGCACGTTCCAAGAGCAGACCCTATATGTATTAGGAGATATCATAACCCCGAATGTGACCGTCTTGAGCCAATGCCTTTAATCTCAGCAATGCTGACCACATAGAGTAAATTTTCAGTGCTGTTGTTACGTACATGACCCCAACTGCTAGGTCCCCTCCCCGGAACATGGAGGACCAAACCATAATACCCAACAGGGGTAGAATCGTACTGTGACCGTGCTTGAGCCTGGGGGTGTGAGCCCAGTCAAACGGCCACGACAATTGTCCAAAAGAAAGTCTCGTTCCCATAGTCCCCTACAGGTGCAACAGTTCCAGGCCCCCCCCCCGGTGAAACAAGGAGAAAATCCATTACATTACCAAACCCGCTGCCACAGGACCAATGTTCAGAAGTCCACCGCCATCTGCGCCGTGATTTGAGGAAATAACTGCAGGCTTCCGTCTGTGTCTGATGCCACCGCATGAGAGCTGGCCTGGCTGTTCGAGGACGTTCCAGTGGTCGCATCATGTTCCGCCAAAGCGTTTGTTGTCAGCAGCGCCACTTCCGTCTGGGCTCCGTCACCGCCTCCTGCCAATCTGTTATCCCGGGCCGCCTCCGCCGCCGGGGACTGGGGGCGAGCCCGATTCGTGTCCTGGACATTGGACCTCTGCGTCTCTGGTACCTCCTGGTTGCCCCGAGGGGACGATATCGGAGTAATAGCCACCTCCATCCACTCCGAAGCCTCCTCCGGAGTGTCAAAGAAGAAGGTTTTTGCGGTCATGGATGACCCTGAGACGTGCCGAAAAAAACAAGTCATACTTCACATTGCGGTATCGGAGAGCGCGCTTCACGCCCCAAAAGGATGCTCTAGCCCGTTGTACTGCCTGCGTGAAGTCCGGATAGATGGAGACCGTTTGGTTTTCATATTTGATAGGACCGTTCTCCCTCGCAGCCTTCAGTATCACATCCCTGTCTTTGAAGTGGAGTAGACGCACTATCAGAGGGCGAGGTGGAGCACCTGGCCTCGGTGGTCGGGGGGGGGCACCCTATGCGCTCTCTCCACACTGTACATCTGGGTGAGCTCCGCAGGGTCCACAACGGTCTTCAGCCATTCTTCCACGAAACGGGTAGGATTCGTCCCTTCCTTGCGCTCCGGCACACCCAAAATGCGTATATTGTTGTGGCGGGAGCGTCCCTCAGCGTCATCCACCCTGTCCCGCAATCCCTTTATCTGTTTCTCCAAATTCTCCAGCCTCGTGGAGTGTTCTGTCTGTTGCGGAATCAGGTCCGCCAGTGCCAATTTGTGCTCCGACACTTTCTCGGCCAGCTTCTTATGGTCGTCCTTCAGGAGCGATAGTCCCATCGACATTGTGTCGATTCGTGTCTTAAGAGCCTCTCTGGATTCCCTGATATCCATTAATATAAGATCAAGTTTGGCCTCGTGGGCGTCAACGCCCGTTGGTGGGACTGCTTCCTCATTGGAGGAGGTCAGCAGATCGTCTGAAGCGGAGTTCTGTGTCCCAGCACGGGGAATCCTGTTCCTGCCCATCTTTCTGCGCAGTAGTGTACACCACAGGCCAATAAGGAGTCGCCTTCCCTGGCCTCTCACACGTCCAGGCGCAGTCACCGACAGTCCGTCCCTGCCACTCCCGAGCGCAGCGTCGTATGTCACTCTGCAGCAGCCTCCACACTTCGCTAGGGCCTCCGGGCAATGGGACACAAGGGTCCGGCCGCCTCAAATGTGTAACGCCCAGAGTCGTATGCGTAGGATCGTCCTTGCTGCCCCGGCACCACCCCCTCCACCCGGGGGAGCCAGAGCAGTGCGAATGTCAGTGCCGTACAACCGTGGAGCGGGCCACCAAAAGCTCAGGGCGTCCTCACTTGGCAGGGATGTGGTTCCCGCAGTGTCCGTCCCCGCTCAGGGACCCGCATACGCAGCTGCACCTCGTGTCTAGTGGCGCTCAGCTTGCAGGAGTCCGCCCTCCGGTTCTCCGGGCAGCACACCTCGTCATCAAGGCTCACAAGCAGGCTCCGTGGGAAGTTATGCTGCGCTTCTGGTATGGCCGGTGAGCACCACCGCAATCCCTCCGGGCGGTAGGAGGTCACCACGTAGAACACCACCAGTGTCTAATAGGGAGGCACACAGAGAGTTGTGGCCAAGAAAGCGCCGGTCCCGTGCACTGACCGGTCCGTGGCGTGCCTGCTACTGTTCCCGCCAAGGGGGGGTGTCAGAGGGGGGGGGGAGGGGTGTCGCCCAGCAAGTCCGGTGCCCCAGCGGAGGTCTTTGTCAATCCCCCCCATCCTCACCGCGTACTCCCCTGCCTCCCGTACCTGCTACAGTAGTCCCCGGTGCCCTGGGGAGAGTGCCGCGGTCGTTCGTGCTGCGGTGCCGGCTGTGGGTCCTCCCGGAGGTCTGCCGGACTCGTGCTCCAGTTCCAGGGCAACTCTGCACCACAGGCACCCCTTCTATGTCACTACTGCGTGCCCGTGGTAGTGTCTGCAGGCTCCCCCTCTCTCCACATTCCCGGCAGGGCAGAAGACCCTCCGTGCAGGTCACAGCCGCCGCGGTCCTCCAAAGCGTCAGTGCGCCATTTTCAGCCCCGTAGCGGGTCGGCAGTAGTTCGGCCGGCGTAAGCCCTCCTCTCAGCGCCTCCGGACCCGCCAGACACGTCTCCAGTTGCGTGATGGCCAATTGTGGGTATTCGCCGTGACCAGATGCGATAAATTTGGACGGGACGTTCAGCCGCCACTCGCAACTCCACCGCGGCCGGCCCTGTGCCACTTCCGGTCCACCTCTCCCAGTGCTGTGGGCCGCGGCTTCTATGCTGTTCCAGGCCCTGTTTCCTCCGGGGCGCCGCGGCAGGATGCGGGCTGCGATGTAGGGCTCGCAACTCTCCGAGCTGGCCAATAAGGAACCGGACAGCAGGCTTACCGGATACAGGTGAGAGGGTAGGGGTCTTATGTCGGAAAACAGGATTTATGACAGGATTATAGGGGATTGTGGACGGAGCAAGCTCAGCTCACGTCCACCATGTTAGGCTGCTGCCAGGAAAGTGCCCTTCATGAGCTTAATTTCCCACAGCACAGGGCAGGCACTAAGCCCTGGGAGATCACTGAGGGCCCAGGGAGAGGGGAGCAGGCTGCAGGCCAGCACATGAGGCAGTGCAAAGGGGTAGTCCCTCCAGCAGCCCGGCAATCAGTGAGCAGCAGGCCAAACCAGCAAAGGAAATAGTCCAAATTGCGATCCTTCCTGGCAGCAGAGCATTTCCAGTTTGTAGAGACAGCACCATCTGTTTACAAGTCCAAACAGTGTCTAAAAATATGGGGTCACAGCCCCTGTATACTCCACAAGTCTTTGTTCTGGGGGCACTTCAAATACTTTTTATAAGTGCATACCACCCCCATTCACATCCCAAGCCCTGGCCCCAGACACACTACAGGAGGTCATAGACAACATAGTTAAAGCCATACACAGCCCTATTCAGGTGTAGGTGCAACTTCCCCCACCACTCTAAATGCAGACCAGGCCTATTCAGGTGCAAGGGAAACTCCTTCCAACACTCTAAATGCAGCCAAGGTCTATTCAGCCCAGCGACAAGTCACCCAGGAAAGGCAGGACGCACCTCAGCCCCCCTTTTGACTGTCTAGAGTGAATACACATCCCCTTCTCTTGTCAGTCTAAACCCGTCATTAAAAACACAACCAGGTAGGGTACAAAGAGTCATTAGCACACAGAATGCCCACTTTTAAAAGGGGCATTTCTAAAATAGTAATAACAAATCCGCTTTCATCAATAAGCAGGATTTAGCCCTACTATTCCAAACATTCCAAACCAGGCCACTTTCCCACTTTCATATCAGAAATTAGCACTGAAACACATATCAGGGAATTCCCAATGCAGACCTATGAGAGGGCAGCCTCACATCAGTGAGATACCAAATATGCTGTTTGTCACTACCAGGAATCACTGACAGAATATCAACGTCGAAAATATTTACACCCAAAATTTTGGAGGCGGAATATCAACATCAAGAATATTGTACTCCTATCAACATTAAGGTAAGTACAAAAATATCGAAAAAAAATATAGTTGTAAAAAATATCGTGAAATTATTTGGAGATGAGTGTTTGGAAAAAGTATTCTTCTGCCCTTTTAAATTTTAAAACATAATTATTATGCCCAGTAAGAAAATGTGAAGTGACGAACAACTCTCCAGAGAGAGACTATATGGGGCGAAAACCAACGTTTTTAAAGTTGAACAGTAGTTTCGAAGGCTTTTTAAGGTGTCAGGAAATTAAATCAGTCACTAAAAGGAGGACAAAGGAAAATAGTAACCAGATTAAGAGGTAGAGAGGAGAATACATTGACAGAAGGCAAACAATTAAGGATCACGATTACCAGCTGGTTAGGAGAAAGTTTATGAAGATCACAAATATTACAGGTGAAAACACAAGTCATATCACAGTAACAGAGCAACTGGAAGTAGTAGAGAGTAAACAGTGATTAGATCACAAAGAAGGAGTCAGAGTTGGTTGGAAACAGGAAGAAAAAAATGAGATCAGGAGTACCTCCAGAAATGTGAGTGGATGGTGAGTTTGCAGCAATTTGAAATCACAGGAATCTGTAGAAATGTGAAAAGGAAGATCAATAGCTTTATTGGAGGTATTTAAATTAAAGTATTCCACCAAGAAGAAAAAGTAAGGGGCCCATTAGGATAAGGGGCGGATCCGCTCTCCAAAAACCTCCGCCTGCTTCTATTTCCCCCTGCCACATTACCATGGAGGGGGGGACCCCGGCAGATGCGAAGATCGTCCGCCGGTTTTCCGCCAGTAGGCAAACCGCCCGATTGCCTACCGGGCGGAAATGCAGTTTATATGGTGGCGGTGTCTGGTAGACACCGCCATCTATATTGATATGCAGGTGGGGACCTGCCTTTCCGTGGCGGCAATGCCGCCACTGAAAGGCAGGCGTTTTTTTACATTGGGGGCCCGTAGTGGGCCCCCAGGGATCCTGGGGGGTGCACATGGGGGGTACCTATGGTACCCCCCTGCAGATCCATGCACAACATGCCTTCCTGGCATTGCCGTGGGCGGTGCTGAGAGCAACGCCCGCCACAATGACAGGAATGCAGGATGCGCCCGCCACTGTGGTGGGCGCATCCTAATGTCTCCCAAGGGACCCCTGCCCTTATGGCGGGCGGTCACATTTCCCAACCTCCCGCCATCCTAATGACCCCCCAAGTATCTGGGATGCAAGATAAAACAGCATCCTGATCTTCACAGAAGAAAATGAGTGGGCCAGGAAGGTGATAGATATGAAGCAAGTTGCCAAAATAGGTCCAGAGAAAGATGCAAAATGAAATTCAAGAGAAGACATAGATGGAAAGTGTACAGGCAACAGAGATAGGAATTCATTTGGTGCGACAGAGAACATCAGCTCTATCACCCACTGAATCATGGTGTGGGGTGAGGGAAAAAGGCAGATTTTCAGAGGCAGTTAGCACAGCACAAATAGCAGAGTCAAGTGAGTACAGCAGTTTTCAGTAATTCTTAGAAATTGTAAATTCAGTAAACAAATGTGTCCAATTCGGGGGAATATTTATTGTATAAATGTGTCCAATTCAGGGGTATATTTATTGTATAAGGAGCTATCATTCCAGAGACTTAGGGCCTGATTTTGATCTTGGCCGTCTTACCGCCATCACCCTGAGTCAGTGGTTCCTCAATACTCAGCCGAGTCGGTGGTTTTTCGCCCGCCGCATTTAGATGCATGCATGCTGCCTCGGTGTCTGTGTCGACAAAGTGCTTCCCAACGCAGTCGCAGCACACCGCTAGCTGACGCAGTGGACTCCAGTGCTGGTAAACACTACTTCATTGCCGCCAGGGCAGCAGTTTCCAGCCAAGCTGTTTTAAATTTCACAGTTGTGCTGGTGGTGTACGAGCAACGGTTCCCAGACAGAGTGACTCCGTTCTGGTACACGCTCAATATGTACCATCACTGTAGCCATTGGATGGATGCTAACATAATCACCTGATGTCAACTGGCAAAATGAAAATACTTGCATATCACACTATAAAACACACCCCATTTCAGACAATGATCCTTTGCCATTACAACTCTCCCACGACCTTTGATCTCAGAGGCTTTGCCAGTTAAGTGAGATTTTTTGTTTTTCATTCTCCCTGACTCCTGTCCCTTTATCCCCTTTCTTTTAGTACCTTGTGGTTAATAATCTACTTTATTTTTATTTTGTGCACAATGTCATGCCACAAAAATCCTTGTTTTACTGAGGGAGAATTGTCAGTCATGGTGGATGAAATCCTAAGAATAGAGCCAAAATTGTTTGGAGCTCAAGTCCAAAATCGCCACTACCATGGAAAAGGCAAATTTGAACATAGTTGACAGAGTGAATGCTGTAGCTAACAACTTGCGCACACTGGAGGAAATTTGAAAGAGGTGAAACAATCTGTGAGAGTGGGTCCGTTCCCTGACCTCCAAGTGTCACATGGATGCCAACAGGACTGGTAGTGATTCTGTCAGACCCCCAATACCATTCATGCACTGGGAGGAGAAGGCCTTGCTCATCCTATATCCTGAAGGCTTGACAGGAATACCTGGTGGAGTGGAGTCTGGCAAGTTACACTTTACAAAGTCACAATAAACCTCAATGTCCTGTTTGTTCTCAACTCAGCCATTGCCAATATTCCCTGCACATATATTCCTATCATACAAAGCTCAACGTATTAGTATCATATAATTAATATTGTTTGTGGGAATGCTTTGTGTTGCATCTAAGATTACAGGTGAAAATCTCCATTACAAGTCACATGATTGTATGGTGCCTGTAAGTGTTACAACATCACAAAACTGCCTATTGTCCACGGGTATGTTCCACCAACCATTTTGCAAGTGTTGTAAAGTTGCTTTTGAAATTCATTCAACTACCATGATGCCCTGTTTTTTTTAATTTTTTTATTAGCATTTCAAGAAAACAACATACAGCATACATCCACCAGGTATATGTATATCGCAGCCAGACTACATAAAGAAATCAGTATAATATAGATGTCCCAGCAGGTTACCTCCATGTATATGTAGACATTGCTGTACAGCAGAAACAACCCAACTCCTTCCAACCCCCCCACCCCACTTCCCTATCTACCAGGTAATACAAGTGTTCCAAGGACTTCTCATCAAGTCATCTCCATTAGGGCACGCGCCACATGGTGAATAGTTTTAACAGTGAGTTTCATCATAGCAGCAATACAATATAGTATCCAGGGCAAACAATGCATAATGTCTTTAATCAGTGATAGATCCAAGGCAAAGTTCATAGCAACCTATGTGCCGAGCCGCCCCCCCAACCAAATCAGGGTGTGCAACCATGTACGCCATCATGGGGCTCCAGCAGTCCTTGGGACGGGAAGCCTCGGGTAGCTCCTTCCCGTAAGCCTGCAACTGGTCTCTACAGTATGACAGGTCAGTAAGCCACAATTTTATAGTGGGGCATATCGTGAACCCCATCTCTTTGCCACCACACATTTTGCCATCAGGGTGGAGACCGCTACGAGGCGTCGATTTGCGGGCTTAAGACAATTGACGTAGCCTAGGAGACATAACTCAGGAGTACACTCAACTAGTTCCAATACCACTTCCAATAGAATGCGAGCAACGTCAGCCCAGAACCCCAGAACTTTCCCACACCCCCAGGCCACATGAAAGAAATCTGCATCATCAACTCCACATCTCACACACTTAGCGGAATCTCACATACCGTATCTATGAAGTTGTAGAGGAGAATAATATATTTGGTGCAAAAACTTACAGTGAATAATCCTGAGATTACAATTTGCAGTTAAGCGCCCTGTGAGTTGACAGCAAGCCGACCATATCTCCATCTATCTAAAGAACGGTGTCTGAACTGGGGTGGCAGAGTGGGCTAAAGAACGGGGATGGATCAAACCCAGATCTTGTGACTGAAATGAAATGAAATTAAATGAAATTAAATTAAATTTAATTTATAAAGCGCATGGCTGCCGAAAGCGTCCCAGCGCTGGGTGTGAGTGTTTGATTGGTTCAGATGCTCCGTCCATCACCACCCCCTTTTGTACCATATCTCCATCGGGAGGGGGTTGCCAATCGCAGTTTGCCAGCGTTGGCGCGACTGATGATCCTCAAACTCTGTTTCTCTCTGAGAGGCATAGTATAGTGGAGTAATAAGGCCCTAATGGCTCTCTTCCCTTAACATTACCTGCAAGGCCTTAAGGGTTGCCGGTTCCTCTGGAAAGTTCGGGTAGACATCCAGTACTGCCTGCTGGAGGTGAATATACATAAATCTGAACATAAAGGGCCAGTTAAGGTGGTGTTGGGCTGCCCCAATAGTTTTGAAACGACCCCGAGCGTACAGATCGCCCATACGGACTATACCCGCAGCTGAAAGCTCCGTCAGAGCAGCGGGCTCCCTCGCAGCCAAAATTCCCGGGTGGGAAGCTATGAGCAGAAGAGGGGCATATAGATACGGAAGTGGAACTCTAGCAGCTAGAGCTTTGCATGCCCAAGATGTACACCAGGAAGGGTTAATTTCCTGACGAGGCCCACCTGTGCCACCCGACAGGACCATAGCCTGCACCGGGATAGGGCGAACCGCGTCTGCCTCAATCGCTACCTGCGGCTGAAAGCGCTGCGGAAAATGCCAATAATGCGCAAAATGCGCTTGTGCACAAAGGTAGTACAAGCGAATATCTGGAGCTTCAAAGCCACCTCTGTCAAAAGGTTGCACTAGAAGGTCCCAGCGGCATCGTGATTGCTTACCCCCCCAGACAAATGTAAGTAAAGCTAACTGCAACGTCTGGAAAAAAGCCAGATTCAGCTTGATGGGAATGTTAATGAAGAAGTACAGCAACTTACGCAGCAACACCATTTTAACAACCACGATCCTATCTGCCAGCGACAAGGGAAGACATGCCCACTTCTCCGTTTTCTCCACTATACACGTAACGGCATGCCCATAGTTCTCTGCGACCACCACAGTTGGGTCTCTATGGATCATCACCCCAAGATACTTTACTGGCTTCGCAGACCAGGACAGGGGGAAGTCTAGGTCGACCTCTTTCGTGCGTTCTGTTAAAGGAAAAACCACGGATTTGGACCAATTAATGCCCAAGCCAGAAAACCTCTCGAATTGGACATGTTCCCTCAGGAGCGGCGACAAATAGTTTGATGGCTCTCGGACGTACAGTAACATATCGTCCGCATATAGCGATACTATCAAAGGGCGCTGACGAACTTTCAAAGCCGCGGCCGAATGCTTTTGGTGAAGCTTGCAGGCTAGGGGTTCTTTTATCAAGGAGAAGAGTATCGGGGATAGGGGGCAGCCCTGTCGGGTGCCCCTTTCAATAGCGAATAGGGGCGAGACCCTGCCATTGACTCTCACTCTGGCGACAGGACCACTGTAAAGAACCCAAATCCATTGGAGAAAAAAGGGGGGGAACCCAATTCTATTCAGGAAAGTGAACATATAAGACCAATGTACAGAGTCAAAGGCCATTGCTGCATTGAGTAACACAGCAACGGCTTGAAAGTCAGGCTCGAAATAGTGCAGTGTGGAAAATAATGTACGCACATTATGCGTAGTGGACCTCTCCATCACAAAA
This sequence comes from Lissotriton helveticus, assembly GCF_964261635.1. NCBI lineage: Eukaryota > Metazoa > Chordata > Amphibia > Caudata > Salamandridae > Lissotriton > Lissotriton helveticus. The sequence goes on along the minus strand of NC_136071.1, from coordinate 873,099,798 downwards.
CCAGACTGATCTGGCAAAACCAGAAGAGGCACCTGGGGCTAAAGCCTAGTGGCGATCATTTTTGCCAAAAGTTTGGTATCAATATTGATGATGGAGAGTGGTCTGTACGATCCACATTGATTAGGGGGTTTGTCCGGTTTCAATAGTGTGACTAGCAAGGCCTCACGGAGTGACCGCGGCTGATGCCCACTTTCATATACCTCCGCATATACTTCCAACAGCCGGGGAGCCAAGAGTGGTGCAAATGTCTTATAAAATTCACTTGGCAGCCCGTCCGGCCCAGCAGCTTTGCACGTAGGCAATGCCATTATAGCACCTCGCACATCTTCCTCCCCAAACAGCTGCACTAAATATTCTCGATGTGCATTGTACAACCAGCCCAGTGCCACATCGTCCAGATATTCATGCATTTCCTCGTCAGTAGGGGACTCCCAGGCAGCATATGGGTCAGTATAGAACTTCAAGACGACCTCGCAGAGGTCTTCAGTCGAGTGTCGGGCCTCCCCAGCATCATCAAGGAGCTCATGTATGGGCTCCTGGCTCTGGGGCTCCCTTAACTTTTGAGCGAGAGAGCGGCTCGGCGGTCCACCTTCCCCATAATACCATGCTATCCGACGCCGAGAGCAATGCCGCAGCTCCTGGTCTACAGTGTCATTATGCTCAGAGACCAGTTCACGAATCTGAGCAAGTTTACCCGCCGTTGGGTCAGCGTCAAAGGCTCACTCCAGGTCACTAATATCCACAGCCAATCTCCGTATCCTGCGTCAAATATCTTGCAGTACTCCTGCCTGAGCCCCTATGCATGCTCCTCTGATGGTGACCTTAAAGGCCTCCCACAGGACCCCGACACTATCAACCGCACCCTCATTCTCTGTAAAGTAATGCCTGATCGCCTCTTCTATAATGTGTTTAAACACCGGGTCTTTCAATTCAGACGGCTGAAGCCGCCAGGCAAACTGTGGAACCCTATAATCCGGCAATGTCAATTCCAGGAGTACTTGAGAATGGTCGGAAAGTGTTCTGGCCGCATGACAAACATTCTTGACCCAATGATACACCCCCTCTGAAATCAACCAGTAGTCAATGCCTGACCATAAGCCATGCCCTAACACACACATGTACTCTCGCGCGCCACCGGATGGTGCAGTCGTCAAACATCTGCACATGCCCAGCATCTAGCAGACCCCACAGCACTGCCGATTCTCTCTTCTGTCGGGTGTCACTCACTCCATGCCGATCCTTAAATATATCCAAATACACATTGAAGTCACCACCCCAAATAATTTCAGCCCGGGGAAACGGCAAAATCCTGCGCCACACATCAGAGAAAAAATCTGGATCATCCACATTCGGCCCGTAGATGTTCACCAATAGTACACTCTCACCTCCTAGCCTGGCATGCATTATCACACATCATCCACAGTCATCCGATTCAGTCTTAATTTCGATAAAAGGAACCCCTTTCTTCACCAATGTGAGCACACCTCTTGCAAATGAAGAATATGAGGAGGAAGCATTCACACCAGCCCACTGGGCCCCAACAGTCCGTACCGACGCAGCAGTCAAATGCGTTTCCTGGAGGAAAGCAACATTTACACCCATTCTATCCAAACCTGCAAACACCATTCTGATCTCCCATGGAGAGTTCAACACACGCACATTCCAAGTGGCAAATTTAATGGGAGCTACCCATTATACGGTGGTAAGAGCAATAAGTGGGAAACAGTATATCTTAGGTTATACGTCCTCAGAGCGCATCGGGTATCACATATCCGAACTGTACACCTGGTAGAGAACAACAAACAGTCACCTCCCCCCGTCCCATCCCATCCCACCCCCCTCCCACTTCAGCACCCCAATCATGCCAAAAAAAGCCATCTCCAGTCCCAACCTAACCCTCCCCCCTACAACAACAACAGAGAGCAAAATGCAGAGTACACCCATGTGAAGGGGGCACAGATGCGCATAGCTCCCGCATAGCAGGAGTTGACCGAGGTGTCAATATAGCACATCCCAGCACCATGTTATTAGGTACATTTGCATCTGTGTGATATGATATATCTCAAGAATTCCAAGCAATGGAAACGACCCAGGCCCAGGCAGGTATAAAACACATACAGGCTTTCAGCGTTAGATGAAATGTAAGAGGTGAAATAGTCAACGCCGCCAAAGTCCGCCAGATAGAGCAAATACAGAATACTCCTAACATCCTGATCACATTCAGTGCAGCTATACCTGTAAAAACCCTCTCTTCATGAGACAAGGAGCAGAGCAAACTTATAGGACTAATACCAAACGGGACCGTGACATCACAATGTCATACACAGTGTCCGACATGTCCAGCTGCCTTCAGCGCATTAGTCTCACTACACACAGGGAAGAACCCTCAGCACTCAGTTTCTTTTTGCTCCTCCCCTCCCAGCGCCTCCGCAGTGGCCCGCTTCCTTCGCTTGAATTTTTTGCATAATCCATAGCAGCCTTAGGGGAGGAGAAGATCTTGTTATCCGAAGCAGCGCCAATGCGAAGGCGAGCAGGGTATAACATTGCATAGGGGACCTCCTCAGTGCGCAAAAACTGCTTCACGGTGGTGAACTCCCTCCGCGCGGCCTGCACTGCAACAGTAACATTGGGAAAAAAGGCAAGCGAGTTCCCCTGATGTTCTATCGTTCCCTTCTCCCTAGCTAGGCGTAAGATCGTGTCCCTGTCCCTATAATTTAAAATCCTAGCAATTATGGGACAAGGAGGGGCTCCAGGGACTGGTCGGGCAGGAAGCGAGCGGTGGGCCTACTCCACAATAAACATAGGAGATAGTTGTTCCGTGCCAAAGATGTCCGTGATAAGGTGCTCTATAGAAGTCTCCATTTTGCCCACATTTGTGGATTCCGGCAATCCCGTAACGTGGATATTGTTGCGTCGGGACCGTGCCTCCAAATCCTCATTCTTCGCCTGTATGAGAGAGAGGACCTTTTCCATATTTAGTGCCTTGTCTGCAACTGTGGACAAACTATCTTCTGCGGCAGAAACACTCTGCTCCACTTCACCCATGCGCGCACCTTGTTTCTCTAACTGTGAGGACATGTGATCTAACCTGTGGTTGACTGCTGCCATAGTGCCCTCTATGGATTGCAAAGTCCGCTGCATGGCGACCAGCGTAGCCTCAAGAGTGGGGGACCCATCAGACACCGCGTCCACCTCAGAGTCCGAGGCAGTCTTCTGTGGGGTCTTAGTGACACGCCTGGATTCCAAGGAGAGTTTAGGCTGTGTCTTATCAGACCGACCCATGGTCCCAGATCGCATAATGTCAGTCAAGGCTGAAATGGAAGTGAGGAGGGAACCAGGTGGAGCAGTGTGGGACCAGTCGTGGCACAGGGCTAGACCTCCACAGACAGTGCACTATTATAAGAGTTTCCTGACTGTTCTCACAATGAGGAGGCAGAACTAATGAGCGTTGAAACCTCACTCCTTAATCCTACACCCAAGGAGGTGATGGCTGCAAAACTTATACCCCAATGTTCCAGTAGGCGTGAGAAAAATTCATGAAGTGTCCCTCCGGTCACTGTGCATGAAGAAAAGTCCCCCTTACCACATGCACAGGTAGGGTAGAATGATGCACGATGGCCTTCTTCCCAAACCCTACACCTTGAAGCACTATCAGCTGTGTGATCATTAGCAGCTAATGGAAAGCAGCAGTGCCAACCGCAATTACGCCCATATATACATTGCTTCACCCATAGACACTGATCCACATCTCAAATCAGAGGAAGTGCGGTAGAGAAGGCAGGTGACATAGGCCTTCACAACAGACACAGCTACATCTTGCGTTAGGCCATCGCGGAAGGCTCCACCATTAACCCTTCACGACGAAGGCCTAGAGCCACATAATTCAGCAGCAACCAGCGTCAGGGAGGCCCGGACCTCAGCAGGCCAGTCAGTCTCCAGTTATCTCCCCAAAGGCCGCAGACTCCTCAGTACAACCGCCACCTTGCCACTAACTGCCCCGCACCAGGGGTGTGGCCTAGCCCCGAGCCCAATCCCACCCACTCACCGCATCCAGCGCCGACGGGCACTGCTATCCAGGAGTACTGGGGACCTCACTCCTCCGCCACCCGATCTTGTCTCCCGCTGCAGGACTCCTCTACGCTGCCGTCGCCGCAGGCCAATGGACACCGCCACAGTTCACTACAGGGCCGAGAGGGCGCAGACAGACCGAGAGAAAGTGACCCAGAAAAGAACGGAAAACAAAAGAAGTAGGGACATTAGGTTTCCCCAACCTTGCCAGGGATACTGTACGGAAGGTCCCTCACCTGAGGAGTCATTCGAAAATACTGTACTAGCCTTAGATGACTGGCTCGATATGGAGCCTGTATTAACACCCCAGGAAAAGGAAGTGGCCAGAGCGACAGCCCAATGGGCTGCATGTCCCTCCATGTATCGGGACGACCTGGTAGCCCAACTGTACCCTGCCTTAATTCCACGTGAACAAAGATTAGCAAGCATATATGACCCAACACCTCATCACCCTAATGGAGATGTGGTGTTCTCAAAATCAGCACACATTGATCCAATTATTAGAAGACTGCGTGCACGACAAATATCTGCATGATGCACCCTCATTTTTAAACAGGTTCTTCTAACTCCGAGCTAAATGCCATGAACAACTTAATAATCAGGGCCCAGGACTGACTCGGCGTAACTACCCTCTCCAGGAAGTACACCCTAGGTTAACTACTGCAGGAGCACTAGAACGAGTCTTCGTATACACCCCTCTGACCAAGTTAGAAATGCTTGAAATGAAGAAAATTGTCCCTGCGCACGAAAAAGACCCCGTAGGTTTCTTCCGGGAGCTCGGAGATGTCCTGTGAATGGGCAGTCTGACTCTCCGGACATCCTTGCTCTACTTAAAATACTCTTGCATGGGGGTATTTATGGCAAATTAAAGGAAAAGGACTGGCAGGTGGGTACACACGAAATAAAATGGGCAGAATTAGAGGCAGAAGATACCGGCCGAGAGCCTGGCCAACCGTTGGGTAACAAGGTAAAGGCATTACCCAACATCCTAATGGCAGTCCTCCCACAACTATTGACCACTAAGAGAGAGGACTGGGGAGCCATTTCTGCGTGCAAACAAAAAGTAGATGAGGATGTGGGGGATTACTATACCAGGCTAGAACGATGTTTCACTGCCAATAGTGGTCTCACTCCATCCAGCGAGTCTTACATGCACCTCTTTGTATCCAAATTGGTAGAGAATGCACTTCCCCAGGTAAAGAATAGAGTGTTGAAAGTAGAAAGTACTTGGCAGGCGAATACAGCCTCTCAGAAGCTGCAGATGTTACAATACCATCAGAATAGACTCCGTGAAGAAAGTGAGCAAGATAAACGCAGAATGAAAGAAACAAAAATAAAAGCACTAGTAGCACAGAAAGGGGGAGGACAGGATAGGACATCTTGTAATTATTGTAAAAAGCCGGACATTTTGTATGCGAATGTCCGGTCCTTAAACACAATTTGGCCACCGGAAAGACGAAGCCCCGTGTCTATCCTCCCCAGCAGGACCAACCCTCGACAGGACAAAATAATGCACCCCCCACTCAGTCTCAGATGTATATCGGACAAGACTTCACTGCTGATTCATACCCTGATTTCTCATGAAGATGCCCAGAGAGAGGTAGTGAGCATGCCCCGCCCTTAATACCCATCCCTGTAGATCAGAAGGGTCCCTATGTAGATGTCTCAATACTGGGGGAGGAACGGAAGTTCCTATTGGACACGGGTGCGAGCAAATCCACTGTCAGTCATAGACAACTTCCAGAGGTTCCTCTCTCGGGCCGACAAAATATATCTCTGGGTTTTTCAGGACAACCAGTAGTTAACAAGACCTCCAGACCCTTGCCCCTCACATTGGGACCCCTTACTACCATGACAGATCTTGTCCTTACAGATCCCTGCCCCGAAAACTTATTAGGAATAAACCAATTAAAAGAACTAGGAGCTGTCATAGTCTGTTCCCCTCAAGACGTCCGATTGTTTCTGCGTGACTTCAAGGGTCACTACACTTCCAGGGACCTGGACAGCAGACTGGCGTCTCTACCACAGCATTTGTGGGCCAAAGATTCGACAGACGTCGGGTGCATGGCAATTCCACCACACAAGGTCAAACTGAAAGAAGGTGTCACTCTACCACGTCTTAAGCAATATAAGATACCACCTGCTGCAGAAATGGCCCTCCTAAAAATAATTGAGGATCTCATTCAGTCTGGGGTAATCAAAGAAACACCTTTCAACGTCTGTAATTCACCTGTTCTGCCGGTCCATAAAAGGACGGTACCAGATTCACCTCAAGTGTACAGATTAGTGGTAGACCTGCGAAAACTCAATGAATGTGTATTACCCTAACATCCAGTGGTCCCAGACATTTCAACTCTACTTACCGCTATTGATGCACAGGCTTCATGGGTCACGGTAATATATTTAAGAAATGCATTCTTTAGTATCCCTATTCATCCAGACAGCCAGTATCTCTTTGGCTTCTCCCTCCAAGGGCGGAGCTTCCAATTTACAAGAGCACCTCACGGCTTCACTGATAGTCCGAGCATATACAGCATGGCCCTAAAAAGACAATTGGACACAGTACATATCCCCCCTGAAACAGCCCTACTACAATATGTTGACGATATACTCATTACTGCCCGATCGGAACAAAAATGCTGCGAAGCCTCCCTCACGGTCCTCCAGTTTTCAGCTGATAATGGCCACAGGGTATCACCTTCCAAGCTACAATTCTGTCTACAGCAAGTGGCTTATCTAGGGCACTTGCTGTCAAAGGAGGGTAGGCAACTCACACCAGAACGCATCAAACTCATAACTGCCATGACAAGACCTCAAACACAGAAACAAGTCAGGGCTTTCATGGGACTTACTTCATATTGCAGACAGTGGATTCCACAATATGCCCTCATTTCTAAACCCCTCGTCAACCTTACCACAGCAGAGGTTGCACAACATCCACAGTTACCGTGGTTGGAGGAACATGAACAAGCTTTTCAGACCCTTAAACAAGCTCTCTGCCAAGCTCCAGTGTTAGCAACCCCTGACTACCTAAAAACTTTTACGCTCTTTGTGACTGAGAAGGATGGCACCGCCCTGTCCGTCCTGACACAGGATCAGGCATGCAGAAACAGACCGTGTGCATATTTTTCAAGTATTCTGGATCCAGTTGCACGGGCTCTTCCTGCATGCCTGAAATCGGTAGCAGCCACAGCCCAAGCAATCCGACAAAGTGACTCCATCGTGCTAGGACACCCTTTAACTGTTCAGGTACCCCATTATGTGGAGTTGCTCTTAAACAGAACTCAGACCCAACACCTCACGGTGGCTAGATTGACAGGTTACGGAATGACACTCTTCCAGCCACACATAACGATTCACAGATGCAACATCCTAAATCCAGCCACATTATTGCCCATTTATGACACGCAACCAACAATACATGATTGTAGTATCAAGGTAGAGCTAGTAACTAAACACAGACAAGACTTACTAGACACCCCCCTTTGTGACCCAGAAAAGACATTGTTTGTGGACGGCTCCTGTATGCGTCTCACAACAGGAGAATTAGCAGCTGCCTACGCAGTCACCACCGGAACTACTGTTCTTGAATCACACAGGATCTTCATACTATCTACCCAAGCAGCTGAACTAATAGCACTCACACACGCCTGCCATTTAGGAAAAGATCTAGTCATCAATGTGTACACCGATTCCCAGTATGCCTTCGGAGTAGTACACAATTTCGGCACCCTGTGGAAGGAAAGAGGATTCCTCACCTCACATGGAGCCAAAATTCAACACCGAACTTATCACACAATTACTGGAAGCCATACACCTGCCCAAACGAATATCAATAATTAAATGTAAAGCGCACACAAAGGGGACAGATGACATCGCCAAAGGAAATTAGCTTGCAGACCTCACAGCCAAAAAGACAGCCTAGACAGAGTTACTAACACTACAGAACAACAAAGCACACACAGTTCGAGATCCTTTCCAAGACGTACACAGTGTACAAAAACATGCCACAGACTCAGAGAAACAGGAATGGAAAGACAATGAAGGGGTACAGACAGAACAGGGATGGATGATTCCAGAAAGAGCTGTGTGGTACCTACCGGATGCGATGGTCCAGGTTATCATCAATACCATACATGGACCAGCGCATTTGGGGGAAAAAGGCATGTTGGACAGTATAAAAGATATATGGTACAACAAGCACCTTAGAGCAGCAGCAAAGCAACGAGCAAAGACATGCATGATATGTTCCCAGCACAATCCAGGGAAAGGTACCCCAGTCGAGCAAGGTGGGTTCCATCCACCAGACCACCCATTCGAAGTTCTTCAGATGGATTATATGCAAATGGATAGATGTAGGGGACTGAAATATGTCCTGGTGGTCATATGTGCCCTGACCAGATGGGTAGAAGCCTATCCAGTCCCTGATTATACAGCAGCCAAGACAGCTAAACAACTGGTCAGAGAATTCTTCCCCCGATATGGGCTGCCCCGCGTCATCTTCTCAGATAACGGCCAGCCCTTCTCTTCATAACTCATGAAACACGTCTCACTCCTCCCAGGAAGTTCCACTGTGTACGACACCCGCAGGCTGCAGGACTGGTAGAAAGATATAATCAGACCCTCAAGACTAAACTGGCGAAGGTAGTGGCAGAGAAAGGGGTGGATTGGGTCACAGCACTTCCAGTGGCACTGTTCTATGCCAGGATGATCCCGCATTCAAGGACAGGACTAGCCCCCTATGAAGTTGTGTTTGGTAGACCCCCTAACATATGGGGAATACCCAGACCCAAGTCCATTACTGATGTTGATAGCGCTGTTCTGACAGATTACCTGGCTTCCTTGATGTCTGCACTCCGTTCTTGTCATTCACAGGTGGCTGCAGGCTTCCCAGACAAAACCAACCCTGAAGAGCACACCATCCGACCCGGGGACTGGGTCTTGGTCCGCAACTTCGACAGGACAAATCCCCTCCAGCCCAGGTGGAAAAAGCCGAAGTTGGTCCTCCTGACTACGCGGACTGCGGTGAAGATCGAAGGCAGAAAAGGCTGGCTCCATGCCAGTCACTGTAAAAAGTACTTTGGAGAAATAGACTCTGTTGCCAGCGATATCGCCAAAACCAGTGACACTGTGACTGAACAATCCTCATTGCCCTTGGAACAGACCCCACAACAGGAATATAAATCAAAGCTGAGGTCCGCCACCCGGATTCTGGCTGATTAAGCCCACAGACACAGGTCTCGTGGTGAAGTGGTCAGAGCATGGGGGCAGACTCAGACACCCTGACTATGTGGCAAAAAGAGAAAATGAGGCGCCTAAAGAAGAATGTTAAGAAGTTGCATAGCGGCCCTATCATATATTTGATCATACTGTCTTTCTTAATAACAATCATGACGTGTCTCGGTTGGGTCCTCCACATTGCTTTCCCGCCAGCACCACATACCTCTCATGCGCCTAACAACACTCAGGAGCACACGCACCACGACCTGCCCCCTCGTGAGCTAGCTCACAGGCTATCCCTCCGGAACAATACCTTTATACAGATGCTACACTATACGCATCAGGCCAGCAATATCACAGATTGCTGGATATGTGGCAGCCTCCCACCTCATCAGAAGAAGGGAGGGATGCCTCTCTTCCCCTTCCCGTTTTCTTATAATGGAACTTGTGAGGCCTGGTTCGCCCTAATGACAGCCGACAACACTAGCCCAACCTCCTGCCCTGATGGAAATAATTCATGCAAGAATGGGTGGCCTTGGGGGGACTTAAATAAGGTCCTTAATGCTGTCTGCTACCCGAATGAGGATGGAGATCCTCAGGCGACAGGTACGGTCCTAGAAAGCGAAGAATACAAGCAGGGGAACGTGACCATGTCCTACAGGATATTAAATACCAAACCTAAAAGGAATGCTGGTACCCCTTCCATTTCGGTCTCAACAGTAAAAGGGCACCTGTGCGTCCGTAAAAATGGCTCTGTTCCATTAGGACACAGTGACTGCCATACTACTGTGAGCTTTGAGGACAAAGGAAAATCATCATTTCCAGCATCCTGTCATACTTATTTCATCTGGGGGCAAACGGCCTATGTGCAGCTACCCTTGAACTGGGGGGGAACATGCTACATAGCATTTCTGCTACCCCCTGTCTTTGTGGCCCCATCCCCTCACCACCGAGACCTCCTAGTGCCCCATGTTAGACACAAAAGAACGATCGACACCTCCGGGGTTGATCTAACGGAAACTACATGGGAACAATATACAGACTTCAACAAAGGTCTTTTTTCTTTGTCGTTCCTGTGCAGAACAGCAAATTCATACGCAGGTTGACAAGGACCCTGGAGGTTGTTGTAAATCAGACGGCATCTGCCCTGGGGAATTTGACTCAGGAACAGTCTGCCATAAGATTGGTTGCTCTCCAAAACCGCCTTGTTCTTGACATCATCCTGGCTGACAGAGGCGAAGCCTGTAAAATTATCGGCTCTAGCTGCTGTGTTTTCATTCCTGATAACTCTCCATCTGTATATACGGCTATAACAAAATTACACAAGATAGCCACCAGCCTCCATCAAGAACCTGGCACTTGGACACGGTCTGACTGGTTTTGGAAAATAGTATCTTCCTGGGGATGGAAATTGCTGTCAGCAACAGGCATAATACTCCTGGTAATAACTGGATGCTGCCTTTGCATCCAATGTGGCTCCGCCCTGTGCAGACTATGCGCTGCCAGCTGCATTCCACCATGTATCCAGCAGAAAGAACAGGAAAGAATTATGCTACAGGAATGCATAGACAATCTCATGCAAATTGAGATATAGAAACAGGTACACTCTGGGGCAAGGAGGGAATGAGGAAATAAAACAATTATGCCCCATCATTTCCCTGTTTCTGCCTGGTAGCCATTTTTATTCAGACAAGCACCCATTTTGTGTGTGACATTCATTTTGTCTTCAAACCCACGAGCAAGACACCCTGCACCTGGCATCTCAGTTCATTGACCACACATTCCTGTGGTTCTGCCAATTCTGGGAACCAGCAGCAGATAGTTCCTGTTTTAAGAAATAATTCCTGTCCTTAACTGTAAGCCAGAGATAAAACCCCCGGATGAGGAAGGGCCTTCAACTGAAAAGAGCAAGAACACATTTCAACATCACATGCACTCTCACGAGACATAGGACTTGCTCATTCTTGACACATCTTGTTTGAAATTACTGTTTGTCACTTCTGCTTGTTACTTCCTTTTTCTTTCTTTTGCTTACTGATTGGATATGTATAAATATTCTGCTGTGTGAATGAAGTTTTAGACCACTCCTGAACCTGCTGGGTGATGAAGCTCTCCCTTAACTCGAGTTATGGAATAAAGCCTTAACTCTGCACCACGGACTCCTCTTTCTTTGTCTTCTGATAGCATTCTAGAAATTCCGATTGATGGGGTATTAATTTATTTACCACTGAGGCACCAGGCACGCCTCCGCAGCCGCCGCTGTAGGTCCGCGGGATCTGCCCCAGGCACGCTGCCTCCGAGCTCCAGCGGGCTGCGCTCGTCCAAACAGATATCGGGAAGGCTCCAGGCACGCCTCCTGATCCAAGACTATGGATGCCCGCAGGGAGCGCCACAGGCACGGCACTTCCCGGCACTCGGAGGGGGCCACGCAGACAGCAAAGAGGTCGCCCGCAGCTCCGGCCCACCACGGCTCATCAGTGCCCAACAGCTGCCATATGTAGGCCCCGCCACGAGGAAGTGCAAGAGTCTAAAATCACCGCAAAGGGCGGGCAGATGAAGCAGAAAATCGTCCCAGGCAGCGCAGGAACTAAGCAGGTAGGCACACCAGGCATTTAAACACTGCAGAAGCACAGGATGTAGCAGATATTTGGCGAATAAGTTCTCGGTCATGCAGAGCCTCACAGCAGTGCAGCCATCTTGCTGCGCGCCCTCTAGCGCCCCCAAGATGCCCTGTTTATGTTTCTCTAAAGACTTTTGCTATGTCATGTTGCTCATTCTCGCTTTCCTAACAGATTTCATAGTAAAGGTCTTTTAGTGATCAATGCTCTCTTCTGAAAACGGTTTGTGTTGTTTTCTGAATGTTGCTTTGCACCACTCAACCAATTGTATTGATATCATGAATCTCACTAATCAAACTGTGACAGCACAAAATTTACCAGGCATGCAAATGACTAGGCTGGATATGAGTGGTACTTGCAAAAATTGATACTGCACTGCTCACATGATGACTAATGCCAAACATTTATCCAAGTAGTAGAAATGTCTATTTTGCAACCAGCGAGTCCTTGGAATTGTCAATTACAGATTTCACCTCTCCACTGTGTTGGGCTGAATTATGGTAGATGTCATGTTTACTCTTTACTCACTTCATGAACATTTTAGGATATCTCATTACCTTCTGATTTGAAGTTCTACTGTTTGAAATTGATAAATGTTTGGGTGATATGTTCAATACCACTGGAAGCTATCATCACAATAATTACTTCCTATTTTGTCTTCTAGGTATTTACATTGCTGGTCTCAAGAGATTTGAATGTACAAGTCCCACTTTTACTCATAAGAATGTTCTCCAATTCTCAATAGGTCAAACTGACCCAGCACATTAGCAGGTTCGAGCCACTGAAGGAGCCTCCACTCCAACCCAGGATTAAGCCTTCAGTGAGGACAGCACTCCCGGTGATATAGAGGAGCTTGAGGAGCCTGGTACATCTGTTCCGTATGGGCATACAGCTCCATTGACACTTTTTGCGCCCACAGTGACAACTCCCACCCCAGCTGCAACACCTCAGCAACCTCGAGATACATTCCTCCCAATGTAACACCAATCGTGTGCCATCCAGTCCCGGGTGATGTTGAGATCACACCACCTCCAGCTCACCCAAGTCCAAGTCGGATGGAGCACACTGGGCAAAGGGCCCAGGATAGTGGGTTTAGTGGTTGTGGGAGGGGGTTTGTGGGCCAGAATACTGAGTCCATCGGGCCTACTGACACCCAGACCACCATCAACCAAGTCTTGGGAGCCTACCATCAGTCCCAAAACATGATAGGCCAGCTACTCACCAAACTCCGGGAGATAAAGCAGCTGCAAAGGGAGCACAACTTCCAGATGGTGGCCTATAACTCACTATCTGCAGCACCCCATGACCCTGTAGCAGGTGATCCCTGCCCCCCCCCATGGCAGGGGCCTTCCATGTAAATCTCTAAGGTGTGAGGGTTACAAGTCACCTGCCATCGCCACCAAAAACCTTGAAAATAATTTCCTCCAGTGAATGCCTACCATTAACTCTGTTGACTATTTCTGGACACATGTGTCTTTTGGATGGCAGTTGTATTTTGGACATTGGACTTCAAACAATTTTGGCTCTCTAACTATGGTTTCCTTCACTTTGACTGAATTCTTCACTTTTTGCTTTGCTTTTGTTGTGTCCACCCTCTTTAATTTCACCACATTTGGTACAATAAATGTATAAGTCAATAAGTCATAGACTGATGTTATATATCTCAACTCTATCAATGCCTTGCTTTCTTCCATCATAACTTGACAATGACAAAACATCAAAAACCTGAGTCAAGTTCCCAAACATGACTCCCAAAATATGTCAAACTATTCAGGTGTGAAATAGCATGTTTATATCATTGACCAATACTTGTTAGCCAACATTTGCACTAACATAACAATCCATGCATTACACACATTCTCAGTGCCAGTTTGCACATTTCCAGTTCAAGACCTATATATACATATATATTTGAGACGTGATGTTTGCAACTTTACCTTTGTTCCAATCCAAGCATGTTGATGTTTTGGACAATATCTTGGAACTGCCCCATATTCTACCTGGTTTGATTGGCCAATGGGAACTTGCATTGTAGAAAACTGTATGAAAACTAAACTACATCTTAATGGCAGATGGATTGCAGCAATTTCTAAAAACAATTGGCAGGGACTCAGGACCACAGGACCAGACCTTAGCTTTAGTTTGGGTGATGCATTGTTTATAAAGACCACGACTAAAGAATTTTCTATAGCAGTCTCTGACTTTAATACTAGGTTGGATGACCTAGAATGCCTGGTTAAGGTTTTTAAATTCCTGGCCCCTCAGCTCAATCTGCAACTGAACCCTATTTGAAACTCCTCCCTGTTAACGGGCCCTTACCCAACCACTTTGAAAAAGGCCTATGTCCTGCCGATTCTGAAGAAAGCGGACGCTGATACAGCAGAGCTCAAGAATTTTAGGCCTATTTCCCTTTTGCCTGCACTGGCCAAAATTCTTGAGCAGGAAGTCCAGAAGTAACTATCCAACTTCCTGGAGGCTAACGACTGTCTGCACGACTCCCAATCTGGTTTTAGATCAGGCTATAGTACAGAGACAGCTCTTCTGGAAGTGGCAGAACCTGTACGCGAAGCATTAGACTATGGCAACTCTGCAATGCTTGTGCTGCTGGATTTATCCGCAGTATTCGACACAGTGTCTTATCGGATCCTGTTGGACAGATGTGAGCATCTGGGAGTGACGGGAACTACGCTGGCCTGGTTCTGCTCGTTTTTAGAGGGCTGGTCTCAGCAAGTATTTCTCTGCCCTCATGTTTCCGCACCAAAGCCCCTTTTGTGCAGGGATCCCCGGGGTTCAGCTCTGAGCCCTACTCTATTTAATGTATATCTTACCCACCTTGCATCACTAGTAGAGCAATGAGAAGTGAAAGTTGTTTCCTATGCTGCCAATACTCAGCTGTTGTTCTCTTTTAGAGAACACTCTAAGGCAGCTTTCGCCAACTTTAAGCACTGTCTGATCAACATCTCGACTTGGATGATGGATAGCTGCTTGAAATTAAATAACGATAAAACAGAGGCATTGTTTTTCAATCAATCCTCTCCTCTGCTATCCGATCTTTGGTGGCCGTCGGAGATAAACCCTCTACCAATCCCAGTTGATTCAGCTAAGAAGTTTGTGTTTAAGTTTGACACACACCTTTCTTGTAAGGCCCAGATCTGCCAAGTCTCTTCGTCCTGCTTCTGGAAACTAACAGCCCTGCGGCAATTTCTTCATCTCCTGCCTATGGACTGTAGGAAGACTGTGGTTCATGCTATGGTCACCTCACAGCTAGACTATGCCAATAGTCTATATATGGGTCTTCCAGCTTATCTGATTCAAAGACTGCAAATAATTCAAACCGCAGCACCAGACTCATTAGGAATGTGGCATTCCTTCACCACATTTCTCCCCACCTGCAGAGCCTCCATTGGTTGCTTGCCCAAAGGAGAATTGTGTTCAAGGCGCTGTCCATTGCCTTTAGCGCCATCAGGGACATGGGCCCATATTACCTGAGACAGAGACTCCAGAAATATCGCCAGACTAGGGCTTAAAGATGTAATCACCAGGAACTACTCAGGATTCCTCATTTCTCTAAAGCCAGGATTGGCTGCTGAGCTTTCCCAGTGAGAACTGCATCACTCTGGAGCTCTGTGCCTGACTACCTTATTTAGTCAGAGACAGAACAGGCATTTAGGAAAGCACTGAAAACTTGGATTTTTAGCCTACCTTAAGCTCCCCCTATTTCTCTTGCTGTCGAATCCGTGGCTTGCGCCGGAACACCTCCTTTGGAGGTAGCCTTGAGCTGAATAAATGTTCTGTTGATTGACCACATTCTAAGATAGAATAACAGTTATACATTGTGGCCTGATTATGAGTTGGTGCTGAATAGTTTTCTGAACTCTTATGTCACCCGATTGGCAGTTGGTTGTGTGCCTTCTTTGTTGTCATGATTCCCACCCCAAAGTTGAAATTGGCCATTACAAAAATTGTTTGTGTCGGTGAATATGTTTAAAAACTACACTGAGGATTTCCTCCAATAGGCAACATTATTTATTGATATCTGATCAACCCATTTTGGCATGATGGATGAGGGATCAACACAATGGGCCTGATTTTGATGGTGGTCGAAGTTGCCTCAGACTGACACCATTCCGGTGAGGGAACCATCGACCATGGGTTGGCGGTTCCACACACCTGATTATGATGCGACCACACATGGTGTGGTTGCAAACTCCCATTTCTCTATGGGAGCTTGTGCGGCGGGTGGAAAACTGCCACCATACAAGCTCCCATGGAGAAATGGGAGTTTGTGAAAATCCCTGCACCATGTGGCAGGCACCTCATGGTGCCACCACATGGGTTAGGGAAAGGTGCACATACGGAGGGCCAGGGGCTAAGGAGGCCCTGCAAGGGGCCCCCAAAGTAGCTTTCTGACAGTGTTTCTATGTCAGAAACAACTTAATAATCTCAAAGGCGGTAACACCGTCCTGAAGGAATTATGAGGCCATTCCGACTGACGCCAGTATCTCCGTCCGGTTTAAACTCAAACCACCATCATTGCAATACGGCGGTCGGACTTTAAACCTACAAGTGAGTCAAAAAACCTCTGTCCAGCAGTCGGAGGCTTTACGACTAACATTGTAAATAGGCCCAATGTACTCGAAGGAGTAATATATTTTGTCTTCATTTTTTAAGCAGGTACATTTATTAACTTTGATCTCTGTTAAACTATTCTGTGCTTACTTATGTGTCTACCTTTTTTGCTTGATTTTATAGCTAGAGGATGATGCTCTAATACAAAGGCTGGAGTTTTACAGTGTATTAAAGCCTTATTACTACTACAGTTGTCCTCAGGACCACTGTACTTGTTATGGGGGTCCGATCACCACCACCACTCCGGGTCCACCCGCAGTATTCTAAGGGCCTGATTACGATGTGGTTAGGAATGGCTCCTGGGCGGGGCCATCCTAACCACACTGTAATCACCTGTTTGTAATAATTTATGACCGATCCATTTCGATGGATTCGGTCAGAAATTTTTACACAGGGAAGTTCCGAATGGGTGACGACGGGCACTGAGAAACCCGTTCGCCATTTGGAAGGCCTGCAGTAATCCCTTGGCCGGCTCTTTCCGGACGAGGGATTACGATGGCAGCTTCCCACTGCATTTCTGTGCCGGCCTTTCCAACAGAGAAAGGCATTGGGAACCTGTCTTTGGAGGCCCCTTAAGATCCCTGCCACCGGGGGGAGGAATCTTGAGGTGCTCGCCAGGGGTGCAGGGATGAACTGCACCTCTGCTCTTTGCTATGAGAGCATGCATTCCATTCAGAATCCATGCTCCCATAGCAAAGTATAGGATTGCAACAGACCAGGGTTCGGTCACATCCTATTTGCTGGGCTGAAACCAATGACAGGAGGTCATTCTGTTTTACTTCCAGAGCGATGTTGGAAGGACTCTGGGCCATCCAACATCGTAATAGGCCCCTAAGTGTGGCGGTCTGACCTCCATGAGACCACCATCTCCACTCTGGATTAAAGATCTAGCTGCTTTGGTGGTCTGCAACCGGTCTCAATATGCTGGCAGTGCGAGCATATTATGAGCTGGGTTTCCACCACTCTAATTTCATGGTGGTAAACCCACTATGAAAAGGATAGTAGAGAGGCAACTAAGGAGGCCCTAACTGGGCCCCCTGCCACTTTTGAGTTTAGGCGTTCATGCAGGGGGCATATGTTGTGCCCCCCCTGGAATTGCACCCCCATTTCTGTTGGTGCAGCCGCAGCATACTGACACAGGGACCACCAAACTCATAATAAAGCCTTAATATGACTTCAATCCATTATGTGGAGGCAAATATCTTCTAACAAGCTCCAGATTTCCAGGAAGAAATGTTCATCTGAGGTGCATTGTACTGACAGGAACTGCTGCTCCATCACCTTTGCTGACCTCTCCTGTCATCATATTTTCAGATTGATAGTCTTTTACTGCTATGTGTGACCTTGATACTGTGAGAAGGGTTATAATACAGAGTTTTCTAACTGGCTGCCTAACTGATCCAGACCCATCCATAAAAAAATGGATATCAGTATCTAGAACTAAAAGCGGAAAGCTTGTTTTTTTGTTTCAGCTTTCCTCTAATTCGTGTTTTTGGCCTAACAATGTTCTCCACTGAGGGGATCTGGGGGTGATCTATCGTTTATGTGTATTTCTGCATCTACTTTCCTCCTTAACTAATTTGTCTCACTCTTGATTTTTTCCTTTTCTTGTGTTTAGTAAAGACCATTTATATTCTCATTCAGCAGTGTTGTTTCAGCCTGATTATCATTTTGTTTCACAAGGTCTGGACATTTGGCTTTTGTTTGTTTTCCTCCTGGATTAAGTGCTCTATTTCTATGGCTTATTTGTGGATATAATTTATTTGCGCCTTCTCCATAGAAAAATTAAACATATTGTGTTTAAAATGTATTCCATGTGGCCTCACAGTATTAGCAGTAGACAAAATATACCACCACACACCTGGGCTAATAACTAGCCAGTCAGCCTCTTTCTAAATCTAATGGAAACTTGATTAAACAAAAATAATGATTACTTCTAGAAAACACTAGTGTACCAAGATATGTGGTTTATTTATAAGTTGCTGACTTGAAGTTTGCCTCATGTAAGCAAACTCTCAGCTATAAAGTCGCAATGTAGGTAATATTTAGCTCAGGAAGTCCATCCAAATTTAAGATTTGGGACATTAAGTTCAATCACTAGAAGTAAATGTCTGAAAATTTTCAGTGCTCCGTCCATTATCTCCTTGTGTTCGCCCTGTTTCCAGGGTATGCCCAGACGTGGGTTCCTTGCTCACTTTGATACTGGATTCAAGCTAGCCTGGCTGATGAGGGCTCCCCTAGCCCGAAACCGGTCCCAGGATGATTGTTTGGGGTTCAGGGTAGACCTGGCTTGGCAGTTCTGGCTGGATTGTTCCCATGAGGCACAGGGTCAAGACTGCTTTTCATATAGCTGGGTCTAAACTGAGGTGGCGAGGTGAGCTAAAGAACGATTATGGATTCATCCCAGATCTGTGACTGGGGGTGAGTGTCTGAAAAGTTTCAGTGTTCTGTCCATCATCTCCTTGTGACTGCAGAATCTCCATACATAAAAATATAGGACTATTCTATCTTTTAATGTGTGGAGACTCCACAGCCGCAAGTATACTACCCATAAAGTACCTTTGTGAATATGAAACAATTGTAAATTTACCTTTGTGAACCAGGCCCTTAAAGTTTACATGTCGCTACCTTATCTAGCCCTCAAGAGCTATTTTTACAGTTAGAAGACTTGCTGATGACGTACAGTGAAACATTGGAAACCAATATTAAATAATAATTCTGCTATCTCAGCCAAGCCACTAGCTAGCAAAAAATTCAAGGACTGTTTTAAATATTCATTTAAAACCCCACCTCAATAATGAAGTTAGATTTGTATTACATAATAAGGAAAAGTTGCTTTTAGAAAGTTACCTTTTGCCTGCCTGAAGCTCCTGGAGACTAATGTACATTAACCTTTAACTGTCACCCAGCTGATGAATGGCCATTGATAAGGTGTGAAAACTGCTCCCAGAACAGAGACAATGGCCTGGATATGAATAAAGGTTTTGATCCCTGGCAGGAAGACTAGTTGGGCATCGCCCAGGAACTTTATTTACTTCAAAGGGACCACCCTTATCACAAGCAGATGTCAAATGATACCTGCACTTTTGTCCTACCAGTAATACAGGCACAAAACCCAGTGACCAAGGAGGTGGGTGCTGCTCATTACCCTGGCAACATATATGGGTGGGCACACAGGGTCTGTACAGGAGACAGGTTTCTCCATCTTGGATGCTGGAGTTTGTCTGGAGTAGTTTGGCAACTCCATTAACCCCTTCCATGCTTGTGACGGAAACACACCGTCATGAGCTACGGGTGGTATGTGGTCATGACGGTGTGGTTCTGTCATGCCGTGGCTGCTCCGACCATGTGGCACTAATTCCACGCCTGTGCGGGCAAATTAGTGAGTGGGCAGAGTTGTGATGGAACCACGCCATCATAAGCACAGTCCGCCCGTTGCTCATGATGGCGTGGTTCCGTCACAATCATGGCGGCGCCTTGCGACCCCTCCTCCCCCCAGCGCTGCGACGGAATTACCGCCGCGGCCAAGTGGTTAAAATGGGAAATTATTAGGGACTGTTTGAAGCTTTTTTTCAATATGGAAGAAACCTTTGCTGTCAGCTACAGAGACCAGAAATATTTACATATCATTGAACCCTGCAGCCCAAACCAGTTCCTGGGCAAAAAAAGTGTTTGGAAATACCTTCTACTGTGAACAAAAAAGGTGGTAAACTTCCCAAACCTTCAGCCAGGTCTCACTTGTTATTCAAGACTGGACCAAGTTTAAATCTCTACTTGTCTTTTGTTTCTTTCTCCTGTGATTGATAATTACCAGTTAGTTTGAGTTTGGGCTCTGTACATTTTCCTTTTTCTTTGCCAATTGGATGGATGAAATCTGATGCTATCAATCCTTCTCCTTGTGATTGTTTTTCTACACAAACATCAATACACTTGTTTTTGATGATATCGTGCCTCCAATTACCTTCCACCAATGTATTGAACAGAGACATAGTGAGAAATGTTCTAATGGACCTACAGATATATACTTCAATGTACAGAACTAACCCATATATCACTGTGGAAATTCACAAGCAGATATCCTGCTACACCCGGCATGCTGACTGACATCTATTTAAATATTAGGGCAAAAAGGACATTGTCAGGAGAGGGAACAGTGCCTAGTTCAAAGAATCGAAAGTAAACCTATATCTGCAAAAAAGGGAGCCTATTTTAAGTCTCCATTGGAGCAAAAAATGATCCTGAAATATATTTTTTATAATCAAAATGTATATGTTTATTTATTTCTAGGCACAAAGGGACATATTACAATCAATCAATCAGGGAATTTTAAGCGCGATACTCACCGGTGAGGGTCTAAAGCGCAGGGGGTGGGGTCCGCAGATCTGTTTAGCCAAAGAGCCAGGTCTTGAGGGTCTTCCTGAAGGTGTTCAGGGAGGGGGCTCGTCTGATGTCTGCCGGTAGCTCGTTCCAGGTCTTGACTGCAATGTGAGAGAAGGATCTTCCGCCTGCTATGGCTCCGTGAATGCGCGGGTTTTCCGCCAGTGCTAGCTTGGAAAATCGGAGGTTTCTTTTGGGTACGTGCAAGTTGATTCTGTGGTTGAGGTATTTGAGTCCGTTGTTGTGTAGGCAATTGTAGGCATGAGTGAGGATTTTGAAAGTGACTGTTTTCACCACGGGGAGACAGTGGAGACTTCGTATGGGTTAACTGAGGTTTTCATGTCGGGGGATGCCGAGGACGAGTTTGGTGGCAGTGTTCTGTATTGTCTGGCGTAGAGTGCATTTCCATAGTCCAGTCTGCTGGTGATGAGTGCGTGGGTGACTGTCTTCCTTGACTCAGGGGGATCCACTTGAAGGTCTTGCGGAGGATGCGGAGGGTGTTGAAGCGGCTGGAGGTGATGGCGTTGACCTGTCAGCTCATGGTGAGTGATGAGTCGAGTATGATGCCCAGGTTCCTGGTGTGGTCTGAGGGGGCAGGTGGGCTTCCGAGGGCGGTCGGCCACTAGGCGTTGTCCCATGCAGAAGGGGTGGTACCTAGGACGAGGACTTCTGTCTTTTCAGCGTTGAGCTTCAGGCATCTGTTGGTCATCCACACTGCGACATCTTGCATTCCTTTCTGGAAGTTGAGTTTGGCAGTAGTGGGGTCTTTGGTGAGGGAGAGGATTAGCTGGGTGTCATAGGCGTTGGATACAATGTTGAGGCTGTGTTGTCGGACGATGGCTGCGAAGGGGCCCATGTAGATGTTGACGAGGTTGGGGCTCAGGGATGAACCCTGTGGGACTCGGCAGGTGATTTCTGTGGGGTTGGAGAGTAAGGGTGGGAGTCTGATCCTTTAGTTTCTTCTGGTGAGGCATGAACGGATCCAGGCCAGAGGTGTTCCTTGGGTTGTACGGCATTACAACGCGGGCTTTTACCCCGCATGCCATTACAACGCAGTTTTTACAACGCAAGTCGTTACAACGAATTGCGTTGAGGGGCGCTGGATAGTGGAATAGTTTAATTTTCTATTCCAACTCCAGCCCACATTGACTGTAGGGAAGGTGTTGGATAGAAAATTAAACTATTCCCAATCCTACAGCGCCCTCCAGCGCAAGTCGTTGTAACAATTTGCATTGTAATAGCAGCGTTGTAATAGCAGTGCGGGGTAATGCCCGCGTTGTTATGGATGTTTCCCGTTCCTTGTATGCCTACATTGTGTAGTCTGGCGACTAGTGGGAGACGGTGTCAAAGGCCGCTGATTGGTCGAGTAGGATGCGGGCTGTGGAGTGGCCTTGGTCCAGTAGGGTGCGGATGTCGTCTGTGGCGGCGAGTAAGATGGTCTTCGGAATACGGATTGGGACGGGTCGAGGATGCCATTCTCTTCAATGAATCGTGTCAGTTTCCTGTTGACTGTTTTCTCTGCAACTTTGGTTGTGAAGGGGAGGAGCGAGATCAGCCGATATTTCTTGTGGTTGGTGGGGTCAGCTGTGGGCTTCTTGAGCAGAGGTCTGACTTCTGCATGCTTCCAGTCGCCTGGGAAGGTACCTGTTTTGAAGGAAGTGTTGGTGGTACGTTGTAGTTCAGGTGCAATGGCGGCCGTGGCTCTGTGGAAGATGTGAGGGGGCAGGGGTTTGTGGGGGCCCTCGAGTGGATGCTTTTCATGGTCGAGGCAGTGTCTTCGGCCGTGATCAGTGTCCAGTTGGAGATAGGGGGCTGACCAGTGTTTCTGGGTGGCGGGGGTCGTCTGTGGCGCCTGGTGGGTGGTCAATGAAGTTGTCGTAGAGGTTTTTGCTCTTGAGGTGGAAATAGGTTCCAAGCTTGTCGCAGAGGTCTTGGGATAGGGTGATGTCCGTGGCTGCACTGCGTGGGTTGGTGAATTCTTGAATGACACTGAAAAGTTCCTTAGAGTTGGTGGAGTTGGCCAGGATTTTGTTGTGGATGAAGTTCCTCTTGGTGGCTCTGATTCGGTTGTGATAGTCCGTCATGGCGTCCTTGTAGGTGGTGTGGTTTTCGGTTGGTGTTTCTCCAGTTCTTCTCAAGACATCTGCAGGTGCGTCTGGCATCTTGGAGAGTAGTGGTGAACCAGGCGGATTTCCTGGGGCGTTGTCTGTCGGGGTTGCTCAGCGGGGCGAGCTCGTCTGCGCAGTAGGAGATCAAGGTGTGGAGTTCTCTGGCTGCGTCGCTTGCGTCGCTTGCGTCTGGTGCCCAGGTGTGGTTGTCTTGGGTGAGGGTAGAGGTAAGTTGCTTGTTGAATACCTTGCTCCAGTTCCTTCGTGGGGGCCGTGGGGCTGATTTAGGTGCCTTGGGTTTGTTGATGGCGAAGTGTACGCAGTGGTGGTCAGTCCATGGCGACTGTGTTGTGTGGCTGAATTGGACGCTGTTTCCTGCCACAAAGATGGAGCCAAGGGTGTGTTGTGCTCTGTGGGTCGGTGTGTTGACGAGTTGTTTAAGTGCGATGCTGTTGAGGTTGCCACAAAGGATAGTGGAGTTGGGTTGCTTGAGTTGTCGAGGTGGAAGTTCAGGTCTCCAATGAGTATGTAGTTTGTTGAGGCAATGGCGAGGGGTGCAATGAAGTCGGTGATGGTGGTGGCAAAGGGTGTTCGGGGGCTGGGGGGTCAGTAGATGAGGGTTCCTCAGAGTGTGGCTTTCGGGGTGGTCTGGATCCAGAAGTGCAGGTGTTCGGCAGAGGGGAAGGTTTCGCTGGAGGTGGTGAGGCGGAGGGTGCTCTTGTGGGTAATGGAGAGGTCCCCTCCTGGGTGGTTGGGGCGGTCTTTCCTCTGGATCTTGTATCCATCAGGGATGACGGGGGCGGATGTTGCGTTGGGCCAGGTCTCTGTGAAGAAGGCGATGTTGGGCGACAGAGAGGCCGAGTAGGTTCCAGATTTCCATGGCATGTTTGCATACGGAGCATACATTGAGGAGGATGTATTTTAGGGTGTAGCAGGTGTTGGGGTCGGTGGTGTTGGAGACCAGGGTGGCGATGAGTGTCTGGTGACAGTGGAGGCAGGAGAACTGGCTGTGGGTCATGTTCGGCGAGACCTATTGCCATTCTCCAAGTTTTCCAGGGTTAAGTGCGAGGAGGGTGGCGGTGTCGTAGCGATGGGTAGTAGGAGGTCCAGCGTTCCTGGCGCTGGACGCAGTCGAGATGAGGACGGGCGCAGTTGGGCTTGCCTTTGGTGAGCCTTCGGCATGCCGGCGGCAAGCCCGCTGTGCGACCACGCAGCAGCCGCCATTAAGTAGGAGAGGTGGGAGGGAGGAGAAGCTGGGAGGCGAGAGCGGGGAATTCTGGGGGAAATTCTGGGGGGGAATTCCCGGGGGAATTTTGCAGGGAAGGGGCCACAGGGGCAGCAGCGGTGTGGGAACACACAGGCGCGAATAAAAACAATGGTGGAATTAGAACAAGCCACAGATGGGAACAATAACAGTGGACAACAGGGAAAATGTAAGGAAAAAAATGGCTGAGAAAGGTTACCGTGGTTGCAGGCCGTCTGGTCCTAGTTGGAGGGGGCAACAGGTGCAGGTGTGGGCAGCAGCCTCGAACCTCCCAAGGAGGAGGTAGGGGTCTGGAGGCAAGTGGCGGCACAGCAGAGCTGCGGGGAGAGAGTGGAGTCAACATATCAAAAAATGTTATTCAGCTTGGAATTTAACCATACAAGTAAAATTGGTATGTGAAATGAATGTTTGCAGATTCAAGGTCAAATGCTTTATTATTAGCATGTAATTTTCCAGAATATTATATGTTTTTGAATAATACAATTCAACAAATAATGTGTAGAGATTTTGCTGATATAGATGAACTGCTAATACCCTTGATACCTTTGATACCCAGAGAGAATTATTCTCACTTCTCAAACTGGAAATGCGAAATACCATAACATGAAAATGAAATGCAATCATTGATTAATAATGGAACCTTTAAAAATGCAACTCCAGAATCAAGGTAAATGTGAATATATAATGTTGCTAAAGGAGTAACTGGGCCATTGGCTAATAAACCAGAACCTACGTACAGCAAAGTACATATTGACACTCACAATATTGGGGGCATATTTACATGGGCTTTATCGCTGCTTTTTTGGCTTAAGATGCCAAAAAAGCGGAGATAAAACTATCACCATATTTACAAGAGGGTGCTAACATGCATATTTGCATGTTAGCACCCTTTTTCCCAACACATCCCTTTGCATTTCCTATGAGATGCAAAGTGGGCATCACTGGGCGTACCCCGGATGGACAACCTTGCAAATATCGCTGATGTTCACATCGCAATATTTACAAGGCAATATTTACAAGGCTGCCCCAGCATTTTAGCAGATGTTAGTTTTTGGAGAAAACTGCTGTTTTCTCCAAAAACTAACTTCTGTAAAATGGAGACTTACCTATCCTTAACATTGGGGTGGATTATGCTGATACAATCTTATGTGTCGGACTTAGCGAGGGTAATAAAAGCGTATAACATCAATTTGACCACTTACGCTGATGATACCCAGCTGGTACTATCTATTCATAAAAACGGTTCCACTATAGCGGCCAACTTTAAAGACGGCATGCGGGCCATCAGCAGTTGGATGGCCTCCAACTGTCTTAAATTGAACTCCTCTAAGACCGAGGTAATGCTGTTCGGTAAGGTCCAGCCGGTCTGGTCTCCCTTATGGTGGCCGGAGGAAATGGGCACTCCACCTGAACCAGTCAGCAGGGTAAGAAACTTGGGAGTCATATTCGATGACAAACTCCAGTTCCACGATCACGTGAATTCTGTAGTCTCATCGTCTTTCAACATCTTGCGAAAAATTAAGAAGCTTTTGCCATACCTTCCTACCACTGCTGGCAAAACTCTTATTTCTACCCTAGTGTTTTCACGTACTGATTACTGCAATGCCCTTTTCCTCAACGCTCAAGAAAAAGTTATATCCAAACTGCAAATGATTCAGAATGCTTCAGCTAGAGTTTTACTTGGTGTCCCAAAATGTATTTCTGTCTCTCAACAACTACCTCAACTACACTGGCTCCCAGTAAGGAGCCGTATTAAATTTAAGTCCTTATGTATTGTATATAAGGCAATAAACAACATGGGACCCAAATTTCTTAGAAATTCTCTTAAGCCTCTACCAACCCCCAGAACGCTTCGTTCCAACACCGCTAATTTGCTCCAACTTCCCAGAACAAGGAAAGTTAATTGGGGAGACAGACGTTTTAACATCGCATCAGCAAGATTATGGAACTCTCTTCCTTTCCAAATAAAATCCAGTCCCACATTGCTTATTTTCAGGAAGCAACTGAAAACGTGGTTGTTTTCTCAATAAACTAATCAGCACCTTAGACATAGATCGCTACACCTGCTCTTAAAAACACTGGTAATGGATCTAGCTCTTAGCGCCGAGACACCCACGGGTAATTGCTGCGCTGTAAAAATCACAAAAATAAATAAATAAATAAATAAATACACGGTTATCGCCGTTTTGCAGGGAACATCAATGGAAAACCAGAGATGTTCTTTGCAAAACGGCGATAAGCTCGCTAACTCTGGAATTGTTATCGCTAAGCACGGCCAGCGATAATTATCGCTGGCCGTTTATAATATGCCCCAGGTGAGTTGTGTAAATAGTGGATGAATGACTTCCCTTTCAAGATTAAAATACAACACAAACAAATTGCATGAAAACTTTAATGTTTGTGGAAAATAAAACAGGATTTAGTTGTTTTAATATTCATGGCTATATTTATTAGATCTGCCATAGAAGCTATCCAGGTCAAATAAATAGATGCAGAAAATGATATGAGGAACATTTCCTATGCTAGATAATAATTTTAAAATGCTTATAAAACGTTTTATTCTAAAATGACTTCAATGGCTTTTGATGCAGTAAAAAACACATTAGCAAATTTTAGAGATGAACAGGTTGAAGGAATAATTATTTGCGAACTTCCTTTCAAGAATTAGGATTACATAGATATATATTTAGATTATATGGAAGAGGTGAATGCACCTAAAATATATGGCATAAACATTAGTCTATTGTTTATGAAGTATACGGTTGAGTAGCAGTAGCAACAAACAAGTTTTGTGTAACTTACTCCAAATCTTGTTCCATAAAGAAACATTGAAGGGGTTTGTAAATCAGTTCCCCATTGTATTTCCAAGAATTGGGATGATGAAAGAAGATGTATATATAATTTGGAGGCAGAAGGGAAAATTAGAGTAATTGTTGTAGAGAAGAATTCATAGCAATTGATGAATTATTGGAAAAGAAGATTCTAAGGGTTTTGAACTTAAAATGTTATATTTGGATTGATATGAATTAGGAAAATTACAAGTTTGTTTGGTTTAAGAGAAAAGTATTACTGAATTCCTTTGTATTAACTGATAAGTCCATAAACCTTTTTCCTGCTAAGATTTCCCAAAACTATATCTGTTAATAATGTTAATACATTTATTGTACCAGATGGCAGATTGAAGAAATTGGTCTAGAGTGGAAAGATTAGAAATATAAATGGGATGTTATTTCTCATAAATATTTTTTTTAAGATGGGTAACGACATGTAGAGGGGCGATGAGTAAAAGAGAAAAATTATGAAAATTAAAAGGATGAATAAACGATTAATTCCAAGTCTGCCCACAAAGGGCGTTGCTGTAAATTATCCTCATGATATAAATAGACTGAATATTTTAGAAAGAAAGTGGTATGATAAGATTGAAAGTCAGGGAATTTAACTCTTCCTTTCTGTTTAGTACGCTGAAGCTTGATCAGAGACATTCAAGATTGTTTATTATTCCTTTAAAAAGTGGTTACAATGGAATTCATTTTTCTTTTTATAAAAGACTAAATATTAATTGGAGTTATCCATCCATGAAATTGGCAAGAAAAAGACCTTCTGCCCCTTGTTTCACAACTCAACTCCATCTGAAGAAAAGTCTCTATAAGAAGCTTGAGCGGATCTGGAGGAAAACTTATAACTCAGAATCCAAGAGTGCATACAGAGTGGCACTAAAAAAATCCATAGTCTAAAGCGCAACACTATCAGGGACGATACTGCTAATCAAATTAAATCCTATGATAACTCTGCTAAAGAAGTTTTTAAGATTGTTCAGGGCTTCATTAAACCAGGAACCATGAAAAGCACCATAGCTCCTTCAGTCATCCTATGTGAAGATCTTTCTGCCTTCTTTCAGGAGAAAGTCCAGGCTATCTATTCTTCGTTCACCTTGATAGGGCCGTCAGTCTCAACTCTTCTTATCCCCATCACCCAGGGGTATGGTCTGACTTTCGCCTGTTTTGCACTGAAGCGTCCCTCAGCGAGCTGATGAAAACCAAATCTGGGGCCCCAAACTGACGCCTGCCCGGCCATTTTTTTTAAACTGGTGGCCTCTCTACTTAACCCCACTCTAAACCTGATCTGCAATTCTTCTCTAAAATCAGGCTCCTATCATTCCAACCTAAAAACGGCACTGGTTCGGCCAATCCACAAGAAAAGGATGCAGACCCTGCAGAACTCAAGAACTTTAAGCCAATCTCCCTCCTGCCAGCACCAGCTAAGATTCTTGAACAGGAAGTGCAGAAACAACTTTCAGAGTTCTTGGAGTCTAACAAACTGCTCCATGACTTCCAGTCTGGTTTCAGGTCAGGGTACAGCACAGAAGCAGCTCTCCTTGAAGTAGCAGAAATGATACGGGACACCCTAGACAAGGGCAACTGTGCAATGCTAGTGCTGCTGGACTTGTCCTCAGCGTTTGTCACAGTATCACATCAGATCCTTCTAGAGAGCTCAGGCAGTTAGGAGTGACGGGAATCCACTTGGTCTGGTTCCACTTCTTTCTTGAAGACCGATCCCAGAAAATATTTCTTCGCCCCCATGTCTCCTCCCCCGTCCTCTGGTGTGTGCAGTACCTCAGGGCTCGGCCCTGAGCCCGACTCTTTTTAATATTTACCTCGTTCCCCTTGCCCCACTAGTCGAGCAATACGGTGTAAGTGTTGTATTGTATGCTGATGACACTCAGGTTGTGTTCTCTTTTAAGGATCACTCTGAGGCAGCATTCACAAACTTCAAACAGTGTTTGATTAACATCTCATCCTAGATGACTGACAAATGTTTGAGGCTGAACACTGATAAAACAGAGGTTCTGTTTTTTAATCAGCCGTCCCTTCCACCCTGCTGGCAATGAAAAAGCATATTCTACCCAATTCGGATATCTTTTTGATCTTCTTTGTCAACCACATGCCTTTCTTGAAGTAGAGCAACATTTACAATTAACTTCGCTATGTGTAAGAACTCTTTGTCACGTAATGAGGGATCCTAACCCTGTTCAATGTAATTACATGTGAAGGCTTAGATAACAATGTAAGTTAAACTTGCTAAGATCTACCTAGTGAACTTTATATATATATAAAAACAGCACATAAGTAAAAAAAGTACTACTAAAATTAGAACGTGCAGAAAAAACATGTATACAAATATACATAATATAACCATTGAACAGTAATGAATCAAAATAGCAATTTAAAACTAAGACATCTTATATTACCTTTCCAAATTGACATATCAAAAGGTAAAGGATAAGCAGATAATCAATCTGAATTTGTAGGGCACGACTGCTACACCCATGAGGGTTCTGATGCACTGTGGGATCGTGCTACAGGATCACACTGCCTGTTCCTATTGGTTGAACATTCAGGTCTTGAGGTCCTTAGTGAACTGTTAGAGTGATGGTGAGGCTCTGAGGTGCAGTGGGAGCGAGTTCAAGGTCTTAGCGACCAGATGGGAGAAGGAGCAGCCTCCACTATTTGTCTGCCAGATACTTTTGGGAAGCTGTTAGGTAGAGAGATCTAGAATGGAGTTCCCTTGTTGGTTGGTGGTAATTCACTAATTCTTTGAGGAACACCTGTCCTTCATTGAGTGGTGCCTTGTAATCGTAGGTGAGCAGCTTGAACTGGCATCACTTCACGACTGGTAGCTAATGGAGCTTCCTGATGTGCATCTGTCTCGGGAGGTACAGGATGAGTCTTGCTGCTGTGTTCTGGATGGTCTGGTATTTCCTCAGGAGTTATGGATTGATTCCTACATAGAGGGAGTTGCCATAGTCAAGTCTACTGGTGATGAGAGCTTGCATGACAATTTGCCTGCTGCTGTATGGGAGCCATCTGAAGACCTTTCTGAGCATTTGGAGGGTGAGGAAACATGTGGAGGAGACTGTGCTGACCTGCTTCTTCATGGATAGTTGGCTGTCATGGATGATATCGAGATTGTGGGCATGTTCGCTGGGGTTGAGGGTTGGGCCCAACTTGGGTGGCCAACATTTGTTGTTCCCGAAGGTGTCCTTGCCTTTACCGAAGTTGATTACTTCTATCTTGTCTGTGTTAAGTTTGAGACGGTTTTTTTTCATGCAGATGGCCACATCTTTCATCTCTCTTTGGTACTTGTCTTTGATGGTCTTTGGTAAGGGAGAGGATGAGTTGGGTGTCATCTGTGTTGAAGATGATAAAAGGTCCATAGGTCGCACGCTACTCCACCATTCCAGCGGGTGTACCCCAAGAGCATCATGGTAAATGCAGTTTTCTCAAAGCGGGTTCGCTTTGCAAAAGATTCGATGTATGATGCAAAATTGTAGGCCAACTCTGGACACCGGTGTTTCAGGATTATTGTCCTTCATCAGCAGAGTCTAGGAGGATTTTCAGGGGTTGCTGTGCAGGCTGCCAAAGTGTTCTCAGGTCTGGTACCTCTACGGGCGCGTAGGGCGTTACCTGAGCTCGTCAGCTCAAAGGCTCAAGGGAGCCGTATTAAGTAAAAGGTCCATAGGTCGCACGCTACTCCACCATTCCAGCGGGTGTACCCCAAGAGCATCATGGTAAATGCAGTTTTCTCAAAGCGGGTTCGCTTTGCAAAAGATTCGATGTGTGATGCAAAATTGCAGGCCAACTCTGGACACCGGTGTTTCAGGATTATTGTCCTTCATCAGCAGAGTGTAGGAGGATTTTCAGGGGTTGCTGTGCAGGCTGCCAAAGTGTTCTCAGGTCTGGTACCTCTCCGGGCGCGTGGGGGGTTACCTGAGCTCGTCAGCTCAAAGGCTCAAGGGAGCCGTATTAAGTAAAAGGTCCATAGGTCGCACGCTACTCCACCATTCCAGCGGGTGTACCCCAAGAGCATCATGGTAAATGCAGTTTTCTCAAAGCGGGTTCGCTTTGCAAAAGATTCGATGTGTGATGCAAAATTGCAGGCCAACTCTGGACACCGGTGTTTCAGGATTATTGTCCTTCATCAGCAGAGTGTAGGAGGATTTTCAGGGGTGGCTGTGCAAGCTGCCAAAGTGTTCTCAGGTCTGGTACCTCTCCGGGCGCGTAGGGCGTTACCTGAGCTCGTCAGCTCAAAGGCTCAAGGGAGCCGTATTAAGTAAAAGGTCCATAGGTCGCACGCTACTCCACCATTCCAGCGGGTGTACCCCAAGAGCATCATGGTAAATGCAGTTTTCTCAAAGAGGGTTCGCTTTGCAAAAGATTCGATGTGTGATGCAAAATTGCAAGCCAACTCTGGACACCGGTGTTTCAGGATTATTGTCCTTCATCAGCAGAGTGTAGGAGGATTTTCAGGGGTTGCTGTGCAGGCTGCCAACGTGTTCTCAGGTCTGGTACCTCTCCGGGCACGTAGGGCGTTACCTGAGCTCGTCAGCTCAAAGGCTCAAGGGAGCCGTATTAAGTAAAAGGTCCATAGGTCGCACGCTACTCCACCATTCCAGCGGGTGTACCCCAAGAGCATCATGGTAAATGCAGTTTTCTCAAAGCGGGTTCGCTTTGCAAAAGATTCGATGTGTGATGCAAAATTGCAGGCCAACTCTGGACACCGGTGTTTCAGGATTATTGTCCTTCATCAGCAGAGTGTAGGAGGATTTTCAGGGGTTGCTGTGCAGGCTGCCAAAGTGTTCTCAGGTCTGGTACCTCTCCGGGCGTGTAGGGCGTTACCTGAGCTTGTCAGCTCAAAGACTCAAGGGAGCCGTATTAAGTAAAAGGTCCATAGGTCACACGCTACTCCACCATTCCAGCGGGTGTACCCCAAGAGCATCATGGTAAATGCAGTTTTCTCAAAGCGGGTTCGCTTTGCAAAAGATTCGATGTGTGATGCAAAATTGCAGGCCAACTCTGGACACCGGTGTTTCAGGATTATTGTCCTTCATCAGCAGAGTGTAGGAGGATTTTCAGGGGTGGCTGTGCAGGCTGCCAAAGTGTTCTCAGGTCTGGTACCTCTCCCGGCGCGTAGGGCGTTACCTGAGCTCGTCAGCTCAAAGGCTCAAGGGAGCCGTATTAAGTAAAAGGTCCATTAGTCGCACGCTACTCCACCATTCCAGCGGGTGTACCCCAAGAGCATCATGGTAAATGCAGTTTTCTCAAAGCGGGTTCGCTTTGCAAAAGATTCGATGTGTGATGCAAAATTGCAGGCCACATCTTTCATCTCTCTTGGTACTTGTCTTTGATGGTCTTTGGTAAGGGAGAGGATGAGTTGGGTGTCATCTGTGTTGAAGATGATGTTGAGTCTGTGGCTCCTGATGATGTTGGCTAGGGTGTCATGTATATGTTAAAGAGAGTGGGGTGAGGAGGAGCCTTGAGGTACACCACAGGTGATGTTCTTCAGGAGTGAGGAGTAAGAAGGGAAAATAATCTTCTGTGTTCTTCCTGTGGGGTAGGGTGTGATCCATATGAAGGCTGCTCCTTGGATTCTGTCCTGGTGGAGTCTGTTGATCCGTGTGTGGTGGGATATGGTGTTGAAGGCTTCTGCGAATTTGTGGAGGATGAGGGCGGCTGTTTCTCCATGGTCAGGCAGCACTCTGATGTCATCTGTGACTGCGATTAGAGCTGTTTCAGTGCTGTGGTTTGCTCTGAAGCCAGATTGAGAGGGGTCCAGGACATTGTGGTTCTCCAGGTGTCTAGTTGGCTGGATGTTGATAGCTTTCTCAATGACCTTGGCTGAGAAGGAGAGCAGAGATATGGGTCTGTAGTTCTTAGATTCTCCCAGGTCCCCGGAGGTCACTTTAGCAACAGCATTATGTCAGCATGTTTCCATTTCTGAAGGAAGTGGGGCATGTTGTTTGAGAAGTTGAGGACCTTAGTTTGTTCTTTGCTGATGGGTTGATTGCTGAGGCTGAAAGTATGGTGGGGCGGGGTCTGCTGGGGCTCTAGAGTGGATGGATCGCATGATAGATGCTGTTTCCTCTCAGTGTGGGTGGACATCTGTAGTATGAGGAGATGATGTAGTCCCTGGTGGGGGTTTGGGGTGCGAAGTCTTGATATATGATGTTGATTTTATTGGGGAAGAAGTCTGCAAGGGTGCCTCAGAGAGCTTGCAAAGGTGTGATGTTGTGTTTGTTAGACAAGGGGTTGGTGAACTCCTTGACTATTTTGAACAGTTCCTTGCTGTTGTTGAAGCTGTCATTGATGTGGGTGGCTAAGGCAGTCTTCTTGGTGATTTTCATGAGGTGGTCCTTGGGGTTTTACTGGGGCGCCAACTTCTTTCTTTCTATCTGCAGTAGTGTTTCTGGGTTTTCAGTTCTGCTTTGAACCAGTTGGGGCATTGTGTTTGTTTTTGAGGTTGTTGGGTTTCCTTGGTGTGAATTTATCAGCGTTTGCCGTGATGCAGTTCGCAAAGTTTAACGCCGCTTGTTCTGTGTTTTCGATGGTGGTAGGTGGGTGGGAGTAGAGGGCGTTGAACTGTAGTGTAGTTCCTATTATCCCAATAGGCTCTGCGCATTGGAATAATATCTTCAATAGTATAGACGTAGGACAGAGGTTAACTAGGTCTTCTACTGTCGATATTAGACTTAAAGTTTAATGTTTGCCAGCTAGCTCAGAGTCCACTAGAAACTTTCTCGAATAGACAAGGAGGAGTTTAACCTCCCTGGATAGACAAGAAGGGATTTAGTTTCTGACAACCATAGAACATGACAACTTTGCTCTCCCCTAATCAAGAGTGTATCTCTAGAGTCGTGTGAAAACAAAAGACAACTTATTTTACTCAGTCAGTTCAGTGCATTCTTAGTTTCACCAGATTGTAGAGAAAAGGAAGAGACGGGCGTGTTCAATAAAAAGATGTTATTTATTGATCAGTCTCTTTTCTCATACAAGAGAAATGAATCGCTATTATTGCAATACTTATGGTTAAGTAAAGTGCATACAGTAATAACAGAATTATAAAATAATACTGTAAAAGCATTGATATGGTTTCTTAGCCATATGATACTTAAAATGGATAAAATAGATACATACATATATACATTGACTAATCGTACTCAACCGGTGCTTCTAACTACGCCTACCCCAATGTACCTGACCTAAGCCTAATACGTGGGCGGGAGTAGATAAGTAGCAGTTTAAGTTAAGTTTGTTTTGCCAAGAGTCTGCTTCAAGAATTCTCTACAAAGGGTTATTCAGTTCAGTACCTGGGATTTAGAAGGCTGGAGGGTTGGTATCTCTATCTCAGGGCTTGATATTCCAGCTGCCTGTGAGGGCGGCTTGGAAGCGCCGGAGCTGGATTTCTCGGCAGGAGAAAAGGCAGCATCTCTCTCTCAGCGCGTCAGAAAGGAGAGGCAGCGTCTGTGGGCTTCGCGGTCAGCTGGGCTCCTCGGCAAGTCTCGCTGCTCCAATCTTGTCACCACCTCGTGTGTTTGCTTAAGGCAATGTCGGTATTATTTATACCTGAAAGGTGCCGAGATTGACGTAAGGATGGACATAAATACGTCAATAAGGATGTCATACGAACTGGTCGTTCGCACATTCTTTACTGAAGTTCTCGGCTAAATCCAAACAATGGCTGTGGGGATTTACCAGGTCGTGGTAGGTTTGATTTGTTTTGAGAACACCGTATGCCTATTAGGGGGCTGGAGAAATAGTGCTTGCCTAATGAGATGGCATGCGCTATGACGTAATCAGATAACGGGCTTCTGTGCCGTTGTATGGCTAATCAGATAACGGGTTTCTGTGCAGTTTAATGGCTGCTAGTTAATTATTAACCAGACAAGGGTTAGAAATAGGGGGATCGATACAGTACCCATAGTAAATACATCACAGAACCATCATTGTTCAGATACCTTTGAGCAGCAGCACTGTGTCTCACTGGCAGTAGAGGCAGGGGTGTAGTGGTGACCGGTCCAGGTGAGCTCCTTGATGTGGATGTATTTTACTCTGTTGTTGCCTGAGAATATAGTTGAGCATGTGTGCTGAGGTGTGATTGGGGTCGGTGACTAGCTTCTTGAGTCCAAGGTTAGCAATGCTTTCTAGGGGGTCAGCCGTATTGGTGTAATTGGTGTTCCTAAGGTGAAAGTTGAGGTCTCCTAGGAATATCTAAAGATTCGATTCAATGGCAATAGGGGCGTGGAAGTCAGAGATTGTGCTGCAGAAGGCAGCGCGGGGTCCTGGAGTGTTCAGGAGGCTTCTAGGAGAGGGTGCCTCTAGTGGTGGCTTTGCTGTTTGTTTGGATCCGAAAGTGGAGATGTTCCATGAATGGGTGGAGTTGCCTGTGGTGGTTGAGCATTCTAGTTGTCATTGTAGATTATGGCAATGCCTTTGCCGCTTCTGTGGAATCAGCATGTTTAGATTATGGTAATGCCTTTGCTGTTTTGGTTGAACCAGCATGTTTTCTGAGTGAGCTTGAGTTGATCAGCAAGCAGTTGATCTTTCCAGAGGTGATGCCGGTGGCTATGTTGGTGGGTGTGTGTGGCGAGCTGTGGCTGGTTTGACAAGTGCAGGTAGTAACCTCTGTGATGCTGGTGAAGCAAAATTTATGGCAGGAAAAAGGGCTTCAGTGGACGCAGGGATGGTCTGGGTGCAGTTGTTGTCCTGACATCTGGGGTTCAGGGCTCGAAGTTCATCTGAGGTGAAGCAGTGGCGGTCTGTGGGAGTCAGTGTCCTAGCAATGGGTGTGGTCCAGGTGTGTGCAGTGTGGTCTCTGCACACATCTGCTCATCACGGTGTGGTCTCCATGCCATAGTGAAACCAGGGTGCTGAAGAAGAGGCGAGGAGAGAGGAATGGAGGCTTCTGCAGGGGGAAGAACCAGACATGGCGGAGAGTGGAGCAGGAGGCAAAGTGCGGGAATAGCTTACCCATGGGGTAGCAGTGGAGGGGTGCACCAACGGTGCTGTGGGCAAGAGGTGGGGCGGGGTGCTGAAGCAGGCTAGGCTTGCCTGGGGATGGGCAGGCAAGCAGATGGCACTGGATGTCAAAAATGGCACGCAAAGCAGAAACAAGGCTGTTTGGGGCAGGGGTGTGTGCTGTTGGGAGGATAACTGCTGAGGGAGACTGGTGCCGGCAAGATAGAGGGGAAGACATTGAGTGCAGGCACAGAAAAGCAGAAAGTGTGGAGGTGATGCAGGGTGGTTTTCCTGAAAACTGAGGTGACAGAGGGGTGGCCAAGCCACCTCTGTGCTCTGCTAGGAGCGTACGGACCAGTCCTTGGCCCAGGCTTCACATGGGCACTGCCCTTGTGCATTCCACAAGACGGGAGAGGGTGCCCTCTAATGAGGGAGCTGATGTCTGGAGAATTGCAGCGGGTCTACTCACAGTAGCAAAGGCTGCTGGGAGGTGCGATCCGTAGGGTGATGTAGAGTCCTGTGATGTGGTAAGAGACGCCCTCTGATGAGGGAGCCAGTGGTGGGAGAACTGCAGTGGGTCTCCTCCCAGTAGTGGAAGCTGCTGGTAGGTGTGGTCAGAAAGTTGAGGAGGGTCCTGTAGAGTCCCACAATGCGGGAGGAGGCAACCTCCAATGAGGAAGTCGGTGACAGGAGAACAGCAGCGGGTCTCCTACTAGAAGATGAGGCTGCTGGGTGGTGTTTTCTGGAAGGTGAGGGGGTCCTGAAGAGTCCTGCAAAGCAGGAGGAGGCACCCTCTAATAAAGGAGCCGGTGGCAGAAGAACTGCAGCGGGTCTCCTCCCAGTTTTGGAGGCTGCTGGGAGGTGTGGTCCATAAGGTGAGAAGGGTCCTGTAGAATCTCACGATTTGAGAGGAGTCGCCCTCTTAGAAGTATGAAAATGAAAAAATAGATAAGCATAGCAGGATAAAGTAATAGGTTTGTAAAATACACTGAAGAAGAGAAAGGGAAGAAAGAGAAGAAAATGAAGATATTGGTAGGGAACAAATAAGGACAGAAAACATATAAGACGAAATACCAAGGTGGATATACGTATGAAGCACACACAAAGTTGAGGCTGGCGACACCACATAAGGGAGATGGCATGACAGGAACTTCGATGCTGCAGACAAGGGGTTAGTCAGACTATAAAGAATATTGATAACACAGTCTTAGGAATGCATGTCATACAAAACCTGAAATGAAATAAAATAAAAGATTAACTAAAAATATTGGTTAGATGAGTAAAGAGACATAAAAACAATTTAAGTAAATATTAACATGAAATATGAATATTATTCGGATTATCACAAAGCAATTTCAATGCATAGCTAAAGTCAGTTTGAAAAAATCTTTGATGTGTCCCTCTCTTTGCCTCTGCATTTAGCAATAAAACACTGCGGTAATGTAGGAACCTTATAAGTCATAGCTATGTTTTTGTATGTTACTTTAAACAAACAGGGATGAAAAAGTCTGAATCTTGCATTCACAGCATGAAGAGCTGGTCTCATATCCGGGAATACTTTACCCCTGTCTGCCGTGGCTTTAGCAAATTCTTATGCAAAAAATAACTGTGAACCAGACCAAGAAACTCTCCCTTTGGCTTGGCTGCCTTAATTACCATAAGAATTTCAACTTATTCAATGAAGTAGATGATGACTCCTAGTGGTGTTTGTGATGCCGGACGATGATGAGTAGAATGACCCAGTAGATGTGGGCTATGTGTATTTGATAACAAAGAGGGGGAGAGATCTAGAATTTTAAAAAGCAAAGATCAAAAAATGCTACAGGATTATTACTTTCCACCCCCTTTGCCAAACCATAAATGCGGAGGTTATTTAAACGTCTTCAATTTTCTAAGTCTTCAGCATGCCTTTCAAGTTGAGATATCTCAGATCTCAAATTAATAAGAGTGTGCATGGTATCCTTGATGTTGCTAACCTATGGCTCCACTTGCGATACCATGCTATCCATGAGAGACCAATTGTCATTCATTATTTGTAATTTATTATTAGTGTCTTTCATATAGGGCTTAAGAGCTTGAATATCTTCTAATAAAAGCTCCATTGAAATGACATTAGGTGGTTTTATGCGAAAAGGAGGGTTTTTTGTAACCCTTTTAGTAGCTCCATAGAGAGTATTTGTGAGAAGGTATAAAGAGCCCTAAAGATTTGGTGTGGGGGGGGGGAGACTCATTGCATGGCACGAATGCCAGGGAGCTGAAATCCAACTGTGACTTTTTCCAACTAGTAAAAGGCCCAACCCATCGGGCTGGCCATACTCTTGATGGGGTCTTCTCTAATGACCCCAGGGTAAAAACTGATTCAAAAAAGGGGGGTGGTGATGGACAGAGTATCTGAGTTAATCAGAACACTCCTACCCAGTCAACAGATCAGGGCTTGATCCATCACCGTTTTTTAGCTCACTGCACCATCCCAGTTCAGAACCTGGCGATATGCAAATGAGTCTGTCCCTGGCCCAGTGCATCATGGGAACAGGGCAGACCAAACTACCAAGCCAATTCTTTACTGGAAAGGAAACAAGCTTCCGGGGACCGGTTTCTGGCATTACAGCCGTCTTCGGCACGGCTTGCTTGAATCCTGATGGTGCAGTGAGCAAGGGACTCACATCTGAGCATACCCTTCCACGCTTGTGGTGGCCAAAATGATTCAAAAAGGGGGGTGGTGATGGACAGAGTATCTGAGTTAATCAGAACACTCCTACCCAGTCAACAGATCAGGGCTTGATCCATCACCGTTTTTTAGCTCACTGCACCATCCCAGTTCAGAACCTGGCGATATGCAAATTAGTCTGTCCCTGGCCCAGTGCATCATGGGAACAGGGCAGACCAAACTACCAAGCCAATTCTTTACTGGAAAGGAAACAAGCTTCCGGGGACCGGTTTCTGGCATTACAGCCGTCTTCGGCACGGCTTGCTTGAATCCTGATGGTGCAGTGAGCAAGGGACTCACATCTGAGCATACCCTTCCACGCTTGTGGTGGCCAAAATGATTCAAAAAGGGGGGTGGTGATGGACAGAGTATCTGAGTTAATCAGAACACTCCTACCCAGTCAACAGATCAGGGCTTGATCCATCACCGTTTTTTAGCTCACTGCACTATCCCAGTTCAGAACCTGGCGATATGCAAATTAGTCTGTCCCTGGCCCAGTGCATCATGGGAACAGGGCAGACCAAACTACCAAGCCAATTCTTTACTGGAAAGGAAACAAGCTTCCGGGGACCGGTTTCTGGCATTACAGCCGTCTTCGGCATGGCTTGCTTGAATCCTGATGGTGCAGTGAGCAAGGGACTCACATCTGAGCATACCCTTCCACGCTTGTGGTGGCCAAAATGATTCAAAAAGGGGGGTGGTGATGGACAGAGTATCTGAGTTAATCAGAACACTCCTACCCAGTCAACAGATCAGGGCTTGATCCATCACTGTTTTTTAGCTCACTGCACCATCCCAGTTCAGAACCTGGCGATATGCAAATTAGTCTGTCCCTGGCCCAGTGCATCATGGGAACAGGGCAGACCAAACTACCAAGCCAATTCTTTACTGGAAAGGAAACAAGCTTCCGGGGACCGGTTTCTGGCATTACAGCCGTCTTCGGCACGGCTTGCTTGAATCCTGATGGTGCAGTGAGCAAGAGACTCACATCTGAGCATACCCT
This sequence comes from Lissotriton helveticus, assembly GCF_964261635.1. Lineage (NCBI taxonomy): Eukaryota > Metazoa > Chordata > Amphibia > Caudata > Salamandridae > Lissotriton > Lissotriton helveticus. The sequence continues at coordinate 873,060,012 of NC_136071.1, read as the reverse complement.
TCCACGCTTGTGGTGGCCAAAATGATTCAAAAAGGGGGGTGGTGATGGACAGAGTATCTGAGTTAATCAGAACACTCCTACCCAGTCAACAGATCAGGGCTTGATCCATCACCGTTTTTTAGCTCACTGCACCATCCCAGTTCAGAACCTGGCGATATGCAAATTAGTCTGTCCCTGGCCCAGTGCATCATGGGAACAGGGCAGACCAAACTACCAAGCCAATTCTTTACTGGAAAGGAAACAAGCTTCCGGGGACCGGTTTCTGGCATTACAGCCATCTTCGGCACGGCTTGCTTGAATCCTGATGGTGCAGTGAGCAAGGGACTCACATCTGAGCATACCCTTCCACGCTTGTGGTGGCCAAAATGATTCAAAAAGGGGGGTGGTGATGGACAGAGTATCTGAGTTAATCAGAACACTCCTACCCAGTCAACAGATCAGGGCTTGATCCATCACCGTTTTTTAGCTCACTGCACCATCCCAGTTCAGAACCTGGCGATATGCAAATTAGTCTGTCCCTGGCCCAGTGCATCATGGGAACAGGGCAGACCAAACTACCAAGCCAATTCTTTACTGGAAAGGAAACAAGCTTCCGGGGACCGGTTTCTGGCATTACAGCCGTCTTCGGCACGGCTTGCTTGAATCCTGATGGTGCAGTGAGCAAGGGACTCACATCTGAGCATACCCTTCCACGCTTGTGGTGGCCAAAATGATTCAAAAAGGGGGGTGGTGATGGACAGAGTATCTGAGTTAATCAGAACACTCCTACCCAGTCAACAGATCAGGGCTTGATCCATCACCGTTTTTTAGCTCACTGCACCATCCCAGTTCAGAACCTGGCGATATGCAAATTAGTCTGTCCCTGGCCCAGTGCATCATGGGAACAGGGCAGACCAAACTACCAAGCCAATTCTTTACTGGAAAGGAAACAAGCTTCCGGGGACCGGTTTCTGGCATTACAGCCGTCTTCGGCACGGCTTGCTTGAATCCTGATGGTGCAGTGAGCAAGGGACTCACATCTGAGCATACCCTTCCACGCTTGTGGTGGCCAAAATGATTCAAAAAGGGGGGTGGTGATGGACAGAGTATCTGAGTTAATCAGAACACTCCTACCCAGTCAACAGATCAGGGCTTGATCCATCACCGTCCCCGGAAGCTTGTTTCCTTTCCAGTGAAGAATTGGCTTGGTAGTTTGGTCTGCCCTGTTCCCATGATGCACTGGGCCAGGGACAGACTAATTTGCATATAGCCAGGTTCAGAACTGGGATGGTGCAGTGAGCTAAAAAACGGTGATGGATCAAGCCCTGATCTGTTGACTGGGTAGGAGTGTTCTGATTAACTCAGATACTCTGTCCATCACCACCCCCTTTTTGAAATATTTTGGCCACCACAAGTGTGGAAGGGTATGCTCAGACATGAGTCCCTTGCTCACTGCACCATCAGGATTCAAGCAAGCCGGGCCGAAGACGGCTGTAATGCCAGAAACCGGTCCCCGGAAGCTTGTTTCCTTTCCAGTGAAGAATTGGCTTGGTAGTTTGGTCGGCCCTGTTCCCATGATGCACTGGGCCAGGGACAGACTAATTTGCATATAGCCAGGTTCAGAACTGGGATGGTGCAGTGAGTTAAAAAACGGTGATGGATCAAGCCCTGATCTGTTGACTGGGTAGGAGTGTTCTAATTAACTCAGATACTCTGTCCATCACCACCCCCTTTTTCAAATATTTTGGCCACCACAAGTGTGGAAGGGTATGCTCAGACATGAGTCCCTTGCTCACTGCACCATCAGGATTCAAGCAAGCCGGGCCGAAGACGGCTGTAATGCCAGAAACCGGTCCCCGGAAGCTTGTTTCCTTTCCAGTGAAGAATTGGCTTGGTAGTTTGGTCTGCCCTGTTCCCATGATGCACTAGGCCAGGGACAGACTAATTTGCATATAGCCAGGTTCAGAACTGGGATGGTGCAGTGAGCTAAAAAACGGTGATGGATCAAGCCCTGATCTGTTGACTGGGTAGGAGTGTTCTGATTAACTCAGATACTCTGTCCATCACCACCCCCCTTTTTGAATCATTTTGGCCACCACAAGCGTGGAAGGGTATGCTCAGATGTGAGTAAGGCTCCCCCACTATTTTCAGAGTGGATGGCCAGCCTTCTTAACATCTATAATCTAGAAAAGGCAATATACGATAGGAAAGGCAGAAGGGCCAAGGCATTAGGTAAAATAATATGGCAACCCATCACGATGTGGAAATCCAGTAGGATAAACCTAGAATAGTATAAGAAATTAGGATTTTTCCGAGGGCGGGTTTTTTTTTTTTTTTTTTTTTTTTTGGGCTAGGGGATAGGTTTTGTCTCATCTTATTACATCTGCTTGTGATATAAAAATTGTATAAACAATGAATTGTATATATAACCACCTGAGAAATTGGAATGTGCTGTAAACATACGAAATTGGAAGGTGCTGTAAACATACGCTGGAATGTATGGAAAAATTTTATGAAAAATGTAATAAATATTAAAAAAAAAAAAAAAAAAAAAACTCAGATACTCTGTCCATCACCACCCCCTTTTTAAAAAAACCAGGGTAAAAACTGGCACCACTGAACCGGTAGTATGGTCAGACCATCTGGCCGTTCCTATAGTCTTGACCCTTCCTTGTTTAGATCCATCTATGAAGGGTCTGACTCAAGGAGAGGGCAAAAGGAATTATAAAAATATTACCAACGACTCTCTGGCCCCACTTATTAGGGTGGCCCCCATGCCCTCAGATCCAGAGAAGGCAGCACAAAACCTCACTAATACCATCGCCGGGGCTATAGACGCCTTGGCCCCACTCACACGCCGATATTCAGCGAGGCGTAAGCCCTCTGCCCCCTGGTTCACCGAACCCCTTAGGAAGATGAGACAGGGGTGCAGGAGACAGGAGAGAAAATGGAGGAAATCCTGGGACATTGTGGACAGAGAGCTTCATAAACAACTGTTAGGAGAATATAAGACTATGGTCATCAAGACTAAACAACAATACTTCTCTAATCTTACTACCTCCCTCACTTCATCAAAAGAGCTCTTTAAAATAGTGGACTCTCTCTGTTCACTGCAAGTCCAAGACCCTGTCACTGGATCTCAGGAGTTCTGCGACAAGATCTCAACCTTCTTTTATACTAAAATTGAGGAAATTGCCTCCCAGTTGGAATCCCAGAAACAAATGCTAGGAAATCATACCATTCAGGCTCTCACCAACTCCGAAATTTGGACTAAAGATCCTACCATGACCCTATCTTATTTTCCGGCGATCACTCTTGACACCCTTGATTCCCTGTTAAATAGGATTAAATCCTCTTCTCCTTTGGACCCCTGTCCCCTCAGAATATTGAAGGAGTGCAGGGACACACTTCTTCCCCCATTGTTGGAGGTAATGAATAGTGCCCTGCTTCATGGGGTTTATCCATCAGCCTGGAAGAAGGCGATTGTAAAACCATTATTAAAGAAACCATCTCTGGATCCCACCATCTTAAAAAACTTTCAACCTATATCCTTACTCCCTGCGCCCGCCAAAATGTTAGAGATCCACCTGAACTTACATCTGTCTGCTTTCCTTGACTCCTCTGGGTTCTTAGACCAGACCCAGCATGGGTTTAGGAAGCGGCATAGTACAGAGTCTGCTCTTACCATGGTGACAAATCACATTAGAGTGAAAGTGGATCAGGGATTGGCAACGCTGCTGGTTTTACTCGATCTGACCGCAGCATTTGACACCCTATCTCCCGCAATCTTAACATCTCGATTGAGGGAGATGGGAGTGGAGGGGTCCGCTCTGAGCCTTCTGTCCTCCTTTTTAGATCTTAGAGAACAGAGGGTTACATTCGGAGACTACCTCTCCCCTGCCACTTCATTGCAATGTGGGGTACCACAAGGGTCGGCTTTAAGCCACACCCTATTTAACATTTATGTGGCCCCACTTGCAAGACTAGTAAGAGCACATGGTATGGAAGTAGTGTCATACGCAGACGACACTCAGGTCATGGTGTCACTGACTCAACCGGTCAGCAACTCAGCATCCAGGTTCAGGAGTTGTATGCAATCAGTCTCCGACTGGATGATACTCAACTCCTTGAGACTGAATGGCGAAAAGACCGAGGTGCTGATATTTGGAAGGGACCAGGATATATGGTCGAATGAGTGGTGGCCACCCTCCTTGGGAACCTGTCCTGTTCCCTCTTATTCAGCCAGAAACTTAGGAGTCATTTTTGATACCTCGCTGGCAATGACCCTTCAGGTCAATAGAACGGTGGCTACCTGCTGGGGAATCATTAAAATTCTCCGAAGAATAGCGCACTACCTCTCTCCCCAGGCTAGAAAACAGACTGTAGTTGCGCTGATTGGGGCTAGATTGGATTATTGCAACTCTCTTTATGTAGAGATTAACAAGGATCTGATTCAGCGACTCCAAATAGTGCAGAACGCGGCCGCAAGATTTGTGTTAGACATTCCTTGCTCCTCCTCTGCGACACTAGCCAGAAAGAGCCTCCACTGGCTTCCCATAGAGCATCGTATTTCTTTCAAGATTATTTGTCTTGTGCACATGGCTTTGAATGCGGGAACATCTGATGGGCTGAGATCTCTTCTCTTTGCCTATACTCCTAGCAGATGTTTATGTTCATCACAACACAATCTGTTGGTGACCCCTCGGACTAAGAAGTCTAGATGGGGTGGAAGAGCATTCTCCACAGTAGCCCCGCACCTTTGGAATGCTCTTCCATTGGAACTCAAGTTCCTAACCTCTCTGCCCCTTTTTAAAAAGGCTCTAAAAACATGGTGTTTCAAGAAAGCCTACCAGTAATCCATTTCTCTGGACATGAAAAATATATAACTTTCTGGTTAGGCGCCTTGATGCCCGATGGGCTAAGTCAGCGCGTTATAAATCTGTTTTCATTTCATTTCATAGAGTTTCTTAGGAATATGCAGGTATAATACATGTCTTGGCATATTGCCGAAAGGTAATCTACTAATCATTCAGCCAGTGCCATAACTAGGAGGCTGATAAAATACATATAAATGTTAGGTAGAGGTTAGACTAAATACAATAGATGGTAGGGATGTGTGATATAAGATGCTAATATTCATCTTGAACTAAATTATGACCGAGTTAAAACTAATAATTTCCATCATTCTGATACCCAATATTTGAGAGCTGATTATACGTAATAAATAACCAGCCATTATAATCACCATTTGATGTAAGTGTCTACTGCTTTTAGGGATCAGGGTAAGAACTAGTAATAAACTCTACTGGTGGGATGTTCTCTGGTAGCGTTGTCTAACTCATAAGATTCTTAATCTAAATGACATTACATTGTTATAGAGAAAAGTGAGGGACACCTTTTCTCATAAGGGGATGGAATAAAATAAGTTCCCTTCACTCTAAGAAATTTTTCAGGGTGTACCCCTTGACGTGAGGACATTGCTTATGACAAAAAGTCACACTGTCCTTAGTAACCTTACATATATTGCTGAAACCAACATGGAGATAATAAACATCACTACATTATTTCAATGCACAGGAGAGTTTACATTGCAAACCATAACTCAAACACTAAATGCAACGTTCCTGATCTCACCCTTGATGTAAGATGCAGTATTGTCTATTGGTTTCAGAATTTTTTGTTCCTTAATTATGTTGTGTTTTTACATTTTATTGCTTCTTGGTATAAATATTGTGAGGTTGTGAGAAAGTGTTTTATTATTTGAAGTCGATTGAGGTAATAAAGTCTTTAGCTTGTTAGGTCCAGTAAACGGATTCAGCATTATAAACCTTAGTTTAGCCACTTGTAGCTATGGCAAGAAGAAGGCAGACTTAACAAGAAAATGTGTAAAGCATATAGAAGTACCAAAACCGTGAAAAAGCCAAATACACCACAATAAAAATCGCACTTTAGTTTATAAAAATAGAGACTAATTTAATGAAAAAATGACAAACCCATTAAGGGGAACCAGAAATATAATTTTTAAAAGGTTTAAGTAAAAATAGTACCAAAAAGCTTTAGGTGCCAAAGCGGTTGAACTGGCCACGAAATATACCAAGACCTAGGTGCAATTTCAGGCCAACCGAGATAGAGCGTGGGTCATATACACCAACCAGTCTCGACCTGGTCGACGGATTTTTCTTGTACATATTCTATTTTCTGGATGTCAAAATCCTTCCGCTGGGGAAGTAGGGGGGAGGAGCTCCACGATGTTGGGTATGCATTGGATGGACTGCGGGTGAAGCCTCTTGCTTTGGCAGAAAAAGCTCAGAGTGGAAAAATGAGTGTTCTGCACCCTGGAAATTTCTCTCACTGGTAAGATACATTTGGTGCCTTCACCTGTTTGAGATTTTTACCTTCGGAGGATTTAGTCTCTTTTTTGGAGCTCTAAATCGTCTAGTGGGGCAAAGATGCCGTCTGTGTCTGATAAGAGCTCTACAAGGCTGATTACCTTCTCACCAAGGTTCTGTTGAAACAGATTTGCTGCTGCATAGAAGCTCCAAGGGGAAACCTGTTTCTTCAGCTCAGCAAGATCGTGCCCTGGGTGAATCGACTTGACAGGTTTGTCCCCACCCTCTAGAGGTCATGACGTCCAAAAATGTTCAAAGACCCAGGTTTTCAAGCATGTCTGAGGGCCTCAGGAACTCCATATGCAGGTCAAGATTCGCTCCAGCAGAACCCACTAGCAGGTCCAGATCAGGTCCAGTTGGTACTTGCCAGATAGGCTTTTCAGGAAATGGCCTCTTGCTGCGTGTTGCGGCCCCATAATTTACACAGGAGGGTAGGCAACTAACACTTGATGTCTACTTCTTTGTCCTGGGAATAAGTTGGAGCATGCCAACCCTTCAGGTCTCCTCCCAGGTCCTAAACAGCAGGTGCAGTCATCCTTCTATTTTCCACAGGTCTAGAAGAGTTCTCAAGAAGGTGTCTACAGGGTGCCACACTTATGCCAGCATAGGCTGTTTGGTGGGGTTGACTTCTGGCCCCTTCCTAACCATTATTATAAATTTCCCAAGGGTGACCCTAACTACCTTTGCAGCATTTCCTATGTGCCCTACTGCTAGCAATCCCACAGACCAAACCCCAGAGTAATGAAGTAGCAGAGTGAAATGCTCTTCCTGGCATTTCATCAATAGTTCATTACAAGAAGCAAAAAATGAAGTGCTATGAGCAAGACCCAGCGGCGTCTTACAAAAGTTATTTTCAGCCACCAACAGACCACTAACATTATCATAAGCCCAGATAAAAACATCATAACCTGCTTTGGAAATACATTTACTAATGTAAATGTCAACCAGACACCTTATCGGTTTGTTGTCCAGTATTTTTTTATAGGCCTAGGCTTCGCTCAGTTCGCTGTGTTTTCAGAGTTTTCTGCACTCTGCACTCTGCAGAGCTCGTGGAGTGCAGAAAACTCCGCTTTGCAATGTGCAGTGGTGTTTTTTCCCCGCTCTCTACCATAAACGGTAAGTACGAGATCGCGAACGGTAAGTTCACGAATGTGAGCTGCCACTTGTGTTGAATTTCTACCCGAGCAGCAGGAATACCAGCACAAACTGCAGTTCGCACTGCACTCCTCCACTCACAGAACTTCGTGGAGTTTTTTTGTAACTTCGTGGAGTTCCGCGTAGCAAAAGTCCGCAAACTATGCCCAGGGCTCATTTTTTAGCAAAATTTAGAACCACTGCTTGAGTTTGCAAAAGCTTGTTTTTTTCTTGTTTTCAACAGCTTAACACAAGTACCTGAATGATTAAAAATAAGACCAAGAGAACTAAAAGCTATCAGAACGATGAAAATTCTTAGTGATGATGTCCATCCCCTTCCTCAACAATGGTAAGTTTAGGATAATATAATCTGCGCTACTGCATATACGGTTTATGCCATGGTATTTTTGATGTATATCTTTCAACAATAGGCATTTCACTTAAACTAGGATTTAAGTGGTTAGATTTGTTCAGAATGGTAAAATCAATTTGAAGACCTTTTGTGAGAGTTGTTATAGGCAGACTGTGTGGCAGTAAAAAGTATTTTTCTCAAGTACATTTTGGAATACTTTGTTAAAAAACTCATATCTGACCTTTGCACTGTAGTAATACATGTTTAAACTTACTTTTATTTGTAAACTGATAGTAATTACAGTATTGCTAAAGCGCTTGAAACTAGAAGGCATCTAAGCTTTGAGCAGAATGAGACTGTGTGAATGGTGAAGGCCCAGAGCACAGAGAATCAAAACAATATGCCGACTCAGAGGGAGGGCTAGTTTGAGAGTAACCACATTTTTGATTTGCCTTCGATATATCAGGCACATATTTAAACTCCTGATGTATTCTGGGAGGGATTTCCTTAACTTGCCATTCGCCACTTTCAAGGCCAGTTCTCTGCAACTACCTTTCCCACACCTAAGAAAAAACACTTTCCATCTACCCACAGATCTTGGGGACCTCGTAGGGGCATATCAATTGAAGGCCACCCTGAGGTAGGATAGTCCCTACAAGTGGAGAGCCTTGCAGACCAGGCAAAGGGCTTTAAAAACCACCCCCTTCTGAAGGGGCAGTCAGCTTATGGACCTCAATCCCTTATAGACTGAAAAATGCTTAGGTACTCTCAGGACCAAGCAAACGGATGCATTTTATGATTTGAAGAATGTTTAGGGAGAACTGGCTAACAATTAAATACAGGGCATTGCAGTAGTCTAAGCGAGAGGTGATAAGCGCAATGGCCAAAGTTCTTTTGGGAGAAACATATAACTTATCTTCAAAATCTTGATGATCCAGAAGGATGCGCTTACAGTTCTCTTCACCTGGGTGTCAAAAGTAAAGGTGTTATCAAAAGGCACACCCAGTTTTTTTGTGCCGCAGCCAATAGATTAGGAACAGTACAACACATTTCTGGCCATTAGCAGCTATTCCAAATGGAACTATTCCTTCAGAAGATTAGGATCTTAGTTTTCTCCCCATTCATTTTGAGACAGTTCTCCCTCATCCACCTTCTGATCTCCATCATGCAAGCCCTGAACCTGTCAGGCATCTCTTCCGGGTCACCAGAGATCTTAATGATAATCTGAGTGTCATCCACATAGGCTCCTCACCCACGCACACAAAGCACTCCACGACAATGGCCCGAATACCTCAACAACAACCTCTCGTTCTACACCCCCACCCGCCAGCTATGCTCCACCAGCCTTGCCCTCGCCACCGTCCCACGGATCCGCAGAACCACCACCGGAGGAAGATCGTTCTCCTACCTGGCAGCCAAGACATGGAACTCCCTCCCCGCACACCTACGACTGACCGAGGACCATCTCACCTTCAGGAAACACCTCAAGACCTGGCTTTTCGAGCAGTAGCGACACCCCCCCTCCCTCCAGCGCCTTGAGACCCTCACGGGTGACTAGCGTGCTTTATAAATGTACTGATTGATTGATTGATTGATGATACCAGGATGCCAAAAGAGTGCACCAGCTTTGCAAGAGGGGCGACATATAAATTAAATATGGTTGGGCTTAAGGAGTACCCTTGTAGGACCCCTCAATGGTTCTGGAAAGAAGTAGCACTGAACTCCCCACAGCTAATGATGAGCATCCTGTACAACTGGAAAGACTCCAGAAAATTGTGTGCCATGTACTTCAGCCCAACCTGACACAGCGTTTTCCCCAATAGAGATGGAGGTCCAGCATCACCCTGGTTGACTTGCCTGCGGATGGAGTCAACAGATGCCATAGCATCGATTCTGTGCTGTGATTCCTCTTGAACCTGTTTGAGAGGAGTTCAGGAGTTCTTGCTCCAGTAGCAACTGGGATAGTTCCAAGTTTTTTTATGCTTCTCCAAGATTTTAGCTGGAGCAGGAAGAAACGAAATAGGGAGCACGTTCTTTAAATCACTAGAGTCTCCCTCTGTTCTTTTCTTGAGCGGGATAAAAACTGCCTCCTTCCATCCCTGCAGGTAAAGTTCAGACTCCAGAACCAGAGAATAGACCTTCTTGAGGGTCTCCTCAATCAGGTTAGGGGCCAGTTTTGGGACCCTGGGTGGACAAGAATCGTCCGTGAGCCTGCAGTAGTACTCCCCAACAGAGTCTTGATTTTAGACACAGGGATTGAGGAGAACCTGGTTAAACATCTGAGGTGAACCTGTCTGAGGTTCACACCCTGCTCATAGAGAGCCAAGGCCCTCTTCCCACCCTCTTGCAACCCGAAATTACCGGAACTTTCCATAGGCCAATTACAAGGACTATCCATAGGCAGAGGGAAATCTGCAAAGATCTTTGAAGAACTCTGCAGCCTTATTTTAGAAAGCCTGTAAGTTCTCCACCACTCGGAGAGGGGTATCAAGAGGGTGCGAGCAGTGCTAAAAAGTTCCTTTGGGATGTTTCTTTGTACCATTAGGGCAAGCTCTGGCCAGAAGGGCAACCTCCTCACTCACTGACTTCACCCAATTGTTGACATTTTCTTCCAACAAGCCTTGACCCTTATGATCTTTTTCTTTCAAATTTTGCAGGGCCTCTGAAAAATAACCAGCCGATTTCTGACACTCTTAACAGTGCCCAACGTAATTTCACCACATGTGCCATGTGTGCTCAAAGTTTTGACAGATTGGGGGAGCTAGAGAGCCTGACTCCAAGATGGCCGCTCCTTTGTGTGTCTCTGACAGTGGGACAATTAATCCGCGACTAATCCGCCAAACCTGTTGCCTCTACAATACTGGTTCAGATCGATCTCATTCAGTAAGCCCGCAGGATCACTCACAGCAAAAAATTGCAGGCGACTACCTCAAAACCGGCAAGTTATCAGCGATTTGCAGAGCCACGGTGCCCCAGATGACCTTGGAGGCGGAGCGAAGTGGAGAGAGGCGTTGAGGCTGGGTGCGTCTGCTGCGCGGAGCTGGGCTGCTGCCCGGAGCCTCCTCTGGAACTGTGGGAATGCGGGTGAGCGGAGAAGAAGCTTTGGGCCCATGAGGAGTGCGGCTGCTGCCTTACAAGCAGTGCACTGCTGGAAGTGAAATATGCATCGTGGGGCCCTGGATGGACTTTGGAGGAGTGGAGAGCTGGGCCTGCTAGAGGTGCCCATGGTACGAGGGAAATCCTGCGCTCAGTGCCTCTAGGCCCCTATGGAACTGCTGCCTTGTCACCGCAAATAGGAGCCATCCCCTGATGATCCCTGGGGAAGCTGAACAGGGTCTGAGAGGGGACCCCACTCACGGACTTCTGGTGGTCTCCCTAACAACATTCAACCGGCAGACAGGGCACACCCGTTGCACGGCGCCCTCGCAGCTGAATGTAGCCCTGGCATTGGTTTGGGCAGATCGCCCCGGGTGAGATTTTTGAAGGCCACTGTAGACATGGCGCAGCACAGCGAAGAGTGTGACTGTCACAGTGTTGTGAGAGAGGGGGCTGCTCGATGGCATGCCACCTGAGCATAGGTGAGGCCCTGTGGGTGGTGTAGACGGGCACACCTCAATAACCAAATGGACGGGCGGCTTTGGTAAGAAAGCAAGCGGAGAATGACCTATAATTGTGCGCCTTTCTAACTACCGGGACAGGGACACTGTGCTTTGCCTTGCCAGAGACATGCAGAGTGTGACGCATCAGGGGAACACGATATCCTTCTACCAGGCTTTCATTCTGGCAGTTCAGGCAGCCAGCGGAGACTTCCTTCCCATCAAATGTAACCTACAGCAGTTTGAAGTCAAATAATCGCTTTTATACCCGGCCAAGCTCTGTGTATTCCATGCTAGAAAGACTATCTATTTTATGTACCCCAAGAATGCTGCAGACTTTGTGAAAGACCTGAGCCTCACCAAACAAACTGACCAGTCAAGGAAAGACACCAAAGAGGGAGATTGCACCAGCGACTAGGGCTAAGCACGAGATGCAGAGGCGTACCAGTGGGGACCCCCCAGCGGTCTCATGGTGGGCCTGAACAGTTTGTTCTGAAGAGACTGTGCTTTCCTAATCATGTATCCTTTCTTTAAATTAAGTGATGTAGATGCAGAAGCTTCATTCTATTTGTCAATTAAAGAGTCTGAGTTTACTTTCCAGTGACTGAGTCCTGTCGCCCAGCCCCTGCGGCTGGACATGTTGGGCTCCTGGACTTGCCCCCATGTGGATGATTCCCTTGCAATATATAAATGTTTGCAAATGTTGTGGTAAAAGGTTAATTTGGGGAATTGCTCAGCCTGTTTGGGGGGCTGGAGTGGGTGGGGGTTCTCCGGGTTGTTTACAATCTGTCCCTATTTGCATTTTTATCCCCCTCCCTGTCTTCCCTGCCTCTTCCCGGGTTGCTCCCTTATAGGCGGTGCACAGCAATGCGTGCTTTCGGGCGTTCAGTCAAATAGGGCACCATGACCAGGATTAAATGTATTACTTGGAATGTGCGAGGTCTCAATGATGCATGCAAGGATAGACTAGTGGCCGCGCAGCTAAAAGGCACAACGCAGACTTCTGCTTCCTACAGGAACTACATCTAACCCAGCATACACCCGGGTATCTGCGAGCGGGGTGGGTGGGGGAGAAACACACTGCATGCTATCCCAACTATGCACGTGGTGTGGCCATCCTCATTAGAAAGGTGTTGCACTGGCGTACACGCACATCAGTGATGGAGAATACGGGCAGGGACGTCATGCTAACAGGCCCTTTACTAGGCCACCCGATTAGATTCATCTCAATATACTGACCCAATCTAGATGACCCCAGCTTTTTCACAGATGTCTTAAGGGTGGCAAATTAGTTTGGCCCCGGGGTAATAATATGGGGGAGACTTCAACGTAGTACTTGATGACTCCAAAGACAGGTCTGGCAAATCCAGGCGACCTCAACCCCATGCGGCAGCCCAGTTACAGGCCATAATTAATGAGGGCAAACTGATAGAGATCTGGCATAAGAGCCATCCAGAAGAGGTGAGCGGCACGTGCATGAAAACCATGAAAACTGCAGGGCCTTCATGATTGCATAAAGATTACTGGCTGTTCTTCTGGGATACGGCATCTTGGGTTAAGGAGGTACAACACCTCCCTCGCACCCTTTCCTACCACTCTCTGGTGATGCTGGTGCTGGACATCCCAGACTACCCTACAGGGCGTTCACCTGGAAACATTGCGAGACCAGGCATTTAGTGCATCCATTAGACAGGAGATAACCGAGTATATTTATGTAACAATGAGGGCTCAGTTGACTCTTCCTCAATTCTATGGGAAGCCTTCAAATCCGTAATACAAGGTGACTGTATTGCAAAGCAGGTGGGAGTGCTTAGGTCCTTGTGGGGATATCTACATAAATTAGAAAGGAAAATATGGGCCCTAGAGCAGGAATTCTTCACAAGCGAAAATAGCAACATGTTGCATACAAAACGTGCTAAACTAGATGAGTTTCAAGAGGTGGTCAATAGGGAAAAACTTTTCCTCAGCAAGGAAACTAGAGCCGGCGATACGGCGAGGAGGAACACACAGGAAAAACACTGGTGGGGCTCCTCAGAAAACCCTGGGCCAATGACTACATTTTCGAGCTAGGCGCCACTGATAATGAGATAGTGGCAGGCCAAAAATCAGTCCAAGGGGAAATGACTTCCTTCTACACATCTCTCTACCATGCCCAACTGGACACTGTATCTCCTGATGCTATTGCTGCTTGCTAAAAGGCGCATTGCGAAGACATAAGGTAGGACAGGTGCACCCAAAAAGGCGGCATGGCTGAGAGATGCGGCGTTCTGTCAGGATCAGTTGTCCGTATTCTGGGATCTAATGAGTGCCCAATCCCGACTCAAAGATGTCTGGGGTCCCCTGCAGCTCTTCATCAGAATGCACGCACCAGATGAGGCGCCCTCCCACATCCAGACAACAGATGAATAGGCAAGACACTAGACACATTAACCTGGGAAGCCATGAGACACACTTTAGATCAACAGGCCCGACAGATCTACATGATCACCGTGCCTCCCTTCTTTTCCCCTCTGACTTCCCTTCCCCCCCTCCCTGTTATTTGTAGAGCACAAAGCTCCCTTGAGTGTTAAATGCTGTAAGCCGAAGACACCAACATTGATCCTGGGATTCTATGCCATGGCAATCTTGCGGGCTGTCACAAGGAACAAAATGTGGGAAACTCCTAAGAGATTAATCAAATAAGCTTGTAAACAGAACTGAGTGGAATAAGCACAATGGGACCCTCTACAAGTATATCCCAATGTAACGGCTGTAAAGATGAGAAAACTTGAATAAAGGGAATAAAAAAAAAAAGCTTTGCCAGATGGTGGTGTGACCAACGTACTTGCATGCAGTCGCCAATAGTTAGGGTCTCTTGATTGGAAACGTTCCCATCCAAAATATGTTCTGCCTTGTGCGTCGGAGTATTGACTTGCTGGCTAAGGCTGAAACTGTGCATGAGGTCAAGTAGAACCCCAGAATCAGGGTCACTCTCTTATTTCAAATGGAAGTTTGGCACCACTACCACAGGAGATAAAGTGCGCAAGTACTTGATGCAAGTTCATGAAGAACTGCTTTTTGAGATCTGGCCGACGATAGGTTAGGAGGTCAGCCAAAATCACAGAATGTTTATTTTTAATTTTGAAGTGTCCCACTTCACAACCTTCACCTTAGGAGACTACATGCTCTAGCTTGAAGCTCAGCTGTTCCCTAAAAAAATGGGCAAACCTCCACTCCTCTGAACACTCGTATCCAGTCTCACCACTGCAAAGCCTGGTGGTGTGGTGACCAAACATCTGGACCAGTGTCTTCCTTGACCTATGCCTCTGTAACAAACAGGAAGTCTAACTGCTGAACTCGCTGATTGCTAGGTGTGTTTTATAAGGGAGCTGGAGCAAATTAACTTACAGCGTGTGGCTTCTTCTGTCCTTGTTATCCCCCGATGATGCTCTTCCTCAATGTTTCTGGGGGTGCCTCCTCTGTGGCCACAATCTACCCAACTTTACACCTCCCAGCAGTCCAATTGCATCAAGAGCAACACCACTATCCTGTCATCCCAGGGTCTAGCTCTTACCATCCCCCACACCTCTCCTTCTGTTCGAGAATCATAACATTCAGCCTCATATAGATAAGCTGGTGTACAGTTGTACTCAAACTGGCAGTATCCTTGGCCCCTGGTCCAGTACTTGTGCGGACGGGCGCAGATGGGCTTGCTATAGTGCCTGCTGCTCATGTGTGTATCCAAACGTTTAAATCCCTGCCATCGGCACATACTGCAAGAGGGAGTGTCAAGCAGCTAGAAATCGTCCCTCTGCAGAACATAGTGGTGTAACCTGCCTACCGTAAATAGCTTTTGGGACGCCGCCACTGCCAAGAGTCACCAGGGGCCATAGAAAGACGCAGAATCTACGCCGCCACCGGCCGAGAGTCAGCAGCATCAATCTACGCGCCGCCGCCCTGGGACAACAACTGCCGGCAGGCTAAGCGGCGGCGCGCACCGCTTACGACGCGCCCGCACCAGGAGGTGCATAAAGCCGGCGCAGAGGCCCGCTTCGCGGGATGCTGGGCGAAACCCGGGCCAAGGGCGGGCCCGTTTAAGCCCGTTCAAGACCGGCAGAGGCCGGGACGGGCTACCCCACTAACACCTCAAAAATCTTCGTTTCGTGAGTACTGTGGATTTAATTACTTGTTATATTTTTTAAAACACCCAATTATAGACTGCCCTATGAACAATGCCATCAAAGGAGGTTAAAGGGAAAACTGAGACTGCTGCATTCACAGGAGCAATGGACCAATTTATTAAAAAGATGAACTCTGTTGTTGATGAAAGTATTGTCATTATGGAGAGACGGGTTTCCCAGGAATAGGCTTTTGCAAGACGAGCTTCACTAGGCCAAATAGCCAACGCACAAACTCCTGTTTCCTCGGGTAGAGTTGTATCTAATGGGGGAGTTAATGTTTCACCAATCTTAGAAATTATCCCATTGCAGGAAACTAATAGTGATACACCACATGTTACAGATGGGAGCTCCTCTACTGTTTCAGAATCACTTTTATTTTCACCAAATAAACTGCCCACTGTCCCCAACGTTGTCAAGGTGCATAACACAAGACAACAGAAAGGAGCTAATACAGGGACTATTCCCAAGGTGAAATCGGGCCCACTAATTACACATGGTGGAAGGAAGGGAAAAAAAAAAGGGTTCCAAAAATACTGCGACAAGCCCTGGTATCATGGAAATACCTGCTGTCAGTGATAGTATAAATGTGGAGCATGATACATTAGACAATGGGGTCACGATACAATCGACAGGGGGCCACTTAACTACAGGGGTTACGGAAGGAATTGTGAACACTGAGACAAACTTTATTTTTGACACATTGAAACTCTTATTACGTCCACTCGAGGAGAGGTTGAGTAAGGTAGAGACCCATCTAAAACGGATTGAGAGGGATATTAAGGGAATTGTAGAATCCTCCCTAAAGAATGTCAAACCTAGTGTATCCCATACGTTACCGAAGGCCAATGTCGTTAAAACTGCAGAGGCATCAGCGGTACCAAAGAACCCACCATTACTAAAAACTACTGAGGGGATTCTTGGGGCAGCAAAAGAGAAGGATGTATTGGAACCCAAAATAAGTAAGTCAAATAAAAATAGTGTACCACAGGATAGCAATGGTAAAAATCATAGTACAGAAAGCACTACAAAGACCATTAATCTCCCCCCAGAGGTTTGCCCATTTGTGGTTATCCTGGCTGGAGTGCCGGAATTGGGCAAACATAAGGTAGAATCTGCTGGATCCCTATGGAACAGGGTGGTCCAATGGCTGGATGTTAATAGACCACTACCCTCGTATATGATGGGTAGAATTCTTAATATCAGGCGAGTACCGTGGGTGGGGCATTTGGCAAAAAATATAAATGGGGACTGCATAATAATACATTTTGACAATCCTAGAGTAGTGAAACACATTTGCAACTGGAGGTACCCCAGTTTGGGCACCACTATTCGTCCTTTTCAGCTGACCTATTTCTACCCACCAGGCCACTTTTCATCTAGGGCAGATGGTTGGACAATGGTGCCGCGAAATGGTAGGGGGCCACGTGGCGATGGCTGGCTAAAGCCGCCTCTTCATCTAGATTATATTTCCACCAATAATTGCTTCAATTGCCTAGATGCAGTTGATTGACTGCAAGATACCCCTCCCCCTCCTGTTCTACTGCTACCATGTCAAGGGACTGTAGAACAGGTACCCGAATATGTTCGAGTACCCGATCTAAAAGAGGTAGGAATTAGGGACACTAATGGAGCAGTATGTCCTAGTATAAATCGGGCACCTGATCTAAAGGGGATAACTGTTACTACAGACCAGTCCCCAAGTGGAGGTATAGTAGAAGAGGTCATGGCTTTAAAGATAGAAACTCCACCATTGAGTAGTAGAGGCACAAATGAAGGGTTGAGTATAGTTAAATTGGTCTCATGGAATGTAGCAGGAGTGAGTACTAAAATAAGTGACCCTGAATGGAATAATTACATGAATACCTTTGATATCTGCGTTTTGCAGAAACGGGCTACAAACCAAATACACAGAGTTGGATATAAAACATATCAGATAAATGCGGTTCCATCAACCAGAGGACGGGCCTCAGGTGGTCTATTAATATGGGTCAGTGTATCTATTAAAATCGGAATAAAAAATCTAAATATTGAGTCTTTTGATCTACTTGGCCTGGAAATCACCACCGATGACAAAAGGGTGATATATCTTATTAATGCCTACAATAGACCATGTCCATCCTATAAGGAGTCACCATGCATTGACAAATTAGAAACCCTTATGGACACTTTGGGCCCAGAAGCAAGTGTAATTTTATGTGGGGACATGAACTGTAATTATGAACCTATTATAGGCATGTATAAATTGTATGAAGAAGAGGATGCTGCTAATGGAATACCCTCCTTAGTTAGTAATGGGGCGGCTGCTGGGACCACCCTAGCTCTTCAGATCACAAGATTACTCTCAAGTCAAGGCCTGAGGGCATGTAATGGGCGCCTGCCATCGGATACCCCGAAAGCTCCCACCTTCACGAGGGGTACATGTGAAAGTAAAATAGATTATGTTATTGTTTCATTTGATCTATGGCCATATACAAAAGACTTGAATGTTAAGGAAAGATTTGATAGCGATCACCGCCCCCTTGAAACTAGTTTCTTACAGACTATATTAAAGGGGTCGGAAGTAAGCGAGGGAGGTCAAAACCAAATACAACCACCCACGATAGTCAACATTATTCTTAGTAATAATAGACGGTCTGTGAAATGGGCATACATCCTGGGAAAAGAAGAATTGTTGGCCAAAATTTATTGTTCACTTGCGAACACATTTGACTCATATAACCCTGTTGAATGTGAATCGGGTGAATTTACTAGACTGCACAAAGCCTTTTTTAATAAACTATTAGAACTCATGACAAAAAAAACCTAAAAAAGGGACTGGTGTAGTGAATGTAGTGCCTGCTGGCAAACCTTGGTTAAGTAAAGAGTGCCGTGTCGCAAAATCTATACTAATTGATGCACTTAAAACAAAAGGTGCTCTAGAAGTAAAAGAAAAAAGGAAAGAATATAACAAAGTACTGGCAAAAGCAAAATCTTCCTGGGATGAAGAACTCTGGTCCAGTATGTTGTCAGCGGCTAAGACAAAGGACCAGAAGTTATTCTGGGAAATCGTAGCTAAGGGAAATAAAAGGGAGCAAGGCTCGAGAGAGGTCTTCCTAGAGAGGCTACATGGATAAACCACTTTACGAACCTTTACGCAGCACAAGGGTCTGGGGGTGCAGTGCAGGAAGAGGGAGCTCTACCTGTTGTAGATGATGTACACCCACAGGTAGTTTTTAACCTACAGGAGACAGAGGTAGCTATTAATTTGGTCAAACAGGGGAAAGCCCCTGGACTTGACAAAATCCCAGGTGACCTCTTTAAGCACGACCTGGCTGTATGGGCACCTTATTTAAATCATCTGTGTAACATAGTTGCGGCTGGTGAACCAATCCCGGAGACATGGAATGGCGCAGAAATTATCACAATTTTTAAAAAGGGGGATAGAAGCGATCCAGCTAACTATCGCCCCATAAGTCTTTTAGATATAACCCAAAAAATATATGCCAGGCACATATTTAATCGTATTAATACATGGTTGGAAGAAGAATCAGTTTTAACAAAATATCAAGGGGGCTTCAGAGAAAAAACAGGAACCATAGATCAGGTACTAAGGCTATGCTGCTTGCACTGGAAATATGTCATCATTCGCAAAGGCCACTTGTATGTGGCATTTGTTGACTTACGAGCAGCGTTTGACCTTATCCCTCGAGATCTACTATGGGAATCCATGAAATGCTAGGGACTCCCAGGCGATTTGTTAAATTTGGTGAAGGGTCTGCACAAAGAGAATTACGCTAAGGTTAGGTGGGGCCCAAATGGGGAAATTTCACAATCTATCCCTATAAAAAGGGGAGTACGCCAGGGATGCGTGCTGGCCCCTACACTCTTCTCCCTTTTTGTTAATGACATCCCTTTCCTATATGGAGAAGTGTGACAATGATTCACCTAGATTGGGCGGCGAACGGGTTCCGTTCCTCCTTTTTGCGGACGATACCATCCTTAACTCACAAACACCGCAGGGTCTCCAGAATTTATTAGAAAGGTTCCAGTCATATTGTAATCTTAAAGGGTTAGAAATAAACATTAAAAAACAAATATATGGCACTGAGCCCGCACAAACGTTTAAAAAAAAACCTAATGCTAAATGGTCACAAATTAGATCATGAGCAGAATTTTACATATTTAGGTGTATTAATTGATTCTCTACTAGCATGGAGACCGCAGTTAGAAAAAGCGAAAATAGTGTTCAAACAAAACTGCCTCCCAATTTTAAAAAGACATAATAAATGTCTGAATAAGGCAGTTACCCCAGCTTTAGAGATCTTTAGGTATAAGGTTCAATCAGCTGTACTGTATGGAGCAGAATTATGGGGACCAGTATGTAGGAAAACCTTTGAAACCCTTGAGAACAAGTTTTTTAGGGGATTATTAAAAGTGCCCATTAACACCCCGCTGACACCACTATTTTTGGATCTGAATATTAAACGTACTGACCAACATGCAATGTTGAGACCATTATTGCTGTGGGTCAGATTATGGACAACCCCTGAACTGAACGAATATAAAAACAGGTTGAAAGAAGTGATGGATCTAGATAGTGGAAGCAAAATCTACTGGTTGAAGCATGTAAGATCCTGACTAGTTAAATTAGGACTAGCCCATTTTTTGAGCGAGCCAGAATTGATGAATGTGGGTTCAAGAAAAATTGTTAAAATGTCTTTCTGGTCCTATACAAGCTATGAGTCTGTATACATAAAAATCCATGGCCCCTTAACTGAAAATTTTTTAACGGTTAAAGATGTGGCACACTTTGATACTTTTTTGGATGAGGTACAGCACTCACTAGCCAAAACCTTGTACATTAAATACAGGTATGGAACATTGAGAACTAAAGTTCTTGAGAAGAGTTGGGTGAAAACAAACAGTGATCTCTGCACTCTATGCTCTAATAATGCAAGGGAAGATGTCCTACACATATTATTTTTCTGCCCCAGTTATGCGAAGTCAAGGAAAAAGTGGATAGTGCCGCTATGTCGCATTATTGGTTTGAATTCCTATAAGGAGGCTGGTAGAATTTTAAAAACAGATTCGAGTCAAGTAGTTGGGTTTGGCATCAGCAGATTTCTTCTTGCTGCTAATTTCATTAGATTAAAAATGGGTCTTCATTTTTAACCATACATCTTCATGAAGCCCCGTTAATATTAATACTATCATGAATGTTATATATGCCATAATCAAAGGATGACCGAGTAGCCAACTTCATGGTTGGGTACACCAGCCATGTATTATTTTTTTTCATCATTTTATTGTAATTTTTAATTTTTATGCCATGGTCGTTACAAATTTAATTGTTCTTTTAGCTTGTAAATATGTTGATCACTTTTAATTCTATATTTATTTAAAATGTGTGATGATTTTATTGGCCATAATACCATGACTCAAATATGATGATGTATACCGGGATGAACTGAACTGATAATGTAATGTAACTCTGAGTAGACACCCCATATCCCACCTGTGTTTTTGAATATTATAAAATTGTATTTTAATGATTTTTAATTGTATATCTTTTATGATGCAATTGCAACGAAATAAAGATTATTGAATTGAATTGGCAAACAAAGATGGCAGCCAGAGGAAAAAACTGAACTAAAAAAGAAAAAGAACAGGCTCTAGTAGGCCCTAATCCAAAGGACACCCCCAAAAATGCAATCTTAAAAAGCAGTAGCCCACATAATTAAAAGCAAATACAGGAAAGTAGATTAAAACAAAATACTGTGGAAGCCTGCACTAGCCTACACCAATGCCACAGACTCACCAGTTGCTCTCTGCTTTAGTGATCAGTATTTATTTTCATAGTGTGTGTGGGCGGGGGGGGGCAGTGGATTTCAGTGCTTTTTCAGCTTTTGTCTTCACTGAACCATAACTAACTAACCTTTAACTCTGTTTTTTCAGTGAATTTTATGGCTTTATATGATAGTCTAGATTCACCTACCATATACCCTTTCTGTTCAGCAGAAGGCCTTCAAACTAACCTTGCACCCAACCCAAGTTTGTCGAAGAGCTTTTCTGGACTTGCACTGTGCCCTATTTGCTAAATGCCTGCCACATTTTATGCACACACATCAACCAATGCCAAACCTGTGAGTTAATGAAATGTTTATTGTCACAACGTTTTCTCCCCCATTACAGTTCTAATGAAAGCATTACATAAAAAATAGAAAGCTAGATCTACCAAATGTTGTGTGTTGTCATGAAACAGTGCCAACTTTATTAGCAATGTATTGTCTCTTTGACCACCTCCATTAAACATGCTAAATCTCTACCACAATTTAAGCAGATAAATCAAACTGTTCCAAAGTTATTAGTGAATCGAAAATGTTTGAGTTTCCCATCTTTAACATTGGCCCACCCATCTTAAATACTTACAAAAAATATAGTTTGCTAACTAACACGTATTTTTAATGAAGAGCCATCAAACAGAGATGAAGTTTTAAGCAAATGAAAAAGTTATAGCATTCCCCTTTACATTTGAGCCTCCTTAAGGTATATGCACAAAACCGAACATAAAAATAGAAAATCATTCAGTCTAAGCTTCTCTCAATCTTAGAGCACTTTCGTCAAACAGTGGCAATGTTATCAGCAAATGAACATTTTTGCCCCCCCTCCTCTTTTTAGCTGGGCCCCTCATGAGGATTTGCACACATATGTAAATAACAAAAAGTGAGCTAAATGTGTCAAGCTCCTGTCAAATGTTTTTGTAGCGCCATCAAACAGTGTCAAAGTTATTAGTAAATCAAAAGTGTTTTACCCTTCTCTTTGACTTTTCCCCCCATTGGATCCCCACAAACCCTGAAATATTTAGACTGGGTCTAACATGCGAACTTCTCGCCTCATTTGATGCAGATTCATCAAACAGAGACAGAATATAAGCAAATGGAAAATGCATCGTGTCCTTCTTTAAACCTTTCTCCCCTACTCGTAAAGTATTGAGATGAAGCCTGAAATTCTAATTGAAAACACATTATTTCATGCTCCTGCCTAATTTATAAAGATTCAGCACACATTGTTAGGATGAAAATGTTCACTTCATGGTAATTAGACGTGTGCCCCAGCTCTGAGTGACCAATACACGCCAGGCGGCCAACTCCCATTACATGTGGCCTGAGGCCTGCGTCAAGAAGGTTTGCGGCAAGGTCTGGTCTATACCAGTGACGGCTCCTCTGCAAAGGTGAATTGCAGCAGTGAATTAAAGGAAAAATAAAATGATAATTACTTGCTGTTGTTATCATTTTAATTGTTCCTGCTGCAGCAGTTTTGCTGGGCGGGGCTGCTCCACTCAGAGAGGAGCAAGGGGAAGAGTGGTAGGCCCTCTGTAAGTGCACATGACTTTTTGGCCAGCCGTCTCGTGCCAACAGTCAAGCACACTTTGCATGTTCTCTACCCATGCTGCATTACTGCCTGGGTGGAGAACATGCCCAGGTTCCCATTCCCTGGCTGAGCGCCGAATCACACCGCTCAGACTAATCACAGCACTGGATTGCAGCTTTGCGATCTGTATGGGGAGCCTGGGTGCTTCCTACTCCTGGCTGGGAGAGACGCGCAAAAAGACAGAGGAGACACATGGTGACAACAGAGGAGAGAATCGGTGAGAAGGTAATTTTTTTTTCTTCTTTGTTTTACACCCCCTTCCCTCCTCATAGACCCTCGAATTAAAAAAGTAGCATTACATTTCTTTAAACACAGGCATATGCTAATAAATATTCTTATATAATGCTAATATGTACCTGTGGGAATAGCTTTCTGTTATATCTGGCTGCTTAATTAGCTAAAACGTTGCAGGTATCAGAGTTGGAGGGCATGTTTATCAGTAAAACAGATGCGGAAATATACCATTTTACTTCTCCCTTTATTTTCAAAACACAAGTATATCAATATGATGTTCAAAAAATAATCATGGATAAATACAGATGGAAATGCAAAACAGAAATACGAATACCATAAAACTGGGAGCCCTATTTATACTGGTAAGAGAGACGACTGCAAACATGGTGGAGACAGCCTTTGAGAACATCTTTAGGTTCCATTTTAAAACTTTTGCCAACTATAAAAACAACAAAACCCAAAACGTATGAAAACTCCCATCCTAGAATGCCCATTGCTGTATAGAAAATAAAAACTTTGCAAACAAAAGTTCTGTGTTGAAGACAAGTGCAGGAAAAACTCCCACCAAACTCTTTTTGTGTGGACAGAACTTTGCAGAATCTTGGGAGTTTTTATGTAACTGTGGAATTCCACAGAGTAAAACAGCAGGTCCAGACAGGTCCAGACAGGGCAGGGCAGTTGCAGAAAGGCCTCTGAAGCTTCTTGCACCCCTGTAGCTCAAATAGTAGTTCAGTCAATTGATTCGTGGAGTCACTCTGATTAGCTTGGGATGAAAGTAAGCAGGTCCAGTCTTCCTTCCCAGATAGCAAGGCAGTCCTTCGAGCAGCAGAGCAGTCCTCTGGCAGCCACCAGAGTAACTTCTACAGGTCCAATAGTGTTTTGAAGAATGCCGCTTGTGGTTCATCATTTATATCAAGTGCCAGACTTTGTGTGTTAGAACTCACTACCCTATCCTCACATACGGTTCTGGAAAGTTCTTACCCTGTCAAGGTTCCAAACTGTCTGGGGTGAGAAAAGGTATGGCAGGCCTGGTATCAGATTATTTTGTGTGAATAGGAGGCAAAGCCCTTTGAACTATAAGTCACGTTATGTACAGCCCCTTCCCAGTTATCAAGCCACGATTGCCCATCCTGTCTTTACCTAAGTCCCCTTTGGGTCACTGACTGGAAAAAATACACAGATCCCAGAAGCAGAGCCATTCACAATCATGTGACCAGGACATTGGCAGAAGGCACGCATTTGAGTCAAGAAAATGACAACTATCTAAAAGTGGCATTTTCAGGATTGTGACCTAAAATCTGACTTCACCATTAAACAGGATTTAAAACTACAATAATAATTCAGTTGAGTGTAAACAACTTATCTCTATCTGCTCCCAATTCCAAGTTATCACTTATTAAATGTAATAAGATAATCCAGTGTTAGTAAATGGAAGAGATAGGCCTTACAGCAGTAAAAAACAACTTTAAGAGTTTTTCATTGCCAGGACATGTAAAACTTAATGATACATGTCCCACTTTTTAAATACAATGTATCCTGCCCTATAAGCCTTTAGGGTCTTCCATATGGGTGGAATATAAGCATTAAAAAGGAAAATATATGACTGGAAAAAAGGTTTATTTTGCCATGTAGATGTGGCAGTTTAAAACTGCACTACAGGCTCCAGTGGCAGACCTGAGACTTGTTTTAAAAGGCTACTTCAGTGGGTGGCACCATGAGTGCTGCATGCACACTGGTAGCCTTTAAATGATAGACCCTGGGTACAAGTATTACTTTTTACTAGGGACTTACAAGTAAATTAAATGTGCCAATTAGGTGTAGTCCAATTTCATTAGGTTTAAAACAGAGCACAAAGGCCCTTTAGCACTAGTTAGTAGTCCTAAAGCCAACAAAAGCAAATCTAGCAAAACAGGAAGTGTGAAGGAAAAACATTTGAAGGAATTCCACACCAACGATATTAGTTCTAACATGTGTCCCCCCACTAGCTAAAAGCAGAGAGGATGGGAGTTTTCGTTGTTAAGGTGTAAGAACCTGGAAAGAACACCAGCATTGGTTTAGTCCGTTTCAGTGTGATGTTTCACCATAGAGACTATTCCCTGCAGAGAAATGGACCTCTTCACAGCTTCTCCAGCTTTTCTTCTTGGAAGGTTCATTGATCAAAAAGAGTCTGAAGTTCTGGGATCTGGGCCTCAGTATTGATATCACACTTCTCTTTGTTCTCCTGTGGCAGAGAGTTTCTGTGCTCGCTATCCAGGTCGATATGACAGTCACAACTGCATGCAGACACTGCAGTGGCAGGTCTGAGAACCCTTTGAAAGGCTGCTTGTGTGGGTGGCACAACCAGTACTGCAGGCCCACTATCATCATTTGATTTACAGGCCCTGCACACACTCAGTACACTGTACTAGGGACTTAGCAGTAAATCAAATAGCCAATCATGGAAAGACCAATCCATTATACAATTTACCTTTTACACTGATCAGCCCTGAGAAAGTATGCATAGACACTAAGCCCGCAAAAACAAAGTAAAAACTAGGAGGTGAGAAAGTAAAAAGAAAGGGGAAACATGCCAAAAGATGGCAGGTCTGAAAAAAAATAAAAATATATATATATATATATATATTTTTCTCCACCAAAAGCTCTTGCGCTTCGGGAGGTCACTCGCGCTGTCTCTGCTCTCACGCTTAGTTGCCTCTTAACAGCTTCCTTCCTCTCTCCAATTACATTCACAGAATCCCGACGCGTTTCGAGGCCACACCGCCTCTTCATCCAGGGGACAAAGTAGAAGCACACAAAACAGCTCACCTCCGTGTTTCCTCTTTTTATTAATTGAAAACTGCCGCCCTCAGTGGGCGTGGCTCATCACTGGCACCATCAGGCATGATGGTATTTGTAGTCCGTGAGGTGAGTATCACACTCCCTATAGTAGGTTGTATGCTCTTACAATGTTTTTATAGTCCTTCAATCACCTGTTGTACAGAACGAAACGTTTCGGCTGGCTGTGGTACATAAACTTAAGGAAAATAAAAGCATTTGAATATACACCAAGATTCAGCGCTTCAATAAGGACTCTAAGTGATATGATTTGATTGGACTTATTGTGCAAGTGGTGCTGTGCCAAACTTTGGAATATTCTCCACTACTCTCTACTACTTACTCTCTCCTACTCCACTACTCGCAAATACTCACTCTCTACTACTCATTCTCTACTACTCTACTACTCTCTACTACTCTCTCTCTACTACTCACTCCCTACTACTCCCTACCTACTACTCTCTACTACTCACTCTCTACTACTCTCTCTCTACTACTCACTCTTTACTACTCACTCTCTACTACTCTCTACTACTCACTCTCTACTTCTCACTCTCTACTACTCTCTACTACTCACTCTCTACTACTCTCTCTCTACTACTCACTCTCTACTACTCATTCTACTACTCACTCTCTACTACTCTCTACTACTCACTCTCTACTACTCTCTCTCTACTAGTCTCTACTACTCACTCTACTACTCACTCTCTACTACTCTCTACTATTCTCTCTCTCACTCTCTACTACTCTCTAATACTCACTCTCTATTACTCACTCTCTACTACTCTCTACTACTCACTTTTTACTACTGTCCACTACTCACTCTCTACTGCTCTCTACTACTCACTCTACTACTTACTCTCTACTACTCTCTACTACTCACTCTCTACTACTCACTCTCTACTACTCTCTACTACTCACTCTACTATTCACTCTACTACTCTCTACTACTCACTCTCTGCTACTCTCTCTACTGCTCTCTACTACTCTCTACTACTCTCTACTACTCACTCTCTACTCTCTATTACTCACTCTCTACTCTCTACCTCCCTACCTCTCTCTACTAGTCTCTACCTCTCTACCGCTACCTCTCTACCTCTACCTCTCTACCTCTACACCTCTACCTCTCTCTACACGCACACATATACACATATATATATACGCCATCTACCAAAAAATCTCCCAATCCAGCACATCCGCGGATGATAACGATCCCTCTTCCAGTTTACAGTCTGGAACAGCCTGCGCTGTCCCAGCCTCACTATCTCTCATCCCGGAGATCACCTTAGACCAGGTCAACTCCCTGATTGGGACCATCAAGTCAGGCAGCCCAGTTGACCCCGTACCCGCCCGTGTCATGCACCTTATTGGGAGTGTTATCAGCCCCTGTATTCAAACGGTGATCAATCGCTCCCTGTCTGAGGGACTGGTCCCCCAGGTGTGGAAGGAGGCCATGGTCAAGCCTATCAGGAAGAATTCCACCATTCCCTGGTCGGACTTGACCAATCTGCGGCCAATCTCTCTGCTGCCATTCATCGGCAAATTGACGGAGAAGCACGTCAACCATCATCTCTCCGCTTTTATTGAGCAGACTGGCAGCCTTGACCACTCTCAGTCCGGGTTCAGGCCTAGGCATAGTACCGAGACCGCCCTCCTCTCTGTTACGGATGCCATACGCCTGTCCCTGGACAGAGGTTTGTCTGTGGTGTTGGTGCTGTTGGACTTGTCCGCAGCATTCGACACCATATCCCACGACATTCTCCTCTCCAGATTAAAGGAGATAGGCATTGACAGATCTGCCCTGGCGTGGTTCACCAGCTTTCTCTCAGAGCGGACCCAGAAGGTGAACATGGGCTCCTTTACTTCCGCCTCGGCCAACATCATCAGAGGAGTCCCGCAGGGCTCCTGCCTTAGCCCTACGTTGTTTAACGTATATGTCTCCTCTCTGGCCAACATGATTAGGTCCTTTGGGTTTATGCCTATCTCCTACGCTGACGACACGCAGCTGCTGTTCACTTTTAAAACCTTTACCCCGGAGATAAGACAATCATTCTCCAACGGCATGACTGCAATTGCCAGCTGGATGGCCAAGAATTTTCTACAGTGCAACGTGGGAAAGTCTGAGGTCATGTTATTTGGGGAGGCGAAAATCCTCTGGACCCCAGACTGGTGGCCTTCAAGCCTGGGACATGCCCCGCTCCCTAAACAGGTGGTCAAAAACCTGGGGGTTCGTCTAGACCAGGACCTCACCCTTTCTCACCATGCCGGCACTACGGCGGGTTCATGCTTCCACGTCATTGGCCTCCTTCGGAAGGTGTTCCCCCTTCTACCCGATGACACCCGGAAGACCTTGGTCCAGGCCCTCGTTTTGAGCCGCCTGGACTACTGTAATGGCCTACTCTTAGCGGCCAGTGAGGGAGTGCTCAACAAACTACAGGTGGTGCAGGACACCGCAGCACGGCTGGTGACCAACTCCCCCCCTAGAACTCCTTCCCTCCCCCTCCTCAAAGCCCTTCAATGGCTTCCTATCCGGAAACGGGTAGAATTTAAGATCTGCTGTGTGATACACAAGAGTCTTCACAATCTGGGACCCCATTACCTGGCGGATAAATTTGTCTTCCATCGTCCGTCTCGTATCCTCAGGTCTACCAACCAACAGCTGTTGCAGGTTCCCAGACATTATAAGACCAGACAGGGAGGCCGCGCCCTCTCCATCATGGGTCCACGTCTATGGAACTGTCTCCCCCTCTCCCTCAGAGAGTGCCCCAGTCACCCAGCTTTCAGGAAGCGCCTCAAAACTGTACTATTCTAGGAGGAGGCTTCTCCACCTGTCCACATCGCAGCACCGCGCGGAGATACACCTTCGGGTGTGATGCCGGCGCGTAACAAACCCATAAATAAATAAATAAATAAATAAATGCATATATATGCATATGCATTTATTACCTACTGGCGGTCGCCAGTAGGTATATATAGTTAGGATTTTTTCTCTATGGGTTTTTTGAAAATTCTATGTCTAATAACTTTGGCGTTTGTGGACGGAATTGGCTGAAATTTTCAGGAAAATGGCACATTTTGTTTCTGAGCAGCCCTTGAAAATTTGGGGGGGGGTTCGTCCGGTGGGGGCCGAGAAAAAAGGGGGGTCCCAAAACGTGTTTTTAACATTGAGTTTTCCATAGGGCGGTTGGCCTCACTTTTAGCCCGAACGGCTGAATGGATTTGCACGAAACTTGGCAAAATTGTAGGGACTGGTAGCCCGATGTGCCTTTTGTAGGTCTCAATATATGTGCTCCAGTGGATTTTGAGAAATTAACGTTTAAAAAAAGATATATATCTGTAACAGCGGACCAGTTAGCGCACTGGTTCGCGGACTTTTCGCGCAACGGAGCTTTGTGAAGCGAAGCTGATTGGTTCTCTGGCCTCTGTCAACATTCCAAAAAGTCCGTAGCGGCCGCCATCTTGTCTCTCGGTAGGATCGAGAGACAAGAGGAGGCCAAAGCGAAGGGGCAAATGACCATAAGGGGGAATAGTAGATCCTCGCTGACCCCCTAGGTTTGATGTGGAGGTTTTAAAAGGGCCCCGCGGGGCAAAAAAAAAAAATTATAATAATAATCTTACGGCTGAATGGATTTGTACGAAACTTGGCAAAATTGTAGGGACTGGTAGCCCGATGTGCCTTTGCTAGGTCTCAATATATGTGCTTCAGTGGATTTTGAGAAATTAACGTTCAAAAAAAGATATATATCTGTAACAGCGGACCGCTTCGCGTACTTTTCGCGTTACGGAGCTTTGCGAAGCGAAGCTGATTGGCTCTCCGGTGTCTGTAAACATTCCAAACAGTCCGTAGCGGCCGCCATCTTGTCTCTCGGTAGGATCGAGAGACAAGAGGAGGCCAAAGCGAAGGGGCAAATGACCATAAGGGGGCATAGTAGATCCTCGCTGATCCCCTAGGTTTGATGTGGAGGTTTTAAAAGGGCCCCGCGGGGCAAAAAAAATAAATAATAATAATAATCGAACGGCTGAATGGATTTGCACGAAACTTGGTAAAATATTAGGGACTGGTAGCCCGATGTGCCTTTGCTAGGTCTCAATATATGTGCTTCAGTGCATTTTGAGAAATTAACGTTCAAAAACAAGATATATATCTGTAACAGCGCTCCGCTTCGCGGAGATAAAATTATATCTGTATTACCTAGCTGTTGCTAACACCAGTTAGCGACGGCTAGTAGGAGATAGCGACCATCTTGGGCCCCACTTTGCATGTGAGTGATATTTATCACTAATGACATGCAAAGTGGGCATGCCAAGATGTTAGCGACTGGAAACAGTCGCTAACATCGCTATCTCCTATTATCAACTTTTGGAAATATTCGAGATAAGCGCGAATATCTCCAAAAAGTAACAGCTGCCCTGAGCAGTTCTTAGCCATGTTATCCTATGGGAGGTGGATAACATGGCTAAGAGGATTAGCTCGGTAATGCATGAATATCGCTGAGTTTTCAGCGATATTAATGCATTGCGGTCGGTTTTTATCGTATTTGCGATAAACTTTGATAATAGCAACGTTTATCTGCGATAATTTCTGACGGTAAAAAAATCTTTGCAATGCATCGTTAGGGATAAATATCGCTTAACTTTGGTAATATGCCCCAACGTCTGTTAACGTTCGATTCGAAGGAAATCAGGAAGTGTTGAAAAACATTGTCTGCGCCATCTTGTCTTTTTTCAAATGCCACACTTTTGTCGTGCACGGCAGCCATTTTAGATGCCTTGACCAGACCCACTCTGTGCACGCTGTCGATCCTTAGCATGGCTCCCCACCCTCGCAAGCATCTCCCCCAGGCAGTGGTCACCCCCGCTCTCTGTCTTATGCATGGGTAATAAACCTCCCCCCATCTGCGCTGCTCTTTCCTGAGAATCACACCCTGTGCCCGCCCGACACCTCCCTTTCGCCCTATTCACTACTGCACCCTCTGACACTCCTTTTCCTCTGTGTCCGATTGTCCAGGCTGGTCCTAGGGTATCAGCTAGCCCTGCAGATGTAGTTTATGGCCACAGCTGTAAAGATTCACCCCTCTTCAAAGGAGTTATAGTAGATCAAGGCCCACACTCGATGAGATCCGTCACAGCAGAAGCGTTGCTATTATCTGAAAACCATCCTGTATTGTGATTGGGGAGGGGACCGAGCGTGAAGCGGAAGATTCCAGGGATGACTCTTTGTACATCAAAGTTTTTACAATTATGTGTCACATTAAAAATATATAGCACTCCGACAAAGTAGTAAGATTATAAAACTTTAATAATTTATAAATATATACAAGAAAACAAAAATAGTAATAACATATAAACATTTTTAGGGAAAAACAACGAAGTAGCGGTCGGCTGTGCGAATAGTCCCAACGCAGCACAACGTCCAGATTTCCGGCGTGGGGCGGGTCATCAGTAGCAAACTGTTGTGCGAATAGTTCCAAGGCAGCAGAACGCGCTGAAATCTACATGACACGAAAGTGATGTCTAGTAAGTTGCCACCCAGCAAATAACGGCGTGGGGCGTCGCGGGGGGTGGGTCTTCAGTAGCAAACTGTTGTGCGAATAGTTCCAAGGCAGCAGAACGATGGCACCAAGGTGATGTCCAGTAAGTTGCCGCACTGGTTTTGGTATCCTACAATGCTGCTCCGAATAACGGCGTGGAGCGCCCCGGGGGAGGCGGCGTGAACGGGCCTCTCCAGGTGGAGTGTCATCTGTTGTAGTGGGGCGCCCCTTTACCGTTTCAGTTGCCATTCCGTCCGTTTTTGGTCCACTGTGTCAAAAGCCGCAATTCAGCTGAGTTGCGCCCACTCTTGCGGTGCAGCGATAGTCGGCTGCCACAGGACTCTCAAAATGGCGGCAGGCTCTTTCCTTTTTGGGCCTGGTCCACTGAAATGGCCCTGGGACACCTTGGAAATCGGACGCTTGTCTGCTAGGTCTTGGACCCCATTCTCGAAAGCGTCCCCTCCGCTTTGAGAATTCATCAAAAGTTTTGGGGGCCCCGACTCCTGCAGGCTTCTGGTGGGGAGCGGCTGCCATGATTGCTCGCGGAATGACCACGACGGAGCTACGAGATGGTGGTGCTCTCATGCTGACGCCAGCTTCAGTCTGAAACATCCAGAAACAAGGTGGGGCTTTCATCGTTTGGAAAAAAAAAAAAGTTTTCATCCAATGAAAAGTGTTGTTTTTAGGTTATATGATCAAGCCTTCCATCATTAGGAAACCAAAAGTAAAATGAACCAATGAAAAGTTTTATAAACAAGTCACATGACCTGTTATGCGGCATAGGGTATAAAATACGGAGAAAATACGTTGGCACGTGAGGCGGCGTCAGTAGCGGACCGATGTGCGAATAGGCCGAAGGCAACACAGCGCGCCAAGATCCGGATGGCACCGAGGTGGTGTCCAGCAAGTTGCAGCACTGGTGTGGCCATCCTACAATGTTGAAAGTCGGCGTGGGGCGCCCCGTTGGCCTGTGAGTTTGCGTCAGTAGCGGACCGATGTGCGAATAGGCCGAAGGCAGCACAACGCGCCAAGATCCGGATGGCACCGAGGTGGTGTCTAGTAAGTTGCCGCACTGGTGTGGCCATCCTACAATGCTGAAAGTCGGCGTGGGGCGCCCTGTTGGCCTGTGAGATGGTGTCAGTAGCGGACTGATGTGCGAATGGGGCCAAAGGCAGCGCAACAATATTTTCTGACGAGAAGACACCACAAGGCGCTGAGATGCCAAGATCCGGATGGCACCGAGGTGATGTCTAAGTTGCGGACTGATGTGCGAATGGGGCCAAAGGTAGCGTAACAATATTTTCTGTATGGAAGATACCACTAGGCGTTGAGATGCCAAGATTCGGATGGCACCGAGGTGATGTCTAGCAAGTTGCTGCACTGGTGTGGTCATCCTACAATGCTGAAACTCGGCGTGGGTCGCCCCATTAGCCTGTGAGATGGCGTCAGTAGCGGACCGATGTGCGAATAGGCCGAAGGCAGCACAACGCGCCAAGATCCGGATGTCACAGTGGTGGTTTCATAGTTGAGAGGCACTTCATCTGCAGTGGGGCGCCGAGATCCGGATGGCACCGAGGTGATGTCTAGCAAGTTGCTGTACTGGTGTGGTCATCCTACAATGCTGAAAGTCGGCGTGGGGCGCCCCATTAGCCTGTGAGATGGCGTCAGTAGCGGACTGATGTGCGAATGGGGCCAAAGGCAGCACAACGCGCCAAGATCCGGATGGCACCGAGGTGGTGTCCAGCAACTTGCCGCACTGGTGTGGCCATCCTACAATGCTGCGCCGAAAGTCGGCGTGGGGCGCCCCGTTGGCCTGTGAGTTCGCGTCAGTCAGTGGGGGCTGTTTGAGGATCTGACTGCATTGGAAAGCAATGTGATGCTGTGCGTCGCCCCCAAGATGGAGGTTCCTCGGCTGCAGTGGGGCGCCCCTTGGTGTTTCACTCGCTATGCAGCTGAGTTGCGTGCGCACTTGTGGCGAATAGGCCGAAGGCAGCACAACGCGCCGAGATCTGGATGGCACCGAGGTGGTGTCCAGCAATTTGCCGCACTGGTGTGGCCATCCTACAATGCTGCGCCGAAAGTCGGCGTGGGGTGCCCCGTTGGCCTGTGAGGTGGCGTCAGTAGCGGACCGATGTGTGAATAGGCCGGAACCAGCACAAGGCGCCAAGATCCGGATGGCACCGAGGTGGTGTCATAGTTGAGAGTTCTGAGCAGCGCTTGTAACACTGTCTGAAGCTTATTTGCACCTGCTGCAGCTTCACTATTGCCCTGGTGTGGCCTAAGATCGCCCATGACATAGGCGGCCACCTCCCGGGGTCCGGCGGAACTTTTTTCCTTTTCCTTTCTGCATCTTGTCCCAAATTCGTTTGACCTGAAGACACGACCAGGTCCCTGAATGTGTGCAGGGGGACGCTATTGATTGAATCAAAATGGCGGCTTCACACAAAGCTGACTCAAGCGTTTTCTGGTGGTTTCATAGTTGAGAGGCACTTCATCTGCAGTGGGGCGCCGAGATCCGGATGGCACCGAGGTGATGTCTAGCAAGTTGCTGTACTTGTGTGGTCATCCTACAATGCTGAAACTCGGCGTGGGTCGCCCCATTAGCCTGTGAGATAGCTGTTCTTTGGATTTGGGCCTGGTCCACTAAAATGGCCCTGGGACACCTAAGAACTCGAACGCTCGATTTTTTTTTCCTTTCCTGTACATGCAAAAAAAGGTAAATGCCCGGTATGTTACACGCTTCATCTGCCACGATGAACTCTCCAGAGGAACCGAAAAAATATATAGTTGTGGTAACTATACCATGCATCGTCATATGGAGAGGTGGCACCAATTAATTATAGTGCTGCATAAAAGAGAGATTTGGAGGAGAACCCCTGACCTGCTAGTACATTCATCAAAGAAGTGGCACTGAGAGCTTCAGAGGCAAGGGAAACGGTCCCAAATATTTAGAAGAACTTTGGAAAGATTAAAATGACATGTTTAGATTGTGGTAAATTAATTTCATGTGGGCAGATGAGTGTTACTCTAATAAATACAGCATATGAACATCATCATAGTCGATGGTTGGTAGAGACATTTTGACTATATCCTGGACCTGCCCGTCCTCGCCCAAAATGGCGCCGGAATAAATGGGACTCGTAACTCCTTGTTGTGTACTGGTTGCAGAACCTTGAAATCACGAGATACGTATGCAGTTTTGAAGCACATGGCGGGCGGGGACGAGAATTGATTGAATATTTCGACATCCCTATTGATATTAAGTTCTGATGTGTTATTGATTACTGTACTGTTGAAAGTTCGAATTAACGTCACCCATGGTACTTGCCCGCAAATGTATATCTAGATAATTTTATTGTAACTGGCCCTGTCGTATTTTAATTATAAAATGTACGTCCACCGATTCCGTAACTGTTAGACACCTTAGTTCTTGCAACCTAATGGCCCGCCCGTTACGTTCCTCTACAGTGTAAATGTCTACTCATCACATACGATTACAGTTTGCTCCGTGGCCGGCCCACGTGGTTATAGGCTCGTATTTGTATAATGAAATTTTCACAATAAAGGTTTTTAAAAGAAAACATGGTAGTAGTATATACATTGGTAAAGTTTGTAATAATAGTCACTGTTTTAGAATCATTAAAAGGCAAGTGAAATAAAGCAGACCAATTACATGAAGGGTAAAAGGTATAATACGAAGGAACGCAGTAAAG
The DNA here is from genome assembly GCF_964261635.1 of Lissotriton helveticus. NCBI lineage: Eukaryota > Metazoa > Chordata > Amphibia > Caudata > Salamandridae > Lissotriton > Lissotriton helveticus. The sequence continues at coordinate 873,024,700 of NC_136071.1, read as the reverse complement.
ATAAATGGTCAAGGGCTGTTGTGTTTTCTATTCCTGCAACATAAAGTGATCGATAAGAATCTCATATTCAGGCGTATCGGCGACTAAGACAGCAGGTCGACCCTCTTTTGCTCAACGGCTCCATCATGGGACGAAGAAACGCTCTTTTTCTCGAAAAAAGAATATATTTTACTTGCAGGACAGTTGTAAAATTTCCGGGAAAGTACATTAGCCTGGAACATTATAACATATATTTAAGAAAAAATAATGTTCGGAAGTAATGAAAAGCGTAATTTTTAGGTCATATGAGCAAGCCTTTCATCATTACAATAAGAAAAGTAAAATGAACCAATGAAAAGTTTTATTAACAAGTCACATGACTTGTTATGCTTACGTTACGCGCTGCGCGCCCCGGATGACTTCCGGATGCGCTAACGCGGCGCGTCATATGACGCATTACGCGACAACGCAGGTCCAGAATATAGTCAAAATGTCTCCACCAACCAGCGGTCGGAACACAACCCCTTTCAGCAGGCTAAATAGTTCTGTTAAATGAGAACAGAAGGGACAGGCAACAAGAACCATCAGTGAAAGAGGGGAGGGCTAGTTCTTCTCTACCGGGTTACATTGGGGCGCTACCGGAACTGATCGAATTGGTAGTCTACAGTGTTTCTGGATGTTTCAGACTGAAGCTGGGGTTAGCATGAGAGCAGTATCATTTCGTAGCTCCGTCGTGGCCATTCCGCAACCAATCATGGCAGCCGCTCTTTATCGTTATTTTGGGCGGGGTGGGTGGCGGAGCCGAGCTGTTTTGCAGCCATCATTGTGTGGAGTTCAGTTCATCTCACTAGTTTTGTATTTGTCATGAGGGGTTGTTCCTAATGTTTCTATTTTAGCGAGGTCAAAAAGAGATCCCATTAGTGGCCTACTGATTTTGCTCGATTCCTTTTCTTTTTTTTTACACAATTTTTCGTTATCTGCAAAGACTAAACAGAGTATTGCGACTCTGTGTTTGTTTGTAAATAGAGAATGAACCAAAGAGAACTAATTCTAAAACAGTAAATACTTGGATAACAATCAATCAAATGGAGAGAGAAGCAGGCACGACGGATTACAACGGGGGCAAAGGCCTGCGTTAACTACCTTTCACTATCTGCAAAGAGAGAGTACTCCTAATAGAAATGAGGGGGGGGGCACCATTCAAAGCAGATCAGTGTGCATAAACACGAAAATGTTTTCACTTACCACGTACTTGACATTCGACAGCTTATGATATTTGCTATTAAAAAACCATTGAAATTCACTGAAAAAACCATAGGTTATAGACCATATATAGTTAGGAATTAGCATTTACAAAACCTTGAAAATTCACTGAAAAAACCATAGGTTATAGACCATATATAGTTAGGAATTAGCATTTAAAAAACCTTATTTTACTCACACAAAACCATTGAAATTCCATATATAGTTAGTTGCACTAACTATATATCGCGCACCTGCAATCCACTGCTGATCATGTCACATATTACATCATTCATGACATGGTCAGTGACATCACTGATGACATCACTGATGACATCTCAAATGACATCACTGATGACATCACTGATGACAACATCCAGTGACTGTATGTTTCTGTAAAGTTAAAATATATCTTACATATTGAAGAATGAGTGGATGTATAAGTGTCTGGATGAAGGATTTAGTAGGTGCGTGACTGACTGTATGAGTGAGTGATTAAATGTGTCTCACTGAATGCATGGGTTAGTGACTAAACTGTCTTAATTTGTGCATCATTATGTCTGTTGTTCTGTAAACTGCTGCATGTGTTGATCATTAGCTATACGAGAGGCTATATGTGTTATTAATTGCTTGCCCAAGTATTTCTATGGGAGATTGAGTTTGTGTGGGGGTGGCTGGAAGGTGTGTGACTCTATGCATAGATGTGTGAACAGTTTATTCACTAGGTGTATGAGTTCAAGAGTGCATGTGGAAACAGCTACATGGGCAGTTGACTGTGTGCATGAGTGTATTGATGAGTGAATGGATATCTCAATGCTACATGTCATAGTAAGTACATATGTAAAACACAGTACATGTGAGAGTTGGCATATATAAATAACTGTGCATGAGAGCCACTGAATGAGTGAGTGGTTGTATCGATCATTGTGAACTTGTATCAGGGATTGTATAAGAGAGTAAATATGTGTTAGTATATGTTTCAATATGTAAGGTGTGTTTAACTGTATAGTTGAAGAAATGGAGGTGAGATTGTTTCTTTGCATGACTGACTGGGTGTGTGAGTAACTCCATGGATGAGTGGCAGTGTGTGAGTGTCTGTATACACTGAGTGTATCTAAGGTTATATTAGAGTCTGAAGAGGTTTATCGTATTAGCACAAGAATGATGTCAAATGAGATGTCATCAGTGATGTCATCAGTGATGTCATTTGAGATGTCATCAGTGATGTCATCAGTGATGTCACTGACCATGTCATGAATGATGTAATATGTGACATGATCAGCAGTGGATTGCAGGTGCGCGATATATAGTTAGTGCAACTAACTATATATGGAATTTCAATGGTTTTGTGTGAGTAAAATAAGGTTTTTTAAATGCTAATTCCTAACTATATATGGTCTATAACCTATGGTTTTTTCAGTGAATTTTCAAGGTTTTGTAAATGCTAATTCCTAACTATATATGGTCTATAACCTATGGTTTTTTCAGTGAATATATATATATGTGTATGTATATATATATATATATATATATATACATACATATATAAACATATATAATCTGTATATCTATATAAATACAAATATAAATGCATGCATACATATACATATATGCATACAGATGCATGTTATTTACATGAAAGTTTAAAAAACACTAATAAAAGCAAAGCTAAAAAGCCACCTCATTACAAACAGAATGGCTTTAACTTAAACGAGGGCGAGCTCTATTGCATTTTCAATGCTTGTTTACTTTGGTTCCATCAAGAAGGCATTCAGATGTGTCACACATTTGCCGTAAATTCTGAATGTTAGCACTCTAGTTGCTCATTAGATCACTGTAGTAAAGCTACTGCTCACCAGGGAAGTCTGCTGCTGGTATTCAAAGTGCATGTTTCAGTCTGCATGTCAGAATTTCTTTAATGAAATAGAAGAGGATTTGAGAAGTCACTCAAAATGATCCCTAATTTTTCTTTCTGAAGCACTAATCATACTTTCTATGGCAAAATGAACCCCCTTATTTTGTTCCTTTTTAAATTAAATGTTTTCAGACTTACCACTTCATTCCAATCAAGATGGCTTCTGGTGTGCCATACTTTTGTCATAAGTAAGACTGTTAGCGCTCTAGTTGTTCTTTAGAACACTCTGGGACATTCTGTCATTGGGTTATACTTGGGCTACATCTGGGTGATATTTGGGCTACATTTGGGCTCTTTTGTCTCTGGTGGCCATCTTGGGAGACTGCATGTCAGAATTTTTTAATGAAATAGCAGAGGATTTGAGAAGTCACTCAAAATGTGCCCTAATTTTTCTTTCTGCAGCACTAATAATACTTTCTATGGCATAATATACCCCCTCATTTTGTTCCTTTTTAAATTAAATGTTTTAAGAGTTACAACTTTATTCCCATCACGATGGCTTCAGGTGTGCTATACCTTTGTAATAAGTAGGACTGTTAGCGCTCTAGTTGTTCTTTAGAACACTCTAGGAGGCTGCAGTAGAACACAAAGGAATCAACTGACAGTCTCTGTCCTTGTTGGATGTACATGTTTTACTGAGAATGTCAGACTTCATTCTCACATGACTGAGAAAGATAATGTGAATTTACAGAAAATATGCTTTCAGTTTAGCTTATAGATCCCCTTCCAAACCATTGTGGGAAAATCATGAGATATTAGTTTTCTTTCAAACATGATTCATGATATCACAGCAGAAGGCCTTTTCACATGGTAAAATCACCTTAGAACACACCACAATTCCTAAAATGAGTATGGTACCATCAACAAATGATTTATAATGTAACTAAAGTCCTAAAACCCTCTATTAACTACAATGCTTTTTAATGAGGTGCTATCATGTATATTGGTCCCACGATGGCTGCCAACACTTCTTGGATGAAGTGCTGACAGCCAATCAGATCAGATGTGTGGTTAGGCTCCGCCCAGATATATATATTTTTTTGAACCTAAATTACTCAAAATCCACTGGAGCACATATCTTGAGACATTGCAAAGGCACATCGGGCTACCAGTCCCTACAATTTTGCCAAGTTTTGTGGAAATCCATTCAGCCGTATGGGCTAAAAGTGAGTCCAACCGCCCTATGGAAATTAACATGGGGAAAACACGTTTTGGGACCCCCCTTTTATCTCGGCCCCCGCATGCCGAATCCCCCCCACACTTTCAGGGAAGGAACGGAGCGCAGCGAGGCAAACTTAAGGAAAATTACAGGCATATTCCTCAACCGGCGCCAAAGTTATTCCCAATAGAATGTTGCGGATTTCCTATAGAAAACAATCCTAACTATAACTACCTACTGGCGACCGCCAGTAGGTAATATATATGTTTCACCAATATGCCAAGAGCATGCGCAAGGCACACAACAGTCCTCTGCCCTCCGGGCTTCCCATCTGGCACGTCTTCCCGCTACCACATTTCATTTAATATGCCCGACGCGTTTCAGGGTTAAAAACCACTATCTCATGGGCTGGCAAACATAACACTCGCAAACAGCATTATTTGCATATCCGGTTTTTGTTCTAGCAAGCCCCAAGGTGGGCGTATGCTAAGTGCGTCACCTCACCAACATCATCTGCGACTTGTAGTCTGTGTATGCTTAATCATTGTCCTCCTTATAGTAAGGTAGAGTGTTTTGTTTAAATTATGCTCAGTCTTTTGATACCTTCAGTAGGCTGCGTAGCGGTCGGACGCGCCTCCAAAACCAAAAGAGTCCTGTGCTGATTTACTTCCAAACATTTGGATGTACAAGCCTCAGTTTGCTGTCATTCCATCCTCCTACAGCAAACGATGGTGCGCTTTCCATGGCCAGGCCGCCGTGCATCAATGTTTCACCAATATGCCAAGAGCATGCGAAAGGCACACAACAGTCCTCTGCCCACCGAGCTTCCCATCTGGCACGTCTTCACGCTACCACATCTCATTTAATATGCCCGACGCGTTTCAGGGTTAAAAACCCCTGTCTCATGGGCTGGCAAACATAACACTCGCAAACAGCATTACTTGCATATCCGTTTTTTTGTTCATTAACAAGCCCCCAGGTGGGCGTATGCTAAGTGCGTCACCTCACCAACATCATCTGGGACTTGTAGTCTGTGTATGCTTAATCATTGTCCTCCTTATAGTAGGGTCGAGTGTTTTGTTTAAATTATGCTCAGTCTTTGGATACCTTCAGTAGGCTGCGTAGCGGTCGGACGCGCCTCCAAAACCAAAAGAGTCCTTGCTGATTTACTTCCAAACATTTGGATGTACAAGCCTCAGTTTGCTGTCATTCCATCCTCCTACAGCAAACGATGGTGCGCTTTCCACGGCCAGGCCGCCGTGCATCAATGTTTCACCAATATGCCAAGAGCATGCGAAAGGCACACAACAGTCCTCTGCCCTCCGGGCTTCCCATCTGGCAAGTCTTCCCGCTACCACATTTCATTTAATATGCCCGACGCGTTTCAGGGTTAAAAACCCCTTCCTCATGGGCTGGCAAACATAACACTCGCAAACAGCATTACTTGCATATCCGGTTTTGTATTCATTAACAAGCCCCCAGGTGGGCGTATGCTAAGTGTGTCACCTCACCAACATCATCTGGGACTTGTAGTCCGTGTATGCTTAATCATTGTCCTCCTTATAGTAAGGTTGAGTGTTTTGTTTAAATTATGCTCAGTCTTTTGATACCTTCAGTAGGCTGCGTAGCGGTCGGACGCGCCTCCAAAACCAAAAGAGTCCTGTGCTGATTTACTTCCAAACATTTGGATGTACAAGCCTCAGTTTGCTGTCATTCCATCCTCCTACAGCAAACGATGGTGCGCTTTCCACGGCCAGGCCGCCGTGCATCAATGTTTCACCAATATGCCAAGAGCATGCGAAAGGCACACAACAGTCCTCTGCCCTCCAGGCTTCCCATCTGGCACGTCTTCCCGCTACCACATTTAATTTAATATGCCCGACACGTTTCAGGGTTAAAAACCCCTTCCGTATGAGCTGGCAAACATAACACTCGCAAACAGCATTACTTGCATATCCGGTTTTTTATTCATTAACAAGCCCCCAGGTGGGCGTATGCTAAGTGCCTCACCTCACCAACATCATCCTGGGACTTGTAGTTTGTGTATGCTTAATCATTGTCCTCCTTATAGTAAGGTTGAGTGTTTTGTTTAAATTATGCTCAGTCTATTGATACCTTCAGTAGGCTGCGTAGCGCTCGGAAGCGCTCCAAAACCAAAAGAGTCCTGTGCTGATTTACTTCCAAACATTTTGATGTACAAGCCTCAGTTTCCTGTCATTCCATTCTCCTACAGCAAACGATGGTGCGCTTTCCACGGCCAGGCCGCCGTGCATCAATGTTTCACCAATATGCCAAGAGCATGCGAAAGGCACACAACAGTCCTCTGCCCTCCGGCTTCCCATCTGGCACGTCTTCCCACTACCACATTTCATTTAATATTCCCGACACGTTTCAGGGTTAAAAACCCCTATCTCATGGGCTGGCAAACATAACATTCGCAAACAGCATTACTTGCATATCCGGTTTTTTGTTCATTAACATGCCCCCAGGTGGGCGTATGCTAAGGGCGTCACCTCACCAACATCATCTGGGACTTGTATTCTGTGTATGCTTAATCATTGTCCTCCTTATAGTAAGGTCGAGTGTTTTGTTTAAATTATGCTCAGTCTTTTGATACCTTCAGTAGGCTGCGTAGTGGTCGGACGCGCCTCCAAAACCAAAAGAGTCCTGTGCTGATTTACTTCCAAACATTTGGATGTACAAGCCTCAGTTTGCTGTCATTCCATCCTCCTACAGCAAACGATGGTGCGCTTTCCACGGCCAGGCCGCCGTGCATCAATGTTTCACCAATATGCCAAGAGCATGCGATAGGCACACAACAGTCCTCTGCCCCCCGGGCTTCCCATCTGGCACGTCTTCCCGCTACCACATTTCATTTAATATGCCCAACGTGTTTCAGGGTTAAAACCCCTTCCTCATGGGCTGGCAAACATAACACTCGCAAACAGCATTACTTGCATATCCGTTTTTTTGTTCATTAACAAGCCCCCAGGGGGCGTATGCTAAGTGCGTCACCTCACCAACATCATCTGGGACTTGTAGTCCGTGTATGCTTAATCATTGTCCTCCTGATAGTAAGGTCGAGTGTTTTTTTGAATTATGCTCAGTCTTTTGATACCTTCAGTAGGCTGCGTAGCGGTCGGACGCGCCTCCAAAACCAAAAGAGTCCTGTGCTGATTTACTTCCAAACATTTGGATGTACAAGCCTCAGTTTGCTGTCATTCCATCCTCCTACAGCAAACGATGGTGCGCTTTCCACGGCCAGGCCGCCATGCATCAATGTTTCACCAATATGTAAAGAGCATGCGAAAGGCACACAACAGTCCTCTGCCCTTCGGGCTTCCCATCTGGCACGTCTTCCCGCTACCACATTTCATTTAATATGCCCAACGTGTTTCAGGGTTAAAACCCCTTCCTCATGGGCTGGCAAACATAACACTCGCAAACAGCATTACTTGCATATCCGTTTTTTTGTTCATTAACAAGCCCCCAGTTGGGCGTATGCTAAGTGTGTCACCTCACCAACATCATCTGGGACTTCTAGTCTGTGTATGTTTAATCATTGTCCTCCTTATAGTAAGGTCAAGGGTTTTGTTTAAATTATGCTCAGTCTTTTGATACCTTCAGTAGGCTGCGTAGCGGTCGGACGGGCTTCCAAAACCAAAAGAGTCCTGTGCTGATTTACTTCCAAACATTTGGATGTACAAGCCTCAGTTTGCTGTCATTCCATCCTCCTACAGCCAACGATGGTGCGCTTTCCACGGCCAGGCCGCCGTGCATCAATGTTTCACCAATATGCCAAGAGCATGCAAAAGGCACACAACAGTCCTCTGCCCTCCGGGCTTCCCATCTGGCACGTCTTCCCGCTACCACATTTAATTTAATATGCCTGACGCGTTTCAGGGATAAAAACCCCTTCCTCAAGTGCTGGCAAACATAACACTCGCAAACAGCATTACTTGCATATCCTTTTTTTATTCATTAACAAGCCCCCAAGTGGGCGTATGCTAAGTGCGTCACCTCACCAACATCATCCTGGGACTTGTAGTTCGTGTATGCTTAATCATTGTCCTCCTTATAGTAAGGTTGAGTGTTTTGTTTAAATTATGCTCAGTCTATTGATACCTTCAGTAGGCTGCGTAGCGCTCGGAAGCGCTCCAAAACCAAAAGAGTCCTGTGCTGATTTACTTCCAAACATTTTGATGTTCAAGCCTCAGTTTCCTGTCATTCCATTCTCCTACAGCAAACGATGGTGCGCTTTCCACGGCCAGGCCGCCGTGCATCAATGTTTCACCAATATGCCAAGAGCATGCGAAAGGCACACAACAGTCCTCTGCCCTCCGGGCTTCCCATCTGGCACGTCTTCCCACTACCACATTTCATTTAATATTCCCGACACGTTTCAGGGTTAAAAACCCCTATCTCATGGGCTGGCAAACATAACATTCGCAAACAGCATTACTTGCATATCCGTTTTTTTTGTTCATTAACATGCCCCCAGGTGGGCGTATGCTAAGGGCGTCACCTCACCAACATCATCTGGGACTTGTAGTTCGTGTATGCTTAATCATTGTCCTCCTTATAGTAAGGTTGAGTGTTTTGTTTAAATTATGCTCAGTCTATTGATACCTTCAGTAGGCTGTGTAGCGCTCGGAAGCACTCCAACACCAAAAGAGTCCTGTGCTGATTTACTTCCAAACATTTGGATGTACAAGCCTCAGTTTGCTGTCATTCCATCCTCCTACAGCAAACGATGGTGCGCTTTCCACGGCCAGGCCGCCGTGCATCAATGTTTCACCAATATGTAAAGAGCATGCGAAAGGCACACAACAGTCCTCTGCCCTTCGGGCTTCCCATCTGGCATGTCTTCCCGCTACCACATTTCATTTAATATGCCCAACGTGTTTCAGGGTTAAAAACCCCTTCCTCATGGGCTGGCAAACATAACACTCGCAAACAGCATTACTTGCATATTCGTTTTTTTGTTCATTAACAAGCCCCCAGTTGGAGGTATGCTAAGTGTGTCACCTCACCAACATCATCTGGGACTTCTAGTCTGTGTATGTTTAATCATTGTCCTCCTTATGGTAAGGTCAAGGGTTTTGTTTAAATTATGCTCAGTCTTTTGATACCTTCAGTAGGCTGCGTAGCGGTCGGACGCGCTTCCAAAACCAAAAGAGTCCTGTGCTGATTTACTTCCAAACATTTGGATGTACAAGCCTCAGTTTACTGTCATTCCATCCTCCTACAGCAAATGATGGTGCGCTTTCCACGGCCAGGCCGCCATGCATCAATGTTTCACCAATATGCCAAGAGCATGCGAAAGGCACACAACAGTCCTCTGCCCTCCGGGCTTCCCATCTGGAACGTCTTCCCGCTACCACAGATTCATTTAATATGCCCGACGCGTTTCAGGGTTAAAAACCCCTTCCTCATGGGCTGGCAAACATAACACTCGCAAACAGCATTACTTGCATATCCGTTTTTTTGTTCATTAACAAGCACCCAGGTGGGCGTATGCTAAGTGCGTCACCTCATCAACATCATCTGAGACTTGTAGACCGTGTATGCTTAATCATTGTCCTCCTTATAGTAAGGTCGAGTGTTTTGTTTAAATTATGCTCAGTCTTTTGATACCTTCAGTAGGCTGCGTAGCGGTCGGACGCGCCTCCAAAACCAAAAGAGTCCTGTGCTGATTTACTTCCAAACATTTGGATGTACAAGCCTCAGTTTGCTGTCATTTCATCCTCCTACAGCGAACGATGGTGCGCTTTCCACGGCCAGGCTGCCGTGCATCAATGTTTCACCAATATGTAAAGAGCATGCGAAAGGCACACAACAGTCCTCTGCCCTTCGGGCTTCCCATCTGGCACGTCGTTCCACTACCACATTTCATTTAATATGCCCGACTCGTTTCAGGGTTAAAAACCCCTTCCTCATGGGCTGGCAAACATAACACTCGCAAACAGCATTACTTGCATATCCGGTTTTTTATTCATTAACAAGCCCCCAGGTGGGAGTATGCTAAGTGCGTCACCTCGCCAACATCATCTGGGACTTGTAGTCCATGTATGCTTAATCATTGTCCTCCAAAACCAAAAGAGTCCTATGCTGATTTACTTCCAAACATTTGGATGTACAAGCCTCATTTTGCAGTCATTCCATCCTCCTACAGCAAACGATGGTGCGCTTTCCACGGCCAGGTCGCCGTGCATCAATGTTTCACCAATATGCCAAGAGCATGCGAAAGGCACACAACAGTCCTCTGCCCTCCAGGCTTCCCATCTGGCACGTCTTCCCGCTACCACATTTCATTTAATATGCCCGACGCGTTTCGGGGTTAAAAACCCCTTCCTCATGGGCTAGCAAACATAACACTCGCAAACAGCATTACTTGCATATCCGTTTTTTTGTTCATTAACAAGCCCCCAGATGGGCGTATGGTAAGTGCGTCACCTCACGAACATCATCTGGGACTTGTAGTCCGTGTATGCTTAATCATTGTCCTCCTTATAGTAAGGTCGAGTGTTTTGTTTAAATTATGCTCAGTCTTTTGATACCTTCAGTAGGCTGCGTAGCGGTCGGACGCGCCTCCAAAACCAAAAGAGTCCTGTGCTGATTTACTTCCAAACATTTGGATGTAGAAGCCTCAGTTTGCTGTCATTCCATCCTCCTACAGCAAACGATGGTGCGCTTTCCACGGCCAGGCCGCCGTGCATCAATGTTTCACCAATATCCAGGAGCAGGCGAAAGGAACACAACAGTCCTCTGCCCTTCGGGCTTCCCATCTGGCACGTCTTCCCGCTACCACATTTTATTTAATATGCCCGACGCGTTTCAGGGTTAAAAACCCCTTCCTCATGGGCTGGCAAACATAACACTCCCAAACAGCATTACTTGCATATCCATTTTTTTATTCATTAACAAGCCCCCAGGTGGGCGTATGCTAAGTGCGTCACCTCACCAACATCATCTGGGACGTGTAGTCCATGTTTGCTTAATCATTGTCCTCCTTATAGTAAGGTCGAGTGTTTTGTTTAAATTATGCTCAGTTTTTTGATACCTTCAGTAGGCTGCGTAGCGGTCGGACGCGCCTCCAAAACCAAAAGAGTCCTGTGCTGATTTACTTCCAAACATTTGGATGTACAAGCCTCAGTTTGCTGTCATTCCATCCTCCTACAGCAAACGGTGGTGCGCTTTCCACGGCCAGGCCGCCGTGCATCAATGTTTCACCAATATGCCAAGTGCATGCGAAAGGCACACAACAGTCCTCTGCCCTCCGGGCTTCCCATCTGGCACGTCTTCCCGCTACCACATTTCATTTAATATGCCCGACACGTTTCAGGGTTAAAAACCCCTATCTCATGGGCTGGCAAACATAACACTCGCAAACAGCATTACTTGCATATCCGGATTTTTGTTCATTAACATGCCCCCAGGTGGGCGTATGCTAAGTGCGTCACCTCACCAACATCATCTGGGACTTGTAGTCCGTGTATGCTTAATCATTGTCCTCCCTATAGTAAGGTCGAGTGTTTTGTTTAAATTATGCTCAGTCTTTTGATACCTTGAGTAGGCTGCGTAGCGGTCGGACGCGCCTCCAAAACCAAAAGAGTCCAGTGCTGATTTACTTCCAAACATTTGGATGTACAAGCCTCAGTTTGCTGTCATTCCATCCTCCTACAGCAAACGATGGTGCGCTTTCCACGGCCAGGCCGCCGTGCATCAATGTTTCACCAATATGCCAAGAGCATGCGAAAGGCACACAACAGTCCTCTGCCCTCCGGGCTTCCCATCTGGCACGTCTTCCCGCTACCACATTTAATTTAGTATGCCCGACGCGTTTCAGGGTTAAAAACCCCTTCCTCATGGCCTGGCAAACATAACACTCGAAAACAGCATTACTTGCATATCCGTTTTTTTATTCATTAACAAGCCCCCAGGTGGGCGTATGCTAAGTGCGTCACCTCACCAACATCATCTGGGACTTGTAGTCCGTGTATGCTTAATCATTGTCCTCCTTATAGTAAGGTTGAGTGTTTTGTTTAAATTATGCTCAGTCTATTGATACCTTCAGTAGGCTGCGTAGCGCTCGGAAGCGCTCCAAAACCAAAAGAGTCCTGTGCTGATTTACTTCCAAACATTTTGATGTACAAGCCTCAGTTTGCTGTCATTCCATTCTCCTACAGCAAACGATGGTGCGCTTTCCACGGCCAGGCCGCCGTGCATCAATGTTTCACCAATATGCCTAGAGCATGCGAAAGGCACACAACAGTCCTCTGCCCTCCGGGCTTCCCATCTGGCACGTCTTCCCGCTACCACATTTCCTTTAATATGCCAGACACGTTTCAGGGTTAAAAACCCCTATCTCATTGGCTGGCAAACATAACACTCGCAAACAGCATTACTTGCATATCCGTTTTTTTGTTCATTAACATGCCCCCAGGTGGGCGTATGCTAAGTGCGTCACCTCACCAACATCATCTGGGACTTGTAGTCTGTGTATGCTTAATCATTGTCCTCCTTATAGTAAGGTCGAGTGTTTGGTTTAAATTATGCTCAGTCTTTTGATACCTTCAGTAGGCTGCGTAGCGGTCGGACGCGCCTCCAAAACCAAAAGAGTCCTGTGCTGATTTACTTCCAAACATTTGGATGTACAAGCCTCAGTTTCCTGTCATTCCATCCTCCTACAGCAAACGATGGGGCGCTTTCCACGGCCAGGCCGCCGTGCATCAATGTTTCACCAATATGCCAAGAGCATGCGATAGGCACACAACAGTCCTCTGCCCCCAGGGCTTCCCATCTGGCACGTCTTCCCGCTACCACATTTCATTTAATATGCCCGACGCGTTTCAGGGTTAAAAACTCCTTCCTCATGGGCTGGCAAACATAACACTCGCAACCAGCATTACTTGCATATCCGTTTTTTTGTTCATTAACAAGCCCCCAGGGGGCGTATGCTAAGTGCATCACCTCACCAACATCATCTGGGACTTGTAGTCCGTGTATGCTTAATAATTGTCCTCCTTATAGTATGGTCGAGTGTTTTGTTTAAATTATGCTCAGTCTTTTGATACCTTCAGTAGGCTGTGTAGCGGTCGGACGCGCCTCCAAAACCAAAAGAGTCCTGTGCTGATTTACTTCCAAACATTTGGATGTACAAGCCTTAGTTTGCTGTCATTCCATCCTCCTACAGCAAACGATGGGGCGCTTTCCACGGCCAGGCCGCCGTGCATCAATGTTTCACCAATAGGCCAAGAGCATGCGATAGGCACACAACAGTCCTCTACCCCCAGGGCTTCCCATATGGCACGTCTTCCCGCTACCACATTTCATTTAATATGCCTGACGTGTTTCAGGGTTAAAAACCCCTTCCTCAAGGAGCTGGCAAACGTAACACTCGCAAACAGCATTACTTGCATATCCGATTTTTTGTTCATTAACAAGCCCCCAGGTGGGCGTATGCTAAGTGCATCACCTCACCAACATCATCTGGGACTTGTAGTCCGTGTATGCTTAATAATTGTCCTCCTTATAGTAAGGTCGAGTGTTTTGTTTAAATTATGCTCAGTCTTTTGATACCTTCAGTAGGCTGCGTAGCGGTCGGAGGCGCCTCCAAAATCCAAAAGAGTCCTGTGCTGATTTACTTCCAAACATTTGGATGTACAAGCCTCAGTTTGCTGTCATTCCATCCTCCTCCAGCAATCGATGGTGCGCTTTCCACGGCCAGGCCGCCATGCATCAATGTTTCACCAATATGCCAAGAGCATGCGAAAGGCACCCAACAGTCCTCTGCCCTCCGGGCTTCCCATCTGACACGTCTTCCCGCTACCACATTTCATTTAATATGCCCGACGCGTTTCAGGGTTAAAAACCCTTCCTTATGGGCTGGCAAACTTAACACTCGCAAACAGCAGTACTTGCATATCCGTTTTTTTGTTCGTTAACAAGCCCCCAGGGGGCGTATGCTAAGTGCGTCACCTCACCAACATCATCCTGGGACTTGTAGTTCGTGTATGCTTAATCATTGTCCTCCTTATAGTAAGGTTGAGTGTTTTGTTTAAATTATGCTCAGTCTATTGATACCTTCAGTAGGCTGCGTAGCGCTCGGAAGCACTCCAAAACCAAAAGAGTCCTGTGCTGATTTACTTCCAAACATTTGGATGTACAAGCCTCAGTTTGCTGTCATTCCATCCTCCTACAGCAAACGATGGTGCGCTTTCCACGGCCAGGCCGCCGTGCATCAATGTTTCACCAATATGTAAAGAGCATGCGAAAGGCACACAACAGTCCTCTGCCCTTCGGGCTTCCCATCTGGCATGTCTTCCCGCTACCACATTTCATTTAATATGCCCAACGTGTTTCAGGGTTAAAAACCCCTTTCTCATGGGCTGGCAAACATAACACTCGCAAACAGCATTACTTGCATATCCGTTTTTTGTTCATTAACAAGCCCCCAGTTGGGCGTATGCTAAGTGTGTCACCTCACCAACATCATCAGGGACTTCTAGTCTGTGTATGTTTAATCATTTATTTATTTATTTATTTATTATATAGTTTTGTATAGCGCGAACAAGACCCGTGGGTATCAGAGCGCTTAACATGAAATAGGAAAAGGAAAAGGGTTAACATATATATAAGCAGTTAACAAGCAACCGCAGTGAGGTAGATGATATAAATATTCGTAACACATGTGACGTTAGCGTAGGTAAATATGCTATGATTAAATTAATAACAATAACATGTATATATAACAAATATGAGGTAGCTCGGTGTAGGTTCATGAAAGATGCTGTTCTCCTGTTCAATCAGAATCACCATTACTATTGGCTTTTAGGTTGTTCTCATATCATAGGATACGTATTCCATTATAGTATTGCCGATGCCTCCCATTCTAATGGCGTACATGATCTGTACTAAGGCAGTAGTATAACAGAACCATGATCAGTGTTCTTCACTAAGTAATGTATCTATTCATCAGCAGGCTCTTCACTTCCCGTTTGAATGTTACCAGATTCTGGATCTTCCTGATGTTTGGAGGGAGTGAGTTCCATATTCTGGGGGCCGCTCCTGAGAACGCTCTGTCATAGGTTTTTTTCTTTCGGAAGAAGGCTGGCCGTAGTAGCAGCTCCTCAGCACTCCTAGCTGGTCGGTTGCCACCGGACAACTGAATTTTCTTTGCTAGATATCTTGGGGTGTTCTCGTGCAATGCTTTGTGTGTGATACATGCTATCTTCATTTGGATTCTTGCTTCATATGGTAGCCAGTTTAATACTTTCAGGTGCGGGGATATATGGTCATATTTCCTGGTTCCGGTGATAAGTCTTGCTGCAGCGTTAAGGCAGGCTTCCAATGGTGCTGTGGACATTTTTGGTAAACCAGCCAAGGTGGTGCAACCATATTCAATCCTCGAGATAACTAAGGATTGGATTGCCAATTTGAGGTCTGACTCTGTGATGAATGGTTTCAATTTTCTTAAGTAGTTCAAGTGAAAGCGGGCACTTTTCGCCATTGAGTTAATGTGGGCTTTCATGTCTAGATTCTCATCTAAGGTGATTCCTAGAGATTTGGCTGAGTTGACAAGGGTTGGGGTGCAGTTTAGCGCAGTCACGACTTTCATCCATTCCTTTATTTCTGTATTGCTCCTTGGTGGAGAAATTAGTAGGAACTCTGTTTTATGTGCATTCAGCTTCAGGTGGTTTGCGGTTAACCATTGAAGTGCCATTTTTAGTGTCTCATTCATTAATTCCAATTCTTTTATGGATCCGATCTTCAAGTATATTTGCGTGTCGTCAGCATACATGTGATAGGATATTTGAGATTTTTGGAGAATTTCTGTGAGTGGTTCGACGTATAGGTTAAACAGATCTGGGGATAGTGTCGATCCTTGAGGGACTCCAATTGAGATAGGGCAAGGAAGTGAGATTGATTGGTTAACCAGGAAGCGCTGCGTTCTGTTCTGTAAAAAGGAATCGAACCATTTCAGCACAATTCCCGATATTCCCATCCTGTCCCGTAGCCTGGTCAGTAATGCTTCATGATTTACCGTATCAAATGCCGATGACAGGTCTAGGAGAATCAGTAAGCATGCTTGATTTTGGTCAAGGGCCTGTAACGCGTCATCAATAATGTGGAGAATCGCTGTTTCCGTGCTGTGCCCTGCTCTGAATCCTGATTGGCATTCATCTAGCAAGGAGAATTTGGTGATGTGTTGGCTCAGTTGGTTCTGCACACATTTCTCAGTCAACTTGGCTAGTAAAGGGATGTTTGTCACTGGGCGAAAGTTATTTGGATCTGATGCATCCGCTGTTGGTTTTTTGATTATGGGAACGACTTGACCTGTTTTTAGGCAGTCGGGAAGGATCCCTTGTGATAGTGACGCATTTATTATTTCGGTCCATATTGGAATCAGGATGTGATTGATTTCTTTTACGCATTTTGCAGGCAGAGGGTCTTGGTAGTGGTTGTTCGGTTTGATTCCTGAGCGCGTCTTGGCAATCATGTGTTGGTCGTACAGTTCGAATGTTTCCCAGCTCGCCTTGTTTTTTGCCATAGTGCAATCCGTTGTAGAGTCGGCATCGTTAGTAAGTCGAGGTTCGTTGGGAAGGTTCAACGCCGAGTTTCTAAGCTCTATTTCGAGTGCTTTGGCCTTTTCCGTGAAAAATATGGAAAATTCATCACAGCTTAAAGGTGTTTTTGAATTTTCTTGCACTGTTTTGGCTAGTTTGTTTGATTGCTCCTTTAGGATTTCAAATAGTTTTCGTGGTCTGTTTTTGGCATTATCCAGTTCTGCTCTTATAAATTCCTTTTTTGAGTTGATGATCTTTTTATTATATTGTTTCCTTATTTTTCCGAGGGCTTCCAGTTCAGTAGATGATGGGTTTTGCCTCCATTTTCTTTCGGCCATTCTCAATTTGCGTCTATCTTCATTTAGTGCTTTGTTAAACCACGGGTTTTTAGTCTTCTCTGAGACTCGTTTCAATTTTAATGGCATGGTGTTATTGTCCTCCTTATAGTAAGGTCGAGTGTTTTGTTTAAATTATGCTCAGTCTTTTGATACCTTCAGTAGGCTGCGTAGCGGTCGGACGCGCCTCCAAAACCAAAAGAGTCCTGTGCTGATTTACTTCCAAACATTTGGATGTACAAGCCTCAGTTTGCTGTCATTTCATCCTCCTACAGCGAACGATGTTGCGCTTTCCACGGCCAGGCCGCCGTGCATCAATGTTTCACCAATATGTAAAGAGCATGCGAAAGGCACACAACAGTCCTCTGCCCTTCGGGCTTCCCATCTGGCACGTCGTTCCACTATCACATTTCATTTAATATGCCCGACGCGTTTCAGGGTTAAAAACCCCTTCCTCATGGGCTGGCAAACATAACACTCGCAAACAGCATTACTTGCATATCCGGTTTTTTATTCATTAACAAGCCCCCAGGTGGGAGTATGCTAAGTGCGTCACCTCGCCAAAATCATCTGGGACTTGTAGTCCATGTATGCTTAATCATTGTCCTCCAAAACCAAAAGAGTCCTATGCTGATTTACTTCCAAACATTTGGATGTACAAGCCTCATTTTGCAGTCATGTCATCCTCCTACAGCAAACGATGGTGCGCTTTCCACAGCCAGGTCGCCGTGCATCAATGTTTCACCAATATGCCAAGAGCATGCGAAAGGCACACAACAGTCCTCTGCCCTCCAGGCTTCCCATCTGGCACGTCTCCCCGCTACCACATTTCATTTAATATGCCCGACGCGTTTCGGGGTTAAAACCCCCTTCCTCATGGGCTAGCAAACATAACACTCGCAAACAGCATTACTTGCATATCCGTTTTTTTGTTCATTAACAAGCCCCCAGATGGGCGTGTGGTAAGTGCGTCACCTCACGAACATCATCTGGGACTTGTAGTCCGTGTATGCTTAATCATTGTCCTCCTTATAGTAAGGTTGAGTGTTTTGTTTAAATTATGCTCAGTCTTTTGATACCTTCAGTAGGCTGCGTAGCGGTCGGACGCGCCTCCAAAACCAAAAGAGTCCTGTGCTGATTTACTTCCAAACATTTGGATGTAGAAGCCTCAGTTTGCTGTCATTCCATCCTCCTACAGCAAACGATGGTGCGCTTTCCACGGCTAGGCCGCCGTGCATCAATGTTTCACCAATATCCAAGAGCATGCGAAAGGCACACAACAGTCCTCTGCCCTCCGGGCTTCCCATCTGGCACGTCTTCCCGCTACCACATTTCATTTAATATGCCCGACGCGTTTCAGGGTTAAAAACCCCTTCCTCATGGCCTGGCAAACATAACACTCGAAAACAGCATTACTTGCATATCCGTTTTTTTATTCATTAACAAGCCCCCAGGTGGGCGTATGCTAAGTGCGTCACCTCACCAACATCATCTGGGACTTTTAGTCCGTGTATGCTTAATCATTGTCCTCCTTATAGTAAGGTTGAGTGTTTTGTTTAAATTATGCTCAGTCTATTGATACCTTCAGTAGGCTGCGTAGCGCTCGGAAGCGCTCCAAAACCAAAAGAGTCCTGTGCTGATTTACTTCCAAACATTTTGATGTACAAGCCTCAGTTTGCTGTCATTCCATTCTCCTACAGCAAACGATGGTGCGCTTTCCACGGCCATGCCGCCGTGCATCAATGTTTCACCAATATGCCTAGAGCATGCAAAAGGCACACAACAGTCCTCTGCCCTCCGGGCTTCCCATCTGGCACGTCTTCCCGCTACCACATTTCCTTTAATATGCCCGACACGTTTCAGGGTTAAAAACCCCTATCTCATTGGCTGGCAAACATAACACTCGCAAACAGCATTACTTGCATATCCGTTTTTTTGTTCATTAACATGCCCCCAGGTGGGCGTATGCTAAGTGAGTCACCTCACCAACATCATCTGGGACTTGTAGTCTGTGTATGCTTAATCATTGTCCTCCTTATAGTAAGGTCGAGTGTTTGGTTTAAATTATGCTCAGTCTTTTGATACCTTCAGTAGGCTGCATAGCGGTCGGACGCGCCTCCAAAACAAAAAGAGTCCTGTGCTGATTTACTTCCAAACATTTGGATGTACAAGCCTCAGTTTCCTGTCATTCCATCCTCCTACAGCAAACGATGGGGCGCTTTCCACGGCCAGGCCGCCTTGCATCAATGTTTCACCAATATGCCAAGAGCATGCGATAGGCACACAACAGTCCTCTGCCCCCAGGGCTTCCCATCTGGCACGTCTTCCCGCTACCACATTTCATTTAATATGCCCGACGCGTTTCAGGGTTAAAAACTCCTTCCTCATGGGCTGGCAAACATAACACTCGCAACCAGCATTACTTGCATATCCGTTTTTTTGTTCATTAACAAGCCCCCAGGGGGCGTATGCTAAGTGCATCACCTCACCAACATCATCTGGGACTTGTAGTCCGTGTATGCTTAATAATTGTCCTCCTTATAGTAAGTTCGAGTGTTTTGTTTAAATTATGCTCAGTCTTATGATACCTTCAGTAGGCTGCGTAGCGGTCGGACGCGCTTCCAAAACCAAAAGAGTCCTGTGCTGATTTACTTCCAAACATTTGGATGTACAAGCCTTAGTTTGCTGTCATTCCATCCTCCTACAGCAAACGATGGGGCGCTTTCCACGGCCAGGCCGCCGTGCATCAATGTTTCACCAATAGGCCAAGAGCATGCGATAGGCACACAACAGTCCTCTGCCCCCAGGGCTTCTCATATGGCACGTCTTCCCGCTACCACATTTCATTTAATATGCCTGACGTGTTTCAGGGTTAAAAACCCCTTCCTCATGGGCTGGCAAATGTAACACTCGCAAACAGCATTACTTGCATATCCGTTTTTTTGTTCATTAACAAGCCCCCAGGTGGGCGTATGCTAAGTGCGTCACCTCACCAATATCATCTGGGACGTGTAGTCCATGTTTGCTTAATCATTGTCCTCCTTATAGTAAGGTCGAGTGTTTTGTTTAAATTATGCTCAGTCTTTTGATACCTTCAGTAGGCTGCGTAGCGGTCGGACGCGCCTCCAAAACCAAAAGAGTCCTGTGCTGATTTTCTTCCAAACATTTGGATGTACAAGCCTCAGTTTGCTGTCATTCCATCCTCCTACAGCAAACGATGGGGCGCTTTCCACGGCCAGGCCGCCGTGCATCAATGTTTCACCAATATGCCAAGAGCATGCGATAGGCACACAACAGTCCTCTGCCCCCAGTGCTTCCCATCTGGCACTTCTTCCCGCTACCACATTTCATTTAATATGCCCGACGCGTTTCAGGGTTAAAAACTCCTTCGTCATGGGCTGGCAAACATAACACTCGCAACCAGCATTACTTGCATATCCGTTTTTTTGTTCATTAACAAGCCCCCAGGGGGCGTATGCTAAGTGCATCACCTCACCAACATCATCTGGGACTTGTAGTCCGTGTATGCTTAATAATTGTCCTCCTTATAGTAAGGTCGAGTGTTTTGTTTAAATTATGCTCAGTCTTTTGATACCTTCAGTAGGCTGCGTAGCAGTCGGAGGCGCCTCCAAAACCAAAAGAGTCCTGTGCTGATTTACTTCCAAACATTTGGATGTACAAGCCTCAGTTTGCTGTCATTCTATCCTCCTCCAGCAATCGATGGTGCGCTTTCCACGGCCAGAAAGCCATGCATCAATGTTTCACCAATATGCCAAGAGCATGCGAAAGGCACCCAACAGTCCTCTGCCCTCCGGGCTTCCCATCTGACACGTCTTCCCGCTACCACATTTCATTTAATATGCCCAACGCGTTTCAGGGTTAAAAACCCTTCCTTATGGGCTGGCAAACTTAACACTCGCAAACAGCATTACTTGCATATCCGTTTTTTGTTCATTAACAAGCCCCCAGGTGGGCGTATGCTAAGTGCGTCACCTCACCAACATCATCTGGGACTTGTAGACCGTGTATGCTTATTCATTGTCCTCCTTATAGTAAGGTCGAGTGTTTTGTTTAAGTTATGCTCAGTCTTTTGATACCTTCAGAAGGCTGCGTAGCGGTCGGACGCGCCTCCAAAACCAAAAGAGTCCTGTGCTGATTTACTTCCAAACATTTGGATGTACAAGCCTCAGTTTGCTGTCATTCCATCCTCCTACAGCAAACGATGGTGCGCTTTCCACGGCCAGGCCGCCGTGCATCAATGTTTCACCAATATCCAAGAGCATGTGAAAGGCACACAACAGTCCTCTGCCCTTCGGGCTTCCCATCTGGCACGTCTTCCCGCCACCACATTTCATTTAATATGCCCGACGCGTTTCAGGGTTAAAAACCCCTTCCTCATGGGCTGGCAAACATAACACTCGCAAACAGCATTACTTGCATATCCATTTTTTTGTTCATTAACAAGCCCCCAGGTGGGCGTATGCTAAGTGCGTCACCTCACCAACATCATCTGGGACTTGTAGACCGTGTATGCTTAATCATTGTCCTCCTTATAGTAAGGTCGAGTGTTTTGTTTAAATTATGCTCAGTCTTTTGATACCTTCAGTAGGCTGCGTAGCGGTCGGACGCGCCTCCAAAACCAAAAGAGTCCTGTGCTGATTTACTTCCAAACATTTGGATGTAATAGCCTCAGTTTGCTGTCATTCCATCCTCCTACAGCAAACGATGGTGCGCTTTCCACGGCCAGGCCGCCGTGCATCAATGTTTCACCAATATGCCAAGAGCATGCGAAAGGCACACAACAGTCCTCTGCCCTCCGGGCTTCCCATCTGGCATGTCTTCCCGCTACCACATTTCATTTAATATGCCCGACGCGTTTCAGGGTTAAAAACCCCTTCCTCATGGGCTGGCAAACATAACACTCGCAAACAGCATTACGTGCATATCCGGTTTTTTATTCATTAACAAGCCCCAAGGTGGGCGAATGCAAAGTGCGTCACCTCACCAACATAATCTGGGACTTGTAGTCCATGTATGCTTAATCATTGTCCTCCTTATAGTAAGGTTGAGTGTTTTGTTTAAATTATGCTTAGATTATATTATAATATAAATTATAAAAACAACGACCCTTCATATCCGGTGGCATGCCACTTTAATGAAATACATAATGGGGATCCAAAGGAGCTACGGTACTATCTAGTCGATTCAGTCCCTATTTTTAAAAGGGATGGGGACCGAATTAAGGACCTTCGGAAATTGGAAATGCAGTACATTCCTAATTCAGATACCAAGCACCCGGGAGGCTTGAATGCCACCGAGGAATTATGGTCTAGCCCTGAAACATATATATATATATATATATATGGATGAATTATATATTTATTGTTGCACCGTTTACATATGTCAGACAGTTCACATGGTCCTAGACCACAGTCCCGGTTTCACTCCATATAAGTTCATCGAATCCTTCCAGGACTTTATGAAATGAATAAAATGAATATCTTTATTTGTATTCAACAAATCGTTCGCAGAGTCACCCAAAGAACGAAGTCCAGGCCAACAGCTCAGTTCAAAACTTGTGTTTATTCACAACGCACTCGACGCGTTTCGGGAACTGAATTCCCTTGCTCACGAGTAATAGTGCTTGTTTACAATACAGTTTAAATGCATATCATGTGACCTTATTTTTAATGAACATAAACAGCAGACTACCAATATTACGTGTCATCTGGAGCTACGAGAACAGACTCACAATGGTTGATCAGCAAGCATGGGCGCAGCTAACGCATCTTATTTAGTTTATACATTTTAACAAATTACAATTAATTTGTTGGATGGTTTTTGACGATAAATAAACATCAAAAAATAAAATAAAATTACAATTACAATGAACCACTGGTGAAAAAACATGATTGAAAATACATTTCATAATGAAATAAGCGGAACATGTTAAGCGCAAGGTACTGCCTGAATGAAGGCAGTATAAGTACTGAGCAAGAGTAAAAGAAATGTGCCGAATGGAGGTACACAGAGGTTGAATAAGTATAGCCCACTGGGGCGGTATTTGAAATTTATTTTCAGCCTGTGTGAGTTGCAGTCTGGAAATTGGATCCAGACGTTAGTGCCTTACGGCCCACTGGGGCTAGGAAACAAACGTAGGCCCAGGTGGAGCAGGCAGCTAATGCACCAGGCTTAGATGTCTTTAATGTTGAAGACGTGAGTTCGAATGCTCATGATGTGCTTACTCGGCAATCATGTTTTTTCACCAGTGGTTCATTGTATTTGTAATTTTATTTTATTTTAAGGAGCGAAATTGGGAGCATATTATCAAGCCTGGGTGATTTAATTATCGCAACTTTATCGACAGGAAAGAACATCTAACATGAGCATCCATTGGAATTCCATAGAGCATATTATAAAGCCCATTATCGCAACTTCATCTAGCTTCCTGTCGATAAACTGGCGATAATTTTAACGCCCAGACTTGTTGATATGTCCTATAGGGGCATATTATCAAGAACCGTTGTTAAAATTATCGCCGTTTTATCGGAAGGAAACTGCAGATAAAACGGCGATGATGGGCTTGATAACATGCCCTTGTTAATTCCCATAGAAGCCCATGTTCTGGTTTTAACATGCGCTTCTATGGGAATTAACAAGGTCGTATTATCAAACCCATTGTCGCTGTCTTATCGGCAGTTTCCAGCCGATAAAACGACGATAATTTTAACACCGGTCCTTGATAATATGGCCGATAAATCCTTAATGTACACACATGCACAGTGTGATATTACACAAAAAATAATCAGACCATGTATTTTACCATTTACTACTAAAAAACGTTTAACGGACTATACATATTCCATATATATATCATTACTACATATCAGTGAACAACACTGACTCATTTTCCAAATACATATGCATATTACTACAATATTTCTGCCAATATTACATCAAAAAAACTAACACAATAAAACAACAAAGACGCACAAGGAGCTTCTAAATATTCCCAGACTATATACAGAGGGAGAGAAACAAGAAAGAAGACAGAACAGGGAGTATCAAAAAAAAAATGAAAAAAGAAGAGAGAGAGAAGAAAATGAAGAGACAGAAATAAGAAAAGAGACAAGAAAATATATACACAAAGAACGACAATATCAGCACAGAGTACATTATAAGAAAAAGACAGTAGTACCAAGACAGAGAAAGGAGTAAGAGGAGAGAGAGGGAACTATAAAAACAGAGGCTACAAATTATTAAAAAAAGGGACAAATATAGGGGCATATTATGAAGGACTGGTGTTAAAATTATCGCCGTTTTATCGGCAGGAAAATGCTGATAAAACGGCGATAATGGGGTTCTTCAGCAACGGCCCGTGGAGGGAGTTGCGATGGGGCAAGCAGGTGATGCGGGGGAGGGGCAGGGTGGGGGGTGATAAACAACGGAATCTGTATGATTGCAGGTAAGTAAACAATTAAATTAATAAACAAAAGGGCATATTATCAAGGACCGGTGTTAAAATTATCGCTGTTTCATCGGCAGGAAACTGCCAATAAAACTGCGATAATGGGCTTCATAATACGCCCGTGTTAACTCCCATGGAAGCCTGTGTTCTGGTGAGAACATGCGCTTTAATAGGAATTAACAAGGGCGTATTATCAAGCCCACTATCGCCGTTTTATCGCCAGTTTCCTGCCGATAAAAAGGCGATAATTTTAACACCGGTCCTTGATAATATGCCCAGAATTTCGTAGCGCACCCTGCATCGCAAAATGCGATGCAGGGTACGGAATGAAGGGGCATATTATCAACAAAAGGCGATACATTATCACTGCTTTTATTGGCAGGAAACTGCCTATAAAGCGGCAATAATGGGCTTTATAATTGGCCCTTGTTAATTCCCATAGCAGCCCAGGTTCTGGTGTTAACCTGGGCTGCTATGGGAATTCACAAGGACACATTATCAAGCCCATTATTGCCGCTTTATCGCCAGTTTACTGCCAATAAAAGCGGCGATAATCTATTACCTTTTGTTGATAATATGGCCCTTCGTTTTATTAATTTAATTGTTTACTTACCTGCAATCATCCAGATTCCGTTGTTTATCACCCCCCACCCTGCCCCTTCCCCGCTCTGCCTGTCCCACCGCAACTCCCTACACGGGCCGCCTCTGGGCTTGATAATACGCCCTTGTTAATTCCCATAGAAGCCCATGTTAACCCCAGAACATGGGCTTCGATTGGAATTAACAAGGGCATATTATCAAGCCCATTTTTGCCGTTTTATCGGCAGTTTCCTGCTCATAAAAAGTCGATAATTTTAACACCGGTCCTTGATAATATGCCCGTCAGTGCCATATTATCAGTAAAGGGCGATACATTATCGCCGCCTTTATAGGCAGGAAACTACAGCTAAAGTGGCGATAATGGTCTCGATAATATATCCTTGTGAATTCCCATAGAAGCCCAGGTTAACACCATAACCTGAGCTTCTATGGCAATTCACAAGGATATATTATCAAGACCATTATCACCGCTTTACCAGCAGTTTCCTACCGATAAAACCGGCGATAATGTATCGCCCTTTAATGATAATATGACCCATAATTCCTTAATGTACAGAGACGCACAAACTGATATTAAACAAAAAAACATAACAGCATGCATTATAGCGAAACACATTTACTACTATAAAACGTTTAACAACGGACGAATATAGGGGCATATTATCAAGACAGGCAATAACATTATCGCCGCTTTATCGACAGTTTTCTACCCATAAAGCGGCAATAATATTATCGCCTGTCTTGATATACCCCATAATTCCTTAATGTACAAAGATTCAGCGCACACACTCCCATACAACTTATCAACTCCCTTTCAAATTGATTCATAGATTAAGAAGAATACCACTCACACAGTGGATATTCTTATACAGTATCTCTCTAGCTCCATGTTTGCAGCAGAACCGTCACATGGAACATTTTCACTCTCATTTTACACATACCTAAATATAAATAACCAATTAAAATCCTGTACACATTAATTCAAAACAAAACACACATTTCTATTGGTTTAACATTCCAAACCTTTCCAACTGACATAACTTTCCACCCTACCCCCAACAGATCATGCAAAAGTCAACTGTCAACAAAGGTCAAAAGTTCAGAAACTGTATACAACACTGCTCTTCAACAAATTTAGACTATGCATAAGCATTTACCTATAAGTACCAATAAAGCAAAAAGGTCTCATTACAAGCAACAAAGATATAAACACATAAACTTGATAAATATCTGTAAAAGATGTATTTTTAATTAATTTTTCTTGCTTACGTACTTTCAAAATTCGCACTGTATGTGCACAATAAATATACCGTAATAAAATAAATAGCATACATCACTCATTTTTTACAATCACCGGACACCCCATCCACCAAGCCTCAAATATAACGTTCAAGACCGTAGGTAGAGCCCCAAATCCACCACGGTACCAGCTGGCTCCCTGCATCATTTGGGAGCCGGAATTGCTTTTGGGCTGAGAAACTACCTTACATACTGTTCTCTCAGACGAAAAACAATCTGCTTTCTTACTTCAAAGAGAACTCTTGCCCAACCATAGCAAACAACAGACTCCCACGAATAGGCACCCTATGACACTACAAGAGCCGAACCTCAGAGACGGTGCTCCCCAGGGCCATCAAAGGTCAACAAAGGCCATCAAAGATTTTGAACTTGGACATCATTGTAAATCCCCCTAAGAAGTCCTACGGGATCACGAAGTCCTATAGAAAATAGAAAACTTTTCCGATCAATCTACACACATATAAA
This sequence comes from Lissotriton helveticus, assembly GCF_964261635.1. Taxonomy (NCBI): domain Eukaryota; kingdom Metazoa; phylum Chordata; class Amphibia; order Caudata; family Salamandridae; genus Lissotriton; species Lissotriton helveticus. The sequence continues at coordinate 872,997,669 of NC_136071.1, read as the reverse complement.
TAAATAAAAAAATCACATTTATTCCCACATTACATTCAAAACGAAACACACATTTATATAGCTTGAACTTTTGCACCCTTTCCAACTGACAACACTTTCAACCTTTCCTCCATTCCACAATCTGCCAGTTACCATAGAAACACTTCAGGGTACACCTAACTCAGCACACAGGTGAAATGTTCATCATACATTGTTGCAAATTAAAACAGCAAGTATGCTTCACTTGAGAATATACCAGCTTATCTTATGTAACGTTCTTTGTTAACACTTATTCTTAACCAATAAAAATCAGCCTTTTAAAACACAGAAACATTCATCGTAGCTTAGTGCAGAATGTTCTCGAACAACTAATCAATCCTTTTCTTTTTCAAAACTGCATGTTGTCCACCATTTTAGAAAAAATCTCACTTTTCAAACTGCCACTTCATTTACAGAGACCTTCAGAGTGCATCCAGACCTCTATTCAAGATGGTTACAGTGTGGATTGTGGGACACAGCTATATTTTCCGGAGTCAAAGGTATGCAGAACGGAAAGGAATTCACAAAGACCTACGTTTACCAAATGTAGACATTAAATCGATTGGACAGAGAGGGTTAAAGTGGCACCAATTGATTCCATTGGTGAAATCCTTTTTGCATCTCCAACATCCTGACCTCATAATTGTGCACTGTGCTGGCAATGACCTAGGTACTTTGACTGGGGTAGGTCTGGAAATGCTTATGAAGGACACCTTTGCACAATTGATGACACTGTTCCCCAAAACTGGCTTTGTATATTCTAATATATGCCAAAGGCAGAAATGGAACTGGTCCAACCACTATTGTCAACGGATTGAAAAAGCTAGGAAACGTGTGAATAAATCTGTTTCTGCCTTTCTCCGAGACTATCGAATGGGGTCCATTTACAACAACAATATGCGTTATAATATGAATGACATCTATAGGAGAGACGGTGTACATTTTACAGATGAGGAGAACAGAGTCTTCCTCATAAACTTAAGACTCTGCATCGGTACTTACTTGTAGGTACTAAAATCTCCCAATAAACACAACGGCTCTTTTTGAAGCCACACAACACATAAACAAATACACTTCATAAACATCTAAAATTATTTTTATTTTTCTTGCTTAGGTACGCTTACAGGACGACTTCCAATATTCCAGCTGTACGTCGTCCATACTTGCTTGGTACGCGTAGGATAAATCTACCATGAAGAAAAATAGCCTTTATCACTAATTTTCTATAATTCCCGAGGACCCCATCCCCCGGGGCTCAAATCTAACAGTGCGGACCGTGGGAACAGCCGCAAGGACTCCATGATCGCAGCCGGCTCCCCACTTCCTGCGGGAGCCGGCATTGCTATTCCTCACAGAGAGCAGCTTACATGCTTACATTCTAATTTCAAACATGATTTCAACAGTTTGTTATACATTTTTATAAAATAATATAATACTGCATGTTAAAGCAGAAAAGTCAGCACAATTATGATAGAATACAAAATAGAAAAAAAATATATATACTTATACACGCAACAAACTCGTAACCAGAGTACACAGTTTAATTTAAAAAACACCCTACCACAACTAGTTTTTCAAACGCATTGTACAATAAAATGCGTCACAAAATAGGTTACATACATGGTGACTCTATAACATCACATAGAAAAAAGAAGGCCACCCTTACGCTACTAGGAAAACACAACAAAAGTGCAAGGCCCAAACTTCCATTGTAGTGATTTCTTAGTTGCAGATCTAGTTGTCAGATCGACACACACACTCCCTCATGGCTGGTATACACCCACACCACACCCATTCAGCGCATCAGTCACTACACACGTGACCCTATCTATAAAAAAGACGGAGCACACGAGTTGTACGCCATTTTAGAGTTGTTCCCAAAGCACCGAACAAAGGGCCTACTACTACATGAGTGGCCTCTTTCCTCACTGAGTTAGTAGTGCCCAAAGCACTGAGCGGGTAAAGAACCTGCGATGATGATGATGATGGGAGCACGAGTATGTCGTGAGCCATAGAGGTTTCAAGACTCGGCAACTCGTATGAGACTTCTTTGTTGGAGATCGTGACTACATCATGAAGAAACTAGTTTCCACAAAAGGTGAGCAGTGGCACTTGAGTACGCATCAGAAGGAGTCAAATGTAGCTGACTACATACAAAAATGCGACTTAATATTTTAGACGAACGCGCTCCTATATAATGTATTAAATTACAGATTTAATTTTTTTTCCCAATAGCAGTAACGTTTTTATAATCGCTGAAATGTCCGGAATATATTCACAATACATACAGGGACATATTATCCAGTTCCAGTGTTCAAATTATCGCCGTTTTATCGATAGGAAACTGCTGATAAAGCGACGATAATGGGCTTGATAATATGCCCTTGTGAATTCCCATAGCACCCCAGGTTCTTGTGTTAACCTGGGCTGCTATGGGAATTCACAAGGACATACTACCAAGCCCATTAGAGTAGCTTTATCGGCAGTTTCCTGCCGATAAAAGCGGCGATAACAGCCTCGGCCGGTAGTGGGAGTACCAGCCGGGCGGTAACGTGAGGAGGGGGAGGGGCAGGGTGGGGGATAGTAATGTATGAAATACGGACTTTAAGAGGTAAGTAAACATAAAAATAAATAAAACGAATTTCGTTGCTTGCACTGCATCGCATTTGGTGATGCATTGCGCGCAACGAAATTCGTTTTATTTATTTTTATGCTTACTTACCTGTTAAAGTCCATATTCCATACATTACTACCCCCCACCCTGCCCCTCCCCCTCCCCACGTCACCGCCCGGCTGGTAATCCCACTACCGGCCGCGGCTGGAACTGCAACAGTCTAAGTACGGAATATTAAGAACCCACATTAAAATTCACTTTTGACAGTAGTTTCGCAACTCAGTTTACGATGACTAATCAAAATGTCCTTTTGTTTCCTTCACCAAACATCCTTCAGAAGCAACCACGGCCTATCGAGCAACAGCAAATGAAATTGACTGCAACATTTTGAATATACTTTGACGTATAGAAGCAGAGTTCAAGTCGAGTGGTGAACTCCGGAGGCCGCACTGTTTATACAAGGTAAGCACAGCAGCCTACATATACCATCCCTTCATAGCAATGCATTAGAAATAAGTCGGCATTTTTACAATGCCGTTATGCCAATTTTGCATCAGTAACGCAGTAGGCACTTCCATATAGAAACCACTTGAACGCGGCACTATAACAAGTGAAATGTACCAGGTACACTGCACTCATAAAACTGTAGTGATACCTTTTTTTGTGAAAGCAGAGAGGGCCATATTATCAAGCCTGGGCGATAAAATTATCGCCACTTTATCGGCAGGAAACTGCCGCTAAAGTGGCGATAATGAGCTTGATAATATGCTCTATGGAATTCCAATCGAAGCTCGTGTTAGATGTGTAACAGTTTGTAGAATAAAAAATGTGCACCTGGGTTTACAAAGGATACATTGCCAAAAAAATAGACATAACCATATGTTCTCTGCTTAAACAGACACATCAAAGATTTAGGAAGATTCAAGTATACCATGCATGAATTTTAAGTCACCTTCTGGACATATCAATCAATTCGTGGACCAGACCAAGAAAAGTGAAATATGTATTAAACCCCTTCTTACTACATTTGTTAGTGTGTTCACAATATAAGATTCCTTGCTGCTGTATTTATCACAGTACTCTATATAAAACTCCTTCCTGTGTTATTTGAAATGTGTACACAATGTATAAGACCTTCCTTTTGTATTTTCAGAGAGTTCACAATAAAAAACCTCTTCCTACCGTATTTCAGAAATCTAGTTTGGGATTCGCATAGGCAGTCAGTACTTAGTGGGCCCCCACTAGGTCAGTCAATGGGGGTCTTACTCTTTTGGGGGGCCAGGAGCCTGTGTACCTTGGTGCCTCAAACTGGGGGCCAAATACCCATTTTAGCACTTGGATCTCAGTGTGATGTGGCAAAGCAGTCTGGGTATGGCTCAGAGAGGCGATGTGATGGGCTAAGTAATCAAACGTCAACAGGCACAATATCTACAATAAATCATTTTCCGGCTGATTCTTCTTTCAAAATTAAAAGTACTAAAATGAACACCTAATGTAGTAATATTTACACATGTATAAATAGTTACAAGTGTTCAAGTGGAATTGCATTATATAACTCCTTCGAAAGGGACCTTGCAGAATTGCACTCACCCTAACAAAATATCACAAGGGGCACCTAACCTGGTACAGCTAGAATACTCCTATTATCTGTTTGGTACCAGATGCCAATGTGTCAAACAACAGGTTCAAATCCTAAAAACTAGCAGTGCCCCTTTATGGGGATACTACAACACATAAAGCTCTTTTAATGATCAGCAAACCTGTTCCTACAGGCTTTGTCAAATAAAACACAATGCTCCTGCCTTCGTCGCCACATCTAAAAATTAATAAAGTATGCTCTTTTGGCTTTAACATGGTGTTTGTCTAGGGAGACCAATACAACATTTTAGGCAGACCCAAAGTGTACATTGACATGAAAATAAAGTCTCCCTCTAAAATTACTATGCTTTTACTGTGCTCGGGCCTAAACGGAGCCTATGCACTAAACACTTTCCTGTATTTGTCAAAGAGTTGACTATGTAAAGCTCCTTACTATTTTATTTTTCATATAGTTCAAAATGTTAAGTCCCTACCTATGTTGTCATGTTATTCATGTGGAAAACTACTTCATGTTGTATTTGACAGAGGGTTTAACATGAAAAACTCCTTGCTATAATGTCTTTTGTCTGAGACTTTACAATGTAAAGCCATTACTATGGTATTTAAGAAATATAGTTCAAGGGTCCCAGGCAGTTGGAAGTTACTAACCCCATGATGGTGTTCTTTCAGCCTCGATGCTCCATACCACAGATCGTCAAACTAGGGACCAAGTGCATGTTTTAAAACTTGACTATGCAGAACAATCAAAGGCTGAGTCAAGGAGGTACCGTGGCCTATAAACTATGAACAGAGCAATGTACATCATTACCTCTCAACAAAACATTCTTCAATGCACACACAACAAATTTCTATTATCAACATGACAAACATTTATTAGATTTCAGGTGAAATTATAAATTAGAACCCGCTCTTACAGGAGCCTGGCAGATGGAGAAGGGTTCAAATCACGTACCCTGGAGAACTATCACAGGAGGCAATTATTCCTGTAAATGCAATCTGCTCCTATTGACTGTAAATACCATGTGACGATTTGTATACCTGCACACTCGATCTCACTTCCCAAATTTTGAGTGAGCATCACGATTTACTTTGTCAATGCCTGACTGTCTAGAGCAGTGTTTCCCAAACTGTGGTCCGCGGACCCCCAGGGGTCCCTGACACATTCCCAGGGGGTCCGCAGGCAGCAGTTTTAAAAGCACTGCAAAGTATCGTGTTTAATTAGCAGTTTAGTTTTCAAAGAACAATAAAAGTGTCAAGATAACACTAGTGATTAATGTACCTGCTGGAGAGAGATGAGAGTTTTGTCCAGTAGCAGCTTTGACTTATCCGATGTAGCACAGAGGGTTAATATGCCTACTGCAAAGAACGTGTACCATGCATTTAAAAAAACAGTATTTTATATGCATAGGTCAGTGGGTTACTGCTTTTGTCAGAGAGATTCTTTTGTTAAAGTGCAGTTCATAAGTAACAGTCATAATCTAGCACAGTGACCTATAAACTGTCATCAAAGAGCTGAAGTTCATGACTTATGTTTTTCCCAGTCTTTCATTATCCTGATGCTGCTAAAAATGTTTATTTGGGTGAAAATACATTTTTATTGGTAAAGTCAATGCTAACCACTGTGTTATGTTCTGAATCCTGAGTTTGTGCTTCTACAGACCAAGCACTCTTTAGAAATGCCTACCAGTATGAATGACGTGAATTCTACACCTTGAAGTCCCCTTTGACTTATGTAACATTTTCTATACACATATTTACACGTATGATTCACTCTCTCTATATGTGTGTAATGTAAATTGCTCTGACATCCTACAATGGTATGAGAGATGCTATACAAAATGAAATACACATGACAGAGGGGCTATGGAGAGATGAGACGCACTGTTGGAGGGTGATAGTGGGGGAATCATTGAAGAACCCCCAGAAAGATTTTCGTTTTTTGATACATAGTCAGGTCTTTATTTAATATTCTTTAAAAGCTAATACAATTCAATATAAAAATGATAAATGTGTTTTAGACTTCACCATTCTTTCCTAAATTTCTTAGGGGGAGAGCCTCCCAAAGCCCCCTTTGTACTGGTCAGGCTCACTCACTGCACTTGGTGTGCACCGTATGGGGACTGGTCTGAAATCATTTGCCAGGGCTGCTTTGGGTTTCCAGTCTGGCCCTGGCAGGAGCATCGTACTGCGAAATAAAACCAACCATTGAAAAGTTAGTCACGGAGACACAGCATCAACTTTCCCGTTAACCTTTTTTCGTTTTCTTGCAAATTCATATAAAATACAACAGAAGTGGCGGAGAGTGTCGTTAGCCTTCTTGGCTTAACAACACACTCCGCCACTTCAGAAACGCAGGGCTACACCATATGTACAAGAATATGGTGCAACCCTACGTTTCCCCTGCGCTGGCGCTACACTTAACCAGGGAAGATTGTTCATGTACAGGAAGGTCCCCCTTCCTGCACATAAACAATTTTGAAAGGTCGTTTTGTCACTTCTATGTGTGCTGCTTAATGCAGCACACATGGAAGTTACAAAATGTAATTTTTTTGCAAAGATTGTTGGTGTGCAGGAAGGGTCACATTCCTGAACATAATCAATCCAAGGCGTTTTGCAAAAACAGGAGAAATTAAACATTTCACCTTGTTTTGCCAAGTTAAGACCAGGCTTTCCCTGGCCTTAATTTTGGCGCTGCCTCCCATTTACGCTGCCCTTGTATATAGGGGGCAGAGTCAAAATCAATGGGTGTTGCAGGGGATACGGCCACCGCAACACCCACTGCCCACCCCTTTCACGCTAGGCATTGGGTGAAAGGGGGTCTTATTTAGAAGGCACTGTTAACCCACGTTAAGTGGCTTAACATTGCCTTGTAAATAAGGCAAAGCCCCTATCGCCACGGGAAAGTCTCAAAAAGTCATGTTCCCATGGTGATAGGGGCTTGTAAATATGTCCCTAAAATGATTAGTAATTTGAGTATTTGTTTTGTGTGTACACGTGTGTTAATTTTTCTCGAATTACTGTTTTAATGTTAAAAAATGTAAATCCTAAAAATTGCTTGGGGGTCCCCGGCTTCCAGTGGTGACTCAATGGGGGTCCTCAGGAGTCAAAAGTTTGGGAACCACTGGTCTAGAGTGTTCTTTGTGCATTTCCTGTCCCTATATTTGCCATTATTTTCACATTCTTTTCCACGTTTTTCAGCAGTATTACAATATATATGTATAGATTTTACTAAATAAAAGTATTGATTTTATAATACCAGAAGCAAAGATCTTTAATCGATGTGGAATTAAATTGCCTCTGCAGCAATGCAAGGAAGAAAATCTTACATGTGTAACGGCAATCAAAAACATCCTAAAAGCTTCATGTAATACATCATGCAAACGCATTATTTATTTCACGTGACTAAACCATGAGCTGGCAACATTAAAAAGCTAAGTTATAAACATGCTGTTAAAACAAGAATTCCTACACGGTTTATTGTAATGATTTGCTCTATACTGTTTTTCACTCAAGAAGTGAGCCGCATTTCGGACATGACTGCATTCACAGAAATAATTTGGTTTTAATTTCACCCTAACATTTACAAATTTTGCATTTGAGCAAGTTCAGTTGCGCGGTAGCAGACCAGGGTGCATCTTTCATTCACAAAAGGATGCACCAGACACTGTTATCTCCAAAGTTGTAAACTCTGTGCGACATATGACTTTGTGCCCTGTACCTACCCCAATAAGTCAGTGGCTAAATGTAGTAAACAGATTTGTAATTGCAAAGTCTGTTATTTGTTTGATGAGAGTCTTTGCAATAACAAAAATAGTAAATTAAATACACAAAATATACTTTGTGAGTTGGAGAAGTATTTATAACTTTTAAAGTATAATTTAAAACCGATTGCATATCAGAAGGTAAAGGAGGGATAAAGTGGCTCCAGCATCACATTTGCAGTGCGCTGGATCTATACTTTGCAACTGCAATTGCAGTGATAACCCATTGGCAGCTGAATGGCCTGTTATAGCCGGTGGTACTCATTAGCAAAGTGAAATCTGCCCTTGACAACAGCTTTTATTTTTTGAATCACAGTTTGGGGCATCGCGGGCGCTGAATGTCTATTTTATTTTTTATTCCAGCCCTTATCCATTTAGGTAGCTTGGGCTGTGGGAAGAAAGTAGGAATTATAGGAATGTAAATTTAGGGATGGCCTGTTGGCTCTCTCAGTCTTCCATCCCAGGATTCATAATAAATTGAAAATGGAATCCTACCACATGCGTATTAATGATCGAGAGCGCATTGTGACTACTTGAGAAAGGTAGCTTTGCATTGTGACTGATTTGTATATCAGTCGTAGTGTTAGATTGTTCTGCTGGATTTACATATTTGTGCATTATTGATTATGGCAATGTTCATTTGATTCTATATATTTCAGCTGAATTAATAGGATTACATTTGTAATCGAATGTTGTATGCTGCGTAGAAGTGTGGTTAATAATGTGTTTTAGCTATGCCACATTTTCCTGAAAGACGTAATCTTAGACAAGATGGATGCCATCTCTGCAACTCCCTCCTGTTTTCTCCTCCACTTAGTAGTAGTTAATTTACACAGTACTCTAGTTCATTTCCACTGTCATGATTCCACTGCTATCGATTAACTTTTCCCTGTTCCCCATGACTTGAAACATTATCATAGTCCATTCCACTGTCTTCCATTAACCCCTTCGCTGCTAGGCCTTTTCCCCTCCTGTGCTGAGGCTTTTTTTGGCGTTTTGGGGTAGTGCGCGCTTAGGCCCTTGTAACTTTTTGACCACATAAGGTATCCACGCCAAATTTGCGTCCTTTTCTTCCAACATCATGTGGATTCTAAAGGCGCCCAGGGTTTGTGGATTCCCTTGGAGGGGTCCCATAAATTAACCAAAATATAGTGATTTTTTTGTTTTTTTCAGAAAAATGGGAAAAACGGGCTGCAAATGAAAGCCTCTGGGTTTTTCCCTGAAAATGGTATCACAAAAGGGTTTGTGGGGCTGAAATCTCCATTATCTCAGCTTTCAGGTAATGACAGACTTTTGTCAGAGAACCGAAATTTTTCACTCAGTTTTGGCATTTTTCTGGGACATAGCCTGTTTTTGCTATTTTTAGAGCTTTCCACCTCCTTCCAGTTAATGGTAGAAATGAGTTTGAAAGCAATAATGGATCCTGGAAAGCTTTACATTTTCCGAAAAGTAGACAACATTCTGAATTCAGAAAGGGGTCATTTGTCTAAATCCATGAAGGTTTCGTTATAGAAACTAACAGTTAGATATTGGAATATTTGAAATTATGTTGAAAAAAACAGCCTTTTGTCTCAACGTTTTCACCTATAACTTTTTCTAATTTTGACAACTCTTGGAAAGCAATATACCGTTACATTTGTTAGACCTTCCTGGTTGTGGGGATATATAGGACTTGTAGTTTCACCAAGAACCCGACGAACCCAGATCCAAAAACTGAGCAGCAACTTGCAATGGTATTTTTTCATTTACTAGGTATAGTGCACTTTGTCTTGGAAAATGTATACATGGAATAATCTGTATGAAAGACACCTATGTATTTCTGAATTGGGTACAAATTATAGAGTTCAGAAACAGTATATAATTGCACATTTTCAAAGTTGGGAATACTCATACTAGCATGAGAATTATTGGTCATTTTTCATAAAGATTTTTTTTTTACACAATGTCTTTCATTCAAAGGGAGAAATGCATGAAAGCTCAATTGGTAATAACAGTTGATTTACAAATCTGAATTACCCCAAGTGTCCCGATAAAAACGGTACCTCACTTGTGTGGGTCGGCCTTGTGCCTGCGACAGGAAACGGCGCAAAATGCAACGTGGTCACACCTAAATTTAGCAGTTACAAATTGACCCTTTTTTGGCAAAGTGCCTACCTGTAGTTTTTGCACCCTAGCTCTGCCGGCACCTAGGGAAACCTAGCAAACCTATACATTTTTGAAAAGTAGACACCCAGGGGAATTCAGGATGGGGTGACTCGACTGCCTACCCCCAGGTTTTGTTACCCAGAATCCCTTGCAAAGCTAAGATTTTGACAAAATAAACACATTTTCCTCACATTTCTGTGGTGGAAAGTTCTGGAATCTGCGTGGATCAACAAATTTCCACCCACCCAGCGTTCCCCTAGGTCTCCCGATAAAAACAGTACCTCACTTGTATGGGTCGGCCTTGTGCCTACGACAGGAAACGGCACAAAATGCAACGTGGTCGCACCTCAATTTCCCTGTGAAATTTTATGTTCTTTGGACAAAGAGACTACCTTTTGTTTTTGAGCCGTAGCTCTGCCAGCACCTAGGGAAACCTAGGAAACCTATACATTTTTGAAAACTAGACACCCAGGGCAATTCAGGATGGGGTGACTCGTCTGCCTACCCCCAGGTTTTGTTACCCAGAATCCCTTGCAAACATAAACATTTGACCAAAAAAACACATTTTCCTCACATTTCTGTGGTGGAAAGTTCTGGAATCTGCGTGGATCAACAAATTTCCACCCACCCAGCGTGCCCCCAGGTCTCCCGAAAAAAATGGTACCTCACTTGCAAGGGTAGGCATAGTGGCTGCGACATGAAACAGCGCAAAACGCAGCATGGTCGCACCTCAATTTCCCAGTGAAATTTAGCACGATTCGGACAAAAAGACTACCTTTTGTTTTTGCGCCGTAGCTCTGCCAGCATCTAGGGAAACCTAGCAAACCTATACATTTTTGAAAACTAGACACCCAGGGCAATTCAGGATGGGGTGACTCGTCTGCCTACCCCCAGGTTTTGTTACCCAGAATCCCTTGCAAACATAAAAATTTGACCAAAAAAACCACATTTTCCTCACATTTCTGTGGTGGAAAGTTCTGGAATCTGCGTGGATCAACAAATTTCCACCCACCCAGCGTGCCCCCAGGTCTCCCGAAAAAAATGGTACCTCACTTGCGTGGGTAGGCATAGTGGCTGCGACATGAAACAGCGCAAAACGCAGCATGGTCGCACCTCAATTTCCCAGTGAAATTTAGCACGATTCGGACAAAAAGACTACCTTTTGTTTTTGCGCCGTAGCTCTGCCAGCACCTAGGGAAACCTAGCAAACCTATACATTTTTGAAAACTAGACACCCAGGGCAATTCGGGATGGGGTGACTCGTCTGCCTACCCCCAGGTTTTGTTACCCAGAATCCCTTGCAAACATAAAAATTTGACCAAAAAAAACACATTTTCCTCACATTTCTGTGGTGGAAAGTTCTGGAATCTGCATGGATCAACAAATTTCCACCCACCCAGCGTGCCCCCAGGTCTCCCAAAAAAAATGGTACCTCACTTGCGTGGGTAGGCATAGTGGCTGCGACATGAAACAGCGCAAAACGCAGCATGGTCGCACCTCAATTTCCCAGTGAAATTTAGCACGATTCGGACAAAAAGACTACCTTTTGTTTTTGCGCCGTAGCTCTGCCAGCATCTAGGGAAACCTAGCAAACCTATACATTTTTGAAAACTAGACACCCAGGGCAATTCAGGATGGGGTGACTCGTCTGCCTACCCCCAGGTTTTGTTACCCAGAATCCCTTGCAAACATAAAAATTTGACCAAAAAAAACACATTTTCCTCACATTTCTGTGGTGGAAAGTTCTGGAATCTGCGTGGATCAACAAATTTCCACCCACCCAGCGTGCCCCCAGGTCTCCCGAAAAAAATGGTACCTCACTTGCGTGGGTAGGCATAGTGGCTGCGACATGAAACAGCGCAAAACGCAGCATGGTCGCACCTCAATTTCCCAGTGAAATTTAGCACGATTCGGACAAAAAGACTACCTTTTGTTTTTGCACCGTAGCTCTGCCAGCACCTAGGGAAACCTAGCAAACCTATACATTTTTGAAAACTAGACACCCAGGGCAATTCTGAATTGGGTGACTCGTCTGCCTACCCCCAGGTTTTGTTACCCAGAATCCCTTGCAAACATAGAAATTTGACCAAAAAAACACATTTTCCTCACATTTCTGTGGTGGAAAGTTCTGGAATCTGCGTGGATCAACAAATTTCCACCCACCCAGCGTGCCCCCAGGTCTCCCGAAAAAAATGGTACCTCACTTGCGTGAGGAGGCATAGTGGCTGCGACATGAAACAGCGCAAAACGCAGCATGGTCGCACCTCAATTTCCCAGTGAAATTTAGCACGATTCGGACAAAAAGACTACCTTTTGTTTTTGCGCCGTAGCTCTGCCAGCACCTAGGGAAACCTAGCAAACCTATACATTTTTGAAAACTAGACACCCAGGGCAATTCAGGATGGGGTGACTCGTCTGCCTACCCCCAGGTTTTGTTACCCAGAATCCCTTGCAAACATAAAAAATTGACCAAAAAAACACATTTTCCTCACATTTCTGTGGTGGAAAGTTCTGGAATCTGGGTGGATCAACAAATTTCCACCCACCCAGCGTGCCCCCAGGTCTCCCGAAAAAAATGGTACCTCACTTGCATGGGTAGGCATAGTGGCTGCGACATGAAACAGCGCAAAACACAGCATGGTCGCACCTCAATTTCCCAGTGAAATTTAGCACGATTCGGACAAAAAGACTACCTTTTGTTTTTGCGCCGTAGCTCTGCCAGCACCTAGGGAAACCTAGCAAACCTATACATTTTTGAAAACTAGACACCCAGGGAAATTCAAGATGGGGTGACTCGTCTGCCTACCCCCAGGTTTTGTTACCCAGAATCCCTTGCAAACATAAAAATTTGACCAAAAAAAACACATTTTCCTCACATTTCTGTGGTGGAAAGTTCTGGAATCTGCGTGGATCAACAAATTTCCACCCACCCAGCGTGCCCCCAGGTCTCCCGAAAAAAATGGTACCTCACTTGCGTGGGTAGGCATAGTGGCTGCGACATGAAACAGCGCAAAACGCAGCATGGTCGCACCTCAATTTCCCAGTGAAATTTAGCACGATTCGGACAAAAAGACTACCTTTTGTTTTTGCACCGTAGCTCTGCCAGCACCTAGGGAAACCTAGCAAACCTATACATTTTTGAAAACTAGACACCCAGGGCAATTCTGGATTGGGTGACTCGTCTGCCTACCCCCAGGTTTTGTTACCCAGAATCCCTTGCAAACATAGAAATTTGACCAAAAAAACACATTTTCCTCACATTTCTGTGGTGGAAAGTTCTGGAATCTGCGTGGATCAACAAATTTCCACCCACCCAGCGTGCCCCCAGGTCTCCCGAAAAAAATGGTACCTCACTTGCGTGAGGAGGCATAGTGGCTGCGACATGAAACAGCGCAAAACGCAGCATGGTCGCACCTCAATTTCCCAGTGAAATTTAGCACGATTCGGACAAAAAGACTACCTTTTGTTTTTGCGCCGTAGCTCTGCCAGCACCTAGGGAAACCTAGCAAACCTATACATTTCTGAAAACTAGACACCCAGGGCAATTCAGGATGGGGTGACTCGTCTGCCTACCCCCAGGTTTTGTTACCCAGAATCCCTTGCAAACATAAAAATTTGACCAAAAAAACACATTTTCCTCACATTTCTGTGGTGGAAAGTTCTGGAATCTGGGTGGATCAACAAATTTCCACCCACCCAGCATGCCCCCAGGTCTCCCAAAAAAAATGGTACCTCACTTTCGTGGGTAGACATAGTGGCTGCAACAGGAAACGGTTCAAATCGTACGGTGGTGAATTTACATTACCTCATTGCAAAACTACCTTGATTTTGGGGGGGGGCACCTGAATTTTTGGCCCGGGGCTGGGTGGTATTCTTTGGAAAGTATCAAACCCAAACAGTTCTGAAAACTAGACACCCGGGAGAGTCCAGGGAGGTATGGCATGTGTGGGTCCCCCAATGTTTTCCTACCCAGAACTCTTTGCAAACCTTAAAAATAGGTAAAAATAGCACTTTTCCAAACATTTTGGCGTGGGATCGCCGTGGCGGCAAAAATGTCCTACCACCCTGCGTTCCCCTTGTTCTCCCGAGTAAAAGGATACCTCACTTGTGTGGGTGCCCCAAAGCAGAACACGCCAAAAATGTATTTTGAAAAAAGTAGTTTTTAGTCATATTTAAGTTTTACAAATTAAGCACCCCAGCCTGAGTCACATGCCTTTGGCCCACCCACAAAAGTGAGGTATCATTTTACTCGGGAGAACAAGGGAAACGCTGGGTGGTAGGACATTTGTTCCGGCAGCGAGATCCCACCCAAAAAAGTATGGAAAAGTGCGTTTTTGGACCAAAATTTCAGGTTTGCAGGGGTTTCTGGGTAGGAAAACATTGGGGGACCCACGCATGCCATACCTCCCTGGACTCCCACGGGTGTCTAGTTCTCAGAACTGTTTGGGTTTGGTAGCTTCCAAAGATGCCTGCCAAGCCCCGGGCCAAAAGCTCAGGTGACCCCCTCAAAAAATAAGATTATTTGGCTAAAGGTAATGTTTTGGTCTCCACAGTATGAATTGGGCCTTTTCCTAAAGCAGCCGCTATGCCTACCCACGCAAGTGAGGTACCATTTTTATCGGGAGACCTTGGGGAACGCTGGGTGGGAGGTAATTTGTGTGAGCCCAGTGATGCCACGCTTTCCCACACTAAAACGTGTGAAAAAACTGATTTTTTTCCAAGCAAAAAATGAGGTTTGCAAGGGATTCTGGGTAAAGGAACGTTGGAGGATCCACGCAAGCCATACCTCCTTGGAAGCCCCCGGGTGTCTACTTTTCAGAAATGTGTGGGATTGGTAGGTTTCCCTAGATGGCTGTCTCGCACGGGGTCCAGAGTCCAGGGAGGTATGCCATGTGTGGGTCCCCCAATGTTTTCCTACCCAGAACTCTTTGCAAACCTTAAAAATAGGTAAAAATAGCACTTTTCCAAACATTTTGGCGTGGGATTGCCGTGCCGGCAAAAATGTCCTATCACCCTGCGTTCCCCTTGTTCTCCCGAGTAAAAGGATACCACACCTTAACAGAGTTACTCAAAAGTCAAACATTCAAGCACGGCTATCTATTCCTCAAAGACACACACATACAGGTTGGATTTGGCACGAGGGCGAGTGATGGTTCAGTACATAAAATTTTATTAACAAGATATTTCAAAAAAATGAAATGCTCTGTCAATAAATAAATGCATAAAAACTGAACCAGTGACTCGCAACTCGTGAGCTGTAAAGCCACGGCAAGGCACCAACCGTTTTACAGGCCATTCACGCACCTTTCATAGCTGATACAAACCAGACCATTGACACCATCCGAATGGAAAAGCAACACATAACAACAATCACAATAAGGGGCAAGGTACACCCTACTGCAGAAAGAGAAAAAAACCAATTATTACTGCACACCCATCTAATCCGCAAGCACACACACATACTGGTTGGATTTGGCACGAGGGTGAGTGATGATTCAGTACATACAATTGGATACGCAAGTAATTTCATCAAAAATGAAATACACTGCGTATAATTGAACGTATGATAAACTGAACCACTGACTCACAGCTCGTGAGCTGTAAAGCCACGTCAAGGCACCAACCTCTTTACAGGCCATTCATACACCTTTCGTACGCGTGACACATACAAAACATTCACACCGCCAGCCGCGGACCCATCACATTTCAACACTCACACCAACAAACAGCGCCATTCAAGGGCCCATCACTTTCACACGCCCACATTTCTGACACTGCAACTACACAAAATGATGGACTGTGTGGAGTGTCACTCAACTAGCAGTGTGTGTATTGAGCAACAGAAAGTAACTACTCACACACCACCTGCCGAGCGCCAGTCCACCCACACCACCATCCAAGCACCAGACCATGCACACTGCCAGCCAAACACCACTCAGCGCACACCGACAGCCAACTACCACTCCACACACACCACCAGCCAAGCATCACTCCACGCACACCACCAGCCAAGCGCCACTCCACAAACACAACACCAGCCAAGCACCACTCCACACACACCGCCAGCCAAGCATCACTCCACGCACACCACCAGCCAAGCGCCACTCCACAAACACAACACCATCCAAGCACCACTCCACACACGCCTCCAGCCAAGCACCACTCCACACACACCGCCAGCCAAGCACCACTCCACTCACACCACCAGCCAAGCACCTAACCATGAACTCCGCCAGCTAAGCAAAAATCCATGCACCCCCCCAGCACAACTCCAATCCATGCACTATGCCAGCCAAGCACCAGACCACGCACACCACCAGCCAAGCGCCATCCACTCACACCACCAGCCAAGCACCTAACCATGCACTCCGCCAGCCAAGCAAAAATCCACTCACCCCCCCAGCACAACTCCAATCCATGCACTATGCCAGCCAAGCACCAGACCACGCACACCACCAGCCAAGCGCCAGTCCACGCACACCAACAATCCAAGCACAATCCTGCACACACCACCATCGAAATTAGAATTTTTTAAAGAAATACCACAAATCAAATGTAGAAACCTACAAATCTGCTAACACAAATTCAAAAACGAAATGCTTTGCACTAATGCAAACCTAAAAGCAAACTAAAAAATATTACAGAAAACAGACCAGACAGTACACTTACAAGCTCAATGAAACTCCCAAAACCTCTTTTGTGTGTGGTACGATTTAAAACAAGCTGGCACACACAATCCAGGATTTGAAGGACAGTCAGGACAGTGCATACGAGACTCCCTCCGCACTTCTCTTCGCCAACAGACTCTACATCTTTTAGTGGGATTGTCTTTTGCAGTTGTGGGAGGAATGTATTCTGGAAAGTGGCGATCTTTCAGTCTAGCCACTTCCTCCACCACTCCAAATCTTGGCACACTTGCCTGTTCCACTAGTACAAGGCTGCCTATTATAGTCTCCTGAAACTTAACAAAAGGCATCTTTGACTCAGGACAAGATTTCTGGAAAACAACAAAAGCATTAAAGGATGCCAAGTGGAAAAGATGGATAGACAACTTCTTGTACCAAACGTAAGCCTTTCGAAGAGCAGCATAAGGTTCCAACCTCTGATCTACTCTGTCAACACCACCCATGTGCCTATTATAGTCTAAAATGCACACAGGTTTACGCACTTCAGCAGTCTCACCCCGAACTGGCAGAGCTTCAGTGCTTTCGTCATGGATAGTAGTCAGCATGTAAACATCTCTCCTGTCTGAAAACTTCACAGCTAGAAGCTTCCCACATCGCAATGCAGTAGACTGTCCCCGCACAAGCCTTTTGCAAACAAGTTCTATTGGGAAACCTTTCCGGTTACTGCGCATCGTGCCACATGCAACAGTGCCCACTTTGGCCAACTCCTTGAACAAACGCACACTAGTGTAGAAGTTATCTACATATAAATGGTGGCCTTTGTTAAATAATCGTCTACCTAGTTCCCACACAAGTTTCTCAGTCACTCCAAAAGTGGACGGACAAGCAGAAGTGTTAATGCTGGAATCCTTACCGGTGTACACCCTGAAATTATAAACATATCCAGTCTCACTGTCACACAGCATATACAGTTTGATGCCATAGCGTGCCCTCTTACTAGGAATGTATTGCCTAAAAACCAACCGGCCCTTGAACAATACCAAAGACTCGTCCACAGCTATTTCTCTTCCAGGTGCAAAGATCTCAGGAAAACGATCAACAAAGTGATCAAGGACAGGCCGAATCTTAAAAAGACGGTCACAATCAGGGTGATTGCGTGGCAACGCTAAATCATTATCAACAAAATGCATCATGCGAAGAAGAAGCATATATCGATCACGAGTCATAACTGCTGGAAATATAGATGTTGCCATCAAGGGACTAGTGGACCAATAAGAAGACATTGATGGCTTCCTTAGCAAGCCCATCAAAAAAGTTAATCCCAAAAACTTCTTCATCTCTTCAACATATGTGGGAGACCAATGGGTAGCTCTAGAATGGGGCTTAAGGCTGGCACTGTGGTCCCTCAAATACTGCTCTGCATACAAATTAGTTTGCTCCACAATCTCCTGCAAAAACTCATCGTTAAAAAACAACTGAAAAAATTAAATTGGCAACAAATTGTCACTATTCACTCTACACCCTGGAACACCAGTGAAGTCTGGCAATTCCGGCTGCACCATGCCAGGGGCAACCCAGACGTCATCACTAACATGAGGAGAAGAAGCCACCCTAGCCTGCAGGCCAGATGCCTCTTGCTGCACTACATCAACGGGAACACTAGCATCCCCAGATACCTCTTGCATCACTACACCAACAGGAATACTAGCATCCCCAGATACATTTTGCATCTCTTCACCAACAGGAGAACTCACATCCCCAGCTGCCTCTTGCATCTCAACATCAACAGAAGAACTCGCATCCCCAGATGCCACTTGCTGCTCAACAACAACAGAAAGACTAGCAGCACCAGATGCCTCATGCTGCTCTACAACAGGAAGACTAGCAGCACCAGATAACCTTTGGCGCACCACAGCAATGTGAAACCTTTTGGGCGCAGCCTTTACCACACTTGCCTGTTCCCGACGAGAAAAAAAGGGAAACCTTGAGGACCTAGGCTGCCGCTCACATGGCTCTTGCCTCTCTACCGGCACATCAATGTCCCTCTCTACCACAGGCACTTCATCAGCACTAGAAGAAGAATCATCATCCGATGATACCATGCGAAGAGAAAACTCACTGCCTGAATCTTCTGCACCTACCTCATGCTCCGAATCGGAGTCAGTGTCTGGACCATGGTCAGAGGAAGACTCAAAAAGCAAACTAACAACCTGCTTAGCAGTAATCCTGCGAGCAGCCATTATCCTTACAAATCAAGAAGACTACACACACAAGTGAACAACAACCTACACTGTGCAAAGTAAGAAGTAAACAAGGTAGAGTCTTCACACAAAAATCAATACACTCAAAAACAATTCAAATCTAACCAAATATAAGAAGACTCACCAGCACCCACTCTGCTGAAACACAGGAAAAAGAAAGGAAATTCCACTGGAAAGAAAAAAAAAGTATAGATTAGACAAAGTACACATCAAGCAGCAATACAAAAAAAAGTTAACAATCAAGAAACACAAAGCCACACAAACAGCAATAACTTCACTTTTCATAAAAACACATTTATCTAGGAAAAATAGTACAAAAAACATTTACTTACCAAGCACATGCAACTACACAAGCTGCAAAACCAGCATTAACCGAACCACAACCTACACCAATACAAACAGCAAAAGCCTGGATCAAAAACAAAGAAGAAAAAAAATAATTTAATACATTTCACAAACAACATAACAAATGAATAAACAATACACCAATTTACCCCCAAAATCACATCCACACAGATGGGCCATCAAAAAGGGCAAAACGGACAAAAGTACGGGTTGATTTGCCCACCGGGGGGGAGGCCAGAAAATCTAAATTTAAAATCCGACCCACCTGAAAGCGACCCTTGCCCAATGGGTCACTTCCTACAATCTAAAATAAAATCCCTGGTGCTAGTGGGGGCATTTCCACCGCACAATCGCAATGCTGTGCGCGACCGTGAGCCAGAAATGCCCTGCAAAGAGACATCAGAAGAGAGGAAATTCACTTACCTCTCCCCTGATGCCTCTTTGCAAACCCCCCCAAATATCTCAAAACCAACCTAACACCTCCAGGCGCAGGAAGCAAATGGCTTCCCGACCGCCTGGGAATCCCTGAAGATGTTGGTGCGTGCTGTGCGCGCTGACGTCATCAGGGATTCTCATGGGGAGGGGGACAACAGAATTACTGTGGTTAACTGTGATGCTGGACAGAGGCACTTGCATCCTTGATTTTCACAAGCGCAATCCAAAAACAGTTCCTATGACCAGGAGCTTCTTTCTCCCCATCTGCTGCTCTCATCAGTCTCTGACCATTTATACACATAAGAGGCATGTGAACTCACACAGAAGATCCCCGTTTGGCAACGCCCACCAACTAGCGGAGTGCACCATCTTTCCTAAATTTACCCACTATGATGGACAGCTCACTCAAGGGACCTGTGCACACATTGGTGCGATGGCATAGTAACACACACGGACACTGGAGACAAAGCAAGCGCTCGAGTTGCAGCACAAATTCAGGAAAACATTCATCAGCCCAAAAACATTTGTGACCTTCCCACTATGATGCACAGCTCACACAAGGGACCCCTGTGCACATCTGTGCAATTGCATAGTAACGCACACATGGACACTGGAGACAAAGATGGCGCTCGAGTTGCAGCACAAATTCAGGAAAACAATCATCAGCCCAAAAACATTTGTGAACTTCCCACTATGATGGACAGCTCACTCAAGGGACCCCTGCGCACATCAGTGCAATGGCATAATAACACACACAAAGGTCACTAGAGACAAAGCAGGTGATCGAGTTGCAGCACCAATTCAGTAAAACATTCATCAGCCCAAAAACATTTGTGACCTTTCCACTATGATGGACAGCTCACACAAGGGACCCCTGCGCACATCTGTGCGATTGCATAGTAACGCACACATGGACACTGGAGACAAAGATGGCGCTCGAGTTGCAGCACAAACTCAGGAAAGCAATCATCAGCCCAAAAACATTTGTGACCTTCCCACTTTGATGGACAGCTCACACAAGGGACCCCTGCGCACATCTGTGCAATTGCATAGTAACGCACACATGGACACTGGAGACAAAGATGGCGCTCGAGTTGCAGCACAAACTCAGGAAAACAATCATCAACACAAAAACATTTGTGAGCTTCCCACTATGATGGACAGCTCACTCAAGGGACCCCTGCGCACATCGGTGCAATGGCATAATAACACACACAAAGGTCACTGGAGACAAAGCAGGTGATCGAGTTGCAGCACAAATTCAGGAAATCATTCATCAGCCCAAAAACATTTGTGACCTTTCCACTATGAAGGACAGCTCACACAAGGGACCCCTGCGCACATTTGTGCGATTGCATAGTAACGCACACATGGTCAATGGAGACAAAGATGGCGCTCGAGTTGCAGCACAAATTCAGGAAACAATCATCAGCCCAAAAACATTTGTGAGCTTCCCACTATGATGGACAGCTCACTCAAGGGACCCCTTCGCACATGGCATAGTAACACACACATGGTCACTGGAGACAAAGCATGTGTTTGAAAAGCAGCACACAAAAAAAAACATTCATCAGCCCAAAAACACTAGTGAGCTTTGCCTAGGCAGCACAGGTGTGTTTTTCAGCCACTTCAGGTACACAAAAAATAAAAGAGATGAAGGACAGAGGCACTTGCATCCTTCAATAAAATCAGCACTACATTCACATTTTGGAAATGACCCCATCTGGTTTTTTTTTGCAACAAATCAGAATTTTTTCATACCAGAGGCATGAAAACCATTCAAAATTAATGTTACCCCAAAAAGGGGAGCGACCCTTCCCCAAGGGGCCGCTCCCCGAACAACGAAATTGTCCACAAAAAAAAAAAACCTCCCTACCATTCCAGCTGCACGATCGCACGATCGTGCAGCAGGAATGCTCTAAACTTGCAACGAGTGAAAGGAAAAGCCTTTCCTTTCACTCGATGGCCTTTTCTAAACTTTCTCCCCTGCCCCAGCCGCAAAACTAACCTCTGAATCCTCCGACGCGCAGGAAGCAAATGGCTTCCCTGCGCGTCGGTAAACAACAGGAACCCCCAGTGACGTCAGCGCGCCTCGCGCGCTGACGTCATTGATGACGCGGGCGGGGAGGGCGGGGGGAGGCAGGGGACGGTCTTCCCCTGCCATCCCAGCCGAAAACCTAACGATCGGACAGACTCGGTGGGAGCGCTGGGGCTTCCCCCGAGGGTGGGGCTCATGACGAGCTGGGCTCGTCATCAGCGTGCGAGCGCCCTACTCCATGACGTGCCCAGCTCGTCATCAGCCCCGAAGGGGTTAAGAATACGCGTCCACATTCATGTGCTGAAAGTTCCATTGTTTAAATGCTTCATATTAGGTAGAATATCTGTAGATGGTATTAGCATAGAGGGTGCTGAATATGTTTTTAGGAATGGGATAATGTGTATGTGTTAAGGCTTGTTATGCAAGAATTGTGTATAAGAAACCCTTTTTTAGGCTCAGACAATATGTGCCTGTTCTACGGGGGATGCTGTCCAACACCCTTATGATGTTACCTCTCATTTCGGACTTAAAATAGTTTATTTTCTTATTTTGCATAATCTGTATAACTTTGCACCTCGAGCCTTTATGGCTTTATTTCTATACCGCTTAATTTTGTATTTTGTAATAATAATACCCTTTTACTTTCATCAATCTAGAACGAAATTATTGAGTGAGCCCTACTACTTATTTAAACTGTTTTACTTAGCTAATTATTGTTTAGGGAATGCCATAATGTGCAGTTTGTTCTGTGGGAGAATCGGATGAGGTAAAATTGTCGGGTGTGAACATTTTGAGGTGTCCAAATTTTAAGGTTCGGGTTTGCTCCCACAATAGTGAAACACTGAGGACGGGTTGCAAAGTTGTTGCTGTGAAAGAGGAACTGCTGTGGCCTTATCTTTGTACATCAGGGCCAACATGTGTTTAATTCAATGAGCAGCTTTTTCAGGCCAGGCTTGGAAAATGGGCTCCCCTAACGGCATGGAGAGGAAGAAAGAAGCTACTGAAGTTATGGTAGCCAATACAAATATCATGGTGGACAAAAATGCAAAACAATGCACAACAGCTGTAGATTCACAGAGCTATATGAGCATGCATCCAGACCTAACATGCTCTACTTACAAGCGTGTTTTATGCCACAAATTGTAAACTTGTTCTTATAAACTATTTAGCTCTGGTGCAGTGTCAGCCCACAATAGTGAAATAGTTCATGTAAGTCCCACTCAAGGAATAAGGAGTGCCAAGTTCATGGTTTTTTTTTTCTGGAAAGTTGGGGCACACCCATAAACATAGATAGGCGATATTGTCAACCTCATCACCGACCCTTCACATTCTGGAAATGGTTGGCAAGTAAATCTACTGCCAAGGCAGCAATATATCCTTTTACAGTGTGGGATCCTTGGACATTGCTAGAGGAAATAGGTTATCCAGGCAGAAACTATTTTCCCTGTGAAGGGAAACACAATATCATTCAACAGAGATGATGACATATCACTAAGCTATTTATACAGTGTCTGTGGTAAAATACTACAAATTGCTGCATACTGGAATTAAGATATGCTTTTCAGAAGTGCACCCACATAACTTCGGCTGCATCAGAATTTCAGGTGTATTTGTCTAAAGCTTCCAGAATTCCTGAAATTATGATTTTTTAATTTGGCCCACAGATTGATAGCACAACCATATTCCTGAATGCAGCGCTCTTTAAAAAATATGGACCTGAACCTGGGGTAGGAGAGCTACACACTCCCTTTTGCGCTGAACAGAATGCTCGTTGAAAATCTGTGTCTCAGTTCATTAGTCTGGTTCATAAATCATGCCCAAACTTTCCAAGGGCTGTAAATGCTGCCTATTTAATCATGTAGCTGCAGATTTGTTGAGATTGTTATCCATAACTGCAAAGTCAATACGTAAAATGTGTTCCTTTTTCGACAACACTGCTTTCAGTTCATTTTTATGCTTTCTTGTTTTTATGTAAGATAAAATTAAAAAGAAGCATTTTTATGTTCTATAAGACGCTCTTTATGCAAAAATGTAGTTGGTACACGAGCTAAATTAGCGAATGAGAATTCATAGGTTTTATCAACGAGGAACAACAATTGAAAAACATTTTGCAAAGTCAGAGGGTTGGCAAACACCCACATTTTCTGCTGTGAGTAAATAACTTACATTGATTTAATCATAAAAGAATAACAAGAAAACTACATTGATTGCCAGCTCCAAAATGTGAACAGCAGTATATATTGACTACGTTTCAACCCGGAAGGTTGTATCCATTTGTATGACCTAAGGAAACATCAATACATGATCATTACTTTAACAACAAAAAATGACAATGTGGGTCCCATTAAAGACTAAATTATGTAGCACTACTGTTCACTGTTCACTGGTGTATAGAGTAATATCCATATTAATGCTCTGTGGTGTGCGTGATGATAAAAAGCGCAAAATCCATACTTGCCTTGGAAATGTTCTCATTTTAATTGAGACTGACTCGTCGGACTTTAGTGGGTGACCTTCATTGAAGTCTATAAAATGTGTGCACGTATAACATATACAAAAAAACAGCGGAAGTTTCTACTTTGGTCCTCATTACGATTTGCAAAGTACTGTTAGGGTGCAAGTTCCGCACCTGCAATTATCAATACTGTTCGGTGGCAAACAACAGGGCATATTCTCAAGGAGCTATCGCCGAGTTAACAGGACTTTATTGCAGCCAAAGTCATGATAAATTTATCACCACACTCAAAAGCTGGTGCTAACAGCCCATAGCACCAGTTTACCTGCAATAGCAGCTGCAAAAAATATTCCCACAGATGACCCCAACAACTTTCGCTAATGAGATGCAGAGTAGGCGTTCCTGAGCACAAAGCCACAACAACACCACTCGCCAACATTCTCATGCCCAGCCACATCGGCGGTAAGATCCCAAAACAGGCGATAAGGTGCGTTAGCAGCAGGAAACTAACACCTGCTCTGACCTGGTGTAAAGTCGGACCACAGCCTGCAACACAAAAGGGAGGCCAGCCCAGAGCCACACCTGAAGAACAAAAGATGCCATGGAGCACTGAACATGTGGCCCAGACACCCAAGAGGGCCACAACAACCACTGCCACCACCCCCAGGACCACCCCCACCCCCCTGACTCCCACTGCCCCCCGAACAACACTGAGGTAGCGCAGACAAAGTCAGCGATCCTCTGAAAATGGACCAACCTCACAGACCCAACACCAGAGAATGTCAAAGCCCACCACAGGTACAAAAGATCAACCATCCTCTGCATCCTGACCACCATTGCGCAAAGGCTGAAGGTACCAACACAGAGGGCAACCAACATCCCACCTCAGACCAAGCTGCTGGCCGTGATGCACCTGTTGGGCACTGGTACCCTCCAACCAACATCCCCACGAGTCGGAGGAGTCACACAGCCAGCCCAATCCAAGTCCCTCACAACAGTCATGGATGACACCACCAGCTTGGTACCCTACTATCTATACTTCAAACACTGCGCAGGAACAGCTGGAGACCAAACGAGGTGTCTATGCCACAGCTGTCTTCCCACATGTGGGAGGGGGCAATTGACTGCACACATGTCCTACTTGTGCCCCCTGGCAACACTGCACACAATAAGTGCTATAGAAAGCGCACGTATCCCATCTATGCCCAGCAATATTGGACCACCAGGGAATACCCATCAATGTTGCGCCAATCCCCAAGGCAGTGTGCAAGATTCCTACACCTTCTGACAGTCCATCATCAAACTGCGCTACCAGAATGGCACACACAAAAAATGCAGAGCTCGTTGGCCGCTACCAAATGAACACACCACACACCTCAACTCCACAATCATGCAACTCACAACACAGGAAATGCACACGTCACAAGCTCAAATCCAACGTGCACACCCACCAGACACGAAAGCACAACTTACTGTGGGAATCTGGGCCAGCCATGTACCTTAGCCATCAATGGCATGGCATCTCAGCCACACAATAGCAGATTGTGGGGAGAGGTGGGAACCAGGCATGTGTGAAGGAGGCAAGTGACCCGTGAAAGGGAAGGTACACAATGCCAAGTGTGGCGTGGATGTGATGGCCAGACTGCAGTATGCAGACCACACACATATCCATGTCGACACACACTGCTGGTGTCTGGAGTTTAGTGGACATTGGACGTAACCATGTCACGCCAGCCAGTGGGGAGGAACGTGGAAATTTAGCTTGTTACGTCCCCCCGTAAGCATGAGCAGAGTGGACTGCTCACGCTAACGCCAGGTCAGCATAGGGGTGTGAACAAAAGGCACGTAACTCTGGGCGTGGTCCTCTTGTGGAATGCCCAACATCCCTGCCTCTCAACCCGCCACGAGGCCGACACTGTGAGTACTGGTGCCTGTGATCCTGTGCACCTGCTGCACCCTGGGCCACTGGTTCCCGAAACCGTCTAGCCTGCCCCTGCGCACCCAGGCTTCAATGCCCACCTGCCACACTGGCTGGGTGTCAAAGTGGCCAACTGCATGCCGGTGAAAGCTCCAGGCCCGAGACCCACGACCGTGGCAGCCTCCTGGGACCATCACAGCCTCCGCAACACAGTCCCGCAGAACTCCATTCTCATTGATGTACTCCACCAGCATATGCAGTGGACAAGTAGGAAACCCAAGTGCTACTGAGTCTTGATTACATCACAGCAGGGATCATTATTTAAGGCTGAGGTTAGGTCACTATACTCCCTTGGATGTGGTGCCACTAAGTCTGTGCATAGCATCACTACCACACGTGTCTGTGTGCCCAAGTGGACTACTGCTCCCGGGCCACACTAAGTTCGAGTAGGTCACACATTTCAAACTGAGTCTTGATCATGCAATGGCCGGGTACACATGGCAATGCAGACTTTACATCACTGTACCCTCTTCGGTGTGGTGTCACCAAGTCTATGTATAGCATCACAAACACACATTTCTGTCGCCCCTTGCTGGAAAAGCCTACCGCCTACACTGCGGCCGAGTTGGTTGCACAATTGGAACGGTACATACATTTTTTAATGGCAGGGTACATATTGCACGCAAGGAAAGGTGGAAGAGGATGATGCGTTGCAGTCAGGAGCAAAAAAGAATCATCGTTAGGGAGGTGATCGAACACTACCGACAACTGCCCTGGTGTCACTAACTTTGTGCATCGCGAGCCAACGAAACATGGCTGTGGTCCACAGCTGACCGCTGCCTCCAGCCTACACTGTGGTCCAATAGGTCACAGAGTCTTGATTTTGCAATGGTGGAGTTCATATCAGTGTTACAAAGTTTAACAAGAAGAGGAGAGAGAGTCTTTGTGGATTCGTACTCCCTAGCAAGTCTACATAAACAAAAATAATCCACTCTTATGACAGATGAGTTTCTCAACTATGGTTGGGAGCACCCAGTGTTTGTTAAAATACCGCTCACACACCAAAAGGACCCTTGGTGTCATGCTTCATCATTGGGGTCTCCGCACCCCTCTACGGGATGCGGCGTACTGCGACCTGCGACTACGCGGGAGCACTTGTTCACTGACTATGTGTGGTGTGTGTGAGTTTTTTTTATTATTTTTGTTTTATGTGCGTGAGTGGTGAGGTTATCGACGAGTGATGTTAAAAAGTGCCTGGCTCATGGGGTAAACACAAAAGAAATTTAATGGGCCCCCGGGCTGGCGCTAATAAAAGAGGTGAATAAATAGAGGTGTGGAATGCAGGACAATGTGCATCACCTCCTGTGTGTGTGTGTCAACATGTTTCGGAGTGTGGAACTCCTTCTTCAGGACGGGGGTACACAAATCCCCACCGTAGGAGGAGGAGACGGCGTTGACCTGTTTAGTCATGGAGAGGGTGGAGTCAAGGCTGACCCCTAAGTTGCGTGCATGGTCGCTGGGTGTTGGAGCAGTTACCAGTGCGGTCGGCCACCAGGAGTCATCCCAGGCCGAAGCGGTGGATCCGAGGATGAGGACCTTTGTCTTGTCCGAGTTCAGCTTCAGTCGACTGTTCCTCATCCATTCAGTGACGGCCTTCATTCCTTTATGAAGGTTGGTTTTGGCGGTGTGGGGGTCTTTGGTGTGGGAGAGGATCAGCTGGGTGTCATCGGCGTAGGAGAAGATGTTGAGGTCGTACCGACTGGCGACGTGGGCGAGCGGTCCCATGTAGATGTTAAACAGTGACAATACACAAGTGGCGGATTTGCTATAGCACGATCAGCACATCATAGGATAAAATATCCCCCTTGTTATGTTTTTATACAGTGTCAATTTGTTTCACTCTGTTGGAGTGCAAACCCAATGTAGTGCTCATCCACCTTTTAGCACCAATCTATGATCCCCTGCCCACTCGAGGTAAGGCCGAGTGTCATATACAATTTACAGACAACCACCAGGGCACATCCTTTTTAGTTACTATTATCCAAAGGGCATCCGGCCACGTCAATCCGATAAATCAATTGTTCCTTTGATCCACAATAGAAATGCACAATGTTCATTAATATTCAATGTTCTTTTATTGATACTTTTCTTGTCACATCCGTCACAGCCGACGCGCGTTTCGCCCTCCACGGGCTTTTTCAAGGCTGTAATTTTCACACAAGACATAGCACCATGTCAGATTACATACTATGGGCCACCTTCTATTAATCATTACTCTTTTTTAAAAAATTGTGTCTAATCCACATAAATGGATCGTGCCACCACCACCGCAAGGGTTTAGGTGTGCATCTCATACCAATTCGATGTGCTGAGGGCACACCCACTTAGTGCGACCACCTTCACCATGATATCCATACCTTACTCAAAAAATTCCCAAACACCCATTGTGTATTTATTAAGACTACGTGTTCTATTGATTAGAGACGTACAGTTATCAAAACACCAATTACCGCAAACTATTTAACAATGATATTCCTGATAAGAACTCTGTAATGGCACTTACCAATAAGCTTTTTTAGGTGAGCAGCATGTATTTTTATGGATCGATAATTATTGAGAATCTTTAATCATTGTTCCTATAAAGATATACGAATGTAGTATTACCATTGTGGCACATATGTAGCTAGAAGGTCATTTAAATTATTGTTATGTGAACATTGATTCATCCAAGGGCTTACCTCTATGCCTCTCAATTTTCGGAAAAAAACAAAACGAGCACCAATATTGCCAACTATTTACATATGGGTCACTGCTGACCACTCGAACTTGAAAAACAGAGACTCCCTTGTCATCCGAGAGGCTGACAAGGGAGGAAACATAGTACTGATGAATCGCAGTGATTATACAGGGGAGATTGATAGACAACTTGGGGATACTAGTACGTATACCAAGTTGAGAAGCAATCCAATCAAAGAGACAAAGGTGAGAATACTTGATCATCTGAAAATTTGGAAAGAACAGTGTTTAATTTCAGACACAGAGATGAAATATCTCTTTAATGATTCACCTACATATCCCTGCATATACTGCCTACCTAAGGTACATAAAAAAGTGATTTTCCTCCAGGAAGGCCCATTATAGCTGGCATTGGATCCCCAACTGAAAAAATATCAGAATACATCGATCTTTTTTTGCAGCCACTTGTTATTAATCTACCCACATACATACGGGATATGGGGGATGTCCTGAATAAGATTGGAGATGTGGATTGGGTGGAGGGACACCTCCTAGTAACGCTAGACGTATGCTCGTTATACACGAACATACCCTGTGATAAAGGGTTACAAGCGGTACGTCATTTCTTGGACAGTAGACCTATTGAGACCTATGCACACTCAAATATGTTAATTACAATGATACAAGTAGTACTCGAGAACAACATATTCCTGCATAACGGGGAGTGGTATCGCCAAATAAAGGGTGTGGCCATGGGGGCAACATTTTTGCCCTCATTGGCCAACCTATACATGGGCTACTTTGAATTGATACATATATGGAGGAAATGCCCGGTGAATCTGACAGAGCACATTCTATATCTGGGTAGATATATAGATGATCTATTAATGTTTTAGAGCGGCAGTAGGGATGAGTTGGACATGTTCTTTGAACATCTCAATGATAACCCCTTCAATCTAAAGTTTACGAAAGAACAAAGTATGTCGAAAATTAACTTTTTGGACATCACAATTGTGGTTAAGAAAGACAAATTACACACTGTTCCCTATAGAAAGGAAACCACATGTAATTCAGTGCTACACGCGCAGAATGCCCACCCCATCTCACAAATTAAGGCAATTCCCTTTGGGGAAATGTTAAGAACTAAAAGAAACTGTAGTGATATAGATAGAGTGGATGCAGATTTAAGATCAGTAGAAAAAAGATTTCTATCTAGGGGCTATAAAAAAGAAATGGTAACCAGTGCAAGAAATAGAATAGAAAAAATCAATAGAGACTCGCTGCTTAAATATAAACAACATAAACTTCCCCAAAAGAAGAAGAACATAAGGTTCATAACACCATACAGTACAGTGAGCACAGACTTGTATAAAATATTGAATAAACACTGGCATTTATTATTGGAGGATACTAGTCTGCATGCCAAAGTGGGAATGAAGCCGACCATCACTTTCAGTAGAGGTAAAACTCTGAGACAGGAACTATGTCCTAGCTACCTTCCCCCGAAGAGAGCACAGAACTGGATGCCTACAACGCCGAAAGGGTTTTTCAGATGTGGCAATTGTTGCATATGTTGTTTCGCACTGAACAGAACGATGAATTTCCAATATTACAGTCAGAAGCAATACACTATACATCAATTCATTAACTGTAATACGACACACACAGTGTATTGCATTAAATATATATGTGACCGGATATACATTGGAAGCTCAATAAGGCCTTTGAAAGAAAGGATACAGGAGCACATTCGTGCCATACGTAACAACAATATGCAATATCCGTTTGCAGTGCATTTTAATGCAGTACATCGACAGAATGAATTACATAGGATTAGATTCCATAGTATAGATGTGGCAATGACAGGAAATAGGGGAGGTAACCGTGAGCGTAAATTACGCCAGCTAGAAAGCAAATGGATCATCTCTCTGAGAGCAGTAGAGAAGGGGGCTAACATTGATAAAGAGATACATGCATTTCTGTGATAATTGATGAGCTTGCTTGAAATTTTGTGAAGATAATCAGGGTATACCCTGGGATAAATGTAAAGAATCTTGGTCTGGGGTTATATCTGTTCGTTGGACAATTTAACATGCAATATGTCTTGTTATAACGCATATGATAAGCTGGTGGTACTAGTTCTGTTTATTTGAAAAACAGTATGTTTTTAGATCACAAATGGATTTTAAATAATGAATACATAAGTAGAAATGATTAACAAATTGAATTGTGATATATGAATCGAAACATCAATGAATCAATATTTGTTGTTTCATAAAAAGAACGAAAACTCAGTGCGATCACCTGAAACATGTATTCTAAACAACGCTATAAATTGGTTTACTTCGCTATAGGGAATGATTAAGATGTAGGCATAGATACATGGTGGGTACGACATTAGAACTAGCCAAATATCGAATTGAGACTCTTCAAAATGGCCGCGACTCTATCACAGATTTGAATACTAGATCTTAGAATTGGTCCGTTGTTGCCTTTCATAATAACAAAGGGGAGGCGAGACTGAGAGGGCCTTGGAAGGGAAACGCGGAAGGAGGCTACCTTTTCCGACTTCGATACACGCGTAATGGTGGTAAGTTTGAAAACTAGAACTGCGTGGGGTCAGGATTCTAAACACTCAGTAGAGTGAAATTTGCGCAAAATTTTGGGACTATCTGGGACTGAAATGGCTTGTGAATTAATGGTCGAGAAGTGAAACACGCCATTGAAAGCATTTGTCGTATCGCGTAGTTTAGATACAGTACCAATCTCACATTGACAATGGTGGATCGGAGCATGTACCATGAGCATTATGAGGAGAGATGTTTCGTTTGAAGTTGAATACAGAATAGTTAGACTAAGCCCATTTTATATTTGAGACTTGCAGATTTATCATATTATATTGTTTTTAATTATAAACGAAAATGTTATAAGAGTAGCCTAGTATCTTTAATTAATGGCATTACGATGTAAGCAAACTCACAAGCGTGATATCAAAACTATAGCTGGTTTAATTGTTTAATACGTGTAGATTTGGACTGTAATGATACAGTAATAGGGATGCCCATATGGTCAATGAAACATTCTGTTGATACTATAGATGGAACTTATCAAGGCTCCAAGCAGCGTGCTTAAACTTTGAAACCCAATACGTGGATGAATTAAATAAGGACCCGAAAATTGAGAGGCTTAGAGGTAAGCCCTTGGATGAATCAATGTTCACATAACAATAATTTAAATGACTTTCTAGCTACATATGTGCCACAATGGTAATACTACATTCGTATATCTTTATAGGAACAATGATTAAAGATTCTCATTAATTATCGATCCATAAAAATACATGCTGCTCACCTAAAAAAGCTTATTGGTAAGTGCCATTACAGAGTTCTTATCAGGAATATCATTGTTAAATAGTTTGCGGTAATTGGTGTTTTGATAACTGTACGTCTCTAATCAATAGAACACGTAGTCTTAATAAATACACAATGGGTGTTTGGGAATTTTTTGAGTAAGGTATGGATATCATGGTGAAGGTGGTCGCACTAAGTGGGTGTGCCCTCAGCACATCGAATTGGTATGAGATGCACACCTAAACCCTTGCGGTGGTGGTGGCACGATCCATTTATGTGGATTATACACAATTAAAAAAAAAAGAGTAATGATTAATAGAAGGTGGCCCATAGTATGTAATCTGACATGGTGCTATGTCTTGTGTGAAAATTACAGCCTTGAAAAAGCCAGCGGAGGGCGAAACGCGCGTCGGCTGTGACGGATGTGACAAGAAAAGTATCAATAAAAGAACATTGAATATTAATGAACATTGTGCATTTCTATTGTGGATCAAAGGAACAATTGACTTATCGGATTGACGTGGCCGGATGCCCTTTGGATAATAGTAACTAAAAAGGATGTGCCCTGGTGGTTGTCTATAGATGTTAAACAGTGTTAGGCTGAGGGATGAGCCCTGGGGTACGCCGCAGATGATCTCGGTGGCTTCGGAGCGGAAGGGGGGTAGGCGGACGCTCTGTGTTCTGCCGGAGAGGAAGGAGGTGGTCCAGTCAAGGGCCTTCTCTTGGATCCCGGCGTTCTGGAGGCGTGTTCATAGTGTATAGTGGGAGACCATGTCGAAGGCGGCTGACAGGTCTAGGAGGATGAGGGCCGCCATTTCTCCCTTGTCCAGCAGGGACTTGATGTCATCAGTGGCGGTGATGAGGGCAGTCTTGGTACTGTGATTGCTGTGGAACCTGGACTGGCAAGGGTCCAGGATGTTGTTCTCCTCGAGGTAGCGGGTCAGTTGTTCCTTGATGGTCTTCTCGATGACCTTTGCCGGGAACGGGAGCAGGGAGATGGGCCGGAAGTTCTTGAGGGTCGTGGGGCCTGCCTTGGGTTTCTTGAGTAAGGCGTTGATCTCGGCGTGCTTCCAGCTCTCCGGGAAGGTTGCTTTCTCGAAGGAGGTGTTGATGACTTTCCGGAGATGGGGTGCGATGGCTGTGCTGGCTTTGTTGAAGATGTGGTGTGGGCATGGGCCTGGTGTTCATGATTTAAATGGTGTCGTTGATGTTGGTCCGGGAGAGCAGGCGGTTGGTGCGTATGATGGTCGTGGGGGCGGAGATCTCAGTGGTTGTCGGGGCGGTCGTGGCGTTGAAGCTGTCGTGGATGTCTGCGACCTTGCGGTAGAAGAACGTGGCCAGGGAGTCACACAGGTCTTGCGAGGGTGGGACGTCGTTGGTGTTGGAGCTGGGGTTGGAGAGTTCCTTCACAATGCTGAAGAACTCTTTGCTGTTGTGCGCGTTTTTGTCTAGGCGATCTTTGAAGGAGGCCATTTTGGCGTATTTAATGAGGTGATGGTGTCTGTGGGTGGTGTTCTTGTGGGCTGCGCGGCTGTCCGGTGTTCGTTCACAGAGCCAGATCTTGGTTGGTGTCATGCTTCATCATTGGGGTCCCAACCGGGTGGCAGAATGCCTCCCAGTTGTGCTACAAAGCCAGATTACAGCCGAGCTGGTGTGGTGCAAATATGTGATGTGAATTAAAAATACCTTTGAGAATCCTTGCCTGTGTATTTTTATTAGCCGCGGCTCAGGATATGATTAAAAATATGTGTGTGTTGCAACTAAAAAAGAATTGACTATCTTATAGTTGTCTATGTGGTTGGTTTACATGTTTCAGCCCACAGGGGAATGTAGGAGGGGATTTCTTCAGGACCGTGAATAGTGGTGAGTGGCAGAGTAGTTAGTGCCACGTGAAAAAAAGTAAAAACTAGTACCTGCACATGCGCTAAGGTATGTGGACTGCGTGTCTACGTACTTATGGACACTTTTAGAAAAAGGACCTGTGGGAAAAGGAACAGCACAGAACATGTATATACACATGAGAGACAGACAGCATATTTACAGTGGTATTAAGCAACATAAAATGCAATCTTAAGTTCTATGATCATCCAAACTGACCTGCCTGGTGATTAGTACATTTAAATTCATGTATACATATGGTGGACATGCTATATGCAGAAGTTGTACAGAGGCTAATATGGTAATATCTTAGCGTTGCTGTGAAGGTGTCAGGCTTCTTAGTGACAATGAAGTGGCAATTAAGGGTTGTCACGATGTTGGCTGTGGCCACTGTGTTGTACAGTTCTGCAGCGCGTTAATGTGGAAGCTATCCACAGTGGTGAATGAGCCATGCGTGGGCATTATGAAAGTGAACGCACTTGTGGGAAAACGGCACTGTGCCGTCTTGCGAGGCACACAGATATAAAGAGATGCACTATTAAAAGCAAATGCAAGGGAAGCGGGATCGCTTCAGAAAGCAGTGCTGTTGTTAAAAATAAATAATTACACTATGGTCGAGTTTTAACAGCTGATCGGGCTTGGGAGGAGTTCACTCTTCTGTCAGACTTTGGAGAGAGAAATGTCGGAGTGAGAGGCATGTGAGCCACAAAATAGAAAATGCTCATGGATGTCTCTTGGTTCTATCTGCAGCGCAACCTTACTTGGTATCAGAGCGTAAACCGCCAAAAACCTGTTGTGGTCTCCCATCATCCCTGATGGTAATGGGGCCCTGTGCGGGTTCGATTTAAGTATCAGCTGCATCAGTTGAGTATGTGCCGGTGTGGGCATGGGAGGGCCTGGCTCATTGTGTATGTGTAGCGGTAAAAAGTTACCTTGCATGCATGCACGGCGGTGAAATGCTATTGCGCACGCATGCACAGATGATGACAGATTGTCATTGGGTGCGCATGCGCAAAAAGGGCCATGGCGCGAAGTGGAGCCCTCGGCCATATTGGAATGGTGCTATGCTTGAGGAGTTATAATGATGCATAGGGCGTGGTGTATAAGATGAGAACTCTGCTAGGCACTTGAGCGAGGTGTAGGCGAGCAGAGTGAAAGTTATGGAACTCATGTGGAGTCCCATGATGGTGGCAGTTCGCTGTACGCTATAGAGGGAAGGTGTATTCAGTTTGAAGGGTGAAGCCAGGAAGGCCTAACGATATGGGTTGTGCAGACTGGGTAGTGTGTCTGGTGTAATTTATAAGAAGGCCTTATCCTGTTGGTCTCACATTCTGGCTATTTTATTTGGCATAATGTGTTTTGTTTAGTCAGAGGGGAAAAGTGATGTGGCCGCAGGTAAGCTCTGATACACAAGAGGATGGGTATCTCCATTGGGTGTCTATGGTCTTCTCAGACTGTTCCAGGGGATATTGTCGTCCAGGCCTGTGATTTGGCTTCATAGACGATATATCCATCTCTGTCCTTTCTCAAGTAGGCAGCTCTGGATGTTTGGTAAATTGGGGTCTAGTGCTTCTATAACCACCCATTTCATGTCATTGGTCGTGCGGCCAGTTTCAAGAAAGTGGTTTGTTATCCTGGTGGTGTTTTTCTTGCACCTTATGGTGCTGCAGTGTTTGCAAATCCTTGTTTTGATTTTGTGAGTCGTCATGCCGATGTATGTCGGGCTGAAGGGGCAGACAATCCGATATATGATATGTTCACTGTTGTAATTAGTGTGTTTTCTCAACTCCCATATCTTTCCTGGTTCCAAGTAGAGGTTTTTCACGGTCTCAGTGATGTGGCACACACTGCAGTTCCCACACGGGAAGTGTTCTGTGATGCCAGGGAGCCCCCAGGCATTGAGAACAGTACTCGCAGGTCTTTTTGGTGGTGTGGGTCTAGTGGACACTATGGCATCTTTTATAGATCTGACTCTCTTGTTAGAGAGAAGGGGTGGTGCCCAGTTATGGTTGCCTGTCTTCAGTATTTTCCAGTGCTTCCGGATGATCTGTGAGACTTTGTTAGAAACTGTGTTGTATGTTGTCACCACCGTTCCCCTTAAGCCGCACGCGCGTGCACCTCTTGTGACGTCAGCGTGCACTGCCGGGGATGGAGCGCGCACACGTCCAAATCGTCGCGTGAGAGATTCGCGCTGCTGCGTTAAAAAAGGGAGCGGCGTGAAAACCAGGCACTTTCTGTGTGCGTGTACCGGAGGAAGAGTCGTGGCGGAGTGCTGGTCCGAGTGCAGGTAAGGCTTCCTTGGGGGCTGGTGGCTATGGGCAGAGCGTGAGGCAGATTGCGGGCTTTCGTTTAAGTATTGATGTTAATCAGAGCCCCTTCACGGGCTGTGATTACCATCAATACTTAAACAAAAGGCCGCAATCTCCCCCGCAACTCGCATTACTAGCAAAAGAGTACAGCCAGTTTAAAAACACAGTGTGTACTTTTACACGCTGTGTTTTAAAACTGGCTCTATTCTTTTGCTCGTAATTCGCGGTTTCGACATCAATTGTGGGCTTATGTTTAAGTATTGATGTTGACCACATCCCGTGATGGGGCTCTGATTAACCTCAATACTTAAACAAAAGCCCACAGTGCCCATGCCATGACCCAAAACAAGGAAGTGAGT
Source organism: Lissotriton helveticus (assembly GCF_964261635.1). Classification (NCBI taxonomy): domain Eukaryota; kingdom Metazoa; phylum Chordata; class Amphibia; order Caudata; family Salamandridae; genus Lissotriton; species Lissotriton helveticus. Next base: position 872,960,822 of record NC_136071.1, on the reverse strand, counting down.
GACAATTGCTGTTACTGAAGTTTAGTGATCTAGCATCCTCACCCTTCGTAACCTCCACTAGCTCATTTGCCACTGTCACTAGCCTCCATACACCTCTTTCTTGAATCCTCACAGCACCAGTCTCACACGTACAAGAATTCCCTCAACCCCACTGCAACCCCCCTCGGAGAAACAATATTGAGTCCAGGTTTTATTTAATGTTATTTGTGAAATATTTTTACTAATCTTTAGACATGTATGAAGTCTGCGGATCCCCAAGATTTTTCTGACGCTTTGTAATCATTTCAATTCACTAGATGTTGTAATTGGCCACAGAAGGTAGGGTAATGAAGGATTTCTTCAACTTATTACTTAGGGGACCAATCCACTAATATAGCTAGTAGTTTACTGAGACTATCAGAGATGGCCGTTGCACTTGGGACACATGCAATATGGGATGTACCTGCTGCTTTGAAAGAGGCGGTAACTGGAGAGTGGATTTGCCTATCTTTCCAGTGTTTAGCAACTGACCTATAAACCTTGGTGTAAAATTAAGGTGAGTGATGTGATAGATAGAGTGAGGGTGATAGATAGATAGAGGGAGGGCGATAGATAGAGGGAGGGTGATATATAGAGGGAGGCAATAGATAGATAGAGGGAGGGCGATAGATAGATAGATAGATAGATAGATAGATAGATAGATAGATAGATAGATAGATAGATAGATAGATAGATAGATAGATAGATAGATAGATAGATAGATAGATAGATAGATAGATAGATAGATAGATAGATAGATAGATAGATAGATAGATAGAGTGAGTGCGATAGATAGAGATAGAGTGAGGGCGATAGACATATAGATAGAGTGAGGGCGATAGATAGATAAAGTGAGGGCTATAGATAGATAGATAGAGTGAGGGCGATAGATAGGTATGTGTGTGTGGGGGGGGATTGTGTGTGTGGGGGGGGGTTGTCTGTGATGGGTGTGTGTGGGGGGGATATGGGGGTGGTTGTGGGGGTATGTGGGGTGTGTGGTGGGGGTGTGTGTGGGTGTGTGTGGGTAGGTGTGTGTGTGTGGGGGTGTGTGTGTGTGAAGGTGTGGGGGGGTGTGGGGTGTGTGTGTGGGACTGTTTGCGTGTGGGGTTATGTGTGTGTTAGTTGGGTGTGTTTCGAGGTGTGTGTGGAGTTGTGTGTGTGGAGTTGTGTGCGTGGGGTTGTGTGTGCGTGGGGTTGTGTGTGGGGGGGGTTGTGTGTGTGGGGTTGTGTGTGTCATGTCATGGTGTGCCTATCCAGTTTGAAAATGGCCCTTAAGACCCTTATTGTGGCACTGTATGTGTGAAAATTCACCATCTTTTCACTTTTTAAAGTAAACATTTTGAGTGACATTTGGTGCCGCACATACGTGCGGTCTGGTTCCTGGCGCACATAGCCATGGTTGCAGCGCACAGAGACCCTTCACTGCCGCACCCAGAGGAAAAAAATTAGAGGGAACATTGGTTGTCACACATGTTAGTGGTGATGGGGTAGAGTCTCGCATTTGTGTTTCAATAAGTCCTTTGGGGTTCTGGTTTCTGGCCCTCTTGTTGGCTTTGTTCGTAATGTGCTTGGGGTATCCTCATTGGTGTAGTTTGTTGCTCAGGTCTATGGCTTGGGTTTTATAATCTTTGATTTCACGACAGTTTCTGCGTAGCCGGAGGTATTGGCCATAGGGGAGGTTTTCGCGAAGTGGTTTTGGATGGAAACTGGTGAAGTGAAGAGAGTTGCAAGTGGTCAGTTTGAAATGAGTTTTGCTCTTGAGACCTCCTCCTGCCGCTTCAATATCCAGAAATGTGGATGTTGTCTGTGGAAATTGTGCGTGAAGCGGAGATTGAGATCACATGTGTTGAGCCATTCACAGAATGTGACAATGGATTCACTGGTTCCTTCCCAAATCAATAGAATGTCATCAATGTAACGTTTATAAAATTTGATTTGGGGAATTTGTGGTTGCTCGTTGATGTAGATGTTTTTTCTCAAAGTCATATATGTGCAGGACTGCTACACTGGGAGCAAAGACACTCCCCAAGGAGGCCCCATTGTGGAGAGATAGCACAGTAATGTCACCTCAAGCAGTGTGGGAGACTTGGGATGGTGATGAGGAAGATCATGCAGGTCTAACACACCCCACTGCATCTGCATCAGGAATATCTCGAAGGGACACAATTCCAGACTTTTTCTTCACATGAGCGCGCTCCGCTCTAGTGCCCCAACCTCAGTGCGCTGCAACTCACAGACACTTCTGTTTGCATGTTGGGTGACCTCTGGACTTGCTACGGCTCCCTCCTTGTTGCTCAGCAGTTGACTCTGTTATGCAGGTGTTTTCTGTTTCTGTTGCACTGGTGTCCACTGTTCAAGTTGTTGCCAGCACCAGGCACTCCGTGCGGGCTGGCTTACACTCAACCCACACACATCCAGCACAGGCGTCACTGTACATGTGGCCTTGCCAATAAAGGGATCTGGCTCAGGTGCCCGTGGCCAGTTCAACATTTTATCTGCGTTTGTCCCTGTGGTCTTGTTGCATGCATGAGGGCCCTACAACAATACATTGTGCTGTATATAGCAGGTGCACACATGTCACCACAGGCAGTGGGTTGGAGCTTGGACATGTAGCTTTGTTGTCACCCAGTCAATTAGTAAGGGGAGTGGCCTGGGCCATCGTACGCAGAGCCAATGTGGTTGTGTGATCGCTATTTGTGTGCCCCAGGGCATGGTTCTGTACTGTGAATGTGCATCTGCATGTGTCTCTATGGCAGTGTGGGTCTCGTTTGTGGGGTGTAAGTGGTCTCTGAAGGATAATAGATACCCATGTAAGTGATTTAGTTTGCCTTCCATGGGTTTGGACCCCACCCACACCTGGTGGGGTGCCATGTGTGGGTGGGTGAAGTGTTGTGAGCATGCTGTGCTTGCGGGTGCTTAATGCTGGTATAGTGTAGTTCCTATATTCCCAATAGGCTCTGCGCATTGGAATAGTGTATCCTGTAGTTTAGACGTAGGACTGAAGTGAACTAGGTCTCTACTGAATATACTAAACTTAATTGTGTGTGTGCCAGCTGGCTCAGAGGTCACTAGAAAATTTCTCGAATAAACAAGAAGGGATTAGTTTCTGACAACCGCTTAAAACATGACAACTTTGTTTCCCAAGGATAAGAAATATATCTCTAGAGTCGCGGAAACAATAGTTAGTTATTTCACTCAGTCAATTGTGCATGGTTCGTTTCACCACAGGTGCAGAAAAATAGAGAAACTGACGTTTTCAATAAAACGGGTATTTATTGAACAGTCTTCTTTCTCCAGCATAAGAAATGTACTGCTGCAATCGTAATACTTGCTGTAAAGTACAGAGCATATAATACGAAGAGTATTATAAAATAGTACTGTAAAAAGCATGATATGGTTTCTAAGCCACAAGATACCTAAAATGCATAAAATACATACTGTGATAAATAATGACTAAAAATACTCAACTGGTGCTTCTAAAATACGCTTACCCCGGTGTACCTAACCTAGGTCTAGTACAAGGGAAGAAGTAAGTGAGGTGTAGCCTAGTTTTAGTATTAGTTGCCAAGAATCTATTCCAAGATATCTCTTAGGGTCTAATCAGCTCCGTACCTTGGTTTTAGAATGTAGGAGCTCTTGTATCTCTCTCTCAGGACTCGATTTCCCAGCAACCCGCAAGGATAGCCTGGAAAAACCGGAGCTGTATTTCTCGACAAGAGACAAGACAGCGTCTCTCAGTGCGTCAGCTGGAGGGTCGGCTTCCTTCGGCACTTGCTGCAGCAGGGCGCGTTGGGCAAGTAGATAGTCGAACTGCTCCAAACCCCTGTGTGTTTGTTTGGACAAGTGTGGGCATGTTTATACCTTGAAGGTGCCAGGTTTGATGTACAATTGGACCTAAGAACATCATCAGAGACTTAATTCTCTGAAAACTCCATGATTTCTTGGATAACTTAATATTCATGCAGGGAGAAGTCCCTGACGGGTTTTTCCAAGAAATCGTTGTAGATTTTCGGAACTGGTGGAAGTAGCCAAGCCGTATTAAAACTACTTTGGCTATGTATTAATATGGTTATGATTTCTATGCCTATATAAGGATACAGTATTTTATACCTATATAAGGGTATGAATCGGAAAAATTACACTAGGGTCCTTTTTTTTATTTATTTTTTATTTTTTTTATTTGAGCAAGTTCAATTCTATATCACAATAGAGGGAGAAAAAGAAAAAAAACATGGTTCAATTCATATGTATCAGACATTATAAACAGTTAATAATACAGAATATATCTAAGGTTCTCAAATCATGATCTCCGATTAAAAAGAAAAATAAGGCCTAGAGAAAAAACAAAAGAAAAAAACAAAGGAGAAAAATAAATACTAACAGTGATCACATGCACAGTTATAGTACGTTTAGGAAAACTGATAATGATATAAAGTAAGTGTTTCTTGTCCTAAGTTCTCCTTTCATTCTCATACCAAAGGGTAATGGGAGTCCATATCTGGGCCCCGAGCAATCTAAATTTCTTCCCTCTTGTTTTATATATAGCTGTTTCTTGTTTATAAGTCTCCAAAAACCGGCTTAGCCACATTTGAAAGGTAGGTGCCTCTAGATCTTTCCAGTGGGCAGCAAGTATGATTCGAAGGACAGCCATACCTAGAAATACGGACATTACTTCCTCCTTTTTATATCCCAAAGAATCGTAATAGCCAAATATGTATAGGGTCAATGAAGTTCTTAGATTATGTCCAAAGATTTCTGCCCAATAATCAGAAATCATTTTTTTAATTAGATCTAATTTGGGGCAGTCGGCGAACATATGTACAAGGTTCGCTGGAGACAGTCCACACCTTGGACAATGATCGTTAAGTCTTTGACCCCAAGTAAATAATTTGGCGGGTGTATAATAAAGGTCATATACAGTTCGATAGTGTTGTGCTTTTAAATTAGATGCCAAAAATAATTTCGAGGATAGCATCAATGACATATCTATGTTAGGATTATCTAGTTTTATTGCCCATCCTCTCTCAACTAGCTCTAAATCATCACGATGACTCTTAATTAGAAGATCATAGATATGGCCTTTCCTAGTGGCCCACCTAGTTATGATTTCAAAGAAAGGGATGGTCCCTGATTGTATATTGGGTACGAGTTGACGAATGATAGTGTGCACTTGTATATATTTTAGATAGTCAGTGGGAGAGATCAAGAATTTCTGTTGTATATCCCCAAATGATGCTATAGAGCCTTGTTTAAGAAGATCGCCCACCGTAGCAATCCCTATATTCTCCCATTTTCGAGAAGTGGAATCAATAAGCCAAGATGGCAGAATCGAGCTATGCCAGAGAGGAGTGTAATTAGTATATTTTGAGATTACTAGATGCTTCGATGCACGTTTCCATATCCTCCATGAGTCGGTAATAATTTTAAATTTAATTTTTTTAAAGTATGAAGGCTCTATTTGCCTTAACAGCAGCCCTCTGGCTCTGTCCCCTAATGCTAATTCATATATTGATGGTATATTATGTTCTAATAGAGCAACTGCTGTTGGCTTGATGTTAAATAGAGGGTCCATTTGCTGAAGGAGAGTCGCCCATAGGTATAGAGTCAGATTTGGTATGGCTAACCCTCCCCTAGATTGTGGTAAAGTCAGATATGGCATTGCCCTCCTGATTTTCCCATAGCTCCATACAAATTTAGACATACAAGAGTTCATGATTTTAATCATTTTGTCATCGACCATCAACGGGATTGCCCGAAATAGATATAATATTTTCGGGAAAACGTTCATTTTGAGGTAGTTCCCTCTACCTACGATTGAGAGATGGAGATTGTTCACTCTTGAAAGATCTTTTTATTTATTTTATTTATTTCTTTATTTCGGCCATTTTGGCCATAAAAGTCACATACATACATAGAAAATAAATAATCAAGCAATATGCATTGCGACAATTAATTTAAGAAATGGTACTTGGGAAAAAAATAGTTTTTTCATTTTCATTTTTAAAAAAATTTCATTTAAAATTTGAAGGTTTTGTAAACATGCACACCTATCCAGTTCAAAGTACCTGTCCTTGTTTCTTACGGATTATATAAACAGAATAAAGAAATTTACTTATGCTAAATACAATGTACTGGGTTGAATTACTTTTCATGATCCTATAGGCTAAGGAGCAAGATCTAGTCCCCAAGAGATTACACATTGGTTTCAGCCATTTCTTTCTAGCATTCATGTATGCACTACAAACAAAGAACATGTGAACCTCGTTCTCTATGCAGGCATTAGAACACATAGGGCAACACCCCATTTTAACATTCGATTCACCCAGCCTTTTCTTTTGTGCCCATCGTTCTGTGTTGTGGTTCAACATAAGTATCCCATATCTAAACTTTAAATAGAGGGTCTTTGCAATGGGTGGCTCTATTTCGTCCAGGAATAATTCAAAGTGGAACTCATCCTTAAATGATAAAAAAGCCTGAACTGCGGACCCAACACTACTTCCTTCCACTATTTTTCCACTCATGTGAGTCCAGAAGGCTCGCTTGACTATTAGTTTAGAGGAGGTAGGCATTTTATCAGGAGTCTCCCACATTGAATATAAGCCCAGGAGAGTAAACCATTTTTTAATGTGCACTAACCATTGTATGGAATTGAGAGAATCAAGAATCAACAGTTCTTGTAGACCATTTCTATATTCTATCAGCTCCGGGGTGGTCCAAAGCCTAACCCAAAATATTAGTGGTCTTAGGATAGCAAAGTGATCTGTTCTCCTAAAATTCAGGTCAAGTTGAAGGGGTAAAAGAGGTGTACTATTTGGAACTCTTACAATGGCACGCATGAACTTATTGTCCATGCTTTGAAAACTATTTTTTGCCCAAGGGCCCCATATCTCTGCTCCATATAAGACAGCAGATTGGATTTTAAATTTAAAAAGTTCTAAAACAGGGGTTACACTTTTGCTTGTGCTGGCATTCATTTTGCATACAATCGGCTTGACATTTTGAGCATATGATATCTTACTTTTCTCGATTTGGGCCTTCCAACTTAGTTTCGAATCAAGTACGACACCCAAATATGAAAAGTTTTCTACGGTACCTAGTTTTTGATTGTTCAAGGTCAAAAGCCCTCTGTCTGGTATACTCGGATTTAATGACATGCATTTCGTTTTATCAGCATTAATTTCCAAGCCCTTGGTCGAGCAATAGCAGCTGAAGGAGTTAAGGAGTGCCTGGAGGCCCTTTTTTGTTTGCGATATAAGTATGGTATCATCTGCAAAGAGCAGCGCAGGCACCCTTTCTCCATTAAAGTGCGGGGAATCATTGACACAGGCATTCAAATGTTCAGGGACATCATTAATAAACAAAGAGAACAAGGTAGGGGCCAGGACGCGCCCCTGGCGAACCCCACGTTCAATAGGAATATTGCGTGTCAACTCACCATTAGGACCCCACCTAACGTTTGCAAAATTGTCAGCATGTAGCTCAACTATTTGGGCTAAGAGGCATCCCGGTAGACCAGCTTTGTTTAGAGTTTTCCAAAGCAGACTGCGCGGGACAAGATCGAATGCAGCCCTCAAATCAACGAAGGCTACATACAGGTGACCTTTTTTAATGTGCACATACTTCCAGATCAAACAACAAAATCGAAAAATTTGATCTATGGTGCTGGTCTTGCTCCTAAATCCAGCTTGGAATTTGGAGATTATGTTAGAATCTTCCAGCCAGTCGTTGATCCGAAATAGCAGGTGTTTGGCATACAATTTTTGTAACGTGTCCATAAGACTGATTGGTCTATAGTTGGAAGGTATCAGTCTATCCCCCTTTTTAAATATTAACACAACCTCCGCTGCACGCCAACTATCTGGAAAGCTACAGTTTGAAGATAAGACATTAAACAACCGGTTCACATAAGGGGCCCAAACATCAACGTCGTGTTTGTATAGGTCCCCCGGTATTTTATCAGGACCAGGGGCTTTGGAGTTTTTAAGTTCGTTGATCGCCCTTATTGTCTCCTCCAATGTAAAGTTAAGGGATTCAATAGGTGGAGGGGACCATATGTTCCTGGTATTGTCACCTTCGTACTGTTTATAGAGAGATGTAAAGTGAGTTACCCAGGTCATCTCATCCAGGTATACATCTTTCACGGCTCTCCCAGCATGCCCCCCATTTGCCACCAGCCTCCAAAAGATCTTTTTGAATTTTCTTTATCAATGGGTCGTAGTTAAGTTGGTTAATGTCTTTTACTTTAGGAGAAATACAAACACCGAGATAGGTGGCCTGATTCACTCTATAAGGACTTTCAAAAGAGGTGTTATCTGTGCATAGAACCATTGTCTTATCCCTATTGAGGGAGTATCCTGAGTAGGAGCCGAAAATCTGAGTAATTTGTTCTATCTCTTGGATTGCCTCAGTAGGGTTTGGTGTTAATACCGCCACGTCATCGGCATAAGCCAGAATTTTGGTATGAAATATACCTACTGTAATGGGTTGAATTAGATTGGAGATAAGGAGTTTTGAGATTAGTGGGTTGATGTAAAGGGCGAACAGTATGGGGGAGCACGGACATCCCTGTCTCGTGCCCCTTTCAATATTAATAAACTCCGATTCGACGCCCTTTATGGCAAGCCTAGCTTTTGGATCCACATATAAAGCTTTGATGGATTTAATGAAGCATGGTCCAAAGTTGTTTGATTCCAAAACTTGCCATAGAAATTGCCAAGAGACTCGGTCGAAAGCATTCTCGGCGTCAAGCAGGATCATCGACATCTGGCCCCCCGAAACTCCTATGATGTCAAAAAGGGAGATGGCTCTACGGGTGTGATCTGTGGTGCCTTTTCCAGGGATAAAGCCGTGTTGCCACGGGGAGACCAGATGTTCGACAATCCTGCTGAGCGATTAGCGAGAATCTTGGCATAGAGTTTCGAATCGGAGTTTATAAGAGAAATAGGCCGATATGAGGATGGCAGCTCAGGAGGTTTTCCTTTTTTTGGGAATATGGCTATATTTGTAAATTTCCAGGATTCGGGTGGGTTGCCGTGCCATTGTACACCAAGAAACAAATCTAGTAAATATGGCAGTATTTGTTTTCCAAGTATTTTATAAAGGTCCAGGGGAATTTTATCTGGAACGGCGGCTTTGCCGTTAGCGAGCTCGGAGAGTGCTAATTCGAGCTCGGTAGATGAGATTTCTTTATCCAGGTCTTCCTTGGTTGATTCATCAATCATCTTAAGTGAGTCGGGATCACCCAGCCAGTCCCTTAGGGAATCTTTAATGGCTACTACTGCAGTTTGGTCTTCATTCTGATAAAGCCTTTGATAATAACTTTGGAAAGCACCTGTGATATCTACGGGTGACGTATGTTTCTGCCCCTCAAAGTCAATAGACTGTATAGTACTGTAAGATTGTTTTTGGCGTGTACAGAGGGCGAGCTGTTTTCCCACATTTTCCCCACTTTCATAAACGCTGTTTTGATTTACCTGAAAAAATTCAGCTGCTTTTTGTGTCAAACCACTATTAATCTCTGTTTTTAGAACCAGTATTTTATGCCGTGTGCTCTTACCATCCTCCCCACAGTGTATTTGCGTGGCATGTTGTTCTTCTAAATGTATTAATTCAGAGCTAAGTTGTTCTCTTGCAATATCTTGATCCTTCTTGCGTTTGGCAACAAAAGCAATAGTCTCCCCCCTTAAGGCTGCTTTAAAGCAATCCCAGACCACCAGTCTAGGGGCACTGTACTGGTTGTAGTCCAAAAATTCCTGTGCCCAGTGTGTTATGTATGTTGTGTACTCTTGATTTACCAAAAGCTTCCGGTCAAATGACCATTGAGAGTAAGGCCTCTTGCAATTACTAATGTCCAGGGTAAGAGTAAGTGCGTTATGGTCTGACAGTGTTTTGGGGGATTTAGTTTTGGCCGCAGTTATAGAGTTCCCTATAGATGTCATTATATAATCGATCCGGACATATTTATTATGGGGAAAGGAAAAGTAAGTATATCCGGGGTCATATTTCTTTTTCAAGTTCCAAAGATCGATTAGATTATGAATATCCATAAGTTGCATTAAAGCCCTATAAACTTTAGTCTTACGGCCCTTATAAATCTGCTGTAAGGATGTATTCTGTGATAGCCCAAGAACTATATTAAAATCGCCACAAACCACTTATGACCCTGACCAAGACGCGAGTTCTAACTCAAGATCATGAAATATCTGAGGATCGTCTTGGTTTGACCCATACAATGAGCAGATGGTAATGCCCAGTTCCAATTGGGCTATTGCCCACCTGCCGTGAGGATCAGCCAATCTACGTCTGGGTTGACCCAAAGCGGTTTTTGCTAAGATAGCCACCCCTCGTGTCTTAGATGTTTGCTTTGTTAGAGTAAGAATGTTATAACCAGGTATCTTCAACAGATCTTTATCTCCTACAGAGATGTGGGTTTCCTGTAAACAAAGGACATCGTATGACCCTTGTCGAATTATCTGATTGAATTGAGCTCTTTTACCCTTATCATTGAGGCCTGCAACGGTCCAACAATAAAATTTTAATTTCCCCATCTTACATATTTAACAATCAACCTATCAACTGTATCATATATTCTTATTTGTTAGAGTAGAAAAAACATCCAGCTCGACTTTTCATCATTCCAAAGGCAAAATTGTATGGCTTTTTTACAAATTTTTAGTATGATCTTTATGCATTTGAACTTGCTCTCGTTTTTATTTTTCTGTTGCCACCCCCCTCCCCTCCCCTTCAAGGCCCTCCCAGCCCTGTACCCCCACCCCCCCCTTAGCCCCAAAAGTTGGGCAATTAGACTCATGAGAGTCTGTGGTGATGGATAAGTGCTACCTAACCAGTGCTCGATGGACTTACGATAGTGTGATAAAAGGAAAAAGAAAAAATAGAAAGAAAAAATGACTACACAAGAATAAAAAAGATAGGCAGCGAGGTCAAGAAGGAAGGAAGAGTAAGAGGAGGTAATATAGCTTCGAAAAATTGTTCTACCATATCCTGAAACATCACATCTATACATTTAATATTCTTCTCTATTAAGTAAAGTTTCCAATCTATTCCCTCTAGTTCTCGAATGCCGATAGATTAATCTTAATCACATTAAGCCTTTGAGGTAGAGAAAAGAGAGAAAAGAAAAAACCAAGAAGAGAAGAAAGAAAAAAAGCCTGTATTCCACATAGAACAATCCTAACGATCATAGTACAGGATATCGCGTGTACCTCTAGAGAAAAATATAACAGTGCTACCCCCCTCTTGGCCTCCACCCCCTCTTGAGTCTTTAGTTAACCCAGGCTGTCCAGATATTCCTTTGCTTTAACCTCAGAGGTAAAAAAGCTCGTTTGACCCCTGAAAACCACTTTCAGCCTGGCCGGATTGTTAAGATAAGCCTGTGCATTTTTCTCTACAAATGGTTTGATCAACTGTCGAAGGCGCCATCTCCTCTCCACTGTGGCAAAAATCTGGTCGGACAAAATACGAAATAGAATCTCTGCTACGTCGTGCCTCAGGCCTTGCCTTGTCAAAGATGGCTTGTCTTAGGAGAACATTTCCAAAGTACACAGGAATCGCACGAGGGTACCCCCCGGTTTTGTTGCCGATTTTAACGTCAGTGGAATTCTATGGGCACGTTGTACTTCCAGGTCCCAACTCCAACTGGAAAGCTCGGGGAGAGTATCCCGGAACAGCTGAATGATGTATGAACGAACATCGTTCCCCTCGATGTTTTCGGTAATGCCTAGGACGCGTAAGTTGTTTCGACGTAAGCGGTTTTCACAGTCCTCAAGCTTCCATCTTACGTCCTCTAGTTATGCCCCGTGGGAGTCGACCCGTTCCTGGACTAGAGCGGCTTCAGTTTCATTGGATACTATACGATCTTCCATCTCAGTCATCCGCTCATTAAAAGTGCCCACGCTTTTTGCTAGCTTGCGCACAACCCCCTGAACTTTGTGCAGGGCTGCCTGAGCCCTACGCCCATCTTTAGAAGTTTCCTCTCGATGTGAGGCAATGGCCTGAAGAACAGTGTCCATAACTGAGGTCAGCGTGGTTCCTGGTTGATCCGAGTGATCAAGTGAAGGTAATGGTGGCCCAACAAAGTGAGAAGGATTGGTTTGATTTATAGCCTGCAGTGTTGGAGAATAATCCCAGGCCAAATCTGTTGCGCCATGGTGGCTTTTTTTCTTTTTCAGGACTGTTTTCCGACCAACCCTGAGTCCATTTTCTTTTATATTTTGATCACTTTCAGTGGACAAATCAAATTCAGAATCGTCTACAAGATCCTCTTCGGTATCAGCCGAGCAACCAGCATCCTCAGAAAAAGAATAGAAGCCTGTGGGTCTCTATCCGTCTCTACTATCTCAGCAGCTGTTTCAACAGAATTAGCTATGCGTGGCTCGGTACCCCTGAGCCCATCAATTTGTCACCTATTTCCTGACTGGTAGAATTAACCTCAACAGCATTTAACAGTTCTGACACTACTGGAGGTTCAGGAGTCTCAGATTGGTGAGTAATATCGTTATTCTCATAAGATATAGAGGCAGTCTTTAATAAAGCAGGTTCAGGGAGATTTGTTAACTGAGGGGTCATACCTTGTAGCTGTGCCGCTTCCTGCTCACCATCATGCACCATGACAGCAGCCTCCAGCCGACCCGTGGCAGCAGCCGTTGGGAAAATCTCCGCAGAGGCAATGACACCCGCGGTAGCTCCAGTCCGCCCCCCCGCCAGCACTCCAGTCCTGTCTTCCATCTCCTCCTGTGCAATCGAAGGTGTTTGCACTACAGATCGAGCGTCGAGAGCAGGCAGCCTCAAGGGCGTTCCAGCGGAAGACGATCCAGGGGGTCTACGGAGCAGATCCACAACTGAGGGGCCAGGCGTCACCACCGGTTGCTTGGACCTCTTTGGGGTGGGGGTCACGCTTGCATCAGGCCCGCCTGCCTCACCAATGCCGGTAGCTTCACCGCCGCCAGCCCGCTTCACCATCAGCTCCCGATCTCTGAGAGCCTGCTTTGCCGCTATGGTCTTCGCGGCTGCAGCCAAGACATGAACAGCAGACCAAAAGGCCTACGCGTTTCGAATCCTTCGTGTTAGCAGGATTCTCATCAGGGCCAGTAAGCTCTGTGGGAAAGAGGAGAAACAAGTGTCTAGTTTCTAATATCAAAAATGGGGTCAAGAGTCAAATCAAGTACTACAACACCAAGGTATCCAGTCAGCTTACCAGGTAGTCCTTTAGCCAAGAAGTCGTTTTAGTTCACAGAGAAGAATTAATCACCTACGCAAGTGAAAAGAAGGAAAGTAGAAATCAAAAGAATGTATAGAGTCCTTTGGCATAAGGGCGGTGATAGTGCAAGGGGCATAGCAAGGTCGGTGTCTTACCTAAACAAGCAGCAGAAATGGAATTCATGGTGTCAAATTCAAAAATAGAAAGGATTTTTTTCAAGTACACTGACCTGTAAAAGCAAAGCATGAATGCTATGAGGACACAGCCTTGTGGTAGGAATAGTGAACAGGTGGAGGTGGGGTTGCGGCACTCTCTTACCGGAATGAATCCAGTCATGGAGAAATTGCAGTTTGCAATGTTGTCCAAATCTGTCGAAGGCTTGTTCCTAAACAGGAGACACAGGGCATGATAAGTGGATGTCCCGGTTTCCGATTCTAAACTAGAAAAGTATCGGAGCATGGTTGGGACCAGGGGTGCGGCTAAAAATACACCGGGAGGGTTTCGGGGCTTGAATAACGCCCGGTTCGCTTACCGGAATCAGGAGAGCGTCCAGCAGTGAGAATCATTCTTCCTTAATGGTGCCGCGCATGCGCTTGCATGGGCAGTGGTGGGAAATGTAGTCTTCCTTGCACTCTAAACCGGAGGCGACGCGCATGCGTGAACTTTGGCGCGAGTCTGATGGGAGATGTAGTTCCCAAGAATATATTTTATAAAAAATGTGTTTTATATTAAAACATAATGAGTCAAGGCAAAATAGGTAGAACCATTATGGGCTCAAGTCTGCAGGTGGTCCAAAGTTAATTACACAAGGCAGCAAGCTTGTTCTAAACTCCGTCGGGTGAATTAAGCGGGAGTGGCCAATGGTGATGGCCATAATAATGTAAAGGGTCTGCAACGAAAGGAAAAAGGGGGAAAGGGGGGGTGATGTTGTTTTATTTGGGTTGTGAGAGGGGAAAGATTGAATCAAGAGAGGGGGTAGAATCTGCAGTTAGCGAATGATGCGTATCCACTTATCATGCCCTGTGTCTCCCGTTTAGGAACAAGCCTTCGGCAGATTTGGACAACATTGCAAACTGCAATTTCTCCATGACTGGATTCATTCCAGTAAGAGAGTGCCGCAACCCCACCTCCACCTGTTCACTATTCCTACCACAAGGCTGTGTCCTCATAGCATTCATGCTTTGCTTTTACAGGTCCGTGTACTTGAAAAAAATCCTTTCTATTTTTGAATTTGACACCATGAATTCCATTTCTGCCGCTTGTTTAGGTAAGACATCGACCTTGCTATGCCCCTTGCATTATCACCGCCCTTATGCCAAAGGGCTCTATATATTCTTTTGATTTCTACCTTCCTTCTTTTCACTTGCGCAGGTGATTAATTCTGCTCTGTGAACTAAAACAACTTCTTGGCTAAAGGACTAACTGGTAAGCTGACTGGATACCTTGGTGTTGTAGTACTTGATTTGATTCTTGACCCCGTTTTTGATATTAGAAACTAGACACTTGTTTCTCCTCTTTCCCACAGAGCTTACTGGCCCTGATGAGAATCCTGCTAACACGAAGGATTCGAAACGCGTAGGCCTTTTGGTCTGCTGTTCATGTCTTGGTGGCAATGGAATTTGTGCACCCAGACTTCTCTTTACACTCCAACTGTATTGATTGAAATTTAAACTTCAAAACCCTGTGTATCAAAGTGTATTGTTGCAAATAATAGGAAAAGCTATTAGTAACACAGCGGACCCAGTACTCATCCCACTGGTCTATACAAATCTTCTACCAGTGGGCGTTGAGTGCATTGTATGATTGTTTGAATGTGACAGGTACGTCTGTGAGATGTTTGAAAATCATGAATGATGGTTTGAATGAGGTTTTTTATCCCACACTAGTGTCCTTTCCTTGATTATTTCTTTATGTATTGTGTTTTCATTTGAACCCCAGTATTAATTTAAAAGTGTGTTCAAACAAAAAATCTTTTGCAAAATAAATTGCTATTGAGTAGCACACAGATGTATTGAACTGTGGTCTTTACATTTGTAATTCATTTTCCTGAAATCAATGATCAGTATTGGCATCTCTTTTTTGTTATCCAGTATTTGGCTCAGCCTTACTGATTAGAGCTGGCCCTAATTGTTACCAGTCTACCATGCAGGAGCGCTTGAACTCTGCTTGTACTGTTTGCCACGCTGGAGCGCTTGCTATAACCTTGCAAGACCGCGCTGGAGCGCCTCTTGGTGCCTGCTCGTGACTTTTCAGTATCGCGCGGGAACGTTTTCATTACTGTTCCACTGGCGCGCTGGAGCGCTGAGTTGTATTATCGTGACTGTGTTTACCCCCGCTGTAGCGCTAGTCCTTTCACCTGCCTCACAGCGCTGGTGCGTTTGTGAAGAGGCCGGTGACTTCATTATTACCAAGTAGCTCATCTCCTATCTGCCTTACCTAAAGTGCTGTGACCTTGTTAGTTTCTCTGCCTGACACTTTGCCCCTGCGCATAGGAACACCTTTACTATACTCAGCGCAGGAGCGCTTATTGATTTCCTTTACTCAGCGCAGGAGCGCTTATTGATTTCCTTTACTCAGCGCAGGAGCGCTTATTGATTTCCCTACACAGCGCAGGAGCGCTAGCTACTTGGCAAGATATTCAGTTCCTTTTCCTTGATGGTAGCAAGCCTTCTGATGTCCACTAAGGAGGTAATTGCTGTTCCCGCATTGGTGCATGTTTATGAATGGTCACTGGGTTGTTGTGTTAATGGTAATGTGTTCCCTTGTCTTCCTGTCCAGCTGGTGCCCACGGTTTATCTGAACATAGGGAAATCCACCACTATCCTCCTGACATCATCCTGATCCTTTTAGCTACCATCCACACTCCCATCTTCATCCTAGTTGTTGTCATATCTATAGTAGGGTAAGGTAGGCGTGGGGGCGATAGCTCATGTCGTCTCTGCAAGATCTCTCCGCAAGAAGCAGGAAACTTGTGGGGAACCCGACAGAATTCGAAGCCCAAGTTAAAAATCTTGCCCAGACGACATGAGCGATCCCGAGATCACTCTGCAAGACATAGCTTCTATGCTTGCAAATATACAGGCAGAAAACCTCAGTCTGCGCCAAGACATGATGGCCTTACAGGGTCAAGTAGCGGCTGGAGTTGCTAGTCCCTGCGGTCCTTCTCCTTCTGCTAGGGTGAGGTAGGAAGGAGTGCTACGGCCTCCCGTGTTCACCTATGAAGGTGCCTCTACCACTACACCACAAGATAACGCCATACATGTTATAGCTCCCCATCCTGTACAACTAGCCCCACCCAAACGCTTTTATGGTGATAGCACCAAGTATAGCATCTTCCTCCATCAGTGCCACCTGCACTTCATGGCTAGAGCAACTGCCTTCCTGGACGACGCCTCCAAGATCGCATTCATCCTCTCCTACATGGGTGGCGACGCTGCACAATGGTCCATCTCCTTGGTGGACAATGACGACCCCATGTTGTATAACCTGCGGATATTCAAGGAAGCCCTATAGCGTATGTTCGCCCGTCACACCTTTGTACAAGCAGCGGATAATGAATTACTTCATCTGAGACAAGGCAACACTGACCTGCTCCACTATATAACAACCTTCAACGTGCTTGTCATAGAAGCCCGCTGGCCTGAGACCAAAAAAGTATCTGTATTCTACAGGGGTCTACACGACGACTTAAAGGACCTGATTTCCCAGATGCCTGATCCACCGGATGAGATAGGACCTTTTATCGACCTGGTGGTCAAGGTAAACTACAGATTACAGGAGCGAAGAAATGAGAGAACCAAAGGAGGCAAAAACCGATTCCTTTCATTGAAGGAGAAAACCAAAGATGAGCCAACCCCTTCCAATGATATTGGAAAGAGCATTTATGACAAAGTTGAGCCATGAGATGTTGCTCAGTCAGTTAAGGACCTAGGCATTTGCCTGGTATTATTCTAAGTTCAGATCTTATAGTGTCTAGCAGGCTAGGTTTAAAGTTTTGAAACTAGCAGCAGAGGCTTGAATAATGAAGTTATTATGTATTTAAAAGATTGCCACTTAATTCTTTCCTGAAAATCAATGGGAAGTTAAGAGGTTTTCTCCATAGAGGAGAAAGTGTTCTGCATAATGCATAGATATATACTGAATAGTGATGTGCAGTATGATGTGCTGTTGGAGAAGAATTTCAGATCAGTCTTAATGAACCCGCTGCCAATACAGTAATATAGTTCAGTGATTGGTGTTACAACAAATTCTTGACTAGCATTTGTTTGTGAATCTTAGTAGAATTTTTAGGTAATTTCAAGGATACATGATCTTGGAGAAGTTTGGAGCACCATTCATAAAGTTAGACTTTGGAAAGAGTTTATTTGGTCTAATTCTAGATTTTGAACACTGAAGAATGTCAAAATGGGGATGGGAACATTGACTAGAGGATCTCAAAACAATCACACATATGGGACAATATGCCTTGAGTGGATGTGCAGAGAGCGAAGATGTAATGCTTTGTGTCATAATAACTTAGTGAAATCTCTAATTGTGGAAATAGTAGGTAAATCCATGACAGGAAGTGAAGATTCAAAGGCAAGTAACAATCCTCACATGCATTTGTATTTACTGCATGATAAATCATTGGGCCATACATAGGAACAAGATATTACATGGAAACATTAGCAAAAAATGCAACATAACAAGTGATTTAATTGGCTGTGAGGAAGTGAACACATATAACATCCATGCTACATGAGTATCTGCAGTTATTTAGTAGACTGTGTAAGTCAATCTCTGAAGGAAGGGGTCAGGAAAATGGTTGGGTCATTTCTGGAGAGAATTGACATAAAGGGGATGAGTATTAAGGTCTGGCTACAGAGAAAGGAGAGAACTTGACATAAAGCTTTGGTTGTAGGAAGTTCTGGTGAAAGGGAGTGAGTAGTTTAAAAGACCAGGGTTTAGATAAAATGTCAGGTAATTTGGTGCTGGTCATGTGCTGAGCAGATGGTGCAGTCATGTTGGAACACACCAAAAGAGAATCTAAGAGACAATATGGCACGGGTTGAGTTTGCCTGCTGGAATTGTGAGATTGTTTTTAAGTTTATATTTTAGTGCACTAATAATAACGTATAACATGTAATTTTACACATGATCCCATCTATATCGATCCGATCTATATTGACAGATTTAATATAACTGCAATTGAAATAAATGTCATATGATGTATACAACTGGAGTTATTAATATGGTTTATTTAGGTCACATGTCTGTATAAATGACCATTTTGAACAAGATGAATGTCATCTCTGTCACTCATGCTTGCTTCCCCTAGCATACATCCTTTCCCTCTAGGCTTCCTAGAGCACATAGTAAGATGATGATTTAATTGTTGATTTCCACTTCAGTAGTTCCTAGAGTTGAAGTTGCTGCATTGATGATGTAAGATTGCATTAAGTATCTTTCTTATTCGGTTCCTTCACTGGGTCCATTCAGTCAACCAGAATTTCAATCAATCAGGATTTATTAAAAGCGACTAATCACTTAATAAGGTACCCAGGCACTTGAAGGCCCTGGAGTCTTATTTGACCAGCCAGGTCTTAATGGCCATTTGGAATTCCAGAAATGAAGTGATGGTCCGGAGGTGCGTGGGGAGGCTGTTCAAGGTCTTTGCTTTGATGTGGGAGGAGGAGCGTCCTCAACTTCTGCTTCGGTAGATTCAGGGAGTATGGGCAAGTGAAAAAGAGGCGAAATGTAGTCTTCTCAATAGTTAGTGGAAGTTCAGGCAGTGGTTCATGTAGGAGGGTCCTTGGTTGTGTAGAGCCTTGTGTGCATGGGACAGCAGCTTGAATTGGTATCTCTTCTGTAGGGGGAGCCAGTGAAGGTTGCTGAGGGGCGTGTGAAATGGGTTCAATAGGGAAGGCCAAGGATGAGTCTGGCTGTGGTGTTCTGAATGTTTTGAATTCTCTATAGAAGGTGTGTGGTGATTCTTCCGTATAGGGCATTGCCGTAGTCCAGTCAGCTGGTGATGTGGGCTTGTGGGACTGTGTGTCTCGTGTGCAGGGGTAGCCATTTGAAGATCTTACTTAGCATGCGCAGAGCAAGGAAGCAGATGAAGGAGATAGCATTGATCTGTGATTTAATTGTGAGCTTGTTGTCAATGATAATTCAGAGGTTTCTAGCATGGTTGGAGAGAGTGGTTGCAGGTCCTAGGTCTGATGAACACCAGGAGTTGTTCCATGTCTTGCTGCTGTTGCCAAATATCAGTACTTTCAACTTGTCTGTGTTCAGCTGAAGGCAATTGTTCTTCATCCAATCAGCGACATTTGTCATGCATCCGTGGAAGTTGATTCTGGTGGTGGTGAGGTGGTCAGTGAGTGAAAGAATGATTTGAATGTTGGCTGCATCGAAAATTATGTTGACACCGTGGGATCTGAGGATGTTGGCCAGTGAGGTCATATATGTGTTAAAGAGTGTGGGACTGAGGGATGAGTCCTGGGGACACCATAGGTGGTCACGTTGAGTTCAGAGGTAAAAGGTGGGAGGTGGATCCTCTGGGTTCTTCCTGTGAGGAAATAAATGATCCATCTGAATGCCTTCCCTTGGATGCCAGTGGGGTGGATTCTTTCAATCTTTGTGTGGTGGGATATGGTGTTGAAGGCTGCCAAGAGGTCGAGTAGGATCAAAACTGCTGTTTCTCATCAGTCGAGGAGGGTTTGGATGTTGTTGGTGGACGAAAGTCTAACTATCTAAATAGTTCATATTTGTTTAAACATCTCTGGATGACATTAGCATAGAGGGTGCTGAATACACTTTTTAGAAATTCGATGGTCCTTCTTTGTTCAGGGAATGAAATATATTATTCTTGTGTTTTGATTTACTAACAAAGTTATACTTTTGCTCACACCAGGAGGATTCTGCAGTTTCCCTAATTTACTATGCAATAATTTTGCATAAGAACCCCTACATTCTGGGGCTGAGCCAGATTTTCCTGAGTCTTTCTAGGCTGCTAGGAATGGTGCCCAATTTTCTTAAGATTTCATGGACTAGGATCTGTAATGCTTACTTTGAACTTTCTGTAATAAAATCCTTTAACTTTTCATTGGCCTAAATCTCAATTATTGAGTAGACCTGTTGGAAATTGAGTTATTGGTTAAAGGGTGAAACACAATCAAACCCCAAATTAACTTCTGCTCAACCTGATGCTACCTTGGAACAAAGCAGTCAGGCTTAACTTAGAGAAAATGTGTAAAATATTTATGCAGTGCTTCAAACAGTAATAAAGTGAAACTCCAACACCAGACACATCCCCTACCAATTTAGTAAAATAGAGTAAAAATTAATCAATGGAGACCAAAACAACAAAAATCTAATCAGTATAACTGGGGATATGCAATCTCAAAGATTTCAGGAAAATTCCAGAGGTTTTCACCCCAGGAGATGCTTAGAATTTCCTGCCATCCTGCCCTGCCCTGGCCCCAGTTTGTCTGGGATGACAAAAGAACAGGGTCAACCCCTTTGCGAGTGTGCTCAAGCAGAGGCTTTGTAATGTGCAAGTATGGTAGGTGACAGCTTTGCCCCCCTCTATCAAGTCAGAAATGGCCCATTGTGCCAACACATATTACCCATTTGACTCAGTGTCTGAGAGTAATACACAGAGACCAACTACCAGCTTCTCATAGTCATGTGACCGAGGATATAGGTTGCAGGTACCAAATGGTTAGGGCAAGAAAATGGCAACTTTCTAAATGTGACATTTCCAGAACTGTGACTTAACCAATTGGATGCTGAAGGTCTTCATCTGCTGTGCTGGGCCATAATGTTAATGGGTGTGGTCATGACGAGCTCAGCTCGTCATGAGCACCCTAGAGGTATATGCCATGACGAGCTGAGCTCGTCCTGAGCATCAGATGGGTTAACATCTGACTCTACCATTAAAGAGGGATTTAAATTACAATTCTTCACTCACCAAACTTGGCATTCCTGTCTGCTCTAGATTGAAGGTTACCACTTATTAAATATTGTGAGGGAACCCAATGTTATCCTATGGGAGACGTGGGTCCCGCAGTAGTGAAAAGCAAATTAAGGAGTTCTCCCCTACCAGGACTTTTAAAAGCTAAAAGTACATGTCCATGTTTTAAATACACTCCACCCTGCCGTCTGGGCTGTATAAAGACTACCCTAGGGGTGTCCTATATGTATTAAAAAGGAAGATTTGGACCTGGCAGCAGGTGTATTTTGCCAGGCAGAAATTGTATTTTAAAACTGCACACACAGGCCGTAATGGCAGGTCTGAGACATGTTAGAAAGGGCTTTTTAAGTGGGTAGCACAATAAGTGCTGCTGGCTTACTAGTAGCATTTAATATACCATCCCTCCTTACATATAGTACCACTTTACTAGGGATGTACAAGTAAATAAAAAATGGCAGTTAGGGGTTAGGCAATTTTACTATGTTTAAAGGAGAGATCACAAGCCATTTAGGACTGTTAGAAGTGGTAAAGTATGCAGAGTTCTAAAACCAAGCATAAAATTGTTTCAGAAAGCAGGAGGGTGAAGACAAAACGTTTGGGGATGACGCTGAAGAAGGGGCCAAGTCCAACAGGACCCCATTATTTAATCAAATGCTTTTACTCTACTAATTGATGTTTGGGGAGGTATCTTAACACGGAAACACATTGCCACATAAAATTGAGGTTTAACCCTGGCTCCGGTCAAGTAAACCATGAGATAACTGATCAAAGTAAATTTTGGGATGTCCAGATTTTGGGATACTTTTTTGCTCCCTCAGAATTCCTTAGTGAAGTTTAGACAGAAGCTTCTTCTCCTCGTATATGAACATAGGCCTTCTCTTCCAGTGTTTGTGTGTCCTGACATTAAGTTGTGGTGGAACAATTTTCAGCTTGAGGGTGCTGGCCAGTGACACCATCTCACTTAATTCGCAGGCAATGTGAGCAAAAGTGATGTTAGCAGTAAGTGTAAAAATAGCTAAATCGTTTCTACATGAGAGTGTCAAACACCTTGTTCCCTCCCCTTGACATTTCTGAAACACATTCTAAAATATAATTTCCTCAAAACATAGGAACAACACATTGTGTTCTGTTTCTTTTTAGGCAGTGCATTCCTGATCTGAATGGCCTCAGTGCTGAGAATTTAGCAGAAACAACTGTAAATTCAAATTGGTATTACTGAGTTAATAATCAGGCCAGCAAATAGTTATTGAAGTGACATCATGATATGTAGACACTCACAAGGCTTCATTCTGACACATCGAATTGAACAGTTGTCTAATTGAAAAAAACGTGTTTTTTTCACAACCATGTTCCAGTTTATTTCCACCAAATAAATTACTTCAGATGATAAGAGGTAGAGGCCGTAAAACAAAGACAGTAATATCGTTTATCCTCCTGCTTCTTTTCCTCCATGAAAAGAGGGGGTATTGTAGCACCGCACACATCCCTAGTTCCAGCGCCACTGAAAGTGCGGTCACGTGAGAGGAAGGAACCTCATGCAAAACGGTATTTGCTAGAAATATTTTATCTTATCGGCTTACCATGCAACCACACATTTTGAGTGTAGATGTCCATGATGCAGGTGTGCATTTTGAGCATAGGTAGGGTGTGTCAGGGGTGCATTCAGTCCCCCCATCCAGTTCATTATCGACATGTATGATCTTAGCACTCATTTGTCTAGGTCTACCAGGGACGTACCTAAGGTCACTAATGTCTTCATCCTGGCATTATCATATGCCGACAATGCAGTTTTAATAGCCTGGACACCTCGTACCATGCGCACCCTGGTTGAACCCTTTGTTCCATTCATGGTTGACCTTGATATGCCGCCCAATTTTGGGAAGTCCCGTGTAATGGTCTGCTGGCCGGGTAGGAAACCCTTACCCTTCCTAAAACTGCAAATGCAGCAATTTGGCCTCGGTGCAGAATCTTTGCCATTTGGGTGTTATTTTCGATTCTGCTACTTCATGGCAACCACAAGTGAACTCATCACACCTGAAATTAGAGAGGGAGGCAGGATCTCTTTTTAGCTTAGCCCAGAAGGTTGGAAGGAATACCTTTTCTCCTTACCTTAAGAGCTATGGGCTGGAGTGTGTCCCTACAGCTACCCACGGAGCTGGTGTTTGAGGATACCCTAATGTCCATCCTATTCAGGTAGAGGAAAATAGAACATGTAGGGGGTTGTTGGTTTCTTCCGCACTCCAGCCCCAATTTTATCTTTTATTCTAAATGTAACCTAGAATGTGTCTCAGATACCATTAAGCTGGCCACTCTTTTGCTTTGCGTGAGTGTATGGACCACTAGGGTCTCTATATTCCCTGGTTGAAATATATCAATTAGTCCGTTACTGACATTGGTCTCCCAGAAATGTTTACTGCCCCAGAAACCATTTGCAAGAGGCAGTTTAAATCCTGTCCTCCTCCTCCCAAAGAACTGAGAACGTTTTTAAGAAACATTCTATTCATAATTATTTGAACAGGAGACCTTCTCCTATATTTAATCCTGGAGCTCACATGCTGGGAGAAGTCTCTCCTTTTTAGATTTAGGTCAGGTGCAGTGTGGTGATTAATGTGCTTTTCTGAGGGGGCGATGGTATGAGATAGAAATTTGCCTCCTTGTCCTTGTATTGGGACAGCCGAGCAATCTCTGCTGCATTTGATATTTTTCTGAAAATTCTATCGTAAATCTTTTCAACTTTACCTTAAGCACTTTGTGAAATCACTGGCTTTTAAGAAGTGCAGAGAGGGTCTAGTGTACTTCCAGCTGTTAAATAGCGTCCGCATCTATTTTGGCATATATTGCTTCCTTAAAACGTCGATTCGCAGTAGGAAAACAATGGAGGGGTAATGGTACTTTGTAAATGCACTTTACTTGGGGTCATATTTGAACTGTATTTATATTATTGTAATTTGTTGTGAAGCTTGCTCTCTGTACTTTTGTGATCTTTACTTAAAGATAGAATAAAGATATTTTAATTGATCAATTGCCATTCTTTTTGGATTTGCTATTTTCCCAAACCTGGATGACTGCTTCAGGTATGTTATTCTTTAGGTTCGAGCAACATGGAGTGCTATGTAAACATTTTTAGATTTCGTATTGTATTTTTATCTTGGTTTATTATTCGTTTCATACACATTTCTACTTTAATACTGTCTGACAGTATTCTTTTTTAGACTTATGGCAAAAATGGATGTCATCGGTATCAAACAAAGGTGATGAGTAACCCGCACTGCATGTTACATTCTTTAGATTCATATCGAACTGATAACAGTTTTGATTTAATTAGCAATTGCTATAATCCTTAGCACATACACTTGTATTCCCTTTCCCATTTCTTCGAATTTTCAAAAGAGTTCCTGAAGCTGCACAATCAGTGATAGCATACTCTAGGTGAACCTTCTGTCTCATTCTTCTGGACTTTGATTAAAGGCAGGTATTTTGCTTTGCTGTTCTTGTTCCATCTATCTTTTCATGTAAATCAGAAAGGATAAAAAAAAAGACCTGAGCTGGTGCTTCAAGACCAGCAACCAAGTACATGAAATGTGTCTTAGGCTCTTTCTAATAAAGAAAATACAAGAGTAAATTAAAAGAAGCCTAACGCCTCATCAATCAAACCTAGCAGGGACTTCAGTCCCACGGTACAAATTGCCCTAATGTACGTTTTTTAGCGAAGAGTGCACAGCCGGTCGTCTATCAAGTTTCATCTGATGCACTGACGCAGTAGCTTGTATTTAGTGGTTCAGATTCCATAGCCTTTTCTCATTTTGGGCACTAATACAAAATACACAGTTTAAAGCTCCTTTTTATGCTTGAAAACAATGGGATTACCTATATGTAAGAGTACTGATAGGCAACTCGCTCGTGAAACAAGTCAAAAAAGTGATTCACATAGTTATTTATAAAAGTTATGAATCTACTTATGACAGGTTTGTTTCAACTAGGTGGGTATATAGGATTCACAGAATTCCTAACATTTAAATTCATGAGCATTGTAGATTAGTTGGCAGGCCTGAAAAGGGTGATGGGCCTCATTTATATGATTTTTTTGCCGTAAGGCAGCGCAGCAGGCCTTGCTGCTGCGCTGCCGTACAGCAAAAGAAAAGGGTAGGAATGTACCATATCCACTAAATCCAGTGCATTCCTATCCTTTTACCCTGTGCTGGCACCCAATAGGCAGCTGTGCGCCAAACCAGGTACCTTTGCACCATGGTGCGAGGGTGCCTGTGTCGTGGGACTGATTATTTTTGTGCAGGAAGAGAAACCCTTCCTGCACAAAAACAATCACAAGAGCCATTTTCCTCATTATAAGTGTGCTGCAGAATGCAGCACACATAGAAAGAGGAAAAACAAGGAGAAATAAAGATATTTCCCCTCATTGTTCCAGGCGTACGTTTTTGGCGCTACCTCAGACTAACAATTTCTCATATATCTGGGGCAGTGTCAAAAAGCCACAGATGTAGCTAGGAACATCGCAAACACAAGGAGATAATGGACAGAGTGCTGAAACTTTTCAGACACTCACCCCCAGTCACAGGTCTGGGTTGAATCCCTCATCGTTCTTTACCTCACTTTGCCACCCCAGTTTGGAACCAGCCATATGCAAATCAGTCTTGACCCTGTGGGAACAGTTGAGCCTGAACTGCTAGGCCAGGTCCTCCTTGGACAGGAAACAAGCATCCTGGGGCCGGGTTCGGGGTAACACCTCATTAGCCAGGCTACCTTGAAACCAGTGGCAACGCTCATCAAGAGACCCATACCCTGCCAGCTTAGGGCGAACAAAGCAAACACAAGGAGATGATGGACGGAGTGCTGAAACTTTTCAGACACTCCTCCCAGTCACAGATCTGGGTTTAATCCATCATCATACATTTGCTCCCCCAGCAACACTCGTGGAACGCCCCTTTCATGCAGTTTTCTGCGTAAAATGGGGAACATATTTATAAGTCCATGAAAATCCACCTAACGTGGCTTTATGTGGGCTTATAAATATGCCAGTGGCACATTGGGCCAAAGGAACTTTACAAAAGTAATGTTCCAGCGGCGCAAAAGTGCTGAATGGGCCCGATGTTTTTACTTGTAAATAAACCTTTTCCTTACTCTTTATGTTAACACGAGTTGTTTCAAAATGTTTCTCGCACATTTACCACATTTATTCCAACTATTTTTGAGTACTAGATGTGCGTGAGAAAATATGTGCGCAACATATTTGTTCATACCTACACAGTTATATTTTGTTGGCATTTGCTACATTTTCAATGGCCACTGGACTCTTCTCCAGGGCGATACAAAAGGGGATGATGGACGGAGCGTTTGAACAAATCAAACACTCACCCCCAGTCAACTGATCTGGGTATAATCCATCACCATTCTTTAGTTCACTCAGCCACCCCAGTTCAGACATGGCTATATGCAAATCAGTCTAACCCTGTGCCTTATGGGAACAGTCCAGCCCGAACTGCCAAGCCATGTCTTCCCTGGACCGGAAACAAGCATCCTGGGATCGGTTTCGGATTCATAATCCTCATCAGCCAGGCTATCTTGAATCCAGTGGCCAAGTGAACAAGGGACTCACGTCTGGGCATACCCTGCCACACTTAGAGCGAACAAAGCGATACAAAAGGGGATGATGGACGGATCGTTTGAACAAATCAAACACTCACCCCCAGTCAACTGATCTGGGTATAATCCATCACCATTCTTTAGTTCATAGGCTGGGACTCTGTATGCATCTTGAAAAACATTCCAAGCCATCAATTGTAAATTCCTTATCAGAAACAATTTGCAAAAATTCCCAGTCACTCAGCTGTGCTTGAAAATAAGATCTGGGTGAGATTGAAATGACACTGGCATAATTTGCGTACGTTTGAGAAATTTCTAGTTATGCTTCCTTTGCAAAATAAGGTCATTAGGCCATTTTGCATAATTATGAGCAATTTATGGTAAACATTTACCACCTATGGCCCAAATTGCTATACAAAAATGTACTGCAAACACGTAGGAACATCAAAAGGTGAACAGCTGTTGTTTATGGTGCTTTGTTTAAATGTGTCTTTGCACCAAAAAATGATGCAAAAACGCATTTCATGCTAAAACATGGTGCAAATTTGCAGATTTGCACTTCAGTTAACTACACGTAATATTGCTAAACGTTTGTACGCAATAGCAAATTATGAAAACACACCTTTACTTAAAATTGGGAATTAATAAAAGAATCTCCACATC
The DNA here is from genome assembly GCF_964261635.1 of Lissotriton helveticus. Classification (NCBI taxonomy): domain Eukaryota; kingdom Metazoa; phylum Chordata; class Amphibia; order Caudata; family Salamandridae; genus Lissotriton; species Lissotriton helveticus. The sequence continues at coordinate 872,933,373 of NC_136071.1, read as the reverse complement.
TCCATCAAAATTGGATACTACCCTTTGAGCCAAGCATCATAGAACAATCAATTACAGATGAACATGGCCTCTTTCCTTCTTTAACAGCATCTTGAGAATCATTAAAAAAAAAAAAAGAAAATCATAGGCTCTCATTTAGTGGCACATCTGATAAAATGTGTCTACAGAGTCTTCTCCTGGTCTCCATTCCCAAAAACCTCTTCAGCTGTCTTGTCACCCTCAAAGCGAACAATTCATCTACACATGGACTATACCTGTAGTTTCTTGCCCACTCTCATGTCCAGTTCATTCACTGTACACCTTTAAAATACAGCAATTGCAATCTCTGTCCACATTCAACTGTCCCAGAACATACTACACTCTCACCATGATCTGATAATCTAGGCAAAAAGCCAGAACTCTTCTACTACTAGTAGTACCAACTTATTTGACTTTGTTTCTCCAATATGACTGACACACACTTTCATAGAATACATTACCATCCTCCAGAACTCTCAGTTTTTAATTATTTTTACCAAGCTCCTAATGGCAAAGGAGCCTGTCATCAACTCATAACAATTGATATGCAATTTCCTCTCTTAAACTGTCCATTTTACACCTGCTAAGTCTGAAGTGCTTTCTAACCCCATTTGAACTGACTCATATCTGACTCTATCACTACTTTCCATCCCCATGCATTTGAACTTGATGCTGATAGTAATAACCCTTCCTGAGTGTTGGACTTGGCCCTTTTTGCAGGGTTAACCCCAAACATTTTGCTTCTTCCTCGTATTTGTTCCTGACCTGTTGGTGTTGTCTATAAACTCTGGGCACTTTACCACTGCTAACCAGTGCTAAAGTGCATGTTCTCTCTGTGTAAATTATCATGATTGGTTATCCAGGTTTGGCATATTTGATTCACTGGTAAGTCCCTATTAAAGTGTACTGGAGTGTGCCATGGCCTGTAAATCAAATGCTACTAGTGGGCCTGCAGCACTGATTGTGCCACCCATATGAGTAGCCCTGAAAAGATGTCTCAGACCTGCCACTGCAGTATCTGTGCACAGTTTGTTAATTGCCATTTCGACTTGGCAAGTGCACCCACTTGCCTGGCCCTAACCTTCCTTTTCTTACATGAAAGGCACCCCTGTGGTAGGCCCAAGGTACCCTCGTGGGCAGGGTGCATTGTATGTGGAAGGTGAGACATGTACTGGTGAGTGTGACATACTGCACCAGAGAGGGCAGAATTGGTTTGGACTGGGCTCAGAGACCCTTGCACAAAGAGAACAAAGGCTTTTTCAGAATAGTAATGAGACCTAAAACCCCATACCTTTCAATTATTTCTGGAATTCAAGAGGAATCTTTGTTAAGGAGAAGAGCTGGAGAAACTGGAGGTGGATTACTGCCCCTTTACTGTGTGCTGTCTGGGGTTGGCCTGCAGAAGCTGTTTCTGCTAATGAAAGGATAAGGACTTTGCTGTGTGCTGTGTCCCCTGCTTGAGGAAGACCTCCAAGGGCTTGAGTAGAGCTTCCCTCCTGTTCTGAAGTCTCAGGGACACAAAGACTTCACCCGCAGCTCCTCTGAACTTCATTGCTGGAAGTTCTGACCTGCCAAGAGGTGCCTGTGACTGGGTTGGTCCTCTGGAGGTTGTTCCTGATGTTGGGAGCTGGAAAAGCAATGCAACAAGAAAATGGACGTATCACATCACTTCTCCCTACAGACCAAATTCGACGCATCACTTCTCCTGCGTGCAGCAGAACTGTTGCATCACCTCCCCATGGTCTCAAGAACTGATGCATCTCTTTGTTTTTCGACGCTTCCCATCTCTGTGGCTGTTTGGCCTTGTGAATTTTGACGCATCTACAGGTACTTTGTGAGAAATCTTGCATCTATAGTTTTTTATGGTGAAGGAATATAAAATCGATATTATATAATGTTGGCTTAATGTACCCAATATATCAATGCTACCTTAGGAACACCCCTTGTAAATACACTCGAACCATGCCCCCATTAAGAAGTGGGCCTAAACTGAACGAACACCATTTTGGTTTCATTTCCCCGTGTCTCTTTCGTTAGTTAGGAAAGCACATGACCTGCTACTGTGTAGAGAGCCTGAGAGGCCGGCCTGGGCCATGAACGGATCATTGATTCTAACTTAGGAAACTCAAGGTCGCATCTGTCTTTCTTGTAGGATGAGCACATTTTTGCAGACGCCATGCCTGTACTCCCGTGCTCTAGAACGAACTGAAGGCACCTTTACTGATCTACCCCCTGAATAGCTTGAGCTCAGTTTCGAATCGATCAATTGTGCCTTATATGGGTTTTTCCTGTTGGCTTCACGAGAAGCGGTACTTTTCCATGTACGGGGTTTCCATGAGGTATGCTGAAAGTATATATGCACTGTTTTGAAAGTAATCCAGCAGTCTCCTCTGCGCACCTTTGAAGCTTGTGACAAGAGTGAGGCTCCCCTATATAGGGCGCTTTTGCAAAATAAACGATTGAACCTTCTCCATTGCCGACTGACTTATTCTTGATATATAAGGTATATGGGCTATTGGTAAATATAGCTCTATGGTATGTAATTTTTAGTACTTCAGTTGGCGACTCCGCTGGGACTCCGCGATAGGGTTGTCCCCTCCTGTAAACAGGAGAAGAGGGACGGGGAGGGGTTCTGGTCGAGTGGGTGGATTGAAAAAGGATCCTAATAGAGAAACCAGTTTGTGGTAGAAAAGGAAATTCCACTCTCGAGCCTAGTGACCTTCCCAGCTGCTAAATAACCCTTTGCCGGAGTCCTTCGGGCTTAACCCAGAACAGCAGACTGTGTTGGTCTATAAAGGACTCGGCAGTGGAGAACGCGCAGTCAGACCTGAGTACACCAGGTGAGTGAATTGTATTGTTAGTCCTTTGTTGACTTTGGAATGAGCACTTTGAAGAAGTGGCTCAGAGAAACAGTTAACTGTGTATGGAATTTGGTGGTTAGTGAACCACAGGGAATCTGGGAGTCTGACGTGGCAGTGGAGTGACTGCACGGGCGGATGCCCCACAGACTTGTTTAGTGACTACTTGAGCCAAATTCGGACGCCTTAGTGTTGCACGGAGGGTGCTCACTCGACGAATCCTCTTTGGAAAAGCCCTAGGAGCAACTGGGTAAGCTTGGGTTCTGGAGCTACGCGCCCAGACGCCCGGCCCAACCAGCACAGGACTATGGGATGGTACGTAAGAGGGTTCGGGGTTCGCCTGTCTGGTGATCTCAGGGCAGTCTTTGGACTGTCTCTTTTGTGAATCTTTGGTGGTCTGGAATCCGGTGTGATCGATTCCCCGAACAGGAGTCGACGGGCTCTGTTCGAGTATAAGACATGTCATTTGGTATTTTGAATTCATGACCGAATTGTTTCTATCGATCGAAATTTATGCACTTTATGTATATTAAGTAAGTGAGATTATATGAGTTAGGAGTGAAAGGGTATATGATGAACAGATGCGTCCATGAGAGTAAGTCTGGTTGAAAGGGTATGATTTATTGAATCTATAAACATGTCGTGTTTTAGTAAATTATGTTTTGGGTGCTGCCGTCGTCGGAGTGAACGGCTGGAAGAAAGACAGCCTGCTCTTCCGGAAGGCAGCCCCAGTTTTGATATGTATGTCAAACATGGTATTTCTCCCATCTTGTTCAATACATTATGGAACAAGTATACTAAAGATAACTCAGAATTACAATGGCCTTTAAAGGGGTCTTTTGATGAAAGAAAGATTCATTATTTGTAGAACATCTTTAAGAAAAGGAGCCGTCAAACTATGTTCGACTCCCTGAACCTGTGGTTAAAGGAGGCGAAACGACAGAGGATAAGAGAGGAAAAATTGGGAAAAATTAAAGCTGGACAGACTGTTACCCAAAAAGCAGTAGCATATGAAAAAGAAAAGGTAGAGAAAAATATTGAACAGATGGATAGACAATTTCGATTACAGACAGATAAGAGTTACGTGACATGGACTGATGCGGAAGATGAGATAGAGGAATTATTAGAGACCCGTCCACCACCCCCATATGCCCCTCAAGTTTATATCCAGACTTGATTACTGTGCTACCTGAGCCAGTGGCTGCTTTTCCCTTGTCCCAGGTACTTTTGACATCCCCAGCCGCAGGATCAACAGTCTCCCCTATGGGAATGACCACTGCCTCTTCAGATATGAAGCCGCGACGCCCGGTAGGGGGTTTAGAAGGCCGACGAGTTTTTACTCGATCATCCTTAGGATCTGAAGGGCTGTTGTGGTTCAGGCGGTATACACCCGTTACAACGCATCTTTTACTCCGCACTACCATTACAACGCGACTTTTACTCCGCATACCATTACAACGCATTGCGCTGGGGGGCGCTCTAGGATAGGGAATAAGTATAATTTACTATCCAACACCTTCCCTAGGGTCCACGGGGACTGGAGTTAGAATAGTAAATTATACTTACCACTATCCAGCACCCCAAAGCGCTATGCGTTGTAATGGTATGCGTTGTAAAAGTCGCGTTGTAACGGTATGCGGAGTAAAAGTATGCGGAGTAACATGGTACATCCGGTTCAGGTATCCCAATGGATGCGGAATCCAATTTATACATTAGAAGATATTTGGAGCACTATGAGAGATTTCGAACCAGTTACGCAACAATTGGCACTAGAACACATGGCAATTCGATTAATTTCCTTATGGGAACAATGTTTTGAGGAAGGGCTTGCTCCTCAGATATTATGTGATATCAGGGACCGAGCTTTTAAGTTCGAAATGCAAGTCGAAGAGGTGTTCCTCAATGTTGAGACCCTGATACAATACCGAGAACGAATGCATAGGAAGTGTTCAGAATGGGGGGCGCAACATCCCGTGAGAGAAGTGCACCCTCTTTTTCATCCAGAAATCCCTGAAGTACGAGATGGAGGTGGAACAGTGACCAGAAATCGTGTAGAGGCACGTTTCCAAGAGCAGTGGGTTTATACCCCTTGGAAGCGAAGTGAGGTTCTTACTTTAAAAGCCCAACTTCCTGACCCACGTAAAAATCCGACAGTCTATTATAAAGAACTAACAGAAGCCGCAAATTCGGCTGTTATGACTTTAGCTGATATTGAGCTATTTTTCGGCCTCCTGATCCCGGTAGATATATGGAGACAGGTGCATGACTCCGATCATGCTGCAGAACTTGGAGGGACCTGGGATCAGATTAAAGTATGGGACAAAGATCGGAAGCCAGGTGATAAACCTAAAGATGAGATTTTAGCTATACCCGCTCGAATCATAACATACATGCAAACTCTTATTCCCCCACGAAAAGTGGATTGGGATAAATTAACGGCTTGTAAACAGAAAAAGGATGAAAGTGTATCTGATTTTTTCACCCGGTTTGAGAAAGTATTCATTGACTTTAGTGGGCAAGACCTGTCCACGGAAGGTGGCATACGATTATTCGTGAATAGGTTAATTTCCAAGAAGGGCAATGATGGGTCGGGCGGAGGAATGGGTCCGACTCCGAACATAGGGATAAATCAGTGTTCCAATTGTAGACAAGAGGGACACTGGCGAGCTCAGTGTCCATTATTATGTCGACGAGGATCTTTTTATAGAGGAAGAGGACGAGGACGGGCAGTAATGATCGGAATAGTATGAGACGTGGGGACATGTCCGGTGGCGAGACAGGGTGGAATTATTTTGATGATCCTCAAGGGAGACAATACTATAATGAAGATTATCGAGAGGATGGTTATGATGGAAATGGTTATGCATGAGACAGCCACGGACAGAGCAGGGGCCACATATCAGTTCCAGTTGACCAACAGGGGCCTTATGTACAGGGGCAATTGATGGGGACATCTGAGAAGTTTTTGGTGGATACTGGAGCAATGAATAGTTCTGTTGCTCATTCACTGGTCCCAGGGGCTGCTCTGTCTGGGCAAAATAACGTATCAGTGGGTTTCTCAGGAATTCCCATGGTAAGCCCCATTTCTAAGCCACTTCCATTTACTATCGGCCCAGTTACGGTGGACTCTCCATTTTTGCTTACTTCCAGTTGTGGCGAGAACCTGTTAGGATTGTATATATTAAAGAAATTTTATGCTCGCATATACTGTTCTCCTGACGGTGTTTATTTAAACATGCAGCCTCCTACTAAATGCAAGTCTCAATGTTTTGTCAAAAACGAACATCTCCCACCTGAATTTTCCGAAATTCCTCAGACCCTTTGGGCAAAGGGGGACACAGATGTGGGATTGTTAGAAATACCCCCTGTATCAATTACCTTGAAACGAAATGCACATTTGCCACGTATCCCACAATATCGAATTTCGCCAGAAGGCGAACAGGCCTTATTGCATATTATTCGTGATTTAATTCAGAAAGGAGTGGTAGAAGAAACAGCTGCTAATGTTTGTAATAGCCCCATTTTACCGATTTTGAAGAAGGTCCCACTGGATGGTGACCCTGACTATAAAGATACATATCGTTTTGTAATTGATCTTAGAGAGGTTAATAAAATAGTGATTCCCCAATATCCTGTGGTTCCGGATATCACTGCAATTCTTACTATGATTCCCCCTACTGCGCAGTATTTCTCAGTGATAGATTTGAAGAATGCTTTCTTTAGCATTCCGATCCACCCTGACAGCCGTCATATTTTCGGATTCTCATTATCTAGTCGCAGTTTTAGATTTTGTCGCGCTCCCCAAGGCTATACTGTGAGTCCTAGTATTTAGAGCCAAGCACTAAAAGCAGTACTGGATGAATTAGTCCTACCTCCTGGTAATGTTCTCATCCAATATGTGGATGACATTCTGGTGGCGTCAGACACAGCGGAAGGCTGCAAAGAAGCCACTGTTAAATTGTTGACCCATTTAGCAGCAAACGGTAATAAAGCATCCTTATCTAAATTTCAATATTGTCGACAGGAAGTGACCTACCTTGGTCATTTACTTTCGAAAGCGGGGAGAAGACTAACTCCTGAATGAATAACTGTTATTACTAACATGTCTGTGCCCTGTACTCAACGTGATGTTCGTGCCTTTCTTGGCATAACTTCTTACTGTCGCCAATGGATTCCTAATTTTTCTCTTCTGGCTAAACCCTTGTTGCATTTGACTACCAAAGACATGCATGAACCCTTGCCCTGGACGGATGAATGTCAGGATGCTTTTAATTCTTCAAAATCTGCCCTTTGCTCTGCACCTGTCTTGGGTACTCCGGACTACCGAAAACCTTTTGTACTTTATGTGCATGAGGTGGACGGTTGTTCACTTTCAGTGTTAACACATGGTTTTGGCGGAAAGCAACAACCTTGCGCATATTTTTCGTCAGTATTGGATAATGGTGCCAGAGCCGTTCCTAGCTGTTTAAGGGCTACTGCTGCTGTGGTGGTGGCCATTCGACAGTCGGAGGGGATTGTTTTGAATACTGACCTCACAGTGATTGTACCGCATGCTGTGGATATATTATTTAATCGAACAAAAACCCAGCACCTTACGAGTGCGCGATTGACTGGTTATGAATAACTCTATTTGCACCCCACATTACTATTAAACGATGTGCCACTCTGAATCCAGCCACGTTACTACCCCTCCCTTCGAGTGATCAAAAGGTCAATGTCCATGATTGTATATTTCAGACTGAAGAAGAAACGAAGGGACAAGTAGACCTCACTGACACCCCTTTATCTGAACCCCAAGGGGAGTTGTATTTGGATGGCTCATGTTTCAAGTTACCAGATGGCACAACAACAGCTGCTTATGCTATAACTACTCTCAGAACAGTAGTGGAGACAGCTCAGGTTTCCCATCATTCAGCGCAAGCAGCTGAACTAATAGCATTATTAAGAGCATGTGAACTGAGTGAAGGTTTAATAGTAAATATTTTTGCAGACAGCCAGTACACCTTTGGCGTGGCCCATAGTTTTGGGCGGCTGTGGAGGGAACGAGGATTTTTTACGTCCCATGGTCAAAGAATACAACATGGCCCCTTGATCAAAAGATTGTTGAAAGCATTAACCTTACCAGAGAAGGTGGCCATCATTAAGTGTAGTGCACATAAGAAAATCATTGATACTACAGGGGAGGGAAATGCCTTTTCTGACCAAGTAGCAAAAGATACAGCGCAAACTAAAATGTCGGCTATGTTCCCCAGTGTATCAGCCAGATGGGTGGCGGAGACCACAGTGTTTGACAATATCATTGAAAGTGTTAGAGAATTACAGAAAGAAGCCACTCCTGATGAAATGATAAAATGGGAACAGGAAATAGGGAAGTTGGACAGAAACAATTGCTGGATTGATCTGACTGAAAAACAGCGATGTCTTTTGCCCAATGCACTGGTATACGCAGTTGTAGTTATTGCCCATGGCACCGCTCACATTGGAGCAAAAGGTATTTGTGCATTATTGGACCCTGTGTGGAATAACTCGAATATCCCAAAGACTGCTGCCCATGTGGTTAAATACTGCAGGGTCTGTTTGCAGTATAATCCTGGAGGAAGGGAGACAGTTCTTAGTGGAAATTTTGCACCTCCTTCTTTACCGTTTGAAGTTATACAAATGGATTATATTCAACTTGAAGGGGTAAATAATCCTAAATATGTGCTGGTGGTGGTATGTGCTTTCAGTAAATGGGTCAAAGCATACCCTACCAAAGATAACACCGCTATGGCTTCTGTAAAAGCCCTAATCAAAGAGTTCCTGCCCCGATTTGGTTTGCCTCGAGTCATTTGGACAGACAACGGGGTACACTTTAATGCCGACCTTGTCAAACAAATCTGCAATGGTTTACATATACAACAGAAATGTCATGCTGCACGACATCTGCAGTCTGCAGGACTGGTTGAAAAATATAATGGCATATTAAAGTTGAAAATGGCAAAGATACAGGAAAGCACAGGTTTGAGCTGGCCTGATGCTCTACCCCTGGCGTTAATGTCACTAAGAGTAACCCCCCAGTCAAGAGCTGGACTGTCACCTTATGAGGTAATTTTTGGTCGACCAGCTAATGTGTGGGGTGTCCCGAGACCTAGGTCCTTCCGAGATCTTGATTATCCTATGATGACAGATTATCTGTATGCTCTAACTAAAGATTTGCGTTCCATTCATCAACAGGTGTCATCTGTATTGCAGCCACTGCCGGAGGGTCCCGGACATCGTTTGGAACCAGGACAGTGGATCCTCGTCCGAAATTATGAGCGGAAATCGAGTTTGGAACCCAGGTGGAGTCGTCCCTACCAGATTCTTTTGGCAACACGGGCGGCAGTGAAAGTGGACTGGAAGAAGCACTGGATTCATGTTTCGCACGTGAAGAAATTGCCCCTACTACTCCCTTTTGATCAGCAGAACCGAGTCGGAGTTCTAACGCAAGAGGGAGAGCGGAGGTTGAGTTTTGTGCCTTTCTCAGATGCCCTTGAAATCGGGCAAGAGAAGGGTTGTTGAAACCGCAAGGAGACAAATCAGCCCCAGTTTCTGAATCTTTTGATAAGGCTGATTTCTCAGAGGCTTCTGGAAACCTTGTTGCACCGAATGTCCCTGCTGAAGTGTTGTTTCATGACCAGGAGCCTCCTGGCCATCTTCGATACAATTTACGGCCCCGAAAACCACGCGGTACCCCAGTTTGGGATTTTAGGAGATAGGGAAAGACTTGAGCTGTAGCGTTGGAGATAGCTCTTTACTGGGGTACTGAGCGAGACACTGGACTGAACCCGTTGGGAGCTTGGAACTGTTACATTGCTCTGTTCAGAAAGAAAGACTGTGTCATATTAAGGGCCTAAATTGCAACAGTGGAATCAAAGTGAGCATTGTTTCTTTTGGATGAACAATAGGAGCCTGCCTGTGAGGCTCTAGACGGACACAGGGAGAAGAAACCCTCTGGCAGTTGGCTTGCACCTATTCCCGAGTTTAGTTTGGACTTTTAGTTAGAATGTACCCCTTTACCCGATTTGCCCTTGAAGACGAGCGACCCCTTGCTCCCCGACCTTTTACTGAAAATATTCCCATGTTTTCCGGTTGGGCTACCAGAGTGAAGGTAGCCTTTGTAATAATTATTGCAATAATCATGATAATATTAATGAGTGTGTTTGTATATTTAGAATTTACATACCCTATGCACAGGGTATTAGGTACTACACCAGCCCCACCTGAGCATTTCTTTTATACTTTGCCTCCCCACAAGGAAAGGCATCGAGAAACATATGCTAAAAATGTGTTCATTGAAATGTTGCATGAAGCTCATAGTACTACGAACAAGACAAACTGTTGGGTATGTGGTCTTTTGCCCTCTGCCCATCATGATGTATTAATTTCTCTGCCATTATCACACTTAGCGAGCTGTGAGGCCTGGTTTCAGTTGATTTCCCTTATGTGTCTACATTATGTAGCCGTCCCCAAAAGATATACTGAAAAGGATTATGAAGCTGTTTTAAGTATATAGAACAACATCAGGGATTTGACGCTCTGGCAAACCAGGGAGAGGGATCTTTAGATCCAGATGCATGTATGAATATGTATACCACTTATGAAAATGCTACCTGGTTGAAGGAAGAAATGTTGGATTTTGAACATTTTAACTCCACACAATATTTTCAGTATTTCCAAGATCATAATGTCACAGATGATAAGGCAATGCCAGTTCCCATATTAAATAGTACTGCTTCCTTTTGTATTCAAGGTAAAGGTCATGTTAAGGTAGGAGATAGTAGATGCAACTACACCTATACTTTACATATCAACAGCATCCCGCCCTTGATAACTCTGACTAATGTGTATTTTGTATGCGGTGAAAATGCTTACACTTGGCTTCCTAGAGGATGGGCAGGACAGTGTTACCTGTCTTTTCTCTATCCCCCCAGTATATATAGCCCCTTCTAATTATCATAAGAATCCTCAGCTGACTAAACGAAATTCAGATCTCTCCCGAGCCAGTAGAGTCAGAGTCAAAGGTACTTTAATCGATTAATTAAAATCATAAAAGTATACTACAGACACAAAGAATAAAAATAAGATAAACATAGAGTTATAAGACAATACTAATCAATAAAAAACAAACTATATATATTTTTTAAAAACATTAAAAACCAATTAAGAACATTTTTGCAAGGAAAAAGCAGGTTCGATTATTACTTTATATTTTCATTTGTGTTTTTTGTTTTTATGAACAATAAATCATATACCTTAGTTAATCCATCATTTTTAGATTCTATAGATAATTTCATTGTCATTGTCATTCCCCAGTTATTTTAATTTTTCAGCCAAAAAAATGTACAACACATAAGGGGGATGGTTGATATAAACCTAGCTATTTACAGAGTACATTCAGTAATTGAAATATTCAATAATCTAAGCCGTTTGGCTCTCATTGCAGCTACCAGGAAGTTGGCTACCCCAAACATTACAATAGGGTTCTCCATAAGTTGTAAAAACAACAGGGCAGGTTTCACTTGCATGAATCCCCTGTTCCTCAAAAGTGGTAGAATGTATTTTTCTCTCCCCTCCGCAAAAAAAGGACAGAAAAATACAAAATGAATCAGGTCTTGGTCTGTAAAAGCATCACATTTGCACGGGGCGTGATCCCTTGGCTTATTCCATTTCGGGTATTCACCCAGAAGGAGATGCATCTGATTAAAGCGGAATTTCGTGAGGAGCCACCGGTGATATGGCCTGTTTACTACCATCAAGTAGGGTTGAATGGACATAGTTGAAAGTAAAATGTAGTGAGCCTTTACAGTGTTTTTCTCAATTTCCTGGGCTTCACGTTGCATGTTTCTGTATTTCAAAAACTGAGCTTTAATCCATATAACATCCTCTTTACATAGCTTTTCAGGGTTACTATACAGTTCAGTACGGCCTAGTTGAGTAGCAACAGATTTAATATAATTCAGCCATTTTATGTCTTTAACTCTGTCGCTCCCCATGCAGTCCCTTATGATTTGGTGGTTTAAAGTCAGGCTGGGGTTCAGCCATAGTTTCACCCAAAGAAGTAATGGTGCCAGATTAAGAGTGTCCTCGATATATCCTTGCCCTAATTCCGACAAAACGGAAAAAGTGGGTGTAGACTGTGGAAGGCCCAATAAAGAGCGCATGGACCTATTCTCTTCTTTCTGTATCGGGACTAGGTCCTTATATCCCCAAATCCCCACCCCGTATCTAGCCAGGGCCAGGGTTTTAGCTCTATACAGGGTGAGTATGGCTTCAGTAGGTTTCCCCCCCAATCTCTTTGCAAAGGCCAATATGGCTGCAAATGACCTTCGTATAGCCAGCGCCTTATTTACAATCTGTGGGGTCCAGGTGCCCAGGTCGTCAAAAATAACACCAAGGTATGTGAATGTTTTAACTTTGGTCAATATCACTCCGTTACATCGCAGGGTTTTTGTAGTTTTCTTGCCTTTCCCTATAGACATAACGTGCGACTTTTCCATATTAACAACCAAATCTAATTTTAACATAAAAGCCCCAAAAGAATCAAGAAGCGACTGTAAGCCATTAGGGGTTCTGGCAATGAGGACCGTGTCATCGGCATACATCAATACAGGCAGAGGTGACCCACCCATGTTAGGTATATCTGGGGTAGCTGTTACTAAAACTGAATACAGAGAGTTGATATATAAAGAAAATAACATGGGGGCCAAAATGCACCCCTGTCTAACCCCTCTTGCTGATCTAAAACCAGCGGTGCATTTACCATCCATTGTCATACGTACTGATGCAGTCAAGTCACTATGCAGGTAGGCTAAAAAATTTACCAGTGCAGGGTCCAAACCCAATTCCAAGAGTATCGTCCACAGCTTCGATCTATTTACTATGTCGAACGCTGTGGACAAGTCCATAAAAGCCAGGTGGACCGACCCCCTAGCAGCGACAGTATATTTGCAAATGGTCATGTGTAAATTAAGACACTGTTCCTCTGTGCCCCTCCCCGTTCTAAATCCGTATTGGGTGTTGCATAAAATTTCATTTTCCTTTTCCCATATGTTAATTTTATTTAAAATGACCTTACCAAGAATCTTAAATGACGAATCAAGTAACGATATCGGTCTATAACACCTAGGGTCACCCCTTTGCCCCTTCTTAAAAATCGGGACCCGAGCCAGTAGAAGTATCGATACTGATAGTACTGATCAGACTGACACCGCATCACAGCAGTTTGTGGACATAGCAAAGGGTCTCTTTCCTATATGGGGTCCTATTTTTACCAGTAGAGATGTCAGACGTCTCTCTAGAGTAGTGGAAAATGTGGTTCAAACGACTGCTGGAATTTTAACTAACCTGACAGTAGAGCTTCAGGCTACGAGACTTGTTTTGCTTCAAAATCGGATGGTGCTTGACGTCATCCTAGCTGATCGAGGAGGAGCATGCCACGTGATCGGCAGCTCCTGTTGTGTGTATATACCTGATTCTGCTCCAACTATACACTTGGCCATTCAGAAATTACATCGCTTGGCTGCGGAAGTTCATGCTGACACTGGTACCTGGTCCTTAACAGGGTCGTTCTGGAACCTCTTGTCCACCTGGGGTTGGAAAATCTTCATGATTCTTGCTGGAGCACTTGGGGTGATATTTTTTTGTTGCCTGTGCCTTCATTGTGGGCCGGTATGCTGCTCTTATTGCGCTGCCAAGCTCACTTCCTCATTGACAGTTTCACGACAGGCGAAAATAGAGAAGCAGTTAGTGCAGAAGGAGGTTACCAACATCATGCAAATAGATGAAGGTGTGTTCTTGGATTAGAAAATCTGTTATATTATATATTGACTACATCACGCCAAAAGGGCGGTCTGAAGGAATATAAAATCGATATTATATAATATTGGCTTAATGTATCCAATATATCAATGCTACCTTAGGAAAACCCCTTGTAAATACACTCGAACCATGCCCCCATTAGAAAGTGGGCCTAAACTGAATGAACGCCATTTTGGTTTAATTTCCCCGTGTCTCTTTCGTTAGTTAGGAAAGCACATGACCTGCTACTGTGTAGAGAGCCTGAGAGGCCGGCCTGGGCTATGAATGGACCATTGATTCTAACTTAGGAAACTCAAGATCGCATCTGTCTTTCTTGTAGGAGGTGCACATTCTTGCAGACGCCATGCCTGTACTCCCGTGCCCTAGAACGAACGGGAGGCACCTTTACTGACCTACCCCCGGAATAGCTTGAGCTGAGTTTCGAATCAATCAATTGTGCCTTATATGGGATTTTCCTGTTGGCTTCACGAGAAGCGGTACTTTTCCATGTACTGGGTTTCCATGAGGTATGCTGAAAGTATATATGCACTGTTTTGAATGTAATCCAGCAGTCTCCTCTGCGCACCTTTTGTAGGTTGTGACAAGAGTGAGGCTCCCCTATATAGGGCGCTTTTGCAAAATAAACGATTGAACCTTCTCCATTGCCGACTGACTTATTCTTGATATATAAAGTATATGAGCTATTGGTAAGTATAGCTCTATGGTATGTAATTTTTAGTACTTCAAGGGACCAACGTGTTTGAAACCTCTCTAAAGTCATATTCTTATTACATGTATGTTGGATTTTTGTCGTTTTGGTCTTGTTGAGTTTAGATAAAGATACTTTCTTTTTCTAAACTGGTGTGGTGTCCATTTGTGGTGTTAAATACTGTATTTCTGTGTGTTTTGAATACGAATACTTTACTGATTGCCTTAGGAATAAGTCTGTCTGCTTGTGCCAAGCTACCTAGGGGGTAAGTAGGAACTATCTAAAGTATGCATCCCCTTACCCTGATTAGAAGCAAGGTTCCCTATTAGGACAAAGGTACCTACCTCTGCCAACTAGAGACCCCATTTATAACACTGAGGTAATACCCTTCCAAACTCTGTGAAGCAAAATAATGGAAGAGACAAGGCAGCACTAATTCTGATTTTGTGTTTGTTACCAGTCAGACCTCGAAAAGGCTGTTTACCATTGTTACATGTAGACACACTTCAGGTAAGCTGTCTTGTAGTACCTCATTCTGGTGTAATCACTGGACACATTGCCACTCTTTAAAGTCTTTCCAGGTCTTATCTAGGCTTCTAGGGTCCCATGCCATATCGAATTGGCTCATATGGGAATCAGCTTTGATCCAATCTACGGCTAACAGTTGATCTTTATAAATCAAATTATTTTTTTACATATCTCACATTTAGCTACTGTACTAGATAGAGCATCAGTCTACACTGGGCCTTAGTCAGTAATACAGCTGTTGATAGAACCACTCCCATTAAAATTAGAGTGTAGTCTACAATAATCTCTGGTTTTAACAATCCAGCTTAGGGTCCTACTTTTAACTTCCCAATATGTCTGTAGGCATGGACATTCCACAAACATATGCCTAGCATCCACCTTTGACAGTTTGCATTTCTTACATCTCATACGATCCAGTGTGTGAGCCAGTCTTTTGGGGGTCCAGTTTAGCCTGGGGATAGTGAAAAGATGGTTCTTCTTTAAAGGGTCAGCTTTAACTGTAGACTGAAGCAAGTTTATAGATACTTGCCATAGTTCTTCTTTTGCCAATTCTGATGAGTCGTCCTCCCAAACTTGAGTTTCTCCTCAGCCTTGATGAACTCCCAGTACCAGTAGTCATCCTCTTTCTGTAGTCTAGCTTTATGCATTAATATGTCATCATAATCTCCACTATCTTCGATATTCCATGCTTGAGCCAACGATCATGGGCTCTGCTGGAGATATTTGACTCTCAACATCTTTCCAGCTGTTGCAACAAGGATATCATCCCACACGATGATACCACAGACATACCTGGACCTCATCCAGAACCAGGAACTCACAGACTGCCACTACTTCACCTCAGACTAATTTCAAGCCCTAAACCCCGAACGCCATGGCAACAACTTCGCACTTGCCTCCCCCAGGACGACTGAAGGCCCTTTCTCCTGCCAGAATTGCAGCTTCACCTGTGTCACTGAGGGTGCTGAGACAGAATATCGAGTTGGAAATGTCGACTTACACAAATATCGAATTTGAAATATCGTGATTCAGAAATATTGACAGCAAGAATATTGTGGTGAAGAATATTGAATTTAAGGTAAGAAATATTGTTTAAAAAAATATAGAAGTCATTATTATTATTGTTTGCAAAAATATAGATTTTTAAAATATCTTTTTTTTATATAGTGTTATGTATTTTATTTTATATTTTAAATGTATGTGATGCATGTTTTCTTGTAGAAGTATTGTTTGTTTTTTAATAAATGTGTTACATTTTTAGTAATTATGAATTTCTTTTAATTACATTTTTCATTTTTGGATCCGTAGTGGGTTGTGGGTTTATTGGGGAATAGGGTAGGTAGTAATTTAATTACAATACATTATTGATTATTCTTTATTGATTTAATTTAGATATTATTGCATTAATTGTAATTTATTTGTACCTAATTATTACTTGGTTGTTAACTGATATTATTTAATTAATTGATAATTAATTATGGTAATTGTTACTTGTGAAGTAATTTATTATGACCTAATTAATAATTAGTTCTAAATTAATATTTATTAGTTGATAGAAAACTAATTACGGAAATAGTGTAATTAATTTTAGTTGCAGGTTCTGGGGTTTATAGCGGTAAAGGGTGGGAAATAATTCATGTTTAATTAATTAACAATTAGTTCTTTATTTATATTAACTAATTAATTGATCAATAATTATGCTAATTGTGTGATTTTGTTTTATGTGTGAGTTCTGGGGTTTATGGGGTAAAGGGTGGGAAGTAATTTATGTTTAATTATTTAATAATTAGTTAATCATTAATAATATTTAATGTATATTTAATTAGGGGATTTGTTTATATTATTTTGTGTGTGGGTTGTATTGTTATATGGGTACAGTGTGGGAGTAAATCAATTTTACTTACTTTATAATTTGCTGTTAAATATTTTTTTTTTATTGAAAATAAGTTTACATTTTGTAATTAATTTTTTTATAATTTCATTTTAACTGTGGGTTTTGTGGATTATAGGGGGAAAGTGTGGGAGTTAAATATATTTTTATGAGTTTTTTAAAATGATTATTTTTTTATTTTATTTAGATGTGCGTTTTGAATTATGTGGTGTTGTAGGGTAGGAAAAAAAAGTACATGTTTGTAAAAATTAATGTTTTGGTTTCTAAATATTTTTTTATTAAAAATATTGATAATTTTGGAAATTGTTTTTATTTTATTTCATATAATAATTGTAGATATTTGTTAAAAGTATTTAACATTATATTATTTTTTCTTTTTTTTAAATATTAAATATATTTGTATTTCACATTTTAACATATTTATATATATATTCATTTATTTTGTTTTTTAAATATTTGTATGTATTGTTAACATTTAGATTGTTTTTAATTTGGGACTGACTGGAGTGACAATTTTAATTGTTAATCCTCTGAAATCCAACACTTTTCCTACTGTTGCACTCACTGGAGTGGAAATAGTAATTTCCACCCCTCCGCTTTCCAACACTTTCCCTACAGTTGCACTCAGTAGAGTGGGAATAGTAATTTTGAATCCTCCGCTATCCAACACTTTCCCCACTGTTGCACTCACTGGAGTTGGAATAGTAATTTTTACCCATCCGCTATCCAACACTTTCCCTACTGTTACAGTCACTGGAGTGGGAATAGTAAGTTTTACCCCTCTGCTATCCAACACTCTCCCTGCTGTGGCACTCGCTGGAGTGGGAATAGTAATTTTTACCCCTCCCCTCCTCCAACACTTTTCCTACTGTTGCACTCACTAGAGTGAGAAATTTAAGTGTTGACATTCTTAAATAGTTTATTAGACTTAATATTATTGTTACACACACACACAAATACACACATATATATATATTTGTAAATTTGTGTATACGTTTAAAGTTATATAATACATTAAAATTGATAGTTTTAAAAGAAATATATATAAATGATTATGTATTTGTATTTAACTTTTTTTAATTACATTTATTTATTATATTTTTTAAATTTCTCTTAAATCTACTTTATTTTTTATATTAAATGTATTATTTTAAGATATTGAATATATATATATATATATATATATATATATATATATATATGAAATTCGATATTTTGTACAACTATGTTTTACATCAATATTTTTTTCCAATTTTTTTGTACTTACCGGTTGAAGTATAGGGAGTCGATATTTTTGCAGTCTATGGGCTAGATGTAGGTAATCTCATTTTACCGATTCCTAAATACCGAATTTTACCGATTCGGTATTTGGTAATCAGTAATTATGATGTAGGTAATAAATCAGTAAAATTTACTGATTCATTAATATTTCTTATTACCGATTCGGTAATACCGATTCGGTAATAAGAAATACCTTCCCATTCATTTCTATGGGCCTGGAGGCCCATAGGAATGGATGGGAAGCCATTCACTGTTACCGATTCGGTATTTACCGAATCAGTAATAGCGGGAGCATATTCAAGGGTGGCAGGGTGTCACATTGACACCCTGTTGCACCTCTGAATCGTGCATTTGTGCACATGTGGCGCACATACATGTATGTCTGCCACATGGCACCTTGAAAAAAGCAAATGATTGCTTTTTTAAAGGTATTCGGTATTTACCACCAACTTGTAGTTGGTGGTAAATAATGAATCCTTAAATCAAAGTCAAAGTCAAAGTCTAAGATAGCTTTATTCGGTTTTTGTTAAAAGACCATAAAAGCACATAAAAAATACATCCTTTGTTTATCACGATAGAAAATTATATAAAAGAATTTTAAAATGTTAAAAATACAATGCTAAAAAAGACGTTGCGGATGAAACATTTCATGCGAAAGATATCTAGAAGAGAACGCACATTAGAGTGGATTTTCTCCTTCTATTAAGTGTTTAGGCCATCGTAGATCTGCATCTCATTATGAACTTCAGAAATTTAGCAGTTGCAGCTCTGGTAGGTTCATCTTGTAGCAAATACAGTCTAAATAGGGCAATTCTGCATTGTCTGAGGCCCCAGGCCTTTAGGAGGGGTAACAGGTACTTCTTCCTTCCCCATTCGTAGTACTTACCGAAAAGAATGCTGTGAATGTTTGACTGCGCGGACACATCGTCACATGGACAGTTTATTAATGTGCCAGACCAGTCATTGGGTACGGGAAATGTTATCATTCTAAAAAAACATTCAGTCCTCATCCTGCTGAATAGCATCCGCGTATAACAGGAAGTTTTGGGTGCCAAGTATGGATGTAGTCCTGAACCATGAAGAAGACGACGATGAGAAATGACAGAGGATTTATTACCGTCCAGTTACCATCGCCTGCCTTCTAACAGATCTAAACACATTTCCTTCAATGCTTTTTTAGATGTCAAGGAGCAAGAGGTAGGGGTTAGAAAGAATTCTGGATGGCCAATGGAGTTACAAAACTTTTTTATATACAGAAGCCATGTGATCTTTCTGGCCGCGGCTAAGTTCATGCAATCCTGTATCACTTCTCTATTAAAGAATGTTTCGTCTGATGTCCAAATTTTGTACCACAACATGATTGGTCGTATCTTAATTAGATCTACAATGTGTACGGGCCAGTTCACTGTGACAGACAGTAGTGGATATCGATTTTGGGACTGCTAGCAAGTACTTAAGAAATGCATTTTCAGTTAATTGGATTTGGTTGCAGTCACCTGTCCCCCAGATGCCAGCCCCGTACGTTGCGGTGGAAACGCATTTGGCTACGTAGACCTTCAACAAGATATCAACCGGTTTACCACCCAGTTTCTTGGCGAACTGTTTAACCGCACCAATGGTGCGTGAGTACGCCAGGTTACGCGAGGTGATAGCTGTGGTCCAAGTACCTCTGTTGTTAAAAACAATGCCCAAATAAGAGAAAGTTTTGGTCAGGTCTATCTTTGTACCATTTACGAAAGTTTTACATGCAAGTTTGGGATTTGGATTTGATGCACAGCACATCGTGTACGTTTTTCCCACATTGATCTTTAGCCCTCTGGAGCCCATAAAGGTGGAAAAACCGTTTAGGGCCTTCTGCAGGCCCAGCTGGGTTCTAGACATGATGACGGCGTCGTCGGCATATAGTAAGATCGGGACCGACGCGCCGTTGATTTTGGGGAAATCCACCTCCAGACTAGACAAGTTATCAGCCACTTTATTTATATAAAGATTAAAAAGGAAGGGCGCTAAAATGCATCCTTGTCTCACGCCCTTCCCAATGTGAAATTTCTTGGAGCATTCGCCATTTTTACCATAGCGTACCGAAGCCCCTGGATCTCTATATAATTCTTTTATGAAGTTTAGTATTGTTGGGTCTATCCCCAGGTCTTTTAGGGTGCTCCATAGTACGTTATGACTCAGGCAGTCAAACGCCGAACTCAGGTCGACAAACGTCATATAGAGCTTCCCTTTTTTTGTCAATGTGTATTTACTAGTGATCAATGCCAAGTTGAGGCCCTGCTCTACCGTGCCTAGCCCGCTCTTAAACCCATATTGGAATTTGGACAGTACCCCTTCCATTGTGGCCCAAGTTTGTAGCTTGGTAAGAATGACTCTACCTGCTACCTTCATCAGGGAGTCGAGAAGTGATATGGGCCTGTAACATTTCGGGTCCTCTCTATTTCCCTTTTTATATATTGGGATAACAATGGCTTCCTGCCAGGTAGCCGGGAATCCTAGCTTACTATAAGAATTTAAAACATTTGAAAGGAGCGGGGCCCAAAGCTCCATATTTTCCTTAAAAAGATCTATGGGGGTGCCGTCTGGGCCTCGGGCTTTGCCACTGGCACTCTCTCTCAAGGCCTGCTCAACCTTGTGTGGAAGGAAGATGATATCTAGTGGGAATATATCAGTGGTAGATATCTCTATGGGAGGTGTGGGGAGGATGGTGTGAGTATGTGCCGCAGGGGGGCAGCCGTAGTCAAGTTGTCACTTGAATAAAGCCCTGTAAAGTATCTGACCCATGTGTCCTCTGCAATAACTACCTCTAATAAGTCAGTTTTCCTATCTGTGAAGAAGGGAGCGTTGACTTCTTTCCAAAAAGAGGCTCCATCACGCAAGGAACTGGCCTTAATCAGGGCCTCCCAGGCGTGGGCTTTGATCTCTTTTTTCCGATTCTGAATGGCGTGTCTATATGTTGCCCTGGCTGATCTCACTACCTCAATTATTTTAGGTTTGGCTTTTATTGCTTGGAGAAGATCGGTGTGGGCCTTCCTGCAGGCAGTGTCAAACCACCCAGTAATTTGGCTGCTTTTATCGCCATTGTTTTGCTTCTTTGTTAATTTTATGTTAACAGCGTTTACTATACTATCATAGGCTATTTTTATTTTATGCGGATCGGGACAAGCTTCTAAACATATCATGATCTCCCCCAGGTGCTCTGATAGCAATTCCTTTAGGAATTTTTTAGGGTCCACCTTGGCCCACTTAATCGTATACCCATTTCGGCTTGCGAAACGAGATGGAGTGACGGTATAATGATTCGGATAGTTTATTATCATTAGTGTCCATAGTGCCTGTAGTGAAATGAGCACTGATTGGAAAGTGGTCACTCATCGCCATTTCCTCTGTCGCAAAGTCCTGTACTATACCCTGATGACTATTGGACATTAGCATGAAATCTATGATAGTCCCCTTGCCCCTGCCATGGAAAGTTGTTTGAAAGGGAACCATCGGCTCACATAGTTCATTTACAAAGCCTAAGTCCCAGGTGTGCATAAGTTGTTTCAAGTGGGTACCGAATAGGGTGTGCTCAAAGTGGGTACTCGGTTCACCTTTTAAGTTATAAATGCCACACCGGTCAGCACCACTGTGAGGACACAGATGGCAGTTAAAGTCCCCAACTATAAGGATGCCACCCGCCGTCTTAGACCCGCTGTTCAAACAATCCTCTAGGAGCAGCTCACCCTCGTTGTGTATGATGTTGTTATATAGATTAATTAGCGTGAGACTCGCACCATTGCCCCTGAGGAGAAACCCTTGCCAGGGTTTGGACTTGCTGTACAAGGGCCCCCCATGATCTATTCTCTCTATTGTCAAATTGGACAAATTAGACAGATAGGTACATAGACCTCCTGATCCCCTCCCCCGCTGCCCTAGACTTGGTGCTGAGAAGAGGGTACTATACCCCTCAATGTGAGTTGCCTCTTGATCCCAGCACTCCTGCATGCAGATTAAATCAAAGTTGTTAATAAAAGACAAAAAGGTTGGATCCTTAGCATTTTTCGAAAGGCCTGCGATGTTCCAGGATGTTAAGGCAATAATGCCTGTACTTGCTGCATGTGTCTGGATTTTTGTTTGGGCGATTGGACTTGCACTTACTTTTAGCCTATGCAACTCAAGGTTATATGAATATTCCCCGCTTGAGTCCGTGTTGACTGAATTACCTAAGTGATTGTTGGGGTCAGTCTGACTAGGGGTGGGAAGTTCGTGTGTACCTAATAGGTCAAAATTAATGCGTGAGGGGGGCTAGCTTGTGTGATCAGTAGGGTATGTACTGTTGCTCCCTATGGGTTCACTCACTATCCTTGAGCAACATGGCTTGGAGCTATAAATCTGTGGGGTACTGGTTTGGGCCTCTCTTGGTTAATCGACCATGTCGAGACACTCGTATCTGTTTCTAGTAGTTAGCCCCCTCCAACCCTCTGAGGTAAAGTAATCCCTACTAGGGGGACAGTATCTCGGTTCCCAGGACCTGGGCCTGTGCCTGTTCCATGGGCCCACCTGGTTCCAAGACCAATCCGAGCCTTGATCCTCTAACGATGTGGCTTCCTGGTCATGGATGTTGGGAGATGGATAGAAAAAGGATAGGCGAAGGGCATCAATCCTTCCCTTTTTCTCTAAAGAGGGCCATGAGCATATGTAATTGACTGAGGATGGGTCATCACAGGTCACTATGACACAATCGCCTTGTAGGCTTTTCCTGGTGTCACCGATCCAGTAAACTCTGCGTACGGTGGAAATTCTGCACGCGGAGTGTTGATTAAGTGGTCGATTGAGACCTAACCATTGTAGCACTTTGTTTTGGAGTGACCAAGATGGTTCGTCCGTGTTATCTGCCAATTCAGGCACCCCCGTGAGTACAACGGTATAGGGGGATGACTCAGGTGGCAGATGTATAGGGCGCCTGTGTCTCGCTCCTTGCGTACCAGCCACTGTGGGCTGAAACGCCACTGCATTTGATGGTAATAACGGAGTGGGTTTTTGTGGGCGGCTTTTTAATACAACAGGGGTTGACTGTGACTCTTTTTGAGGTGTATTTATCTGCACTTGTTTGACTTTTAAGGGAGCCTGGGGCGTGGCTACGGGTATCGGGGGCTTTAGCTGCGCCTTCGATACCTTTGTAGATTGAGGCGGTATTTTAGCAGGGGGGGCCTGGTTAAGTGGGTTACCTTGGATCTTATTTGATTTTTGCTTATCCCCCCCCACCTCCTTAGAGCCCAGGGTTTTCTGCGTGAATGGCTGAGCGGTCAGCTTAGCTAACTGTTTTTCAACATTCATGAGGCTTTTCTCTATGGGTTGAAAGTGGCGTTTGAGAAGCTCTCCTAGTCCTACTAGGAGTGAGTTATTGGCTGCACAAGTTTTACAAAAAGGCCCTTCCGCCCCTGTGCTGGTTACTATTTCCAACATTTCTGTTGGAAGGATGGGGGGGTTAGAGGTTCTCTTTGACTGATGTGCGGTTTGCTCAGTGATGACAGTCGTGGGTGATATGATATTCATGGAGTTTGAATTGGTATTATTTTTCTTTTTCTTGTTTTTTGAACTTTTTCCATGTTTTGGTATGGCTCCCTCTCTACACCCCAAGGAGTGGTCAACAATGTGTTCGTTTTGTGTTTCGTTGTGAAGTAGGTCTGGCGTTTTTTCCAGATCATCAGTCGAGTGTGAATCGTGGGAAAGCTGAGTAACCGAGAGATCCACTGTGCCAGGGACGGTGTGAATCTCTGCAGTAACAGTAGAGGGCGAAAGCAAAGGCACAGTTGGCCCCAGCTGAGTAGGAGATTGAGCAGCAGCGAGAAGGCCCAGAGATGACCTTCTCGCTATTGCCAGGTCTCGGGAGACCCTGCGCTCCAACAGAGTAATGCTTTGGTCAATGACCTCATTAGTTCTAGAAATGAAATGGTCTAAAGGGCCAGTAATTTGTGCGGCGTTCAAGGCCGTCTTGCTCCTGCTCCCTCTTGTCATGACTGCTAGTTATAAATTAAGAAAGTGATTATAGGAATCGGAAAAACAGCAAGCAGATGATTCTGACAATACCTTATGGGGGCTAGCTATTTCTTTGACGGCTAGTGTTTCGCAGGGCATGTAGGATCGCTAGAGGGAAGGGACAGATAAGCCTAATGCAACCACGAACAAACAAAGCAATTAAAAGGAAGTAAGACAAGACAGGATTAATGCAGACAGGCCTGCCCGGTCTCACCAGTCCATAGTCCTGGGTGCTTATATAGTCGATGACTAGGTCCCCTGACGTTGGGCCAAAAAGGGGGGGCCCAGACCAGCCTAGTTCGGTCTAGAACGGGCTAAAACGGGCCCGCCCTTGGCCCGGGCTTCGCCCGGCGTCCCGCGAGACGAGGCCGGTGCTGATTTTAAGCACCTCCTGGTGCTGTGACTGGTGATGCTGCGGCCTCAAGGGCTCCTGGACCTTGCAGTCCGCCCCACGCCACACTCCGCACTGCGGCCCCTCGCTGAGGTGTTGAGAGCGAAGGGGCGGCGGAAGGCAGGCGGGAGGTCCTCTGGCAGCACAAAAGCACAAAGGCACAGAAGAAAATCCCACTGGAGTAGCAGAGTGGCAGTAGGGTCTCTTTTTCAGAACGCTGTATTAGTGGCTCCTTTACATGGACGGCTCCCCCGCTCAATGAGGCCGGTGCTGATTTTAAGCGCCTCCTGGCGCTGTGACTGGTGATGCTGCGGCCTCAAGGGCTCCTGGACCTTGGAGTCCGCCCCTCGCCACACTCCGCACTGCGGCCCCTCGCTGAGGTGTTGAGAGCGAAGGGGCGGCGGAAGGCAGGCGGGAGGTCCGCTGGCAGCACAAAAGCACAAAGGCACGGAAGAAAATCCCACTCGAGCAGCAGAGTGGCAGTAGGGTCTCTTTTTCAGAACGCTGTATTAGTGGCTCCTTTACATGGACGGCTCCCCCGCTCAATGAGGCCGGTGCTGATTTTAAGCGCTTCCTGGCGCTGTGACTGGTGATGCTGCAGCCTCAAGGGCTCCTGGACCTTGGAGTCCGCCCCTCGCCACACTCCGCACTGCGGCCCCTCGCTGAGGTGTTGAGAGCGAAGGGGTGGCGGAAGGCAGGCGGGAGGTCCGCTGGCAGCACAAAAGCACAAAGGCACGGAAGAAAATCCCACTCGAGCAGCAAAGTGGCAGTAGGGTCTCTTTTTCAGAACTCTGTATTAGTGGCTCCTTTACATGGACGGCTCCCCCGCTCAATGAGGCCGGTGCTGATTTTAAGCGCCTCCTGGCGCTGTGACTAGTGATGCTGCGGCCTCAAGGGCTCCTGGACCTTGGAGTCCGCCCCTCGCCACACTCCGCACTGCGGCCCCTCGCTGAGGTGTTGAGAGCGAAGGGGCGGCGGAAGGCAGGCGGGAGGTCCGCTGGCAGCACAAAAGCGCAAAGGCATGGAAGAAAATCCCACTCGAGCAGCAGAGTGGCAGTAGGGTCTCTTTTTCAGAACGCTGTATTAGTGGCTCCTTTACATGGACGGCTCCCCCGCTCAATGAGGCCGGTGCTGATTTTAAGCGCCTCCTGGCGCTGTGACTGGTGATGCTGCGGCCTCAAGGGCTCCTGGACCTTAGAGTCCGCCCCTCGCCACACTCCGCACTGCGGCCCCTCGCTGAGGTGTTGAGAGCGAAGGGGCGGCGGAAGGCAGGCGGGAGGTCCGCTGGCAGCACAAAAGCACAAAGGCACGGAAGAAAATCCCACTCGAGCGGCAGAGTGGCAGTAGGGTCTCTTTTTCAGAACGCTGTATTAGTGGCTCCTTTACATGGACGGCTCCCTTAAATCAAAAATGCACTCGCTTGAGTGCTACCTACATAGGTTTTAAGGATTCGATAATTTACTGATTCCTTAAAATAAGGAATCAGTATTTTACCGATTCCTTCAAATAAGGAATCGGTCAATTACTGAATCCTTATTTCCAGCCTCATACATTAGAATGGGCTAAATACCGGTCGGTAACGGGAAAATCACAGATTTTCGTCTTTTACCGACCGGTATTTAGCTACCTACATCTGGCCCTATATTTTTACATCAATATTTTTTACTTCTATAGAATTTTATTTGGATGTTTTTTCAGTGAACCACCATCGAGGATACCACCCATGCCTCTCCAATTAACAACACCATGTCATCCACCTCCCGAAAGATCATTTGCCTGCTTATCAACACACGCTCACTTGGAAATCTGGGACACCATCGACCCACACCACAGATGCCGTTTTCATCACAGAAACTTGGCTGAACCCACACATCCACTCCGAACATCACCACAGCCTCCCCGAAGGATACAAGATCGTGCATCCAGACCGATCCAACAGGAAAGGCGGAGGAGTTGCCATAATCTACAAAAAGAACCTTGAATACTCAACCAGCAAATATGAATCTACCCTCTTCATGGAGCATCTCCACTTCCCATTCCAAATGAAAAGCAAAGCCACCATCAGAGGCACCCTCACCCACAGACCTCAGGGACCCCACCCTGCCTTATTCAACGCAATCCCCGTCTTCATCGCCCCTTTCAACATTGACTTGAATCTGTACATATTCCTAGGAGACCTCAACATTCACCTTGAGAACACCGACAACATCAACAAGGCCGATCTCCTAGAAAGCATGGCTAACCTCGTACTCGCTTTTTCCACGCTTACGATCGGCAACTTGATGTTGCTGATCGCTAACGAGGAAAAAGTCTCGCCGGGATGTCATTTTGCTTGCTCGCAGTCGCCAACATGACGTTGAGGACCTCGAACAAGCAAAAAATGACTGCTGCCCTAAGCTACGCTATGCTTGTTTGCACTGTGCTACATGCAATTCGCGTAGTGCGAAGTAGCGCAAACTTCACAAACTACGCGAGCGTAGCGTAGTGCTTTGCCCAGGGTCACTTCAAACCTTATTCAGATTGACACTAGGGAGGGCCTCCAGGCTATGTATCAACAAAATACCCAGGAATCTTATCTGTTCCTTGGTCCTCTCGATCCTCTTGATACCATCTGTGCTTGCCCATTCCATGATCTTTGTATTACCCTTATTTAGTAAATAGTCCATACTTCTTCCAAATGTTTCAGCATGGGCTTCTAACTTTGGGATCGGGCATTCAGGATTGGCTGTATACAGGATGATATCATTTGCATATAGTATGATCTTCCCATCTAGGCTTGAGGCAGCAGAAGGTAAGATGAAGCTCTCTTGACGATTTTCCTCTGCAAAAGACTCGATATATAGGTCAAATAATTGTGAAGACAGAGGGCATCCTTTTCTCATCCCCCTCGAAATGGAGAAAGGCTGAGTTAGACTCCTATTTATTAGCATGCAAGCTGTGGGTGATCCATACAGGAGTTCAGTTCAGTTATATTGATTAACCTACTACTAAAGTCAAAAATATTTAATACCTACATGAGGTACATCCTCCTTACCCTATCAAAGGCTTTGGAGTAATCTAAGGTGGCTATCGTCAGTGGGCCCTTGGTCCTTTTTGATTTTTCAATTGCCCCAAACAAAAGATGTGTCAGTTCATTAGGCTGCCTACCCGAAATAAATACATTGATCTGGGCAAATCACTAAAATTATGAGCTTTTCTAATCTTTTTGCTATGATACCAGTGTACGATTTTATACTCACAGCTTAGTAGAAAGATGGGTCTGTCTGAATCTGGGATAGAGGGTTCTTTCTTAGGTTTCACAATCATTACTATTGTGGCTTGATACAACGAAGTAGGGATCTTCCCCACCCTGCATGAATTTGATAGACAAGAACTTTCCTGAAAGGGACCAAGTGGGTCTTCAATTTTTATATACTTCTGGGATTCCATCTGGGTCAGTTGCCTTACCATTTTTGAGCCGGCCCAACTACTCTAAATTGTCCCCTGTGTAATGTCCCTTTCAAAGTGAGCTGCTTTTTATTTTTGAGTTTTATAACAGACATCCCTCTGTGAATATTCAAGCGGTCAGGTTCTATGGCCTCTGTAAAGAGAGTATTTAGATAACTTAACACAACCTCCAGGATCTCCTTCAGTGCATGAACCTTCTCCACCCTTTCTGGGTCGATTAGCTGATCTCTATGTTTCCTAGATAGATCTAACTTTGTTTTGCAGGATAGCATAGCTCCACTCTTTTCTCCAAATTCAAAGTGCTGCAGCTTTGTAGCTCTCCACATTTCCTGAATTCTTTTATCCAGTGCCATTCTATAACGACCTTTTAGCAGTTCCAGATCAGATCTAAAATGCTGGTTTCTCAAGGGAGAGTCTACTGAAGTTACCTGGATCTCCTTCTCCTTCACAGCTATATTGTTCAACAGTTTTTTCTCTCTGGCCACTTCTTTACGCTTCGGTCATACATTTTAAGATTATCCCTCTAATAAATGCTTTATCCCAGACTATAATAAGATTAACATTGTGTTAGATTTGGGGGTCTGTAGTTGGCACAGGTCGGTACTTGTGACAAATAAGGACCCTTGCCTCTAGTCAAGGTAAGGGGGTACACTCCTAAAATAATCCCTGCTCACCCCCTTGGTAGATTGACACGAGCAGACAGGCTTATCTCAGAGGCAGTGTGTAAAGCGTTTGTGAACACATACAGTAATCAAGTGGCAACACTACAGATGGACCACACACACACAGGTTTTATATAAAAAATAAGTATTCTTTATATTGACTTATCACAAGACCGCAAACAACAAAAATTCACAATACTATACTTAAGATGGCAGTTGTAGCTTAGTTCTCTTAAGTTCTTAAAATGTGACACTTTGAGTCGATGTACCTTAAGATGCAACACGCAGGGCAATGAAAGTGTTGTAGGAAAGGTGATGCGGTAGTCCCTTTCACACAAGGATGGTGATGTGTTGAAGATCTAGTGCAAAGAAATAAAGATGGCGCTTTCTCCTTGATGCGACATGCTTCCCGGTGATGCGGTGGCATCTGCTGCGATGTTGATCCTCTTCCCCTGCGATGCAAGATGCTTTACATGATGCAAGCCGCGACAGGCCCTGCAACACGCTCTGCTGCGATGTCAATCCTATCTCCTGGCAATGCGAGTTGCTTCCACAACGATGTGAGCCGCGACAGGCCCTGTGACGCTCTTCTGGGAGATGTGGCAGTGTCTGATGCGGTGTTGATCCTCTTCTCCTGCAATGAGCCACGACAGGCCCTGCGACACGCTTCTTGGAGATACTGCGGCGTCTGATGCAACGTCGATCCTCTTTTTCTGCGACACACTTTCCGGTGGTGCAGCGGCATCTGCTGGGACTTCGATTTTCTTCTCCGGTGATTCGTGGTGCTTCATGATGTGAAGCGGCAGCGGCCGTTAGGCAACACGCTTCTTGTTCTTGAGTCGCGCTTCCAGCTCCTTGCGACATGCAAGTCCTCAAAAAGTCCAGCACAACTGCAGGCACTTCAGGAAGACTCTTGGGGAGCTGGTGGGTGAAGTCTGTTGTTCCTGAGACTTCAGCAGGAGGCAAGCTCTGTTCCAAGCCCTTGGAGATCCTTCCCAGCTTGAAAATAAAGTACACAAAGTTCCTTTCTCCTTCCTTTGGCAGTCAGGCAACCACTACAGGCCAATCCCACAAGCAGCACTTTAGCTTAGGGATAGTCTCTCCTCACTCTCTCTGGTTCCACTCCTCAGCAAAGGTTTCTTCTTGTTGTCCAAAAGTGATCTAATTTCTTGGGATCAGGTTCCCAATATTTATACCCCAAAACCCTTTGTCCTCTGAGGGCAGAGGGGCCTTTGCCCAGTCCAAACCAGTTCTGGAGCACTCTGTTTACATGACTCCTTCTTTCCTTTCACAGTGCAGGTCAGAAACATCAGACACCCCCACAGAAGGTGGAGCCAGCATTGTGGAGGGAAAACACAGCTCTGGAGCACTTTGTTGACATGATTCCTTCTCTCCTTTCACAGTTCAGGGCAGAGACATCAGAGGCACCACAGGGTGTGGAGCCAGCACTGTGGGGGGCAGACACAGTCCTATTCAGGTCCCAGGTGCAACTCCTCCCTCCCATCTAGATGCAGTTCTCTCTACTCACCACTGGACTGACTCATTCTGTCTCCTGGAATCCCCCAGCCCTGTCACTCAAACTCCAGACAAGGTACACACAACCTAGCAGAGGCAGATTTGGATAATTAGACAAGAAAACACCTACTTTCTAAAAGTGGTATTTTCAAACACAGAATGTTAAAATCAACTTCACTAAAAGATGTATTTTTATCTTGCTGAGTTCAGGCTTACTAAACTCAAATTTCTACCATGTTCTCTGAGTCAGTTGGGATTATAAAATGTAATAATCTAACTGCCCATTCTGGCCTATAGAGAACAGGTAGCCTTACAATAGTGAAAAATGAAAATGAATGTAATTCACTATTAGGACATGCCACACACACCAGGGCTTGTCCTACCCTATACTTACAATGCACCCTACCCTCGGGCCTACCATAGCGGTGTCTGATATGAAAAAAAGGGAAGGTTTTGGGACTGGCAAGTGGGTGCACTTGCCCAGTCAACATGGCAGTACCAGACTGCACACAGGCTCTGCAATGGCAGACCTTAGACACACTTTTACAGGCTGCTTCTGTGGGTGGCACAACCAGTGCTGAAAGCCCACTAGCAGCATTTGGATTACCAGCCCTGGGCACTCCTAGTGCACGGTACTAGGGTCTGACAGGTAAACCAAACCAGCCAATCATGGAATCGCTAATCCATACATTAATTTACAATAGGTAGAGCATGTGCACTTTAGCACTGATCAGCAGTGGTAAAGTGCCCAGAGTCATAAAACAGCCAACAACAGGTCAGAAAACATGTAGGAGGAAGGCAAAAAGTTCAGGGATGACCCTGCTGCAAAAAGGGCCAAGTCCAACACATTGCCTATGTTTATCTCAAGATATTCTTTGCTTTTATGACTGAGTTGGCTAATGTTAATCTTATCCTAAAGCAACATTTTATCATGGGTCCTCCTGGTTCTTTCTACAGCTGTCGGTAGCTCCATACACAAGCTGATGGCAGAGTGGTCTAATAATGTAGGTGGAATATGGGTTACAGACTTGACCATCCTGGTTGTGTACTTATCAATCAGAGGAATCAATACGTGAATGGTGCCCATATTCTTTGGTGTAGATTGTGAAACCTTTCTATGCACCTGCCCTCACCCACCATATAGCAAGCAATAAGTCCTAAATTGTACATCATGTTTATTAGCTGTCTCCTAGATTTTGGAATTGATGTATAGTTACATTTAGTGATTCTATCAAGCTCCTTGGCCATTTAATATTAAGTCACCCCCTATCAAAATAGGACCCAAACTATCTAGAAGGTGTGACTCTAATAGTGTTAGATATGATTAGATATGAGGGGCTCATAACAGTTTGGGCAATAACAGCCCACGCAGGTTCACTTTAAGGACTTCGATTCTAAAGTAGCAACAATCCAGCTCCCTGTGCTATCAGCTTAATGATCTAATAATCTAATACCCAAATTGCTTTTAATAATACTAGCTACTCTTCTTTTACCTACAATCTGGCCTGAACAGATAATTTCCTGGACACATCTACATTTCCTGAAGCAGGCCCTGCATTTGGCGTGTTTTCTGTAAAATGGTAACTTGGGCCTGCAGCTGTTCAACCACTATCATTTGTCTCTTCCGGCATTTCAACCCATTATTTTCTAGGTGAAGATCTTAACCTGTTTACATGTGATTTATGTGATCAAAGTTTCCTCCTTCCTTGCGCCCACATAAGGGGACAATCCTTATTTCTAGAGCCACAAATAGGAAGCCATTTTTACCAAAAGCTAGTCTCCCAGCACCTCAGTACAAATCTTTTGTGCTGACGTGTGTTTTGAGGATTTTTTTCTATTTTTCTCACAAATACTCCCAATACCCCCATGCCCCCCACTGAGATATCCACTTGAGCTTTACAGGGACCATCTTCACCTAACTGGGTGCTCCAGGGGAAGGTAGTAAACTAAGCTAGGTGAACCTATGTTAGCATATTTATGGTTATAATCAGAATTCTGACACTCTCTCTAGGCAGGGACTATATCAGGGATTTTGTTACATCTTCCTGATCAATTGTTCTACCTCTTTGTCCTCCCTAAAATTTATATTACATTCTTCCACATAACCTTTAATGGGGCAGGGTATTTGAGCTGGACCTTTGCTCCCAGTTTTTTTTTTAGCTCATCGATTCTACTACTCCCTAACTCCCATTGTCATTGAGCAATGTATTTACCTATATCTCAGAGTATTTAATGTGTGAAAAGTTCATCTGTTAGTGGCCCTCTCTTCAGAGCTGTAGTCAAAATGAATTCCTTTGCTGAATGAGTTAGGAAACTAACTAAGCTTTTTCAGGGGGTTTTACAGGAATCATTTCACCTAAATGGTCCATGTGTATCCTCTGAATATCCCTTTCGAATTCGAGATCTTGCCTATCTTTCCTGAGGCCCTCTTTCAACACCTTAACTACAAACTCCTTTAAGTTGTGGACTTCCACCCTTTTAGGAATCCTTACAATTCCTAAATTGTTCCGCCTGGAATGCATCTCCAATCTTTCCATATAATTCATCAATTGTCAGTTCAGTCTCTTTATGGACTCAATCTGTTGCGCATTTTCTGAAAGGCCTGCATTTCCTCTTTCCATATTTTCCTCTAGCATCTTGGTTCTTTCGGCCAAGCCATCAAGTTTAGTTTCTAGAGCCTGGCAAGCTCTTTGAATGTCCTTCTGATTCTCCCCCAATGTCTCAAATCTCAACATTATGTCAATCTTGAGGCTCAGGATAGGTATACAACCTTTACAACGCAACTTTTACCACGACCTACCATTACCACGCATTTTTTACAACGCAGGATCCATTACAACGCATACCATTACCACGCATGTATTTACAACGCAGGTACTTTTACAACGCATACCATTACAACGTAAGTATTGGTAAGTATATTATTTTATTCAAAATATTATTTGTTTTTTTTTGTAAAGGGGTATTTTTTGGGTTCAGGGTCAGTTTGGGGTTTTTGGGTAAAGGGGTATTTTTAGGGTTCAGGGTCAGTTTTCAGTTTTTGGGTAAAGGGGTATTTTTAGGGTTTAGGGTCAGTTTTCAGTTTTTGGGTAAAGGGGTATTTTTAAGGTTCAGGGTCAGTTTTCAGTTTTTGGGTAAAGGGGTATTTTTAGGGTTTAGGGTCAGTTTTCATTTTTTGGGTAAAGGGGTATTTTTAGGGTTTAGGGTCAGTTGTCAGTGTTTGGGTAAAGGGGTATTTTTAGGGTTTAGGGTCAGTTTTCATTTTTTGGGTAAAGGGGTATTTTTAGGGTTCAGGGTCAGTTTTCAGTTTTTGGGTAAAGGGGTATTTTTAGGGTTCAGGGTCAGTTTTCAGTTTTTGGGTAAAGGGGTATTTTTAGGGTTTAGGGTCAGTTTTCAGTTTTTGGGTAAAGGGGTATTTTTAGGGTTCAGGGTCAGTTTTCAGTTTTTGGGTAAAGGGGTATTTTTAGGGTTCAGGGTCAGTTTTCAGTTTTTGGGTAAAGGGGTATTTTTAGGGTTCAGGGTCAGTTTTTAGTTTTTGGGTAAAGGGGTATTTTTAGGGTTCAGGGTCAGTTTTGGGTTTTTGGGTAAAGGGGTATATTTAGGGTTCAGGGTCAGTTTTGGGTTTTTGGGTAAAGGGGTATTTTTAGGGTTCAGGGTCAGTTTTGGGTTTTTGGGTAAAGGGGTATTTTTAGGGTTCAGGGTCAGTTTTGGGTTTTTTGGTAAAAGGGTATTTTTAGGGTTCAGGGTCAGTTTTGGGTTTTTGGGTAAAAGGGGTATTTTTTGGGTTCAGGGTCAGTTTTGGGTTTTTGGGTAAAGGGGTATTTTTAGGGTTCAGGGTCAGTTTTCAGTTTTTGGGTAAAGGGGTATTTTTAGGGTTTAGGGTCAGTTTTCAGTTTTTGGGTAAAGGGGTATTTTTTGGGTTCAGGGTCAGTTTTGGGTTTTTGGGTAAAAGGGTACAGTGTAAAAATTAAATATAATTAAATTTAAATTACATTAAATTAAATTGATTAAATTAAATTAAATTAAATTAAATTAAATTAAATTAAATTACATTATATTAATTTTAATTAAATTAAATATTAAAAAATATTATATACTTACCAATACTTACGTTGTAATTGTATGCGTTGTAAAGGTATATGCGTTGTAAATACATGCGTGGTAATGGTATGCGTTGTCATGGATCCTGCGTTGTAAAAAATGCGTGGTAATGGTAGGCGTGGTAAAAGTATGCGTTGTAACGTCATACATCCCTCAGGATAATATCCCTTAGTTCTAAACTGTCCTCTCCACATGAGGGTTGTGAGGTTTGAGGATTTTTAGAGGCACTAATGTTGCCCGGGACTAGCTAAGGATTTAGCTCCCCAATCTGGTGTTTTCCTCGCAGACTATGTCCTCTGGTATGATTAGGGACTGGACACACTCTAACTTGTTTCCTAGTGGGATGGGTGGACCTGCGGGCATTGATATATCCTTGCTACCCTAAGGGCCCGAAAGAACTCCATCCTCCTTATCCTTCTGTATCTTCTCCCTGGTTGTATCCATAATCCTAAAAAAGAAGTTTAATGAGGGCCATGGTTTCCTACTTGTGGAATTATCCCCCAGTCTCTTTTCCCTAATTTTAGTTGAAGTTCGAGTTCGCTTCTTGACTGCCTGAACTGGCTGTACCCTCCTCAGTAGGATGCACTCGGTTCTCTTCCTGTCCTGAGCTCCGTCCCCTACAGCCCATCTCAAAAGTGCTGACATCAAAGAATATCTGTTGTTTGCCAAGGCCTTTGTGCCGATATTAATATCTCCCATGCTTGCTGTATGGTTTAGGATACTATTGTGTTGGGAAACATCCTTTACCCTGCATGCGTTACTCCACCTGCCATTAGCCCGGATTTTTTACACCACAAAATCTTTTATAACGCAGGGCTTTACACTGCAAACTATTACAACGCATTCCCCAAAGTAACGCCCCATATGTTTTCTATGAACATAGCATTGGCTTCTTAGAATGCACTAGGAATTCTAAAAACTCCATCATTCTCACTTGATCCAGAATTGGCTTCTCTTTGTTCTCGAATTAGCCCAATCTTTCTAATAACTGACCTGCCATTTCCTTCTATCAAAACATAATGCTTGTTAATCCTGGCCTAATAAAAAAAATGATATCTAAATAAACAAGAATCCCTACTATATCTACCCAACAACAGGCTTCAACAACTTTTTTAAACAGTTATTTTCAAACAGTAAACCAAGAGGCAGACATTAAAACTAACAAGCCTGTAGTACACCTAGGGGTTGATTCCGATTCGGGAAAAAAAACCTTCGTACGATTTGTATCCAGAGCCCTCTCCATACGAATCGTACCCGTCCGTTCGAGTCGCGAAGTACGATCCGTATTCCGTGAATCCGTCCGAATCGTCGCGATCCGTACGTATTGCAAGGCTGAAACCGTGAACCGTACGACTCGTACACATACCGTACGACTCGTACACATGCCGTACGACCCGACGAGT
This sequence comes from Lissotriton helveticus, assembly GCF_964261635.1. Classification (NCBI taxonomy): domain Eukaryota; kingdom Metazoa; phylum Chordata; class Amphibia; order Caudata; family Salamandridae; genus Lissotriton; species Lissotriton helveticus. The sequence continues at coordinate 872,897,730 of NC_136071.1, read as the reverse complement.
ACGATCCGGACCGGGGTATGAGGACGCGATTCGTACGGTCCACGTCAGGTAAGGGCGAGTTGTATGGAAAAGCACACAAACACATACACACCGTACGGTCCGTACCCCCCATAATTGCACGTCCGTACCCCCCATAATCCCAGGGGTATGCACCGTACCCCTGCGATCATGAGGTGTACGAGCCGTACCCCCATTGTACGATTGGTGCACGAGCCGTACCCCCATTGTACGATCGGTGTACGAGCCTTACCCCATGTACGATCGGTGTACGAGCCGTACCCCATGTACGATCGGTGTATGAGCCGTACACCCATCGTACAATGGGGGTACGGCTCGTACACCGATCGTACAATGGGGGTACGGCTCGTACACCGATCGTACAATGGGGGTATGGCTCGTACACCGATCGTACATGGGGTACGGCTCGTACACCGATCATACATGGGGTACGGCTCGTACACCGATCATACATGGGGTACGTCTCGTACACCAATCGTACAATGGGGGTACGGCTCGTACACTCCATGATCGCAGGGGTATGGTGCGTACCCCTGCGATCATGGGGGGTACGCACCGTAACCGGGGAGGCCGTTCCGTACCTGTTTCGGCGCGAACTCTGCTTTTACGGCTGTTTACAGCTCCCGTAGAAAAAGGGTCGTACGGTGCGTACCTGACACGTATCGTACTTGCTGGGTCGTAAAAACCAGCCGCAAACCGTACAGATGTCGCGTACAGCGGGTTCCGAGGGAGAATCGTACGGATATTAGAGTCGTACAGTGTCTTGTACGACTCGTACGGAGTATGGCTCCTGGTACGAATCGTACTTCGTCGTACGTACGGGACGTTTACAGGTACGATTCGTACGGGAAAAAAACGCTCCATACGACGATTCGGAGCGCTTTTCACCGGATCGGAATCGACCCCCAAGTGGGAATGGATTATGAAATATGCATCCTTGATATCTAAACTCACCATCCAAATTTGTGTCCTTAGAATATTGGGCCTCAAATGAGCACCCTCCATAATGCCATCACAATGTACTACCCATATATTTCAAAATTCTAAATGTATCACTCGTCATAGTTCTGATCCTTGAGCACCTTTCTTATTTGACCAATAATGCTTAAATAACCTTTCTCCACTAATGACGCCTCCTCTCTTGCTCCCTTGTTTAACATCTCCTATATTTCTCCTGAGAATAGCACTTTCTTCTCTTTCAAAAAATTGATTTACATTGCAAGCTATTCTTGTGTAGTCCTTCATCCTAATTCTGTTTTGCAACTTTTCTCCATCTGCGAGAACCATAGGTCTACTTAAATCTTCACCCATATTTGAAAAAACAACTTTAAACTTCTTCAAGACACTATAAGAATAGAAGTAAAAGGAGAAATTCTACTCGCTTGATTTGGTTTTGCAAACTGCCCTCTGCCCAAACATTTCTGATATGAAGTCCTCTTTCTCACAGAGTGTAAAAGCCTGTTGCTGCTTGTGAACCACCATAATTTACTATCTCTATTATACTGCAATTTTGGCTGCAGAAAGTTAAGAGGTCTAACCTAATCTTAGCAAGGAAACCAAACTCTCCATCTCATAGTCATTTGAAAACACCATATCCAAAGATATTTGGACCTTATCAAGACTATTGGAAGTACAGACATATTCATCCAACTCCTTCAAAGAGCTCTCTTTGAAGAGAAGACGCAGTGCTGTATGGCCATCCTTTACAAGAGCCGTAGTGATTAATTTTTGATCCAGCTTCATCAAGATTGTTTTCCTCTCTGAGTCTACAGAGCTAAATTTGCATTTCCTACCATACATACTGTTCTTTGCATTCAAACCTTATTATAAATGTCACTAGTGATAGCCTTCGATATTACCTCTTCCGTCATATCAAATATTCTAGATACTGGTCGCACAACAACCAGTAGCTTGTCTTGACAGATTTTTATTGATTTTTCCAATGTTTTTATGCATCTTTACCCATGTTTTTAAAACCATTTTCTATTGATTTTATCATCAATTAAACAAAATGATGAACAAATACCCACATCCAACTCTGATCTGTCAGACGCTGTCTCCTAAAACCGATCTGGAACGTGTAGCACTCTGCTCTTGTCTGACTCCAAAGGCTTTCTTAAACTTCGTAAATAAGTGGAGGATAATCCAACGGCAACCAAACTTTGAATCAGGAGTATTGGATTGTTACTGGTGCTAACACTTTCTCACGCTATGAATCGTTTATTACACCTTTTCCATTCTCCTAACCTTTCAGATGGGCTTCAATTTCATCCTCATAGTCACCTGTGATTGAAAGGGTAATCATCCTACTCTTCTCCTTCATCAAACCTTTTTTTGGTTTCTTAGAAGGTTTTTTCTGATCCAAGAAACTTCCTCGTGTTGTTATTGGAAATGTTTGTCGTCAAAAAGCCTTTTACAGCATAAAATGCTTTCTGGTTTATCCTTATTAGTTTTTGCTTTTGCTTTTCCTTTTAATTAGATTGCATTAGATAGCAAACAGCATTTGCTACCATTTTGCTCACATTTAAAGCTATTTTGTTTCTGAGCGCCTCCTGTGAAATACCTCTAGCACTTGGTCCTGCCTCAATTATTTTTACTTTCTTTTTTGAATGCTTCTCCTCAAATATCAACTGCCTTTTACTCTCCTGCTACACAATGTGATAGTTTATAATAAAATGTCTCTGCCAAAACCTATTCTTATCAAATTTCTTTAAGTCAAAACCAAAATGGCCACACCCTTTGTACAAATTTGCAGTGAAAGCAAGTCTTTCTCGCTTGTAAGGAGCCTTTCTAACAACGGTGTGCTTTCCTATCTCGTAATGCACGACTGATATTGAACGAGTCATTCACAAAGGCAAAGAATAATGAGGTCAATCAACTGCCTGCTATGTCGCCTATTTCTCTACAATAATAAGAACTGTTTTTAACAAAATATGGTAAGTACTAAATTTGTATTTTTAGAAGTCAGTGGGACTTCAGAGTTTGAAGCCTAAGTCTGATTCAATATACAAGCAGTGTGTAAGTTGTGAACCAAACATCCTTGCTTTTCCCTGAAATTCTACTTGTTTATGCTGCTTGCTGATTTTGCTAGCTTCTTAGCCATGACCAAACAAATGTCACATATGAGCTCTCAAAATTATGCCAGACAAAGACCAAAGACTGCACATTTTAGTAAAGAGACACGGTCAATCTTTATAAGATTATTACCTAGAAAGATTCCATCCAGCCTAGTCCATACTCCAGGGGTTTCCAACATATATCCAGGAAGGCTGCACCCATCTCAGATGTTTTCAGTTTAGAAACTCCATATTTTCCTGACACCATACAAGTTGTTGTTATTGACCATTGCTAACTCTTGATCTATTATGAGATTACTCACTTGGAATGTGAGGAGGCTTACCCTAAGAGGTACAGGGTGAAGACTTACATCAAAATGCAAAAATTGCATGTTGCTTTCTTGCAAGAGACTCACCTCAGAAACGCGGAGTGGGTTGCACTGCCAAATAGGTGGGGAGGTCTGACCTACTTCACGCCCTACTCTGCTCTCTTGAGTTCTCCTCTGGATACTCCTGGCATACCCTTTCTCCGTCAGGTTGGATTATTGACTCGGAAGGCAGATTTATTGTACTGGGGCAGAATGTTTGACCAATTTGCAAGTGATGATTAAGCTGGTCATTTAAATCAAAATGTATACTGCTGTTCTTCAAATGACTGTTTGGTGGCCACGCTTCTTTTTGTGGTGAGAGCAGATGGTTTTGTCCCATAGGTGACTTCTGACTTCCCATCCTTCACTTGCATGGGTCCAGGGGTTCCTCGCTTTTCTGGGTGGTCTCCTTTTTGTGCTAGGTCACTGCTGAATTCTTGATTTGTTTGTGCAAGAGTGAACCAATGGATTTGCAGTAGCCTCTGCTGTTGACAGTCTTTAAATACCAGGGCTCTCAGTTACCGTAGCACGACTGAATGCAACTTCAAACTTTATCGAGATCAATAGGTTGTATACAAAACCACGTTCCAGCCAGCCATACACCACCATGCCTGGAGGGGGAGTGTAATGAACCATGCCACTTCATGCTGAAACACTGATCCACCACTTCCGTGGACTCTCCCTCACTCCACCTTCCACCTAGTACAGAAAATGCATATATCCCTCCCCTACAGATATCATTGGAGTAGCAATCTTAGAAATATACAGTTTGGTAATGTCAGCAGTGGTATTGCCTTAGAAACTACACCAATGGCATGCATCTTAAATATTCTGAGTGTAATTTCATTTTTATGAGAAGTGATAGAAAACAATATGCTTGGCCTGATTTAGAGTTTGGGGTCCGGGGTTACTCCTTCACAAATGTGATGAATATCCTGTCTGCCATATTATAGTTTTATTATATCCTATGGAACTTGTAATTCGGTGAAAGGTAAATTTGTAATGTAAAGTAATGTAATGTAATGTAATTGCCCATTTATACCGCGCAACAATCGCTCCAAGGAGCATCTCGGCGCCCCTGCAAAGTCAACCTAATGTCATATGTTACCTTACTGCTTGGATTAACCAAGACCGGAATCACACTAGAGCTCTGGCCGTTATATCCGGAAGGTTGTAGATCCAGGTTTTTAATTGTTTACGGAAATCTGGTTCCTTGTCCAGTGCTCTTAGGTGTGGAGGGAGGACATTCCACGCTTTTGCACCTAATACGCCAGGGATTTGCCCCCTCGGGTTTTGAGTCTGAACCCTGGAACGGTCAATAAGTTGGCATTTAGGGATCGTAATGCTCGAGTTGGACAGTATCTTACGAATTTCTTCCTCAGGTATAGAGGGCCTAGATCGTGGGCAGCTCGAAAGGTAATTACAAGCAATTTGTACAAGACCCTTTTTGTTATAGGCAACCAATGTAGTGCGTTAAGAGCTTTGGTTGCTGAGGATTTTCTTGGCCATTTTAAAACCAGCCTTGCTGCCGCATGCTGTACCATCTGGAGTTTATGGGTGACCACTTTATTAGTGCCAGCATACAGGCTGTTGCAGTAATCAATGCGTGATGTTACTAATGCAACCGTAACTGTTTTCCTTGCTTCAAAGGGCAGCAAGTCAAAGAACTTCCTGAGCCCCTTTATCACCCCAAAACAGGTGCCTGCCACTTTTGCTACCTGATGTTTAAAGGACAGGTCGGCGTCAAAGTGTACCCCAAGGTTGCGGGCCGAGATTGTAGTGTGAGGCGGTATTTCTGCCTTCTCAGGCCACCATAATCTGGGAATGAATTCATTTTTTGGGCCTATTGGCATGATCTCAGTTTTGCCTGTGTTGCATTTTAGGTGATTTCTCCGCATCCAGTCAAAGGTGGCCGTTAGGCAACATTTAAGTTTTTCCTCCCAGACCTGATTATCTTTATCCATTATCAGGATAAGTTGTGTATCGTCGGCATATGCTATTACATCCATGCCGAATGACGATATCAACTTTATCAGAGGTGCAGTATAGACATTGAACAATGTCGGACTCAAACTGGAGCCTTGAGGCACTCCCGTTAACAGTGGTTTCTCACTGGACCGGAATTCCCCCAAGGTCACCACTTGTCTCACATTTGTGACAGAATAACCTGTCCGCCAAAGTCTAAATCAGGCCTTGGGAGCATGATTTATAGATGGGTGGGCAGTTAATCTATCACATGGTACACAACAGATATCCCAACCACTTTATTTCAAGAGCATTATATTGTAATGCATAAAAAGTTTGGACAGGTTATCTTTCACGTTTGTCCAACAAACCCTTCAGGCCCTAAGTCCTAAATTGAAATGTATGTCCTTATGATTCTGAAAACCCTTTTGTTTGTATTAGTTTCCTCAAAGTAGATATTCCAAGTCCAAGCCTAGCCTTCTTAGAGTTGGCTATAGCAACTAGAAAATAACAGGGTCCAATGTGACAGACATTTTAGGAATATGCACCAATTAGAATGTCAATCCAAATGATGGAAGTCAAGTACAAAAACTTCAAACATTAAATTAAATGCATACTTATGACAACATATGGAAGGTGTCATTTAAATATATATATATAAATATATATATATATTTGTTTGAACTGTTCATGTAGCAAATTGTTGCACACAAGTCTTGTATTTCAATATGTTGAAATACAAGACTTGAACATTATTATATTTTTTATTTTTTTCTGTTTATTTAGAGCATACTCCAATTAGACATGCAGTTAACATGCACTATGTGCTGCTTTTAGTTGGAGACGTTTTCTTTACATGATGGCTTCTGTGTTTACCTACTAGTCACTGACAACTGCTGCTGCTCCTAAATACACTACTGAACACTTCCAAGAAGACAGAATAATATACAGATTAACTAAGAGCATGACATAAGTATGAAATACTCCTCTGGGTGGATCCAAGATATGAATGACACTCTCAGTGCAAGGTCTGAATGGGGTGACTGGGTGCAAATAATGGCTACTCGTGCAATGTCCAAAATTTTATTTGCCCCACAAAAAAAGTTATTGGCTGTAAAACACCTAAATTGGTTGGTATCAACTACCAAACATTATGGACCTCCTTGTCTACTCTCTCTGCGCGCAGGCAGGTCGCTCCCCACGCCACCAAACGGCTGCTAGCTGCTTCGTGCCTGATACTTGTGTTGTTCACTTTTGCTCCCGCTGCCTGGTTCCGTACATCCTAACTGTGTCACTGTTATTTTTTGTTCTCAGGTTTCCTCCACTGGTGCCTACCGCTTGCTGCCCACCTTTTCCCGCCGTTCCCACTACTCCTGCTGCTGCGTCCCTGCTGTGCCGCCCCCCTGCTCTCCCATTGGCCACCCCGCTCCCGCCTCCCAGCTGCTCCTCCCTCCCTCTCCCCCTCTTATGGAGGCTGCACAGCGGCCGCACGCTGCGAACACTCACAGCGGGCGCGCCTCTGGCGCGCCAAAGGTAAGCCCGTCTGCGCCCATCCCCACCTGGACCACGGCAAGCACCAGAACCCCTGGACCCCGCGAATGCCACAACACCAGACTCCGCTAAGATGCCAGCACCCTCTACGCATTCAACACCGACCGAAACCACACCTGCTTCCAGACTGCCCCGAAACAGACCCATAGACCTTTCTCCTGCCACACCTGCAGCTTCACCTTCGACAGAGCCACCAAACCTCCAAGGACTGGACCCAACCACCTCCGCTGCATACTCCTCAAACCCGCTCCGCACGCAAACACGTGGTCGAGCTCTGGGATCTGCTCGACACCTCTGCCCCAGACATGGCCTTCCTGACCGAGACCTGGTGGAACGACTCCTTGGCGCCCGACATCGCCATAGCCATCCCGGACAGATACAAGATCACCCACAGGGATCGCGCCAGCGGAATCAGAAGAGGAATAGCCATCGTCCACAAGTCTACCCACAAGGTCGCCACCCATGCAGACGACACCTACAACACCGTCGAGCACCTGCACTTCCGGATCCACACCGACCCCAACACCACCCTCAGAGGAACACTCATCTACAGACCCCCAGGACCCTGAGCTCAGTTCAGCGACTCCATCGCCGACCTCGCAAGCACCCACCACTCACCTCCACGGACTACATCCTCCTCGGGGACCTGAACTTCCACCTCGAGAACAACGCCAACTCCACCACCCTGATCGACAACCTCGCCAACCTCAGCCTCAGACAACTCGTCACCACACCCACCCACGCCACCGGCCACACGCTGGACCCCGTCTTCTCCACAGGCACCCACATTGCCTTCGACCACACCACCGAACTCCACTGGACCGACCACCGCTGCATCTATTTCACCTTCAAGAAACCAACCACGCACCACCGGACCCAATAGCTATCCCGCCGCTGCAGGAGCAAAGTCACCGAAGACCAGCTGATCACCACCCTCGCCCAGAACCCTCCCACCGACCCCACCAACCCAGACACCACAGCCCGCAACCTCAGACAGTGGATCGAGGTATGCTCCAATACCCTCACCCCGCTCAAGAAACCCTCCAACAGCCACGCCAGTAAGAGAGTCACCTGGTTCACCGACGAGCTTCAGACCTCCAAACACGCATGCCGGAAACTGGAGAAGATATGGCTCCACAAACGCACATCGGACAACCACGCAGCCAACAAGGACGCCACCCACAGACATCACCACCTCATCAGATTAGCCAAGAGATCCTCCTTCAAAGACCACCTGGATAACAATGCACACGACAGCAAAGAGCTCTTCAGCATCGTAAAGGAACTCTCCAACCCCAGCGCCAACACCAACGCCAACAACATACCGTCTTCACAAGAACTGTGCGACTCACTAGCCATCTTCTTCCACCTCAAGATCGCTGACATCCATGACAGCTTCAACACCACGACCGCCCCGACTATGCCAGACTCCACCTCCCCTGTGAACACCACTAGCGCCAACCGCCTGACCTCCCGGTCCAACGTCAACGACGACGAGACACGCAAGGTCATGAACTCCATCCACTCAGGATCTCCGTCAGACCCGTGCCCACACCACGTATTCAACAAAGCAGACACAGCCATCGCACCCCAACTACGGAACGTCATCAACATCTCCTATGAAACAGCGACATTCCCGGAAAGCTGGAAGCACACCAAAATCAACGCCCTCCTCAAGAAACCCAAGGCGGACCCCAAGGATCTCATGAACTTCCGGCCCATCTCCCTGCTCCCGTTCCCGGCGAAGGTCATCGAGAAAATTGTCAACATGTAACTGGCCCGCCACCTGGAAGACAAAAACATCTTGGACCCGTCCCAGTTTGGGGTCAGCCAAAACCACAGCACCGAGACAGCCCTCATCGCCGTCACAGACGGCATCAGGCGCCAACTAGACAACCGCGAAATATCAGCCCTCATCCTCCTGGACCTGTCAGCCGCCTTCAACACGGTCTGCCATCTCACTCTAAAGACATGCCTCCTAGAAGCCGGAATCCAAGAGAAGGCCCTTGACTGGACCACGTTAACCTCCCGCCCTTCCGATCCAAAGCCACTGACATCATCTGCGGCGTCCCCCAGGGCTCATCCCTCAGCCCAACGCTGTTCAATGTCTACATGGCCCCCCTCGCACAAGTGGCCCGCCATCACAACCTCAACATCATCTCCTACACCAACGACACCCAGCTCATCCTCTCCCTCACCAAGGACCCGCACACCGCCAAAACCAACTTCCACGAGGGAATGAAGGCCGTCGCCGACTGGATGAGGAACAGCCATCTGAAGCTGAACTCGGACAAGACAGAGGTATTCATCCTCGGACCCAACCCCTCAGCCTGGGACGACTCCCGGTGGCCGACCACACTAGGAACAGCACCGACACCCACTGACCATGCACGCAACCTTGGATTCATCCTTGACTCCTCCCTCTCCATGTCTAAACAGGTCAACACCTTCTCCTCCTCCTGCTACAACACCCTCTGCATGCTCCGCAGGATCTACAAGTGGATCCCGACTGAAACAAGAAGAACAGTGACACAGGCCCTTGTCAGCAGGAGACTGGATTACGGCAAGGCACTCTACACAGGAATCCGAGCCAAACACCTACGACAACTACAACACATCCAAAACGCCTCCGCCCGACTGATCGTCAACGTCCCCCGCCACAGCCACATCACCCCCCACCTGAGAGTCCTACACTGGCTCGCCGTCAACAAGAGGATCACCTTCAAGCTCCTCACCCACGCACACAAAGCACTCCACAACGCCGGACCAGCCTACCTGAACAGCAGCCTCAGCTTCTACACCCCCACCCGCAAGCTCCGCTCTGCCAGCCTCGCCCTCGCTGCTGTCCCCCGCATTCAACGAACAACCTCCGGTGGCAGATCCTTACCCTACCTCGCCACCAAGACCTTGAACACCCTCCCTACCCACCTACGGCAGACCCAAGACCTACTCGCCTTCAGAAGACTCCTCAAGACCTGGCTCTTCGAGCAGTAGCGGCACCCCCCTCTCATCAGTGCCTTGGGACCCTCACGGGTAAGTAGCGCGCTTTACAAGTACTCTGATTGATTGATTGCGCATCTTGAGAGTGCTATTTAAATTATTTGGTGGCACAATTTTCATGTAAATCTCCACAGCTGGCACAAACAGGGTAGACCCTCTCCTTTTAACACAATATTATCCATTACGTGGGGTTCTTATGTCAAAGACGTGTTTATGTCCATGATGGCCATACACAGCCTACGCCCATCCGTACCCACGTGAAATCAATTTGTCTACTCATTTGACTGGCACCTTCCCACCCTTCATTATGTTCGTTTGATGCAATCCCTACTATGGAAATATAAGTGCAAGTCCCTTTTTCAGTTTTAAGCACCGTCTTCCCAAATATTTCAACTGCTTTATATCGCGTAGTAGCATGAAGTGCAATGGAAATTGGGGACTGCCATGATAAGGCACAGGGGTAAATGTGGGATAACACTGAAACAAGATTTGGGAAGGTAGAGCGTGTGGTGCGTATGCGTCATCCTTTGAGAAATATGTGCTTTGCATAATAATCATATGTGCATGGAGTTAATGTTCAAATGTAGTCTTTAAAAATATTTATTTTGTGGTGCATTTAAATATATCCGGCGTATGAATTTTAAATGATGTTGCTGCGTGTAAAACATAACCAAACTTGCCAAAAGGCAATCTGTGTTCCTTCCTGGACACTGTTTCTGTTTCCAGTATGTAAATCATGTATGTACTTTTGAGTCAAAGCACTTTAAAATATTTTTCTTTTTGACGTTTGTTAATAATAATTGAATAATGAAACTAGGAAAGGCATTTTGAAGTTAATATTCTCAAGGGGATTGTTTAATTGAAATTGATATTTTCTGCATCTGTATGGGATTCTGTGAAGCATATAATGACCGAATGATATATTTATCTATAAAAGGCAGGCAAAGGCTTGGATAGATGGCAGATTGAGAAAGGGCAAACAAATGCTGCAAGGCTGCGTGTGTGTCTCCGTGTTTATCTTACATACACTAAAGTGTGGTACATTTTTACATCATCAATATCTCACACCCTCCATCCTCATGGTTATGTATTTTTGCTATTTAATGCATTAATCAATCTTTTAATCAGCATCTTAAACGTCAGGCAGTCATCCCTTTCTTAGGTAATTTTCACTCCACGGCACTTTCCATCAAAGCATAGCTATCAACTCATCAAGAGCTCTGCTTTTCTGAGTGTGAAGCACCCTTGTGAGCATAGATTGTGCATTGTGCTTTAAAAGCACATCATTCACAATCAATGAGAGGAGGTAAACAAAACAAATTTGCATGATTTTATCATGGAAGCAGAGAAAACAAACCACCCCAGTCATGATTCAGATATATGATTGCACCTATCTAGGTCTAATCAAAAACGGTAAACATTTTGCGTTTAGGTTACTTACTACAAGGGATGCACACATGCCTGTCAGTGGGATTCTCTCATGGAGCAACGGATTGGGAATAACACGGTCATTTTCTGCCGCAAGATTACAATGTCCAGTCATAAACAATAAACAGTGCTAAAGCTAAAGTAAACGTCTTAGGTTCCTTGTATATATTGAAGGATCTCTTATAGAAATTGATTTCACATATAGGGGTCCATTAGTATGTCGGGCGGATTGCCTCCGCCAGGGTGGCGGTGGCCACCGCCACCCTGGCGGAGGCAATCCGCCCGACAAGCACTCTCGTTTACCCCTCCGCCAGATTAGGATGGCGGAGGGCACAGAGGCGGACAGAAAGACCGTCCGCCACTTTACCGCCGGGGACGCCTTGCGACCGCGGCGGTGATGGAATAATATGGTGGCGGTGTCCAATGGACACCGCCAGCCATATTATGATGCCTGAAATTAGGGGCCTTTCCGCGGCGGCAATGCCGCCACGGAAAGGCAGGCGGTGATTGCTGCGGGGGCCCCCTGTGGGCCCCCAGAGTGACGGCCAAAGGGGGGTGGCACACGGGGGGGTACCTGTGGTACCCCCCTGCATTTGCATGATTGCAGCGGCAGGCACCGCGCGGTGCCTGCCGCTTCGATTATGCAAATGCGTGCATTTGTATTTCACATTGTGGCGGTCAGTGCAGTGAGCACCGCCCGCCACAATGTTAACTTGAGGAATGCGCCCGCCACTGTGGCGGGCGCATCCTAATGCCAATGGTGGGACCCCCGCCCTTCAGGCGGGCGGTCCCGATCTCCGTTAGGATGGCGGGCGGACAAAGTCCGCCCGCCATCCTAATGGACCCCATAGTTCGCATTATGGGCCAAATACAGAAAGAAGGGATATTTGTAAATGCAAATACTTATTTATTTCAAGAGTTTTATATAGCGCTACTTCTCTTTGTTGAAGATGAGGAGGATTTCCATCTAGTCTTTATTTAGTTTTCAGTGGTTGCGTGATAGCCAGTATTGAACTTCTCTTAGAGTGTCGTTCAGTCTCTGAATGTCTTCAATGGAGGAGGTCTCCAGATAGATTTGGGTATCATCTGCATACAGGTGGAAAGGAATGTTTATGGTGGTAAGGGGTTCCATATAGATGTTGAAAAGTTGTGGGAGAGTACTGATCCTTGGGGGACACCCCTGCTAACGGGGAGGGGGTCCGACGAGAAGTTTTTGATTTTTATACTTTGGATATGGTTCTGTAGAAAAGAGGTGAACCACTGTAAGACCACCTCCTCTGCTCCAGCACTTTCTTGAAATGCTTTAAGGAGTGGTTTGTGGTCAACCGTGTCGAAGGCTGCTGATAGATCCAGGAGTATGAGTAGGCAGCATTGGCCTGTATCAAGAGATTTGGGCATATCTTCTATTACATTTAGGATCACTGTCTCTGTACTGCAACCTTTTCTGAAACCCGATTGGTGAGGGTCTAGAAAGTTGGTGCTGTCTAGGTGTTGAGTGAGTTGGAGGAGAACACATCTTTCCATGATTTTTACTAGGAGAGGGAGGTTGGAGACGGGTCTGAAGTTATTCAGATAATTTGTGTTAGAGCCCATTTTTTCAGTAGAGGTGTGACTTGGACGATACTAATGCGCATGCTCGGCCGCCCGCGCATTTCTCGTGAGAAATGCGCATGCACGGGTGGCCGCGCATGCGCATTAGTATCCAACATGGCGGCGCGGTTACCAGAGGGAGCCCCAGAGACGCAGCGGACAAGGTAAGTGGTGTTTATTCTTTTTAAAACCATTATTTAAGTATTTAGGGAGGGCGGGAGGGAGGCGGGTAGTATTTAGCGAGGGCGGGAGGGAGGCGGGTGGCGCGTAGTGGGGCTACGCGAAGTGCGTAGGTGGACGTAGTTTCTGGTCCACTTCGCGTAGCCCCACTACGCCTACTGCGCCCAGGGTTAGTTTAGTGGTGGAAATCATTTTAATGACCTCTGCTTTGGAGATGGGATAGAAAGATTTCCATAAGTTAGGCGGGTGCTTGGGTGTGATATCTTCTGTCTCTGGAGGTGATTTGCTGTCCGGGGGACTGCTTTGCACGTCCAAGGAGAGTTCTATCTTGCTGGTGTTGTCATTGAAGAAATTGGCAAAGTTGTCACACAGGTCTTGGAGCCGACAACTGGTGTCGAAGGGGGCTTGGAAATTTGTTGCCTAATGAGATTGAAGAGTTCTTTAGGTCTGTTTTTTGCGTAGTGAAGGGCATTGCAAAAGAAGGATGTTTGTTCATTCTTTATGTGTTGTTTGTATCTCCCTCCTACTGATTTGAGTCTAGCTAGTAGGATTGTGGACGGGTTGTTTCGCCAGAGTCTTTCTTCCAGTCTTAGTTCTCTTCTTTCGGACTTTATATCTGTGTTGAACCATGATCTACAAAGTATGTTCCTGGCTCTTTTTAGTTTCAGGGGGGCTATTTGGTCCTTAATGGAAGTCATAGTAGTGTTGTAATGAGAAGCGAGTTCTGTTGTTGAGAGCTCACCAGTGTGGCTGGAGAGGAGGGAGCTTACCCTTTCTTCCAGGTCAGCAAGGGAATCTGACTTAGATTTCTTGCCCAGCGGGGGGGGGGTCCTGTATGCGTGGCAGGCCTTGGATCGTTTAGTTCAAGAGGAACAGAATTATATGGTGATCAGATCAGTCAACAGGCAAGGTGTGGTGGATGGAGACTATATCTTCTTGAGCGATAATGGCATCGAGGATTGAGCCTCTGTTATGGGGTTTCTCTATGCAGTGTTGGGTGAGGTTGTTGTTGCTTAGGAGATCGTTTAAGGTTTTGATTAGTGCATTGTTTTCCTCATTCCAGGGTAGATTGAGGTTGCCTAGAATTATGTTGTTGGAGTCGGTTCAGTTCAGTTCAAAGACGTTATTCGGTTATATAACATTGATAACCATAAAAGTACATAAACACATATTTGTACACAATTTACACACTGTAGCACAGTTGAAATATATATAGATCATTAAAAAATCATAGATTATTAAAAAACAACATAGACTCAATTCAGTTAAAAGAACAATCTTTAAAACATTATCGATTTTCTTGAATAAAAAACATTTCTGAGAAATATAGAGACAGATGCTACCGTAAATATGTCTTCTAATTTCCTGATAGCCAGAAAGGCTGGGCGGCATTGTCTGAGGTTCATATATTTTAAAATTGGCTTGATCCACCTTGCCCTTGGTACTGAATAGAATTTACAAAAAAATAAAATATGAATGTCCGATTGGGTAGATATTTCATCGCAGGGGCATTTGCTTATATTGTTTGACCAATCATTTTTAGCAGAGACGCTCAATGTTCTAAAAAGAATCCCAAGTCTAAAACGTTCCAACAAGAACCTTTCATGTTCTGTCAACCGCAAGGTTAGGGATGGTTGAATAGACTGCGAGATTAAAATCGATTGATGAGACAACACTGTTTTTTTAGTCAGCTCAGTTTGATCTCTTAAATTCGCAAGATACATGATGCAAAGCCTTTTCAATTCCTTTCTCGGGGTATTCACCATTGACACAGGGTCATCATAGAATTTGGGGTGATTAATATTACCACAAAAGCTTTTAATGTATCTCAGCCATTTCATTCGAGAAACACACTCCAATTTTAGGGCGTCCCCTAGTATGATTCGGTTCAAGTGACATTCATTAGCAGTCCAGGCCCTGTGCCACAAGAGAACCGGCTGGATTCTAATGGTGTCCTCAATATATAACATGCCAAGTTCAGCGTGACAGTTGTATGTAGATGTACTCTCAGGCGTGGTTAGGAGGTATCTCAGAAAACTATTCTCTGTCAGCTGCAAACTACTGACATTGGAGATGCCCCAAATTCCCGCACTGTAAGTTGCCACTGGTACACAGCTAGTTTTATAGATGCGTAAGAGCACATTAACTGGTTTCTTTCCCATCTTTTTGCTAAAAAGTTTAAGGGCCATTATAGATTTAATAAACAACATATTTCTCCCCTTGACTGCAATGTTCCACTGTCCTGTGCAGTCAAACACAATTCCTAGATAAGTAAAGGTAGAGATATAATCTAGTGGCTTAGAATCAATAAACATAGGGGCAGATTTATGAAGACCTTGCGCCGCCGGTGCGTCACTTTTAACATGGGAAAAAGTGACGCACCGGCGGCGCAAGTCCTTCATAAATCTGCCCCATAGTTATTTTCCACTGCTTAGTTTTAATGCCACAGTTCATGGCGAAGGTTTTGGTACAGTTCACCTTCAGATCCAAACCGGTCATGCAGGTGGAAAAAGAAGTGATCATGGATTGCATTGCTACGGGGGTCCTTGCCATCAGAACGGCATCATCGGCATAAATAAGTGCCGGTATGTGTCGTTGTGATGCCGTAGGCATATCTATACAGTCTCTCAGCAAGATGTCCTCTAACTCATTGATATAAATTAGGAATAAAAACGGAGCAAGGACACATCCTTGTCTCACACCCCTCGCAATATTAAGCATTCTAGTGCACTCTCCATTTAAGCCGTATCTAATTGTTGCCTAGCCCCATTATACAGCTCCCTTAAAAAGCAGATGGTATTATCCTCTACTCACAATCGTATTAAAATTGACCATAATTTGCTGTGATTAACACAGTCAAAGGCAGAGGTCAAGTCAACAAAAGTTAAAAATAACCTCCTGCCCTTTGCCTTAGTATACTTTTCCAATAATATAAATAAATTAAGTCCTTGGTCTACTGTCCCTACCCCTTCTTTAAAACCATATTGCAGGTCACTAATGATCTTACGTACCTCTGCCCATGACTTCAACGGATCACTGAAATATTATCGACGGACAATATATTGAGTTGCCAAAATATCGTTGAAAAATTATCGACAGCAACAATATCGAGTTTCTATACTTATTTAACAAACTACAAAAATATCGAGTAAAAAATATCGAGTCTAAAAAATATCGACATCACTAATATAGACAACCAATATATCGACAACAAATATATAGTTTTTAAGCTAAATAAACCTAACACTACAAAAATATCGACAGCAAATATATAGGCAACAAAAATATCATCTTTTAATGATTATAGACTTAGGATTATAAACATTAAATATGTAAAATACAATATAAATCTTCTTGTAAAATACATTACACAATCCAAAATAAATACAACATGTTAAATAACATTTTTTTAAGACATTTAAATGTGTTAACATTTTTCCAACATATCATGAAAACATTGCAATTAATATATAAATATTTCTAAATCATTCTACATATATTATCACATTATTATTAGATATATTTAAAATAAATTAAATAACTAACCAGCTTTAATGGAGAACTCTTCACAGATCACCATTCCCACATCAACAAACAAACCAATTAACTGTAAAAAAAAATCAAACTAGCCAGTACAATGCTCTCTTTCTTAAAACATCCAATAAAATGAGAGAACACAAAAAATACACACTATAAAAGAAGTACATGCCTACTACCATTTGTTGCTGCTAACTCTATAGAAAGAAGATGGCAACACTTTGGCTAACTTGTTCCTGATGAATCTACATTACAAATCAAGATTGCTACCAAATTAATCAAGTAAGTTAAACTTTATTTTTATAATACACAAGTAGTAGTCTAAAAATTTAACTATATCTCCTAACTGTTTAAATAACATTTATTTCTCTCATTCAACATTTCTTATATAGACATCTCCTAAACACATCAAAAAACCTGCTCCTATTTCTTTACCACTAATTACTGATTGTAAGTATATATAAATGTTCTCTAATACACCAACTGCTGTTGTTAAAAAACTATTTTCTAATAGCCATTCATTATTTACTCTATCTTCTTAACAGATAATCAGAAAACATCCTAATTCTACTCAACTAAATTTAAAGACTTCACAAGTTAAACAAGTAAGTATATGTGTACATTTCCTAAAAGGCCCTAAAATACTAAAACGATTTTCTAAACAGAATTTCTTGTTTATTCTATCTTCCTTACAGATATTCTAAAGACATCCTACATCTACTATACAAAAGGCAAAGACTACACAATTTAAAAAAGTAAGTATATTTGTTGAATTCCTAAAAGACCCTAAAATGCTAAAGCTATCTTCTAAACACCATTTAATATTTATTCTATCTTCTCTACAGATATTCAGAAGACATCCTACATCTACTCTACCTAAAGCAAACACTGCACAATTTAAACTAGTAAGTATATGTATTTACTTCCTCAAAGTGCCTAAAATTATAAATCTATTTACTAATAAGCATTTCTTGTTTATTCTATCTTCTCTACAGATATTCACATTACATCCTTCATCTACTCCACCAAAGGCAAACACTCAACAATTTAAACAAGTAAGTATATCTAATAATTTCCAAAAATACCCTAAAAAGCTAAATATAATACAGCTTTCTCCTAGAAAAAATCCAAAACATTTTTTAAATATCGCTTATAATATTTTACTTTTCCTACATACAGGAAAACAAGAAGAACATACAAGAAATACATTGAAAACACAGTTTCTGCATTTCTCAAAACACGATTTACCAACTGTAAGTATAAGCAGTGAAATATAAATGTGTAAAACACAAACAAAAATATTTTACATTTAAACATGTTTCTTTCTAATCTTTCCTAGAACAAGTAATACAAAATGACTGAAGGTGCAGAATTTGTAATGTCACATAAAAATAAATTGTGTTTATGTTTTATGGGGTATGTTTATAATCAAGAAAGACAATCAGGAAGAAAAGTATTCTGGAAATGTACCAAATACTATTCAAACAAATGCTATGGTAGGGCTACTACTGAAGAGACAAATGTATTATTTACCAGGGAACACAATCACCCCCCAATGTCACAGAGATAGAGATAAGGGATGCTTTGGAAACTATAAAAAAAAGCTAGCACAGGGAGTGACAAACCTACCACACAAATCCTAAAAGAAGAACTGTTAAAAATTCCAGCCCATGCTTCAGGGCAACTACCCTCAATTGACTCCCTTAAACGCGCAATAGCACACACAAAAAGACTAACTACCACAACACAACCTAACCCTAAAACCTTTGAAGAAATTTTAATTTCCCCAGAAATGAGCGTAACACATAGTAATGAGAAATGTGTACTTTTTGACAATGAAAGCACCACCAACAGAATAATAATGTTTGCAACTGCAACAAATTTAAGGAAAATACAACAATGCGAACAATGGATGATGGATGGGACTTTTAAACCATGTCCCAAACCATTTTATCAGCTATATACCATACATGGATTATACCATCACTACAATATCCCTTTTATTTACTGTTTGTTACCTAACAAACAACAAAATACATATACTGAAATATTAAATATAATCAAAAATGAAATCAATAATTATTTTCCCCAGAAAATAATTATTGATTTTGAGCTAGCTATGATCAATAGCATTTTGAAAACATTTCCCCACACAGCAATCCGAGGTTGCTACTATCACTTCAATCAAAGTATATGGAGACATCTCCAGAAATCCACCTTAAGCATTCAATACTCAACTGATAGCAACTTTGCACACCAAATAAAAAAATTTATAGCACTAGCCTATGTTCCAGTTACTGATGTAGCGGAACACTATAACTTACTAATTGACAGCGCATACTACAAAAAGTATGAAGAAAAACTGGCCCCGCTACTAGACTATTTTGAGGATACTTGGGTGGGAAGGTTACATAGATCTGGGCACCGACGCCAACCAAAATTCCACATACCTTGGTGGAATGTATATCTAAGTACATTAAACCAAGAGGCAAAAACTAATAACAGTGTTGAAGGATGGCACAATGCATTCCAAGCTACCACTAGCAGAGCCAAGACCACCTTCCAAAATCTAATAGAAGCTTTACAAAAAGAACAAAGCTACCAAGAGCCAAGGAAAGAACAATCTGTTACACAAATTGGACCTAAACTAACAAAACAAACCAAACAAATGTTCAGACTCCTTCAAAGCCAAGTGACACTATATCCTTCAACCAGAGGTCTAGAGTACCTATCACTAATAGCTAAAAGCCTACTATAAAGTAACAGACCAAAATTAACAATAGCTTCTGATAATTACTTGAAAGGTAACAAAAATTACCATTTTGATTTAATAATAAATAATACATATTTGTTTAACATATTTATAACATTTTTAAAAACATTTTGTTGACAAATATGCAATATTTATAATAACATCAAACATGCCAATGACATTTAAATCGACATTTCCCACCCAAATAAAATAAATTATAAACACTTACAATTTATGTAGCAGAAGAAGACGTAATCCAGCCACGTATAATCCATACAATCCCTTACAATCCAGCACAAATCCAATTTTGGAAACCCTCAAAAACCCGAAAATAATTAAAATTTGTAAAAAACGATCCAGGAAATCCCGATAAAACAAGTGTGGACACTTTTTAATTTAAAGTGATATACACACACCTTGTAAAAAACTCCAACGCATATTCTTCTCCCAATCCAATGCGACACTCTACAAAAACCTGAAAAATAGTAAAATATTACAAAATTCGCTCCAGGAAACGCGGACTAAGCCAAGTGTGTTGAATTAATTTAAAATATGAACATACACACACTTGGGGGTCCATTAGGATGTCGGGCGGATTGCCCCCGCCAGGCTGGCGGTGGCTACCGCCAGCCTGGCGGGGGCAATCCGCCCGACATTCTTCCCTGAATTCCCCCCCGTCATATTACAATGGCGGGGGGGACCGCAGTGGACCAAAACACCGCCCGCCACTTTTCCGCCCCGGTCGCCTTGCGGCCGGGCGGAAAATGTTTAATATGGTGGCAGTGTCTATTAGACATCGCCAGCCATATTACAATGGGCATTGTGAGATGCCTTTCTGCGGCGGCGCTGCCGCTACGGAAAGGCATGCGGTCTTCACTCTGGGGGCCCCCTGCGGGCCCCCAGAGTGAAGTACAGGTGGGGGGGGTGCACATGGGGGTACCCATTGTCATTTGCAAAGCGGCAGGCACCGCGCGGTGCCTGCCGCTTTGCAAATGAAAATGGGAAAGTGCATTTTCAGCATTGTGGCGGGCGGTGCAGAGAGCACCGCCCGCCACAATGCTGAAAATACAGGATGTGCCCACCACTGTGGTGGGCACATCCTAATGGCACCCCCGGGACCCCCGCCCTTATTGCGGGTGGTCCTGATTTCCGATAGGATGAGGGGCGGGCAAAGTCCGCCCGTCATCCTAATGGACCCCTTAGTTTAAAAAAAACGCACTATGTTCTCCTAATCCATTCCAAATGAACAACCATAAAAACCCGAAAAATAGTGAAAAAGAATACAAATCGCTCCAGGAAATCACGAAAAAAGGAGAGAGATGGTAAAATATTAAATTTATGAGTAATACACTCTTTTCTCCCAAACAAAAACGCATCCTTCCATGGAATTATACTGCGATGTTCCGGAACCTGTAAAAAAGCATACATAGAGTAACCCACCCACACAAACCCCCAAACATTTCAACATACACATTAAAATTAATGTAAAACATTTAAAAACACATATCCTAAGCATAAAATAACACTAGATCTCAAACATACACGACGCCTCCGTAACAACGAAGTTTCACCTAAAACATACCAAAACCACGACTACAAACACACAATAACACAACAAAGTTCTAATATACCCTCAAGCACTACTACTCTCTAAGAAATATTAGTTAAAATTCACCTTACCTTTCTCAACGCGAAGCAGCTCCCAACCGCGAGCTTCTCCAGTCCTGAATGAAGCAAAATAACCTTACGCGGTAAAAAAGTAGTCCCCTTAAACCATATTAGAAACGTAAACATACTAAATACAATGTTCTAATAAGAAATAAAATACATACCCACACTTATAATTTCTAAAAAAAATTTGTAACACAAATTACAATTTAATTAGCTTAGATATCCTTTCTTAATTAATATTAAATAATATTTTTAGAATAATATTTAATATCAATATTCCAAAATATATATAAACATTGTAATAAATATATATTAAATATTTAATAATAATTTATATTTATTATAAATATGTTTTCCTTTATTTAAGTGAAAGTAGATTTTTATTGCATTTGTAAATTAATAATATAAATAAATAATAAATATTATTTATTTTTATTATTAATGTAATATAAATATGTCAATAGGAAATAAATACAATTACAACTATATCATTGAGTTACTAAATGCAGAATGTTTTTTTTTATTTGTTAAAAATTTTATAATTAGTTACCAATTGTAAATTAATTTTAATAATTAATATAAAATATTAATTATTATTATTAATTATTCTAACCATGTATGTAAATAATACAAATTTAATCAGAAACATTACATCCAACTAAGTCATTGTTTTACTATTTGATATAGTATTAGGAATAATATTTTTTTCCAAAATAATTGTACACATATAACAATAATTAATGTTTATTTATTGTTTATTAAGAACATTGTATTTAATATCTATCAAAGTATTTTACAATGTGTTTTGTATTAAATCTTTAAAACATATATTTACTTTCTCATTAGTTTATAATAATTTATATATCAAACATGTATATTTAATAATATTAATATATAATATATTAACATTATTAAATAAATATTTAACAGGCTTTTAAACAAATGTGATTATAATTTTTTATAAATATTACTAATTGTTACCCAAATATAATTATGAAAACTTTTCATATTTTTTGTATAAATACAGTGAAAAATATATGTTTTGAAAATGTACAACATTTATAAATCAAAATAAATGTAATTCAATACATCTTATTTTCCTAACTACTTATATTAAATGTTAATTTTTTCACATATTGTACTGTACATGTTATAAATACAAGTTGACAATAAACATTTTAAAACATCCATGTGTACTTATTTTTCTAAGATTATGACACAGTTATGTTAAAATTTCTGGGAGGGTGCTGGACACTGACCAATTATAATTTACTATTCTAACTCCAGTCAAGCAAATATCAGGGAAGGTGCTGGACACTGACCAAGTATAATATACTATTCCAACTCCAGTCAGGCAAATATCAGGTAAGGTGCTGGACACTGACCAATTGTAATTTACTATTCCAACTCCAGTCAGGCATATATCAGGGAAGGTGCTGGACACTGACCAATTATAATTTTCTATTCTAACTCCAGTCAATCAAATATCAGGGAAGGTGCTGGACACTGACCAATTATAATTTACTATTCCAACTCCAGTCAGGCAAATATCAGGGAAGGTGCTGGACACTGACCAATTATAATTTACTATTCCAACTCCAGTCAAGCATATATCAGGGAAGGTGCTGGACACTGACCAATTATAATTTACTCTTCCAACTCCAGTCAAGCATATACAGGGAAGGTGCTGGACACTGACCAATTATAATTAACTATTACAACTCCAGTCAGGCAAATATCAGGGAAGGTGCTGGACACTGACCAATTATAATTTACTATTCCAACTCCAGTCAGGCATATATCAGGGAAGGTGCTGGACACTGACCAATTATAATTTACTATTCTAACTCCCGTCAAGCAAATATCAGGGAAGGTGCTGGACACTGACCAATTATAATTTACTATTCCAACTCCAGTCAGGCATATATCAGGGAAGGTGCTGGACACTGACCAATTATAATTTACTATTCTAACTCCAGTCAAGCAAATATCAGGGAAGGTGCTGGACACTGACCAATTATAATTTACTATTCCAACTCCAGTCAGGCATATATCAGGGAAGGTGCTGGACACTGACTAATTATAATTTACTATTCTAACTCCAGTCAAGCATATTTCAGGGAAGGTGCTGGACACTGACCAATTATAATTTACTATTCCAACTCCAGTCAAGCATATATCAGGGAAGGTGCTGGACACTGACCAAATATAATTAACTATTCTAACTCCAGTCAGGCAAATATCAGGGAAGATGCTGGACACTGACCAATTATAATTTACAATTCCAGCTGCAGTCAGGCAAATATCAGGGAAGGTGCTGGATACTGACCAATTAGAATTTACTATTCCTACTCCAGTCAGGCAAATATCAAGGCAGTTGCTGGATACTGACCAATTATAATTTACTATTCCAACTCCAGTCAAGCTTATATCAGGGAAGGTGCTGGACACTGACCTATTATAATTTACTATTCCAACTCCAGTCATGCAAATATCAGGGAAGGTGCTGGACACTGACCAATTATAATTTACTATTCCAACTCCAATCAGGCATATATCAGGGAAGGTGCTGGACACTTACCAATTATAATTAACTATTACAACTCCAATCAGGCAAATATCAGGGAAGGTGCTGGACACTGACCAATTATAATTTACTATTCCAACTCCAGTCAAACATATATCAGGGAAGGTGCTGGACACTCACCAATTATAATTTACTATTCCAACTCCAGTCAGGCATATATCAGGGAAGGTGCTGGACACTGACCAATTAGAATTTACTATTCCAACTCCAGTCAGGCATTTATCAAGGTAGGTGGTGGACATTGATCCAATATAAATGTTACCACATATTAATTTTTCTTACCATTTTTAAAAATATATATTTTTTATTTATATATTTATATATAACAATTTTAATAAAATTGTAACTTTTAATGTTTATGTTTTTAATAAAATATAACTTTTGTATAACAATTCTATTTTTCTTTAAATAATTTAAAAATGTTAACAAAATTAATTAATTAAGAAATTAATAATTTACTTTTTATTTATTATGATTAATATTTTTATATTTTTTTGTTTGTAAATTTCTTATTAAAAATTATTATATTTATTATTTTAATTCAAATTTATTTTTATATTATTCTAGATTTGAAAAACAAAAATTACATTTTAATTTATTTTATTTTTTATATATTTATTATTTTACAAATTTTTAATTATTTTTAAATTTTGTAAATTTTTTAATTTTATATAAATTTTATAATGTTTTTTAAAACTTTTTTAAGTTTTTTATTTTTTAAAAATTAAAAAATATTTTTTTAATTTTTTTTTAATGATTTCTATAAATGTTTTAATTTTTATAATTTAAAAAAAATTCCCATACATTTTTTATATTTTATTTCTAAATTTGTATTTTTTTAAATAAATTTATTTACAATATTAAAATACCTAAATATATATATATTTTTTTTAATATTTTTTTATTTAAAAATATCTAAATATTAAAATAATATTTAAACATTTTCTATCATACTTTTAAAATACTCCCCACCCTTATCCCCTATTAACCCACATCCCGCTCCTAAACATTGACATAAATTTCAATATTTATATAATTAATATTTACATTTTTTAAAATATTATTAATATAATTTTGTTAACATTAATCTTTTTTATTTTTTTTATATTTTAACATTTTTTATTATTTTTTTAACTTATTATTTACATTGTATCTCTACATTTTCGATATTTTTTCCTATTACTAAAAATCGATATTAATACTACTCGATATTTTTGACACGATATTTTTGTACTCGATTTTTTGTAACATTATATGTAACGATTTTTACTACCTCGATATTCTTAATGTCGATATTTACATATACTCGATATTTTTTCCTCGATATTTTGTCCATTCGATATTTTGGATTCGATATTATGACTAGTTATCGACTTCAACCTGTCCAAGATAACCCTCCCAACGATTTTAACAGTAGAATCGAGCAGGGATATAGGGCGATAACACTTACAACTTGCCCTGTCGCCCTTTTTGAAAATCGATACTATAATCGATTCATACCAAGTATTTGGGAGACCCACTGTGCAAGCTGCATTAAGGAATCTTGTTAAAAGTGGTGCCCATAGTGATATGTTATTTTTAAAAACATCTACCGTTACCCCGTCGGGCTAGGTGCCTTGCCCCCCTGGCTCGAACCAATGGCCTTTATAACCTCATCCAATGTAAAGGAGAGGTTCAAGCCTCCTAAACATATAGGTGCTTTGGGTACATCCTGTTCATTCAATTCCCTCAAAGGGTCAGCAGGGCTATAAAGGGACTCAAAGTGACTCACCCAGTCATCCTCGGCGATAGCAATCTCGACCCGCGCCTTAGTATCATCCTTAAAAAATGGCGCGTTGACTGCCCGCCAAAATGCTATCATGTCCCTCCGTTCGGAGGCTCCTAGTAGTTCCTCCCATGCTTCCCTCTTTATTTTAGCCCTTCTGTTCCTAATGGCCAAATTATAAGATTTTCGAAGCTCCCTGATCTGTTTTTGATCCTTAGGGTCCCTGTTCAGTGCCTGTTTAAGTTTGGAGTGTGCCTTAGTGCACTCTTGATCAAACCATCCCTTCTTTTTGTTATTATTGTGTTTTTTTAGGCTGATCCACAGGCTTTCCTTTATACATGTTACAATAATTGTAAAATTGTTAAGTACATCAACGTCCTTGGACACCATGTCCAGGCAGGTATTGAAACATGTATTACAGGCCTTGATTAAATTACAGAGAAACTCTTCAGGTACAATTTTTGACCATTTTACAGCATAACCATTCTGTCTCGAGATAATGATGTCCCTTGACTGCAACCTAGGGATGCTATCCGGGATGACGCGAGGATCTACAATTTCCACCCTAATGGGGAAATGATCGCTTAGCGAAATCTCCAGTATGCTGTAATTTCCAACACAACCCCTATAACATGAGGAAATTAAAAAATTAAAACATAGTCGATTACAGACGAAAACCCTCTACCACAAAAAGTTGCGGAGAACAGAACCTCCGGTTGGCATAAATTATTAGCAAAGCCTAAGTCATTCATAAAGAGGATCTCATTCAAAGCGTCGCCCTTACCATTGTGTTCGAAATGAGTCAAAGTGGACTGCCTGTCCATAGTAAGTCCACAATTCCCTTTTCCAGCTCTATAGCAGAGGGCGCAATTAAAATCACCCCCCCCCCATATAGCAACAAACTCCTTTCGTTCATTGCAAATTATGGAATTTATTTCAGAGCTTAACTTTTTAAATACTGGGGCTATATCAGCCAAAGGGACATTATTGTATACATTTATAACCAGGATACAGAGAGTATTATTCATATGTAGGCCCACATTATGGTAGTAACAGTTAATAACAAAAACCTCAACACTTTTACATTTAAAACAATTAGAAACATATGTGCAGAGCCCACCCTTGGCTCTGCCATGTGATGAGCCTATGGCCGGGGTAAAAAAATGTTAAAACCATTCAGGTGGTACGCATCTTTAGCTCACGTTTCTTGCCAGCATATAACATCATGACCTTCAATTAGTTTGAGCCAAAGTGTGTTATCCAGCTTGGACTTAAGTCCAGCAATGTTCCAGAAAGTGATAGTCCAATTGTCCTTTATCCTATTATGGGTGGCATGTGTTGAAGTAGTGGTCTTGGCTATATTATTATCCATTCTTCCCTTGTTCACATTTTGGCCCCCGGCTTGTATAGCTTTCAACCTTTCTATATGTGTGTTTTCTATGATTTCTATGCAGGCCAGAGTCGGTTCTCCACGATCTTGTAATTCCACATTTGCTTGATGGGCCTTTTCTAGGGGGGAATCGATGTTTTCTGCACAGGTAGCGATTGCCTTATCCCGTGCTGGTCAGTCCACCCCCCAACCCGACAGGGACTCGAATCTGTTATAAGTTGGGACGTTAAATAGATTGCCTGTCGGTCTGTCATTGTGGAAGTTATGCTGCGTGAGACTTTCATGCATCATGTGTGCCCTAGGAGCATTAAATCGACTCTCCGATGTGTGGGTGCCTTACTTCGTATCGTGGATGGTATGGTCTCCGACTGCCAACAACAGCAAGAGGGACCGGTGGGTAGAAGTAACCTAAATCCAGGGAGAAAATTCCACCAGGGTTGTCATAATTTGGGAAACCACTATTAAAGTGCACTACTCTTGGATCTCTAAAATTTACGATAATGCAGTCGCCTCTAATATCTTTTACTTTAGGGCCCAACCAATTCACTCTACGGACATTATTAATCTCCCCACCGCAGGTCAGGTCTCAGGGGTCTATTGTTCCCTAGCCAATACATGACTTTGTTCTTCAATTCGTGAGAGTTTTCCTCCCTATTGTTGTTCCACTCCGGTACCCCGGCAAGCACAATTACATAAGGATAGGAGTCCGGGGGGAGATCAACTCTCCTCCTATGTCCTTTGCTACTTGATGCCGCTATTTTATCTAGTGCCGCATTATCTGGGATCTTGGTTGCACTTATATTAGGGCCATCTAATTTAGTTTGTTTACCAACCTTTCCATCCTGCTGAGAATCGTTAGCTTTTATCATTCCGCCTTCTGAATTTAAAAGGTTTTTACTGCCTTGGTCCAGGTTTACACTAGCTAATGGCTTTTGGCTTTTTTCGGTGATGCTAATGAATTCTTTATTGTGGGTTTTTTATCCCCTAGTTTTTACAACAGGGCTGAGTTATCCCGTGTCATTTTCTCCAAAGTGTCTAGCTGTATACCTATCCTTCTAGTGCGGTCCATCAATGGGAGTATTAGGGACTTAACTAAGTGTTCAATGTTATCCAATGAACATACAGTATTTCTGTCGTGTGTGGGCGGACTATCTAGTATTTAATTATTTATTTATTTATTTTCGGTATTTATAAAGCGCGACACTCATCCCAAGGGATATCACGGCGCTATGAACCAAGAGAGACTACTGAGGCATTGCTGGGGGGTTGTGTTTTAGGGAAGGGTTAAGTTTTAGGGAAAAGGTGGGTTTTCAGTTTTTGTCGAAACTGAAGATAGTTTGTGGTGTGTCTAAGGTCGGAAGGTAGGTCATTCCATCTTCTGGCTGCCAGGTAGGAAAAGGCGCGGCCACCTGTTCTGACTTTGTTCTAACAGTGGGACTTGTATGTATGGGGCCAGAATTTTCTTCCTGTATTGGCGATTTATTCCTATACGTAACCCCCTTATCTTGACTCATGGGGAGTGTGGTAAATAAATAAATAATACCTCTCTTTTTGACTAGACATATATCATAACAGATAGCTCAATAAATAAGAGTCAAGATTCGAGGTAGTAGGAGTTTTGCAGGTTTAATATAGCATAAGGACAGGAACAGGACAACCTGCATAGGAATAGGATGGCAGGGCCCAGCAGCTGCTGGGGCTGGATCTGGGATGAGCGCGCTGGCTTTTAATAACAATACATGAGCATATATACATAACGTGAACACATAGCATTACATTGCAGTAGGCGTAGCAGTGGGTGGAGCAGAAGGTGTGACACGTAGCAGTCGCGAAAGATAAGGGCGAAAGTAGGTGTAACTGGGCGTATACATAGACATGTGGTGCAGACGTAACAGGATATGTCATGAATGGGGCGGAAACCATGGAGGGGGCTACCTAAGGAGCCGGGACCTCTAACCTGGTGCGCGTAAACTGGCAATGACGTATCACTAGGAGAAGCTGGGGGCTATGAACTCTGTGCTAGGAGCAGAGACTGAAGTCTGGAGGGTCAGGGCGACATGTACCTAAACCCTATCTAGTATCTGATGTTTAGAGAACATGTTGATATAAACTAGAAGTTAGGAGGGGAAAGGCTAACAGACTCTAAGACTGGAGCATGCATTATTCTACATGTAGTGCGTGATGAAGAATATTAAATGACCATTAAATGCAGTATTTCTCTAACATGGAGCCCTGAAGGCTAGACAATGACGGAAACTATTGATGCGATTCAGTAGCTTAGGAATGCAGAGAAGGAGGGCTGAACTGATAACTGGACTCATAACATACTCTTGGCAGACTCAGAGGCAGAGCCAGGCTGGACCGGGCACTGCGAGGCAGGAAGTAAGTGAAGGGTCGAGGATACAGGTGGGGGCTGTATCCCTCCTCCGCGAGGCTTCAGGAGACAGGAGCTGAATCTGGTGTCCGGGCCCTTTTGAGGCCTAGAAACGGGGACTTTATAATAGAATAACGTGCACACTGAGAAACGTGGCAACGTAGCTTTACATAGGCCTGATATTCGTAGTATTCACGAGGACTGGAAACTGGCATACTAGAGGTGGACACAACTGTAATTGCGTCATTAATCGGACATGGGGAGTACATATGCATATTTAATCATGCACACATAACATATGATGGATGACACGTAGGGACACAGAACATGGCAAAATTTACTTTTCCACATTCCCTCCTTGTCACTACGTTTCCATCAGGAAACATCAATTTTCATGATACCGTCTATCATTTCATACAGTATCATTTGCTCGTCTCGAATTATCCTGGAACGGGATTTAGAACGGGGCTTGGGACTAGGAATACAAGAGGTAGCACAAATGCCACAAATCGCAGGGCCACATTGTATACAGAGGCAGCAGCTGAATATGATCACTACTGCAATACCTAGGAAGGACAATATTTTCCATCCCCATGCGGAAATTATATTCCAGAACCAACCGGACCATGTCCAGGTGCCTGGATCTTGGTGTATCAGATGGGCAATTTTATGGAGTCTGGTTATAGCTGAATAGACAGACGGCGCGTTATTTGGAATGAAAATGCAGCAACTAGATCCGATGACTCTACAGGCCCCGCCCCTATCGGCCAATATGACGTCAAGGACGAGACGATTCTGTAAAACGACAAATCTCATAGCAGACTGCTCTTCGGTTAAGTTACCTAGAGCAGAGGCAGTCTCATTTACTACAGCTTCGAGGGTTCTGGTTAACCTACGGATTAGCTTACTATTCTGGATAGGTCCTATAAAGAAAAAGAAACCTCTGTTGAAATCTGTATACTGTTCTAGAGCAGTTTCAGTATAATCGACAATTGGGGACTCCCTTCTATGTCTAATGTGTACTAGATGTGTATTTCTATGATAATCAGGTGGGGCTAGGAAAACTGGTGGCAGTAGGAAGGCAATGTAACAGGTTCCCTCCCAATCGAGGGGCAGACGAACATATGCAGTTTGACCACAAATAAAATAGGAATGACGTGAAGCTTTAAAGATAGATTTCCCACTGTCACTATACTTGACAATAGTAGTACATTCACTATGTCCTACATGTACAGAACCATAATTTCGGACACATAATTCGCCTTTGACTGGTAGTACTGAAATAGCAGGTAAGTCTGGAGTAGTAACAGACTGAACATTCAGGACCATGAAATTCGAAGAATAATTACCTAAATTATACACTTCATTTTCTAGATCTAAACCTGTTCGGTGAGGGAGACCTTGCTTGTCTGGGAAACATGTACTGTTAAGAAAAGACATATCTGTTGAGGATGACGTTAACGTGGACCATGCTCCACACGAACCATTATGTGAAAATGGATAAGGAAAAAGTGGCAGAACTCCCTTCGGTGTCTGGAAAGGGGGGAGTCGACCACACACCCAACAATTAGTGGCATTGCTGGTCTGGTGTGAGTAATGTAACATGCGGATAAATGAGTTATTACGCATAGCGAGGCGGTAGGACAGTTCATGAGGGGGCAGATCACTAAACGTGTGCTCTGCTGTAGCATTAGCAGACTTATTTACATGTGAAACTGGGAAATACAGGAAAAATGCATAACTGGTGCAGGAAATCATAAGGCTGGAAAACAATATAAAACATAGAAAAATGATACATCGGATTGAGTTTTGACTAACTCTCTCACTATGGGGGTCTATTTTATACATGTCAGAAACAGTCTAACCGTTTCACCTAGGGGAGGACTTAGACAATCAAACTGACTGACTTATTTTACTAGACCTTAATTTCTGTTTATACTCTTGCTGCGGAGTTTTCTCTAACAGGGGAGGGGTTGTAGCAATGTCTTTTGCTGGACAGTCCTTGAGAACAATATTGTGACAATCCTTCAAATCCTGGGAAATGTTCTTTAAGACGGGTTTCAATCCATTAAAAAGTTTAATATGAGAAAGGTGCACCCAGCCCTTGCGTCCTTCCAACTTCACGGCTGTACGGGTGGTGAGGAGGACCTGTCGGGGCTCTTTCCATCGAGGCTCCAGCGGACTTGATCTGTCAAAGTTGCGGACCATCACCATGGATCCTGGAACGATTTCATGCGGTGCCACCTCGGTATTGTCTGGAAATGCGGCAGCAACCTGTGAACGACATGAGTTGAGGGCAGACATCAAGGAAGCTAGGTAATCTGTCAGCATATTACTTGAAACATCGGTAATACTTCGGGGTCTAGGAGTACCCCACATGTTAGGGGGGCGGCCGAAAACGACCTCGTACGGGGACAGACCTGATCTGGAATGTGCGACCATGCGCATATAAAACAAAGCAACTGGCAGAGCTACTAGCCAGTCCACACCTTTCTCTTTGCATACTTTGGCGATTCGGATTTTCAGAGTCTGATTATGTCTCTCTACGAGACCGGCTGCTTCAGGATGGCGTACACAATGAAACTTCCACTGGTACCCTAACAACAGGGAAACGTGCTTCATAAGTTCGGATGAGAATGGCTGGCCGTTGTCAGAATATACGACTCTAGGGAGTCCATAACGAGGGAAGAACTCACGAACCAACTGCTTGGCAGTGGTCGCGGCTGTGTAATCTGGGACTGGATATGCTTCTGTCCACCTGGACAAAGCGCATACAACTACAAGGACATACTTGAAACCTCGACATCGCTCCATCTGAATATAATCCATCTGGAGGACTTCAAAAGGGTGTTCAGGGGGCTGGAATCCACCTTGTTCCACCGGGACACTTTTACCTGGATTAAACTGACAACATATCATACAGGTACGGACTTTCTGCTTGGCTGCAGCTCGTAAATGCTTGTTGAACCAAATGTTCTGGATACTGTCTAGCATAGCTTTTTCTCCTAGATGTGCTGGACTATGTGCGGTATTAATAATGACTTGAACCATAGAGTCGGGGAGAAACCATGTGGCTCTACCCTTCGTTAACCATCCTTGATCTGTCTGGACCCCTCCTTGTTCGGACCATTTCTTGATTTCTTCAGGAGTAGCATGTAACTGGATATCTATGACATCTTGTGTAGGGTCCTTAACTGTCATGCATGTAGTCGGATCTGGAGTATGTGTCATGTTAACTGGAATGTCTAGAGTCTGTGCTGTAAGCTTGGCTGTGCGATCTGCTAGATCATTACCTTGGGAAATAATGTCAGTAACTTTCGTATGTGCTTTACACTTCATGATAGCGATAGATGTCGGTAAGTGTATGGCATCTAACAGAGCTTGAATAAGGAGACCATGCTGAATCTTGGTTCCATGAGAAGTCATGAAACCTCTCTCCTGCCAGAGCACTCCGAAGTCGTGTACAACTCCAAATGCGTAGCGTGAATCTGTGTAAACATTAACTTTCAGGTTCTTGGCGTGTATACAGGCTTGTGTCAGAGCAACTAGCTCTGCTGCTTGAGCGGACAGAGTGTCAATACGGTGTGTCTTAATAACTTCGGTGTCAGTAGTCACTGCATACGCGGCGACTAGTTCTCCTGTACTTGTTCTCATACATGAACCATCCACATAAAGTGTCAGGTCGGGATCTGGTAACGGAATGTCTGTCAGATCTTGTCTTGGCTTAGTCGTAATGTTAACTACTTCCACACAGTCATGTGTGGCTGGATTCGAAGTAACTGATGGTAATAATGTAGCAGGATTCAGGATGTTGCAGCGTCTGATTTCTATGTGTGGCTGGAACAGTGTCAGTTCATAACCAGTTAAACGTGCAATTGTCAAATGCTGAGTCTGTGTTCGGTTTAAAAGAACTTCCACGGAATGTGGAACTTGTACTGTCAAGGTATGTCCTAAGACTATGGAATCACTTTGTCTGATAGCTAGTGCTGTGGCTGCAACTGACTTGAGGCACGCAGGCAGAGCCTGGGCTACAGGATCTAATGTGCTCGAAAAATAAGCACATGGCTTGTTTTGTCCTGCTTGATCTTGTGTGAGAACAGATAATGCTGTACCTTCACGTTCTGTGACGAAAAGTGTAAAAGGCTTACTATAGTTCGGTGTGGCTAGAACTGGAGCTTGGCATAGAGCTTTCTTTAACTCATTGAAACTAAGTGTATGTTCAGATGTCCAAGGGAGGACAGTCGATACGGCTGCCTCCTGTGTCGTTAACTGTATCAGTGGCTTGGCTAGAAATGCATACTGAGGAATCCATTGTCTGCAGTAAGAAGTGAGGCCAATAAAAGCACGTACCTCTTTCTGGGTCTTGGGCTGAGGAAGACTCGCTATTAACTGGATACGGTCTGGTGTCAACTGCCTACCCCTCTTGGACAGTAAGTGTCCTAAGTATACCACTTGCTGGACACAGAATTGAAGCTTAGAAGGGGACACCTTGTGCCCCATCTCGGCTAGGAAATACAAGACTGTAAGGGATGCTCGCTCACAAGCACGTTCAGAACGGGCTGTGATCAGTAGATCATCGACATACTGGAGCAGGGCAGTGTCAGTTGGCATGTGAACATTATCAAGTTGTCTCTTGAGTGCTTGACTGTAAATACTAGGACTTTCTGTGAAACCTTGAGGAGCTCGTGTAAACATATAGCTCCTTCCATTTAAACAAAATCCGAAAAGGAACTGGCTGTCTGGATGAATAGGGACACTGAAAAATGCGTTCTTGAGGTCTATGACAGTGAAGAACGTGGCTTCGGAATCAATGGCCGTTAATAGGGAAGAGATGTCTGGGACAACTGGGTACTGCGGAATAATACATTTATTAAGCTCTCGTAGGTCGATCACTAATCGATATACTGGGGGTGCATTTGGATCAGTACGTTTCATAACTGGAATGATCGGAGAATTACATACATTGGAGTCAGTTTCTACAACCACTCCTTGAGCGATGAGCTCGTCAATAATTTTGGATAAGGCTGCTACAGCCTCGGGTGGCAATCTGTACTGTCTGATTCGTGGTAACACTACACCTGGCTTGAGAGTCACACGATAGGGTGTGATTTGCATATAACCTACATCAGTTGGACCTTGCGCCCATAAATGCTGTGGAACATTAGACAGTCTTGAATCAAAATCTCGTAATACATAGTGACCCTTGAAGTCACGTAGGAACAATCGTATTCCCTCTGGGGAACAGCATATAACTGCACCCAACTCTTTCAGTGTCTTAATGCCTAATAGGTTTTCTGGACATGACTTAGTAAGTAACAGATCAGTAGTGCGGGACAATGGACCTACTTCTAGAGTAACTGGCTTTGAAATCTCATTTACGATAGGTTTTCCTGAAAATCCAAGGGAAACATTTCTTGAGCCTGAGAGCGGAGCCCCTGGAACTTCGGCATGACTAATTGTGGTCCTACTTGCCCCTGTATCAATCAAAAACTTTCTGTCTTTCCCTAATACTTGACTGTGAACATAGGGACCTTCTTGATCTACAGGTATCTCGATGAGAGGCAAGCCTACCTCCCTCTCTAGGCTGTTTCATGAATACTGCTGGTACTCTGGATACTCAGACTGTGCATACTGGTACATCTGCGATGTAACATGCTGTGTTGCAGCGATAGGCTGCGGTGCTGTAACTGTCTGTTGTGCATTCTGTGGCTGAGGAGTCTGTGAAACTTGCTCTTGTCTAGGCGGACGTGGTCTTTCTTTAGTCTTACCAGTAGCTATGTTGTGTTTCAGAACTGCACACTCATTTATAAAATGACCTGGCTGTTTACAATAATTGCAGTTCCCTTTAACGGGAGCTGCAGGATGACTGGCTTGATTCGGACCCCTCTTCTGACTGTCTTGAGGAACAGATTGTGCAACTAGTACTTTCATTTTCGTGTCTTTCATACGTTTTCTCTCGTGTTCTTGCTCTTCCCTGATTCTATTCTGGTGGTACTGGAGCATCTGGAGCATTTGGGACGGAGTATTAGCTTGCCAGGTACTTTCGACTTTCAGAACTCGATTTTTAACTTGTGGACTTGAATTCTCGACTAATTTAGTAACAAAAAGGTGAGGGTATGACTCACTACTTGTCTTGAGGCCACTGTTGATGCTAAAACATTTTTCAAATCTAGAATAAAAATCACTAATATCCTCCTCTTGCTTCTGTTTACAGGCTGAGATTGCATCCCAGTCCTCTTTTCTAGTTGTCAATAATCTGGGTAAAACTTGTATTAATAATTCTGGTAATTCTTTACATTTGTCTCCAAGACCGGTACCTGGTACTCGTGCCTTGTCTTCAGCTTCTAGAACTGCCCAATCTATCTTTTTCTCTCCCACCTCCCATTCTTTTTCCTTTAGCTTTTCATACACCCCTGCGGGCAACAGGACCTTTAACATTTTAATTATGTCTGGATAAGTGTATTCTCCCATACGGAGCATGTCTTTTAATTCTCTATGGAACCCTGCTGGATCTTTGTCATGACAGGGAATTAATTTCTTCATTTCGAGGAGTTCCATCTTTGTAATCGGGGTGTAAACAAACACTCGTTGCATTTCACCGTCCTCTGTCTTAACTGGATGCACTTCTCGTAACGGGTTCTGTCTTTCCATGTAAAATGGTTTACTTTCTGGGGGTGAGACATGAACAAAATGCGGGTTCAGAAACGTTCTATATTTGTGGCGCTGTTCTAGAATGACACTAATTAAATCGGTACCTAGACCTCTCCATCTATACTGGAGTAACTCGTTCAGGATATCGTGTAACGGACCTGGATCAGAGTGCTGACCCTTATACAAAGTAATGAGGTGCTGGATCATATACATACCCACCAGTCGCTGCTCGGCTGGGGGCAATTTCAAAAACATCTGTGCCACTATTTCGTCTGGAAAAGTGGTAGAATCAGTAATCCATCGGACTGCTGATCGGGCTAGTTCTTGTTCATGCATGGTACTTAATTCACTGTAACCGATTCGTGATTTTAGAATGTGATCGGTAGCTTGGAACACTTGTTCTAGGGAACCTTGTTCTGGTGCTGGATGGTGGAAAATAGACTTGTGTTCTAGGCGTAAATGGCGATCTGGAAATCTAGATTTTCCCACATACGCTATTCTGGCGGGATTCTCGTCCTCTACCTCTTCAGTATCAGAG
Organism: Lissotriton helveticus; assembly: GCF_964261635.1. NCBI lineage: Eukaryota > Metazoa > Chordata > Amphibia > Caudata > Salamandridae > Lissotriton > Lissotriton helveticus. Next base: position 872,861,309 of record NC_136071.1, on the reverse strand, counting down.
TTACTTTCTTTCTCGCTTACTTGTGCTGCTTTACGTTGTTCGTGTATCTTTATTATTTCTCTACGGATTTTCTTGTACATACTCTCCATGGCACTAATGGTATTGTGCTTACCCTCGGCTATATTATCACTCCACTTTGTCAGGGTTTTCATTTCGGCCGGATCTTTAGACGGGTAATCTTGTTCTCTTATTAGACAGTTAATTAAAAACTTTAATATCATACGCTGGATCTCAGCTTTCCTTTGAGACATGGCATCACTAATTCTGGATCATCCCCTGTACGGATGAAACGATATATTCTGTCTAGATCTTCTTTCATATTGGGTAGGGTGACTAGATACTCGGTCACCCTCCTTACGCGTACCGAATATAAAACCATATTATTCTCGCCTGGGACTGGGTCATAGGCACATTCGCCAAGGGCTTGCCTGATTTCTGCAACAGACTTATTACTCTTGGGAGTACGCTGTGATGCTTGAGCATGTAATTCGAGTGCTGATAAACGCTTGCGTGGCGGCGGGGTTTTGAGGAGGACCTCCTCCTGCGGCCCCTAGACTAGAATCATCGACTGATATTCCTCGTGGCGGAGCGGGAAATTGAAATGCTGGCTGGACCGGGGGTACCGTAGCAGGTACTGCATGTGGTGCCCCGGTGTCTGGAGGAGCAGGATGTGCCTGATTTACTGGGACTGGCGGAGCGCGAACAGGATCTGCATATTCAGGGACTGTGTCGTCCAGATAGGACGAAATAAAAATATCAGCTGCGGTCGGTTTGTGACGTAGCTTGGTCGGAACTAATGGTGGCGGGAAATTACTGGATGCCTCCGGGGTCGCTTTTGGCAAGCCCTCGGCAAGGAGAGGATACATACCCTTAATAAGGGCATGCCTCTGTCTGTCTGACTGTTCGGCTTTGACTTGTTCACCTATCTCGATTAGTTCTTTTTCTTGTGCTCGTTCTAAGGATTCTCTACTTAATTCTGACTTTCTGATTTCTTTTTCGGTTCTTTTATGAGATTCCTTGCGCCATAACTCAATGGCATCTTTCTGTGACTGTCTGGCTTTCTTTTTCCATAATGCTTCTTCTACTCTCATGATGCATTCGGCATCCCATGTACCCGATACGGGCCATCTATACTTTTCTTCTAACTGTTTGGTATACTCTACCCATAAATCTAGATACAATATGGCACTTATGCCATGTTTCTGATACATAAAGTGACCTGGACTGTCCCTGGGCGGGACGGGAACTGCTGCTTCCAGCAGACCCTTTCTAGTTTTTAACTGACGTAACTTGGAAAATATGGGCATGACTGAACTGTAATCTAGACACAATACAATACACAATGAACACGATACTTATTCCCCATTCATACCACGACATTGAAATACATGAAAAACATTTAAAATAACAGTTCGAACAGAATACTACCTGGAAATACTGAGAACAGAACACATACATTTTCTCGAGAACAGAAACTGACTAGAACAGAAACTAGATGCACTGCTGAAACAGTACGAAACTTACCGGTCTCATAAAGAGACACGTCAGGACCCGCATCCACCGAAGTGGGCACTTCGTTTGTGGGACTGTGTACCACCAACCCACAGACCAGAGTCAATTAAATTGACCCTGTCTAGATACCACCCCAGTAACGGTACTCACCGGGCAGCAAGAACGGAAGGCCTCAGACTGGACTGGACTGCTACGACGACGGACGACGAACTTCGGACTTCGGACTTCAGTTACGGGTGGACCTCCGGATACCTCGGACCTTGGACTCTTGGCTTGGGCTCTGGTCGGGACTCGCCGCGTTCCTCCACCGTCTCGTCTGGATGCTGGACCGCCTCCTCCGTCTCCTCCGTGGGCCTGAGGGATACTTGAGCAGAAATATCTGCCACTGCGCAGAAGAGTTCCGTCACGACTGCAGAGGGTCAGGGGGTCGGCGTGGCTTCACCGACGCGTGGGGAAAGGGCAAGTCCCTATTCGGGCGCCATTATGTGGTAAATAAATAAATAATACCTCTCTTTTTGACTAGACATATATCATAACAGATAGCTCAATAAATAAGAGTCAAGATTCGAGGTAGTAGGAGTTTTGCAGGTTTAATATAGCATAAGGACAGGAACAGGACAACCTGCATAGGAATAGGATGGCAGGGCCCAGCAGCTGCTGGGGCTGGATCTGGGATGAGCGCGCTGGCTTTTAATAACAATACATGAGCATATATACATAACGTGAACACATAGCATTACATTGCAGTAGGCGTAGCAGTGGGTGGAGCAGAAGGTGTGACACGTAGCAGTCGCGAAAGATAAGGGCGAAAGTAGGTGTAACTGGGCGTATACATAGACATGTGGTGCAGACGTAACAGGATATGTCATGAATGGGGCGGAAACCATGGAGGGGGCTACCTAAGGAGCCGGGACCTCTAACCTGGTGCGCGTAAACTGGCAATGACGTATCACTAGGAGAAGCTGGGGGCTATGAACTCTGTGCTAGGAGCAGAGACTGAAGTCTGGAGGGTCAGGGCGACATGTACCTAAACCCTATCTAGTATCTGATGTTTAGAGAACATGTTGATATAAACTAGAAGTTAGGAGGGGAAAGGCTAACAGACTCTAAGACTGGAGCATGCATTATTCTACATGTAGTGCGTGATGAAGAATATTAAATGACCATTAAATGCAGTATTTCTCTAACATGGAGCCCTGAAGGCTAGACAATGACGGAAACTATTGATGCGATTCAGTAGCTTAGGAATGCAGAGAAGGAGGGCTGAACTGATAACTGGACTCATAACATACTCTTGGCAGACTCAGAGGCAGAGCCAGGCTGGACCGGGCACTGCGAGGCAGGAAGTAAGTGAAGGGTCGAGGATACAGGTGGGGGCTGTATCCCTCCTCCGCGAGGCTTCAGGAGACAGGAGCTGAATCTGGTGTCCGGGCCCTTTTGAGGCCTAGAAACGGGGACTTTATAATAGAATAACGTGCACACTGAGAAACGTGGCAACGTAGCTTTACATAGGCCTGATATTCGTAGTATTCACGAGGACTGGAAACTGGCATACTAGAGGTGGACACAACTGTAATTGCGTCATTAATCGGACATGGGGAGTACATATGCATATTTAATCATGCACACATAACATATGATGGATGACACGTAGGGACACAGAACATGGCAAAATTTACTTTTCCACAGGAGAGCAGTTTTACTCTTTTTGGTACGAGAGCCATTTTGCTCCCTTCCACCGCGCTTACGTTTTAGAGTAAGGGCATTACCCTCTGCTAGTTCCCCTAACGGTAGCTCGCTGCTAGTTGGCAAAAGGCTTTGGCGCTGGCCCGATTCCGCTAAAGGATAGGCCATATAGGAGTCTAGGCTTGCGTCAATGGCACTTATGTTGAGTGTGGTTGATAAATCATGTTGTTGGCAAGGTATTTGAACATTCAGGGTCAGTATTTGTTCAGGGGAGGGTACTGTGGCAATTCTCCCCAATGATGATTTCCTCATAAACACTGGGTCGGAAGATATACGCCGTTCAGTTAAGGCTATCTCCTTCTCCAGAACGGAGACCGCCTTAGTGAAGAAAGCGTCTATAGTGCCAATTAGTCCACCTCCAACACCCATCATAGATGTGTTGTTACCATTAACTTTTTTAACTGCCATACTTATGATGCCTGTTTGTTTACCCCACTTCCTATGACTAGGTAAGAATATTCATGTACACAATTAAAAAGAACTGATTAGTATATATAAAATAGTATCTTACTAACAAACAAAACATCAAGGGAGTGGCCCAGTCCAGTCTCAGTCAGTCTCAGACGGGCTCAGACGGGCCCGGCTTGTCCCGCGCTCGTCCCGCGATGTGCGGGTCAGGTGTAGTTTTAAAGCACCTGTTCTGGGCGGTGCAGGAAGGAGGGTGTCACCATGCCGCACTACCTTCTGATTCAGAAAAAGGGGGTGGTGATGAACAGAGTGTCTGAATTAAGCAGACCACTCTTATCCAGTCCAAAGATCAGGGCTTGATCCATCACCGTTATTTAGCTCACTGCCCCATCCCAGCTCAGAACCTGGCTATATGCAAATTAGTCTGTCCCTGGCCCAGTGCATCATGGGAACAGGGCAGACCAAACTACCAAGCCAATTCTTCACCAGAAAGGAGACAAGCCTCCGGGGAACGGTTTCTGCCATTTCAGGCGTCGTCGGCCCGGTTTGCTTTGAATCCTGATGGAGCAGTGAGCAAGGGACTCATGTCTGAGTATACCCTTCCACGCTTATGGTGGACAAAATGATTCAGAAAAAGGGGGTGGTGATGAACAGAGTGTCTGAATTAAGCAGACCACTCTTACCCAGTCCAAAGATCAGGGCTTGATCCATCACCGTTATTTAGCTCCCTGCCCCATCCCAGCTCAGAACCTGGCTATATGCAAATGAGTCTGTCCCTGGCCCAGTGCATCATGGGAACAGGGCAGACCAAACTACCAAGCCAATTCTTCACCAGAAAGGAGACAAGCTTCCGGGGACCGGTTTCTGCCATTTCAGGCGTCGTCGGCCCGGCTTGCTTGAATCCTGATGGAGAAGTGAGCAAGGGACTCATGTCTGAGTATACCCTTCCACGCTTATGGTGGACAAAATGATTCAGAAAAAGGGGGTGGTGATGAACAGAGTGTCTGAATTAAGCAGACCACGCTTACCCAGTCCAAAGATCAGGGCTTGATCCATCACCGTTATTTAGCTCACTGCCCCATCCCAGCTCAGAACCTGGCTATATGCAAATTAGTCTGTCCCTGGCCCAGTGCATCATGGGAACAGGGCAGACTAAACTACCAAGCCAATTCTTCACCAGAAAGGAGACAAGCTTCCGGGGACCGGTTTCTGCCATTTCAGGCGTCGTCGGCCCGGCTTGCTTGAATCCTGATGGAGCAGTGAGCAAGGGACTCATGTCTGAGTATACCCTTCCACGCTTATGGTGGACAAAACGATTCAGAAAAAGGGGGTGGTGATAAACAGAGTGTCTGAATTAAGCAGACCACTCTTACCCAGTCCAAAGATCAGGGCTTGATCCATCACCGTTATTTAGCTCACTGCCCCATCCCAGCTCAGAACCTGGCTATATGCAAATTAGTCTGTCCCTGGCCCAGTGCATCATGGGAACAGGGCAGACCAAACTACCAAGCCAATTCTTCACCAGAAAGGAGACAAGCTTCCGGGGACCGGTTTCTGCCATTTCAGGCGTCGTCGGCCCGGCTTGCTTGAATCCTGATGGAGCAGTGAGCAAGGGACTCATGTCTGAGTATACCCTTCCACGCTTATGGTGGACAAAATGATTCAGAAAAAGGGGGTGGTGATGAACAGAGTGTCTGAATTAAGCAGACCACTCTTACCCAGTCCAAAGATCAGGGCTTGATCCATCACCGTTATTTAGCTCACTGCCCCATCCCAGCTCAGAACCTGGCTATATGCAAATTAGTCTGTCCCTGGCCCAGTGCATCATGGGAACAGGGCTGACCAAACTACCAAGCCAATTCTTCACCAGAAAGGAGACAAGCTTCCGGGGACCGGTTTCTGCCATTTCAGGCGTCGTCGGCCCGGCTTGCTTGAATCCTGATGGAGCAGTGAGCAAGGGACTCATGTCTGAGTATACCCTTCCACGCTTATGGTGGACAAAATGATTCAGAAAAAGGGGGTGGTGATGAACAGAGTGTCTGAATTAAGCAGACCACTCTTACCCAGTCCAAAGATCAGGGCTTGATCCATCACCGTTATTTAGCTCACTGCCCCATCCCAGTTCAGAACCTGGCTATATGCAAATTAGTCTGTCCCTGGCCCAGTGCATCATGGGAACAGGGCAGACCAAACTACCAAGCCAATTCTTCACCAGAAAGGAGACAAGCTTCCGGGGACCGGTTTCTGCCATTTCAGGCGTCGTCGGCCCGGTTTGCTTGAATCCTGATGGAGCAGTGAGCAAGGGACTCATGTCTGAGTATACCCTTCCACGCTTATGGTGGACAAAATGATTCAGAAAAAGGGGGTGGCGATGAACAGAGTGTCTGAATTAAGCAGACCACTCTTACCCAGTCCAAAGATCAGGGCTTGATCCATCACCGTTATTTAGCTCACTGCCCCATCCCAGCTCAGAACCTGGCTATATGCAAATTAGTCTGTCCCTGGCCCAGTGCATCATGGGAACAGGGCAGACCAAACTACCAAGCCAATTCTTCACCAGAAAGGAGACAAGCTTCCGGGGACCGGTTTCTGCCATTTCAGGCGTCGTCGGCCCGGCTTGCTTGAATCCTGATGGAGCAGTGAGCAAGGGACTCATGTCTGAGTATACCCTTCCACGCTTATGGTGGACAAAATGATTCAGAAAAAGGGGGTGGTGATGAACAGAGTGTCTGAATTAAGCAGACCACTCTTACCCAGTCCAAAGATCAGGGCTTGATCCATCACCGTTATTTAGCTCACTGCCCCATCCCAGCTCAGAACCTGGCTATATGCAAATTAGTCTGTCCCTGGCCCAGTGCATCATGGGAACAGGGCAGACCAAACTACCAAGCCAATTCTTCACCAGAAAAGAGACAAGCTTCCGGGGACCGGTTTCTGCCATTTCAGGCGTCGTCGGCCCGGCTTGCTTGAATCCTGATGGAGCAGTGAGCAAGGGACTCATGTCTGAGTATACCCTTCCACGCTTATGGTGGACAAAATGATTCAGAAAAAGGGGGTGGTGATGAACAGAGTGTCTGAATTAAGCAGACCACGCTTACCCAGTCCAAAGATCAGGGCTTGATCCATCACCGTTATTTAGCTCACTGCCCCATCCCAGCTCAGAACCTGGCTATATGCAAATTAGTCTGTCCCTGGCCCAGTGCATCATGGGAACAGGGCAGACCAAACTACCAAGCCAATTCTTCACCAGAAAGGAGACAAGCTTCCGGGGACCGGTTTCTGCCATTTCAGGCGTCGTCGGCCCGGCTTGCTTGAATCCTGATGGAGCAGTGAGCAAGGGACTCATGTCTGAGTATACCCTTCCACGCTTATGGTGGACAAAATGATTCAGAAAAAGGGGGTGGTGATGAACAGAGTGTCTGAATTAAGCAGACCACTCTTACCCAGGCCAAAGATCAGGGCTTGATCCATCACCGTTATTTAGCTCACTGCCCCATCCCAGCTCAGAACCTGGCTATATGCAAATTAGTCTGTCCCTGGCCCAGTGCATCATGGGAACAGGGCAGACCAAACTACCAAGCCAATTCTTCACCAGAAAGGAGACAAGCTTCCGGGGACCGGTTTCTGCCATTTCAGGCGTCGTCGGCCCGGCTTGCTTGAATCCTGATGGAGCAGTGAGCAAGGGACTCATGTCTGAGTATACCCTTCCACGCTTATGGTGGACAAAATGATTCAGAAAAAGGGGGTGGTGATGAACAGAGTGTCTGAATTAAGCAGACCACTCTTACCCAGTCCAAAGATCAGGGCTTGATCCATCACCGTTATTTAGCTCACTGCCCCATCCCAGCTCAGAACCTGGCTATATGCAAATTAGTCTGTCCCTGGCCCAGTGCATCATGGGAACAGGGCAGACCAAACTACCAAGCCAATTCTTCACCAGAAAGGAGACAAGCTTCCGGGGACCGGTTTCTGCCATTTCAGGCGTCGTCGGCCCGGCTTGCTTGAATCCTGATGGAGCAGTGAGCAAGGGACTCATGTCTGAGTATACCCTTCCACGCTTATGGTGGACAAAATGATTCAGAAAAAGGGGGTGGTGATGAACAGAGTGTCTGAATTAAGCAGACCACTCTTACCCAGTCCAAAGATCAGGGCTTGATCCATCACCGTTATTTAGCTCACTGCCCCATCCCAGCTCAGAACCTGGCTATATGCAAATTAGTCTGTCCCTGGCCCAGTGCATCATGGGAACAGGGCAGACCAAACTACCAAGCCAATTCTTCACCAGAAAGGAGACAAGCTTCCGTTGACCGGTTTCTGCCATTTCAGGCGTCGTCGGCCCGGCTTGCTTGAATCCTGATGGAGCAGTGAGCAAGGGACTCATGTCTGAGTATACCCTTCCACGCTTATGGTGGACAAAATGATTCAGAAAAAGGGGGTGGTGATGAACAGAGTGTCTGAATTAAGCAGACCACTCTTACCCAGTCCAAAGATCAGGGCTTGATCCATCACCGTTATTTAGCTCACTGCCCCATCCCAGCTCAGAACCTGGCTATATGCAAATTAGTCTGTCCCTGGCCCAGTGCATCATGGGAACAGGGCAGACCAAACTACCAAGCCAATTCTTCACCAGAAAAGAGACAAGCTTCCGGGGACCGGTTTCTGCCATTTCAGGCGTCGTCGGCCCGGCTTGCTTGAATCCTGATGGAGCAGTGAGCAAGGGACTCATGTCTGAGTATACCCTTCCACGCTTATGGTGGACAAAATGATTCAGAAAAAGGGGGTGGTGATGAACAGAGTGTCTGAATTAAGCAGACCACGCTTACCCAGTCCAAAGATCAGGGCTTGATCCATCACCGTTATTTAGCTCACTGCCCCATCCCAGCTCAGAATCTGGCTATATGCAAATTAGTCTGTCCCTGGCCCAGTGCATCATGGGAACAGGGCAGACCAAACTACCAAGCCAATTCTTCACCAGAAAGGAGACAAGCTTCCGGGGACCGGTTTCTGCCATTTCAGGCGTCGTCGGCCCGGCTTGCTTGAATCCTGATGGAGCAGTGAGCAAGGGACTCATGTCTGAGTATACCCTTCCACGCTTATGGTGGACAAAATGATTCAGAAAAAGGGGGTGGTGATGAACAGAGTGTCTGAATTAAGCAGACCACTCTTACCCAGTCCAAAGATCAGGGCTTGATCCATCACCGTTATTTAGCTCACTGCCCCATCCCAGCTCAGAACCTGGCTATATGCAAATTAGTCTGTCCCTGGCCCAGTGCATCATGGGAACAGGGCAGACCAAACTACCAAGCCAATTCTTCACCAGAAAGGAGACAAGCTTCCGGGGACCGGTTTCTGCCATTTCAGGCGTCGTCGGCCCGGCTTGCTTGAATCCTGATGGAGCAGTGAGCAAGGGACTCATGTCTGAGTATACCCTTCCACGCTTATGGTGGACAAAATGATTCAGAAAAAGGGGGTGGTGATGAACAGAGTGTCTGAATTAAGCAGACCACTCTCACCCAGTCCAAAGATCAGGGCTTGATCCATCACCGTTATTTAGCTCACTGCCCCATCCCAGCTCAGAACCTGGCTATATGCAAATTAGTCTGTCCCTGGCCCAGTGCATCATGGGAACAGGGCAGACCAAACTACCAAGCCAATTCTTCACCAGAAAGGAGACAAGCTTCCGGGGACCGGTTTCTGCCATTTCAGGCGTCGTCGGCCCGGCTTGCTTGAATCCTGATGGAGCAGTGAGCAAGGGACTCATGTCTGAGTATACCCTTCCACGCTTATGGTGGACAAAATGATTCAGAAAAAGGGGGTGGTGATGAACAGAGTGTCTGAATTAAGCAGACCACTCTTACCCAGTCCAAAGATCAGGGCTTGATCCATCACCGTTATTTAGCTCACTGCCCCATCCCAGCTCAGAACCTGGCTATATGCAAATTAGTCTGTCCCTGGCCCAGTGCATCATGGGAACAGGGCAGACCAAACTACCAAGCCAATTCTTCACCAGAAAGAAGACAAGCTTCCGGGGACCGGTTTCTGCCATTTCAGGCGTCGTCGGCCCGGCTTGCTTGAATCCTGATGGAGCAGTGAGCAAGGGACTCATGTCTGAGTATACCCTTCCACGCTTATGGTGGACAAAATGATTCCAAAAAAGGGGGTGGTGATGAACAGAGTGTCTGAATTAAGCAGACCACTCTTACCCAGTCCAAAGATCAGGGCTTGATCCATCACCGTTATTTAGCTCACTGCCCCATCCCAGCTCAGAACCTGGCTATATGCAAATTAGTCTGTCCCTGGCCCAGTGCATCATGGGAACAGGGCAGACCAAACTACCAAGCCAATTCTTCACCAGAAAGGAGACAAGCTTCCGGGGACCGGTTTCTGCCATTTCAGGCGTCGTCGGCCCGGCTTGCTTGAATCCTGATGGAGCAGTGAGCAAGGGACTCATGTCTGAGTATACCCTTCCACGCTTATGGTGGACAAAATGATTCAGAAAGCACTACCTTCTGGGCACTGTAGTTCTTCCCACTACCCCCTCACAGGAGCACAGGTCACCCAGCAGGTCGAGCGTTTCCCGCGAAGCGTGAAACGCGAGAAGTAGTTGGAAAGTTCGTAGGAGGGTGCGTGACTCTATAACAGTCCTTGGCAGAGTAATGTTCTGTTGACACTCATCTTAAGGGTGGCAGTAAGACATTCGTAAGAGTTATATTTGAGGAAGTCAGTTTCAGTCACAGATATGTTGTTCTTATGTATGATTGCTATACCCCCTCCTCTCTGTTTTTTCTGTCTTTGTGTATGATTGCGAAGCACGGGGGGCAAGCATTTCCATAATTGGGGGAGAGAACTCATTTAGCCATGTTTCTGTAATGAATGTGAGGTCAATGTTGTGTGTAAGTATGGTCTCTGCCAGTTCTGTTGCATGTTTGGTGGTCAACCTGCAGTTAATGAGCATGCAGTTGGTATTGGATCCCTGAGTTTCTTCTTCAAGAGGGTCTTGGGGATATTAGTGAGGAGGGCTGGGGGTCTTGAGGGTTTGGGGGTTGGTCTTTTTCCACTCCAGTCATAACCTGGATCTTGGAGCTAGGGGTGACAGTAGTGGATATGTCAAACAAGAGGCAAGATCTATCGCTTCACTTGTGGACATGGTGGCTCTTGTTCTTTTGGGTCTCTGTGCCTGGTTCGGGAGGGAGGTTGTGGTCCAGCTGAGCCATTGGGTCCTGTGAGGCCTTGAATGATTAGTGTTGGTGAAAGAGGGTGTTGGATGTGGGTTGGTTGGGCTTCCGGGGATGTGGTGTGGTTTCGTAAGATTTTGGTGAGGCCCAGAATTACAGTTTCTAGCTCGCTTTCCAGCAGGTCAAGTCACTGGGTTGTCTTTATGGAGGAAACGTTAGAGGCGTCCCGGGAGGGCATTGCGGCTCTTGTTCTTTATGACTGGTTCCAGATGGGGGTTGTGGTTGAGCTAGGCCGTTGAGTCTTGGGAGGCCTTGCGTGAGTGATACCGATAAATGTGGGTGTCAGGTATGCGTGTAGGCTGGGCTCTTGGAGTTGGCTTTTAATGTTGGAGGTGCCCATGTTATCCCTATGGGTAGTCCTGGATATGGGGGTGGAAGATCTCGGTGTGGTTCACGCTGCCATCTCCTGTGTGTCAGAATACTATTTGTAAAGTAATTGGGAGTCTTTCCAACTTTGAAAATTAGTAGTAATATATGTATATATATGTTTTTTTAATGCTCTGTGCCTTAAATGTGATCTCTCTATTATCTGTAAATTAAAGGTGTTACTATAAAAATTGTAAGCCTAAGTTATCCTGGCCAGCATTTCACTTTGTGACCTGTAGAGCAGGGCAAATGCTAGAGGCGTGCCTTATAGTCACCAAACCATGTTGCCAAAAAGATTAATATTTTCTGTCTTTGACTTTCTAATTATTTTTAACTGGGGCAAAATTCCAAAATGCAAACATCATAACAAAAACTAAGCATGGGCCAAAAATCCGATCCGCTTGTGAAATTTGCGGATTTTCGGCAATTTCGCGATCCACGTATCTCACGAAATTGCCGAAAAATTCGCAAATTCGCTTGCGGGCGGATTTTTTTTTTTGATGGCCAGCTCACTTAGGGGATCAAAGTTACAGGTACACACGGTCATTGGAGGCAAATCTTCTGGCCCTTTACCCAGCTGCAGTGTAGGTGTAGGAAAAGCACTATACATTTACCCAACGAGGTAGCACTTACTGAATAGCCAGTAGTAAGTACTCCAGTTGAGTAGAGGTATGGCACAACCGGTTGCATCATCGTGGATAAATATGCAGTCAGGATTCATTCTGTCACAAAAATTAAACCTCAACAGGAAGCACTTACAGATATAAGCAGATGCCCGAGTTGAAGCTCTAATTCAGTCGCGCATTATAATCAGCCCAAACAACTAGTGAGCACGGTCCAGGTGTGCTTTCTCCCCTTATCTACCGCCTACAATTAGATGTAATCCTTGATGGAGGTCTTTGCATCCACGAGTTTCTCGAGCGCAATCCCCGTATACTTACTGTGACCAGGAGGCTGCTCTCTTCTCTTCTTCTGCTCTGATCGGTCTCTGACCCTTTATAAACAAGAGGCATGTGAACTCGCATAGAAGCCCCGCCCGTTTGGCCCCGCCACACACACACTAGGGTATGCAACGTCTTCCCGCCCTTTCCTCACTATGATGGACAGCTCACTCGAGGGACCTCGGCGCCTTTCGGCGCGGTGGCAAAGTTACAGACACACAGGTCACATTATTTGTGCAAATGGCAAAAAAATCTGCGAGTTCGCAGGAAAATCCGCAAACTCGCGGATTTTTTTACCATTTCGCGTGAATTCACGGACCGCGAATCCGCAAAATTCGCCCATACTTAACAAAAACAACATATTCCAAAGCTATACTTTCTGGGAAGAATGGCTGCGGTATTCAGTGCTATATCTAGTCAATTCAGCTTTTGTCTCAAAATGCAATATTCATATACTAATACACCCCATAGATACAACAGAGATCCTTCATATAATTTATAAACAAACGGGCCATTTGTTAAGTTAAAGAAATGCTTATCTGGTTACATCTCCAAGCTGGTGTTACGTTCACACCTCAGAATCTCATGTCAACTTCTGGCATTCTGTGTCCCTTACAAGATGAGAATAATTGTTAGAAATTAGCTTTATATGTATGGTGTTCTCTCAGATATTTGCCTTGACTATTTTTGCTGGCTGTAGACGTTTGTGCCCTTTAACCTTGCTAACCAGGGGTAAAGTGCCTGTGCTCCCTCTTTCCACATGATGAAACTGGCATTCCTATTATTGGCATCTCTAACTTACCTGTAAGTCCCGAGTACATGCTATAACGTGTACATAGGGCCTGTAACTTATCTGCCGCCAGTGGGCTGCAGCACCCATTGGCCACCCAGTAACACGAAAAACATTACAAGAAGCCTGCCATGTGTAGCACGACAGTGTAGGTCAAAACAGCAAAATTGACCTCTCAAAACAACCCTTTTCACAGGCCTAACCTTCTTTTTAAATATTAACATGTCATAAATATATAGACTTTACTGCCCATAAGTCATGGTGCGTGGTATTCAAAAGTAGAATATGTAAATGTTCAATGTTAAACATATCCTTATAGAGAAAATGCACTAAATGTTGTTTTCATTGTTGCAGCATTGGCTCCTCCGTAGGAAAGCACTGGGATACAATATTACATTTAATATTGGTCTCTTTAGCTGGGAAGCAGTCACAAATTCTATTTATGAACTACAAGCCTAAGTTACTAGTGTAACAAATATTTTGGCAAAGGTACATTCAGAAAGTTATCATTACCCCATTCCTAAAGCCTCTGGAGGTTCATTTACACGAGCCAAAGCTGTCACCCAGGAGCTGAATCGCTCCTTTGATGAAGTGTGACTTTGCTCCCAAAGCTGAGACAATCCCTTTGGGTTTGAGGTGGAGCTCTGTTTCTCTGGCAGTAGGGTAATTTAAGTTGTGCCCAGGAACTTAATTAACTTCGAAGAGGCCTACCCTATGACAGGCAGATGTGACTAACAACTGGGTCTGCAACCTATTTTGTCTCTCTAGTCGGCCAAGCACCAATCCCAGTAGGAGAGTAGCTGCCCCCAGATTAGGTTTTGAGTGACCACAGAGGAAAAGTAGCTAATTTCTCTGGCCACATCTCTAGGGTGGGCAGAGAAGCTCTTCAGAAGGAAGAAAGGTCCTACGATCTTGGTTTTAGCAATTGAGGGGCACTGTGTGGTTGTTTGTCATTGGGCATACCGGAAATGCTGCAAAAGGGGGTAAGCAACATGATGTCCAGGGATAAATGTGCACAAGAAGCTATAGCAAAAAGAAAAAAAGAATTAATTCCTTGCACGGGAGCCTAGTCCGCAAATATAACTTGTCAGCAATTTATTTCCTCACAAGTGCGTCCTTAATTCTTTTTAACATAGCTTTACTTTATTTTAGATATGGGTATCTGCACAATTATACAAAAACAACTAGTAGACCTACATTCTCTAGGGATATTGAGGCACAATGTTACCTCACCTGTATCCCGACTATGTCTTTACTCATGTCCTAGGACCCTTCTATAAAATCTTTTATACAGGCATTTCCTAGAGGCATTTTTATAATTTATTCACAATTCACATAGCACTTCACTTCCCACCAGAACCCGCTCCGCTGTAAATCAGGAGTTGAAGCACAGCTGGATTGCACTCGGTAATCCAGCTGGACCCTGATGATGAAGCATGTCCCCTACTAGGTAGGTGGGTGAGGGGTTTTCTAAAACAACCACTGATAGTCTGCGTTCCTCGACTGGGGTGAAGGTCATCAACATAGATCATAACCCGTTAAGGACTTCTCCACATTGTTTTTGCATATTACTCTGGGAAAGGGACAAGTTCCAGTTCCATTTCCTTTCTGTTGGGCTTGGCCCTTTTGGCAGGTTCACCCTGAAACTTTTTTTGCATTCTCCTAGCCTTTTTCTGACATGGTATTAGTGGTTTTAGAGCTCTGGGCACTGTAGCACTGTGGCCCAGTGTAAAGTGCGTGCGCTCTCTGCATTACATTTGTACGGTTGGCCTACCCTCCCATAGGAATGCATTGGGGATTCCCTAATCAGTGTGTGTCAGTGGTAATTTCTGTTATGAGAGGAGCAGTGTGGTCAAGTCTGGTATGTATGAAATTGTGTGAATAATGCTGCGCAATGGTGTGCGCAGATTTATTGTGGTTATTTTAGAAATGCCACTTTTAGAAGTTGGCATTTCGGTGTGCTATGTGCCTGATGTGAATTGCATGCCTGGCTTGTGAGTGACAGGAGGTGAGGGGTGTGCGTGCCTCCAGGAGGGGCATGATGAGTCAGCGCTATGCTGAATGGGACACCTGAGCTGAGAGTATTGGGTGGAAAAATCCCCTGACTCTGAATAGGACTGTGCCCAGGTGGTACAATGATGGATCTGCCCCCTGTGGTGTGTCTGATCACTAAGCCCCCACCTGACAAAGTGGGAGAGGAGCTTGGCAAAGCAAAGTGCTCCAAATCCCCCCTAAACCAGTTCTGACTGGTATCCCCAAGACCTGTGCTGTGACACAAAGGGAAATGCTAATATAAATATAGGGGCTGTGACCCCATGAAAATGTTCAGTTCAGTCTTGGTGTGCTGTTCCTGCCGGGGCGTGCTGCTGCTGGGGCCCAGGTGGGGCTGCCTTGAGGGCTTGCCTCCCTGGGCCCTGCTTTGCTCCTTGATGCCTAAAAGACTTTTTCTTGTCATCCTTTAGTACCTTTGCTGCATCTTTTGTGCCCTGTGAGCGCCTTATTTTTATTTCGCCAGTAGAGAAGAGCTGGCATTTGCTGCACTGCGCTGCAGGAGGAGAATGAGGGAATACCCAGCGTAGGGATTGCCCCGCAGTGTGCACGCCGAGCGGGTACCCACCCCGCTCTTATGCCACAAATCATCCTTATTCTAATGCGGGTGCACACCCTGCTTCTGTTTACTGGCGGGTGCCAACCCCGCATCTCAGAAGAAATTTCCGCCGCAGCTCGAGCCCCTTATTAAATTCTCTCTGGGCCGCTATCAGCGCAACCCGGAAGACAGGCATAAATTCCTGGTTGTGGGTGGGGCTTTGTACATGCCCCCGTAAGTGACCGGGCCTCCCCTGAGCTGGGGAGACCCGGGTGTTGCTGAAGCCAGGCGGGAGCCCACCCCGCATTGGCGACCCAAAGAGGAATCCACGCAGGGCTCCTATGAGGAGGACGAAGCCCGGTGAGTGGAGCTGGTGCCCGGGCCGAAGAAGTCCTGCCCGACGCCCGGTGAGTGAGGCAGCCTTTTGTAGAAGTCAGGAGTCCCCATGGGGGCGGCTCCCTGTGCACATCGTGGTGCTTTGTAGGCCCATCGTCGGATCCCTTTCCCCGAGCAGCCCTTGCCTGATAGGGGCCACTCCAACAAGGGGGCACATTGTTGTTTAAAGGGCCAGACGGACCCGTGTTCTCTCCAGTGTTGGCTACTTTTACAGCTGCCCCACCTGCTAGGGGCCAGCTGCAACGATGGGGGCAAGTTTTGGTTAAAGAGTCCCGGAGTGAGGGCTTAGAGGGCACTTGTAGTGCCAGGGCCACGCCTGCAGTGTTTTGGGGGCAATTCGACTTAGAGAAGCCCAGTGGGGCTGAAGAGGCACAGATGTGCCAGGGCCCCTTTATTGTGTTTTATTCGCAGCTGTGCCGCACCAGCGCGGGCAGCTGCAACACTTTTGCACATTTGTTCCAGGCCCACGTTCAGATTCACAGCTGCCCAGCAACGTTTAGGCTATTCTTTCTTTAGGGGCCTGTCTTATAAGTTAGGAGTGAGATACACTCCTCTGCCCCAGTACTTTCACAGCTGCACAGCACTTAGTGCCAGCTGCTATGTTTAGGCCTGCGCAAAGAGCGCACATGGATTTTGCTGCATTAGCAGTGTGCCCTGACTTTTGGACATAGTGTTTTTGAGCCCCTTTGAGAAGGCCAGTTGGTCAGGGGGACTGCTAGGTTTATAGGGCACTAGGCCCTAATGTGATTTATGTGGTGCTAGGAAATGTGATTCATGTAGTATGATTTACACACCCTGTTTGATGCCTCTAACTGTAGTTTATGTATGAGGTTATTTGCATAATATGGTTTATGCTTGGGAGGTTATCCTCCACTGTGAATAATGCCCCTAATGTGTTTATGCTAGTGAGGCCCATTGCGTAATGTGTTTATGCTGATGAGGTTTGGGCCTAATGTGGGTTCATGTCTAATGCCAATGTGATAATGCTTAGGTCATTATGGTACCAGTAGTTACTGGTTGTGTTTTAGATTTGCATTTAGTTACCTGTTCTGATGGTCCTGACCGTGTCCCGATTTGCCTGGTCCTGTATATAATCCCCTGTAAATACTGCCTAAGTTCCAGTTTGCACAGTGTACTTTGTGTGATTATGATCTAATGTGCTTTTTGACAATACAAAGGCTATTTTTGATATAACCTTGTGTGGAGTTTCTTTTGTGGTGTGCCTAGTGTGTTGCTGCTGTGTGGATGTTGATCAAACACTTTACACATTGCCTCCAGGTTAAGCCTGACTGCTTGTGCCAAGCTACCAAGGGGGTGAGCAGGGGTTATCTTTGGTGTGTAAGTCCCTTGCTCTGACTAGAGTGGTGGTGTCTGCCTGGCTTTGGTGCAAGCCTTAGCCAACCAGAAATCACATTTCTAACACTTACTCTGAAGATGTTTACTTGTATCTGCACAATTAAAAATCTTACATGAAGCAAAAACCATTATACATGCAAAGACACATAATCACAACCAAAAATTGCTCAAACTCTTTTGTAGTACACATCAATTTAAACCTGGTTGCACACAGATGCATGTATCTCAGCAATCCGAGGGGAGGTAATCCTTATTACACCCCACCTAAACAGAGAGCCATTACCTCTCTATTCAATCACAGGATAAAGTATCCTTCACTCGGAACCGAAGTTCCAACATCTGTGTCTGCAAAAAATCTGGCACTTTCCGTTCTTCTGTGTGCCACCGTGGTGTCTCCTCTTATTGTAATGAGACTCACGATCCTGTGAGATTCTCCGGCGGGGCATTTGTACAAATGCACGGACGCGTCTGTTGCCGGATATGTGCAGCTTTTACTGGCTCCATTGCGAGTAGTATTTCAATCAATACATTTGTAAATCAATCAATCAATACATTTTTAAAGCACACTACTCACCCCTGAGGGTCTCAAGGCGCTGGGGGAGGGGTGCTGCTATTGTGCGAATAGCCAGGTCTTGAGTAGCCTCTTGAATGTAAGTAGGTCCTGAGTCTGCTGCTGGCGGATGGGGAGGGTGTTCCAGGTTTTGGCAGCAAGGTGGGAAAACGATCTGCTGCCAGTGGTCATTCTTCGGATACGGGGGGCAGGGGCAAGGGTGAGGTCGGCGGAGCTGAGTTGGCGGTTCGGGGTGTAGAAGGTGTGTCGTCTGTTGCGGTATATCGATCTGGTGTTGTGGAGTGCTTTGTGTGTGTGGGTGAGGAGCTTGAAGGTGATCCTCTTGTTGACGGGAAGCCAGTGCAGATCTCTCAGGTGGGGTGTGATGTGGCTGTGGCGAGGGATGTCGAGGATCAGGCGTGCAGAGGTGTTCTGTATGCGTTGTTGTCAATTCAGGAGTTTGGCCGAGGCTCCTGCGTAATTGGCTTTTCCGTAGTCCAATCTGCTGATGACAAGGGCCTGGGTGACCGTTCTTCTTGTTTCAGTGGGGATCCACCTGTAGATCTTGCGGAGCATGCAGAAAGTGCTGAAGCAGGAGGACGAAACGGCGTTGACTTGTTTGATCATGGAGAGTTTTGAGTTGAGGATGAACCCTAGGTTGCAGGCGTGGTTGGTGGGCGTTGGTGCTGCTCCCAGTGATGTGGGCCACAAGGAGTCGTCCTAAGCCGAGGGGGTGGGTCTGAGGATGAGGACTTCGGTCTTGTCCGAGTTCAGCTTCAGACAGCTGTTCTTCATCCACTCGGCGACGGCTTTCATTCCTTCGTGTAGGTTGGTTTGGCAGTGATGGGGCCCTTGGTGAGGGAGAGGATCAGCTGGGTGTCGTCCGCTTAGGAGATAATGTTGAGGTCGGGCGACGTGGGCGAGAGGTGCCATGTAGATGTTGAACAATGTCGGGCTGAGGGATGATCCTTGGGGTACGCCGCAGATGATCTTGGAGGCTTTGGATCGGAAAGGGGGAGGTGGACGCTCTGGGTTCTGCCGGAGAGAAAGGAGGTGGTCCAGTCCAGTACTTTGTCACAGATTCCTGCGATGTGGCGGCGTGTGCGTAGGGTGCGGTGGCAGACAGTGTCGAAGGCGGCTGACAGGTCCAGGAGGATGAGGGCCATGGTTTCTCCGTTGTCCAGCAGAGCCCTGATGTCGTCGGTGGCGGCAATGAGGGCGGTTTTGGTGCTGTGGTTGCTGTGGAACCCGGACTGGGACAGGTCCAGGTTGCTGTTTTCCTCAAGGTAGCAGGTCAGTTGTCTGTTGACGGACTTCTCGATGACATTCGCCAGGAACGGGAGCATGGAGGTGGGTCGGAAGTTCTTGGGGTCCTTTGGGTCAGCCTTGGGTTTTTTGAGGAAGACGTTGATCTTAGCATGCCTCCAGTTCTCTTGCGGTCTTGAAAGAGATGTTGATGGCCTTGCGGAGATGGGGTGCGATGGTGGCGCTGGCTTTGTTGAAGATGTTGTATGGGCATGGGTCTGAAGGAGAGATGGAGTGAATGATGTTCATGACTAGGACGGTGTCCTCGTTGTTTATGTTGGTCCAGGTGAGGAGGGGATCGGTGTGGAAGGTGGCCGTGAGGTCAGAGGTCTCGGTGGCTGTCGGGTTGTCGAAGCTGTTGTGGATGTCTGCGATCTTACGAAGGAAGAAGGTGGCGAGGGAGTCGCACAGGTCTTGCGAGTTTGGGATGTCGTTGGTGTTGTAGCTGGGGTTGGAGAGTTCCTTCACGATGTTGAAGAGCTCTTTGCTGTTGTGTGCGTTGTTGTCTAGGCGGTCTTTAAGGAGGCCCTTTTGGCAGATCTGATGAGGTGATGGTGTCTGTGGATGGCGTTCTTGTGGGCGGCGTAGGCAGGTTTGCTTGGAGGCCTGGAGGTCTGCTGTGAACCAGCAGGCTCTCTTGTTGGTGTGTCTGTTGGAGGGTTTCTTGAATGGCACGAGTGTGTTGGCGCAGTTGTTGATCCACTGTCTGAGGTTGTGGGCGGTGGAGTCGGGGTTGGGGGTCGACGGTAGGGCTACGGGCAAGGATGGTGTTGAGCTGGTCTTTGGTAACTTTGCTCCAGCATCGGCGAGGGATCTGTTGGGTGCGGCTGTGCGTGGTGGGTTTCCGGAAGGTGAAATGGATGCTGCAATGGTCGGTCCAGTGGAGTTTGGTGGTGTGGCTGAGGGAGACGTGGGGCTTGCGGAGAAGATGGGGACAAGCGTGTGGCCGGCAGAGTGGGTGGGTGTTGTGACAAGCTATCTGAGTCCGAGGTTGGTGAGGTGGTCGATCAGGGTGGTGGAGTTGGTGTTGTTCTCGAGGTGGAAGTTCAGGTCCCCGAGATGGATGTAGTCTGTAGAAGCAAGGGCGTGCTTGCTGATGAAGTCGGCGATGAAGTTGCTGAACTATGGCCGTGGACCAGGGGGTCTGTAGACGAGGGTTTCTCTGAGGGTGGTGTTGGGATCGGTGTGGATCTGGAAGTGGAGGTGTTTGGCGGTGCTGAGGGTGTCGTTGGTGTTGGTCGAGACTCTGAGGGTGTTCCTGTGGACGATGGCGATTCCTCCTCCTGTTCTGCTGGTGCGGTTCCTGCAGGTGATCTTGTAGCTGTCTGGGATGGCTGTGGCGATGTTGGCTGCCGAGGAGGTGTTCATGCGGGTTTCCGTCAGGATGGCAAAGTCTGGGGAGGTGGAGTCGAGTAGGTCCCAGAGTTTGATGGCGTGCTTGCGGGTGTTAAGTAGGATGCATCTGAAGTGGTTGCGACCTTTCTCGGTGGGTGGATTGGTGGAACGGATACTGGTGAAGCTGCAGCTCTGGCAGGAGAAGGGTCCTTGGGGCGCTTCGGGGCGGCCATGAAGCAGGTGTGTGGTCATTTGGTGTTGAGTGTGTGGAGGGTCCTGCATCGTAGCGGTGTCAGACGTTGTGGCATTCATGGGGGCTGGGGGTGTGGTGCAGAGCGCGGAAGGGCGCAGACGGGCTTGTCTTTCAGGCGCCTTCAGTGTGCCAGTGGCGAGCCCGCTGCGCGGCGGCACAGTGGCCGCCATATAAGGGTATGTTGGAAGGAGGAGCAGCTGGGAAGCAGGAGCCAGGCGGCGAATGGGCTAGCAGGGGGCGGGGCCACAGGGGAGGCAGTGGTGGCAACCCAGCGTGCGGGGGAAACAGAAGGCAAGGGTCACAACGGTAAAATAATAACAGTGCAGAACAGGAATGAGACAAAACAATTGGACAACTTTAGACAAAAACTAGACAACTAGACAAATAATAACTAAAGAGTTAAAGGAGCATGTACAAATACAGCAAGTAGGGGCAGCAAACTTACAGTAGCAGCAGCAGTGGGGCAGAGAGTCACGGACATACAGGTGGTGCTGTGCGGCGTGGGGTGCGGCCTAACCTGAAAACAGGGTCAAGGGTTGCAAAACCTCACCGCGCAGTGGCCACCATATAAGGGGAGTTGGGAGGGAGGAGCAGCTGGGAGGCGGGAGCGGGGCAGCGAATGGGCAATCAGGGGGGCAGGGCCGCAGGGGAGGCAGTGGCGGGAACCGAGCAGGCTGTGGAAACAGAAGGCAAGGGGGACAATAAAATAATAACAGTGCAGAACAGGAATAAGGCAAAACAATTGGATAACTTTAGACAAAAACTAGACAACTAGACAAAAAATAACTAAAGAATTACAGAGGCAGGTACAAATACAGCAAGAAGGGGCAGCGAACTTACAGTACGGCAGCAGCGGGGCTGAGAGTCACGGACATATAGGTGGTGCTGTGCGGCGTGGAGAGTGGCCTAACCTGAAAGGGTGTGGAATTGCATTACCCTTGTCTTGAGGAGGCCCCACTCAGTGGGCTGAATCACGTCAACCTATGAAGAGTCCATCTAACAGAAATGTGGATTTTTGAACATTTGTTACACACTATACAAGTGATTGAACTAGCAGGGCTGCCCACTGTTCCCACTTCTATTAAATTCATACATAGAGCCACTGGAAAGGACGTGGAGGGGTAGCCTAGGCATTGTACATTTTCAACATAATGGCTGGCTGAAGAAAGTGGCTTTGTATGCAAACAACCTAACTGTCTTTATGTGGGACCTGGGAATTACTTATCCTACTATAAAGGAAATTATAAGTAAATTTGATGAGGACTCTGGATATTCAGTTAATGATAAGACAACCGAGATTATGGTATGGAATGTGCAATGGAAGCACCGCCTAGTGTAATAATAGAAAGGCTCCTTAGGCATACAGGTGACACATGATCTGGACAAGTTAGCACAGGTAATTTTCAATTAAGTAATAACTGAGACTAGAAAGCTTTTGAGAACCTGAATGAACCTCCCTCTGGCTATATTCGATAGAACTAACACTGTTAAGATGTCAATATTACCCAAGTTTACCTTCCTGTTTATTTCAATCCTATTATGTTTTAAGAAAGGCTGGTTTAACAAATTAAAGAGTGAGCTGAGCAAATTTATCTGGGCCTTGAGGGGGGTAGGATTGCATGGAGGAAGTTGTGTAGGAAAAAGGAGAAGGGTTGCTTAGAAGGACTGGACTTTCAACTACATTGCTAGGCCTTTCAATGGAAAAATAACAGGATGCTGCTCTCCTGTCAGGACCACTCACAAGTATGTTGTATGTTCAGCGTCATGTAAAAGAGATTTATTCAAAGGGGTGTAACTGTTCTGTATAAGTTTGGAGATATCAACTACTTTCAAAAGGTGAAGCATGAAGTCATGAGCATGGTGATCAGGCTCTTGACTCAAATCAGATTATTATTTAGGATGCCTTATTAAAGCAAATTAGAGCCCATAAGGGATTCCCCAGGTATACAGACAGTCTGTGGGATCAACTTGCACTACCCCTGAAACTGGCTAGTTTTAAAACATGGGGCCAACTTTTTTAAGGAAGGGGGCTGGTTTTGTTGTAGGATAAATTGAGGAGAACAGAGTACAGGTTTTTGCAGGTTTGAATACTATCAGATAACTAGCTGGGCATAAAGGGGCAGATTTACTACTTCTGGCGCGTCTCTAATAATCAGAAGGGATGCGCCAGAAGAGTTGTGATGGGTGTGGAATTGCGTTACCCTTGTCTTGAGGAGGCCCCACTCAGTGGGCTGAAACACGTCAACCTATGAAGAGTCCATCTAACTGAAATGTGGATTTTTGAACATTTGTTACACACTATACAAGTGATTGAACAAGACAGGGCTGCCCACCGTTCCCACTTCTATTAAATTCATACATAGAGCCACTGGAAAGGACGTGGAGGGGTAGTGTAGGCATTGTACATTTTCAACATAATGGCAGGCAGAAGAAAGTGGCTTTGTATGCAAACAACCTAACTGTCTTCATGTGGGACCTGGGAATTACTTATCGTACTATAAACGAAATTATAAGGAAATTTGATGAGGACTCTGGATATTCAGTTAATGAAAAGACATGCAGAACAAAAACATCTATTGAATGACAGTTGCATGCGGGAGTACCTAAGAAAAAAGAAACAGTGAAATGGTGGTGGGCATTCTTAGAGGCATTGGATGGAGACTTCACGCTGCCAGAGGAGCTTTGTAAGAAGGACCTGACGAGGATGGAGAATGTCAAAAGTAAATGGCAAGTATCTATGCTCATTCTATATAAAATGGAGAAATCTGCCCCCTAAGGAAGAACCATCTTTTTGTCCACCACAGCGTGTACTGGACCCCAAAAGGCTGTCAACACTGCATATCTTGGTGAAGAAGAAATGCCAGAAATGAGGGACACTTGATGCGGATGATGTACACATGTTTTGGCAGTGTACTGAGATCCTGCTTTCCTGGCAAGAAATGTGTAAGACTATGTTGGAGATCCTGATCAGACAAATCAAGGTAAGCTCATCATTAGTATTTTTCAATATTCGAGATGTGAGTGAAGAGTGAAGAGAGCGAGGCCACATTTTGTTTAATGAA
Organism: Lissotriton helveticus; assembly: GCF_964261635.1. NCBI lineage: Eukaryota > Metazoa > Chordata > Amphibia > Caudata > Salamandridae > Lissotriton > Lissotriton helveticus. The sequence continues at coordinate 872,837,467 of NC_136071.1, read as the reverse complement.
GGAACAAAAATCACTGATTTTACATATGGTGTTGTTAGCTAGAAGAGATTGTTGCATGAACATGAAATACCTTAAAAACAACAAGAGACAAGGTGGTAACTCAGCTTGCTTTGGCAGAGAGGATAAACGCCAATGACATTTTAACACCCGATCAGGCTGGCTACCCTGTGTACATCAGAACAAAAGATAAAGCCTTCAGATTTATGTTAATTTACTGGCGGACTGTAGTGCTTCCAAAGGCAGCATGTACGCAGCCTTTGTTGACCTCAAGTCAGCCTTTGACCTAGTCTCTTGTAACAAGCTATGGGCAGTGCTCCAAAAACTAGCAATGCCTAAGGACTTGCTTTCTCTTATTGCTCTAATCCATGAGAACAACTTTGAGCAAATTTACTGGGAGCACAGGGGAGTGTAACAGATCCTTTTCCAGTTGGAAAGGGAGTGCGCCAAGGATGTGTAATGCCCCAACGCTATTCTCCCTTTTCATCAACTTAATTGCAAACTTTTTAGTCACTACTCCTACCGATGCCCCAGTGTTAGCAGGTTCAAAAATCCCAATTCTAATGTTTGAAGATGACACGTTGATAATTTCGAAATACCCTAGTGGTTTACAATGTGCACTGGCACGTTTGGAGAAATTTTTAATCTCCGGGGGTAAATGATTAATGACGGAAAAACTAAACTAATGATTTTTAATCAACATAGGTCATTTAGGGGCAGAATTAACTTGAACGGGGTAGACTTAGAACAAGTAGATGCAATCACCTATCTAGGCATTATTCAGGAGAAAAAGATGAACTGGAGGCCCCATATTGAGACCATGCCATTAAAATATCGCCAATTAGCAGGGGCTTTGAAAAATTAATTCAGAACATCCCTGACAAAGTTAGTTAGCCCGGTGCTGGAGATTTACAATGCAAATGTAGTGAGTTTGATCCTATACAGGTCAGAACTTTGGGGCTTTGAGAAACTGACCAAGTTAGGTAAAGCAGAGAAAAGGTTTTTTCAAACAATTACCTGTCCTCCCACTGCTTAACAACCAAGGAAGGAAATCAGTGGTTGAAATAGCTAGGCATTATCCAATGCTATATTGGCGTAGACTGTGGAGCACCCCAGAACTGGCAATTTTTGCAAATAGTCTCTGGGATGTTATCGAGGCAGATCAGTTCCATAAAATTGCCTGGCTATGTGATAATAAAGGGGCTCTGGTCAGCTTGGGATTGATTAACCTTTGAGAAACGCCATCTCCTACCCAGTCCCCTTCTAAAGAAAAACTCAAGGAAAGATATTGGGAAATGGTGGGCCAAAATAACACAAGAAAAAGTGATACAACCACACCTGGGAACTCTATTGTGACGCAATCTCAAAACCCCTTGATCGCAAACTCTATTTTTAATTTAGAGTCGGTACCCTGCCATTAAAATCCTTTACTGCTAACTGGTCACCATCTGGGGATAACAAAAGCCCTCTTTGTACAGAGCACGCAGAACCCACCCTGCCCCCCTTGTGCTGTTTGTTTGTCCTGCTTATGCAGCCCCCGTAAGGCTTGACTTGCACGGACATGCAAGAACCTGGGCACTAGACACAGTAGTGTTGCTCTGAGAATCCTGTATAGGGATCCTCCACTCCTCTAGGCAAATCCTGTAGCCAAGTTCTTAAGGTAGATGTCGTCCATAAGATCTAAACTTCTTGCCCACGTAATTAATTCAGTATGAATTGGTGACAGTCTTTAAATGAAAAACATTGATCTTGGCATCACCTTTTCCTTTTGTTGTTTTACTAGCACGCTTTACTGGAGCCCCGGCCTTGTCCATTTATTGTAATGTCTGTATACACCCCTACCTATTCTCTTGCTGCTGCTCTTATGATTTGTATGTGATTATTTTTTTTCGCTTCAGAATTAATTAATATTTTATGAACACTTGAATATATATGTATGTTATGTTAATTCATTGTTTCATCTTTTATACTGTATTTTATCTAACAATACTTTTATGAAATGTATTGTCGAAATAAAGCTATTGATTGATTGAACAAGAGACAAGAGGAATTTGGCAAAAAGGAACAGTTTGTTTAATTAAACAAAGTGGCCGGGAGAACAGTTACAGGTGCAGGGTCTGAGGACTGTCTCAATTTACAATTGGTCTGTGGCCTCTTTTTATACAGTTCATTGTAGGCAATAAAGTATTCCTGGAGGTCCATGTAAGGTAAGGAATATAGTTTCTGCCTTTGGAGTCATAAATTAATTGTTTATTGGAAAGTACAGATCAGCTTCAACCTTGTGTGGACACAATGTGGCCTGTGGGTAATGTACACAGATGTCCGGCATGGGGAGAATGTGATCACTGTGTGTGCTTTCTCCGGATGGGCTATATGTTCCTAACTAGCATGGCATCTGACTATACTGTATCATTAGGCACGTGCATATCCCTCTGGTTATGTGTGCCTCGTTGCGGCCAATCTCCCTGGAGCACTGTGGTGAGCTGTGCCTATCTGTGGGATTGATCTAGGGTTTCTTGTTTCTGCATTTGTCTGCCAGCTACATGCCACCCCATCTGTGACCTATCAATCAATGACCTCAGGCGTAGGTCTCAGAGCCTTACTATGTACTTGCAACATGGGTTGATGTGGAATACACAACTGGCAAATTCATTAATAAAGATACAAATTTATATTCTCATACAAGAATGTATCATTTTTCATATTAACATCAACTTTAGCATTCCCCCCTCTAGTTGATTTGTCAACTACATTATCTGACTCATACAGTTCTACAGTTACTTTTTTGAGGATGTGTTGCTCCTTATCATTGGTCTTTATAATGCCTATCTTCCTGGTTACTTGCGTGAAGAAGGGTATTGAGCCTCCTGCCGAAACTTGTGTGTCAGTAAACAGTCTGAATTCTTCAAGAGTGCTCTTGCATTGTGCCCAGCCATAATACTCTGTAGTTCTTTTCTCATGAGCCTGGTGCAGCAAGGTTCTTCCTTAACAGGTGCTGGTATATGTCTGATAGTTCTTCTCCAGGGTTGTGGTGTGTATGGTGATTAGGGAAAAGAGTCCGCACCATCCAGGGACGAGCTGAGTATAGGTGAACCAGCCGCACTGCCAGTAGAAATCCATCAGCATGGAGATGCCCCATTGCACAGCAGAAATGTTCATAATCATGACACTGTTCTCATTTGTGCCCAATAGCAGCATTTCTTCACATCTGAAACACAAGGACTAAGTTTCCATACAATTAGGGGTTGCTACTTGCCTTCTAGCCAGGTGTATCCAACTATCTCCGTGTCCCAAATCTCCTGACAGGAGATGATTATCCTTTCATTCAACCATACCCCCTTGTGACTTATTCTCCTTCCTGTCCTCGAGCTAGGCAGCCCTACACAGTAACTCCATGTCGGGGGTCCATTTGTTGTTGAAGAAGACTGCCCCAGATACACTAAGGGCCACCCTTGGTCCACAGATGGATACAGAGCAGATGTGTTTGTGAATTGAGTTGGGGGTTTCGCTACCTCCAAGAATCTGTTCTCTGGGACGTCTCATGGCCAAACAGAATTCTCCAATATGGTGCCCTTTCTGTGCATCCTGTCTAGCTCTGTTTTGATTTCATTAGGTTCAATGAAGAGGTATAGTGCAGCTGGTTTGGTTTTGTATCGGGTCAAATTTACTACTACCCTGTGTGGTTCTACCTTGTTGGGCTGGATCTTTGCCCTTGTTCTGCATGGGTATAGGCGGGTAAGGAATTTTGCTTTCTCAGGGGCTACATCTTGGAACAAGTAAAGCCTCTTTGCACCTACTAAATGCAAAATTAGTGAACAGATGTAACATAACCTGGTGGCTGTTTGGGAAACAACTGCGGTCATGTGTTAGTACCATTTATTGAGCATGAGTGAGCTATGTAGCAAATGTGGGATGCTGGTATTCTGAATGGTGTAAATGTAGCTGATATGGATGAGGTCCCAATGCAAGCGCTGTGATAACTTTTGAATAGACTCCATTTTACTCAGCAGTTCCTTAGCAGTGAATAGGTGTGATAGCGGAGGGATCTGTGGTCCTCTGGTGGCTGTTGTTTCCCTATCAGTCAAACAAAAGGGTTGTGGTGTAAGGTCAAAGTTCTTGAATGCAAACTTCTTGTTCGGGCTGGGGTGTTTGCTGTGGCAGCTCGATGTTTGTGCATTTGAAATTTCGTTGGTTGACCTGTATGAATAAGAGCTTGGTTTATTGTTAAATAAACAAAATGCACATATGTGCCGTAATCTGGGTTCCTGTATTGTTTCTTTCCATAGGGATGTGTCTTCCACACATTTTGGGAGGCACCAGAAGGTGGCCCCAGTCGGATATCTTTTTGACAGTCTTGGGATAATAAGGAGATTGTTGGTTGTCCAGGCAGTTTTATTTATTTATTTATTTGGAGCATTTATAGAGCGCACAGCTACCTCCAAAGGAGGTGTCCTGGTGCTTAGGCTGCAGAGAGAGCACATTGGCAGAGGAGGCAGGCTAGGTGCTGTTGAACAGCCAATTCTGCAGTGCTTATCTCATGGCTGATTCTGGTGTGGTATTGCGGATATGCAAGGGCATAGCATTCCAGAGCTTCGCGATACTAACCACGAAGACTCTGTCACCCAGCCTAGCCTTACGAAGGTGGGGAATAGAAAGGAGATTCAATTGATTGGATCTGAGAGCCGATCATGTTGGTAGCTATGAAGTCTGCATGTGAGGTATTGTGAGCCACGACCCATGGTGGCTCTATAAGCCAAAGTGAAAGCCTTGAATTCAATTCTTCGACTGACGGGTAGCCAGTGAAGATTTTGTAAGTGGGGAGAGATGGAATAACGAAAAAGAACCTTGCAGATCAATCTCGCTGCAGCATTCTGAACCATTTGTAATCTGCAGCTTAAATAAACTGGAAGGCCTAAGTACAGGCTGTTGGAGTAGTCCAGGCTGGACGTGACCAGGGCATGGACCACAGTCCACCTGCAGTCCAGCGGGAGGAAGTGTAGGAATTTCCTCAGGGAGCACAGCTTCCAGAAACACATGGAGGAGACCTGACTGATCTGGGCTTTGCAGGAGAGAGCATTGTCGGATTTAAAGCCCAAATTCCTTGCTGCCTCCACAGGAACAGGAGGAAGATTAAGTTCAGTAGGCCACCAAAGCATGGAGGTGGGTGGGACCGGTTGAATAAAGAAGAGCACCTCGGTCTTCTCAGTGGTCAGCCTGAGGCAGTTTTGAGTGATCCAAACCGAGATGTTACTCAAACACTGCCTAAAGCTAGCAAAAGCAGCCTCCGAGTGTTCCTTAGAAGAGAAGATCATTTGGGTGTCATCAGCGTAGGACATCACTTTCACTCTGAAAGTCTCCACCAGGCGCGCGAGGTACACGTTGAAGAGCAGAGGGCTCAGAGCCGAGCCTTAGGGGCAAAGGGGCCCACATAAACATGTTGCGTGAAGTTCTCGAGGAAAGAATGGAGCCAGGACAAGACCGTACCCCAAATTCCAAAATGCTTGAGTCTTTCCAGGAGAATCGGATGTGCCACAGCATTGAAGGCCACGGATAGATCGAGCAGCACCAGCATAGATGCATTACCCTGATCAGCGGTTATGCGTACGCTCTCCCCAACTTACAAGAGTGCGGTCTCCATACTATATCCCGCTCTAAAGCAGGATTGTGAGTCATGAAAGCAGGAGGGAGATTCCAGAAATGCAGAGAGTGACTATTTGCTTAACAATTTTTGCAGTAACAGAGAAATGGGTCGAAAGTTTTTTAGTTCTGCAGGATTGGCATCCGACTTCTTGAGGATAGGCAGTAAGAATGCTTGTTTCCATGTATCAGGATGAATCCTATATTTCAGGGAAGAGTTCCAGATTAGGTTCAGGGGGGGCAATAAAACAAGCCGCCAGCAGTCTAAAGAACTCTTTTATGAGCCGTTGGTCCTCCTCTCTCTTTTATTCCCAAATGGATACATCATTCAACACAAGATATTTATGAGGCGGCCTCAGAGGTGCAGGAATTGATAGCACCATGCTTATTAGGAATTCCGTAGGCGTCACTGACTCTTTCAGGGATGTGTCTTTCTTGTGTGAGCACAGAGGTGCATCTTTTTAGTTTACATGTGTGCAGGAGTATGTGATAGGGAGTGTTGCTATTCGGTAGCGCTGGTGGTTACAACCTGCCCCGAGATTCATGTGTGCATGGTGTCGTGGGCCCACCTTTTATCTGGAAAACTCTTTTTGGGCTAACTTTGGGTTGTTTCTTTTTCATTTGGGGAGTTTCCCTAATACTAATTTTATCTACTATCTCCTTTGCCATGTGTCTGAGGGGGTTTGAAGCCACTTTATGGCTCCCTTTTTACCCTTACCTATGCTGCCTTGTGGTGGCCAAGGTTGGGACTAATTGCTTTTTCTGGATGGTGCATTCAAGCTTTGGAGTGTTTGTTAGTTGCTACAATTGATATGGGTGTTAGAGCATCCGGTGACCTACCTTCCTCTGGAACTGCATTGGACATTAGAGATCCCCCTTCCCAGGCACGCCCCTCTCCGTTGGAGCACACCCTGCTTCCTTTCAGCATACATGGGCCTGACATCACTAACTGGTGACTTAGATCACTACAGTCATGCGTTGTAAGGGCCAGGCATGGTCACATGGTTCACAAAACATCGGAGAAGGTTGGCTGAGTCCTTATTTGCCCTTTGACCAAAAGTCATGGAACTCTGGGGTTTTGATCAAAGATTATAAGAAAGTCTCCTGGGTGAGGATGAGGCAACAAATCGGGGGCTACCTCAGCCTTTCCAGGATGCATGATGCTCGACACCATGCGGATTCCTCGCAGTGTATTGACTCTGCGTCATTGCACTGTGGAGTTTTTAAGGTTTTTACCATCACCCGCACATGGGAATCCTGGCTACCCCCAATGAGGACAACTTTATTTTAGAACTGCTAGGGGTCCTCCTTTGGGCTGAGGCTTCTAGCTCTTAGGACTCACTATTGGAATTCCACGCCACAAAGGAAACAATGGTCCCAGGCCAGATGCCCTAGGATGGGGGTCTTTTGACTTGGTCATTGGAACCCACCCTGATTGTCTTTCGATGAGGGGATCTGGGTGTATGCTTTTTAAATACTTTATCTGAGAGACGCTCTGCCTCCTCGTGAGCCTGCTTTCCCCTTGGGGTGTGGCCAGCCAACCCGCCCTGGGGGATCAGCAGCAGTGTGGAGCCTAGCTCCCAAGGAAGCCGCTATGTAATCATGAGTATTTCTTTTAACCCCCTCTGTATTGAATCAAAGCAGTCACTATAATACTTTGTGTATATTTAAGTATCCCATCAACACTCTTGTCTGCCAACACACCATACCCTGCAAAAGAGGCAAACTAGTCCACTGTTGTAAACCTAACACAAACATTGTTGTGAAACCTTTAATGCTTTCTTTGTTGGATCTTCAGCTCAACTATACTTTTTATAAATCTGCATAAGCCTCTCATAATATGCATAAACTGATTCTTTTAGTTCCTGAGTAACTCTCATAATTTCTGACCCATTTGCTTCTCTCTTTGGAACATTTTGCTTCAAATCCATTATTACTTCTTTCTACTTCTCGATTGCAGTAGCAGCTGCAGCATTTTGAGGAGGTACTCTTTTATGGACCTATTACCCTATATACCCTATTATGGACATGGTACAGCTGCTTTGTATTTAGCCCACAAATCATTTTGGGAATAATTTCAAACAACACATTAAAACCTACCTAAAGCACCTTTAAAACTATTACTTATCTTTCCACTTCTGTATACCACTTTTCTGGGTCTTCACTATGTTTTGGAAAAGATGTAAATGCAGAGAGAGCAAATCTCCTAAAAAAGGGACATACAAGTAAGTTCCATGTGCTACTAGCAAATAAAATTCTGATACGATCACTCCCATTTTAGGTTCACTCATACTCACATTTGCTTCCCTTTCAGCTTCAGTCCTTCTCTTTCTCTTAGCTTTACCCTCCCTTTCTTTTTTGACCTATCCTTGTATTTCCCAAAATCTGCCCTATGTTTTGTACAATTAACTAGTTCTCTCATGTGTTCTCATAGGGTCAATGAATCCTTCTACTGACTTCATTTTCACTCATCTCCAGTTTGAAATTTTAGACAAATTTCTACTTTTGAATAAATGAATGTTACATTATTCTGCCAAATCTTCCAGCCTACCATATGCTTCACACACACATCTAGCTGCTTCTTTACTCACAAATTCCAATTCATCCTTATTCTGTACTGTCAGTCTTCTAGACCAAATGTGCTCTTCACAATTTCAGTAAACTCAGTTTTCAAATGGAAAATAATAACATCCCTTTTTGTTAGTTCACTCGATTGTGCTGTTCTCACAGTAGTAACTGTATTAATAATAGGGATGGTTGTAATAACAGAGGGTGATTGACATTAGTAGTAATACTCCCTCTAGAGCCTGCTTTACTTTCAGGTGCAGTTGACACTCCTAACGCATGCAATTTGATACTCAGTTCTGCTCCATTATCCTAATTAGGCAGTCTTTGTATTTGATAAACAATATCATATAGACGAGGTTTTGATTTTAAAAAATCATCTAAAAATCTATCTTCTTCAGAATTTTTTTCTCAATACTTCACTTTGCTTTTTGTGTCTAATTTTCACTTTTATCAAATTGATTATCAATTTTCTTTTTGTTTGCCTCATTGACAGTTGTTGGAAAGACACCCACTCCAAAATGGTATCCTCTCCCCATGCGCTTCTCTGCATTCCGTATTGAGAATCTAACTAGGGCCTAATAGCATTTCTAACCTGGCTTTTCAGTCTCTTCCATTCCTTCTCACTTGCTTTGCGGTCACACTCATTTATGCTTCAAATCATTTGTTCTATGTTGCGGTTTACATCACACCCCTCAAATTCACAAGCTTTATCACATGAAGGTAAGCTCCAAAGGACATTGCATTATCTTTTCATCTGATGTGATCTCAATTTATTCTTCTAATCACATACACATATGAAAACCTGAATTTAATATGTTTAAATAAGCAGGAGAATCTTTTGAAAGTATTTTTTCTCCTTTGATAGCAGAGGCTCTAGACTTTTTCAGTGCAGCATCTATTTATGCTCAATCTGATTCTACATGAACCCTGTGACATAACTAAAAATAGCCAATCACAGTGTGGCTACAGTAAAGACTAACAAATCACAGTACACCGAACAATAAGAACAGCCAAACTGCAGTTCAAATAAGTTGTATAAATCTGTAATGCAACCCAAGGTCTGACTTAGGGTCTCCCTTATTATATATATATATATATATATATATATATATATATATATATATATATATATATATATATATATATATATATATATATATATATATATATATATATATATATATATATATATATATATATTACCTACTGGCGGTCGCCAGTAGGTATATATAGTTAGGATTTTTTCTCTATGGGATTTTTGAAAATTCTATGTCGAATAACTTTGGCGTTTGAGGACGGAATTGGCTGAAATTTTCAGGAAAATGGAACATTTTGTTTCTGAGCAGCCCCATTAAATTTGGGGGGGTTTCGTCAAGGGGGGGCCGAGAAAAAAGGGGGTCCCAAAACGCATTTTTCCCATGCAATTTTCCATAGGGCGGTTGGACTCACTTTTAGCTCGAACGGCTGAATGGATTTCCACGAAACTTGGCAAAATTGTAGGGACTGGTAGCCCGATGTGCCTTTGCTAGGTCTCAATATATGTGCTCCAGTGGATTTTGAGAAACTAACGTTCAATAAAATATATATATCTGTAAGCGCGCTCCGGGCAGCGCCCCGGTTCGCGTACCTGACGCGTAACGGAACTTCGCGAAGCGAAGCTGATTGGCTCTCCGGTGTCTGTCAACATTCTAAACAGTCCGGAGCGGCCGCCATCTTGTCTCTCGGTAGGATCGAGAGACAAGAGGAGGCCAAAACAAAGGGGTAAATGACCATAAGGGGGCATAGTAGATCCTCCCTGACCCCCTAGGTTTGATGTGGAGGCTTTAAAAGGGCCCCGCGGGAAAAAAAAAAAATGTTTTTTTTGCGTGAGGAGCGCCCGGTACGTGCACCGGGAAGCGGTCTGGGGAGCGTACTATAAGGAAAAAAGAATGATAGACTTTTTAAATATTGTATGTTTATTGATTGTTCATTTTGTTGTTTTTTGTTTTTTTTGCTTTTTTTTATTAAATATAAATTTATTTTTGTGATTCTTTTTCCAAATTTAACAGAACATTTAACAACAAATTGTCGGAAATGTCCTCATTTTCAATCAGCGAATCTACTGCATCTACACATTGAACTAATTCATGGTCCCGTGATTCATCCATGAGTCATCATTGTCCTCAATAACTTTTTCTGTGTTGTTCTCCAGAACATTTTTGAAGGAAATATTCTGCTCTCCTTCCATTTTCTTGCTGTAATTTGCATAAAAAATAAATATATCAGTAGAGATAGGGCACTGTTGGGTTTAAGTTCAGACAGGTACTTGTGAGTTTATAACAGAGAAGTAATCTATGGGCACTGTATGGTTTCAGGCGTGAAGTATTACTATTAAAAAGTGCCTGTGAAGAAGCCTAAGTAAATTCATAATTATACCACAGAAACCTAAATCAATCCATAATTATAATAAACAAGCCTTTCTCAATGTCTAACTCTTACAGAGGGACAGTATATAACTATCTAAAAATGTTTTCCCAAATTAATTTAAAGTGCATGACATAGTTCTCCTTTCAAATTTACAAAATAACATCTTACCTTTTAAAAACAAGTTTGAGTTGTCAGTGAAAATGCTCTTGCAATGTACTTCAGAAAGTAGTAGTCAAAATGGCTGTGTTTCTCTCTCTTTCTTTATATATATTCAGGTACATAACCAATCAAATGTCAGGTAAAAAAAGTAGAAAATGAAAGTAACATTTTAATTGGTTGTCAATTCCAACAATTCAGATGTGTTTTGTGAAGTAATTTACCTCAGGGTATTTAGAGAGGTCTACAGGCTAAATGGCTAAATGGAATTCCAACCAAATTTGTGAAAATGGTAGGGATTGGTATGTAGTATGAGCTAATCTATATTTGGTGAAAGTGTCTCCAGTGGTTTTTCTGTATATTACTTTCCCACCTTTTTTGAGAGAGCGCTTCCCGGTGCGCGCCCCGGTACGCGAACCGGCAGCGCTACGGGAGTCCTCCATTTTGTGTTTCGGTAGAATTGAGATACAAGATGGAGGGCAAATAATGTTGAGAATGGGTAGAAGGGGGCACGGTAGACGTATCCTGACCCCCTAGGTTTTCTGAGGGTGGCTGAGGAGGCCCATATGTGCGAAAAAAAAACATTTTTTTTCAAATTTTCGCACGGTTAGCGTCCGGTGCGCGTACCGGGTAGCGCTCCGGGGAGCGTACTTTGGTGAAAATTAGTGAAAAAAGTTAGAGTAAAATAATAATTGTGAGTGATCAGATGTAGGGTAGCTCTGAAAAGAGCTTTTGGGTCCTGTGGCTGATTTAGGTACCTACAAGTAGGTACCAATGCACAGTCTTAAATTCAGGATGAAAATTCTGTTCCCTTCATCTGAGAGGTGAACTCCATCTGCTCTGTAGATATCTTGCATGTAGTAACGCAAGTTATTGTTGTAGATGGAGCCCATTCCATTGTCTCTCATGTAAGCTGAAACAGACTTATTTACATGCTTCCTCGATTTCTCAATTTGTGGACAAAATTGGTTGGACCACCTCCATTTCTGTCTTTGGCATATATTTGAATATACCAAGGCAGTTTGAGGAAAAAGTGCCATCAATTGGTCAAAGGTGTCTTTTAAAAGCATTTCCAGACCTACCCCAGTCAAAGTGCCCAAGTCATTTCCTCCACAGTGCACAATTAACAGGTCAGGTTTTGGCAAATGCAAAAAGGTTTTCACCAATGGTATCAATTGGTGACATCTTAATCCTCTGTGGCCAATCCAGTTGATTTCCACATTTTGTAAATTGACGTTGTGTAAATTTCTGTTATCAGCATACCTTTGAGCCCAGTGGATGTAACTATGTCCAATAATCCAGACAGAAAACATGGTGAGAGGAGGTTCTGCTGCAGTCAGATGAAGTGTGGGAATGAAATGGCAGTTGGAACAGTAGGAGTATGTAATGAAAAAAACTGTGGAGTTTCTGTGGTAATTAATCAGTAGCAGTGATTGGTGGATTTTGATTGCTGAAAACAGAAAGTTAGGGTGCATGGATGAGTTCTTTGAAAGATGTAATTTGAATGGTCAAGAAAAAATCATTTTATGAAAGATTGCACTGGATACGCAGTTGTACTGAGAGTTCAGAGTTCAATTGAAACATTGTTGTGTGAACTTGCAAACATGAGAGGTCTTTCAGGAGGTGGTTGCTATGGAAAAAAGGCAGAAAGGGCAGAAGGGGGAAGGGTGTTGATTTGAAAAAAGTGAGGGAAGAGTTTTGATTGGGTGACATGAGAGATATGTGTGATGAATTACAGCATTTCTGTGCCATTGTTGGTTGCAGCCTCTGGAGTGCATACCTTTTGCTCTGCTGAAGACAAATTGGTGTGTCTGAGACTGTTTTGAAACTCAAAAAGTATTTGCTAAGGTGAGAAAAGATTCATTTAATTTAGATAGAAAATAGTATGCTTTAGGGAGAAAATTATGAAGAAAGTTGTGTATTTAAAATGTTGCTTTGTTTCATAGGCTGCTTGGGGCATATTTACAAGGCCTTTGAGTCCCTTTGATGTTATTTTCCCCATTTTAATTTAAGTCATTTCCCCGTGGTCCAAGGTCATTGTAAATATGCCCCCATGTGTGCTTGGCAAATTTAGATTTTGTTTCTTTGAGTTACATAGCCATGTTAAAAGTGATGGAAAAATGGTGCAAGGGCCTTCAAAATACGCTTTCATGTGTGTTAGGGCATTTTAAGTCACTTCCCCTTGAATGTAGTTGAATAACTGCTTTACTTGATATGTTTAAAAACGTTTATTGAAGTCATTTAAGTTTCTTGATATGTACTGCTAGAGTTTCATAGGCTGCTTGGGGCATATTTACAAGGCCTTTGAGTCCCTTTGATGTTATTTTCCCCATTTTAATTTAAGTCATTTCCCCGTGGTGCAAGGTCCTTGTAAATACGCCCCCATGTGTGCTTGGCAAATTTAGATTTTGTTTCTTTGAGTTACATAGCCATGTTAAAAGTGATGGAAAAATGGTGCAAGGGCCTTCAAAATACGCTTTCATGTGTGTTAGGGCATTTTAAGTCACTTCCCCTTCAATGTAGTTGAATAACTGCTTTACTTGATGTGTTTAAAAACGTTTATTGAAGTCATTTAAGTTTCTTGATATGTACTGCTAGAGTTTCATAGGCTGCTTGGGGCATATTTACAAGGCCTTTGAGTCCCTTTGATGTTATTTTCCCCATTTTAATTTAAGTCATTTCCCCGTGGTGCAAGGTCCTTGTAAATACGCCCCCATGTGTGCTTGGCAAATTTAGATTTTGTTTCTTTGAGTTACATAGCCATGTTAAAAGTGATGGAAAAATGGTGCAAGGGCCTTCAAAATACGCTTTCATGTGTGTTAGGGCATTTTAAGTCACTTCCCCTTCAATGTAGTTGAATAACTGCTTTACTTGATGTGTTTAAAAACGTTTATTGAAGTCATTTAAGTTTCTTGATATGTACTGCTAGAGTTTCATAGGCTGCTTGGGGCATATTTACAAGGCCTTTGAGTCCCTTTGATGTTATTTTCCCCATTTTAATTTAAGTCATTTCCCCGTGGTGCAAGGTCCTTGTAAATACGCCCCCATGTGTGCTTGGCAAATTTAGATTTTGTTTCTTTGAGTTACATAGCCATGTTAAAAGTGATGGAAAAATGGTGCAAGGGCCTTCAAAATACGCTTTCATGTGTTTTAGGGCATTTTAAGTCACTTCCCCTTGAATGTAGTTGAATAACTGCTTTACTTGATGTGTTTAAAAACGTTTATTGAAGTCATTTAAGTTTCTTGATATGTACTGCTAAAGTTTCATAGGCTGCTTGGGGCATATTTACAAGGCCTTTGAGTCCCTTTGATGTTATTTTCCCCATTTTAATTTAAGTCATTTCCCCGTGGTGCAAGGTCCTTGTAAATACGCCCCCATGTGTGCTTGGCAAATTTAGATTTTGTTTCTTTGAGTTACATAGCTAATTTAAGTACTGATAGGGTGTGCTTCTATGTAGGACCTGTGTTGTGTTTTCAAATTATGACCAGAAAATCGTTTTTAAAAAAAACAACAAAAAAAACGCTTTTCACATTTATGATAAGGTCATATTGGTGTCTGCTTCTTTAAATAAATATTGAACTGAGAAATATTAAACTGAGGCTTCTGTAAGTGTCAAAGGAGGTGAGTAATGTACATTGCTCTGTTGCATACAGTCCTCATCCTCTGCGTACTCTTGGATATGCTAGACTAAATCTGCTCAATGAGATAACTAAGCTGAGGAAACACAGGTGATGTGATTGTGAATTGAGCATAAATATTTGCACGTTTTTCAATTACATCACCTGTGTTTCCTAACATTACGAATCACATTGTGCAGATGAGGTTTAGGCCTGTCCAGGGAGATAGAGGAGGTCTGGCCTTTGTTCAAGAGTGCAGTGGACATGACTCACTTCATTGGTAGGCCTGCACATGTATTATCTCCTCTGTACTCTTCAACAAGCCTAAATTTTATCTGCAACCCTGAGTAGGCCTCACCTCAAACAAACCTCTGGATAGGCCACACCTTATCGTCATCCTGAATCAATCATTTAAAATGTTAGGGGCAGATTTATGATGGCCGTGCGCCTCTTTTGTGCCGCTGTTGCGTCACTTTTGTGATGCAGCAGTGATGCAAAAGATGCACCATGTTGCAAGACAGGCCTCACTTCATCTCCAACAAGATACCGTCAGTTTAAACTGTAAACATTTAGGACTGTGTAGGGGGCATGGAGAAGCTGAATCCTCTGTGAATGTCAAAATTGTTGCATACAGTGCTCAACTTCTGCGTAGTCTTTGATATGTTAGTTTCCATCTGCACAATGAGATACCTAAGCAAAGGAAACACAGGTGATGTGATTGTGAAATGAGGAAAAGAAATTCCACATTTTTCAATTACATCACCTGTGTTTCCTAACATTATGAATCACATTGTGCAGTTGATATTTAGGCCTGTCCACGGACACAGAAGAGGTCTGACCTTTTTTCAAGAGTGCAGTGGACATGATTCACTTCATTGGTAGGCCTGCACATGTATTATCTCCTCTGTACTCTTCAACAAGCCTAAATTTCATCTGCAACCCTGAGTAGGCCTCACCTCAAACAAACTTCTGGATAGGCCACACCTTATCGTCATCCTGAATCAATCATTTAAAATGTTAGGGACAGATTTATGATAGCCGTGTGCCTCTTTTGCGTCGCTGTGCGTCACTTTTGTGACGCAGCGGCGGTGCAAAAGATTTGCTATGTTGCGACATATTTACAACTTGATGCATCTAGGCAGATGTGTCATGCTGTAAAGTCCTGTGCCACATGAAACCTGCGTCAGATTTCATGTGAGCGTTTTGTTGTAGGGTGGGCAGTCATTTACATTAAAACACTGTAAAACTAACACAGTAAAATTAAGAAGATTTCACTGAGTCACATTTATGGCATTGCTGAATCAAATCCTTACGCCTGTTTGAAACAGGCATAAGGAGTGATGCACCATGCAATGTGTGGCTTGCCCCTGTGCATTGCAGTAGATATGTCGCGCTTACGACGTGATTCCTGCAATGCGCCGTTTTTGTGGAACAGATGCGTGACGCATCTGTGCTGTTTTTGCTCAATGGTGCTCTGCATTGTAAATGCGGCACATCATGGGTGGCAGAGCAGTGGCGCACGTTAACTGGTGCATCCCTGGGGATGCGCCAGTTAACATAAATCTGCTCCTTTAAATTTAAGTATCAGCAGGGGACACAGTGTTGGTGAGGCTTATCCAAGGTTAAGAAGAGATGAGTCCTGTTCACTGAAAAATTGGACATAGGCCTCACCTCCTCAGCATCGCTGGACATGGTTAAATAATATCTGCAAAATGTTACTCTTGTTAAACAATTTTACAATTATAGTCTCTGAGATTTGTCTCTTACTCTGCAACATCTCATTGTTGTTCTCTTTCTTTAAAGATAACGACAACATCAAGCATGAGTGATAATGAGCAATCTGTTGATCTCGATATTATCATTGAAATTGTGATTGAAACATCAGTGGAAGTAGATCCCTTGGATGATTTAAATCCTGAGGATGATGAAGAACATGATGAGGATGCCGATTTGTCAGAATTGTATGACATAGGGTGGGAAGCTGACCTGCTCGAGCCTATGGAACTATAAACAGTTATTTTTAAAAGTTACTGGAAATGAAAAGTAACCATGTTAACCGTTTAATTTAAAATTAAACACATATTCAAAAACAGCTTGTGTGAAGTGTCTTTAATAAAATAGGGAAATATGCTGATAAAAATTAGTTCAGATTCACATATAAAAGAGCAAAGGTCAAATGTAGAAGCATTCTATTTCTTTGCTACTATTTGTGAGTACTAAATTTGCCAATGCACTAAAAATTATTGTATGTAAAATTGACAAGTAGTGTGTTAATTTTTTGACGACTGTTATTGATTTACTGTTTGGTAATAGTGGTTAATAACATGTTTATTATATTTTACCACAGATTCAACTGCAGATCATTTCAAAACTACAGTATGCCATCGAAGCAAAGAAGCCAAAAGGCTACAAAACGTCAAAGACAGCAGCTTACTACATGCTTGCAGCAGTCCTCTACAATAAAAAGTCGTCAAGTCACCAAGAAACCTCCGGGTAAGACAACGAAATCATTCATAAGAAACATTTGCAGAAAAAAAATATCAGTACAGAACATGTTTTAGTCCAGAAAAAGAGAGCCAATTTAAACGGAAAGGAAAGGCCATTCAAAAATGTTACTGCTAGAGCAGGAGATAACTCTGTGCATGGTAGTAGAAGGAAAAATCAGTTTAGGGACATTCGTAGACGAATGTTTCGCAACAGGATAATTGGCAATTTGTTAAAAAATGTTAAGAAACGTCAACAAAAAGTGGCTTTTTATAAGAGAAAGAGAAACATTGAGAAAATTATTGATCAGGCATTCGAAATTAAGCGAAAGTTATTTATTTTGATAATCAATAGAATTAGGAAACTAAACAAGGTAATTTATGATTTCAAAACAAATAGTAGATGGAAGAGAACAGTTAATCGTAGTAATTTTTGTGAAGTTTTTTCAGGAGAATGGATGCATAGTTCAAGTTGTGAGGCATTTTTTAATGAGGAGAGTTATTTCCAGGATAATGATTTGGTGCATGCAGTTGACACCAGTGGTCGAGCATATGAGGTGAAAGATGGTTGTCCGGTTGAAAAAGAAAAACTTGTGTCAACAGAGGCAGAAGAGGTGTTAGGTAATGAGGTTTTAGGAAGACGTCCTAAGGGACCAGTGTACACCTGGAAGTGTAGTAGTATTTGCAATGTGCGACAGGATTCCATCAATTTGCTTTGTGATTTTGTACGGACATTTAATAAGAAATCTTTAAAACAGAAAATGAAGTTGTTGCAAGAATTAGATCCTTGCAGAGTGAGAGAAGTGACAGGTTTGCATGGTCATTCACTGGCTTGTCTTTCCAGGAGAGTATGCCAGAGTGTTTTTCATCATTTCAGGATGCTAGCAGTGCATCATAATAAAGTGAGGAAATTAGTTAGAATGTTGTATTATGCTAAGAGTCCAGCAATTATGCTTAAACAATTATGCACTGCTCTTTTGCATGGTTCTGAAGTAGATGTGAAGAATATTTGTGAAGAAATTGAGTTTTGTTACTTTGCAAGTAAAGAGAAGAATGTTGAAATTGACCCAGAAGAAGAAGGTAATGTGGAAGAGAGTGTACAGGTTTCCAGTACAGATAATTTTCAGAAGGAAATTGCCACGTTTCAGGTGAAATCAAGTGAGAGGCCTAATTTCACTTGTGTGTGTTGTCGATGCACTTATTATAAGAATCAGACTAAGTTAGTGGATTTATATGCAAAAAGTGAAAGGGAAAATAATAGTGAATGGAAGGATTTCGCAACATACTTGATGGTAGAAAATTGTATTGATTTGGGATCGGATCAACGTGTGTGTACTTATTGTTGTAACAAATTAAATCAAAACCAGATGCCTGCTAGAGCAGTTCATAATAATCTGGAATTGGTTGAGATTCCTTCTGAATTGAAGGATTTAAATACTTTTGAATCTAATTTGATTCAAAGTGTCCATCCCTTTCAGGCTATTGTACGAATGGAGCCAAAGACAGGGAAATTGCCTCCATCAGATTTACAGAGAGGATTAAAGGGAAGAGTTGTTTATTTGCCTCTAGATTTGAAGAAAAACAATAATACAATTGGAGTAGAGAAAGTGGAAGAGGAACCTCTGGTTATCTTAGTTAATGGGGTTCCGACAAAGAGTAAGAAAATCTGGAAAGATTTAGTGGATGTTAGGAAAGTCAAAAAGGCAACATTGTATTTGAAGAAAAACAATAAGTACTACAAGAATGTATATGTTGCAGAAGAGGAAGTAAGTGAAGAAGAGGATAGCGATTTGTGTGCTGGTCAAATTGAGAAAGTAGAAGCCTCTAAAAATGAAGAAATATATGAACATTATAGTGTTCATCCTTTGCATTCCAAGGAAGTCATGGGGAATGCTATTGAGTTGTTTCAAATGAAACAAGCCAAAGGAAGTCCCATTAGTGTTTGGGAGGAAAGTTTGGAAGCTCGGTGTTTCCCACAGCTATTTCCAACAGGTCAAGGAGGAAGATATGATGAGCGACCTGATCAAATTCCTGCTTCTGAATACCGGACTTTACGATTGTATGCAGAAGATCCTAGGTTTCGTCAATGCATTCCCTATTTGTTTCATCTACTGTTTGAAAGCGATCTGTCTGGACTGTCATATGCAGTGAACCACATCTTGAAAAGTGGTGTACAGATGCAAAATATCTCGGCAAGGGACTTTATGGATAAAGTCAATGTGCAAGACAGTATTTTGGATTCTCACCTGATTAATCTCATGGCGTGTCAGCGTGGTACTAATGAGTACTGATACCGTCGTCATGGTGATTTAAAATGTATGCTGAGGAACTTAGGAACTCCCACATGGTTCCCCACTCTCAGCTGTGCCGAGTATGGCTGGGAAGACTTACTTGAATTTCTACGAGAGGCAAATGGAAACATTGAAAATATCGAATTCAAGACACCCGGAGAACTGTGTTCTTTGGATCCAGTGAATGTATGCAGGTACTTCAATCATAGATTTGAAGCTATGATGTCTTTCATCATGAACAAGAAAAATCCACCTCTTGGAGAGGTGTTGGATTTCTTCTGGAGAAAGGAGTACCAAGCAAGAGGTGCTCCTCATATACATATGCTGCTGTGGATCAAAGATGCACCCGCATTTGGAACAGATCCGGATGACTTAGTGATGAGTTTCATAGAACAGTATTCTACATGTGCTGTCCAAAGGCAAAGGAAGACCAAAGCCTAAGAGAACAAGTTTTACGCTTCCTAAGCCATCGTTGTGGAAAGTACTGTTGTCGTAAATTCAGAAACAAGGACAAGTTCTACACAAAATGTCGTTTCGCCTTTCCACGACCGGTGATTTCTAAAGGAAGAGTGAACAGTTTGATGTCTTCGCTGCGACATAATGTGATGAAGAAATCACCCAAAAATACCTACAATTTGAAAAGGAACGAAGAGTCCAAGTACATCAACGACTACAACCCAGTGATTTTGTCCATGTGGAATGCTAACATGGATATACAGTTTGTGGCTGATAACTGTATGGCTGTGGCTCGGTATGTGACATCTTACATCACCAAAAAAGAAAAGACAGAATTGCAGGATATGTGGGAGGACATTTCCCATGAAAAGAGCCTCAGTAAGAAGTTGTACAGTTTCAGTCTGAAGATGTTGTTGCATCGAGAAATCGGAGCTTACGAATGTTCTGACCGGTTGTCTTCAGCAAGTCTCTATGCCAAATCCAGGAGTATCATTTGGGCGAGTCTTGGTCTTGCTGCAACGCGTAATCGAGTTCTGAAACCTGTACGGGAAATTGAGTATTTGGCGGAAAAGGAGCCAAACAGTACAGATGTTTTGAAGACCAACATGTTGGATACATATTATCCAAATAGAAGCAGTCACCTCGAGAATGTTTGTCTGTATGAGGTTCTACAAAATTACATATTCAAGAGGAACATCAAAGAAGATATTGATAAAGGAGTGTATGCTGTAATTGGAAGTGAGGGATGTCTGGTCAAGCAAAGAAAATGCCACTTGGTAAACCATTGAAAATTGAGTGGCGAATCTCCTGAAAGAAAAGAGTTTTTCTATTTAGCACTTTTGCAACTTTTCAAGCCTTGGCGTGCAGAAGAGGAACTGCTTGGAGATTTCGTCTGTTACGAAGATTCTTTCAATGCCGCCAAGGAGACCATAGAATGTCCTGTTTTTCCCAAATATCTAGAAATGTTGAATGCGGAAATCGAGCAGGAAGCAACGATTGCAGCCGAGATTGCTAGAGACAGTTCTCAGGACAGTCAGAGTTCTGTTTCATTGAGTCAGGATCCACTAGGAGGACCAGTTATCGAAAATGAAGCTGCCACTGCCATGATTGAAGTGGAAAGAGCCATGGCACATGCTCAGGAGGATGCGGTTAACTTAGAAGACTTGGAAAGACAACTCAACGTTGAGCAGAGGAAAATATATGACGAAGTTACCAACCAAATAGATCATGGATTAAGTCATGAGAAGAAAGAGTGCTCATGTACGTCGTTGAAGCCTGTCCGACTGTACGTGAGTGGAGAAGCGGGAACTGGAAAAAGTTTCCTCATTAAAGCAATTTCATGTTATTTGCAGAAAAGGACTGAGTCATCGCTGTCTTGTGTTGTCACCGCTCCAACTGGACTGGCAGCACATAACATTAAAGGTATTACTTTGCATCGTCTACTGATGCTGCCAGTGGAGCATGATAACAAATTACAATACCACAAGTTATCTGGAGATGCTTGTTGTGAAGTTTCAAGAGTCTTGAGGAAAATGAAACTTCTTATCATTGACGAAGTAAGCATGGTTTCCAATGTCATGCTTGCCTTTGTGCATTTGAGAATGCAAGAAGTTCTCAAAACAGAGTATGATGTGTTATTTGGTGGCAAACACATCATTGTTTTCGTGATCTTCTGCAGCGGACACCAGTGAAAGGACAACCTGTGTTCAAAATGCTCACGCATGAAGATACCAGGAAGTGCCTAGGGAGCACTGGCAACGTTAATATATGGTTAAACTTCAATTATGCTGAACTGCGTGAAAATATGCGTCAAGCGAAGGATGAAGATTATAAGAATATTCTACAAGATGTTAGAATCGGAAAAGTGACCGAGCATGGGAAAGAAGCTTTACATGCACGATTACTATCAAATTTGTATCCAGAAGAAGACGTTGTGCCTGAGAATATTTTGGGGAAAATTACTGAGAAGAAATCTGGAATATGTTTGATGCCAACTCTTGCAGAATGTGCCATCTTCAACAACAAAATGTTGAATTTAGAAAACCAAGAGATTGTGAAACTGGAAGCTATTGACAGAATAGAGCATATGGGAGCAACAATTATTTTGTCTGAGAATTTGAAATCAAAATTGGATTCATTAGAGAAGACTATATCTAAAACTGGTGGTTTTGAAAAGACTCTGAATGTGTGCTTAAATTGCCGTATAATTTTAAGAAGGAATTTACATGTTGAAAGAGGTCTGGTAAATGGATCAATGGGTAATGTTGTTGATTTTGAGAAATACAGAAATAGAGATGGAATTGAATTTTTAAAAATTAAATTTGATGGCATTGAGGAAGTACAGCTAATTGGTCGTTGCTCTGCTAGGTTTTTGCTTGTAAAAGACTTATATGTTCGCCGTAAGCAGTTTCCTGTTTGCTTGGCATATGCGGTGACAATCCATGAATCGCAAGGTTTAAGTGTAGACAGTGCATTGGTGAATATTGGCAGTTCTGTGTTCAAGGAGGGTATGGCATATGTGGCATTGTCACGAGTCAGAACTTTATCGGGATTGTACTTGATTGAGTGTGATGTCACAAACATTTGTGCGGATCTAGATTGTGTTAAGGAATACAATAGGTTAAGAAGAGAGTATGCGCCACATTTGCCTCAATATCCTTTGTTTGAGAAACGTGTGGTAAGCCGGAAACGAAGAAATGTGACCAATAGTAGGGAGGTTGTAGCAAAAAGACGAAAAGTCGATGAACCCGAAATTATAAGCAGAAAAAAAATGGATTCTGTTGAAGATGTTGTTGGTTTTCAATTTGAAAATAGTTCTGGTGTCAACTGCTATGCTAATGTTGTGGTTAATGTTGTCTTGTCTCTAGAAACTTTAAAAGAAGAGATTGTGGTCAATTCGGATCAAAGATTTTGCAGTTTGTTGAATTCTGTGTTAGAGAAATGTAGCACTGATAGAACAAAAATAGAAAGTGTGTCTGAAATTCGAAATCTGTTAGACAAATGTTCAGGTCAAACGCAATTCTCTCAAAATATTCAGCAAGATTGTCAGGAGTTTTTAATGTATATGCTTGATGTATTGCAAGATGAAGGTGTAGATGTAGATCACCTGTTTGGCCTTTCTTATCAATGGCAGCATGACTGCGAGAACTGTAGGGTATCAAGTACTACTAGTGTAGACTCAGAAAAATGTATATATTTAACTTTGCCAGACAGTAAATCAGTGTCCTTTAATAAGCTAGTAAAAGCAGCCGATCACAACATGGAGTGTAGCCAATGTAAGTCTGAAATGTTGTCCACATTATTTATACGAACATATGGCCAGTATGTCATTTTAATGTTCCAACGATGTAGGCCTGATGGAACAAAATTGACAACTTTAATTAAAAATTTTGTGGCTTCGCAGTTGTCAATATCAGAAAGGACTTTTGTAACTGCAGCAATTATATATCATGACGGTCCTTCAACAACATCAGGACATTACACAGCTTATTTGAAGTCTAGAAACGGCTGGTCATTCTGCAATGATTCTGTTTTAACTTTAAAAAAAAAATTGCCTTTTGACCTTAAAAATTCTTACCTGGTGTTTTTACAACCAACATTTTAGGGAAAGAATCTCGGGATTTGCTCTGAGGAATTTCAAGAGGTTCTAATGGCTCCTACACTATTTGGCCTTGAGGATAAGTGTAGTACAGAGTCAAAAGTTATTTTTGAGTTTTAAGTAGTTCCTGAAAAAAAGAAGGTTTTCTTACAGAAAGTGGTGGGCACGGATTAGTTAAAGGACAACAGAGTATTTCCCAAAGCAAATGGTGTTCTTACCATAACACTTGACGTCATGGAAAAATAACTGCACTTTGAATTAGTTCAGAAAAACTGTTTCTTTTAATAAGCTAATTCAAGCAGCCAATCAAAACATGGAGTAGAGGTAATGTAAGTCTGCAATGCTGTCGACATATTTTGAACAAACTTTTGGTTATAATGTCATTTAAAAATTCCAACTATATAAACCTGATGAAAATAAGTTTTCAACTTTAATTACAAATGTTGTGGCTACACAGTCGTTGATTTTAGGAAGAACATTTCTAACTGCAGCTATTATATGACATGATGGTCCTTTGACAACATCCACTTATTACACATCTTATTCAAAATGTAAAAAAAGCTGATGTTCCGGAAATAATTCACATTTCACTATGAAACAATGTTGCCTTTTTATTTAAAAATCTTCTTACTTTCTGTTTTCAGAAGAAAGAATTTATGGTAGGTAACTGGCCTATAATGATTCTAGGAGTTGATATAATTTTATGTACTGTTAAATAGCTTTGTGATGAAAAGTGATGTAGAGAATTAAATAATTGTAGTAGTCATAGAGGTAGTGTAAGTCTGCTTCATAGTAAGCGGTATCAGTGTCATAGGAAATGTGGAACATGAGTGAGCAAGAAGGGTGAGATATTACTAGTACAGGATTGTGAAAGTGATCTTGAACGTTTTCTTTCTGAAAGTTGCGGAAAAAGAAAATGACGGGATTTGCTTAGAAGAATTCCAAGAGTTATAAATGGCTCTTACACGATTTGGCCTTGAGGAGAAGTGCGGTAGAGAGCAAGAAGTCATTTATTGTATGTAACATATTTGTCAAAACGATTGAGCTTTTCTTTCAGAAAGTGGCGGGCTGAAAATAATAACAGCACAACAGAGTATAAGCTGTTCTTAGGACATCCTTCGACGTCATGGAAAGTAAGTTACTTTTGAGGAGTTCTGATTTCTGATTGGTTATGTTATATGGTTTTTTTAAACACAATCATTTTGAATGTGTTTTTTTTCCCCGCTGTTATATGATGAATACCTTCAAGTCACTGTTTTTAGTGAAATTTGATATATTCTGAGAACAGCAAAAATAAACCATTTAACATGTATAATTAATTCTGTACTTTTTGTATTTATGATATACATTTAGAACTGTGTAGGAGGCATGGAGAAACTGAGGCTTCTGTAAGTGTCAAGGGAGGGGAGTAATGTACATTGCTCTGTTGCATACAGTTCTCACCTTCTGCGTACTCTTGGATATGCTAGACTACATCTGTACAATGAGATACGTAAGCTGAGGAAATACAGGTGATGTGATTGTTAAATGAGCAAAAATATTTGCACGTTTTTCAATTATATCACCTGTGTTTCCTAACATTACGAATCACATTGTGCAGATGAGGTTTAGGCCTGTCCACGGACACAGAAGAGGTCTGACCTTTGTTCAAGAGTGCAGTGGACATGACTCACTTCGTTGGTAGGCCTACACATGTATTATCTCCTCTGTACTCTTCAACAAGCCTACATTTAATCTGTAACTCTGAGTAGGCCTCACCTCAAACAAATCTCTGGATAGGCCACACCTTATCGGCATCCTGAAACAATCATTTAAAATGTTAGGGACAGTTTTATGATGGCCGTGCGCCTCTTTTGCGCCACCGTTGCGTCACTTTTGTGACACAGCAGCAGTGCAAAAGATGCACCATGTTGCAAGATAGGCCTCACTTCATCTGCAACAAGATACCGTCAGTTTAAAATGTATATATTTAGGACTGTGTAGGGGGCATGGAGAAGCAGAGGCTTCTGTAAGTGTCAATGTTGTTGCATACAGTGCTCACCTTCTGCGTAGTCTTTCATATGCTAGACTACATCTGCACAATGAGATACCTAACCAAAGGAAACACAGGTGATGTGATTGTGGAATGAGCAAACAAAATTGAACGTTTTTCAATTACATTACCTGTGTTTCCTAACATTATCAATCACATTGTGTAGATGCCTCACTCAGTCTGTATCTGACACTCTTTCCTTCACTTCCTCTGTCTCCTCTCTCCCTCACTCTCTTTTCCTTATTCACCCTTTCCTTATATAGCTTACCTTACTCACTTTCTTTTAGTAGCTTACACAACTTCAATTTAGTTTTCTCTTCTATCCTTCTTTTCTGTCACTGAAAGTATCTTCTTTTTTTTCTCTTAGTAATTTACTCTATTTCAATTTCTTTTTGTGTCTGACTGTCTATCACCGTTTCTTTCTCTTTTTTTCTGCATGTTTATCTCTAACTTTATTTCTTTGTAAAATTGGATGATTGTTAATCTTTTCCCTTGTCTTTTCTAATTTTTCAATACATGTTTTAATATTTTTCAAATTTTTGTTCTTTCTTTCACAGATTGAAAGTATAAAAATAACAAGTGACTAAGTTAACGACAATTATAAGGTAAATGTTTTGTACTCTTTTCGTTACATTTCTATCACATTTAACTTCTATTAGTTCCACTGCTTCATTTCTTTAACCCTCAGTTTCCTGCCTTTGCTACTTCCCTCATTCCTTTCTCTATTACTTACTTACTCTACTCCTTCCACTCCTTTTCTCAGTCCCTCTGTTCTCATAGTTCCTCACTCCTGTTCTATTACTCTCACTGTCTCTGACTGATCACTCTTTCACTACTTGTTCATTATGCTTTCTCCCTGTAGTTCAAGCACACTAAGGGGCATATTATCAACACAGGCAATAAAATTATCGCTGCTTTTATCGGCAGAAAACTGCCGCAAAAGCGGCTTTAGCTGCAGTTTTCTGCCGATAAAAGCAGCGATAATTTTATCGCCTGTGTTGATAATATGCCCCTATGTTATTTACATTTCTTTGCTGTTTCAATCATTCCTTTTCTGTCACTTCTTCTTTTCTGCTTTCTGTTTTTTCTCTCTGTTATTCCACATGTTTTAACCTTAGTCACTATCATACATCTTGTTTTATTCCTATTTACTTTTGCTCACTGTTTTCTTAACACTTTCCCTCAGGATTGTTCTTTTAGTCCGGTTCTATCCCTACCTCTTATTCCACATCTTTTACTATTTTTCTTCTTATTTTGAACATTCACTCACATTCTCTAAGAAACTCTTGTTTATTATTCTTCTACTCTCTTTTTTTTCTTTCACTTCCTTATCTATTTTGTTTTTCACAATTATACCCTCTTTCATCTTTTCTTCGGTAAATAGATCTATTAAACAGTATCTCTGTGTTACTCCCTCTAGCTGTCTTTCTTTTAACATTACTCTCTGTTTCCTTCCCTTATACTTACTCTTCTTTTTAAAAAAAAAAAAAAATAATTCTGGTTCGCTTCTGGTTCGCGTACCGGCGCGCGAACCGGGAAGCGAATCAAAAGAAATAGAGGTTGCCAGAGTGCTAAACATTCTAGCAATTTTTTATAAAGGGGAGGTAGTTCTGAAAAGAACTTTTTTTTAATTATTTTTGTTGTTTTATATTTTTTTTATTATTTTTCTGAATTTTTTTTACTTTTTTTGTATTTTTTGAACGATTTAAAAAAAAAATTGGTTTTTTTGAGGGGGAACAACGAAAACAGGCATTAGAAAGGGCTCAACAGGAGCAAAAAAAAATTATGTCTTGGGGCGTTTTGAGCACTTGTGGTTTTCAAATGCTCTGTTTATCAAATTGATACTCACATTTGCACATGAGAGTAGGTCACCACAATAAAGGCACACTATCTTCATGTACACACAATTCTGTTGGATGTTTGGGACCGTTTCCCTCGCCTCTGGTCCCGACAGAGTTACCTGTGCCGATGTACTGGCCACAGGAGTTGGTGGGTTGTCTTGGAGGTGACGCATCTCTGCAACGCTGTAATTCAGTGGATGCCACCTCTGCATATGACGGTGCATAGTATAGTTACCATAACTATACTTTTTGTCTGTACCTCTAGATAAAACATCTTTACAAATGAGGCATGTCACATGTCGGGCATTCACTTTTTTTTGGCCTCGAGGAAAAGAATAAAACTGCCAAATAAAACTGTCTTTGTGGTGGGATTTCCGGGGCTCTTCACGTAAGAACTGCCTCCTCTCTACTTCCTCTTCCTCTTCTTCTTCCTCTTCCTCCTCTGGGTTGGGAAGGAACTGTGGAGGTGGTCCTTCCTTCCTAGGTGGTTGTGGTGGTGGTGGGGGTCCACCAGCTGCAGCTACTACAGATGCCATTATTTTAATAAGCAAAAACAGGTCTTCCTCTCACAAAGATGAAAGTCAGAGTGAGGAAAGAAGGTGGGGGCTTTCATCATTTGGGAAAAAAAAAATTCTAAACCAATGAAAAGTGTTATTTTTAGCTCACATGACCTAGCCTTACATCATTAGGAAACCAAAAGTGAAATGAACCAATAGAAAGTTTTATTAACAAGTCACATGACCTGTTACGCTTACGTTACGCTCTCCGCGCCGCGCCCCGGATCGCTTCCGGGGCGCTGCGCTTCGCTCCTCGGTTCGTGCTCCGGAGCACTTCCGGGTGCGCTAACGCGGCGCGTCATAAGACGCATTACGCGAGAACGCCATACGTCGCGCTTACGCGACGCGTCACGATGTTGTTTTCTAACGCGGCAGTTGCGCAAACGGAACGTTTACTGGTTCGCGGACCGGGTCGCGGCACCAAATTAAGCTAACGGGAAGCTACCCGGTGCGCGGACCGGTAGCGAAACAAAACAAAAAAAATATATATATATACATAAAAAAATTATATTAAAAACATATAAAATATATTTTTCGATTTAAAGAAGAATACATTTTAAAGCTTTTGATATTTGCTATTAAAAAAACATTGAAATTCACTGAAAAAACCATAGGTTATAGACCATATATAGTTAGGAATTAGCATTTACAAAACCTTGAAAATTCACTGAAAAAACCATAGGTTATAGACCATATATAGTTAGGAATTAGCATTTACAAAACCTTATTTTACTCACACAAAACCATTGAAATTCGCATATACAGTTAGTTGTACTAACTATATATCGCGCACCCGCAATCCACTGCTGATCATGTCACATATTACATCATTCATGACATGGTCAGTGACATCACTGATGACATCACTGATGACATCTCAAATGACATCACTGATGACATCACTGATGACATCTGAAATGACATCACTGATGACATCACTGATCACAACATCCAGTGACTGTGTATTTCTGTAAAGTTAAAATATGTCTTACATATTGAAGAATGAGTGGATGTATAAGTGTCTGGATGAAGGATTTAGTAGGTGCATGACTGACTGTATGAGTGAGTGATTAAATGTGTCTCACTGAGTGCATGGGTTTGTGACTAAAGTGTCTTAATTTGTGCATCATTATGTCTGTTGTTCTATAAAATGCTGCATGTGTTGATCAGTAGCTATATGAGTAACTATATGGGTTATTGATTGGTTGCCCAAGTATTTGTATGGGAGACTGAGTGTGTGTGTGGGTGGCTGGGAGGTGTATGACTCTGTGCATAGATGTGTGAGCAGTTGATTCACTAGATGTATGGGTTCAAAAGTGCATGTGGAAACAGCTGTATGGGTGGTTGACTGTGTGCATGAGTGTATTGGTGAGTGAATGGATATCTCAGTGCTACATGTCAAAGTAAATACATATGTAAAACACAGTACATGTGAGAGTTGACATATATAAATAACTGTGCATAAGAGCTAGTGAATGTGTGAGTGGCTGTATGGATCATTGTGAACTTGTATCAGGGATTGTATAAGAGAGTAAATATGTGTTAGTATATGTTTGAATAAGTAAGGTGTGTATAACTGTATAGTTGAGAAAATGGAGGTGTGATTGATTCTTTGCATGACTGAATAGGTGTGTGAGTAACTCCATGGATGAGTGATAGTCTGTGAGTGTCTGTTTACACTGAGTGTATCTAAGGTTATATTAGAGTCTGAAGAGGTTCATCATATTATCACATGAATAATGTCATCAGTGATGTGCTCAGTAATGTCATCAGTGATGTCATTTGAGATGTCATCAGTGATGTCATCAGTGATGTCATTTGAGATGTCATCAGTGATGTCATCAGTGATGTCACTGACCATGTCATGAATGATGTAATATGTGACATGATCAGCAGTGGATTGCGGGTGCGCGATATATTGTTAGTACAACTAACTATATATGCGAATTTCAATGGTTTTGTGTGAGTAAAATAAGGTTTTGTAAATGCTAATTCCTAACTATATATGGTCTATAACCTATGGTTTTTTTCAGTGAATTTTCAAGGTTTTGTAAATGCTAATTCCTAACTATATATGGTCTATAACATATGTTTTTTTCAGTGAATATATATATATATATATATTTTAACCTAAATTACTCAAAATCCACTGGAGCACAGTGGTGATGAGTGATGTCATGACATGGTCAGTGACATCACTCATGACATCACTGATGACACCATCCAGTGAATGTGTGTCTTTCTGAAAAATAAATATATGTTATATATGTATATGTAAAAAGTTGTTGGATGAATAAATGTTTAAAAAAGTGTTAACATGGATTTAAAAAAAAAATTGATTGGTTAACTGGCTTATTAAGTGTATCTTAGTGAATACATATATTAGCGAGTAATGTTTAAATATTTAAATATATGTATCAGTGTTTCACTTTGTGTATAAGTGGCTGCATGGGTTGGTGAGTAGCTATATGTGTGTATATTGGTTATTAGATTTTTTTTAGTATCAGTATGAGTGTCTGTATGGTTTGGTGGGGGTATTACTTAGCACATAGATGCATCAATGACTGACTCACTGTTTGTATGTGTTTTGAAGACAGCATATGTGCAGGACTGTATGGGTGGATGTGTGTGTATATGTGTGTGTTAGTGAGTGAATGACTGTCTCACTAGTGTCTTTATCAGTAACTACATATATTTTAATCTAGTATATGTGAATATTGATGTATATAAGTGAGTATATGTGAGAGTAAGAGATTGTAAGAGTTCCTGTTTAAATAAGTATGTGTTTCTATAAGTGATTGTTTAAGAGAGTAAGTATGTGTAAGTTTCATTAGAAGTAAGGTGGTAGTGTGTGTATAGCTGTATATGCAAATAAATGGATGCTCAATAGTTTACTTGCATGTGTGAGTATGTGTGAGAGTAACTTTTGGATGACTGTCGGTGTGTAACAGGATGTATAGGTGTATCACTACATATGATGAGTGAGTATATGTATGGGTGACTATATAGAACTGTTGGTGAATGAGTGCATCTGTATATAAATGGTGGAATTATTGAATTGGTTGTTGTAACTGGTATGGGTATCTCCATTTTTTTGAAAATTTTAGTTTCTATTTTTGAATATGTGTTTCAAGGGTTACATTACAGTGAAAGGAGGTCTGTCACTCTGTCACAAGGATGGTGTCATCAGTGATGTCATGAGTGATGTCACTGACCATGTCATGAGTGATGTAATATGTGACGTCATCAGCAGTGCATTGCACGCGCAAGTTATAGTGAGTCCAAATAACTATAACGTGGGAATTTCAATGGTTTTATGCGAGTAAAATTTCCAGCTAACTATAACTGGTGTGAAACCTATGGTTTTTTCAGTGAATTTAATAGGTTTTTTAAATGCTAATTCCTAACTATAACTGGTGTGAAACCTATGTTTTTTTCAGTGAATTTCATAGGTTTTGTAAATGCTAATTCCTAACTATATATAGGGCCTCAAACCTATGTTTTTTTCAGTGAATTTCAAAAGTTTTTTAATAGCAAATCTCTCTAGGTATGAAATATAAGATGTTTTATAATGAATTTTATATTGTATATTTATGTAATACAATTTTTTTCATGTATATGTTTCCCTTTTTTTTTTTTTTGCCTTGGTTCGCTCCCGATGCGCATACCGGTGAGCGCACCGGTAAGCGCAGTGTTACAACGCACCCCGGTGCGCGTACCGGTGAGCGTCCCATTAGCGCTATTGCCGCGAACGAAAACATCATCGTGACGTATCGCGTAGTCGCGTGATGCGTCTTATGACGCGCGGCGTAAGCGCACCCGGAAGCGCCCGAGCGCATACGATCGCGCAACGTAAACACCCCGGGCCCGCCCCGGGGCGCGTCCCCGGGCGCGTAGCGTAAGCGCGTCGGGTCATGTGACCTGAAAATAACACTTTTCATTGGTTCAGAACAGTTTTGTTTTCCAAATGATGAAAGCCCCCACCTTTTTTCTTCATTCTCACTTTGTTCTTTGAGTGAGGAAGACCTGTTTCCATTCATTGAAAAATGGCTACAGTAGCAGCATCAGCTGGAGCATCTGCACCACCACCACCACAAGGACCACCACAACACCACATTGGTGGTGAAGAAGAAGAGGAGGAGGAGGAGGAAGAGGAGGAGGAGAGAAGGCACTTCCTACCTGAAGACAATCCCCCTTATAAACCAAGAGAGCACATTGTCTGGGAGTTTTTTAAATTCCCAAGAGGCCAAAAGAAAGTCAATGTGGCAAAAGTGACTTGTCTGATCTGTGGCACTGAACTTTCTAGGGGGAACCCTACAAAAAAAGTATTCTTTTGGTAATTACACCATGATTCGCCACATGCAACACAGGCATCCCAACAACTATTCTGCGGCAGAGGTGAGAGAACTGTCCAGAAACCTTCCCCAATCTTCACGCAGCACCTCCCAAAGTAAACAACCCAACTCCATCGGGTCCAGAGACAAGGGAGATGGTCCCAAACATCCAAACTAAGTTTGGTGGATACAAAATCGTTTGTATATTTTGTGGAAAAACAATTACCTATGGTGAGCAAAGTATTACACTCATCAACCATGCTGGTGATAACCACAAGTGCCCAAAGAAATCTTAATTTATTCCTGTTTTTTTTTTTGCTCCAGTTGAGACGTTTACAATTCCCTGTTTTTTGCTTGTCCCCATAAAAACTACAAAAAAAATATAAAATTGTTCATAAAAGCCAAAAAAAGTAAAAAATGTTCAAAAAAACAAAAAAATATAAAACAACAAAAAGAATTAAAAAAACAGTTCTTTTTAGAACTACCTCCAATTTATAAAAAAATGCTAATTTATTTTTAAACCTGTCATGCTTTTTTCTCCATGTTACGCTCCCCGGTATGCTCCCCGGTGCGCGTACCGGGCACTCCCCCCGCGTAGCCTTTTATAGCCCCCACATCAAACCTAGCGGGTCAGGGGGGGTCTACCCTGCGCCCTTTTGGTCATTTCCCCCTTTGTTTTTGCCACCTCTTGTGTCTCGATCCTACCGAGACACAAGATGGCGGCCACTCTGGACTGTTTGAAATGTTGACAGACACCCGGGAGCCAATCAGCTTTCTGCTCGCGAACTCGCGTTGCGCGCTGGTACGCGCCCCGGTGCGCGTCGCGGGGCGCGCTTATAGATATATATATTTTGTTTAACCTAAATTACTCAAAATCCACTGGAGCACATATCTTGAGACAAAGCAAAGGCACATCGGGCTACCAGTCCCTACAATTTTGCCAAGTTTGGTGGAAATCCATTCAGCCGTTCGGGCTAAAAGTGAGTCCAACCGCCCTATGGAAATTAACATGGGGAAAACACGTTTTGGGACCCCCTTTTATCTCGGCCCCCGCTTGACGAATCCCCCCCAAACTTTCAGGGAAGGAGCAGAGCGGAGCGGGCCATCTTCTTTAAAAATTCGCGAAGATTCGTCCACCAGCGCCAAAGTTATTCCCAATAGAATGTTGCGGATTTCCTATGGAAACTAGGTCCTAACTATAACCACCTACTGGCGACCGCCAGTAGGTAATATATATATATATATATATATATATATATATATATATATATATATATATATATTACCTACTGGCGGTCGCCAGTAGGTATATATAGTTAGGATTTTTTCTCTATGGGTTTTTTGAAAATTCTATGTCTAATAACTTTGGCGTTTGTGGACGGAATTGGCTGAAATTTTCAGGAAAATGGCACATTTTGTTTCTGAGCAGCCCTTGAAAATTTGGGGGGGGGTTCGTCCAGTGGGGGCCGAGAAAAAAGGGGGGTCCCAAAACGTGTTTTTAACATTGAGTTTTCCATAGGGCGGTTGGCCTCACTTTTAGCCCGAACGGCTGAATGGATTTGCACGAAACTTGGCAAAATTGTAGGGACTGGTAGCCCGATGTGCCTTTTGTAGGTCTCAATATATGTGCTCCAGTGGATTTTGAGAAATTAACGTTTAAAAAAAGATATATATCTGTAACAGCGGACCGGGCAGCGCACTGGTTCACGGACTTTTCGCGCAACGGAGCTTTGTGAAGCGAAGCTGATTGGTTCTCCGGCGTCTGTCAACATTCCAAACAGTCCGTAGCGGCCGCCATCTTGTCTCTCGGTAGGATCGAGAGACAAGAGGAGGTCAAAACAAAGGGGGAAATAACTATAAGGGGGCATAGTAGATCCTTGCTGACCCCCTAGGTTTGATGTGGAGGTTTTAAAAGGGCCCCGCGGGGCAAAAAATAATAATAATAATAATAATTGAACGGCTGAATGGATTTGCACGAAACTTGGCAAAATATTAGGGACTGGTAGCCCGATGTGCCTTTGCTAGGTCTCAATATATGTGCTCCAGTGGATTTTGAGAAATTAACGTTCAAAAAAAGATATATATCTGTAACAGCGCTCCGCTTCGCGTAACGGAGGTTTGCGAAGCTGATTGGTCATTCTGTCACTGGGCTATAGTTGGGCTACATCTGGCTGATATTTGGGCTACATTTGTTTTTTTGTGTGTCTGGCGGCCATCTTTGGGCTACATTGGGCTCCATTGGGCTTCATTGGGCTACATTCGGCTAATTAGCAAATAGCTCATCGCAAACTAGGAATGGTAAAGAATCGCTATTTATTCCTTAAAGTTCGCTATTTAGGAAATGCAAATAACTTTGATGATACATATGGCGGTTCATCTCTAACAAGATAAGAAGCATAGGGATACATTTATGATGACTGGCGCATCACCAGGGATGTGTTAGTCATTCTGTGCCGCTGTTCCGTCACCTATGGTGTGCTGCATTTACAATGCGGCGCATCATGGGGCAAAAACAGCACAGATGCGTGATGTATCTGTGCCGTAAAGGTGGCGCATTGCTGGAGTTGTATCGCAAGTGTGATGAAGCTCCAGCAAGGGTCGGGGGTGCCCCTGTCGCAGGGTTTCTGTTCTCACACAGAACTGTGGACAGAGGATTGGAACCTCGGCGAATTAGGGTGTCCCAAAACTCACGTTAGTAATCAAAAACTATTTAGCAAGCTAGGTACAGTGTCACATTGGATATAACAAACTCTCAATGTTTAGACAATCCAGAATATGAACTTATAGTACCTCAGGATACGTGGAACTCATGAACAGTCGGTCGTTATAGATTTCTTAGAAACCAGAACATGGAGTTAAGAAGAACAGATGTGTATTTGAAATGTTTATTTACTAATGCCGTCTTCTCAGGCGTAGTACCTTAGATAATAAAAGTACACATATTATCAGTAGCAAAATTACCAGCATAGTTACTAGTACATAAAAAGTGAATGGTGATAGTATGTTAACATGCTGTAAATGAATAAGAGTTAGCAACACTTATAAGCAGCCGCGGGCCGTGGAGGGAGTTACGGTGAGGCAGGGAGGCGGGGAGGGGGAGAAGCAGGGTGGAGAATACAAGTACACATATTATCAGTAGCAAAATTACCAGCATAGTTACTAGTACATAAAAAGCGAATGGTGACAGTATGTTAACATGCTGTAAATGAATAAGAGTTAGCAACACTT
Source organism: Lissotriton helveticus (assembly GCF_964261635.1). NCBI lineage: Eukaryota > Metazoa > Chordata > Amphibia > Caudata > Salamandridae > Lissotriton > Lissotriton helveticus. The sequence goes on along the minus strand of NC_136071.1, from coordinate 872,802,265 downwards.
ATAAGCAGCCGCGGGCCGTGGAGGGAGTTACGGTGGGGCAGGGAGGCGGGGAGGGGGAGGGGCAAGGTAGAGAGGGCTCCACCCTGCTTCTCCCCCTCCCCGCCTCCCTGCCCCATCGTAACTCCCTCCACGGCCCGCGGCTGCTTATATCTCACCCTCCCTAATACACATATTATATTATTTGCTAAGAAGGTCTCTTTGTGTTGGTTTAGGGCGTGCCCATACTTTAGTGTCTTAGATTTGAAGGAATCACATCAGCATACACCAGCTCTCTCTTCATGTGCACCGCATCAACTGTTGTGTATGTGTGTTCGGCAAAGCAATATAAAACCCGCCTCATGCCCAGAATTGGCAGAAGTTGCACTTATGTTATGAGTATGAAGTCGTGGAGATCAGACCTCATAACAATTCTGTATCGTGTTGTTCTTGAAACTTTAGCACTCGCTGTACAGATATAGTTTAACAAGTAAAGCAGATAGTAGACCAATAACATATTATTCTCATGTAAACCACGATGAACTACTAGGTGGAAAGCTAAAGCAACAACTAAGTGTCGTGTGCAGAAGTTGCAAAAAAGGAAAAATGGCGTTTAAACCGGTAATGAGCCCATGCTAACTTAACACGGTGTAAAGATATCCAGGACCTAGATGACACCTCCTCATGATCCGGAAACGAACTGAATAAGATAATAGAAGTGCCATCTCATGAGAGCAGATTGCAAGTTTATATGTGGACGGTCCGCAAGGTAAAGCATTAAAAACTAGGAAAATTTAATGCTAAAGAAAAATAAAACAGCCAAGTACTTTATCGAGTCTTAAGCCAATAGGCAAGGTAAATAATAAAAACTTGACAAATAAGTCAATGAATTGTCAATGAAATGCTAGTACTCAGCATATCAAACATGAAAAAGGTCTATGACATAACTGTGTATGCAAAATAAGCTGCAACAGCCTCCAATAGGAAGTCACCGTCTTCATCCGAAAACAGTTCAGCCATCCAATTTAAAAGCGGAAAAGAACATACGTGCTCTCCCAGCACCGGATCCTCTATCACCATCAGAGGACAGCTCGGTGGGTTTTCAAGAAAGCTCTGTTCCAAGGGACCAAGTAGTCCATGCATCAATGCCACAGCCATAATCCTTTCGCCAGGACAAACCAACTCGTGAGTAATGATAGGAGTCATCAGCTGATTAAAGTCGACGTCAGGAGAAACCGGTCCGCAGAGACACAAATCAATGGCCCAATCGAAATCACAGGTCAGGCAGTGAAATACAGGCTGGACACAGGTGAAGTAGGAGAACCGAAAAGATAATCCATATGCCGTGCTTAATATCGCCAACGGCATTGTGCCATAATATTCTAGCATGCGATTGCGGAACAGTGTCAGCAGCTGCAGGGTCGGAGGTTGCATAGGAGGGACATCCATATTTAAAAATGTAAAAAAGCACAAGAGCGTCCGCTGGTAATGCAAGTAAAAATGCCAATCCACGAACCACAGTGCAGAAAATACAATGAAAGGAAGCAGGGATGACTCCAAAGATTTTCTCAAATGAAGTCACGAGACCACTGGTAACAACTTTAAAAAAGTGTGCCAGGGATTTTGTGGAGGATGCGTTAAAGATAGTCGGAAACATGTTGCTGAAATTGAAAGGCAAACCTGTGTACGGGTGTTCGCTATGTGAAGTACGAAAGTTTCACGGGCCGAACTCAAGGCCACCTCTCTCTGAGACAAAAGAGCTCTTATTCTTGCCATGCCGTTGAAACGTGTCCCAAGGTTGGTATTTGTGGCCAGATTGAAAACTCCCTATGTTCATGTGTGGGAGGAAATAGAACATTTCTGCAGCAAATAACCCGTTCACTTACTGTTACGATAAAAGGAATACTTTTAATTAACTCAGAACAATCTTCATTATTGAGCATCAAATAACTACCATTTTCCAACAACTTGAACGTGGGGATGATAGCAGGAACTGGCGTGCCTTGCAACACGCAAGCCATATTTGGTCGGTGTTTGTTGCATGAATCGTGTAACTGTATGTGCCTACACATTAGTGAATGATCTGGCGTCTCAGTGCATTCCTCTCCATTCAGATAAACTTCTTGATCATCTTTGAAACATCTGTATGTGTATGGAAGCGACCAGACCTCATGAAGAAAAGCACTACCTAAAGGTTCATAACGACCTATTGGTATATATTTCATACAATTTGAAAACTTATATAAAGCAAAAGGCAGCGTTATTAAACCGTGGATAAGGCATGTTGCCAAAAAACCCGCAATCCTCTGCTGATGATGTCACTGAGCATGTCATGAATGATGTAATATGTGACATCATCAGCAGTGGATTACGGGTAATGGTATCTCTAGTTTACTCCCCTATAGCTGTCTTTCTTTTAACATAAGTGTGTGTTTCCTTCCCTTATACTTACTGTTTTTGGTTCGCTTCCAGTTCGCGTACCAGCGAGCGAACTAGGAAGCGAACTAAGAGAAATAGAGGTTGGCACAGTTCCAAATATTGTACCAATTTTTTAATAACGGGGAGGTAGTTCTGAAAAGAACTTTTTTTTTTATTTTTCTGAACATTTTTTTACTGTTTTTGAATTTTTCGGAACAGTTTTATATTTTTTTGGGTTTTTCTTGGAGGGGGCAATGAAAACGATTCATTGTAAAGGGCTCAACAGGAGCAACAAAACAAAAAAAAGAAGTATTTATTATTTTGGGCGTTTCGGACAAACTTGCATATGATAGTCAATAGCTCTGTTGATCAGAGTGATGCTTTTTTCTCCGTAGGAAATGAATCCATCGCAAAATGCGCAGGTGTGTTTTACATCACCAAATCTCATTTGTATATTTGGCACCATCTCCCTGCCCTCTGGTCCCGTTACTTCCGGTACAACAGATCTTCTGGCCATAATAGGGAGATTATCTAGGTCGTTCCGAAACTGTGCAGCACTGTAGTTGTTAGGATGCCACCTAGTCATATGGCGATGCATTGTGTAGTTTCCGAAACTGTATTTTTTGTCGGTCCCTCTGGACAGTCTATCTTGACATATAAGGCAAGTTACGTATCTTGCATTTACTTTTTTCTGACCTTTGGGAATTTTAAAAAATTGCCAAATGAAGTTTTCTTTCCGGTGAGACGTCCTGGGCTGCTCAGGCAAAAACTGCCTCTCTTCGTGCTCGTCCTCCTGTTCCTCTTCTTCTTCTTCTTGTTGAATTACAACTTGAGCAGGTGGTCCACTCTTCCTTGGATGTGGTGGAGGTGGTGGGGAAGCACCAGCTGAAGCTACTAAAGAAGCCATTGCTCAGTGATCACAAAGGGTCTTTCTCTCACAATGATGAAAGTCAGAGTGAGGAAAGAAGGAGGGATTTTCATCATTTGGGAAAAACAAGAGTTCTCAACCAATCAAAAGTGTTCATTTTAGATTATATGACCTAGTCTTACATCATTAGGAAACCAAAAGTGAAATGAACCAATGAAAAGTGTTATTACCGAGTCACATGACTTGCTGTGTTTACGTTAAGCGCTTTGCAGGGCCTCCCGGTTTGCTTCCAGAAACCTGCGCTTTGCGACTCGCTTCGCGTACCAGTTCGCTAACGTAGCACGTCATATGACGTATCACGCGACAACGTGAAACGTCATGCGGACGGGAGGCGTCACGATGTTGTTTTCTAACGCGGCACTTGCGGTAAAGAAACGTTTACCGGCTCGCGGTCTATTTCGCGGCATCAAGGTCAGCTAACGGGAAGCTTCCCGATTCGCGAAGCGGGAACGAAGAAAAAAAAATATTTTAAAAAAAAATTATTCATAAACATATAAAATATATTTTTGGATTTAAAGAAGAATACATTTTACAGCTACAGATATTAGCTGTTAAAAAACCAATGAAATTCACAGAAAAAACCATAGGTTATAGACCATATATAGTTAGGAATTAGCATTTACAAAACCTTGAAAATTCACTGAAAAAACCATAGGTTATAGACCATATATAGTTAGGAATTAGCATTTAGAAAACCTTATTTTACTCACACAAAACCATTGAAATTCCATATATAGTTAGTTGCACTAACTATATATCGCGCACCCGCAATCCACTGCTGATGATGTCACATATTACATCATTCATGACATGGTCAGTGACATCACTGATGACATCACTGATGACATCTCAAATGACATCACTGATGACAACATCCAGTGACTGTATGTTTCTGTAAAGTTAAAATATGTCTTAGATATTGAAGAATGAGTGGATGTATAAGTGTCTGGATGAAGGATTTAGTAGGTGCGTGACTGACTGTATGAGTGAGTGATTAAATGTGTCTCACTGAATGCATGGGTTAGTGACTAAACTGTCTTAATTTGTGCATCATTATGTCTGTTGTGATGTAAACTGCTGCATGTGTTGATCATTAGCTATACGAGAGGCTATATGTGTTATTAATTGGTTGCCCAAGTATTTCTATGGGAGATTGAGTTTGTGTGGGGGTGGCTGGGAGGTGTGTGACTCTGTGCATAGATGTGTGAGCAGTTGATTCACTAGGTGTATGAGTTCAAGAGTGCCTGTGGAAAAAGCTACATGGGCGGTTGACTGTGTGCATGAGTGTATTGATGAGTGAATGGATATCTCAATGCTACATGTCATAGTAAGTACATATGTAAAACACAGTACATGTGAGAGTTGGCATATATAAATAACTGTGCATGAGAGCCACTGAATGTGTGAGTGGCTGTATGGATCATTGTGAACTTGTATCAGGGATTGTATAAGAGAGTAAATATGTGTTAGTATATGTTTGAATAAGTAAGGTGTGTATAACTGTATAGTTGAGGAAATGGAGGTGAGATTGTTTCTTTGCATGACTGACTAGGTGTGTGAGTAACTCCATGGATGAGTGACAGTGTGTGAGTGTCTGTATACACTGAGTGTATCTAAGGTTATATTAGAGTCTGAAGAGGTTTATCGTATTAGCACAAGAATGATGTCAAATGAGATGTCATCAGTGATGTCATCAGTGATGTCATTTGAGATGTCATCAGTGATGTCATCAGTGATGTCACTGACCATGTCATGAATGATGTAATATGTGACATCATCAGCAGTGGATTGCGGGTGCGCGATATATAGTTAGTGCAACTAACTATATATGGAATTTCAATGGTTTTGTGTGAGTAAAATAAGGTTTTCTAAATGCTAATTCCTAACTATATATGGTCTATAACCTATGGTTTTTTCAGTGAATATATATATATATGTCCAAAAACCCTCCTCCAAAAGAAAAGGCAGAGGCCTCAGTAGGGGAACAAGGTGAAGCTTCTTTAATTGCAGAAATAAGGCAGGTGGACGGGCGTATGCATTTCGGCCGTGTGGCCACTTCAGCGCCCAGCGTGTAACGGGGGAAAAAGTTCAAGTGCTGCCAAAGGTTTCTGTCCCAGTTAAAAACAGTTCAATCAGGCTCCACCCTAGAGCGGAGATTAGTATCACCTGCTGTAGCTGTAGGATGGTGGAGCAAACTGCAAATCCCAGCATGCAATAGTATGGCAAGGTCAGCCGCAAAGTTGCGGAAACTGCAGATCCTTCGGACAGCCTTTTCCAAATGACCCGCACTGCCCTCTACAACGGCGAAGCTTCCCGCATCCCCAAGCTGCACAACCATCCCATTCAGGTGTGATGTCCAAGGGGGCAAGTGCAACAGTGTGCCGAGCCCAATGCGGAGTACAGTGACTCCGACACCGCTTATCTTCTTTCTGCGTGAAATGGTGGGCCTGGTCCTTCCGCTACCACGGAACATAGGAAAGATTCTGCTACGGCAGAATCGGCGCCAATGATGACCAGGCCAACTTGGGTGCAGGGGCCTCTGTAAGCACGCTGCTGGCTCGCGATGCAAAATGTGTCCAAAAACCCTCCTCCAAAAGAAAAGGCAGAGGCCTCAGTAGGGGAACAAGGTGAAGCTTCTTTAATTGCAGAAATAAGGCAGGTGGACGGGCGTATGTATTTCGGCCGTGTGGCCTCTTCAGCGCCCAGCGTGTAACGGGGGAAAAAGTTCAAGTGCTGCCAAAGGTTTCTGTCCCAGTTAAAAACAGTTCAATCAGGCTCCACCCTAGAGCGGAGATTAGTATCACCTGCTGTAGCTGTAGGATGGTGGAGCAAACTGCAAATCCCAGCATGCAATAGTATGGCAAGGTCGGCCGCAAAGTTGCGGAAACTGCAGATCCTTCGGACAGCCTTTTCCAAATGACCCGCACTGCCCTCTACAACGGCGAAGCTTCCCGTGTCCCCAAACTGCACAACCATCCCATTCAGGTGTGTTGCCCACGGGGGCAAGTGCAACAGTGTGCCGAGCCCAATGCGGAGTACAGTGACTCCGACACCGCTTATCTTCTTTCTGCGTGAAATGGTGGGCCTGGTCCTTCCGCTACCACGGAACATAGGAAAGATTCTGCCACGGCAGAATCGGCGCCAACGATGACCAGGCCAACTTGGGTGCAGGGACCTCTGTAAGCACGCTGCTGGCTCGCGATGCAAAATGTGTCCAATAACCCTCCTCCAAAAGAAAAGGCAGAGGCCTCAGTAGGGGAACAAGGTGAAGCTTCTTTAATTGCAGAAATAAGGCAGGTGGACGGGCGTATGCATTTCGGCCGTGTGGCCTCTTCAGCGCCCAGCGTGAAACGGGGGAAAAAGTTCAAGTGCTGCCAAAGGTTTCTGTCCCAGTTAAAAACAGTTCAATCAGGCTCCACCCTAGAGCGGAGATTAGTATCACCTGCTGTAGCTGTAGGATGGTGGAGCAAACTGCAAATCCCAGCATGCAATAGTATGGCAAGGTCGGCCGCAAAGTTGCGGAAACTGCAGATCCTTCGGACAGCCTTTTCCAAATGACCCGCACTGCCCTCTACAACGGTGAAGCTTCCCGCGTCCCCAAACTGCACAACCATCCCATTCAGGTGTGATGTCCACGGGGGCAAGTGCAACAGTGTGCCGAGCCCAATGCGGAGTACAGTGACTCCGACACCGCTTATCTTCTTTCTGCGTGAAATGGTGGGCCTGGTCCTTCCGCTACCATGGAACATAGGAAAGATTCTGCCACGGCAGAATCGGCGCCAACGATGACCAGGCCAACTTGGGTGCAGGGGCCTCTGTAAGCACGCTGCTGGCTTGCGATGCAAAATGTGTCCAAAAACCCTCCTCCAAAAGAAAAGGCAGAGGCCTCAGTAGGGGAGCAAGGTGAAGCTTCTTTAATTGCAGAAATAAGGCAGGTGAACGGGCGTATGCATTTCGGCCGTGTGGCCTCTTCAGCGCCCAGCGTGTAATGGGGGAAAAAGTTCAAGTGCTGCCAAAGGTTTCTGTCCCAGTTAAAAACAGTTCTATCAGGCTCCACCCTAGAGCGGAGATTAGTATCACCTGCTGTAGCTGTAGGATGGTGGAGCAAACTGCAAATCCCAGCATGCAATAGTATGGCAAGGTCGGCCGCAAAGTTGCGGAAACTGCAGATCCTTCGGACAGCCTTTTCCAAATGACCCGCACTGCCCTCTACAACGTCGAAGCTTCCCGCGTCCCCAAACTGCACAACCATCCCATTCAGGTGTGATGTCCACGGGGGCAAGTGCAACAGTGTGCCGAGCCCAATGCGGAGTACAGTGACTCCGACACCGCTTATCTTCTTTCTGCGTGAAATAGTGGGCCTGGTCCTTCCGCTACCACGGAACATAGGAAAGATTCTGCCACGGCAGAATCGGCGCCAACGATGACCAGGCCAACTTGGGTGCAGGGGCCTCTGTAAGCACGCTGCTAGCTCGCGATGCAAAATGTGTCCAAAAACCCTCCTCCAAAAGAAAAGGCAGAGGCCTCAGTAGGGGAACAAGGTGAAGCTTCTTTAATTGCAGAAATAAGGCAGGTGGACGGGCGTATGCATTTCGGCCGTGTGGCCTCTTCAGCGCCCAGCGTGTAACGGGGGAAAAAGTTCAAGTGCTGCCAAAGGTTTCTGTCCCAGTTAAAAACAGTTCAATCAGGCTCCACCCTAGGGCGGAGATTAGTATCACCTGCTGTAGCTGTAGGATGGTGGAGCAAACTGCAAATCCCAGCATGCAATAGTATGGCAAGGTCGGCCGCAAAGTTGCGGAAACTGCAGATCCTTCGGACAGCCTTTTCCAAATGACCCGCACTGCCCTCTACAACGGCGAAGCTTCCCGCGTCCCCAAACTGCACAACCATCCCATTCAGGTGTGATGTCCACGGGGGCAAGTGCAACAGTGTGCCGAGCCCAATGCGGAGTACAGTGACTCCGACACCGCTTATCTTCTTTCTGCGTGAAATGGTGGGCCTGGTCCTTCCGCTACCACGGAACATAGGATAGATTCTTCCATGGCAGAATCGGCGCCAACGATGACCAGGCCAACTTAGGTGCAGTGGCCTCTGTAAGCACGCTGCTGGCTCGCGATGCAAAATGTGTCCAAAAACCCTCCTCCAAAAGAAAAGGCAGAGGCCTCAGTAGGGAAACAAGGTGAAGCTTCTTTAATTGCAGAAATAAGGCAGGTGGACGGGCGTATGCATCTTCAGCGCCCAGCGTGTAACGGGGGAAAAAGTTCAAGTGCTGCCAAAGGTTTCTGTCCCAGTTAAAAACAGTTCAATCAGGCTCCACCCTAGAGCGGAGATTAGTATCACCTGCTGTAGCTGTAGGATGGTGGAGCAAACTGCAAATCCCAGCATGCAATAGTATGGCAAGGTCGTCCGCAAAGTTGTATATATATATAACCAAAAACGTCCAGAAGCTGGCGGCCGCACAGCACTGCAGGTGAGTAACAACTCTATTTAAATCAAGCAGGCAGCTTACCATCCCTTTGAAGTCCATGGCCTGACGCATTTCGATGCCACTGTTTGCATCTCCTCAGAGGCCATGTTAGCGGAGGTGATTTGTGGCTACTGCATTTCCCTGTGTGTTTCCGTAATAGGGGGCTTCATTAAAGGTGCCCTGCAGCTTCGGAAAGAGGAAACTTCCTCTCTCCTAATGCGCATTAGTTTCGGGCAGTGCGATCCCTCTGCGGCCTGGAACAGCCGCATAATAGGTAACCATAAACGCCCAGAAGCTTGAGGCCGCACAGCACTGCAGGTGAGTAACAACTCTATTTAAACCAAGCAGGCAGCTTAACATCCCTTTGAAGTCCATGGCCTGACACGTTTTGATGCCGCTGTTTGCATCTCCTCAGAGGCCCTGTCAGCGGAGGTGATTTGTGGCTACCGCATCTCCTCTGTGTGTTTCCATAATAGGGGGCTTCAGTGCTCCTCCTTTGGTGGCAGTTCATTTTTAAATGCACGCTGGGATTTGAGGTCTCATTTTGCCAATTAACGCCCTCTAGTGGGTTACCTATGCTGCAGCTAATTATGGACAATTTTTCTCGGCCCTCCTTTGAGCCTTGGATGAGATTCTGCCTGCTTCATTAAAGGTGCCCTGCCGCTTCAGAAAGGGGAAACTTCCTCTCTCCTAATGCCCATTAGTTTCGGGCAGTGCGATCCCTCTGCGGCCTGGATATATATATATATATATATATATATATTCACTGAAAAAAACATAGATTTTACAGATGTTATAGTTAGGAATTAGCATTTAAAAACCTTTGAAATTCACTAAAAAAACATAGGTTTCAGGGACGTTATAGTTAGTTGAACAATTGACTCATATAAAACCAGAGAAATTTGCCTGTCATAGTTAGTTGAGCTAACTATAACTTGCGCGCCCGCAATGCACTGCTGATGATGTCACATATTACATCACTCATGACATGGTCAGTGACATCACTGATGACATCTCAAATGAAATCACTAATGACATCACTCATGACATCATCCAGTGAATGTGTATTTCTGTATAGTTCGAATATGTTTTATATATATATATATGCCAAGGTGTATTGAAGAATTAATACATTTACAAGTGCCTAAAGGAATTGTTTTGTAGGTGTGTGACTGACTATATAAGTGAGTGATTGAACATATCTTACTGAATGCATGGGTTAGTGACTAAACTGTGTGAAAGTCTGTATTAGTCTCTCTATTGGTGTGCAAGCAACTGCATGGGTTGCTGGATAGCTATATGAGTGTTTATATAGGTAATTACTTTGTTGTCTGAGTATCTGTATGGGTCCCTGAGTATCTGTGTGGGTGGGTAGGTGTATAAGTCTGTGCATAGACGTCTGACCTGGGTGATTCAGTGGTTGTATGGATTAAAAAGTGAAACTGGAAAGGGCTGTATGGGTGAGTTAGTGTGCCTGTGGGTGTGTTGGTGAGTGAAAAAAATGTCTTAGTGGTATATCTGTGACTATCTGCATATGTTTTAAGCCACTATATGAGAGTGTTGGAGTATATAAATGAGTATACGTGAGACTAAGTTATTTGAAGAGTGGGTGTATAAATAAGTGTCTGCTTCTATCAGTGATTGTATAAGACAGTAAATATGTGTTAGTATCTGTATAAATAAGTGATGTGGTATGTCTATAAATAACTGAGTTGGTATATATAACTGTATACATGATTAAACGGGTATATGATTGATTATTTGCATTACTGGCTAGGTGTGTGAGTAACTCTATGGATGACTGGCAGAGTGTGACTGCATGCATAGATGTATGAGTGCATATTATAGTCCTGTGTTGATGAGTAACTACATGTATAAGTGACTGGATGTGTGTGTATACCTAAGAAATAATGAGTGCTATGTAGTACATGGCATTCTTCTCTGTATGGTTTCAAAAATAGTAGTCAGCATTTTAGAATGAGTGTATCAAAGTTTATATTAGAGCATCAGTATGTGCATCAGATTGTCAAGTGGATGATGTCATGAATGATGTCATCAGTGGTGTCATTTGAGATGTCATCAGTAATGTCATCAGTGATGTCACTGATCATGTCATGCGTGATGTAATATGTGACAACATCAGCAGTGCATTGCGGGCGCGCAAGTTATAGTTAGCTCAACTAACTATAAGAGGCCAATTTCTCTGTTTTTATATGAGCCAAATGTTCAACTCACTATAACGTCCCTTAAACCTATGTTTTTTTTAGCGAATTTCAAAGATTTTTAAATACTAATTCCTAACTATAACGTATGTAAACCCTATGGGTTTTTTCAGTGAACTTCTAAGGTTTTTTAAATGTTAATTTCATATTTTAATGTTTATAAAACCTATATTTTTTCTATTATATTTTAAAATATTTTGGAACTCTATTATACTTCTTTTTTTTAACTTTAAAAATTATGTCATGTTTTATATCTTCCCCCAAAAATATGTACATTTTATTTTTTGGGGGAGAAAACTACACTCCCATACTAGTAGCGTACCAAGCTCCATCACCACACAAATCCTATCCGCCATATTGCTAAACTCGAAAATAATGCGCATTTCGTATCCAACGGGTTCGTGACATTGTGTCCCACGTAACATCATATATGCATGAAGTCACCCCAGGTGCTACTTTGGTATCCGATGGGATACCAAACCTTAAAGTAGCAGTTTTTGTTAATGGGATATCACTCCCTTATTTCACCTTAGGCAGAGGGGTTAGGCAAGGATGCCCCTTGTCACCTTTACTTTTTGATTTAGCTTTGGAACCTTTCCTGTCTAAAATACATTAAAATCAGGAAATACATGGTTTCAAATCTAATAAATTACACATGAAATTAGGGGCTTACGCTAATGATATTTTGTTATTTATTTCAAACCCCCATTCTTCCTTTCCTGCCTTCCTACAAGAAGTGAATTCCTACTCGTTTGTGTCTGGTTATAAATTAAATAATGATAAATGTGAGATATTGCCCTTCACCAAATTTACATTTAAAGATGACTTTATTAGATCTAATTTCGCTTGGAATCCCAAATGCATGAAATATTTGGGGATATATTTCGCCCCATCTATTAAAAATTCAATTTCCACAAACATAGAAAAATGTTTACTAAAACTGCCAGCTATGACAGATAGATGGCATCCTCTTTATCTCTCATGGTGGGGACGCCTACACACTATCAAAATGATGTTATCACCTATTATACTCTACATTATTTCTAACAGTCCAATAGCTATATTCTCTAAATCCTTTAAGAAAATCAATTCCATACTATCCTCTTTTCTTTGGCACAACAAAAAAGCTTGTATGTCTTAACTAAAATGCACGCATCTCAAACTAGAAGGAGGAGTGAACTTTTGCAATTTTTCTAAATATCACAAAGCACTTTTGCTACGTCAAACATCTAAATGGATCTCAGGTTCTCCACTAGCTGCCCACTATGGGTATATCTTGAGCAATCTTTCTTGTTTCCTTTTGATTTCCAAGGAAACTTGCCTTTTACTCGCACACCTCAACATTTATCCACTACCATTTTCAAACACTCAAGTAGGTTACTAGAATAGGTTTTATTATTCACACCTAATAAATTCCGAATGGTTTCCTAAATCTACTTTATGGCATAAAATTCATATTGATTAAAGATAAACCTTTTTATTGACAAAACGGCCTAATTTGTGTAAACCAATTATTTGAAAATAATAATGGAATGTCTTTCTCTGAAGCTCGCCTCCTATTTGACCTCTCACATTCCTTCCAAAACAACTATAAGCTATTACATAACACCAAGGGGTCGATTCCGATTCGGGAAAAAAAACGTCCGTACGTTTTGTATCCGGAGCCCTCTCTGTACGAATCGTACCCCTCCGTCCGAGTCGCGAAGTACGATCAGTATTCCGTGAATCCGTCTGAATCGTCACTATCCGTACGTATTGCAAGGCTAAAACCGTGAAACGTACGACTCGTACACAAGCCGTACGACTCGTACACATGCCGTACGACCTGACCAGTATGATCCGGACCGGGGTATGAGGACGCGATTCGTACGGTCCAGGTCAGGTAAGGGCGAGTCGCACGGAAAAGCACACAAACACATACACACCGTACGGTCCGTACACCCCATGATCGCAGGGTGTACACACAGTACCCCATGTACGCTGGGTGTACTGTGCGTACACCCAGGGTGCATGGGGTATGGTGCGTACCCCTGCGATCATGGGGGGTATGCACCGTACCCAGGGGGGCCGTTCCATACCTGTTTCGGCGTGAACTCTACTTTTACGGCTGTTTTCAGCTCCTGTAGAAAAAGGGTCGTACGGTGCATACCCGACACGTATCGTAATTGCTGGGTCGTTAAAACCAGCCGCGAACCGTACAGATGTCGCGTACAGCGGGTTCCGAGGGAGATTCGGACAGATTTTGATTCGTACGGTCTCTGTACGACTCGTACGGAGTACGGCTCCTGGTACCAATCTTACTTCGTCGTACGTACGGGGGACGTTTCAGGGTACGATTTGTACGGGGAAAAACGCTCCGAATGGCTGTTCGGAGCGGTTTTCCCCGAATCGGAATCGGACCCCAAATGTCAAGCCCTCATTCAATTTACCTCACCTCCCCCTCATGCTCTCCAAAATATCAATCAATTTCCGAATCTCCTTCACACAAATCCTAGAGATTCCACCATATATTATTTTCTGCATAAGTCTAGTACAATTAGATACAAAACCAATGTGGAATTTACCAGGGAATAGCATCTTGGTGAGGAGTGGTCTATTCTCACCTGGAATAGAATCTGGGCCAAAATCAGGAAAACATCTAGAGCTGCTAACACCACCCAGACACTCTCCTTCATATATAATAGGCTTCTCCTCTCCCCTACGACATTACATAGGATAAATAATGACACATCAGATGCTTGTTGGTACTGCTCTTCAGCACACTCTGATTTAAAGCATTTACTTTTTACATGTCCTATTGTTCATTTGTTTTGGGAAAGTGTTTGGCAGCAGATTACTGTAATATTTGATTATGTTATGTTATGTTATAAGTTCTCTTATATATAGCGCACGGCTACTCCAAGGAGTGTCCTGGCGCTTTGGCAAAGAGAACTGGGAAAGAGTACACAACACAGCAACTCACAGAGGGCCGAAAGAAAATTATTGAGAGAAAAGCCAGGTCTTCAACTCCTTTCTGAAAGAGAACAGATTGTTGGCTTTTCTTAGGGAAACTGGGAGCTCATTCCAGCACCAAGGTGCCAGGTATCGAAAGGAGCGACCTCCAATACGTGCGCGTCTAATGGGCGGGAACAACGGCTTTGGCCAACAAGGCCGACCGTAGAATCCTCCTAGGCGCGTAGAAGGCCATACGCTTCCCGATGTATTTAGGGCCAATCGAATGAAGGGCCTTAAAAGCAAGGGTCAAAACCTTAAAAGTAATTCTCTTAGAGACAGGAAGCCAATGCAGTCTCTTGAGCAGATCCGAGGCTTTTGCCCTGCACTGAAGACCAAAGATGGCTCTTGCAGCAGAATTCTGCACGATCTGAAGACGTGTCAGAAGTTATTTGGGCAGACCGAGGTAGAGGGCATTCGCGTAGTCCAAACGAGAGCCTATCAAGGCCTGAACTATGGTTTTTTTATGTTGCAGAGACAACAACGGGAGAAACTTCCACAGCATTTCCAGAATGCTGAAGCATTTCCCGGACAGCCCAATGATCTGGGGTCTGAACGAAAGGCCGTCATCGAACAGAACACCAATATTTTTAGCTTGTGAAGAGGCATCGTCGGGAGGAAACATGTCCAGAGGCCACCATGTCTTCCAGCTGGGATCAGGCGGACATCTGAAGAAAAGCAACTCCAATTTATCGGAATTGCATTTCAGACTGTGCCGCTGAAACCAGTCAAAAACAGCGCCCAAGCATTCTTTGATCCGACTACCATCGAAGGCCTCACCCTTATTACGGGTGAAAAGGAGCTGGGTGTCGTCAGCATAGGATATGATCCGGGCACCAAAGGATTCTGCCACTGCTGCCAGAGGGGCCATATAGATATTAAAGAGGGTGGGGCTCAGGATAGACCCCTGAGGAACCCCCAACTCCAGCGGCGGCATTTCGGCGGAGAACGGAGGTGCCCAGACCACTTGTCGGCGGCCGGTCAGAAAAGACTTAAACCAATTCCACACCGTCCCACGAAGGCCGATCTCCCAGAGTCTTAAAAGGAGACCGTCGTGGGGAACGGTGTCGAAAGCCGCCGACAAATCCAACATAACCAAAATAGCCTTACCCCCAGAGTCAAGAGTCTCTCTGATGGCATCGGTGATCTCGAGAAGGGCTGTCTCCGTGCTAAGATTAGCACGGAAACCCGATTGAGAATCATGCAAGATGTTATTGCTCTCGATAAAGCTGGAAATGGAGAGATGCACGTGCTTCTCAGTCACCTTTGCCAGAGCAGGGAGGAGGGAGATCGGCCTATAATTGGCATGGATAAGGGGATCCAAAGTTGGCTTCTTAAGTAGCGGCAGGATCAGGGCATGTTTCCAAGCCTGAGGTACCTCTCCCGTGATCAGGGAGGAATTAAGCAGCAGATTAAGCAAGGTGTTAACTGCAGGCGCTACTCTTCCCAGGCATTTCGCTGGACAAGGATCAAGTGGCGAGCCAGATTTTAGCCGAGACAGGAGATCAAGAGAAGTAGCAGAAGACATGGGAGGAAAAACGGAGAGAAAAGGACCTTTCCCTTCCCATGAAAAGGGTAAAGTGGTCAGGTGGCTAGCAGCTGAAATAGAGCCAGCATGGGGGAAAGAATCCTGAATGGATCCAAGCTTCGGTGTGAGAATGGGAGGGCGTACTCAAGGAGGGGGAGGTGAACTCTTTTACTTTCCTAAAGATTTCTTTACTCATGTTTTCAGCTTCATCGAGTCTACGCTCCAGGTATACTTTTTTTCCATCCATAATATGTTTATGATAAAGCCTGATAACATCCCTATATTTTACTTTATCACCCGGGTCATACATGCGCCGCCAAGCTCTTTCGGCCTTCTTACAGTCTTGGCGCATCTTACCAAGAGAGGGAGTGAACCAAGGGGCCGAGGCACGCCTGCCCGCAGACTTGGCTGGCTTTCCAGGGGCTAACTCCTCAAATCTAGCTATCAGCCATTTCTGGACCAAATCAAGATTTTCCTCCAAATTACCAGATAGCTGACAGGGATGACGGCGGTGAGCATCAGACAGCATTTCCACCGAAACCTGATGAAATGGCCGGGCCACCCCTCTAACATCTTTCAGCGATCTTGGGCAAGTCATAGCAGAGGAAAGAATACAAAAATTAATTAAAAAGTGATCTGACCATAGGACTGGAAGCGGCGGGGACACGTCAATCGGCCTAGTCGAAAGTATCTGGTCAATGGTATGGCCTTTACTATGGGTGGAACTGGTGATGTAGGGGACCAACCCTAACAAAGAGGCAATGTCCTGCAACTTAATAGTGTCAGGATCCGTTGTATTATCCATGTGAAGATTCAAGTCTCCCAGTAAAAAGCAGTGCTCGGATCGAAGGCAGGGCACGGAGAGCACCGCCTGCAGTTCATCAAAAAAAGAGCCGAGGGGACCAGGTGCTCTATAGATAAGGATCCCTGCGCATGCTTGACAGGGAGATAGCCGAAGGGTAAAACCCAAGGCTTCACAGCCCGCGATGTTATCAACGGGAAAAGTCGTACAAGGGAGACGCTTATCCACAATCAGTGCCACACCCCGCCCCTGCCTACCACTCTATCCCTCCTAAAGATGGTGTAATCCGGAGGTATGGCAGTCACCAAATCTGGACCAGAGCACTCTCCCAACCAGGTCTCAGTTAGAAACAAACAGGATGTTTTAAAGTCCGACAATAAAATTCCAGATGTCAATGGAATGTCTACTGAGGGATCTGGTATTAAGGGGAGAACATTGATTGTACATGAGTGGGTTCTCGAGTAAGATTCCATCCTGACCAAGAATGCGCCAGCCGCAACCCGAACAGCCCTTCCTATGTGTTCGTCCACTTGGGAAGACATGATGGCATTTAGTGGAATGTCTTCGCAACGCGAGTAGCTACGTGGAAGAATAGGAGAGCATGATGACGGGAAATGCAAACACGCCCCCAAAATATGAAAGAGGAAAGAAAAGAGGCCAGCAGTCCTACCTCGTCCGCCTCCGAGACGCTGACGAGCGCAGACGGGCAGGACTCTGGCACGACTCAGCCGCAGGGAGGGCACTCCCGCTGCGCATCACCGCTGCGCGCCAGGGAGAGTGCTTTAAATAGCCTGCTCTCTCAGTCCACGAGCGCAGGGACGCTCCAAGATGGCGGCAATACTTCCCTTCCTGATCCAAGATGGCGCTCCCCGCCCACAACCTCCCTGGAACCGGACCCGAAAAGCAGCGGTGAGGTTTCTGAAGAATTATGGTGCAGGTAAGGGGCAGGACAGGGTCGCTAAAAACAAGGGTAACTCAAACCAAAAAATTAAAGTAGATAGAAAAACGGGCAATTTAAAATAAACAGACAGCGGTCTAAGCGCGCGCGACCAGCACAGAGGCGCTGAGGCAGACTCTAGCTGCAGGTCACCTTCACCAGGCTGACCTCCTCACTAACCGCGCCTTAAATAGCCTGCTCTCTCAGTCCACGAGCGCAGGGACGCTCCAAGATGGCGGCGATACTTCCCTTCCTGATCCAAGATGGCGCTCCCCGCCCACAACCTCCCCGGAACCGGACCCGCAAAGCAGCGGTGAGGTTTCTGAAGAATTATGGTGCAGGTAAGGGGCAGGACAGGGTCGCTAAAAACAAGGGTAACTCGACCCAAAAAATTAAAGTAGATAGAAAAACGGGCAATTTAAAATAAACAGACAGCAGTCTAAGCGCGCGCGACCAGCACAGAGGCGCTGAGGCAGACTCTAGCCGCAGATCACCTTCACCAGGCTGACCTCCTCACTAACCGTGCCCTAAATAGCCTGCTCTCTCAGTCCACGAGAGCAGGGACGCTCCAAGATGGCGGCGATACTTCCCTTCCTGAGCCAAGATGGCGCTCCCCGCCCACAACCTCCCCGGAACCGGACCCGCCAAGCAGCGGTGAGGTTTCTGAAGAATTATGGTGCAGGTAAGGGGCAGGACAGGGTCGCTAAAAACAAGGGTAACTCGAACCAAAAAATTAAAGTAGATAGAAAAATGGGCAATTTAAAATAAACAGACAGCGGTCTAAGCGCGCGCGACCAGCACAGAGGCGCTGAGGCAGACTCTAGCCGCAGGTCACCTTCACCAGGCTGACCTCCTCACTAACCGCGCCTTAAATAGCCTGCTCTCTCAGTCCACGAGCGCAGGGACGCTCCAAGATGGCGGCGATACTTCCCTTCCTGATCCAAGATGGCGCTCCCCGCCCACAACCTCCCCGGAACCGGACCCGCAAAGCAGCGGTGAGGTTTCTGAAGAATTATGGTGCAGGTAAGGGGCAGGACAGGGTCGCTAAAAACAAGGGTAACTCGAACCAAAAAATTAAAGTAGATAGAAAAACGGGCAATTTAAAATAAACAGACAGCGGTCTAAGCGCGCGCGACCAGCACAGAGGCGCTGAGGCAGACTCTAGCCGCAGGTCACCTTCACCAGGCTGACCTCCTCACTAACCGTGCCTTAAATAGCCTGCTCTCTCATTCCACGAGCGCAGGGACGCTCCAAGATGGCGGCGATACTTCCCCAGCTCCTTTTTCCGTTGCCATTATTTTTTTAGGTTCCTTATCAGAAGCTTGGGACAATTGTACCTCAAGTATACAAATTTTGGACTTACTCATAGCAGCAGTGTTTCAACAAATCACCAAACATTGGAAGGATCTTTCTAAACTATCTCTCCAGGCTTGGTGGTATGCAGTATGTCATAACCACAGATTAGACACAGCTTATGTTTATCCTGCTGCTCTTGCTATGAAGCACCTATTATTATGGTCCTGTGTTACAAAATTCCTTGATGCTAATGAGAAACATTGTGGCATGCGTACTCCTGTGAAACAAAAGGTTTTGAAGCCACCTTGACATTCCGAAATGTATGAATGTAAATACTTACGTTTGTTTACCAATCATATATGGTTATAAATTAGTACAAATCACCAGGCTTTGTTTTACCTATGTGCATCCCTTCCCCTCTTCTTGATAATATAACCACATGCTCTGTATTATGTTGTATTTTCCACTTTAATAAAATTAACTATTTTTAAACTTAAAGAAAATCAAGTTCCTGGTCCAGTATCAATTGCTCAGACATATATGGCCACTTGTTCGAAATTACCAAGGTTTTGAACTATTTAATCAAAATGGTCTCATTCAATAGTTTTACACTGTGTGAAAATTAAGCTGTTCAAAAAGATATTTTACACTTTCATTGGCGAGTAGCTGCTTTAAGCTTAAAAATATGAAGATTTTTTTTCCACATTTCATGTGACAGTGAAAGAATATATTTTTTTTTTGCTATCATTATTACAATTAAAAATGTAGCTTTGCAGCTCTTAAGCCCATTTACGTGGCATACAGAAATCACTCTGTAGATCATTATAGTGCTTGTCATTGTAGGTGTACAGAGGTATCTCTTGACTTTGGACTACTTGCTACTTATTCTATAGAATAATGCAGCGCTCTGCACTGTACTCTCGTGGACTGTGAAATCATAACTTATCTTTACAAATGTTCTGTGCGGGCACTCAATCAGGAGTGAAGTGCACATTGAACATAGTAGTTTCACGTAGATAGCAGTGCCTGGCAAGGAGAGAAGCTGATTTTAAAATACAACCTACACAGTGACCTGCTGAGAAAATTAGCCTGGTCAGACTGTAAAGATGTGTATGGGCAATGAATGCAGACAAGTATGTAGGGATGAGCTTTTCTTGAAATCCAACCTACACTCCGGTAAATCAAAATTCCTGATTTTGCTTCTCATATTATAGCAGCGGTCACTGCTGTGACAATGCTCGTCAAGTCAGCGGAGTGTCTTGATAGAAGCTGATTGTATGTGGGTGTGTTGACCAAGTGGATAGGAAATGTGTGCCTTAGTTTCTGATCAGAAATCAGTTCGACACATTTCCAGTAATGCAATACTGCGCCCATATGGACGAATGGTCCGCTCACATCTGGGGACAGAAACCTTTCTATTCTGGAAAATAGTACTTTCCACAAACTCACGAGGACGTCGGGCAAGCGTTACTCCTTTTGTTTCATCGTGTTTCAAGATACAAAATATAAGCCTGGAATACTAATAACGATGTTATCTCACTCCCCAAAAACATTTCAACAAAAATTAATACTATAGAACAGAAAGAGACGAAAGAGACAGCTTTGTATCACTTGTCTTTATTGTACAGGTGCACTAAAGTCAGCTCATACCATGTTTAAAAAGGAAAGTGTTAGTTATTATCAATTTGCATATTTCCCTATTGTCAATGTAGGTGGACTTTGCAGTAAATTCGGCTAGTTACGGAACCATGCCACTGTGTAGCGGGTATGCTGAGTTTAGTACGACAGTTTTATACCGCTACAATGGTTCCACATTTCTTATCTTTTCCCCATTTCTAGCTTTCCAAAACCTTGGCCTATATGACTGCGAAATTTGTTCATGATTAATACATTTTTCATGACATGTTACTTATGATTTTGTTATAAACGCCCAATATTATCAGGGTAGTAATTCTTCTGCAAAAGAAGGTGCATTTCCAGAACCTATTGGGCAGTGCTGAAGATATTTCTCTTACTCAAAAACAACTGAGGAACAGTCTTACGAAACCTACAAAATAAACCATCATAAAACAAGCAGGTTTTAAAG
Organism: Lissotriton helveticus; assembly: GCF_964261635.1. Lineage (NCBI taxonomy): Eukaryota > Metazoa > Chordata > Amphibia > Caudata > Salamandridae > Lissotriton > Lissotriton helveticus. The sequence continues at coordinate 872,781,614 of NC_136071.1, read as the reverse complement.
CACTTACGAAATTCATCTTAAGGGTTTTTGATTTAATTATTCTCGGAGAAATTAACAAAAATGTAACACTTTAAACACATTTAAGACTTTAAAGAAAGGTCCCACTATGCCCTCAACGAGGGCTAGTGAAAACTAAAGAGGATCCAATTTCATACTCCCTACTGACACACAGGACCTCATTCAAATGGGAGATGTGCACTATACAGTTACCAATAGCAAAAGATTACATAACACTTAACCAAATACAAAAAGCAAACAAGGATAAACACAACGATAATGCTTTGGGTGGGCACCAGGGATGAGGAGCAAGCATAATTTGAATGGTGCAGTCTACCTATAGCTGGAAATACAGGTTTCAAGCTTTCTCCATTAAATTGCAACTCTTAAGGCCTGTCAAGTAGAAGTTTAAATAAAGGAGTACACATTTTGAAAGACACCCTCACACATGAAATTGATCTCAGTTTCTGGGTAAGAAGTTAACCTTCTTTGTTCCAACAATACGCCAGCCTACGTTGTATTTGGAATCTTGTGCAAATATTTTATATCATATACTGGTAATGCCACATAAAAGCCAAAGCATTAATTACATTGGTATTCATTAATACCATAGCAACATGATTATTGGCTGAGGTGAAGGGTAAAACGTTGCCTAAACATGTCAGCTGATTAAAAGATATCTTACCCGTGGCACCCTTCAAGAATATATGCACCGTTCAAAATTCCAAGTTTGATTTTAATTGGAATTGAAGCTCTGAAAAGCAATGAAGGTAAGAAACCAAGCATGTGTTGTTTTATTGCATGCACTCACTCTGCCACCAAGATTTCTGTTGATGCTGCCCTTCAGCCCATAGACTTGTCAGCAACTTAGAGAAAACTAGTCACAAACTCACAGAGTAGGCCAAAGATTGGCCTCATATAAGAAGGATGAACATGGGAAAGCATTAACAACAGGACGCAGGAGGAAAAATACATTAGGTGGGGTTGGAATTAGCTTTTTCTGAAGGGTTATCCCCAGACTTTTTTTGCCATCACTCCTCCAGTTTTGCTGAATTCGTTTTTGTTGGCCTTAGGACTCACTCTATCACTGCTAACCAGTCATAAAGAGCTTGTGCTCTGTCCTTCAATAAGGTAAGATTGGCTTGTACCCAATTGTCATATTTAATTTATTTGTAAGTACCTAGTAAAGAGACACTACCTGTGTCCTGTGCCTGTATATTAAATACTACTAGTCACTTGAGTAGCAGCTTAAACAAGTCTACATGCCATTGCAGCATGTATGTGTGCACTTGTAAACTGCCAGTTCGAGCTGGCAAAGTAAACCTTTTGCCAGGCCCAAACATTCCTTTTTAATACATATAAGTCATACCCAGTGTACACCCTGGACAGTCTAGAGGGCAGGGTGTAAGGTATTTAAAAGGTAGGACATGTACTTACTTTTAAGTTTTACGTGTCCTGATAGGAAAAAGCTCTTCAATTTGTTTTTCACTCTTGCAAAGCTTGCATCTTCCATAGGATAACATTGAAGTTACCTAATTACATTTTAGAAGTATAATTTCCAAATTGGAAAAGATTCTCATTTAATGTTTGGTGTCTCTGGAATTGTAATGAAAAATCCTAACTTAAGGTGAAGTCGGATTTTTAATTACAATTCTGAAAATGTCATGTTTAGAAAATTGCATTTTCCAGCCTTAACCATTTGGTGCTTGCAGCCTGTCTCTGGGTCACATGACTAGGAGTAGTAATCAGTTAGGCTTTGAGTATTCCTCTTAGACAGCCACACACAAAAGGGAACTCAGATAAGACTGGATGGGCCATTACTGTCAGGATGGCAGGGAGATGCTGGACACAGCCCCTCTTAAACTTACATTGGCTGTGTCCTATTTCATCACAAAGGGCTGCATACCCCCTGTAGTTAGTCTGGAGCCAGGGCCAGGGCCAGGCAGGCAGGGGACTTGTGCACTAGAAACTTCTCCCCATTTCAAAGGAACAACAGAATATAAATACTTGACCTCAGACACCACCACTTCAGTACACTTATGAATCGGTGGATACTCTACCAGGAAGAAGGACTGATGTGCTGCTGTAAGAACTGCCACTCTACTGGACAGCTGTTCTGAAGGGCTTCTGCCCTGCTGTGCTGACCTGAAGGCTGAGGCCCCCTTGCCTGGGTGAGAAGGACTGGACCTGCCCATTTTGAACCCAGAACACAGACATACCAGGCTTCGAACATCTCTGCACCCTGTCTGCCGTCTGTGATTCTACCCGGCCATGCAGTGCCACCCCTTTCCTGGACCTTGGAAGTGGGCTTAAGGTGCCCTGCCAGCTTGTATGGATCCAGCAGAACCAACGCATTTACGCTGCTGCAGGTAACAACCCTAGGCAGAACCGATGCATTTCTGCTACTAGGTGGATTAGACCCGTCGCAAAGACCTGCATCACCGCTGCAGCCCGCAACGCCTTCAGAACCACCGCTGCATGATGCTTCCTTGGCACAGGCACTCACATCATTTGTCAACAGCAGCCTTGATGGTGACATCAGACTCTACATTGGTGACCTGTAGCTCTTCAGAATCAACGCATCGCCCCAACTGCATACAGCAATCATCCTCGATGCCGGACTTTGCACTACAAACCCTATCGATGGGATATTCAACAATGATGCAGGCCCTTGCATCTCAGCCTGGTCATATCTCTTAACAGATGCAAGGCTTCGGCTGCATGGCGCGTCTTCGACGTGGATCCTTGCAACATTCCACAAACCAGGATTTAAGGTATTTTGCTCAGCAGGCCTTGGTTGGTCACTGTACCTGGCCCATGCTCCATCAAGATTGATCTGAACTTTGTCCCGGTCTGGCGTGACCAGATATCCATAGTTTGTGCTTTGTGTGCTTTTTGGAACTAATTTCACTAAAATCTTAGTAGCAAATCTCTTGTTCTACTGATTGGCTTTTTGTCTTATTTTATTCATTAAAGAACACTCTATTTTTTAACATGGTGTGAGATTCTTTATGTGTGGTGTTTTCACTCTATTAATGTTTGAAGTGTTGCACAAATACTTTACACATTGCCTGACTGCTCTGCGCCAAGCTACCAGAAGGTTGAGCACAAGTTAATTTACGGTCAGCTTGTGACTCACCCTGTCAAGGATTGTGGTTGTTGCTTGACCAGATCTCACACCCAGTCAACCAACAGCCACATTTCTCACAGTGGCCTAGCTTCTTACTTTATCTTTAGAAGAGAGGGTTTCATGTTCTTCCATTGAGGCCTGATTGCCCCCGTGGAACATCGGTCCTGTGGGTAGGAAGTACAGAAGTCACTGGAGAATGAGGACATTGTGACCAATGGGAGGGAATCCAGCAGATAAGCTTTAAGTGCATATTTTGAATATCTGTTAACGTTTTTGCTCTCTCTAGAAATAGCTGATGACCTTTGGACAAATCCAGATGTTTCTGTAGGAGGGAAATTCCAGTAATTGGCTGTAGACATTTTGCTCTGGCCCTGACTACCAGTTGTGAGGAGCATTGAACCTCACCCAAAAACACATTTGCAGAGCTTTTCCAAAAGCTAGGGGAAAATTCTCTCTGAATGGACAGGACAAGATGACAAGGGTCCCTGAAAAAAAAATGTGGCTTCTGTGGTATTTAAAATAAAAATCTGTACCACTTAGAGCTAAGACGTTTGAGGCAACAGCAATACCTCCAAGAAGATATGCCTGGCTTTGTGCAGGTCTTGTAGGCTACAACTTTCAATACTGCTCTGATGAATATTTTGGGCCACTGGAATTTTATGTAAGGTAAACTACTCACTGGAGAGAACCACTAAGATATACACAACTCTACTGGCTCACAAGTCAGACGTGTAGAGTGTCAAGGTTCCAGACTATCAGACTCAAGGAAATTTTGTTTGTGACGCACCGGTGGCAGAAGGGGCTTCTAAATAAGCCCCAGGGGGTCTGAAGTTGCGCAGATTTTTCTACATGGAGTTTTTATGCGTAATACACACAAAACTACAACATTACTGTTACAAGGTGCCTCTAGTTTCGTACGAGGAAGAAAGGTTGTGAATGAAAATCAGGGCTTTTTGTTAAGCATTCTCTAAGCGAGTGTAATTTGTGATGAGTCACTTGTGAGAAGAAAAACCAACGCAAAATATGCACTCAAGTTAATTAAAACACACTTCAGCCTTTCAAGCTTTTGACGTCACAGTTTGAAAAACATGATAACAATATAAATAGGAGAAAAGGAACATGGTAAACAAATTTACAGGAAGAGAAATTAAATTGTATTAATATGGCAAAAGACCTTTTATAAAAAAGGATTAACAAACAAAAATAAAAAAGTAATAGACATAGGGAAAAGCAAAAACATACGCGGGAGATTTTTCTAATATTATGGGCTAGTCCTTGTGTTCTTTACTCTTGTAAGTTTCCTTAACCTCGGAATTATCACTAGATCCCTCACTTTAAACTACCTTTAAGTTAACTTATTTACAGGGATGACAATATATAAACAAAAATATAACTAAAAAAGAACATGGGCCCATCTGTACTAAGGCTAAGGTTGCAAAAGGTGGTCGCAATTTGCTACCGAGCTTTGTGACACTTGGGGCTAGATGCACAAAAAATAGGAATTGCAATTTCCAAATTGGGATTAGTACCCATGGCAGTTAGGACATTTCAGTTCCTAATGTACTAAAGGCTTATACTACAATGGCAATTATTAGTGGGGTAGCAAACCAACCTACCTCATGAATATTAATGAGGCAGTTTAAAATTTGTGACCCAAGTTTAATCACTCCCATCGCATGGATAGTGGCCTGTTGGGATCAGCAGACCACCATGCCTGTGATTGCTTTTAAAAAATAAGGTAAGGCAAACCCGATGTGCTTAAAAAAATAATTAAACTTTTAAGTTTCATTTATTAAGAGTAGGCAGTGGACTGTGATACCACTTAGCACTTAAAAAATACTTTGTTTTACATTCCTAAAGAGGAATGCTTTTTTTGTGGTCGCAAACAGACCAACTCTTCAAATCGAGCCATTTGCATACTCCCAAAAAGTTTTCTACACATGGCCTGAAATATTATTTCGTACTGACCTAGATATTAATAGATTAGTTCAAAAATAAAGATTTGAAGGGCTCACAGGAACCCACCTACTGAGTATTCATTATGCAGGTAGCAAATTGCTACTCCCTCCAATTGGCGGATTTCCTTGAAGGAAAAAGGGCTGCTTTGGAAAAATAGTTTTCAGTTTTCAAACATTTCAGTGAGAGTTGGTAGTGGTTCCCTGGACCACTGCCTATTGCACATGAGGCTGCCACCCCAATTGGCAAAGGGCAATATGTCCAAAGAGCACCCCTTCGTTTATGTGACCATGAAAGTCAGTAACAACAATTGTTTGCAAATTAGCCCTTCCAAATACCAAGTTGGTAATGTTAGACCTTGAATCTTTGGCGTGTTTTCCCCTGTTTTTTTTGCTTCTGCATACTGTTTTTGGCTGCGTGCTTTATTAATTTTTTTGCTGATTTAGGACTTTACTAGTCGGCCTGCAGCGCTGATTGTGCCACCCACATGAGTAACCATGCAACCATGTCTCAGACCTGCCACTGCAGTGTCTGTGTGAGCAACTCTAAATTGCCATGTCAACCTCACAAGTACAACCACTTGCCAGGTCCAAACCTTCCATTTTATTACATGTAAGGCATGCCTAAATTAGGTATAAGTTATTCCCATAAGCAGGGTGCAGTGTATTTGAAAGGTAGGACATGTGCTGGTGTGTTTTACATGGCCTGTGAAATACCGCTAGTTTAGTTTTCCACTATTGCGAGGACTATCTCTCCCATAGGTTGTCATTGGAGCTGCCTTGTAACCTCTTTCAAGTGTAACTTCCATTTGGGAACAGAATAGACATTTAGAGATTGGGGTCTCTGAACTCACAATTTAAAAATACATCCTTTAGTGAAGTTGGTTTTTAAATTGCGTGTTTGAAAATGACACTTTTAGAAAGTGGGCATTTTCTTGCTTTACCATTCTGTGCCTCTGCCTGCCTGTGGAATTCACATCTGAGGAGGGTGACAGTTTTGCTGTTTGTGCATTTAATCTAGAACAGTCACACAAAGGGATCTGAGGTGTGCCCTGCATATCCTGATGGTCCATCACCAGGCTGATCAGGCTGATGGGTTTTCCTGAACTGGAGGGGTGGAAGGAGTTGTCATTGACATCTGAAAAGGGCTGTGCCTGTCCTCACACAAAGCTGTCTTCACCCCCCTGTAGCGTGATTGGAGCCAGGTCAGGAAAAGGCAGGGTCTTGTGTACTACAAATATTTTCCTTTGAAGGTTGTGTACTTCAAAGACAGAAACTGGTATAAGTACTTGAGCTGTGACACCATAACTTCAGAACACTTCTGCACTAAGAGGACATTCTGCCAGGAAGAAGAGCTAGATGCTGTAGGAAGGATTGACACTCTGCGTGTTGCTTTGTTGTGCTGGCCTGCTGCTTGCTGCCTATGTCCTGGGAGTGAAAGGACAGGACATTGCTTTCTACATCCTGCTTGCAAGATTTTTTAAGGGTTAATGCGTGCTTGCCTCCTGTTAAGAAGTCTTAGACTTCACCTACCAGTGCCTGAGCTCTTCTGCTGAGGGGAAACAACCTTTACAACGCAGTCATTACATCGCACTACCTTTACATAGCAGTCATTACATCGCAACATCCTTTACATCGCATGTAATTACATTGCATGTCACTACAATGCACGTCAATACAATGCATGTCACTACAACGCAGTCATTACATTGCAAATCATTACAATGCATACCATTACAATGCATAGTACCCTTACCCTATCCGACACTTACCCTACTGTTGCACTCACTGGAGTTAGAATAGTAATTTGTACCCCTACACTATCCAACACTTACTCTACGGTTACACTCACTGGAGTTAGAATAGTAATTATTACCCCTACACTATCCAACACTTACCTTAAATGCAATATAATGGTATGCATTGTAATGACATGCATTGTAAAAGTATAATGCAATGTAAAGGAATTTGTAAAGGTAGTTTCTGAAAATGCGATGTAATGACATGCTATATAAAAGAATGTATTGAAAAGGATGTTGCAATGTAAAACTGTGTTGTAAAGGCATGCATTGTAAATGTATGTGTTGTAACATCATACATTCTCTGCTGAGAGCCCTGACTTAAGTGGTGGCAAATCCAGTTCCTGTGCCCTTGGAAGTAGAATCTGGTATTCTGAGACGGAAATCCATGCATCCACTATCAATGTGTCCATGTTTCTGATGCAGCCCGCCACGCGGTTGACAAATGGACGCATCGCCACTGTGCAGCTGAAGAATGAGTCTTTCTTCTTCTAGCAAACCTCCTATTTCTTAAGGCTTTTTTGGACTCTTTGGTACTTTTTTTACTCTAGGAAAGTTTATTAGAATTATATTTAGCCGATTTTCTACCAGATTTCTGGTTCTTCAATCCTTAACAGCAGACATTATTTTATTTGGTTTTTGGATCATGGAAGCTTTTCAGAGGTAAACCTCACAGGTACTGGTAATCAGCAGGTTGCTTTGCATGGTTAGAATTTCTCTCTGAGACAGATGGAAATTGCAACTGCTAGCTGACACAAGCAGTCATCAGTGTTGTTTTCTTTATTGTGCTCCATCTATAAAGTGTCCTCCAGTCGTTTGGTATGAATGATGGCAGGCAAATCAGGTCTTTGGAAAGAAATAATATTGTCCTCCAAGCTCAATTTATATTTCTTAAAATGAGACTAGGTCGTTTGAATCATTTGACTTAAAGAACATGGACCATATACTTTTAGGGCTTGAAGGTCGGCTGAGACAAAACTGCGACTCTTTACTGTGGTTGATTTCTTTCTGTATAAAAGCTACCTTAGTCCTATCAGACAAATTTTTCTTTAGGATGGGGCTCTCTCAAGTGCATTCGATTGAACCTTTAATTACAGTGCTTCATAGGATGAGATAAGCTAGAACAAAAAGCACTACCGCTTTCTCCTCGGGCAATTAGCCTCCAAATTACTTATGGAATTGCTAATAGTATTGTGAATGCTTTGTTCTTAGTAGGAGAGGCTGTTGGTCTAGGCTCTTCTTTATCCATTCTCTGGGCTAGGACACACAGGAATTGCTCCTTAAACTGCTGAAAGAATAAACATATTTCCTGCAGCTCTCATCAACAAACTGTGATTTGGTTGAGTTATTTCCTCGAGACAAGAAGAGAAAACAGCCTGTTCTTTAACCTTCCCACCAGAGTCTATTTTTCTGTTTCTGCCTCTCACTCTTCAATAAACCTTCACTTTCTCCTTTTTACACTCCTGTCCATTATAAACTCAATTGGATTAGAGTTGTAATGGTAATGGTGATAGGGTTTATGATGTGGATGGGTGTTAATGTTAATGCTAATGGTGATGTGGTGGAGTAATGGTAATGGTGATGGTAATGGTGTTGGTAATAATGGTGTTGTGGTGTTGGTGGTAATAGAGATGGTAGTAATGTTAATGGTGGTTTAATGGTCCTGGTAATGGTGATGGTAGTAATGGTAATGGTGAAGGAAATGATATGGTGGTAATGGTAGCCATAATGATGGTGGTAGTTATGGTAATGACAGTGGTGGTGGAGAGTCACTGCATGGTCATCTTCTTTTTTAAATTGTTTTCTTATTGTACACATTGTATACATGAAGACACAACAAACAAGAAACATTGCATTGACACTTCTTACACAACATTTCCCTGCTATCCCACCCACCCTCACTAACTCAACAGTCAGTAAATCATTTGCAGAATACATATAGCCAAGACCCCATACAGCTGTATATTGCCAGCCTAAGACACAATGTTCCCTCCCTCATCATGAGACAGCAAGAGTGTGCATGTCTTCTCTCTCTGCCTCACCTTCTCAAGTGTACCTATGCCCTCATGCCCCTCTTCCCCTTTATCCAAGTCACTATGTGGGATACCGAAGCTGCCACTTTCAGAATCCCAGCCACCCCATCTTTAGCAAATTTTCGTGGGCAGCCTCTGACTTATATACCTCTCTCTGAATCTGCATGCATCTGTCCATCCCTGTCTCCCAGTCCTGCACACTAGGTGTGATTTCACTGCTATACCTATTTTTACCACCATACACCCAATATGCACTATGATCTTTTCATATGAAATCCCAGACCCCAGTATTGAAAGCTTGGGCAGCAGTTCAACGCATCCCCTAATCGATACCCCCAGTGTGTCTGCAACTTTCTCCCAAAAAGGGCACATCCTTGTGCAGCTCCATAATGTATGTTGGAAGGAGCCTTCCATCCCCCATATCCAGAGACATCTTACCCATTTTTGCAGCAGGGTTCCTATTTAGTTTGTTCTATGCAGGATTTTCAGCGCACTCTACTGATACAATCCCTTAATCACCACCTTAGAGGGGAAGCACAGCACTGTAGCCCAATCATCCTCATCCAGTTCCCCAAAGTCCTTCTCCTGCCATTCCCGCAGCTTCTGTAGCATCCCTTGGGGGTTTCTCATGAGTGTCCCTTATGTAAACAAAATATCCTATGTGCGGACACGGCCATCCAGCAACCTCAGTTCCAATGGGGACTCCTCCAGGGTCTCTTCCTCCCTGAATATGCACCATGCAGTGCATGCCTCAACTGTCTATGCTTGAGCCATTGCATCATGGATATTTGATTTTCCCTAAGCAGCTGATCAAATGGGACTATCACATTTGCATCTCATACCTCAGCCAGGTCAGAGAGCCCAATATCCTCACACCTCTTTTATCCCTGTCATGTTCCTGCAAGCCCCAGTCGGGTTCCTTCCCATAGCCCCATCTTCTGGGTCAGCCTCTGATACCATTTCTTTTCCCTATTCAGCTGTCTCCACACATTGACCACCGTCAATGTTGCCGGCTGTACCATGGGACCCAGGTGACTCCCATATTAAGCAGGCAAATAACTGTTGTTGCCCATACCCAGTCTGTCCATGAGGAAGGCTGGGCATCCTACTCCACATACATCCAGTCATTAACTTTGCTAATCTGGGATGCTTCATAGTACTTGCTAACATTTGAGAGTTCTATGCCACCATCATATTTGGAACCCTGCAGAACTACCAAGGCTATGCGTGAAGGACCCCCTACCCACAGGAGTATCCTTAGTAGCACATCGATCTTGATAACAAAAGGCATCCAGGAGCCAAAAAAGGTTGTTTTTCAGGATATAAAGTAGCTTGGGTAGGGCAATCATTTTAAGCATTGCTGCTTTGCCCAATATCGAGAGTGGCAGCGTGCGCAGTGTTTCACTTTCCTCTCCAGGGCAGTAATCAACAGCATCAGATTTGCCTCATAATGAGACTCAGCCTTTTGAGAAATCCATATACCCAGTAACATGTGAGGTTTAACTCTGAGTGGAAGCAGTAGTTTCTCGTCCTGTTTCCTTCCTTCCATCGGGTACAGCGGTGATTATCATAATTAATTCTCCCAAATATCCAGAAAATATCCCACAGCCTGAGCACCGACTGCTCTGTATAGGGTAGGTATAGCAGGATATATTCCACATAGAGCTATATACACTCCTCCCAGCTCCTGTCGCTTGTCCAGCCCCATATTTGAGCATCAACTTTCACCCATTCAGCTAAGGCCTACACCGCCAAGGTGAAGACGATTGGTGGCAGGGGACACTGGTCCCTCATTACCCACCCTATTTGGAATTCCAGGGATACACATCCATTAAACCTCACTCTAGCTGCTGGCCTTGAATAGAGCAGCCGTACCTAATGAATATATTTTGTCCCAAAAAGGGTCCTTCAAGTGAGTCAAAGGCCTTATTGGCATCCATTGATAGGATGGCCCACGGCTCCAACAATTACCAGGCAATGACCAGTGTATTGTGAAGTCTCTGCAAATTTAGACTGGTCCATCGATACTGCATATATCCCGTTTGATCCAGGTGGATCATTTCAGTCACCATTGTGAGCAGCCTATTCACCAACACTTTTGACAGGATTTTAAAGTCTGTGTTTAGCAGGGATAGTGCCCTAAAGAATTACATTGGTCCCGGGGCTTCCCCGGCTTCGGCATGATGACTATAGTGGCTGTCTGAAGGTCTATTGGTAGTTCCCCAATTCTCTAAGCCTCTTTATACATTGTGTGCAGCAACACAACCACTCCCTTTGCCACTTTCTGGAAAAATTCCACCAGTAGCCCATTGAGGCTTCCTATATCCTCTTCTGTCTGGCGAGGGAGGAGGTTTTCACCTTATCTTGCGTAACCGCCCTGTATTCTTACTGTAAAAGGTCAATGCGTATCCATAGTTAAGACGTCGGGTGTCGCTATAATCTTCCTCCAAACAACAGATCTTGCTTTAAAGTGTGCAGGTATTTGTGTCTCTTCCTCCTGTACCCCACCTCACCTGATATAATTGTGCCTCTGTTTGTGGCTTTGTAGGCCTCCCAGAGTGTATATTGCACTCTGCACTGGCCCTTCATTTTCTTTAAAATAGTGTTTTGTGGCTTTATTCAGGTGCTTCACTCATCTCTTTGGCATTCAAGAGGCACCAGGTCCCCATCCTCCATGCCCCTGGTCATAGCGGTTAGTTTGTGTTGAGGATGAAGAGAAAGGGGGAGTGGTCTGTGATACCTCGTGCTAGGTATGTGGCCTCCATGAATCTATACATTGCCTCAAGTGGGGTAGGAAAGCAGTCAAGCCTGGACAGCATATCGTGGGTGCTGGAATCAAATGAATATCCTCTCTCATCCCCTTTGGTTTTGCTTTGTTTGCCCTAAGTAGGCAGACGTGGGTCTCTTGCTCACTTTGCCTCTGGATTCAAGCTAGCCTGGCTGATGATTGCTGATTAGCCAGAAACCGGTCACAGGATGCTTGTTACCAGTCCAGGGAAGACATGGCTTGGCAGTTCGGGCTGGACTGTCCCCAAGAGGCACAGGGTCAGACTGAGTTGCATATGGCCATGTCTGAACTGGGGTGGCGGAGTGAGCTAAAAACTGATGATGGATTAAACCCAGATCAGTTGACTGGGGGTGAGTGCTTGCAATGTTGAACACTCCGTCATCCCCTTTGGTTTTGCGTTCTCCTCTCTCTTGACCATGAAGCATATACCAAATGTCTCAGAAAGCCTGTGTAAACACTGCTAGCTTCCCCATCATCCATATGCATGTCTAGGACTAGACTGAAGTCACCACCAAGAAATATGAGGACCTGGGGCATTTCTGTCAATAGACATCCTAGGGTTTTGTGTACAACTGACTTTAGCCATGATGAGGCATAGACATTCACTAATCTGAGTGCCTCTCCCTCCCAATCCCCATCACTGTGATGTAAAAGCCGAACAAATTGGACCATGAGCGTGTATTATGGAATGTCAGGATTTTTTTAAAGAGGATTACGACACCCCTTGAACAAGATGTGTACTGCTCAAGACAGGACTCTCTTAAGCTAGCCCTTCCAAAGTAGCTGTGTTGGCTATCCATCATTGTGCCTCCTGGAGGAAGATTACGTTTGCCTTATATTTGGTGAGCGCCTGAGTGACCAGGCCTCTCTTGATTCTGTTCCCCAGACCACTGACTTGCAAAGTCAAAAAGGTCAAGTGTTGTTTGTGTGGCATCCATCCTGAGGTCCTCCCTATTTCTTCACCACTCCCTTGTGCATAGACCTATGTCTGTTTGTCATGAATGAGCCCCCATGTGTGCATGTGTCATTAACTCTCTTTGTAATTTCCCTCCAACCTACCTTACTACACCATGGCCCTAAGACTGACCACCTCCCCTATTCACTATACGTTAGATCACAAACCAAACACAAGATTAGCTAGTTCTGTAATGCAACTCTTGCAAGGGGGTGTTGCTGTCTGGCCCAAGTCCTGCAACCAGACACTTGCCCAAGTTTACCCCAACTTAGTCCCTTAACATCATACCTGTTATTCCATTGCGCACTCCCAACTGGTACCCCCAAAGCTTATCTCTGAACTCAGTCCACCCCGTGAAGCGGGAGGGGCATATTATCCATCATATGCACACCTTACTGGCAGCACTGCAAGATCAGTGTCTGTAAAGTCAAACAATGTAGTCCACTGTCATAGGGGTGACCACTGGAAGTAATTCCTCCTCAGTGTCCAGCTATATTCCTGTTCCATTGGATCCACTTCTCTCATCCTCCGAAGCCAGGGCACACCATTTATTGTGATTGTGGACGTTGCTGCACTGTCTGACTTCCAAAGCCATATTGGCTTGTTCCGCATAGATTTGCACCTTGGTCAGGGAGGTCTTGTTTTTGGTTCTGTCTAGTTGAGGTTTGGCATCTGCTATTGGTCTGAGTCCCTCCTGCTCAAGTCAAGCCCAGGCCTCCTGCGCCAAACCAAAAATATTTCCTTTGTCTTTGTAGATGATGTATAGTTTTGCAGGGAAATAGAGTGCATATTTAATATTCAGCTGACTCAGTACTCTTTACCGGCACAAAGGACCCCATTGCTTCTGCACCAGGTTAGTGTAATCTGGATATATATTAATTTAGTTCCTTCAATATTCCATGAAACATGTGTGTCACAAATACAGAATATTGTTCCAGTCTCAAAGGTTAATCAAGTGGACTTTGATTGGTATGGGCATTGCCCCTCGGATTGTATGCGCTCTTTCCACTGAGGAGAAATGTGACAGCTGTCCCTTCAGCAATGTCCACTTAACCATTCTTCGATAAACTGTTCTATATTGGGACCCTCTGCCTTTTCATGGACCCTCACCAGCCGCATGTTGTGCCTCTGTGACCTCCCCGTCAGCATCCTCAAAGCGATTTGCCAGAATCTTTTTTTTAACAAAAGATTTTATTGAATTTTCAAGAAAAGTACAAAGGAAGTGCATAAATGAATGTCTCCGGGTACAGTGTGAAACCCCCACAATAGTCAGCAGAACATCAGACCGGGAAATACATGTACCCCCCCTCCCTAATGGGCACCGTACATACTTAGGAAACATTGCAAATAAAAGCCAAGGAAATTCCCAGCCACGTCTCATTGATATCAATACACTAGACAGGTAAATTATTCACCACCAATTGCTCAATGGGATCACGAGTGGCGGACTGCGACATTAAAGGCAGATCTATACCTCTGTACGTGGCCCACCAAGACCAAATCTTCCCATGCTTCTGAGGACACCCCCTCGCCTGAAATACCACAATCACCGCAGACATGCACCTGTCCAGGGCCTTTTTCCAGTTAGTGACGCTGGGTGGGGATGCGTCCTTCCAATGCTGCGCTATATCACGCTTAGCTACGGTGAGGCGTAAAAATGAGAGGTGTCTCTTGTACCGGTTCCCCCCAATGTCCTCCATGCTATGTAAGAGTGCCAGTTTGGAGTCCAACGGGATATCCCATGCCAGGACATGACCTAAGCAAGACAACACGCTGGATCAGAATCGCTGCAACACCCCACAGCCCCACACCGTATTTAAAAATGACCCCTAATCTGCACTGCAGCGGAGACAGACAAGGGACTGCATTGCCCCCATTTTCCAAAGACACAGATGAGTGTAATATACCCTGAGGAAGTATTTGAATTGGATTAGTCTATAGCTGGTAGATACTGCGGCATACAGAGGGTTAGCCAAAGCCTCGGCCCAATCATCATCTGTGAGGTCCGGCAGATCAGCGGCCCACGCCTCAAGGGTTTTGTGGATAGTGGTCTTGGAATGTGTATTGAGCATCTAGTAATTTTGCCAAATTTTGTGAGCCCCAAGATCCCCCAACATTAGGTTGCCCTCCAGCGGGTGGAACTCTGGTAAATACTCTAACTTACGATCCGGGGGGTCAAGGCATGATAGGGCTGCAGAGAGAGATGTAACTGAGATTTGTGAAGGTCGAAATAAGACTGCAACCTTTGAAAGGATTCAAGGGTGGTCCGCCTGCATAATGTCCCCAAGCGTAGATATACCAATGAGCTCCCACCTGCGAAATCCCGCAAGCGCTGAAACTGGACATAAATGAGTACCCTGCCAGAGGGGAGTGGTGCCCATCAGCTTACCCCACCAGCCCGTGGACCGAACCACCCGCATCCATGTCTGGAGGACTATCTGGCAAGCCGGAGGAAGTGCATCCAGGGAAGTGCTGCTATATAAGAAATGGAGCAAAGGGGTAACTGCCATGGCAATCCGTTCCACAACGTAGGCCGGGTCCGTCCGGGATCCATACCACCACTCGTTAATCACCAGGAGGTGCGAGGCAGAGTTGTACGTGCGAATGTCTGCAGCTGCGATACCCCCGCAATACGTGGACTTTGTACACATTGAGAGCGCCACTCGAACCGCGCCCCCCTGCCAAAGGAATATATTCAAAAGTGCGTTGAATTGGGTGAACCACGATGGGGGATAGGGTGTGGATTATTCTGGAGCCTATAGAGTAAGCGCGGCAGGGACACCATCTTAAAAATCGCAGATCTGCCATACTATGATAGGGGTAGTTGGGACCAAATCACGAACATTCGGGAGTAGTGGAGCAATGTTGTGCATCCTGGCAACGGTGGGACACCACGAGATATAGACACCCCAGTTACTTAAAGCCCGTTTCTGCGATAATCAACTCCATAGACCAGGCCTGGCTCCTCTGTTTGCCATGAATAGGAAACAGCATAGATTTTGATGGATTAGCGAAGAGACCGGAGGTATCCACAAAGATACAGAGAATTTGGAGGACACGGGCCCCGAGGCCCATGGGTCTGACATGAAGAACAGGGCATCATCCACGTAAAGCGCAATTCTGTGGGAGTGCCCCTGTGACCAATCCAGTCCCCTAATGAGGGGGTCTTGGTGCACCCATGTGGCCAGAGGCTCTATTGCCAAGGAGAATAGGATCGGAGATGGGGGGCACCCCTGGCGCATACCCCTACGAATGGGAAAGGGGGCCGAACTGAGGCAGTGAGGTCCATTTACAGCAGCTTTGCATACGCTATGAACCGGGGACCAAGGTTGACAGCCTCCAGAAGTTTAAAAGTATGTCCAGCTCAGCGAGTCAAGCGCCTTGTCAATGTCAGCCAGTAAAACCACCTTGGGATGACCCAGGCTGAAGGCCCCTACAATAGCATTGTGGGCTCGCCTGATATTGTGTCTGGCAGAGCACTGTGGCATTAAGCCTGACTGATCTGGGTGTACCAGGTCTTGAGTAGAGATACGAAGGCGGTCGGCCAGAACTTTCCCCAGAAGCTTGGGTTTAAAATTCACAGTGAAATGGGACGGTAAGAGCCTGGGTCCTCCGGAGGGCGAACAGGTTTAAGGAAAACAACAAGTTTAGCGTGCCCCCAGTCAAGTGGCAGAATGCGCTGTTCCAGGGCTTTGTGCAGTGTCCCAAGTAAGTGGGAATCCAGGGTCACCATATGTGGGTGCAAAAGGTTGCAGGGGAGCCCGTTCGGATCTGGAGCCCAGCCTGGGTGGATATTAGCCAGCGCCACCTCCAGTTCTTCCATCATGACATGGCTATTCAGCAAGTCATGCACTTCATGAGACAGTCGGCGAGGGGAGTTGTCAGAAAGGAATTCGTATATAAGGGGCTCAGCTATCACCTCTCGCTCCTCATATTGAGCAGCATAAAAGGAAGTGAAGACAAGGACCACGGCCTCGGGGGAGGTACACATAGTGCCGTCCGGGGCCTTCAGTAAGGGAACCTGCGCCAGAGTAGACCGGACCTGGCACAGCCTGTGGAGCATTTGACTGGACTTGTCGCCCCATTGATACATTTTGTGCTGGGTTGCCAGCCACGCCTCTTTAGCACCGTCGGTATGGAGCTAGTGGAGCTGTTGTTGAACATGTAACGACGAGAACTAGGGTCAGAGCACTCCAGCATTGTGGATCGCAGTCAGCTCTGGCGGTCCTCCAGTTCACTCTCCTGAGCCAAGTGCCAACGTTTTTGCCGTGTACGAAAACTAATGTCCGCCCCCCTAATTGCTGTTTTAAGAGCCTCCTATATGGTAATACGTGACGTAGAGGTGCCCACGTTGAACCCAAGGTTATCAGCAACAGCACGATACAAGATCTCCTGATAGTTGGCGCCCATGAGAAGCCACGGGGATGTACGCCACCTGTACGGGGTCCAGCGGGTCCGAAGGTGCATTTTGAGTTGGACAGGCGAGTGATCGGAGAGGCCTCATGGCAGAATGGAAGTGTATGCAACTCTGTGTATTTAGCCTAGTGGAAGAAAAATATAATCAAGACGCGAGAGTATAGGGTAGACCGCCGATGCATAGGAGAACCCTAATTAGGTGGGCTGAAATGCACACCAAGAATTAGACCAACCCAGTGTATGTGCGAGTACGTTTAGTTTGGAAACGGTTGGATCTATCGAGTGGTACTGCCCGCCATCTGTCATGCGGTGCCATAAATTTGTTCCAGTCGCCACCCAGTATTGCCGGGCTCCTAGGAAGGTCTCCCCAGAGCTGTGTGATTATGTCTATGAATGTTTGGCCCAGTGGAGGGGCAGCATAAACACTCCCAAGTGTTATCTGTTCACCGGCCACCATGCCTGAAACTACGGTGAAGCTCCCGCCCAGGTCTAGCCAGTGGTTTATTATGTGGATCGGTACGCCATGGTGTATAAGGATCGCCGTACCCCGTGTGCCCCTCGTGAAGCCAGAGTGATAGACGGTGGTGAACCCAAACCGAGGAGATGAGTCTCCTACAGCAATAGGAGATCAGCGGAATAGCGCTTCGCTAAGCGCAGTACCACTCCCCATTTGATCTTATTCAATAGTCTCCGTACATTCCAGGAAAGAATATTAAGTTCTCTCAGTGGAGAGTTACCTGTATCATCTGTCATCTCCCCACATCAACGTGTATGTCGGTTGGAGTAGAAGCTGTGGCATAGTGTGTGACTGTGTGTTTGGTGCGCAGAACATGAAACCAACAACATAAAACCCCACAACCCCCAACACTCCACCCCCTGCCCCCATACTTCCAAAAACAAGGGGTACCTGTCACTGTGGAATCGTGTCTCGGGCCCCAAACATGAAGACCCAAGCAGTTCCCCCAATGGAGCCCACCCAACCAAACATTAGCTAAAATGTCAAAGGGTATGGACAGTCCAACATCGCCTAGAGCCGATGCACGTGACCCCAGAGCATTAAATTCCAACACACTCTAAACAGGACGAGTGACCACTGCATTAAATCTGGAACCTGGCAGGAACTGATTCACTCAGTGGTCTCAGATTGGCCATGGGCTTGCCAGTTAGATTGAGATCTGTGCGGCCAATTTGATGCTTTTCCACCTCTCCGGCCAGAAGTAGGTCTTGGCATTAAAGATCACTTTCATCCTGGCAGGGAATAGTAACGCATAGAATAAGTTCAGCTCCTGGAGCCGTCACTTGGCTGCAACAAAGGATTGACACTGCTTCTGCACCAGCCTGGTATAATCTGGGAAGACCATGATTGTATGAGAATCAAATGTCATCTTGTCCTTGTGGAGCCAGGCAAAGCGGAGGATGGCATCGCAATTGGCGTCATTGAGGAGCCTTGCGATCACAGGCCTCGGGTGCTACCCAGGGGGCAGCTTCTTAGTCAAGGCATGCTGGGCCCTCTCGATCACAAAACAGGGGGACATGTCCTTGGGCTGCAGCAGTGCTTTGAGCCAACCAGAGAGGAAGACGTCCATAGATGCACCCTCGCAACCCTCTGGAAAGCCCACTATGTGGCTGTTGTTGCGCAAGGCCAGCTCCTTCGTGACCATGGTGAGCCTATCAACTTTCTTCTGGAGGGTGGACTCCGTGTTCTCCACTGTGGAGACCCTGGTTTCTGCCTCCGTGATTCAGTTCACAGGTTTCCAAAGGTCCTGGTGGAGGAACGACACCTCAGATCCGACCGCAAGCAGAGTTGCTATGTCAGGAGACAGGCCCTCAGCACCTCAGCACCCTCCTTCCCCGTGGGCATGGTGGTATAATGGTCTATTGTGTTCTGTTTAGGGGCAGCCGCCCCATGTTTGTCTTTGCCCATTAAGAAGAGGAGAGGCAGGCAGAGTTATGAAACAAGAACTGATAGCTAGGGCAGGTAGGTCGAAATAGAATGGAGCTCCCCTCTGCAGCGTCATTCACACGTATCAGACGGGGGGACTCCGCAGTGCCAGATCCACTCGGCCATGGGCAGTGACTCAGACCGAACCAGAGCAGGTTTCCAGGCTGGGCCTCATGGAATCTGACCCTTCCAACAGCAAGCCACACCCCCGACAAAGACCCCCACCCTGGCCGATTGAGACCAGGATCCTCAATAGCAGGCCTCATTAAGGTTGCCCCTCACCTCAGACTGTCCTCGACTGTGCTGGAGCGACAGCAAAATGCGGGAGGGAAGGCCGGCAAGGGATGTCCGAGGCACCGCGGCACTCCCTCCGGGCCCCGCTGCTCACAGGCCCTATGTGCCTCCGAGGTACTTCAGGTCTGCAGGAAATAACATGGAAGGAGGCACCGGTAGATCTTGCTGCCCAGGATGGACGGGCCCCAGGGGTGGAACATGTGTCTGCAGTAGCACTCTGCCCCTTATGTGGGGTTAACTTCTGCCTGAGGGAGCCCAGGCCCTAGGCACCACCACATCCACGCCGAGGCAGGCCGGCCCGACTCCCCCAGGGCTGATGCTGCAGCTATCCAGATGACTCCCCCACTGGTCACCCCGGGGCCTGGTCGAGCAAATTCCACCTATGCCGGCAGCGCACACATGACGTAGGGTGTAATGGGCTCCTGGCCGATGATGAGAGCGGACGTGGTGGCAGGCAGGGGGAACAATGGCGGCCACCGCACTCAAGGCCCTTGCCAGGGCCCGCAAATCCAGCAGGGCGCCCTCAGGCACAGAGCACTCCCAGGGGGCGAGGACACCACTGCAGCATCCTGGGCCAATCAAAGTGGGGGGAGTGGGAGGGGACCCCGGACAGGCGCCTCAGGGAGGGCCCAGACCCGGGAGTCAATCCTGCCTGCCAGGTGGCCCCCCCGGCCCGAGATCCTACAGGCCTAGAAACCACGAGCCCAGGAGATTGATGGTAATCTACCGGCATGGCCCCAACGTCAGGATCTGTCGATCGCCGGCCTCTGCTCCGCGGTGTGTGTATTGCTTCCTGCACTCGACCGCTGTCTCCACCAGGCCTCAGTCGCGTTGGCTCCTGGCTCAGGCAAACGCCGCTTATCACCGCCAAAATCAAGCCACTGTGGGGGTACCGATGGCTTCCCCGGCACTCCGTGATTCCAGCTTTGTCTGAGGTCAGGATTAACAACGGATGGTGGTTAAAACGGGCTCAGGCTAGCGGAGCTCTACAGAAGCACGTCCACCATATTGGCTCCTAAGCCACGCCCCTGGTTTGCCAGTATCTTGATCTCCTGTATCATGCTGCTTCATTTCTGTGTGAGGTCCTTAACTATCACGTGGACTGCCTGCAACTGTTTCTAATTCTCTTTCAACTGTATTTACAGTTTTCACTGGTCATCTCTAAGGATACCCTCCTAATCGGCCATGGTCGCAATTTGGGTCTCCAATGGCAGCCAATACTGTCTCTATGTGAGCCGACAATGAGCTCTCTGGCTCTTCTCTCACCAGTGTGGTTTTCATTTCTCTGCTACCCTTGTTCCTCAGTGGTTCCGGCCTAGCAGCTCAGGCCTTCCCCATACTCTTATCCCGGTTATCTGGCAAGAATTTCAGTGGTGACTCAGGCTTCCACCCTTCAGCCGCAACTTTTTTCACTCAGATCCCCCACCCATGGTGAGACTAGGGAGAGGGCCCAGAAGGCAAGTACCGTGTATGAAAGAGAGGTTAGAGGTTGTAATGTCTGTCCCCAACCTGGATTCGTGTGCAGTGTATCTTGGTGTCTCCCACCACCCCAACCTCCACAATTCAGTGCCCTGTTCTCCTGCACAGGGGTACCCGGTGTTAACAGAGTCCCTAGCAGCCAGTATTTCAGGGCCAAAAGCCATTTTCGTGGGTCACACTATAGCTGTGATGTAATGCTCCCTTCAACCCCCCCCCCCCCGCAGTCAGTCATCTCCTTTGGCCAGGGCATCATGGGACAATTTGCCTCTGTTGTGCTTCCTCTATGTGAGAAAGAGAAAGGAGAGTGAGGAGGATGGGGGTGTTCGTCAACTCTCTTTGACAACTTCAGGACCTCTCTAGATGTCCACTATTGTTGCCGCTGCTTTCCCCTCAATCTGGATCACCAAAGTGAGCCACTTCTCCGACTATGCTCATCAGCCACGCTAAAGCTCTTACGGCTTCTCTCAGGAGATGCTTCACCAGCTCAATGTCCGGTCTTCCCCTGAACGGTAGCTGTGCACCACACCCCTCCGCTTTAGCCGCTCCTGCCACTGGAGTCCCCGACACCTCCATCTCTGCTCGATCAGGGAGCAGTGGCTGCCATTTTTCCTTTGCCCCATCCATGCTACAGCTCGATTCGGGAGCCTCTTCTGTCGCACTCCAAGCATCCAGTGTAGACGCCCTCCCTTTGGTTGGGGCACGGAGGGGGGCTATTTTACTGACTTTAGGGTCCTGTTTTTTGTAGTAGCTCATCTTAGCATATTCAACTCTATAGCCTGTCAAGCAACGTCCATGCATTGTCAAGATCTTACTATATAAGGTGGCTTAAATGCATATCACAGAGAAACTTCTAGGTGTGAAAGAGAAGAGGCAGAGACCACTGTAAGCACAGTTCAGTATTGACAAAAAAATGGTGGAGCAGAGTAAAGAATTGAACCACCATGAGCCATGGTAACAAAGAGGGTTTAGTGGAGCAGAAACCAGAAATTCTCTCATTGCAGAGAAGTAAACACAAGTAGGGGGCAGGGCAGAAGCTGTGACTTCAATGTGACATAGGAACAAGAGGCTGAACTATGGCCCGAGTGTCATGAGCAACAGTAAGATGTAAAGGAGAAGATTGTGAGCCACAGTGAAGTGCTGAGAAGTAGTGCTGATAAAGCAGACGGTCCCAGATTAACCTGCACACCGTCATTGGCTTTCCTTCCAGATGTGCAAGCACAGTATAAGTAGGCAAGATACTAGTAAACAGGAACATGAATATTTCCTGCAAACCAATGGTTGAAGGAGACTGATCAAGTCTGCAACTTTATGCACGCTGTTGGGGGGGGGTGTACACTGAATGACATCGAGCAGAGAAATGGGTCAAAGGAGGGTTACCCAAAGCCCTTTTCTAATCTATATCGATGTTTGTAATGAAAATAAGTTGGGGAAATAGGTAAAACCGGTGTTTGGGAAGATCTAGAAAGGATTGAAAAATCTCCTGGGAAGCACGGAAATAATACTGCTATGCTGAGATGATAATAATCAACAAGAATTTCAACACAAGTTGAGCAGTAAACAAGACCAATGCAATGAAAAGGAAAAATATGAACTGCTTCCTCAAAAATATTGAAAGGTTCACGAAGGTACATCAATATCATTACAATAGGTTGCTACTACAATCATGTCATCAGTTATCAAGCATGTGCAGGTTATATGCCCATGCATAGTACATAAGCAATCAATTGCAAACTTACCATATACCGCAGGCAACTTTGAAAGGGCATGGCCCAGTGAGTGCTTGTTAACCCTATAACCACAAGGAGGGAGATCCTATCATTGTGAGTCTGCAACACTTAGGGACCTCTACATAAGCAGTGCCCAAAGTAAACTCCTTCTTTATGCAGCTGCTGCTGGATCTTGTGTAGTTTATGACACTGGGCAAGGCCACACCATATTTCCCACCTGCTCGGGCTTCGACTTCTCTTTACTCTCTATATTACTGGCAGCATGAGAATGGAAGTATTTAGGGGTGTAACATAGACTCCTGCAGCCGCTTCAGGGGGCCCATCACCCCTTCAAGGAGGTCCCATTTAGCCAAAGGCACTAGTTATGACAACTTTTAGAAAGACAAGCAGATAGGAACTATTGTAGTCATGTACCCCAAGGATCCTTCTCTACACACACTCTGGAGGATAGTAATCAGAGTAAGGTCGCTGAGGTCAAGGTAGAGACCAAGCATCTCTCCCAAAATGCATGGAATTCAAATCTCCTCACAGAACTTAGGGAGGCTCCTTGTTTCTGGGGAAGCAAAGAGATACAGCCAGTGGAACCCCAACTGACTCCTTGCCATCTGAAAGACTTCCTGAGCTAGAAGGTAGCACACAGAAGAAAGGAACACTCTGCTAAAGTGATATACCACCAAGTTCTTCTCCCCTGGAAAATAAGACGTAGAAGATGAACTTTGTCTGTGCAAAGATAGTAGAAAATAAAACGTTTCTCCTGTAAATATGTCCTAAGCTATCACAGTCAAGGCAGGTGACCTTGTTCCCCTTTGGTGAGTGATATACGCTTTTGCCAATCGATTCTCTAAAGGAATCAAGGCAGTGTTTCCCTAGAAATGAAATGAGGAGTTAACCTTGAAGTACCTTCAGAATTACCAAGAATCGACTACTTCGTTGCTTTGGTTGAAGCAAAATGTCCAGGCAACTGGTGGTTTCTCAGGGTTGCTTCACGCTCAGTAACTGCTTCAGTAAAAAAGGATCTGGATTAAGCATGGGCGGATTTTGCGAATTGGCAATCCGCGAACTTGCGTATTTACGGATTCGCAATCCGCAAAATCCGCGAACTCTCGCGAATTTGCGGATTATTTTTTTTTTGTGTTCGCAAGGGTTTCTGCCAGTTCGCGAGGGTTGTGTACCAGTTCGCAATTGCAAACTTACTTGTCGGTTCGCAACGGCCGCAACTATGTTGTTTCTACGTCTGGTTCATCATCACAGGTTCACAGCACCCTCTGTTTCACCACTGCCACCCTCTGGTACACCCATGCCACCCTCTGGTACATCACTGCCACCCTCTGGTTGGTTTATCACTGTAGATTATGGGGGTGAAAAAAAAGCAAGCACACCTGCCCTGCTTCAACTGACATGAATTAATTTGGGGTTGATTAATGTGTCACTTAATTTAAACTTCCAGTCTGGCTGGCACCTGCTTCCTTATCTGTAATTTGCTTTCTGTTGCAGTGCAATTTGTTTTCACAGGACCTTTGTGGCCTACTTGTAGCTATTCTATGAGCCTGCTGTGAGGGTCAGAGCAGGGTCATAGAATAGTTGCAAATAGGCAACTGAACTCTGGAGGGGCCCCTCAGGAAGCACTAGAGTCGTTTCCGGGCGCTATGTGTAATCTCGCAAAGTGTGCGGCTCGCTAGTACAATTTTGCGTGTGATCGCGAGGAAAATCTCGCGCGAACTTACCCACGCGGTTGTGAACGGGCGCGGCCATCTTGTTTCTCATTCATTGCTATGGTTCTGGGCATGCTTTCTGTATCCTCTCTGAATCTCTGCCATCCTTTGCTTGTTTGAATTTTTTTTTAATCTATTTTACTTATTATCTATCCCTCTATTTTTCTAGCTCTATATTTTTGTGTTTTCTGCTACTTTTGGTTAATTTTAAACTACTTTTTTAAACTCTTTTCTTTTCTTCTTCCCTATTCTATTTCTTCTTTATTATTTAGCTTCCTTTCTGCCCAGACCATGGAAAAGGGAGCCAGGAAGCATCCTGAGAAGGGGAAGGGTCCCGCACCCGGTGCCCGGCTCCCGTGCGGGCGTTTGAGGGGGGAGAATGTCACAGCCCGGGAGATCTTCAGCGCGGAGGAGGTGGCCGCACTAGTTTTTTATGTTCAGCGCCGCCTCCCCAGGACCATCATGGCAGGTGGCAGGATCGCTAGCGGGTACGGGATCCGGAAGCGCCAGAAGCGGTGGGAGAAGGTGTGCCGGGCCATGTACCAACACTCTCGGGTCCGGCGCACCTACAACCAGGCCACCCACCGTTGGACGGATCTCCTGGACCGGGAACCCGATCTGCTGGACCTGCTCGGCCTTGAGATCCCCGGGCTTGGTGAGTAGTAGTAGCTATTTCTTTACTACTCTGTTTTCTCCTGCTCTGTGTGTTATTATATTGCAAATTTGTTTTTTACCAAGAGCAATAATGCTGCTGCTTACATTGTAGGTAAATTATATTTCAAAATCTTCTGTGCATTTCAGGTGCACTGCTCTCCTTCTCAGTAGCGTTGCTACTATGCTTATTTGTTTTCAATTTTGTGTTCATTTCATTGGCCTGTGACATTATGTATGAGTGTAGTTTAAAGAACTGCGTAAAGCTCGACACTAAGGGTCAGATTTTTCATTACCGGCGCATCCCTGCAAAGTAGCAGGGATGCGCCAGTAATTGTGCGCCACGCCACCACCACCCATGGTGCGCCGTATTTACAATGTGGCGCACCATGGGCCCAAAACGTCACCGAAGCGTTACGCATCTGTGCCGTAAAGGCGGCGCATTGCTGGAGTTGCGTCGCAATGATGGCGCAGCTCCAGCAATGCTCTGGGGTGCCCTATCTCCCCAATGCTGCGTCAAGCCGTACGTCTGCTTCAAGCAGGCGCAGGGTTTGAGTCACGCATCATTGTCCTCAAAGTGACTGATTGAAATCTTGTAGATTTCCCTCAGCCACTTTTAGGGTGCGTTCCTGCGCAGGAACGCCCTCCCTTGCGCCGGAACGCCCCCTGACGGTGCAGGGCTTTACAACGTGATGCATCTCCCATATGCGTCACGTTGTTAATATACGCCGCACCATGCGTCACAAAAGTCACACAACAATGGAGCAAAAGAGCCGCAAGGGGCTTCTAAATCAGCCCCTACAGACTCAAGTCCAGTTCTTCCTTTGTACACCTGGCAATAAGAAGAAATAGTGGTGGTGGATTGATAGTAAGTTTGAGTATTTTAACGACTGGTTAATGTAGTAGGAAACTTTTTAGTGTTGTCGCTGATCTGCAATCACGATGGACTTTGTCTGTCACTTCGCGTGCTGCGGACTGTTGCCTGCCAGTCCTAGGCAAACCTTTTTAGTAGTTTGTTTAGTGAGTTACATAACTTTCCAAGTCGACGGTCCGCAAATCAAGCAATACTAATATCGTAGTAGACCACATGAGATAGGTCAATATTTCCTGTGGAATACTTGTCCATTTGCTATTTTGCCAAAATATTTTGTTATTGTTCTTTTCAAATGTTTGATTTGGTTGACAAATATCATCCATGTTTTCTGGTCTTTCTTTCATGTTGTACATCAGCTCCCCCCAGGGGCAAGAGGGCATTGGAGGAGGCTGCGGCTGCTGCTGAACAAGGCCAGGATCGGTCAGGCGAGGGCTCCTTTGCTGGCCCCGGTAAGTTTTAATTTTAATATAGAGTACCTATTTTTTCCTAGCGTTCCTCATTCGATTTTTTCTAAATCGTCTTTGATCTTCTTGTAGACTGTATCTAAATTCTTATCCTGCCTCGACTATGACTCCCTGTGGTATTACTAGATTATTCTTATTAGTCTGTCTGTGTAGCTAACTAAGATTGAACATTTGGCAAAAGGTGTCAAACGAAACTCCCATTCTAGTCAGCAATAGCTCTATGCACTGAGTGCAGTCCTCTGGGATTGTCCATAATGTCTTTTCAAGTCTTCTAAATGTTTATGTTTTGACAATTACCAACAATAAAAAGGTGAATGACCACCAAGAAAGAATAAGATACTACTTTACTTTTGGTTTGGGTAGGAGGACAATCCATACTATTACTGTTGCAGGGACAAATCTGTACAAACAGAACTATGGACACTAAATAGTGCATTGTTTATCAATTATAATAGGCGCAGGCAGACTTTCCACATACCTCAGTGATATCAGACTTTGAAGAACCCCCAATCTCCTTACTGACTAGATAGTGTGGCAGAGTCATTTAGCTCCCGAATTCATCGATGATTGATCCCCAATGATGATTATCCAATGCAGGACAAGAGTACGGAGTCAGAGTCCAGAAGTGTCAGAGGCACGGGCTCATGCATTGCAAATTGCAAAACCTTTTGCTCATTCACTCATGACCAAAAACCACAGAGTCTATTTAAGTTTTAAAGCTTTATTAAAAGTAAAAATATTTATTAAAATCAAGCTTGTCATAAAACATAAACGGTTGATTAAAAATGGAAAAGTGCTTATAGTGATTTATTTCATACATTTATTGTGGGCGAGCCGAGCCCTCACCTGGTTTGAACTTTAATTTTCTTTTTGGTGCTGAATCGTTGGTCCCTCCATCCTAGTGATGATGCTTTGTTCTTAGAAGTGAAGCTTCTGTCTGTTATGAGACAAATGGTGCGTGTTAAAAAGCAAGCATTCATCAGTTGTGCCAAAAAGTGCAGCAAGACAACACCCTTCCCTGGAAAAAGGGACATTTTTGCTTTAGAGTAGACAGTCACAAATTATTAGATTGTTTTCTGTGTTCACATTTCTTCATTCCTAGACAAAATACTAGTGATTGGTGTATGTCTATGACATCTAACATTCTTAAATGTACTTTGTAGGTGGAACATCTGGTGCTGGGCCCAGCGCGGAGGTGGAGGAGGAAAGTTCTGGGGAGGAGGCGGTGCAAGTGCCGGACCAAACTGCTGTGCGGGTTGCCACGGTAGTGGCGGGCAGTGGTAAGCTCTTATATTCCTTACTTATTGAGATTTCAGACTGCATAGTGTGCTCCCCGTGAGAAAACGTAAGGTTTGTCCAGATGAGAGACATGAAGAAGAATGATTGACATATAGTTGGAATGGATGGATGCCTGAAACATGGTACTATCTGACTCTTAGATAGCATATGTGTATCTCGAGAGAGTACACGGTCACTGGATGAACTAAGTGTTACTTTGAAGAGCATGTAACACCGCACCCGCACGTCCGTCCCAGTGTAGGAAAGGCAAGGAAAAGAAGTTGTAATTTTGTCCGAATACTACCATGAATAGCAGCAGTAGTTTGTATTGCAAGCACAGCATATATCCGGCTATTACGATGGCCACTCACTACCTCTGTTAATAAGTTTAGTAGAACTCGGTCATTCTTGTGTGGATGTATCACTGTTCACTCAATAAAAAGCAAAGCACCTAAAGTCATCCCATATGTAAGGAAATACATTCCATGTGCAGTGATAGATAATCAGATTATTTATCTTCTTCATTTTCCTTTTCTAGTATCTATTCATTGGCACTGTAGGGTGAAAGTTAAATTAATTAAGCAGTAGCCCTTGTAAAAGAGTATTCTCAGTGCCACTGTAATAGAAAAGTAAGAGCATCACCACCTGCATGTAGTGGACTGGTACAGTAAAGCAAGTCTGTCTCACTCATCATGGCGGGCGTCTGTTTTTCTTGGGTGCAAGTTGACTGCACCGGCATTATGCCGGCTTGCAGAAGTTAACGTACCAATTTTGCTAAACAAGAGAGAAGAAGAAGAATAAGACTGGTGTACTGTCATAATCGACTCTAATGGAGTGAGTCCATAGTGCTCGTAGAATTGATTCCTTAAACTCCCACTAATGTTAGAGCAAGGATGAAGAAGTGGGAGGTTAGATAGATACTGGACACAATAGTTATGTACTGCGCTTGCAAGTTGCTACTTCTACTGTGACACACCTTTCTGCTGAATCATTTTGTGTTAATCTTAAAGATCATTGGTTACAGACTATGTCTTTCTTTCTTCATATAGATGCTCCTTCCAAACCAACCCAGAAGGAGCTGGCTTCACGGGCCCGGCAACGGAGGCTGGAGGCCACTATCGCTGAATATCGGCGGCTGGTGGCCCAGGAGGAGGGGGACACGCAGTCTACAACAACATCTGCCGGCACAGCTGCATGCTCCTCCACGCTCCCTTGGTCACCCAGTCAGCGCAGAAGGTCTCCAGCGGTGCGGAGCCGGGGTACCGCTGCCGCAGCCACCTGCCACCGCCGAGCAGCAAAAAAATCAGCTGCCCCCCACAGCAGTTGCAAAAAACGTATACGCACGGCCTTTCCCTGAGGGTTTCCTACCTCGAGCAGGAGCTGCTCAACACGAAAACCCTGCTTGAGACCCTCCGCAAGGAGCATTCCGACCTGGCCCGGAAAGTCAACAGCAGTAGCCAGCAGTAGGAGGAGAGACTGTCCCTTGCCCCTTTTTTAAAGACTTCTGGGGGGTGGGAATTGGGAGTTGGGTTTTTTCACTTTTTTGGACTTTTCAAGGACATTCGTTGGGGTTAGGGAGTGGGGGTGGGTTGGGTCTTGTGGGAGATTATTTTTGTCAGGGATATAAATATACTTTAAACTTTATCTTAGCATACGTGTTTTTTTTTACTGCTTTTGAGGCTGGTGGGTGGGGGTTTAACAGTAACTTTGTTTTCGTGAAACTGAAGTGGCATCTTGATTCAAGTTGTGTAATTAATTGCCCAAATGTTTTCAAAACTAAGTGCCTCTCACAGAGTAAGTGAATTGAATAGTCCTAGGACTTTACTAGTACTAGCGTCAGTCTCTCATCTCTCCTAATACTCCATTATACTTCCTCCCCCCAAACGCTTATCTTACCTGTAATTTGTGTTTTGAAATAGGGCTAGGCACAGGGCTGGCTGCACGGCAAATGGCAATTAAGGTTGGCAATCCTGGGCGGATGAAATGTCATCATTGCGTTGGTACTAGTGGTGGTACACAGTGGCAGTTGCAGTATCTGAGAAAAAAAGAAAATGAAATCTTGTTTGTCCTTACCGTAGCATTAGAACGGTACGATAGAGAATATAGCAGGTGACAGTACACTAGAACAGTGCCACAATGTAGCCTAACAAATGGTAAAGTATTGAAAGTATAACGTGTACTTGCGTTGAATTTATTTGACATTGGCTACTACTACAAGAAATAGTACCGAAGGTGAAGGACACAGCAGCGTAATAATTTGCCACGTCTAGGAGGAGGATGTTCTAATCTTGATGACCTATCAAGTTGATGGCGCACATAAAAATCTGCTTTAATTTGCCAATAGTGACTGAGTGTCAAGCTGAGTAAGAATAGAATATATATCCTCGGATTCCTTCACCAGCCTGTTGCTATGACCTTATCCTCCCCAGCAAGTGTGGAATTATTGCTGTCATTTAGCCACACATCAATCAAAACCACACAGCCCGGGGGAAGAGGGTTAGGGTTTGGAAAATGGATGGGAATGTTTTTTTTTTTTGGGTAAGTTTTGTTGGGAGAAGAAAAAAAAAGCACAGCATGGACAAACAATAATTGAAGATAAAGAAATCTTTGGGTACAAAGCTAACCATAAATCTTTTAAGTGACATAAAGGAAGTGCAGGCACGACTGCATGCATGGTTACTGAAAAGTAAGTACTATTTTCGACAACCGTGAATGACAGAATGCGACAGTACAGGGCTGCAGCGTTTTCACTTGCCTATCTCTGCACTCAGAGAAACACTTCTTACATTAAATTAGGTTTAAAAAATAGCAGAAGTAAAACCTATAGAATGGCTGTAGGGATGAATTTAGAATCAGAGAATGGAGATCCAAGAAATGCAGAGTCACACTCATAGAAGTTCACAGCAATAACATTACTTTAGAAAAGAACGGATACTGTATCTGTATGTTGTTGTAGTTGTCCTGTTGAATTTGGTAAGTTGCATGCATCAAACCATTCCTCTTATTAGCGGGACTCCTCCATTCCAGCTGACGCTCCGTCCATCAATGTTGGTGACCAGAAGACACCCTGTTCACTGCCTGCCTGGCGGATGCTGAATTGCGGCTCGCTAATGTGAAGCCTGACTTCATCCTTTTTTTCCCATTGCACAGACTGAAACCCGGCCTGTAATTATTGATGGAAAAACAGGAAGTGATATTAGAACACCACTGACAAATAAATATAAGGCATGTAAGCTGTGTAGTGCAAAAAGTCACACTTTGAGTTTCCTAATAGACAGTACA
The DNA here is from genome assembly GCF_964261635.1 of Lissotriton helveticus. NCBI lineage: Eukaryota > Metazoa > Chordata > Amphibia > Caudata > Salamandridae > Lissotriton > Lissotriton helveticus. The sequence goes on along the minus strand of NC_136071.1, from coordinate 872,750,838 downwards.
ATATTTTTGAAAGTGCGTACTCTGTCTGAGTCTCCTTTTGAAGGATAAATAAGTATGGGCAAATTAATTTAGCGGATCTTTCCCCTCAAGCTAGGTGTACTGTAAACTGTGTTTTAGAACAAAATTAGACCTTCCCAGCAGTGCTCCCACCCAGACCCTTACTAAAGCCAGTCGCAAAAATGTAGAAGACCCCCAATCAGATCTCAAAAAACGAGGCCTAGTAGAAAACTGGTGATAAAACGTACTTTGAAAGTAAAAGTAGGCCCAAATCCCCCCTTACCCACCGTGGATTGTATTCAAAGCACTTGCAAGCAAGCAAAAGTATCCATACCCAGCATCGCTCTAAGACTCGCAAACCCCCCCACAAACAGCCCCCCACCCAAACACATGCAATACAAATACTGCTAACCCTAACGAGCCCTAAGTTAAGAATAGTGGCAAACGCTTTCTTTAACTATGCCAAATCCCCCCTTTCCCACCATGGATTTTCTTCAAATCACTTGCAACCAAAATTCCACGAGTGCTCTAAGACGCCAGAACTCAGTTGCAAAAATCTAGAACACCCCGAAACACATGCAATCCTGCTGCTAGGGCTAACCCTAACGAACCCTAAGTTACAAAAAGTGCCAAAAGGCTTTTCCGCATGGATTTTCTCCAAACCAGTATTATCCGGTATTAGACCTTCCCAGCAATGCCCCAAGACCCGCCAACCCACCCGCAAATAAGCACAACACCCCCAAACAGCCAAAAAGCCAAAATGGAAAATCTCATATTACTTACAGTATTTTTCTGCCTTCTGTCCAAACGCTGTGTGCAGCTAGGTCATAACTCCCGTTTTCCACCATGGATTTCCTGACAAGCAAATGCAATCAAAACTAGACTGTGCAGCAGTGCTCCCAGACCCCAAAACCCACCCACAAACACCTCGAACCCCTCCAAAGAGCACCTCAAAGACAAGCAAGTCAGCAAAAACACAAAAAAAATTTCGCCTCCGATTTGGTCCAAACCACTTTTATCCGGTATTAGAGCTTCCCAGCAATGGCCCCAGAGCCGTCAACCCAGGCGAAAACTAGTAGAAGACCCCCAAACAGCCAAAAAGCAAAAGTACAAAAATGGGGACTTTGTCACTTTTAGGGAAATTTACAAAATCACTCAGCGCGCGCTCTGCAGCTAGGCCCTAACTCCCCTCTGCCTCCATGGATTTTCTTCAAACCTCTTGCTATCAAAACTATCCATACCCAGCAGTGCTCCCAGACCGCGAAACCCACACACAAACACCAGGAAGCCCCCCAAACAGGCCCCCCAAAACGCTACATTGAGCGAAATGTCAGAAAAAGCAAAAACTTTTTCCTCATGGATTTTGTCCAAACCAGTTTTATCCGGTATTAGAGCTTCCCAGCAATGGCCCCAGAGCCGTCAACCCAGGCGAAAACAAGTAGAAGACCCCCAAACAGCCAAAAAGCGAAAGTACAAAAATGGGGACTTTGTCACTTTTGGGGAAATTTCCAAAATCACTCCGCGCGCGCTCTGCAGCTAGGCCCTAACTCCCCTTTGCCTCCATGGATTTTCTTCAAACCTCTTGCTATCAAAACTATCCATACCCAGCAGTGCTCCCAGACCCCGAAACCCACCCACAAACACCAGGAAGCCCCCCAAACAGGCCCCCAAAAACGCTGTAGTGAGCGAAATGTCAGAAAATGCAAAAATGCTTTTCCTCATGGATTTTCTACAAAACACTTTTATCCGGTATTACACCTTCCCAGCAATGCCCCAAGACCCGCCAACCCACCCGCAAAAAAGCACAACACCCCCAAACAGGCAAAAAGCAAAAATGGAAAATCTCATACTTAGAATATTTTTCGGCCTTCTTTCAATTCTGTCCAAACGCGCTGTGCAGCCAGGTCATAACTCTACTTTTCCACCATGGATGTCCTGGAAAACAAATGCAATCAAATTTAGGCTGTGTCAGCGTTGCTTCCAGACCCCAAAACCCACCCACAAACACCAGGAACCCTCCCAAACAGGCCACCGAAAACATGATAGTGAGCAAAAAGGCAAACACTTTTTTTGCTCCAATTTTCTCTAAACCACTTTTATCTGGTACTAGACCTTCCCAGCAATGGCCCCAGAGCCGTCTACTCACCCGCAAAGAAGTAGAACACCCCCACAAGTGCAGAGTCTTTCTTCATTGGGCGTAATCCAGCCATCTGCTTTGAGGGAAATAGGAGTCTGGAGGAGGAGGATAGAGGAGCATGTTCTTGTGAACTTGTGAACCTGAGGAATGCAGACTGAGGCACCTTCAAATCAATAAGCAAATAAGTGAAGACAGTTCTGCTGATGGGCTTGTTTTTTGTGATTAGGTGATTAAAGTTTTTGTTATATAGATTTAGCAAAACAAAGAAAAAGACACACAGGAATAAAAGTGAATAAGGACGAAACTGAAAGTTAGTGATTCATTGACTCATTTATTTTCAAGGCTCGGTGTCAGGGAAGAAGAGCTCGTCCTCAAACTCTGCGAATTCATACGGGAGTAGGTCACTTAACAGAGAAGAACTTCCCTCATCTAAGTTGGTGTCCTCCTCGTCTTCTTCCGGTGTGCATTCTCGTATTTTGTAATCTGGTGGTATGAGGTGCTGATTCATCTTGATCATTGTTAACCTCTCCACATTTTTGGGCGAGAGGCGGGTCCTTTTGGAAGTTACAATGCCACCAGCAGCACTGAAAACACGTTAAGAAGACACGCTTGCAAGTGGGCAAGACAAGTAATTTATAGCCAGGTTGGTGATCTCTGGCCAAGCAACTGTTTTCCCATGCCAATACGCCAATGGGTCATGAGAAAGATGGACCTCTGTTGAGTCATTCAGATAGGCCTGCACCATCAACTCAAGATTCTCCCGGGTTCCTCCACTTTGCTTACTTTTTTCTGGGACCATTTCAGAAGCAACCCCAAGCTCAGTTAGCCAATCCTCTTCATCACCCGATATTACTGTTGTGTCTGGTGCAGATGATATGGTTGCTGGTGTCGTTAGCGGCTGAGAGGGCAAATCACTCACTTCTGCCACAGCCACAAATGCAGAAGGGGATTTTTTTGACTGCGGACGGCCTGCTGATGCTGATGTACTGCCTTTTCCTTCAATTTCCTGCTGTTCTCTTTCAAACCGAGTGGCTTACACAGCTAGCCAATGTTTGTACTTTGTAACATCTGCGTCATCAAAAGGAAAGAATACTCTGCCTGCCACTGCCTTTTTGTACCGTGGATCCAGAATAGTAGCACAAATGTAATGCTGTTCTGTCTTGATCATTTCAAGACGATCATCGCCAAGTAGACGGTGTAATAACTTCTCTGCCAACTCTAATGCTTCTTCCTTTCCATCTTTTTCAAACTTAGAACACACCGCCTTACGTCGGTGCTCTAGCATGCTCAACAATGGGATAGCTTTTCCCAAATTGCAGTCCTCCCTGCTGACTGCACGCGTGAAGACCTCAAAAGGATGAAGCATGTGTGTCAGGCTTTTAACTAGGTGCCATTGCTCCACCTGTATCCTCATGTCCTTCATAGGTGTACCCAGTTTAAAGAAATACTGATCGACTACCGCATACTGCTCATACAGACGCTCAAGCATGTAGAAGGTTGAGTTCCAACGTGTTGCCACCTCCTGGATGAGTGCTTTCACTGGCAATTTACGTTCATATTGCAGGCACCTCAGCTGCTTCCGGGCCTTAAAAGAATGGTTGAAATGTGTGCACATTCTTCGGCAGGTGGTCAGTAACTTGGAGACTGGACTTTCTTCACTCAAGAATTTTTTAACAACCAGGTTTATACAGTGCGCCAGACATGGCACTCTGAAATAGTTACCCATATCCATGGCCTTAACTACATTGGCGCCATTATCCGTGGAAACATAACCAATCATACGTTTTCTTGGGGACAGCCATTGAAAGACCTTTGTGTTAAACTCATGCAAAATGTTTTCTGCTGTATGACTTTTCTCCATGGCAAACATGGCTATTGTTGCATGTTTCGGAGCAGCTTTATAAACTTCGTCCTCATCAACACCTGCGTTTATCTTGCCTTTAACCCCTGAAAAAGAGACCCAGTGTGCAGTGATGCACATGTAATCAGTGGCTGCACAACTGCTCCACATGTCTGTTGTCAGATGTATAGTGTGAACAGCACTCTTCTGCAAAGCTGCACCAATCACCTCAAGCACATCTTCATGTAGTGCTGGAATCGCAACTCTGGCAAAATAGAACCGGATAGGAACCTTCCATTTAGGGCAGAGCGTTGCCACCATTTCAAGAAAACCCACCCCTTCCACAAAAGAAAAAGGGAGAAGGTCCAGCGCTAGCATTTTAGCCCGCTTACTGTTATACAGACGCGCCATTGGGTGGTTGCGTTCATATGGCGCTTCTGAAACCAACATGCTTCTAATGGTGGGCTGGACCAATTTACGGGATGATGATGACCTTTGCGACCCAGTTACGCTCCGTGATGAACTTTTTCGCGTTGGTGTCTCACTCTCTCCCACACTCTTAGTGTGGCTCATAGATCTGCTGCTGACAGGGGTACTAGGTGTAAGTGAAGAAATGTCTGACGCTTCTTCTTCCTCCTCGTCATCAGCAGATGAAACATCAACGGATACTATTTGTTGACTTGCAATTCGGGCATCCTTGATCTCCCTTAGGTGCACCAGCCATTTGACAGTGTGCTGTCTCTCAAGATGACCTCTCTGGCCTCCGGTACCATAGTTGGTACCAAGCTTACCACGACTAACTCGAACCTTACAAATGGTAGAAATGGCTATGTTTTCCCTTGTTGGGCTAACACTAAAGAAGTCCCAAACTGCGGACTTCAAATGTCTGTGGGGAGCGGAGGAGGCGATACTGGGATTGCTGCTAATGCCAGATGAACTGGAGGATGTGTGTTGCCGAAATTTAGTACGTTGTGCACTTACAGCACCACTAATTGAGGACATGGAGGTCGAGGTGGATGGAGGTCCCTTCCGGCGAGAAAATATGGAAGCTGTAGGTGGTGGTGTTGGTGTACTAGTTAACCTCATTCCTGGTGGTCCCATTCCCACGTCGCCATTATCATCATCACGCTCAGCAGTATTTCGGGCTAGGGTGAAAATGTCTGTGTGCTGCATGTCCGCTGAGGCTGGAGTGACGCCTATGATGACTGCGTCGTCGTCGTGAGAGTCTTCATCAGCAGGAGCAGTATACGCCCCTTCTTGTTCAGCGTCATCATCACACTCCATGACTCTGAGACTTTCGGGGACCTTCCTTTTACGCTTAGCTACCTTTGTCAGATCATGGTGTGCCTCACTCTCAGACGGCCGTGGTGGTTCCCAAGTTTGATCCATATCATCAGAAGGAAGGGGGCTTGAAGAAGAAGTAGACACCATCCTTGATCTTTTCCTTGCTGGGGATCTGGAAGACAATGAATCATCAGGAGGAGTGGCTTCCTCATGTGATACCTCGGCTTGAATGTCGATTTCCTGATGTGCCCCTACTTCAGGAGGAACAACTATTGTGGAAACTTGTGCCGCTCCATGCACCTCTGCTTGCTCCTATCCTTGCACCACCTCTCCTTCCACATGTACTTGGGCTTGTACTTGCACATGTGGTTGTTGTTGCGGCTGTGGTTGTTCAACACTCATCAGATGAGTTACAACAACCTGTGTTGATTGAGGGATGCTGCTACTTTCTTGCAATGAGCCATCATCACTGGTCGATGGTGATTGAACAACTATACTGGCTGCCTCTGCAGCACTAAAGGGCTTGGACCTAAGTTGGCGTGGTGGTGTACTTTTTTTTATCCCAAAAAATGTGGTGGTCGTCACACCAGTCTCCTTGGTAAGTGGCGCCACTTGCTTCTTCTGCTCCTTACTGGCAACTTTCTTGCTAGAGGAGCTACGGGCAACTTTTTTTGGGGCCATCTTCTTCAGATGTCACTCAGAACAGCAGGCCGCAGTTGCACAAGTTGCAGAGTTGTCTGTGGCCACACGTGACGTTGTGCTGCACACACCACAGCAGGACTTCTTCCTGGCACTGGTGGTTCTCTTGTGCACCTAAAAGCAATGGAAGACAGAGGAACATCAGTTATACACCCCAAAAAGTCGAAAAACACACAAAAATCAGCACAATCCCAGGCCATCCATGCCCTCAATGATGTTTAAATTCAAGAAGACACCCCACAGAAAGACTAGGCCCATGCACCACTCACTACCCCTGGGCATAATGGATGAAAGCTAGGCAAAATGGGTGCAGGCCTCAGACACTGCCTGTCTTCAAAATGGCCCCTTGCACCCCAAGCACATGTGCAGGGCCTGCCTGTACCAGCACTCAAGATGGAAACCACCACCCACATGGCCAGTCCACATCAACAGTATACCCCAAAAAAACGAAAAACACACAAAAATCACCACAATCCAATGCCATCCAGGATGTTTACATTAAAGAGATCCCACAGGCAGACTCAGTCCATGCACCACTCACTACCCCTGGGCACAAGGCCCCAACAGCAGCCCAAAGAAATCGAAAAAAACCCACAAAATTCAGCACATTCCCAGGCCATCCATGCCCTCAATGATGTTTAAATTCAAGAAGACACCCCACAGAAAGACTAGGCCCATGCACCACTCACTACCCCTGGGCATAATGGATGAAAGCTAGGCAAAACGGGTGCAGGCCTCAGACACTGCCTGTCTTCAAAATGGCCCCTTGCACCCCAAGCACATGTGCAGGGCCTGCCTGTACCAGCACTCAAGATGGCCACCACCACCCACATGGCCAGTCCACATCAACAGTACACCCCAAAAAAACAAAAAACGCACAAAAATCACCACAATCCAATGCCATCCATGATGTTTACATTAAAGAGACCCCACAGGCAGACTCAGTCCATGCACCACTCACTACCCCTGGGCAAAAGGCCCCAACAGCAGCCCAAAACAATCGAAAAAAACACAAAATTCAGCACAATCCCAGGCCATCCATGCCCTCAATGATGTTTAAATTCAAGAAGACACCCCAGAGAAAGACTAGGCCCATGTACCACTCACTACCCCTGGGCATAATGGATGAAAGCTAGGCAAAATGGGTGCAGGCCTCCGACACTGCCTGTCTTCAAAATGGCCCCTTGCACCCCAAGCACATGTGCAGGGCCTGCCTGTACCAGCACTCAAGATGGCCACCACCACCCACATGGCCAGTCCACATCAACAGTACACCCCAAAAAAACAAAAAACGCACAAAAATCACCACAATCCAATGCCATCCATGATGTTTACATTAAAGAGACCCCACAGGCAGACTCAGTCCATGCACCACTCACTACCCCTGGGCAAAAGGCCCCAACAGCAGCCCAAAACAATCGAAAAAAACACAAAATTCAGCACAATCCCAGGCCATCCATGCCCTCAATGATGTTTAAATTCAAGAAGACACCCCACAGAAAGACTAGGCCCATGTACCACTCACTACCCCTGGGCATAATGGATGAAAGCTAGGCAAAATGGGTGCAGGCCTCCGACACTGCCTGTATTCAAAATGGCCCCTTGCACCCCAAGCACATGTGCAGGGCCTGCCTGTACCAGCACTCAAGATGGCCACCACCACCCACATGGCCAGTCCACATCAACAGTACACCCCAAAAAAACGAAAAACACACAAAAATCACCACAATCCAATGCCATCCAGGATGTTTACATTAAAGAGACCCCACAGGCAGACTCAGTCCATGCACCACTCACTACCCCTGGGCAAAAGGCCCCAAGAGCAGCCCAAAAAAATCGAAAACCCCCCACAAAATTCAGCACAATCCCAGGCCATCCATGCCCTCAATGATGTTTAAATTCAAGAAGACACCCCACAGAAAGACTAGGCCCATGCACCACTCACTACCCCTGGGCATAATGGATGAAAGCTAGGCAAAATGGGTGCAGGCCTCAGACACTGCCTGTCTTAAAAATGGCCCCTTGCACCCCAAGCACATGTGCAGGGCCTGCCTGTACCAGCACTCAAGATGGCCACCACCACCACCCACATGGCCAGTCCGCATCAACATTACACCCCAAAAAAAATGAAAAACACACAAAAATCACCACAATCCAATGCCATCCAGGATGATTACATTAAAGAGACCCCACAGGCAGACTCAGTCCATGCACCACTCACTACCCCTGGGCAAAAGGCCCCAACAGCAGCCCAAAAAAATCGGAAAAAAGACAGAAAATTCAGCACAATCCCAGGCCATCCATGCCCTCAATGATGTTTAAATTCAAGAAGACACCCCACAGAAAGACTAGGCCCATGCACCACTCACTACCCCTGGGCATAATGGATGAAAGCTAGGCAAAATGGGTGCAGGCCTCAGACACTGCCTGTCTTCAAAATGGCCCCTTGCACCCCAAGCACATGTGCAGGGCCTGCCTGTACCAGCACTCAAGATGGCCACCACCACCCACATGGCCAGTCCACATCAACAGTACACCCCAAAAAAATGAAAAACACACAAAAATCACCACAATCCAATGCCATCCAGGATGTTTACATTAAAGAGACCCCACAGGCAGACTCAGTCCATGCACCACTCACTACCCCTGGGCACAAGGCCCCAACAGCAGCCCACAAAAATCGAAAAAACCCCACAAAATTCAGCACAATCCCAGGCCATCCATGCCCTCAATGATGTTTAAATTCAAGAAGACATCCCACAGAAAGACTAGGCCCATGCACCACTCACTACCCCTGGGCATAATGGATGAAAGCTAGGCAAAATGGGTGCAGGCCTCAGACACTGCCTGTCTTCAAAATGGCCCCTTAGTCCCCATCAACAGTACACCCCAAAAAAACGAAAAACACACAAAAATCACCACAATCCAATGCCATCCAGGATGTTTACATTAAAGAGACCCCACAGGCAGACTCAGTCCATGCACCACTCACTACCCCTGGGCAAAAGGCCCCAACAGCAGCCCAAAAAAATTTAAAAAAACCCACAAAATTCAGCACAATCCTAGGCCATCCATGCCCTCAATGATGTTTAAATTCAACAAAACAGTTGTATCATGCACCCTTAACTAACCCTGGTCCTACTGGATACTGTGGCTACCCACAATATATTTTAATTAATGTTCTGAAAAAGTTCCAAAATTGTAGTTGCAGCAACTGTAATGCCCCAAACAAACTTACTTGTGAAAGTTGATTTCTAATCCAAAAGTGATCCAAAGAAAGCCAAAAAGGCCTCAAATCCAAATATCCAGCAGCATCCACAAAAAGGTAATCCTTCCAGGTCAAGATCCAAATGAAAGTGACCAGCACATGAAGAAAGCACTGGGAGGAGCCTGCTGGACAGGAACAGGAAGTTGGAGACTGTGCACTTCCTTCCTCCCCCCGCCCAAAATGGACTCCTTGCATAAAAAAGTGCAGGCAAATGTCAACCTGAGGAGTTATTCTGATAAAAATCATCATTTCCAGAAGGTTTATGCTGCTTGCTGGTGCATTTCTTGTGCAGAATTGCAAATTTTGCAATTTCGCGAGTGCGAGATTGTTGCTGCCCGCCGCATCTACGTGTTCGCAATTGCGAACTCTCGCGATGCGTGCTGTGCAAGGTGGCAAGCCGCGATGACGTAATCACGGTCGCCAAACTCCCGCGGGATCCCGCAGCAAGATCCAAAATGGCGCAGCACACGCAAAATATGGAGAAAAACAACTCTGCAAATGCTGAATGACGGTAAGTGAATGCCGCGCGCCGCAAAATTGAATCACCAGCAAAAAAAATCCGCTGCGTGCGAATTTACGAATTTTCGGCAAATTCGCGAGAGTTCGCGGATTGCGAATTTGCCGGAAATCTGCAAATTCCGCGAGCGGAACGGATTTTACGCCCATGCTTAATCTGGATGTGACATGAGAAAGCCCTTTCTATAGATGTTCTGGGACCAACCACTCTTCATAAAAATTGTCCAACTTTTCAGGAAATTGCAATTAGACTTTCATACTCCCTGAAATCTGGTGAACAATGAGAAATCTGTATCAACAAAACTTGATGTGAACCCTTGACCAAACCACAGCCCTAGTAGCTACCAAAAACGATTGGACTTTAAAATATTAACAGATCAGGGCTTCTTGATGACTCAGAACTCAACAACATTTTTAGATTGGATGGCAAACACAGTCTTTTGTTCCCTGTGTTGGCTTTAGATTGGACTTCACAGTATTCTGGAGGAAGCCCAGCTCCATTTGATGAATGCAAATATTCTGGGTGTTGGTTTCTGCGTTTGGAAAAAAGGAGCAGAAATTAGCCAATTGTATATGTTGGGGTATATCAGAACCCCTTCCAACAGAGTGTTTACAGGTGCTGAAAGCAAGCACATGGAATTGGTAATGTAGGATCCCTAAAGTAACCCACAGAAAACTCTACCTGTCTGCATATATCTGCATGTAAATATAGCTATGTTTTGGGTCCAACACCACCACAAAATCTCATGGAGATGTCAGAGGAATGGTTGAAGAGAGACCATCTTGAAGGGTATGCAGCATACAAACTGATTGACATGTGTTAATTTCTGGTTGGTATACCAAAAGCCATCTGGCTTTGCCCCAAGAAACACAATGGAGTAAATTTCAAACCCTTGTTAAGGATGAAGAACCATAATGATGGCCTTGAAGTAAGAAGAGATCCAACACATGTTTGCAAGGCCCTTCAGCATATTGGAAGTAGGGTAAGAGTTGTAACTTACACAAACAGTTAATCTGGAGCCTAGAGGAAGTTGATAGAATAAGTATCTTTGACTCTCTCTAGAACATGATGATCCTTAACCGGTGAAGCAAAAGAGTGTTGAAATTATTGAATGCACCCCCTGCTGATCTTGGAGGGCATAGTCATGGTTTCAGAGTTTGCTGCTCAACTGGGACCAGGATTTGTTTGAAAACTGAGCCCAAACAACAATCTTCAACAACCACCAAATGAGCGGATGGGGCCTTACAGCTAGAGTTGTTGACCTCGACGTTGGGGAACCGTACTCGAGTTTCGGCAGGGATGCTCAACATCCTGTGACTCTGGACAAATCACTTAATCTCCCTGTGCCTAATAAAAAAATCAGTGTGTCCTTCTGTAACGCAACTGGTGCTCATGTAAGGCACTCTGATATCTTCAGGTCAAGTTTGCGCAATATAAAACTCAGAAGAAAACAAATTAGGCTTAACAAAGAAAAAAAAGCTGAAACAAGGTAACAAACAGCTATAGTCTGTTAGATTTTATTCCAAAATAGACTTCATTATTCATTCACTCTAATCAGGCCCAAACAATTAGGACCTGGCAAGGGCCAATGCTTAATGAAAGACCACTGATCTCCTTTTAATTTGCAACATTTTCTCTGACCACCTTCCAAGTTCCAAGGTTTCATTCAGAAATGACTAAAGACATAAAAAAAAGAGTACAGGTACTGTAAGAAAGAAATCAGGTTATGAGTGTTGTAGTGCCTAACAGCAGTCAAGGATTATCTCCATTCTGTTTACACTCAAAGAGATGTTGAAAGCCTTTAAGTATTGTCTGGGTGGCATTTGCATATACCCCAGAATATCAGAGGACATGTAAGAATGTTTTTTAATGCTCCTTCCATTTTTATATCCACACGATCAGGCATAACAACTAGCTCCAAAGCCTGGGTAGACGTTGAGGCCATGATGGATAAGACAGACTTCACATTTGGAATCTTTGGAAATGTATCTTCAAAGTCGGACAGATTGTAGTGTTTGGACGGAAAGTGGAGAATCCCAGGCTTGGCAGTGTTTTTCACTTTTTCAGAGGGTACCTTGGAATGGGATTTTGAGGAAAGGTAAGGCATCTCTTACAGATATCTCGTACTGTGTATGCACAGAAATCATCTGTAACTTGCAGTTCTGGCTCCTGGAAGGCAGCATCTCTCTGTATTGGGCTATTACGTCCTGCAGCTGTGTCTTTTTGTTTTATTTGCTTTTAGAACTAGGGACCACCTTGCCAGTGTGTCACTTTGTCGATGCCACGTGAAACAAAACTGTCCAATGAAAGTACCACATTTTAAGACTTTCCCTGTTTAGTATTCACCCTTTTAACTTTGTTTTTCCATTGACTATACGTGTGTGCGTGTGTTTATATATTTATTATTTGTAGTTATGCCCTAATGTATATAGCCATTACTGAATGATGTCCTCGGTTGATCTTCTTTGGTTTAATTCTGATGTCGGCCAATAAAGAAATCAAACATATGTATTAACTTAAGCAGATGGAGAAAACTGCCTTGAATACTGGAACCCTGTATAAAACGCATATTTTACTGTCCCCGTCTGTAACACTGAATAATGACAGTATCATCGCCAGGACGTTTTTGGCATTCAAAATGCCACAAGCAGACATATATTTTAGGAGACTGAGTTCTTATTTCGTTTCTGTGAAGGATGATGCAAGCAGAAGATCTAAATACTTGTGGAGTTTGCTTTGATTGACAGTCATGCTGTTTCGTTAATAGAGAGATTCACAAACCATTGATCAACACAAATTTCCGTATTGCTGCTACCTGTGTTTTGCATTCATTTGTAGATTGGATTAAAATAGGCCTTGGCCACATGTCGATCACCAGACTGATGCAGTAAATGTCTGCAACCAACCCAGTAAATAATTTTTGAAAACATTTTGGCAGATTACTTATGGGTTGTTCAAGCAGGGATACTTTAAGCGCATAACTATGTCAAAACTGCATCAGAATGGAAGCGCTCTATTATTATTTCTGCAATTCAAATATATAAAATTGTTTTGGGGAAATGGATAACTAATTCAAATTAAAAAAACACAATTTCTCACAAATGCTGCCGAACTAACTGGAAGGCTATGTCTGAGAATGCTACAGGTCCACGATTCTCCCATACTCCTAAGCATGCATACACAATTAATATTGCTTTAATATATATTTTCCTCTTTGTTGAAGGGCAATCCTTTTTCTAAACGTGCTTCTGCAGCATATTAATATTGAAACCATCGCACAGCCCTGCAGGTCCGTGACTATGTGTATCCTATGGGTGTTTGCGGCTCTCCTGCCAAATAAGCGGTGCAGCTAAGACATCTTCGCAGCTACAGAGCTAGCAGATAGGTCACCAGTGAATGAGAGTGGGTATTTCGACTCCCCTACCCCCAATATAATCCTGCATGTGTTTCAAGAACAGATTTGTCATAAAACCTATCTTGGGAGGGTTCATGCTCATAAGCTATAGCAGCATTTCAGAATTGCCATTACGAACCTGGGAACTGGAAACACAAAGTAGAGGTCTACATCCAGGATCAACATATACAATGTTGATGGTGCACAGGGAGATATTCTCTTAGTGATTTGTGGATGTTTTAAAAACATTCTTTGCAGGAGTTCATTGGTTTCCACGGTTGACACACATAGGCTGGTCTCCAGAAGAAATCTGGATAGTATAGTCCCCTCATTTGCCCTATGTAGCTTATATACTTTGCTACGATTTTAATTAATCTTTGGAATAAAGATCATTCATTCATTCATTCATTCATTCCCCCGAATTGGCTAGCCCATTAAACACCATTTCTATCAGCACAGATTGAAGAGGAGAGCGAAGGGTATGTTAATCTTTTTGGTCTCTTGATGGATGTTCCATTACCACCCTTGTTTAAATTAACCCCGGGCGAAGCACTACGCTACGCTCGTGTAGTTTGCGAAGTTTGCGCTGCACGTAGCACAGTGCGAACACGCGTAGCGCAGCGTAGCGTAGCGCAGCGGTCATTTTTGGCTTGTTCGCGGTCCTCAATGCCATGTTTGCGACTGCGAGCAAGCAAAATGACATCCCGGCAAGATTCTCAACGCAGGGAGGTCAGGTTTCTCATTGCGAGTGGTCGCGCATGCTCGCGACCGCTCGCGATGAGAAACTACCAGTCCGCGTTGAGAAAGCTGCCGCTCGAGTAAAAATCTACTCGAGCAGCAGAAAACTACAGCTTGCACTGTGCAAGATGCCGATTTCAATGATTACACAGTGCCGGATGCTTGTCCGCACTGTGCAATCATTGAAAACGCATCTTGCACAGTGCGAACATGCTTCTATGCAGCTCGCGTAGTGCTACATGAAGTTTGCGTAGTGCGAAGTGCACTTCGCGTAGCGCTACTTCGCGAACTACGCCCAGGGTTAGTTTAAATCAGCCTTCATCTTTACTTATGGAGGCTGTGGTTGTTGACAAATGATGGCATGAGCATCTGCTGATGATGGGGGTACAAACTATGTTAGTAGGGAATATTGAATTACCAGAATATCGTAGCCAAAATATCACGGAGCAATATATTGGCAATTAAGTATATATAGGTAAGTATAGGATTATCATATCTATCTTCCCATATTTGTACCTTCGATATTTATATATATTTTCAAAGTATGTAGATGTGGAGTGAAGCATTGTAAATATATACTTTCTTATATGCACTCACCTCCTCAATAGTTTGGTCCTCAATATTTTGGCCATGATATTCTGATAATTCGAAATTAACTAGTCAACATTCTAGGCTGCAACCATTGCTGGTCATAGGGAAGAAGGTGCATTCACCTTTTAGATGATGCCGATGTCCATTGTTTAATACTTTCAGTACAAAATCCTCACTGAAACACTGCAGTGATTTGCGGGAGTTTCCCACTCAAATACTGGAAGTTTCAACTCATTTTTGTCTGAAAGCCTGACAAGGGTAATAGTATATGTTACAGTGGTAGCTAAGATGGAACATTTCTACCACATCTCTGCTTGTCACATCTTTATGTCCTTCTTGCAACTGCAATACAATCCTGTAATATGTACAGCACCTAGCATCTGATATAGTGGCAAGTCTTTACCCAAGACTTCTTAAAATGTTCTCCTGTGGCATATTTCTGTTCCATTGTTTAAAAGCATCATGTGCGCCTGAATGTGCCAAGTCAAGTCAAAAGTTTATTGTATAATTAATTAAAATCATTACAATCTTCCCATAATAAAAATCACTGTATAAAAACAATTATTGTCAAGCAACATTAAAATTACCCAATTCATTTTACAGCTCAGCGTCCAAATTTGTTATAAATACAATGGTTCAAATTTGGATCAAGGCCGGCTTCTGCCATCTCTATGGGGTCTTAATCGACTTTAGATGAAGTTCATTTATACCATAAGAGTGCCAATGAATGTGTTTTTCATGGCTCTCTGTGAACTATACATCTGCATACGTACACATTATTTATTTACAAAGGTACATTAAAAAATAACAAACCCCACAATTGTGTTTACAATCTTATCCATCTTGATTACCACATTTTTAGGGAGTGCACATTGATAAATAACTTATTTTACTTACTGTTATCTTCATTACCCCGATGAGTTCCTCCTCATCCCAGTCATAACATCATGAGGGCAGTCTCACACTTGACAGGCACTGGTCACACTTGGTCCTTTTTCTGATTGATTAAAAGGATGGCAAAATCCAAGAACTGGAATTTTGTGTGATGAGCAGTTGCCATGCTCATACTTAAAGACAAGGATACTGCCTACTGCAACGTGGAATGTAAGAGGCCTTGGGGACCCCAGGAAACGAAGACAGGTTTTGTCATACCTGGATCGCCACTCAGTGCACATAGCCTTTCTCCAAGAAACTCACTTCAGGACGCAGGCCACCCACACCTTTGCTAACAGGTGGGCGATCCACACTGTGTTCTCATCCTTCTCGACATATGCTAGGGGCACAGCAATTTTGGTAAGAAGAGGTACACCCTTTGCTATGGCTGGGTCCAAGATAGACTCTCAAGGGAGATACTGCATGATGTGGGGTAGACTGGGGCACTTAGCGGTCACACTGGTATGCTGCTACGGTCCCAACGTTGACGACCCTGGGTTCTTCACAGAGTTTTGGGCGGCGATTGTGGGGACGGGGACTCACCACCTCATTTGGGGAGGCGACTTTAATACCTCATTAGATCCTTCCTTGGACAGATCACACCCAGCCCCACAACATTACACTAAGGCGCGAATGGAACTTTGTACTACAGTTAAAGACCACAATTTGGTGGACGCCTGGAGACACCTCCACATTGATAAGAGGGAGGGCACACACTTTACAGCACAAGCGCGCTCATGGGCCAGGCTTGACTATATATTCCTGACGCCACAGCTATATACCTCACTTATTAGATCACAGCACCTCCCCAGAACATATTCGGATCACTCCCTGTGAGAATCACACTGCGCTCGGCAGATCTAGGCCCCCCCACAACTGCTTGGCGAATGCAACCTACAATGTTACTAGACGCCACCTTCCAAGAGGAGCTCCGTGATGAGTGTCTGGATTTTTTCAGGAGGAATAAAGATTCAGATAGGGACGTTGAACCTATTTGGGACGCGTTCAAGGTAACGTTAAGGGGGATTTGCATAGCTAAGGGAGCCGGGGTCCTAAAGAACATTATGGCCCGAATACTGACATTGGAAAAAGAACTTAAGCTCCTAGAAACGTCATTGGCTAATGCTCCTACCGATACTGCCCTCTTGAAGGTACGGGAAAACATTTCTGAGTACACTGCTGAAGCCACTAGGGAATCGAAATTTAGAGGCAAGTACTGGACCGCTCGCCGCTATGGCAAAGGCGAAAGACCTGGGAAGGCCTTGGCTTCCACGATTAAACTAGCGCGCACGCCCAATATTATATTAGAACTCGAAGACCCTGAAGGTGTCTTGATTCGAGACACTGCACAAATACTGAATACCTTTGTGTCACATTACAGCACATTGTACGCTTCTTCTAGAACAGGAGATCTTCGGCTTCAAGACTACCTAGCTGACGTCTCCCTGGGCTGGCTTAGTGATGCACAAAGGGCCTTTCTTAGTACGCCCTTTGAATTAGATGAAGTGAGAGATGCGATTATGAGTATGAGGTCAGGGAAGGCCACGGGACTAGACGGGATCCCAATAGAATTTTATAAAACTTACATTGACTTTATGGCCCCGGTATTACGAGAGATCTACGAAGATGCCCTGGAGGTAGGCCATTTACCACCGTCTATGAGGATTGCACTTATTACATCACTACTCAAACCCGGTAAACCTGCAAACAAATGTGACTCTTATCGTTCACTCTCCTTGCTGAATTGTGATGTTAAGGTACTTGCCAAACTTATTGCTAATCGTATCAGCCTCCTACTTCCCACCCTTATACTACCCGACCAATCCGGATTTGTGCCTGGCAGGGCAACCTCACATAATTTGCGTACTTTTTTCTCCGTCCTCAACTCAGTGCACGAAGACCAACGAATGGCAGCCGTTTTCCTAGATGCCACTAAGGCATTTGATTCCCTTGAATGGGACTATGTGTTTCGAGTCCTGGAGAGGATGGGCTTTCCAGCAATATTCATCTCCTGGATCCGGCTCCTTTATGAGCGCCCAATGGCCAGAGTACTTATTAATGGAAGACTGTCTGCGGAGTTCCCTATTACCAGGGGGACCAGGCAAGGGTGTCCCCTCTCGCCTCTCTTATTCGCGATAGCTACGGAACCTTTAGCCGCCAAACTGCGACAACATCATAGAGACAGTGCACTACGTTGTTTTCAACGGCAGATACTATTATCGATGTATGCAGATGACATCACTTTGTATATACGTGATCCGAACGAAAACCTGAACCCCATTCTTAGGGAATTCATAAAATTTGGTAAACTCTCAGGAGTTCAGATTATTTGGGGTAAGTCTTGCATATTCCCGCTCACGCCTTCCACAACACGCTTTGACTTGGATTACCCTATAGCCTGGAGCGACGGAGATTTTAAATACCTGGGTGTACACATAGAAAAAGATAGGGATGAGCTACTGCGAACCAACTATGGCACTACTATGAATCGCATTATTGATAATGTTGCACGTTGGATTACCTTGCCTCTTTCTATGGCAGGCAGGACATCCTTGATCAAAATGGTAATCCTCCCACAACTACTATACCTCTTTTTGAACATTTCGTACTACCCGGGCAGGTCCTTTTTTCGACAACTTTGATCAGAACTCATTAAACTTGTGTGGTGCGGGAAGTCCCCTCTTCTAAAATGGGAATCCCTAATTCGGCCCTATAACTAGGGCAGTTTTGGTGTACCGGATTTTGAACTATATTACCAGGCAGCTCAAGCTCACTGTGCCTATTTTTGGGTACATCAACCTAGATATATGCCCCAACTAGCCGCTGAGCACTGGCTGGCCCATCCTATCCCTATAGAGGGTGCACTCTATGCTTTGGTACCTGGCAAGGACAAGACGCCCACAATGGTGAGGAGCACAGTTACCGCATGGGCCCGACTGGCTGCTAGACTGGAGGTTGCAATGCTCTATGCGCCGTTGTTGCCACTGACCTACCACCCAGATCTGCCATTATTGCAAGAAACGGTATTCCGCAAACTGCTCCACAAGATTCATGTAGAGACATGGGGGGATCTATATCATGATGGTACGTTTCGCTCCATGGAACATCTATATGAAGGCATACAACCATCTCCGCTTGAAATCTTTCTATACATCAGGCTCCGTCACGGGCTGAAAGCACTGACACCTGACTTTCCGAAAGAACCTGTGGCCTTAGTCCCTTTGCAGCTTATACTCCAAAATGAAAACCCTTGTAGGCTGGTGTTGACAATATACAGGACAGTACATACACAAATAGATTATCTACCTTTAGCAGCCAAACTGAAATGGGACCTAGATTTAGAAACACCTCTCACAGACAAGCAGTGGGAGTTTTGCCTCCAGCAAACAGAACGCATCTCTGCTAGCAGTAGGCATAGAATTATACATTATAAGTTTTTGCATCGCATATATTACACCCCGGCCCATTTGTTTAGGCTTCAACTTCGCACTGCTGACAACTGTGATAGATGCCATGCTCTAGGGGCTGACTTCTTACATCTTGCATGGGCGTGCGATGCTGTCCAACTTTATTGGGTTCAGGTACTCACAGCGCTGTCCAAAATGATTCACACTGTGATAGCTCCCTCCCCTGTTCTAGCACTATTGGGGTACGTGGAACCCCTACAAGCGTCACACCGCAAGTTTGTTGCGCTAGCCCTCTTGGTCGCAAAAATGAGAGTTGCATGTCGTTGGGGCAGGGCCCCAAAATTCAAGGAATGGCTGCATGATCTAACTTATTGCCAGGAACAATTGAATACATATTCTGAATTATTGCCAACTACTTCACGGCCCAGCGATATTTGGGGCCCTCTGCGATGTTACCTTTCCCAAGAGAATGCCGATACCGAAGAAAGGTCACCAGTCTAAGGACCCCCTTGTCTGTCTCATTGAGGTGCACTTCACTGTACGGACATATGCCAGGTAACATCGGGTGGCATGGGTTGTTGTAGAGGCCAAATTGGATGTGATCTTTGAAAGGAGGAGAGGACCTTACGAACAGGCATTGGATCATCCTGCTAAGTGGCTTGTGTGACAGGGCTGACATATGGGAAACGTTTTCTCTTGCAATGCGCTGTTTCTGTGATGACCTCCTTTCTAGTGGGTATACAGTAGAGTTGTATAAGGCCTGTGCTTTGGTATGTGCTGTAACTGATTACAATATTGAAATGACTGATGATGTTAGTGTGTCGACGTACTGTGATGTATATTCCGGTGATCTGATTCTACACATGCATTGTGAATATTAGACTGTAATGTGTAACTGTAATGCACTCTTTGTAGAAGGTTATCGATATAAAATCCACAAATAAAGTTTTAAAAAAAATAAATAAAAAAAAGGATACTGCCTACTGCTGGATATTATATACCCCATAAAAGAGGAAGGAAGTGAAAAAGCAATCAAGGCTGGCAAACTATAAATAACCTACACAGTCTTTGATAGGCCCGGATTCCATCTACTTCTGCCAGGTCAAAAGAGGGCAAACTTTAGAGCAGAGGTTTGCCTCTATTGGAGGCCCCTAAGGGCAGATGAGAACTTGAGGTGGGCAACCCACCAACTTAGCAGAGAGAGCTGAGCCAAGGGTTTGGCTTGAATTGTAGAGCCTGTGCACAAGCAGAGCCTTGAAAACATTTACTATATAATTTATACAACATCAAGTAAAATATGATACAGTGTTTTCAAAATTAAAATAAAGTGTATTTTTTTAACGTGTGAAACTTTGATATTAATAGGGCTTATTATAGCACTGCTTTAAGAGATACTTATTAAAAGTAATAGTTTTAAACAACTGGTAGTCATGTTTGAAAGTGTTTTTATATGTGATAATGAAGAAATTCATATGTGATAATGAAGAAAAAAAAGACTTTTGATTAAATATAATATTTGCCGAAGATCATACAATTTAAGCGGGAAGCCCCGATTTATCCTGCTTTTCTGGTTTCAGGTTGTACAAATCAGCAGGAAATATGTATCTATTTGCCTTTCCTTATGTTAAGGCTTATTTTACAAAAGGAATCCACTAGTGGGTGTGGGTGGTCCCTACAATGGTGGGAAGCACGTAGTGTTCTTTAAATACCCCTCACACACCAAAAGGACCCTTGGTGTCATGCTTCATCATTGGGGTTTTCGAACCCCTCTACGGGATGCAGCGTGCTGCTACCTACGACTACGCGGGAGCACTTTTTGCACTGTTAAAAGGTTGTGTTCAGAGGTTCTTACTGTTACTTTTCTTTTGCCTTTTTTTCTGGGTTCGCCAATGGCAGATACCGTATTGATAAATGTTTAGGTACACATTAGCCTTCATTTAATGGACACTTTTCTGTAAAGAACAGACTTTGTGTAGAAAAACGTGAGTAAGGTGGGGATTTGTGCACCCCGTCCTGAAGAAGGAGTTCCCACTCTGAAACATGTTGACGCACACAAGAGATGATGTACATTGCATTACATAAGAACCTCTGAACACAACCTTTTAACAGTGCCAGCTTGGGGGCCCATTACACTTTTTGAGTCCACCCCACGAGCCAGGTACTTTTTAAGCCATCACTACAGTCACTTCAAACCCCACCACTCACTCATTTTTACAAAATACCTCACACACACCTCACCTAGGGCCATATGTATCAAGCTAATTAGCATTCGCAAAGGCCGAAATTCTGCGAATTTCGGCCTTTGCGAATGCTAATTAGATAAATGGTATGTATCAAACATGTTTGATGCAAAATAAGGAATTGCAAAATTTGCTATTCCTTATTTTGCGATTGCACTTAAGGAATCGCACATTTTGCGATTCCTTAAATGCAATGTATCAAACAAAAAATATTCTCAAATTGCCATTAAGGATTCGCAAATTACCACCAACTTCTAGTTGGTGGTAAGTTGCGAATTCTTTTCAAAAAGCTTTTTTACAAAAAAACATAGGTGTCATATGACGCCCATACATGCCCTTAGGGCATGTATGTGCGCCATATGCCCCCAAATGTCTTTTTCAGGGGTGCAGCAGGGTGTTCTTGAGACACCCCTGCACCCTTGAAAAAATTCCTAATTTGCGATTAGCAAATTGCTAATCGCAAATTGCACTTTCATTCCTATGGGCCTCCTGGCCCATGGAAATGTATGGGTAATTTGCGATTAGCAATTTGCTAATCGCAAATTAGGAATGCTAAGGAATCGCTATTGAAAAGCGATTTTGTACATACATACCGTTTTGCATTTCCTAAATAGCGATTCCTTAAAATTCGCTATTTAGGAAATGCAAAATAGTTTGATGATACATATGGCCCATAGTCATAGCAAAAAGTGCTCCCGTAGAGAGGTGCGAAGACCCCAATGATGAAGCATGACACCAAGGGCCCTTTTGGTGTGTGAGGGGTATTGAAAGAACACTACGTGCTCCCCACCATTGTAGGGACCACCCACACCCACTAGTGGATTCCTTTTGTTTATAAAATTCTGGCTAGGGAGAACGAATCCACCCGTCTCTCTCTCTCTCCCTTTATGTTATTTTCAAGGCTTATTTTGCTAATTTTTTCTGCAGCTATAGTGCAAACTCGACCACAATGCAGAGCCCTTTACATGAACACCAATTATATTACACAATGTCAAATGTATTGAGTATAAGTATTGGGAGATTAAGTTATTTGCCCAGAATTACAGAATGTTGAGCCAATGCAGAGACTCAAACCTGGTTCTACTGTCAGCAGTTCTGACCATAATACCAAATCCTGGGTAGTGTGAGGGAGGGAAGGGAGGCACAAGCCATATAACATTTGGCTTGGTATGGGCTCGAAATGCCAACAGGACCTCAAGCAGAGTCAGAGCCAAGCTTCATGCTCGAGCTTTGAGTGGCTCACGTACCTCTAATGAGTGCCATTAGAGCCGTGGCTCTGACCCTAGCCACAGTGGATCCTGCACATGTGGGGGTGAGAGACAAAACGATTGATCGACTACTGCCCTGGCACAGCAAGAACTAATCAGCCTGCCTCCATGTGAGCTCAATACCTTGACAAACCCAGTATCTAAATATTTTTTTTTTTTATAAATGCAGTCTGTTTTGTGACTAAATCTGTGAGCCAGAAAAAAATTACCACCAGCTTATTCTTTGGAGCCAAGCCAATTTATTTTGGTGGTAATGTTTAAAAAAATAATGCATACATTGACTGTCTTAATTTGGTGCCTTTAACTCCGCCGTCCCCTTACTGCTGCATTCCCTGCTATACAGCCCAAGCATGTAACTTCAATGTATGGTACGGCGATGCATTTTTCCACGTTTCCGGCTCTGGCTCTGGTCATCAAAGATGCATGGTGAAGTGGAAGCTTTAGCTTCGCTTGCTCAAGCAAAGTCCCCACAACAGATGACTATTTCACAAATCTCGCACAATGTGCTGAAAATCGCAGCCTCTCAACTGGGTTTGTCTGAATTTCAGTTCAACTGCAGGGTTGTAGATCACTCCTCATTGTTGGCAGCAGCAGGTAAACTTTGGAACTAGTGGTGTGCATAAACTGAACAGCAGCGAGTGGGCAAATGCCTGAATCAAATACCCTGAATAGAATTCACAAAAAGTGAACCAAATTCTTTCCAACACAACTTCCCTAAAAAATTTGCAGGTGGGCATTTTTGAGGTGATTAAAATGTCAAAGCCCTTAGAGGAATTATTACCTCACCCCCCCCCCCCCCCCCCCCAAAAAGAGATTGGGTAAAACCGCGGGCTTAAATGACAGTTCTAGGCTGTTATTCAGGAAATATTTAAAGGTGTGGGTCTATAATAGTCAACATCAAGCGAGTGCCACTTTGACTAACAAATTGCTTTGCTTAATGTTCTCCCTGAACAGTGAGTCAACTTCTTTGCACTAAAACATTCTCACCCTACACATTTTGTGGAAAACCTCCCCCTCTCAGAGGACAGGGACGTGCAGTGGTTCTCTTCCACTGAACCAATTAAAGCTGGTTCTGAAAAGCAGACATGATGCTTGCCAATGGGAGTTAATGATGAATGATGTGCGTGATTCTACTGCCACTTAGGTTTACAATGGCGTTTCTCTGCAGTTACAGATGCTACTGTCCCATCAAACGTCATGGATCCTAAGCAGAAGCGACACAAAATAAAGATCAGGGGCAATGCATGGGGGATATGATCAGTTCTATATTCGGCTTGGCATTTCTTCTACAACTCAATTTCACAAAAGAAGAGCCACAAAGTATGCAACTGTTCTTTTTGAAAAACAAAACTCGGCAGGATTTTAGGCTGTCAACTTCACATTGCAAGTCTTTACTGCCTTAGCACAGTGCACGAAAAGTAGTGCAAGCTGCAGATGATATTAAACAGTATTTTTTACTGAATGATGTCTCACACGCATCCGTACATAAAGAAGACTCAGCTTACCTATAGGGGTTCTTATGGCAGAGACAATCACTATGGGCTAGAAACCATGTCATGACTGTCCGCTTTCTCCCTACTTCAAGCAAGAGACTGCGCTGCAAGAAAGCACAAGATGCAAATCAGCAGCGCACGAGGCACTACAATAAACGGACAGTTCAGGCTAGTAAAGAGGCTCCTCCCAGCCACTGTTGGGGAGAAGAGAAATGAACAGCCTGTGGATATAAAAGAAAGACCGCACGTTTGCACCACTCGTATTTTCTAAAAGTAAAGTATGCCAACGGAGAATAAAGAAAGTCTGCACCGTTCGCGCAACTCGACTTTTCAAAAAGTAAAGTATGCCAACACCTTCAAGGAGGTATATAACCCCTTTGTTCTGAAAGAAGGTTTACTCGAAATAAAATACAATTAAGCATTTGCAATGCAATAGGTCTCAGATTTGCGAGATTTAAAGCTATTGCTTTTTTAAATCTATAAGTGGGTCCCGTGCTCAAACAAAGCGCAGCACCCCAGCACAGTGATAAAAAAAAATGATAAAACACAAAGTGCTGCACCTGTGCATATTTACACATATGCAACAGTTATGTGCATGGCAGCCTGTGAAGTGGGAGCCATGCCAATTAAAAAGAAAACATGAAACCAGGTGCCGTGCTTTGCGCAGTGGTAATGAATATCACTAGGATAAAATAAAAGTAGTCCCTAAAAAAACCACATAAACACTCATAGCATAACGAAACTGTAGTTGGTTGGTGCTACGTCCAATAAAATGGAAGTGATGTATCGAGAGCACCAACCATTAGGGAGCCAGGAAATAAGAGCAACGGTGGCAAGCAGCAGGTGACTCTGTTTACTGCTTCAGCAGGTCTTGCCAGCAGCGCATGCGTGCTGCCTAGGCTCGACCTAAAAATTCAAACCTAAAAGGAGGGTTGTTGACTGGGATGAGGAGGACCTAATAGGTGTAATGAAGATTATTGGTAAGTAAAAGAAGTCATTACCCCCTCATACCGTCCTCCGCATCCCAATCATAACGCCATGAGGAAATCACAAACCAGAGACAAAAGTTGGTTTGCACTGACGTCTTTATTTACAACAGAAAACACATTACTGCAAAGCAGTGGTCAAAACCCAATGACCAAAAGTACTAGGCATAGAATCAACACCCAAATGATAACACTTTACAAAAGTATCAAAAGAGGACCAGGTAGCTGCCCTACAAATTTCTTCGATGGAAACACCACCCACAGACTGATCTAGTGGAACTGCCCTGCACAGAATAAGAGGGAACTAAATCAAGAGAAGAGTACTCCTGACAGATAGGTTGCTGCAAACAGTGGCTCAAGGTGGACTTGGTTGCCTTATTGCCTTTAGGAGCCCCCCCAAAGGAAACAAAGAATGGAAATGGCAAAAATCCTCCATACAGGGAAAGGAAGGGTCATAGGAAAATTTTAGAGACCTGCCCTGGTTTACATTCCCAAACAATACATATAATCACCTTAACGAACCGGGGGTCTAAAGGCCAATAGTATGGCGAGCTATTCTTAACTTCACAATGGTAAGTTAGTACCCAAGTTACCAGGAGAGCCCAAAAGGGAGAACTCATAAAAGGAAGAGAACTGTAAAGTGATAAGTGGTAAGATCCAAGCTCTTAGATCTGGATTGCCATCAACTTAACCTTGTGATCAATATTATCATTCTAACACGATGGCAGAAATCAGTGGACTAGCGTACGATGACACCATTTACCAATCGATGCTAGACAGTATGTCTAGCATTTGAGAGGCACTTCCCACTACAGCATTAGGGTCTGAAGATGAATGGGCCAAAGTTCTAACTCTTAAAAAATTGTACTCGCGTACATCTGTACACGGAGTGGCTATGGCAGAATATTTAAGGGCAAGTTGTGCACCTACCGGCCCAATAGTTACTAATGCTCCTCGCTTGTTTTTGCATGATAAAGCCTTTCCTAAGGATTGGTCACTTATAGCCTGGAGGTTTACTAGGGACTGGCTTATTCTGATCATTAGCACTGCGAAAAAAATAGCAGATTCCATCTTAATTGAAATTCAGGTCTTGAAATCTCAGATAAAAAAAACTATCACTGGAACCCTGTTTAGGAAACAACAGGATGAGTCAAACAAGAGTACTAAAGAATTTAAGGACTCCATCTTAAAAACCAAAGTAGATAAATTCAAAAATGATATGGCGAAATTCAAACACGAACGGGTGGATCCTTACACCAGTTATACCTACTCTCCACCTGAATTTAGGAACTGCGGAAAGCGGTATGGGTACGATTATTCAGGTTCTAGCTCAGAGGGTAGCAGTGACACAGATAGTTCAAGTACACCTGTACTTCAAAATAGAGGTCGAGGGCGATTCAATAGATTTAACAACTACAGGGGTCATCCCACGCCTCAGTTCCAACAATGGTGGCCTCCTACACCTTGGAGCTACCCACCTCACCCATCACATCCTCAGCATGTTTTTCAGCCACCTACCGGACCATTGCCAGGGTTTCCAAATGAATAAAGCAATCAGCCTTTTTTAGGGTTTGGCCCCAGCAGGTCGCGAGTCATAAGACAAACTC
Source organism: Lissotriton helveticus (assembly GCF_964261635.1). Taxonomy (NCBI): domain Eukaryota; kingdom Metazoa; phylum Chordata; class Amphibia; order Caudata; family Salamandridae; genus Lissotriton; species Lissotriton helveticus. The sequence goes on along the minus strand of NC_136071.1, from coordinate 872,724,439 downwards.
AACAATCACAGGTACACTTGGACGACCAAATGGGCCCCCATGCAGGAATCCGCAGTCAAACTAAGAAGAATCCTCAGCAAGCGGGGACCTCTGGGAACCAACCCTCATAGTGAACTTATCCACCAAAGCACTCAGTCAGATGGAAGAGAAGGTCCTGAACAGAGGGTTGGGCTTTGTGATGACATACAATGGTGATCCATTTATGTTCCAATGCGAATTGGCCAAATGTTTCCGCAAATTGAGACTACATTATTTTTTCAAAGACAAAGAGGCAGAATCTATGACTGAATTGGATGACAACACAGGCCTTAAGCCACAATCTACATTCTATCAACCGACACATACAGTCCCTCCCCAGGTTCTGGTGTTTGAAAAGGCAGTCAAGGATGATATCTCTAAACTATGGGAAACACAGCAGAGCACCTATAAGAATTTATCGAGAGAGCAACATTTGGCACTGAATGCTTTATCCCAAGATCAATCCATCACAATAAGACCTGCCGACAAGGGCAGTTCGATCGTGATTTTAGATACCAGTGATTACAGGGCTGAATGCCTTCGCCAACTTGGTGACAGACGCGCGTATGAGCCTTTAAAACAGGATCTCACTGATGACCTGATGAAAGAGATCAGCATATTGGTGGAGGAGGCTCTTGCCGAAGGATGGATTACGACCCGTGAGGCACAATTTTTGCAGATGAAATATCCGGTGATGCCGTATTCCTACATCCTACCCAAAGTGCATAAGCCCCAAAGAGCCCCTCCCGGGAGACCTATAATTTCAGGTCAAGGTTCGGTTCTCAAACCTTTATCCACTCTTGTGGATCATTTTTTGAGGCCAATCATACAGAAAATGCCCACATACTTACAGGACACTAAGGACGTGCTGAGAGTAATACCTGAGATTGAATTTGATTCCGGAAGAGTCCCTGTACACTTCTATCCCCCAGGATGAGACTCTAGAAGTCATAACATCCATTCTGGGGGAGACAATATTGGACACAATAACACCTGTGCCCTTTATAATGTCCCTTGCTAAATTAGCAATGAAATACAATTTCTTCCGTTTTGAAGAAACCATCTATCTTCAAATATCCGGGACCAGTATGGGCAGTGTTTTTGCGCCAAGTTTGGCAAATCTTTATGAAGATCAATTTGAACAACAACATGTGCTCACACCTACCAACCCCTTTTCTACGTCATTCCGTTGGTGGAAACATTACATTGATGACGTGTTGGTAGTGTGGTGAGGAAACCATGAGTCGATCTTTTTTTTTTGTCCTCATACATGCCACCAGAAGATATTTTCTCTAGATGGGATCTCTCTGTGCCTTTCACACCAACAAACTCGATTTCCACCCCTGGTGTCTGTGTGCGGCGTACAGGGTTCACCCAGTGGTAGGCTGTCTTCTTGTCCAACTCCGTTTCCTTCAATGGACCATCATGAGTACCCAGGAGGACCGGACCACAAACCTCTGGCATAATCATTGGACCAGTATTATTTCTTCAACCAGGCCACTAGTGCGGACCAGATTTTATTGGCGCTCGCTTCATCACAGGCCATGTCTGACTGACTGATCATCATGATGTTTTTTAAACAATCGGCAAATCTGGGTGGAGCCTCCGACTTCCATTCTCTACATATTTCTCCCCTGGCGATGACTATCACATAGAACAGGAATTGTGAAGTCACGTCATTCATCATATACCCCGGTGGCAAGCCCAAAAAAACCAAACTAGGACAACATGTAATTGGCGTTGATAGGACCTCCTCTAAAAAGCTACATACAGCCGCCCAATATCTGGAGATCTCTGGGCAGTCCATAAACATATGTTGATCGTCCGCTGCCGGTGTTTTACATCTGGGACAATAGTAGTTATCGGACGTTACCGTAGATAATTTAGCCGGTGTCCAAAATACCCTGTAAGCTGTAAACAGGTGATTTCTCCTGAGATTTGCCAGCTTGATTATTTTCTCAGACATAGAGAATGCATCAGTCCATATTCTCTGTACCTCCTCAGAATTCCCAGTTAAAACATTGCCCCAAAGGTTCACCAGTTCAGAGTCCAAACTATCTTTTACTCCAACGAGTGTCCTGTACCTGAAGGAGACCTCCCGTTTCCAGACTCCCCCCCTGCAAATAGAATCTAGGATAAGGGTATCCTCTCCAGACCCCCATGCTTGTCTTGCCCACCACGCAGACAGCCGATAAAACTTAAACCTGGTTAGGGACCTGTTGGTTAAATTCGCAAGGGACTCCCAATCCATAAGCCTAGAGGTAACACAAAGGTCACCCCACGTTTTAAAACCAGCTGCTTTAAGTGGCTGTGACAATTTATCTAAGAGACATTCCGGAGTGCAAGGGGAATCCCAAATTGGAGCCTGTACATTATAATTAGGTATCCCCAAAGCTCTCCGGATGTATCCCCAATTCCTAAGCGCAGCCTGTAGTATCTCAAGGCAGACTTTTTAATAGGATTTTTGGTCCCTGAATTTAAAGAGAAAAAATTCCAGACCCTGTGGCTGAACTTGTTACATTGCCTGAAAAAGGCAGTCCTGTGAAGAGGAATCCAGCCTATTGGCCAATATTCTGAAATTCTTAAAGTGAAAGGCATTGCAGTATAAAAATAAATCGGGTAGGGCCAGACCTCCCATCTTCAGGCCTCTCCTCAGTTTCTTCCAGGCTATCCTGGGTGATTTTGTGGCCCATATGAACGATCCAATCTTCCCTTGGAGGCTAGTGATATCCTTAGAATTAAATGATAGCGGGATGGTGTTAAAAAGGAATGGTATTTTAGGGAGAGTAGTCGTTTCGTTTCAAAAGCTTTATTCGATCATTAAAAAAAACAATCATAAAAGCACATAAATACATCACAACGTCACAAGCCAGTACATGTTAAATATTTGCAATTATTAACGGTAGGAAACGCAGTTGATATATCAAAGAACAGATCTTATGTGTTATTCAATAGTGTCGAAGACCATACTTTTCTTGGCGGACCCAGATTTCAAAATAAAAACAGCTGTAAAAAAACACACATCCGGATCGTCAAGTGCAAATAAAAGCCTCATAGCAGTTTTAATAGTGATCACAGAATATTTTTTAAAAAGCGGCTTAAGATAGACAATACGGAGGTGCAGACACAAGGGACAGATAAGTAGAAAGTGCTCGGTGCTCTGCTTCGAAATTCCATCACAAGAGCAGCGAATAGATGGGTGCTTTTTTATCGAAGGGAAAGCCACTAGTTTATGTACAATACCGAGTCTTAACCTTGTAAGGACATACTGGTGGGCTTGCTTAGTCACCACCTTCAGATATTTTGAAAAGCCAGGCCTATTCAGATTGTAGGAATATTAAAATTGATGGGTTGTGAGCTTACTGGTTGCCTCAACACGCAATATAGCTTTGGTCTCCAGATAAATGTTTTTGAGTTCCTTTTTAGAAAAATCGGTTGCGCTAGCGGGGTCTACAGAGACGTCCAAATCAAAAATGTCTTTGAATGAAGTTATGACATAATTAAGCCATGGGATCAGGTTACAGTTATCCAGGCGTAGGCAATCATTGATAATTCTCCTGGTGAAGCCAGTTGTTTCCTTAGCCCAAATCGATCGCCAGGCCATTAGCGGTCTTAGGCCAATAAGGTCCGTCAGAAAGACCAACCCAACTTCCTGGTGTACCAATCCGTTAGGGGCAGATGTTGGGAGACAAAGAAGTCTCTTTAAGAAACTATTTTCCTCCACTTGCAGGTCCCCATGTCGGCAATGGCCCCAGACCCCTGAACCATAAAGTGCAACCGGAGCACATCTATGGCGATAGACGTGCAACATATCGCTTATACGTCTACTTCCTAATTTGGAGGCAAATTTGAAGACGCCAAAAGCACTTTTACCCAGCTTTGCCTTATCATTAGTTACCTCCTGAGCCCACATGCCATTACTATGGAAGGTGATGCCAAGATAGCAGAATTTATCGACCACCTGGATTTTCTGGTCTTCAATCTGGAATGTTCGTAATTTCCTAACCTTTTTCCCACACGCCATAATAAATGTTTTAGAGTTATTAATCCTTAGTTTCCTTCCCCTAATGAAATCTGAGAATCTGTCCATTAGTCTTTGCAGACCGATGGGGGTTCTAGAGAGGAGGACTGTATCGTCTGCATAATGCAGCACGGGGGTCGCATGGCCCTCGATTAGCGGTGAATCAGAATTAACAGATTTCATCTCGGAGTAGATGGCATTAATGAAAAGGGAAAAAAGTAGCGGGGCAAGAACACAACCTTGTCTGATACCTGATTTAACCTTGATGTCATTGGTGCATTCCCCCCTTGACCAAATCGAATCCGAGCTGATAATTGGGACTACAATCTGGCCAAGAAATTAATGATGGCGGTTGGGGCCCCTAGTTCTAATAGTGTAGACCACAGTAACTCATGGTCCACCAGGTCGAATGCGCTAGACAGGTCCGCAAATCAAAGAAACAACGAACCAGGCTTGGCCCGTGTATATTTGCCTATAATCAGGTCCAGATTAATGCACTGTTCGATGGTACCAAGGCCCTTACGAAACCCGTACTGGCAATCTGCTAAGATACCATTGTCCTAAGCCCACTCCTCGAGGCGCCCCAAAAGCACTCTACTCATTATTTTCAGGGAGGAGTCTAGAAGGGAGATGGGTCGATAGTTCTTAGCCTCGCATCTATCTCCCTTCTTGTATATAGGGATAATTATAGACTCACCCCAGGTAGAGGGGATGCTTTCCATGACTGCCGCATTAAAAACTTTAGTCAAGAAGGGAGCCCATAGCGTTGTATCGGCTTTGTACAAATCAACGGGCACCCCGTCTGGCCCCGGAGCCTTCCCTCCCTTGCTATTACATATTGCTTTCTCCACCTCTTTGACTGTGATATCTCATTGTAGTTTTTGGCTACATACTTCAGGCCCAAGGTATAAGACTACATCCCCCCCGGGGTTAAAAATGCCAGAAAAATGCAAAACCCAAGTTTCCTCGTTAACCTGGGCTGTTAGTACGGGGAATTCCTCCATTTTAAGAAAGGGGCTATTCACAGTATCCCAAAAGAGCTTACTGTCAGGAAGCTCTGCCGCCTTAGAGAGGTTGTCCCAGGCTTCCTCACGTAGCTCTTGCTTCCTACGTTTCAAATGGGTTTTATAGTTTGCCCTGAGAATTGTGATAGCTCCCTTGTCCCTAGTGCTACTTGTTAGAGCTTTCTTTAAATTGGTACAGGCTCCATCAAACCATCCCAAGTTGTCCCTCTTTCTACTGGTCTTGGCAATTGTTAATATCTTTTTGGTTGACTCGTTAATCTTCTTAAAACCATCAAGGATGCATGCAGAGCCTGCGTTAACATCTAAACAACTCTGCAGCTCCTGTAAGCTTGCCGCCACAATTTTAATCAGCAGCCTCTCTGAATTGTCACTGCACCACTTAATCCTAAAACCATTCGGACTGCAAGGGGTTATTCGGCAACAGTCCTTCGAGGAGCTTGATCCTTCAGTCCCCAAATAAAAATGGACATGGTGATACAATTGTGGTCGCTATAGGCCAAGTCTAGAATAATCGGAACATCACAGAGGATACTAATATTCTCAGTAATCAACACATGATCAATAATAGTGGCTGAATTCCTACCAGTAAAAGTCGGGACGGGGTTACCATCGCTATCTTTGCAGGCTGATATATTACCAAATCAAATTTAAGCAGGAGTGAGTTAAGTGACTCTCCGTGTGGTGTATGTATGAAGTGGGCACAGTCCTCCCCTCTAGCATCATCAAATCCACAGACATTCGTAAAGGAGAAGGGGCACAAAGAAATGTTAAAATCCCCCCCCCAAATAATATTGACCGGACCGAGGTTGGCATCACATAAATTAACCAAGGCAGACTCTAGTTCATTGGCTACTAAGGTGCTGGAGTGGTCAAACACATTATTATAATGGTTGATCAGTAAAACATTACGGCCCCCAGTATGTTGCAGCCAGAGTACCTGCGAATGAAACCCGATTTTGATATAGGATTTGACTTCTACCGGGAAGTTTACAGAAAGTAATATCAGGAGCCCCGCTTTAGCCCTGCCCATGCTTACACTCTGCGCAGAGAGGTTATAAGAGACATACCCATTGAAAATTATCAGTTCCGTAGACCACGTCTCTTGCAAACAGAGAATATCATAAGAATTAACAAGCTCCCGCCAGCCGAGGGATTCTTCCTTTTTACGCCAGCCAGCAATATTCCAGCGTGCAAGTTTATACCCAATGCCTAGAGGTTCCATGCCCGTTCCTAAGTCTTCTACCAGTGGGAGACAAGGGGGCTCCACTATTGTTAAAACATCTAGGTTTTGGGTTTGTATATCACATGAATTCCCAGCAGAGATCTGCTGTTGGATATCCCCTGGAGAGGCTATCGCCTTTAACATACACACTATTGGATCATGCCCTGGTTGATCAGTAAGCTCCACAAAAGATACCTTCTTCCCCTCAGAATTTCCACCCTCAGTTGACAACTGGTTAACAGGGGGCAGTCAGTCCGATTGAAGTTACAGAAGGGGTCGGGTGGGCATGGGACCAAATCTACCAGTGTATCTCCTACTTCTACCTCTACGATCAACCATTGTCCAGTCATCATTACTTCTCCTATGGACCATACCACTAAGGGGGTAAAAAAAGGACAGCGGCAAAGTCTGTATTGTAGAGTCGAATGACCTATTAAAACCAGCGCATATGTGGGAGACAGTTCGGGGATCCCTAAAATTTATCGTTATACAATCCCTGTTTATTGTTTTTGCTGTCTTTCCCAACCAAGGTAACCTTCTTAGCATAACAATCTCGCTAGATAAATGTGCTGGCAGTGGTCTATTCCAATTTAGCCATTTAACGACCTTTTTTTATTTATTTTATTTATTTTTATTTATAGTGTTTTGTTTAGCGCGGACAAGACCCGTGGGTATCAGAGCGCTTAGCAAGGAAAGAATTACAGATAGATATTATAATAGCAGTAATAACAACAACATAGATATGAGGTAGAAGGCAATATACTGTATGGACTTGATTAGATATATAAATTCCTAATGTCTGTGCAATTAGCATTAGGTGGCGAACAAGGCTTAGCTTGTGTCATGGTGACAATCCAAGCTCGGTGAGGTAGGGTTATAAGGCATTCCAGTGCATATCAAGGATAATATGGATAAATAAATAAGGTGAGGTAGCGGTTATATAGATTATGTCTGTGAGATATAGTTATAAGTTCACAAGTATATGAGGTAGCAGTAACGTGTCTAGTCCCGGCTTGAACATGGAAAACAGTCAATTATCAGATATTGATCTTCCAATTTTTATGAAGAGGACAACCCTCTGGTAGCGTAAATGATCATCCCAGTAATCCGTAGGTTTCTCTATGTAGGGAATTTACTCATCAAGTGGCTCTTCAGTTCTCGTTTGAATGTTACTGTATTTTGAATCTTCCTGATGTTTGGAGGGAGTGAGTTCCAGATTCTGGGGGCAGCTCCGGAGAATGCTCTGTTGTAGGTCTTTATCTTGTGGAAAAAGGCTGGTCGCAATAGTAACTCTTTTGCGCTTCTAGTTGGTCTGTTACCTCCTGATAGCTTAAGTTTCTTGGCTAGGTATCTAGGCATGTTGTAGTGAACCGCTTTATGTGTAATACAGGCCATCTTCATTTGAATTCTGGCCTCGTAAGGTAGCCAGTTTAGTGCTTTCAGGTGAGGAGATATGTGATCGAATTTCTTCGTTCCCGTAATGAGTCTAGCCGCTGCGTTGAGGCAGGCTTTTAGTGGTGCTGTTGATGTTTTCGGTAGGCCAGCTAATGTGGTGCAGCCGTATTCGATCCTCGAGATAACTAGTGATTGGATAGCCAGTTTTAGATCTGTCTCTGAGATAAAGGGTTTCAGTTTTCTTAGGTAATTCAAGTGGAAGCGGGCGCTCTTGGCCATTGAGTTGATATGTTCTTTCATGTCGAGGTTTTCATCTAGCGTAATTCCTAGTGATTTGGCTGAGTTAACTAGGGTCGGGGTGCAATTTAGCGCCGTCACCAATTTAGTCCATTCCTTAACTTCAGATTGGCTCCTTGTCGGTGAGATTAGCAGGAATTCTGTTTTCTGGGCGTTTAGTTTCAGATGGTTCATTGTTAACCATCGCAAAGCTCTCTTTAGTGTCTTGTTTATTCGGTCAATGTCCTCAAGGGAGGCGATCTTTATGTATATTTGCGTGTCGTCTGCATACATATGATAGGATATCTGTGATTTTTGAAGGATCTCCGTGAGAGGTTCTACATACAAGTTGAATAGATCAGGGGATAATGTTGAGCCTTGTGGGACCCCGATTGTATTGGGGCTCGGGGAAGAGATTGCTTGGTTAACCAGGAATCGCTGAGTCCTGTTCTGTAGGAAAGAATTGAACCATTTCAGCACGTTTCCGGACAAACCCATCCTGTCTTGTAGCCTGGTCATTAGTGCTTTGTGCTTTACCGTGTCAAATGCTGATGACAGGTCTAGAAGGATCAGTAGGCATGTTTGATTTCGGTCTAGGGCTTGTAGGGCGTCATCGACAATATGCAGGATCGCAGTTTCAGTACTGTGCCCTGTTCTGAATCCTGATTGGCAATCATCTAGTAGCGAGAACTTAGCGATGTGTTGACTTAGTTGGCCCTGCACACATTTCTCAATGAGTTTGGCCAGTAGAGGGATGTTGGTCACTGGTCGATAGTTATTTGGGTCTGTTGCATCAGCTGTCGGTTTTTTGATGATGGGCACTACCTGCCCTGTTTTTAGGCAGTCAGGGAGGGTCCCTTGTGCAAGTGAGGCATTTATTATCTCAGTCCAGATTGGAACTAGAGTGTGGCTGATTTCTCTTACACACTTTCCCGGTAGAGGGTCTTGATAGTGGTTGTTCGGTCTAATTTCCGCCAGCGTTTTGGCGATCTTTCCCTGGTCGTATAATTCAAATGTGTCCCAGTTTGCCTTATTTTTTGTTTGGAGACCCTCTGTTGACGCATTGGCCTCATTTTTTGGTGGAGGGAGGGTCATAAGGTTAGCTGCTGCATTTGTGAGTTCAACTTCTAGCAGTTTGGATTTTTTCGTGAAAAATGAGGAGAATTCCTAGCAGCTTATGGGAGTTTTTGTGTTCTCTTGAACCGTTTTGGCTAGTTTATTTGACTGTTGTTTTAAAATCTCGAAGAGTTTTCGTGGTCTGTTTCTGGCATTGTCCAGTTCAGCTCTGATAAATTCTTTTTTGGAGTTGATTATCTTTTTGTTGTATTCGCTTCTTGTTTTTCTGAGGGCTTTCAGCTCAGGGGAGGAGGGATGTTGTCTCCATTTCCTTTCGGCCATTCTCAGTTTGCGCCTGTCCTCGTTCAGTGACTCATTAAACCAAGGATTTTTTGGCTTCTCTGAGACTATTTTCAGTTTTTGGGGCATGGTGTCATTGACGATATTACCGATCGAGGTTATGTAGTGGTCCGTCAGCTCATTGACATTTTGCTTATTGTTGGGTGGCTTCAGGTCTTTCTCACACCTTTCAACCAGTAGTTCAATATTAGCCTCTTTTGTGTCTCGGATCAGTTTCTTGAGCTTGCGTGGTTGCACGGTCCTGCCCTTTTTCATTGTAGGTATCGCGAATGTTATGATGTGATGGTCAGACCAATCACATGGGTCTATACCGAGGATTGATGCCTCTTTATTTCTTGAAATAATCCAGTCTAAGGTCGCTCCTTGTGAGTGAGTGGGTTGGTTGCATGCTTGTGTAAGTTTTAGCTCACTGAGGAAGTCTTTAAGCGAGTTAACCAGTTTGTCATTGCCGTCGTCCCAGTGTAGGTTAAAGTCGCCTAGGAATATGTTATTGGCATCCGAGTTAGAGTTGGTCGTTATGATCTCTATCAGTTGCTCTGTGAACTTTGCGTTCTCTCCTGGTGGGTGGTAGAATGCATGCAAGTTGCAACTTTGATTATTTGGTGTTCTCACATTAATACCAAGGTATTCACAGGATTCTAGGGGGTCAGATTGGAATTGGCAGACCTCAATCTCTGAACGGTGAATGCAAGCTATGCCTCCTCCCACATTCCTTGGTCTGTCTAACCTGACAATGTTATATTGTGGTGGTATTAAGAGATCCATGGTAGGAGATGATGATTCATTGAGCCATGTTTCCGTGAGGATGGCCAGGTCAATTTCCTTGTTAATGATGAGGGCAGCTATGTCTGATGCATGTTTAGTTGCCGAACGACAGTTAAGTAGTAGGCACTTCAGGGGTTTCTGTGATTTAACGAGTTTTCCATTATCAGATTCGGATGTGGTTAGCTGAATATGTTGTAAGTTTTGGTGAATTGCTTTCCTGTCATTCTTTCTGGACGTTCTATTAGAGTCAATAGGTACTGTTTTGATATTCTCCTCCCTACCAAGGGCATTTTGTTCATAGGATCGGAGTAAGGCCAGAGCTTCATCATTTGACAAGGGCTTGGTCCTGTTAGGTCTGTTGGGTCTGAGTACCAGATTCTGGATGTGTGAGACCTTGGTGTGTGTACTTATCGCCATCTCCCAAATTTTTCCAATTGTCTGTGAGATTTTCATCGAGTTTTGTGCCAGGTTTCCTACGAGTTTCTGGAGCTCCTTGATTTCTTTCTGTGTTCGGGATGATTTCTTATGTGAGATACATCTGGCTGGATGGGTATTGCAATTTGCTCTTCTCCGTGAATGATCTGTTCTCATTGCCACAGATCTTTTCTTAGTGTCCTTAGTTTGGTTGAGATTTCTGGCTCTATTGGAGGTGTCCCCATTAATTCCTATGTTATGGGATGTAAGGGGTGTTTTTGTGAATAGGGCTCTATGGGACTCAGGTCTCGCATTCGAGGGAGGATGGGGAAGGTCGATATCATCTACCTTGTTTATTCCGTTAACTTCATAGAGGGACTCGTTTGGAGCTGGGGTACATTCTTCAAGCGCGGTGGAGTTGTGCGTTAGCGGCAACTGCTCTTTCCTTGGGGCCTGGTTATTCTCTTTGTTTCCAAGGTTAGTAGATATCGCTATCCTTTCTATCTCATTCTCTGGTATTACCATCGCGTTTTCGGTTAAATCTCCGGTGTTAGAGGTTTGGTTGTTCTGGCCGTCCGTTTGACTGGTGTCTCTAGTATTGGAGTCGTTGTTTACAAGTGTGACATCTGGTAGTGTCATGTTTTGTTGGCAGCTTGGTCCTTCTATGTATTTCTTTAAGTTTTGGAAAGTTGTCTCAAATTTCTCGAGTTCTCTGTTGGTTGCTTGTATCAGCACTATTCCCGTTTTATACATAGTAATGCATAATTCTGTCTTACTTCTTTTAGTTAATGAGGTCGTTATTTTTGTGCCATATGGTATGTTTTTTATAGTTTTAGTGAACAGCATTTTTGTAAGGGCGTTGCGCCATTTAGCTGTTTTGTCTGTGTAGAATATAAGGTCATTCATCTTGGTGCCTTTGACTCTATCAAAGTATGGGTCAGAGAACAGCATGTCCGGGTTTTTTCTCAAAGTATTGTGTTTGAATTTTTTGGCAGCATTTTTGGATAGAGTTGAAGGGTATTCTATGCTTTTTGCATTGGACCCAGTCGATCCTAGGTATCTTCCATCCATTTCCGCTTCACGTTGAGGTCTGCAGAGGCCTATTGGCTATTTTGTACTGAGTAGTTCCCTATTGACTATTTTGTACTGAGTAGTTCCCAGCTAGTGTATCCTGGAGGATATAGAAATCAAGTAACTCAGTACTATGGTTTCGAGGTGGTAGGTATAGTTTCCTTTGTGGTTTAGTTTGCTCTTATTATTATACTTTTGTAGACGTGGAAGATATAGAAGTTGAAAGTGACTTCCAAACTACTGTTTCATATTGGATCCTCTGATTAATTAATCCTTATTAGTTATGTTATCTTATTCTAATCAGTCCTTTGTAATTATGGTGCCCTCAATAGTAAATAATTAATTAATTGACTATCCCTAATTGTGAAATCGAGTTGTCTGGAGATAAGTAACCAGTGCAAGATGTCAGCCGAGTCTGCCCCTGATAATTCCTGAGAGGGGGAGGATTTTCTCTCTTTTCCTCTTGAAGTTGTTTAGTTCCTTTTTACTTTTCTTAGTCCCTTCTCTCTTTCCACTCCTTAACTTGGTAGGTCCTTATCAGTTTTCTTTATCGATTGGGTGGGTTCTGGGAAGTCTCCTTTCTCTTGCTTCTCTTGGTCCTTTATCAGTTTTTTGTCGATTAGGTGGGTTCTGGGAAGTCTCCTTTCTCTTGCTCAAGACGCCAGTCCTATTTCACTTATTACATTAGTTGGTCCCTTCTCACTTTTTTCCTTGTCGGTTCGGTAGGGTCAGGGATGTCTTCCTTCCCTGGCTCAAGCCGCCAGTCCTATTTCAATGTCTGTGCCTCCAGGTTGGTGATTGGCGGGTTCAATTGGGTAGCGTGAGTATAGAAGTCCTATGCGGCCGCCATTTCAAGGACAGGCGAGCCGCTTCTCATTCCTCCTCTGTTGCAGTATCCCCCGTTTTTTTCCCTATGCCTGTACTCGGGGAGTTGCGGTCTCAGGGAGTTACCAGCTGGTGGGGCCGCCCTGGGGGTGTGAACGATCATACCTTTCTTGTCGGTCACCGAGGTCTCCCCGCTCCGCCCTCCGCGATGGTCAGTCTGTGTTCACAGGCACCGGAGCCGCCGCCGATTATTCCTCAGAGTCCTCAGACCCGCTCACATCCGAGGGAATGTCCGTTGTAGATTCTCCATGACCGCTTCGCATTTGGTGGTCTGCATCATGAAGGGTCCGTCGTCCGAGGAGTCCGTAGAGGGGAGTCAGCCTTGTCCACTGACCAGGTACCGGATTCTTTCCAGCGTCTTGCGTTTTCTGTGTTCGTTTTAGCTATAAGTTAGCTCAAAACATCTAGCAATGGTTCCGCTTGGTCCTGGGTCGTGATTAGGGGTTGTTCAGTGATTTAATCCAGACTTGGAGATCCCTAGCCCCGGAGCTCCTCCCTAGGACTCCCCACCAGCGGCCATCTTGACCTTACTTTTTAATGAGCTAAATGATTCATTTTCCTCCTCTTCTAAGACTGGGACGCCTGCCAAGACGACCATAAAGCGGTTAGCTTCCGGTGGCAAGTCAGGTAAGCGGGATTTTGTTGCTCTACATTCCTTCACTACAGGTATCTACTCCGCTATTATTAGGCGTATCATTTCTACTAGGCAGGGGAACAGAGATCTGCTTAGTGGGGACCTGGCGTACCAAATTAGTACCAGTTGGCTAGGTAAAATAGAAACATCCGTGGGCTGTGTACAATCTAGGGTAGATAACTTTCCCCCCCCATTTGGCTCCGTGATTTTATGGCTACACCTTGCTTATTGGCCGGAGTTGGGCAAACTACTAAGTTGGATGTGATTTTCTCAATGTTTGTGAGCCTGAGTTCTATTTGGTCCATTTGAGCTTCTAGGGGATTTAAAAGAGATTTAAGTAGGGTGCCCAGATTTTCAATGGTCAACTCAGAGCCATACTGAGTCTGCGGATTGATAACAGGGACAGGAATTGTCAGATCAACCGTCCCAGTTACGGATTCTTTTGGTCCACTCGTAGACCTTGTTGTTGGGTTGGTGCTGCTCTGTCACTTAGCTATTTTGGCCCTACTCTCATCTTTTTTATTATATGCTTGTTTCCTTTTGGGGATAGCCCCTTCTTTAATGCCTTGAATCATAGTACTAATAACAGGGACAATAGGAATAGACACATGGTTATCAAGAATCGAATCAATTTCAGGCAAAATTTCATTGACCAAAATGTCCAAGTCCTCCGTATCATGCTCCTCTGCACCAGTCGGAGCCTCTAAGTCAATTGTACAGGGTGCAGGTGTAGCTGAATCCAAGTTCCTAACAGGAGTTCTAGCGTTTGCAATGGCACACAGGGATGACCTTTTAGCTACAAGAATTTCCTGTGAAAGACGTTTTTCCATGGCGGAAATTTCTGTATCTATTAAAGAATAAGCTCTGGTTAAGAACTTTTCCATACCTCCCACCACGGTTCCTGCTACCAGGGTTGATTTACTCCTTAGTTCACGGCTGGACATTATCCACGATATTCCCGGTGGGGTAATAATGCAGCAAGCCGAGCCAAGCCAGCCAAGAGAGAGGGCCCGGTCCAGTCTTGATCGGTCAGGAACGGGCAGAAACGGGCCCGGGCTAAGTCCCGCGCGCGTCCCGCGATGCGCGGTGGGGAGGTCAGTTAAGTACAGAAGAGGAGGCGGGGCACGCCCGGGAAGAGGCACCAGCTGTCGATGTTACTAGGAATGCTGGTCCTCGCAGTCCCAGGCTCCCGCTGTTGGTCCTATTATTCACGGTCCACTACGGTATATCCGCCTCCAAACAGCCACGGTAGGGGGAACAGCACTGAGATGAGCCACACAGGTTCATGAGGAAAACAAACAGCCAAAGTCCTGCTGCAAGCAGTCACTTCTGTGCAAATTATCAAGGCCCAGGATCAATACGGAGTCAGGCCCTCTAGTCTTATTTTTTTCTTTAATTCAAAATCAATAATTAATTACTTTTGTGCAGATTATCAGGACGCGGTATCAGCAGAGAGTCCCACAGTATGATGAGTTGCCCCACACGCGATCTGGCGGTGTAATGAAAACCTCGTGGCCCAAAGATAAATGCCCAAAATTGTACCGCAATATTGTTACACAAGCGTGGCTTCAAAGTATCCGTTTCTAACCTCTGACGCCAGTTCCGATGCCTGGCTCTTTGATGTTGTTTACATAGTGATTTACATAGTCATTTAATATCGTGGCATGAGCATAGGGAAGGGCACCAGAAAGAAAGAGTTTTTTTTCCTCCACTCACTTGTCTTTTTTCGTAGTTTTCACCAACCTTAGAGTTGTAACTTGGCCACAGCGCCTGTTCTGCGACCTCTGATACCTCGCGCCTCACTGAGTTTGTGCAGAGTTTTTTTTGCAGTCTATCCGCTCCGCATCCGCTGCTCCGTCTACGCCGCTGGTTCCCTGCTCCGCGCTCCACTCTAACCGCTACGGATCTGCGGCCTACTATTCCTCACTCACACCGGTGACCTGCGCTTTCCGCCTCCTTCCTCTGAATTTGACGGGCTGTGGGTACGGCAGCTGTAGCCGATGGCGACAGCAGTAGCGGAGTCAGCCTCGCCTTCCCAACCTTACAGCGAGGATGGTACCAGACCTCCAAGTCGAGTAAGGTGCGTTTCTTTACTCATTCTTTTGCTCTCAGTTTATAAAGTTATCAATTTCTTCCTCGTCCCATACTTCGAGCACCGTTCACCGTGCTCCGTGCACTTTCCAGGAGAGAGGGACCCTGCTGCAACTCACGGCGGCTTCAGTCCGCCATCTTAGCTCCGAGATGAGTAGTCATTTTAACCAGATTTACTCTCCCATATATATTCAGTGGTAAACTTTCCCATCTTAACAGTAGCTTACACACTTCCTTCACTAGTATCTGCCAGCTGATTTTAGGGATATCAATCAATTTTTGGGTTAAATATATTCCCAGATATCTAATTTTTTGTTTAACCCCCTGTATAGGGATTACGTTATTCCAACCCATTATATCAGTTTTCTCCTTATTGATTTTATAACCAGATACCCTTCCAAATTCCTCGGCTAATTCAAATAACCGCGGAATTGCCTTGACATAGTTTGAAGTGTACAAGAGGAGTTCATGCGCCTACAGGGCAGTTTTAAGCTCTAGCTCTCCAATTTTAAAGGTTAAAATAATACTATCAATTCTAAGTATACAAACAAAGGGCTCAATATATACATCAAACAATAAGGTGGATAGGGGACATCCCTGCCTAGTACCTCTGGAGATGTTAAACCATTCTGATAAACCGCCGTTAGCTAGAACATTTGCTCGAGGGTTCCGATATAAGGATTTAACTCCTTCAATAAAGATCAATGGAAACACGAACCTCGTCATGGTAGCCCAGAGATACGCCCAATTAACCTGGTCGAACGCTTAAGCTGCGTCGTTTGCTATGATGGTAAGTGGCATCCCTCTCTCCTCCGCAAAATCTATTGGCCCTATTACCTAGAACGTAAACTCGTTGAGCTGCCTCCCAGGTATAAACCCTCTCTGATCTGGGTGTATGATCGTTTTAATGATTTGATCTTGGAATTCCACCAACGGCTCAACACCAGGAATCAATATCTGAAATTTACTGTAGAGATTAATAAAGAAAGACTGGCATTTCTTAATCTTTCCATCTATGCCACTCACAAAGGTTTGCAGAGTGAACTTTATCGCAAGCCCATGGCGAGAAATTCTTTACTACAGTATGAATGCCAACACCCTAAGGCTATCTGGGACAATTTGCCTTAAGGGCAGTTTCTCCATGTGCGGAGAAACTGCTCCACCAATACGTCGTTCCAGAATCCTGCTAAGGGCTTGTCCAAGCAATTGACAGAAAGACATTACCCGCATTCATTGATTAAGCGCTCGCTGAAGCGAGCTAAAAACAATAACTGAGAAGCCCTCCTTAAGCCCCCAGTAAAAAAAAAAACATGGATAGGTTGACATTTGTGAGCAGGTTCAGCATGAGAACTAACAACATCCAGAAGATAGTTCGCCGGCATTGGCGTATCTTGAATCATAGTAGAGACAAGATTGCTTCACCCCTTTTTGCATTTAAGAGGTCCAGCAGCATACGTTATCGTCTGGTACACACACGCCCTAAGGATGCATCAAAAAGAGTAGTAGGCACCCTATGGAACCTGCCAGCTGTGGTGGGACACCATCCGTGTGGAAGCTGCTCGGTTTGTCCCCAGACCAAACACTCCATAACGGTGGACATAGGTACGGATCGCCCTTGGGAACAAGTTCACTTTACAAATTGCAAAAGTGAGAATTTGATTAACCTCCTAACTTGTCCGTGTTCGATTAGATACGTCGGAAGGACTACACCCAAAGTGCGTATTCACATGCTCGAACACAAGAGCTTGTTTCGATGTAAAAAGACACTGACGAGTCTCACTAAACACTTTGCAGACAACCATCAAGGAGAAGAAAAATTCCAGTGTTATCCTACTTGAAAAACCCGTGATACCATCACACATCAGGAACGTTTCAAGATACCTGTTCGTTAAAGAGCAGAAATGGATATTTAAGCTCTGCACTGATACACTTGGGCTTAATGATGATATACCCTGGTCTAACCTATAAACCTGAGGTCTACCTTTTATTTACACACGGGGCAAATTCTTCCACAGAGATGAGGTAGATACTCAATGAGCGACACCTGATAGATTGGAGGTACACATTATCTTACTAACACTGTGACATGAGAGGACACTGTGTTAACTCTATAAAGTCCCTAATACATATGTGTAAGCAGAGTTTTTAGATACTTAGGACCACTATTGCAATAACAAGGCAATCCCGAGGTAGTTATTGCCATATATGACACCATGTGAGACACCTTCTGGTTTGTAGGGTTATATCACCTTTTTATATCAAGATGGTAGGAGATATTAATATGTCAATATTATAAGGACTATTGGTAAATAGGTCCCTATAAGATCTGTGCAGGAATAGTTGCATGGCATCATCCACTAATATCAACACAACAAGGCGACCATGTATGCCATACAGGAGGTGGATCTTGCAAAACATCTGGGTCTGAGGAGAACTGACACCAATACGGTGTCTTTATGCAAGAACCGCCCGTTTAGAGAACGATTTTCGGGGTACTGGGTTAGTGCTTATGAAATAAACAGGACTCTGTCTATTGACTATCATTACTAAGGTTCACTAAAACAACTGTCAGGGGATTCATATTCCTGCCAATCTGTGCTAATTTTGGATGTGGATTGTGTCCTTTACAGTTTTGGAGTAAGAATGTGAGACACATTATGCACTGTTCGCGAAATAAAGTTCTCCGACAACCGAACTACAAACGTCAGCGTGATGACGTAATTTTGTAGTTTATCGTGCCGAATTTATAAATATTTTTTCAGCCGAACATGTTATCCTTTGAGGGTTTGCCACATGCAAGATTCTAGCCCGAGGTTGAAGGCCTCTAGTATCTTCTTAGAGGGCACTTATGGCCTGGAGTTAGTTACGGGACATCTTACAATAGTTTTCCTGTTTGAACTACATGACATCATTCTGTAGTCTAAGACTTCTGCGTTTTCGCGGCAGAGTTGATCAAGCAAGGCAGGAGTCTTCACTGTTATTATCGGATTTGTGCGTGGAATTAGGCGCTTTTATTCCACTTTTTGCCCGGTATTACAAATAATTAAGGATCTGCAGGGACATACAGCTGGTACCTAAAATACAACAAGGCTGCTTTTCAGAATGGGTGTGGTGGACAAATAGTCCCTGTAGCTCTTTTTAAACAAGTCTCGGGCGCCGTCCTTTGCCTGCCCCAAGACTCAGGACAGTCTTGAGGCAACGACGGACAGGTAGGCTGGGGAGGCGCTTAGTAGTACTATATATATTTCTTGGTTGCCCAGATTGCCAGTTTTCTGGGGGTTTGTAAGATCAGACCTGGATATTAAGCTTACATTTGAAAACAAACTAGTATTTATATAATGAGATAATTGTACTAGTTTTTAAACAATGCAGACAGATGGTTGGTTTGCCTTGTATGGTGAATTATACTTATACCAACTTTGTATACCTATACAGATCTCTCTTGTTACATCTTAATAGGGCTCTTGTCCCTTTAGCACACAATCATTGATTAGGTGTTTATTTAACTTTTTATCTTGTTTTACGCTGTGTTGTGGTACTCGGAGGGTTGGACGAAGTACCGGTCGGTTTTACTCAGTTTACCCCAAAGTGAAGAGGATGAGCTTGTGAAGAAGGGATAAATGATATTGAGTAAATAGAGGGTCTGCTTATTAGTAGCTCTATATGTCTCCCCTTTGTCTGTCTTCTCTCTTCACAGAGCGGGGCCTCGACATCCTGAGCGCGGTCCAGGTGAGGTGAGGTCCAGTCCGCGGTCAAGCTGGGTGAGAATATCTAAGCATTTATTACTATTATTATTATTTTATATGAACCACATTAGGAAGAGCACCTGCATGGTGTATTTGATTAACAGTATTTTATTTAAATGTATTGCAGATGCCATCTGCATTCACTGACACGGAGGATTAGTACACAAGTTGTATTTACTCCAACCTTCAATTGATTGTTTTCACTTTCACATTTTCTGATCTAACACCTTTGTATGCAGTAGTAATTTTTTGAGAGCAGAGGCCCTGATGAAAGCCGAGGGATTTTTTGCCCGTTTGGCTGAAACATTTTGGCCCCTTTTTGGCAGTCATTTGTGTAAACTGCCTTTTGCACTGTTCTGTTTTTAACCAGGGGATTTTCCCATACCTTAATAAAATGTGCATTATTTTTGGACACGTCACTCTATTTTAACTCACCACATATTTCTTGTGTTTTTGCACTGCACTTCATTAGCTCCTTGGCGATCAACTACTCAGTTGTCCTTTTGTCGTCTCCAAGTGACTGTGGGCATGATCCAGCCTACGATTGTTTGAATGGTAATACGTCTCGATGATCAAGGGCCATACTATCTCTCCAGCTGGATGACCAAATGATAATATTGATCACGAGGTTAAGTTGATGGCAATCCACATCTAAGAGCTTGGATCTTACCACTTATCACTTTAGTGTTCTCTTCCTTTTATGAGTTCTCCCTTTTGGGCTCTCCTGGTAACTTGGGTACTAACTACCATTGTGAAGTTAGGGATAGCTCGCCATACTATTGGCCTTTAGACCCCCGGTTTGTTTTGGTGATTAAAAATCCTCCATACGCAAGGGACCCGAGAAGTCCCATCTCCAAAGACAGGCAAAATCACTGAGCTCCTGCTGCAAATGAAACTTTGAGCTGACCTTGAAAGAAACCCATGGTCAGGACAAAGGACCACCCTATCAGTATAACTCTTGAGATAACGAAAGAGGAGGACCAGAGCTCCAAGTCCCCCAGGCTGCCTAGCGGAGGCAATTGCCATAAACATAGTGATAATTTTGCAGATAATCACAGAAAGGGACAACCCTCCAAAGGTTCGAAAGGGACCAGCTGTAAACCATGAAAAACTGTGGTTAATCCCATATTGGAAAAATTGAATGTAGAGGAGACTGTTTCAGTCTAAAACTCCCAAACAGCCGGATGAACAAAGGAAACAATACATCCAAATCACCAGAAGGACCCCGAAAAAGTCTAACAGCTGAATTCTGAGAGGCCATTGTAGAAGGAGCTAAATTCGGAAGGAACCCATTCCAGAGAAAATCAAGAATAAAAAAAGGGCTACCTGGCACAGGATCATAAGCATCAACAGAAGCCAATTTCCAGAAGGAACCACAATTCTTATGATAAGAAGAAATGTAAGATGGCTTCCTAGAGGACTACATGTCCACTGCCACACCACTAGAACAACCTAGCCTCTCTTAGGACTGCCTTTCAAGAACCAAAGTATCAACTTCAGACTGCAGAGCTGACTGAGTGAAGTGGGGAGACTGCAGAGGGGATGGGATCAAAGGGAGTTTAAAAAACGGTGTCCTCGCCAATTCCCAAAACAATAGAAACCAGGAGCGACGAGATCGAGGAGGGGCAAGATGGTGGCCGCTTAGTTGTGGCTGTGCACAGCGGGGCGGTGGTGGAGATTAGGCTGGTGCCGCAGTAACCGGTTGTTTGATACTCCGAAGACACCCGACCTTTCTTTTATCTGGAAATGTTCACGGCAAGAATACCAGCACGGAAACTAAGCGAATGATCAACGCACTTACCTGCCGCGGTTCTGCTGCACGGCTGTTGCGGGAGCTGACGCTGGTCTTGTCGGCTCTCACCGCCGGCTCCCGAGTCCGTCCGCGAACGAAGGGGCGGGGCACAGGCGAAGTGTCTCTGACTCCGCGGAGCAGAGCGGAGGCGATCACAGAATCGGCATGAAGCTGCGTGGGCTGCAGGCTGCAGAGGCACTGGTACTGCGGGACTGAGAGGAGACACGGTGTGATGGCCCCCAAAACGAATACCGGTGGTAAAACAGCTGCTGACAAGAAGAAGAAAGCTGGCGCTGTGACGGCTGCAGGAGAAACTGACAACCTCCAAAAAGCACAAACACCCCCGGTAAGAAAGCAGATTGCAGCGAGGACAAGGCTGGCTACTGCCACGGCACCAGTTGCGGATATTTTTTACCAAGGTCAGCAAGGAGAAGGGGGCGAAAGCGATAGCGCCAATCGGCGGGGAGACCAGATGGACCTAGTTGTAGGGGTCGGGGCAATCAAGGTGACTCCCATGGACATTTCAGAATCACAAAATAGTCCAGAGGCAGTAAAGGCAGTAAAGACAGTATCCACCCCCCCTGAGATATGCAGTCAAACCCGGGGAGATGTAGAAGGTTCTGACGCGGCTGCTGACACGGAGGTTCCAGCGCTGAATGCCGCAATTAATGTTAATGCGGATCACAACTCAAGGCAACAGGAGCAAGGGGGCCTGGATGCTGGGATGGCCATATCTACTAACGCAGGCAGCCAAACCTACGCGGTCCCAGCCGATATACATATGGGAGGCCATGACGTTCAGGAATCTGACCCGGCCGATATGGCCGACAACGGAGCTCTCAAGGTTTCCAAGGCGGGAGGTCAGAACCCTCAGAACCGTCAGGATTGTGATGTGGCAAACAACATGGCTCATGGGGAACCTGACAAAGGAAAGGATAAAGACCCGAGCGAATGCTTTTACTCAGTGTTGGAGGGAGGTGAATGGTCAGAAGACGATGTAGGAGAACGTAGCTCCTTTCTGGAGGATAGCGACCGTGATTTGGAGAGCGGACCTGAGCATGAGTCCCCGGCAACGGCAGTCAAAACCCAAATTGGGTCAAAGGGCCAGAAGCCCCCCCAAAGAGAGCTCAGTTGGGATCACTCCTCCGCAATGCCCCTGCAAGGGAGCCCCTGTGGGGTAGGCGCCCAGATGTCGCTCCTGGAAGTCATCCATCAGGAGATTCTCGCTCAAAGAGAGGAAACCTGGCAGGACAGCTGGAAGTCCCAAGCAGCAGTAAAAAAAATGCAGGGTGTCATCAGGAAACTCTCTAAGGCCTGCACTAACCTGGGAGACCGGGTCTCGAATCTTGAGGAGAGAGTAGTTTCAACTGAGACGGAGGCCGCTGCCGCTATCAGTAAAGTGGATGCCCAAAGCTCCCAAGTCACTGACATCCAGTGGAAACTGGAGGACATTGAGAATGGTTCGTACCCGAGAGACGACGACCGGGAACTACAGGAGGAAGCATACCTTACCACGGCGCACCGCCACATAGGAAACGCACCCGTTTCTTGCGAGCCTTTCTATGGATTGATCCCCTCCCGGCTACCACCTGATACACACCAGTATTCAGAGTGCTTACACTCGAAGATTTTCTCCTAACCAATAAGGCAGAACACAAAGAAAAAAGTGTTTTTTACGTGACTCTTTTGAATATACCCTTCCTAATTAGTCACTAACGGAGAAACTAGTGTCTCTTTCCTATCTACCTATTTAGAACATGAACATAAAGTCCAGACTTATTTTCGATTAATACGATTGAGCTGAGCCCTAAGCCCTGAAGAGTCGTGTTGACTCAACTGTACACGACGAAACACGTGTCGGCTTTGTATGACATTCCTCGAGTCTGGAGAGAATAAACCATCTTCTTGCTGTGACTAAGAACACACTAAAGAATCTGCTTCTGTTTCTTTGATACTCATCAGTCATTGTACTGTTTATGTGATACCTTATTGTAGTTGCGAGAGCTTAGCTGTGTATATATGTTTAGTCACCTGACTATTTCAGACGGTTAAGGGAGTTTTTCCGCCTGCTCTTCACGCACTACACACAAACCATTCACATCACACACTGTAACGTAAAAACTGAGGCAGTGCGCCCTAGAGATCTGAATTTCCTAAAAACCCCTTTCCAGTGTATTGGAAGTCCCAAGCAGCAGTAAAAAAAATGCAGGGTGTCATCAGGAAACTCTCTAAGGCCTGCACTAACCTGGGAGACCGGGTCTCGAATCTTGAGGAGAGAGTAGTTTCAACTGAGACGGAGGCCGCTGCCGCTATCAGTAAAGTGGATGCCCAAAGCTCCCAAGTCACTGACATCCAGTGGAAACTGGAGGACATTGAGAATCGCCTTAGGCGGAACAATCTTCGGAACCTTGGGGTGCCCGAGGGAGTCGAGGGATCCGACGCAAGTGCCTACATAATCAAGCTATTCAATCAGGCTTTTCTGGAGCTCTCAAGCTGGAATTGGTCCGAAGAAATCCAGCGCGCACATCGCACCCCGTTTAAACTAAACAGAAACGCAAAAGAAGGCGATAAACCTAGGGCAATCTTAATCTTCTTGGGCAACTTCGTACTAAGACAGGCAATCGCGGAGAAAGCTAGACCTGACGCCAAGAGGGTAATCGAAGGAGTGGCATTCTTCGTCCGTCCAGACTTCTGTCACACGGCAGTTGAGAGACGCTGGAGACTTAGACAGTTGATCAAGCCATAGCAGGACAAAAAAATGCAGGCTTATTTGATCAACCCGGCTCAACTAAAAATAATTAACGAGGGAAGGACACTATATTTCGCCTCAGAAATTAAAGCTAAGGAATATCTGGAATCCCAGGGGAAGTAATTGCATCTAAACGTATTTAATGTTGATTTTTTTCTTCTTTTTTTCTCACACAGGTTAATGAGGCATTACATAAAAGAACCGTTGGGTCGGAGGACTTCGGAACACTGTTAGTTTAAGGGTTGTAAGGGGTAAGGGGATGGCTGTTATTGGAATGCATTTTTGTTTCTCCACCGCTCCAACTGTGACCATCACTTGCACAGACTAGGTCTGAGCGCCTCACGAGTGAGGGAGCAGGGGAGGGGAGGGGGGAGGGGGGAAGGCAGGGTGGGGATGAAGGGGGGTGGAGGGGGGCCAGGGAGGCCTGAGGGGTGAGGTTTGGGGGGTTTAGGGGGCAAGGGGAAAAAGCAAAAAATGAGTTGAATTGGTGTTTCTGGGTAAATAATATTCGTTTGGTGGTTTCATTGAAAGTTGTAGTAGCAGCAGTAGTCAAGGCTTCTGTACAATTAATGTGGGGGGGGCTGAACGACTGTAGGATGCGCCAGAGGTTGGGACATTTTACTAAATACAATAACATCGATATTCTCTGTTTACAAGAGACTCATCTCCCCTGGGCAAAAAGGAATCAGATGAATATCAGGGGGTATGAGTTGCTGGCATGTTCATCCCAAACATCGACAATAAGGGGGGTCACTGTTTTGGCAAGGCCCTCACTCAGGGGGAGTAAGCGGTTCAAGGCAGATACTTCAGGGAGATGGGTAATAGTGGAGTTTAATCTAGGTTATACCTTGTGTGTAGTTTATGGTTCCAACCAGGACGACCCTGAAGTTTACGATTTTTTGGAAGGAGAGCTAGCCAACTGGCCAACTCCCATCATAGTCTGTGGGGACCTAAACATTTCGGTTGACTGGAGCGGGTCAGTGGGTTATTCAGGGCGGAAATCTAGAGTATTTCGTGCTCTTGACGCTCTCATGAAATCTCATGGGCTCAGGGATGTTTGGGGTGCCAAGAGGCCGCTGGACCCAGGCTACACATATTTTTCTTGCCCTTCTCAGCGATATTCTAAGCTTGATTATTTTCTGACTTCCTCCTCAGAGTTAAATAAGATGCATATTAAGAAATTACCGAAATCAATCTCGGATCATAACCCTCTGATGCTGTCCTATGAAGTGACTAAGCTGGAGAGGAAACACACTAGCTGGACATTTGAAAGGAAATTACTGTCAGCCGCTAGGTTTGTGGAGCATCTCAGACAGTGGGCAAGAGAATTTCATGACGCAAATTGGTATAGCAACGTCATGCAACAGCGTTTGGGAAGCATTTAAAGCCTCTTTAAGGGGAGAAACAATAAGCTGTTCAGCTAGGTTAAGGAGAGAGGACAAGAGAGAAATCGGGATCCTTATGGGGGAGCTAGTGGCAGCAGAGGAGCAACACATTAGAGATATTGGTCAAGGGGTCCATGGTCATGAAAATCTAAATAAAATCACTACTATTAAAACGGATCTTCAGAGGATTATAACACAGAAGGAAGTTAGCGAATACCAGGCTTCTATGGCAAGGCGCTACGAAACAGGGGAGCAGGCAGGGATAGCACTGGCACTCCGTGTAAGACAAGAGAGGACCAAGAATACTATCTCAAGCATACAGGAAAACGGCAACGAATATACCGAGTCTAAAGATATTCTAAGAGTTTTTAAGAACTTCTACCAAGAACTGTATGACGTGGAGGGTGGGTTGGGCGATCAAAGCCCGGTTTGCGAGGATGGTGGTCCCGGTCTGGATGAACAGACTAGAGAAGACCTCGATAAAGACCTGGCCCCGATTGAAATAACTACCGCCTTGCAAGAGTTTGATGCTGGCAAGGCCGCAGGCCCAGACGGGATCCCCCTGGAGGTCTATAAATGCTTAGAAAAGGAGATCGCCCCCATCTTGCTGGATCTGTTTAATGGCATTTTGTGTACAGGTATAATACAGGATTCTTGGAAAGAGACCAAGATCGTCATTTTCCATAAGAAAGGGAAATCCAAAGAGCTGCCGGGGTCCTATTGCCCAATCTTGCTTATTAATGCGGATACAAAGCTTTACTCGAAGGTCTGGGCCGATAAATTGAGGGGGATCATTGGTCATCTCGTCTCCCCGTGGCAGCATGGGTTCGTGCCTGGTAGAGGCACGACGGACCATACTAGTCGGGCAATAGCGCTCTTTGACGCCATGGTGCTACTGGGAGGGAGATGGCCATGATCCTCCTCGATGCGGAGAAAGCTTTCGACCGCGTGGTCTGGGACTTCCTGTGGGTCATCTTGACCAGTAGAGGCTTCGGCAGCAAATTTATTGGAGCCATTAAAGCCATGTACGCTGATCCAGTGGCTAGGGTCCTTGTCATGGGCCAGCGCTCGGACGAAATAGCAATCAAGAGGGGGACGCGTCAGGGCTGTCCCTGCTCTCCGATTTTGTTTTCCCTGTATTTTGATCCTCTTATACAGAAAATCTTAGCCTCCCCTCAGATCAGTCCGGTGGTATGTAATGGTTTTTCCACAAAATTGCTCGCTTACGCCGATGACCTGGCAATAATAACTACGGACCCTCATCAAGCTATGCCTATCCTGTCACAATTGGCTAAGGAATTTGGGCGCCAATCAGGGTATCGGTTGAATGAAGGGAAGACTCAGATCATCTGTACTAAGAACATCACTAAGACAGATCAAAGATTCGTAGATTCAGCTGTATATCTAGGGGTCAGGGTTAATTCCTCGGTAGATAAGATTATTGAAGAGAATGACCCACCAGTTATTGAATCAATTGAATCTGATCTGAAAAGAATTGATGTGCTACATCTTTCTTTGATCGGTAGGGTCAACGTTCTACAAATGACTATGTTCCCTAAAGTGCTTTATTTGTTTAGGGCTATTCCACTGCTACTAGGAGAAAGTCTGATCAGGAAAATTGAAGCTACCTTCGTAAGTTTTGTTTGGCAATATGGGAAGATCAGGCGCTCGATTAACCATCTTTCACTACCATTGGCAAGAGGAGGTCTGGCTTTGCCGAAACTTAGATTTTATCATCTGACGTGCCTTCTTACACAAATGAATGTATTGTTCCAACTTGATCCCACCCCTCAGGAAGTCCAGGTCAAGAATCAGGGCCGCCCCCCATCTATTTTCGAGCTGTTGTTGGGGAGTAAGGCTCTAGGGCTGCTGAGCTGTGAAGTTGAGCGTAGGTACTACAGGAAAGCCAGATATAAGATAATGGAAGGAGTCTGGGGGACCTGGAAGGCCATTGGGAAAATATTGAATATCCCTAAAATGAATGCCAATATGAGTCTATGGAAATCCAGTCTTTTCCCCCACCTTGGCCAGAATAATAACTGTATGGTTTGGAGGGATTGCGGGGTAAGATGCCTGGGAGATATCATGTCTGGTAGCGACATCCTTAGTTTTGAGGAGATACAGCAGAAATACGGCGTCCCCCAATATCACTGGTTTTTATACGGGCAAATTGTTCAAACATTTTTGGCAATCAGACCTAGGATCGTCATGCCTGCTAGTAATCCAATGGTTGACTATTTAACTAGAGGGGGCAAAAAGATAAGAATAGTCTATAGGTATTTGCTTCTCTGTCTGCAGGATGATATGGAAAAAACCGAAACAACACTGGCGCAGAAGTTGGGGGAAACACGATATCGATTTAGATCTCGCCCTGCTTCTAAACAAGAAAATATTCCGGTCCTCAAATTTAAGGGATCAACATTATAAGACCCTGTTTAATCTCTATTACACTCCTGCAAAATTGTATGGCTGGGGGGTAAGAGAAGATGATAGATGCCCTAAATCTAACAGCGGCCCTGCAGATCTACTACATATGTTTTACTACTGCCCTAATCTTGCCCCGATTCGTAGGGAGATAACTCTGTTTCTGTAGGGGCTGCTAGGTCATCACATCGATCTATCCCCTAACTTGGTCTTAATAGGGACGGACGATAAACTAAAGGCGGGGAGGGACGCCCAAGCTTTTGTATTTATCTCAGTTGCTGTGTTGCAAATCCCTATTTCTGCAGGGTGGAAGGACACCACCGCCCCCACTTTCCAGATGTGGCTCTCCAGGCTCCTGGGCATGCATAACATAGAGTCATGCCTATACGAATTTAAGGGCAAGAAATCTCATGAAATGGGCAGAAAGATCTGGGCACCTCTGAAAGAATGGAGGGATTCAAAATGATAAAGTTTTTATGGGGGTGGGGTCGCACACTACTCATACACCCCTAAGGACTCTGGTCAATGTAGTAAAGTGTTAGCGATGCATTATCTTTCGATCTTCTGCTATCTTCGCTGTCTTCGCCATGCCTGGACAGCCACCGGCAACCCCAGAACACGGCCTAATCCCTGCTGATGAAGGGTAAATACCCCGAAACACGTGTCCAGGGATGGCGAAGATAGCGAAGATAGCAGAGAATCGAAAGAAGATGCATCGCGGAACACGAACTACACTTACCACAGTCCTTAGGGGCGATCCCGCTGGTGTGTGAGTAGTGTGCGACCCCACCCCCATTTGTAATGTTAAAGCTCCCTTGAGCAGTTGGCTGACGAGCCTGGGACCCCGCACCTGCGCGCCTGAGTGGTACTAAACCTGGCAATATTTGGCAGCCACCAGCAACCCCAGAACACGGCCTAATCCCTGCTGATGAGGGGTAAATACCCCGAAACACGTGTCCAGGGATGGCGAAGATAGCGAAGATAGCAGAGAATCGAAAGAAGATGCATCGCGGAACACAAACTACACTTACCACAGTCCTTAGGGGCGATCCCGCTGGCGTGTGAGTAGTGTGCGACCCCTCCCCCATTTGTAATGTTAAAGCTCCCTTGAGCAGTTGGCTGACGAGTCTGGGACCCCGCACCTGCGCGCCTGAGTGGTACTAAACCTGGCAATATTTGGCAGCCACCGGCAACCCCAGAACACAGCCTAATCCCTGCTGATGAGGGGTAAATACCCCGAAACACGTGTCCAGGGATGGCTAAGATAGCGAAGATAGCAGAGAATCGAAAGAAGATGCATCGCGGAACACGAACTACACTTACCACAGTCCTTAGGGGCGATCCCGCTGGTGTGTGAGTAGTGTGCGACCCCACCCCCATTTGTAATGTTAAAGCTCCCTTGAGCAGTTGGCTGACGAGCCTGGGACCCCGCACCTGCGCGCCTGAGTGGTACTAAACCTGGCAATATTTGGCAGCCACCGGCAACCCCAGAACACGGCCTAATCCCTGCTGATGAGGGGTAAATACCCCGAAACACGTGTTCAGGGATGGCGAAGATAGCGAAGATAGCAGAGAATCGAAAGAAGATGCATCGCGGAACACGAACTACACTTACCACAGTCCTTAGGGGCGATCCCGCTGGTGTGTGAGTAGTGTGCGACCCCACCCCCATTTGTAATGATAACGTTTTTATGATACATATCGTATGGGTATTGGGTTTCGGGTCTTTCTTTTCTATTTTCTATATATCTTTTCTTGTATCATATCAGTATTTAAGCCTGTATAAATTGTATGTGCCTGGACCATTTTATAATATTGCTCAATGCTAACTAATTTAACGTTTATTATGAACAGTGTATTTTCTTGTATCAGGATTAATTGATTATATATGTATAGGTCTATTCTTGGAATACACCATGTCTCTCAATAAAAAAAAAATAAAAAAAATAAGGAAACCAGGAGCGACGTGGCTAAAATGGGGCAATCAGAATGACCAATCCCTCTTCTCCCAAATCTTATGCCACACCCTTAGGAGGAGGAGGGGAATTTGGAGAAAAGTATACATCTGACGCTTCAGCTAAGGAAATTACAAGACATCCAACACCCAAGCCCCCCAGTTGATCTTATCGGAGCAGAACAGGGGAAGCCATGCATTGGAGTGGTTAGTAAACAGATCCAACCATGGGGAACCCAAGATCTGATGTATTTGATTGAACAGATTCATCGACAGGTGGAAGGAGACCAAAGAGAACATATTGTAGCTCAGACAATCTGCATGAAAGTTGAGCTCCCCCTGGATGTGCACTGAAGTCAAGGACAGGAGATGGGTCTCTGCACACGTAAAGATTCAAGATGCAATGGAATTCATCTGAACTGATCTGTCCCCTAAGCCAAAAGAGCTAGCAACTTGCCACCTCATTGGTCGTGTGCACCACCAGACAATGATTCTCATGGAGGGGCTGAAAGAACATGACTGCCTGCCGCACCGCACCCAAATACCTCCAATTTGAAGATTGACAACTGTCTGTCCTTGACTATGGACCCTGAGACTCCAGCGCCTTCAGCTTCGCACCTATTCCCCACTGACTGCCCTATGTCATGCGTAATAGAGAAGGGGGAAGATGAATAGGAACATCTACAGTCAAGTCAGCAGAATTTGGCCACCATTCCAAGGACTTCACCATACAGAGAGGAAGGGACTTGAAAGTCATACTGGACAGAATCTGGGCTTCAATGGCCCTACAAATGATTCACCATGGGTTTTAAATGAACAGGAGCCCAAGGACCATGGCCACTGTCATCAACCCCTGAATCCAAAGCCAGAAGCGGACTGCAGCAGATGAGAGAGACATCAATGTTCGAACAGCAGACTGCAGAACACAAATCCTGTCTGCCAGAAAAAAACACCTTAGACTCCTGCGTGCCAAACGGGAAACAACCTTTACAACGCAACCATTACATCACACTACACTTATAACACAGGCATTGCATTGCAACACCCTTTACAAAGCATGACACTACAACGCAGGCATTACAATGCATACCATTACAACACATGAAACTAGATCGCATGTCACTACAACGCAGGCATTACAACGCATACCATTACAATGCATACCACTGGAGTTAGAATAGTAATTTTTAACCTCTACACTATCCAACATTTACCCTACTGTTGCACCTCCTGGAGTTAGAATAGTAATTTTTACCCCTATACTGTCCAATACTTACCTTAAATGCAATGTAATGGTATGCGTTGTAAAGGTAGTATGCAATGTAATGTAATGCGTTGTAAAGGTAGTTTTTTAAATGCGATGTAGTGTCATGCAATGTAATGGAATGCATTGTAGTGGGTGTTGCGATGTAAAAATAGCTTTGTAAGTGCATGCCTTGCAAATGTATGTGGTGTAACGTCATACATTTGTGTAAAAAAGGGCGCCAATAAACAGTCTCTTTTCGAGAAGGTATCAGATGGGACTTGCCAAACTGATCTTGAAACCCAGAGACTAGAGAAAGGACTTTGTCGCTGACACTGCCTCCTGAGCCTTCAGAAAAGAAGAATCACATATTAGCAAATCATCGACATAAGGGAATAAAGAAAATCCCTTCAGTTGCAGTAAAGCCACAACAGTGGCCAATATCTTGGTGAAGGTCTGAGGCATCAGTGACAGACCAAACAGCAACACATAAAAAGTGGTAGTTGCTCCCATGAACATAAAACCGTAGAAACTGTTGATTGAGGGGACAGCTAGAAAAATGGAAATAGGCATCCTCCACATCAGCGTCGCCAGGTAATCCCCTTTGTGATTCAGAGGAATAATTCCTGCAGAGATATCATCTGGAATGAGTCCAATTGAAAAAACTTGTTCAAGAATTTGAGGTCAGAACAGCCTGGAATGAGCCGTCTCCTTTTTGGATTAAAAACAAAATGGAATAGAGGCCGAGACCCTCCTAGCCTGGAGGAACCTTCACCACAACCTTTTTCAGTGCAGATCTGTCCAGTAGGTTTTGAGAACTTTAAGCCAAAAAAGATAGCTATATCTTTGGTTGCAGATATTTTGCAACAATTCCGCAATTAATCATGAATGTATGCACCAATAGGAATGCTCTGATTGGCTGGCGCTACCTGATCGAAAAGTTGCAGCCACCATTTTATCTTCCGGGACCAGTTCCCGGGACTGAAAATTTGTCTGAAAGCTTGCATAAGGGGTCAGGGTGGAGATACTATTTTCCCATTTTTGAGAAAGTTATGTGTCCAAAATTTACTGATTATTTTAATTGTGCATGATATTTGCAATGACACCACGACCGCCAGTGTACCATCGAGGGGACATCGTGAATATTGTGACGTCATTGCGAATATTGACGGAATTTATATATATATATATATATATATATATATATATTTTTTTTTTTCTGCCAACTTGGTTCACTCTTCCTCGCTCTAGCAGCGCTCGATGTGGGTGCGATATCCTGCGGCTGAACCACACGCTCTGTATTTGTACAACAATTTTTCCAAGGAAAGAAAAATGGGCCGCACTCCCGAAGTAAGATTTTGCACTTTTTATTTATTTTTTATCTTCATTACAAAAGCGCTTAAAGCATGCTTGATCGATACGTTTCGGTGTTCACTGACACCTTGTTCACAATGAAATGACATCATGTGAATTTGAACATTTCAAGTAAGACTTGCTGAGGGGCCAGTTGATCGTGAACAAGGTGTCTGTGAGCTTGACTCCCGAAACGCGTTGATGGATGTAATTTGAAATAAATAAGCCTGAACTAATGATACCCGTGTACGAGTGCCGGATGATTTCCTTAGAAATGAATGGATATCCTATTTTGAATATATCTATATATATATATAAATATATATATATATATATGTGTGTGTGTGTGTGTGTTTGTGTGTGTACACACTCGCCGGTCACTGTTACACACTCACGTATGCACTTGTAAACTCACTCAGACACTTATACACCTGTTGACATATCCACTCATACACTTATACATCCAGTCACGCACCCAATCAGATACTGATGCACTCACTCACATACCCATTCAGGTACCTATGCACCCACTTACATACTCACTTGGAGAATTTTGCACCCATGTACGGACCCACTCAGAAACTCATGCACCTACATAGACACTCAGTCATAGACTCATGGTTATAGTCTCATACCTTTTTAGAGACTCTTACACCCACTATTAGACCCATACCGTCGCACACACACTCAGTCACAGACCTTGTCAGAGACTTATGGACTCAGTAACTCACTAACTCATACACCCAGAAACTCAGGCACCCAATCACAAACTCACTCAGATATACACACACCCACTCACCCAGTCAAGGCATATGCATTCACTCACAGACCTACTCAGACAATCGCCCTCCCAGTGACAGACCCACTCAGACACTCATGCATGCACTCATTCACTCACCTACTCAGAGATTTATGCTGTCACTCACAGATCCATTGACACACTCATACATCCACTAACAGACCCACTCAGACACCCACACACCCATACAGTCACTCACACGGCCACTCATAGACCCACACAGAGACTTATGCACACAGTTAGTTATACACTCATGTACCCATGCCCAGTTGCACTCACAGACCCACACACCCACTGACAGAACCACTCAGATACTCATGCTGCCAGTCATGGACCCAATGAGAGATTTATACACTCGCTCACAGATCCACTCAGACACTCATGCACCCACTCATTCACCCATTCAGACACCTCTGAGGCACTCATGTATCTACTCACAGATCCAGCCAGACAGTCATATACTTACTTACAAATGCAGAAAGGCACTCATGCACCTACTCAGAGATTGCATGAGAGATTTACACATCCAATCACAGACCCATTGTGACACTGATGCATCCATTCATAGATGCACTGAGGCAGTCACGCAGTTCGTTACAGAAGCATTGATAGACTAATGCACCACCTTACAGATTCACTCAAATACTTATACAGTGAATGAGAGACTTACTTATACAGTGATGCAAACAGCTATAGATTACACTGAAAAAGGTATGCACTTTGTTATTGAGATATTAAGGGAATTGTACATGCTATTATACAGTCATTCAGAAAGTAATGTGTTTAGTCTGTTGTTTATAATCCATTTTGCAGTAATACGTTTTGAAAGAGGTGGTGGCAATTGAATGTCTGCATTTGTTTTGTCATTTTACTACGTATTTGCGGTGATCACGGCTACCAATATCATTGCGATGTCTGCCGTCACCAAGAAAACTGAAAATTGGTTTAACTGATCCAAAGTCCCTACACAAATATGACTTTAAACAGTGCACTAATAAATTCCTAGTGTTTAAAATATAGTAAAATGTATGCATTTATGTGTTTACACCTCTTAAGAAAGTCACGATTGTCAAGGTTACCGAAGACATCGTGACACTCTGTGTCTTCGCAAAAACAGGAAGTAGGGTTCAAACACAGTTTTTTAAAAAGTCACTACAAATATATGTGTATAAACATGTTCTTTAAATTATTTATAAGTGTATTGTTATAAGTTATAACTTTTAAATGTGGTGGTGGTCTGCATTTCTTTTGTGATTGCGCAACATGATTGAGATCATCGCAATGTCGCCATGAATTTCAAAAATGTTAAATTCAGTTAACAAGAGCCTTTTTGTTGAAAGTGTGCATGACAGCTAATTATAAGGCTGTATGTAAAGTTTCAGGTTGCCTAGAAACACCATGTTCCCTTCGTCTATAAAGTGAACTCCATCACCTCTATATATTCCATATATGGATCATACACTGCAAAAACACGCGTTCATCATGCTTACCAATAGCATCGCGACTTCCGGCATCGCCGCGATCACGCAAATACCAAGTAGAAGTCTTTGGATTGAATTTTTTCCCCCAAAAGTTATGTTTAAAATGTCTATCAATAAACAGCTTGTGTCAAATATTAATTAAAATTATTATATATATTTAAGACTTACTCAAAAACATGCGCCTTTCGCAAAGTCACCATGGGTATCGCAAGGTCATCGCAAATATAAAAACAGTAACAAAAACAAATTAATCCACTGAAGAAAATGCAAACTATTAACAATAAACCTTATAGAGTCATTTTAGATAGAAAATCAAATTTAAAAACCTTAAAAATGTAATTTAAAAAATCATAGGTTGTGTGGGGCAAGGCAGAGCCAGCCAAGATGGCAAATGTGTCTGTCTAGAGCCCCGCGAGCAGGTTTTGAGAATTAATTAATTAATTAATTAATTATGTGCTTATATAGCGCTGGAATCACTCCCGAAGGGGTACCTCCGCGCTTCGACCGCTGCGAAACCCTTCCTGGCTTCCCTGAGAGATGGTCCCTTAATGGGTATCTCCAGGGTGAGACCAGGCATCCCCGGCGGTCTGGTGGGGCCGTTAGTGAAGATGAGGCAAGCTAGTGCCCAGAGTTGCCGAGTGTGATCGCTGATCAGAGTGGGCACCGAGGCGAGAGAATTATCGAGTCCGCTGACCCTGGTCCAGAAACCTGCCGCGTCGGGAATCGAACCCTGGTCCCGGGCCGTCCTCTGCTCTCGGGTCTGCCGCCTCTAACCAGTGAGCCACACTACTCCACCAGAATCAATGCTCATCTGAGCTGGTGGGGCGATGCAGAGCAATGGCGACCTGCGGGGAGCTCACTGGCTTGAGCCCCTTCTTTGCTGATGCCCAGGAGTTGGAGGTGCCACAGTTGACAGAATCACCGAACCAGCCTTGCCAGTCCATTTCCAACCTGGTGCCACCCGGCTACAGATAGACTTGTGGCTGAAGGGCAGTGGGGCACAGGAGCTCAGCAAGTTGGTCTGGCTCCCCCAAGTGGTGTGCAGGGGCCGGCGCAATGCCCCGTCACATCCTGAATTTTTCAGCCTTTAAGACAGCTTACCGATGTTTGCAGCCAGGCCTCGCAGAAGGAACACCCTTGTTGGACCGATGCTGTGCTCTCTTCCTCTACAGCACCTGGCCTGTCTGTGAGGCCTGCACAAAGCCTGATTGTGGGTGACCCCTTGTCCTGGCACATGAGGCGAGGTGTAGAGCAGAGTTGACCGTGTAACTGCAAGTGAGGAGGGGGTGCTGCCTGCAAGTCTTGACCCTTCACATGGTGTGCCTTTGCAGGTGAAACCTCCTTGCCGCATCCTGTGCCCCTTGGCCCTTTCATGCTGTTTGCCATTGTATGCTGCCCAAGGCTGACGCAGACAGGGGGCCCTGCGTGGACGGTGCTTTGTGAACATCCTCCACAGTGCCTGGCCTGAGGCAAGCTCTGCAAAGAGTCCTGCTGTGAGCCCCCCTGTCCTGACACCTAGGTTGAGGTGCAGAGAAAAATCAGCAGCAAAGTTGCAGGAGGTGGGTGAGTACTCCTGTTCCCGGCCTCTGCCACATTCCGCTGACCCAAGAGGCCTTCGGATTGGGACTCCCTGCAGCAAGGTGCAGTGCTGGACCCCCCTCCCATTGCCTAACTTAGAGTGAGTACTGCCATTCCTAGAGAGGAAATCCTGTGCGGCAACCTGTCGGCTGGGTTCCGGTGGGGGACCTGCCTATGCTTCTTGCTGAGTGCGAGGTGCTGTGCCATACCTTGGTGGGGTATGCTATGTGGTGCATCCATTCCGGCTCCCCCCAGCCCAGTGCCATAACAGAGGCATGCAGTGAACAGTAGACAAATGCCTCAACGGTGAGTGTTGGGGTGGCATCCTTGGGTGGCATCCCCCTGGGCCCTATGTCTGCGTCATAATCAATGAATGGGGTGGTGTGCACTCCGTCATATTCCATTAGAATCCATCATTTTGCAAGCTATTCAATTGCGTGCGAACTGGGTTGCGCATTGCCCTCATGCACCATAAACATATGTAAACAAGTTAGGAGCGTGAAAATCGCGCTCCGCACCCAGACGCACTGCGATTTGAGGATACTAGATCCAACTCATTTTAATCCATTTGTCCTTATTTATATCCATCCAATTATTATCCAAAAGTTTGTCATCTTTTTCTTCTTTTTCTTTGGCTGTAATCCACATATTCAACATATTGCGTTCTAGGGAACTTAACGTATTAACTCGTGCCCATCCAGGCCTCTTTGTACATACGGACCCAACGCAAGAAGTAGTTCAGAGCAGTATTTCTTTATTCATGACCGAATGCATTTCGGGCAATTCTCTTGCCCTTCGTCAGGAGTACCTGTGAATCAACAATTATAAACATTCAATTAGTAATCACTAAAACCTAATTACGTTTTACACAAATCATATATATTATGAATTTACTAAACTTACATTACGTGGATTAATTACACAAATGCATTTTTATTCTATTGTGTCCGCCCCCTCCTTTACAAGTCACTCTCTATTATTAAATGCGATCCAACTTTACGAGCACAATTCTACTTCAACCTAACACCCATGCAACTTTCGTCCCTAATTCATATCAATCCGCTATGGAGAACACTAGTTCTTTTACTAGACTTGCTCGCGCTTTTCAACTTCCCGCTTTTACTACCTCCCGCGTTCAGTCTACTTTCTCGTTAGATGCCAATGACTTATTTTAAAGCAATATTGTGATTCCGAGTGGTCTACAGATAACAAGTTCTATCTAATAAACAAGCTTCATCTAGCCATCACGCGTACCTGCTCAAATGTTTCTTTTCTCCGTAGCCCCGAGTTCGTCTGAGACTATTGATTTCTTCATTAGGATGTTCCCGCGTTCTCTACCTAATTTAAACTCATTAAACTCCACCCCCTCACGTGTGCTTGCTGAAAAAACCTTGATTACCACGTTTAATATCCCCAAAAAACTACTTTTCCCATAATACTATTCAAAGGGAAATGTGCAAACAATACATAAACAGATCAGATTTTTGTGTAAAAAATACATAAATAAATCAGATTTTTGTGTAAAAAAACATCGACTTCTAACTTATGTAACATGACCTAAAATGTGTGTCTCATTTTCACGTTGTCTCCATAGTCACACATTCTCCTGAACTCGCTGTTAAATGGTATGTGGAATCTTCCATAGTGCGAAACTTTATTTCAAAACTCTTTTATCATCCGGTGCAACACCAACAAAGGGCAGTACATTTTAACAATGAATCGGGTGGTGTGCACTCCGTCATATTCCATTAGAATCCATCATTTTGCAAGCTATTCAATTGCGTGCGAACTGGGTTACGCATTGCCCTCATGCACCATAAACAGATGTAAACAAGTGGGGAGCGTGAAAATTGCGCTCCGCACCCAGACGCACTGCGATTTGAGGATACTAGATCCAACTCATTTTAATCCATTTGTCCTTATTTATATCCATCCAATTATTATCCAAAAGTTTGTCATCTTTTTCTTCTTTTTCTTTGGCTGTAATCCACATATTCAACATATTGCGTTCTAGGGAACTTAACGTATTAACTCGTGCCCATCCAGGCCTCTTTGTACATACGGACCCAACGCAAGAAGTAGTTCAGAGCAGTATTTCTTTATTCATGACCCAATGCATTTTGGGCAATTCTCTTGCCCTTCGTCAGGGGTACCTGTGAATCAACAATTATAAACATTCAATTAGTAATCACTAAAACCTAATTACGTTTTACACAAATCATATATATTATGAATTTACTAAACTTACATTACGTGGATTAATTACACAAATGCATTTTTATTCTATTGTGTCCGCCCCCTCCTTTACAAGTCACTCTCTATTATTAAATGCGATCCAACTTTACGAGCACAATTCTACTTCAACCTAACACCCGTGCAACTTTCGTACCTAATTCATATCAATCCGCTATGGAGAACACTAGTTCTTTTACTAGACTTGCTCGCGCTTTTCAACTTCCCGCTTTTACTACCTCCCGCGTTCAGTCTACTTTCTCGTTAGATGCCAATGACTTATTTTAAAGCAATATTGTGATTCCGAGTGGTCTACAGATAACAAGTTCTATCTAATAAACAAGATTCATCTAGCCATCACGCGTACCTGCTCACATGTTTCTTCTCTCCGTAGCCCCGAGTTCGTCTGAGACTATTGATTTCTTCATTAGGATGTTCCCGTGTTCTCTACCTAATTTAAACTCATTAAACTCCACCCCCTCACGTGTGCTTGCTGAAAAAACCTTGATTACCACGTTTAATATCCCCAAAAAACTACTTTTCCCATAATACCATTCAAAGGGAAATGTGCAAACAATACATAAACAGATCAGATTTTTGTGTAAAAAATACATAAATAAATCAGATTTTTGTGTAAAAAAACATCGACTTCTAACTTATGTAACCATGACTTAAAATGTGTGTCTCATTTTCACGTTGCCTCCATAGTCACACATTCTCCTGAACTCGCTGTTAAATGGTATGTGGAATCTTCCATAGTGCGAAACTTTATTTCAAAACTCTTTTATCATCCGTTGCAACACCAACAAAGGGCAGTACATTTTAAGAATGAATGAGGTGGTTTGCACTCCGTCATATTCCATTACAATCCATCATTTTGCAAGCTATTCAATTGCGTGCGAACCCATTGTTCTTTTGCTCACCATGCCACCCCAGTTTAGACCTAGCCATATGCAAATTCCTGTGCCTCATGGGAACAGTCCAGACCGAACTGCCATGCCAGGTCCTCCTAGACTGGAAACAAGCATCCTGGGACCGGTTTCTGGGTATTACCCTTCATCATGCAGGATAGCTTGAATCCAGTGGCACAGTGAGCAAGGGACCTACGTTGGGGCATACCCATCCCACATAGGGTGAAACAATTAAAGTTACTGGTAACAGTTATATATGAGCGCTCGGCTAGTAAAGGTTAAGTAGTAGCCCTGTCTTATCCAGTAGGTGCTCAGGTATGAAGGAGGTAGGTTACCTCTACCACAAAAACAAATCACAAAAGTGATTATAATACTACACAAGTTTATACCAAGCACTCTTTGTCCATAATCAATAGTCCTCAATTATGTCTCATTTCTCAATTTATTTTCATCATTGAAAAATGTGTTATCCTTTATATATACAGTAGTCCAATCTTTATATATACAGTAGTCAAATTATTCTTGACGCAGCCAACACGTGTTTCGTCTGGTCTCTGTCGACCTTGACTTCCTCAGGGCTGCAACCCAAAAGAAAAATATAATAAAGATATATATTCAAAAGGGGGAAAATCCCACATCAAGAGATCAATACTATCTCATCAGAGTACACACAATGTATCAAATTATAGCTGTACATAGTAAATTTATACCAATCACTTACATTACAAGGGGGCAAAGGTTAAATTC
Source organism: Lissotriton helveticus (assembly GCF_964261635.1). NCBI lineage: Eukaryota > Metazoa > Chordata > Amphibia > Caudata > Salamandridae > Lissotriton > Lissotriton helveticus. The sequence goes on along the minus strand of NC_136071.1, from coordinate 872,684,812 downwards.
ACTTTAAAAGCTCAACATAGTTATTGTCATCTCTATATTACATTATGAACATTGCTAGATCGATTTCTAGACAGTACATGTAAAGTCTAAGTTCAAATTTTGTAAAATTAAACTCTTTGCTAGATGAGGTCTATTCAAGATGCAGCACACCCATACAACTACGTTAAGGGACAAAGTTCGTCTTAATTCATATGATGTTATACCAACTAATATTGACGTATAAAGAGTTCCTGTTAATACAGAGGTATCGTAAATAGAAGACAAAAGGTATATTGTCTACCTATATCTAATTTAGTCTGTTAACTAGTTTAGTCTGAAGGTTATTAGTACCACTAATATCCTCACCTTATTATATATAAACTTCTTCCTCTCTTTTAATACTCGTCGTGTATTATTAATTGGTCTGAGTTCCAGCGTATATCCCATAAGGTGTACACCACCTAAAAAGTAAAATTATATTGTCTATCTGTATTATGTTATGTCTGTCTACTTATACGTAAAGTGATTACTAGTACTGTTTATATCCTCACCTCATATGTCCAAAATTCCTTGTTTCCAAAATTTCACGTGATTATTCCAACATTGTTCGTTTTTCATGTACGATATATAAATCGTCGATGTATTCAAGCTCGTCTTATTATCATCATTATAATCCTATTAGGTGTACGAGTATGTCACCTACAATTTAAGTACATTTTAAAACACGTTAGTATTCTATATTCACGAAATATATTAAAATAAATTGTCGATAATAACGCGGCCTAAGTTGTGGCTCACCTAAGATCTCAAATACACGTGAATCGTCCGTAGCGTTCTACCTCAGCGCCATCTTAGTATTCATATTTATACTACAAATATGTAAGCGCCATATTGGTTAAGTGATATCCTATGGCTGGTTATTACCTACCAGTCTTTCAATAATTGTCCGATTATAAAAACCTAGTTAAGATTTTCTCCTTATATCTGGTATTTTTTTTATATTCTATATTATTCAACCCATATCTCGAACGATTTTTATTTTTTATTTGGTTTAAATCTATAGTATACATATAGTTCTATAGTCAAAGTAGAGTAAGTCATCACGTGTTCATCTAATCTTTTATCTCCTAAGTGTTAAAACCTGTTTAGGGGAAAGCTTAACAACAAGTTCTCAAAAGTGCGGCCGCCATCTTAGATCGGGTTATTATTTCGTGTAGTTCGGAGATATAGGGGGAGGATACGGTCACTGTCCTTATTCAATAAAAAACCAATTTCAGGTTTTACAATGAAATGTAACGTCTCATACTTCAAAGTCTATTATCCTTCCAGACTAATTAATTATTTACCCAGTAGTGTACGACATGTGTTACACTCTGCTTAGACCCAATCTTCTGTTTCTACTACTTTTGTTTCAAGAAAGCAAAATTATAGGTTTGAAAGGAGAGGAGGTTGTAGTACAGATTTGAAATATACATTTTCACCGTGAATGCGTTACTCTGTTCAGTTCTCATTCCTATTTCAGAAAAATATATATAAAAATACATATATTATTCCATAGTTACATATCCAGATTCACTCTTACAATACTTCAATTTACAAGAGACATCATTTTCCAGATATACAATGACAGTTTATCATAGCATTGATATCACCTAATTATCATCCATTTACATATCTCTCAGAGATCATATTCAGTAACATCCATTTCTATATATACATGATCACATGATGTAGAGAACTAATCCTGACCTAAATAGAATTCATATTCATGGTCTATATTAAGTCCCTTTTCCACTGCTTTCAACTTAATGAGCCACATTACTTCTCTTCTTCTTAATGTTAGTAATCTGTTACCACCTCTGGGGTCAGATTTGATGTGATCTATACCATGATAGCTAAAGTTATGATGCTCTCTATCTTCATAGTGTTGAACTATATGTGAGGCTATTGGATAGCGAGTATCTCCTTGCTTAAGTGCTCTGAAATGTTCTGCTATTCTGTCTCTTAATCTTCTTATTGTGCTCCCTATGTAGATTTTTCCACATGTACACACAATAGCATATACCACATAGGTGGTGTCACAGTTTATAAACATTTGTATATTGTAATCTCCTATGTCATTTTAGTTAAATGTCACTACTTTCTTTTTGGCCCACCTACATGTATTACACCTCCCACATTTGTGGAACCCTCTATGTTTTGTAAGCCAGTCTACAGTTACTGATTGTCTAGGGTAGCTGGGGCTCAGCATATTAGCTAGGGTCAGTCCCTTCTTAAATGTGATGCTAGGATTATCAGTTAGATAAGGTTGCAGATCTAGGTCAAGTTTCAGTAAATGCCAATGTTTTCTCATCATGGAGAAGAGTTTATTACTCTCAGTGCTATAATTGGTTATCATTCTAATTTTATCTTCTTTTGTATTCTTAGATTTCTCTTTTAAAGTTGCACTGCGTTTAATTTTTTTGACTCTATTCAGGGCAGATTCAATTCTTCTCTCTTCATATCCACGATTTTTAAATCTTTGTGACATGTCTTCAACACTGTAAGCAAAGTCACTATCTCGTGAACAATTTCTGCGTGCTCTAACCATTTCCCCATATGGTATGGCATTAATTTGGCTATGGGGATGGCAACTTCTAGCATTGCAACTAGTCGGTTTTCTGTACATCCTACTGATAAGTTTACTATCTTCTACAAACAATTCTATATCAAGAAATGTGATGCTCTTGAAGTCATATTGTGTTGTAAACTTAATGTTAAAAGTATTATCATTCAAGTAGTCAAAAAACCTTTAAGTTGTTCAACAGTTCCTGTCCAAATTAGAAGACAGTCATCTATAAAGCGACCCCAATATTGTATGTATTGTATCCATTTTTTGTTCTCCGGACCCCAGATAGGGTGAAAAGTGCTTTACAAATAAATGATGGACGGAATGTTGAGTAAATCATATATTTACTCCCAGTCAAGAGATCTGGGTTAACTCCATAGTTATTTTGCTCACCATGCCACCCCAGTTGAGACCCAGCCATATAAAGTGGGCCCCTCCAGGTGGAGGACAAGCACATCATGCTGTTCCCCAACTACAGCCGTGCAATGCAGCACCAGCGCTTGCCCTTCTTGGAAGCAAAACTCTGTCTTTATCAGCAGGGAATACAATACTCGCTGCTGTTTCAGCGTGCCTCAAGATAATCTTAGATGGCACCACCTCCTTTTTCACGGACCCGGCTAAGGCATTGGACTGGATAGATCAACACTCAAATGGACCCAGGTCCTTGGATGCTGGCCGCATCCAGGTGGCACTTGGTCCCTGGAATAAGAGACATTTCAAGAAGGGGACTCAATCACGTTAGAAGTCCCAGGCCAGGGGCTGCAGGTTTGGCTCATCTGATCTGGACCAAATTATTGCTGGACGCCGTAAGGTTCTGCAGGCTGTGGTGGATCTGCAACCTGCCTCTGGAGCCTCCAACAATGAAAGCGGCCCCGACATTTTCACTTCAGAGGAGGATCCCAAAGAGATGTGGGCACCTCTCAGGCCAACTCAACAATGCTGTGAATTGTGACCCCTCAAACGACTGACAAGCTCATCTAAATCTCCTTTGCTTCGGCTTCTGCCCCTCTTTCGCCTTGGTCCATACCACAGCTCAAGTACCAATGCAGCCCAGGCACTGCATTCCTCTTTTGCTCCTGGCCTCCCTTTAATCTTCCTGGATCCATAAGGGTCACTCCCATTGTTTGCTCTAGGTGCCTACTCAGCTCACCCCTTGATACACTAGAGCGCTTGCGCCATGCTTGGTTTGGATGTACTGCCAGTTGTGGTAGGTCGCCAGTATTGGGAACATATTCCCCTTCAGTTATCTCCTCACCTTCTGGTCCCTTCCTCCCTTCTAGTTCTAGTAAAGTGGTGGGATGGGTCACCAAGCTTAGGGGCAGTCATTTTCTAGGTGAGTGTGGGTCTATCTGTGCGTTACCCTTCCCATCTTTATTCATCACATCACTTTTACTCCGCCATTACCCATGTTGCTGACATCAGTTTCTCACTCTGAATGTATGAGGGATGCACACTGTCCACAAGCGTTACACAGTATACTCCTATATCAAGCATGGGCAGGTGCAGATAGTCTTCTTAAACGAGCACCTTGCCTTATTAAATGCAAATTCCTAACTATAACCTGCCTGAAACCTATGTTTTTTTCAGTGAATTTCAAAGGTTTTTTAAATGATAATTACTAACTATAACCTGCTTGAAACCTATGGTTTTTTCAGTGAATTTCAAAGGTTTTTAAAATGACAATTTCTACTTATTATGTTGACCACTTCCCCATATTTGCAACCACAAACCAAATCTGCAATGCTACGTAAAAAATCAGTCAATAGTTCCTCTTACCACTAACGAATACCATCAACATTTAACTACTGTAAGAACATCGAACATGTACTATATGAATTACATCGAACTCACACCCAAGTTTAAAGAGCAATATGTCTTAGAGATTGTAATTATACAGTTCCGACACCCAACAAAATCACAATACTCAGCGCCACTACCACTACAACCATCCCCACGACCCCTCCCCTCTACTACCTCAGAGGCAATGCAAGGACAACGGACCTTTCCAAAATAATATATCCCCTCAACAGCACACTAACTCAATCTACAAAGATGTGGCAACCAAGTATGTATAAGTGAAAAAACTCGAACATCAACAATATTGTACACAACACTAAGACTACAGGTGAAATACTGTACACAATTCACTATAGAAATCAAAAAGTTTTCAGTGTGTATATATACCATTGATACGTGTAGTGTACTGAATAATGGAGGCAATCATTTTATCTCAGACACTTGGGAATATTTCGGTCATGTAGCTGTGTTCACCCCCCCTCCTTTGAAACAGAAGTGGAGTCAGCTGGTCCAATGTAAACAACATCAATGTATGACTATAAATAATTAGGCTACGCCTTGGGCATGTTCACTTCTGCAAAGGAAGAGACTGCGGCGCAGCGAAGGTCCCCACCCTGCCACCGGCTGCCGCTTTGAACACATGCCTCCTCGATACAGGCCGATTGTGAACTCAGCGCCACAGCACTGCAGACTTATGTATGTATCAACTAGTGGTTTCCATTGACACTGCGGACAGCAGGGTTCACAACTTGAATTCAACTTTGTATCTAAATTTGTCTTCAGTATCTGTGCTGAGAAGTGCCTACAATCTATTCTGCGGTAAGTAGAGTTGACAACTTGATACCATTTGAATTCAGCTTTGCATCAACACTACGGACAGCATTGAATCCAGCCTTGCTTTATTTAAGGCAGAGACAATTGTACTGTGTCCTCAGATTTTGTTAACTGTGCAAAATAGCATTCATCTATCTTTGTGTCGACTACTGCCTTCAATCTACACTGCGTACAACAAGGTTCTCAACTTCAATTGAGCTTTGCATCAACACTACGGACAGAATTGAATCCAGCCTTGCTTTATTTAAGGCAGACACAATTGTACTGTGCCCTTAGATTCTGTGACAAAATAGCATGCTTCGATCTTTGTGTCAACTACTGCCTTAAATCTACACTGCGTACAACAGGGTTTACAACTTGCATTCAGCTTTCAATCTACACTATGGACAGCTTTCAAGATATCCTTTATTTATGTAAGGCAAAGATTATTTTCTTAAAGGATACCAGAAAAAACATTCCTCAATGACTGTAGTGAGTTCTGTTTTCAAATGTACACTGCGATCAAAAGAGTTTACCGCTTGATATCAGTGCCGCATAAGCACTACAGACAGCATTCAATCAATCAATCAATCAGTCACATTTATAAAGCGCGCTACTCACCCGCTAGGGTCTCAAGGCGCTGGGAAGGGGGGCCGCTACTGCTCGTAAAGCCAGGTCTTGAGGAGCTTCCTGAAGGAGAGATGGTGCTGGGTGAGTCGCAGGTGGGTGGGGAGGGTGTTCCAAGTCTTTGCCTGCAGGTAGGAGAAGGATCTTCCTCCGGTGGTGGCTCTGTGGATCCGTAGGACGGTGGCGAGGGTGAGGCTGGCGGAGCGGAGCTGGCGGGTTGGCGTGTAGAACGTGAGGCGTTTGTTGAGGTACTCGAGGAAGGCTGTCAGCTGTGTGTTGACAGTTTTCTCGATGACTTTAGCGGGGAAGGGGAGAAGCGAGATGGGGCAGAAGTTCTTGAGGTCTGTGGGGTCTGCGGTGGGTTTCTTCAGGAGGGGGCTGATCTCTGCATGCTTCCAGCTCTCCGGGAAGGTGGCGGATGCAAAGGAGTTGTTGATGATGTCCCGGAGTTTGGGTGCGATGATGGAGTCGGCCTTGTTGAAGATGTGGTGTGGGCAGGGGTCGGTAGGGGGAGCCCGAGTGGATGGAGTCCATCGTGTGACCTGGGTCCAGGCGCAAAGGGTAGTGGTGGGGGCGTAGGTTCGGTGGCAGGGTGAGGGTTCTGGGCGCCGAAGCTGTCGTGTATGTCGATGATCTTACAGTGGAAAAACGTGGCGAGAGAGTTGCAGAGGTCTTGTGATGGTGTGATGTCATTGTTGCTGGCGTTGGGGTTGGAGAGCTCTTTCACGATGTTGAAGAGTTCCTTGCTGTTGTGGATGTTGTTGTCCAGTCAATCTCTGAATGCTGTCCTTTTGGTGGTGCGGATCAGGTGGTGGTGTTTGCGGGTGGCGATCTTGAGGGCTTTCATGTTTTCCGTTGACTGGTTGTGGCGCCAGGCTTTCTCAAGGGCACGGCAGGATTTCTTGGAGTCTTTGAGATCGTTGGTGAACCATGCGACTTTCTTGCTGTCGATATTGCTTGGAGGGTTCTTCAGTGGAGCAAGGGCATCCGCGCAGTCGGTGATCCATTGTGTGAGGTTGCGGGCTGCTTCGTTGGGGTCCGTGGTGTTGGAGGGCGGGTTTTGGCTCAAGGAGGTGGTGAGTTGGTCGGTGGTGATCTTGCTCCAGTACCTTTTGAGGGTTTGTTGCGGGCGGTGGTGGGTCGTTGTTTTTCTGAAGTTGAAATGTAGGCAGCTGTGATCGGTCCAGTGGAGCTCGGTGGTGTGGCTGAAGGAGATGTGGTTGCTGGAGGAGAAGACGGGTCGAGTGTTTTCCCGGTGTTGTGGGTGGGGCTGTTCACCAGTTGCTTGAGTCCGAGGTTGGCGAGGTTGTCTAGTAGGGTGGTGGTGTTGTTGTCCTTGTCGTTCTCCAGGTGGAAGTTGGGGTCAACTAGAAGGATGTAGTCGGGGGAGGCGAGGGCGAGCGGGCTGATGAAGTCTGCGATGGCTTCGCTGAACTGTGGGCATGGTCCCGGGGCTCTGTAGATGAGGGTCCCTCTGAGGGTGGTCTTGGGGTCGGTGTGTATCTGGAAGTGAAGGTGCTCTGCAGCGGTGAGGGTGTCGTTGGTGTTGGTCGTGATGCGGATGGTGTTTCTGTGGACAATGGCGATGCCGCCTCCGGTTTGGTTGATGCGGTCCCTCCGGGTGATCTTGTAGGCGTCCGGGATGGCTATGGCGATGTCGGGGGCTGAGGTGGCGTTCATCCAGGTTTCTGTGAGGAAGGCGACGTCCGGTGCTGTTTTGTCCAGGAGGTCCCAGAGATCTACGGCGTGTTTGTGAATGGGGCGGGTGTTGAGCATTTGAGGTGGTTGTTGCTGGAGGGTGTTCTGGCTAGCGCGGTGCAGGATCGAGTGCAGGCGAAGTTGCAGGCATGGCAGGTGAAGGCTCCGTGGGTGCGTTTCGGTGTGGCTTGGTAGCAGGCTGGCTATCGGCAATTGTTGAGTGCGTGGAGGGTGGTGGCGTCGTATTTCCGTCGGGTTGGCTGGCTCCGGCGAGGTCCAGGGGTTCTGGCACTGGGCGCAGTCCAGGCGCGGACGGGCGTAGACGGGCTTGGCTTTGGCATGCCTTCGGCCTGCATTCGGCGCACTCCCTGCGCGTGACCGCTGCGCGTACGCGCGGTCCCTGCTTTATATGGCGAAGTGGGAAGGGGCGGGGCCACAGGGGAGCAGCGGCAGGGAGCGGGGGAAACAAGGGTGGGTAAACCAGACGCGGGGGAAGCAGCGAGCGGGCAAGCCTGAGGGCAGAGGCCCAAGCAGCACCTGCAGCCCACAGGGGGAAGAGGCAGCAGGAGAGGCGGCAGAAGGCAGCAGTGGTGACCAGGGCACACAGGGGCCGTGCGGTGAGTGGAGTGACCGGGTCAAGGGTCACAACTCACTGCTGCGCGGTTCCCGCAATGTATGGCCAAATGGGAATGAGGCGGGGCTGCAGGGGAGCAGCGGCGGGGAGCGGGGGGGAGACATGGGCGGGAAAAATCAGACGCGGGGGAAGCGACGAGGGGGCAAGCTTGAGGGCAGAGGCCCAAGCAGCACCTGCAGCCCACAGGGGGGAAAGGCAGAAGGAGAGGCCGCAGAAGGCAGCAGGGGTGACCAGGGCACATGGGGGCTGTGCGGTGAGTGAAGTGACCGGGTCAATTCAGCCTCGATTTATTTAAAGCAGAGAAAAAAATAGTGCTGCTGCACTGCTAGTATGTGCAAGCACCTTCAATAGCTGCATCATGTGAACAATGATAACAACGCACAAGTTTGCGCCAAAATGTACCTCCACCACCAGCAATACCAAGTATCTCTGGGGTATCACCCTCAATATCGCCACCAAACATACGTCCCCAATTTGTGAAAGTTACAATGCACTGCGTAAAGAAAAATTGTGTAATTGGTTATCAGGAGCAATCAGTACACCTAGTTTTCACAGCAATTGATAACCATCGATGCTAGGTTTTTTTCCCCCCTCAAAGTTCATATACTCCAGTATGCAACAGTGAATGATTTATGTGCAGCCCGTTCACACCACGCATAATCGCAGGGTGAGCACAGAATAAACACCAGACGTACCACTAACTCAGTACACCGTAATTAATCGCCACGTGCCCTTGTTAAGGCAAAATTCATTAGTCATAACACATTTTTACCAGTGCAGTCTGCCTGAACCACGCATCATCGCAGGCTTCGCACAAACCGCCCCTACATCAGTCCACCACAACTCATGATCCCTTTACGATAGAATCTTCTGTGTATTATTTCACATACAATGCTCCTACCTTTGTACAACAGAAGTCATAAACCGTTTATGATTCATTATCTGTATATGATATCATGATTACTATTCTACTTCTTACCAACAACAACATAATAAAATGGAGGTGAGCACACGTGCCCGTACCCACTTCAACTATCTATCTGTGTCTGTGTATTTATTGTGTTTGTAAAATGCTGCTCCTCTGCACTACCCGCAACATTCTATTTGGAATAACGTTTGCGTCGATTGATAAATCTTGAAATTTGCCAAATGTTTGGCCTGCTCAGTTCCGCTCCTTCTCTTAAAGTTTGGGGGTGATTGGTGAAACAGGGGCCGAGATAAAAGGGGATCCCAAAACGTGTTTTCCCCATGCAATGGAAAGATATTGTGTACAACTGAACAACCCCATTAAAAAAGAATTACCTTAAAACTCATAGGTTACATTAACGTTATAGAGAAATAGATTGAAAAAAACCTCAGAAAATCACTGAAAAAAATCAAAGGTTACAGGGATGTTATAGTTAGGAAATGAACTTAAAAAAAACAAAGAACTTCACTGAAAAAAACAAAGGTTACAGGGATGTTATAGTTAAAAAATAGCATTTAAACAACCTTAGAAATCCACGGAAAAAGCCAAAGATTACAGGGGTGTTATAGTTAACGGTGGGTGGCGAACTCCGCTCCAACAGCGAAGCGTGCAGAATTTTGCCAACTCCGCACGCCACTGGGAGCACGAAGTTCAGCAAACAAATTCCGATTCCGCCATGTGGTGGAGTTTGCCCCTGCCAGCCACCCCAACCACGCACCAAATAGTGCCCAAATCCCCCTTACCTGGATCTTGGCCTGGCATTCTCCGTGCCTGAGCTGCCTCCTCAGTGCAGGATTCTTCTTCTCCTTCAGTCCTGGGATGTGAAACCCCTTCGCTGCTGGACTCGCAAGGACTGTGCATGTGCGTGCATGGAGAGTGGACGTTTGACCCCCCTGGACACATTGCGAAAACGGAAAAGTAAAGCAGACATTCAATGACCACCAACATATCCAAAAATAACATGTAAAAAAAATCCATTCTGAACATTACCCTGCCCATATTACTATATACATACTTCTTTAAAAACATGTTTAAACTCATTTTTTTGCACTAAGTATCTTTAAAAACCATCTTTCGGACTTTTTTTCTATTTTGCGGATATTCAGGACATCACATTGTTATCCTTATCTACCGCTATTGCACCTTTCCATAAAGCCAAAAAAAAGATATCCACACATACTACAGGATTTTACACATTAGGGTTTTCTCCAGTATACTCTAAAGTCATGTTTTTCTAGAGAGTTTTTATAAAAAACCGTCTCTAAAACCTATTTATGTTTTCGCGGTGATGCCGGAGGTCGTGATAATGTCGGTAATCACGATGCCCAAGAACACATTGCGAAAGCAGAAAACAAAAGCAGACATTCAATGGTCACCAACACATCTAAATAAATAACTCTATAAACACATTTATCAAATTCTCAATATCTCTAAAACAATGCGTATTAATGATTCACTGATAATTTTTTTAAATATTTTCATCAATAGTCGATAGCCACGATGTCCCTGTGATGGAAAACGGGGGCTGCGCTAGCAGTCGTGGCGTCATCGCAAATATTACAAGCAAATTGTGTGGGTGTATGAGTGTGTGTATGGGTGTGTTGGTGAGTGGATGGATGTCCCAGTGGTACATGTGTGAGTAACTGCATATGTGAAAGGCAGTATATGTGAGTGTTGGAGTAAATAAATTACTGTATGTGAGAGTGGGTGATTGTGAGAGTAGCTGTATAGATGAGTGTGTGCTTGTATCATTGATTGCATAAGAGAGTAAGTATGTGTTATTATCTGTATGAATAAGTGAGGTTGTGTGTGTATAACTGTATAGGTGAGTAAATGGAAGTGAGACAGATTCTTTGCATAACTGACTAGGTGTGTGAGTAACTCTATGGATGAGTGGTGGTGTGTGAGTGTCTGTATAGGTGTATGAGTGCAAATGATAGTGCTGTATTGATGAGTGACTGCATGTGTGAGTGACTGCGTGGGTGAATGAGTGGATGTGTGTGTAGACCTAGGAATCAGTGACTGTGTATGTTGTAACTGGTATTGTGTGTTTATGGTTTCAAAAATGGTAGTCTGTATATTAGAGTGTGAGGAGATGCATCAGATTATCAAGTGGATGATGTCATCAGTGATGTCATCAGGGATGTCATTTGAGATGTCATCAGTGATGTCATCAGTGATGTCACTGACCATGTCATGAATGATGTAATATGTGACATCATCAGCAGTGCATTGTGGAGGCACGAGTTATAGTCAGCTCAACTTACGGCCAAATTTCTGTACTAGTGAAATGTCCAACTAACTATAACTTCCCTGAAACCTCTGGTTTTTTCCGTGTATTTCTATGGTTTTTTAAATGCTAATTTCTATTTATAACGTCCCGGAAACCAATGTTTTTTCAGTGAATTTCAAAAGTTTTTTGAAATGTTAATTTCTAACTATAATGTCCCTGAAACCTGTGTTTTTTTCTGTGAATTTCTAAGGTTTTTTAAATGGTAATTTCTAACTATGTCTACAGTGGTAGGACATGTGCAGAAAGAGGAAAAGGGCACAGAAAGAAGCAAAAGAAATGCAGAAAGAGGCAACAGAAGTCCAGAAAGACAAATAAAGGTGCAGAAAGAAGCAAGAGATTTGCAGAAAGAACCAACATAGGTGCAGAAAGAGGCCTTATTGCAAAGTCATCCTGTGCCCCCAACTTTGTGATGACTGGTAATGGTGATAACTGACTATGATAAAAGACACTTAGAATACAGTCAAAACACCTACACACACTAGGGTACGCTATGACTTGGGGTTCCCTTGTGATTGGCATGACCTCCCCTGTAAGGCCCTAGTGTAAAATAGGGCAGGAGGATTAAAACTATCTCTAAGTCAGACGTGCAGAAAGATGCTTCTTTAAGTAGTAGTCACATTTGCAGAGTGGTGGTGAAAGGGTGCTGGGCCTCCTGGCCAGTGCTCATGAATTCTGCTGCGTAGGACTTACATGAAGTACCAGGAGGGCTTCTTGGCCCCCAAAGTCCCTCAGGAGAAAATTGGACTTCATGCCCCATCCCATAGACTGCCAGGAGGCTCATTTGCAGAGTGGTGGTGAAAAAGTGGCATGGCCTTCGAAGACGTCTTAGCAATCCCACTGTCTGGGACTTACTGGAGGTAACAAGAGGGGTAGCTGGCCCCAAGGACATCCCTGGGGGCCAAAAACCCCTCCTGTTTCCGCCAGTAAGTCCTACACAGCAGGATTTCTAAATTCATATAGCAGGCAACACCCCCTTTGCCCACCACTTGGCAAACGCGTTCCCTGGCACGCTCTTGGATGAGGATTGAAGTCCCCTTCGCTGCTGGGGGTCCTTTAGGGGCCAACTAGCCTACCTCTTCACTCCAGTGAGCCCCACACAGTAGGCTTGCTGAGAGGTGGACACAGGCCATGCCCCCTTTCTCCACCACTCTGCAGATGTACCTCCTGGTGCTTTCTGGGTTGGGGGATTAAGTCCCCTTGAATCCTGAGGGTCCCTGGGGGCCAACTAGTCCACCAGGTATCTCCAATAAGCACCACAGAGCTGCATTTCAGAGAGGTGGTCCGAGGCCACGCCCCTTCTTACACCACTCTGCAAACCCGGAGGATGAAGTCCACTTGTGTCCTGAGGCCCGACGAGCGGGGGTGAAACCCGCTTGTTCCACAAAAACTACAAGAGGAGATAAACAGAGGAACACAGTGAAAGTTGATTTGAAACAGTCCAACAATGTAATTTATCATTTCGTGGCCAATCGGAGGGCAGGGATTCCCCCAGAGCTGATAGACAGGTGCTAACATTTCCGATGTGAATGCTGGAATAGGAGCCTTATTGTTCCATTACACAATCGTGTCTGATGTCAATTGAAATGTCAAACGTTCTCAACCACATTGACCCTGCCACCTTGAAAAATCGATGAAGGTGTTTGTTCACAGTGTCCACAGTACCCCTCCCCTGCCGCTGGATATTAACACAGGCTTCCTGTGGGTGTCTTTCAAATGGATAGGCATCCCTGGCTTTGGATAAGCCACACCCTTAATAGGTCGACAGAGTCCGTCAGCGGCGGTTCAGGCAGCCTGAAAATGAATTCCTTTCGCAGTTTTCACCTGGGGCCGTAGAACTCGCAACGGATGCAGCCGACGAGCAGGGGTAAGACCTGCTTGTTCCACAATAACTACAAAAGGAGATTCGGTGCACTCACAGGGTACTAAAAAAGGCTTTTATTATTGTTCGACCCAGACACGTTTCAACCACTGCCTTCCTCAGTGCGGAAAAAGCCGTAAACAGAGGAACAAAGTGAAAGTTGATTTTAAACAGTCCAACAATGTAATTGGTCGTTTCATGGATATATACATATGCGGAATAAAGACGCTTCCTATGTTTCCCTCGAGTGGCCTTCTCCTTTTTCCTACAGAAATTGGTTGTGAGACATTTGTACGCGCTGGCCAGAAGCGCGTTTGAAGGCCCCGCTCCATCAAGTGGCTGGAGTTCTACTGGCACCCCGCTGCCTGCAGCGTTTCCTCAGATCAAGTTATTGATAAACTCCGGCCCGCCCTTGAACGCATGCCCAGCAGGTAATCGCTGCTTGACGCAGATCGCCACTTTGACGAGGAGGCAGGTTTAACCCATCCTGTTTCACGATCCTGTGGACATTTGCGCTCAGAGGCTGGAGCGCTAAAAGGGACCGAGGGAAGAACTTTGTTTGCACCAAAACTCGGTATTCTAACACCCCGCACCTTCCGGAAAATTTTCTCCCCCCACCAACAATTGCCTGGTAATACTGAATGCTGGGAGCTGTAGTCGTGGCAGGACTGCAGCGAAGTTTGTGTCAATTTACCAGAGTTCAGCGGATTTCCGCCAATGAGGGAGAAGCCGGACATTCATAGATGGGGGTGGAGTTACACTTGGTATACGGCGGCATTTGGGAAAGGCCGCAAGGCCGAAATGCATCATGCTACGCTGTGCGGAATAAAGAAGCTTCCTACGTTTCCCTCAAGTGGCCTTCTCCTTTTTCCTACAGAAATTGGTTGTGAGACATTTGTATGCGCTGGCCAGAAGCGCGTTTGAAGGCCTTGCTCCATCAAGTGGCTGGAGTTCTACTGGCACCCCGTTGCCTGCAGCGTTTCCTCAGATCAAGTTATTGATAAACTCCAGCCCGCCCTTGAACGCATGCCCAGCAGGTAATCGCTGCTTGACGCAGATCGCCACTTTGACGAGGAGGCAGGTTTAACCCATCCTGTTTCACGATCCTGTGGACATTTGCGCTCAGAGGCTGGAGCGCTAAAAGGGACCGAGGGAAGAACTTTGTTTGCACCAAAACTCGGTATTTTAACACACCGCACCTTCCGGAAAATGTTCTCCCCCAACCAACAATTGCCTGGTAATACTGAATGCTGGGAGCTGTAGTCGTGGCAGGACTGCAGCGAAGTTGGTGTCAAGTGACCAGAGGTCAGAGGATTTCCGCCAATGAGGGAGAAGCCGGACATTCATAGATGGGGTGGAGTTACACTTGGTATACGGCGGCATTTGAGAAAGGCCGCAAGGCCGAAATGCATCATGCTACGCTGTGCGGAATAAAGAAGCTTTCTACGTTTCCCTCGAGTGGCCTTCTCCTTTTTCCTACAGAAATTGGTTGTGAGACATTTGTACGCGCTGGCCAGAAGCGCGTTTGAAGGCCCCGCTCCATCAAGTGGCTGGAGTTCTACTGGCACCCCGCTGCCTGCAGCGTTTCCTCAGATCAAGTTATTTATAAACTCCGGCCCGCCCTTGAACGCATGCCCAGCAGGTAATCGCTGCTTGACGCAGATCGCCACTTTGACGAGGAGGCAGGTTTAACCCATCCTGTTTCACGATCCTGTGGACATTTGCGCTCAGAGGCGGGAGCGCTAAAAGGGACCGAGGGAAGAACTTTGTTTGCACCAAAACTCGGTATTCTAACACCCCGCACCGTCCGGAAAATTATCTCCCCCAACCAACAATTGCCTGGTAATACTGAATGCTGGGAGCTGTAGTCGTGGCAGGACTGCAGCGAAGTTGGTGTCAAGTGACCAGAGGTCAGCGGATTTCCGCCAATGAGGGAGAAGCCGGACATTCATAGATGGGGTGGAGTTACACTTGGTATACGTCGGCATTTGAGAAAGGCCGCAAGGCTGAAATGCATCATGCTACGCTGTGCGGAATAAAGAAGCTTCCTACGTTTCCCTCGAGTGGCCTTCTCCTTTTTCCTACAGAAATTGGTTGTGAGACATTTGTACTCGCTGGCCAGAAGCGCGTTTGAAGGCCCCGCTCCATCAAGTGGCTGGAGTTCTACTGGCACCCCGCTGCCTGCAGCGTTTCCTAAGATCAAGTTATTGATAAACTCCGGCCCGCCCTTGAACGTGTGCCCAGCAGGTAATCGCTGCTTGACGCAGATTGCCACTTTGACGAGGAGGCAGGTTTAACCCATCCTGTTTCACGATCCTGTGGACATTTGCACACAGAGGATGGAGCGCTAAAAGGGACCGAGGGAAGAACTTTGTTTGCACCAAAACTCGGTATTCTAACACCCCGCACCTTCCGGAAAATGTTCTCCCCCCACCACAATTGCCTGGTAATACTGAATGCTGGGAGCTGTAGTCGTGGCAGGACTGCAGCGAAGTTTGTGTCAATTTACCAGAGTTCAGCGGATTTCCGCCAATGAGGGAGAAGCCGGACATTCATAGATGGGGGTGGAGTTACACTTGGTATACGGCGGCATTTGGGAAAGGCCGCAAGGCCGAAATGCATCATGCTACGCTGTGCGGAATAAAGAAGCTTCCTACATTTCCCTCAAGTGGCCTTCTCCTTTTTCCTACAGAAATTGGTTGTGAGACATTTGTATGCGCTTGCCAGAAGCGCGTTTGAAGGCCCAGCTCCATCAAGTGGCTGGAGTTCTACTGGCACCCCGTTGCCTGCAGCGTTTCCTCAGATCAAGTTATTGATAAACTCCGGCCCGCCCTTGAACGCATGCCCAGCAGGTAATCGCTGCTTGACGCAGATCGCCACTTTGACGAGGAGGCAGGTTTAACCCATCCTGTTTCACGATCCTGTGGACATTTGCGCTCAGAGGCTGGAGCGCTAAAAGGGACCGAGGGAAGAACTTTGTTTGCACCAAAACTCGGTATTTTAACACACCGCACCTTCCGGAAAATGTTCTCCCCAACCAACAATTGCCTGGTAATACTGAATGCTGGGAGCTGTAGTCGTGGCAGGACTGCAGCGAAGTTGGTGTCAAGTGACCAGAGGTCAGAGGATTTCCGCCAATGAGGGAGAAGCCGGACATTCATAGATGGGGTGGAGTTACACTTGGTATACAGCGGTATTTGAGAAAGGCCGCAAGGCCGAAATGCATCATGCTACGCTGTGCGGAATAAAGAAGCTTTCTACGTTTCCCTCGAGTGGCCTTCTCCTTTTTCCTACAGAAATTGGTTGTGAGACATTTGTCCGCGCTGGCCAGAAGCGCCTTTGAAGGCCCCGCTCCATCAAGTGGCTGGAGTTCTACTGGCACCCCGCTGCCTGCAGCGTTTCCTCAGATCAAGTTATTGATAAACTCCGGCCCGCCCTTGAACGCATGCCCAGCAGGTAATCGCTGCTTGACGCAGATCGCCACTTTGACGAGGAGGCTGGTTTAACCCATCCTGTTTCACGATCCTGTGGACATTTGCGCTCAGAGGCGGGAGCGCTAAAAGGGACCGAGGGAAGAACTTTGTTTGCACCAAAACTCGGTATTCTAACACCCCGCACCGTCCGGAAAATTATCTCCCCCAACCAACAATTGCCTGGTAATACTGAATGCTGGGAGCTGTAGTCGTGGCAGGACTGCAGCGAAGTTGGTGTCAAGTGACCAGAGGTCAGCAGATTTCCGCCAATGAGGGAGAAGCCGGACATTCATAGATGGGGTGGAGTTACACTTGGTATACGTCGGCATTTGAGAAAGGCCGCAAGGCTGAAATGCATCATGCTACGCTGTGCGGAATAAAGAAGCTTCCTACGTTTCCCTCGAGTGGCCTTCTCCTTTTTCCTACAGAAATTGGTTGTGAGACATTTGTACTCGCTGGCCAGAAGCGCGTTTGAAGGCCCCGCTCCATCAAGTGGCTGGAGTTCTACTGGCACCCCGCTGCCTGCAGCATTTCCTAAGATCAAGTTATTGATAAACTCCGGCCCGCCCTTGAACGTGTGCCCAGCAGGTAATCGCTGCTTGACGCAGATTGCCACTTTGACGAGGAGGCAGGTTTAACCCATCCTGTTTCACGATCCTGTGGACATTTGCGCACAGAGGCTGGAGCGCTAAAAGGGACCGAGGGAAGAACTTTGTTTGCACCAAAACTCGGTATTCTAACACCCCGCACCTTCCGGAAAATTTTCTCCCCCAACCAACAATTGCCTGGTAATACTGAATGCTGGGAGCTGTAGTCGTGGCAGGACTGCAGCGAAGTTTGTGTCAATTTACCAGAGTTCAGCGGATTTCCGCCAATGAGGGAGAAGCCGGACATTCATAGATGGGGGTGGAGTTACACTTGGTATACGGCGGCATTTGAGAAAGGCCGCAAGGCCGAAATGCATTATGCTACGCTGTGCGGAATAAAGAAGCTTCCTACTTTTCCCTCAAGTGGCCTTCTCCTTTTTCCTACAGAAATTGGTTGTGAGACATTTGTACGCGCTGGCCAGAAGCGCGTTTGAAGGCCCCGCTCCATCAAGTGGCTGGAGTTCTACTGGCACCCCGCTGCCTGCAGCGTTTCCTCAGATCAAGTTATTGATAAACTCTGGCCCGCCCTTGAACGCATGCCCAGCAGGTAATCGCTGCTTGACGCAGATCGCCACTTTGACGAGGAGGCAGGTTTAACCCATCCTGTTTCACGATCCTGTGGACATTTGCGCTCAGAGGCTGGAGCGCTAAAAGGGACCGAGGGAAGAACTTTGTTTGCACCAAAACTCGGTATTCTAACCACCGCACCTTCCGGAAAATTTTCTCCCCCAACCAACAATTGCCTGGTAATACTGAATGCTGGGAGCTGTAGTCGTGGCAGGACTGCAGCGAAGTTGGTGTCAAGTGACCAGAGGTCAGCGGATTTCCGCCAATGAGGGAGAAGCCGGACATTCATAGATGGGGGTGGAGTTACACTTGGTATACGGCGGCATTTGAGAAAGGCCGCAAGGCCGAAATGCATCATGCTACGCTGTGCGGAATAAAGAAGCTTTCTACGTTTCCCTCGAGTGGCCTTCTCCTTTTTCCTACAGAAATTGGTTGTGAGACATTTGTACGCGCTGGCCAGAAGCGCGTTTGAAGGCCCCGCTCCATCAAGTGGCTGGAGTTCTACTGGCACCCCGCTGCCTGCAGCGTTTCCTCAGATCAAGTTATTGATAAACTCCGGCCCGCCCTTGAACGCATGCCCAGCAGGTAATCGCTGCTTGACGCAGATCGCCACTTTGACGAGGAGGCTGGTTTAACCCATCCTGTTTCACGATCCTGTGGACATTTGCGCTCAGAGGCGGGAGCGCTAAAAGGGACCGAGGGAAGAACTTTGTTTGCACCAAAACTCGGTATTCTAACACCCCGCACCGTCCGGAAAATTATCTCCCCCAACCAACAATTGCCTGGTAATACTGAATGCTGGGAGCTGTAGTCGTGGCAGGACTGCAGCGAAGTTGGTGTCAAGTGACCAGAGGTCAGCAGATTTCCGCCAATGAGGGAGAAGCCGGACATTCATAGATGGGGTGGAGTTACACTTGGTATACGTCGGCATTTGAGAAAGGCCGCAAGGCTGAAATGCATCATGCTACGCTGTGCGGAATAAAGAAGCTTCCTACGTTTCCCTCGAGTGGCCTTCTCCTTTTTCCTACAGAAATTGGTTGTGAGACATTTGTACTCGCTGGCCAGAAGCGCGTTTGAAGGCCCCGCTCCATCAAGTGGCTGGAGTTCTACTGGCACCCCGCTGCCTGCAGCGTTTCCTAAGATCAAGTTATTGATAAACTCCGGCCCGCCCTTGAACGTGTGCCCAGCAGGTAATCGCTGCTTGACGCAGATTGCCACTTTGACGAGGAGGCAGGTTTAACCCATCCTGTTTCACGATCCTGTGGACATTTGCGCACAGAGGCTGGAGCGCTAAAAGGGACCGAGGGAAGAACTTTGTTTGCACCAAAACTCGGTATTCTAACACCCCGCACCTTCCGGAAAATTTTCTCCCCCAACCAACAATTGCCTGGTAATACTGAATGCTGGGAGCTGTAGTCGTGGCAGGACTGCAGCGAAGTTTGTGTCAATTTACCAGAGTTCAGCGGATTTCCGCCAATGAGGGAGAAGCCGGACATTCATAGATGGGGGTGGAGTTACACTTGGTATACGGCGGCATTTGGGAAAGGCCGCAAGGCCGAAATGCATCATGTTACGCTGTGTGGAATAAAGAAGCTTCCTACTTTTCCCTCAAGTGGCCTTCTCCTTTTTCCTACAGAAATTGGTTGTGAGACATTTGTACGCGCTGGCCAGAAGCGGGTTTGAAGGCCCCGCTCCATCAAGTGGCTGGAGTTCTACTGGCACCCCGCTGCCTGCAGCGTTTCCTCAGATCAAGTTATTGATAAACTCTGGCCCGCCCTTGAACGCATGCCCAGCAGGTAATCGCTGCTTGACGCAGATCGCCACTTTGACGAGGAGGCAGGTTTAACCCATCCTGTTTCACGATCCTGTGGACATTTGCGCTCAGAGGCTGGAGCGCTAAAAGGGACCGAGGGAAGAACTTTGTTTGCACCAAAACTCGGTATTCTAACCACCGCACCTTCCGGAAAATTTTCTCCCCCAACCAACAATTGCCTGGTAATACTGAATGCTGGGAGCTGTAGTCGTGGCAGGACTGCAGCGAAGTTGGTGTCAAGTGACCAGAGGTCAGCGGATTTCCGCCAATGAGGGAGAAGCCGGACATTCATAGATGGGGGTGGAGTTACACTTGGTATACGGCGGCATTTGAGAAAGGCCGCAAGGCCGAAATGCATCATGCTACGCTGTGCGGAATAAAGAAGCTTCCTACGTTTCCCTCGAGTGGCCTTCTCCTTTTTCCTACAGAAATTGGTTGTGAGACATTTGTATGCGCTGGCCAGAAGCGCGTTTGAAGGCCCCGCTCCATCAAGTGGCTGGAGTTCTACTGGCACCCCGCTGCCTGCAGCGTTTCCTCAGATCAAGTTATTGATAAACTCTGGCCCGCCCTTGAACGCATGCCCAGCAGGTAATCGCGGCTTGACGCAGATCGCCACTTTGACGAGAAGGCAGGTTTAACCCATCCTGTTTCACGATCCTGTGGACATTTGCGCTCAGAGGCTGGAGCGCTAAAAGGGACCGAGGGAAGAACTTTGTTTGCACCAAAACTCGGTATTCTAACCACCGCACCTTCCGGAAAATTTTCTCCCCCAACCAACAATTGCCTGGTAATACTGAATGCTGGGAGCTGTAGTCGTGGCAGGACTGCAGCAAAGTTGGTGTCAAGTGACCAGAGGTCAGCGGATTTCCGCCAATGAGGGAGAAGCCGGACATTCATAGATGGGGGTGGAGTTACACTTGGTATACGGCGGCATTTGAGAAAGGCCGCAAGGCCGAAATGCATCATGCTACGCTGTGCGCAATAAAGAAGCTTCCTACGTTTCCCTCGAGTGGCCTTCTCCTTTTTCCTACAGAAATTGGTTGTGAGACATTTGTACGCGCTGGCCAGAAGCGCGTTTGAAGGCCCCGCTCCATCAAGTGGCTGGAGTTCTACTGGCACCCCGCTGCCTGCAGCGTTTCCTCAGATCAAGTTATTGATAAACTCCGGCCCGCCCTTGAACGTATGCCCAGCAGGTAATCGCTGCTTGACACAGATTGCCACTTTGACGAGGAGGCAGGTTTAACCCATCCTGTTTCACGATCCTGTGGACATTTGCGCTCAGAGGGTGGAGCGCTAAAAGGGACCGAGGGAAGAACTTTGTTTGCACCAAAACTCGGTATTCTAACACCCCGCACCTTCCGGAAAATGTTCTCCCCCAACCAACAATTGCCTGGTAATACTGAATGCTGGGAGCTGTAGTCGTGGCAGGACTGCAGCGAAGTTGGTGTCAAGTGACCAGAGGTCAGCGGATTTCCGCCAATAAGGGAGAAGCCGGACATTCATAGATGGGGGTGGAGTTACACTTGGTATACGGCGGCATTTGAGAAAGGCCGCAAGGCCGAAATGCATCATGCTATGCTGTGCGGAATAAAGAAGCTTCCTACGTTTCCCGAGAGTGGCCTTCTCCTTTTTCCTACAGAAATTGGTTGTGAGACATATATATGTCAGTAGGTAGTTATAGTTATAGTTATAGTTAGGATTGGCTACCATAGGAAATCTGCAACATTCTATTGGGAATAACTCTGTCGCCGGTTGAGGAATTTGTGTGTAATTTTCCCAAATTTTGGCCAGCTCCGCTCTGCTCCTTCCCTGGAAGTTTCGGGGGGATTCGTGGAGTGGGGGCTGAGAAAAAAGGGGGGTGCCAAAACGTGTTTTCCCTATGTTAATTTCCATAGGACGGTCTGACAAGTCTACAGCCCGAACCTCTGAACGGAATTACGCCAAACTTGGCAAAATTGTAGGGACTGGTACGCAGATGTGCCTTTGCTATATTTGGTGAAAATTGCTCCAGTGGTTTTTTTGAAAATTAACTTCAAAAACACATATATATCTATAGACGCTCTCCGAGCGCTCACAGGTGCGCGTACCGGGGAGCGTACCCTGCGCGCTACGGGAGTGCGCGAGCGGAAAGCTGATTGGCTGTCGGGTGTCTGTCAACATTCTAAACAGTCCGGAGAGTCCGCCATCTTGTGTCTCGGTAGAATCAAGACACAAGAGGTGAAAAAGAAAGGGGGAAATAATTAAAAGGGGGCAGAGTAGATACCCCCTGACCCCCTAGGTTTTCTGAAGGGCAAAAAAACTTTTTTATTTTTTTTTATTTTCGCGGGGTAAGCGCTGGGTGCGGTACGCGCACCCTGAGCGCACCACAGGGAAAAACAGTGTAAAAAGTTATAGTAAAATAATAATTTAGAGTGCTTAGAAGTAGGGTAGCTCTGAAAAAAAAGCATGGTACTGAATGTCTTGCATTATTATTTAGTTTTTATACATATTTTTTTTTACGAACGCAGAAATAGCGCTCTCGCTGCACTCTCGGGAGAGCTTACCGGTGTGCGCACCCTGAGCGCTCCAAGTCAAAATGATACGGGTAAGCTTACCGGTGCGCGCACCCTGAGCGTACCAGGAAAAAATGATTAAAAAAAAGAAAAATACAGTGAACAAATAATTTTTGGGGGGAAATAATTATAATTAATAGTTATAAAAAACAGCTCATAAAAAAAAAATCGTAGGTAACAAAGTCGATATACAAAGGAATTAGCATTTAAAAAACCTTTGAAATTCACTGAAAAAACCATAGGTTTCACAATCGTTATAGTATAGTCCGCCATCTTGTGTCTCGGTAGAATCAAGACCCAAGAGGTGAAAAAGAAAGGGGGAAATAATTAAAAGGGGGCAGAGTAGACACCCCCTGACCCCCTAGGTTTTCTGAGGGGGGTCTAGAAGGACCCTGAAGGGCAAAAAAACTTTTTTTTTTTTTTTAATTTTCGCGGGGTAAGCGATGGGTGCGTTCCCAGGTGCGCGCTCCGGTACACGCACCCTGAGCGCACCACAGGGAAAAACAGTGTAAAAAATTATAGCAAAAAAAAAATTTAGAGTGCTTAGAGGTAGGGTAGCTCTGAAAAGAGCTGTTGTGTTATGTGGGTGTTTTTGTACCTACAAGTAGGTACCAATGCAGAGTCTTATATTCAAGAGGAAAACTCTATTCCCCTCATCTGTAAAATGCACACCATCTCTCCTATAGATGTCTTGCATGTTGTAACGCAAGCTGTTGTGGTAAATGGACCCATACCATAGTCTCTGAGGAAAGCAGAAACAGATGTATTCACATGTTTCCTTGCTTTCTCAATCTGTGGACAAAATTGGTGGGACCAGTTCCATTTTTGCCTTTGGCATATATTAGAAAATACCAAGGCAGTTTTTGGAAAAAGTGACATCAATTGCCCAAAGATGTCCTTTAAAAGCATTTCCAGACCTACCCCAGTCAAAGTGCCCAGGTCATTGCCACCACAGTGCACAATTATGAGGTCAGGGTGTGGTAGTTGCATAAAGGATTTTACCAATGGTATCAATTGGTGACTTCTCAATCCTCTCTGTCCAATCCATACAATGTCCACTTTTGGTAAATCAAGGTTGTAAATACCTCTGTTAGCTGCGTATTTTTGACTCCAGTGGACAAAGCTATGACCCACAAACCAGACTTTTGGCATCTTGAAGGTAGATGTGCTTGTATTCAGATGAGTTGTGGAAATGAAATGGAAGTTTGAAAGTAGGAGTTATGTAAAAAAGTGGTTGAGATTCAGTGCACTTGAAAAACAAAAATTGATTGGTGCTTTCTTAACATTCTCCACTGAAAACTAGGGTGCATGCTTTTGTTTTGTGAAAGAAGTCATTTCAATGGTTGAGGAAAAGTCATTTCAAGAAACATTGCATATGATTAGCTGGTACATTGAGTGGTCAAACACCCTTGCTGCATTGTTTTGCAACATAGTATGATGAACTTCTGAACTGTGTGCTGGGTGAGGAGGGAGTTACCATGGTAACAGGGGAATGAGCACTGGGGGGATGGGTGAATGTTATGTGACTTTCAAAGTGTTCAAAAGTACAACGAATTAAAATGTGCAGTTTCTTACTCCACTTCATTAACTCCTTCTCTTTCTTCCTCTGTCCTCTTTGTTCTACACTCCCCTTCCCTCAATCTCTCTCTGTTAGTCTCACTCTCTCCATCCCCTTAGTCTCTCACTCCTCTTCTGTCACGCTCACTGCCTATAACTCAGCCAGACTCCTACACTCGCCTTTTTTCAGACCTTTTCCTTCACTTTCCTTCCTCTCTCTTCCCATCCTTCGCTCCTTCACTCTTTTCTCTTCCCTTACTCCCCTTACTCCACTTCAGAAACTCCTTCTCCCAATCCCTCTGTACTCTAACTTACTCACTCCCCTTCTCTCACTCTCTCTCTGTTACCCCCATTCTCTCCGTCCTCTTAGTCTCTCACTCCTCTTCTATCACACTCACTCCCTATAACTGAGCCATACTCCCACACTCACCTTCTTTCAGACCTTCTCCTTGACTTTCTTTCCTCTCTCTTCCCTTTCTTCACTCCTTCACTGTTTTCCCTTCCCTTACTCTCCTTACTCCACTTCACTAATTCCTTCTCTTACTCCTTCTGTCCTCTTACTTCTACACTCCCCTTCCCTCATTCTCTCTCTGTTAGCCTCATTCTCTCCATCCCTTTAGTCTCTCACTCCTCTTCTGTCACGCTCACTCCCTATAACTCAGCCATACTCCCACACTCACCTTCTTTGAAACCTTCTCCTTTACTTCCCATCCTCTCTTCCCATCCTTCGCTCCTTCACTCTTTTCCCTTCCCTTACTCCCCTTACTCCACTTCAGTAACTCCTTCTCTGAATCCCTATGTCCTCTAACTTACTCACTCCCCTTTTCTCACTCTCTCTCTGTTACCCATATTCTCTCCGTCCTCTTACTCTCTCACTCCTTTTCTATCACGCTCACTCCCTATAACTGAGCCATACTCCCACACTCACCTTCTTTCAGACCTTCTCCTTTACTTTCCTTCCTCTCACTTCCCTTCCTTTACTCCTTTACTCTTTTCCCTTCCCTTACTCTCCTTACTCCACTTCACTAATTCCTTCTCTTACTCCCTCTGTCGTCTTACTTCTACACTCCCCTTCCCACATTCTCTCTCTGTTAGCCTCATTCTTTCCGTCCCTTTAGTCTCTCACTCCTCTTCTGTCACATTCACTCTCTATAACTCAGCCATACTCCCACACTCACCTTCTTACAGACCTTAACCTTTACTTTCCTTCCTGTCTCTTTCCTTCTTTTGCTCCTTCACTCTGTTCTCTTCCCTTACTCTCCTAACTCCACTTCACTAACTCCTTCTGTTTCTTGCTCTGTCCTCTAACTTACTCACTCCCCTTCTCTCACACTCTCTCTCTGTTACCCACATTCACTCCTTCTTCTTAGTCTCTCACTCCTCTTCTATCACGCTCACTCCCTATAACTGAGCCATACTCCCACACTCACCTTCTTTCAGACCTTCTCCTTTACTTTCCTTCCTCTCGCTTCCCTTTCTTTACACATTCACTGTTTTTTCTTCCCTTACTCATTCTCTCCGTCCCTTTAGTCTCTCACTCCTCTTCTGTCACACTCACTCCCTATAACTGAGCCATACTCCCACACTCACCTTCTTTGAAACCTTCTCCTTTACTTCCCTTCCTCTCTCTTCCCATCCTTCGCTCCTTCACTCTTTTCCCTTCCCTTACTCCCCTTACTCCACTTCAGTAACTCCTGCTGTCAATCCCTCTGTCCTCTAACTTACTCACTCCCCTTTTCTCACTCTCTCTCTGTTACCCCCATTCTCTCAGTCCTCTTAGTCTCTCACTGCTCTTCTATCACGCTCACTCCCTATAACTGAGCCATACTCCCACACTCACCTTCTTTCAGACCTTTTCCTTTACTTTCCTTCCTCTCTCTTCCCTTCCTTCACTCCTTCACTGTTTTCCCTTCCCTTACTCTCCTTACTCCACTTCAGTAACTCCTTCTCTCAATTCCTCTGTCCTCTTACTTCTACACTCCCCTTCCCTCATTCTCTCTCTGTTAGCCTCATTCTCTCCGTCCCTTTAGTCTCTCACTCCTCTTCTGTCACGTTCACTCCCTATAACTCAGCCACACTCACCTTTTTTGAAACCTTCTCCATTACCTCCCTTCCTCTCTCTTCCCATCCTTTGCTCCTTCATTCATTTGCCTTCCCTCCCTCTTCTTACTCCACTTCAGTAACTCCGTCTCTCAAACCCTGTCCTCTAATTTACTCACTCCCCTTTTCTCACTCTTTCTCTGTTACCCACATTCTCTCCGTCCTCTCAGTCTCTCACTCCTTTTCTATCATGCTCACTCCCTATAACTGAGCCATACTCCCACACTCACCTTCTTTCAGGCCTTCTCCTTTACTTTCCTTCCTCACCCTTCCCTTCCTTCACTCCTTCACTGTTTTCCCTTCCCTTACTCTCCTTACTCCACGTCAGTAACTCCTTCTCTCAATCCCTCTGTCCTCTTACTTCTACACTCCCCTTCCCTCATTCTCTCTCTGTTAGCCTCATTCTCTCCGTCCCTTTAGTCTCTCACTCCTCTTCTGTCACGTACACTCCCTATAACTCAGCCATACTCCCACACTCACCTTTTTTGAAACCTTCTCCATTACTTTCCTTCCTCTCTCTTCCCATCCTTTGCTCCTTCATTCTTTTGCCTTCCCTTACTCTTCTTACTCCACATTAGTAACTCCTTCTCTCAAACCCTCTGTACTCTAATTTACTCACTCCCCTTTTCTCACTCTTTCTCTGTTACCCACATTCTCTCCGTCCTCTCAGTCTCTCACTCCTTTTCTATCACGCTCACTCCCTATAACTGAGCCATACTCCCAGACCTTCTTTCAGACCTTCTCCTTTACTTTTCTTCCTCTCTCTTCCCATCCTTTGCTCTTTCACTGTTTTCCCTTCCCTTACTGTCCTTACTCCACTTCACTAATTCCTTCTCTTACTCCCTCTGTCCTCTTACTTCTACACTCCTCTTACCTCATTCTCTCTCTGTTAGCCTCATTCTCTCTGACCCCTTAGTCTGTCACTCCTCTTCTATCACACTCACTCCCTATAACACAGCCACACTCCCTCACTTATGTTTCTTTTCTCTCTCACTCAGGGCCTCATTTATGAGAAATGACGCATCGCTGCGTGAAATCAGCGATGCATCACTTCTCAGTGCGCTCTCTTTGCGACATTCCTGATTCGTCATATTTAATGTATGACGCATTATGTCCCAAGGAGTTACAGATACGTCAGTATTTCTGACGTATCTGTAAGCGCAAAAGTGATGCATTGCTGGAGTGTGTCACAAAAGTGACACAACTCCAGCAATGCATCCTTTCACATGGGGCCAGCCCCATGTGAAAGGGCCTGCTTCAGTCTTACGCCTGCTGTGAGGCAGGCGCCAGATTTTGACGCAACGGTGTCTTAAAAGTGAGGCAGTGAAATCTCATAGATTTCACTGCATCACTTCTACGACCCTTCCTTGCGTCAATACGCCCCCTTTGCATACATTACACCTGGCGCAGGTATAATGTGGGGCGGGGGTTTACAAAGTGACGCATCTACCTAGATGCGTCACTTTGTAAATATGACTCAATAAGGTGCATTTTTTACACCAGTGGTCCGTCACAAAAAGTGACGCACCGGCGGCGTAAAAGTGACGCATGGCCTCATAAATGAGGCCTTCAGTCTTCTACTCTCACTTTTTCTTTCACTTTCTCTGTCTCTTCACTCCCTTACTCACCTTGTCTCACACTCACTTGTCTTTATCCAGTCTGTATCTCCACTCTTTCCTAAACATCACTGCTCTTTTCTTACCCTTCCACACCCCCGTTCCTTTACTACATTTTCTTCACTTATCCTCATTCGCCATGTTCACTCTTCTTCTCCTCACTCTCCTTCCCCACACTCACCTTCTTTCAGTCCCCCTACTTCACTTCCCTTCCCCTCTCGTCCCTTTCTTTGCTTTCTCACTCATTTTCCTCTCCTCTCTCACTGCACTCCACTTCAGTTACTCTTTTTCATTTTTTTAAGAATACAGCTATTTTTTGAGAATTGGTGGTAGTTCTAAAAAGAACTTTTCTTTCCTTCTTTTTTCGTTTTTTTCAAACAAAAACAAAAACAGGGAATGCCAAACTGCTCAACAGGAGCAAAAAAAAATTATCAAAATTAGGGCTGGGGACGGCAGCGCTGGTTCTCTATTGCTCGAACAATGTTCAAAATACTTTGTTCACCATAACAAAGTAGTTGATCACAATGTTTGGATTTGATTGTGGCTTCATTAAAAACAGGCTGAATATTTGGGATCAGCAGTTCTGGTCGCCCCCTCACCGATACAGTTGCTCCTCCAGTTGAAGTAGAAGCACCATCCCTTGGAGCCTCTAGTGCCAGAGCCCTGACACTCTCCCGGGCATAGTTCTGGGGGTGCCTCCTCTGGACGTGTCGAATCATGGTTGAATTACCAAAACTGTACTTCTTTCTGGGGTCTCCTCGGGAAAGTACAGTTTGGCAGATTTTACATTCAACTTTTGGTGCATTTACTTTTTTATGTCCCTCAGGTATAGAATTTTTTTCCCAAATAAAATGTTCTTTCACCTTCGGCTGAGGAGGCTCTTCATCAATGAAACCATCTGAATCCTCACTGCTGCTGGATGGTCTGGCAGCCATTCTATCTACAAATTGTTAGCACAGAAAAAAATAGGTCTTGCTCTCACCAAAGTGAAAGAAGAAGTGAAGGAAAAGTGTGCGGTTTTCTTTAGTTGTAAAAAAAAACTGTTAACAACCAATGAAAAGAGTTATTTTAAGGTCACATGACTTGACACGCTTACGCTGCGCGCACCGGAGCGCTTCCGGGGGCGCTTACGTGGTGCGAACGTAGGGGCTTCCGGGGGCGCTTACGCGGCGCACCTAAGTGACGTTTTGGTAGCTATACGGAAATGCAAAATCATTTTCATTCGGAAAATCAAAAATACTACTTTTATAAGCATGGTACTGAATGTCTTGCATTATTATTTAGTTTTCATACAATTTTTTTTTTTACGAACGCAGAAATAGCGCTCTCGCTGCGCTCTCGGGAGAGCTTACCGGTGTGCGCACCCTGAGCGCTCCAAGTCAAAATGATACGGGTAAGCTTACCGGTGCGTGCACCCTGAGCGCACCAGGAAAAAATGATTAAAAAAAAGAAAAATACAGTGAACAAATACATTTTTTTAAATAATTATAATTAATAGTTATAAAAAACAGCTAATAAAAAAAAAATCGTAGGTAACAAAGTGGATATACAAAGGAATTAACTTTAAAAAAAACTATGAAATTCACTGAAAAAACCATAGGTTTCACAAACGTTATAGTTAGGAATTAGCATTTAAAAAACCTTTGAAATTCACTGAAAAAACAATAGGTTTCCCAATCGTTATAGTTAGGAATTAGCATTTAAAAAACCTTTGAAATTCACTAAAAAAACCATAGGTTTCACAATCGTTATAGTTAGGAATTAGCATTTAAAAAACCTTTGAAATTCACTGAAAAAACCATAGGTTTCACAATCGTTATAGTTAGGAATTAGCATTTAAAAAACCTTTGAAATTCACTGAAAAAACCATAGGTTTCACACCAGTTATAGTTAGCTGAACATTTTACTCATACAAAACCATTGAAATTCCCACGTTATAGTTAGTTGGACTCACTATAACTCGCGTGCCCGCAATCCACTGCTGATGATGTCACATAATACATCATTCATGACATGGTCAGTGACATCACTGATGACATCACTGATGACATCTCAAATGACATCACTGATGACATGACTGATGACATCATCCAGTGAATGTGTGTTCCTGTAAAGTTAAAATATGTTTTACATATTTAAGAATGAGTGTATGCATGAGTGTCTGCATGAAGGATTTAGTAGGTGCGTAACTGACTGTATGAGTGAATGATTACATGTGTCTTACTGAATGCATAGGTTAGTGACTAAACTGTCTGAATGTGTGCATCATTATGTCTGCTGTTGTGTAAGCTGCTGTATGTGTTGATTAGTAGCTATATGACTGGCTATATGGGTTATTGATTGGTTGCCCAAGTATTTGTATTAGAGGGTGAGTGTGTGTGGTAGTGGCTGGGAGATGTGTGACTCTGTGAATAGATGTGTGAGCATATATATATATATATTCTGAGCAAACGCTTGAAGCTTGGAAGAGCACTCAGCCGCTCTCTGCCTTCCAGCATTCAAAGTGCAGCCATCCGTATTTCCTCCGTGTTGGTTACCTCTGCCTACGCGTTTCGGGGCACAGAGCCCCTTCTTCCTGGGCTGCGAAGACACACATGAAGCCAGCATGGTTTGTAAATCCTTTATTTATTTCAAACATCCTTCCGACGATGGGCGTGTTTTCATCCAATTGCCCTACGTGCATTCTGGGGGATGCAGTTTCTCATGCTGGAGAAAATCGTCTTTAAGTAAGTTCATGCGTATTTTCCCACAATTGTCTTTTGAAATACATAACTCTCAGTGAGCCACGGGGTGTGGAAAGAGGGAAGGCTGAATCCGCACATAGAGATCGGTGCCGTGATGTCAGGTTCAGTCCCGACCACAGTCTCCACTCAACTGACGGTTGGGATATCCCTCAGCTGACGGTGGTGCCTCTCCCCACGGTCAAGCAACCGTGTGATATAGTCTGAGCAAACGCTTGAAGCTTGGAAGAGCACTCAGCCGCTCTCTGCCTTCCAGCATTCAAAGTGCAGCCATCCGTATTTCCTCCGTGTTGGTTACCTCTGCCTACGCGTTTCGGGGCACAGAGCCCCTTCTTCCTGGGCTGCGAAGACACACATGAAGCCAGCATGGTTTGTAAATCCTTTATTTATTTCAAACATCCTTCCGACGATGGGCGTGTTTTCATCCAATTGCCCTACGTGCATTCTGGGGGATGCAGTTTCTCATGCTGGAGAAAATCGTCTTTAAGTAAGTTCATGCGTATTTTCCCACAATTGTCTTTTGAAATACATAACTCTCAGTGAGCCACGGGGTGTGGAAAGAGGGAAGGCTGAATCCGCACATAGAGATCGGTGCCGTGATGTCAGGTGATGTCACTGAGAGTTATGTATTTCAAAAGACAATTGTGGGAAAATACGCATGAACTTACTTAAAGACGATTTTCTCCAGCATGAGAAACTGCATCCCCCAGAATGCACGTAGGGCAATTGGATGAAAACACGCCCATCGTCGGAAGGATGTTTGAAATAAATAAAGGATTTACAAACCATGCTGGCTTCATGTGTGTCTTCGCAGCCCAGGAAGAAGGGGCTCTGTGCCCCGAAACGCGTAGGCAGAGGTAACCAACACGGAGGAAATACGGATGGCTGCACTTTGAATGCTGGAAGGCAGAGAGCGGCTGAGTGCTCTTCCAAGCTTCAAGCGTTTGCTCAGACTATATCACACGGTTGCTTGACCGTGGGGAGAGGCACCACCGTCAGCTGAGGGATATCCCAACCGTCAGTTGAGTGGAGACTGTGGTCGGGACTGAACCTGACATCACGGCACCGATCTCTATGTGCGGATTCAGCCTTCCCTCTTTCCACACCCCGTGGCTCACTGAGAGTTATGTATTTCAAAAGACAATTGTGGGAAAATACGCATGAACTTACTTAAAGACGATTTTCTCCAGCATGAGAAACTGCATCCCCCAGAATGCACGTAGGGCAATTGGATGAAAACACGCCCATCGTCGGAAGGATGTTTGAAATAAATAAAGGATTTACAAACCATGCTGGCTTCATGTGTGTCTTCGCAGCCCAGGAAGAAGGGGCTCTGTGCCCCGAAACGCGTAGGCAGAGGTAACCAACACGGAGGAAATACGGATGGCTGCACTTTGAATGCTGGAAGGCAGAGAGCGGCTGAGTGCTCTTCCAAGCTTCAAGCGTTTGCTCAGACTATATCACACGGTTGCTTGACCGTGGGGAGAGGCACCACCGTCAGCTGAGGGATATCCCAACCGTCAGTTGAGTGGAGACTGTGGTCGGGACTGAACCTGACATCACGGCACCGATCTCTATGTGCGGATTCAGCCTTCCCTCTTTCCACACCCCGTGGCTCACTGAGAGTTATGTATTTCAAAAGACAATTGTGGGAAAATACGCATGAACTTACTTAAAGACGATTTTCTCCAGCATGAGAAACTGCATCCCCCAGAATGCACGTAGGGCAATTGGATGAAAACACGCCCATCGTCGGAAGGATGTTTGAAATAAATAAAGGATTTACAAACCATGCTGGCTTCATGTGTGTCTTCGCAGCCCAGGAAGAAGGGGCTCTGTGCCCCGAAACGCGTAGGCAGAGGTAACCAACACGGAGGAAATACGGATGGCTGCACTTTGAATGCTGGAAGGCAGAGAGCGGCTGAGTGCTCTTCCAAGCTTCAAGCGTTTGCTCAGACTATATCACACGGTTGCTTGACCGTGGGGAGAGGCACCACCGTCAGCTGAGGGATATCCCAACCGTCAGTTGAGTGGAGACTGTGGTCGGGACTGAACCTGACATCACGGCACCGATCTCTATGTGCGGATTCAGCCTTCCCTCTTTCCACACCCCGTGGCTCACTGAGAGTTATGTATTTCAAAAGACAATTGTGGGAAAATACGCATGAACTTACTTAAAGACGATTTTCTCCAGCATGAGAAACTGCATCCCCCAGAATGCACGTAGGGCAATTGGATGAAAACACGCCCATCGTCGGAAGGATGTTTGAAATAAATAAAGGATTTACAAACCATGCTGGCTTCATGTGTGTCTTCGCAGCCCAGGAAGAAGGGGCTCTGTGCCCCGAAACGCGTAGGCAGAGGTAACCAACACGGAGGAAATACGGATGGCTGCACTTTGAATGCTGGAAGGCAGAGAGCGGCTGAGTGCTCTTCCAAGCTTCAAGCGTTTGCTCAGACTATATCACACGGTTGCTTGACCGTGGGGAGAGGCACCACCGTCAGCTGAGGGATATCCCAACCGTCAGTTGAGTGGAGACTGTGGTCGGGACTGAACCTGACATCACGGCACCGATCTCTATGTGCGGATTCAGCCTTCCCTCTTTCCACACCCCGTGGCTCACTGAGAGTTATGTATTTCAAAAGACAATTGTGGGAAAATACGCATGAACTTACTTAAAGACGATTTTCTCCAGCATGAGAAACTGCATCCCCCAGAATGCACGTAGGGCAATTGGATGAAAACACGCCCATCGTCGGAAGGATGTTTGAAATAAATAAAGGATTTACAAACCATGCTGGCTTCATGTGTGTCTTCGCAGCCCAGGAAGAAGGGGCTCTGTGCCCCGAAACGCGTAGGCAGAGGTAACCAACACGGAGGAAATACGGATGGCTGCACTTTGAATGCTGGAAGGCAGAGAGCGGCTGAGTGCTCTTCCAAGCTTCAAGCGTTTGCTCAGAATATATATATATATATATATATATATATATATATATTCACTGAAAAAAACATAGGTTTCAGTCCTTATATAGTTAGGAATTAGCATTAAAAAAAACTTTGAAATTCACTGAAAAAACAAAAATATTTAGGGGTGTTATAGTTAGCTGGACATTTCACTCATACAAAACCATTGAAATTGCTCCTATATAGTTAGCTGTACTAACTATATTTCGCGCACCCGCAATCCACTGCTGATGATGTCACATATTACATCATTCATGACATGGTCAGTGACATCACTCATGTCATCACTGATGACATCACTGATGACATCTCAAATGACATCACTATAATGTATGTGAAACCTATGGTTTTTTTCAGTGAATTTCTAAGGTTTTTTAAATGCTAATTCCTAACTATAACGTGTGTGAAACCTATGGTTTTTTCAGTGAATATAAATATATATACATTTAATATATATACATAGTCAATTAACACAACAGCTCTTTTTAGAGCCATCCAACATCTAAACACTCACACTTGTAATTTAACTGTATTTTTTTTCTCTTTTTTTTCTGACGTGTTTTTTTTTCCCTTGTCAGTCCTTCAGGGACCCCCTGAGAAAGCTTAGGGGGTCAGGTAGTCTCTACCCTGCCCCCTTTTCACGTTATGCACTTTTGTTTTTGGCTCTGTTTTGCTTCAGAAACACAAAATGGCGGCTAAGGGGTGCGAGCACCGTGCGCGCACCTCGCAATTTTTTTTGTAAATAAAAAAGATTTTTGGGGCCTTCAGGGGTACTTCAGGGACCCCCTGAGAAGGCCTAGGGGGTCCGGGAGACTCTACCCTGCCCCCTTCTCAAGTTTTCCACTTTTGTTTTGCACTATTCTCTTAAAATACACAAAATGGCGTCTGGAGGGTGCGAGCACCGTGCGCGCACCTCGTGACTTTTAAGAGGAGCTCTAACTTAAGGGATGAGCTAGTACACACCAGACCGCAATCTATAGTTCAAAATTCCATCACTACACTCTGGAATCTATCTCCAGTTCAAGGACATTATCCTTGTGGCAACTGTTCGGTGTGCCCTCAAACCAAGAAAACTCTTACGGTGGATATTGGTACAACACGTCCTTGGGTGCTCAAGAAACACACCAATTGCAATAGTGAAGGGGTCATATATTTGATCAGATGTCCCTGTTCACTATGCTATGTTGGAATGACAACAAGGAAAGTGAAACTAAGAATTCAGGAACATAAAAGTACAATCAGGCGAAACAAACAGGCCACACGTCTCACTAAACATTTCATGACAATGAAACATTCGGCTGACGACATGGAATGGCTAATCTTAGAACAGCCGTTTATTCCCTCACATGTCAGTGATATCTCTAAATACCTGTTCATCAGAGAACAAAAATGGATCTTTAAGCTTAAGTGCGACACCACGGGATTAAACGATGACATCCCCTGGGTCCAACTTTGATCCCCTGGCAACTTGATACCTGTCAATAGTTTCTCTGAAATAGTTTCTCTGAATCAGTTTTTCACCACCTTTGGTGAGACCCTTATGAGATAAACTTTTTAGTTTAAACAAAAGTGCCATTATATTTTTTGGCAACCTGATACCTGACAATAGTTTCTCTGAATTAGTACTTGACGGCCTGGGTAGTCCTCATAAGGACAGAGTATATACCCCTCATTCTCTTTGTAGTCACATCGACAATAATGTGCCAGTATTTCTGGCTGTCATTAATTCTGGCCGTCATCATTTTCTGGCTTTCTAGACAAGATTTGTATCACAAGTCTCCTGTGTAAGTTTCTTCCTTCAACCATGGTGACGACAACTGGCTGTAAATAATAAATTCTGGTCGTTTTTTGCAAACTAATGACACACGCCATTGGGTCTTGTTATTTCCGTTTCCGGTGTGCTAGAAGCAACCAATTGAAGTAAACTCCTTTCTCCATGAGGTAACCAATCGCGAGAAAGAAAGGGATGCTTCCTCTCTGGTCCGCACTCTCGTACTTACAAAATAGCCGAAAATGACTTCAGTAGTTCTCAGCCAGCGGCGCGCTCTACTTCTATTTTATAATTTTTATTTTTTCAAGGTTTCCCTCATTCTGTCGGTTTGCAGCCAAAAGACGGCCATCTCGAGACTGAATGGTAAACCTTTTCTGTTATCAGACAGCATGGCGAACGCTTCCTGTTTTCGTTCGCATGGATTGTTTCTTTCCGGTTTCATGTGTCTCAACCAATCAGGACACAGAGGCCACAGTTCCCTCTTTGGTCCGTTATGTGCTTTTATAACACATCGCACCGGTATGCCTCCCACCTTCCCCTCGGCTCAGATGGATGCGGGAGGCACCGACGGACAGGTGGGTGTTTGGGTTTCTCGGTCTGCAGACACCTTCTTTGTAGAGTTTGATGGCGGCTTCCTTCGAGGTTGAAGCATCGCTATTGGTGATGTTTTATTTTGAACTATTGCTGTGTTATCCACTGAAGTACTTTATCAAAGACGGTGCAACCCTCATAATTTGATCTTTTTGAATGTGTAATCATAGAAGCCCTTCGTTATAGTTGGAGTTTAGTGACATTTTTACCAACTCCTTTTTAAACCTGCTTTTTGTCATCTCATGCTGGTTCTAGCGGTTCCCCTACCTTTTTTTGTCTATTCTTACCAGTCAGAGTGTTCTGCTTGAAGCTTATCAATATAAGTAGAACAATAAAATAAATTATATGTTACTTCCTTCTCATTTTTGCAGAGCGGGGCCTCTTTTTGACCTGAGCGAGTGCCAGGCGAGGTGAGACAACCTCCATAATAAGTTATGGGTGAGTTATCCAACTGAAAACTTAATAATGTGGACGCAAACAAATGCACTATTGATGGCTTTTTGTATTCATTACATTTATTAAATTACATTTATAATTGTATTGATTGCTTTCTGTTTAGGAGAGTTCTCTTTATGAGGTGAGACCACCCAAAAATTCTTTTTACCTGGTAGGTCATTTATTTTCTTTCACTTTTTCACTGTTGCAGTAGTGTGTTTATAATAGGTCCTGACGAAAGCCTTGAGAGGCTGAAACATGTTGACCAATTTATCTCTAGATCTGATAGTGATATTTGTTACATACACTATCTTCACTCTGCTTTTAATCTTGCCAGCATGATGACCTCCTTCAATAAAGTCGTTTACTTGGCATCATACTAGGTAATCTTAATCTCTACACTTTTTTCACTTCCTCTGAGCACTGCAACATTACCCTCATTCATCCTGCCTATACTTTTTGTTGGTTTTCCATCACTGGTGGATCTGTTATGAATATTCCTCTGCATATCAGTAAAGAGGTACTCAGCAGATACCAGTTTCTAAACTAAACCCAGATGATGAGACTCCGCCAATGGGTGGTTTGATGGGTATCACTTTACACTGTTTTTTCTCTCCTTACACAATCCACCTTTCTTTACACTTTTGAGAGCATCGGTTGATTGCAGTTGTTCCATTAAGACCCTTAGCATCCCTGTTGTGTTTATTGATAGCCTTCAGGTTTACTTCAGAGACCCCCTGAGAAGGCCTAGGGGGTCAGAGAGACTCCATCCTGGGCACTTTTCATGTTTCCCATTTTTTTTTTAGGCTCCCTTCTGCCTCGAAGACAAGATGCCGGCCAACACTTCCTGATTTCGACTGATTCGAATGTTGACAGACATCCAATAGCAAATCAAAATTCCGCTCGCGCACAGGAAGGTGCGCGCACGGGTGTGCGCTTATAGATATATACATTTTTTCAATTACAATTTTCTCAAAAACAACTTGAAGATTTTACACCATTTAAACAAAAGTACGTACTGCGTACCAGTCCCTACCATTTTGCCAAGTTTGGTGTAATTCCGTTCAGCGGTTCGGGCTGTAGCCGTGTCTAATCGTCCTATGGAAAATAACATGGGGAAAACACGTTTTGGGACCCCGCTTTTTTCTCAGCCCCCACTTGACAAATCCCCCCAAAACTTTCAGGGAAGCAGCAGAGCGGAACGGGCCATCTTCTTTGAGAAATTCGCAAAGATTCATCAACCGGCGCCAAAGTTATTCCCAATAGAATGTGGCAGATTTCCTATGGAATCTAGGTCCTAACTATATATACCTACTGGCGACCGCCAGTAGGTAATATATCTATCTATATCCATATATATATATATATATATATATATATATATATATATATATATATAAGCTCCCACCTCGTCTCTCGAACAAGGACGACCGCACACAACTTGCTGGGAAAATGCAGTCCTTTTTATTCAAAACTGAAGACTATAAAGCGGGACAGGACGCGTTTCGGCATCGCGCCTTTTTCGACTGTAAGCAGAAACAGGGAAGGGTGCATTTTTAAAATAAAATATAGCATGAACAACAAAAGAGGACAGCGTAATCTCTCCTAGTGTATTTCATTAACATGGGAGAAGGACAACCAAGCTGCTGCTATGCTTTTACGGTGTCTCTCTGTAATTGTCATTTAAAAAAACATCTTATTACAAATCATCGCATATTGTTGCGTGTTCATGTTTCATGACATTATTTAGTCCTAAATGGACTGTATGACGTATCACATATATATATATACAAGACTTTCTTTGTAAAGGCATGTGTGGTAAAAACGCGGTAGTTGTAATGACAGCAATGTAATGGCATGCATGGTTCCGTCATACAACCTATTGTTAATGATCAGAGTTCACACAGGCATTTATAGATGGGCGCTTGTGGCAACCCTCCATTTCCTGAATGTTTCCTTAAACTTTTTGGATAAAGCTTGAAGAAGCTTCAAGTACATTTTATCGATGTAGGACATTGTGAGATAGTAGTATCTTTACACATTCAGAAAAAGAGAGAATCTGATGCAA
This sequence comes from Lissotriton helveticus, assembly GCF_964261635.1. Classification (NCBI taxonomy): domain Eukaryota; kingdom Metazoa; phylum Chordata; class Amphibia; order Caudata; family Salamandridae; genus Lissotriton; species Lissotriton helveticus. The sequence goes on along the minus strand of NC_136071.1, from coordinate 872,646,642 downwards.
AGTGATGACAAGCACATCACGGTATGTGCTGGTTCCTGGTGACATCAGCGTATGCACCCAACCCGGGACTCCTCCAGCTGTGCTACAAGATGTTGTACAGTCCACCGGTTCTGGAAATAAATGAGATGTCTTAATCTTTTATCTGTTTCTACAAGAATTCTCCTCTGATGACGAGGGGCGCAGCTACCAGTGCTTCAGCATGTGCAGAGACACCAGAGCCAAGATGGGAGGGGGCCCAGTCTGGAGTGTACCAATTGGAGATATTTTAGAGGCTGCCTGTTCGGATTTGTTTAAACACTGGACATACCTGGGTCCTGACTCTGTGTTTACTCTTCTAAAAATGTGGATGGGGTAAAGTGCAGAGGATAAAGGAGAAATAAAGGTGAGATAATAAAGGTGAGATAGAACAGGAATGAAAGTAAATGAGAAGATGAAACAAAAGATTTGAGGAACAAGCCCCAGAATGGGGAAACCAAATAAGGATGAGAGAGAAAGAGAAAAGAGTTACGGATGAACAAAATAAGCAAGGGAAGCAGAAGAGAAAGGGCCCAGGATTGGGGATGTTGGGACAGAAGGATGAGGGGAGAGAGAGAAAGTCTTAGAAATGGTTTGGGAGGAGAGTGTCAAATGAAAGACAAGTAGAAAGAGGAGCTTGGAGACCAGTAAGCAGGGTTGTAGTTAGTACTACATAAGCAGGTATAGTGCACCGAAAGGCCTAATGTGAAGGCCCCACAGCATCTCAGTTATATCAGTATTTTATTACTGACTCGAACAGCCAAATTTCCTTGCTTCCTGTAGCACCCATGAAAGTCAGGATACACCACTGCTGTTAACCAATGATTTATTGAATTAGAAATACCAATGGGATGGTGCCAATCGTTGCTCCTAAAGGTCACTAATCAGGGATATCTCTCAAATGGAACATAGTAACTCTAAGACAGTGGATACTTAATTGAAAAATGCCTCCCACATATTAATGGCTTCTCCTGCCTTGATTATACTGAAGACAATGTAAAATTGCAGACTTGTTTCCATCTTTACCACATAATATAAATGGTTACCTGCTTGATGAAATAATTGCAGCCCATTAAATTCAAGTTCGCTGTAGTCTGCGCCTCATAAAAGATTGTTTTTATTTGGAGTGGTGAAAGAACTTTGGGTAAGGTCACCTGCCGTCTTGTAATTAACAATGAATGTTCTCTCTTAGCCAAGTGAGGTAGAGAACGTCTCTGCCCAGCGTGACAGGAAGTAATCACGTCTTCTTGGAACACAATTACTCTTCCGTTCGGGTAAGCGAGCCTGCTCACAATAATACGTATTAGTGTGGGATGCAGAAAATAGTTCTGACTCTCTGGGGTGGAACTTTATTGTTGTGTTACTTTGGGGGTCAGCGTAGGGAAGAATTCCTAGGCTGGATAACCTTCTTGTGCTGTGTGCCAAGGGCCTGTGTTAGGGTGGATGACTGCATGGTGCCCTTTATCCCAACCTCCACGTGCACCTGCCAGAGTTACTCATTATTTTGGTTATGTTATGCTATTGCATATCGAGTGCATCCTCAGAGATCACCATTCGTGAAGTGTCCAGATCACGGGTAGATGTTGGCTCCCACCATCTTTAAGTACAGTGTTATAGTGCAATATGTAAAGAACCCACAAGAAAACCTTCCTCCGATTATTCAAGAACTGTTAACTTTGCAAGTATGCCATGTCTCCAAATTAAGTGAAACAAAACAGGTCTGTTTCCATTTGACGCCTGAAAGCACCTTATGTGTACACAATATATCTGCTCTGAGGCAGATTTGATCCACCCGGGTTGGACGTGTCCATGCCACTAACATTTTCTTTAATTGTTTTGATAACTTTAGACATGATTCAATGTGAGGTGGGCCTAATGGCACATGCCAAAGACCTCTCAACCTCGACCCACCTATTTGCAGCAATGGTGTTATTGCTGGAAAAGGGTAGGGAGGCAATCTGTTAGAGATGAGGTTCAATGTGGACAATAAAGGACTGGATTAGAAACCCAATACACTGTAGTGACATTGTCATATGTACATCCTTCTAAAGCCCGCACTCCATTCCCCAGAGACATATGGAACCCGCTGTGTAACCTATAAATGAGGAAGGGGAGGCGACGCAATAATGGAGGTTGTGAAAACTCTAGAGGGATGAAGGTTGTTGTTGATATACATTGATGCTGCAGTATACTCTAGTTGTCCTCCAAGGACAGTTTGTATAGAACATTGCCTTCTTGACGAATAAAATCTAATATGTACTGCATGGGCTTGATTAATAGATTTGCCTGTATCCACTGTACTATTTATTGTATAGATGAATGTCATGTGATATCTATAAAGTTAAATAAAGTTCTAACAAAGAAAAACTATGGAATATGTGTTATAAAATTCAGCAAGAGTTGCAATATTCAATATGAACCACAATGCTTGGACTTTCCTACTTAGGTACAGAGTGGTGTTTTTATGCTGGTACTCATCTTAATTCATACAGTGGCTTGAATAAAATGTTGCTAGCTTTTAGAAAATAAACTTAGGACTGCATAGCAGTCAAGTTTTGAAATGGGGATCAAATTTTTATACCAATATCCAATATCCCAAAAAACATTAAAGTTCATGTCGTGTATCTGATATTATTGTAAAGCCGCAGTAACTCACTCATTACAAGGTAGTCTGAGCTAAGCGTTGCATACATTCCCAAGCGTAGTGCCTGCTATCTCATTGGTCGTTCTGTAGAAGTAGTGGCATTGATTAACATTGGAATAAAAGCACAGAGATCACGGCAAATGTTTAAGAATACCTCGAATAAGCTGAGGTCAACAAATAGGATCACTAAAAACTAAAGCGACTATGTAAGCTGTGCTATTTACACTGTTTTGTATTGGAGTATTTGACTCACGGTCGTAGGCTGAAATCTTTCTTCTAAGCAAAAATCATTGGTCCAAAGCTTCGATAAAGTAGCCTCCTTGCTTTTCATGTTATGTTCGTTTTGTCTTAACTTATGAAGCCTCCACGTTGGTTGAGGGCATGGACATTTAGAATCAGGTCTTATAAATAATGGTAACGTGGTGTAAAGAAAATAATAAATAACAGGAATTAATTGCTCAACACTGGAGTATCTGCAAAAATTGCTTCTTTTACCATTAACACATTTAATTAGGTTACATCATTTAATATAGCCTTGTAATTGACACAAACTAAGTTTATTACACAGGTATTATTTTTAATTGCATTTGGTTAGAATAACCATTATATATCAGCAATATTTTTTTCTCCACAAAATAAGTGACCATAATCCGAAGAAAGTATTTTATGAGAATTCCAAAATAAAGCAATATGTAAAGATTACATTAAATTTAAAATACGTGACATCTTGCAATCCCAGTATAAAAGCCTGTGTAAATGTTCTTATTGCAGGCAACTTGTGACGTCTCTAGTTACCTCTAACAAAAAAACTATGTAGTTACTCAACTGTAATAAGGTATTATATTTGACTAAGGGCATCACAATGACTGCTGCTCACAGCCAAAGTGAAAAGCAGGCCGTAGAGCATCATTACAGCTTTAGTTTATCCAGTGGCGTCACTAGGGTTGGTGTCACCCAGTGCGGGTAACTCATGGTGTCACCACCTCACCACTTACCCCAAGAATCCATGATGGACCTCCTCGAGGAGATGTATTCATCTGTGCTGCACCCACGGAGGGGGTCCTTCTTCTTCTGGGGCCTTTCCAAGCCCACTCCTCTACACCAGAGTCTAAAGCACTGCCGAGGTGTTACCCATCCTTTCATAACTCCTCTCCTTGCTCCTGGCCAACATAGAAAAGTATTAACTACGCGCAGGAAAATGTGGAGTGTGGCTTTGACGCATTCCTTTGAGGTGGAGACGCGTGCCCCATTCCAATGTGTGGCGCTTCGCATCATGCTCTCCAGACCTGTTTGGAGTTTACTTAAATAACAGTAGCTCTGCACCTGTCAACGGTTACGACAACGCCAATTGTCTTACCAGGCACAGTGTCATTGCTATTCATTCTGCTCAAGACATCACTCAACAACTTTCTTTAACAAGGAAGACGAGAGGGCAAAAATGTTGCCAAATAAATAATACAGGGCACAAGTAAATTGTTTGAGAGCCTGTAACTCTATGGACCAATTGGTTTCCATCACCAAAGAAAGTTACATGATAAAAACGAATGCTACTTTTTTATTTATATTTAGAAGTGGAGAGCCAGTGTTCACCTTTCCGACTCTTCCTTTACAGTGCATTATTTCTCACGCACTGAGCAGCAGTGCCACTCGTCTTGGCAACGGGGTGCCGGTGTATATGAGGTTTGCTTGAGTGAAAGTTCATTGCACTCTGTCACGATATGGTAAACTAGTGTAAGAAAGGGGACGCATTTGAGGAAAGGTGGGTAACTCTAGCGCCTTACACCCAGACTGCCCTAGCGCCTGTCAGTTAGAAGACAACTCTGTGCAGTTCACATAAATCAACGTGTCTGCCGGGTTTTTAGTTGAGTCTCTCCTAAATGTAGCAGCGCCTTCAAGCAACACTCTGAGCGCTATCCAAACCCCAGCAATCCACATGCTACATTTGCACAAACAATCAAAGTGCAGCAGAGCTCGAGCACTGAAGCACTTTAATTAAGGTAGATTGCTGAAAGTTGCAGCCCTTTAATTGAGCCACACAAACCGCAGTGGCAGACAGGATACCGCTTTGAATCACATTCACAGCGCTGCGTGCACCGAGTAAGAAAGGAGGCGCTCTGACGCCAATCTCAGCCCAGTCAGAGATACAATATAGAGAAGAAACTCATGCAATAATATATAGGATTGCCAATCAACAGGTCGGAGCATGAAGTGTTTTTAAACTTAAAGCGTGCTCACTACGGTGCACAGGTTATAGTAGGACTGTGTTCCTACATGTCACACCGAAGGAGCAGGGCACAAATAATATGAATGGGCAGCGCCCAGCACTGGTACATATGCATCACTTTGTGCTGGTAGTGCCAATAAAATCATGTATTCGAATTCCATCATTATCTAGAAACAAATCTTCAATACCACTTTATTCCCACATGTACCTACCGCTAAACTCATTTGCAATATCAAAGTATCTGTGTGCCGCTGCATTTGCTGCAGTGACCTCAATTTAAACTCGGGTTTGACTTCCTAGAGTGAAATAGCTAAACATTCGATAGCCCTCTATTACATATGGTGCTTAAACACAAGCTGGACGCCACATGCATGCCAGTCGGACATGCATTCAGCACTTGGGGGCAGCAGTATCGAACTGGCAGCCACGGGTGGTGGATCTAAAGAACTCAAAAGTACAACCGGAAACAAAGAAAGAACGTAAACAAAAACAGAGCCAGAATGCACAGTGGAAAAATGGGGAACATATTTAACATACAGCTGCCCCTGACAGGCCAGAGAGGTTAGGATGGAGTCACTCTGAAAAGAGTGAAGTGAGTTCCATGAGGAGGGAGAGCTGGGGCAGAGTCAGTTAATCCCATTAGAAAGCATATAAAGCGTAGCGACTGTGCTCGAGGAGCTTTCTGACGCTAATGGCATCAGCAGCCACATGCAAGACCACTGGCTGTGCCCCTGCTGGACCGGCCTTTCCAATGCACAAACTTAGCAAAAGTGCCCCCCCCCCCCCCCATTAACCAATCCGCATCTTTCGGGCAGCATAAAGAGTAGCGAGGGCTGCTAACCTGCCAGGCTGTTGTAACAGTCCACCTCGATGCACTCCACTGTGTGCCTCTGCTCGGCGGTCAGGGCCCCGAAGGGGTCCCCTCGGGCTGGGGCAGCATCATCCCCAGCCTCTTCAGCTCCAGGAGGGTCCGATGGTATTTGCTAATGGCCTCCCGGAACTTCTTCTCCTGTCTTGTAGCATTCGGCAAAATAAGTCTGTTGACTACAAATAATGATTTTCTAGTACTGAACTATGTATTTGTCTTAAGTTTAAAAATATCAAAAAATGCTAAAAAACGTTTTTTCTATCTCAAATTTTGAAAATGAAAATAAATGAAATACTAAAGAATATTATGTCTATTTGAATACTTTGTATTGATGTTGCATCTCTGTTGAAAGGTTTTGATTAATTCTCTTTTTAAAGACTAGCAGGTCAGATTAGAGGTTTTCTGTCTATAGTTGTTGTAGCATTCGGCCCCCTGGCTCCTGAGAGGTCTACGTAGGCCTATTTTTATTGCTTACGTCAATCCAAGTTTACTTCTACGGTCCTAGCCAATTGAAGTTGCAGCATGATGTCATGTGTCTTGGCCTTCAAAAGTAGCTAGGTATAAACTAGATGGACACTGCTCAATTAAAAGTAGAATAGCTAGAGAACATTTAAGATCACTGCTCGTTTATGTTGGAAGTACTGAACAAGTTGGGTATTTTGGAGGAGGCTTGGCCAGTGGCTAGTTGCTGATTTTGGAAACTTTGAACTGAGTTTCTAATACCAGCACTGGTATGACATCACAAATCATGTGGTTCTCCGCCAATCACTCAATCTTTCTGTGCCTATAAATGTTAATTGATGAAAATAATTTGAATGTGTAAAATGTTCTTGTACAGTGTCCTAACGGCACAACCCAGTTGATGTACAGTGCCACTGAGCATGGTAGTTGTACAATACCTTACACCCAAAACGAGGCACCTAGGTAAATGTGCAGGCAAGTAGCATGCTATTATGTGGGAGTGCCACGGACGGAAGAGTCTTGTTGGCTGTATGAGTAGCTTATGATATTGTGTGTGAGGCCTGAATTTATGCTTATAATTCTTTTATCACTGCACATATGTGTGAAGCTAAAGTGAAACAGAGTGAGAGGCAGGGCACGTAAGCTACTGTATTTGAGTGTTTAGGAAGTGTGTAAATACATGTCAGCATATGTGGAAGCGTTTTGGTGTCTTGTGTGTTTAACAGACAGCTGAGACTGTGTCCTCACAAGCATGTAGCTGCCCTTATAAACTCAAGGGCCCTCTGGATGAGCTCGGCGAAGCCCATGCCACCCTCCTGGCGGAGCCCCCTCTGCTGGGACAGGCTCTGCCCAGGTGGTGCCCGTTGTGGGGACTGTTGACCTCCAAGGCCTTGGGGGTCACTACACGTGGGTGCAGTGCGCACACATACATATGAGACACGTACTCAGCTTGCTGGTCTGGGCAGGAAGTGCCGTGCCACTTCCAGCCCGTTTATTTATCTCTTTCTGGCCACGCCTGGCCAGAAAGTGTTACAGTGTGTGCTGGTGCTTCCGGGGCTCAGGAGAGACCCTCGGAACACTAGAGCGCTACATCCCTCCCCAACTTGGATTTTGAAAACTTGGGTTTGAAAACAACAGTCAGTGATAGTTCAGCATCTGAAGTCAGCCAGCTTCTGGCTCGGCTTTGGATTAGGTCTAAGATCATACCTCCATCTGCCTCGTACCGGTACCTGCTCAGCTCTCGGGCTGGGTGTCGAGATGTTTGCGTCACCCTGGTCTGTAGTGTCCATAGACGTGCTCGCATCATGGGGTCTTCCCGCTCCAGTCTCGGACTCTTCTTCCGCTGGCTCTATTTGGTCGGAGTTGCGTTGTCGAGTGGCTGGTATTTGTTTGAACCAGGAGACATTCCTAGTTACTTCTTCTCCATCCCGGCGAGCTGTGACAGCGGTGCCCCGCATTTCCTTGACGACCCATGGTTCAGGCTCAAACGCGGTGTTGAACTTTCCTCCAGGCCTTCGGGTTCGGATTAGCACAGTCTCGCCCGGTAGTATACTTCGGGACCGGGCACGCCTCTTGCTGCTTGCTTTCTCATTTGTTCTCCTCCGCCTTTCTTGGGTGCGCCCGGGGGAGTAGGGTGGAGGTGTCCAGTTGTCGGCCATGGGGAGTAGATCCCTTCTCGGGCCAGCAAACATCAGCGCCCACGGTGATTGTTGCGTGGTACTGTGGGGCGTGCTTCTGTACTCCCGCAGAAATAGTTGGAGGGCTTCCTCTGGGTCTTTTCCTTCAGCAGTGGCAATTCGCAGGATCTTGTTGGTTGTCCTCATGAACCGCTCCACCTCCCCATTTGCTTGAGGCCATTGGGGCGTGATTCGGTGATGTCGGATGCCTAGGCTGTGTAGGAACTCCCGGAACTCGCTCCCCTGGAATGGGGGGCCATTGTCTGTTTTGATGACCATAGGAACACCAAACATGGCAAAGGACTTGCTTAAAAGTGGGCGGATGTTGGCAAAGCTGGTGGAGGTGGCAAGATCTACAATCGGGTATTTCGTGTAGTTGTCAATCAGCACGACAGTGACTCTCCCATCTGGGAAGCTCCCAAAGTCCAGGCTGAGCCATGACCATGGTGACGGAGCATGCTCCTCCGTGATTACAGGCGCGGGTGTGTCCGCTGAACTAGTTATCTGGCATGCTCGGCACTGGCGCACCACGGTGTCAACAGCTCCCTCCAGGTCCGGGAACCAGACCTTCTCTCGCATTCTAGCTTTCATCCGGCGGGTGCCCTGGTGTCCTGCGTGTGCTAGGATAGTCGCCTTTTCCTGTAGGGTCTTAGGGATGATCACCCGGTGGCCTCTGAGGATGAGGCCATTGCTTGCTTGGCTCAGGTCATGGCGCACTCTCCAGAATTGTGTCAGGCGTGTTCGGTCGTCCTCGCTCCAATTGCTGACATTCTTTAGGAAGTTCTCCCAGGACCCTGATTGTACGGCCTCTGCTACTCTCTGGATGACCGCGTCGTTCACATACTCAGGTATGATGGCGTCAGCTGTGAGGGCTTGTGGGCAAGAGGCAGCTGACAGCATGTCCACAAATTCTTCAGTGGGGTTCTCAAGATTTGTTTGTTGGCATTCCTTTGGGCCTGGATGCCTGGATAGAAAGTCTGCGGGGTTCTTGGCCCCAGGGCGGTAGGCTAGGTCCATTTGGTATTGCTGCACTTGTATGGCCCAGCGTTCTATCCTCGGGGGTGGATGAGGAGCGGTTCCCTTGAACAAGGGTATCAGCGGCTGGTGGTCAGTTATCATGCGGAACGGGTGTCCAGAGATGTATAAGTGGAAGTGAGCGCATGCCCACTTCACTGCTAGGGCCTCTCTCTCAACCTGCGAGTATCTTGACTCGACCGGGGATAGTGCTTTGCTTGCGAATGCTAGTGGCGACCACGTGCCGGGCTCGGTTTCCTGCGATATCACAGCTCCTAGACCAACCGGGCTGGCGTCTACTACTATTTCGGTGGGTTTGGAGGTGTTAAAGTAGGCCATTGTGGTGCTGTCTAGCAGCGCTGTTTTGATTTTGTCGAACGCGTTGGCTTCAGTCTCTGTCCATCGCCATGCGTTTTCCTTCTTCGTTAGGTTCCTTAACGGTTCCGCAATCGAGGCCAGGTTGGGGATAAACCTTGCACAGTATTGTGCCATCCCCAGGAAGCTACGCACTTCCGATGCTGTGGTAGGTGCAGGGGCATTCTTGATCGCCACCGATTTGCGAGGGTCGACAGCAACTCCTTCTGACCCGAACACATAGCCAAAGAATTCGATGGACTTCTTGAAAAATTGACATTTGTCCTTGTGAAGGGTTACGCCATACTGTGCAAGCCTGTGTAGCGTTGCTTTTAGCCTGTTGTGGTGTTCTTCGCTTGTTTTGGCATGGATCAAGATATCGTCGCTGACGTTCAGCACTCCTTGGAGCCCCGAGAGGATTTCTTTGATCGTGTTCTGGAAAATCTCAGCTGCCGATGAGATCCCAAAGTTTAACCTCTTGTAGCGCCTCAATCCCAGGTGTGTCGAGAAAGTTGTGATGTATCGGCTTTCTTCAGCCAGTCTCAGCTGGTGATATCCTGCATTGAGATCTAGTTTAGAAAACCATTGGGCGCCGTTTAGGTCCGTCAGGATGTCATCGACTGTAGGTGTGAGGTGTCGCTCACGGCGGATGGCTTTGTTTGGGATTCTCATGTCGATGCAAATTCGGATTTTCCCCGGTTGTTTCGGTTTCTCAGCTATGACCATGGGGGACACCCATGGTGTCGGTCCAGACACCTTTTCGATCACTCCCTGTGATTCTAGCAGGTTCAGCTCTTGCTCGACTGCGGCACGCAGGTGGAATGGTACTCTTCGGTGTCGGAGTGCGATTGGTTGCACTGTAGGGTCTATGTGTAGCTTGATAGGTGGGTGCTTGATGGTTCCAAGGCCTGTGAACAGCTTGGGGAACATGAGTAGGATGTCTTCAACTTGCATTGCTCGCACTGCATTCGCGAAGGCAATGAGGCCTAGGTCTTCCGCCGTGTTGCTCCCTACCAACAGGTCCGCCTCTTTGTCGATCACATGGAATGTGGTCGTGACTTCCTGGTCCTCTGCTCGGACTTGCACAATCATTTTGCCCCGCAGTGGGAGGGGGTCCTGACTGCCATAGGTGAAGATCCTGGCTTTAGACGGAACAAGTGTGGGTTTCGGATTGAGTGCTTTGTAATGCTGAATGCCCATTACATTTACCGTGGCTCCGGTGTCGATGACTCCAATCGCTGGTGAACCGTGGATTTGTATTTGGCACTTGGGTTGCGGCCGTCGACTCCTCTTCAGCTCACTGACAAAGGATACGAAATAGCATTCGTCATCGTCGTCTGTGGACGACTCATCGTATTGTGGTTGCTGCGACCTGTGCGACCTAGTGGAGCGTGACGTTGTGGAGTCATCTAGCGACAGCTGTTTGACTGCTCCAGCGGCCGATCGCCGTCCTGAAGCGTTCCGTCCTCGAGACCCCCCTCTGCATACGCTGGCGAAGTGGTTGGGGATGCCGCATTTGGAGCATGTCTTCCCTCGTGCTGGGCAGCCATCTTGGGTGTGTTCCTCCCTGCCACAGTAGCCGCACGGCGTTTGACGTCGGGTTCGCGTCGGCCCTCGACCTCTGCTTCCTCGGCTCGACACGCGCACTGCATCCACCCGTTCTGTCTTGATCACTGTTCCTGTTTCGTGGTGTGGATTAAGGGCCGCTTCCATCGCGGTGGCGCGGGCGTCAGACAGCTCGTGGGACCGTGCAAGGATCAAGATTTCGTCGAGTGAGATTCGCGGCTGCCTCAGGATCAATGTCCGCAAATGTTTGTTGCGGCAACCCTGGATGAGTTGTGCTGTGACTTCCTTCTTTTCGTCGTCCTCGGTGCACGTGCTTATCAGGTCTCTTAGTCGCGCATGAAACGCGTCCATTGTTTCCCCTTCCCGTTGTTTGGCTTGTCGGAACTTGAACCTCTCGTAATGGGGGTTTAGTTGTGGGTCGAAATGGGCGTTGAGCGCGTTGACCGCAGCATCGAAATCATTGGCGGCACCTGTGTTGGGGAGGTGTCTAAATAACTTGTAAAGTTCTGTGCCTCCGAAGTGGAGAAGTAGAGAGCGCTTCACTTCATTATCTTTCTCTCGGGTGGCCGTGAAATAATTGTTAAGTTGTCCTAGCCACACTGCCCATCGGGGTGCTGCTGTCCCCGGGTCGATCAGCTCGCTGAAAGGCGGTAGCGCCTGTAATTGTGCATGTGTGGAGGGTGTTGGAGCCTGAGCTGCAGGGGGCGCTGCTACCTGTGGTGTCCCTCCGGTGGCCCCACCAGTGGCCCCTCCTTGGTCTTGCGACATGGTGTCGTGGGCAGTGCTCTCTCCAGGCGCTGGTTACGCTTGCTTTGCGTTTAATTGTATTGTCCTGTGCTTGTCTAATTGTATTGTCCTGTGCTTGTTTGGTTGTATTGTCCCGTGCTTGTTTTATTTTTGTTTTCTTTTTCCTTTGTTCGCTCGTGTGGTTGAGCGTCTGTGCAGAGCGCTGGGCACGCTCTGTATCATACCGATTTTACTGTTCCATTGATCCCCCTTCAGCGTGAGGCGTTGCGCACACACGCGGTGAAAGCCTGAGGCCTGCGTCGGCCTTACTCGTCTGCGCATGCGCGCACTTCAGAAGCGGCCGGCTGGGCCTGTCTCCGGCGCCTCCTGCTTCCTCGCCTCAGCGCGTCGCCGGTACCGGTCCCTCACGCAGCTTCTGGCATATGCTGCTTACCGGTAGGCGATGTCTTCACTTTGGTGTTGTCCCTGGGACTCTCGTGACGGTCACAGGTGCTGGGTCGGCGGGTCTCGGCCGAATCGGGGCTCGGCGTCTCCGGCGCTCCCGCAGCTGGCCCGCTCGTGGGTGTGGGTGGCTCCACTCCCTCGTCGCCAGTGTGGGGACTGTTGACCTCCAAGGCCTTGGGGGTCACTACACGTGGGTGCAGTGCGCACACATACATATGAGACACGTACTCAGCTTGCTGGTCTGGGCAGGAAGTGCCGTGCCACTTCCAGCCCGTTTATTTATCTCTTTCTGGCCACGCCTGGCCAGAAAGTGTTACAGTGTGTGCTGGTGCTTCCGGGGCTCAGGAGAGACCCTCGGAACACTAGAGCGCTACACCCGTCACCGGCAGCGCCCAGGGCAGCCTCCTTCCTCCGCTCCATGCTCCTCTGCCAGTCAGATGCCAAGGGAGGCGGCTGCGAAAGATCACATTTCAGCATACTCGAGTGGCCACGGAGATGTGCTCTGTGAAATTTGGGGAAGGCAGAGGCACATGCTGTAACTTTAGGAAAGCTGCGTATTGAAATGCTGCTTGCAGCATGGTGTACCTGTTTTTCTGTCTCCCAGTTTGAAAGGGCATACTTTCAAACACAGCGAAGGGAAGAATGGGGGTGCCACTTACCAGCTGCAGAGGAAGACAAGCGTGCACCTGGCGCTGCAAAACCCCATGGCAGTGAAGAAAACAGCGGGTCCGGGAGCCACGTCACGTGCGGGACCTTTCAAACGTCGTCGACGTCTGGACGCTGACGTCGTAGCCTAATTAGACAATAAACTTGGCCAGCAGCCGGGTAAGGTTCGACAGACAGTAATATTATTTTGCATTTTGGTGTCACAGACAATGTGACACCAAAATGCAAAGTAATATTATTGTCTGTCGAACCTCACCAGGCCGCCGGCCAAGATTATTGTTAACATGGACCACGGTGTCACCCCATGGGATGGTGTCACCCGGTGCGGTCCGCACCCCCGCACCCCCCTAGTGACGCCACTGAGTTTATCTAGTGTCTTTTTCTAAAATGTTCATTATTTTCAAGGCTCCAGGATATTGCAGGAAAAATAGAATCTCTGTATGTTTTTAAATAATCTGAACCACGCCATTTTTCAAGCTGATTTACATTAAATTGATTGTAATATCTGTCCACAAAACTTACTAACCGCTAGTTCAGATGTTGTATTTGTATTCTTCTTGTCTGCAATGAACATGAAAGAGCTTGAAACTAAGGCCAGATATGCGAGTGTCACACAATGCAGCGCAGCAGGCAAAGATGCTGCTCTGCTTGCGTGACAGTGTAGGAGTTGGAGAGCACCATATCTACAGAGATATGGCACTCTCCTCCCCTCTCCCTTGCGCCAGTGCAGTTTCTTGCTGAGCTATATGCACACACCTTTGCACCATAGAAGGATTCCCTTCCAGTACAAAATACTATGGCTAGATACATTTAAAAATTTTCCTATTTTGCATGTGTGCTGGACCGTGCAGCATACATTTAAAGTCAGAAACGAAAGGAAAAATGAAAACATTTCTCCATTTAAAGCCTGTGATGAAGTGGCATTGATTTTTTTACATTAAACTATGTCTACTATTGTTAGTATATAGGATTTGGCATCAAAAATCCTTATAGTACAAGATCATTCCATCACCATTCCCACAAGCTGTTTAAATCCTTTGGCCCAGGTTTAAAAACATTTTGGGATGTGTTTGTGTTACAAAAGTGTCGCAAACCAGCACAAAATGTATTTTTTGTTATTTACTTTCCGGCACAAAACCTTTTCTGCGCCTGAAAGTTGCCTAATGAAAGGCAAAGCAGCACAATGCAATGATTTGCATTACTTGCCATCAAGGAGGCGTTATGTGGGTGATAAATGGCGTTCCCATGCAACCACCTAGGATTACACATCTCTGTGCTACACATTAAAAAGAGAGTTACATGACAGTTAAAAGGAACTTGGCTTTCTGTCAAATTTCTCTATATGGCCATGGGACTCCTCAGTGACTTGCAATATCCAAATAATGTACAGTAGGGGTATTGTAATCTGTATATGATGCTGTACAGCGATTGAGTTTATAGCCTATGTTATTTCTTTTCTTTCCAATATAGTATTTTCACATTCTTTTAGAAAGTAGATGGAAGTGTATTCTTACCAAATAATATACTTCTTGAATGCAATGTAAGAATCCTCAGTTTCTTCTGGGCATTCTAGAATGTCAGTGAAGATGCATAAGGTACACATTCCTCAGGCATTTTTGTCGGCTTTTAAAAGTAGTTCCTATATGTTGCCTGCGGAAGATGGGACACACTTACATGCAGAGAAAAAGTAGCAACAAATAAATATGTTAACAATCTTGAGAACTGTAGCAAGGTGCACATTGTACATTCATCAAAATCTGATACAAAATCACAACAATGTACATCGAGACATAATTGTGCAACAATGCCTTCCAATTTGCACTGCGTGCGGGGTCACTTGCTTGGGAACAGTGGGATATTCTCTTTATATTGAGATCTTATATGGATGAAATGCCGTGGGGTTTTCGGTGTCTAATTATGGTGCAAGAAGACGAGGAAGAATGCATTAACTAGAAAAAACATAAAGCTAAACCTGCTAAGATCGTTGCTGTCTTACAAAAGATAAGTGTTAGCCTATGCTCATTATACAGTCTCTTCCTTCATTCTCTTGACACCAGCCTTTTATAGAGGCTTTTTAGAGGTTACATTTAATTTAGGACAGTTCAGAGTACAGGTTCATATATTCTATGCACTTTTCGTTAGACAATAGATGCGATCTAAAATGTAATTTTCTTAAATGTGTGCTATGCATACTTCTTTGTGTTTTAAGTTACTACGCTTGTTTTAATAAAGCCATCTGCTACTTTTACAGAGCTTGCTATTGCTTGTCATTTTTTGCCGCCTAGCTTCTTCAGTTGAAATAGATGCAAGGTTTTCAACAGGACATGGCGTGCAATTGTAAACTATAGATATTTTTATAAAATGATCATGATCCACGTTCGTTTCTATACAACTTTCCAGCTCAAAATATCTCAAGGAATCGATGATGTCAGTAAAGTAGGGCATATATTTGCTCTGATCTTCTACAGGTGCTTGAAAAGTTCTGCTCAGCAAGATCTAGTTGTTCTTTCCAATAAGAGCATGCCAAAAATTTACTTCCATGGTCATAATTCTATGTAGACAGTTATCCATGTTCCCGTGAATGTCTTCCAAGAACTTGAACAACCAACGTTGTCTTGGAGAGTTCACAGAGTGCTGCACAAACACTTCATGATTGTCTCGTTACCTGTAAACTCCATTTTGGTTGATGACCAATCGAACATTGGGGCTGGTGCTGAAACCACAGCAGCATAATGCCAACAATAAAGCTGCTCTGAGTCAAAAAACGACACTGCATAGAATAACAGAAGGGGGAAACAAAATTGTACAATGCAGCCTAGAAAAGGGTTATGACACATAAAAATGACTTGGCATGGAAAACAGTGCCCTACCTTAATATTAGTAATTACTTTCATCAGTTTACAGTGCACCAGTGCAGAAAAGCCATCCTCTCATGATATAGAAGTGGAGAAAGTGACCCTTTTGTAAAAGTGACCAAGTATATGGACTATAGTTTTGAAGCTCATAGTTGAATCAACCACACAGTGGCAGGATTGAAGAGTCTGGGGTCAGCAGCTGTAGTGAGCCCAGCCAGCCACTACGATAATTTGTATCATTACACACCAGAAGGGCTGGACACAGCTATGAGGTCATAAAGAAAGGTGCCGGGAATCGCTCGGGATTCCATTTTATTTATTTATTTAAAAGGTTTTATATAGCGATGGCTCCACCCAGGGGTATCAGAGCACTTTACATTTGAAAGACAATAGTACGTGGAATACAAAACAGTGGTATCCAAATGCAGCATTCAAACATAGTGGACAAGAAGAGTGAAAGGAGGGAAAGGGGAAGGCAGGGGATTTGACAGGAGGGGAGAGTATAGCAAGTATGATAATAGCAGGATTAAGGACCCCGATATTTGTTAAGCAAGTGCATTTTAAGGTCTTTTTTTAAACTGACATATGAAGGGTTAAGACGTAGCTCTTTAGGGAGGGCATTCCAGATGCTGGGAGCCTTACCAGAAAAGGAGCGAGATTGCACAGCTTTCTTTTTTAGCAGAGGGGGGATGAGGAGGAGAGTGTTGGTGCTTCTCAATGGTCGGGCAATGCCTGCTTTATTGAGTTTGTTTGAGATGTAGAGCAGGGTCTTTAGATGAAGGGTTTTGCATGTAATGCAGGCTATTTTATAGAAGGATCTGCCTTCGATACAGAACCATTTAAGGGTCTTAAGAGCAGGTGAGATGTGGTCAGAGCATTTGCAGTCCGTTGTAAGCCTGGCTGCTTGGTTAAGAACAGCTTTGAGGGGAACAAGGTGTACTTTGGGAGATCTGGCGAGTAGGACGTTGCCATAGTCAATTTTCGAGAGGACTAGAGATTGGATAACAGATTTGAAATCTTCCGCTGGAATGAAAGGTTTGATTTTTTTGAGATGTTGGAGTGTGAAAAGTGCTCCTTTTGCCGACTTTGTTATATGGGAATTTAGTGTTAAATTACTGTCAATGGTGATGCCAAGGGATTTTACTGATTTGGATAAGGAAAGTGAACAGTTTAGGGCATTAAGGTCAGAGATCCATGTTTGGATGGGGAGTGGGTTCTTTTTAGGAGTGAAAATAATTATTTCAGTTTTGGTTGGATTGAGTTTGAGATGATTGGAGTAGA
This sequence comes from Lissotriton helveticus, assembly GCF_964261635.1. Lineage (NCBI taxonomy): Eukaryota > Metazoa > Chordata > Amphibia > Caudata > Salamandridae > Lissotriton > Lissotriton helveticus. The sequence continues at coordinate 872,629,826 of NC_136071.1, read as the reverse complement.
ACCAGGTTTGTATATTAGTCAGGGCCGTGTTAAGGTGTAGGACATCTGAATGGGATTTGATTTTATAGTACAGTTTGGTATCATCGGCATACAGGTAGTAGTTAATATCGGCTTGTTTAAGTATGAGGGTAAGGGGTTCCATAAATAGGCTGAAGAGAGCAGGATTGTATATGGTCAGTAGGTTGTAAGTGTTAATGTGCTTATTCAATTGAAGAAGAGCACCTTTCGCAAGGGCTTGTGAAAGAATGGGAAAGTTTGAGATGGGGCGGAGGTTATTAGGGTCGTTAGGGTCCGCCTTAGGGTTTTTTGGAATGGGCGTAACTTGTCAGAGTTAAAGGGCGACAGGGGCGCACCCTGAGGAAAAGGAGGAGTTGAGCATATTGGTCCAATAAGGGACAATGACGTGCTTAAGATCTTGGACGAGGGAAGATGGAAAGGGTCTTTTGTGTGGGAAGATGGTTTTAATTTGGACGTTGTTCTAGTTCAGAAAGGGAGTGGAAATTCTGCCAGGAGGCATTATTTTTTAGCTGTGTTTTGTTGGGGTCCGATTCAGGAGGGGTTGTGGAAAGTTGATGCGGGGGGAGGCAGGGAGTAGGATCAGAGGGGAGGGTGTTGGAGAAGTAACAAGGGAATATTGGGGATGGGAGTGATCAGAGTTAAGATGAAGGATTGGTCAATTTGGGCAATTTTTTCAGAGAAGAAGTTAGCAATTTCTTCACATTTGTTAGTGGTGACTGTCAAGTGAAGGCGGGTGGGAGTTTGGTTGTTAAACAATGTTGAACAGTTTTCTGGATCTATTTTTGCCATGGGCGAGTGGTGAGCGAAAAAAGGATGCCTTTTCAAAGAAAATGTGTTTCTTGTATGTAGATCGTGTGGTTGGAAGGAGGACGAGCTTGGAGGGGGAAGGGTGTTGTCTCCAAGTTCTTTCAGCCAGGCTGAGTGCTTGTCTTTCATTGTTGAGGTTTGAGTTAAATCATGACTTGGAAGAGATATTTTTTTGAGTTTTTAGTTTGGGTGGTGCCAGTTGATCTAAATCCTTGGAGATAGTTTTATGACAGTGCTCAGTGAGCTCATTTGCATTAAGAGAGGGACGGTTGCAACTAAGTTGGGCTTGGAGTTAGGCCTCCAGTAAACCAGGGGGGATAAGATTAAGGTTTCTGGTCGAAATTTTGGTTCTGTTGTTTTTAGCTGAGGCAGACGGGGCTAAGGGGGAGAACGTGTACAGTATAAGGTGGTGGTCAGACCGATCGATAGGGATGATGTTGGATAGGGATGCCACATAATTGTTTGCAATGATGGCGTCAAGAGTAGCCCCTTTAGAGTGGGTTGGGGTAAGGCAGAGTTGTTTGAGGTTGTTAATCTCAAGAAGGTTATTGAGAAGTTTGATAGTAGGGTCCTCCTGTAAGTTCCAGTGAAGGTTTAAGTCTCCTAGGATGAGGTTTTTAGAGCTAGAAAGTGACTATTGAATAAGAAGGCACAATAGTTCCTCAGAGAAGGGAAGAGGTTCACCCAGGGGTGATAGATGTTGTGTAGATGTATTGGGGGACCGCCTTGAGTCTTAACTTCCACTCCTAGGTATTTAAAGGTTGTGAAGTCTGTGTTTTTGACTAGAGAGATCTGGAGTTCACTTTTATAGATTATTGCTAATCCACCTCCTATTCTCTTTGGTCTGTCTTTTCTAATGATAGAGTAACCGGGGGGGAGAGTAAGTCAATGGTTGGGTGTTGAATGATCATTGAGCCAGGTTTCAGTGAGGAAGGCGACGCCTATACCTTCACTAAGGATAGTTTCGGAAATTTTGGTTGCATGTCGAACCGCCGAACGGCAATTCACAGGCATGTAGGCCAGGGGCTTCAGGTTATTCTTGGGGAGAGGGCACAAATGGATGGTGGTAAGTTGAGGAGGGGGTCTACGGGAGCAGGGAGAGGAGAGGATTCTGCTGGTCCCAATAATCCCAGGGATGTTGGAGTGAGGAGCGGCCTTATCCTGAAGTGAGGTCTTTGGTGGGTAGGAGTTGCAGATGTTGGAGAGGTCAGTGGTGGAGTGGTCGTTAACGGTGCAGAGAGGTCTTTGTGTGCGGTTGCGTAGAGGTATGGTTTTCCAAAGTTTGGGATTAGTGAGTTTTTGAGGAACAGTGCATGGCCAAGTGGACCAAGAGGGGCGGGTTTTGTGGTTGAGGGATTTGAAGTCTTTGAAATTTTATCTAAGTTGGGCGAGTTCAGATACTAAGGTAGAAATATTGCAGTCAATGTTGCAAAGTGTCTGAGTTAAAAGAGTGAGGCGGGGCGAGAGGTCCATAACAGAACAACCCTGTTGTCTGGTTGTGTGTGTGTCCGGTGTGTACCGCTAACGGAGGCCTGACCCAGGGTCGCCCACCATTAGAGCAGCCATTGCTGGTGCCACTGGTAGATCCTGTGCACAACCATGGTTCATCCTAATGGACTGTTGTTAATTAAAAGAAAATCAGACTCTGCAGCTCATCACAATTCCACAATCACTGTAGAAAACTAAGAGCAAAATGCATAATTGCTTTAGGGTGAGCATAAAATCGGTAGTATGATCTGCAAAAACACAGCAGGGCTGGCTGTCTTGCTTCCAGACTTGTATTCTTATTGGGGAAAGGGGACAAATCACTGAAGGACATGCAGCACTGTTCACTGGAATAGATGGTTACATGCTGCCTGACCAATAACTGAACCCCACTTCATAATAAAAAACTTTATAAATACATTCATTGCAGCCCCTTCCTGACCTGTGGAAGCTTTCACACACTGCATTGCTCCACTGAGCCAGCCCAGGTACAGAAAGGGCAGGGAGGAATGGGGATAAAATATTTCCCAAGCCACAGACTGAACACAACTCTGCAGTAGACCGAGCAACAACCAACTGAAACTTTCCATGTGTGGTAAAATTGCATGTGTAATAGCAGAGCCAGAGACATGTGGTGTCAGATTTGGGGATTGGTTAGTGGGTTACATAAAATAATAGAAGGTTTGGGTTTCTTGGGAGGGATGCATGAAGGCACTCATTAGAGGGTTACTTTGCATGTGTGCGAGCACGATGCCAGCTATAGGGATACTTTCAAAGGGTTGGGGCAAAAGCAATGTGTGAGTTTTCTTAGGATTTGTTGGGGCCTTTTGCCAGATATGGCCTATATTTAAAGCAGACTTAGATATGGCGGTGGAATACTGAGTATGGCATTTGGTTTGAGGTGATATACTGGCAAGACTAGAGTTATGATTGTTATGACATTGGTTGGGGCACAACATTAGATATGAGGTATCTTTCAATGGGAAGGTGGGTATGTGGTAGCAGACCAATAATTTGATTGTTTTGGAGGACACTTCGAAGATAGTAGCAGGACGTCAGGTTTAGGATTTTTTTGGTGGTGATAGTGGCAATGAAGACAGGATGTCAGGATTGTGATCTAGTTGTAAGAGTGGAGATTAATTTTCTTATCTGAGTTGTTATATTACCACTTCATTAGTATTTCAAAGTGGTCAGATGGCTATATGTACAGCAGTGGTTTGTAATGTCTATGTAATATACTTTGATTTATTAGTCAGTCAGCAGGAAGTCAGAATAATATTTCTTAGGAGATGAAGTGGTTGGGACAGAATGACAGATATTTTTGGCACACAGGAGTGTATTTATTGTATCTATCGAGAATAGATACAAAAATATAGTAACTGTAAAAAGGACAAACGGTATACAATGGGATATGTAGGCATAGTAGCAGCAAGTGCCCGAGTTACATTAAGCGAAAATAAAAATATATGTCAACATTATATAAAAGAAGAAACATGATAGAGGAATGTGAGGATGTGAAGTTCTGTGATTAGATATAGCAGGGAGTTGCAAGTGTAGGGAGAGTAGGTGCACCATATTTCCCCGAGGTAGTGAACGGACATGGCAACATACATTTAATTTAGGACAGTTCAAAGTACAGGTTCATATATTCTAGTGGTATTATGGTGCAGCACTTTATGTGTTATGCAAGCAATTTTGAAATGCATCCTGGCCTCGAATGGCAGCCAATTGAGAGCTTGAAGGTCAGTGGTGATGTGATCACTTTTTTGTAAACTGTGATGAGCCTGGCTGCCGCATTAAGTGTAGACTTAAGGGTAGCAAGTGAAGTTTTCGGGAGGCCCACTAGGGTAGCATTACCATAGTTTGGTTATGAAAGCACAAGTGCAGGAGTTGCAGATGTGAGGTCTGCCACAGGGAGGAAATGTTCAAGTTTCCTAAGTATTTGCAGCTGATAGTTAGCTCCTCTAGTGATGCCGCTGATGTGTAAGATGATTCTTGATGGTTTGCAGGACCCAGTGCTGATGCTATGGCACATTTCCTTGGTGCAAGAATGTGCTTGTTTGCAACTGTAGTGTAGGCAGTATCAGAGTATTTCTTCAGAACAGTTTTTAAAACCAAATAATTTAGGCAGTTATTTTTATAAATGGTGCAAGGAAATCAGCTTGTAATTGCCCGTAGTAGCAGGGTCCGCATTGACTTTTTAATAAGTGGAAAGATCTTCCCCTGCTTCCATGCATTAGTGACTGAAGCTGTACTTATTGAGGTAATTTAAATTCAGTTTACAGCTGGATTGATAGTCTCATTGGGAGAGACAGATTTGATGGCTTGAAGAGCCCACAGCATGCAGTCCAACTGAATAGTGGCAAAAGAATTCAGGTTTATCCTAGCCATTGCGATCTTCTTAGTAAGCCATAGGATCTCGGCATCGACCTCAGGTAGCCATCCTTAACAAGGGTGGTTTGAATGGTAGTGATCTTTTCAGTAAAAAAGCTTGCCAGCATTTCACACCAGTCGCTCGAGGTTGCCTTGGTGTAAGTGAAGGCCATCAGGGACATAAAGCTGTTGACTATAGAGGAAATCTCTTTTGAACTGATCCTGACTTTCCTATGTGCTCCTCGAAATAATCTTGCTTCGCTTTGGATTTTGCTGCATAATATGCATTTTGTGTAAGCTTAAAGGTCTCTGTCGGCTGAGTTATAATCGTTCCTCCATTTACGCTCTAGTGTCTTACAGTGTTTTTTCTCTATTATGAGGGCAACTGAGAACCATGGACTAGAAGGTGTACTTCTGTGTGCTCTGCTCTGGCAAACTTGGGCCAGATCTTCTGTAATGTTTATGATCCAATTTTCATATTTTGTCAGATCATCATTCAGAATGCCAGATAACTCTGGGAGATGTTGCTTTAGCACCTTCGAGATTTCCTGTGGGTCTATTCCATTCTATTGAAATGCTTTCCCATTACAGGACAGTCCTCTCTGAAAGGTATACTGTGTTACTGGTCGTTGCCATGAACAAATGCTTAAGAGGTGATTCAACCAAGATAGTGGTTGTGGATCCTCCATTTGTATTAACACATTGGAACAAACTTGATCCAGTGTGTGTTCTCCTTGATGCGTCAGTTTGCCACGTATAGGCTAAGATTGAGCAACTTCATTATTTCTTTGAAGATCATAGTTTTTTCAAGATTTATGTTAAAGTCTCCTAAGATCATGAAATGTGCATATCTAAGTGTGAGATGTGTGATGGCTTGATCAAGAGATTTCAGAAAAGATCCAGTAGGACCCAGCAGCCTGCAGACTAGCACCCTGGTTACTGACTGTTGGTGTGATAAGGAGATACAAAAGCCTGTGTTTTCTTCGCCCAGCAAGTCATTCATTCCTATGTCTTGGAAACCCCCTTTTTCTCTGAGGATAACTCCTAGTCTGTCTCCCCTACCTTCTAGTCAGTCTTTTTTTATATATTATGATGCCCTTCGGAATGTCGTTGGCGATAATAGGGTTCAATTCGTCTGATAGCCATGTTTCTGTGATGCATAGAAAATCAAGGCCCCCTTCCTCTAATAGGTCAGAGATATTGTAAGAGTGTTTTTGCATTGAACATGCATTTAGCAGTGCAGCAAGCACTGGAATAGTAGCTTTTGTAGAGGAACGGGTCAGGGTGTGTTTATCTATTTCAGTGCCACACGTATGATAGAATTACATTCTGGGCAGTTTATCGTATTCCCCCCGAAAGGGCCCTAGGCTCTATTTGACACTCAGTGAGCAACGCGAGATCCAGCAGAGCACCTCTACTGTAACTGATGTGCATCTTACAGTCTACAAGATCACTGGAAGCGTGGCTGGCCCTGGCTCCTTCCGGGACGCTGACGGGCGCAGATGGGCTTGCTTAGGGTACACCTTCAACATGCTAGTGGCACATCCGCTCAGCATGACTGCTTTTAAGCATGAGCCCCGGTGACCACTAGAACACACACAAACCAAAAAATGGCGTCTCTTGTTGTTTAACCGGAAGGCTCCTTTCTCCTCCCATTCTGTGCAGGGCACTTTCCCCCTGACAGAGCCTCGATCTAGAAGCACCAGTACATTCAGTTATTGTTTCCACATTAGAGGTATTACAAATGTAAAAACAGCAAACAGCAAACTCTGCCCAGAGGTCCTCATCACGTTTACATTACATGTCCCGGATCATGCTTTAATGTGCATGCAAAAAGTCACATAGAGGCGCTTAGTTACCACTATAGGTCTTATGCCGATCATGATCAACATAAAGGAAACCAAGTTACTGCCTGAATACCAAATTCTTTTTCGCCTTCTACAAAGAGTCTTCTAATAACTAGTAATCAAAAAAGCTTGTTTCAGTTCCAAATTCTACTATACATGCGTATATTACTGTATATGAAGGAGATCACCATGCAGCCTGTCTACCCCTTATTCAAAGAAACATGATACACTAATGTTTCCATCATGGTTAATCACCATATAGAATGACTCGTAACATGAGGTAGTGACAGTGCTTTTACACATATTATAGTCAATAGGTGGAAAGGATTATTATTATTATTATTACTCCAATTTATAACGCGCGCGACTCCTTGACATAGTGTCCCGGCGCTGGCAGAGGTAGAACAGGCTGCTAGAACGGGGCTAATTGTTGAAAAGGTGCATTTTGAGATGGATCAAACCCAGATCTTTTGACTGGGTGTGAGTGTTTGATTGGTTCTGATGCTCCGTCCATCACCACCCCCTTTTGTACCGCTTTTGGCCGCCATAAGTGTGGCAGGGTATGCTCAGACGTGAGTCCCTTGCTCACTTTGCCACTGGATTCTAGCAAGCCGGACTGAAGACGGCTGGAATGCCAGAAACCGGTCCTCGGAAGCTTGTTTCCGGTCCAGGGAAGGCATGGCTTGACAGTTCGGGCTGGACTGTTCCCATGAGGCACAGGGTCAGACTGATTTGCATATCGCCATGTCTGAACTGGGGTGGCAGAGTGGGATAAAGAACGGTGATGGATCAAACCCAGATCTTTTGACTGGGTGTGAGTGTTTGATTGGTTCTGATGCTCCGTCCATCACCACCCCCTTTTGTACAGCATTTTGAGTTTATTCTTAAATAGTTCAAGACTGTCTATCAGCCACAGGGACAGCGAAAGATGGTTCCATGCACGGGGCCGAAATAAGAAAAAGTTCTCCCACCCATCCGAAGACGGTTACAACGAGGGACCTTTATCATATGGGTAAAGGAAGAGCGCAGAGTGCGGGCAGGGACATAAGGAGTTATTCTCTCCTTGAGGCAAGACCCGTCCCATTCAGAGATTTATGCATTAAGACCATTGCTTTAAACATTGCCCTCAGTTTCATGGGAAGCCAAAGGAGGGCCTTTAAGAGCGGAGTCATGTGAGATCTCTAGGGGAGAGAAAGTAGAAATCTAGCTGCAGCATTCTGAACCACCTGGAGTCTGTTAAATAGATAATCTGGAAGGCCCAGATACAGTGCATTACCGTAGTCCAGTCTCAATGCAATTAGAGCCTGTACTACCTTTCTCGCTGCTGCCTCGCAGAGAAGAGGAAGGAATTTTTACGCGTGCAAAGCACGCTGAAGCATCTATCAATTTTAATTCCTAAGTCCTTAACACCGCTTTGGGAAGACCCTGGATGAGGGCAATTGCAAGGCCAACAGTCTACCACAGAGTTATGAGGATGTCTCCAAAGGTTACAATTTCAGTTTTCTTGGGGTTGCATCAAAGGTGGGGCACTTCCAGCCACAGGAAGACACCAGAGAGGCAGTTGGCTATTGCTTTCTCATCTAAATCCTTGTCTTTATCACACGAGAACAGCAGCTGAGTGTTGTCTGCGTATGAGATGACTTTAGCACCAAGAGACTCTGCAAATGTTGCAAGAGGGGACAAGTACACGTTGAACAGCATGTGGCTGAAAGCCGATCCCTGTGGCACTCCCACCCCCAGAGGCCTAGCCTGGGCTGTGAACGGAGGCAGCCAGACCTCTATAGACCGTTTGTCCAGAAAAGATGCCAGCCAATTGTGGGCCTGATGTCTAATTTCTATTTCATTTAGTCGCTCTAGCAACATGTGGTGAGGTACCGTATCAAATGCTGCTGTAAGGTTGAGCAGTATCAGCATTGCTTTTCCTCCCCTGTCCACAATGCTCCGGATTAACTCTGTCACTTCCAGAAGTGCTGTCTCAGTGCTAAATTGAGGACAGAAGCCAGATTGTGTGACATGAAAGATACCATTAGCCTACAGGTAAGGTAGATAGACAATTGATGGTTTAATTAATTCTCCAGAATTTTGGAGAAGGCCGGTAGGAGTGAGATAGGTCTGTAGTTAATAACTAACTTACGTTCTGCCGTAGGTTTTTTCAGCAGAGGCAGGACTTTTGCTTTTTTCCATATACAAGGAACTGTCCCCAATGCCAAAGAAGAGTTAAAAATATGGTTTATTACCAGATTAATTGAAGGTGCCACCATATTTAAAACAGAGACAGTGCAGGGATGAAGAGGGGAACCAGATTTAAGACTTTTTAATGCTGCTAAGGAGTCAATGGGTAAACGCATCTAAGGTGGCATACATGAGAGGATAGAGAGCTAATCTCAGCCCCAGATTCTGTGCCCCGGGAGTGGCAGTCCCAAAACTATTTTTAAGTGACAAGATCTTATCATGAAAAAATAGATCCATACACCACTCCAACGAGGGGGGTAGGCCCTTGAGGTGACTACCGGGCGCATGAAGGAGTCGACTATTTTAAAAATAGACTTTGCCCTATTATTAGCTTCCATAACTCTAGTGTCAAAGAAACTTTTTTTAGCGCTTTAAAGTAGGGGTGGGTGGAATTTACGTAAACACGTTACGCAAATCTCCCCGAACACGCAGAAATTCCGCGAACATGCAGGATTGCTTGTTCGCGATCCTTTTTACCTGTTCGCAATTGCTGTTTGCAAGCTCAGGGGAAATAACTCACGAACACGCATTTTGAGAACGCGAAGAAGCAAAAAATTTTGCGAAGTCGCGGAACGCAGAAATTTGGGCATTTTTGTGTTCTCCGCGGAATCGCAAAATTACCCAAATTCTGCAAATTCCGCAAATTCCGCGAGCGGAATGGAATTTACCACCCAGGCCTACTTTAAAGGAGCTTTATAAGCAACTTTATGGTCATTGGAGTATCTTTGCCTCCATGCTCTTTCCATCTTCTTACACTGGCCCTTACAAAGATTCAGCTCCGTATTATACCAGGGGGCTGTTGGGCAAGCTCTAGATTGGGAGTCCTTCTTTATGGATGCTTGTGCATTCAACGTCTCACCAATCCAGTTATTCAGTCAGATGGTGTCGCAATCCACGTTCCCTATCATAACTGGGGCAGAGATGAGTAAGGCTTGATTAATAGCCTCTGATTGCAATTTGTGATAGGCCCGATAAGTGGCCGCGCCATTACTACTTATTGTGGGTGATTTACTACACATCTGAGCCCACGTAAAAGTGATCAAATAGTGGTCTGTCCAGGGAAGAGGGGTGGACACAGTGGTAACTGAGTTCAGGTTTGAAAAAATCTGATCAAGAGTATGGCCATCCAGAGAGGTGTGTCCAGAAACCTCTTGTTTCAGTCCCAATAGGCTCATAATCTCCTGTAAGGCCACGGTTTCTCACCCTGTAGTGCTATCTAAATGAATGTTAAAATCTCCCAGTACCATGAAGTTGGTATATCTCATTGCCCATGATGTCAGTGTATTTTCCAATGAGTGAAATCACTTGCTAGTCGAACCTGGAGATCGGCAAACCAGCATCCCTGCTAGCGACAGTTCGTGACATGCCGTGATGACCATACACCCATAATATTGCGATTATTGTGGTCCATACACGAAATAGCTTCCCGTAGCTGTGAGGTCCCAGGTGATAACTTGTGTCTATGTCTTAACCAAAAACAACACAAACATTAAATACTTGCAGCAATCCACTTTTTTTTAATTACTAGTTATTGGAGGACTCTTTGTAGAAAGCAACGAAGAATTTGGAATTCAGGCAGGACTATGGCTGCTTTTATGCTGATCATCATCTGCATAAGAACTATAGTGGTAAGCGCCTCTTTTTGACTTTTTGCATGCACGTTGGAGCATGAGCCGGGACATGTAGTGTAAACATGATGAAAACCTATGGTAGAATAATATCCTAATGGAAAGGAAAGTAGTGTGGCACTCTGAGTTAATTCTAATTCAAGTTCAATTCGCTCCTTGAAGTAACTTGGGTGCTGACCGGTTTGCTCCCTCTGACCATTGGGGAGTTCTCAATATATGTAAGTTCAAAGCTGTCAAGTTTGACAGTGGGACCAATCACACTCCTTTGGGGAGATAAGTCCCTCCAATATTGTACCAAATTAAATATAAAGTGTTCTTGAGGTATATCAAAAGGTAAACTGTTGGATATTCTTATTTATTCATTTAATCAATGATGTTCTCGAAATAAGCTGTTACATCACAGCAGTATGAGGAGTTCAACAACATTCCAATAAAACGTGTCATCCATTAAGTCATCCAAATACCCAATGCATTTCGTGCTGTCTGCACTTCATCAGGGGGAATACATTTCTAAAGGGTAAAATCAGATAAAGTATGATCAATGATATGGAAGCAGGTCACAGTTTGTACACAATGCTTTAACAATACGATAAAGGGGTGTAGTATAAATCAATATGCTTTTACATGGAGACACCCGGAGGGGTGTAAATGAAAGTTAAAAATGTGCAGCCCAAGTGAGATTGAAGGTTTGTTTTCGTAAAGATCAATACAGGGATGTTTAAACACATTCCGTGAAAGTTAACCAATATATCACCAAGTGATTCATGTTGAAGTCCTGTTCAACTAAAGTCGCGTGCGTTAATTGCGGGTTCCGTGTATGCAACCCCCTTGATGCAAAATGCTGTTACACTCATGTTACCATTGTGAGAGTGTCCCCACGGGGTTTATCTAAGTTTCTAAGGCTGGTACGTTATGGGGTACTCACCGGGTGGACGGCTTGGTAAGACGCGTATTTAAACTCCGTAAATCATGTCCGACATCGGGTTAGAGAATGCTTGCGCATGCGCTTTGGTGTGGTTAAAGAGAGTCCCCTCGTAACCCGGAAGTATGCCAAGAGATCTAACTAAGGTGAAAGTCAAATTAGTTTAAACGAGTCTAACAGCGCCTGAGTGTGCAAAATCAAGTATGATAATCAAGAGACCGATGCCATCAAAAAGTAATCACATTCGAACTCGCTCTGAGTGCAACATGTATGTGTTTGAGCTCGCGGCCATATTGGAACGGTCTGTATCGGGTGGGAAAATAGTGCACTGGATATGAGAAGGCTGCAAATAGCATCGTTTAAAAGATAATACACAAGACAAAATTCAAGGTTCACAAAATATGGTGATGTTTCACATGAATACGTAAGAAATTTGTCTGGTGGAACCAAAAAAATAAATGATGCTCAAATATGTAAACATGTTCCTAAAAGGGTAATGTCAAAAGCAATTGATTCAAAAGGCCTGTTGCAGCGAATTATACTTTACAGAAAGCAACTATATTCAAGTCGTTCATTTAACCCCGTCGGGTTGCAGGAATTTAGATTTTTAATCCAAAATATCTCCCGTTGGAGCAATCTTTTTTTGTTGTCACAGCCTTGCTTCACAGGGACACATTCCAAAACCATAAAACGAATCTGACTGATGTTATGGCTGTTGGAAATGTAATGTGCTGCCACAGGGGCCTTGATGGATCTGTTCCTTATAGTGCTCTTGTGCTCAGTCATTCAAATTTTTATTTTCCTCTCTGTCTTTCCCACATAGGGGAGGCCACAAGGGCATTTTAATAAGTAAACCACGTTTTTGGAATCACATGTCGCATTGGTGAAAAGGTTGATGGGTTTCCCTGTGGTTGGATGGTTAATGCTGTTGCCACGAATGATATTATTACAATGCCCACAGTTTGCGCATGGGATTGTTCCTGTATATTTTTCTTTCTTCTTGGGTACGTCTTTTTCAATCATATCCTTTATGTTTGTGGATCTTTGATAAGCGAACAGTGGTTTACTGAAAAGTCCTTTGAAATCTGGTTCTTTTTCCACCATTTCCCAATTCTTTACAACGATTTTCTTTATCTGGTGGCTTAGACTTGAAAACTTAGATACAAACACTGGTCTCTTTTGATTCATGTCCTTAGTGTGTGTTTTAAGTAATTATTCCCTTGGAATTGCTTGTGTTCTAGCTCTGGCTCCTTCCAGAATGCTGTCTGGATATTTTCGTTCACGAAATTTCATCATCATTCGGTTTGCATTCTTTTCGTAGATCTGATCACTTGACGATATTCTTTTCATTCTTAACAACTGAGAATACGGTAAGTGTCGTTTCAATGACATTGGATGACAGCTGTCAAAAATTAACATGTTGTTTCTGTCGGTGTTTTTCGTGTATACATCTGTTTGGAAACCATTATTTTGCAGAGAGACTAGTACATCCAAATATGGGATAGATCCAGTGCTAATTGAATGGGTAAACTGAATATGATCGTCAATATCATTGGTGTTTTTGATGAAATCTTCAATTTCAGTTGAAGGACCTTTCCAAATAAGGAAAATATCATCTATAAATCTCCAAAATTTATAAATTTTGTTCTGCCATCTAGGGTTTTCAAGAATGTTCTCAAGTTCTAACCGGTGCATGAAGAGATTTGCGTAGCTAGGGGCCGCACAATTCCCCATAGATGTTCCGGCCAGCTGTTGAAAATATTGCTCGTTCCAGGAAAAATAGCTGTGGTACAGCCTAAAATGTAATAATTCCAGCAGGAATACTTTTAAATCTTGATTGATGTCATGGTTTATTAAGAATGACTCTATAGCTTCAATTCCTCTGTTGTGGGGGATAGACGTGTACAGTGAGCATACGTCGATGGTACAAACTGTTAAATCCATTGTCTCATCTAGTTCAGTTTCATTGAGTTTATTGAGAAAATCTGTGGTGTCACGAAGATATGTTGACATTTTCTGAACTAATGGCTGTAAATGACGGTCTAGGTATTTTCCTATGGGTTCATGAATTGAGCCCTTTGTTGATACAATTGGTCTGAAGGGTGGTTTCATCAAATCCTTGTGTATCTTCGGTAACATGTGGATACTTGGACATCTTGGGTGATCTTGTATCAGAAATCTTTTCTCTTTTTCAGTGATGGTTCCCATCTCTACAGCTTGGTCGATGATGATTTTTAAGGTGTCTTTAAATACATCGGTAGGATAATTAGGTAGTGTCATATACAATTTATCATCAAATACATGATTGTTGACGCTCTCGAGGTAATATTCCATGTCCATTACGACGAGAGCCCCTCCTTTATCGGCTTTACAGCATTTGATTTTCTGGTTCTCAGTGATCTGCTTGATAGCTCGAGTTTCGTAGGTAGAAAGATTATTGCGCTTTGTGAGCGGTTTCTTGAATAACTCCTTTATTTCATTGATTGTGATTGTTTCATATGAGTCTAGGATTTTGTGGCTCACCGGAGCAAGGAATGTGCTTTTGCTTTTTAGTCCTAGCAGTGTGTCTTCAGTCTGTGTTGGGGTCATGGATTCAATCACAACATTTGTAAAGAAATGCCTCAGGCGTAGGGTCCTCATGAACTTAAAAAAGCTCACCTCTGTCTCCAATTCATTGGGTTTGTAAGTGGGTACAAATGAAAGACCTCGTTGTAAAACAGCAAGTTGATTCTTCGATAATTTCTCTTTCAAAATGTTGATCACTAAGTTGTTTTGCTGCGTGTCGATTGGGCAATTGAAGAGCTTGGTTCTCTTTGTGTTCTTACTCCTCCTGGTTCGACATGTTGGCTTTGGCCTCTCCCTAAAAAAGGCCTCTCTGATGTTGTGGGTACAGAGGAGTTGATAGTATCAGCCCTATTATCTGTTTGTTTTCCTCGTCTGTCGGTTCTTTGTGCCTCTTTTTGCATAGAATCAAAAGATGATGAACTACCTTCATCCGAGGATGGATTTTGGAAAGGTCTTTGCTGTCTTCGCTGGGCATAAACCTCAGCCCAATTATATACCTCCCCAAGCTTGTAGTCGATGGTGTCGCGCTTGTATTTGCGAATTTTTCTGTCGTTTATTTCCCTCGTGTATTTATCAAGCTGTATGTTAATGTCTATTAATGCATGGTCAAGATCTTCTTTTGAGAGATTATTTTCCAGGTTCACTTGAAGTCTTTTAATATCCTTGTCAAGATCTTCTATAACTTTGGATAGTTCCTCCACAATAAGTAAAATGAGATCTAATGAACATTTGTTCAATATTTCATACCACCGTTCTGTAAATTTTGGATTGTTCCTGCAAAGTGTTGGCTTAAGGGCTATTCGCAGCCCTCTTGGTATTCTTTGATCCTTGTGGTATCTAATTAATGTTCCTGCATGAAGTTTCTGGTTTATAATCCTTTTAGAGGTGTACAGTAATTGTTTCAACAGGCTCTGTGATGAGAAGGTACCCGCAGCTGTGGGATCTGCTTCCTGTATCAGTGCATAGATTCTGTTTGTTTCCTCAGTGGAAAAGGCAAATGTGTTTGCTCTGTTTTCGGTTAAATTCGAAATATCTTCGTACTCCATGATTATCACTTAATGCTCGGTAGGTGCCCACACTGGGCCATTCTTTACAACGATTTTCTTTATCTGGTGGTTACATCACAGCAGTATGAGGAGTTCAACAACATTCCAATAAAACGTGTCATCCATTAAGTCATCCAAATACCCAATGCATTTCGTGCTGTCTGCACTTCATCAGGGGGAATACATTTCTAAAGGGTAAAATCAGATAAAGTATGATCAATGATATGGAAGCAGGTCACAGTTTGTACACAATGCTTGAACAATACGATAAAGGGGTGTAGTATAAATCAATATGCTTTTACATCGAGACACCCGGAGGGGTGTAAATGAAAGTTAAAAATGTGCAGCCCAAGTGAGATTGAAGGTTTGTTTTCGTAAAGATCAATACAGGGATGTTTAAACACATTCCGTGAAAGTTAACCAATATATCACCAAGTGATTCATGTTGAAGACCTGTTCAACTAAAGTCGCGTGCGTTAATTGCGGGTTCCGTGTGCGATTGGTCCCACTGTCAAACTTGACAGCTTTGAACTTACATATATTGAGAACTCCCCAACGGTCAGAGGGAGCAAACCGGTCAGCACCCAAGTTACTTCAAGGAGCGAATTGAACTTGAATTAGAATTAACTCAGAGTGCCACACTACTTTCCTTTCCATTTGCTTATGTACACTGACCCAACCAGTGTGGGCACCTACCGAGCATTAAGTGATAATCATGGAGTACGAAGATATTTCGAATTTAACCGAAAACAGAGCAAACACATTTGCCTTTTCCACTGAGGAAACAAACAGAATCTATGCACTGATACAGGAAGCAGATCCCACAGCTGCGGGTACCTTCTCATCACAGAGCCTGTTGAAACAATTACTGTACACCTCTAAAAGGATTATAAACCAGAAACTTCATGCAGGAACATTAATTAGATACCACAAGGATCAAAGAATACCAAGAGGGCTGCGAATAGCCCTTAAGCCAACACTTTGCAGGAACAATCCAAAATTTACAGAACGGTGGTATGAAATATTGAACAAATGTTCATTAGATCTCATTTTACTTATTGTGGAGGAACTATCCAAAGTTATAGAAGATCTTGACAAGGATATTAAAAGAATTCAAGTGAACCTGGAAAATAATCTCTCAAAAGAAGATCTTGACCATGCATTAATAGACATTAACATACAGCTTGATAAATACACGAGAGAAATAAACGACAGAAAAATTCGCAAATACAAGCGCGACACCATCGACTACAAGCTTGGGGAGGTATATAATTGGGCTGAGGTTTATGCCCAGCGAAGACAGCAAAGACCTTTCTAAAATCCATCCTCGGATGAAGGTAGTTCATCTTTTGATTCTATGCAAAAAGAGGCACAAAGAACCGATAGACGAGGAAAACAAACAGATAATAGGGCTGATACTATCAACTCCTCTGTACCCACAACATCAGAGAGGCCTTTTTTAGGGAGAGGCCAAAGCCAACATGTCGAACCAGGAGGAGTAAGAACACAAAGAGAGCCAAGCTCTTCAATTGCCCAATCTACACGCAGCAAAACAACTTAGTGATCAACATTTCGAAAGAGAAATTATCGAAGAATCAACTTGCTGTTTTACAACGAGGTCTTTCATTTGTACCCACTTACAAACCCAATGAATTGGAGACAGAGGTGAGCTTTTTTAAGTTCATGAGGACCCTACGCCTGAGGCATTTCTTTACAAATGTTGTGATTGAATCCATGACCCCAACACAGACTGAAGACACACTGCTAGGACTAAAAAGCAAAAGCACATTCCTTGCTCCGGTGAGCCACAAAATCCTAGACTCATATGAAACAATCACAATCAATGAAATAAAGGAGTTATTCAAGAAACCGCTCACAAAGCGCAGTAATCTTTCTACCTACGAAACTCGAGCTATCAAGCAGATCACTGAGAACCAGAAAATCAAATGCTGTAAAGCCGATAAAGGAGGGGCTCTCGTCATAATGGACATGGAATATTACCTCGAGAGTGTCAACAATCATGTATTTGATGATAAATTGTATATGACACTACCTAATGATCCTACCAATGTATTTAAAGACACCTTAAAAATCATCAACGACCAAGCTGTAGAGATGGGAACCATCACTGAAAAAGAGAAAAGATTTCTGATACAAGATCTCCCAAGATGTCCAAGTATCCACATGTTACCGAATATACACAAGGATTTGATGAAACCACCCTTCAGACCAATTGTATCAACAAAGGGCTCAATTCATGAACCCATAGGAAAATACCTAGACCGTCATTTACAGCCATTAGTTCAGAAAATGTCAACATATCTTCGTGACACCACAGATTTTCTCAATAAACTCAATGAAACTGAACTAGATGAGACAATGGATTTAACAGTTTGTACCATCGACGTATGCTCACTGTACATGTCTATCCCCCACAACAGAGGAATTGAAGCTATAGAGTCATTCTTAATAAACCATGACATCAATCAAGATTTAAAAGTATTCCTGCTGGAATTATTACATTTTACGCTGTACCACAGCTATTTTTCCTGGAACGAGCAATATTTTCAACAGCTGGCCGGAACCTCTATGGGGAATTGTGCGGCCCCTAGCTACGCAAATCTCTTCATGCACCGGTTGGAACTTGAGAACATTCTTGAAAACCCTAGATGGCAGAACAAAATTTATAAATTTTGGAGATTTATAGATGATATTTTCCTTATTTGGAAAGGTCCTTCAACTGAAATTGAAGATTTCATCAAAAACATCAATGATATTGACGATCATATTCAGTTTACCCATTCAATTAGCACTGGATCTATCCCATATTTGGATGTACTAGTCTCTCTGCAAAATAATGGTTTCCAAACAGATGTATACATGAAAAACACCGACAGAAACAACATGTTAATTTTTGACAGCTGTCATCCAATGTCATTGAAACGACACTTACCGTATTCTCAGTTGTTAAGAATGAAAAGAATATCGTCAAGTGATCAGATCTACGAAAAGAATGCAAACCGAATGATGATGAAATTTCGTGAACGAAAATATCCAGACAGCATTCTGGAAGGAGCCAGAGCTAGAACACAAGCAATTCCAAGGGAAGAATTACTTAAAACACACACTAAGGACATGAATCAAAAGAGACCAGTGTTTGTATCTAAGTTTTCAAGTCTAAGCCACCAGATAAAGAAAATCGTTGTAAAGAATTGGGAAATGGTGGAAAAAGAACCAGATTTCAAAGGACTTTTCAGTAAACCACTGTTCGCTTATCAAAGATCCACAAACATAAAGGATATGATTGAAAAAGACGTACCCCAGAAGAAAGAAAAATATACAGGAACAATCCCATGCGCAAACTGTGGGCATTGTAATAATATCATTCGTGGCAACAGCATTAACCATCCAACCACAGGGAAACCCATCAACCTTTTCACCAATGCGACATGTGATTCCAAAAACGTGGTTTACTTATTAAAATGCCCTTGTGGCCTCCCCTATGTGGGAAAGACAGAGAGGAAAATAAAAATTTGAATGACTGACCACAAGAGCACTATAAGGAACAGATCCATCAAGGCCCCTGTGGCAGCACATTACATTTCCAACAACCATAACATCAGTCAGATTTGTTTCATGGTTTTGGAATGTGTCCCTGTGAAGCAAGGCTGTGACAACAAAAAAAGATTGCTCCAACGGGAGATATTTTGGATTAAAAATCTAAATTCCTGCAACCCGACGGGGTTAAATGAACGACTTTGATATAGTTGCTTTCTGTAAAGTATAATTCGCTGCAACATGCCTTTTGAATCAATTGCTTTTGACATTACCCTTTTAGGAACATGTTTACATATTTGAGCATCATTTATTTTTTTGGTTCCACCAGACAAATTTCTTACGTATTCATGTGAAACATCACCATATTTTGTGAACCTTGAATTTTGTCTTGTGTATTATCTTTTAAACTATGCTCTTTGCAGCCTTCTCATATCCAGTGCACTATTTTCCCACCCGATACAGACCGTTCCAATATGGCCGCGAGCTCAAACACATACATGTTGCACTCAGAGCGAGTTCGAATGTGATTACTTTTTGATGGCATCGGTCTCTTGATTATCATACTTGATTTTGCACACTCAGGCGCTGTTAGACTCGTTTAAACTAATTTGACTTTCACCTTAGTTAGATCTCTTGGCATACTTCCGGGTTACGAGGGGACTCTCTTTAACCACACCAAAGCGCATGCGCAAGCATTCTCTAACCCGATGTCGGACATGATTTACGGAGTTTAAATACGCGTCTTACCAAGCCGTCCACCCGGTGAGTACCCCATAACGTACCAGCCTTAGAAACGTAGATAAACCCCGTGGGGACACTCTCGCAATGGTAACATGAGTGTAACAGCATTTTGCATCAAGGGGGTTGCATACACGGAACCCGCAATTAACGCTCGCGACTTTAGTTGAACAGGTCTTCAACATGAATCACTTGGTGATATATTGGTTAACTTTCACGGAATGTGTTTAAACATCCCTGTATTGATCTTTACGAAAACAAACCTTCAATCTCACTTGGGCTGCACATTTTTAACTTTCATTTACACCCCTCCGGGTGTCTCCATGTAAAAGCATATTGATTTATACTACACCCCTTTATCGTATTGTTCAAGCATTGTGTACAAACTGTGACCTGCTTCCATATCATTGATCATACTTTATCTGATTTTACCCTTTAGAAATGTATTCCCCCTGATGAAGGGCAGACAGCACGAAATGCATTGGGTATTTGGATGACTTAATGGATGACACGTTTTATTGGAATGTTGTTGAACTCCTCATACTGCTGTGATGTAACAGCTTATTTCGAGAACATCATTGATTAAATGAATAAATAAGAATATCCAACAGTTTACCTTTTGATATACCTCAAGAACACTTTATATTTAATTTGGTACAATATTGGAGGGACTTATCTCCCCAAAGGAGTGCGATTGGTCCCACTGTCAAACTTGACAGCTTTGAACTTACATAGAATAATATCCTCCCATTATGCGATGCCACTGTAGGCATAGGATTTGGAATCTTTCCTTGTGGTATTACTCTAGTCCCCACCACTTATTAGTCCTTCTCTATCGCACTTCTAGCTTTTCTACCCTATTTCTATGCTGTTGTGATCTCTAATGGATGTGCAGATGAACAATGGACTGGTGTACTTAATATAGATGTATCTTAAAATATGTTGTTTATTGACTAATAAGAAAAAGCTAGGATGTTTTTCTAATTGTGAGTTCCAAGGTAAAACAGAACATTGCACTGCAATCAAATACACACTTCCGGACTGGATAATTATGTAATTGTTGGGTGTTTAATCTTTAATCTGTTCTCATGGTCATTCTACTTGGACAGATTGTTTTAGTCAAATGTTGGATTTTTTTTGTCTCTATTATGTAACGCTGTCTTAGTTGATGTATATATATTTGTTTTTATATGTATTTGCAGCCCTGAAGAAGCCCTTGTCTGGGACAAAATATGTTGGTTGCGTCTGTATATGTCAAAACCTTCAAGTTTGGAAAAGAAAGGTGAAAAGTATAAAAATATTAAAAAAGGATCATTCAAGCAAAACTCGAAGTTATGGACTAACTTGTTAATCTTACTGGAAATACTGTTTCTTACTGAACGGATTTGGCTGTGATTGTGTTGCCTCTCATTCATTTAGTGAGATTGTCTTTAATACATGGCCATGTGGCAGCTGTTCATTTGAGGTGGGCATCATCAATGAGGAAGTTTTGGAACCGGCCCTTCTTGCAGGGTCATCCTCAAACTTTTTGTTTCTTCCTCCCTTATTTTTCCTGACCCGTGGCAGTTGGCAATAGGACTCTGCACACTTTACCACTGCTGATCAGTGCTAAAGTGCATATGCTCTCTGTGTAAATTGTATTGTAATTGAATATACATGATTGGCATATTTGTATCACCATGAAGTCCCTAGTAAAGTGCACTGGGTGTACCAGGGCTGGTGATGACAAATGCTACTAGTGGGCCTGCAGCACCGATTGCGCCCCCCACATGAGTAGCCCTAAAATGGTGTCTCAGGCCTGCCACCGCAGTGCCTGTGTGCAGTCTGTGAACTGCCATGTCCTCCTGGTCAGTGTCCCCACTGACCAGGCCTAACCCTTCCCTTTTTGTGCACATTGGTCACCCCTATGGAAGGCCCAAGGTACTCCCCTGGGCAGGGTGCAGTGTATGTGAAAGGTAGAGCATGTACTGGTGCAGGTGACATGCTCTGGTAGCAAATTTCAGCCATTTTCGTTTTTCACTGCTGCAAGGCTATCTTGCTCCTTAGGCTATCATGGGGGATGCTGGTTTTAGTGGCTGCCAGCATTTCTTCCCACAGGAACAAGATAGGACATAAAAGTCTGGTATCCCTGAACTCAGAATTTAATAACACATCTTTTAGGAAAGGTGGTTTTTAACTCCTGTGTTTGAGAATAGCACTTTTAGAAAGTTGTTGTTCCCTTATCTGACCTTTCTGTGTGCCTTGCCTGTTTGTGGATTGACTGTCTGGTTTGAGAGTGACAGGGGCTGAGGATTCCCTAGGAGGCTGGCTGAGTCAGCCCTAGGCTGAATGACTACATTTTGCAACTTGAGTGTTGGGAGGAGGTAGCATCTGGGCCTGAATAGGACTGTGCCCGCCCCCACAGTGCTGGCTGCACCCCCTGTGGTGCGTCTGCCCTGCACTGTGAAAGGAGAGAAGGAATCATGTCAACAAAGTGCTCCAGGGCTGTGCTTTCCCTCCACAATGCTGGCTCCTCCTCCTGCTGGGCGGCTGACGACCCTGCCCCTCTCTCTGAAAGGAAGGGAGATGCCAAGAAAACAAAGTGCTCAAGGAACACCCAGAACTGGTTCAGACCGGGCTCAGAGCCCTCCTGCATAAAGGGAACAAAGACTTTTAGGGGTATAAGTACAGGACCCCTGACTACAGAAAATTAGATCATCCTGGAATCAAGAAGGAACCTCTGCCAAGGAGAAAGCTGAAATTGAAGAAGGAAGATTGTCCATCTGTTGCTCTGCTGGATTGCCCTGCTGTTGCTTTGCTGCCAAAGAGAGGGGAAGGACGTTGCTTTGTGCTGTGTCCTCTTGCTTGAAGGAATCTCCAAGGGCCTGAGAAGAGCTGGCTCCCTGTTCTGAAGTCCCAGGAACAAAATGACTTCACCCCCAGCTTCCCCTGAGCTCTACTGAGAGAATTCTGTCCGTCCTGGAGTGGTTGGCCCCTGTGTGGTGCCTCTGGAAGTTGTACCCGTGTTGGGAAGCTGGAAACTAAGCTTGAGAGACTTTGCTACAGAAAAGTTATCACATTGCTCGCTGCAGAGCGCATCCCGGACAGTGCGAGGAGATTCCCGCCGCTATGAAGGTCGAGATCGTCGCAGCGCCTGTTGCCGCTGTCAGAGCAGTCGCATCCTTCGTTTGCGGGACGCACCCGATCGGTGCGGGAAGTCTAGCATCGCTGCGAGTGACGTCGCAGAGCCTGTCGTCGCTGGGTGACATCGCTGCACCGCCTGCTTGTGGACCGCATCACGTCACTGTGAGAGTCATCGCCGAAGACATCGCATCAAGGAGCTGCGATAGAGAAGCACCGCTGGTCCGCGCATCGCCGCCCCGGAGATCGTCGCAACTCCAAAGATCGTCGCATCCTACCTTTGTGAGAACAAACTTCCTACGGAACCTACGCACCGGAATCCATACAAGTGGCCTTCCTCCCCATACAGACCGGATTCATCGCAACACGCCTGCTGCTGCAGCGGGGCTGTCGCAAACGCCCCCCCAGGGTCTCAGGAGCAACGCATCGCTTGTTTTCCACCGCTCCAGCTTCTGCTTTTGGAACTTTGTCACAACTAAAGGTACTGTGAGCTAAACGTGACGCAACCTAAAGAATTTTACCGCAACCTAAAGAAATTTATCGCAACCTTAAGAACTCTTTTAAAACCATATTCTTGAACTGTGTATGTTTGAATTTTGTCGTTTTGGTCTTGTGTAGTTCAGATTAAATACCTTTATTTTTCTAAACTGTTGAGGAGTCAGCTTGTGGTGTTTTCACTGTGTTACTGTGAGTGTTAGTACAAATACTTTACACATTGCCTCTGATTAGCCTAGACTGCTTGTGCCAAGCTACCTAGAGGGTGAGCAGGGGTTATCTCAGAGGGTTTCCTCCTTACCCTGACTAGAAGCAAGGATCCCTATTTGGACAGTGGTACCTACCCCTGCCAACTAGAGACCCCCATTTCTAACAGGAAGGATACAATTTGTTTGTGACAATATTGGGTGGTGCAGTAATTATCTACCTAGCTGCCACCATTTCCTCAGTTTGCCCGTAGGTTCACTAGCACACCCGGTAAACATTTACTTTCCAGACTAAAATTAGTTTTTATGATAACATGGAGGAATTGGCAAGAGACCTATTCAGTCCCAACAGTGAGACACGTAGTACTCTGCCCATTGTAGGGAACAAAAAGAAAGTATTGACAGCTAACTCAATGAAACTTGAACATGAAAAAAGAACGAGCTCTCCAAATGATGGGACAGGGTCACACTCAAACGGTATCTGGAGAATAAGAAAGTTCCAAGGGGATTACAGATCCTCACTTTCCCTAATTTTGCCGATTTGGATTCGGATTTACTATTGGAGTGGGAGGGGATCTTGCATAACTCCTCATTTAACATGATGAGGATCCTTATACAACAAGCAGAATGGAAATGTTACAAGCACAGAGAGGAGATTAAAACCCAGGAAGAGGAAATGAAATCATTAAATCTTAAAGAAGCCACTGAAAGGAATTATACTATTCTTAAGGGACAGATTACTGTTAACCAAATAATGGTAAAGGAGAGAAAAATTAGTAAAATACTAAGGGATGAAAGGAATTTTGACAAGGGGCAAATGTTTACATTTGCCCGATGATTTGATTTTGTTAAACTTCCTAAAACCACCATGCTACCCTTATCTGAAGCAGGCAGTTCGTCCAGTATTAATAGCAGTTCAGAGGCATCCTTGGTAGAGGAATTGGGTCTGGGTGGGACTAGTGAGAACAAAGCACAAGAGAACTGTTCCTCTACTTTTATAGAGGAGGTTCTAAGATACCAAATTGGGAACAAAAAGCAAAGGTACGTTGCAAAACAAGGAGAAGGGGAGGAGAAAAAATATAAAACAAGGATGTGGTTTTTTGACCAGGAATCAAAGGAAGCAACTAAGCAAATAATGGCAGTGAGTCAATCCCAGGTAACAAATTCTGTATCTTCTGATACTGTGAGTTAGGATTTAGTGGTTAATTTGATTGAGCACATTCTGACTGTACAAGAAAACACGGTTCTAAATAAAGGACTTGGATTCTGCCCAGTATCCCATGGTGTCTTCTCAGATTTACACGTCGATTTATACAAATTTACCAGAAATACCAAGTTGAAATGTCACTTTGCGGTTAATGAGTACAGCGGTCAAACAGTGGGACATAGTATGACACTAGCGGAATTCATGGTGGCACAGATTAAAGGCATATCTACCTTACTTTCTTTAGATGATGATAATGATTCCTCCTTAGATATCATGTTAGAGTCTTAATATAAAAAAGAAATATACATGTGAGAGTGATCTTCATAGTCGTAGCACGTTTTCGCCAAGGGCTCTCACCTAAACAGCATTGCGGTATTTCATAGACAAGTTAAGGAGGATATACACCCATTAGAAGACAAGACATTGAAGTCACGTAGGGTGTTTCATAAGATCTCTCAACATAAGATCTCTCAACAATCTCTCAGCGGAAGAAAGGACAGCTTTGTGCAACCTAAGAGATTCATTGGTAATATGGGAAGCTGACAAGGGTGGCAATGTGGTTCTAATGAACAGGTGTGATTATGAAGAGGAGGTTTATAGGCAATTGAACAACACAACACATTAGAGCAGCAATCTTAGAATTAGCCAGATTGAACAATGTCAGAGATGTATGGCGATCAAAACATCCTAGGTTGGCTGGTTTTACTCATTACTCTGCACCACACAGATCTTGCTCTAGAATCGATTTGATATGGGCCTCTGATCGAATTATAGACAATAGTGAGATTGAAATTTGCCCAAAAGTTACTTCTGACCATAATCCTCTGCTAATTGAAGTTACAATTAAAGATCAAAAAAAAGAACCACGAAAATTTACTTTCCCTAGATACTTACTCGTGGATACAAATTTCATTACATTAGTCCAAAAACACATACAAGAGTTTATTTCAATAAATATTAATTCGGCGAATATAAACATAGTATGGGATACATGTAAATGTAGCATTAGGGGGTTCGCCCAACAATACATATTTAGGCTAACTGCGGAGAGTCGTAAAAACAATAAAAAAATGACCTCTAATATATTGGACATGGAAGTACAACTTGCTGAGGCAACACGGCACTCAAAAAACAATATAGATGAGATTAGAGTAAAGTTGGCGGAATTACAAGCAGGACTAAAAAAAAAACTCTGAGAGAAAGATATATATCAAAATTACAAAAGCACAAACTTGATCAATACGAAGGCGGCGACCGCATTGGGATCAGACTCTAACTCTTACGAACGAGCGGACCAAATATTGAATCAATTTGTTAAATTTTACCAACAACTTTATACACCAGAGGCGACACCCCTTCAAGCCGATATCATACAATATCTTGACAAATATTTAACTTCACCTCGGGCGTTAAATACAGATGTACTCCAACAACTCAATTCAAAAATAACATTAGATGAAATAAAACGAGCAATCGATAATTTACCCTTAGGGAAGGCGGTTGGTGAAGATTGTCTGCCTGTGGAACTCTACAAACTCTGTGCCCAAGAATTGCAGCCGTTATTAGAAAAAGTGATAAACTCAATTATTGTTTCTAAGCAAGCACCTTCATCATGGAAAATTGCCAAAATAATCTTTTTTTTGAAAAAGGGAAAACCTGAAAAAGAATGTGGATCATACCGGCCGATCTCTTTACTTAATTCTGATGTTAAAATCTTTGCTAAAATCCTTGCCAATCGCCTAGCTCCTATCATGCCAGATATTGTTAACCTTCAACAACATGGTTTTGTAACAGGCAGAGATACCACTACGCATGTGAACACATCAATTACAGCTTTTGACGTAGCAGAAGTTACCCACACCCCGCTCGGTATGATTATGTTAGATGCGGAAAAAGCATTTGACCGAGTGGGGTGGGATTATCTGTGGGCGGTACTAAAGAAATTGGGAGTATCTGGGTCCTACTTAGATTGGGTAAGGTCACTGTACGATGAACCACTGGCTATGATTAGCTATGGAGGTAAAGACTCAGTCAACTTCAAGATTGCAAGAGGTACAAGACAAGGTTGCCCCCTCTCCCCATTACTTTTTGCTCTTTCTCTAGAACCTTTTTTAAATGCACTAAATGAGCAAACCAATATTATCCCAGTTAATCATGGGGGCTTAGCTCTTAAACTAACTGCTTTTGCTGACGACATCGCAATATATACAACAGATATCAATAAAGCTATGCCAGAAATTATTAATGAAGTACAAAATTATGGTAAAATCTCCGGATATAAATTGAATGTGAGCAAAACTCAAATTATAGTCAACTATACCCCGGATACACACATCTATGATACTTGTAGAGAGGCTGTTTATTTAGGTATTAAACTAGCTGCCCAAGTGGGGAAAATTTGGGAAATGAATTACGAGTTATTTTTAAAAGAAACTACCATAAGCCTCAAAAAATGGCACAAAATCCCTCTCAGTCTATTAGGTCGACTCAATTTGATTAAGATGAAAATATTACCAAAACTACTTTATTTGTTTAGAGCCATACCATTACAACCAAATAAACTTTTCTTTAAAAGGCTAGACGGTATCTGTAGTAGCTTCTTATGGGGTTATAAAAAAACACGAAGGGCTATAAAATTCTTGGCATTGCCAATACCTAAAGGGGGACTAGCTTTCCCGGATTTTAATTTGTATTTTTTAGCTACCTTTTTTTTCCGAATAAGGAGCTTATTAAAAAACGAACCATCTTTATTTTTTCATCAATATATGTTAGGCGCTGATTCTAATCAATTCCTACTTCGCACTCACGATCCAAACTACTTTAAGCGGGTCAAATTTAAGACCGCACAACACGCTATAAGAATTTGGGACAAAACGTTGCATATTAGCAAAAGTTAATTTTATAACGCCGAACTTAGATTATGGAACAACCCAGGTCTCCCGGGTATCTTTTCTGATGGGACAGGGACTCGCTGGATTAGACACAAAATCAACACACTAGGTGATATATATGGAATTAATGGTTTGATAGATTTTGAAAACCTGAAAATAACAAATGGTCTAACGAATGATATGCACTACAAATATCGTCAACTGAGAGACTTTTTCCATAACAAAATGAAAATAACGGAAGCTTTACAGTCAGATATTTTGGAGTGCATATATTCTGATAAAACTAAATCATTAATAAAACTGGGATACCAATTATTAATTAAAGATAAATGTGAAAACACTACCAAAATTGCAGCTAAATGGTCTCGTAGACTAAATCTAGACATAAACTCAACGCAGATTGGAAATGCCTTAACACACTTAAGCGATATAGTACACTCTTCTAACCTTAGAATGCAACTATATAGGACAATAACTGAGCTGTATTACACACCACAAAGAATATCCTTATGGACGCAAGGGAATTCACTATCAGATAAATCCAAATGTGCAAAATGTAATATACATGCTGCTGGAATTGAGCACATGCTATTTTCCTGTCCCGCACTCTCTACCTATTGGAAAGGAATAACAGACCATCTAAAAATTAATCAGATAATGATACCGGAACTTTCTCCACAGTTGGTCTTATTAGATATCCAAGAGATTAATTGTCTCAACAGGGATCTTATAACGATCCTGCTCGCATGTGCAAGATTAATTATAGCTAGGGCATGGATCTCTAAGGATTCCCCAAACGCAGCTGAGTGGCTAGCTTTGGTTAGGGAAATCAGAACCATGGAAATTACACTAGCTAAATATAGAGGCCCAAAAGCCCTTGCTAGAAAGGAAAGGATCTGGAAACAATTTTTTGAAGTACAAGAAGTGGGGAGTGCCTGCTAACTCTTTTTCTAGTGAGAAACACTCTGTTGTTCTATAACCCCTTTTTTTTTTTTTTTTTTTTTTTCCTTTTACCCTTCTTTTTCTTCTTTCTTCCAACTTTTACTCCTTACTGGTAAAATATACCGATGTTAATCCTATGTTAATTCAGACTTATGGAACTTGTATATCTGTACTACTATGGTTTGTCGTATCTTGCAATAATAAAAACTATCAAAAAAAAAAAAAAAAAAAAGGGAAGCTGACAAGGGTGGCAATGTGGTTCTAATGAACAGGTGTGATTATGAAGAGGAGGTTTATAGGCAATTGAACAACACAACACATTACAAAAATCTCCAAACCAATCCTTGTACACAAGCCACAGTACATATCAATGAAAAACTAGTGCAATGGAAGGAAATCAGTTTATTTACAGATGCTGAATTTCGATTACTTTTGATCTTTAATCCTAGATTCCCTTGCTTATATTTGCTTCCAAAGATACACAGAAAGGGACGGTTTTCCCAGGGACGCGACGTTATCTCTGGAATTTGTTCCATGAGTGAACATCTATCACCATTTGTTGACTCCTTTTTGCAACCCCTAGTATGAAATCTCCAATCCTATATCAGGAAAACTATTGATGTCCTTACTAAATTTGAAGACTTGTCCTGGGACAAATCGATGTGGTTTTTCACATTGGAGGTGGAATCACTCTATGCATGTATGAGGAGGGACTTTGGGAAGATGGTAGTAGAGTTTGTTCTGGCAACTTGAAGGGCAATCTGTTAAGCCACAATGAGATGTTAATGGAAATGGTCGAACTGATAGTTGTCAACAACTATTTAGGGGTGGGCGGAATTTGTGTAATCGCGTTACTCAAATCTCTGCGAAACTGTAAGGAATCTCTGCGAACACGCAGAAATTCCGCAAACACGCGGAATTGCTTGTTCGCGATGCTTTTTTACTGTTCACAATCGCTGTTTGCCTGCTTGGGGGGAAATATCTCGCGAACACGCATTTGAGAACGCGAACAAGCAAAACATTTCGCGAAGCCGCGGAACACAGAATTTTGGGCAATTTCGCGTTCTCCGCAGAATGTGAAATTACCCAATTTCTGCAAATTCCGCGAGCGGAACAGAATTTACTGCCCAGGCCTACAACTATTTCCTTTATGACAAAGATTGGTACCAACAACTGCAAGGGACAGCTATTGGCTCAAAAGTTGTGCCATAATACACCAACCTCTTTATGGGATGGGTGGAGCATACTCATGCTTGGTCCACAGTTGCTGCTGAATAGACTAAATGCTTACAATTTTGGGGCAGATGTAGAGATGATCTAATCATCATCTGGATGGGGACGGAAGTCCAGATGCAAGAAAATTTCAGTTTCTTAAATGACAATGTTGTGAGTGTTACTTTTATAATTACCATATCCCAAACTCGGATATACTTTCTCGATGTGGAGCTCTACATCTCACACCACACAGTTCAGAGAACCCAATATAGAAAATACACTGCTGTAAATGGCATTCTACACTATGACAGTGCTCACCAACCATGTACTAATTGAGCTATCTCTTCTGGCGAACTGCTCCAAATTCGCAGGAAAAGCAGTGAGCAGCATAAGTTTGACTATTATGCCAAACTAACTACAACTAGTCTAGAAAAAGAGGTGGGTATAAACCACAAGACCTCCAACAAGCAGTGTTGAGAGCTAGGGGCATTAATCGTAAGGACACTGTGACCAACAAACAGAAGAAGGAGACAACAGACTTTTATAACTACGTACTCGACCTGTAATAATGAGGTCTTCAAGACCCTAAACAGACACTGGGCGCTGTTGAAAGGTGTTCTGTGA
This sequence comes from Lissotriton helveticus, assembly GCF_964261635.1. NCBI lineage: Eukaryota > Metazoa > Chordata > Amphibia > Caudata > Salamandridae > Lissotriton > Lissotriton helveticus. The sequence goes on along the minus strand of NC_136071.1, from coordinate 872,599,907 downwards.
GTTCATAAACTTATATCAGGGACACCTTCCTTTACTTACAGGAGAAATAGGACAATTAAGGAGATATTGTGTCCAAGTTACACATTACCTGAACACCAAACTCACAGATTTGGCTAGGGAAACTTCTGGGCTTCTTACATGTTTGGAGTGAAACCTCTGCCAACTGGGATGCAATAAGATCAAAGCATTCAATTACCATACAATAAAAAGATACACTATTCAACATTTTATCAACTATCAATCATACTATGAGGTATATGTTTTAACATGTGTGTGACAAGGTTTATGTGGGCAGTACAACGCACCAACTGAAAATGTGGATACAAGATCACAGAACGCCATGTCTCAATCAAGATACTTCGTACGCTTTCGTGTCACATGAGTGTAAGATGGGATCTGATAGGTTAAACTTCAGATTTCATGGAATTGATGTAGCCTCACCTGACAAAAGGGCATAGGAAACAACATTTAAGACAATTAGAGGTAAAGTGGATTTGCAATATATGGTCTGCAAAGTTTGGATTAAATGTGGATCATGAATTACTTTTTATAAGGACACTATTAACCTATTATGGGATATATGCTTCTATCTAACCATTTGTCTTCCAACTTTTTCACAACTGTTTTCCCACTGCATGATATGCCAATGTTCTTGCCCCTTCATCGCTTAACACTTTTCACTTCTATTCCTGTCTGTATAGTGATAAATGAAATACTATATAGTTTTCTGTCTTTGTGACCAATTGCCTGTTTCTGTGCATCTCTGGCTATGGGACTTAGATTGTCTCAGATATAATTTGTGAGTAGCGAATAGTTCCTCCGTATCTGACTATAAATTTCTTATTGTTGGTGCAACCCTGGTATTATTTATAGGCACATAAGGTGGGTCAGTACCATGGACTTGAAGCTGGGATGCTAGCTCATTAGTACCAACTGTTTTTTACTGTAAGGCATCACCATTTGGGCACACTGTAATAGTTCGTACTCATTGATTTATACCTGAAGAGGTACATTTCTATCCATTTGTTAACCCAGAATAGGTGAATTTGAAAAATGACTACAGAGTCTCTATAATTCCTGTCAGCAAGCTGTGCAGGGCGTTTGGACTCTCATTCAACTGACCAGCAGTCTAGTTGCACTATGGGTAGGACCATTTTTGTTTTGATGAACTTTCGCCATCTGTGAGGATTGCGTGGGGTGCATGCGCATGTAAGTGGCTGGGCTGCGATCTAGAGTTGCACCGCCGGTAAGATCGCCGTCTTCTTAAGGAACTTCCGGGACTCGGGTGTAGTAGACTGGCATAAACTGAAATACGGTGGGCCGGACAGCGTAACTGAACTAAGGTATTTATCTACTACTTATATTAAGATTGGGACTAGTGTACAGACTGCCGCTGAGTTGAGCCGGGCTGCCATCAGGCAACTTTCTTCTTGGGGGGATGGGGTGCTTTGGAAATTTGTTAATGCAGTGAGTCTGGGCAGGAGGGGCGGCTTGTGATCATGAGTTCTCCCTGCACAACTGTCTGCCTGGACTCAGAAAAGTGAAGTGAAGTGAAGGAGATACAGGGGGACGTAAGGAACAGAGAGGAAGAGAGGCAGTTTCAGCATAGCAGCTGTCGTGAGCATCAAGGTGTGGCTATTGACTTGGCTGCATCAGCACTACTATTGGTACTTCCAGCATCATTTATCACGCTCATCATATTAACACTACCACCATCTGATATAATATAATTGGAGCACATGTTTGTCACTAGCATATTGGGGGCCTGGCTGGGCCCTTGTGGGGACAGGTAGTGTCTGGGTGTGCTTGTGCCCCTGGGTGGTGAGACCTTAAAGCTCTGAAAGGACACCTCACTCGTGAAGGCCACCAGGTACAGCCCTGGTACTGTCAGTGGCGTTAAGCATCCGGGAAAATGGCACGGACAACCAGGATTAGGAGACAAAATGCTAAACTTCATGGATTTAAACAGAGCTGATCTGATATTATCTTGCCTACTGAGGGTGCCTCTGAGGGTAGATCTGGTCCTAAGATGGCAGGAGACAACCACCTAAGGCAATCAACAGTTGATATGGTGGGAGCCATTAGATATGCTTGTGTAGCAAAACTCCCCTGTTCTGATATCAAAAAACGTACATTCAAGAAAACCAACAAAGGGAAAAGTTCAACTCTTGTGCCGTTAGCTTGCCCCTCTTTCCCCTCGTAATGAAGCCCAAATTTCATACAGAACTAGACCCAAGGAAATTCACGCCAAAGAAAAGGAAGCAGCCTGAGGCTGTTAGCAGTGGCAGCTATTGTAACCACTTCAGTGTGCATGAACAAGCACTAACCTATCTGGTACCACCACAACCCTTAAGAATAGAATCACTTATTACTTTGCAAACATTGCTGTTGTTGACCATTAGCTGGATAGGGCATGTTGAGCTCCATCAACACATTGTAGGAAGGGCACGCATAGCCCAGAATTAATAGCAGGGACATGCAAAATGCCCCCAGTGGCCACCAGCAATGATATACACCAGCTCTTTAAATGGGGCTAAGTGTTCCTGTATTGATCTTTGTAACGGGGGTCATCAGCCATCACATGAGGTGAAAAGTGCACTAGATTCAAATAACAATTGTTGCAACAGTCTCTAAGGGTTATGAGAAAGGGTACAACAGCAGCCTTCTGCCACCAGTCCAAGCACTTTCTAGCCCTCTGGACACCACTGAAATGCATTGCCAGAGCTTGCATAGTGGCAAAACCCCAATCCATAGAGTGGCTACTGATACTTCTAGGAAAGAAGCCCAACATATCGTTGGATTAAAAGTACCTTGGCCTCGTGGATACCTAACACAGCCCGTATGGGTCAGACAACACTGTTTAAATAGCACCCAGAAATCAGGGTCCACATTAAATCAAACATCTTGGCATAAGGACGCTAAAGATACAGGGCACCTCCTGGCTGAATCTCCCCTAGCTCAACCAATCCTTGCATTAACGCACATTATGTGTAGTACTTTGGATCTCACAGTGAACAAAGTAGAAGTGCACAGTCTAAAGCTGGATGATCAACCAAAAATTATTTGGGAATTGCCATCAAATATTGCAGCTATAGACTCGCACATGCCTGCGATAGAGGGCACGGAAAAATAATCCCTCAAGAGTAACATCTTCCCAAATGAGATAAGAAATTGTTTAGATATTTTTACAAAGTTCACCAAGGTCCCAGAAGTCACCAGCTCTATCCTAGATGGCTGCAAAATCAATAAATGGAGGAGTACCTGCAGCATAAAATTCTAAACCAAGCAGCCCTAGAACAACTAACCAATTGATTAATCGAGCATCACTCACACCTGATGCTCAAATTTCAATGTTAGCACCAGAAGGCATCATAGATAAACCATCAAAAGATTCTTCTGCAAATTGTAATATATGTAAAACTTCAAGTTGTTCTCTAGATCCTCTGAAAAGCAGGAGACTCCACAAACAACGTTTGTATAAGATCATCAAAAAGCCCCAAAGAAAGAATTATATAAAGGTTCAATCAAAATTACTCAGAACACTAAGTGTAGGCAATCAGTTACCAGTAGAGGAAATTATATCAAAGTCAGAAGAACTTGCTAGTGTAAAAGTGCAATATCATAGAGGTCTGGAGCCAACTGAGAAAAGTATAGATATGGAAACACTGCCACCAGGAAAGCAAAACTTTAAGTTTGATGCTTCCTGTCGGGAGTACATACATCTACAGAGATTTCCTACTGGTGAAAGGTTAGCACCCAAGGTTGGTGGAGCAGCCCTTTCCCAGTGTCCACATGAATGGCGACATTTTAAAGTGGATGCAAGGTATCATTACCAACAAGTAGTGTGGCTAGGTTTAAACAGCCTTCTGAGAGCCAATTGGTCCTCCTGAATCTGAATACCCAAGGAACTTACATTGCTTTCACAGGATATATGGCCAAAATCCCAGGAAATTGCACAGTCTGTTGAAAACCTGTGAGTGTTGTCATCAAATGTTCTTTGCTTGATGCTGACCTTTGCCAAGTGCAGCATTCTCCAATTTCCTCAAATAATGAGCCACCAACCATTATTTCAGAGGAAGCCTCTCCATCTGACCCTGTGTATAAGAGGGTGGATACAAAGGTTAAGCACACTTATGCAGAAGACTTTTCTCCATCAGGGCAGCTGCTTATTCATCTTAAGCTATACAGTCACTTTTGAAGGAGTTCTGAAGTTTGGCAGAGTTGATGGAGCAAAGGGCTGATATTACATCAAGTCTCACCGCTATGGGACAACAGACGAGAATGCTCTCTGATATTTCCTAGGACTCATTGAACACTGCAGCCTCTACAGCCAGTTTTGTTATCCATGATATACAGCAGCTGTGGCCAAGACCCTGGAAACTGATGGAAACCCTGTAGATGATTGAGGAATCAGCAGAGGACCAGAAGCTTCTGGCACCAACAAAGGCACCATGGAAGAAAATGTATGGCTTCAGAAGAGCTTTTTGCCATTCTTTTTGGGGCAATGGAATCAACCCTTTTGAGGTTGGGGATGTGGCCGGGGGGAGGAACCCTTCCTCAGATAAAACAGTGTTTCAGAATTCTGGCATCTGCGTTGCAGTCCCAGTCTAAGTCCTAACTATGTCACTGCAGAGGTGGACTAACCAGTGGTGTTGGCGGGGGGGGGGGTGAATTTCATTTTTTCTACAAAAGTGGAAAACATCAATATCAGATTGATGCATTCTCAAAGTGATCAAGGATGTCTACCAGACTGTTTTCGATTCCATGCCTGCAGAGTATTTTTAAAGGACCCACTCCCTTCAAATCCTATAAAGTTAAGGGAACATATTCAAGGTTATTCACAACTTGTTGCCAAATAAACAATCATCCTGGTTCCTCCTACTCAGAGGGTCAAGTGTTATATTCAATCCTGTTCCTTGTCCAGAAGCCTTCAAGGTGCTACAGACCAGTGTTGGACCTCAAGTGGGTAAATATGATCATCCTTCATGTCAGGTTAAAGATGGTTTTGTTACATGAGATCCTGCTTGCTTGAACCCTCCTGCTAGATTCAACAAAGGATACACACTGGCTTCCCTCGACTTGTTGGATGCGCACCTTCATGTGTCAATGCATCAATCTTCTCAGAGATTCCTCAGGTTCTGAGTGGGCCAACAGACTTACCAGTTCTAGGTATTACCTGTTGGGCTTTTTTCTTCAACAAGGGCATTTACAAAGGTGTTAGCACCTTTGGTGGAGTTCTTTCATAAGTAGGGGATTCTGATCTTTCCATACTTGGATGACTGGTTCTCCCTGCCTCTTCTTTTTCTAAGATGAATTTGCATGTCCAGGAAGTTTGTAGTACTCTGCAAGAACCTGGATGTATTTTAAACGAGATGGGGTTTATTGGGGCACTTTCAACACTCATTTGGGTCTGGTGTTCCTTTCGGCAGAGAGGAAAGACTCTATTGAGATCGAAATTGTCAGGTTCTTGGGACAAAGTGCTCTGGCATCCTCTTAGTGGTTGTGGGTGCAGGGGCTTATGGCAGCAGCAATCAATGCACTTTCGTAGGTACAGCTACACAAGTATCCTTCAGTCAATCACTCGCTCAGTCAATGGATTTCATGGTCACAGGAAGACAGCCAAAAGGTGCCCTTTTCAGATCCCCTCAGGAATGCAATGGTTTGGGGGTGGTGGAACCACATCTGTCAAGGGGTATTCCATTTCATATATCTCCAATAAAAGTTATCACAACAGATGCCAACAAACTGCAGTGGGGTACAACCTTGGATTCTTTGTACATTGTGAGAAAATAGATTCTCCTTCAGGCTTCCAGTTTTTTACATTTCAGACAGTTGAAGGTGGTGCCATTAGCTATTAAGGGATTTGCTATCCAGGCCAAAGGTCATCATGTTCAGATCTGAACAGACAACATGGCTGTGATGGGCTAGCTGAACCATCAAGGGGACTGCAGAGTCCAGTATTTGTAGTTATTAACACGGAGATAGTCGCCTGGGCAGAATCCAGTTTAGGGTTTCTGAGAGCTGTGTATTGTGTTTTTAGAACTAGGCTGCCGATACCCTAAGTCCGATATTTCCCTCAATCATTGCTTTATCCTTGATCAAGGAGGTGTTCCAGATGTTGCAGAAGAGATTTGGGTATCCAAGAATGGACCTCTTTGCCAGTAGAGAGAACGCTCTGCTTTCAGCCTTTGCATGATCATTCTGAATAGATGCATGGAGGAGTGTGGCTCAATGGTTAGAGCGCCAGACCCTGATGCAGAGTTTTGGCCCGGGACCAGGGATCAATTCCCGCCTCGGCGGGTCTTGGGCTCAATTTCCTCGGACCTGACAATTCTCGCCCCGGTGCCTATTCTATTCATGGGCCCCACGCTGCAACTCTGGGCAATAGCTTGCTTAACCTCCACACTGGCCCCAACAGCGCTAGGTTGCCTGGCTTCATCCTGGGGGTGCCCAGGAGTGGACACTTCACAGGGAAAGCCAGGAAGGGTTCCACAGCAGTATGAGTAATAGCGCCAGGAAACCGCTTGGTGGCAGTGCGCTCTACAAATACCTTGACATTTACATTTACATTTACTTGAAGCCCTGTCTTTAAAATGGCTGGAGGAGCAAGCGTATGCTTTTCCTCCCATTCCAATGCTATCTCAAAAGCTCCAGAAGATCAGTTCTTATGGTAGTCCCTGACTGGGAGAGGCATGCCTAGTTCCCTTCGTTGTTGGAGATAGCAGAACAGCCCCATTGGGAGATCCCGAGTCATCCTTATCCTCTGTTAGGGGTCGCTCTTTTGGGGAGATGGCATCTTCAGGGATGGCTGTTGAGAGGTTAAATCTGTTAGCAAAGTGTTGTTCAGCAAAAGTAATGAATTTACTTGAGAATTTCAGACGAACTTCAACATTGAGGTCCTATTCTATACACTGGAATTTGTTCAGTGAATGGTGCTCTGAAATCGGGGTTGGCCTGGTTGAACTAATATGAGTTATTGATTTCTTGTTAGATTGTTTTACATTGGAGCTACCATAAGGTCACTGTAAGTGGCGCTTAGGGCTATTCGGAGTCCATTGGGACCATTTTGATCCTTTGATCTCACAACTATTCAAATGTTTCTTTTTTAAAAGATCCAGGATCTTATGTCCCTCCACTGCTTGGGAACTTATCTTAGATTTGACAGCTCTCTAACTCCCTCCTTTTTTTAGCCACTGGATAGGGTGAATTTGACATGTCTGATGCTGTAGGTTCTATTTTTGGGGGATTGTCAGCAATACAAATTGTTGAATTGGAATCATTTTTGAAATCCAAAGTTTTCTGAGACTTTGTCTGGATAAGATTATCTTGAGATTCAGCCTGAGGTTTTTAACTGAAATCCCTTTCATTGCCAATAGATCATGGCAGGTGGTCTTATCGTCTTTTTCCCGAATCTTCAGTCAGTGTGGGAAGCTGCATTACATCCGTTAGATGTGAGGAGCATTATTAAATGTTATTAACAACGAACAGAGCCATTCAGGAAAGTGGATAACTTCTTTGTGACATTTAGTTCAGTTGGCTGTGGTCTGAAACAATCTAGCTCCTCTATGAGTAGGTGGCTTAAGCAAGCGATTCAGTTAGCGGCTGAAATACAAAGGTCAAACTTGGATTGCTAAGTCCAGGAGAGAGCTGTAAGGAATATGTCCACTCAGTGGGCTTCATTCAAGGGGTGTCCACAGAAGACATCTGTAATGTGGCCACATGGTCTTCCCCCCCACATATTTGTGACTCATTATAGACTAGTGTTGGGTGGTAATACCTCATTTGAATTGTCTTCTGCAGTTTTGCATGGAATATGTGACGTTTTAACATATGTCATGGTGAGTTAATACATGTACTAATCATTATTTTTTTTATTGAATTGCAAGGGCATTGCTGAGTATTTATGCCTCTGGTGGTAGCTGTAAATGACCCCGTTGTTGCTTGGTTATCAAGTCATACAGTGAAAACTGTGTTAAGGAAGACTGGCAAGGAGGTAATTCCACAGTTTCTTACTGGTAATCTTCATTACTCCGAGCCCACATCTTCATCACCACAGTCATGTTTCCCATCCATCGTTTGTCTTTCTTCTTTGTAGTTTCATGAACTTTTTAAGCGTGGCAAGTAACTGGCAGAGGCAAGGGTGGAGCATCCCTTTTTAGACAGTTCTAAGGAAAGAGAAAGTCAGCCATCTTAGGTGATGGATGGGAAGAATCTATTTGTTTTATTAAAGCTTTAAAAGTTCTGTGGAGGAGCTGTTGCTCATTTAGTGATTACTGTGACGAGGAAGATTTGGGTTTAGAGTAATGAAAATTACCGGTCAGTAACTGGTGACTTATATAACATAGTTATTTATTTCCGGCTTTCAAATATTTATTACAAGATGTGGCCACCGTGTTTAGGCCATGGCATGTTTTCTGTTTTTTTCTTTCTATTTTTGTGCCAGCTGCTTGCAATAAATCAAGGAAAATATTTAAAGCATCGCACCAGCTTGCCAAGGACAGATCTATTGGCTTTGTCAATGTTTGCTTTTCATTTTGCCACAAGTCCTCAAAGTATTCAGGGCTAGGAGTACCAGCACTGTGAATGTTAAATAAACATGTCAAATAATGTTAGTGCCTATTATTTTTTCATTGAAAATGAAAATGTCAGTCTTTAAAAAGCGAATTGTTTTACTATTGTATTTGAAAAGCTAGCAACATGTTTCTTTTTTTACGTTTGAGTTTATTGAAGTATAAAGAGTCAAAGACAGAAAATGAAGAAACAATCAAAAGTTAAACACAAGAAATATCTCATATAAAAATATGCATAGTAAATAATAATAATATTAAGCAGCTAGGATAAAATTCAAGGTAATGTCAGATAGCTAAGTCATAACGAGTAAACCATATAACCGGTATCAAAAGTAATAAAAAACATTGGGACGAATCATGGTGGTTTTTGAACTTCATCAGTTCGAACTTGGGAAACGGGTAGTAGGGAAGCAACCAAGGACAGATGATTGGTAAGGGGGAGCCATAAAAGATCTCGTTTGATTGCTAGGGAAATGGGGGAGACAAAATTGGTATCAAGAAGGTGGTTAAAACAGACCGCATTCCACCATGCACGGAAAGAGACTTCTGTTGCTTGTTTCCAATTAGAGGTAATGTGATGGAGAGCAATAGCTATTAAAAGGTCAATCAGTTTATATTGTTGTGGGGAATTGGCAAAAATAGGGGAGAGAGAACATAGAAAAATATTGTCAATGGAAAAAGGAGCCTGAAATTTAAAAATCTTCTGGAATTGGGACCAAGCCAGTTGCCAAACTGGGAAATGGGCGGGCAATCAAACAGCAAATGCTTTAAGTCAGCAGAAGGGCATAGACAGGACCAACAACTAGGAGGAGTGTCTGAGGAGAAGGACGATAAAGCCAGTGAAGTAAATAAGATACGATTATAAATGAAAAATAAGGTTTGATTGATGTTAGCAGCTCTAGAGGTACCGTGAATTTTTGACCAAAGTTTATACCATAAAGGGATTGACCAATTCTGAGAAAGATCGTTCTCCCAAGCCAACTCAACTTTGGATTTAACTCTATCTATTGTGAATTGAATAGATTTATAGAGAAAAGAGGCTGAGGGTGAGTGTTCTAGCGCGTTAGATATAAGATGAAGCGGAGTAGGGATATAATTGGTATTGGGAAGTGAAAGCAGATATTGAGTAAGAATAGGGTGAAGTGAGTTATATTGTGTACGAGAGGTTGAAGAAACTGAAGATCTTGGAAGGAGAGAGGTAGATTACACGAAACAAGTTGAGAAATCCACTTTAGGCCATGAGAGTGCCAGGATTTCCAAAATAAGGAACGATTACGAATTTTAAGGTGCTTATTATGCCAAATAGGTTGTAAGTGAATGGAAGAAATAGAAGGGTAGGAAGAGGAGAAATATGGGATAAGAAGATTACGAGAATGAGAAATGATGGGAGTAAGAAGGGAAGCAACGTTAGAAGTAAAGGAGAGTATCGCACGAAAATCAAATGGAGTGAGGAAGATTCTAATTAAAGCCAGAGAGGAGGGAAAAGGGGAGATCAGATGAAAGACAGCACATAGCTTGTTTCAGTGAAAAAGCTGTGTGGTAAGTCTTGAAATCAGGGAATTTAATCCCTCAATTTGATTTATCTTTCTTCAAAACAGCAATAGCGATCCGGGATCTCTTACCCTTCCACAAAAATTTGAGTAAAATAGAGTCTATTGTTTTGAAATAATAAATGGCGATGTGAATAGGGATCATGGAGATGGTGTGTAGCACAAGAGGAGCCAATATCATTTTAATAGAGTCAAGGCGCCCCACCAAGAAAAAAAAAGAGGGTTTCAACGGGCAATGGCAGAATTTAATTTTTTAGATATAGAATCGAAATTAAGTTTAAGAGTATCCGATAAACGAGGAGCAAACCAAACCCCCAAGTACTTAATCTTTGATGGTTGCCAAGAGAAACCGGAACACTCAAAGAGATGTTTTTGACAAAGAGGATTCAAGGGCAAAATTTCACATTTATCGATATTAAGACGATAACCGGAGACTTTAGAAAAGGAGGAAACTTGGTTCAAAAAGAAAGGAAGAGAAGACTGTGGGTCAGAACAATACAATAGAATGTCATCAGCATAGACTGATAATTTAACTTGTTGAGAGTCAAAATGAAAACCAGAAATATTATCATCAAGTCTAGAAAAGGTTCTAAATCTAAAACAAATAATAAAGGGGAACCCTGTCTCACACCTGTTTGTAATGGAAAATAATCTGACACCAAACCGTTTGCGAAAATTGATGCATGAGGACTCGAGGAAAGTAAAGAGATAAGTGAAATACATTTAGAGAAAAAGCCCACCCATCTAAGCGCTTGAAACATAAATCCCCTCCTATCCCGTCAAAAGCTTTCTCAGTGTCAAGGGAAATGGCAGATAAAGGATAAGAAAGTGAGGGAGCTTTACTTAAAATATTAAAAAAGACACGAGAATTATCCGATGAAAGTCGACCTTTAACGAAACCCGACTATTCTGGACGAATTAAATCAGGTAAGAGAGGATCAAGTCTGAGAGCTAAAATGTTGGCGAATATTTTATAGTCCGTATTTACTAATGAAATGGGGCGATAATTCTTACACAAAGTGTGATCTTTATCTTCCTTAGGGATTAAGCAAATCAGAGCTTCCTGAAAGGTCCCACGAGAAGAGCCGGAATCAGAAAACGATTGGAATAACAGAAGTAGCTTAGGTAGGAGAAGTGAAGAAAAATGATTGTAAAACTCAATAGTGAAACTGTCCGGGCCAGGCGCCTTGCCATGACGTAAAACAGAGACGGCATGTGAAATTTCAGTACTGGAAATATCTGAATCAAGTGAGTGAAAATCTACATGAGAAGAGGAAGGAGGTGGAATATTTTGAAAATAAGAGAGAAGATCAGCCGAGTCAGGACAAGTTTCGGGAGTATATAAAGTTTTATAAAAAGAGACAAATTTGTTTAGTATATCTTTATCTTTAAACAAGGACACACCAGCAGGACCTTGAATAGAGTCAATTTTTGTCCTTTCCTTCCATATCTTGAGATAATTAGCCAATAGCTTTCCTATTTTATTCTGACCATCATAATAACGAGAATTAAATTTTAGTAAAGAATTCGAGGCAGCTGTCGTGGTCAATTTATTAAAAGTAAACTTAGCGTCAATAAGTTCTCGAAGAGAGGATTCAGTACCAGAGTTATAGTAGCAACACGTTTCTGAGAGTTCAACCAAGTTCAAACAAAATATATTCTTAAATAAATGTTTTACCGAACAGAATGGCAACTCACCTGACCTGTAATGATGAACCTTCACTCCTTCATATGTTGGCTCTTTCTCAGCTTCTTGAGGGGCCACCTTAAAAACTGGTCAACAACTTGAAGTTTAATTTAGTAAGAAAGTACATTTTTCGAACCCATCTATATGTGACATTAGGTCTGAAATGACTTCAGTCACTTTCCATTTCATTTACTTTTCATGGGTTTTTGAAATGTTAAGTTCAATTTACACCTCATTTTCTCCATATCAAGGAGGGCTGTAGCAAGGAAGTCAAAGAATGAGTTATTATTATAATAAGAATTACTTGTTTTAATTTAGCACCTAGTACTGGAGTTCTGCTATTTTTTTGTGTAGTAATTTTAACAGTGCTAAATTTACTGACCTGGGAAGGATAAAAAACTGACTTGGCCTTGCCACACGTAAAACATATTTACAAGCCTCTAGCACAACCGGAGGGTCAGTTTTTTTTTAATGCTCTAGTGGCTCTGTGCGCTGGCCCATATTTACTAGGCCACGCCAAGCCACTTAGTGTGACTTTACACAGCCTTGTGAATATGGCCCTCTTTCATGCAGTACTCTCATCAAAGGGGCATGTGATGGATGTTGATGTTCCCACGCAACACCCATGGCACCCTTACACAGCCCCAGATTCATAAGGATTCATAAGTCTGAAGCAGTGGCAAAAATGCCTTTCCAGGGGAGGGGTAAAAGTGGTGCAACGTGGAAAAATTCTTATATTTCTCGTCATTGTTTGCTATTTATATATGTGCTATGGAGCAAAACACCATTAATTATTGTTTTTTTTGCCTGAAGGTGTCCCTTCCTGCACAAACACAATCATTCCCGCAATGCAGGTACCCTTGCACCATCATGGTGCAAGGGTGCTTGCATTGGTGCACACCTGCTGTTTGGTCTCCGGAGCAGGAGAGAGCACAGGGTTGCACCATATTTCTTGTAAATACTTTACATCCCTGCAATTTTTAAATGACGCACTCGGTGCAGCAAAATTGTTTGTGGGACTGCACCATTTCATTGTAAATATCCCCATGGCATGCAGGATGCAGCAGATGTCAGGAATGCGCATGTGACTCCGCAACACTGAAAGGACTACTAGATATTCTTAACACTACTGGCCTTCAACTTTCAGAATAAAAAATAAAATGGATTAATTTTGCATATGAATGCAGGAAGCAAAATTGTCTTCTTAACCAATGGAATGTCTTTCCCTTTCCGGCTATCATGTTCTCCATAAGCAGCAACTACCAGCCTCTTTGAAATCACTGGATGTGAAATCTTATTCAGTTTTTTATGAGCGGTATGCCGCCATAAAAGTTGACACTGGTGTGATCATGAGTTCGTGCACATTGTCCTGAAAGTGTTCCTAAGCAGCTGATCTGTGGAATTCTATCACTTTAAAATAACTAAAATATTTAAATAGGTATTGTCTAAAAACGGGTCCTTGATGCACAACATACACATGACATTCCATGGAACAACACAGGTTTACTTACAAAAAAAGGTATACAAATATAGCGTCTACCAAAGCAATATTGCCCAACCATGTACTTTAAATCCTATAGCATTTGAGTAACATTAACACACTGCAGTGTGTATATACAATGCGCCATCTCTCTCTTATAGCATAAGCATGTGTGCTATAAAGTTCAAAATATGGGATCGATTTACTTTACACTCTGTATTGTTGTCAATATGTGCCCGCATAGGATGCTGCCTTTGTGTGGCCCCATTTGAGAACAAATAAATCTTAAAAATAATCAGGCTAGTATGTTAGAACGTTTCGCACTGGCTTCTGAGCAGGAATGAGTGCAAAATATCTGCCTGTGTTTCAATGCGCATGTACAGTCTGTTTCATTTTCCCAAGCTTTATTTGGTTTCACATTAAAAACTCATAAACGCACAAAAATGAAAAAAATATTACAGATAATATAGTTACATAATAAACGTCAATTGGAAAAACAGAACATGTTACTCCAGTAGAAGTGCTTGCGTCAAATTTCATCCATATGTAAATTAGCCTATCAAATGAAGTGCCTGCCTAGTTTTTTGCTGGTCATAATGGCATACCATAAGAACTTAGACACAGCAAGGCACATTTTAAGAGTGTGCACTTGTTGTAAATAAAGAATGACTGGCCTACATTGTCTACATGTTTACCTTTACGTTATCAGTCTTAATCGTTTTCCGGTTTCCTCATAAAATTTACAAAAGAGAACAAAGTGCACTGTGTATTGTTCCGAGACGCCGTTACGCGGTGACACCATCAAATGTGGGTGACCAGTCATTTTCTCTTGAGAAATACATTAAAACGATAGTATTGCATCTAAACTGTGTTAAGACAAGTCTATAATACATATTGTACACACACACCAGATAGGTTTGGATGTCTCCGTTGATGAGCAACATTTCATGAAATAAAACACTTGTCTTCTAACATCCTGATAAAATCCTTCCTCCTCCATAAGTTTAATAGACAGGAGTTTAATTTCCACTTTGGTTACCACCTTTTGGTAGGAAGGATCATTAAAAAATTCAAATCTACCCAGCCAACTACAAAAAAGCTTTGATAAAGTTAGGCTAGGATATTTTATCAACATGATCCAAAGATAAGCAGTCAATGATTATCTTCCTGTTTAAACATGTCTCTTGCAGTGTCCACATTTTATGCCTTAGCAGAAAAAGCAAATCCTACCAATCAATAAATAAGTAAATAAGAACATGTCCAGGTGTTAAATGTTATGTTAATATGTTTTGTGAAGAGCGCAAATACCATAAGGCATCTTGGCTCTAGTTTCTATATACCATATTTAGAGTGATCGAAGCAGAGGTCAGAAAATTGTTAGCCTACAATAAAAAACGCGATTGAGGTGTGTTGCTAAAAAGATACGTTTTCAGTTCCTTCCTAAATATTAAGTGATTGGACTGATTGATTAGATGGGAGGGAGTTCCACCAATTGGAGGGGGAATAAAAGAAACTTCTTCCTCCCATTGACATCTTTTTATTCTGGGTACACAAACCTGCCTGGCGGTACTGGATTGAAAGGTACGAGAGGCAGTGTACCATACAAGTTGTCTGTAGAAAGTGGGCCTGAGTTTATTCAGAATGCAAGACTGAGCATTGCAATGGTCTATTTTGTATATAACAAGAGCTAGTATGACTGTTTTTCTAAGTTCCATGGAAATAAAAGTTAAGATTATCTTTAAGATTTTTACATAAGGAAACAAGATTATGTAAACTGTTTAGAGTGGTCGAGGACGGAAAGATTTGAATCAAAAGTGTCTCCCAGATTTTTGGCCTTTTGATCTGGACAGGGAGGGGGCCCAAGACTGGACGACCACCAGGAAGGATCCCAGAAAGAGTGGTCTATGCCAAATAATAACATTTCCATCGTATCTTCCTCTGCATCCAGGTGACAATCATTAACATACATGATCTGAAAACTTTGGGCCTCATTATGGTGTCTGTCGGAACGGCTCCGAATGGCATTCGGATGTTTCTGACCTGCGTCGGAACCCATGTTTCCGAGCGTCTCAGAAACATTTCCGACCGACCGATTACGATAGAAGGTAATCATTCGGTCTTTCTGACATGGTTCCAACCGGCATTCGGAGACTCCAAATTGGTCTGAGCTGAATCGTACAGCTTTGCGGACCGCATTTCCAACACACGTATTATGATGTCGGATTCGGACTGCCTTTCTGAATCGGTCTGTCTGACACGGAACAACTGTCGGAAACTGACTATGGGGGACCGTGGCAGGCCCCCATTTACCCAGAGGCTTCTGGTTGGGGCCTGTGGGGGTACCCATGAGGCCCCTCTTTACAACCATGCACAGTGTGGCAGGCACCTGGGGCGCCTGCGACAGGGGGCAAGGTTTTCCGCAACCACCCCTTTTTTCAATGGGAGCCTGTGTTGTCGTCACAAATAACTCCACAACGGGAAAAGGGTCCAAGGGACAGTTTAATGCCCAACTAACAGATTTAATCCCCAATTCAATTATATCTTACCATAATAAAATCTGGTGGTCAAGTAAAGAAAGAGAGCAAAGGAGAAAAACAAATATTTCCACAACAAGAGTATAAAGAACACTGGGAGGCGACCCCAATGAGGAAAGTCGGATTTCCATCAACTGCCAAGAGCGGCCAGTGTCATCATTTGGATATCCTACCACCACCTCTCTTGATGATCGCAAAAAGAAAAAAGTGTAGAGAAAGAGTTACAAGAATAACACATGTAGTAGTTAGCTACAGCAGATAGGACATGTATATGGTTCGGTGATGGAAAATATTTGTGCAGTGCAAAGTGAGTGAACATTAAAGAGAATTTGGAAGAAAAACTACTTTTATTCTAACATATCTTCCAATCCCATTAAAAACGTGTCAAAAGCAGCTTTTAACAAATAGGACACTTATCAGATGATGGTCAACTAGTTTCAGCCTCATGGGCCACTCGCCCAGGCTTTCTTCTGGACCTAATTCTTAAAAAGCTACTGCATAGTTATAATGAGTGCAAATATCCATACATTTATTCATATACAAAATACCGCAATACCAGCAGGGTGATCTTCACACCTGTAGGAGAGAATAACATAAATGCAAATTGTGGGGTAATCGCATATATACTCGTATAGATTGCACAACGCAAACCGAGCGCTGGAGCGGCAATCCCATCACTCTCCCCAACATGGCAGAGCCCTGCTTGACCTCCACAGGGGATAATTACTATATCGTTATCTATCCTCATAAGCTCTCCAAATCTGCTTCCAAATCCCTTAAACACTCCATCTTGAAAAGTCATCCTGAGAGCCTGATTTCTGACCATCGTCTCTGTGTGAACCAGGGAACTGTCATCATCGACCTCATCTTCTATTCTAGGAAAACGTCCTTCTGGCGAAGTGCCTTTTTGAGCCTCCTCAAAGTACAGGAAACCAGGAACATCCCTCATAGTAAAAAACTCTCAATCTCTCCATCAGCAACCCTGCGTGCTGACATTACCATCACATTATACAACAGCGGCACTATCCTAATTCAAGGGCCCCCCAAAAACCTAATCAAATTTGCAGACCTCTTCTTCCTCCTTAAAAAACATGTTCACAACGCGTCTCAGTCCACGCTCCCACCGTTCCACCTCACGCCCAATTCGCCTAGTGTGCCTTGCCATGCATCAAACACTCCTGCTGTGACCTCGTCACTGGTCATCCCGGCCCTGACACCCTGTCATCAACGCATGCCAACCACTGCGCGCCCACTCTACCGAACCTGGACCTTAAAGCGATCCCCGCTCCGTGGGCTTCTGTTCTGAAGCTCCCGCTAGGGCCCACTTCACATGCCAACCCAGCCCCGCTATCACACATCCAGCACATGCCCTCAGAAGCGTGTCTAAACCCTCAACCTTCTGCCACGGAATCTTCCTGCACTCCGGGTTACGGAAACTCCTACCAGGGCCCACCACACTGGTATGGAAATGCCCAATACAGCCCAGAACTTTGGTCGAGCCAGCCCCACCACTAGGCCACACACCCAGTCAGACGAAATCTCTCCCCCCCTTTCGGCCCCTTGCCCACAAGATTTTCCCTCTCATAAAGACACCAATCGACCTAGCCCCCCTCACTCCGTTTGAATAGCGCACCTGCCGCCGGCCCTCAGCCCGCCTAAACCCACCTTTAGGCTACCAGCACACTCTATGAGGCCCACTTCCTTGCTACTGGCCCCTTGCTGGCCTGATCCTACCTCTCTTAGAGACATTGATAATCTGCACCGCAGAGCCACAGAATTAACCCTGGGCATCCACAAGTCTATTCTGGACCTAAAGCACCTTCTTCACATCACCGAACTCTCCTTCTCCAATCTCTGGCTCTTGCATAACGTGACCCACATCCCTGTCACAAAGCCCCTACTTCACCCCCAACCACTTTCCCTTAGACACCTGCACCCCCGCAAGCAACCCTGCCACCTCTCGGAGGAGGACATTCTTGCTCTCCTCCATACATACAATCCCACCCCTGGCACGCCTAATACCTCAGAACTCTCAGAGGAAGAAGTGGCTGACCTCCTCAGTGGTTACGATTCTGCCTTGACCACCCCATGCCAAGTACTCCCTGTCGTCACGGTTGCATCTAACCCTAACAGATCTGCTACCCTCCGCACCAGAGGGGTGGTAAATATCAACCTTACTATTGATCCCATCTCTGCTTCTACCCTTGACACTCACTCCGGCCCGTCCCTAGCCGGCCTCCTAATAAATTGCCGGTCAGCTGTAAAACATGCATCTGATGTCGCTGACCTCATACTGAGACACAAATCAGACCTAGCAATTTTGACTGAATCTTGGCTCAAGGAATCCTCATCGCCCTACCTAGACCTCCTAGTCCCACCTAACTATAACATCGTAAGGATGGACAGGCACTCAATGAAAAAAGGGGGTGGCATTGCCTGCATCTACCGCTCCAACCTCCTTGTTACGGAACTGCCGGTGGACCCATTCTCCATCTCAAACAACACCTCACAGCTGTGCAAACTACACATCTTTTACCACCCTCCAGGCAAGAATGACACCTTTACCGACTGCTTCATGGAAATCATCAAAGCCAAGATTTCTTCAAACTCTAATGACATTTTCCTTGGCGACTTCAACTTAAGGATCCTCAGGTCATTGCCATTAGAGACTTCTTGGCCGATCAAGCCCTTACCCAAGCCTGCCCCCTCCCTACTCATTCAAAAGGTGCCACCCTAGACTGGATCATTGCTAAAGAAGCAGTGGTCAAACTTATCTCTATTGATCGTTGTGATTTGTCTGACCACCACGCCATCACCTTCCTCCTGCCCAGCACCCACAAGATATGGACACCTCAACCTGTGATTCCCAAACGATGGGTTAGAGACACCAAGAACCTTGATCACAAGAAACTGGCAGCGCGTTGTGAGACCCCCCCCCCCCCCTCAGTGCACTTCATTCGACAACCTAGGGGATCATTACTCCTCAACCATATCCGACATTCTAGACGACCTGGCACCACTAAAAATAAAAAGGACCCAGATCAAAGATCATATTCCCTGGTTCAGCGGATCCCTCAACAAGGAGAGGAGATCCCTTCGACAGACTGAACATAACTGGAAACAGGACCCTTCAGCAGCACATCTAAAGCTTCTCCGCCAGGCCAGAAATGCCTACAATAAGAAAATCCTCAACTCAAAAAAATAATTCTTCAGAACGGAACTGGAGAACACCAAAAATCGACCTGTTCGACTTGGTCAAACACCAATCCAACAAACTAGCGAAAACCTCCAAAGTAATTCCTAAACCCCTAATAACAAGGGAGGAATTCTCTTCCTTCTTCTACGATAAAATCTCTGCCCTTGGTAACAAACTCAAATCCGCAACTCAACTCCAAATTTATATTCTGCCTGCTCTACCTCTTCCCCCCAGCGTTGTTCTCCCAAACCTCACCAAAAAACCTAGCACACTGGTCCAGTTTTAAAATCTATGACAAACACTCTATCTCAAAAATTCTTGCCTCCTTAAATCCGAACAATTGCTTCAATGATCCTCTCCTATCTAACTGCCTAGCTGCAGCCTCTCAGGCTATCATCCCTTCCTGGACCTCAACAATCAATGCCTCCCTCCTCCGGGGCTCAATTCCTGATTCACTCAAGGCTGGCCAAGTTGTCCCCATCCTAAAAAAACCCATGCTGGACCCTGCTTCCGCTGAGAACTAGAGACCCATATCTAACATCCCACTCCTAGCCAAAGTTCTGGAAAAATGTGTGCAACAGCAACTGAGCCTACACATCAACAAATTTCACCTGTTAGATGACTTCCAATCTGGGTTCAGATCAGGACACAGCACGGAAACCACCCTCCTCCATATTGTAGATTATGCTCTCCAAGCCCTCGACCAAGGCAAAACCTGTCTCCTAATCCTCCTAGAACTTTCCTCTGCCTTCAACACGGTTAACCATCAATTTCTCCTTGAACGCCACAAACTTAGGATGGGGTTGGAGGGCACCGTTCTTGAATGGTTTAGATCCTTCCTCCAAAACCGCTCACAGAGAGTCCTCATCGACGGTAATCTATCCGCCCCTCTCCGATTACGGTTGGAGTCCCCGAAGGATCAACCCTCTCCCCTACCCTCTTCAACCTTTACCTTGAACGCCTCACCGAGGTTCTACGTGCCGCCAATATCTTCTACCATTTGTGCGACGACGATACACAAATCTACATAAAAATGTTTTCCCCTGAGGACATTTTCTTCCTGAATGAGGCCTTGAAGCTGACAGTCCACTGGCTCACCGCCAACCAGCTTAAACTCAACACAAATACAACTGAATTCCTTCTGATCTCTTCACCCAAACCCAATCCAGACATCCGGGGATGGATCAAGACCATCTCAGCACTAAACTGCCCTCCTACCATTGTTGACTCGGCTAACTCCCTTGTAATAACCCTGGACGGCAGCCTGAACATGCAAGGCCATATAAACTCGATGGCCAATACGGCTAGATTCCACCTGAGTTACCTAAGAAACATAAACTAAAACCCTTCCTCGATGTGTCTGACCTTAAAACAGCAGTACAGGCACTAGTCATTTCCAGATTAGAATATGGATGCTCTACTCTTGCAGGGCTACCCAAGAAATCTGTGGCCCCATTGAAAGCCTGCCTCAACACTGCCACCAGACTACTAACCGGCTCAAAGAAATTTGAACACATCTCTCCCCACCTCAAAGCACTGAACTGGCTTCCCCTAGAGGCCAGAATCCAATTTAAACTGGCCTGCGTTACTCACAAAGCTCTTTATAACAACTCCCCTACATTCCTGGCACAAACACTTGTGATATCAGAAGGTCCCAGAAACTCCCGCTCTGCCAAAGACCTACTGCTGCAACCTGAATGTTTCCGGAAAAAAAAACCTACAATCGGGCCTTCACTGGAGCTGCGCCAAGGATTTGTAATTCTCTCCCACCCGCCATCAGAAGACTTCCGTCCTTGGCATACTTTAAGAAGGAGACCAAAACCTTCTTAATGGGTAAATACCTTGCCTAATGAATACGTTACATTATTATCTTTCCATGGACGATACCGATTGCTGCACTCCTGGGCATTCCCCCAAGAATTGAGACTATGTACCTTCTTGTACAATGTATCTACCTGTTTAATTTCCTTCCCACTTGTAGACGGGATTTTAGACTACGTGTTTCCATGCATTATGTATCCCCTATTTTACCCAATTGATCACTCCCATCCCTTGCTTTGTACACCACCCTTAATACTGTAAAGCATTCTGATACCCTCACAGGTCTGGTTTGCGCTCTATGAAACTATAAAATAAATAAATAAATAAAATATATACGCCATTTCTGTCTTTAGTTGGCTATCTTGTAACAAAAGAGTTTGTTGTATCTTCTCCAGAAAAACGCATGCATAGACCATTAATTCTTCTCATTGCTGTTAAATATTCAGTCGCTGAAGTTATGTAGCTATGTAAGTATAAATAAGTAAACCTCCCTCTATGGGACCACAAACCATCAACAGTGAGTTCAAATCGGTCGGAGCTGAATCGTACAGCTCTGCGGACCGCATTTCCAACAGACGTATTATGATGTCGAATTCGGACTGCCTTTCTGAATCGGTCTGTCTGACACAGAACAACTGTCAGAAACTGACTATGGGGGACTGTGGCAGGCCCCCATTTACCCAGAGATTCTAGTTGGGGACTGTAGGGGTACCCATGGGACCCCTTTTAACAACCATGCACAGTTTGGCAGGCACCATGGGGTGCCTGCGACAGGGTGCAAGGTTTTCCGTAACCACCCCTTTTTTCGATGGGAGCCTGTGTTGTCGGGCAGAACACAGGCTCCCATTGAAGTCAAATGGAGCCCAATAGTATTCAGAAGCATTGTAATTGGTCGGTCGAACTCGCCGAACCCAAGTCGGTCGTATTGCTCTCCGACCGACATCATAATGAGGTCCCTTGTTGGGGTCAGTGGGCAGTGAAACCAAGATCTGAGTGTCATCAGTGTATGATACACCCAAGAACCCGAAAGAGTGCACCAGTCTAATTAGGGGAGTGATGTTTTCATTAAATACAGTAGGACTAAGAGAGTACCCTTGGGGACCCCATATAGTAGCAAAAAGGGATCGGATGTAAAGCAGTCAAACTCCACTGATTGTTTTTGATTAGACAGAAAGGACTTTAGCAATCTAAGGTCAGATCCTCCAATGCTAATACTTTCAAAATGGTTTACAAGGGAGGATTGGTAAACCGTATTGACTGCGACACAAAAATCCAGTAGCATCAAGGCATCATTGTCTCCTTTATCCATTATAGTTACAATAGCTTCTGTATCAGTAAATCAGGTAGAATCTGTACAGTGATATGACCTGGAGTTGAGCAGGGTCAAGGCTATCAGAATTTTCAAGGAAGATGGAGATTTCCTGATTCATGTTTTTTTCAAACATTTGGGATGGAAGTGGCTGGCCCGATATGGCAGGCCCGATATGGGCCTGTTTTTTTTGGGGGGGATCAGCGCTAACCCTAAATATGGACCAAAGGACATTCACGCTAGGCACAGTACCCCAGATTTGTCCCTAGAATAGAGTATACAATGAATACGAAATCAAGAAACCCTAGACTGACTTAAGCACAGAGCACAAGTTCCACTCAAAAGGCCAATATCCCTAAAGGATCATTAGGACAGTGCACAAAAAAAGAATGACAAAAGTCCATGATTGCTCGTTTACAGGTCACTGATGTATGCTGAACCTATACGATTTATGAAAGAGGTGCCTTCTTCACAGGCACACGTTAAACTCACACACAGTATATACTCGATTACATTTTCCTAGCAAAGGCTACATAGCAAACGTATCAGGCACAGAATCTTCGATGGGTCCCTAGAACAATGGATAGGTGCAGTCTAAACTGTGTACTAACACAATACACAGGCGTATCCTTCAAAGTACAGAATACAATTGAACCATAGTAGAGTGCACCAATGTAACCCACCAGCAACAGTAAACTCTATGGAATTCACATATCACATTCATTTGGCTCCGAATTCAAGATCGTTCCCTAGTGCAGGTACAGATTGCACACAAAGGCGTAAAGCCCAAGGCTGGTCCTCACCAAAGGTTACACTTGCTTTGTCTAGGGAAGTAAAAATCGTGGCACCATTACTGACAGCAAGCATTGGTAAACTGCACACCACCATTATGGGTGTCTTGGTCTTTTCTGTAGAGAAATATGACTGCATATTAATCGTGAGCCATCCTCCATTCTCAGATCTTCAACCCATTGCCAGATAATGAGAAAATTAGGAACTGAGGGGCATATTACCAAGCAATAGCAATAATTATCGCTATTGCTTGGTTAGAGACAAAAATTTACCGCTGAGCTGCGGCGATTTTTATCGCAGATAAACCTTGGTATTACCAAGGTTTATCGCAAATGCGATAAAAAACGGCCGCAATGCATAAATATCGCTGAAAAGTCAGCGATATTCATGCATTACCGAGCTAATGCTCTTAGCCATGTTATCCACCTCCCATTGGATAACATGGCTAAGAACTGCTCAGGGCAGGTGTTAGCTTTTGGAGATATTCGCGCTTAGCGCGAATATCTCCAAAAGTTGGTATTAGGAGACAGCGATGTTAGTGACTGTTTCCAGTCGCTAACATCTTGGCACGCCCACTTTGCATGTCATTAGTGATAAATATCACTGACATGCAAAGTGGGGCCCAAGATGGTCGCTATCTCCTACTAGCTGTCGCTTACTGGTGTTAGCGACAGCTAGGTAATAGGGAGATAATTTTATCTCCGCTTTCTTGGCTTTTAAAGCCAAAAAAGAAGCAGATAAACCCCCTTGATAATATGCCCCTGAGAGTATACATGAAGTAGCTACTGTGTTTTTATGTAAAGAAGAAGTGCATGGGTAAACAAGGTTAATGTGTGTGTGAATGAGGGAGGGCAGCATACATGAAGGATTAAGAGCAGTGTAAGTGAAGAAGTGCATGTGTGCAAAACGAGGGTCGATGCATTGATCTGATGATTTTACAAATTCATAAATTAACCAAGATTATGGGTAATACTGCATGGTTTGGGGCTACTACATGACAAGGAGACTACTAATACATTCTAGAGTGGTCCCTTTAGACAATGATGTACCAATCAGGAAGGAAACACCCTTGCTTCCACCTGGTCATAATCCTCCCCTCTCCGCCACCCCTGGAAGATGGTTATCTTCAAAATATCTTGTTCTAAAAGAAAAACAGCTGAAAAATAAATGAAGTAAAACTACTCTCTTTTCCACTTTGCGTGACTACCACAACTTTAAAAATGGGCACATGTGCTGCTTTGGCGCAGCATACAGTGAGACAGTATGTGAAAGTGTACAGCAAGGGGTCAAATTAAAATGCTTGTGTTGGTGTCTAAGATGGGCCCACGCACAACCCAACGAGCAGTGTTGCCCATGTACTTATATCGTCAGCTGCCTTAAAATATATTACTAACTCCAAAATGCATCACATGGTTTGATTGTTTTTTATTGAATGTAGTGTATATATTTATACACGCGTTCATGCACGCGTGTGTTCTCGTGCTTGAACGCGTGTGTTCTCATGCCTTAGTCACGCTCGCTTTTCATTCCTATTGTGCGCGGACTACACTTGTGTTTATACTTGAATATATCTCGTGACCTGTTATCACTTGAATACAGCTAATTTGTACAGTTACATATATGCATGCTTTGTTATAACAGTTACTGAATGTCAGTTACCACTGATTGCTTGGAGCCTACAGTTATGTTCAGGGAGTGCTTCTCATTCCAGAAATAAACTTACTAAATTCATCGATATCTCTGTGGATTATTACTTAACAATTTGGCGACGAGGGACAGAACATTTTGAACCCGTTCGAGAAGCATTTCCTGTTTGATTTTCTACAAAATTTCACAACGGCTCATTTTACAGGCACCTTTCATTTCTACGGAATTTTCAAATAATATGAAGAGAAACGAAGTCTTTGGATCCATGGTTTAGGATCTATTACCTTCCGGAGCGCGTTTCTTCAACAGTTTCCCTACAAGCCCGTGAGTAATCTGCACCTCTACGCTGCTATGCTCATTTGATTTCGGGCGGAAAACTGCTACGCTACTTCATTTCCTGTGAGACGCTACTCTCCGCTTTGAATAAAAATAAAGGAGGTGACTTCGTTTCCTTGCCGTCTTGATTCAATGCTCGGTAACGGCGATATACGACTTATGGAGACAGTTTGAGCACCAGAAAAACGCAGGTATTAATACTGAGAAGCGTTCGTTTCTTATTAGAATCGTCTGACAACCCATCCAAGATCCAAGTACTTTTAAATTTTAACTTAAGATATTATCATTTCTTTAGTTACAAGATACTTATATTTAACAAAATTTTAACTATTTTAAACCAATATGTGTGCACAAGGTTATACTCTTTCTCCACCACAAAGCTATTGGGCAGCTGGCAGTTCACCTTGTATGCCATGGATTGAATGGAAAGCCTATTTTTTAAATTATATTGAAACATTGGATGCAAATGGAAAAATGAAAGCCCCGGAAAAGAAAGGCATTTTCTTACATTGCTTGGGACCAGAAGGGTTAAAGGCCTTCAATCAACTACCTACATCACAAGCAAGTGGGGACATGAATATATTTGATAAGGCCATATATGACTTTGACAAATACTGCTCTCCTAAAGTCTGCATAGGAATTTCAAGATATAAATTTTTTCAGAGAAAACAGTTGAATGAAGAATCTGTTGATAATTTTGTCTCTTCTCTAAAAACTCTAGCGTTAGATTGCAAATTTGGAAATTTACAAGAAGATTTCATCAGAGATCAGGTTGTTATGCATTCCAGTAATGATACTATACAAGAGAGATTATGGATAAATGGTGATGAAAATTTAGATTTTATTGTATCCATTGTTAGAAAAGCAGAACTTTCTTGTAGGAGTGCGCAACAAGTTAAGAGCAAAAGTACTTCAGTTAGTAGAGAAATAGTTTCAAAAATTAATCACAAATATGATAGCAAAAATAGAGATCCTTCAAAGAAAAAACAAATGTTTTCCCCCAAAGGTAATCCTGAGGATCTCAAAGGTAATTTAAAGTGTTATAGATGCAATAGTAAATCTCATTTAGCTAATAACAAACTTTGCCCAGGGTTAAAACAGAAGTGTACAAATTGTGGCTTAATAGGACACTTCACTTCTGCTTGCAGAAGAGGTAAAGCTAACCAAAAAGTGAAGTGCATTGAGTTAAGTGACAACAGTGATGATGATGATTCGGCTGATGACTCTAACAAATGTTCTTTTATTCTGAACATAAAAGATTCCACAGTTCTCAAGGTAAATGACACTACTATAAAGAAAAAGCCTCTATGTGATATGATAATTGGTGGTGTAAAAATCAACATGTACGCCGATTCCGGATCACCTTATTCTATAGTATGTGAATCTATTTGGAATAAACTATTTGTACCTAGACTAAGCAATCATCTAGAGAAAAGTGACATCAATCCTGAGGGGTATTCAGGTGGGACAATAGATATTCTAGGTTTCAGAACTTTAGTGTTCAGGTTTAAAAACAGGAAGTGTATTACAAAACTATATGTTTCAAAAAAGGGTCCCTCAGTGCTTAGCTGGTTTGACTGTGGTAAACTTGACATCGTACTAGATCCTAATAGTCCTAATCCTGTGATGTTAATTGATGAACAAAATGGTATATCTTCTCTGATGTTGAATAAATTTCCTAATGTTTTTTCTAAAAACATTGGGAAGTTAACCAATTTTAAACATGAGATTCGCCTAAAAGAAAATGCATGTCCAAAAATACACAAGGCAAGAAATATTCCTTTTGCTGTTAGAGAAGAAGTTAAGAAAGAATTGGACACTTTAGTAGAACAAGGAATAATAAATAAGATTGAATCATCTGAATGGGTTTCGCCCATAGTGGTCGCTAGACGGACCAATGGCAAAGTTAGGCTTTGCATTGACCTTCGCCACCTCAACAATAATATTATTGTTGATCAGTTTCCTCTTCCCCGCATCTCTGAAATGCTATCTGTTGTTGGAGGTTCAAAGTTCTTTTCTACCATTGACTTATCTGCGGCTTATCACCAGATAGAGTTAATTGATAAGAGTAAAGATCTAACTGCATTTATTACACCTTTTGGGTGCTTTAGATTCAATAGGATGCCATTCGGTTTAGCATCAGCAGCAGCAATTTTTCAAAGAGTAATGCAGGACATTTTAAAAGATTGTAAAAATGTCATCTGTTTTCAAGATGACATTTTGGTATTCAATGATGATAAGGACAAACATATTGCTACTCTTGAAGAAGTTTTAAGTGCACTTAATTCGCATGGCCTTACTATCAAACATGAGAAATGCAAATTTGGTGTTCATTCTGTGAATTACCTAGGCCATGAGCTCTGTGAAGAAGGAATTAAACCAAAGCCTTCACTTTTAGAAGCTATTGAGTCAGCTCCTCATCCTCAGTCTAAAGATGATGTGAGATCCTTCTTAGGTTTAGTCGAGTTTTACGCCAGGTATGTTCCTGAATTTTCATGTAGGACATATAATATAAGACAATTAATTAAAAATAGAGTAGTTTTTGAATGGACAGATGAGTGTGAGAAGGAATTTTGCGATGTGAAAAATGCTATCTGCTCTGCTAGTGCGCTCACTTGTTTTGATCCTTCTCTGCAAAACATCATCACTACTGATGCTAGTTCAAAAGGTTTGGGCGCTGTGTTTACTCAAAAAACTGATAAAGGTAAGGAAGTTATTATTGCACATGCTTCCAGGGCACTTACATCTGCTGAAGAAAAATATTCTACGATAGAAAGAGAAACTTTGGCATGTGTTTGGGCTTTGGAACATTTCAGAGTTTTTGTGTGGGGTAAAGAATGTATTTTGAGAAGCGATCACAAACCTTTGGTACAGCTTCTTACTACAGAGGGCATGCTAAGAGCTTCAGCTCGCATTGCACGTATGTCAATGCGTTTACAAGACTTTATTTATATTATACAATATGTACCTGGTAAAGACAATGTCTCTGCTGATTTTTTATCTAGAATGCCTTTACCCATTCAGGAAGATATACACAATGAATGGGATGATTTTCAAATTGCCATGATTCATGATGAGGGTCCCATATCTATTGATCAAACTCTATGGAAAGAGAAGTTTGAGAACGATGGAATTTTAAAAAGTGTTGCCAACTACATCACTAGTACTTGGCCTGGAAAAAAGTGTTTAAGTTCAGAATTAAAAAGCTTCTGGGAAGTAAGATCAGAACTTTCATGTTGTGAGAACATTGTTAAAAGGGGTGAACGTATTATTCCACCAGAAGGTGTGAGGAAAACTATAGTTTTACAAAGTCACGAAGGACATAATGGCATGGTCAAGACCAAACAACAAGTTAAACAATTATTTTGGTGGCCAGGAATGGATATGTTTATTGAACGTTTAGTCAGGAATTGTATTGTATGTGAAAATTCTGACAAATCATTAGTTACCCTTAAACCAAATATGGGTGCACATACTATTCCCAACAATCCATGGGAAACTATTGCTATAGACATTATGGGTCCAATTGGTTGTGAATCTAAGTATGTAATTGCAGCAATTGATATTTTTTCAAAATGGCCCATTATCAAAATAGTTCAGAGGATAGATACTGATTCAGTACTTCGTTTTCTTGATAAAATTTTTATTGAAGAAGGATTACCAGTAAGAATCATCTCTGACAATGGTGTACAATTCAATTCAAAAAAAGCCAATGATTATTTTTCAAGACTTGGCATTACTCATTCCACTACCTCTTTGTATAATCCTAGTGGGAATGGAGTGATAGAGAGATTCAATAGGGTTCTTAAAAGTGCTATACAAATTGATAGTGATGATGACAAAAAATGGGAAATTGAGATATTTAAGAAAGTTTGGATGTATAGGACAAACATGAACTCCATGACTGGGTATTCTCCTTTTGAAATCATGAGAGGGAGAATTCCCAGAACTAAAGTAAATCCGTCATGGTTAGTCAATTCTACTTTTTCAAATGTCAATTTAAACAAAATTAAAGAGAATCTCATTCGCACTCATTGCAATAATAAAAAATATTTCGATGAAAAATTTGGCTCAAAGAAAGATCCAATGGTTAAAGTTGGTATGATGGTAAAAGTAAAAAAACCATGGAAAGTCAAGAAAGGAGAACGTGCATTTATGGGTCCTTATGAGGTATTAGAAGTGTTAAAAAATTCAGTGAGATTATCAGATGACAAAGTTTGGAATCTCAGTAGAATTGCTATTCTCAAGGCTGACAAAAATGTTTACTATAAAGAGTCTATTTCTGAACATCCTGATTTGTCGTATTTAGAAGATGATTTAGTTGTAAGTGAAACAGCCGAAAATACATCCAATATTCCTTGTTGTTCAAATAATAGTGACTCTAACCAAAATACCAATGTCACACCAAGTAGTTCAAACAGTGACATGGTCAATCAAAATGTTAGAGTCCAACAAGATGTTTCATTAACCAAGAGATCTACTAGAAAACCTAAATGGTTGTCAGATTTTGTTGCATATATAATGAACAAAATTTAAAATTCATATTATATATATTGTTTTTTTTTGTTTCATATTATAAGGAGGGAAGGTGTGTAGTGTATATATTTATACACGCGTTCATGCACGCGTGTGTTCTCGTGCTTGAACGCGTGTGTTCTCATGCCTTAGTCACGCTCGCTTTTCATTCCTATTGTGCGCGGACTACACTTGTGTTTATACTTGAATATATCTCGTGACCTGTTATCACTTGAATACAGCTAATTTGTACAGTTACATATATGCATGCTTTGTTATAACAGTTACTGAATGTCAGTTACCACTGATTGCTTGGAGCCTACAGTTATGTTCAGGGAGTGCTTCTCATTCCAGAAATAAACTTACTAAATTCATCGATATCTCTGTGGATTATTACTTAACATTGAATCATTTCTTTGTTGGTTAATTTGTACTACATTTGAGGGGTTCTCAGTTGATGTTCTATGCCCTGTGTTGTTTGTGATGTCAGGAGCACGGATTCTATGTGTCATTACGTCTGGCTGATCACATGCATATTAGAATATATGGGGAGAGGAGTTGGCCTAACAGATAGGGCGGTCGACCTCGAGTCTGGTGAATTGAGTTCGAATCTCGGCAATGACGCTGAACTTTCTGTGATTGTGGCCAAATAACTTAATCTCCCCACGCCTAATGAATATGTCCTCATGTAATGCAACTGGTGCTATGTGAAGCGCTCTGATGCCCGATTCGGGCCAAGATTGCGCTATATAAATCTCGGTGAAAAAAAAGAATGCACAGAGGCTCTCCCCCATATAAAACAGGGGGCAACCCAAGTAACACTATGGCATCTGGGAAAAAATATAAAATTAAAGTAAGGGATAAATAAATTATCTCAAATTAATGAAAAAAAGAATCAATCTATATATTTGAATTTCTTCTATGACCTAACGTATCACACAATACAGATTCTATATTGTACTTCATTGTTTTTATTTATGTATATTTTTGCTGTCTTTATATTTTTGGAAAATATGTTTTCTTTCTTATAATTTATTCATCCCTTACTTTAATTTATAGTTATTGATCCTTTCCTAGGCATCCTTTGTTTCTGTGATACAGAGGCTCTCCCCCAGCATGGGCATGGCCAACATTATGGAAGGTGTGGTGGACCGGGCAACATAAGATGGAGGGTCCGAGTTCGTAGCCCCTATGTTGGCCATGGCCCGCTATCTATGGTCGCTGCGGGCCTGCGCAGCCTGAGGTGTGGTCTCTCGATGGCTTGTAGCAGCAATAGTCATTGTCACAGAGTATCCTAGAGGACAAAAGGCAGGTGAGGTAGCGAACAGTCTCTTTGCTTCCTGCCCTACTCGCTGTGTACATCGCTGCTGCCAATCGCTAGGAGAGATGCGCAACAATTCCTTGTAGTAGCTGTGGGATTAGAAATGTCTCCTTTTCCCCCCCACCATAGCATTAAGAGGTTAGTTTGAGTGTGTCAGTCATCTATAGATGTGCTTTTTAGTTATTCTAAAAGCATAACTGTGAACAAGAGTCAATACCTTTAACTCCTCTTTTTGTTGCAGGTGGATACAATCTTACATTGTGTTAATTTGTTCATGCAATGCTTTTTGCCGTGTTGGGGTGGGGTGAGTTCATGGTTGGCAGGAGCATTTTAGGTCCCCCTGGCTTCTAACATGTAGTTAGAAGCCAGACGTGGGTCCCAGGCACTCCACACCACTTGGAGTCAAGCTAGCCGGGCTGAAGAGAGGTGTTACCTCGAAACCGGTCCGGTCCTCGGATGCTTGATTCCGTTCTGGGAAGGACATGGCTTTTGTAGTTCGGACTGGACTGTTCCCATGGGGCAACAGGGTCAGAGCTGATTTGCATATCGCCATTGTCTAACCCAGGGTGGTGTGGAGTGCAAAAAAACGATGGATTTGGGCCCAGATCTTTTGACTGGGGGAGTGTGTGACATTGATCCACATTCAGTCCATCACTTGTTGTTTTTGCAATTGCCGCCCTAAGTGCGCTGGGGATGCCCAGACGTGGGTCCCAGGCACTCCACACCACTTGGAGTCAAGCTAGCCGGGCTGAAGAGAGGTGTTACCTCGAAACCGGTCCGGTCCTCGGATGCTTGATTCCGTTCTGGGAAGGACATGGCTTTTGTAGTTCGGACTGGACTGTTCCCATGGGGCAACAGGGTCAGAGCTGATTTGCATATCGCCATTGTCTAACCCAGGGTGGTGTGGAGTGCAAAAAAACGATGGATTTGGGCCCAGATCTTTTGACTGGGGGAGTGTGTGACATTGATCCACATTCAGTCCATCACTTGTTGTTTTTGCAATTGCCGCCCTAAGTGCGCTGGGGATGCCCAGACGTGGGTCCCAGGCACTCCACACCACTTGGAGTCAAGCTAGCCGGGCTGAAGAGAGGTGTTACCTCGAAACCGGTCCGGTCCTCGGATGCTTGATTCCGTTCTGGGAAGGACATGGCTTTTGTAGTTCGGACTGGACTGTTCCCATGGGGCAACAGGGTCAGAGCTGATTTGCATATCGCCATTGTCTAACCCAGGGTGGTGTGGAGTGCAAAAAAACGATGGATTTGGGCCCAGATCTTTTGACTGGGGGAGTGTGTGACATTGATCCACATTCAGTCCATCACTTGTTGTTTTTGCAATTGCCGCCCTAAGTGCGCTGGGGATGCCCAGACGTGGGTCCCAGGCACTCCACACCACTTGGAGTCAAGCTAGCCGGGCTGAAGAGAGGTGTTACCTCGAAACCGGTCCGGTCCTCGGATGCTTGATTCCGTTCTGGGAAGGACATGGCTTTTGTAGTTCGGACTGGACTGTTCCCATGGGGCAACAGGGTCAGAGCTGATTTGCATATCGCCATTGTCTAACCCAGGGTGGTGTGGAGTGCAAAAAAACGATGGATTTGGGCCCAGATCTTTTGACTGGGGGAGTGTGTGACATTGATCCACATTCAGTCCATCACTTGTTGTTTTTGCAATTGCCGCCCTAAGTGCGCTGGGGATGCCCAGACGTGGGTCCCAGGCACTCCACACCACTTGGAGTCAAGCTAGCCGGGCTGAAGAGAGGTGTTACCTCGAAACCGGTCCGGTCCTCGGATGCTTGATTCCGTTCTGGGAAGGACATGGCTTTTGTAGTTCGGACTGGACTGTTCCCATGGGGCAACAGGGTCAGAGCTGATTTGCATATCGCCATTGTCTAACCCAGGGTGGTGTGGAGTGCAAAAAAACGATGGATTTGGGCCCAGATCTTTTGACTGGGGGAGTGTGTGACATTGATCCACATTCAGTCCATCACTTGTTGTTTTTGCAATTGCCGCCCTAAGTGCGCTGGGGATGCCCAGACGTGGGTCCCAGGCACTCCACACCACTTGGAGTCAAGCTAGCCGGGCTGAAGAGAGGTGTTACCTCGAAACCGGTCCGGTCCTCGGATGCTTGATTCCGTTCTGGGAAGGACATGGCTTTTTTATAGTTCGGACTGGACTGTTCCCATGGGGCAACAGGGTCAGAGCTGATTTGCATATCGCCATTGTCTAACCCAGGGTGGTGTGGAGTGCAAAAAAACGATGGATTTGGGCCCAGATCTTTTGACTGGGGGAGTGTGTGACATTGATCCACATTCAGTCCATCACTTGTTGTTTTTGCAATTGCCGCCCTAAGTGCGCTGGGGATGCCCAGACGTGGGTCCCAGGCACTCCACACCACTTGGAGTCAAGCTAGCCGGGCTGAAGAGAGGTGTTACCTCGAAACCGGTCCGGTCCTCGGATGCTTGATTCCGTTCTGGGAAGGACATGGCTTTTGTAGTTCGGACTGGACTGTTCCCATGGGGCAACAGGGTCAGAGCTGATTTGCATATCGCCATTGTCTAACCCAGGGTGGTGTGGAGTGCAAAAAAACGATGGATTTGGGCCCAGATCTTTTGACTGGGGGAGTGTGTGACATTGATCCACATTCAGTCCATCACTTGTTGTTTTTGCAATTGCCGCCCTAAGTGCGCTGGGGATGCCCAGACGTGGGTCCCAGGCACTCCACACCACTTGGAGTCAAGCTAGCCGGGCTGAAGAGAGGTGTTACCTCGAAACCGGTCCGGTCCTCGGATGCTTGATTCCGTTCTGGGAAGGACATGGCTTTTGTAGTTCGGACTGGACTGTTCCCATGGGGCAACAGGGTCAGAGCTGATTTGCATATCGCCATTGTCTAACCCAGGGTGGTGTGGAGTGCAAAAAAACGATGGATTTGGGCCCAGATCTTTTGACTGGGGGAGTGTGTGACATTGATCCACATTCAGTCCATCACTTGTTGTTTTTGCAATTGCCGCCCTAAGTGCGCTGGGGATGCCCAGACGTGGGTCCCAGGCACTCCACACCACTTGGAGTCAAGCTAGCCGGGCTGAAGAGAGGTGTTACCTCGAAACCGGTCCGGTCCTCGGATGCTTGATTCCGTTCTGGGAAGGACATGGCTTTTGTAGTTTGGACTGGACTGTTCCCATGGGGCAACAGGGTCAGAGCTGATTTGCATATCGCCATTGTCTAACCCAGGGTGGTGTGGAGTGCAAAAAAACGATGGATTTGGGCCCAGATCTTTTGACTGGGGGAGTGTGTGACATTGATCCACATTCAGTCCATCACTTGTTGTTTTTGCAATTGCCGCCCTAAGTGCGCTGGGGATGCCCAGACGTGGGTCCCAGGCACTCCACACCACTTGGAGTCAAGCTAGCCGGGCTGAAGAGAGGTGTTACCTCGAAACCGGTCCGGTCCTCGGATGCTTGATTCCGTTCTGGGAAGGACATGGCTTTTGTAGTTCGGACTGGACTGTTCCCATGGGGCAACAGGGTCAGAGCTGATTTGCATATCGCCATTGTCTAACCCAGGGTGGTGTGGAGTGCAAAAAAACGATGGATTTGGGCCCAGATCTTTTGACTGGGGGAGTGTGTGACATTGATCCACATTCAGTCCATCACTTGTTGTTTTTGCAATTGCCGCCCTAAGTGCGCTGGGGATGCCCAGACGTGGGTCCCAGGCACTCCACACCACTTGGAGTCAAGCTAGCCGGGCTGAAGAGAGGTGTTACCTCGAAACCGGTCCGGTCCTCGGATGCTTGATTCCGTTCTGGGAAGGACATGGCTTTTGTAGTTCGGACTGGACTGTTCCCATGGGGCAACAGGGTCAGAGCTGATTTGCATATCGCCATTGTCTAACCCAGGGTGGTGTGGAGTGCAAAAAAACGATGGATTTGGGCCCAGATCTTTTGACTGGGGGAGTGTGTGACATTGATCCACATTCAGTCCATCACTTGTTGTTTTTGCAATTGCCGCCCTAAGTGCGCTGGGGATGCCCAGACGTGGGTCCCAGGCACTCCACACCACTTGGAGTCAAGCTAGCCGGGCTGAAGAGAGGTGTTACCTCGAAACCGGTCCGGTCCTCGGATGCTTGATTCCGTTCTGGGAAGGACATGGCTTTTGTAGTTCGGACTGGACTGTTCCCATGGGGCAACAGGGTCAGAGCTGATTTGCATATCGCCATTGTCTAACCCAGGGTGGTGTGGAGTGCAAAAAAACGATGGATTTGGGCCCAGATCTTTTGACTGGTGGAGTGTGTGACATTGATCCACATTCAGTCCATCACTTGTTGTTTTTGCAATTGCCGCCCTAAGTGCGCTGGGGATGCCCAGACGTGGGTCCCAGGCACTCCACACCACTTGGAGTCAAGCTAGCCGGGCTGAAGAGAGGTGTTACCTCGAAACCGGTCCGGTCCTCGGATGCTTGATTCCGTTCTGGGAAGGACATGGCTTTTGTAGTTCGGACTGGACTGTTCCCATGGGGCAACAGGGTCAGAGCTGATTTGCATATCGCCATTGTCTAACCCAGGGTGGTGTGGAGTGCAAAAAAACGATGGATTTGGGCCCAGATCTTTTGACTGGGGGAGTGTGTGACATTGATCCACATTCAGTCCATCACTTGTTGTTTTTGCAATTGCCGCCCTAAGTGCGCTGGGGATGCCCAGACGTGGGTCCCAGGCACTCTACACCACTTGGAGTCAAGCTAGCCGGGCTGAAGAGAGGTGTTACCTCGAAACCGGTCCGGTCCTCGGATGCTTGATTCCGTTCTGGGAAGGACATGGCTTTCGTAGTTCGGACTGGACTGTTCCCATGGGGCAACAGGGTCAGAGCTGATTTGCATATCGCCATTGTCTAACCCAGGGTGGTGTGGAGTGCAAAAAAACGATGGATTTGGGCCCAGATCTTTTGACTGGGGGAGTGTGTGACATTGATCC
Source organism: Lissotriton helveticus (assembly GCF_964261635.1). Classification (NCBI taxonomy): domain Eukaryota; kingdom Metazoa; phylum Chordata; class Amphibia; order Caudata; family Salamandridae; genus Lissotriton; species Lissotriton helveticus. The sequence goes on along the minus strand of NC_136071.1, from coordinate 872,564,192 downwards.
ACATTCAGTCCATCACTTGTTGTTTTTGCTCTAACATGTAGTTAGGCACACATAAATCCAGTTCACCTGGACGTCAAAGGAGGCTTTTTACAGCATTCGTTAAAGCTGCTATGATTCCAGGGGTGAGGTTGGTCACTTTCTCAGTCCTTCACCTATTTTTTTCACATAAGCACTTGGAACTTTGGAATACTGATCCCTTTTGGGGAATTTTGGGGGATGTAGTCTGCACTAGGTGACCAAGATGTGAACTAGTTGCCAAGACTAGCCCTTCGCTAGTTGTGGTAGGTGCCCCAGGTAAGGTTACTCTGAGCACAATTTGACGTAAGAGCCAGGATCCGTTTTTTCTGCTCTAAGGAGAGTTCTTGGAGGACCCCAGGAAAATCAGAGGTGCAAGAGGAACCAGAGTCAAGAGCCACCCATAAGTTCATACAATGTCTTGTTGTACTGGGCGGTAGTGGGTTGTAGGCGGCTCGATGTCTAGCGGACTCTGATCAGTTCCGGGACACCTCCGTTAGAGGTAGCCGTGCACTCTATAAATCTAATTTATTATTATTATATTTATTATGATTTGTGGGAAACTATATTACAACCTGCAACTAGAATTATTTCATGCAGTGATATCATTTTGATGTGGTTTTTCTTAATAAATACAGTCTGAAATTATTTTTATCTGGCACCAAAAAACAAGACTTTTAGTCTCAGGCTGTCATTTTGGGTTTGGGGTGGTTAGATTGTGTATGTTTTATTTGAGGCCATTGATGTGTCCCCTCCATATGACTAAAGTATTTGGCGTCAGTGTAGCTTATAGACATGGAACACAAGTACAGATTTTGGTCTGATGTTTCAGAAAGGTGAACTCCTAGAAAAAAGAACTCAATAAAGAGGCTTATTTATGGACACTATACATCAGGAAGTGAACATTCAACGATGACAGAACTTGGAATGAACATTTACCATATGTTTCTGTGGTAGGCTTATATTTAATCTATTAACCGTGTAAAATCTGTACTTGGACTTCCACGGTACATATTTCATGCAGCCAACAGGAGAAACAGGTGACACTAGAAAATATGTTTAGGATTTAAAGTATTTACATAGTTAAAGTATAGTTTGAAAAAAGTGACTGGAAAGAAGCCATTTCAACAGCTTACACTGCAATAGGAATAATTGTGCACATTTCTCTTTTAAAACGGTATCAGGCTCTCTTTTTAAATCCACATTTTCTTGTAATTGTCAATGAGAAATACTGGTCTCAGTCTGCTTCAACTAAAATTGCCTCATCTATGTTTCCAGCAGTAAACCATAATATTTCCTGATATACATTTGTTGATAACCCAGGGTTATTTGATTGAACTCAAATGGCTCAAGGTGTTTTAAAAGCAATTTACCCTAAACGACAACATTTTGTGTGCATATTCACTCCCTCAAACATAGGAACTGCAAAATTATGATCATAAACGTTTATCTGAAACACTGACAGGACGATTCAGTCTTTACTGGCTATCTTGGAAAAGTGATTTTGAATGACTGAATGTCTTATTTGTTTTGTCTAATAGTAAAAACATGAATCAAACATTTTACTGTAAACCAATGCTGTCTATTTGAGGAGATTGACAGTCTGTGAAAGCATTGTTCCAACTGTATTACAGAAATTATAAAAGAATTAAGCAATATTCAGAAATTTTGAAAATATTTTATAACAATGCACTTTGCTCTAGATGACATCACAGTGATCCCATCTCTTGTATTTGATTTCTCGGGAACCCAGCAAGTACAGTTCATGTAACCTAATAAAATCATTAAATAGAAAATTTGATTTTGATCTATCAATCAATCAATCAGTATATTTCTAGAGCACTTCTTGTCACCGTTGTCATCTATGAACAGGAAGCATTGACATATATTACACTAGCACCTGTCACTATCACCTGTCTGTTTGAATTATACAATTTTGGGCCTCTTCACTAATGATGCAGATCTACACCTGTGAGATTCACTCCCATGGACTTATTATTATGGGACATTGAGTTAACTTCAAGAATACAGAGTTAGCTTGTACCCTGAGATTCCACTTAGAGGGGCGCAATCATTTCACCAATTTACAAGGCGGGGGATAGAACGCTGCCAAAAAACTATCGGCTGATAGCACTCCTGGACATCGAGGCTAAATACTTTGCTAGGCTCCTATTGACCCACCTGTGCGAATGGGCAACACACCATAATATAATTCAGCCGAGCCAAACTGGTTTCAGCAGAGAAACGGGAACAACGACAAACTTGCTGGCAATTTCGCAGCTTATCGACAAAGCAAGGGTGACTAAACAGGCTCTTCACCTTTGCTTTGTCGACTTCAAGGCGGCGTTTGATAACGTCAACCGGGGCTACCTCTGGAGAAAATTGGCCTCCTGGGGGCACCCCGATCCCCTATTGAACCTTTTGGTCGAACTGCACACCAACACGTGAGTCCAGGTAAAGCTCGGCAATGGCACACACCTTTCTAGGCGCATTCCGACCACCAACGGCCTAAAGCAAGGGTGCGTCTTAGCACCGACCCTTTTCAACCTATTTACAGTCGATTTACCACCTGCCCTAGAAACCTGTAACGCGCATGCTCCACGCTTGGGGGGCAAAGCGCTGCCTAGCTTATCCTACGCAGACGACGTGGTCCTGGTCAGCCACACTAAAGTAGGTCTCCAAAATCTCATTAATGCACTGCAATGATATGCCGAAGCGAACCTGTTAGAAATAAATATTGACAAGACTAAAGTTCTGTCCATAAATGGGAACAAAAAGCTGCACACTTGGTTCCTTGGAACAAAGGTTGTTGCAAACTGTTCAGAGTACAAATACCTTGGAATATTGTTCGATAAAGGAGGTCACTTCTCGAACCAACTAGAGGCAATCATGAGGAAAGGGATGCTGATAGCTACCACGCTTAAACAACTAAAGTTCAATCTGAATGGTCCCACTCTTCTTCCATTGCTTTGTGTCGCACAAGTTAAGTTAGAGTCATCAATCACATACGGCAGTGAGGCTCTAAAAGGCATAGATGAGAAACTGCTGGACACAACCATTGCAAAGGCCTACCGACTTCTCTTTAATCTGCCAACCTACACCTCACAAGCCCAGATCTGGTTAGAGTTTGGACTGACCTCCCAAAAGCTTGCTAGAAGAGGTTCATACATAAAGTGCTGGCAATAAATAAAGAACTCGCCAGAAAATTCACTGAACCATCTGCTATGGCTAGACCTCAGCAGCTCCCTTCAACTGCCGGCGAAAACTTTTCTAGAGGAATCCCTGACTGTCACAGGTCTAAAAGAACTATGGGAAACTCCTTTATCGCATATGCAATTCAAGCGTGTCGTAAACAAGAGCATAAAAAGTCAATCGCACTTGGAAGATAAAGCAACCTTTTCACAAAGGCGACACGCATGGATGACTTTGTCCACATACAAATCGCCTGGGCTACAAGCATACTTTGGTCTGGGGTACGGCAGGAAATCAAAAGAAGCCCTCTTAAAACATAGGCTAGGAATTCTACCCTGTATTCCGCATCTGCAACCATGGCTGAGAAGGGACTGGGGGACAAAATGCAGGCTGTGCGGGGCAGAGTATGAAGACTTTGAACATCTACTATGCACCTGCCCAAGGCTGAAAGAGGAAAGAGTAGCCCTGTTAAAAACTGCCTTCAATGAACTAAAAATCCGCACACGCAGACAAGCGGTTCTTGCTTGTTTCGACCCAGGCCTTCCCCCATTAAATGGGAAGTTGGTCAAATTCTTGAAATGTCTGGAACTGAAACTAAAAAATCTGGAAGATGGTACCAGACTGGATTAGTTGAATATTGGCCAAGACATCACACTTGGACCTCACACCTGTACTAAACTGTTTTTATCAAAGTTTTTTTTTTTTTAAATAATATATTTTTCTCACAATTTTTTATTTGAAGGTATGAGCTATCAATGTATTTTTGTAATGGTTTTAATTAACCTAAAACAATAAAAATTACTTACTTACTACCACTTAGAAATTGGTAATCACTGGATGAATCTGTAATGCTAGGTTAGATTCACCCAGAAAATCCTGATTCCCCACCAAATTTCCCCTGATGTTTTTTTTTATTTTGAATGGCTGGATGACAAAATATTACGCACACAAACATTACGACACAAGGATATAATGGCTCAAACATTGGCAACCAAATATCGAAAATAAATAGTTTACATACTTTGTATGAAAACTACACAAATATTGCATAAAAAATCGTGAAACAGAATATCATAAAAAACAGTAAGTGTATAAAAATATATATCATTAAGTATATCGAAATATAGAAGCAGAGAACTCTGAATAGTTCTCAAGTGTAGGTGGAAAGCAGCTCATGTATGGAGCACTCTCAACACCAAGGACACACAAGATCTGCTCACCTTAAATGTCTGCTTTTCTATCAAAGTTTTTAAGCATAGGATTGGTACAGTGACATCCATGCCGAGATAGAAAGAGACAAAGTCCTGAGAAATTCCGCAAAGTGACATCAAAACGTTTAACAACTCTGCAGAGTATCACGAGTGGGGGGGAACCTGCTCATTGCGCTGCTTGCTCTGGTTTTTATCACTGGGAGCTTGTTTCACGCTGGGATATCACTGTGAATGGCACCATTCGGCACACCAGAGGGCGCTCCTTACCGGGTTGGTTTTGCTGCAGCTCGAGTAGATTTTCTACTCAAGCGTCATCTTTCTTACCGCAAACAGCCATGATGGCAAGCAACTGCAGGTTTTGGGAAAAACTCCTAGGGTGCCCTCCTAGCACCTAAAAATCACACTAGGGGATTTCAATTCTTGCATGCCAACTCACTGTTGAAGATGCACACATGAGAAAAAGCTTTTCCATGTGGCATTTGGCAGAATTTGGCTTGAATTCCAAGTTACATGCATAGCACGGAGTGGCCAAAACTATGCCAATCTTATCATCCACCTCTAGTACCAATATTGATGCAAAATTGCACAAATTGTCATTTCAAAGTATTCTTCAACAAGAACACGATGGAGCTAATCTCACTCCGTTCTGCCCCATTGAAGTGAGGAAAGACAGATTTAAAACCAGAACTTATAGTGAAGTCAGATTTTAAATAACAGTTTTGAAAATACCATTTTTAGAATGCTGGCATTTTCCTGCTTTATCCGTTTACTACTTGTAGCCTGCTCCTGATCACATGACTGGGTGTAGCTGACAGTTGGGCTTTGTGTATTCCTCTTAAACAGGCACACACAATAGGGAGCTTAGGTATGCTTGCATGGACCATCACTGACAGGATGGGAGGGAGGAGCTGGTTGCAGCCCTACATACAACTTTATAGGCTGTGTGTTGCCTCCACACAAAGGGCTGCATACCACCTGAAGTTAGCCTGAACCCAGAACAAGGATGGCAGGATGCCTGGGTACTTCAAAAATAAATTTCTAGTAGCTTCTCTCCCACCTCAAAGGCACAACTGGGAATAAATACTCAACGTCAGAGCCCACTGCTTCAGTGCACTTCTAGACCTATACCAGGAAGATGGACTTTGTGCTGCTGAAGGACTGCCAGAGTGACCCCAAGCACTAGTTTGCTGACCTCCTGATAAGCCTCAGGGACAGAAGGCTACAACAACCTTGCATGTGCACATGGACACTGCCATCTGTGAGTGTACCCTGCCAAGTGGTGCCACTCAACTCCTGGACCTTTGGAAGTAGGTTTAAGGTGCTGTGCCAGTCTGTGTGGATCCAGTAGATCCGGCGGATCTCCACTGCTGTGTGGTTGGAATTTGCATATGGCCATGTCCGAGCTGGGGTGGCAGAGTGGGCTAAAGAACGGTGATGGATTAAACCCAGATCTGTTAACTGGGTGTGAGTGTTTGATTGGTTCAGATGCTCCGTCCATCACCACCCCCTTTTGTACCGCTGTGTGGGTTGGAATAGTCACAAAGACCCAGATTGTCACCACATCCCACATCGCCTTTAGAACTGCCACTCCCTGATGCATCCTCAGTGCAGGCACTCGCATAACTTGTTGATTGCAGGCTCAACAACAAAGCCAGACAACGGAGTGCAGCCTCACAGCTCCTCGGAACCGATGCATCACCCTGACTGCGCTACGCGTCCCCGACTTCGGACTTAAAATCGTAAGTGCTTGTCAAAGTGATCTTTAATGAATATGCAACAGGACCTCGCACTGCAGTCTTGCTGCATCTCGGAACCGATGGATTACTTCGGCGGCATGACCCATCTTCAACACAGATCCTCACAATGCTGCGCAAACCAGGATTGAAGATAGTTAGTTCAAATGACCTAACTCGGTCCCTGAAGGTGGCCATCGCAGTCAGGCTGAACGTGTGACTTTTTCCTGGTCAGGCATGACCCCATATCCACAGTTGACGCTTTGCACATTTTAGCATTATTTTTAGTAGAATCTTAATAACTCTGTTCCTTCTAATTGGATTTTTGTCATTTTAGTCTTGTTTTATTTATTAAAAAGTGCTCTCTATCTAACTCTGTTGTGAGCTGCTTTTGGGGTGTGTTTTCAGAGTTAGAGTGTTACTGTTTGAAGTGTTGCACAAATCCTTTACATATTGCCTCCGAGTTGAGCCTCACTTCTCTGTGATAAGCTACCTGCAGAATGAGCACAGGTTAATTAGTGTTTGCTTATGACTTCCCCCAGAGAAGAATTGTGGTTGCTGCTTGAATAGGGTTTCTTCTCTTGTAACAGTAACCCAATTTCTCATATTATATATATATATATATGCTTTTACCTGTCATTGCTCGGCAACCATGTGAAACAGCGGTACCAGGCATTCAAAGATGTTCCACAGCCATCCATATGATTTTATTCAGTGCACAAATAGAGTAGGATCTCCAAAAGTAAGTAAAAGAATATTCAAAAGATAATGTTTCACTGGTTGACGGAATTACACCAAATTTGGCAAAAAGCTAGAGTTCGGTTCGCAGATGACCCTTTTTGTTGAATGGTGTAAATCCATTCAGTAGTTCCTGAGAAAATCATAAGTATATCTAGAGGAGCTTACCGTACTCTGTACTGTACTCTGTGCAGTAAGCGTACCTTCCCGAGCACAAGCTGCATGCTGATTGGATGTCAACTGTCTGTCCACACTCCAAACCAGGAAGTGTTGGCAGCAGTACCGAGGCAAAAGAAAGCAGAAAACAAACGCGCAAAACACGCAAAGGGGGCAGGGTAGACACACCCTGACCCCCTAGGCCTGCTAAGGGGGTCCCACAAGGACCCCCAATGTCCAAAACAATTATTATTGTTTTTTTTAAATCGCGGGGTACGTGTACGTACGCGTACCCTGCAAAAAAAACCAAAAAACCCGGTCTGCTTTTTTTAAAATTAGCCGCCGGGGGGACCAAATCCCGGAGGCATATTTTAAAAAAAGTGGGGGGGGCAAACCCCCCCACACTGCCCCGGGGACCCCCACCCCCTGGGGCAAAGTCATTATGCTAGCGGGGGCACACGGCCCCCCCGCAACCCGGGGACCGCCACCCCCGGAGCTTTGTTAGTAAGAATGCGGGGGGGACTCACGGCCCCCCCGCAGCCCTGGGGACCGCCACCCCCCGGGGCTCCGTTTAAAAAAAATAAAATGAAAGACCTGTGTGAGGGGGGCTCAAGACCCCCACACGCCCCTGGGACCGCCCCTCCCTGGGGCACTAATATGCAAAGTAGGGGGGTCCGTGATGGACCCGCCATCCCTGGGGACCACCACCCCCCGGGCCTTCGTAGATGTTGGGAAGGGGGCTGCGCGGCCCCCCTCCTGGAGCCCTCGATGGCCCTGGGGACTGCCAACACCCAGGGCCGGCTCCTGCATTGCCCCGTGTCCCGGGGTGCCCCCCCGGGACACTGCTGTTTGCTATGGTAGGGCGGGAGCATCGCGGCTCCCACCCTACCACAGCAAACTGCTTTGATTTTTGAAAGAGAGAGCAGGAAACCTGCTCTCTCTTTAAAAAATCAAAGCCGATTGCATTTCTGTATGGGGAGCAGCATGTTAGCTGCTCCCCATGCAGAAAAGTAATTCCGGCTCCTGCAGGATGCAGGGAGCCGGTAGGGACCGTGGGGGGCTTGGGGACCCCTCCACGGCCCCCAACGAGGAAGGCCAGGCCGTGGGCGGATGGGCCCCCCTCCCAAAAAAATAAATTTTAAAAAAAGGCCGGACCTTAAGGGGGGCACACTTTAAAAAAAAAATCAAATAAAATTGGGGGCAGGCCCTGAGGAATGGGGTCCCCAGGGCCAAAAAATAAAAGAAAAAGAAGGGGGGCTACACAGCCCCCCTTCTTAATTATTATTTTTTTTAAGCGGGATCGGGAGGAGGCCCCGCCCCCTCCCTGCACCTCTCTGCAAACGCGCCCCCTGGTGCGTTTGCAGAGGGGAGAGTAATTCCCCTCGCATACTGGGGGTCCCTGGGGGCCAACTAGCCCACCAGGAGCCGCCAGTATGGGCTAGGGGGCTCCCTTGCAGAGACATGTAAAGAGGCCATGCCCCTTTTTACACCTCTCTGCAACGGAGCCCCCTGGCGCATACTGGACGTTGCTGGTGGGCTAGTTGGCCCCCAGGGGCCCCCAGTATGCAAGGGGAATTAGTGCCCCCTCTGAAAAAGCACCAGGGGGCTGCATTGCAGAGAGTTGTAAAAAGGGGCGTGGCCTCAGAACACCTCTCTGCAATGCAGCCCCCTGGCGCATACTGAAGGTTCCTGGTGGGCTAGTTGGCCCCAGAGACCCCCAGTATGCAAGGGAATTAGTTCCCCCTCTGAAAAAGCACCAGGGGGCTGTGTTGCAGAGAGGTGTAAAGAGGGGCGTGGCCTCATTACACCTCTCCGCAACTCAGCCCCCTGACGCATACTGGAGGTTCCTGGTCAGCTAGTTGGCCCCCAGGGACTCCCAGCATGCCAGGGGAATTAGTTCCCCCTCTGAAAAAGCGCCAGGGGGCTGCGTTGCAGAGAGGTGTAAAAAGGGGTGTGGCCTCTTTACACATCTCTGCAACGCTGCCCCCTGGCGCATACTGGAGGTTCCTGGTGGGCTAGTTGGCCTCCATGGACCCCCAGTATACACGGGGACTTAATCCCCCAACTTAGAACGTGGTACGGAGCGTGTTTGCACAGTGGTGAAGGTAGGGGGCGGGGCTAGTGGTGATATGTGTGCAAACATGTTCTGTGGCGCGTTTTAAGTTGGGGAATTAATTCTTCTTCAATCCAGAGGTCCCCTAGGGGCCAACTAGTCAAACAAGTACCTCCAGTAAGCACCACGGAGCTGCGTTGCAGAGTGTTTTAAAAAGGGGGCGTTGCCCTCTGAACACCTGTCTGCAACACAGCTCCCTGGCGCATACTGGAGGTAGCTCTTGGGCTAGTTGGCTCACAGGGGACCTCAGGATTGAAGAGGAATTAATTCCCCAACCTAAAACGTGCCATAGGGTGTGTTTGCACACATGTTACCTCAGGCCCCGCCCCCTTCCTTCACTAGTGAGCAAAATATTCCTGTAAAATCAGCCGAATTCCGAATTCCGATTTACTCACCTGTTATCACAAGATACATCAGTACTGCATCTTTGAGCGCACTACTGATCCTGAAAAGTAATTCTAACCATACTTACAGTAACTTACATTTCCTTCCATAGGCTAACATTGACTGGTTTCAATTTGAAATTTTTCAAATATATTTAAAAATTATAATTTACAAAACCTTTGAAATTCACTGAAAAAACCATAGGTTTCTGCCACGTTATAGTTAGGAATTAGCATTTAAAAAACCTTAGAAATTCACTGAAAAAACAATAGGTTTCATACATGTTAGCTGGATATTTTACTCATACAAAACTATTGAAATTCCCCCGTTATAGTTATTTCAGCTAACTATAACTCACGCGCCCGCAATGCACTGCTGATGACGTCACATATTACATCACTCATGACATGGTCAGTGACATCACTCATGACATCACTGATGACATCTCAAATGTTACTGAACTCTCTCATTCAGCGAAATTACACGCGCCTGCTACCATCAACCAGGGCTCTAGCCGGGCTCAGGCGGCGGATGAGTACACTACTATGACTACACGCGCCTGATAACATCAACCAGGGCTGCAGCTGGGCCTCAAGCGGGGGAACGCGCGCCTGCTAACATCAAACAGGCCTGCATCTGGGCCTCAAGCGGGGGAACACGCAATTGAGCGTGTCTGCGGGGACAATTACTGCAGCCTCTCCTACTCGCTGTCACTCAACTCTCTCATTAAACGGATTTACCCGCGGCTGATAACTCTCTCATTCAACGACATTACACGCGTCTGCTAACATCAACCAGGGCTGTAGACGTGCTCAGGCGGCGGATCACTACACCAATTACACGTGCCTGCTAACATCAACCAGGGCTGCAGCTGGGCCTTCTCCGTCCCCTTTCTAATGAAACAAAAAATGTTGTCTACCGCGAGATTTTAAAATAAATTGCCCTTGCCAAATACACACATTACACACATTTCAAGTATTTATAGTTAGGATTGCTTTTCCATAGTGAAGACATTTTTTGTTTTGCTAATATTTTGCACCGTTAGATGAATGTTCACAAACGCAAATTACCTTGGCACCTTCTTGGAAAGTTTTGGGGTGATCCGTCAAGTAAGGCCGAAAAAAAGAGGGGTCAAAAAAGAAAATATTTCTCCATGCATTTTACATAGAATTCTTCAGGCAGAGATACCGCTACTGCAAACGCACCTGAAAGGAATTATACCAAAATTGTCAGGATGCTAGATTTCGGTTTGCAGGTTAACGGTATTTGTGATTAGGTGTAAATTTGTTCCATAGCTTTTGAGGAATAATGTTTAAAAAATAAATGCATATATAGATGGTTGGGTCCAAGGGACTGCTTCAAGACTTTTGCCGGGGCGCCAATTTAAAATCAAAGCTTTCTAATTGGTTCAAGGAGCTTTTTTCCCTTGGGCCATCCACCTACCATAGGGTTTACACTCCAGTGGGGGAGAGCACACTAATTGGCTGCCAGCAGCATAAGAAAAATGTTGGTGGCAGCCTTTACAAGTCTTCGAGACGTAGTCCCCTGTCCTAAAGTGTGACAGAAATGTATAGGAGGGCACAGGAGGGGTACCCTTACTCCTTAAGCCTGTGGGGGGGGACCCATAGGAACCCTCATGGGGCTTAGATAAAGTAAATTGGTGATTTTTCCCATGGCACTCACACAGGATCGCTGAAATCAAAACAAAAGTGTTGCCCATCATTTCTTTTATTGAATATATGGAGGGGGCATGAGTTGTGCCCCCAGCCCATTTTGTGCTCCAGGAACCCCATTCCTGAGGGCTGGGTATATTAAATTGAGGGGAGGAGCGTGCCTCCCTACCTGAGTCTATGAAGTCCCTGGAAACATCATCCCTAGGGCTGATTTTCCATCCCCAGGGGTCAATTGCAATAAAATGTGTGAGGAGGGCCAGACAGTCCACTCCCATAGCCTTACAAAGGCTGGAGTACCTCATGTGGCCATCACAGTAATTGAAAGGGAGGGAGACTATGTGGCTCTCCTCCCTGAGTCCTAAAAGGCCATGGTGGCCCCATCCTCAAGGGCAATCCTAGTGTCTGTCTCCTGGGACAGCCCACCGCCAGGACTCAGTAGTTTCACTACCCACACTACTGTGGGCAGGGAATCATATTTTCTACCGGCTGGCTGGATCAGTTTTAGATCTCCCACCAAAAAAGAGCAAACACGCCAGTTTGCTCTTCACCGATGGAATATTTAAAGATGTTCCCACCAGCTGGGAGGAGACTTGTGTTCTCTTTTCCTGCCCGCACTCATACAATGAAAGGAGCAATGCTGGCTTCTGTCCCAAGCAGAAAACAAGCTGGGGCTACGATGGCCCTGGGACTTCTCCCAATGCACCCAATGAGGTGGTAGACTATAATTAATACAGCCTCCCATCTAGGTAGGGATGTAATATGGTTGCTATATGGTAGTTGTATAAATTATAAAACAAACTAGCACACTCATTGGATGATGTCATCTGTAATTTAATCAGTGATGTCATAAATGAACGAATTTGAGATGTTATCAGTGATGTCATAGAACATGTTGAGTGATGTAATATGGGAGGTCATAAGCAGTGTATGGTGTGGGTGGAAGCTATGGTTAGTTCTGCTAACTGGTGAAATGCAGCAGTTATAGTTAATTGAGTTAAATATAACTTGTGCCCCGCAATGCACTACTTATGACCTCAAATATTACATCACTCATGACATGGTCAGTGACATCACTCATGTCATCTAAAATGGCATCACTGATGACATCTCTGATGACATCGTGCACAGAACATCTCACCCACCCATTCACAGACTCTTGCAAGTACTCACACACCCACTCACTGATTCGTAGAGCTATTCACACATCCCCTCACTCATACAGCCACTCACATAACCACTAACTTACCCATACAGGCACTTATGCATCCACTCACTCACCAATGGAACCACTCACATAGTAAGCCATACAGACATACAGACACTAATATACACACTCATACACCCATATTCCAACTCATACAGTCACTTACTCCCCTTACAATTACTTACACCCACTCACTTACTCATATAGATATTAGCTCACTCCCCAATACAGTCACTGGTACAAGCACAGATCCACCCATATAGCCACTCTCACATTCACTCCCTCACCCATACAATCACTCACATACCCACACTCTCCTCCATACACTACTTATACACCCACTCACTCACCCGTACAAACACTCACATATCCCATCACTCCCTTATACAGCATCTCACATACCCACACACTCAACCACACAGCCTCTCACACAGTCACTCACTCACCCATAGAGCAACTCACACAACAATTCACTCACTCATACAACCACGTTCACATTCATAGAGCCCCCATACACCTACTCACACATATATACACAGTCACACAGCCACTCACGTAATATGTGTTACAAGTAGATTAATCTTTAGTAATACACAAACTACACCTATTTAAGTTTTGCAGCATCTTAGTATTTATCTTTAACAAACAGAAACTTTTAGAAAATACCCACTCACTGCATGATATTATGAGTGATGTTATTTGAGATCTCATCAGTGATGCCCCTCACCATGTCATGAGTGATGTAATATGAGAGGTCATAAGCAGTGCATTGCAGGGGCATACGTTGTAGTTAGCTCAGGTAAGTATAGCTGCTGAATTTCACTGATGTTGTAGGAGTGAAATGGTAGCCGAAATATAACGCCCCTGTCACCTTTGCTTATTTCAGTGAATTTCTAAGGTTTTTTAATTCTATTTCCTAACTATAACATCCCTGTTATCTTTGTTTTTTTCAGTGAATGTCTATGGTTTTTAAAATTCTATTTCCTAACAATAACATCACTATAACCGTTTTTGTTTCAGTGAATTTTCTATTCTAATTTCTACCTTCAACCTGTAACCTTTGAAAATGAGTGTATGAGTGAGAGCAAGAGTGCCTCAGTGGGTGTGTGACTAAGTGCATGAATGTTTCAGTTCAGTTCAAAAACTTTATTCGGATTGGACCATATCCATAAAAGCACAATATGTAAAACAAATTCAAAACACAAATTCATATTCACATTAAAACAATTTCAATGACATGGTCAGAAATGCATAATATTTTTTTTAAAACACATCGGTGTTTCAATGTGGGTGTGACTAGGTGTGTGTCTGGGTGGGTCTGTGACTATCTACATAAGTGTTTTACTGGGTTTGTGAGTGGGTGCATCACTGTCTGAATGCATCTCTGACTATTTGAGTAGATGTCTAAGTGAGTGCTTGAGTGTCTGAGTGTGTCAGTGACAGGGTGCATGAGATTTTGAGTGGATTTGACACTTGAGAAAGACCTACAACATACCACATGAAGCTTGCAGTGAGAGAGCACAGACGGTCTGCACTGGTAGCCATCACCCATGTTTGAAGAACTATTTCTGTACATGGATGGGAAGGTTGTATTAGTACTTGCCTGCATATCTGAGAGAGATTAGAAGTACATCTCTATCAGTGCCATGAGTTGTTTAAGTAAATGTTCTGGTATGTAACTGCCTGCCATGATACCTTTATGGCTGTCTTAATGTGTATGTAAGTGGCTGTAGAGATAATTTGGTGAATGTGTTAGGCAATACAGAGCTACGTAGGTGTGACTGCAACTACCTTTGAGTAGGTTGCATGTATTCATAGTTTCTGGTGAGTGACTGAATCTATACATGCTTTTGTAGCTCTCTTAATAGCTGAAACAGAGACTTTATATTTTGTCAGTTGCTTTAGTTATGACATAGTCTATGTAGTACTTGGCATAGCAGCATGCAGGTATGCAAGTGACTTGTTGAACTGAAAAGAACATCTCTCATCTTTTAAGCATGAACCAGCATGTTTTTATAGCACACCTACTGAAGAAATGCAAACCTTCTAAGGGGTTCACTGATACACCTGGTCCCTTAAACCAACAGAGAAGAAAATGGCACGGAAGATGTGATATAAAAATGATGCATTAATTGACCTCAGATGAGGGAGATTGTGTGACAGGCCCCAGGCCACAGTAGGAGGCATTCTAAGGATTACAGAGAACAGGGGCCGTATATATGCATAGGTTACATAGTCAGCATAAAACCAAGGGGAGGTCCTGGCAAATACAAGCATGCATATTTACTAATATGGGTATACAAAATGTGCTTGCTCAACAAAGTGGGAGGAGAGACATTTCTCCTTACATCAGCAAGAATAGCCTGACAGTTATATACTAGGAGCAGGTGCATTCCAATAGCTAGGCCTTTCTGCGCATGTGCAAGGCTCTGGAAGAGGGAGAAAGCACATGGCAAGCACATGGCTAACTAAGATGGCTGCCAAGTACAAAATGGGTTTCAGCTCGAGCTAACAGCAATTCCTGCAATCTTTAACAGATAGTCCTTTTAGCATGAGCTAAAGACAATCCTATGATCTAGTAGGAACATAGAAAATATTTTGCACATTTATTCTCATAAATGTATCAATATCCTAATCCATTGCTAGGTGTGCATTTTTCATTCTAAACATTTCATTAAGCGGGTATATATAAGGTATAAGCAGGAGTACAAAGGGAATGGAGCATTGGGTCCTAATTAACAAACAGATAGCAGGAGAGAGTAATGACTATTATCACAAACAGAATTATCAATATTTTTCTAGCCCTAAGTAAAAAGCAAATCCTAGAACCATCTAGTCCAATTGTATGTAAAAATCATTTTCAATAGACTTTTCCAGTGTTCCTTTTATGAGGGCTAGAGTATCAATTAAATACTTTTAGGAGGCGAGCAAAGTAACATTGCTAACAAAAAGAAGTCCTTGGGAAATTGAAGACACTGTAAAACCAGCCAGAGGGGAGTCTTCTCCCTGTGTCAGTTTGAGCCTCACAGGCAGGCTCTTGTTGTTCCCACTGTGGAGCTGCACAGCTCGCAAATCAGGAATCTCGGCCCAGTTTGAGAAGAAAAATAAGTCTTTCTTTCAGGATAGGGCAATCACCCCCCCACAGGGCAGATGCCCTCAACTATCCTGTCCAGTGTCTCAGGCAGTGCACCAGTTTTTTTCTCTTTGATCTAACAAGCACCAAGGGCACAGCACCTGTATCCTAAATTCAAGTCCTTCCCAAACTCCTGTATTGCTCTGCTGGCGCACTGCTCTTTTGTTGGGGCCGAAGACTGTATTCAGTATGCCCAGGCACTCTTGATCAACAAACAAAGGTGTAAACTTGCATTCACTTTGGGACCAGGATTCAGGGGCTTGATGCTGAGATCTCTGAAGCAAGCCTAGTTTCAAAAGGGGTCACCTCAAGAAAAAGTCTCTTTGTCTTTCTGGTCGGTCTGTGGCTCTCAGCTGGGCATTAAAAACTTGATCTACGATTTCTCCTTTCTGAATTTGGGACCCCGTCTTTCGCCCAAGACAGTGGCAGGGGTACACACTTCACATCCCAGTGCTTCCGCCTTCACTGAGGTCCTAGTTGCCAGAAATGCCTGTGCTGGTTACCTTCACCTTGGCTACAAGGTGGACTGGTGCTGACTTCCCAGGTTGGATCTGATGTCCGGGCCCATCTATCAATGGTTGTTAGACAGCAAATATCTATTGGTGGACAGAACAAAAGGTCTTTAGACAAGGCAAGGAAATAATCTGTCAACAGAGAGGCTAGTCTCAAAATTCTTCCTAGTCTTGGGGCGCCCCATATATTAGCAAGGCACCCAAAAACCACTCCATCTATCACAACTTTTTAGTGCTTAATGTTTACGTACATCCAGAAAAGAAACAGAAAAAGGAAAAACTGATAACACTGATAACCTTGATCAGGGCACTGCAAAGCATTCACGAATCATATTCTCAGGAGATTTTAATAGCAACCTAACAAAAGACGATAAAATAACTCATGATCTCGAAGATCTGGCTCTCTCCATTCAGAACAAAAAGGAAAATGGGGGAAGGGTCATACCTATAACATTCATAAGTGGAAATCGGAGGTCATCAATAGATTTCGCAATAATAAGCAACAACTTGACACCGATGGTAAGCTCATTCTTGGTGGAGCAACGCATAGAAAGCGATCATCTCCCTTTAATCACCAAAATACAAATTTTGGCCAACAAGACCGAAAAACTAAAGACCATTGTTCAGGATACGGAAAAATTCAATCTACGGAAACTGAAATGGGGCGGAAAGGAGATAAAACCAACTATGGACCATTTAAAAAAAAGAATTGCTCACACTAACACCGGCGGAAAAAGAAAACCCGATAAAAACATGTGAACATCTATGTGAGGCCTTAACCAGAAACCCCCCAACCACAAAACAGAATGTGAGAAGGTATGACACTGGTAAGAAGCCTTGGTACAATATTACCTTGCGAGAGGAAAAAAGGAAAATTACACGTGAAGTCCGGAAGCAGGTAGCAGCAATAAAAAGTGGAAAAATACCGGAGTGGGTGAAATTAAAAGCCATGCGGAAAAAATATAAGATTCTGCTGAGTAACCCAAAAAAATCATACCAAGCCGAAATGTGGACTAAATTACTAATTGCCGGAAAACAAAAAAATGCCCGATCATTCTGGGGTATCATTAATAAACTGACAAAGGGCAATTATTTAAAGCAGGAGGCAGGGATTGGAGAGAGTAAGTGGATCCAGCACATCAAAAACATGTTTATTGATAGGGAGGATGGTCAAAAGTGGCACTGTAAAACAGAGTGCGAAATATGCGCTAGAAACTCTGAACATGCGGGAAAAATTCTGGGAACACGAAACATGCCAGCGGAATAAACAAAGAAGCCATCTTCGGACGGCGAAAATAGGAATATAGGGAAACTTCTTAACAACCCCACCATGATATCAGAAAAACCAGAAGAAACACTATCAGACACACTATTAACAGCTGGCGAGCTAAAATTAATAATAAAACGCCTGAAAAAAGAGGTTTGCAGCAGGTCCCAATGGGCTTCCAAACGCCATCTTCAAACATTCCCCTGAGTTCTGGGCAGAATATTTAACACCACTCTTTAATTCAATTTACAGACTGAACAAGCCGCCTAAGTCCTGGAACGGGAGTATAATCCATCCCATTTTCAAACAAGGTGATCATAACGAGCCAGGGAACTATAGGCTGATATCGCTGATGGACGTTGAGGCAAAACTATACGGGTCATGCCTATTGTCACACCTGCAAGACTGGATGGAAGACACAAAGATCATACCTATGTTCCAATCGGGTTTCTGGCCAAGGACTGGTACATTAACAAACCTGACAACTCTGGCTCTCCTGAAGGACAAAGCAGTAACAAAGTAGACGAGATTGTATGCTTGTTTTATAGATCTGCGAGCAGCTTTTGACAGGGTGAACCGAACCCGACTATAGGACAAATTAAGATCATGGGGCCTTCCAAAGAACTTGTTGGAAGCAATAATAAGCATGTATAGTGACACTTGGGCACGAGTCAAACTCGGAGACGGTAGCAGTATCACGGCGAAAATTGATACACACATGGCCTAAAACAAGGCTGTGTACTGGCCCCAAGCCTATTTAATCTGTATATGGCAGACATCGTCAGTCACATGCAGGTCGGGGAAGGATATCCACCGCACCTGTCAAAAACCCAATTCCCTTCCTGCAGTATGCTGACGATATTGTTGTTTTTAGCCAAACCCCAATAGGCCTGCAAAGGGTGATCAACAATCTGGTCACCTACTTGGAACACCAAAGCATGGAACTGAATAAATATAAAACCAAAGTGGTTCACATCGTAGACCAGAAAAAAACAACATTCGTATGGTACGCAAACAGCACCCCAATAAAGGAGAAAGTTTCATATAAGTACCTAGGTCTGAAACTGGGGCGAGGCCCAACGAACAAGGAACACAAACTTGACCTGAAGGCAAAAGCACATTCCCTGATCTATGCATACCGGCAATTACAAAATAAATTGAGATGCCCACCTGCTGAAAGTGATAAAAGCGCAAACCTTACCTACCTTGTCTTACGCATTGGTGACCTGGTGTGGCAAAGAGGCGGGGCTGTTAAATAGCCTACAAACAAAGATATATAAGGCAGCTTTAAACCTCCCAAAATCGACATCACCAGCACAGGTTCGCTTAGAATTTGGCCTGCTGAACCAGAAGTTTCGCAGCATGGGTACGTTTGTAAAACTCTGTCATAAAGTACGCATGTCAGAAGAAGGCTCAATGGACAGCCTGTGTTGGAAAGAAATCGACATCCATCAGAAACAGCACGTGCCTCACAGTTGGGGAGATTTCCTGTCTCAATCCTTGACCTGTATAGGAATCGACTCAACATGGGATTTGATGCCAGATAGATCTAACTTCGATAAAATGACGAACAATGCGGTCAAATGGAAATCCTACCTAGAAGACAAGTCAAGAACCGCAAAACGACGACACGGGTGGACAGTGATAAACTCTGATTCGGGGATAAAGCCGCAGCCGTATTTAGAAAGTAATTTTAATATGCAAATAAAACAAAGATACATAGAACATCGGCTGGGCCTACAGTGTTCAAAGGACTTGTTACCATCCTGGAAAGGTAGTTACACCAACCTTAATTGTCGCCTATGCGGATATCAAAATGAAACATTAACTCATTTGCTATGTGCTTGCCCAGCTCTAATAGACCTAAGGAGACGGCTTTTAAAGAACATTTTTAATAACCTGAATATTCGAACATGCAGGCAAGCAGTAATTCGATGGCTAGATGGATCATCTCCTATGTTGGCTTGTAGGGGGTTAAATATATGAGGGAAGTACAATCTCTTCTACAACAAGTGGACCCACGAAAACACGGGTGCACAGATATAATATCGACTCCAAAATATCGTTTGGACAGAATATCGAGTTTTAAATATCGTTTGGACAAAATATCGACAGGACAGAATATCGACAGTCAAAATATCGTTTTTAAGGTAAGTGAAGTAATATCGACTGTAAATAATATAGAAAGTGAAAATATCCAAGTATATAATCTAGATAGTAAAAAATA
Organism: Lissotriton helveticus; assembly: GCF_964261635.1. NCBI lineage: Eukaryota > Metazoa > Chordata > Amphibia > Caudata > Salamandridae > Lissotriton > Lissotriton helveticus. The sequence goes on along the minus strand of NC_136071.1, from coordinate 872,544,634 downwards.
TCGTTTTTTAAATAATATTTAATTATTTATAGTGTTTTTATGTTATAATATGTGTGAAAAGTGTCATTTTATGTTATAATTATTTTTAATTAATGATTTTTTTTTATTATTGTGTAATTTTATTCTGTAGCGGGTTGTGGGTTTATAGGGGAATAGGGTGGGAAGTAATTTAATTATAATTAATTAAATATGTAAATTTATTAATTGGTAGTAATAATTAATTAATTGGTAATTAAATAATATTTGTTAATTATTTGAAAAGTAATTGGTAATTAATTTAATTTAATTGATTAATTGCTAATTATGTAAATTAAAATAAATTATTTCCTGTAGCGGGTTGTGGGTTTATAGGGGAATAGGGTGGGAAGTAATTTAATTATAATTAATTAAATATGTAAATGTATTAATTGGTAGTAATATTTAATTAATTGGTAATTAAATAATATTTGTTAAATATTTAAAATGTAATTGGTAATTAATCTAATTTAATTGATTAACTGCTAATTATGTTAAATTAAAGGGGTATTTTTAGGGTTCAGGGTCAGTTTTTGGTTTTTGGGTAAAGGGGTATTTTTAGGGTTCAGGGTCAGTTTTTAGTTTTTGGGTAAAGGGGTATTTTTTGGGTTCAGGGTCAGTTTTTAGTTTTTGGGTAAAGGGGTATTTTTAGGGTTCAGGGTCAGTTTTTAGTTTTTGGGTAAAGGGGTATTTTTAGGGTTCAGGGTCAGTTTTTAGTTTTTGGGTAAAGGGGTATTTTTAGGGTTCAGGGTCAGTTTTTAGTTTTTGAGTAAAGGGGTATTTTTAGGGTTCAGGGTCAGTTTTTAGTTTTTGGGTTAAGGGGTATTTTTAGGGTTCAGGGTCAGTTTTGGGTTTTTGGGTAAAGGGGTATTTTTAGGGTTCAGGGTCAGTTTTTAGTTTTTGGGTAAAGGGGTATTTTTAGGGTTCAGGGTCAGTTTTGGGGTTTTGGGTAAAGGGTTTTTTTAGGGTTCAGGGTCAGTTTTGGGTTTTTGGGGTACAGGGGTACAGTGTAAAAATAAAGTAAAATTAAACGTACATTAATTTAATTTAATGAAATGAAATTAAATTAAATTATATTAAATTAATTTTAAATAATTTAAATTATAAAAATTATTATATACTTACCAATACTTACGTTGTAATGGTAGTGCGTTGTAAAAGTTGCGTTGTAACGTCATATATCCACTGTTGCACTCCTTGGAGGGGGAATAGTAATTTTAACCCCTACGCTATCCAACGCTTTCACTACTGTTGCACCCACTGGAGTGGGAATAGTAATTTTTACTCTTTTGTATTTGTACGTTAATAATATTGGCTATTATTTAATTACATTTTGTTACTATATATATATATGTTTTAAGAAATATGATTAAAAAAATAATATTTTTTTACTTTCATTAATTATTTAATTATTAAAAGTTATTTTAAGTATTGTTAAGTATATTTAGTAATTCATTTTTTATATTAATGTAATTAAACATTGTTTTTATTAAAGTCGATATTTTTTACAACTATATTTTTGTAAACTATATTTTTAACTCGATATTTTTGTACTTACCTGTTTGTAGATAGAAACTCGATATTTTGTCTCTCGATATTTTGTCAACGATATTTTTGTTGGTCGATATTCTGTCCCTCGATATTATTTCAGTGATCCGAAAACACGGTGAATAGGAAGTGCACACTTGAAAACTATAGCCAAAAAAGAAATGTACAATCAAAATGAAATTTTTTATATTGTATTAATTGTACGGACTATTGATTTTACCTTGTGAACAATTGAGCACATTATTTATTAACTTTTATCGTTCACTTCAGATGTATGTTGTAATAATTTTTAATAATTTGAAACAATAAACAATTGACTTGACTTGACACTCCATCTATCTGAGAGTAAAAAAAATCCTGGAACTATTACACTACTTGAAGCAGCTAAGGAAGTCTGTGTTCATTTACTTAATTCTGAGGAAAAGAGAAAAACAATACAGACATACTCTAAATCCTTACATCTGTGTATTCCTATATTATTCATCTGATAATCCTCAAGAAAAAAGGAAATGTTCTACACTTTTACTCATAGACGTTACATTACTTGTACAGGACTGCAGACACTGAGTGAGTACATACATTTCTCCAGCAGAACATGTTGTGACAAACTAACTTCTATAAAACAATGTTTCCTGCAAAAAAGTTTGCTGAGGATCACATGGGCGTCTTTCCTGCATTCTACTTTTTACGATCCTAACTATGCAACATCAGCTCCAATAAGGACTGTCAGTTTATTTACACAGACTAGCTAACAATAATGGTGTTATCATCTGAGAATTTTAGAACAAAAACTACCCACATCTAGTTCCCCTTAAAGGTCAAATAAGGGAACACCAATCTAGACTAGTCATCCTTTCACAATTTCATCAGACAGGATGGGCAGTAACATAGCATATTCTGTTCTCATTTTATTAATGCTAACAATTTTTAAAACAGTATTATTGAATAGCCAATTAAATGTCTCAAGGCTCAAAAGAGAGTGAGAAAAAGAGAGAGAAAACATACATTTGCCTAACCTTAATGAGTAGAGGAGTGAACCTCCTTCCCCCAATTCGACAGTAGAAAACCTAAAACAGTTTTCACTTCTGTTGACACTATCTACTTCTATTTGTGGCAGCTGGGCCCAAATACACCTGTAGGAGGTAAATAGCGCATGTAGCTAGCTAGAAAACATTAATAACCAACCACCAATTCCTTTAGCAATTGTACTAGTTGTAACATGAGGGCATATGAATTCAAACTAAATCCCATTGCCTCCTTATCTCAGCCCTTGCACAGTAAGCTAAAACTATTATTTGTATATACATGGCAGCGTTATGGTCTACACAAGGCCCACATACACCAATATCTTTCCTTCTGGTCACATGAGTGCATAAAACTTGCTTTTGCCAAGAATAGTAAGCAAAACTTCTCTTTCTCTCCCTGCGCTGTCATCTCATCATTCAAAAAGTTTCAGGTTTGCAGGTTATGCTTTTTGTGATTAGGTGTAAATTTGTTCAATAGCTTTTGCGAAATAATGTTAAAAAAATATATGCATATATAGATGGTTGGGTCCAAGGGACTGCTTCAAGACTTTTGCCGGAGTGCCAATTTAAAAACAAAGCTTTCTGATTGGTTCAAGGAGCTTTTTTCCCTTGGGCCATCCTCCTCCCATAGGGTTTACACTCCAGTGGGAGAGAGCACACTAATTGGCTGCCAGCAGCATAAGAAAAATGTTGGTGGCAGCCATTACAAGTCTTCGAGACTTAGTCCCCTGTCCTAAAGTGTGACAAAAATGTATAAGAGGGCACAGGAGGGGTACCCTGCCTCCTTAAGCCCTGTGGGGGGGGGCATAGGAACCCTCATGGGGCTTAGATAAAGTAAATTGGTGATTTTTCCCATGGCACTCACACAGGATCTCTGAAATCAAAACAAAAATGTTGCCAACCATTTCTTTTATTGAATGTATGGAGGGGGCATGAGTTGTGCCCCCAGCCCATTTTGTGCTCCAGGAACCCCATCCCTGAGGGCTGGGTATATTAAATTGAGGGGAGGAGCGTGCCTCCCTACCTAAGTCTATGAAGTCCCTTGAAACATCATCCCTAGGGCTGATTTCCCATCCCCAGGGGTCAATTGCGATAAAATGTGGGAGGAGGACCAGACAGTCCACTCTCATAGCCTCAAAAAGCCTGGAGTACCTCATGTGGCCATCACAATAATTGAAAGGGAGGCAGACTGTGTGGCTCTCCTCCCTGAGTCCTAAAAGGCCCTGGTGGCCCCATCCTCGAGGGCAATCCTAGTGACTGTCTCCTGGGACAGCCCAACCCCACTACTGTGGGAAGGGAATCATATTTTCTCCCGGCTGGCTGGAGCAGTTTTAGATCTCCCACCAAACAAGAGCAAACACGCCAGTTTGCTCTTCACCGACGGAATATTTAAAGATGCTCCCACCAGTTGGGAGGAGACTTGTGTTCTCTTTTCCTGCCCGCACTCATGCAATGAAAGGAGCAATGCTGGCTTCTGTCCCATGCAGAAAACAAGTTGGGGCTACAATGGCACTGGGACTTCTTCCAATGCACCCAATAAGGTGGTAGACTATAATTAATGGAGCCTCCCATCTAGGTAGGGATGTAATATGGTTGCTATATGGTAGTTGTATAAATTATAAAACAAACTAGCACACTCATTGGATGATGTCATCTGTAATTTAATCAGTGATGTCAAAAATGAACGAATTTGAGATGTTATCTGTGATGTCATAGAACATGTAGAGTGATGTAATATGGGAGGTCATAAGCAGTGCATGGTGTGGGTGGAAGCTATGGTTAGTTCTGCTAACTGGCGAAAGCAGCAGTTATAGTTACTTGAGTTAAATATAACTTGTGCCCAGCAATGCACTACTTATCACCTCAAATATTACATCACTCAAGACATGGTCAGTGACATCACTCATGTCATCTCAAATGGCATCACTGATGACATCTCCGATGACATCGTGCACAGAACGACTCACACACCCATTCACAGACTCTTGCAAGTACTCACACACTGATTCGTAGAGCTATTCACACATCCACTCACTCATACAGCCACTCACATAACCACTAACTTACCCATACAGGCAGTTATGCATCCACTCACTCACCAATGGAGCCACTCACCTAGTAAGCCATACAGACATACAGACACTAATACACACACTCACACACCCATATTCCAACTAACCCTGGGCGCAGTAGGCGTAGTGGGGCTACGCGAAGATACGTGAAGTGGGCGAGAACCTACGCCCACCCACGCACTTCGCGTAGCCCCACTACGTGCCACCCGCCTCCCTCCCGCCCTCCCTAAATACTTAAATAACCTTTTTAAAAATTTATAAAAAACACTTACCTTGTACGCTGCGTCCCCCGGGGCTCCCTCTCGTGATCGCGCTGCCGTCTTGGATACTAATGCGCATGCACGGCCGCCCGCGCATGCGCATTTCTTACGAGAAATGCGCAATGCGCGGGCGGCCGCGCATTTGCCTTAGTATCTGAGACGGCGGCGCGATTACTAGAGGGAGCCTCGGGGACGCAACGGACAAAGTAAGTGGTTTTTATTCATTTTTAAAAGTTAATTTAAGTATTTAGGGAGGGCGGGAGGGAGGCGGGAGGCGGGTGGCGGGCAACTTCGCTACGCCCACGGAGTGGGCGTAGTGTTGCCTGCTACGCCTACTGCGCAAAGGGCGAAGTAGGCAACACTACGCCCACTCCGTGGGCATAGCGAAGTACTTAGCCCAGGGTTAATTCCAACTCATACAGTCACTTACTCCCCATACAATTACTTACACACCCACTCACTTACTCATATAGATATTAGCTCACTCACCTATACAGTCACTGATACACAGCACAGATCCACCCATACAGCCACTCTCACATTCACTCCCTCACCCATACAATCACTCACATACCCACACTCTCATCCAAACTCTACTTATACACCCACTCACTCACCCATAAAAACGCTCACATATCCCATCACTCACTTATACAGCATCTCACATACCCACACACTCACCCACACAGCCTCTCACACAGTCACTCACTCACCCATAGAGCAACTCACACAACAATTCACTCACTCATACAACCACGTTCACATTCATAGAGCCCCCATACACCTACTCACACATATATACACAGTCACACAGCCACTCACGTAATATGTGTTACAAGTAGATTACTCTTTAGTAATACACAAACTATACCTATTTAAGTTTTGCAGCATCTTAGTATTTATCTTTAACAAACAGAAACTTTTCGAAAATACCCACTCACTGCATGATATTATGAGTGATGTTATTTGAGATCTCATCAGTGATGCCCCTCACCATGTCATGAGTGATGTAATATGAGAGGTCATAAGCAGTGTATTGCAAGGGCATAAGTTGTAGTTAGCTTAGGTGAGTATAGCTGCTGAATTTCACAGGTGTTGTAGGAGGGAAATGGTAGCCTAAATATAACGCCCCTGTAACCTTTGCTTATTTGAGTGAATTTCTAAGGTTTATTAATTCTATGGGGAGACAGCTGATTCCATTCAAGATTCACAATGGTACTTCCAAGAAAGCAACACATTCTATGATGTGTGCTAAGAACAGGCATGCCAAGAATATTGCAGCATATACAATATTATTCACCAAGTGGCATTTAACTTATTGTGTGCCATTCAAGTTTTCACAATTTAGAGAAAAATCTCCTCATTACCTGCCTACATAAATAGCAATGAACTTATAGTCACATAAATAACGATAATACAAGAAAAGCACATGTCGACGACCTTACCAAGCACAAATCTCCAACCTCTCACTGCAAAGTTCTGAGTGACCTAACGGACGTTTTAGAATACTCACGCCAAAGAGGTTCTCAGTCGGCAGTGGCTACCTCTTCGAGCACCAGATCAGAGAAGACCAGAAATATACTGGGCTGCAGAGACAGAGAATTATAGTGCGCAGGGTACCTCCTTAGTAGAGTCCTGTCCTCCTCAGTAGATTCCTGTCTCCTGTCAAGACCACTCCCTTGGATAGCCGCATCTCCGATGAGGTCCACGTTTTGGGAGCCATTTGAAGAAATAAAAACCTTCTAAGGGGTTCACTGATACACCTGGTTCTTTAAAACAACAAAGAAGAAATTGGCACGGAAGCTGTAATATAAAAACAAGTACCTTAACACTCCAAAACCCATACCCACCCGAAACCCCAAATAAATCCCTTACCACACAAAAACCAACACCCACCCTAAACCGTAAAAATTCCCTTTCCACCCTAAACCTTAAAAAATCCCTTACCACTCCAAAAATCATACCCACCCTAAACTCTAATAATTCCCCTGCCACTCAAAAACCCATACCACCGAAAATCCTAAAAAAAGTCCCATACTACTCAAAACCCATACCAACCCAAAACCCTAAAAATCACCTGGCCACCTAAAAAACCATACAAACCTCAACCCATTAAAAAAGTCCCATCTCACGAAAAAACGACATCCACCCTAAACCCCCCCAAACATACATATATTACCTACTGGCGGTCGCCAGTAGGTATATATAGTTAGGATTTTTTCTCTATGGGATTTTTGAAAATTCTATGTCTAATAACTTTGGCGTTTGTGGACGGAAATTGGCTGAAATTTTCAGGAAAATGGAACATTTTGTTTCTGAGCAGCCCCTGAAAATTTGGGGGGGTTCGTCAAGGGGGGGCCGAGAAAAAAGGGGGGTCCCAAAACGTGTTTTTAACATTGAGTTTTCCATAGGGCGGTTGGCCTCACTTTTAGCCCGAACGGCTGAATGGATTTGCACGAAACTTGGCAAAATTGTAGGGACTGGTAGCCCGATGTGCCTTTGCTAGGTCTCAATATATGTGCTCTAGTGGATTTTGAGAAATTAACGTTCAAAAAAAGATATATATCTCTAACAGCGGACCAGGCAGCGCTCCGGTTCGCGGACTTTACGCGTTACGGAGCTTTGTGAAGCGAAGCTGATTGGTTCTCCGGCGTCTGTAAACATTCCAAACAGTCCGTAGCGGCCGCCATCTTGTCTCTCGGTAGGATCGAGAGACAAGAGGAGGCCAAAGCGAAGGGGCAAATGACCATAAGGGGGCATAGTAGATCCTCCCTGACCCTCTAGGTTTGATGTTGAGGTTTTAAAAGGGCCCCGCGGGGCAAAAAAAAAATAAAATAATAATAATCGAACGGCTGAATGGATTTGCACGAAACTTGGCAACATTGTAGGGACTGGTAGCCCGATGTGCCTTTGCTAGGTCTCAATATATGTGCTCCAGTGGATTTTGAGAAATTAACGTTAAAAAAAAGATATATATCTGTAACAGCGCTCCGCTTCGCGTACTTTTCGCGTAACGGAGCTTTGCGAAGCTGATTGGTTCTCCGGCGTCTGTAAACATTCCAAACAGTCCGTAGCGGCCGCCATCTTGTCTCTCGGTAGGATCGAGAGACAAGAGGAGGCCAAAGCGAAGGGGCAAATGACCATAAGGGGGCATAGTAGATCCTCCCTGACCCCCTAGGTTTGATGTGGAGGTTTTAAAAGGGCCCCGCGGGGCAAAAAAAAAAATAATAATAATAATCGAACGGCTGAATGGATTTGCACGAAACTTGGCAAAATTGTAGGGACTGGTAGCTCGATGTGCCTTTGCTAGGTCTCAATATATGTGCTTCAGTGGATTTTGAGAAATTAACGTTCAAAAAAATATATATATCTGTAACAGCGCTCCGCTTCGCGGAGATAAAATTATCTCTGTATTACCTAGCTGTTGCTAACACCAGTTAGCGACCGCTAGTAGGAGATAGTGACCATCTTGGGCCCCACTTTGCATGTCAGTGATATTTATCACTAATGACATGCAAAGTGGGCATGCCAAGATGTTAGCGATTGGAAACAGTCGCTAACATCGCTATCTCCTATTACCAACTTTTGGAGATATTCGCGCTAAGCGCGAATATCTCCAAAAGCTACCACCTGCCCTGAGCAGTTCTTAGCCATGTTATCCAATGGGAGGTGGATAACATGGCTAAGAGCATTAGCTCGGTAATGCATAAGTATCGCTGAGTTTTCAGCGATATTAATGCATTGCGGTCGTTTTTTATGGCATTTGCGATAAACCTTGATAATAGCAAGGTTTATCTGCGATAATTTCTGACGATGCTTAGCGGTAAAAAATTCGTTGCTAAGCATCGTTAGGGATAAATATCGCTTAACTTTGGTAATATGCCCCAACGTCTGTTAACGTTCGATTCGAAGGAAATCAGGAAGTGTTGAAAAACATTGCCTGCGCCATCTTGCCTTTTTTCAAATGCCACACTTTTGTCGTGCACGGCAGTCATTTTAGATGCCTTGACCAGACCCACTCTCTGCACGCTGTCGATCCTTAGCATGGCTCCCCACCCTCGCAAGCATCTCCCCCAGGCACTGGTCACCCTCGTTCTCTGTCTTATGCATGGGTAATAAACCTCCCCCCATCTGCGCTGCTCTTCCCTGAGAATCACACCCTGTGCCCGCCCGACACCTCCCTTTCGCCCTATTCACTACCGCACCCTCTGACACTCCTTTTCCTCTGTGTCCGATTGTCCAGGCCGGTCCTAGGCTATCAGCTAGCCCTGCAGATATAGTTTATGGCCCCAGCTGTAAAGAATCACCCCTCTTCAAAGGAGTTATAGTAGATCAAGGCCCACACTCGATGAGATCCGTCACAGCACACGCGTTCCTACTATCTGAAAACCATTCTGTATTGTGATTGGGGAGGGGACCGAGCCTGAAGCGGAAGATTCCAGGTATGACTCTTTGTACATCAAAGTTTTTACAATTATGTGTCACATTAAAAATATATAGCACTCCAACAAAGTAGTAAGATTATAAAACTTTAATAACTTATAAATATATACAACAAAACAAAAACAGTAAAAACATATAAACATTTTTAGGGAAAAACAACGAAGTAGCGGTCGGCTGTGCGAATAGTCCCAACGCAGCACAACGTCCAGATTTCTGGAAGGCACCCAGGTGATGTTGCCTGGGTGCCGCACTGATTTCGGCATCTGGCGTGGGGCGTCGCGGGGGGTGGGTCATCAGTAGCAAACTGTTGTGCGAATAGTTCCAAGGCAGCAGAACGATGGCACCAAGGTGATGTCCAGTAAGTTGCCGCACTGGTTTTGGTATCCTACAATGCTGCTCCGAATAACGGCGTGGGGCGCCCCGGGAGGGGGGAGGCGGCGTGAACGGGCCTCTCCAGGTGGAGTCTCGTCTGTTGTAGTGGGGCGCCCCTTTACCGTTTCAGTTGCCATTCCGTCCGCTTTTGGTCCACTGTGTCAAAAGCCACAATTCAGCTGAGTTGCGCCCACTCTTGCGGTGCAGCGATAGGCGGCTGCCACAGGACTCTCAAAATGGTGGCAGGCTCTTTTCTTTTTGGGCCTGGTCCACTGAAATGGCCCTGGGACACCTTGGAAATCGGACGCTTGTCTGCTAGGTCTTGGACCCCATTCTCGAAAGCGTCCCCTCCGCCTTGAGGATTCAACACAAGTTTTGGGGGCCCCCGACTCCTGCAGGCTTCTGGTGGGGAGCGGCTGCCATGATTGCTCGCGGAATGACCACGACGGAGCCACGAGATGGTGGTGCTTTCATGGTGACGCCAGCTTCAGTGTGAAACATCCAGAAACAAGGTGGGGCTTTCATCGTTTGGGAAAAAAAAAAGTTTTCATCCAATGAAAAGTGTTATTTTTAGGTCATATGATCAAGCCTTCCATCATTAGGAAACCAAAAGTAAAATGAACCAATGAAAAGTTTTATAAACAAGTCACATGACCTGTTATGCGGCATAGGGTATAAAATGCGGAGAAAATACGTTGGCACGTGAGGCGGCGTCAGTAGCGGACCGATGTGCGAATAGGCCGAAGGCAACACAACGCGCCAAGATCCGGATGGCACCGAGGTGGTGTCCAGCAAGTTGCAGCACTGGTGTGGCCATCCTACAATGCTGAAAGTCGGCGTGGGGCGCCCCGTTGGCCTGTGAGTTCGCGTCAGTAGCGGACCGATGTGCGAATAGGCCGAAGGCAGCACAACGCGGCAAGATCCGGATGGCACCGAGGTGGTGTCTAGTAAGTTGCCGCACTGGTGTGGCCATCCTACAATGTTGAAAGTCGGCGTGGGGCGCCCCGTTGGCCTGTGAGATGGCGTCAGTAGCGGACCGATGTGCGAATGGGGCCAAAGGCAGCGCAACAATATTTTCGGAATAGAAGACACCACAAGGCGCTGAGATGCCAAGATCCGGATGGCACCGAGGTGGTGTCTAGCAAGTTGTGGCACTGGTGTGGCCACCCTACAATGGTAAAAGTCGGCGTGGGGCGCCCTGTTGGCCTGTGAGATGGTGTCAGTAGCGGACTGATGTGCGAATGGGGCCAAAGGCAGCGCAACAATATTTTCTGACTAGAAGACACCACAAGGCGCTGAGATGCCAAGATCCGGATGGCACCGAGGTGATGTCTAGCAAGTTGCTGTACTGGTGTGGCCATCCTACAATGCTGAAACTCGGCGTGGGGCGCCCCATTAGCCTGTGAGATGGCGTCAGTAGTGGACCGATGTGCGAATGGGGCCAAAGGCAGCGCAACAATATTTTCTGAATAGAAGACACCACAAGGCGCTGAGATGCCAAGATCCGGATGGCACCGAGGTGGTGTCTAGTAAGGTGCACTGGTGTGGCCATCCTACAATGCTGAAAGTCGGCGTGGGGCGCCCCGTTGGCCTGTGAGATGGCGGCAGTAGCGGACCGATGTGCGAATGGGGCCAAAGGCAGCGCAACAATATTTTTGGAATAGAAGACACCACAAGGCGCTGAGATTCGGTTAGCACCGAGGTGGTGTCTAGCAAGCTATGCAGCTGAGTTGCGTGCGCACTTGCGGCGAATAGGTCGAAGGCAGCACAACAATGTTTTCTGAATAGAAGACACCATAAGGCGCTGAGATTCGGTTACCACCGAGGTGGTGTCTAGCAAGTTGCTGCACTGGTGTGGCCATCCTACAATACTGCTCCGAATAACGGCGTGGGGTGCCCGAAGGGGGGGGGGAGGCGGCGTGAACGGGCCTTCCTAGGTGGAGGCTCGTCTGCTGTAGTGGGGCGCCCCTTTACCGTTTCAGTTGCCATTCAGCTGAGTTTTGGCCGCTCTTGATGCTACAGCGACAGGCGGCTGCAACAGGACTCTCAAAATGGCGGCCTGTTCTTTGGATTTGGGCCTGGTCCACTAAAATGGCCCTGGGACACCTTAGAACTCGGACGCTCGATTTTTTTTTCCTTTCCTCTACATGCAAAAAAAGGTAAATGCCCGGTACGTTATACGCTTCATCTGCCACGATGTACTCTCCAGAGGAACCGAAAAAAAATATAGTTATGGTAACTATACCATGCATCGTCATATGGAGAGGTGGCACCAATTAATTATAGTGCTGCATAAAAGAGAGATTTGGAGGAGAACCCCCGACCTGCCAGTACATTCATCAAAGAAGTGGCACTGACAGCATCAGAGGCAAGGGAAACGGTCCCAAATATTTAGAAGAACTTTGGAAAGATTAAAATGACATGTTTAGATTGTGGCAAATTAATTTCATGTGGACAGATGAGTGTTACTCTATAAATACAGCATATGAACATCATTATAGTCGATGGTTGGTAGAGACATTTTGACTATATCCTGGACCTGCCCGTCCTCGCCCAAAATGGCGCCGGAATAAATGGGACTCGTAACTCCTTGTTGTGTACTGGTTGCAGAACCTTGAAATCACGAGATACGTATGCAGTTTTGAAGCACATGGCGGGCGGGGACGAGAATTGATTGAGTATTTCGACATCCCTATTGATATTAAGTTCTGATGTGTTATTGATTACTGTACTATTGAAAGTTCGAATTAACGTCACGCATGGTACTTGCCAGCAAATGTATATCTAGATAATTTTATTGTAACTGGCCCTGTCATATTTTAATTATAAAATGTACGTCCACCAATTCCGCAACTGTTAGACACCTTAGTTCTTGCAACCTAATGGCCCGCCCGTTACGTTCCTCTACAGTGTAAATGTCTACTCATCATATACGATTACAGTTTGCTCCGTGGCCGGTCCACGTGGTTATAGGCTCGTATTTGTATAATGAAATTTTCACAATAAAGGTTTTTAAAAGAAAACATGGTAGTAGTATATACATTGGTAAAGTTTTTAATAATAGTCACTGTTTTAGAATCATTAAAAGGCAAGTGAAATAAAGCAGACCAATTACATGAAGGGTAAAAGGTATAATACGCAGGAACGCAGTAAAGATAAATGGTCAAGGGCTGTTGTGTTTTCTACTCCTGCAACATAAAGTGATCGATAAGAATCTCATATTCAGGCGTATCGGCGACTAAGACAGCAGGTCGACCCTCTTTTGCTCAACGGCTCCGTCATGGGACGAAGAAACGCCATTTTTCTCGAAAAAAGAATATATTTTACTTGCAGGACAGTTGTAAATTTTCCGGGAAAGTACATTAGCCTGGAACATTATAACATATATTTAAGAAAAAATAATGTTCGGAAGTAATAAAAAGCGTAATTTTTAGGTCATATGACCAAGCCTTTCATCATTAGAATAAGAAAAGTAAAATGAACCAATGAAAAGTTTTATTAACAAGTCACATGACCTGTTATGCTTACGTTACGCGCTGCGCGTCGCGCCCCGGATGACTTCCGGATGCGCTAACGCGGCGCGTCATATGACGCATTACGCGACAACGCAGGTCCAGAATATAGTCAAAATGTCTCCACCAACCAGCGGTCGGAACACAACCCCTTTCAGCAGGCTAAATAGTTCTGTTAAATGACAACAGAAGGGACAGGCAACAAGAACCATCAGTCAAAGAGGGGAGGGCTAGTTCTTCTCTACCGGGTTACATTGGGGCGCTACCGGAACTGATCGAATTGGTAGTCTACAGTGTTTCTGGATGTTTCAGACTGAAGCTGGCGTTAGCATGAGAGCACCACCATTTCGTAGCTCCGTCGTGGCCATTCCGCGAGCAATCATGGCAGCCGCTCTTTATCGTTATTTTGGGCGGGGTGGGTGGCGGAGCCGAGCTGTATTGCAGCCATCATGGTGTGGAGTTCAGTTCATCTCACTAGTTTCGTATTTGTCATGAGGGGTTGTTCTTAATGTTTCTATTTTAGCGAGGTCAAAAAGAGATCCCATTAGTGGCCTACTGATTTTGCTCGATTCCTTTTGTTTTTTTACACGATTTTTCGTTATCTGCAAAGACTAAACAGAGTATTGCGACTCTGTGTTTGTTTGTAAATAGAGAATGAACCAAAGAGAACCAATTCTAAAACAGTAAATGCTTGGATAACAATCAATCAAATGGAGAGAGAAGCAGGCACGACGTATTACAACGGGGGCAAAGGCCTGCGTTAACTACCTTTCACTATCTGCAAAGAGAGAGTACTCCTAATAGAAATGAGGGGGGGGCAGCATTCAAAGCAGATCAGTGTGCATAAACACGAAAATGTTTTTACTTACCACGTACTTGACATTCGACAGCTTATGATATTTGCTTTCAAAAAACCATTGAAATTCACTGAAAAAAACATAGGTTATAGACCATATATAGTTAGGAATTAGCATTTACAAAACCTTGAAAATTCACTGAAAAAACCATAGGTTATAGACCATATATAGTTAGGAATTAGCATTTACAAAACCTTGAAAATTCACTGAAAAAACCATAGTCATTTGAGATGTCATCAGTGATGTCATCAGTGATGTCACTGACCATGTCATGAATGATGTAATATGTGACATCATCAGCAGTGGATTGCGGGTGCGCGATATATAGTTAGTGCAACTAACTATATATGGAATTTCAATGGTTTTGTGTGGGTAAAATAAGGTTTTTTAAATGCTAATTCCTAACGATATATGGTCTATAACCTATGGTTTTTTCAGTGAATTTTCAAGGTTTTGTAAATGCTAATTCCTAACTATATATGGTCTATAACCTATGGTTTTTTCAGTGAATGTATATATATATATATATATTACCTACTGGTATTCAGCAGTAGGTAGTTATAGTTAGTACCTAGGTTCCATAGGAAAAACATTTTTTGATTTACCTACAACTCTGGCCTCATATGACCAATCTTCATCAAATTTTCCCAAAACAGTGTCAAGGTAGGTTCTGGTTTGGAAAGTTTGGGGTAATATGTGCAGTGGGGACCAAGAATTTAGGGTGCTAAATAAGGGTGCATTTGTAATGTTGATTCCCATAGGAACCTTTAGCCACACATACAGCCCAAACTTCTGAATGGAATTACACCTAATTTAGCTTGGAGGTAAATGTTGCTTCAAGGAAGTGAAAGGTGGCTACAAGAGATTTCGTTCATAAGTTGTTTAGCTTACATATAACGTCTGTTATTTATAGGTTCATTCAGCAATTGAACCACGTGTATCTGTAGGATTACCCAAGATATTGATCAAAAGATTTCTTTACGAAACAAAAAATGTAATATGAAGTGAAGAAGGACACAGCAGGGAAGGTTATGTTTGAAATCAATTGTATTGATATAAGTCACAAAATAAATTCACGGGGACAGATAATAGAACAAAACTTTAGATAAAAAGACATGAAAAGCAATGTGTTAACATTCAATCGACAATTCATAACATTAACATCAGCTCCATGGATTAGTAAGTCATAATTGATTCCTGGTATCCTTGAGTGCAAAAACTGGCTGTGGAGTTGATGCTTTATGTTGACGTTTTGGTCTTGTAAGTTGTCATCAATAAGACCATCATCAGGACTACATTTTCATCAAATAAAACCCCCTACACAAAAACAATTACATACAATTAGTTGATGTAACGATTAAAACACAAAAATAACACCAACTAGCTATTTACAACTAAACCTAACCTAACAATACTGCTGTGTGCGTCACATACTATTGATGGAATTCTAACAAAGTCATTAGTGTATTAAATTAAAATCTTCTCTACTAAGGACAACCTAAATAACATGATTCACCTGCAATAGTCAATTCCAATTGCACAATCAATTTCATTTAAATAAAAAAAAAAATAAAAAAAATGGGGCAACATTTTCATAAATTCAAAGTTGATCAATGACGTGAACAGATGTAATCTTTGACTCACTTGGGTCAACACAATGTGTGGAGCCGATCTTGGACTGGGCAATGTATCGAATTGGAAGTAGTTCTCCAATGGGATCTATAAAGATGTGTAAAACACATCCATTCAAACATATGATATTTGAGAGGAATACTATCAGACATGATGTGCAAAGTTTGGTGCAACATACCTGATCCAGCTCTTCTAAACAGTCAGAGCTTATATGGTGGCATAGAGGTGATTCTATTTACAAGTTGGGCGGATACCTGCAGTGAAAGAATATATTCACTTGCTACAAAAGTAATTTAACCAGTGAATTATATCAACAGGCTGTTAATGCCTCAATCATGTTTCAATTTTTACGCGCTATCGTTTTACGAGAATATTGGTAATTAAGCGCTACAACAGTTACTGAAGTGCGTCAAATGGAGGCATGACCTTTAGCACTTATGTCGATACATCAAAAGGTCGACTATGTACATAATAGCCAATAGCTCGATTAACTCTAAACCAAGCCAAAAGTGGTCTGGTATGATTTAGTTTGGTCGAACTCAGTGAGCACAAATGCGGTAAACCACTATTTTCACGGCATATTACTAAGTGTTAGAAAAGCCGAGGGGATATGTAAAAATTACAGTTACGGGCTTATGTTAACACCAAGGACTGTTAATCTAAGTAGACAGGACTCAACAACGCCAAAACGGTTTAACGGACATCAAATGTCAAATCCATTATTAGATCGCTACCATATCTTTTCTGAGTAGCAGTGACTAAATACGCGCTGCGTTGTAAGTCCGTCTAACGCGATAACTTACTTCCGTACGATCAAATAGGGAAAATGTATAGCCGCTCCGGTTTCTCTCAGCTCACAGTCTCTAGTTGCAAGAACAAGACTAATGGAAGCCGGGAAGCATTTTTAAACTAAGCGACCCGGAAGTAAAACATCCGAGAGTCAATGTTTGGCAAGTGGTGTATTTTGTGCACGTATCGGCCATCTTTGAGTGGAGTTCCTGTCCTAGCAATTGCTTCAGATATAACACATATACGAAGATATTTATTCTATTGTGATCTAAATCCAATAATCAATGTGTGTATTGAATATACTGAGTTTCACTCCTACATTAGTCTTGTGATATAGGCATAAACTTATAACGTGAACTTTAGTATAAGATAATTTTCTAATTACATCATAAAGATTACGTATAATCATAATTCATTTCATTATATTGGATGTTAGTCTTAATTGTGACTTTTACAACTTCATGCTCAATTGGCGAGTTTCAATCATGGACATCATTGTCTTATTTATGACATAAATGTGAGTATCTGATACATGCAGAACGTCAATTTATAATAGTTACAATGGTTTTAAATAATTGATTATCATGGTGACATAATATAAACATATGATATAACAACCTAGATCACAAAATTACAAACATTCAATGTATCAAACAAAACATAATAGCCCAAAAACATGTATAATAAGAGCACAGTCAACAAGGAAAAGTCATGAGAAATTATGTGAGTGGCTGATGTTCTGTTTCATTCCTTGTTTCTAAGGGCACGGTCAATATAACCCACTGAGGTGTTGTGAGAATATTGCTAAATTGTAAATGGAAACATATTTCATGTGAGGCAGGCCAACGTTTGCCACTCAGAGCTGGAATTCAGGCCATTCTTTACTGAATCTGCAGAGCAAATCCACTGTTGTTCCCTAAAAGTTAGAATTCGGTCAACGTTGGGTTGTCTGATTGTGGGTCTCACTGTTTCAACTACCCACAAAGTCAAATCTTTCACAGTATGTTTCTCACGTGAGAAATGTTCAACTAGTGGCGCATTCTCTACATGGCATCGGATTCTAGACTGGTGCTGTAGTATTCGTTGTTTTACTTTTTGTGTTCTTTCCACAAGGACATTCTATACAGTAGACAACATTGGTTGTATTACAGTTAGAAAAGTTTTTGAGAGTGATGGTCTTTCCATTCATCAAAAAGTTCTTACAAGTCCTGGATGTTTGGCAAGCTATACACTGGTTACATTTAAAGTGTCCAACTACTGGACTTAGTTGGCGCATATTGTCTACTTGGTTACTGTCTGTGTTTTTGTACGCATGAACTAAACGGTCTCTTAAATTAGAGCCACGTTTGAAAGCAAACATCGGTCTTTCACAGAGCTCTGGTATGTTTGACAGGAGCAACCAATATTTATTGACTGTTTTCTTAACCTTATTAGTTGCTGTACCAAATGTAGTAACGCAAACCAATTTGATTGCAGTTGTTTTAGTCTTGGCCTCTAAAAGTGCCTCCCTGTCATTATACCAGGCTCGTTTTAGTGAGCGCTTCAGCAATTTATTCGGGTAGCCTCGAGCATGTAAATTAATCTTAAGTTGTTGAGCCTCTGCAAATAATCAATGCGTCTCGTACAGTTTCTTCTGAGGCGAAGAAACTGGCAGAAGGTACGGCCATCTATGAGGGCCTGCGGATGGTGGCTGTTATATTTTAAAAGTGTATTTCTAGCCGTTGGTTTGGTGAACAGCGTGGTGTATAGAAATTTTTCTTCATTTACTTTTATTGAAATGTCCAAAAAGTCCATGCTATTTTGATCATGATTCATTGTAAATTGCAGATTGGGATTCTGAGTATATAGCCATCGATGGAAGTTGGAAAGTGTCTCATTTGTGCCATGGCAGATGAAGAAAATATCATCAACATATTGCAGCCAGTATGCTGGATGTGAAAGGGTTATTGATATTGTAGATATATTTTTCTTCAAACTGGGATACATAAATATTCGCTATATCTGGTGCGAAAATGGCACCCATTGCTACCCCTTTCTGTTGCTTATAAAATGTCTTCTCACAGATGAAAAAATTCTCACATAATGGAATGCGGATGCATTCCATTATAAAGTCAGTAGGTACAGCATGTGGTCTTATCCTGCTCTCGAGTAGATTCTCCAGGATTACAAGGACATCATTTTGAGGAATGTTGGTGTACAGGCTCTCGATGTCCATGGACACCAAGAGCTCTGTTTCCTTGTCAAAGGGTAGATTTTCTACCACGTTTATTACTGCTGTGGTATCCCTGATATAATGCTCTGATTCTGTGGCAAAAGGTCGAATAAAGAAATCGGCATATTCTGCCAAGGGTTTCAGAATCGAATTACAGCCCGCCACAATGGGGCGACCTGGTGGATGGGTCGCGTCCTTGTTGACTTTAGGCAATATATAAATTGCCGGAACCGTAGGTGTCCGATTGATCAAAAAACTGGCTTCTTTATCACTAAGCCATCCCCCTTCCTGTCCAAGCTTGCTAAGTTCAAAGATCTTTTTTTCTATTAAAGGAGTGGGGTTGCCTTTACGTTTACAGTAATTAGTCTCTACTGCAAGCTGTTTATGAAGTTCTGAATTATACGCGGCCTCGTCCCAAAGGACAATGCCTCCGCATTTATCAGCTGGCTTGATAATTGTCTCAGATAATGACTGTAGATCTGTCAACGCAAGTTGTTGATCCTTTGTGAGATTATATTTTACATAAGGAAGTTTCTGAAATGAATTCTCTATCTCTGTAATCACTGCGTTTTCAAAAGTGAATATTTCTTTGGCTACCATGCCATTTAGGGGGAAAAAGGTGGATTTATGATGTAACTCAGTTGTGTCAGTATTGGCCATGGAGGTTTTATTTGCAAAGAAATTTTTCAATCGAATGGATCTAAAGAATTTGTACAATTCTAATTTAGTCATAAACAATTCACTTCTGTTTGTAGGAACAAATGAAAGACCTTGTGATAATACCGAGATTTGTATATCAGTTAGTGAATGTTTAGACAAATTAAAAATCGGAATTGTTTGATTGTCTTTTACCATTCGTAATATTGATTCCTTGTGCATCGGAAGCCCGGTGTGTAATTGTTCTGGGACCATCCTCTGCGTGTTGTTCTCTGTCTCGATGGTTGACCTTGTCCTCTGTGGTCCTGGGCTAAAAAAGTCTGACGTGATGTGGAAGGTTGTTGCTGATCTTGTCCTGATCTATAATGTTGGTCAAACCCTCTCTCAGTGTCAGTATCTGACTCGGTAACAGAAAAGGTTGCCCTTTTCTGTTGTCCTCGATATGTACCCTGTCTATCGCCTTGATGTTGGCCCTGTTGTTGGGCCTGAGGTTGGTAAAAATCTTTTGTCAAGTAAGGGTAAGTTCTCTCTTTGCTATAGCGTTTAATGTCAAGCTGGAGTTTATTAGTTTTCTTATGTGAATTGAAGTCTTCAAAGTCCTTAATTGTTGCAGAAATTTTGTCTAAAAGGGCTTTTGCGTTAACTACGCTCGTGTCTGCGTTAATCTTGTTTTCTAATTCTTCTATGTCTTTAGTTAGAGACTTTATGTGTTTCATAGCCGTCTCGATACTAAGCACCATCCAAGTGCGGGAACACTTATTTGATGCAAAGCTAAAGTGCAATTTGAAATCCTAGTCTTCAATAAATATTATGGGAATGTTCTTCACCTGAAGACCTGTTGGAATAATATTTGCATTTAAGCAATTGGTCAAAAAATGTTTGCATGGAGTTCTGTGCGAACCAGCTTTTTGCGGAGTCTTTCAAGCTGGTTCAAATTCGACTCACATGGTAGTTGTATAATCGGACCACATGCTCCCAGCAGGGAGGGGCCAGATGCAATTTTTAGGATGTACTCATCCGTATAAGACAGAGTCTCAGCCTCAGACATGCAGATTACTGAGGAGTGCAGTTGGACACAAAACAAAATATGGACAACACAAATTTTGAGATATCTACTATCTCTAACAACAAACCACTTAGAAAAGTGACCCACAACAGGCACATGCCTGTGCGTAACAATATCAAAAAACGTGGGAAGACCCAATAGACCCATGTAGGCTTGGGCAATGAATAGTTATTGTAAAAGGTGGCTACAAGGGATTTCGTTCATAAGTTGTTTAGCTTACATATAACGTCTGTTAGTTATAGGTTCATTCAGCAATTGAACCCCGTGTATCCGTAGGATTACCCAAGATATTGATCAAAAGATTTCCTTACGAAGCAAAAAATGTAATATGAAGAGAAGAAGGACACAGCAGGGAAGGTTATGTTTGAAATCAATTGTATTGATATAAGTCACAAAATAAATTCATGGGGACAGATAATAGAACAAAACTTTAGATAAAAAGTCATGAAAAGCAATGTGTTAACATTCAATCGACAATTCATAACATTAACATCAGCTCCATGGATTAGTAAGGAAAACCAAAGTCATAAATGATTCCTGGTATCCTTGAGTGCAAAAATCGGCTGTGGAGTTGATGCTTTATGTCGACGTTTCGGTCTTGTAAGTTGTCATCAATAAGACCATCATCAGGACAAAATTCTCATCAAATAAAACCCCCTACACAAAAACAATTACATACAATTAGTTGATCTAACGATTAAAACACAAAAATAACATCAACTAGCTATTTACAACTATAACCTAACCTAACAATACTGCTGTGTGCGTCACATCCTATTGATGGAATTCTAACAAAGTCATTAGTGTATTAAATTAAAATCTTCCCTACTTAGGACAACCTAAATAACATGATTCACTTGCAATAGTCAATTCCAATTGCACAATCAATTTAATTTTACATTTTTTTTAAAAAAGGGGGCAACATTTTCATAAATTCAAAGTTGATCAATGACGTGAACAGCTGTAATCTTTGACTCACTTGGGTCAACACAATGTGTGGAGCCGATCTTGGACTGGGCAATGTATCGAATTGGAAGTAATTCTCCAATGGGATCTATAAAGATGTGTAAAACACATCCGTTCATACGTATGATATTTGAGAGGAATACAATCATATATGATGTGCAAAGTTTGGTGGAACATACCTGATCTAGCTCTTCTAAACAGTCAGAGCTTATATGGTGGCATAGAGGTGATTCTATTTACAAGTCGGGCGGATACCTGCAGTGAAAGAATATATCCACTTGCTACAAAAGTAATTTAACCAGTGGATTATACCAACAGGCTGTTAATGCCTTGTACACTCATGTATAAATTTTTCCGCGCTATCGTTTTACGAGAATATTGGTAATTAAGCGCTACAACAGTTACTGAAGTGCGTCAAATGGAGGCATGACCTTTAGCACTTATGTGAATACATCAAAAGGTCGACTATGTACATAATAGCCAATAGCTCGTTTAACTCTAAACCAAGCCAAAAGTGGTCTGGTATGATTTAGTTTGGTCGAACTTAGTGAGCACAAATGCGGTAAACCACTGTTTTCACGGCATATTACAAAGTGCTAGAAAAGCCGAGGGGAGATGTAAAAATTACAGTTACGCGCTTATGTTAACACCAAGGACTGTTAATCTAAGTAGACAGGACTCAACAACGCCAAAACGGTTTAACGGACATCAAATGTCAAATCCATTATTAGATTGCTACCATATCTTTTCTGATTAGCAGTGACTAAATACGCGCTGCGTTGTAAGTCCGTCTAACGCGATAACTTACTTCAGTACGATCAAATAGGGAAAATGTATAGCCGCTCCGGTTTCTCTCAGCTCACAGTCTCTAGTTGCAAGAACAAGACTAATGGAAGCCGGGAAGCATTTTTAAACTAAGCGACTCGGAAGTAAAACATCCGAGAGTCAATGTTTGGCAAGTGGTGTATTTTATGCACGTATCGGCCATCTTTCAGTGGAGTTCCTGTCCTAACAATTGCTTCAGACATAACACATATACGAAGATATTTATTCTATTGTGATCTAAATCCAATAATCAATGTGTGTATTGAATATACTGAGTTTCACTCCTACATTAGTCTTTTGATATAGGCATAAACTTATAACGTGAACTTTAGTATAAGATAATTTTCTAATTACATCATAAAGATTACTTATAATCATAATTCATTTCATTATATTGGATGTTAGTCTTAATTGTGACTTTTACAACTTCATGCTCAATTGGCGAGGTTCAATCATGGACATCATTGTATTATTTATGACATAAATGTGAGTATCTGATACATGCGGAACGACAATTCATAATAGTTACAATGGTTTTAAATAATTGATTATCATGGTGACATAATATAAACATATGATATAACAACCTAGATCACAAAATTACAAACATTCAATGTATCAAACAAAACATAATAGCCCGAAAACATGTATAATAACAGCACAGTCAACAAGGAAAAGTCATGAGAAAATATGTGAGTGGCTGATGTTCTGTATTATTCCTTGTTTCTAAGGGCACGGTCAATATAACCCACTGAGGTGTTGGGAGTATATTGCTCAATTGTAAATGGAAAGATATTTCATGTGAGACAGGCCAACGTTTGCCACTCAGAGCTGGAATTCAGGCCATTTTTTACTGAATCTGCAGAGCAAATCCAACGTTGTTCCCAAAAGTTAGAATTCGGTCAACGTTGGGTTGTCTGATTGTGGGTCTCACTGTTTCAACTACCCACCAAGTCAAATCTTTCGCAGTATGTTTCTCACGTGAGAAATGTTCAACTAGTGGCGCATTCTCTACATGGCATCGGATTCAAGACTGGTGCTGCAGTATTCGTTGTTTTACTTCTTGTGTTGTTTTTCCAAAATATCTTAATCCACAAGGACATTCTATACAGTAGACAACATTGGTTGTATTACAGTTAGAAACGTTTTTGAGAGTGATGGTCTTTCCATTCATCAAAAAGTTCTTATAAGTCCTGGATGTTTGTCAAGCTATACACTGGTTACATTTAAAGTGTCCAACTACTGGACTTAGTTGGCGCATATTGTCTACTTGGTTACTGTCTGTGTTTTTGTACGCATGAACTAAACGGTCTCTTAAATTAGAGCCACGTTTGAAAGCAAACATCGGTCTTTCACAGAGCTCTGGTATGTTTGACAGAGCGACCAATATTTATTGACTGTTTTCTTAACCTTATTAGTTGCTGTACCAAATGTAGTAACGCAAACCAATTTGGTTGCAGTTGTTTTAGTCTTGGTCTCTAAAAGTGCCTCCCTGTCATTATACCAGGCTCGTTTTAGTGAGCGCTTCAGCAATTTATTCGGGTAGCCTCGAGCATGTAACTTAATCTTCAGTTGTTGAGCCTCTGCGAAATAATCAATGCGTCTCGTACAGTTTCTTCTGAGGGGAAGAAACTGGCCGAAGGGGAGGCCATCTATGAGGGCCCGCGGATGGTGGCTGTTATATTTTAAAAGTGTATTTCTAGCCGTTGGTTTGGTGAACAGCGTGGTGTATAGAAATCTTTCTTCATTTACTTTTATTGAAATGTCCAAAAAGTCCATGCTATTTTGATCATGATTCATTGTAAATTGCAGATTGGGATTCTGAGTACTTAGCCATTGATGGAAGTTGGAAAGTGTCTCATTTGTGCCATGCCAGATGAAGAAAATATCATCAATATATCGCAGCCAGCATCGTATGCTGGATGCGAAAGGGTACTTGATATTGTAGATATATTTTTCTTCAAACTGGGATACATAAATATTCGCTATATCTGGTGCGAAAATGGCACCCATTGCTACCCCTTTCTGTTGCTTATAAAATGTCTTCTCACAGATGAAAAAATTCTCACATAATGGAATGCGTATGCATCCCATTATAAAGTCAGTAGGGACAGCATGTGGTCTTATCCTGCTCTCGAGTAGATTCTCCAGGATTAAAAGGACATCATTTTGAGGAATGTTGGTGTACAGGCTCTCGATGTCCATGGACACCAAGAGCTCTGTTTCCTTGTCAAAGGGTAGATTTTCTACCATGTTTATTACTGCTGTGGTATCCCTGATTTAATGCTCTGATTCTGTAGCAAAAGGTCGAAAAAAGAAATCAGCATATTTTGCCAAGGGTTTCAGAATCGAATTACAGCCCGCCACAATGGGGCGACCTAGTGGATGGGTTGCGTCCTTGTGGACTTTAGGCAATATATAAATTGCCGGAACCGTAGGTGTCCGATTCATCAAAAAACTGGCTTCTTTATCACTAAGCCATCCCCCTTCCTGTCCAAGCTTGCTAAGTTCAAAGATCTTTTTTTCTAATAAAGGAGTGGGATTGCCTTTAAGTTTACAGTAATTAGTCTCTACTGCAAGTTGTTTATGCAGTTCTGAGTTATACGCGGCCTCGTCCCAAAGGACAATGCCTCCGCCTTTTCAGCTGACTTGATAATTGTCTCAGATAATGACTGTAGATCTGTCAACGCAAGTTGTTGATCCTTTGTGAGATTATATTTTACATAAGCGCCAACTAAGTCCAGTAGTTGGACACTTTAAATGTAACCAGTGTATAGCTTGCCAAACATCCAGGACTTGTAAGAATTTTTTGATGAATGGAAAGACCATCACTCTCAAAAACTTTTCTAACTGTAATACAACCAATGTTGTATACTGTATAGAATGTCCTTGTGGATTAAGATATTTTGGAAAAACAACACAAAAAGTAAAACAACGAATACTACAGCACCAGTCTAGAATCCGATGCCATGTAGAGAATGCGCCACTAGTTGAACATTTCTCACGTGAGAAACATACTGCGAAAGATTTGACTTGGTGGGTAGTTGAAACAGTGAGACCCACAATCAGACAACCCAACGTTGACCGAATTCTAACTTATAGGGAACAACGTTGGATTTGCTATGCAGATTCAGTAAAGAATGGCCTGAATTCCAGCTCTGAGTGGCAAACGTTGGCCTGCCTCACATGAAATATGTTTCCATTTACAATTTAGCAATATACTCACAACACCTCAGCGGGTTATATTGACCGTGCCCTTAGAAACAAGGAATAATACAGAACATCAGCCACTTACATAATTTCTCATGACTTTTCCTTGTTGACTGTGCTGTTATTATACAAGTTTTCGGGCTATTATGTTTTGTTTGATACATTGAATGTTTGTAATTTTGTGATCTAGGTTGTTATATCATATGTTTATATTATGTCACCATGATAATCAATTATTTAGCACCATTGTAACTATTATGAATTGTCGTTCTGCATGTATCAGATACTCACATTTATGTCATAAATAAGACAATGATGTCCATGTTTGAAACTCGCAATTAATCAAATGGTGGATAGGACACTTGTAACCACGTTACACGGAGGTATGTTAGATAACCCTCATAAACGTTGTGTATTGGTCGTGCGGTTTATATCTTTTCTCCGCCCCACACTCGCGTTGTGGCATTTATCATCGGGTTAACTAACGTGCTTCATGCCAGCCTCAACCAGAGGCATTCTCTAGTGTTGCGTGGCAGTATCCAGAGAAACTCCGTGTTTTTGCCCTCACATGAAGATTATAGTTAAAAATCTTTTAGTCTCCAATCAACCGTTAGACTTTTTATTTTGTTTTTGTGTCCTGACGAAGGCTCCACAGACCCGGCTGGGCCATAAGGAGCTGAAACATGTCAACGTATTATGTATGTTCAAGTGATATGCAACAGACCTAGTTACTTGGTCTGTCTAGCATACCCACTATATATTTTTAAGCAGTCATCCAACCAACAAAATAAAAAGTCTAACGGTTGATTGGAGACTAAAAGTTTTTTAACTATAATCTTCATGTGAGGGCAAAAACACGGAGTTTCTCTGGATACTGCCACGCAACACTAGAGAATGCCTCTGGTTGAGGCTGGCATGAAGCACGTTAGTTAACCCGATGATAAATGCCACAATGCGAGTGTGGGGCGGAGAAAAGATATAAACCGCACGACCAATACACAGCGTTTATGAGGGTTATCTAACATACCTCCGTGTAACGTGGTTACAAGTGTCCTATCCACCATTTGATTAATTGCATAAATCTTGGGGAATTGATAGGACCTCCATTCCTCCTCCCCGATCCTGATTACTTTCATGATTGAAACTCGCCAATTGAGCATGAAGTTGTAAAAGTCACAATTAAGACTAACATCCAATATAATGAAATTAATTATGATTATACGTAATCTTTATGATGTAATCAGAAAATTATCTTATACTAAAGTTCACGTTATAAGTTTATGCCTATATCACAAGACTAATGTAGGAGTGAAACTCAGTATATTCAATACACACATTGATTATTGGATTTAGATCAAAATAGAATGAATATCTTCGTATATGTGTTATGTCTGAATCAATTGCTAGGACAGGAACTCCACTCAAAGATGGCCGATACGTGCATAAAATACACTACTTGCCAAACATTGACTCTCAGATGTTTTACTTCCGGGTCGCTTAGTTTAAAAATGCTTCCCGGCTTCCATTAGTCTTGTTCTTGCAACTAGAGACTGTGAGCTGAGAGAAATTGCAGCGGCTATACATTTTCCCTATTTGATCGTACTGAAGTAAGTTATCGCGTTAGACGGACTTACAACGCAGCGCGTATTTAGTCACTGCTACTCAGAAAAGATATGGTAGCGATCTAATATTAGATTTGACATTTAATGTCCGTTAAACCGTTTTGGTGTTGTTGAGTCCTGTCTACTTAGATTAACAGTCCTTGGTGTTAACATAAGCGCGTAACTGTAATTTTTACATCTCCCCTCGGCTTTTCTAGCACTTAGTAATATGCAGTGAAAATAGTGGTTTACCGCATTTGCGCTCACTAAGTTCGACCAAACTAAATCATACCAGACCACTTTTGGCTTGGTTTAGAGTTAAACGAGCTATTGGCTATTATGTACATAGTCGACCTTTTGATGTATCGACATAAGTGCTAAAGGTCATGCCTCCATATGACGCACTTCAGTAACTGTTGTAGCGCTTAATTACCAATATTCTCGTAAAACGATAGCGCGTAAAAATTGAAACATGATTGAGTGTACAAGGCATTAACAGCCTGTTGATATAATCCACTGGTTGAATTACTTTTGTAGCAAGTGAATATATTCTTTCACTGCAGGTATCCGCCCGACGTGTAAATAGAATCACCTCTATGCCACCATATAAGCTCTGACTGTTTAGAAGAGCTAGATCAGGTATGTTGCACCAAACTTTGCACATCATGTCTGATAGTATTCCTCTCAAATATCATACGTTTGAACGGATGTGTTTTACACATCTTTATAGATCCAATTGGAGAACTACTTCCAATTCGATACATTGCCCAGTCCAAGATCGGCTCCACACATTTTGTTGACCCAAGTGAGTCAAAGATTACATCTGTTCACGTCATTGATCAACTTTGAATTTATGAAAATGTTGCCCCCTTTTTAAAAAATTTATTTTTTTTATAAATGAAATTGATTGTGCAATTGGATTTGAGTATTGCAGGTGAATCATGTTATTTAGGTTGTCCTAGGTAGAGAAGATTTTAATTTAATACACTAATGACTTTGTTAGAATTCCATCAATAGGATGTGATGCACAAAGCAGTATTGTTAGGTTAGGTTATAGTTGTAAATAGCTAGTTGATGTTATTTTTGTGTTTTAATCGTTACATCAACTAATTGTATGTAATTGTTTTTGTGTAGGGGGTTTTATTTGATGAAAATTTAGTCCTGATGATGGTCTTATTGATGACAACTTACAAGACCGAAACGTCGACATAAAGCATCAACTCCACAGCCATTTTGTGCACTCAAGGATACCAGGAATCATTTATGACTTTGGTTTTCCTTACTAATCCATGGAGCTGATGTTAATGTTATGAATTGTCGATTGAATGTTAACACATTGCTTTTCATGACTTTTTATCTAAAGTTTTGTTCTATTATCTGTCCCCATGAATTTATTGTGTGACTTATATCAATACAATTGATTTCAAACATAACCTTCCCTGCTGTGTCCTTCTTCTCTTCATATTAAATTTTTTGTTTCGTAAAGAAATCTTTTGATCAATATCTTGGGTAATCCTACGGATACACGGGGTTCAATTGCTGAATGAACCTATAAATAACAGACGTTATATGTAAGCTAAACTACTTATGAACGAAATCCCTTGTAGCCACCTTTTACATTAACTATTCATTGCCCAAGCCTACACGGGTCTATTGGGTCTTCCCACGTTTTTTGATATAGCTTTAAGGAAGTGCCATCTGCCTATTTGGTGTAAATCTGTTCAGTAGATTTTTAGAAATGTATGCCAAAAATATAGTGATAACTCTGGGCACGGATATTTCGTGACGGTTTTGCGAGAAATCGCAAATGCACACGCCAACAGGAATTCTCCGATTGGCTGGATGGAACCTGGACAGAAAGTTGTAGCAGCCACTTTATTGATTAGCAACAGTCCCTGTGGCTGAAACTTTCCAAAAAAGCTACCATAAGGGGTCAGAGTAGAGGTACTCCGACCCCAGGTTTGAGAAATGGGAGTGTTAGTGACACAAGTTATGTGCCCAAAATGAAGTCTTTGGACCAGCATGGCTCCCCATGTACCCTCCCGGGGATATCCCAATTATCGTGAAGGCATCACGAGGGTTGGTGGGAATAAAAGAAAAATATATCAGTGAATCATTAATACACATTGTTATAGAGGTATTGAGATTCTGATAATTGTTTTTATAGAGTTGTTAATATAGTGAGGTATGTACTGTGATTGTTAGAATTTATTACATAGTTATAATTTTTTTAAGTAGTGGTGGCTATTGAATTCCTGCTTTTGATTTCTGTGATGTAACTGCTGGGATTGAAATGACCAATGTCATCACAATCTCCGCTTCACCCTAAAACGGAAAATACGTTTTTGGGTTGGTTGTTCTAGAAATACACTACAAAAACATGAGTCTGAAGTGTACAGTAATAAACCCGTAGTGTAATATGTGTGCATATATGTTTATTCACTTTGTGGAAAAGGCGTGATCGTCATGGTTAATGGCAAATAGCAACGCCACAAGTAACTGCAAAAAGTAAAATAGGTCTGGAAGATGGTTTTTAAAGAAACTAAACATCCTGTCAAAGAAGTATGTATATCTTAAAATGTGTAGTGCAATGTTCAAAATGGATATTTGTACATATTATTTTTGAATGTGTCGGTGGTCATTGAATGTCTGCTTTTGTTTTCCATTTTGGGGATATATTCTCTGGGATTGTGAGGTAGTAAGGAAGAATGTCAAAAACTAAGAAAAAAAAAACCTTTAGAAAAATATTTGAGATAACAGGGTGGGTCTGACAAGAGCTATTGCATTGGTTGTGTCCATATGGCTGCTACACATATGACTGGATGAAGAGGTTCAGGTTACTAGAAACACCCTGTTGCCTTCATCTGTAAAGTGCACTTCATCATTTCTATAAACTCCACGCACGTAAAAAAGCAGATTGTTGTTATACAGACAGCCCATGCGATGGTCTCTGAGTAATGCAGAAACACTTTTATTGACATTATTCCTGTCTTTGTCAATCTGTGGACGGAATTGATTTGACCAGTTCCATTTCTGTCTTTGCCATATATTAGAGTATGCAAAGATAGTGTGAGGGAAAAACAACATCAGTTTTGCAAAGGTTTCATTCATTAGGGTTTCTAACCCTACCCCAGTCAATGGGCCTATGTCATTGCCAACACGGTGCACAATCATGAGGTGAGGAGCTTGGGAATCGACAATGGATTTAACTAAAGCTAGCAACTGATGAAACTTTAACCCTAGTTATCCCTTTAACCCAACCAAATAATCTGCACATTTGGCAAACTCAAGTCCCTGTCAATACCTCTCTTTTTTGCAGCCTCTTTAGCCCAATAGATATAGCTGTGGCCCACAATCATTACTTTAAGTATTTTGAAGTGAAGGAGCAATAGTTGTCAGGAGAAGGCTGGAGGTGAATAAGGTAGCTTTCCAAAGGGAAAGCAGTTAAAAGAGAGATGTTTAAAAAAATATATATATATATTTGATTGGATGCTGTCGACATGATAGTGAATAAAATTAGGTAGTGCGTTGGATGCCTTAGAAAGAAGTCTAATTATTGGCTGTTGTTTAAAAAAGGAAATGTAATACAGACATGGATATGCTTTTGAAGTAAACCATACCTGCTGTATCTCATTTGGAAGAAACATGTTCCTTCTAGAATGTGCTGTGAACTACTGGTTCCAATGTATTGCTGGGTACAACGAGCAAAGAGTGTATTGGGGAAGGGTGTTAAAAAGAAATAACATTTTTATTTTAAAGTTGAGGAGTGTTGACTCAATGTAAGTATTGGCAACCTTTTATTTCCAACTTAGGACTTTGTAATAAACTGTTCTCTAGTATTTAAATTATAAAGTTAATAAAAATGGGAAGTGAGAGGTATGTAGTGGACCTTGCTTCCTGTATCATATAGTCAATCAAAGGAAGTCCACTTGATAATGGTTTATTTCAAGAAAGTATCCTTCCATATGTTAGTGATCCCTAATGGGGAAGAACTAATTTTCTTAAAATAACCCTCGGCCACCAAAGGTCCCTTGGTGGCATGCTTCATCATCAGGTACTTCCCGCCCCGGCTCTTGGTCTACATGTTTCAATCCTGCCCCCACAGCTTATTGTTAGGAACAAATATGTTGAATCCTAATACCACTCCTGAGTAGTGCCTGATATATTCCTCAGTGCCTAGGCACGGTATGATGTTTAAGCACTATAAAATACCTAATTGGTATGATGCTTCAATACTACCTATTTGATATGATGCCTCAAAAACAATATATTGTCACTCTAAGCCTGCCCCATGAGCTACTCATAGGTGGGGAGGGGTGCTTTTAGTCACTCTTCCATCAAAGCTACTCCCTTGCCCAGCACATTGTGCCTGCCCGCAGCTCTGTAGGTGCACAAACTTATTTGGTCCTGACGAAAAGCTGTGGGGGCAGGCTTAAAACATGTAGACCAAGAGTAACACACCCATTACATTATGTACCTCTCCAACCCCTTTTTAACAATACCAGCCACAGGATTCATTAAAATCTAGGTTCCTAGAGGCCAGGCAACTTTGAAAACACTTTTTTTCACTATCACTTTTGCCCTTCTACTCCAACTCCAACGATATAGTCCACACCTTCCAATGAAGTACTCTCACGTCTCCGTCGGTCATAGCACCCTCCGTCCCGCAGTGAGGCAGAAAGAACACGATGATGATGCATGCCTCCAAGGGACCTTTTGGTGGGTGAGGGTTATTTTAAGAAAATGTGTTCAATCCCATAGGGATCACTAACATTTGGAAGGATGCTGTTTTGAATAAACCTTATAGAGTGGACTTCTTTTGATTGACTGTATTTAAATTATAAACAAATGAAGCTAGATACAGTTTTGAACTCCCGATTTTCTGCAATTACTCCACGATGATTGCGAAAAAATTTGAAAATGCGCAAAGTGTTAACCGCATGCGTGCGGCAGTTATTTTGCGCTGTGCGGCTTTTTTCTAAAAGCCGCGTTACATGACGAGCTGAGCTCGTCATGAGCATGCGAGCGGCGCAACTCATGACGAGCTCAGCTCGTCATGAGCACGGAAGTGGTTAATAGATGCTACTTATTCACAAGTGAAGACACAGTAGCCTAAAATGAAATACATGACTTTATTTGATGCCTTTTTCATGATCTTAGAGTAGAAAGTTGAAGAGGTTGCCATTTTATAGTTACTTTCTATGAGAGTGGTGTACCATTCTTGTGCTTAGTTTTACGAAATCTTAACTGTGTCAAAACTACAGAGAAATAGCTAAAAGAACAATATAATATATCAGCTCTATTCACTGGTATGTATATAACTTTTTGATTATATACAACATGTACATTAGGAATGTAGATGTATATGATAGTTTGATTAAAAAGACTATCACAGTGGTGTGAAAAAATTATATCAGATGAACTGTATCTGGGAGATGTTGGTATGTGTTTAAGATGTTAGTACTGCTGAAAATTACCATGAGCAATTCCTTTAACAATGACAATGTTTTAAATGTCTACACATTATGTGCAGAATAGATACATCTATATTATTTGCATCTGGGACTTGTGGTCGTTTTAGTTGCATTATTAAACAGGAGTAGTACTGAAGTCATGAACATAAAAATGTGCTTGGCCTGTATACTTATTAGGAATGTATTAGGAAGTGTTTGTCAATGTGGTTTTTAACTTATATGATCGGTTTGCTTATGTTTAGATGGTGAGATATGTTTTTTCTGGTTGCAGATAGTTATGTGTATGATGACACTGTTGAGGTTACTTAAAGTTGCAAAGAACTATATATTTTTGGAACGATGGCCTGAAGGTGTGTCTCTTGAATGAAATCACATATAAGCTTACATAATGATCTATGTTCTTCAAGGCTGTTGAAAATGTCATGTATATAGCTAGGGTGGTCCATTTCTTTCAACTTGCTCTGTTTAAACTTGGGGAGGGGTAATAATGAAGAATGTCTTTTGAGAGTTTGTATTCTAGCTGCACTTGGCAAATAACGTTTCTTTGAGAAACTCAGAATATATGATCTTAAAGATACAAGACATATTTGCAAAATGTTGTAGGTATGCCATTAGGAAAATGTGTTGTGCTGTCAAAAGGAAAAAATTGTTGTTGGCAGTTTTAGAAACATATAGATGCATGTGGACACTGAGTAACTGAGCAATGTATGCTCTTACAGAGCCATGTATGCAATTATTTATCTAGTGTGATATCTAGACGTATTCAGTCACCCAGGTACTACACAGGTACTCTTCCAATCAAGCAGGCACTAATTATGAACCCATTGAACTACGTAGGCAACACCCATGCATTCATTCAGTCGCCCAGATAGTAGTATTATAGTTATGTGAAAACACAGGCATTAACAATGCAGATATGGAACCACTGATGTAGTTCCTGTGAACTCTGGGAATCATGCAGGCATAATATGAGGGAATAACGTAGACACTATCTATGCACTCATCTAATCATCGAAGAAGTGTTGTTGTACTCAACTGGAAACACATTTATTTACAAGTTTTAGTGAGGAATATGTACTCTTTTGGAACCTTCTGGTCAGTTTTATATATAATTGGTCACACACTGAATGTACCCGGAATAATTAGTGAGCTATATGCTGTGATACACATTAATGTGCAGAATAAATTATTGAAAAACTAAATGTACAGCGACACAGTTGTAGAGATCCACAAAAATAGGTCTTATCGGGGAACAGCGTTTACAACGCAACTTTTACAACGCAGTACCTTTACGACGCAACGATTACAATGCAAGTCATTAGAACGACTTGCGCTGGGGGGCGCTCCAGGATAGGGAATAGGTTAATTTACTATCCAACACCTTCCCTACTATCCACGTGGACTGGAGTTGGAATAGTAAATTAAACTATTCACTATCCAGCGCCCCCAACGCAAGTCGTTGTAACGACTTGCGTTGTAAAAGTTGCATCGTAAAGGCATGCGTTGTAATAGCATGTGTTGTAACGACATACATCCGGTCTTATCTTGTGTTGGAATTATAGTATTGAGACATTCTATGTACTTTTACACTTTGGTTGAAGTTTATTTTAAAATTGAGTACATAAGGGATAACGTGATATTTTAGCATGTATAAGTGAGAACTGGGATATTGTGCAGCTGTGTTGTTGGTGAGGGTGCTATAATATTAACAGGTAAGTAACAAATTAGGTTTTGTGTTTTTGTTTGGATTGGTACATTGAAGTAAGTGCGTGTAGCTATGTAGGTAGGTTGATTGGTAAATTTAAAACTGCAAAATAACATGAAAACTATTTTTGCATTATGTGTATGCCAGTGGTAAAGTAGCTGGTATATTGGGTAGAAAAAAAATCAAATATAGTTTTATTGTTTTTACCGAACAATATTTGCATAATTACGGACAGATTGCATTCAAAAGCTCTGTGGCAAAAGGAACAGAAGCAAGTACAGTATCTATGCAGAATTGAGACTCAATAGGGGCAAAATGAAGAAAATTAAGAAAAAGAGCTATTGGTAAGAGGACAAACTCATTTCTTAAAAATAAATGGGGACATTTCCAAAGATTGGAAAAAAATGAAAATAAAATTCAAACTATGAAAAAAAATAACAATGGACAAAATCGATATAACAAGAACAGGAAAGAATATAACAAAGTTGAATACACCTTAACCTGGAGACAGTAGCAGTTTAAGGAAATCAGAGCTAGATGTTTCATAGCGGAGTAGTTATATATCTACTGAGAAATACTAAAAAGTATAGAAAAGGGGGAGATGCAGTGAAACAGAAAGAAAGTTGATGTGGCATTTGCTTTGACTGTGAATGTTTTTCTTTTGATTATAAATAGAATGAAGACTCTTGACAAATGGTGCTGTACTTGAGGAGACAAAACCTTAAATAAAAATGTGTGAATAGAAGTAGCTTTTGTATAGTTTTTAGTGAGAATGCATACATACTTCCAGTATAGAATCTTTCTTTATTTAAGAAAGCTATCTCCAAGATAATAGATTAGTTTGTGCTATTGATTACAGAGGACGATGTTTTGAAATGAGGAATGGCATTTCTAAAGTGAAAGAAATGATGGTACCTACATATATAAACAAGTTATTGGAGCACACATACAAGGAAGGCGGAGTCAGGCGCCTGTATAGAAATGGAATTGTATTAGTGTTTGTAGTTTTTGACAGCTATTCATTGATATATTAAAGACATTTCTAGATATCTTTCCACAACATTGTTTAAAACAGAAGATATGTACTTACAATGTACTTTGCAGGCACGCTCACTAGCTTGTTTATCAAACAAAGTGTGCCAAAGCACTTTTCATCATTTAATGATGTTAGTTGTACACCACTCAACAATGCAAACTTTAGTCAGGACTATATGAAATCTCCTGCTTTATATTTAGGAGAAATTAATAGAGTACTTTTGTATGGTACTGTAGCAGATGTAGAAAAGGTTTGTGATGATGTGCAGTTTTCTTTCTTTGGTCCTCAGCAGAATTCTATTGAAAATTAAGTGTTATTAAGAGAAGGAGTTGTAGTACAGACAACAGATATTACAGCTGATAGTTTTGAAGACAATATTACAAAATATTACACAGTGTGGTTTAAAAACCAGCGTGTGTTTATTTATGTTGTCGACGCACTCACTAGAAGTTTTCATTGCAGACTGTATTTAAAAAGTGAAAAAGTAAATAATGATAATTGACAAAAGTTAGCTGTGTATTAATTTGTAGAGAAATGCTTTGACTTGTCCATACGGGAAGTTATATGTAACTAGTGTTACAATAAATTAGAAGATAATAAAATGAACAACACATAGCTATTAGATACTAATTTAGTAAGATAATAAAAAGCCTGCTAATGTAGAAAATCTATGAAGGGACAAAAATATAAAAAACATTTACATTTATGATCCTTTGCAGCATTGCATATGGCTCTTATATACTGCTCTCCAGTACTTACTAAAACTCCACAATCTATGCAGGATGATGCCATCTGGGAAAACTTTGGAGCCAAATCTGGAAGTTGGGATTGGACCTATGAAGAGATTATCTGACCGAGTTTTGTTGTTGTGGCTGGTATTTAAGACTAATTTGCATACAGCCGGGTTCTGAAACTGGGATGGTGCAATGAGCTAAAAAACGGTGTTGGATCTAGCCCTGATCTCGTGACTGGGTGAGAGTATTCTGCTTAATTCAGAGACTCTGTCCATCACCACCCCTTGTTGTAAATATGGTATTAAAGTTCAGCATACCATAGCCTTGTTTTGCCTCCTTGCAGCTTTTATACTATTTCTTTGGCTTGTTTTTAGATGGTAAAGCATGGACCTAGCCCCTCAAATATTTTTATTTGTACCCCTTGACAATGTTGTGTGACATATTGTGTATTGCATAAACATGCTCACCATGAACTTTTCTTAAACTAAAAGCGACATTTATCCTGCATAAAGAAAACCAACTTGTTAATGGCTTGTCCACTTTCAAGTTCAAGAATACGTAAGATTCCATCAAGTATAAAATAGAATTCCATATGAAAACTGGTTTACCTTGCCCTGGGTATCGTGCAGCAGGTGACATACATCGTGTTTAAAGAGTTCTTGGACTATGTTAAACTTAACAGAAATTCTTGTGGCTATTCCTGAAGAAGGTGTGTAAAACGCCGAAACACGCTTCGAGACAGAATTTAAAACAATTTTTGCCACTTATAAAGTATTTTTTATATGAAATTGTATGAGATGGTTATCTCTTTTTTTGTAATGTGTATTACTTTGTGCAATATGTAAATCCTGGTTAGAGGATTTTTTTAACAAATCATTAAAAACTGTGACCTTCTTTTTAAATCTTTTTACGTACTTTTTTTGATACTTTCTTCACATTTCTCATATGGTGCCACATATTAGTATTGGTTAATAATGTTCAAATCCTACATTGCCTAGCAACGATATTTGTCAAACGCTAAATCCCTGTCCTAGGAATCGCTGTATACATGGTTCAGGGGGTCCTTGTTATTCTCATACCCCCACAAGCAAATAATCAACCATACGTCTATTCTTGCAATCACTCAGTCATACATACAGTCACTCATATACTCCAACACTCACTTATACTGCCTTTCACATAAGCAGTTACTCACCCATATACCCCTGACACATTCATTCACTCACCGACACAGCCAAAACACACTCACTCACCCATACAGCCTCTTACACACACACTCACTAACCCATAGAGCTACTGACTTACCCATGAACTCATCCATACAGGTAGACACACACCTCTTCACCCACCCATGTAGACATTGAGACATACACGTACTCAGATAACCAATCACTCACCCATACAGAAACTCACATACCCACTCATATACCTATACAACCACTTAGACACCAACTGACAGATAGCTACAGACATTCACACAACAAGTCACTCACCCATGCATTCACTGAGACACCTAATCACTCACTGATACAGTCAGTCACATGCCTACTGATTAATTCATACAGACACTCATACACCCAATGATTCATCAATACACCTTGGTATACATATTTAACACTCATAAACATTTTAAAAACACTGTCACTGGATGGTGTCATCAGTGATGGCATCAGTGTTGTAATTTCAGATGTCATCAGTGCACCAGACAAAGCAAAATTTCTAAATATACATGATTCAATTGTGTACAAAAAACGAATCCCATAATGAACTCGGGGGCGATATACGTCAGTATCGAAGGTGTGGTACCCGTAACTCCACACTTCACACCTATTAATTAACACCAGAGAATAACTCTTTGTAATTAATAACCTCTTATTTTAAAACTATGGACACAATTACATTCTTGGTACTGGCTCATTAACATATAAAGACATTGCAATAGATTCAAAGAATGAAAAATACATTTGATCAATGTGTTATCTTGCGTAAAACAAATTGGGGTAATCTCACCTTTCCTGGCCCTGTATACATGACCCATCACAAGTATACAAGTTAGAATAGAAGAAAACTCATGAATTAGGGGTAAAGTACTCACAAGTCGATAATTTTTCCTATCTCTAGTAGCTCATCGTGAATCTATCCACAATACTTGCATAGTACTTTATCGTATTTAAGCAATGAGGGACCAAAATATAATGCATTGCCACAAGTCTACTATTTATCAAACATTAATTACTGCTGCCATGTGAGAAAATAAATCATGTGCAACAGAAGAGAGGATAAGAGAAAAAATGGGCAGAAAACAGCTCCTAGTTTACTATGGTTACTAGGAGTAGTAGTTGGCTGGAACATTTGTCCACTCTGGTGCACATATCAATAATCATGATAAATGTGTTGGATCTTCAATCCCCTGCCACTCAATTCATAGAAAAGATAATAAACAAGGATGTTTAATGTTCTGTGCTTATGATAGATTGGTAAAACTAGATAAACTTTTTGCATCAAGTACCTTCACACACTAACACCAAAAGCGCTGAATGATAAAATTGAAATGTTGTGTTTTCGATCACTTTATTAGGTTAAAACTGTGATTATGTGATCCTCTTTAAATCTGTAAATTATACTCCAAACTAGTAGGGTTTTACACTTTCCATTTTCTATTTCACTTTCACTTTTTTTTTAAATAAAGTAATAGGAGGTTTTATACTATGTGTTTATTTCTGGCTGAATTAGAATTCAATATGGTATTGGATGAAAAGGAGAGATCATATAAAGTAAGCGGTTCAACATGGAACCGTGATCGGAAATCAGAGAGAATAAATAGCACAGTCTAGTTATTCAGAGGTCTTTGTAAGACATGTCGAGGATGGATTTTATTTTGGAGAGTCATTAACGGGCAGGGCTTACACGTTTGTTTGGTGACACTGAGTGTGCACACGAAGAGTTTTTTCCTTGTATCATTCGCGGTAAGCTTTAACAATGATATTAATGGAGATTCAACTACGTAGCAAACAGCAGCAGTTGCGCCATATATAAACACTAACTTTACCGGTACTCTTTCAGAAATCGGATATTTCACACAATTGGGCAAGAACAGACAATCTTCACATGAGTGGATTGAAATTAGCTTCCACTACTTGAGTAAGTGATTGATTTGAGAATGTTGACTAACTTATTTAGTGACCTAAGCACATTGAGGTGGTTAATGATGATTACGTATGATTTCTGTTTCATAGCGGTTAGTTTGGCAAGGATTTGTGTTTTTCAGTCAGCACAACCTCAGTGTTTTCTTGGAGGTACGTGCAGTTTATAACACAAATCACAGAGGGAGCATGTGATGGAACACATGGACTGTATTTGATTACATTTTGACTATATTTTCAGTAAACCTGAACTGTCAAACACAGTAAAATAAAAGGCCAATTACTTTCTTTTTGAACAAGAGATTAATCATTGTTAGAACCCTCGGGGTCTATGAGTTGTGCGCCTTGGATGTTATGTACATTTTGTACTTTAACTAGGTGTTGTTATTAAGGGACTTGAGCAGGTCCTATTACAAGGTTGCACACTTGTGAAGAATGGTGTAAAGTTATTTAGTATTGTTATGACAATTTGTACATTTGTTGCTAATTAGAGGGCAGGCTATACCTTTTTCATACTGTAGATTGTTAAAACTATCATTAAAAACGCTGGGTATATAAGAACTGTTATAATGAATCATGAATCACTCAAGGTTTACATCGAATATCACATCACAATTGTGAACAGATAAGAGAAGATAATGAGAAAAGAGAAACTAGAAAAGAGGGGGTATGTGAAGGAGGAAATAGAGGGAAGGGGGTTAAATGGAAGAGGAAAAAAGAGGGGCAAGGGAAAACAGGGGAGGAAGAAAGTGGGGTGCCCTGTCAGGTTACTATACATAGTGTAGCTATTTCATAGCTGAGAATGTATTTTCTCATAATAATTCATCCTAGCAGGACACTTTGTGCCAGCTTGTAAAATGAAGCAGGATTCTAGCTTGCGTAATGCGGCTAGTCAATTATCACCTCTCTGGTGCAGGATGACGGTATCCAGACCAAAGAATTTGGCCTAGGCCCAGTCTCCGGCATGCCTCTCTAAAAAAGGTTTAGCTGCGCTGTAGCTAAAATCCCTATTGGTGTTCAAGTATCTGTTTTTTCCCTGGGAAAGTAGCTGAGCCAATATACCACATATTGATGGACAATGGACAGCTTATGGTGTAAACAACAAAATCAGCACTACAAGTGATACATTTTGGGATTTTCCATATGGTTTTGATTCTCTCTAGAGTGGTTTCAGTGATATTCTCACTGTATCTGCACACTTTGCAATTACCACACTTACAGAATCCCTTGGCTTGTTTTAGCCAATTGGTTTCCTTGCCCTGAAGGTGACTGTTTACAAGGAGATCTTTAAGTGAGGGATTTTTTTGATAGGTTATAGATGGATTTAGACCTACTTTGTTTTTAAGATATGATCTTGTCTCAATATACCACATTTAGCTTTCAATATCTTCCGTATTTGTCCTGCCTGACTACTGAACTTTGTGATCAACCTTATGGGTTCCTCTGTTGTTTCTTTCAGGATTCTGGGGTTCGTTGATTGAAACAGAACCTCATCTCTACTCAGGGTTACCACACGAGCTTCAGCTTGTTTTAAAGCTTTACGTGAATAGCACATCTCCCTGAATCTTTTTATCATTTCCTGTTTTGTGCATTGATAACTGACAGTGGAACTACAGTTTTGTTTAGCCCTTAGGAATTCACTATATGGTATCCCCCATCTGAAACTGGGTGGGTGGCAGCTTGACGAATCTAATATTGAGTTGCCAGCTGTTTCTTTTCTGTATAACTCAGTTTGGATGGAGCCATTCTCAACCACTAGTTTCAGATCCAAGAAATCTACGCTCTTCGTGCTGTGATGCATGGTGAATTTTAAATTCATGGAATTATCATTGAGTGCATTGACAAACCATTTAAGTTCAGATTCGGTGCCTTCCCACAAAAAGAAAATATCATCAATATATCTCAGCCGCATATTTACGTTATAAATCCAATGCTCTGTGTTATTATTCCAGATCACTTGCTTCTCCCACCAGCCCACAACCAAATTGGCATAGCTGGGAGCGAAGTAGGCGCTCATGGAAGTTCCTTGTAGTTGTTTGAAATACTCTCTCTCAAACATAAAAACATTTTCCTTGAGATATATCTCAATCATGGCTAAAATCATGTGTGTACATTCCAGAAGATGTATACTATGGTTTTTCAAAAAATACTGGCATGCCTTTTGTTAAATAAATGCTGACACAGGAATAAAGAACAGAGGACGTTTATTGAAACAGATCCTCAGGCACCAGCTGGCAACTGACGCTTACCAACATTCTAAGGTGAGCCCCACTCTCAATTTTCTCAGGATGGGATGTACCAAAGGATAAGGGACAGGACTGGTAGGGAGGTAGAGGAGATACCAACTATATAAAGGATGATGAACATAAGGAATACAAGCATAGATTACAACACACCTCCCTTTGAATAGGAAGGAGAACAATGCATTATAGAGACTGTAATGATGAAACCATCACATCGTGGTGGAAGACGTGTTCTGACATCTTTAGGCTGTTGCATGTTAGAGAACGAGTCATTCTGACTTTCTTCAATAGTAGGCATAGGAATACACACTTTGGGGCAGGAAGCTATATTGTCCATGCTCCTACTGCTACCATCTTCCAAAACTACAGAATTGCTGTTTACACATTGGATTCTTAGAGGTTTGGAGGATGACGATACTTTGGAATGACCTGCCTGTGGTCTTTTGACAACTACCCATTGGCCAACATCCAAATCCTTTCTGGTAGTTCCCCACTTCTGGTTGTATTTAGCTTTGTAATTATCTTGATGCTAGCCCACTTTCTCCATGACAGATTCCCTATCTACCCAGACGGGACTTCTGCCATTTAGCCATTTGGGAGTGAGTTTAGAACTCGGATTCCTCCCTTTAAGAGAAACAAATGGGGAAACCCCTGAAATGGCATTAGGAGCTGAATGCTATGAACATAGCATCCGTCTCAGGTCTTTTTCTATGGGTTCATGCGATGTGAGAGCCAATTGAATAGTGTTCTTTCTCATTCTATTGTCCCTTTACATCATCCCATTAGCCTTTGGACATTATAAAGGAGTTTTTACATGTGAGATGGCTAAATTGGACAAGAACTGCCTCATTTCATCTGACTTAAATTGAACACCATTGTCAGTGACCAGGGTATATATCTTTAAAAAATTCAATCAGGTAATATGTGGTGATGGAGGGAACCATTTTTGCAGAGATCCAATGTGAATGATAATCAATGAGTACGAACATGAATCTATGAGAAACATTTAGCAAGTTTATGGGACCGATAATGTCTAAACCCAGTTTGTCCCAAGGTTTGGAAGGGACAGACACAGGAATGAGGGGCGCTTTCGAGTGACTTTGGATTTGTCACACGATCCACAGGCCAATTTTACCTTTGGTCCCTACTTCTTCCTGGATGTCCCTTATGTTGCCTCTGTAGATTCGATCCTCAATTATTGATAATCCGTCTCTCACCACTCAGTAGGACTTGAGATTCTCAGGAAGATCTTTAATGGTACTGGGCCAACCATTGCAGATCATGTTTTTTAGGGAAACAACACTTACAACGCAACTATTACAACGCACACCGTTACAACGCAC
This sequence comes from Lissotriton helveticus, assembly GCF_964261635.1. Lineage (NCBI taxonomy): Eukaryota > Metazoa > Chordata > Amphibia > Caudata > Salamandridae > Lissotriton > Lissotriton helveticus. The sequence goes on along the minus strand of NC_136071.1, from coordinate 872,501,894 downwards.
ACCATTACAACGCAGGATCCGTTACAACGCATGCCTTTACAACGCATGACATTACATAGCAGATGCTATTACAACGCATGCCATTACAACGTAAGTATTGGTAAGTATGTTATTTTTTAAAATCATTTTTTTTAAATGTAAATTAAATTAATTAATTTAATTAATAGTATATATTTAGTTTTGGGTTATGGGGTACAGGGGTATTTTTAAGTTTCAGGGCTAGGTATGGGTTATGGGGTACAGGGGTATTTTTAGGTTTCAGGGTAAGGTTTGGGTTTTGGGGTACAGGGGTATTTTTAGGTTTCAGGGTTAGGTTTGGGTTTTGGGGTACAGGGGTATTTTTAGGTTTCAGGATTAGGTTTGGGTTTTGGGGTACAGGGGTATTTTTAGGTTTCAGGGCTAGGTTTGGGTTTTGGGGTACAGGGGTATTTTTAGGTTTCAGGGTTAGGTTTGGGTTTTGGGGTACAGGGGTATTTTTAGGTTTCAGGGCTAGGTTTGGGTTTTGGGGTACAGGGGTATTTTTAGGTTTCAGGGTTAGGTTTGGGTTTTGGGGTACAGGGGTATTTTTAGGTTTCAGGGCTAGGTTTGGGTTTTGGGGTACAGGGGTATTTTTAGGTTTCAGGGTTAGGTTTGGGTTTTGGGGTACAGGGGTATTTTTAGGTTTCAGGGCTAGGTTTGGGTTTTGGGGTACAGGGGTATTTTTAGGTTTCAGGGCTAGGTTTGGGTTTTGGGGTACAGGGGTATTTTTAGGTTTCAGGGTTAGGTTTGGGTTTTGGGGTACAGGGGTATTTTTAGGTTTCAGGGCTAGGTTTGGGTTTTGGGGTACAGGGGTATTTTTAGGTTTCAGGGTTAGGTTTGGATTTTGGGGTACAGGGGTATTTTTAGGTTTCAGGGCTAGGTTTGGGTTTTGGGGTACAGGGGTATTTTTAGGTTTCAGGGTTAGGTTTGGGTTTTGGGGTACAGTGGTATTTTTATGTTTCAGGGCTAGGTTTGGGTTTTGGGGTACAAGGGTATTTTTAGGTTTCAGGGCTAGGTTTGGGTTTTGGGGTACAGGGGTATTTTTAGGTTTCAGGGCTAGGTTTGGGTTTTGGGGTACAGGGGTATTTTTAGGTTTCAGGGTTAGGTTTGGGTTTTGGGGTACAGGGGTATTTTTAGGTTTCAGGGCTAGGTTTGGGTTTTGGGGTACAAGGGTATTTTTAGGTTTCAAGGATAGGTATGGGTTATGGGGTACATGGGTATTTTAAGGGTTCAGGGTAACGGGTATTTTTAGGGTTCATTTTTTAAATAAATAATTTTAAATAATTTAAATAATTAATTTTAATATTTTTATTATTTTTTAATATTAGTTCTTTAATAATAATTGTTTTTTTTAAATAAACTATTTTTTAAAGTATATATATTTACAAATTAAGTATTAAAAAATAATTTAATTTATTAAATTAAATAAATTTTAATAAATTACATTAAAAAAAATATATATACTTACATATACTTACGTTGTAATGGCATGCGTTGTAATAGCATCTGCTATGTAATGGCATGCGTTGTAAAAGTATTCGTTGTAAATGTATCTGCGTTGTAAAAATTGCGTTGTAACGGTGTGCGTTGTAAAAGTTCGCGATGTAACGTCATACATCCTGTTTTTTAGGTCCATTAGAACTGTGTTGTCTTGTAACACTTTCTCCCATTCTTCCTTGTTAATTGCAGGAATGTGAATTTCTAGCATGATTTCATCAAGCGGATTGATTTGTGAATCTTGACAAACAATCAGCTATTAGGTTCTTGTCACCTTACACATAACACATGTTATAATTGAAACCTTGTAAGCCTTAAACCAGTTTGGAAATACAGGGAATGGCTCTTTCAATGGCTCTTTCAATGCTTTGTGGAAAACATAGGAAGTAAAGGTTTGTAATCTGTGTGAAGAATAAATGGAATTCCCCATAAGAAAAATTTGAAATGATTTATTGCCCACTAGTAAGCAAGGGCCTCCATCTGAATTGTGGAATAGTTACGTCCAGGCTCTTTCAAGGTTCTGGACGCAAACGCTATCACTCTCTCTTCGGATTTGAGTTAACCTCCTACGCGGACGATACTCAGATCGTGGTCTCAGTGATGCCGGGAAAAGAGCTAGGGGTAGCAGCGAGATTCCAGGAGTGTATGTCCGCCGTAAGTTTATGGATGGCAAAAATCTGTTTAAAATTAAACTCCTCTAAGACTGAGGTGCTCACCTTTGGCTCTAACATGAATCTTTGGAGTTCTAATTGGTGGCCTACAGACATGGGCCCGCCACCATCCCCAGTTCAAAAGGTGAAGAATCTTGGAGTTATTATAGATAACCAACTGACTTTTAAACCCCAGGTAAAGGCGCTGACTTCCTCAATATACTGGATACTGAAAACCATTAGGAAGGTCCTTCCTTTTCTGCCAGAGGGAAGTAGGAGAACAGTGGTGACGGCGCTAGTTCTCTCGCGCCTCGACTACTGTAACAGCCTCTATTTAGAGGCTCAACAGGGGGTGCTTAATAAACTTCAAGTCCTACAAAATGCAGCTGCCCGCCTGATCGGGGGCCTGTCCAAGTTCTCATCAGTGACCAAGGAACTGGAGAGGCTGCACTGGCTCCCGGTGAGGAAGAGGATTTTATTTAAGACCCTCTGTATCGTTTTTAAGGCACTGCATGGTGTGGGACCGGCGTTTCTCCAGGAGCTTTTCCAGTGGTACAGACCAGGGAGACAACTGAGGTCTGCCACAATGGGTCTGATCAAAACATCACGGATCAGGAAAGTACGCTGGGGAGGCAGGAGCTTTGTGGGAGGAGCAGTTAAAGCATGGAACTCCCTCCCCCTGCTCCTTAAATCAAACACCAATCTGCTGACCTTCAGTAAAAATATTAAAACTTGGCTTTTTTCCCTCTAAAACTTTAATGTCTGAACCTTGGGGAGTTCCACTTTAGCGCCAGGACACCGACTGGTATTTGAGCGCTCTATAAGTGTTATAATAAAATAAATAATAAATAAAATTTAACATTTACCAATTGAGTGAGTGAAGCTCCTAGACCTTTCATGCTTGCGTCCGTTGTCAAAGTGGTCCTAGCACTGGGATCGATCATTCCTAAAGTGGGAGCTTTTACTATGGCTTGTTTGATATAAGTGAAGTTACTTTGACATTGGGAATTCTAATCAAAGTGGGACCCTTTCTTTAACAATTCTCTTAGGGAGTGCACATGTCCCACAAAATGTTCCACAAATTTAGACATGTACTCTACCAAACCCAAGAAGGATCTTAGCTCGTCCTTGTTAGTAGGAGCTGGAGCAAGCTTGACCACATCCACTTATGTGGTTTTAGGTCTGATTCCTTCACCAGAGATGGTGTGGCCCAGATACACAACAGACTTCACACCAATTTTACATTTATCTCTGTGAGTGGTGAATCCAGCCTTGCTTAGTTTACTTAGAACCTCTCTGAGAATCTTGTTGTGTTCCATTTCAGACTTCCCATATATCAAGATGTCATCCTGGAAACACAGCACTTTTCCCAAACCCTTCAAAATGTGTTGCATTATACGTTGGAACACTGCCACAACGGATGCTAGGCCGAACGGCATTCTGCTAAATTGGTAGGCTCCAAAAGGTATGATGAAGGATGTGAGGGATTTGGAATCAGGATGGAGAGCTACCTGATGGTACGCCGTGGAAAAGTCTAGAAAGCTGAAGTATTTGGCACCTTGTATTACGCGGAGCATCTCATTATTGTTAGGAAGAGTGTGTCTATCCAACCAAATGTTTGAGTTAAGATCCCTAAGATCCACACACAGGCGGATACTTTTCCATCCTTCCATAGATGTGACCGCTATGGGAGCCAACCACTCCGAGCTTTCTATTCTCTCTATTTCACCACAGGTTTCTAGTCTCTCCAATACTCTTTGGGGGGGATCTCTTATAAGTAAAGGGAACGATCTAGATTTGTGAACTGTTGGATTGTATTGTTTCTTCAATTAAATTTTATGTGAGAAACCCTTCAGCAAACCCAACTTTTCTGAAAATACCTCTAGAAATTCTTGACACACTTCTTTCCCTACATTAGAACTCTCAACCAAATGGTTCTGAAGCATAGGGATCCAATTTTATCCCAAGATCTTTTTGGTGTTTCCACCCTAGTAATTTCAACCCGTTCTTTGTAATTTACACTTTCCCTACAGTAACCCTGTCTTTGAAGTTGATCTGCATAACAAGCATGCCTACTAAGGGTATTGGATCGTGGTTGTAACCACCTGGATTGACATCAGGGGCAACATATGATAATCCTTGCTTCCTGAGTTGGCGATTAATGTAGCTTCATTGATAAGCGTATAGGGGGAGCAAGAGTCTGCAAAGACCATATTTGGAATATCATCAAGGAGAATTTCACATTTAGGGTAGTTACTGTTAGATATTTCCTTGGGGTCTGCTACCTCGAATACATTGTCTTCATTTGGCACTGTTTAACTGTGAACCATGTGAGTGACATTTCTTCTTAAATCATTACACACTTTAGAAAAGAGACCATGATTGTTGCATTTCCTACACATATCGTTCCTAGCTGGACAATTTACATTGTTAGCTAATTGATTGGGATTACCACAATGGCGGCATTTGAACTAAGAAACATCAGTTCTTTGTTTCACCTATTCAAGTGGGAGACACTTTGTTCCTAATATTCTTAGTTGACACCTTAAGTACACCATTATCATTAACTTGCTTGACTTCAACAGCGTCTTTCATTTCACTAATACAAAATGCAGTGTGCTCAATGCTTTTTGCAATATCAATCGCTTGTTTTAATTCAGGGGCATTAGCTAATAATTTCTCTTGAATTTTCTTGTCACAAGAAACTGATCCCTAATTAATGATTCTGTTAATGTACCAAACTCACAAGTAGAAGCTAATCCTCTTAAAACAGCAATGTAATTTACTACCTTTTCCTTTTTCCCTTGTGATCTAGAGAAAAATGTATGGCGTTCTAGAACCATATCGATAGAACCATATCAATTTTTTTCTAAATTGGATTTCAAATTTTTTATGTGTGTTTTGATAAACATCATGTTGAGGATCTCCGTACGCATCCTCACTTACGCTTTCACCTTCACTTACAGTGTCAGGGATATCATGAAAAAAATTTCTTCCATGTTTTCCTAAATTATGTAATAGGACATGCTGTTTGCCAACAGAAGCTAATCTGTCCCCCCAATAGCAATTAGATATGATTCAAAAAGATTCACCCATCTTTTCCAAGGAATAAGTGGTTCTCCATCTACACTCAAGTAAGGGGGAGGTTGAGACATTGCAAATGATGCTATAGTATGAGAGAAATGAAGAGAGAAGACTGAGAAAAACAGAATAAGGGAAGAGTAGAATGGAGGGAAGAAAACAGTGAAGAACAAAGAGAAAAGAAAAGGTTAGTCAGAAAATGTAGCAAATAATACAAAATAATAATTCATGGGGCATATCACAAAATGACAGTATGTAATGTTAATTTCCATATAGCACCCGAAAAAGCAGTCAAAGTCACAGAGAGATGCAAAGCTGTGCCTGTCAGCAATAACAAAAAAACAGACAGGCTCTGTGAAGGAAAACAAATGTCTGTATACACAACTCTCCGCCATGGCAGGCAATTACGTGAGTAAGGTAAATGATTGTGCTGCAGTCCGAAAGAATCAACTCTAATTCTGTATCTGAAGGACTCGTGACTGACACTTAAAGAAATCTGAAAAACAGCGCTCCAGTTATGAGCATAGAAAAGAATTTCCTTCTGGCACTTTGAAAACCCTTTTTCGCGGTTAATAAATTCCTTCTGTAGAGGTGAGATAGAGTGTTGGTATAGACCCGATCTCTGAGGGAAGACAGCTGGTAAAATGTTCACTACAGCACAAAAGCTGAGCACAAGCTGGGCGGGAATGCCGCCCTGCGCTCTGGCAAAAGAATTCTTGTGGTGAGGTAATCACTGTGTGGGGTGCCGTCGAACGTTCGTTGAAGGAAAACAGCTGAGCGCCCGCTGGGCGGAAAGCTCTCCTCGCTCAGACAAAAGAATCCCGCTGTGAGGTAAACAGAGAAAAAAATTCCTCCGTTCGCTGAGGCGATTTAAAAGAAGAGCTAGACATAATTACAATTAGGCAGCAATTTACATCACTCCGCAGTACAAAGTTGGCGAAAGCGGCACCTGCCAAGAAGTATTCCGACACCTTGGTGAAAGCGTCGCTGCTCAAAAGTAATCGCCGGGCAATACGGCAATATCGACACACAAGCGCTCATAAAAAAAACTATGGTACAGCTGAGGAGAATTACGCTGTTGTACGGCAATGCGTGCAAGGTCAAATAAACACGCCAACCAGGATATAGTCATTCCATTCGTGCCAAGTGGAATAGGAATGATTTTCCACTCACCAGGATGAAAACAGGAACAATTGAGGAAGTCCAATGAAGTAAAGCATATACTGGACTTCCAGCTGGTGTAGAAGGAGCAGGGGAAGAGTCTGGAACAGCACCCAGTGCAACAATCATCGCCAATTGTTAAATAAACGCTGACACTGGAATGAAGAAGAGAGGGCATTTATTGAACCAGATCCTCATGCACCAGCTGGCAACTGACGCTCAACAACATTCTAAGGTGAGCTCCACTCTCAACGTTCTATGGAGGGGATGTACCAAAGGAGAAGGGAAAGGAGGGGTAAAGCGGTAGAGGAGATACCAGCTATATAAAGGGTAATAAACATGTGGAATACAAGCATAGGTTACAACACCTTTAATCCGTCTGAGTGCCTGATGCTCGTACAAAGGCTTTCAACATCAACGCAGACAAGCCAATGATTATCACATTATCACAAGGTTCTGTATTTTCTGTAAAGCGTCTGTAGTATCTTTTAGGTATGAGATCAGGTCTCTCATAAACAGACATAAGAAATGATCAACAAAAACAGAGCTATTTACAAGGGGACTGTTTTTTGATGGCACAATGGGCCTCCCTGGGGGTTCTACGGCATTCTAGTGTATTTTAGGCAATAGACACAGTGTGGTGTTGTAGGTGTCTTATTCTATATCAATTGTCCCTCATCCCAGCTAAGTAATTGCCCATCATACCATCCCTCTACCAATGTGAAATATCTTTTCTGTAGGTCAATCAAGTATGATTTATCCACTTTACACTAGCATGTCTTATTGTTAAGTTGGCGATGTGCCTTTTGCATATACATTTTTCTAGCCAAGAGTGCAATGTTTCCCCCTTTATCGTAGGGTTTAATGACTAAGTCAGGATTGCTTTGTATGTGTCTCTCTGCATTCCTCTGTAGTTTAGCCATGTTACTGGATTGTGGTGTTTGGCCAATGAGACTTAACAAATATTTTGATACCAGATCCCCAAAGATGTCAATGTTATCTTTGACAGTGGGAGGTGTATATCTAAAAGCTACTCTAAAGTATGTGGCATCTGAGTTCCCAGTTTCTAACCCAAATGTCTTTGGGATGTCTACTAGCTGAGCTGGATCAAAGGGGTCCTTACTCTTACTTTCACTGCCTGAGTGACTCTGCTGACTTAATTCATTGAAGGCTCTTAGTGTTGGAATATCTTCTATTGCTAAAAAAGGTTCAGTTATGGATGATCTACATTGACCTACTGAGAGAGATGCTTTATCATTACGTAATGTATGCATTTAAAAATAATTTTAACTTATGTTCGCATTTATAAAGGTCGACTCTAGTTCGTACCCATTCTGTTCAGCAGTTCGGCCTGTAGCCCTGTCTAAAGTACCTATGGAAATTAACATGGTGAGAACGCATCTCAAATGATGCCAACGTTACTATATATATGTATATACAGATATACATTCCTGTGTGTGTGCCTGGTTCTTCGTGTTGTGTGAGGGGTCTTGGAAGTGATATATATATATCTCTATATATATATATATATTCACTGAAAAAACCATAGGTTTCAGGCCTTATATAGTTAGGAATTAGCTTTTACAAAACCTTTGAAATTCACTCAAAAAAATTTAAGTTTTAGGGGTGTTATAGTTAGCTGGACATTTCACTCATACAAAACCATTGAAATTGCTCCTATATAGTTAGTTGTACTAACTATATTTCGCGCACCCGCAATCCACTGCTGATGATGTCACATATTACATCATTCATGACATGGTCAGTGACATCACTGATGACATCTCAAATGACATCAATGATGACATATATATGCATATGCATTTATATATATGTATGTGTATATATAAATATACATACATATATAAACATATATAATCTGCATATCTATATAAATACAAATATAAATGCATGCATACATATACATATATGCATACATATGCATGTTATTTACATGAAAGTGTTGATTTTTTAAATCGCGATATTCCGAACGATTGAAAATGACTTTTCTTGAGAAACATTTGGATTTGGATTATCATGTCCTATACTTTGGAATTTTTGAAAGACTGACTTTGAGGATGCTATCAATTACTCAAGTCTGCCCGAATTGTGTGGGTAAAATTGATACCTAGTCACTTTGAATAAGAATGTACTTACATCTTGTCTAACATTTGGAAGAAATATCTAGTTATATGACAACAGGATACCGACATAACTTGAAGGAAATAAGAACGCCCTGAAGAGGTTCTGTTGTACAGAACGAAACGCGTCGGCTGGCTGTGGTACTGAAACTTAAGGAAAATAAAAGCCTTTGAATATACACCAAAAAGTGATATTATTTGATTGGACTTGTTGTGCAAGTGGTGCTGTGCCAAACTTTGGAATATTCTCCACTACTCTCTACTACTCACTCTCTACTACTCCACTACTCTCTAATACCCACTATCTACTACTCTCTAGTACTCACTCTCTACTCACTCTCTACTCTTTACTACTCACTCTCTACTACTCTCTCTCTACTACTCACTCTCTACTACTCTCTCTACTACTCTCTACTACTCTCTCTCTACTACTCACTCTACTACTCATTCTCTACTACTCTCTACTACTACTACTCACTCTCTACTACTCTCTCTCTACTACTCTCTATTACTCACTCTACTACTCACTCTCTACTACTCTCTACTATTCTCTCTCTCTGCTACTCACTCTCTACTACTCACTCTCTACTACTCTCTACTACTCACTCTCTACTACTCTCTACTACTCACTCTCTACTACTCTCGCTCAACTACTCTCTACTACTCACTCTACTACTCACTCTCTGCTACTCTCTACTATTCTCTCTCTCTGCTACTCACTCTCTACTACTCACTCTCTACGACTCTCTACTACTCACTCTCTACTACTCACTCTCTACTACTCACTCTTTACTACTCTCTATTACTCACTTTCTACTACTCTCTACTACTCACTCTACTACTTACTCTCTACTACTCTCTACTACTCACTCTCTACTACTCACTCTCTACTACTCACTCTACTACTTTCTACTACTCACTCTCTGCTACTCTCTCTACTGCTCTCTACTAATCTCTACTACTCACTCTCTACTCTCTATTACTCACTCTCTACTCTCTACGTCTCTACCTCTCTCTACTAGTCTCTACCTCTCTACCTCTACCTCTCTACCTCTCTCTACATGCACACATATACACACATATATATGCATATACATGCATATGCATTTATATATATGTATGTGTATCTATATATTTACTGAAAAAACCATAGGTTTTAAACCAGTTATAGTTAGCTGAAAATTTTACTCGCATAAAACCATTGAAATTCCCACGTTATAGTTAGTTGGACTCACTATAACTTGCGCGTGCAATGCACTGCTGATGACGTCACATATTACATCACTCATGACATGGTCAGTGACATCACTCATGACATCACTGATGACACCATCCACTGAATGTGTGTCTTTCTGAAAAATAAATATGTGTTATATATGTATATGTAAAGGTCGATGGAAGAATAAATGTTTAAATAAGTGTCTTAATGGATGTTTTTTTTTTTTAAATTGATTGGTTAACTGGCTTATTAAGTGTATCTTAGTGAATACATATATTAGCGAGTATTGTTTAAATATTTAAATGTTTGTATTATTGTTTTACTTTGTGTTTTAGTGGCTGCATGGGTTGGTGAGTAGCTACATGTGTGTGTATATGGGTTATTAGATGTTTTTCTTAGTATCAGTTTGAGTGTTTGTATGGTTTGGTGGGGTATTACTTAGCACATAGATGCATGAATGACTGACTCTCTCTTTGTATCTGTTTTGAAGACAGCATATGTGCAGGACTGTATGGGTGGATGAGTGTGTATATGTGTGTGTTAGTGAGTGAATGACTATCTCACTAGTGTCTTTATCAGTAACTATATATGTTTTAATCTAGTATATGTGGATATTGATGTATATAACTGAGTATATGTAAGAGTGAGGGGTTTTAAGAGTTCCTGTTTAAATTAGTATGTGCTTCTATAAGTGATTGTTTGAGAGAGTAAGTATGTGTAAGTTTCCTCAGAAGAAAAGTGGTAGTGTGTGTATAGCTGTATATGCAAATAAATGGATGTTCAGTAGTTTATTTGCATGTGTGAGTATGTGTGTGAGTAACTTTTGGATGACTGTCGGTGTGTAACAGGATGTATAGGTGTATCACTACATATGATGAGTGAGTATATGTATGAGTGACTATATAGAACAGTTGGTGAATGAGTAGATGTGTATATAGATGGTGCAATTATTGAATTGGTTGTTGTAAGTGGTATGGGTATCTCCATTTTTTTGAAAATTTTAGTTTCTATTTCTGAATATGTGTTTCAAGGGTTACATTACAGTGAAAGGAGGTCTGTCACTCTGTCACAAGGATAGTGTCATCAGTGATGTCATGAGTGATGTCACTGACCATGTCATGAGTGATGTAATATGTGACGTCATCAGCAGTGCATTGCACGCGCAAGTTATAGTGAGTCCAACTAACTATAACGTGGGAATTTCAATGGTTTTATGCGAGCAAAATTTTCAGCTAACTATAACTGGTGTAAAACCTATGGTTTTTTCAGTGAATTTAATAGGTTTTTTGAATACTAATTCCTAACTATAACTGGTGTGAAACCTATGGTTTTTTCAGTGAATTTCAAAGGTTTTTTAATAGCAAATCTTTATAGGTATAGAAAGTGAAAAATTTTAAAAAGAATTTTATATTGTATAAATATCTAAAAAAAAAATGTTATTCTTTTATTTTTAACCCGGGGGCGCTCCCGGGGCGCGTACCGGTGAACGCACGGGTAAGCGCAATATTATGGTGCGCCCTCGGGCGCGTACCGGGGAGCGTCCCGGGAGCGCTATTGCCGCGAACGAAAACAACATCGTGACGTATTGCGTACACGCATGATGCGTCATATGACGCACAGCGTAATCGCAACCGAAAGCACGCGATCGCATACGATCGCGAAATGTCCTGAGGCGCTTACGCTACGCACCCGCGAGCGCGCCCTAGAGCGCGACTACGGGCGCGCCCCGGGGGCGCGTAGCGTAAGCGCGTCGGGTCATGTGACTTGAAAATAACACTTTCTATTGGTGCACAACAGTTTTGGTTTCTAAATGAGTAATGCCTGGGTCTTGTGACCTGAAAATAACACTTTCTATTGGTGCAGAACAGTTTTTGTTTCCAAATGAGTAAAGCCTTGGTCTTGTGACCTGAAAATAACACTTCTGATTGGTTCAGCACAGTTTTTTTTCCAAATGATAAAAAAAACACCTCTCTTCCTTACTCTGACTTTGTCCTTTGACTGAGGAAGACCTGTTTGATCTACAGAGGCAATTCTTTTCTACTTTGAAATGGCTACTGTAGTAGCAACTGCTGGAGCATCTGTACCACCACCACCACCAAGAGGACCACCACAACAATACATTGGTGGTGAAGAAATGGAGGAGGAGGAAGATGAAGATGAGGAGGGGAGCAGATGGCTGCATGAAGAAAATAACCCATACAAGCCAAAAGAACACATTGTATGGGAGTTTTTTTCACTTCCAGAGGGGAGGAAAAAAGTTAATGCGGCAAAGGTAACATGTCGAATCTGTGGTGCAGAACTCTCAAGGGGCAATCCAGATAAAAAATATTCATTTGGTAATCATACCATGATTCGGCATATGACCCGGAAACATCCTGCTAACTATTCTCGTGCAGAGATCAGGGAACTGGCCAGTCACCTCCCCCAGTGTTCAAGGACCAGCTCCAAAAGAAAGGAACCCAGTCAATCTGGACCAGAAACATTAGAGATGATGCCTTGTATCCAGGAACGATTTGGTGATTTTAAAGTCACTTGTACTGGATGTGGCAAGCTTATGTCCTATGGGGAAAAGCGTATGAAGCTCATTGTCCTTGCTGGTGACAATCACGATTGCCCCAAAAAAAAGAAGTAATTTTTTCAGTTTTTTGTTTTTTGCTCCAGTTGAGCCATTTTCAATTCCCTTTCTCTTTGTTTCTTCCCATAAAAAATACCAAAAAAATATAAAACTGTTTTGAAAAGCCCAAAAAAGTACAAAATGTTCAAAAAACAATACAAAAATATAAAACAACAAAAAGAAGAAAAAAACTGTTCTTTTTAGAACTACCTTTCATATATAAAATGAAACCTATATTTTTAATGAATCTCTGTCCATTATTTTTTTCTTAGGGTACGCGTACCGGGACGCGCCCCCCCAAAAATAGAAAAAAAAATTAATGAAGGAGTTAGCATGAGGGAAGAACACAAAGAGAGTAATGTTAAGAGAAAGAGAGCTACAGGATGAACACAGAGTGAATGTTTATTACATAGTAAACAATTGAGAAGTGTAATTGGGTGAAAATGAGAAAAGTAAAATGACTAAAGGAGCGAAAGAAAGGAAGAGAGAGGAACAACACTAAAGTAGAGATAGTGGGAGAATGTGACTGGCTGTTGAAAAAAAAAGAAAGGACAGTAAAAAATGGGGAATAATGGGTAGTGGCGGAACCGGGATAAATGAAGAACGATGAGGGAAAGTGAGAAAAGACCAGGTAGTATAAGTAAAGAGGGGTGAAAGAGGGGGAAAAATTGAATTAGGATAAGACATGGGGAGTGAGAAAGTGTGTGTGGGGGGAGGTGTGTGTGTGGGATGTGTGAGGTGTGTCTGTGAGGTATCTGTGTGTGCATGTGTGTGTTGAGGGGGTGAGGTGTGTGTGTGAGTGTGTGTGTGTGGGATGTGTGGGTGTGGGTGTGGATGTGTAAGGTGTCGGTGTGGGTGTGTGGGGTGTTTAGGTGTGGGTGGAGGTATGCATGTGTGAGGTGTGTGTGGGGAGTGTGTGGGTGTGCGTTGTGGGGTTGTGTGCGTGTGGGTGTGTGTGGGACGTACTTGTAGGTACCTAAAATAGTGTGGGTGTGGAGTGTGTGTGTGGGGTGCATGTTAGAGGTGTGTGTATGTGTTGAGAGGGGGATGAGGTGTGTGTGTAGGAGTAAGATAAATAATTAAGAAAAAGAGAATGAGTGAAGAAGCAAAGGAAGGGAACAGAGGGTAAGTGAACTAAAGAATAGGGATTGAAAAAAGTTGAATATCAGAAGGGAAATAGGGAAATTGGAATAAACATGGAGAATAAGAATAAGTGTGGTAAGCAGAATAAAGACACAGGAGTGAGGTTGGTTGAGAAAATATTAGTAAGCTTAAAGCAAAGGGTGATGACAAAGTACATTTTTTTAGTCATACTTACCATATAATAAATGTAACTTTAAATATTTTTTCTACTGCACTTTGTATCTGTGAGAGAAGAAAAAATAAGTTATAATTAGTAAAATGTGTATTTTAAATTAAAATATACAAATGAAGAGGTTAAAAATTATAACGGTGTATCTAGAAATAAAGTAAGAGTGAAGGACACAGAAAGGGAAATAAAGTAAGGTAGAATGATAAAAAGAGAAAAAAAATAGAATGAGAGCAAATTACTAAGAGTAAGGCATACAGATTCACTGACAGAGAGGAAGAGAAGAACAGAGAAATGAACTAAAGGTAAGAAAGATACTAAAACAATGTGAGTTAGCAAAACTAAATCAGGAAACAGTAGTAAGTAAAAAGATAATAACTGAGACGGAAAACATAAACACAAGTGAACATAACACAAGGAGAGTAGGGCACTGAGGACATAGAAGTAGTGAACGAAAAATAGAGAGAAGAGGTCAAAAGTAAGGAGCAAACAAACATAAGCGAGGGAGAGTGGGTGATTTATAGTGATAGAGTGCGATAATACTGCTGAGTGAGTAAACAGGAATTACTAAAAGAGCAAAGGAGGAAAATACGGAAAAGGGAAGTAAAGCAGACAGACTGAAAGCTGAAAAGTTATGCAAGAGAGAGAGGGCATGCAAACAGTTGAAATGAGAATGAGGGGTTGTCAAAGTAGTGGAGTAAAGGAACGGGGTTACAGAGAGTGAGAGAAAGACATTATAAGTGAGTAAAAAGAGGTGAAAGAGGATGGAAAAAGGAAAGTGAGTGTCAGAGAATGGGAATACAATTTAATTTACACAATCCAAACTATAGAATAACTTCTACAACATGTTGCATAGTTTATTTTTGCTGTTCTCAGAATATATTGAATTTCACTTAAAACGGTGAGTTCAAATTACTCATCATATCACAGCAGGAAAAAAGAAACACAATCTAAAAGATTGTGTTTTAAAAAAAACCTTAGATACTGACAAATGACAAATGTACGGTAATCTTTGATTGACTTACTTTTCCTTGAGGCCAAATAGTATATCATGGAGGTCCTTTTCTCGTTGCAAAGTACTTTGCTGTTCACTTAAAAATCCATTTCATCGACTTTCTACAAGAAAAGCTCCAAGAACATCTGAAATATTTTCAATATTTTCATATACTCCTTTTTTTCAGTCATGACTCTTTACTCATTCTTGCACCTTTCCATTTGGCCAAATAGTGTCAGATGTATGAGTATATATGAGTACTCCTCCCGTCTTCATAGGCCAATTACCTTTACCTAAATTTTGGCTGTAAAAACACTAGGTATGAATTTATAAAGCCAAAAGGCAAACGTTGTTTGAAAGTCAAATGAGTGTCGTTACATTGGGTCCAACCTTTAGAAGTTTTTAAATAGCATGTGTAATGCCCTGATGTTGTAGAAGGACCGTCATGAAAAATAATAGCTACAGTTGTAAAGGTTCTTCCTGATATCGATAACTGAGAAGCCACGAAATTTTTAATAGAAGTTGTCAATTTAGTTCCATCAGGTCTACATCGTTGGAACATTAAAATGACATAGTGACCATAATTTTGTAGAAATAATGTGGACAGCATTGCAGACTTACATTGGGTACACACCATATTGTGATCCGCTGCTTTAACTAGATTATTAAAAGGCACTGATTTGCAGTCTGGTAAAGTCAAATATATAAATCTTTCAGAGTCTATTCTAGTAGTACTTGATGAAGCACAGTTATCACAGTCATGTTGCCATTGATAAGAAAGGTTAAAACGTTTTTTTATATCTACTCCTTCATCTTGCAATACATCAAACATATACATTAAAAATTCCTGACAATCCTGCTGAATATTCTGTGAAAATTGATTTTAACCTGAACATATGTCTAGAAGATTTCTAATTTCTTAAACACTTTCTATTTTTGCTCTATCACTACTACATTTCTCTAACACAGAATTCAATAAACAGCACAATGTTTGTTCCCGATTTTCGACAATCTGTTTTTGTAAATTTTGAAGAAAAAAAACAACATTAACTACTACATTAGCATAGCAGTTGACACCAGAACTGTTTTCAAACTAAAATCCAACAACATCTTCAACAGAATCCTTGTTGTTTTTCTTTACAATTACACTTGTATCTACTTTATGCCTTTTTGCTGATACCTCACTGCAATTACTCTCATTTCTTCTTTTTCGGCCTACCACACGTTTTTCAATCAGAGGATATTGAGGCAAATGTGGAGCATACTCTCTTCTTAACCTTTTGTATTCTTTAACACAATCTAGATCTGCACAAATCTTTGTTTCATCACACTCAATCAAGTACAATCCTGATAAAGTTCTGACTTGTGATAATGCCACATATGCCATACCCTCTTTAAACACAGAACTTCCAATGTTCACCAAAGCGCTATCTACACTTAAACCTTGAGACTTATGAATTTTCACCGCATATGCCAAACAAATAGGAAACTGTTTTCGGCGAACGTATAAGTCTTTCACAAGCAAAAATCTAGCTGAACAACGACAAATTTGTTCTATTTCATCAATGCCATCAAATTTAATTTTTAAAATTTCAATTCCATCTCTATTTTTGTAATTCACAAAACCAACAACATGACCTCTTTCATCATTTAAATTCCTTCTCAAAATGATACGACAATTTAAACACACATTCAGAGTCTTTTCAAAACCAGCAGTTTTAGATATAGTCTTCTATAATGAATCCAATTTTGATTTAAAATTTTCAGACAAAATAATTGTTGCTCCCATATGCTCTATTTTATCTGTAGCTTCCAATTTCACTATCTCTTCATTTTCTAACTGTAAAATTTTGTTGTTGAACATGGAACATTCTTTCAGAGTTGGCATCAAACATATGCCAGATTTCTTCTCGTTAATTTTCTTAAAAATATTCTCTGGAAGAATGTTTTCATTTGGGTACAAATTTGAAATTAATCAACCATGTAAAGCTTCTTTCCCTTGCTGACTTACTTTTTCGATCCTTACATCTTGTAAAATATTTTTATAATCTTCATCCTTTGCCTGCCGCATATTTTGAAGCAGTTCTGCATATTTGAAGTTTAACCATATATTAACGTTTCCAATGCTTCCTAAGCACTTCCTGGAATCTTCATGCGTGAGCATTTTGAACACAGGTTGTCCTTTCACTGGAGTCAACTGCAGAAGATCTCCAAAAACAATAATATGTTTTCCTCCAAATAAGACATCGTAGTCTGTTCTAAGAATTTCTTGCATTCTCAAATGCACAAAAGCAAGCATTATATTTGACACCATGCTTACTTCATCAATGATAAGACGTTTCATTTTCTTCAGGACTCTCGAAACTTTGGAACACGCATCTCCAGATAGCTTGTGATACTCCAATTTGTTATCATGCTCCACTGGCAGCATCAGTAAACGATGTAAAGTAATCCCTTTAATGTTATGTGCTGCCAGCCCAGTTGGAGCGGTAACAACACAAGACAGCGGTGATTCAGTCCTTTTCTGCAGATAAGTGGCAATTGCTTTAATCAGAAAACTTTTTCCAGTTCCCGCTTCTCCACTCACGTACAGTTGGACAGGCTTAAATGATGTACATGAGCACTCTTTTTTCTCATGACTGAATCCATGTTCAATCTGTTCTGTGACTTCGTCATATATCTGTTTCTGCTCAAGGTTTAGTTGTTTCACCAAATCTTCTAAGTTAACTTCATCTTCTTGAGCTTGTTCCATAGCTCTTTCCACCTCATCCATGGCAGTGGCAGCTTCATTTTGGATAATTGGTCCTCCAAGTGGATCCTGACTCAATGAAGCAGAACTCTGACTGTCTTTGGAACTGTCTCTAGCAATCTCTGCAGCAATTGTGGCTTCTTGCTCTATTTCTTCGTTCAACATTTGCAGATAATTTGGAAAAACAGGACATTCTATGGTATCCTTGGTTGCATTAAAAGAATCTTCGTAACAGAGAAAATCTCCAAGTAGTTCCTCTTCTGTACGCCATGGCTTAAAGAGTTGCAAAAGAGCTAAATAGTAAAATTCCCTTTTCTCTGGATTTTCGCAACTCAATTTTCGATGATTAATCAAATGGCCTTTTTTCTGTCTCACTAGACATCCTTCACACCCAATGATAGCATATATACCATTGTTAATATCTTCTCTGATGGTTCTCTTATAAATATAGTTTTGCAGAACTTCATACAAACAAACGTTCTCAAGATGACTACTTCTATTTGGATAGTATGTATACAACATGTTGGTCTTCAAAATATCTGTACTTTCTGGTTCTTTCTCCGCCAAATACTCTATTTCTTGTACAGATTTCAAAACTCGATTTCGTGTTGCAGCAAGACCTAGACTCACCCAAATGATGGTTCTAGATTTGGCATAGAGACTTGCTGATGACAATCGATCAGAACATTCATATGCTCCAATTTCTCGATGCGACAACATCTTCAGACTGTAACTGTATAATTTCTTGCTTAGACTCTTTTCATGTGAAATGTCCTCCCACATTTCCTTCAGTTCTGTCTTTTCTTTTTTTGTGATGTAAGACGTCACATATCAAGCCACAGCAATAGAGTTGTCAGCAACGAATTGAATACCCATGTTAGCATTCCACATGGACAAAATCACTGGGTTGTAGTTGTTGATGTACTTGGACTCTTCATTTCTTTTTAAATTGTATGTATTTTTTGGTGATTTTCTCGTAACACTATGGCGCAGAGAAGACATCAAATTATTTACTCTTCCTTTAGAAATCACTGGTCGCGGAAAGGCGAAACGACATTTTGTGTAGAACTTGTCCTTTTTTCTGAATTTTCGACGACAGTACTTTCCACAACGATGGAATTGAAAGTGTAAAACTTGTTGCCTTAAACTGTTTTCTTCGGTAGTTTTTGGAACAGCACATGTTGAATACTCTTCAATGAAACTCATCACTGTCTCATCCGAATCTGTTCCAAATTTGGGTGCATCTTTAATCCGTAACAACATGTGTATGTGAGGAAGACCTCTCGCTTGATACTCCTTTCTCCAAAAGAAATCCAAAACCTCTCCAAGGGGAGGATTTTTTTTGTTGGTAATAAAAGACATCATAGCTTCAAATCTATGATTGAAATATCTGCATACATTCACTGGATCCAAAGAACACAGTTCTCCAGGTGTTTTGAATTCTATATTTTGTATATTTGCATTTGCCTCTCGTAGAAATTGGAGTAAGTCGTCCCATGCATACTCGGCACAGCTAAGAGTGAGGAACCATGTAGGAGTTCCTAAGTTTCTTAGCATTCATTTCAATTCCCCATGACGATGGTACCAATACTCGTTTGTACCACGCTGACATGCCATGAGATTGATTAGATGAGATTCCAAAATATTATCTTGCAGATTCACTTTCTCCATAAAGTCCCTCGCCGAAACATTTTGCAGATGTGCTCCACTTTTCAGTATACAGTTTACTGCATAAGAAAGCCCAGACAAGTCACTTTCATACAGTAGATGAAACAAATAGGGAATGCATTGACGAAACCTTGGATCTTCAGCATATAATCTTACAGTTCGATATTCAGATGCAGGAATTTGAAGTGGTCGATCGTCATATCGTCCACCTCGACCTGTTGGAAATAGCTGTGGAAAACAACGAGCTTCCAAACTTTCTTCCCATACACTAATGGGACTTCTTTTTGCTGCTTTCATTTGAAACAATTCAATTGCATTCCCCATTACTTCTTTGGAATGCAAAGGATGAACAGTATAATGTTCATATATTTCTTCACTTCTAGAGACATCAACTTTTTCAATTTGGCCCGCCTGAACAATCACAGTCTTCATCTGCAGCTGTTTCCTCAGCTGCAACATCAACATGTTTGTAATACTCATTGTTTTTGACTAAATACAACGTTGCCTTTTTGACTTTCCTAACATCCACTAAATCTTGCCAGATTTTTTTACTCTTTGTCGGAACCCCATTAACTAGAATAACTAAAGGTTCCTCTTCTACTTTTTCTATACCAATTGTATCAATATTTTTTTTGAAATCTAGAGGCAAATAAACAACTCTTCCCTTTAATCCTCTCTGCAAATCTGTAGGAGGCAATTTCCCTATCTTAGGCTCCATGCGAACAATTGCCTGAAAAGGGTGGACACATTGAATCAAAATAGACTCATGTGTATTTAAATCCATCAATTCAGGGGGAATGTCTACCAACTCCAGATTATTATGAACAGCTCTAGCAGGCATTCTGTTTTGATTTAATTTATCATAACAATATTTACAAATACGCTGATCAGAACTCAAATCAAAACAATTCTCCACCCACAAATAAGTGGCAAAATCCTTCCACTCATAATTATTCATCTTTTTTTTACGTATAAATCAACTAATCTAGTTTGATGCTTATAATGACTTTGTCGACAACACACACAAGTAAAATTCGGCCTTTCACTTGATTTCACCTTAAACCTGGTAATTTCCTGCTCAAACTTTTCTGTACTTGAAATCGGCCGTTTCCGACCGGTATTAGGGCTCCTACATCGGGGCCCAAGTCTTGCAACAACTTCACTTTCTGCTTTAGACTTTTCTTACTATATGTACGTAAGAAATTACAAAACAAATCAATTGATTCCTGTCGCACACTACAAATACGACTACACTTCCAAGTGTACACTGGACCCTTAGTACGTCTCCCTAAAACTTCATCAGTTAACACCTCTTCTGGTTCTCTAGGCACAAGTTTCTCTTTTTCAATCGGACAACCGTCTTTCACTTCATACGCTCGACCACTGGTGTCAACTACATGCACTAAATAATTCTCCTGGAAGTAACTCTCCTCATTAAAACATGGCTCACAACTTGAACTGTGCATCCATTCTCCAGAAAAAACTTTACAAAAATTAGTCTGATTAATTACTCTTTTCCATCTACTGTTTGATTTGAAAACATCAATTGTCTTGTTAAGTGTCCTAATTCTATTGATTATTAAAATAAATAATTTTTTCTTAACTTCAAAAGCCTGATCAACAATCTTCTCTACACTTTTCTTTTTCTTATAAAAAGCAGCTCTCTGTTTACCTTTCCTAATGTTTTTTAACAAATTTAAAACCACCCTATTGCGAAACATTCGTCTACGAATGTCTCTAAACTGATTCTGCCTTCTATTCCTATACATATTATTCTCTCCTGCTCCAGTTGTAGGATTCTTTGACGTTCTCCTTCCTTTTCAAATTTACTCTCTCATTCTCTTTTTCTACATGCTGTCCATCATTTTTTTGCGATGTACATATGTTACGTATAAAAGACTTAGTTGTCTTACCAGGAGCTTGGTTCCTGTTTTTTGAAGTATTTGTTGTGGAAGAGTGCTGTAATTCCGTTGCTGTTTTTGATTTTTCTCGGTTACGTTGTTTTCTTGTCCTGTCCCTTGTGGGCATGTTTGCTTACTCTTCAAATCTTGATTTCAATCTGTGTTAAAGACTAAAATAGCACATTATAGACCACTATTACCAAACAACAAAGCAATGACAAAAAGCAAACGATCTATTCAGGGTTACAGATCAGGTGAGGATTCTCCAGGGATGCACAAAAGGTGAGGCCTGTATTGAAGAGTATAGTGGAAAACAGCTCTGTCAACAGGTACAAAGAAGATGAGACCTGTGTCTAAGTCCACTGTACTCTTATACACAGGCTTCACCACCTATGCTTCCCGGGAAAGCCCTCTCTCCCACTACAGTCTTGATCATAAACCTCCCCTCCTCTGTCCCTCTGGACATGTCTCACCTCATCTGCACAATCTACTTCCTAATCTCAGATAACACAGATGACATAATTGATCCTCATTTATAAAGCCATGCATCAGTTTTGCGCTACTGAAGCGTCACTTTTTGTGACGCATTGGCGTCATAAAACATGTGCCTTGTTGCACCATATTTAAAAAGTGACGCATGTAGGTAGATGCGTCATTTTTAAAACCTTTTGCACCACATTATACCTCTGTCAAGTGTAATGGACAGAGAGGGGTCATTTCTCTGCAAAGAGCCTCGTAATAATGACACAGTGAAATCTATGAAATTTCACTGCGTCAGTTTTAGGACACTGTTATGTCAAAATCTTGCACCTGCCTCACAGCAGGGATAAGACTGAGGCAAACACATTCACATGGGGCTTTCCCCATGTGATACGATTCTCACACCTAAGCAGGAGTGCAGATGAGATGAAGACTGTCCAGGGGAGCACAAAACATGAGGCTTGTATCCAAGAGTGCAGTGGACAGGACTAAACTGGAGTAGGGTACAAGAAAAATATGAGCCTCATTTATAAAGCCATGCGTCAGTTTTGCGCTACTAATGCGTCACTTTTTGTGATGCATTGGCAGCATAAAACATGTGCCTTGTTGCACCATATTTAAAAAGTGACGCATATAGTTAGATGCGTCATTTTTTAAACCTCTGCACCACATTATACCTCTGTCAAGTGTAATGTACACAGAGGGGTCATTTGTCCGCAAAAAGCCTCGTAATAATGACGCAGTAAAATCTATGAGATTTCACTGCGTCACTTTTAGGACACTGTTACACAAAAATCTTGCACCTGCCTCACACCAGGGATAAGACTGAGGCAAACGCTTTCACATGGAGCTTCACAATTTTACAAAATACAATCCCTCTATGCAAACAAACTCAATATGCTTCCTACACTGAGTTAACACAGGTAACATCATTGTAAAGAGTCAAATTGACACCTGTGTCTAAGAGTGCAGTCGGGGATAGGCTTCATGAAGTCTAGTCCATGGAACTCTTAGACACAAGCCTCACCACCTATGCTCCCCAGGAAAGCCCAAACATGTACCTTTTTGCGCCATATTTAAAAAGTGACGCATGTAGGTAGATGCGTCACTTTTTAAACCTCTGCGCCACATTATACTCAAAAATGTAAAAGCCATTCATTTTCCCCAAAATCGTTTTTGACATCACATTTAGGAAATACAGCACAGATCCTATGTACAAGCATTTGCCTCACAGCAGGGATGAGACTGAGGCAAACGCTTTCACATGGAGCTTTCCCCATGTGATAGGATTCTGACAGCAGGAGTGCAGATGAGATGAAGACTGTCCAGGGGATCACAAAAGGTGAGGCTTGTGTCCAAGAGTGCACTGGACACGACTAAGCTGGAGTAGTGTGCAAAAAAAAAAAGAACCTCATTTATGAGGCCCTGCGTCAGTTTTGCACTGCTGATGCGTCACTTTTTGTGACGCATCGGCGGCATAAAACATGTACCTTTTTTGCGCCATATTTAAAAAGTGACGCATGTAGGTAGATGCGTCACTTTTTAAACCTCTGCGCCACATTATTCTCAAAAATTTAAAAGCCGTTCATTTACCCCAAAATCGTTTTTGACATCACATTCAGTAAACACAGCACATTTCCTATGTACAAGCATTCCATGTCATTACTGAAACCTCACTATTTTGCAAAATACAATTCCTCTATGCAAACAAACTCAATATGCTTCCTACACTGAGTTAACACAGGTAACATCATTGTAAAGAGTCAAATTTATTTCTTTAAACATGCACACATTCTTTATTCCTTTTAAAAAAATGTAAAAGCCAAATTATTTTTCCCAAAATCGTTTTTGACATCACATTTAAAAAACACTGCACAGGTCCTATGTACAAGCATTCCATGTCACTACTAAAACTTCACAATTTTACAAAATACAATTCCTCTATGCAGTAAAAACTTTTTACCAAGCATTATCAAAAAGCATGACACAAAGCAACATTAAAAAACCACAATTTGCTTCCAAATCTTCTCCATAGAGTATACAAGTCTCTATGTATATTAAATGAATCATAACTCACCTTTACAAATGCTTTAGGAGATTCAGAACAGTGTCAGATACACACACCAATATTTCTTTAGCAGAGCAAAATGTATGTTCTCCAGGCACTGCAAACCTTAATGGCACAGAAAACCTCTAATTCTACACACATATTGCTCATGGTAACCAATCAAAACTCTTCCCTCTCTGTTTTCAAACCAACACCCTTCCCCCCCTCAGCCCTTTCTACCTGTTACCATAGCAACTCCCTCCTCACTGAACTCTCAGGTTTAAAAGTTTATTCTACAATGTTGCAAATCACCTCAGCAAGGATGTTTGACCTGCGAATACACCAGCTTACCTGAAGCAAGGTTTCTTTAAATGACTTTTTTTTTAACCATTCAAATTACTTCTTACACAGAACACAACCATGCACCCTAACTTTCAGTTTTCAACTATCTCAATCTACCAATCATTGCTTGTGATTCAAGAGCACTGAAAGTCTACAGTTTTTTTTTGCAAACTCCTATTGTTCCAACTGCCATTTCTTTCCCACACTTCATCTGACAACACCAGAATCTCCTCTCACCATGTATTCTGTCTGGATTATTGGACATAGCTATATCCACTGGGCTCAAAGGTATGCAGCTACCAGAAATTTTCACAACCTTGATTTATTAAATGTGAACATCAAATGGATTGGCCAGAGAGGATTAAGATGTCACCAATTGATTCCATTGGTGAAAACCTTTTTGCATTTGCCACACCCTGACCTCTTAATTGTGCACTGTGGAGGAAATGACTTGGGCACTTTGACTGGGGTAGGTCTGGAAATGCTTTTAAAGGACACCTTTGATCATTTGATGTCACTTTTTCCACAAACTGCCTTGGTATATTCCAATATTTGCCAAAGACAGAAATGGAAGTGGTCCAACCAATTTTGTCCACAATTTGAGAAAGCACGGAAACATGTGAATAAATCTGTTTCTGCTTACATGAGAGACTATGGAATGGGTTCAATATACAACAATAACTTGCGTTACAACATGCAAGATATTTACAGAGAAGATGGTGTGCACTTCTCAGATGAAGGGAATAGAATATTCCTCCTAAATTTAAGACTGTGCATTGGTACCTACTTGTAGGTACCTAAATCAGCCACAGAACCCAAAAGCTCTTTTCAGAGCTACCCTACCTCTGATCACTCAAAATGATTATCTTTTTCTTACTTTTTTCACTATTTTTCACTAAAGTACGCTCCCCGGTACGCTCCCCGGTGCGCGTACCGGGCGCTCCCCCCGCGAATTTTTTTTAGTTTTTTTTTGTTTTTGCCTATATGGGCCTCCTAAGACCCCCTCAGAAAACCTAGAGGGTCAGGGAGTGCCTACTGTGCCCCCTTATACCCATTCCCAACGTTGTTTGTCCACCATTTTCTGTCTCAAATCTACCGAAACACAAAATGGAGGACTCCCGTAGCGCTGCCGGTACGCGTACCGGGGCGCGCACCGGGCAGCGCTCCCAAAAATTTCAAAAGTTAATTTACATAAAAACCACTGGAGACACTTTCACCAAATATATAATAGGCCATACTACATACCAGTCCCTACCATTTTCCCAAATTTGGTGGAATTCCATTGAGCCATTTGAGCTGTAGCACTGTCTAAATATCCTGAGGTAAATTACATGACAAAAACCAATCCATCCAATCCAATCCAAAAATTCTTTATTTCGGCCACATAGGCCATAAAAGAAGCAGTAAAAATACATACAGATAAAAGACAATATATACAATAAAAACCGACTGGACCTGCAGTGTTTAGAAAATACAAGGTAAAAATGGTTTAACCAGACATTTTCTTCCTTATTATCCATGCTGCCATTAAGAATTTGGAAACCGCAAACACAATGTGGCCCAGGGTACTAGTTTTCATAACCCTGTAGGCCTGTAAATAGTTACTGAAGCCCAGGTTCCGGCATAGAGGGGCTAGCCAGCGCCTCCTCGGGCTCCGGTAGGCATGGCAACAAAACATTATGTGCAAATCATCTTCATCCTTAACTTTACAGCATGGGCAGAGCTTGTCGCCCCCTATCGACCATTTATAGGTGAAGACTTTAGTAGGGAGCGTACCAAACCTCCATTGCAGGAACAGTTTCCTCGCCAAAAGAGGATAAATAAAATCCATAAAAGTTTCAAAGACATAAGAATTTTTGGATACTATAAAACATCCAGTCAGGGTGCCACTGTCATAGGCATTGTCCATGTCAGCAAGGTTTTTGTTCTTGTAGAGCTGTGCGAGGGTTTTGCGCGATATCCTTCTACATCCTTGAGCAGGGTCATCCCATAGGTCTGGTAACTTAAGGTTAGAACATTCCGACCTAATAAATGCCAGCCAAGGGATCTTGCCATTAACATCCAACCTGATGACGTGTATAAGGTCCTGCCTATAGTGATGCAGTTCCTCGGTGGACCATACCCGATGCCAGAACTTCAGTGGTTTCGACCGTAGGTCCTCTGCAATTGACAGAAGGCCCAAGTCGAGTCTTAAGGGGAGGAGTGGTGTGCCTTGCGGGAGGGCAAGTAAACGCCTAAGGAAGCAATTTTCCACCCCTGCCATGACCTTCCCAGCTTTGTGTCCCCACAGTTCACTGCCATACAAGGCAGCTGCCTTCGCCTGAGTCCTGTACATTTCCAGGGCCGGACTAACAGGCTTGAAGGTGGACTTGTTAGACACCCTCAAGAGTGCGCCCGATAGCTGGGAAAGTTTCAACCTGGATCTTGCTACCTGGGAGTCCCATGCCAGATTTTCTTGAAGTGAAACCCCCAGATATGTGAAGGTGGAGACCCTTTCGAGGCTAGTTCCCCCCAGTTTTGGATTGGGTCTGGTCTTGGTGGGAGGGTTGAAGATCATGAACTTAGTTTTTCCCGTGTTCACCTCCAACCCATGTTGTCGACAGAAGTGACCAAAACCATCCACAATCCTCTGGATCCCCATAGGTGATTTGGAAAGGAGGAGGGTGTCGTCGGCAAACATTATTGCCGGGACCCTCCTTCCTGCCAGGACCGGGGCGTCATTGTCCCCAACAGCGTCTAGATGTTGGATGACGCTGTTTATGTACAGACAGAACAGTGTCGGAGCCAGAACACAGCCCTGCCTGACACCTCGGCAGACCGGGAATTTACCCGAGGGCTTACCATCCCTCCCACACCTCACTACCGCAAAGTTGTTCTCATGCAGCCTAATGATGATTCTAAGGAGGTGGGGGGGAACTCCTAGCTTCTGCAAAACCTCCCATAACTTCCCCCTCGGGACCAGGTCGAAGGCTGACCTCAGGTCCACGAAGACCATGTACAGTCGACCTCCCTCTAGCGTGACCGTCTTCCAATACAGGAGAAGGAGGCGAAAAATTTGGTCCATGGTCGACGTGTTCTTCCTGAAGCCAGCCTGGAGGGGGCTCATGATGTCATTGACCTCGGCCCAGTCTAGGAGATGGTCCAAAATGAGGCGCGCAAAAAGCTTTTGAGGCACATCTATCAGGCTTATAGGCCTGTAGTTAGAGGGGAGCAGAGTAGAACCCTTCTTGTGGATGGGTACGATCTCTGCCCCCAACCACGACCCAGGGATCGCCATACCTTCAAGAATGGCATTGAAGAGAATAAGAAGGTATGGGCCCCAGATGTCCGGGTGGTGCCTAAATAGATCCCCGGGTAACCTATCCAGGCCTGGCGCCTTCCCCACTGCTAAACACTTGAGGGCATGCTCCACTTCCCCCAAGGATAGATCCATTCCATGCTCCTGAGTACCCATGGGCAGTTGCAGCTCTGTGGCCGGGCAGGAACTAGTATCTTGGTAGAGAGCCCCAAAGTGGGCCTCCCAGACCGCAGGGGCTATATTTGGCTCGATCGCTTTACTAAGTTCCCCTGTCCCATTGTTCACTAGGGCCCAGAATTTCCGGGAGTCCCTAACTTTGAGGGCATCATAAAGATCCTGCCAATGGGTCCAATCCCACTCGGACCTTGCAGCCGCCAGCACTGATTTATGGTACTTCCTGAGGTCACGTACTTTGGCCTTATCTGAGCCCTCTTTTATTGCTACAATGAGCTCCGATTTTGCCGCCCTGCAATCTTGGGTGTACCAGGAGGGAACCACGGTCCTTTTCTTCCGGGTTGGAACCTCCGGATGGAATACCTCGGCCAGGTCCCTCACTAGATCCTGGTGAATGTTTCCCAGTTTCTCGTAGTAATCTGGGGTTCTTGGTTCATTCAGGAGAGCATCCACGTCCATAAAGCTGGGAAGTGCCAGCTCATATAGTTTCTTGATGGACTCTTCCGAGCTCACCAGCTTTCCCCACTTGACCCGGCGCCTGTTTGTAGTCAGGGACAGACCCCCCAGATCAACCCCTTGACCAGCTGGGGAAGGGTCCGTCATGGGCAGAGGGCACAGGATGTTTAGGCAAAGGGCATTGTGGTCGCTGTCTGACCTCTTAATTACCCTAAAGTCAAGCACTTTGGGCCAAAGTGAGATGTCCACCATGATGTAATCAAGCCTCGACTCATGGCCCCTCCTATTGAAAGTACAGACTGAGGGGGTATCGGAAGGGGTGCGACCATTACACGCCCTCAGTGCGCAATTCAGGGTAAGGGACATGAGCTGTAGTGCTAGATGGGACCAGGCTTTAGGGTGGGGTGATGACGAGGGTGGAACCCCCCAGTGGTCATCCTCGGCCGTTAAGGCACCATCCAATAAGCCTTCCAGAGGTTCAAAGTGGCAATTGAAGTCTCCTCCAAGCACCACCTTGAGGTCACCCGGAAGTTGGCCCATGAATGAGGCCAGATCAGTCAGGGTAGGTGATTCGTTTGGCGAGGCCACTGGACGCGAGTAAACGTTGACAATGGCCCACGAGGATTTGTCAGGCCAAGTGAGCCGCACACACTGGATGTCCTGCGAACATGTATGTACTTGCTCCGCCTGGCACCCAGTGTGACTCGCAATCCAGATTGCCAAGCCCCCAGATGGCCTCCCCCTCCCAGCCCATTTGGCAGGAATTTCGAATACTTCAAACCCTCTCCTGGACTGAGCGGCCCTCGCCCAAGTCTCCTGGAAGAGGAGTATATCACATCCACCTACCAGGCAATCCCATTCAGGCGAGCCTTCCTTGTTCGCAATACCTGCCACATTCCAGGAGAGAATCCTCAATCCTGGAGCAAGTGATAGAGTGCCCTGGGCTCCAACAGGAGGTTGCAGGGTGACCATGGGTGATCCAGCGTCTAGGGAACCAATTCCGCAGACAGCAATGGCAGCAGGGCCGGCCCTCTCCACTGCCCCTGCCTGCAGAATATGGGCTGATCCGATGTCAAGTGGGGGACCCAGTTGGCACAGAGTATCGTCCGTGTCAGCCTCGCACTCGTGAGCGGTGTGCAGCCGGGCTGATTCCAGCATGGGGACCACACCCGATCCCACACAACCTTGCACATCCACCACCATCCTCCCAGGACCAGACAGGATTGACCTAATTTGTGGTCAATCAACCTGGTCCAGACAGGAAAACCTGTTGTGATGTGTGAAGTTTGCCTGGGCAGTTAGTAGGGGGTGCCTTGATCTATAGCGGGAGCCATCTACAGCATAGCCCACCCTAGTCCACCCCTTCTCACTCCCTCCCACCATGTTGGTGCCACTAGGATAGAAATAAGAGAGGGGTACAAGTTCTATTTTGGACTTGTCAGGCCTTACAAGCCAGTTGCAGATGTAGTTTGCAACGTGTGGGCTCCTAAAACTTAGGACGATGCAATCCCCTGACCTGTTCTTTGTAGTAGGGCCAATCCACGGGATCCTCCTTACCATCAGGACCTCACCCTTCAAGTTTGGAGGCAGCGGTCTATTTATGCTGAGCCAGCTTATAACCTTATTGCGGAGGGAGTCTTGAGACTCCCTAACGCCACCAGTTAGTTCAGGAACTCCCACCATGATTGCCGTAAAGGGGACAGCCTCTGGGGGCAGGTTGACCACCCTACGTCTATCAGGGGGGGGGGACAAGACCATCGCTCGGGGCATTTACAGAACCCACTGTCGCCCTTGTCTGCGACGCGAGTTGCAGCGCAGGGGGTAACTTAGATCTCCTGGGGGCCGGAACAGGGGGCCTAGGTGCTGGAGGTAGCAAGGTGCACGTCTGAGGGATGGACGCGCCATTTGCACTAGGCAATACCCTACTGGAAACCTGGGGCAATGTGGAGGAGAGTAAACTATTCCCAGGTGGTTCCCCGATAGCTATAGGAGCATTTGCAGCTATACCAGGGCTATTCCTAGTATGGTTATTTTCCCGGGACTGGAGTAGATTTTCTATAGCCTCTAATCTAGCTGAGATGGGGGTTAACAGATTCTTAATAATAGCTGTAAGCGATGTAATTACTAAATCTGAACTGTTAGATGATACCCCACCAAAGATAAATGGGCCCGCCGCCGCTGGTGGTAGGACGGAAGCTGGCGAGGCCACATGATCCGACCCAGACCCAGATAGAATAAGCTCTGGGGAGACCGAAATATCTGTGCTTTCTTCAAGGGATGAATCAGATGCAACAGTTCTTGCCCTTTTTACCCTCTTTAATTCATCCGTCCTTTTCCTTTTTAAAGGCTGAACCACCCCACTACCTACAGGGTCTGGTAACAGGACCGCTTGGCCCGCTTCCAGCGTGTTTGGACCCATATTGTCCAGGACAGCAGAATGGTCAGAAATCCCCAGCGGCCGAGGGGAATCCTGATCCCTCTGCGATACAGGAGTTCTTAGCTGTCGAAGCACCGACTCAATAGTCTGGTCAATGCTGTCCAGTAAAGACATGTGGGTAGCGTCCATAGTGATGGGAGTACTGACATCATTTGAGGCGGATTCCCCAAGGTCCAAAAACACACTTTCAGGGCCCATCTCAAGGTGAGAATCCATGGATGAATGACACTTACTAATTTGGGAGCTCGCCTTGGGGAAGAATTTTTCCAGAGTGCTTGCGCCTTGTTGAGCGGACTTACTCCTTAGTGCTCTGGATGCCATACTGGGGTAAGTAGTGGGGCAATTTAACCAGGGCGTTAGAGGGGGGGCCCGGTCCGGTCTCTACCGGCCTCTAACGGCCTAAAACGGCCCGCTCTTTGCCCGGTCTTCGCCCCGGTGACCGCCCCGCGCGCGTCCCGCTGCGCGCGTGAGGAGGTTCTCCTAAGTATAACAGGGGGGCGTGTCACTGGGAGGGGGCGCGAGGCGCGGCGGGAAGAGGAACCAGCTGGCGCTGCCAGATGGACTGCTGGTCCTCGCAGTCCCGCTCGCCTCCGCCTCTCACCTCCACTGCGGCCGGACTTGCAGAAAGTAATTCCCCAGCACAGCGTTGGATCCCAACCACTCCTGTGGCGAGCAGAAACGGAAAGCAGAACAAACTCCTCACTCGAGCGGCACCCGTGAAGCGGGGGCCGCGAGGAGTTAAGAGCACTCAGGCAGGGGGGCGTGTCACTGGGAGGGGACGCGAGGCGCGGCGGGAAGAGGAACCAGCTGGCGCTGCCAGATGGACTGCTGGTCCTCGCAGTCCCGCTCGCCTCCACCTCTCACCTCCACTGCGGCCGGACTTGCAGAAAGTAATTCCCCAGCACAGCGTTGGCTCCCAACCACTCCTGTGGCGAGCAGAAACGGAAAGCAGAACAAACTCCTCACTCAAGCGGCTCCCGCGAAGCGGGGGCCGCGAGGAGTTAAGAGCACTCAGGCAGGGGGGCGTGGCACTGTGAGGGGGCGCGAGGCGCGGCGGGAAGAGGAACCAGCTGGCGCTGCCAGATGGACTGCTGGTCCTCGCAGTCCCGCTCGCCTCCGCCTCTCACCTCCACTGCGGCCGGACTTGCAGAAAGTAATTCCCCAACACAGCGTTGGCTCCCAACCACTCCTGTGGCGAGCAGAAACGGAAAGCAGAACAAACTCCTCACTCGAGCGGCTCCCGCGAAGCGGGGGCCGCGAGGAGTTAAGAGCACTCAGGCAGGGGGGCGTGGCACTGGGAGGGGGCGCGAGGCGCGGCGGGAAGAGGAACCAGCTGGCGCTGCCAGATGGACTGCTGGTCCTCGCAGTCCCGCTCGCCTCCGCCTCTCACCTCCACTGCGGCCGGACTTGCAGAAAGTAATTCCCCAGCACAGCGTTGGCTCCCAACCACTCCTGTGGCGAGCAGAAACGGAAAGCAGAACAAACTCCTCACTCGAGCGGCAAAAACACATATGAAGTGTTAGAATTTACAACCAATTAAAATGTTACTTTCATTTTCTACTTTTTTTCCTGACATTTGATTGGTTATGTACATGAATATAAATGAAAAATGAGAGGGAAACACGGCCATTTTGACTACAACTACCTGAGGTACATCTTGAAAGGATTTTCGCATTTTTTCTTCTTCACCTCTCTGTAAAGTAAGTTGTTAATTTTTAAGGGGCACTTTAAGTTATTTTGTAAAAACGTTTTCTGATAGTTATTTACTGTCCCTCTACTAAAGTTATAGATAAAGATAGGCTCCTCTATTATATTTATTGATTGACTTAGTCTTCTCTGCTATAATTATAAATTTACTTACGCTTCTTCACAGGGACTTTTTTATATTTCTACTTCCTGCCTGTTACCATACACTACCCAAAGTTAACTTAACTGTTAAAAAAACAGAACTACCCGTCTCAACTTAAACACAACAGTGCCCTAAATCTACTGATATAGTTATTTTTTATGCAATTTACAGCAAAAAAATGGAAGGGGAGCAAGAAAATATCAATATTTCCTTCGAGATTACATCTGAGGACATTTTAAATGAAGATTTTTTGGATGAAGATTTTATGGATCAGTCTTTGGATGAACAATTTATTGAATGTTTACAGGACATAGAAACATGCATGTTAGAGGAGATTACAGATGATGTAATGCTGGAAGTTTTATTGAACTATGAAAATTCTGACAAATGAATTTTTATTTAATAATGAAAAATTGTTTGAGACATTATTCATTTTTATATCTAATTCATAAAGTACTACCAAAATAATTATGTTTATATTATAGTATAAAGTGAAACTTACAATATACTGTGCAATTTTAAAACATCATAAGAGAGCAGGGTAGACTACCCATGATCCCGTAGGTCTTCTCAGGGAGTACTTAAAGGATCTGTTTCTGCTTTCCTGACAGACTACGGTATGGATTCCATACACCACAATAACTTCTATAACAACATGCTAGATATCTACATAAAAAAAGGTGTACATTGAATTTAAGACTCTGCATTCGTACCTACATGTTGGTACTTAAAAAACCCAAACAACACAACAACTCTATGCAGAACTACCCTACCTCTAATCACTTTAAATTATTAGTTTCCTGTTTCACTGTGTTTTCCCAGTGGTATGCTCCCCGGTACGCTCCCCGGGATGTGTGGGGTGTGTCTGTGACGTGTGTGTGTGTGTGGGGGGGGAGGTGTGTGTGTGAGTGTGGGGGGGTGTGTGGGTGTGGGTGTGGATGTGTAAGGTGTCGGTGTGGGAGTGTAGGGTGTTTGGGTGTGGGTGGAGGTGTGGGTGTGTGAGGTGTGTGTGGGGAGTGTGTGGGTGTGGGGGTGTGGGGTAGTGTGCGTGTGGGTGTGTGTGGGACGTACTTGTAGGTACCTAAATCAGCCACAGAACCCAAAAGCTCTTTTCAGAGCTACCCTACCTCTGATCACTCAAAATGAATATTTTCACTAATATTTTCCACTATTTTTCACCAAAGTACGCTCCCCGGTACACTCCCTGGTGCGCGTCCCGGGCACACCCCCCGCGAAAATCGAAAAAAATGTAAATTATTTTTTGACCCGCGGGACCCTTTTATGGCCCCCACATCAAACCTAGGGAGTCAGGGGGGGTCTACCCTGCCCCCTTTTGGTTATTTTCCCCTTTGTTTTTACCACCTCTTGTGTCTCGATCCTACCGAGACACAAGATGGCGGCCGCTCCGGACTGTTTCGAATGTTTACAGACACCCGAAAGCCAATCAGCTTTCCATGCGCAAGTCGCGTGGCGCTCCCTGAGGGCTCCCCGGTGCGCTGCCATAGATATATACATTTTTTTGAACCTAAATTACTCAAAATCCTCTGGAGCACATATCCTGAGACATAGCAAAGGCACATCGGGCTACCAGTCCCTACAATTTTGCCAAGATTGGTGAAAATCCATTCAGCCGTTCGAGCTAAAAGTGCAACAGACCGCCCTATGGAAATTAACATGGGGAAAACACGTTTTGGGACCCCCCTTTTATCTCGGCCCCCGCTTGATGAATCCCCCCCAAACTTTCAGGGAAAGAGCGGAGAGCCGCGAGGCAAAGTTGCTGAAAAATTCAGACAGATTCCTCAACCAGCGCCAAAGTTATTCCCAATAGAATGTTGCGATTTCCCTATGGAAATCAATCCTAACTATAACTACCTACTGGCGATCGCCAGTAGGTAATACATACATATATAAACATATATAATCTGCATATCTATATAAATACAAATATAAATGCATGCATACATATACATATATGCATACATATGCATGTTATTTACATGAAAGTTTGAAAAACACTAATAAAAGCAAAGCTAAAAAGCCACCTCATTACAAACAGAATGGCTTTAACTTAATTGAGGGCGAGATCTATTGCATTTTCAATGCTTGTTTACTTTGGTTCCATCAAGAAGGCATTCAGATGTGTCACACATTTGCCATAAATTCTGAATGTTAGCACTCTAGTTGCTCATTAGATCACTGTAGTAAAGCTACTGCTCACCAGGGAAGTCTGTTGCTGGTATTCAAAGTGCATGTTTCAGTCTGCATGTCAGAATTTTTTTAATGAAATAGAAGAGGATTTGAGAAGTCACTCAAAATGTGCCCTAATTTTTCTTTCTGAAGCACTAATCATACTTTCTATGGCAAAATGAACCCCCTCATTGTGTTCCTTTTTAAATTAAATGTTTTCAGACTTACCACTTCATTCCAATCAAGATGGCTTCTGGTTTGCCATACTTTTGTCATAATTAAGACTGTTAGCGCTCTAGTTGTTCTTTAGAACCATCTGGGACATTATGTCATTGGGCTATACTTGGGCTACATCTGGGTGATATTTGGGCTACATTTGGGCTCTTTTGTCTCTGGTGGCCATCTTGGGAGACTGCATGTCAGAATTTTTTAATGAAATAGAAGAGGATTTGAGAAGTCACTCAAAATGTGCCCTAATTTTTCTTTCTGCAGCACTAATCATACTTTCTATGGCAAAATATACCCCCTCATTTTGTTCCTTTTTAAATTAAATGTTTTAAGAGTTACCACTTTATTCCAATCAAGATGGCTTCAGGTGTGCCATACCTTTGTAATAAGTAGGACTGTTAGCGCTCTACTTGTTCTTTAGAACACTCTAGAAAGCTGCAGTAGAACACAAAGGAATCAACTGACAGTCTCTGTCCTTGTTGGATGTACATGTTTTACTGAGAATGTCAGACTTCATTCTCACATGACTGAGAAAAATAATGTGAATTTACAGAAAATATGCTTTCAGCTTAGCTTATAGATCCCCTTCCAAACCACTGTGGGAAAAGCATGAGATAATAGTTTTCTTTCAAACATGATTCATGATATCCCAGCAGAAGGCTTTTTCACATGGTAAAATCACCTTAGAACGCACCACAATTGCTAAAATGAGTATGGTACCATCAACAAATGATTTATAATGTAACTAAAGTCCTAAAACGTTCTATTAACTGCAATGCTTTTTAATGAGGTGCTATCATGTATATTGGTCCCAAGATGGCTGCCAACACTTCTTGGATGAAGTGCTGACAGCCAATCAGATCTCACGATGACATGTGTGGTTAGGCTCCGCCCAGATATATATATTTTTTTTCTCTTTTGATATGCTCAGGAACTACTGGAGGGATTTACACCATTTAACTAAAAGGGTGATCAATGTACCAGACCCTTCCATTTCCCAAGTTTGGTGTAATTCCGTTAAGCGGTTCGGGCTGTAGCCTTGTCTATTCGTCCTTTGGAAATTAACATGGGGAAAACACATTTTGGGACCCCCCTTTTTTCTCGGCCCCCGCTTGACGAATCTTCCCAAGACTTTCAGGGAAGGAGCGGAGCGGGCCATCTTCTTTGAGAAATTTGCGAAGATTCAACAACCGGCGCCAAAGTTATTCCCAATAGAATGTCGCGGATTTCCCATGGAAAGTAGGTCCTAACTATAACTGCCTACTGGCGACTGCCAGTAGGTAATATCTATCTATCTATCTATCTATCTATCTATCTATCTATCTATCTATCTATCTATCTATCTATCTATCTATCTATCTATCTATCTATCTATCTATCTATCTATCTATCTATCTATCTATCTATCTATCTATCTATCTATCTATCTATCTATCTATCTATCTATCTATCTATCTATCTATCTATCTATCTATCTATCTATCTATCTATCTTTACCGTTTGTGTAAATAATTAAAAGGATGCAAGCTCCGTTGCTGGTGTGCGGCTGATCTCTTTCTGCAAGGAAGATGTGGTGGCAATTTTCAACGGTGTGGTTCGACCGCAGCGACACACCTCCAGAAAGCGCGCCGTTACCTGCCCGTAGAGAACCTTTGTTTTGTACCGCGGAAGCGATAAGGGCAGGTAGGTGAACGCCAAAGACTGACTTTGGTATGGACCTCGGCAAGCCTTGAAAATGGGCTAGTTGAGGCACAACGAACTTGGCATTTTCTAAAAAAACAAAAAAAAATGAACTTTGAGTCATTACCCAATGGAGGGTTGAAAATTAAGGAAAAAAATATAATAGTGAACCACGAGTACCATAAGACACTGTGAACCATTAGAGGCGTCCCACCGGGGGAGGAACTTTCAAATAGAGTACATTTCCTGTGGTTTCACTATTACCTGCAAAGAAGTTCACGGTGCACCTTTGAAAAAGTTCTAAGTCAGAACGAAACATGTCAGGACTGCCGTTTGTGTAAATAGTTAAAAGGATGCAAGCTCCGTTGCTGGTGTGCGGCTGATCTCTTTCTGCAAGGAAGATGTGGTGGCAATGTTCAACGGTGTGGTTCGACCGCAGCGACGCACCTCCAGAAAGCGCGCCGTTACCTGCCCGCAGAGAACCTTTGTTTTGTACCACGGAAGCGATAAGGGCAGGTAGGTGAACGCCAAAGACTGACTTTGGTATGGACCTCGGCAAGCCTTGAAAATGGGCTAGTTGAGGCACAACGAACTTGGCATTTTCTAAAAAAACAAAGAAAAATAAACTTCGAATCATTACCCAATGGAGGGTTGAAAATTAAGGAAAAAAATATAATAGTGAACCACGAGTACCATAAGACACTGCGAGCCATTAGAGGCGTCCCACCGGGGGAGGAACTTTCAAATAGAGTACATTTCCTGTGGTTTCACTATTACCTGCAAAGAAGTTCGCGGCGCACCTTTTAAAAAGTTCTAACTCAGAACGAAACATGTCAGGACTGCCGTTTGTGTAAATAATTAAAAGGATGCAAGTTCCGTTGCTGGTGTGCGGCTGATCTCTTTCTGCAAGGAAGATGTGGTGGCTATATATATATATATATATATATATATATATATATATTACCTACTGGCGGTCGCCAGTAGGTATATATAGTTAGGACCTAGTTACCACAGGAAATTCCGAACACTCTATTGGGAATAACTTTGGCGCCAATTGAGGGATCTGCCTGTAATTTTCCTTAAAATTCCCTCGCTTCGCTCCGCTCTTTCCCTGAAAGTTTCCGGGGGATTCGTCAAGCGGGGGCCGAGAAAAAAGGGGGGTCCCAAAACGTATTTTCCCCATGGTAATTTCCATAGGGACATTCTGACAAGGCTACAGCTCGAACGGCTGAACGGAATTACACCAGATTTGGAAAAACTGGTAGGGACTGGTATGCAGCAGTGCCTTTTGTATGTTTTGTGTAAATCCCTTCAGTAGTTCTTGAGAAAATTGAATTTGAAATTTTTCAAATGGCATTTTCTATGGGACCTTTAGACACGGCTAAAGCCCGAACGCCTGAACGGAATTACACCAAACTTGGCAAAATGGTAGGGACAGGTATGCAGTAGTGCCTTTTCTATATTTGGTGAAAATCCCTCCAGTAGTTGTTGAGAATTTGAATTTGAGCAAATTATTAATCTATATGCGCTCAACATGCTATTGGGAATAACTTTGGCGCCAATTGAGGAATCTGTGTGTAATTTTCCAGAATTTTGGCCAGCTCCGCTCCGCTCCTTCCCTGAAAGTTTTGGGGGGATTTGTCAAGCGGGGGCCGAAAGGGGGGTCCCAAAACGTGTTTTCCCTATGTTAATTTCCGTAGGGACCTTTAGACACGGCTACAGCCCGAACGGCTGAATGGAATTACACCAAACTTGGCAATATGGTAGGGCCTGGTATGCAGATGTGCCTTTGCTATGTTTTGTGTAAATCCCTCCAGTAGTTCTTGAGAAAATTGAATTTGAAATTTTTCAAATGGCTTTTTCAATGGGACCTTTAGACACGGCTACAGACCGAACGGCTGAACGGAATTACAGCAAACTTGGCAAAATGGTAGGGACAGGTATGCAGTAGTGCCTTTTCTATATTTGGTGAAAATCCCTCCAGTAGTTGTTGAGAAAATTGAATTCGAGCAAATAATATATCTATGTGCGCTCACTGTATGTGCACCGTACGCGTACCCTTACGTGCGCAAGCGAGTTTCTGATTGGTTGGCAGTCGACTGTCAACATTCCAAACTGTCCAAACCAGGAAGTGTTGGCCACCATCTTGTTTTTCAGGAGAACTGAGGCACAAGAGAGCCCAAAACAAGAGTGGAAAACACAAAAAGGGGGCAGGGTAGAGACCCCCCAACCCTCTAGCCCTTCTCAG
Source organism: Lissotriton helveticus (assembly GCF_964261635.1). NCBI lineage: Eukaryota > Metazoa > Chordata > Amphibia > Caudata > Salamandridae > Lissotriton > Lissotriton helveticus. Next base: position 872,463,466 of record NC_136071.1, on the reverse strand, counting down.
GGGGTCCCAAAAGGACCCCCAAGGGCAAAAAATAAAATAATTGCGGGGTACGTGCACCGTACGCGTACGGTACGCGTACCGTGCGCGTACCCCACGATTTAAAAATTCTTTTTAATGTTTTTGCACTTGGTGTTCCTTCTTGGACCCCCTGAGAAGGGCTAGGGGGTCAGGGGGTCTCAACCCTGCCCCCTTTTTGCGTTTTCCACTCTTGTTTTGTGCTCTCTTGTGCCTCTCTTCTCCTGAGAAACAAGATGGCTGCTCAGGTGGTCCCAGCAGGATAATAACATATATAAACATTATCCGCTAATAGGATTAGCATTTACAAAACCTTTGAAATTTATTGAAAAAAAATATAGGTTTCACGCCTGATATAGTTAGGAATTAGCATTTAAAAAACCTTGCAAATTCACTGAAAAAACCATAGGTTTCAAGCCTTATATAGTTAGGAATTAGCATTTAAAAAACCTTGCAAATTCACTTAAAAACCATAGGTTTCAGGCCTTATATAGTTAGGAATTAGCATTTAAAAAACCTTGCAAATTCACTTAAAAAACCATAGGTTTCAGGCCTTATATAGTTAGGAATTAGCATTTAAAAAACCTTGCAAATTCACTTAAAAAACCATAGGTTTCAGGCATTATATAGTTAGGAATTAGCATTTAAAAAACCATTGAAATTGCTCCTATATAGTTAGTTGTACTAACTATATTTCGCGCACCCGCAATCCCCTGCTGATGATGTCACATATTACATCATTCATGACATGGTCAGTGACATCACTGATGACATCTCAAATGACATCACTGATGACATCTCATTTGACATCACTGATCACATCACTGATGATATCATTCATGTGATAATACGATGCACCTCCTCACACTCTAATATAACCTTTGATACACCCAGTGTTAAATACAGACTACCATTCTTGAAACCATTGACACACTAATACCAGTTACTACATACGCACTCACTGATTCCTAGGTCTACACACACATTCACTCATTCACCCATAGAATCACTCATACATACAGTCACTCATCAATACAACACTATCATATGCACTCATACACCTATAAAGACACTCACACACTGCCACTCATCCATGGAGTTACTCACACACCTAGTCAGTCATGCAAAGAATCAATCACACTTCCATTTCCTCAACTATACAGTTATACACACAACACCCTACTTATTCAAACATGTACTAACACATACTTACTCTCTTATACAATCACTGATACAAGTACACAATGATCCATACAGCCACTCGCACATTCACTGGCTCTCATGTATAGTCATTTATATATGCCAACTCTCACATGCACTGTGTTTTACATATGTATTTACTTGGACATGTAGAACTGAGATACCCATTCACTCACCAACACACCCAAGCACACAGTCAACCGTCCATATAGCTGTTTCCACATGCACTCTTGAACTCATACACCTAGTGAATCAACTGCTCACACATCTATAGACAGAGTCACACACCTCCAAGCCACCCACACACACACTCAGTCTCCCATTCAAATACTTGGGCAACCAATCAATAACACATATAGCCACTCATATAGCTACTGATCAACGCATGCAGCAGCTTACACAACAGCAGACATACTGATGCGCACATTCTGACAGTTTAGTCACTAACCCATGCATTTCGTAAGACACATTTAATCACTCACTCATGCAGTCAATCACGCACCTACTAAATCCTTATCCAGACACTTATACATCCACTCATTCTTCAATATGTAAAACATATTTAAACTTTACAGAAACACACAGTCACTGGATGATGCCATCAGTGATGTCATCAGTGATATCATTTGAGATGTCATCAGTGATGTCATCAGTGATGTCACTGACCATGTCATGAATCATGTAATATGTGACATCATCAGCAGTGGATTGCGGGTGCGCGAAATATAGTTAGTAAAACTAACTATATAGGAGCAATTTCAATGGTTTTTTAAATGCTAATTCCTAACTATATAAGGCCTGAAACCTATGGTTTTTTAAGTGAATATATATATATATATATATATATATATATATATATATATATATTGCAAAACAAACTCTCCCCCTGTTCGAAGAGCACACCCAAACAGACGAATCCACAGAATTCCTTTAAGAGCAGCCAACATTTTAATCAGAGTCAGTTCAAGCCTTACGCGTTTCGGAGAAGAAACCTCCTTGTTCACAGGCATTCTGTGTGTTTGCGCAGTTTCGAAAATGTTATTATCCCAGCATGTCTTTATCACAGGTGAGTCAATTGCTTGGCATGCTGGGATGTGTAGTACAAGTTGATTAAATACCATGTTCCCGAAATTATTTCCTTAGTAGGTTCTGCGCCGTCACACAGAATATTATTTCCATTACCCTCAGTGGGCCTCTGAAAAAATAAAATGTTGATAATCGTGCAAGTCTGTTTAGCCGCATGTAGGCTCGGAGCAGTTCCGTGTCCGTGGCCCCTGTATCAATTGGGGTGGTGCATCTTCACGGCTGGATTACCGTTATCATGTTGCAAAACAAACTGTCCCCCTGTTCGAAGAGCACACCCAAACAGACGAATCCACAGAATTCCTTTAAGAGCAGCCAACATTTTAATCAGAGTCAGTTCAAGCCTTACGCGTTTCGGAGAAGAAACCTCCTTGTTCACAGGCATTCTGTGTGTTTGCGCAGTTTCGAAAATGGTATTATCCCAGCATGTCTTTATCACAGGTGAGTCAATTGCTTGGCATGCTGGGATGTGTAGTACAAGTTGATTAAATACCTTGTTCCCGAAATTATTTCCTTAGTAGGTTCTGCGCCGTCACACAGAATATTATTTCCATTACCCTCAGTGGGCCTCTGAAAAAATAAAATGTTGATAATCGTGCAAGTCTGTTTAGCCACATGTAGGCTCGGAGCAGTTCCGTGTCCGTGGCCCCTGTATCAATTGGGGTGGTGCATCTTCACGGCTGGATTACCGTTATCATGTTGCAAAACAAACTCTCCCCCTGTTCGAAGAGCACACCCAAACAGACGAATCCACAGAATTCCTTTAAGAGCAGCCAACATTTTAATCAGAGTCAAGTCAAGCCTTACGCGTTTCGGAGAAGAAACCTCCTTGTTCACAGGCATTCTGTGTGTTTGCGCAGTTTCGAAAATGGTATTATCCCAGCATGTCTTTATCACAGGTGAGTCAATTGCTTGGCATGCTGGGATGTGTAGTACAAGTTGATTAAATACCTTGTTCCCGAAATTATTTCCTTAGTAGGTTCTGCGCCGTCACACAGAATATTATTTCCTTTACCCTCAGTGGTCCTCTGAAAAAATAAAATGTTGATAATCGTGCAAGTCTGTTTAGCCACATGTAGGCTCGGAGCAGTTCCGTGTCCGTGGCCCCTGTATCAATTGGGGTGGTGCATCTTCACGGCTGGATTACCGTTATCATGTTGCAAAACAAACTCTCCCCCTGTTCGAAGAGCACACCCAAACAGACGAATCCACAGAATTCCTTTAAGAGCAGCCAACATTTTAATCAGAGTCAGTTCAAGCCTTACGCATTTCGGAGAAGAAACCTCCTTGTTCACAGGCATTCTGTGTGTTTGCGCAGTTTCGAAAATGGTATTATCCCAGCATGTCTTTATCACAGGTGAGTCAATTGCTTGGCATGCTGGGATGTGTAGTACAAGTTGATTAAATACCTTGTTCCCGAAATTATTTCCTTAGTAGGTTCTGCGCCGTCACACAGAATATTATTTCTATTACCCTCAGTGGGCCTCTGAAAAAATAAAATGTTGATAATCGTGCTAGTCTGTTTAGCCACATGTAGGCTCGGAGCAGTTCCGTGTCCGTGGCCCCTGTATCAATTGGGGTGGTGCATCTTCATGGCTGGATTACCGTTATCATGTTGCAAAACAAACTCTCCCCCTGCTCCGAGCCTACATGTCTAAAGGTTACTGAGTGTTAAACATAGTGGCTATGGAATTGTGTGTATCGGTGAGTGAGTGGGTGTGAAAGTGCTGTATAGAGGAGAATGTGTGTATGTGAGAGACTATACATAAGTGTGTGGGTGTGTGAGTTTTGCCTAGGTGAGTGAGTGGGTGAGTCAGTGGGTGTTCAAGTAAGTTACTGGCTGTGTGAATATTTGTATGGGTTAGTGAGTGGGTGTATGAGTAGCTATGATGGTGAATAAGAGGGTGAATGAGTGGCTGAATGGGTGACTGAGCAGGTACATAGGTGTATGTACGGGTGAGTGTGAGGGTAAATAAGTGGCTGTGTGGGTGCATGAATGGGTATGCAAGTGACTGTATGTGTGAGTGAATATGTGCGAGTGGCTGTATGGGTAAGTAAGTGAATGTGAGAGAGGATGTATAGGACAGTTTGTTATTGTCTTAGTGACTGTATAGGAGAGTTAGTGAATACATATGTTAATATATGTATTACTAAGTGAGTGGGTGTGAGAGTAACTGTGTGGGTGAGTATGTGGCTCTGTGAGTGACTATATGGGTGAGTGAGTAGGTTTGTGAGTAGCTGTATGGGTGACAGATTATGTACGAGTGGCTGTATAGATGTATAGGTGGGTGTGTTTGTTTTTGTATGACTGAAGTGTAAGTGTATTGGTTACTGAGTAGTTGCATAAGTGGCTATATATGTGAGTTACTGCGTGCGTTAGCGGCTTATGGGTGAGTATGTGTGAGTGGCTCTATGGATCAGTGAGTTGGTGTGTGAGTGTTTGTATGGGTCTGTGAAAGGGTATATCAGTGGTTGTGTGGGTGTAGGAGTGGGTGTTTGAGATGTTGTATCAGGTATAAGAAGATGCGTCAGTGGTTCTATGGATGATGCCATCAGTGATGTCATCAGAGCTATCATTTGAGAAGTCATCGGTGTTGTCACTGACCATGTCATGAATGATGTAATACGTGAGGCCAATCAATCAATAAAATATTTATTCGCTCAAAATGATGACCATAAATGCTCATAAAAACAATCATGCAGCATATCATCGCAATCAGGAATTCATGATGCGTTCCTTTCCCTTAAAATAAGGGCCTGAGTAATACAATTTAAAACAGCATAATAAATCAATGAAGACTCAAGGCACTGTAAGGAAATCAAACGCTATTGATGTGAATTAAATGAGCTCCCTCTAATCTGGTTCTATGAACAGCATATAATGGGCAAAATAACATGAAGTGCTTAATAATTTAACAGGAAACCCCGTCACAAGGGCATGTTGGGAAAGAAGCAAAACAAGATCCTGTGGCTGGGAAAGCCACAAAATAGTGAATCATGTTAATTTAGAAGCTGTGAAAGATAAAATCTGTATTGAGTGACTTTAACCCACAAAAGGCAGGGCTCCATGCCATTGTACATGGATAGCAATGTATAGTTTTGAACTGATATCATATCAATTGCTTTCACCAATCTTAACTTTTCTTTACATTCCAGGAACTTCAGCTTAATCTGTGCCTTGGAAAGAGTGCTAATATTACCTGTGTTTGCCAACAAATCGATCAACCCAAGGTCTTGCACTGATGATTTAATATAACTTAACCACGGTACAGCCTGCATGTTAATTTGTTTCAGGCAATCCTCAATAATATCGCAGGTGAATTTGAAACCCAGAGAAGACTATATTTTGGCTGATAAAAACATTTCTCATGCTGCTTCTGTTAGTTGAGACCTCTGATTTACTAATCTGTCCCAGCTCAAATTCATCGAAAGTAAAAAGTACCCAAATAAATAAAGTTCAATATTTTTCTTATTGGTATGCCTCCCATGGATTTACTATCCAAATTTAAAGTGAGCAAAAGCAGGGAACATGGTTGGCTTTAGAGGGGTTAAATGTACTATTCCCAATCCAATCTGAACACCAGTAGGGAAAATTTAGGACTTTGAAAAGGTGACATTTTATATTTCCACTCCAATGTGCACAAAACATGGAAAGTATTGAGATCTGGAGAGTTAGACACACTACTCCCACTGCAGCCTCAGCAACTAAAGAGAAAGAGTTGGACTTTCGACGATAAAGATTCACTATTCTCATTCCAATATATTTAAAAACAGGAAAAGTGATTGGTGTTGGAGAGGTACCTGTTACTATTGCCACTCCAACATAATTAAAAACAGGAAAAGTGTTGGATGATGGAGAGGTTAGATTTACTATTCTCACTTCAATCTGAGCAACATTAGGGAAAGTGTTGAACGTTAAATTTAGTAATTCTGCTCCTATCTGTAAAAGAGTAGGAAAGATGTTTAACTTTGTAAGGGTTTTATTTGCTATTCCTACTGCAACTTAAGCAAAGCTGGAAAGGGTTGGGCTATGGAGGCATAACATTTAATATCTGCAAACCACTGTAAATAAAAACAAGGAAAGTGCTGCTCTTCTCAGTAGTTAGATGTACTATTCCCACTCCAATCTAAGCAACATTAGGGATGGCATTTGACTTGGGGATGGAGGGTATATTTATAATTACTTCTCCAATTAAACCAACATAGAAATTTTTTACCTTTGGGGGGGCTGGATATAATATTCCAATTCTTAAACTTAAAAAAGAAAAAAAAAACATTTGAATATGTAACAAATATTCAAATAAATAATGTACATCATTAATTACCAATTTAATTCACCAATGAATTCTACACATACACATTAAAAACCACAAACTATACTAAAAATGAAAAAAATATATTATCATAGAACTAATACCTAAAAATAATGTATTAACCAATTAAATATAAAAACAATAATTAATAAAACTCTATCAAAGTACGTAATAGTAGATGTGTATAGATATATATATACATATATATTACCTACTGGCGGTCGCCAGTAGGTATATATAGTTAGGACCTAGTTACCATAGGAAATTCCGAACATTCTATTGGGAATAACTTTGGTGCCGATTGAGGGATCTGTTTGTAATTTTCCTTACATTTGCCTCGCTCCGCTCCACTCTTTCCCTGAAAAGTTTCGGGGGGATTCGTCAAGCGTGGGCCGAGAAAAAAGGGGGTCCCAAAACGTGTTTTCCCCATGTTAATTTCCATGGGGACATTCTGACACGGCTACAGCTCGAACGGCTGAACGGAATTACACCAGATTTGGCAAAATGGTAGGGACTGGTATGCAGCAGTGACTTTTGTATGTTTGGTGTAAATCCCTCCAGTAGTTTTTTAGAAAATTGTATTTGACATTTTTAAAATGGCATTTTCTATGGGACCTTTAGACACAGCTACAGCCTGAACGGCTGAACGGAATTACACCAAACTTGGCAAAATGGTAGGGACAGGTATGGAGTAGTGCCTTTTCTATATTTGGTGAAAATCCCTCCAGTAGTTGTTGGCAAATGGTAGGGCCTGGTATGCAGATGTGCCTTTTCTATATTTGGTGAAAATCCCTCCAGTAGTTGTTAAGAAAATTGAATTTGAGCAAATTAAATATCTATATGCGCTCACCGTACGCGATTTAAAAAAAATAACATTTTGCACTTGGTGGTCCTTCTGGGACCCCCTGAGAAGGGCTAGGGGGTCAGAGGGTCTCTACCCTGCCCCCTTTTTGCGTTTTCCACTCTTGTTTTGTGCTCTCTTATGCCTCACTTCTCCTGAGAAACAAGATGGCTGCTCAAGTGGTCCCCGAAGGATAATAACATATATAAACGTTATTCGCTAATAGAATTAGCATTTACAAAACCTTTGAAATTTATTGAAAAAAAAAATATAGGTTTCACGCCTTATATAGTTAGGAATTAGCATTTAAAAAACCTTGCAAATTCACTGAAAAAACCATAGGTTTCAGGCCTTATATAGTTAGGAATTAGCATTTAAAAACCCTTGCAAATTCACTTAAAAAACCATAGGTTTCAGGCCTTATATAGTTAGGAATTAGCATTTTAAAAACCTTGCAAATTCACTTAAAAAACCATAGGTTTCAGGCCTTATATAGTTAGGAATTAGCATTTAAAAAAACATTGAAATTGCACCTATATAGTTAGTTGTACTAACTATATTTCGCGCACCCGCAATCCACTGGTGATGATGTCACATATTACATCATTCATGACATGGTCAGTGACATCACTGAGGACATCACATTTTGGGACCCCCCTTTTTTCTCGGCCCCCGCTTCACAAATCACCCCCAACCTTTTGCGAAGATTCGTCCACCGGCGCCAAAGTTATTCCAAATAGAATGTTGCGGATTTCCTATGGAAACTAGATATTAACTATAACTACCTACTGGCGACCACCAGTAGGTGATATATGTATATATATATTACCTACTGGCGATAGCCAGTTAGTCCTATAGTTAGGACCTAGCTACCATAGGAAATCCGCAACATTCCATTGGGAATAACTGTGGCGCCGGTAGAGGAATTTGGGTGTAATTTTCCAAAATTTTGGCCAGCTCCGCTGCGCTCGTTCCCTGAAAGTTTCAGAGGAATTCGTGAAGTGGGGGCTGAGAAAAAAGGGGGGTCCCAAAACATGTTTTCCCCATGTTAATTTCCATAGGACGTTCTGACAAGGCTACAGCCCGAACCGCTGAATGGAATTACACCAAACTTGGCAAAATTGTAGGGACTGGTACGCAGAAGTGCCTTTGCTATATTTGGTGAAAATTGCTCCAGTGGTTTTTATGAAAATTAACTTCAAAAGCACATATATATCTGGGCGGAGCCTAACCACACATCCCATCGTGAGATCTGATTGGCTGTCAGCACTTCATCCAAGAAGTGTTGGCAGCCATCTTGGGACCAATATACATGATAGCACCTCATTAAAAAGTTAATAGAGAGTTTTAGGACTTTAGTTACAATATAAATCATTTGCTGATGGTACCATACTCATTTTAGGAATTGTGGTGTGTTCTAAGGTGATTTTACCATGTGAAAAAGCCTTCTGCTGGGATATAATGAATCATGTTTGAAAGAAAACTAATATCTCATGCTTTTCCCATAGTGGTTTGGAAGGGGATCTATAAGCTAAACTGAAGCATATTTTCTGTAAATTCACATTATCTTTCTCAGTCATGTGAGAATGAAGTCTGACATTCTCAGTAAAACATGTACATCCAACAAGGACAGAGACTGTCAGTTGATTCCTTTGTGTTCTACTGCAGCTTTCCAGAGTGTTCTAAGGAACAAGTAGAGCACTAACAGTCCTACTTATTACAAAGGTATGGCACACCTGAAGCCATCTTGATTGGAATAAAGTGGTAACTCTTAAAACATTTAATTTAAAAATGAACAAAATGAGGGGGTATATTTTGCCATAGAAAGTATGATTAGTGCTGCAGAAAGAAAAATTAGGGCACATTTTGAGTGACTTCTCAAATCCTCTTCTATTTCATTAAAAAATTCTGACATGCAGTCTCCCAAGATGGCCACCAGAGACAAAAGAGCCCAAATGTAGCCCAAATATCACCCAGATGTAGCCCAAGTATAGCCCAATGACATAATGTCCCAGATGGTTCTAAAGAACAACTAGAGCGCTAACAGTCTTACTTATGACAAAAGTATGGCAAACCAGAAGCCATCTTGATTGGAATGAAGTGGTAAGTCTGAAAACATTTAATTTAAAAAGGAACACAATGAGGGGGTTCATTTTGCCATAGAAAGTATGATTAGTGCTTCAGAAAGAAAAATTAGGGCACATTTTGAGTGACTTCTCAAATCCTCTTCTATTTCATTAAAAAAATTCTGACATGCAGACTGAAACATGCACTTTGAATACCAGCAACAGACTTCCCTGGTGAGCAGTAGCTTTACTACAGTGATCTAATGAGCAACTGGAGTGCTAACATTCAGAATTTATGGCAAATGTGTGACACATCTGAATGCCTTCTTGATGGAACCAAAGTAAACAAGCATTGAAAATGCAATAGATCTCGCCCTCAATTAAGTTAAAGCCATTCTGTTTGTAATGAGGTGGCTTTTTAGCTTTGCTTTTATTAGTGTTTTTCAAACTTTCATGTAAATAACATGCATATGTATGCATATATGTATATGTATGCATGCATTTATATTTGTATTTATATAGATATGCAGATTACATATGTTTATATATGTATGTATTACCTACTGGCGGTCGCCAGTAGGTAGTTATAGTTAGGATTGATTTCCATAGGGAAATCGCAACATTCTATTGGGAATAACTTTGGCGCCGGTTGAGGAATCTGCCTGAATTTTTCAGCAACTTTGCCTCTACCATACTCATTTTAGCAATTGTGGTGTGTTCTAAGGTGATTTTACCATGTGAAAAAGCCTTCTGCTGGGATATCATGAATCATGTTTGAAAGAAAACTATTATCTCATGCTTTTCCCACAGTGGTTTGGAAGGGGATCTATAAGCTAAGCTGAAAGCATATTTTCTGTAAATTCACATTATCTTTCTCAGTCATGTGAGCATGAAGTCGAACATTCTCAGTAAAACATGTACATCCAACAAAGACAGAGACTGTCAGTTTATTCCTTTGTGTTCTACTGCAGCCTCCTAGAGTGTTTTAAAGAACAACTAGAGTGCTAACAGTCTTACTTATGACAAAAGTATGGCACACCTGAAGTCATCTTGATTGGAATAAAGTGGTAACACTTAAAACATTTAATTTGCAAAGGAACAAAATGAGGGGTTTCATTTTGCCATAGAAATTATGATTAGTGCTGAAGAAAGAAAAATTAGGGCACATTTTGACTTCTCAAATCCTCTTCTATTTCATTAAAAAAATTCTGACATGCAGACTGAAACATGCACTTGGAATACCAGCAGCAGACTTCCCTGGTGAGCAGTAGCTTTACTATAGTAATCTAATGAGCAACTAGAGTGCTAACATTCAGAATTAATGGCAAATGTGTGACACATCTGAATGCCTTCTTGATGGAACCAAAGTAAACAAGCATTGAAAATGCAATAGATCTCGCCCTCGTTTAAGTTAAAGCCATTTTGTTTGTAATGAGGTGGCTTTTTAGCTTTGCTTTTATTAGTGTTTTTAAAACTTTCATGTAAATAACATGCATATGTATGCATATATGTATATGTATGCATGCATTTATATTTGTATTTATATAGATATGCAGATTATATATGTTTATATATGTATGTATATATATATTTATACACATACATAAATGCATATGCATATATATGCATATATATATGTGTATATGTGTGCGTGTAGAGAGAGGTAGAGAGGTAGAGGTGTAGAGGTAGAGAGGTAGAGGTAGAGAGGTAGAGGAAGAGAGGTAGAGACTAGTAGAGAGAGAAGTAGAGAGAGGTAGAGAGGTAGAGAGAAGAGAGTGACTAATAGAGTAGAGAGTGAGTAGTAGAGAGTAGTAGAGAGCAGTAGAGAGAGTAGCAGAGAGTGAGTAGTAGAGAGTAGTAGAGTGAATAGTAGAGTGAGTAGTAGAGGGTAGTAGAGAGTGAGTAGTAGAGAGTGAGTAGTAGAGAGTAGTAGAGAGTAAGTAGTAGAGTGAGTAGTAGAGAGCAGGAGAAAGTGAGTAGTAGCGAGTAGTAAAGAGTGAGTAGTAGAGAGTGAGTAGCAGAGAGAGAGAATCGTAGAGAGTAGTAGAGAGTGAGTAGTAGAGTGAGAAGTAGAGAGTAGTCGAGAGAGAGTAGTTGAGAGTGAGTAGTAGAGAGTAAGTAGTAGAGAGTGAGTAGTAGAGAGTAGTAGAGAGAGAATAGTAGAGAGTGAGTAGTAGAGAGTAGTAGAGAGTGAGAAGTAGAGAGTGAGTAGTAGAGAGTAGTAGATAGTGAGTAGTAAAGAGTGAGAAGGAGAGAGATAGTAGTAGAGAGTGAGTAGTAGAGAGTAGAGAGTAGCAGAGAGTGAGTAGTAGAGAGTAGTAGATAGTGAGTAGTAGGGAGTGAGTAGTAGAGAAAGAGTAGTAGAGAGTAGTAGAGTAGTAGAGAATGAGTAGTAGAGAGTAAGTATTAGAGAGTAGTGGAGCAGTAGAGAGTAAGTAGTAGAGAGTAGTGGAGAATATTCCAATAAGTCCAATCAAATCATATCACTTAGAGTCCTTATTGAAGCGCTGAATCTTGGTGTATATTCAAATGCTTTTATTTTCCTTAAGTTTATGTACCACAGCCAGCTGACGCATTTCGTTCTGTACAACAGAACTTCTTCAGGGCGTTCTTATTTCCTTCAAGTTATGTCGGTATCCTGTTGTCATATAACTAGATATTTCTTCCAAATGTTAGACGAGACGTAAGTACATTCTTATTCAAAGTGACTAGGTATCAATTTTACCCACACAATTCGGGCAGATTTGAGTAATTTATAGCATCCTCAAAGTCAGTCTTTCAAAAATTCCAAAGTATAGGACATGATAATCCAAATCCAAATATTTCTCAAGAAAAGTAATTTTCAATCGTTCTGAATTTTGGCGTTTGGGCAGATATGACCCAGGGACCCCCAGTATGCAAGGGGAATTAGTCCCCCCTCTCAAACGCGCCAGTTGCCTGCGTTGCAGAGAGGTGTAAAAAGAGGCATAGCCTCATTACACCTCTGTGCAATGCAGCCCCCTGGCGCATACTGGAGGTTCCAGGTGGGCTAGTTGGCCCCCAGGGACCCCCAGTATGCAAGGGGAATTCGTTCCCCCTCTTCAAACATGCACGGGGGCTGCGTTGCAGAGAGGTGTAAAAAAGGGTGTGGCCTCATTACACCTCTCTGCAATGCAGCCCCCTGGCACATACTGGAGACTCCTGGTGAGTTAGTTGGCCCCCAGGGACCCCCAGTATGCAAGGGGAATTAGTTCCCCCTCTGCAAACGCGCCAGGGGGATGCGTTGCAGAGTGGTGTAACAAGGGGCATAGCCTCATTACACCTCTGCAATGCAGCCCACTGGCGCATACTGGAGGTACAATGTGGGCTAGTTGGCCCCCAGGGGCCACCAGTATGCAAGGGGAATTAGTTCCCCCTCTTCAAACATGCACGGGGGCTGCGTTGCAGAGAGGTGTAAAAAGGGGCGTGGCTTCATTACACCTCTCTGCAATGCAGTCCCCTGGCGCATACTGGAGATTCCTGGTGGACTTCCAGGTCTTATATATTTAGGAATTAGCATTAAAAAAACCTTTGAAATTCACTGAAAAAAACATGTGTTTCAGGCCTTATATAGTTAGGAATTAGCATTTAAAAAACCTTGCAAATTCACTGAAAAAACCATAGGTTTCAGGCCGTATATAGTTAGGAATTAGCATTTAAAAAACCTTTGAAATTCACTGAAAAAACCATGGGTTTCAGGCCTTATTTAGTTAGGAATTAGCATTTAAAAAACCTTTAAAATTCACTCAAAAAACTATAGGTTTTAAGGGTGTTATAGTTAGCTGGACATTTCACTCATACAAAACCATTGAAATTGATCCTATATAGTTAGTTGTACTAACTATATTTCGCGCACCCGCAATCCACTGCTGATGATGTCACATATTACATCATTCATGACATGGTCAGTGACAACACTGATGACAAGGGTGCATGATCCTGAGCCCCCCTCAATTATGAATAAAAAACTCCTCTGGGACTATCCAGCTACCTCCAGGAAAGTGAATAAAATGTATGAGGAAGTGGTGGACAGGGTTACACAGGTGGAGGAAAGAATGGGAAGACTGGAAGACGATATGGTTAGCTGGTAGTCTTTTAAATCGGTGCAAGAAAAAATGTCAGAGGATATGCAGTGGAAGATGGAGGATTTCGAAAACCGCCAGCGTCGGAACAGCGTTAGACTACTTGGTGTGGCAGAAGGGGCGGAGGGGCAGGACGCCAGGGGTTCGTGATCAACCTCTTAAAGGGAGCTTTCCCCGAAGGGCAATGGAAATGGGAGAACGAGGTGCAAAGGACACACAGGTTCCCACTTAAAATGAAGAAAGGGAGGGGGGCTGGTAAATGTAAATGTAAATGTGTGGGACTTGTAAAGCGCTCTGCTGCCCGTAAGCGTCCTGGCGCTGAAGACCGCTGGGGAACCCGTCCTGGCTTTCCCTGTGAGATGGCCCCTTCTGGGTATCTCCAAGGTGAAACCAGGCATCCCCGGCGTCTGTGGGGGGCTGTTGTAGAGATGAGGCAAGCTTAATGCCCAGAGTTGCCGAGTGTGATCCCTGGTTAGAGTAGGCACCAAGGCGAGAAATATCGAGTCCGCTGACCCTGGTCCACTGGTCAGGAGAGTATGCCCAGGGCTATGCTGGTGTACGTAGGTAACTACCTGCTCAGACAGGAACTCATTGACAAGGCTAGGCCAGACTCCAAACGTTCGTTCAATGGCACCACCTTCTTTGCGAGACCCGATTTCTGCCACGTCACAGTGGAAAGGAGGTGGAAACTTAGGCAGCTAATCTCACCATTCCAGGCCCTAGGCTCAGAGGCATACCTCCTGTTTCCAGCTAGGCTGGAGGTAATCACCAGGGGGTATGGTAGGATGTTCTTCTCGGAAATCAAAGCACAGCAATATTTGGGGGAGCTAAAGGGGCAGAAGGGCGGTTAGGCTAAGCCATCTGCTAGCTATTAGGGCTAGTAGGGCCGGGACTCACCGTGGAAAGGGGTCAACACAGCAGAGATTATTAGACACAGGAGGGAGGGGGATGCAACAGCTGGGATCCAAAAGCAGCCACAGATAGGTCATGTGTGACCTATTTACCCGTAAGGGGGGCGAGGGGCTTCGGGGGGGTAGGTTCTGGGTGGGGAAGAAAGGGTGGGGGGTCCAGGGGGGTTGGTGTGGGGGGGATGTTTTTTGATTGTTGGTTTGTACAGCACACCGTAGCACTGCATCACATAGGTTGGTTTTACACTTTCAAGTACTGGTTGAACAAAAATGACATGGAAATGGTTGGGAAACAATTTGACAAACATTGATGTGTATGAGAATTGCCTCAATAAATGTCTACGGGCTCAATGACGGAAATAAAACGCAGAGGGAGGCAGCACTTCTGAGAACATTGAGGTTAGACATGATATGTCTACAAGAGACCCATATTGAGGGGACCAAAGGCTACCTTCTGGAACAACTGGGGTTTGAAGTAGTAGCACACACCATGCAGGGGACTAAAACACGAGGGGTAGCCATACTCGCTAAAAGGGGGGAGATCATGCTGAAAAGAAAAAAAGAAGATCAATGGGGGAGGTGGGTAATTCTGGAAGGTAAGATCACGGTGAGATATTCACGCTAGTTTCTGTCTACGGGTCTTCCGAGGATGACCTAGACATATTTGAGTTCTTGGACTCTCAACTCCCCCTTTGGCCAGAACCTATTATCTGTTGTGGAGATTTCAATATTAACGGGCTGGATGGTCTAGGCACAGAGGTTGGTCAGGTCTATTCTGGTCGTATGAAATGGACATGCCAAGCAATACTCAATCTGGCACTCCGTAATTCACTAGAGGATTTGTGGGCTCGCTGTAATCCAGTCGGAACTGGCAGCACGTTTTACTCAGCGCCCACAGGATCATTGTCAGATTGGATTATTTCCTGGTCTCTATCTCATTAGTGAGCAGAACGCAGTTAGATAAACTACCCAGAATCATATCTGACCACAATCCTCTAATACTAACGCTTAGACTAGGGAATACCCCGACTTCAGAATCCAGCTGGACTTTTGAGAGGGCTCTCTTGAAAGACGAGAAATATGTCAAACATATGCAGGACTGGATGGCAATGTTCTGGGAAATTAACAGAGGGAATGTTGCCTGGGTTGCTTTTAAATCTGGTATTAGAGGGGAAACTTTAAGCCATACATTATACAGAAATAAGCAGGAGAGGACTAGAATAGCCAAAATTACAAAAAATCTAGCAGATTTGGAGGAGCAGCTGATGATAGCCATAGAAGGTAAGGAGCCACTGGAGGATATTCTACTTAGGATTAATCTTAACAAATCAGAGGCAAGTGAGTGTATCTCCAGTAAGGCGGCTATCAATTACCTAGCCAAGAGAGAAAGCTGTTACGAGTTTACATAATAGTTATTTTAAAAAAAGATAAACCCCCCCTTGTAGTCAGGATCATGCAGACCTACCACACTGATGAACACAGATGCCAATGTATTCTCCAAAATATTGGCAATTAGACTAGGCAGGGTGATTGAGAGCCTACTTAGCCCCACGCAACATGGATTTATTCCCAGAAAGGGCACTACACAGCACACAAGACAGATGATCACATTGCTGGATGCACCGGAGGTCTCAGGGGACCCTACCACGGCTGTATTCTTAGACGCAGAGAAGGCCTTCGACAGGGTCTCCTGGGACTATCTATGGAAGGTGATGAGGTGGTGTGGTATTGGGGAAGGATATGTAAGAGCAATGCAGGCCTTGTATAGGGATCCCTCGACTAGGGTGAAAATTAATATAGGATTTACAAGCACGCTGCAGATTAAGCGTGGGACTAGGTAGGGATGTCCCTCCTCTCCATTACTATTCGCCCAAATAGTTAAGAATGCATTCGCCTTCTGCGAGGAAGCTAGGGTGGTTCCAGCAGCTACATACTTAAGGATCAGGATAACCTCAGACTTGAATAGCCTGGTAGTGTTAAGTATGTTGCCATTAATAACTAAAGTTAAAAGGGACCTCGAAAGGAAACACAACTTGCACCTATCCCTAGTGGGGCGCACTAATGTTATTAAAATGCTTATACTGCCCACATTTTTGTATGTTTAGGTCAATCCCGCTGTTTTTCAAAAATATATGGTTTTATAAGTTAGAGCACATACTGAATAGATTCATCTGGGCCCATGGTAAAACAAGGAGAGCATATCGCTATATCACCCCACCAAGAGAAAGAGGCGGCTGGGGGGCTCCAGATTTTAGACAATATTATTGGGCTGCAGCTCTGCAATACATTCAGGGGTTAATAGGAGGTGATGGGAGAGGGAGTGAGCACTCCAGAAATTGGCTTTTTCTAAGAAATTCGCGCTGGGCAGATTCAACAGATACACCCGTTTGTCAGCACATTATTCTCTACCGGGTGAAGTATTTAGGGATTCAGCTATGTTGGATTGGGAGAGTCACGGTATACAGAAGGTAGGTGACCTCTTGGGCCCTAACGGAATGCTGCACTTCCAGGAATTACAATCTAAATTTGACATAAGTAGTAGGAGTTTCTTTAAGTACCTGCAGATTAGGAGCTTTTTTGCTAGCAAGCGTGGGGGACATTTAGGATTTGGCCAAAATCGCATACTAGACGCTATTGAGGGCAGGGGAGATTGTTCAATACACCAGTTTTATTTAGAGCTGAATATAGCCAAACCAGATGATTGTGTTAAATACGCCACTAAATCGGCAGAGAAACTAGGCATTACTCAGGAGGGGTTCCAGGTTTCCCTGGGTCTGGGACGCACTATACTTTGATCAGCCTCCCTAGAAGCACAACACTACAAAACCCTGTATTCTCTGTATTACACGCCTGCTAGAATAGCACAGTGGGGGGGCACTGCAGGTATAACCTGTCCACGGTGTGACTCTATGGACGCGAATATAATACATATCTTTGCTACTTGCCCACAACTTTATACTCTTTTTAGGGCTATTGAGAAATTTCTTGATACGTCGCTTGGGATCAAGATCACCCTGTCACCAGAGCTAATCATCTTAGGGGTCGAGGGAGAGGCAGCGGGCCTACATACCAGTAGCGGTCGGCAGTAGGTGTTTCTGTAGGGCGGTGACTTGGGCAGGGGGAGGGGCTGGGTGGGGGGAATTAATGTATGGATTAAGGAGTTTTACAGGTAAGGAAACATTTAAATAAATAAAACGAATTTCGTTGCGCACACTGCATCCCCCCACCCTGCCCCTCCCCCTGCCCACATCACCGCCCTACAGAAACACCTACTGCCGACCGCTACTGCTACATACAGAGTTCCTCTTCATGGCTACAGCAGTGATTAGCATATGTATAGCAAAGACGTGGCTTGACAAGGTGCCCCTACATTCCATATGTGGTTAGCTAGGTTACTGGCTACTTATAATTTGGAAAATGCAATCTATGCCAGGAAAGGCCGAAGGGGTAGAGCACTGTGGGGCGAAATTTGAAACCCCATTGAACATTTGAAAAGGGGACTAAACAGAACACCAGGATAGGCAGTACTGTTGTAATTTATTTTGTGCTGAGTTTGTTTATCCCTTTTCGTTGTTCTCTTCTTTGTTTCCTTATGTAAAATATGTCAAAGATTAATGTGTTATAATGTGTTCTGATATACGGTGTGCTGTAACACCAGGTATGATAATTACTTTTTCAAAAACTTTTAAAATAAAAGAAAAAAGCAAAAAAAAGAAAATGTCATATTTTACATATATTTATTTGTAGAATTTGAGTAGCACAGAAAAAGCCACTGGGGAATCTCAGAATCTCAAACCTCCTGAGAAACCGAGTGGAGTATTTGCCAATATTTTACGCAATGTAATACAATGCAGCAAGACAACTTGCAGTGTTGTGTGAAAGGAGGACACTAAAATGCACCATATTTAATAAGATATGTCATATTTCTTCTGTCTCCTAGCGCTAACCAAATTGAGGCAGGCTAACGCCAATGCAGACACCTTTGCATCCTGCTGCAAGGGTGTCTGCAATACAAGCAGGACTTTGTCTACAAAAAAAACTTTGAGGTATTTTCCTCTACCTATGTATGATGCAAAATGCAGCACGCAAAGGAGGCTCTGTGTGCCTTAGTAAATACCATTTAAGGACTTGCATTGCTTTGCAATGACTTGCATCACATAAGGGCACTGCAAGCCCTCAGTAAATAAGCCTCCAATGATCTAGCTAAAGAAGATCTCAAAATCCTGCATCTCCTACGAAACTGAAGATCATGGTCAAATTATGAATTGGATCAGTTATGTTCCTAGCTGGTTTCAATGGAAATGGGCCTTCTTTAATGCAAAACAATTGATGGCCCTAACACTAGCAGCAGGTGATCCTATCTCAATTACTTTCCACTTTCACTTTGCACCAGTAATACAGTTGAGACACTGTATCCCATTTAAACAAACAGAAGAATTTTAGAATTCTGAGCTGTCTTTGTTTGGCATAAAGCTCTGAGCGATGAGTCCAATTATTGGTTCACAAATCATTTTTGTCATACCTGGTGACTAGATAACTAGATCAGGTACTTAGACAGACCTTCTCTTATCTGAGATGATATAAAGGTATACAGTTAGACCATCACCACACATTCAGGGTTCATCCCTAGGCAATACACTCTCATTGCACCTCCGAATTGAACCTGTCTTGGTCTGATAACACGTTCATCTAGTTAGGTGTTTTGACTGAACTCCAACGGACCTCTGTCTACTATTACTTTCCTTCCATTTGATTGTTATTACAACTACCCTTACAGTAGTTCTAAACTGTATGTACCAGGAAAAGTACTCTGAAGAAATATTAATACAGAACAAATTATATAAAAAAATAATAAATAAAATAATCATCCCTTGTTGGCTTAAATGTGGACCTCTCTAAGTACCCTGGATTTTATTGCTTGTAAGCACCCTATTTTTGCTGGCTTTATGTCCCTGTGCATTTTACCACTGCTAAACAATAGAAAGATACCAGTGTTTCCATCTAAATCAAATGCTGTAAATTAGAACTCCATGTGTGGCCGATTTAACTTCCCTGTAATTCCATTTTAATTGGTGACGTAATAACCTTATGGCATGGAAAGTTAAATGACATGTGCAAGTTGAATTGTGTACTTACTTCAACCACATATATGACAAACATATATTTCTAACAAAACAAAACCACCAAAGAGGGCCTGAGTGGTATAAACGAGTGCTCGAGAGTCCCTTTTACAAGATGGTTTCTCTCACCCACCCGTAGGTGGCATCCATCATCATAGGGTAACCTCCTCACACTGTGAGCCTGGTTGCGATGCGGGCTACAACCCTCTCTCTAGGAGGGAGGAGCTCAGGGATGTTTTCAATGTAAGGAAGAGGTATCTTAAAACCTGTAGATGAGTAGGGTGTGGGGAGGACATGAAAAGAAAAGAAGTGTATGTGAGATAAAACGAACTCCAAGATACGCCAGGAACTTTATTAGGGCATCCAAAGGTCAGGAATAAAAACTAAAATATGATAGGAGGGCATTCAACTTGTCATAGAGCAGTGAGGGTCTACATGTTTGATCCTCATATCCTCCGTAGAGGTGTGGCAGCTTTCTTCAGGACCAAAAGTGAAATATTGGTTGTATTGCTTGTGTCACAAAACTAAGCTTCCATAAAAAGAAAAAAGCGCCACTCAGCCAACGTTTCACTGGTTGGGTGTATTACCTGAAAAGAGTCATTGTGTCAAAATTCATGCATTTTTAAACCCAATGCACTCACTTCAAAATATCAAAGTGGTGTCCAAGCAAGATTCGCCATGGACATCATTTTGGAATGCAAAACCTGACAACCATCACCTAGTCAGCAAGTGTATATACAGCAAGTATGTTCAATTGATGCTTACCCACAATTTCAGGTAATAACTGCTCCCTCAGCACAAACTCGAGGGGGCATCTAAGTCCTATAAACAGAAGGACAAGGGGCAATTCAGTTGTGGTGCAGCCCAATGTAAAAGCAACATAATGTAAATAGTTGACTCTGGTTGTGAAATATTATGGAACTTTGTGTTGGATACCATGCACTATTGAGTCTGAAAAGGATTGTCATTAAATCACATATGTGCAAATTGAATTGCACAGTCACAAAAGATACAATCCAATCAAGTTAAGAAAATAATAAAGCAATCTCAACACTTTAATGCACATGAGAATGTGTAAGGGGGACGCGGAGGAGCTGTGGCATTGGATACGGCTATGAGGTCATGAAGATTTTCCATATGTCATGAAAAGAGAAAAACATTTTACAAGGTGATCTATGGAAGTCAATGTTAGACTGTAGTGGCCCATGTGGACTGGGAAACCGCCAATGGATTTTTGAAAGGAAATACCATCCTGTCTGTGGTGAAGTTATACCACACACAGCTTAGGATGTGTGGAAGCTCACCACTCCCAAGTCAGTGTGGTTACACAACACGGAAAACTAACCATGAGGGAGTCTAATGTGCCAACTGCGTTATGTGATGGTGGTACGTAGGTCCAGGAATGTCGGACAGAAACCAACAGCTTAGGGTGTAAGGAAGCTTACCACTCTGCAATCAGTGTGGTTATGCGAGCTGCAAAGCTGGCCATAAGGGGCCAATCACAGGGTGTGGCGGTAGCATCTTGGACCGTAAATTTATAAAGAAGCTGACGGAGCAGCAGAAAGGGAGCACATACCTTAGATCCAACATGCAATAGGCGCTAGACAGCACCTCAGAAGAATCACTGGCGGCTGGATCATCTGTCATTTTTACAACTAGTGTCGGAGGCGGGCCAACTCCGCTTTATCAAAAATACACCAATGAGGATAGAGAAGGGTAAACAACAGAATAGGACCATGGAAGCAAGGAAGCCTGCGCGTGAGTTAAAGTTCAGAGAATCATAGGTGAAGGAGTTCCTAAATAGAAAACTTCATCGTCTAAAATGTTACTAAATGCGGAAAAATAGTAAATATGTATTATCCCCAGGTATGTTCAAAGGGGCAATAAATCCGGACTGCATAATGCAGTTTAGTTTGTAATGTGTTCAGAATAAAATCCTTTATCCTTAGATGGCTAGGATGTGTGTACCTGCGAAGATCTAATGTGATGCTAAACCCATTAATTGAGTGAAGGATAATACACATCCACTAATGTGTAATATGTATGGGACTTACAGATGCATGCCTCTGAGAGAAGATTAAAAAATATTCAAATATATATTACTATACTGATGTTAAGTATAGCATATTTGTAGCTCTATTACTAGTTCTCTAAGGGCATTTTCCAGAGAAAACACAATGTTGTTAGATAACATTTCTAATAGTTTTGCAGCAATTCGGGGGCACTGTAACAGTTGTGTCTTGTATAAGTCTTAGGATTGTGCTAGATTGAACGATGGGATGTCATAATTCAGACCATGGCTGCCACTATGCAATCTGAAAATCCATCACTGTTCCCTCATGAAGAGGTATTGGGTAATGTTTACAACAGTATAGAGAATCCCTGGTTTGTCCAGCACTGTCTATTCCAAATCTTCTGCAACATGCTTTTTTCCCCAGAAAGTGTGTGGACAGTTTGGTAGCTGTTTCTTTGATACGTTGATACGAAGATCTGAAAAAAGAGCCCAAAATTACAACTGAGATGCTCTCTTAGAGGCTCGACCTGCCAATGGACTTACCAATAGACGGGCGTGTGTCAATACTTTCAGCAGCACTTCAGGTCTCATTCAAAAATCAATCAATAAGAACTGTACCAACACCCATGTTTGCATTTAAAAGGAGTACAACCATGAGAGATAAATTGGTGCGCAACAGACCACGTACCCCGAGTATGAATAAACCAGATACCATTTGGGGCCTCCCGCCCTTTCAAGGACACTTTCCATGTGATTTTTGTAGTGTTTGTCCCCAAATGTCTCATTCCACACATGTTGACATAGGTACAGACAGATCATGGGAGCAAAGACACTGCACTAATAGTAGTTCAGACCGACTAGTCTATTTGGTCACGTGTCCATATGGTTTGAGATACATCGGAATGATGACGAGGAAGATCAAAACCTGAATCATGGAACTGGAATTCTAGTGTATACTGTTTTCACTTAATTTAAGGCCTTTTCTAATTCTCTGTAAATGTAAAATATATCTTGGTGGTTAGCTTGTTGTTTACCCAATTGATAGTGTGCCCTACAGCTAGCAAGATGTATTGTTTCTTCGTAGGGTTCCCCTTTTTTCGAAATTGTTTGCACTTGGTGATTCGTGGTTTTTCAAACTGTCCAATTGTCCAGTGTACCTTGCAAAGTAAGATTCTCATCCACTATGATTTTGACTGCAGCGCCATTTATAAACCAGTTAAAAGGTAAACCTGTATTTGCCAATCATCCAATGTTTTTACATAAGGAAAACAACAGTGATTCTTCTTTTGAGTTCTAACCCCTCCTGTAGTAACCAGTACCCCTCTTTAAGCCCTACCCCACAGATCACTTCCTATTCCATTAAATACAAGTCCATCCCACTGCACAAAAGAGATATATACTTACCACAGTTTTCGAGGGTAATTCGAAATACTGCTAATAGGAAAAAATTACAAATAATAATATGTACAACACAGGTAATGTTTAATCAAGTTAATCACATTTCAAAGCCACATCCTGTGTTTATATCATGTACAGTCAAAAATGTTCTATACACATGTCATACAAGGAATGGAGCTTGACTAAAACGAATGTATCAAAAGGGTAAAATAACAGGCAGCAGTGGAAAACTCTTCAGACAGACTGCCTCTCGAGTCGGAGGATGTAGATTTAATGAAAGATGTGAAAGCATCCATTACAATATTAAAAAAGTACAAAAGTTTTTTTTAATGAAATTATTTATAAAATACCACAACCCATTTTCCCTGAATGTCAACTACAGCGTTATTCCCTGTTATCGTTGCTGAAGACATCATGTTTGCTCTCATGGATATAACATTTTCTTCAGGATTTTTTTTTTTTTTTACACATGAATTGTTTTTTTTAAGTGTTTATGTCATTTCAGAGCTGCTTCTGGACACGTGTAAGCTAACGCATAAGGCGGACACCGGAATACCAACGACAAAAAAAACAAGTTGTGACTAATATAAAATATTTATATTCGGACACTTAGGCAAAGACACTGAAAAGTTGTGTCTATTCAGTTGACAACAGAAGAGGGTGCACATACAAAACACCTGCATACACATAAGATAGAAGCATGGCCTATGTTACCCCAATTACTTTTCCTTCCTTTTGGGCCATGAATGCAGAGGAACAAATCACAGCTCTGTGGATACCTTGCCTCCAGTAATTTTAACTTTTCCCATGTCTATTAGGCCTTATGACCTAATCGAGCATTGCCAATTGCTCCCATGTCGAGATCATTAAGTAAATTATTTTAAGATCAAACAGCCTGTGGTGACAATGGAGTCCCATGTAAGGTAAATGCTTCAAAGCTCCCCCTTTCAAATTACAACTCTACGGGCTATTCATCACCTCACGGTGGGGCTTGCCCCGCCATTACTTGGCTTTTTGCTGCAGGCTAAGGTAGCGCCACTAATTGGCCTTTGTAACAAAACTGACCTGTGGACAGGATAAAACTTGTTGGGAGCTTAAAGACTGAAATTATTCAAGGTTAAAGGGACATGAATGCCAGCACTACGTCACCATAAAAAAAGAGAGGTAAATGAATTTCTTCCTCTGCTCTTTAATGTAAAAGAATGTGTTCCTGTTGTGCCCTTGCGCAACACAAAAGCTCCTTCAGGTAACCGCTTTTAGCCAGGGACAAACTGGTCTATCATTTTCTGCATTTCTTTGAGCCCCGTTCCCCGCAGCCCTTTGATCCGGAAGGATAATGGCGGATGGAACGCTTTAACTGCTCAAAGCAGGTGCAGGAAGTTTATTTGACAGGTTGCGGCTTTTACTTCTAGCACATTAGTCGTATGCATACAAATGCCTTTTTTTGACAGATTCAAGCAGGTAAATTTGTAGAGAAGCTCAACAAAAGACTGGTCACACCTGCACGAGTGGCATCGTTTGAAACGCTGCATAAATTAGAGGCAGGTAAACTCATTACGTTTCCTGCTGTGAGTGTTTTTTTTTACAACTTAGGAAGACATTGTGCGAGCAGCGAAAGAAGCTTTGTCTGGTAAACAACGAGTGATCCTAAAGATTTCCCTGCAGTGTGAAGGGCAGGCTCAGCCCGCGTTATTGTCAGGGAAATGGCAAGTCGTGCAGGGACCAAATTATATTGTCTGTGAGAGAGGACTGGAAGCAAGGGAGAGGAAGAATGCTGGAATGCTTTTTTCCACATCATGTTTACTTTACTTATACCTGGGCAATTTTCAAAAGATGATTATCTGTGTGAATTATCTTTAATTTACAGTTCCGTGCTATTACAGCTGCAGCAGCAAAGTGATATCCTTTGGGTTTTGTGAGCTTTTTTCCACCACTTTAGCTCTTGTGCGGTTAAATTGATTCTTTTATATATATCTATATGTAATAAAAAAAACTGCTGTCTGTAACATGCCAACTAAAATAAAGCGAATTCGACTAAGACAGATGCTTTCCCACATTAATGACATTTAAAAGAAATGCTCCCAATTGTATATGTATTTATTATGACGTGCACACACATCAAAACACATAAAAAGGCAGAGTATGGACACAGGCGCTTGTAATGGCACATTTTGCAAACATTTCCATTACAAAATAGCAACATTTAGGATTAAAAAACATACAATAGCTAGAATTATTTCCGTTGCAATTTGCTAAACATGTTTAAGATTCTTATTGGTATTGGTATTATTTTTTTATGTAGCTTTTATTCTGACAACACGTCTGGTATAGATTAGCTTTTGCCATTTGATAGGACCCGTTGAACGTGCAGTGTGTGAGCTCTAGTATTGGCTGTCTTCAGCTGTAGGTTTTCGGTGAAATGCGAAATTCAGTAGCTCTCTTCAGTGTCTTCTGTTGAATGTGGTCAATGTGTGCAAAGTTCTAGTTCTCCAGGACTAATGCTTACAGAAGCAGTTTCCATGAATAACTCTTGGTAACCAGAACTAAGCTATTACTCAACATTAGTAAAAACATCACACAAAGCCCCAATTTGCTAAGACCTTGGGACTATAATATTACTATTGTTTCCATCTCAGAAATAAAACTAGTTCTTAAACCTCATAATATATGTTGTAGATTTCAGTGTTGAGGAACCTTGAGTTTCTAAGATTCGTTGAAATTAGAAAAATGTTTTTAATAAATTCACTTAATTGTCTCATAGGGTAAGTTATATGATGGCTACCAACAGTATGATTATGAGCCGGCTGAAACTTCATAGGGGCTTGGGCTGGATTCCTGGCCCCCCTGCATAGATTAGTCAATGTATGTACATAATGACATACATTTTAAGCAAGGTCCTAAAATGTGACCCTGCGCTTCTTAGACTATGTGAACAGTGATGACCAAACGTTATTTGAAACAACCACAGTTGAAAATTCTCTTGTCTTGTGTTGAGTACTTGAGACATTGTTACAAGCTAACATCATTTTCAGTGGTGAGAAAAATCACTCATAAAGAGAAGTAGCAGAAGCAATAATACAACACTACTCAGGATCAGAAACAACATTGCTCTGTATCTCTAGAGCTCTCCAACTCCTTCCTGGGCTAGCCGAACAGTCATGCGCACTTTGGATGTTCCCCACCAGTCTGCATTACACAACATGGTGAGGAACATGCAAAGGCTCCCTGTCCCTGTCTGAGTGGCAAAAAATGGCACACAGACTAATCACGATGATATATTGCAGCGCAGTGATTGGCTTAGGGGAGGGAGCCTGGGTGTTTCCTGTTTGCGACAAAAGGTGAGGAGAGACAGTGGTGTCTGGAGCGACCGGAGCTGAGGAGAGACGTGGCCGGCAAAAAGTAAGTGTTTTTTAATGTAAAAAAACTCCCCCCCCCACCACCCCGTCCCCTGCCAGCCACAACCGAGCCTAATATAATCTGGTTGTGGACTTGTTTTGTTTCCATTGAACTATTCAGAATAGCACGCCAAAAATCAATGATTTGTAGGTGAAGAGTTCCGGAAAGGAGGCAGTGTCAGTACTGACCTGGAGTTAGATGGTCACCCTACCCTGTATAGCGTTGTGCTGTCTGTCACTACATTTGTGCTACACACATTGGAGGTGGAGTAGATGCTGAAATCTTGAGCCAGGCTTGAGCCAGAGGTCTGGCTGTAGCTCAGCTAAAGGTCTGCTTGACCCATCAAGGCCAACATGACTTGAGCTTTCATGCGACAGCTGCTTGCCACTAAGCACTTGTCACCTCATGCACCAAGAATTAAAGACAAAACTTTGACGACAAATCTTTGATGCAAAACTGACAAGAGAGAAACAGATACCCATCTAGTGGCTACATTAAACAGTGTAAATCAATAAATCCCAGCTTTCTCACTTGACAACATTGTGTGATCCTAGACACATATTTTAGTTCAACAAGACACCCCTTTCTTTATTATCACATATGAGAGTGACTTCAAATAGGGGCATTCAGGGTGTGTACTATTAAAAAAACTCTTGTTTTTTGTTTAGTAGATTATAATGTTGCTCCATCTGCAATTTAAATGTTTACCACCTACCTAGGGTACCCATGCCAACTGACATGCTTCTTATTTCACTAATGGCATTGTCAGGAGAGTGTTGTGGGTGTAGGAATGCTTTTAAGTTAATGTTTAATAATAAATACTTCTAAATGCAGTGATATAATCTGAAGTACTGAAAGACACCTGAATGTTAAACAATACACTTAAAATAAATGTAAGCAACTTTATCACATTTTACCATGCTTTTTGTTGCATTACTTGCATGCCAAATATTTTCAGTGGTTATCCCATGCACAGACTGTTATAGCCAAACCAGACCCTTAGCTTGGTTCTGGTTTTGCTCTCCCTGTTTATTTGTTTAGACCACCCTCCTCTAACACAAATACAACACATATACATACATACATACAATAAAGATCATCATAATTGCATCTTTATCAAACTAATCCCAACACCATGAGTTGAGTGGCATGGGTAGCTACTACACAACAAACATACATGAATTTTCCACAATCAAAGCAAGGTCACTAATACATTAGTTTTAGTTTAGTAAAGATACTGCTAGCAGAATAACCAGAAGGCGAAGACGTACCTGCATAAAATGATGCTTTTTGTTGGTAGCGAGAAGATATTAAATAGGCCAAAACTTTGAACCGACATTATGGGGCAATATGTTTAAAATGTGACCGCTGCATTCCTGTAAACTGGGTGGGACACACTGGAGAAGGGAGGGACAGACTCCCCTGTACACGTCAAAGGGTTCTCCTTGATTCAGAGAGAGGTTTGGGCAACTCTAAGGAAGAAGATGGTGCTGAAAAAATAAAAATAATAATAATTAGTAGGGCTGAGGCTCTGAGCTAACATTTTGATGCACATATTACTGTGACATCCAGATGTGAGCTATAGTCACTCCCATGGCCTGTGTTGAGGGGCTATCAGCTTTGAGGCCTGCTGTGACCAATGCTTTCAAGAGGAAGAGTGAACAGATAGGTGGGCACTTCAAATGGAAGCAGACCCCCAACATAAACTTTTAAGACACATATTTTAAATCACATTTGGCGTCTGAAAATGGACTATATAAAGGGAAGCTTGACACCCTAAAAATAATCAACTGTCAAGCAGCCCGTTGGGTTGTGTGAGGACGAGAAGCTCTGTGAGATTCTGTCTATGACCATGACCGGGGGCCACTGCATGCTAGTCTCCCAGGTGGTTGAGCAAACATCACCCAGGGAATCCAAGATCACCTGCCCTGGAGTTTGGAGCATCAGCAGCTACCTCCGTGGCAAGACCAGGGTGCACTGTGAGGAAGAAGAGAGCATTAGAAGGAGCAAGGTCCAGTGGGGAATCCTGTTGCGTGGACTCCCTTTGTGAGGTGTGAGGAGACTTTTGCTGCACCGATCAGTTTTCTGCCTAGGTGAAGGAAAATGTTAGCGACCCTTGTGCACCAGAAGAGGGCCACCTTGAAGTGAGCCATGGATATCACTGTGCCAAATGGGTTATCATCCATGTGCAGTGAGGAATCGTCATCACCATATGCAAGAAGGAGCTGTGGCAAAGTGCACAGTGATCGCTGGTGTGACGATCGGGCTGGAGCTCAAGTGCAGTGAGGGACCGGAGAACCCATATGCCTGGAGAGGCTGCTGCAGAGAGACTGCCATATGGTGTGGGCCATAGCCCTTGCAGGGTGGTGACCTGGAGACTGTATGCCAGGAGGGGCCGTCATGACGGAATCTTGCTGTGATGATCAGGTAAAAACCTGTGTGCAGTGAGATATAGTGGCCTCGTATGCCAGAGGGGGTCACTGGAACCAGCAAGTAGTGTAATCTGGTCAGATCATCGCGGGATAAGTGAGACGACCATGGGCACCCCTATGTAATGGCACCAGGACAAAAGACCAGCATGAGGACCTTCACACTACTATCCCACTCTGTGGTACTGACTAAAGACTTACCCTGCGAAGAGGAGCCATGAAGAACCTCCAGGTGCTGCAGAAGCATGACCGCGTGTGAGGAACTTGCGGACCACCAAGCACAGCCCGCCTTGGCTGATGGCATTGAACTCACCTGAATCAGCAACTGCAGCATCCACAGAGTGGAAACACTCAGGAATTCCAGTCACTCTGACCCTGAAGGGGCAGGTAAAATGGATTTTGGGCCAGTAGGCCCTAGGAGAACTTGCTTGCTAAATAGTTCTTTGGTGCTGGAACACTTTTGACTTTAAGGCAGAATCGCAGTGGAACTCTTGAGACTCAGACTACTTGTGGGGCAAGCCTGGATGTTGCCCCAGGTGAATGGGTAATAACCACTATAGCTAGGGTGAGGAGGGAGTGGGGCACAGGGAACTGCTTAGGCAATGCTAAAATCCTGACCTCAGAGGAACTGTGGAAGCTGTGTTTGAGTGTCATATTTCTCTTCGTGTTAATAGCGATAAAATACAATACTTCTCTTTTTTCTTAAAAGTGAGTATTTGGCTGGACAATATTTTATTGCTGCTGCTGCATGTATTTTGAAATTATGATCTTTGGTTCAACCCCATATCCACCTCCAACTGAGGGGGCCTTGGACTGCTCGAACCACACTATTCCTGAGAGTTAAGGGCAGAAGGGGTACTCGGTCCAATTTCTCAGGATCCATAGTAGTCTGGGCCCTGGGACTTCGGGAGTAAAAGGCCCAAGCCTCCACTGCTGGGCCCAGTAACTTAAGCTTGCCCTGTGGCCCTCTGGAAAGGGTTTTGACCTATTGAATTGATTACTAGGTTCATCATTATTATGGAAAAAGAACACCATCATAATGTCATACAAGGACACTGCAACTCCCATCCCTCTACCCATATCCTCAGGTCTAGTCAAAAGATCAATGAATAAAGTATGTGCAGCGGCACATATTCTTTAATCAAAGTACTAATCAGAAATAGTCTCAAATGGAACAAGATGAGAATGGATTTATTAATTAACTTATTTGGCATTTCTAAAACATTTCAATCCATCAAAAAGTGGTCTAATCACTCTTTGGGTTTTTAGCAGATTTAGCAGAGAGGGGTTTGTGAGATACCGTTTGATACTTTGCATAGACCTGGAGGTGAATAAATGGGCCTAGTATCCATCAAGGATGGAAAGTGCTGATCTATCCCAAATTATGGCAAAACCTTGGAAAAAGCAAGCGACTTGACACCGAAACACCCTCCACGCGGCCCGTGGAGGGTGTTTTGGTGGGGCAGAGAGGCGGGGTGGGGGAGGGGCAGGGTGGGGGGTGCTAAAAACCGGAGTATGGATAATTGAAGGTAAGTAAACAATTTAATAATAAAACGAATTTCGTAGTGCGCCCTGCATCGCAAAATATGATGCAGGGCGCGCTACGAAATTTGTTTTATTTATTAAATTGTTTACTTACCTTCAATTATCCATACTCCGGTGTTAGCACCCCCTGCCCCACCTCTCCGCCCCTCCGAAACTCCCTCCACGGGCCATGGCTGGTCTGAGGTGTCTGACCAGGAAAAATAATGAATTCATGTGGATTGTCTTAAGCAGTTAATTCTACTCAATATGGTTATGAATTAAATCCATGGAATTCATTCTTTCTTTCTTTCTTTCTTTCTTTCTTTCTTTCTTTCTTTCTTTCTTTCTTTCTTTCCCATCTTGCTCATTCCTTCCTTCATTCCCACTTTCTTACTTCATTTTTAATTTTCTTCCTTCCCTTTTTCTTAACATTCCCTTCTGCCTCCTTACCATATTTCCTCATTAGTTGTTTCTTCTCTAATTCCTTTTACCATCTCCTTCCTTCCTTCGTCCCTCCCTTTCTCTCTTCATTCCTACCAACATTTCTTTCTCCAGCTCCCTACCTTATTTTCTCCCTTTATTGTTGCTCTTTTCATACTTATTCCTCCCATTTCTACACTTCTTCATTTCTGGGTTTCTTCCCCCTCGGTGTCTCTACCACCTTCTTTTCGCGTTTAACTTTCGTTTGCCCTTCCTTCTTCATTTTTACCTGCCTTATTATTTTGTTACCTTCCTTCCTACCAGTCTTCCTTCTTTTCCCTAACTTCTTCCTTGTCCTCTTTCTTTCTGTTCTTATTCCTCCCATTTGCTCTGCTTACTCCCTTCTCGTCTTCTTCCCCTTCTATCCTCTTTCCCACCTTCCTTTCCCTCTTTCTTTCACCCTACATCTCCGGTTCCTTTCTTCCTTTCAAGTAAATAAAATATGAAATGGGATGCTTTTGCCAGATTTGATAGAACACGAGTGTTTGTATATGTTCTCTCTTTATTCTGTGTACCAATGGATTAACAAAATGATAAGAATATTAAGTTCTTGAAAAAACAACAGCATTGATGCAAATACCAATGTGCACTGCAACTACAGCAAAGTGCAGACATTTTAAAACAATCAATTTTAAATCCATTTGGGTAAATACGCATTTGGTATTATTTGCATATGACAGGGATTCTTATAAAATACACTTTTGTATCACCTCTGTGAAACCTAATAACATTTACTTTCGCTAAAGAAGAGAACTCAGAACGCTGCTGATAATGATCTTTCTGCTCAGGTTATTGCACGCGATTTTCTACATTCATTCATCCTTCTTTCATTCTGCTCTTAGTAAAGCGGCGCCGCAACAATAAAAGCTTTTACAGGCAACCATTACACTGAAGTGCCAACCACTCCTGTTTTTTTTTTTTATTATTTTTTATTGGCTTCTTGGAATATTTACAGCTGCCTTTGTTCGCTTTTCAAGCTCACACATCTGGGTGTGTATTGCCAGTTTTTTTGGCAGTTGGATATTACTGATAAGTGTACGTTTTGTTGCCCATCTGCGAGGTTTTCACATTACACAGACTTTTTATCTTAGCAGTGCCATGCTCATTGTTTTTAAAGACAGATATGTTTTCATTGCCTTTTGTCCATTTGCCACTTATGCAGTAAGGCATCTTCTGAAGGACTATCTACATTTAGGTAACATGACATGAAGCTGCCAAAGCTGTCATGTTCTTTGTGTTTTTAGCTGGTCTATGTCCCAGAAAGCTGAGTGATAGCATGCCATTTGTATTTATAAATCACATACTACGCAGTAAATGAATGACGGTAAAAAAAAGACAATTTTGAATCTGCTCCCAGAAAAGACTGTCTGCAAAACTTACCTCGAAATATTTTTTAGGTCTTGCCATTCTAGAGATGTAGCAATTCCTGTACTATACTTAAGTGCACATACGGCTCCTTAGCTTATTAGTAAAATATCAATTACAGCGACTTTACCTAATGCATTTCAAATTAAAGTGTTATGTCTTTAAAAAAATTCTCATTCAAAGCCCGCGTACTGCATGGGACATATTACAGTAGAACTGTTTAGGATCTAAGCGTCACTTCCGCTGCTATACTGAGGTTGTAACAGCTATAACCTAGTTTACAATCTACATACGCCTGGAGATCTTTGCATTTTTAATGCCCTGTGCATATATTCACTAATGATCTAGCTGAACTAGCTTTCCATTCCCAGCTGCTGTACAACTATCCCCTAGGGATGTCCTTGCTGCTTAAATCCATCCTTTTGGATTTCAACGTCACTGAATTTGCTGTAAGGTCATCAGCACACAGCTTTTCCAGTGGCACTCAACCAAGACAAAGTTTGGTGTTCATCTTGGTTACATTATGAATGTAAAGAAAAGGTGAGAAAATAAGCAATTAATGGTCAAATGTGAAGATGTGAATTGGCAGTGTGATGTGGGGATAAGAAATGTGCCACCAAGACCTGAGTGTTAACTTTAGATCCCTGCTTTTCGGCGTTATGGGAAAAGATACATAGAGATGTAGGGCAAAGTGGTTTTGGTCTCTCTCTCTTTTCTCTCAACCCTCTTTTAAAAACACCTCCACTCCTAACATCATAGGGCTCAAAACAGTAGCCAAATTCTGCTATTGGCTAAGTGTCTCAGTGTAAAAGAACAGTTTCCTGAAAGACCCACAAATGATAATCCAGTCAAAAGCATTGCTATGACTTATTCATCTCCTATCATGATTAAAATATCAGTGAGTCGGGGGGCGTGGCTTGGCGCCGCGCAAGATGGCCGGCTAGCTACGGAGCTCCGCCGCACCACCCGACCTCATTGAAGTTTCCCCGATGTGAAGGGGTTTATTTTCGTTTCCTTTTCCTGGATTCTGCCGCCGGAGCCTCCGGAGACCACACGGAGCGCCTGTGCGGCGTTTCAAGTGCCGTTTTTCCTCACTTGCTGCGATGTTGCTGCTGCTCCTCACGCGGCCGCCATTTTAGGCATGCCGCGACGCACCGGACCTCCGCCTCCTCACCAACCCAGCGCTCCCTCGACCACCATGAGTCACTTGCCAACATTAATTTATGGGGTGAGCATTTACAGCGCATTTCTGCCATAATTTCCTCTCCTTTGAGGCACGTCTCTTCAGACTTTTAACCTGTGAGGATCCTGCTGTACAGCCTGCTTCCCCACGCGCTTGCCAATACAGCGCTTCTTCATTGGGCTATGATGTGACTGTTTCTCTCACTGTTTGCTTCCTGAATGCTTCACAACCTTTTTCTTTCTGAGGCAGGTTTTGTGCCCTTTCGCTTTAATACCACCGGCACCCACAACATTCAGCTCGCTGAGCTTCTCAAATGTGACTTACCTGTACCTCCTCAGGTTTGTTTTTTGGCGCATGCCTGTCAGATTTAACTGAAGTTTTTCGACGACTTTTGCTCTCCTCTGGTCAACGTAACCCACGGAGAGGTGTTTTTGAATTTTCTTCTACATTTCCCCAGTGACTGGCTCCCATAATACTGCGGTGCTCTTTTTGCACCATTACTGTCGTCTTTCTTTTCACTTCTGCGCGCCTTGAACTTTCGTTGTTGTCTGGGGGAGAGTCCCCTCTGGTATTCTTACGACAACCTAAGTTTCTCTTTGATTCTTTGGTGTGTTTTTCCGGAGCTTTCTTCACCTGCTGGATCTACACTGCCTCAGTCTACTAAAATGTCGACTCCTTCCTCTCAGCGTGCCTCCTCTGGTACTTCGGCCTCCAGTAGATCCTCTCCACAGGCTCCAACTGGCAAACGTACCAAACAAAATTCTCCCACACCAGACGACTCATCTTTCTCGTCTCCTATTGATCAAATTCTGGAGGAACTTCGTGCCATGCGTCCCTTTATTGAAGAGACGAGCAAAGATATGCAGCTTCTCAAAGATAAATGGGAATCTATGGATGCGCGCCTCTCTTCTGTTGAACTACTCTCACCTGAGGTTCAATCCAACACACAACGCATTGTAACATTAGAAAAGACTGTCCTTTCTCTGCAGAAACACACGGAAGATTTGGAAAATCGCAACAGAAGAAACAACCTTCGTATTTACAATCTGCCAGAAAATCTTGAGGGGGATGATCCAGTCTCTTTCTTCACTTCCTTCCTCCCGAAGCTTTTGGACTTACCCCCCTCTACGTCCATCAGTCTTCAGAGAGCACATAGACTTGGCGCCAGACAATCTTCATCTGCCAAACCCCGTGGGGTTATTATCCTGTTTCTGAAGTTCACCGACCTTCTTTTGATCCTCTCGGCAGCAAGAACCAAAAAACAATTGACTTTTCAAGGTCAGCGAATTTACTTCTCTCAGGATGTATCTAATGCTACTGCCTCCAGACGCAAGGAATTTTTGGCAATGCGTCCCTCTTTGCGTTCCCTTGGAGCACGTTATGGCTTATTTCATCCTTGTACCTTCAGAGTCACTCATCGGAATAAGACTTGGACTTTTCAGGAACCTGGTGAACTCCGTAATTTTCTCCTTCTACAAAATGAGGAAGGGATGGAAGCCTCCTCCTCTCCATCAAACAGTGGCTGAAATGTTTCTGTTGTATTCATGTTTTGCTCTCTAGCTCTCTTTTTTCTCTAGTTCTATGTAATCTTTTGGCCTTTTCTCTTCGTCTTTTCGTTTTTCTCCTCTTGAATTTTTTCTTTTCTCCAGTCTCCTTGATTACGTTCAACATTTCTCTTCTTCTACGTCTGGTTATGTTTCTCATGTATTTTGTTCTGGTTGTCCTTAATTAATTTCTTTTTCCATACACAGATCTTCTCGGATGTCTCCTTCACCATCTTGTTCAGTCCTTCGTTTCCCTTTTGTGAGGTCTCGGTGTGGTTCCGCTCCTGTTCCTGGTCCCCCCGTCTTGTAACGCATCACCACCTCCCCGCCTTCCCTTTGTGTATTACCCCCTTCAGGTATGTTTATTACAGTCATCCTTTTGGATTTGTACTGTCTTCTATGCCTTCTCTCTTTTCCTTTTTCAACATCCTTTACTGACCTTCTTTCCTATCCCCTCGCCTTTCCCCTTTCCCCCTTTCTTTTTCCTTTTCCTCCTATTCTTCTTTCTACCTTTTCAATGGTTCTAATATTTTTCGATTTTTTGCAGTTTAACCTATTGCTCATACAATATGTTTATCCATTTTTCCATTCCCTAGTTCTAATGGTTTATATAGTTTCTACTTCACCTTATTGCTTGTACAGTATGTTTTTGCACCTGTTATTTCTAATTTGTGCTATACAGTCTCATGTTTAACGTCATTTCTTGGAATGTTAAAGGCTTTAACCATCCTATTAAGCGGCAGAGAGTTCTTTCCCACCTCTCCTCTTATAATCCTGATATTGCTCTTATCCAAGAAACACACCTCTCTGACGTTGAGTCTTTGAAACTCAAAAGACTTTGGGTCGGCGATGTTTTCTTTTCACCAGCTTCTCATAAAAAAAATGGGGTCGCTATTCTAGTTCACAAACGTCTCAAATGTAAACTGCTCCTTGAGGAGAGAGATGAAGAGGGTCGCTGGATCTTAGTTAAATTGCTCGTTAATGCTATCCCGATTACTGTACTGAATGTTTATGGTCCTACATGCCCTGATTCTTCTTTTTGGCCCGTGATCACAGCAAAATGTATCCAATACAAGGACGATGCCTTTTTACTTGGTGGAGACTGTAACCAGATTGTAGACCCCTTTTTAGATCGTAAATCTTCTGTTCGTTTCATTCCTCATAAACCACACAAACAGTTTCTTGACACGATTTCTCAGGTTCATCTCATAGATTCCTGGAGGATCACACACCCGGACACTTTGGATTTTTCCTTTTTCTCTCCCCCACACTCTTCCTTCTCCCGCCTGGATTACATTTTCCTTTCTTCCTCCTTATCTCAAAACCTTCTTTCCTCTTCCATTGAACCTATTGTCATCTCTGATCATGCCCCTCTTCTTACTGTCTTTGATCTTCTCCCCCCTGCCCCTAAATCCTCGCGCTGGCGCTTTAACTCTTCTCTTCTCACTGATCCCACTTTCTCTTCGGCATTTCGTTCTTTCACCTCAGAATTCTTTCACCTTAACACTACACCTACTATCCCTTTGCACACCCTCTGGGACTCGTTTAAAGCCACGGCCCGTGGTTTCATTATTGACTTTGTCTCCAAGAAAAAGAAGGCGTTTCTTCAAAAACGCAAGGTCGCCCTACAACATATTAAGACACTTGAGCACCAATTTTATACCTCTTCTCCAAATCAGATGTCTCCTGAACTTCTTCGCTCCAAAATTGCCTTTAATAAGCTCACCACGGATTCGGCCTCTTCTTATCTTCTACGCAGTAGTGCACGATACTACGGGGGTCGTAATAAGTGAATGAATGAAAATGTTTTTATTCTGCGCATACTTTGCCCCATGGGCGTCAAGGCGCCTAACATCAAAACACAGCTTATCACTCCAGGGAACGTTCAGTTAGAGATAGGACTTCCTAAAGAACCATGTCTTTAGCTCCTTTTTGAACAACTCAATAGATGGCAACCTCTTAAGCTCAATGGGAATCGAATTCCAGAGCTGAGGGGCCACCACTGAAAAGGCCCTAGCTCCCCATCTTGCCAGCCTGACCCTTGGCACGACAAGTTGGAGCAATTCAGCGGATCGAAGGCCTCTAACTGGGACATAGCGAGCGAGCAAGGAACTAATCCCACTCATTGATCCCTCCGCCAATGCTCTGTAAGTCATGCAAAGAATTTTAAAAGAAATTCTGTGCTGCACTGGAAGCCAGTGAAGATCTTTCCTGGCTTTAGTCGCCGAAGCCACCTTAGGAAGGGCCAATACAAAACGTGCAGCCGCGTTCTGCACAATTTGCAGTCGATGTACAAGGCTCTTGTTGGACTCCATATACAGGGAATTGCAATAATCCAACCTGGAGCCAACAAGAGCGACTGCAATTTGTTTCCGAGCTTGGGGAGAAAGATATTCACGGATTCTATTTAGAGTTCTAATCACACCCCAGCAGGTGGCCACGGTCCTGTTTACTTGAAGGGACATCGAGAGTGAGGTGTCAAATATCACACCTAGATTTCTGGCTGATTGGGAGGGAGAGGGGCAAGTGCCAAGAGACGAAGGCCACCACTCGCTCGACCAGACATCCTGGTTCTTTCCAAAAACCAGTACCTCTGTTTTTTCGCCATTGAGCCTCAGGGAATTAACAGTCATCCAGTCTGCCACCAACTGCATGCATACCCTGAAGCTCAAGGCAGATGTCACCACAGAGGAATGAGCCAGAGACACCATGATTTGAGTGTCATCAGCGTAGGACACTACCTCCATCCCCTGCGATCTTATAAGTCTAGCAAGGGGGGCCACATAGATGTTAAACAGGGCCGGGCTTAAAGCCGACCCTTGTGGCACCCCACATTGCAAAGACTTGGCAGGGGAGAGGTAGTTCCCAAGCATCACTCTCTGCTCTCTTTCTAAAAGAAAGGAGTTTAGAAGACTCAAAGCCGATCCCTCGACCCCTGCCTCCCTAAGCCGAGATGTTAAAATGGCGGGAGACAGGGTATCGAATGCGGCCGAGAGATCAAGTAAAACCAAGACAGTGGATTGGCCAGAGTCCACTTGCCGACGGATCTTGTCGGCCACAAGAGTCAGAGCAGACTCTGTGCTGTGGTATTTCCTGAAGCCATGCTGTGTGTTATCCAAATATCCGGATTGATCAAGAAAGGCGGACAGATGAGAATTTAGATGCACTTCCAATATCTTTGCAGGTGCCGGAAGGAGGGAGATTGGCCTAAAGTTTTTTAAAAGGCCAGGGTCAAGGGATGATTTCTTGAGGAGAGGCTTCACGATGGCCTTCTTCCATACCGTTGGAAAGGAGCCCTGGGAAATGGATTTGTTCATAACCGTGAGCATGGAAGGAAGAAGACTGCTTCTACACTCTTTGAGCTTTTTAAGAGGTAGAGGATCCATAGGAGAAGAAGACTTGATTCTATCCAGCAGGAGACCCAGCTCCTCCAACGACAGAGGGGGGAATTCCGATAGAGATGGACTAGCAGTATCCCTACTGAAAGAATCAAGACTAGACAGCTCCGTATAGATACTCCGATCCAATAAAAGGCGTTCGACATCCAATGAGGCATGGATATCAAAAATCTTCTTATGGAAAAAAGCAGAAATCTTGTTGCACAGTTCCTGTGAATGGACTACAGGATCAGGGAGTTGGAGGGAACATAGTGAATCAGCGATTTTAAACAGTTCCCCCGGAGAAGAAAGAGAGCTGGTCAGATTAGCAAAGTAGTCCTGCTTCTCCTTTACCACTCTCGATTTGTACTCCCGCAGTGCAGACTTGTGGGCCTCTCGGTCCCCAAGATCCCATGATTTCCTCCACTTTCTCTCGGTACACCTACATCCCTGCCTCAGAAGTCTCAACTGGCTGGAGAACCAGGGAGCGGTAGGCTTTCGCCTTGCTACATATCGCAGCGAAGCAGGGGCCAGCCTATCAACAGCACTGACTATGGAGTTCATTAGATCAGCGGCTGCCTCACCTGCATCCTTACCAGCAAGAGAGTGAGTAGAAGAGACAAAGGGAACAAGAGCTTTGTCCGTAACATTCCTCAAGTTTCTCCTGAGTGTATGAGAGGAAGTCGTCAGATTGGCAAAACTCGGGGCAGGAAGACTAAATTGCAACGGGACGGCAAAATGGTCAGTCCAGACCAGTGGAAGAGGAAGGCCAGTCGATAATCTAGGATCGTTGGAAAACACCCCATCCAATATATGACCAGCCGTATGAGTAGGACTGCTCACATGTTGTTTAAGATCACAAGCTCCAAGTGACTCGACCAGAGATGTAGTGTCTTTTGAATTGGTGTCCTCAAGATGGAAATTTAAGTCGCCCAAGATGGTAAGACACGGCTTACCAAAATAGGGTTCCAGGATTCTCAGTAGGTCCGCAGGGAAGCCCGATCTAAGGCCAGGAGGCCTATATATCAAGATCCCTGTAAAAGATGCCGAAGGGGCACAGGCAATACAGAAATAGAAGGCTTCAAAGCGATCTTGGGGCCCGGATAGAGGCTTAATGCTACATGGGAGAGAGGATCTCACAAGAATAGCAATCCCTCCACCTCTGCGGAGCAGTCTATCCTGCCTGTGCAGAGAATAGCCATCAGGAATGGCCATCAGTAAGTCATGGCCAGAGGTGTCAGATGTCCAAGTCTCAGTAATGAACACCCAATCCGGTTGACGAGCATCAACGAAGTCATGAAAAGCCACATTGTGCTTGACCAGTGAGCGCGCATTAATGAGAAAGTCCGGTAAGCTACTTGCTAATTGCTAATTACCTCAAATCACGGAAGGAGCGGACTGTTATTGATGCTATTTACTCCCCTTCCAATACTCTCCTCCATACGGATAAAGATATTTTGGAGCAATTTCATTCTTTCTATGAAACTCTATATACTCCTGAAAGTCCCCCTACCCCAGATCTTCTTCAGTCATATTTTTCTCGTCTGCCTACACCTGATACCTCCCAGCTCAATTTCTCGACTCTAGACTCTGACATTACCCTTTCTGAATTATCCACTGCATTGACGTCTCTTACCAAAGGCAAGACCCCTGGTCCTGATGGCTTTCCGGTTGAATTTTATCTCCATTTTTCCGACATTCTTTTACCTCATCTTCTTCTCCTTTTTCAGTCCTTTTGTTCCGAAGGCCTTGCTCAAGGATCATTCCAAGATGCCACTATTTGCCTCATCCCTAAAGAAGGGCGTGATCCCAAATTTTGTAAAAATTATCGGCCGATATCTTTGGTCAACGTAGATTATAAATTATTTGCTAAACTCCTCGCTCTTCGCCTTGATCCCCTTCTACCTCACCTCATAGGGAAAGAACAATGCGGCTTTGTTAAAGGTCGCCTCACTTCGGACAACTCTAGACTATTCCTTAATGTCCTCAGTAAAGCCCCTTCCTTATCCATCCCTCTTGCGGCCATCTCAGTGGATGCTGAAAAAGCCTTCGACCGAGTTGATTGGTCGTTTCTCATGGCTTCCCTGAAATGGCATGGTTTCGGTCCAAAATTCATTTCCTATGTCTCCTTAATCTATTCTATGCCCAAAGCTTCTGTTTTAGTCAATGGTAAACTTTCCTCATCCTTTACTCTTAAACGTGGTGTTCGCCAGGGTTGTCCTCTTTCCCCTCTTTTGTTCATCCTAGCTCTTGAACCCTTTTTGACCTCCATCCGTAATAATTCTTCCATCTCTGGCTTTCCATATGGACCCAATCACCTTAAACTGTCTGCATATGCTGACGACATCCTTCTTTTTATTTCTGACCCTGCTACCTCAGTCCCCTCCCTATTGGCTGAATTTGAACATTTCTCTTTGGTATCCGGGTATAAAATCAACTCGGATAAGACGGAGATTCTTCCCCTCACTAAATTCTGTCTTCCGCACTTCTTTTCTTCCACTGGCTTTGCTTGGCAGAGTAAGAAACTTAAGTATCTAGGTGTACTTTTCTCCAACTCTCCCTCGTCCTCTGTTCGTCTTAACATGAACGCCGTTATTTCTAGAATAGATACCCTCCTCACATCCTGGAATCCCCTTTTTCTCTCATGGTGGGGGCGTCTCGACTCCATTAAAATGATGGTTGCTCCAATCTTAATTTATTTACTTTCCATGCTTCCGATTCATATTCCGACTCTTTACTTTCGCCGTATTGACTCTCTCTTGTCCAAATTCCTCTGGAAACAGAAAAAAGCGCGCATCTCACTCTCGTCCCTTCGTAAACCCAAAGTGAATGGTGGTACTAATTTTCCGGATTTCCGTCTCTATCACAAATCCTTTTCCCTCCGTCAAGCTTCTCGTTGGTTATCACAGGACATTTCCTTTTTGTCCCCACTTTGGCTTTCTGTTGAGCGTGATCTCTTACTTCCACATTCCTTTAAAGAAGCTCTCCTCTTCACCACTAAAGCTCCATGTCTTGTCTCCCCTATTTTTCGACACACTTCATCTCTTTTGCGACCCCTGACCTCATCTGCTCCTATTTCTCGTGAGTCCTTTCTCCTTATGCCCATTTGGTATAATTCACTTATTCTCATACGGAATAGACCCATTGCCTGGCCTACCTGGAGATCGAAGGGTGTTACCTGGGTTCATCATCTTTTCGATGGCTTGTCCCCTCGCTCCTTCCCTCAATTTCAGTCCTCCTTCCAATGCCCTTCTTCCTTCGCGAAGAAATACTTCATTCTTATGGAAACCGTCCTCGAACGATACTACTCTCTTGATTCTACCATCTCACCCCCGTCATCTTCTTCTTTACTTACCCTTCTTTCTACTGTCCCTAAGGCCTCCCTTATCTATCGATTTTTCTCTGCTTCTGACCCTGATCGCCCCAAATCGAAATTAGAACTCTCTTGGGAGAAAGATCTCGATTCTATATGGCCGATTTCTCTTTGGGATAAAATTTGGGCTAAATCTCTCAAAACCTCCCGCAATGCCTCTCTGACTCAATCTCTCTTTTTCTTTTATCATAGACTCTATTTTTCTCCACTTTCCTTATCTCGTTTTATATCCTCTTCTAGTGCTGATTGCTGGACCTGCAATGCTACTAATGCAGATTCCTTTCACCTTTTCTTTCTCTGTCCTTCCGTCCGCCTTTTCTGGACACAGGTGTGGACCCGTATTTCTCATATCTTTCACTTCTCTCTCCCTTTCTCAGCTTCCTTGGTGTTTCTAGGCAGTCTGTCTGATTCTCTTGACCTCCCACCACACTCGAGAGGTCTCTTTGACCTCATGCTTGCCCTTGCCCTCCAACACATTTCTTCCAATTGGAAATCTCTACACAAACTTTCCATGGTCTGTTGGTGGAACTTACTCTGTCACTCCCATAGGCTCGACGTAGCCTTCGCAGCCTTGTGCAAACCTTCCCGTAATGTTGATTTATACTGGTTACCTTTAACTTTACATTTGGACCAATCTGCCAAGACAAAACCCTGTACTTTTTCCTCTGCCAACTTCAAGCCCCCTTGAATAAGTGTACTCCTATATCTCCTCAATTTAATTACTCTCTCGCTTGTGCCGTCTTATACTTCATAATATGTTATTTATTGCCTTTTAGACCATATATCTATCGTTATTCATAGTCATTGGTGCTTTTACTGTACTTTTTTATGCTTGATGTTCATAATTACTGCAATTTTCTGTTTATGACTTATTGCTAGGTTTTTCTTACTCCCCCCCCTCCTTTCCCTCCCTCCTTTCCCCCCCCTCTTAAAAACGCTTAAAATGCTTTGTTCCTCATTTGTACCATCAGCTTTATTTTTTATCCTCTCATCATATTTCCTCTTCCTCATTTATATATGCTGGTGTTACCTTGTTGGTTTGATTATTTACTTTAATAAAGTTTTCAAACATAAAAAAAAAAAAAAAAAATATCAGTGAGTCCACATAACAAACTTTAGAGGTGAGTGCTACTCTGTGTGGCTAGAATTCACATTACGATTTTAACGGCATGATATAAAGAAGTAGAAGGAATTGGTATTAATAGATTAAAAAAATGAGAATTGAAGTGAGAAGTTTATTTGCACTATACCTTTAACGAAGATACAGCATAGTTTAGCGTGCTTTATGGACTCTACCATCAAGCCCAAAACACTTGATGTGAAGTCAGCAAGTGATCATTTCTTTGGCCACCATACAGTGATAGAATATGATGACAGGCTCATAGAGACACATTTGTCCTCAAGAGAAAGACAAAGAAATGAGCGTATGTGGAAGGGCAAAAGTGACTAAACTACAGCAAGTTGCTAATACTAAGGGCCTCACTCAGTGGATGGGATGAATAGAAAATCCACAAGAAACTCTAACTACGCAGTGGACTCCAGAAAAATGTCCTTAACTGTAGGGATATAATTGTGAAGGTAATCCAGCTGCTAAACTCTACTTCATGGTTCCTCCTGAAACTGGAAGATGTTCCGTTCCTTCCAGACTGCAAATGAGACCATCAGTTGGCAGTATGACTCATAAGTTAAGCATGAGTCAGATCTCATAGATGTTTCCCATGATTGTACACAAAACTCCACCTAAATGTAGCAAAACTACGCTTTAGAGCAAAATGTGATTTTCTGGGATCACACTTTGGATGAAAAAGCCTAATGAGATATCTGCAAAAGACTTGTTTGAGCAACAAATGCAACTTGGCGAGATATTTTCTGTCCGTACAAGCCTCCTGTATGCAAAAGGTATATAAAATTGAGTAATTCAAACATTGCTCTAATTTCACCAAAATATTTACAATTTCACCCAGTCGTACCAAATATTCAGCAAAACCAGAAAATATGTCCTATTTATGGGACATCACAAAGTTGTTTTGCAATTTACTGGCCTCAACATTATGTCTAGGCTGCACATATATTGGAATCAGAAAGCAAGAGGACGCCATTACTAACTATAGAATGTCCTGGGGCTATTGAGCTTTTGGTAACTAAAATAAAACACAAGTTATACAAAGTAAAAAAAAAACTGAATTACAGAATTGGGATGCATGCCTCTGAGACTTCGCCTGGATTTACCAAACGTTTACACAACACAATGCAGCAAGGCGACTTGCAGCGCTGTGTTAAAGGGAGAGAGCAGAGATGTGCCATATTTACAAGGAATGGCACACTTCTGCTTTTTCCTTGCACTGGCACACTAGTAGCTGCTAGACTTAATACAGGCACCATTGCATCATGATTCAAGGGTGCCTCGATGGTGTACAGAATAGTTTTCTTGCTGGAGAGGGTATGTTCCTCATCAAAAACCATTTTAGAGGCTTATTCCTCTTTGTTTGTATGCTGCAAAATGCAGCACACATGCATAGCATCCATCAGTCGTTCTCCGACAGGCGGAAACAACACAATCCTGATTCTTGTTATCTCTTTTATAAAAAGCCCTTTTGATTTACAAATGTCCATAAATCTTGCTCCTGATTTTCATCGTTTCATAAAAACAATTAATGGAAAAGAAACAGCCAACATGTTTTTCAAAACAGTCACTTCTTCGTGGCTAATGAATTAATTGTCCTGTTTATGCAACAAGTGTTACTGCTGGAGTTGGTCCTCTCTTCAGGG
Organism: Lissotriton helveticus; assembly: GCF_964261635.1. Taxonomy (NCBI): domain Eukaryota; kingdom Metazoa; phylum Chordata; class Amphibia; order Caudata; family Salamandridae; genus Lissotriton; species Lissotriton helveticus. Next base: position 872,418,968 of record NC_136071.1, on the reverse strand, counting down.
TCATCCCCAAGCTTTTGCCTTCACCGATCCTGTTTTTTTAATTAGTTTTTGTTGGTATTAGACCTCTGTTGCCATTACCACTGCTAACTATTGCTAAAGTGCTTGTGCACTCTCCCTAAACATGTTAAAATTGGCCTACACCTGATTGGTACATATAGGTTAGTGTTAATACCCTAGTAGCTGGTAATACATGGTCCCCAGGGCCTGTAAATTGAATGCTACTGGTGGGCCTGCAGTACTTAGTGTTCCACCCACTAAAGTAGCATTTTAAAACATGTCGTTGGCTTGTAACTTCACCCTGCAATTTTAAACTGCTAATTTGACCTTGTAAAATAAACCTTTTTCCGGGCCTAAACCTTCCTTTTAAATACATATGTCACTGCTGGTGTCGGCCCTAAAAGCCCATAGGACAGTATCCATTGTATTTAAAAAGTGGACATGTGAAATGAAGATTTACACGGACTGGTAGCAAAAAACACCTAAATTCGTTGTTCGTTACTGAGAGACCTATCTCTCCTGTTGGGTGACATTGGGTTACCTTATTGCCTTTAATAATCGCTAGCTTTTGATTGGATAGAGATAGAAATATAATGTTCGGTTCAAATGAATTCTTTTTTTTCTTTTTTGTCCTCATGTCACCAATAAGCTATTGCAGATCTTAAAAAGCCGTCATTCTCTAACTGGGCGCCCTTTAGCTTACTGCACTTGCTTAGGTCGACCCTCCCAGCCCCTTTTTAGTGGGGGCTTGCTGTAATCATAGGACCAAAAAGTAAGATCACCAGAAGCTATATTAATCTCAAATCTCGGCCCCAGCTCCTAAGGGGCTGGCAGATGTTTATAGGTCTATCTCCAGTCCCATCCTGGTCTAGGCGGGCCATAGTAAATGAGGATTTAAGCCATTCTTCTCTTTTTGGGGGTTGGGAGTCTTTCCACTTCATACATGTTTCTCTCCGGGCGAGCAACACCAAGTATAGCAATAACCAATAATGAATCTGTGACAGGTCCAAAGTGGATAAACCATCATTGCCAAAAAACACTAGTTAGATATTAACCTCGATGTGTACTTTTAAGATGCCACACAGAGAGTCTCCCACCCCCATCCAGAAAGTTCTTAATTCAGGACAGTCATAGAAGATGTGGATATCATTGGCGTTGGATGTCATTCACCTAGGCTACTTTGATGTAAGCAGTGGGGCGAACTTGGCGATTCTGGCAGGCGTATAATAAAGGCGGTTGATGACAAAAAAGTGATTTTTCTTTAAGCTAGCTGGTTTGATGAATTTATAAAGTAGTTTTAGAGATGGTTCTAAAAGATGTGCTATGGTGGACTCGAAGGGGGATTGGTTCCAGACCGATGATTGAGGTGAAATCTCTATGTCTTCTGCGTCTAAAAACTTCTTACACCAAATGGAGATTTCTTTCATGATTGGCTGGACTGATTGAAAAAGAATCTCTGTATCCCAATCTCCGCTTATGCTCCCTTTTTCTGCATCAAACCAAGCTTTAAGTTGTAAATACTTAAACTTAGAGAAACCAGAACCTATCTTGGCTCTTAATAACTCAGACGGATGGATTCCATTTGTGTCCACCAAGTCAGACCAGATGGATATGCCTGCTCTCTTAATGGGTCCAGCCAAACAAACTTGGAGACAGAGTGTTGTCCCAGTGGAGTCCCATATGGGGCAAGATCTGAATAATCACCAATTTCCCATCAACTTTTCACTTTATACCAGGTTTCCAGGGCGGCCTTAAGGACCTTCAGATGCACTTGTTTAAAGAATCTCGGGGCCCCAAACTTATATAGAAAACCTTCTGCACCGCCTCCACCCTCTGTCATTGCCATCTCGCCCAGCAATATTCCCTATGATGTCTCTGCTGGTTTAGAAAGTAGCATATGTATAGCTTTAAATTGAAATGCAACTGAATCCCAGCTGATGTCTGGGAGGGCCAACCCCCCTTTAGTAAGTCTGCGCCTCAATTTCTTCCATGATAACCTTACTCCTTTATCACCCCACATGAAACTCCTAATCTTGCTTTGGATCTTGCAAATACACTGTTTGGGGAAAGCCAAGGGAACTGCATTGAACATATAAGTCAGCTTAGGGAGAATGACCATCTTCACCAGGTTAACCTTCCCGTAGATTGTCAAGGGAAGATTCCCCCACCTTGCGAAGAGGCGATCAATTTCCTTAGTAGTTTTATTCAAATTGATCAGGGGGATTTAATCCAGTTCTTTATCGAAATAAATACCCAGGTATTTAAACTCGCTGCAAATAGGTCCTTCCCACTGATCGATGTTCCAACACATCACCTCTGTTTTGGAGGAGTTGGCTAAATAGCCAGAAAAGGAGCCGAATTCCTCCAAAAGAGTTTCAACCCGCGGAATAGTCGCACATGGATTGCTAGTATATAATATTATATCCTCAGCATATAGAGCTAATTTACATTGATAATGCTGAGATTTGAAGGGTATATTAAATCATCCAATCTAATGGCTTGTGCCAGTGGCTCTATGTAAATATTGAACAACAGAGGTGAAATAGGGCACCCCTGCCTTGAACCCCTCTGGATGTTAAAACTGGAGGTAAGCATACCGTTTATCAGAATCTTTGCTGAGGCTCCCTGATAACATTTCCTCAGAGTTTGTGTGAATGTGGGGCCGAAGCCCATTGCCCCTAATACCTCACAGAAATACACCCAGCAGACCCTGTCAAAAGCCTTGGCTGCGTCCAAGGCAACTACTGCCAAGGGATCTGATCTTACTATGGCCAAACCAATATTACCCATCAGCAATTGAGTCTGCTCTTGAATGTATCTACCGGTAAAGAAGCCCTTCTGATTGATGTTAACCAGATCAGGACCCAGCTTGGCCAGTCTCCCTGCCAAAATACCCATAAAGATCTTATAATTGGCATTCAGCAGGGAGATAGGTGGTATGAATAAACTTTAAGTGGGTCCTTACCGGGTTTTAATATCAATACGATGGTTGCTTCCTTCCAGGAGCTTAGGACCTGGCCCGTTAGACTATATGCTGATTTAAACAAGGTGCCAAGTGCCTGGGTCAGTTTATCTGATAGGAGTTTATAAACTTCATTCGGCAGTGCATCAATTCCTGATGCTTTATTGTTTCTAGATTTCTTTATTTGGCTTTTAATCTCTGCTAATGAAAAATAGGAGCATTTAGGAGGTCATGGCTAGCTTCGGTTAACGCAGGCAGGGATTTACTCCTCAACCAGTTTTGTATTCGTCCTTGAGAAGGAGCTAAGTTGTCTTTATAGAGATCTGAAAAGAGACAGAGGAGGTAGGTCTGCATATCTTCAACTCTGCTAGATTTTTCCCCATTCTTATTTATTATAAGCTCACTGATATTATTTTTTGAGCGATCAACTCTAGCCTTCCAAGCCAAAAGAGCACCTGCTTTCTCCCCGTATTCATAGTTTTGCATGTTCTTAATGAGCCATTGAGCCTTGCACTTCTGGTCCAGTTTCCCTCATACTCCTGCCTGGCCCCCTCTAGGTCATCCTGGACTTTTGCCAACCTTCCTGGACACCCATCACTGAGTTGAATCGTCTCGACTTCTAATTGTCAGATTGTTCCCTCGATAGTATGTAGCTCCTGGGCTTCAGCTCGATTTTTAGAACAGAAAAGGACATGTAGCCTGCACCTCAGATTAGCCTTAAAGGCATCCCAAATGACGTCTATAGTCGTAGAGCCAGTATTTAAAACAAAATGTTCTAAAGAAGATAGTTTAATAGCCTGAATAATTTCGGGGTCCGATAGTTTTACTCTATTAAGCGTCCATCTAGTTTGTAACATATTGGTCTTTTTAAAATATGAAAATAATATTGAGGCATGATCAGAGAGGTGGCTTGGTAATATTGAGACCCCCAGCAGGCGATCCAGGACATACCTATTGGATAAAATATAATCAATCCTGGATGAATTATGGTACTTTTTTTACTATAAAACGTGTATCCCTGAAGATCTCCCTTCTTTGCCCTCCAAATGTCTACCAAATCTAAGTCATACATCAAATTCTTCATAGCTCGACGGATTCGGGGGGCCACTATACAGTGAGTCTGATTTGATCTTTTAAAGGATCGAAAAGAACATTAAAATCATCCCCCGGCAATCAGGGGGGAGGTTGCCATAATTAGTTTAGATTGCAGTTTACAGATATAGGATGGGTCGTCAATGTTTGGTCCATAAAAAGAGGCACAGATTAATTCAGTTTCTCCAAAATCCAGTTGTGCCACTATCCACCTCCCTGTCTGGTCTGTCTGTAAAGATTTATTAGAGAAAGTAACTCCCTGCTTAATCAGGATTGCGACTCCCCTACTATTAATCGTTTGTTGTGATGAACAGTAACTTTTTATCCAAGGGATTCTAGAGAATGTTGTACAGGATTCTACTAAACTCAAGTGTGTCTCTTGTAAAAGACAAACCTGAGCTGAAGAAATCTCCAAGTGTTTCAGTATCAGCCTTTGCCTGCGTGGACATCTCAAACCGTTTACATTCCAAGAGATAAAACTGACCTTACTATTTTTATGGAAACACCTGCCATCAGCTTACAAACCATTGATGTTGGCTAAACATGCTTTTTCTAAAATTCAAGTGAGAGGAGGAGATTTATTTTATTTTATCCACTGCTCCCCACCCAGCGCTCCCCGCCCCCTCCCCTCTGTGACCCCTTACCCCATGAGGAACCCTCCATTCCAATAGGCAATGTCTATTCGATCACTGCTCCCTCGGGCTCTAATCATGTACTTGGGTGCTATTGGTTAAATCTGGGAACCTGATGCCAAGGAACCCCCTATACCATCAACGCCCCCTCCTCTGTCCTCGGACTCCATTTTAATTTTAACAATGAAGGCATCCACCTCCTCTGTTGAGCGAAACTGATGCATCTGATCTGGAAATTTCAGTTGAGCCTTTGCCCACAAACTTTTTAGAGCCTCAAGTCTTTTCCCCAACTCCCACTGTCTTGTTGCGGTGATATGTGAAATATCAGATCTTATCGAGAGTGGGAATGGGTCTTGGCCCGTAGGTGTAAATGTTATAGTACCTTCCTTGAGGGCAGAAGATAAAATTAGCTCCTTAACAGAGTATGAGAGGAAATTAATCAATATCTTCCTTGGCCTTTGTCTGCCAGGATTCCTCCCAAAGGGATCACAGTGCACCCTTTGGATCTCATGTTAAAAGATCTTTTATTGGTGAATTTTTTAAAACGGTTCCTTTTAACAGAGAAATAACAAATCCCTTTATGTCCGACCCCTCAAGAGCTTCCGGGATGTTTAGGAGCTCAAGTTAATTTTCCTAGAATGATTTTCCAGACGTTCAAGATCGTCTTTAAGCTCTTTATTTTGGGCTGATACTTTTGCCACATCCACCGAGGTAGCGTGTATAGCCTCCTTAAGTTTCAGAATCTCTGACTCTATTGCGTCTGTCCTCGTGGTGACTTCCTCCAATTTCTGGGCTAACACCTCACAGGATGATTGAATAGCCGCCTGATTCGCTTCTGACACGGTGAACCTGCTCGCCATCTCAGCCTGATTTATCTCTGAGACCATAAACCCGCTCGTCATCTCTTCCTTCAAAGCAAGAAATATATCGGACAATGAACGAGACATAGGGTCTGGGGCCCCATAATTCTTAGTAACAGTATCCCTTGTACTGTCCTGACTATCCTGAATTTCCAGGACAGAATACCTGTTAGAAAGGCTAACTGCTGGATGATCAGCTGATGAATTACTGTTGATCCCCCGGGTCCAACCGAGCTTTCACCTTGCTTGCCCCGAGGGGTCTGTGGCTTTGGCTCTTTCGGTTTACACTGCTGGGTGGAAAACGCAGCTTCCGAGGTTACTTTTATGTGGTCTGAAGGTTTGCCTGTATCGTCGACTGGTGAATTATGCAGGCCACCCTGAGAACACTCCTGGACAGCTCTTTTTGCAGGTCTCTTATGGTCACTGTTGAAGTAGACATGAGTTTGTAGTATGTTTTCAGAGAGGAGGTCATTTTCACTTTTAAAGACAATTTTTTCTTCTGACTCTCCCCTTACACTTGCCGACCTCTCTCCCCTTAGAATCAGACTCGTCAGTTGTGTCCCCTCTCTGCTTGCACTGCTTAACCAATGCTTTAATTTCTGAAATAGGGGGGATGCTCTGGGTAATGTCAGTATTATGGGATGAGTGGGCCACGCTTGCTCGCAGCGTGTATCTGCTGATTTTAGAAAGTGGGGAGATTGCTTTAACCGCTTTCGCTACTTCTCCCGTCTCCATGCGGCAGGGGGGCACCTCTCCTTCCACTGGTGGACTTGTGCTTGTCGATATTAAAGTTTCCTTATATTGAGTTGAGTAGGCTCTGCAGGTGGAACTGATAAAGAGGCTGACTGCGGGTGCAAAAAGCGCCCTCTACCTTTGTACTGCCCAACTAACAGTACCTGCCACTCAAGATCTGCCCGCTGCTCAATACTCGCCTCGGAGCTCGGATAGAAGCCGGCACCAGTGCTGTGTCTGCCCCCGCGATCTGGAGCAGGAAGCGGGCGGCGTCTTGGCGTCTCTAAAGCTGTGCCGCCTCCTCCCACCTTCAGCTCCAGTTGCCGACCTCCAAGGAATGAGGAAGCAAGACCGCCAGTCCCCCCGGGCGAGACGATCGCCAAGCATCACCTCCACAAGGTACGTGTGAGAGAGGGATTACACCATCAAATGAATTCTAAGTTAAAATCCTCTTGGTTAGTGAAATTGGATTTTAAGACACAGTTCTGAGAATACCACTCCAAACTAATCACCATTAAAGGAAAAAAATGGAAGCAAATACTTAAATAAAGATGATTTAAAAAGCAATACAAATTTCTGAAAATTATTGCTCATTTAAGTCAGAAATGCAAAATAAAATTAGTAAAATTATAAAACTTATATAAACAATTTAATAAATGTAATAATATGTGACATATAAATTCAGATCAAAAGAATATTTTAATTATCAAAGTATAATTTAACATTTGTAATAGTTAGAAATATGTATTTTATTTTAACCCCTTCCATGCTCATGACGAGCTCAGCTCGTCATGCAGTACACTGCTTGTGTGCTCATGACGAGCTGAGCTCGTCATGAACAATGGGAAACATGGATCTGCAGCACGACTAATTGCTGTAGCATTGATTGTGGTAAATGATTTCAAATCAAATTTGAAGCAAGTTTAATATACTAAAACATGCATTCTTGTTTTATTAAAACATTATTAATAAATACATAAACAAATATTGGAACTAAAGAAATTAAAATATATAAATTTGAAAACTTGGCCCACTCAAAACCCCTATAAAACCCAACAACCCGAAACACAAATAGCATACACAATAACATCTATAAATAGTAAATAAGAAATTAAAAATAGTAATGAAAACTTAATTTACATATAAAATGTAAAACATTATTTTAAAATGCTGACTACCCAAAATCCCTATAAAACCATGCATCCCATAAATAAATAACATTATATTCACAAAGTGTGTATATATTCTTTAATATAAATAAAATATAGGGCGTGGCCAAGTTGGCCAAGATGGCGGTCAGGTTTCCGTAAGGCTCCCATCACCTGGACCCAATCCTTAATCATCCATCCTTACAGCAATTATCTTATCATTCGCAGGGACTCCTGAGCAGCAGCTTGCCTGCTCTACTGGCCCTCATGCTCACCTGGGCCTGCAGAAGACACTCTAATCCCGAGTCAACACACTTAATTGGTGCCCACTCTTCTAGCAGTGCGGTGGCTGCACTGCTGTAGGCCTCTTTGCTCTCTTCCTACTCATCGGGAACTGTCATTTGCTGTCCGCCCTCAGCTGGGGATGGGTCGAGCTGCCTTTCTGGGACTGGGTGCATTGCTGGAGAAGTGGCCTCTCCCCCTTTGGAGGATCGCTGGCTCAAGACACCAAGGGGCTGAGCTGATGCACCACTGCTGCCGTGCTCCCTCTGGTGGCGCACGGTTCTTCCACTGCTTGTGGTCACCGGCGCCTGTTGTGGGCTAGGCCTTGCCTTCTGTGAGGTGGCTGCCATTGTTCCAGGTCCCCACCCTCCACTGAGACACTGTTAAAACCTGTGTCGGGTCGGGGACAATCGATATTTGCCCGGCGGTATTGCCTCTGTGACCCACTAGTTATTTAATCAATGAAGAGGCAGGCGCTGGAGACTGGAAAGCAGGAAACAAGGTTTTTATTCTCTCCGGAGGAGAACACAACAAAACCGGCAGAAGGTATCGTTCTGAGGTGCTCTAGATACATTTCTGAGGCCTGGCCTCTTATACACTGTTTTATGACTTTATTGTAGATTACACATTCATGTTAAAGCTTTGATGTATGAAAAAGACATTCCCGGAACTCCCCTTTGGGCCCGTTCCCACACACATTTACAGTTGAAGTCCCCACCCTAGTCACAACAGGTGATGAGTATCACGCAGCCGGATATTCCGCCGATTCACGGAATGTGGGGGGTTTGATCGGATCTCATGGAGTGGGGGCTTTGATCAACCCGGGGATCCTTTGATGGGGGAAGCTTTCTATTGTACGGGGAGGGGCAAGGAATGGTATCGGCAGAGCTGGGTGTCGGCCTGGGAACGGGGAAGACAAAACGGGCACACGGGGAAAAAGGGGTTTGCATCTAAGGGCCGGAGATCATGAAAGGGAAGCAGGGAGGTGTCGCGCTGGGAACAGGATGAGGGCCTGGGGCAGAGCAGCGCCGAAGAGGGGTTTATGACTCAAGGCAGGTGCAAGCAGGGGGTGGTCAGCGTGCAGGCTTAGTGAAGGCGAAGGGCTATGTCAGGGGCCAGCGGCATGCAAAAGGGTTCGTTCTGATCGGGGCATCTTAAAAAAATGGCGGGCGCGCACGACAAAAGTGTGGCATCAGGGGAAGAGGCAAGATGGCGCAGATAATGTTCACCAAAACGTACTAATTTTCAACAGTCCTCCCTTTAACATATTCAAGACATCTTGCTGGTTCATTTTCTACTCGGTTCTATTGTGGTGGGCATGAGAAAGAAAACGGTAGGAACCCTAGATGAAAAGAGTTGTAAACAATACATTTTAACATTTCTAGTTTTTAGGAGGTGAGCCTATTTGATAAACTTTGATCAATTTGTTTAGCAGGAAAGTCATAGGAATGCAATACAAAAACGATTCTGTAGCGAGAGCAGCAAGCATATTTCATACTGGCAGGTTATTACATATATATCAGGTTCGGGTTGGAGCATGATCAATACAATGGCGGCTGGGAGAGAAATGAGGTCTAGCAGAAACGGCGATTGGGGATGTCAAATGTTCGAAGTTTAACGAGTTCTCATCATTCTTTGTTGCCTTTCGTTGGCGCTGTTGAGCACCGGCGGTGGAGCTACAAGTCCAGCTCTGTTCTAAGTTCTGCGTTGCAGGGCACGACCCTTTCCTCGCGTTTCTGGTCGGAAAGGTCCTTATCACCCTGTGTCCTTTGAGGTGATTGTCAGAAAGTTCAGATGGAAGAAGAGCGTACAAAACAGTCCATAGGGTAGGTCAGAGGAAAAGGGGATGGAGCAAGGCCAAATTAGGAACAAACTAGGGGAACGAGAGACTTCAAATAGGCGGGCGTGTGACCGAATTCAGAGAGCGGGGACTTGTCGACAGACACTGGACATCGAGCAGGGGCATCAGGTCGGCCCTTTCTTCTCATGTTGTCGAAAACAGTGCCTCGTCCTGCAGCTCTTTTCTGTCGTGGTCTCGCCTTGGCTAATGTCGCAGGTGTTCCTTAGTCTGCAGTCAGGCCTCGTGCTCCCACATCCGGTCCTTCTCTCCTCCAACAGCAGTACCCTTAAACAAGTTTGAAAAGACAGTCTTTAGAGAATTTGCAGATGAAGATAATCAAAAAGTCTATTTCTCTCCCAGCTCCAGGCAAAGAATGAAAATGCCCGTTATATTAGTGTTCACAACTGGCATATGAATGACCGGTGACGGGCCTGTTGGATTTACTATGACTTTCCTTTACAATTATTTATTACAGTCACGACAGTTCATCTGATGGTGACCCACCTTCGTGAGACGAACCTGGCAAAGGTATGCCGTTCTCTAGAGTTTTACATTTACAAAGGGTACTGTGAGTCGTCAACATGGTACTACACAGGTATTTTGCTGGGAGACGAACATGGCTACCTGGTTTTCAACTACTACGGGGTTCATTTCGATGATTTCTTTACCTTGGACTAGTCTGTTAACCTTGTAAAACATCATTCTGGATCCTACGTAACCCTTTATAGCCCGATTACTTAATTAGGAAGGACAGGGGTTTTATGGGAAACAACCAGGGACATAGGAAACTTGTGGTAAGGGCATAAATCGACCCATCTCTCACAACCAGAAATGAGGGGTAGTTTCATAATTCCAGTTTTTGGGCGGCTGATACAGGGGAGGTAACAGGGGTGATCATTTTTCCGGTTTGGGTATTGCGACAATTCGGGGAGGGGAGGGTCGCGTATTCTGAGGTCCTTGTTTTATACCATAGGAGCCGTTGACATGTAGTTCCCTTATTTCGGGTCAGATTAGGGAACCTCTGTCGTCTTACCTGTCCTTTCCCTTACGGCCCAACCTCGGTTCATTGACTTCTAGCGGAAAAGGAGAGGTAATGACGCAGCCTCAGGGTGATTGTATTAAAGACAAGTTTTTGTGCAAATACTGACGGTATTTGAAGCCAATTAGGTGGTGTGCTAGGGGTGGCAGTCTGCCAATTTCGGGGCTAATCACTCGGAAGAGTGGGAGTGCAAAAATAGAGGGAGAGAGAGAGAGAGAGAGAGAGAGAGAGAGAGAGAGAGAGAGAGAGAGAGAGAGAGAGGGAGAGAGAGAGAGCGCAACGGCAGGCTAAATAGTACACGTGCAACAGAGAGGGTGGCAGTGTATTCAAGAAAGGCTATTTAGTGCATTACACAGTAAAGGGCATTCACGGGTCTGCGTTAGAATCTTGTAATCATGCAGTTTGAGCATTAGACAGGGTAGAGGGGACGTGCCTTGAGAAAAAGGAAAGAAGAAAGGAGGTACCATTTTGTCGCACTTTCTCGCATTCTCGGTCCTTCGACCAGTTGGGTCAACGCCTCAGTCACACACACACATTCCCTCATAGTTTCGCATCATACGTGACATGGGTTCATTCGTCCGGTCTGGTTTAAGGGTGATCACTTTTTATCAGGTTGTGCTAATTTTTCGGGTTTATTCGATACGTGAGTAGTTTGCAGGCGTGCTTAGACACCACCTTGCGGCGCTAGTCCGCTTCGTGTATTAGACATGGCAAGGCTTCAGATCTTCGCCACACCTCGGCTGTAATCTCTGATGTAACCTGCAGAGGGAGGAAAAAAGGGGGTGGGGGAGACAGCATTCGCGCATATTCAAATACATGGATTCATAAGTTCTTTACTTACCTCTTACTCGTCTTTCCTCCTCGGGGCAGGGTCCCCGGGGATATGGTTTCTGGAGTCGAGGGGGGTAGTGTGTCCATATAGGTCGTGTGCGGGGAAACGTAAAAAGGAAACCAGAGGTGCTTAGTGCGAGGTATCTAGTCAAAGGATGTATCTCACTATCGGGATCCTTAAACCTCTTTCAACGCTGTGGCGTTCTAGGGTTCTTCGGTTCTTGGGTCAGCTCCGTTCCCTGATACTTTGGAACGTTGTACTTTATAACATTTACATTATTTCATTTCACCCTCCTTTTACATTCCCTCATTTACACCGTTCGTTTTACCCATCCTTGGAAGTCAGGGTCTTCCTCTGCGCGAGAGTTCATGGGTCAGTCGCGTACTTTGAAGGCGGAGTGTCGTGTTGTCGATCCGATCCGTCCTCCAGGGCTGGGCAACCATCTTCTTTTAACCTTAAAGAGAGAGCAGAGTAGGGTGCACAGAGAAGAACTTTCCCACCGATCCCACATTTTTAAAATAAAGCATGCAATACCCGTCCATAGTTTCAAAAACTTTATTTTGCAAAATCATTTCAGCATGTGGATTATGAGGGTGCGGTCGTATTTGGCCGGTCGTGGCAATGGCTAAAGTGCGTACAGTGGGGGGTGTCGTTTGCAGCAATAAAAACATCGGAAAGTTTTACTCATTCATTTGTAAGAAACTAAAACGTCTATTAATTGGCTGGGGGTTCGGGGGCATTTATTTTCATAATTTAGGAGCATAATCATAATAGTTGTAATCAGATTTCCTATATGCATACCGTACGTGTGCGTCATAAATGAGGTTTACATCAGTTATAAAAATATAATACATTGTACATTTGTAATCAACATTTGTAACGGGGATCCTTTCATACTGTTCGTCGAGTGAGTTCTCCTTGTCTTTTCTAGCCAAGTGTACAAAGGATCATATAAAATCTCAGAACATCAAGTTTATATTAGTGCGAAGGAACACCACGAGGTGTTCGTAAGTTCCGATTGATACCAGCGCCATTTTGGGCGGGGCCGGCTCAGTCCGGAAGCAGCATCAGGGGGAAATGTTTCCCATTACTGGCAGTTTGGACCAGAGTCCTTTTCGGCAGTTCTAGAATTCATGCTAACAGAAGGAGTGGCAATGTCATGTTTGTTTCGTTGGCGATCAAGGCAGCCGTCCCTTACCGGAAGCCTGCAAAGGCCGAAGGTTCCGCCGGGGACCTTTGTAGGATCTTCAAGGCTGCGGAGATGCTGTCGGAGATGGGGGCTCGTGCTCCAGGGGGCAAATGTTCGAGTTATATTGCTGGTCAAAGTTACTCTAGTGGCCGGGGCCCGCCTTCCAGCGGACCCAGACGCCATTTTGAGGCCCTACAGGGGCCACTCTCGTCGAGTTTGCAAGAGTGGGAGAGATCCTTCGGAGTGAAAGGAAGAGGTCCCTGTTGTGTGAAAGCGGGACGTTCAGCTGGGGTGCAGCTGTGATGCCCCCACCCGGGGGGGGGGGGCGAGGGAGACTCGTCCGCATCGTCTCCTTCTCCCGCTGCACTCCATGCCGCTCCTTTTCATCGCCCCGCATGAAGGTCTCTCCACATCCGGTGTTCCCCAGGTCCTGTGCTCAGTGCTGTGGGAGTATGGCCACCTGTGGCGCGCATTCGGCGTGGCACGAGTATCAGTGCAGTCATTGCAGGTTCGGTGTTCCGAAAATATGGCCACCATTGCACGTTCGGTGCTGCGCAAGTACTGGGGTGCCACCATGGTGTGTTCGGTGCTGTGGAAGTATTGGCACCATCGCCTGACTGGGGGTGTTCGGCGTCGGGCCGGGGGCTGGGAGACCTCCTATCGGTGGAGGTGGGAGAGGCTCGTCCGCGTCGCCTCTCCCTCCCAGCCCAACTTGGACAAATTGTTGTGGAGGTACGTGCAGGACATCCCGCCGTCCAGAGCTGCTGCGGCTGTTACGGAAGGGAAAAGGAAGAGGTGCCTCGTTCTTCTCTGGACATGTGGCGGGACTACTTAAGTCTATCCAGGCCCGTTGCGGCTGGCCGAGGAGACATGTGGCGGGACTACCTACAACTGCCCGGGCTGCTGGCTCCTGCCTCTCCTCCGGCTCCCCCATACGTTAAGATTTCCTGACCAAGAGTTGGCGGCCGGGCCCGCCTTATATGGGTTGCCGTTGGTTGGGCGTAGCCGTAACCCTGCCCTACTTTGGAAGGTTCCAGAATGGGGGGGGCGAATGTTCTGTTTGACTTTCATTTTCTACAGTTTACCGTTATTATTCCTTGTTTGTTGTGCTAAATTAAAAGTTCAAGTTCATTAATGGTCTACGGATTTTGTTTTACCATTTCTTTCTTTCCAGGTTGCTTTTATGCTAAGTTTCTGCTAACAGAGGTTGAGTAACACGGGAACACGTGTAGAGGGATGACGCAGATTTGTACATTACATACACACAAACTCAGACGGGGGACAGTACAAGTACGACATACAAAGACTCAAGACGAATATAAAACAGTTATTGGTCATAATTATCTCTTTCCGTCTGTGAATTTGAAACGAGGCTGGGTTCCCGTCTTGACGTTGCCCGACCTAGGAGAACTTGAGCATGCCGCTGAAATTGTCCTGGCGAAATCTGTGCCATCGGGCATAATCAAACGTGGTGGTTCTGTCTGGTCTGTCTATGTAAGTCGGGTTCTTCTTTGTCTCGCGCTTTTTCTCGTACTGCCGGTCTGTCGTTCCTGTCGGCCCTTTGCCTTTACTCACGCTCAGTAGAGTCGGGCATTGGGCTTTCCAGTGTCCGACATACCTACAAAAAGCGCATTGGTCTGGCCCTAAGTCTGGTCGTCTTTTGCATAGTGTCGGGGGATAAGTTGTGGGTAGCGGTGTCCTGGGGTTGTCCTGTCGGTATATTTCTCTACTTGGTTTGTCCTCGTCTTTTCTCTGTCGTTGCATAGCCTCTCTGCGCCACATACCGAGACTGTCGAGCATAATTGGCGTTGTCTTATTATTTCGAAGGGCTATTTCTAACGTTTCTATTTTATCAAGGTCAAAGGATCCTGCCAGTGGCCACTGTTTGTCTTGACTCTCTTCGGTATACCTGTGCCACAATTTATTATAGGCTATGGTGACTAATCCATAGTTTATGAACATGTCCTTATTAGGGGTGCCTTCTAGTGGAGCTATATGGTCCACCTCTAATACACGGTCCGGGCTAAACAGGCTATTAATCAGTGGGGAGAAGACAGACATGACGGCTCGTAACGAGGGACTAAAAAGTCAGCACTGCCTATCTTATCACTAGGTGCAAAGACTGGACAGAATATTTCTATTCAACGTTGTTTGCAGGCAGTGAATACCTCATGGATCAAAAATAACAAAAAGACCAATAAATAACAATGGGGAGAATGAGTAGGTCCGCAAAGATCTGCGTTACCTACCCTTTTCACTATCTGCAAAAAGGGTGGTCTCTTCCCTTTTTGCAGACAGGGAATCTCCAGGAAACAATAGTTTTGCGAACAACAGTTCAGTTTCAAGTAATTATTGAGTGGGGGAGAAAAAATAAGCACGGCTGCTGCCCTACCTATCCTCCACTGCTTGCAAAGAGAGAGCCCGTTGTTTCTCCGTTTGTAGACAGTGAATCTCCAAATAAATAAAGAGCAATACTAGTATTTTTTTAAACGATCAAACAATCAAGCAATCATTTCGCAACTTGTCGTGATTACACGACCTTACCCGGACCATGTGGACAGTTTCTTGTCTTCCGAATCCAGCGCCCGATCGTCCTCTTTTTCTCGTATTTCTCACGGCACTCCTGATGGTCCCCAGTCAGGACCGTAGATCACTCGAGAGAGGTCTGTTCGGAACTAGTGAAGTTCGGATGATCGGTTGCCAGACGAGGGTCTATTGGGCAAGAGCTCTCCCGATCGTTGCAGTCGTTCACTCTGTCGTCGGGACCTCTCCCACTGGATCCACGAGTCGCTGATGGGCCCCACGCTTGGGACGCCAATTGTTAAAACCTGTGTCGGGTCGGGGACAATCGATATTTGCCCGGCGGTATTGCCTCTGTGACCCACTAGTTATTTAATCAATGAAGAGGCAGGCGCTGGAGACTGGAAAGCAGGAAACAAGGTTTTTATTCTCTCCGGAGGAGAACACAACAAAACCGGCAGAAGGTATCGTTCTGAGGTGCTCTAGATACATTTCTGAGGCCTGGCCTCTTATACACTGTTTTATGACTTTATTGTAGATTACACATTCATGTTAAAGCTTTGATGTATGAAAAAGACATTCCCGGAACTCCCCTTTGGGCCCGTTCCCACACACATTTACAGTTGAAGTCCCCACCCTAGTCACAACAGGTGATGAGTATCACGCAGCCGGATATTCCGCCGATTCACGGAATGTGGGGGGTTTGATCGGATCTCATGGAGTGGGGGCTTTGATCAACCCGGGGATCCTTTGATGGGGGAAGCTTTCTATTGTACGGGGAGGGGCAAGGAATGGTATCGGCAGAGCTGGGTGTCGGCCTGGGAACGGGGAAGACAAAACGGGCACACGGGGAAAAAGGGGTTTGCATCTAAGGGCCGGAGATCATGAAAGGGAAGCAGGGAGGTGTCGCGCTGGGAACAGGATGAGGGCCTGGGGCAGAGCAGCGCCGAAGAGGGGTTTATGACTCAAGGCAGGTGCAAGCAGGGGGTGGTCAGCGTGCAGGCTTAGTGAAGGCGAAGGGCTATGTCAGGGGCCAGCGGCATGCAAAAGGGTTCGTTCTGATCGGGGCATCTTAAAAAAATGGCGGGCGCGCACGACAAAAGTGTGGCATCAGGGGAAGAGGCAAGATGGCGCAGATAATGTTCACCAAAACGTACTAATTTTCAACAACACCTATTGGGGCATTTATTCTGTTGAGGGGCTCTGTTGCCCATGAGCTGCACTGACGTACTGGGATGCCTGTATCCACTAGGCCCCACAGGCTGACTTGCTTGGTCCTGTCTGCTGCCTGCTTTATCCCCTGCAGCATACCCTGCTGCCATTGCATATCCCAGTGCCATCTCCGGATCAGTAACCTTCCAGATGCCGGACCCTGGTGGTGTGACCCATGGCTGCTGCATCCAGGGAGGGATTGTGCCTGGGACATTTGGTGCCCGCTGCAGGCAGACTGCTCATGCTGCTGGGGAGGAAAATGGGTCTTCCCCACTTGAACCGACTATTTGTCTGTAGCTGTGGTACTTTGACAATGGGTGGCGGGAAGACTCCCCCACCAACGCCAGCTCAGACAACAATGGATCAGTACACAGTCCCCCTATCCAACGCCGGGGAGTATGCAGGGGGTCCCTGCGACCGCCGATGAGCAATCTGCTGCTACAGACCTAGGAGTGATCCTCAAGGCCATCCAGGACTCAAGAGAGGCTGTAGAATCCAAAGTTTATAGCCTCAGCGTGAATTTCTCTCTGTTGCACCAAGACCTACGCAAGGTGGTGAATAGAATGATCGAGATTGAGATAAAGATTTCCAAAACCAAAGATGCGGTTGCCACACTTAAACTTCAAGGATCTAGATTATCCACCTCAGTCATGGCTCTCACTGAAAGGGCAGATGACAAAGAAAATCGCTCAAAGTGCAATAATCTTTGTCCTTGCTGAGGCACTGGAAGAGTGGTTCTGGTCCTGGGTCCCAACATGCAGGCTTTCAACTTTGTTTGTCACTGAGAAAGCGCACCATTTGCTGGCACCGAAATCTCTGATTGGGCCAAACCTTGGCTGGTGATACTGCGACTGCTTAACCTTAAAGACTGAGACACTATTCTGCAGGAGGCATGTGCCCTACCAGAACTCCGGGCTCTAAAACTCCATGGTCCTAATTTTTCCTGATTACACCTAAGCAGTGCAGCAATGTCGCCACTCCTTTGAGGAGGTAAAGCAAAATTTCTGCTACCTTAACCTTCATTATCTGTTTCTCTTCACAGCCCACCTGAAGGTAATTTGTCAGTCTACTACCCTTCTTTTAATACTCCTGGACAGGCCTGAGAGTGGGAGACAGAAGAGTGCCAGCTGCAGCATTTATCACCTGATGTGCATCAAATTGGCGACCTCGCGGAAGGAATTCCATCAGACATCTCTGCATCTATGAAACAGGGGGGGTCATTTCTGCTCCAGAAAGTCAAAGGCTGAGCAGCGGGAGGTGGCCTCCTCGCTGGACCCGGCACTGGTGGATTTGATTTGATTTGAAAATTTATAAAGTGCACGATTGCCCTTGGGCGTCTTGGCGCTGAGTCGATGTAAAATCAATGTCTGCCGAAGAAAAGCGTTCTACCTAAGAAGTAAAAAGCCAGATTTTTACCTCTTTCCTGAATGTGAGTAGAGATGGGCTGTTTTTGATTGTAATAGGGAGAAGGTTCCAGGTCTTGGCTGCCTGAAGCAGGAAGCTTCTCCCCCCCACCTAACTTGCTTGAATTTAGGAACCTGAATCAACTTTGCCTGGCTCGATCTCAGGCTTCTGGAAGGCTCATATTGTTTCAAATGTGTTTTTACAAAATGGGATCCTAACCCATGGAGGGCTTTATAGGCCAGACAAACTGACTTAAACTTTATCCTCTTTTCAATAGGTAGCCAATGGAGGGCTTCTAATCTGTGGGAGACTGGCTCAAATCTGGGAATGCTCAGCACCAGCCTTGCTGCAGCGATCTGTAAGCGCTGTAGAATTGTTAAATATTGGCTTTGTATCCCAGCATATAGAGCATTCCCATAATCCAGCCTAGATAAGGCCAGTGCTGTTACTGATGTTTTACAGGAATCTTGGGGAATAAATAGCAGTAGTTTTTTTTTATCACTTTGAGGATATACCATACCGTGGAAGATAGTTTGTTTGTCTGGGCGTCAAAGGATAGTTGGTTATCCGGTACCACTCCTAGGTTTCTAACTTTATTCACTGGGGACGGGCAGTCACCTTGCTGTCTGGCCACCATTTTGGGGACCAGACAAATATGCCTGTCCCAAGCAGCATGATTTTGGTTTTGTCACTGTTTAGTTTTAGGCAGTTACGCTGCATCCAGTGATTAATCTGTCTCATGCAGTTGTTAAATCTGCGTGCTGTATCTTCTAAGTTGTTTGAGACCGATACCACTATTTGGGTGTCGTCTGCATAGGAGGCTGGTAGGAAACAATAGTTCCTTATAGCTGCTATTGGGGCCATATAAATATTAAAAAGGCGAGGGCTTAAGGAAGACCCCTGTGGTACACCGCACAGTGATGTAAAGGGTTTAGATGTAGCCTCTTCTAATTTAACTGTAAAAGTTCTCTCGATTAAATATGAGAATAGCAACTTGAGTGCCGTCTCATGAACTCCAACTTCGGCTCGTTGGGTCAGGAGTGTATCATGGTTTACAGTGTTGAGGGCCGCCAAGAGATTTAAAAGAATCAAAGTGGCCTTCCCTCCAGCATCCAGTATACTCCTGAGTTCCTCTACTGCCATTAGTAGACCTGTTTCAGTTCCATGTTCCTATCGGAACCCGTATTGTGAGTGATCTAGGGCATTTACAGAGGTTAAAATTTTTGACAATTGCTTGTTCAATAATTTTTCCAGTACTTTTGCCGAAAAGGGATTCTCGAAATTGGTCTGCAATTCCCGGTATTCTGTGGATCCAAATTTGGCTTCTTTAATAGCGGGAGGACTGAGGCCGTTTTCCAGGCATCTGGGAAACAGCTAGATTTAATTATCTTTGTACAGACCAGGGCTAGTTGGTCGCTCAGTAGATCTGGAAACAGGTGCATCACGTTGGTGGACACCGGACCGTTAGGCCCCCAGACCTAGTGGTCATTACCACCTGTTTAATCTGTTAAACAGATGGGGGCAAAAAGTGGAACCACGGATTGGAGATTCCAGTGGACAGTCCCTGTTTGGTTTATATGCGTGACTGAGGGGTTGCAGACTTGTCGGTCGTTTTAAAGGACTCATAAACAGAATTGAGTTTGTCTACAAAGAACTGACCTACACTGTTGCATAGTTCAGTGCTACCGTCTATCTGTTTATTAGTATTAAGGTTTGTTAGTTTTTTGACCGTGGTAAATAGTTCCTTGCTAGAATTCTTGGCCTCATTTATATTTCGTATAAAATAGTTGCTTTTTTCTTCTAGGATTAGTTTTTTATAAGTTGCTAGGGAGGTTCTGTATTCCTCTTTCGTCCGTTGTTCGTAATTGGTCCTCCATTTCCTTTCCGCCCTTCTGCAATTTTGTTTTTGCACCTTCAGTTTATCGGAGAAGCATGGTTGAGAGGGATTTTTCCTCCTGGAGGTAATCTTTTTCAGCGGAACTGCTAGTTTGATTGCTGAGTTCACCCAACTGAAAACCTGGTTGGCAGCTAGGTTGCTGTCTAACTCTAGTTCCGGAATGGTCATAGAAAGCTGCTCCTGCAATTTAGGAATGTCAATCTTAGACCAGTCCTGATAGGTGATGCACCTAGGCTGGGAAGCAGTGGCTGCTGTGACCTGCTCTAGCTTTAAGGTGAATCGTATTACTTTACGGTCTTTCCACAATCTCGATGTTTGTATTTGAGGTAAAGATCCCATCGAGAGTGTGCCCTGCCATGTGGGTATCATGCTTAACAATCTGCTCCATAGATATGTTAGATGGTGAAACACTGGTGTCATCATCCCTGGATAAAACTTTGATAGATACTCCATTGATTTTTCAGTCCTTTGATGATGATGTTCGAGTTTTAATTCTCGACCCCCCACTCGTCTCTTTGATCAATGATATTGAGACTCTCTTGTTGTTAGGTCTGCCCATATGTGGCAGGTGCAGTGGGGACTCCTAAGCAGTCTGATCTTGCTCCCAGTGGCTTGATGGGATGGACAGTGGTCTACTGCTTGCTCTATAGCCCAACTCTTACTGCCCCCTACCTGGACTTGATACCAGTCCTGTTGCCTTGGCCCCATTACTTAATGCCTTTTCTAGGTTTTCACTCATATGTTGTCAGGAACATTATCCTATTGTGGGCCAATGTACCACAGCTATTTCCCCCTGATTGGTGTAGTTTGTTTAAGGGTGACAGATGCTTCTTAGGAAGAAGTGTGGGGTGGGGGAGTAGTGGGTGATTTAAGTTACCTCCTAGGGACTGTGTTTCTTCTTCTAACCATTCCATTTCCTTTCAGGGTTTTTTACTTTGACTGGAGACTGCCTTGTGCTGCTGCGACTTCGAGAAGACTCATTGCCTGTTGGCCATAGAACAGACTGACCTGAGACAGGTCTCCCTCGAGGAGGTGAAACAATGCTGGAGGGCCTCAACCCAAAGGTGGTATGAATAGGGTGACAAGTCCAGCAAACTGCTTTACTGGCTGGAAACCCCTTGGTGTCTCGGACTGGGTGGTCCCTGCAATCTGGAATTCCTCCAGCCACTGGCTCCAGGAGGAGATACCCAACATTGCTCAGATCTTTGCAGATTTTTATGAAGCCCTCTACACCCGGCCCTCCACCATCACCGGTGATATTCCACTGCCGCCTGTCACTGACTCTATACCCCGGGAATTGGACTTACCTCTCAATGCCAATGAGATAGACTCTGCCATCATGGCATTGCAATCTGGGAAAATGGAGGGCCGGATAGCTACTCCATTGAACAATATAAGCAATTCCAAGACATTATAACCCCTTGTTTGCTCAATTTCACTCTGCTGTGATACAGCATGGATCTTTCCTTCTGGAACTGGACTGTGTCTCTATTGTGGTTATTCCTAAGGAGGGCCTTCTCAGAGACTAATGTTCATTTTACCTCCCCATCTCCCTTATCAATGCCAACATTAGGATCTATGCTAAGGCCTTGGTGACCCGCCTGACCCATGCTCTTCCTTATCTTATTCACCCGGACCAATGTGGGTTCATGCCGGTTCAGAGGACTTACCACTGCATTCCTGGAGTAGAAGGACCTGTCTCTGAAATGGCACTTGCCATCTTCCTAATAGATTTCTGTAAGATCTTCGACACAGACTCCTGGGATTTTCTAGATGTGGTCCTACTGCGAACGGGTCAGGGAGTTGCATTACGTTGGATGGTCCGCCTTCTTTATTGTAATCTGACAGCCCAGGTCCCGGTGAATGATGTCTTGTCTGACCCCTTTCCCATCAAGGGCGGCCTCCAACTTAATACAGGCAAATCTATTCTGTTGGTGATAAGGTTAGAAGTGGGGGGACAACACTGGTATTCAGCGACATTCTTTTAAATATGTGGGGATTAACCTGTCCCAGTTCCCCAACTTGCCATGGACTCTCAACTTTAGGGGCCTTGCTTAAACTCTTGTTTGAGACTCATATTGCTGGGCCAACCTACCTCTCAATCTCTCACTGCTCAAGATTCTGTGTCTTTCCAGCTATGTGTATGTACTCAAAAACTATCCCTACCATATTCCTCATAAGTGGTTCCACTCCTTGACTTCTAAACTAACACATTTTGTGTGAGCAGGTGGGCGCCTCAGAGTGACTTTCCACTCAGCGCATAAATCCCCCTTTGAAGGTGGCCTTGGACTATCTGACATATATATATACTATTTGGCAGCACACTTGGTGCCAGTTAATGAGTGGTTCGCAAGGGGCTGGGTTGGGATGAACCTGACTACTGCTTGGAACTCCATCTTGTGGGTCTTGATGGGCTTCTTGACCTGCTTGATGGATCGTGATTACCTTCGACGTTGCCTGCCTGCACACGAGTGTTCCTTGTTTGCTGGAGAGCAGCTTTACGTCTCATATGTTGGGACCGCCGCTTGACTGGCATGACTCCTCTGTGGTGGGGTACATAGCGACATCTTTCTACTTTGGAGGCTTTTTCGCGATAGGACCAAATTGGCATTTCTTACTTGGGGACCTGTATAAAGGGGAAAATGTAATGTCCTTTCAAGATCTAAAAGATTGGTACATCCTAGCTAATTCACATTTGTTTTGCTTCCATTAGCTGAGACATGCTGCAACAACACATCTAACCAGACACTCCAAATTTCTGAATACAGTCCACTTGAAGCCAAGATCTTCCTGGGGCAGTGTGGGGAAAGGAGGCATCTCTTTGATTTACCAGTTATTAGTCATTCATGCCTCAGATAGCCTTGATCTGCTTAAACAGAAATGGGTAAATTGAGTGGGGGACCTCAATGAGGATGACTGAAGGGAGGCTTGTCTCGCACTGTGTGAACTGGCAATGCGCATGATTCAACTAAATTGCCTTCATGCAGCTTACCTCTATCCACGTCGCTTTCACTGAATGCCACCCAAGGCCTAAGCTGCTTGTATGCAATGTGCTTTCCCAGCTGCAGATTTCTTCCATGTGGTATGGGACTGCCTGCGTTCCTTCTGGCACTGGGTGGATTGGGGGCTCTCAGCAGGTCTTGAGCACCCTCAGGACTTGACTCCACATAATGTGCTGTTGAGGCTGATGTAGGAGTTGGGGGGCCCACTGGCTGAGCGCACTTTTCTTGGGGTAGCCTGCTTAGTGACTAATAGTGATATGGCCAATACATTTAGAAATCTGCACCTCCTTCGATCTTATGTTGGCATAAGGGGTGTAATGGTGTGTGTAACAGGAAAAGCTTGTTTATGCTGACCGTGAATGTCTTTATAAAAATGAAAGGATGTGGGGAAATTGGTGCTCTTTTTATGGACTATTGATGTAATGTAATTTATATCATCAGCCAAAATGTTGCCATGTCTTGATATGTAATTCTATGCATGAATTTTACTGAATGTGATATTGAATGTCCTTGCGATGAAACTTGAAAAAAGTTGGTTATAAAAAAATATATTTGAAATATAAAAAATCTAAATATAGTGAAAAAAGTGTAAGCACTGTGTTAAAGGGGCGACTGGCGCATGAGCAAGGGAGTCAGAAGCTTTGAAAAGTGCTTTTAAAGAGGGCTTTATTTTTAGATATGCTTTTCGTTGTCTGCTGGTTATTCTTTCTCTTGCAAAGGCTGCAGGGTCCGTCTTGTTATACTTCGGGGACACCAGGGTGAGAAATGTCCGGTACCAGGTGGAACGCTCCGGTGAGTCCGAACCCAAAAGCGAGAAAGAAACACAAGGGCAGAAATTAGGAGGTTTGTTCGGGACTTTGCTAATACGAGGGACCGGGGAGTGAGGGATACCGAGTGCTCGAGTGTTATACACAGCCGACTCTACTGTGCTCAAGTGCTCGTGAGAAGGAAAAGGGTGTGCGGAGACAGTACAGGTTCTTTACACTATTTACAGGCGGGATTCGGCAAGGCAGACTGGTAACTCAGACCCACCCAACCCGCAACCTTGCCCCGTACCTGTTCGAGCCACGCTCCTCCCGTGGGAGCGTGGCGGGGTGGCTCGTGAGGACGTTGGCCTCCTGGAGTGATATTACTGCCTCGGTAGTCTGGAGCCTGGTCCGTCCCGTTTTCTTCCTCTGCTCTCTTCGGTCGCTCGATTCTTCCTCTGTCGCACTCTCAGTCTTCTTCCTCCTGGGAAACGCCGTCCGTCCATTTCCTGGTTCCTCCTCCTTTTGACGTACCTGCCGCGATGACACTCACGAGGGGAGGAGTCTTGTTCTCCGGGAGTCCCCAGTTAAAGGTACCATCTTTGTTTTCTTCTTCGTGTCTCCATAGGGACTCCGTGTGTTCTTGCCACTTGTTGGGGAGATAAGAGTTGTCCTGCTGATGAGAGGAGACAGAAGCGGGTGAGAGGGAGGTAGCTGACCACCAGCCTGTTATCGAGTCCGGTCCCTCCGTTGACTGTCTGTCCCTGCTACACACTGCCATCTCAAACTCCACATAAAAGCCAGCAATCCAATAAAATTACAAATGGAAATTAAATGAAAATTAAAAAAAATATATTTAGCAAAGTTTTTTTTTAAAATACTCCAAGAAAAGAAGTGAAAAATAATCATACAATATTAAAAAAAATAATAAAATAACGTAAACATTATTAACATAAAACACATAAAACAATATTAAAACTACAATGGTACAGTAATATCATTCAATCACTCAATCAAAACATCTTTATTCAGCAGGGATACTCGCCATATAAGCAGTTTAAGATACATAAAGAAAAGATAAAATGAACATCAGTGGCAACCAAGATGGATCATATAAAGATATTTGAAACTTCTATATTATTGATGAAAAAATATATATATATTTTTTTGGTACAGAGGATGCAGACATGGTTCATATCTTTTATTCATGTGGACACTTGAGCAATTTTCTGGAGCATCTCGAGAAATTTCTCTCCGAAATATCGGGGGTGACTGTAAAAATATCTGCTTCCCATATGCTCTTGGGGATAGGTGAAAATGCAAGGGGGAAGCAGTTAGTACACCTTTTTGTTATTTAATTTTCCTAACAATACAAAAGGACTGTCACTGGTCTGTACAACTAATACGGGCAAAGAAAAATGTGGCGGATTCTGTGTCTACCTGTAAAGTGTGTACAACAAAAAGGAAATGAATCCCATCAGCCCACCCATATGGCAGAGCGTCATCATCTGGGATAGAACCAAAGATGGTCCGGTTAGGGAGCCACACACCTGTTGGAATGATGTGCTTCTCCAAACCCAAGGAACCACCAGTGATGGATCATACCAAAAGTCAAATCAGTTTTGAATGGTGTGGGATGTTAAATTGCAGTGAGAAAAAATGTGTGCAAAAAGAATCAAAAAGTGAGATGTAAAATTGGCTACCATGATTTAAGGAAAACTTTATTAGGGAAAATCATGGTGTCAAAATTAAAATGAGTGTGAGACAGTTTGACACAATAACTGTCTATTAAGGATGGTATTTGGTCAACATGTTTCAGCCATTGTAGGAAAGTTAAGCCTACCGGGCTTTCGTCAGGACCTCTTGAACACTACTGCAATTAAGCTTGACCTAAGCTTAGTGAAAAAAGCAAAAATTAACACAAATTAATGATACAAAACATCCTACCGTACATTGGATTTTCCAGACGGGGGATGTCCGTTTCATAAAGTATTTAGGATTCTTTCCTAAAAAGGAAGATACACAACAAGGGACAACAAATTGGTTGAACACAGACACACATATCTATTATATTTGCGCCATATGTTTTTTTATGCCAATAGGTCATTCTCCAAAACGATAGAGATATGTTTTTTTATTTATGTTTACTCACCCAAAAATTCTTGGGAGAAAGCCTCACCTCATCCTGGCCACTGCTCAGGGTTGGAGGCCCACTCTAATTCTAATTCGTGAAATAAAATAGTGGGTGTCTGGTTAGATCACATCCATACTAATGATTCACTGGCACAAAGTGCTAAAAACCTAGGCATTGTTTCTGAGTACATGACAGACAGCAACTACAAGGGCTGCCGTGAGAGTGAGACACAGTTAGTAACAGATCTCTGATTCTAACACTAGATCAATGTAAGAGCAGTGAAAAAGGCTCTTCGAGGCTGGCTGATAGCGAACCTAGTTCATTTAGTAACAATAATAAATAAGGAGCCTGTATGCTGATATCCAGAGCGCTCTCCTAAGAATGAAAATAGAGAAACGCTTCGCTGTGTAAATCTGGAAAATGAGCACTCTCCTAAGTATGAAGTAGGGGACCGATTCGCTTTAGAGAGCTGCATGAGCTTGGTTGGCGTCACTTCCTCACCTGTCCGTCGGTACCCCTGGACTAATCCTGAGCTGAGGGGGAGGTACCGACTGGATCAGGGAGGAAGTTAATATATGTTACATGGGCCAATGGGGATGCTCCATAGCTGTAGGACCAGAGTGGAAACTGTATTATCAGCCAATGGAATCGTTTTTACTTGACTGGAACAGGGAGGAAGTTAATAAGTGTTACATGGGCCAATGAGGATGCTCCATAGCTGTAGGACCAGAGTGGATCCTGCAGTATCAGCCAATGGAATCGTTTTTACTAAAACAGGAAATGGAAACTGCATTACCAGCCAATGGAATCGTTTTTACTTGCCTGGAACAGGGAGGAAGTTAATATGTGTTACATGGGCCAATGAGGATACTCAATAGCTGTAGGACCAGAGTGGAAACTGCAGTATCAGCCAATGGAATCGTTTTTACTAGAACAGGAAGTGGCTGCTTCTCAAAGGAAGTATGCCACGGTACTTGGAGCAGCCCACACACAAGTTAATAAGTGTTACATGGGCCAATGAGGATGCTCCATAGCTGTAGGACGAGAGTGGAAACTGCATTATCAGCCAATGGAATCGTTTTTACTTGCCTGGAACAGGGAGAAAGTTAATATGTGTTACATGGGCCAATGAGGATACTCCATAACTGTAGGACCAGAGTGGAAACTGCAGTATCCATTGGCTGATACTGCAGTAGTGTTCAAGAGGTCCTGACGAAAGCCCGGTAGGCTTAACTTTCCTACAATTGCTGAAACATGTTGACCAAATACCATCCTTAATAGACAGTTATTGTGTCAAACTGTCTCACACTCATTTTAATTTTGACACCATGATTTTCCCTAATAAAGTTTTCCTTAAGTCATGGTAGCCAATTTTACATCTCACTTTTTGATTCTTTTTGCACACATTTTTTCTCACTCCAATTTAACATCCCACACCATTCAAAACTGATTTGACTTTTGGTATGATCCATCACTGGTGGTTCCTTGGGTTTAGAGAAGCACATCATTCCAACAGGTGTGTGGCTCCCGAACCGGACCATCTTTGGTTCTATCCCAGATGATGAAGCTCTGCCATATGGGTGGGCTGATGGGATTAATTTCCTTTTTGTTGTACACACTTTTCAGGTAGACACAGAATCCGTCACATTTTTCTTTGCCCGTATTAGTTGTACAGACCAGTGACAGTCCTTTTGTATTGTTATACTGTGAATAAGGGGTTTGTCTGTCCTTTGGTCTCTAAATATTTTCCCCTTAGACCCTCCACCAACCTTGTTTTTGACATTTAATTTTCCTAGCCACTGCCATAGCTAAATTATATATTGCTTCCATGTGGCTGCAGAAAGATGCTCCGACTTTTGAGCCATAGAGAGCTAGATTTGTTTACTATTTTTAATTTTAGAATACAGCTTATATGCTCTTAAAGGTTCACGAAGACGGATATTGGGTATGGAAATATGGGGTCCAGTAATTGAATAAATGAA
Source organism: Lissotriton helveticus (assembly GCF_964261635.1). Lineage (NCBI taxonomy): Eukaryota > Metazoa > Chordata > Amphibia > Caudata > Salamandridae > Lissotriton > Lissotriton helveticus. The sequence goes on along the minus strand of NC_136071.1, from coordinate 872,391,466 downwards.
GGACTGAATATCCACTTTCTAAGAACTTTTAATCACTTTCAAGAACTATTTATGATGTACTACTGACTGTATGGATATGTATTATATTCCCATCCCTCTTTTGGTATTAGTATGTGTCTGATAAAGTAATATTTTATCTTCTATCTTATCCTTTTGAAGACTGTTCTAAAACAATTGTGTGTTTATACGTGTATTGGTGTTATCATGAATTGAAATAAAGAAATACAATTATAATATATATATATATATATATATAAATATATATATGTGTAGATATATATATATATATATATATATATATATATATATATATATATATATATATATATATATATATATATATATATATATATATATATATATATATTACCTACTGGCGATAGCCAGTACGTTTATATAGTTAGGATTGTTTTCCATAGGGAAATCGCAACATTCTATTGGGAATAACTTTGGCGCCGGTTGAGGAATCCTCCTGAAATTTTCCTTAACTTTGCCTCGCGGCGCTCCGCTCCTTCCTTGAAAGTTTGGGGGGGGATTCGTCAAGCGGGGGCCGAGATAAAAGGGGGTCCCAAAACGTGTTTTCCCCATGTTAATTTCCATATGGCGGTTGGACTCTTTTTTAGCCCGAACGGCTGAATGGTTTTCCACCAAACTTGGCAAAATTGTAGGGACTGGTAGCCCGATGTGCCTTTGCTATGTCTCAAGATATGTGCTCCAGTGGTTTTTACGAAAATTAACTTTGAAAAAATATATATTGGGCTACATTGGGCTATATATATGTTAGAGCCCAAATGTAGCCCAATATAGCCCAATGTAGCCCAATGTAGCCCAAAGATGGCCACCAGAGACAAAAAAACAAATGTAGCCCAAATATCAGCCAGATGTAGCCCAACTATAGCCCAATGACAGAATGTCCCAGAGTGTTCTAAAGAACAACTAGAGCGCTAACAGTCTTACTTATGACAAAAGAATGGCACACCTGAAGTCATCTTGATTGGAATAAAGTGTTAACACTTAAAACATTTAATTTGCAAAGGAACAAAATGAGGGGGTTCATTTTGCCATAGAAATTATGATTAGTGCTGAAGAAAGAAAAATTAGGGCACATTTTGAGTGACTTCTCAAATCGTCTTATATTTCATTAAAATAATTCTGATATGCAGTCTCCCAAGATGGCCACCAGAGACAAAAGAGCCCAAATGTAGCCCAAATATCAGCCAGATGTAGCCCAACTATAGCCCAATGACAGAATGTCCCAGAGTGTTCTAAAGAACATCTAGAACGCTAACAGTCTTACTTATGACAAAAGTATGGCACACCTGAAGTCATCTTGATTGGAATAAAGTGGTAACACTTAATACATTTAATTTGAAAAGGAACAAAATGAGGGGTTTCATTTTGCCATAGAAATTTTATATATATATATATTCACTGAAAAACCATAGGTTACACACCAGTTATAGTTAGGAATTAGCATTTAAAAAACCTTTGAAATTCACTGAAAAAACCATAGGTTTCGCACCAGTTATAGTTAGCTGGAAATTTTACTCACATAAAACCATTGAAATTCCCACGTTATAGTTAGTTGGACTCACTATAACTTGCACGTCTGCAATGCACTGCTGATGACGTCACATATTAAATCACTCATGCATATATTTAAATATTTAAACCTTACTCGCTAATATATGTATTCACTAAGATACACTTAATAAGCCAGTTAACCAATCAATTTTTTTTTTTAAAAACACTGAAAAAACCATAGGTTTCAGGCCTTATATAGTTAGGAATTAGCATTTAAAAAACCTTTGAAATTCACTGAAAAAACCATAGGTTTCAGGCCTTATATAGATAGGAATTAGCATTTAAAAAACCTTTGAAATTCACTGAAAAAACCATAGGTTTCAGGCCTTATATAGTTAGGATTCAGCATTTTAAAAACCTTTGAAATTCACTGAAAAAACCATAGGTTTCAGGCCTTATATAGTTAGGAATTAGCATTTAAAAAAACCTTTAAAATTCACTGAAAAAACCATAGGTTTCAGGAGTTATATAGTTAGGAATTAGTTTTTAAAAAACCTTTGAAATTCACTCAAAAAACTATAAGTTTTAGTGGTGTTATAGTTAGCTGGACATTCTACTCATACAAAACCAATGAAATTGCTCCTATATAGTTAGTTGTACTAACTATATTTTGCGCACCTGCAATCCACTGCTGATGATGTCACATATTAGATCATTCATGACATGGTCAGTGACAAGTATGTAAGTATGATCCATTGTTTGCATAAGTGAGTAGGATAACTTCATATGTGAATAGGTTGTTTGCTGGTGTGTAATGTCGATAGCGGTGTATAAGTATTTTTGATAGTGTTCCATTATTCATTGACAGCATGTATGAGTGAATCTACAGGTAAGTGATTAGATGTGTGTATACATCTAGGAATCACTGAGTGGGTTTTTAGATACTTGTATTGCTGTGTCAATGGATTCAAATATGATACTCTGTATTTTACAAAGAGTGATGAAAGATTTTAGTAGAGAAGGAAAAGTTGTATGTGATTGTCACGTGGATGATGTCATCAGTGATGTCATTTGAGATGTCATCAGTGATGTCACTGACCATGTCATGAATGATGTAATATGTGACATCATCAGCAGTGGATTGCGGGTGCGCGAAATATAGTTAGTACAACTAACTATATTGGAGCAATTTCAATGGTTTTGTATGAGTGAAATGTCCAGCTAACTATAACACCCCTAAAACGTATAGTTTTTTGAGTGAATATATATATATATATATATATATATATATATATATATATATATATATATTCTTACCATAGAAATGCATACAATATAAGGTACCCACAATATTATCACTTCGATATTAAGCACCATTGATATTCTGCCATCAATATTAGGAATCTACACCAATGGGTTCTTATAAGACATGCTATCAGATAAAATAGGTGCACGTGTTGAGTTTTATGGGTACTACTTTTGAGTTTACCAGCCATTGAGCTGTGAGTGTGGGCCAGTTTAGAGGTTGTGGATGGATCACAAAGAGTATTCTTTAATTCAAGTTGGGAGATGATCTTGTTGAGCTGTGAGGATTGTTCAACAGCACGTCTGACTGCCTTCTGAAAAACAAGTTTTCTGTCACAAAAGACCCTTGAGTACAGCACAGATGACAGATAAGCAAATTTTACTGAAGGAACGTGGTGGAGACTCAGATGAGGGAACGCTTGGTGATTTCACAAGGGCAGGTTAGCCCGCCAGTGGTAGAAGTGCATCAAAGGGAACACTTCTTGGTCACAGATGACTCAATTCAGGGCTAGACTAACAGTGTCAGTGCAAGAGGAACATTCCAAAACTGGTGGATTGTCTGGAAGCGGTGCATTTTGCCAGAGCTCCTTATTGGCATCATTGCTTTCACTTAGCTTTTGAAATCCCCTCCCTTTTGTTTTGTCTCCCAATACAGTATGTTCAGATGAACTCCCTGCTCTCTTTCTCAGAGGAAGGCTTGACCTCATATTCCTTTGTTTTTTTTTATTTTTTTCAGTGTATAATGTCTATTGGTTTTGGTGGCTGATGGTTCCTCCTAGGACGTAGGGAAGGCCTACTGATATTATTCTAATTCTTGCAGATTTGTCAGTGCACAGATAAGAGGACATTCATTATGTTCTGAGCATGCTACCTAATTAAATATTTTCACAGTGTCCTCCGTGATCATTTATGTTATGATAGTATATATGCCCAGTCTTGACTTCTGTGATGCTTTCATACTCAGAGGGTTGTGCAGCAGCGACAGGCAGAAACACCATCATCTCTTTGACACTTCCTCTTCCCTTTTACCCCCTGGCGTATCTTGGCTGTCCCCTTTGTGTTATGTTTTGATGACAATTACAATTGGGAAAGTAAGGAATAATTCATGACATTCAATTCCAAAACAGTTCATTATTATAATGTATTTACTTTGGAGCAGTAAGAAAATGGAGGTGATAGGCACACAGAAAGATGTGGGCCTTACAACGTAAATGTTACAATCGGCATTGAGGGATGATAGTGATGCTGAGGAAGAAAAACTCAGACCAGAAGAAAAGAGAGGTGATAGAACTGAAGAGGGAAAACAGTGGTAAGTTGTATTCTGATCAAGGGAGACCGGGTTTGATTGGCAGCCAATTGCTGGTGGTTTTGTGGAAGTGTTTGAAAGCAGCAGCCTTAGTCCCTGGGTAGTTTCCATGCTGAGTCTGAGTAGTGAGGAGGAGTTGGTGATCATTTAGGTATTTAGTGAGGCGTCTGTTGATGATTTTCTTTAAGAAACACTTGAAATTGCTCCTGAGGCATATAAATGACATTTTCATTTTATGATCTTGAACCAAACTGATCATGAAAACAATGAAATGAAGTGAAAAGGAGTGCATGATCAAATCGAATTTGCATCATACATAATGAAATGATCTAGATGCCATAATCACAATTTGACAAGGTCAATCACAAACATATCTGCTTAAAATTAAGAAAAGAAATGACAGAAACAACATATAAAAATTTTCAAGTTACCATCTGCACGTCTTAGAAAGAACTTATCATATTTGGAGATGATGACACAACGAATAACCACAAACAGTGAGTGTGTTTTATTATACAACAGATCAATCTATGAGAAGTTCTTGCAAAGAAAATAGCATGCAAAACTAATAACTGACACAGAGCAAAAATAGCAACATTTGAGAGTAAGTGATTTATTATAAAATTAGACAAATCCGCAATCAGATTGAGTAGGGTATTTGAATGAATGAATGAAATAATTTTATAGAGCGTGCAATACTCGAGGGTGTCCTAGCACTGATCGGATCAAAACCAGGACAACCATCGGCCTAAGGGGATACCGGTGGTATCTTTGGATTACCTTTGACATATTGTGAAAAAACAATTCTTCAACTGTTTCCTAAAGTGCAAGGTGGGTTATGAGTGCAGTGCAGCAGGCAGGGAGTTCCATAGCTTCCCACCACAGTGCTGGAGCGTTCTTCAATTCCATTTTGCACTGCTAATTCTTGGGACCATGACCATTCGTGTGGGGCTGGATCTGAGGTTCCTACTGGGAATGTACCAGGAGAACTGATCCTGAAAGAAGGGCACACCAGCCCTGTGGAGAACCTTGTGGATTAAACACAGAGCCTTGACATAGATCCTCTTCTCCACTGGCAACCAGTGACGGCTTTGCATTAATTGAGAGACTGGTTTGAACTTGGGGACCTTCAGTAGTGTTCTTGCTACAGCATTCTGCAGGGACTGTAGTTTTTTATGAAGCGTTTAGAGGTACCTAAGTAGAGGGCATTGCAATAGTCTATCTTTGAGAAGATGAGAGACATCATCACCATTTTTTGTAGCTCGAACGGGATGACTGGGAGAATTTTTTTTGAGAACCCTCAGCATATAAAAACCTGCCGAGGTCACAGGATCAATTTGAGCAGAGAAACGTAATTTGGTGTTGAAAATGACTCCCAGGTTTCTTGCCTTCTGCACTGGCTTTGGTAGAGCACCCAGATCCAATGGCCACCAGGACGCATCACAAAAGTTTTCTTTTCCAAAAAGCAGAACCTCCATTTGGTACGAGTTTAGTTCGTGAGACAATTTCTCTGCATCCAACCTGCAACATGGGTCATGCATCTACTGAAATTGTTTGCATCTTTTTCCACCTGTGACCAAATAGATACAACTATCTGTGTGTCATCTGTATAGGAGAATATGGCCAAGCTAAAACTGTGAATAAGATTGACCAGAGGAGTGACATACACATTAAGTAAGGCGGGGCTAAGCGCAGTGCCCTGAGGTACCCCACAGGGAAGGGAGAAAGGTCTCGACCTTGCTTCTCCCATCTCTACCCACTGTTGTCTAACGTCAAGAAACAAACTCAGCAATGTTAACACAGTGTCTAACAAGAAGTACGTTGTAAACCGTATCAAATGCTGCAGAGAGATCCAATAGGATTGATGCAGCTCTGCCGACCTTGTCCACCACACCTTTTATCTCCTCAGATGCAGCCATCAGTGCTGACTCAGTAAAATGGTTTGCTCTAAAGCCGTATTGAGAGGAGTTAAGCAGCTGATTGGTGTCCAGAAAGGTTAAATGTATGTATGTATGATGAAGTGTAAGATTGAATCACAAAACAATCAGACACATTGGCTTGGAGATAGGAGACCTGGTTACAGAAAAATGACTATATGCATAGCAGGGATTGATTAATCTCAAAGGATCGTGATGGCCACTAAATCACAAGAAATGGAGCAGTTACAAGAGCTACATTCTTTGTCTATACTATTTACAATTCATGAATGTATTGTAATCCAATAAGATTCATCAACAATATTCAGGATAAAGCATGACATTCAAGGACTTTCTTATTTTTCATATGGTTCCATGTATATAATCAATTTAATGTCCTTGTTTCCTGCTATACATGGGAAAAACTTACTCCAAAGAAAGAATGTGAGAAGAGCATATAGTAATGTTTGCACAGACACTTTGAAATCTTCAATAGCAGGTAATCACAACCAATACAGTTGGAACATTAATCAAGTGCTAATGGTTCTAAAATATTCTCCAAGTGGAATTACCAGAAAAACAACCTTGATTTGTTATACGAAAAAAATTGAGACATTTGTCTAATTTAGTTGTGAAACAAAATAAGATTGATAACTTCATCCGGACATATAACTAATAATATAATGACGTATTTTGCACCAACATTAATATGACTTCTTGCACACCTTTTATATGTGGAATACTGACAAAAAGATTACATAAACTTCATATAAACATTACTGCTTCTAATGCACTATGTACCTCGTTTTGTTTCAATGGTTAATCAGATGTATCTTTGTTAAGGAAACAATAAATGTTAAACATATTTGCAAGTTATAATCTACAAATTCATCAATGCGAACAAACATGTTTTGCTAACCAATACTGTTAGTCTGATAGGAAGTTATTTATGTTGGTTGTGGACTTTAATAATGCTGTATAATATTTGTGGAGAAAACATGTATCACAGAAAGTAGACCTTCTTCAGTAAAGTCCTCTGTGAGTAATCTATTTTCCAGTTCGGTCTGAAACAAGATCAAGCAACCACCTGCAAACGCAGCAAGTTCATCCAGTATGCAGGCCAAATACATAAGGAATTAATGCATTTCTCCATGATCTACAGCAGTGCTATGTTTCCTTTGCCTTCTTTTAGAGCTGAAATCAAAATTTAGAAGTTCATCCCATGGGAGTAAACAGTATAGAACATGTAAGCCTCAGCAGAAGATTTTATTATAAAAGAAGCATACCACTTATTGAGAGCAGATGTGAGTCTTCATATATGTGATATCAGATGAGGAAGCATCTCCAGCAGCCACCATGGATTTAGGAAGCTGAAAAACAAAGGGTTGATTTTCAGGACATTGGTAAACTGAGCCTTACACCTGTAGAGGGTAAGGCTTTCCTCATTATCTGCTTCATGTCTCCAGAATTGTTTCATGTAGTTTCTGATAATATGTGGCCTCACAACAGGACTCACTATCTTTCTTTATAGTAGGGCAATCAGGATCCTGTAACATGCAACATTCTGACTTAAGATCTTCTGGGAAATGCTTGTCAATGTAGGTGGTGATCATGGCTTGACAGGTTTTTAGTGCTGGTCCATGAATAAGTGAGTCTAAACAATAGGGGCTTGTAGAGATTTCAGGCAGTTAGGATATTGTCACAGGGGAACACATGAAGTGATTGGGACTACTGGAGCAGGAGCAAGGGGAGCTGGCAGCAGGACAGCAGTTAGAGCTACTGGAACAGGAGGCACAGTTGTCCCTGAACAAATAGGATAAGTCTCTCTCAACAATGTGATATTTCCTTGTCTTTCTATGCTATCTACTCATCACCATCCTGGGATTGTTTTGCTATTTAGAGGAAGGAAAATTCTTAGGGGACTTTTCCGGGGCTGCCAAACAAAACCTTCAAAATATGACAGACTGTCATTCTTAAACCCTCTTGTGGCAGCAGCATGTGGGAAAAAATAATGCAGTTCACAGATAATTATTGTCTATTAGTAAGAAATTCTATACAATAGCAGAAAGCAACTGCATGGCTCTGATCATATGTACTACATCATGTGAAGATTAGCCTTTGTAATTCTGGCACCTTTTATTTTCGACTTGATTTTCAATTAGTCTAAAACGTTTCACAAAAACTAATGTTTATTTTTTTTTAACAAGACTAACACAGCATTAAACTTTGTTTACCAAACATATCACATAGTAAGACATATTGTTTAGACTCCATGGTCTTTGTTGCAATTTTATTTTACCTACCATACATCTCACCATTTGTGAAACCTAGTAATCCTGGAATTCTAATTCAGTGTTAAATAAATCTAACAACCATGAGTGAGAGGGGTAGAAAAGTTGACCGGATGGGAATATAATTTGTGAAGAGAATGAGGTGACCCCATGTCGCTACATCAACCAAATGGCACATCTGATTTAGGTAAGTAGAAAACAAACTAAACTTAGGCATGATATATTATACTGTACATAGATTTTCAAATGTTCTTTCAATGCTGATTGTATTATATGAATGTGTTAGAATGTTATTGCATATTTCTTCATAGTGCTGACTCCTGCATAAGTGCTTTGAGTTTGATGAGTACACCATTGCTCAGGTGTGTGTGAGTTTATCTAATTTCCGAAACATATAACACCAGAATCTCTCGGTTATCATCGAAACACATATGTTGGAGGTATGTTATCAAAATGTGATGCGTTAGTGATGTGCTGATAACCCTATACTTCAGAGAATCAAACAAAAAATGGTGGCTAGGGGCTCCATTTGTCGCACAATCAAGTGTTGCTACGAGTTACAGAAAAATAACACATTCACAGTTTCCCACCTCAAGAAATGGTTCGCCACCAATTGGAACTACAAATAAATCAACAAATAACACAACAATCTGAGAGTCAATAAGGATAATATATTGCAAAATTACAGCAAAGTTGCAAATGTTCCGTGAAGAACATGAAATAAAAGACACAATTAACACATTTATTTGTGGTTCCAATTCCAAATAGCTTGTGGCAATACGTGATTGTGTGACAAACGTATCCCCTAGACACCATTGTTTGTTTGATTCACTAAAGTATAGGGTAGTCAGCACATAACTAGTGCATCACATTTTGATAACATCCTACCCAGAGTTTGATGATGATTGAGAGGAATTGGCAAAAGATTTGTTGGGGTCTACAATCCAAACATCTAATAATAATCTGACTGCAAGAGTAGGTAAGGAAGGCTTACAAGCTACATTTTTTATGTTAGCGAAATCCACAACACATATGTACTAAGAACCTTAATAACACAACACTTTTTGAAAGACTCTCAGTGTCTACAAATGTATAAGTATCTTGTGTGGAACACTTCATTTATCTTACAGCTTCATGGTCTCTCAAAGGACTAACACATTTAGAGCAACCTTGAGACTGGGGAGCTTAACTCCTGAATGCCCTGAAGAAGCCTAGATATGGGTGAAATGTGTTGGCTGTGTGTACAGTTCTTCACAGAACATGAAATAAAGGACACCTTTATCTAATTCAAACCTCTCGTTTCATCTGCTTTGTTTGGCAACTTTGGCGTTATTTTGCAATATATTATCCCTGTTGCCTCTCAGATTCTTGTGTTATTTGTTGATTTATTTGTGGTTCCAATTGGTGGTGAACCATTTCTTGAGGTGGGCAACTGTAAATGTGTAAATCTTTCTGTAACTCGTAGCAACATGTGATTGTGCGACAAACGGATCCCCTAGCCACCATTGTTTGCTTGATTCAATTTCCGAAACAGTCTAATCATTTTGTTTAAGAGACATACTGGAAAAGCGATACCCTTAAGTGACACAGAGTTCCATGAAAGAAAATAATGTATAATGGTAAACAGACACACATTTGACTGCTATGTTAATCAATCAAGTACCATAGTTGAAGTTTGATGGGTGTCCAAATGTTCTTCCTTACTATGTGAAACCACCCTTCCTGCTTTGCCAAATGAGAATAAAGTTGTTAGAAGTCATTGTTGCCTTTTTCTAAAGAATGCATTAGAAGTAACACATTAGCATGTAGAGTCAGAATGAAAGTCTTCATATGTGTCTCATATAACATAATGGAGCATCCACTTTGCGGTATAAAGTTTGATGCAAGTAATTACAGACCATGTTTAAGGGTTGGGAGATAAGTTACTCTGTCGCAAACATGATGGATATTATGTTCTTTTTATAACCAGTGCCGTAGGAAATAATGCAGGTGAGAATGTGGATTATTAGTTGAAGGGGATGTGAGTCCTCACCAAGTAATAATGTCTCAATTGTGTACCAAGTTAAATTAGGTCTCAATATTTTAAACCTGAGCTCAGCCTTTGGTAGCTATAGCAAAATGTCAATAGCCTTAGCTTAGGAGAAATCAGTAAAGCATTTACCAAAACAGTTAAAAAGTATAAAACACAGCATTATAAAAATCCCAGTAAAACTTATAAAAACAGAAAACATTTTAATGAACAAATATACACCAAAATGACAAAAAGTTGATGTAGGGAACTGGAGATATGTTTTTTAAAAGCATAAAGCGCGAACCATGGGCTATCGGGTTGCGCTAGGCATGTCAAAAACAAAAGTTAGGGCTGACTGCGGTGGAGTGCTGGTCTGAATTAGGGACCAGGGTCAGCCCACTAGGAAAGTTTAGCTTCTGACCTAGCCATTGTTCTGGCGAAAAGTCCTGCTTGATGGGTGTTAGACCTGGCATCATTGGCGTAGGTCTCCCTTCCCCTGTGACTTTTCCTGTCTTGCATTTTTGGCTGGATATTGATATTCTGGGCGCCGTGCCACTGCTACTCAGTGCCACAGCGTGGATGCTCCATGTATATAAACAAATGTGTTAGTTAGGATAACTCTGACACTTACAATAATATAGCCTGTTTTGTTAAGATTACTTTCTTTCACCCTATCTGGGCCTAGGAACCCGATAGGAACTGCGAGTTTGATATGGCCGGCGAGGGCCGGAAGGACCGTTTAGGTATTTTATGTTGTGAAATATCTTTCCTGAAAAAGCTGTAGTTTCTTGTTTAAGGCTTTACTGCGGGCTGTTGCGAGTATGCGTATTGGCTGGTTTTGAAGCAGCAGTGCCAGCTGGGTCAGACCTGGCTGGAGAGAGAGAGGTCGGTATTCCAAGCGTGGGTGGAGGGGTGACTCTTTGATCCAAGCAGGGTTGTGCCTGGCAGGGGTTATCAAAAGGGGTGACCCACACGCCCTGACTTAGGAAAAAGGGTCCCTAGTTTGACAGTAGCTCCAGCCTGTGCCAACTAGAGACCCCCATTTCTATCAATGGGGTTGTCGGTAGATCACGCTTCAGACAGGATTTGATGGCACATCGACAGCAGCCAACTGAAGCGCAGGACCTCGTGGGAGCCTTGGTTCCAGCTGGAAGTTTGAGGCTCTCAATGTTAATGGAGGAAAAGCTCAGAGAAAGCAAATTCCTGTCGCTGATGATGGGGTGCTGCTCAGCATTGTCCCGGTGAAGTCCTCTGCCTTCAGACTAAGAAATGCTTCTGGAACTCAATATCTTTGGAGCAAGGTGAACTGGCAAGTTGAATCCAAGCAGTGGCTCAATATCAACAGCTGTGGCTCACGGCAGTCCGGTGGTAGCCTCTAGTTATTTTAGTAAAAAGTTCAGAAACGTTTCTGAGTCCAGTCTTGTAGTTAGGAGGAGGGGAAGATTGCAATCTATCACCAGCCATGGGTCCAGTACCTTTTGGGCAACAGTTGGTTGTTAGGACTCAATATCCCAGACACCATCAGCAGGGTCCAGGGCAAATACAGTTGAAACTGGTCAGCTCAGCAGACATTTGGGTGTCTTGCACCTATTGTGTGCCTAGAGGTTAGGAAGAGACTAGCCAACAAGCCCTTGGAGTCCTCTTTTTTGTCCTGAGTGCAAGTGGGAGCAGATTTACCTCCACGGGTTCACAGGTTAAACAGCAAGTTCATAGTGTAATGAAGGTTACCTCCTGCTATATATGGAAGTTCTGAGCGCAAGGAACACAACAATAATGTACAACAACCTTGGCAACTAATAACTTTCTAACTAGTTTCCTATCTAAATTATGGGCTCAAGAGAACATGAATCTAGGGTGAATACAATTTTTTATTAGCCATCAACATTTATAAAGTTATTCTTTAAAAACATACAATTGGATCAAGTATCATCATTTTACTACTGTGCATCAGTCATTGATACAAAAATATGGTTAGAGATTTATCGGGTTTTTATCACAACATTCACACCTTCAATCACAAATATTGCCCATGGTATTTTAGCAGTAAATACAAAATCTGTACATTAATTGTGCCCGATATCTAACACGAATAATATTTAGGGTTATTTTTAGTCATCAATACATCACTATGATACATTGGAGAGCACAAAGTCTTTATTCAATATCTCTATAGTGCCTTTATGTCAATAAATGCTCTCTGTGAATAGAACAACTGGCGCTTGTATATTTTTGATTATCCTGTGTCGTCTACCTACGTAAATTTTGATGAATCAGCATCTTCATCAAGAAAGCCACCATCACAAGGGAAAGTTGTAGGTACCTATATTGCGAGATTCACAAGACCAACAGGTGAAGAGCAAAATGCTCTTAAGTGTTTCATCGGGGACACACTATGATGATACTATGACACTCAAGATAATGTACGGGCTTACAGAAAAGCTGGTGCAGGAGCATATTTTTATTTATTTATTTAGAAAGTTTTATATAGCGCGAACGTGACCCTTGGGTATCAGAGCGCTTCACAGATACATTTACATGAGGTAGATTTGAAATACAATTCACATAGCATTACCATATAGGGAATGAGGTAGGTAATTATAGCTCTAAATAGTAAGCGTATCACACTGATATGAGGTAGATTTGGTATATGTCAAACAAGAGATATATTCTGACTATGTACACTAGTTTGTTACACTTAGGCTAGTATTAACAAGAGATATATTCTGACTATGTACACTAGTTTGTTAAAAATTAGGCTAGTACTAACACCGGGATTACACAGTTCTATATTTTTTCAATCTGCGTCTATCCCCCAAGTTATCATAAACGTTATTCTATATCCTACTATATTGCATGCTGTATTCCTGTATAAACCGTTCTGACTTGGCTTTGTTTGTGCAATCTTCCTCTAGTTCTAAGCGGGTGTAGCGCCTCTAGGTTGTTACCGTTTACTGGACAATATTTCTTGCTCCCATTCGATGATCCGTTTTGGCACCTTTCAGATGCGGTGGCGGTGAAGTCCGTACTTGACTATGTAAGGAACTTACTCATTAGGAAGATCTTAGCTTCCTTTTTGAATGAAGATATGTTAGTAATTTTCCTGATATTCGGAGGGAGTGAGTTCCAAATTCTGGGGGCTGCCCCAGAGAACGCTCTGTTGTATATTTTCTTCTTCCTGAAGATGGGTGGCCTCAGCAGAAGTTCCTTGGCACTCCTGGCTGGTCTGCATCCTCCCGAGATCTCAATCTTCTGGGCCAGGTATCTCGATGTTTTGTAGTGGAGTGCTTTGTGGGTGATACATGCCATTTTAAATTGGATTCTGGCTTCATATGGTAGCCAGTTTAACGCTTTTAGGTGTGGTGAAATATGGTTGAATTTCCTCAATCCAGTAATGAGCCTTGCAGCTGCATTGAGGCATGCTTTTAGTGGTGCCGTTGAAATTTTTGGTAGACCTGCTAAGGTTGTACATCCGTATTCAATCCTTGAAATAACTAAAGATTGTATTGCCAGTTTGAGATCTGCCGACGAGATGAAAGGTTTCACTTTCCTTAAGTAGTTCAGATGAAAGCGTGCATTTTTTGCCATTAATTTGATGTGTGCTTTCATGTCTAGATTCTTATCCAATGTGACTCCTAATGATTTGGCTGAGTCCACTAGCGTAGGGGTGCAGTTTAGTGCTGTGATAATTTTGGTCCATTCTATCGCCTCTGTGTTGTTCTTTGGCGGTGAGATTAATAGGAATTCAGTTTTTTGTGCATTCAGCTTCAGGTGATTACTGATTAACCAGTAAATTGTCTTTTTTAAAGCCTCATTGATTAACTTGATGTCCTCCAGAGATGCTACTTTGATGTAAATCTGCGTATCGTCCGGGTACATGTGGTAGGATATGTTTGCGTCTCGGAGGATTTCTGTCAAAGGTTCAACGTATAGGTTAAAGAGTGAAGGAGATAGTGTAGATCCTTGAGGGACTCCGATCGAGTTTGGACAAGATTGGGATAATGACTGGTTGACCAAGAATCTTTGAGATCTGTTCTGAAGGAAGGATTCAAACCATTTCAGTACAAGTCCCGACATTCCCATCCTCTTGTGTAGTCTGTCTAGTAGTTTTTCATGATTTACCGTGTCGAATGCAGATGATAGGTCGAGAAGGACTAGGAGGCATGTTCTATTAAGATCTAGGGCCTGTAATGCGTCATCAACGATATGTAGAATTGCTGTTTCCGTACTGTGTCCTGTTTTGAATCCCGATTGGCAGTTGTCCAATAGCCTGAAGTTCGTGATGTGTTGGCTTAGTTGGTTTTGTACACATTTCTCGATTAGTTTGGGCAGTAATGAAATATTGGTAACTGGGCGAAAGTTATTAGGATCTGCTGGGTCCGCTGTTGGTTTCTTGATGTTCGGTGTAACTTGGCCTGCCTTTAAGCATTCTGGAAGGACCCCTTATGATAGCGAGGCATTTATTATTTTTGTCCATATTGGGATGATGATGTGGTTGATGTTTTGTAGACATTTGGTGGGGAGTGGATCATTGTAGTGGTTATTTGGTTTGATGTCCGCTAGTGTTTTGGCGATGGTATTCTGATCAAATATCTTGAAGGTATCCCAATGTGCTTTGTTTTTAGTTTACTCAAGGTCAGTTGTCAGAGTGGTATTATACAGACTGTGTGATTGGATGTGCAGGTTGTCCGCTTCTAACTTGAGCTCTGTATCCAAAGTGATGGCCTTGTCGGTGAAAAAATTAGAGAATTCTTCACAGCTCAGATGGGTTTTAGTGGTTTCTTGGGCCGATTTTGCCGATTTGTTGGATTGTTGATTTAGTATCTCAAATAGTTTCCGTGGTCTGTTTTTGGCGTTATCCAATTCTGATCTAATATATTCTTTTTTAAACTTTAGGATCTTTTTGTTGTATTCATTTCTGATTTTTCTTAATGATTTCAGCTCTGGTGTTGCCGGATGTTGTCTCAATTTCCTTTCGGCCATTCTTAGTTTCCGTCTATCATCGTTCAGTGAATCATTAAACCAAGGGTTTTTGTCCTTTTACGAGACTCTTTTTAGCTTTAGTGGCATAGTGGCGTTAACTATATTTGTAACTGTCGTGTTGAAGTGGTCTATTAGGTCATTCACGTTCCGCACGTTATTCGGTGGCTTAAGTTCTTTCTCACAATCTTCTACTAATCGTTCAATATTCAACTCTTTAATCTCCCGGGTCCACTTTTTTAGTTTAATAGGCTGCCTGATCTTTCCCCTTTTCAGCGTTGGTATTAGGAAGGTTATGGCGTGGTGATCCGACCAGTCACACAGCATAACTGAGTGGATCTCTATATTATTGTTTCTTGATAGTATCCAGTCTAGTGTTTCTCCTTTTGAGTGTGTTTGCTGTGTGCAGGCTTGGGTAAGGTTTAACTCAGTCAAGAAGTCTTTCAGACTGTTTATCAGTTTGTCCTTACTGTCATCCCAGTGTAAGTTGAAATCACCCAGGAATATGTCGTTAGAGTGAATGTTAGAGTTATCCGTGATAATCTCCATTAACTGGTCTATAAAAGTAGCATTATTTCCTGGAGGATGATATATGGCATGCAGGTTGCATCTTTGAATGCCTGTTGATCGTACATTAAGGCCTAGGTATTCAAAGGATTCCAAAGGATCGGATTGTATTTGGTTGATTTCTATGTCTGATCGGTGGATGCAGGCTATCCCCCCCCTATCTTTTTTGGTCTATCCAGTCTTACTATGTTATAATGAGGGGGCACTAACAGATCCATGCATGGAGATGATGATTCAGAAAGCCATGTTTCTGTTAGGATCGCTAGATCAATTTCCTGGTTAATGATAAGTGCAGCGACGTCTGACGCATGTTTTACTGCTGACCTACAGTTGAGCAATAGACATTTCAACGGTTTTCTTGCATTACTAGGGTCCTGTTCAATCAGGTTCGTGGATAGTTGGACTTGCTGCAAGTTGTTGAGGTCTGGTTTCCTTCCTTTTTGTCTGGATGTTCTGTTAGCATCAATCGGAACTGTTCTAATTATCTCCCCTCTACTGTTTTCTTTGGGTTCGTATCTCTTTACAAGGTTTCTTCTTCTGTTATGTACCTAAGGGTTCTCTTTGGTCGATTGTGCCTATATGCTGGCATTGCCATCTCCTTCCTTTTTGTGATCGACTTCTGCATTAATTCTTGAATGTTCTCAACTTTGGAGTGTGTGTCTACCGTGAATTCCAGGATCTTTTCCATTGTTTTCAGTGTATTTAGGATGTCTTTTGACATGTTGTCAATTTGTGTCTGTATTCCTTTAATTTCTCTTTGAGTCTGAGGCCCTGTATTAGTAGTGTTCCTCATCTTGGTTCGGTGCTCACCGTTTGTTTTCCCATGTGTAAGCACCGTTCCTTTTCCCAGATTCCTTTCCTTGGTACCCTTAGTTCTGCTGTCCGTGCCTCCACTTTGTGAGATGTGTGAGGCATTAACTGTGTTGTGTGAACTTTCTGTCGGTATTGGGTGACGACTATTTTGTGTGTTCCTACCTGAGCTTTGTCTTGTACATGGGGAGTTTGCTGGGGTGATGGCATTTTCCAAATCACTTGTGTCTAGATTCCTACTGAGTGGCTTATTTAAAGGCGAAGTCATTGCCGATGAGAGCAGCCTTGATTCTTCCCTCAGTGTTTGCTGCGGGGCATTATTACTAGTGCTTATAGGTATTTCTTCTCCGTTTTCAGTCTCTTCATCCAGCCTGTCATCCCTCTCCGTTGAGTCTTCTGGTGTTGTTAGGCGTTGCAGCTCCACTTCCTTGGGGGGCAGTGATGCTTCTTCCCTCTGTGCTTGTGCTGGAGCTGTGATAGCCCAAGGTATCAGTGTTTCTGAGCTCTCTGTACCCTCTCCGTTCAGACTATCTTTTGTCTCAGTTGTGTCTTTTAATGGCATCGATTGTTGGGGGTGTTGAGATTCATTGGGTCGAGCAACGTCTGTGTCACCTGGAGGCGTTACGTGTTGCGAGTCCTGTGGGTCTCTCGGCAGAAGGCTGCCTGTGTTGGTAGACTCGATGGAGTGTGGAATGTCTACTTGCGTGTTCCGAAGACGTTGTTGTGTCCTTGTGTTCTCTACGCATTCTTTTAAAGTAGGGAATATGTGGTCAAATTTCTCTAGATCGGCATTGGCTACTTGTATAAGCACTATTCCATTCTTATATAAAGTTATGCACAGGTCTGCCTTGAGTCTAGGTGACGGTATGATCAATAGTTTAGTGCCATGTGGTATATTGCCGACAGTTTTTAAGTTGAGCTTCTCTGTAATGACGGTGCGCCATTTAGCCGTTTTTCTGGTAAAAAATATCATGTTGTTTACGATCACGTTTAGGTCTCGATTACAGCAAGGGTCCGAGATCAGTGTGTCTGGGTTTTTCCTCAATAGATTGTGTTTACATTTTTTGGCTGAGGTTTTGGATAGATAAGTTGGATATTTTATGATATGTGGGTTTATGCCTGCCCCTTCTAAGTTGTTATCGTCCATTTTTGCTATTTGGTGTCACGATCTTTGGTGTTGATGTCTCTTAAGTGGTGAGAGCTCTTTAAAAATGACTTCCAGTGAGATTCTCTATTGTTTATTGTTTATCTTTTCTTCTTGTATCCAACATTGTAATCCGTTATGTGATCTCCTTCTCTGTCATATTTTGTTTTGATTTCTTTGTAAAATTATATTCATGCCCCTAAATGTCTTTTCTCATCTCTAACCTAGATTGTTTTCTCAAGTTCTCCTTGATGCAAACCTTTCTCCTTTTAAGTATAATGCAGCAATATAGCCTTGGTTGCGAGAAGCAAATTTGTTCATGTGCTGCTGGTGTAGGGTTGTTTTCCGCTCAGTCCTCCTTTTTATGTTCAGTCGGGCCAGGGTCTTGTTTTTACCAGTTGGTTGTGCTTGCTTGGGGATATTCTCTACTCATGATGTCTTTATAGTCGCCATTTTAGTGTCAGGCAGGGCAAGTCCTGTTCTTAGCTTGCGAGCAGTGTTCCAACAGACGCCCCTTGTTTTCTAGCATCGTTTCTGTTCAGCAATGATGAACTGGGTGAATGGGCAACCCTCATTTTGCCTTAAGCCGCAATTACGATCTATTTGTCTGCGACGGCCGCCATCTTACAGACAGTCTGTCGGGTCGTGGACCAAACGAGGCCCCCGTTTTGTTGTTCCACTGTTTTACTCGCCATACATGCATATATCACAGATACTCATATCTCTGGATGTAAATGATCCCTGGAGTATGGGATCCACCAATACTGAAGTTGATCGTGTGAATGATTAGAGCCAACTAGGCAGGATGTCTGAAGCTGAGTCTCCATAGCAATTTGAAGAGTGTGCTCAGGTGGTTGCCTTAGGGAAGGCCTGCCTAGAGTAGCGGGTCCTCCGCCCCATCAACAATGGCATCAGCAAGCCCAGTGCCAGCATGTGGGTGGAGGAGACTCGTGGTCTCTCCATAACCAATTAGGTAAAATGTTCCCAGGAGTGTCCCTGCCCACTTTCTGTTGGTTTTACTGTAACCTATCCCAGAGTGCCCGTATCTACCTAACACCAACATGGAAGAACCTTTCTTCCATCATGCAGAGATCCATGTGCCCACCCAGCTGGTGATGATGATGGGAAAACCCTTCCGTGTGATCTTTCAACTGTGGTGCCTAGGTGGCTAGCAGGACAATGAAAGGGGCAGATCTAGATGTAAGTTACATCTAATTGTGACAGAGTAGGCACCTTTTGAAGGGTAATTAATTTCCAGGGCATAGCCAATATGGCCATCCTGTCAGGGGAAAAGCATGTACCCACACCCAACCCTTTTGCCCACTGTTTAAGAGCAATATACCTCTCACCATAAGAGTTAAGTAAACAGCCAGGTAACACTGAACAAATACAGAAATTCACATATGGATTGGGTAGGAAAATGGCAACTCCCAAAAAGTGCAAAAACAACAGTTGATGGACAGAAGGCAGAACAATGTTATACATTCACCCCAGGACAGAGATCTGGGCCTAAATCCATTGTTTTTTTGCTCACCATGCCATTCCAGTTTTAATCCAGCCATATGCAATTCAGTCTTGACCCTGTGCCTCATGGGAACAGTCCAGCCCGAACTGCCAAGCCAGGTCCTCCCTGGACTGGAAACAAGCATCCTAAGACCGGTTTTAGGGTTTCACCCCACTTCAGCCAGGATAGCTTGATTACAGTGGCATGAAGAGCATGGGACCCACCTCTGGGCATACCCGTCCCACTTGGGGTGACAAATGCAAAAACAACAGTTGATGGACAGAATGCAGAACAATGTCATAAATTCACCCCAATACAGAGATTAGGGCCTAAATCCATAAATATTTTGCTCACCATGCCATTCCAGTTTGAACCCAGCCATGGGCAAATTAGTTTTGATCTGTGCCTCAGTCATAAGAACAGTCCAGCCCGAACTGCCAAGCCAGGTCCTCTCTGGACTGGAAACATGCATCCTAGGACCGGTTTCGGGGTTTCACCCCTCTTCAGCCAGGATAGCTTGATTCCAGTGGGATGGAGAGCACGGGACCCATGTCTGGGCATACCCGTCCCACTCGGGGTAACAAATGCAAAACCAACAATTGATGGACAGAATGCAGAACAATGTCATGCATTCACCCCAGTACAGAAATCTGGACCTAAATCCATTGTTTCTTTGCGCACCATGCCGTTCCTGGCTCACTGTGCCACTGGAATCAAGGTATCCTGGGGATGAGGGCTGAAAGCCCAAAACCGGTCCTAAGATGTTTGTTTCCGGTCCAGGGAGGACCTATGCTTGACAGTTCAGGCTGGACTGTTCCCATGAGGCACAGGGTCAAGGCTGATTTCCATATGGCCAGGTCTAAACTGGGGTGGCAGAGTGAGCAAAATAAAGATGGACTTAACCCAGATCTCTTGACGGGTGAATGTTTTGATTTGTTCAGCATTCCGTCCATCAATTGTGTGTCTTTTGCTTTCTTGCCCTAAGTGCCCTGGGTATGCCCAGACGGGGGTCCTGGCCTCACTGTGCCACTGGAATCAAGCTATCCTGGCTGATGAGGGCTGAAAGCTTGAAACCGGTCCCAGGATGCTTGTTTCTGGTCCAGGAAGGACCTAGCATGGCAGTTCGGGCTGGACTGTTCACATGAGGCACAGGGCCAATGCTGATATGCATATGGCCAGGTCTAAACTGGGGTGTCATAGTGAGAAAAAGAATGATGGATTTAACCCAGATCTATTGACTGGGCGTGAATGTTTTGATTTGTTCAGCATTCCGTCCATAAATTGTGTGTCTTTTGCTTTCTCGCCCTAAGTGTGCTGGATATGCCCAGATGTGGGTCCCGGGCTCACTGTGCCACTGGAATCTAGCTATCCTGGTTGGTGAGGGCTGAAAGGCCAAAACCGGTCGTAGGATGCTTGTTTCCGGTCCAGGGAGGACCTGGCTTGACAGTTCGGGCTGGACTGTTCCCATGAGGCACAAGGTCACAGCTGATTTGCATATGGCCAGGTCTAAACTGGGGTGGCGGAGTGAGCAAAAGAATGATGGATTTAACTCAGCTCTCTTGACTGGGGGTGAATGTTTTGATTTGTTCAGCATTCCATCCATCAATTGTGTGTCTTTTGCTTTCTCATCCTAAGTGTGCCGGGTATGCCCAGACGTTTGACACAGGCTCACTGTGCTCTGGAATCAAGCTGTCCTGGTTGATGAGGGCTGAAAGCCCAAAACCAGTGCTAGGATGCTTGTTTCCGGTCCAGGGAGGACCTGGCTTGGCAGTTCGGGCTGGACTGTTTCCATGAGGCACAGGGACAAGACTGATTTGCAAATGGCGAGGTCTAAACTGGGGTGGCATAGTGAGCAAAAGAATGATGGATTCAACCCAGATCTCTTGACTGGGGTGTATGTTTTGATTTGCTCAGCATTCCGTCCATCAATTGTGTGTCTTTTGCTTTCTCTCCCCAAGTGCGCCGGGTATGCCCAGATGTGGGTCCCGGGCTCACTGTGCCACTGGAATCAAGCTATCCTGGCTGATGAGGGCTGATAGCCTGAAAGCGGTCCTAGGATGCTTGTTTCCGGTCCAGGGAGGACCTGGATTGGCAGTTCGGGCTGGACTGTTCCCATGAGGCACAGGGTCAAGGCTGATTTGCATATGGCCAGGTCTAAACTGGGGTTTGCATAGTGAGCAAAAAAATGATGGATTTAACCCAGATCTCTTTACTGGGGTGAATGTTTTTATTTGTTCAGCATTCTGTCCCTCAATTTTGTGTCTTTAACGCTCACAATTTGGCATTTTCAAAATCCTTGAATAATTGTGTATGAGCCACTCACCTGAATCCCAGGCAGTTCCGAAGGGGCAACGCCAAGTCCCTGAATTCCCCCTAGTGCGCTTTCTTAAAACAAAAGTAGGTCATTCTTAAATTCTTGTGCTACTGAGCTCAGAGCATACAAGAGTTGTGGAATAAATACCTGGAGTTGAACTCTCCTGAAGCATTGTCTTTTTCTTTTAGTGAATCCAGAGTTGCTGCTTTATGAGGACAGGAACAAGATTGTAATTCTGACAGAATCCAGAGGCTGGATTGAGGGAATTCAGGTAAGTGAAAAGCAAAGAGACCAAGCAGGGAACCAGGATGGGTACAGGCTTTAAATAGATCTTGACTGTTTGCTTTTAGTGCACCAGTTAGGGTCATGGAAAGTTCACTGTGACCCAGGAGTAAGATTAACAAAAGCACAGGGTCATGGAAAGTTCACTGTGAGCCAGGGGACTGATCAGCAACTGCATCTGCCGGGGTCATGGAATGTTCAAGCAGAGCTAACAGAGTCATGGACCGTTCACTATTAACCAGGGGGTTGATTAGCAAATGCATCTGCCGAGGCCATGGAATGTTCAAGCAGGGCTATTAATTTTGAAGGTTATTCCTCATTTGTTGAATTGACAAGAACACCTGTTACGTTACTGCTGTTTGTTCGGGAACATTTGCAATAGACAGAGCAATTACTTCTGACAGTTACTCAGCATTAATGTGATTGATTTGTGCACCTGCCAAGATTCTGAAACTTTCACAGCGTGTGTAAGAAGCTGTGTGGTTGTGTGGGTAGTTCTACCAGTTGTCTGTGGAGGTCAATACATTTCCCCTTATACCACCCTGAATGGAGAACATGGCAAACCAATTCAGAATAAGGATACACTAAATGAAGGGGGAGGTGAAGGGAACAAACATGGCTCAAACACATGGGCTACTGGAGGGTTGAGCGGTGGCTGGGACCATGACAAATTGTTCTAGCTATTCACAAACTGAAATTATGCACTTTCAGGTGTTATATTGTTGCCCAGTGCTATTCTATGGGGCAGACAGCCTTGCCACAGTGAAAATCAACTTTGTTGATTTTTCACAGCCAGGACATGTAAAACGTAGGTACCCATGTCTTACTTTGTATATACCATGCACTGCATGTATTTTGTGGTCAATGTTTACATAGCATCCACATTATGTCCCATAGAGACCTCACTATTATTGTCCTATCCATGTGAAACCAGTGTTTGATTGACTCCCTTTAGACAATAAATCAATTATCCTCATTTGTGCTGCTCTGTAATACTTCAGAATCTGGGGAAAGCCTAAGCCTCATTTTTCTCTTGGTAAGCAGTAATATACACTCTTGGAGTTTTAGCTTGCCAGACACGTATAATCAGGAATCGTTCTAGGTCGTCTAGTTTGGATGTCTCCATTTAGTGGGGCAGTTGCTAGAAAATGTATAATAACAGAGAGTCTGTGTGCCATGGGGTTTTGGGTATCTGAGTCTGGAATACTCATGGGCTGGAGTTTATACTTCATTTAATTTACTTTATACCTCAACACTGCTCCATATTCGCTGAGAAGATGGAGGAGGGATGGTATGGAGTCTGTGGGCACCAGGATAGAGATGAGTATGTCATCTGCGAATAACTGTATTTTATGGTCCACCCTACTTAATGGAATGCCTCATATGTTAATGTCATGCCATATTTTTATAGCTAATGGCTCTATAGCAATAACTTAAAGTTAGGGTGACAAGGGGAATTTCTGTCTTGATCCTCTTTGGAAATCCAAAATATCTTCCAAATTACCTGTCAAGACTTGGTCTTTAAGCACTTGCTCAGCCAACATAATCAGCCATATAAAGGCGTTACCAAATATGAATCAATGTAACACCCCCCTCATGAATTGCCAGTACTCCCTATCAAAGACTTTTTCAGCATTGTGTGCTAAAAGAGCCCCTTTCAGTGTTTTAATCTTGCTTCTTTTGACAAGGTGAGCTATACAATGTATGTTATCAAATGTTAGCCTTCCAGTTACAAAGCCCAATTTAAGTTTGTGGGTGAGTTGTGAAAAATGGGAGTCAGCTGCATTGCTAATACTTTCATGAACATGTTTATGTTGAGATTTAATAGTGTGATTGGCCTGTACACTGAGCAATCCAAGTGGTCATTGTCTGGTTTGGGGACCCTGGTTCTTTGATTTTGTCTTGTGTTCTCTTGTTATTTCATTAGCAGGGTCCCAGCTAGATGTTGATCTATCTAGTGTTGATTGTAGAATTGTAATAAATCCTCAGTGAGTAATGTCAACACCTCTTTGAGTCCAATTATCATTCTAAGTAACTTTTACAGTGATCTGTTTTGTGATAGGTTAGATACACGGAGTGTTGCAACCATAAACATTTCCCCTTTGAGAGAACCCTTTATCATCACAAATCTTTGCTAGAAATGGGCTATGTGGAGGGCCATGGCTAGTGAGCCACCATAGTAGACACAAGTTCAACCATCCCAATGGAAAACAGCATTCAAAAAGGTGAAATGAGCTAGAAGGGGCCCATCCAGTGCTGCCACCACTGCCTACACCACTTAATGCCACTCAGCCACTGCAACAGGCAGTGGCCATCAATTGAGAAGTTTTTAGGGGCAGTTGGATCACCATGTTCAAGTAAGATGGCAGCGCCCAGAATACTAGCATCCTGGAAATAGTGGGCAAAGAAATTGAAGCAAGCCAAACTGTTCCCTTGGAGGTCCAATTTGAAGAGGACAATGAAACCCCCCACAAACTGCAGTAAGCATTGGTGACAGGCCCCTTAACTGTAGAGCACCCCGAGTTCCGCATGGAGGCCAACCATCATGAAGCCTTCATACAAACCAACTAGGGTGGTGGATGTAAGTGGAATCACAACGGAGCAGGGAAATAGAGTAATAGTTTCTTTCTATCCACTCGTGGGTCTCATAGCCATATCATATGGCGCCTCGCAGAGCCCTGCTCAGACTGTCGGAGATGAAAGAAGCTGAGTATGTACTCCTTGGGACAGGTGAGATGATGAAATACGGCAATCCTGATGTGAACATTCTGGGTATTCCACAATTAGAAATATCAATAGAGTTATTGAGTGCAATAGCACTGCACATATGCAGACCCGTCTTGAGAAAAATACCCAGCCACATCCAAAGCCACATCCAAAGCAGGAGAACATTACCTACCAAAATTCACATGTACACTTTAAGAGGCCTTTACAATTCAAGTGGATATCAAAGCAATTTGAGAGTATGACTAAGAAGCCAGTATACATAATGTTTAAATGTTCTGTAAATCCAGCAAACTGCAAAGACAAAACTTAGACTGTCTCTTGGGAATCACCCAATGCCAAGATGAACTAGCAGTGACAAACAGAGGCACTTGAGAACTAGACAACATGCCTTTAAAAAATCCCAATGAATGGCAATTGGATTTGAAAAGCGAACTGCAGCTGGTTACCAATAATCTTCAAGAAGCCATCTGATCCATTCATTGAGACACTGATCAACTCGGATATTAATGGACACTGAATAGGACATACCAGACAATCAATCCATGCAGACAAGCACCAGACCTTGGTATACCAAGTCTGAAATGGGAGGATCTAGAAAAAAGATCACACTGAGACAATATAAGAGTTGTGAATATATCGGAAAAAGCAGAAGGAATGGACATTAATGCCTATATTCAATCTATATTCACGGAGATACTACAAAGAGGGAGACATTTGGAATCAAAAGAGCTAACTGGGTGGCCCCAAGTCAATGCTGCCAACATGAGACAGAGAGATATAGTTGTGAAAACTCTCTTTGTATCCACAAAAACAAGCAATACTTCTAGAGGTGAGGAAATCCTCTGCCATAAATTCTGGAGGGAAACCACCTATACTGCTTTAAGATCTGTCACTAGTCACATTTGAGACACAGCAAAGGATTAACGGATAATATAAACAATGAATGAATCAGATACTGATGGACATTTCCACGTGGACTAGATTTTACATAGGAGGGGAAGCCACAATAGAACCAATTAGCGGAAGAGGGACTTAAGAACTTAGGGCCCAACCTCAAATTTCAGAGTGCATCAGTAAGACCTGAATCAGTCAAAGAAAATGGACCTGGGGGAGGGTATGTAGACAGAATATCAAGTTGGAAATGTCGACCTACACAAATATCGAGTTGGAAATATCGTGACACAGAAATATCGACAGAAAGAATGTTGTGGTCAAGAATATTGAATTTAAGGAAAGAAATATTGTTTTTAAAAATATCAAAGTCAATCTCTTTTGCAAAAATATAGGGCCAGATGTAGGTGGCAATTTACCGACCGGTAACGGCCGATTTCGGCCGTTACCGACCGGTAAATGGGTTTTCGGTATGAAGGGGGCCTTTATTTTACAGAATCGGTAAATTTACCGATTCGGTAAATTTACCGATTCTGTAAAATACCGAATCGGTAATTTTACCGATTCGGTAAATCCAAATGTAGGTGGGACTCTTCTGAGTCCCAAAGGCCTTACAGATTCGGTATTTTACCACCCAATCCAATTGGGTGGTAAAATACCGAATCCAGGTGCACACCTATGCCATGTGACACACAGACATGCCCCTGGGGCATGTCTGTGTGCCGCATGTCACACGTGCCTGAATTCGGGGTGCTAGAGGGTGTCAAAGTGACACCCCCTGCACCCTTGCAACATTCGGTATTTACCGATTCGGTAAATACCGATTCGGTGTTTCCCATTGATTCCTATGGGCTTCACAGCCCATAGGAATCAATAGGGAATACCGATTCGGTATTTACCGAATCGGTAAACAGCCCATAGGAATCAATGGGAAATACCGAATCGGTATTTACCGAATCGGTAAATACCGAATGTTTCCGATTCGATATTTCAAATTCTAAAATTACCTACATCTCACCCCTTCATATTTACCGATTCATAAATACCGAATCTGTAAAATTCGTTATTTAAGAATCGGTAAATACGAATTACCTACATCTGGCCCATAGTTGTTTAAAATGTAAATTTTCTGATAAAGTGGCGATAATTTTGTCGCCAAGGGGTTGATAATATGGACCTCTCTCGTTTCACAAATAAAGCTAACACTACAGTTTTCCGAGTGCAGTGTACCTGGTACATTTTACTTGTTGTAGTGCTGCGTTCAAGTGGTGTCTATATGGAAGTGCCTACTGCGTTACTGATGCCCGTTATGCCGAATTATTTTTAAAGGATTCCTATGAAGGATTTGTAGATCCAGGCCTCTGTGCTTACCGTTGTGTAAACTTAGTGCTAAACACATTAGGGAGTGGAGTTGACAACTTCAGGTGGGCTGATCTTCTACACGTCCAAGTAGACAGCAGTGTCTAAGTTTGAGAGAGATAGAGAAATGATGTCACAGAGAGTGAGAGAGAAAACAACATTATACTGTGTCGCAGAGTCTGGAGTTGAGATTTTTTGTTGAACCAGACGTAGATTTACTAGCTCTTTGCAACACTTTACCCATGTTAAAAGTGACTCAAAAGTGGCGTAATAAGGTTGATGATCTGTTTGTCAGACTGTTGTAACCTATCTGTTGTCACTGCTAGGAGCTAATTATACATTTTACAGAGAAGCTGCTGTACACTACGCACTCTGGGCCATAATATCAAGCCTTCGGCGACAAACATTATTGCCACTTTATCGGCAGGAAAGTGTCGCTAAAGTGGCGATAATGGGTTTGATAATATGCTCTATGGAAATCTAATTGAAGCTCATGTCAGATGTCCTTCACATCTAACATGAGCTTCGATTGGAATTCCATAGAGCATATTATCAAACCTATTATGGCCACTTTAGCGGCTGTTTGCTGCCGATAAAGTGGCGAACATTTTGTCGCCAAGGGTTGATAATATGGCCCTCTCTTGTTTCACAAATAAAGCTAACACTACAGTTTTACGAGTGCAGTGTACTTGGTACATTTTACTTGTTATAGTGCCGCGTTCAAGTGGTGTCTATATGGAAGTGCCGACTGCATTACTAACGCCCGTTATGCCGAATTATTTCTAATGCATTCCTATGAAGGATTTGTAGATCTAGGCCTCTGTGCTTATCGTTGTGTAAACTTTGCGCCAAACACATTAGGAAGTGGAGTTCACAACTTAAGTTAAGCAGATCTTCTACACGTCCAAGCAGACAGCAGTGTCTAAGTTTAAGAGAAAAAGAGAAATTATGTCACAGAGAGTGAGAGAGAGAGAAAATAACATTAAACAGTGTCGCAGAGTCTGGAGTTGAGATTTTTTGTTGAACCAGACGTAGATTTACTAGCTCCTTGCATCACTTTACCCATGTTAAAATTAACTCAAAAGTGGCGTAATAAGGTTGATCATCTGTTTGTCAGACTGTTGTAACCTATCTGTTGTCACTGCTCGGAGGTAATTATACATTTTACAGAGAAGCTGCTGTACACTACGCACTCTGGGCCATAATATCAAGCCTTTGGCGCCAAAAATTATTGCCACTTTATCGGCAGGAAAGTGTCGCTAAAGTGGCGATAATGGGTTTGATAATATGTTCTATGGAATTCCAATTGAAGCTAATGTCACATGTCCTTCACATCTAACATGAGCTTCGATTGGAATTCCATAGAGTATATTATCAAACCCATTATCGCCGCTTTCCTACTGATAAAGTGGCGATAATTCTGTTGCCAAGGTTTGATAATATGGCCCTCTTTCCTTTCATAAATAAAAGTTACACTACAGTTTTACGAGTGCGGTGTACCTGGTACATTTTACTTGTTATAGTGCCGCGTTCAAGTGGTGTCTATATGGAAGTGCCTACTGCGTTACTGACGCCCGTTATGGCGACTTATTTCTAATGCATTGCTATGAAGGCATTGTATATATAGGCTCCTGTGCTTACCTTGTATAAAGAGTGCGGCTACCGAAGTTCATCACTCGACTTGAACTCTGCTCTATACGTCAAAGTATTTTCAATAAGTTGCAGAGAATTCCATTGCTGTTGCTCGATAGGCCGTGGTTGCTTCTGAAGGATGTTTGCTGAAGGAAACAAAAGGACGTTTTGATTAGTCATCGTAAACTGAGTTGCGTAACTACTATCAAAAGTGAATTTTAATGTGGGTTCTTAATATTCCGTGGTTAAGAATGTTGCAGCTCCAGCAAACAAAGGAAGATCAATAAGTTAATAAAGGCCTGGGACGGCCTCGTGACGCAGAAAAAGAAATACTATCATGGATGCACAATTAATAATAATAGAGGCCTAAGTAAGTGGTGTAGTACAGAAATACGACACAGAAATGTATGCATGCACAATTTTTAGGATTAGAGGTGTATAGGACCTCGTGACTTATAAAGAAATATTTCAATTATGTAAGTACAATTTAAAACCATTGAGGGGTAGGAAAGCCATATGAAGGATAAAAAAATAGTATTATGCATATACAATTTACATTGGAGGTTGATGTTGTGACGTCTACTCTTACCTTTGTTTCTGTCGTCTTTTGTCGTGTCTTGAAAGGTTGCGGTTTTGCTGAGTTTGGGGTGTTTTCGACAGTCTGTCTGTCATCGCAGCAGAGGCAGGCAAAAGAGAGCGTGCTCACGTCAGTGTCCGCATTATATGGGAACCTCGGGGGCTGCCCAAACCAAGCCCAGGGCCGTCATTGGTAGCATTTTCGCAGTCTATAAGAATGATGGCCCATCACATTGGCTAATGTATTGGTTTCCAGGCTAAATGATAGCAAGCATGGTTGGTGGTGGGATGTGGGTAGTGTGGGCGGGCGTGCACCGCGCATGTGCAAGTATGAGTGTGTGCACCAACAATTAACAACAGAGAGAGATGGGGGAGGTGTTATAATGTACGCAGAGGCAGGCCCAGAATCGGATCTGCAATGAGTCAGCACTTGTCCTTAGTATACCTGAGCTCTGATTTGTCACTGAGAGGGTGATCGCACCATAGTTTGTACTGTTTATCATACTCAGTGTGTACCCACGCATACTGTACGAATATGCTTTGACGTTACGCGTCGCATTAAAGCTTCGGTGTGACGTCATGTACAGCGTTCTGTATGCGAAAGGGGGCAATGTTTCTACTTGGTTTAAAACATGTATGTATTTAATGTAGATACTAAGGGCAGACATTTGGGATAACTATGATTTTTTTTACGTACTTTTAATAATCCTATATTACTTTTAAAAAGAATTACACAAATCGCGGTAGAAGATCATGGTACACGTATTGAAAGAGCTGCGCAAGCGCATCATAAGTGTATGCAAAGCCATGTGACTTTAAAAGTAGAGATTTGATTGGTTCGTAACTTTTCCTATTGCGAGTGTTGAAAGTTCCGTCCCATTATAATTATTCGACTTTCACTTTCTAAGAAGAAGCATTTGTTGTGAGAATCTTCTCAAATAGAAGGAAGATCACCATAGTAAGAGCAATGGAGTCATCTTCCAGCAGTTCTTCAGAGGGAGATTTCATTCCTGAAGAAGCTCCAAAAAAGAGGAAACAAGCTCTAATTTGGAAGTTTTTCACTTTTCCAGAAGGTCAAAAAAAGGTTAATGGTGCAAAAGTAACCTGTAAAATTTGCCAAACAACTCTTTCAAGGGTAATCCATGTAAAAAATACTCCTTTGGCACAGCAAATATGGCGCGACACATGAAGAACTTGCACCCCAAGAACTTTGCTCGAGCTGAAAGACGGAGGTTGCACGAGAACCCACCTTCTGCTACACCAAGCACATCATCTGCGGCAGTATTTTCAGCAAGCAGTCCACACACACATATTGATTCTGACTTTGCTAAAGTTAAATTTCTTTGCATTTATTGCGATAAACTTTTGTGTTATGGGGAACAGTCTATCGACCTGATAAAACGCAGGATTCTTTATCATTGCTGTCCTCTACATTAGTTGTTCTTTTTTTCATTCTTTTGTTCGGGTTGGAATTTGTTGAGAAAACACAAAAAAAATACAAAACAGAAAAACAGTTGTTTTTAGAACTACCTTCACTGGTCAAAGAAAGAACTATATTTCTATGTTAGTGTGTAAAAGTTTGTCAGAATTAATGTGTAGTTCATAAATGAATGAATGAATATATTACTAGTGTATGGAGAATGTGAAAGTGCAGAGCTATAAGGAAGTGCTACAGCATAAATCTATAAGGGGTTTACCTATAGTATACTGTAGTATGTGCGAAGCACTTGAATGTAACATATGTACATAAATATGTTAGAAGTCTATGCTTCAATTTGCGCTGCTGGTGAAACTGCCTGGGTGAATTTGTATGTGTTA
Organism: Lissotriton helveticus; assembly: GCF_964261635.1. Lineage (NCBI taxonomy): Eukaryota > Metazoa > Chordata > Amphibia > Caudata > Salamandridae > Lissotriton > Lissotriton helveticus. Next base: position 872,360,512 of record NC_136071.1, on the reverse strand, counting down.
GGGGTGGATTTACAATCCCCTTGTGCCTCTTTTACACAGCCGTTGCGTCATTTTTGTGACACAGCGGTGGTGCAAAAGATGTGCCATGGTGTTTGCTATTAACAATGAGACGCATCTGGAGGGTGCATTACATTGTAAAGCCCTGCGCCGGAAGAGGCTTTCCTGTGCAGAAGGGGACGCCGCAACGCCTCCTAAAAGTAACTGAGTGAAATGTATACATTTCATTCAGTCACTTTTGAGCTTATACTGCGTCAAAACCTTGCACATGTTTGAAGCAGGTGTAAGGATTGATACAGCTTTGTGAGCATAGGGCCCCAGAGCATTGCTGGAGTTGTGTTATACTTGCAACCGAAGTCAAGCAATAATTAATCCAAAAATTACATTGCAATTTAGTTTTGTTACTATTTTATAATAAGAATATGAAATATAATCTAAAAAATTAAATATATAAAAATATTTATATTAAAAATATAAGAAATTAGTGTAAAAAGAAAGACATAATAATTATTACATTTATAATTTATCATTTACAAAACGTTTGAAATTCACTGAAAAAAACATAGGTTTCACACACGTTATAGTTAGGAATTAGCATTTAAAAAACCTTGCAAATTCATTGAAAAAACCATAGGTTTCACACATGTTATAGTTAGGAATTAGCATTAAAAAACCATGCAAATTCATTGAAAAAACCCTAGTTTTCACACGTTATAGTTAGCTGAACATTTCTCTCATACAATCCCTTTGAAATTCCTCCGTTATAGTTAGCTCAGCTAACTATAAGTAGCGCGCCCGCAATGCACTGCTGATGATGTCACATATAATATCACTCATGACATGGTCAGTGACATCACTCATGACATCACTGATGACATCTCAAATGACATCACTGATGATATCATCCTTGTGAAAGAATGGCAGACCTCTTTTTGGCGTAATATAACCTTTGATACACACCTTCAGAAATAGAAAGTAAAAATTTAAAAAAATGGAGATACCAATACCACTTCCCAACAACCTATTCAGTAATTCCACCATCTACATACCCATGCACTCATTCACCAACAGTTCTATATAGTCACTTATACATGTACTCACTCATCATATGTACTCATATACTTATAAATACTGTTACACACCGACACTCATTCATACAGATACTCACACACATACTCACCTAGGCAAATAAACTATCAAACATCCATTTGTTTGCATATACAGCTATACACACACCACTACACTTACTTTTACAGGAACGTACACATACTTACTCTCTTAAACAATCAGTGATAGAAACACAGACTTATTTATACAGGAACATTTTGAATTTTTCACTGTCATATATCCTTACTGATATACATCGATACTCACACATGTTTAAAACATATGTACTTAGTCATAAAGACACTATTGTGTGATCCATTCTAAGCTGTGGCTATTAGTAGAACAACTTGGGGTTGAACCTAATATTATTTATTATCTTAAAATCTGGATTCCTTTAGAAAAATAGTGGGCAGAATAATTTTGGACCGGCTTTTCGACTGGCCGAGGAAAACTCGGTTCTGTCTGATCTTCACTATGGTTTTCGCTCTGGTCTGGGAACAGTGGCGCAGGGACTGAATCTTTTAATGTTGGTCGGGAAAAACACGAGGGCAAAACGGTGTAACCTGTATTTGGCCTTCGTTGATCTCTCGGCCGCATTTGACTGTGTGATCCATTCTAAGCTGTGGCTATTATTAGAACAACTTGGGGTTGAACCTAATATTATTTATTATCTGAAACGTTTTTATAGTGGCGCTTCAGCTCGCGTTTGCTTTGGTCAAAAGGGAGAACGCACTGACAGAATTCCAATCAGGAGTGGGGTCAGGCAGGGCTGTGTCCTGGCCCCTTTCCTTTTTAACTTGTATATAAATGGATTGGAAGAAGTCTTGTGCAAGGATAGTCTGGACCCCCCCCTATGTAGGCGGCCACCCAATACCAGCACTTCTGTACGCGGACGATGCTGTACTCATGTCGCGTACCCAAGTGGGTTTGCAGCGTGTGGTGGATAGATTATCCCGTTTTATGAATGGGTTAGGCTTAAAAGTTAATACATCAAAAACATTCACCATGTATTGTGGCAGGCAATGTAATCCTAAGAGGCCAATATTTATAGCAGGACAGAAGCTCGAATTTGCCAAGCAGTTTTCCTATCTTGGGATACTCTTCGCCCAGAATGAGACATGGACGCAAGCTGTGTCCGCAAAAAAACTTGAGCTATTAAGATCGACTGCTGCTCTTAAAATCTTTTCAAACAAATTAAGGACCAGACCACCTGTAGAATTAATAAAAATGTATCAAGCTAAGTGTGTGGCTGGTGCTACCTACGGTAGTGGGGTTTGGGGTTTTGTAAACCCCGCACCCATCCAGATGGCTGAAAACAAATTTCTAAAATATATTCTGGCACTCCCCAAAAGCTCTCCTAATTATAATTGCCATGCAGAACTGGGTCTTTCATATATATCTGACCTAATTAAGCTAGAGCCTGTGCTATTATGGAATAGGCACTGGACGCAAGAAGCGACACATCTAAATAGAGACGTTCTGACAGACATTTTAAAACTAGAGGGAGCTACAAGGATACCATGGGTGAACTATGTTCATAACTTTTTTAAGGATATTGGGAGAGAAGATTATTTTATGAACCCTACTAATGTTTCAGCTATCTCACGGAAAGAGCTGAAGAGGGAGGGTCTAGCCTTCTTGGACTCTCAAAGAATGGCAACGGAGATACTAAAACCTTCTGTTCTGCAGCATCAAATGGTTTTAATGACTTTTACTATTCAGCCCTACCTAATCTATGTACTTAATAAATATGAGCGTTTTTTACTCTCACGATTTAGTTTTGGTATTTTCCACAGATTAGTTAGTTTGCCTATGATTAACAATTGGATCCCCAAACTACCTCCCTGCCCCTGTGACAATATTTCACCTCAGAGTACTATTCATGTTATTCTTTTTTGTAAATTCTATGACGTAATAAGAAAGAATGTCTTATTACCATTTTTAAGAGAATTAGGATATCGCCAGTGTCGTGTGGCAATGCTTAATATCCAATGCCTTGACAATCATTTATGTGTAGCAACATTAACACAGTATCTAAAAAATGTGATGCGCACAAGGAAAAGCATGAATAGTTAAATGCACTTTAAATTTTAAAATTCCTTCTTTCTGATATCCTTGAAACTGATGAATTCCTGTATTGTAAATATGTATTTTTTAATATTGTAATGAATATGTTTTTTATTTGTACTTTTATGATTGCTTCTAACAATCGAAATAAAGATATTTTGACTGACTGACACTATTGAGGCAGTCATTCACTCACTAGCACACCCATACACACATTCATCCACCCGTGCAGTCCTGCACACATGCTGTCTTCAAAACACATAAAAACAGTGAGTCAGTCATTCATGCATCTGTGCCCTAAGTAATACCCGCCACCAAACCATACAGACACTCATTCTGATACTCAAAAAACAACTAATAACCCATATAGACACTCGTGTAGCTACCCACCAACCCATGCAGCCACTTATACACAAAGTGAGACACTGATACATATATTTACGTATTTAAACATTACTCGCTAATACATGTATTCACTAAGATACACTTAATAAGTCAGTTATAGAATGACATTTACTAAGAAAACATCTATTTAGACACTTGTTTACCCATTTATTCTTCCATCGACCTTTAGATATACAGATATAAAAATATTTATTTTTCTGAAAGACACACATTCAGTGGATGATGTCATCAGTGATGTCATTTGAGATGTCATCAGTGATGTCATGAGTGATGTCACTGACTATGTCATGAGTGATGTTATATGTGACGTCATTAGCAGTGCATTGCGGGCGCGCAAGTTATAGTTAGCTGAGCTAATTATAACGGAGGAATTTCAAAGGTTTTGTGGGAGAAAAATGTTCAGCTAACTATAATGTGTGAAAAACCAGGGTTTTTTCAATGAATTTGCATGGTTTTTTAAATGCTAATTCCTAACTATAACATGTGAGAAACCTATGTTTTTTTCAATGAATATATATATATATATATATATATATATATTTATATATATATATATATATATTCCAGCTCTGAAGTACCCAACGTACAAAGGAGCACCCGGACCTCAGCTGCATACAAGGAGCCTTGAATGGTAAGCACGCCTCCAGCACAACGATATCCTTTAACTGTTCAAACTGCCCTGGATGCCTGACGTGTTTCGAAGTGTCCCCACTTCTCTTCAGAGGCTTTGGCAGTTATGAAGGAGCGCTTGAGGCACCACACCCCTTCTTGCTTAGATGCACGCCCTGGATGGGACTTATGGGACTTGTAGTGCCTCACGTCGCGCTAAAGTTCACGTGGTAACTTTTCAAGCCCACAGATGGGCCACGCTGCGTGGAATTCGTGCAAAATCCATACGCTGCTGTCCCATGTTCTCGGCCCGTAGTTAAGACCGCATGGCCCCCGGTTCTTTCAGGGTGGTGCTCCTTCCGCGGCATGGGTCGCCGCGTAAATATTCCAGCTCCGAAGTACCCTACGTACAAAGGAGCACCCGGACCTCAGCTGCACACAAGGAGCCTTAAATAGTAAGCACGCCTCCAGCACAACGATATCCTTTAACTGTTCAAACTGCCCTGGATGCCTGACGCGTTTCGAAGTGTCCCCACTTCTCTTCAGAGGCTTTGGCAGTTATGAAGGAGCGCTTGAGGCACCACACCCCTTCTTGCTTAGATGCACGCCCTGGATGGGACTTATGGGACTTGTAGTGCCTCACGTCGCGCTAAAGTTCATGTGGTAACTTTTCAAGCCCACAGATGGGCCACGCTGCGTGGAATTCGTGCAAAATCCATACGCTGCTGTCCCATGTTCTCGGCCCGTAGTTAAGACCGCATGGCCCCCGGTTCTTTCAGGGTGGTGCTCCTTCCGCGGCATGGGTCGCCGCGTAAATATTCCAGCTCCGAAGTACCCAACGTACAAAGGAGCACCCGGACCTCAGCTGCACACAAGGAGCCTTAAATAGTAAGCACGCCTCCAGCACAACGATATCCTTTAACTGTTCAAACTGCCCTGGATGCCTGACGCGTTTCGAAGTGTCCCCACTTCTCTTCAGAGGCTTTGCCAGGGTGTGCATCTAAGCAAGTAGGGGTGTGGTGCCTCAAGCGCTCCTTCATAACTGCCAAAGCCTCTGAAGAGAAGTGGGGACACTTCGAAACGCGTCAGGCATCCAGGGCAGTTTGAACAGTTAAAAGGATATCGTTGTGCTGGAGGCGTGCTTACCATTCAAGGCTCCTTGTGTGCAGCTGAGGTCCGGGTGCTCCTTTGTACGTTGGGTACTTTGGAGCTGGAATATTTACGCGGCGACCCATGCCGCGGAAGGAGCACCACCCTGAAAGAACCAGGGGCCATGCGGTCTTGACTACGGGCCGAGAACATGGGACAGCAGCATATGGGTTCCGCACGAATTCCACACAGTGAGACCCATCTGTGGGCTTGAAAAAGCTACCAACTGAACATTAGCGCGACGTGAGGCACTACAAGTCCCATAAGTCCCATCCAGGGCGTGCATCTAAGCAAGAAGGGGTGTGGTGCCTCAAGCGCTCCTTCATAACTGCCAAAGCCTCTGAAGAGAAGTGGGGACACTTCGAAACGCGTCAGGCATCAAGGGCAGTTTGAACAGTTAAAAGGATATTGTTGTGGCTGGAGGTGTGCTTACCATTCAAGGCTCCTTGTGTGCAGCTGAGGTCCGGGTGCTCCTTTGTACGTTGGGTACTTTGGAGCTGGAATATATATATATATATATATATATATATATATATATATATATATATATATATATATATATATATATATATATATATATATATTCACTGAAAAAACCATAGGTTATAGACCATATATAGTTAGGAATTAGCATTTACAAAACCTTGAAAATTCACTGAAAAAACCATAGGTTATACACCATATATAGTTAGGAATTAGCATTTAAAAAACCTTATTTTACTCACACAAAACCATTGAAATTCCATATATAGTTAGTTGCACTAACTATATATCGCGCACCCGCAATCCACTGCTGATCATGTCACATATTACATCATTCATGACATGGTCAGTGACATCACTGATGACATCTCAAATGACATCACTGATGAGATCACTGATGACATCATCCAGTGACTGTGTGTTTCTGTAAAGTTTAAATATGTTTTACATATTGAAGAATGAGTAGATGTATAAGTGTCTGGACGAAGGATTTAGTAGGTGCATGACTGAATGTATGAGTGAGTGATTAAATGTGTCTCACTGAGTGCATGGGTTAGTGACTAAACTGTCTTAATTTGTGCATCATTATGTCTGTTGTTCTGTAAACTGCTGCATGTGTTGATCAGTAGCTATATGATTAACTATATGGGTTATTGATTGATTGTCCAAGTATTTGTATAGGAGACTGAGTGTGTGTGTGGCTGGCTGGGAGGTGTGTGACTCTGTGCAGATCAATGTGTACTTGTATCAATGATTGTATAAGAAAGTAAGTATGTGTTAGTATATGTTTGAAAATGTAAGGTGCTCTATGTTTAACTGTATAGACAAGAAAATGGAAGTGTGATTGATTCTTTACAGGACTGACTAGGTGTGTGAGTAACTCCATGGATGAGTGGCAGAGTGTAAGTGTCTGTATAGGTGTATGAGTGCATATGATAGTGTTGTAAAGATGAGTGATTGTATGTATGAATGATTGTATGGGTGAATGAGTGAATGTGTGTGTAGACGTAGGAATCAGTGAGTACGTATGTAGTAACTAGTATTGGTGTGTCAATGGTTTCAAAAATTATACTCTGTATTTAACACTGGGTGAAACAGAGGTTATATTAAAACGTGAGGAGATGCATTGTATTGTCACATGAATGATATCATCAGTGATGTGGTCATTGATGTCAAATGAGATGTCATCAGTGATCTCATCAGTGATGTCATTTGAGATGTCATCAGTGATGTCACTGACCATGTCATGAATGATGTAATATGTGACATGATCAGCAGTGGATTGCGGGTGCGCGATATATAGTTAGTGCAACTAACTATATATGGAATTTCAATGGTTTTGTGTGAGTAAAATAAGGTTTTTTAAATGCTAATTCCTAACTATATATGGTGTATAACCTATGGTTTTTTCAGTGAATTTTCAAGGTTTTGTAAATGCTAATTCCTAACTATATATGGTCTATAACCTATGGTTTTTTCAGTGAATTTCAATGGTTTTTTAATAGCAAATATCATAAGCTGTCGAATGTCAAGTACGTGGTAAGTAAAAACATTTTTGTGTTTATGCACACTGATCTGCTTTGAATGCTGCCCCCCACCCCTCATTTCTATTAGGAGTACTCTCTCTTTGCAGATAGTGAAGGGTAGTTAACGCAGCCCTTTGCCCCCTTTGTAATCCGTCGTGCCTGCTTCTCTCTCCATTTGATTGATTGTTCTCTTTGGTTCATTCTCTATTTACAAACAAGCACAGAGTCGCAATACTCTGTTTAGTCTTTGCAGATAGCGAAAAATCGTGTAAAAAAACAAAAGGAATCGAGCAAAATCAGTAGGCCACTAATGGGATCTCTTTTTGACCTCGCTAAAATAGAAACATTAGGAACAACCTGTTGAAAATAGCAATGCGTATGTACATAAGCGGCGTTCATTTGTGTTCACAGTACCCCTTGTTGATTGTTTGAATCGAGCATTGAATTGTTCGAAGTTAATTCTCTTAAGGATCTTCTCTGCCTGCAAACGAGGAAGAATAGGAATATTCTCTCTCCCTTTGCAGATAGTGAAGGGTAGGTAACGCAAGCCTTTAACACGTCGTACCTATTTCATTCCTCATTGATTGATTGATTGTCCTAACATTGACTGTTTGGGAATTAGTTCTTTTTGGAGGTATTCCCTGTTTGCAAATAAACGTAGGAAAATCTTTGCAAGTAGTGAAAGGGTACGTAATGCGGACCTTTCTCCCCCGTTGTAATCTGTCATGCCTATCTACTCCCCACTGATTGATGCACCTGTTTCACCCGGACCATTTACTAGAGATACGTCATCTGGTCCGACCAGAGAGCACCCCTAGTGAAAAGGACATATGCAATAATAACGAAGTGATCACTGTATCCTGTTAACAGAAACTTTAGCATGAAACAACCTGGAAAGAAAAGAATAGGAAAACGAAAATCAGTAGGCCACTGATGAACATGAACTTTTATTAAACAACGAACAAAGAAACGATAACATAACGTAATGATAAAACCTATTAATGTCCTAGAAAGAAGAAAACGTTAAAATATGCCAGTGGTGAGAGACCAGAAAAACAGTAAGAGAAACCAAATCACCCCTCGCTGTCCCACCGCCTGCCACGCCAAAAAAATCGATAGACTAGGGAAAATGCAAGTCAGTAGAACATCCGCCCCCACTCTGGAAACTTCCAAGGTGGGGCAGGGTTCCGACTACGCCCAGCCGGGAGCAGCCCATATAAGGCAGGTCCTGCTGCCACGCCTCGGCCAGGAGATCCTAACGTAGGGTGTAGCCGGAGGAGAGGCCGAGGCCAGCGGGACCCGGCCAGGGGATTGCCTTTACAACGCTGAACAGTTGCAGGGGGGGGGGAATGTCTCCTCGACCCTCCCCTCTATCTCCCAGTCCGGCCGCGGTGGCCCTTGAGAGTTGCAGGTAGTCCCGCCACATGCTCTTCCGGTCCGGCCACCAACGGTCGGGGGGCCGAGGCCGACGGGATCCGGCTGCAGCCGATAAACCAAGAAACCCGTTCATGGGGCCAGAGCCAGGGGCGTCCGGCCGACATCTACCGGAAGCCCGGCCCGAAGACGGACGGGACACTTCTTCTTTCTTGAATAATGGCTGCGACAACACTGGGGGGGGATGTCTTGCACATGCCTCCGACCCCCCCCCCCTCGTCCTCATCGCCTGGTCCGGCCATAACAAATCTCAAGCGAGACGCCGTGGGGTGCACTGGGAGGGAGAGACGGTGCGAACAGGCCTCTCCCGCCTCCCCAGGTGGAGGCTTCCCAGCTGCACCCTCAGCGCTCCAGGCGCCCGGAAAAGGGTTCTTCCACTGTGGCCATGCTGCAACGTCTCGCCCGGCAGGGTGGAGCCCGTCCGCTCATGTGACCCCGCGATCGCCGGTAGCTGCCGAACTCTCAAAATGGCGGTCGACCTGGCAAGAGCGGGCCCAGCATAAAGAAATGGCCCGGTCACTGGTTGACTCCACCACCGTAGTCCTCCACGACCTTGAAGATTCTAGAGGAGCCGCGGGAGTCTCCGACCCCCGATGGGGAATGACTGCCATGATCGCCCGTGGAGTGACGAAACTGTATCCGCGGGACGTCGGCGCTCCCATGCTGGCGCCAGCCTCACTTTGAATTACTAGAATCCTGCAGACCTCACTTCCGGTGAAAGCACAGTGTGACCCGGTAGGAAAAATTATTGCACCCCCTCCCCTTTTTGACTGATAGTTCAAACCACCGATCCTTTCCTTTGCCCTTTTAACGGAACTTTGGACTGCCTCCCCCTCTTTTACATTTTCTAGAGAAAACAAAACATTAACCACTACATTAGCATAGCAGTTGACACCAGAACTGTTTTCAAATTGAAAACCAACAACATCTTCAACAGAATCCTTTTTGTTTCTGCTGTGACCCTGCTACAGCACAGGCATTGTCCCCAGCAGTAATTCTGCAATGCCGGTAAGAATAGCTGTGGTGCCTACTGGACTCACTCACCCCCGCGGCGCCCCACGCCGTTATTTGCTGGGCGGCAACTTACTAGACATCACCTTCGTGCCATCTAGATTTCAGCACGTTCTGCTGCCTTGGAACTATTCGCACAACAGACCGCTACTGACAAGAATATTTCATTATTGGTGCTGTCAATTTCAATAAATCTATTGGATAATTCAAAAGAAATTGCCACAGTCTCTTCGTTGTTTAAATGTTTTTACTGTTTTTGTTTTGTTGTATATATTTATATGTTATTAAAGTTTTATATTCCTACTACTTTGTTGGAGTGCTATATATTTTTAATGTGACACATAATTGTAAAAACTTTGATGTACAAAGAGTCATTCCTGGAATCTTCCGCTTCAGGCTCGGTCCCCTCCCCAATCACAATACAGGATGGTTTTCAGATAGTAGGAACACGTGTGGTGTGACGGATCTCATCGGGTGTGGGCCTTGATCTACTATAACTCCTTTGAAGAGGGGTGATTCTTTACAGCTGGGGCCATAAACTACATCTGCAGGGCTAGCTGATAGCCTGGACAATCGGACACAGAGGAAGAGGAGTGTCAGAGGGTGCGGTAGTGAATAGGGCGAAAGGGAGGTGTCGGGCGGGCACAGAGTGTGATTCTCAGGGAAGAGCAGCGCAGATGGGGGGAGGTTTATTGCCCATGCATAAGACAGAGAGCGGTGGTGACCAGTGCCTGGGGAAGATGCTTGCGTGGGTGAGGAGCCATGCTACGAATCGACAGCGTGCAGAGAGTGGGTCTGGTCAAGACATCTAAAATGGCTGCCGTGCACGACAAAAGTGTGGCATTTCAAAAAAGGCAAGATGGCGCAGACAATGTTTTTCAACACTTCCTCATTTCCTTCGAATCGAACGTTAACAGACGTTGGGGCATATTACCAAAGTTAAGCGATATTTATCGCTAACGATGCTTACCAACAAATTTTTTACCACTAAGCATCGTCAGAAATTATCGAAGATAAACCTTGCTATTATCAAGGTTTATCGCAAATGCGATAATAAACGGCCGCAATGCATGAATATCGCTAAAAACTCAGCGATATTCATGCATTACCGAGCTAATGCTCTTAGCCATGTTATCCACCTCCCATTGGATAACATGGCTAAGAACTGCTCAGGGCAGGTGTTACTTTTTGGAGATATTCGCGCTTAGCGCGAATATCTCCAAAAGTTGGTAATAGGAGATAGATATCTTGCATGTTGTAATGCAAGTTATTGTGGTATATGGAACTCATACCATAATCTCTCAGGAAAGCAGAAACTGATCCTTTTGGGACCGCCTAAAAAGGCCTAGGGGGTGAGGAGTACTCTACTTTGCCCCCTTTTCACGTTCCGAACTATTTTATTTTACTCTCTTCTGTAATTACACAAAATAGCAGCGATAAGATGCATCGGAGACACACAGTGAGAGAAAGGAGGCCGGAGATGAAGAAGAGATGTCAAATACACATTGGAGATAATATAGTGGCAGAAGGGAAGTAAATATGAGTAAACTTACCATGTAACATAAAAATGTTGCACTCTATACTATAAGTCTCATTTTATACTACAATCACTTCGCTACAACCTCATAAATTAAAAATAAAAATGAATAATGTCTCAAACAATTTTTGATTTCTAAATATAAATTTATTCTTCAGAATTTTCTAAATTTGAAAGAACTAGTAACATGTCCTCATCAGCAATGTCCTCATGAAAAGTCTCCAATGATGATTCTTGTAACTCTATGGTCTCCAAACACTCGATAAATTCGCCATCAAGAGATTGATCAAAAAAATCATTCAAGTCATCTCCTCCTTGTGACAATATTTCATTATTGGTGCTGTCAATTTCAATCAATGTAGTGGAATCATTCAAGTCATCTCCTCGTGACAATATTTCATTATTGGTGCTCTCAATTTCAATCAATGTAGTGGAATCATTCAAGTCATCTCCTCCTTGTGACAATATTTCATTATTGGTGCTGTCCATTTCAATCAATCTAATGGAATCATACAAGTCATCTCCTCCTTGTGACAATATTTCATTATTGGTGCTCTCAATTTCAATCAATGTAGTGGAATCATTCAAGTCATCTCCTTGTGACAATATTTCATTCTTGGTGCTGTCCATTTCAATCAATCTAATGGAATCATACAAGTCATGTCCTCCTTGTGACAATATTTCATTATTGGTGCTCTCAATTTCAATCAATGTAGTGGACAATTCAAAAGAAATTGCCACGGTCTCTTCATTGTGAGCCATTTTATTTTGAAATTGCTTGCTGTAAATTGCAGAAAAAAATAATCACTTTCATTTATCGTTTTTAGTAATACATAATATAAAACTAACTTTATCAAGTATTTAGTATAACAGAAGGACTGCAAATAAATAACAGAAAACATTTTTCAAATTATCTTCAAGTGTACAACATAGTTCCCCTTACAAATTAACAACTCACCTTTTTAAAAGTAGGAGAAGTGTTAGTACTGTGTAAATCAAACACCAGAAATTCACCACCAAAAATTCCTCACAAATGTACCTCAGACAGTAGTATCACAAAATGGCTGTGGTTTCCTCTCATTTGAAATATATACATAACCAATTAACTTTCATCACACACAAATACAAAACCAAAGTAACATTTTAATTGGTTCTAAATTTCAACACTTTCAAATGTGTTTTCCCCATGCAATTTTCCATAGGACATTTACATACGTCTACAGCCTGAATGGCTGAACGGAATTACACCAAACTTGGCAAAATGGTACATCAAACCTAAGAGGTCAGGAAGGATCTACTATGCCCCCTTATGGTCATTTCCCCCTTCGCTTTGGCCTCCTCTTGTCTCTCAATCCTACCGAGAGACAAGATGGCGGCCGCTACGGACTGTTTGGAATGTTTACAGACACCGGAGAGCCAATCAGCTTCGCTTCGCAAAGCTCCGTAACGCGAAAAGTACGCGAAGCGGTGCGCTGTTACAGATATATATCTTTTTTTGAACGTTAATTTCTCAAAATCCACTGAAGCACATATATTGAGACCTAGCAAAGGCACATCGGGCTACCAGTCCCTAATATTTTGCCAAGTTTCGTGCAAATCCATTCAGCCGTTCGATTATTATTATTATTATTTTTTTTGCCCCGCGGGGCCCTTTTAAAACCTCCACATCAAACGTAGGGGGTCAGCGAGGATCTACTATTCCCCCTTATGGTCATTTGCCCCTTCGCTTTGGCCTCCTCTTGTCTCTCGATCCTACCAAGAGACAATATGGCGGCCGCTACGGACTGTTTGGAATGTTGACAGACGCCGGAGAACCAATCAGCTTCGCTTCACAAAGCTCCGTTGCGCGAAAAGTACGCGTCCTGGAGCGCTGCCCGGTCCGCTGTTACAGATATATATCTTTTTTTAAATGTTAATTTCTCAAAATCCACTGGAGCACATATATTGAGACCTACAAAAGGCACATCGGGCTACCAGTCCCTACAATTTTGCCAAGTTTCGTGCAAATCCATTCAGACGTTCGGGCTAAAAGTGAGGCCAACCGCCCTATGGAAAACTCAATGTTAAAAACACGTTTTGGGACCCCCCTTTTTTCTCAGCCCCCCCTTGACGAACTCCCCCCAAATTTTCAAGGGCTGCTCAGAAACCAAATGTGCCATTTTCCTGAAAATTTCAGCCAATTCCGTCCACAAACGCTAAAGTTATTAGACATAGAATTTTCAAAAAACCCATAGAGAAAAAATCCTAACTATATATACCTACTGGCGACCGCCAGTAGGTAATATATATTTATTTATATATTCCACACAAAGGTTGCCCTGATTAGAAACGCCTGCACAGTCGAAGATATCTTCCTTCATTTATTGTGGATGCAGGTACAGCGTGCATTTCTCCCCCCTCACAAGTGCCAAATGCATTTCGGGCTCCATGCCCTGTTTCAATGGCTCATACTCAAAATTCTGGCAGCTGTGAGGACTTCTTATTCTCATGCCCCACCCTCATGGAATTTGAGGAATACTGGGACAGGTAGTCCATATTCATTTCCCCATAGTGGGCTGCTCTCAGAAAGTCGTGTCATTAACTGTATTTCCCCAGTGGGTTGGACGGAGGAGAACCACCTCTGTGCCAGCAATCGTCCAATGCCACAATACCGGAAGTCTTCGGCTCCTAGTGGCACTCGAATATTCCGATGCCAGGTCCGTGGTAGTTGCGGCGGGGCGTTTCTGCAATATATATTTGTAAATTTGTATTTAATTTTAAAATGATAAAATAAATTTAAATTAATAGTCTATTAATTGTTTTAAAGTAAATACATATATTAAATATTAAGTATGTGTGTGGATCCAGCACTTTCCCTACTGTTGCACTCATTGGAGAGGGAATACTAATTTTCACCCTTTTGCTTTCCCTACTGTTTCACTCACTGGAGTGGGAATAGTCATTTTTACCACTCCGCTCTCCAGCGCTTTCCCTACTGGTGCACTCACTGGAGTGAGAATAGTAATTTTCACCCCTCCGATATCCAATACTTTCCCTACTGTTAAACTCACTGGAGTGGGAATAGTAATTTTTACCCCTACGCTATCCAACGCTTTACCTACTGTTGCACTCACTGGAGTGGGAATAGTAATTTTTACCCCTCGCTATCCAATGCTTTCCCTACTGTTGCACTTACTGGAGTGGGAATAGTAATTTTTACCCCTACGCTATCCAGCGCTTTCCCTACTGTTGCACTCACTGGAGTGGGAATAGTAATTTTTACCCCTCCGCTATCCAGTCCTTTCCCTACTGTTGCACTCACTAGAGTGGGAATAGTAATTTTTACCCCTACACTATCCAGCGTTTTCCCTACTGTTGCACTCACTGGAGTGGGAATAGTACTTTTTACCCCTCCGCTATCCAACGCTTTCCCTATTGTTGCACTCACTGGAGTGGCATTAGTACTTTTTACCCCTACGCTATCCAACGCTTTCCCTACTGTTGCACTTATTGTGTTTATTTTGTTATTAAATTTATGTTTTATTAATAGTTTAATGTGTTAATTTTAAATTATTTATATATGTGTATATTTTATTGTTATATACTTTTAAAAGTTTATAAATTAAATAAACGCTACGGTAGGGAAGTATGCTTGTATTCATGCGTCTCCATGGGAGCTTTTCCTGATATATTCAGTTTTGAGTCCTTTCTGGGGGGGGGGGTGTGCTTCAACCTGATTGGGGGTTGATGTGGGTGGGGTGGTAGGGGTAGGGTTTGTTCTAAGTTTGTTTGTAGGTGCGTGGCCATTGAAGGATAAAACTGATCAAGACGTATAAGTAGATTTCTGTGTCAGATAGGGCGCAGCGATGACACACGTGCAACTTTACTGACGATCACGAGACTAATGTGAATTGTGTAACATGGAACATACGAGGCCTTAATGACAGTAGAAAGGCGAGGTCGGTTCACGCATACCTCACAAGACACAATATCGACATATGCCTGTTACAGGAGACTCATCTTTGATCCCAACAATCAACAAAACTCAGACATAGGCACTGGGGCTCAACATACACGTCAGTGTACTCTAATTTCTCTAGGGGAGTGGCGGTGTTGGTGAGACGAGGCATAGAGGGGAGGTGAAATTCCTGGGGAAATATGCGGAAACCAGACAGTATGGCGAGGGAGATAGACCACAGAGGACGTTGGCTGGTATTCTTCGGGCCCCCCGTTCCATGGCCTTTATCCCCAAAATCAGAACGCGTTTTCATCGTTTTACGCCAATCTGTACACTGCTACACGAACTGAGTGTCCGGAGGGCACGCAGGACTTCCTGGATCCAGTGGCACTGGTGTGGCTTAATGATAAACACAGGGAATATATGCACCTACCGTTCTCAGTGGAAGATGTCAAAGAGCCTGCCTCTGGATAAAGCTCCCGGGTCATATGGTCTGATGACCGCATTTTACAAAACATATGTTGAGGAGCCCAACTTCTCGCTGTCTATGGGGAGGCACACGACACAGGTGTGCTTCCTCAGTCAATACGGGAAGCTATCATTATTACCCTTTTAAAACCTGGTAAACCTGAAACTGATTTGGATTCATACAGATCACTGTCACTCATCAACGTAGATGTTAAAATCTTAGCAAAACTAATAGTGACTAGGTTACAACATCTATTCCCTATAATAGTGTTGCCTGATCAATCGGGTTTTATTCCAGGAAGATCTACCTCCCACAACCTTAGGACGGTGTTCTCAGTGCTGCATTACTTGCACCCTGATGTTCAGGCAGCGGCCGTCTTCTTGGATGCCACAAAGGCTTTCGACTCGCTTGAATGGCCCTACCTCTTCAGAATTTTTACACGTATGGGAATTGGCCCCTTTTTCCTTAAATGCATAAAATTGTTATACACTAAACCGCTAGCTAGGATGCGGGTGAATGGTGTGCTCTCCGCCCCGTTCCATGTAACGATTGGCACCAGGCTGGGATGCCCACTGTCCCCTTTGCTGTTCACCATCGCTATGGAGCCATTGGCTGCTCGCATCAGGCAACATCATACCGACAAAGGCATAGGATTTGGAGCTAGATGCCTGTTGATTTCTCAATATACAGACAATATCATATTGCCTATTTTTAATCCCGAGCGCAATCTGGATACAGTGTTAAGAGAGCTCATCAAATTTGGTGGCCTCTCACGGGTGACCATTAACTGGTCTAAATCTGTTGTATTCCCTCTCACTGATAATACAAGGGCAGTTACCTCGGAGTTCCTGTTACGATGGAAAAACGGGGCTGTTAAGTACCTCGGAATCTGTATAAGCAGAGATCTACAGGAGGTGTGGAATTTAAACTTTGGGAAGGCCATTGCCTGGCTGTAGGAAAAGGTGACCCTGTGGGCTAAACTTCCACTCTCGATAGCAGAGAAAATCGCTTTGGCTAAGATGGTTGTACTTCCTAAATTTTTGTACCTATTTGTGAATCTCCCTCATATACTCACCCAACCCTTTTTCAAGACACTGCGGTCTCTGCTAATATCTTTGGTATGGGCCGGAGGTCACGCCAGGGTTTGCTGGGAGCTTTTATCCTTACCGACCAGACAGGGAGGGTTGGGCACCCCAGATATGAAGCTCTATGCTTTCTGTGCGCAGGCGCAGTTCTTGTAGTATCAGGACACCAGATGCCATTTCAGCCCATGTGGCTGATGAGAAGGATGTGGTTGCGGCTGTTCCACTCAGAGTTGCAGTGTATCATTCATTTAAATGCCCCACAGACTGTATAGACACTCCTGAGACTCTCAGATGGGCTTGGGATGGGTTGAGTAGAAGGGCAGCGGCACAGATTCTGTATGCATCTTGGCGCAGGACCCCATGCTTCTGAATGTTAAGGGTGAGATCACTAAAAAGGTAGAGCAGATGATGTCACTCGCACCTTCGCTGATCTCTACCCAGGCGGAATATTCAGGGACCCGCCTAGAGCGGAAGAAGGTCAGCAGCTACCTTTTGGAGTGACGTTTTTATATCATAAGCTCCGTGCAGCATGTAGGGAGCTCCATGCAGAATTCCCATCACAGCCCACCCCACTGACTGCTCTAGAAAAGTTGCAGAGTACGCCATCACCGCGCAAGCTGGTTACTAGACTGTATACTCACATGCAGAATGACGCGCCTGGGGCTGTCTCTGCTGCTCGCCTCAGATGGAATACCGAGTTGGTTCCCCCTCTGTCTGACGACCAATGGTCATATTGTTGTGCCCAGATTTATCGCCCAATTATAAACTTCGACTAATTCATTTTAAATTCATATATCGCTATTATAGAACGCCGATCAGTTTATTTAAAATGGGAGTCAAAGATGACGATTGCTGTTGGAGGTGTGGAGTGCTCGAAGCTTACTTCCTTCAGATGGCATGGACTAGCCCGTCACTCACTGAGGACTGGATTCGAATTTTCGAATCCATAAATCAGATTCTAGGCCTGGCGCTGTCTCCATCCCCACTGCTTGGACTGTTAGGGTTTGTCAGGGATACACTTGTTAACAAATGCTAATTGCATGCGCTGCTATTGCTATTTGCCAAACGTCAGATAGCTTTATGTTGGGAAAGAAGAGAAAACCCACGATCCGGGGTTGGATTCGACAGGTTACGTATAGACAAACTCAGCTTGCTGTATTTTGGGAACTAATGTCACCCACCTCCAGACCCAAAGATATATGGGAACCTTTCATCAACTGGGCTCGCGCCAGATCTACCGGTCCTGATGCTGATGCCGATGCAGCTTCCGAAGCTATTGTTGGGCCCACATGATTCATTTTTCATTGTGCCTAGAAGTATGCCTTTGTTGGGTGCTGGGGGAGTCTGAACTGTCTCTATAACTTGGGGAAATTGCATAAATCATGGCTCCACTACTGCTAATTTGTATGTTGTCTTGCATGTTTTTTTCTTCTTTTTTTCACTAGATTGAAAATGCCGCATGTGAAGGCTGTGTTGTACATCGTTCAGCCCTCTGTCTTTAGTTTTTTTTTTAGGAAATGACAGTCACAGGATCAGAATGTAATAATGTCATCCCACGCACCACTGTTTTGTTTTTGGTTATTAGGTTGTCTCCATTTTGTTTTGTATACAGTTTGAAAATCAATAAAAAAAATACAAAAATATTTTATATATATATATATATATATATATATATATATATATATATATATTATTTATTTAATTTTATTTTTAAGTTATGGAATTTTTTTAAGTCGATATTTTTTACTTCTATATTTTTACATCGATATTTTTGTGTTGATATTATTGTACTTACCTGTTTATGTATAGGAAGTCAATATTTTTGTTATCGATATTTTCATATCGATATTTTTTACATCTAAATTTTTAATATCGATATTTTAACAAGAAACCCCTATGGCTTTGTCCAATGTTTAAGACCTTAAATGTGAGGACCTGCAGCTGGATCAGTGACATAAAATTGTCAGTCAAAATATCGAGCTACCAGAATATCCTGTCCAGAATGTCAATGGCCAAAATATCAACTTCCTATCACCATAAAGGTAAGTACCAAAATATTGATACCAAAATATCTCTGTTAAAAACAAAGATGTATAAAATACCGATTTTTTTTAATGTCTTAAAAATAATATAACATTAATTAAATCATAAATATAATTAAATAAAACATAGTAAGAATTGTTTAAACATTTTTTTTATTAATAAATAATAAATGTAATGTTACAAAATATAAAAAATGCATACTTAATTACATATATATATATATTAACTTAATAATATTGATAAATTAGTATTACATTTATTTATATGTTAAAAACATAATTTAAATAAATTACATATATATCTAAATAAACTTGCAATATAAACATAAAAAATCATTTTATGTATAATACATAAAATTATTATTTTTTAAAATAATATTTCACACTGTGTTAGTTATAACGGTAGGGAAAACATTGCATAGTTTAGAGGATAAAATAACGATTCCCACTCTAACAAGTGTAACAGTACGGAAAGTGTTGCATAGTGGGAGGAAAACAATTACTATTTCCACTCCAGAGAGCGCAACAGTAGGGAAAATGTTGGATAGTAAATGGGAATAATTTACCATTCCCACACCACCAAGTGTAACAGTAGAGAAAGTTTCGGACAGTGGGAGTGTAGAAATTACTATTCACACTCCAGTGAGTGCAACAGTAGGGAAAGTGTTGGATAGCGGGTGGGTAAAAATTACTATTCCCACTCCAGCAAGTGCAACAGTAGGGAAAGTGTTGGATAACATATGTGAATTATTTACTATTCCCACTCCACCAAGTGTGACAGTAGGGAAATTGTTGGAAAGCGGGAGGGTAAAAATTACTATTCCCACTCCAGTGAGTGCAACAGTAGCGAAAGTGTTGAATAGTGGGAGTGTATAAATTACTATTCCCACTACAACGAGTGTAACAGTAGGGAAAGTATTGAATAGCAGGTGGGAATAGTTTACTATTCCCTCTCCACCAAGTATACCTGTAGGAAAAGTGTTGGATAGCGTAGGGGATTTATTTAGTATTCCCACTCCTGCAGTATAATTAACATTAATTAACAATTAATCAATATTTTTTTACCTCACACCATAGTCCCCCATAAACGTCACCACCAATTAATTAGCTAATAACAATTAGCGATCAAATTAATAACTATCCAACATAAATTAATTCACACAATGAACACTATAAAAAAAATTAAAAAAACATGATATAAAAAATATTAAAATTGTTTATAAAAATTAAATTACTTCCTACCCTACTCCCCTATCTAGCCTTAAACCACTCCTAAAAAAGTACACCATTAATATATTAACAAAAACATAATTAATATGTTTTAACAATTAACATATTTACCAATATATTATTAATTATAATCAATCAATTTATATTTATGTACAAAAAAATTAAGTAATTAATTAAATTAAATTAAATTACTTCTCACCCTATTCTCCTATAAACCTACAACCTGCTATGGAATAAAATGACGCAAAAATGTAATAACATGAATGAATGAATGAATGAATACAGTTTTATATCGCGCAACTTAACCCAAAGGGCATCAAGGCGCCTAAAGGATGGTACAGTATGTAATATGAGCCGACACCAGATTACAGATAAGCCTCTGCAAAGAGCCATGTTTTCAATGCTTTCCGGAAGAGCGGGGCGGATGGTTGCCCTTTTAATTCCGGGGAGAGAGTTCCACAGCATAGGGGCGAGAGAGGAAAAAGCCCTCCCTCCCCACCTGGCTTTAAGAACCCGGGGGGCAGACAGAAGATTTTTGTTAGTGGAATGAAGTGTTCTACTAGGAGAATAGGAGGAAAGAAGAGATCTTATGCCTTCTAAGCTTATTCCATACAAGGCCCCATAGACCAGGCAAAGGATCTTAAAAGAGATCCTAGCCTGGATCGGTAGCCAGTGTAAGTTCTTCCTGGCTAACGTGGCAGAGGAGAAGCTAGGGGGATCAAGAACAAATCTGGCCGCTGCATTTTGTGCAGTCTGCAAGCGCTGAATGAGCTTCTTGTTGATGCCTAAGTAGCGTGCGTTACAATAATCTAGTCTCGAAGAGACCAGGGCCACCACGATCTGTTTTCGAGCTTCTGGAGAAAGATAGTGTGCTATCTTTCTCAAGATCCTAATGACACCACAGCACGTAGCAACAGTCCTGTTGACCTGGCTGTCAAAAGAGAGATTGGTGTCTATCAACACACCCAAATTCCGGGCGGATTGAGAGGGCAGGGGGCACACTCCGAGTGACGGAGGCCACCAATCGCTTGACCAAATGTCCTGATCTCCACCGAAGATCAGAACCTTGGTTTTCTCACCATTTAACTTCAATGAATTAAGAATCATCCACTGTGAAACTGCCTCCATACAGTCCCTGAAGTTAAGAGTGGAGGTACTCACCGAGTGGGAAAGGGAAACCATGATTTGGGTGTCGTCAGCATATGACAACACCTCCAACCCGAAAGATCTTACTAACCTGGCAAGTGGGGCCACATAGATGTTAAAAAGAGTGGGGCTCAAGGCCGATCCCTGAGGGACCCAACACTGCACAGGTTTAGCATTAATATCATTAAGTAATTCACAACAATTCTTTAAAAATATATTATAATCAAATTACTTCCCACCCTAGTCCCCTATAAACCCACAAACTGCTACAGAACTAAAATACGGAAAAATAAATTAACCTAAACTTCATTACTTTTAAAAAATTCAAACATACATTACAAAAATAATATATACTTTTAACACATATACTAACATTTAAAACACTCAAAAAATCGATCTTTTTAACAACAATGTTATGACTGACAATATTACTAACTTCGATATTATAAAAATCAATATTTCTTACCTGTATATCAATATTCTGCACCACTATATTTTTGACAGTCGATATTCTGACCTCCTGATATTTAAAACTCAATATTTTGTCATCTCGATATTTTAAATTCGATATTTAGACTGTTTACCCCTGCAGCTGTCTTGAATTGCTTAAAAGGTGAATCTAGCCAGATATCAGGGCAGTTTGTAAAGTTCATGAATGAAGCAACTACAATCCAGAAGATACATTAATGTTCTCAGAGGCAACAGGATTGAAGTTTCACCTATAGAATGGAGCATGAAGCACTTTTATTGTATGGACCACTTTTGCCCTCTGTGGAAGGTAGAAGACTTGTGTGCCATTTGGGTTGGCTATGATGGATTAATAGTAATGAGAAGATGACACAGGTTGCGTGTTGATAATGTGAACACTGGGCCACTGGTAACAATACTGGTTTGACCGGGGAATATGGAGCGCAAAGCACTTTTTTTTTTTTTTTTTTAAGTTTGAATTTTATTAAGGCATAAAGAAGTAAAGACAGTACATGAAGAAACAGTCTAAGTTATAAAAAACAAGAAATCTCTCTTACAAAGGAAGGAATTGAGCAAAGAAATATCGAATACAGAAAAATAATTTGCAATAAAAATTCAGGAATATTGGGGTAGGAGGGAAAACATTGGAATTGTATAACGTATAAGTGATATAAAAGAAACATAGGAAGCAATCAATAATCTTGCATATAATTAAGATAAAACAATCACGGTGGTTTTTGAACTTCTACATTGCGTATTTGAGAAGTGGGAGAAGGCCTGGTAATTCTGGATAAATATTCGGTAAGGGGGAGCCATAGAAGGTCACGTTTAATTGCTAGGGAAATTGGGGAGACAAAATTGGTGTCTAGTCGATGATTGAAACAAACTGCGTTCCACCAAGCAGAGAAGGAAACATCTTTAGCTTGTTTCCAATGCGATGTAATATGATGAAAAGCAATGGCTATCAGGAGATCAAGTAATTTGTGTCTATGGTGGGGTCCAGAAAGATCAGGGGAAAGGGAACCTAGAAAAATATGAATGATTGAAAAGGGGAGAGTGAAATTGAAAATTTTATGAATTTGGGACCAAACTAATTGCCAGAAATGTAAAATGGGAGGGCATTCGAAGAGCATATGTTTCAAATCAGCCAAAGGGCAGGGACAGGACCAACAAGTGGAGGGAGTGTCTGAGGAGAAAGATGACAGAAGTAAGGGAGTAAATAGTGTACGGTTATAGATAAGAAATAAAGTTTGGGTAGTGTTAGCAGCTCTAGATGTACTGTGAATTTTAGACCAAATTTTATCCCAGAGAGTAGAGGGCCAGAGTTGAGACAGATCTTTTTCCCAAGCCAACTCAACCTTAGATTTAGTGCGTTCAATAGATGATTGTAGTGATTTATAGAGAAAAGAAGCAGAGGGGGATTGGTCAAGAGCATTCGAAATAGAAAGGTGTGTTGCAGGAATAGAGTTGGTAGCAGGGAGGGAGGAAAGATACTGGGTAAGGGAGGGGATCAGCGAGAAATAGTGTTTACGAGAAGAGGATGGCAACGAAAATTGGGTTTGGAGGAGATGAAAAGGAAGAGGATGAGTATCAGAAATAAGTTGAGAGATCCATTTCAAACCACGTGAATGCAAAGATTTCCAATAGAGTGAGCGATTACGGATTTTAAGGTGTTTATTATGCCAAATAGGTTGGGTATGAGTAGAAGCAGTAGAAGGGTAGGAGGATAACAGGTAAGGCTGAAGAAGAGAACGAGAGTGAGTAATAATGGGAGATCGGAGAGAAGTTACATTAGAGGAAAAGGAAAGAACCTCAATGAAATCATAAGGATGAAGGAAAGATGATTCTAACGTCAGCCAAAGTGGAGGATAATAGGGAAGATCTGAAGAAAGCCAACGCAAGGCTTGTTTTAAGGAAAAGGCATTATGATATGATTTAAAATTGGGAAATTTGACTCCACCTAGAGATTTGTCCTTCTTTAAAACAGAGATGGCTATTCGGGATTTTTTACCTTTCCATAAAAACTTTAACAAAATAGAATCTATCGACTTGAAGTAGTGATTAGGGATGCGGATGGGGATCATAGAAAGAGTGTAGAGGACCAATGGAGCTAGCATCATCTTTATGGAGTCCAGGCGACCCCACCAAGAAAGAAAAAGAGGATTCCAACGATTGATGGATGTAGAGAGCTTAGTAGAGAGAGATTCAAAATTGAATTTGAGGGTATCAGAGATACGAGGAGCGAACCAGACACCCAGATATTTAATCTTAGAGGGTTGCCAGGAAAAGCCAGATGTATCAAAGAGATGTTTTTGACACAAAGGATTTAGGGGTAGGATTTCACATTTGTCCGTGTTAAGTCGATAGCCAGATACCTTAGAGAATGAGGAAACTTGATTCAGGAAGGAAGGTAGAGTTGTTTGAGGGTCTGAGCAATAAAATAAAATATCATCAGCGTACACCGATAATTTAACTTGCTTTTCGGGACCATATTGAAAACCAGAAATATTATCATCGCGTCTAATCTTGGTTAAAAAGGGTTCTAAAGCTAAAATAAACAAAAGAGGAGATAGAGGGCAACCTTGACGTACCCCTCGACGAAGGGGAAAATAATCAGAAGTGATACCGTTAGCAAAAATGGAAGCGTGGGGGCTAGAATAAAGTAAGGAAATAAGAGAGATGAATTTAGGAGGGAAACCAAACCAACGAAGAGCTTGAAACATAAAATCCCAGCCTATCCTATCAAAAGCCTTCTCGGCATCAAGAGAAATAGCAGCTAGTGGAGAAGAGAGGGAGGTGGCCTTACTCAAAACATTAAAGAAAACACGAGAATTATCTGACGACAAACGACCTTTAACGAATCCAGATTGTTCAGGACCAATAAGTTCTGGTAGCAGAGGATCTAGTCTGAGGGCTATAATCTTGGCAAAAATCTTATAATCTGTATTTACTAGGGAGATTGGGCGATAGTTTTTACATAAGGTATGATCTTTATCTGGTTTGGGTATTAGACAAATTAATGCTTCCTGAAAAGTTCCCTGAGAGGAACCAGAATTAACAAAGGATTGAAATAATAATAAAAGTTTAGGGAGGAGAAGGGAAGAAAAGTGATTGTAGAACTCAATGGTAAAACCGTCTGGTCCTGGAGCTTTGCCACGACGGAGGATTGAAACAGCATGTGAAATTTCAGAGAGGGAAATAGCTAAATCTAATGATTGAAAATCAACATGAGAAGAGTGAGGGGAAGGAATATCCTGAAAATAAGCAAGAAGATCAATGGGGTCAGGACTGGATTCAGGAGTGTATAAATTTTGGTAGAAAGAGACAAATTGAGTTAATATGTCCTTGTCTTTGAAGAAAGAAACATCAGCTGGACCCTGTATAGATTCAATCTTTGTTTTTTCTTTACGGATCTTGAGGTAATTTGCTAGAAGCTTGCCCATTTTGTTTTGGCCGCCGTAATAGCGGGAATTACATTTAAGGAGAGAATTTGATGCCGCATTTGTGGTAAATTTATTAAATTCAATTTTGGCAGAAATAAGTTCGCGAAGTGAAGATTCAGAGGTAGAATTATAATAGGTATATTCTAGATTCTTGATTTTATCCAAAAGTTGAGTTGATTTGGTGATTGAATGTTTTTTCTTTTGAGAAACGAAATTGATAATAAAACCTCTAGCAGCTGCTTTGAAGGAATCCCACACCGTGACAAAGGGAGTCTCGGGGAGGTGATTTAGTGCAAAGAATTCAGAGGTAAAAGCTGTAAATTTAGCGCAGAAAATGGGGTCTAGAAGTAAAGAGTTATTAAATCTCCAGCGTCCTGAATGAGGAGAGAAGGGGATAAGATCAATATCGACATAAACGGGAGCATGATCTGAAATTAAAATGGAACCAATGTCTGAATGAGTAGCTAGCTGTGCTAGGGGCTTGCTGAGGAAGAGGTAATCAATACGGGATTGGGAGTGATGGGTGGGGGAATAGAACGAGTACTCTCTAAGGTCAGGGTTACATAGTCTCCAAATGTCAACTAGAGCATAGTTCCGAATAGAAGTAATAAACTGGGAATGCATCTTAGAGGGAATAAATTTGACTTTGGAATTTCTATCTAGAAAGGGGTCCATAACTTGGTTGCAATCACCACCAAAAATAACATATTGCTCATTAATTGTAACCAATTTG
This sequence comes from Lissotriton helveticus, assembly GCF_964261635.1. NCBI lineage: Eukaryota > Metazoa > Chordata > Amphibia > Caudata > Salamandridae > Lissotriton > Lissotriton helveticus. Next base: position 872,334,634 of record NC_136071.1, on the reverse strand, counting down.
TCAGAAATAGCAGGCCAAAATAGTTTGTCAACACCTGTAGGAGCATAAACATTGAAAATAACGATAGGAATTTTATCAATAAGACGATTAGTAAGAACCCAACGGCCATTAGCATCATTTTCAGAAGATATAACTGAAACTGTTAACTTTTTATGACATAAAATAACAGTACCATTTTTCTTACCTAAAGCAGGAGATTGAAAAACATGTCCTACCCAACAACGTTTAAGTTTGTTAGCCTCCTTGTCCGAAAGGTGGGATTCTTGGAGGAGAGCTATGTCGGCTTTAAGCCGTGTCAAGTGTGTTAGAACACGTTGACGTTTAATGGGGTTATTTAACCCCTTAACGTTCCATGTAACTACTCGGAATTAGCAACTTCAATAGAATGATATAAAAATAAGAAAAGGTGAGTTGAAAAAGTAAGAGAATAGTAATGAGAATGGAAAAATAGTAATTGTAAGAGAAAGAAATCAGAAGCGAACAAAGAGAACATAGTAAGAAAAAGGAAGAGAAAAGGTTGAAGAAGAGAATAGAAAAAGAGAACAATAGTAAATATAGAACAATACATGAAGAGAGTAAAACGATCTCAACAGATAGAAAACAAGTCAAAAAGAACTGAGGGATGACGACGTCATAAGAGGACGACATCAACAACGGAGACTTACACCGTCGAACACCTGAGGAACCAGCGAAGTAACAAATTGAAGGGAAATATGGGTACACCGGGATGAAGAAACACGGGGAGAGGATCTGTAAGAAGATAAAAAATCTGAAGAAAACATTATAGATACATGTGGTAAACGAAAACAAAGAAATAGCACGATAACACTGCACAAAATAGGGCTAGATATACATGGGTAAGAGGCACTCAATCATATACAGTAAACAAAAACAAGATACAGCAGGGTAACAGAGAGGCAGACAAGTAATAAAACATGGTAAAACAAAGATGGTTAGACAGGTCTTGCAGTGTCCATGTTTTCGGTTTCGTGACGACGAAGGAACTCTTCAAGGATGAGTGGATCTTCAAATGTTGTTGTCCTGTCTTTGTAGGTCACCTTGAAGAGACATGGATGCAGCAGTCCAAATCTAGCACCGAGGGTTCTCAAACGTGGTCTCAAATCGAGGAACTGCTTTCGACGATCAGCTGTAACTTTAGCAACATCTTGGGAAAGATATAACCTGTGCCCCTCCCACATAACTTGTTTTTTAGTCTTTGCTGCCGAAAGTACTTGAAGGAGGTCAGTATATTTGAGGAACAGCATGATGACTCCGCGGGGTTTGGTGGAAACTTTCGGGCCAAGTTTGTGCGCACGTTGGATGTTAAGTGAAGAAGAAGGAGGAAGATCCAAAATTTTTGGTAAAAAGGTTTGGAAAAAAGCTGTTGGATTGGATCCCTCTGTAAGTTCCGAAAGATTATAAAGGCGTAGGTTGTTCCTCCGGTTGCGATTTTCCAACTCCTCCGACTGTCGTTTCAGGAGAGAGACATCTTTTTCTAAGCGTGAAATTTTTGCGCAGGAAGATTGAAGAGATTCAGTAGATTGTTCCACCAGAAGAACTCGCGATTCCAGAGTAGACCATTTGTCATGAAGAAATTGCAAGGTTTTAGTGGTTTCGGCCATGAAGGGTTTAAGTGCACGAAGTTCCTCCAGGATAAGATCCATGGACGCTGAGTGCGATGAAGAACCTGGAGAGGGAGGGTCTTTTTTCAGACGTTTCGTTGAACCAGGTTGTAGAAGCTTACTGGATGGAGTAGCCTTAGGAATTGCGCCGTGAGCAGCGTTTGGTTTTTGGAGAACAGGATCATCCATATTTTGCGTAACAGAGTCAGAGTCTGAGGAAAGTTGTGGTTTGGCTTTAGAAACTGTAAGTTTGAGGGTTCGAAGCTTCCCCATAGACGGCTAGGGAAGGAAGTGCAGTGTCACCACAAAATTCAGATGAGAAGTTTTGTAAATAAGAAGCAGGAGTTACGCTTATGATGAAAAACTGTGAAAAGCGTATATATGTTGCAACGAGGAATGACGTATATGTTGCAACGAGGAATGACGAGATGCAGCCAAATGGTAATCACAAAACATATATTCTCTCCGCAGAAAAAGCCAGAACAGATTGAAACGTCTATGACGACTTGAGAGGTTCTGTAGGTGCTATGCAGATTAGCGTGTCACCATATTGTGTGGAGAAAGGCGCCATACATGAGGAATGAGCGCTAAGGTTGGTTGAGAGAAAATGGCGTTTTTTTTTTTTTTTTTTTCTCCTCCCTTTGTTCGTCAAAAAATAGGCAAAGAGTGTCTCAAGTGGAGAGACATGATGTAGAGAGAGCCTCGTTAAGGCATGAGGCTGGTGTAAGAAATATCTGCAGCACGCACGCTGAGGTAGAAAAGCGGCGTTTAGTGGTTGAAGAAAGAGCGCGGCAGAATGGAAGAAAATGGCGGCCGCTGGAAAAGCGAACGGCGTCAACAAAGAGAAGAGCGCATAACGCTGGAGTAGAGGAAAGCAGGTTAGCTCCTTCTGCTCACCTCATGATCCGACAGCAGAATATGCTATTAGCGCCCACAATTTCCCGGTGAACGCGGAGAAAGTCGCCGGTTCCGGTGATCGACTAGCGGAGCTCCGCTATCAAGCCGCCATCTTGCACCGTGCATGAGGGCCCTTGTGGAACCATGACGATTTAATATAGACAATGATACAGGTGGCTTAGTGACAATGGGGCATGCCAGATCGCTGTGAAGGACATGAAGGGCTGACAGTGGACGAGGTTGTTGCCATAGATAATGATGGGACTATAAATGTTCTAATTCTTATACTGCTTTTTAGTGATTTAGCCTTGGGCAAGTGGGAATTACGGAGTGGGGAATGGGACATACTGTGATGAATGTTTAGAGAGGTGGGATTTTTTTAAGGACTTAGGTGAGACGAGTAAATGAATTTACCTATTGACATGTTTAGAATAGTTTTATAAACACTTTTAATTTTTTGAAGGTTTAAGGTGAGATCTTTTAAGGTTTTAGTTGAGGTGGGTAAATGACTGTACATATTGTCATGTCCAGACCCGTTTGATAAAACTATTTTAACTACTTTTTTTTAACACGTATCTGTGCTGAGATGTAATGATTTTAATTAATCAAAAATAAATAAAATGTGTTTATTTCTTTGTCACCCACCATACATGCACTTCACAAAGGCTCTGTCTGAGCACTGTCACAAAGGGTTTGTCAATATTCTTTGGTGTCCCCAGAAATGCTGGGACCAAGGCAGGGAGATAGGGGATGCCTTACACAGCAGGGGGGTGGGAGCCCTTAGAAACGTCTCTTACTTGAAAGTGGGAATCAGGTATAAATACAGACCCCATCTTTTCAGTTCACATCTAGATCTGTGGAAATCTCAGAAGGACTGATTTCCTGCTTGCAGCAAGAAGAACTTCCACACTGCTGCCCAGTTGCGTTGACCTGCTGCCCTCCTGCCTGATTGAGAAGCACAGGACCAGCATTGTGAACCTAGGACTTTCAGAGTGACTCAGAGGGCAAGTGAGCTGTCCTTTTGATCAGAAGCCTCAGGGACAGAACAGTCTTCTTCCATCTTAAATACTCTCCCAGCTGTGAGTACTGCCCTCTCAGGTGGTGCAATTCCAGTCCATATCTGGGGCACGACTTAACATTTTTGCCCTCAGCCTTCCAGGAACCACCACTGCACAACGTATTCTCAACACAGGCCTTCGCATTGTAAGTCTCTCATCATCTATGTCATTGATGACAACGCAGGACTCTGCATACAAGCCCCGCAACTCCTTCCAAACCAGCCCTTGTGAGACACATCGACACAAGACTTCAAATTATAAGCACCTCGTCGACGTCATCCTTAACAACGATGCAGGATGTCACATCGCAGCTTTGCAGTTCTCAGGAATCACCACTCCATGGTGAATCCTCAATAAGGGACTCTGCATCATTCAACAACCAGGATTTAAGGTACTCATGTACAGTGGGCCTTTACTGGTTCCCTGTAGCCAACCCACTCTCCTTCGCAGTCGAGCTGAACTTGTGTCTTTGTTCTTGTCTGGTGTGAATAGATAACCACAGTTGGCACTTTGTGCATTTTTTATCTATTTTCAGTTAAAACCTTAAAATTGCATATCTCCGGTTCCACTGATTGGAATTCTTGTCATCTTCATCTTAATTATTTATTACATTTTATTCTATTTTGTGTAAATTTGAGTGAGATTTTTCTTGTGTTGTGTTTCATTTTATTACTATTTGAAGTGATCCATAATTAGTTTACACATTGCCAATAAGTTAAGCCTGGCTGCTTTAGTGCCAAGCTACTAGAGGGTTAAGCACAAGTTAATTTGGGGTATTCTTGTGACCTCACGCTGACAGGAATTGTGGTTGCTGCTTGAGTAGGGTTTCACCACAATCAAACAGTAACCTGATTTCTTACAAACACTGACATATAACCTCTGTACAATCTGGTGCTCAGTCTCTACTATAGTTTGGGTCGAGTGGTGTGTTTAATAGTTGAATTATTGTAACCCCTCAGTGTTAAGTGATTGGTTGTCGTAGGCATTTTAAAGATGTTTGCTGCTTTTGGCTGGAAATATAGCAACATTTGTTGACATATCTAATGTAAACAAAAAACCATAGTAGAACAACTTTTTTCAAAGCAGCAGAAAACACACTTAAGACATAACAGGGCACAATACAGCAAACATTTTGAACAGAATGTAATCAATCAACTACAGTAAAATACATTATATTCCAATAGTGCAGCACAACAGAGCAACACAAAAAGTAACAAAATACAACAAAATAAAAAAAAAAGTGCCACAGAACAAATATGCACAAACATTGTTGTCACACATTACCAATTCCAGAAAACTGCTTCCATAATATAATACTAAAAGGTGTTTGCGCAAAGCACTTCCATAATTTGCCACCAAGAACATGAAATAGCCCCAGTCAGAATGTTTTGTGACCCACGTTAATCAATAAAAGTCTGTATTTATAATTAGCTAATTGTCTGACTGGCACATATTGATTAACACAAAAAGAAACTCTCAGTACAACAAGTGAGGACGGTGTGTAAAATACGCTCTGTTAAACTCGAGATAAACAAAGAGCACTAAAACACTGTTGGGGTGCATCACATTTGCAAGCTTTTTCATCCCTGCTGAAAGGTGAAATTAATGGGTTTCTCAGAACTATTAGAAGCTGTTGTGCAGCTTTTGCACTCTGGAGACCGCTGTTTGATTCCATGGCCACCAGTGGGGATGAGAAGGGCATTCATGGTATTAAACCAGATTTTTTTACATTGTGATGCATGAAACACTGGAGCCGCTTGAGGAGAGGAGTTACAAATGACCTTGAATTACAAGAACTCGCTTTATAAATGTATGTAGTCGCCTTGCTCTCCCATTGCTTCAAATTAGAAATATTGTGTGGATTGTAGTAGGGTGGTCAACACAAAGAGAAAAAAAATGGGGAGAAGGGATTAAATCAAAATAATGATTCTAATTACCATGAAGTGAACTGCTGCAAATCGAGAATGGTTATTTATATGATGCCCTTGTGGATAGGGAAGGTAAAATGCTGTACGGCAAATAAGAGGATATTATAACAAATGGAAACCATGCAGTTTCGTGCTAAAAAATATCTTGACCTTTATAGGGATAGACTGTAAAGAGTTTGTTTCATTTATAAAGCAAATAAATAAGTTATTATCATGCATTTCTAAAACTTTAACTATGCATTCCCACTGTAGATGTACTTCCAGCTCTGAAGAACATGAGGACATGAATTAAGGCAAGTAGGTGCCATTTCCAAATTGCGATTTTTACCAATGTATGAAAGGCTTAATTTTAAATTAGCGATTCCTACTGGGTCCCAAATCGCCCTTAGGGGCCAGATGTTAATGGGTAGATGCATCATTGTTGCCGTTTGCGATTCCTAAATTGCGAAAATTAAGGAATCGCAATTTAGAAATCGCAAATGGCAATGCATGAAAAAAATCGCTTTTTTTTTTTGCGATTCGGTATTTTTCCTTAATTGCGATTCACAATTTGCGAATCGCAGTTAAGGAAACCCTTCCCATTGATTCATATGGGCCAAAAGGCCCATAGGAATGAATGGGAAGGCTTTCACATTTTGCGAATTTCATTTTGCGAATCGCAAAATGTGAATGCAATTTCAAGGGTGCCTTGGTGGGGTCCAAAGAACCACTCCCTGCACCCCTAAAATTTAACTTTAAGATCCATTTACACACACACATGCCCCAAGGACATGTGTGTGTGTAAATTAAAAGTTTCAAATATGTAACTTGTGCATGTTCGAAAGTTTTTGGTAAATTAGCATGAAGTTCAACTTCATGCTAATTTACCCCTTCCAAATTGTGAATTCGCAATTTAAAAATAATCATGCATTGCATTTAAGAAATCTCAAATTGCGATTTCTTAAATGCAATCGCAATTTTAGAAATCGCAACATGGTTGCGATTCCTAAAATTGCGAAAAGCATGATGCATCCAAAATTTGAGAATTGCATTCGCAAACGGCCGAATTTTGCAATTCTCACCGTTTGCAAATGCAATTCTGTTTGATGCATGTAGGCAAATATGTTGATTTGCGATTTCCAAACAGCGATTCATTACGAAACGCAAATAGCAAATCGCAAATGAGTATGTAAGTATAATTTCCCCCCTCAATTTGCAATTTGCAGTTATCAACCACAAATTAAGGGAATACATTTCCTCGTCATTGGTAATGACCACTGAACTAGGACCTCTCAATACTTTCCCGGAGAGGGAGTGGGTGTCGAGTAGAGGAGGAGAACAGTTGCTATCACAAAGTAGAGCTTGGAACTGCAACACAGGCCACAATCCCAGAAATGGACAGCCAACGTGCAGAGAAAGAGTCAGAGGACAAAAAGGAAACTGAACATTTCAGAGAAGGAATTTGAGATCCTGAGTATTGCCCAAACAATGATGTGCTCTTTAGAAGGGGCTCCATGTCTGCCCTGGAGCAACAGAAGTGGAAAATATGGCAGGAGTTACATCACAAAATAAATGCAGTCGGAGTCCTCCCCAGCTTATAGAGATCAAAAAGACGTTGTATGACCTCAGGCCGCGAACAAAAGAGAGGGTGGCAATGCAATGTACTGATTCCGGGGCAGCAGGTGGTGGTCCCTTGGCTGCAACCCCACCCACTTCACTGGAGGCTATGATTGAGACCAACTTGGAGCCTGAGGCAGTTGTGGGATTCGGAAGCATTAACACCTCAGCACCTGTAACATCAGTGTTAAATATATTTGTTTTTGCACATCTCTTAGCCTAAATCTATCCCCATCATCCATTAATAATGTAATGTAATCCAGGGGGTTGTTATACGGAGTATAAAAAAACTACCATCATAGTGGATTTTAGGATATGTAGTCAATAAGTCACTCACTGTAGTCAGTGTTAGAGATTTATTAATGAATAGTTTCAGAACTTAACAATTGATATTCCCTCAACAACTGATTGTAAGTCCATTTTTTTTACACAGATCACCCTGAGGAACAGGATTATGACTCAAATGTGAAGGGACTGGAGGACACACACAGCGCCTGGAGAAGCAATAGGAATTGGAAGTCAGCAAAGCACACTTCATGGCATTTGTGGTAGTGCTTTATTCTCACCACAGCTATCAGTAGTGGATGATGATGATAATGACAATCAGCCTAATAGTCTCATCCTGTAGCCAGTTGGATGGCCACAACAGCAGCGTGTTCCAGTGTGTGCCCACTGCAGGCCATTCATGACAACCAACCATTGCAGATTAAACTAATGACCAGAAAAATATAGTAAATGCAGGAATTTATGTCAGTTACATTCCACAATATTGGTACTCAGCTGGCAGAAAATCAGGCGAACAGAAACACTAAAATGGACTGCCGCACCACTGCAATTGAAAAATTATGTTAACAAACGGCAGATGATAATGCCTATCAAAGACATCGAGATAGAAGCACTGCTGCTCGAACGGAGGGGTTCACCCATTCCATTAGTAGATTGGCACATTCCGCTTCAACTCCATCCCTGAAAACAGTAACCCTTCAGGTAGAAATGGAACACTTCAGTGGCGAAATTGAAAGCGGTTTAGGGCAGATAACCTCTACAGTTGAGGTGTTACAAAATGCCAACAAAGTTAATGGGGTTGCTGCTGGCCCTCCAGATAGTGAATAAATGTCTAGTGCGAGCAGAGTCTCTGCCACTGATGCATGTGCACTGCCTCACAGAAGCAGCCATCATACTCCTGCCGGTGAACATGTGGGTCCAACCCATATGGAACGCAGCCTCAGGAAGCATTGAAGGACACAGCACAGGCTGTTAAAATAATGCTGTTTATTTGTCATTTCAGTCATGTAACTGACACTGTCTGTGGACATTCATGACCATTTGCATGTGAGACTTTTCAATTCGTTTTTGCAATTTGATAACAAACCTGCAATAAAGCTTGCTTCATTTAAGGCATCAAATCAGGATTCTGCATTTTCTTGAGAGTGAAATCTCACGAATGACTTACCTTGAAAAGTAATTGGTTGCAAAGCAGTCCCATCGCTGTCTCCCCTCTTCCTCCCGAACTCTCCTCTCTTGGCTGCTGCAGAGGTGGCTAAGGGTCCTCCTTCTCAGATTCAGCGTCAGTCATAGTGATGAGTATGGCCTCACTTGGTGGCTATAATATGTAACATGGCACACATTGCCACTATCTTACAGGAGGTGTCTGGGGCATGCTGTAAGGCACCTCCATTTTTGTGAAGGCAAAGGATTTAAGCTTTCAGAGGCCAAATGTGTGCTCTATCACAGCCAGTGAGTGACAACATGCAATGTTATATCGCTTTCATTGCCGGGGATAAGTATGATGTCAACAACCAAGACCTTAACCCCATTGCTGCTTCTGTCAGCCAATGGCCGACGCGAGCACTACCTCCGTAGTGCTGTGCACGTCCGTTGGCCGATGCGGCCCCGCCCACTTAATCAAACCGCCGCACCGCAGCGGATTTTGAGCCATGGTTAAGCGGTTAAGGCATACGCATTGTCACCTGCAACAAACAAATATCAGTGAGCTTGCTTTCATTATGCATTTGATTAACACAAACATGTTTAAAACTCTACTGCATTACATTACCTAAAAAATAGCCATTGCCAAAATCCTCTTTTTCCAGGCGTTGTTGTATTCCACTGTGCCTGAAGATGGATGAGTCATGGGTGCTCCATGGGTATTGTGACACAATTTCAGAAATTGTATTGTTTGTTTCAAGCACAACTTGAATATTGAATCGGTCAACCCTATATATTTGCAATTTTGTGCTTTGCATTACCTAGCCATTCCTGGATAGGTATATATACAGTTGATATGGATATTGATATGGCATCTATAAATCTCCTTAAAAAAACTGAAGAGGACACTTTGGTACACCCCCACCAGCAACAGCAATCACACCCTGATAACTGCAAAGGCCAAAAGGTCTAATGACCACAACACCTGCACCTGAGTCGATGGAATGCATTCTATTTGTGGTTTCAGGAATTCAATTAAAACTAATATCACTACACTCTTTAGCCTGTATTTTGCATATATTTCCTCCTTTGTTTGTAGCAAAAGGGTGAGCCTGACTCTGAATATCATCTCCTCTCTCCTCCTCCTCCTCTGCTGATCAGCCAGTAAGAACATCCTCCTCGCAATCACATACAGCGTAGTTATTCTGGAAACCTCCAATGTATTCTGTGCCATAATTTATAGTTTGCACACAGTTACCACCTTAAACTAATTGGTGTTAAATTGCAAATGTTCTTTTTTGCGAGTAGTCACTAATTGTAATAGGCAGGAACATAAGGTTTGCGTGTTGCAAATATAGACACAGAAATTGTGACTTGCAAATTTAGGTCACAAAAACTACTGAGGACCTCATTACGATGTTAGTTGGAAAGCAATCTGAATGACTCCTTGTCGGAATCGGTTCAGACCAACTTGTGTTCAGTGAGTCTGACCAACCGATTACGATGGTGCTCAACGCCGTTCCGAAAGTTTCCCATTGATTTCAATTGGAGCCTGTGTTCCGACTGACATCAGAGGCTCCCAATGAAAAAAGGGGTGGTTGTGGAAAACCTTGCACCCTGTCACAGGCCCCCCTTGGTGCCTGCCTCACTGTGCATGGTTTTAAAGGGGGGTCCCTTGAATACCCTCATGGGCCCAATCGGAGGTCTGAGGTTGAAGGGGGTGCGCTACAGGCACCTAAAGTCAGTACCCGACAGTCGTTCTGTGTCGGACCGACCGATTCAGAAAGGCTGTCTGAATCCGACATCGTAATACGTCAGTCGGAAATGTGGTACGTAGAGCTGTACAATTCCGCTTCGGCTGTCTCTGAATGACGGTCAGAACCGATTTGGACTGACCCCACAGTTACCTTTCCATCGTAATCGTTCAGTCAGAAATGTTTCTGAGTCAGTCAGAAACATAGGTTCCGACATGGTTAGGAGAATCCGACTGCCGTTCAGAGCCTTTCAGACCAACATTGTAATGGGGCCCTGAGTTGCAAAATGCTTGCATCATTAAAAAATACATTGACCATGCTTTTTGTACATGGTAAAATTCCACTTTATGGTCTTAAACCAATTTGCGACCGACATTCAAGTCGCAAGTACTTTTGACTTCTGGCCCCTAATGAGGAAGCTCGCAATTGGTGACCCACCAGGATTCAACGCCATCACAGGGGTGGTGGCCTGCTTGGTCCGCTGACCACCAGGTCTTTTACTGCTTTTAATAAAGTAATCTTGTTTTTAATGCAGCCCATTTGCATTAAAGAACAAGCATTGGAAATGCAATAGGTCTCGCAGCATTAGAGTTAGTGCTTTTAGAATTGTTTATGGGGTTTTTTTGTAAATCTTTAGCATTTTTTTTTCCTGTAGCCAATGCTAAAGAATTACAAATAAAAAAAGCCATAAACAATTCTAAAAGCTCTAACTCAAATGCTCCGAGACCTATTGCACTGTGTGAGGGTGAGGGGTTGAGGGTGAGTGAGGGTGAGGGTGGGTGAGGGTGAGTGAGGGTGAGTGAGGGTGAGTGAGGGGTTGAGGGTGAGTGAGGGGTTGAGGGTGAGTGAGGGGTTGAGGGTGAGTGAGGGGTTGAGGGTGAGTGAGGGGTTGAGGGTGAGTGAGGGGTTGAGGGTGAGTGAGGGGTTGAGGGTGAGTGAGAGTGAGGGTGAGTGAGGGTGAGGGTGAGTGAGGGTGAGTGTGAGTTAGGGTGAGGGGTTGAGGGTGGGTGAGGGTGAGGGGTTGAGGGTGAGTGAGGATGAGTGAGGGTGAGTGAGTGAGGGGTTGAGGGTGAGTGAGGGTGAGTGAGGGTGAGTGAGGGTGAGTGAGGGTGAGTGAGGGTGAGTGAGGGTGAGTGAGAGTGAGTGAGAGTGAGGGTGAGTGAGGGGTTGAGGGTGAGGGGTTGAGGGTGAGGGGTTGAGGGTGAGGGGGTGAGGGGTTGAGGGTGAGGGGTTGAGGGTGAGGGGTTGAGGGTGAGGGGTTGAGGGTGAGTGAGTGAGGGTGAGGGGTTGAGGGTGAGTGAGTGAGGGTGAGGGGTTGAGGGTGAGTGAGGGTGAGGGGTTGAGGGTGAGGGGTTGAGGGTGAGGGTGAGGGGGTGAGGGTGAGGGGTTGAGGGTGAGGGGGTGAGGGGTTGAGGGGGTGAGGGTGAGGGGTTGAGGGTGAGTGAGTGAGGGTGAGTGAGGGTGAGGGTGGTGGCCCGATGGGAGAGAGCAGCCAGGATGGGAGAGAGTGTGAGAGAAATGGCAGGATGAGAGAGAGATGGCAGGATGGGAGAGAGAGATGTCAGGAAGGGAGAGAGATGGCAGGATGGGAGAGAGAGATGGCCGGATGGGAGAGAGTGTGAGAGAAATGTCAGGATGTGAGAGAGATGTCAGGATGTGAGAGAGATGGCAGGATAGGAGGATAGGCGAGAGGGCGTCAGGCAGACAGAGAGAGAGAGTGGGAGGAGCAGTGACTCTGTTACAGACAGATCGAGGGAAGTAGGGAGAGAGGTGAGGGGAGGGAGAAACGGCGGCCGCGATTACTGACACTTCAGGAGAGAGGGCGCGTGAGGAGAGCTGAGAGTGACAATGTCAACAAAGGACGGGAGGGCATGAAGAAAGGAGACCCCCTTGCAGAGGTGACGGAAATAGAAGAAGAGACAGCGACTGGTGAAGGGTCATAGACAGAGGGCAATGGGAGAGAAAGGCGACATTGGCAGGGAGAGAGAGCAGTGATGGAAACACAGTTCATTAGACAGGAAGCGTAAAGGGTGTGAGGCTGGAGGGGGTACCAGGTGCGGCCCCCGCTCGGGGAAACGAGGTGGAAACAGAGAGAAGCGCTCCACAGCCAGAGGCAAAAGACGGGGTCCGGGCACAGGCGAGGAACGAGGGCACATTGGGTACAGGCAGCATTCATAACAGGGCGCGCTGGTGAGCGCCAAGCCTTCCTGCCCCCCAGGCCTGGAGAACAGACAGCAAGGCCCAGCTGCAGCCGCCCTGGCCTCCCGCCAGCCCCAGGAGATCAGCCGCCTGCAGGAGGAGTGATTCACCGCGGCGGCACAACGGAGCCTGTGTGCAGCGGCAGCGGCGGGCCGAGGGCCTGCTTGTTTTGGAACAGACGTATTGCATTGAAAAAATAAAGTTTACGAGGGCTTGAACCGGAGCTCAGCGACCGCTGCTCTATTTTAAGAAGCGTCTCGCGCTGTCACATAGACGCAGGCAGCGCGAGGCGCGTCTTTGCTCGCTGAAATGGTTTGCGAGATGTTTGTCACGAGCAAATGTAGCGCCTTGAAATAATAACGGGACACTGCGCAGAAATATTGTGTAAATCAGTGTGCATAAAAAAGGTGGCGTTCTGAATTGAAAATGTACATACTGGCTGGTTTGTCACTCCTTGATTCTGGTGGTGAAAACCCTAACAAGACGAAGAGAGCGAGAGTGAGCTGGCCCTGGAAACGCCTCCCCTCCCTGCTGTTTGTTTCAACAGAAAGAGGAGAGGAAGCAGCGCTGCTTGCCAGCACAGCCGCCCATAGGCAACAAGACGGAGGGAAGAGAGGGGAGGGGGGAGGAGAAATGCGACACGGCGGGAAGGGGAGGGGGCGGAGCGGGTAAAATAAACAAGACGGAGGGAAGAGAGGGGAGGAGAAATGCGAGGGGGCGGAGCGGGTAAAATAAACAAGACGGAGGGAAGAGAGGGGAGGGGGGAGGAGAAATGCGACACGGCGGGAAGGGGAGGGGGCGGAGCGGGTAAACAAAGACGGACGTGCACGCGCTTTTAAGCTCAATGCGCATGCGCATTGAGCTTAAAAGTCACGGGCACTGCAAGGAATCGCCACGATTCCTTGCAGTGTGGATAAAGAGTGGATAAGTCCCAATACTCTCGCCTTGCTCGATGCGCATGCGCATCGACAGGCGAGACCTAAAAAAGGGATGCATTTAAAAATAAAAGTTTCTTTTTTGTTGTTGTTTAAGAATATTAAACAAAATATATAAGACCACTTTTTTCTCTCAAACAAACCTTCTAAGAATAATTTGTCTTAACTGGGAGAGTCACCATTCTTCCATGAATTGAACATAAGTTCTGTCAGTCCAGGTGGCAAATCTGGATTCACCACTATTGGAGACAATGAAGAAGGGTAGGCTATAACTCGGCTACTAGTAACTGTTAAATCATAGTATTCTAGCAATATAGGGGCCGATTATGATTGCGGTTTTTCCGCATCCTCCGGGCCGCCGGAAGCCACCGCCGGCCCGGAGGATGCGGAAAAACCGCTGCGGAGCCTCAAAAGACCCACCGTCATATTAGGATGGCGGTGGGTCTGGGATTCCGTCCGCAGTTTTTCCGCCGCGGTCGCCTTCCGACCGCGGCGGAAAATCTCTAACATGGCTGGCGGTGTCTATCAGACACTGGCAGCCATATTAGGATGGTGGAAATTACATGCTTTTCCACGGCGGCTTTTCCGCCGTGGAAAAGCATACGGACCTTCACTACGGGGGCCCGTTGCGGGCCCCCTCGGTGAAGGAGGGTGGAGGGTGCACATGGGGGGTACCTATGGTACCCCCCTGCATTTGCGTGTACAAAGCAGCAGGCACTGCGCGGTGCCTGACGCATTGTGCATGCAAATGCGATGCATGCATTTTTAACCTTGCGGCGGGTGCAGCTTGAAGCCGCATCCACCGCAATGTTAAAGATAGAGGATGCGACCGCCACCCTGGCGGTCACATCCTAATCTGTCCGGAGGGAACGCCGCAGCCCCTGCGGACATTCCCTCCTCCTCAGGGGTCGCGGACGGACTTGATAATCATAATCGGCCCCATAGTTACTGACTTGACTGCTACCTTTGGTGTTCATATGTGATTAGGTGGAAACAATGGCAAGGACTGTACTAGGATGTTTGTTCTATTTTGTTCCATCCTAACCCAGGTTTTGTATGTGGAAGGCTGTACCAGTTCACCAGTGAAAACTGAGCTGATCTAACATAATTTTGTATGTGCGGCATTCATAACCTGCCATTATTCATGGATTTATTTAAAATGTTCTTGCTACTCTGGGTGATTTGCCCTCCCAGACATAGACAACGATCTTCTGGTGTATCAATTGAATAGTGGCATGTGATATGACTAGAGAGAGTGTTTTAAGAACTTTCAGGAGGAAGGCCATGATGTTCATTTTACCACCATAACACTTACCCACCTATGTAAATGTTTGTATAAAACATCAAATGTATTTGAAATGTTTGATCCATAAAGTGTATATATAGAGTTGGGAAGAGTCAATATATTTTATGGGGCCATCTGTGAAGCTAAGTCCTTTACTTATTAGTCAGATTTCAAAGCATATATTCCCTCAGATTTAGATAAACTGATTTTAAAGCCAGATTTTTCTGGGAACATCTGGATTTCTCTGAGTAAATGAGAGAGTGAAGCCTCTGAGTTGGTTGAAAAACAGGGGCTGTCATTCTCACATATATCAAACTAACCGTTGATTTTGATTATTGTCGATGGCTTTAATAAATTCAACAAGATGTATGTATTCGTGATTTGGCCAAGGCCTGTTTTATTTAACAAGTAGATTAAGAATGGCCATTCAACTTTGTCAAGTGTCTTCTCTGTATATATAGACAGGATTACAATAAACGGTTTGCAGTGTGCTGATGTATCTATTAAGTCAGTATTGCTCTAATTTTGTCTTTCTCTAATGAACCAAGTTGATACATTGATATTAAAGTATGCCAGACAGGGCTAAAATGTGATGCCTGCATTCTTGAACATATCTTAATGTCATTATTTAGCAAAGTTATGATCCTGCAAGAACTTTGGCCTGTAGAGGCTTTGTCGAGTTTTAAGCACTTACTCCATCATTGTTCTTGTCATTTGCTTTGTGTTTGGAAAGGTATTGATGTCTTTCATCAAACTGCCAACAAGGAAGTATTGATAAGATTTCTAGGATTTATCTGTGAACCCATTTGTCAGTCTATGAAAAACCCTTCACCAATGCAAGCATAAATGTGATCAATGTGGCACACACTGAAAGAGACTGGTAAACAAATCAAAATCTAAGCAAGTTTCATATCAGATTCAGGGATACATATATCCTCAGAGATCCTATTTAGCCTGGCCTATCTAGAGACTACCCTCAAATACCACAAGCACCGAGCACTGAGGGTCAACCCAAAAACCTTAATCAGTGAATGTACCCATAGCCTGACACTGAGATCTATTAATAACCTCCTCTGTTTTTAACTTAGGACATACCCTCCCAGACCAATATTATATTTGTTTTCTTTTAGACACAATGAATACAAAAAATCCTTAAGGGTAAAATCTCACTATCACTCAGTATTCAATTGTTGAGGTCATGATCCAAGCATTTGCTATCAACCTCGAAATCTTCATCACATTGCTTGATGTCTTAAAGGCCCTAAAAGCTTCAACTATGGTTATGGATGTTAAAACTGGTACTAAGCAGAAACGTTCTCTTGACTGTGACACCGTTGGCCATCTCTCCAGTATTACAAACAGGCCCCTTGGAGAATTAATCCAGACAGAACATTGCCAGTGTAAATCATAGCAATCTTTACCATGCTCTAGAATAAGCCACTTCTAAAGTGACTCCCAAAATAATGTGAATGGCCAAACATATGGCTCCCATTAGTCAATAATGCCCAACTACACAGCCTCCACTCTGTCAACTATCCTCCCAGTCCTGTCCAGTCCTGCTACGCCAAAACAATGCCACTCAAACTCACTCTCCATAGATGGATGTGCATAGTCATAAGCATTATTCACATGAGAGGTGAAATTAATTACTTCATTAGACACGTATTACTGACAGGAGCACATATCTTATAAGATGATGATTTTAATTATATTAATCTTGTATAGTGCACTGCGGTTCCAAGGGATGTCCTAGGACTGAAGAGGACTGAAGGAAGAGACCAACTGGGGAACCACTCAAAAGACTACTGAAGAAGGAAAACAGGGAGTTGTATGTTGGTTGGGCAGAACATAGGGTTAGATTCAATGCAGATGGACAATTCTAGTTCTTGGACACAAAGAAGGAAGAAGCACTACCATCTATATGTTCCTTCTGGATTTAAAAAATGTAAAGAAAACAGATGGAAAAGAATGGAGGGCATGCAACAGATAATAAGGGATAAATGTGGTACTCCATAGGCTTGATATTGCTCATTAAAGGCTCTATAATAAAAGCGGAGAGTCTCAAATAGGCAAGCCACTGCAACTGGATTAGCCCATTTGTAATATGCAAATAGCAAGGGAGCCTAAGAAAAAGCCTGTCAGTTGACTTCTGAGCCAAGTAAATATTATAGAGCAAGTATTTTGGAAAACCTAAGAAAAGAAATATGGTTACACTGCTGAAAATACAGCTTTTTGGCAGTGGCTAAGATGAAGATGAACAATTTTCCTGATTTTTCTCAGTTAGAAAAAAACAGCTAAATCATTCTTTGTTCATCTAAACAGAAAAACAATTGAAATGAAATGAAATGAAATGAAGAAAATTCTTAATAAAGAGCACTGCGACCAAGCGGCTTCCTGGCGCTGAGGATAGAAGCTAAAGAGAAGGATAGCAGCTGCCAGGAGGAGATCAGCCGGAGTACGCTATGGAAAATAAATGTGTCTTAAGGGCTTTACGAAATTGAAGAAAAGTTGTGATAGATTTAATTGAGAGGGGGAGGCTATTCCAGAGGTGGGGGGCTAATACCGAAAACCTGTTACCTCCTATTTTGGATTTGCGAAATCGGGGGACATTAAGAAGAAATTGGTTAGAGGAACGGAGGGCACGAATAGGAGTGTAGGGGCTGATGAGTGAACTAATGAACGCTGGGGCAATACGAGTGCGGGCCAGAAAGGCCAAGCATCCCATTTTAAAAAGAGATCTTTGGCAGATTGGAAGCCAATGAAGAGATTTCAGGACAGGCGTAATGTGAGAGGTAGTCAAAAAAAAGAATTGTTCTGTTTTTTGTGCATTTATCTTACAGTGATTTTTATTAATCTGGTGTTTGGACAAAATCTTGAGTTAAAAACATCAGGAAGAAATATAGGGAGAAGTATGTGATGGTCTATCATATTCCAGAATATTGTTTTTTTTTATAAGTAAAAGACCCATTTTAGATATAATTTTAAGTAATACAGTTGTAAAAAATACTGTGTTTTAATTATAATTTGTTTTGGTTAGTATTTTTGCTTTAACTGATATTATCTTTTAACAAAATAGTTTGTAATTTTAGTAGAGTTAGTATTTTTATTAATTGTTATCATTGTCGTAGTGGGTTGTTGGGTTTGTAGGAGGATAGAGTGGGCATGTATTTACATTAGAAATATATTTATATTAATATTAATTTGTTTTCTATCGTTAATTATATTTTTAATTGATGATTAATTATGCAATTTTTTCGTTGTTATTTTTCAAATCTAAAAATGAAATTTTAATGTTATTTTTATTATTAGTAATGGTAAGTTATGTTTTAGAAGTGGGTACTAATAAATAATTACAAATGATTCATTGTTTTTTAATTGCTAATGTGTTATATAATTAATTGTCCATTATGGAGAAGTGTGGCTCAAGTGGTTAGAGCGGCAGACCCTGATGCAGAAGTCTGGCCCGGGACCCGGGTTCAATACCCGCCTTGGCGGGTCTTGGGCTCAATTTCCTCGGACCTGATAATTCTCGCCTCGGTGCCTATTCTAATCATGGGTCCCACTCTGCGACTCTGGGCAATAGCTTGCTTAATCTCCACAACGGCCCCAAAAGCGCTGGGATGCCTGGTTTCACCCTGGGGGTGCCCAGGAGTGGACACTCACAGGGAAAACCAGGAAGGGTTCCTAAGCGGTATACGGACAGCGCCGGGACGCTACCTCAGGGAAGTAGCTGTGCGCTCTATAAATACCGGTACATTTACATTTATGTAAATAATTTAATACTCAGTTATTTAAGTTATATTTTGGTTCAGGGTTGCTGGGCTTGTAAGGGGTAAAGGGTGGGAAGTCAAATACAATTAAATGTAATTTAATTTAATGCTAACTTAAATTAATTAATATTTGTTTATCAATTAAATCCCTTAATAATTATTAATGATTGTACAATTGTGCTGTTTTATTTATTGTCATATGTGTTTTACTTGTTATATGTTTATTTAACATGAATCTTTTAATGATGGGTTATTTTTTAGGTGAGCTCGTTGGGGAAAAAAGAAACATATAATATTTTTTTAAATAATTGATATGTATATCTAATTTCATTATCAGTAATTATTTTTTATATACTTTTTTATATTGCATCGCTGCTGACGCCTGTTTTCCCTTGCCTGGAGAATGCATGCCCCATGAGTCAACGTTTCCAGGAGGGAGGGGCAACTAAAGCGCTTAAAAGAGCCAATTGACTCCCGCGGCGTGGGACGCGCATGGGCCAAGGTCGGGCCCGGCCTATGCCCATCATCGGCAGGAAGAGGCTGAGCAGGGCCACCCCCCTTGGCGCTGCCACGTAGTAATTGACTGTCTAGAGGATGCTAATCCAGTTAGGCTAGGCACTGTGACTTCAAGGTTATCCGGCACCCTTGTTTGCCTCTTTTTTTTCCCATTTACATCTTTTCCACTTCTTTGGGATAAACTGTTGGCTCCGCAAGATGGGAAAACTTAAGGCTACGGAAGAGACACCTAGGGCACCTAAGGGGGAAAAAACGCCAATTAGGAAAGTGGATAGCGATGTAAGAGATAGAATTGATTCACTTTTTTCAGGGTGCATTGACATTATTTCATCTAACTTTGGGCCAAAAAACTCAAGCTTAACGGTCTCTCCCAGTGTACCAGTAAAGAGACTTCACAAAATGTTTAAAAAGCTGCATTCGAACTCCCAAGCGATAATGCCCGAGGAGAATGAGGGCTTGTCACATCTCGTTGCTGTGAAAGTCTCTCTGCAACCCAAGAGCCACAAAGGATATAATGCAGTAATATATATTCTGTATTGAGCATGGATGACACTGAAACAGAGAGATGGGCATCCACAAGGAGAGATTGTATGAACATTGAGACTGTCATGATGTTACGGATCTTGAGGGTCTATTAAAAATCTAAAACAGCAGGTTAAAATCCTCATTGCTACTTTGGGAAACCGTGATGAGGGGTATACTAAAACACATATGTGTTGTTGCAAGGAGGAGATGAGGGGATAGACCTGAGGTGAGCTTTAGTAAAGCTAACAATCCATCTAGCCCATCGGATCTGTGCTGCCCACCCCCAAACATAGGTGTCCCACCCCACACAGCCTTACCCGTGATGCAAAATCATCTGAGAAACATTGGGGAATGGATGGCACCTCAGTGGATGTGTGGAGGGAAGTTGTATGAAGAGCCCTCGGGTGTAAGCAAGGAGCAGTGGAGGGGGAAGCAGGGGCCACGCCATGAGGGGTGTGGTGTTGGGGGCAGATGTTTTTCTTGTTCATGTTCCCAAATTGCCTTTCAGGCCAAGGGAAGATAAGCAGTCCCTGATAAATAAAGTCACTTACTGGTATCGAGAAATCAGACTGCTACTCGATCATCAGGAGCGATATCCTAAATGTAGAAAGGCTTCTGGCTTCAGCTGGTATGCAAGACCTAATTCGGGTTTCTTTTGTAAGTAATGACATAGTGGAGGGACTCATGGCGATTGAAGCCCATACACCACCATCCACCCTAAAATTTGTGCCCGACAGAGACCTCATTGGGCTACGCCAGATAGGAGGACAGGCAAAGAGACTAGTGGAGCTATTAGGGATCCCTTTAGACCTCATTGTGCTAAGCCAGTTAGGGGAACAGGTGAAGAGAGTAGTGGAGCTAGTAGGGTTCTCCAATGACTGGAGCCTATGATCCTGTGCGCCTTGTATGCTGATGATGAGATGGGGTAGAGAACCTGTTGACACACTCCTCCCAAGAAGAGGAAGTTCCTAAGATTAGGGAGATACACCCAGAGCATTCTAGTAACTGTTCGAATAGGCAGGAAGTGCTGATGGTAACTAAATTCCATACTGTGCCTATTGATAAAAACCCATATGATAATTCTACTCTGTTGGAGGTTAAATTAACATCGGAAACACTGGTAAGGATTGCTTCCTTAAATGTAGCAAGAATAGTAAAACTACTGCCTGACGCTGTGTGGGTTTAAATTCATTGACACCTCCGATATATGCCTATTTCAGGAAACAAGGTGTCTTACACCTTTTTATAGAAATGGGTTTACATATTTTTTGTGTTGAAGCAACTAAGATTACAAAGGGAAGGCCTTCTGGAGGATTGGGCATTTAAATTAAAACTACACTTCAATGTAGTATTAGCATTCTGCCCTGTGATTCAAAAGACATCTTAGCACTTAGACTTCTGCTTCCTTCTGGCCTTTCTCTAAAAATATATATTGTATACAATAGAGTAAATGGTAGAAATGAAGAAACTACTGTGATGTATTCCTATAGGTTCTGTATCAATTCCCCTATTCCCGGCCCTGTTCTGGTTAATACTTAACTAGCAGCCGACCAACGGTGCAAAAAACCGTTATCTGATTAAGCCACATCACGGCACAGAAACGTGTTATCTGATTAGGTAATAACGCATGCCATCTAATTAGACAAGCACTATTCTTCCAGCCCCTGATAAGGCATACGGAGTTCTCAAAACAAATCAAACCTATGACAACCTGGGAAAATCCCTGCGGCCATTGTTTTGATTTCACTGAGAACTTCAGCAAAAGAATGTGCGAACAAGCCCGTTCGTATGACATCCTTATTGACGTATCCATGTCCATCCTTACGTCAATCTCGACACCTTACAGGTATAAATATTACCGACATTGCCTTAAGCAAACACACGCGGTGGTGACAAGATCGGAGCAGCGAGACACGCTGAGGAGCCCAGCAGAGAGCGAAGCCCACACGCGCTGCCCCGCCTTCCCGATGCGCTGAGAACGAGACGCTGTTTTTCTCCTGCCGAGAAATCCAGCTCCGGCGCTTCCAAGCAGCCCTCGCAGGCAGCTGGAATATCAAGACCAGAGACGAGAGATACCAGCCCTCAACCATTCTAGATCTCAGGTACAGAACTGAACAACCCCTTACAGAGAATTCTTGAGTCAGTCACTTGGCAAAACAAACTTAACTTAAACTGCTACTTATCTACTCCCGCCCACGTATTAGGCTTAGGTCAGGTACACTGGGTTAGGCGTGGTTAGAAGCACCAGTTGAGTACGATTAGTCAAATGTATATATGTATGTATCTATTTTATCAATTTTAAATATCATATGGCTTAGAAACCATATCAATGCTTCTGCAGTATTATTTTATACTTCTGCTTTTATTATATGCACTTTACTTAACCATAAGTATCGCAATATTATCGATTCATTTCTCTTGTACGAGAAAAGAGACTGATCAATAAATACCATCTTTTATTGAACACGCCCGTCTCTTCCTTTTCTATACAAACTGGTGAAACTAAGAATGCACGTACTGACTGAGTAAAATAAGTTGTCTTTTGTTTTCACACGACTCTAGAGATACACTCTTGATTGGGGGAGAGCAAAGTTGTCATGTTCTATGGTTGTCAGAAACTAAATCCCTTCTTGTCTATCCAGGGAAGTTAAACTCCTCCTTGTCTATTCGAGAAAGTTTCTAGTGAACTCTGAGCTAGCTGGCAAAACCAAAAACTTTAAGTCTAATATCGTCAGTAGAAGACCTATTTAACCTCTGCCCTAGATCTATACTATTGAAGATATTATTCCAATGCGCAGAGCCTATTGGGATAATAGGAACTACACTACATGGCGCCCAAACGTTTGGATAGGCGATAAAACTAATGCAAGACATTAGAGTAACTCAGTCGTGCTTTTTCACACAGAACCCCTTTTTTTCCCATAATACTCCAAAGACGTCTGGAGTGGGTACAAGGTCATATCCGCCAAACCTCGCAGGAGGAGACTCCTATGTATGGTTCTTGGTTTATTCAACGTTGAAGGATACACTGTTCCAAAATATTGTGCATCTAATCTTTGTTTCCATAAGAAACCTGATCTGCAAACAAACGGAATAACCTTCTGGACAGTAAAATGTCAGACAGTGAAGGAGAAAGAGAGGCAGCTAGAATAGCAGCTGAACTAGTAGCAGCTGATAATACTCTGCTACAAAATGACCCGAATGCAAAACTCATCCCGGTCAACATAAGAAAATCTATAACTTTAAAACTTATAGAAAATGGACTGACATCGAGAGGTGGTACAGTCATATTCGTAATTGAGGCACATGAATATCGGCAGACAGAGGTATTCTATTCATGGATAAACTTTCCAGCAGCAAACGCTGTAACAAAAGAGTTCCACTATTATAAGATAGAGGAACCACCGGATACCTACACTCCTTTCGAGGAGGTAGAAGTACCACTCAAATTCCAAGAGCACCTGCACTTGTTTGATGGCGCCCTAAAACATAATAATCACATCACCAGGCTCGGTCCACTAGGTAGACCAGGAGCAACGTGGCCGGTCCTAGCCGGATATACACCACATCCAGACATTGAAGAAATGTCTGCAGCAGAGCTTCTAATACAGCTAAAACAACTAATCAAAATACATAGACAATTAGTCCAATATGTAATGCGGACTTCAACAATCCAACCAGCAAGTAAAATTACACAGCTGACCCCTCATCAGGGTAACACAAATAAAATTACACCACAGAACATACAGTCCTGTCTAGGTAAAGTACCCGCAAAACGGGAACAAATACCTTTCTGGCTAGCACAAAAAATCACTCAAATAGAGGCGGTGTTTCCAGACACCACCCCTGTAGATAAACACAGGATTCTGACTATCTGTCTTCCAATGGGAATCGCACCACACGTGGAGGACTGTGACACTTGGGGTACAGTCTTTGCTTCCATACACACGAAAACACATGGTGTACCATCCATGTCAGTAATACCAGATGTGCTAAAACAAATTCAAGATGAATATGGTCCAGAACCCGCTTTAACTCTTGGTATGAAATTACTGAAAGACTTCAAGCAGGTCTCGGCTATATTATTAGCCAACATAAAGGGAGAAGCAGCAAACGTGGCGATCCGCCAAAGGTTAAAAGAGACAGACATAGCAGACCAACCAACTGAAATAGCCAGAATCATAGAGAAATCCTATGAAGAACTAGGAAGGGATAGTCTGGGTGGAATACCAGTAAAACCTCAACTGATTGAAAGTCCTGAAAAGGTATTTATTAAAAATAATTTAAACACTCAAAAAAAGAGCTGGGATGGAAACAAACAATCCAATCCTAAAGAAAAAAGATTCCAGTCCAGACGAAGGTCTCCTCGGCGGAGAGAACGATCTCCGAACCAAGGACGCAGGTCTCCCCAAAGTGAGCCCTCTGGGAAAAAATATAACCTTAGAAATAGGGATAATATAAAGAAACCTGATAGATATCAAGATAATGATACACGTCCCTCTCAATCTTTTCAGACTTCCTCGCAGAAATCGGAAAGAAGAGGACGATCAGAACACAGGGAAGAGCACGTCAAGTCCAAAGACAAGGAACCTGCTCATCCAAATAAAAAGTTACAATTTCCAAAAAAGAAGGTAGCCAGTATTAAAGTAGTCAAAGATGCCGAGAATACTGAGGACACAGCTGAAAAACGGAGAATGGGCTCAGACAATGCTAGACAGCGCAGCAGAAGTGAGCATAGCTCGCAAAGTCCTTATGAATCATCTGGAGACAGTGGACACGAATGAATATATTCAAGTGGAAACTGCCGACACCAGAGTTAGCAAACCTCATAAAATATATGAAATAACATTACGTATAGAGGGGGATAAGACTAGAAAAATAAGGGGTCTTTTTTGGGATAATCTCTCCCAGGGCTATGACATCCTTCTAGCTGAACAAGACTGGCCACCCGAGTTCGTCAGAGAGTGCCCTCATGAGGAAGAAATAATTATGCCTGCCTTCTCAAATCACATTCCAATTCATAAAAAATATACACTTGCTAGAAAGTGGGCAGTAGCTCAAGCTCCTGCTTTATATAAAAATCATGTAGGATGGGATGAGGACTCTCCTCCTCACAAAATCCAGTTAAAATCACAACCTACTGCACAGAGGCAGTACCCAATTAAGCAAGAAGCTAAAAAACAGGTAAACGAGATCTTAGATCAACTTGAATACCAGGGGGTGATTGAAACTTGCACCTCACAAATGAACAATCCTTTGTTTCCTGTCTCCAAACCAGACAACTCATATCGTCTAGTTTTGGATTACAGACACCTTAACTCATGTTGCAAAACCTTTGCAGTGCAAAACTCGCATAGTGCTGCACTAATGAATAACATAGTTCGCAAAAAATACAAAACAACATTAGACATCTCTAATGGATTCTTTTGTCAAAATATAGCACCAGAGAGCAGATATTTGACTGCGTTCTCGGTAAATGGCTCGCAAAAAAGTTTCTGCCGTTTACCCCAGGGGCACAAGAATAGCCCAGGATTATTCTCAAAGAGAGTAACAGAATTACTACAAACATACGATGACGAGGCATTATCATATGTCGACGACATTTACCTAACAGATGATGACTTGGATACTCACTTGAAGAGAGTGAACACCATAATACTTGGGTTCGCAGCAGAGGGTTACAAATTCAACTTTAAAAAATCAAGAATTGCCCATCTAACAGTCCTGTTTTTAGGATATGAATTATCAAGTGAAGGCAAAAGCCTGGCTGACAATTTCCTAGAGAAATGTGCTGTACTCCAAGCTCCCAGAACACTAAAAAACTTACAATCAATTCTAGGCTTCCTAAATTTCAGAAGAACATACATTTCAAATTACGCAGAAAGGATCAAACCCCTTTATGATCTAATAAAACCAGATTTTAAAAGAATCAATTGGACTCAAAAACACACAGAAATGTTGAGATCTTTACAAACAGACATGTTAGTTAAAACAAAATTAGAAACACGTGACAACACACGCAATCTTGTGATTCGAGTCATCCCAGGAAGATGCAGATTCACATACCTGACCTCTAATGAGGGAGAAAAGGTACCAATTGCATACAATTCACACTTGTACACAGAAGCTGAAAAGAAGTTCAGTATTAAAGACAACATTGTTCATGCAGTTCAAACTGCTATAGCAAGAGAAAAAGACAACGCTGACGGTAGACGTATCACAGTCAGAACAGCGGAGTCAGCCTTTGAGGCATTAACAACCCCATGTAATTTACCAACAACAACGTTGAATCCAGAGTGGATAGAATGGGTGAATTCAATTACAACGGACAGGGTAAAATACTACTTTGATCCAGAATTAAAGGAATTAAAATATCTAGAATATGAAATGACATACCCTCTGCCAATCGACATTCTGCCTATACGACAGTACGCCTGTGTAATACATACAGACGGGCATGCTCAACCCTCAGTTTGGGGAGAGCTGGCTTACAAGGCAACATGCGAAATTGTAAAGGAAGTGTGGCGCGGAGGTAAATTAAGACCTCTACTTACAAAAACACACTCAGTGGAAAATAATTCAGAACAACAAACTGAAATAATAGCGTTAAAAATGGCGCTAGATAATGCCGATCGCGAATTCCCGACACTTATAGTGTGCGATTCCTATTACTGCGTCAAATCATACAATAACGATTTACAGAAATGGATTCAAAACGGTTACAAAGATGACACAGGTGCAACAATAAAGCAAAAAGTGCTTTGGGAAAAAGTAGCTCTTTTACAGAAAGAACTACCAAAAACTCACGTGATACATTCAGTGAGTCATCAGCGTGATGGCGTTCACGTTGCAGGGAATTCATTGGCTGAGAAAGCCACAACGGCAGCAACTGAATCGGCTTCCGTAGTCAAGAAAAAGCATACAGTAAAACAAATTGACGGTGAAACTTTGCTGGCGGTAAAAACGTCATCAAAAGGCGACTGCTCAGCACTACCGATCAATTATCCACTCAATTATACATACATAATCGATGCAAACTCAGTCCCTTTTGCTCGAATCCCTGGAGTGGGGGATAGAGTGATTCCAAACACGGACAGGAGAGGCTTGTTAATAGCAGACGCACATATGGGTGAAGGTCTCAGACACCTTAAACAAAAAGATTCTCTGGAAGAATTACAATCAGTGTACTGGTGGCCAGGCATGAGCCTGCATCATCAGATTTTTGTAAAAAACTGCCCAGACTGCAATAAAGATCGCAGTGGCGAGCGAGGAGGACTATTACCATGGCACTTCGCTCCAGAAAAACAAAAACAATAAGAAAGTACCCATCACGAAAAAGCGTTATATTAACATAAAAGACTAATTTTCACTTATGATGTAAGACCCCAGCACTCGGCTGACGTCTGGACTGTTATAAAAAGATTTGCGAGTCTATAATGGCATATACGCTAGAAGCATGCTACGTTTGGCTGAATGTTTTTACTTCGTGCCCTAAAGCGTATGAAAAAAAAAAAACATGGTCAAATGAGCATAGCATAGCGGGACTCTTCTCACTTCCTACCTGAGGGAACGGGTTGGTGTAAAGAAAAAACCAAAGGCATAAAGCAATCTATAACAGCGAAGGTATTAGGTTCGGGAGCTGGGTGGGTCAAACATCTAATAAGTGTCCAACGTAGTCTAAATAACCTGCCAAGAAATTCTCTGAGGGGATTCAGTCCGTACGAATTATTGTTTGGAACTAGAATGATGGTCTTAGATCTTGACAGTCAGACTTCAGTGGTTAAAGAAAAAAGCTTTGATATCAAAGATCGTTTGGCTATTTTACAGGACTTAAACAAAACAAGGAAAGACCTGAGCAACATAAAGTTGAAACAACAGCCAACAACCACTGAAGAAAAACCACCTGTCCCAGCAAGACCTGTCTGGATTCCAAAAGTCGGGGATCTAGTCAGAGAAAAGATGGCGGTAAAGAAGGAATTTGGGCCTTCTTACAGAAAAGCAGTTCCTGTCTTGTCTATCAACGGGACAAGATCAGTAGTACTACCGCCCCTTGCTGGTAAAAAGGAGAACCGAGTTGTATCCATCGACCTGGTTAAACCACAATCATGTGGCCGATAACAAACAGTAGGCCAAGTGGACTCCCGATAAGTAGTAGAACACCAAGGTTTGCTACAAACACAGAGGTTCAATCAAAGAGGCTACTCACGTTTGAAATGTCAAAAGAACAACAACAAGGTCTATGCAACAATGCTATGGAACTTAAACCTCTAAAAACCCAAATAAAAACATTTAGCAGAGACACACCAATCTACAATGAAGTAATAAATGACTATGCTGCTGCAACAAAACACACGGATAAAGCAAATATCAATCCTGAAGCAATTGGAACAATAGACAGAACGGCATCCGGTTACTTCATCAACTTCAGCGATTCATCTGAAAACCTGAGTTAATCAAAGGAACAAAAATCAACAAAAACCCTTAAAAATAAAGCTAAGGAACTTTTTCAATATCTGAAAGAAACCTATCTGATTTCTCCATGGATTGAATTCTGGGTGGCCTTAGGTGCACTTATCCTCATACTTTGGCTCATCATGGTACTATGTTTGGGACACTTCATTGAGGGAAAATATGCTAAAATGGACACAGCAAGCCAGAAAATCAACTTGGTCCTCAAACCACACACGTCTTCACACATCGAGAAAAGGGAACTTTCTTCAGTCAACTTCACAGCCAATCCTATACCCGGTGGGGTAGCATGGGACAATACTGATTATGAAATCTATGGTCCGGTTGAAATCCTGAAGTATCCACATCAAATCAAGATCTCATTGAGTGACTTTGTAAAACCAAGCTCAGTTGCTGATGATTGGGACGTTGAAAGCATTAATAATATGATGTCTGACCTAGTGATGTCTGCTAAATTTACAAAACATGATTATTTGCAGGGTTCGTCTAATTATGATAAAATGTTCTGCTATAATCACTATAGTAATCATTATCTGCATAAATCTGCACAACCTAGAAATGTTTTAAATTATAATCAATGGGAACACTGTGCAACCCCTCCAAAAGGTAGCTCAAGAACTTTTTATGACAAATATTCATATTTTTCAGGGTTCAACACAAGTAATGCAGAAACATTTTATTTCAAATTATCAAATAAGACAGGTACAAAGACCATGCTTACAAACACTAAATTGATATATTCAGACTCATTTTTTGAGCAAATGAGTACATTTGGTTTTGAATACTGGGACAAAAATGTTGAAGTAAAAAGTGTTTGGGGTACAAAGGAATGGCAAGTACAAGGTATAGAATCATCGTTTAGAGCCTGCATGATCCCAGAACAAATGATATTTTTGAATGACACTATTCAACAAACTACCTGTCTTGGCCTAGCCAAAATCAAAGATTTAAACAAACCGTCTATTCCAAAGCCAACGATAAACAGTAATAGCTCGACAGATGAGGAGATAGACGTAAACCATATATTAAGCCAAAACAGAACACATCCAGATTGGAAAAAGTGGTTGATCTGGCCCACAGATACTAATAACTGTCAAGACAGATTCCTGAACAAAATCCAGGGGTTCAAATTGACCGGGCCAGACCCTAGATATTCCCAAAGACAACACCCAGGGATAATTACCACGTACAGTGTGGGCAAACTCTGCCTTCAATGGCTACAAACATCCACACTGGCAGAAATTAAGCAACACCTAACTTTACTTACTGATGGTGCTGACTTGCGTGATTTCATTATGGGACCACGCAAACAGCGTCAAAAACGCTTCATAGCAGCCTCTGTATATGCAGCTTATAACGAAGCCTGGAAAATAACTCAAATTGAAACATCAGAGAAAATACGGGAAATTGACCGTATTAATTTGGAAAAATCACTTTCTGTGGTGGACAATGGGTTAATGACTCTGTCCTCCAGAATATACTCTTTGGACAGCATTGTGTCTTCAGCAATCAACATAATATCGCAAGACTTACTGTTATTACAACACGGTCAGTCCCAATTGCGTTCTATTGTACAACTTGGCTGGACGTTACAAAATCTGCGTTCAGGCTATGTGCCTTGGCGTTTAATCAACACAACGTCACTGTTCGATATCTTTAACCTTACTGATAAACAAATCAGTATGGCACAGAAGGGTGCTGATTATACAATCCTGAGCATTGAGAAACTCGAGAGATTACCATTGACAATGTCAGAACGACCTGTCAGTGAGTGGATAATACATGGAATAATTAATATTCCAATATCTACTTTCAGTTTTCAATACTGCCAAAAATATATACAGGCTGGCATGTACGAAAAATTGGGTAAAGGGTACATTAAGTCAACATGGAACTTGCCCTATTCACACGCGTGTGTCAGTAATAAAGGCCGGAAAGTTTTTCTTAGTGGCAATAATTGTGCAATGTCACTAAGCGGCACACTTCTGTGTAATGGTATTAGTTTACACGGAGCCTGTGAAGGGTCCTCAAATAACCTTTCATGTCACCAGCTAGGCACACCTGCGACACAAATAGAACCATTCTTTAGGAGACTATCGAACGGGAGTTACATTATAATGGTAGACCGCAGATGTTGTAGCTTGGTGCCCGGAGTAGCTTATCTCATAACTACGACTGCGAAGGTCATGTGCTGTGAACGAGTATTGTTCCCCAGCGCAATGCCAGACAGGGAGGCAAGGTTATGGCCGAATTTGAAAATTTCTTCCATTAGAGTTGATACTTTAAGCAGAATGAAAACTGTGCTCCTTCAGACGCCGACCAGGCTCACGTCATCAAAAGAAACGTATGATCTCCAAGTTGCAAGGACAACGGCAGAGATTCATTCATTGTTATCAACTAATTCCCCCATACATTTCGCAGAAATCCTGAACGAAATCTTAAATATTTCTGATACCAGTGGAGTCTCAAATGTATTTAAGACAGTGTTTTCAGGGGCTCTAAAGCCATTCTGGGTATTTTTCTAGACTTTGTCCATTCCGTCTTTGGTGGACTTCCTCTCCTTTTGGGACTAGTGGCAGGAATCCTATTTTTGATCCTGTTATTTCGCTATGGCAAACTGTGTCACAGACAAGACACCTGCGACAAGGGAAGAAACAATCCTAGCCATTGGATACCGGGACCAGATATCTAAAATCCTTGGACTGTCCCGGCTTAGAGACCTGAACATGACTTGGTTTCTTTCATTTAGACCTATGTGGCAAAGCTGTGTTTTACCTGTATTAAGGTGCTTGCTATGCGGAGAAGAATGCGTGTTAGACACCTGTCTGACGCTACAATCGGATGCGCCAATGGATGCAGAAACTTTGTTGGGTCCGGTCACGGCGCATGCATTATGCTGTCCCCAGCGGCTACCAATCCTGATGACGGCATTCGTGGAGACTTCACCACTACGATTAAGGGGTAGTGAGGTTCAAGATGAAAGCAGCATCGATCAGGTACGACCTTCTGTCAGCTATGCTGATCCAAACATCAATGAAGGCAATCATGCTCACGAATGCATGGTAACATCTTTTTCCGAGTTAGTGGAACTTTCACGGGAAGCTGTTGACAGTTTTTTCGAGAGTCTAAATGATATGATGTTCTCACCAGAGCAGAAATAATGACTTTTGAACAAGCTAGCACAAGGCGTTCCCAACACCCTGAATTTGGCCTTCAATTTTGATAATAAAGTATAATGAACAAATTTTTCTCCAGTTTACGGACAGCGGAACATAATTTTTCAGCGGCCCCAAAATATTTTGCAATTTTTCGGGACACTTATCTTCTGCTTAAAGTAGAAACTATTCTTAGAGAACTATATTTCTATTTTAGGAACTTTAGAGTCATTAGCTGCCCTCTGGCCTGTTCATAAATATTTTATTTTGTGATGAAATGGTCTCGCATTTTTTCTTCTTCTGTATTAAGAGCCATTTCATGTGTTAATTTTCATATTTGTATTAATAGTGATGTATGAATATGCGTGATATTTAGCATTAATATACTGCTTGATTGCATATAATGTATATATATATCTTTTCGTATATTTCATGTTTCAAAATGCATATGTATGTATTTTGGGGTGGTACGGTATACACATGCTCTACTAGTGTATTTACTATGCCTAGATCTTGTAAATATGGACATAGTCAGCGTGGAGTGGGTGTGATGTATTCCTATAGGTTCTGTATCAATTCCCCTATTCCCGGCCCTGTTCTGGTTAATACTTAACTAGCAGCCGATCAACGGTGCAAAAAACCGTTATCTGATTAAGCCACACCACGGCACAGAAACGTGTTATCTGATTAGGTAATAACGCATGCCATCTAATTAGACAAGCACTATTCCTCCAGCCCCTGATAAGGCATACGGAGTTCTCAAAACAAATCAAACCTATGACAACCTGGGAAAATCCCTGCGGCCATTGTTTTGATTTCACCGAGAACTTCAGCAAAAGAATGTGCGAACAAGCCCGTTCGTATGACATCCTTATTGACGTATCCATGTCCATCCTTACGTCAATCTCGACACCTTACAGGTATAAATATTACCGACATTGCCTTAAGCAAACACACATGGTGGTGACGAGATCGGAGCAGCGAGACGCGCTGAGGAGCCCAGCAGAGAGCGAAGCCCACACGCGCTGCCCCGCCTTCCTGACGCGCTGAGAACGAGACGCTGTTTTTCTCCTGCCGAGAAATCCAGCTCCGGCGCTTCCAAGCAGCCCTCGCAGGCAGCTGGAATATTAAGACCAGAGACGAGAGATACCAGCCCTCAACCATTCTAGATCTCAGGTACAGAACTGAACAACCCCTTACAGAGAATTCTTGAGTCAGTCACTTGGCAAAACAAACTTAACTTAAACTGCTACTTATCTACTCCCGCCCACGTATTAGGCTTAGGTCAGGTACACTTGGGTAGGCGTGGTTAGAAGCATCAGTTGAGTACGATTAGTCAAATGTATATATGTATGTATCTATTTTATCAATTTTAAATATCATATGGCTTAGAAACCATATCAATGCTTCTGCAGTATTATTTTATACTTCTGCTTTTATTATATGCACTTTACTTAACCATAAGTATCGCAATAATATCGATTCATTTCTCTTCTACGAGAAAAGAGACTGATCAATAAATACCATCTTTTATTGAACACGACCGTCTCTTCCTTTTCTCTACAAACTGGTGAAACTAAGAATGCACGTACTGACTGAGTAAAATAAGTTGTCTTTTGTTTTCACACGACTCTAGAGATACACTCTTGATTGGGGGAGAGCAAAGTTGTCATGTTCTATGGTTGTCAGAAACTAAATCCCTTCTTGTCTATCCAGGGAAGTTAAACTCCTCCTTGTCTATTCGAGAAAGTTTCTAGTGAACTCTGAGCTAGCTGGCAAAACCAAAAACTTTAAGTCTAATATCGTCAGTAGAAGACCTAGTTAACCTCTGCCCTAGATCTATACTATTGAAGATATTATTCCAATGCGCAGAGCCTATTGGGATAATAGGAACTACACTACACTACCACCATCTACCTATTGGAGTAACTGCTTCCGAAACATGGGGCAAAAGACCCTACCTTGGTGGCAGATGATCTTAACTTAACATTTGAACCGATAGCTGCTGCTCCATTTCTTCCAGGTTAACAACTAAGTGTAAAAAGCAGCTGCATGTGGGTGGTGCCACTTTAGAGTTAGTGGCTGAGTTTGATTACCTTGGCATGAAACCTACAAAGAATTTAAGATGGGTCCACAGATGGAAAGGGCGCAGCTATCCCTGATACAACAAATGGCTGTCATGCACACCAAAATGTACATCTATCTTCAAGGAAATCAGTAAACTTCACTGGCTGCTGGTCAGGAAACGGGTGTGTTTCAAGGCCTTGTGTATTGTGTTCAAGGCTCTTCAAGGCATAGGCCCTGAGTTTTTGAAACATAACATCAGATGGTACTGGCCTAAAAGGACGCTGTGTTCCATGGAAGCAAAGTTGATCAATGTACCACGGATAAAGAAAGCCTCCTGGGTCGGAAGAAGCTTTGTTGTGCGGGCCACAAAGGCATGGAATGCCCTTCCCTTCCATCTAAGAAAAAGCCCAGACCTCCTGACTTTTAGGAAGAGTCTTAAGACCTGGCTTTTTAACTAGCAGTTCACATTCTCTTTACTCAGGAATAATAATCAGCGCCAGGACACCTCCGGGTAATCGTTTGCGCTAAATAAATCCCCTTAACATAACATAACATGGTGAATATAGCAAAAATCTACAGGAAAACTGGATCCAGAAGGGTGGCACCAGCATTAGAGAGTTACAACGTCAAAGCTTTAGGTGCAGTTTTGTTCTGTGCGGAGCTCTGGAGTTGCTCAAAATCTAGTCACTTGCCAGTAATTGAACATAAATATTTTAGATCTCTGCTAAATCTTCCAGTGAGTACCCCGTTGACTCCACTCTACTCGCCTGTGGTCTACCGCAGCACTTGAGTCTTGTAGGGTGGACCCTCCATGAATTAATGACACCAACATGTGTGAGCAAGATCCTGTGGCTGTGTACTCTTAAGAACCTGTTACAGAGGTTACGTCTAGGCGCATACTGGGATCAACCAGAAACCTTGTGTCAGATTAACAAAATTAGCCTCAAAACCGTTTACTGAGGTTTTGCTGAGACTGCACTCATAATGGATTGTAAAGGATCACTTTTGGCTGCTTTAATCATTTTTAAATTGATACCGTCATTTGAGGATACTATAGATCAAATTGTACCTCCTTTAGCAAGGAAACCATACCTACAGTTTAGGTATGGCTGCCTATCTGTAAAATCCTTTAGAAGGAAATGGTGTAAAGTAGGTGACAGGGTGGATGAGAATTGTACCTGTTGCCAAAGATGACTAGAGTCAATCGAGCATGTTTTATTTTTCTGCCACTTGTATAGTTAGGCTCAAGTTAAATGGATAGTCCCACTTTGTACAAATGTGGGAGTAAGAAAACACAAGGAGGTGTACAGAATACTGCAGTCAGATACATCTCGTATTACTGTATTCTGTACAGCCAAGTTTCCAATGGTAATGTGGATCAGATGTGCCAAGTGTTCCCTTGATAGTCTTTAGGCTGCCCCTCATTGAAGGGTCCCGTTCAACTGTATTATGTAACTCAAACTATTCTGTGTGGACGAAGGGCCATATGTATCAAGCCAAATTGACTTCGCAAACGCCGAAATTCACAGAATTTCGGCGTTTGCGAATGCAATTTGGACTAATGGTATGTATCAAGGAAATCTGCTTAAAAAATAAGGAATCGCAAAATTTGCGATTCCTTATCTTGTGATTGCATTTAAGGAATTGCAAATTTTGCGATTCCTTACATGCAATGTAAGAAGCCCAAAAAAATCGCAAATTGGCCTTAAGGAATCGCAAATTACCACCAACTTCTAATTGGTGGTAAGTTGCGATTTCCTTTCAAAATGCTTATTTTTTCATTCTTCAAAGTGCCATGTGACGCACATACATACCCTTAGGGCATGTATGTGCGCCACATGTACACCCATGCAGATTTCTGGGGTGCAACAGGGTGTCCTTTGGACACCCCTGCACCCTTGAAAATATTCTCAATTTGCGATTAGCAAATTGCGAATCGCAAATTTCCCCTTCATTCCTATGGGCCTCCTGGCCCATAGAAATGAATGGGAAATTATTCCTTAATTGCGATTAGCAATTTGCTGATCGCAATTAAGGAATTTTAAGAAATCGCTAAAAAAAAAGCGCATTTCTACATACATACCATTTTGCGATTTCTAAATGGCGATTCCTTAAAAATCGCTATTTAGAAATCGCAAAAGGGAATGTTGATACATATGGCCCTATGTCTTTTAATATTATCAAAGATATTCACAGATTTTTATTGCTGATCTTCACATGTTTTTATGATGAATTTCTGGTCCTTTGAAAATTTTAACTTTTCCTGTTTCATTGTGCTGCTATTGTAACGGACCGCAAATGCACATTCTAAATGTCTATGGTTTTTTTGTGTCTGTAAGTGTTTTGTTCTATGTTGTACTTTTTTGATCAATAGTGACCAAAATAAAGTCCTCTGAACTGAACTGTATACTTTTTAATATTTATTACAGTGTTAACAGTGTTAATATATTTTTTAAATGATTTAATGGTAAGTGGTTGTGAAATTCTCTTTGTGCAATTATGGTTTGTACGTATTTTGTTTCTATGTATTAATTGAAATTCAGTAAATCAGTAATGACTATAATTTTATTATTTTTGGGTAATTAGGGAAGTTGATGATTATCATATGTATGGTTTGTACTTTCGTATTTATTCTATATAGTGCATTTTTCAAACATTTTTAAATATATATTTGTGTGTGTATGTATATATATATTTATTTTATTTATTTCTATATTCTGTAACTTAATAATGTTTATATTAAGGGGCTCATTTCTATTTTGGCAGAGGTGAATATTCAGTCACAATCTCTGTATTGCAATGCCATTATATCCTATGGAGATCGCAATACATCCAGCGAGATCTAAATAATGCCGTGAGGGCCCAAATATGAAAAAGGAACTACTATGGGAATGCCTCACAAGGTTCCTTCATGGCATGGACAAAAAAACAAACGTTACAAGGACATTATAGTTAGGCTAAGATTTCACTAATACAAAACCATAGAAATCCCTTTTCTATAGTTACACAAGCTAACTATAATTTACACCCATGCAATGGAGTGAATTATAGGTGTTAACATATATACTTAAGTACTACACCGCAAACGTTTAGTTAGTATAGTACTTTTAACATATAATATGCAAGTGGCTGTGTTTCTCCATGTGTGAGTGGGTGTCTGAGTAGCTCCATGGTTGAGTGAGTGGCAGTGTGAGTGGCTGTATTGGTGAATGAGTGGGTGTGCCAGTAGCTGTATGAGTGGGTGAGTTAGAGACTGCATGGGTGACTAAGTGGGTGCCTGATTGGCTGTATGAGTGAGTGACTTGGTGTATAATTATGTTGTATGATGAGTGAGTGGCTCTTTAATTGGGAGTTTGGTTATTTGAGTTGGTGTGTGAGTGGCTGTCTTGGAGAGTATCTTTCTGTGTGAATGGCAGTATGGGTGAGTGAAAGGGTATGTGAGGACTTGTATGGATGTTTAAATGGGTATGTAAGGGGTTGTGCGGGTGTGTGAGTGAGTGTGTGATTCTTTCTATGAGTGAGCGAGTACCTGTGTGAATGGCTGTTTGGGTGAGTGACTATGTATGAGTAGCTGTATGGGTGAGGGAATGGTTGTGTGAGTGGCTGTATGAGTGAGTGAATGAGTATGTGAGGGTCTCTTTGGATGAGTTAATGGATGTTTGAGTACTTGTATGGGTATGTGGCTGGATATGTGACTGGCTGTGTGGATGTTTGAGTAAGTGTACAAGAGGTTGTATGGGGTGTGAGAGTGGTCCTGTGGATGCTATCATCAGTAATGTCATCAGTAAGGTCATTTGAGATGTCATTAGTGATATCATCAGTAATGTCACTGACCATGTCATGAGTAATGTAATATGAGAGGTCATAAGCAGTGCTTTGCAGGGGCATGAGTTACATTTAGATTAGGTAACTATACCTGATGAATTTCTATGGTTTTATATGAGTGAAATCTGAGCCTAATTATAAGGTGCCAGTAACCTTTGGTTTTCTCAGTGAATTTTCTAAGTGTAAACAAAATTCTATTTCCTAACTATAACGCCCCTGTAACCTTTTTTTCTGTGAACTGCAACGTTTTTTATCCTATTTCCTAACTACAACGTCCTTGTAATGTTAGTTTTTTTCAGTGAATGTCTCTGATTTTTTAAATGCTGTTTTGGTTGAGGATTAGGACTATACCTGAACTATTCCCAAATGCTCATGCTCTGCAAGAAGTGTACAGTTTAGATAGATTTAGCAAAGTCAGTTCACTAGGAAATGTGAAGAGCCCTTTATCTGATATCGGGCTAGGGATATGACTCCAAAAAAGCCAAGTTAAAGTAAGTTACTGGGACTGGGTAGTACAAGGGGAATTAACTAGTGGGTCCTGGGGGAAGCGCACCTTAGAAGTTATGGCCCATAAACTGGATAGATTCTTGGAGGGTTACTTAGACTTTATACCAATACCAAAGGGCAGAAAATTATACTTCCAATTTAGGTATGGCACTTTGCCACGGATTTATTTTTCAGGTGAATGGAATAGTAATCTATTGACACTGGATCTGGTGATCCCTGGGCCGGGGGGTCCTTGAATCCCCTCCATCACAATGAATTTAGCCACAGGAAGGCAGTGGTGCCCAGGGTGTGGGGAGCTGGAAGGCCACCCTAGTTTCTTCGTAGTTAGCTCCAAGGAGGTTGTGGTCCCTGGGCATAAAAATGCCCATGGTGGGGGTCCTGTGTGCCCCACTCCTTTAATGTTCATAATCATATGCACATGTCCCTAGGACCTGGCCCACCCAGGGGCTATTTGCAAAAAAATGCAGGGGCCTCTGCTTGTTTAAAAAAAAGAATTGACAGGAATATTGCAAATTCACAGCAATTTACTTTTAATTTAACAATGCTTTTATGCCATGACAGGGTCCCAGGGGAATGTCTCAACAAAATTGTTTTCTACTCTTCCTGTAATAGTGGAATGCAGAGTCAAGGTGTGACTGTGTCCGGCGAGGCCTACCAAGGGTCTATAGTTGGAAATCCATTTGTTGGATTTTAATGCCCTTACACACCCTTTCAGGTGTCATGCTTCATCATATGGGCTGCTCCTCATTGGGTCGGCGGTGCAATATCCAATGGGCTCACCTTAAAAAGGGGCACTTTATCGGAGATCTTTTATCCAACAGCCATATGGTGAAGTGTGGATATGGGGGCAGAAGCGTGTAGATGTGCAGATGTGATTTTGAAAGGTAGGACTGGGAGTACCTGGCATCGAACAATTTTATTCTGGGGGTCTCCTGTCCTAATTAAAAACAGTGAACACAGCACTCGTCCAAGAATAATGCCTCGAGGTAGAGTGTCCCTGTTTATTCATCAGGGGTCAAAATGTTTCTCGCGTTTTGAGTAGTTACTCGCGATTCTTCAGGACCAAAAAGAAAAACTATCTACACTTAAAATTCTATTGCTAACTCAGTTATTGCAAAAGACGACAGGTTTAACCTATTTGGAGTGAAATACCTGTGGTAGCCTGGATCTACCTATAATGGAAAAAAAGAAGATAGTATTACAGGCATGTGAATTGAAAACATATATGAAGGCACAACACATGTTGTGACACTGCATTCAGTTAAAAAGTTAAAAAGTGTGTGGTGGATATCCCAACAGTGAACTAAGGTGATAATCCGCCCCTGTGGGAAATCTCTGGAGCAGCAGGAACAAAAGTCCAGGCCCAGGCTTCAACAGTACCCGGTGGTCAAAACACAGGGCGTGGCTCCTATGTAAGCTGGACTATACATGGGGTGATAAAAACAGGAAAAGCATACTAGTTGTCATATGTTGATGTTATAAAAACAAGTGTTTTTAGTCAATAGAACATTCAGGTAGGTTCATATGTTTAAAGTATAAACTCTATTGTTTCCTGGATGGTGTTGTAGCCACATGGATGTTGGAATAAGATTATCTGGAGAGAATGCTACAATTGCCTTGGCGCGTGCTCTCTACATTAGCTTGGTCTCCCCACTAAAATGCTGTCTTTTTAGGCTCTAGGCACACCATCGGGGAATGTTATGTGATCTAGTGTCATCCAGTGGTTTTAAATGGAAACGTTTGTATAAGGAAGGGTTCAGGGTTAAGGGACAACACATCTTGAGAGAGCTTCTAGTGTAGTTCCTATATTCCTAATAGGCTCTGCGCATTGGATTAATATATCCTATAGATTTGACGTAGGACAGAGGTCTACTAGGTCGCTATCGAATATACTGGACTTAATTGTGAGTGCCAGCTAGCTCAGAGATCACTAGAAACTTTCTCAAATACACAAGAAGGGATTAGTTTCTGATAACGGCATAAATATGACAACTTTGTTTCCCAAGAATAGGAAATGTATCTCTAGAGTCGCGGAAACAATAGATAGTTATTTCACTCAGTCAATCATGCATGCTTCGTTTCACCAGAGGTGCAGAGAAATAGAGAGACGGGCGTTTTCAATAAAAAGTATTTATTGAACAGTCTTCTGTCTCATGCAGGAGAAATGAACTGCTACAATTGTAATACTGGTTGCAAAGTACAATGCGTACAGTACGAAGAGTATTATAAAATAATACTGTAAAAGTATGATATGGTTTCTAAGCCATAAAATACATATATTTAATAAATAAAGACTAAAAGTACTCAACTGTTGCTTCTAAAATACGACTACCCCGGTGTACCTAACCTAGGTCTAGTACAAGGGAAGAAGTAAGTGAGGTGTAGCTTAGTTTCAGTATTCTTTTGCCAAGAATCTAATCCAAGAATTCTCTAAGGGTCTAATCAGCTCCGTACCTTTGTTTTAGAATGAAGGAGGTC
Source organism: Lissotriton helveticus (assembly GCF_964261635.1). NCBI lineage: Eukaryota > Metazoa > Chordata > Amphibia > Caudata > Salamandridae > Lissotriton > Lissotriton helveticus. The sequence goes on along the minus strand of NC_136071.1, from coordinate 872,294,620 downwards.
TGGTAACTCTCTCTCAGGACTCGATTTCCCAACAACCCACAAGGGTAGCTTGGAAACACTGGAGCTGCATTTCTCGGCAAGAGAAAAGACAGTGTCTCTCTCAGTGCGTCTGCTGGAGGGGTGGCTTTCTTCGGCACTTGCTGTAGCAGGGCGTCGGGCAAGTAGATAGTCGAACTGCTCCAAACCACTGTGTGTTTGCTTGGGCAAATGAGGGCATATTTATACCTTGAAGGTGCCTAGTTTGACGTATGTTGGACATAATAATGTCATCAAAGACTCAGTTCTTTGAAAACTCCACGAGTTCTTGGATAAATAAATATTCAAGCAAGGGGCAGTCCCTGAATGCTGAAGGCGGGTTTTTCCAAGAAATCGTTGTAGATTTTCAGAACTAGTGGAAGTAGCCAGGCCGTATTTGGACTGCATAGGCTAAGTCTAAATATGGTTATTATTTCTATGCCTATATAAGGATAGGGTGATTTATACCTATATATGGGCATGAATCGGGAAAATTACACTAGGGTCCTAAATTCATATACAACAAGCTAATGTAAATGCGTTTCATTGCTCTCCCTAAAGAAGTACATTCTGAAGCGTTTTTAGACACCACCCTCATGTGAGGGATTGACCGTGACGCTTAGCATATGTCTAATCGAGAAAGGCTCCGTGGTAGTCGTCTGGGAGTTTGTTTAAATCGATTAAGTTGCCAGCGTATTGAGAAATACACCATAGGTTAGGCAGAGTATGAACAACATTGTTGCCGATAACCAGGAGGTTGGTAATTTTCATGCTGTCCCTATGACCGCGGACGGTGTGCATTTCACTTGGTCGAGCAATGCAAGTGCATTGCGGTTACTGTAATCATTTAGACGGAATGGTGCCTGACCTTCAGTAGAAGGTGCGGATAACATGGGGGTATTACATCAGGTGCGGGTATTTAAAAACGTGTCACAGTGTTTGTGGGGCATCTCGTTCCTAGTGATAACATGTTAAAAAGTGGCTCGGATCTAAAGCGGGTCAGATTATTCATGGCAACAGCATTATAAAACAAAACGAGTGATCGGGATCAACAGTGTATTTAAGGGTCACTGAATCAAAGCGCTACGGTTTATACTCACTTTTAGTGTCCAAGCGTCGGTCAACTAGACCTACCCCAAGCACCGGGTCCAGGAGGTAATCGGTAACTCTGCCTGATAGTCTTTAATGTGTTTACAGAGTCATGTGACACGGGTGGGGCTTCAGTGCAAGAGTGAGTAAACCTCGTCAGGCTGGCGGCCATCTTAGGACAGTGTGGGACTTGGATTATTCAGTGTAAACGCGGTGTGTAAGGAGCCAAACACATGTTTTTGGAGGTGTTTCTTAATGGTGAAGAGTGGCACAGTGTTCAGTGTGTTTTATTTTACATCTTGTTTGTAAAAACAGACCCAAAACAACAACTCTTCAAACATTCAAGTAATGGTAGGTCCTCTAAGACAGGAGGTACCAGACCAGAGTTATGTGTATTAGATTGACATATCAGATATATAACATATAGACATCTGACCCCTGCAGGGGTCCGATAGGGTCTACCAGTCAATATCATGCATTATGGGCCCCCGATTACAGTAATTAGATCCTGATTGAGTTCCATGGGATATCCTCATTTAGCCCTGTTTCTTGGAGGACAAACGATGTATTCATCCTTTTTCTTTGATAAAGAGGCCTTGCTTGGAAGTCCTTGGGTTAGCTTCAAGTATTACCCATTTCATGGAATCGGGTGAATGGTTTTCTGTAATGTAATGGGCACACATTTTGGTGTTTGGTCTTGCGGCAGCAAAAGTTGCTGTGATGCTCTGAAATCCGCTATTTTATGGGGCGAGTTGTCATACCCACATAATAAAGGGCACTGGGGCAAGTCAGGAGGTTAATGCAATTGGCTGTATTGCAGTTTGGGTGTCCCCTCATTTCCCATGTGAAGTTGTTTGTCAGAGTAATGGTTTTATGTACGGAGGTATATGTGCATGCGCTGCACATGCCACAGGGATAATGTCCCTTTACTGCTGGCAGTTGCCATAAGGTACTTTGTTGATTAGTGGCTTGTTTCCTGGGTCTTGTTTGTACTAATACATCTTTGATGTTTTTCGTGCGCTTAAAAACAAGTCGTGGCTTCTCAAGGGTTAGGTTTCCCGTGTTTAAAATATTCCAGTGTTTTTTCAAAATTTTTGTCAGTTTATTGGATGCTGGTGTGAAAGTTGTAACACATGTAAGGAGGTCAGTATCTGCTTGATCTACTATTTTGCGTTTCAAGAGGCTCTCTCTGTTGTTATTCCGTGCTCGTTTCCTAGAGAGGCTGATGCTTTTGCAGGGGAATTCTCTTTTTGTGAGGTTTTCAGCAAGTGTTGCTGACTCAATTTTGTATTCCTCAATCGTGCTACAGTTACACCTCACCCTTACAAATTGTCCAAACGGTAAGTTCTCCTTGAGTGCTTTTGGGTGGTAGCTGGTGAAATGTAACAAAAGTTTGCGGTCTGCACTTTTTCTGTATATGGTGGTAGACAGGTTGTTCCCCTGGATTTTGATTGTCAAATACAGGAAGGCTATCTGTGAGGGTGACGCTGTGATGGTGAAGTTGTGGTAGGGATTTAGATCATTAATCCACCTAAAGAATTTTTCATAGGACTCGCTGTCACCTCTCCAAAAAATCAGTATCTCGTCTATAAAATGTTTCCACAGTCTGATATTGTCATGGTATGGGTTGAATTCATGGAAAATGTGCTGCCCTTCAAATGATGCCATGTAAAGGCAGGCCACACTGGGAGCGAAGGTACTACCCATGGAAGTGCCTTGCGTCTGATGGTAGAGTTGACCCCTAAACTCGAAGAAATTCTCGGTCAGGGCCAGTGTGGCACATTCCATTATGAAAGCTGGAGGAGCAGGAGAATTCCAGGTGCTTGTATTCAGTACCTCCTCAATCACCTCTAGAGTGGCCCTCTGTGGAATATTAGTGTAAAGGGCCTCTACATCTAAGGTGACGAGGAAGTCAATCTGGTCCGTCTCTTCGAATTGATCCAAAAGCCTTAGTACATCAGTGGTATCTTGTAAGTATGAGGGGATCAATTTGACCAATGGTTGCAGGAAATGGTCACAATATTATGAGAGGGGCTCCAGAACTGAGTCTATTCCTGGAACTATGGGGCATCCAGGTACAGGTGAAACCCCCTTGTGAATTTTAGGGAGTATATAGAAGTAAGGGGTTTTAGGTTCCCTTTTTACCAGGAAGGTTGCTTCTTTTTGCTCACCCATCCCTGAGTCTCAGCAGAGTCAACCAATCCGGTGATCTGTCTGCTCAGGGAACCCACGATCAAGGCTTGGAGGTCAGGTAAGCCTACCCTGCCCTCTTTTCCGTTATTTCACACCCTATTTTCTGAAGATTCAGATAAGGCTGAGTCCCAAGATGGCTGCCAGCGCTTCTGGTTGAAGTATTGGCAGCCAATCATAGCTCTGCATATCCCTGCATGAGCTTGTCATTTTTAACTGTTAATCATGAAGGACCCGCGGCCACAATGCCCTTTGTGAATACCGAAAATCTTGGTGAGGCCAAGGGTTCTGTCCCGCTGACAAAGCCCTGCACCAAATAGGAAAATGCATTGACCGGAACTGCCATGACAGCAGTTCCTGCCAGTGCTTTATAAATGACCACCAGGTTACCCTGGCAGAACAAAGGGCCATTTGCCAGGACTTAAATCTGTAATGTAGTCTTTATTCTGGGAGTCAAAATTAGCCCTGGGCGGAGCTGGCGTAGTGCATCTATGCATAGCTCCACAGAGTTTGGAAAAATCTCTGTGAAGCTACATGTAGCTCCGCTCTGCTCTACTCCCTCCCCGCTCCCAAATGCTTTAAAAAGTTATAAATAAGGCACATACCTGTTCTTCTGCCGCCTCCCATGCCTCGCCGCTCTCCTTCCTGCTTCTCTCGCGTCCTCAACGTCCTACTTAAAAAAATAAAACACTACTTTGTAAGGCTTGCGCGTGCTCATGGGCAAGCGCAAGACGTACAATGTAGTGGTTTTTTTAACAAGGACTTTGAGGACGTAAGAGGAGCAGGAAGGAGAGCGGCAAGGCAAGGGAGGCTGCAGAGATGCAGATAAGTGCCTTATTTATACCTTTTTTAAAGCATTTAGGAGGGGGGAGGGAGCGGCTAACTCCGCCCCGCCATGGAGGTAGAGTTTTTTCTATCTCGGCATTAACCACGGAGCCCAGAGTAAGCAAATCTCTGCAAACTCCGCTGGCAGAGCGGAGTTACCCACCCAGGGTTAGTCAAAATCCTTCAGCACAGCGAGGCAGCAGTCTAGACCCAAGAAAGTCAGCAAAAGTCAAATAGATGTTGGACAAGGTAGAACTGAAGCCATTGATTCTGGCAGGAAAAGCACAGACATGGAAAAATTCAAATCTAGAAACCAGAGAAGTCCTTTTGCCTGTCAAATAGTTTTGGTGCTTTCTCCCAGTCTTCATTTGTGTCTTCGGATTTAGGGCTCAATTTATATGTTGTCAGAACATATATCTGTTGGCACTATGAGTAATACCCAAAAAGTGTCCGACGGAGGAATTTCAGCCACAACTCCACACACCTAATTATGATGTTGGTTTCCATTGGCGTAGCCTTGGCAATTAAACTTCCACACCTGACCTAGTGCATTTCAACCTATAAAGGGAGTTCACTGTACCTACCTTTACAATTCAACTTTTCGCCATGATTCTGATGTTGCAAGGTATCGCTTACCTGCTGCTTGATATGAATAATGCCCGACCACATCACTACCGTAATCGGAGGTATGTGCTTTATTCTTTTTCTTGTTACCATTTAACATACCTGCTCTGATTTTTTATGCAGGCTGTTAAATTAAGAGAATCTTGCCACATCATACTTTTTCATCACTCACTGAATGCAATGTGTGCTATATATGTACCTATTTAAATGTAGATAATTGTTTTATACATCGTTATACATTTGTTCATCATAGACATATAAATAATAATTGTAACACTTTCCATAATTCCACTCTATTGCACTCTACGCCACTCCACTGTATACTATTCCAGTGTATGCTACTCCACTGTGTCAAACTCCATTTGAGGCCATTCCACTCTACACCACACCACTCTAAGCTATTCCACACAAGCAACTCCAGTCTATGCCACTCCAATGTATGTCACTCCACTGTATGTCATTCCACTGTTCACCACTCCAATCTACGATAGTCCACTGCGTGCAACTCAATTTCTATACAACTCCACTCTGTGCCACTACAAGCTATGCTATTCTACTCTTTAACCTTCCACTCCACTCTATGCTATTCCACTGTATGAAATGAAATGAAATGAAATGAAATGAAATGAAAAGGAGTTTTGTTAAGCGCTACAGCTGCCCTGAGGCGTCCAGGCGCTACGACTAAAAAAGGTGCCTTCAAAGAAAGAGAAAACAGGGATCTAATTAATCAAAAAGAAAAGTCTTGAGCTGTTTGCGAAAGCTCAACAGATTGGGATTAGTTCTCAAATGCAAGGGGAGAGTGTTCCACAACTTAGAGGCGTTGTAGGAAAAAGATCAACCTCCTGCTCTAGATCTCTGAATTCTGGGGATCTTGGCCAGAGAAGCAGACGATGAATGGAGAGTTTTGTTCGGTTGATAAAGTGAGATCAGGGACTGACTGATTTGAGGACCCGATTTCCAAAAAGCTTGATGAGCAATACACATAGATTTAAACTTAACTCTCTCCCTAATCGGAAGCCAGTGCAAAGCTCTTAACCCAGGCTTTATTGGGATTCTGCGTGAAATTCCAAGCAAAGTTCGAGCTGCACAATTTTGGGTTCGTTGAAGTTTTTGTAGACTGTACTCTGGCACCCCAAGGTACAAGGCGTTATTGAAGTCAAGGCGAGATTGAATAAGGCCCTGTATGACTATCTGCCTGGCCTCAAAAGGAAGAAGTGGAAGAATCCTTTTTATCATCCTAAGGAGGCCAAAGCAGGTTGCCGATACCTTAGTCGCCTGTGTATTGAGGGTCAATGATTTGTCTAACCATACCCCCAGACTTTTGATGTTCTCTCTGGGAGTGGGAGATGCACCCATGCTCAGTGGCCACAGCAGCTCCAAGGTGGAGGGGGCTGCCGGGCCCAGGAGCATAAGCTCCGTTTTGTCATCATTGAGCTTCAGACAAGACTTCGTCATCCAGCTCTTAACCTGTTCCAAGCACGTTGTTAGATTGGACTGTGGTTGGAGGCCACTCTTCTGCACAAGGAAGACCACTAGCTGGGTGTCGTCCGCATAGGAAATGATGTTAAAACCATGCGGACGAACAATCCCAGCCAGTGGTCTCATATATGCATTGAAGAGCATAGGGCTCAATGAAGAGCCCTGTGGCACTCCACAGCCCAGAGGCTTGCTTGACGAGACAGATATACCATCAAAGGCCTGGAAGGTTCGATCAGTTAGAAAAGACTTGAACCAAGCCAGGGCTTCTCCTGATATACCTAGGTCGGCGAGACGGTTTAAAAGGATTTTATGGTTTACCGTATCGAAAGCGGCACTCAGGTCGAGGAGAATCACTGCCACTGATCCTCCCCGATCCAGGATCCGCCTCGCCTCCTCTGTCACGGCCAGCATGGCAGTCTCTGTCCCATGTTTGGGGCGGAAACCCATCTGGGAGATATCAAGCAGATGGTTATCCTCGAGAAACTGAGTTAGAGCGATGTTAATGTGTCTCTCGAGGATCTTGGTTACCCAGGGAAGCAAGGAGATCGGGCGATAGTTGCTGAGATTGCCCGGTTCAAGAGCAGGTTTCTTCAGCAATGCCCGTACCATGGCATGCTTCCAAGCCGGAGGTACCGTCCCACTCACAATCGCGTTACGCCTCTCTACTATATGCTGCTCCACTGTATGACACTCCACTTTATCCTATTACACAGTACACTGCTCCAATGCACACCACTTGACTCTACGCTACTCCACTCATACTATTCCACTATACACAACTCCAGTGTATGCTTCTGGACTCTTAAGAGTCATGACCAGCTGTGTGTCCTCCGCGTAGGTCACAATATTGATGTTGTGTGGTAGAACAATGTTGGCCAATGACCGCATGTACACATTAAAAAGTGTGGGACTAAGTGACGAGCCCTGCGGGACTTCACAGTTGAGTTCCAATTTCTCAGAGGAGATATCCCTGGAAAAAACTTGAAATGTTCTCTTATCGATGTCAGATTATATCCAAGAGATTGCCATATCTTGGAGCCCCAGCCTCCTAAGTCTCTCCACCAATATGGAAAAGGTGACTGTATCAAAGGCCGAGCTTAGACCAAGGAGGATGATGGCAACTGCTCCTCCTTGATCCAGGATCTGCTTGGAATCCTCGACCACAGCCAGGAGGGCGGTCTCAGTTCCGCGATTGGGACGTAACCCCATCTGAGTAGCATGCAGCAGATCATGACTTTCCAGGAAATTGGAGAGAATGGAGTTCACATATTTTTCCAAAGTTTTTACAACTGCTGGCAACAGCGAGATTGTTTTTTTCAGTAGAGCCTTGACCATTGCATGTTTCCATGGACCTGGAACAGATCCTAAGGACAAGGACAGATTTACCATTTCCAGGATACTGGGAAGGATCACATTTCCAGCTGTGTGTTAGGTATATGGAGGAGCTGGCTCTAAAGGGGAGCCTGATTTTATTTGAGCAAAAGTTTCTTTCAGCTTTTCGAGCTTCATGGCTGGGAATTCTTTAAGCACGAACTCTGGATAGCTTGCGAACAGTTTGATATCTGCCAGATCACTCGGGCAAGGGGGTGGGGGGAATGTGGTGTAGAGTTTTTTAATTTTCCCCTGAAAAAACTCTGCAAGTGCTTTACAATGTTTTGAAGAGGCTTCTAGGGCTAGATTATTTTTTGAAAGCTCTAGAAGATCCTGAACCGCCCGAAACATTTCTCATAGTAGGCGGCCTGCACTGCTTTTGTTCATTTTTGATAGATGTTTATAGCTTCTCTGTATTTTAGTTTCCTTAGATCCTGATAATCTTTCCTCCATTCCTTCTCAAGTCTTTTGCATGTCTGCTTAAGTCTTTCCAGCTTGGGGGAATACCATGGAGTCTTTTTGTCCCTACATTTATGGTGGGATTTGATAGGTGCAACCGTGTCAAGTGTGGACTTGACTCAACTAGTAAAATTTTCCGAGGCTTCGGTAAGATTTGAGTTAACCGCGGGTTTAAGGTTGTTAAGTGCCGTGATCCAACAGTCTACCGGCAGTTTAGCCCAGTGCAGTGCTTTCCTCACACTAGCTGATATATGAAATGGAAACAGAAAGTGATCAGACCAAGGAATACCCCTAGGCTCACTCACCAGCATTTCAGGATGATTGCTGATAATGGGGGTCTAAGGTATGGACTCATCTCCGATAGTTGGACTCCGACCCGTCTTACAGTGGTAGGCGCTGTCTAAGATGACCCACTCTCTAGAATTCAAACTACTTCAGGATAATGGGAAAACCCAGATCTGCCAATCCAAAATACACACCAATCGGGGCTGGCACAAAGGAATAAGCACGTGACGACAGCACCCTCACCAGCCTCCACCAGGTCCTGCAAGTACACACAGCACATTTTGACAAGGTGCTCCAAGCCATCCTGGATACCAAGGCTTCAGTGGAAGCCCACATGAACACAGTGTCAATTGAGGTGAATTTACTGTGTGCTGACCACCGCAAGCTCAAAAACCGGATGGACGAAACCAAATCTCCAATGCTGAACCTTCACCCTTCCAATAAGGACCTGCATGTGCGCCTGAGGAAGTTGGAAGCAGAGGGCACCCTTTTAGATCACAGAGCAGGGGATGCTTAGGGCAGATCTAGATGCTGTAACATCTGCTTGTTGAGCGTCCTGGAATGCTCGAAGGGTCCCTGCATCAAACTGCTCCAGAGGAATGGCTGGTAAAAAAGGTCCTGGACAGGAAAGCATCGAAGTTCTTCTCAGTTGAGTGGGAGCCCTGCACTCCGGGCCGCCCTCTTCTCCCGGGAGCTCACACCCAATCCCATCATAGCACGTCTTCTCAATTATCGAGATCGTGACCTGCTCCTGCAGTGTTTTCACACCAAAGACCCATTGACATTTGAAAAGGCTCAGATATCGGCTTTTCCTGATTTCACACTCAAAGTCCAACGTCACTGTGGTTCATTTCTGCCGGTTAAGCAACGTTTGCAGGAGCTGGATATCAAATATGCACTTTTATTCCCTATGAAATTGTGAGTTATCAATGGGGCACTTTTTCCATTCCCTAGAGGCCGACTGAACATGGCTTCATGCGAAAGACTTGCTGAAAACACCAGCCACAGAACTCTTGAAGAATACCTGGACCCACCCCAAGCCACGTCGCCGCAGATGACGCTCACCTGGGCCGTGCCCTTCCAGGGTCCGGGCTGCAGAGGAATAGGCCTGTGCGGTGGCAGAGGCCACCCTACACAGCGCATATCCTTTTGCCCCTTTGCGAGACTGACACCCCTCGGAGTCAGGATCGGACTTGGGCGATCTCGCTCCCCACTGGATGGGAGTCTCAGAGGACCAAAGGTGACTCCCAGGACGGCAGATGATCTGTAAGTACTGTTGCAAAGCTGCGTCAAGACCCCAATGTTAATTGGCACGCCCCACATCGCTTGCTGATGACTTGTAAGTAGTATACAATGGGCACGGGACTGAGAGCTGCTCCTAATAGTGGGCTCACACCACTGTTCCAACAGACATTGCTGACACAGCAACACTACTGAGTTCACCCCTTTACATGAACTCACACCTCCTGCAAGCTCCTACATGGACTTTATGCTCTCATATGACACTACTTTTTTCCTGCTCTCACTATTGTTTAAGTTGCTTGCCTTGGGGATATTTAGCTGGACAAGGTCTTCATGGCAATAGTTTTGTGGGGGGTTTGTTTTCATGTTATTTTTCTTTTTTTATGAGATGCTCTGTTTGGACCTAAATCATTCTGTGACACTTACTACCAAGTAGTGGGCCTATTCAACACTGTGCACACATTGGGCAATGAGTGGGCGGGTGGGAAATCACACACATTTCCACCTCCCTGATGCTTGCTGCCCTACCTATGCTTGACCCCAAGATGATCTCACATGTGTTATGTTATGTTATATTATGTTATGTTATGTTATGGACATTTATTACGCGCTCAGCTGCTCCAGCAAAGGAGCGTCCCGGCGCCTGACAAGGTAACAACATAACACAAGCTTAAAAGAGTGGACTGATAAGGACAATAGATCTAGGGAAACAAAAAGGTCTTAACTGCCCTACGGAATGATAGCAAGTCAGCAAGGGTACGTATTTCCAAAGGGAGGGCATTCCACAGGACTGCAGCACGTACACGAAAAGAACGCCCACCGGCCCGACTAGGTGAGCGTAGTGAGCGGCTTGGAACGTAGGGAGACAGAAGATTCAAAAGAATCTGAGCAGAGAGGCCCTTAAGGATCTTGTGGGACATACACAGCAGTTTAAATTGGATCCTCTGCTTAATCGGCAACCAATGAAGAGAGCGCAGGGTGTTGGTGACAGAACAAAACCTAGGTAGACCTACGACTGCTCTGGCGGCCGCGTTTTGCACGCGTTGAAGGCGAGTGAGTTCGGCCTGATTTATCCCTACCAAGAGGGAGCTGGCATAGTCAAGCCGAGACATCACCATTGCCTGTACCACGAGCTGCCGAGTCAGGGCATCAAAAAATGTAAGCACAGGTCTCAGGCTGCGCAGGATACCAAAGCAGCAGGCAGCAGTACGTTTTGTGTGGCAGACAAAGCTAAGGGTAGGATCTAACCACACCCCTAGGTTTTTTATCTCCGACACCGGGGTAGGAGTGGGGCCTAGCTCTGAGGGCCACCACATATCGCCCCAGAGTTCCGCTTGTTTGCCAAAGACCAATATTTCCGTTTTTTTGCGTTCAACTGGAGACAGTTGGAAGTCATCCAGCTGGCAACCGCCCGTAGTCCATTCTGGAATCTTGGAGCATCAAGCCCTGAATCCCCGCTGATCGTGACCGCCAGCTGAGTGTCGTCAGCGTATGACACCATGGTTATACCCCACTGCTTGACGACCTCAGCCAGCGGCCTCACGTAAAGATTGAACAACGTGGGGCTCAGCGAGGATCCTTGAGGGACCCCAAGGTCCAGAGGATGAAATTTGGACTGATAGGGCGGGGCAGCCACGCAAAAGGATCGGTCAACAAGAAAAGAGCGGAACCACTGAAGAGCGGAGCCGACAACGCCCAATTCCTCCAGGCGCTGCAGAAGAATCCCGCGTGTCAAAGGCGGCGCTCAGATCTAATAACACAAGCGCCGCCGTTTGACCCGCATCAAGCACAGCGCGCAGATGCTCCACCATAAAAAGGAGGGCAGTCTCCGTGCTGTGGCCGGCTCGGAATCCATTCTGCGTGGCATCCAAGATGTTAGTGCGCGTGAGATGATCTGTGAGGGCAATGTTGACATGCGCCTCCGCGACTTTAGCCGGCCAAGGAAGGAGCGATATCGGGCGATAGTTCTCGGGTTTGCTAGTGTCCAAAGACGGCTTCTTCAGAATGGGCATAACCACTGCCTGTTTCCACTTAGAAGGCACCAGACCAGATGTAAGCGAGATGTTAATCAGGGAGCAAACCGGCAAAAGGTTGGAAGATGCTGAGTCTCTAAACAGCGCCGGTTTTAACGGATCTGCCGGAGACCCCGACTTAACTTGTTGGGCCAGTATCTTAAAACTTTCCGGGGTAAGGCAGGGAAAAGAGTCTAGAACATCCTGCCTTCGAGGGCAATGAAACCCTACACCAGAAGTCATGGTCGTAGGAAAGGCGCGATAGATGGTTTGGACCTTTTCCAGAAAGAAAGCCGCCAGAGTTTCACAATGTGCATTGGAACAGATTACATTCGCAGAGGCCTTTTTAGCCACAAGGTCCTTGAGGGCTTTAAAAATGGTTTTTGATGGATTCCTGCTGTTACGAAATTCGAGAGCATAAAATGCCGCCCGAGCTCTGCAGACAGCGCGATGATAAGATTTGACGGTAGCCAAATACATGGCTTTTTTACTGATGTCATAAGTTTTCCGCCATTCTCTCTCAGCGCGTCTACATGAGCTTTTGAACGCACGCAAAGAACCATCATACCAAGGACTAGGGTCCCGCGGTCCACTGTTGCTGGAAGTCATCGGAATAAGAGAATCAAGGGCCCTGGTGACCCATTCGCAGAACCGGTCGTAACCAGATTCCGCATTATCCACCGGGCCCAGCGGGTCCTCTGATAAAAGACAATGGAAATCATCCAGTTTTAATTTATTCCAGTGATGCCTGGGGACAGTGCGAGTCATAGATTTGAAAGGAGACTCGGGCAATGAACACTGGATCGTCACCAAATAGTGATCCGTCCAGGCCAGAGGAGAAGGGAAAGAGACCCTTACCTCTGCTAGATTTGAAAAAAGGGGTCCAAGATATGTCCACCTACATGAGTGGGATGCGAGACCAATTGGAACAGTTGATGTTCCCCCACAATCACTTGATGTCCTGAAATGTGCATGGCATGCCCACACCACTGAAACGCCAAAAGATATATGCCTATTTAAAAGACGCCATGTCCATATAGCAATGCTCCAGGAAAAACAACTCACTGCTACTGAATTGCAAACCCTCTGGATGCACGGGCATAGACAGGTACATGGCACCACTTCCTCCTCCTTTGCCCGCAAAGTTCTTATTTGGATAGCGCTGGGTGTTCCATATGGGGTGGCTACTCAAAGGGTGGACATGGAGGGTAGATAGATAGTACTTGAGAGCCACATGGATGGCTTCCCCTTGGTTCTAGCTGCAATATACGCTCTAATGCACCCCAATGTGAATTTCTTGTCACCCTAACCCTGGCACTGCTCCGCAACCCAACCTCTCCCGCCTTCTCGTGGTGGTTATTTTAATTGTGTTCTAGATTTGGCTGTGGACCGCTCCGTACCACCACTCCATGCAATGCTATCCAAAAATGCTGAGCGTCATTTCTTTAGATGGACATCCCACAAGCGTCTGTATGATGCATGGTGGCTTACACACCCAGCAGATCATGAATACTCTTTCTATTCTCCTGTGCATGATGTTAACACCAAGATTGATCTCCTTTTCTGCACACCCCACTTCGGCATCAACTGACTGAGGTGGAATATCTAGCGTGCACTTTATTGGACCATTCTCCTCTATAACTCACAGTCCGATGGGGGCACCCCGCACCCTCATACCCTTATAGCGCCTCCAGACAGAGGCTTTATCTCATCCAGTATTTCGAGCTGACCTTGCCCAATGTATAGACCAATACTTTTCACTTAAAACTAATACAACATCATCCCGTCTTGAATGGGAGGCCCACAAATCTACGATACAAGTCCACACACTCGACCATGTGGGGTATCCATAGGAGACTTACCGAGGATCTCTTGCTCATTGAATGCGATCTTCTCCTACTAGTGCTACAACTGGCCAAAAGGGAATCAACGAATGCACAACTCACACAATTATGCAAGCGACAATATGAAGCAGAACAGATTTTGAGTAAGCATGATTACAAACAACGTTTAGTCTTACAATATGCCGAGTGGGACCTCGTTGGGAAGCTGCTGGCATGGTTAGTACGCGAAGACCAACAGAGTGCCTGTATAGTCGCAATAAGGTTGAGAGGTGGCACATTGCTGTCCACACATGTGAACATTAATGGAGCCTTCCGCGGTTACTACAGTGAGCTTTATTCTGCCCCGGCTACTACACAGAATTGCGCCCTGTGTGGCTTCCTTAATGCATTACCCTTGCCACGCTTAAACACACTACAACGTGCTGACCTGGGAGACCCACTGAGCTTAGATGAGGTGCGCTCTGCTCTGTCCCAGATATCCCATGGCAAAACCCCAGGCTCTGATGGACTACCTATCGAGTATTATGTCACGTTCCTCTCACTCTCGCCACACAGTGCCTTTTGATGTCTTTAATGAGGCCAGAAGATATGGCTGCTTACCTGATATACTCCGCAAAGCTTTAATTGTGGTGTTACCCAAGCCAGGCAGAGATCCCCTCTATGTCCGCTCCTATCGCCCATTATCCCTACTTAATTCAGACTGCAAGATACTGGGTAAGATCCTGGCCAACCACCTCCTTCCTATTATACACTCACTGATACACCCGGTCAGTCTGTGTTCATCCCAAATGTCTGTGGTCTCTTGCGTCTTCGGTACAGTACTGCATCAGACACTCACAACCAAGTAGCGGTGTCACAGGACATTGAGAAGGCATTTGATATGCTGTTCTAGGACTAATAATTTCCAGTCCTCGCTTGAATGGGATGTGGCCCCAATTTCTGGATTGGGTGCATACCCTCTACGCTGTCCCTGAAGTACGTGTTAAAATGGGACAGGTGATCACTGAAAATTCTTAAGCCAGTGGGGTAAGAGGCAAGGCTGCCCTCTGCCCCCCCCTCATATTCACCCTTGCCATGGAACATTTGACCTGCAACTTTGCCACCATGCAGCTTACTGGGGCGTAAGCAAATACAATTCCCACCACATAATCTCGCTATACGCTGATGAAGCCCTGATCTTTCTATACGATGTGGAATTGTCTCTTCCCGCCATAATGCAGATCCTAGAAAATTGTGGCTCCCTATCCGGTCACTGGCCCAAATCTTCTGTGTTCCTACTAATGTACATACCAATTACTGACCTCTTGACCCACCCGGATTCACGCCTATGATGGTGCTATGATACTTTCAAGTATTTAGGTGTACAAATGTATCACTCTGACAGTGATCTTTGTGAGGACAACCTGGGCAAGGACATCAGCTCCAAACGCCGCTCGCCTGCCTTTTGGCGTTTGCTACTTCTGCTGTCCCGCCAGGCCGGGGCACAATTTATTAAATGCTAATATTACTCAGTCTGTTGTGTTATTTCTCAGCTGTGCCTCTCATGCTCCCTAGATCCCTCTTCTGCAACTTAGATGGATTGCTATTGGAGTTAATTTGGAGCTCCGGCCACCGACTAGTGGCTCTGATGACTCTACAGCGCCCACTTATGGATGGGTGCTGGGAGCACTCAGTTTTACACTGTACTACACTGTGGCAGAGTGCCCCGATGCACCCATGATCCTCACTCGTTCACACAATCCTACTGGAAACGCACTTTATATTTGGCGATCCGACCCTACTCTTCATCTTATGCGTGAATTCCGACTAATGGTGGTGGCCCGCACTTGCTGGCATCACTATTTGAACCGTAAGGGCCCCACACTACCATGGTCTTGTAGTGGGGCGGGACCACAGGGAGCCAGAAGATAACAAAGTGCTCTCAGCAAGAGATAACAGCATCTATCAGATCAAACCTAGTGACGTCACATAAGTAATCTCCGAACATTCGGAGACGACGATAATGTGACGTGCTAATGATGGACATAGAAAACACATTCAACATGCGTTGATAGATACGCTATTACATTCTCAACATCTCCCTTTTCCCCAACGAAAACACATGGAAGCAACATTGCTATTTGAAACAAATCATTCAATTACATATTCCTCAAAACGTTTAGGCATTCTGATTTCTCTCCCTGATCTAGTTTTGGCATACAGGGTATTAGAGTGGCTGCTTCTGAGATACTGACCATTCATGGATTCTTCCACCTCACTATGACCCACAGGGCTACCAACGCAAAATTCTGTCTCTACATTGGATTCCTCCATTACACTTTTCTTAGACCCAACGCCCTTGCCCGTGGACATGCTGAGGCTATCATCTAAGTCTGGGTGACTTTCATTTTCAGGTACATTTTCCCATTCCAGTATGCTATCATCAAGACTTCTCTATTGTTCATCCTTCCCTCTCATTATAATCTTTTCTTGACCCATTTTCAGTTTGATTACATCATCCTTACTCCTCCATCCTTTTCCTTCCATACATACAGCTCCCCTGGATGCTTCACACACCCTAACTGGGTTGCTAGATACCGACTCTCCCTTTGATACCCTAAAAGGCTTCTTGACCAGTACCCAGTCACCTTGTTCTATTTCTTTTTCTTTTACCTTGTTGGACATGTCGGAATATCTCTTTGTTCTTTCTTGTTTGACAACAATACGCTCTTTGACCCTGAGTACATTGTCATTTATCACATCTTGTGTGACCTAATCTTTCAACCAATTATAGAATTTAGGGGTAAGCACGCTGTTACATTTCCTCCTCCTCATTAGGAAAAATGGTGTATGTTTTGTTGTTTCATTTGGTGTGTTGTTGTATGTGTCTATTTTCTCAAGAATAAAATCTTTTACATTTAATTTTGATGCTACTGCGAACTGAATGCCTTCTTTTAAGAACTTGTTCACCCCCTCCACCAGTCCATTACTCTCAGGACTGTACAATGGAGTTTTTTCTTGTCTGACCCCAACATGTTGTAAATATTCACTCATCTGTCTGGACACTAATTGGGTTCCATTGTCAGAGACAATGATTTTTGGCTGTCCTTCCACAGCAAACACTTTTTTAAAGAATTTTATCACAACACTTGTTGTCACAGTATTTACAAACTTATAGTGTACCCATTTTGAATAGTAATCAGTCAGTACAATTATATGTCTACATCCATCCTCTAATACATTAAATGGCCCTGCAGTAAGAATGGGCGTAAAATCCGTTCCGCTCGTGGATTTTGCGGATTTTCGGCAAATTCGCAATCCGCGTACTCTCGCGAACTTGCCGAAAATTCACAAATCCGCGCGAAGCGGATTTGTTGCTTGGTCGCACTTGCTAAATAGAATACTATACAATTTTGCGGCGCGCAGCGTTCACTTACCGTCATTTAGCGTTTGAAGAGTTGTTTTTCTCCATGTTTGCGTGTGCTGCGCCATTTTGGATTTCGCTGCGGGATCCCGCGGGAGTTTGTCGACCGCTATTAGGTCATCGCGGCTTGCCACCTTGCACAGCGAGAGTTTGGCAACGCGAGTACGTCATAAAGGCCCGTGATCACGCATCGCGGGAGTAAACACTTGCGAACACGTAGATGCGGCGGGCAGCGACAATCTCGCAATTGCGAAATTGCAAAATTTGCAATTTCGCACAAGAAATCCACCAGCAGTCAGCATAAACCTTCTGAAAATGATTTTTTATCAGAATAACTCCTCAGGTTGACATTTGCCTGCACTTTTTTTTGCAAGGAGTCCATTTTGGGGGGGTGGGAGGAAGGAAGTGCCCCACAGTCTCCAACTTCCTGTTCCTGTCCAGCAGGCTCCTCCCAGTGCTTTGTTCATGTCCTGCTCACTTTGATTTCGATCTTGACCTGGAAGGATTACTTTTTGTGGATGCTGCTGGATATTTGGATTTGAGGCCTTTTTGACTTTCTTTGGATCACTTTTTGATTAGAAATTTCACAAGTAAGTTTGTTTGGGGCATTACAGTTGCTGCAACTACAATTTTGGAACTTTTTTTTAGAACATTAAATAAAATATATTGTGCAGAAAAACGATTTTTGCAAAACTGAAAGCACTCAGCAGGTGCAAAAGTTCAATCTTATCATTAGTAACCATTCCCTGTAGTGCTTCCTGAGGGGCCCCTCCAGAGTTCAGTTGCCTACTTGCAACTATTCTATGACCCTGCTCTGACCCTCACAGCAGGCTCAGAGAATAGCTACAAGTATGCCACAAAGGTCCTGTTAAAAAAAATTACACTGCAACAGAAAGAAATTACAGATAAGGAAGCAGGTGCCAGACTGGAAGTTCAAATTCAGTGACACATTAATCAGCCACAAATTAATTCATGTCAGTTGAGGCAGGGCAGGTGTGCTTTTCCACCCATAATCTACAGTGATGAACCAGAGGGTGGCATGGGTGAGCCAGAGGGTGTCATGGGTGAGCCAGAGGGTGGCAGTGGTGAAACAGAGGGTGGCAGTAGTGAAACAGAGGGTGCTGCGATGAACCAGACGTAGAAACAACATGGTCGCGACCGTTGCTACCCGACAAGTAAGTTCGCGTTTGCGAACTGGTAAAAAACCCTTACGAAATGGCAGAAACACTTGCGAACACACAAAAAAAAAGAATCCGCAAAATTCGCGAGAGTTCGTGGATTTTGCGGATTGCGAATCCGTAAATACGCAATTTCGCGGATTGCCAATTCGCAAAATCCGCCCATGCTTACCCTGCAGTCTATTGTGATTTTAGTCCAAGGTCCATTTGGAATCTCTACCATTTGTAACTCTCCCTTACTAATTTTCCAATGTTTATCTGCTTTTAAACATTGTTCGCATCTGTCAATATAATTCTTCACCTCAGAGTCCATTGCTGGCCACCAGTAGTGCGTTCTCAAAATGTCCCTTGTTGCACTGCTACCTGGGTGCCCCTTGTGGGCCAGCTGTATTATTTTCCTTCTCAATCCTTCAGGTGGAATGAATAGTTCACCTCTTTTCAAAAATCCACTTTCTATGGTCAGTTCATTGTCTACCTGTTGGTAACTCTTTAGCTCATTCTCCAGATTTCTTATGGGAGGCCATTATGTTCTTACATGGCTCATTACTTTCCCCATTACTTTGTCATCCTCCTGGCTTTTCAACCATTCTTCTTCCGTTATTGACCCGCTACACATTATAGTAGTGTCAACCCAAGCCACTACACACTCCGTGTCATCAAGCGTGCACTCAGGTTGTTTGCTCACAGGCAGGCGAGATAAACAGTCAGCCCTGCAGTTCTTACCACCTGTTATGTGTTGTATGCTAAATGTATACTCTTGCAGTTTGGAAAGCAGTCTTATCAATTGGGAGCTGGCCTTGCCATTTCCTCGCCCTTCACCATCCATCATATAGACCAATGGTTTGTGATCTGTAACTATAGCGAACTTTTTGCCCCACAAGTAGTCTTTCAATTTTTGCACTGCCCAAACACATGCGAGCGTCTCGCGTTCAATTGTGCTATAGTTTTTCTCGGTTTCACTTAGCCTCCTGGATATGAACGCAATGGTATTGTCTTTCTTGCCCTGAACTTGGCAGAATACTGCACCGATCCCTTTGGCGCTAGCATCTACTGTGATGATGTTTTCTAGTTCTGGTTCATAAGGTTTCAATGCAGGTGCATTGGCGATTTCTTTTTTTATGATTGCGGAGGCTTGCTCTTGTTCGCTTGTCCATTTGTAACTTACATTTTTCCTTAGCAATTTCCTTAAAGGATCAATCTTGCCTGCATCCCCCTGTATGAATTTGGAATAATACTCACTGAGACCTAGGAATGATTTTAAGGTCTCTTTATCTTTGGGTTCAGGAGCTTCCCTTATGGCCTCTACCAGATCGTCTTTTGGTGTTATTCCATCAGGGGTTAATACATGTCCCAGATATTCAATTTTGCTCTCCATTAATTTGCACTTTTCTTTTGAGACAGTCATCCCTCTACTCTCTAGTATACTCAATACCTTGTCAAGAATTTCCAGGTGTTCGTGTTCTGTTTTCGAATGTATGAGAATGTCATCCTGGAATGCCTCAACTCCTTTTAATTCGCTGAATAGGATGTCCATTAGTTTTTGGAATACACCAGATGAAGAGGCCAGACCAAAAGGTAATCTGATGTACCTGTACGCCCCATAAGGTGTTATAAATGTGGTCAACTTTTTTGACATCTCTGTTAAACACACCTGGTGGTAGGTGGCTGTTAGATCTATGAGGGTGAAATACCTTGAACCTGTGACAGACTGTAGGATCTCTTGAATCCTTGGGAGTGGGTGACAATTTATCAGTATGTTTTTATTCAGCGACCTGAGGTCCACACACAATCTTATCTCTCCTGACCTCTTTTTCTTAGAAACTACGATCGCCGACACCCATTCTGACTCATCGGTTTCCTCAATTACCCCTTCTTTGCTCAACTTATCAATAACTTGCTTTAAATCTCCTTTGATAGACAATGGTACACTTCTTACCTTATGTTTTGTGGGCACCGCACCTTCCTTTAACTTCATTTTGTGCATGAAACCTTTTACGCATCCAATTTCATTTCTGTATACTTTTTCATACTCCAACATTTGCTCCATACTTTTATTATTTTTCTCCGTACATGTACTGCTTATAAGATCCTCTTTTAGGATTATGGGATCCTTTGCCCCTGGTTGCAAAATCACTCCTAGTTTGGCCAGATCATTCCGTCCTACTAATATCCACCGATCTGGGTTTAATCCATGACCGTTCTTTAGCCCACTCTGCCACCCCCAGTTCAGACATGGCCATATGCAAATCAGTCTGACCCTGTGCCTCATGGGAATAGTCCAGCCCGAACTGCGAAGCCATGCCTTCCCTGGACCAGACTCAAGCTTCCTAGGACCGGTTTCTGGCATTACAGCCGTCTTCAGCCAGGCTTGCTTGAATCCAGTGGCAAAGTGAGCAATGGACTCACGTCTGAGCATACCCTGCCAACTTATGGCGAACAAAGCGGTACAAAAGGGTGTGGTGATGGACGGAGCATCTGAACAAATCAAACACTCACACCCAGTCCACAGATCTGGGTTTAATCCATCGCCGTTCTTTAGCCCACTCTGCCACCCCAGTTCAGACATGGCCATATGCAAATCAGTCTGACCCTGTGCCTCTGACGGCTTTGGTCACATAAATAATCTGAGAGGTGCGTCAACGAACCAGACCCCACGATTGGAACACGCTTAAAATAAAAATATCAGTTACCCCACATGCCCACGTACTGCTGACAAGAGGACGGCAATCACCGGCCAAGCCGACAGACCCCACGTATCATACCGCGCTAACGCATAATCAAGTGCCAGCACGATAACGTACTACTAACAACGGGACGGTAACTGTCGGCGTTCGCTCTGTGGCTCCTAGATCCCCTCTACGATACTTCGTTGACGCACCTCTCAGATTATTTATGTGACCAAAGCCGTCAACAGACCCCAATCTATAGAACCACCAGATCGATTCACCAGGTCATTCATTCATCAGTTTTTAAATACCTACAGCGTGTAGTCTCTTGTCAATTAAGAGCACCCACACAGCTTAAACATCAGAGGCCACTCCCAAATGTGAAAACTGAAGTGCAGAACACAGACCTACGATATACTACACAGCTTATAACCTCCAAGATAGACCATCCTTCATCTCGCACAACTAATTCAATTCGACCTATGTGAGAACCAACACCAACCGCATGTTCAGGTCCACTTGGATATCTACATGGCTCCCTGATGAAGGCCTCCAGCCGAAACGCGCGTAGTTGATACATTCAGCCATGTTTTAATGTATAAATAACTTTACAAGTAGCCTTCATATAGATCCCAATTCTAGCTACATTATGATGAAAACTGTATAGGATCTGACATTATTAGTCTGTATATGTAGACAATTAGTCACATGTATAATGAAGGCATGCACATAATAATTATGTATATTTAAATGATAACTGTGCTTTTTTTACTATAATGAAAATTTAATAAAATAATTTTGTACCATGTTTTTTGTTTCACTATAGTCTGTGCTGTCACTAGTCCGTCTCTGTCCATGGTTTCTAACACTAGTTCCTAATCTCTTTTTTTCAAATAATACAGCCGTCTTCAGCCAGGCTTGCTTGAATCTAGTGGAAAAGCGAGCAAGGGACTCACGTCTGAGCATACCCTACCAACTTATGGCCAACAAAGCGGTACAAAAGAGGGTGGTGATGGACGGAGCATCTGAACAAATCAAACACTCACACCCAGTCCACCGATCTGGGTTTAATCCATCACCGTTCTTTAGCCCACTCTGCCACCCCAGTTCAGACATGGCCATATGCAAATCAGTCTGACCCTGTGCTCACGGGAACAGTCCAGCCCGAACTGCCAAGCCATGCCTTCCCTGGACCGGACTCAAGGTTCCTAGGACCGGTTTCTGGCATTACAGCCGTCTTCAGCCAGGCTTGCTTGAATCCAGTGGCAAAGTGAGCAAGGGACTCACGTCTGAGCATACCCTGCCAACTTATGGCGAACAAAGCGGTACAAAAGGGGGTGGTGATGGATGGAGCATCTGAAAAATTCGAACACTCCCACCCAGTCCACAGATCTGGGTCTAATCCAACACCGTTCTTTAGCCCACTCTGCCACCCCAGTTCAGACATGGCCATATGCAAATCAGTCTGATCCTGTGACTCATGGGAACAGTCCAGCCCGAACTGCCAAGCCATGCCTTCCCTGGACCGGACTCAAGCTTCCTAGGACTGGTTTCTGGCATTACAGCCGTCTTCAGCCAGGCTTGCTTGAATCCAGTGGCAAAGTGAGCAAGGGACTCACGTCTGAGCATACCCTGCCAACTTATGGCAAACAAAACGGTACAAAAGGGGGTGGTGATGGACGGATCATCTGAACAAATCAAACACTCACACCCAGTCCACAGATCTGGGTTTAATCCATCGCCGTTCTTTAGCCCACTCTGCTACCCCAGTTCAGACATGGCCGTATGCAAATCAGTCTGACCCTGTGCCTCACGGGAACAGTCCAGCCCGAACTGCCAAGCCATGCCTTCCCTGGACCGGACTCAAGCTCCCTAGGACCGGTTTCTGGCATTACAGCTGTCTTCAGCCAGGCTTGCTTGAATCCAGTGGCAAAGCGAGCAAGGGACTCACGTCTGAGCATACCCTGCCAACTTATGGCCAACAAAGCGGTACAAAAGAGGGTGGTGATGGACGGAGCCTCTGAACAAATCAAACACTCACACCCAGTCCACCGATCTGGGTTTAATCCATCACCGTTCTTTTGCCCACTCTGCCACCCCAGTTCAGACATGGCCATATGCAAATCAGTCTGACCCTGTGCCTCACGGGAACAGTCCAGCCCGAACTGCCAAGCCATGCCTTCCCTGGACCGGACTCAAGCTTCCTAGGACCGGTTTCTGGCATTATAGCCGTCTTCAGCCAGGCTTGCTTGAATCCAGTGGCAAAGTGAGCAAGAGACTAACGTCTGAGCATACCCTGCCAACTTATGGTGAACAAAGCAGTAGAAAAGGGGGTGGTGATGGACGGAGCATCTGAACAAATCAAACACTCCCACCCAGTCCACAGATCTGGGTTTAATCCATCACCGTTCTTTAGCCCACTCTGCCACCCCAGTTCAGACATGGCCATATGCAAATCAGTCTGACCCTGTGCCTCATGGGAACAGTCCAGCCCGAACTGCCAAGCCATGCCTTCCCTGGACCGGACTCAAGCTTCCTAGGACCGGTTTCTGGCATTACAGCCGTCTTCAGCCAGGCTTGCTTGAATCCAGTGGCAAAGTGAGCAATGGACTCACGTCTGAGCATACCCTGCCAACTTATGGCGAACAAAGCGGTACAAAAGGGTGTGGTGATGGACGGAGCATCTGAACAAATCAAACACTCACACCCAGTACACAGATCTGGGTTTAATCCATCTCCGTTCTTTAGCCCACTCTGCCACCCCAGTTCAGACATGGCCATCTGCAAATCAGTCTGACCCTGTGCCTCACGGGAACAGTCCAGCCCGAACTGCCAAGCCATGACTTCCCTGGACCGGACTCAAGCTTCCTAGGACCGGTTTCTGGCATTACAGCCATCTTCAGCCAGGCTTGCTTGAATCCAGTGGCAAAGCAAGCAAGGGACTCACGTCTGAGCATACCCTGCCAACTTATGGCCAAAAAAGCGGTACAAAAGAGGGTGATGATGGACGGAGAATCTGAGCAAATCAAACACTCACACCCAGTCCACAGATCTGGGTTTAATCCATCACCGTTCTTTAGCCCACTCTGGCACCCCAGTTCAGACATGGCCATATGCAAATCAGTCTGACCCTGTGCCTCACGGGAACAGTCCAGCCCGAACTGCCAAGCCATGCCTTCCCTGGACCGGACTCAAGCTTCCTAGGACCGGTTTCTGGCATTACAGCCGTCTTCAGCCAGGCTTGCTTGAATCCAGTGGCAAAGTGAGCAAGAGACTAACGTCTGAGCATACCCTGACAACTTATGGTGAACAAAGCGGTAGAAAAGGGGGTGGTGATGGACGGAGCATCTGAACAAATCAAACACTCCCACCCAGTCCACAGATCTGGGTTTAATCCATCACCGTTCTTTAGCCCACTCTGCCACCCCAGTTCAGACATGGCCATATGCAAATCAGTCTGACCCTGTGCCTCATGCAAACAGTCCAGCCCGAACTGCCAAGCCATGCCTTCCCTGGACCGGACTCAAGCTTCCTAGGACCGGTTTCTGGCATTTCAGCCGTCTTCAGCCAGGCTTGCTTGAATCCAGTGGCAAAGTGAGCAAGGGACTCACGTCTGAGCATACCCTGCCAGCTTATGGCGAACAAAGCGGTACAAAAGGGGGTGGTGATGGACGGAGCATCTGAACAAATCAAACACTCACACCCAGTCCACAGATCTGGGTTTAATCCATCACCGTTCTTTAGGCCACTCTGCCACCCCAGTTCAGACATGGCCATATGCAAATCAGTCTGACCCTGTGCCTCATGGGAACAGTCCAGCCCGAACTGCCAAGCCATGCCTTCCCTGGACTGGATTCAAGCTTTCTAGGACCGGTTTCTGGCATTACAGCTGTCTTCAGCCAGGCTTGCTGGAATCCAGTGGCAAAGTGAGCAAGCGACTCACGTCTGAGCATACCCTCCCAACTTATGGCGAACAAAGCCGTACAAAAGGGGGTGGTGACGGACGGACCATCTGAACAAATCAAACACTCACACCCAGTCCACAGATCTGGGTTTAATCCTTCACCGGTCTTTAGCCCACTATGCCACCCCAGTTCAGACATGGCCATATGCAAATCAGTCTGACCCTGTGCCTCATGGGATCAGTCCAGCCCGAACTGCCAAGCCATGCCTTTCCTGGACCGAACTCAAGCTTCCTAGGACTGGTTTCTGGCATTACAGCCGTCTTCAGCCAGGCTTGCTTGAATCCAGTGCCAAAGTGAGCAAGGGACTCACGTCTGAGCATACCCTGCCAACTTATGGCGAACAAAGTGGTACAAAAGGGGGTGGTGATGGACGGAGCATCTGAACAAATCAAACACTCACACCCAGTCCACAGATCTGGGTTTAATCCTTCACCGGTCTTTAGCCCACTATGCCACCCCAGTTCAGACATGGCCATATGCAAATTAGTCTGACCCTGTGCCTCATGGGAACAGTCCAGCCCGAACTGCCAAGCCATGCCTTCCCTGGACTGGACTCAAGCTTCCTAGGATGGGTTTCTAGCATTACAGCCGTTTTCAGCCAGGCTTGCTTGAATCCAGTGGCAAAGTGAGCAAGGGACTCACGTCTGAGCATACCCTGCCAACTTATGGCGAACAAAGTGGTACAAAAGGGGGTGGTGATGGACGGAGCATCTGAACATATCAAACACTCACACCCAGTCCACAGATCTGGGTTTAATCCATCACTGTTCTTTAGCCCACTCTGCCACCCAGTTCAGACATGGCCATATGCAAATCAGTCTGACCCTGTGCCTCATGGGAACAGTCCAGCCCGAACTGCCAAGCAATGCCTTCCCTGGACCGGACTCAAGCTTCCTAGGGCCGGTTTCTGGCATTACAGCCGTCTTCAGCCAGGCTTCATGAATCCAGTGGCTGTCAGAAAGTACCTGAAGTCTCAAAGCTCCGCGGGGGTATCAAACCGAAGGTGAAGCTAGCTCCCAATTCCCTTTCACCACTGCGCCGGATTTCTCTTGCTACAGTGACGTCAGGGAAAGGGGAAGTGGATAAGACAAACAGAGAGACTGCTCACACAGAGATCTTCTCCCGCTCTAGGAATAGTGAAGAGTCATTCTGCAAAACATAATAACAACATTACTAAGTTCTGGCCTTCAAGGTGCTAGATTCCTCGACCTATCTCTCTAAGACCTTTTTCCCAATTACCTGTGTATGTGTGAGTTTTAGCTGCTCTCTAGTAGGTCTCTAAGTATCAGCGGTGTAGATTGCCTTTGGAGCTGAGCTGACAAAAGTACTGTGAATGCTGAGTAGGTGGTACACAAGAATATATATATATATTGTTATCTACTTGTAGACTCAGATTTGGAGGTTTGATGTCTTGTAGCTCCAGAACACTACACCAACAGATGTCTGCCAAAAGGTTCAGTTCCAAAGTTGTAGCGTTTCAAGTCTTATGCTGGCAAAGAATTGGATTCTAGGAATTTCATTGAGACTCCCGTCAAACATTTATGGCTGAGCAACAGTTCAAAGTATTTTCCAGACAACAGATAACTGGTTCGAGCTCACCCACAAGTAGCTGCCACTGCCGCTGAATAAAGAGCTGTCTGTGAAGCGAGCCTCTGTCACACCTTCTGCAACCCACTAGGAGGAGCCGATGCCTGGATGACGAGGAATGCCGCTCAAGCCGACCAAGTTCTGTGGAGCTGGTGTGCTCGTGTCCGAAGAGAACGGGGAATGGATTGCTGGATATTGAACCCGCATGAAAGCCTCGCTGAAACAGTCCGTGAGGCTTGCGAGTCTCTGAGGGGTGACAGAAGCGGCCGAAAAACAGCCGCCGGAACCTTGGGAAAATACTCTAAAAGGAAAGGGACAGAACTAGGATACTAAACCTGACTGACTACAACTAAATATGTCAGAAAATAGCTAACTATGAAAGAGCGCGAATGACACGTTCGCCTCTTGGGATATCTTCAGTTGAAGTGCGACGTTTGAAAAACGCTCGCGCTCCAAGTACACAGAGACCGCGTTCTAAGTATACACTAGAACGCTAACTGACTTAGCTTACTGTGGCAACAGGGAAATGCCTGCTCAGTGCGAAGCGATAATTAGCAACAAGCTGAGTCCAGTTTGTGGAAGGGGGTGTGGACTGAATCCAAAAGGAAGACTTAGAAGTGGAGGATACCTGCAAAGAGCGGTCTGCAATGGGTTCAATCCTGACAGTACCCCCCACCAAAACCCCCTTCCTAGGTTTGTGTGGATAAGCCTTATGAAACTCCCTCACCAACCTAGCAGCGTGAACATTAGAACTGGGTTCCCAAGATTGTTCTTCAGGACCAAAACCCTTCCAGTCCACTAAATAGAAAAGTTGTCCCTTCCTGATCTTAGAATCCAGAATTCTCTTTACTTCATATTCCTCCGCAGAATCTACCTGTACCGAAACTGGTGGAAGGACCTTACGAAGATTTGGTGGATTTTTCCGAATCAAAGATACATGAAAGGTTGGGTGAATTCTCAAGGTTTTTGGTAATTGAAGTCTTACACTAACAGGATTTATCATTCTGTCCACTGAAAAAGGTCCCACAAACCTGGGTTGAAACTTTCGATTTCCCCGCAAGCGCATATGACGCGTGGAAACCCAAACTTGATCCCCAGGATGAAAGACAGGATTCGCCTTGCGACCCTTATCAGCTTGTTTCTTGAAAGCAGCCTTTGCCTTGACCAAATTTGCAGTGGCTAACTGAAAGGCTAGCTGTAACTTTTGAATGATTTCCTCAGCAGCTGGGACATCCCCTACAACTCTGCCCACCAACATGTTGGGATGCCTACCTGAATTCAAAAAGAAAGGAGAAAATCCAGTGGCGGAATGCACAGAATTATTGTAAGCAAATTCAGCTGGAGCTAGTAAAGAAGGCCACTCTCCCTCCTGATCCATTAAATACAGACGCAAGTACTGTTCTAAATCTTGATTTACCCTCTCAGTCTGTCCATCGGTCTCGGGATGATAACCAGTGGACAAACGAGAGTCCACCCCCAGACCTCTTAGAAAGGATCTCCAAAATCGGGACACAAATTGGGGCCCCCTATCTGAAATCACTACCTTCGGAATCCCATGCAATTTAACGATGTGCTGCACAAACAAAGTGGCTAACTCAGTGGCATTAGGAAGACCCTTGAGAGGAATAAAATGACTCATTTTAGAAAATTGGTCTACCACCACCCAAATGACAGACTTCCCTTGACACGATGGTAACTCGACAATAAAGTCCATGGATACAGTGTGCCAGGGATAAGGAGGTACTGGTAAGGGCATTAAAAGACCTTGTGGGGACTGTCTGAGACTTTTCCCTTTCAGACATTGTTCACAAGTGGCAACATACTGTTGAACCTGAGCTTCCATACCTGGCCAAAGAAAATTTCGCTTTACCAACTCCAAGGTCTTCAAGACTCCTTTGTGGCCGGCCAAGGGCTGATCATGGAACCTTCGTATGGTCTCCTCTTGTAGTTTCTCTCCGGGGACAAACATCTTTTCTTGAAAATAAGGTTTCCCATCTTCCACTGAACGATCTGGACCCTCATTCTCCCAGTTTGAGTAAACTTTCTTTTTGAATTCCAAGACAATCTTTTCTTCCAACTCATCCACTACTGTGACTGCCACAATCTTTTCTGTGGGAATGAGAAATTCTTCAGTCTTAGCCTCAGGACTTTCCCCCACATTTAATCGAGAGAGGGCATCTGCTTTTCCATTGGTTACTCCAGGTTTATACGTGAGGACAAAATCATAATCTGCAAAGAATAATGACCACCTGAGCTGTCGCGGAGTCAAAGTTCGTGCGGACTTTAGGAATTGCAAATTCCTATGGTCTGTAAACACGGTTACCACATGTCTGGCTCCCAGCAAATAATGACGCCGTTCGAGGAACGCTACTTTGACTGCCAGCAATTCCTTGTCTGCTATGGCATAGTTTATTTCTGCTGGGGTAAGTTTTCTAGAATAAAAAGCAACGGGATGAAGTTGTCCTGTCTTCTTATGGCGTTGGGACAAAACTCCCCCAATAGCAAGGTTGGAAGCGTCTGCCTCTACAAAAAATGGTTCCAACGGATCCGGGTGTTGCAAGATGGGAGCTGTGACGAAGGATTCTTTGAGGAATTGAAAAGCGCCTTCTGCCTCGGTCCCCCATACAAACTTTTCGTTCTTCCGCAACAATCGAGTAATGGGGCTCACTTTTCCTGAAAAATTCTGAATGAATCGCCGATAAAAATTGGCGAAACCTAAAAAACTTTGGATTTCTTTTACAGAGCAAGGAGCTGGCCAATCTCGGATTGCCTTGAGCTTAGATTCGTCCATGGAAACTCCCTCGGGGGAAAGTATGAACCCCAAAAACTCTACCTTGGTAGCATGAAATACACATTTCTCCAATTTCACAAAAAGTTGATTCTTCAAAAGACATTCCAAAATGGTACGAACATGCAAGATATGCTCCTCTGTATTTTTGGAAAAAATAAGAATATCATCAATATAGACTACTGCGAATCGATCCAGAAATTCACGAAGTATGTCATTTACAAAATGTTGAAATGCCGCAGGAGCATTGCACAACCCAAAGGGCATGACCTGATATTCAAAAAGACCATAACGTGTTCGAAAAGCCGTTTTCCACTCGTCTCCTTCAGCCATCCGAACCAAGTGGTAAGCCCCCCTTAGATCCAATTTGGTATAGATCTGAGCCTCCTTCACCTGATCCAAAAGTTCAGAGATAAGTGGCAACGGGTAACGGTTCTTTCTGGTCACCAAATTCAAGGCCCTGTAGTCAATGCAAGTCCTCAGGCTTTTGTCTTTCTTCGGAATAAAAAAAAGAGGGGAGGAAACTGGGGATTGAGAAGGCCTGATGAATCCATTAGCCAAGTTCTTGTCAAGGTATTCCTTTAAATGCAAATTTTCAGATTCCGAAAGAGCATAAATACGACTACAAGGCAGCGAGGCCCCTGGTTCCAATTCTATAGTGCAATCATATTCCCGATGGGGGGGAAGTCTTTGCGCCTCTTGCTCATCAAAAACGGATTTCAAATCTTGATACTGCGCAGGAATTTCTGGGAGTTCCACCAAGCAAATTACTTGCGGTTGATTTGCCAAACAGTAAGTTTCGCTTGACTCTGTCTTCAATGACTGAGGATGAAAACAGTGTTCCAAACAAAATTCGGAGGTCAAATCTACAGTTCTCTTTGCCCAATCTATCTTCGGGTTATGTTCAGTTAACCAAGGCAGGCCCAAAATGAGTTGGAATTGAGGAGCATCAATTAAACTGAATCGAAGGTAACTATAATGTTCTCCAGGGCCTATCACCGAGATTGTCTCTGTATCAAAAGCTATCGGACCGGAAGATAAAGGGGTTCCATCGACTGCTCGCACTAGCTCAGGTTTGTCCTTCCTCACAAAGTTTATTCCCAATTTTTTTGCAAACAAAATATCGCAAACATTTCCTGTGGCTCCAGAGTCAATCATGATTGCTACATTAGCACTTTGATCTCTTCCAAAAATAATTTGACAAGAAAGTATGAGATGAGGAGCCGAAAACTGCATGGTGTTAGACAAGGACTGGATTAAAGGAGTTGACTTAGATTCGGCTTCCACCAGAGCAACCCCGTCTACTGGTGGAGCTTGTCTTTTACCCATGACGATGTCTTGGGTCTACGTGGACACTCCTTGACAAAATGTCCAGATCCTCCACAGTACATACACAATTTGCCTTGTCTTCTCTTTTCTCGTTCTTCTGTACTAAGTGGTCCCCGGACTGTACCAATTTGCATTGGTTCTTCTACTGTGGCTTCTTCCTTGGGCTTAACACTCTCTGAACGCATACGGTCAAATCTTGGAGGAATAGATCGAGTTTCCTTTCGCCGCTCCTGACGCCTCTCAGATTGTCTCTGATCAATTTGAAGAACCAGGTCGATAAGTTCGGAAACATCTGTGGGTCTCTTGGGAATCTGAGAAAGACCATCCTTCAATTCGTCTCGCAGACCTCTGTAAAAAATTGCTGCTCTTTTTTCTGTTGGCCAATTAGTTTCAACTATAAGCTTGTTGTACTGAGCTAAATATGCCACCAACTCTCGATTCCCTTGTTTTAAATCTAGAAGCTCATTGTCGGTGGTTTGAGAGATTGCTCTCCTATCAAAAATTCGTAAAAATTCTGTCTTAAACTCCCGAAAGTTGTACAGCACAGGATCATTGGTAGACACCAAAGGCATTGACCAAGACGCGGCATCTCCACTCAGGTACGACAGCATGAACGCCACTTTGGATTGATCCTCCTTGAAAATTATTGGTTTACAAAGAAAATGTAAAGAACACTGAGTGACAAAAACCTGAGCCTTATTTGGATCACCCTGAAATCTTTCGGGAGGGGCAAGAGGAATAGTGGGAGACATGGCATGCACTACCTGGGTGGAAAACTCACTGGTGGCTGGAGAAGGATTAAAAGTTTGGGACTTCTGACCCCCGAAATCTGGACTTGGGCTAGTCGTGAGTTCATTTATCTTCTGACGAAGAAAGTTAGTCTCCTGATTAGATTTCCTAACCTCCTCTCTGGTTTCTATCAATTGCTTTTGTAAATCTTCCAGAATGGATCCCAGGGCTTTTAAATCTAATCCTTCGGCCATGATACCCAAGCGGAAGGCAACAGCTGGCACTTCAATCTGTCAGAAAGTACCTGAAGTCTCAAAGCTCCGCGGGGGTATCAAACCGAAGGTGAAGCTAGCTCCCAATTCCCTTTCACCACTGCGCCGGATTTCTCTTGCTACAGTGACATCAGGGAAAGGGGAAGTGGATAAGACAAACAGAGAGACTGCTCACACAGAGATCTTCTCCCGCTCTAGGAATAGTGAAGAGTCATTCTGCAAAACATAATAACAACATTACTAAGTTCTGGCCTTCAAGGTGCTAGATTCCTCGACCTATCTCTCTAAGACCTTTTTCCCAATTACCTGTGTATGTGTGAGTTTTAGCTGCTCTCTAGTAGGTCTCTAAGTATCAGCGGTGTAGATTGCCTTTGGAGCTGAGCTGACAAAAGTACTGTGAATGCTGAGTAGGTGGTACACAAGAATATATATATATATTGTTATCTACTTGTAGACTCAGATTTGGAGGTTTGATGTCTTGTAGCTCCAGAACACTGCACCAACAGATGTCTGCCAAAAGGTTCAGTTCCAAAGTTGTAGCGTTTCAAGTCTTATGCTGGCAAAGAATTGCATTCTAGGAATTTCATTGAGACTCCCGTCAAACATTTATGGCTGAGCAACAGTTCAAAGTATTTTCCAGACAACAGATAACTGGTTCGAGCTCACCCACAAGTAGCTGCCACTGCCGCTGAATAAAGAGCTGTCTGTGAAGCGAGCCTCTGTCACACCTTCTGCAACCCACTAGGAGGAGCCGATGCCTGGATGACGAGGAATGCCGCTCAAGCCAACCAAGTTCTGTGGAGCTGGTGTACTCGTGTCCGAAGAGAACGGGGAATGGATTGCTGGATATTGAACCCGCATGAAAGCCTCGCTGAAACAGTCCGTGAGGCTTGCGAGTCTCTGAGGGGTGACAGACGCGGCCGAAAAACAGCCGCCGGAACCTTGGGAAAATACTCTAAAAGGAAAGGGACAGAACTAGGATACTAAACCTGACTGACTACAACTAAATATGTCAGAAAATAGCTAACTATGAAAGAGCGCGAATGACACGTTCGCCTCTTGGGATATCTTCAGTTGAAGTGCGACGTTTGAAAAACGCTCGCGCTCCAAGTACACAGAGACCGCGTTCTAAGTATACACTAGAACGCGAACTGACTTAGCTTACTGTGGCAACAGGGAAATGCCTGCTCAGTGCGAAGCGATAATTAGCAACAAGCTGAGTCCAGTTTGTGGAAGGGGGTGTGGACTGAATCCAAAAGGAAGACTTAGAAGTGGAGGATACCTGCAAAGAGCGGTCTGCAATGGGTTCAATCCTGACAGTGGCAAAGTGAGCAAGGGACTCACGTCTGAGCATACCCTGCCAACTTATGGTGAACAAAGCCATACAAAAGGGGGTGGTGATGGACGGAGCATCTGAACAAATCAAACACTCACATCCAGTCAACAGATCTGGGTTTAATCCATCACCGTTCTTTAGCCCACTCTGCCACCCAGTTCAGACATGGCCATATGCAAATCAGTCTGACCCTGTGCCTCATGGGAACAGCCCAGCCCGAACAGCCAAGCCATGTCTACCCTGGACCGGACTCAAGCTTCCTAGGACAGGTTTCTGTCATTACAGCCGTCTTCAGCCAGGCTTGCTTGAATCCAGTGGCAAAGTGAGCAAGGGACTCCCGTCTGAGCATACCCTGCCAACTTATGGTGAACAAAGCCATACAAAAGGGGGTGGTGATGGACGAAGCATCTGAACAAATCAAACACTCACACCCAGTCCACAGATCTGGGTTTAATCCATCACCGTTCTTTAGCCCACTCTGCCACCCCAGTTCAGACACGCGTTTCAGCTGACAGGAATCCTTCGCACGGCTATGCTGCTGATATGCGGCACATATTGTAAGTCTTTTCACTTACTTCGCTTCGTGTAAATCTCCTTCAATTACTGGTGTGTCCGCAGCGTCTTCCTTTCCGCTTCTTATTTTCCGATATTTGTATATAAGTCTGTGAGCCCTCGTAGTCCTTGATCCTCGTCGCCAATTGTTGTGCGAAGTACTAGATGATGCCAGATAGATTGTGTTGAAGATATTTATTACATGAGTAGTAAGGGCCCACAGGAGCCAGAAGATAACGAAGCACTCTCAGCAAGAGATAACAGCATCTATCAGATTGAACCTAGTGACGTCACATAAGTAATCTCCGAACATTCGGAGATGACGATAATGTGACGTGCTAATGATGGACATAGAAAACACATTCCACATGCGTTGATAGATACGCTATTACATTCTCAACAGTTCTCCCTCTATTTCCGTTTGAGATGTACCCCTATTACGTCGGGCACCGAGACGAGTTGACTCACACCCATGGCTCACACCCATGGCTCAATGCTGCTGTTATCCAAGCAGGGGATCTTTATAATGAAGGAACGTTCTTGCTATTCCCGGAACTGACCGAGATGTATGGACTGCATGTAGGAGTCTTCTTATCTCACCAGGGTTTATTTTGCTTTAGGATTTTCTCTTTTCACCATCTTGCTTCCAGCTTGCTCATATATCTGATTCCATAATATGTTCGTGGTTTAACCACAGTCACAACATATTGTTGGTGAGAGAAATTCGTCCATGTAAATAAGTAAACAAATTGTATTGTTTGTATTTGTTCGTTTTAAGGTTGGCCCCTGAAGAAGCGACCCCAGAGTCCCGAAATGCATATCACAAGATTTCGCCATCAATGGGGAAATATTTTAAAAAAGGATTATGTATACACGTTTTGAAAAACTTCGTGTTGTGAAAAACTTGTTTGCAATGTTCTCTACAACAATTGTTTACTATTAATGGTGAATATGAAGTATTCCATTAATTTTCTTATGTTTGAGAATTAGTCATTATTTGACGCCTTTTGTTTATTCTGGTTTCATATTGATAAAACACATATAGATGCATATAACAATTAAAAAAATTGTAGAAAGAACAGTGCTCTCCACAACCAGGTTTCTTTTCCGGTTGAAGTTAGTCTTCTTATCCCACCATGTACTACGACGGGTCGTTTATGAGACGTGGGGCACCGGGGAGTCCGAACAATCACTATCCCAGTTCTGTCCCTATGCCATGCTGTCACATTTTTGTATTCTGCCCTTTACACTTCTTCTCTTGCTCACATTATGAAGGCACGTGCCAAGTGGGACGCGATACTTCACCAGTCTTTAACTGATACAGGACGGGCCCGTGCCTTATGACTAAGGAAGTCTTTCGTAATCCCAGGTTTCGTTTTTACCCAATTCAGTTATATACACCACACTTACCTTTCCCCCTCTCCACCCAGCACGTTTCCAGTGAGTTCTCCTGAATGTCCGTATTGCAGGCTACAGAACGCTGACTTTATGCATATGGTATGGACTTGCACCCCATTGTTGCATATGTGGACAGAGGTGATTTCAGTGGTGGCAGAACTGTCCACACACTCGCTCACCCCCTGTCCTGAATCTTGCTTACTGGGGCTTTGGCCGCGCGCAAAAGGGGACAAACACTTGCATCGTTTCATCGACCTAGCCTTCATTCTGTATACAAAATATTGCCATGGCGTGAAAGTCCCTCACACCTTCCTGAGGTTAGTAACTGGCTTTATGTATTGTTGACATGGACCAGGATGTAGGTACATACTCTCAGGTTGAGTTCTTAATAGTGGTTGAATCTAAGAATGACGAATGGCCATACATGCATACCACTACTAACTGATGTCTGTCGGATTCAATGATGCTATCCCCCATGCATGTCACCATCTTCCTCGATTCTACATTTGCGCATAACCAGACACAACTCCTCCATGGTGAGCTACTCCCGGCTCCCCCTGCTGTTCTCTGCGTATCCACCTGACTGGTGACTGTCACATCTCTCTCCCTGCTCGAGCCAGTGGCTGACACCCCTTCTGCGGTTCAAATGGCAATGTATTCCTTTTTTAATGGTAAGACATTTGGATACCAGGATCCCCGTTTCTCACTTATAAATATCATGTACTACAGAGCTCTCACACTGTTATATTGTTGTTCCCACTTAACCTTTTACCATTTCTCCCTCCCCTACACATTTTCCATATCCTTAACTCTTCCTGGCTGTCAATGAACCAGCTACATCAATGGTTTCTCCACACACAGCATATTTCTAATAAATCAAGCTATGTAGCCATGATACTCCATCGGGTGTGCATTCTATTGCTCCTGGATGTTCATGTTGTCCTATATTGTTAATAAAACATGTTATTTCTTTTAAAAAGTATGTGATTGAAAGTCTTTCGGAAAAATAGGAGTTGAAGCTGGATCACCGGTTTGATCTGTTAGCAAAGGTAACGCAACACTCCATATTATCACAGAGCTAGATTAATCTACTCTAACAACCTCAGAAGAGTCAAATCCTTACGATCCAGTGACTTATCTTTAACACAGCACATCAAAGCTTCCCTCCTAAACTATAAGTCTTAAGTCACTAATTCAAACTCCATATTTGTCCTAGTCTTTGACATTGATGATTTTTATTCACAGAAACTTAAATTTTCTCATCTTTTATGCCTCTATCATACCACCAGGATATAATAATGTCCACAACAATAAAATAACAAGCATTTACAATGCAATGGTCTCGGCAGCATTAAAGGTAGAGTTATTGGCATTGCTCATTACATTTCTTTAAATCATAAATAAATGGCATGGTCATTTGATGGGACAAACCTACTAGGAAACTTTGTTAGATAGTGAGGTAGTGAAAGAGAGCGTGTTAGTGACTTAGTGTATTTGAGAGTGTGTAGTGAGTGAGTAAATTAGTAATTTAGAAAGAGAGTGAATTTGTGAGTTAGTGAGAGTGATGTAGTTATTTTTTGAGAGTGTGTGGTGATATAGTGTGGGAGTGATACCGAAATACATAGTGATGTACTGATAGATTGAGTGAGAGTGAGATAGAGATTGAATTTTGAGTATTTTGTTAGAGTGAGAGATAGTTACTGTTATAGTTATATTGTGTTGCTGTGAGAGATACAAATACAAAGATTAATACAATAGTGGTACTAAATGACGGTTACAAAAAAAAAACCAAGTAAGAGAGAAAGAATAAAAGGAGAGTAAGGATATGAAATAAGAAATAAGAATAAGAAATAAGGACAAGTGCATGATACTTTCTTAGGCTGGTCTGTGGTGCACAGTTGGGTTGATGTAAGGTGCCTGCCCGGAATGGTGTAGGATTCGCAGTTGGGATGGCGTAGAGTGCATTGAGGAGCTGGTGTAAGATACATCTTGTGGCGGCCTCACAGTGCACACTTGTACAGGTGGGTATCTGGAGTGTTGTAGGATACTTTATGGTTCTTATATAGCGCACTAGCTCCCGGAGACATTTACATGACAATGTACTCCCAGAACCTAGCACCCAAGAATGTAACGATTTAAACAGATGACAGCTAAGACAAGACAGCAAGCAATGAACTGCTGCAGTTGGAGCAGGGTATGCAGACGTCCTTAAGAGAATGCATGCAGGCGTGTACACTTGCTTCGGACTTTCGTGGATAGTCCCAGTTTTCAGAAGACTGTCCTGGTGTCCAGACGCTTTTGTTAATGTTCAATGCATGTCCAGGTGTTTGGTGCAAAGGTCAGGTCATCCTGGAAAAGCCGAATTGAAAGGTATGCTCTCCTTTCACAGGTGCCTCTAAAATGTGAAAGCATTCATGTATCTGTTTCTGCCAGGTAGCACAGGAGGACCTCTGCCTGCTCCCAGCAGAGAAAGAGTAGTGGGCAGGGCCTGCTCCTGCATAGTAGTTATATAAACGTTGCCTTCTAAATATGTGTGTGCGCGCACACATTTACAAACCTAGCATATATATAGGCACACGTTTACAATGCTAGTAAAAAAACAATGCAACAGGCCACATATAGAAGTAAAACTAAAGGCTTTAGTCCTGCTTTTATGTCTGACCGGTTTTTGCTTCTCAAAATCTGGTCACACTGTGCATGCCTAGTCTGTGCACAGTACCCGTTGCACATGTGTTAGTTCATGGTCACTGTGCACAGTACCCGTTGCACATGTGTGTTAGTGCAGGCAGGGAGTACCACAGAGGCCTTCCCTCCCGCCGCTTGTTTGCACAGGGCACTCGGTTGCTGACCTTGGCGGCTCGGCTGCAGCCGCTGGGAGAGAGCAGAGAACACGTCACTCATTAACCAGCCTGTGCCTCGTGGCCTGGCCGCGTGTACTGTCGGCACTGGCTGTGGCGGGTAACCTCGCTTCCCTCGCTTCCCGCCCTCAGGGTGCTCACCCGACCCCCGGAGTGTCGCCTGCTGCAAGTGACCATGCAGCATCTTAACTTGTGCGTGGATCGCAGGGCTCTAACGCAACACAGGGGAAAGGAATCTAGCAGCTGAACACTACTATGGACTGTTTCAAAAGGCTCTGAAACACGGAAGTGTTCGCACGAGGCAGGAATGAGGGTGTGATTAGGGTGAAACGTGTTTGAAGGAGGGAGAGGGTGTTGTCAAATGCGCCACATCGCAACTTAAACAAGCAATACCTTCTGAGTGCATAACTGGTCTTTAGGTACAGCCATACCCCACCCAATAAAGAGAACCAAAAAAATCTGACAGAAGAAATCCAAACACTCTGCTAGAAAATCACACACACCCTGCAGTGAATATTTAGACCCAATATCCATGTACATCCCACAGCGCCAACACAATGCCAGTTGATGGTATATCATGGTGCCCTCAACTCAGACACCTGTACAGCCAGCAACACTAGAACTAGACTACTACCTGCGGCACAAAGGAAAAGCTACTTGCCTGGGACACAGCTGATCATGACACCGAGACCTACCAAAGATGGACCAGAACACAGTACCCAGAACATATTATCAACATAATATTACATTAAGACTCAGGGTCTGGTGTGCAAAGGAAGCCCCGGAATGGTGTGCTAAGGCGCCATCTAACAGACGGCGAGCTATAAGTACATTCTAATGGCAGACGGTGCACTATACAAATTCCCAAAAGCGTAATACAGTACTTCCTGTGTGGTGCTATGGAACTGTTAAAGAAAATTGTGATGCCCTTATGTACCAAGTCTGCTGCTATGTAGTCCGCACTTGCAGGAGTGCTATTGAACCCATTAAATACAATTTAAAAAAAAATCACATTTGAAGTGCAGATGCTTCCGGTGAGATGTTTCTCTTTTGTACGGATCACTTAACCAAATCACACGTACAATTGAGTAGATTTAATAATTTGTTTAATTACATGTTCGTTTTATTTCGACGAAGTGGAACCTTAAAATCTTTTGCAAGTCATCCTGAGCTTTAGCATTTTAACTCCATGACAACTCGCGCAAACAGAAAGCAGTAGTTGAATGGAAAAGTATTAACAATCCTTAGACGGGAGAGAAAAATAATGAGAATATAAAATGCAAATATGTCAGCTCAATCAAGGTGCTATCGTTTTTTTTCTCGTTTTAACTCAGGATTACACATAGCCACCTATGTATGCAAACACAGTTATTTACTGATATACTAATGTAAGAAACATACCAACCCGAGAGGAGCTGAGGGTGTTGTGGCGATGTGATGACGTGAGTAGTAGTATGTCGAAGGCGGACGGTTTCTCTTGTGCTCGCTCAAGCTTGTGTAACCAGAGGTTTCATAAAACATATTTTGCTGGCATCCTCCACCAGTCATCTGCCGACTTCAGCTGGTTGCTCTGTGCTTTCATAAGTTCCACAAAGGATTGTGTTGGGCTGGACAAAGAGCCAACGCCATGGCAAACAAGGATGATGCGAATGGTGGCAGGTCGCAGGTTACACTAGCCAAGAGCTCAGGTGGGTGCGCACACCGTAGGGGAGCAGTGCTCTTTGTTTTGTGCAGCATGTGCATTTTAGATGGTGTTTTAGATCACTTGAGTTTGTAACGCCTAGAGAGGTTCACACATACTACTAGATTGTTGCCCTTGATGTATATATAGCCTTCATCATTTAATTGGATGCCTTACTGCTAGCAAATGGGAAGCAGGCGGCCTGAGTTAATGAATGTTATGAATTTCTTTATTGGAAAAGTGGATTTATAAAATGCCACGTTAGGCTCTCGGTTGTTGTGTTAATAAAGAAACACATTTAAAAAATCTATAAACGAGTAGAGAGTGACTTTCTTAGCATTTAATATAATTTTAATAGTTTGACCGGGTACTTTTCTAAGCGATCTTCCCGCAATGTTTTCCAAGCAGTCGTGACCGAACGGAAGTTACTTACCGGACAAAGGGCAAATCACTTATTTTCTCTACCTAAAATAAAAGCGAACTTGATCTTGTGCACGCTGGCGCTCAGCATAATTGCTCCAATGTCTTGAGTGCCGGGTTCACACTATACAAAACCAAACGAGCCCAGCAGCCTCGCCGGAAGTCAGGCAAAGTCGCCTGTGACGGGGGCGGGGCTGCATCCGGACCGGAAGAGAAGGCGGAGTGAAAGCGTCTTGCGACGCCAGAAGGAGAGCGGAGTCCCTCAGACTTCACCAGGTAAGTTGAAAAGGGCTGAGGGCTGGGGGCTGGGGGGTGGGGACGGGACTCAGTTCCCTCGTTGTGTGTGCGTGCGCGTGTGTGTGTATGCATGTGTGCGACGGCGGACTGGGGGGGGGGGACTCGGTTCCCTCGTTGTGCGTGTGTATGCATGTGTGCGACGACGGCGGGGGAGAGGGAGGGTGCACTTGTGTGTGTATGTGAGCTGGGTGGGGTGTGTCTCTGTATGTATGTGCGTGCGTGTGTGGGCGCTTGTGTGTGTGTGTATGCGCATGCGTGTGTGCTTCTCAGGAGACAGCGCCTGGCCACAGCGCTCGTTCGCGTGCGCGTGCCACTTTGAAATCGCCTCAAAGGCGATGCGCGCGGCCAGGATTGTCTCCTGGGAAGCACACACGCCGACAAAAGAGCTTCGGCGGAGACGCGCTTCCGCGCGTTTCAGCCGAGCCCTAAAAAAAATAGTGTGTGGGGGCTTGCTTTTCCTCAGAAAGAGTCCCTAAAATGCAAATTTATTAATAATTTAAAGTACTCTTTTCTACAGTGCTATACCGTGGACATTACAAACACAACAGCTAACCCCCTGAGGCTGAACATTCTATACTACAAACCTAGAAACAAAAATAGTTATATTGATGGTTTCATGAATCAAAGCACTGATCTATTCAGCTTCTCTTGTAAAGCGATTTTACTGGGAAATTTCCACTTTCACCTGGAAAAAAAGCACATATACTGTTGCAGGGATTCTGCGGAGTCACAGACCTATACTTGGAACAATAGAACCTTAGTAGGTACCTTAGTAACCAGGGGCCTCATTTATGAAGGCCTTGCGCCACTGGTGCGTCACTTTTTCCCATTTTAAAAGTGAGGCACCGTCGGCGCAAGACCTTCATAAATAAGGCCTCAGGAGTCCAGGACTGAATAGCTATAGTGTCTCACTTGCCTTCCTACTCACTTACAAAGGAACAAGTGATTAGACACCCCAGAACACAACATTCCCGAACCTCTCAGGAATCGCGGTGACAGGACACACCCTTTCAATCCCACACTTATACTTGTCCACAATAAGATCTGACAGAGACACAAGTAAAGTTTTAAATGTTTATTTTAAGTATCGTGCTCTAGTATGCAGTATAAGTGCCACAATAAGTAAGAAGTTGCCTAACACAAATACGGACCTGGCCTGGCAGTTTGGGCTAGACTGTTCCCCTGAGGCACAGGGTCAAGACTGATTTGCAAATGGCTGGGTTCAAACTGGATTGGCATGGTGAGCGCGAAAAACGGATGGATTTAGGCTCAGATCTCTGTACTTGGGTGAATGTATGGCATTGTTCTGCATTCTGTCCATCAATTGTACTCTTTGCATTTGTCACCCAAATGGGACAGGTATGCCAGACATGGGTCTCATGATCTCCGTGCCACTGGAGTCAGGTTATCCTGGCTGATGAGGGGTGAAACCCTGAAACCGGTCCTAGGATGCTTGTTTCCAGTCCAGGGAGGACCTGGCCTGGCACTTCGGGCTGGACTGTTCCCATGAGGCACAGGGTCTGTACTGATTTGCAAATGGCTGGGTTTGAACTGGAATGGCATGGTGATCACACAAATGATGGATTTAGGCTCAGATCCCTGTACTGGGGTGAATGTATGACATTGTTCTGCATTGTGTCCATCCATTGTTCTTTTTGCATTTAACACAAATACAGTCAACATAGTAAGTAATCCATAAATCATAAAAGGAGCGGTCATAATATTAGACAGGGTAGACTAACCCCACTCCCCTTCTTATTTTATTTATTTATTTAAGCTTTTACCGCGCACAGCTACCCACCGTGGGTTTCACGGCGCCAGGGACAGACTATAGAAGAAAGGACAATGCAACACCTGACTTGAGGCCACAACCAACTATTAACTGCGCTTGGTGAACAGAAGAGTCTTCAAAGTCCTACGGAAGCGGAGTAAGTTGGTCTCTGACTTTAGTGCTAGTGGGAGGGAGTTCCAATATTTCGGGCCCAGAATAGAAAAGGAGCGGCCTCCCATTCTTGCCAACTTACATCTTGGCACTGTAAAATTGCCAGTGTCCGATGACCTTAATGAGCGCACGGGTGTGTAAGGTGTTACCAACCCTTGGATATAAGCTGGAGCGCTGCCCTGCTTGGCCTTGAACATGTAACAGAGCGCCTTGATTTAACACGTTCGGGAACGCTCAGCCAATGAAGGTCACGCAACGCGGCAGCAGCTGAAGTGCGTCTAGGGACGTCTATAGGGGGCGTCTATAGAAGCAAAGTGATTATATATCAGAAGATGTCTGGTTATTGCAGCAGACCACATACCTAAGCATGCACAGATGACAGTTCTATATCTTAGGTGTAGTCATGATCCTCTCTCTAAACTCTCTCTCCAAGTGTGTAATTACATGTCTGTGCATACCAATATGACAAAGAATAAGTGTTGCCAGACAATAGCTGCATTTGTGAGTTTTGTCTAGGTGCAAACACCTGACCAGAACAGAATAACAAGGATCATTGTTTTTTTTTACCTTGTATACAGTATTCAGACTAAATCCGAGGACAGAACTGAACGCAAAAACAACAGCAGGTTCTGTGTGAAAGTACAGCATGGCCCAGGTAAATCACATTTGTATAATAACATGCGCAAAGCAGAGAGCAGTCTGCAAGTGCTCAGGCTAACAAGGGGAAAACAACAATGGGCCTGCACAAGACATATAACACCCTCCCCTTAGTCAGGATGGTAGCACCAAAGTGATGACAGAAATCGGGAGATAAGCTGACCCAAAGCGTTAGAAAAACAGTTCAGTTATTATCGGACAGACAAAGGCCACAGCAAATAAAGGTATATAGCATGTTTCCAGGCCACACGATGTGGGATACCAAGTGAAAAGCCTATGATTCCAACTAGAAATCAGAGCCTTCTTAGGTAAAGATATCAGCCATCCAATTGAGCAGGTCTAAAGAACAAACATGCTCTTCTGTGGCGGTAGTCGACAAGACCATCATGGGGCAACCTATGTTGATTTTGATTAAACTGAGATCCAAAAGATGCTGTGCAATTGCACAGGGATCATCTCCGGCCACTGTCCATAATCCTGGGTTATGAACAAGTTGCATGCCCATGGAACAGTGCTGGTAAGTGACCACTAAGGGTCCCCTCAACAGTTCAAAACCCAGAGGTTGCACACAGGTGAGGTAAGCATAG
The DNA here is from genome assembly GCF_964261635.1 of Lissotriton helveticus. NCBI lineage: Eukaryota > Metazoa > Chordata > Amphibia > Caudata > Salamandridae > Lissotriton > Lissotriton helveticus. Next base: position 872,251,540 of record NC_136071.1, on the reverse strand, counting down.
CGGAAGGTCAAACAAAATTCAGCATGCAGAGTTTCCAGGGCAGCAAATGTGGAGAGCTGTATCATACGCTCACGGAACAGCTGCGGTGATGCCTGCCCTGAAAGGACCACACAGGAAGCATCTACTGCGGATTAGCAGCAGCATCACTATCAGGCTTCAAATTAAGATAAGCAGCAGTGGGAACCCACTGAACATTCTGGGAAAAATAGAATGTATAAAAGCCGGAATTATTCCAAAAATAGTCTGAAAAGATGTTACGAGGCCGAAGCCCACAAGTTTAAGAAAGTGTGCCAGGCCTTAGGTATCAGAGGCATTAAATATTTGATGTATCAGTTCACCAAAATGTTGGGGGAGATTTGTGTTTAACAATGACTGTATTTCGCTAGAAGTTCTCACCACCTGCAATTCGAAGGTCTCATGAGCTGAAGTGAGAGCCACTTCCTGTTGAAACGACAACGTTTTAAGTCTGCTCAGCTTAATGAAATCTGTTTTCAAAATTGCAATGGAAGGCCATAATGAACTGCAGATGGGGAAACAGGACGTTGTTGCAGCAAGTGACTAACTGGGAAACGGACACCACGAACAGGATTACTGCCTGCAGACCGCAGCAGTCCTGACTATTATGGACAAAATAGCTTCCATTCAAAAGCTGTGTAAGAGTGGGAATAATTGTGGGAACAGGAGTTCCTTTTAAATAACAAGCCAAATTAGGAGAAAACACATTACAGGCACCATGAATCTTTACATTTGACATACAAGGGAATGACCAGCAGTGGAGTCTTGACGACTGGTTCAAGGTCAGCACTCTCCCCTGCAGCCTCACCTGCACGCTGCGCTTCCTACTGCCTCCCACCTCCCAGGTTCGAGCCAGCAGTCCGCAGGCAGTCCGCCCGCCTCATGCGCCTGCCTCCTGCGCCTGCCGTAATTTCCCACCTCCTCTCCTGCACCCCATATTGTGTTTGTGCTGTGTTTTATTCTTTTTCTTATATTGTGCCCATATGGTGTGTGCGTTGTGTACTAAGTCCTGTATTGTGCTCCTTCCTCCAGGCACCTTTAGTGTTGCCCACACTTTCCCGCCGTTTCCCTGCCCACTGATCCAGCCCGCACCCGCCACCCCCTCCCCTTCTTATGGCGACCAGTGCGGGGGAGCGCTTGTGAAGCCTTGACCACTGGTTCAAGGTGAACACTCTCCTCAACAGGCTCGCCTGCACGCCGCTCTTCCTACTGCCTCCCAGCTCCCAGGTTTGAGCCAGCAGTCCCCTATCAGTCCTTCCTACTGCCTCCTGCGTCCGCTGTAATTTCCCTCCTCCTCTCCTGCGCCCCATATTGTGTTCGCGCTGTGTTTTATTATTTTTCTTGTATTGTGCCCATATTGTGTGCGCGTTGTGTAATTAGTCCTGTATTGTGCCCCTCCCTCCAGGCTCCTTTAGTGTTACCAGTGCTTTCCCGCCACTGCTGCCCCTGCGGCCCCGCCTACCGATCCAGCCCACACCCGCCCCTTTCCGCTCCCGCCCCTACCTTCTTATGGCGACCACTGTGCTGTCGCGCCACTGGCGCGCCAAAGGTGCACCTAAGGCAAGCCCGTCTGAGCTCGTCCATGCCTGGACAACGCCCAGTGCCTGAACACCTGCCCCCACAAACACCACAATGACGCCCGACTCCGCTATGATGACAGCACCCTCCACGCACTCAACTCCGGTCGAACTCACTCCTGCTTCCAGGCTGCCCCGAAGCGCACCCAAGGACCCTTCTCAAGCCTGAACTGCAGCTTCACCAGCAACAGACCTGCCAATCCTCCCACCAGGACAGGACGCAACCACCTCAGATGCATACTCCTAAACACCCGCTCCGCACGCAAACACGCCATCAAACTCTGGGACCTGCTCGACACATCCTCCCCGGACATCGCTGTCCTGACCGAGACCTGGATGAATGAGTCCTTGGCTCCCGACATCGCCATAGCCATCCCGGATGGCTACAAAATCACCCGCAGAGACCGCACCAACGGAGTAGGAGGTGGAATCGCCATCGTCCACAAAATCCACCGTCAAGGTCTCAACCAACTCCGATGACACCCTCAGCACCGCCGAACACCTGCACTTCCAGATCCACACTGATCCCAACACCACCCTCAGAGGAACTCTGTTATACAGGCCCCCCGGACCCCGGGGACTGTTCAGCGATTCCATTGCCGACTTCATCAGCCCGCACGCTCTTGCGTCCACAGACTATATCCTCCTCGGAGATCTGAATGTCCATCTCGAGAAAAACAACAACACCAACTCCACCACCCTGCTCGCCAACCTAGCCAACCTCGCACTCAAACAGCTCATCACAACTCCCGCCCACTCTGCCGTACACACACTTGATCCCATTTTTTCCGCAAGCCCCCACGTCTCCTTCAGCCACACCACCGAACTCCATTGGACTGATCACCACTGCATCCACTTCTCCTTCAAGAAGCATACCACGCACCACTGCACCCAATAGATCCCCGCCGCTGCTGGAGCAAAATCACCAAAGACCAGCAACACACCGCTCTCACCCGGATGAGGGCGGTGTGTGTGGTCTTCATCAACAAGTCAACAAACAGCTAAACCACTACCTTGAGAAGAACAATATCCTGGACCCTACACAGTCCAGGTTCCGCAGCAACCACAGCACCGAGACGGCCCTCATCACTGCCACCGATGACATCAGGGTCCTACTGGACAATGGCAAGACCGCAGCCCTCATCCCTCTGGAACTGTCAGCAGCCTTCGACACTGTCTGCCACCACACCCTAAGCACCCACCTCCACGATGCAGGAATCCGATGCAAAGCCGTACACTGGACCACCTCCTTCCTCTTTGGCAGAACACAGAGCGTCTGCCTCCCTCCCTTCGGATCCGAAGCCACCAAGATCATCTGCGGCGTGTCCCAAGGATCCTCCCTCAGCCTGATGCTATTCAACATATACATGGCCCCACTCGCCCACGTCACTAGACTGCACAACCTCAACATCATCTCCTTCGCCGACAACACACAACTGATCCTCTCACTCACCAAGGACACTGTCACTGCCAAAACCAACCTCCACGAACGTATGAAAGCCGTCGCTGATGGGGATGAAGAACAGCTGCCTGAAGCTGAACTCGGGCAAAACGAAGGTCCTCATCCTCAGCTCCTCACCTTCAGCATGGGATGATTCCTGGTGGCCGACCGCCCTGGGAGCTGCTCCAACACCCACCGACCATGCACGCAACCTAGGATTCATCCTCGACTCCACACTCTCAATGACCAAGCAAGTCAACGCCATCTCATCCTCCTGCTTCAACACTCTCTGCATGCCTCGAAAGATCTACAAGTGGATCCCCACTGAAACTAGAAGAACGGTCACCCAGGCCCTCATCAGCAGCAGACTGGACTACGGAAACTCCCTCTACACGGGAGCCCTGGCTAAACTACTGAAACGACTGCAGCACATACAGAATGTGTCTGCCCGCCTGATCCTCGACAACCCTCGCCATAGCCACATCACACCCCACCTCAGAGACCTGCACTGGCTCATCGTCAACAGCAGGATCACCTTCAAGCTCCTCACCCACGCACACAAAGCCCTCCACAACACCGGTCCGGCATACCTCAACAAACGGCTCACCTTCTACACCTAGAACCGCCAGCTCTGCTCCACTGACCTTACTCTCGCCATTGTCCCCCACATCAGGAGAATGACCACCAGTGGCAGATCATTCTCCCACCTCGCCGCCAAGTCCTGGAACACCCTCCCCATCCTCCTACGGTAGACGGAAGACCTTCTAACCTTCAGGGGCTGCTCAAGACCTGGCTGTTCGAGCAGTAACAGCACCCCCCTCCCCCCCAGCACCCTGAGACCCTCATGGGTGAGTAGTGCGCTTTACAAATGTTGTGATTGATTGATTGATTGATTGATTGATTTGATTGATTGGAGTCACATTACTCCCTTCTATGAAAATCTTCTCTCTCAGACCATTGACAGCAATACGTAAATGTCAGGGACCACAACTCATGTATGTAGCTGCTCCAAACGGGTTTGCATCTACTTACTGGGAAGTGTTTCAAGCAGGCAATGAACTGAAAATTCAAAATGGGCAGCGAGATAACCCTGTATATTAACCAGACTGCTGAAGGTGTTTCCGCTATAGTATAGGGAAGTTTTTCAAGTTTTTCTATCTGCAACATGTGTGACAAGAATCTTTCATACCCATTGATTGCTGCTTATGTGTCAAATTAAAAGGTAAGAATAAAGTAGTGCAGTTGAGGTAATGCCAAAGAACATGCAATTCTTAAGTCTTTGAAGAGTCCAACTAAATTGCATTGACGTACCGTAAAAAAAAACATAAGGAGCTATACCTACCAATAGCCCCAATACCAATAACCAAATAACCAGTCAGTTGGCAGTGAAGAAGGTTCAATCATTTATTAAGCAAAATACTCTATAGAGGAGCCTCTCCAACCCTCACCCGATAGGTGCGCGGAGAAGACTGCTGGCTTACATTCAAAACAGCACATATATACTTTCAGCACAGTACATGAAGTCACCGTCAAGGGAAAAACAATACTTGGCTCTTGGGCCTCGAGGATGGACCATATATGGCACACATGATTAGTTCAAAGCTCTGCTTAGTTATTATTGGGGAGGTCAGGAGGGGTGACTCTCTTTTGTCCCGATGCCCGGGAGTGCAGGCACGGCGCCTTCAGGAATGTGCTTATCACACCCAAAGCCAGATGCGACCTTGAGTCCAGAGACAGAGGAAGAATGGTGTGCATTCAGCTGCTCTCAGTAACTCAACTGAAGTACTGCCTGACAACTATTGGAGAGTAACACGTTATCACTGCTCGGGCCTGGCACAGGCAGAGAAAAGATGGCGTCTGTATGGTTCTCGGCCTACTCGATGTAAACAGAACATACAAACAGTATATACCCTTATCAACTAGCTAAAACAGATGTAGGGTAGGCATTATGCATATAAAATGCAAAGAGTATATAGATACATCATGCTAACACAATATATAGATATGACTAATACTGCTGATATAGGGGAATTTGATTTTTATCCCTCAGCATGACTGATCTAAGTTGATTCTGACCATGATACAATGTAGATATATCACTTTGCACAATATCAGTCACAGAGGATACAATATTATCTAAGCTATACGTTTGAGGTGACAATGTATTAATACTGTTGTCTACTACAGCAAGCACTTTATCCAAATTATTTTGATCGATTTGGCGTAGACGTACTGCAGATTCCATTTGCGACAATTTCCATATTTCATTATAAGCACATAAACAAAGCATTTAGAACGTTGAGATTTTGGACCCAAAAGGAAGTCAGACAGGTTAATGTCTTCTGATATGAGAGAAATGTGTTGTTTCATGTAAGACAATATGGAATGTACTAACCCTTGTTGTCATAATTTACCCACGGAATAAGTAGTAACAGTGTTAGGGTGTGCTGATTGTGAATATCGGGGACCAGGTCTATTTGATGTGAACCCAGAGGTGGGGTTTAAAGAACAGGAATGACAAACATTCATGTCATAATCACCACTCACCCGGAGCCATGACGGAAGAGTTAAATGTACCATTTTGTATCATACTATTGAGCTGATCTTCAGAGTAATTTGTATAAGATTGCCAACTACCAAAAGTGGCAAGGGATGGAATAGTTGGAGTATTCAATTCTTACATTTTAACCAATGCCAGACAAGTAGACTGTTGGACGGTATTGTTTAGAAAAATAATTTACATAGGTATAAATATGCATGGAAGAGAGATTATGTACCTCGGACTTGCCAGGACTTAGTGCCCCAAATCAATTTCAAGTCAATATTGTCCTTCCAATAATTATAGCCTTTCAGGGCTAGGTTATCAATCAAGGATGCTGTATATATTAGTTTAGTTTGAGAAAGCATATATTTCTTCGAGGTAGTGGGAACCAATTTAAAATAGTATGAGTTCAGGTCTTAAGCATTATAACCCATGAAATATGTGTACTTCATCTTTTGTGTTTTGGAGCTACCCTGAGGCGGAGTTGGGCAATGCTCCCATTGAGTATAATCATATTGAGGAGGCTGTTCATTTGCTCTGTGCAATTGATGTCCATAATGTCGATAACCGAACAATTCGCCATACTAAGCAGAATTTAATTATAAGTCGTAAGATTCAAAGACAGGGTAATATTGCAGTTCAGAAAACATCTAAATTATAGTATGAACATCCCAATCATCCGATTGTTACCCAGGCACTATTACATCACCCATGGAAACTCTGAACACATATGCAGGGTCTCCGTAGGACCGAATATATTGAATGGTACTTTATCCCAAACAATTCCATCAGTGACTGCCAAAATGTTGACAAGGGATTGGTCTATTTTTATTTTATTTGAGGAAGAATGTGGGGCGCCCACCCCGTTGACTCATTCCACAGCAGAATGTTATGGGAGGTAATGGCCATTGATCAAAAGGAACAAAAACAGTCACAAATCCAATCTACATGAATAAAAATACAATGGAAAATACGATCCAGTTATATATCCAAGGCGGAACCAGATAAGTGCATTTGAACCAGGAGATGAAATCTCAAATCCGCGCTGGAGGTGCATGAAAAACAGAGGACAATGAAGAACTGTCTGAAGAAAAGTTATCTTGATCTATGTAGTAGCCAGAAGAACTCAGCTGACAAAAGAGGAGGCTGTGATTCCGGAGGAAGACATGACGCTTGCATACCAAAAGGGGCCTCAAGTGAATGGCCATTGTAGAATGTGAAGAAGGAGTAAGAGGTATCAGGTCCACTGAAGACTCAACCTCCTCTTCTGGCAGCCAGGGAGAATCAGAAAGGATGGTGCTTACGGGCTGCAAAGCAACATTTTGTGTGGAGACACCTCTAGGCATTCTATTGAGAATTGGCCATATGGTGTAACTTGACATGTTCATTGGAAACAAAGCAATTTTCTTTTTATCCTGAAAGTGGAGGCAAAATCACAGTTTCGGTACCCTGAAGACCAAGTACTGGAACAGAAGCATGTTAGGAGGGACCACATTCTTTCTTAACCACCACTTTTCATGAACCAGTTCACCAACTTTAGGAAGCCAGCCAGAAACAGGAATCTGAACACCTGCAGCCAATGGGAAAGTCTAAGGCACATGGGTGTTTGCCAGAGCATCACAACATTTTTGAAGATCCTGCAAGACAGCACAGTAGTTATCTACGTCAAAGTTTGCAGCAGTCGCCACAACGTCTAGACCATGGAATGTACATATTGATGCCAAAAAACATTTCATACGGGGTCCACCCAGAAATCTTTTAAGAAGGTTATTAAGTGTTTGTTGAACCCCATAAAGATGAGTTAACCAGCCATTTGCCTTACCTAATACCCTCGCTATTAAAGATTGTATTAAGTCACGGTTCATCTGTCACACAACAGAATAGCCCTTGTGCCTATATAGAGATGAGAAATGCACCTGTATGCCAATGGGGATCATTGAATCACGATATGCCTTAGAGACAAAAGGCGGAACCTGGTCTGAATGGAAAGTGCTGCAGGTAACAGTCCCAGCAAAGTTCTGCAAATCTTTAACAACAGTTCGAGTGTCAGCCAATCGCTGTAACCCAGAGGAACCTAGAGCATGAATCTAAAGCAACCAGAATGCATTTGAATACATTATCTGAAACAGGGAACCACAATGATCAAGATAAATACAGCCAAACGGCTGTTTTGAAATATATCAGTGTGTCTGAGGTAGATGGTACACAGTAGAACACTTAATCTGTTAACAAACATCACAACATAGTACATACTGACAAGTCTACTGGTACAAACCCCACCACCAATAATGTTGCTGTAAGAGTGAAACAGTGGCCACGACTCCTGCTTGCGCAGAAGCTATACCCTCATGAGTGGCCACTATTGAAGAGTGTCTGCGATCGAGGTTTGGTATCGAGCGATCACCAACCCCAGGAATTATTACAATTGGAACCTGGTCAGTATTTACCTGATAAGTGTATTTACCAGGATATCCCAGTGTAAAAGCATTACCATCCCGGGACGCAGTGATGGCAGCCAGAATATCATCAATTTTATTCATAGACTGTGTATCGGCAGCTACTTTAGTTGTGGCTACTGCAGATTTGGCTATTTCATCAGCCATTGAATTCCCAACAGCATGCACTCCCGCACGTTGATGGCCTAATGTATGTACAACATGTATAAGAGGCAGTCGATCTTTAAGCCAAGCCACCTTAAATCTTTATTCTGCTACTCTTAGAATCCAGAAAGTCATTTTGTTTCCTGAAATGCAAAATGCCAATAAAGGATTGTACACAATAAAACTAATCACACACAATAAGGGTGGGTAACTCAGGATCAGAATGCTCAAGAGCCAAAAGCAAAGCTCTCAATTCTTGTACCATACAAACACCAAGGGACACCAATCAACCAATTGCACCGACAAAATCAGGATGACCATATTTGTTGTATTCAGCCTGGTTTGTAAGTATTGCATAGCAAGTAGATCAGACTGCAGATCATGTAAGGCAGCTGTATGTTCTGGAAGCCAGGAGGAAGTGAAAAATGTTGGGTGCATCAAAGCATAAAGATGTTTAATTGACTGAGCATAATCAGAAATGTAAGTTCTGCCAACATTCATAAAACCAAGCAGAGACTGCAATTGTTTGATGATATAAGGGGGTTGCAATTGAGCAGATTTCTCCAAACATATGGAGCCAAACACCTACCCTCATTGGTTAATTCATAACTAAGAAAAAGAACCACAAGAAATGCAATGTAGCCAAGTTCAACAACACATGTGATGAAGCGATCCTCTCTCGCGAGATGGGGATTTAACTCATCATCGATAAGGTATATGTCGTCCACGTAGAACAAAGATTCAGGATCAATATCATGTAAAAGGGACACAATAGGTACTGCAAAGATCCTGGGACTATTCTTATACTCCATCGGTAAACAGGTGTATCGCCCTGGCAACTGAGGATGGTGTACGCAGACCAATCATGGCTCTCAGGAGCTAGGTTGTGACTGGAAAAAATGTTAAAATATCAAGTGTATTTTTGAATTTTCTACGATGTTATTAATCAGGGCCACACTATATGTGTTCTGCACTGCAAAGGTTCATGTATGACTATTCAAATGTCTGTAATCTAAAACTATACAATAAGAAGTATCAGGTTCCAAAACCGGAAAAAGAGGATTATTCATAGGAGAGTGCAGGACTCAATCACACCCCGATACTCTAATTGGCCAAGAGTTTCCTTAACGGATAGTTTAGCGTCACATTGTATTGGATATTGAGATTGAGGTTGAGCGATGGAACATATCGGAATAACATGTAGTGGAAATTCCTTATCCCAACCAGTCTGGTTGTTCTATAAGGCAGGGGCCGAAGCAAGGGCCCTTTCAGAAGCATAAACATATTTTGTTTCATCAGCGATGAAATGCGTGAAGGACGGGAGGATCATTTCCTCGCCATGAGGACAAGCAAGAACAAAAACGGGAGGCCAATCAACTTCCGCAAGTAAAATGTCATAAGAAGAAGTCAAAATATCTCAGAAAATAGCATTAATAGTGCGTTTAATATCACCTTCAATTTGAATGTCCAACCGATAAAGTCGATTAGGTGGCGCAATGCGGGTGTCCGCGATTTCAACTGTTATGAAGGTGTCAGTTGGTCTTGTCTCCAGAAACTGGTAGTGTCTGGCGCACTATGTTGACTTCAGCTTTGTTATCGAGGAGAGGCATCACCCAACTCCTGTCCAGGAGAAGTGTTCTCACCATCTGGGTCATACTTTGCCGTTAAAGCAGCAGCCTTCTTTTGAATGGGAGCTCTGTACGGAGGCGTCTAATTAAGGATGCTGCCCCACCTTTAACATTAGAAAGAATCATTGCTAAAACCACAAGAAAATCACTTAGCAGCTTCATCCCCAAATCTAGGACATGAACAGCCACAGGTTCATTTTGTACATGTTTGAGAACATTAGGAAGAACGCTCATCGAAGGGGTGCCATAACAAAGATTATACACTGTGGCAAACATCATCCCACAGGTCTTGCAGTCAGCCAAAGGGGGAACCAGACCACTAGGCAAGCACATGGTAAGGATCCTATGTTTTTCCAGACGACCCATAAAGGGAAAAACAGCGTCAAGCTGATCCATTTTTAGAGCAATCCAAAATGGAAATTTCTCACGCTTCATAGGACATTTGCCCATAACAGAGCTGATAATAACACGGCTAATAGCAAGCCTACCACCATGTGAAGCCTGCACAGGAGGCACAGCCTCAGGTGAAGCTGCCAGGAAGGCAAGGGCAACACATTGAATCAAATGCCTATAAAGAAGGACAACTTGAGCATACAACAAACGTACCTCTGCCACAGCATTGGAATAATGTGGGTACAGAGTAAAACTGGCTAATACCTGCCACATGGCCCTTCAAACTTAAAGGGATAATACGCACAGCAGCAATAGGATGGGGAAGGGCACCATTAAATCAAATCTGGTGCTCCCAGGCCATAAGAGGAAGCTCAATAACCGCAGAAGGACAATAAACCACAGGAACAGCGTCCACAGTATAAGTATAAAATGTATTATGATTCACATCAACAGTGGGGAAATTAACCCGGGAGTAAAACACTTTGAAGCGATATGCCGGGTCCGCGGTTTCAACTGTTATGAAGGTGTCAGTTGGTCTTGTCTCCAGAAACTGGTAGAGTGTCTGGCGCACTATGTTGACTTCAGCTTTGTTGTCGAGCAGAGGCATCACCCAACTCCTGTCCAGGAGAAGTGTTCTCACCATCTGGGTCATACTTTGCCGTTAAAGCAGCAGCCTTCTTTTGAATGGGAGCTCTGTACGGAGGCATCTAATTAAGGATGCTGCCCCACCTTTAACATTAGAAAGAATCATTGCTAAAATCACAAGAAAATCACTTAGCAGCTTCATCCCCAAATCTAGGACATGAACTGCCACAGGTTCATTTTGTACATGTTTGAGAACATTAGGAAGAACGCTCATCAAAGGGGTGCCATAACAAAGATTATATACTGTGGCAAACATCATCCCACAGGTCTTGCAGTCAGCCAAAGGGGGAACCAGACCACTAGGCAAGCACATGGTAAGGATCCTATGTTTTTCCAGAGGACCCATAAAGGGAAAAACAGCATCAAGCTGATCCATTTTTAGAGCAATCCAAAATGGAAATTTCTCACGCTTCATAGGACATTTACCCATAACAGAGCTGATAATAACACGGCTAATAGCAAGCCCACCACCATGTGAAGCCTGTACAGGAGGCAGAGCCTCAGTTGAAGCTGCCAGGAAGGCAAGGGCAACACATTGAATCAAATGCCTATAAAGAAGGACAACTTGAGCATAAAACAAACGTACCTCTGCCACAGCATTGGAATAATGTGGGTACATAGTAAAACTGGCTAATACCTGCCACATGGCCCTTCAAACTTAAAGGGATAATACGCACAGCAGCAATAGGATGGGGAAGGGCACCATTAAATCAAATCTGGTGCTCCCAGGCCATAAGAGGAAGCTCAATAACCGCAGAAGGACAATAAACCACAGGAACAGCGTCCACAGTATAAGTATAAAATGTATTATGATTCACATCAACAGCGGGGAAATTAACCCAGGAGTAAAACACTTCGAAGCGATATGCCGGGTCCCACTCAACCACAAAAACAACAGCAGATCCTGCATTGGGGATCCCATGCTATAACAAGTGTTGAGTAACTGCCATGCGCCAATAAGCCAGAATTGCAATGGGATCAGCCATTAAGCAAAGATAATGTACGGAAATGGTAGCACCAAATTGCGCAGAAACCTTTTAAAATTCAAGGTTTAAAAACCTACAGCAAGAGGAAGTCCTTACAAGCTGAGGAGAGAAAGCCCCCACACAATGAATGACTCTGGAAAATGGTGTGAGGGTATTGCGGACAAGCACAAGTGCTACTCAGGAGTCCTGCAAATACGTACCAGACCAAATGTTGGTGGCGCCATGTTGCAGGGATTCTGTGGAGTCACAGAACTATGCGTGAGAATATAGAAGCTTAGTTGGCAGGGACTGAGTCATCCTACCATCTTAGTACCCAAGATACAGGGACCCACTAGCTATAGTGTCTCACTTGCCCTGATTAGACACCCCAGAAAACAACACTCCAGACCCTCTAATGAACCACGGTGACAGGACACACCCTTTCACTTTCACACTCATACTTGTCCACAATGAGATCTGAAGTGACGCGAGTAACGTTTAAAATGTGTATTTTAACTATTGTGTTCTAGAATGCAGTTTGCATGCCACAATAAGTAAGAAGTTGCCTAACACAAATAAAGACAGCATATTAAGTAATCTATGAATCATAAAAGGAGCTGTCATGATATTATACAGGTTAGACTAACCCCCCTTCTATAAAAGCAAAGTGATTATATATCAGAAAATCTCTGGGTGTTTGCAGCGGACTCACTACCTTAGCATGCACAGATGACAGTGCTACATCTAAGGTGTAGTCGTGATCTTCTCTCTGAACTCTCTCCAAGTGTGTATTTGCATGTCTGTGCATACCTATATGACAAAGAGTACGACTTCTCAAACAATAACTGGCCTGACCAGAACAGAATGACAAGTGGCATTCTTGTTTGACCTTGTCTAGGGTGTTCAGACTATATCCCAGGAAAGAGTAGAACGCAAAAATAATGGCAGGTTCCATGTGCCAGCACTCTCCCCAACAGCTCCGCCTGTTTTCCGGTCTCCAGCCTCCAGCTCGGGGCCTGCCATCAGGGATTAAGTCCCTGCGCTGCTGCTCCACCCCTGCAGTTTGGCCATTTTTTTGTCTGCCACAGCCCTCCCGTCCCTCATCGTTGCCTTGTGTGCCTACATTCAGCGCCTAGGGCAAGCCTGTCTGCACCCATCCACACCTGGACCATGCCCAGCACCAGACCCCCTGCCCCCCATGAGCGCCAAAACTCCTAAAGCCGCTACGACACTAACCCCCTCCACACACTCAATGCTGGCCAATCCACCACCTCCTTCCAGGCCACCCGAAGCTCACCCACGGCCCCCTCACCTGCCGTAACTGCAGCTACACGAGCCACCGCACACCTGCACGTACTGCCCATCCCACTAAAGAGAATCACAACCACCTTAGATGCATACTACTCAACACCCACTCAGTCCACAAGCACGCCATCGAACTCTGGTACATACTCGATTCATCCTGCCCAGACGCCACCTTCCTAATGGAGACCTGGATAAACGCCTCCTCAGCGCCGGACATAGCCATATCCATCCCGTTTCCATTTCCATTTTCCATTTTTTTGCATTTGTATCGCGCATAAATCACCCAAAGGTCTCAGAGCGCTAGCAGGCAAAGGAACCTCCTGTCCACCGAACCCAAGAGAGCTGGATGAGCTCATCTGGCTAGAAAAGCCATGTTTTTAGCTGTCTCCGGAACTTCACATGATCAGGCTCTAGCCTGATCTGGATGGGGAGAGAGTTCCAGGCTTCGGGGGCGGTTTTACTGAATGCTCTGTCACCATTTCTAACTGTCCGAACTCTAGGTACAGAGAGAAAGGCCTTGATGGAAGATCGTAGCGTTCTGACTGGGACGTGGGTCTTGAGCTTGTGTTCAAGATAGATAGGTCCATGACCATTTACAGATTTATGGACAAAGCAGCATAATTTAAACTTTATGCGTTTTTGTATGGGTAGCCAGTGCAGAGTCTGAAGGCAGGGGGCTGAGGGGGTGCGAGGGGGTAGATCAAGTACTAGCCTGGCGGCGGTATTCTGAAGGACCTGCAGTCGATTTAGTAATGTTGAGTTAATGGCTGAAAAAAGAGCATTCTCATAATCTATCCTGTTAACAATAAGTCCCTGGACTAGGGGCATACGTGCTGAGAATGGGATCCATTTGAAGATCTTCCTTAAGCTACGCATCAGGCCATAACTGGTGCCCACGGTTTTCCTGATGTGCTCAGATATGGTTAACTTATCATCAATGATTACTCCAAGGTTCCTGACAGAGGGCTTGAGGGCTGGGCATGGACCTAGGGAAACTGGCCACCAGTCTGGCGACCAGATTTTGTCGGCTTTTCCGAACAACATGACCTCGGTCTTTCCTGCGTTCATCATGAGGTAGTTCCTAGTCATCCATTCATGTATGTCGATTATACAATTTTTGAACCACCTTTTTGTGTCGTCAGGGTTCTGATTGATGGTGATGAGGATTCAGGTATCGTCGGCATAAGACACGGTTCCAAAACCGTGTGCTCTGATGACCTTTGCAAGGGGGGAGACATATAAATTAAAAAGGGTCAGGCTCAATATGGACTCCTGCGGAACACCCTTGTCATTGTCATGGAAGATGGAAGAGTGCGCGCCTATCTGGACCCTGGACCGCCTGGTGCCGAGATAGCTTGTCAGCCATTGAAGTGCGGCGCCTTCGACACCAACCTCAGTAAGGCGCTCTAACAGAACGCCATGCGAGATGGTGTCGAAGGCCGCAGAGAGGTCCAACAAGATCAATATAGCCGATTGTTTGGAGTCCAAGGTCAATCTTATATTGTCCATGACCTCGAGCAGGGCCGTTTCGGTGCTGTGGAGTGCCCTAAAGCCGGACTGGGAAGGGTCAAGGAGTTTGTTGGACTCAAGATGAGTGATAAGCTGTTTGTTTATAAGGGACTCTATAATTTTTCCAAACAGTGGGAGAAGGGAGATTGGTCGATAATTGGATAGTAGATCTGGGTCGGCTGTGGGCTTTTTTAAAATAGGCCTTATTACTGCCTCCTTCCAGTGCTTATGGACAGAACAGTGAAGTAGGGATTGATTGAGGATTTTGGTTAGGGCAGGGATCAGTGCCGGGGAGATTTTAGATAGAACTTGCGGAGAGGCAGGGTCTCCCGCGGCTCCAGACTTCATTTTCAGCAGGGTTTGGTCCACCTCTTTTTCTAAGAAAGGTGAGAACTCCCTTAGCGTGACAATATGATAGTTGGGGTCATTGCAACTATTGACGTCTGGGCAGTGGTCTGATCCGTTATTGTCAACTGGGGGAAGCGTTTGTGAATGTCATTGACTTTCTCATGAAAGTAAAGGGCTACAGATTCTACCCATTCCTTGGTTTCGGGGGGCACCAGCTGCGAGCCTGATGGATTTGTGAATTCTTTAACGATGTTAAAGAGTTCTCTTTGTGAGTTGGCTGCTGACGCGATCCTGTTGCCTAGGTGGACTTTTTTTGCCTCGGCTATTTCCTTCATATACTGCCGATGTGCAGCTTTATAGGTTTCCCTATCTTGGAAGCTTTTTGTGAGTCGCCATTTCCTTTCTGCCACCCTGGTAGAGTATTTTGTTTGCTCCAGGTCTAGCGTAAACCAAGGTGAATTGTTTTTGGGGGGGTTTAGATACTCGTGCAGGGGCAATGCCATCCAGTGCAAGAGTAATTACTGATTCAAATTGCATGGCGGCTAGGCTACGGTTGGTGCTCTTAGAGATGGTGCGAGGAGAAAAGTGGGTGGCAAATGCAGCCGGGGTGATCTTGTTCCATGGCCAGCTCTTTTTCAGCTTGGTCGGGCAAGTTGCCAGGGCCTGGGTGCCGTTAATGGCAAATTTTATGATGAAATGGTCCGACCAAAAGACTGGGTCGATCTGTGTGATCACAATCTTTGGGGAATTGGTGCAGACAAGGTCAAGAGTATGGCCAGCTATGTGGGTTGGACCTGTTGGGAGTGGGCGTAACTGTAGAGCATCTAGGTTGGTGATTAGGTCTATGGCGTGGGGATCAAGGGTTTGCTCGAGATGGTAATTGACATCTCCTTGCAAGAGAAAGTTTCCTGCGGCGAGAGCATAGGGCGCTATTGCTTCCACTAGCTTCTCCGGGAAATGGGTCTTCGATCCAGGGGGTCTATAAATAAGGGCCACCTTCCATGATTCTTTATTGCCAACAGTCATAGTGGCAATGAGCATCTCGCCCCAACATTCGAGATAGGAGTCATTTATATGAATTTTCATAGATGACTTGTGGATTATGGCCGTTCCACCCCCTTTTTTTTGCCAGGGCGGTCGAGCCTGTGTATTTTATATGCGGGGGGCAGAGCTACTGCAATGTCTGGCGCGGATGACTCCTGCAGCCAGGTTTCCGTGACGAACAACGCGTCCGGTTTGACTGAGTCCAGGAGCGCCCAGATTTGTAGCGAGTGCTTAGCCATCGATCTTGCATTGCAGTATAGGCAGACTAGATCAGACTGGGGCTTTGAGGCGCGGTCAGTATGGCGGGATTTCTGTCTTGGTGCTTTGGTTGTCATTGGTTTTAGTTGGGAGCTGGGGAGCTGGGCTGTTAAAATGGGTCGTTTGACTGGATTAAGACTGCAGTTCTAAACTTGTGTACCTGATGATACCCATTTCGCAGTGCTGTCCGTCGAGGGCGAAGAACAGGGGCGACAGACCGACGGGCAGGGTCCCTGGCGTCTTGAGTCGGCTGGGAGTGGACGGGCGCAGACGGGCTTGCCTTAGGCGCGCCTTCGGCGTGCCGCCGGCGCACCGCTGCGCACGTCCGCTCGGCGCACTGGGCTATGTAGGGCCAGTGGGCGGGACCGCAAGCATGGGACTGAGGCTGTGACACTAACCCTGCTTGTTCCAGGGAAAGCGGCGGCTCCAAGATGGTGTAATCCCCTCCGCACAAATGGCACAAGCCGCAGCGGAACAAGGGACACCGTAGAACAGGCAGGTAGCTGCAGTTGAAACACAGTGCAATGAATAAAATGCGTTTTCAGTCAACGATGTGCAAAGTAGCAAATTAGCAGCTAAAACAATTAGAGGCTATTATGGTTCGAGTAGCATTACAACAGCACAGATTAAAGATTAAAAGATTTTTTTTTTAAATTACAGCGTGTGCAGCCTCGATCCTCAAAGGAGTCGGATCTGAGGGTTCTTGCCTGCGCGCGTCTGCTCGGCTCACTGGGCTATGTAGGGCCAGTGGGCGGGACCGCAAGCGTGGGACTGAGGCTGGGACGCTAACCCTGCTTGTTCCAGGGAAAGCGGCGCCTCCAAGATGGTGTAATCCCCTCCGCACAAACGGCACAAGCCGCGGCGGAACAGGGGACACCGTAGAACAGGCAGGTAGCTGACAGTTGAAACACAGTGCAATGAATAAAATGCGTTTTCAATCAACGATGTGCAAGTAGCAAATTAGCAGCTAAAACAATTAGAGGCTATTATGGTTCGAGTAGCAATAGAACAGCACAGATTAAAGATTAAAAGATTTTTTTTTTATTACAGCGTGAGCAGCCTCGATCCTCAAAGGAGTCGGATCTGAGGGTTATTGCCTGCGCGCGTCCGCTCGGCGCACTGGGCTATGTAGGGCCAGTGGGCGGGACAGCAAGCGTGGGACTGAGGCTGGGACGCTAACCCTGCTTTTTCCAGGGAAAGCGGTGCCTCCAAGATGGTGTAATCCCCTCCGCACAAACGGCACCAGCCGCGGCGGAACAGGGGACACCGTAGAACAGGCAGGTAGCTGACAGTTGAAACACAGTGCAATGAATAAAATGCGTTTTCAATCAACGATGTGCAAAGTAGCAAATTAGCAGCTAAAACAATTAGAGGCTATTATGGTTGGGGTAGCAATACAACAGCACACATTAAAGATTAAAAGATTTTTTTTTAAATTACAGCGTGAGCAGCCTCGATCCTCAAAGGAGTCGGATCTGAGGGTTCGGGCCTGCGCGCGTCCGCTCGGCGCACTGGGCTATGTAGGGCCAGTGGGCGGGACCGCAAGCGTGGGACTGAGGCTGGGACGCTAACCCTGCTTGTTCAAGGGAAAGCGGCACCTCCAAGATGGTGTAATCCCCTCCGCACAAATGGCACAAGCCGCGGCGGAACAGGGGACACCGTAGAACAGGCAGGTAGCTGACAGTTGAAACACAGTGCAATAAATAAAATGCGTTTTCAATCAACGATGTGCAAGTAGCAAATTAGAAGCTAAAACAATTAGAAGCTATTATGGTTCGAGTAGCAATACAACAGCACAGATTAAAGATTAAAAGATTTTTTTTTTTAATTACAGTATGAGCAGCCTCGATACTCAAAGGAGTCGGATCTGAGGGTTCTTGCCTGCGCGCGTCCGCTCGGCGCACTGGGCTAAGTAGGGCCAGTGGGCGGGACCGCAAGCGTGGGACTGAAGCTGGGACGCTAACCCTGCTTGTTCCAGGGAAAGCGGCGCCTCCAAGATGGTGTAATCCCCTCCGCACAAACGGCACAAGCCGCGGCGGAACAGAGGACACCGTAGAACAGGCAGGTAGCTGACAGTTGAAACACAGTGCAATGAATAAAATGTGTTTTCAATCAACGATGTGCAAGTAGCAAATTAGCAGCTAAAACAATTAGAGGCTATTATGGTTCGAGTAGCAATAGAACAGCACAGATTAAAGATTAAAAGATTTTTTTTTTTATTACAGCGTGAGCAGCCTCGATCCTCAAAGGAGTCGGATCTGAGGGTTATTGCCTGCGCGCGTCCGCTCGGCGCACTGGGCTATGTAGGGCCAGTGGGCGGGACAGCAAGCGTGGGACTGAGGCTGGGACGCTAACCCTGCTTGTTCCAGGGAAAGCGGCGCCTCCAAGATGGTGTAATCCCCTCCGCACAAACGGCACAAGCCGCGGCGGAACAGAGGACACCGTAGAACAGGCAGGTAGCTGACAGTTGAAACACAGTGCAATGAATAAAATGCGTTTTCAATCAACGATGTGCAAAGTAGCAAATTAGCAGTTAAAACAATTAGAGGCTATTATGATTCGAGTAGCAATACAACAGCACAGATTAAAGATTAAAAGACTTTTTTTTAAATTACAGCGTGAGCAGCCTCGATCTTCAAAGGAGTCGGATCTGAGGGTTCTTCCCGGACAGCTGCAAGATCACCCACAGGTACCGAAACAACAAACCAGGAGGAGTATTCGCCATCGTCCACAGGAACAGAAATCCGACCAACACAGATGATTCGCTCAGCATGGCTGAAAACCTACACTTCCAAATCCATAGCGATCACAACAATACCCTCAGAGGAATCCTCAACTACAGACCCATGGGACCCCGACTTAATCACCAAACCGCATCAGCACACACGCCCTCGCCTCCACAGACTACATCCTCTTCGGAGACCTGAACTTCTAACTCAAGAACGCAAATGATAGCAACTCCACAACCTTGATCGACAACCTGGCCAACCTCGGACTCAAACAGCTCGTCATGACACCCACCCACTCCGCTGTACACACCCTCAACCCCATCTTCTCCGCCAGCAATAACATCACCTTCAGCCACACCACCAAACTCCATCGGACCAACCACCACTGCATCCACTTCTCCTTCAAGAAACACACTGCGCACAACCAACCTCAACAAATCCCACACCGCAGCTGGAACAAAGTCACAGAAGAACAGCTTATCACCACTCTTGCCTGAGGCCCCCCACCCAAGCTCTTTGACACCAACACAGCGGCCCATAACTTCAGATAGTGGATCGACAACTGCACCAACACCCTTGCCCGATCAGAAAACCCTCAAACAGGTGCACCGACACAAGAGCCAACTGGTTCAACGCCGATCTCCAGACTTCCAAGCGAACCAACTCGAGACGCAATGGCACCATGACCAGACACCAGGCAACCATGCAGCCCTCAAGAATGCCAGACGCAAGCACCACCAACTCATTCGATCTGCCAAAAGGACCGTATCGACAACAAGGCACACAACAACAATAGCTCTTCAACATCGTGAAATAACTCACCACCCCCAGCTCCAGCTCCAATGACATCCCACCGCCCCAAGAACTCTGCACCTCATTGGCCACCTTCTGCCACTACACGATCGTAGATATCCATGACACCTTCAACACACAGAAACTGACGACAGATGCCGGCCCACCAAACACAACGACCTCCTGCTCTCCTGGAACAACATCAGTGACGAATACACCATCAAAATCATGAACACAATCCACTCCGGCTCACCTTCCGACTCCTGCCCCCACTACATCTTCAACAAAGCAAACTCCATCATCGCACCCAACCTCCGGAAGATCATCAACAGCTCCTTCGAGACCACTACCTTCCCGGAGAGCTGGAAACATGCCAAGATCAACCCCCTACTCAAGAAACCCAAGGCGGACCCAAAGGACCTCAAGAACTTTTGACCCATCTCCCTGCTCCCATTCCCGGCGAAAGACTTTGAGAAGACCACCAACAGGCAACTAACCCACTTCCCTGAAGAGAACAACATCCTGGACTCCTCTCATTCCGGCTTCCGAATCAATCACAGCAAAGAAACCGCCATCATTGCCGCCACCGACGACAGAAGGGCAATGCTAGACAATGGGGAAACCATGGCCCTCATCCTCCTGGACCTCTCGGCTGCCTTCAACACGGTCTGCCACCAGACCCTGTGCACACTCCTCCTCGATGCAGGGATACGCAACAAAACCCTGATCTGGATCACCTCCTTCCTCACCGACAGAACCCAGAGAGTCTGCCTCCTCCATTCTGATCTGAAGCCACCACGATCACCATCAGCATACCCCAAGGATCCTCCCTCTGTCTGACCCTTTTTAACATCTACATGGCACCTCTTGCAAACATCGTCTAAGCGCACCACCTCAACATCATCATCACCGCCAAATCCATCTTCCACGAGGGAATGAAGGCCGTTGCAGAGTAGATGAAGACCAGCCGTCTGAAACTGAACTCTGACAAGACGGAAGTCCTCATCCTCGGCTCCTCCCTCTCCGCATGGGATGACTCTTGGTGGCCCATTACCCTGGGAGCTGCACCCACACCCACAAACCATGCACACAACCTGGGGTTCATCCTGGACTCATCGCTCTCAAGGACCCAGCAAGTCAATGCCATCTCCTCCTCCTGCTTCAACACCCTCTGAATGCTCCACAAGATCTACAGATGTATCCCCACTGAAACCAGAAAGACGGTCACCTAAGCCCTCGTCAGCAGTAGGCTGGACTATGGCAAAGCCCTCTATGCAGGAACCACGGCCAAGCTCCAGAAAAGACTTCAACTCATGAAAAAACGCCTTCGCACGCCTCATCCTCGGAATCCCCTGCCACAACCACATCACCGCCCACCTGAGAGACCTGCACTGGCTTCCAGTCAACAAGAGGATCACCTTCAAGCTCCTCACCCATGTGCACAAAGTCCTGCACAACACAGGACCAGCATACCTCAACGAACAACTCACCTTATACAGCCCTAACCGCCAGCTTTGCTCCACTGACCTCGCCCTCGGAACCATCCTGTGCATCTGCCGAATGACCACCAGAGGCAGATCATTCTCCCACCTGGCCGCCAAGATATGGAGCACAATCCCCACCCACCTGCGACAGACCCAGGACCTGCTGACCTTCAGGAGACTTCACAAGACCTGGCTGTTCGATCAGTAGCTGCGTCTTCTTCCCCCTCCCCTCTAGCGCCTTGAGACCCTCACGTGTGAGTAGCGTGCTCTACAAATGACTGATTGATTGATTGGGAAAAAGAACAGCGTGGCACAAATAAATCACGTTTGTATAGTAACATGCGCAAAGCAAAGTGCAGCATGCAAGGTGCTCAGGCTAACATAGGGGAAATTACAATGGGCCTGCATGGGACATATGAAAACACCTCCCTCTTCAAATCCTTCCTCCTGGACTACAGCCTACTACAACATTGCATGTACTCCAGAAACATTATGGACTCTACCCTATATATGATTTTCTTTTAATAAAAAGCATATATAAACCTCTGTTCTTATTAGATTGGATTGGTCAAACCTCTTGTTCATAACCATTACTTAAGGCACTCTTCCATTGCTGGGGTCAGAAATCTAAAGAAACTGATGGATAAGCGTGGGCGTAAAATCCGTTTCGCGGGTGAATTTGCGGATTTTTGACAATTTTGCAGTCCGCGATTCGCGCGAATGTGCCCAAAAATCTCAAATTCGCAAGTTGCGAATTATTTTGCTTGGTCGCGCTTCAAAAATACAATATCGCGCGTGTGGCGTTGACTTACCGTGATTCTGAGTCCGCCGAGTGGTTTTTCTCCCGGTTTGCGTGTGCTGCGCCATTTTAGATCTTGCTGCGTGATCACGCGTGAGTTTTTCGACCGCAATTACGTCATCGCGGTTTGCCATCTTGCACAGCGAGAGTTTGACAACGCGAGTACATCATAAGGGCCCGCGATCACGCATCGCGGGAGTAAACAATGCCGAACACGTAGATGCGGCGCGCAGCTGACTTCCAGCGGGAGATTTGAACTGCTCGCGTTCCCGAAATTCAAAAAATTGCAATTCTGCACAAGAAATCCACTGCAGGCAGCATAAACCTTCTGAAAATGCTGGTTTTGATCAAAATAACTCCTCAGATTGACATTTGGCTGCACTTTTTGGTACAAGGAGTCAATTTTTTGGGGGGGGGGGTGGGAGGAAGGAAGTGCCCAAGAGTCTCCAACTTCCTGTTCCTGTCAAGCAGGCTCCTCCCAGTGCTTTGTCCATCTCCTGGTCACTTTTCATTTGGATCTGGAGCTGGAAGGATTACTTTTTGTGGCTGCTGCTGGATATTTGTATTTGAGGACTTTTTGGACTTCACTTTTGAATTTGAGATTTTACAAGTAAGTTGGTGTTGTTTGTTTGGGGCATTGCAGTTGCTGCAACTACAATTTTAAAACGTTTTCACAACTGTAAAAAAACTATATTGTGGCCTGTGGGTAGCCACAGTATCCAGTAGGCCCAGGGTTTGTCATGGCTGCATGATACAAGTGTTTCTGTGAGTTTTGTTGACCTTAAATCTCATTTTGTTATTGAATTTTAGCTCACTATATGTGGATTTTTATTTGTTATTTTGGGGTGCCTGTAAAGCCACACTCGCCAGTAGGCCCAGTGGTAGTGACTGAGTGGTGCATGGGCCAAGTCTTTCTGTGGGGTGTCTTGAATTTAAACATCATTGAGGGCATGGATGGCATTGGATTGTCTTGATTTTTGTGTGTTTTTCGACTTGTTGGGGTGGTGTTGGGGCCTGGCCATGTGGGTGGTGGCCATTTTGAGGCCTGGTCCAGGCAGGGCCTGGCCATGTGGTGGGGGTCAAGGGGCCATTTTGAAGCCAGGCAGTGTGCTCAGGCCTGCACCAGGGTTGCCTTGCTTTCATCCATTAGGCCCAGTGGTAGTGAGTGGTGCATGGGCCAAGTCTTTCTGTGGGGCGTCTTGTATTTAAACATCATTGAGGGCATGGATGGCATTGGATT
This sequence comes from Lissotriton helveticus, assembly GCF_964261635.1. NCBI lineage: Eukaryota > Metazoa > Chordata > Amphibia > Caudata > Salamandridae > Lissotriton > Lissotriton helveticus. Next base: position 872,228,226 of record NC_136071.1, on the reverse strand, counting down.
GTGGTGATTTTTGTGTGTTTTTCGAATTGTTGGGGTGGTGTTGGGGCCTGGCCATGTGGGTGGGGGCCATTTTGAGGCATGGTCCAGGCAAGGCCTGGCTATGTGGTGAGGGTCAAGGGGCCATTTTGAAGCCAGGCAGTGTGCTCAGGCCTGCACCAAGTTTGCTTTGCTTTCATCCATTTTATGCCCAGGAGTACTGAGTGGTGCATGGTCCAAGTCTTTCTGTGGGGTGTCTTGAATTTAAACATCCTTGAGGGCATGGATGGCATTGGATTGTGGTGATTTTTGTGTGTTTTTTGACTTTTTGGGGTGTTGTTGGGGCCTGGCCATGTGGGTGGGGGCCTTGAGGCCTGGTCCAGGCAGGGTCTGGCCATGTGGTGGGAGTCAAGGGGCCATTTTGAAGCCAGGCACTGTGCTCAGGCCTGCACCCAGTTTGCTTTGCTTTCATCCATTTTATGCCCAGGGGTACTGAGTGGTGCATGGACCAAGTCTTTCTGTGGGGTGTCTTGATTTTAAACACGATTGAGGGCATGGATGGCATTGGATTGTGGTGGTTTTTGTGTGTTTTTCGACTTTTTGGGGTCTTGTTGGGGCCTGGCCATGTGGGTGGGGACTATTTTGAGGCCTGGTCCAGGCAGGGCCTGGCCATGTGGTTGGGGTCAAGGGGCCATTTGGAAGCCAGGCAGTGTGCTCAGGCCTGCACCCAGTTTGCTTTGCTTTCATCCATTTTATGCCCAGGGGTACTGAGTGGTGCATGGACCAAGTCTTTCTGTGGGGTGTCTTGAATTTAAACATACTTGAGGGCATGGATGGCATTGGATTGTGGTGATTTTTGTGTGGTTTTCGACGTTTTGGGGTGTTTTGGGGGCCTGGCCATGTGGGTGGGGGCCTTGAGGCCTGGTCCAGGCTGGGCCTGGCCATGTGGTGGGGGTCAAGGGGCCATTTTGAAGCCAGGCAGTGTGCTCAGGCCTGCACCCAGTTTGCTTTGCTTTCATCCATTTTATGGCCAGGGGTACTGAGTGGTGCATGGACCAAGTCTTTCTGTGGGGTGTCTTGATTTTAAACACGATTGAGGGTATGGATGTCATTGGATTGTGGTGATTTGTGTGTGTTTTTCGACTTTTTGGGGTGTTGTTGGGGCCTGGCCATGTGGATGGGGGCCATTTTGAGGCCTGGTCCAGGCAGGGCCTGGCCATGTGGTGGGGGTCAAGGGGCCATTTGGAAGCCAGGCAGTGTGCTCAGGCCTGCACCCAGTTTGATTTGCTTTCATCCATTTTATGCCCAGGGGTACTGAGTGGTGCATGGACCAAGTCTTTCTGTGAGGTGTCTTTTATTTAAACATCCTTGAGGGCATGGATGGCATTGGATTGTGGTGACTTTTGTGTGTTTTTCGACTTTTTGGGGTGTTGTTGGGGCCTAGCCATGTGGGTGGGGGCCTTGAGGGCTGGTCCAGACAGGGCCTGGCCATGTGGTGGGGGTCAAGGGGCCATTTTGAAGCCAGGCATTGTGCTCAGGCCTGCACCCAGTTTGCTTTGCTTTCATCCATTTTATGCCCAGGGGTACTGAGTGGTGCATGGACAAAGTCTTTCTTTGGGGTGTCTTGAATTTAAACATCCTTGAGGGCATGGATGGCATTGGATTGTGGTGATTTTTGTGTGTTTTTCGACTTTTTGGGGTGTTGTTGGAGCCTGGCCATGTGGGTGGGGGCCATTTTGAGGCCTGGTCCAGGCAGGGCCTGGCCATGTGGTGGGGGTCATGGGGCCATTTGGAAGCCAGGCAGTGTGCTCAGGCCTGCACCCAGTTTGCTTTGCTTTCATCCATTTTATGCCCAGGGGTACTGAGTGGTGCATGGACCAAGGCTTTCTGTGGGGTGCCTTGGTTTTAAACACCATTGAGGGCATGGATGGCATTGGATTGGGGTGATTTTTGTGTGTTTTTCGACTTTTTGGGGTGTTTAACTGATGTTCCTCTGGCTTCCATTGCTTTTAGGTGCACAAGAGAACCACCAGTGCCAGGAAGAAGTCCTGCAGCGGTGTGTGCAGCACAACGTCATGTGACGTCACGTGTGGCCACAGACAAAACAACTCTGCAACTCGTGCAACTGCGGCCTACTGTTCTGACATCTGAAGAAGATGGCCCCAAAGAAAGGTGGCCGTAGCGCCTCAGCGAAAAAGTTACCAGTGCCACTGCCAGTAAGAAGGAGCAGAAGAAGCAAGTGGCACCACCTACCAAGGAGACTGGTGTGCCCACCGACACCTTTTTTGGGGAAAAAAAACTACGCCTGCAGCAGCAGCGGTGTCCGCCGGGACCAAGCTGGAAGCAGCACCTCCGCTTCATTGGGTTCAGTGCCACCAAGCCAAGTTAGGCCCAAGCCCCTGAGTGCCGCAAAGGCATCCACTTTGGTTGTTCAATCACCATCGACCAGTGATGTTGGCTCATCACAAGAAAGTATCATCCAATCAACGCCGGGTGTAACTCAGCTAACGAGTGTTCAACAACCACAGCCGCAACGACAACCACAAGTGCAACTAGTACAAGCGCAAGTACATGGGCAAGGAGAGGTGCAAGTACATGGGCAAGGAGAGGCGCAAGTACATGGGCAAGGAGAGGCGCAAGTACATGCACAAGGAGAGGCGCAAGTAGAGGTGCAACTAGAGGTTCATGGAGTGGCACAACTGCCTACAACGCTTGTTCCTCCAGAAGTAGGGGCACATCAGGAAATTGATATTCAAGTGGAGGTATCATCCGAGGAAGCCACTCCACCTGAGGATGATCCATTGTCTTCCAGATCCCCAGCAAGAAAAAGGTCAAGGAGGGGTACTACTTCTACTACTACAAGTTCTTCTTCAAGCCCCCTTCATTCTGATGACCTTGATCGTGATTGGAACCCAGCAATGCAGTCTGACAGTGAGGCACGCCATGAGCCGACAAAGGTAGCTAAGCCTAAAAGGAAGGTTCCCGCAAGGCTTTGACTTATGGTTGATGACGATGAACAAGAAGTGGTGTCTTCTGCTGCTGATGAACAGTCTGACGATGACCCAGTCATCACAGACGTCACTCCAGCCACAGCGGGCATGCAGCAGACAAACATTTTCACCCTATCCCGAATGGATGCTGAGCGGGATGTGGGTGGTGTGGCACTGGTACCACCACCAACGCAGTTAACTACAACACCAAAATGACCTACAGCTTCCATATTTTCTCGTCAGAAGGGCCGGCAGGGACCTCCATCCAGCTCGACCTCCATTACCTCAAGTAGTGGTGCTGTAAGTGAACAACAGAAACAAACTCAGCCACGCCCATCCTCCACTTCATCTGGCATTGCAAGTCAAAGTAGCACCTCCACCACCAGCAGACATTTCCAGTCCCCAGTTTGGGACTTCTTTACTGTTAGCCAAAAGGCGGAAAACATGGTCATTTGTTCGATTTGTAAAGTATCAGTTAGTCGGGGTAAGCTTGGTACCAACTATGGTACCGGAGGCCAGAGAGGTCATCTCCAAAAACACCACACTATCCGGTGGGAGGCGCACCTAAGGAAGATCCGGGAAAACCAAAGTAGAACTGATCCAAATGTATCCATTGACATTGCATCTTATGCTGACGAGGGGCTGATTGTGCAGGAGGGAAGTCAAGAACCGACCGACATTTATTTTTTCTGGTACACCCAGTACCCCTAGCGCCCACACCCTCTACCCCTGCAACATGTATGAGGCACACTAAGAGTCTGGGACAGACACCAATGCAAAAAACTAAATCAATGAGCCTAACTGGTTTGAAGTCTGCATCATCATCATTATCATCACATAAAATGGTCCAGCCCACCATTAGCAGCGTGTTTTGGTCGGATGCGCCATTTGAACGCAACCACCCAACGGTACATCTGTATAACGCAAAGCTGGCTAAAATGCTAGCGCTGGACCTTCTCCCTTTCTCTTTCGTGGAAGGGGTGGGTTTTCTTAAATTTGTGGCAACAGTCTGCCCTAAATGGAAGGTTCCTAGCCGGTCCTATTTTGCCAGGGTTGTTGTTCCAGCACTACATCAAGATGTGCTGGAGGTGATTGGCGCAACTATTCTGAAGAGTGCTGTTCATACTATACACATGACAACAGACATGTGGACCAGTTTCCAAGCCCTTGATTACATGTGCATCACTGCACACTGGGTCTCTTTTGCAGGGGTCGAACAACAGTTAAAACAAGCAGGTGTTGACACGGAGAAAGTTTTTCAAGCTACTCGCAAACATGCAACAGTAGGCATGTTTGCCATGGAGAAATCCCACACTGCACCTAACCTTTTGGAGGAGTTTAACAGGAAGGTCAATGAATGGCTGCATCCAAGACATCGCATAGTTGGTTATGTTTCCACGGATAATGGCAGTAATATAGTTAGAGCCGTGACTGATGGTGGATATTTCAGAGTGCCGTGTTCGGCGCACAGTATTAACATCGTGGTGCAAGAATTCTTGAAAAAAGAAGAGCCAGTCATCAAATTACTTACCACCTGCCGAAGAATCTGCACACATTTCAGCCATTCTTTTAAGGCCCGGAAGGAGCTGAGGAGCATTCAATATGAACGTAAACTGCCAGTCAAAGGACTAATCCAAGAGGTGGCAACACGTTGGAACTCAACCTTTTACATGCTTGAGCGTCTGTCTGAGCAGTGGGGGGTAATAAATGAGTATGTCTATAAACTGGGTTCTACTCACAAAGAAATGAGGCTAGAGTTGGAGGAATGGAAGCTAATTGCAAGCCTGACAGACATGCTTCGTCCTTTTGAGGTCTTCACGCGTGAAGTCAGCAGGGAGGACTGTTCTTTGGGCAAAGCTATCCCATTGTTGGTCATGCAAGAGCACCAACTGAAGGAGGTGTCTTCAACGTTCAGAGATCATGCTGAAAAGCGAGAAGCATATGGTTTGGCGGAGAAGTTATTAAGGCGCCTACTTCACAATGAAAGGCTTCAAAACATACATACAGAACAACATTACATTTGTGCCACTATTCTGGATCCACGGTACAAAAAGGCAGTGGCCAGCAAAGCATTCATTCCTTTTGATGAAGCAGATGGTTCAAAGTACAAACATTGGCTCGCTGTGTCAGCCACTCGGTTCGAAAAAGAGAGGATGTAATTGCACGGAGACAGCACAAGTACAACTGAATCAGCAGGCCATCCGGGGTCAAGTTCCACTTCTGAATCCATGGCCGAAGGGAGTCACTTTCCCTCACAGCCGTTAACGACACCAGCAACCGTGTCATCATCATCCTCACCTGCACCAGGCCCAAAGAAAATATTGTCGGAAGCGGATTGGCTAACTCAGCATGGGTTTGCTCGGTCCACTGCTGCAAAGGCCACAGATTTTACGCAAAGTGGAGCAACCCTGGAGAACATTGAGTCGGTGGTGCAGGCCTATCTGGATGACCCAACAGAGGTCTGTCTTAATGAGAACCAATTGGTGTATTGGTATAGGAAAAGGTCTGGATGGCGACTGATCATCAACCTGGCTCTAAATTATTTGTCTTGCCCACTCGCAAGCGTGTCTTCTGAACGTGTTTTCAGTGCTGCTGGTGCCATTGTAACTTCAAAAAGGACCCGCCTCTCGCCCAAAAATGTGGAGAGGTTAACAATAATCAAGATGAATCAGCACTTCATACCACCCTATTACAAAATACGTGAATGCACGCAGGAAGAAGAGGACACCGACTTAAGTGGCACCGACGGAAGTTCTTCTCTGTCAGCAGACCTACTCCCGTCTCAATTCAAAGACTTTGAGGACGAGCTCTATTTCCCTGACACCGAGGCCTGAAAATTACTTCCTTTTTTTCCGTACTTATTCACTTTTATTCCTGTGTGCCTTTCTTTGTTTTGCAACTTTTACCACAACAAAACTCTAATCACCTAATCACAACAAGTACATCATCAGCACTGTCTTCATCTTATTTTCCTTATTGATTTGAAGGTGCCGCAGTCTGCATTCCTGATGTTCACAAGTTCACAACTCAATCATGCTCCTCTATCCTCCTCCTCCAGACCCCCCCGTATCCATTTCCCTCAAGGCAGATGGATGGATTATGGAGAATAAATAAACTTTGTCTTCGTAGAAGAGTCCCCTCAAGTAAGACTGAAATTACTGACTGACTACCTGCTTGCTGACAGAGTTACTTCTGAAATTCACAGGAGAGGCTGCCCTGTGGGCCCTCACTTTCCGAAGAGGATGCAGACAAAAAGTAGAACAGGTAATGAATAATGAGTAGATGGCATGCAGTGGACAGCAATGGCTGTCTGTCTCTGTTGAAACCAATTGCTGTTTGTTTTTTGTGTTTTTTGTGAACAGCGCAATTTGCCATGTTTAGATTATACCAGTATTGCAGGTTTTTGGGTTTTTTTTTGGGGGTGTTCTAGATTTGCGGTGCTGGGTCAGGGGGTCTGGGAGCAATGCTGGCACAGTCTAATTTTGATTGCATTTGTTTTTCAGGAAATCCATGGTGGAAAGGGGGAGTTATAGCCTAGCTGCAGAGCGCCTTTCAAAAGAGACAGTTTCCCAGAGTACCAGAAAGGACTGGGTATAAAGCAACAAAAAAGAGGGTTCCTTTCTGTGTAAATAGCTTTCAGTTTGTGACCCTGGGGTCTACACACTAATATGACCTTTTTAGTGTTAAACGTGACACGGATGAGTATGCACAAAATTAAAATGTCTTTTTGTCTCACAAAAATTTATTTTGGTTATATTAAAAACATGTCAGTTCCTTTGTTACATAACATTTATTAAAAACCTTATCATTCAAAATTTCTCTAACACATACAGTGTTAACTTTCGAACGTTTCCACTGAAATTAAAAACAATCAATGCAAAATAATATTCACATACAAAAAGTTTTGTTCAGAGCATCATAACATTAAATATAACACAATAAAGGAAAGTCCTATTGTCGACGCGTTTCGGTGCCTTTAGACAGTTCTAACACCTTCTTCAGGACAGACTTTTAGTTAAAAAACAAATTTCTTCAATCTATAAATAATTACATACAATTAATATCATGTAATTGGGTGAGTACAAACTTTATTACAATAGTGCGCCTAGCTACCCCGTGTCAAAGTATTAGCTAAGAAAGACTATCTGACTTGCTAATAGGTTGTCGCGGATCTTGTATATTTTCAAGATTCCACACAATTGAGGATTGAGTGTCACCGTATCCTCTGAACTTTATATATCTTTTCTTTTTCTAGAATTAGAGAAGTACATTTTGTCAATTATGTTCACCAAGTAGAGTTTAACGACCACATGTCTTAGATATTTCCCTTATCACTTACTTTCGATTGGGAGAATAAGTATCAATAGTGTCTTGTTCCAATGTTGCGACTTTAAATCAGAGCCGGGGTCATTTGGAATTAGTGGCTAGGTTGAGTCTGAAAAAGAGCATTTGTATTTATGGCTCTTAAGCTCGTCTAGTTTTGGGGTGTCTTAGTTATTAATTATACACTGGTTCGCTACATACCTTAAAATCTGGTTGTTACTTGGTGACGGATTCTCTTCTCGTCTTGGGTGTATCTTTACTTCATGCCCTGTAACAGGATGACTCTGTGTTTCTTTTTGCAGGGTATCCTGAATTAGAATATTCATGTCAGTCTACCTTGTTGCCCCTATCGCTTAATATACACAACTATTTCAAATTATTAGCATTATTTTTTATAAATGACTAGACAAGGCTTTAGACCCCTTTATTGAGTCTTCATTATTGTCATTTCGCCTTGCTGGGGCTTGCCTGGTACACCATACGTTGTTAAACTGTATGGTTACCTCATGTGACAGATCTGTTTGACAACCGATTTGCATATAATTGGGGTTTACTCCTAATGCAAATATCAGGTTGCCCGGTTTATGTAAGGTTCCTTTATAATCCCAAAGCATAACTCCTCTTATTAAAATATGGGGGGGGGGCTGTCATGTGAACCAAGTAGTTGGTTTACATATTGCAACTAATCCCATGCACAACATTGACTTACAGGTCAAAGTTCTCATTACATTGTTTGTAGTCGAGACACGGGGTTGGCTGCAGATCTCTGAGGCTTATGGAACCCTCCCGAATTTCACAACTCCTTACCTCGTAACCGTAATGCCGTAGCCGTCGACACGTCCACTCTCCCGCCAGTAGAGTGAGAGGATGACGCGTGCTCAGTGAATTTATAGTCACGGCCCTTCAACCTAACTAATTAATTGGTAACACTAATTGTTTAAACATATGCCGAAAGGTTATTCCTGTCGGCCATGTTTGTAGTTTTATGGGCATATCGGTATTTGGATGCTGTAAGTCGGGCTGATTACATTAATGCCTCTAAGCTGCAACTGATCTATGTATTTTATATGCACTCCGTTGTTGTTTATAGACTAACGGTAGATACACTTGGTTATAATTAACCGTTTGTTTCGTGTATAAGTGCGCGAACCCTCTGCCTTCATTTCAATTGAAGTGACTCTCAGCGCCATGTTTGTAGTTTGTTTACACTAACTGAACTACAACTTTGAAAGAAAGGCTGAAATAGAGGTTTTCCGGTGCCGTATTTTGACAGAATAAGTTTAAATAACATTTACATGCTGTCAGTCTCTATGTATAATGTCTCTGTTGCGGGCAAGCAATTTGCCTGGAGTTTTATCGTCAAGTTTTAACTATTATATGACATCATACAAATGCAATCAACAATGGCACAAGTATCATTCCTATATGTATACATATGTCGAACAAAGATTTCAATTGTCATTCAATACATTTATATAATCATATTAAATGAAATTTGCATGCATTAGACATTGCTGTTCCTAACATTCATGTTGGGGTAATTTTTACAAAAGGGAGACCATTTGGATTATCCAAACATATAAATCACATCATTTTTGGGACATCGTACGTAAGAAGTTAACAATAGCTCCAGTACCATTTCTATGTATATACATTTCGAACAATAATCTAAATGGTAGTTCACTGCATTTGTGTAATTACAATTGATGAAGTTTGCATACATTGGACATTGTTGTTCTTACCAATCATATTAGAATAATTACAACAAAAAAGAGGGACCATTTACGCTTTTTAAACGTGAAAGTGGTGTCCAAACCACCCCGTATATATTTTTGCTCTCACTTATATGCAGCTATTTTCTGTTGTTGTTTATTCATTCCTAGGTGAATCACCTTGTTCCCCCACTCCTTTATTGGCGAGATCTAGTTGGCATAATTAATTGCTCAGTTGCCGAAAAAGATTATTTTGTTTTCCCTTACGACAGTAACTTTATAGTATATTTAGATTTTTTGTTACATATATTTTCATTTACGGCATTTTTCGTAATTTGAAAGATATTTAGTGGAATAAAGAGGAGACATTTTACCTGATTAATCTCTCCCACTCTTCTCTGCAATTCAATCCTGTATAGTATGATTTAAATTTTGACATAAAGAATTGTTCTCTTTGTTTGCGTTTTTTATTTATGTCTCCTCCACGGACTGATATTTTGATTTTCTCAAGAATGAACCATTTGATTTCATTAAGGTCCGCAATCCAATGCTCCACTAGAGGTGAATTCTTTTTTAGATTTTTTATTGCGGAGCGGTGTTCCGTTGAGCGGTGGCGCATTTCTCGCCCTGTTTCACCTACATAGCATTTCTTGCAGAGACAGATCAAAAGGTATACAATATTGGAGGTTCGACAGTTGACATGATCGTTCATCCAGTGAGAAATGCCATTTATTTCTAGCTTGTCGGTTTTCACAATAGTCTTGCAGTGTGAGCAAGTTCCACAGGGTAAATTTCCTCTAATAGGATTGTTGTTGGTTTTGTTTCGTAAACCTGACGGTTTGGGTTCCCTAAAGGTTTGTACTAAATGGTTCCGAATAGTTTTATTCCTTCTATACGCATAAACTGGTTTTGGTATAGATGTTGCCCCTGTTTTGTTCAGTAAAGACCAGTTTTTATTAATAAGGTTTTTGAAATGAGGAATGAGGCCTAAATATTTCTAAGTGTGAGTTTTTCCGTTTTTTCTTTTTGCCTGTTTGGGGGTCTTCTACTTTTTTTCGCCTGGGTTGACGGGTCTGGGAGCATTGCTGGGAAGGTCTAATACCAGATAAAAGTGTTTTGGAGACAATCCATGGTGAAAACGTTTTTCACTTTTCAGAGTTTTCGCTCACTTTCGTGTTTTCGGGGGCCTGCTTGGGGGTGTTCCCGGTGTTTGGGGGGGGTTGGGGGTCTTGGGGCAACGCTGGGTATGGATAGTTTTGATTGCAAGTGGTTTGAAGAAAATACATGGTGGCAAAGGGGAGTTAGGGCCTAGCTGCAGAGCTCGCATGGAGTGATTTTTGAATTAGGCCAAAATAATTCTAAGTGCCCGTTTTTGTATTTTTGCTTTTTGCCTGTTTGGGGGTCTTCTACTTTTTTTTGCCTGGGTTGACGGGTCTGGGGGCATTGCTGGGAAGGTCTAATACCGGATAAAAGTGTTTTGGAGACAATCCATGGTGAAAAAGTTTTTTACTTTTCAGAGTTTTCGCTCACTTTCGTGTTTTCGGCGGCCTGCTTGGGGGTGTTCCTGGTGTTTGGGGGTGGGGTTGGGGGGTCTTGGAGCACCGCTGGGTATGGATTGTTTTGATTGCTGGCAAAGGGGAGTTAGGGCCTAGCTGTAGAGCTCGCATGGAGTGATTTTGGAATGAGGCCAAAATAATTCTAAGTGCCTGTTTTTGTATTTTTGCTTTTTGCCTGTTTGGGGGTCTTCTACTTTTTTTCGCCTGGGTTGACGGGTCTGGGGGCATTGCTGGGAAGGTCTAATACCGGATAAAAGTGGTTTGGACTAAATCCATGGTGAAAAAGTTTTTCACTTTTCAGAGTTTTCGCTCACTTTCGTGTTTTCGGGGGCCTGCTTGGGGGTGTTCCTGGTGTTTGGGGGGGTTGGGGGGTCTTGGAGCACCGCTGGGTATGGATAGTTTTGATTGCAAGTGGTTTGAAGAAAATCCATGGTGGCAAAGGGGAGTTGGGGCCTAGCTGCAGAGCTCGCATGGAGTGATTTTGGAATGAGGCCAAAATAATTCTGTGCCCGTTTTTGTATTTTTGCTTTTTGCCTGTTTGGAGGTCTTCTACTTTTTTTCGCCTGGGTTGTCGGGTCTGGGGGCATTGCTGGGAAGGTATAATACCGGATAAAATTGGTTTGGACTAAATCCATGGTGAAAAAGTTTTTCCATTTTTGCTCACTTGCCTGTTTTTGGGGGGCTCTTTGGGGGGGTTCCTGGTGTTTGGGGGTGGGTTTTGGGGCCTTTGAGCACTGCTGGCACAGTCTAATTTTGATTGCATTTGTTTTTCAGGAAATCCATGGTGGAAAAGGGGAGTTATGGCCTAGCTGCAGAGCGTGTTTGGACAGAATTGAAAGAAGGCCGAAAATATTCTAAGTATGAGATTTTCCATTTTTGCCTGTTTGGGGGGGTTCTGCTTTTTTGCGGGTGGGTTGGTGGGTCTTGGGGCATTTCTGGGAAGGTCTAATATCGGAATCAAGTGGTTTGGACAAAATCCATGGTGAAAAAGGGGGGTTAGGGCCTAGGGTTAGAGTTAGGGTTAGGGTTAGGGTTAGCGTTCTGAAATCGCTGTTTCCACTTTACACATAGCTTGAGGGGAAAGATCTGCAAATTTCGCCCACACTTATTTATCCTTGAAAAGGAGACTCTGAGTACGCACTTTCGAAATGATACTTGTATGTTTTGTAATACTGTCGACTCTGAAACTGAAAGTGTTATTTTTGCACGACACAGCGTACCTTATATTTTTTTCTCCGTGGTGTTTAAATTTCACTTCCTGTTTTCCCATCAACAATTACAGGCCGGCTTTTACCCTGTGCAATGACAAAAAGGATGACCTCAGGCTTAGCGACCCGCAATTCAGCATCCGCCAGGCAGTCAGTGGAAAATGTGTCTTCTGGTCCCCAACATTGAATGGCGGAGCGTCAGATGGAATGGAGGAGTACCGCGAAAGAGGAATGGCTGGATGCATGCAACTTCCCAAATTCTACAGGACAACTACAACAACATACAGTTACAGTATCCATCTTCATTTCAACTTATCTTTTAAGTAATGTTATTGCTGTGAACTACTGTGAGTGTGACACTGTGCATTTGTTTGCTCTCTGCTTCAATTCATCCCTCCTGCCATTGTATACTTTTTTGTTTGCTATTTTTTAAACTAATTTCATGTACGAAGTTGTTCTTCTCCCTGAGGGCAGATAGGCAAGTGAAATTACGTAATTACTGCAGCCCTTTACTGTAACATTGTTGTTTCTTCATAGTACATTGTAGAAAGTACTACTTACTTTACAAAAACCTACCCATTTAGAAAACAATTTCATGCATGCAGTAGTGCATGCACTTCCTTTATGTCCCTTAAAAGATTTATGAATAGCTTCGTATCCAAAGATTTGGTTATCTTCATTTGTTGTGTTTGTCCATGCTGTGTTATTTTTTTCCTCTCTCCACAAAACTTTACCCACAAACCTCATTTCCATCCAAGTTTCAAACCCTAACCCTCTTCCCCCGGCCTGTGTGGTTTTCATTGAGGTGTGAGCAAATTACAACAATAATTCCACACACTTGCTGGGGAGGATAAGGTGCAAGCAACCTCCTCAGCTCAATTTTAAGGCAGCTAGATGAATCCTAGGATATTGTAATTCTGGGTAAAAAAACAACTATGAGTATTTTAAAATAAATTCTAAATTTCATGCCCACCATCGATTGGATCCATCGTCAACATCATCCTCCTACATGTCAAGAAGACTTGTTTTGTTACGCTGCTGTATCACTGGTCTTGTTGTAGCCATAATCATCCATGCAATTCTTTTTTTCCCATACTTATCTTCAGCATTGCTTAGGCTACTGTTCCTTCTAATACTCCTCTCATGCCACTCAATGTCTAATTTTTTTACTTTGTTTTTCATATGCTGCTACTGCTAGTTTGGTACCACTCCTACTACTAACACCACAACAATGTAATTTCGGTCCGGGATGGTGAAATCGCCATTTGCCATGCAGCCAGCGCTGTGCCTAGCTCTGTTCTCAAACACAAATCACAGGTAAGATAAGCATTTTGGGGAGGTAGAAAGATGGGCTAGGATGCGGAGGAGAGACTGATAGTAGTACAAGTAAAGTACTAGTAGGCCAATTGGATTCACTAACTCTGTTAGTGGCATTTTTGGAAGTTTTAGATCATTCATGCTGGTAATTTTGAGGAAAACCAAACGTGCCGTAACTCCCGCCCACCACCCCACAAAAGAAGATCAAAGCGTACACTATGTTGAAGTATGTAAAATGAATAATGTATTTCCCCCAACAAAAATAAACTAGTCCCACCCCTCCCTAACCCAAACAATTGTCCATTTGAAGTAGTCCAAAAATAAATAATCTCCAACTCCCGATTCCCACCCCCCCAACAGTCTTTAAAAAAGGGGCAAGGGACACAGTCACTTCCGGCGGTGTTTGGGCAGGCGGTCCTTGCGGAGGTCCCGGAGCTGCTTTTCAAGGTCGTCCACATTGCGCTCCAGGTAGTCCACTCTCAAGCTTAGGCGGCGCATGCGTGCCTTCCAGGCTCTGAAGGGGCCAGCTGCTGATGGTCTTGCAGCTGAGCGGCGGCGGGGGGCTGTGAGCACCTTGGTGGGATGGAGGCTGCTGGCTAGACACGGTGGCAGTGCCGGAGGAGGTTGGTGACGTTCCCTCCTCATTCTCCCGAGCCCACAGCCGGCAATATTCCACTCGAATGGCCTCCATCTTTCGGGCCCTGGCCCGGACAGCTATCTCCCCTCTGGTGAGCTTTTAGGGAGCATCTATATGAGGAAAGAAAGAAAAATAATGTAACCAATACTCTTTAACAATAACACAAAATAATTCAACAGAAAGTTGTCTCACAGTAACACTAGCAATTTGCAAGCACATTTTGGCATGTATCTTTCTGCCGTCTTTGTAGGCCAGTAACAGTGGGAGTTTCAGGAATTCTACTACCAGGCAGCACTATGGACTCAATACATAGTCAGAGAGTACACCTGTTTTCTTCTTGTTTCTCTACTTTTGCGAAAGAAATTAATTACTTGTACGTGAACTTGTGGTATCCGGCATAATGTCAGCTCAGTCAGCTTGCACCCAAGAAAAAGAGACACAAGCCATGATGATGCAGACTTGCATGCATTACTTTAAGCAGTATATGCAGGTGGGGATGGGAAGCTCTTACTTTTGTATAGGGGTGGCACTGGCCATACCCGGTTACATCAAGGGCTACTGCTCAATGGAATTTATATTTCGCACTGCCCCCCCCCCCCCACCCCCCACCTGGGCCTTCAGTACTACAAAAGCAAAATGAAGATTATTAATTTCTGATCATGTCTCCAGCCGATCACATGATCTCTTTGCTTATGTGATGCATGACTTTAGGTGCTTTATTCTGATAGATTGAGTGAACAACAGCGATAGTCCACCCATGACTAACACAGCAGAAAGAAGATTATGAACATAGGGAGTGAGTGTGGTAACCATAATTGCCGGAGGAAGGGACTTGATATAATTGTCAACTATACAATACATACACAATATATGCTGTGCTTGCAAAGTAAACTACTGTACTGGTACTTTAGGCAAGGGAGAGTTTCAGAACAATCACAACTTGTAGTATTTGGATTTCCTCTGCTTTGCTACTCTGGCACAGACATGCTGTTCGAACAAAGTAACACTCTTCATGCACTGAACGTCTGCTCTACATACACCTCTGCTATGTATGAGGAAGAAGATATCATCCAGGCTTCCAAAGTAAACGTCTATCATTTTTCTTAATGTCTCAACTGTAACAACCAAACCAAATAACACCCCTTTCATTTCATTTGGTAAACCACCGTCTTCTTGACTTGCATTTGAGTTTCACCCAAATGATATATTGCAATGCACACCACACATTCATTTTCTGATTGACCCACACAGGCAGTCATTTTTTCTTTCTTCTCCAACCATCCTTGCTTCAAACAGCCATGCATTTGATTCCTTCCTATCAGCCACCTCTGCCTGCATTAAAAAACGCGTATCATTCTTTAGTCATAAATGTTACGACTCGCTAGTCCTTCCATTGACCCCAAGTTCTTTCCCTTTTCGTTCATCACATCCTTCAAGTTCCTCTGATATGACTTGGCTTCAAGATAAAAGTTTCCCAGCTGATTTGAAGTCAAATAGAGGGGGTCATTGCTTACTCGAGAACTACCACCGCTAATGCTATTGCTAAGTCAAGGGTGACTGTCTTCTCCGTGATTGGCTAAAAAAAAATGTAATTCTAAATCAGTAACTGTTCTTAACAGTACAGTGTACTTGTAGTAGTGTACTTTCTATTGTACAGTACATCATACACTCCTTTGCGAGCCTACTCTAAAATGTCAATAAGAAAGGATAATAATAATAACTTACCACCGTCTGCCGCTGCTGAGACATCCCCCTCAGCTCCTCCTGGTGGCGCCGCCACTTGAGTGGACCCCTCCGCGCTGCTAGCCCCGGCACAGGTGTTGGCAAGTGCTGCATCTGATGTTGTGACGCCTAGAAAAAACATGTCATATTTTAGATGCCATACACCACTCCCTACTTCGCCTCGTAATGGAAGAGAAAATGTTAAACAATTTGTAATTATTGGGAGTGAAAAGAAGTCATGGTTTTGGGGAGGGTGTTAACTTATATGCTTAGCCATAGCCTGGAACTCTTTTTGGCACAACTGATGAATGCTTGCTCTTTAACGTGCAACGTTTTTATAATTACAGACAGAACCAACTACTCCTCATCACCACCAGGAGGACTTGAAGTTCCAACAAGGTAAGGGCTCCCGAGTCCCGCACAGTTACTTCTGACTGAGGTATGTGGAAAGTCGAACTGCACCTATCATCAACAATGTCCTATTTCTCTTGTCCATACTTCTGTATGAGCAGAATAGTCCCTGAAACACTAGCGGTATGGTATGTGCTACTATCAAATCAAAAAGACAACTACTAGCTTATTCTTGGTGGACATTGACATTTTGTAGTTGGAAATTGTCAAAGCACTAACATTAAGACTGGAATAGACAGCAAGCGCAAACCAGAGGACTGCACTGCGTGCCCCTAGAGCTATTGCTGGATCAGAGTTTTGTTTAACACCGTTTGCCGACTAGGCAAGCTTAGCTACCTACACAGACCGACTCAGAAATAATAGTAAATAGTAGTAGCACAGAGAGTGATGGTAGAGAGGCAGGATAAGAATGTAGAAACAGTGTACAAGGAGATAGAAGACTATTTTGTAAAAAATAGAGTTAGGGAAGTATAATTATATTAACAACAGAACTACTTACTGGGGCCAGCAGAAGAACCTGCAGTGGACCGTTCCTCCTGCCCACTCTGTTCCGCAGGAGTCTGGGGTGGTGCTGTCCTCTTGCCCCCGGGAGGTGCTGATGATCATGAAATAAACACAAACATGGATAATTGTTTTTTGGAAATATTTGATTTCTTTGACCACAATCCTAAATTATCTCGGGGAAACAAATTAGCAACAATTGCACTACATGTATTTACCTAACTGATCTGTTCAACTAGGAGGATACTAGTACAGTATTGCTGGATTCGCAGACCGTCTACTTGGAAAGTTATGTAAATCACTAACTAAACCAACAACAAAAAGGTTCTACTATGACTGCCAGCACTCAGCAGCACGCGACGTGACAGACACAGTCCGTCATCATGATTGCAGACCAAATAACAAGTCATAATATACTCAACCTGAACCTATCAATCCATCACTATCTCTTCTTCTTAGTGGCAGCAGGAGTACAAAGGAAGGACTAGACTTGAGTCTCTAGTCTCTCCAGCATTACGCAGTTCTGGAAAGTACTACACTCATACATATTCAGGCCAAATGAGCACAAAGTTGCAAACAAGTAAGCATAGTAGCAACGCCACTGAGCAGGCAAGCACCTGCAATCACAGAAGCTATTTAAACGTTAATTTACCTGCAATGTAATCGAATTGACAGCATTCTTGCTCTTCGGGAAAAACATATATTAGCAATATAACACCGAGCAGAAGAAAACAAAGTAGTTATTAAATAGCTACTCACCAAGGCCAGGGATCTCCACACCGAGCAGGATGAGCAGGTCCTGCTCGCGGTCGAGAAGGTCCCACCACCGGTGCGTCGCTTGCTGGTAGGTGCTCCGGACCCCTGACTCCCTCCGCATGGCCCGGCATACCTTATCCCACAGCTGGCGACGCTCCCGGAGGCCATACCCTGCCGCGAGCCTGCCCCCTGCTGCCACGGTCTTGGGGAGGTGGCACTGCACAAAAAAGATCACTGTGGCCACCTCCACCGCGCTGAATGTCTCCCTGGCCACCAGTTCCTCCCTTCGCAACCACCCACAAGGGAGCCGGGAAAGGGGTGTGGGACCCTTCCCCTTCCCGGCTCCCTTTGACAAGGTCCTGTACAGCAGAAAGAAAAAAAAAAGGAAAGAATAGGGAAAAAGTAATGAAAAATAAAAGTTTTAAAAATTAGCTTTAAACGTAAGGAAAAGTTGAAAAAACACAAAATATAGATCTAGATAAAAAGAGGGATAGATATAGAGTAGAAAAGATCAAAAAAAGTCCAATGAAACAAAGGATTACACAGATGAAAGGAGGATTAGAAAGCATGCACAGAACCATAGCAATGAATGAAAAACAAGATGGCCGCGCCCATTGAGGACCGCATGGGTAAGTTCGTGCGATTTTCCCCCCGCGAGTAGGCAGAAACACGCGCGAACTCGTAATAGCACGCCGCACACAACGCGACATTGCCAATAGTGCCCGAAAATGGAAATACGCAACGCGCACAAGATAGCCGCGCCTATTTACTACCGCATGGGCAATCTCGTGGTCGGTGCGCTGCAAGCGGCCCGCGAATAGGCAAAAAACCGCACGAACACGCAAAAAAAAGAAATTCGCAAATTTCGCCCATAATGAACAATTCTGTGTGCTTTATGTCCCTGTTCACACTTTATAGTGAACAATTTACATTAGTGATTTTTTTTGGGGGGGGGCAATTGTGTGTATTTACAGGTGGATACTTGGGCATTTAGTTGAATGTGTTTGTGAGCTTTTGATTTTTTGTTCACCTCTTTTCCTCTGTAATGGTAATGGATAGTCATACATCGAGTCAGATGTCAGTATAACGTTTTTTTTTCTTCTTCCCTATTCGTCATTCTTAATTCTGTTCCATTTATTTAATTTCAATGAGTGCTATTTAACATTATGCAAAATGTCACTGTTCAACCATTTTTTTCTGATCTCTCCAGGTGAACCGATGTTAAAAGTGCAAAAATGGAAAAAGGCTTTTGGAAGACATTCTAGAGTGTGCGGAACATCCCAAAGTGTGGAAAGGAAAATGGTGTTACTTTCACATTATTTAGGGCCTAAAGGTCAAGAAATATTTCATCAGCTTCTTGATTTATCGGAGGAGACTGTTTCCAGTTTGACTTAATTTGAGATTTGCATTAAAAAGCTTGATAATCATTAACTTTACAAAGTTACCACAATATTAGAGAGATACCACTTTTGGAAGAAGATGCAAAGGGATGGTAAGACTACTGAAAGTTATGTGACTGGCTTGCTGAAGCTAGTGTCCTCTTGTAAATTTAGTACCAGTATGGAGGAGAGGGTAAAATACAAATTAATGCTTGGGTGAATTATCGAAGAGTGGTGAAGTATTGGTAATAGCAAAAAAAGATAGAGCATTAAATCAAGTGGTTAATGTAATAAAACAAGATAAGGACAATGGTGAAGATAAAGCAGAACTGGTGAAGGCGAGAAATATAGTAAAAACGGTATTCATAAATCAGAGAGAAAACTTAATCAGGAAAGAAATTTCTATTTTAAGGTATGTTTTTTAATGTGGTAACAAAGGACATTTAACCAACAATAAACAACGTGCTGCATGGAAACATGTGTAAGTTGTGTGAGAAGAAAAAGCACTTTCAAAACTGCTGCAAGAACAAGCCTAGTTCATGTAAAGTACGTGAAGTGACTATTCTGATTCTGAATTGGAGTGTGGTCAGAGAGTTCCACAAGTTGACAATGGCCAGGAGAAGAGTCCCACAGATGAGATAATGGATGAAAGATGGACAACTCTCATGTTATTTGACTAAGGTGTGAAGATTTCTCTGATTTCCAGGACAGCCCTTGTGGACCAAATGAAGAAGAATTAAATTGTTTAAGCCTATTAGACCCCATGCATTTGGGGATGAACTCATCAAATTGTAAGGTCACTTCAGTTGTCTGACTGAGTATACCAGAAGAAATGTGAGTGCTAACACTTATGTGTCTTCAAAGAGTGACAGCATTTTGAGTTGCTTTCACCAAAGGAATATGGGTCTCATTTTAGATTCTAATAGTGAACCTACATTAATTCTAAAGGATTTGAACAGAGATGTATAATTAGTTGAAATAAGTTGTGGTAAGAAGGAATTCATACAAATTATTTACAAATAATTCCCTGCAGAGTTTTAGGAGAAATTGTGGTGCTTAAATGGACATGTACGCCATATTCGACTGGTTACAGGTGCTTAACAGTATACTGTAAAGTCTGGTGTGTCCCATTTGCAACACAACAGGAAATATAATCTGAGCTGCAGATATTAGAGAGTGAAGGAATTATAGAAAAATTGGAGTTATGAAAATGGTTGGCCCTTGTGACCGTGGCAAGGAAAGCCAGTGAGGAGATGAGATTATGTATAGATCCCAGTGAGAGAAATATGTATGTAGTAGTTGACAGGTTTCCCATTCCCTACATTGTTGAGATGTTGACATTGTTAAGTGGTGCCAAGATTTTTTCAAAAATTGATCGTATTTCGGCTTAGCACAAGGTTGAACCTGAGAAAGATTTGAAAGATCTTACAGTGTGTGTTACTCCTTCTGGCATTTTTTTGGTTTGTTATAATGCCATTTTAGTTGATCTCAGTGACTGCTGTTTCTCAAAGAGCCATGGAAAAAGTATTGAAAAGAGTTGCTGGGGTCAAAGTTTACCAAGATGATGTTTTGATGTTTGGTGTTTGGTAGCTGTGAGCAGGAACATCATGAAAGAGTAAGGGAGATTCTTAACACCTTCAATGCTAAGGCAATTCCCGCTGGGTGCTGAACTTTTGGATTTCCCATTGTTCATGACAAGGTCAGCTCGTCATTAGTACAGCTCCAGTGTACTGCATGACGAGCTGACCTTGTCATGAGCATCCAAGGGGTTAAGAGACTCAGTGAAGTGAATCTAATAATAAAGGACAAGTGTAGTTTAGTTTAGTTTTTACATTTCTAATGCGCAACAGCTACCCAACAAGGGTTTCCCGATGTAGAAATGCAAATTCAGAGAAACATCGATAGAGTATTTAAGGAATGAGATTTCTCGGAGTGGCATAAAGCCTAATGGTGTGTTAGTGAACACCATACATGAATTACAGCTACCATCAACTAAAGAAAAGATGCCTCAGCATGGCTTAGTATTTCAACAAGTTTGTCAGATGATTTGCAGAGACAACTCAAAATTGGAAGCTTGTTAAATACGGGTGCTGATTTTAAGTGGGATAGTCAATGTGTAAAAGAATTCATTGAAATAAAAAAAAATGATTAGACTCAGTGTACAGAGCTTTGATCCACAGGGTTAATGTATGTTCACAACTGTTTCCAGCCTTTAAGGTTTAGAAGTGGTTTCTGGTGCAGGGTAAAGGCTATAATTAAGCCTGGGTGGAGTTTGCGGAGTTCTATATAGCAGAACTCGTGAAGTGAGAAAAAACATCTGCCAAACTACGCAGAGTTCTGCGAGCAGCAGAGTAGTTTACCTTGCGCAGTTCACACAGATTGTGTGTGCTGGGTGTCTGTCCCGTGCTGTAGAATCAGTGCGAATGGCATTTCTCAATGTGGAAGAGGGTGCTGCTTCTTTCTGCCGCTCGAGTAGAAGTACTACTTGAGTGGCAGCTTCCTTAATGCGATTGGAAGGTTTTTCATTGCGAGTGGTAGTGACCATCCGCTACCGCCCATGTTGAGAAATCTCGCAGAGGAGTCGTCTAGCTTTGAATTTTCCACACGCTCACCAACTTATCATTGACAAACGTGAGTGAGGAAAAAACTCACCTCCGCTTTGTGGAGCAGAGTTTTGGGGAACTCTGCGAGCTCCACAGAGTGCAAAATTCTCAGCATAACTCAGCAAACTCTGTGAACTGAGTGGAATTCACCACCCAGGCTAAACTAAATTAGGAAGACGATTGTGCTTAATTTACGTAGATTGGAAGGACAAGAAAACAGCTATTGGGTCACTGAGAGGGAGGCATTGGCTATTTATTGGACAGTAATACATCTTGAAGTCTTTTTGTAGGGATGTGACTTTTGCATTTAGAAGTGGATACAGTTTCCAGTAGGCTATACAAATGGGTAATAAATCTTGAGGAATTTGTATTTGTGTTTGAGTATGTACCTGGTGTCACCAATCTTGTAGCAGATTCTTCATCATGTTTGGTACCTAGGATGATGAACAAGGTAGAGGAAGGTAGTGGTGAAAGAGAGGCTTGTACACAAGTGTGAGAAGTTGAAGAGAATAGTATTTCGGAGACCAAATGGAAAAAAGACGTTCAAGAGGCTATGTACTGCAAGAGGTATTACCTGTATTAATAAAGGGTGGTAGTGGAAGGTCCATGGTAGTCAGGAGTGCAGGACTTTTTGATTTGTAAAGAAAAAAATAACTAAATACAAGGGTTTACTCTACAGAAGTAACAATTTGATTCCACTCACATGTTTCAGAAGATTTTGCTAAATATGACACTTGAGGGTCATCAGGACAAGTCAAAGACTAAGAAGAGGGGAGAGTTTCATATTGTGAACATGGTTTGATTTTTGTGTGACAAGAGAGGTGACAAATTGATTCCACTCACATGTTTCAGACAGATTTTGCTAAATATGACACTTGAGGGTCATCAGGACAAGTCAAAGACTAAGAAGAGGTTGAGAGTTTCATATTGTGAACAGGTTTAGATCTTTATGTGACAAGAGTGGTGAGTAATTATATGCAGTGTTCAGTAAGTGCTAAAATCTCGATGCCTCATATCCAACAGATGGTGATCTGAGAGTTACCTAAATCCTCTTGGAATGAGATTGCTTTAGATATTTTTTATCTAATTAATAATGGGAGTAAACAACTGTCTGTTGTTGTGATTTTAGATATTTTCTCCTGACGCCTGAAGTATGTTACGTGAGTGGGATTGAAACTAAGCAGGTTATTGGATATTGATTAAGAAAGGTGTTTAGGAAGGAAGGTTTGCCCACATTGACTTTGACTAATAATGGAGTAAAACTAGCTTCTCAGGAGATGGAAGAGTGTCTGGACAGGAATGGGATTTAGCACAGAAAAGGTGCTTTATACCATTGTCAATGCTTTAAAAGGGTGGTGGAAGAGAAAATTCATTTGGCTAAAGAGAATGAGAGGTAAAGTCGATAGATAGATATTTACAGGTTGACTACGCACTCTGTTACCAGAAGGCAACATTTGAACTGGTTAGAGAAAGAAGGCAACATTCTGTTGTTTCACTATACTGTATATATGAGAAGTGTGAAGGTGTGAGTAACACAGACATGGAGGGGAGGAAGGGAGAAATAGCTCAAGGTAAATTAATGAAAGCATGGTTTGATGACAAGAATGCTTTTAAAATAACAGCAGAGCAGGTTAGTGATTTGGTTATTATAATTTGTTTTAGTTTAGTACTTTTATTGAAGATAATCAATGGCAAGCATTACAGAAAATAATGGAAATATATCTTATTAACAATTCATAACATTAATGAATCCAGTTAAACCTGAATTTCCTTAACAACATAGGAATATGGAATCTATGTGTAGTAATGAACAGAACAAAAAACACAAAAGGATATTTATGCAGTGTATACATTTTTCAAAAGGGAAGAGAGAAGAGAATAGGAGAAAGAAAGAAAAAGAGAGAAACAAAAGAAAGAGAAGAAAAAGAGATATAATGAGTTCTTAAGGAGATGATGAGTGTGAGGATAAGAAGGTAGTAAAAGGTAGCCAGAGTAAGTCTGATTTGATTTTCCGAGATAAAGAAGAAGAAACAGTAGTTATTCTATGTTCATCACATATAAGGTTCCACCAAGTCATAATAGATAACTTAGAATTATCTTTCCAACATGATAAAATCATTTTAAAAGCAAGAGCAATAAATAGATCAAATGAAACGGTTTTGGAGATATGTTATCAAAATAAGCAGACAAGGTACCGAAAAAAACATTTGGGAAAGAAAGTGGAATATTACGAGAGAAAATTAATAAACATTTTGCCCAAATAATTTTCCAAAATACAATAACTTTAGGACAATGATAAAATAGATGACTCAAAGTACCATCAGATTCAAGACATGACCAGCAGGAGGAGAAAACAGATGAGTCCATTTTATAAAGGAAAAAATGAGTAATTACAGCTCTACTATAGATAAAAAATAAAGATTGGATAATATTAGCAGCATTAGAGGTTTTAAATAATTTACTCGATAATAAATCCCATTGTTGGATAGATAATGATTGAGCTAAATCTCTCTCCCATAATAGTTCAGTAGGTGATTTATTTCCTATAGTGAGAGGAGAAGAGAGATATTTATAAATAAAGGAGGCTTTAGGAGTGGGGCCAGTAGGGAGATCATGCAAAGGTGTCAAAGGAATAAATGGTGTAACATCAGGTGTAAAGTTGTTGTTTAATAAATATGTATGAAGTACAGGAATTCATTGATTGTATTGTTGGAGACCTCCTGCAATTGTGGGAATGATAAAATAGAATTATGGGAAGTCAGATGATGAACAAAATATACCGTTTTCCTTCCAATGTTTGAAGTAAAACGATTTGTGGTGAAATTTAATGAATTTATTATACCTAATAGAGGATGCAAGAAAGGATTGATAAGATTCCGATCCTTGGTTAGAAAGGGAGCGTAATAAATAGTGGCAATACTTAAGAATAGCGTTTTTAGACATAAAGGTACAATTAGACATTAAAACCACATTTCGAATAGAAAATTCATGCAATAAAGAACAATATAAAACAACCAATTTCAGTATGGGAGAATCATGGTAATCTTTGCACATAGCAAAAAATTGACGTATTAAAAAGGCAGTATGATATAGCTTAAAGTAAAGAAATCTAACTCCCTCTTTAGCTTTCAGTCTGATTAATTTTGATAAGGCAATATGAGGACACTTGTTATTCCAAAGAAACTTAATACAGATGGAGTTCATTTGGGAACATTAATAATTAGGAATTTTAAAAGGTAGCGTAGAAAGTAGAAAAAGAACATGAGGGACAATCATCATTTTAATAGTATCTAATCAATCCCACCAAGATAAAAATAGGGGAGACCAGGAAGATAATAACTTTAGGAGTTTAGCTTTTAGGACGGTGGATTTATGAACAAGTGTGTCAGGTATGGTGGAAAAAAAAACTCCTATATATTTAAACTTTTGTGGGCACCATGGGAAATGAGTCTTATGAAACATAAATTGATAACAAGAGGAATTTAATGGTAGGATTTCAGTTTTAGAATTTTTTTATTTGTAACCAGAGATTTCGTAAAAAAGAATAATTTAATGCAAAAACGGGTTGGTGGACGTAGAGGGATTAGACGTATAAATTAAAACATCATCTTGTTTGACCTTAATTCCAGTTATACCAGGGTTGCATCTGATTCGCTCAAATAAAGGCTCCAAGCATAGGAGAAAAAGTATTGGAGGTAAAGGACAACCTTGTCTAGTACCTCTATGAAATTTAAAAAAGGGGGGTAAATGGCCATTAACAAACAGACAGGCATCTGGGTCGGTATATAACAATTTAATTAAAGAGATACATTTATGACTAAAACCAAACCAACGAAGGGTAGAGAACATAATTGCCAATTTATACGTTCGAATGCTTTCTCAGCATTAAGTAACAAGGCTGCTAGGAGAGAAGGATACTTTTTCCCAAGAGCAATACTATTAGAAAACATTCTGGAATTGTTAGGTGGGTCGGTAATTGTTACATAATGTAGGGTATTTATTGGTAATAATAACTATATGGGCTTCTAAAAAAGAACCACTAGCCTTAGATTTAGACTAAAATGAAGTATAAAGTTCAAGTAATTTCGGGGCAAAAATTGTGGAAAAAAATAAGAGAAGCTGAACAGTGAAGCCGTCAGGGCCAGGATCTTTGGCTTTGTTCTACAGATTTAAGAGCATCAGCAATTTCTAAAAGGGAAACATTCTTTTATAGGGAGGAGAGAGTGTCAGGAATGGAAGGAGGGCAAGGGAGTCCCCCCAAAAAAGACTCAATGTCATCTTCAGAGGGGTCTGTATCCTCAGTATATAACTGTTTGTAGGAACTGTTCGTAATAAGACTGTAAGGCATTAGTAATGTTGGGATTTGAGGACAGCATCTCATTACTATTTTCACATTGAATGGAACCAAAGAGTTTTCTTCTCTGATTTAATTTTTAAATAGTTTGCTAACATTTAACCAGCCTCGTTTTGGCCACCATTAAATTTAGACTTGATTTTAAGGAGGATATTACAAGCATCAGTTGTGATAATTTTGTTCATAGTAGATTTAGCTTTAATCAAATCTTGTAAACTCAATGAAGATTTGGAGGTAAAGTAGGCATGTTCAAGAGTTTTTATATGTTTGAGGGTGAGGATGTATTTAGAATGTAATGTTTTTTTCTTTCTGGCAGAGGTGGTGATTGTAAAGGCCCTGAAGGAAGCTTTAAAAACATCCCAGTTGTTAGGGCTAAAGGTATTTTTAGAATGATTAATTTGAAAAAATCCATTAATAAACGTGGTCCCTTCTGAGATAAAGGATTGGTCTGATAATAAAGTGTTATTAAAGCGCCATCGGCCCTATTTATGGGTAATGAAGGACATATCAAATGAAAATAGGACAGGAGCATGGTCAGAAATAAAAATAGAACCAATCTCTGAGGATGGAATAGCGGGAAGAAGAGATTTAGAAACCAAAACATAGTCAATACGAGACATAGTAGGATTTACAGAACAAATGTAAACTCACATATATATGGGTGACAAGGTTTCCATACATCAAAGAATGGACGGGAGGAAATGGCAGATTGAAAAGCTTTATGGGAATTATCATGTTTGAATTTACACTTAGATGTTCTATCAGTAAAGGGATCTAATAAATCATTGAAATCACCAGCAACAATGATATTTGGATTGGAAATTGAAGAAAGTTTCACTTCGATACTATGCCAAAATTTCCGGTCACTTTTAACTGGGCAATAAATATTGAAAAACATCACTTGTTTTTGGAATATAATAGTATTAATCAAAACCCATTGTCCATTCAAATCACATTTAGTGGATAACATTTTAAGTATTAAGAGATTTATGAAATAAAATGGCAACACCAACTTTACGATTAGCAGCAGGAGAAAAAATAAACCTGGTTGAGAAATAAGTTTAGATGAATGAGATAGTAACTTTTGATGCTTTACGAGGTGACCGAGACCATGGACATTCCAAGATCTAACATGTTGCGGGTTGAGAAGGGGAACACGGTAGTAGGTATAATCGGCTGCAAGTACAATAAAAGAAACAAAAAGACACCATTTAACAATAACTACAACACAATGTAAGACAAAAGCGAAAAACTGACTGGAAGAGTAAATTAGAAACAAACTCATGTGAGAACAAGAATAAAGGTTGAAAAGGTAGAGAGAAAGAAAGTCCAATGCCGAAAAGAAGGAGAGAGAGGAGGAAAAATAAGAATGAGAGGAAAGGTAGATAGATCAAGGAAGAAAATCAAGAACAATAATTGGAACGGTTACAGGTATGCAAAGCGCATGTTAACACTAAGAACAAGGACAGCAACAAGAATGAAACTAAGAAATAAAACAGTAAAGAGCCTCTTTAATAGTGGAGACATATAAAGATAAACGAACTCCTGAGGCGGAAAGCCGGGAGAGAGCGCATTTTGCGATCTTTTTAAAAACTATTGTATTATTTGTTTATTCACTTACCCCCCTTCCTGGGCACTTGTATTTTAGAATCTCCACGCTAAGGAGCCCTGCGCAGCTGATTTGAGAGCTGCAGCGGGACATTGCATCTTGCCGCCATTCCACCGAGGCCACTGGCCACGCCCCCTCCCACAGGCCCCGCCCCCCGCCGTAGCCTTTAAATCGCGCTGAACGCTAGCGCGAGGCAAAGATAAACGAACTCCTGAGGCGGAAAGCCGGGAGATAGCGCATTTTGCACTCTTTTTAAAAACTGTTGTATTATTTGTTTATTCACTTACCCCCCATTCCTGGGCACTTGTATTTTAGAATCTCCACGCTAAGGAGCACTGCGCAGCTGATTTGAGAGCTGCAGCGGGACATTGCATCTTGCCGCCAATCCACCGAGGCCACTGGCCACGCCCCCTCCCACAGGCCACGCCCCCCGCCGTAGCCTTTAAATCGCGCTGAACGCTAGCGCGAGGCAAAGATAAACGAACTCCTGAGCCGGAAAGCCGGGAGATAGCGCATTTTGCACTCTTTTTAAAAACTGTTGTATTATTTGTTTATTTACTTACCCCCCCTTCCTGGGCACTTGTATTTTAGAATATCCACGCTAAGGAGCCCTGCGCAGCTGATTTGAGAGCTGCAGCGGGACATTGCATCTTGCCGCCATTCCACCGAGGCCACTGGCCACGCCCCCCGCCGTAGCCTTTAAATCGCGCTGAACGCTAGCGCGAGGCAAAGATAAACGAACTCCTGAGGCGGAAAGCCGGGAGATAGCGCATTTTGCACTCTTTTTAAAAACTGTTGTATTATTTGTTTATTCACTTACCCCCCCTTCCTGGGCACTTGTATTTTAGAATCTCCACGCTAAGGAGCCCTGCGCAGCTGATTTGAGAGCTGCAGCGGGACATTGCATCTTGCCGCCATTCCACCGAGGCCACTGGCCACGCCCCCTCCCACAGGCCATGCCCCCCCCTCACCTTTCCTCCTATAAGTGATGTGCCTTCACAGGAAGCGCAGCGGACGGGCGCAGCGGGCGCGATGATTGCGCGCCGAAGGCGCGCCTAAGGCAAGCCCGTCTGCGCCCGTCCACGACCGACCGGGGCTAGGGGCACGTCACTCTGCCCAAGCCATCACTTATACCTCCTCGCAACTCCGCCCTCTTTATGGCCCATGGCCTTTGCCCGCCTCTACTTGTTCCCTCATATCTTCACTTGACCTGTCCCCGGTCTCCCTACCCCCCCGCCCTCCCGCTCCCTCCACTCCTCTCCAGTTTTCCAGAAAGGATACCAGCCCAGGCTCTCTTAGGACCCTCTCGGCCTATTATCTCAATACCTGGTCAGCAGTGGCCCACTCACACGAATTGTCGGTGCTGCTGGACCTCCACGCACCTGATCTTCTCTTCCTAACCGAGACTTGGTTTAGTGATGATTCTCTCCCTGCCCTATTGGCCACTCTCCCTGCTCCATATTATGCTCTACGAGCAGATCGTTCTGCTGGTAGGACTGGGGGTGGCGTGGCGGTCATTACCCGGGCTGATTTCCCCTTCCAACTTCTATCCTTGCCAGATATCGCCACAACAGAATACCTCGCCATTCGTACTACATCCACCACTCCCACCCTTACCTGTTTTCTCACTTACCGGCCCCCTCAGTCACCTCTACTTTTTCTCTCCGATTTTCAAGAGGTACTTGCTACACTCACGGTCAATAACTCTTCCATTTGGGAGACTTTAACTTCTGGCCCTCAGATCCAGCGGAATGTCCATCCTCTAAACAGTTCTCAGATACACTTCAATCCCTCAATTTTGTCTCACACGTTCATTCTCCCACTCACGTCAAAGGACATATCTTGGACCAGATTTGGTCCTTGAACTGTCCGGTAGACTCCCTGTCCATTTTACCTTGCACCTGGTCTGATCATCATTTGATCTCGTTTACCCTTCCCATTAACTCTACTGTTAGGCCCCCGCTCCCAAAGAATGTTTGGGTCCGCTCATGGAGCCGAGTGCATCCGGAGAACTTATCCGCATTATTAACTTCTTCCTACCCTACCCTACAAGGCCTATCCACTCTTTCTCAGGCCTCTGCTATCGAACACTGGCTCCTCTCAGGCTGTGATTCCATTGCCCCGCTGAAGCGGGTGACATCAAAGCGGGAGAAGGATGCCAACTTGTGGTTCAGCGAGGACCTTAAGACCACCAAACTAACGGTACGCCGAGCCGAGCGTGCCTGGAGGAGGAACTATTGCCCCTTACTTAGATCTGAGTTTACCACTCTTCTGGCTCACTATAAGAAGGCCATTCTGGTGGCAAAAACGGCCTATTTCTCCTCTAAGATTCTTACAGCTGAGAATCGGCCGAGGGAAATTTTCTCAATAGTCCACAATTTGGCATTCTCTGACAGGACAAACTCTTAAACCCTCGCCTTCCCAGGACCTCTGTCACTCCTTAAATAATTTTTTTATTGAGAAGATCGCTATTATTAAAGCCAACATTCCCTTACCCTCCAAGACTTTTGTTGACCCTCAGTGTCCTCCATCTAAGGGACAACTTGATGCCTTCCCCCCCCTGACTAATGAATCCCTGACCTCGATTATCCCCTTGGTCAAATCTGGCTCCCCATTGGATACTTGCCCCGCGCACATTCTTCGCCATATTTACACAACTTGTCCAGATCCCCCTCTTCACTTCCTTAACAGTTCTCTTTCCCAGGGAGTTGTAGCCAATTCACTGAAAACTGCTGCAATTGTTCCCATCTTAAAGAAGCCTGGCGCAGACCTTTCGGTCCCTGCCAATTATCGCCCCATCTCTCTCCTACCATTTTTGGCCAAGGTGCTCGAACGCTATGTTACCAAGTCTTTGAGCACGTTTGTGGAGGAGTATGGGGTTTTGGCTCCCCGCCAGGCCGGCTTCCGCTCCGCACACTCTACGGAGTCCGTAGTTCTTTCGGTCCTTGACAACCTCAGGGAGGGTATGGATACCAACCAGGCCCAGGATTTGGTTCTCCTCGATCTCTCAGCCGCCTTTGACACGGTTGACCACACCATCTTACTCTCCCGTGTCAGGGCGGCGGGGATCGGGGGTACCGCCCTGGTGTGGTTATCCTCCTTCCTGAGGGACCGCACCCAGGCTGTTCGCCTGGGTGATTTTTCAGCGGACTTCCGGAAAGTTCAGTGCGGGGTCCCCCAAGGCTCCTCCCTTTCACCTCTTTTGTTCAACCTCTATATTACCCCCCTCATTTTTTCATTACAGCAAATGGAGGTCAGCGTGTACAATTATGCGGACGACCACCAGCTTGTTTTCAATCTGTCTTCTTCCTCTGCTTCTATTTCAAACTTTCAGTCTATTATGATTTTTATTCGGGACTGGATGAACTACAACCACCTGAAACTTAACCCAGATAAGACCGAGTTGGTGTTGACGGGTGGTTGCTCCAGTCCCTGGTCTTCTCTTTTCTGGCCCCCTTCCCTAGACTCTCCCCCGGTCCCTTCTACCTCCGTTAAAACTTTAGGTATCAAACTTAATTCCCAGCTCACTCTTCACTCCCAGGTTAGTTCCGTGGTGTCCTCTTCCTTCCTGTCACTACGCACCATCCGCAAGGTATCTCATTTTTTTCCTTTGATGCCTTGAAACTGATCGTCCTGGCGATGGTTATATCCCGCCTGGATTATGGCAACGCCCTATATGCAGGCATTCCTGCATATTGTCTAAAGCGTTTGCAATTGATTCAGAACCAGGCGGCACGGTTGGTGTTCAATCTCCCAAAATCCCATCACGTAACACCCCTTCTTAAATCCTTGCACTGGCTCCCCGTCCGTGAACGCGTCCAGTTTAAGCTTGCTTCCATCACCTTTCAAGCACGACTGGGCGCGGCTCCGGCTTACATCACATCTGAGATCCAACTAGGGAACTACGATCATCCACCCAATCCCTGCTGTCAGTTTCCCGTTTCTGGAGGAAGAAATGGGGAGGATCAAAGTTCGCGACCCTTGCCCCAGTCATGTGGAATTCCTTGCCTCTAGAGCTTAGATCTCAAACTCTTTACCCTCAATTCCGGAAGAAACTCAAAGCCCATCTATTTTCTAAATCTTTTAATTAGGCTGGTTATTGCCTTTGCTCTCTTCTTGTTATCTCCTGTTTTTCCCCTCCGGGGACGTGTTTGTCGCAGCGCCATGAAACCGCTGGTGATAGTGCGCTTTTATAAATATTTTAAACTCAAACTCAAACTCATATAGAATGATAAGAAAGGAAAAATGAAGGGTAGAATAGAATAGAAAATAAAGAAGATTAATAGAAACAACAAGAAGTATGTATTAGCTTCAAGACATCAGCAAACTGAAAAAGAATTCAATCGGTAGTCTCCATGTTGCGAGATGAAATACTACATAGAAAAAGTTGCAGTTTAGCAGGATCGTCGAAAGAATGTGAGGTTCCTTCATGAGTGATCTTGCAGAGACTGGATGAACAATGTCATATTCAATGTTCAAGTGTATCATCTGTGGACGAAGAGCCATGAAATCTATTCGCCAGGCATTTGTTGCATTAGAGACATCCTGTGAAGTAAAAAGATTGTGTCCAGACCAAATAAGGCGACGTTTACTTTTCACAGCCTTCAGGACACGCATAAGGTCAGTAAATTCAGAAAAGAGCATTATAATTAGGGCTCCCGGTTTTCCGTTTAAACGGATTTTTATATATAAATACAGACGGAAAACAAGTTTTCCTTTGTCTGTATTTATATGTAAAAACGGGAAAATACTAGCACATTTTGCTGCGCTGTCCTGCTCCAGCAGAGAGTTGCAAAACAGGTATGGTGATTGCTCACACAGTAAGTATCGCCTCTGGTGTTATCAGTGTTTACGGGGTGAGAAAAAGCCATTCAAGAAACAAGGCCTCGTTAAGAAGTGAAAGGTCTTTTAAAGACCAGTGTAGTACTCTGGTGTTTTTAACAAAGAAAATTATTCATTGGTATTTCACATCCAGTTCCTGTGTGGGAAGAGTCAGAGCGGACCAGAGTCAGAGGTCAGTGCCGTCGGAAAATTGCTGAGTGCATCGGGGATCGGACTGTTTGTAAAATTATCAGCATGAACTAGGGCACATCATGTGCATGTTACCATAACTTTCATGCAGTCCAAATGAATAAAGCATTATCAAACGCCCACTAACTGTATTTTTGTCAATGCCTTCAACTCAATGTAAGGGGAGAGTCATGAAACAATATAGATTTCAATGTTATAAAAGGCTCAGTCATAAACTATGATGCTCAATAGCGTGACCGTTTTTAAATCATAGCAGGATTATATTTTAATGATAACGGGCCTTTCCATTCACTGTCGCCCTTCTGGTGGGATACAGCATCAATCATGCTTTTAACAATTCAACTTGACATGTCTGTCCAGACTTAATTCGGGGAGACTAAAATGAGCCCTGTTCGCACCTCTCATTGACTGATTGCCTTTTGTGACCTGCTAGCTTCCCTCTGTCCAAGGGGGGAGGTTTTTTGTTGCTTACGTTTTCAGTGCACCACAAACCCCCCAGCTCTGGAAGGAAGTGCATTGCTGTCACCGCGTGAATTTGCCCTGCACCACTCCCTTCCTGCTACAATTTGTGCACTGTGGGCCTTGCAATGATATTAGTTTTTCCCAATTCAAAAACTGATAACATGCAGTTTAGAAAGCCGTTCTGGGCACAGACAGACATGCTTTTTCAGGCAGCACATTACCCTTGTCTAGTGCATAATTTCAATTTAGTTGCTTCCAGGTGTTTATAGTGGGGCACAATTGTGTTGTAGCTGAAGGCAGTGTGATTTTCTCTCAGTGGGGCAGTATAGTGTTCAGTGTGGCAGAGGATGTAGCACTCTGTGCCAATGAGAGAAACTGCAAGGCTCTGTCATTGGCACAGAGAGGCTTGTGATAGCACTTTTAGGCATATTTGGGACATTCTGCGAATGGCAAAGTTTCCAGATAAATGTATTGTGTTGACCAATAACAAACAAGTGCATGTGTGCATTGTCAATTTACATAAATGTGGAAAAATACTAGCTGCAGCGTCGTCTTTTACTTGTGGGAAAAATACATGTGGATAAATACAGATAAAATGCCTAAAAAATAAATATGGATAAATACAGACGGAAATGGCAAAAAAATAAATACCATAAAACCGGGAGCCCTAATTATAATACCATGTGGCTTATTTGAGTTTGGCTGAAGACAACCCAACCGATGTGCACATTGTATGTTGAGGGACGCGACGATTGAAGATCCAGGAGATCCGGAAGAAACTTTTTCCAGAAAGACAGAATATCAGAGCCCTCAATATTCTCCGGAAGGCCGTATAGATGACGAATATTTCTACTATTTCGATTTTCTATGTCTTCTGTGTGGAGTTTGAGTTTTTGTATTTCTTGCTCTAACATAGGTATTGTAGTGGGTACATCTTGAAGATCTCCCACACGATGTTCTAATTCTGACACCTTACCCTCCATAGCAATCTAGCGATCCTCAATTTATTGTAACTTCTCATTGGTAGCACACATAAATGGTTGAAGACCACGTACCTCCTCCAAAATAGTATCTAAAACAGGATTCTGGGAAGATAAGGAAGGTGAAGGCGGGACATTCTTTGCTCTTTTTGGTTTTGTACCCAAAGACATTGGTTTAGAAGATGTGTGTAAGTCACTGGCCATCATGCTGTAATTAGTAGAACTACGAGCAGACAATAGGGAAGGGCAAATCTGGCCCATGCAATAAGAAAAAAAATCCAATTAAAATGACTGTCGAAATGTAGGTAATCTTGAAAACTTAGAAATATCCAGAAAAGTCAGTTGCAAAGGCGAGATGTTGGTCTTTGATGTACATATAAATGTCAGTTGAAGCCAACCCAGTTGAAGAGAAGAATTTTCACTATGGAAAACAGCCAGTTGTCAGCGAAGAATAAAGACCAATGCACCAACAGGTCTTACAAAGGAACATTCCACAGCATAGCACATCAATGAAATAAAAGTAAGTGGTTGCTGAGAAAGAGAAAAAAGAAAAATCTTTAATGTATCCCTTTGACAGGCATTTCACATCCTAAAATGGTGGATGTATGTGACAGGGTGAAGGAAATCTCTGCAGCTGGTTAAAGTAACATGGAGGTACAATAGTAACCAGTAAACTCATAGCCAGTAATATTAAGGGCTAAATTGCTTCCAATTGTCAAAACTGTAGACAAAGCAGAGGAAGGAGGCAGAAATTCATAGCGCGAGTGATGCAACTCAAAATGGCGTCCTCTCGCATTTTTATGATGAGAATCACCGCCTTGGCTTAAAGGGTCTAGAGAAGCTTCCTCATGGCATATAACGGTGTAGAAACTCACCGCCGATGCTCATGAGCGTATTGCCGCAACCGGAGAAATCAAAGGTTGCCCTAACAGCAGTTAAGCTCCGCTTCTGCACAGAGCTCACGGAAAGTCCGCCATCATGCTTCGGCGTCGAAGCCACGCCCCCGATTTGGTTTTTATTATGCACCCTGACTCAGTAAACAGGAGCACAGGTTTTCAGAAGCACTTACAGTGATGAAGTTGTTTATAAATGTGATAAAAACAGAAGACTTGTGAGTATGGAATCTTCATAGAATTGCTGATTGTACACAGGGTAAAGACTGCGGTGAGATGGTGAGAAGTAATAAAAATGCCAATGAGATAAAAGAGAGGTTTGGGCACAGTGACAAGATTTGTGTGAGAGAAAATTTACAGAGAAGTAACTGAGTGAGTAGAGCCCCTTATCTTTTGATGACTGTGATATCCTGGTATCTGTGAGTTTGTATATGATGGTACCTTGTGATATTCTATCATGTGCCTCATAAGGATGTCTTTTGTGCATTAGAAATTATTAAATGTTTCCTGAATGACGTTTTTGCCTCTAGAGTCCTGTGCCTGTTTCCCTTGCTAGAGTTGCCACAATATATTAATAAAGAGTGCTGAGTCGTTACTTGTACAGAGGGAGATGTGTAGTATCATGGATTGGAGTTGCCATGCATTTAGCCATAAGAATATTTAAAGGGAATAAGGCTCGAAAATGGAATGATACAGGGCTGACAGAAAGCTGGGAGGCGGTACGAGTTGAGACACTTTCTCCTGCATCTTATCCTTAAAACCTTTGTACTCATGCAAAGGACATCATCCTTGTCTACAAGTCTCCTTAC
Organism: Lissotriton helveticus; assembly: GCF_964261635.1. Classification (NCBI taxonomy): domain Eukaryota; kingdom Metazoa; phylum Chordata; class Amphibia; order Caudata; family Salamandridae; genus Lissotriton; species Lissotriton helveticus. Next base: position 872,192,997 of record NC_136071.1, on the reverse strand, counting down.
AGATGTCCAACCACATTTCCTCAATAGAGGCACAATAGGACTCACGACATACATGAGCCATCATTGAAAGAACTTTTGGATCATTACATCTTGATACAGATGTCGTGATCATACGGGAGATGTTGGTGTAATCTCCAGAAGTTGTATAAGAAGTTGTATGCAAGATTGTTGTAGTCTGTTGTGTGTTGCATGACATCGCCATGTGACAGGTTTACATATAGCCTTAAAATGTATCTACGGCCACATCTGGGTATCTAGAATAGGGTACAGAGCAGGGTGACATGTATACTTGTGCGGTATCACCTACTAATTTCATGCTTTATTGACAGCTACGCAGCCCACAAGAACGCCGCCTGCTGACACCCGCACCTCATCCGATCCGCCAAAAGGGCCGCCTTCAAAGACTGCCTAGACAACAATGCACACAACAGAAAAGAGCTCTTCAACATTGTGAAGGAACTCTCCAACCCTAGCTCCAACACCAACGACGTCACACCCTCGCAAGACCTGTGCGACTCGCTGGCCACCTTCTTCCATTGCAAGATCGCAGACATCCGTAACAGCTTCAATGCCATGACCGTTCCGACTACCACTGAGACCTCCGCCCCCACAACCACCATCCGCACCGACTGCCTGCACTCCTGGACCAACATAAACGACAACGACACCATCAAAATCATGAACACCATCCACTCCATATCTCCGTCAGACCCATGCCCACACCACATATTCAAAAAAGCCAGCACCGCCATCACACCCCATCTACGGAAAGCCATCAACATTTCCTTCGAGACAGCAACCTTCCCGGAGGGCTGGAAGCACGGCGAGATCAACGCCCTACTCAAAAAACCCAAAGCGGACCCCAAGGACCTCAAGAACTTTCAGCCCATCTCCTTGATCCCTTTCCCGGCGAAAGTCATCGAGAAGAAGGTCAACAAACAAATGACCCGTTACCTTGAGGAGAACAGCATCCTGGACCCATCCTAGTCCGGGTTCTGCAGCAACCACAGCACCGAAACTACCCTCAATGCTGCCACCAACAACATCAGGGCCCTGCTAGACAACGGAGAAACCGCGGCCTTCATCCTCCTGGACCTGTCAGCCGCCTTCGACACCGAGATCATCTGCAGCATACCCCAGAAGAACACCCAGCATATCCTCTCCCTCACCAAAGACCTCTGCACCACCAAAACCAACCTCCACAAAGGAATGAAAGCCGTCGCTGGGTGGAAGAAGAACAGCCATCTGAAGCTGAACTCGGACAAGACAGAGGTCCTCATCCTCGGCTCCACCCCCTCAGCCTGGGATGACTCCTGGTGGCCGACCGCACTCGGGACAGCTCCAACACCCACCGACCACGCACGTAACCTAGGGGTCATCCTCGACCCCACCCTCTCCATGACAAAGCAGGTCAATGCCTGCTCCTCCTCCTGCTTCAACACCCTCTGCATGCTCCGCAAGATCTACAAGTAGATCCCCACCGAAACAAGAAGAACTGTCACCCAGGCCCTCATCAGCAGCAGGTTGGACTACGGAAATACTCTCTATGCAGTAGCCTCGGCCAAACTCCTGAAACGACTTCAACGCATCCAGAGCGCCTCTGCACGATCGATCCTTGACTTTCCTTGCCGCAGCCACATCACACCCCACCTGAGAAACCTGCACTGGCTCCCTGTCAACAAGAGGATAACCTTCAAGCTCCTCATCCAAACACACAAAGCACTTCACAACACCGGACCAACATACCTCAACTGACGACTCAGCTTCTACAACCCCACCCGCCAACTCCACTCTGCTGACCTTGCTACAGTCCCCCGCATCCAAAGAGCGACCGCCGGTGGCAGATCATTCTCCCACCTCGCCACCAAGACCTGGAACACCCTCCCCATCCACCTACGGCAGAACCAAGACCTGCTGACCTTCAGAAGATTCCTCAAGACCTAGCTTTTCGAGCAGTAGCAGCCCTCCCCCACCCAGCACCTTGAGACCCTCACAGGTAGTGCGCATTACAAATGCTATGATTTATTGATTGACTGATTGAGCTGCTAGTTTTGTAGCTGTATTTTTGTGCTTGGACACAGTCTTGCCAGTAATGAGTGATGGACTACTTCATTGTGAATACCATCCTGAGACAACACTGTGTATTTCACATATTATCATAACAAGCATGCAATTCTCTAGTTACTGATACAGTGACACCACACTTTCAATAACATTCAAACACTTGTCACTTACAACACTTAAGTACAATGTCACACATACTACAGTAATGTTTTGCAACATACAAACTACTGACCTTCAGTTTATAACACTGATCACATACATAACCACTATATGTAACAATCTTTTTAGTCTCCAATATGTTTTTTGGTTTCTATTCATGCAGAGGGCTCACTACTGTGTGAGGAAGTCAATCTTCCACTTTCAGAGGGTTCCACTAACATGCAGAGAATCCACTCCATATACAGGGCAGAGACGTACACCTGCAGGGCGGGTAGGGATTGAGAATTCCACTTACCATAATAAACAAAAAATTGCATAAAGGAATGAGAAGACAGGCACTTTCTCGTCATTCTGAGCCATCCTTTCAAGACATCATCATCCTCCTCTATTCCTGCTGCTCTGTTCTTGATCCAAACCCACAGTTTTGGTGGGGGATAAAATGAGAGGGCTCCCAGTAACTGGTCAAGAACAAAAGATGATCTGTAAAAGGCACCTCCAAAGGGGCCTTCAACTTTTTGTAGGTCCAAACATCCATTTGGAAAATGCAGCATGAGCCCAAACTTGGGAGGACATTGAAATGTTGTGAGTGTCCACACCCAGTGAGGGAAAGAATGCCATAGGCACAGTAAGGATCATCATCTCTGGGCCCAAATGAAGGCTTAGGCCATTCTTGTTGTGTCCTCGCAGACACCTTTTCTGTAGCTCTCAATGACACCACTGTACAGAATGGTGCTGAGAACTGCCCTCCATGATTAGCTGAAAGAACTTGAGCAACAAAAAAGCTAAAAAGCAGATGATTTTAATAGTGTTGCCCGGTGGTGTGTCCAATATTTTGTTCTAACATTCCATGTTGTTTTTAACTTGTGTTATTTTGTGTTCTGAGGTTTAATCAATGTTTTTAAATATAACGTGCATTTATTGCTGTATTTTTGTTTAGGTGCACTAATTATCTAATTATGACGTCATGACAATGCCTTGTAAATTTACAATTTTGTGTCAACATGAAATTTGAAACACAACTTTAATGCTTTGGGTAAATGACATTTCCATTTAGTAATCTAAGACTGACATTGTGTACCTCTACCTTACATTCAAGGCCCCATAATATTTAGGGTCAAAAGGCAAATCACACACATTTGTTAGAGAATTGACATGTTAATACCAAAATGGAAAATACAATATTATGCTTTAAACAATGTTTTTCTAGCTCATTTATAAGATAGGCAACATATTAAAGACGTTGCCAAGAAAAATCTAATTTATTTGCAACATGGATATGCAACTAAATTATGCTTCTCAGCAAAAATATTTGTACTTCTTTGAATGCTTTATAAGAAAACATTTTTCTGCTTTACCAAGTGTTTTTTTTAATGAATGTGGCTTACACATTAGCATGGTAAAGTTTGTAAACTAACACCCACTTTAATTTCTTCTAAAACAAAGTATAGTATCCCTTTACCAGAAATGTTGGAACTGATTTGAAGCATGAAAAATATGAACTTAGCCTTTTCTTGATATTTACTCTCTCATTTTCAGTGGACCGAGCTGACCAAGAATCATAAGATCAAGACTCAGGGACAGAAGAAGATTCTCAACCTCAGGGTGGACTTGAGAACCATCAGGTATCAGAAAGGAGAACAAAGCAGACACTACCCGGGAGAGTGTGCCCACCCATGGACAAACACGATCTATTAACAGCAGACTCTGGGTGGAGGCTATAGAGCCAACAGTGGGGGGGGGGGGGGTGGTTGAAAGATGCAGACACCACTATGCTGGGGGAGGCTGATACTGGGGCTACTCGTGGGCCCCAGTGGGCCTGCACCCACACCCTCTTAACTCTTTATGTCCCTATACCATTGGGGCCTCTAATAGCAGCCCTTGCACAGCTTTCATATCTTCCTCTAAGTGCACACCCAGACCTTTATCCCAGAGTACGTCACTTTATCAACTCTCAAGGAGATCCTGAGGTAAATCTAAGCGGTTCAAGGATCAATTTCTCTGAATATTTGGGACTTACTTGTAGAGGGCCAAGTACTTCAAAAGTTGGTCATTGCACAACTCTGAAACGTATTCAACTTCATGGCCTCACATTTTGCCTGCCTTCTGAATCTGCTGCACGTCCTGTCTACCGTTTTTTTTTTGCAGAGTTTTATATAGCGCGAACTAGACCCGAACTGATTCAGGTATCAGAGCGCTTTACATAGCACCAGTTATGTTACATGAGGACTCAGTTTCATTTTAGGCACGGGGAGATTAAGTGATTTGCCCAGAATCACAGGAGGTTTTTGGCGTCGTTACCGAAGCTCGAACCTAGCTCCCCAGGTCCGAGGTCGAGCGCCTTAGCCGTTAGGCAACTCCTCTCCGCATAGGTTTGTCTCTGATACCTGTTTACGCTGCTACCCTCTGTTTCCTTATTCCTTTGAAGTGTCTGGTTCTGTTGTAGCCAACCATTTAACATCAGAATCGGAGAATAAAATGTGAACATGAGGATGGCTCAGACCTTTTGCCCCAAGTCAGGAATGTGACCCTAGCACCCTATCTGGTTTGGGGTATCATTTTACTATTGTAGGCAGTGGGCTTGTTTTTATCAGTTTTTTCTAACTCAATTTACAATTTAAGAACAACATTTATGGACATTGTATGTACATTCTACCTTTTTGTATATTGCCTTGCTCTGTTGACATTTCCAGGAGTGTTTTTATTATTTGCCCTTTCGAAGTTTGCATTTCCCCTCTGGATCAAGACTCCATTTTAATTATGTTTGAACATTCTGAAGGACAGATCTAATTTTCTGAACTAATTACCACATTTATTAATTATATCTAAAAACAAGTTCAAACATTTAGATCATTGATTTCTTAGTTATTTTTTAATTACAAAATAATGCAATCTATGTCATGGCAATGACATATTTATGTACTTTCAAGATGCTTTCAATATAATAATAATGATTTTAATGGCAATATAGTTTGATGGTCAACAAAGAACATAACATAAATAACACTTTCCTATGAAGTAACTTCACAATCAAAAATTTAATACAGATGAGAGATAATCAAAGGTTTTTACTATAAGAGTACTTGTCGTTTTCAAACTGGTTTTCAGTGAGCATTTTAGGGATTGAGTAATGAAATGTAAGAGCAACTAATTTCTTTCTGTGGGTTTATTCTACTAGTCAATCTATACAATGGGGGTGTTTAGCTTGGTTGATAGTGTGCTTGTCTTATGGGTGGTTGAGTTGCTGGAGGTTGAGAGGGTGTTGAGATTGAGGGGATGAAGGTGGAGGTAAAGGTGGAGGTGGTCAAGGTGATGATGGTGCCGGTGGTTGTGGAAGAGGTGATAGGTTGCCAGGTGGTGTGCCCATCCTAGGTTGAGGTGCTCCATATATTCTTGTGTATTTTTTGGCCATGAAGCATGACATTGCCATGTTTTGTTTATTGGCGCTCCATTCTTCAAGGCCAAGGCTTGTTGCCTTGTTGTCTCTTCCCTCAAACTTTAAACAAATGGTCTTGATGACTCTTCCGCAAGCTGTCGAGGGCCAAGCTGAATTTATGCCAGCTTGTCCTTCAGAGAATACAAATTCATGTGTAGATGCTAATTTACCAGATGAACTTGGGAAATCTGGTTCAATCATGTCCTAGAACATTGCAGGGTTGAACGCCAAGATACAATGCCCAGAATGGGCCTCATTTGTCAATCCATATAATATATGCATATTCCAAGAGACCTGGCTACTCGAACCACTACACTTCCCAGGGTTTTTAAATGTTAGTGTTCCTGCAGAAAAAAGCGCAAGAGGTCGACCTTCGGGAGGTTTGACAATTTGGATTAGACAGGACCTAGACGTTAAAATAAAAGTGCTCCCTACAAATAATAGAGATATACAGATTGTTTCACTTAATTTTGCAAATGCAAAATCTGTCGATATCTACAATGTGTATACAAGGAGTACAGTGGGGAAGAAGTCCTCATAGACAGATACTCTGCACAATCACACATAATAGTAGCAGGAGATTTTAACACGACTTTTGAGCCGCTGATAAGTGGCGACTGTGACTTAACAGAGGAGCAAGATAAGCATGGGGTGTCCCTAAAATAGAGCTGGAGCCAGTCAGGAGGTGGACTGAACTGGCGATACAGATTAATTCAATTTGTCTAAATAAAGGGCTAAGAGCGGCCAATGGCAGGACATCTATACTAATATAATAAAGAGAGAGCCCAAACCTTTGAGGTGGGTAATCTCAGGAACCACAGCACCAATCACAACACTCAATACAGCGTTGGAAAGGGCAGTTGCAGCAGAAGGACATAGGCTATGCAGACGCCCACCATATACATTTAAAAGGTAAAAGAACCTTGCCAGCAAAGTAGTCCCTTGTGGGCGTGTCTGCGTTGTGCTGTGGGCGTGTGCTGGGGGCGTGACAAACACTGGGGGCGTGTGGTATGGTCCGCCCTTCATGCCATGTCTCATCTCGTGTGCTGTGGGCGTGTGCTGGGGGTGTGGGCATATGCGGGGCGCGGGATTACGGAAAAAAAAGCGAGCGTTGTGCCCAATATTTCATTGTTTTTTTTACCCAGGTTCTGTACATTCCAGCTCCGGGTGTCCACCCTGCTCCCTTTAAATACCCCTGCACCCCATAATCATAACCCACCCTTACTCCTTAAAATACCCCCTTAAACACTAACCCATCTTAACCCTATAAACATACCCTGTACCCCTAAACCCAAACCTATCCCTAAACCCTAAAAATACCCCTGTACCCCAAAACCCAAACCTAGGCCTGAACCCTTAAAATACCCCTGTGCCCCAAAACCCAAACCTACCCCTGAACCCTAAAAATACCCCTGTACCCCGAACCCAAAACCTAGCCCTGAACCATAAAAATAACACTATACCCCAAAACCCAAAGCTACCCCTGAACCCTAAAATAGCCCTGTACCCCAAAACCCAAACCTACCCCTGAACCCTAAAAATACCCCTGTACCCCAAAACCCATACCTATCCCTAAACCCTAAAACTACCCCTGTACCCCATAACCCAAAACTATATCTGAACCCTTAAAATACCCAAACACCCCAAAACATATACATCAGTACCCCAAAACATATACCCCTATACCCATACTTACCTTATCTAAACATGAAAAAAACCATGCTGTTACCATTCATGCATTTACCACAAATTTTGTTGTAAATGTATGCGTGGTAAAAGCATATAAAATGTAATGCCATGCGTTATAATGGCATTGCGGAGTCATGGTACTTTCGTAATGAAAGTATGCGGAGTGATGGTATGCGGAAAGAAAGTTGCAGAATAATGGGTGCTTACCCTCCCCCGGTAAGTACATTGGTGGCACGGCGGCCCACATCTCCAGCAACATACTCATATTTTTTCACCACCGATTTGAAAAATGCACAGGTCTCTCTCATTGATGGCCAGCACCGACATATAGTTTTAGACACACCTCCTGCCACAAGTTCTAGAATTGAGAACTTTAGAGCTGGGGAGCTACGTTCGAATCTCGGCATCAGCTCAACATCCTGTGATTCCAGGCAAATCGCTTTGTCTCCCCGTGCCTACAACAAATGAATGTGTTCTTCTGTAATGTAAATTGTGCTCATGCCATGTTGTCGAGTTCACGCTATATAATATTGCAAGGAAAAATAAAGTAGGGAAACTCGAGTTCACATGCTACTGAACGCGCACTCTTAAGTGCATCAGCAGTGCACTGTGAATGGGAGCGTTTCACAGGCCTGTCACAGATGAGAAATGCTATCTAAACGAAATCCTACAAAACAATATACTACTGGCCGGCAGCAATTCATACCCGGACAACGTCGGGACGGGCTGCTAGTTGAAGGATAAGGTGGGTGCTTTTAAAAGTGGTTTAAGAGCTAGTAGGATTGATTATATACTAGTGAACCTCGAATTGTGGCCCCACCTGGAGGATATGATGGATGTTGACCGCCTTGAGAATGACCATAACCCTCAATGTATGGTTCTGTCTTATTGGAAACCCCTCAAGACTGACAGGGAACCGAACGAAGAACTCTCCCCCAGTGTAGTCCCCAAAAATGACATGCGCCACGTAAAATGGCTCAGAGTGATCGAATGTCAGGAAAATATTGTTTTTATCTCAAGTAAGCTAGAGTAAGTTAGAGCAAGCAACTAGGGAATTGAGCGCCCATTACAGAACCAATGATATGGCACTGGGCCTAGATTATGGTACTAAGATTCACAAAATGTTGTTTTTCCAACTAAAAGAAATGTTTGTCAGACCGTGCAAGCCAAAGAAGGCCCAAGTTAAAAAATGTCTACGCTGGTATACTAAGGATTGTAGAAAAGCTAGAGCTGATCTGGACCGGCCAATAAAATTTGGACCCAGCGGCAATGTTCGCCTCGCAAGGGAAGCCTACAAATCTGTATTAAACAAATCCAAGCGTGCCTGGGATGATAAAAGGTGGCAGGAGCTCAAAGAAGCTAGCGCTGCAAAGGATTCCAAACGTTTCTGGAACATACTCAGATGGGGAGGCGAGGGCCCGTCTGAAGAGCCACAAAACTGGGTTGCACAGGAAGAATGGGTGGCATACTTCAAGCCTCAATATGCTAAGGGGACTGAATTAAACAGAGATCCCAGAGCAGAGGTTATATATACCCCATGGCTCGAAGACGCGTTTAACATTGGGGATGTAGAATGTGCCCTAGGTTCTGTAATAGCAGGCAGGGCGCCCGGAATGGATGGCGTCCCGGCAGACATTTTTCTGTATGATAGAGAATGTTGGGGGAGGTACATACTTTTGTTGTCAAATATAATAGCCAAAGGAGCACCCACACCTGAATCGTGGAATGGCGCAGAAATGATTTCAGTCTTTAAAAAGGGTGACAAGTCACTCCCTGGTAATTATCGCCCAATCAGCCTGATTGATAACATGCAGAAGATTTTTGGCAGACTGGTTTTAAATAAGATTCAGGACTGGGAGCGCGAATCGAGTATACTATCACACCTACAAGCTGGATTTAGAGCTCGCATTAGCACAGTCGACCAACTACTGCACTTTGCCATGCTCTACTGGGAAACTGTGCAATTAGGGGAGGTAGTTTATATGCTGCCTTCATTGATCTGAGGGCAGCCTTTGATCTCGCTCCACGCTCAAACCTCTGTTCTGTTCTGAATGACATGGGTATGCCTCCTGTCCTCCTTTCATTAATCATGAGACTCCATGAACACAATTTTGCCGAGATTAGATGGGGTCGACCTGGAAGTGTTACCAGCCAGTTTCCAGTGGAATGGGGGGTACGTCAAGGCTGCGTGCTTGCCCCGACCTTGTTTTCTTTATACATTAATGATGTGGCCAAAATACTGATTGAGGAAAAAGTTGACGCCCCAATCCTAGCAGGGGCGAAAGTACCTATCTTAATGTTTGCAGATGACTGTCTTATTATTTCTAAAACCCCAAATGGATTTCAAAAGGCTTTAGGTGTTTTTCAGGCTTTGTGCACCAATCGTGGCCTAGAAATAAATGTTTTAAAAACCAAATTCATGTCTTTTAACCAACACACGTCACACATATGCAATATATATATATGAACGGGTTAGCCCTGGAGCAAGTAAAATCTTTCAGCTACCTGGGTGTCACTATCCAACATGACCTGTGTTGGAATGAACAGATTGATCTAGCTACGCTCAAGCATCAGCAATTGGCTGGAGCTTTGAGCAAAGAGCATGCAAAGTCATTAACAAAGCCAGTGGCTCATGCCCTGTGCATCTATAGAGCGAAGGCGGTAAGTGCCGCCCTTTATGGTGTGGAGATCTAGGAGTTTGGGAACCTAAAGATGATGGTAGGATCAGAAAATAAGTTTCTACGTAGTCTTGTTAACTTACCCCAGAGTACTCCTATGGGCCCTATTCTCTATGACTTGGGTATGAGACCAATTGACCTCATTGCCAATTTGCGACTTGTATTGTATTTGAGGCGTTTATGGCTAACATCTGAATTAAAAATATTTGCCTCCGGCCTTTTAGATATAATTAAAAGTGATACCTTCCACAAGATCAAATGACTTTCTGGCATTGGCGGAATACTAATAGAGATGGGATTGCTGGAACTATGGGAAGATCCATCCAACGCCAAGTTCCCATCAAAGAAGGTACTAAAAGGCCTATACTGGGGAATGGAAGACCTCAAGAGTTTTTAGAACCACTCCTCCACTCTCACTCATGGGGGTCTTCTTGGAATTCAAGGATGAAACCCTTCTTGAGATATTTTGGGACGACATAACAAAGCCTCTAGACAGAAAGCTCTATTTCCAATTGAGAATTGGTAGTTTGCCTATTAGAGCATTCACAACCAGGTGGACAAATGGTGGAAATGCCATATTTCCCTGCTGCCCAGCCCCTTTGTAATCAACCAGCCATGTGCTATTTGGGTGCCCGGCGTACTCTGCTCCGAGGAGAGTTTGGTTGCGCCCTATGTGTAAACTATTGGGCACTAGGAGTGGAATGGCGGCTATTAGAATCATTCGTACATGCACCAACGTGCCTGTGTATATCGCAGTTGCCAAGTTTCTAGGTTGGTCTTGGAATATCAGGAGGAAGATGCTGAAGGGGTGATTTTATCTGTTTTATGCTTTTATGACATTGTCGAATAAAGCTTACTTGACTGACTGACTGACTCTTTAAGTCAATGTAAAAAGAAGGGGGGGACCGGGAGCTTGTTGAGGTCCAGTGTCCGTGTTCCTAAGTAAGTAATTGTATACACTATACAAGGATACACTCCCGAAGGGGAAGGTCACGCACTTTCCTGCACGCACTATTTCACTTACATATAGGAACTCTCTCATCTTCACTTTCTGCCCCCACACCCGCATACACCATACAGCTTTTTTTCTCTTTAAAAGAACTCCGCTAAAGAGACCCTTCGGGGGCCCGTCAGACATTGCAGCGCCGGTCTGATGAGGAACACAAAAAAAGCCCGATGATGAAGGATGACATCCCTCGGGGTGTGTGAGGGCGAAAGAGAGGCAAGACGTGACCTTCCCCTTCGGGAGCATATCCTTGAAACCGGGGATTAGCATCTACCTCTTTCTCCTCTATTTTCTCTCTACTCTACCCTTCTATTCTTTTCCTCCTTTTTATGTCCTATGGGCAACATACAGCGCCCATTTGTCACGGAACTTTGTCCTGTTTTGATACAATTACTTGATGACTCTTTGCCATATCTTGTCACCATTTCACATCATTATCCAAGGCATGGTGTACCTGTCATTTATCTAAGGGGCTGCTTTGAGAGAGAGAGAGAGAGAGAGAGAGTAATCTCATGGAGATTATCCTCGATTGTATGAATATTCTCTCAAAGAGCACACCATGAGGGGTGCCATCTGTACAGTTCTGGGGGAGAGAATGGAGAATATGGAATACCTGTTCCTCATGAAGGGTTTTCTCTCCCTCACATGAATGAGAGAAGAATAGAGATCACCTTTAAGAAAGGAGTGTGTGGGAGATTCTGCAGAGGTACCTATTAGTTTGGGGCTGCGTGGAGGTGAATTACGTAGATGGAGCAAGCACCCATGGCTGCTCAGCTAATGCCCGAGGGCTTGAAATCCTCATACATTATCTTGGAATAAGACTGCTACCCATCCGTAAAGTAATCTTCTTTGAGATATTTTGTGAGCGAATAACAATGTTCTCTTCCTCATATAGGTCTTCCCCTTCCTCAGACAGCCCCTGCTCCTTTTCTTCTTGAGCAGTGTTAACCACTGAGATTGTTGTTTGGAAGAGGACTGGATTCTCTACTTGGATTGTCCACTGCCCTCCATTTGTAGATGGTTCAGCATCATCATCCAGTGCAAAGTCCCTAGTACCTGCAAGAAGAAGTTAAGAGTTGAAATACATCTAATACAGTTTTGTGACAAAAGTTCTACATAGTACTTTAATTGACATTACCCTGAAACAAAATGTATTATCATGTGGCCATAAATAAGCATATGAAGTTAAGAGTTGATACATGCATAGAACTGTTATATATCAACAATTCACCTCACTTGTTCAAGACACAGGTGTTCCATTTCTGGATGACCCACGTGACCTCAGCTATTGAACCATCGTCCTCGTAGTTGGATTTGCCATGGTATTTCCTGTACCAGCAGCTTTATAGAGAAGATGTATGCCTAATCATCTTTGACAACCTATAACATGGATCTTTACCACACATACTGACCCATTAGAGATAAATACATGAAAGGAAAACTAAAATCAATAAATACACGTTTATCTTTTATAAAAAATACAAAAAATAAAAAAGAATACGTTAGTTGAAGGAATAATGATGGAAACCAGAATCAAAGATTAAAGGTTCCCAGACATACAAGGCCAGAGGACGGTAGACAACCTCATTGCTGCTGCCTAGATATACCCTGATGTTATCTGTGTTGTTGTTCACAAGTTGGACACCAGGGACCGTTGTCTGACAGAAGCAGATGGAAGAGTGAAACACTTGTAGAGGAGTAACCACCCTAAGTATTCATGATGTTTGTTGCACAGATTTAATTATTTGAATACAAAGTTAGATAGTCACAAAGATTCCTCTACTACAAGTTAAGACAGGGTCTAACAGATATCTTATAGTGCTTCACTTACAATACCAAGTTTAAGGGCAATTTTATTAGACAAAGTATAACATATCATTGTTGCATGATATACTGACCAAGGTGCACATAGGAATGAGTGTGACAAAAACATACTGCTAGCCTGTCAATTACGAAAAAGAGATAGAGTAACCCCAAATTCAAAAGAGCAGAGTTTTAGCTTTCCAGTCTCAAACATCCATCTGTTCTGTAGTGCCAGTCTTGGTTTTGGAGTCAAAGTCGATGTTGGGACAGATGTGGTTGGACAACAATGCAGAACCTTCAAAGTGAAATATCATGGTTTGCTATTTAAATTTCAAAGCCTGATTTGTCTACAATCATAAGGGCCTGATTTAGAGTTTGGCGGATAGGAACTCCATCTCGAATGTGTTATATATACTTTTGCCCTATTACAAGTGGATTATATCCTACTGTCTCTTTGTCATTAAAACAAACATTGTACAATATAGTGTTAATTTTTTAATAAGAATAAAGACATACCATTGTGTGTAGTTGGGTTAAGTTGAGAGACCTGCTCTGTGGGTTGCCCTGCTGCATTTTCAATTATCCCTACACATACCAAAGCAAGTAATCTACTAAAACAAGTGGTTGTATGAAAAATTTATAAATTAAAGAAATGTAATAAAGCAATCTATGTATTTATAAAGCATGTGTTAGAGTGTGCTTTAAGGGCAGGTATGTGATGTGCGCCTAACAATTTAGGTATGGAGGAAGGACAGATATGGATGAGTTTTGTTTTTATAGAGAGGATATCAATCCTACAGAGCACCACATTGGTGTTGTCAAAAGAGTCGTTCGTTCAAATAACTTTATTTCGATTTCTCAAAGGAAATCATAAAAGTATACAATTATTTAAAAATATACCAGCAATAAATCACAAAACATTTCCAAATAATCAAAGAAAAAGGCAACATCATAATATATTATTGCATAATTCTACGAAAATAAAATAAAATCAGTAACGATTTCTCTCAAAAAAGGAAAAGAAGAAAGAAGGAGACATCATAATACATTGTTACACAATTCTAATTTACACAAAATAAAATCAATAACGGTTTCTGGAGCGAGATCTGTAACCCAGCTTAATGTTGTTATCGACGGTTTGTTTCCAGTAGGGGAAGTAAGATTCACTTGGGTAAAAATCACGTAGATCCCAAGTTGTTATAGGACCATCACCTTCTTGGGGCTGCCAGGACTGGAGATAGGGAACAATTTGTCTGCTCCTAAATCTAATTAGAACCAGGTCGCCACAGATATCTTTTCGTAGGGGACCCAACCAACCCACTCTCCTCACACTGACTATCCTACCATCAAAGTTGTGGGGTAAGGGTCTATTTTTCGATAGCCAAAACTTAACTTTGTTTAGGAGGTCGGTGGTTCTCTCAGGTTTTCCATGTTTCAGTAGAGGAACCCCCGAGAGGATGGACACAAATGGAGCGGCCTCTGGGGGAAGATTGATACGAGGATTGTTAATACATTTTAGTCTAGGCTCGGTATTGCGGTCTATGGCAGGTATGGGTATGGGTGGTGCCTTAGGGACAGGTGGGCACACAGTAGTAGGGAATGTTACTTGTGTTAGAGGAACTGTGTTTTGCTTAGTTTGTTTGGGCGGATTAAAAAGGCCAGCATGAAGTGAACGCTTAGATGTTACAATGTGGGAGGATTGTGCTAAATTGAGTTTAACAGTTTCCTCAATCCCCGTCAGTCTATCCCCCAGAGTATTTATTTTTTCGATCAGGGGATGGATAATGGTTTTAAGCATTTGTTCGATCGTGGCCAGTAGAGCCAAATGGGAAGAGCTTGCTGAATCGTCTAGTTTTTTGCCCACCTCTGGAGTTAACAGAGCAGTGATAATAGGCGGGTTTATATCTGAGGACGCATTCTGCAATTTTGGTGTTTTGATTTGGGACCCACTTTCTCCAACCCCGTCATGTTTCCTTGTAAAAGATGTGACCTTAACTGGAGTTGTATTGTGGGCACTTGCTTTTATGGATGTAGTTAGAGGCCCCTGTATACTAACACTGCGGGCTAGCGGGCTAGTATTTGTTACCGGATGTGGTGATGTAACAAAGATATACTTAATATTACACATACTGTTTAATTCATCTAGCCAAGGGAGATTAGGCGCAGTATTAGATGTTTTACAAGGGGGTTCCATGCTAGTAGGGATATATTTAAACTGAGCAGTAAAAATAGGTATAACGACTGTGCAATATGTTCGTTAGTACCGAATTGTCAATAGCGTGCCCGTCTTGTATCTTAAGGCATAGGTTCAACCAAAGAAATATATTGTGTGACTACTCCCTTAGGGGTCTAAGTAACTGTTTCTAGCCAGAAGTAATAGTCAGTGGAATAGTCATTCAGTGGCTTTACCTCCTCCTTCTTGTAGGCCAAGGGGAGTGGCCCGTCCCGTCCTCCTCTGGCCTCTGAGGGCCACAGAGGGCCCGCCCTCTGCCCGGGCTCAGCCCGGCGCCGCCCGCACGCGTCCCGCGGGGCGGGAGGCTCTCGGTGCTCTTGTGGCGCCTCTGGGCGCGGGGAGAAGTGTCACGCCCTCTCCGGGGCTGCTGGGAGCGGTAGTCCGCAGGTGGACCGACAGGTGAGTTTGCCTGGAGCCGTTTCCCTCACGGCGGCGTCAGGCTGAGAAAATGCCCCCCAGGAGCGCTCGGCGCTCGGTGCTCTTGTGGCGCCTCCGGGCGCAGGGAGAAGTGTCACGCCCTCTCCGGGGCTGCTGGGAGCGGTAGTCCGCAGGTGGACCGACAGGTGAGTTTGCCTGGAGCCGTTTCCCTCACGGCGGCGTCAGGCTGAGAAAATGCCCCCCAGGAGCGCTCGGCGCTCGGTGCTCTTGTGGCGCCTCCGGGCGCGGGGAGAAGTGTCACGCCTTCTCCGGGGCTGCTGGGAGCGGTAGTCCGCAGGTGGACCGACAGGTGAGTTTGCCTGGAGCCGTTTCCCTCACGGCGGCGTCAGGCTGAGAAAATGCCCCCCAGGAGCGCTCGGCGCTCGGTGCTCTTGTGGCGCCTCCGGGCGCGGGGAGAAGTGTCACGCCCTCTCCGGGGCTGCTGGGAGCGGTAGTCCGCAGGTGGACCGACAGGTGAGTTTGCCTGGAGCCGTTTCCCTCACGGCGGCGTCAGGCTGAGAAAATGCCCCCCAGGAGTGCTCGGCGCTCGGTGCTCTTGTGGCATTTCCGGGCGCGGGGAGAAGTGTCACGCCCTCTCCGGGGCTGCTGGGAGCGGTAGTCCGCAGGTGGACCGACAGGTGAGTTTGCCTGGAGCCGTTTCCCTCACGGCGGCGTCAGGCTGAGAAAATGCCCCCCAGGAGCGCTCGGTGCTCTTGTGGCGCCTCCGGGCGCGGGGAGAAGTGTCACGCCCTCTCCGGGGCTGCTGGGAGCGGTAGTCCGCAGGTGGACCGACAGGTGAGTTTGCCTGGAGCCGTTTCCCTCACGGCGGCGTCAGGCTGAGAAAATGCCCCCCAGGAGCGCTCGGCGCTCGGTGCTCTTGTGGCGCCTCCGGGCGCGGGGAGAAGTGTCACGCCCTCTCCGGGGCTGCTGGCAGCGGTAGTCTGCAGGTGGACCGACAGGTGAGTTTGCCTGGAGCCGTTTCCCTCACGGCGGCGTCAGGCTGAGAAAATGCCTCCCCAAAAGAGTCAGCCCAGATAGTAGGTGCTAGTGCATTGTCGAGAGAACACATTTCTCAAGTTGGTGAAACAGAGATGAGATCCAAATGCCTCACCAGGAGGAGCTTGTCGCAGCTGGATCCAGGAGAACTTCACTTTTACCTGCTTCGTCACATCTTGCCACTTCTTTTTAATATTCACCCTGGTGTGTAGCTCCTCCACCAACTAATTGGCACAGACTGTTAACTCTTGCCATAAGGCTGGCTACGGTAACCCACTGAGGGCGAATGGAGGCAGTCAGAAGAGATGTATGTAGTTATTTACCACACAGTTAGCTACAAGGGATGTGTCTTGCTCAATAAAGTTTATCTTCCTCCTTAAAAGTGGGGCTTGCGTATTTCCAGAGGTAAGTAGTGGCTGGGGGATTTGAAAGTTAAAGCGGGAAATAGCACTGCTTGGGGAATTGGCAGTATTTACGTTGTTTCGAATGGAATAGGTGTCAGGTGTGTTTGAATTGGTTCAGGGGTATTTATTATTTTTTCCATTTCCCTCCTATGCTGAATTCTCCCTTCCGCATGCGTCGGTCTCCTGCCCACATATGGAGATCTCTGGCCCGGTTGCAGAGGTGTTGACAGAATGTAAAATATGGTTAATTACTAGTAGTTACTTTACAGTTGTAAATTATGTTCATGGAAACTACACACAATAAATTAAGTTGGCGGAGATATGTAAGTCCTAGGAGAAACCTCGCACAGTAAAATGGTGAGTAGCTACAGGTGGTGAAATACACCTAGAAGAATGCATACATTTACATGTGAGCGAATCAACACGTGTAAATTGACCTCTGTGAATTGGCCCCTATGCATTTAACCTGCTCAATTATCCCTTGCACAGATGACAGAGCAAGGCAGTATGAGTATGAAGTGAACTGCAAAATATTTATTGTTGCATAGTACCTACGAACATATCAGCAATAAAAGAGAGAACCCTTGCACTAGATTTTCTGACTATCACTCATGTGCTATGTTGCTTTTCATTTAATGTCCAGTACTGCACATAACTTGTCTTTGAATTTGCATGTGATTTCAATGTGAAAAGTATACCACGAACAGAACACGCATTCCATTCTAACAGCACAATACTTTTCCCTTGAAACCCGATTGATTGTGCAAAAATCCATAGTATACGCTAACTCCTCTTATTGCTACACTTATTGGACTGATACAAGCTTATCCCATTAGCAAAGGTTTTACCTATCGATTTCTTTTGGCAACTGGATAAGAAAGTGGAAGAGTTCGGAGAGACCACTGATTTTCTCCACATGGTGTCTTTGTTATTACAGACTCTACTCTTATTACACTTCATTTTGCTAGCTGTCGCTCCCTCTTCTTTTTTCTCATGGTCTGAACACATCCACTTATTTGCCTTTCCCTGCTGTTAAGAGATTGTTCTTTTTCCCTACACATACACATTTATGTTATTGGCTGATTACAGTTTGACTTCCAGAGATGAAACAGTGACACTGTCATACATGTTTGGATGAATATCATTGACTTTATAATGAATGCAGAGAATGAGTACATTAGCAACACATTACAGAGCATTTAAACTATAATTTCTAAAGGTAGTACACTTCCCAGGCTCATATTTACACTTGCACCCTTACTTAGTGTGGGAATATAGCATAACTCTGTTGTAACAAATGTCGTTCTGGTCAATTTAGAAAGATACACAACAATGGGTTTAAATTAAGGGCATTAGTATGATCTCAGAAGGTTCACTTGTTGTTGCACCATTCCGTCCTCAAATGTCTCCTATTGGCTGCTACAGATTTAGGGAAAGGCAAAGGACTCATTGGGTCACATTTACTTTCTGTTCCTTCTCCTGCCTTAATGAGCCCATCCGTATGCACAACTGATACATCTGGCATGTTCGCCCTGGCCCTCTTTTCAGGATCACCCCCAAACATTTTGCCTTTTTCCCTCTACTTTTTGTTGACTTCGTTTTTGTTTGCCTTAGGGCTCTGTGCACTTAACCACTGCTAACCAGTGCTAAAGTAACTGTGCTCACTCCCCTAAACATGGTGTGTTTGCTATATACCTGATTGGCATATTTAAGTTACATATATGGCCCTGGTAGAGTGGTATACAATATACCAAGGGCCTGTAAATTATATGCTGCCAGTGGCCTGCAGTACTTATTGTACCAACCATTTAAGTAGCACTTTAAAACAAGTCCCAGGACTCCCATTGCAGACTGAATGGAATTGTAAACTGCCATATCAACTTGGCATTTAAAACCCCTTTCCGAGCTTTGAAACCCCCCTTTTATTACCTATAAGTCACCTGTAAGGACGGTCCTAGGTAGCCCATAGGGTAGGTGCTGTGCAATTAAAAGGTTGGAGATGTACTTTTAAAGTTTTACATGTCCTGCTAGTGAACACTCCCTAAATATGTTTTTCACTACAGTGAAGCCTACCCCTTCCATCGGATAACATTGGGGACAACCTATTAGATTTAATAAGCTGTAGTTTCCAATTGGAAGCTCATTCCTATGTCATGCATGGTGTATTTGTGATTGTGGGAAGGAACCCTATTTAACCTCTTCCATGCTCATGCCGGCTCCCGGCCGTCATGAGTCACGGTGGGCGTGTGCTGATGACGGCCAGGAGCCCTCATGACCACGCCCGTGATTGGAATCTCAGCACTGCGGCGGAATTTGCGATGAGGTTAATGGTAAAGTCAGATTTTTTATCACAATTTGAAAAATAGCACTTTTAGAATGTTAGAAATTGCCCTTAGTTCTTTTGTGCCTGTAGCCTGCCTTGGGTCACATGAATGGGTGCACCTGAAAGATTTTGTGGATTCATCCTAGACAGTCACAAAATAGAGAGATTAGGTGTGCTTGATTGGGCTGTCTGCTGGTAGGATGAAGGGGCGTAGCGGACCACAGCCCCACTTAAAACTGTATAGCCTGTGCTCTGCCTTCAAACAAAGGCCGAACAGCCCTGTATTGTTACTGCAGCCAGTTTGGAGCCAGAACAGGGGAATCTGGGAATTCTGTGCACTTCAAAGAACATTTTTAGAAGCTTCCCCGACCTTCCATAAGAAGAGCACCAGGTTATAAAAATAGGACTTTCAGACCCACTCTTCAGTTCACTACTGGACCTGTGGAAGGACTCGCAGAGGACTGCCTGCTGCTATGACCTGCTGTGCACTCTGCCAGACTGCTGCTGCACTTGGAAGGACTGCTTTGCTGCCTGGAGCCTGCCTTGAACCCTCAGAGGCAAACACTGCTGTTGAGTCCTACAGTTTCATATGCACTCAGGACTCCCAGAAGTGACTCCAGCAATTTCAATGGCATGCTGTTCAGAGCCACAGGGACATGAAAAGCTCCCACCATCTTGAACCTGCACCTAGACCCAGCTTGAGTGAGTACTAAACCCCTAAGAGGTGTCCTACCAATCCCCTACCCTTGGTTGTGATGCTAAATGAGCCCAGATGGCCAATTCCTAAGACTGAGGACTTAAACATTTCTGGCCAAAAACTGATCTGAGAACAAGGAGACCGGGAACAACCTGCACGCCTATCCCCTCGAGGTACATCACTGGTTGAATTAACTTTGCGGCTTCTCCTGCTACGTTCTTCTCTTGCCTCACTGAACTTTACCTTCTCAGACACTTTTTCTCAGAATTTCTTCTAATTCCAAAGGTAAGCACTGACCAGGCCCAATTCACTTCTTGTATCTTAACTGTGCTTCTTCACAGTCGACCATAACTTTTGACTTTGACCCAGTCTCGAATGTTTAGATGTCCGCGGTTTGCGATTTGATCTTTTGCATGCTAGTTTTGGCTAAAAAAATGTAAAATGTACAACTCCGGTTCTACTGATTGGATGTTTGTAATTTTGGTGTCAGTGTATTAAGTTGTACTCTATTTTATTGGTGTGGGATTTTTCTTGTGTTGTGTTTTCACTTTATTACTGTTTGTGTGCAGCATAAATACTTTACAAATTGCCTCTATGTTACGCCTGACTGCTTTTTGTGCCAAGCTACCCAGGTTTAAGCACAGGTTAATTTAGTGACATTTTTGGTCTACCCTGAAAGGGATTGTGGTTGTTTTTTGACCAGGGCTCATACCCAAGTTAACCAACAACCCATTTTCTTACAGTGCGCAACATCTGAAATGAAAAAAGTGCACATTAAGGTGCACATGCAGAAATGCCACATGCTATGGTGATGTTAGCACTTTTCTATGTGGTAGATGTAAAGACTATAAATCACTATCTCAATGGACAGAGAGCTGTGTTAATCCCCGTAGAATGTTGGTGCTCCAGAGATGAGCCTGGTAAACAAATTAATATGTTCCATGACGTGTGAAGCATATTAGGTTTCCAAGAAAGACAGAATGGTTTAGTAATAATCCATGATGGTTTATTATAAGTGAAGGGTTTACAGGAGGCAAACATCAAGTCAATAGCATGTTATAATCAGAATGCATATTCTTCAATTAATAGCCAATCAAATTAGATCAAATCTTAAGAAGCAGAGGACGAACCAGCATGGGCATGCCTCAGAATGAAAAGTCAAAGGAAAACTCAGTTCTTTCTCTAGGAGAGCACTCTAAAATCTCCTTCTCTGCTCAATTCTTCTCTTTCCTGATCTAAGGACACACAAGTTGTAACATTTTACACACTGTTAGAAATTGGGTTACCGGTTGACTAGAGTGTGCTCCCTGGTTAAATATCAACCATAATCCTAGTCAAGGTAAGGCACTAGAATAACCTTGTGCTCAGCCCCCTGGTAGTTTGGCATAGCACAATCAGGCTAAAATGTAGAGGAAATGTGTTAAATATTTGTGCAATACTTCAAACAGTAAAACAGTGAAAATACCACACAAAAATATCTCACACCATGTTAGTGCAGTAGAACTTAATTTAATAAATAACACAAAACCAAAATGACAGAAATTCCATCAGTGCAAACAGAGTTATGAATTTCCCAAAAATAAACTATGAAATTGCGCTTAGAAGCACATAGCACCAACTGGAACTCTCTGATCCGGGTCAAAGTCAAAATTCAGGCTAACCACAATAAGACGGGGGTTGGATACAGTCCCAGATTAGTCCCACTGAAGGTTTATGTTCTCAAGATTTGTGCCCAGAGTCCGGTTCACATTGGAGAGAATTGCGGGGAGCAAGGAGAGCATCGTGGGCAGTTGTCGGTGGGGTACGCAGAGCAGGCTGGAGCTTCTCGTTGGTGGTTCTCAAAGTTTGATCAATGCATGCTGTGTCCAGAGATTGGCTGGTGGCTGCTTGCACTAAATTTCTGTGTAAGCTGGCCTGTTGGAGGATGGGAAGAGCCCCAAAACTGGATTTCAAGAGCCTGTGGCCCACGCCCAAGACCTGAGAGGCATCACTAGGGGGTCAGGAACTTGCTGTGGCTGAATTCAAGAGCTGGTTGGGAGTTTTTTTATGTCCCTGAGGCTTAGATCAGGAGGCTAGGAGACTAGCCCTATGCGTCAGTCTGATGACCGGGGTAAAAGATGAAGGTGCAGGTCCAGTTCGTCTTCCAAAGGCAATTGGGGAGCAGGGAAGTAGTTCCTATAGAGCAGCAGTCCAGCAGTGTGGCAGTCCTTGTAGAAGCACAGCAGTCTTTCTTCCTGGCAGAGTATTCACAGGTCCAGAAGTGTACTGAAGAGTTGGTATCTGAGGTCCTTCTTTTATACACAGTTGTGCCTTTGAAGTAGAGAGAAGCTTCTAGAGGCATGCCTTTTAAGTGCACAGATGCCCTGCCTTTCTTCCCCGCGGCTCCAGATTAACTACAGGGAATATACAGTGCTTTGTGTGGAAGTAGAATGCAGCTTAATCAAGTGTAAGCAGGGCTAAGTCCAGCTACTCCCTCCCATTCTTCCAGTGAAGGCCCATCTGGTCACACCTAAGCTTCCATTATGGCTGTCTAGGGGGAATACACAAAGCCCAACTGTCACCCACACCCAGTAGCGTGACCCAGGGGCAGGCTGCAAACACCAAATTGCTAAGGCAAGAAAATGTCAACTTTCTAAAAGTGCCATTTTCAGAACTGAAATTTAAAATCCTAATTCACCATAGGTTAGGATGTTAAATTGTGATTCCAGAGACCCCAAACATAAACTGGTTATCTCTTCCCTTTTCCAAAAATACACTTTTAAAATGTAATAAGGTAACTCTAATGTTATCTTATGGGAGAGATAGGCCTTTGCATAGTGAAAAAGGAAATTAGGAGTTTTTCACTACCAGGACATGTAAAACTGAAAAGTATATGTCCTACTTTTTACATGCATTAAGCCCTGCCTCTGGGCTGCCCATGGCCTACCATAAGGGTGAATGTTATGCATGAAAAAGGAAGATGTGGGCATATTCAAGAGGTTTATTTTGCACTCACATGGTGTGCAATGGCAGGCCTGAGGCATGTTTAATGTGCTACTTAAATGGGTGGCACCCCTGTGCAGCAGGCCCACTAGTAGTATTTAATTTGCAGGCCCTGGGCACATGTAGTGCCACTTTACTAGGGACTTACATGTAAATTAAACTTGCCAATTGAGTATAAGTGAATGTGACCAAGATTTAAAGGAAGAATACAAGCACTTTGCACTGGTTAGCAGTGGTAAAGTGTGCAGAGTCCTATGGCCTGCAAAACAAAGCCAAAAAAAAAAGGACGTCTGAAGGCAAATAGGGGAAAACCACGCCAAGGATATCAGGTCTAACACACTCATACACTTAATTATCAAGAAGACTTCCAAGGCAGGGTAAAGCAAAATAATACAATTACATACTCGTTAGGTTCTCAAGGTTTATCATAATACCAGCTTCTCAAGGCGACTTTCAAATTTACACTATCAGCAACAAGATAAGATACATGGATTCATCTGCAGACTGCAGGTGTCTCTTGAGCGCATTATTCATTAAAACAGTCTATGAGAATCATAGAAAAAAGAAAACATTTCTTCACAAAGGAAAGAAGGGAAAAGCACATTATGTTGGACAATTAGAATTCCAACTTGTTCAGAAATAAAATATTCACTTGTTATAGAGCAAAGACGGAAGTGGCAAAAAACACCGCCACGCTACGCGGAGCTCCGCAATCGGTGGAGTTCCATAGAAAATGCCATTCGTGGTGATTGAACAGTGCGGATGCTTGTCTGCACTGTGCAATCATCGCGAATGGCACCTTACACAGCGCAAGCGGTCCAGTCTTTCCCTTTTCTGCCACTCAAGTAGATTTGTACTCAGGCGGCAGTTTTCTAAACGCGAACAAGCAGTTTCTCATCACAAGCATACGCGACCGCTTGCAATCACAAACCTGACTACCCCGCATTGATAAATCTCACCGGGATGTTTATTTTCCAAGCTTGCGTTCGCCAACTTGATGTTGACGATCGCAAACGAGGAAAAATCTTGCCGGGAGTTGATTTTTCGCGCTTGCGGTCGCCAACTTGACGTTTTTGATCGCGAGCGAGTTAAAGAACTCCGCTCTGCTATGCGGAGCGGAGTTTTCTGGAATGCCGTGAGCTCCACTTAATGCTGAGTGCGGGAAACTTCGCAAACTCCGCAAGCACTGCGTAGTTCACCGCCTAGGCTTAGCAAAGACAGCAACCAACTTTATACATATAGTTAACACTAACAAAAATGGGAATAAACAATTTCTCTCTACAAATAGGATTAGCATGTCTATGCTTTAATGTCACTGTAAAGCAACCATTTTTTTATGTAAAACCTTTAACAGTGATTCTAATCCTCAGAAACCACAGATGATTTGATGTCACAAACTTCCAAACACAGACATCTCACAGTGAATTACACCACCTCAAACTGCTAGTTGTCCACACTTTGTAAATGAAAAACGTGTCGCTCTAGTGCTACAATGGGACAGTACGCAGTAGATGGGAGCAATATGGTGGTTCCATTCTTTGCACTGTCTCGATACAGAAACTGAATTTTTCTCATCAGTCTACAGCATATGTATTAACTTTAGAAATCTCAGAGTTAGTGTCTATGCTCTTGTCCACAGAGATTGGAAACACAAGACAGTTTTTCTGGGCTCTGCTGTCAACAGCACATACACTAACTCAGAAATCAAATATCACACTTAGAATGCAAGTACAGATGCCAGACTCATGCATCAATGCTCTCTTCTGTTTCCCAATGCATCTGGCCCTCAATGTGGGTGAGCCTAGTGTCTCGTATTAGACACTGAGCCCAGATGGTGCATTGCAGTTACCAAATGCACAAAGAGCACTGTACAAGGAGCATATAGCCATATAGCAAATCTTACTGCTACACAAGCATCAGGATTCGGATGAAGTGTTAGAGGCAGAGAAAGAGGAGAAGGGCTGTAAGTGTGGGTGAAATCAGAATGGCGGCATGGCCAGGTGCCAATGGCATAAGATGCACAAACTGGAGCTCCTGCCCGGCCAACCCCATCCAGTGGCATCCTGTTTTTCCTTATTACCATGGGTGCAATTATTAAGTGGTACATGCCCCCCTACCATTAATATATACTTGGTTGAATTGATTGCAGCCTCACAAACTGTATCAGCGATCATAGTAGCGAACTGAATTGGTCGGGCAGCGGAACCTCCAAATTGGTGAATGGGACCCACGCCTAAAGGCAGAGGGAGACTGCAGCGCAGACCTCTATGGGCTCACTCAACTCTGAAGCCAAGTTCTTAAAGCAAAGAGAAGAAAGACCTGCTTGACGCTTGTGTGGGGACATCTCTGTTGAGTGTGACTGTCTGTAAATGCCACAGCTGCAGATACGAAGGTGTGCGGTGGTAAAATGAGTTCCCGGCTGAAAGCCTGTCCTGAGTGGCGAAACACTGGTGAGGCCTTGTACGCAGTGCCGGGTGGGTAGAGGCTCTACAAGCAGCGGTGCAATGCGCCCCATCGCACCGATGGCACTGGGCACAGCCCCAATACCCACCAACCACGCACGCAACCTGGTAATCATCCTCGACTCAACGCTCTCAATGACCAAGCAAGTCAATGCCGTCTCCTCCTCCTGCTTCAACACCCTCCGCATGCTCCGCAAGATCTACATATGGATCCCGACAGATACAAGAAAGATAGTCACCCAGGCCCTCGTCAGCAGCAGACTCGACTACGGAAACGCCCTCTATGCGGGATCCCCGACCAAGCTCATCAAACGACTACAACGCATCCAAAATGCCTCAGCACGACTGATCCTCGACATACTGCGACATGGCCACATCACCCCCCTCTTGAGAAACCTTTACTGGCTCCCCGTCAACAAGAGGATATCCTTCAAGCTCCTCATCCATGCACACAAAGCATTCCACAAGACCGGCCCAGCCTACCTCAACAGACGGCTCTCCTTCTACTTCCCCAACCTCCAGCTACGCTCTGCCGACCTCTCACTCACCACAGTCCCGCGCATCCAAAGAACAACCACTGGGAGGAGATCCTTCTCCCACCTCGCCACCAAAACATGGAACACCCTCCCACTGAGCATATGACAGACCCAAGTCCTGCTGACCTTCCGGAGGATACTCAAGACCTGGCTGTTCGATCAGTAGCACCCCCCCCAGTGCCTTGAGACCCTTGCGGGTATGTAGTGCGCTTTACAAATGATTGTTTGATTGATTGATTGCCTGAAGGCATCTAGGTGCTAACCAAAACTAGAGGAAAAAGAAGCCAAAGCAGGAAAGAATTAGAACAATACATCAACCTATTGTTTGAAAACCCATGTTTGCTGACCTTTCCGAAAGGAGAGCAGTTGAGACATTTTCTTGAGATCAAGGGGAAGCGTGTTCCAGAGTTTGGTGGCACAAGTAGTAAAATGTATGCCTCTCCACTTGGACCTTTAGACTCTGGGAACAGTTAAAGTACCTGCTGCAGCTGAACATAGGGACTGGAGGGTATGTAGCAACAGAAACTTTGCCTTAAGTAGTGAGTAGGCCTGGGTGATATACTCCACTCTGCTTGCAGAGTTTGCTGAATTCGGGCACTCCGCAGAGTTCCTGAATTCCACCTTCCCAGGACTGAAGCAGATTTTTTTTTCGATTAACGTATTCAAGATTTGTTTTGGCGCTTCGTTGTGCACGCCACGATAATTTAAGGCTGCTAGCGAGCTGTTGCGATATTTTGCTCTCGCTTGCACAGCTTCCAGCTGTGATGGAACCAATGAAGATCCAATCGCACTGCTTGTGCAGCTTTTGTGCTCGAGAAGCAACTGAGAGGCTTTTCAAGTTGATTTTCTTCTCCAATGGTCCATTGGTTTTATTTTTTGGTACAAGAAGCTTTTTTTCTTTTTTTTTTACAACTGCTAGGAGGTGCCCCAATTAATCAATCAATCAATCAATCAAACAATCAATTAAACATTTGTAAAGCGCGCTACTCTCCTGTGAGGGTCTCAAGGTGCTAGAGGGAGAGGGGATGACGCAGCTACTGATCAAACAGCCAGGTTTTGAGGAGTCTCCTGAAGGTCAGCAGGTCCTGGGTCTGCAACAGGTAGATGGGGAGGGTGTTTCATGTCTTGTCGGCAGGGTGGGAGAATGACCTGCCGCCAGTGGTCATTCAGCGGATGGGTGGGACAGTGGTGAGGGCGAGGTCAGTGGAGCAAAGCTGTCGTTTCAGGTGTAGAATGTGTGTTCGTTCATTGAGGCAGGCTGGTCTGGCATTGTGGAGAGCCTTGTGAGCATGGGTGAGGAGTTTGAAGGTGATCCTCTTGTTGAGCCAGTGCAGGTCTCTCAGGTGGGCGTTGATATGGCGGTGGTGAGGGATTCCGAGGATGAGACGTGCAGGGCGTTTTGTATGCATTGGAGTCGTTTCTGGAGATTGGCCGTGGTTCCCATGTAGAGGGCATTGCCATAGTCCAGTCTACTGATGAAGAAGTCTTGGGTGACTGTCCTTCTGGTTTTGGTGGGGATATATCTGTAGATTTCGCGGAGTATGCGGAGGGTGTTGAAGCAGGAGGAGGAAACAGCGTTGACTTGCTGGGTCATAGAGATCGTTGATCCAAGATGAACCCCAGGTTGCATACGTGGTTTGTGGGTGTCGGGGCAGCTCCCAGCGTGGTCGGCCACCAGGAGTCGTCCCATGCACAGGGGTTGGAGCCGAGGATGAGGACCTCTGTTTTGTCAGAGTTCAGTTTCAGACGGCTGGTCTTCATTCACTCTGCGATGGCCTTCATTTCCTCGTGCAGGTTGGATCTGGCGGTGGTTGGGTCCTTGGTGAGGGAAAGGATCAGCTGGGTGTCATCAGCGTATGAGAAGATGTTGAGGTGGTGCGCTCAGGCGATGTCGGCGAGTGGTGCCATGTAGATGTTGAAAAGGGTTGGACAGAGGGATGATCCTTGGGGTATGCCGCAGGTGATCGTTGTGGCTTCAGATCGGAAAGGTGGGAGGTGGACTCTCTGTGTTCTGCCGGTGAGGTGATCCAGTTCAGGGTTTTGTCATGCATCCCTGCATTGTGGAGGCATGTGTGCAGGGTGTTGTGGCAGACGGTGTTGAAAGCGGCCGAGAGGTCTAGGCGGATGAGGGCCGTATCCAAAGGCCTGCATCTGTTTTCCATGTCTCCTGCTTCTTGTTTGATAATGTGGCTGTCTGCCATTTTGTATAGCCAGCCAGTGTGATTTTGCCATAGGCCTGCATGTGTTCCTTGTTGTTGCTATGCCTCATTGCTGGTTGTTGTTTGACCATGATGCTGGTTGTCATTTTGTGTAGCCAGCCAGTGTGCTTTTGCCAAAGGGCTGCATGCGTTCTTTGCTGTGGCCATTCCTCCTTGCTGGTTGCTGTTGTGTTTGACCATGTGGCTGGCTGCCCTTTTGTGTATGCTTGAGGATCGTTGTAGAATGTATATTAAGAAAATGATTTTGATGAACTCTGCTCATATAATATTACATGCAATTTTTTATT
This sequence comes from Lissotriton helveticus, assembly GCF_964261635.1. Lineage (NCBI taxonomy): Eukaryota > Metazoa > Chordata > Amphibia > Caudata > Salamandridae > Lissotriton > Lissotriton helveticus. The sequence goes on along the minus strand of NC_136071.1, from coordinate 872,164,609 downwards.
TTTTTTATTTTGACCCTCCAGTAGATATCTTCTCATTCTCTAAAATAGACCTCAGCAAATATTGATTTATTTTTAGTTATAATTTTTATTGTATCTTTTTACTTATTTATTTAAATTTTTTACTTCTTTATTTAATGTTTTAATGTAACTTATTTTGATTTTTTTTATTTGTTTGACTTTTTCATTTAAAAAAATATTTCGTTTTTTTTACAAATTTCTTTAAGTACATTTTATTTTCTATTTTGCCTCAGTTGATCCATCCATGATAGGCGCTCAGTCACGCAACAGCATGCAGTTATTTTAGGTATATATATTTCCCTTTCCTCCTGGACACCTTGGCTAGACACATCAGCATCATTTATTTGTGTAATGATGATTATTGAATTTCCCCCTGAATCATATTACCTGCTATAGACACACACTAACCTCCATTTTTTTTAAAGATTACTATTCTATTTACCCATGCAGTTCCCTGAGTGCCACAGGTGTCTCCTGTAGAATATATGGACTTAAAGGAAAGAGCTCTATCATTCTTTATATTGTGTGTTATTCTGATGGGGAATCACATTTTATGGTATGGTGGTGTGGTTTGACTTTAAAGTGGTTAATATTACCTAAGCATACAAAGCAAAGTGACCAGCAGTCACACCTAGTAATAGAGCATCTTCCTTATGTTGGAGCAGAACAGGAAGTTGAGCTTCCTTCCAAGCAAGAAAGCAAGAACCTCCTCTTTTAGAATCATTGGCCCCCAGATCTCCCTCAACAAAAAGTAAGGGTACTACTCTACCATCTTCTGCAAGCACCACTTCTGATGGTGGTGACAGGGACATGGAGTGACCCTGGCAGAGTCCAGGAGATGCCAGGAGAGTTAAGGGAAAAGAAAAGTTAATTAAAGCCTTAGACTTATGAAACAGGATGATGACAAGAATGACGACGATGAGGCAGTCATTGTGCAAGGCTGATTTGCATATGGCCATGTCTGAACTGGGGTGGTGTGGAGTGCAAAAAAAGCGATGGATTAATGCCCAGATCTTTGTACTGGGGTGAATGTATGACATTGTTCTACATTCTGTCCATCAACTGTTATTTTTGCATTTGTCACCCTGACTGGGATGGGTATGCTCAGACGTGAGTCCCATGCTCTCCACACCACTGGAGTCAAGCTATCCTGGCTGAAGACGGCTGATAACCAGAAACCGGTCCTAGGATGCTTGATTCCGGTCCTGGAAAGACATGGCTGGACTGTTCCCATGAGTCACAGGGTCAAGGCTGATTTGCATATGGCCATGTCTGCACTGGGGTGGTGTGGAGTGCAAAAAAAACGATAGATTTAGGCCCAGATGTCTGTACTGGGGTGAATGTATGACATTGTTCTACATTCTGTCCATCAACTGTTATTTTTGCATTTGTCACCCTGAGTGGAATGGGTATGCTCACACGTGAGTCCCATGCCCTCCACACCACTGGAGTCAAGCTATCCTGGCTGAAGACGGCTGACAGCCAGAAACCGGTCCTAGGATGCTTGATTCCGGTCCAGGAAAGACATGGCTTGGCAGTTCGGGCTAGACTGTTCCCGTGAGGCACAGGGTCAAGGCTGATTTGCATATGGCCATGTCTGAACTGGGGTGGTGTGGAGTGCAAAAAAACGATGGATTTTGGCCCAGATCTCTGTACTGGGGTGAATGTATGACATTGTTCTACATTCTGTCCATCAACTGTTATTTTTGCATTTGTCACCCTGAGTGGGATGGGTATGCTCAGACGTGAGTCCCATGCTCTCCACACCCCTGGAGTCAAGCTTTCCTGGCTGAAGACGGCTGATAGCCAGAAACCGGTCCTAGGATGCTTGATTCCGGTCTTGGAAAGACATGACTTGGCAGTTCGGGCTGGACTGTTCCCATGATTAATTTATCAACAACAAGGGGCCCCAAATAAGTCAGCAGGGACCTCGGGGAACATACTTTGTACATGCAACAATAGTCCCAAACATACAATCATTACGATAAGAATAAATATAGACAGAATCAATCTATATTGCGAGTGACATGTCCAGCCGGACAGTGGTCTTCAAAGTTTACTCAATATACAAGTCATTAAAACAAGGAATACCTTCCACAGTTCAACCAGTGTGGTACACAAGCCTGTGCCCAGCACTAACAGAACGGGTACAGAGGGTGGATATACAGAGCGAAGAAGGGCTATTAAGGCAAAAGGACGTTTCTGTCATAAATACAATTGTACAGAATTTTCAAACATAGCACCATTACATCACATTGTAATCACGTTTAGTATATAGGTGCTAAATTGGTCGACGGCGTTTCGGCCCCCCTAGTAAATCACGGGGATCATCATCAGGACAATTCAGTGAAAGCCTTAGCAAGAATTTAGCCTCTAATTGCCTAGAAAGGGAGGAAGGAAATACATACTTTTAGATACAGAACCTTCAAGCGTTAACGACAACAAGTGACTTGTAGTGGATTGTGATGCACTACACTCCAAATCTGGTGATGTTCAGAATACGTGCAAGAACGGGGTGGCGCCGTTGAGCATGCCGGCATCAGGTGTCCAGGTGCGTAAAATTGCATGCACAATCAATTACGGCTCAGGTGAATAAAAATGGTACCGCATGGTGGAAAGAACAGACATACTGGTTTATGGAATCGCCAAAACGTTAATAAACCGTTCATGATCAATTGTGACTTGTGGCATTGAATTGCGGCCAGGTTGGTATAAACAAGTGACTCAGCGGGAAAGGCACGAGCGGGCACGCTAGTTTCAAAATTTAACAGACATACATTCCCATGCATGATCAATGGTGGAACTAAAGTGCGGTCAGGAGGATGAGATCCGATCGAGCAAAAAAGCACGCTAGTTTCAACAATCAACAGACATAAATTCCCATGCATTTTAAGTAGTGAAAGCGGCACTCAATTGCGGTCAGGTGGATGAAGCCGATCGAGCCAAGGGCACACTAGTTCCAGCAGTCAACAGAATTAGTTTCCGTGCATGATACGTGGTGAAAGCGGCACTAAATTGCAGTCAGGTGGATGAATCGAACGAGCCAGCGAGGTGGTACGGGCGGGCATGCTAGTTCCTAGAGTCACATCAGTTCAATACATTAAGGAGCCTGTGGGACAAGGTTCGTGCCAGAAGGGTCCAGCTTACCAATGAACCCAATCGTGTCGGGCAGTTAGGAAGGTAGTGAAGAATATTCGGCAGTGGAAACGCTCTAAACGGGGAATAAAATACCACAATTAGGGGCGTGAGTGAGGAGGGAGATATTTACAGCAGTATCCAGAGAGAAGACTCTAATCCTTACCACAATCGAGCGCGTTAGTCCGCGGATCGTGATAATGTCCTCGGGGCCTGGGGAACCTAAAAGGAAACCCACAATGTCAGCGTATAGGCTGAAGGCATTAGGAGAGGAGCATTGAGTGAGGAGGGTACAGGCGGGGTAATCTTACCGGGTGAGTCAGTCGGCGTGTGTCTTTCCAGGCATGCTCAGTGTCGAGAGCGACGTCTTAATATAGAAGGTGCAGATAGGCCGGAACATTATGACGGGCAGGGGCATAAAAATAAACAGAGGGCAATCCTCGGCGGCCATATTGAGAGAGCATAAGTGGTAGAAGTGAATATACAAAGTGTGACCATGTGACCATGTGACGATAAGGGACATAGAAACAAAGGTAGGAGTTGCTCGCCGGCCATCTTAGGAGAGTGTTTAAGCTCGAAAAAGAGTATCTTGGTGAATTGCAAGTGACAATTTAAAACAAACAGTACACAGAGAGTTACATAAAATGACAGAACTGATTCAGTGCCCAAACTAAATTAGAGCAGTCCATTCATCCTGCAGATTGAGTCCCGAATTAAAACTGTCAGTTTTCAAAATCCATTTGAGTTCTTCGCGGTTTAGTAAGCGAGTAAGGTCACCACCCCTGGGTGGAACGATGACCTGAGTGACCACAGTCCAACGAAGGTCATTTTCAGTGTGCCCCTTGTCCATAAAATGTTCAACAAGTGGAGCGTTGGGAGTCTTGCAGCGGATACGGCTCCGGTGTTGGGAAATCCTGAGCTTGATTTTTTGCTTTGTCTGGCCCACATATATCAAGTTGCAAGGACACAAAATAGCATAAATGATGTTACAGCTATTGCAGTTGGTGAACGTTTTCAAAACATTTCTTACATCTTTATATACAAATTTCTTACCATCTAATGAGTAATCGCATACAACACAGGTACCACATTTCGAATGGCCTCGGAGGGGTGGTAGTTGCCAGTGATCTTGAAGTGTGATATTTTTTGCTGAAGGTAATGCGGCCCTTACTAGCTGGTCTTTGAGATTTTTATTCTTCCTAAATGCAAAGAGGGGAGTATCCCAATTCAGTGGACCTGAGTTCAGTATGTGCCAGTTCTTTTTTATGCACTGTTTGACACAATTTGAGATTGGAGAGAATGTGGTTACACATACCAATTTGTCAGAAGGTTGTTTAGGTTTTGGCTCGAGGAGTGTTTCACGGGGGCAGTACCAGGCCCTTTTCATAGAGTTTTTTACAAGACGCCTCGGATAGCCTCTCGCTCTAAGTTTCTCAAAAAGAATATTTGCCTCACAGAAGTAATCTTCCTTTTTGAAGCAATTTCTCCTGAGTCTGAGGAATTGTGAGTATGGCAAGGTATCCCTCAGGGCCCTGGGGTGACAGCTGTCATAGCTCAGAAGGGTATTTCTCTCCGTAGGTTTGCGGAATAATGAGGTGTACAAAGTGCCATTTTGATGTTGGATATTAAGGACTAGAAATGAAATGTTCTGCTTATTGTGGGTTAGGGTAAATGTAAGGCCATTGCAATTACTGTTGAGCCAATGCAGGAGTCCAAGGAGCTCATCTACTGAACCACCCCAGATCAGAAAAATATTGTCTATGTAGCGCTTCCATGCCTGCAACCCTTGATGGAATGGGTTGCTGGGGGGCAAGATGGTGTTAGTCTCTAGCCAGTCCATATAGAGGATCGCCAGGGTTGGGGCAAAAATAGCGCCCATGGATGTACACCGCACTTGCTAATAGTATTGCGAGTCATATATGAAAAAGTTCTGGGTGAGACAAATTTCTAAAAGTTGTACAATGAACAGGGTGGGTACCCTATGGGGTCTCGATCGGGTGTTAAGTATGTTCTCCATGACAAGTAAGGAGTCTCTCTGGGGTATGTTAGTGTAAAGAGACTCCACGTCAAGTGTGCATAGATTCTCATTACCGGGATCGTATGGGTGGTTTTCGATGATATTAATCATATGCATACTGTCTCTGATGTAGCATTGAGTTACTGGCACAAAGTCCTTGAGAAAGTAATTGACGTAGTGACCCAGTGGTTCCAGAACTGACCCACAGCCAGACACTATCGGTCTACCTGGTGGGTTTTCAAGTCTTTTGTGGATTTTGGGCAATGTATAAATGACCGGGATTCTGGGGTTGGTGATATTGAGGAAGTTGTATTCATGTTTGCTAATAATGCCATCAGACAACGCTTCGGTTGTAAGGAGTCTGATCAGAGTCTGTATTTCTTTGGTGGGGTTGCAGGGAAGTCTACAATAGTGGTCGGTGTTTGAGACTTGACGTTGCAGCTCCTCTTTGTAATTGCAGATATCCTGTAGTACAATTCCGCCGCCCTTATCGGCTGGCTTAATAATCAGCTCATTCTTGTTTTTCAGGGTGGTGATGGCAATTTTCTCTTCAAGCGAAATATTAAATGGTATGAAGAGATGTGATTTTTCAATGGTCCCAATGTCTTTAAGGATAACTTTCTCAAAAGTGACTGGGTCAAGGCTGATTTGCATATGGCCATGTCTGAACTGGGGTGGTGTGGAGTGCAAAAAAACTATGGATTTAGGCCCAGATCTCTGTGCTGGGGTGAACATATGACATTGTTCTACATTCTGTCCATCAACTGTTATTTTTGCATTTGTCACCCTGAGTGGGATGGGTATGCTCAGACGTGAGTCCCATGCTCTCCACACCACTGGAGTCAAGCTATCCTGGCTGAAGACGGATGATAGCCAGAAACCGGTCCTAGGATGCTTGATTCCGGTCCAGGAAAGACATGGCTTGGCAGTTCGGGCTGGACTGTTCCCATGAGGCACTGGGTCAAGGCTGATTTGCATATAGCCATGTCTGAACTGGTGTGGTGTGGAGTGCAAAAAAACGATGGATTTAGGCCCAGATCTCTGTACTGGGGTGAGTGTATGACATTGTTCCACATTCTGTCCATCAACTGTTATTTTTGCATTTGTCACCCTGAGTGGGATGGGTATGCTCAGATGTGAGTCCCATGCTCTCCACACCACTGGAGTTAAGCTATCCTGGCTGAAGATGGCTGATAGCCAGAAACCGGTCCTAGGATGCTTGATTCCGGTCCAGGAAAGACATGGCTTGGCTGCTCGGGCTGGACTGTTCCCATAAGGCACAGGGTCAAGGCTGATTTGCATATGGCCATGTCTGAACTTGGGTGGTGTGGAGTGCAAAAAAACGATGGATTTAGGCCCATATCTCTGTACTAGGGTGAATGTAAGACATTGTTCTACATTCTGTCCATCAACTGTTATTTTTGCATTTGTCATTGTGCAAGGTGACACGAAAGAGTCTGACTTTGTTATTCACCTTGCTCGAAGGGATGTGGCACAGGTAGGATCACCAGCTCCCATTGTTGCAAGGCCCCAGCAGAGATCTGCACTAGTAACCACTACCGCGTTAGAAGTATGCACTACAGAGAGGCAATCGACAACATGCCCACTTACCTCCAGTTCTTCAGGCTGTGGCAGTGGCACAGCAAAAAAGTACTCTTCCTCAGTGTTGGACTTTTTTACAGTTAGCAAAGAGGGAGAGCACATTGCAGTATGCACCATTTGCCACACAGATGCTCATTGACGTAAACCTGGTACACATTGTGGTATTTGAGGACAAACAACTCACATGAAAAAACACCACACAATAAAGTAGGAGGAGCACCTTAAAGAAAGTGCTGAATGTATTAGTGGTTGTGAAGGTGAGGAGGAGAGCCGGGGTACGTAAGTTAGTAGTGCAATTACGGTGGGAGTTGATAAGGATGAGGTAGAAGAGGGTGACATCTTCACACAAAGCAGCCCTGTCCCCAGCAATGTACCAGCAGTATCACCCACCTCAGCAACTTCACAATGGCACAAGACTCAGAGTCATCTGGAGACACCACAGCATTCAGTGACTGCCCCACTACCAACACATAATGAGTATACCCCCCCCCCCACTTCTCAAAGGTCACTTGTCAGTGGCCCCAGTTAAGAAGAAAAACATACAGGCTATTATTACGGTCTTGTTCAGTCAGGAGGAGTCCTATGACCACAACCACCCAACGGCATGTTTGTTTAATGCAAAAATGTTAGCGTTGGACATCCTCACTTTTCCTTTTGTGGAAGGAGTGGGATTATTTGAAATTGTGGCAGCCATTTGCCCAAAATGGAAGGTTCCAAGTCAGACCTATTTTGCCAGAGTTGCTGTTCCAGCGCTGCATCACAATGTGCTGCAATTGGTTAAACAAGCTTTACGGCAAAGTGTTGTTCACACTATCCACCTGACGACTGACATGTGGATCAGTTGTTAGATGACTGATTACATGTGCATCACTGCACACTGGATCTCTTTTGTGGGGGTAAAGCAAATGATATCTAAAAGTCTTAGCCCTGAAAACAGTTTTAAGAGCTTTCAACGGCTTACAAAAGTAGCCGTGTTCACCATGGAGAAATCATATACAACTGTAAACATCGTGAACGAATTTAACAGCAAGGTGTATGAGTGTCTGTGACCCAGAGGTCTCAGAATTGGATTTGTTGCAACAGACAATGGCAGTAAGATAGTTAAGGCCATGTCAGACAGTGGCTATTTCAGTGTCCTGTGTTTGGCCCATTACATCAACCTGGTGGTGCAAGACTTTCTCAAAAAAGAAGACAAAGTCAGCAACATACTGACAACCTGCAGAAGAATCCGTACTCATTTCAGCCATTGTTTTCAATCCCGGAAGCAGTTGTGGATTATTCAGTATGCTAATAAAGCACCAGTTAAAGCCCTGATATAGCAGGTAAAGGGAAAAAAAGGAACAATAACGAGAGTAAGGCCCGTTAACCCAGATGAGACCGGGCACAATTCATATCAAACACAATGTCTCAGCTGGACAATATTTAAAAACAAGTCAGTTTAAGGTAAAGGTATCAATCACAAATGGGGAGAGGGCAAAAACGGGAGACCACAACATAGGTAGGGAAGGTAAGGATAAACTAGAAATTCATAGTAGTTAGAAAGCACTACAGTACATGAATAACATTTTTTACCAGAACACACAATGTGAGCACTGGGCGTGTAAGTGAAAGGGTGGGATGGTGCAGTGACAAGGAGTGAGAAATGCAGTGTGAACAGCGACAGAATTACAAAAAAATTAATATAGGTGGTCAAAAATGCAAGTTATATACAGTGTTTTTTCAAGGTGTATTCAGGTAAATAGATTGACCACAACAGTGCACATGTTCTAGGCTGGGTAGTCAACGGCGTTTCAACCTGAGTAATTACAAGTCATCATCAGGACAATGGTCATATGGTTTGTGGTAGTGCTCTAATTAAGAGAGGAGAGGGTGAGGAGGTGATAAGATCCAGGCAATCGGGTCAATAAGGGCATCCGGTCAATCTGTGGATGCCAAAACAAACCAGGAGGCAAAACCATGGATGGGGAACCAGTGTTGAACTAATCCAGGCAGGGTCAGCCCAAAGGCCGGGCAGCGGACTGTTTTGAATGTGGGCCGGAGATCCCGGGAGCAGCGGTGCGCAGTCTGTGTATAGAATGGTCCGATGTAAAGGAGGAATGAAGCCTCTGTATAGCGGAGCCGAGATTGGGCGATTGAAGTGTTCAGAAACTACAGGAGGTGCCAACATTTTGGAACTGGACCTATTACATGTTGCAATGTCTGTTTTGAAGTGTACAAACACATCAATGACTATGTCATTGAAAGACATGGGGATGCAGTTGGGAAAGCTCTGAATGTGGATGCAGACGAATGGGGCCCTGTCGAATGCCTGAAATAGCTGCTTCTCCCTTTTTATATGTTCACAGTAAGGTTAGCAAAGAGAACAGTTTGATGGGCCAAGCTTTCCCATTGTTGCATCTACTACAGGACCAGGTAAAAAAGGTGTCCGAAAGGTTCACCATTGCAGGTGTGAACGACGACAAAGAAGCACATGCCTTTGTTGAGAGCTTAATCCTTCACTTGAAATACAAGGCTGCAACATGACATCATCTTATCCAAACACATCTGTGCATCTCTACTTGATCCACGGTACAAAACAATTCTGCCCACATTCATTCCTTTTTCTGAAGGGTATGTTTCAAAGTTCAAGGGGTGGATTTTTGAGCAAGCTGGAGCCCTGGAAGAAGAACAGCTGGAAGTTAGAGTCCCACCCCACAGTTCGGGGGTGCCGCCTTTAACTTCCAGAGACATGAGTCTTGTCTCACAGCAGCCAAAAATACCATCGACCAGAACACCAGCAACAACAGCAACTGATGGACCGGCTCCAATCTCTTAGTTGTATTGGTTTTAATCAGCCGGGATTAAGTCCAGTGCAGAGGCTATGGCGAAAGAGGTTAAGCAAGTGGCAGAACCAATGACAATCCGCAAGATGTTCCAGGAGTGTCTGGAAAAGAAAAGGAGGTCCATGTGGATGAAAACCCATTGATGTATTGGTATGGGAAAGTGCACTAATGGACAGAGCTCAGCAGAATAAAGTATCTGGCTTGTCCTGTAGCCAGGGTGTCTGCTGAGTGTCTGTTGTTACAGTGCGAAAGACCACTCTCTCAACTCTAATTGTGAAGAGATTGACTATGATCAAAATGAACGAACCTTTTATACCACACAATTACACCGTTCCTGAAGCAGCAGAGTAGGAGGATGCTTGGTCAGATTCAAGTGTGTTAGCTGGCCAACTTCTGGGTCAACCATCTGAATTTGAGGATGAAATCTACTACCTGGGCAGAGCCTGCCAGTGCCCCCATAGAACATTTTCTCATTTCTCATTGAACTTCTATCTTTGCCCCAAAAATAAGTAGCTAGTGGAATATTATTATTTTTGTCAGATTTATGCTGCCCCACCAATTATCAGTCATATATATTGCCGGATTGCAGTTGAACCTGTCGCCATCGAGGAAGCCTCTACAATTCCTTTATGACATTAAAGACAATGCCTGCCTCTCTCTCAAGCCTATCTTTTGTGCATCCCTTTGCAGGGCTGCCCCAGAAGATCATTGATTTACAAGAGTGCCAATTTCAAATTCCAATGTGTTGCCTGTGTCAAAGATGAATTGGGCATCTACTACCTAACCTACCAGTGCTTGGATAGGAAGAGGTAACTACAACTATTGAAACAGTGAATGAGTGATAGTGAGTAATGATGGATGATTCATGTAGTGGCAGACAGAGACAGAGGGTGTTGGTAATTTGCTTGTGATGATTTATAATTTTTCGGGCCCAAATGATGGCCAATACTTTTTTCTTGTAGGTGATGGGCCTTTACAAACTTACTTAATGAACATTAACATACACAGGCCACTCATATGATCCTTCTGATTTTTTAATCACCTAAGAGGGCTGCCACATATAATCATTTGATTTACAAGTCTGCCAAATTCCAATCTGTTATTTGTATCTAAGTGCAGATGGTGTACTTACCATTGTGCTTGGATTGGAATAGGTGACCATTGCACCAAGTGATTATTAAGTGATTGTGAGTAGTGATTGATGATTCATGTGGTGGCAGACAGTAAGAGAGGGTGTTGAACTGTCATTTTGGAACTTGCTTGAGATGATTTGCAATGTTTGGGGCCTGAATGATGGGCAATACTTTTTCCTGTATGTGATTAGCCCTTTCAAACTTACACAGATTTGCTTGCAGGGTCCTCTCCATTTTTCTGGTTCTTCAGAGACCAGAACAGACACTTTAGTTAACAAACAACAACCTATACAAAATACTGCAATTGTTCCTCTACTTGTTCTTCAACAGCAGTGCACTGCATATATATTTTGCTTGGGTTATGACTGGGATGGAGTTTCTCGGAGTCAGGAGGAAGATGGAAGAAATCAGGCTGGAACTACCTCATCAACAGCTAGAAGCAAGAAGTTATTGACTTTGAAGGTAAACCATGACTCTGAGGCCTAGTACTTAGTTATGTGAAATGGAGAGATGTGCGTTGATTTGTGAATTGCTGCTGAGTGTGTGTGCGAATTTGTTGCACCGGTGGCAAACATGAAACTCTGAATTCCCCTCTTCTTTTTATTGCTCTATCTCTGAGTCTTCTTAGTACAGTCCTCGTAGAGATTACCTTCCTTCTGTCCTTCTCTTTGACTCTAAAATACAGTTTCTGTTTTACAATATGCAGACCTTCTACTCTCCTGCATGAACGAAAGCTCAGCACTCCTGCTTACCTACCAGACCAGTCCAGACAGGCACCCAAGAGGGATGGACATGCCAGAGGAGAATGCAGATGCACTAACTAATTTTGCAATACAGTATCATTTTTCTTTTAACATTTATACTTGAGTGGTAAAGTGCCCAGAGTGCCCAGAGTCATGAAATAGCAAACAACAGGTCAAAGAAAATATAGGAGGATGGCAAAAATTTCAGAGATGACCCTGCAACAAGGGCCAAGTCCAACAAGTAACTAAACAGAATCTTTGAGTGGAAAAATAAATTATCTTTCATAACGAGTGAGGCATTATGCACTGCGGCTTACAAGTTGTGTTTTGGGCTAAATTAATGGAACCATGCTCATTGCTAGCTAGCGTGTTGGGTATTTTGTTACTGTCTATCCCTGGGTCAGCTGTAATTGACAGTTATCTATTTTTAATTCCAATGGCCCTGCTCTTCTCTGAATGCCTTTCTCGTTCTACCCTGACTCCAAAGAGGCAGCTGAATAATAAATAACATACTACATCACACACCTCACGTATGAAATGCGGATATTATCCCGTCTCCTGTAAATAGATATTGGGGAAAACGATGCACTGCACTACAGGGAAAGGAACAGGCTGGGCTATATAGATTGTATTTATTTATTTATTTATTTATTTATTTATTTTATATTCTTGTATAGCGCCTTAATAGACCCCCGAAGGGGTATCTCCGCGCTTTTGCCAGTAAGAATATAACTCCAGATGGTCGTGTTTAGAAGGGAGTATTACATGTTACAGTGGAAGCGCTAATTACTAGTGAATAGGTATGTTTTTAAGGTCTTCCGAAAAACCAGATGGCTAGTGAGTGATCTCAACTCAAGAGGTAAAGAGTTCCAGAGCACTGGTCCTGCATGGGCCAGCGCTCGGCCTCCTTGTCTGGATTTCTTTATTCTGGGTATCTGCAATAGCTGCAGATCACTGGATCGCAGGAAGCGTCCAGGAACATATGGCTGAAAAATTTTAGCCAAATATTTTGGACCTTCACCTATCATGCTTTTATGAATGGTACACAAAATCTTAAAATGTACTCGCTTCCTTACTGGTAACCAGTGGAGTCTAGTCAGCAGGGGGCGAGATGGAGTCCTAGGGGGAACAGTCAGGACAGTCCTTGCGGCCGTATTTTGGATTACTTGTAACTTATTAAGTTGACCTTCATTAGCTCCTAAGAGAAGACCGTTACAGTAATCCACTCTGCTGGTGACTAACGCCTGCACAAGTGTTTTCCTGTGGCAGTCTGGCAGATAGGGGAACACTCTTCTTAGCATTTCAATTGCCCGAAAGCAGGTACCAGCCACTTGGTTTACATGATCTTTTAGAGTGAGTGTCTGATCTAATAACACTCCCAGGTTTTTTACCGTGCTCTTGGGACTAGGAACGGGTCCTAATTCTAAAGGCCACCATTCAGGTGACCAATGTGTTGACACTTGTCCAAACAGCATGACCTCTGTTTTCATTATATTGCACTGAAGACAGTTTGATGACATCCACTCTGATATTGCTCTCATTCCCTCAGCAAATGATCTTTTTATTGCAGGTGTCAGATTTTTAAAAGGAAAGAGGAGTTGGGTGTCGTCAGCATACGACACCGGGGTAAACCCGAATGATCTTGCTAAGTTGGCCAAGGGGGCCACCTACACGTTAAATAGTGTTGGGCTTAAGCATGAGCCTTGTGGCACTCCCTTGTCGAGCTCCCTATAGGTGGATTTGTGGGAGCCCAGCCTAACTTCTTGGGAGCGGCCAGATAGAAAGCTCTTCATCCATGACAGAGCCACTCCCTCCAAGCCTACGTCCCTTAAACGTTCGAGAAGCACCATGTGAGACACCGTATCAAAAGCTGCGGAGAGATCCAACAGCACCAGAATCATAGAACTGCCCTCATCCAGTGCCATTTTGATGTTGTTGGTCACTGTTAGAAGGGCTGATTCAGTGCTGTGGTTTGGCCTGAACCCAGATTGCGAGTGGTCCAGGCCCTCCGTTGCTTCTAGATGCCCTGATTGATAGGTGTTCACGTGCCTCTCCGCTATCTTGCCGATGTAAGGCAAGAGTGAAATAGGACGCAGGTTTGAGAGGTCTGTCCATGGGGATGCCGCTTTTTTTCTTATCGGGTTTACCACCGCCCTTTTCCAGTCTGCCGGGACCTGCCCTTTCGCAAGAGAGATGTTAATGACATTCTGTATAGAGGGTCCCAAGAGAGAAATCAGAGGGGCAACCATCTTGGCAGGGAGGAGGTCGTTTGGGGACCCGGATTTTATGTGGGCAATAAGAGGAAGGAGCTCTGCATTGGCAATTGGAGGGAAGAATAGCAAGGGACACTTATTGTGCTTTAGCGGGATCGAGGGAAGGAGCTTATTAGTATCACCCATGTTGTTGTTAGCTGCCACTATTCTTTCGTAAATGATGTTTATTTTATCCTCAAAGAATAGCGAGATTTCATCGCATAAAGTCTGCGAGAAATCATCGGCGCTCTCACATGCGGCGGGTTTAACAAAGTTTTGCAAAATTTTAAAAAGCTCCTTGGGATGGTTACCCGCTTCTGCAAGTTGTTGCATTAGGCAGTGTTTCCTAGCTTGCTTTATGTTTTTATAGTAAATTGATTGAGCATCTAAAAAAATTCCTTGGGTCTCATCAGTTTTACTTCTTCTCCAAATTTTCTCTGCTCGTCTGCATTTTCGCTTCTCTTCTCTTAGCTCATGCGTGTACCAGCTTTCCTGTTTAGAAGAAGGTTACTGTTTGTGCAGTTTTAAAGGAGCCAGAATATCAATGGCTCGCTTGATTGAATCATTGAGTTTAGCCAACGCTGTATCTGCTGTATCCGCTGCCAATATTGCAGGTTGTATCCAAATTTCCTGTAATTTATTGATTAAGATTTTGTGCCATTGTCGGCGCCATATAGGGGGGGATGGTGCTTTATTAATGGGTCTCTTAGGAGTCAGTAATTTGAATTCTAATAGGAAATGGTCTGTCCATAGAATTTCTCTTGCTGGGAGGCAAAATATTTTGGTACAGTTGGAAAAGACTAAGTCTAGCGTATGGCCACCCCTGTGTGTGGGTCCATTATTCTGTAATACTAGACCTAAATTTAAGAGATCCGTAACCAGGGAAATGGATTCAGATAATGCTGGCTGATCTACATGGATGTTGAAATCTCCCAGAAGGATAAAGTCTTCTTTAGATTTAAGATGGGGAGCTAAAAACTCTTGAAGAGTAAGCGCAAAATCAGGGTTTAATCCTGGTGGGCGATAGACCAAAGCATCTTTCCAGGAAGTGTGGCTGGTTAGGGTGATTTTAAAGGTCATGATTTCTAGTTGTGGACTTTGATGTCGCTCAAGTATTGTGACCTTTATTTCGTCCTTGTGTATTATAGCCAAGCCACCGCCTGTTTTCACTTCTCTATCTAGATGTTTACACTTATACCCAGATGGGATTCCCATTGCTATAGCTGTAATTGTATGGGGTTTCATCCATGTCTCAGTAAGAAAGCATATATCTTGCAGAGTGGTGTTAACTAGGTCCCAAACCTGGTGCTGGTGTTTAGGTAGGGATCGTACATTTAAAAGAAAACTCTTTAATCCATCTGATGGGATGATTGCCTCTGATTGATTTGTGGCATACATAGATTGACGACGACACTGTAAGCACGAGAGACCTCCCTCCACTTTCTGCCATGGTATTTTGGTGCTGCACACAGTTGGTGGTTTAAGATGCAGCAGTGTTTGAGCAGTATATGTTATGTGTTGTTTGCTCATACCTTTTACAGTTGGGCGAGCTGAGGCAGAGTCCATGGCCCCTGTGCCCCGTCCTGGCGCGGACGGGCGCAGACGGGCAGCTCTTTGGCGGGTCTTCGGCGGGGCTGCGCGCGATCGCTGCGCGCCCGGGAAAGTGCGAGGGCTAAATAGCCCTGGGTGCAGCCACTAGAGCGCTAACTGCTCTTAGTGGGACCGGAAGTGCCGGAAATGCCTTCCACCCCCTTGCTACAGTGGGAGGTGGGAGGCGGCTACCAGCGCCGTAGCGCGATAATGGAGGCACTAGAGTGTAGCCAGAAAGGCAGGTGAATGGTGCAATGTAATGCGGGGAAATGCGGACTTCCAAATTTCCAACAAAACACAATGTTAAAAACAATGTAAAACAATGTAAACACAGTTAATTAAAATTACCCTCTGGAGCGAGGCTGACCGGCAAGCGGGTAGGAGACACTGCCACCGTCTCCTTCTGCATCACATCGTATCCCATACGCCAAACTTGACATCAAATCATGCACTCACTCCCACTTTACTCACTAGCCTCATCCACTACCACATATTATTCCCAACAAATTCATTCACTGGGCAGTAAGTAAAGGAAACTTGACTTACTCTACTGCAGAGTAGGGTAGAGGGATTGGGCGGGTAGGGAAGAGCTTTTGATATAGAATAGATGGGTCACTATCACTACACTGATCATTGATTCATCATCTTTGGCTAATTAAGTCACTGTATTAGTCAACAGAAATTGAAAGAGAAAAATCAGAACAGGCGTAAAATACATCTGTTATGGGAAACCATGAAATATATTTTGGAATCACTTCACATGGCTTTAAAATCAAATGTGGCAAATGCCACATTTGATTTTTCAATTTTCTGGTAGGCTGGGAGAGAAGAACTTAGGAAAAATATAGGAGTGAAGTGCTAAGAGGTGACTGAGTGGATGAAGGGAAACACACCTTGGGTGATGAATGAAGACGGATGGAATACATCTGCCTCTCTTAGCACATACAGTGAGTCAAGGGAGTAGAACCAACATTTTAAAATACCCCCCACTTTGAACCATAGCTTTGATAACACTATATAAGCAAAGTAAGTGAAGTATGTGAGCAGCATGCCCCTCTTCATGAGAAGAGCTGCCTTGCTTATTCATCGAAGCAATTCATCGAAGCAATCCAAATATTCATTCATCCTTTCATTCTAATTCACCCATACCCACCAAGATTTAAATTTTACTTTCTCTCATCCAGTTTTTCACCAAAATTTCCAATCCATTATCCATCCATTCAATATTCACCCCTTCTTCCAACCATCTTTTCACTCATCTATCCTTTGGCTAGAATAAAACCTTACACATAATTTAGATGCCAAATATGCCTCTTCTTCATTTTATCAATCAAAAAAATTACAACCGCAATATATCACTACGGTTAGCTAGCACTGCAGTATCCTCTAACGAAAATATCACTCTGGGACAACCAAAAACGTTTGTAATAGAGGGGCAGACCTATAACCTATGATGATCATGAGGACTCAGTCATTGAAGAACAACGAAGGGGTGTCAATGGTCAATGAAAGGCATAAGGTATTGGTTGACAAATGCAATAGGACCTAATACTTTCCCGCTATGCTGCAATGTCATGGAAAGTGCTGGTGTACTATATAAATGAATTACACAGGACACAACATTGGGGGAGGGGGTTCCATGACCATGGCCACTCTCTTGTTAACTAAATTGTTAGAGCATGAGCAGGAAAAAGAAAGCCTTCTCAAAAAACACACATGGTGAATATTTCATAATACTTGCTTACTTGGGCCTGCAATCTTTACCGTAGACAGTAGAGTACTATAAATGTGTTCTTAGTCTTACAGTGAAATGAAATGAAATGTGTATTTATAAAGCGTGGTTGCTGCCCAGGGGCGTCCAAGCGCTGGTGTGAGGTGTAGTTGCTGAACGAAGGAGGGTTAAGCCAGGAGATTAATGATAAGCATTAAACAGGAAAGTTTTCAGTTGTTTCAGAAACAAAAGAAGGTTGGGGTTGGACCTGAGTTGGAGAGGAAGGGAGTTCCATAGTTTGGCGGCATTGAAGGAGAACATCCTTCCTCCAGCTCTTGCCCTTTTTGTTCTGGGTACTGAGGCCATAAAACCCTGACTTGATCTGAGATTTCTGGTAGTGTGGTACTGAGTTAATAATTGGCGGCCGATTGCTGGTCCTCTGTGCCAAAATGCCTGGTGGGAAATGTACATCGCCTTGAAGGCGATTCTTTGCCGTACGGGTAGCCAGTGCAACTTGTTCAGCCCCGTGTTGGCTGATTGTCTGCGGGGCAGTTGGAGCAATGTGCGGGCTGCACAGTATTGCACTATCTGCAGCTTTCGTAATGTGTATTCTGGGGCACCGAGATATAGGGCATTATTAAAGTCCAGCCGAGATTGAATCAGGCCCTGTACGGCTACCTGTTTGGCCTCCATAGGTAGGAGAGGAAGGACTTTCCACAGCATCCTAAGAAGACCAAAACAGGTTGCAGACAATTTTGTAACCTGAGTGTTAAAGGAAAGAGCTTGGTCCAGCCAAACCCCCAAGCTCTTTATGTTGTCTTTGGGGGCTGGGTTGTTGCCTAGGCAAGGGGGCAAAAGGGAATTGAAATGTACCGGAGATGTGGGTCCCAGAAGCATCAGCTCAGTTTTATCCCCATTGAGTTTGAGGGAGGATGTCGTCATCCATCCCTTAACTTCCTCCAGGCATTTCATTAGTCCTGATAATTATGCTTGACCGCCCTCCTGCGCCAAAGAGACCACTAGCTGAGTGTCATCTGCGTATGAGATGATTGTCATAACAAACGGATGGACAACATCAGCCAGTGGTTTCATATAGATGTTGAAAAGCGCAGGGCTTAAAGAGGAGCCCTGCAGAACTCCGCAGCTCAGTGGCCTGCTCGTTGAGACAGAGTCCCCGTCAAAGATCTGGAAGGACCTGGTGTTCAAAAACGATTCGAACCACTGCAGTGCCCTGCCTGCTATTCCAACATCCGATAGACGGCTCAGCAGGTGACATGGCTGACCGTATCGAAAGCAGCACTCAGGTAAAGGAGGACCACTGCCACTGATCCCCCTTGATCTAGAATCTTTCGGGTTTCCTCAGTAACTGCTAACAGTGCGGTTTCTGTTCCGTGCTTCGGTCGGAAGCCCGTCTGAGAGGCATCTAACAGTTGGGTATTCTCGAGAAAGTCCACTACATGGATGTTGACATGTTTCTCGAGAATTTTGCTCACCCAGGGGAGCAAGGAGATCGGGCAATATCTGCTGGGATCCTCGGGATCAAGATTTGGTTTTTTAAGCAGAGCCCGAACCCTGGCCTTCTTCCAGGCAGGCGGGACAGTGCAGGAGGTGATGGAGGCATTCAGGAGGTTCATTATGGTGGGAAGCACGGCTTGGCTTGCCAGCAACATTATCTCTGGCGGGGCTGGATCGCATGGCGATCCCGATTTTACTTGACGAGCTAGTAGGTCCAAGGATTCAAGGTCTAGCAGAGGGAAATGATCTAATGTCGCCAGAGGTTGAGGGGAGACCACCCCTGGGTTCCCCTGTCCCTGTGCTCTAGGGTCTGTTACTGCGGCCGGGAAAGAGGAGCAAATTTGGGTGACCTTCTGGTGAAAAAATTCTGCTAGGTCGTTGCAGTGAGCTGAGGTTTTAGCAGGAAGCATGGCAGAAGTGGAAATTTTGGTGAGGCTTTTTACTATATGGAAAATTTCCGTAGGTTTGGACTTCGCTTCCATGATCTTTCCCGCGAAATAGGCTGATTGGGCAGACTTTACATCGCCCTTGTAAGAATTGATTGCCTCTCTGTATTGGGTTTTCACCTCTGGTGCGTAATCCATGCGCCACCTTCTTTCCTGTTTCCTACAGAGACGTTTCTTATCTCTGAGGGACTTTGAGAACCAGGGGGCGGTTTTATGTGATCGTTTTGATGTGACTTTGCGGAGTGGGAGAGTAGCTTCAAGGAATTTTGCGATCCACTCTTCATATTCTTGGTTAGCTACACTCGGGTCCTCGTTATGGGGTGGGCGGGTATGCACCAGACTGTGGAGCCAGAGGTCAACAGGTAGTCTGGCCCAGTTTCTGGAGTTCCTGACCAAAGGAGTGGGGGGTGATGATTTAGACATGGTCCATATAAAGGGGATGAGGGAATGGTCTGTCCAGGGGAGGCAGATTGGTTGACCAACCACGAGCTCAGTGCAGTTACTAAAAACTGGATCCAGGAGGTGACCTTTAATATGTGTGGGTACTTCGACACGTTGGTCTAGCTGAAGGGCTGCTAGGTCATCCGCCAGTTCCATGGCTACGTGATCACGGGTGCTGTCAAAGTGTAGGTTGAGGTTGCCTAACAGTGTGAAATTGGAAGCAGTGGTGATCTGTTCGGCTAGAATGGCTGGTAGGGATTTGTGAAACTGTTTGGACAGGCCCGGGGGGCGGTAAACTATAATGCCAGAGAAACAGTTATTGGGGGAGAAATCAATACTGAATGCAATGCTCTCGCAGTCTCGGATAGATTCGGGGGTTGTGCGGCAGCGATACTGTTCTTTAAATATAATTGCTAGGCCTCCTCCTCTCCCTTCAACCCGATCAAGTCGGGTGATTTGGAAGCCTGGGGGCAGGGCTGTTGCTATATCAGGCTCGGAATCTGGGGTCAGCCAAGTTTCTGTCAGGAAAACTGCGTCAGGCATGCGCTCCTCTAGCATGAGGGCGATTTCCGTCCTGTGTTTAGGTAATGACCTGCAGTTTAACAATAACATATTGTATTCCTGATTCGTGACCCGCGGCTATCTGTTATTAAATGTGTGTCTGCACTTCGGGCAGACCAGTGGCAATTCGGTGGCCATAGATGCGTGTAGGCAGCCCGGCGTCTCTGTAATCCTCACACTATGGTGTCCGAGCTGTAGACTCTTGTGTGTGAGGAGTGAGATGCAGGGGGTATGGCCCCGGCTCCCGCTCGGTCGTGGACGGGCGCGGACGGGCGCAGACGGGCTTGCCTTTGGCGTGCCTTCGGCGCACCGACGGCGCGCCCGCTGCGCCCGCCCACTGCGCGTCCGGGGGAGGCACATGGTAAAGTAGGAAGGGGGAAGGGCGTGGCCTGAGGCTGTGGGCGTGGCCTGGGCTCAGGGCTTCCTCGGGGATGACAGGGATCCTTCTGCGACCCGCTGCAGCGCCTAACTCGGCTGTGCGGGGAGAGGTGATCAGGGTGGAAGTATCAGGGGCTCAATGAGAATTCCGACGAGTTTAAAATGCAGGTACAATAAACAATACAATTTTAAAAATGATCGTGACAGTACCACAAGATACAATGGAGAGAGGGAAAGATTATTATGAACACAGCAGAAGATATGTGAACTAGAGACTAGTACAGACCAGAAAAAGTAAGCTACAAAAATAATAAGGAAAATGAAATGCAGGAATAACAGGAATTAAACTAAAATTGAGTAGGGGAGTTGGAAAAAATGAGACGGTATAGCAAAATGAGCTAGGCAAAATGTAAAAGTAACATAGTGGGCAGAGGAAAAAGAGCTAATCCATTGTGCTTTGCATGAGTTGGTTTGTATCCCATCCTCATCGCCACGTGAAAGTAGACAGCAGGTAAGGGTGTCAGAGCAACTTTTTTTCTCGCCAGCAACACTGGCCTCCAGGCAGCAACACCTGTCCTGGAACCCAACACCAATATTCCAATACCCCAAGATTCTACCCTGAGTCCACATTAATCATAAAACCCAACATTAGGGAAATGATAATAATAAATAATAGGACTTACTGGATTTAGCAGAGACCTCAGCAGCGATGCTGGTGGTTGGTGCCTCCTGCTGACCAGCCACTCCTGGACCTGTCTCCACAACATCCCTCTTCTTGTCCTTGGGTGCTGTTGTAAGAAATTAAGAAGATACAAATAATAGATTAGTGATTCAGTTAATCGCCACCAAATTATTCTGACAAGCAAACGCAGTCACATTGCACTTCTCTAAAACAGATCACCTATAGGACTAGTTTCAAGTCTATCAACTATCGTTGAGTTCTCCATACTAATCCTAAACATACCTACTCCAAATTTCCTTAGCAAAAACCAAGTTTTGAACTAATGTATTCTAGTGAATAATCTTTGATTCTATTCTCATTTCTCAACCCCCTTGATGATCCATCTCAGTCTCCCTTTTTTGTAATGCATAGATGCATACTATACATCACTGTGACAAAAGCTTGAAACTGTTTGACCTACATAAACAAAATCACAGAGAACGCTAATTCAATGATATCACTGATTCCCTATGGTGACAGGGGGATAGAAGAGTCTGAAATGCTTCTTAATTATTCAGCCAAAGCGAGCGCCAACCATGAGTATAATTAGGTAGCGCTGAGCATCTGCCTAGCAGAAACTGGATCACATAATAATATTCTTAACGTAAACTAAACCTAACTTAGCTCTGAGTGTGAGCTGCTAGTTAGGAAAAAATTTAAGCATTGTAGAACGCAAACACAACAAATAATTAATACTCACTGAGTACCAGAATTTCAACACTGAGCATGGTCAAGAATATCTGCCCAGTGTTGTGGCAGCTGCTGGATGGTGCGCCGCAGCTGGCTTGTGCAAAACACACTGCAACGCACCCTCCCTTGGTGCACCTGACACGTCAACAGGGGGTATCTACTGCTGGGCCTACCACCTGCTGACAGCATAGAGGGGAAGTGGTGCTGCCCAAAAAAACTAGTGATGCTGCCTCCTAGAGGCTGCACACCTGGGTGGTGGCGCAACCTGCAAGGTAGGTGACCCTGCCCTGCAATGTTGCTGGGTGGGGTTGAGATTAGAAAAGAAATAGGAAAGGAAGGACAGGAAAGAAGAGCTAAGGAAGTAAGGGGAAAAATAAACAAAATACAATAAGTCACTAAAAAATTAAAAAATATAAAATTCACAGACTCAAAAACACACACTAATAAAATAAATAAAAATGAAGGGTAGATTAATTTGGGGTGCCATGACCACGGGTTTCTATCTAGAATTTAGTGCTGGATGGCAGGGACCTGGTGCAGTGTCCAAACAATCACTCCCTTCTGTTTGTAGTATGCATTGACTCTTCCACGAATGTTTGAGGTCTGGGCAAACTGATCTCCCCCATCTTTATCAAACGAACATCTGCTACGCTGTGGTTAGAACATTTTAAAATCTTTTATTACTCCAATACCTTTTCTCCGTTTAACATTTTAACTTATAATATTTGTGCCCCTTAGCTCACCCGCTTGTCACACCACTGCCTCCCGGTCCACCGCGGCTTTCACTTTGCATGGAGGGAGCGGGAGGAGAGAAGGCGGAGTTGGGGGCGGAGCCCAGGACTTACTTCTGGGTCAGGCAGCCTCAAAAGCCACACGACAGTGCAGACGCGTGCAGCGGGTATGCTGATGGTGCTCCGAAGGCACGCCTAAGGCAAGCCCGTCTTTGCCCATCCACGCCCGACCAGGACCAGGGGCCAGAACCCCTGCACCCGAAGCACAGGCAAAATAGCTTATTCACGTGCCCAATTATTAAAGCTAAGAAACCCCTGCAAGGACAAATGCAGTAACTTGATGTCTCCACATAATGAGGAACAGTGTTGCACCCACTGCAAATTCAACTTCCAAGTGCCTGCAGAGACTCCACTAGAACCTCTACCCCTACATATACTCAAAATGCTGCTTTTAAATTGTCGATCCCTTCCTAAATACTCTCTTGATCTGAAAATGTTCTTGGAAGAGGGGGCCCCAGATGTACTCTTCCTGACCGAAACCTGGCTTCCCACAGATTCCGAACCAGACCTGGTGCAAACACTCCCTAGTAGCTATAGCATCCAGCCCAAAGATAGCGTTAACAGGAAAAGTGGAGGTATTGCTATAATACACAAATGCTCCCTTTAATGTTGTGTTGAAGATAATATTATCACGGACTGTGAGAGTCTTTTTTTTACCATCTCGCCTTCTGCCAAACTCTCCTTTCCCGGAGTTCTCATTTACCGCCCGCCTGGGGCTCCTGGACAATTCCTTAAATCACTCCCTGATGTAGCAGCCATGTTGGTAGGAACTTCCCCCAATATTATCCTCCTTGGTGATCTGAACCTTTACTTTGATGACCCTAACAAAGCTGAGGCCAGAGACCTTATGCAGGACCTACTAGCGATACAACTTCCTCAAAAAGTTACAGGCCCTACACACAAACACGGTGATACTCTAGACTCAATCTTCAGCAATAATAACAACCTATCCGTGGGTGACCCCCTGCCTTGGTCCAATAATTTTTTGATCCCTTTCTACATAAACTCCCTTCCCAACCCCAGGCAACCAAAATCACTAATAAGAGACTCTGGTACTGGAACAAACTGCCTATAGATACCAGAATCACCGCACTTGAAAACCCTAAACCCAAAAACAACCAAAACTTAACTGCGGCTGCAGAACATGTTAATAGTTGGATTGAAGCTGCCTTAGAGCGGATCGCTCTAGCCAAATTATGCCATAAAGTAGGAGAGTAACAGTCCCCATGGTACTAGCCCAAACTATGTGGACTCAAACAGGCATGCAAAAAACTGGAGAGGAAATGGAGGACAGATCATAATAGTCTCAGTAAACAATCTTACAGGGAAGCTATCAGGCACTATCAAACTGAAATTAAAACTGCACAGGCTTCCTAATACAAAGATATCATCAATGCGGCTGCAAACTCGCCTAGAGATATCACTAAGAAGCTTCTAGAGCTCCCGAGAGCCGATCTATCCCCAGAGGCCACCCAGGAGCAGTGCAATGAACTAGCAGTTTTTGTCAGGCAAAATTAAAAATTCATATACTGCTTTTCCCAGTTCACCCCACCCAAGCGATCTCACACAGATGGATGGGTCCAGCGGTCCTGACCATGTACTCAAGTAATTCATCACTATGGACCTGGCAAAGCTGTCAGCCCTCCTCTCCCAAATTAAATCAAGCTCCCCTCATGACCCAACCCCCCTCACGTTCTACTCAGAGCCGGAAACATGATACTCCTCCCGATGTTAGAAATGATAAACTCATCAACCACTTCGAGTCTAGTTCCCAGAGCATGAAAACATGCTATGGTGAATGCACTTCTTAAAAATCCATCTTAGACCCTGATGATCAAGGCAACTATCGACCTATATGACCTATATCAATGCTTCCTGTAATAGGCAAAATACTGGAAAAACGCGCAAAGTCATTCCTCTCGGCTTTCCTAGAAACGCATGACCTACGGCATCCCACGCAACCAGGATTCTGCCCCAATCACGGAACTGAAACAGCCTTATTTGCTGTAGATGAGGAATCTAAGAGGATCCTTGATCAAGGAGGAGCAGTGGACATCATCCTCCTGGACTTAAGCTCAGCCTACGACACAGTTAATTTTATCATCCTAATAAAGAGAATTAGAAGGTTGGGTGTCTCAGGGGAGGCAGTGGCCTGGAGCCACTCTTATTTAGATGAGAGAACATTCCAGGTTTTCTCAGGTGAGTCTAACTCCAGAAGCCTGTAAATTAGCTGCGGTGTCCGACCGGGGTTTTCTCTGAGTCCCACACTATTCAATGTGTACATGAGTCCTCTTGCTGACACCATCTTGCCGAATGGGATAAAAATCATTACCTACGTGGAGGATACACAGCTAATAATCACTCTCAATGGGCCCGAAGCTTCCCTTTTGATTTTGAAAGCTGCCTGGAGGAAGTGGCCAACTGGATGGAACAATTTTGCCTCAAGTTAAATGGAGGAAAAATCAAAATCATGTTTCTGGGCTACTTCCCCAGCATGGATCTCAAACAGATGTGGCCCAACTGCCTGGGTCTGCCCCTAACCCCAAGACCAGAATCAAAAGTTTGGGTATTTGGTTAGACATGCTCAAGTTTGAAGAGCAAGCAGTGAGAGTAACTGGGGCCTGCTATGGCACCATCAGACTACTATGAAAGATTATCCCACTTCTTCCCATGAATGCAAAAATGATACTTATTCAGACCATATTCCCTTCACGTTTGGACTATGGAAACTCCCCTTACCTAGAAGCACCCAAGGCCACAATAAGGAAGCTCCAAGTCACGCAGAATTGCACCGCCAGGTTGTGATTAGGGGTTCCAAAAAAATAGTCAGCCAAACCAGCACTGCAGTGTTTACATTAGCTGCCCGTTCTGGAAAGAATTAACTTCAAAGCATTGTGTATAGCCCATAAGTCTTTATGGAGAAAGGGCCCAGCCATTAATAAATCTATCATTCCCTTCCATCACCCAGAAGGTGTCTGCGCTCGACCCACCTCAACCTTGCAGTCATTCTCTAAATCAGGAGAGCAAAAAGCGGAGGAAGATCCTTTGCCTACAAAGTGGACAGACTCTAGAACATAATGCACTTACACCTCCAGAGGGAACCACATATTTTGCCCTTCCATAAACTCCTCAAGACATGGCTTTCCCAAACCACTTGCCTATAACTCAGCAACCTCCTTGACACTGTAAATTCCTCCCCTTGCTTGGCCCCTAGGGCTGGAATGCCTTCGGGGAGTTACTCGCTCTACAAATGGTAAATAATAACAATAACAATAATACGTGTTTGGAAGGTAGGGGCATTGCCTACTTGTCCTGGGGAGTGGGATTTGGGTTGAATAATGTTTGTAGTTTTGGGTCATTTGGGTCATGGTCCTTAGGCTTTGCAATATATGTCCCAGTCCTGGATGAAAGTAATATGTGCTAGCGCCGGGATCAGATGGTGGATACTGCTACTTGATTATAGCTCAGTGCAATGGTGACCCCTATGAATTATAAATTCATATCCTGAAACATAAGGGTAGTGAACAATATGACAAAATGGTACAAAGTATTTTCAAACCTGAAAAGATCACTCTCTCCCACCACTGTGGGACTCCACGGTTCATAGAATGACTCAGTCATTTACAGACTGGCAGACTTAATGGGAACTGATTGACATCTGGTGCCGTATGCATCCACTGTTGAAGGATTTCTCCTTCTGGTCAGGGGTTCATGAACACCACATGTGCCTTGATGTGTACATGAGTCCCTTGCTTACTTTGCCACTGGATTCAAGCAAGCCTGGCTGAAGACGGCTGAAATGCCAGAAACCAGTCCTAGGAAGCTTGTTTCCGGTCCAGGGAAGGCATGGCTTGGCAGTTCGGGCTGGACTGTTCCCATGAGGCACAGGGTCAGACTGATTTGCATATGGCTGAGTGAACTAAAGAATGGTGATGGATTAAACCCAGATCAGTTGACTGGGGGTGAGTGTTTGATTTGTTCAAACGCTCTGTCCATCATTCTCTTTTGTATCGCTTTGTTAGCCCTAAGTGTGGCAGGGCATGCTGAGACATGAGTCCCTCGTTCACTTAGCCACTGGATTCAAGATAGCCTTGCTGATGAGGATTATGAATCCGAAACCGGTCCCAGGATGCTTGTTTCCGGTCCAGGGAAGAAATGGCTTGGCAGTTCGGGCTGGACTGTTCCCATAAGGCACAGGGTCAGACTGATTTGCATATAGCCATGTCTGAACTGGGGTGGCTGAGTGAACTAATGAATGGTGATGGATTAAACCCAGATCAGTTGACTGGGGGTGAGTGTTTGATTTGTTCAAACGCTCCGTCCATCATTCTCTTTTGTATCGCTTTGTTAGCCCTAAGTGTGGCAGGGCATGCTGAGACGTGAGTCCCTCGTTCACTTAGCCACTGGATTCAAGATAGCCTTGCTGATGAGGATTATGAATCCGAAACCGGTCCCAGGATGCTTGTTTCCGGTCCAGGGAAGACATGGCTTGGCAGTTCGGGCTGGACTGTTCCCATAAGGCACAGGGTCAGACTGATTTGCATATAGCCATGTCTGAACTGGGGTGGCTGAGTGAACTAATGAATGGTGATGGATTAAACCCAGATCAGTTGACTGGGGGTGAGTGTTTGATTTGTTCAAATGCTCCGTCCATCATTCTCTTTTGTATCGCTTTGTTAGCCCTAAGTGTGGCAGGGTATGCTCAGACGTGAGTCCCTTGTTCACTTGGCCACTGGATTCAAGATAGCCTGGCTGATGAGGATTATGAATCCGAAACCGGTCCCAGGATGCTTGTTTCCGGTCCAGGGAAGACATGGCTTGGCAGTTCGGGCTGGACTGTTCCCATAAGGCACAGGGTCAGACTGATTTGCATATAGCCATGTCTGAACTGGGGTGGCTGAGTGAACTAAAGAATGGTGATGGATTAAACCCAGATCAGTTGACTGGGGGTGAGTGTTTGATTTGTTCAAACGCTCCGTCCATCATTCTCTTTTGTATCGCTTTGTTGACCCTAAGTGTGGCAGGGTATGCTCAGACGTGAGTCCCTTGTTCACTTGGCCACTGGATTCAAGATAGCCTGGCTGATGAGGATTATGAATCCGAAACCGGTCCCAGGATGCTTGTTTCCGGTCCAGGGAAGACATGGCTTGGCAGTTCGGGCTGGACTGTTCCCATAAGGCCCAGGGTCAGACTGATTTGCATATAGCCATGTCTGAACTGGGGTGGCTGAGTGAACTAAAGAATGGTGATGGATTAAACCCAGATCAGTTGACTGGGGGTGAGTGTTTGATTTGTTCAAACGCTCCGTCCATCATTCTCTTTTGTATCGCTTTGTTCCCATGAGGCACAAGGTCAAACTGATTTGCATATGGCCATATCTGAACTGGGGTGGTAGAGTGGGCTAAAGAACGGTGATGGATTAAACCCAGATGTGTTGACTGGGTGTGAGTGTTTGATTGGTTCAGATGCTCCGTCCACCACCACCCCCTTTTGTACCGCTTTGATGTGCAACTCTGCACCCCAGATGTACGTGGTTTGGGACATGAGGTGGAATAACTTGTGAGAAGAACTATCTTTGATCAAAGACTGGTCCTCCTCCATTTGGGATGAGATTAGAAGCAACCCTGTATCGCTATGTGGAGTCAAAAATAAAGAAGTGCAGACCAGACCAGAATTAAAACAGACCTTGTTAGAAACTAAAGAGCGCTTAGCTGAGCATGTTGAAAAATTAAGACGCTATGACTACAGGGAATATATGCTATTCATGCACGTGGAACACTAGCAAACAGGATCACTCTTAGCTTGGAATGCTACCCCGTTAAACGGGGCTCAGTCATTGTGGAACTTGTGACAGACTAGGGTACCTGGCTGTATAGACAGACGTCTATCAACCAACATTTTAGAAGCTACTGTTCTTGCCTCTACACAAGCACCTACACACACACACACACAGGGAATATCATTCAGGATTTCCTGGTTCCTTTACCCCCGTTGGTTCTCAAACATGAGGAAGCTGAGGAGTTGGGGGGGCGAATCACACAGCAGGTGATAAGTGGGGGCATGGAAGAGTATGGCAAGGAGGATAACACCTGGAACAGACGGGTTACCCGTCAAGTTCTATGGCATATATGCTTACATGCTAGCCCCCAAATTAGTGGATTTTGACAAGATAGTTAAAGATACAGGCCATCTCGCACTCTCAATCTTGGAGGCATTAGTGGTACCCTTACTCAAAATGGGGAGACCTACCCATTACTGTAAAGTATATAGCATCATAAAAAAAGCCCATAGACTCTAATGCAGTGTGTACTGTTCACTTTAACTCAATTTAACACAATATACTCATTAGTTAATTCCAAGTATATAGACCATTGTCGATGCTTAATTCGACTTTAAATTCCTTAGTTGGTCCTAACAACCAGACTTCTCCCCTTCATGAAGAAACTAGTACACCAAGACCAAGCAGGGTTTATTTCTGGCCGCAATACGGTGACTATGATTAGAAGACTCTTGGCCCTACTGGAAGCCTATGCATATGACCATGGGGAAACTGCAACATTAGCAGTAGATATACGTAGATATAGAGCAAGTCTTTGACAGCTGAGAGTGGAACTTTCTTTATAGTGTGATGGAGCACCTGCGGCTAGGGTGTGCCTTTGTAGCTTAGACTAGGCTATCGGACTCCACGGCCAGAGTGAAAATAGGTCAACTTATCTCTGAGAGTTATAGAGTGGGCTGCGGAACTATGCCAGGCTGCCCCCATCGCCCTTACTTTTTGCACTTGCAATGGAGCCACTAGCTAGCTGTGCTACATTTGGGGGTCGATACTGGGAAATATTGGTTGGTGGTCAGCAACATCACATGGCTTTATATGCAGATGATCTCTTAATATTTCTCTGAGACACAACTGATCTAGAGGGTGCCAAATGACTACTTGAAAACTTTGGCATATTATCTGGACAAATGGTCAACAGGCAGAAATCATTCCTGTTTCTGATACTTGCTAATACCAGACCCCCTGGGAGGCAGAGTTGTTGAAATGGGAAACCCGGTGTCTGTAGTATCTAAGGGTAAAAGCATTTCATGACCGGGCTGACCTGTTAGACGGTAATGTTGGGATGGCAGTTCATGCTCTTCGGGAATGCAATGATTTCTGGAAGACACTTCCCCTATCCGTAGTGGGGCAAATTTCTGTTCTTAAAATGATTGCACTCCCTTGGCTATTGTGTATTTTTTGTAGTCCTCCCTTTCTGGATCCCTCAAGGGCTGTACTGGGAACTACACTCGCTCACCCATGCCTTTATCTGGGGAGGGGGCCATAGGAGAGCAGCTCTGGCAACATTATAGCGCCCTGTGGGAGAGGGAGTTATGGCTGTCCCTGAGTTTGAGACTTATTACCTTAACTCTCAGCTCCAGTGGTTCACCTAGTGGCTGAAAGGAAGAATGACCACAGGGCTTGAGCTTCATCAGCTGTTTAGCGTACTCCTGCGGACGGGATGCTCCAGTGCCGAGGATACTACTGAATTCCTAATGCTGCAGCATTACTGGACCAGGTGCTTGTTAAAGACATGGATGTGAGTTCGGTACTCACCTGACATGCCCCTACATATATTGGAGTTGCTACCTCTTAGGGGGGACTGGTGAGGTTTGATGGACTGGTAGGCCACTGAGGCGATGCATGTGGAGGACTTGTTCTGCGTAGAATAGCTCTTCCCATTTGAAGAATTTCACTTTGAGTTTAATTTACTTCAGGGACATTTCCTGCTACATAGGGCAGTGATGGCTGTGATTATGAAACATTGGTGTGTGGGCATGTCAGAGCCAACTCCTCGTAAGAGCCGCTAATTCTGAGTTAAATCTGCAGGCACTTTCAAAAAGGTCACCTTTCTGTATCGGGTGAGCAGGGAAGATGTGATGTAGCCCCTGGACACCCTCCGGACCCGCCAGGGTCCCTTACCTAAGGGCGACTGGGCGATTTTGTTGGAGCAGACCCCCAGGGTGTCAAGGAACGCCGGATTTAAACTAATCAATTTCTATATCTTACACAAAGCATACCATTCCCCAGGGAAAATGAATAGGTATTTCATCACAACGGAAGCAGCATGTTCGTGATGCAGGGTGGTGGGAGTGGAATTCTTCCACAATCTATGGAATTGCCCATCACTAGCAGGCTATTGGGAGGAAATCACAAATATAGTCCCCCAGGATGCTGCTTATTGAGCTGGTTCCCCCACAATGCCCCAAAAAACTAAGGTATCCAGGAGATTCCAGGAGTTGACTTTCATTTTGGCAAAGAGGGATATCACGAGAAATTGGAAAGCAGCTAGGGTACCTCAACCTGCAGTTTGGAGTAGGGAACTGGCGAGATTGGTAGGTACAGTGCTGCTTCAGGATGCCAGACAGTGGTTTAGCTCAAATGCGGGGGCGAGGGTCTGGTAGGCATTTGGGGACTGTTTAAAGAATCTGAATCCCACATCGCCAGTGACATCTCCTGGCAATCCAATAAGTTCTAGCCTTTGATTAATATTCCTATAGTGATTACGATCCTTCCCTTTGCTGTATGTACACCAATGGGTTATCTTCCTTATTCTGACTACTGCTCACCCATTCTTTTAATTTTCTGAGTGTGAAAATCCACACCGGGACAAATGTATTTGGAGTGTTGATTTATAAGTGTGACTTGATGCTGCGGGGTGGAGAACTATTGTTGGGGAGTTGTGGGATCTATTGATGGTGTCTTGCATGATGCATCTTTCTTGACCGATGTACGATGCTGCTTTGATACTCAATACAATCTGTTTAATAATAGAGTGTGAAATCAGAATAGAATGAGTATATAACACATGGATCCATCAAGTCTAGATTGACAAAGGTCTGTACATCAACCTCTCTGAAATGGCCAGACACTTTACCTTTAGTGTTGAAGAATATTTGAAGTGCTGTGACAGGAAGACAGGGTTGCCGTTCATTGCAACACTCTTTTGAATATCACTGACAATATTATAATCGATTATTGCAAAGAACTGCTAATGTGGTTCGTTCTGTCTCTCATCAGGTCTCAGCTGCCACATTAGACCCTCATCAAGAACAGTGCAACTACGACAATCCTGGTGATTGGCTCATGATCAAGAAGCATGTTTGGATTGGGAAGACTTATCTTGAACCCAGATGGGAAGGCCCCTTTCAGTTGATCCTCACTACACATACTGCTGTTAAGTGTGCTGGAGTTCTGAGTTTGATTTATGCCTCACACACCAAAAGAGTGAGCAATCCAGAAGGAGTGCCATGGGTCTATAATGCTGAATGATGAGCTTTGGTGCTTGCACCACCAATCGAGAGAACATCCAGGCCAACATCACCAGTGTCAGTCCAGACACTGAAAGAAGAAAGGGGTGAAGATCAATTGACGGAATTTCAAGTGCAAGTACCTCAATTAACACAGAGTGGCACTGAAATCTCTAACAGAGGAGAAACAGAGACCGAGTCACAGAAAGAGGAGGGGCTACTGAGATGTTACTAAGCCAAGACGATCCAGGCAAAGGAACCAGCACTGGAACGAGGAGAAGAAATTGACAAGCAGAATGGCCACAAAGTTATGTAAACAAAAATCCGAGGAGATGTTTTTCAATAGCTTGAATTCACGAAATAATACTTGAAGAGGCTGAGCTTAAAGACGATGGTGGCCTAGATACAAATCAGCAAAACCTAAGAAGATCGAAAAGAGCACGAATGCCCTGTCGCACATATTCACCACCTGAATGGTCCTACTGCATGAACAATGCTTTTAATGTCACATTGAAAGATTTGTGCAATGTGAATCCTGACCTATTTGAACCTCCCTCAAAAAGAGAAAGTGAGATTGATGGAGATGATCTGAAAAAACCCACTTAAAACCAAATGGAATTGAAAAATGAATTTTGAACTTTGAGCTTATTAGATGTTTGCTGTTTTAGTTCTTTTTTCACAGAAGCTCAACCTATGTTGAAAGTTACAGAAGAATGGAGATAACATTTCAGAAAAACATGGAGTAGGGTTTAGGATTGTCTGGTCAGAAGCTATACTATTCACCTGGACTCTGCTGTGAGTCTACCTTGTCAAGTGGTGCCACCCCTGTCCTGAACCCCTTGGAAGTGGCCCTAAGGTGCTATGCAGGCTTCTTTGGATCCAGCCTAACTGATGCACTTCCTCTGCTGTGCGGCACAACCCCGAGCAGAACCAACACACCAACCCACCATCGGGTGCAGGCCAGATCTATATTTTAAAGGGGGAGTCTTGTAATGTCTCACTCCATTTGTCTTTTCACAGCTGAACTGTGACTTAGAAAAGGGATGAGTGAGTGTCCCTCTCAAGCATGGTGCTGTGAAATGTGATGCCACTAGCAATGGCATCATGTGAGAGGGTGCACGCAGTGCCTTCAGATGGGAAGCTTTGGATGTGTAGCACTCCTTATCTTACAAATGTCAATTATATTTGTGTTTAGACTGTAAAAATGACATCCTTGTAACTGAAACTTGTGTGGATTTCTATGTTTTCATAACAAACAGTATTTTGTCTTCTGAGTAAAGAACCATGCCTTCTTTGTTTTAAGGCTTTTTAGGGTTGTTAGGTGATATCCATTAGCCCCCTCCAAAGCAAAAACCTCCTTTGCATGTCTTGTGACTATGCACAGTGAGATATGATCATAAGGCTTGGCCTGTAGCCACATAGTCCTTGAAAACACAGCAGCTACTGCACACATCCATCTATCAAGCAATGGCAACATGGGAGCAGGGCATTCAAGCCCAGACTCAAATGCAACCAGAACCCGGTGTGCAATGCATTCAAATGTGACCAACAAACTCTTTGTTCAGGATGTGTACACTAGCCGTGCCATAAAACTATCTCCCATACCCCAGATGCTCATAGCTTTCGCCACATGCAGTGGTCTCTAGGGTCTGTGGTTCCCTAACTGGGTCTGAGGATCCAGTAAACCAAAATATTCAAAAAAAAAATGTTAACAGCGTTATCTACCCTCCAAACATCCCACCTTGTGCTTTCTGATCCAGCGATATTCACAAACCACATGCATTGTGTATTGATGTTTCAACAGTATAACTAGTCAAATAGATGGCTTATATGTTGTGTTCATTTTGATCTGAGGATATCGAAAAGGATGTCAGAGGAAAAGGCTACCTCAGCCACTTAAATTTGAATATTATTTTAAATATGAATCCTTGTAATGCCCACATGTGTGCTGATATAAACGAGATGAGTAGACCATTCCTAGATAAAGGGCATAAGAGATGCAAAGGTTGACCATATCTATAAGGATAAATACATGTGGTGATCTAGATACCATGGCAATTGGAGGTCATTGTTTTCTACAAGTGTATAAAGTTTCTGTTAGAACAGTGCATTGCAGGTCTATGATGGATGATGGCTGTGTGGCATGTGTACAAAACCTAATGGAAGTACTTTAAAAAAAAGTTTGCCATGAATTCGGATGTCTGAATAATGGCACATTAAGGGCCCTATTATGATGGCGGACGGACCCCTGCATAAGAGGGACCGTCTGCATGGGCAGCAGCGGTCCCTCCACGGCAATTAGGATGTGACCGCCACCCTGGCAGTCACATCCTGTATTTTTTACATTGCGGCGGGTGCTGCTTGAAGCAGCACTCGCCGCAATGTAAAAAATGAAAGCAGTGCATTTGCATGCACAAAGCGGCAGGCACCGCGCGGTGCCTGCCGCTTCGTGCACGCAAAGGCAGGGGGGTACCATAGGGTCCCCCCATGTGCACTCCCCACCCCCCTTCACCCAGGGGGCCCGCTACGGGCCCCCAAGGTGAAGATCCACATGCTTTTCCTAGGCGGAGAATCCGCCGCGGAAAAGCATGTTTGCACAGCCATCCTAATATGTCTGGTGGTATCTGAGAGACACTGCCACCATATTAGGCCTTTTCCAAGCGGCGGACAGAAACCAGGACCCACCAGCCATCCTAATGTGGCGGTGGGTCTTTGGTGGGTCCGCAGAGGATTTTCCGTATCCTCCGGGCCGGCGGTGGCTTCCGCCGGCCCGGAGGATGCGGAAAATCCTCCATCGTAATGTGCCCCTAAATGTCAAATAAACAAAATATTAAACTTGTAATGCACCCAACATCTTTTGAAAAAAACAAATATCTTGACAACTGTGTAATAAATGAACACCAAACCACAAAAAGGACGTATTCTGATGAAAGTTCTTTGTCCATGATAGATTTTAGTCTGCAGACATCAAGAGCTGCTGATTGGAATAACATGAAGACACATATGAATGAATCCAATTAGCATTGCCTTTGAAGTTATGGTTTTTAACCAGTACACACACTTTTTTCTATGTTAATGATTCAGACATGCAAAAAATTATGCTTTTGACTCCCATTTTAACTTTTCCTTTTTCACCAATGCACAACAACACAACTCCCTAAAACAACAACATCATGATATAACTCAATATATCTCCAATACCAAAACAGCAACACATAACTAAAACAGAACACAACATAACCAAGTCTTCTACCCCAAAGTGTGTTGGGCACCTGTTGGGCCCAACATCATTGGTGTGGTTTCCCCCTTAACCCCTTGGGCGCGACCGTGATTCTGCGCCTGTGCGGCAGAATCGCGAGTGGGCGGGTTTATGACGGGCCCCATCCGTCATCAGCACACGAGCCCCGTGATGCATGATGGCTGGGGGCCGTCATCAGCATCGAAGGGGTTAAGTTTGCCTTCTATACTTCTGTTTTTGCTGAATCGCTGGCTTTAGGCCTCCGCTCACTTTACCACGTTTGACCGGTGATATGGTGCTTGTGCTCTCTCCCTTAAACACGGTAACATTGGCTTACAGACAATTGGTACATTTAATTTACTTGTAAGTCCCCAGTAACGACTTATCACATATACCCAGAGCCTGTAAATTAAATGCTGCTAGTGGCCCTGCAGCATTAACCGTGCCAGCCTCTTATGTATCCTTTTAAATGTGCCTCAGGCCTCCCACTTTGTGTGCATGTTTAAAATTCCAATTTGACCTGGAAAATAAATATTTTGCCAGACCCAAACATCCCTAGGTTAGGCCTGGAACAGCCCAAGACGCCCTTAGGCATTCGAGCGCTCTACAAATCACAAAATCAAATCAAAATCAAACCAAATGGTGCAGTATATTAAAAAAAATATACATGTACTTTTAAGTTAGTGCAAAACTCTTACATTTGTTTTTCACTACTGAAAAGTCTGCCTCTAACACTGGATTTACTTATTACTTTTAATAAGTGTTAACTTTCAATTGGGAGCAGGTAGGAATGTCGAGTTTGGTGTCTAAAGAATTGTAATTTAAACCTCTTTGAAGCTAAAGTCGCATTTTAAGTCACAATTCTAAAAATGTCACGTTTAGAAAGTTGCCATTTTCTTGTCCCAACCACTTGGTGACTGCAGCCTGTATCCTGGGTCACATGACTAGGTGTGGCTGGCAGTTGGTCTATGTGTGTTGCTCCCAGACAGTGAAACAAAGGGGAATAGATGTCAGCAGAATGGGGCATCTCTGACTTGATGAGGGGGAGTCACTTACCACTATTTGCCGATCAAATAGGCCCTGCTTGAGCACCCTCACAAACACTAGTCTTTTGTGACCCTTGACAAGCTGGGACCAGGGCAGGGAGGCAGGCAGGCAGGTAATTCAAGCACCTCTGGGGGTGGAAACCTTCAGAACCTTCTCCTGCTTCCAAGTGGACACCAGGTATAAATAATGCACCCTCAGACCCAACGCTTCAGTATACCTCTGGACCTGTGGCAGACTCAGAAGGACTGCTGTGCTGCTCTGCAAGAAGGACTGCTATTTTGTTGGCCTGCTGCCCCGATGCCTGAGTAAGAAGGACTGGACCTACATCTTGATCCTAGGACCACCAGAGTGACTCCAAGGGGTAGTTCCTGATCAGAGCCTCACGGACAGAAAACACTCCAACCACCTGGAATCCACCACCTGGACAGTCTGCTGTGAGACCTACCGCCAAAGGGGTGCCACCCAATCCTGACCTTTGGAAGTGGGACTGAAGATGCTTTGCTAGCCCAGCTGTTGCCCCGTGAGCAGAATTGATTCAGTGATATGCAACTCGTCGCAGCTGTATTGGAACCTTCAGAGCACAAATTATCCCAGATGGCAAACCTTGCATCTTGGGTCGCAGTCTCCTAGGAACCGCTGCTTCACAACAAATACTTAACACTGGAAATATCATTGCAAGTGTTGTAGAGTGAATGTGTTGGTCCTTAAACCACTTTTTACTACAGAGCGGAGGGCACTTCCAAAGCGGATCCTACCTGCCACAAGGTTATCGCAGGGTGCTGGGGGTGCAACGCCGTCAGTTTACTCCCGCCTCCGGTGCCACCAACAAGCCGGAGCGCGGTGGGGAGGAACTACGGTTCCCAGCGCCTGAATCCAGATGCCCACTTCCTGCTCTGCGCGCCGGGAGGCGCATAAACACTCGTGGCTCCCACTGAGGAGCGGGGGCACTTCCAAAGCGGATCCTACCTGCCACAAGGTTATCGCAGGGTGCTGGGGGTGCAACGCCGTCAGTTTACTCCCGCCGCCGGTGCCACCAACAAGCCGGAGCGCGGTGGGGAGGAACTACGGTTCCCAGCGCCTGAATCCAGACGCCCACTTCCTGCTCTGCGCGCCCAGAGGCGCATAAACACTCGTGGCTCCCACTGAGGAGCGGGGCACTTCCAAAGCGGATCCTACCTGCCACAAGGTTATCGCAGGGTGCTGGGGGTGCAACGCCGTCAGTTTACTCCCGCCGCCGGTGCCACCAACAAGCCGGAGCGCGGTGGGGAGGAACTACGGTTCCCAGCGCCTGAATCCAGACGCCCACTTCCTGTTCTGCGCGCCCGGAGGCGCATAAACACTCGTGGCTTCCTCCGCGTCGCGGACGCACGCGGACGGCGCCGGGCGGAGCCCAGGCAGAGGGGGGGCCGTCTAAGGCCGTCCAAGGACGATCAGGGACGGGACGGGCCACGTCCATAACACAATGGGTAAGCGAAAATTATTAACATCTGCAGTGGGGGAAGTGAAAGCCAAAGTTCCCAAGTACACTACCAGCATTATCTCATACTTGACCACCAAAGTCGACGAACTCTCTACCCAGATTGTGGTTACTGAGCGTGAGCTGGGCCTTGAAAGTTCTTCAGTGGCCTCCGGCACATCTAATAACTCAACCATCCATTGTATACCATTGGAACCAAGGGTCATTATTGAGACTTGTAGACCGACTATGCCCCAGTCCCCCACTGTACTCCCAATCCCGGAAGTGTCAGAAATAGTGATACCTCCTGCATCTGAGGTCTCTGGTGACAAAGAGAACATTCCAAGTAGCCAGATTGGGGGCCAACGAGCTATTTACATCACAGAAGAGGGCATCTCGTCTCTACTAGAAAAACTTTTTTCTGATAGACTGGAATCTGCTTTAATCCAGATTGCCACTGACATTTGAAGGATTGTGTCAAGGACCTTTTGGCGAAATGTGACCGCATTAATGATTTCTTAAATAAACAGGCCACTATTCCCTCTACACAATCAGTGATATGTCCACCAGTTCTACAGGTTCCTGCACCCAAGGTTGATAGTCCCTTGATCAACATGGCTACGGATTCCATTGTGCACAATGAAGCATATGTTGAAAAGGGTAGATCCACGCCTACTACGGTAACGGTGCCTAGTTCCATTCCCTTGGAAAGAGCACAAGGCTTTCAGGGGGGGCGGTCGGCCAGGGTACCCCCAGTAAATTTACCTCCTGATGCCACACCTTTTGTAGCAATATTGGTTAATGTGCCCAAACTTGCTGACGGGGAGGTAGAATCACACGCAACCCTCCTTAACCATATTAGAAAATGGTGCAATGCGAATTGCTCAGGCGATAGTAACATTGCAGACAATATATTGACAGGAAGGAGGGTAAATTGGGTGGGCAAAACAAAGAAATGTGTGGCAGGTGACTGTGTAATAGTCAATTTCAAATCACGTAACATAACTAGCCGCCTTTTCTGGGATGCCTCTCCCCTGGACCCTGTAGGCAAGGGTGTTCGTGCTATGCCCCTGGGTTTCTTCTACCCCCCAGTACACATGTCAGTCGGTGGGGAGAAAACAAGGCCGCAGTATAACACTAACCCATGGGTAGTAGATAAAGTAACTATGCCTTTACAAGTTAATCAATGGGCTACAAAGTTGTCAAGGGGTGATGGTACAGCTAATATTTCAAGGAACATGCCTAGAGAAGATCTGATCCTGGCAAATAGATTTATGGTCCTTGCCACGCAGGCAGATTCTGTCTGACTAGAGCATGATCAAACAAGTAAGAAAGCGTACGGCCATGACAATGCTACTACTATTTCACCTGGTAATACATTGCTTGAATGTTGTAATGCACCAATGGACTGTGGTCGGGGAAATGTCAAGTTACTGTCCTGGAATATCGCGGGTTTACGTTCAAAACAGGAAGATCCGATCTGGTTAAAAAAGTTAAAAGAGTATGATGTTGTGGCCTTACAGGAAACTTGGTCAAGGGACAATGTCTTTTGGTTGGATGGCTATACATCATTCTTTGTTAAAGCCCAGAGCTCCCCGGCGGGAAGGGATAGAGGAGGCTTGATGTTTTTAGTGTCCGTTAATATAGCTGGTAGCATTAAGGAGATACCCAGCTCCTCACACTATTTTCAGCTGCTGGAAATCTTTCTCGCAGATAAAAATAAGATAGTTTTGATAAACTGCTACAATTCAATACAGGGGGGTCCCCCAAATTTTGTTTTAGAAGGTCTATCTTCTTTTTTAATTGATTATGTGTCAAAGCAAACCACTTTTGTGCAACTCATATTAATGGGTGATTTTAATGTTCATTTGTGTGGGTTACATTGCCAGATCGAGGTTGTTGATGGTCCTGAACACACGACTCTGCCTCATTTTGAGCACACTTCAAAGGGTTCAGCTATGGAGGATTTGTTATCATCAAATGATTTATATGAACCAGGTTTTTTTGATTCAAATGATCGTGTCGCCACATACAATGCAAGGGGAAGTGAGTCGATTATTGATTATATTTTTATGTCACCAGGTCTTCTACGTTATGTAGTATTCTATAACGCCACAGTAAGCGGGTTCAGTGACCACAATCCGGTGTCACTAGTCATGGATGGGTCTCTAGGTTTACTTAAAGGTGACTTGTTGGCCACTTCTGTGAAGGATATCAAGAGCAAAGATCAAGGGAGGCGCCTAAAATGGTGCAGAGTGTGCTCTGAGGACTTCCTAGGCCTAATTGAACAAGAACTAGCAGGGGAACTTGATACTTGAGAAATGGGGGGAAAGAGGTAATCGCCGCCTTTGAGGCTATCTGTTCTAGAGTGGAAGAGGAGCTCACAGTTAGCCCAAGGAGGGGAACGGCTCCAGCTCATGGCTGGTTTGACCATGCATGTTCCAAAGCTCACTCTGCGCTGTTGAAAGCGCTTAAACATACTCCTAGAGATAAGTCACTGGTAACCAAACTGAGGACGAACTACGCTAAGGTGGTGAAGGAAAGGAAAAAGACTATAAAAGAGGAAGCCTGGGACTCCTTAATGGACTCTACTACCCTTAAACAAAGCTCTAAATTCTGGTCAATAATAAATAACCCCCTTTTTGCCCAATCTAGGAATACAGATCTTGAAGTAAATATCCCAGAAGCTGACTGGCTCAAACACTTCTCAGCAATTTATGGTAACAATGAAGTCATTGAGACATTCCATATGCCCTACCACCCCGATTTGCTACCTAAACTAAAATTTAGTAAAACTGAAGTTGAGGTGGCGATAAAAGGGTCTGCGGGGAGTAAAGCCCCTGGTCCAGATGGGGTTCCTTTGGATCTGTATAAATTAAATTCAGAGATGTGGGCAATTATATTAGCGAATGTTTTTAACTGTGTATATGTTGGAGGTTTTCCCAAAACATGGGCATGCTCAATCATAGTTCCT
Organism: Lissotriton helveticus; assembly: GCF_964261635.1. Taxonomy (NCBI): domain Eukaryota; kingdom Metazoa; phylum Chordata; class Amphibia; order Caudata; family Salamandridae; genus Lissotriton; species Lissotriton helveticus. The sequence continues at coordinate 872,124,043 of NC_136071.1, read as the reverse complement.
ATTTTTAAAAAAGGGCAAAGAAGTGACCCCAAATGCTACCGTCCGATATCCTTGTTGGATTCCTCTATGAAGATTCTGGGCAAAGTTCTGCTCGCCAAAATTAACAAGTGGTCATTGGAAAATGACATCTTGTCCAATGCCCAGTATGGTTTCCGTTCAGGAAGAGGTACAGAGGACCAATGTTTAAATTTACATCTGATAACTTCTAACTATACAAAGGCAGGAAAGGGGTCAATTTTTGTGGCCTTCATGGACCTGTCAACAGCTTTTGACTTAGTTAACAGAGCCAAGCTGTGGTCCATGTTGTTAAAATTGGGCCTTGACCCACCTCTTGTCCATTTCCTGGCTGAACTACATAAAGATTTAAAGGCTTCTATTAGAATGAACCAAGAAGGGAATTGTGCAGCCTGGTTTAAATCAAGCAGGGGTGTGCGTCAAGGCTGCATCCTCGCCCCTATGCTGTTCACTTTGTATATAAACTCTTTAGAACAGCACCTTTTAACTGCTTCTGTGGACATACCGCGTGCAGGAGATACTCGCATCCCTGTTCTCCTGTACGCGGATGACGCTGCACTAATAGCCCGGACACACCTGGGCCTTCAAAGATTATTAAATACTTTTAGTGATTTTATGTCCTCGCTTGACCTAGTGGTGAATAATTCTAAATCGCATGTTATGGCATTTGGGGTTGTAAAAAATAACACCAAATCCTTTTTTTGTAACGGCGAAGCGATCACTAATGTCAAAGTTTTTACTTATCTTGGAATAATCTTTGATACCAAGGGGAGCTGGCTCCCACAAATAACAGCTAAAACTAAAGCGGTGAGGAGCTCGGCAAATGCAATCACAAGTTTTTCAAGGAGACTTGGTGGGAAACCAACTGGTGCACTATTAGCCTTGTACAAGGCAAAAACACTAGCAGTAGCAAGGTACGGAGCAGGTCTGTGGGGTTATGCGAAAAGTGAAACCATCCAAAGGGAGGAAAACAAGTTCCTTCGGTCTATATTAGGGCTCCCTCAGTCGACAGCCACTTTTTCAGTTCATCAGGAGCTTGGTTTAGGGTACATTGCTGATATCCTTTCCATGGCTCCTATTCTGTTATGGATCAGGGTTTGGACGAACACCAACTTAGACTTGAATCATAAAATATTGATGGACTGTTTAAAACTTGATAAATTTTAAGATATTGACTGGCTGTCATATATTCAAAAATGTTCAATAGACCTTGGTCGCCCTGAGATCTTTTCCTCCCCTCTGAGGTTAAAAAAGGCAGACCTAGATTGGGTCAAGTTAAACTTTTCTAAAATGAAGGGCTTGGATCGAGAGGAAATTGAACTAATTAAACCCACGGTCAGAGCCCATTTTATGACGATCACTTGCTTAGTCATTCAACCGTACCTTGCTGCTGTAAATATCCCTTTTCACAGGTGGCTTCTGGTTAAATTTCGTTTTAACCAGATTTACATGGTTCTCTGTGACAGTCATGGTTGGTACAAGCCTGAGGACGCACCTGTGTGCAAATGTGATAATTTTTCCATACAGGACAATATGCACCTAATGTTGTTCTGTCCATTTTATAATACTCCTAGACAGAAGTACCTGGTCCCCATATTGAAATGTAAAGCATTTTTACAGGCAAAACCAGCTCTTTTGTACTAACAAATGTTAGAATCACCCTTGATTATGTTTAGTGTGGCCAATTATCTTGTTGCTGCTGTTAGGATTAGGAGGAGGAGAATGAAAATCTAATATTGGGGCCCGAGCTGGAGGTTAAATTGTTCTTATACATGGTAATTTTATCTTGTAAATATTTTAATGCTTTGTTTTAATGTTTGTATATATAATGAAATTCCACTGTATGAATTTTAGCGTTTCTGTAAATTGTCCTTGATTGTAGCATGCTTTTATGATTTTTAACTAAATCGAATAAAGTGGTTTTTAACTTGACTTGACTTGACTTGACTACTACAGAGCGGATTTCCCAGAATAACTTCAGCTACCATTTCCTGTTCCCCTTAGGTCTTCTAATGGATCTTGGTCTGTGCTGAAAGGGTCTAGATTATTTAGGGGATGAACTATTATAATTTGAAGACCTGGAATAAGATAATAGTTTGCATCTATTCATTACCAAATGGTTTTGTTCAGGCATAAAATGTTCAGATCAAATGAATTTTGGAAACAGACAACATGACCACAACAAATGAATGAAACAGAATCAGCAGAATTATTTTCTCAGTTGGTATATTTATCGCATTTTAAAGTAATTTCTATTGCCTATGTGATATATGACTTATATAATTCAAATAAACAATAATAAAGTTGTAAGAATCAAATTTCAAGGAAATCCTTCCTCCTCTGAGGAAAATTATATCATGAGAAATGAATCCTTTAAAGCATATAACCGTCATACAAACCCTTTAGATGTAAGTTCAGTAATCACCAAAATAACCAATTCCAGTTCCTGAACAGGTTTGTCCACCGTGCTACAGCATCAAATGCCACAGCTGTTGTCGGAAACCTTCCAACCTGAAAGGTTCCACTTATGCAAGGAAACCAGCTGGCAGCAAATACAGTAATTATCCCAGTTCATGTTAGTTTCTTGAAATCCAAATCATTAGTCTCTGAACCACAAGGTGGGTCAAGAAGTTGGGCAAGATAGGAACCGCCCCTGCCCACACTTTAGGCAATTATACTCCATCGATTTCTGGTTGACACCCCTTGGCATCACCAATTTGATTGGATCATTCTGTCCCATTGGTCAGTTTCGATAGGATGAGATGATTTAGTAGGTAAAGTATACAAATCTGGAAGATTAAGTAATCCATTACTTTGCATATTCCATAAGACCATTGATTTTATTCAACTGATTAGGTATAACCTCTAGGAACTAGGAGAGTCCATGCTCTCATCCTTTGCAGTCCTTTCCGAGGCATGTACTTTAGGGAGTAACACATCTGTTGCAATTCCGGTCAAATAAGCTACAAGCGTGAAAGGAATTATTGAGTGTTAGAGCACAAGTAGAAACTTTACGTAAAGATCTCAGACTATTAAGTTTGTTAGTTCATGCTAGGAAGGGAAAGAAGTTTGAGCCCTAAACAAAAGCAGCCTGTGCGTGCTGAGTTTATGCTAAAATATAAATTTCACATAATTGAATACAGCACATTAGCTCTTCAATGAAGCATGTCAATGACTTGCGATTACATCCTGTAGGTATAAAGTACCGATATAATTTTTTTTATAACACCTCATTATTATTTAAAATGTTAGTTTTGCAAATCTCTCCTCACGCTGCAAGTTTAATACATCACTCGTTATATTTAAAAGCATATCTAAAAAAACTTTTATGAAGCACAAAATATTATGGTAATAGTTTTGCTCATCAATACCAATGCTCACATTACACATTCAAATGTTACTGTCCATTTTCTCAATACATAGAACAACTTTATTTATACTTGTATAAGGAAATTCATATCATCGTTTGTTTGTTATTTGTTCATTTATGCATAAACATATACCAATAGCTTTATTTACTTCTCATTAGTTTCATCTATGGTTAGGTGTCATCACAAATCTACGACTAACATCATGCATGCTTTTACGATGCAGTAACTAAATCAACTTCATTTTGTGCATGTTCTCCAAACATGACAACTCAACAGACATTTGTTCCATCCGGAAATTATTGTCATAAATCATTTGTTTCCCAGGGTTCTTCCATAAAGATTAAATGAATGATAACATCCGAGCTCTATCAATTAGTCTTTGATGGTGAATCGAGCCATCACACTCTTATCTTTATCTGATGTCACATTCATAAGGCAGATGTCTTCATTCGTTTCAGTCTAGTTTGCTCTAAGGTCTTTGATTCTTCATAGTATCCACATTGTCTATCTATAGCTCAATTTCTGCTTGTTTTCTTTTTATTCCTCTTTTCCCTTTCTCAAATTTTGTGTGTTTACAATATCTGTAAATTATTACTATTATTAGTAAGCCAATAGTAATTGTTAATATAGGAGTTAATATTAAGCCTGGGTGGAGTATGTGGAGTGGCACTCCACGAAGTTCCACAGATTTAAAAAAAAACCCTGTCCCAGTTCCACCACAAATTTTTAAAAAAGGGTAAAAAAAACACTTACCTTCTCTCTCGTGTCTGCGGGTCACCCTCCTCCTCGCTGCAGTGTCTCCCGGTTGCTGCTGTCCTCCTCCTCATTGCTGGTCGCACCCCCTATGTTTTACGTATTGCATGGAGTGTGCATGCGCAGTTCGCGCAAGATATAAAACATAGGGTGTTGCAACCGGCAACACGAGGAGCAGGACCCTTTTTTTGGGGTCCGGTGGCGCAGGGGTGGAGGGACTAAGTTTTGCCTACACTTCACATTCCCAGAGGAGCAAACTCCGCTGGCGGAACAGAGTACGCCACCCAGGGTTAGTTAATATTCTCCCAACTAAACTACTTCCGAAGGTTGCAAACCATTTCCCCGCGGACGTAAGTCCTTTCCCAATAGATTCCCATGCACCATCAACCTTCAATTCAGTCAAATCCTTTATCAATTTAGTGATATTGCTAATATATACCCAGAAATAATTACTTTTGTTAGGGATATAAGTGTAGCACAGTTGGACCTTGAGCATACGACAGACACCACCCTCTTTTGTGAGTAGGAGGTTTAATGAAAGTCTGTTTTGTAAAACCCTAGATCTGAGAGCAACCATTTCAGTATCTATAACAAGGAAACCTCCTGCTGTATCGGTTGACAAATGATCAACTAAAGTAGAGAGTTTTCGAACTTTGTGAGAATTTAGTTTCACCCAGACAGATGGAAAAATTGCACCAAAATATCTCCAATGATTTCATCAGCACTTATTCCCCTTCTTAAATGAGTGTGTTTAAAATTGTTGGTTCCACTATTTTGACCCACATGATAAATCTTTTTAGCACTATCCAAACCCTTTTTTGGTAACCTATAATAGGCATTTCTCCCACAAATATAGTAACCCCCTGCGAAAACAGGATCAGATGCTCCAAGATATAAAACCCAACCTAACATAGTTTGGAAGGTGTGATCACATTCACTGTAACCAACAAATGTATTGTTAAATTCGCTTTTGCGTCTTAGTATGCATAGCTTTCCCTTTTATTACCAATCCAGAGCCATTGCAGAGTGTGCTTCCTCCTTTTTAATTTCATCCTCTCGATGTGCCCAAAGTGGGATTTTTTATTGGGTTTCAGCCTTTTTCCTAATATTGCCAAGTCTATCCTCAACCAAATGTATTAAATCTTTTTCTACATTATATAAAAAAAGGTCAAATTATGCCTATGCGCAGATACTGTATCTATGCTCTGTGTAGGTTGGAAAAAAATCCCCCATTATTTCAGCCATTCGTGAATCTGGTACTACATTCAAATTCTTTTTGATAGGTATTTCCGAGAAGATCAAATCATGATTTGAGTATTAATATTGAAATTGCCCCTTGCAATTAAATAAACTAGTTAATACACTACAAGAAATGCCCTATGTTAAAGGTAAGTGATGATAAGTCACTCCCTCTGATACTGAGGTAGGTCGTGATATGTACACATAACAATCCCTCGCACCCATACTGTGCACATACTCACAGAGGAATTTAGTGAAACATTTAAGGAAAAGTCATTAATAGATGGATCATGATGTAAGATCTTATCAGTTAGATCATTAGCTACAGCTTCATCATGCTTCCCTTCTATTGGTTTGATATTAGAAGTAGGATTAATTTCATGCTTCACATAGACATGATGAGGGAGATTTAGAACAGTTAGTGCTAATACTAGGATAGTAGAAAAAGCAGCTCGAAAGCAAACACATTCATTTATGTTTTAAGGATACCGGGTTTGGATTTCACATCTCTCCAGAAAAGAGACTTATAATCATTGTCAAATTTAAGGAATGCCTTATAACGTTGTACTTTGCATTAACCGTATGGTTTTCTCCAGTTAAGGGATCAACTTTCCTTTGCTTCTCCCACTGTCACAATGCACACGTTTCAAAGGTTTGACATTATCCGGTGTGCTTTGTCTCTTCAATTATTCAAAAGCCATTTTTCCGTGAAATTTTCTCCACCTTTGCACAAATGTCCTTTATCATATCAGTTCCTCAAGGTGGTTTTGTGAGTTTAAATTCTTGAAAAAAAAGTGTGATACGCTCTCTCCCAGTCATTTGATGCTGCCAAATAAGTCAACTCTGGTGCAGGGTATCTCTGAATTGGTACCCATGTTCTTTTTGATTTACTCACTGCAGTCTCATCATCATCTGTGTCGCCTTGTTCAGCTTGGCTTGGAACTTCAATTATAGTTGAGGTATTTTGCCTTCTGCCAAATCTTGCCTCAATCTGTCAGTTCCTTTGGGCCATTGGTCTCCATTTACTACTTGCTTTTCATAGGCACTGTTCACAATGGTGGGGTCAGTGCTTTGCCTAGTCAGGTCTCTTTCCACGTAGCCCTCATTTCCTACAGGAACTGACCCTATCGGACCCTGATTTGAAGCAGTGCTTGGATGCCCAGTAGCTGGGGCCCACTCTACTTTGTGACTGACATGAGTTGGATGTCTCACTGCTACCATCAACTCATCCATTGCAGGCACATCATTTTCAAGGGGACATGGGGCTCGGCAAGTATGGGCTGCGTACACCCAGTTAGACAGACTACCACATTTGACAGCAGTTGTGGTAACAAGAATCACAAGGTACGGCTCATGCCGATGAGACTCTAAACATGTTTTGTGTATTGCTCCTGTTACGTTGAATTGGAAGCTTCCCCAACCTTGTGAGACACAGAACATACTTCAGCCAATACTTTACAGTAATTGAGTACCAAATCGTCAGTTATATTCACTTGCAGTTTGGCTGGGACTGTTGGCTCTCTCATAGCCCTCCCCATTATGATCTTGTGAGGGGACAGCCCAGTTCTTCTGTCTGGGATACTTCTCAAACTTATCAACACCAAAGGCAAAGCATCTGGCCATTTCAGAGACATGGATGCGCACACTTTTGTTAAACAGGACTTTAGTGTTCCATTTACTTGTTCACCCACTTTGGTCACCTCTGGTCAATATGCACAGTGTAACTTTTGTTCAATTTGCAATGCTGCACAAAACATTTGTATCACCTCTTTACTAAAATGTTGTCATCTATCGGATTCCAAAGATGTCGGAAACCCAAACTGTGGTATAAGCTCTCTATGGAGTAATTTTGCTGCAGTTAGACTCTCATTACGCCTGGTTGGATAGGATTCCACCCAAGGAGAGAACAGACACACAATCAATAGAACATATTTTAATCCATAGCAAGGAGGCCTTTAAATGAAGTCTAGTTGCATTCTGTTAAAAGGGCCTCCAGATCTCCATACATGACTCATTGTGAATAGTGTTTTCTTACCCTTGTTTTGTTGTTGACATATTACACACCTCTGACATAGCACTTCTGCCACATCTCTGAACCAGGAATTGAACCAGGTTTGTTGGAAAAGGCACATCGTGACATCCCGCCCAATTTGTGCAGGTCCATGATAGTTTCTTGCCATTGGTGACAATAAACTATCAGGTATGACAGGTCTCCTATCTGTGTACACCCACACCTCATCCTCTTGTCTCTGTATGCATCCTGCTTTACCTCACCTATGTCACTCAGTTTCCAGGCACTACATCCTGTAATGCTTTTATTTCTTTCCATGTTTCCACAACTGAAAAACATCAGCCTGCATTCTGTGACATCAGCTTGCTCTTTCAATGGGTCCAACATTGAAGATGTAAGTATTTAGAGGGCAATACAGGCGATCTCGCCCCATAGGATTTGCCAACCATCACATAATAATTTTCCTTTCGGTAGGCAAGGCACTTCACCAATGCAATTTGGGCTGGTAATTGTAATGACAGCAGAAGTATTTTCACGCTCTCTCCATTTCAGATAGGTGAACCGGAAGAGGTCATGAATCCACACTAAGATCACAACTGGCCAAAATCATGAATAACCCCACATCCATATTGGCTATCAGTGAAGATGGTAGCTCTCAATTATTTAGTAATGTTGCAAGCCCTGGTCAAGGCGATCAACTTAGCCACCTGAGCTGAATACACTCCCTGTAGCCATGATGCTTCCACCACTTTCGCAACAATGCAAATGGCATATGCAGGTCTCTAGTTTCCTCCAGCATCCCTCAAAAACAATCCATCCACAAACAACACATGATCTGATTCAGGTAGTTTAACATCCATAATATCCAAACTAGGTTTTGTACACAGCTCAGTCACATCCAAGCAATCATGATCTGCTTCATCTATCATAACTTCATTTCCTGGCAAAGGCATCAAGGTAGCTGGATTTAAACGCATGCATCTCGCCAAGGATATGTTCTCGGCACCCAATATTACTTGATCACACTAGGTTAAAGACTGCTTGTGAGATGTTGCATTCGAGTACGAGTAAGCAAGATCTCAATAGAGTGTGGTACATGTACTTTCAGCGGATCACCCATCACAATGCTTTCACATTGTTCCAAACTCACACAAGTAGCAAGGACTGTCTTTAGACATTCAGGCATTGCTGCGGCTACAGGGTCTAATGTAGCTGAGAAGTATGCTATAGGTTTTCACGCAATTCCATGCATCTGAGTTTGTACTGACAGTGCACAGCCTTTGCGCTCACTGCAGAACATTGTGAAACGTTTGTTAAAGTAGGTCATTCCAAATGCTGGAGCTCGAAATAGACACTCTCACAGTTCATTAAAAGAGCACATGCATTCATCACTATATAGAACTGGATGGGCCACATCCTTGTGCGTAAGCCTCTGAAGTGGCTTAGCAGTTCATGAAAAATGTGGAATTCATTGTCAGCATTAGCCAACCATTCCCAGAAACATGCAAAATTCCTTTTGAGTTCTCGGTGGGTTCATCTGCAAAATAGCAGTAATCTGATCTTGTGACGCTTTATTGGCTCCCTTCTCAATATGATGTCCTAGGTAAAGGACCTCTCTTTTGAAAAACTGTATCTTAGTAGGTGACACCTTGTGCCCACTCACTGCCAGATGATTCAGTAATGTAATCGTGTCACATATGCAAGCCTTCTGAGTTCCTGCCGCTAAAAACAAGTCGTCAATGTACTCTACCAGAATAGAGTGGTTTGGCACTATCAACGACTCTAAATTTCTTTTCAATATTTGATTGAAAATGGGAAGACTTTCTGTAAACCTTTGTAGATCTCGGCGGCTCACTGACATATTATCGTCAGTCAGAATATCGAGGTATCAGAATATCATGGTCAAAATATCGATGGACAAAATATCGACTTCCAATCTCCATACAGTTAAGTACCAAGATATCGGTACCAAAATATCGTTGTTAAAAATATAGTTGTAAAAAACTATCGATTTTTTCATGTCTTAAAATTATTATGAAATGAAATAAATTATTAATATAATTAAAGAAAACATAGTTACAATTATTTAAAAAATTGTAAAATTAATCAATAATAAACGTATTGAAAACAATTGATAAACATTCATAATTAATTTATATATATGAACTTACTATTAATAATAAATAATTAATAAATGTATTTATAATATGTTACAAACAGAAATGAAATTATACTTACATATCTAGCTAAATAAACCTATAATATAAATATAACATTTGTTTTTATGTGTAATAAATTAAATAATAAAAAAAATGTTGTAAATAATATTTCACACTACAATAATTATTACAGCGGAGAAAACATTGCATAGCATGGGGATAAACTCACTACTCCCACTCCAACAAGTGTAACAGTAGGGAAAGTGTTGCATAGCACGAGGGTGAAAAATACTATTCCTAATCCAGGGATTGCAACCCTAGGGAAAGTGTTGGCTAGCGGGTGGGTAAAAATTACTATTTCCACTCCAGTGACTGTAACAGTAGGGAAAGTGTTTCATAGCGGATGGGTAAAAATGACTATTCCCACTCCAAGGAATGCAACACTAGGGAAAGTGTTGGCTAGCCTGTGGGAATAATTTACTATTCCCACTCCACCAAGTGTAACTGTAGGGAAAGTGTTGGTGGGTAAAAATTACTATTCCCACTCCAGGGAGTGCAACAGTAGGGAAAGTGTTGGATAGCGAGTGGGTAAAAAGTACTATTCCCACTCCACCAAGGTTAACAGTAGAGAAAGTGTTGGATAGCGAGTGGGTAAAAATTACCATTCTGACTCCAACGAGTGCAACAGTAGGGAAAGTGTTGGATAAAGGGTGGGAATAATTTACTATTCTCACTCCACCAAGTGTAACAGTAGGGAAACTGTTGGATAGAGGCAGGGTAAAAATTACTATTCCCACTCCACCGAGTGCAACAGTAGGGAAAGTGTAGGATAGCGTGAGGATAAAAATTACTATTCCCACTCCACTGAGTGCAACAGTAGGGAAAGTGGTGGATAGCGAGTGGGAATAATTTACTATTCCCACTCCACCAAGTGTAACAGTTGGCAAAGTGTTGGATAGCGGGAGGGTAAAAATGACTATTCCCACTCCACTGAGTGCAACAGTAGGGAAAGTGTAGGAAAGCCTGTGGGTAAAAATTAGTGTAGGTAAGCGTGTGGGTAAAAATTACAATTCCCACTCCAGCGTGTGCAACAGTAGGAAAAGTGTTCGATAGCGGGAGGAAATAATTTACTATTTCCACTCCACCAAGTATAACAGTAGGTAAATTGATGGATAGCGTAGGGGATTAATTTAGTATTCCCACTCCTGCAATATAATGAACATTAATTAACAATTAATTGCTTAAAAAAAAATTATCTCACACCATATTCCCCTATAAACATCACCACCAATATTGTAAAATATTAATACATTAACATAATTCATGATCAATTAATTAATTAACTAATAACAATTAACAATACAATTAATAACCATCAAATATAAATTAATTCACACAATTAACACTATAAAATAATTAAATAAATATTATACAAACATTTACAATTTTAAATAAAAATTAAATTACTTCCCACCATACTCCCCTATCAACCCTCAACCCACTCCTAAAAAAAGTACACAATCAACATATTAACAAATTAATTATTAATAGTTAATATCAAATGAGTAACTAATTAATAACTTTTGTAATACAATTACCATAATTACCAATGCATTATTAATTATGATTAAATAATTAAAGCAATTAACAATATAAATTATTAAATAGAAAAATAATAATTACTTGATTTATTAATTAAGTAAATTAAATTAAATTACTTCCCACCCTATTCCCCTATAAACCCACAACCCACTACAGAATAAATGTACACAAAAATGTATCAACATGTAATAAATCAATTCAAAAAAATTCTTCATTAGTATATTATAATTAAATTACTTCCCACCCTACTCCCCTATAACCCCACAAACCGCTACGGATCTAAAATACGCGCAAATAATTTAACATCAAATTCATTACTTTTAAAAAATTCCAACATACATTAAAAAATATTAAATACTTTTAACACATACAAAACACACAAAAATAGATGTTTTTAACAATGATATTATGACTGTCGATATTACTAACTTCGATATTAAAAAAACCAATATATCTTACCTGCATTTCGATATTCTGCACCAATATATTTTTGAAAGTCAATATTATGTCCTCTCAATATTTAAAACTCAATATTTTGCCATCTCGATATTTAAAATTCGATATTTTCACTGTTTACCGATCTCGGCACCATGCCAAGATACGGTTTCTGAACCAGAATGCAAATAAAAATTGCCTTTCCAGTACAAAGGGATAAAAAATAAAGCTTGACAAAAATCAATGACAGAAAACCATTCAGCTTTACAAGGAATCTGATATAGTATCACAGTGGTATTTGGGATGACTGGACGGCACGCTACCACAATCTCATTGATTTTGCACAAATCCTGCACAATCCTATACTTTCCGTTTGGTTTCTGAATTCTCATGATAGGTGAATTACATGGGCTTCCCATGATTTCTCTCAGAATTCCTTGCTCAATCAGTGTCTCCATCAAAGGTGTTATTCCTGAAATGGTCTCAGGACTCATATGGTGGATGGAGTCTGAGGGAATTCTGCACTGGGTTTCAAAGTGATTCGTTTTGGAGCTACTCCTTTGATTAACCCAATATAATTTCCTGTAAAATCCCAATCCTCTGGGAACACAGTGTCTCTCAATTCTAAGGGTAAATCATTACTGTTTTAATAAAGGAAATAATCCTATCCTTTGCGTTGACATTTTGAATACAGTGTCTTCATCATTGGTATGAAATTCTAGACCTTTCTGGGTACAATAAATAAAACAATTCAATTTGCGCAATAAGTCTTGTCGTAAAAGGTTCACTGGGCTGGAATCATTTATCATAAACATGTGCAAACCCTCAAATCCTCCAATTTGTACTGTAACAGATTCTGATGCAGCTGTTGACATTAATCGGTTTGAAACTCCTACATCTTGGATTCTTTCTCCCGAGAGATGTAGGTTGGGAGCTTCTGCTGTTCTCACAGTGGACTGGGTACCACCAGTATCAACAAGGGATAAATTGGATGTTCCATTTATCTTGCCATCCCCAAAAGGACCGCTCTGGTCTACCTCCAAGGATGCACCAAGCACGCATTCCTCCTCCTCCCTCCGGCACCGGCACTGGGACAACTCAGAATCACTGTCATCAATCTAAATCAGTTATTGTTGGGGTACATTTGAATTGGTATTGATTTGATCATTTGTATGAAATCCCATGTTCAGATTATCCTTCTACACTTGGCCATTGAATTGAGGCATGGGGGCTTGTGGCATGATCAAATTTAAAATTTCTGCCTTTGAATCTGCTGATTCTGTATCAAATAGGCTTGGGTAAATGAACACTGTGCTACCTGCCAATTCATCTGATTCAATGTATGGAGCCTACAATCACACTTCAGATGCCCGAATTCACCAAAAATATGACAGGGATGAGTCTTTTTCAAAGTCTCTACGGAAACCCCTTTTCCTCTGCCTTGGGCTGTCACATTGAGTTTCTTTTCCCCTGCTACTCCTCGCATGCCAGTGTTTGCTTGATTATTTCCATGTACTATGACAGAACAATCAGTACCTACTCCCACATAACCTTTCTTCCCTGCCTTCATCTGACCCAACATTAACTTTTCCTTCAATCATTTATGCTTGGAATGTACTTCGTCTCCACAGTACTTGGCATACCTTATAATCTCATCTATTGGCTTGCTTTGAAGAAAATTAAAAATTGCACTTATCTCTGGTCTCATTCCATGCACAAATTGATAGACAAAATGACCCATGTCTTTACCAGAAACATTCTCCATTCCATTATATTGTTTAAATGCTTGTAAGAGTCTTTAATAATATGCATGCACTGTCTCTTTCAACTCCTGCCTGATATAAATGGCAAAATTATTTTATTATCTTTCTCAATTGTTCTAATTTGTTTCGAGAGGAATCCACTTCCTCATTATTGTTCTAGCTTTCAATCACTGTGCGACTTTCCTCTGATGCTAACAACCAATCCCAGCATGGCTCCACACCATCCGTCCTATCCCAGCGTAGTACTCTATGACATCAGACCAACTCCTCACAGCAACTGACCCTACCTTTACAAAGCAGCTTATTCAGATCCGATTTCAAACAAACTACTAAACCCAAATAAATTCTTGTCTGCTCCACTAAAAGAAATGATAGATCTCCACATAACCTAAGCAATATATTGACCAGCACGATTTCACCTGAAACATCCTTACGATTGATCTCTGTGCACTTGAGAAAAATCCTAATGAAGTTAACTTCTCACACTCTCACAAAGTTACCTTCTTTGGTGGTACTGTCGATGACGTTTCACATACAGCACACTCGAAACAGCAGACAAACGTACTCAGCATATGCCACACTGAAATCACCCTTAAGTGTATATCCCAGAATCTTAGGCAACTTCAGATCTGATAACAACTTCAATCAACATACTTTATTCTACAGTAAACACTAAAATAGACTTTTACTAACTATCATTAGTATCACATACAAGCACAATATTTTCACAACCCTATTAATACTCACATCACTTGTCTTGTTGTCTTGTCATCTCGTCATCTCCAGAACTGGCATTTCAGCTAAAGAATCCATGAACTCGGAAATCTGTAATACCCTCCTTACCCCCCCGACCCTCTTAAACTACTTTTTACTACAGAACAGATTTTCCCAGAATAACCTCAGCAGCCTTTTTCTGTTACCCTTAGGTCTTCCAATGGATCTTGGTCTGTGCTGAAAGGGACTTGCAATTTTTAGGGGATGACCTATTATCATTTGAAGATGACGAATAAGATAATAGTTAGCATTTATTCCACACCAAATGTTTTTCCTCAGGTATAAAATGTTCAGATCGAATGAATTTTGTAATTTTGTAATAACATGATCACAACAATTGAATGATACAGAATCGCAGAATTATTATCTCAGTTGATATCTTCATCGCATTTTAAAGTAATTTTCTTTGCCCATGTGATTCACAACATATAGAGTTTTAATAAGCATTAATAAAGCTGTAAGAATCTAATTTAAAGGAAATTCTTCCTCCGCCGAGGAAGATTATGTCATCAGAAATTAGTGTTTTAAAGCATATAACCCTCATACAAACCGTATAGATGGAAAGTTAAGTAATTTCCAAAAGGACCAGTTCCAGTTCATGAACAGGATTGTCCACCCATGTCCGCACTGCAGCATCAAATGCCACGCCTTCTAACCGAAAAGGTTCCACTTACACAAGCATACCAGGAATGAAAAGAATGGTCCCGGCCTGGCTCATGACAGCAGCTTATCGGCGAGGTGCTCTGACTGTTCCTTCATGAAAGAATCGGGATTTATTCCCAATATTTAGGGCTAACCTTAGAGCCCATTCCATTTAAGAAATTGAATGTCACCGTGAATAGGGGCAAGGAAACCACGTTCTGGCTCCTGGTTAATTGGCTTCCCAGCCACTGCCCTCACCAACAGAGCCTGGTCGTGTGATGGACGTCACCGGCCCATCTTGGATCTACACACCTGTGTTACCAGGCTTGGCACCAGGAATAGGTTGCCTTCCCTGTCCTGAAGAAGACTCGCAGCAGAGGTCCTAACACACCCATCTTGCATTAGCTGAGTCGAAACGTCAATGCTCTCCACCCCCACGAGGCCTGTACCTGTCACCCCGCCCTACATTTTGAAGATGCATTTGTGCAGGATTAATTTGAATGTATTGTTGTCTAAAATTGTTCTATAGTGGACAGGTCTCTTAACACTGGTCTTCCTTACCAGTATATTGTCAGAATTATTTGAATTGTCTGTTCTTATATTTGTGATCCTCATTTCCACTTTCCCCACACAGCACATCCTTTTCCCTTTTATCTTTATGCAACCTATTATTAAAAAATGTTCAAAATTGTTAAATGAGTACAACAAATTGAATACATGTATTACATATAGAGTTGCTTCCCTGGTGCTTCATTGTTTTTGGTCTCTTAAATACTGTGAATGCATTCATAATATAATTTGGATGTCATGTGCGTAGTGGTTTCTACATGGGATTAAATACCCGTGTTGGAGTCTATACATAGGATAGATTATACAGAAATGAATTTAGTTTGCCTTGAATTTGTCACGGACCATTCTTTTCATTCCCGAATTGCACCCAGGTCCAGTGACGACTTTTGGGTTACCCCATTATCTAAAATGGGTACACAAGCTTACCAGCCGGCAGCAAACAGAGTAATTGTCCCCATTTGCGTTAGATTCTAGAAATCCAAATCATCAGTCTCTGTACCACAAGGTGGGTTGAGAAGATGGGCAAGATAGGAACCACCCCTGTCTGCACTTTAGGCAATTATACTCCATCGATTTCTGGTTGACACCCCTTGACATCACCAATTTGATCGGACCATTCTGTCCCGTTGGTCAGTTCTGTAAAATTAGATGAGGTAGTAGGCAAAGTATACAAATCTGGAAGATTAAGTAATCCATTACTTTGCAATTTCCATAAGACCACTGATTTTATTTTTCCAATTAGTTATAACATCTAGGAAGTAGGCCAGTCCATGCTCTCATCCTTTGTCAGTCCTTTCCCAGGAAATTTACTCTAGGAAGTAACAAATTCGTTGCAAGTACGGCCAAATAAGCTACAAGCGTGAAAGGAATTATTGAGTGCTAGAGCACAAGTAGAATCTTTAAGAAAAGTTTTCATAGGCCTCAGAATATTTAGCTCATTATTTCATGCTAGGAATGTAAAGAAGTTGGAGGTCTATATGAAAACAGCCTTTATGCTAAAATATACATTTTACATCACTGAATACAGTACATTAGCACTTCAATTAAGCATGTCAATGTCTCGCGATTTCATCATGTAGGTATAAAGTACCCGTATACATTTTTTTCATAGCACCTCATTATTAATTCACATGTTAGTTTTTCAACTCTCTCCTCAGGTATAAGTTTAATACATTACTCATTATAGTTGAAAACATATCTAAAATAAACCTTTAGGAAGCACAAAATATTTTGGCAATTGTTTTTCCCATCACTATCAATGTTCACAATACACATTCTAATGATACTGTCCATTTTTGCAATACCTAAAGTAACTTTAATCATACACATATAAGGAAATTCATATTATCGTTTGTCTGTTATTTGTTATTCATGCATAAAGTAAATGTATACCAATAGCTTTATTTACTTCTCATTAGTTTCATCTCTGGTTAGGTGTCATGACAAATCTATGTCTAACCTTCTGCATGCTTTTATGATGCAGTATCTAAATCAACTTCATTTCGTGCATGTTCTCTAAACATGATAACTCTACACACATTTGTCATATTTGTAAATTATTTGTTTCCCAAAGTGAATTCGTAGAGATTAAATGAATGATAACATCCAATCCATATCCGACTTAAGGGTGTTGGTCACGCTGGGGGTTACCACATAACATGATTCACGCAGAAATCGTTTAAATGCTGCTTCCTGCTATTTTGCACATTTTAAAAAACGTGTTGTGTTTTTAATGTTTATTGAGGAAACTAACTCTTAATTTGTGCAGGACCTTGAGCATTGTCCCTCGAGCGCTCACAGCGCTTACCTCTGCCTTTTGACGCCGTTTTCTCTCGCCCAGCCGATTTAGGGGCTGGGGCGATAGACGGCCGCCATCTTGGAGGAAGGCAGGGCAGCGCTCTAGTCGCTGGCTGCCTCCTGCCCTCCCGGATGCTATAAAAACGCCGGTCAGCCAGACCTCACCGACTTAAGGGTGTTGGTCACGCTGGGGGTTACCACATAACATGATTCACGCAGAAATCGTTTAAATGCTGCTTCCTGCTATTTTGCACATTTTAAAAAACGTGTTGTGTTTTTAATGTTTATTGAGGAAACTAACTCTTAATTTGTGCAGGACCTTGAGCATTGTCCCTCGAGCGCTCACAGCGCTTACCTCTGCCTTTTGACGCCGTTTTCTCTCGCCCAGCCGATTTAGGGGCTGGGGCGATAGACGGCCGCCATCTTGGAGGAAGGCAGGGCAGCGCTCTAGTCGCTGGCTGCCTCCTTCCCTCCCGGATGCTATAGAAACGCCGGTCAGCCAGACCTCACCGACTTAAGGGTGTTGGTCACGCTGGGGGTTACCACATAACATGATTCACGCAGAAATCGTTTAAATGCTGCTTCCTGCTATTTTGCACATTTTAAAAAACGTGTTGTGTTTTTAATGTTTATTGAGGAAACTAACTCTTAATTTGTGCAGGACCTTGAGCATTGTCCCTCGAGCGCTCACAGCGCTTACCTCTGCCTTTTGACGCCATTTTCTCTCGCCCAGCCGATTTAGGGGCTGGGGCGATAGACGGCCGCCATCTTGGAGGAAGGCAGGGCAGCGCTCTAGTCGCTGGCTGCCTCCTGCCCTCCCGGATGCTATAAAAACGCCGGTCAGCCAGACCTCACCGACTTAAGGGTGTTGGTCACGCTGGGGGTTACCACATAACATGATTCACGCAGAAATCGTTTAAATGCTGCTTCCTGCTATTTTGCACATTTTAAAAAACGTGTTGTGTTTTTAATGTTTATTGAGGAAACTAACTCTTAATTTGTGCAGGACCTTGAGCATTGTCCCTCGAGCGCTCACAGCGCTTACCTCTGCCTTTTGACGCCGTTTTCTCTCGCCCAGCCGATTTAGGGGCTGGGGCGATAGACGGCCGCCATCGGGGAGGAAGGCAGGGCAGCGCTCTAGTCGCTGGCTGCCTTCTACCCTCCTCAGCCGCCTATAAATGTGCACCAATACCAGACGGCGCAGCGGGCTGGCGCAGCGGGCGCGCCGGATGCGCGCCGAAGTCGCGCCAAAGTCCAGCCCGTCTGCGCCCGTCCGTGCCAGATTCGTGCCTCCTGCCACACCCCCTGCCCAATCAGCAAGACTGGTCTATGCGCCTTCATCGCTAAGAGCACTTCGTCCTTTACAAAGTAGGTGTTGTCACAATTATGACCCCCATACTCACTGTCATGCCCCCTCTCTCTTGATTTGCCCGCACTGTACTTGTAGGATACCGATTTTCAACTCCAAAATCAACTCATCCATGATTGTGTCCTCCCCCGCTGCTACTTTCCACTTAGCACTTATTAATGCTCGGTCCATGTGTAGACATAGGCAGGAAATCGCAGACTTAATAACAGACTTAGACCTGGACGCATTGTTTATCACGGAAACCTGGACGGATGGGGCATCCGACCCAGATTTGGTCATAGCGGTCCCGAATGGGTACACGATACATAGGCAGGACAGAATAGGCCAGCGGGGAGGTGGGCTTGCCATTATCACCAAAGATAATCTGCCGATCAGGACCTCCCCCATACCATCCACTTCATGTGAAGCGATCATGTTTAGTATTAACTTCACCGCCCTTTTCAACTTTAAAGGTGTGCTAATATATCGTCCACCAGGAGCCCGTGCCCCTTTTCTGCTCAGTTTGGGGTCGATACTAGAATCCATAGCACTTGAAGACTCCTTTTCGGTGCTAGGGGATTTTAACTTCCACCTTGAATCAGGCAGTGACGCTGACACTACATGTCTTATGGCCGACATGGAAACGTTGGGATTGCAACAACTGGTTTCTGCCCCTACGCACGAGGCTGGTCATACCTTGGACGGCATATTCACCAATATTAAGACACTACACATCTCAGCTGTTCTCCCCATGCCATGGACGGATCATCATGCCATTTTAAGTAAGCTAGTCATTCCTGCTAGCCCCAAGACTAGACTCCTCGACCATACCACTAAATCGGTGAAGGCTTGGAACGACATAAATAAGGGAGAATTGAAAACACTGCTGGATAGAACACTGCCTTCCCTGTCAGATGACCCCATTCTTGCGACAAATCAGTTCTACTATTGGCTTAATCAGGCCACACACCAGTTAGTTCCCGTAAAAACAATCTCCCGGAATCGAACCTCCCCTAGTGCACCGTGGTTCTCCGAGGAATTAAAAAAGCAGAAACAACTTAATAAACATAGGGAAAGACATTGGCGAAAGCTGTACGACATTGAGAGCAAAATAATATACAAGGAATCACTCGCCCGATATAAACAGATGATTGCAGAGGCGAAAAGAACTTATTACGCCGAACAAATCAAAAAGGCAAAAAACTCAAGCAAAGAATTATTTAACATCACTAAGCTCCTCTCTGGCAGCGTGCAGGATCTCACACCTCCCCCCTCACAATATCTTTGTGATGCCCTATCTAATTTCTTTTTTACCAAAGTAAATGATATGTACCAGGCTTTTTCTCTGAACACTCAAACTGGTCATCAGTCCTACTCCCTTTCCCCGATGGAGAATACGTTGACACGCTTCACTGACCTCTCTATGGATCAGACAAAGACCATTATTTCTAGCATTAAAACCGGCTCAGCACTGGATCCTTGCCCGCTTAAAGTCCTTGCTCCTGTTATGGACACATTGATTCCGGTTATAACCGCGGTCTGCAACGTTATGTTTAGATCCGGGATTTTTCCCGACTCCCTGAAACACACACTTGTAAAACCTTTATTAAAAAAAGCCAGCCTTAATAAAGACGACCTAAAAAACTACAGGCCAATTGCCAGTCTCCCATTTTTGGCCAAAGTCGTAGAAAAAGCCATGAATCAGCAGCTGTCGGACTTTGTAGAGCAATACCAGCTGCTCGATAACACCCAGTTCGGATTCCGCAAATGCCATGGCACGGAAACCGCCCTCTTGAAAGCGGCTGATGACATCAGAGGCATACGGGATCAGGGGGGGACAGCAGTTCTGGTCATGCTGGACCTCTCGGCGGCCTTCGACACGGTCGACCACAAGATCTTGGCCGACCGTGTCGGACGGATGGGGGTACATAAAACGGCGCTGGGTCTACTTGTGTCGTTCCTGGCTAATAGAACGCAGGCAGTATCTCTAGGACCATACCAATCTTCCAAGGTGTCGCTTCCGTGCGGGGTTCCGCAAGGCTCATCCCTAAGTCCGACACTGTTTAATATCTACGTGTCGGACCTTGCTATTATCATCAAAGCATTTGGGATGAGCCTAACCTCTTATGCCGATGACACCCAATTGGTATTGGCCATTAAGGGGGATGGTGATGAGGTAGCCTCCCGCTTTACAAGGGGGATGGTGGCCATAGGTGACTGGATGGCCACCAATTGTCTGAAGCTTAATTCAGGAAAGACCGAAGTGGTCATTTTCGGTCACCTTTCTCCTGGATGGTCATCAGTTTGGTGGCCTACATCCTTCGGAACGCCCCCTTGTCCAGCTCATAAAGTCTGGAATCTTGGCGTCACTTTCGATGTGGGTCTTAACTTCATGGCGCATGCCAACAAAATTGCAGCCACGGCTCACATGAAACTTAAAATGATAAGGAAAATTCTACCTTTCCTACCGGATGCAGTCAGGAAAACCTTGATTAGTTCATTGGTGTTATCTGCCTTGGATTATTGTAACGCCCTCTTCTTACATGCCCAAAATAAAGTGACAAACAAGATGCAGTCAATTCAAAATGCAGCAGCCCGGCTGCTTTCGGGACTCCCCAAATTCGCACCTGTTTCCAACACCATCAGGAAACTTCATTGGCTCCCGATACGCAGTCGAATTAAGTTCAAATCGCTGTGTATTGTCTACAAGGCACTTAACAATCAAGGCCCCCACTTTCTCAAACATAATCTTGTACGTTACATACCAACTCGTGCTCTTCGCTCCACCCATCACAATCATCTTGTAGTACCACGTACTAGAACAGTCACTTGGGGTGACAGACGCTTTCTGGTTGCCGCCCCAAAACTTTGGAATTCCCTACCCTCTTACATCAAGACGAGTCCATCCCTGCTAATATTCCGTAAACAACTCAAGACGTGGTTGTTTGACCAATAGTTAGGAAGCTTCCGTTGGTTCTCCTGGATATTGACCTATGCCCTTAGCCAGCGCCGAGACGCCTACGGGTATTCGCCGCGCTTAAAAAATGACAATAAATAAATAAATAAATAAATAAGCTCTATCACAAGCCCCATTGTCAACGGCATCCTTAACGACAATGCAGGACTTCGTATTGCAGTTCTGCAGCTTCTTTGGAACCGTCAGTGTGCGATGCATCTTTGATGCAGGTCTTCACATCACAAGCCCCTCATTATGATAATGCGGGACCTTTTACCTCAGCCATGCAGCTTCCTCTGAACCACCACTGTGTGATGCATCCTCAACGCAGGATCTCACAACGCTCCCTAAACCAGGATTTAAGGTACCTCTTTCAGTTTGCTTAATCTGAGCTCTGTATCCGGCATACACTAAATCGCAGTTGGCCTGAACTTGTGACTTTGTCCCACTCTGGTGTGACCAGATATCCTCAGTAGGCACGTTGTGCTTCTAAACACTAGTCTCACTTAAATCTTTAAAATTGGATATCTCAGGTTTTACTGATTCGAATTTAGTTGCTTTAGTATCAAATAATCAATTAAATGTTACTCTATTTTTCTAAATTGGTGTGGGATACTTCTTATGTTGCATTTTCACTTTAATACTGTTTGAAGTGCTGCATAAATATTTGACACATTGTCTCTAAGGTAATCCTGACTGCTTGTGCCAACCAGAGGGTTAATCTCAGGTTAATTAGGGCAGGGCCGGACTGTGAACCAAAACCGGCCCTGGCAAAGTGCTCGCCATTTGCCGGGGGTTGGGGGTGCCGCTGACCTCTTTGCCAGGGCCGGCTTTCTGCCGATTTTGTTACAGGGACGGTTTTGCAGCTATGCTGCACAAACGGCCCTGTACCAAAATCGCCCACCAAGGGCCCAAAACCGGCCCCCACCCGTGCGGCGCACTGAGGGATTGCCCGGTGCCCGCTATGGCCAGTCCGGCCCTGAATTAGGGGTTTGCTTTTGATGTCACCCTAATAGAAAGTGTAGTTACTGTGTGAGAAGGGCTTTACCCAACTCAACCAGTAACCCAATTTCTTACGGCACCTCTTCTATCTTTTCGTCTTTCTAGCCAGACACCCTCCAAAGCTTATTCCTCTCCTTTTGCCCCTACTTTGCCTGCTGCCATAAACTCTAGTGATCTGGAGATAGTGGAAGCAGTCTTCAATCCTCCCATCACCCCACCCCAAATCTAGGCCATGCAATTTGCACACTGACTGATTTGTGAATGGAGAGTGAGGGGTAGAACCTATGTAACCAACTCTTCATTTGCAGGTTGCAATTAATTAATATTAATTAGGAAGGTTGCAGTTTTCTGCCCCCTGTTACAGGTTGTAAATGCAGGGATGGAGGCATGCAAGCGAAAGCAGTCATCGATTCCTGCACTTCAAGGGAAAAATGAAAATGTTTTCAAAAGCAGCTAATACCCAACAAAGGGACCGGTGCTGCTTTAAAAAACAAATCCTGTTTGAGAAGACGTGGAGGTGACAGACATTGGCATTGTAGACCACTGCCTGCTCCAGGTGAGGCTGCCCTCGTGATTCCTGAAAGGTAAGCTCGTCCATGGGGATAGCTAGCTCTTTGAGAATCAGATACCACACCATTTCAGGTTTCAGTATCTAATCAATAATTTGTCGCCATAATTGATACATTTGCCCCTGAGTCACAGATAGACTGCGATGCCCCCTCATACCATTGCCTATTTGTTATTTGGACAGGGTCGCAAAAGCACTTTTATGAACGATAATGACTTTTCCAACTCACAAAAGGCATTTTGTAAATAGTAAAAAGCTATTTTGCGGTCACAAACCATTCGACTTTGCAAATCACAGGCTTTGCAACTGCAATATACCTTTGTACAAAGCCACTAAATGTAATTGACTTTGTTGATGGCCTCACACACTGTGTATGCCATATTAATGAGACTTAGGTAACAACCCGAATAAATTAGGTGATTTTGTAAATGTTTTTCTAATTGTTGCTCCAATATCTTTTTAGCACTGAAAATCAATATATGTAGCATTAGAATACACGAAATCGTTAATTCTTATGGTTCAGTGCGGTTCAAACAGTGTGTGCGTGCAAGTGTGTGCACTTGAGTTGTGAGTGCGAATGAGTGGTGTGCGTTTTTGTGTTTCTGAACGAGTTAATGTATGTGTGTATACAAGTATGTCTTTGTGAAAGGGTGTGTGTGTGTGAGCGTTGGTGTGCATGTTTGTGTGTGCAAGTGGGAGTGTGTGCTTGTGAGTTTGTTTTTTTGGGAGTGTGTGCGTCCGAGTTGACCTGTGGCTTTGAAAATGCATGCAGCAACTCCATTGGAAATGCGTCTTGGATGATTTCGGACAAATTAGTTTACTGTCAGCCCCTAAAGAGTTAATGGATGAAGCTAGTTGGAAAAAAAAAGATAACGCTTTGGAGGTACTAGAAAAACAAGACATAGCACTAAGTGGTCATGCGGCTACTGCCATTCATCTTGGTAGTGACTGACTGTCTGTCAGAAGTGGCAAGAGCCCCTGTTAAGAGCCCTGACCTGTGTGGTAATGAAGGGAAAGAGCACAGCAAAGTGTCCATTATCCAGCAGTTGGGAGCAGAAAATTGGTGCAGTTTGCCTCAATCTCGCTGCACGTTGAGATGTGAGATAGGTGGGGATCAGCAAGAAGCAATTTCATCCTATGATCATTTTTGTCAGATCACGTCAGAGTGGAGACTTGGTCAGATTCGTGACTTCAATTAAACAAGTTCTCCGGTGCGCCACCAAAGTGACCGGTATTTGGAAAGAAAACGTTCGCCTTTCTCGGCAGAATTGTTGCCATGGCCCTCCCTGGCCGGGGAGAGGAGCAGTGATAGGGGGTGAAAACAAAGGCCGCGTTCGAGTCTCTCCTGTCACTGGTTTCCCCCTCACAGACGGTACATTTTCATATGTTTAGACAGAGTGAATGAGGGTCTGCCATCTAAATGGTATGATGCTGATGGCGGCCTGTCATCTGTATATTGACCCTTTTATTGAGTCAAACATGTTTTGTCTTCAACAAAGACACGGGGCGAGCAAGGGAAGAAATACCCCATCTGATGGTGAATTATTCAGGTAGGAGCTTTGATATCAAAATGCACAAAAAGCAACATTTTAAATGAAGGTTTAGCCAAATGATTACAAATGTATCTTGGACTTTAACTTTCAATGATATTTTTAGTGAGAGCATTATTCTTGACAGTATTATAATGTATTAATAAAATTCTATCTCAAGGGATCAAATCATTAAAAAGACATCATATGTTACGTAATCTGCTGCAATTTGCCTCGTCACATTAATAATTTGCCAATTATTGCCATTCAGGGGCATATTTATCAATGTTTTGCGTCGCTCTTGTTCCACGCAAGGGTTATGGAATGGCGACACAAAACCTAGCTGAGGTTTATCAAGCCACACAAGGCCACCTTGCATGGCCCTGCACCAAGACCGGCGTTAGGAAGGTGCGACTGGCGCGGCCGCACTGGGCGCTGACCTGGAGCAGGGGCTCTGACCTCATGGGGGGAGGGGGGGCAATGTGTTTAGTAATAACGTACAATTTAAAAGCCTCTGCTGAAGAGTTCCTTGTGCATCTAGCTTTCAGATAGCAATAAAAATGTCATGATAACTCTTGCGGTTAATGTTCCTGCTAGACAGAGAGATCAGAGGTTTGTCTAGTGGCAGTTTTGACTCGCCATAAAGTAGCACAGAGGGTTAATATGCCTCCTGCAAATACCAGATCTGTATTTTATGTCGATAGCTGACTAGATTAGGGAAGCCAGCCTTACCAGTGCTTTAAAAAAGATGAAATGTATTAGAGACGGGCTATGGAGTGGTGTGGCTCACTGGTTAGAGGCGGCAGACCCGGAAGCAGAGGACGGCCCGGGACCAGGGTTCAATTACCGACGCGGCAGGGTCGTGGACCAGGGTCAGCGGACTCAATAATTCTCGCCTCGGTGCCTACTCCAACCAGGGATCACACTCGGCAACTCTGGGCATTAGGTTGCCTCATCTCCACAACGGCCCCCCACATACGCCGGGGATGCCTGGTTTCACCTTGGAGATACCCAGTAGGGACCATCTCACAGGGAAAGCCAGGACGGGTTCCCCAGCGGACAAAGGAGAAACAGTAGCCCTCATCCTCCTCGACCTATCAGCGGCGTTCGACACAGTCTCCCACCGCACCCTAATACGCAGACTCTACGATGCAGGAATCCAGGACAAGGCCCTCGACTGGATCTGCTCCTTCCTCTCCAGCAGGACGCAGCGGGTCAGACTCCCCCCTTTCCTCTCGGACCCCACACCTATCACCTTCGGAGTCCCCCAGGGCTCCTCCCTCAGCCCGACGCTCTTCAACGTCTACATGGCTCCACTTGCCCCCATCGTCAGAACCTACGGACTCAACATCGTGTCATATGCAGACGACACCCAGCTCATCCTCTCCCTATCCAACGAGCCCAACACCGCCAGACGCAACTTTCGAGAAGGCATGGAAGCCGTCGCCAACTGGATGAAAAACAGCTGCCTACAACTAAACACCAACAAAACAGAAGTACTCATCATGGGCCCAAACCCCGACGCCTGGAGTGACACCTGGTGGCCCACCGCCCTCGGAAACCCGCCAACCCCACAGACCACGCACGCAACCTGGGAATCATCCTGGACTCCGAGCTCAAAATGGACCGCCAGATCAACTCTGTCTCATCTTCCTGCTTCCACACCCTCCGCCTCCTTCGTAAGACCTTCAAATGGATCCCCCTCGAACACCGAAAGACAGTCACTCACGCCCTGGTCACCAGCAGACTCGACTACGGCAACGCACTCTACGCCGGAATAAACAAAAACCTCATCCGCAAGCTACAGAACATCTAGAACGCTGCCGCAAGACTGGTCCTCAACCTGCCAAAACACTGCCACATCTCCCAGCACCTGCGCACACTCCACTGGCTCCCCGTCGAGGCGAGAATCACCTTTAAGATGCTCACCCACGCACACAAGGCCCTCCACGGCACCGGACCAGCATACCTGAACAGCCGACTCAAATTCCACGCACCCCAAAGGACCCTACGATCAGCCCAGCTTTCCTACGCTGTGGTCCCCCGCACCAGAAAGACCAGATCGGGAGGCCGCTCCTTCTCCTTCCTCGCGGCCAAAGCATGGAACGCCCTTCCGCTCCACCTCAGACAGACAACATCGCTCCCCATCTTCGCAAGAAACCTCAAAACCTGGCTCTTCGACAGACCCCCTCCTTGATGGAATGGAACCTGCACCCCCCCAACTCCCCCCCACCCCTAGCGCCTTGAGACCCTTACGGGTGAGTAGTCGCGCTTTAACAAACTCCTGATTGATTGATTGATACAGTGCGGAGATACCCCATGTGGGGTGGGTGATGCGCTTTACAAGACATCATTACATGGAGAGAAGAGGGGTGCTTTTTTGCCAGGTGGTATTGAGGGAATCGGAGGACGAAGTCATATGAGAGAGTGAGTTGCCAAAAAAGACTGTCTCACTGGGTGCCACCAATGCTAAAGTCGGCCCTACCCTCCATGGCTTGGTATAGTTGGAGTAACACACTTGCGCTGCCTTGCGTTTCCCTGCCCCAAGAAGGCGTTCCATTGAGTGGAGCATGAGTGTTCCCACACATACACCCATGAATTCTGAAGCATTCACAGAGTTACCAATGCTAGTAGACCAGGAATGTGTCAGAATGCTAGACCTCCCCAGGAGAGACGTAACAATTAGAAATGTCTTAATTTTTTCTTGTTTTTTCCTCTTTCTGCATGTTCTGTAGGATGCAGCACACATATAATGAGGAAAATGCCTCAGAGGATTGTTACTGCGCAGGAAGGTTTCCCTGCTTGCACCAAAACAATCTTGGTTGTATTGCATGCACTCTGCACCATGGAGCTTGGGGGCCTGAGTTGACTCTAGGCAGCAGTTTGCATGCCAGCTCAGGCAGAGAGCAGGAATGCAGCATATCCAGATAGATGACACGTGCTTGCCCTCTCTCTTTCACACAGTGCAGCAAGGTGTCTTGCTGCGTTGAAGTGCATGAAATGATTAATATGGCCCTCAGTGTGTACCTCCACTGGAGCCCTCTCCCCCCACATACCTGCAAACATTAGGAGGTGATTTGTTCCCCTTCCCAGCCGAGGGGATTTCCAGCGTGAGAAAGGGTCGAATTTCAGTTTGTGCCTGGCCACAAACATATACATTTGTAGATGTTCAAAGAATTTGAAGGCTAACAATGCGTTGTTATGCCCACTTCCAACTCTTTACAAGAGAGTTATTTTTTCACATTTCCCTGTACATATGGTGGAAACATTTGCAGTACTAAACCCGATTTACAACACTCTGGATTTTTTATCTGAATTCCAGCAGGTATAAATGAATGCATTTTCAGCCATAAACTTACATTCACGGCTGAAGATGCATTTATGACTCAGGCACTGAGAGACAAGATTCCCAGAAAATATCGTGTGCCACCATAGTAATGCATGAATTTAATGACCCACTTATAGGGGCTGATATCAGAATTTCACCTACACCATTATTTGCTGCCAGCCGTATGCTGTCCGTTTTTTAAAATTACTTATGACAATGGCTATCCCTTCTGATTCAGCCGTAGAGCTTGGTATCAAATCGGAGCGGTAACTGCAACACAATAGCGGCCATAGTTGCAACATAAGAAATACAGACATAGGGCCCGATTTTAAGTTTAAGTTTAGACCTAAGTCTAACTTTATCAGTAGTAAAGGTATACTTTTGGTCTGAGTTTAGACCAAAAGTCTAAGTTGAAACTAAAGTCTACCTTTAGTAGTAGTAAAGTTAGACCTTATTGACATAGAGGGATATGACATAGAGAGTACATACCATACGGAATCCTTCTATAACGTTCCAGCATCCCGCTGTGCCTTCTAATAGCCATCTAGACAACTAAAGTATTACTGCTCATGTGAAAACTCCAGATGTATCCAATAGTAGTAAATGGAGAAACAAATACAAAGTTTTTATATTGAAAGTCTAAAGTAACAGTAATATCTTACAAGATCATAAGACTCTACCTCATCAAAAATATACCGATACAAGGCAAAAGGCACATTTTAAAGTCTATGTATCTCTCAAGTCAATATAATAATTTAAGTCCCACTGCCCTCTCAACCTGCTTTCGTGTTTCTCCTCTAAAACCAGCCCCAGAAGGACACATTATCTGTTTATTTCTTTGACACAGGTGACGGGAGCAATCCAAGCAATACTTGTCAGATCTTCATAAGGACATCCCATCCAGAGACTTCCTTAAGCTGAGCGAGAATATTCGGCCAGTAAGAGGTCAGGGATGGACAGGTCCACGCCATGTGGAGAAAGTCTATTGTTGGGGATCTGCAATGTGCACAACCATCTGGGCGAGCATTGTGAATAGCCTGCAGCATCCGCGGAGTGAGGTAAGTCTGATGCTCAAAATTATATTATAGGAGCTTAAAATGTGCATTAGAACTGACTCTCCACACTCCATCAGGGACCTTCACCCAATCCATAGCTGACAAGGGTTCTCCTAACAGGGTGTCTCATTTGGTTTTTATAAGAAGCACCATTCACAATAGGCCCTTTCGAAGAGCCTGATAGAGATGGGATATAATTTGAAGGCCCTGCACCATTACCAGCATGACCATTAGAGTACTGCACTTGGGTGGATCCTCAGGAAAGGACGGCCACACCTCCTGAGCTGTACTTGAGATTTTCATATCTTGGTGATATTGCCCTTTTCCCGGAGAAAAGGAAGCCATCACCTCCTCCCACACGATAAAGTGCTGCTCAACTTACAGGTCTCCCACTAGGTTACATCACCATCCCTGCATCGATGTACCGACATGGACTCAGCGATGCACAAAGGCATATCCAGTGCATATGAAGCTCTCTGGATGACCCACCAGACAACACCCTCCCATACGGCCGTCACCTGCTGTGTAATGTAAGGAAACAATGAGGGGGCATGGAAACCAGACATCAGGAGGGCCAGCAAAGTTTTCCCTCTGTGAGTGCCCAATAGGAGCCGTTTCTCCCAATTGTCAGCCTCATCCAGCCAATGGCCTGCGTGCTGCAGCGGACCCGTCATATAATATAATCCTGTTTTAATCAGTTTGCAACGGATTGACATAGATGGCGACAGAATTAATTTTATGAACCATCTCATCCCATGAATTTTCAATTGCTGCCAGCAAATCTGCCAAGGATGGAACCGATTCTGCTGTCTGTATTAATGTCTCTCCACCCCCATCTTGAGTCACCTTTTGGGCCCTGCCCTCCGGAGGCACAGGTTGTGCATAATTAATATTTGTATTGGTCTGGGCCGCTCGATTCCCTTTATTTTTCACCATCATGAGACTGAGTATAGCAGCAACCACAGGGCTCCAAGAGTAATCAAGTATGCCGCAGAGATCTGAGCCGGAGAGTATGGCCCAAGCCGGAAAGTACTCCCCGAGCTGGAGAGTACGGCTTGAGCTGGAGAGTACGGCCCACGCGTGGAGAGTAGGGCACGGGTACAGAGTTTCCGGCCTGACTGCAGACGTAAAAATACGACTCGTAAATGATCTCTGTGAATACCAAAAGTCGTAAAGTTAGACTTTTGTCTTAGGTTACCTTTGTGCATCGGCCCCAGGGTCTGTAAATTAAATGCTACCAGCAATACTCATTGTTCCACCCACTTAAGAAGCCCATTGAAATATGTATCAGATATGCCACTGCAGCTTGTGTGCAGTTTTGAATTGCCAAATCAGACTGGCAAAATGAACCTTTGCCAGGGCTAAACCTCCCTTCTGAACACACATATATCACCCCCCAGAGGCGCAACTAGAGCCAAATTTCAGGGGGAGGGCTGCTAAAATTTTGTGGGGGAAGGGTTGACGCTTCCAGAAACATGCAGAGCGGAGATGCAGGGGCTCAAAGAAGGTGTGAAAAACAACAAAGCCTCCTTAACAAGTAAATGGTCTTTAAAGACCTGTGAGGTACTCTGTGCGGCTGTCTGTGTGCCTGGGAGGCTGTCTTAGCCTTGCCTGGCACACACGTGGGGGGGGTGAAGCCCTTTCCACTCAATGGGCATTGCGCGCCTGGTCACCCCTAAGGTAGGCCATAAACAGTCCATTGGGAAGGATGTAGTGAAGTAAGAGTTGGAACTCTACTTTGAAATTTGATATGTCCTGGCAGTGAAAAACGTCCACATTCCTTTTTCACTACTGTGAGGCCT
This sequence comes from Lissotriton helveticus, assembly GCF_964261635.1. NCBI lineage: Eukaryota > Metazoa > Chordata > Amphibia > Caudata > Salamandridae > Lissotriton > Lissotriton helveticus. Next base: position 872,093,324 of record NC_136071.1, on the reverse strand, counting down.
ACCTCCCCCATAATATAGCATCCAGTTGAAGCATTACATTTATTTAGCGGTAACCTTTGATTGAGAACAGGTAGAAATGTTATGTTTGGTCTTGTAATTGTAAATTCTCTTCAATTGTAAAGTAGGATTCTAAATCACAAGTCTGAAAATGCCTCTTTTAAAAGATGACATTTTTCTAGTCTTGACCATTTGGTGCCTGTGCCCTGTGTCCTTGGTCACCTGACCTTGAATAGCTGGCAGTTGGTGTATGTGTATTGCTCCCAGACAGGATGCCAAAGGGGGACTAGGTGTTGGCAGGATGGCTGGGGCAGAGCAGTCCACTGCCCCACTTATATTTCAAAGAGCTACAACCAGCACACTCACAAGGGAACTTGTCACCAGTATATTGACATCCTTAGACCATTTGGAGCCTAGACAGAGGAAGGAAGGACATTTCCATAATTAGATGGAGGAGAGCCTAAAGGTTTCTCCCCCTTCAAAGGCTGGCAGAAGATGTAACATTTTGGTTCCTCAGACCAACACTTTTTATCACACCTGGATCTGTGGGGGATCTCCAGAAGAACTGCCTTGTACTTCAGAGGGCTGCCCTGCTGCTTGATAACTGCTGCACCCCAGGATTACTAGAGTGATTCCAAGGGTCAGATGACTGACCTCCTTTTCTGAGCTACAGGGACACAGTAAGCTCCAGAGACCTCTTGCAACTGCCCAGTGGACCTGCTGCAAAGGGACCTGCCTGGACATGCAACTGGACCTATCTGAGCCCTGCTGGCCTCTGCTGGAGAGAGTCTCTAATCCCTAAGAGCTGCCACCCCAGGTTCTGGACCCTTGGCCAATATCAGATTGCACTCCTCTGAACAGAAAGGCAAAATCCTGAAGTTTTGGGCTCTTCACAACTTTGAACTGGCTACTTTATGTGGAGACTCCACCTAGTGCAATGATGGACAATGCAAAGCTCCAGTGAACCTGACTCTTTGCGCTAAAGCAACTGCACTTAATGGTACAATATTGACAGACCCCAGTGACCACCAACATGAAGCTCCTGCAACCACCGTCCCTGACTCAGGGCCAGATGCCACACTATGGTGACAACTGTCTGCGATGCAGGGCTGTTCTTTGTGCAACAGCAATGACCATCTGCGATGCTCTTCCTGCTCCTTGCGGTTTCCTCCCCCGTGCTCCATTGCAGTCAATCTGAACTTGTAACTTTCCCTTGGTCTAGCACGTCAGATGACCACGAGAGGTGCTTTGTGATTTTAGGCACTATATCTACCTACACCTTTGAAATTGCATATTTCTGGTTCTACTGATTGGATTTTTGTTGTCCTGGTACCATTTTTTAAATTATACTTTACTCTATTATTATAAGCTGGAATGCGATTTTTCTTGTGTTGTGTTTTCACTTCATTACTAGATGTATGCTGCATACATACTTTACACATTGCCTCTAAGTTAAGCCTGGGGAAGTGAATATGGCTTAACGGCCAGAGCTGCTGACTTTGGAGCTGAGGAACCTGGTTCGAGTCTTGGCATCGGTTCTGCATCTTGTGATTCTGGAAAACTCACATAATCTTCCTGTGCCTACAAAATAAATGACTCTCTCCTTAATATGCATTTTTATTGAGGTATTGAGATTCTGATAAATGTTTTTAAAGAGTTATTTATATAGTGAGTCATCTATTGTGATGGTTAGAATTAATTATATAGTTATCATTTTTTGATGTAGTGGTGGCTATAGAATTCCTGCTTTTGCTTTCTGCTTTCACAACTTAACCGCAGGCATTGCAATTACCGATCTCTGGCCTAACAGCAAAAATGTAAAATAGGTTTCAGAGATGGTTGTTCTAGAAATACACTAGAAAAACACGAGTTTGAAGTGTACAGTAATTAACCCCTAGTGTGTCAAATACTGTAATATGTGTGCAAATATGTGTTTTGTCTTTACAGAAAAAGGCGCAATCGTCGCAGTAAACAACATTGTCACGACGTCCCAGCAAACTACGAAAATGGAAAATTGGTCTTAAAGATGGGTTTTAAAGAAACTTAGCACAAAGTTATGAGTTTATACATGCTTTGAAAGAAGCATGTATATAGTAATATGTGTAGTGCAATGTTCAGAATGGATATGTTTCCATAATATTTTTGATGTGTTGGTGGTCATTGAATGTCTGCTTTTGTCTTCCGTTTTCACAATGTGTCTGAAGGGACAGTGACTTCATCACAAATATCACTTAAAACAAATACCCAAAAAGTTCGAAAAAAAGTCACAATTTTTCGGGCACTAGGGTGGCTCTAACAAGAGCCATTGCATTGGTTGTGTGTATATGACTGCTAAACAAAAGACCAGATGCAGAGTTTCAGGTTACTTAGAAACACCCAGTTGCCTTCATCTATAAAATGCACTCAATCATTTCTATAAATTCCATACAAGTCAAAATGCAGATTGTTGTCTCTGTGTAATGCAGAAACTGTTTTATTAGCATGTTTTCTGGCTTTGTCAATCTGTGGACAGAATTGGTTTAACCACTTCTATTTCTGTCTTTGGCATATATTAGTGTACACCAAGACAGTGTGAAGGAAAAGCAACATCAATTTTGCAAAGGTTTCCTTCATCAGGATTTCCAGCCCTACCCCTGTCAATGTGCCTAGGTCAGTGCCACCACAGTGCACACTCATGAGGTGAGGAGCTTGGGATTCCACAATGGATTTAACCAATGCCAGCAACTGATGAAACTGTAACCCTCTCTAGGCAAACCAAGAAATTTGCACATTTGGCCAACCCAAGTCCCTGTCAATACCTCTCTTTTTTGCAGTTTCTTTAGCCAAAAAGGTATAACTGTGGCCCACAATCCATACTCTAAGCATTTTGAAGTGAAGGAGCAGTAGAAGGTTGGAGCTGAGTGAGGTAGTTTTCCAAAGGATAAGCAGTTAAAATAGAGGTGTTTTAATATATATATATATATATATATATATATATATATATATATATATATATATATATATATATATATTTATATATATATGATTTCCAAAGTTCTGCCACAATAAGCACCACACGCACTCGAAGAAGTACAGCTAGCTTGCATTTATTTCCCAAGTAACGCTACGCGTTTCAGCACAAGAAGTGCGTTGATCAAGGCACTTCTTGTGCTGAAACGCGTAGCGTTACTTGGCAAATAAATGCAAACTAGCTGTACTTCTTCGAGTGCGTGTGGTGCTTATTGTGGCAGAACTTTGGAAATCATTAAAAAACTCAGTGTTGGGGTTGCTGAGGGAACACGCCACCTGACAAAGGGAATGTATCCCGGAGAATAACCCTCTTGTTGTGTATCATATATATATATATATATATATTCACACGCTGAACCGGCGTATTCTCTCCTTCGTTCTGGTAAAGAATTACAACGGAGCCATGGCCACTATTCTTAAAGTGCAGATTTATTGCTGACACAACGTCCTACGCGTTTCGGAGTGATTCTACTCCTTCATCACGGGCAAGGTTTGTGCGTTTCAATGTGTATAATAAAGTGAATACTATGTCACGTGATAAACAACATAAACAAAATACTTCACCTCCAAACAATTTGCAGTTTTTAGGTGTGTTTTCGCATGTATACATTTCATATGGTGACTATTTACATCGTGCTTGAAGGCTGTGAATTAAATTCACTTATATATTCATTTATAACAACTGCTTGCAATTTTAGGTTGTAAATTAAGTAAAGGCAAAATAATGACTCAACATAAACTTGTGCTTACGCTCAAAATTATTAGTTGACAATATAGTAATAAGCTATATATTGCCACACCATTATAATAGAATTCAAAATTATTGCCACATTAGGGTAAGTGTGGGATTCGAACCTCCAGTCTCAAAACACAAAATTTCTCCATGAATACTTAATCATGTGAGCTATGCACGTTAGGCATATTTAGTGCGTGAAAAAAAAAAAGATCTTAAATTTCGCATGGTATGCCGTATTGCCCGAGTGGGCCATGGTAAATGGCAGAAATAAGCCGTGATCACACACAGTTCATATGTTCAAAGTCTTGCCCAAGTGGGCATTTTACCGTTGCTGGATATTGAATAATGCCCCAATGGGACTAGATATCATCCCAAACAAAATTTGAATGTCAAATGAATCAACCAGAATTATGCCCCAGTGGGCTACAGCAGTCTCGGAAATCAGCCACGGTCCATCACCAATTAATTCTTAAGTATACATCTGAAACACCTAGGAAGATAATAAAGGCAAAGTCCTATTAAAATCTTCATAACCCAAAAAAGCGTATTATGAAGAAAACACACAAAATCTTAAAAACATCAATAGGAAGGTAACTAGCAACCAAATTATTGTAACAGCTTAATAAGACAATTAATATAAATGCACTGACAACTCTTCGTCCATATTCAACCCATGGGGCACCATGGTGTTGAACCTGATGATAAATTTGGACTCCAGTTTTCTGAGTTCAAGTAATCTGTTCCCACCTCTTATATTGGGGGGGACACAATCTATGACAGCAAACTTGACCAGATTAGCATTGCTTTTGTGATACTCATGAGAGTGGCGAGCCACCTGGTAGGTCTTATCATTTTTTCCAATTGCTCTCAGGTGTTCCAGCACCCAGATCTAATATCAGACTGGATGGAAAATAACCATATCTGTTCATTAAATATGCTGAAACTATTAATTAAAGCTGCTGAAAAAGAAAGCATAAAACTCACGCAAGAAAGTGAAGAGATAATAGTTAAATTAAAAGAATTACTTGGTGATGATGAATTTAATAACGAAATGGATAAAATGAACAAGCGGCTAGAAAAACTAGAAGAGGAAATCAAAATGAAAAAATTGTCTAAATTTGAAAGAGACGAAAACGACTACAAAAATTGCCAAATTCTCACTTTTGGAAAAAAGTTTGATAAACTGAGAAAAGAACAGACCACTCAATTGAAATCTAATGAGGGATTAATACAAGGGGTCCAGGATGGAAGTGAGCCGGCAGCTTCAACTAGTAAAGTATCCCAACTGACTGAACAAATTCTACAGTGTGATTCGGAGGAATTACACGAGCCACAAGGAAATGACGCAGAAGCATTAAAAGTACGTTTTTTAACGGAGTACGAGTTGCTGGCAAAAGAGAGATCAAACACTATGGCAGGCAACGACAGCCCGGTAAGAGGGCGTGGAAGAGGAGGAAGAGGAGGCAGAAAGCCAAATTATTCAATGCCAACAGACAGCCCAGTGGGAACAAAAACAAGGGGCAAATTCGCGAAGAAAACATGAAGAACAAGACTATGGTAAATTTTTCTAATTACGAATTAAGTAAGGATGAATTGGGGGTTTTAATGTTGGGTTTATCTTTTTGCCCTACTTCAAGTTTTAATTATACTGAGACAAGAGTTGACCTGTTTCACTACATACGGAAACTAAAACTGAGAAAGTGGTTTATAAATAAACCCAATAAACAAACTGGTGAACGCGCTAGTGATGTTGTAAATTTACAAATAGGTGACATTGAGACTCTACAGGTTGTACACGAATTGGCAGGAGTTGAGGGGATAGTTGAAGATCCCATCCTGAATGCAGCTAGTAGTAATTTGACACTAGACTTGATGGCGAAAACTCCATTTAAACCTAAATCAGTGTTCCTTCCCCAAATCAATTGTGAAGCGATTAATTGTTTTGAGAAGGGGGTGATTAATGAACTAAATAGACTTAAATCACATAAAATGTTTACTAGGAGCAATCTGAAAGAAAGCCAACGAAAAGCTTTGAATGTTTTGGAAACTAATCGTGAATTTGTCAAAAAACAGAGTGACAAGGGAGGTAATATTGTCATCTGGCCACTGGATATGTACAAACAGGAAGGGCTATCACAGCTATCAGATACCAATAGGTACTGCCAAACTACGAGAAAACTATATGATCTAGCAATGTTGTCAGTAGCTAATCAAATTACTGAATGGAAAGATGAAGGCATATTGACAAATGATGAATTTTCCTATTTGGCTTGTAAGTATCCTAAATTGCCTGTTCTGTACTTGCTTCCTAAGTTGCACAAAAATGCCCAAAGACCACCAGGGAGGCCCATTGTTTCCTCCTGTGGGAGTGCTCTAGAGAACACTTCCAAATATGTAGAGTTTTTCTTGCAGCCTTTGGTGCAATCACTCCCATCATTTGTCCTAGATACTAGAGACTTTTTACGCCAGATCAGTGACGTGGAGTGGTCCTCTGATTACCTCATGCTAGGACTTGATGTGTGTAGTCTATACACTAGTATCCCACAAAACTTAGGTTTGGAAGCGTGTAAACAATTTTTCAGAGATAGACCGCTGGGTTTTTTCAAACACACAGAGATGTTGCTCAAGATGATTGAACTATGCTTGAGCAACAATTATTTCCTCTTCGATAACAACATTTACAGACAAATCCAGGGGACGTCGATGGGGACCTGCTTCGCCCCCAGCTTTGCAGGTATCTACCTCGGCTGGTGGGAGGAGCAGGTAGTCCACAAGATCGGACTATTTAAAGACCACGCCGTCCTCTGGTTACGCTATATAGATGACATCTTCTGTGTGTGGAAGGGTACTGCAACACAAGCAATTGAATTTGTGGAGCAACTTAACAACAATGAGATGAATCTACAATTCACACACCAGATCAGTAGGGACACCATGGAGTTTTTAGACCTCAAATTACAGGTAGAAAACAACAGTATTACGAGTTCGTTGTTCAGAAAAGCCACGGCTGGCAACAGCTTGCTACATGCAAACAGCTGTCATCCACGTAACTTAATATACAGCATACCTTTTGGGGAACTACTATGAGCACGTAGAAATTGTAGTACAGAGGATACATTTGAAAATGAAAAAATGATCATGAGGGACAGATTTTTGATGCGTGGCTATAGCCCTAAGAGTGTTAATGAGGCCATTACCAGAGTCGAGGCTCTAAACCGTCAAGATCTTCTATTCCCTAAGACTGAAGATTCTCAAACCGAACCCAAAGAAGTAATAAGATTTATTACCACCTATAATACTCATGCATGGGAGGTGAAAAAATGTATCAACAAATTTTGGGGGGTTCTTAAAACTGATAATGATCTAAGAGAATGTATAGGGGACCGCCCATCCCTTACTTTTCGGAAACCAAGGTCTCTACGGGACCAACTGTGCAGCAACATGATCCGCAATCCGGAAAAGTTTAATGCTGTTAAAGGTTTTTTACATGTAACCATTGTAAAGCCTGCAAATTTAGCAGTAGCATTAAATCACAAAAATTTAACAGCACTGAAGCTCCATGGGTCATAAACAATCATTTAAACTGTAGAGTACGCCATCTATACTTTGAAGTGCCCTTGTTCAAAATACTACATTGGGAGCACCATTCATAAAGGTAAAAAACGGGTGCTGGAACACCTGAGAGCAATTGGAAAAAATGATAAGACCTACCCGGTGGCTCGCCACTTTCATGAGTATCACAAAAGCAATGCTAATCTGGTCAAGTTTGCTGTCATAGAATGTGTCCCCCCCAATATAAGAGGTGGGAACAGATTACTTGAACTCAGAAAACTGGAGTCCAAATTTATCATCAGGTTCAACACCATGGTGCCCCATGGGTTGAATATGGACGAAGAGATGTCAGTGCATTTATATCAATTGTCTTATTAAGCTGTTACAATAATTTGGTTGCTAGTTACCTTCCTATTGATGTTTTTAAGATTTTGTGTGTTTTCTTCATAATACGCTTTTTTTGGTTATGAAGATTTTAATAGGACTTTGCCTTTATTATCTTCCTAGGTGTTTCAGATGTATACTTAAGAATTAATTGGTGATGGACCGTGGCTGATTTCCGAGACTGCTGTAGCCCACTGGGGCATAATTCTGGTTGATTCATTTGATATTCAAATTTTGTTTGGGATGATATCTAGTCCCATTGGGGCATTATTCAATATCCAGCAACGGTAAAATGCCCACTTGGGCAAGACTTTGAACATATGAACTGTGTGTGATCACGGCTTATTTCTGCCATTTACCATGGCCCACTCGGGCAATACGGCATACCATGTGAAATTTAAGATCTTTTTTTATTTTTTCACGCACTAAATATGCCTAACGTGCATAGCTCACATGATTAAGGATTCATGGAGAAATTTTGTGTTTTGAGACTGGAGGTTCGAATCCCACACTTACCCTAATGTGGCAATAATTTTGAATTCTATTATAATGGTATGGCAATATATAGCTTATGACTATATTGTCAACTAATAATTTTGAGCGTAAGCACAAGTTTATGTTGAGTCATTATTTTGCCTTTACTTAATTTACAACCTAAAATTGCAAGCAGTTGTTATAAATGAATATATAAATGAATTTAATTCACAGCCTTCAAGCACAATGTAAACAGTCACAATATGAAATGTATACATGCGAAAACACACCTAAAAACTGTAAATCGTTTGGAGGCGAAGTATTTTGTTTATGTTGTTTATCACGTGACATAGTATTCACTTTATTATACACATTGAAACGCACCAACCTTGCCCGTGATGAAGGAGTAGAATCACTCCGAAACGCATAGGACGTTGTGTCAGCAATAAATCTGCACTTTAAGAATAGTGGCCACGGCTCCGTTGTAATTCTTTACCAGAACGAAGGAGAGAATACGCCGGTTCAGCATGTGAATGTTAAGGGGGTGGCTACCCCTGCAGTGAGCCCGCCGACATCGAGGCTTGGGATCAGCTGATTTTCGTGTTCATATATATATATATATATATATATTCACTGAAAAAACCATAGGTTATAGACCATATATAGTTAGGAATTAGCATTTACAAAACCTTGAAAATTCACTGAAAAAACCATAGGTTATAGACCATATATAGTTAGGAATTAGCATTTAAAAAACCTTTTTTTACTCACACAAAACCATTGAAATTCCATATATAGTCAGTAGTACTTACTATATATCGCACACCCGCAATCCACTGCTGATCATGTCACATATTACATCATTCATGACATGGTCAGTGACATCACTGATGACATCACTGATGACATCTCAAATGACATCACTGATGACATCACTGATGACATCTCAAATGACATCACTGATGACAACATCCAGTGACTGTGTATTTCTGTAAAGTTAAAATATATCTTACATATTGAAGAATGAGTGGATGTAGAAGTGTCTGGATGAAGGATTTAGTAGGTGCATGACTGACTGTATGAGTGAGTGGTTAAATGTGTCTCACTGAGTGCATGGGTTAGTGACTGAACTGTGTTAATTTGTGCATCATTATGTTTGTTGTTCTGTAAACTGCTGCATGTGTTGATCAGTAGCTATATGAGTAAGTATATGGGTTATTGATTGGTTGCTCAAGTATTTGTATGGGAGACTGAGTGTGTGTGTGGGTGGCTGGGAGGTGTATGACTCTGTGCATTGGTGAGTGAATGGATATCTCAGTGCTACATGTCAAAGTAAGTACATATGTAAAACACAGTACATGTGAGAGTTGGCATATATAAATAACTGTGCATAAGAGCCAGTGAATGTGTGAGTGGCTGTATGGATGATTGTGAACTTGTATCAGGGATTGTAAAAGAGAGTAAATATGTGTTAGTATATGTTTGAATAAGTAAGGTGTGTATAACTGTATAGTTGAGGAAATGGAGGTGTGATTGATTCTTTGCATGACTGACTAGGTGTGTAAGTAACTCCATGGATGAGTGACAGTCTGTGAGTGTCTGTTTACACTGAGTGTATCTAAGGTTATATTAGAGTCTGAAGAGGTTCATCGTATTATCACATGAATGATGTCATCAGTGATGTGATCAGTAATGTCAAATGAGATGTCATCAGTGATGTCATCAGTGATGTCATTTGAGATGTCATCAGTGATGTCATCAGTGATGTCATTTGAGATGTCATCAGTGATGTCATCAGTGATGTCATTTGAGATGTCATCAGTGATGTCATCAGTGATGTCACTGACCATGTCATGAATGATGTAATATGTGACATGATCAGCAGTGGATTGCGGGTGCGCGATATATAGTTAGTACTCCTAACTATATATGGAATTTCAATGGTTTTGTGTGAGTAAAAAAAGGTTTTTTAAATGCTAATTCCTAACTATATATGGTCTATAACCTATGGTTTTTTCAGTGAATTTTCAAGGTTTTGTAAATGCTAATTCCTAACTATATATGGTCTATAACCTATGGTTTTTTCAGTGAATTTCAATGGTTTTTTAATAGCAAATATCATAAGCTGTCGAATGTCAAGTACGTGGTAAGAAAAAACATTTTCGTGTTTATGCACACTGAACTGCTTTGAATTCTGCCCCCCCCCTCATTTCTATTAGGAGTACTCTCTCTTTGCAGATAGTGAAGGGTAGTTAACGCAGGCCTTTGCCCCCGTTGTAATCCGTCGTGCCTGCTTCTCTCTCCATTTGATTGATTGTTATCCAAGCATTTACTGTTTTTGAATTGGTTCTCTTTGGTTCATTCTCTATTTACAAACAAGCACAGAGTCGCAATACTCTGTTTAGTCTTTGCAGATAGCGAAAAATCGTGTAAAAAAACAAAAGGAATCGAGCAAAATCAGTAGGCCACTAATGGGATCTCTTTTTGACCTCGCTAAAATAGAAACATTAGGAACAACCCCTCATGACAAATACGAAACTAGTGAGATGAACTGAACTCCACACCATGATGGCTGCAAGACAGCTCGGCTCCGCCACCCACCCCGCCCAAAATAACGATAAACTCTATGCAAATATATACAACACACCAGCAAAGTAACAGGGTAAAACATTTTATTAAACAACTATTTACATAACTATTTTAAACTTTTTGTTGCCCGATCCGGCTAGCTCAATCGATCGAGCATGAAACTCATGCACTCTGATGATTCAAAGTTTTGAAGAGTGCTTGTAACACTGTCTGAAGCCTATTTGCACTTGCTTCATCTTCACTATTCTAAAAGTAAGTGGGGGCTGTTTGAGTACGTTACTGCATTTGTAAACAATGTGATGCGGTGCCACCCTGAACCGCTTAACGGAGGCCCCCGAGGGACGGTGTGATGGCGCGGACTCGGAGGGGGCGCTTGGCTCCGGCCCCCTCCCCAAGTCGTGTTCTCCTGGTGTGGCCTGAGATCGCCCCCGACATAGGTGGCCGGCTCCCGGGATCAAGCGGAACTTTTTGCCTTTTGGTAACTCTTCCATTCTTGACCTTGTCCCACAATCCGTTTCACCTAAAGACACGCTGTAGTGGGGCGCCCCTTTACCATTTCAGTTGCCATTCCGCCCGCTTTTGCTACACTGTGCCTCTTCCGCTATTCAGCTGTTTACCGCCCGCTCTTTCGACTACAGCGTCTCGCTCACCATGTACTTGAGTTGCTCCCGCTCTTGCGGTGCATCGATAGGCGGCTGCCACAGGACTCTCAAAATGGCGGCCGGCTCTTCAGATTTGGGCGTGGTCCACTAAAATGGCCCTGCGACACCTTGGAACTCGGACGCTTGTCTGCTAGAGCTTGGGCTCCATTCTCGAAAGCGTCCCCTCAGCCTTGAAGATTCTACAAAAGTCTTGGGGGCCCCCGACTCGCGCAGGCTTCTGGTGGGGAGCGGCTAGCATGATTGCTCGTGGAATGGCCACGACGGAGCTACGAAATGGTGGTGCTCTCATGCTAACGCCAGCTTCAGTCTGAAACATCCAGAAACTCTGTAGACTACCAATTCGATCAGTTCCGGTAGCGCCCCAACGTGACCCGGTAGAGAAGAACTTGCCCTCCCCTCTTTGACTGATAGTTCTTGTTGCCTGTCCCTTCTGTTGTCATTTAACAGAACTATTTAGCCTGCTGAAAGGGGTTGTGTTCCGACCGCTGGTTGGTGGAGACATTTTGACTATATTCTGGACCTGCGTTGTTGCGTAATGCGTCATATGATGCGCCGAGTTAGCGCATCCGGAAGTGATCCGGGGCGCGGCGCGCAGCGCGTAACGTAAGCATAACAGATCATGTAACTTGTTAATAAAACTTTTCATTGGTTCATTTTACTTTTCTTATTCTAATGATGAAAGGCTTGGTCATATGACCTAAAAATTACGCTTTTTATTACTTTCGAACATTATTTTTTCTTAAACATATGTTATAATGTTCCAGGCTAATGTACTTTCCCGGAAAATTTACAACTGTCCTGCAAGTAAAATATATTCCTTTTTCGAGAAAAAGGGCGTTTCTTCGTCCCATGACGGAGCCGTTGAGCAAAAGAGGGTCGGCCTGCTGTCTTAGTCGCCGATACGCCAGAATATCAGATTCTTATCGATCACTTTATGTTGCAGGAGTAGAAAACACAACAATCCTTGACCATTTATCTTTACTGCGTTCCTGCGTATTATACCTTTTACCCTTCATGTAATTCGAATGCTTTATTTCACTTGCCTTTTACTGATTCTAAAACAGTGACTATTATTAAAAACTTTACCAATGTAAATACTACTACCATGTTTTCTTTTAAAAACCTTTATTGTGAAAATGTCAGTATACAAATACGGGCCTATAACCACGTGGGCCGGCCACTGAGCAAACTGTAATCGTATATGATGAGTAGACATTTACACTGTAGAGGAACGTAACGGGCGGGCCATTAGGTTGCAAGAACTAAGGTGTCTAACAGTTGCGGAATCGGTGGACGTACATTTTATAATTAAAATACGACAGGGCCAGTTACAATAAAATTATCTAGATATACATTTGCGGGCAAGTACCATGGGTGACGTTAATTCGAACTTTCAATAGTACAGTAATCAATAACACATCAGAACTTAATATCAATAGGGATGTCGAAATATTCAATCAATTCTCGTCCCCGCCCGCCATGTGCTTCAAAACTGCATACGTATCTCGTGATTTCAATGTTCTGCAACCAGTACACAACAAGGAGTTACGACTCCCATTTATTCTGGCGCCATTTTGGGCGAGGACGGGCAGGTCCAGGATATAGTCAAAATGTCTCTACCAACCATCGACTATGATGATGTTCATATGCTGTATTTATTAGAGTAACACTCATCTGTCCACATGAAATTAATTTGCCACAATCTAAACATGTCATTTTAATCTTTCCAAAGTTCTTCTAAATATTTGGGACCGTTTCCCTTGCCTCTGATGCTGTCAGTGCCAGTTCTTTGATGAATGTACTGGCAGGTCGGGGGTTCTCCTCCAAATCTCTCTTTTATGCAGCACTATAATTAATCGGTGCCACCTCTCCATATGACGATGCATGGTATAGTTACCTTAACTATATTTTTTTTCGGTTCCTCTGGAGAGTACATCGTGGCAGATGAAGCGTGTAACGTACCGGGAATTTACCTTTTTTGCATGTAGAGGAAAGGAAAAAAAATTCGAGCGTCCGAGTTCTAAGGTGTCCCAGGGCCATTTTAGTGGACCAGGCCCAAATCCAAAGGACAGGCCGCCATTTTGAGAGTCCTGTTGCAGCCGCCTGTCGCTGTAGCATCAAGAGCGGCCGAAACTCAGCTGAATGGCAACTGAAACGGTAAAGGGGCGCCCCACTACAGCAGACGAGCCTCCACCTGGGAAGGCCCGTTCACGCCGCCTCCCCCCCCCCCTTCGGGCACCCCACGCCGTTATTCGGAGCAGGATTGTAGGATGGCCACACCAATGCGGCAACTTGCTAGACACCACCTCGGTGCCAACCGAATCTCAGCGCCTTGTGGTGTCTTCTATTCAGAAAACATTGTTGTGCTGCCTTCGACCTATTCGCCGCAAGTGCGCACGCAACTCAGCTGCATAGCTTGCTAGACACCACCTCGGTGCCATCCGGATCTTGGCGCGTTGCGCTGCCTTTGGCCCCATTCGCACATCGGTCCGCTACTGACGCCACCTCACAGGCCAACGGGGCGCCCCACGCCCACTTCCAGCATTGTAGGATGACCACACCAGTGCGGCAACTTGCTAGACACCACCTCGGTGCCATCCAGATCTTGGCGCGTTGTGCTGCCTTCGGCCTATTCGCACATCAGTCCGCTACTGACGCGAACTCACAGGCCAACGAGGCGCCCCACGCCGACTTTCAGCATTATAGGATGGCCACACCAGTGCGGCAACTTGCTAGACACCACCTCGGTGCCATCCGGATCTTGGCGCGTAGTGAAGCTGCAGCAGCTGCAAATAAGCTTCAGACAGTGTTACAACCGCTGCTCAGAACTCTCAACTATGACACCACCTCGGTGCCATCCGGACCTTGGCGCGTTGCGCTGCCTTTGGCCCCATTCGCACATCGGTCCGCTACTGACGCCACCTCACAGGCCAACGGGGCACCCCACGCCCACTTTCAGCATTGTACGATGGCCACACCAGTGCGGCAACTTGCTAGACACCACCTCGGTGCCATCCGGATCTTGGCGCGTTGTGCTGCCTTCGGCCTATTCGCACATCGGTCCGCTACTGACGCTGCCTCACGTGCCAACGGATTTTCTACGCTTTTTATACCCTATGCCGCATAACAGGTCATGTGACTTGTTTATAAAACTTTTCATTGGTTCATTTTACTTTTGGTTTCCTAATGATGGAAGGCTTGATCATATGACCTAAAAATAACACTTTTCATTGGATGAAAACTTTTTTTTTTCCCAAACGATGAAAGCCCCACCTTGTTTCTGGATGTTTCAGACTGAAGCTGGCGTCAGCATGAAAGCACCACCATCTCGTGGCTCCGTCGTGGTCATTCCGCGAGCAATCATGGCAGCCGCTCCCCACCGGAAGCCTGCAGGAGTCGGGGGCCCCCAAGACTTTTGTACAATCCTCAAGGCTGAGGGAACGCTTTCGAGAATGGGGTCCAAGACCTAGCAGACTAGCGTCCGATTTCCAAGGTGTCCCAGGGCCATTTCAGTGGACCAGGCCCAAAAAGGAAAGAGCCTGCCGCCATTTTGAGAGTCCTGTGGCAGCCGCCTATCGCTGCACCGCAAGAGTGGGCGCAACTCAGCTGAATGGCGGATTTTGACACAGTGGACCAAAAGCGGACGGAATGGCAACTGAAACGGTAAAGGGGCGCCCCACTACAGCAGACGAGCCTCCACCTGGGGAGGCCCGTTCACGCCGCCTCACCCCCCCCCCCCCCCGGGGCGCCCCACGCCGTTATTCGGAGGGCGGCAACTTACTGGACATCACCTTGGTGCCATCGTTCTGCTGCCTTGGAACTATTCGCACAACAGACCGCTACTGATGACCCACCCCCCGCGACGCCCCACGCCGGATACCGAAATCAGTGCGGCACCCAGGCAACATCACCTGGGTGCCGTCCAGAAATCTGGACGTTGTGCTGCGTTGGGACTATTCGCACAACCGACCGCTACTTCCTTCTTTTTCCCTAAAAATGTTTAAATGTTTTTACTGTTTTTGTTTTGTTGTATATATTTATAAGTTATTAAAGTTTTATAATCCTACTACTTTGTTGGAGTGCTATATATTTTTAATGTGACACATAATTGTAAAAACTTTGATGTACAAAGAGGCATCCCTGGAATCTTCCGCTTCAGGCTCGGTCCCCTCCCCAATCACAATACAGAATGGTTTTCAGATAGTAGGAACGCGTGTGGTGTGACGGATCTCATCGGGTGTGGGCCTTGATCTACTATAACTCCTTTGAAGAGGGGTGATTCTTTACAGCTGGGGCCATAAACTACATCTGCAGGGCTAGCTGATAGCCTGGGACCGGCCTGGACAATCGGACACAGAGGAAGAGGAGTGTCAGAGGGTGCGGTAGTGAATAGGGCGAAAGGGAGGTGTCGGACAGGCACAGGGTGTGATTCCCAGGGAAGAGCAGCGCAGATGGGGGGGGGTTTATTGCCCATGCGTAAGACAGAGAGCGGGGGTGACCAGTGCCTGGGGGAGATGCTTGCGAGGGTGGGGAGCCATGCTAAGGATCGACAGCGTGCAGAGAGTGGGTCTGGTCAAGGCATCTAAAATGGCTGCCGTGCACGACAAAAGTGTGGCATTTGAAAAAAGGCAAGATGGTGCAGACAATGTTTATCAACACTTCCTGATTTCCTTCGAATCGAACGTTAACAGACGTTATCTCTACCACACTACCGGTCCCCCTGGGCTTAAACGCCGAGATGGTAGGGACTGCATCCCGTGGAGATAGGCCGAGACGTCACTCAGCAGAAAAAAAAGAAAAAAAAAAGTCTATAAACATACAATAAGTTAAAAGTCAATCATTCTTGTTTCCTTGTAGTACGCTCCCCAGGCCCGCGGGGCCCTTTTAAAACCTCCACATCAAACCTAGGGGGTCAGGGAGGATCTACTATGCCCCCTTATGGTCATTTGCCCCTTCGCTTTGGCCTCCTCTTGTCTCTCGATCCTACCGAGAGACAAGATGGCGGCCGCTACGGACTGTTTGGAATGTTTACAGACGCCGGAGAACCAATCAGCTTCGCTTCACAAAGCTCCGTAACGCGAAAAGTACGCGAAGCGGAGCGCTGCCCGGTCCGCTGTCACAGATATATATCTTTTTTTGAACGTTAATTTCTCAAAATCCACTGGAGCACATATATTGAGACATAGCAAAGGCACATCGGGCTACCAGTAAATATGAGTAAACTTACTACGTAACATAAAAATGTTGCACTCTATACTGTAAGTCTCATTTTATACTACAATCACTTCGCTACAACCTCATAAATTAAAAATAAAAATGAATAATGTCTCAAACAATTTTTGATTTCTAAATATAAATTTATTCTTCTGAATTTTCATAATTTGAAAGAACTAGTAACATGTCCTCATCAGGAATTTCCTCTTCAATCATCTCATCAGGAATCTCCTCATGAAAAGTCTGCAATAATGATTCTTGTAACTCTATGGTCTCCAAACATTCGATAAATTCGCCGTCAAGAGATTGATCAAAAAAATCATTCAAGTCATCTCCTCCTTGTGAGAATATTTCATTATTGGTGCTGTCAATTTCAATAAATGTAGTGGATAATTCAAAAGAAATTGCCACGGTCTCTTCATTGTGAGCCATTTTATTTTGAAATTTCTTGCTGTAAATTGCAGAAAAAAATAATCACTTTCATTTATCGTTTTTAGTAATACATAATATAAAACTAACTTTATCAAGTATTTAGTATAACAGAAGGACTGTAAATAAATAACAGAAAACATTTTTCAAATTATCTTAAAGTGTACAACATAGTTCCCCTTACAAATTAACAACTCACCTTTTTGAAAGTAGGAGAAGCGTTAGTACTGTGTAAATCAAACACCAGAAATTGAACACCAAAAATTCCTCACAAATGTACCTCAGACAGTAGTATCACAAAATGGCTGTGGTTTCCTCTCATTTTAGATATATACATAACCAATTAACTTTCATCACACACAAATACAAAACCAAAGTAACATTTTAATTGGTTCTAAATTTCAACACTTTCAAATGTGTTTTCCCCATGCAATTTTCCATAGGACATTTAGATACGTCTACAGCCTGAATGGCTGAACGGAATTACACCAAACTTGGCAAAATGGTACATCAAACCTAGGGGGTCAGCAAGGATCTACTATGCCCCCTTATGGTCATTTGCCCCTTCGCTTTGGCCTCCTCTTGTCTCTCGATCCTACCGAGAGACAAGATGGCGGCCGCTACGGACTGTTTGGAATGTTTACAGACGCCGGAGAACCAATCAGCTTCGCTTCACAAAGCTCCGTAACGCGAAAAGTACGCGAAGCGGAGCGCTTCCCGGTCCGCTGTCACAGATATATATCTTTTTTTGAACGTTAATTTCTCAAAATCCACTGGAGCACATATATTGAGACATAGCAAAGGCACATCGGGCTACCAGTACCTACAATTTTGCCAAGTTTCGTGCAAATCCATTCAGCCGTTCGATTATTTTTTTATTTTTTTGCCCCGCGGGGCCCTTTTAAAACCTCCACATCAAACCTAGGGGGTCAGGGAGGATCTACTATGCCCCCTTATGGTCATTTGCCCCTTCGCTTTGGCCTCCTCTTGTCTCTCGATCCTACCGAGAGACAAGATGGCGGCCGCTACGGACTGTTTGGAATGTTTACAGACGCCGGAGAACCAATCAGCTTCGCTTCACAAAGCTCCGTAACGCGAAAAGTACGCGAACCGGAGCGCTGCCCGGTCCGCTGTTACAGATATATATCTTTTTTTGAACGTTAATTTCTCAAAATCCACTGGAGCACATATATTGAGACCTAGCAAAGGCACATCGGGCTACCAGTCCCTACAATTTTGCCAAGTTTCGTGCAAATCCATTCAGCCGTTCGGGCTAAAAGTGAGGCCAACCGCCCTATGGAAATTAACATTGGAAAAATGCGTTTTGGGACCCCCCTTTTTTCTCGGCCCCCCCTTGACGAACGCCCCCCAAATTTCGAGGGGCTGCTCAGAAACAAAATGTTCCATTTTCCTGAAAATTTCTGCCAATTCCGTCCACAAACGCCAAAGTTATTAGACATAGAATTTTCACAAATCCCATAGAGAAAAAATCCTAACTATATATACCTACTGGCGACCGCCAGTAGGTAATATATATATATATATATATATATATATATATATATATATATATATATATATATATATATATATATTCCAAAACACCCTTGCAGGTAATAAAAACGCACTCGAGCGATCTTTTTTCTTTTCAGTTATTTATTGCACCACAGTTCTTGCAGTTACCAACGCGTTTCACCGCCCACAGACGGCTTGATCACGGTCAATACTCTTCCACTTTCAACCACCTATAAGGTGTGGTTGTGCAAAGTCACATGACGTTCAACACTTCCTGTCAATGATAGAGGATTGTGGATAACGTAGTTCCCTAGTATTTACAATTTGCTACAGATATTATACAGAGCGCCACTTGCAGCGCTTATACTTTTCTCTTTGATGTATAGTTTTGACACCAAAAAAAAAAGGGAAAATTATCAATCTCGCCCTCTAGTGGGCCACATATACATAATATGTTCGGTTGATTTCCTGCCCTCCAGTGGGCTTAGCGGTATTTACATGCTATATACATCCTTCAATTGTTACAACATAAGGGTTTGTATCCACCTAACCATCATATCCTTCTATATCATATGAGCTGTTACTATATTGCATTGACATTAACGGAAGAAAAAAACTTTTTATCTACATATATACAAAGTCCCAATTCGATACTGCTGCAGTTCAGATTCTTACTTATTTACAATTGCATTTACAAATGAACATAAAGTTCTTCACTCTGGTTCAGACCTTCCGGATGTAATGTTCTGAAATTTAATATCTGTCGGGATTCCCTGCATCTTAGTTTACGTTCCCTGTCTCCACCTCTTTCATGAGGAACAATGGTTTCCAATGCGTAGAATTTTAGAAGTTTCCAGTCTCCGTTGTGTGATGTTTCCATGTGCTTGGCCACGGCGTTGGCTCTGTCTTTATTTGCCGTTGCCCTTATGTGCTCCAGAATTCGTAGTTTTAATTCTTTCTTTGTGCTGCCAATGTACTTCAATGCGCACGGGCACTCAATCACATATACAACGTATTCTGTTTTGCAATTAATTAGTTGTTTAATGACCCAAGTTTTTTTGTTAGGCAATACCACTTCTTTTTTATTCACCGCAATTTGGCAAGCTTTGCATTGTTGACATTTTTGAAAGCCTTTCGTTTTAAGCCATTGTATACCTTTTTTCTTTGTTTCTGGATTTTGGTGGTGACTGTGAACTAATTTGTCCTTCAAACTCGTGGCTCTTCTATATGTCACCTCTGGATGCTTGCCCATGATTTTCCCCACAGTTTCATCCAGGTGCAAGATTTTCCAGTTTTTCCTTAGAATGCTGACAATTTGTTTGGATTCTCTTGAATGGTCCATGATTAGTCTTACTTTTTGAGTCTCAATCTTTTTGGGTTTCGTTTGTAATATATCCTCTCTTTTCGTCTCGTTTGCTCTTGCCCAACCCTTCATGATAGTACCTTTATTGTACCCTCGTCGAGCAAATCTTTTAGCCATTTCGCAACTGTTCATTGTCCAATCTTTTTCCTGTGAACAAATGCGGCGAAGTCTCAGAAATTCCCCATATGGGATATTGTTTTTTACTGAGGGTTGATGGAAACTTTCGGCATGAAGGGTGGCATTTGTTGATGTTTCCTTTCTGTAGAGCGTGGTCTCCACTTTGTTCTCATTGATGTAAATTTTTGTGTCCAAAAAGGTTACCTCCTGCCGGTTGATAGTGTAGGTGAATCTCAAATTTGTGTCTGTGGAGTTCAATATTTTGAAATAGATTTCAAATTCCTCCGCTGTTCCATCCCACACTATCAGGAGGTCATCTATATACCTCAGCCATTTTGCTATTTTGTTCACGTGATGATCGTTGTCCGGATGCCAGGCCACTTGTTGCTCCCACCATCCCATTGTGAGACATGCAAAAGCTGGGCTGAAGGAAAACCCCATTGCACCCCCCCTAATTTGTTGATATATCTCTTCGCCAAAAAGAAAGATATTTTGAGTAAGGCATAACTCAATCATGTCCAAAAGCATCTGGTTGTGCCTATTGAATTGTATGTTCCTCTCTTTCAGAAAGAAAGCGCAAGCATTTATGCCGATGCTGTGATCTATATTGGAGTATAAAGCAATTACATCCATTGTGATCAACATATAGGTAGGTTGCCATGATAGTTCTTGCAGGTTTTTCAAAAGATCCCCTGTATCTCTTAGATATGAACTCAGGTTCAGAACGAACGGCATGAGGAAATAGTCAATATAGTTCGCCACAGGTTCCATGAGCGAGCCCTTTGCCGAAACAATCGGCCTCCCTGGTGGTTTCAGTGGGTTCTTATGAACTTTAGGTAGGAAGTAGATGGTTGCAGTTACCGGATGTTTTGTTGTTAGGAATTTGCTTTCATCCATGTCAATTAGATCTTCACTGCACCAATCCATTATTTTCTTATCCAGATTTGTTTTGAAAAGTTGGGTGGGATTTCGCTCTAATTTCCTGTAGTATTGTTTGTTTTTTAACTGAGAATGTGCTTCAGTTATGTAGTCTTTCTTGTCCAAAATAACAATGTTCCCACCCTTGTCGGCCATTTTTAATGTTATCTTCTGATCCTCCATGAGGTTTTTTAGAGCAGCTCTTTCTTCTTTTTTTAAATTATCCCGATATTTCGTGCCTTTGATTTTATAGATGTCTTGGATTACCGCATCCTGAAATAGGTCGATCTTGTTTCCTTGTGGCAACTGTGGGTAAAACTTAGACTGAGGTTTTTTTCCACTGAGGCCAGCTCCTTTTTGGGGGCAGACCACTTCTTCAGGGATCATGTCACTTTCCTCCGTGACGTCCAAATTTACAAGTGTTAACAGTGCTGGAAGATTGCTTGTTGTAAGGCCATACGCCTCCATATTCATTTCTGTTTGTTTATTTCTTTACCTTTTCGCAAAGTTTGACATTTCCAGATTATCCTGAAATATCTTTGCCAGTTTGATTTTCCGGATATATTTGTATATATCTATACGTGTTTGCGCCATATCCATTGTTTCCGTGGGGCAGAAATTGATGCCATACTTTAATAGTGATTGTTCATTTGGGTTTAGGGGACGTGATGATATATTTATTATCACCAAATCATCTGTTGTATTCGCTTCCTGCCAATTTACTTCAAGGTTTTCTGACGCATGCTCCTGGTTTTGGTTCCGATTTCCTCGGAGGAGCCACTTCCTCCTGTTGCCTCTCCTGTTTTTTTTTATGCTACCGAGGCCCCTGATCTGGGCACCCATTTGCGTCCTCTGCCTCTGGCTCTTCCACCTTGGCTCTGATTTTGATTTTGTTCCCACATTCTTTGGCTGAGAACAAGCCTCATATCCCCTAAAAGATCACGGGTAGTTTGGTCCATATTCTCTTCTGATGCATCTTCATCAGTCCCCACCGATGTCAATGATGTGGCACTTGAACGATTTCCCGAATTTTTCTGATTTGATTTCTGGCCTTGAAATATATCAATTTTTTTTGCGTATGTGAATATCCGTCCATGAATATAATCTTCCTTGTCCCTTTGATATTTCATTTCCTTACGGTTTCTCACAGTGGCCTCATGTTTTTCCACATATTTCTCCAGGTCCGTTTTTAGTTTAGTCATTTCTTCATTCATTTCTATTTTGGCCAGCTCTTTTTCTAATTCCTGTAATTCTTCTTTGATCTTTGCTAATGATTTTTCAAGATGTTTTACCAATATAATCATAAGCCCCAACGAGGACTCCAAAAGATGTTGCCCCCATTCATTCAACAGTTCATCCGAGACATCTTGCTGACTAGGCATTAATGACAGCCGTAGGCCTCTTGGCACTCTTTTCACTTCCAGATATTTTTTTATTGTGATCAATTCCCACCATTTATTTATCTCCTTTTTGCTCACTTTTTCCAATACCTTCAATTTGCTCCTAGTGTCTGATTTCTGTGTATTGCCTTTGTTTAAGTCTTTCTGCTGTACTACTGCACTTTCATCAAAAAGAGAAACCAATTGTTCACTCCGCTTTGCTTCTCTCTTCTCCATTTTACACTTTAACTGCAATTACTGTTTATCTTGGGTGCTTGAATCGAGTAGTATTGTGGCCCACTTCCCTCTCCTGTGGACTGTTATTTAGATCTCTCCCGAGAGGCTGAATATCTTTGTCTCTACTGTTTGCAATTACCCCCACTTGCAATCGTCTCAGATTGAATGTGATTGTGGATTTTTGTCCAGTGCAACCGATTCACCCTTTCTGCTCGGAATGAGCCAAATTTATGCGTAGCTCGCTGGATAATGCGCGCTGATGCACAGTTCAGAGATTGGAACTGTAACCGTGCTTACCTTCACCCTCCGATGTCGGTCCGCCGGTCCGCTCGCTACTCCTCCCTGCACATATCCGCGCTGCTCCTTGCTTCCATTTGGCGTTCACCGGGTCTGCCTCCAAAGTATCCCACAACTTGGCTCCGCTTGGTCGACCCCTGGCGCTCTACCACCGGTGCGTTTTCCTCGGCAGAGCCCTGCCGAATTTCAATTCCAAAACACCCTTGCAGGTAATAAAAACGCACTCGAGCGATCTTTTTTCTTTTCAGTTATTTATTGCACCACAGTTCTTGCAGTTACCAACGCGTTTCACCGCCCACAGACGGCTTGATCACGGTCAATACTCTTCCACTTTCAACCACCTATAAGGTGTGGTTGTGCAAAGTCACATGACGTTCAACACTTCCTGTCAATGATAGAGGATTGTGGATAACGTAGTTCCCTAGTATTTACAATTTGCTACAGATATTATACAGAGCGCCACTTGCAGCGCTTATACTTTTCTCTTTGATGCATAGTTTTGACACCAAAAAAAAAGGGAAAATTATCATAATTTTCCCCTTTTTTTTCTTTTTTTTTCCCCTTTCTTTTTTTTTTTTTCTTTTTTTTTTCTTTTTTTTTTTGGTGTCAAAACTATACATCAAAGAGAAAAGTATAAGCGCTGCAAGTGGCGCTCTGTATAATATCTGTAGCAAATTGTAAATACTAGGGAACTACGTTATCCACAATCCTCTATCATTGACAGGAAGTGTTGAACGTCATGTGACTTTGCACAACCACACCTTATAGGTGGTTGAAAGTGGAAGAGTATTGACCGTGATCAAGCCGTCTGTGGGCGGTGAAACGCGTTGGTAACTGCAAGAACTGTGGTGCAATAAATAACTGAAAAGAAAAAAAGATCGCTCGAGTGCGTTTTTATTACCTGCAAGGGTGTTTTGGAATTGAAATTCAGCAGGGCTCTGCCGAGAAAAACGCACCGGTGGTAGAGCGCCAGGGGTCGACCAAGCGTAGCCAAGTTGTGGGATACTTTGGAGGCAGACCCGGTGAACGCCAAATGGAAGCAAGGAGCAGCGCGGATATGTGCAGGGAGGAGTAGCGAGCGGACCGGCGGACCGACATCGGAGGGTGAAGGTAAGCACGGTTACAGTTCCAATCTCTGAACTGTGCATCAGCGCGCATTATCCAGCGAGCTACGCATAAATTTGGCTCATTCAAAGCAGAAAGGGTGAATCGGTTGCACTGGACAAAAATCCACAATCACATTCAATCTGAGACGATTGCAAGTGGGGGTAATTGCAAACAGTAGCGACAAAGATATTCAGCCTCTCGGGAGAGATCTAAATAACAGTCCACAGGAGAGGGAAGTGGGCCACAATACTACTCGATTCAAGCACCCAAGATAAACAGTAATTGCAGTTAAAGTGTAAAATGGAGAAGAGAGAAGCAAAGCGGAGTGAACAATTGGTTTCTCTTTTTGATGAAAGTGCAGTAGTACAGCAGAAAGACTTAAACAAAGGCAATACACAGAAATCAGACACTAGGAGCAAATTGAAGGTATGGGACAAAGTGAGCAAAAAGGAGATAAATAAATGGTGGGAATTGATCACAATAAAAAAATATCTGGAAGTGAAAAGAGTGCCAAGAGGCCTACGGCTGTCATTAATGCCTAGTCAGCAAGATGTCTTGGATGAACTGTTGAATGAATGGGGGCAACATCTTTTGGAGTCCTCGTTGGGGCTTATGATTATATTGGTAAAACATCTTGAAAAATCATTAGCAAAGATCAAAGAAGAATTACAGGAATTAGAAAAAGAGCTGGCCAAAATAGAAATGAATGAAGAAATGACTAAACTAAAAACGGACCTGGAGAAATATGTGGAAAAACATGAGGACACTGTGAGAAACCGTAAGGAAATGAAATATCAAAGGGACAAGGAAGATTATATTCATGGACGGATATTCACATACGCAAAAAAATTTGATATATTTCAAGGCCAGAAATCAAATCAGAAAAATTCGGGAAATCGGTCAAGTGCCACATCATTGACATCGGTGGGGACTGATGAAGATGCATCAGAAGAGAATATGGACCAAACTACCCGTGATTTTTTAGGGGATATGAGGCTTGTTCTCAGCCAAAGAATGTGGGAACAAAATCAAAATCAGAGCCAAGGTGGAAGAGCCAGAGGCAGAGGACGCAAATGGGTGCCCAGATCAGGGGCCTCGGTAGCATCAAAAAAACCAGGAGAGGCAACAGGAGGAAGTGGCTCCTCCGAGGAAATCGGAACCAAAACCAGGAGCATGCGTCAGAAAACCTTGAAGTAAATTGGCAGGAAGCGAATACAACAGATGATTTGGTGATAATAAATCTATCATCACGTCCCCTAAACCCAAATGAACAATCACTATTAAAGTATGGCATCAATTTCTGCCCCACGGAAACAATGGATATGGCGCAAACACGTATAGATATATACAAATATATCCGGAAAATCAAACTGGCAAAGATATTTCAGGATAATCTGGAAATGTCAAACTTTGCGAAAAGGAAAAGAAATAAACAAACAGAAATGAATATGGAGGCGTATGGCCTTACAACAAGCAATCTTCCAGCACTGTTAACACTTGTAAATTTGGAAGTCACGGAGGAAAGTGACATGATCCCTGAAGAAGTGGTCTGCCCCCAAAAAGGAGCTGGCCTCAGTGGAAAAAAACCTCAGTCTAAGTTTTACCCACAGTTGCCACAAGGAAACAAGATCGACCTATTTCAGGATGCGGTAATCCAAGACATCTATAAAATCAAAGGCACGAAATATCGGGATAATTTAAAAAAAGAAGAAAGAGCTGCTCTAAAAAACCTCATGGAGGATCAGAAGATAACAATAAAAATGGCCGACAAGGGTGGGAACATTGTTATTTTGGACAAGAAAGACTACATAACTGAAGCACATTCTCAGTTAAAAAACAAACAATACTACAGGAAATTAGAGCGAAATCCCACCCAACTTTTCAAAACAAATCTGGATAAGAAAATAATGGATTGGTGCAGTGAAGATCTAATTGACATGGATGAAAGCAAATTCCTAACAACAAAACATCCGGTAACTGCAACCATCTACTTCCTACCTAAAGTTCATAAGAACCCACTGAAACCACCAGGGAGGCCGATTGTTTCGGCAAAGGGCTCGCTCATGGAACCTGTGGCGAACTATATTGACTATTTCCTCATGCCGTTCGTTCTGAACCTGAGTTCATATCTAAGAGATACGGGGGATCTTTTGAAAAACCTGCAAGAACTATCATGGCAACCTACCTATATGTTGATCACAATGGATGTAATTGCTTTATACTCCAATATAGATCACAGCATCGGCATAAATGCTTGCGCTTTCTTTCTGAAAGAGAGGAACATACAATTCAATATGCACAACCAGATGCTTTTGGACATGATTGAGTTATGCCTTACTCAAAATATCTTTCTTTTTGGCGAAGAGATATATCAACAAATTAGGGGGTGTGCAATGGGGGTTTCCTTCAGCCCAGCTTTTGCATGTCTCACAATGGGATGGTGGGAGCAACAAGTGGCCTGGCATCCGGACAACGATCATCACGTGAACAAAATAGCAAAATGGCTGAGGTATATAGATGACCTCCTGATAGTGTGGGATGGAACAGCGGAGGAATTTGAAATCTATTTCAAAATATTGAACTCCACAGACACAAATTTGAGATTCACCTACACTATCAACCGGCAGGAGGTAACCTTTTTGGACACAAAAATTTACATCAATGAGAACAAAGTGGAGACCACGCTCTACAGAAAGGAAACATCAACAAATGCCACCCTTCATGCCGAAAGTTTCCATCAACCCTCAGTAAAAAACAATATCCCATATGGGGAATTTCTGAGACTTCGCCGCATTTGTTCACAGGAAAAAGATTGGACAATGAACAGTTGCGAAATGGCTAAAAGATTTGCTCGACGAGGGTACAATAAAGGTACTATCATGAAGGGTTGGGCAAGAGCAAACGAGACGAAAAGAGAGGATATATTACAAACGAAACCCAAAAAGATTGAGACTCAAAAAGTAAGACTAATCATGGACCATTCAAGAGAATCCAAACAAATTGTCAGCATTCTAAGGAAAAACTGGAAAATCTTGCACCTGGATGAAACTGTGGGGAAAATCATGGGCAAGCATCCAGAGGTGACACATAGAAGAGCCACGAGTTTGAAGGACAAATTAGTTCACAGTCACCACCAAAATCCAGAAACAAAGAAAAAAGGTATACAATGGCTTAAAACGAAAGGCTTTCAAAAATGTCAACAATGCAAAGCTTGCCAAATTGCGGTGAATAAAAAAGAAGTGGTATTGCCTAACAAAAAAACTTGGGTCATCAAACAACTAATTAATTGCAAAACAGAATACGTTGTATATGTGATTGAGTGCCCGTGCGCATTGAAGTACATTGGCAGCACAAAGAAAGAATTAAAACTACAAATTCTGGAGCACATAAGGGCAACGGCAAATAAAGACAGAGCCAACGCCGTGGCCAAGCACATGGAAACATCACACAACGGAGACTGGAAACTTCTAAAATTCTACGCATTGGAAACCATTGTTCCTCAGGAAAGAGGTGGAGACAGGGAACGTAAACTAAGATGCAGGGAATCCCGACAGATATTAAATTTCAGAACATTACATCCGGAAGGTCTGAACCAGAGTGAAGAACTTTATGTTCATTTGTAAATGCAATTGTAAATAAGTAAGAATCTGAACTGCAGCAGTATCGAATTGGGACTTTGTATATATGTAGATAAAAAGTTTTTTTCTTCCGTTAATGTCAATGCAATATAGTAACAGCTCATATGATATTGAAGGATATGATGGTTAGGTGGATACAAACCCTTATGTTGTAACAATTGAAGGATGTATATAGCATGTAAATACCGCTAAGCCCACTGGAGGGCAGGAAATCAACCGAACATATTATGTATATGTGGCCCACTAGAGGGCGAGATTGATAATTTTCCCTTTTTTTTTGGTGTCAAAACTATACATCAAAGAGAAAAGTATAAGCGCTGCAAGTGGCGCTCTGTATAATATCTGTAGCAAATTGTAAATACTAGGGAACTACGTTATCCACAATCCTCTATCATTGACAGGAAGTGTTGAACGTCATGTGACTTTGCACAACCACACCTTATAGGTGGTTGAAAGTGGAAGAGTATTGACCGTGATCAAGCCGTCTGTGGGCGGTGAAACGCGTTGGTAACTGCAAGAACTGTGGTGCAATAAATAACTGAAAAGAAAAAAGATCGCTCGAGTGCGTTTTTATTACCTGCAAGGGTGTTTTGGAATTGAAATTCGGCAGGGCTCTGCCGAGGAAAACGCACCGGTGGTAGAGCGCCAGGGGTCGACCAAGCGGAGCCAAGTTGTGGGATATATATATATATATATATTCACTGAAAAAAACATAGGTTTCAGCCACGTTATAGTTAGGAATTAGCATTTAAAAAACCTTGGAAATTCACTGAAAAAACCATAGGTTTCACACATGTTATAGTTAGCTGGACATTTCACTCATACAAAACCATTGAAATTCCCCTGTTATAGTTAGTTCAGCTAACTATAACTTGCGCGCCCGCAATCCACTGCTGATGACGTCACAGACTACATCACTCATGACATGGTCAGTGACATCACTCATGACATCACTGATGACATCTCAAATGACATCACTGATGACATCATCCTTGTGAAAAAGTGGCAGACCTCCTCTCACCCTAATATAAACTTTGATACACACATTGAAAAATATAAACTGAAAATTTAAAAACAATGGAGATACCAATATCAGTTAGAACAACCTATTCAGTAATTCCAAAATCTACATACACATCTATCTCATTCACCAACAGTTCTACATAGTCACTCATACATGTACTCACTCATCATATGTACTCATACACCTATAGATCCTGTTACACACCTACACTCATACATAGTTACTCACACACATACTCACACATGCAAATAAAGTATCAAACATCCATGAATCCGGAGGGTCCCTGAGGGCCAACTAGCCCACCAGAAACCTCCAGTATGTGCCAGGGGGCTGCGTTGCAGAGACGTATAAAGAGGCCATGCCCCTTTTTACACCTCTCTGCAACACAGCCCCCTGGCGCATACTGGAGGCTCCTGGTGGGCTAGTTGGCCCCCAGTATTCAAATGGACTTAATCCCCCAACTTAGAACGCGCCAGGGGGTGTTTTTGCAGAGTGGTGCAATCCGTCACCTCAAGCCCCACCCCCTACCTTCACCACTGTGCAAACGCACCCTGTGGCACATTCTAAATTGGGGGATTAAGTCCCCTTGAAAACTGGGGGTCCCTGGGGGCCAACTAGCCCACCAGGAACCTCCACTATACACCAGGGGGCTGCGTTGCAGAGAGGTGTAAAAAGGGGCATGGCCTCATTACACCTCTCTGCAACGCAGCCCCCTGGCGCTGGAGATACCGGTTGGGCTACTTGGCCCTCAGGGATCCTCAGTATTGAAAGAGAATTGATTCCCCAACTTAAAACTAGCCCACCGGGAGCCTCCAGTATGCACCAGGGGGCTGCGTTGCAGAGAGGTGTAAAAAGGGGCATGGCCTCATTGCATCTCTATGCAACGCAGCCCCCTGGCACATACTGGAGGTTCCTGGTGGGCTACTTGGCCCCCAGGGACCCCCTGTATTCAAGGGGACTTAATCCGCCAATTTAGAACGTGCCACAGGGTGCTTTTGCACAGTGGTGAAGGTGGGGGGGGCTTGAGGTGACAGATTGCACCACTCCGCAAACACGCCCCCTGGTGCGTTTGCAGAGGGGGAACTAATTCCCCTTGAATCCGGAGGGTCCCTGGGGGCCAACTAGCCCACCACAAACCTCCAGTATGTGCCACGGGGCTGCATATATTATGATGCATCGGGGCAAAATTGAGTGCTGGAGTGTGAGGCAGTGTGCGCCCACCCCCTCCTATTTGAAGAGATTACCTTGAGCTAACGAGCTGATGAGCTCTGTTTTATGCACCTGCGCCCAGCGAGTGGCACTGAGACCTGAGAAGACTTTGGGCAGCATCTCCAGCACCCCCAAAAAGCACTGAGACCTGAGAAGACTTTGGGCAGCATCTCCAGCACCCCCAAAAAAGTGTTGCTCTCTACTGAAGAATGACAATTTATCCTGAAACATGTGTCTAGAGATACACAGCACTGGCTGCACCAACAAGGGTGAAAAACTAAAGCCTGACATCGAAGAAAGTGTTATCATGCACTGCATTAATTATGATACATCGGGGCAAAATGAGTGCTGGAGTGTGAGGCAGTGTGCGCCCACCCTCCTCCATTTCTGATACTGCGTATAAGTTCATCTTAGTGGCAGTTGACTCTTGCACACGCTTTGTCTAGGTGTGGCCTCAAAGGAGCGCTGATTCTAGAACTGTCGTAAGGAATTTGCGTGTTTTTGTGGGAATTTTTGCATGTGGTACCTTCCATTCGGACTAGGCTCCAGCATTCGCCTCTAAGGCGTACAAGGATGCCATGGCTTCATTGAGGATCAAGGTAAAAATTTTGACTCCATACCGGCCTGAGGTTAATAGTGTTGTGGAGTGGATGAACCGTGACTTAAAGAAATCCTTGACAGCAAAAGTTTTAGGTACTGGCAGAGACTGGCTAACCCATCTCAATAGCATTCATCGTGCACTAAACAATCTCGCTAGAAGGTCTCTGTGTGGGTGGACCCATACGAAATGCTCTTTGGCATCAAGATGCTTGTTCCGGACCTTGATGGTTTAGACATGGCGGCGGGAGCCACATCCTTTGACGTAGTTGAACATTCTAATGTTTTGCAGAACCTACAAAAGACCAGAGACAGTCTTGCAAAGGAACACTTGCCCTCCACGTCTGAAGCTGCTTTGCAGATTCTGGTAGTCGGCTGGCTACCACAAGTTGGAGAACTGGTCTGAGAGAAGATTGACAACAATAAAGAATTTGGTCCTTCGTATAGAGATCCAGTTCCCGTGCTTGGTGTGCAGGGTACAAGAACAGTCATTTTACCTCCTCTTCCTGGACGAAAGGGGAACAGGTACATTTCAATTGACAATGTCAAACCACACAGGGTGGCTGGTTCTCTATAGTATGACGCCTGCGGTTTTGTGTCCAGCAATGGTGCGACAATCTGCTTTGGCCCCGGATCCTGTTGTCGGGCCTGATGTTACCGTTGAAATGAGTCCACTTACGAATCCTTTATTGAATCAACCTGCTGGTGATCCTCTTAATGACACTGAATATACATACCCCACTCACTTGTCTATGCCTGATTTGGAGACCCGTGTGGCTAACCAATCTCGTTTTTCATTTGACACTGGCTCTTCCACATCGAAGTCCCCTTCAAAAGTTTAAACTTTTGCTACCTGGTTTAAAAAAACATTTTTGATTCCTCCTTGGACTTACATTTGGCTGGTGCTTATTGCAATTTTTTTGTTCATAATCATGGGATTTGTGGTGTATTTTTTCCGTTTTATCAATGGACACTACGTTCAAGAAAGAACTTCAATTAGAATGATTGATGGAACTTTGGCACCCCACTCCTCTTCGCACATAATGAAGAGGGACCAGACTTTTGTGAATATAACTGCTTGGCCCGTTTTAGATGGGATTGTATGGGATGTTGTAAAGTTCCAGATTCATGGTCCCACAGAGGTTATTTATGTTCCCAATGTACTCCGTGTTTCTATGGGAGATGTGGTTAACAGAATATTCGCTCTGATGATTGGGATGTTAAAGCTGTAGAAGCCTTGTTTTCTGATTTGAAATACTACGCTGCTTTCGATGCTGAAGATTTATGTTTCGACTCTGCAAATTATGGTGATTTGTACTGTTACCAACATTTTGGCAATCACTTTCTGCATAAGACAAATTCATTTAGGAATGTGGTTAATTATACACAGTGGGAACACTGTCCCGCACCAGTAGAAGGCAACTCAAAAAAGTTTTTGAAAAAGTTTTCCTATTTTACTGATTTTGATCAATCAAACCCTAATGCCTTTTATTTTAAGTTAACTGAGAAGTCCTCTTCCAAGGTTAGACTTACCCACACTAAATTACTGTATTCGAAGTCCTTTATTGACCAGTTGGCTGTTGGGGGTTATGAACTGTGGAAAGATACTATTGATCTTAAATCTGTTTGGGGTTCTAAAAGTTGGCAAGTGCAAGGCACTGAGGCTTTGCATCGTGCATGTCTCATCCCAAACCATATGTTGTTTCTGAATGCCACTATTTCACAATCCACCTGCTTTGGATTGGCTTCTTCTAAAACTTTAAATGCTCCTTCATTTTCTGATTTGGGTGAATTTCCCCATTGGAATAATTATACCAGTACTCCCCTAAGTGACTTACAAACCCTGTTGAGAAATTCTTCTTTTAATGTTTCCAGCATTAATCCCGAAGGCTGGTTGCTATTGCAAAAAAGTGCAGATTCTTGCCAGCACCGTTTTCTGGGTCTGGCTATACAAAGATTAGAGTTGATCCCCGTTTTCAGACTCAACATTCAGTCATCACCAATTCTTTAGGCAAATTGTGCCAGAGTTGGCTCAGACATTCATCCTTAGCGTCTGTTGAGCTTCATTTATCCAAGCTCACTGACACTGTCGATTTAAATGATTTCATTAAAGGTCCTGCAGTAGGCAGATCGAAAAGATGGATATTTGCTGCTTACAATGAGGTTTGGAAACTGTCACAAATTGAAGCTGATTCTAGGCTTAGAGCTATTGATAAGGCCAGTTTGGAAAAGGTGCTTGCCATTGTAGAAAATAGCATTAACACCCTTTCTTCCCGAATTTACACTCTGTATAATATTGTCTCATCTGTGGTTGATATTGTGCAGGAAGAAGTTGCCGTGCTGTATAATGGGCAAAATAATTGCGTTCTGTTATGCAGTTTGCATGAACCTTACAAACTTTCAAAAATGGTCGCGTTCCATGGGATTACATGAACACGAGTTTATTATTTCTGCCTTTCAATTTGACTCTTACACAGCAATTTATGTCAATATAGGATGCCACGTTTTCACTGTTACATATTGAAAAGTTAGAACCTTTGCCCTTTTCAGTAGCGGAATCCAATTCGGCAGTTTGGCTCATCCATGGGTTGATAACTCTACCTTTTCCCTTTTTCAAATTTGAGTCCTGCATGAAACACTGTTCGATAGGCAGGTTTGAGCTCCTTAGTGGAGCTTATCTTCATGAGGTCTGGAATCTCCCGTTCACATATAGGTGTTAGAGGGATGGAAAGGAAGTTTATTTAAATGGCGAAGATTGCACCATGACACCAGATCATTCATTAACATGCAGAAATCTTCAATTGCACGGTTCTTGTAATGTGCTTGCACCGAACTTAGCCTGTGTACTGAAAGGTACTCCAGTCTCGACCATTACACTGACATTCACCTTGCTTGCAAACTGAAGTTATTTATTATTAAATAATGAAGAGTGTTGTGGGATGCATGCAGGAATTCCTTATATCGTTACGGTATCCCAGCGTGTAATTTGATGCAACAATGTGATGTTCTCTCCTCCGCATGGCAGCCTCGATGTTTCCAACTGGCCCTCTGTCCCGACCTTGAAAGCAGAGTTCAACAAGATGAGTCGAATAAGAGCTCTTTTGTCCCAGAATAAAGTCCCCCTTACATCTGCGCATGAGACATTCGTCATTCATGTTGCAAATACTCTTACTGAGGTAAATGCTTTGTTAAACACAGATCTGCCCCTGCATTTCGGTGCTTTGATTCACACAATCTTAAATGCCTCGTCAACCACTGGCCTGATACATATTTTTTAAAGTAGTATGTTCTGGCCTTGTGACCTCATTTCAAACTATATTTGGTGTGATCCCTGCATTTTTTTATTCGATTTTTTTGAGTGTCTTTGGCGGTTTACCTTTGCTCATGGCTTTAGGCACGGGCATACTGCTGTTAATTTGTTTACTGCAAAATGGATGCGCAGTTTGTGCCCCACAACGATCTGTCCCCACTGCTCCAACTTCATAACAGGATGCTAGAATACTATGGATCGCTGCCTCTGCTGACTCTGAGCATGGCATATGGTTTATCTTTCCCGTTCTCATTCTTCACTTGCGTGCAGCCTGTTTTCCATTGCCTGAATTGTGGATTTGACAACACTAAAACATGGAGACACTGCCAGCTTTTATATGTCTCTAATGCAGTTCTGAATAATTATAGCCATTTGTGTCTCTGTAACACAGTGTCTCCTGACCTGGGTTTTAATCTACTAATGAGTCCCTTAGTTGCTCATGAACTAGATTGTTCTATTGCCGGGATCATGGCCTGCGCAGTGGCTCATGGGGTTCTAGGCAATTGGAACATTTGGACTGCTGCCAATGACTTTCTGACGCTCAGTTATCTTGAAGTAAGCCAGAGTTGTCCTCTGATGGCACTAGAGACTCCGGCAATCGAGGAACATGTATGTTCTTTCCCCTTACTTAATTGGATGGCTGAAATGTTCATGGATGATAACAACGACTTCCTATTGGAGGCAGTTGAAACATATGGGGCTTATATGCTGTTGGATTGAAGTACAATTTTTTTTTCTCTACTTCATAAACACGTACTGTACTTGTGATTATTTTTTCTTTTAATGTCTTAATTTTTCCTTAAATTTTTGAGGTCTTTTTACACACCATGGCCGCCCGTGATAGATTTCACTGACTTGGTTAATTTAATTCGGATTTTTACTCCCAATTCTCAAGTTTGGCAAAATTTCTGAACTTGGTTCAGCTCTTTCGAACTTGAACTCTGCGTTCTATGAAATTTGCCCCAGTTATTGTGCGTTCCCCGAACAAGGGAGGGTGTAGGATGGTTTAGGGCCACTTTTTGTGTGCATGTTATGTTAGCATGGCTTATTAGAAGTTTAAACTCCATTTTACCATTTGCTGCTTTTTGCTCACAACACTGCTTAGCTGTTTTTGCAAGTTAGCTTTCACCAAGGTCTATACATGGGAAAATATTTGTTTTTCGACATCTCTAAACATACATCGTGCCCCCAGTCTGTACAGTGAGTGCTGAGCCGCCAAGATTATCATAACATATGAGCCTGTTTATCGGCATGTCCGTGTAACACATTCTAGACACAACATTTTGGCAGCTGCGAGCCGAGCAAGATTCTGGGGCCTTTATCATAGCGCACATGCCATAATTTCACACACTTGGAAGATTCCAGGGATGCAGAGAGACTACAAGATCCAGATGTAATTTATACTTAGTGAGCGAACAGGTAATGGGGTCCCCCAATACAAGCTTATGAGACCTTCTATAGCTTATAATACATAGTTCCTACATAGGAAGGGTGTTTAAACTAGGCGCTATATCACCTGTTTGCACTATCATTGTAATATGATTTCTCCTTTTGTATTTTATGGAGTTGTAACCATGCTGACCATATTATTCTTAATGATATGTTTGCTTATGTTGACTAAAATACTGCGCATGAGATCACGACGTTAAAATATATATTTTAACCTTACCTGTCTCTTTTTTACTCCTGTTGTGGACTGGTATGAAAGTATAACAAAAGAGTGTTCTCACTACCCACCATTCCTGAGATGGTCCTAAGTCGCATGTTCTAGGTTGTCTAATCATTGGTTACTTGGCTATAGGACGAAGAGCTAATGAGACACTGATGCTAGCTGGTTGGTGTTTTCTAGGTACTGAGGTGAGTTTCTGGTACACCACAATTCACTAATGTCCTAGGTGTCTGTGCACAGTTCTGTGTATGAGCAGAAATCCTTGCAATTATATATTTTTGGAAAGATGTCTTGAAGGTGTATATCTTTTATAATATCATGTATATGTTTACATGGTGATCTATGTACTTCAAGGCTGTTAGAAATGTCATGTACATAGTGAGGGTGGTGCATTTCTTTCAACATGCTCTGTTTAGAATTGGGGAAGGGTAATATTGAAGAATGTCTTCTGACAGTTTGTGTGCTACTTCACTTGGGATGCAATTTTTCTTTGAGAAATTCTGAATATATGTTTTACAGACACAAGACATTTTTGCGAAATGATGTATCTATGACATTAGAAAAATATTTTTAGTTTTAGAAACGTATTGATGCATATGGATGCTGAATGTTTGATATCTAGACTTTTTCAAACATTAAGGTACTACATCTGCACTCTTCAAATCACACAAACACTAATTATGTACCATTGAACTACGCAGTCAACACCCATACATTCATCCAATCCCCCAGATAGTAGCAATATAGCTATGTGAATACACAGGCACTAACTATGTAGATGTGCAACCACTAGTCTAGTTCCTTTATACTCTGGGAATCCTGCAGGCACTACCTATAATCTGAGTGAATTACGTAGGCACTATCTTTGCACTCTTCCAATCATCCAGGGACTATTATTGTACCCAACCAGAAACACATGCATTTACAAATTTTAGTAAGGAATATGTATTCTTTTAGAACCATCTTGTGAATTATATATGTAACCTGTCACATACTGTTTGCATGTACTCTGAAGAATTAGTGAGCTATATGCTGTGATACACATTAATGTGCAGATTGTTATATGGAGTGTTTCCCAAAATTTAAATCTGACACATCTAAGTAGAAAAGTATTGAAGCACTAAATGTACCAGTGACACAGTTGTAGAGACGCACAAAAATAGGTCTTATGTTGTTTTTTGGATGTACAATATTAAGACACTGTATGTACTTTTACACTTTCGTTGAGGTTTATTTTAAAATTGAGTAGGTTAGGGACAAAGTGGTCTTTTAGCATGTATAAGTAAGAACTGAGATAAGGTGTAGCTGTGTTGTTGGAGAGGATGCTATAATATTAAAAGGTAAGTAATAAATTAAGTTTTATGTTTTAGTTTGGATTTGGTATATTGAAGTAAGTGCTTGTAGTTATGTAGGTAGTTTGATTTGTACATTTAAAACTGCAACATAACATTAAAACTATTTTTGTATTATGCATAAGCCAGTAGTAAAGTAGCTGGTACATTGCCTAGAAAGAAAATTGAAATATATTTCTTTTTTTACAGGACAAAATCTGCATAATTACAGAAAAATTGCATTCAAAAGCTCAGAGGGAAAAGGAACGGAAGCAAGTACACTATGCAGAACTGAGACTCAAAAGGGGCAAAATGAAGAAAAAGTGGTAAATGAAAAAAGAGCTATTTGTAAGAGGTCAAACTCATTTCATAAAAATATATGTACACATTTCCAAAGATTATGAAATAATGCAAATGTAATTCAAACTATTAGAAATAATAACAGTGGATGAATCTATATAGCAAGGACAGGAAAGAATGTAACAAAGATGTATACACCTTAACCAGGAGACAGAAGCAGCTTAAGGAAATTAGTGCTAGGATGTTTCGTAATGGAGTATTTCTAATTCTACTGAGAAATATTTAGAAGTATAGAAGAAGGAGACATGCAGTGAAACAGAAAGATTGAGTTGAGAGATTAGTTGATACGGCCTTTGCTTTGAATGGTAAGGGAGACGATGTAGCCTTACGGCTAGAGCGGTCGACCTTCAAGCTGGGGAACTGAGTTCGAGTCTCAGCAACGAAGCTTGACATCCTGTGATTCTACAAATGGGGGTGGGGTCGCACACTACTCACACACCGGCGGTGTCGCCCCTAAGGACTCTGGTCAATGTAGTAAAGTGTTTGCGATGCATCATCTTTCGATCTTCTGCTATCTTCGCTGTCTTCGCCATCCCTGGACACGTGTTTCCGGGTATCACCCCTCGTCAGCAGGGATAGGCCGTGTACTGGGGTTGCCGATGGCAGCCAATATCTGCCAGGTATAGTACCAATCAGGCGCGTAGGTGCGGGATCCCAGGCTCGTCAGCCCACTGCTCACGGGAGCTTTAAATTTACAAATGGGGGTGGGGTCGCACACTACTCACACACCGGCGGTGTCGCCCCTAAGGACTCTGCTCAATGCAGTAAAGTGTTCGCGATGCATCATCTTTCGATCTTCTGCTATCTTCGCTGTCTTCGCCATCCCTGGACAAGTGTTTCGGGGCATCACCCCTCGTCAGCCTGTGATTCTAGGCAAATCACTTAATCGCCATGTGCCTAAAAAAAATGAATGTGTCCTTCTGTAGCGAAACTAGTGCTACGTAAAGTGCTCTGATACCCGTCTCGGATCTAGTTTGCGCTATATAAAACTCTAAAAATAGTGTTTTTATTTTAATTATAAATAGAAAGCAGGTTCTTTTTAAAATTGGTCTGTACTTGAGGAGACAAAACCAGAAAAAAAGATTAGTGACTTCAAGTAACTTTTGTACAGTTTTTAGTGGAGAATGCAAACATACTTCCAGTACAGAATTTTTCTTTAATGAAGAAATCTATCTCCACAATAATAGATGCATTCATTCTACTGATTACAGAGGACGATGTTATGAAATGAAGAATGGCATTCCTATAGTGAAAGAGGTTATGGTACCTACAAATGTAGAACAAGTTATTGGAGAACTGTTTTAAGGAAGGCGGCGTTAGGCGCTTGTATAAAAATGGAATTACAGTAGTGTTTGTAGTATTCAACAGCAATTCATTGATATATTAGGAACATTTCTACATATTTTTCCAAGGCAGCGTTTAAAACAGAAAATAAGTACTTTACAAGGATTGGATCCTTGCAAGGTTAGAAAGCAAACAAATTTGTTGGGACACTCAGTAGCTTGTTTATCAAACAAAGTGTGCCAAAGCACTTTTCATCATCATTTCAGGATGTTAGTTGTACACCACTCAACAATGCGATCTTTACTTAGGAAGCAGTTCTATGTGAAAACTCCTGCTTTATGTTTAGGAGAAATGAGTAGAGCACTTTTGCTTAGCACTGTGGGAGATATAGAAAAGTTTGTGATGATGTGCAGTATTGTTTCTTTGGTCCTCAGCAGGATTCTAGGGAAAAGGAACAGTTGTTAAGAGGAAGAGTTGTAGAACAGGCCACAGCTATTACAGTTGATAGTTTTGAAGACGAGATCACAAAATGTTACACAGTCTGGCATCCAAGTGCCGTGCGGTGTGGCCAGCTGTTAGCTGGGTCGAGAGGACCGGCTCTGGTGTATGGTAAGTCACTTCGCAGGGGCCAAGGAATTCTTCGCCCTTGACAGTTGGACCCCTTCAGAGCCACACTGGCACCAGCCCTGTCAGCGATCGGCAGCCGCTGCTTGTGACTGTTCCCACTGCACCACTTGCACTGCACCACTCTGCAGCTCCACAGGCCATGTCTCCTCATCTCGTGCCATAGTCTCTCTCCTCATTAAGAATGTTCTCAATTTAAACAATTTAGATAAAGTAACAAACTCCTTGGTGTACATTATTGTTAATGTGAGCCTCATCTGGCCATGTGAGGGACCCTCATACATCTGCAGCCTAATATCAATGTACAGTCTAATAACAATAAGAATGTTAGGTTGCTCACAGGCTGTACATTTAGAAAAGACATTTCATAACAACATCAGAGCTTAATTTGAAGAGCTATTCAAAACCACTGAAAACCAAAAACATATGCTAATGCATGTTAATTTGGAGCAGAGACAAGGGCCCTCATTTTGAACAGTGCAGATTAACCATTACCCACATTAGTGTAAATACCACCTACATAAACAGTCTGCATATTATTGAGTGTAGAAAATTCCACCTACAGTTAATATGTAGAGCTGCATTTATCATACGCAATAAAAACTGCCTGAGGAAAGTACTTTATGTAAATCAGTAGAAATTAGCACAACATATACAAGCAATCAACAGCAGGTTCTAAATTAGGAAAAATCATTACTGTTTCACATAACACAAAAAAGTATCTCACAGGACCTAAACAATGCAAAAGATATAAATAACAACAGTAGCAACAACAGCTTCCACCATTCATCTGCACAGGTAATGGACTGCAACCTATCAGAGCCATGCTCGCACCAATTTTGAACATCTCCACCTCTTCTTTGACCTTCCCAGATGCTTGGAAAAATAAAACTGTCTTCCCAATGCTCAAGAAAGCTTCTACAGACCCCTCCATTTTGCCAATACAGACCGATCTCCCTGCTACCATTCTCGATCAAGGTCTTAGATAAAATCATCAACAAATGCCGCACTGAATACACACAAAAATTGCCTCATCTCCACCACACACAACATCTGGATGACTCTGGCTGGAAAGAGAAGATAAGGCAGTCCTCATGCTCCTAGACACCTCCACATCATTTGACACTGTCTCCCACCCCATCATAATCCAACACCTACACATGATCAGAATCCAAGGACACACACTCCAATAGCTCTGCTCCTTCCTGACTGGAGGAACGAAGTTAGCCAGCCTGGCACTGTACATTTCAGATGCCAGTGACCTCATCTACGGAATTCTGCAAGGATCCTCCCAAAGCCTGACGCTCTTCAATACATACATAATCCCTTGATTGCTCTAGCTAGCATTATATGCTCTCACAGTATTAGTGTCCTCTCCTAGGCTGAAAACACAAATATTCTCACTCTCGCGGACAAGATTCCCAATACACGGATCAAGGTCAATGCTTGCATGACTGAAATCACCCACTGGATGAAGACCAACTGTCTAAAGCTGAACACCAATAAGAACGAAATTCTTTTACTACATAAAGGCTCCAGTCTGGTAGGAAAGTGATATGTGACAAAGTAATGTGTCTTTTCTTGTTTCCTTGCTCCCTCCATTTGCTGATCCTGACTCTTGGCTCCAGAAGAATGTCACTATTAGATTCTAGACTCCAGGTTTTCTTCAACCCTCTGAAGTCTTGATCCATCAAGGAGGATTTTTAAATCTTTGACTTTTTCCTCCTGAGAAAGTGGCAGCTTCTCAAGGGCACATTCAGTGACATAGCGGCTGCTGCTAACAGTCACCGATATAATGGACAGGGAACACTTGGACCGGATTACAGGTAAACACCCAGACTTGAATAGTGAGGCAGATAAGAATGTTGAAATTGTGGTTTACATAGTGGTCATTTTTTATAAAAGAAAGGAGCGAAATTGAAAGCAACGTCCGACAGTGTACGAAATAAGAGAGGAAAATTGTTAGTGCAGGCCAGCTTTTGTTTTTGGAGTTTAATGTTGCATGCAGTGTTGGTAGAAGGGTGATTTAGCAGCAGCATCGGCTAAATGGAGGTCACTAATAACTGTTCTATATTCTTAATCCAGTGTTGTTTGCTGTGTTTTATGGTATTTGCAGAACATAGTGAGGTTTTTGTTCCTCAGTGATTGGTTGGTAGGTGTTTTTCGTGATCGGAAGCGGAAAGACTAAGGCTGAACACATGATGGAGTAAACACACTAGTTACTAAACATCATACTGCGCTTTAACATATCTAGATGTGCCTATCCACATTGTAATGCATTTGTCCACAAGGCAGTAAAATGAATTCATTCATGAGTATAAAATAACATTGATTCGATCTCCTGTAAAAGAATTTTAAATCAATAAAAGATATTTTCATTCGGCCTCCTGCTTATTTTGTAATTGAATATATCATTGACCAGACTTGTACTTTGAACTAGATCTCTCTCGAATGGCATTGTATATTCTTTAATTTAAACTCTAAATTCCGGCGTCCGATGTGTCTTTCCAAAAAAAGGCAAATGAAATACTCAAGTACTCTGCATATCACACAGGCATCACATGAATATACAGCAACAATCAGCCACGTTACAAACGTGTATAAAGCGTGGGAATATAAAGTTACTGTGCAGTATCCGAGCATTCTCTTAGTAAATATGCTTCTAAAATTATCCCATTGTAGGAGTTTTTTCCACACAATAATGCTTCTCAATTATAGATTCATAAGGCCACAAGTAGTACGTTATCACAATGTGCATTTCATTGAATGGAAGATTAAGATACAGTCTCCTTAGCTTACATCCAAAAATAAAGGTAAACTTTATTCAGCTGCTAATTGCTTCAATTTTGATCAAATTAACCCTACCCTAAATGGACCAGGTGTTATTCCACCTGTATGTGATGATTACCTGCATTGGCATAGTAATTTCCATAACTGCTACCGATTGCTTATAACTCCACATCTGTTGCCACAATTCAGAGTTTTGCAGTCGGTGCTCTGAACATTTTATAAAACCTAGCATCATCAAAATGTTCCATCATTTCAAGCGTTTAAAATGTTGATCAAAATATTGCATACAATATTAACTTAAGATTTGGTCACCTTGTCGAATTTTCATCTTAAATTTTTTTTTTCTCGGGTTGTCATTCCAACCAGAAGTGGCATTTAGGGAAATACAGATATAGTGTTTTCGATTCCTCTTGAACGCACTTATGCTCTTCAAATTATTTTCGTGCGCTGAAAAGACTTCATTTGGGGATTTTCTGAAATAATTTCATAACCCATTTTGAAGAATAATAACCAGATGAATGCGTAACAACTTCCCTTACATTTGCAACAGCACAGATGCTCAACACAACTGGCTTTGCAAATGTAAAGCTGCAATTTGCGAAATATCAATGTGCATTGCAGTTAGCAAGCCACTTCACGAAACACGCTTTGACCTTTGCAACTGCCTGTGAATTACAAAGAGATGGAAAGGGGGCATTTCCAAATACTTGCAGACGGTGGTAAAAAAGTCAGGCTTTCAGAATTTTATGGAAGAACAGATTTTGCTGAGACTGAAAGGGGAGATTAAAGGAGTCCCGTGCTTAGCTAATATGAAAAAATGAGAAGGAAAGACATTCAAGAGGACCTATGTGGACTCTAACTAATGAGGAGAGGAACCAGAATATCTTTTTTTCATTTTTGTTTTCATAAAACTTAATTTCGGTCATAGACCATAAAAGCGCAAATACAGTAGAAT
Source organism: Lissotriton helveticus (assembly GCF_964261635.1). NCBI lineage: Eukaryota > Metazoa > Chordata > Amphibia > Caudata > Salamandridae > Lissotriton > Lissotriton helveticus. Next base: position 872,050,554 of record NC_136071.1, on the reverse strand, counting down.
TCCTACAGGCAATTGGAAGGTCATAAAAAACATAAATGTCACTGAAAACCTATTGTACAATACCAATCATGGCAATGTCTAAAATCGTTTTAAATTCGAAAAGTATAAATATACATATGGCACCAAGGCAGCAAAAACTATTGTCTATCCCCATTCGGACGGCATGGCCCGCTATGCTGGCTGGATTCAAAAGTTATTTACACCCTCAGAGATTATTAAAAAAAAGTAAATCTATATAAACCATAGCAGCTAAATTAGTATAAAAATGCATTATAGAACTGTTCGGCTAAAAATATTATCAGCATACACAACGGTCTCAGGTTTTCAACATGTGCCTTCTAATTGCCCACATATGTCCCAGAAACATAGCAACAGAGCAAACAATTGCCAAACTAGTATCCTATCTTAGGATGCGAAGAGCTTTGGCACAATATCGGGTGCCCAGTTGCTTAGAGATCGGCTTCAGCCATTTTCTTCTTTGGACAAACAAAAAAGACGTGGGCAATAGATTTGATTACAGAGAGGCAGCTGGGGCAGGACTGGGAAGTAATGGTTACCTGTCACCTGGAACGAATAAATGAATTCAGAGGAAGGGAACCAAACCTAAACTGTATGTAGAGCTTCCTATCCTGGGTGTTATGAAGTTAGCAGGCTAGTGGTTGTGGGTGGAGCCCAGGGGTGGACAGGAAGAGGAGGGGACAGACAAGGGAAGAGGGAGATAGAGTAGGGACAGGAGAGAAGCAAGTTGTATGAGAATAAAGCTCCAGTAATATAACGAGCTGTGTCTGTGGTTATTGGTAGCAGGATGCTACAACTGGCGACGAGGGTGGGATAAGAAAACCCACAATCCACAGCACGTCGTGAAACACCTGTCCCTAGGCAGCGCCGAAGAAAACGCTGCCGAGTGAAGCCTAGCTGCCGCCTGAGAAACGAGGCCAGCAGCCGGTGACCCTGCTCCTCCAAGAGATCAGGAGGAAGCTGAGAAGGGGCCGCATGACCGAGCGCTGAACCGCTCGAGGGAAAGAAAAGGAGCCGATCGCGCTAAAGCCCATCTCACGCTGGAAGCGTGCGCCCCGGGTGAGTGGCGAATTTACAGAGATCGGGAGCCCACTCCGACCCTGTGTGGCGCCCACAACCGAGTAGGAAGTGCCCCAGGACATCGAACGTCGTCTGGGAGATGCCGCTGTCAAGCGCCGCTGAGAGCGCTGAAACCGGGGCTTGAGCAGTCCCCGATGGAGGAAAACCTCACGCCCGATGCGTGAGTCATAGCAGGTGGTCGGCAAGGAAGCGCGGGAACCTGCAGAGCGAGGCGGGAGCCCATCCCAACCTCACCTGGTGCCAGCAGTGACCAAGAGAAGATATCCTGGCCGGCGCTGTGGCCTGAAGTCAACTGCTGGTGAATCCAGAGCAAGTGGAAACCGAATGAGCAGAAAGAGAGAAAGCCTCGTGTGTGCCTGCAGTGACGGCGGCCATCTTGAAGTCAGGCATCGGGGAAGGACATCCCTGTGTAGTGTGAAGGCGGCCATTTCGAAGTCAGGCACTGGGCAAAGAAACAAGCATTGGCACCAGAAGCTAAACAAGCATTTGCAAATAAACAAGCAGTGGCAAATAAATAAGCATTGGCAAACAAACAAGCATTGGCCAAGAAACAAGCATTGGCGCCAGAAACTAAACAAGCATTGGCAAATAAACAAGCAGTGGCAAATAAACAAGCATTGGCAAGCAAACAAGCATTGGCCAAGAAACAAGCACTGGCACCAGAAAATAAACAAGCATTGACAAATAAATAAGCATTGGCAAACAAACATCACAGTGAGGCAAATAGGAAGCGGGTTACGCATCAGACAACATGGTGTCTGATGACGAAGTTAATCCGCCGCAACCAGACGATGTCAAGCCCAAGGTTGCAGGTGGGTCACACCTGCGAGCACCCGAACCTCTCAAAGTGACCACTGGGGGAAGCATGGGTCCTAGATGGCAAGAATGGCTGGAAGAGTTTGAAGACTACATCGAAGGATCGGAAGTGACTGTGGACAAGAAGAAGTTGATTGCCCTGCGCAACCTGGCGGGGCGGGAGATAGTCAAAATAATCAAAGACCTTCCTGCTGCTGAGGCGGATACCTATGACAAAGTGCGTGACGCATTGAATAAAAGATTTCTTCACAAGAAAAACGTAGACTACGAACGCCATACATTACACTCGGCTCGTCAAGGGAAGGAAGAACCCATGAGTGCCTTCATGATGCGCCTGCGGAGACTAGCCAAGCATTGTGAATTTGACAATTTCTCAACAGATGCTGCAATAAAGTCACAAATAATAGATGGATGTCACTCCGACCAACTGAGGAGGCGACTATTGAGAAAAGAACATAGCCTAGACGATATAGAGGAGATGACACGAGTCTATGATCAGGCAGAGGAGTATGCAGCTGATATCGAAACGGGGCACAAAGGGAGTCGCGAACAAGTGCGACGGGTACACGCCAAAAGTGACAGTCGAAGGAGTTCGAGAGACAGACAATGGAGGTCACGCCCGCCCTCTCGTCAAGACCAGTCAAAATACCAGCGGCGAGAGCCGTGGAAGAAAGAGCGACAACCAGAGAGAGTGAGGAAATGTTACACATGTGGGTATGATTACCCCCATGTGGATAGTTGCCCTGCCATGGGTCAGAGATGTCGGAAGTGCGGTCGAACTAATCACTTCGAAGTGATGTGTGGGGAATACAACAAGGAGAGATGAAGTGGCGCCAAAAGGACATCCCAGTCTGACGCACGAAACAGTACTCCGAGATTATCCCGGTCTGACACTCGAAGACACCATGCGCGAGCTGTCCAAGAACAGACTGAGCGGTCCTCTGGGTCGTCACACTCCAGCAGAGAGTCACGGCAGTCCAGGTGGGAACGGAGGTCACCATCCAAGGAATCTAGACCATCATCCAGAGACTCAACATACACCATTGAATACCTGAACCTAGCTGCAGATCCAGACCAACTGAAGACATATCCTCGGCTGGACATCACAGTTGGCAATCATGACACAAAGTTCGTATTGGACTCCGGTGCATCCTTGAACTATATTCCGGTCACCGAATATGAAAGAATGAGTCCGCGTCCTCCTCTGACATTTGCACCAGTTAGAGTCTTCACGTGGATGGCTAAGAAGCCACTTCCCTGCCTTGGGAAGTTTTCGACGACCCTCAAACATGACGACACAACCATATCAGCGGTCATCCATGTTATCAAGGGCCCAGAAGCAGACTGCTTACTGAGCCTTCCGACAGCTGAACGTCTTCACCTAGTGGAAATCCTTTTCAAAGTTAGTGGCAACCAAGATGTGACCCGTCAGTTTCCCAGACTATTTCAAGGATTAGGCAAATTGAAAGACTGCCAAGTGCGGTTACATATCAATGAACAAGTCAGACCCATCGCTCAACACCCTCGACGGGTACCGTTCCATCTCCAGACCGCTGTTGAGGAAGAACTCCAGGATCTGCTAGCTGCTGACATCATCGAGCGCACAGATGGTCCAACACCGTGGGTGTCCCCAGTAGTGATAGTACCCAAGAAGGGCACGGCCAACAAAGTCAGACTCTGTGTGGACATGCGCCTGCCCAATACTGCAATCGAAAGAGAACGACATCTGGGACCACATTTGAGCGATATGATCTCTGCCCTCAATGGTGCAACAGTGTTTTCCAAGTTGGATTTAAATAAAGGCTACCATCAGCTTGAACTAGATGTAAGGTCAAGATACATCACCACATTCGCAACCCATCTGGGGTTGTTCAGATATAAGAGACTGAGTTTTGGAGTTTCCTCCGCGGCCGAAATATTTCAGGAAGCAATTCGGCAAGTCATCCAAAACATTCCCAACACGCTCAACTATAGCGATGACATCCTCGTATATGGTTCTGATCTACGAGAACACAATATCGCACTCAATCGTGTTTGCCATGCGTTGTTGGATGCAAACCTGACTCTAAACAAAGAGAAGTGCGAGTTTCACCACGACACACTGAAATTCTTTGGCCATATTTTCTCAGGCGCCGGCATGAAACCTGATCCTGACAAGATTATGACTCTGAACAACACCAAGAGCCCCCAGGACGTCAGTGAACTCAGGTCGTTCCTCGGCATGGCCAGTTACTGTGCTCGCTATATCAGGGACTATGCGACGATCAGTCATCCCCTCCGCATCTTGACCAAACAAGGTCAACCGTTTGAGTGGACTCCTCAATGTGAGCAATCCTTCAAGGAGATCAAGAAGGCGGTGGAGTCTGCGGATCACCTGTCATATTTCAACCCACAAAGAAAGACTGAGATAACAATGGATGCCAGTCCTGTTGGGCTCGGAGCCATCCTGGCACAGTATAACAATGACTCAGATCAACGTCGTATCATTGCATATGCGAGCCGTAGCCTGACTGACCCGGAACGGGCTTACTCGCAGCCCGAGAAGGAAAGCCTTGCCGTAGTGTGGGCATGTGAACATTTTCATGTCTTCATATACGGCAAACATTTCACTTTAATCACAGACCATCAAGCTCTTGTCACCATTTATGGAAACCCACGATCCAAGATGCCCCCGAGGATTGAAAGGTGGGGCCTAAGGCTACAGGAGTACACATTCACCATATTCACAAGCCTGATAAGTCGGAAAACCCGGCTGACTACATGTCCCGGCACCCACTTGCATCGTCAGTCTCCAAGTCGTCTATCGCGGAAGAGTACATACATTTTGCGACTGACCAAGCCCTACCCCCAGCTATCCCCATGGATACCATCCGAGAGAGTACGGCCCAAGACATCGTCCTGCAGAAAGTCCTTCGCAGGGTTCGAAACAACAGGTGGAGACATGATCCTCAGGATGAAGAGACTGATCCCATTATCAAACGAGAAATGCAAGCCTTCCGGCATGTCTGTGGTGAACTGTCAGCCACCACTGATGGCATACTACTGCGAGATCAGCGGATCGTAATCCCCACTCAACTAAGGCAAGGAGTGGTTGCCCTTGCACATGAAGGGCATCGGGGGATTGTGTCGACTAAACGTGCACTACGGGAACGAGTATGGTTTCCGTATCTCGATCAACTGGTCGAAGCTACCTTGAAGGACTGTCACCTCTGTCAGCTCACAAGCAAAAGTGATCCTCCAGCACCACTGCACATGACCACCCTGCCACTGGGAGTGTGGCAAGAGATCGCCATTGATTTCTATGGACCCCTGTCATCGGGCAAATATGTGCTGGCCATCATTGATGAGCATTCTCGTTATCCCATGGCATACTGTGTACCATCCACAAACGCCTCTAGTACTCTCAAAGTACTTGATGAAGTCTTTGCAACATGGGGAGTTCCCACGAAGGTGAAAACAGACAACGGACCCCCTTTCAATGGGCAAGACTTCGCAGCATTTGCGAAACACCTGGATTTTCATCATCGCAGGATCACACCCCTCTGGCCACAGGCCAATGGAACAATCGAGAGATTCATGGCCACACTCAAAAAGACTTTTCAACATGCTACAGCGGAGGGTAAAGATCTACAAGTGGCTCTCAACGAGGTCCTCCGAGCTTACCGGACAACTCCTCACGCAACGACTGGGCAGTGCCCGGCGACACTCATGCTGGGACGTCCCATGAGGAATCGCATTCCAACGTGGGATGGGGCTTTGCGAGCGTCATCACCCGCACGAGACCATCAAGAGATGATGATAACGGACAAGCGCAGTAAAGACAGAATGAAGTCATATGCAGACCGACGGAGAAGAGCGAGGTCACTGTCCTTACATGAAGGGGACCATGTTCTCGTCAAGCAAGAACAGCAGAGGAAGACCGACTGCCTGTTCAAGGATGAACCTTTGCTGATCACAAAAAAGAAAGGAACTATGCTGACCGCGGAATCGGAGCATCGGCGAGTCACGAGAAACATCTCGCATTTCAAAAAATTATCACGAGACACCACCGGAACCGTGGTGAGTGAAATGGACACTCCCAGTTCAGAAGAACCACATTCAGCTGGTCGCGAGAACACTGGTCCGGCCAATGAGACACTGAACAATACTAGTCCGAGAGCCAGGTCGCCACGGCCTCATCGCGACACACGTCCACCCAAAAGACTTATTGAAGAAATGGACTAAGAAGTCAGTGTATTTGTTTGTTTTGTTACAAAAGGGGGAGATGTTATGAAGTTAGCAGGCTAGTGGTTGTGGGTGGACAGGAAGAGGAGGGGACAGACAAGGGAAGAGGGAGATAGAGTAGGGACAGGAGAGAAGCAAGTTGTATGAGAATAAAGCTCCAGTAATATAACGAGCTGTGTCTGTGGTTATTGGTAGCAGGATGCTACACTGGGGTAGGGTGATTGTTTCAAGATAATATTCATATGAACCAGTCAATTTCAAGTTCATAAATTCCATAGTTAGACGACCCCATGAGGAACTGGTGAGAGAGCTCTGTGTTACCCAGTCCCAATAGTGCTTCTTAATTGTTCCTTTACTATGTAACATTAATGGATCCTTTGAGGCCCAGTAGCCCTCTAGCCATCTAGACCTATTGCACTAAGCAAAGATTTCAAATTACGGATCCAACCAATCCTCCTAGAATGATCGAGGGCAAAGACTTCTTTCAGGGCAGCAGAATACGAGGACAACTCTAGGGTGGACCTAACATGCAGCCAAAGCAGTAAGGGGCGTAGCTTGGCCTTCCCGGTGATGGAGGCTCTGCCCATGTCCAACCTTAGCGGATGTAATGGCGTGCTCCGTGGTAGGGATACCAGGGACCTAAAGAATTTGTTCTCAGAAATCAAGAGGGAGTCCATCTTTTCAAAACCCCACAGTTTGGCACTGTACAGTGTGGAGCCTACTGCTTTGGCCTCGTAGATCTGGAGTGGAGCTGCCACTGGTTTACTAAAGGAGGTGCTGGGTTCTTTTAACAAGGCCCCCACAATTTGTCTGTGCATGAGGGTCCATTTGGCTACATGGGGCTTCCATGAGATTTCTTCTAAGATGGCAATACCCAGGTAGTTAAATGTGCTCCCCCCCTCCCCCCAAGTAATGTTTTGCCTCTGAATGTCTTTTAGGGGTTAAGCTGTAAAAGCTTCATCTTTCAGGTATTGACCTCTATGCAATATAGTGATGCAGTCTAGTGGTTGGGGTGGAGCTAGAGGGAGGAACGGGAACAGGAGGAGCTAAGGAGACGCTGAGAGGGCAGTTAGTGTAGGGACGAGGTCGAAGGCAGAAGTAAGGAATAAAGGCTCCGTGAAAATACAGTCTGTGTCTGTCATTAATTAGTAGCAGGATGCTACACTCTTGAACTGGGAATCACAAAAGTGTTTAAAGCGATCTAAAAGAAGTTGAAGCTCACTTAGTGTTGTTGAGACTAGCAGGGTATCATCTGCAAACAATAGGGTTACCACTGTTGCTCACCACAAAGTTGAGGCATCCGCTGGAATCTCTGAAACATGCTGAACCACACCATTTACAACGAGAAAGAACAGTGTAGTTGCCAGGACACAGCCCTGGCGCACCCCCCTGTAGATTTCCATTGGGGTACTGAACTGGCCTTGGCAACCCCAATTAACCCTAGCAAAGTTTGCCTCATGAAGGCGATTAATGAGTGAAAGAATCTCAAGGGGAAAACCCATATCATTTAAAACTCACCAGAGCTTATTCCTAAGGATGTGATGAAAAGAAGTCTTAAGGTCGATGAAGGCTACAAAGATGCTTCCGAGACCAAGGACAAGAGTCTTCCAGGTGAGAAGGAGAAAACAAAACACTTGGTCAGTGGTACTCATTTTTCGTCTAAACCCAGCTTGAAATGGGGACAAGATGCTGTGGTCATTCATCCAACACTGGACCTTTAGAAGAGCTCGGGCAAACACGTTTTGGATACAGTCTATAAGACTGATTTGTATGTAATTACAGGGTAGGGACCTGTCACCTTTCTTAAATACCGGGATCACCTCTGCTCCCTTCCAGAAGTGTGGAATTTGGGCCCCTTTAGCAATTGCATTGGCTAAAGACAAAATCAAGTTTTCCAAATTCTCGCTGTCACATGCAAACATGTCTCCTGGAATGCCATTGAGACAGGCAGCTTTAGCCTTTGCGATAGAAGAGATGCAAGTCTTAATTTCACTTAAAGAGAAAAAATCTACTGCTGAGACAGGAGCGAAGGCATATTTGGGGTCTTCTGCCTCTTGCGCGCAGGGCCCTGAGTGTAGTAGAGAGAAGTGGTCATACCATGACTTAATCAAGATGTTATTAGTCGGAGGTGGAGGCCTATTTGAATCCCCCTAATAACAAGCAGCTAGAACTTTAGCAGTATATCATTATTGAGCATCTTCTGACATAAATGTTGTGCCCTAAATACCCCTTAAAAAACTATCACCACATTGGACATAATGAAGGAAAAATTGCACCAAATGTTTGCACACAATATTTAGGAGACACTATGTATATCATATCATTAGAGAGTTAAAGACAAGAATCCAGAGTGGACTGATATTTCTATCTGCCATTTTCTGATATAGAACCTCTCACAGAAAATACGCAGATGAAGAGTGAAGGGAGCAAGAAAACATTTACAGAATTACATTTTGTTACTGGCAGATGGTCCTTTGCAAGTCAGCTGCATATTAAATGGTCTGGACTCTAGAAACCTAGATAGGGAGAGTCATGGATAGAGATACTTCTGGTAGTTCTACCTGGAGGACATAATGAACTGAACTACAGTGTTATGCAGGTCATACATAGAAATCTGTCAAAAGAGAAAGGAGAAATTGATGAAGCGGATAAGATTTCAGAAAGGGCCCTGTAAGGCACCATGCTTAAGAACTTGTAAAGAAGAGCCAAATAGGGAAAGATGGTGAGCCTGGAGGAAAGGGACAGAAAGGAGGTCAGTCATGCCAAGACCTCAGAGGAAATACCTGAATGATTAAGACCGTCCAGCAAGATGGAGAGGGTGCACAGTATAGAATGTAGCACAGAGATCTAAAAGAATCAGGGCAACCATCCCTACAATTATCAGCACATATAAGAGGCCCCTGAGAAATGATTAAAAAAATATTGAAGCCATACTGACCTGGGTTCAGTAGCTAGAAAAAGGAGGATAGTTAACAGTTAAATTTTTTTTAGGCCAGCTGCCAGGGAGAGGCATGAGAGAAATGTGTCAAACGCTGGCTAGGATAGCCTGTTCTGCAGACAGGGTAATACATATATTGGAGGTTTGGAATCATTGACAGACACCCAGAGAATGCTGGTTGGGCTCCCCAGAACAACCTGCAAAACGTTGGAAAGCGATACTTACATGGTCACTGAAAAAACACATCGAATCCAAAAAAACTCAGTTAAAAAGTGAACCATCAAGTTACTCTCTTAAACGTTATTTTCTTTGTTTCCATACCGTTGGGAAACTGGAATTTTGAGAATGGCAGGTGGTACAAATTATGGCATATGTTGTATGTGCTGCTTGTGTATAAATAGGGTGTATTTTAAACTTCACTTGAACTTGCTGGGATTACTTGCTCCTTACCTCTTCCTTTCCGGTCGGCGCCTCGTTCCACCGCGGCAAGTGCCGTTTGTTGTGGAGGGCGGTCACGACCTCGGGCACGCCCCCTGAGGGTGTTCTCTCTGCCAGAGGCGGGGACGGTGCCTATTTAGGCTAATTGACTTCTTCCCGCACAGCGGACGCGCTTGACTCACAAGGCGCTAGGCTGTTGGTGAAGTGTGCGCTCGTATTCGCACTGTTTTTAAATTTAGAATTGCTGCTTGTGTATAAATAGGGTGCATGTTAAACTTCACTTGAACTTGCTGGGATTACTTGCTCCTTACCTGTTCCTTTCCGGTCGGCGCCTCGTTCCGCCGCGGCAAGTGCCGTTTGTTGTGGAGGGTGGTCACGACCTCGGGCACGCCCGCTGAGGGTGTTCTCTCTGCCAGAGGTGGGGACGGTGCCTATTTAGGCTAATTGACTTCTTCCCGCGCAGCGGAGGCATGCGGCGGGTAGCTGGCGGCTCGCCAAAGGCGAGCCCGGTTGTGCCCTTCTGCGCCAGACCGTTGCCCGTTGCCAGAACCCCATGTCAGTTATTTAGCACATGGCCTCCTACGCCAGGGAGGAGCTACTGGCCCTTCGTCGTTTGGCTGCATGTGCGACCCATGTACTGTACCCAGGCGCGCTCTGCCTAAGATGTCCACATTGTGTTTACACGGCCATGGAAGTTCCACTGGCTGCACCATCTAGTAAGACTATGAATTTAAAGGTGCAGAGCCTGAATTGTAGGTCTTTAGTCAGGCATCATGAGGATGTTCATGACCTTCTGGTAGATCAATCTACTGATCTACTATTTTTAACAGAAACATGGCTCACAAATGATTCCTTGGCCATTCTGACCCTGACACTGCCTCCTGGCTATTTGATACAGACCCAGAATAGACCCAAAAAAAGAGGGGGCGGATTGGCTGTGATTTTTAAATCCATTTATTCCTGCTCGCTCTCCCCTGTGAACATAATTAACTGTGAATGTGCCCTCTTTAAGATAAAGGTCTCAGATATTTTTACCCTTACAGGGCTTTTGATCTATCGCCCCCCTGGTCCTGCTAGCATTTTCCAGGAATCTCTGGTTTCTCTTATTTCTACGCTAGCGCTGCAGTCTGCGAACTTCAGCATACTAGGGGATTTGAATCCCCATCTCGAGTGCTGTGAGTCTCCTACTGTACGAGAGCTTCTGGATGATCTTGAAGCCTGTCAACTCATTCAGCTAGTCAAAGGGCCATGACACCTAGCTGGTCATTTGCTCGACCCGGTATTTTCAAACATTCCTGGTGTTTCGGCCTCCATTCCGAGTCCCCCTAGCTGGTCGGACCATTTCCTGGTCCAAATTTTTATTAAGATCCCAGCTAGCTCCAGAAAACAGTCCCTCCCGCCTCTTTGGAGGCGTCCTTGGCACAAATTAGATGATGCCTTGTTTGAGACTAGTCTGCTTAATTCCCGCCCAGATTGGCCAGAAAGCCCGGAGGAAGCGGACATAGCTTATAGAGACTGGGTTAATTTGTCTCTTGACAACTTTATCCCTAAGAAACTGTCTAGACCCAAGCGAGAACAATCCCATCCCTGGTATTCTGTGGCATTGGCTGATCAGAAAAAGCAATGCTGGTTACTATAGCGTACTTGGAGGCGATCTTATGATCCCCTGGCAAAAGCCAACTTCAGATCAGCTACTAAAGCCTATCATAAACTTATAAAGAAAGTTAAGGCTAACTACTATACTGAACTGATCAGTTCTAGTACTAACCGTTCTAAGACCATCTTCTCCTTGGTAAAGGACATGAATAAGTCACCTGGAGGATGTAACTGTACAATAACATCTGACCTACAATGCGAAGAGATTGCTGTTTTTTTTGTTAGTAAAGTTCAAGGGATCTATAATTCTTTTACATCTGATAAGTCCGTTTTGAGTCCACATCAAATTTTAGATTCACTTGAACTCCCTTACTCCCTTCTTACCCTCCCTCTTATTTCACAGACCAATATGGAATTTCTGGCTGTAAAAGTCAAGTCTGGGTCCCCGGAGGACCCTGTTAAACCTGAAATGTTCAATCTATTTCAAAATTCCATTCTGGTGGAGGGTCGGGAGCTGATTAACAAATCCCTTCAGTCTTCCACCATCCCTAAATCGTGGAAACACGCTAAGGTTGTTCCTTTATTAAAAAAGCCCACCTTAGATCCCTCTAGGCCAGAAAGCTTTAGACCCATCTCTCTGCTCCCCTATTTGGCCAAGCTGGCAGAAGCGCACGTGAATGACATCCTGACCAATTATTTGGAGAGCAATAAGATTCTAGATGAGTCACAAAACGGTTCCAGCCTAACCATAGCACGGAATCCGCCCTGCTGGCCGTTACTGAACAACTGAGGCTGACACAAGATCTGGGTGGCACGTCGGCTTCTGTCCTGCTGGATCTGAGTGCGGCGTTCAACACGGTCTCCCATAGGATTTTACTCAGAAGACTATGGGAGATCGGAGTTCAAGATGGAGCCCTGGGTTGGTTCGCATCTTTTCTATCAGACCGTTCCTTTCAGGTCCATGCCCCACCGTTCTCATCCAGCAGGCTTCCACTGAGTTGCGGTGTTCCGCAGGGGTCAGCCCCCAGTCCCACGTTATTTAACGTATACCTCCGCCCTCTGGAAGTGTTGGCCAGAGAACGTAATATCAAATTAACTTCGTATGCGGACGATACGCAGCTGATCTTTGCCTTTTCCAACGACATCGAAACAGACCAAATTAAATTTCAAGATGATATTCTGGCTATCTCTAATTGGATGAACGTGAACTGCCTGCAGTTCAATTCATCAAAAACTGAGGTACTCCTGATCGGCAAGGAAACACATAAGTGGGATGATCATTGGTGGCCCTCCATCTTAGGTCCTTCCCCCATCCCTAAGATGGAAGTAAAAAACCTGGGCGTGACTATGGACAACTCCCTCACTCTAGATTCAAACGCAAAAAGAGTGGCTGGCATGTGCTATGGTCGCCTTCGGTCGCTTAAACCCATTCTGTTTTTTTTTTTACCCCTCTGTACGTCAAACAATAGTCCAAGCCCTTGTCCTATCACATATAGACTATTGTAACGTACTAATGTTGAGTTCCAATCGGACAGCTATCAACAGACTTCAAAGGGCCCAAAATGCAGCTGCTCGTATTTTGTTTGCTCTGCCCAAACACTGTCATGTGTCTCACATTTTGCGGCGTATACCCTGGCTTCCGGTGACACAACGCATTCAATTTAAAGCCCTCTGTCTACTTCATAAAATCCTCCATTTCTCTGGCCCCCCAATCTTGCAGGGTCTGTGTCCTCCTATGTTCCCACACGTGCTTTTCGTTCAGCAGGTCTCCACCTTGCCTGTACCATTAAAATCAGAAGGAGCAGAGCTGGTGGCCGTTCCTTCAGGTATTTGGCTCCGAAACTGTGGAATTCAATCCCCCTGGAGATGCGAGCCACTAACAACTACCTGTCATTTAGAAAGCAAATTAAAACATGGCTGTTTCCGCTTACTTAAGGTCCCGAAGTATTGTCACACGTTCTCTCCTCGGGCCAAGCTGTTTTGTTTCAAACTGTCCGTAAGCGCTGGGACGCCCTGGTGCCCGGGTAGCCATGCGCTATATAAGCGTTTTTAACATAACATAACATATGTAACAGGCTCATTTTAGTGGCTTTCTGCATCACAACTATAACTGTGTTTTTAGGATTCAGGATTTTTCTGTGAATTTCAAAGTTTTTTTCATTATATTCTTCATGTCCAAATGCTGTTGTTCATGGCCTTTTGCTCTATGCAGCATGGGTTGAAGCCAGTCCTTGTGCCTAACTGTAAGAAAAGTGAATTAGCTGGGTGAATGGTAGTCCACCGCAAGCAATAAAGTCACTAACCTGTTAAGTCAAGTAAAACATTTCAGCAATTTAAACCTAAGCTGGTATCAATTGCACAGATCAGATCGGCTCATCTTAGAGAGCACATGTAAAGCATTTTGAAGTACCAAAAGCCAAAGATAAAATCAAATAAAAATGCAATTTATTAAAAATAGAGAAATATTTAATGAGCAAAAATTATGTTGAGGTGACCAAAGTCCAATTTGGGGAACCAGAGATATGAATTATTTAAATATTTGAAGATAAAAGCACCAAGAAAAACTACAGCTCCAATGTAAGTCAATGGACGTGCTCGATCAGGACCAAGGTGCAATTTCAGGCTGACTGCAGTGGAGACCAGGTCAGACACACAAAATGGATTGGTCCTGGTGAAAGTCTGGTATTCTAAAAAGTTTCTAAGTCCCACCTCAGAAAGCGACTTTGTCGATTTTATAAGAAAAAAGTTGAATGTATTAAGTCCCAATACAACATGGGACTATGTCATTTTTCAATAGGAAAAATCCTGTCCACATGAGCTACTGTTAAAACTGTAGCTACTGCTGTGGAACTGAAGGCCTGATACCTGAAACAGACGGGTCCCACTGGAACTCTAGAGCTTTGGAGGTACTCGCTAATAATATTTTAAGATGCCACACAGAATGAGACTTAGGACCTGATTTTGATCTTTGTGGGTCTAGTCCCACTTTTACTTTTTCAGCAGTCTTCCTGCCCCATGCCCTGGTGGTCCACCCACTCAATTTAGATGTTGGCTGGTCACTGGAGACAAGACTGCCACAGTCCCGCTTCCTCTGCCAGAATCTTTCTCCCACTTCAATGGCATCAGAGGCAGAAGCTGCCATCGGATGGAGTCCCACCAAGATCCCACCATCCAGATTACAAAGTGCCTTTCCATTGAGGAAACTGTGGCGGGGAAACCTCCAAGTGCAATTTTGAAGATTCAATGAAAAAGAGGTGAAAACTCACCTTTTTTGGGGTTCTCACCACCCAATCCATCTTGAACACCATTGTCCAGGTCCTTCCTGTGCTGCTCATTCTTGACCACGAAGCTCAGCCACTCATTGTTGCCTTAATGTAGTCTAGGGTTTGGTGTTGGGTGTGGGTGTACATTCAAAATTGTGTTATGTTGTTTGCGTGCAATGCTAAATGTAACAAAAATGGGCAGTACACATTACCTACATGTACATTTTGACAGATTCAGAACATATATGTGTATTAAGATCAAAATAAGTTGTATTTACCTGTCTCCACCCACCATGGCCTCACTCTGCCAGGACTCTGCCGCCAGAACACTGCCAGGACAATGGGAACATCTATCTCGCCAGCTTGATGGAGTACTGTTGGCCAGCAAAAAAGACCGCTGCTGCAGCAGTTTCCTGTCTATTTCTAAATATGACGAGCAGGCCACCGTCAACTTAACGGAGTACTTGGGACCGCTGCCGTGGTAGGACGACGTTAGTCCCGCCAAGACCTAAATCTGGCTTCAGTCATTTTTCCAGAGATTTCTGAGTGGGATGATGTGGAAATTTAACCTGGTTTTGTGGAACTGCAGGTCAGAAAATATTTATGGAGGGTCCGTTGAAACTCTGGAGCTGTGGAGGAAAACATTTCGTATGTTTCCAAACTTTCTTCTGGTGTTCAAACAACCACATGAGTACACTTCCTGAGGCTCTCAGGGAAGACACTAAGGAACTATCAGATGTGGCCAGGCTAACATAGAGTCCCCTTCTCTGTGGCCACTCAAAAGCAGCTTAAGGGGTAGCTTTTCTCCACAGGTTTTGGTGCCAGCCTGACAATGAAAACAAAGACTTATCCTTTTTAAGTGAACCCTGACCTTTACTAGTGACAGGGCAAGCACATTTGAAATTAATTAAGTTCCTGCGCTCACCCCAAGTTTCTCTCTTGCAAGGACCATTGTCCCTGCTCTGGGAGCAATTTCCATGCTTCATTAAGGTCAAGCACGTGATTGACAGTTGCCTGAGAGATAATGTATATTAGCCTTCAGGAGTTTCATGGAGGGGAATTGTAACTTTCTTTAGGTTATCTTTCCTACATTTTTTATAAAAATCCAACCTCGCTATTAAATGTGGCCTTTAAAAACACTAAAAAGAAACACTAAAAAGAACAGTAGAATTATTGATTGAGCTGGTCCCAAACCCGAAGTACAGAATTAATACTTTAATCCGCACTCCGATTGTCTCATACACCAGCCAGGGCCTTACCAAGTAAAAATTGCTTTTAGAGACTTGTCACTGTAGGGACATTACAGTTCTATATGTCCCATTTTTTAATACTATGAAGCTTTCATTGTGACTACAAGAATAGATGTGGTGACATTAATATTTAAATTAAAGGCTAACAATGTAATGTGTTTCCTGCATGGCCCATTGCAGTTTTCCCTATGTTAGCCTAACTGTGTACATTGTGGCGCTCATTCTCATTTTACTATATAAACATGCTGCCGTTTGTGACACAATGCACTTTCAAATGGAATCTGCATATGTTTTCGTGTTCTGCTCTTTTCCTGGGATTAAATCTTAAGACTACAGACAAGGTCAAACAACAAAGTCCTTCTTATTCTTTCTGGCCAGGCACAAGCACCTAGACATAACACAAAAATGAATCAGTTGTTTATGTGCACACGTCTTGTCATATAGATGAGCACAGACGTCAACAACACACACATGGAATGAGAGTTCTGGGATGAGATCAGTGTGTCTGCTGAGATGTCGAGCGTCCATCTGTGTATGCTAAGGTACTGGGTCCGCCAATAATCCCAGAGATCTTTGACATATAATCATTTGGCTCCAGTTTCAGGGGAGGGGGGTTTATGTTACTGTGTCCTATATAATAACAGGGTTTTTCATGGTGGACGGTTTATTAACCATGCTAACAGTATTTTTTGTATGCATACATTTGTTTTCTAATTGTGGCACAAATACTGCATTTCAGAGCATGATATGAAAAATGAATATTCTAAACTTCCTTCCTATCTTCTGTTCATCTTATTACGAGTGAGTGCAAGTGAGAGAACGAAAGGGGGTGTCCTGTTATCACGATCCGTAAGTGGGTCGTGCGTGTCATTTTCTGGGATGGCAATCCACTTGTTTCTCTGGACAGGGTGGGAGGGTAAATGAGGCACTATAGCTATTCGGACAGGGGCTCATGGATACTGAGGTGGTATGGTGACTCAGTCCCTACATATTGGATTCCATGGTCCCTAGCATAGTTCTGTTCTTGAGCAGATTCCCTGCAACATGAAGCCGCCAATGTTTTGCTCAGGTACTTACTTGCAGGAACTCTGAGTAGTTCTTGTGCACAATACCCTTACACCTTTTCTCCTGAGACATCCGTGGTGTTGGGGATTTCTCCTCCACAGTTTTTAGGGAGCAGCTAGTGCAGTTGATTTTTCAAGCTTGAATATTAAAAGGTTTTACACCTAAATTGTGCTACACTTTGACTCGTTTGGTTTAGTTATGGCTCAGCCCGTACTGCTGTAAGTTGCCACCCAATGGTGACCCATAATTTAATTTCAACACAGAGTTCCTAATGCAGGTGCTGCTGTTATTTTTGTAATTAAAGCAGAGGCAGTATTCCAATTTGAAGATTTTTACACTTGGGTCACATTCCCGGCTGTCGACGCTAATGATAATACTTTTAATGAATACACTATGACTCAGGTTCCTAATGCCCATTGACCATATGTACTTAAGGAAATTCCTCTTACCATCTGGAAACACCAGACTTGGTTTTATGGTGCTATTCCGCATGTGCTTGGCACTGTTTGAATTGGCCCCTTAGGTATTGATGGGGCCACATGGCCGGCACTGGTGGGCTATACCCCACATCCAGATTTGGCTAATAAAAATCTAGTGCAGACTTGCACTTTATACAATATTCTTGTTGTATTATATAGACACATGACCCTATTCACTGCATGTGCCTTGCTAGCTGGACCAGCTAGGGTTGCCCTGCAAGGACAACCTCAAGTGCCTGCAGCTCATTTTATAAGTCCTGTAATTATTAATTCAATGAGAAGACTGTCCCACTAATCATGAATACATTCCCTTTTGGATTAACCAGAAGCATCGCTTCGCAAGCCTAATTTTTACAAGGATGACAAACCACCCATGAGTTTCCTAAGAAACCCTGGGACAAGTCAAAATCACAACAGTAAAAAAGTAGACCACCAGAGATTCTTTGCTCAAGGAGTCCTCTGAAAGGCGCTTTGATTTTCGTGATAGCACAAAAATTAGGACCCATGACAGATATCAGATTCCTGATCCCTGCTCTCTTTGTATGATCATCAGTATGACAGAGGAGGGAGATCTAACCGCAGACAAGAAGAGTATATGAAACAGAAAAGGAAGATACAGTGTTTGTTGGACATGAAGATGAAGAAAGAGGAAAGACCTCTCCTTACAGAGCACCTAGTCATAAAAATAAAGTTGCGGTCTTGACAGCTAAATATGAAGCAGACGGTGAAAACCCTCCTCATAAACAGGAGTTGGGTGGTGACTCTCCTCAACAGCATGGCAGAAGTCACCATAGTAGGCTTGAATCTTCACCAATTTCTGGCAGCGAAGGCAACATAAACATTTATTACAGTTGAAACTGCAGACACCCACGTTGCTCACCTGGACCAACTTTATGACAAATTGGGTATTCAAATTGAAGGTGACGTTAAACGCACAATTAAAGCCATATTTTGGGACAATTTAGCTACTTCTTATGACATTCTCTTGGTGGAGGTCGATTGGCCCCCAACGTTTGGTCTTGCATGCCCCCAGGGAAAGGATGTCATACTCCCTTTTTTTCTGACGCCTTGTCCCTGATGAGAACAAGTGTCAGAACAGGAATTCCCCTGTGGGTAGAATTCTATATCGCATATACTCACATTCACAACATTAAATCCAAAGGTGATCAAAGAGGAAATGTAGAAGTAACTTCATAAAAATGTTACAATTTATTCAAGCAAAAATTAAAAACACAATATACCCTATCCTCAATACATTAATAATCAATGAGAGTGATACACATAAACATATACAATTGTACACAATAAAAAACACACAAATGGGAAACAAAAATAAGGAATAAATGGTTCCTATTAAAATGAGGAGAATACAATAGTCTAACAGTAATCAAGCTCTAACACATATGTCACTTTTGTAGTCAGAGTTGTTGCTTTACAGACTTAGCGTATTGTCTCTCAAATATGCATCGACGCGTTTCGGTGGGCTGATTTAAAGGGCCAACACCTTCTTCAGGATAAAATATTTGAATACCACATGAACATATAATATCTTGTATGGGATCTAAACCAACCTCCAAATACCCAAATATTCACTGCAGTACCACTATATAGTTATCTTGATAAAAATTGTTAATTCAACTGCTTTCTCCCAAGATACGTCATAGGTTGTCATTCGTCATCTTAATCACAGAAAACGCCATCAATGAGTCTTTTTCTGCGGTAATTAATTCTGCTGTGTTAATTCCAGTGCGCGATAGCTCTTCAAGCGTAGTTTTAGCACTCTACATCACCCGCATAAATCTTTAAATTACAGTCAATCAATTTTAGCTATATATTCCAAATGATTCCAAATAATAAAAGCGTCACAGGTTACTTCGTAATCCTGACCGCGTTAAAGGCAAAACCGCCAGCAGTCCGCCTGGATCCAGAAAGCGGGTAATCAGGGCATACGCCTCGGTTGGTCTGTAGCAAATTAGAACAAATAAGCTTAAGATTACAAATGGGCCTCTGCATTGGCCCCCGCACTTTATCATAACCATACTGGTTGGGAAAAGGATTCTCCTTGCCATGTTATTCATGTACAGTCGACACCTCAGGTACAACAACAGTATCCTATTAAACAGGATGTCAGACTGCCCGAAAAAGAAATTCTTTCCCAGCTTGAGTATCGGGGAGTAATTGAACCCTGTGTGTCTCTGATAAATAATCCTCTTTTTCCTGTTCTGAAATTTGAATAGTCATAGTAAGTAAGTAAATTGGTATTTGCATATTAATAAAAATCACTGCAATATCAAAGCCATACAAAAAAGGATTAAAAGAATTTCTGAGAGCTTAGTGAATTAAAACAACTCATTGTTAAAACATCATGCCGAAAAGTAGCAGTGACATCATGTTTAAAAATACTAGTCTGTCTGCTGGGTTTTTGGAAGGTGAGTCTCATAGGTGTTGACATGCTTGGGGACGTCTGGAAAGGCGTAAGAATTGAATTTTTTGAGAGTCTGCGTGAGGGTCTTCAGATGGGTGAAGGGTTATTCCTTCATTACCGACAACTGCGCTTGGCACTTCACTGCTACGTGAAAGAAGGTTTGGTGCTTACAGAATATACCCCATTGGATGATAGGCTTTTTTTAGACCCCATGATTCAGAAGGCAGTGTCCCTAACGTACAAAAATTGTAAAGAATACTCCTGACTGTCTGGGTCTTTTACGGGAGGCCTGGCAAACAGATGTGGGCCTACTGGAAGATGATGATTGGGCGGATGCCCTCCAGTTCCCTGGGGAAATCGCCATAAGAGCGCACTTTCGACTGGTCCAGCTTTGCATCCTTCACTGTTCAAATGCCTTGAGAATGGTGCAGATCCATATTAGGGGTGGAGAGTCTTTAGAATGCGAGAGGGGGTGTGGCGAGAGGGGGTTATTCTTCCATATCCTCTGGGCTTGCCGCAAGCTTCAGAAATATTGGAATGGTATCACCCGTGTGATGAAGGAGGTAGTGGGTGAACAGGTCCCGCTAGAACCCCGGTGGCACATCCTTGGAATTACTGGTGAGATCACGTGGCTGAGGTGGTCCAAATTGTGGCTAGCGTTGGCAGGGGGTGGCTAAGAGGAACATTGTGCTGCATGGGGAGCAACAGAGCCTCCGACAGCGGCTGCATGGCTATGTGACAAGGACTGGTATCATGGTGCAGAGCGGGTAGTATATCAAAGTCGGGGATGCCCTTGCAAGTGGGAGAAAATATGGGGGCCTTGGTCATTGTATAGGGGTCTGTGAGGGGTTTCACTGGATAAATTGATAGGCTTCCTGGGTGGGTTTAGAGACATATTTTGATGGGCTTTGGGGGGATCCACATCCACTCTCCCTGTAAGCTGATGTGCGATATTGAGTATTGTCAAGTCAGGGAAATTCTTTCTGTAATTATACTGTCAATTGCTTATATCTGAAGCTTGTTTCTTGAGTTAATAAAAAGAATTAAAAAAAACAAAAAACGACTAGTCCGTAAGAACGCTTGAAATAGGCGAACACCAAGTGTGTGCTGATGGGATGTACGTTGTTACAACGCATGCTTTTACTACGCATGCCTTTACAACGCAGGTTTTTCAACGCAAGTCGTTACAACGACTTGCGTTGGGGGGTGCTGGATAGTGAATAGTTTAATTTACTATTTCAACTCCAGTCCCCGTGGATAGTAGGGAAGGTGTTGGATAGTAAATTAAACTATTACCTATCCTAGAGCGCCCCCAGCGCAATTCGTTGTAATGCCTTGCGTTGAAAAACCTGCGTTGTAAAGGCACTGCGTGGTAAAAGTTGCGTCGTAAAGGATGTTTCCCTGCCAATGTATTTGTCTAAGCTGCAGGTTGGCAGGCCCAAGAGTTTGCATGCCAGTCAGATATGGATTAGTCCGGACAGGGATTTAAAGGTCCAGGGTCCTGGATGGAATAAGGGCTACTTGTTAGCTTGTGATGGAACGTGACTGCCTATTTGGATGGTGGGTTCCGATTACTTGGCCATTGGTATCCGCGCCTGAGGCCGGTGGTTTCAAATCTAACATAGCTGCTGTTTTGCTGATAATAATTTGTTAACTTGTAATAAGAACATAGCTTACCTGCAGGAAAGCTGGAATTAATCGCTGTTCAATAGTGTCATCACTGCACGGTGGCAAGATCTTATCTCAAGTGCCCAGAAGGCAGGAGAAAGTAATTTCCGTCTGAGTTGGTTAGCTGCGGGGCAGGTGTACAGAAAGTGTAATTGACGTTCCTCAAAACTGCCACATAGACGGCAAAAGGGATCTGGCCAGCTTCGTTTCCAGGATGGGTCCTGATCTTTTGAAGGGAAAGCTCCCATGATGTTTAGTTGGGATGGTTTGAGAAATGTGGAATGCGAGGTATGGTTGGGGGTCCCAGTTGCTCTAGGTTTGAAGAAACTGTCAAACCAAGCTTTTTCCTGGTGGCCATTTCTACTTTATCAAGAGTCCAGGATTTTAGCTTGCCCGCTTTATTGGCGATTTTCTTAAATGCTGTAAAGCTCATGTTTGACTCCCAGACTTTGGAGAGGTTGAGGGTTGTTATTTCTTGTTGGAGCACTGATGGCCAGTCATTTTTATGCGTGTGTTGGCTCTACATTTCGGATCAGCACGAGGCAGCCAGTGACTTGGGTGGTGGGGCTCTCATCTTCCAGCACAATTTGGTTAAGGCACCTATTCTTACCAGGAGTTGATGGAAAAGCCCAAATTCCAAGTGCACTTGTGCAATGTGTCGTGGTATGTAAAAGATACATTTGAACTGAATAGACTGTATTGGTTTAGAGTGGTTGCGTCCTAACCCTTTAGGAGTTCCAAACCATAAGTCAGCGAGGGTACAAACTTTGCCCCTATGATTTGTAACAAGTATAACTGAGACGAGCTCCTCATCTTTTTTTGGATTAGGTTAAAAGCAAAATATAGCTTATTGGCTAAAGCCCTTCTTTGTGCTAAGTGCATTTTAAAGTTTAATCTTACGTCCATTTCCACACCTAGGTATTTGTAGGTGGTGACCAGATCAAGGCTGTTCCCTGCTGTTTTCCATTTGAAATGTATGTTATGCTGGCTGATTTTTGATGAAAAACAGATGACTTTTGTTTTGCCGTGATTTTGCTGCAAGCCTGATGAATCAGTGTATTTGAGAAGAGTAGTAATTATGCATTGGACCCCATTGGGGTCTTCCTTCATATGAGAATGTCGTCTGCATATTGCAAGCTCTGCAATGGTCTCTTTGCAAGTTTTGGTGGGTCGCTTGATATTTCTGAAAGTCGAGCGCCCATGCCTGCTGAATATATGTTGAAAAGACAAGGGGCGAGGACACATCCGTGTTTTAGGATGATGAGTATGTGGATCTTTCTAGTTGTTCTATCGCCCCTGCCTATTTTGACTCATACCCAGGTATCTGGTACAAATTAATTATGACCTTGAGCAGTTTTGGAGGTGCCCCTATCTGACCATCTATGCCCAAAGAAGGTCCCTTGGGACTGTATCGAATGCTGCTTTTAAATTGACAAATCAGGTGTATAAGTTGGAGGCTTTGTGATTTGCTTTTTCAATGAGAAGACTGAGGGCAAGAAGATTAATAGTTGTGCTCATGCCAGCCCTGAATCCCGTTTGAGTGGACGGGATGATGTTTTTGGCTGATACCCATGCCTTCAGAGCTATTAATTGGCTGGCGTCGTCGAATTTGGCTTCGACATTGATCAGGGCAATCAGTCTGTAGTTAGCTGGGCTTGTCCGTGAACCAGACTTGAAGATGGGATGTAGGACACTTCACCTCCACAATTTGGGAATTGTACTGGTGGTGAATGTCAGATTAAATAAAGGGGTAAGCTATGAAGCCCAGAGAGGCTGGTCGTGCTTAAATAGGGCATTTGGGAGACCATTTGGACCCATCTGATCTCATTTTCCTCAAGGACTGCCAGACTTGTGTTTCTAGCATCCTTTTACACTCTGGCAGGTTCTCTATGGGCCTGAGTCCCCGATTGTTTATGCCTTTCCAGATTACGCTGTTTCCTACCTGTCCTGTGCCTTTTCAATGTAAGTTATACAGTTGAATTCTGAAAAGCCAATATTGTGATGGGAAAATGTGTCTTTTGCTAGTGAGTTGATTTCTGCACAGAACAGTTTGCAATTATTTTTTTTCTTGTGTGCAGCAATTTTAACTAAGTAGTTGTTTGATGTGTTTTTTTGGCTGTCAAAATTTTCTTTTTTATAAGTGTGCCTAAGAGATGCAATTTAATTCATAGTGGAGTGACTATGCTTTGGATCTTTTTTTCCGCAGCTTCTTAACTTCCTTGTTTAGTTCTCTTTTTTTTCTTCTAAGGGCTAAGCCAAACCAGGGGCTAAGGAGAAGCAGGGCACATTTGTACAGTGATACTCACACATTTGTGGTGCAAAATACCAATAGCACTGCACTTAATAATAATGTAGTTCGTAAAAATTATAAAACCACTTTGGATATTTCCAATGTGTTTATGTCACATATTGGCTCCTGAGAGCCGTGACTGGTGCGCTTTTAGCGCATTGGGATTCCAGGTACACTACTCCCAATTTCCCATGGGTTATAAGAACAGCTGGGAGTTTTTGCAGCATAAATTATGTTGATTTTTTATGAATTTGACCCTAATGATCTGCCCTATGTGGGTGAAATCTACTTTACTGATGATGAATTGAACCCCCATTTAGCGAGAGCGATCGTAGGTTACATATAAAACATCAACACATCTTAAATAGCTTTCCTCAATGTCCTTTTCTTAGGACATGAGGGGCAAAGTCTTGCCCCTCATTTTCTGGAAATGTTTGCTCAGTTGCAACCTCCAAGTTCACTTAACAGTTTGCAGTCCCTGCTGGGATGTTTGAACTTTGGCAAGACTTATATACCGGATTATGCTTAATGTATTAAATCTCTTGATGCCTTAATACGCCCAGATTTTCCCACTTTCTGCTGGACATCGGAACATACTGACACACTCAGATCTTTACAGTGTGACTTACTTGAAAAACACCATATACATACACTTGTCAATATTACAAAGTTAGTCATCCAAGTTTTACCCAGTGAAATTGAATTTACATATGTCACATTTAATGAAGGTGAATCAGTACCAATAGCTTATAAATCACATTTATATTCACCTGCGGAAATGCATTTTGCTTCTTCTGAAAAAATTCTAACTGCTGTACAAATGGACATCCTAAAGAAACAGCCACTTAAGGCCTGCCTTAGAGGCTGTCACAAAAGCCAGCATTCCTAGGGCAAAAGTCCCCGACTCTCCTTGGATACAATAGGCTACTTCCTTAACAGCCGTGAATGCAGAATTCGTCTTTGACCCTTCTTTGCAAACACAAAAATCTTTGCAGTACGTACATGTTTGTCTTATCCCTTCTGTGATTCTGCCACTTGACCAATATAAGTCCATCATTTGTCCTTATGGTTCCACCCAGCCTGCTAAAGAATCCGAGATGCAATATTTTAATGACAATTACCTTTTTGAAGACAAAATGACTTCAGAGATTCCAAGGGTGCCACAATCAAGTGCAAGCTGTTTTGGGATACAGCGGCAGATCTTAAAGATAGGTTGCCTCAAACTCATGTTATATATACATTGAGTCATTCATCAACATGTGGGAGCACACACCGTAGGGAACTTCTGGCTGCTGAAGTGTTCAATTCTGCAGTAGCGACATCAAAAATAGCAGCGATAACGTGATAAGGATATTCTGTTGGCCATAAATGCTTTTAACAATGACACCCCTTTACTGAAGGGATTTCCTATTAAATATTCCTATCATTTGAATTACAGAATGTTCCTTTTGCTACTATTCCTGGTGTTGGTGATTGCATGATTCCTAACGCAGATCACAGACATGATCTGATTGTTGCCACACATGAAGGCATAGCTTCTGCTCCTGCCAGTGTGGTCGTCACCATTTCACTCTTACAGCAAATATATTGATGGAAGGGTTTATACCAACAAACCAGAAAATATGTTTTACGTTGTTCTATATGTCAGCAAATTAAACATTCTACTGTGACTCGTCCACCGCAGACACAACTCTTTATCTCTAAGAAGCCTTTCGGATGCATTTATTTAGATCATTGCGGTCTTTTGATTTCGGATACTGCGTTCAAATTTATTTTGGTTGTGGTTGATTCTTGCTCTAGATTCTTCTGGGTTTGGCCACGGCGTTCGAATAACGTTTGAACTGCTATTAAAGACTTGCATGTCTTCATCTGGACCTATGCCTGCGGCGCATTCCATTGGCACCAGGATCCAGCTTTCACTTCAAGCCATACTATGATGCTATGAAGTCCATGGGTGTGCAAGTGCATTTTTCTTCTCTATATAGACCTGAAGGTAATTCTGTTGTGGAGCGAATGAACGGTGACTTAAAACAGTCCTTAATAGCTAGAGTACTAGGCACAGAGCATGGTTGGTTGAGCCATCTATATGGGGTTCACCAAACATTAAATAACCTCCCTAAAAATCTCAGGGTGGGCGGACCCCATATCAATTTTGTTTTTTACATCAAGATATTTGTTTCGGATCTTGATGGTCCAGACGTTGTGGCAGGTGCCGCAACCTTTGCCATAGATAACCATTGTGCTGTCTTACATAATGCTACAAAAGTTCAGCTAGGCTAACTTACAAAACCTTCTGTCCACATCTCATCCTTCAACTGCTGACCTTCCTTTTTCAGTTTCCAGCTGGCTTCTGAAAATTGGGGATCTGGTTTTAGAAAAAGTGCCCATCAAAAAGGAAATCGGGTCAACATACCATGCTCTTGTTCTGGTCCTTGGTCTTCAAAGAACACAAACTGTGATTTTGCCACCACTTCCGGTTTTGAAGACAAACCATTTGTCTCCATTGAACATGTCAGACTACAAAATGTGGCCAATACATGAGAGTATGCCATGGAATAGTTCTTCTTTTCCACAAGCCTTTTCTTTGCAGCCAGTGAGCACCACCAATGCTGATACTCCCTGGCTGGGAGATTTTGGAGACCAAATCTTCCGGCAACAACTTCCCTGCCAGGAAACCTATTTCTACTATCATGTCTAATACCAGGAATATCATTTATAAAGATCCACCATTGGCGAGTGCAGCCATTTGGCTTATTCAAGTCCTACTGATGAGTTCCAGCCTCATGTTTTTCAGCTACGTACCTCCTTGTACTACATGGATCAAGATGCTTTTTCTTCAGACAGTACTTCTGTTTTACATACACCTCCAGCATGGGTTTGTGTGTTTATTTCATGGCTAAAATGCACCTATCTAGTCCCTCCTTGGATATATGTCTGGTTCATACTTTCCTTGGTTTTCTTGTTCATGTGGATTGAATTTGTGACAGTTTTTTTCCTTCTAATCAATGACCATTACCTCCCGGAATGTTCTGCTACAGAACTAGTTGACAGGGTTTTGGCCCCCCATTCTTCATCTCATGAATTGAACCGAGACTTGTCCCTCGTTAACATTTCAGCCTTTCCAGTAACTGATGGAATTGTTTGGAATAAAGTTGGTTTCTACATATTTGGTCTAACGGAGATCCTGCAGATACTAGATGTGTTCAAAGTTTCCATGGATGATGTAATAGTACCACGGTTGCATATGCATGATTGGAATGTTGACACTGTAAATTCTATGCTTTCTGAATTAGAATTTTATACTGTTTTTGAATCAGAGAATCTATATCTTAACTCTGCAAAGTTGTCATCAATGGTGAAGAATGCGACTCCACAATCGGGCATTCACTTGTTTGTAAACACATTAAAATCCATTGTGTTTGCAAAGCTTCACTCAATTTGGCTTGTTATTTAAAAGGAATTCTGGTTCCAGTAATTCTCTTTTTCATAATGGTACTCTCTAACAGGAGCTATCTAATGCTTAGTCATCAAGACTGCTTTAGTGTACGGGCTGGAGTCCAGTATATTTTGTCCTTTACCCAGTTAGTCACTTGTTGCAACAATGTCTTGTTTCCCCATCCACATGGGATTGTAGATAGCTCACTATGGCCTTGCATTTCAACTTTTGAGGCAGATTTCAACAAGTTGAGGAGACTCAAAGCATTATTGTTCCAGCAAGAGGTAGCTCTTACATCTGATGCGAGACCTTCGAATTGCAGGTGGCTAGAACTTCCAGTGAAATATAGTTGTAGGCTCTCACCTCGTTATTTCTTTTCGGACCGCCTTTGGAGTAATCCCAGCTTTTATCATCTCCATTTTCTCTAGTGTGTTTGGATGATTCCCATTGCTATTATTCCTCATTTGTGGCATTTTCATCCTGTTCCAGTTTTTCCGCAAATGGTTGCTCGTTTTGCAAGCACTCTGGAAATGGCATTGCTCTAACACTACAGTCAACGTAGGTTTCAAATCTTTGAAATGCTTCTGCTACAAAAACTGGATCTTGATTGGACTTTGACATTTTGGTATGCCTGGTTTACTTGTGTGCAACCCGTGTTCCACTGTATCTGGTGCCCCTTTGAATGGGCACTGAATATATGCTTGGCTTTGCTAACTCCTGCTGCCTTGGACTTTGGACAGCTAATGATTCCCGGGGCGACATTTTTTAGAAATGTCCTTTGGGCTTGTGACTTCTACACAATGTGAGGTTTAAGCCTTTGTCCTATGAGGAAACATGTGCATCAGCACATGGACCACAAGACATTGCCTCTATTAACACGGATACAGGATACCCGGTAACTGTCTCAGCATTGGCTGGGACCAAGCAGCCTTTTAGTTCTTTTGGGCTCATGGCTTGGGCTGTTGACCAATTATCATGTGCAGAGTAGGATTCCTTAAGGAGTCTTTGGCCTATAAATTGGTGAGTGAGACTATGGATTCCTCAGAAGTACCATAATTTGATTATTTTTCAAATTTGTCATTTCCTACTCATTTTTGTTCTCAGTTAATTTCATTTCTGAAACAATGCTTTGAGCATGCTTACATTCTGATACCATTTATCATATCTTGTATCCCCTCTACTTCTTATATTCTGACCATAGGGAGGGTGTTGTGTGTTTCCTGCATGGCCCATTATACTTTTTCCTATGTTAGCCTAACTGTGCATGCTGTAGGCCTTATTCTTGTTTTGTACGTTACTATATAAACACGCTGGCTTTTGTGCCACATTGTACTTTTACACGGAACATGCATATGTTTTCACATTCTGTTCTTTTTCTGGGATTTAATCTAAAAAACACAAAAAGGTCAAACAGCAATATCCCTTGTTATTCTTTCTGGCCAGGCACTATCACCTATATATATAACAAAAATGCAGCTGTTGGTTATGTGCACACATGTCTTGTCATATAGACCTTGTAAGAGGTACAGGAGTGTGACCCATAAACCGAGTCGGGATTAGGGTTCAAAGGTGTAGAAAGATACAATATCCCAACAGGTAATATTCGTTAGACAATTACTTTTGTATGCACAAAGCATTACATGAACATGAATAAAGGAGACACTCATTCAGATACCAAATTTGTAGAAATTATTCTTATATTTCAACAAAGGTTCAGAGAAGCAGGGTCATATTTATACAATTCGGGCAGCACAGCGTGAGAAAATTCATATGACAACCTGAAAAAGACTTGGTGCTCAAATATGTACACGTGGTCAGTGGCAACACAAGTGACAGGGTGAACAGCGTGAACAGCGCAAGTGAAACGAAGAATAATAAACAGTGGGTGGCTCGGTGAGTGATACAATAAGAGTGACTTTGCAACTCAATTCACAATTTAAATGGAGCCACGGTAGAAAAATGCGCCTGTGGTAGCGCTGCGGGGTCAACGGCATTTCGGTCCTTGGTTAGTTGGGACCATCTTCAGGACATGGTTGTCTCAATTGTAGTGAAGGCGGGTGCTCGTAACCCAGGACATCAGGTGAAGGTCGTACCTGAGGTAGATGAGTTCCGTCAATTACTAGAAGAATGGAGTGCCGGGAGGCGGGCGTCTCTGTTGTAGGGAGCAGTTAAAGTTCCAATGAAGTAGTCCTGTCAGTTAATGGAAGAGCGGAGCGTCGGGAGGCGGGCGTCTCTGTTGTAGGGCGCAGTAACAGTTCCAATTAAGTAGACCTGTATGAATCAAAGTCAAGGATCGGAGTTAATCCGCAGGGTCCAGTCAGCCGAGAAGGGAGGCAAGGCTTCCGCGTTCGGAGCTCCCGTCTACCTCAGCTACGACCTTCACCTGATGACCTGGGTTACGAGCACCCGCCAGCACTACAATTGAAACGCCGTCGACCCCGCAGCGCTACTACCGGCGCCTTTTTCTACTGTGGCACCATTTAAATTGTGAATTGAGTTGCAAAGTCACTCTTATTGTATCACTCACCGAGCCACCCACTGTTTATTATTCTTCGTTTCACTTGCGCCGTTCACGCTGTTCACCCTTTCACTTGTGTTGCCACTGACCACGTGTACATATTTGAGCACCAAGTCTTTTTCAGGTTGTCATATGAATTTTCTCACGCTGTGCTGCCCGAATTGTATAAATCTCACCCTGCTTCTCTGAACCTTTTTTGAAATATAAGATTCATTTCTACAAATTTGGTATCTGAATGAGTGTCTCCTTTATCCATGTTCATGTAATGCTTCGTGCATACAAAAGTAATTGTCTAACGAATATTACCTGTTGGGATATTGTATTTTTTTACACCTTGTCATATAGACCAGCACGGAAGTCAACAACACAAACATCGAACTAGCAGTCTGGGGCAAGATCACTGCATCTGCTGAGATGTTGAGAATCCTTCTGTGTATGCTAAGGTACGGGGTCCCCCACTAAACTAAGGTTAAAGTAACGTTATAGTTAGGTGAAAATTTTGGTGACAACATAAAATTTTAAACTAAAAAATCACTCAAATTCACCAGTTTTAGTTGCACCCTACGATAACTATATCTCACACCCCGTGATGCACATTTTTTCATCAATATTTCAACTGCACATATTGCAGTGACATTATCAACAATGTCATAGAAGATGTCATGAGTCATGGAATATGTGGGGTAATTAGCAAAGCACATCAAGGGGTGTGAGTTATAGTCACCTTAGGACATGAGTTATAGTTACTTGAGATAACTATAAGTTGTGAATTTCTATTTTAGTTTAAAATGTTATATTGTTACTGAACATTTCACCTCACTATAACGTTACCTTAACATTTTTGTTTTTTTCAGTAAATTTCTAGGGTTGTTTTTTAACGTAATTTATATTTTATTACCATACATAAAGCCTATCCCCACTGTGCACAGCCTTTAGTCATGTGTGGCAGGGGTGTAGCCTCAGGGTCTGCAGCCACCCACGGAGGCAGCCAATCCTAGATTGTGTCAAACCTTTGTGCAGTGGGGGTGTTGGCCACAGGGTTTAGCCAACCCATCAGTATGCTGCCAATCCCATGCCACACACAGCCTTTGGCATGCACAGCATAGGATGGCCTTCAGGCGCCTTGGATGGGGTACCTGAGAAAATTCAAGGCTCATGGAAGGGTGCCAAATGGCCCCCTCCCCTTTTTATTAACATTGACCCTGCAGGATGGGGTCCCTGTGGCAGCTCAAGGGCTTGTGAATGGGCTGCATGCCTCGCCCCAGGCGATAGGATGCCCAGTATCCAAAGTTGGCTGACGGGACCCTCCCCATATATTTTAAAAAATGGCACCCACCATTTTTTGGGCCCTCTCTGACATCCCCCTTCAAGGGCTAGGGGGCATCACATCCCCAGTATCATTATTATTATTTTTTTATTTTAGGGCAGTGTAATAACTAAGGACCCGGTACCTGTAATAGATGCAAGCAATATTTTCTTCAATCAGAGCAGTCGCTTCCACAGGAGTTTAACTCCTGTTGGTTTGAGATGGCCCAAGGGAAAAAAGCTCCTATGGCCAATCAGAAATTTTTGAATGGTAGGTATCCCTCTGACCCAACCATCAAGATTTATAAATATATTTGTACCTTCATTTTTCAAAAACTACTAAACAGATTTACACCAAATCGCAAAAGGCACAAGATCTAGCTTCCTGCAATGTCGTTGAGCAGTTTTTGTGGTAGCACTACCTAAATAAGTCTATGGAAAATGGATATTGATTTTGTGTTTTGGGTCCCCTCTTTTTTCCTCAGGCCCCGCTTGACAGATCACCCTGAAACTTTCTAAGAAGGAGGTAAAGTAAATGTGCTTTTTTTTGCGGGTGGGGGAGTTTCAATAAGATTTGTCAAGCAGCACCAAAACTATTAACTAACCAAAAATGCCTTGTCTATGGCAATCCCAACTATAACTACTCAACTACTGATACATATATATAGATCTTGGTCCAGAAAGAGAACATTTTGTGAATTGGTGTAAATCAAGGGAAAAACAAATTTGCATATATAGGGATGCTGATGCTCCGCAACTCCTTTACTCCTTTGTGATAGGTTGAAAATCCCAATGCCAATAGTGATGTCTTGACTGGCTGGCGCACCCTGAGTAGAAATTTGTGGCTGCCATGTTAAACATCGGGGAAATGTCCCTGCAGTAAGAAAAAATAAAACAAATGTAGTAGAAGGGGGCAGGGTAGAGGTAACCTGCCCTCTGGGGATAACATAGGGGTCTGTGAGGGACCCCTAATGGGGTAGTTAATTCCCTTGAATATTTATTACTACATGCGTGGTGTCCCGTCTTCTTTGCAACACTCAGAATTACCCCCATGTAAATTCATGATGGGGTTGCGAATCCTGAAAAGAAATTAAGACAAAAATATCAAACACTCACTCAGACACTCATTCACTCACTGACAGACCCAGTTAGACACTTATACACCCTCTCACAGACCCACTAAGATAATGACATACCCTCTCAAACACTCACGTACTCACTTTCAGACCTACTGATACTCCCACTCACAGACCCACACAGATATTCATGCTCTCACTAACAGACCCACACAGACACTCACACAAACATTCATGGATCCAGTTAGACACTGACATACCTATCCTCAGACCCACTGAAAGACTCATGCACCCACTCAGACACTCATGCTCCCATTCACAGACCCACTCAGACACTCATGCACCTATTTAGAGTCCCACATAGTCACACACTCCCTTACAGACCCACTCAGAGTCACACACCCACTCAGTAGACTGACTCAGAGTCCCACTCAGAGACTCACACACCCACTCACAATCCAACTCAGATACTCACACACTCAAATCACAGTTCCACTCAGATACTCATGCATGTACTCACATACTCACTCAGACACTTATTCACCCACTTTTAGAGCTACTTCAACACTAATGCACCCATTCAGACACTCATGTGCCCGCTCATAGATTGACTGAGACAATCATGCACACACTCAGAGCATCATGCATTCAGCTACAGACCCACTCAGATACTAAGGCACCCACTCAGACCCCTGAGCCACTCATGCACCTATTCACAGATCCACTCATTTGTGTACCCACTCACAGACACAATCATACAGCCACTCAGAGATCCATTCAGGGACTGAGACACCCACTCACAGACCAGCTCAGAGACTCATGCACCCAATCACAGACCCACTCAGCCATGCATGCACCCACTCAGACACATACAGACACTCATTCACAGACCCACTTAGAGTCACACACCCACACAGAGACCTAATCAGAGTCACACACCCGAATCACAGTCCTACTCAGACACTCATGCATGCATTCACAGACTCACTCAGACACTCATGCACCCACTTCAGACCTACTTAGACCCTAATGCACACACTCATAGACCCACTCAGACACTCATGCACCCACTCACAGACTGACAGAGGCACTCATGCACCTACACTCAGATGCACCTATGCATGCACCCACTCAGACACACACAGACACTCATTCACAGACCCACTCAGAGTCACACACCCACACAGAGACCTAATCAGAGTCACACACCCAGATCACAGTCCTACTCAGACACTCATGCATGCATTCACAGACTCAAGTTCAAGTTTCAAAGCTTTATTCGATTAAAAAAGATCAATCATAAAAGCAAACAGTACATATACATCATATTAATACACTCTAATATTATTACCCCATAAAAACAGGTTTGGTGCAGCTCAATAATACAATAAAACAGAATGATTAAAATACCATACTTTTCCTTGCGGCCACAGATTTCAAAATAAATGTGGCTGTATGAAAACAAATGTCAGGGTCATCAAGAGAAAACAGCATCCTCATTGCCGAATTTACCGTTATAGTTGCCCGTTTTATGAATAGTGGTTTTAAATAGGCAACGCGAAGGTGTTTATAGAGGTCACACAAAAATAAAAAATGCACAGTACTCTGTTTGGTGACCCCGTCGCATGGGCATGGAATAGAGGGATAATTTTTGATAGCTGGGAACGCAACCAAATGGTGGACAATTCCGAGTCTTAATCTAATAAGGACATAACGATGAGATGGTCTGGTGACAACCTTTAAGTATTTAGAGAAACCAGATGAATCCCTATTGGAGTGATAATACTGAGGGATGCTTAACTGCATAGTAGAGTATCTACGCACTTGAGCTTTCTTGTGTAAATAAGAAGACTTTAGCTCTTTCTTTGAAATATCAGAGAAGCTCTCCTGATCAGCCAGGAGATTAAGATTAAATAAATCCCTAGCAGTTGTCACAACATAGTTAATCCATGGGATCAGTGAGCTTTTCTCTAGGCGGAGACAATCAGTGATAATGCTCCTCGTAAAGCTAGTTTCTTTCTTGTGCCAAATTGCTCTCCACACCAGCAATGGTCTTAGACAGATTAAATCTGATAAAAACTCCAGGCCCAATTCCTGGTGTATTATCAGAGTGGAGGCAGACGTAGGCAGGCATAACAATCTTTTTAAGAAACTGTTTTCTTCTACTTGCAAATCCCCATGGCGACAATGCCCCTAAACACCAGATCCATAGAGCGCGATTGCGACGCATCTACAGCGGTATATATGGAGCATGTCATATATATGGCGGTCACCAAGCTTATTTGCAAATTTGAAAACTCCGTGGGCGCTTTTGGACATCTTGGCTTGTACATTAGATATCTCCTGTGACCACATACCATTGCTACTAAAAGTAATGCCTAAATAACAAAACTTATTTACAGTTTCTATTTTTTGTCCCTCTATATGGAAAGATTTCAATTTCCTCATTTTCTTTCCACATGGCATAATAAATGTTTTAGTATTATTCATTTTTAATTTTTTATCCTTGATAAAACCCGCAAACTTGTCCATCAGTTTCTGTAAACCACGGGGAGTTCTGGATAGGAGCACTGAATCATCAGCATAAAGCAGGATGGGAACAGCCTGACCATCAACTAACGGTGCATCAGAGTTAACCTGCTTAAGCTCGGAATCTATAGCATTAATGAAGAGGGAGAAGAGAAGGGGCGCAAGGACACAGCCTTGTCTAGTGCCGAACTTCACACTGATACAGTCGGTACATTCCCCCCTTGACCATATCTGATGCGAGCTGAAAGTTTAGAGTATAGTCTGGCCAGGAAGTAAATGATCTCTGCTGGGGCACCTTGTTCTAATAAGGTTGCCCATAGCAGCGCGTGATCGACAAGGTCGAACGCGCTGCTCAGGTCAGCAAAACAGAGAAAAGGCGAGCCCTGCTTGGCACGGGTATACTTCCCTATTAAGAGATCTAAGTTTATGCATTGTTCTACGGTACCAAGACCCTTTCGGAATCCGAATTGGGACCGCGCAAGAATACCACAGCCCTCGGCCCACTCTTCTAACCTGACCAACAGTACCCGGCTCATAGTTTTAAGTGATGAATCTAAAAGGGAGATAGGGCAGTAGTTTTTGGCATCCGACCTATCCCCCTTTTTGTATATCGGAATGATTACTGATTCACCCCAACTAGGCGGAGTGCTTTCCATGACTGCCGCATTGAAGACCCTAGTCAAGACGGGGCCCCACAATGATGTATCTGCATTATACAGGTCTATGGGGACCCCATCGGGACCAGGGGCTTTAGCTCCCTTGCTAGTTCTAATGGCGAGATCTACCTCCGGTGCTGTAATGCTTAGAGGGACTATTGGCCATGGGTCCGCCTCCGCCAAGGGTGAATCCACCACTCTCTGCGGGTCGAAAATACTAGTAAAGTGAGTAACCCAGCAAGCCTCACTAACTTGGGCAGTGAGGACTGGGGTGTCATCACTCTTAAGAAAGGGACAATTAACCGTATCCCAAAACAATTTACTGTCCGATAGTTCAAAGGCCTCGCTCAAATTGTCCCATGCATCTTCCCGCAGTTCCAACTTTCGACATTTTAAATGCCCCTTATAAGCGGCCCTAAGGGTTATAATACTCGACCTTGCTCTCTGGGCCTACAGGATAGAGCCTTCTTAAGCTTCTGCAGTGACTTGGTGCACAGAGAATCAAACCAACCCATCATTGGTTTATGATTAGTATACTTGGTAGTGGTCAGGGTGTTTTCGACTATGTTATTAATCCTATTAAAACTGGTTAAAATACCACGAAAATCTGTACTATCGTCCAGACAGAAATACAAGTCGGGCAAGCATGCTGCAACAATTTTAATCAACAATTTTTCGGAATTATCACCCTTCCATTTTATCCTATGACCATTTGGTCTACAAGGGGCAATATCGGTAACAACAGTTTGGGCTGCTGATGCTTTATTACCCCATACAAGCAGTGTTACTTTGACATAATTGTGGTCGCTGATCGCAAGATCCTGTACGAACGGTTTGTCACAGTACATACAAATATCATCTGATACCAAGAGATGGTCAATGACTGTGGCTGTATTCCTCCCTGTGAAGATAGGGACGGGATTTCCGTCACCATCTCCTACAGGTTGCAACACAACCAAGTCAAATTTTGCAAGGGCGGAGTTCAGAGACTCTCCGTAGGAGCTATGCTTAAAATGAAAATACCCTTCTCCTCTATCATCGTATACCCCGCATACCTTGGTCAATGATAAGGGACACAATGGAATATTAAAATCCCCACCCCACAAAAATACAAAGTTAGCGTGATTAGCCCGAACAATTCCATCCAGAGTCTTAACGACCTCGCTAACCACGGTCGTTCGCATAGAGTCAGGCAAATTATTGTAAAAGTTAATCAGTAGGGCATTACAGTCGTTCTTATATCTCAACCACAACAATTGGGCGTAACTTCCAATCATGACATATCTTATAACATGCACAGGAAGGTTAACAGAAAGCAAAATAAGTAAACTCCCTTTAGCTCTACACATGTTCGAGCCTTGTGCTGGAAGGTAATAAGCGACGTAACCATCAGAGGTGATGTCGTCTACACTCCAAGTCTCCTGCAGGCATAAAATGTCGTGAGATTCCAAAGTTTCTCTCCAACCCAGGACACCTAGTTTGTTATTCCAACCCGCGATGTTCCAACTTGCTAGATTATACCCTCGTCTATCGTTTTGTGTCCCTGCCTCGGGGATAATATCCCTATCCCGAAATGTAGCGTCTACAACCTCTATATTTACTAGATTGAGGGTCGGGTTACTGCATCCTTGCTGGTGGAGTGAACATATGTTATTTATATTACCCTGGTCTACATACTCATGCGGCACTAGGTCTTCATCTCCTTTACGGTCACAGTCCTCGACGATATTTGGTGGTACAC
Organism: Lissotriton helveticus; assembly: GCF_964261635.1. Classification (NCBI taxonomy): domain Eukaryota; kingdom Metazoa; phylum Chordata; class Amphibia; order Caudata; family Salamandridae; genus Lissotriton; species Lissotriton helveticus. The sequence goes on along the minus strand of NC_136071.1, from coordinate 872,013,743 downwards.
AATCTAGCAACTTTAAGGTGTCCAGAGGTCTTTCTTCTACTCCCCCCATATCCTTGGAGATTACTTGTTCCTGGATATTTGGTGGTACACAATCTAGCAACTTTAAGGTGTCCTGGGGTCTTTCTTCTACTCCCCCCATATCCTTGGAGATTCCTTGTTCCTGGATAGGAAAGTTCCGAGAGATAACATTTAGGACTTGGGGGTCCTTCATTGGAATACCACCCACTGGGGGGGTCAGATCTGTGTTCTCCCCTAATTTCTCTCCTAGTTTCTCCCCTGCTTTCTCCATCAATGGTGGTCAATCTACCATCTCTAGGCAGCTATATCTATTCGTCATTGGAATACTACTCCATCCATCTCAGAGAGAGACCTCTCTGGACCAATTCCTGGCAAAATTTTCTTCCCACTCCTCCCAGTCTCCACCCCGATAACGGGGGCCCACTGTGTGCCAAGTTCCCTCGTGGGACGGTCCATTACAGTTTCTAGAGGGATAGAAGAAGGAAAGATGTTGTGATCCTATATCATTGTTTATACCAGCCTGTCCCCATGAGCAAATATAATCAACTGTTCGAGGATCTTCAAAATTGACAATGACACAGTCTCCCTGAATCGATTTCCTTCCATGCCCCACCCAAGGGGCTCTGAGGACCATGAGGATCTTACTCGACCAGGTGGGCGGTAGTGGGCGGTTCGAGTTTAACCAGTGTTGGACCTTATTTTTTAAAGACCAACTGGATTCTGTGGCTGGATCAGCCAGTTCTGGTACTCCGGTCATCACAACCACGAAGGGGCTAACCTCGGGGGGCAAATTAACGGAAAATCTATTGTCTGGGGGGCCCCTATCCCAATTCCTATTGGCATTTAAGGCAGGAGGCTTAGGGGTCTTATTATTTTGTTCCTGGTTTATCTGTGGAATTGGGTTTGGAGGTCTTTCCACTGTCTTGTTATTTTGTACCTCATTAGTCTGTGGAATTGTGCTTGTGGGCCTTTCCACAGTGTGCCTTTCTTTTGCTATCGGGGGTATTGGTTTTACTGGTGGCCCTGGGGGTGCTAATTTTTTGGCTTGTTGGACAGTTGGTTTTTGGGGCCCATGGTTTGGGGAATTTTTTGTAAGGGCTGTCAGTTCAGTTAGTTGTTTTTCAATTTGTAGCAATCTCGCTTCTACTGGGGTGAAACAGGATTTGAGTAATTCCCCCATTTTTTTTAGTAGTTGGCTGTCAGCCTCATTTACATCATTACCCCCTAATGAATTAACCGATATATCCTGAGTGATAGGACCGGGGGTCTCCTCTGGGACTTGGTTAGGGAGCATCGTACACCTATCATCTTCCCCTCTCCGTGCAGTATGATCTCGCTTCTCTGCTTGATTTTTGGTGTCTCACTAGTCTGTTGGATTTTATATTTTTTTGGTTTTTCCTTTTTTTTACGCACTGCACCCTCCCTCCTACCCCTCAGCTGTCTTGCTTCCTCTGGTGTATTTTGGGTAGCTAAGTCAGGGTTTTTTTCCAATTCCGAACTTAGCTGGGAGTCGGATAGTAAATGCGTGGCTGATAAATCGACTATATTTGGGAGGGTATGGATGTCGGCACGGACTTCCATCAGTCCAGGGTCCCTGGCATGCTCAGGTGTTCTAGCGGTTGCCAGGAGGCCCAGGGAAGATCTTTTAGCATTAGCTCAGTCCTGGGACTCTCTTCGTTCCATAATGGAAATACCTTGGTCTATGAAGCTATTTGCCCTGATAATAAAGCTATCCAAAGGGCCTATAAGCTGGGCCTCTCCTGCAGCTGTTTTGCTTCTACCTCCCCGTGTTGACATAGTATAAGCCTTGGTACTGGGTAAGGACCCTAACGTAATGGTTACTACAAATATCGAATAGACTGTTTAGGGGATATAAAGTACAAAGTACATACAATTTTGAATCAAGTCCTGTGGAGGGGCGGTTAGAGGGGGGGCCCGGTCCGGTCTCACACGTTCTATAACGGGCTAAAAGGGGCCCGCCCTTGGCCCCGGCTTAGCCCGGCGTCCGCCCGCGCGCGTCCCGCGATGCAGGAGTGGGAGACTGATGTTATACTTCTCCGGGAGTAGGCGTGGTCAAGAAGGGGTGGGACGGGAAGAGGACCCAGGTGCGGCCGGTGAAGGTGTTGCTTGGCCCCCTGGTCCTCGCAGTCCCGTAGCATGCCCGAGCAAAGCCCTAAATCAGCGTCCCAAACTTCGCAGGCAGGGGCGAAAGCAAGAGCGGGAAGGTCCGTGCAGCCTCACTTTGTAAGTCTCGTTGGCCGAGGAGTGATTCAGGAAATAGCACACAATGTCCGCAGGCTTGAGCGGCACCACAGTCTCACTCACACACTCATGCACCCACTTCAGACCTACTTAAACCCTAATGCACACACTCATAGACTCACTCAGACACTCATGCACCCACTCACAGACTGACAGAGGCTCTCATGCACCTACACTCAGATGTACCTAGGAACTACCACTCAAAGACCCACATAGATACTCACTCTCCCACTCACAGACCAATACTCACACACTGATTCATAGATCCAGTAAGACACTGATGCACCCACTCTAAGAACCACTGAGAGACTCATGCACCCACTCAGACACTAATGCATCCACTCACAGTCTCAGACACTCATGTACCCATTCATAGACCCACTCAAAGTCACACCCACCCACAGACCCTCTCAGAGTCACACCCCCACTCAGTAGACCCACTCAGAGACTCACACACCCACTCAGAGTCATACATCCACTAAGTAGACCCACTCAGAGACTTACACACCCCCTCACAGTACCACTAATATTCTCACACTCCCAACCCAAAGCACAGTCCCACTAAGACACCCACACATGCACTCTCAGATACACTCAGACACTCATGCACCCACTTCCAGACCTACGTAGATACTAATGCACCTTCTCATAGACCCACTCAGACACTCATGCACCCACGCACAGACTGATGAGACACTCATGCACCCGCTCACTGACTCTCTCAGAGACTCATGCATCCACTTGCAGACCCAATCAGACACTAGTGCCCCACCCAGACCCCTGAGAAACTCATGCACCCATTCACAGACGAACTCAAATAGTCATGCACCCACTCAGAGACCTACTCAGACACTCATGCATCCACTTACAGACCCATTCACATACTGAGACACCTACTCACAAACCCACTCAGGAACTCATGCAACCAGTTACAGACTCTCTTAGACACTCATGCACCCGCTTACATAGTCACACACCCACTCATTGATTCACACATACAGTCACAGATCCACTTAGGCACTGATGCACCCACTCTCAGACCTACTCAAAGACTCATGCACCCAGTCACAGACCCACTAAGCCACTTATGCACCAAGTCGTAGACACATACAGACACTAATGCACCCATTCATAGACCCACTCAGAGTCACCCACCCATGCAGAGACCTACTCAGAGTCACACACCTTAATCACAATCCCACTCAGTCACTTTTGCAAGTACTCACAGACCGACATATACACTCATGCACCTACACTCAGATGTATACAGACTCTCCCACTCCGAGACCCATACAAATGCTCACTCTCCTACTCACAGACCTACACAGACACTCACACACCCATTCATAGATCCAGTTAGACACTGACACACACACTCTCAGACCTACTGAGAATCTCATGCACCCACTCATAATCATGCACCCACTCACAGACCCACTCAGACTATCATGCACCCATTCACAGACCCACTCAAAGTCACACACCCACTTACAGACTCAACCAGAGTCACACACCCACTCAGTAGACCCACTCAGAGACTCACACACTCACTCACAGTCTCACTCAGATACTCACACTCCCAAATCACTGTCCCTCTAAGACACTTGCACATGTACTCTCAGACTCACTCAGACGCTCATGCACCCACTTCCAGATCAACTTAGACACTAATGCACACACTCACAGACCCTCCCAGAGATGTATGCATCCACTGACAGACCCACTCAGACACTAGTGCACCCACTCAGACCCCTGAGACACTCAGGCACACATTCACAGAACGACTCAGAGAGTCATGCACCCACTCACAGACCCACTCAGACTCATGCATCCACTTACAGACCCACTCAGACACTCGTGCACCCACTCAGACCCCTGAGACACTCATGGACACATTCACAGACTGACTCAGACAGTCATACACCCACTCAGGTTCACATGCAGCCACTCACAGACCCATTCAGAGACTGGGACACACACTCACAGACATACTCAGGATCTCATGCACCCAGTTACAGACCCTCTTAGACACTCATGCACCCACTCACAGAGCCATGCTCCCACTCGGAGATCCACACAGACACTCATAGATGCAGTTAGGCAATGATGCACCCAGTCGCTGACCCACTCACCCGTTCATGCATCCAGTCACAGACCAATAGATTCTCTCATGCACCCATTCACAGACGCACTCAGAGTCACACACCCATGTAGAGACCACAGAGAGTCACACACCTGAATCACAGTCCCACTCAGACACTGACAGACTCACTCAAACACTCATGTACCCATTTCTAGACCTACTTAGCCACTAATACACCCACTCACAGATGGACTGAGACACTCATGTAACCACCCACAGACCCACTGAGAAACTGAGACAGCTACTCACAGACCGACTGAGACTTTCACACCCATTGACAGATACACTTAGACTCTCATGCACCAACTCACAGACCATACAGATACTCACATACCCACTAAGATCCATTTGGGCACTGACACACCCACTCACATACCCACTCAAAGACTCATGCATCCACTCAAAGGCTCACTCATACACCCACACAGTTACTCACATACCTGGTCAATCATCTATATACTAACTCACACACCGACACACAGAACAAGATGTATTCACACTTACAAACCTACATATAATTATTCTTTCTTAACCCAGAATTGGTAGTTCTAGGAAAAACTGTTGTTTTGTTTCTTTTTTGTAAAGCTTTTTTTAAATGTTTTTGTATTTTCTAACCATTTTTTTTTAGGTGTATTATTTTTAGTTCTTAACAGAAAAGTATGAAAAAGTCCTGTATCCCAACCACTTGTTATTCTATTTCACAAATATGTTAACTTTCTTTTGACAACATGCAAGAAAAAAATCCCCACATTTCTTTTAGGTTTCCATTTTCTTAGGTTCCAGCTCTTTAAACCTTAGCCACAGAGCCAACACGTGTTTAGTCACTAAGTGGGATACTCTCTCGATTTCGTCAAGGCTAAAACATATAAATATAATGGCCCATGTGAAATTATTTATTACATATCATAAAAAAGCTGGTAGCCCCACAGTCCAGGGACATGCATGATAATGTAATATATAATGGGATTATTCATTATCCCGGACAGTTCAATGGAGATCTTTGCACAATCATTAATTTTTCAATACCACATATTCTAACATGGATTATATCACAAGTCCATTACTCATATTATCATATACCATATCAATGGTAGAAAGTCCTAAGGATCAGCTATACCTAGTAGTCATGTTGTGTCATCCACTATTTGTTCCTAACCCAACCCCAAGTGTATGTTACAGTGAGAGTCATTAATAACCACAAAATCCCGATAATTACATTCAGTGTGCTGAACCAGAGCCTCAGATCTGAGAGAATTGTGTATACCTATCAATCTCTTTAAAGTAATCTTCGATCTGGAAAAAGGATCATTGCAAGTTCAGTTATCAAATATGAATACATATTAAGGAGCAAAGCAGCCTGATATTTATTACTGAATAAACACATTGTGGCCATTTGTAATTCCGTCCCGGTCCATCGATAGAATTCTAATATTTGGTTTCCCTTCTGTAGGAGTCAATAAAACCCATGCTCCTGATTGTGTGACAGTCATTACTGTCCTGTTCCCAATGTGTCCTAAATTATTAAGAGGTGGGTTCAGTATTTAAACATTATGTCCTCATTGTGATGTAGAAAAACATCTAAATGATTAGTATTACATTTGTTCCCGGTATGAGGATACGGATAAACTTCCCTACAGTGAGTCGGAGATGTGTCAGAAAGCACATATTACTACAGCACCATTTTAACTCGTAAATCATTAACACAGAAAAGGGGCCAAACTGTGTTATTCTGACTTCCCATGAGAAGCGCTGTGTGGGCGCCATCTTGGACTGGTGTGTGAATTGTAATCCACGTGATTTTCACTATAGTTAGTGTCTTGATCACATGACGTGCATAACAAATGGCGTGTCTTAAGTAGTCCTTTACAGAATGCCACTCCTCCTGTATTGGTAGACATAGAAAACATACTGATGTAGCTACCATGCATAAAAATGACTAGTAAATGTGAATACAAATACACAGTAATGCATAATACGGACAACACCCAACATTCGGTATCAATTTAAAATACAATTGATGTTCTTTTAGTGTGGCCAAGTGGCTAAAAATACTTGCGCGTATTTCACAATCAGGAATCTATTCATCTCTGTTATTGCAAAAATAGAAGGGTCAATTAGGATGGCGGACGGATCGCCACCGCCATGTAGGCGGTGGCGATCCGTCCGCCATCCTAATAGTGGAGAGTGCAAAACAACGGGAAATCTTGACTAAATGAGCAACTAATAGATGTTACTATGCCTAGTTACATAGCAATCTATATAAACATTATGGTAGTTGCTAATAGATAGTTGAGAGTAGATTTCATCATGACAAGAGTGTGCAAAAATGCGGGTAAAGTGCCAAGAGGTAGCAGCGCCTGATGAAACGACTGTGCAAATATGCAAGTAAAGTGGCTAGAAATAGCAGCACATAATGACATGACAAGCAGCATATACTATAGCAAGTAAATCAAAAGTAGAAACAACATTATAAATAAGAATATGTGCAAAATTCCTGCTAATATACATAACATCCAAGAGAGATCCCCTTAAAAACCAACTAAAACCAAGTCTTCTAAAATCCCATCACACCAGTTAAAACCAAAAAATGCTGGCTAAAACTGAGTAAAACCGGTATAGATAACAAGGTCATAAATATTGGATAATAGAAGTTCCCTGGATAAAATGTATAAAATAAATACACACATTGAAATACTCCTGTCTGTATCAGAGTTAAATAAATGAGAGCATGGCCACAGTAGACAAATACAGAAATTGTCGATCAGTTATCCTACATGTCTCAAAAACTAATTACAAGAAATTGCGCAAATCTTCGCCCGTATTTAATCCATCAGGCATCTTAGTATCCAGTGTCAAGATATATTGTGACTCTAACTGACGCAGCCTCCTTTCCCTGTTACCCCCTCTGGGTAGTTTGGGGACCGCATCAATTACAAAGTAAGTAAGATCATTAAGATTGTTGTTATGTACCAGATTAAAGTGGCGGGCAACAGGGTAGTTATGATCCGTGTTGACAATGGCACGCAAGTGTTGTAGGATACGGTCAAATACCTGCAACTTGGTGCTCCCCACGTATTTAAGGTTGCAATTACACTCAAGTATGTAAACCGCGAAGTCAGTGCAGCATGTGTAACAACTCTTGAAATGGACAGGTTCACGATCAAATCAGTATATTCTTGTTTGTTAATACCGAATTTGCAGGCCCTGCAATTATTGCATTTGTAAAAACCTGTTTTAAGAGAAAGCCAAGAGGTGGGTGCCGTCATGACTTCAGGACTGGTTCTTACTAAAGTGTCTCTCATAGAAGGGGCCCTTCTGAATGTAATAGAGGGGGAGTCAGGAAGTATGTGTGAAAGAGGCAGAGCAGTTTTGAAAATGTGCCAGTTGTTGAGTATGATTTTCCTTACTTGATATTCTTGATCACTGAATGTGGTTATAAGTCTTATCGTGTTGAGTTCAGCTGGATTAACGGTTGTTGTTACAGGCTCAGTATGATTAGTTGTGACCAGTTACCTCTCATTAGTGTTGGCCTTCGTTAGAGCTGCAATTAGATCCTTACTGTTGTAACCTCTTTGTAAGAATCTTTGAAATGCGTCTGCCTGACAGATTTTACGATCTGTTTCAGTGCTGCAAATTCTGTTCATTCTGATGAACTCCCATAGGGAATACTTCTGAAGAGGTGTCTAGGGTGGGCACTGTGGGCATGTAGAGTGGAGTTACCTGCCGTGACCTTCCTATGCAGTTTGGTCTGGATTGTGTCATTACTAATGTAGATCTCAACATCTAGGAATTGCACACTTTGGTCACTAATGTGCGCTGAGAATTGTAAATTAGAGTTGTTGATGTTGATGGTGTTAAAAAAATTCTCAGCAGATTGCAAAGTTCCATGCCAGACTACACAGATGTCATCAGTAAAATGCCACCATTCAATACGTGTGCATCAAACAACTGTTTATGAGTGTGCCTGAGGACATGCTCCTCCCACCAGCCAACATGTAAACATGCATAGCTGGGAGGGAAGCATGACCATAGCTGGGAGAGAAGCATGCCCCCATGGCCACCCCACGCTGCTGATGGTACACCTCCTTATTGAATAGGAACAGATTGTTTTTCAAGTACAGTTTGATCATTTGTAAAATCATAGCATTATGCTTATACCATTGTACATCTCTAGAATCGAGATAATGCTTGACAGCTGTAAGCCCATCACTATACCTGATACTAGTGTACAGTGAACAAATGTTCTTAATTTGGTGAGAAAATGACCGGTGTCCTTCATATAGGAGGGTAGATTTTGCGCAATATTTTGTAAAAATAAATCAACGGATTTGGATGTTGCCTCGAGCACACTTTTCTGAGCGGAAATTATCGGGCGTCCAGGTACCGGGATTTCTTTTTTGTGGATCTTCGGAATCAAATAAAAACCGGAGTGTTTGGATGTTCATTTTTCAAGAATTTATGCTCGTTTTTGCTGAGCAACCCTTCCCTTTTCCACTGTGCCAAAAGTCCATGAACCAGTTCTTTGTTGTTGGCAATGGCTTGATGTGTCACTTTATTGTAACAGGCTGTGTCAGTCAGGTGGCATTCTGCTTCCTGTATGTACAATTGTCTGGGCCATAAAACAATGTTTCCTCCTTTGTCCGCATTGTTTATGATGACAATGACCGTTTTCTTGAGTTTGTGCATGACATTGGATCTCAGAATACTTTGTGTATATGTTTTTTTCTCACGATTTTCTGATTAAGAGCTTTCAGTTCATTGGTCGCAACATCATTAAATGTATCAATGCAATCTTTAGGTATCAAAGGGACAAAAGTTGAAGGTGGGCCAAACGGGCTGCTTATGGCTCCACTGCAAGAGATGCCCATTTCCTGAAAATCTGTTTGTGTGTCGTAGGTGGAGTCATCTGGGTCTGAGATGAATGTAGAGATCTTAGAGTTGGAATATCAGACACTTGAAATCTAGTGCTGGGCTGATTGGCATTATCAATAGTGGATGCAGATTATGCAGCTTTGTTGAGTTTGAAATACTTCATAAGTTTAAGTTTGCGAAGAAACTTGACGACGTCAACACGTTTCTGAGCATATTTGAAACTGTTACTCGGGCAGAATGATAGACCTAAGGACAGTAATTGTAGTTCAGCAGTGTCAAGGTTGATGTCTGATAAATTGATAACTGTAGTGTGTGCAACCTGTGTAGTCAATAAAGCACCATCGTTTATCTCCTTTGGAAGGCTTTACCTTTTCTGCCTTTCTTGTTACCTCCTGAGTTTACGCCTTTGTTTGCGGCATTTGTTTCTCCTTCTTCTGGTTTCTTCTGGAGTGGGCTTCGCCGCAGTGTTTGGTGGTGGTCTTCTATTTAAAAAAATGAGTTCTATATATATATATAGATCTTTCTTATGAACCATGTAAGGAAAGTTCATTAATGCTCCATCACATAATTACCTGCCATTGATTGTAAAAATGTAGAGCAAAAGCACCATTCACTGTGTAAATTTCCAAGAAACTGACATGAACAACAGAAGAAGGGTAGCTAATAAGTGTAGTGCTTTTGTTTCTTACTCAATTTTTTAGCATGAAATGCATGCGTACATCACAAACTGATACAACGATGTATTTTACACACCAATGTAGCACAAAATGACAAATTTGCATTCTGCATAATTACACGTAATTTTTTACTTATATTAAAGTTGCCCCACTTATAGATTTATATGTTTGTCAAGCACAATTGTATCAAGTCCATCTATTAAATGCAATTCCTCCTTTATGGGTTTTTGTATTCTTCTTTTTATTTGATGAATCACAGCCAACGTGTTTTGTTCTGAAACCAGAACTTCTTCAGGGCATATAATATTCACAGGTAAAGGCACGATGGTAAGAATAGATATAATTCCTCTTCAGATACAGAAAGTTCATATATTTCATATGGTACTTTTGTGTGACAAATTAACTCCGTGTTTCCACTGAAAAACAATCCCCTTCACGAATATAATATCCTGAAATGATAATCAAGGTGTGTTATCTGTGTTTATTCCGGACCCATCATACAACGTGCCTTATACAGAGGCCCGTGTATCCAATTTCATATCCATTATTTCGGAAATACCCACCAAAATCTCCACATGGTGACCGAATCAACCGCGAGAGCCAAGCCAGGCACCTGTAACCGCGATCTGTACAGTATTCCAGTGCATCCCGCTGAAGAGCTCCGAAGGTTCCACTTCCAGAGTTTGACCGGAAGCTCCCTGAAAGTCAAGCCGGCGAACCCTCCAGAAAAGTTTCTAAGTCAGAAGGTAAAATTTTGACCCGGTCCTCCCGCTTAGTGTATCCATGCAGGGCACCATCACAGTCGACCTGAAAGTTTTGACTTTGTCCCGGTCAAGCATGACCAGATGTCCCAGAGTGGTCCTATAGGCTTCTAAGTGCTACAAAGTGTTTAATCTTTAAAAATTCATATCTACGGTTCTCTACATTGAATTGTTGTCCTTTTGGTGTATTTTAAAGATATTTCATATTTTTATAAATTGGTGTTGGATTTTTATTGTGTGTTGTTTCTTAGTTATTTACTGAATTGGTGTTTTTAAATGCTTTACATACCAGGGTTGAGCAGGGGAATAATTTACTGAGACCTATTCTGAGTTTAGGCAGTGTCAGTGGCCTTATTGCCAGTGGTAGATGATTATTTACCACTACTAATAACCCACTTTCCAACAGTTCATCCTTTTGACGTTTTATTTATTTTGCTCTATGGGGATGTCTGAGTGTATCAGTGAATAATAAGAAGTACATGATGGTGAGATGCACATCTTCTTTCTCTGTTGTTTGTCCTTATTTATTCTGATTCCACATTGCTAGCGTGCAAACTTGTTTTACACTTCGCCTCTTGCGCTGCAGACAAAACAAATCCAGGGGGAACTTTTTTACAACTTCCACCAAGTCGCACAGCCATACACCTTGTATGAATAATATGAATTAAATTTGTCTGTATTCATCTTCTTTTTAACCATTTTTTATCTGTTTAATTTTTGCTCCTTTTTAAACTATGAATTCAATTTGTTTTATCCATACGCCTCCTGCTACAAGACTGATCAAACAGACGTCAAGGCACAGGTAGATTCCACATGTCATGATGTTTAATTTAAAAAAGAACCCAATGCATTTCGGGATAAAACAATCCCTTCATCAGGGGCATCTAAAAAGTAATACAAACACAGTAATTGTATCAGTGTTTAACCCAACATCATACGTAATATGCATTCCAACAATAAACAGTGCATCTCATGTTATACCCAGATATTCAAAAGGATAAACATTGTGTACCACATTATTTCCTCAACATTCTGACTTACCAAAGATACAAGAATAAAGTTACCAATTGAGCCCCTTATCTGCTGCTATGTAAATATAGAAGCATTACATTCTATAACCCAGCCCTTTATCAAACATTATATTCTCCTATCTACCACCCAGCGGCTTTAACAACAATTGCGCTTACCATAACATGCGCTTTTGTTTCACAGCAAACCCCAATCAGAACCTAAATTCCAAGATGAAGCTTTTTTGAGCATGATGCAGCACGAACATTCTTTTTAAACTAAACGTTTCATCTGTTAGAAAAAAATTGTTAGCCATCTCCCGCCCTGCTCGATTAGCATCAGGTGTTAAACTTACGTTCGCTTCGAATCCAAACTACAGACTACTGCGCATGCCACTGCCGTGATCCCATTCCTGTTTCCCAAGCAACTACTCTTTCCAACATGCATTTTACCATGCTAAAGTAAAGGGAGGGTTACCCTGATTGAACAATCCCGCTACAAAACACTTCAACATAACCGCACCACCCACTGATAACTTCGCTCAACTTTTAATTCCTCTTATTATCGAGTCCGAGGTAAATCATGCTAAATGCAAGCAACGTGTTTACTTGAAAGTTTTCTGAAATATTCTTTTATCTCTCTTGCACTTATTAACTGACTGTGTACTCCTAATGCACATAGTTTCTCAAAAATCGGGAAAACAGTTCCTGTGCCTTGTTACTTATAGTTGCTTGTACACATCTCTGACATTTCCCATGCTTGTTTAACTAATGTTTAACCCAACTCATACTTATGTTCTTCATATTCATCCCAGGGTGCAATCTCAGCGAGTTCGAGATGAAAAAATTCATATTAAGAAGTACATGGTGGTGAGATGCACACCTTCTTTCTCCGTTGTTTGTCCTTATTTATTCTGATTCCACATTGCTAGTGTGCAAACTTGTTTTACTCTTGCGTTGCAGTCAAAACAAATCCAGGGGGAACTTTTTTTAAACTTCCACCAAGTCGCATAGCCATACACCTTGTATGAATCCAATGAATTAAATTTGTCTGTATTCATCTTCATTTTAACCATTTTTTATCTGTTTAATTTTTGCTCCTTTTTAAACTATGAATTCAATTCGTTTTATCCATACGCTTCCTGCTACAAGACTGATCAAACAGACGTCAAGGCACAGGTAGATTCCACATGTTGTGGAAAAGTAAATTTTGCCATGTTCTGTGTCCCTACGCCTCATCCATCATATGTTATGTGTGCATGACCAATATGCATATGTTATTCCCCCTGTCCGATTAATGACGCAATTACAGTTGTGTCCACCTCTGGTATGTCATTTTCCAGTCCTCGTGAATACTACGAATATCAGGCCTATGTAAAGTTACGTTGCCACGTTTCTCAGTGTGCACGTTATTCCATTGTAAAGTCCCCGTTTCCAGGCCTCAAAAGGGCCCGGACATCAGATTCAGCTCCTGTCTCCTGAAAGCCTCGCTGAGGAGCGATACAGCCCCCACCTGTATCCTCGACCCTTCACTTACTTCCTGCCTTGCAGTGCCCGGTGCAGCTTGGCTCTGCCTCTGAGTCTGCCAAGAGTATGTTATAGTTCCAGTTATCAGTTCAGTCCTTCTTCTCTGCATTCCTAAGCTACTGAACTGCATCAATGGTTTCCGTCATTGTCTAGCCTTCTCGGCTCCACGTTAGAGAAATACTGTATTAATGGTCATTTAATATTCTTCACGTACTACATGTAGAATAATGCATGGTCCGGTCTTAGAATCAAGTTAGCTTTTCCCCTCATGACTTCTAGTTTATATCAACATGTTCCCTAAACATTAGATACCAGATAGGGTTTAGGTACATGTCGCTCCGACCCTTCAGACTTTAGTCTCTGCTCCTAGCACAGAGTTCGTAGCCCCCAGCTTCTCCTAGTAACACGTCATTGCCAGTTTTCGCGCACCATTAGGTTAAAGGTCCCGGCTCCTTAGGTAGCCCCCTCCAATGTTTCCGCCCATTCATGACATATTCTGTTACGTTTTGCACCACATGTCTATGTATACGCCCAGTTACACCCAGTTACACCTCTTTTTACTGTTATCTTTCGCGACTGCTACGCGTCACGCCTTCTGCTCCACCCACTGCTACGCCTACTGCAATGTAATGCTATGTGTTTGCACTATGTATATAAGTCAATGTTTTGTTATTAAATGTTAGCGCGCTCATCCCAGACCTAGCCCCAGCAGCTGCTGGGTCATCCTATGCAGGTTGTCCTGTCCCTGTCCTTATGCTGTAATAAACCTGCAGAAACTCCTACTACCTCGAATCTTGACTCTTATTTATTGAGATATCTGTTATGCTATAAGTCTAGTCAAAAATAGGGTATTATTTATTTATTTACCACATAATGGCGCCCGAATAGGGACTTGCCCTTTCCCCACGCGTCGGTGAAGCCACGCCGACCCCCTGACCCTCTGCAGTCGTGACGGAACTCTTCTGCGCAGTGGCAGATATTTCTGCTCAAGTATCCCTCAGGCCCACGGAGGAGACGGAGGAGGCGGTCCAGCATCCGAACGAGACGGTGGAGGAACGCGGCGAGTCCCGACCAGAGCCCAAGCCGAGAGTCCAAGGTCCGAGGTATCCGGAGGCCCACCCGTAACTGAAGTCCGAAGTCCGTCGTCGTAGCAGTCCAGTCCAGTCCAAAGCCTTCCGTTCCGTGCTGCCCGGTGAGTACCATTGCTGGGGTAGTATCTAGACAGGGTCAGTCTAAATTGACTCCTGGTCCGTGGGTTGGTGGTACCCAAGCCCACAAACGAAGTGTTCACCTAGGTGGATACGGGTCTTGATGCGTCCCTTTATGGGACCGGTATGTTCCGTACTGTTACAGCAGTGCATCCAGTAACTCTAGTCTGTTCCGTTCTCGAGAATTCTGTTCTGTTTCTGTTTTCAGTATTTTCAGGTAGTATTCTGTTCGAACTGTTATGTTATGATATTGTTTAATGTATTTCCAATGTCGTGGTATGCCTGAATTGTTTTCCCAATTGTTATTGTTTTTCGTGTATTGTATTGTGTTCCGATTCAAGTTTAGAATGCCGCTCTTTTCCAAGTTACGTCAGTTAAAAACTAGAAAGGGTTTATTAGAAGCAGCAGTTCCTGTTCCGCCTAGGGACAGTCCAGGTCATTTTATGTATCAGAAACATGGCATAAGCGCCATATTGTATCTAGATTTATGGGTAGAGTATACCAAACAGTTAGAAGAAAAGTATAGATGGCCCGTATCGGGTACATGGGATGCCGAATGTATCATGCGAGTAGAAGAAGCATTATGGAAAAAGAAAGCCAGACAGTCACAGAAAGATGCCATCGAGTTATGGCGTAAAGAAGCTCATAGAAGAACGGAAAAGGAAGTCAGAAAGTCAGAGTTAAGTAGAGAATCCCAAGAACGAGCCCAAGAAAGAGAATTAATCGAGATAGGTGAACGAGTCAAAGCCGAACAGTCAGACAGACAGAGGCATGCCCTTATTAAGGGTATGTATCCTCTTCTTGCCGAGGGCTTGCCAAAAGCGACCCCGGAGGCATCCAGTAATTTCCCGCCACCATTAGTTCCGACCAAGCTACGTCACAAACAGACCGCAGCTGATATTTTTATTTCGTCCTACTTGGACGACACAGTCCCAGAATATGCAAATCCTGTTCGCGCTCCGCCAGTCCCTGTAAACCAGGTAATTCATGCTCCTTCAGACACCGGGGTACCCTTAACAGCTCCCCCGGGTCAGCCCGCCATACAAGTCCAGCCCACGTTACAATTACCGACCCTGCCAGGACGAAGAATGTCAGTCGACGATTCTAGTCTAGGGGCCGCAGGAGGAGGTCTTCCTCAAACCCCGCCGCCACACAAGCGTTTAACATTACTCGAATTACATGCTCAAGCGTTACAGCGCACGCCTAAACATCAGTCTGTTACAGAAATCAGACAAGCCCTTGCCGAATGTGTCTATGATCCAGTTCCAGGCGAATATAATATGGTTTTATATTCCTTACGTGTAAGGAGAGTGACCGAGTATCTAGTCACCTTGCCGAATATGAAAGAAGATCTAGACAGAATATATCGTTTCATCCGTACAGGGGATGATCCAGAAAGTATTGGCGAGATTATGTCTCAAAGGAAAGCCGAGATCCAGCTCATGATATTAAAGTTCCTGATCAATTGTCTAATAAGAGAACAAGATTATCCGTCTAAAGATTCCGCCGAAATGAGAATCCTGACAAGGTGGAGTGATAATATAGCCGAGGGTAAGCACAAGACCGTCGGTGCCATGGAGAGTATGTACAAGAAAATCCGTAAAGAGATAGTAAGGTTACACGACCAGCGTAAAGCAGCACAAGTAAGCGAGAAAGAAAGTATCTCTGATCCTGAAGAGGAAGACGAGAATCCCGCCAGAATAGCGTATGTAGGAAAATCTAGATTTCCAGATCGCCATTTACGTCCAGAACACAAGTCTGTTTTTCATCATCCAGCACCAGAACTAGGTTCTCTAGAACAAGTATTTCAAGCTACCGATCACATTCTGAAATCACGAATCGGTTATAGCGAATTGAGTACTATGCATGAACAAGAACTAGTCCGATCAGCAGTCCGATGGATTACTGATTCTACCACTTTTCCAGACGAAATAGTGGCACAAATGTTCCTGAAATTGCCCCCAGCCGAGCAACGACTGGTGGGTATGTATATGATCCAGCACCTCATTACTTTGTATGAGGGTCAGCACTCTGATCCAGGTCCGTTGCACGATATCCTGAACGAGTTACTCCAGTACAAATGGAGAGGTCTAGGTACCGATTTAATTAGTGTCATTCTAGAACAGCGCCACAAGTGTAGAACGTTCCTGAACCCGCATTTTGTTCATGTCTCACCCCCAGAAAGTAAACCATTCTACATAGACAGACAGAATCCGCTACGAGAAGTCCACCCAGTCCAAGGGGCGGGTGGCGTAATGCAACGAGTGTTTGTATACACTCCACTATCAAAGATGGAACTTCTTGAAATGAAGAAATTAATTCCCTGTCATGATAAAGATCCAGCGGGGTTCCATAGAGAATTAAAAGACATGCTCCGTATGGGAGAATATACTTACCCAGATATCATTAAAATGTTAAAGGTCCTGTTACCCGCAGGGGTGTATGAAAAGCTAAAGGAAAAGGAATGGGAGGTGGGAGAGAAAAAGATCGATTGGGCAGCTCTAGAAGCTGAAGACAAGGCACGAGTACCAGGTACCGGTCTTGGAGATAAATGTAAAGATTTACCAGAATTATTGATTCAAGTTTTACCCAGATTATTGACAACTAGGAAAGAAGACTGGGATGCAATCTCAGCCTGTAAACAGAAACAAGATGAAGATATTAGTGATTTTTATTCTAGATTTGAAAAATGTTTTAGTATTAACAGTGGTCTCAAGACAAGTAGTGAGTCATACCCTCACCTTTTCGTTACCAAATTAGTCGAGAATTCAAGTCCACAAATTAAAAACCGAGTTTTGAAAGTCGAAAGCACCTGGCAAGCAAATACCCCGTCCCAGATGCTCCAGATGCTCCAGTATCACCAGAATAGAATCAGGGAAGAGCAAGAACACGAGAGAAAACGTATGAAAGACACGAAAATGAAAGTGCTAGTTGCACAATCTGTTCCTCAAGACAGTCAGAAGAGGGGTCCAAATCAAGCCAGTCATCCTGCAGCTCCCGTTAAAGGGAACTGCAATTATTGTAAACAGCCAGGTCATTTTATAAACGAGTGTGCAGTTCTGAAACATAATATAGCTACTGGTAAGACTAAAGAAAGACCACGTCCACCTAGACAAGAACACGTTTCACAGATTCCTCAGTCACAGAATGCACAACAGACAGTTACCGCACCGCAGCCTATTGCTGCAACACAGCACGTTACATCACAGATGTACCAGTACGCACAGTCTGAGTATCCAGAGTACCAGCCATATTCATGAAACAGCCTAGAGAGGGAGGTAGGCTTGCCTCTCATCGAGATACCTGTAGATCAAGAAGGTCCCTATGTTCACAGTCAAGTATTAGGGAAAGACAGAAAGTTTTTGATCGATACAGGGGCAAGTAGGACCACAATTAGTCACGCCGAAGTTCCAGGGGCTCCGCTCTCAGGCTCAAGAAATGTTTCCCTTGGATTTTCAGGAAAGCCAATAGTTAATGAGATATCTAAGCCAGTCACTCTAGAAGTAGGTCCATTGTCCCGCACTACTGATCTGTTACTTACTAAGTCATGTCCAGAAAATCTGTTAGGCATTAAGACACTGAAAGAATTAGGTGCAGTTATTTGCTGCTCCCCAGAAGGAATACGTCTGTTCCTACGTGACTTTAAGGGTCACTATGTATTACGAGATTTTGATTCAAGATTGTCTAATGTTCCGCAGCATTTATGGGCGCAAGGTCCAACTGATGTAGGTTACATGCAAATCACACCCCATCGTGTGACTCTCAAACCAGGTGTAGTGTTACCCCGAATCAGACAGTACAGATTGCCACCCGAGGCTGTAGCAGCCTTATCCAAAATTATTGACGAGCTCATGGCTCAAGGAGTAGTTGTAGAAACTGACTCCAATGTATGCAATTCTCCGATCATTCCAGTCATGAAACGTACTGATCCGAATGCACCCCCAGTATATCGTTTAGTGATTGATTTACGAGAGCTTAACAAATGTATTATTCCTCAGTACCCAGTTGTCCCAGATATTTCTTCCCTGTTAACAGCCATTGATTCCGAAGCCATGTTCTTCACTGTCATAGACCTTAAGAATGCATTTTTTAGTGTTCCCATTCATCCAGACAGCCAGTTTCTTTTCGGATTTTGTTTAAATGGAAGGAGCTATATGTTTACACGCGCTCCTCAAGGTTTCACAGAAAGCCCTAGTATTTACAGTCAAGCACTTAAGAGACAACTAGACAACATTCACATGCCAACTGACACTGCCCTGCTCCAGTATGTCGATGATCTACTGATCACAGCCCGTTCTGAACGTGACTGCGAGCGAGCATCACTTACAGTTTTGTATTTCCTTGCCGAGATGGGACACAAGGTGTCACCTTCGAAGCTTCAATTCTGTGTCCAGCAAGTGGTATACTTAGGACACTTACTGTCCAAGAGGGGTAGGCAGTTGACACCAGACCGTATCCAGTTAATAGCGAGTCTTCCCCAGCCCAGAACCCAGAAGGAGGTACGTGCTTTTATCGGCCTTACTTCTTATTGTAGACAATGGATTCCCCAGTATGCATTTCTAGCCAAGCCACTGATACAGTTAACGACACAGGAGGCAGCCGTATCGACTGTCCTCCCTTGGACATCTGAACATACACTTAGTTTCAACGAGTTAAAGAAAGCTTTATGCCAAGCTCCAGTTCTAGCTACACCGAACTACAGTAAGCCTTTTACACTTTTCGTTACTGAACGCGAAGGTACAGCATTATCTGTTCTTACACAAGATCAAGCAGAACAATACAAGCCCTGTGCTTATTTTTCGAGCACATTAGATCCAGTCGCCCAGGCGTTGCCTGCGTGCCTCAAGTCAGTTGCAGCCACAGCACTAGCTATCAGACAAAGTGATTCCATAGTTTTAGGGCATTCCCTGACAGTACAAGTCCCACATTCAGTAGAAGTTCTTTTAAACCGAACACAAACACAGCACTTGACAATTGCACGTTTAACAGGTTATGAATTGACACTGTTCCAGCCACACATAGAAATCAGACGCTGCAACGTCCTGAATCCTGCTACACTGTTACCATCAGTTAATTCAAATCCAGACCCACATGACTGTGTGGAAGTAGTTAACATTACGACAAAGCCAAGACAAGACCTGACAGACATTCCGTTACCAGATCCCGACCTGACACTTTATGTGGATGGTTCATGTATGAGAACTGGTACAGGAGAACTAGTCGCCGCGTACGCAGTAACTACTGACACTGAAGTTATTGAAACACACCGTATTGATACCCTGTCCGCTCAAGCAGCAGAGCTAGTCGCTCTGACACAAGCCTGTATACATGCCAAGAACTTGAAAGTTAATGTTTACACAGATTCACGTTACGCATTCGGAGTTGTACACGACTTCGGAGTGCTCTGGCAGGAGAGAGGTTTCATGACTTCTCATGGAACCAAGATTCAGCATGGTCTCCTTATCCAAGCCCTGTTAGATGCCATACATTTACCGACATCCATTGCTATCATGAAATGCAAAGCACATACGAAAGTTACAGACATTATTTCCCAAGGTAATGATCTAGCAGACCGCACAGCCAAGCTTACAGCACAGACTCCAGACATTCCAGTTAACATGACACATACCCCAGACCCGATTACATGTATGACAGTTAAGGACCCTACTCAAGATGTCATAGATATACAGTTACATGCTACCCCCGATGAAATCAAGAAATGGTCTGAACAAGGAGGGGTCCAGACAGATCAAGGATGGTTAACGAAGGGTAGAGCCACATGGTTTCTCCCCGATTCTATGGTTCAAGTCATTATTAATACCGCACATAGTCCAGCACATTTAGGAGAAAAAGCTATGTTAGATAGTATCCAGAACATTTGGTTTAACAAGCATTTACGAGCTGCAGCCAAGCAGAAAGTCCGTACCTGTATGATATGTTGTCAGTTCAATCCAGGTAAAAGTGTTCCGGTGGAACAAGGTGGTTTCCAGCCCCCTGACCACCCTTTTGAGGTCCTCCAGATGGATTATATTCAGATGGAGCGATGTCGAGGTTTCAAGTATGTCCTTGTAGTTGTATGCGCTTTGTCCAGGTGGACAGAAGCATATCCAGTCCCAGATTACACAGCCGCGACCACTGCCAAGCAGTTGGTTCGTGAATTCTTCCCTAGATATGGACTCCCTAGAGTCGTATATTCTGATAACGGTCAGCCATTCTCCTCAGAGTTAATGAAGCACGTTTCCCTTTTGTTAGGGTACCAGTGGAAGTTCCATTGTGTACGCCATCCTGAAGCAGCCGGTCTCGTAGAGAGACATAATCAGACTCTGAAAATCCGTATTGCCAAAGTCTGTAAAGAAAAAGGTGTGGACTGGCTAGTAGCTCTGCCAGTCGCTTTGTTTTATATGCGCATGGTTGCACATTCCAGATCAGGTCTGTCCCCGTATGAGGTCGTATTCGGCCGCCCCCCTAACATGTGGGGTACTCCTAGACCCCGAAGTATTACCGATGTTTCATGTAATATGCTGACAGATTACCTAGCTTCCTTGATGTCTGCCCTCAACTCATGTCGTTCACAGGTTGCTGCCGCCTTTCCAGACAATACCGAGGTGGCACCACATGAAATCGTTCCAGGCTCCCTAGTGATGGTCCGGAATTTCGACAGATCAAGTCCGCTGGAACCTCGTTGGAAAGAGCCACGTCAGGTCCTCTTGACCACCCGTACTGCCGTCAAGTTGGAAGGCAGAAAAGGATGGATCCACCTGTCTCATGTTAAACTTTTTAAAGGACTGAAATCCGTTTCTAAAAACATTTCCCAGGATTCCCAGGATTTTAAAAACTGTCAAGACATTGTTTTAAAGGACTGTCCCGCACAAGACATTATTACAACCCCTCCCTTGTTAGAGAAAACTCCGCAACAGGAGTATAAGTTAAAGCTCAGGTCTAGCAAAATAAGTCAGTCAGTTTGATTGTATAAGTCCTCCCCTAGGTGAAACGGTTAGACTGTTTCTGACATGTATAAAATAGACCCCCATAGTGAGAGAGTCAGTCAAAGTTCACTCAAATGTATCGTTTTTCTGAGTTTCGTACTATTCATCAGCATAATGATTTCCTGCACCAGCTATGCGTTCTATCTGTATTTTCCAGTTCCTCATGTAAATATGTCTACTAATGCTACAGTAGAGCACACGTTTAGTGATCTGCCTCCTCACGAATATTCATACCGCCTCGCTATGCGCAACAATTCTTTCATCCGTATGTTACATTATTCACACCAGACCAGCAATGCCACTAATTGTTGGGTGTGTGGTCGACTCCCCCCTTTCCAGACACCGAAGGGAGTTCTGCCACTCTTTCCTTATCCATTCTCACATAATGGTTCGTGTGGAGCATGGTCCACGTTAACGTCATCCACAACAGATATGTCTTTTCTTAACAGTACATGTTTTCCAGACAAGCAAGGTCTTCCCCACAGAACAGGTTTAGATCTAGAAAATGAAGTTTATAATTTAGGTAATTATTCGTCGAATTTCATGGTCCTGAATGTTCAGTCTGATACTACTCCAGACTTACCTGCTATTTCAGTACTACCTGTCAAAGGCGAATTATGTGTCCGTAGTCATGGTTCCATACACGTAGGACATAGTGAATGTACTACTGTTATCCAGTATAGTGACAGTGGGAAATCTGTTTTCAAAGCTTCACGTCATTCTTATTTTATTTGTGGTCAAACCGCATATGTCCGTCTGCCCCTCGATTGGGAGGGAACCTGTTACATTGCCTTCCTACTGCCACCAGTTTTCCTAGCCCCACCTGACTACCATAGGAATTCCTTCCTAGTACATACTAGACACAAGAGAAATCTCCCGATTGTCGATTATACTGAAACTGCCGCAGAACAATTCATTGATATAGATAAAGGTGTTTTCCCTTATTTAGGTACAGTTGTGAATAGTAAACTAATCCGTAGGTTAACAAGAACCCTTGAAGCAGTAGTAGATGAGACTGCCTCCGCTCTAGGTAACCTAACCGAAGAGCAATCCTTTATGAGAATTGTCGTTTTACAGAATCGTCTCGTCCTTGACGTCATACTGGCCGATAGGGGCGGGGCCTGTAGAGTCATCGGATCTAGTTGCTGCATTTTCATTCCAAATAACGCACCGTCTGTTTATTCAGCTATAACCAGACTCCATAAAATTGCCCATCTGTTACACCAAGATCTAGGCACCTGGACATGGTCCGGTTGGTTCTGGAATATAATTTCCGCATGGGGATGGAAAGTCCTGTCCTTTTTAGGTATTGCAGTAGCGATCATATTTAGCTGCTGCCTCTGTATACAATGTGGCCCTGCGATTTGCAGCATGTGTGCTACCTCTTGTATTCCCAGTCCCAAGCCCCGTTCTAAATCTCGTTCCAAGACAATTCGAGACGAGCAAATGGTACTGTATGAAATGATAGATGGTATCATGAATATTGATGTTTCCTGATGAAAACGTAGTGACAAGGAGGGAATGTGGAAAAGTAAATTTTGCCATGTTCTGTGTCCCTACGCCTCATCCATCATATGTTATGTGTGCATGACCAATATGCATATGTTATTCCCCCTGTCCGATTAATGACGCAATTACAGTTGTGTCCACCTCTGGTATGTCATTTTCCAGTCCTCGTGAATACTACGAATATCAGGCCTATGTAAAGTTACGTTGCCACGTTTCTCAGTGTGCACGTTATTCCATTGTAAAGTCCCCGTTTCCAGGCCTCAAAAGGGCCCGGACATCAGATTCAGCTCCTGTCTCCTGAAAGCCTCGCTGAGGAGCGATACAGCCCCCACCTGTATCCTCGACCCTTCACTTACTTCCTGCCTTGCAGTGCCCGGTGCAGCTTGGCTCTGCCTCTGAGTCTGCCAAGAGTATGTTATAGTTCCAGTTATCAGTTCAGTCCTTCTTCTCTGCATTCCTAAGCTACTGAACTGCATCAATGGTTTCCGTCATTGTCTAGCCTTCTCGGCTCCACGTTAGAGAAATACTGTATTAATGGTCATTTAATATTCTTCACGTACTACATGTAGAATAATGCATGGTCCGGTCTTAGAATCAAGTTAGCTTTTCCCCTCATGACTTCTAGTTTATATCAACATGTTCCCTAAACATTAGATACCAGATAGGGTTTAGGTACATGTCGCTCCGACCCTTCAGACTTTAGTCTCTGCTCCTAGCACAGAGTTCGTAGCCCCCAGCTTCTCCTAGTAACACGTCATTGCCAGTTTTCGCGCACCTAAATTCCAAGATGAAGCTTTTTTGAGCATGATGCAGCACGAACATTCTTTTTAAACTAAACGTTTCATCTGTTAGAAAAAAATTGTTAGCCATCTCCCGCCCTGCTCGATTAGCATCAGGTGTTAAACTTACGTTCGCTTCGAATCCAAACTACAGACTACTGCGCATGCCACTGCCGTGATCCCATTCCTGTTTCCCAAGCAACTACTCTTTCCAACATGCATTTTACCATGCTAAAGTAAAGGGAGGGTTACCCTGATTGAACAATCCCGCTACAAAACACTTCAACATAACCGCACCACCCACTGATAACTTCGCTCAACTTTTAATTCCTCTTATTATCGAGTCCGAGGTAAATCATGCTAAATGCAAGCAACGTGTTTACTTGAAAGTTTTCTGAAATATTCTTTTATCTCTCTTGCACTTATTAACTGACTGTGTACTCCTAATGCACATAGTTTCTCAAAAATCGGGAAAACAGTTCCTGTGCCTTGTTACTTATAGTTGCTTGTACACATCTCTGACATTTCCCATGCTTGTTTAACTAATGTTTAACCCAACTCATACTTATGTTCTTCATATTCATCCCAGGGTGCAATCTCAGCGAGTTCGAGATGAAAAAATTCATATTAAGAAGTACATGGTGGTGAGATGCACACCTTCTTTCTCCGTTGTTTGTCCTTATTTATTCTGATTCCACATTGCTAGTGTGCAAACTTGTTTTACTCTTGCGTTGCAGTCAAAACAAATCCAGGGGGAACTTTTTTTAAACTTCCACCAAGTCGCATAGCCATACACCTTGTATGAATCCAATGAATTAAATTTGTCTGTATTCATCTTCATTTTAACCATTTTTTATCTGTTTAATTTTTGCTCCTTTTTAAACTATGAATTCAATTCGTTTTATCCATACGCTTCCTGCTACAAGACTGATCAAACAGACGTCAAGGCACAGGTAGATTCCACATGTCATGATGTTTAATTCAAAAAAAGAACCCAATGCATTTCGGAATAAAACAATCCCTTTGTCAGGGGCATCTAAAAAGTAATACAAACACAGTAATTGTATCAGTGTTTAACCAAACATCATACGTAATATGCATAGTGGGGATATCCGTGCCATTCGTCCACCCCCCCCCCCCCTCACCCCCCCCACAAAGACACTTTACACAAACTTGGTGTTCACTGCGTAGCTTTATCACTTGTCAATAACCATCTTTATTTGTTATTAAACCACCAACTTTTGACCAATTTTATTAACCATCAAAATACCATTACTGAACATAAGGAGGCGCAGTATCCATCTGCGCCACAGGTTACCATGTATTTACAATTCGTCAGCTCTAGATCCACTCGAGGCGTGTTGTACCAGCAGGACACAACAAAGCCCCTTACCACTTAATACCATTACTGAACATAAGGAGGCACAGTATCCATCTGCGCCACAGGTTACCATGTATTTACAATTCGTCAGCTCTAGATCCACTCGAGGCGTGTTGTACCAGCAGGACACAACCCAACCCCTTACCACTTCGTCCATATGAGATACCATGTTGCTTCATCCAAGCACCGGCTACTAGGGTAGGGCCGGAGAGTCCAGGACCACCAGCAGGACGGCCCCCTCTCCCGCCAGTCCAGAGCCCCAATGACTGCCTCCCTGTTGCAAGGTCAGGCAGTTTCCGCATAAAGAAGTCCCCGGGTCTTTTCCTCTTGTCCGGGACCCCGCCAAATCTACTTAAAACTTAGGGATGGGTGGGTGGGCAACTGTTCCTGCTGCGCCTTTCCGGCTACTCCACGAGGCGAGAGGACAAAGAGGGCTACTCCCTTGATTCCGGCTATTTTTTCACCTAAGGGGAGGGACCGCCAATGCACCTCCTTCTTTAATCGCATTTCTGGCGTCCCTCCCCTTGCCCACTTTCAGGGAAACAAAACTGTTCCCTCTGCACTAAAATCCCACTAAAGGCACCCCTCCCCTAGACGCGGGGGGTGCCTCTCATTCCAACAATAAACAGTGCATCTCATGTTATCCCAAGATATTCAAAAGGATAAACATTGTGTACCACATTATTTCCTCAACATTCTGACTTACCAAAGATACAAGAATATAGTTACCAATTGAGCCCCTTATCTGCTGCTATGTAAATATAGAAGCATTACATTCTATAACCCAGCCCTTTATAAAACATTATATTCTCCTATCTACCGGTGTTAAACTTACGTTCGCTTCGAATCCAAACTACAGACTACTGCGCATGCCACTGCCGTGATCCCATTCCTGTTGCCCAAGCAACTACTCTTCCCAACATGCATTTTACCATGCTGAAGTAAAGGGAGGATTACCCCGATTGAACAATCCCGCTACAAAACACTTCAACATAACCGCACCACCCACTGATAACATCGCAAGCAACGTGTTTACTCGAAAGTTTTCTTTGCTTCATAATAGTACTGCTCAATGCCTTTTACAAAATAATATTCCATCTACAAGATGCCAAATAACATTTATAGTATATACATTCTTGCTAACAAGGACGTTCCCAATGCATTTCGGGATCGTATCTGAACCCTTCGTCAGGGGATAGATGTTGAGTCCGTTGTTTATAATAAATTATAATGCAGTCCTCCGCAGGAATTTACAACACAATCGGTTAAAGATTACAAAAATGTTTACAAAAATGTGTACTGAGAATTCGCACTCTGCGAAAGATGTGAAAACATTTCTTTTTAAACGATAATGTGTCCTTAGTTTCGAAAAAGTGCAAGATGAGAAAGATTAAAAGTGCAGTTGTGGCATGTGGATGGAATATTATTTTGTAAAAGGCATCTAGCAGTACTATTATGAAGCAAAGAGCTTCTAGGAATGTTGATTTGTTTTATAAAAAATTTGAAATCACATCGAAAATGAGATAAAATTGTATGTTTGGTACTGACAAAAAAATCTCTTTGGATTTATTTGGATACATTTTATGAGACAATATCTGTCTATAGCTGTCCTCTACTCAGGCTGTGGTGATCCCTCAGCCCCCCTCTCCCCTTGGCATCTGTTTACTTCGAGAGAGGTGGGCCTCATCTCTCATAGAGTAGATGCACGCATATCTTTGTTAAAATTGAGAAAGTATCAGGTTAAAGTAAAAAAAAGACTGATTCATAGGTGTGCAGGAACACCTCTCACTGCAGTGTATTAATTTTATCGAGGACATTTATGAGGTAGATTTTGTTTCATGCAACAGACTGTACAAACATTAATAATTTTTGATACCCAATTTTTTTTAATATTAAAGCCAATATTACATATGGGATGATATACCCTCTACATTGAGAGGCCACCCCCGCGACTAGAGGAGGGGGGCCTTTAGTGGGTATTCCGTGCCTGCCTCGGTGGATAGGTTTCGTTTCTGGGTTGGGACGTCATGGGGAGGGTGCCTAGGGAATATGAGATGCTTGGTGGGCGTCTGAGGACCCTCCTCCCTAAGGGATAAAGGAGAGCAGCACCCCGGGAGTAGCCCTCTTTGTCTTTCGCCTGGGAACAGGAAGGCCAGCCAAGAAGGAGTTGCCCACCCACCCATCCCTAAATTCAATTGTGAGGGGCGGGGCGGGGTCCCTGATAAGAGAAAAGGTTGAGGGACTCCTTTTGGACGGAAAACGGTTAACCCTGGAGCAGGGGAGGCAGTTCTGGCGGCTCTAGGCTGGCGGGAGAGGGGGCCGTCCTGCTGGTGGTCCTGGACTCTCTGGCTCTACCCTAGTAGCTGGTGGCTTGGAAAGGGGTAGTGTTGTGTCCTGCTGGTACAACACTCCTCTAGAGATGCCAATTTGTATATATATGGTAAACTGTGGCGCATATGTATGGGCGCAGCATTTATGTGTGGATTTAATAAATGGTAAATGTGGGAAGTTTCATCCACAACGGAAATGGAATGTGGTATAAATTCAGGTTTGCCTATTCCAGACATGCTGGTTATTCATGTCGGGGCTGAGAATATGGTCCCGGGGGGCAGACGAGGAGCCAAGGAGGCATTATTCTCTCTTCTTACTTGGAGCAGAAGGGCATTGCCGGACACAGCAATTATGTGGTCAGAGGTTCTCACTCGGAGGGAGTGGGGGGGTGATGTGCCGTCAGCAGCAATGAATACGTCAGTGAGAAAAATGAACAGAGAGGTGGAAAAGTTGTTGAAGGGTTCACAGATACTGGTTATTAGACATACCCTGCTGCAGACATTGACTCCTGATGAGTATCGGTCAGGGGGAGTGCACCTGACCAGGGTGGGTTTGGAGGTGTTTGTGCAAACTATCCTGGGGGCCATTGAGTTACACCCTGGTAGAGTGGCTGGGAGTTAGTATGGGGGGAGGGCAAGAGCGCCAGTGGGGCTCCTTGCCCTGTGGCGGGGTCCCTGATAAGAGAAAAGGTTGAGGGACTCCTTTTGGACGGAAAACGGTTAACCCTGGAGCAGGGGAGGCAGTTCTGGCGGCTCTAGGCTGGCGGGAGAGGGGGCCGTCCTGCTGGTGGTCCTGGACTCTCTGGCTCTACCCTAGTAGCTGGTGGCTTGGAAAGGGGTAGTGTTGTGTCCTGCTGGTACAACACTCCTCTAGAGATGCCAATTTGTATATATATGGTAAACTGTGGCGCATATGTATGGGCGCAGCATTTATGTGTGGATTTAATAAATGGTAAATGTGGGAAGTTTCATCCACAACGGAAATGGAATGTGGTATTATAATAAAGCTACGCAGAGGACATCAATCATTTGTAAGTGTCTTACTGGGAGAGGGGTGAGCCTGGTAAAGAGGAATGGCGGGGATATCCCCACTATGAGAGGCCACCCCCGCGACTAGAGGAGGGGGGCCTTTAGTGGGTATTCCGTGCCTGCCTCGGTGGATAGGTTTCGTTTCTGGGTTGGGACGTCATGGGGAGGGTGCCTAGGGAATATGAGATGCTTGGTGGGCGTCTGAGGACCCTCCTCCCTAAGGGATAAAGGAGAGCAGCACCCCGGGAGTAGCCCTCTTTGTCTTTCGCCTGGGAACAGGAAGGCCAGCCAAGAAGGAGTTGCCCACCCACCCATCCCTAAATTCAATTGTGAGGGGCGGGGCGGGGTCCCTGATAAGAGAAACGGTTGAGGGACTCCTTTTGGACGGAAAACGGTTAACCCTGGAGCAGGGGAGGCAGTTCTGGCGGCTCTAGGCTGGCGGGAGAGGGGGCCGTCCTGCTGGTGGTCCTGGACTCTCTGGCTCTACCCTAGTAGCTGGTGGCTTGGAAAGGGGTAGTGTTGTGTCCTGCTGGTACAACACTCCTCTAGAGATGCCAATTTGTATATATATGGTAAACTGTGGCGCATATGTATGGGCGCAGCATTTATGTGTGGATTTAATAAATGGTAAATGTGGGAAGTTTCATCCACAACGGAAATGGAATGTGGTATTATAATAAAGCTACGCAGAGGACATATACCCTCTACATTATAAGTATGTGCACATCACCAAAGAGTTCCGTGATCTTATATGGGGAACAAGGTAGAAGGCCGAAGGTACTTTATTCCATGTAATACATGGTCACACCATCACACATCCGACACACCGTTTAAACTGTTGTTGTCTTGCTCCTTCATAAAAAGGATATACTTTAGCTGCAGAAATGAAATATAAATATGGAATCTGTAGTGCAAAATGAAACGCACCAAAAATCAGTAAGGAATTTGTTGCAATAATATATTATGATTGGTTAAGTGTAAATTGGATTAAAATATTGTGGTATCTCACAATGATTATTAACATGCAGAATATTGTTATCCTGTAATGAACTAAATGCAAAAATATTTTGCCATAAACGCTTCCTCTTAGCTAATCATTGTCCATGTTAGAAAACAGATCACAAGAACAAAAAGCCAGTTCTTGTTTCATGTTTAAACTGCAGCCATTATGATGCTATGTGACATACTTTTCACTTTGGCTGCTGGCACTAGGCAATATGTCACCACAGCCAACTATAATAAACAAATGCAGTTGTTCAACTATGTCATTTTCTTCGAGACTTCTCAATTCGACTTCAAAAAGGGAATTAGAGAAATGTTTTGGTATGGGGATTGCAGACCTCCACATATTATATACAGAATTGTAGATGGGTATATTTTTGTATCGAGAGGTTCTGAGTACCATCAACTAGGCAACAAGAGTGTGAGTTCTCTTTGATACCATTCAGCACCCCAGTAGTGAACAACATCACTGATATGTACGTTTTTCACATCTATAAATATTATGTTAGACCCCTCAAATCATCCGCCCCTGCTTCCAGCATGTATGCAGGGGCAGAGAAGTAATGTAAGAACCTTAAATTGTATGGCCTTATATAATATGTAAAACATGTATAACAAAGAACCTGGCCTTCTGCCCCCCCCCTATACCCAAAACATATTCCCTCTCCCTCCCCCAAATAAAAAAAATACTAGACCATCTATCTTCACCACCCACTAGAACAAACCATCCCCGTCCATCTCCAAACATTAAAAGAAAACACCTGACCTTCTGCCACCCATCCATAGGCTCTCTGTATGTACCCCTCACATGGAAAAATAGGAACCTGCCTTCACATGCCACCCCATCACTCTCTGTGCAATGCCACCCTCTCTCAGCCAAAGTCATGCTCTCCACTCTCATACTGAGAGCCAGCACTGTGGCGACATGCGCTCTGTGAGAGCTGCATGTCAGCCTAGGTTAATTTCTCCTCTAGGAGCTGGTCTGTAGGGCCCCAGAGAGACAGGTGTGAAGGTAGGTGGTGCAGAAATAGTGCTGTCCACGTTGTCCTGTTTCCTTTGTTTTTGGAAACTTGGGAGAGGCTGGAGAATGTGGTGAGACCACTGACCGCCATTGCAGCCTCACTCTTGGGTCTTTGGGGTGACCCAAGCACTGCAACCGCAGAAAAACACAGAGGAAGTAAGTGTTTCCCCTAGAGATGTCACAACAGTGGTTAACCAGCTTAAAACAAGGCTGCATTTTAACACTACCTAGCTTTAATTTATACTTAACCGACATCAATAATGCAGTAGATTCAACAAGAGCTTTCCCTCCAAAGCTAATAGGCACCAAGGTCCAAGCACTACATTAAGGTGATGACCCTATATTAAGTGATCAGATACCCATAGGGCTTCGAAGATCATTGGATGTGCTTGATGTCAAATGTAATACTAACATTTTTAATATTAACTGTGTAAAATCAAAAATAATCATTTTTGGTTGAAAAGTAAACAGCATGGCACCTGGAAAATGTTAAAATGCAGAAGGTTACATCATACAAGTATTAGGGTGTTCGGATAAATGAAAGTGGACGCATGAAGCTCATCTTAACACACTAAAGAGCACAACTTTGGAGGTGAACTTTGCACTATAATTATTGTTAAAAATATTATAGGGCCCAGATGCAATCACAATATGCAAAGTAATTGGAAGAAAATGAATTCCATCATTAACGTACGGAATCCTCTTATTTAGCAATATCATCAGCAGCTGGCCAGATAAAGCCCATGTAGATGTACAGAAGTCTTTTCCATCATCCAGACTCTACTGTACCCGCCCAACTCTGCATTGATTTCAGCCTGTCAATGCAAGACTTTATACTTATACATATTCTTAGCAAGTGAGATGTCCCAGTGACACAAGTATCTTAAAATAGTCGATTTGAAACCTGTGGGAGAGCAATATTCCCAATAAGCGGCTGGCAAAGGACCTAATGAAACAAGCAAACATTATAATCATGTCCTGATTTAAAGGAACTTTAAAGGCACACATGAAATTTGCTGCAAATCTTTATGATCCTCCAAATGCCCAGTAATACTAAAACAAACATGATCTTTAAACTTGAAGAGACAATTGATAAGACCGAGATGTGGAATCATAATTCTAAAGATAGATCATTATGGGAGATGAAGCAGCAATCCTGAACGACTTCACACACTGTGCAGTACAGTACCCGTCTCTGAGTCACATCAGATGTATCAGCAACAAAATAGATGGTACAAGGAAAATACTGGTTGCTGCCGATATTTCAAAAGCTATTTTCTTTTCTTTTCTTTTTTTATTTTTATTTTCATGAGTTTTATATAGCGCTGGCTAGACCCGGAGGTATCACAGCGCTTTACATGTGCATCAGATCATAGTTACAGGTTACATCATAACAAAGGTTACATAGTTCTTAGAGTATGGCCACATAGTTACTGGTAAGGTCGAGAGAAACAATAAGCACAAATACGTAAGGGGAGAACCAGGCAAGGTGAGAGATTCAGGGGAGGGGGGGTTGGAGCAGGGGAAGTAGACACATAATGAAGGTGGGGAAGAGGAGGTTAGGGTGAGAGACACAGCATGGGAGGAGGAGGGGAAGGGTGACTGGTACACAAACCGGTAGACGAGTCAAGGCAAACGTCCAAAGTCCAGTAAGCTGTGATCCCTGGGGAAGTGGCATCACTTCCCTGTCTCTGCTGCTAGAGGCTCCCTTTGCACAGTGGACTCTCTCAGAGAGGTCTCTGAGACTCTAAGGCCTACATACTGGATCCTTCCCCAGAAAGGGGAGAGGGAGTGCTTTGGCAAGGGGTGCCATACCATACCTCAAGTGTGAGTGGCTCCCTTGGCGCAGTGGACTCACTCAGCGGGTTCGCTGAGACTCCAGAGTATAAAAATTGGATCTTTCCCCAAAAAGGGGAGAAGGAGTGCTTAGTCAAAGGGCACAAAGGACAGGGGGTAGGCAGAGTAGCAGGCAAGGGGAGAGAATTCAGGGGAGAGGGGATAGGAGTTAGGGACGAGACAATGAGGAGGAGAGACGAAAAAAAGTCTGTCTAAAGACGGACTGGGTAGGTGACGACCAAGGAGGGAATCCAGGGCCCAGCTCCCCTATAGCTAAACTAAGTAGCTCCATCGGGCGTCAGACAAAATAGTTCAGTCTCAATAAATTTAGAGAGGAGGGAAGGAGAGACATAAATGGAGGGCGGATGCAGTAGGAGACTGCAGGAGAGATGAAAGGAAGTGCAACAATGTGGTTCAACAATATATAGGAAGAGATCAAACAAGAAAACATTATATCAAACAGTCAGCAATACATTAGTGGAGGAGAGAGAGGAGCGAGAAAGTAGTGGGGGGCAGGGGAGGAGGGAAAGTGAGGTTGGCTAGACCCAAAGGTATCAGAGCACTATACATGAGGGTCAACAGTGTATCCGACAAGATCAATAATTTACCCAATACATCAAAAGTAATGGGCAATACATTAGGAGAGGAGAGAAAGGAGAGATAAAAGCACTGGCGAGAGCGGGGGAGGTGCGAAAGGGAGGAAAGAGAGAAAAGATAACAAGGAGAGACAAGAGGAAGTCTGTCTAAAGACCAACTGGGTAGGTGACGACCAAGGAGGGAATCCACGGTCCATCTCCCCTATAGCTAAGCTATGTACCTCCCTCGAGCATCAGACAAAATAGTTCAGTCTCAATACTTAGAGAGAGGGGGGAAGGAGTGACATAAATGGAGGGAGGATGTGTGAAGAGACGACGACAGGAGAGATGCAAGGAAGTCTGGCTAAAAAACCGACTGGGTAGGTGACGTCCAAGGACGGAAATCCCCGACCTGTCTCCCCTATAGCTAAACTAGGTAGCTCCATCGGGCATCAGAACAAAATAGCTAGGTCTCAATTGACGAGGGAAAATTCGTAGATAAACAGGGTGGGGGTTAGGACAGGTGAGGGCAGAGGTCATTAGCAGGAAAGTGGAGAAGAGTAGAGCGGGGAGGGGTAGCAGACGGACGGGCCACACAAGCGCACACGGGTAGATGGAGGATCGCCATAAATCAGGAGGAAGAAGAGGGCAGGTCAAATGAAAAGGGATAAGCGAATTACAGTTGCAGGAGTCCAACCGGGGAAATGGGTAGTAGCGCCCCCGGAAAACGTTGCTAGCTCGGTGTAAGTTTCCATGGATCAGCTTTGAATCATTCTAAAAATGGGCCCGTTCCTTCTCAGGCGGTGTAGGGGGAAGGAGGGAGATGACGGCTGGAGATACAAAGGAAAGTCTGCCCAAACTCCAGCTGGGTAGGTGACGGCTGAGGAGGGAATCCACAGCCCATCTCCTATATAGCTATCGGGGTAGCTTCACCGGGCATCGGTCAGGTAGCAAGGTATACGAAATAGCACTGAGGATGTAGAATGCTGCTTAAATAGGGAATACATCTAATTGACAGTGTTTTTTTTAAATGCATTAAAGGTGCTGTTAGTAATTGTGCTAGTGGTTGAAGGGGCTAGAAGCCCCACTCAGGCAACAACCACAATCCTTGTCAAGGTGAACCAAAAATAGTCACTAAATTAACATGTGCCTAACCCACTATTAGCTTGGCACACAGCAGTCAGGATGAAAGCAGAGGCAATGTGTAAAGAATTTATGCAGCATACAATCAGTGATAAGCTGAAAGCACCGGAAAGGAAAAATACCAACCAAATCTAGAAACGTAGAGTAAACGTTAATAAATAAAATGATACCAGAATGACAAAAATCTAGTCAGTTAAATTATAGGTATGAAATTCCAAAAGTTTAGGTAAAAATAGCACCTAGAACAAAGCACTGCAGGTTGTCACTGGTAGTGGCTGTCAATGAGAAGAGCAGAACTCACCAGAGCATCACTTGTCAGTGGGGGCAACAAAGTATTGGCATAAAAGGGACTGTTCATGGTCAAGCGTAGCCCAAACTTCAGGATTTTTCCATTTCTTGAGAAGAAGTACACTCTCATGGCAGCCAAGGGTCCAGGACCTGGGAAGGCACATCTGGGGATCAGGGACTCACTCAGCAGAGGCCAACTGGGCTTATAGAAATCCAGTTGCAGGTCCAGGCAGGTCCAGTTGCAGCACTTCACCTGGGAATTTGTAGGGAGGCCTCTGAAGCATGTTTTATTCATGCAGCTCAGACAGGAGCTCTGCCAACTGACTCCCGGAGTCACTTTATGTAGGCTTGGATGAAGACAAGAAGGTCCAGTCTTCCTTCTGAGACAGCAAGGCACTCCTTCAAGCAGCAGGGCTATCCTCTGGCAGCATGGCAGTCCTTCTTCTGTAACTTCACAGGTCCAGGAGTGTTCTGATGAGTGACTTTGGAGGTCCAGTATTTATACTGGTGCCAGTCTTTTATGTGTGATACCTCCCAGACCTACCACCTCATCTGGTACTGGAAAGTTCTTCTCCTTCCCCTGTCAGAACTTCAAACTATCTGGGGGTGACAACAGTCAGAGAAGGCCAGGCATCAGGTTCTTTTGTGTGTGCAGGAGGCAAAGCCCTTTGAAGTGTAAGTGAGGTTGGGTACAGCCCTTCACCAGTAATCCTACCAGGATGGCCCATCGTGTCCACACCTCAGTCCTGTTGTTGTTACTGACTTGAAGGAACACAGAAATCCCAACAGCAGAGCCATTCACAGTCATGTGACCCTGGACATTGGAAGAAAGCACAAATATTTTTGACAAGAAAATGCCAAATTCACAAAGTGTGAGAATACGGGGGTTTACCTAAGCCTCTGCTATAAATTTAAACAATGAATGTTGGTTTAAGCATAAACAAACATTTATTAGTCTATCCTGACAATGAATGATGTCACTTTCTTTTTACTGAATCATCCAATTCTTTTATATCTAGACAGAAAAAAGATTGTCATCAATTTCATGGCATTGAATGTCATTAAGGGGAGAAATTGGCATTTCTCCCCTTAATGACATTCAATGCCAGCGATAAATGCATATTAATTAGCTTTCATTTCCTGACTTGAATACGAATAGACTGATATTGTATCAGGAATTGGGTTGATATTTTTTCAAACTTCAGGTTTTGTATTGATTACTGAGATTTCACCAATGAGTAATTGTTCCATGTTTTAGCAAAATTGCCAGTACACTATTGTTGTTTGTATAATCACATGTTCACTATTGTGTTTTTGTCATTGTAAATATTTATGATTTATTTCTTAATGTGTATTGTGTTACAAGATATGGCAACACATGAAGTTGATGACGATCTTTTTTCTGTCTAGATATAAAAGAATTAGATGATTCAGTAAAAAGAAAGTGACATCATTCATTGTCAGGATAGACTAATAAATTTTTGTTTATCCTTAAACCAACATTCATTGTTTAAATTTATAGCAGAGGCTTAGGTAAACCCCCTTATTCTCACAGTTCAGTGTGGCCCGACCTACCCTCTTTCCCATTTGGCCCAACCCCCCTTTTGTTCCAAATTCACAAAGTGGCATTTTCAGAATTGCGACTTAAAATCCGACTTTATCATTAAAGAGGACTTTAAATTACAATTTATTTGAGTGTAAATCCTTTATCTCTACCTGCTCTCAATCCAACGTTAGCACTTGTTACATGTAATAAGGTAAACCAGTGTTACTCAATGGAAGAGAAAGGCCTTACAACAGTGAAAAATTACTTTAGGACAATAGACATACAGCAGTCATTTTATTTTTTAACACCATTACCAGCAACCACGTAAGCCCTACTTTCATCATAACCAATACTATGACTGCCACTCCAACAATTAGCACTAGCACACCCACACTACCACCAATGTGTCAACAGCATCACCATTTCTATCAATGTCACCACCATCATTACTACTATTAAAACTATCACCACCACTACTACCACCTTTGCTATTATCACTATCATCAGTAACATCGCCCCCTCTATCACTAGCTTCACACTGCTATAAAAATCACCACTTTCACTCCAATTTCTAACACCATCAAGAATCCCAACATCACTGCTAACAGCACCACAACTACCATCATCACCACTATGACCAGCATTACTAACACTATCCCAACTCCAACTGCCACTATGGTGGACAACGAATCCACTCACTTTTTTATTTCCTTGTATTTCGGGAGGTGCCTGACTCTCAAGATGGAACGCTCGGCACACAGCAACTTTTAATTTTCTTGTATGTGGGGAGGTACCTGGCTCCCAGAAAAGGTGCCGCCATATTGGAAGGGTGATTCCCTGCATTATTTTAGGTTTATGCTTTTTATCTCTCACTATTATTTTAGTTAACTTTATTTTACCAGTAGTGACTGGCTGGACAAAAGCTTTCAGCCAATCAAAGGGGATGCTAGACCCTGGTCTATGTTTTTAATCTCCCAACTGTTTTTCAGGCCATTACAGTCTAATCTCAACTAGCGATGTTTAGCTCGCTAGCCATGCCCCGTCACACCCCGTCGCCACAACGGGCTATATAAACATTTAAAAAGTACCTCCGCACAGCTTGGAGGATCAAAAAATCACGTACCTTTTTATTTCCTTGTATTTTGTGAGGTGCTTGGCTCCCTAGATGGAATGCTCGGAACACAGCAACTATTAATTTCTTTATATGTGGGGAGGTGCCTGCCTCCCAGAAAAGGTGCCACGATATTGGAAGGGTGATTCCCTTGGGTATTTTAGGTTTATGTTTTTTATCTCTCGCTATTATTTTTGTTAACTTTACCTTACCAGTAGTGACTGGCTGAAGGAAAGCCTTCAGGCAATCACAGGGGTTGCTGTACCCTGGTTTTTGTTTTTAAGCTGCCAACCATTTTTCAGCCCATTTCAGTTTATTCTCAACTAGCGCTGTTCAGTGTGATAGCCATGGCCCGCCACAACGGGCTAGTCAAACATTTACAAAGCGCGTCCGCTCAGCTTGGAGGATGAAGAATTCACTCACCTTTTTAGGTCTCGGCTAGCCGTGCGAAGCGCGTCTCCGCCGAGAACCTTATGTTGGCGTGTGAGCTTCCCAGGAGACAATCCTGGCCACGCGCATCGCCTTGGAGGCGATTCCAAACTGACACGCGCACGCGAACGAGCGCTGCGGCCAGGCGCTGTCTCCTAGGAAGCTCAAAACACCACACACGCATGCACATACACACACAGACACACACACAAGCGCCCACGCACGCACATACATACAGAGACACACCCCCACACATACACACACACATGCGCGCACACACACACGAGTGCACCCCCCCTCTCCCCCGCCGTCGCACACATGCATACACACACAAACACACACACACACACACGAGTGCACCGAGCCCCCCCAACTTACCAGTTCAATTTAGAAGGACTCCGCTCTCCTTCTGGCGTCGCGAGACGCTTTCACTCCGCCTGCCTTCTTTTCCGGTGCAGACGCAGCCCCGCCCCCGTCACAGGCGACTTTGCCTGACTTCCGGAGACATCGCGGAGTACCCCTCGTGAATAAGAGATCATTCCTTTTTAGCCCAATTCTGCAAATTCTTGCTTTCGTTCTGCTAGGGGTCTGCTGTTTTAGTTATTGGACAGGACAAGTTCAGCTTTATTACTTACACTGCTTATGAATACACATTTTTTCTTTATTTTTCTTTTCAGGTTATTTGTGCTCCTTTCGTTTGTTTTTAACATGCCTGTTTCTTTAAGATTTTAATTTACATTAAAGCAGGCTCTGATATAGTTTGCTTCGAGTTGCTGCCCAAGCATAGAAACAAGGTGTTTTGGGGTCTACCCTCAATAAATCAAATAAACACAAAGTTTCTTTCTTTTCGTTTTGTTATGCTTTGGAGCGCCTTTAGCACTTTGTAATGTATGAATCAAGACGTTGAAATCCAATAAAGGGGTTTATTAGGTGAAGGGAAAAGGCACAGAGCATCCAGTAAGGAGGAGAGCAGGATCAAACTGCCAAACAGAGAATCTGGAACATAGAACCAGGGAGGCTCACGCAGGAGCCAGGTTCTAGTTCCAACAAGGAAATAAATAAATAATAAGGAACATCACAGAAGGGAAATAATAGAATGCAACACATCTCCCCCCTATAAAACAAGCAGAGCTGTAAAGAGAAGGGAAATATTAAGACAGGAACCTAGAAGGTAAAACAACAGGTCTGGCATTGGTTTTGACTCTATGAGCCACAGACTGAGAATGTGGAACGTTGGTACTGTCATGATGAGTAGGATTCTGAGCAGAACATTTGTCATGAGTAGATGTCTGGGCAGAACCTGGAGGAACAGACTTACACTTGGCAACCCTCCTTATGTTCCAGGCTCTACCATCTTGGGTAATGACAGAATTCCTGAAAACCTTGACAATCTTAATGGGATTGCCGAACTTAGAAAGACCTTTGAGAGTGAACCCAGGTTTCTTGATCCTGACCCACTCACCCGCAACAAAATCAGGAACTTTCACATTCATTTTCCGGTCAAACAAATTCTTCATAGTGTTCTGTTTGGTTTCAACCCGACTGGCCACTTGCGAGATGTCCAAGTGGTCAACCTTAACATCCAACTTCTTAACCCACCAGGGACAGATTTCGGAACTAGGAGTTCTCCCTCTTAGAAACTGGAAGGGACTGACTTCAGTGACGGCATGTGGGGTGATGCGGTACATCCAAAGTCTTTCCCTTACCACATCCCTCCAAGATTCACCCGAAGAACAAGCAAGCTCCACAGCATTTTTGAGGACACGGTTAAACCTCTCAACCTGGCCATTTTCTCTAGGCTCATACAACGAGGTAGTGTGATGCTTGATACTACAAAAAACAAGAAAATCCTCCATGTCCCGAGAGATAAGTTGAACGCCATTATCAGTAATAAGGATTTCAGGGGAACCCTCTCTAGCAAAAACTTCCCTGAGGAAAGAAATGATGACCAAGGTGGTGGCACAGGAGACAAACTTAACTTCCGGCCATTTGCTGTGATAGTCAATTAAAACTAAAGCAAAACGAGCATTCTCTGGTAGGCGATGGAAGGGACCAGAAATGTCAAAAGCAAGTTTCTGCCAGGGATGGTCAGGCCAAGAAACAGGATGAAGGGGAGCAGAAGACACTTTAAGCATCTTATCACTACTAATGCAATCCACACAGTCACGGACAGTTCTGTCTACCATCTTGTCAAGGCCAGGCCACCAAAAGATGGTCCTAATGAGACGTTTCATAGAGGACATTCCAATATGAGTCCTATGGGCCAAAGAAAGAATCTTGTTGTACAGCGAAGCAGGAGGAATCATTTTCCCAGCCTTAAACAAAATCCTTCCTACAGCCTCAATCTCAGACGAAACCTGACAAAAAGGGGCAAATTCAGGTAAAACAGATTTATCCTTGGGCCAACCTTTTTCTAAACAGTCAAAAATAAATGAGAAAATAGGATCCTTCTCAACTTCCGACATCCACTCAATCTCAGAGATACCCTGGAAATCACTAGAAATATAGTCATTGACCACAGAAACAGTGTCAATTTCACGATTATCCGGGTTGGAACCAACATCAGGGCAAGGCAACCTGGAGAGAAAATCCGCCGTGACATTACTCCTACCAGGAACATACAAAACCTCAAAATCATACTCCTGCAATTTTGAAGATAAGCGTGCAATGCGAGCAGTTGAGTTCCAACCTCCCCCAGGAGACAAAATTCCAACCAAGGGCTTGTGGTCAGTTTTAAGAATGAATCTGTTGCCCCAAACATAATTGCGAAAATGCTCCACAGCCCATGTGCAGGCTAACAACTCCCTTTCGATGACCGCATACCTCCTCTCAGTGAGTGATAGGGTCCTTGACGCAAAGGCAACACACCATTCCTCTTTGCCAGAAACCTGACCTAACACAGCTCCAAGACCATAACAACTGGCATCCACGGTAATAATACACTTCTTGTTAAGAGAGAAGGATCTCAAAGTGGGAGCATTGACGATATCTTCTTTGATAGAAGAAAAGGCAGACTCCTGCCTTTCAGACCACACAAAGTCAGAGGACTTCCTGGTAAGCTCCCTGAGGGGTTCCATTTTCGTGGCGAAATTGCGAATGAACTTACTGTAGTACTCGCATAAGCCAGCGAAGGAAAGCAATTTCTCCTTGTTATCAGGAGAAGGGGCTTTTACAATGGCATCAACAAGGGAACGCTTTGGAACTACACCGTCAGCAGACAAGGTGTGACCCAAATATTCGACACTCTTACAAAATAATTTACACTTGTTAAATTTGAGGGTAAGACCAGCATCACATAACTTATTGCACACATCCTTAAGATGGACACGATGATCATCCACATTCTTGGAAAAAATGAGGATATCATCCTGGAAACACTTTACGAAAGAGCTAACTTCCTTAAAAATATGGTGCATGGCCCTCTGAAACACCGAAGCGGCGGAGGCTAGGCCAAAAGGCATCCGCTTAAATTGAAAAAGACCAAACGGAGTGATGAAAGCAGTAAATTGCTTTGCATCATCAGTCAATTCGATTTGGTGATAAGCGGAACGCAAATCAAGTGTGGAAAAAATGCAAGCACCATCCAACAAACAAACCATTTCGTTTATATTAGGGAGAGGGTGACAATCAGTGATTAAATTAGCATTGAGAGCCCTTAGGTCCACACACAACCTGATACTTTTATCGGGTTTCTGAGCCAAAACGATGGGCGAAACCCATTCAGAGGACTCCACTTCCTCAATAACACCTCCAAGGATCATGTTGTCTAATAAGACCTTGAGTTCAGCTCTTATACTAATGGGTACACCCCTCAATTTTTGTTTGACTGGAATGGCACCACTTTTAACTTTGATCCTATGGGAAAAACCTCTAAGTTTGCCAAGTTTCTCAGAAAAAACTTGAGGAAATAACAAAGGGAGGTCCTTCTCAAGATCACACTCATTCTTGGAAGATTCAGAAGCAATCATACTATCATCATACAGAAGAGTATTGGTCTTACAGGAAGCAGTGTTGTCCAAAGGTGCAGTATCACAAGTGATGGCAACCACAGAGATAGGATCTTTGTTCCTGGGATTTAAGGTAATTCCAAGTTTGAATTGATCCCTCCAGCCCAGAACATTCACACCTTTGACAGCAATATACATCTTGATCCAAGCACTGTTCCCTCTAAATTCAATGATAACTTCTTTATAACCAACCACATTAATAAAGGATTCATCAAAGTTTAGTGCAGCAATGTCAGACTCATATAAGGTAGAAAGATCAACAAGGCTCCCAAAAATTTCATTGCAATATAACTTGGTAATAATGGTCCAGGGAGAGCCTGAATCAGCCATAAGTTTGAGCTCTTTTCCTAAAATATTAACAATACAATCCGGAGAACTCAAATTTTCTGCAGATTTGATATCAACC
This sequence comes from Lissotriton helveticus, assembly GCF_964261635.1. Lineage (NCBI taxonomy): Eukaryota > Metazoa > Chordata > Amphibia > Caudata > Salamandridae > Lissotriton > Lissotriton helveticus. The sequence continues at coordinate 871,971,890 of NC_136071.1, read as the reverse complement.
ACATTGCGGATAGAAACAACAATACCATGTTCTAGGTCTTGGGATGAAGACATACCTTGTGATACAGTAGAAATTTTGCCTTTAAATGAGGAGGAAGAATCTTTTCTAGTACCAGTGTCTTTACACATTTTTGAAAAATGACCAACACGTCCACACTTACTGCACTCTTTTCCAATAGCAGGACAACGAGAATACGAAGCAATGTGGTTGGGATTACCACATCTAAAGCAGTAATAATTCTTAGAATTGGACTGAGTTTTGTTATTAGCATTAGGCTTGCTATTGGAAAATGAGCTAGAGGAGGAAACAGCAACAGCATTAACATTGCCCTCGTCAACAGTAGAGGATGATTTGCTAACAGCACAGGCGCCAGAGGAGGCTTTACTTTCTAGAGTTTTCATCCAACGCTCAGATTGTTCAAGAGCTTTGGAGGTACTGATAGTCACTTCTAAACTGGGATCACCTAGGATCCAAAGCTGTTCCTGAACCTTTTTGCTTCTTACGTGCACAATGATTTGGTCCCTAAGCATTTCGTCGGTCATTAAACCAAAGTTGCAATGTAGGGATAATGCTCGAAGTGCAGTGAGAAAATCATCAAAACTCTCATTTTCTTCTTGAGCCCTAGTATAGAATTTATACCTGTTTAATGCCACACTAGTATTCGGTTTAAATCTATTTTCAATGCGCAATAAGGCTTCATCATAAACATTGTGATCCCCTCCTGAGCGCATAGGAGGAATAGTTCTGAATACATTTTGACCCTCTGAACCCAAGCAGTGGAGGAAAATATTCTTCTTCCTCTCAGCAGACATACGCTCGCCATCGATAGCCTTTAGATAAGTAATAAACTCTTCTTTCCATCGTGACCACGGAATAGATGGTTCACCTTTAGTCTGTAGAAACTTGCTAGGAGGATCAAATTGCATGGTAAAATAGTATGGTTACACTAACTAAATGTAGTAACTATATATTATAGAATAATATAAATAAGCCTTAAAATTAACACAAATAGTAATGGTTTTCCACAGAAAATTGTAAAATGCCAAAATTGAGAAAGTTTAAATGAAGTTGATGTCCCAAAAACGTGAAAAGTTGCTAAAAGTTAAGTTGAGTAAAAGTTTCACAGTCTAGTAAAATTTTGAAGACACGAGTCTTTCCTGAAGGTAGATCAAATACGAATACAATGCCAAAGTACCAACCAGTTTGTAGAGAAGTTGTTCATAGAGTGCGTTATCCGGTAGAGAGAAGAACAGGATAGCTGCCGTATAGCTCAGAAACAAGGACAGCAGAAGCGTGTCAGGTATAAACGCTCCCAGCTGAACGCTCTTAGCTTCCGCTAGCGCTGACTTCCTTTTGCACTTTAATGTGTACAGCAAGACAGGCGTCATGCAGGGCCGACGCTACGAGGCTCTGAACGCTGTTTTGTGACGTAGTGCAAGAAGAAAATAAGGCGCATCAGTGTTAGAAACAAGTTGACGCGTTGAACGCGCTGCGTTGGTTGAAAGAATGCTGGTCGGTAGTTATGGCAACCAGAAGCGCGTGACGTCGTTGACGAAATGGTGGCTATGGTAACGGTATTGGCAGATCTCGGCAATTTAGAAGAAATGTAGAAAATTCATAAAATCCGAAGAGTACATACCAGGAAGCTGGCGATCGGACGCTCAAGTAGAAAACTTTTTAAACAGCAGTCCGAATATGTAGAAAACGAAGAGGTAGGCCGGTTCGTTTTTTTTTTTTTTTTTGAAGAGGAATACTTCGCACCTGTGCCTTGTAATGCTGCAGAAGTGTTCCTCAGGTTCTCCAATCGTCGCCAATTTGTAATGTATGAATCAAGACGTTGAAATCCAATAAAGGGGTTTATTAGGTGAAGGGAAAAGGCACAGAGCATCCAGTAAGGAGGAGAGCATGATCAAACTGCCAAACAGAGAATCTGGAACATAGAACCAGGGAGGCTCACGCAGGAGCCAGGTTCTAGTTCCAACAAGGAAATAAATAAATAATAAGGAACATCACAGAAGGGAAATAATAGAATGCAACACACTTGCATATATTGAGCATCTTGGTAAACACCTTTAATGCGCTGGTCTGCACTATTCAGCCCTGGCTGTTAAAAACTCTCATGCCCCTTTCTAGTTTGCGCTGATTACTCCAGAGCCACATCCTCAATCAGAGGTAACCTTGATAAAATACCCAGTGTGCTTATGCTATTCCCTGATATATCAAATCTTAACTCTTCTCCAGGCCTTCAGCATCGGCTTGGGTGGAGACAATTCTGTGTCCATGAGGGACCTACCCGTTCAAACGTGGGATCCGTAGCTGTGATCTTTTAGGACCTCTGGCAGTGCTCAGGAGTGAGGACGGCAGAGGGTTATGGCTCATGTATCGTGTCTGTGCCTATGTATGCTGGCGTGTTTATTTGTTGTACTCAGCCGAAGAGGAGATCTGCACGGCTAAAATACATCGCAAACAAACATTTCAGCCCGGAAAGGTGGAGAAGACGTGGACTAACGGATAGAGCTGCCGACCTCATCTCATGTTATCTGGTGCTTATGTAAAGTCCTTGGGCCAAGTTCACGCTGAAGAAAGAGTACAAAAATAATAAATTCATAAATTAGTAAATAAAGTGTTTTTAGCAGAAAAAAATATTTTTAAAGGTGCATATTTATTAGAACTAGTGCTGTCTGAGCTGTTCTGATGAAGCGTCTGCTCGTACAGAAATACCGAAAATCCCTTGTCCGTACATTTTCATGGGCTGTTCCAGTCAGAGTAGATTGTGAAAAGGTCAGCAGAGGGCATCAATACAACAAACTAAAGCTAAGAGATTGCACCTTTGATAGTAGTCACACGGAGCCTGAACCATGTCCTCCACCAGCAGGGCCATGGGTGAACGGACAGTACAGGCCATTTCTAGGCTGTCGGCCGTGTTGCCAGTCGAGGGAGTCTGTCATCTCACTAGCACATGAGAGGTGTGAATGTGAACCGCGCAGGTCACGAAGCTCCATGCTGGCTCAACGACTGCCCCGGTATGTCATTTATATGGCACACGGGGAAGGCGAGCTCTGTACCAGGAAACGCGAGGCAGACATTTCACAGGTTGCATTACCATAGGAGGGAGTGCTCTTCAATGGAACACCATTTCCTGAGAAGTTCCAGAGCACTTGCGTCAGCGAGATGTGGTCAATGTGTATATGTTTTTGTGATTTTCATTTTGTCGAAGCCGTCTCAGGTACTTTTCTGCCCTTCTCAGTACCACATGCTTTAAAACAAGAATCTCCACAAGGCTATCTCAGTCTGTTATCGTACCACAATAAAACAAGCAACACTGCTTAATGTAAATAAAACATGCCTTTTTGGATGGAACACGAGCGTCGAGACTTCGCAGAGGAACAACGAGAAAGATTGCCGTTTTGGGGATCAAAGAAAAGTGCCAACGAGGAGGGCCGTCGGGGAGGGATGGTGTGTTGGTGGATTGCGAGGTGTGTCGTGGGTGAGAGGGGCGGCACCGGTCTTTTCGGGAACTCTCTGCCCAAACAGGCACACAGCGACTCCAAATACAAGCCCTCCCAAAACACATGGTGCAAGAGTGTGTGCCGCAAGTATGAAATGCCTGAAGCGAAATGATCAATGTAAGAGGGCCGGTCGCTATGGGCATGACAAACACACACAAAGTAGGGACAAATAGCAAAATTCACCACACAAAAGAGAAGGAGTTAGAAAGCCACAGGAAAGAACCAATTCAAAGTGGTGGGCGTGGCCAAGCTCCTCATTCCGAATGCCTCGCAGAGCAGCACATGCACACAGACTCAAGGCTTGTTTGTCTTGCCTCTGTGTGGCTCTGTGTGTGTGTGTGTGTGACTCTGTGTGAGGGTGGCTCTGTCTGTGTGAGGGTGGCTCTGTGTGTGTGTGGGTGGCTGTGTGTGGGTGGCTCTATGTGAACGACTGTGGGTGGCTCTGTATGTGTGTGTGGGTGGCTCTGTGTGTGGGTGCAAATGCAATAGGTCTCGCATTTGCGAGAGATTAAGCTATTGGCATTGTAAATGACAATGCCATTTATTTATATGTTTTAAAAACAAAAACATGAATAAAAAATGTCATGAGCAATGCCAATAGCTCTAACTTTAACAATGCCGAGACCATTGCATTGTAAATGCTTGTTATTTCCTTGTATTTCAGGCGATGACTGGCTTCCTAGATGGAATGCTCGACACACTAATACTTTTCATTTCCTTGTATGTGGGAAGGTGCCTGGCTCCCAGAAAAGGTGCCACCATATTGGAAGAGTGATTCCCTCAGTTATTTTAGCTTTATGCTTTTTATCTATCACTATTATTTTAGACAGCTTTACTTAACCAGTAGTGATTGACTTAAGGGAAGCCTTCAGCCAATCACAAGGGTATCTGGACCCTGGTTTATGTTTTTAAACTGCCAACCATTTTTCAGCCCATTTTAGTCTATTCTCAAGTAACACCGTTCAGCGCGATAGCCATGTTCCCCGTCAAACCCCCCTCGCCACAACAGGCTATTTAAACATTTACAAAGCACCTCTGCACAGCTTGAGGGATGACAAATTCACTCACCTTTTTTTTCCTTGTATTTCAGGAGATGCCTGGCTCCCTCAATAAAACGCTCGGCACACAGTAACTTTTAATGTCCTTGTATGTGAGGAGGAGCCTGGTTCCCAGAAAAGGTGCAGCTATATCAGAAGGGTGATTCCCTTTGTCATTTTAGGTTTATGCTTTTTATCTCTCAGTATTATTTTAGTTAACTTTACTTTACCAGTACTGACTGGCTAAAGGGAATCCTTCAGCCAATCATTGGGGTTGCTGGACCCTGGTTTATGTTTTTAAATTGCCAACGGGTTTTCAACCCATTTCAGTCTATTCTCAACTAGCACTACTCAGCTCGATAGCCACGTCCCGTCACGCACCTCACCACGACGGGCTATTTAAACATTTACTAAGCATGTCTGCACAGCTTGGGGGATGAAGTGGCTCAAGTATACAGCCAATCCCAGAAACGATTGGTCGGCCAGGAACCGGGGTAGTGTCTTCCTTGCGGCTAATCCAACCAGTGAACTCAGCCTCGTAGACCAATGTGGATATTATGGTTGTCAGGCATGTGGTGGGGTCAGTCGTAATGGGGTGTAATATCTCGGATTGGAGAGTTGACGGTTGCATTCTGCATCATAGTCAACGGTGGATTGCACTACAGTAGACCCACTTTTGTTCACTTTTGACGCTCATGTGGCACAGGTTTACGACTCTGCTGCCCCACAGTGTACACGAAGTCAGGTTTTTCCATGAGGGTTGGGTCACTGTCTTATGACCGGGAATCCTGACCCATCCCTCCTTTAGTGGTTTAGCAGCCTTCCATGCAACCAGCCTAGACCTGCTCATTTGAGTGTCCTGTAATTACCAAAACATTTTTTACTTTTATTTTCCTCACAGGACTCAATCGGTGTCCTTTTCAACTGCCGGCTACTGTTGCAAGTGATGATGGTATAGGTGAGTTCCACCACTGTCCTGACTCCATGTGATTCTATTGCCATTGAGTTTTAAAGTATTCTTATAGCACAATTAAGCACATGATAGTAATAATCATTATTAGTGCACTGGCCTGCACAGTATGATACAGTGATAACATTGTGTGTTTATTATTTGTCCGCCAGTACTATTGCCCTCTGTGGCATTTTTTAGAAAATGAATTATTGAGATACTGTATGATTGCACAGATCATGTATTTTCAATATGTTTCCCCTTTTTCTACCATTGTGGGTTATCAATCAGAGAACGTGGTATGTAGAATTCATTTACCCTTTCAGTGTAGATCGTGTTACTTTGATCCTGAGGAATTGCTCTGATCTAATTTACACTTATGGCACAAAACCTATCGATCACCCGAGAGCAGGGCACATACAACTAGATACATTGTCACTAGTCCTTTACCCCTCTCGCTTTTAAATTAGGCAGTTTACCTTCTTAATAAACTGATTGTTAGGACTAACTGACATATTTTAGATTCACAACCCCTCACATCTACACTCACTAGGCCCCTCACCCCCACCGCACATCCGGCAGGAACAAAAGATCCCCAATAAAGAGCCCCGGTCTGGGTGCCCGTCTAGGTAATGCAGCGCCGACCTGACGAGGGGCAGGCTCATATGATTAAGCATGACACCTAGCTTGCTGGGTGTGTGAGAGCCCTAGTTCCGACAAGGGGAATTCCCCCCTTCTTTGCATACAGGTAAGTGGTCATAAGTGACTCACTCTACTCTACAGTATCTCCCCATCTTTATCTTGAATCATGGTGGAACTTCATACTCTTCTTGTACACAGCCTTGTTGGGGCATGTACGCTGGACCTCGGTAAAGTTGCCGTTGAGTTCCTCCTTTTATTTGATATAATGAGGTGCTTGGCTCCCAGAAAAGGTGATGCCATATTGGAAGGGTGATTCCCTTTGTTTTTTTAGGTTTATGCGTTTTATCTCTTACTATTATTTTACTTTACCAGTAGTGACTGGCAGAAGGGAAGCCTTCAGCCGATCACAGGGGTTGCTAGGCCCTGGTTTATGTTTTTAAACTGCCAACCTTTTTTCAGCACTTTTAAATCGATTCTCAACTAGCGCTTTTCAGCGTGATAGCCACGCCCCCGCAATACCCCCTCACCATGAGGGGCTATTTAAACATTTATATGTGTAGACACGCTCAACTTGCGTGCCACTGGCACACCGAAGGAGCGCCAAATGCTAGCCCGTCTGTGCCATCTGCGCCTGGACTGCCCTCAGTACCAGACACTATGACCCTCGCACGCCAGAAATGACGGTCACTAGATACTCACGTGAGGAGTTTCTAACCCTTTACCCAGGTAAGAACCAAGCCTGTGTAGGGCTCTACTGCTTGATAGCCTAATCACATTCTTCTTACACCTGTCCAGTATGTGGCCCTAGACTATATATACTTAATTCATATGCCTCATCATACACAAACCCCTCAGGCGCTAGTAACAACTCTACTCCATTAGAAAGAACTTTGCTTTTTGCTCTGCTTAACGCAAGGTCCCTAATCGAGCACAGTACAGAATTTAACCTATTTATGGAGACACTCTATAGTATTTATAACAGAAACTTGAGCTGACTGTCAAGCGCCCCAGATTTACTAATTGCTTTACCCCATTGCTATTCAAGCTTCAGGCATGATAGATTACTTAAATGGGGAGGGGGACAAGCTATAGTGTACCGATCTGACCTAAAAATACAATGCAAGGCTATTCCATACACACACTGTGAAGCGCTCATTTTTTAAAACATCCTAACCAACAGCTCCTCCTTCTCAAGAACACTTTTATATTGTCCAGCTTGCCCAAGGCCTCCGTTCATGCAGGAAATTTCTAGTCTTCTGGAAGAATATATTCTCTCTACTAACTTCACTGTATTAGGTGATTTTAATTTCTACTTAGAAGCCCCTCAAGGCATGGAGACAGCAAATATTTGACATTCTCTGTCCAGCTTGGGTCTATCTCAACTGGTGAATGGCCCTACTCATTCTGCAGGACACACATTGGATGGATATATACAAACAATGTAGCTCTTAATTTTGTCAATACCCATCCACTTGACTGAGCAGTACAATGCGATTTTCTTCAATCTGACATATAATATCTCTCCTAATAGGTCCTCTACTAATTCAGGCACATATATCATACAGCCTGGCAAACTGTTGGATGAACTTAACAATTCCTCTCCACAGCTGTCCATTAATATCGACACTGAGGCCCCTCAATACACAACATGGCTTGATAAAGCCACTGAACTGCTTGCACCACCTAAACTAAGCAAAGCTAAAAGAAGGACCATGCCAGCTCCTTGGTTCTCAGAAGAACTTAAAGCAAAGAAAAAAAAATGCCGCAGGCAGGAGAAGGTTTGGAGACATAATTATGACGAGAAGGAGAAAACTAATTACAGGCTCTGTTTAGAATCCTATAACGCACTTATCCTCAAAACAAAATCGTCTTACTTTACAAGCAAAAATAGAGGAAGCAGAAAACTCGCCAAAAGAACTTTTTCAGACAGCAAAAAGCTTACCACGGTTGTATCTGATACATCCAGTCCACACTCCTTCCATAGCAGATTAGTAGATTTTTTTTGGGAAAAGGTGGAAGGAGTTTACAATCTCTTCAACCCCATATTCATCCGATATAAAGGACTTAACACCAACATCAAGAAAAAGTCCTAGGGTCAGTAGTTTCACACCACCCACATTAGAACAGGTTATTAATCTTGTGAGAAGAACTTCATCCGGTTCTCCCTATGATCCTTGACCACCAAAAATAGCTGACTCAGTGATGGAATCCGATGCTCATCGACTTCCGGCCATCTTTTCAAATATGTTCCAGGTCGGCCAATTTCCTTCAATTTGGAAGAAAGCATCAATTCTTCTGCTTCTGAAAAAAGCAAACCTGGACCCACAAAATACTAGTAGCTACCGCCCCATATCCCGCCTCCCTTTTCTATCTAAGGTCGTGGAAAAAGTTATGAGTATACCACTTACGGATCATATTGAGTCCAATAATCGGGACGCTTCAGAAGATGGGGCAAGCATACCTACGACTGTGAGGGGAACGGTCCAACTTCCTCGATTGCCCGGCGGCGGTCCCAGTGGCAGGGGGCACACTCCAGGTCTTCGCCGTGAGGGGAATGTGTGATGTATTTCCTATGGGAACTGTACCAATATACCTGTTTCTGACCCTTGTCCGGTTAATAAATCAATAGTGGCCATACAACGGCACATAAACCCGTTCTCTGATTAGGTCATAGCGCATGCTACCACGTTAGGCAAGCACTATTCCCCCAGCCCCCATAGAAAGCATACCGAGTTCTCAAAACAAATCAAACCTCCAGCAACCTGGGAAATCCCCCGCAGCTATTGTTTTGATTTAACCACGAGCTCCAGTAAAGAATGTACGAACGACCAGTTCTTATGACATCCTTATTGACGTATTTATGTCCATCCTTACGTCAATCTCGGCACCTTTCAGGTATAAATATTACCGACATTGCCCTAAGCAAACACACGGTGGTGACGAGATTGGAGCAGCGATACTTGCCGAGGAGCCCAGCTGATGCAGAAAAAGCCCACGAACGCTGCCCCTCCTTTTTGACGCGCTGAGATAGAGACGCTGCCTTTTCTCTTGCCGAGAAATCCAGCCCCGGCGTTTCCAGCCGCCCTTGCAGGCAACTGGGATATCGAGTCCTCAGATTGAGATACCAGCCCTCCAGCCTTCTAAATCCCAGGTACTGAACTGAATAACCCCTCACAGAGAATTCTTTAATCAGATCCTTGGCAAAACAAACTTAACTTAATCTGCTACTTATCTACTCCCGCCCACGTATTAGGCTTAGGTCAGGTACACTGGGGTAGGCGTAGCTAGAAGCACCAGTTGAGTACGATTAGTCAATGTATATATGTATATAACTTTGATCCATTTTAAGTATCATATGGCTAAGAAACCATATCAATGCTTTTGCAGTATTATTTTATAATTCTGTTTTTACTGTATGCACTTTACTTAACTATAAGTATTGCAATAATAGCGATTCATTTCTCTTGTATGAGACAGGAGACTAATCAATAAATAACACCTTTTTATTGAACACGCCCGTCTCTTCCTTTTCTCTACAATCTGGTGAAACTAAGAATGCACGTACTGACTGAGTAAAATAAGTTGTCTTTTGTTTTCACACGACTCTAGAGATATACTCTTGATTAGGGGAGAGCAAAGTTGCCATGTTCTATGGTTGTCAGAAACTAAATCCCTTCTTGTCTATCCAGGGAGGTTAAACTCCTCCTTGCCTATTCGAGAAAGTTTCTAGTGAACTCTGAGCTAGCTGGCACACACATAACTTTAAGTCTAATATCGTCGGTAGAAGACCCAGTTAACCTCAGTCCTACGTCTATACTATTGAAGATATTATTCCAATGCGCAGAGCCTATTGGGATAATAGGAACTACACTACATGTTGCCCAACCGTTTGGATAGGCGATAAATCTAACGCAAGACATTAGAGTAACTCAGTCATGCTTTTTCACACAGACCCCTTTTCCCATAATACTCCAAAGACGTCTGGAGTGGGTGAAAGGTAAATCCGCCAAAACTTCGTAGGGGGAGACTCCTATGTATGGTTCTTGGTTTATTCAACGTTGAAGGATACACTGTTCCAAAATATTGTGCATCTAATCTTTGTTTCCATAGAAACCTGATCTGCAAATAAACAAAATAACCTTCCTGACGGTAAAATGTCAGACAGTGAAGAAGGAAGGGAGACAGCTAGAATAGCAGCTCAACTCCTAGCGGATGACAATAGTCTCCTACAACAAGACCCGGAGGCAATACTAATCCCGGTCAACATAAGAAAAACTATAACCTTAAAACTTATAGAAAATGGACTGACACCAAGAGGTGGTACAGTCAAATTCGTAATTGAGGCACACGAATATCGGCAGACAGAGGTATTCTACTCATGGATAAACTTTCCAGCAGCAAACGCTGTAACAAGAGTTCCACTATTATAAGATAGAGGAACCACCGGATATCTACACTCCCTTCGAGGAAGTGGAGATATCACTCAAATACCAAGAGCACCTGCTCTGGTTTAAAGGCGCCCTAAAACATAATAATCACATCACCAGGCTCGGTCCACTAAGTAGACCAGGAGCAACGTGGCCGGTCCTAGCCGGATACACACCACATCCAGACATTGAAGAAATGTCTGCACCAGATCTTTTAGCACAGCTAAAACAATTAATTAAAATACACAGACAATTAGTCCAATATATAATGCGGACTTCAACAGTCCAACCAGCTATTAAAATTCCACAGCTGACCCCTCATCAGGGGAACACAAATAAAATTACACCACAGAACATACAGTCCTGTTTAGGTAAAGTACCCGCAAAACGGGAACAAATTCCATTCTGGTTAGCACAAAAAATCACTCAAATAGAGGCGGTATTTCCTGATACCACCCCGGTTGAGAAACACAGGATTCAGACTATCTGTCTTCCAATGGGAATCGCACCGCATGTAGAGGACTGTGACACTTGGGGTACAGTCTTTGCTTCCGTTTACACAAAAACACATGGTGTTCCATCCATGTCAGTAATACCAGATGTGCTAAAACAAATTCAAGATGAATACGGTCCAGAACCTGACTTAACTCTTGGTATGAAATTACTAAAAGACTTCAAGCAGGTCTCGGCAATATTACTAGCCAATATAAAGGGAGAAGCAGCAAATGTGGCGATCCGCCAGAGGTTGAAAGAGACAGATATAGCAGACCAACCATTTGAAATTGCCAGAATCATAGAAAAATCCTATGAAGAACTAGGAAGAGATAGTTTGGGTGGAATACCTGTGAAACCCCAACTAATTGAAAATCCTGAGAAGATATTTAATAAAAATAATCTAAACACTCAAAAAAAGAGCTGGGATGGAAATAAACAATCCACTCCTAAAGAAAAAAGATTCCAAACCAGAGGAAGGTCTCCTCGGCGGAGAGAAAGATCTCTGGACCAAGGACACAAGTCTCCCCAAAGGGAGCCCTCTGTGAAAAAATACAACCTTAGAAATAGGGATAATATAAAGAAACCTGACAGATATCAAGATAATGATACACGTCCCTCTCAATCTTTTCAGACTTCCTCGCAGAAATCGGAAAGAAGAGGACGATCAGAACAGAGGGAAGAGCACGTAAAGTCCAAATACAAGGAACTTCCTCATCCAAATAAAAAATTACAATTTCCAAAGAAGAAGGTAGCCAGTATTAAAGTAATCAACCATGCCGAGAATACTGAGGACACAACTGAAAAACGGAGAATGGGCTCAGACAATGCTAGACAGAGCAGCAGAAGTGAGCATAGCTCGCATGATCCTGATGAATCATTTGGAGACAGTGGACACGAATGAATACATTCAGGTGGAAACTGCAGATACCAGAGTTAGCAAACCTCATAAAATATATGAAATAACATTGCATATAGAAGGGGATAAGACTAGGAAGATAAGGGGTCTGTTTTGGGATAATCTCTCTAAAGGCTATGACATCCTTCTAGCTGAAAAAGACTGGCCACCAGAGTTTGTCAGGGAGTGCCCTCATGGCGAAGAAATAATTATGCCTGCCTTCTCTAATCATATTCCAATACATAAAAAGTATACACTTGCAAGAACGTGGGCAGTAGCCCAAGCTCCTGCATTATATAAAAATCATGTGGGATGGGATGGGGACTCTCCTCCTCACAAAATCCAGTTAAAATCACAACCTACTGCACAGAGGCAGTACCCAATTAAGCAAGAAGCTAAAAACAGGTAAAAGAGATCCTAGATCAACTTGAATACCAGGGGGTGATTGAAAAATGCACCTCACAATTGAACAATCCTTTGTTTCCTGTCTCCAAACCAGATAATTCATATCGTCTTGTTTTGGACTACAGACACTTGAACTCATGTTGCAAAACTTTTGCAGTGCAAAACTCACACAGTGCAGCACTAATGAATAGCATAGTGCGCAAAAAATACAAAACAACATTAGACATCTCTAATGGATTCTTTTGTCAAAATATAGCACCTGAAAGCATATATTTGACCGCTTTCTCAATAAATGGCTCGCAGAAAAATTTCTGTCGTTTGCCCCAAGGGTTCAAGAACAGCCCAGGATTATTCTCAGCAAGAGTAACAGAGTTACTACAAATGTATGATGATGAGGCATTATCTTATGTCAATGACATCTATCTAACAGACGATTACTTGGATACTCACTTGAAAAGAGTGAACACCATAATACTTGGGTTCGCAGCAGAGGGTTACAAATTCAACTTCAAGAAGTCAAGAATTGCCCATCTGACTGTCCTATTTTTAGGATATGAATTATCAAGTGAAGGCAAAAGCCTGGCTAAAGATTTCCTAGAGAAATGTGCTGTAATCCAAGCACCTAGGACACTGAAAAACTTGCAATCAATTCTAGGTTTCCTGAATTTCGGAAGAACTTACATTATAAACTATGCAGAGAGGGTTAAACCCCTCTATGATTTAATAAAACCAGATTTTAAAAGAATCAACTGGACTCAAAAACACACAGAAATGTTTAGATCTTTACAAACAGACATGTTAATTAAAACAAAACTACAAACACGTGACAACACACGCAACCTTGTGATTCGAGTCATCCCAGGAAGATGCAGATTCACATACCTGACCTCTAATGAGGGAGAAAAGGTACCAATAGCATACAAATCACACTTGTACACAGAAGCTGAAAAGAGGTTCAGCATTAAAGAAAACATTGTTCATACGGTTCAAACAGCTGTAGCAAGAGAAAAATACCAAGCTGACGGTAGACGTATTACAGTCAGAACAGCAGAATCAGCTTTTGAGGCATTAACAACTCCATGTAACTTACCAACAACGGCACTGAATCCAGAATGGATACAGTGGGTAAATTCTGTTGCTACAGACAAAGTAAAATACTATTTTGATCCAGAAATGAATGAATTAAAATATCTAGAATATGAGAGAGAATATCCTCTGCCAATCGACATTCTGCCTTTACGACAGTACGCCTGTGTAATATATACAGACGGACATGCTCAACCCTCAGTATGGGGAGAGCAAGCATACAAGGCCACATGCGAGATTGTAAAAGACTTATGGCGCGGAGGTAAACTGAGACCTCTATTTACAAAAACACACTCAGTAGAAAATAACTCAGAACAACAAACTGAAATAATAGCGTTAAAAATGGCACTAGATAATGCCGATCGCGAATTCCCGACACTTATAGTGTGCGATTCGTATTACTGCGTCAAATCATACAATAACGATTTACAGAAATGGATTCAAAACGGTTACAAAGATGACACAGGTGCAACAATAAAGCAAAAATCACTTTGGGAACAAGTAGTTCTTTTACAGAAAGAACTACCAAAAACTCACGTGATACATTCACTGAGTCATCAACGTGATGGCGTTCACGTTGCAGGGAATTCATTGGCTGAGACAGCCACAGCGGTAGCAACTAAATCGGCTTCCGTAGCTACAAAAACGCGTTCTGTAAAATACATTGACGGTGAAACAGTGCTGGCGGTGAAAACGTCATCAAAAGGCGACTGCTCAGCTTTACCAATCAACTATCCACTCAATTATACATACATAATCGATGCAAACTACGTTCCTTTTGCTCGAATCCCTGGAGTGGGGGATAGAGTGATTCCAAACATGAACAGGAGAGTCTTGTTAATAGTAGACGCACATATTGGCGAGGGTCTTAGACATCGCACAATTAAGGATTCTCTAGCAGAATTACAATCAACATACTGGTGGCCAGGAATGAGTCTGGACCAACACCTATTCGCGAAAAACTGTTCAAACTGCAACAGGGATCGCAGTGGTGAACGAAACGGTGTATTCCCACGGCTTTTTTCTCAATAAGGAATAAGCTAACAACATAAACACACCCAGTATGAATAATGCGTCTTATTAACATGTAGAGACTATTTTCACTTCTAATGTAGACCCCAACTTTCGTCTGACGTCTGAACTGTTATAAAAGATTTGCGAGTCTATAATGGCATATACGCTAGAAGCAGGCTACGTCCTGACCAAAATCTTTCCTTTAGCTCCCAAAAAGCTTGTGGGAGGGTGCTTGGCCAGGATGAGCATTGCATTGCGGGACTCTTCTCACTTCCTTCCTGAGGGAAACAGGATGGTGTAAAGAAAAAACCAAGGCATAGAGCAATCGATAACAGCAAAGGTATTAGGTTCGGGAGCTGGGTGGGTCAAACATTTAATAAGTGTCCAACGTAGTCTTAATAATCTGCCAAGAAATTCTCTGAGAGGTCTCAGTCCGTACGAACTATTGTTTGGGACTAGAATGTTAGTCCAGGACTTAGATAGTCAGACTTCAGTGGTTAAAGAAAAATGCTTTGATATCAAAGATCGCTTGGCTATTTTACAGGACTGAAATGAAACAAGAAGAGACCTGAGCAACATAAAGTTGAAACAACAGCCAACAACCACTGAAGAGAAACCACCTGTCCCAGCAAGGCCTGTCTGGATTCCAAAAATCGGGGATCTGGTCAGAGAGAAGATCGCGGTAAAGAAGGAATTTGGGCCTTCTTACAGAAAAGCAGTTCCTGTCTTGTCTGTCAACGGGACGAGATCAGTAGTATTACCGCCCCTTGCTGGTAAAAAGGAGAACCGAGTTGTATCCATCGACCTGGTTAAACCACAATCATGTGGCCAATAACAAGTAGTAGGCCAAGTGGACTCCCAAGAAGTAGTAGAACACCTACGTTTGCTATATTCACAGAGGTTCCAACTGAAAGACTGATCACATTTGAAAAATCTACAGTGAACCAACAAGGACTATGCAACAAAGCAATAGAACTTGAACCTCTTAAAATCCAAATCAAAACTTTACATCAAGAAACTCCACTCTACAATGATGTAACGGACTATGCTAATGAAACAAAGCAAATCCTAAAAACAAAAAGTAATCCAGATGCAATTGAAACAATTGACAGAACAGCATCCGGCTACTTCATCAACTTCGATGATTTTTCTGAAGATCTGAATGAACCTGACGATCATCCAACAAAAAGAACTTTTAAAGACAAGGCAAAGAAACTTTTTCATCAACTAAAAGAAACCTATCTGATTTCTCCATGGATTGAAATTTGGGTGGCATTTGGTGCATTTATCCTCATACTTTGGCTCATCATGGTACTATGCTTGGGACATTTCATTGAGGGAAAATATGCTAAAATGGACACAGCAAGCCAGAATATCAACTTGGTCCTTAAACCACACACATCTTCACACGTCGAGAAAAGAGAACTTTCTTCTGTCAACTTCACAGCCAATCCTATACCCGGCGGGGTAGCATGGGACAAAACTGAATATGAAATATATGGTCCAGTTGAACTACTGAAGTACCCACACCAATTTAAGATTTCATTAAGTGACTTTGTAAAACCTAGCACATTCGCTGATGATTGGGATTTTGAAAGTATTAATGATATGATGTCTGATCTAGTGATGTCAGCCAAATTTACAGAACATGATTATTTACAAGGTTCATCAAATTACGATCAAATGTTTTGCTATAACCATTATGGTAACCATTATCTGCATAAATCTACTCAGCCTAGAAATGTTTTAAATTTTAACCAATGGGAACATTGTGCAACTCCACCAAAAGGCAGTTCAAAAACATTTTATGATAAATATTCATACTTTTCAGGGTTTAACACAAGCAATGCAGAAACATTCTACTTCAAATTGTTAAATAAGACAGGAGTGAAAACCATGCTTACAAACACAAAATTGATATATTCAGACTCATTTTTTGAAAAAATGAATACATTTGGTTTTGATTTCTGGAACGATAACATTGAAACGAAAACGATCTGGGGCACAAAAGATTGGCAAGTGCAAGGTATAGAATCATTATTTAGAGCCTGCATGATCCCAGAACAAATTATATTTTTGAATGACACGATTCAGCAGACCAGCTGTCTTGGTCTAGCCAAAATCAAAGACTTAAACAAACCGTCTATTCCAAAGCCAACAATGGATAGTAATAGCACCTCTGATGTTGAGATAGACGTAACCAGTATTTTAAACCAAAACAGAACACATCCTGAATGGAAAAAATGGTTGATCTGGCCCACAGACACAAATAACTGTCAAGACAGATTCCTGAACAAAATACAGGGGTTCACATTGACCAGGCCAGACCCAAGATACTCCCAGAGACAACATCCAGGGATTGTAACTACTTACAGTGTGGGAAAGCTCTGCCTTCAGTGGCTACATACATCCACACTGGCGGAAATTAAGCAACACCTAACTTTACTTAAAGAAGGTGCTGACTTGCGCGATTTCATTATGGGACCACGCAAGCAGCGTCAAAAACGTTTCATAGCGGCCTCTATATATGCAGCTTATAACGAAGCCTGGAAAGAAACTCAAATTGAGACAGCAGAAAAAATACGGGAAATTGACCGTGTTAATTTGGAAAAATCACTTTCTGTTTTGGACAATGGGTTAATGACTCTGGACAGTATTGTATCTTCAGCAATCGATATAATAGAGCAAGACTTACTGATGTTACAACACGGTCAGTCTCAATTACGTTCTATTGTACAGCTTGGCTGGACGTTGCAAAATCTGCGTTCAGGCTATGTGCCTTGGCGTTTAATCAACACAACGTCACTGTTTAATATCTTTGACCTTACTGATAAACAAATCAGTTTGGCACAGAAGGGTGCTGACTATACAATTCTGAGCATTGAAAAACTTGAGAGATTACCATTGACAATGTCAGAACGACCTGTCATTGAATGGATAATACATGGGATGATAAATATTCCGATAACAACTTTCCAGTTTCAATACTGCCAAAAATATATACAGGCAGGCCAGTATGAAAGGTTGGGTAAAGGATACATTAAGTCGACATGGGACTTGCCCTATACACACACATGTGTTAGTAATAAAGGACAGAGTGTATTTCTTAGTGGCAATAATTGTGCAAAATCACTAAGTGGTATACTTCTGTGTCAGGGTTTAAGTTTGCATGGGGCCTGTGAAGGGACTTCAAATAACCTTTCATGTCACCAGCTAGGCACACCTGCAACACGAATAGAACCATTCTTGAGGAGACTCTCGAACGGGAGTTACATTCTAATTGTAGATCGCAGATGTTGCAGCCTAATGCCCGGAAAACCTTATCTCGTGAGCGTGACTACCAGGGTCATGTGCTGTGAAAGAGTATTGTTCCCAAACGATACTCCAGACAGGGAGGCAAGGTTATGGCCCAGTTTTAATTTCTCTTCTATTCGAATTGATACTTTAAGCAGAATGAAGACTGTGCTCCTACAGACGCCAACCAGGTTGACGTCATCAAAAGAAACGTATGATCTCCAAGTTGCAAGGACAACGGCAGAGATTCATTCACTGCTATCAACGAATAGCCCCCTACACTTCGCAGAAATGTTGAACGAAATCTTAAATATTTCTGATACAAGTGGTATCGCCAGTGTATTTAAGACAGTTTTTTCAGGCGCTTTAACACCATTCAAAGCGATCCTGGGTATTTTTCCAAACTTCGTCCATTCTCTCTTTGGCGGACTACCTCTCCTGTTGGGACTAGTAGCAGGCGTCCTATTTTTGCTACTTTTGCTTCGATATGGCAAACCGTGTCACAGACATGACTCCAACAACAATGGAAGAAACAATCCTAGCTATCCGCTACCGGGACCGCATAACTAAAGTCCTTGGATTAGCACGGCTACGAGATTTAAATATGACCTGGTTTCTTTCATTTAGACCTTTATGGCAGACCTGTGTTATGCCTGTATTAAGGTGCTTGCTATGCGGCGAAGAATGCGTGTTGGACACCTGTCTCACACTACAATCGGAAGTGCCATTGGATGCAGAGACTTTGTTGAGTCCAGTTAAGGCTCATGCATTGTGCTGTCCCCAGCGGCTACCAATCCTGATGACAGCATTCGTGGGGACTTCACCACTGCGATTGAAGGGTAGTGAAGTACAAGATGAAAGCAGCATCGATCAGGTACGACCATCTGTCAGCTATGCTGATCAAACCATCACTGAAAGCAATCATGCTCATGACTGCATGGTAGCATCATTTTCCAACCTTGTCGAACTCTCACCAGAAGCTGTTGATTGTTTTTTCGAACATCTTAATGATATGATGTTTTCACCAGAACAGAAAGAATGACTTTGAGCAAACATGCACACAGCGTTCCCTGAACTCTGAATTTGGCCTTCAAATTTAAAAATAAAGCCACTACGAATTTTTCGAGTCTGCTCCGGCAAACAGGAACGTTCTCCAAACATCCAAAATATTTACCTTTCAGGCACTTATCTTCTGCTTAAAGTAAACTATTCTTAGAGAACAGACACTTCTATTTTTAGGTACCTCAAGAAAACTTTACCTCGACCTCTAGGTTATTTACACATACGATTGTATTTCTATGTGATGAAATGGACTCGCACTTTTTCTTCTGTATTAAGAGCCATTTCATGTGTTATTTTCGCAAATCATTCGTGCAGATATAAAATGTGCATCCTCTTTGAATGATTACACTGCTTGAATGCATACAGTAACTATATTCATTTTTCATGTATTACGCAAATCCAAATTTAATACAAATTAATGTATTTTGGGGCGGTTTGAATACACATACAATATTAGATATGTTTACTATGCTTAGGTTAGTAAATATGGACATAGATTCCGTGGAGTGGGTGTGATGTATTTCCTATGGGAACTGTACCAATATACCTGTTTCTGACCCTTGTCCGGTTAATAAATCAATAGTGGCCATACAACGGCACAGAAACCCGTTCTCTGATTAGGTCATAGCGCATGCTACCACGTTAGGCAAGCACTATTCCCCCAGCCCCCATAGAAAGCATACCGAGTTCTCAAAACAAATCAAACCTCCAGCAACCTGGGAAATCCCCCGCAGCTATTGTTTTGATTTAACCACGAACTCCAGTAAAGAATGTACGAACGACCAGTTCTTATGCCATCCTTATTGACGTATTTATGTCCATCCTTACGTCAATCTCGGCACCTTTCAGGTATAAATATTACCGACATTGCCCTAAGCAAACACACGGTGGTGACGAGATTAAAGCAGCGATACTTGCCGAGGAGCCCAGCTGATGCAGAAAAAGCCCATGAACGCTGCCCCTCCTTTTTGAGGCGCTGAGATAGAGACGCTGCCTTTTCTCTTGCCGAGAAATCCAGCCCCGGCGTTTCCAGCCGCCCTTGCGGGCAACTGGGATATCGAGTCCTGAGATTGAGATACCAGCCCTCCAGCCTTCTAAATCCCAGGTACTGAACTGAATAACCCCTCACAGAGAATTCTTGAATCAGATCCTTGGCAAAACAAACTTAACTTAAACTGCTACTTATCTACTCCCGCCCACGTATTAGGCTTAGGTCAGGTACACTGGGGTAGACGTAGCTAGAAGCACCAGTTAAGTACGATTAGTCAATGTATATATGTATATAACTTTTATCCATTTTAAGTATCATATGGCTAAGAAACCATATCAATGCTTTTGCAGTATTATTTTATAATTCTGTTTTTACTGTATGCACTTTATTTAACTATAAGTATTGCAATAATAGCGATTCATTTCTCTTGTATGAGAAAGGAGACTGATCAATAAATAACACCTTTTTATTGAACACGCCCGTCTCTTCCTTTTCTCTACAATCTGGTGAAACTAAGAATGCACGTACTGACTGAGTAAAATAAGTTGTCTTTTGTTTTCACACGACTCTAGAGATATACTCTTGATTAGGGGAGAGCAAAGTTGTCATGTTCTATGGTTGTCAGAAACTAAATCCCTTCTTGTCTATCCAGGGAGGTTAAACTCCTCCTTGCCTATTCGAGAAAGTTTCTAGTGAACTCTGAGATAGCTGGCACACACATAACTTTAAGTCTAATATCGTCGGTAGAAGACCTAGTTAACCTCAGTCCTACGTCTATACTATTGAAGATATTATTCCAATGCGCAGAGCCTATTGGGATAATAGGAACTACACCACAAATGGTTTTAACCAGACTACAAGTCCCAGCAGCACTCGCCGGTGCCCAGAGACAGCGTCACTGTCCGGCGCCGCCACCAGCTGCCAGCCCTCATTAGCGCGCTACGCTTCACGCAGCGCGGGACGCGCGCGAGCAGCGCCCGGGGGAAAACCGGGCCAAGGGCGGGCCCGTCTGAGTCCGTCCGAGACTGTTGAGGTTGGGCTGGGCCAGGGCTCTTGGTTTTGGATTTATCCCACCTTTGTTACTATGATCTATCCCCTGATGTAAAAGAAGGAGCCCTTTAAGATCAACAGGCGGGTAAGGGATGCTTGTATTCTTTTGATCTGGACTGGATTGGACTGGTTAAGGACTCTTGTGCAGCACTGATTTTATTGTTATTTATTACCAACAGTATTGTGTATATCGTTCATCTAATAGGCTTTTTCTTTTAGTTTTTTTTATCTTTTAAGTCTATAATGTCGCGGCGTAAGGGTTGCAAAACCCCAGTTGAGCATGTTAGCTCTACCCTTGATAACTATCTTGTGAGAGCTGTGAGTGTTATCAATGACCAAATAGTCAGAGCAGAGCGGCGGCTCTCGCTCGATTTAGGCAGCTCCGTTGCATCACCCCTAACCCAGCTGGTCTCCCCTGAAAAAAGTAGGGAGAACGCTAGCACAGATGCAATTTTAGTTGAGCCCCCTATTGCCCCGGATGTTACCCCTAATTCATCTATACATGGATCGCCTCCTCCAAGAACTAGAAGGGGTTGTAAGAAAGCCCAATCTGAGAGAGGTCCAATTAACTTGGGTAAGGGAGGAAAAAAGTTAGCCGGGAATACATCTACAGTAGATGATCATTTGGGTAATACCAACACTGTGGTATTAAACGATGCACAAGTTGAGCGACTTATGCATATCTTTGTTGCTAAAATCGAAGGATCTATTAAACCCCTATCTGATAGACTGGATAATTTAACTAGTGAAGTCAAGAGGATTGGGGGCGAGATTTCCCTTCAAAATGAATTACTAAAAACCCAAGCAAAAGCCCTGGAGAATTGTCAGCTTAGTATGCCCAGTGGAGTATTGGCCAACCCCCAAGTTTTAAATAATAATGGGAGGGCTCACGCACCTACAGAAGAGCTGAATAGACAAACCCCCAGTTTTGAAAAGAGTAGGATATCCTCAGTACCCAGGAGGGAAAAAACATCCCACTATACCAAACGTAGTAAGACTATAAATCTACCCCCAGATTGGGCTCCTTGTGTGGCTGTCCTAACTAACGTCCCACCATTGAATGAAAATCTGTCGCCAAATCAACTGGAGACTCATGAATCTCTTAAGAATAAAACCGCCTCGTGGCTTAATAACCAATGTGGGTTTCCGGTGGTTTTATCCGACCAGATCCTTACCACGAGACGGGTCAATTGGATTGGAAAGTCGACTAAAAATACCAAGGGAGACTGTGTTATTATTAATTTAAAAAAAAACATTTTGCCACAACGTCCCTGATCAGAGTAACATCACTACCATATAACGAACAGGGAATCACATTACGCCCCCTTGGTTACTTTTATAGTCACCTAATGTACCAAACCAATAGTGGACCCAATAGAGACACATGCCCACCTGCTGATACACCCATGTTGTCTGAGGTGCCTGTATCTAATCGATTTCAACCCCTGAGCACCTTGGATGTAAATGATTGACATAATCAGGACCATACTTTTGTGGATGAGGTGGTTTTCCCCAGTTGTGTTGAAATGGAGAGTGAGAATACTGAGGAAATGGGGGCTATGCAGGTGGTTGAACTTAGTAATGATATTCAGGTAAGGGTTGGCTCTATTAACATGCAAAGGGAGGGGGGTGATCGGTCCGGGGCTCTCGGACAGGATCAGACCGTCTTCCCGCAGAATAAAGGGCAATGTCCCCCCCTCTGTTCTATGGTTAGCCTCAAAAGAGAACACCCTGGGATGGTCAGATTTTATTAATTCCTATGACATCGTTTGTTTCCAGGAAACTTGGTGTCAGGATTTGGTGAGCTATGATGGTTATGTCTCCTACAATTTACCTGCACAGGGCTCGGCCTCTGGCAGAGTAAAGGGAGGCCTTTTGATATTGGTATCTGTGAACCTCCCCATTACTGTGAGGAGGTATAGGAAGGTCGGGCACACTCACAGATTTTATGGCAGTATGAGAAACAAGCCCGCAACATTCTTTTAATAAATTATTAGGACAATGTTTTTGACAACACGCGGCACCAAGTTGTGAAGGATTTAGAGGCCGCTGTTGGTGAATTGATTGCAGGGGAAAATGTTACTTTTGACTTTATTTGGGTGGGTGATTTTAACATTCCTACCTGTCCAATGTCTACCCTAGGGGTATGTGGGGTTAAAAGTAATCTAGAGGAAGATGATCTGCACTTCCCTCATAATTCTTATGGCGAGATATTAAATACATTTATAGCGGATTATGACTTAGAACTTTTGGCCTATCCCAAGAACGAATATGGTGATACTATCCCCACATTTACGGGTCAGAATGCAAATACGGTGATTGATCATATATGTGTATCATCTAATATCACACCGTTATTAAGGTCCCAATGATTGAAGAAACTATGTTTAGTGACCACAATTGTATAATTCTTGAAATCACTATTTTGAAATGTAGGCCTCCCACCATCTCACATACTGTGATGAATATCGAACCCCACAGACCCAACGGTGTGAGGCTAAGATGGAAAGGAGAGAAATCTGAGGCTGTTTTTAAAGCTATTGTTAAAGGGTGCATCGGGAAAATTAATGTCATCCTAAATAATGATCATGACTCAGTATGCATCTTGAGGAATTTCATGTCTATTAACAATGTTATTAATACTATTTTTACCAAAATTGATTCGGGGAAACTGTTCACAATAAGGGGTGGTATGATCATACTTGTACTGTAATGCTTATCGAACTAAAGCAGGCCTTAGCAGCCAGGCCGAGAGATAAGAAAGCAGTAACCAAACTGAGATCTGATTACAAGGATGCCCTTAAGCATAGGAAGGCAGAGCTACAACAAGAGGCCTGGGAAAAGTTGATAGAGGCTGCGGAAACATCCAACTGTGCGTTATTTTGGGCAACAGTTAATTTCCCTTTTCTCAAAGATGATATGGCCCCAAAACTTACGTCTAATGTTACCAGTGAGGCATGGGTAGCTCACTTTTCCACTATATATAAGTCTGATAGCCCCTACTGTGTTAATGACAGATCTTGGCCTATTGTCCCTCTGGATTTCACTATCGCTGAGGTTGAACGAGGTATTAGTGCTAGTAAAGGGGGAAATATTTACAACAAGGGGTGGTGAGGGACAGAGTCTCTGAATTAAGCAGAATACTCTCACCCAGTCAAGAGATCAGGGCTAGATCCAACACCGTTTTTTAGCTCACTGCACCATCCCAGTTTCAGAACCTGGCTGTATGCAAATTAGTCTGTTCCTGTCCCAGTGCATGATGGGAACAGGGCAAACCAAACTACAAAAGCCAATTCTTACACTGGGAAGGAAACAAGCTTCCGGGGACCGGGTATACTCAGACATGAGTCCCTTGCTCATTGCACCATCAGGATTCAAGCAAGCCGGGCCGAAGACGCCTGAAATGGCAGAAACCGGTCCCCGGAAGCTTGTTTCCTTCCCAGTGTAAGAATTGGCTTTTGTAGTCTGGTCTGCCCTGTTCCCATGATGCACTGGGCCAGGGACAGACTAATTTGCATACAGCCAGGTTCTGAAACTGGGATGGTGCAATGAGCTAAAAAACGGTGTTGGATCTAGCCCTGATCTCTTGACTGGGTGAGAGTACTCTGCTTAATTCAGAGACTCTGTCCATCACCACCCCTTGTTGTAAATAGTAAAGGGGGAAAGGCCCAGGGGCCGGATGGGGTTCCCATTGATGTATACAAAACTGTGGAGCCCTGTGTTAACTATTGTATTTAATGCAGCCATGAGCAACGGAGTTCCATCATCCTGGGGGGAATCTATCATAATCCCGATCTATTAGAATAGGGATAGGGGGGGTGCTAAAGATTACAGCCCTATTTCCTTATGAGATTCCTCTGTAGAAATTATGAGCAGGATATTACCGGTAAGGCTGGAAGAATGGGCAGAGGACAAAGGTATCCTGGCCAGCACCCAGTATGGTTTCAGAAAAGGTCGAGGTACATTAGACCAGTGTTTGAACTTAGATCTGCTGGTTGGGAAGTATACCCAGGCTAAAAAGGGTTCTCTCTACCTCTGCTTTGCAGATTTAAGCAGTGCTTTAGCTTTGGTGGATCATTCCATTCTCTGGGTGAAGCTGCTTGAACTTGGGGCCCCGGAAGGTATTATCTTCTTTCTAGCCCGGTTGTATGACAACCTCCAAACTAGTGTCCGTTATGGGGTAAATGGGGAATGTACCCCTAATTTTAAGGTCAGGAGTGGTATAAGGCAAGGTTGTGTCCTTGCACCCCTGCTGTTTACACTTTTTATCAATGAGGTAGATGCAATTTGAAAAACTATCAGTGCCGATGCTCCACAGGTCAACGGCCTTGACATACCGGTATTGTTATATGCGGACGATGCCGTGTTATTGTCAAGGACCCCTATCGGCCTCCAACGTTTGATTGACAGGTTCTCCATTTTTATCAGGGACAGGAAACTGCTTATAAACAAAACTAAAACCTATACCATGATTTGTGGGGCAGGCCGCAGGAGATCCCACACTTTTTTTCATTGATGGGCAGAGAGTGCTTCAAGTTGACAAATGTTGTTACCTGGGAATCACCTTTGCGAGACATCGAACCTGGACACAAGAAATTACTAATGTACGGGCCAAAATGGCAAAAATTGCCCATGGGGTTTTTAGATTTGAGGCTAAGATAGGCGATAGACGCATCAGGGATATGTTGCAGATCTACCAATCTCGATGTGTATCAATTGCATTATATGGGGCTGGGGTTTGGGGACCCAGTTCTAACGGATGTCTGTAAATTGAGGAAAATATTTTTCTCAAAAAACTTTTGTGACTACCAAATTCTGCCCCAAACGATTTATCCCACAGAGAACTAGGGATCAATTACATGTCAGATTTGATTTCGCTGAGACCGATAATGCTATGGCATTCGATCTGGCAAAAGGAGGAGACAGCACTGAACAGACTTGTTATTAACGACTGTCTCTCCCTGGATAACCATTCTAAGATCCCTTCGTTAAAATACGCAATATACAGTTTCCAGGAAATCTTTGATATAAATATTTTGGCTGATCCATATGCTGCTGTAGCAATGTCAAAACATGAGATAAAGTGCACATTTTTGAACTACAGGGCAGAGAGGCGGGCGAGCGGTAGTGGCTTACTGCCCACCTGCATGTTTTATAATAAATTTGTGGGTTACGAGGGGTTTCAATTATATCTAAGTCAGGTGACCAGATCCTCGCATAGATTTGTCCTTACTAGGTTGAGGCTTGGGATTGTGCATCATTTGGTGGCTTTCCAGTCTCCCAGAAAACACCCGGTTGGCCCCTGTCCTTGTGATGGCCAATCTAAACAATGCACGTTGCACTTTGTTCTGCTATGTAATCTTTACAGGAATTTTCACTTTGCTTATTTAAAACCAATTTTTGTAAAATATGGAGCCTGTACTGTCAATGATGCTATTCCGGACTTCTGTTTTTTTACTGCTACCTTTATATACAAATCAATTCATGTCAGGAAAAGCATGATGTTTTAAAATCTGTGTGTGTTTAACTGTGTTGCCCCTGCATTTTATCTTGTGCTTTTATGGTCATTCTTGATATGTGCCGAATAAAGCCTTATGAACTGAACTGAACTGAGTCCAATAATCCTCTGGATGCCACGCAGTTTGGTTTCTGTGGCAGATTTAGCACTGAGACAGCCTTGATTAAAGCAACCAAAGAGATCAGGC
Organism: Lissotriton helveticus; assembly: GCF_964261635.1. Lineage (NCBI taxonomy): Eukaryota > Metazoa > Chordata > Amphibia > Caudata > Salamandridae > Lissotriton > Lissotriton helveticus. The sequence goes on along the minus strand of NC_136071.1, from coordinate 871,945,329 downwards.
AGTCAATCGATCAAAATCAAGGTGCAGCACTGATACTACTTGATCTCTCGGCTGCCTTTGATATGGTAGACCATAGACTGCTGCTGAACCATCTATCGGAAATCAATGCTAGTGGCACTGCTTGGAGCCTTTTAAAATCTTTTCTCATTGAAAGAGAACAATCCGTCAAACTTGGTGAGTACATATCTCAGTCCTTCTCCTTTCCTTATGGAATTCTGCAGGGCTCTTCACTTAGCCCTACTTTATTCAACATTTATATCAAACCCCTTGCTAACCTTATCAAGAGTTTCAGTTTGTCTTTAACATCTTATGCAGACAACACCCAGATTGTCGTCTCCTTGGCCAAAAAAGATCAAGGAGTCAGCAACAGATTCCACGACTACAAGCAAGCTATTTCCACTTGAATGAGCAGAAAATGTCTAAAATCGAATGCAGAAAAAACTGAAATCACACTCTTTGGAGCTCAGACCCACTTTTGGATGCCTTTATGTTGGCCAGTAGATATGGGCAACCTGCCCTCTCCCACCACTAAAGCTCGGGCTCTGGGAGTTTTGATTAACCATACATTGACCTTCAATAAGCATGACAATGCTCTCTCTTCTTCTGCATTCTATACTTTAAGGATGCTAAAAAAGTTCTTCTCTTTTACTCTGTCCCATCTGCAAATAATTCTAATTGTATCAATTGTAACCTCTAAATGAGACCACTGCAACGGTCTATTTCTCACAGCCCCCCAGTACACTCTTGACAGGCTGCAGATTTTGCAAAATGCAGCAGCCAGGCTTCTATTAAAATTACCCAAATATCTCTGTCTCTTTAGCCATCAAGAATTTTCATTGGCTCCCAATTAGATAGAGATGCACTTTCAAGGCTCTCTGCATCGCTTACGAAGCACTTCATGGCTTAGGCCCGGCCTACTTGCAGTATAGCTTCAAGTGGTATAGCCCAGTTAGAACCTTGCGATCAGCTTCGGCTAAACTTATTATTGTTCCTAGATTCCGACTCTCCACTTGACAAAAGCCTGGAATGCCCTACCATCTGCGATCAAAAATGCCTCTAATCTGCTGAATTTTAGGAAATAGCTGAAAACTTGGTTTATTAACACTGGATAATCCAGATACACCTGTATTTCTTGGTCACTCTAAACCAGCTCCAAGACACCTGTGGGTATTCGTGCGCTTCATAAGACTCATTAACATTCACATTATCATATACTTTGCCACCACCATTACCGCCACTACTATCGCCATCATCACTACTACTACTTCTACTACCATCTCCACTACTACCACTGCCACCACCACCAACTTCATAATTTTGTGTAAGACAGTGTTGTATTTGTGTGTTAGAGGAAGGGTGGTGTGGGCATGTGTGTGACAGACATTGTGTGTGTGCTATTTATTTATTTCAAGCCTACTCATGCCATCTTTGAACGTGGTGTTTTTTTTTCTTTTTTTGCCATCCACTTTTCAAATATCTATTGCATACCCTTCAAACCCAAAACAGTTTTAAAACATTGCATACTGGCTATGCTCAGACCTGTGGGCTTTGGCAGCGCATATTTGTTTTGTTTCCCAATGCACCTCTTCCAGGTTTCAGCTGCAAGAGCAGGTTTTGCACATACTTTGACTGTTGCTCATGTTGTAAAGAATAGACCCCTCTTCACGATTTAACTCGTTGAATAAGCATTTTGATTTTTGCAGCGTTTGTCGACATATTTGGGCTCTCACTACAAAAGAATACTAATATAAATCTGTGACAATCACATCAATTATTTTCAATTTGTTATGGCAATTTATTGAATTGATTACAATAACTGCATAGTATATCTAAAAACGTTTGCGCCTATACACTTGCAGTCTCTGTACTTTAAAAAAACAATTTTGTACTCTCCGAATGCAAGGTAGAGTCTTTGCAATAAATCTTTTGCCTGAAATGCCGCCTGCTTTGGGAGAGAACCAGACCTCTAGTGCCTAGAGGATAGACAGCGTTTGTCTACTTGCTGCAATTACAGCATTTAAACATCGGAGGCCATTTCGAAGCCAGTTCTATGCCTGTGGTCCAGGGGGAATGCATCAGCAGAGAAACACGTCATGATGAACATAATATGGCTATCATCGGGAAAATAATACGATCAGAAAATGGAACAAACAAAAAGCGTCGCAGAAGGACTCGCAAACACTGAACCTCTGCTCGAAGCTCCCAGCGGATCCGGTATCAAAATCCCGAGCTCACAGATTGAAGGTGGCAGAGAATGGGAGATGCTGTCAGAACGAAAACAGCGCGGCTGGCAAACAACAGCTCTGCTTACAAAGGGAGCTGATTTGTCAAGTGGTTCCTTCATCCCCTCTGTAGTCTCGGAATAGGTAAAACCCGGTGATAAATCGGGCCCAGGGGGAGAATGCTGTGCGCCATCCAAAATGTAATCGAATAGACCACATTGGTGTTCCCTCTGTAAAACAAGAGAGATTTTCCACTCGCCAGGACACACGGACCACCATACTTGAGGCGGCTTTCCTGAATCAGAGTGAAGTTAGTCCCATTTAATAAATAAGAAATTAAAAGGGCCGTAGAAATTCTCCCGTCATAACTGTCGGTATGCATGGCCTTCATTATGGTTCATATGGTGTAGAGGTTTGAGGTTTGCCACCCATGTAGTATCTAGGTCAACAAAGAAATAAGGGCTCCACTAGCACTCCTATATTATGAATTAAGAGCAGGCTTTAAGGTATATGTAGACAACTGTGTGTATAAATAGCACACTTCAACAAGAAAAGAGAATTGTCAGTAAATACTGCTTTTCTGGATACCGTTTAGTGGGGTGCTGCTACTATTATACCGAGGAGCAGGCTTATCATGGCTTAGACAAGAGTTACATATAGTTTTGGTGTGTGGCGCCCCTGATCTATCACTTTGGATTTCGTGAGGAACTTACTTTTAAGGAGGAGTACTCCACGACCATTACTACATCTGATGTATTGCCCCTAACCTATTATACTTTTACCAGGAAGAGCATATTTTATAGGAGCATTAGGTCTTCATTACAAACATTATTAAAACTTGGGCTCATTCTTATATATTATCACGCCTTAGAACGCTACTGTCTTTACATCTGACTGCCCGGTGCTACCACCCCTATACTTCTCTGGGTGGCCTGTACTGATGGGCGTGTATACCGACAAGCTGAGTGGCTACATGAGACAGACGTATTAGTGACTAACACTCACCTTCCGTATTTCCAGGTTATCTCTTGGTTGGACCACAAGTACGGGTTTTGTCAGGGCGTGTTTCGGCACAGAGTGGTCTCTGCTTCTATAAAACCTTTTGTTACGGTGAAACTCCCAGTGCTTCTCCTGGATGACTTTGTATCACTATCTAGCAGTCTGACTATTAAGGAACATTCAAGAATAGATCTGCCTTGAGGAAGTCTCGTTAGAGACGAAACACGTGTTTCAAGTTGTGCTGGAAAATCTTTTAAGAAATTAATAAAGACATCGAAGATACTTCAGTCTTGGATCCTTCTTGGTGTGCTATGATGCAGTATTTACGGACAATTCTCTTTTCTTGTTGAAGTGTGCTATTTATACACACAGTTGTCTACATATACCTTAAAGCCTACTCTTAATTCATAATATAGGAGTGCTAGTGGAGCCCTTATTTCTTTGTTTATCAAGCTTTAGCACACTTCTGTGTGCTTTTGTGACACCTCTGGGTAGTAGGTGTAACAAGGGCTATTGGAGCACCCATCTTTTCATACTTTTGGCAAAACCAATAGGACATTTCCATATGTACAGTTTATCAGAAGGTTTACTGTGTTGACGAATGTGCTGACATCTTTTCCATTGGGAGAGCGCTACTGCCCATATACTGTAAGCTAGTATATAGGTCAGTTTGCTTCTAATAATGTAAATCATGTTGTGCTTTTAATTCACCTTTTATTTACCTTAAAAGCAAAGGCCCAAAGCAAATCATCGCCACTGATTTAAACTGTTGTAATTCTTTCTTCATGATAAAAATTATATTCATTGGGGTAATCTGTAGGCCATTGTTCGAATCATAACAAGACGGAAACGCACCTTCACTCCGCATCCGTGACACCGCATGCTGTCACAAAGCGGTTGTTATAACAACCGCGTTGTGACAATGCATACCATTACTGCGCAAGTTATTACAATGACTTGCAGAGGGGGGGAGAAGGTGTTGGATTTAAAATTCAACACCTTCCCTAAAGTCAGCACAGACTGGAGTTGGAATAGTACATTTTACTATTCCAACATCCAGCGCCCCTTCTCCGCAAGTCGTTGTAACGACTTGCGGAGTAATGGTGGGGCATATTATCAAGAAACAGTGTTAACATTACTGCCGCTTTAGCGGAAGAAAACCGCCACTAAAGCGGAGATAATGGGCTTGATAATACGTCCTTGTGAATTCCCATAGAAGCCCATGTTCTGGTGTGAACATGGGCTTCTATGGGAATTCTCTACGGCGTATTATCAAGGCCATTATCGCCGCTTTAGCTGCAGTTTTCTGCCGCTAAACCAGCGATAATGTTAACGCCGTGCCTGATAATATGCCCCGAAATGCGTTGTCACAACGTGGTCGTTGTTACGAGCGCGTTGTGACAGCATGCGGCAAAAAGGTATGCGGAGTGAAGAGGGTTATTATAACACGAATGACTCTGCATTCCATCCTTTCAGATAGGGGTAGGCATAACTTAAGTGCCATTAAATTGAGTATCAACAACAGTTCCTATTTATAGTGCTTAGAAATAACAAAAGTCAAGTGTGAGGTTACTGAATACAAACCGTTATTATCATTATAGTTGCACAATGTGAACACAGTGCACGATTTATAATTCTCAAAAGTACTGTACACTTGCATATTGGTGTTTTGGTCATTCCATTTTTCTGATTCTACTCAACCGATTAGGAAACTTGCGTTTTATTTAATAACTTTGATCTTTTCTGCTGTCAAAACACGGTACACACATTTTCCCTTTGAAAAGCTTTTCTCTTGTGTAACAGCTACCGGATGTAAGCTCAGGATTGCTCACAGAATTCTACTTTCCTATCTAGGCACGAGATTGCTTAACTTTGTGGGGATTCATAAACTGACACCTCTCCCCATTTTATCACTCCCACTCCCTACAGTTATACCTTACGCACAGCACACCTATATATATATATATAGTGTATATAGCCATTTTTACAGAGTGACCCAATAGAACTGTGCCTATCAAAACTAATGCATTACATATTTCTTGGAAACTGCTACCTACTTTATATCATACACAACATGCTCAATTTAAGAAATGTGGTTACTGGTTGGGGGTGAGAAACGCTACTCAAGCAAATAATCCAGTATTTATCAGGGTATGACACAAGCAAACCCCAAATTAACCTGTGTTCAATCCTGTGGCAGATTGGAACTTAGGGGCCGATTAGGATGGCGGACGGACTTGCGTCCGTCCGCCATCCCAGAGGTGGAGGGACCGTCCGCCTGGGCTGCGGCGGTCCCTCCGTGCAAATTAGGATGTGACCGCCACCCTGGCGGTCACATCCTGGATATTTAACATTGCGGCGGGTGCTGCTTCAAGCAGCACCCGCCGCAATGTTAAAAGTGCATGTTTTACATTTACATGCACAAAGCGGCAGGCACCGCGCGGTGCCTGCCGCTTTGTGCATGTAAATACTGGGGGGTACCATAGGTATCCCCCATGTGCACCACCCACCCGCCTACACCCTGGGGGCCCGCAACGGGCCCCCAAAATCAAAAGTACACATGCTTTTCCACGGCGGAAAAACCGCCGCGGAAAAGCATGTTTACTAATGCATCCTAATTTGGCTGGCGGTGTCTGATAGACACTGCCAGCCAAATGAGAGCTTTTCCGCCGCGGTTGTAATCCGACCGCGGCGGAAAAGCAGCGGACAGAAACCAAGACCCACCAGCTATCGTAATGCGGCGGTGGGTCTTTGGTGACTCCGCAGAGGATTTTCCACCTCCTCCGGGCCGGAGTTGGCTTCCGCCGGCCCGGAGGAGGCGGAAAATCCTCCATCCTAATCGGCCCCATAATATGGCTATCATCGGGAAAATAATACGATCAAAGGCTTAACTTAGGGACAATGTTTAAAGTATTTATGCTGCACTTCAAACAGTAATAAAGTAAAAGCACACACAAGAAAACACACACCAATTTAGAAAAATAGAGCAACATATAATAGATAAATGTTAGAAATGGGATTTCTTGTTGGCTAGGGCATGCGCCTAAGCCAGGCAGAAACCACCACTCTAGTCAGGGCAAGGGAGTTACACGCTGAAGATAACCCCTGCTCACCCCCTTGGAAGCTTGGCACGAGCAGTCTGTCTTATCCCAGAGGCAATGTGTAAAGCGTTTGCACAACACACACACACAGCACCGACACACTAGGCACAGCACAAAAGAAACCCACACAAGGTTATATAAATAAAATAGCCTTTATATTACTCATAAACACATTAGAATGTACTCACATATGTACACTGAGCTACCTGGCACTAGGTAACGCTTTACAGGGGATTATGTACAGGACAAGGCCAATTGGACCACTGTCAGAACCCTCAGAACCTGGTAAGTAATAAAACAACCAGTAATTACTTAGCACAAACACATTATGCATCAGTCACATTGGGCATCATCCACATTATGCAGTAATCACATTAGGTCAACAGTGCACCATAGTAACACTCACAAGGTGCATACATCACCTTAGGTCCTTGCGCCCTACCAGAACACAAGGTGCTCTCAGGCCAACTGGCCTTCCTCGGGGGGCCCGTCTTGGGCTGTACCCAAATGCCCTTTGTCCCACAAAGTATGGGCTCTAGGAACACTTGGCTTTCACCTGCCCGTACTCAACTGGGGACGAGGGTGCAACTCACCCTTGTTTCTCTCATGCCAACAAAAGGAGAGAGACCCCGTTGATGCAGCTGCTGCTCTCTGGCAGTACAGCTGTTTGTAAAACACTAGGCACCAACAGTGCCATGTGAGCCCCATTCACCGGGGCTCTTCCAGTGCAACTAACAGGCACCAACTGTGTGCATTCTCAGCCCTACTCACCGGGGCTTCTCTTGACTTATCCGGTCTCATCGGTAGCACAAGAAAGACTTCAGCAGGAGGGCCCGCGGGGCTCAGTTTCCCAAACACTGACACGCTGGCCCCTCTTCAGAACAGGGAGCCCTGCTCACCATGACATCCTGCCTTCTTCTTCGACCGGTAACCAGGCCGTACTCCCGCAGGGAGCCTGTGAGGCTCTGTCTCCTCTTGTGTCCACGCGGGGGGTCCCTCAGTACGGAGTGGAGTCTCCGTCGATCCCTTCTCCTTTCTGGGCGACACGCGGGGCTCCCACCAGCACGCAGGGGCCCCGCCCTCCTCCAGGCACAATCTTGCCTGACGCTCAGCGGCCACATCCTCCCTGATGTGTCTGCCGTGCAAGGTGTGGCCCCGCCCACAACCAGGATGCCGCCTGACTTCCTGGACGCCGCAGCACACAGGAATCCCCATGTCGGGATTCCTCCTCAGTGGAATTCCGCGATCGGGCGGGCTGCGCAGCACAGCGCTTTTAAGCGCAAAACTCCTGGCATGTTCCTCACGCCTTGGCGGTGCGAGCCCACACCTGGGGCTCCGACCACAGAGGAGAGGGGGGCGCTGCCCACACTGCAGGGCAGCAAGCGCCCCTCTCTAGATCAGCCAACTCCGCAGGAAAAAGAGCGCTTGCCACGCACTCGCACAGGGCAGAGCTGGCCCCAGGCAGGCCAGCTCACAGCAGAAACAAAAGTCCTTGGTGCTGGGTACACCCCAGCAGGGCACAGCCAGGCAGGCCAGCACTCAGAGACCCCCAGGGAACAGCAGCTGGGTCCCACGGCGGTTCCTCCTGGTAGTCCAGCAACCTGCCGGCCACCAGTTCTAGGTCAGCACATTGCACACTTACATGGGGTCACAGCCCCAACACAGCCATGTCTTTGTTCACAGGGCTCTGCACCTGGTCCAAACAACCAGTTCAGAGGGGCACTCCAACATTTCTATACAGTGTTCAAACACCTTAATTGTTAGGTTAGGCTCTGGCCCCAGACACACCACAGCGGGGGGAGCCAGCAGTGTACAAGGCAGGCACAGACCTATTCAGGGTCATGGGCTACTCCTCCCACTACTCCAAATGCAGATCTACCTATTCAGCCTAGCGCCGACTCACCCTGCCCCTCTGGAGCCATGGCACCTCCCCAGCCCATGTCACTCCAGAGCCAGACATGCAATACACATCAGGTAGGCACAAAGACACATAGCACACAGAAATACCAACTTCCGAAAATGGCATTTCTAAAATAGTGTTAATAAATCTGCGAACACCATTATGCAACATTTATTACCACTATTCAAAACATACCAAATTTAATCACGCTAATCCTCTCATATCAGGAATTACCACTGACACACTTACCAGGGAATCCCCAATGCATTCCTATGAGAAGGCAGGCTCACAGTAGTAAGTAACCAAAATGGCTGTTTGTCACTACAAGGATATTCCATACAATTAAGGCACATGTCCTACCTTTTACCTACATTGTGCTCTGCCCATAGTGCTAGCTAGGGCCTACTTTAGGGTTGACTGTTTTGTAATAAAAAGGGGAGTCACAGACGTGGCACCCACTTTATGTGCCACGTCACAGTGGCAGTAAACTGAGCGCACAGGCCCTGCGATGGCAGAGGCCTGAGACAGGTTTGACAGGCTACTTTGGTGGGTGGAGCAAGCAGTGCTGCAAGCCCAGCAGTAGCATTTAATTTACTGGCCCTGGGTATCTGGGATACCACATTAAAAGGGACTGGTAGATAAAATAAATACGCCAAACAGGTGTAGACCCATCTTGCCAGGTTTACCACAGAGAGCACACACACTTTACACTGGACAACAGTGTTAAAGTGCACAGAGTCCTAAAACCAACAACACCAGGTCAGAATAAATGACTAGGAGGAAGGCAAAAAGTTCAGGGATGACCCCGCAAAAAGGGCCATGTCCAACAATAAATGAAAACCAAAATGACAGTAAAAAACAATCAGTAGAACCAGAGATATGCAGTTTTAAAGATTTAAGTGAAAATGGCTCTGTCGTTATCTGGTCATGTTGGACCAGGACAAAGTCACAATTCCGGCCGACCACAATCGAGTGTGTGCCGGCTACACTGATACAGTTAGACCCACTGAACAAGTGTTCCTTAAATCCTGGTGGCGTACTGTTGCGAGGTCCAGCTTTGAGAATGTGTTGTGCAACCGAGGTGGTGCATCAGTTCCGAGGACCTGTGAAGCTGCTAGACGAGGTCCTACATTGCAGTCAAGGATCCCGTTGATGAGGGCTTGAGGTGCAAAGTCTGGCATTGAGGATTTGTTGCACAGCCAAGGTGGTGCATCAGTCCCCAGGAGCTGTGACGATACAATGTGAGAACCTGGGTCTTCATCAAGACTGCCATTAACAAGAGATTTGAAATGTGGGGATCTGTGTTGGGGGTGGGTAGCAGTGGTACCAATGCATTCTTGGAGCTCGATGCAGAATTATTGTGCTGGGAGAATCCATCTAGCAGTGATGTTGCATCAGCTTTGCTTGGAGTTTTGCCATGCTGAAGAGGTAAGCTGGCGGTTCTGCTTGATCCACAGATTGACCAGCATAGCACATTCAAGCCCACTTCCAAGAGACCAGGACTGAGGAGAAACCACATGGCAGGGTATGACTCACAGATAGCAGAGTCCAGGTGCTGGATTCAAGGTATTGGAGCATTCTGTTCCTAAATTATTTTTGAGATTGGGAGTATGTGAAGTGAGTAGGAGCTTCTCAGTGCCCGGCCTCTACCTGCTCTCGAAAGTTTGGTTTCTATGTATTTGCTTTTTTTTAGATGAAGGGCTTTGTGGGTGATACAAGTTGTCTTGAAGCTGCATCTTCCTTCAATGGGAAGCCAGTTTAGAGACTTGAGGGCAGGTGAGGTGTGATCAAACTGCTTCACACCTGTGAGGATCCTGGCCGCCACATTGAGAGTGACTCTCATAACCGCAAGGTGACTTTTTGGAGTTTCACTGATGATGGCGTTGCTATAGTCTGGTTTAGAGAGGACAAGTGATTGCAGTACATTATTAAGATTGTTTGCATTTATTGCCCCAATTACCTCGTCATGGGTGATTTGGAGGTCAATGGGTGAAAAAATTATAGAATTTTCCACCTGCTGATTTAGAGAATCTGGAGTAATTTCCTCATTCCCCTGAGTACTATAGACCTTTGAAAAGAAGTCTACCCATGTTTTTTCATCTATTGAGACTGCTATTGTCGCAGCATCTTTTTTATTAAAAAATGGTGCATTCATAGTCCGCCAAAATAAGGAACAATCCTTACTCAGTGATGCTTCATGGAGGGCAACCCATGCTTGATTTTTGAACTCTTTCTTTTGGGTCTTTCTTAACAAATTGTATGACTTTCTGCATTCTCTAATCTCACCTTGGTCTCTCTCTAACCTGTGAAGGGCCTCTTTTAATCAAGAATATGTTTTTGTGCAGTTTGAATCGAACCATCCATTTTTACAATCACGTATGCCATTATTTTCGACTCTGAGAAAATTTTGAATAGTCAAAGTGATCTGTGAGAAGGCGTTCAAGGTTTTTTCATGGGAGGTATCTTCCAGCAAGCATACTAAGTTTAATTCATAAGCCTTAAATATAATTTGCTTATTCAGCTCGACCGTAATATGGCTGTCCCAACGCAAGGTGTATCCATTCTGGCATGAGAGGGATATACCTTGTGGCCAAACCAGTTTATTAATTATTTGCTGATCGATGACATCTGGCAGAACTATATCAATACTTAGGGACAAATGATCACTCATAACATTTGGGTGGGTTTTATAGTTTGCTACCCAGTTTGCATAAAGTTAGACCTGGCACCAATGGCGTGGGTCTCCCTCCCATTCTTTGCTGTTGCCTCATGTGTTTTTGCTGGTGTTAGATGCTTTGGGCACTTTGCCACTGCTGTCCAGTGCCACAGTGCGAGTGCTCCCTACTGTAAATTGATGTATGGATTAGTGATTCCATGATTGGCTTGTTTGGTTTATTTGTCAGACCCTAGTACAGTGCCCAGGGCTTGTAAATCCAAATGCTGCTGGTGGGCTTGCAGCACTGGTTGTGCCACCCACAGAAGCAGCCTTGTAAAATATGTCTAATTCCTGCCATTGCAGAGCCTGTGTGCAGTCTGGTACTGTCATGCCGACTGGGCCAGTGCACCCACTTGCCAGTCCCTAAACTTTCCCTTTACTTCATATCAGACACCCCTATGGAGACCCAAGGACAGGGTGCATTGTAAGTATAAGGTAGGACATGCCCTGGTGTGTGTGGCATGTCCTAATAGTGAATTACGGCCATTTTCGTTTTTCACTATTGCAAGGCTACTTGTTCTCCATAGGCAAGAATGGGCAGTTAGATGATTACATCTTATAATCCTAACTGACTCAGGGAACATGATAGAAATTCGAGTTTAGTATGCCTGAACTCAGAATGATAAAATACATCTTTTAGTGAAGTTGGTTTTAACATTCTGTGTTTGAAAATACCACTTTTAGAAAGTAGGTATTTTCTTGTCTAACTATCCAAAGGCTGCCTCTGCTAGGTTGTGTTTTCCTTGTCCAGAGTTTGAGGGACAGGGCTGAGGGATTCCAAAAGATAGAATGAATCAGCTCAGTGGTGAATAGAGAGATCTGCATCTAGATAGGTGGGAGGAATTGCACCTGGGACCTGAATAGGGCTGTGCCTGCCTTCCACAATGCTGGCTCCACCTCCTGTGGTGCGACTGATGTCTCTGCCCTGCACTGTGAAAGAAGAGAAGGAATCATGTAAACAAAGTGCTCCAGGGCTGTGCTTTTCCTCCACAATGCTGGCTCCACCTCCTGTGGGGCGTCTGATGTTAGGACTGGACAAAGGCCCCTCTGCCCTCAGAGGACAAAGGATTTTGGGGTATAAATATTGGGACCCTGATCCCAAGAAATTAGATAACTTTTGGACAAACAAGAAGAAACCTTTGCTGAGGAGTGGAACCAGAAGAAACTGAGGAGAGACTATCCCCAAGCTGAAGTGCTGCTTGGGGGATTGGCCTGCAGTCGTTGCCTGACTGCCAAAGAGAGGAGAAAGGGACTTTGTGTACTTTCATCAACTTGTGAGGATCTCTAAGGGCTTGGAACAGAGCTTACCTCCTGCTGAAGTCTCAGGGACAACAGGCTTCAATACCCAGCATCTCAGAATTCTTTGGAAGTGCCTGCTGTTTTTGGGCCTTCTGAGGGACTGGGTGTTGCAAGGAGCTGGAAGCACGACTCAAGAGGAAGAAGCGTGTCGCAGTCGCTGCTGCTGCCGTCGCAACTTGAATGTCGCCGCTGTAGCTGTCGTATTGCACCGCATCAAGAGAAGCGTCTCGCAACGAGGAAGAAGTGTGTCGCCGTTGCTGCTGCTGCCGTCGCATCGTGGATGTTGCCGCTGTGGCTGTGGTATTGCACTGCATCAAGAAAAGCGCCTCGCATCCACAGGGAAACGTGCCGCCGTCAGAGCTGCTGCCATCGCATCTTGGATGTCGCCGCTGTAGTTGTCGCATTATGCGGAGCGTCTCGCAAACGTCGGAGAAGAGTGCCGCAGCCAAGGCTGTTGCTGTCGCATCGCTGAACCAGGGTGTAGCCGCTGCAGTTGACACATCGAACCGAGACTTCTCGCTTCATCAGAGAAGCGTGCCGCATCTAGAAGATCTTCACGTCTTTTTTTCTTTGCACCGGAACTTTACTGCATTTCCATCGCTGCAACACTTTTGCTGTGGAAGCGTCAGGCATCGTAAGGTACATCTTAAAGTGTTGCATCTTAAGAACTGAACTGAACTAAGCTAAACCTACCACCTTTAGTATAGTATTGTGGATTTTTGTGGTTTTTGGTCTTGTGTTAAGTCTATATAAAGACTACTTATTTTTAATATACAACTGTGTGGTGTCCATCTGTAGTGTTGTCACTGGATTACTGTATATGGTCACAAATGCTTTTCACACTGCCTCTGAGATAAGCCTTTCTGCTCTGCCAAGCTACCAAGGGGGTGAGCAGGGGTCATTTTAGAAGTGTACCCCCTTACCCTGGCTAGAGGCAAGGGTCCCTATTTGTCACAAGTACCTACCTGTACCAACTAGAGACCCCCAGGTCTAACACATAATAATTAGGGACGATTATAAAGTCTATTATGGATTGGAAGCCTCTACCTATAAATGTGTAATCAAAGTCCACTCTATGGGAGCACAACCGGTTTGCAAAACCATAGTTGTGAGAAAACCGAACTTCATTAATCTTTCCCCCCCTTTCTGAGTGATCAAAGTGTGTTAATGGGTCATCCTCTTCTGAATTTAAACCACAGACATCCAGCCCTGCTCTTGGGCATAAACTAACATTAAAATCCCCCCCTCCCCAAATAGTAATCATATCTGTACCTTTTGGTGCCCTTAGTTTATCAACATCTTCGCTAAGCTATCTTAAAATGCCCCCCAGTTGGCCCTTTCCTATATTATTGTAAAAATGTATTACAATTAAGATACAATTTGAGTCCACGTGAATCAATACTATTTGGTAATGAGTTGCGGATTTTATTAGGGTAATTCTTTTACCTCCAGCAAGTTTGAAATGTAAAGGCAAAGCCCCCCCTTATGTCTGCCATATTTTTACTGTATTGCTGGTGTGTGATATGTCTTGTATCCTTCAATGTGGACTTTCTCTAACAGCCAGGTCTCCTGGAAACACAAGATTTCGAATTTATCAATAAAATCAAGCCAAACTAGGTTATTTTCTTTACTTCAGAGGTCTGCTATATTCCAAAAGAGCACACTGATAATCTTCTGGGAGATCGATTTGTTCAGGATGATTGATTCAGGAGGAGATTCGGTCTGGCAGGCCAGATCAAGCCTCGTCCTCTCATCCCGGCTTGGGTCGCTGGTCAGGTTTGACTTTAATATTCCACTGATTCTAGGCCCCAACCCAATATCTCCTTCCTTAGTATTCATGTACTCCCCCTCATCAGTGCGCGGGGCTTTATTATAGTTAGTCCTACATACTTCATAGGCCACTAGGTTATCAGGATCCCTCATGTCAAGATTCTGTTCTTTATTTGCAGGTAGTCAGTCGTTCTCATCTAAGGATCGAAGGGGCCCGAATCTATTTGACACCTCCAGATTATAGTACATTTGAGCAGTAGGCTGTGCTATAGGATAATTCTCATTCTGCCTTTTAGTGCAATGGGGTCAGTAAAAATAGCCTAAGGGGAGGACAATAAATGCTGTATCAGTGATATTTGTTATCTCTGCTCTGTTTAACACTTCCCTGACCAGGGATGGTAAACGAAAGGAGAGAACAACACAATCCCCTCTAAGAGTTTTTCTACTTTTTCCTACCCAGGGTACACGCTTTACCATCTTAAAAGCTCGAAACTTTCCTTAGACAGGCCTACTCTGCTCCCAGGTAGTGAATGGCCTTATTCCTCAATGTAATCCATGTTTCATTTCCTCCAGAGGGCCGGGATGTCTGCCAAAATCACTGTGAAGGGGGTTGCTGCCGGGGGAAGATCTAGTTTATGTACATTACGGAAACTTTCATGGGAATTAGGTGTAGCTGGACGTGATCTTAATTGCATTTCACGTACTAGTCTTTCCCCCTGATGTATCTTGCGTGGTCTCCTCCCTGTCATGAACGCCCCTCCATCCCCTCGAGTTTAACTACTATGTGTGCACACAGCAAAATTCTTTTGTACCCCACCCCTTTCATCTGTCTTTCTTACCGTTGCCAAAAAATTACTGGATAAGTTTGGACTTTGGCATCTGGTCAGGGCCGGACTGGCAGTTGCGGGCACCGGGCAATCCCCCCGTGCGCCGCAAGGGTGGGGGCCGGTTTTAGGCCCCTGGGGGCCGTTTTTGTTACAGTGCCATTTTTGCAGCATAGCTGCATAATCGGCCCTGTAACAAAATCGGCCGAAAACCGGGCCCGGCAAAGAGCTCAGTCGCACCCCTAACATTCCCCCCCCCCCGAGGGCCGGCCGAGCACTTTGCCAGGGGCGGTTTTGCTTCCCAGTCCGGCCCTGCATCTGGTCATGGTAACAGCACTATTAATGGTGCCCAGTTTGCATAGGCCCTCCTGCTGTACAATAGTGTTCTGGTTTGCAATACCTTCTCTAGGCCTGTTTCAATTTTATCTAATCTAGCCTCCAATTCAGGTCGCTTCTCACGCCGCGCAGCTCCACCTAACTGCGCCCGTGTCTCTGCCCAGCTGCTTCTGCTGAGGGAGTTCGAGGCCCGCCCCCACCCACAGGCTACCACCTGCGCCCCATCCCTGGTGACCAGTGGTAGGCCTTAGGTTTGCTTTTTTGCCAGCTTCAATTGTGCTCTGTAACTGTAATCTTATACCTTGCTTAGGACCGGTATTTTGTTCAGTGCTTGTTTTCCTGCCTTTGCCTGTGCTTTTCAGTACTTGTTTCCTGCCTTTGCCTGTGCTAGTTTTGCCTTTTCCCTGTGCCCGTCCGCCTCCTGTCCCCTTGCTGGTCCCGCTTCCCGCCGCTGCGTCCCCTGCGTCCCCGCCCCCCGCTTAGGTTTGCTCTTCCCGCCTTAATTGTGATCTGTGACTGTTTTTTGGTATCTTGCTTGTGACCGTTATTTTGTTTTCAGTGCTTGTCTCCTGCCTTTGCCCATGCTTATGCTTGTTTTGCCTATCATGTGCCCGTTTGCCGCTGCGTCCCCTGCGGCCCACCCCCCGCTCCCATTCGTCCGTTCCCCCCTCCTAGCTGCTCCTCCCTCCCACCCCTCCGCAGCAGTGAGAGCGACCCTTAACCCTGTTTCCAGGCAGTTTGCTTCCCACGCGACGCAGCTCCGCCTAACTGCGCCCGTTTCTCTGCTTATCTGCTTCTGCTGAGGGAGTTCGAGGCCCGACACCACCTACAGGCTACCACCTGCGCCTCATCCATGGTGGCCAGTGGTAGGCCTTAGGTTTGCTTTTTTGCCCACTTCAATTGTGCTCTGTATCTGTAATCTTATACCTTGCTTATGACAGTTATTTTGTTCAGTGCTTGTTTTCCTGCCTTTCCCTGTGCTTTTCAGTACTTGTTTCCTGCCTTTGCCTGTGCTTGTTTTGCCTTTTCCCTGTGCCCGGCGCTTCCTGTCCCCTCGCCGGTCCCGCTTCCCGCCGCTGCGTCCCCTGTGGCCCTGCCTCCCGCTTAGGTTTGTTCTTCCCGCCTTAATTGTGATCTGTGACTGTTTTTTGGTATCTTGCTTGTGACCGTTTTTTTGCTTTCAGTGCTTGTCTCCTGCCTTTGCCCGTGCTTGTGCTTGTTTTGCCTTTCTCCTGTGCCCGTTCGCCGCTGCGTCCCCTGCGGCCCCACCCCCGCTCCCATTCGTCCATTCCCCCTCCCAGCTGCTCCTCCCTCTCACCCCTGCGCGGCAGTGAGAGCGACCCTTGACCCTGTTTCCAGGCAGGTCGCTTCCCACGCCGCGCAGCTCCACCTAACTGCGCCCGTGTCTCTGCCCAGCTGCTTTTGCGGAGGGAGTTCGAGGCCCGCCACCACTCGCAGGCTACCACCTGCGCCTCATCCCTGGTGGCTATTGGTAGGCCTTAGGTTTGCTTTTTTGCCCGCTTCAATTGTGCTCTGTAACTGTAATCTTATACCTGCTTGTGACCATTATTTTGTTTTAGTGCTTGTTTTCCTGCCTTTGCCTGTGCTTATCAGTACTTGTTTACTGCCTTTGCCTGTGCTTGTTTTGCCTTTTCCCTGTGCCCGTCCGCCTCCTGTCCCCTCGCAGGTCCCGCTTCCCGCTGCAGCGTCCCCTGTGTCCCCTGCGGCCCCGCCCCCGCTTAGGTTTGCTCTTCCCGCTTTAATTGTGCTCTGTGACTGTATTTTGATATCTTGCTTGTGACCATTATTTCGTTTACAGTGCTTGTCTCCTGCCTTTGCCCGTGCTTGTGCTTTTTTTGCCTGTCTCCTGTGCCCGTTCGCCTCTGCATCCCCTGCGGCCCCGCCTCCCCACTCCCATTCGTCCGTTCCCCCCTCCCAGCTGCTCCTCCCTCCCACCTCCCATTCTTATGACGGCCGCTGGGCAGCCGCGCGCAGGGGGGCAGCTGCGCGCAGGGGGCTCGCCATTGACGTGCTGAAGGCGCGCCTAAGGCAAGCCTGTCTGTGCCCGTCCACCTCCTGTCCCCTTGCTGGTCCCGCTTCCCGCCGCTGCATCCCCTGCGTCCCCGCCCCCCGCTTAGGTTTGCTCTTCCCGCCTTAATTGTGATCTGTGACTGTTTTTTGGTATCTTGGCCCCCACAGACGCCATGATGCCCGAATCCGTTACGATGCCAGCACCCTCCACGCACTCAACCCCGGACGAGACCAGACCTGCTACCGGGCCACCCCGAAGCACACCCAAGAACCCTTTACCTGCCGGAACTGCAGCTTCACCAGCATCCGGCACGCCAAACCACCAACCAAAGGACCCAACCACCTCAGATGCATCCTCCTCAACACCCGCTCCGCCCGCAAACACGCCGTCGAACTCTGGAACTTCATCGACTCATCCTCCCCAGATGTCACCTTCCTGACGGAGACCTGGCTGAACCCCGCCTCAGCACCCGACATCGCTATAGCCATCCCGGAAGGCTACAAGATCACACACAGGGACCGTACCAACGGAGGAGGAGTGGCCATCGTCCACAAGAACACCCTCAGAGTCTCGACTATCTCCGACGACACCCTCAGCACACCGAACCCAACACCACCCTCAGAGGAACTCTCATCTATAGACCACCCCATACCCCGACCACAGTTCAGCGACTCCATCGCCGACTTCATCAGCACACAAGCCCTCGCCTCCACAGACTACATCCTCCACGGGGACCTGAACTTCCACCTTGAGAACAACAACAACACCAACTCCACCACCCTGATCGACAACATCGCCAACTTTGGACTCAGACAGCTCATGACAACACCCACCCATGCCCAAGGCCACAAGCTTGACCCCATCTTCTCCACAAACCCCCACATCTCCTTCGACCACACCACCGAACCCCACTGGACAGACCATCGCTGCATCCATTTCACCTTCAGGAAGCCCACCACGCACCAACGCACCCAACAGATGCCCTGCCGCTGCTGGGGCAAAATCACCGAAGAGCAGCAAACCACCACCCTCGCCCAGAGCCCACCCGCCGACCCCACTGACCCCGACACCGCCGCCCACAACCTCAGGCAGTGGATCGATGACTGCACCGACACCCTCGCCCCCTGAAGATACCCTCAAACAGCCAGACCAGCAAGAAAGCCACCTAGTTCACCGAAGACCTCCAGGCCTCCAAATGAACATGCCAAAAACTGGAGAAGAACTGGATCCGCGATCGAACACCAGACAGCTATGCAGCCCACACGAGCGCCACCCGCAGACACCATCACGTCATCAGATCTGCCAAGAGGGCGTCATTCAAAGATCACCTAGATAACAATGCACACAACAGCAAAGAGCTCTGCAACATCGTGAAGGAACTCTCCAACCCCTGCTCCAACACCAATAACATCCCACCTTCGCAAGAACTGTGCGACTCACTGGCCACCTTCTTCCACCGCAACATCGCCGACACCCACAACAGCTTCAACGCCTCAACCGCCCTGACAACCACCGTCCCCACGACCACCACCTGCACCAACCGCCTGCTCTCCTGGACCAGCATCAACGAAGAGGAAACCAGCGAGATCATGAACACTATCTGCTCCGGATCACCGTTAAACCCTTGCCCTCACCACATCTTCAACAGAGCCAGCACATCCAACACACCCCATCTCCGGAAACTAATCAACATCTCCTTCGAGACTGTAACCTTCCCGGAAAGCTAGAAGCACGCCGAGATCAACCCCCTACTCAAGATACCCAAGACGTACCCCAAGGACCTCAAGTACTTCCGACCCATCTCCCTGCTCCAGTTCCTGGCGAAGGTCACCGAGAAAATCGTCAACAAACAACTGACTCGCTACCTCGAAAAGAACAGCATCCTGGACCCATCACAGTCCGGGTTCCGCAGCAACCACAGCACTGAAACTGCCCTCATTGCCGCCACCAACGACATCAGGACCCTGCTAGACAATGAAGAAACAGCAGCCCTCATCCTCCTGGACCTATCAGCCGCATCCAACGCAGTCTGCCACCGCACACTACGAACACGCCTATATGATGCCCGGATCCAAGAGAAGGCCCTGGACTGGACCACATCCTTCCTCTTCGACAGGTCTCAGAGTGCACGTCTCCCAGCCTTCTGCTCCATTGCCACCGAGATCATCTGCGGTGTACCCCAGGGCTCATCCCTTCGCCCGACACTGTTCAACATCTACATGGCACCCCTCGCCCACGTCGTTCGACAGCATGACCTCCAAATCATATCCTACGCCGACGACACCCAGCTGATCCTCTCTCTCACCAAAGACCCTCCCACCACAAAGACCAACCTCCACTAAGGAATGAAGGCCATCGCCGAATGGATGAAGAACAGCCGGCTGAAGCTGAACTCGGACAAGACGGGGGTCCTCGTCTTCGGCGCCACCTCTTCAGCCTGGGACGACTTCTGATGGCCAACAACACTGGGAACAGCCCCTACACCCACCGACCACGCATGCAACCTAGGAGTCATCCTCAATTCCACCCTCTCCATGACTAAGCAGGTCAAAGCTGTCTCCTCATCCTGCTTCAACACCCTCCGAATGCTCCACATGATCTTCAAGTGGATCCCCACCGAAACTAGAAGAACAGTCACCCAGGCCCTCGTCACCTGCAGGCTAGACTACGGAAACACCCTCTACGCAGGAACGTCGGCCAAGCTCCTGAGATGGCTGCAACTCATCCAGAACGCCTCTGCACTTCTGATCCTCAACATCCCCCGCCGAAGCCACATCACACCCCACCTGAGAGACCTGCACTGGCTCCCCGTCAACAAGAGGATAACCTTTAAGCTCCTCATCCACGCACACAAAGCCCTCCATAACATCGGTCCAGCATACCTCGACAGATGACTCAGCTTCTACACTAAGTATGGGCATAATGTGCGAATTTGCGTTCCGCGAATTCGCGCAAAATCGAATTCGCAATCCGCAAAATCTGCGGATTTTTTGTTTTTTGCGTTTTCACTGGGTTTTTTGCATGTTCGCTGGGTTTTTCGCATGTTTGTGGGGCTTTTTGCGTCTTCGCGGGCCGCTTGCATGGCGAAGTTACCCATGCGGTCGTGTATGGGCACAGCACCCTCTGATTCACCACTGCCACCCTCTGGTTCATCACTGCCACCCTCTGGTTCACCACTGCCACCCTCTGGTTCAACCCTGCCACCCTCTGGTTCACCCCTGCCACCCTCTAGTTCACCACTGCCTTCCTCTGGTTCAGCACTGCCACTCTCTGGTTCACCCCTGCCACCCTCTGGTTCAGCACTGTCACCCTCTGGTTCACCACTGCCACCCTCTGGTTCACGGCTGCCACCCTCTGGTTCATCACAGCACCTCTGGTTCACCACTGCCACCCTCCGGTTAACCACTGTCACCCTCTGGTTCAGCACTGCCACCCTCTGGTTCACCACTGCCACCCTCTGGTTCACCCCTGCCACCCTATGGTTCACCACTGCCACCCTCTGGTTCATATCAGCAGCCTCTGGTGCTCCCCTGCCACCCTCTGGTTCAGCACTGTCACCCTCTGGTTCACCACTGCCACCCTTTGGTTCACGACTGCCACCCTCTGGTTCATCACAGCACCTCTGGTTAACGACTGCCACCCTCTGGTTAACCACTGTCACCCTCTGGTTCATCACAGCCACCCTCTGGTTCACCACTGCCACTCTCTGGTTCACCACTGCCACCCTCTGGTTCACCCATGCCACCCTCTGGTTCACCACTGCCACCCTATGGTTCACCCCTGCCACCCTCTGGTTCAGCACTGTCACCCTCTGGTTCACCCCTTTCACCCTCTGGTTCATCACTGTCACCCTCTGGGACATCACTGCCACCCTATGGTTCACCACTGCCACCCTCTACCAAGACCTTTTGTGATGCAGCGGCAGCACAAAAGATGCGCCATGGTGCTGGGTATTAACAACGTGACGCATCTGAGAGATGCGTCACGTTGTAAAGCCCTGCGCCATCAGGAGGCGTTCCGGCACAGGGGAGGGCGTTCCTGCGCAGGAACGCCTCCTAAAAGTGGCTGAGTGAAATCTACAAGATTTCACTCAGTCACTTTGAGGCCAATGCTGCGTCAAAACCCTGCGCCTGCTTGAAGCAGGCGCAAGGCTTGATGCAGCATTGGGGAGATAGGGCCCCCCAGAGCATTGCTGGAGCTGCGTCGCAAGCGCGACGCAGCTCCAGCAATGCGCTGCTTTTACGGCACAGATGCGTGACGCATCTGTGCCGTTTTTGCCACATGGTGCGCCGCATTGTAAATGCGTCACACCATGGGTGGCGGAGCTGCAGCGCACAATAACTGGCGCATCCCTGGGGATGCACCAGCTATTGTAAATCTGCCTCTATACATTTAGCCAATGAGGGAGCACTTACTGATTAAACAGTAGAAAGTACTCAAGTTGAGTAGAGGTATTGCACAAAAAGGTGACATCTTCGTGGACAAACACGCAGGGCGGGATTCATTTTGCCCCCTGTTAGACTCGTCTTTTGTGCCCTTCTGCCCTCTGTTAGACTCGTTTTTCCCTTGGTTTTCTGCCCTTCTGCCCTCTGTTAGACTCGTTTTTTGTGCCCTTGTGCCCTCTGTTAGACTCATTTTTCCCTTGTTTTTCTGCCCTTCTGCCCCCTGTTAGACTCGTTTTTTGTGCCCTTGTGCCCTCTGTTAGACTCATTTTTCCCTTGTTTTTCTACCCTTCTGCCCTCTGTTAGACTCGTTTTTGTGCCCTTCTGCCATCTGTTATTTCCTTCTTTTTGTGCCCTTCTGCCCTCTGTTAGACTCGTTTTTTTGTGCCCTTCTGCCCTCTGTTAGACTCGTTTTTGTGCCTTTCTGCCCCGTTAGACTCGTTTTTTGTGCCCTTCTGCCCTCTGTTAGATTTGTTTTTCCCTTGTTTTTCTGCCCTTCTGTCCTCTGTTAGACTGGTTTTCTTGTGCCCTTCTGCCCTCTGTTAGACTCTTTTTTCCCTTGTTTTTCTGCCCTTCTGCCCTTTGTTAGACTGCTTTTTGTGCCTTGCTGCCCTCTGCATCACCACATCATCACTCAGCGATACCCCAGCATCACTCAGCACCACCACATTATCACTCAGCACCACCACAGCATCACTCAGCACCACCAGAGCACCACTCAGCACCACCACAGCATCACTCAGCACCACCACAGCATCACTCAGCACCACCACAGCACCACCACAGCACCACTCAGTGCCACCACAGCATCACTCAGCACCACCACAGCATCACTCAGCACTACCACAGCATCACTCAGCACCACCACATTATCACTCAGCACCACCACAGAACCACTCAGCACCACCACAGCATCACTCAGCAACACCACAGCATCACTCAGCACCACCACAGCATCACTCAGCACCACCAGAGCACCACTCAGCACCACTACAGCACCACTCAGCGCCACCACAGCATCACTCAGCGCCACCACAGCATCACTCAGCGCCACCACATTATCACTCAGCACCACCACAGCACCACTCAGCACCACCACAGCATCACTCAGCACCACCACAGCACCAATCAGCACCACCACAGCACCACTCAGCGCCACCACAGCATCACTCAGCACCACCACAGCATCACTCAGCACCACCACATTATCACTCAGCACCACCACAACACCACTCAGCACCACCACAGCATCACTCAGCACCACCACAGTACCACTCAGCACCACCCCAGCATCACTCAGCACCATCCCCGCATCACTCAGCACTACCACAGCACCACTCAGCATCACCACAGCACCACTCAGCACCACCACAGCACCACTCAGCGCTACCCCAGCATCAATCTGCGCAACCATTCAACAACAACTGGTTCAAATATGTTCTCTCAACGTTTCAAACATTATTACAAATGTCACAAAAAGATGTTAATATTTCACTTCTGTTCTTGGATTTTTGTCACAATAAAATACACTGAACATAATCTTCACAAAAGTTATTTACAAAAGTTTAAGCTATTGCCATTATAAATTAAAATCACTTTTATTTAAGTATCAATTATTTAAAAAAATTAAAAGCCTTTGTAATTTGTAATATCAATACAGCGAAGTCACGTAAATACAAACATGTTGCATTACAAATGCTATAGGTGTCACATTTGCGAAAGTTATAACTATTGGCATTGTAAATGACAAAGCTATTAATTGAGCTATTTTCAAAACCAACACATAAATAAAAAAAATTGTCATTTACAAGACAAATAGCTCAAACTTTCCTAATGCGAGACCTATTGCATTGCAAATGCTTGTTTTTATATCTGTCAGTGCTTCCTGTTGAGGTTTAATTTTCATGACAGGCGCCTCATTGCCTACTTGTAACTATTCTCTGACCCTGCTTCAAGGGTCAGAGCAGGGTCAAAGAATAGTTGCAAGTAGGCAACGAGGCGCCAGGAAGCACTTACAGGCTTACAGCTGCAGGTGCCCAAGTTGAAGTTAATTTCTTTGTAACCCTTTTGTAAAAGGTTACAAAAAATTAGCTTCAACTTTTGCACCTGCTGCTGTAACCCTGTAAGTGCTTGGCTGAAAATTCGTCCCCGCTGATTCGCGGATTTTACCGCGATTTTGCGAGATTCGTGGATCGCGAAATCGCAGAAAATCCGCAAATTCCGTGAGCGGAACGAATTTTCAGCCCATGCTTATTCTACACCCCCGCCCACCAGCTCCGCTCCACCGACCTCACCCTCACCACAATCCCCCGCATCCGAAGAACGACCACCAGCAGCAGATCGTCCTCTCACCTCGCCGGCAAGACCTGGAACACCCTCCCCACCAACGTACGGCAGACCCAAGACCTACTGGCTTTCAGAAGACTCCTCAAGACCTGGCTCTTCGATCAGTAGCAGCTCCCACCCAGCGCCTTGAGACCCTCACGGGTATGTAGTGTGCTTTACAAGTGACCTGATTGATTGATTGATTGATTAGACTGTTTAGCATAACTAGTTAGCTCTTTAAGTAGGTTTACCGTTTTATCACTTTCAGTTATAGGTAGTGTATTGCATTTGTTTTTTGAGCGAGGTACATTGTCTTTTCCTTTTTGAATCTGCAAACTACCCTTTTTCCCCTGTTGTTTATTCAGCATAGTCTTAGATGGACCATTCACGGGGTAGCCTGATGTGTTCCTACCTGGATGGTTTCGGGATTCTTCAACAGTCTTGGGTTACACAGTCTTTTGGGAGGGGGAAGGGAATACAGTGTCCGTTTCTCCAGGCGGTAGTCCTGGCAATGCGCACTTTAATCACAAATTAGACACTGTATTCCTGCTCCCTGAAACGGCAGATTAGATCAGCACCGCAACCACAGTAATGAGATTCTCAAAGATTACCTTGCCTGGTTTTCCTTGAGTACCCCTCATTGTTACAGACCACTCAAGACGACTCCATATCGCCCTATGAGAGTGTTTCCATCATTGATAGACACCCAGGCTGACCTCATTTGTGAAGGATGCCTTTCGCTGCCTAGATTGGGCTGTCTCGTTTTCATGTCCAGATGAAGACCTGTCTGACAACTGAACAATGCGTTGTTAGTGTTGAAACGTCAACGATTACACATGGTTCAGACACACCAGGACTCTGGGTCAAAATCAATGAATAACTGCTCTATCTACCAGAGTCATTGCATCCTTGTAGCTCTGACCACTCTCATTCATCCTTCATTCCTTGTATAAATTGAAAATGTTTCACTATATATATATATATATATGCACTGCACATCTATCACTGAGCACCCAAATGTCACCTTGAAAAACACACCGTGCTCCATTGCACACTGTTTTTGACAGCCGTGTTGACAAATTTGGGAATGTATATGAATCCTAGAATTCATATAAATATCATCTATTGCAAGCAACTTTAACTTTGTTCTCCTGTCTTGTGTTCCATTGCTTCCACATTTTGCATTTAACTCATGACTTAAATCATTATATATAAAAGAAATGTCTGTGTTGCAGAGCTCTTGTTTTCAAAGGAATAGTTTATTCCTGACAGAACCATTGTTGTACATATACTTACCCAGGTTCTGAGGGACACAGGGTTACCCCATTATCGCTTACTTGTGCTCTCACGATAGGCGTTGTGCTTTAACTATCTTTTACTATGCGACCAGGCGTGAAGGTGTAATTTTGTGAATTTTCAAAAAACAAGCATACTGCGAAATCCCAGAAATTTCACAAGGTTATACTGGTGTAAATACTTTTGGCTGTACCTATCTATCATCAGAGTGTGAAGCTCATCAACAATTGTTAGCCAACTGCCTGGTTTTTAATACACTCTCACAAGCCAACATAATCCATACTATTGTGAATGTAAACCTACCAATCACTTGACTTACTTTATACCTCCAGACTTACCTGATAAACTCATTACTAGCTCATAGTGGGTGCTACGACTTTCTCAAAACTGGATATTGAAAAAACCTCCAGTGTAAATAAAATTCATTTTTTATTGGGCCTCTCATTCCTAGCAGAGGTCTCAGAGAGCAGTGTGGCCACATATCTCTAGTAGTTCTTCTCTGAAAATAATATCCTGGATGAACTCCAAACATGTTTCAAACCAGCCCTTAGTACTTATAGTGCTCTTCTCTGGTTTTGGTATACCTTATAAGTCCTTGACTCATAAGGTGACTTCTACCTGATGTTTCTCGTTTATCTGTCTGCAACCCATAACAGGTTATATCACTAAGAATTGAATTGAAACACTGAAGAAATTTATGGCATGGGAGGTAATTTCCTAAACTGATTCTCCTCTTACCTGGTCTACCATTCCTAGAACTTAGAAATATGTGAATCGCTGTACTTGGTCAAACCCCCGCTTGCAAAGGATACCTCAAGGATTCATCTTTGCCCTAGCTCTTCTCCTTTTACCTCATTAATCTTGATGATATTTCGTGGCTTCCACATCCAAATAAATAACATGTCCAAGAATGCTCACTTCCTACTATGGACTGTGAAATTGCTAAAATCATAAAACATTTGTTCACAATAATGCTACCATCTTCAGTTCTGTTGAGCTATGATGGTAGAAGCTCTCTCTTCTGCTACTCTCATGATCACCCTATGTTTTACAATCAATCTAGTATGTGGCAAATACCACATTGATCA
Source organism: Lissotriton helveticus (assembly GCF_964261635.1). Classification (NCBI taxonomy): domain Eukaryota; kingdom Metazoa; phylum Chordata; class Amphibia; order Caudata; family Salamandridae; genus Lissotriton; species Lissotriton helveticus. The sequence continues at coordinate 871,918,979 of NC_136071.1, read as the reverse complement.
TTGTATGGCTGTTGTTACAATGATTTCATTGTTAACCTTAGACATCAGCTACATTAGCAAAATTACCATTTTGAGTCACACAATACCATATGCTGCGCCTCCTCCCCACTACCTGGCTCACAAATTGAAGATCTCAAAGGACTATGTTTCTACAAAATGCAGACTCAACTGGAGACTCTGGCCCCTATTAAGATGCTGTCAGGAGTTGCCTCCGACCGACATCATCTCGATGTGGAAACCACCTGAGCATAGGTTGACAGTTTCGAACACTGGATTAGGATATGACCGCACATGGTGAGATCGCAAACTACTATTTCTCAATAGGAGCTTCTGCCGCGGGAGGAAACTGCCCCCAGCACAAGCTACCATTGAAAAATGGGAGTTTGTGGAAATCCTTGCACTGTGTGGCAGGCACCATGCGGTGCAGGGATTTTCAGAAGGGAAACATACGTGCCAACCATGTCCGTCGGTAAGTGTCCGATGAGCAGTAGGAGGCTTACAGACAGGGCCGGACTGGGAACCAAAACCGGCCCTGGCAAAGTGCTCGGCCGGCCCCCCCCTCCTCCCCCTGGGGGAGGGGGGGATGCCACCGAGCTCTTTACCAGGGCCGCTTTTCCGCCGAATTTGTTACAGGGCCGATTTTGCAGCTATGCTGCAAAAACATCCCCGTAACAAAAACGGCCCCCTTGGGACCAAAACCGGCCCCCACCCTTGCGGCCGACCGGGGGATTGCCCGGTGCCTGTAACGGCCAGTCCGGGCCTGCTTACAGACCAACATCATAATGAGCCCTTCTGTGTTTTAAGAAACACTGCACCATGGCACAATCCTCCTCAAAATGTGCCCCAAGAATCTGGTACTTCCCGCCACCTGAACTTTGGGTAGCCCCTTCCCACACTGTCTTCAGGAAAGACCTAAAACGCCTTGCTTTTTGGTATACCTCCTATTTCCGCCTGATTAATACCCAGCCATTGAGCTAGGTAACAAAAGTTACCTCTCTCAATAGGTTCTTAGTTGCTGCTCTACTGCTATTAGCTGTGTGTGAGTATAGTAGCTCTCCCTTAAAATCATATATTGTAATCTAACAATGTAATGTGTAATATCAGTATTTTTCAGTTTCTCTGTAAAATAGTCCACTCCCTTTCAGGTTGTGTTTTGAGCTAAACAATGTTATAATTAAGTTAGACAAATGAAAAATTTAAGTATGTCTTCTTATAACTTCACTTAAGACTACCAGCTGGTTTCACATGCTGCAGAAATTTGTGCTTGAATGCATATTGTTGTGTCACATTTAGTCTACAGTATTTGAGGTTTTCGTTTGTTTTATGTGGGCACATTATATTTGCGATCCTTTTCAATATTTCTTTGTCTACACATGACTATATATTGATTTTCACTGATTTACGTAAATCAATGAGGAAGGACAGCAATGTTGTAATGCCTAAATTATGTGAAATGAAGGTGGTATGCCCCTTGTAGGCAACAGTGGAAGGTAGAACCTTTGGAGGTGATGGTAAAAATAGTAAACTTTGTTAATTGTTCTTGGAATTAATAAATTAGGCCATCTTGAGTCTGGACAACGAGGGTGGACACTCTTCATTTAAAGCTCTGTAAGAGGGAGGAGAAGATGTGGAACAATTGGGAATACCTTATTCAATCTAGACATTACTCACAACATAATATAGGAGTATGCAATATATAGTCAAACTGCTGGATTTAGGTTTCAATGCCAATCAATTAATCATCATACTATACCAAAATGATGGGCGAATTATAGAGACATTTATATTCATAGTGCTACTCTCCAGCAAATTATACCAGAAAAAAAGTGATGTTTCGTGACAGAGATTATTACAGTGGTGATATTACGACCATAGCTTAGGTGTATGTATATGAGGCAAAATGCACGTATTATCTCATAATTTCTTCATATAGCCTATCAATTCAGTTATGCATAGTAAATATATATAAGACTTATGACTTTTGGTAGCTTTAGATTTCATATCAGCTTTGTAATTTCAATTCGAGCAGGTGCCTTTTCAAAATTCCCACGAAAAATAATTTGTTTTTCATACTACTCCTAGGTTTAAACAAGAAACACCTGTTGGTACCGATGTCGAACATATTTTGTTTAATATCCAACTCCCAGTGCTCTGTGGTAACCCGCAGTTAAGTAGTTACAAAACATGCTTGAAAACCAAAAACCACAGTCTCTACACACCCTAGTAATTAGTCACCAAATTCCTGGGGGAAATAGGTAACAGCTGTCAATTTATGATACCGGCTATCGAATATCCGAAAAAGTAGATGACGGAATTGTAGAGTTCATGTACTAAAACAGTAAATTATGTTCAAATTCAATATTGCAAATAAGTAATCAAAATGCTTACTCAAAGAAACCAGCAATTCAATACGGCTTAAAATGAGTGTAAAGTATTTTTTTGTATAACTGCTCACAATTTAAAAGAATTATCTTACGGAGACAAATCTTTAATTGATAGATTCGTCAACTGGTTACTGCGATAAAAATGAAACAGATTATTACAAATTATACATTTTGTCCAGGATTGTTTTTTTCTCATATGTTATACTTTAAATATTTATAGGGGCATTTTCTAATTGCCTGTCTTACTCTTGCAGTATAGTGCCACGGGTTACTTTTGGCGACATCCTCTGCATCACGTGTGCAAACCTATTATTCGTTTTGAAAATAGTTTCTTATTAAGAAATCTGGCAATTGTGTTTTAGGCTCCTGTAAAGCTGACCTATTAAAAATACAAGCTATAAAAACACGAGCGGAATGTGCTATGCATGCGCAATTCCATTGAATTCTCAATTGCAAAAACTACTTAAAAAAATCCTATCATGAAAACACTCACCACAGAGTGAAACAAGCATTGGTAAAGCCAATAGGTCTGGCTATCGCAAATTTTTAAAACATGGATCCTGCTGCATCACGGCGGAAGTGAACATGCACAACATTGGCAGCCACTTGCTATTGTTTTTCTTTGTGAGAAGAATCATTCCAAGATAGCCGCTGGTACGTCACACCACGTGCACTTGAATGCACATGCATAGCCTTTAATCTTGGTATGCTGTTGTTAATAAAGAAAAAGTTATTTAATAAATCCACCCATGCGTGCCCATGTGTCATAAAGCAACTCTGATGCACATTTTGAAACATGTAATTAACAGTTTTCAGATGGCCGCTGGACATTTTATAATGGTAAATTAACAAAATAAGTCTGTGAGCATTGCCACACACATAATTGGAAGCAAGTGGCCTGGATGCACTATTTAGCTCCAGACCCTCACCATAGCAAAAATAAAAAATAAATAAATAAAACACGCGGTGCAGGAGCGTCAGGGGAGCGGGGGCAATGGACAAGCTGGTGAGGGTGAGAAGCCTCCAGAGAGAGAGTACAGAGGGAAATGGATCTAAGGAAGAATGAGCTGATGGGTGAGACAGCAAGGAAAGCCTTAGTGCTAAAATCAGTGGAAGGATATAACTCATTAATTCAAAAGGATGATAAAGAAGCTATGGTCCAGGGGTGGGACGAAAACAAGAATGGGGGGAAAGCCATCCACTAGAGGGATGGGAACTGTGACAGACGAGAAAGGCATCCAATTGTGAACAATACCGGACCCAATGCCTTCTCCATGTACTGTATTTCACTACAAATTTTTAACAACTTGATCTGAAATGAGCAAATGAAGGCCTAATACTGTCATTCACGTGGAGCAAAGTTCACACAGAGAGGCAAGCTACAGGAGCTCTCTTATGCGCCTCTTTCCTCCGAGGCTGCAGTCGAAGTGAACATTCCAGGGCCTGAATCTCCACCCAAAACAATGTTTCCTTAAATAAGATCAGTCTCCTAAGCCATATTAATCCATATAAGGGTGACAAATAACACTAGTCGTTCTTGCTGGAACCAATCTATGCCATTCAGTCCATTAAGGAAGGCGCAGGGAGGGAGGTGAAACAGAGTCAGTTTTGATGAGATATAAGGACGCTTGAGAACCGAGCAGTAACAGTAAATTTCTGATGGTCGCTTTCAAAACCCCTTTCAGAGGGCTACAGAGTAAGCAAGGGTTACTGGGCACAACCATAGTGTTTAAGGCCGTTTACTCCTGATGTCCTGGGGCCTGGCTTACTATGGATCCTGAGTAACTGGGCCAAGTAGCCCCTCACCTCGGTGATGGTGGACAGGTGCTACTATGGCATCTTCACTATTCTGGCGTGCGATGGCAGATCAGGTTGCAGGTCTTGATACTCCCTGTGAATTCCTCTGGCCTATGATGTTACCATATCTCACAGCCCACAGGCTCCTTTATGGTAAAATTCTTCATGGCGGCACCTGCTGGCATACCTGCTGGCAGTTTTTTCCTGGCGGCCCAGCCTGACATAAGGGTTCGCAGCAAGATAGCGAGGCTATGAACAAGGCTAGGGCCCTTACTGCATGACAGTCTGTTTCTTGGTGGCCCTCCTAGTATATTGGGTCTCTGACTCAGCACTACACAGGGCTCTGGCCCAGTCATGCAGCACGACACACTGCTCAATTTATCACGTCCCTCTCCTGGCGTATATGGGTCACTGACTCTGTCCTTCACATGGGAAAGGACTTGATTGGTGCAGCATCAGTTTCTGCACACCCTGCACAAGAAGCCCACTCGACAGGGCTTCCCTCTAGACCTTGTACCAACCAATGCTCTCCTCTTCATCACAGGTCATATTAGGCTTAGCCAGCAGGCAGGCACAGGTGCTCCAAGCTCCAGGGCAGGTGGTGTTGGATTCTCATAGTGATGTCCCCTTACCCAGCAGGGAGACTACCAGTCTGTGGCCACCAGCTCTAGTCACAGGCAGAGGTCATGTAGCTCTTCCTCTCCTCATGCAACCCATGTGGCTGCTCTGCAGGTGACAATTTGTGGCGTTTCAAACTGTCCTTCTTATAGAACATTTCCGGACCCCAAATGTGATTTAGGGTCTTGGTCTTTGAAGTTTTAATCTGGGGTTCTGCATCTTTTGAAGTGTCCACTCCTCTGCTTTCTCTACCTCTTGAAAAACAGTCTGTTACAGCAGGAGTGTCCCATAACACAGGCTATGGGTAGGACAAAGGTTCACACCTGGATCTCAACAGCAGTGATATGTGCATCAATAGTTTAACTCAGGCCCCCAGCGGTACTGTTCATGATTCTCTTGTCAGCCCTATTTCCTTGCTGAGATTTTCCCAGGCCCCTTCCTTGTGACCTCTCACTAAATTAAAGAGTATCCCTGGAACTGTACATGGCAAGCATGGCTTTTCCCTCTCAGTGTGTGTCCCACCCAGCTTGCAGGAATGCAGCAATACACAAATCTTTCTGGGGGAGTATCTCTACCTCCTCTCCATGTTTCACCATAAAGGCCTGTGTCTCCCACAATGGAACCCAGGGCTCTCCATGCACTGTATCCTCCACAGGCACACATACACCCAGAGCATGGATACAGGGTACATAAATTGCGCATTACTGTATCTTCCATGTACGTTACCACTCATCGGCACATATACATCCAGCACCTGTATTTAAGATGCAAACACTGCACAGCACTGTACCCTTCATGTAGTGAGCCACTCCTAGGCACACATACTTCCAGCATATTCATTTAACATGCACACACTGAATTGCACCCTTCATGTATTGTATTGCACCAGTCACAGGTACACATACACCCAGCACATGCATTTATCCTGTATGCACTGCTCATCACTACATGCTCTAAGTACTGCATCACTCAAATGCACACATACATCCAGTGCATGCATTTAACATGCACTCACTGCGCAATACTCCATTCCCAGTCACAGATACACCACTCTTTCTCTGCCCAGCACTTCACACCAACCCAATGCAGGCCAAGAGTGATTAAAGCCCACAGCAGCAGAACTTTAGAAATGAGTGGGCCAGTAGGCTTCACTCCTGTGACATCGGGTTAAAAAGGATCTGTTCACCCCTGTGAACATTATCCTACTATACCTGGGCAAGTAGAACTGAACATAAGTGGCATATCGTAGGAACTGCTAATGATGAAACAAGTTCATCCCAATATAGATCCAAATTAGTTACTGGTCAGGATTAGTTCTATTACAAAATGATTTTTTTACTAGCCAAGACAAGCTCAACAACTGGTACTCTCAGTACTCATACCTAAAAATGTATACAAATATTGACATATACACATATTACACAATAACATATAGATGACAGTACAGTTTTGTAAGCACAAACAATTAACCCTCATTGTGTGTTTATGGACAGAGAAATATCATATTTATCCATTAGACTTCAGTCTTCCATTTGTTTGAGGATTATGTGGATGTCTTCAAACAAATCAATCTACAGTCCAGACATTTGGAGGCAGTCTTTTTTAAGTGAACATTCACTGAGGACCAGTAAGTCCCCATGCTTTAAATGTTAACATTATCTTAATTCATAGATACGTTTTAATTTTCAGAGAACTACTCCAGAAGAGGTGTCAATGCATTTTGGCCCTGTCACCTTTGGGCCTTGTCAGGACAATGGAAACGCTAGAAGTGCAAACACTGCGATGAAGCCACAGTGTATTTCAAACAAGAATCCAGCCTTTGGAACCTAAGGCTCACTTGGACTCCAAACTTGGATAACTGTAAAGTCGGTCAGGGCACACTCGTGCTAGTGTCATTACCAAACACCCTTGGTGTGGATGCTAGCACTTCGCCCAATATTGTGAGGCTATGGTGTGTTGTGATTTTATTTAAAAGAACGGCACTGAGAAGATAGAATTGTGCCACTTGGTCGGCATCTGCTCTGCACTTTGGTATGTTATCAAGTGCCAATTCTTATCATTTAGATATGGTAGCAGAGACCATTACCTTCAAGGACTTGCCTGGTCAGAACTAGAATCTTCACTTTACTATTCGGACAGCTGAAAATTCTGTCAATTTGTTAGTAATAAATCTTCAAAGAATTGTTCAGAAAATAAATGGCCATGATTGACCATCAGCGTTATCGATGTGTCTGATCGTCTTAGTGTGATTTATCCATGTTTTATTTTAATTTTTCATTGTCATGTAAAAAAAAAAGACTACTGTGACCCAAAACGCGTTGTTTTATTTTGAGTATTTGCCCTTAATGTCTTCCTCATTTCTGCAGTAGCTTTTGAATCCTGGCTTTTGAGAAGGTGTACATTTTTTCTAGCACCAAAACATATAATTAGATACAAGTCCTCCATTATTTATCAGAATCCCATCTGCTCCCTTTTTCCCTTTCAGTGTACTTTTTTCACTACTTCCTTGAAGTTTCATAGACTTTAGCACCTTGATTATGAATGTGTTAACAGAGTTACCAGCTACATTTGAATTACACAGTTTGTGGGAACACTACTGCCCCAGGCCTATATTTATCAAGGTTTTGCCTTGCCCTTGCGCCATGCAAGGATGATGCAAAACCTAAATGAGATTTATCAAGTCTCGCAAGGCCACCTTGCATGGCCCTGCGAGGCTTGATAAATATAAAGTAACTCAAGGCAGCACAAATCACTGCTTTGCGTTATGCTGCAGCCTGGAGGTGTGCCATTGGTAGACCTGGGTGTTCCCACAGCTCCACCCATACATTCTCACACACTTCCAGATTTACCAACACTGGTAATGCATCAGAATTGTACAACTCCCCACCAGAGGTGCGACGAGGAGCAACATCTTTATTTCTCCTCGTTTTCTAATTTTTAAGTGAACTGCATTCTGCAGTACACTTAGTTAGAGGATAATACATCTGAGAATATTTTTTGTGGAGAAAGGTGTCACCTCCTGCACAAAAACAATCTTTCCTACAACACAGGCACTCTTACACTGTGGTACAAGGGTACTTGCCTTGGTGCAAGGCAGCAGTTTGTCCACCAGTGCAGACAGAGAGCAGAAATGTGCGGTATGTGGGTGAATACAGCACATTCCCACCCTCTCCCTTTCACGCAGTACAGAAAGTTGGCTTGCTGGTTTTCATGAAATATTGAGAAATATAGGCCCTAGTGCATTTCAGCCAGGGAGTACGATAGTTGAAATCAGACAAAATTGTTTGGGGAAAGTTTGGGTATTCATTTTCCACGTGCCCTGGGGTTGAAATTCACAATTACTTTGGTCATTTCTAATTTCTAAGGGAAAATTCAGAGTCCCACTTTTAAAACCTACTAACTACAACCCTGTGTCACTAATACCATGATATCAGTAACTCAAGGGGGCAAAGCTAATGGGTACTATAGCGGGGCACTCAGAATGAGGTTAGAAATGTTAATGGGCTCTGCACAGTCCCTCACTTTATGAGTACTCTCATGGGACTGAGGAGCACTTGTGGCCAGAAACACACCAGTTACTATGGGCTAAGGATTCATGTGCATTGGTTGACTCGTTTGCATGCTTCATAACTCCTCCGTCCCACATTTTCCCACTCCTCATTTATTCCTTCGCTCCTCATTTAACTCATCTACACCTCCATAGCCTTTAACTACATTCCATGTACCTCATTCACATCCTTTTCTTCCCAGTAACACATTCCACAATGTTCCACTCGCACTGAACTACTTTTACACCACTCACAACTTTTCCTTTTCTCAACCACATTGCTGGTTCCCTTTTCACATTCCTTTTACTTGCTAATCATCCTTTCCATCAACATGTAACTCATCACCTGTACTGAATCAAGTGCAACAAACGTAGGAAGGAGTTTTATATTGTGGACTCTGTGACTATGATAGAATGAGGGGTTTAAATAGCATATTCTGACAAATGCAATAAGAAGGTGTTTGTCAACTCTGGCAAATAAAATAGGAAGGAGTTTTACAAAGTGAACTTTTGTCAACTACAGTAGGAAGCAATTTTACATTATGAACTCTCAGAAAAATAAATCAGAAAGGGCATTTACATTGCACGCTATATGACAAACGCAAAAGGAATGGACTTTACATTGCGAACTATCTAACAAATGCACTAGGAATGCCTATTACATTGTGAACTCAAACAAATGCTACATAAAATTGTTTTACATAGTAATCTCTCTATTAAATGCAATAGAAACAGGAGTTACATTTTGATCTCCAGGCCAAACCCTATAGGAAAGTGCTCCACATTTGTAACTATCTGTGAAATAAATTAGGAAGGGAATTTGCATAGTGAAGTCTTTTACAAATGCAGTAAGAAGGGGTTTGATACATATGTCCCTTTTCTTGGTTTGGCACTATTAATGCTTGATATTTCCAGAGGATAATTAAAGATTCATGTGAATTTATACTTTGGTTCTTACTCCAGTTTTAATCTCTCTAGGCAGAAACCATATGATCGTGAATTGATTTTCATATTAAAGCCTAAAGGTTTGCTTGGATTGATTATTGAATGTGGTGAGAAACTCAGTACCCATTTCACTTTATATTTTTAAAGACTTGACCAAGCCTCTAGGTTTATTCTTTTTCATTTCGAAAAAGCCTCGTGTTTTTAATAGGCCTTATATGAACATTGCTGGTTTTTAAGATTTTTGCCTGATGGTGCACAAATTGGCATACAGTACAGCACACGTAATAGGAAAAGACTACATGCACAGGGTTTGTTGCTCCTTGTGATATTTCTGCAGGGTATATGATTTGCACCCTGTGTAATCTGGGAGGCCCCTAAAGGAGGGGGCCTTATTTGTAATTTTACCTGAACATTCATTTATTGTATACTATTTTTGTGTGTTGCTCAGTTCTGAGTTTGTAACCAACAACACCCTCCTGAGCCAGACTTCGGTTGCTCTGCTGAAGGCCAGGTTGACATTTTTGGCACTCTTTTGCAAATCACTAGGAAGGGTATTTACACTGTGAATGCTCTGACAAAATTAAGAGGAACTGATATAAATAGCTAGCTGTTGGACTTGGGCCTTTCTGCAAGGTCATCCCTAAACGTTTTGCCTTCACCCCTTCAGGTTACTAAACCTGCTTTTGTTAGCTTGTATGACTCTGTGCACTTTAACACTGCTAACCAGTGCTAAAGTGCTTATGCTCTCTCTTTAAAAATAATACAATTGGCTTATATAATATGGCATATTGCATTTACCAGTAAATCCCTAGTATAGTGGCACTACCTGTGCTCAGGGCTTGTAAGCTAAATGCTATTAGTGGGCCTGCAGCACTGGTTGTGCCACCCACTTAAGTCGTACTTTGAACATGTTTCAGGCCTGCCATTGCAGCCTGTGTGTGCAGTTTTAAATCTGCCAGTTCAACTTGACAAAATAAACCTTTTGCCTTTTTAAATACACATAGGCCACCCCTAGGGTAGGCCCTGGACAGCACAAAGGGCAAGGTGCAGTGTATTAAAAAAGTTTGCCATGTACTTTTAAATTTGACATTTCCTGAACCACAAAAACTCTTAAATTTGTCATCCTATGCAAAATGGCGCTCTTCACTCTGTCTGCCAACTGAGCATTCAGGGAGCGCAGTGTTTGGGGATAGCAGAATTCTATATTGGCGGGCCCCTGGAGGCGGTGCACCGGTGGCAACATCAGTAGGCACAAGGGGCTAGGAATATTGTGGGCCATGCCAGCGATCAAGCGGGGGCATTTAATTCATCCCGTAGCTCAAGAATGAAAATTTCCCAGAGGGTGGCAGCACTCCTCTCACCCCATGTCTGTGCATCCCGTACCCCAGCTTCAGCCTCAGCAGTCTCACATCTAAGCACAACCCAGCTGGTCGGAGCTGGTCTGTCAGTCCCCAGGAAGCTCCTGGTTGTTGACATGGGTCCTGTCCCAAGGCCAAATGATGTATGTGCAGTATGGCTATGAGGAGTCATAAAGCAGCCTCGAGCCCCCAGGTACTGTGCCAAAGACCAGTGTAGGCTCTGGGAAGCACTGAGGCTTCCTCACTCTCTTGTTTGAGGGGCACACCTTACAACTTTACCGACAGCAGTAGTAGGAGCCCAAGTGAGATGCTGTACCGGATTGCAGCTCTCTCCCTTGTGACTGCAAATTCAATGATCCATGCCCGCTGATACAACCGGAGCCCACTGCCGTGTAGTGTTGATGCACTACATGAGTCAGGTACCTCATGAGCACAACAGACCCGGGCAGGGCCTAACCCCCAGTGGCTTGGCCAGCCCAGTAGCCAAGTAACCAAGTGCTTCACTTTGTTATATGGGTTGGTAACAAGCGATCTCCGCATTACTATTCCTTGTTTTTCACAGTTTGGGACCTGTACTTTCCAATTGCCATGTGGGGTTCAAAAGGACCAGTCCTGTAATGGACAAAATTAGTGCACCGCGGAAAATAGACGCAAAGGTGCTTCTATGCCCTCTGCATTATGCCTAACTATTTTGTCAGTACATAGTAGTTACTGTAACCTTGCTAGTAGGAGCACGGTAGTTTTCTGTGCCCTATTTTTGCCTACTGTAATTCATATGCTTTTCTTGTCATATAGGCTATTGTTTCTGAACCTGCTGCATTACTTGTGCAGTATTCCTGGTGTATGTCATTTTAGTCTTGTGATGATTAGGAGAATGAGTACTATCAGAATAACTGCATAATGTGCCAAGGATCTATGATTCATGTCGTTTTGGTCTTGTGATATTTATAATATAGAAGCACATTTTTCTATACACCTGTGTGGAGTCTCTTTTTGTGTTGTATTCATTGTGTTGCTGTGGAAGTGTGTTGCACAAACACTTTACACATTGCCTCTGAAAATAAACCTAACTGCTCTGCGTCAAGCTACCAGAAAGTGAGCAAAGGTTGTTTTGGTGTGTAACTGACTTGCCCTGACTGACAAGGGGGGTGGGTTCTGCCTGATTTGGGTGCATACCCTAGACAACCAGAAAGTATATTTCTATTACGCGCCAATCTACTCATTCATCAAGGCGGGACCCAGCATCAGCACCCACTCCAGTAGTCCCCGGTCCCTAGCATCTCTATTACCAGCTTGCTCCCCCATTGCGTCCCATGCCAGCCAATGCATAGGCCATTGTAGATTGCCGCTGCAAAATAGAGCTCAATATCAGGTATCCCCAGGCAACCCTCCATTAGGGGATGCTGGAGAATACCAACTGATACTCGCTTCAACTGCGCCACAAACGAGATTGGATAATACTCTCATTAGGTCTCCAAAAAAGGTCTTAGAGGGGATCGCAGGCACTGCTGTGAAGAGATAGAGGAACCACAAAAGTACTATCATTTTTGCTATTAATTTCTGGCCCATAGGTGCCAGGGGCAGGTGCCTCCAGAAGCCCAAGGACTGCTGCAGTGACACCATAGTCCTACAATGGTTTCCATCAAGGAAGTCCCTGTCAATGTGCTATACATTCACACTGTGATACTGAAACATCTTGAACTGACAGGTAGGTGGTTAGGATCTATCTGCTCAGCATCTACACATGCCACTCACCGTAGGAGGAAGACACAGGGCTTCTACCACTTCACCCACAGAGCTCTCCCAGTGTCCCTCTGGTAGATCAGAACATGATCTTCACAAAATAAGACTATATGCCAATGAGGCCACACCTTCCTCTGGGCCACTCGCCCACAGCAGAGCAACAAGGGGTTCCATGACTAGGGCGAAGACTACAGAGAAAAAGGAACACCCTTGCAGTGTACCAATCTCAAACTGCCAAGCTTGAAGCGCCATGTAGAGCAATTTTACACATTTCAGGAACTTTGGAATCATCCCCAGGGCTTTCAGGACAAGCAACAAATACGACCAACTAAGGGTGTTGAAGACGTTTTCAAAATCCAGGGAGAACCCTGCTGGGAAACCTGCAGACCCCTCAACCACATCCATGATGTAGCACAGCCTTCACGTGTTATAATAAGTGGCCCTTTTGGGGATCAACCCGCATTGGTTGGAATGGACTAGAGTCAGGAGCATTGGGAACAAGCGGATGGCCAAAACCTTACTCAGGATTTTTAGTCAATGTTCAGCATTGATAACGGATGATAAGATCTAGCTTCGAGGGGGTCTCTGGCAGGTTTGGGCATCAACAATTTAATGGCCTTTCTTAGAGAGTTGGGCAGCCTCCCCTGATGGTGTGTTTCCTGATACATTGCAAGCAAATTTAGAGCAAGTGTAGCCCTAAACATTGCATAATATTCCATTGGTAACCCATTCATACCCAGGACCTTATTGAGAGACATCTTGCATATTTCCACTGTATTTCTTTGAGCTGTAATCTTTGCTCAAGTTTCTGTAATCACAAGGGCCAAGGTGGGGGAGAGCAGCCCAAGCAATATAGTTCCAGAGGTGGTCCAGAGGAGGATCCATGGGGGTAAATACGGCATCTCAAAATATCGTGCAAAGACCTCCCATATATCTGCTTGGGAATTCACTACCTCACCAGTGGGAGTATGAATTGCCCCAATAACTGTTGAGGAACTGCAAAGCACAGACACCCATCTCCATCTGCCTGTTGTCAAGAAAAGGGTGTCTTATAGTCAATAATATTAAGTAAGACAGCTCAGTAACTGTCACTGCTTCCAATTTAGTGGCAGGCAGGCATGCCTCCAGTGCCCCTTCTAGCAGAAATTAATGGCATTCGCTGTTCTATGCTGCACAAGCAGGACTACTGGAGCAATCAAATTCATCATCCTCCTGGCATATGCAGAATCTCCTGTACCAAACACCTGTACACTCCAGCATCAGGATACTTTATCTAACTTAGTGGCAGCAAGGTGAGCCTCCTGCAAGCAGGCTATGTGTATGTATCTGCACATAGTTATGCATATATTCAAGGGTAGCACATGAGGTTGCCATGCCCCTAGTGTTCCATGTTGATCTAAAATATGTGGCAGTCATTGTGAGTGTAAAAAACCCCAACCCAGGAGCCCAATAACAAACACACCCTTTTCCAAAAGCCCATCACCCCCTCCTGTCTCCCCACCACCCTACCCAGTCCCTGCAAATATTAACAATCAGAACAAAACAATAACACCCACCTCCTTTGCTTATACAGCAATGGGTATTGTGTTATAAATTCTCCAACAAGAATTTAGAACAGAAATGTGACTGCAATGCTGACCAGTCCTTGAAGAAGACCTTGAGGGCCTGACCTAGAGGTTTACAAAGTCAGGTCCAGTGTGGGCCTCAATATCTGGGGTTATGCCTATTGAGACTCTACCTCAACATCTACCCCCTCCCATCCCAGGAACATTTTAGTTCACTTACTGGCCTGGCATGAGTCACTGCTCACGCATCTCTCTCAGCTGCAACCTCACCAAAGGCAATAATTGAGTACCCATCCATGATCACTGGGCCAGTTGCACACAAAACCGACTCCTTGTCGTTGTCGGGATCCAGCACCAGAAAACAATTTAAACTATGGAGCGAGACCCCAGCCACCATCTGCACTCATTGCTTTGTGGCTTGCTCATCAGATAGGGGCAATCAGGGTCTGCGCAGGCGTAGTCGCAGGACTCCCATTGGACCAACCTCCTAGGGCTTCTCCAAGCTCTTCTGGCTGATCCTGAACTCCCTTTGTGCGTAGCCCCAACCAGGCCTCATCCAGGGTAGTGAAGAAGTTGGTCGCATCGGCATGCACCACCCTGAGTTTCGCCGGAAGTGCAAGGCATATGTCAGTTCCAGATTTTGCAATTTAGTTTTTTTTGCCAGAGTGTGCTGTGATGGTACTACCCTCTTGAGTCCAGGGGTTCTTTGCACAGAACAGCTGCAAGAGTAGTACCTGTCCCTATAGTTGAGGAGATGTACAACTAGCTTGGCATGATCCAGTCTCATGTGCCCAGTTTCCATCTGACTGGCTCCCAGCTGAGTCTCCATGGCAGTTTTAGAGTCCTGGATAGCCGTCAGCACCGTGTCAAACATTCCAGTATATCTCTCAAGAGTGCTCTTCAGCTGGCGGAATGGGCCCACCGTCGAGGGGAGGCTGCCAGCATAGCCATAATCGTCTTTTGGGGGGTCAGAGGTTTGGAGACTTTTTCTCTAACCATGCCCTAAATGACTGACCTTATTACATTTATTAAGTTGTAACTTCCAATTGGGACCAGGTAGACAGGTCGAGTTTGGTGTCTAAACAATTGTAATTAAAAACCCTCTGTAATTGATAAGTTGGATTCTTAATCAGAATTCTGAAAATGCCACTTTTAGAAAGTTGGCAAATTGTTTTCCAAACCATTTGGTGACTGCAGCCTGATCCTGGGTCACATGACTAGGTGAATCTGGCAGTTGGTCTTTGTGTATTGCTCCCAGACAGTGTGGCAAAGGGGAGAAAGGCATTGGTAGGATTGGCCATGCTGAGTTAATGGGGGGAGGAACTGTCACCTACCACACTTGCCCTTCACAAAGGTTCTGCCTGAGGACTCTCACAAAGGGCCTGGCACTAATCTCTTGAGACCTCAGACAAGTTGAGGCCAGGACAGGGAGAAAGGAGATCCCTGACATCTCAAGGGATGGAAACCTCTAGTAGGTTTTCCAACTTCAAGGTAGGCACTGGGTATAAATATTGGACCTACTCCGAAGGTGGATATCCTGCCCGAGTCTGGATTTAAAGATACTAATCTGAAATGCCTTTTGTGAATGCCAAAAGTCATAAACGGAGATTTTTGGTCTTACTGTACCTTTGTGAATCAGGCCCCAACTCTTCAGTACACGTCTGGGGTTGTTAAGACTGCTGTGCTGCTCTAAGGACTGCCACTCTGCTGGACTGTTGCTCTGAAGGACTTGTGCCTTGCTGTGCTGACCTGCTACATGCCGCCCTCTTGACTGGGTGAGAGGAACTGGACTTGCATCTGTTGAACCCAGGATCACCAGAGTAACTCCAAGGGCTACTTGTCTGGCCTCCTGACTTGAGCCTCAGAGGCAGAAGGCTCCAACAACCTCGACACCAGCACCTGGACTCTGCCATGTGTAAGTCTATCCTGCCATGTGGTGCCACCCCAGTCCTGTATCCTTGTAAGTGGGTCTAAGGTGCCCTGTCAGCTTCAGGGGATCCAGAGGAACCAACGAATCTCTTCTGCTGCACAGCAGGACCCCAAGCGCAACCAATTCATTGCCGTTTCTGCATGAATTGGACCTGTCACAAAGACTCACATCGCGTCCGCAGCCTCTTCAGAAACGCTGCTTCGTGACACATCCTCAGCGCAGGCCCTCATGTCCTTCATTGGCGGCAGCCTCAATTACGGTGCCTGACTCCGCATTGCAGCTCCTTAGAACTAATTCACCACCCTGGCTGCGCGACACATGCTTGATACTGGATTCGTTTTGCAAGCCCTCATTGCCAGGAACCTCAACAACGACGCAACACCGTACAACGCAGCCTCACTGAACATCGGAACCGAGGTATTGCTTTGGCTGCGCGATGCATCTTTGACTCGGATCCTCGCAACACGTCACAAACGAGGATTTAAGGTACTTTGTTCAGCAGGCCTTCCTGGGTCCCTGTAGCCAACACATCTCCATTGCTTTTGGCCTGAACTTGTGACTTTGCCCCAGTCCAGCATGACCAGATATCGATAGTTGGCGCTTTGTGCTTTTTGGCACTATTTTCACCAAAAATCTTAATAATAAAATTGCATATCTCTGGTTCTACTGATTGGATTTCTGTAGTTTTGGTCTTGTTTTATTTATTAAAAATGATTCTACCTTTCTATCGTGGTGTGAAGTTATTTCTATGTTTTTGTTGTAATACATTACTGTTTGAAGAGTTGGACAAATTCTTTACACGTTCCCTCTAAGTTAAGCCTGACTGCTATGTGCCAATCTACCACAGGGTTGGGCACCGGTTAATTTAGGGTTGGCTTGTGCCTCACCCTGGCAAGTATTGTGGTTGCTGCTTGATCATGGCTGACACCCCAGTCAGATGAACACATGGGGGACCTATTCTGATCCCTATCCAGCTGCACAGCCATCTCTACTGCCAAATGAATCCAATAAATCAATTGTATATTTATATTCTTCATTTTTCTCCATATTTTAAACTCCATTAACTTCCTCTTTTTCCATTATTTATCGATTTATTATACCCATTTCCATGCAAGAATATCCGTAGACAGGAGTTGTTTCCGCACAACACGACTTTATTTAAAAAACCCAATGCATTTCGGTGTAAAACCTTTGTCAGGGGTATCTATAAAAAATAGATCAGTACAACCATCAGCTTAGCAATAAATTACTGATTGCAATGTAAATACAGAGCTTGTAATGCATTTATGCGAAAACTTTCTTTCAAACATCCTACATACAATTTAACAACCCATCTCTATCGACTGCCATCATTTTCCATTAATCAACTGTGCCTGCACAATCTAGTCCTTGTCAAACCACCCTTCTTCTGTGAATAACAACACGTACCTCAACACATAAAACCCTCGCTATCACAAAGTTACTTTAACAGAATTCACTTTTCCCCCCACGGTATCCCTTGATCTTTCTTCAACTATGCACTCCGACATTATTTCCCAGCACGCTTACCGTGTAGTGATGTTTAAAAAGAGCTCTTCTCGCTCGATTCCCATTTTTCAATGCGTTTGTGTTTCATCGAGTGTCCCAAACCATCTTTTATATAAGGGGTCTGTTTCTCCTGGTTTTAACCTGCTTAATCATCTATCAACCCCTCCCACTCCCCTCTAGTGTGTGGCCACATGTCCAAGAGTGAGCAAAAAAACTCGGTGTAGGATTAGATTGGAAGCGCACTTCCCCTCGGGTTTTAAATGGGTACGCTTATGCTACTACATTTCCCAGAATGCTATGTGCGTGCATCATTCCTAGCGTTTTATGCTACCCAACGCTGTAAACTGAATTTAAATATATCGCATTTGATGACTGTCACAAATAGATCAGGAAAAAATGTCAAACATGCCGGTTTCTATCATCCCCGTTTGTCATAAGCAAACCAACTTAAATGCAGTATTTTCTCTTTGCATTACATGACAATCAATATAGCGCTTGTAAAATGTTTCTGATAGTTATTCGAAAGCAAAACTCCTGTAATCATTGTTCATTTATATTGACTGTTCATACTTTATCCAATAATAGACCATGAGTATCTTCTCTCTAATCAAGGGTGCATCCCAGCGGTAGGGCAGAAAATTCATGAAATGTACTTAATGGTGGTGAGATGCACTCCGGTTTTTCCAATTTGTTCCATGCTTTACTGTTTTTGACTATATAGGCGTGCACGCTGGATCCGCGCACCCCAGTCAACCATCAACACCAATGTCTTACACTAACCCCTCGACAAATACAATAGGAAAAACCTTACCTTGGCAAACAAACTAGGAAGGGACTATACCTTGATTAGTTCTAGGATATCTTCTGACCCTGATCTCTAGTTCTGGTGGGATGTATGACGTTACAACGCAGGCTATTACAACGCCTGCCTTTACATCGCGGTTTTTACATCGCAAACCTTTACAACGCATAGCGCTTAGAGGTGCTGGATAGTGGTAAGTATAATTTTCTATTCCAACTCCAGTCCCTGTGGACACTAGGGAAGGTGTTGGATAGAAAATTAAACTTATTCCCTATCCTAGAGCGCCCCCCAGCGCAATGCGTTGTAATGGTTTGCGTTGTAAAGACCGCGTTGTAATGGTAGTGCGTTGTAATAGTTTTGTTGTAAATGTTGTTCACCGTTCTGGTGGCACTAGAATGGTCTTGATTTTATTGTGTACATTTCATATTTTTATTTTTATTTTGTTTATTTTTATTTAGTTGAGTGTGAACTAAATTACTTTATTCTTTTTTAATGTAAAATCACTGGTCATTAATTACGAATTATTGTGCACTTTTGTGGAATTTGTTACTTTTTATTTAACGCCTTTGGTTGCTTTAATGTGTGATTTTGGCTTTCCTTTCATTTAACTAAGCTGGTGATGTTTAATTAAAATACAACAAAGAGGTAGCAAAGCTGATATTCCCCTTCAACTTCGGGAAGGTATTGGTCTCAGGAAACACCCTTATGCATGGACCGCCATTGGGTAGTCACCGAGTCTTGACTCACTCCTAGCCCTTGCTACTGTGACCAAACCTGTTGGTGTTACTATCAATACTGATCGTACATTCTGATCGCATGTCAATAGGTTCGATGGTGCATTTTACTCCCTTTAAAAAAAAAATCTTACTTAAAACATCTATTTGTTTCAATGTAGCCCACACTTCTTATGATGTACAATTATGTAACATGTTTTGATCAACTCAGGCTCCTTCTAAGCTAACAAAATAGGCGCAATAACATTCCCCAAAACCCATCATCTATTACAATATTTAGTTTGAAATATATGTAATTCATACACAATTCACGAGAAACATTTCTTGACTATCGAAGTATTTTACGTTTAATTTGAAAACATTTGAGTAGCCGAATAAAATGGAGCTTTAAAATTTGTATGAGTTTTTAGTTTTTGCAAATAAAACACTATACAAATGCACATGTCTATTTTGATCTGTTAACACTTTAATTTCAATTAATTTGACTGTTTTATCTTTTTTTTAAGAGGATTATGTAATTTAGGGTTATTATTGTAAATCAAACTTATAGGAAATGAAATACAATACTGCGTGTTCCTCCAGAAGGCAGAAAAATTAAGTACCCCTGTCATACTGACCACACTGTGAGCCTGTGGAGTGAAGGTATTTATTGAAGACTACAACAAAGGGTATTTCACCTTGAAGAGGAAGGCTTACACTTGTGAATGCCCATGGCCATTTGCATCTCAAGGAAGCCATAGAATGCAGTTGCAATGCATCAGCAAACACCTGCCAGAGGGATAAACCTGTTCCAGTGACAGACTTTTCAGTCAGAGGGGCAATATGCCTACTTTCGGTCTGATACTTCGCTCAGTCAAAGGTTCCACGTCAGGGACAAATAAAGTCACTCCCATTAATATTGAGTGGACGGAAAGCCAGTTCTGACAGTAAACTGCAGATGTAAACACTAAAGGGGCTGTATAAATCCCGCTAGTCTCGGTGTTACCCCTCCCACACCCCT
Source organism: Lissotriton helveticus (assembly GCF_964261635.1). Taxonomy (NCBI): domain Eukaryota; kingdom Metazoa; phylum Chordata; class Amphibia; order Caudata; family Salamandridae; genus Lissotriton; species Lissotriton helveticus. The sequence continues at coordinate 871,899,029 of NC_136071.1, read as the reverse complement.
CCCCCAGGTTTCATCGCTATAGACTTCCTGAAAAGGCAAGTGGCCCTGGATTAAAAAGCTTAGAAAAACTGAGATGATTGTTCTCTTTAGAGCGAGCGGTTTCTTTTGAGTGACTTTACTTTCGGCGACTCGCATGAACGAGTGACCTAAATAGACGGACTTGAGGCGAGGAGGGGAGCCGGAGCCTTCCTTCTACTTGACAATGCTTAGATAGGATGGGGACTTGGGGGGCGGGGGGCGTCAGGAAATCGTTCCCAAGCCCCTCCAGCATCGGAGTTTGTTAATGCTAGGAACACATTTTATGGGGTTAATTACTGTCAACAATATCCATCACAATACAACAAAACAAAAAAAGCGGAAGGGAAAGTCTAAATGCACGATCATTGGGCAAGGATAAATAAAGGCCATAGACAGCAGACATATAAAGCGCCTTGCCCGCAAGTGCCTGGCAGAGTGTTGAGTTATGAACTCTCTCTATCATACTTCCTGGCATGTATCCTGGGCACAAAGCCCCAAAGAATGATTTCTGTTTGAGTTTTCAACAAAAAAACACGACATAAAAAATCCAAACTCTGATCTTTTTCCAGTATGAATTTCTCTATTTAGATATACTTTCCCAAAATTAACATTTAAAATTGAAAGTCACACTTTTAATTATCGTGAAAGATCTCCCACTAACATGTATTTTGTTTTGTTATTTATTAGCATGCAGAAGAAGTTGTATAAAACTTTATTTAGGTGTAAAGCCAGTATTTTGGGACAGCTTTGCATTCCTGGATATTTACTTTATAAATGCAAAATTATTATTATTATTATTATTATTAGTGTTGTCACTATTGCTACTATCACAACAAAACAGCAATACTATTAATAACAAGAAATATAATTGTACAAGACGATAATAATAATAACGAGTATTATTTTGATTATTATTGTTATTATCACTATGTTTATAATGATTATTATTGAGCTTATGTGGGATTCATCTTTTTCAAATGTACACATGTACAATTGTTAGTTTAGAGTCTCTGCCCTTGTCTTAAAGATCAAAAGATGTAATCACTCGCCTGGAAGACCTGTTTGTAATATACAAGTAGTATGAACCCCTCTGCCCTAAGGACATACATACTTAATTTCCTACCCAGAAGTCCTTTCTGCAATAGTGAAGTATTACATCTGTTATCAAAACAACAGCCATAAAGACCCGATTCGATCCCTGCATTTAAGGCCATGATTGTAATGCTGAACTATTGTAACCACAATCAAAAACATGGGGGCATATTCTCAAGGGCTTATCGCCGAGTTATCGGCACTTTATCGCAGCCAAATTGGTGATAAATGTGTCGCCCCATTCACAAGCTGTTGCTAACAGCCAATATCACCAGTTTACCTGCGAAAGCAGCTGCAAAAAACATTGCCACAGATGACCCCGGCAACTAACGCTAATGAGATGCAGAGTATCCGTTCCTGTGCAAAAAGCAGTGAAAATACCACTTCGCAACATTCTCAACAACCAGCCAGATCAGTGATAAGATCACAAAACAGGCGATAAGCTGTGTTAGCAGCAGGGATTTAACTCCTGCTCTCATCTGGTGTAAAGTCGGAGGACAACCTGCACCTTAAAAGGGAGCCCAGCCCAGAGCCACACCATAACAACAGATGCCATGGACCTACTGATCATGCAGCTCGAAGCCCCAAAATTCCACAACACCCACAGCCACCACCCCCAGTCCTACAACGCCCCCCCCGGACCTCCCCGTACCGCTCCCAGGCCACCATAGAGGCAGCGCTGACAAAGACAGCAGACCTTCCGAAAAACGCACCAGCCTCACACCAGAGGATGTCATTGCCCACTACAGGTTCAAAAGGACAAACCATCCTCCGCATCCTGAACATTATTGCCCACAGGCTGACTGGACCAACACAGCGGACAACCAACATCCCTCCGCAGACAAAGCTGCTGGCTGTGCTGCATCTGTTGGCCTCTGGTAGCTTCCAACAAACAACTGCCCCAGTCGGAGGAGTCTCACAGCCAGTCCTATCAAAGTTCCCCACAACTGTCTTGGATGCCATCATCAGCTTGGTACCCCACCACCTTCACTTCCCCCACACTTTGCAGGAACAAGACCAAGCAAGGTTTCTATGCCATAGCTGGCTTCCCGCACGTGTTGGGGGCAATTGACTGCACACATGTCCTACTTGTGTACCCTGCTGACACTGCACACAATTACCATAACAGAAAGCACACGCATTCCATCCATGTGCAGGCAATAGTGGACCACCGGGGACTCTTCACCAATGTTGTCGCCAACTACCTAGGCAGTGTGCATGATTCCTACATCTTCTGACAGTCCATCATAAACCGGCGCTTCCAGGATGGCACCTACGGAAATGCACTGCTCGTTGTTAAGTACCAAATGAACACACCACACCCCAACTCCACAATCATGCAACTCACAACTCTGGTAATGCACACGTTACAGACTCACAAACAACATGCCAAGCAACATGCCCACCCACCTGACATGACAGCACAACTTACTGTGGTAACCTGGGCTAGCCATGTACATGAGCCATCAACGGCATGGCACCTCAGCCACACAATAGCAGATTGTGGGTAGAGGAGGGAACCAGGCATGTGTAAAGGAGGCAAGTGACCCAAGAATGAGAATGTACACAATGCCAAGTGTGGCGTGGATGTGCTGGCCAGACTGCATGATGCAGACCACAGACATGTCCATGTCGACATATACTGCTGGTGTTCGGAGTGTAGTGGACAGTGGACGCAACCATGTTACCCCAGGCAGTGTGGTAGACCTGGGCCATGTAGCTGTGTTGTACACCCCTTTGAGCGTAAATGGAGTGGACTTGTGTACGACAGTCCAGCGTAGGGGTGTAGTTAATCAACCCAGGGCTTTGGGTATGGTTAAGTTTAGGCCTTGCCAAGGAAGTAAATAATGGGTCTGTCTCTATTGTAGTGTCGGTGCCACCCGTCCAGCAGTGGGCAATGTTGCTATGTAGCATGCCCCCGGAGTGAGGGCTCGGCCGAAGGGGAAAATGAGGGAGCGCAAGCCCGCTCGGGGTCCGGGATTATACATGCAACCGGTTGTGTGTGTCACTATTACCGCAGCATAAGCCAAAGGTATAACCTCAACTGCATGGCGAGTTCAGCAAGCCATGAACTCTACATCTGTGTCCGCCCTACCCTTAAGATCGGCCTACACACACGTGGCAGCCCACCTTCAGCCTCAACATCACTGTGTCATTGTCAGGCTTGTGGACATGGACAGACAGGCATGACAATGGTGTGCCGTAGGAGTGCAAGTGATGCAACTACGCTACGCACAATTGTAAATAGGCCCTGGGGGATGGAGGAGCAGCAATGAGGCTATGTAATACACATTAATGCCGCACATTTGCTACAAGCAGTACATGTCAAACGGGAATCACAAAGTCACATATATCACATACCAATGTACCAGTGAGCCTGCCAACACATCATGCAGAACGAACTATTGACTCATGTCTCTCTGCACTGCTACAGGTTATCAAGGCTATTTACTCTTGGATGATGACACCCCTCCGAGCCCCGAACACACAGGCCCATAGGCCGTACCATGCGGCCCACAAACGAACTGGGGGCATCGTGGAACGCACATTTGTTGTGTTGATGTCACGTTTCAGGTGCCTGGGCAACACAGGTGGATGGCTCCAGTACAGCTCAGACATCGTGTGCAACATGATCGTTGCATGTTGTGTGTTGCACAACATATGTGTATGCACCAATGCCCCATGGTTACAAGTGCCAGATGCACCGTAAAATGATGAGGAAGATGTGGCAGGTGGACCACACCCCACTGCAGCCGCAGCAGGAATAGCCTGTAGGAAATCCATCATTGACAATTTCTTCTCATGAGCACGTCACATTGTGACAGTCCTTAACAATCATGGGACAGTACAAAATGACCACAGGCACAGCATGTGCAAATGAATGCATTCCAAGACACATTCCCTGAGTGCATGTCACTCCTCTGTACAATCACATCACTCAGACAAGTGCAAGTGTGATATGTAGTGCTATCAATTTCATAATTTGTTAATAGATGGTGGGTGTGTCACCTCTGTACAGAGAGGCTGTTTAGGGTGTCACGTATTCGAAATGCCAGTACGGTGTGTCACAGATAGTACGGAATCCCACTCTTCGGCGTTTCACATGTGTCCCAAATCATTACATATAGGCTGTCATTTGTGACCTACAAGTGACAACAGGGCTTCTTCTTTGCTCAAATATGTACCACCATGATGCAGGGATGCACCCTGTGACTCAAGTCCCACAACAAGAGCAACATGTACATAAGGGGTGTGGTACTGAAATTCTGCACCCGTGTCATAAGAATCGCCGTATCATGACGATTTTGGTAACACCAAACCGAAAATCACAAGTGTAAGGTGTGTGAGTATCTTCGTCATATTTGAGTGGCGAGATCACCATGAAATCAGGGATTCCGTTCTGAACCCTCGGGTTCCATTTTGTGTACGGCAGCCATTTTGTGGTTGCCCTCACATAGGCCGATGACTAAGGCCGAACGAGCCTTAGGGACACGTACACTTTCTGTTGACTTCTGTGTGACCTGGGCAAGCTGACTCCACTGCCCGAAGCCAAACCTGTTCGACCAGTTCCTTTCCCAGTGGCCGATCGAGATTAGGGATCAAGCCACAACATGCCATAAACCCTGTATTGCACACAACTATGTCTAATTTTACTCACACCTGTCTCTGTTCCTTTCTTTATGGCCTGCTTTACGATGAGGAGGTGCCCAATTTTATTAGGGGTCCGTCCGATTATCTGATGAAAAGTGTTGGGCCTTGCCGGGTAATTGATTGTGGGCTGGACAAACTGAAATATGGGCTTGTAATCATGATTCTGCTTTTTCTTTGTCGTGAAAATATGTGAATGGTCAACTGTAAATAAGGAATGTTTGCCTGAAGCATAATATTTGGTATAAAAGGGATGACCAGCTTTGTAAAGTTGAGCAGTCTCCTGAGAATATACACCGTGTTGTACTTCTAGGATACCTGTTACTGGCTGCAGCCAATAAATTTGATCTTTGACGTCACCAAGTAGTCTCTGCGTTTCTGTTGTCTGAGACAGGAGAATCCGAAGTCTTTGGGTGTGTCCCGTGGCACCGCTGGGTTCTAAATAACCCGGTAATTCATTTGGTGCCCAACGTGGGGCGATTTCAGCGGGACCGGTCCAAGCCAGAGGTTCGTGAGGAGCTTCGTGTGAAAATTCTGGAGGAAGGCCAACCACTTCATCGACCCCTGTATGTCGTCGTGGTCCGAAAGCCTTTGCTGCAAGGTTCCCCGCTTTCCAACGGCTACGAAGGACTGCTGCCCTGACTATCGCCCTGTCTTGGACCCTTTGATGATTTGTAGAGCGAGACGATAGAGGAGTCTTCTGGTGACGCCATCGATACCTCAGTTAAGTATGAGTGGAGCGTCTCCCAGTCCTTAGTTTTGGTTCTTAGTTTTTGTATCCTCTTGGGATCTTTGATTTGGAACTTGCAAGTACCAAAGCCGAGGGACTCGTGTATTCACGAGACTATCGTATTTGATAATCCCTTGAAGTTTGAAGCTAGACTAGTGAGCGAAGATGCCTGGTCTTAGCAGACTTGGAAATTTGTTTTGTTGTCGTCGAAATAGGGATTCCCGATTGGAGGACTCGTGTCCGGTTCCTCCAATTGGAACTCCAACCTATGAACTGTATGTGAAGCATGGCGTGGGCCCCATCGCATATAACAAAGTATGGATTTGTTACACAAAAAAGGACGGTGTCCTACAATGGCCCCGATATGGTAGTTTTGACACGGAAATTTTAGATAACCTAGAAGTTAGACTTTTTAAGGAGAAAGCCCAGCCGGCGATGTTTGACTCTTTCCGCCTATGGCGAAAGGAAGCCAAACAGAAAGAAATTAAATGAGCAAAGAGGAATAAAAGAGAAAAGGGTATCTCGATAATGCAAGCTGCTATGCAGTATAAAGATAATGAAGAAGAACAAGCAAGTGAGCAGTTGCACAGGCAATGTAAAATGGCGATTGATAAGTGCTATCCAGTTTTGCCGCTTCTTCAGCAAGATGCAGCAAAGGAACTCGAGAAAGATCCTTTAATGTCGCATTTGTTGAGTTCGCCACCCCCTTATGCACAGAGTGCTACAGCACCTCCACAACCTTTAGTTGTACAACCGCCGGTTGTTTTGCCTCAGGTTCTTCCACAACCGCCAGCTCCTCTTCAGTTGGCTCCTACTGCTATGGCGCAGCCTCCTCAAGGGCCGCCGGCTTTGCTACCTACTCCGCTTATACTTCCTACGACTTTGCCTACTGTATCAACTACTTCTTCCGATATTCCTCCTGATACTGCCTCTACGTCTGCCTTGTCTCATCCTGTCTTTCCTCCTGTTCTTTTGTCGACTTCTCCTTCTGTTCGACAGAGAATGACTGATACTGTTACTAGTCTTTTGTCTCCTTTCTTTGGGTCATTAACTACGACCCCTGTTTCAGAGCGTAAACAGTTACGTAGCCAACTGCCGGATTCTAGAGAGAAGGGAGTGTTGGATCATTTGGCGCATAAATGGGTCACTGACCCCACAAGATACGAGTTAGAGTCTGTTATGGATGTCTTCCGTCAATAGGAAGCACCGAAGCAGAGATATGTTTTTGACAAAATGTGTGTTTTTCTTTGTGAAGAATTGGAGGATAATGATTTGGAATCCAATCCGCCTGAGTTGTGCCGTGTACGGTTCGAGTTCGCGAAAGGCACGATTGTGGGTTCTGATTTTGCAAGAGCAGTTGCGATTTAGGAGTGAGGCTATCTCTCGGTCGTTGTTTGAACCTGATCCCTCTGCTAGGAGAAAAGCGCGACAATATCCGATGAGAAAAGTTCCCCCAGTTTGGAAAGAAGGGGATCTAGCAGCTAATCCACCTGTTCAGCCTCATTTTCAGCGTGTTTGGGTACATGTTCCATGGAAGCGAGCTGAAGTTTTGGCTCTTAAGCAGACCTTACCTGACCCCCGTAAAAATCCTGCAGGGTATTATAAGGAATTATCACAGACCGCAGACTCATGTGTTATGAATCTGGCTGATATAGACATGTTGTTTGGAAATGTGTTCCACAGCCTTTATGGGGATTGATTAGTCACACGGATCATGCACAGGAGTTAGGTGATACCTGGGTTAATATTGCTGCTGCAGATGGCCGAAAAGTTGGTGGTGCTAAGCCTGAGCCTTTAGTTGCAGAACTCCCTGGTAGGATCGTTACTTACATGAAGACTTTAATGCCCGCGATGCGTGTAAATTGGGATAAACTGTCTGCGTGTAAGCAGAAGAAAGATGAAACGGTGTCCGATTTCTTCACTAGGTTTGAAGAGACGTTTATCGACCACAGTGGTCAAGACATGAGTACAGAAGGTGGTCAACGGTTGTTCGTTGACAAGTTTGTGCACAATTTACTTCCCGAGTTGTGTAAGAAATTGAAAGATTCAGAGAGTTCTTGGGCCGTTTCCTCATCAGCACAAATATTGGCTACTGCACAGTACTACGAAAATAGAGATAAGGATGAGAAGGATAGAGCAGACAAGAAAACTAAAGAATTGAAGACGAAGGTTCTTTTACAGCAGGCGTATCCGCCTCGTGGTGGTCAGCGTGACTATCAGCAACCTCAGCAGTTTCAGAGAAATTCGCAAAGGGTTGAGTTTTCTCAACCACGTTTTCCTGTAGGCCCTAATCAATGTGCATATTGCAAAGAGGAAGGTAATTTCAAAAGTAACTGCCCTGTTCTGTTACAGCGTATGAATGGTGTTTCTAGTACAAGAGGCGGAGGTGTTCCACAAGCACCTAGAGGTAGAGGACGTGGAGGGTTCCCCCAGAACGCATGTTCCTTTCCTCCACAAAATTCAATGAATAGTTTTGATTAGCAGAATAACGCGTCTGGTAGGACGACTCAGTACTATGCTGATGACTACTATGCAGAAAGTGAGAATATGGAAGGTGATGATTGCTAGGACAGCCATAGACAAAGAGAGGGAGTTGTTTCAGTTCCAGTAGATCAGAGTGGACCCTATGTTGAGGTGATTACATCAGGTGTGTCAGAACCTTTTTTGTTGGATACTGGTGCTACACAGAGTTCTATTATGCACTCTAAACTCCCTGGCGCACCTTTGTCTGGCGAGATGAATGTTTCAGTAGATTTTTCTGGCGCCCCGGTTAGGAACCCGATTTCTAGTCCTATGTCTCTTTCTGTTGGACCTTGTGAATTCGAAGCACCCCTTATTTTGACGACAGGTTGTGGTGAGAACTTGTTGGGATTGGATCTGTTGAAAAGATTGTATGCGACATTGTATTGTTCTCCTTCGGGAGTACAACTTACACTGGGTAAGAAGGTGGTCTCCTCGATGTATTTGTCAAAGGATAAACTTCCGACAGAATTGTCGTCCCTCCCTGATATTCTGTGGGCTACTGGTCCTAATGATGCGAGTCTTTTGGAAATACCACCATATGTTGTGACGTTAAAAGAAAATGTTAAAATGCCACGCATTCCCCAATACAAGATCTCTGGTGACGGTGAAAGGGCGTTGCTAGCGATTATTCGTGAGTTGATTGAGAAAGATGTAATTGAAGAAACAAGAGGTAACGTTTGCAATAGCCCCGTTCTGCCTGTTCTGAAACTAACTGACTCTTCTCAGCCACCTGTTTACAGGTTTGTGATTGATCTTAGAGAGGTGAATAAAATAGTTGTGCCACAGTTTCCAGTTGTTCCTGATATCACTGCCCTACTGACCATGATTCCAGCTTCAGCCACTTGTTTCTCGGTGATTGATTTGAAGAATGCTTTCTTCAGCATCCCGATTGCCGAAGAGAGTAGGGATATCTTTGGATTCTGTTTGGGAGGTCGAAGCTTCCGCTTCAAACGCGCTCCTCAAGGCTATTGTGAGAGCCCATCAATATATAGTCAGGCTTTGAAAACACAGCTTGATACGATTGTTTTACCTGATGGTGCTGCTCTTATTCAGTACGTCGACGAGTTGCTAGTCGCTGCAGATACTGAGGAGATTTGTAAAGAAGCCACCTTGTCGTTGTTGCGTCATTTGTCTGATCTGCATCATAAAGTGTCCCTTTCTAAATTACAGTATTGCCGACAAGAAGTGACCTACTTAGGTCATCTCTTATCGAAGGAGGGAAGAAGATTGACCCCAGAACGAATTCAAGCGATTGCAAAATTGAGTGTGCCAATTACACAGAGAGAAGTGCGCCCTTTCTTGGGTATCACGTCATATTGCAGACAATGGATACCGAATTTTTCCCTGCTGGCCAAACCTTTGGTGGCATTGACCCGTAAAGATATGCCAAATCCCCTTCCGTGGTCTGAAGATTGTCAGAAAAGTTTTTCCGAATTGCGTGATGCATTGTGTTCGGCTCCTGTGTTGGGTACCCTACAGTAAGCTCTTTACACTGTATGTCCATGAGAAAGAAGGATGTGCGTTGTCAGTGTTGACACAATCTTTTGGGGACAAGCAGCGTCCATGTGCGTATTTTTCGTCAACTTTGGATCCGGTAGCTAGAGCGTTGCCGAGTTGTTTGAGAGCCACGGCGGCAGCAGCTGTTTCTATTCGGCAGTCTGCTGGTTTGGTGATGAATAATACGTTGATTGTAATGGTTCCACATGTAGTGGATACTTTGTTAAACAGGACCAAGACACAGCACTTAACTAGTGCTCGATTGTCAGGTTATGAGTTGACACTTTTAGCGAGTCATGTGCACATAAAGAGATGCAACACGTTGAATCCAGCTACGTTGTTGCCGATTGTAGCAGCGACAGATGTTTCTGAACAGCATGATTGCTTTCTTAGGACAGAAGAAGAAACGAAAGGGAGAGTAGATCTTAAGGACACTCCTCTTGTGAAGTGTGATGGTACCTTATGGGTGGATGGTTCATGCTTCAAGCTTCCGAATGGTGATACGACTGCAGCATATGCTGTTACGACTTTGCATACGATTGTTGAAGCTGCACGCATCCCACACAATTCAGCCCTAGCAGCAGAGTTGATTGCACTTACGAGAGCGTGTGTATTATCCAAAGGAATGAAAGTGACCATATATACTGACAGCCAGTATGCGTTTGGTGTGGCTCATAGTTTTGGACGATTGTGGAAAGAGCGTGGGTTTCTAACCTCGCTTGGAGCTAAGATACAGCATGGTCAGTTGGTGAATGAGCTTCTTGAGTCACTTACCTTGCCGTTGCAAGTCGCAATTGTGAAATGCAGTGCACAAAAGAATGTTACTGATGACGTTGGTCGCGGTAATGCGTTTGCTGATGAAGTGGCGAAAGAAACAGCAAGAGATGTGATGAGTCGAATGTATGTGGCGGGCCCTGCAAGATGGATTGGTGACGTTGGAATGTGTGAAGATACAATAGAGAGTGTGAAGTCTATTCAAGCTGAAGCTACAGAGAAAGAGCTGAGTGTGTGGAGAGAGAGTACGGGTAAATTAGATGCAAATGGTTGTTGGGTTGAATTGTCAGAGCATCAGCGATGGTTGTTACCCGATGCGTATGTGCTTGCAGTGGTTACGATGGCGCATGGAATGGCTCATATCAGTGTGAAAGGGATCTGTAAGTCGTTGGCTCCAGTATGGCAAAATGCTGGAATTCCTAAGTGTGCAGAGAATGTGGTCAAGAATTGTATGGTTTGTCTGAAATACAACCCTGGTAGGGGAACTCCAACCCCAGCTGGTCATTTTGCGCCTCCAACGTATCCGTTCGAGGTTTTGCAGCTAGATTTCATCCACATGGAGAGGTGCAACAACTTGAAATACGTACTCGTTGTTGTTTGTGCCTTTTCAAGATGGGTAGAAGCATATCCCCTTAAAGACAACACTGCCTTATCCACAGCTAAAGCCCTTGTCAAAGAATTTTTCCCTAGGTTTGGTTTGCCGAGAATGGTCTGGAGTGATAATGGGAGTGAATTTGTGGGTCGAGTGATGAAGAGAGTATGTGAAGGGCTAGGTATACGCCAAAAATTTCACGCTGCAAATCACCCCCAATCAGCTGGACTAGTAGAGTGCTATAATGGCACGTTAAAACTGAAACTGGCCAAGATACAAGCGAGCTCTGGTCTTAAATGGCCTGATGCTTTGCCTCTAGCCCTTTTATCGACCAGAATGACTATGCATTCACGAGTGGGACTAAGTCCATATGAGATTGTGTTCGGTCGCCCGGCCAACATATGGGGAGTGACGAGGCCGACGAAATTCAGCAAAATTGAACACCCTGTACTGCTCAATTACTTGTATGATTTGACGGCTAAATTGCGTGTTTTACACCAACAGGTTCACGATACTCTGCCTCAGGCATCTGAAGATCCAGGACACGTCATCGATCCTGGTTCATGGGTTTTAGTCAAAAACTTTCAGCGGACAAAGAATGATCAGCCCCGCTGGAACGGCCCCTATTTAGTCCTGTTATCAACGAGATCTGTAGTGCGAGTACAAGGAAAAAAGAACTGGATCCACGGCGTACACTGTAAGAGAGTCCCTTTACCTCTGCCGTACGACCGGTGGGTCCAGGAGGGTTTTGCAGATTCTGAGACTGAGACTGTGCCTCGTTTTCTGCCTTTCAGCGATGCACGTTTAATTGGGACAAATTCTGAGCGTGAAAGCGACGATCTTCTGCAAGAAGTCCAACCATCTGCAGTTCGATTGGACACTACTGAGCCTGACCTGTTGTTTCGAGATGAGACATTACCAGGAATAAGCCGTTATAATTTGAGGCCGAGAACTATGGACAAATAAATAAAAAATTCATTTTCTTTGCTATTTTTGAAAGTGCAGCTCTCTCATCTGAGAAACTATTTTGATTTTTGTTTTTTGAACCACCATCCGGGTTCAGCTGTAGGGTCGCGGCGTCAAGTCTTTGGAGTGCAAGCCGAAGACACAAGGTTGACGGTCCTGGTTGGTCCTTGGGAGTTCCCTGGACTGACAGGCGCATTCCTTAGCACGGAACACCCTACCTCCGCGAGCAGCAAGGTTAGAGGATGGAGTTTTTCGAGATGGAGAGACCTGCCAAAGAGATGAATTTTAGAGCAAAAATGTGTACAATGATGACTAGAAAACGTTTTCTGATATTATGCATTTTCATGTTGCTTAGTGTAATGATGTTTTTAATAGGATATCTTTTATTCTCTTTTCGAGTGACGTTTGCACCCACCACACAGCCCATACCTCCTTCTACTGTTTCCTCGCATTCTTTTCACCCTCTACCTGAACATGAGTCCGTTAGAAGATTAGAGTTTATCAATAACTCCTTCGTTCAGCTTCTGCACCAACACCAACTAGTAGTGAACACGACTAACTGTTGGGTGTGTGGTCTTATGCCTCATACTACTGATAAAGGTATCCCTTATCTGGTCCTGCCATTCATCTACAATGGTTCTGTATGGGCATACAGAACGATGTTCATCTATGCTCGTGAAGTCCAACCCCTACGTTCTGTGAAGGATAATACAAAGAATAGTGCTCTAGTCAAGGGAATAGTTGACATGATAAAGGGAGCTAATTCCTATGAGGCTATCCCGAAAGATGAGACACTAGCGTATTGTGGATGGAACGTGACTGGATATGGAGCGAGTCTGAGTGAGAACCAGCGAGCAAAAAGATCCTCCCCGATTTGGATTGTACCCCATCAGGGTCATCTATGTCTGCAAGGTAATGGCAGGAATCCAAGAGCTCAGTTAGGAAAGAGTATCTGCACTGAGACGTACGTTTTTGCGTCCCAGACTTCCCCATCGTTCCTAGCAGCTAAGAGTACCTATTTCATCTGTTATAATAGAGCATACACATGGTTGCCCCCTGATTTCTCGGGCACATGTTTTGTTTCGTTCCTGTTGCCTCCCACCTACACCGCTGCGGCAGATTACCACAAGACAAGGGTAGTTAGAGGTGTCTTCAGTAAGGAAGATACTGCAGGACAAGAATTGGGAGATTTCTTGAAGGGTTTTCTGCCGTTTTGGGGACCTATGGTGAACAGCAGGAAAATACGGCAATTGACGAGAGTGGTTGAGTCCACCGTAGTTGAAACTGCTGGTGCCCTTAGTAACTTGACTGCTGAGCTCCAGTCGGATCATCTTATGACTCCTCAGAACAGAGTTGCATTAGATGTCATACTTGCAGACCGAGGTGGGGTATGTAAAGTGATCCAATCAAGTTGCTGTGTTTTCATTCCAGACAATGCTCCAACAGTTTACCAGGCCATTTCCAAGCTACACAAAATCTCCGAGTCTATACATGTGGACAAAGGAGATTGGTCGTTGATGGGATGGTTCTGGGAACTGTTATCCACATGGGGATGGAAGATTCTGATGGTCATTGGGGTGATCTTAGCCATTCTTTTCCTGTTCTGTCTTTGTGTACAGTTTGCAACTGCTATATGTGGCCTCTGTGCTACATCATGTGTAAGGAAACCTGTATCAGGAGACGAGCTAAGTAATAGGATGATGCTACAGCAACATCTCAATGATTTTATGAATATAGACCTAGACTCAGATTAACGTGAGTGTAGGTTATTGCCTATGTAAGGTCAAAAGGAGTGTCTGTGGTACTGAAATTCTGCACCCGTGTCATAAGAATCGCCGTATCATGACGATTTTGGTAACATCAGACCGAAAATGACAAGTGTAAGGTGTGCGAGTATTTTCGTCATATTTGAGTGGCGAGATCACCATGAAATCAGGGATTCCGTTCTGAACCCTCGGGTTCCATTTTGTGTACGGCAGCCATTTTGTGGTTGCCCTCACATAGGCCGATGACTAAGGCCAAACGAGTCTTAGGGACACGTACACTTTCTGTTGACTTCTGTGTTTCCTGGGCAAGCTGACTCCACTGCCCGAAGCCAAACCTGTTCGACCAGTTCCTTTCCCAGTGGCCGATCGAGATTAGGGATCAAGCCACAACATGCCATAAACCCTGTATTGCACACAACTATGTCTAATCTTACTCACACCTGTCTCTGTTCCTTTCTTTATGGCCTGCTTTACGATGAGGAGGTGCCCAATTTTATTAGGGGTCCGTCCGATTATCTGATGAAAAGTGTTGGGCCTTGCCGGGTAATTGATTGTGGGCTGGACAAACTGAAATATGGGCTTGTCATCATGATTCTGCTTTTTTTTTGTCGTGAAAATATGTGAATGGTCAACTGTAAATAAGGAATGTTTGCCTGAAGCATAATATTTGGTATAAAAGGGATGACCAGATTTGTAAAGTTGAGCAGTCTCCTGAGAATATACACCGTGTTGTACTTCTAGGATACCTGTTACTGGCTGCAGCCAATAAATTTGATCTTTGACGTCACCAAGAAGTCTCTGCGTTTCTGTAGTCTGAGACAGGAGAATCCAAAGTCTTTGGGTGTGTCCCCTGGCACCGCTGGGTTCTAAATAACGCGGTACTCCAGGGGGAGTCACTACCCCTACATTTGTCCATGCTTTCATAGTTGATTGATCATAGACATGACACGTCTGTGTGTAGGAGGTGTTGATTGTCCATCTGCAATGTGATTGGGAGATGCAGTTTCACAGTGTGTTCCATGTATGTTTCTGCATGGGCGCAGTTTACATGAAGACTGCATGTCAATGTACATTGTGACTGTTTGTGAGGAGATGCCTATTTGATGCGGGACAATGGACATTTGTTCTACATCACGGATGAGGGTTTGTACTCGTACATTGTCATCTCACCATTTTTCTTTCTCTGCTTTTATGGTGCATTTTCCCACATGAAGAGTGCGAATTGCAGGCCTGACGCTGGATATCGCTGATTTTTGTATCGCGGTTTGGGACATTGCTGCTTTTTTCACGTTCGTGTTTTTCATTTTTGCGGTGTTACGTTGATTTTAACGCGATCATTTGACGCGTTATCGTGAGACTATCGAATGGTACCGCTGTGTTGAGAATACAACGTTAACACAGCGTTAATTTCCCGCGATGGACTGTGATGTGAAGAGTTGCATTAAGTTAATTTTGCAAAAATTATCCCACATTCTAGAGAATATTCCCCATAAACGGTAGAAGATGGGGGGAGTAGGAAATGCAGAAATGTAATGCGAAGAGTTAGGGATAAGAGCATTTACACTCCTTACCACTTCCACAACGTATTACTTACATTATGTCTTCCTAGCAAGTGGAGTAACTAACACCTCTCAGCAGCTTATGATAATGAAACGATTCATGATACCCCAACAGAATTGTCAGTAGAAGACGCTACAACGAAGCACCACAAAACCAAAAGCAAGCACTGAAGAATACAAAGTCTGCATGACTTCAATAGCCTGAACAGCCAGAGGAATTAACACCACCATGCTATCTTGATGGGGGGGGTTTAAGCCAGTGGATATTAGTAACACTAAGGATCAGTGTACACGCTAGGCACCAAGCTCAAGAGGAGGGGCCAAGGAAATAACAGACAACCAAAATTCGGGCAGAGTAAACCCCTAGATTCCAGGATTAAACTGTTAAAAAAGGAGTGCAAATGATGCCAGTGTAGAACAAAGAACAGCATCAAAGTTTGCATACACTGAGCAACCTGACAACAGAAGTAAGAGGTCACACAGGATCAGATGCCTGAAATTGAAAAAGCTCTGTTAAGCAGGAAAGGATGACACAAGATCCTATGTTCAACGTTCAACAGCAGAATGTGTATAGGTGCAGAAATACAGCATGGCACAATTACGTGTGCCACCCAGTGAAGGGGTTTGTCAGGAAACTGCTGAAAGCAGCATGCTGTATAGTATAGAGGTTCTCGTGACCAATGCTTGCATAAAGGCTATGGAAAGCAACTGGGGATCTGATGAAGTAAGAAAACCCCCAACCCGCAAAACTCTAAATGTAGTTTCCTCCTCAAATGTTTCCAAATTACAGGTCCTGCAAATGCTGTGGATAGACAGAACGGTTCTAAAGTGTGGCACCCATCTAAAAAAGGATGTGCAGAGTAAAATATAATTTATTTGCAACTAATACCCCACTATACACTTATATTTACATCATTGTTACCTTGACATTAGCTCGCCTTCCATTACCTTGGTAAAAAGAATCCAAACATAAATAAATAATATAGTTCATTTACCTAAATTTAATTCAATTTCATTTAATTTGAAATTAAGTATAGGTTAAAGATAGAGTACAGATTTCCTATATGATTTAAAGTCTCAAACCATTTCACTAAAATAAAGTATTTCATTAGAAATAAAATAATAATACTTAGCATTGATGAGGTTAGTGTTGGAAGTATGAGTTTAGTGTTAGAAGTAACATTAAAGGTAAGGTGCGTATTTAAAAAAAAAAAGACATTGATATAATTAGATTATGTAATTGTAAGAAATTGAATTGGGATACAAGTTGAGAGGGCAATTCTCAAACTGAAACTCAGATCACATATGACTCCTCATCTTAAGCTTTACAATGACACCCAGTGAGGGAACGGATAGAATTTAAGGCCATGGTTATTTTCTTGAAACCCTTCCATGGCACGGGTGATGCTTACCTTAGAAAACGAGTTAGCCAATTTTCCGCTATTAGAACACTCAGATCCGCTGACCTGTATTCTCAAAACACGTCTGGTACTCAGAGGCAGTAGGTCCTTCGGCTTCCTAGGAGCCCATGCTTGGAACAAACTGCCGGCAGCTCTGAGAGCATCAACCGTTCTTTCCCATTTAAAAAAACTGCTGAAAACCTGGCTATGTAAGAACTAAGCCCATTAGTAGGACAGGCACATGCGAACTGATAGTGCCGGGACACTCCAGACGGAGTAGCTGTTTGCTATATAAGTACTGGTCATTCATTAATTCATTTATTCATTTAGGGGTGAACTACAGAAAGTCACCTAATATACCTGTGCTTAACCCACTGGTAGCTTGGCACAAACGCAGGCAGGCTTAACCTAGAGTCAATGTGTAAAGTATCTATGCAGCACTCAAACAGTAATAAGGTGAATAACCAAAGCAAGAAAATTTACAACACAACTCTAGAAAATTGGAGTGACATTTAATAAATAAAAATGTCACTAAAGCAACAAATATCCAAATAGTGGAACAGGAGCTATGATTTTTTTAAGTTAAAGATAGAGCCAAAAAGCGCCATTGACTGGCATGTGGGCGCACTTGATGAGCTCAAAGTTACAAGTTCAAGCTGAATGCAATGGAGCATTGGTTGGGTACAAAGATAAGGTTCATCTCAGTGAATAATTTTTTACTGAGTTTTATATAGCGCGAACTTGCCTGATATCGGGTATCGAAGCGCTTTACATAGCACCGGTTGCGTTACATGAGGGCACATTCATCATTTTTGTTAGGCACGGGGAGATTAAGTGATTTGCCCAGAATCACAGGATGTTCAGCGTCATTGCTGGGACTCGAACCCGGTACCCCAGATTCTAGGTCGAACGCCCTAGCTGTTGGGCCAACTCCTCTCCCCAAGTTCATGAATATGAAAGGGGCCTGGGCTGTAGTTTCCATCTGGCAGGGGGCCACGGGGAGTTCATTGTTTGGTGTGAGGAACAGTCATTGTTGGAGCTTTGCTTTGGCAGGAGAGGCGTCAACCACTGCATTGCACTAAGAGCACAATACCTTTGGAACTTCCGGTGGGTGGGTGGGAGAGACAGTGATTGTTGCTAATGTGAGGAGCCCAATTGCGGTTACAAAGAGCCCCAAACTTCTGGATTTTCACCTGAAGTGGAGATTTTGCAGGTTTAAAGACAGAGTACACTCTGATGTAAGCAAGGGTCCAGGACCTCGGGGGCATCTCTTGGGGATTGGGATGCCCTCCGGCAGAGGCCAGCAGCAGGGTTTAGGCAGGTCAAGGTGGCGCTGGTCAGTTGATCAGTTTCAGGGGAGGCATCTAGACGCTTGTTGTGTTCCTGTTGGTCAAACAGGAGGTTAGCCAACTGACCCTTGGAGTCGTTTCTGGCGAACCCGGGTTCAAGGCAAGCAGGTCAATCTTTCTTTCTTCCGACATCAGGGCAGTCTTCTGATTCTTCCAAGTCCAGGAGTGTCTGATGAGAGGTTTTGACAGTGCCATTTTTATACTCCATGCCAGCCTGTGGGTAGGGATGCCCCCCTTTCTTTGGGTTTGGTTCCAAACTGTCTAGAGTAACAAAGGGCAGACATGCCTTGATGTGAGCTGTATTTTTCAGTGGTAGGGAAGGTAGACTTAGAAGGCAGTATGGGGTGGGCATAACCCTCAGGCTAGCCTTTGAAGCACAGGAAGGGCTAAGTACAACCCCCCCTAGGGCATCCTGCACAGGAAAGGAACACCCTGCTCCACACCCAAGCTCCTTTGTCCCATTTCTGGAAGGACTGCGCAACTAACCACTGGAGAGCGATTCACAGTTATGTGACCCTGGAAACTAACAGAAAGGCAGATTTGGTATAGGCAGAAAAATGCCATCTATCCAAAAGTGCATAAAGAACAATTGATGGACAGAATGCAGAAAAATGTCATACATTCACCACACTTGGCAGTTGGGGCTGGACTGTTCCCACAGGGAACAGGGTCAAGACTGATTTGCATATGGTTGGGTCCAAACTGGGGTGGTGTGGTGAGCAAAAGACTGATGGATTTAACCCATATCCTTGAGACTGGGGTGACTGTTTGCATTGTCCTGCATTCCGTCCACAATTGTTTCTTTTGCATATGTCGCCCTAATTGGGAAGGGTATGCCCAGAGGTGGGTCCCGTTCTCACTACATCACTGGATTCAAGCTAGCCTGGCTGATGAAGGGTGATGCCCAGAAACCGGTCCCAGGATGCTTGTTTCCGGTCCAGGGAGGACCTGGCTTGGCAGTTCGGGCTGGACTGTTCTCACAAGGAACAGGGTCAAGACTGATTTGCATATGGCTGGGTCCAAACTGGGGTGGTGTGGTGAGCAAACGAATGATGGATTTAACCCAGATCCTTGTGACAGGGGGTGAATGTTTGCATTGTCCAGCATTCTGTCCATCAATTGTTTCTTTTACATATGTTGCCCTAAGTGGGAAGGGTATGCCCAGACGTGGGTCCATGCTCATTACACCACTCAATTCAAGCTAGCCTGGCTGATGAAGACTGAATCCCAGAAACCAGTCCCAGGATGCTTGTTTCTGGTCCAGGGAGTACCTGGCTTGGCAGTTCGGGCTGGACTGTTCCCACAAGAAACAGGGTCAAGACTGATTTGCATATGGTTGGGTCCAAACTGGGGTGGTGTGGTGAGCAAAAGAATGATGGATTTAACCCAGATCCTTGTGACTGGGGGTGAACGTTTGCATTGGCCAGCATTCCGTCCATCAATTGTTTCTTTTGCATCTAACCAACAGTGGCATTTTCTAGACGAGTAACTAAAATCTGACTTTACCATTAAAGATGTTTTTAAAATCAAAGACATGGAAGAAACATTTCTCTAGCTGTTACCAAACGAAAGTTATGACTTACTAAATATAATATGGTATTCAAGTTTTAGTCTAAGAGAGGCACACAGTAAAAAACAACTTTAGGAGTGCTGGCACTCACTGTTTTCCCTTTTGACAGGTTTTCATTGTCAGCAGACGTAAAACTAAAATACATCTCCTTCATTTTAAATACCATTCACCCTGCCCAATGAGCCTTTGGTGCCTCCCTTAGGGATGACTTTAAGTATTAAAATGAAAGGTTTATGACTGGCAAATTGCTTATTTTGCCAGGTCACATAGCAGTTTAAAACTACATCACAGGATGCAGTGGCAGCTCTGAGACATGTATTGCAGTGCTACTTTAGTGGGTGAAACAATCAGTACTGACACCCAGTTGTAGCATTTAATTTATAGGCCCTTGGTGGAAGTCGTACCATATTCTATGGACTTAAATGTAAATTAAATGTGCCAATTAGGTGCATTCAAACAGTTGATTAGTCAACTGTCCCTTGGAGTCCCTTAACGTATTAAAGAGAGAGCGCACAAGCTCTTTACCACTGGTTAGCAGAGGTTAAGTACATTGAATCCTAAAGCCAACATAAATGAATTGTGTAACAATAGAGGAGTGAAGGCAAAATATCCGGTAGAATACTACTCCAAGGATGTCAGGTCCAACAGTAATAATATTTAATGGAATAAACAAAATGTGACCTCTTTGTCCTGATGCCCAACTTTACAAACCAACTGTTGCCCTTCCCCAGTGATGCTCTGTACATGCCGCGGAGTACCTCTCCAGGTGACTACAACTACGGAAACAGTGGTGAGGTCTAGGCTGTAAAGCCACTCATTGAAGACCTAAACCAGAAACTGATGTCTTGTTTGCCACCACCACAACCAAAGTCAAGGGGAGCCACTGCTGACCTCTGCTTGTTTGGCGGGCTGAGGGACCTGCTTGCCACCATTAACGCCGCTTAAGGGGGCTCACGCAAACCATCGCTTTCCCCCGCCGCCGGAGCTTGTACCGGCCGCCGAGAGGGACGAGCCTTGCCGTGAGGACTACACCTCCCAGCGTTCCCTGGGTGACTGGGACGCCGCCTCCTGACGCCTGCTGCTTCCGGCCGGAGGTGCTTAAACATCAGCTGCACCTCCCGCGTCGCGGAACACGCGCGGTCGACGTCGGGCGGAGCCCGGGCAGAGGGCGGGCCGTCTGTGGCCGTCAGGGGACGACAGAGGACAGGACAGGCTATACCCTTTGGTCGTCACTATGGGGAAACGTAAGCTACTCAGGCAGGACAATGATTGTGAAGGTAATAAAGCGAAGGTGGCTAAAAAGCAAGAGTAGATAATTTCCTTCCTAACCTCTGCCATGGGGGCCCTAAATGAGGAAATTGCCATTGCGGAAAAGGAATTAGGCTTGGGTGCTACCGACCCATTTTCCACCTTGTTAGATCATAGTTTACTAACAGCTCGTGCCCTCCCTATTCCCCTTGAGCCTGTTGTTGCCATCATACATCCACCTCAGGCTCCTATACCCTCTCAAGAAACATCGTCTACGGATCAAGATAACCCTGGACAAGCACTAGCACAAGAGCATAAAGATTGCAAGGGGGTAAAAAAGGGCAGTAGGAATAATAAATCTACCCTGGATCCGGTTTCGCCAGATAGAGCTGAACTGAACATTAATGACACAAGGTCCATGAATTATCTGGCCGATATAGTGGAGGGGATGTTTGAGTCTCGTCTGGAGCCAGCTCTCGTAGCCATTGCCAAGGATATTGTGGACACTCTTAACTCCTGTGTACATAAACTATTGGACAAATGTAAACATATTGACAACTTTATAAAGGAGTTTAAAGCGGATCCCTGTAGGACACCGATTTTGAAGGACGTGGGGGGCAAAACTTAAAACATTTTCTAGGCCATGTGTAGTAAATGAAATACCAGGGGGGCAAATTTGTGATGATAACATTGGGCCCAGAGAGCCACAGGTAATCATAGGCGGGCAGTCTGGTCCACCTGTTATTGTACAGCCTCGCATAGGGGACCTGAAGATTAGCTTCCCACCGACTACTTCTAGCAAACCTGCCCAGAATAGGAGTCGTGTTCTGCACCTCCCACCAGATGCAGCACCTCTAGTAGCTGTCCGAATGGGAATTCCTCCCCTGAAACCTGGCGCGAAAGAAACCGATCATGATTTGCTGACCAGGGCACAAACATGGTGTTCTCAATTCTGTAGTGGAGGAGATGATATTTCTAAGAATATCATCTTAGCAAGACGGGCAGAGTGGGTTGGCAGGCGGCGAAAATGCTTACCAGGGGACTGTGTGGTCATTAATTTTAATTACCCCAATGTTGCAAACAGATTGTTTTGGGATGGGTCTGAACTCACGGGTACTTGTATTAGACCTTTACCACTGGGTTATTTCTATCCACACCATACCGAAATTCAGCACAATAGGCCGTCCCACCGTCCCACTAGTGGTTGTACTACAGGGAAGTTCCACATAACCAACTTTTCCTACCAGGCTAGACAGACTGACCTAAGAAAGGGGGGTTGGAATACAGTTCCTCATAGTAAAAAATCATCCACTATCAATGATAGCAGTATACCCATACACCTAGAAAACAGATTTACGCCGTTAACAAATATGGAAACAAATGATTGACTAAATAATTATGATTTAACCAGTGAGGACAGTAGATCGAGGGCAGGTAGTGGATGCTCAAGAAATTTTTTAAGTTGGAACATTGCAGGTATAAAAAATAAATGTAATGATGCACCATGGATTAATTTCATTCAAGGCCATGATGTAATAGCCTTTCAAGAAACCTGGGACTTAGACAATAGCTCCTGCTTAGATGGCTTTTCCTCCTTTTTTGTGAAGGCTGTCCCAGGATTGGGAGGCCGAGCCAAGGGAGGATTGCTTCTACTGACCTCATTGGACCTGGTAGGATCATTTAAAAAGCTTGACTTTGCCTCTGACAACCTTTTGATTGTGGAATGGGGTGGCTCAAACCATACCACTATTTTGTTAATCAATTTTTATAATGTTATAGAGAGAGAATTACGTAACTCTCATCTTAGCGCTGTAGAGCGTTTTTTAGACGAATATAAAAGTCTGCATATCACTTCATTAGAAATTTTGTTAATGGGAGATTTTAATATTCACCCATGTAGATGGGATTGTTTGGCGGAACAGCAGATGGGCCCTGTTGGATCTTCCACCGTACATTTTGAACATACTCAACAGGGGGAAGCCCTGGAGGCTCTGCTAGCCAGTTTTAACCTCTTTGAGGTAGATGGGTTTAGGGGCGAAGAGAGGACAGCAACATTTAAAGGGAGAGAGTCTGGTACCATCATCGACTATATATTTGTTTCAATAGACCTGATCCCTGTAGTCACCTCATATAAAGTTGAGGACTCGGTCTCTAGTGATCATAACCCCCTTACAATGGAGTTAGACTTAGGGGATGTAATAATCAGACGAGACATCACTGGTATGACTAAAAACACCCTGAAATTGAAAGATCAGTTCAGGAGGCTTAACTGGGCAAATATAGTCCCTGACTCATTTATGTCAGACTTACTTACTAAGGCAGATGCAGATTTTGTGGTCTGTTTTGATACTGCGGCTGGTGGAACCAACATTATTGAAGCCTTTATTTCCATCTGTAAAAAGGTTAATCAGGATTTAAAGACCAAATCCAAAGTTCCAGTATCTAACCACCCACGTTGGTTTGATAGTAATTGCTCCAAAGCACATAAAGTATTATTACATGCCCTGAAACAGAAACCAAGGAACAGGGAGGTTGTAATCAGCCTAAGGGGCGCCTATAAGCAAGCTATAGCAGCGAGGAAGAAGGCCATTAAAACTGAAGCATGGAATGATCTTAGTTCAACAGATATCCAGAAGGACAGTGGTAAATTTTGGGGTATAATTAATTATCCATATTTCTCTAGCACAGAGAATGCTGCCCTGGACTGTGTGATTGCAGATGATCTATGGGTAGCTCACTTTAGTAAGATTTATGACAACGAGGATGTTACCACAATTACACCATCCGATCCTATACCCACACATAGTTCCCGACCGTTACTATTTGAATTGGCTGATGTTGAAAGGGCAATTGTGGATACATCGAAAAATAAAGCCCCGGGCCCTGATGGGGTCCCAGCAGACTTATACAGGACTCAACCCACTCTATGGGCAAAGGTCCTTACTAATGTCTTCAATTCAGTTAGCACTAACGGTTTTCCACCATCCTGGTCTACATCAACAATAATGCCGGTGTTTAAAAAAGGCCTGAGAAGTGACCCCTCCTGTTACAGACCAATCTCGTTAATCGACTCTGCCGTTAAGATTCTGGGCAGGGTGATTCTTTCAAAACTGGAGGATTGTCTGAAAGATGGAGGGGTCCTTTCCAACCTTCAGTATGGGTTTCGAGCAAAAAGAGGCACATTAGACCAATGCCTCAATTTACAGATGCTCATCAGTAAGTATACTCAGGCGAAGGATGGCATGCTCTATATGGGGTTCATGGACCTGTCATCGGCCTTTGACCTGGTAAATAGGGGAAAACTGTGGGAAATTCTGAAGAATCTGGGAATTGATATATCCCTGGTGAATGTTTTAGATACGCTTCACCGAGGATTGAAGGCGAACATCCGTGTTAATAGGGAAGGGGGTGTACTCGTTACTTTTACTCTAAGCGGAGGGTAAGGCAGGGGTGTATCCTGGCCCCTCTGCTTTTTACCCTCTATATAAATTCCCTAGATAAACATCTGGAAATGGCCACCCCGGATACCCCCCATGTGGGTAACTCTGCAGTCCCGGTCCTTCTTTATGCTGACGATGCGGTACTGTTGGCCCGCACAGGACTGGGGCTGCAGAGACTTTTAGATTCCTTTGGTGGCTTTATGGAATCTTTAGACCTTAGGGTGAATAGTAAGAAATCTCATGTTTTGGTGGTTGGAAAACGCCCAAAATCATATAAAACACTTCCCTTTTCTTGCAATGGTGTAGTTCTATCCACTGTCCCAGTATTTACGTATCTTGGTGTCATTTTTGATCTAAAGGGAAGCTGGGCCCCTCAAATTAATGCGAAGTGCTTAGCGGTTGCTAGATCATCTTCTGCCCTAATGGACTTTGCAAGGCGGTTGGGATCTAGGCCTATGGAGGCACTTTTATCTATTTATAAATCCAAATGCCTATCTAACTATTTTGATTTTTGTTTTTTGAACCACCATCCGGGTTCAGCTGTAGGGTCGCGGCGTCAAGTCTTTGGAGTGCAAGCCGAAGACACAAGGTTGACGGTCCTGGTTGGTCCTTGGGAGTTCCCTGGACTGACAGGCGCATTCCTTAGCACGGAACACCCTACCTCCGCGAGCAGCAAGGTTAGAGGATGGAGTTTTTCGAGATGGAGAGACCTGCCAAAGAGATGAATTTTAGAGCAAAAATGTGTACAATGATGACTAGAAAACGTTTTCTGATATTATGCATTTTCATGTTGCTTAGTGTAATGATGTTTTTAATAGGATATCTTTTATTCTCTTTTCGAGTGACGTTTGCACCCACCACACAGCCCATACCTCCTTCTACTGTTTCCTCGCATTCTTTTCACCCTCTACCTGAACATGAGTCCGTTAGAAGATTAGAGTTTATCAATAACTCCTTCGTTCAGCTTCTGCACCAACACCAACTAGTAGTGAACACGACTAACTGTTGGGTGTGTGGTCTTATGCCTCATACTACTGATAAAGGTATCCCTTATCTGGTCCTGCCATTCATCTACAATGGTTCTGTATGGGCATACAGAACGATGTTCATCTATGCTCGTGAAGTCCAACCCCTACGTTCTGTGAAGGATAATACAAAGAATAGTGCTCTAGTCAAGGGAATAGTTGACATGATAAAGGGAGCTAATTCCTATGAGGCTATCCCGAAAGATGAGACACTAGCGTATTGTGGATGGAACGTGACTGGATATGGAGCGAGTCTGAGTGAGAACCAGCGAGCAAAAAGATCCTCCCCGATTTGGATTGTACCCCATCAGGGTCATCTATGTCTGCAAGGTAATGGCAGGAATCCAAGAGCTCAGTTAGGAAAGAGTATCTGCACTGAGACGTACGTTTTTGCGTCCCAGACTTCCCCATCGTTCCTAGCAGCTAAGAGTACCTATTTCATCTGTTATAATAGAGCATACACATGGTTGCCCCCTGATTTCTCGGGCACATGTTTTGTTTCGTTCCTGTTGCCTCCCACCTACACCGCTGCGGCAGATTACCACAAGACAAGGGTAGTTAGAGGTGTCTTCAGTAAGGAAGATACTGCAGGACAAGAATTGGGAGATTTCTTGAAGGGTTTTCTGCCGTTTTGGGGACCTATGGTGAACAGCAGGAAAATACGGCAATTGACGAGAGTGGTTGAGTCCACCGTAGTTGAAACTGCTGGTGCCCTTAGTAACTTGACTGCTGAGCTCCAGTCGGATCATCTTATGACTCCTCAGAACAGAGTTGCATTAGATGTCATACTTGCAGACCGAGGTGGGGTATGTAAAGTGATCCAATCAAGTTGCTGTGTTTTCATTCCAGACAATGCTCCGACAGTTTACCAGGCCATTTCCAAGCTACACAAAATCTCCGAGTCTATACATGTGGACAAAGGAGATTGGTCGTTGATGGGATGGTTCTGGGAACTGTTATCCACATGGGGATGGAAGATTCTGATGGTCATTGGGGTGATCTTAGCCATTCTTTTCCTGTTCTGTCTTTGTGTACAGTTTGCAACTGCTATATGTGGCCTCTGTGCTACATCATGTGTAAGGAAACCTGTATCAGGAGACGAGCTAAGTAATAGGATGATGCTACAGCAACATCTCAATGATTTTATGAATATAGACCTAGACTCAGATTAACGTGAGTGTAGGTTATTGCCTATGTAAGGTCAAAAGGAGTGTCTGTGGTACTGAAATTCTGCACCCGTGTCATAAGAATCGCCGTATCATGACGATTTTGGTAACATCAGACCGAAAATGACAAGTGTAAGGTGTGCGAGTATTTTCGTCATATTTGAGTGGCGAGATCACCATGAAATCAGGGATTCCGTTCTGAACCCTCGGGTTCCATTTTGTGTACGGCAGCCATTTTGTGGTTGCCCTCACATAGGCCGATGACTAAGGCCAAACGAGTCTTAGGGACACGTACACTTTCTGTTGACTTCTGTGTGACCTGGGCAAGCTGACTCCACTGCCCGAAGCCAAACCTGTTCGACCAGTTCCTTTCCCAGTGGCCGATCGAGATTAGGGATCAAGCCACAACATGCCATAAACCCTGTATTGCACACAACTATGTCTAATCTTACTCACACCTGTCTCTGTTCCTTTCTTTATGGCCTGCTTTACGATGAGGAGGTGCCCAATTTTATTAGGGGTCCGTCCGATTATCTGATGAAAAGTGTTGGGCCTTGCCGGGTAATTGATTGTGGGCTGGACAAACTGAAATATGGGCTTGTCATCATGATTCTGCTTTTTTTTTGTCGTGAAAATATGTGAATGGTCAACTGTAAATAAGGAATGTTTGCCTGAAGCATAATATTTGGTATAAAAGGGATGACCAGATTTGTAAAGTTGAGCAGTCTCCTGAGAATATACACCGTGTTGTACTTCTAGGATACCTGTTACTGGCTGCAGCCAATAAATTTGATCTTTGACGTCACCAAGAAGTCTCTGCGTTTCTGTAGTCTGAGACAGGAGAATCCAAAGTCTTTGGGTGTGTCCCCTGGCACCGCTGGGTTCTAAATAACGCGGTACTCCAGGGGGAGTCACTACCCCTACATTTGTCCATGCTTTCATAGTTGATTGATCATAGACATGACACGTCTGTGTGTAGGAGGTGTTGATTGTCCATCTGCAATGTGATTGGGAGATGCAGTTTCACAGTGTGTTCCATGTATGTTTCTGCATGGGCGCAGTTTACATGAAGACTGCATGTCAATGTACATTGTGACTGTTTGTGAGGAGATGCCTATTTGATGCGGGACAATGGACATTTGTTCTACATCACGGATGAGGGTTTGTACTCGTACATTGTCATCTCACCATTTTTCTTTCTCTGCTTTTATGGTGCATTTTCCCACATGAAGAGTGCGAATTGCAGGCCTGACGCTGGATATCGCTGATTTTTGTATCGCGGTTTGGGACATTGCTGCTTTTTTCACGTTCGTGTTTTTCATTTTTGCGGTGTTACGTTGATTTTAACGCGATCATTTGACGCGTTATCGTGAGACTATCGAATGGTACCGCTGTGTTGAGAATACAACGTTAACACAGCGTTAATTTCCCGCGATGGACTGTGATGTGAAGAGTTGCATTAAGTTAATTTTGCAAAAATTATCCCACATTCTAGAGAATATTCCCCATAAACGGTAGAAGATGGGGGGAGTAGGAAATGCAGAAATGTAATGCGAAGAGTTAGGGATAAGAGCATTTACACTCCTTACCACTTCCACAACGTATTACTTACATTATGTCTTCCTAGCAAGTGGAGTAACTAACACCTCTCAGCAGCTTATGATAATGAAACGATTCATGATACCCCAACAGAATTGTCAGTAGAAGACGCTACAACGAAGCACCACAAAACCAAAAGCAAGCACTGAAGAATACAGAGTCTGCATGACTTCAATAGCCTGAACAGCCAGAGGAATTAACACCACCATGCTATCTTGATGGGGGGGGTTTAAGCCAGTGGATATTAGTAACACTAAGGATCAGTGTACACGCTAGGCACCAAGCTCAAGAGGAGGGGCCAAGGAAATAACAGACAACCAAAATTCGGGCAGAGTAAACCCCTAGATTCCAGGATTAAACTGTTAAAAAAGGAGTGCAAATGATGCCAGTGTAGAACAAAGAACAGCATCAAAGTTTGCATACACTGAGCAACCTGACAACAGAAGTAAGAGGTCACACAGGATCAGATGCCTGAAATTGAAAAAGCTCTGTTAAGCAGGAAAGGATGACACAAGATCCTATGTTCAACGTTCAACAGCAGAATGTGTATAGGTGCAGAAATACAGCATGGCACAATTACGTGTGCCACCCAGTGAAGGGGTTTGTCAGGAAACTGCTGAAAGCAGCATGCTGTATAGTATAGAGGTTCTCGTGACCAATGCTTGCATAAAGGCTATGGAAAGCAACTGGGGATCTGATGAAGTAAGAAAACCCCCAACCCGCAAAACTCTAAATGTAGTTTCCTCCTCAAATGTTTCCAAATTACAGGTCCTGCAAATGCTGTGGATAGACAGAACGGTTCTAAAGTGTGGCACCCATCTAAAAAAGGATGTGCAGAGTAAAATATAATTTATTTGCAACTAATACCCCACTATACACTTATATTTACATCATTGTTACCTTGACATTAGCTCGCCTTCCATTACCTTGGTAAAAAGAATCCAAACATAAATAAATAATATAGTTCATTTACCTAAATTTAATTCAATTTCATTTAATTTGAAATTAAGTATAGGTTAAAGATAGAGTACAGATTTCCTATATGATTTAAAGTCTCAAACCATTTCACTAAAATAAAGTATTTCATTAGAAATAAAATAATAATACTTAGCATTGATGAGGTTAGTGTTGGAAGTATGAGTTTAGTGTTAGAAGTAACATTAAAGGTAAGGTGCGTATTTAAAAAAAAAAGACATTGATATAATTAGATTATGTAATTGTAAGAAATTGAATTGGGATACAAGTTGAGAGGGAAATTCTCAAACTGAAACTCAGATCACATATGACTCCTCATCTTAAGCTTTACAATGACACCCAGTGAGGGAACGGATAGAATTTAAGGCCATGGTTATTTTCTTGAAACCCTTCCATGGCACGGGTGATGCTTACCTTAGAAAACGAGTTAGCCAATTTTCCGCTATTAGAACACTCAGATCCGCTGACCTGTATTCTCAAAACACGTCTGGTACTCAGAGGCAGTAGGTCCTTCGGCTTCCTAGGAGCCCATGCTTGGAACAAACTGCCGGCAGCTCTGAGAGCATCAACCGTTCTTTCCCATTTAAAAAAACTGCTGAAAACCTGGCTATGTAAGAACTAAGCCCATTAGTAGGACAGGCACATGCGAACTGATAGTGCCGGGACACTCCAGACGGAGTAGCTGTTTGCTATATAAGTACTGGTCATTCATTAATTCATTTATTCATTTAGGGGTGAACTACAGAAAGTCACCTAATATACCTGTGCTTAACCCACTGGTAGCTTGGCACAAACGCAGGCAGGCTTAACCTAGAGTCAATGTGTAAAGTATCTATGCAGCACTCAAACAGTAATAAGGTGAATAACCAAAGCAAGAAAATTTACAACACAACTCTAGAAAATTGGAGTGACATTTAATAAATAAAAATGTCACTAAAGCAACAAATATCCAAATAGTGGAACAGGAGCTATGATTTTTTTAAGTTAAAGATAGAGCCAAAAAGCGCCATTGACTGGCATGTGGGCGCACTTGATGAGCTCAAAGTTACAAGTTCAAGCTGAATGCAATGGAGCATTGGTTGGGTACAAAGATAAGGTTCATCTCAGTGAATAATTTTTTACTGAGTTTTATATAGCGCGAACTTGCCTGATATCGGGTATCGAAGCGCTTTACATAGCACCGGTTGCGTTACATGAGGGCACATTCATCATTTTTGTTAGGCACGGGGAGATTAAGTGATTTGCCCAGAATCACAGGATGTTCAGCGTCATTGCTGGGACTCGAACCCGGTACCCCAGATTCTAGGTCGAACGCCCTAGCTGTTGGGCCAACTCCTCTCCCCAAGTTCATGAATATGAAAGGGGCCTGGGCTGTAGTTTCCATCTGGCAGGGGGCCACGGGGAGTTCATTGTTTGGTGTGAGGAACAGTCATTGTTGGAGCTTTGCTTTGGCAGGAGAGGCGTCAACCACTGCATTGCACTAAGAGCACAATACCTTTGGAACTTCCGGTGGGTGGGTGGGAGAGACAGTGATTGTTGCTAATGTGAGGAGCCCAATTGCGGTTACAAAGAGCCCCAAACTTCTGGATTTTCACCTGAAGTGGAGATTTTGCAGGTTTAAAGACAGAGTACACTCTGATGTAAGCAAGGGTCCAGGACCTCGGGGGCATCTCTTGGGGATTGGGATGCCCTCCGGCAGAGGCCAGCAGCAGGGTTTAGGCAGGTCAAGGTGGCGCTGGTCAGTTGATCAGTTTCAGGGGAGGCATCTAGACGCTTGTTGTGTTCCTGTTGGTCAAACAGGAGGTTAGCCAACTGACCCTTGGAGTCGTTTCTGGCGAACCCGGGTTCAAGGCAAGCAGGTCAATCTTTCTTTCTTCCGACATCAGGGCAGTCTTCTGATTCTTCCAAGTCCAGGAGTGTCTGATGAGAGGTTTTGACAGTGCCATTTTTATACTCCATGCCAGCCTGTGGGTAGGGATGCCCCCCTTTCTTTGGGTCTGGTTCCAAACTGTCTAGAGTAACAAAGGGCAGACATGCCTTGATGTGAGCTGTATTTTTCAGTGGTAGGGAAGGTAGACTTAGAAGGCAGTATGGGGTGGGCATAACCCTCAGGCTAGCCTTTGAAGCACAGGAAGGGCTAAGTACAACCCCCCCTAGGGCATCCTGCACAGGAAAGGAACACCCTGCTCCACACCCAAGCTCCTTTGTCCCATTTCTGGAAGGACTGCGCAACTAACCACTGGAGAGCGATTCACAGTTATGTGACCCTGGAAACTAACAGAAAGGCAGATTTGGTATAGGCAGAAAAATGCCATCTATCCAAAAGTGCATAAAGAACAATTGATGGACAGAATGCAGAAAAATGTCATACATTCACCACACTTGGCAGTTGGGGCTGGACTGTTCCCACAGGGAACAGGGTCAAGACTGATTTGCATATGGTTGGGTCCAAACTGGGGTGGTGTGGTGAGCAAAAGACTGATGGATTTAACCCATATCCTTGAGACTGGGGTGACTGTTTGCATTGTCCTGCATTCCGTCCACAATTGTTTCTTTTGCATATGTCGCCCTAATTGGGAAGGGTATGCCCAGAGGTGGGTCCCGTTCTCACTACATCACTGGATTCAAGCTAGCCTGGCTGATGAAGGGTGATGCCCAGAAACCGGTCCCAGGATGCTTGTTTCCGGTCCAGGGAGGACCTGGCTTGGCAGTTCGGGCTGGACTGTTCTCACAAGGAACAGGGTCAAGACTGATTTGCATATGGCTGGGTCCAAACTGGGGTGGTGTGGTGAGCAAACGAATGATGGATTTAACCCAGATCCTTGTGACAGGGGGTGAATGTTTGCATTGTCCAGCATTCTGTCCATCAATTGTTTCTTTTACATATGTTGCCCTAAGTGGGAAGGGTATGCCCAGACGTGGGTCCATGCTCATTACACCACTCAATTCAAGCTAGCCTGGCTGATGAAGACTGAATCCCAGAAACCAGTCCCAGGATGCTTGTTTCTGGTCCAGGGAGGACCTGGCTTGGCAGTTCGGGCTGGACTGTTCCCACAAGAAACAGGGTCAAGACTGATTTGCATATGGTTGGGTCCAAACTGGGGTGGTGTGGTGAGCAAAAGAATGATGGATTTAACCCAGATCCTTGTGACTGGGGGTGAACGTTTGCATTGGCCAGCATTCCGTCCATCAATTGTTTCTTTTGCATCTAACCAACAGTGGCATTTTCTAGACGAGTAACTAAAATCTGACTTTACCATTAAAGATGTTTTTAAAATCAAAGACATGGAAGAAACATTTCTCTAGCTGTTACCAAACGAAAGTTATGACTTACTAAATATAATATGGTATTCAAGTTTTAGTCTAAGAGAGGCACACAGTAAAAAACAACTTTAGGAGTGCTGGCACTCACTGTTTTCCCTTTTGACAGGTTTTCATTGTCAGCAGACGTAAAACTAAAATACATCTCCTTCATTTTAAATACCATTCACCCTGCCCAATGAGCCTTTGGTGCCTCCCTTAGGGATGACTTTAAGTATTAAAATGAAAGGTTTATGACTGGCAAATTGCTTATTTTGCCAGGTCACATAGCAGTTTAAAACTACATCACAGGATGCAGTGGCAGCTCTGAGACATGTATTGCAGTGCTACTTTAGTGGGTGAAACAATCAGTACTGACACCCAGTTGTAGCATTTAATTTATAGGCCCTTGGTGGAAGTCGTACCATATTCTATGGACTTAAATGTAAATTAAATGTGCCAATTAGGTGCATTCAAACAGTTGATTAGTCAACTGTCCCTTGGAGTCCCTTAACGTATTAAAGAGAGAGCGCACAAGCTCTTTACCACTGGTTAGCAGAGGTTAAGTACATTGAATCCTAAAGCCAACATAAATGAATTGTGTAACAATAGAGGAGTGAAGGCAAAATATCCGGTAGAATACTACTCCAAGGATGTCAGGTCCAACAGTAATAATATTTAATGGAATAAACAAAATGTGACCTCTTTGTCCTGATGCCCAACTTTACAAACCAACTGTTGCCCTTCCCCAGTGATGCTCTGTACATGCCGCGGAGTACCTCTCCAGGTGACTACAACTACGGAAACAGTGGTGAGGTCTAGGCTGTAAAGCCACTCATTGAAGACCTAAACCAGAAACTGATGTCTTGTTTGCCACCACCACAACCAAAGTCAAGGGGAGCCACTGCTGACCTCTGCTTGTTTGGCGGGCTGAGGGACCTGCTTGCCACCATTAACGCCGCTTAAGGGGGCTCACGCAAACCATCGCTTTCCCCCGCCGCCGGAGCTTGTACCGGCCGCCGAGAGGGACGAGCCTTGCCGTGAGGACTACACCTCCCAGCGTTCCCTGGGTGACTGGGACGCCGCCTCCTGACGCCTGCTGCTTCCGGCCGGAGGTGCTTAAACATCAGCTGCACCTCCCGCGTCGCGGAACACGCGCGGTCGACGTCGGGCGGAGCCCGGGCAGAGGGCGGGCCGTCTGTGGCCGTCAGGGGACGACAGAGGACAGGACAGGCTATACCCTTTGGTCGTCACTATGGGGAAACGTAAGCTACTCAGGCAGGACAATGATTGTGAAGGTAATAAAGCGAAGGTGGCTAAAAAGCAAGAGTAGATAATTTCCTTCCTAACCTCTGCCATGGGGGCCCTAAATGAGGAAATTGCCATTGCGGAAAAGGAATTAGGCTTGGGTGCTACCGACCCATTTTCCACCTTGTTAGATCATAGTTTACTAACAGCTCGTGCCCTCCCTATTCCCCTTGAGCCTGTTGTTGCCATCATACATCCACCTCAGGCTCCTATACCCTCTCAAGAAACATCGTCTACGGATCAAGATAACCCTGGACAAGCACTAGCACAAGAGCATAAAGATTGCAAGGGGGTAAAAAAGGGCAGTAGGAATAATAAATCTACCCTGGATCCGGTTTCGCCAGATAGAGCTGAACTGAACATTAATGACACAAGGTCCATGAATTATCTGGCCGATATAGTGGAGGGGATGTTTGAGTCTCGTCTGGAGCCAGCTCTCGTAGCCATTGCCAAGGATATTGTGGACACTCTTAACTCCTGTGTACATAAACTATTGGACAAATGTAAACATATTGACAACTTTATAAAGGAGTTTAAAGCGGATCCCTGTAGGACACCGATTTTGAAGGACGGGGGGGGCAAAACTTAAAACATTTTCTAGGCCATGTGTAGTAAATGAAATACCAGGGGGGCAAATTTGTGATGATAACATTGGGCCCAGAGAGCCACAGGTAATCATAGGCGGGCAGTCTGGTCCACCTGTTATTGTACAGCCTCGCATAGGGGACCTGAAGATTAGCTTCCCACCGACTACTTCTAGCAAACCTGCCCAGAATAGGAGTCGTGTTCTGCACCTCCCACCAGATGCAGCACCTCTAGTAGCTGTCCGAATGGGAATTCCTCCCCTGAAACCTGGCGCGAAAGAAACCGATCATGATTTGCTGACCAGGGCACAAACATGGTGTTCTCAATTCTGTAGTGGAGGAGATGATATTTCTAAGAATATCATCTTAGCAAGACGGGCAGAGTGGGTTGGCAGGCGGCGAAAATGCTTACCAGGGGACTGTGTGGTCATTAATTTTAATTACCCCAATGTTGCAAACAGATTGTTTTGGGATGGGTCTGAACTCACGGGTACTTGTATTAGACCTTTACCACTGGGTTATTTCTATCCACACCATACCAAAATTCAGCACAATAGGCCGTCCCACCGTCCCACTAGTGGTTGTACTACAGGGAAGTTCCACATAACCAACTTTTCCTACCAGGCTAGACAGACTGACCTAAGAAAGGGGGGTTGGAATACAGTTCCTCATAGTAAAAAATCATCCACTATCAATGATAGCAGTATACCCATACACCTAGAAAACAGATTTACGCCGTTAACAAATATGGAAACAAATGATTGACTAAATAATTATGATTTAACCAGTGAGGACAGTAGATCGAGGGCAGGTAGTGGATGCTCAAGAAATTTTTTAAGTTGGAACATTGCAGGTATAAAAAATAAATGTAATGATGCACCATGGATTAATTTCATTCAAGGCCATGATGTAATAGCCTTTCAAGAAACCTGGGACTTAGACAATAGCTCCTGCTTAGATGGCTTTTCCTCCTTTTTTGTGAAGGCTGTCCCAGGATTGGGAGGCCGAGCCAAGGGAGGATTGCTTCTACTGACCTCATTGGACCTGGTAGGATCATTTAAAAAGCTTGACTTTGCCTCTGACAACCTTTTGATTGTGGAATGGGGTGGCTCAAACCATACCACTATTTTGTTAATCAATTTTTATAATGTTATAGAGAGAGAATTACGTAACTCTCATCTTAGCGCTGTAGAGCGTTTTTTAGACGAATATAAAAGTCTGCATATCACTTCATTAGAAATTTTGTTAATGGGAGATTTTAATATTCACCCATGTAGATGGGATTGTTTGGCGGAACAGCAGATGGGCCCTGTTGGATCTTCCACCGTACATTTTGAACATACTCAACAGGGGGAAGCCCTGGAGGCTCTGCTAGCCAGTTTTAACCTCTTTGAGGTAGATGGGTTTAGGGGCGAAGAGAGGACAGCAACATTTAAAGGGAGAGAGTCTGGTACCATCATCGACTATATATTTGTTTCAATAGACCTGATCCCTGTAGTCACCTCATATAAAGTTGAGGACTCGGTCTCTAGTGATCATAACCCCCTTACAATGGAGTTAGACTTAGGGGATGTAATAATCAGACGAGACATCACTGGTATGACTAAAAACACCCTGAAATTGAAAGATCAGTTCAGGAGGCTTAACTGGGCAAATATAGTCCCTGACTCATTTATGTCAGACTTACTTACTAAGGCAGATGCAGATTTTGTGGTCTGTTTTGATACTGCGGCTGGTGGAACCAACATTATTGAAGCCTTTATTTCCATCTGTAAAAAGGTTAATCAGGATTTAAAGACCAAATCCAAAGTTCCAGTATCTAACCACCCACGTTGGTTTGATAGTAATTGCTCCAAAGCACATAAAGTATTATTACATGCCCTGAAACAGAAACCAAGGAACAGGGAGGTTGTAATCAGCCTAAGGGGCGCCTATAAGCAAGCTATAGCAGCGAGGAAGAAGGCCATTAAAACTGAAGCATGGAATGATCTTAGTTCAACAGATATCCAGAAGGACAGTGGTAAATTTTGGGGTATAATTAATTATCCATATTTCTCTAGCACAGAGAATGCTGCCCTGGACTGTGTGATTGCAGATGATCTATGGGTAGCTCACTTTAGTAAGATTTATGACAACGAGGATGTTACCACAATTACACCATCCGATCCTATACCCACACATAGTTCCCGACCGTTACTATTTGAATTGGCTGATGTTGAAAGGGCAATTGTGGATACATCGAAAAATAAAGCCCCGGGCCCTGATGGGGTCCCAGCAGACTTATACAGGACTCAACCCACTCTATGGGCAAAGGTCCTTACTAATGTCTTCAATTCAGTTAGCACTAACGGTTTTCCACCATCCTGGTCTACATCAACAATAATGCCGGTGTTTAAAAAAGGCCTGAGAAGTGACCCCTCCTGTTACAGACCAATCTCGTTAATCGACTCTGCCGTTAAGATTCTGGGCAGGGTGATTCTTTCAAAACTGGAGGATTGTCTGAAAGATGGAGGGGTCCTTTCCAACCTTCAGTATGGGTTTCGAGCAAAAAGAGGCACATTAGACCAATGCCTCAATTTACAGATGCTCATCAGTAAGTATACTCAGGCGAAGGATGGCATGCTCTATATGGGGTTCATGGACCTGTCATCGGCCTTTGACCTGGTAAATAGGGGAAAACTGTGGGAAATTCTGAAGAATCTGGGAATTGATATATCCCTGGTGAATGTTTTAGATACGCTTCACCGAGGATTGAAGGCGAACATCCGTGTTAATAGGGAAGGGGGTGTACTCGTTACTTTTACTCTAAGCGGAGGGTAAGGCAGGGGTGTATCCTGGCCCCTCTGCTTTTTACCCTCTATATAAATTCCCTAGATAAACATCTGGAAATGGCCACCCCGGATACCCCCCATGTGGGTAACTCTGCAGTCCCGGTCCTTCTTTATGCTGACGATGCGGTACTGTTGGCCCGCACAGGACTGGGGCTGCAGAGACTTTTAGATTCCTTTGGTGGCTTTATGGAATCTTTAGACCTTAGGGTGAATAGTAAGAAATCTCATGTTTTGGTGGTTGGAAAACGCCCAAAATCATATAAAACACTTCCCTTTTCTTGCAATGGTGTAGTTCTATCCACTGTCCCAGTATTTACGTATCTTGGTGTCATTTTTGATCTAAAGGGAAGCTGGGCCCCTCAAATTAATGCGAAGTGCTTAGCGGTTGCTAGATCATCTTCTGCCCTAATGGACTTTGCAAGGCGGTTGGGATCTAGGCCTATGGAGGCACTTTTATCTATTTATAAATCCAAACGCCTATCTATAGCGTTGTATGGGGCCTCACTATGGGGCTATTTGCAACAGGATAAATTACAAAAAATTGAGAACAAATTCTTAAGGATCCTGTTAGCTGTCCCTCAATGCACGCCTGTGTTTACAATACATACTGAGTTGGGACTGAGCTATATCTCCGATCTCATACGCTTAGCCCCAATAACATGTTGGGTTAAAACTTGGATTAATAAGGAGATTTAATTGAACCATGCTATTTTAAAAGATGTAATGGCACTTGAAAAAGCACACAAAATACCCTGGCTATCATATATTAGAGATGTTTTTGTTAAATTGGGGCGTCCAGAGCTTTATTACTTCCCGCATCTGTTACAAAAAAGTGATCTGAACTGGATAAAGATTAATTTTATAAGGATGGTTGAGCAAGAGCGGGAATATGTGGAAATGAATAAACCTCTTGTTAGATCTAATTATGTTTTAAAGACTACTCCATATTTAGAACCGTACCTCAGAACGGTATCAATACCATATCACCGACATCTCTTAATAAGATTTAGATTAAACATTGTTCAGTATACTTTGGGCATTTCATGTGTGTGGGGGAAACCAGACCTTACACCTCCCTGTAGCTGTGATAATGCCTCTCCCCAAACCCTTTTGCATTTCATTTTGTTTTGTCAGTACTTCTCTGATATTAGGAAGCAACATTTAGTGCCTCTATTAAGAGAAGCAGGATTCACTCAAGCTAAACCAGCATTGATGTTTT
Source organism: Lissotriton helveticus (assembly GCF_964261635.1). Taxonomy (NCBI): domain Eukaryota; kingdom Metazoa; phylum Chordata; class Amphibia; order Caudata; family Salamandridae; genus Lissotriton; species Lissotriton helveticus. The sequence continues at coordinate 871,860,850 of NC_136071.1, read as the reverse complement.
TACAATTGCTAAGCACTCCGAAAGTGATGTTTGGGGTTGCAAGCTTTCTGGTGGCTGCTGTACGCAATAAGAATAAGAGAGTGGCTTTTAGAGCCTTGGAGAATTCATTATATCCCTCTGCCAATGAATGTTGACATTTTTAACTTTGTGATATGCCCATTAACAACATTTGCCTTTGTGTGTTTATTTATGTTTTATGTATAATACTGTGTATTAATTTTGATAATATTTTAACGTTTTTAAATATCTCTGTATAATGTAATTTTGTGACTGCTTTTATGATTTTTATTAATCGAAATAAAGTGCTATTGACTTGACTTGACTTGAACCAAAGTCAACACCCTTCTAAATGACTTCAGTGTATTTCTGGAAAAATATGTGAACATCCATGCCTCAAAAAAGAACATGCAAGTACAAGCTGAAACTGTCTGCACTCTGGTACTCCATAGGGTTGCATGTGCTTTTGATGAAACTCAAACATGAAGAAAATGCTCTAAAAATTTTTGTTCATCCAACCATTGTCAATGCATTTTTCTTTTAGGGCATCTTTTACCACGTTGACACAACCTGCTGAAAACCAATTTTAGTTTCTTCGCATTGGATTTTCATTTTGTGCCTTTTATTTGGGGGGAATCCCACTTAACTCTCTGTTCTTTTTTCAACAACATCTATCCTGCATTGCTTGGCCCCTATGATAATCCCCCTACCACTTTAGTCCTGTGTTAGAAAAAATATGTACTCCCTTTCTACTTTACTTCTGCTGTTTTACAAACCCCTTATTCCTACCCCTGTTTACTTCCTATTTTTCAAATCCCCGACTCCCCATTGTACTCTTCCTTTATTGCAAATCCTCTCTCACATTTTACTCCTTCTTCAAACCCATTATGCGCTCTCCCGCCTTTCTCTCATTTTAAAACTCCTTACTTCTTCTCCCATTTTACTTCCTTTTTTATAAACATCCCACGTCCACTCTTGTTTACTCCCTCACCCTTTTAAAACCCTTATTCCCCCTCCAGCTATACTCCAATCTATTTTATAACCCCATTTTATTCCAAGTCTCAAACCCTTTATTCCCTTCACCAGCTTACTTCCATATATTTACTAACCTCTTACTCGATATCCCACCTTACTCTTTTTTATTACAAACCCTTCATTCCACTCCAATTTGACTTCCTTTTAACAAACACCTTACTCCGCCTCCTGCCTCACTCCAATGTTTCACAAACTCCTTACACCCCTTTACTCCTTTTCAAAACCTTTACTACTAGGGCTGCTTTACTGTTTTTTATTAAACTCCTTACTCCCCACCTACTTTAGTTCTTTTTTTTACAAACCCCTTGCTCCTCCTTTACTACTTTTACAAACGCCTTGCAACCCAAACTTTACTCTCCTTTTTTTTAAACCTAATAATCTTACTACTATTTTGATTCCTTTTTTCAAACCCCTAAATCCACTCCCTTTCTTGTTTTACTTCCATTATTTTACAACCCCTTACTCACACTTTATTCCTTTTTCAAACCCCAACCCCCTTCTGCTTTTCTCCCGTTTTTTACAAATACCTTACTCCCACTCTCACTTTATTCCCTATTTTCAAGCCCCTGACTTCCACTGATTTACTACTTTTGTTGCATACTCCCTGGCACCCATTCCACCTATACTACTTTTTCAAATCCCTTACTTCCTTCAGCTTACACCTTTATAAAAGCCCATCATCCTCACTTTACTCCCATTTGTTTTTTACAAATCCAATTCCATTCATGCATTTTTCATTTTTTCAAACCCCAACTCTCTCTCCCACTGTAATCCTATTTTTAAAAACCCCTTACTCCCACTCCCTCTTCACTCCATTTTTTATAACCACGTAATCCTCTTCCTGCTTTACTCCCATTCTTTTTTTACAAACCCCTTATTCTCCCTCCTGCTTTACTCACTTTTTCAAACCCCTTACTCCATCTTCTACTTTTCTCCCTTTGTTAATCAAACCCCTCCCTATTCCAGCTTTCTCATCTACGCTTACATCTTCATCATGCTGTTATTTAAAAGAAAAATGCAACTTTTCCACTGTTAGTAGAAAAAGCATCTAGACACTTTTACTTCAGTTTTCTCTGAAATTACGTGTTGTCATGCTGCCTTGTTCATATTAGAAATTGGGCAAAATGAAGTATTACTACTCCAAAGAATGTTGACAAAATACACTCCATACACAGACAGAATCAAAAATTGAAGAAAGAGAACCGCTGGGAACTTCACACTATTGACGTCCCTCCAAGGAAGATGCATACAACTCACCAAATCAGGCAAAGCTGCAAACCCTTCAGTCTTGAATGGCATGCACTGGAAATGTCCATCACTGCTCCTCTGACCTATCCAACTGACACCATTTCGTCCACATGGCCACCTCCCATTCACAGACGATACCTCTTACCAGCGGGTGCCCCAGGGTTCAATCATATGCTCAATCATCTTCCACCTCTAGAAATAAAACCTCGAGACTTTACTCACTGGCAAATTCTTCGAAAGCCAACGAGGGGGACCGCAGACCTCAACATGCATTTGCATAACTTCAATGACAAGTTCAACAAGTTACCATATTCCTTTAAAGAAATGTATTGTTTTAAAATAATATTCTCATTGAAGGAAAGTCGCGTGTGGTTGCATGCAGTTGTCCTGGTCCCCAATGACCACCCAAAATCATTCCCACTGAAACAGCTTCCCTTTTACAAATCAGTTATCACCTCAACTTAAGGGCTGGTAATTCATTAATGGTTTCAGAAAGCAATTGCAGTTACAATCCACTGCAACTCACTAACAGGCTGTGAATGCATAATATATTTCTGCTCCTATCTGCGATTCACAATTGGCCGGCCGTAAAACACTTTTTGTGAGTCGGAAAGGCTTTTCAAACTTGCAAAATGACTTTTCTATATTACACAAAACTAAAATTAAAATAAATATATTGTTGTCGAAATCACTGTGTTTCTGCGGAGGGCAGACTTTACGAACTCAACATACCCTGTATATTAGGCCGTAAGTTTCTAACCATTTGGATGAAGTGGTTGGGTTTATAGAAAAATTGTGAATACTCACAAACTTGTGTACTCCTAAAATGTTTATGGCATCCCCAATGTGAAATGTCCACTGTGCACCTCTGGTGTGATATTCACACATATGTCACATTAAAGAGACATAAGCAATGTATTTGCCTCCCTATGTTTAAATTTGTAGGTGAGTTTATTGCATGATTAATTAAAATCTTTACAATGCTATCAAAAAGCAAACATACAACAGATGTATAAAAAACACATTAACACATAAATGTAAAATCACTAAAAGTGAGAAACATATAGCTTTCTGCTTTCTCATGGAAAGCCATTAAAGATAATGGGGTCACCCAGTGACCCTCAGAACCTGGGTAATTTATCTAAACAAAAAACAATGGGTTTGTTGGAATCACATTTACATTGCAGCTATATTGACTATACAAATGAGCTGATATAACCAATGAGTAATATATTAAGGAACACAACTTGTGTTGAAACCAAAGGAAAAACATGAATTGACAAACAACTGATCACAGTGGAAGGTAAAGGCAAATCTTTTGTATTCAGCCTTTCTACTTGGTTTGATTCTCGATCTATTTGGGAAACTGTCCAAAACACATAATACATCAAACTGAAAGTACATGGGGTGATACAGTTGTGACTTAGTGACTGAGTGCTCAACAAACATTAAACAACAAACGTAATCCAACATCTAGACATCACATTTAAATCATAAGTGTCCACTTTAAGTTACAGTAGTTTCAAACAGATATATTATTTCTTTAGTTCATTGGAACTCTGTGTGGATGGATACATAGACAGAACGTCGACGCTTGGACCCTAAAACAGGATGCGCTGATTTTTGAGCATCTAAGGCGTGTCTTCCTCAGGACTGCAAGAAGGTTGGACAGCCTATGAATGTAAAATAAAGTAAGGTCAGGGCCTACTGTGTGTCAGTGCTAAAGGTAATTCAGGCCTTAGTGCCTGATGAGGCTTACCTTGGTAAAGGTAAATGTTTCAAAAAGAAGTTCTTCAATGGTAGGTTTGGAGAATGTCAGACGACAAACTCCATTTCTTGTGAGGTGTAAATTCCTATGGAAAGAAGCGCGGTATACTATTAGGACTCTGCTGTGAGCAGGTAGGACATGCCATCTGGGTTTGTACGGTCATGTCGTGGCATACCTTAATTTTCTTTATTTTTCTTGTGTGTGGTCTTCAACACTAGCCGGTGGGAAGAACCGTGGAGGGTGGTACCACCGTTGCGATTACTGATAAGAATAGAGTTTCTATCTCAGTTGCAAGTAAGAACACGCAAAGATGGATGTTCTATATACTGTGTAAGGTGACTTTTGTGCATAAAGCCGGCCCGCGGTAGCGTGTGATGAGATGACACTGTGTACATAATTACTACTGTGTACAAGAATGACACTTCGGCTGGACATCATCCTATTTGCGCAAAATAAAACTCGTGTACTCAGGTCGACGGAGTCTGTTGAAATGTTATTTAAATGTCATTGTCTTTCGGTATCAAATGATATTACAGCCATTGTATGTGATGTTAAAGAACGGCTCATGTTTGTGATGTGTAATTAACCAAAGTTTAGCATGTTTTGTGACTATTCTATTTGCCAGAGAAGAAAGCCATGTGTAATTTGGACGTTGTTAGTTAATTGGAGAAAAAGTGACCCGCTTCGGTTTATTGCTAGAATTAGACCATATATGGGTGAACTAGAAAAGGTTAACAGGCAACCCATCTGTATTATGTGAAATATGGCTCGTTTAAGTGATGTGACATCAGTTACGCTAAATAGCAACTAAAACGGGCATTCGTATGTGAGCTCAGTATGAGAATCTTGCCAAAAAACCAGAGCCGTGTGCCACGTGAATACAGTTAATTAAACAAGGGAATGAACCGCTTCTGCCTAGCCCCTACACTTGCTTAGTGTTTGCAGCTAGTGGGTAAACTGAATAACGGTAACACTTGTTATGACAAGTAATTCTCCCTTCGTTAACCTGATAGCAGGGTGAACAACTGGCAACGGCGGGATGGCTTACCGATTAGGTAGGCGTGGGACATCTTACTCAGTCTCCTTAGCTCGTCTACTGACAGCCACGGCTCTCTATGTGTCTCCTTTTAGTAATGCGCGGGCCATGGCGTACGTGGTCTGTTGTGTGTGACTCATCGGTTTCCACTAGACACGCTGGAACATACGTGCGTGTGTGGAGTGTGAACAACTTCACTACGTCATGCGTGATGACTAATATATGAGGAATCTCCTGATGTCAATATGGCGTAGAAGGTGCTTTGCGCCCAGAACGCCAGACAGTTGTGGATACAGTGTATCATCATGAGAAAATAGCCACTTACTCCCTAAAACATCAAAGACGGATTATTTCTTGCATATACAAAAATGATTTAAAACAAGGTGTATAATCACAGGGGCGTTTTTCACTTCTGGTATTCACATTCACATATTTCTCGAGTGGCCACCTGGTTATGGATACAAAATATCATACTAGCAAATATATCAAGAACGGATATTTAACACGTTATATGTTTACACTGTGTAGTGACATGGTCGCTGTTACTTCAATGTATACCTGGTATTTGTTAGAGCCATAATAGAGTTTTTTCCTCTTTGTTGTTTTAGCTGTACGTATCTTGTGGGATCCATGATCCTAAACTAGACCACTCCTAACCTGTTGTGCAGGCTGTGTAACGCTAGGTAAAGGTGTGTCAATGCTGTAAGGGGTTATTACGGAACAATGTAGACATAGATTATAGTCTAGTCATCTGTACAAAAGTTTCCTCCTGTTCGTTGAGGCCGTGGGTGGTGGCCTCAACGGTGTGTATCCAGCGGCATGCTTTAAAGTTGAGTTGGTTTGCAATGTTGCCACCCCTCCAGTGTAGGGTCACTTTTTCAAGCACAATCCACTCTATTTCCTTGTGTGTATGTCCAAATGTTGAGTAGTGGTCTACTAGTGGTGCATCGTATTCTGCTTTGATGTTGCAGGATTCTGTTCTTTACTCTTTGCGTTGTCTGGCCAATGTAGATCAGTGGGCATGGACATCTTATGACATTTTGGCTGTTGCAATTCGTGAATTGGTTCAATGTATATGTCTTCCCACAATGAATCACGGTTTTCCCGGTTATTGCGTATTTGCAAGCCTTGCAACTCCCACATTGTTGGTGTCCAATAATGGGTGGCAGACCTTGTTGGGATCTGGTGTCTGGTATAGGTGTGGGTTCCAAAAAAGAAGACACTACGTAGTCTTTTACATTTTTTGCTCGCTTAAATGAAAACATGGGAACTTCCGGTATTTCAATTTCTGGTCCCACTAAATTCCAGTATTTTTGGATTATCTTGTTTATCTCATGGCTCCTAGTGTTAAAGGTGGTGACACAGATTAACCGGTCCACTTCACGATTTTTTGGTAGTACTTCTAGTAGGGTCTCTCGTGGTAAGTACCATGCTCTCTTTCTAGCTCTGTTGAGGAGTCCCCTTGGGTAAACCCTTTCCTTCAGTTTGGAAATGAGGGTGTCACTTTCTTGAAAGTAATCTTTTCTTCTTGTGCAGTTCCTGTGTACCTGCAAGAATTGTCCATATGGCAGATTGTCTTTTAGGTTCCTGGGATGGTGTGAGTTGTATTGCAGAAGAGTGTTCCAGTCAGTGGGTTTTTTGAATAAGCTCATCACGATTTTTTCTTCCTCTACTTCTAAAGTGAGGTCTATGAATGGGATTGACTTGTTGTTGTATGTCATTGTGAACTGAAGATCTGTAGATCGTGCATTCAGCCATATCAGGAATTGTTGGAGTGTGTCTTCTCTGCGGTCCAGATCATGACAATGTTATCGATATATCGATTCCAGGAGGTTATGTTTCTCTTGTATGGATTTTGGTCTAAGTATATGTGCTGATTTTCAAAGTCGTCCATGAACAGGTCCGCCAGACTGGGGGAAAATCCGGCCCCCATTGCGACTCCTTTACATTGGAAATAGAATTTAGTTTGAAGGATAAAATAATTTTTTGTCATGGCAATTTTGAGTAATTGGACCAAAAACTCAGTGGGGATCCAATGTGGTGAAGGGCGATTATTAAAAACTTTCCTGATGACACTGATTGCTTCCATTTGGGGTATGCTTGTATATAATGAGCACAAGTCGAGTGTGACAAAGAATTGTGTCAGTTGATTGAATGCCTTGTCCTCCAAAATTTGGATGGTGTGCATTGTGTCACTTATAAATGATCTTGTTTCCTATACAGAAGGTGTAATGATTTCCAGGCAGGTTCCGCAGGAGTGTCAGGAATCCGAAGATAAATCCACAGCCTTCCCCTACGGCCTTCCGACTCTATCAAACACTAGAGTATCGAGAGGCTCGCCAGGGGAAAACAGGGAGACAAAACAAGGAAAGGTTGGGAAGGGAAAAAAAGAAAGCTTGACTGTAATCTTCTGCGTGATCGTGTAACACACTGTAAGGAATTCTGGTGGACGTAGGGCTGAAAGAAATATACACGTTACTTGACAACAGTTTCTAATACACATATGTTTCTATGCTTCTCTATATCAACATTACATACCACCAATGTTTTGCCTAAGCCTCAGGACAGATGTATAGTAGGTGTGGGAATTCGTCTTGAGCTATAACTAGAGTGATAGAACAAAAATTAATGACAATTCTCCTATGACTAAGAACATGTAATATTAAGCTCCTAAGCACAATGCTCTCACTTGGTTTGATGTACAAGACTGTTCGATGGATGTGGTAATCAAAAATACACTTGACAATAATCCAATGCCAACACCAATACTGTGCAAGGACATCTATAAAACAAAACACATGTATGAGAAATCTCTAACTGTCAATGCTTTAGATAAACAAGTAGGCAGCGCACAGCGCTGTTACCGTGATTCTTAGATGTGTAGTTGGAATCTTGCACCCCAAATAGAGTCCACGCAAGTATCCCCAAATACGGATGGATGCTGGCCCAGGAAATGGATGTTGAAGGGGCTAGCCGTAAGACAGCCAAGTAATGGAAGGAAGGGACTATCAATGGGACTTAGCCGGATGGCGGAGAACAAGCCCAGCCTTCGGGCGGTATGCAAAAAAAAAACTAAATACCTAAAAAAAAGGGGAGACACACACACACCACCCGGCCGGACGGCGGAGACCAAACCCGGCCGTCGGGCGGAGCAGCAGACAGGAGGTGGAGGAGTGCAGGGATGTATAGCCCGGCCGGACGGCGGAGACCAAGCCCGGCCGTCGGGCGGAGCAGCAAATGGGTAGCGGAAGAGAGCAGGGAAGTAATTGCTCGGCCGGACGGCGGAGACCAAGCCCGGCCGTCGGGCGGAGCAGCAGACGGGAGTGGGTGCAGTGAAATAGTGCCCGGCCAGACGACGGAGACTAAGCCCGGCCGTCGTGCGGAGCAGCAGAAGGGAGACGAGTAACAGAGCACCAGTAGAGAGTCTAAGGGGGAGCTGTGTACAACACGCCAAAAACACGCAGGACAGAGGACTTCCGTCTACAGACACCAGGTGGATGAATCAAACAGGAAGTCAGGCACAAGGAACAAGACGGAACTGTGAACAACGGAGCTAGACGCAAGAACGTAAAGCGTTGCTCCCAGGGCTCAGTTAAGATTTATAGTGGTTTCCTTAAAGGGACAGTACATTGAGAATCTCGTGGCATGACAGAAGGTTGTAGGAAACTGTCTAGGAATTGGTTAACTGGTTCTAAAACAGACCACATCCCGAAACTATCAGTCTTCCCAGGGGTTTCTGTAAGTTTTTATGGACTTTTGGAATTGCATAAATCGTTGGAATCCTGGGGGTATCGTTGTTCAAGAATTTAAATTCAGGTTCTGAAAGGTATCCCTCCTCTAGGCCTTGCTTCGTGAGGTCCTTGATTAGATTTGCTATCTGTTTCGTGGGGTCTCGTGATATAGGAGTGTAGCTGTCTTCACAACTCAGTTGTTGTGTGATCTCTGTTATGTAGTCCTCCGTATTCTGGATAACCACCGCTCCGCCTTTGTCCGCAGCCTTTATTACAATGGATTTGTTTGCCTTGTGTCTGTAGTGACTCTCTTTCTTCTTTTGTAATGTTATGTTTGATGTACTTTGTATCCTGTAAGAGGTTCATGACCTCTGTCATTACCACTTTTTCATATGCCAGTATTTTTTGATTCATTAGGTACGTGGCAGGGACAAAGGTAGATGCAGGACGGAAGTTCGTTGCTGCTTGTTTTTAGTATATTCATCCCTTTTCACAAAGAAGTACTTCCGACGGATTTTCCTGAAGAACTGTTGGAGCTCCAGTTTTATGTTGGAAGAATTTGGCGGAGCAGTCGGTACGAATGATAAACTTTTGCCAGAATGCCATGCTCAGCCGGGTTCAAGTTGTAGTTTGAGATGTTTAGAATGGGGTCTTTTGTATTTACTGTGTCTTGTTGTCTGGTACATGGAACTCTTGGAGCATTAGATCCACTATGTCCTTCTGTTCCGGTGGTGTTCACCAGCGATATGTTTGGCGTCTCGTGCTGATTTCTCCATGGTTCTGTTGTGGTTGGGGTTGGAACTGAACTCTGGTATTGCCTCGCCGATTGCCCCTCCCCTGGTTCCATCTGGGCAGGCGTCCCCAGTTGGGGTCTCTGTTGTTCCATGTAGGATCCCCTAAAAAAGGAGATGTATTCTGGTGGCTAAAAGTGTCTTGATATTGCAGTCCCCCTGGGTGTGGAGCCCCAGTGAGGAAACTTGATGTTTGAGACAGGTATGAAGGCCCTTGTTGGTATGTCCTCGGGTCCGTTGCCTGTTCACCTTTTCTAGTTCACCCATATACGGTCTAATTCTAGCAATAAACCGAAGCGGGTCACTTTTTCTCCAATTAACTAACAAGGTCCAAATTACACATGGTTTTCTTCTCTGGCAAATTAAATAGTCACGAAACATGCTAAATTTTGGTCAATTACACATCACAAATGAGAGCCATTCTTTAACATCACATAGAATGGCTGTATGATCACTTGAGACCGAAAGACAATGACATTTAAATAACCTTTCAACAGACTCCGTCGACCTGAGTACACAAGTCTTATTTCGCGCAAATAGGAAGATGTCCAGCCGAAGTGTCATTCATGTACACAGTATTAATTATGTACACAGTGTCATCTGATTACACGCCACCGCGGGCCGGCTTTATGCACCAAAGTCACCTTACACAGTGTAAAGCACATCCATCATTACTATGTTCTTACTTGCAACTGAGATAGACACTCTATTCTTATAGGTAATCGCAACGGTGGCACCACCCTCCGCGGATCTTCCCACCGGCTGGTGTTGAAGACCGCACACAAGAAAAATAAAGAAAATTAACGTATGCCACAACATGACCGTACAAACCCAGATGGCATGTCCTACCTGCTCACAGCAGAGTCCTAATAGTATACCGCGCTTTTTTCCATAGGAATTTACGCCTCACAAGAAATGGAGTCTGTCGGCTGACATTCTCCAAACCTACCATTGAAGAACTTCTTTTTGAAACATTTACCTTTACCAAGGTAAGCCTCATCAGGCACTTAGGCCCGAATTACCTTTACCACTGACACACAGCAGGCCCTGACCTTACTGTATTTTACAATCATAGGCTGTCCAACCTTCTTACAGTCCTGAGGAAGACCAGCCATAGATGCTCAAAAATAAGCGCATCCTGTTTATAGGGTCGAAACGTCGATGTTCTGTCTATGTATCCGTCCACACAGAGTTCCAATGAACTAAAGAAATAATATATCTGTTTGAAACTACTGTAACTTAAATATGATGTCTAGATGTTGGATTACGTTTGTTGTTTAATGTTTGTGGAGCACTCAGTCACTAAGTCACGACTTACTCACCCCATGTACTTTCAGTTTGATGTATTGTGTGTTTTGGACAGTTTCCCAAATTGATTGAGAATCAAACCCAGTAGAAACACTGATTACAAAAGATTTGCCTTTACCTTCCACTGTGATCAGTTGTTTGTCAATTAAAATTTTTTCTTTGGTTTTCAACACAAGTTGTGTTCCTTGATATATCACTCATTGGAAATATCCGCTCATTTGTATATTCAATATGTCTGCAATGTAAATGTGATTCCCAATATTTTTGGGAGAAATATCATTTTAACTACGTTGCATCTACCCATAAGTGTTAATTGTGTGGGATACTTGTAAAGCGCACTGTTACTCTACCCGAGTGTCCTGGCGCTGTAGACCGCTGGGGAACCCGTCCTGGTTTTCCCTGTGAGATGGTCCCTTTCTGGGTATCTCCAGGGTGAAACCAGGCATCCCCGGCGTCTGTGGGGGGCCGTTGTAGAGATGAGGCAAGCTTAATGCCCAGAGTTACCGAGTGTGTTCCCTGGTTAGAGTAGGCACTGAGGCGAGAATTATCGAGTCCGTTGACCCTGGTCCAAGACCCTGCCGCGTCGGGAATTGAACCCTGGTCCCGGGCCGTTCTCTGCTTACAGGTCTGCCGCCTCTAACCAGTGAGCCACACCTCTCTGGAGGTTATTCATCCGACGGTCGTCCACATCTATTTCGTCTATCAAAGGGGTTACATTTATCGATATTATCTCATCTGGATGAGCACAGATCTCTATCCCCAGATATTTCGCATGATGCAGCACCCGAGGATCTGCTAAAATAATGTTATCGTTATGTACTATTTGAGTTTTGGCCTCGTTTAAATGGTGCCCTGAGATCGATCCAAACTATGTCGTGAGAATCTGGATTTCTTGTAAAGCCACCTGAGGAGAATCTGTTAAAATGGCCAGGTCATCCGCATAACCTAAGACTTTAGTGTCCCTCCCTTCGATCGTATTGGACGTATCAGATTATTAAAAACAGTTTTTTTAATTAAGGGATCTATATACATTGCAAATAATAAAGGGGAGCAGGGACAGCCCTGGATTGTACCTCTCAAAATATCAATTGTGGCTGTCCGAATTCCCATGACAGAAACTTGAGCTATCGGTTGTTTGTAGATACTCTTAATTGCACAAAGAATGTTTCCCCCAACCCATAATGTTTCATAGTAGCCCATAAGATATGCCAGGAGACCCTATCAAAGCTTTCTCTGCATCCAGCAGGATTAAAGCCATAGGGTCTCCTGAAACCTTAGTAAAATCACACAGCGCAATTGTGCGGCTTATATGATCTATTGTTTCCCGTCCGGGAACAAACCCATGCTGTTGGGGGGAAACAAGCTTCTTAATCACCCCCGAAAGCTGATTCGCCAATATCTTTGCATAGATCTTTATATCACCATTTATAAGCATAATTGGACGATAGGACCCTGTATCCGAAGGTTCCTTACCCTTCTTTAAAAAAGTCACAATTCGAGCTCTTCTCCACGATTCAGGAGGAGTATCCCCATTCTGAATCTTATGAAACATTTCGATCATAATCGGTGAAAGCTGTAAACGAAAACATTTATAGAATTCCCTTGGTAAAAAATCAGGGCCAACAGCTTTATCAGAAGGGGGGGAATCTATAGCTAGCCAGATTTCCTCCATTCTTATATCTGTATCTAGCAGATCTCTCTCCTCAGAGGACAGTTTATCAACCTCTATTTCCCTAAGATAATCTTGGATTTCACCCTTTATTGCCTCGTTTTCCATAATGTCCTCTTTATAGAGTTTTTGATAGAATTTTTGGAAGGCTAAAGCAATAGCCCCTTACTCAGAGAATAGACCAACATCTGGGTCGAGGATATTTTTAATATGCATTACCGAATCTCTCTCTCTAGTTCTAAAAGCTAGTAGATGTCCCGCTCTTTCACTGTTTTCAAACATCTTAGACCTCCATGCGACAAATTTACTTGCCGCCTTATTTTGTGATATTTCTATTATAGCTGATTTAGCTAATATAATCTGGGGTTGAGCAGAATCACTAACCTCATCCCGAGGAAATGCCAGGGCTAAATTTACCTCCGCCTTCTCCAAATCTGCATATAACGTCAATAGTTTTGCTTTTTCTTTTTTCTGGCTTTCCCATCCGAAGCGGGTAGTCTCCCCCCTTATCCCAGCCTTGAGTGTGTCCCAAACAATTTGTATCCCAGTGCTGCCCACATTTTCTTTTAAAAATCTTTTGATCCAAACAGCCATGGAAGCTATATATACACTATCTCTAAGCAGACCACGATTAAACGTCCACGGGTCTGATTTGACACCGTTAAATTGCACATTGATCTCAAGTAAAAGTGGATTATGGTCCGACATCACTATTGGATACTTCGTGATGTTAGATTTTGCAATAAGTACTGAAGAAATAAGAAAATAGTCTAACCTAGAGCATATTCTATGAGGGGCCGAAAAATAGGTAAATCCAGGGTCCTTAGGTCTAAAATGTGCCCAAGCATCAATCAGGCCATGCAAATCCGTCATATGCCGAAGGGCCCTGTAAACCTTTGTTTTTTGCCCCCCATACACACCCCCCGATTGATTCATCAAGCCACAATCGATATTTATATTGAGGTCCCCACAAATTATCAATGGAGCAGGCCAACCTATCAGCTCCAGATTCAACCATTTATATATTTCTGGGTCATCGAGTACTGGGCCATATATCGAGCATAGAGTCAACTCTTTATTCAGAAATTTACCAACACTTATGGGTAGATGCAACGTAGTTAAAATGATATTTCTCCCAAAAATATTGTATTATTTAAGAGCTATTCCTCTATTGTTCGAGCAAAGTTGGCTTAAAAAATTGGATCCGATCATCTCCTGGTTTCTATTGGCAGAGAAACGGCCTAGGCGGGCCATGAAATACATGACATTGCCCAGAGAGAGGGTCCGTACCCAATCTTCAGATATATTATTGGGCAATAACGGTTAGGCACATTGCCGAACTTCTAGATGTTGAAGACTTAGAATGCTCGGACATTTCAATTTATCATTTATTTTTTGGAGAGGAAGCTCGAGGGCTTTTAGACACATTGATTTTGCCTATTTTAAATGGGTGAGGTTTAAGGTGCTGTGGGGGGCTTTCAAAGTTTGGTCTATGGCCCGGAAGCTGTGTAATATAGGTTGGCTCCATATATATTCCCCTTTTGTAGGGAATACCCTTCTGCCTGGAATTTTCCAGGATGGATATTTTAGAGATTGGGCTATACAATGGGTTACCGTAATTGGGGATATGGTGTGTGAATCCGGGCTCTTGTCCTTTGAAGCAATAAAACAGAAGTTCGGAGTCAGTAATAGACACTTTTTCACATTTTTACAGATCCGATATTTTTTCTCTAGAAAAACGGTTAGCTGGCATCAAATCCCTCTCATTGATGCCATTACGGGCGGACAATCAACTATTTCCAGCATTTATAAATTATTAAATGAGAGTCGGAGTGATGATTTATGTAAACATTTCAGTAGGTGGCAGATGGGATTAGATGCGGGGCAGGAGGCCTGTGAGGAATCTTTAAGCTATAGTCAAACTGCTATTATCTCAGCAAACCTCCAGGTGCAGTGTTTCAAGACATGGTTCAACTTGTATATCACTCCACACCGTATACAACAATGGGGGGTACGGCAGGGGTAGATTGTCCTCAGTGTGGGGAATACTCGGTCGATAGTATCCATATGTTCGCATGGTGTCCCTGTCTGATACCTTTTTTAAATAAGATTGAGAAATATTTGGAACAAATACTGGAACGTAGGATACCACTGACTCCGCAGGCCATAATTTTGGGCGTGGTGGATCAAAATATGACCGAACCTGAGCGTAAATTATTCTTCATAGCCATGGCTATGGCAATTATCAAATGCCACAGTTTGGTTGGATCCCACTCCCCGAGTGTGTATGAATGGTTGGGCAAATTCATTAATGTGAGTAAGTGGGAAGTACTGGTGCTCAAGAGAAGAGGCCCTAGGGCTCGGAGGGAGGGAGAACGGATTTGGGAACCTTTGAATAATTGGATGTCTCTCGAGAATTAAGGTTCAAGCCATTTGGATGAATTGCTAGGCTGTTGATATTTTCTTCTCTTCTCTATATTTCATTTAGTATTATCAATAGTATCTATATCTCTCCTCCCTCTTCTCTTATAGCGCACCCTTGGAGGGTGGGTGGATATGGGTGAAAACTAAAAATGGGATGTCTGACTTGGTTATTATGCATGTTAATTTGATCACTTGAATGAATCTGTTACCATGTCTTATGTCTAATAAAAAAATAAAAAATAAAAAAAAAGTAAATGTTATTTTCCAACAGAACCATTGTTTTTTGTTTAGTTCTCATGGAAAGCATCAAGTGCCACATGCCATATGTCAAGTACATAAAGATACTTTATGTGAAGATTAGGGAAGTGTTTGCAAAGTGTAAACAAACAGATGAATAAAAGCCACATTGAAGTATGAATGTTAAAGTCAATCAATCAATCAATCAGAGTACTCGTAAAGCGTGCTACTTACCCTTGAGGTTCTCCAGGCGCTGAGGGGAGGGGGTGCTGCTACTGCTCGAAGAGCCTGGTCTTGAGGAGTCTTCTGAAGGCGAGTAGGTTTTGGGTTTGCCGTAGGTGGACAGGGAGGGTGTTCCAGGTCTTGGCGGCGAGGCAGGAGAAGGATCTGCCGCCAGGGGTCGTTTGTTGGATGCGGGGGACAGCGGTGAGGGCGAGGCTGGAGGAGCGGAGCTGGGGGGGTGGGGGTGTAGAAGCTAAGTCTGCTGTTCAGGTAGGCTGGTCTGGCGTTGTGGAATGCTTTGTGTGCATGGGTGAGGAGCTTGAAGGTGATCCTCTTGTTGACGGGGAGCCAGTGTAGGTCTCTCAGGTGGGGGTGATGTGGCTGCAGCGGGGGACGTTGAGGTTGAGTTGGGCGGAGGCATTTTGGATGCGTTGTAGTCATCGTAGGTGTTTGGCTGGGATTGCTGCATAGAGTGCGTTGCCGTAGTCCAGTCTGCTGCTGACGAGGGCCTGTGTTACCGTTCTTCTTGTTTCGTACGGGATCCACTTGTAGATCCTGCGGAGCATGCGGAGGGTGTTGTAGCAGGAGGCGGGGACGGTGCTGATCTGTTTAGACATGGAGAAGGAGGAGTCGAGGATGAATCCTAGGTTGCGTGCCTGGTCGGTGGGTGTCGGTGCTGTTCCCAGTGTGGTCGGCCACCAGGAGTCGTCCCAGGCTGAGGAGGTGGGTCCGAGGATCTGGACCTCTGTCTTGCCCGAGTTGAGCTTCAGACAGCTGCTCCTCATCCAGTCGGCGACGGCCTTCATTCCCTTGTGGAGGTTAGTTTTGGCAGTGTGTGGATCCTTGGTGAGGGAGAGGATGAGCTGGGTGTCGTCGGCATAGGAGATGATGTTGAGGTCGTCATGGCGGGCCACTTGTGCGAGGGGGGCCATGTAGACGTTGAACAGCGTCGGCTACGGGATGAGCCCTGTGGGACACCGCAGATGATGTCGGTGGCTTTGGATCGGAAGGGTGGGAGGCGGACGCTCTGCGGTCTGCCGGAGAGGAAGGACGTGGTCCAGTCGAGGGCCTTCTCTTGGATTCTGGCTTCTTGGAGGCATGTCTTTAGGGTCCGATGGCAGACCGTGTCGAAGGCGGCTGACAGGTCCAGGAGGATGAGGGCTGATGTTTTGCCATTGTCTAGTTGGCGCCTGATGTCATCTGTGGCGGCGATGAGGGTTGTCTCGGTGCTGTTGTTTTATCTGAATCCGGACTGGGACGGGTCCAAGATTTTGTTGTTTTTGAGGTGGCGAGCCAATTGTATGTTGACGATTTTCTCGATGACATTCGCCGGGAACGGGAGCTGGGAGATAGGCCGGAAATTCTTGAGGTCCTCTGGGTCAGCCTTGGGCTTCTTGAGGAGGGCGTTGATTTTGGCGTGCTTCCAGCTTTCCGGGAATGTCGCTGTTTCGAAGGAGATGTTGATGACCTTCTGTAGTTGGGGGGCGATAGCTGCGTCTGCTTTGTTGAATACATGGTGTGGGCACGCGTTCTGACGCAGATCTTGAGTGGATGGAGTTCATGCCCTTGCGTGTCTCGTAGTCGTTGTCGTTGGACCAGGAGGTCAGGCGGTTGGTGCTGGTGGTGTTCGCGGGGGAGGTGGAGTCTGGTGTAGTCAGGACGATTGTGGTGCTGAAGCTGTCGTGGATGTTAGCGATCTTGCAGTGGAAGAAGGTGGCTAGCGAGTCGCACAGTTCTTGTTAGGGTGGGATGTCGTTGGAGTTGGCTCTGGGGTTGGAAAGTTCCTTTACTATGCTGAAGAGCTCTTTGATGTTGTGTGCGTTGCTGTCCAGGCGGTCGAGGATCTCTTGGCTAATCTGATGAGGTGGTAATGTCTGCGGGTAGCGTCCTTGTGGGCTGCGTGGTTGTCTGGTGTGCGTGCGTGGAGCCTTTTCTTGTCCAGTTTCCGGCATGCGCGGTTGGAGGTCTGGAGCTCCTTGGTGAACCAGGTGGCTCTCTTGCTGGCGTGTTTGTTGGAGGGTTTCTTGGGCGAGGGTGTTGGTGCAGTCGTCGATCCACTGTTTGAGGTTGCGGGCTGCGGCGTCTGGGTTGGTGAGGTCGGAGGGTGGGTTCTGGGCGAGGGTGGTGATCAGCTGGTATTTGGTGACTTTGCTCCAGCAGCGGTGAGGCAGCTGTTGGGTGAGGTGGTGCATGGTTGGTTTCTTGAAGGTGAAATGGATGCAGCGGTGGTCGGTCCAGTGGAGTTCGGTGGTGTGGTCGAAGGCGACGTGGGTGCCTGTGGAGAAGACGGGGTCCAGCGTGTGGCCGGTGGCGTGGGTGGGTGCGGTGATGAGTTGTCTGAGGCCGAGGTTGTCGATCATGGTGGCGGAGTTGGCGTTGTTGTTGTTCTCTAGGTGGAAGTTCAGGTCCCGTGGAGGATGTAGTCCGTGGAGGCGAGTGCTTGGGTGCTGGCAAGGTCGGTGATGGAGTCGCTGAACTGGGCCCGGGGTGTCTTTAGACGAGTGTTCCTCTGAGGGTGGTGTTGGGGTCGGTGTGGATCCGGAAGTGCAGGTGTTCGGCGGTGTTGAGGGTGTCGTTTGCGTGGGTGGCAACCTTGATGGAGGACTTGTGGACGATGGCTATTCCTCCTCCGATTCCGTGGCGCGATCCCTGCGGGTAATCTTGTAGCCGTCCGGGATGGCTATGGCGATGTCGGGCACCAAGGAGTCGTTCCACCAGGTCTCAGTCAGGAACGATACGTCTGGGGCGGAGGTGTCGAGCTGATCCCAGACCTTGGCGGCGTGTTTGCGTGCGGAGCAGGTGTTGAGGAGTATGCAGGGTAGGTGGTTGGGTCCAGTACTTGGAGGTTTGGTGGCTCTGGTGCAGGTGAAGCTGCAGGTAGGGCAGTAGAAGGGTCCGTGGGTCCTTTTAGGGGTGGCCTGGCAGCAGGTGTGGTTTCGGCCTGTGTTGAGTGCATGGAGGGTGCTGGCGTCGTAGCGGAGTCTGGTGTTGTGTCGTTCATGGGGTTCAGGGGTTCTAGCGCTGGGCCCGGTCCATGGGCGGGTGGGCGCAGACAGGCTTGCCTTAGGCGCGCCGGCATGCCCCCGGCGCGCCAACTGTGCGCGTCCATGCAGCGTCCGGCATATATGGGGAGGTAGGAAAGAGGAGCAAGTGGGAGGCGGGAGCAGCGAGTGGGCAGGGGGCGGGCCGCAGGGGTCAAAGCGGCGGGGAAGCAGTGGAACAGAAGCAAAATGGGGCACAAGAGGGGACAAAAGAGTGGTATTGAAGCCAAAAGGGGCATAAAAGGGAGGGAAAAAACGAGTGGCACAGAGCACAAAAACGGGGCACACAGGCAGAGGGGCAGAAAAAGGGGGGAGAAAAAACGAGTGGCACAGAGCACAAAACGGGGCACACAGACAAAAGGAGCGAGAAAGAGGGGGGAAAACGAGTGGCACAGAGAGCACAAAAATGGGTCACAGAGAGGGAAAGCAGTGGCCCAGAGGCCAGAGGACACTTACCAGCGAGTTGGCAGCGGCAGCAGGGGCACACAGTCGGAGCTGCGTGGAGGTGGAGCGACCTACCAGGAGGATCATTAAGAGAAGAGAAAGCAGAAAAGTGCTTGTAAAGTGCAAACAAACAGATAAAAGCTGCACTGAAATATTACTAGTGGAGTAAAATCAATGCAGTATTTACATCCAGGTAAAATCATTAAGAACATAGGGGCAGATTTACAAGCCCCTTGCGCCACTTTTGCGTCACTTTTCGCATGTGAAAAGTGGTGCAAGAACTTGTAAATCTGCCCCATAGTATGTAGGGTTTCCAGAAGAAAGGACGCAGCAGGAGAAACAAAATGCAAGTGTTCCAAAGTGCCACATGCCGTGCAACATAGGAGATTTAAAGTCCAACATATGTCAAAAAAATTGGGCAAGGTTTTAATCTGGCATTTCTTTCAAAGTGTAAAGTACCAAATTATCAAGCCATACCCGATGTCTCAAACAACTAGATGAATAACAGTATCATAAGGGGACAGTAAGGCCTGTATGGGCAGCAGTTAAATGGCTGGTCCATGTATAAATTGCCTAAGCTATGGGCCAATGGTTCATTGATTGAGTTTGAGCAAGTTTGTGCTTGATGCTGCCTGATAGGATGTTCACAGGAGTGAGTTACTGTCTCTTAATAACCTTCCAGTTGTAGAAAAAAACTTGCCAATCCATCTTAGTTCCATCAGGATATTGGACAAAAAATGTTATGACACTGCCTTTTTGTATGTTCTTTGCAAGGAAATTAGTCCCAGCATACGCATTTGAAGAAAACAGACAATTCCGAATAATGATTTACAGGAATAAAGGAAACAAATCTTCTACTGTTAAATGAGAGATGTTATTTAATCACATCCTCATCAAAGCATAAATGTTATAAGAACACTTCATTGTAAATATACACTTGTACAGAATGTGCCCGAAAAAGGGGAAAGAGTAGGGTAGATAAGTGGTTTGGTGAGGAATAAGGGTTAAGTGAAAAGTTTCAAAGAATAAAGTGTGGTCACAGGGTTGATAGTTGACATCACACAAGTATATTACTAAACCACATGAAATAATGATCGTAGTCCTAGCCCATATGTCAGAACACAGTAACAATGATTCTGTTTGTTCATGGATAGGAAAAGGTGTAAAAAGTCGACAATTCGACCCCTTGGCATACGTAGGTTGAGTTCCACCTTGCATTGGGGTCTTCATCAGGACAGGGATGTGTGTTGGGGGTGAGGAGGGGCACCAAAAAACCGCCACTCGTGACGTCAATTCCAGAAATAAAGATGGGCCCGTAGGCTCCTCTCAATAAATAGTGCGCGGAAATGATATGGTTATTCAAGCCTCGTCATTCTCATTATGGTCAAGTGATGTTAATGTGACAGCCCGTGCGTTAATTGCGGTTAAAGCTATCGTGGCTCCGGAGTGAATCCAAAAGGCTGTCTTTGTATGTTCTTGGCCTCAGAAAAGCTTGACTTTGATCAAACAACGCTGGCCAGCAGCGTCTTCAGTGCTCTACAAATTCTGAGATGTATGGGCACAACTTGCACTACCTTTGCCCTTGTGACTTTGTTTTCCAGTGGGCCCTGTATTCCCATGTAGGCAGTGTCAAGAGTCTGGCAGCAGAACATTCCTTAGGGTTTGTCTTCCCACTGCTGCTCTCAGGTACGGCTGACAAGAAGTTTCTTGATGTGATTTATCAAGCCCCACTGGACCCGGGATGTATCTAATTTCAGTCTGGTTACTTTAATAGAAGCTTGCCCTGTTTTTGTAAAGACCTCTTTAGGTGCTGCGATGTTCCGACTAGATCAGTGAGATATTTTGTGGTAAAAGTAAGGGGGGCAGATTTACAAGCCCCTTGCACCACTTTTGCGTGGATGTATGACGTTACAACGCATGCTACTACAACACATGCCTTTACGACGCAAGTTTTACAACGCAAGTCGTTACAATGACTTGCGTTGGGGGGCGCTGGATAGTGAATAGTATAATTTACTATTCCAACTCCAGTCCCCGTGGATAGTAGGTAAGGTGTTGGAAACTATTCCCTATCCTAGAGCACCCCCCAGCGCAATTCGTTGTAAAAGTTGCGTTGTAATGGTTGCATCGTAAAGGCACTTCGTTGTAAAAGTTGCGTTGTAAAGGATGTTCTCCCTTTTGCGTCATTTTTAACATGTTAAAAATGACGCAAAAGTGGCGCAAGGGGCTTGTAAATCTGCCCCAGGGTGTATATTGTACTGCTGATATACCTTGACCATTTGTTCTTCTTATCCAGGAATATCACTCGCAAAGCGCCTTTCATGGAGTCTGCACTGGCCACTTGATGGTAATATTTAATAAGATTCTTTTTACACTCAATGCCCATATTTAACAATGCAAACTCCAGGCTGATCAATGTTTGTCTAATTGTTTTGGTTAGACCGAATAGTTCCCTTTACACGGCTATGTGGCAACACTCTAGTGTCTTTTATGGTGGGTTGCATGTTTGCCCGCGTTACTATGCGGATCTTCTCAGCTGTAAGACTTTGTTATTTGTGACATAGTTGTGTTAAGGCAAACAATGTTTTGGCTGCATTTTCTTCCAGGACCTTTACATGTAAGAAAGGTTTGTCAGTGTCTGACAGCCAGACGCCGAGATAATTATATTTGCACATCATGGGTATATTTAAAGGGCACAGCTGCCATTTGAACTGATTGTTTTTTTACTCTTTGGCCGAAGACCAAGACTTTAGTTTTTGAGGTTTTTACCAGCAGTAGGTTCTTGGTTTTATACATATGCAATACACCCAAAGCCCTCTTCATAATAATAATAATAATAATAATAATAATAATCCACATTTGTATAGCGCACAATCACCCGTTAGGGTCTCTAGGCGCTGGGGGCCGTCGGGAAGATTAAGCAAGCTATTGCCCAGAGTCGCATGGTGCTGGGATAATCTGCCGCCGGACCCGTGGATCGAACCCTGATCCCCAGATTCCAGCGTCAGTCGCCCTGGCCGCGGCGCCACACCTCTCCCTCTTCATGCCAATACATGTATGGTCCAATAACACCAAGTCATCTGCATACTGTATGATTGGTTTATTTGGTGTGAAAAGGTATTTCCTTTAAACAGTTCTAAACCTAAGGCAGCTGTGTATTGATTGAACAAAGTAAGGGCAATAACGTATCCCTGCTTCAAACCTTTGTTTGTATGTATTTTTGCAGTGACGTGGGATTGGCTTATCTTAATCCCGACCCAGGTGTCTGTGTAAAACCCGACCCAAAGTGCTGTAATGGCACCCAGGAGTTGCTTTGGGATTCCCCAATCAGCATGTTTAGCCCAGAGTATATTCGCATCAATTCCATCGAACGCAGCGGTGTAATCAATGAAAACAGGCATAAAGTGCGCTTGTAGATTTTGTAATGATCTTGGCGCCCAGATAGAAGTGAGCTATCACATTGTTGAGGTATATAATCTGAACCCCGTTTGATGCCATGGGATGATGTTATTAACCCTGATCCAGTTCTCCTGCTCATTCAAGAGTGACTTCGCAAAGGCTTTGCCATCTACATCTAATAATGATATTAGCCTATAGTTTTCTCATGATAAATTAGACCCTTTTTTATTAAATGGGAGAAAAAATGAGCCTTTTCATGACTCCAGGAGGGCTGACAGCAAATACATTCATTAAAAAGATTATTCATATAAGGTGTCCATAATGCCAGGTTCTCCTTGAGGATGCTGCCAGGTAGGCTATTTGACCTTGAGGCTCCGTCTTTCCAAATTGACTTCAAGATGTTTTTGGTCTCCATTTTTTGTTGACTAGCATTGGGTGTTCCTCAAGACCCTCAAGGGCACCAGCAAGTGAGTTTTCTATTGTGGCCCTTGATCTTGTAGTACTATGTAGAGGTTTGATACATGGTCAACCCATTTTTCGATGGGGACAGCGTTCTCCTTACCCGCAGCTTTGCTCGCCAGGACATTAATGAACCCCTAGAATTCCTGTGACGTGATTGGTGCCAGCAGAGAGAATATGTTTCCACTCCTCCTCCATGTGCTTTTACTTTAGAACCCAAACTAACTTTTATGTTTTTTCTTTGCTTCTTTTAGCATGTTCTCTTTGTTTGGGTCCTTCCTTCTTCTCTATTCTAGTTCTGCAAGATGACACATCCTTTTGCTCTTTGTTTGCTGGATATGGAGAGTGCCCTCCCCTAATGAGGACCCAAGGTTTGGTTTGGGCCTTGTTGGATGTTAGAGCTGAGTGTAGCACTTTTATTGTTTCCCCCCAATGCTTTTCTACTAGAGTTGTATTTTGACCCATGGCTGGTGGAGTAAATGTTGATTAAAATGTTTGGTACAGGGCTTTACTAATCGGGCCGCATTTAATTATTTTTAATAGTGGGCCGAGTTGGAAGTGGTAGGCCAGAAGGATTAAGGCTCCTATGAATCTTCAAGCATACGTTGACCAAAATTGATATTGGATGGTGGTTGCTTTTAGTTCTGCTTTGGACTTGGAACCCCTCACATTTGCTTAGCAAAAGTTTGCTTAAAAAGATACAATTCAGTTTAGATATATTTCTAAATGTGGTGTTTAATTTATCCTCTAGGGGGCTCTTCTGGTCTGTGATAAAATATAAACTGAGTGTAAAAGAACTGTAGCTCCTGTCAGGCGGAATTAGCAGGACACCAGGGAGCCTGCCCGGGAAAAAAGCCAGGTTTTTACCCTTTTTCTGAACTGCAGAAGGTTATCTATATGTCTGATTTCAGATGGAAGTTTATTCCAAAGCCAGGAGGCTGCCGTGCAGAAGGCCGGGCCTCCTGATTTAGCTTTCTTGACTCTATGTACCCTCACCAGATTTGCGGAGGAAGAACTAAGCATTCGGGGGCGCATACCAGATACATTTTTCCTGTAGAGGTTTGGGTCCCTATCCATGCAGGGCCCTAAACATTATGCATATGGCCTTGAAATGTACTCTCTGCAGGACTGGCAGCCAATGCAAATCAAAAAGTGCTAGGGAGGCAGAGGAGCGGCGTGATCGCTCTAGTGCTATTTTAGCAGCCATGGTCTGTATTCTCTGCAATCTATCAATCAAATATTGTGGAGACTCTAAGAGCAGTGCATTGCAGTAGTCCAGTCTGCTAAGAATAGTACCCCGAACTATCAATGTTCTAGCCTCCAGGGAGAACATCGGGAAGATTTTCTGGAATGCTCTAATCATACTGAAGCAACTTCCAACTATCTTATTGACATGTTTCTCCAGTATCAGTTTGGTATCAAATATAACTCCCAGGTTGCGTACAGCATTACTGGGAGCCAGAGAGACACTGGAGGAGGTTGGCCAAAAGTTCGAGGGCAGTGGAGAAGGAATTCTCCCTACTGCACAATGCAAAATCTCTGTCTTTTTTAGAGTTAAATTGAAGAGAATTCTCCCTGAGCCAGGTTGCTATATCCTGCAGACACGCATGAAAGTCTGTTAGGGACACTGAGTGCTCATCCTCTAGAGACAGGGTAGCTGGGTGTCATCCACATAGTTTACTAAATTAACATTATGAGATCTGATGATGGCAGATAGAGGGCTCATGTAAATGTTAAATAGGATTGGGCTTATTGCCGATACCTGCGGGATACCATGTAGTATGTTAAAGAACCTGGACCGAAACGGGGGGAGGGCTACTGCTTGTTGTCTGTTAGATAAGCAGGAGTGACACCACTTGAGGGCGGTGCATGTGACTATCTCCCCTTCAAGCCTGGACAAGAGAATCTCATGGTTAACCGTATCGAATGCGGCAGACAGGTCGAGGATAACCATATGGCCGACTGTCCCCTGTCTTCTCGCCAGGGCTTAATTTGTGCCGGTGCTTTCCGATGCTTAGCACCGGCACTTATTTCACAGGGCCGGGTCTACGTCGCATCTGCTGCACAAGTCACATTTATTTTCCAATTTTAACTTATTGCTGTACTCTCGTGCAGCCGCTGCGTGTTTTTCACATCTCCCACAGTGCCGGCGGTTAAAAGTGTTGCTGTGGGACTTAGACTGCTGCCCTGAGCCCCGAGGAAATTCTTTATTCCTAAACACATGAGTTTAAATATATAACTGTTTTCATGGCGGCACCGCACTGCGCGCCTTCAGTCTTAGCCACTGACTTTCCAGGCTGTGGGCGGGCCGCAGGCAGGAGGACACTGAATTGGGCTGCTTTTATTTTGGTTATACTGGGGTAGGGGCTGTGCGCGTGGCAATATGCGCAGATTTTTTTCACATCATTGCCATGTCCAAGCATAACCACCACAGTGTGCAGCAGCTCAGCTCACCAAGAGTCCGTCATCACGTTCAAGTCGGCCGACCCTGACGACCGTGGAGTTGCTTTGAGGAGGGCAATGGCATCGATCATCAGCCAGTAAGTAGCAGTACTGTAATGTGTCTGGTTATAGTAGTATGCAGCTGAAGGCCTAATATCAGTTATTAAAGAAAGGCCGTGCATGCAGCCAGTGTGGGCCACGGCCTGCCTAGTCCCTAACGGCCCGCCGGGCCCACCACACAGCAGGTAACGCAGTGCAAGTTATTAGTACTGACTAACTTAGTTAGGTACACACACACTTTCGACCTCTTTAACCGTTACCTAAGCATGTGATTTTTCGATAGGGCCTGCACTGCCCTGCAGCCTGTCGAAGTATGGGCCTGGCAAGATTTACACTACTGTTAGTAGTAAGTAAGTTAAAAAAAAAAAGCCAAGGCCCACCCTGCCCGGCGTCGGTGTTTTCCGACGACACCGACACTGAGTCTGCACAGCCGCTGTTGTAGTACAAACATGGCACACGGCCGGGCACAAATTAGGTTCACTTTCACAGTGTACTGTGACTGAAAGGCATATTAAACAAACTGTCTAGTACCCCAAACCAGAAAATATCCCTACCTTTCAAAAGATAACTATCCATCTGTGAGAGACGAATATACCAAGGTGTACTCCACTGCTAACAGGCTTGACTTGCGGCGTGTTTTCAGCTGGTTAAGTTGTCAGACCCCTTTGCCCCGGTATGTGCCCGCACGTTTTCAAGAGCTTTAAGTTTGCCAGTTGCACCCTGGGCACTGCGGGTGCTGAGCAGATTTCAACTCTGCCACGTTGATCGTAGCATTGCCAGAGTAGGATTGGGATCACAATTTGGCCCGGGCTGGGGAGTGGTGGTGCTGGGGAGCGAGCAGCAGTGCTAACGGGTCCGCTCTGCCCTCCTCTTTACAGTGGAGGGCACCTAGGAGAGAATGGGCCTGTTTAGGGTTGTAAGTGTCGTTTTCAATACTCTGTGGGCCCACGGAAGCTCGCCCAACGCTGGCAATGCTGCGCAAGTGTAGGACATGCACGGCCTCACCTCTCACCACCACCGAGTCATCATGGCCATTCAAGTTCAAGGGTTCAAGAACCTATCAGCAGCGTCGGTTCGTTCACTAACAATGTAGGTAAAGTGGGGATTTGGATCCACCCCTTTGAACCATCGGCTTTGTTTTTTACCAGACTTTTTTCATGTATTGGGCTGAGATTGTGTCAATCAAGTCTTGCTTCAGCCTAGTGAGTAATCATCTCTGCGCTTAGCTATTGGCTGTTTGGGTGTGTCTTTCTGTCTCCACTTTACTGCTTTCATCGAACTGCAGGCTACTTTACAAATATAGCCAATTATGCTGCAATGGAGGACTAAATTATGCAGTAAGGTTAACTAAATTATATAGCAAGACAAGGGAAACTGTGCTGCATAATGTAGCATATTATCTGACAGTATTCTGTTATTTTAACATTTTAACACACGTTAATTCTGTCTGGGCAAAGGTTACATCTCTTAGCTGCCAGTTTAACACCTGAACAGAGTAGCAATTGAAAAGTAACCAATTAACCATCGCAGAGGGTTTCCTAGTGTGAAACATCACATACATGTGGAGTTTATGGTAACTTTTGATCCGTTCGAGCTAGAAAAACAAAATCTGGTCAAAATCTGCAAACTATCAGCAGACAATGGATTATGTGACAAATGTGTAAATCTATAATGTTGTGGGCAATTCCAGAACTGCAGGATTGTATAATTCCAGTGACCATGACTATTGGACCTGTGCTTCTTCACTCCCATATGTCTTGTTCTAATGTGCTGATACTGCACTTAATAGCACTTTAAACCAGGACCTATTGGCTTTGCCAATGCATTTGTCTGCTTTCATTCTGTTTGTCAAATTCCCAGATATCAGCTTCCATTCGGGGCCCATCAGACTTCAGTCTTCTTTGTCTGTTTTAATTCTGCATTTCTCTGCTTCAGTTCTAAATGTGTGCACTTCCATTCTGTGGTTTTCGGTATTTACTTGCAATATCGGTTCGTTCACTAAGTCCAAGTAAGTCTGTCTAAGTGAAAGTAAGGCAGCACCAAGCGCGAACGGCCAGGCCGGACATCGTTGTTCAGTTGTTGGCGACTTGTCCTTGAGGACGCTAATCATAACTTTTGTACATCTCTAGCCCTTATTCCCAGCTTGTGCTGAAGATGCAAACTGAGATCCCAAAGAATCCCCATTTCCCCGCAGCCCCCCAAAATAGTGCAGTAGAGAAAAACATGCCATTTCTCGAGCTGCTAACTAAACGGTTGGCATTAATAGGGGCAGGGAAATCCTATCAGGAGGTCTGTGACTGAACCAGCAGGAAGGAGGAATCTTTGTGCCCTGTCCTAAATTGTGTTTCTAGTGGGCGTCCTAACTGTGCAACACTTCCCACATGGCACACAGTTGTACACTCTACTCTTGTACATACATTGCTAAATGTTCTCGGCCACAAAGGCTTTCCATCATTTCCATGTAGCCACTCACCATAAAAATGAGGAAACACCCTGCAACTTTGAGTCTGTAATACCCTATGTAATACAGAATTGCCACAAGAGTGGGTGGGTTTCAAAATGTGGCACAATGCCTTCTGTACCCGGTAAAATAAGAAGAAGGTTCATTAAAGTTCACACCCCTTATCTCCCTAAGAACCTGAGACTCATGATCCCTTTGTGGACTAATGTTATGTACTGTAGATGGTGATCTACAAGGAGACAATGCCATACTGAGTTATTTAAAATAGAAAAAATAAAAACCAGTACCAGACCAAAGCACTGAAGGAGGCAACAAAATGTACAGGGTCACAGTTAAACAATAGATCTGAAGCTCTCATGTTTTATGTAAAAATGCGTTGCCAAAGTATGTCACCAAACTATTTATCAGTAGTTAAAGAGCAATGCATGTCCCTGGTGCGCCCTTTGCAATGCTAAGGCCTTCTATTGCCTTCCTGGCCTCATAGACTCTGTTAAAAATGGTATACCCTACCCCAGTATTGTCCTTTCCCAAAATCAGCACATACAGCACTGAAATTGTCCTTTTTCAATGCATTAGTGATTTTAGCTAATTTATTCCAAAATTGTGCTTTAAGTGCACTTTTCTTCAAAATGTTCACAGGGCAGGGGAACCTCCTATCAAAACCTTACTATGAGGAAGGCTCCCTTGCAGAAATTCAGAACAGGTATATTACATCTGAGTTTTAGCAGTGCCCGTTGACGATGTGGGTGGATTTAATATAGTAAGTGGGTGGAGCCAGGGGAGGAAGTAGGTGGAGCCAGAAAAAAGTAGGTGTGGCCTCTGGCAAACATTTGAGCACCTGCACTTCATATTTTACAAATTAAGCACTGCTGCTCGCATCCATAGATCGTCCATGACGGTCACCAGGGCAGTCTCTGTCCCATGACCTAGGCGAAAACCAAATTGTACTTTGCCCAGAATATTATTTCTTTCTAAAAACTGGGAGAGCGCTCTACTGACCACCCGTTCCGGAATTTTCACTGGATATAGCAGGTGGGAAATTGGTCTGTAATTTTTTGAACAGGCAGGGTCAAGTGTCACTTTTTCCAGCAGGGGTGTCACCAACGCCTGTTTCCAGCAGGCTGGCATGGAACCATTCATCAGAGATTGGTTACAAATTTCCCGCAGAGCCGGAAAAAGCTCAGGAGCCAACCCCTTCCATATCTTGTGTGGCAATGGACCCAGAAGCGATCCTGAGGGTACTCCCATGGCCATTTTTTCAAAGTCGTCTGCGGAGAGCATATCAAAATGATCTAGGAGGTATAATTTTTCCCCCTCAGCTCGACTAGCAGAGAGTAGATCTTTGGGCATGTTGTCCAAATGTAACCCATTAAGAATGTTAATAATCTTGCTCTCAAAGAAGAATGCCAGTCTGTTACATAATCCCTGAATAGGCACAATCTCATTCTTTGAGCATTCTGGGTTAATCAAAGTATCTACAATTCTAAACACATTCTTGGTGTTGTTTTGTGCCTTCAGGATGGAGTTTGCAAAGTACTCTGTTTTGGCTACCCTAATTTCTTTCCTGTATTCCATAATGGCTATCCTCCAGGAGGTTTTGTCCCCCTCCATTTTGGCTCTGTGCCATTTCCTTTTTGCTTGCTTGCAGCCAATTTTCAGAGTTCTAAGTTTCTCATTAAACCACGGGGCTGACGGTCTGCCATGTCTCTTATGGTTTTTAACAGGGGCAATTTGGTCCAACCTGGTAGTTATATTGTCGCAATAGATTGCGTAATTCTCCTCCACTGTCTTGTTAGTATCACAGTTCTCAATGGGCGCAAATATTGGAAGGACTGTTGCCTTCTTCAGAAGGCCCTTCCAGTCCCAACTTTGGAAATTCCGATCATTCTTAGGGATTGAATGATTTAGCCCAAGATTGTATAACTGGAAAATGATCAAATGATGGTCCGACCAGCATACCGGTAGGACCTCAATTGGTCCCATTATGCGTTCATTAAAGAACACTAGATCCAGTACATGTCCCCCCCCTGTGTGTGAGCTCCATAACCCACTGTTGAAGATTAATGGTTTCACAGGATTGGGTAATGTTATAGTATTCTGAGTCTAATATTCCATTTGGCCACAAGTTGAAATCCCCTACAACAAGTAATGTGGAGTGGGACAATGCCATATTACTCAAGGCATCAATACATTCTTGTTGAAATAGAGGGCTAGCAGTTCCAGGGGGTCTATAACTAACTAAGCCGGTCAGTAGTTGTCCCTTAGGGTCTTTTAGCAAGAAGCCAAAAAGTTCTATACCCTGTGGCTCATCAATGTTAAAAGGGGAAAAATCCCAGCTATCTCTGAAAATAATCCCCACCCCGCCTCCTCTACCACCCAAGCGAGGTCTGTGGAGGGCTTTATAACCGGAAGGGCAGGCCAGACCAAGTTCCAAGTCTGAGCCAGGATGTGTCCACGTTTCAGTCATAAACAACACATTCAATCCATGCATTTCCACCATCAGTTGAGACTCCAGATAGTGCTTTGGCAGAGACCTGACACTAAGCATCCCACATCTTAGGCTATCTCCTTTTACAAAATCGGTCTCCACTCCTGCGGTCTCCTCCTGTCTAACTCTACCTCTCCTGCCCCCCACTTCCCCAAGCTCAAACAACTGTTCCCTCGAGTAACAGTACCGTATATCCTCTGTTGGAGTTTTCCTGGTACGGGCAGCATATCTGGCGCTGAGCGTGGTCAGAGCGAGGACGGGCGCAGACGGGATTGCCTTAGGCACGCCTTCGGCGCATCCGCTGCGCGGCCTTGCCAGTGTGATGCTTTCATGGGTGTGGGGCCAAAAAGACTAAACCGGTGACCTCAACGTGGGCAGGTCCGCTCTAACAGGCGGGCACCGCGAGGTCGGGGAGATTCCGGTGAGCACTACAATTAGTTTGCAGCCTACAAACAGTTCAGGCAAGTATACATTTTAAAGCCAACATACAATACAGTTTTTTTTAAAACGAGAGTAAAGTGCAAGATTCCATATTTAATTTATTTAAAAACGAGAGAAGAGTGCAAAGTATTGACAGCAGCGGAAAGGATCTCGCGCCCACGTTTACAGCAGCGCTTAATGCACCAGTCTCCTCATATCACGCTGCACGGCCACGCCAGTGTGATGCTTTTATGGGTGTGGGGCAAAAAAGACTAGACCGGTGACCTCAATGTGGGCGGGTCCGCTCTAACTGGCGGGCACTGCGAGGTCGGGGAGAGTCCGGTGAGCACTACAATTAGTTTGCAGCCCACGAACAGTTCAGGCAAGTATACATTTTAAAAACAACATACAATACAGTTTTTTTTTTAAAACGAGGGTAAGGTGCAAGATTCCGTATTTAATTTCCTTAAAAACGAGAGAAGAGTGCAAAGTATTGACAGCAGCAGAAAGGATCTTGCGATCACGCTTACAGCAGCGCTTAATGCACCAGTCACCTTATATCACGCTTATGCAAGCCTCTACTGTTTTTTGAGATGCATCCTTGGGATCTCATCCAGGTTGACACATGTTTTGAGTGTTTAAGTCGCCAGTCACTATACACTCATGTCCTGAGTGTTCATAGAGAAGAGTTTTTACCTGGTCAGTGATATTCCTGGTGAGCTTACTTTTTACATCCCTGCGTAGGTTGATGTACAGATTTAGCACCATAATATGGATGATGTTTCCATCCATTACCAGGCCTTCGAGTTTGAGGGTCTGTACGTCGCAGAAAGGATTTCTCAATGCCTTCACTTTTAGCTGCAAGTAAAGTTTCACAAAGATGGAGAGGCCCCTAATTGGTCTCCCGAACAGATTCTTTGTCTGGGCTGCTGTGTGGTTTGCGTGGTAACCGGGATTGAGGTGGATGCAGTAGACCATGTTTCTTGAAAGCATAGGATGTCCCCTGTGCTCGAGTATTCCAAGATATTTTTATTGTCCATCAGAGGGTATAGTGCTGCCATATTCCAGCTTATTATTTTAATGGTGGTTGTAATTGCTGTTTCAGAATTTTCTTGGAACCTTGGTTATGAGGGTGATCGGTAGCCAGCACCAATCAGATTGTTCATAAAGGAGGGTGTTGGTGAGTGCTTTTAAAGTAAAGCATCATCAGTAGAAGGCCTGTCCCCAATGTTATTTGTCAAATGTACTGTGATCGTTTTTGAATTTTACGGATTTTAAATGCGCCGATGTGAGGTATGAAAGAGAGTGTATATTAATTAGAAGGTGTAAAATATCGGTCCTGTTTAAGAGTCTGAAGGCCCTCTCGACTTGAATTACAGAATAAAAATAAGTGATGCTGATGCAGATAGATATTCGTCTGCTTCTTTGTCGGTAGTGAGCTGTGAGGCTGATGCATATTGATCTTTTCTTTATTAGCATTGGGGCCTAAGTGGCGAGGTCTAAATCCCTGTTGATTCTTCACTATCCTAGTTAGACTGCTGCCTTGCTTGTTGATTTGGGATTCCGGTTCTGCCGCAATGATCATTATTGACTGTGAGTCATTTGCGCAGGATTTCTCATACTGGCTGTTGAGAGGTTCGGTTTGAGAGGAACTCAGCTGTGTCTGGGTATTGCCTTGGATGGTGGGGATCACAGCCTGTGAGTAAGTCTTTGGCAGAACGTTATGCACCATGTTATGCATGGACTGGGTGGATTTTTCATTTTTGTGTGCTTCTGTAAGCATTGACGATTCAGTGATTGAAGGTGCCAATGCAGTTTTTGCAGGATTTATAACTTGATTTTCTTGTAGAATCTGTTCAGATTGCTTTTTCGGCACCGTCTTTAGACAGAAGGGGGGAATATTTACAAGGGAATTGGCAGAGTGAGGCATTAGCCTTCCCAGCTTAATGCCTCACTCCACCACTTTAGAAACAAAGGGCTACACCATATTTACAAGAATATGGTGCAGCCCTGCGTTCCCCCCCGTGCTGGCGCTTCACTTAACAGCCTAGTTCCAATGCAGGCACCCTTGCACCATAGTGCAAGGGTGTCTGCATGCAGGGGAAGATTGTTTATGTACAGGAAGGTCCCTCTTTCTGCACATAAACATTCTTTAAATGAAGTTTTGTAACTTCTATGTGTGCTGCTTAATGCAGCACACATAGGGGGATATTCTCAAGAACGTGCAATAATCATCACCAAAATAGGTTAAAGCAATCTTTCATATTGCCGTCTATTGTGGGAAAAGAACTCCGTGTTAACGTCCTATTCTCAACACGGAGGTAACATGAGATAGTCCCCCGATAACGCGCCAAATGTCCGCGATAACATTACCGGGACGGCGATACAAATCCAAACCTGAATACGAAAAAACTTGTGTTGGGTCCAACTGCGATGACAAAATCAGCAATAAGCTGTGCCAGGCCTGCAATTCACACACGTCAAGTGGGAAAAATCACTATAAAAGCAGAAACCACAAACAAAAACATAACTGCGAAGCACAATGGAGGTAGCCGGAGCAGGAACAGAGGTCGACCAGAACCCTACAAGCCCCCCGGAGGCCCAGGCCGGGACCTCGGGCTCAGGGGAAGGGCAAGGAACAGAAGAAGACGAAGACACGGTTCAGTCCGCAGGAAAACAGGATCCTAATAGCGGAGGTGATAAAATACCAACAACAACTGTTTGTCACCCCCAATGTGTCATTGGCGACAAAAAATGGAATATGGCAGTCCATTGTGGACAAGGTGAATGCAATCGGAGTGCTGAGGAGGACAATGGAAGAGGTCAAGAGGCGCTGGAATAATGTGAAGCGCAAAACCAAGCAGAAACTCAGCAACAATCAGAAGACAGCAATGCAGAGTGGAGGTGGGAGTCCAGCACCACAGGAGGAGCTGGATGAGATGGAGGCAATGGTGTCCACAGTCATCAGTGTGGAGACGGAGGTAGGAGTTGGGGGACCAGACACTGCTTGACAGGAGCTGACACAACAGCAACAGGGTGAGTAACAACCAGGGACTGGGGGGACAGGGGAGATGGGCACAATGGCACACATGCACAATTAAGCATATCACAGTGCACACCCACAATGACTCTGGAGCATGTCCCTGATCCCCTTGGCACACTGCAGCACACCTAGAAACTGCAAGTAGGCCCACTCGATTATGTGTCCAGAGGGGGCCTCCCCACACATCACTAATCTCACAACAAACCCATGCACATGTGCTGAACCCAGCAAAGCTGCAGGTCCAGGACCCACACTGGCAATGCAAGTGACACTGCATAACTATTAGCATGGCTGCAGTCCCATTATCATGACCTGGTGCACGCCACAACACTGAGGTGGTTGAGTATGGACCACATCCCTAAAGAAGCAGGTCACTCTCTGACACATCCACGTGCACAAAGAACCCCTGATGTCAACAAGACATCTGCGGACAAACCATGCCCAAGAGTCCCAACTCCTACCAAGAGACCAAATTACCCAAGTCTGCAACATGTCAGCACTGTATAAGCACAGAATTGAAAGGCACACCGCCTGAAAGGGATAAGGGCCAGCAAAATCAGAGCTGCAGGGGGGAATCTCCTACAATGCAGCACACACACATAAGAAGCAGAGCACATCAACATTGACTACAATGTGGTACAAACTGCAACACGTTCACAACAGAACAGAAGACACAACTGCTGCCGCTTGTGTGTAGAAACTGGCCAATCACATCTGGCATTGCAGGGAAATGTGAGATGATGATGTGCAAGTGCAAACACACATCCATGATATTGTTGATATGTCCGCTGTCCCGCATCAAATAGGCAGCTACTCCCAAACGGTCACAATGAACATTGTCATGCAGTCTGTATGTAAACTTGTACAATGCGTCCACATACATGTAAACACAATGTCAAACTGCATCTCCCCTTCACATTGCAGAGGGAAAATCAACACCTCCTACAGAGCAGACCCAACAACTCTTCAATGATGACGAAGAGGACCTCCCCACCTTCGACACTGATGCCCTCCAACAGCTCATGGATACCCTCAGCACCCCACCCCCAGGAGCAAGGCAGCCCAGCTGCATCGAGGAGACCTCACCCCCTGCACAGACCACACAGCAGGAAGCACAAACCACCACGGCTGTCTCCCAGGACCCACACAAACAACACATGGCCTTCCAACAACGGGTGTTAGGGTACAGGAGAGGATGGCTGATAAGGTGCTGGTGGGGTTTGACCGCATGGCAGCCAAACTAGATGCCATACGCGGGTGTCTTAGTCCCATCAGGGACCACTTACAGTCCGTAACGGACATCCATAGTCTGCTCCATGCTCTCCAATGATCCATGGATAACATTGCTGGAGTCCTGACTCAGAGACAAGGATAACTATTTAGTCGTAGTGGCTCCAGCGGTGTCATCCGGGAGTTGGGACACATGCAAAGGAACATGGAGAACATGGAGCGGGTGTAGGTGGAAAGAATGGCTGCCACGGCTGCACACCAGCATGATGTAGCTGGGATCTACCATGCCTTGCAGACCCTCATCATGGCATTGCTGTCACAAGGCCTGGTGCAGATGAATGCTGCTGCTGCTTCGACATCCACATCTCCACTTCCTGATGTGTCAGTGCCACACAGTGCTGGAGACAGAACACCACTACCCACATGTGAGGCACATGAAACATCAGAGGCCGAAGACACGGATGATCCTGCCGTAGTGGTAAGAAGGAAGCAGTAGCATTCATATCCACCATATGGCCTGTTTCTGCCCTCTGCATCATCACCTTCCACTGTCCCCCGATGCACTCTGCGACACTCACCTTTGACCTCGACATGGACTGCCATATTCTGTTTGGTCACCAATGACACAGCTATCAGGCTGTGGACTGAAATCTTCCTCTTCCGATATACTTGTCATTCCCTGAAGGACTCTGGCGGTACTGTGGGAGGGCTTCAAGGCCGTCATAAGGTGGGTATGCATCTCCTAGCAAGCTGGAGTGCTCAGACATCTTCGTAATACATTGGCCTGCATCGAACAAGATATTGCCAGGCTAGACTCGTGACTCTCTTCCCTCCCGAATCCAAACGATCAGGCGGAAAGACTTGCCCTTCTGTCGGACTATAGAGACACAGCATAAAGGGAAATACTGTACATCCTCCCCCCCATGCTATGGAAAGTCGTAATCATACTCCAAAACCTGGCAAAGACCACAAACAATGAAGTTCATACAGACCACTGTCCCTATTGAACCTAGACTAAAAATGTTGGTAAAAGTACTTGCCAATAAGCTATCAAAACTAATGCAATATATCATTTCCCCAATGCAGTCTGGCTTTGTTCCCCGGTGCTCTACATCCCTGAATCTCCACACGCTGTTAGCTGTGCTGCACAGAGTACAGCCCGATGTCCTCGCGGCTGCAGTGTTATTGGATGCAGAAAAGGCGTTCGATTCTTTAGAGTGGCCTTTCATCGTGGAGGTAATGCAGTGCATGGGATTCCCCTATGGCTTCATTTCAACGGTCTCCCTGTTATATAGTGGTCCGACGGGGCAGCTCCGTCTGAAGGGCACCCAATCCAGGCCGTTTCGGCAATACCGCAGGACCATACAGGGCTGCCCCCTGTCCCCGCTCTTGTTCATCCCAGCCATGGACCCTTTGGTCCGACATCTCCAGGAAAGCCATCTACACAGGGGACTTCAGTTTAACACTGGTCCACTACTTGTCTCTCTATATGTCAATGATACTATCCTTTATGTCCGGAGCCGCACATCAATCTGCCCCCCCCCCCACTTATCCGGGAAATCATCCGTTTTGGGTGGTTTTCAGGGCTTGGTATGAATTGGCACAAATCAACCATTTTCCCACTTACGACTTGCACTACCCGATGGGAATGTGAATTTCTCCTCGAATGGTGCCAGGACTCTGTAACGTATCTTGGCATGCATATTCATCTAGACACCACTCAAATCATTCGCTTAAATTACTGGCAGGCTTCTCACAAGTTGGAGGAACAGCAAGAAAGATGGCTACGATTGCCACTGTCTCTGGCCGGCCAGGTGGCTGTATTAAAAATGGTGGTGCTTCCTACATTTTTATACCTCCTTAATAACATCATGATCGCCCGCTCTGATGGATTCTTCCGCACCTTGCAGACACTCAGGACTCGACTGGTGTTGGGCGGGAGGAGACCGCGAGTTCGCTGGACTACAGTGACACTGCCGTATGACAGAGGCGGGTTCAATGTGCCAGACTTTTATCTCTATTATTTAGTAGCGCAATGTCATTATGCGTTCGCTTGGTTCCACCCTAATGCACGCATACCCTTCATGCGACCAGAGAGGACCTGGTGCTGCCTGACAAATTATGGGAGGTGCTCCCTGGGAGATTTCCACGTGACAGACATGACTTACAGACTGTGTCAACAACTGCCTGGGTGTGGGATAAGTTGAACAAGCGTACAGGTGCTGCACAGTTATCCTTCTCTGCCCTGTCCTTACCCAATGTCAGGTGGTTCCCAATTACGGGGGAAAGGCTGGTGCAGAACACATTGGCCACACTAGATATCACAAAGGTGGGTGATTATTTCCCGGGGGGACATGTTTTTTCAATTGACGAGAACGCCGGGTTCATTGATTGCAACTTCATGACGAGATTCCTGCTGAGCCTCATGAAATCCTCGCTGCGCGCTACCTTCCCCATGTACCCTGCTGAGCCTGACTCTTACCCTCCATTCACACTGGTATTGGAGAACCCCGGTGGCACACGTCTTATCTCTAAAATGTATGGGGGCTGCACCGGGATGCTGCCGGCAAACGACTCCAGCCTTAGACAGGCCTGGGAGGCGGACACAGGGTGTACCATCACAGATGAGCAGTGGGCCAAATGCTGTGAGGCCACCAAGGACATTTCACTTAATAGTCGCCATAAGCTGCTACATTTTAAATTTCTCCGCCGCGCTTACTTCACACCAGCCTTGGCACACAGAATTGACGCTGAACGACCACACACCTGTTTGAAATGTACTGCACCACACGCCAAATTTATACATTTGGCATGGACATGTCCACACTTGCAATCCTACTGGTCGGAGGTACACGTGACTCTGATGAAGATAATCGGACTTTCAATGGTCCCCATTCCTGAGATTGCCCTGTTAGGGTACACTGTACAGATTCCTTAGAAAGTCAGGAAACTTGCATCATTGGGGCTGCTCTTAGCTAAACAAGAGGTGGCCATTCACTGGGGCAGGACGTCTTCTCCTCAACTACAGGATTGGCTGGGGAGTCTGGCACATTGCAACACTAACACTGAAACATACCCCAGTCTCATGCTGGCTGCGTAGTGGCCACGGGACATTTGAGGGCCACTGAGGTCCTACTTTGAGACCACCAAGAGAACTTCTACCACACATTTGGATGCTGGGTTGGTGCATGAGGGGGTGGGCTAAGGGGAAGTTTTCCTTATTTGAGATATGTTTTTTCTTTCAGACTTGGAAGGTGTACTCAGGCCTTGTTCCAGTGCTACACATGGAGAATATCGCTGATTGGGATCTGGATCTCTGAGACGGAGACTGCGGGCGGGGGATGGGGGGGTTGGTCCGGATTGCTTTTGTACTGGACTGGTCCATCATGTAGAACACTATAATGTTCATCACTGTGAATGCATCTTTCAGGAATGATGCGATTGTTATGTTGGATTACTGTTTGCAATGCTATGTGAAAAGAAAGTGTGGATGAATGTAGGGTCAGTGATTCCCCTTACGTCCATGTTGCTCATGTTGTGGGAATTGAGTCACAGGGTGCAAAATTGGCGATTGCGGTCCGTGTGGCGCCGACACTACAACAGAGACACACACAATAGTTAATTCCTTTTCCAGGCCAGAACAGAACCACGCCCTGAGCCCCGGTTCAAGTTCAAGTTCAAGTTCAAAAATTTATATAGCGCACTACTCACCCAGAGGGTCTCAAGGCGCTTGGGGGAGGGGGTGCGTTTACTTATCGAATATCCAAGTTTTTAGTTGTTTTCTGAAGGAGAGGTGGTTCTGAGTAAGGCGGAGGTGGGTGGGGAGAGAATTCCAGGTCTTGGCCTCTAGGTATGAGAAGGATCTGACCCCCAAGGTGGATCTATGGATGCGTGGGATTGCGGCGAGGGCTTGATTGGATGATCGTAGTTGGCGGGTGGGGGTGTAGAAGGACAGTCGCGTGTTGAGGCATTCGGGTCCGAGGTCTTAGAGGGCTTTTTGAGCGTGGGTGAGGAGACGAAACGGTATTCTCTTGTTGACGGGAGCCAGTGGAGGTCTTTCAGGTGACCGGAAATGTGAGCTTGACGAGGGATGTCCAGTATGAGTCTGGCTGAGGCATTTTGGATGTGTTGGAGTTTTTTCTGTAGTTTGGCTGTGGTTTTGGCGTAAAGGGTGTTTCCGTAATCCAGACAGCTGGTGACCAGGGCGTGGGTGACCGTCTTTCTTGTTTCGGTGGGGATCCAACGGAAGGCTTTTTTGAGCATGCATAGGATGTTGAAGCAGGATGATGAGACGGCGTTGACTTGTCTGGTCATCGAGAGGGAGGAGTCTAGGATGAAGCCCAGGTTACGTGCGTGATCCGTAGGTATGGGTGCGGTTCCCAGGGCCGGTGGCCACCAAGAGTTGTCCCAGGCGGAGAGGGATGAACCTAAGATGAGGACTTCCGTTTTGTCCGAGTTCAGTTTTAAGCGGCTGTTCTTCATCCACTCGGCTACTTCTTTCATTCCTTCGTGTAGGTTGGTTTTGGCGGTGTTTGGGTCCTTGGTGAGAGAGAGGATCAGCTGGGTGTCATCTGCGTAGGAGATGACGTTGAGGTTGTGTTGGCGCGCGATGGATGCGAGGGGGCTCATGTATACGTTGAAGAGGGTGGGGCTGAGTGATGATCCTTGTGGTACGCCGCAGATGACTTCGGTGGCCTCTGATCTGAAAGGGGGAAGGCGGACTCTCTGGGTTCTTCCGGCGAGGAACGAGATGATCCAGTCCAGTGCTTTTCCTTGTATTCTGACGTTGTTGAGACATTGTATGAGGGTGCTGTGACAGACTGTGTCGAAGGCTGCGGAGAGGTCAAGTAGGATGAGGGCAACCGTTTCTCCGTTGTCCAGTAGTGTTCGAATGTCGTCTGTTGCTGCGATGAGGGCGGTTTCGGTGCTGTGTTTGGCTCGGAAGCCGGACTGTGAGGGGTCGAGGGATTTGTTGGATTCGAGCAAGGCGGCGAGCTGACTGTTGACGGCTTTCTCAATGACTTTGGCAGGGAATGGGAGGAGCGAGATGGGGCGGTAGTTCTTAAGTTCAGTGGGGTCTGCTGTGGGTTTCTTCAGAAGGGCGCTGAGTTCGGCATGTTTCCAGCTTTCCGGGAAGGTAGCGGAGTTGAAGGAACAGTTGATGACATCGCGGAGATG
Source organism: Lissotriton helveticus (assembly GCF_964261635.1). Taxonomy (NCBI): domain Eukaryota; kingdom Metazoa; phylum Chordata; class Amphibia; order Caudata; family Salamandridae; genus Lissotriton; species Lissotriton helveticus. Next base: position 871,820,719 of record NC_136071.1, on the reverse strand, counting down.
GGGTGCGATGATCGAGTCTGCTTTGTTGAAAATGTGGTGGGGACATGGGTCGGTAGGCGATCCTGAGTGGATGGAGTTCATCAGGCGGATAGTGTCTTCGGTGGTAATTGCGTTCCAGGCATAAAGGTTGTTAGAGTGCGGTTTTGGTTCGGGGGTGGGTGAAGTGGGCTGGTCTTCGGGCTGGTTTTTTAATCTGTTATGTATGTCGGCGATTTTGTTGTGGAAGAATGAGGATCATTGGGGTCATTGCTCACACCACTACACTGGACTGGTTTACGCCAGGCCATCCCACTCTGTTTCCGTTTACAGGGGGGCCACGCTACATGTCCCAGGTCTTCCCTGTGGTGATCTCCTGATCACAGGTCTAGTTGTTAGCATGCCACTGCCACTCTCTGAGGGCTGGTTTACACCCATACAGCACAGGGGTCACAGGACATGTGACCCTGCCAATAAAACAGGCTGGAGCACGTGCTCGAGGCCATTTCCACTATCTATCGGAGAGTGTCCGTGTGGTCATTATTTATGCTTGAGGGCCTAGGGCCCTACCACATCACATTCCCCACTGCCAGAGGTGACATGATGGCGTCCGCACTATGTGACTCAATCATAAAAGACCCATGACTTGTGGCAACCGAGGCACTATGGCCGGCATGGGACTACCGCCATGAGACAGTGACTTGCGGTGCACAGAGTTGGTGGCAGCCGAGACACTTTGGCCGGCACAGGCCTACTGCCACGAGATGGTGACTTGCAGTGCACAGAGTTAGTGGCTGCAGAGCTGAGCCAGTGTGCAGCCTACGATGATGCGTAGGCCACTATACGCCGTCCTGCCAATCAAGACCCAATTTAAATTATGAGCTCAGCTGGACTGGGTGTACGCCAAAAGCAGCAGGCTGCACAGACATGACTCTGTGGCGCGGTGCAGCAGGGTGCGCTGGGGGCCTGTGGCGTGGAATCCAGCGATTGGCTGAGGAGGTTGCACCGTTACGTGGTGGGCCCTATTGGAGACATGCCAGTGGTGTCAGGTGAGCATTGAGGCCTGGGTGCGTAGGGTCGGGCAGTCATCGCTGGGCAGCGGACTGGTCTGTGGACCAGGGCTGGGGTGCCTGCGGAAGACGTAGGAATCATGCACACTGCCTAGGAAGTTAGCGAAGACATTGGTGAACAGGCCCCGGTGGTCCACTTTTGCTTGCACATTGATGGAATGCGTGTGATTTCTGTTGCGGTGATTATGTGCAATGTTGGCAGGGGGTACAAGTAGTACATGTGTGCCGCCAATTGCCCCCAACGCTTGCGGGAAGCCTGCTATGCATAGTTCCCTTGCTTGGTCTCCAGCTGTTCCTGCGCAGTTGGGGGAAGTGGAGGTGCAGGGGTATCCAGCTGATACTAACCGTGATGCTCACAGGTATGAAAATTCCTGCCTATTGAGACCATAACAGAAGTTTGTGTGGTCGTAACCTTTCTTTTCTTTCCTACAAAGGTTACGACCACACAAACGTCTTTTTGTGCAGGATTGGTCATACTTGTGAGCCTTCCTGTGTGTCCAAGTGCAATGCACTGTACAAGAATAAGTTTGTGACTATACGGACGCTTGACTATTGTCACCATTTATCCAACAGGTTTCTGAATATGGACTTTCGGAATATGGAATTGTATTGGGAAGTTCCCGGACCACTTACAGTTGCCCTGATGAAGTTACCCGTTGGGAATGGAATGCGTTGACTGATGTTTTTGTGTTGTTCATTTATGTTTTTGTAATAAATAACAGTTTTACACTACTGTTGGCTACTGGACTTCATGACCTGGTGCACACGCATTTCAGAAACTGCATTCTTGGATCTGGAGAACTGAGGCGCCAGGCAACAGCTGGGGTTGGGGTTGGTTGGGCAGGAACACTACGAATTGGGACGAGCGTGTGGTGCGGATACAGGGGCCCGCTGTTGCTTTTGTGGTCATGCATTCAAGACATGTGTGAGGAAGTTTGTTAGGGCTGGCTGTGAGACCCCTCCGACTCTGGCAGTTGTTGGTTGGAAGGTACCAGAGGCCAACAAGTGCAGCAGAGCCAGCAGCTTTGTCTGCAAAGGGATGTTGGTGTCCGCTGTGCTGGTACCGTCAACCAGTGGGCAATGTGGGTCAGGATGCCGAGGATGGTTGTCCTTTTGAGCCTGTAGTGGGCAAGGACCCACTCTGGCGTAAAGTCTCTGAGGCTGGTGCATTTTCGGTAGGTCCGCTGTCTTGTTCTGCGCTGCCTCAGTGGTAGTCCAGGGGGGGGCCCTGGGGGTGGGGGTCGTCCTCGTCCTGAGAGTGGTGGCGTTGGGTTTTGTGGCCCTCTTGGGTCTCCGAGCTGCATGATCAGTGTCTCCATGACATGTGTTGGTCTTCAGATGTGGCTCTGGGCTGGGCTCACTTTCATACTGCAGGTAGTTGTCCTGCTTTACACCAGTAAAAGGCAGGTGTTAAATCCCTGCTGCTAACTCGCCTTATCGCCTGTTTTTGGATCGCATCGCAGATCTGGTTGGTCGTTGAGAATATCACATACATTGTTTGTTTTTGCACGGGAACGACTACTCTGCACATCATTAGCGTTAGTTGTCGCTCTCATCCGTGGCGATATTTTTTGCGGCAGCTATCACTGGAAAACTGGCAATATCGGCAGTTTGCACCAGCTTGAGAATGGGGCGATAATTATTTCGCCACTTTTGCTGCGCTAAAGTGCTGATAACTCGGAGATGAGTACTTGAGAATATGCCCCATAGAATTTGCAGAACAGCATTTTAAATAAATGATGTTTTATGTGCAGGAAGGGGGCCCTTCCTTTACATAAACATTCATTGGCCTTTTGCTGTTTTCATGTGGGCTGTACAAAGCAGGACACATGAAAGCATTTGTTGTGCCAGGTTAAGGCCAGGTTTTCCCTGGTCTTAAGTCCTGGCATTGCCTCCTAATTATGCCTCCCCTGTAAATAAGGGGCAGCGTCAGAATCAATGGCTGTTGTGGTGGAACGCCCACAGCAACACCCATTGCGCTCCCCTTTCACGTGAAGTAGACAGTGAAAGGGGGCCTTATTTACAAGGCGGCGTTAAGCCACGTTAAGTGGCTTAAGGCTGCCTTGTAAATAAAGCAAAGTCCTTATCACAACAGGAACTTTATAAAAAGTGACATTCCGGTGGCGGTAGGGGCTTGTAAACATGCCCCAAGATTAGGTAGATATCAAGTTCCTCTACCCTACTGACGTTACCTTGCACACTCTCATTCGTTGAGATATTTAGGGTTTAAGGTTGAGTCTATGTTACATTTTGTGCACTAGAAGTTGTTTTTTTCTTTTGCTGTTCTTCAAAGATTTTTGTAATATTTTCTTTTGTCGTAGTGAGATGGGTTTTAGGTGCTTTCCAACACTGGGGGACAATCTACATTCATGGCTTTTGGTGGATTCTCCCTTGAATAATTACTAGTCGATGGCATATCAATTGTGCCCACAATGGGGATTGCTTTGTTCAAGCTCCTCATGTTACAGCTGCTTAATGCCCTCAATGTTTCTACAGAGGATGCCCGAGTGTCTGGAAGAAGCTGTGGCGTCATGTTGTGCCTTCTCACTAGGGCGATTTGCACTCTGTGGCTTATGGACCCTTGATCTTTAGGCTTATATTGCAGGTCCACGTCTATAACGTCAAGGCTCACAACCGTGCTTCTTGTTGCGTCTTTACCAGCATGTTCCACGACCCCCTCCTGCACAAGGTTGGCTTGGGTTGTGGTAGGGTTGCCATGTAAAATAACCATCTGTGTAGTTTATAAGTGACATGCTAATGTGGTCAGTAGCTCTGTCAGTGTAGATAGCTTGTCAATTATAGCATCACCAGCCACTTCATCTTCTCTCTTGTGCTTATTTACCCCGAGATCCATATTTTGATCTGGTTAAGCATGCCCAGCTTCTTAGTAAGTGTCAATATTCTGTGGGCAAGCATTTGCGCAAGCTCTACTTGGATTTCTAGTTTATGTGACTGTCAAGTAAGAGCTGTGACCGCAGCTAGAAGAGAGAAGTTGATGGTGTTCATAATGGAGTCAGGAACATCATGGCTGTTTGGGAAAGAAAATGGGGAGTAGTCCCCTGAGGGTATGAACCCCAATGCTCTCCCTGGCTCTGCTACTGCCCTGCTTGCTGAGAACTCCATTCCAGTCGAGTATGGCACATGTGTTACCGAGGATCTAGGATTAACAAACTGTGGGACCCACAAGGGGCCGGCAGAACCTTGTTGTTGGGAGTTCTGGGGATTATGCAGAGACCATTGTACCCCCTTGGAATTTTCTACGGGGTTGGAATAATCATGGTTGACTGTCTCAAATTCAGTGCAATATGAGTTGTCGACCAGATAGTTGGTTGATTGATGGACCTTGGCCTCAGTTGTAATTTCCTACCTGTTTAGAGTCTTTGCAGAAGAAGCCCCATCAGGTTCATCTGCCTGGGTGGTCGGTGTATTGCTTGGTCCATTCAAGCCAGTTACTAGTCTGGTCTGGGCCCGATCTTGATTAGGATCCTTTTGACTCATATCCTCTGCGGCCATAGTTGAGGAGGTCTCTATAGCCTCTATGTCCTCCAGAGGAGGTGTACTTAGGTCAGGAAAGATTTCAGCACATTTACTCCTTTCACCTGCCAGCTCTGCCATCTCTGCCATCTCCACCATCTCCAATATTATTGGCTCTTCGAGGTCGGAGTTGATTAATGTGAAGGGTGAGTCCTCATTTTGTTTTGGTGGCTCTGATTCTAGATGCTGAGTGTTATACACCATGCCTGCCCTTGTGAGATACTTGTGGATAGGGTTCTTAATGACAGTCTGGGCAAGCTTTCTCTTTGCTTGGCTGATGCCTGCCATAGCCCCCCACCCAATGGCTGTCCTATCAAAGGTGCACTGCCAGGCTCAGCCTCAGATTGATTACAGGACGCACAGTTCATTCTATGGACTGGTTGATGTTTCAGAACCTCAGCTATGTTATCCATTGCTGTGGACCTCAAGACTGCTGTTCTCTGAACTCTTCTTATCTTGGTGTTGTGCCCACGAGACTCAAACACTCATTGAGAAAGCTTCCAACTGGAACAAAATGCAGATGGCCACTGACATATCTTGTGATCTGGGTTCGAGTCTCGGTAACGACGCCAAAATCTCCTGTGATTCTGGGCAAATCCCTTAACCTATCAGTGCCTAAAATGAATGTGTGTCCTCATGTAACGTAACTGGTGCTATGTAAGCGCTCTGATACCTGATTAATTTTGGGTCTAGTTCGCGCTATATAAAACTCTGCAAAAAAAAGAAAATCCGCAAGTAGCTTAGCTATCATGGATCTTATCCAATCGGGTAGAGGAGGAGGCTGCTTTAGCTGGTTAGCTGGCGTTTACAATATTGAGTGTGGAGGGAGGGAGCACACCGGGGCCACAAGCCGCTCCTGATCTTAGGGGTCAATTAGGATGGCGGACGGATCGCCACCGCCATGCTCTAATATAGTGGCGGTGTCTATCAGACACCGCCAGCCATATTAGGATGTGCTGGGGGTTATGCCTTGCCGCCACAAAAAGGCCCCCAGGGTGAAGGGGGCGTGGGGGGTGCACATGGGGGGTACTACCCCCCTGCGTTTCAAAATACAACATGGCAGGCACCGCGCGGTGCCTGTCATGTTGTGCTTTGAAACGCACAACATGCATTTTTAACACTGCGGCGGGCGGTGCTTTCAGCACCGCCCGCCGCTATATTAAAAATGCGGGATGGTGCATCCTGCATCCTAATTCCACGGACGGGACCTCCGCCCCTGTGGCGACAGCCCCATCCTCAGACAGGATGGCGGACGGACAAAGTCCGTCCGCCATCCTAATTGACCCCTTATTTAGGCCACTTCCACAATCCAGGGCTCAACCATGCAACAAGATCTACCTTGTTGCCCTCTCAATGACCCTGCTGACACCTCTGCCTTCACCTCGTATGGCTTGGCTTCAAATGCAATTATTGCCATGCGCCCCCTGCTGCCGAGGTCCGACCTCGGACCTGGGGATGTGGGTTCGAGTCTCGGTAACGACGCCAAAGCCTCCTGTGATTCTGTGCAAATCACTTAATCTCCCCGTGCCTAAAATGAATGCATGTCCTCATGTAACGTAACTGGTGCTTTGTAAAGCGCTCTGATACCCGATTCGGTTCGTGTCTAGTTCGCGCTATATAAAGCTCTTCCAAAAAAAAAACAATTGGGTTCAGTTGGATTAAATCATAGTAGGTTTTTAGTAAGTAGTAGCTTAATATGACGTCTTAATGGCAGTCTGATTTGAGCTTTTCAAATCTTGTGGTTTGAGGCGCTTTTGACAACTTCTTTCACTGGCAGCAGATTAGCAGCCAATGGCAGCCAGGCATCAACGATCAGCAGCAGAGGGCAGCGAGAGGCAGGCTGCTCTGGCTGTCCAGTCACCTGATCACCCGAACGCCACACCGAGCCACACCAAACCATTCTGGGCCAGGCGACTTCCTTGCCCTGTCACACCTCAGTGCACCACGACCGTGTGCACACTTTTGGTTCCCTCGGGGGTGGGGGAGGGGGGGGCAGACTCGTGATGCCAGCGCCGAAATATGGGTTCCCCCTGTGGCGATGGAGGTCTCCCCTGGTGGCTTCGCTGAGCCTACAACTTGCTCGCAGTTCGCTCCTCCTCCAATACATCACAACCTCTCTTGCAATCAGGAGGTTAAGGTTTGCAATTCTATTACAGGACCGGTGTCTTCGGATTATGCTTCTCTTTCTTATATTTGCTACTCACAGCAGCCAATGAAAAACGTTTTGTATGAAAATAAAACTACATTTCCCATGATGCTTGTACATACATCACATCCTGTATAGCCCCATAAGAGCTGCTGTACCCAGTGTCTCCTCCTCTTTCTTTGCTGCTCACGCAGACAGTTAAGTGCTCACAACATTGTGCCATGATTAATGTCTTAATTGGCTGTTGGATTGCCTTTGATGTTATTACCTGTATGTTTGCACTCATGTCGCGCTATTTGAATGCTTTGCGCTTATATCGCGCTATGTAAAAAATGCTCGGCACCTTCTATCGCGCTGTATTTACTGCTTGTGACAAGAAGGTGTTTTTGATGCTGACCGTATCTTTTGTCGACTTAAAACAGATTTACCATGCTTTGTCTTGAACCAGCGCTCGCGGGCGCCATTGCTTGTTTTATGGTTAGGCGGAGCGGCTCCCGCTGGGAGCGGCGTACTCCGGGGAAGCTTTTACTTCATTGACTGTTCGGCCTCTCCGGCCGAGTTTTCCGTCCCCCGAGGGCCTGCGGGCATGGCAGTGTTTATCGAGGGGGCGGCGTATGAGTGTTGAGCCTCCTCCCGCAGCAAGTTTGTGGTTTCCTCTGTTGGCCCGTTCGGGCGCGGCTTCTGTCCCTGTTGGCCGCTGAACATTACAGCTTCATGGCTCCCCTTCATAAAGGCAGGCGCGCGTCGCCTCGTTGTCTCCTGGGACTGTGAGTACGGCGGTGTAGCCGCTACGCGGGTGGCCTTATCAGGCGTCCTGTACTCTCGCTGATTTTCCAGGGCCGTGCTTCCCTGCAGGGGTCTTCAGGCCTCATTAGCTTCGCCATGATTGGTTTACACGTGGCCTCGGGGCAAGGCTGTTGCCTCTTATCTCCATGGTGCAGGGTTCGATCCCAAGTGCCTCCACTTCATGTTTTTCCAATTGCCACATGATATTTAATGTTTATAATTTCTATTTTCGTACTTTTATTACTATTTAAGTTTAATATTCTCCTGGTGCATGTTTTCATTATTTATACTGGAAGACAGTAGTGCGCTTGGTAGCGTTTTTTATTTCACCCACCAATACAAGTTTCAGATCGCTCCTGCAGGAGTGGTGGGGTCGCTCTGCTCTTGCCGGCGACATTAAACCTCGTGGGAGGCCTGACTCGGCCACAAACTCAATCAAACGCTCCCTCCGGAGCTGAAATGCGGCGCTGGCATGGCGCCATGATGAAATGGGTACCGATGGTTTGTGTCTAGAATTTTAGCTCCTAGATTAGGTTCCAACGATGCTGTTCCACATTGCAATAGTTTTTCCTGTCACTTCCATAGGGTTGGTTGAATTATTGCGCGGTCTCGCGCTTTCTCCGCCAAAGGCTTTCCCTAGTAGCCGAGTGCAGTTATGGAGTCATAACGCTCCGGTGTGCGTAACCCACTTGGGCACAATTTTGGGCTTAATTTTGGGCACTTTGGCCTACGCACGTCGCATGCGTCCCCTGTTTGTTTTGTTTCGAGGTCTTAGTGCCTCCTGCTTTACCTGAGCAGAGTGCCTGGTAGCCTCCAGGCTTTAACAATAGGCTGGCCCTCGGAGTGCGCACACGCTCCTTGTATTTTGCAATGACTCCGACGCCCTCTGGGCTGGTATAATGACTACAGCTTTGCTGAGGAGCCGCTACATTATTCATTCTCTGTTTTAGTGTGCACAGGGTTGGCTCCCCCTCTACTCCTCCATTGCGCTGTGCTTTGCACTACCATATATATTAAATACGGATATCCCTTGAGGGTGATGGTGGGATATGTGTGTATGTATGTATATATATATATATATATATATATATATATATATATATATATATATATATATATATATATATATATATATATATATATATTATATTGGAGGATGACAACTACTGATAGGAGCGCAAGAGCCTCCTGGACTGATTATGTTGACACCCAGGTTCTTCCCATTCTTGTGTGATCAACAGGGCCTCGAGTATGACGTTACCTATCTAAGGGTGACAGGGCTTGATTGACGCCCATTTTTCGTTCTGCTACCACAAATCCTTGAGCATGATTTTTTTTTATTTTTAATTTCTTTTATTTATTATTTCATTTATTATTTTCATTTCGTATTACCTTTTCGCCAACACGTAAGGCAGCAGGGCGCGTGTGACGGAATTTAGCCTAGGGCGTTGCGACCCCCCTTTTTTGGGTATAGCTGAGGAATTGCCCGACGGCGTCGCCAGACTTCTTTTTTTCTAGTCATCTCTGAAAGGGATTCCCAGACTCGACAGGCTGCAAATCTAGGTCGTAGTCAGCCACGATCGGCGATAGGCGTCGGTATGACGCCTTTGCGTCAGATCGCCGAGTGGCGCATAGCCTTTCATAGTAGGCCTTTTGCGTCAGGTCCCTATGGGACAGATTTATTATCTTTGAGTGTATAAAGGGTAGACGTTTTTTGCTTGTGGTCACATTCATACTAGTTGGTCTTCTTTTTCCATCGTTTTCCGCAGCTTCTGGCATATAGTGTTCAGGAGTGAGTCTGGTGATCTCCTCCTTCCCTGCAATGGCAGTTGTTCCGGTGGCGGTTCTAATGGTTGAGGCGAGGTATAGGTTTTCCCAAGCTCTCAGCTCACTAGTGCCCTCCGAGTACCGAGTTGATTTACCTTTCAAATTAACTGGATACATATATGTATGGATGGGTCTATCTTAACAGGCCTTGGCCTAACGTTTCCGGACATCGGATTGATGTTCTGGATTAGCCCGGTTATTACCTTCATGCATTTGTGGCTCTTAGTTTAGGTTCCAGGCTTATCTCCTTCCTACGCGACTCAGTGGTGGTATGACCCAATCTACATTGCGAGGATGAATTTCCGATGGTATCAGTGCCAGCGTTCCCTTCATAAGGGTGTCATGGTAGCTGTGTGTTGGACACCGTCAGTCCAATTATTGTTTCCGATCCTTCGGTTATTCGGGCTCTTTATCGTGCACGCCCCTGGAGGCTTACTGTTCAGCATCGCAATTTCTCGACGGCGAGATCGATCAGCGGATATGGGCATATAGATCATCTTCTTAAGTGGTCTTGTTCCAGGACTCCGGCCATTCTGCCGAAACTTTCATATTTAGGTTGTTGCGGTATACCTCCTTAGCCTTTATGACGGTAAAGGATTGTTCCATCCGGTTCTTTGTATTTTCGGCGACTGAGTCGCAACTTTCGTGCAGGGTGGACTCCATTTTAACATTCCAATGCCCCTTGGGTTAGCGGAAGCAGGTTCGGTTTCCTGCCTGACCTTATTATTTTTCTTTTTCTCATGACATAGCACTCATGTAGATCAAGGCTGATGCCTTTATGGTTCACCGGGGAGCTTCGGCCCGCAGGTTCATCGTGGCCGTTTAGTAAGCACGGGTCTGGGTTTGACTCATGGCGATGTGGTAAGTACAGTTTTTCCCTAGGGTGTATGTATTTCGACTTACTTTGTTTACGATCAAGTTTCTGGTACGTACAATACTTTCCTGGTTTTTCTAACGCGCTGAGGGCGTTCATTTTGTATTCTGGGTCCTTCCTTCCCGACATACTTTTCAGCGATAGAGGGTCGCTCTGTTGATATGTACGCCTTTTTGGCGGCTTTGTGAGGACTGATTTTCTACTTGTGAATTATTTTCCAAATATTGTACGGGGACTTCAATACCGTTCACCTTATAGCCTCCATTTTGGCCGTTTTTCTACGGCTCATTCTCGGTCCAAGGCAAGTTGCTGAACTTGCGTCGGGGTTTTTCTTTCGTATTCTTTTGATGGCGTAAATATTCCATACCGGCTGATTCTCGGGTTTTTTCCTTTTTATTACTAGACATATAATCGTATGTCGACTGGACAGTAAATATTGTCAGGCTGTGTTACGAAGCTTTCCGCCTTCTAGTGTTCCTATGGTGAGGCAGGGCCCGCGTTTTACAGGTACAGTATCTACTCTAGGAAGTTGCTCTGTCAGCGAAGTCTGAACTGCATGTGGTCAGGGCCTGGTCACACGAAGTCGAGATAAAGCACTTTATGAGTGTTTCTTCACACGCCTCATGGCTTACAACGATGATTCTCGGATTTACTATCTGAGGTTTTTCGAGTATATGTTCATATGTCTGTTGATGATTATTGACATTTTATATGTGAGTACGAGGCTATTACAGCCGATGATTGAGGGCCTTTTGCCGGAATGAGTGTTAGAACCAATTGGGAGACGCAGTTTGCTCAAGTACATAACTTTTCATTCTTGTTTTGATAATTCCCATTGTTGTGCAAGTTTTAATTCTTCCGATGGAGTTTCTCAGACTCTATTTAAACTGTGTATTATGTACCGGTGGGAGATTTAAGACTGTAGTTGTGTTGATAAGCGTTAAACTAGCATAATCCGAAGCCTCCGGTCCTGAAATAGAATCAAAAATTAGCTAGCATTCGCGCCAAGAATTTTCAATTCTATTAAGGACACGGAGGCGAGGATTATCCCACCCGGTTTATTACAGTATTGGTAATAATTGCCCACCCGCATGTACTTGATATTCTGTATCAGCAGAAGTTACGGGTTTTTCCTGTCTCTTTCTTTTCAGCTTCGAGTAAAGAAGAAGGAGCAGGTGTTCTTCTGGCTTAGAAGACGTGATCTTTCCAGTTGACGATGGTTCTCCATGTTGAAGGATGTTTATTGAGACTCATATTCCGTGAAAAGGACTGGATTTATTAATGTTGGTTCTCCATGTTGAAGGATGTTATTGAGACTCATATTCCGTGAAAAGGACTGGATTTATTAATGTGTGGACTGTATATGTTCGACCAAAGAAAGAGGAGGAGACACTGGGTACAGCAGCTCTTATGGGGCTATACAGGATGTGATGTATGTACAAGCATCATGGGAAATGTAGTTTTATTTGCATACAAAACGTTTTTCATTGGCTGCTGTGAGTAGCACATATAAGAAAGAGAAGCATAATCCTCGCCTCCATGTCCTTAATAGAATTGAAAATTCTTGGCGCGAATGCTAGCTAATTTTTGATTCTGTGTTTATATTTGGGGTTCTTTGTTAAGAGTGCTGGTGAAGGCATGCCTTTCAGATATCTTTGTTAACATTTCAAACGTAATATTGCCTGCCCTAAAACGTGAGTGCTACCTTATTTTCCAATTAAAAGTTCTTTGCATCTGTATTCTCTTCATGAAAATAAGAATTCCATGATGTCCCTTGCTCCCTTCCACACAGACGATTTTCAATTTTCGTTCTATTATTCCTGTTTGATTTTGGTTTTCTGTTTCGACTAAGAAAACATGCTTTAAAGTATGTAGGACTGAATTACTGGAGCAGGGGCTGAATCAATGTACAATGGCAACTTCACAGAGATTATTATAGTTCTCCTACCTTTATTTATTATTTATTTATTTATAAAGTTAAAGTGTTCTCAAAAACCTATCATTACAATTCCTTTCCAAATGATCTGAAAGTATCTTTTGGCTTTGAACTACATAGAGTTACCTTATGTGAGTCAGGAGGCCACCAGGCCTTGTTTTCAAAGTGCATCGCTCCTATCTTGCCCTTTGGTGAACAACTGAGTTATATACATACCGGACTAGACTGAAGAAATAACCATCATGACTGTGTGGCTACAGAAGTGAAGAAGGGCTAGCAGTTGCTACCGCTAGCTTGCACTTTTGCACTTTCTTTGCTGCTCCTGACATCAATTACCAGGTCGCAGGAATGATGAAATCAGGGGGAACACCAGCGACCTGTTTACTGTCACTGAGATTTCTGTTGTTAAAAGCAGATGAAATCTTAAGGTGAATGTCCGGGGAAATATGAGGATTTACCATAAGAATCACACTAGAAATTACTGAATCCTCCAGTAATTCCTCATTTCTCTGAGGAACTACAGGGATCCTCCGGTAATCCCCATTGACTGCTCCACGCCTAGAATTACTGGTACCCCACATATTGGTAACTCTTGGAGGGCGGACTTAATACAGGGATCCAGCAATGCTAGCCTTTCATAGTCAAATAGGAGAGAGTGGAGGGGCTAAGAATGTCTTTTCAATCAATCAGTACTTTATTGTGTTCGATTATTAAAATCATTACACAATCATGAAAGTCTCACAAGCATTTTAGGCAATCCTAATAACATACTACGTCCAATTGACACATTTACACAAAACTATAATAGGATGCATCACTCGAGTTTTTAGACCATGTAAAATACAGCAATTGATTTGAAAAAAAAAAAAAAAAACTATCCATCTACGCACTTGCAGGCTGGGAACTAAAATTGACATTCCAACGGCATGAAAGTAACCTTAAAAACAAACTTTTCAACGTTATCTTAAATCATGCATACCTATGTGCGAATTAAAACACTCACTGCTCCTTAATGCCTATAAAAAACATATTGTTAAGAAGTATATTCCTTAACAACGATTGATTTCGTTAAAAAATGTCATCTTAGAATTCCGAACAGACAGGGACTAAAGAGCAAGTGTAGCTATCAACTAGCACAATGTGCACTGCTATCAGATGTGTATTATTTCTTCCTGGCAGTTCTTAGCGTGAAACCATCTTTCAATTGTATGCAGCATTCTAAGTGCCAGATCTAGTTATTTGATCACCGGCAAATCAATTGCCAATCTGAACTCTGCAGACAATCAAAGAGTAGAGATTTATTTCTGCGGACACCTAGTCTAAGAGACAAGGGACGTAAAACTCGTATGCCTTATCAAACTTTGGCCATGCTTCAATGATGTAAGCTGGACCAAGAGAATCCTCTTTCCCATATATGTAAATATTTTCTGCGCAGGTCACGCAAATAGGGACATATATATATATATATATATGTATATATATATATATATGATGTGCTGTAGTGACTCATTGTAATAACCACAGCCTCTCCAACATCTGCAGTTCCTGGTAGTTGTCATACTTTGCCCAAACTTCAATGATGTAAGTGGGTCCAATTGAAACCTCACTCCAATATACTTGGCTCGAATTGTGTGTTTCAGCTTTATGGCCATATACCTCTGGGGACCAGGTGACAAGATGGATGGTATATGTAAAGCACCACGTGAGAGCTTTCTAATCTCTATATTTATTGAGTAGGAGGACATTACAGCTGCTTTTTGGCTGTGTTCTTAAAAGCACTGTCACCTGTGCCATCCCATACTTCCCTCAAGTCCCGCTGAGTTAATATTCTCTGATGGTTAGAGCCGCCATTCTGGAGATGAATTTTACCTTTAGCCATTAGTGTCTCCCGAATACAATTCTGTAGGGAGCTCGCCTCGGTTCGCTTCAGCTTGTTAAAGTACTTCAAAAACTACAATCTGTTTGTTGTCACTTTTGGCAGCACTCGCATTTTGATGAATCAAAGTCCATGTCTGGGGCAATTGTTTCCTAAATCAAACCTTAGATTGCATTTCAAACATTTCATTTCGGTCTTTTCGAAGGGTGGGGGCACGGGGGGATGCCCCTTTTCTGTAAAAAAAAAAAAGTCATGCTTTTTCACTTACCGGACATATAAAGGTTGCACGCTGTGTCTTCAGTGCTTCACACATAGCTCTCTGTGTCAGATTTAACTTTTGGACTGTACAAAAACATTATTAAGATTAATGTGGTATTTCATTTTCTGAAGATATTTTTGAATAAATATAATGTGTTCGGTAACGCTATTACCAATATTTAAAAACCTGCATTTGGAGGTGATTATTTAGGGATTAGCGAGAAAGGAGAGTTTATCATATTGCTGGTATTATATATATTTTTTAAGTTTAAGAAGCTTTAATAATGCACTATACATCATACAACATAGGGCAATATGTTACAATATTGAGAATACCAATCATATTAAGTAAAAACATGCCATAAAAGATATCTGAAAGCTATTTTAAATTTTTATGGTACAAATAGAGAAAGAGAAGGAGAGGGAAAGGGAAAGGGAGAAAACAGATATACTCTATAGGTGAAGATGTACTAGCCATAAATACTCATCAGAATAATTTAGGATACAATTAACATATTTTCCATAGAAATATTACAATATGATTGATATTAAACAGGAGAAAAAAGGCAAAGAAATAAAAGAAATAAATAAAACTCATGAAGGATTAAAGTTGTTTGACCAGTAACTAGAAATCTGAGAACAAGAGGGTTTATTTAAATAAACCGTTAGAGGTAACCAAAAAAGATCTCTATTAAACTGTGGCTTGCAACGAGAGGCAAAAGCTATGTCCAATCAATGGTATACAGTGTTCCACCAAGATTTAACTGAAAGCTTATTTGGACATTTCCAATTAAGTGTAATTTGTTGAAAAACAAAAACTAACATGAGATCAAACAACCCACGTTCATGAGATAATATCCCAAGTGATTCTGATAAATTTACCATAAACAAGAGGGAGTTCAATAAGGGAATATTTATGTTAAAAATATTCAAGATCCGAAGCCAAATTTGTAACCAAAAAGAAGCTACGGGAGGTCACCTAAAAAGAAGGTGATAGAAGTCAGCCAAGAGATGATTGCAAGACCAGCAGGTTTTATTATTAGAGAGTGTAAAATTGGCAATGGAAGTGGGAGTGAAATAAAGTCTGTGGTAAAGAAAAAACATAGATTGAGTAGTAGAAGCAGATCTAGAAATTTTCAATGATCTGATACATAGTTTGCTCCAAAGTTTATTGCTCCATTTGCAACTAAATTTTGCCACCCAGACAGTCTTAGATTGCTCTGGGGCTGTGGAATTGTGAGATTTATAAATAAGAGAGGCCTTTGGGGATACTGACAGGATTCTAAGAAGTGGATCCTGGGAAGAACAAGAATATTCAGAAGGAAGGGAATAGAAGGCTTTTAAAAGTGCTTCCATAGGCAATGAAAACGTATGTAGAAATGAGTGAGGACAATTAAAATTAGTTTGGAACTGGGGAAAAGAACAAGGAGAAGTGCCATTGTTAGACCTGGCATCTTTTTGCCTCTACCTCCTGTATTTGTGATGCTGTGCTGGATTTCATTTTTGCTGGTTTAGATGCTTTGGACACTCTGCCACTGCTGATCAGTGCCAGAGTGTGAGTGCTCCCTATGTAAAGTGTTATTCGGATTGGATATACATGTTTGGCATATTTGTCTCACCATGAAGTCCCTAGTAAAGTGCACTGGGTGTGCCAGGGCTGGTGATGACAAATGCTACTAGTGGGCCTGCAGCACTGATTGTGCCACCCACAGGAGTAGCCCTAAAATGATGTCTCAGGCCTGACACTGCAGTGCCTGTGTGCAGTTTAGAAACTGCCATGTCCTCCTGGTCAGTGTCCCCACTGACCAGGCCTAACCCTTCCCTTTTTGTGCACATCAGTCACCCCTATGGAAGGCCCAAGGTACCCCCCTGGGCAGGGTGCAGTGTATGTAAAAGATAGAGCATGTACTAGTGCAGGTGACATGCTCTGATAGTGAATGTCAGCCATTTTCGTTTTGCACTATTCTAAGACTATCTTGCTCCATAGATTAACATGGGGGATGCTGGCTACAGTGGCTTCCAGCATTTCTTCTCATAGGAACAAGATTGGACATAAGTATCTAGTATCCCTGAACTCAGAATGTAATAACACATCTTTTAGGAAAGGTTGTTTTTAAATCCTGTGTTTGAGAACAGCACTTTTAGAAAGTTGCTGTTCTCTTGTCTGACCCTTCTGTGTGCCTTGGCCTGTTTGTGGATTGACTGTCTGGGTTGAGAGTGACAGGGGCTGGGGATGCCCCGGGAGGATGGCTGAGTCAGCCCTAGGCTGAATGACTGCATCTGCAACTGGAGTGGTGGGAGGAATTAGCATCTCGGCCTGAATAGGGCTGTGCCTGCCTTTCACAATGCTGGCTCCACATCCTGCTGGGCGGCTGACGACCCGGCCCCTCATTCTGAAAGGAAAGGCGAAGCCAGGAAAACAAAGTACTCAGGAGACACCCAGAACTGGTTCAGACCGGGCTCAGGGCCCACTTGCACAAAAAGAACAAAGACTTTTAGGGGTATAAGTACAGGACCCCTGACAACAGAAAAGTAGTTCATCCTGGAATCAAGAAGGAACCTCTGCCAAGGAGAAAGCTGAAACTGAAGAAGGAAGACTGTCCTGCTGTTGCTCTGCTGGACTGACCTGCTGTTGCTTTGCTGCCAAGGAGAGGGGAAGGACTTTGCTGTGGTGCTGTGTCCCCTGTCTTGAAGGAATCTCCAAGGGCCTGAGAAGAGCTGGCTCCCTGTTCTGAAGTCCCAGGACCAAAAGGACTTCACCCCCAGCTTCCCTGAACTCTGCTGAGAGAGTTCTGTCCTTCCTAGAGTGCTTGATCCAGTTGTGGGGCCTCTGGAAGTTGTACCTGTGCTGGGAAGCTTGAAACTAAGCTTGAGAGACTTTTTCAATTGAAAAGTGTCGCATCGCTCGCTTGCGGAGCGCATCCCCGACAGTGCGAGAAGTTTCCCGCCACTACGAAGGTCGAGATCGTCGCAGTGCCTGACGCCGCTGCCAGAGCCGTCGCATCCTTCGTTTGCGGGAGGCACCAGACCGGTGCGAGAAAGCCGAACATCGCTGCGAGTGTCGTCGCAGAGCCTGTCATCGCTGGGTGAGATCGCCGCACCGCTTGCTTGCGGACCGCATCACGTCGCTGCGAGTGTCGTCGCAGAAACCATCGCGTTGAGGAGCTGCGAGAGAGAAGATCACCGCTGGTCCGCGCATCGTCGCCCCGGAGATCGTCGCAACTCCAGAGATCGTTGCATCGTGCCTTTGCGAGAACAAACTTCCTACGGAACCTCCGCACCGGAATCCATACAAGTGGCCTTCCTCCCCATACAGACCGGATTCGTCGCAACCCGCCCGCTGCTGCAGCGGGGCTGTCGCAAACGCCTCCCCAGGGTCTCAGGAGCAACGCATCGCTTGTTTTCCACCGCACCAGCTACTGCTTTTGGAACTTTGTCGCAACTAAAAGGTACTGTGAGTAAACGTGACGCAACTGTGAACTTTTCACGCATCTGTGGTTTATTTTACCGCAACCTGAAGAACTTTATCGCAAACCTTAAGAACTCTTTTGAAACCATATTCTTGAGCTGTGTATGTTGGATTTTTGTCGTTTTGGTCTTGTGTAGTTTAGATTAAATACCTTTTATTTTTCTAAACTGTTGTGGAGTCAGTTTGTAGTGTTTTCACTGTGTTACTGTGAGTGTTGGTACAAATACTTTACACATTGGCTCTGGTTAGCCTAGACTGCTCATGCCAAGTTACCTAGAGGGTGAGCAGGGGTTATCTCAGAAGGTTTCCTCCTTACCCTGACTAGAAGCAAGGGTCCCTATTTGGACAGTGGTACCTACCTCTGCCAACTAGAGACCCCCAGTTCTAACAGCCATCATATATTTCCTGAACCCAGATGATGCCTTTAGATCGCCAGGAGCTCCAGAATAAAGGTTTATTGTTAATTATGAGAAAACGATTATGCCAAAGATGAGAACGCAAGAACATGTTCCTAGTCATTCTCTTTGGTTGACAATAAGGTCTTACCAATGAGCAAGTGTGTTTGAATAATGGAAGAGATGTGAGACTGGTTTTGGCCGTGAAAGCCAGAACCTTTGGGAAAGGGAAGGGTGAACAGAGACGACACTCAATACTTACCCAAAAATGGGTGAAAGAAGAAATATTCGCTTGGAGCCAGTAAGAGGCTTGTTTAAGTCAAAAAGCTTTATAATTCACCCCTCCAGTGGATTTTAGTTTCTAAGATGGGATACAAAGATTCTGGATTTTTTGTTGTTCCACAAAAATTTGGAAAGGAAAGAGTCAAGTTTGTTAAATAGATAGAGAATATGTCTACTGGAATCATTGAGAGAATATATAACGTAATAGGGGTGATCATCATCTTGATAGAATCTAGATGACCCCACCAGGATAGAAAAAGAGGCTTCCAGGAGGAGAGTAGTTTGGAAATCCAATCAAGAGTTTCTTTTATATGTATTTTGATCGATATAATAGGGTTGGTGAACCACAGT
Organism: Lissotriton helveticus; assembly: GCF_964261635.1. Classification (NCBI taxonomy): domain Eukaryota; kingdom Metazoa; phylum Chordata; class Amphibia; order Caudata; family Salamandridae; genus Lissotriton; species Lissotriton helveticus. The sequence continues at coordinate 871,801,939 of NC_136071.1, read as the reverse complement.
CTCAAGTATTTAATGTTAGAACTATTCCAATGGAATCCAGTTGGATCAAAGTGATGTTTAGACCAGAATTTGGATAAAGAGAGAATCTCTGTTATATCCGAGTTGATTTTATAACCCGATACCGTTGACAAATCTGAGTATTCTTGTAATAAAGGGGAATGGAAAATTCTGGGTTAGAATTAAAGAGTAATATATCATCTGCATAGGCAGAGAACTTCAAGTGTTGGTCTCAGAATAAAAAAACAGAGATAGAAGTATTACGATGATGCAGGCCAGAAAGGGCTCATGAGAAAGAATAGAAAGGAGAGGAGATAGAGGATACCCCTGTTGGCCACCATAGTGAAACGAAAATTGGTTTGAAACTAGACCATTAACTATAGTGGAAGCAGTAGGTGTCGTATAAAGTAAAGAAACCAAGGAGATGAATTTAGGCCCAAAACCATGCCATTGGAATGACTCAAATAAAAAAGACCATTCAACTCTATGAAAAGTTTTTTCTGCATCAATAGATATTACAGCCAGGGAATGAGATAGAGTAGAAGCCTTATTTAAAACATTGAAAAATAACAGAGAACTATCAGAGGTTATTCTTGCCTTAACAAAACCACATTGTTCTAGACAAATTAGATAGGGTAGTAGTGATTCAAGACCTAATGGCAATAAGTTAGCAAAGATTTTATAGTCCACATTTAGCAAGGATATGGGTCGATACATTTTTCAGAATTTAGGATCTTTACCCTCTTTGTGAATGATACAAATAGAGCCTTCTAAGAAAGTACTGCTTGCCTTACCAGTGGTACAGAAGTATTTAAAGAGGACAACAAGTTTGGGGAGGATACAATTTGAAAAGTGTAACTGAAATTCAACTCAGAAACCATCTGGACCAGGGATTTGTTTTTCTTTAGTGAGTTAAGAGAGCTAGTAATTACTTGGAGCGAAATATCCAGGTCTAGGGAATCAAAATCAAGGTCAGTGGAGGAAGGAGATGGAATATTACTTAAATAAGAATCAGTAAGAGAATTTGATGCGGGCGCTCCTGGAGTAGCTGCTCAGTTACAGATACTCTACTCTCCATTGAAGACCACTTTTCATTTAGAAGCTGCATTTTGCTATTTGTTTCCTCTGCAAAAGGACACAGAGCTTGAAGTTCCTCCAGCAGCAGCTCCAACGAAATAGGTCGTAACAGCTTATCAGGAGAGGAAGGATCATACTTCAGCCGTTTTAATGTTGAAGATGGTGGAGAAGTCTTATTTACTACAGACTGTGATGAGGAACTACGAGTAGAGGCCACACCAGCCGCTTCTTCAATTACAGGTGCTCGTATTACTGTTGATGAGTGAGAAACAGAACTCGTCAAAGGCTGCCCTTTAGGGATAAATACAAATTGGGGTTTTCTTAATTTACCCATAAAAGGGGACCCATACAACTGGATGGAAATGGCAGAAGCAGGTTTCAAACAAAATTAGTCCCTTGAAAGTTCTGCCACAAAGTAATATGCAGCCTCCATGACGCTAAAATCTCTCACAAAGAAGCCCTAGTATAAAGCACTAACCTGAGACATAATAAAACACCATTGCCAGGATAAAAAGTATGTTGGAATTACTAGGGCATGACCAAAATAAAGTTGAGTCGCCACATCCAGTTGAAAAATTCCACGTTCATGGAAGGATGACGACAGTTGAATTAGAGAGTAATTTTTATTCTAATTGCCTGGATTGAACAGTATTCTCCTCAGAACGTATAAGATTTAGAGAGAACCAATAAAGGGCACACCTTCAGACTTGAAGAGCAGAAAGCCAATCATAAGTTACATTGAAAGATGAGGCTGCAGGGGTTCCCAAAACATTGCAGCAAGCAATAAGACAATGCCAAATGAGGTTTCCCAGTGTGCTGCATGACGAGCACTTACTTGTGTGAGGAAACAAAATAGCGGCCGTTCAGTGAGGCGATCGTGACGATCTGGAAATGAAGAGAAGTGCAGCACGCTTCCTTACAGTTATCAGTTCCGCATAATTTCCCCAAGTTCTGCTGCATCAGTAGCCATTTTCCGGATGCTGGAAGGTGCAGAAAACGCACCAAAAAGACGCAACTTGTCCCAGATGCGGCAGAGCTGCCACGTCAAGCGGCCATTTTGAGTGGCGCCAAAGCCACGCTCTCAGCTGCGGGTATTATTTTAGAAGCTTATTTTAGCTGTAAAAGTCGAATAGATCTTCAGATAGTTTCTGGGAGTAAAACTGTATATTGTTTGGACTTCTGAGGGCAAGATGTTCACAGAAGTTCAAAGGTTAGGGATTATTGCCACGGGGTTGTGGAAGTATTATGATTTCTTGCGACATCGCAAGGTTTACTTGAACAAATGCCTTCAGCGCCTACAAAAGTTGGTTCTGCATTTAATAGCAGCCAATCAATCAATCAATCATGCCATTTGTATAGCGCACTACTCACCCGGGAGTGTCTCAAGGCGCTTGGGGGGAGGGGTATGCTACTGCTCGAACAGCCAGGTCTTGAGTTGTTTCCTGAAGGCGAGATGGTCCTGGGTCAGCCGAAGGTGGATGGGGAGGGAGTTCCAAGTCTTGGCAGCCAGGTAAGAGAAGGATCTTCCTCCGGCGGTGGCTCTTCGGATGCGTGGTACGGCTGCGAGGGCGAGGCTGGTGGACCGTAACTGGCGGGTGGGCGTGTAGAAGGTCAGGCGGTCGTTGAGGTACTTGGGGCCCAGGTCGTGGAGAGACTTGTGTGCGTGAGTGAGGAGCCGGAACGTGATCCTCTTGTCGACGGGGAGCCAGTGCAGGTTCCTCAGGTGGCTGGAGATGTGGCTGCGTCGGGGGACATCCAGGATGAGTCGGGCGGAGCCGTTCTGGATGCGCTGGAGTCTTTTCTGTAGCTTGGCTGTGGTTCCGGCGTAGAGGGCGTTTCCGTAGTCCAGTCGGCTGGTGACGAGTGCCTGGGTGACAGTCTTCCTGGTCTCGGTCGGGATCCAGCGGAAGATCCTGCGAAGCATACACAGGGTGTTGAAGCACGATGAGGAGGCGGCGTTGACTTGTCTGGTCATCGAGAGGGAGGGGTCCAGGATGAAGCCCAGGTTGCGTGCGTGGTCGGTTGGCTTGGGTGCGGTGCCCAGGGCTGGGGGCCACCAGGAGTCGTCCCACGTGGAGGGCGAAGATCCCAGGATGAGGACTTCCGTCTTGTCCGAGTTCAGTTTCAGGCGGCTGTCCTTCATCCACTCGGCGACGTCTTTCATCCCTTCGTGTAGGCAGGTTCTGGCGGTGTCGGGGTCTCTGGTGAGGGAGAGGATCAGCTGGGTGTCGTCGGCGTAAGAGATGATGTTGAGGTTGTGCTGGCGTGCGAAGGCTGCGAGAGGTTTCATGTAGATGTTGAAGAGGGTGGGGCTGAGTGAAGATCCTTGCGGGATGCCGCAGATGACTTCGGTGGCCTCGGAGTGAAACGGGGGAGGCGGACTCTTTGAGTTCTTCCGGCGAGGAACGAGATGATCCACTCCAGTGCCTTCTCTTGGATACCGATGTTGCTGAGGCGCTGGACTAGGGTGCGGTGGCAGACCATGTCGAACGCAGCGGAGAGGTCCAGGAGGATGAGGGCCACTGTTTCCCCCTTGTCGAGCAGGGTCCGGATGTCATCGGTGGCTGCGATGAGGGCGGTCTCGGTGCTGTGGTTGGCTCTGAAGCCGGACTGCGAGGGGTCGAGGGATCCGTTCGTCTCGAGGAAGGCGGTCAGCTGTCTGTTGACGATCTTCTCGATGATTTTAGCAGGAAAAGGGAGGAGCGAGATGGGGCGGAAGTTTTTGAGATCGGTGGGGTCCGCTGTAGGTTTCTTCAGGAGGGCGCTGATCTCGGGGTGCTTCCAGCTCCCCGGGAAGGTGGGGGTGTTGAAGGAGGCTTTGATGATGTTCCGGATTTGGGGTGCGATGGTGGAGTCGGCCTTGTTGAAGACGTGGTGTGGGCAGGGGTCGGTCGGTGATCCGGAGTGGATGGTGTGCATCGTGCGGGCTGTGTCTTCGGTGGTCACCGTGGTCCAGGTGCGAAGGGTGGCGGTGGGGGGCATTGGTTCGACGGTTGGGTGCGTGGGTGGGGCGCCGAAGCTGTTGTGGATGTCGGCGATCTTGCGGTGGAAGAACGAAGCGAGGGAGTCGCAGAGGTCTTGTGACGGAGTGATGTCGTTGGTGCCGGTGCTGGGGTTGGAGAACTCCTTGACGATAGTGAAGAGCTCTTTGCTGTCATGGGCGTTGTTGTCCAGTCGTTCCTTCAGGGATTTCTTCTTGGTGGTGCGGATGAGCTGGTGGTGCTTGCGGGTAGCGTGTTTGAGGGTGGTTATGTTGTCGGTGGTCCGGTCGAGGAGCCAGGCTTTCTCGAGGGTGCGGCAGGTCTTCTTGGAGTCTTTGAGGTCGTCGGTGAACCAGGATGCCTTCTTGCTTCTGGGTCTGCTGGGAGGGTTCTTTAGTGGCGCGAGGTCGTCGGCGCAGGCGGTCAGCCACTGTGTGAAGTTGCGGGCTGCTTCGTTGGGGTCCGTTGTGTTGGCGGGTGGGCTCTGGCTGAGGGAGGTGGTGAGCTGGTCTGCGGTGATCTTGCTCCAATTCCTGTGAGGTACCTGTTGCGGGTGGTGGTGGGTCGTGGATCTTTTGAAGCTGAAGTGGACGCAGCTGTGGTCGGTCCAGTGGAGTACGGTGGCGTGGCTGAAGGTGATGTACTTGCTGGAAGAGAAGACGGGATCAAGCGTGTGGCCGGCGTAGTGGGTGGGGGTGTTGACCAGTTGCTTGAGTCCGAGGTTGGCGAGGTTTTCCAGCAGGGCGGTGGTGTTGCGGTCCTTGTTGTTCTCCAGGTGGAAGTTGAGGTCCCCGAGGAGGATGTAGTCAGTGGAGGGGAGGGCGTGCGGGCTGATGAAGTCTGTGATGTCTCACTGAATTGTGTGTGTGGTCCCAGGGGTCTGTAGACGAGGGTGCCTCTGAGGGTCGTCTTAGGGTCGGTGTGAATCTGGAAGTGGAGATGTTCGGCTGCGGCGAAGGAGTCGTTGGCGTCGGTCGTGATGCGGATGGTGTTCCTGTGGACGATGGCGATGCCACCTCCGGTCTGGTTGATGCGGTCCCTCCTGATGATCTTGTACCCGTCCGGAATGGCGATGGCGATGTCGGGTGCAGAGGAGGCGTTCATCCAGGTTTCCGTGAGGAAGGCGACGTCCGGTGATGTAGTGTCGAGGAGGTTCCAGAGTTCCACAGCGTGTCTGTGGACGGAGCGGGTGTTGATCAGGATGCACTTGAGGTGGTTGCTGCTGGTGTTTGTCTTGGCGGGTGCGGGGCAGGTTCGGAGGCAGGTGAACTTGCAGGTGCAGCAGGTGAAGGGTCCGTGGGTGCGTCTCGGGGTGGCTCGGCAGCAGGCGTGGGTCCGGCCGGCATTGAGTGTGTTGAGAGTGGCGGCGTCGTAGGTCAGTCGGGTCGTCTTGCCTCGGCGGAGAGGGCCAGGGGTCCTGGCGCTGGGCGCGGGCCAGGCGCAGACGGGCGCAGACGGGCTTACCTTTGGCGCACCTTCGGCGCTCAATCGGCGCTCCCGCTGCGCGCGTCCGCTGCGCGGTTGCCCAGGGGGCGTCATAAGTAAGGACCAGGGAGGGAGGAGCAGCTGGGTGGCGGGAGCGGGGCGGCGAATGGAATCACAGGGGGGCGGGGCCGCAGGGAGGCAGCGGCGGGAAATTCCAAGAAGCAGCGGGCAGCGGGAAATTCCCAGGAGCAGCGGGAAATTCCCAGGAGCAGCGGGCAGCGAGCGAAGGAATCTGCAGGCAGGAGGTGGCAAAGGCAGGCAGGAGCGGCAGCAGTGAGTGGGGCGACCAAGCCCTGTGGAGGGCTGAGCGGTCACACTCTGTGGTACCCTACGGTCCCCTTAAGTAAGGAGCCGGGAGGGAGGAGCAGCTGGGTGGCGGAAGCGGGGCGGCGAATGGAATCACAGGGGGGCGGGGCCGCAGGGAGGCAGCGGCGGGAAATTCCAAGAAGCAGCGGGCAGCGGGAAATTCCCAGGAGCAGCGTGAAATTCCCAGGAGCAGCGGGCAGCGAGCGAAGGAATCTGCAGGCAGGAGGCGGCAAAGGCAGGCAGAAGCGGCAGCAGTGAGTGGGGCGACCAAGCCCTCTGGAGGGCTGAGCGGTCAAAAATATTAGTGGCCACTTTACACTTGATCCAGCAATGGGGTTTGAAACACCTACACCTAGTGGTATACACCAAAATATTAGTGGCTCAGGAAAAGTTTCTACCCACATTGTTTCAGAGAGTAACTGAAACAAAGCTGTGACCCAGGGTAGGAAGTCGAAATAAAGTGAAATAAGGCATCCCCCTCTATACTAAAAAAAAACTCTGAACACATGCTTGATTATCTAAATAACGCTCCAAAGTAATTGGCAGACATTATGCTATATTTCACAAAACTCCTAAATAAGCAGATACATGATTTAAGAACCAATCGCATGGATTGTATATACTTTGTATTTTTTGGTTAGAGTTAGTGGAATTAGTGTTTAAGATCTCTGCTTTTCTTTCAATTATAACTAGATCTGTATTAAAGCATCAATTGACTACACTTCCCTAACATTTTACATTTTCCTTTCAATTTAAAGAGACCTGTGGTGATGTGGAATGCAAGTATTTGCTACTAAGGTGAGTAATTCATCACTCAGAGAGGGAGACCTAACAGAAGGAAGCGGCAAGAGCAGAAACGTGGAAACTGCACAGCGCGCCCATGAGCAGGCAGTGGCACTAGCTATGTTCCAGGACACGCAGAAATACAGGCTGCCATTCTGCGGCTTCCGCATTGACAGCAGAATCCTGTAGAGGCAGCTGAGGCTTCTGGTGCGCTTGAACAGGCTTTTCCTGTTAGAAATTGAGCAGTGGCGTAACGCAGAATGATGGGGCCCTCCTGCAGAATGTGATAAGGGACCCCTAGGTCTTCCAGATGGCTCAGACATTCATTAGTCTTGGGCTCAGTGGGGAACCCTGAACAATTTTGCCTCCCATGCGGGCGGAGCTTGTGTGACACCAATATGGCTGCAGGTTGAGCGAGCGTCGGCCGCCGGCTGGCCGTAAAATCCTTTAGGAATTGTATGCATCCAGGCAGATAATTGTGCGAAAAGCAGTGCTGAGGGTGTCACTTTGTGGCATGAGCCATCCCTGTAGAAGCTGGGTTCCGGCGTTCCCCCTGCGCGTGAAGCCTTTGAATGAAACTTGCGGCCTACCTGTGATAAGGCTGTGGGGCGCAGCACGGTGATCGCATAGCAGCCTCTCTGCGGGGCCTGGCTCCCAGTAAACTGCCACAATGTACATGTGAGAAATCTGGCTGTGCTGGATCCCAGAGTGGGGCGCTGGAAAAAAAGAACAGAGCTCATTGCACAGATTGGGAGAGTCTGGTCCGTGCGCATGATTGCCCCCGGGTGAGCCGTCGACATAACACAGCAGTGCGGCAGCCCAGGCGGCGATAGACCCCAGCTTGGAGTGTGGTCTTTGTGGATCCTCCAACATGAGGCATTGATCAGACAAAGAGTATGCCCCCCCATGTCTAAACCAAATAGCCCAGGCACTGCCGCCATTGGTCAGATTGAACAATCTGGTTGCCACGAGGTGCTATGCTTGGCAGGACTATGCAATGGGGAAGGTCGACAAATCGCAGCCCAAGCTCCACTTTGATCAACATAAGTCGGCCAGAACCAGAGATGAGGTCATAGCCTCCATGTCTGCAGATCAAGGGAGTGATACCGCCGGTTCCGGGTATGACATACATCATATTCTGTCAGCTATGCAGCAGAGCCTGGCCTCCATTGACGGTAAGATAGATTCCCTATCGTACCAGCTGTATTGTATGTCAGAGCAGGTGGACATGGCAGAGGGCAGGATATCGGAGGCTGAGGATGCGCTAGTTAAGATGGGGGCTACACAGAGACAAATGGGTAAACTGATGTCTGTGCTGCGTGACAAGGCTGAGAACTTAGAGGCGCACTCTAGGCGCAAAAACATGCACATTCTGGGTCTGCCGGAAACTACTGTGACCGTGAACATGGAGCTTTTCACAGAGCAACTTCTGGTGTCTTTAATGGGTTGGGACACTTTTTCATCGGTGTTCACTGTTGAATGTGCTCATCGCTCTCTGGGCCCAAAACTGCCTCCGGGTACACCCCTTCATCCCCTGATTGCCAGAATACTAAACTATAGGGACAGGGCGTGGAACTAAGATGCGCCATAGAGCTAAAAGTGCTCAAATATGAGGGGGCAAAATTGGCCCTCTTTCCAGATTTACTCCAGTTTGAATATGCCATGCTCTATCCAGCGAGACTCAAGGTGAACTTTGAAGGCAAGACCAAAATCTACAGTGACCCTAAACAGTTGCAACAGGACCTTAAGAAACACAATAAAAATAAACTACAGTCATCTGCACCAAAGCCCGCGGCTGGGGGCGGCGCCGCGCAGGAAATAGCAGAGCCGCAAGGCTGATAAAACCAAACACTTTGCCCACTAAGCGATATACATGTTGCCAGAAGACTTGATACCTCCAATGGATAGGCACTCATGTAGATGCCTACACTACAAATGGTGCATGTGCTGTCAGATCTGTATTATGAGTAACAAATGATGAAGTACTACATACTACATATTGTTCCAGAAACTACTAGCCTGGACAGAAATGTATCGTAGAAATGGACGGACCTCCGGATAACACTGGTTGTCCGGTAACTACCGCCCCTGAGTGTATTACACGTTTGGTAGTAATCTTTGGGTAGTTGTTGCGGGGTAGGGGGGATTGTTTTTGAAGGGAAGGGGGTTAAGGTCGCTGTTGCATGCGAGCCATGTTGCACTGTTTGTTTACCCTGTTAAAACCAGAGAAACACCCGGACCAGTGCTCCTCTTTTAGGCCCTTGTCTCTCCTAAACACAGAATGCCAAATTGTTCGCCACGGTCTTGGTGAACAGACTGGCACCTTTATTACCAAAGTTGGTAGGTACAGAGCAGATAGGGTTTGTGCCGGGGCGTTCCTTAACATGTAACCTAAGAACCCTATTTGGAACCATAGCGAGAATCGATCGACCCGAATTCAAAAGCTGTTGCCTTATTCATAGATATAGAAAAGGCATTGATTTGGTCGAATGGAGGTTTCTGTATGCAGTCCTTAGACGGGTGGAAGTGGGCAATGTTTTCCTCAAACTAGTGGAGGTTCTCTATACTAAACCAATGATGTGGGTGTGAGTCGATGGAACATTATCACAATCAATAGCTACTACTAGAGTCACAAGGCAGGGCTGCCCCCTTTCCCCCCGTTGTATGCCCTCATGGCAGTACCCCTGGCATGCGCTATGTGTGAGTATCACGTACACTGAGGCATACATTCGCTGCATGAGAGGTTGGTCATTGCAGCATAAGCAGACAACACTTTTCTTTATATACGGAATCCTGAACAGAATCTTAACCTCATTTTACAGGAGGATGAACAATTTGGACAACACTCAGGCCTCCTAATTAACTGGCACAAGTCAAAATGACTGCCCCTTATAGCAGTAACTAACCCCGTCCCTACTGCGTATCCTATTGAATGGACCTCCGACCCAGTTAGATATTTGGGTATAAAAACGCATACTGACCCTGAGGTAGTAATGTCTGAAAACTATGGGTGCTCAGTGCAAATACTGACAGAATCCATTCACAAATGGATCAAACTTCCTTTATCCTTTATAGGCCGCATCACATTAATTAAAATGGTAGTACTTCCAAGATTTCTTTTTCTGTTCGCCAACACTCCCACAGTATTGCCTAAGTAATTTTTTCGTAATCTACGTTCTCTTTTGACGAGGCTCGCATGGGCCGGAAAGCAGCCCCCGATCCGATGGGACTCCCTAACAAACCGTTTTCAGAGGGGGGGTGTTGAACGCACCAGATTTGGAGAGGTATCACAGGGCCGCACAAATACTACATGCACACTATTGGATATACGGTCCATACAACATGCTGCAGTTATATATTGAAAGTAACATGGTCAGCTTTACCCCACTACCGAAAGTACAAGTCAGTGGATCGCAGGGGAGGCCCTGCGTCATAGACCAGGTTGGGTGTACAGAGTCACAAACAAAGGTAACAGCAGTGGCTCAGCAGCTAGGATCTGTATATTCCCCTAAACTACCAATTGTGTGGTGCAACTGGTTCCCGCTGTGAAACTATAAGGCTGTATTACAAACACTTTGCACGTTACAAATAGAGCAGATGGAGGATTTCTTTCTGGGTGGTAAAGGGAAGATTTGGGATCAAGCGTGCGCTCAAGCACCCACAGTGGGAGAAAGGTGGGAGAAAGGTCTCTGAAAGTCACGGAAGGTTCTAATTTAAAACCTGGATAGTTTGGGTAACTCGGTCCTGGTTCTGGTCCCGGTGAGCTAGGTGGATAACATAAAGGGTCACCATTATAAGCTTTATCCCACCAAGGACCCCCCGCTATATTACTCTAGTGCACTGCTCTTCTTCCCGCCCTTGTCCCTGCTCCCCCCTGACGGCAGCTGTCCATTATCTATAGGGCAGACGGGCCTGGTAGGGTGAGTGCCCAAGGGTGAACGGGAGGCAGAGATGTGTAGCAAATTTTTGCGGTCACAAGAGGAGGGTATATACACCACCCAGTTATTTGGTTCTTTCTCTACAACAAACTTGGATATTGGAGAAGCCTGCTCACACTTTTATTGAAAAGTTAAAAGTGGGTTGAACACAGGAGCTGTGAGAACAACGCTGCTGTAACACACACGTCTTAAGTCTGGAACAATAGTGTGTCTGCCAGATAAGAACTTTTTAACCAGCAATAGACTGCTAGCAGCAGCTTGAAAAACTAACCGAATTGTGCATACTGCCTTCGCCAATACTGGGGAACGGGGGGTAAAGTGTGGAATTTATAGGAGGAATATAAGGAAAATGCGCTCTGGCAAAGTGAGAACAACGGGAACAACTGTCAGACGTATAAAGAAAATACAACAGCCAAAGGTGAAAGCAAATATTGCGGGAGCAAATCAAACTTTAATTTCCCCAATAGCCAGAATGTTCGCAAAATCAGGGAAAATCCCGGATAAGTTTGAATTCATGAAAGATCCAGCTGGTGCCCTTATCACTATGCACAAGGATAGCGAAAATGATAAACTCCAAACTCCAATAAAGCCGATAAGTACGGAAAAATACAGCAGGCAAGTCATCCAAAGTACACCCCAATACGGAGATTGCAACCTTCAAAGGGAGGAACAGGAATTCCTAATTACAGACCAAGATATCTTAAATGTATCCATCCATCTTGATACAAAAAATGAAAAACCAATTGATCTGGACAACTTAGAAATAATGGATACACAGGATACACAAGACATACCTGTTAACAGTGGCACGATGGGAACAAAGCTAGCAGTAATTCCTATAGAAGTAAATGTGGAAATTATGAAAAAACTTCAGTCATCAATTGATGAAATCAAGATCAAATCAACTAGTACACTAAGTCATAATACTGGGTATGATAAAAAAGAAGAAAACGAAATTCTGAACATTTGGAAAAATAATAAAATAATTGAGGACGTGTTTATAAAACCAAACACCTTCCTCAAACCAGATTGTGCCTCACTAACGGAACAAACAATCGGAAGGACAACTGAAAGCGATCTAAAAGAAAAAAAAAAGCTGGATGTTGGACTAAACTGGGACATATTCTATCAAACATCGACACTAACCCTAGAAGCATTAAAATACCAATCGAACAAGATGGACATTCAGATAGACCTACTCACAATGATGGCAAATGCAGTTAAAGGGATAGATAACAACTTGCACAGTTAAACAATCTGATAATCAGAGTCCAAAATGATAAACAAAACAAAACTAAACAAAAAACGGACATTGAATGTATTTGCATCTCACTTATGGATAAGCTTGTAGCAATACCTGATGTTTTGCATACCATAATAGAAGACACAAAAAAGGCTATAAAAAAAGAAAATGGCCAGGAAGTGAACCTAAGGAGATATAAATGGGAAGAGACGGAAATAGCAAAAAGGGAAGAAAAGAATTCCACACCTAAAGTGGATAAGGAAGAAATAACAACATTGAGGATGTCCCATAAAAAAGAAAATGTACAGGATGAAAGAGACTTGTCAATAGAAACCCACCAAAGGGATGAAACACAAGAGGAAACTACTAGTATAATAACAAGGGTACATTTTGATTGTAAAGAACAAGACCCAAACAGCTACATTATGTCAAAAAGACAAAGGAAAAAGCTACGCAAAGCAAGGAAAAATCAAAAGCCCAACTACTATAAGTATGAGGAAACAACAAAAACTGATGATACAATAAAAAATGATGGACTGCAAGGACAAAAATCATCTGAAGAAAAAACTTCTCTAACAACTAAAAATGAGCCTAAAAAACAACCATTCCTGAAAAAGCAACTAATAAAGAGGCCAAAAAAGGAAAGGAAGCGATGGAAAAAAATCAAATACCTACAACTAATCCACCAATTATTACAGAAACAACACAGGAAGAAGATGAAATTCACGAGGATTATTTAAAAAATGATCAGATGAATGGAATGATTGACAGTATGCCATTAAAAATAACTATAAAATCAAGTGAGCAGCAATATCAGCCCCAGAACCTGAACACAGAATCAGGTTTGGAAGTCTATAGGAATGATGTAGGAAGATTGGTCCAGAAAGAAAAAAACACCAAACGAAAAGGAACAGTGTTAAGGAATGCCCGGGGAAGATCCATTAGCACATCAAGAATGGCAACACTACCCTCCCCCCTCCCCAACAGAAACAACTCCACGAATAAACGAAAAATGGATTGCACAGGCTCTGCATAGCAATATAGAACAATGAAGGAATAACATTCCAGTCCCCCAAACAAAAGTAACTGAGTTGAGAATGTGTTCATGGAACATAAACGGAGTAGGGACAAAGCTCTCGAATGTGCAAATAAGGTCTATTCCTTTACCCTGTCACATCCTATTCCTCCAGGAAACCTGGGAAGTACACCCCTTTATACTGGAGGGTTATGTAGGTTACTATGAAAACGCGAATAAAATTCATAGGTATGGTCGCCCGAGTGGGGGGTTAGCAACTTTTATTTGCAGTAGCATACAAGCTGAACAGGAGCAACTTGTAACACACAGTAAAAATATACTTATAGTCAGACTGAAATATAAAAATTTAGACCAAAAGGAAATGTCCTTAATTATGATCAACGTATATAAAAATCCTACAAAAACAAGTAGAGCAACCATATGTGCAACCCTTAACACCATATTAATGGAACAAATCATAGAAAACCCATTGGTGGACTACGTGATGACTGGGGATTTTAATCTTAATTTACTAATACCGTTCATAAGGGATGATGTCTCACAATCACAAGACCTCCAATGGTCAATTCCGCACCAGGACTATCAAGGAGCCACGTCTAACCAGGCACGAAATCATATTGGTATAACATTCATTAAGGATATAGAAGCATTGGGATTGCGAGTCCTTAACGGTCGATTTAAAGAGGACACACCCCCAGCATACACGTATACCGCACATAATGCAAGCACTAGGATCGATTATACAATGGTTTCACTCAACATATTTCAAAACATAAACTCTTATAGATTAGCTAAAGTCGGAGATAGTGACCACCTTCAGCAGATAATAACTGCCAACATTAGACACAATACTAACCAACCGTACCATACTGTGCCGGGGTATATTGGAACAATAAACTATAAAAAACTAATTTGGACTAATCTGAATAAGGATAGTATGACTGAAAAAGTTGAAAATATTATAAAGAGCTGCTTTACTGAAAATACGACAGGAACAGCAGTTGAACAGTGGGTGGAATTCACTAAGAAAATAGTAAAACCCCAAACCCAGGTTAACCCCAGCAAAAGGAATGTAAAATCGAAAGAAGAAGGAAAGGACTCATATATGAATCTTCCGTATACAATAGCGAAGTTAAAAAGAGACCGAAACAGAATAAGAAGACAAATAAAAACCACAGTAACTAATGATGAAATCTTGAAGAATCTAAAAACAATAGATCAGTCCCTGAAGAAACTAATATGGAATGAGAAATACCAAGCTAAACAGGAAATGTGGTCCAAGTTATTTCATGCTAGCAAACAACCAAACGCAAGAGAATTTTGGAAAATTATAAATAAATTAGTACGGCTGAACAAATTGGTAATTTCATCAACTTTAACTGAGCAAGAATGGGCTACTTTTCTTGAAAAACATCTAAACAGTAAGGGAGCAACAAAAATCGTTGTGAACATACAAGAGAACTCTACAATAAGTGATGAGATGCAAGAACAATACATAATATCAAAAGAACAAATAGCAAAACTAATAAAGAAGCAGAAAGATGGTGCACCAGGCCCCAATGGGATACCATTTGCCCTCTTTAATGAAAACTCAGACTTTTCGTGTAGCTATTTAGAAAAGGTATTCAAAGAAGTTACAGAAACAGGCATCATTCCTGAGTCTTGGCGAGGATTGCTAATTTCCCCCATATTCAAGAAAGGTAATTGGGCACTTGCGGAGAATTACAGACTCATCACTTTACAAGATACAGATGCCAAGCTGTTTGCAGGAGTACTACTAACTAAATTAAATGAATGGGTAACAGAAAACAAGATCTTACCATTAAATCAAACTGGTTTTATTAAGGGGCTTGGAACAACGACAAATATCATGGCATTATCACTAATAATTGAAAAATCACTCAGAGTAAAACAGCCCTTGTATCTGTGCTTTGTAGATTTTAAATCTGCGTTTGACTGCGTGCAAAGGAACCTATTGTGGAAACAACTTATTGAAAAAGACATTCCAATTGAACTATTAAGAATGATTAAATTGTTACACAGTAAAACCTTGGTAAGAGTAAGGATGGGGGATGGCCGATCATTAACAAAAGAGATTCCAGCAACAGAAGGGCTAAAGCAGGGATGTGTGTTGGCCCCACTCCTTTTTAATCTATTCCTAGGAGATCTATCAGGGAACCTTGACGAACTTAATGCACATCCCCCGAAGTTAGGGGATAAAATGATATCTAACTTAATGTATGCAGATGACGCCATCCTTCTAAGCCGCACTAAAATCGGTCTTCGGCGCTTAATTAACAGAACGGCTTTGTATGCTAAGGAAAATGGAATGGTGATAAATGAAACAAAAACAAAAATTATGGTTGTCACCAGGAACATAAAACTGAGACAAAAAAATAAATGGTATATGGAAAACACCCAACTGGAACAAATTGAAGTGTACAAGTATTTGGGTGTACTTTTTGACCAGAAAGGAAACTATCAACTACAAAAACTGGACATACAAAGAAAAGCTAACTCACTAACTGCAGCATTCAAGATAGCACAGAAATCACTCGGAAATCTGACCTATCAGCCACTTTTGAAAATTATAGGGGCTAAACTGCTCCCAACAATAACATATGGTAGTGAAGCATTAATGGGAACGGATGCAGAATTGATAAACAAGGTCCTTTCCAAAACATATAAAACTCTCGTCTACCTCCCAAAGAATGCCTCCCCAGCACAAATTAGACTGGAGTTCGGGTTAAATAATCAAGTTCTTGCAAGAAAAGGCCAATTTATCAAAATGTGGTATAGGATCAAAAATGACCATGACAATCATATATCTCAGCTACTTTGGCAAGAAATAAATAAGAAAACAAGATCAGTTGCATGGAATTATCTCAAGGATGCATTAGAAGAGTTTGCACTAATGCCAATCTGGAATAATGTGATAAACAATGGATCCTTTAAAAAAATAGTAAACCGAACAACAAACCACCTATCACTTGTAAATGATAAAGATACGCTGGCTAAAAGAAAACATTCGTGGTCCATAATAAATGGATATGAAAAAAAGAAGATACAAGAATACTTGGAGATACCCTGGTCTGAAAAAAGTAAACAATGTCTTGTGAGAGGAAGATTTGGAATTCTGCCAGGCCTTAGTCATGCCCTGCCGTGGAAAAAAACCAACAGTAGCACATTGTGTAGACTTTGTAAAGGTGGAGAAGAGAATATTGTCCACCTTGAATGTATCTGCCCCGGACTCCGTAACGAAAGATGCACAATACTTAAACCTCATTTTAATATGCGTGAAGCTAGGACATGTAGACAGGCATTGAAAGTCTGTCTTCATTCGAACGATATAGTCATGAACACTGCCTTTGTAAAATTCCTATAGATAGCAACTACGAAACTGGGAGAATAAATTAGAAAAAATGCTTTTATGAATGCTTTTATTGTATTGTTTTTATTGAATATGTCAATGTACTGGAAATATTGTAAGATTTTAAATAATCAAACAATAAAGAATTTTGATACAGTGACCACATTAGATGCTTACCAATACCACCGAGTGCGGCAGGCGCTGCACGCGACGCTAGGAGCAGACATGACAGAACCACAAGAAGTGAAGTCCTTGACATATCTGTTGCATTCCCAATCCCTGCAGCATGGCAATACGTTATACCTTTATAAATGGGCATACCACACACAGATACCATAGTCGTGCCTCTGGGGTTTGACAAAGAGATACACAAGTTAGGCCTCAAGTTGGCGGCGAAAGGCCTATTAATTGAGAAACGTAGGATTGCAATGAGATGATTGCACGGACCATTACCCAAACTGGCACATTGGCACATGGATTTGGTATATTGTTCTACACAATCAGAAAATTACATTGCATTCATATCTGTCCCATGTCGACTGCAGGGGACACAACACAAGGCAGAGAGGGCATTAGATGAAGTAGAATCTGCAATAAGGCTTTGCTTTGCGATGGCAAGGTCTAGAGGAACTGTATCCTGAGTTCTGATGGGGGAACGGTCAATGTCGCAATGGTTCATTATTGAGAACATAATATATTGGTGATACAGATTGTATTATAAATGGTCTGTAAGGGTGCACTACTGGATGTGTGACATAGTGTTTGCATTTATGACACAGTAACATGTGCTGCTTGCACTGCTGAACGTAATGTAAAATTTAAATAAAGTAAACAAAAAAAAAAAGAATTGCGCCCCCCTAAACTGCAGGGGCCTGCTCAGGAAAGTAGAGTTGCTTTCTCAAGCGATTAACTATTTCTTATTACTCGAGAGAGACTTGTCAGTGGGGAATTCTGCAGCACGCTACAGGAGTAGCTTTTACAGTTCCTACCTTCCCAGGAGCCTTGGGCGGAGTGACAGTGTCCCCGGAGGTCGGCCGCAGAGGAGGTGAGAGGCACGGCGAGCGGGACTGCGAGGACCAGCATTCCTGCTGAACATCGCCAGCTGGTTCCTCTTCCCGCCCGCGCCGCGCCCCCTCCCAGTGCCACGCCCCCCCGCCTGAGCGTACTTCACCTCTCGCGGCCCCCGCTCCGCGGGAGCCGCTCGAGAGAGACTTGTCAGTGGGGAATTCTGCAGCACGCTACAGGAGTAGCTTTTACAGTTCCTACCTTCCCAGGAGCCTTGGGCGGAGTGACAGTGTCCCCGGAGGTCGGCCGCAGAGGAGGTGAGAGGCACGGCGAGCGGGACTGCGAGGACCAGCATTCCTGCTGAACATCGCCAGCTGGTTCCTCTTCCCGCCCGCGCCGCGCCCCCTCCCAGTGCCACGCCCCCGCCTGAGCGTACTTCACCTCTCGCGGCCCCCGCTCCGCGGGAGCCGCTCGAGAGAGACTTGTCAGTGGGGAATTCTGCAGCACGCTACAGGAGTAGCTTTTACAGTTCCTACCTTCCCAGGAGCCTTGGGCGGAGTGACAGTGTCCCCGGAGGTCGGCCGCAGAGGAGGTGAGAGGCACGGCGAGCGGGACTGCGAGGACCAGCATTCCTGCTGAACATCGCCAGCTGGTTCCTCTTCCCGCCTGCGCCGCGCCCCCTCCCAGTGCCACACCCCCCTGCTATTAATAAGTGCCCCTGGTCACGCGCATCGTGGGACGCGCGTGGGGCGGTCCCCGGGGCGAAGACCGGGCAAAGAACGGGCCGTTTTAGGCCGTTAGAGGCGGCAGAGACCGGACCGGGCCTCCCCTCCAACGTCGTGCCTGTCCCAAGTCTTTACCTTTGTCTTCATTAGCCTGCTCTCCCCGATTGTTCCCTCCCCGTGGCTACCAGAGTATCCAGGAGCAAGGCTGCCAAACAGTGCTCTAGTACACTGGAATTTTTTTTTCCCAAGGCCAGTGCTGCGGTCAACAAAGGTCGCACAGTGCCAGACACTCTCCCTGAGGTGAACACTGAAAATGTGTCTGTGGGCTCTTCGGACTCCTCTTCAATTGATGTTAGTACTCCAATACCCCCTGACGCTACCCATCTATCACTTCTGGATAGCATTGACCAGACAATTGAGTCAGTCCTCCAACAACTTAGGACCCCGTCAAACTTACCAAGGGATAGTGAGTCCTTGCGTCCTTCCGGGGTGGTGGACACCACTCCCTATGTGAATTGTGCGGAAATGACCAAGTCGCTGGATGGGGGCCAAGTTGTAGTGCTAACGGAACCCGTAGGCAGCAGAGTGGACCATCCTCCGAAAAGGAAAAGGTCAAGGGAGCTAACAGGGGCAAAAAGGGCTAAAGTGGACATAACCAATCCAATACTGGATGTCAGCACGGATATTTCGGCATCTCCCGATATCACTTCCCCGGGTATTGGGTCTGGTCAATCAGGCTCGCCTTTTGTCACAGTTGTACCAGGGTGTTCTGGGCCATTTATATTTGGTGGACCCCCACCTAATATCACAGATGCTCTAATTAGTTCACTTACGGACATCCTTAAGAACTTATTGGAACCCTTATCTGTAAAACTGGACTCTATAGACGCTAGACTCACAGCTATAGAAAACGTATACAATAGAAACAGTCCTAGCGGAGGGTTGGGCCTAAGTGCTCAGACGGCTCCTCGAGAAGCTGAGGGGAATGGACCTCCTACTGTTGGAACAAGCACACAGGCCCAGATTGGGGCACAACACAGTATTACAGGTAGTCATGTCCCCCTACTGCCCCCTTCACTAACCTGTAGGCCCCCTGTCCCTGCACCCAGAAGATCCAAGCAACCGACACCACCCCAACCAATGAGTGAGGGGTGTGCTACCAATGAATATACTGGTTGTCCCATTAGCTCTAATACTAGGCGTAGGGCGGTCAACCTGCCCCCTGAGGCAGTGCCTTATACAGCGATTATGGTGGGAGTTCCTGAGCTCACTGGCGACACTAGAGAGCCACAGAACTCACTACGTAATAAGGTAATTAGCTGGCTCAACATTAACAGGCCCCTCCCTCCTAACATCAAAGGAGATGTGTTGATGGTTAGAAGGATCCCATGGATTGGAGTCACCCCCAAGAATAGGCCAGGGGACTGTATTATAATCAGCTTTAAAAGCCCACTGGTTGCCCCTTATATTTGCAACTGGCTGGTAAGGCCGGATAAGTCCAACATAGATTTAGTATCCCTCTCACACTTCTACCCAAATGTCTCTAATCTAGTTGTGGGGAGGGAACAGAGCTGGACTAGAGTGGGCTTTGCAATAGATGCCATCACCCTGCTCGACAACCTAGCCAACCTCGGCCTCAAGCAGCTGGTGTCCACCCCCACCCACCTCGCCGGACACACACTCGACGCTGTCTTCTCATCCAGCAAAGACATCGCCTTCAGCCACGCCACCGGACTCCACTGGACGGACCACAGCTGCGTCCACTTCACCTTCAAAAGAACAACGATCCACCACCACCTGCAACAGGTTTCTCGAAGAAGCTGGAACAAGATCACAGCCGACCAGCTCGCCGCGTCCCTGAGCCAGCACCCTCCCTCCAGCTCAGCGAACCCCAGCCAGGCTGCCGACAACCTCACGAAGTGGATCAGGAACTGCGCGGACGAACTCGCCCCACTGAGGACCCCGCCCAGCAGACCCGGCAGCAAGAAGGCCCCATGGTTCACCGACGAACTCAAGAGCTCCAAGAAGAACTGCCGAGCCCTCGAGAAAGCCTGGAGAAGAGAACCAACACCGGACAACATGACCACCCTCAAGCTTGCCACCCGGAAGCACCACCAACTGATCCGCGCCACCAAGAAAACTGCATTCAAGGACCGGCTGGACAACAACGCACACAACAGCAAGGAACTCTTCAACATCGTGAAAGAGCTCTCCAACCCCAACGCCGGAAACAACGACATCACCCCATCGCAAGACCTCTGCAACTCCCTCGCCTCCTACTTCCACAACAAGATCGCGGACATACACAACAGCTTTAGCACCCAACCGACGCACGCCACGACCGAACCACCGCCCCCCACCACCACCCTCCGCGCCTGGACTCCGATCAGCACCGATGACACCGTCCGCATGATGAACTCTATCCACTCCGGATCTCCAACTGACCCATGCCCTCACCACGTCTTCAACAAGGCCGACGCCGTCATCGCACCCCACCTGCGGGACATCATCAACACCTCCTTCGACACCGCCACCTTCCCGGAGAGCTGGAAGCACGCCGAACTCAGCGCCCTACTCAAGAAACCTACAGCGGACCCCACCGAACTCAAGAATTACCGCCCCATCTCGCTCCTCCCGTTTCCAGCCAAAGTCATCGAGAAGACCGTCAACAAACAGCTGGCCGCCTTCCTCGAGACGAATGGATCCCTCGACCCCTCCCAGTCTGGCTTCCGAGCCAACCACAGCACCGAGACCGCCCTCATCGCTGTCACCGATGACATCCGAGCCCTGATGGACAACGGAGAAACAGCGGCCCTCATCCTCCTAGACCTCTCCGCGGCTTTTGACACTGTCTGCCACCGCACCCTAGTGCAGCGCCTCAGCAACGTCGGAATCCAGGAGAAAGCACTGGAATGGATCATCTCCTTCCTCGACGGAAGAACACAGAGAGTCCGCCTACCACCGTACAAGTCAGAGGCCACCGAAGTCATCTGCGGCATCCCTCAAGGATCCTCGCTGAGCCCCACCCTCTTCAACGTCTACATGATCCCCCTCGTGGCCATCGCACGCCAGCACAACCTCAACATCATCTCCTACGCGGACGACACCCAGTTGATCCTCTCCCTGACCAACGACCCCGCCGCCGCCAGAGCCAACCTTCACGAAGGGATGAAAGACGTAGCCGAGTGGATGACGACCAGCCGCCTGAGACTGAACTCAGACAAGACGGAAGTCCTCATCCTGGGCTCCTCGCCCTCCGCCTGGGACGACTCCTGGTGGCCCCCCGCCCTGGGCACCGCACCCAAACCGACAGACCACGCACGCAACCTGGGCTTCATCCTGGACTCCTCCCTCTCCATGACCAGACAAGTCAACGCCGTCTCCTCGTCGTGCTTCAACATCCTGCGCATGCTACGGAAGATCTTCCGGTGGATCCCCACCGAGACCAGGAAGACGGTCACCCAGGCCCTCGTCACCAGCCGTCTGGACTACGGCAACGCCCTCTACGCCGGAACCACCGCCAAGCTCCAGAAGAGACTCCAGCGGATCCAGAACACCTCAGCCAGACTCATCCTCGACATCCCACGACACAGCCACATCTCCGGACATCTGAGAGACCTCCATTGGCTCCCCGTCAACAAAAGAATCACCTTCCGTCTCCTCACCCACGCACACAAAGCCCTTCACGATCAGGGCCCGAGCTACCTCAACAACCGCATCAACTTCTACGCTCCCAAACGCCACCTCCGATCAGCCAGTCACGCCCTCGCCGCCGTTCCCCGCGTCCGAAGAGCGACAACAGGAGGAAGGTCCTTCTCCTACCTGGCCGCCAACACCTGGAACTCCCTCCCGACCGACCTGCGCCTGACCCAAGACCACCTCTCCTTCAGGAAGAAGCTCAAGACCTGGCTGTTCGAGCAGTAGCAGCCCCCCCCCCCCTCCCCCAAGCGCCTTGAGACCCTCCGGGTAAGTAGTGCGCTCTACAAATGTCTTGATTGATTGATTGATTGATTGATGGTTCAAGGTATAGACCCATGCATAACACATTTCCCGCTCATGGCAACTTCATTCACCAGAACAGATTTTCCTGCCTGGACCAAGTAGACTGACCACAAAGGGGAGATATACTACAACACTCAGAAAAATCTGCCCTTGAGGTTCTAGACAGGGGGGAGGGTATACCTCATCTCGCAACTGACAAAAAGATCCAGTTCTCTCTCAATGAGGGGGGGACCTCCTTGGGAAGCATCCCAGTACAAGTTGAGGAATCATCAAGCACACGCATTGCTTCTACATTGCAATCAGTGGAGCTTGTTATATTACCCACCCCGTGCCCATCATAACTGGTTTGGGTGATCCGGTCAAGCATGCACACGACATCTTGCCCGTATTAAGTGAAGCAGGTTCGCAACCTCAAGGTTCAGGGTTGAGTATTCTCTCCTGGAATGTGGCAGGCATTATAAATAAGGTGGGCACCCCGGAGTGGGAAACCCTGGTTAACAAAAGTGATATCCTCCTTTTCCAGGAGACGTGGGCAAGGGAACCACAGTCCAGGAGGGGGTATGATATTTTTGAAATCCCGGCAAAGTGGAATGGGAGGGGGAGACCTTCGGGTGGTCTAGCAATTTGGGTGGCGAGCCACATTGGGTGCCAGGTGGAAAGGATGGACACACTCTCACAGGACATTCAGTGTGTGCTCCTCAGATGGCCCGGTAAAAGAACATGGGCCATTGTTAATGTTTATTCACGACCAGTCGCTGTGGGCAATGAATCCCCTACCCTAGTCGAACTCTCATCTTTTCTAGGACAACTGACAGGTGACCTGAAAATAGTGATGGGAGGGGACTTCAATTGCCACTTCGAACCCCTGGATGGTTTAATGGAGGGTCCGTTCACTGCCGAGGATGATCACTGGGGAGTTCCACCTTCCTCCTCACCTCACCCTAAAGCTTGGTCTCCGCTGGTAATACAACTTACTTCCCTCACTTTGAACTTTGCACTGAGGGCGTGCAATAGGCGCACCCCTTCCGACACTCCATCGGTGTGCACATTTAATAGAAAGGGCCATGAGTCAAGGCTGGACTACATATTCATAGACATCTCCCTGTGGTCTAAAGTTCAAGACTTTAGAGTGGTACCGAGAACAGATAGTGACCACAATTCCCTCTTGCTGGAGATTCAGCATCCAGCCCCTGCAGTAGGGCTGACAACTACTGACACCGGAGTTGACCAGGGGGATATACTCCTTACTACAAGTAGGCGTCGGGTGAAATGGGGGAAGTTGGTTGATAAAGAAGATGCTATTAACAAGTTATATGGCATAGCACTCCCCAGGTTCCAGGAGGTGGATGCTCTCATTAACCAACTAAGACCCTCTGATTACAATGAGAGACTATCTGGCATCCATCAGGCCTTGGTCAGGGACCTTGCAGATGTTTTCAACCCGCTGGTGCCCTTAAGAAGGAAAGTGACTCGTTCCTCGACTTGGTACACCTCTACTTGCAGGAAAACTAAATCTGAGCTACTTTCCGCCATTAAAGAAGGTAGTGACAAGGCGAGGGTTGTAGCCCTTAGGAGGGAGTATAAGTTAGCACTGGCCAATGCAAGGGCAGAGTGGGATTGGAACCACTGGCACGAACTGATTGAAGCCCTGAAATCCAAAGACTCTAGAAAATTCTGGGCCCTGGTTAATAACGGAACAGGGGATCTTATATCCGCAGTAGAACCCAATATTGCCCCCTCTATTTGGGAGGCCCACTTCGGAGCATTATATCAAGAAACCACTCTATGGCCCGAAGGGATGGCGGCGGAGTTCCCCTGTCCTCCAGATATGGCCCTGGAATTTTCCCTAGGTGAGGTGAAGATAGCACTGGAGCGCTTGGCGCTGGGGAAGGCACCGGGGCTGGACAAGCTACCCGGTGATCTGTTTAGACACCATCCTGACATCTGGGGCCCGTACCTTCTTATTCTTTTTAATGCTATATTAGGAGGTATGGCGGTCCCTCCCTCCTGGCTAGGGGCTGAAATAGTGCCGATCCATAAGAAAGGGTCCCCCCTGAGTCCGGCAAACTATAGGCCAATTAGCCTTATAGATGTCCCCCAAAAGCTTTTTGCGCGTCTTATTTTGAACCATCTATTAGACTGAGTAGAGGATAACGACATCATGAGTCCCTTGCAGGCTGGCTTCAGGAAAAACACGTCGACCATGGACCAGATCTTCCGCCTCGTCCTCCTCTACTGGAAGACGGTGAGGATCGAGGGGGGAAGATTGTACATGGTCTTCGTGGATCTGAGGTCAGCCTTTAACCTAGTCCCGCGCAGGAAACTGTGGGAGGTGCTGGATAAGCTAGGAGTTCCCCCCCAGCTACTTAACATCTTAGCCAGGCTGCATGAGAACAACTATGCGCAGGTCAGGTGTGGGAGAGATGGCAATTTATCATCCAGGTTCCTCGTCCGTCGAGGGGTGAGGCAGGGTTGCGTCTTGGCACCAACCCTGTTTTGTTTATTCATCAATAATGTCATCTCACACCTGGAAAATGTCAAGAACAACGACGCCCCATGTTTGGCAGGTAGGAGGGTACCGGCAATTATGTTTGCCGATGACACCCTCCTCCTTTCCAAATCTCCTATGGGGATCCAGAGGATCCTGGATGGATTTGGTCTTTTCTGTCGTCAGCACGGGTTGGAGGTGAACACAGAGAAGACCAAGTTTATGATCTTTAACCCACCTACTAAAACTAGGCCCAATCCCACCCTGGGGACTGCCAGCCTTGAGAGGGTGTCTACCTTCATATATCTGGGGGTAACATTGCAGGAAAATTTATCATGGGACCGCCAGATAGTACGATCTAGGGTTAAACTGTCCCAACTGTCGGGTGCAATTCTGAAGGTGGCTAATACTTCTTCCTTCAAGCCCATAAGTCCGGCCCTTGAAACTTACAGGTCCCAGGCCAAGGCAGCGGCCATGTATGGCAGTGAGTTGTGGGGGCATAAAGCGGTGAAGGACTTATCAATAGTTGAAAATAGTTTCTTAAGGCGCCTATTAGCTCTCCCACGTGCCACGCCACTTCAGCCTCTGAGAATGGACATGGGTCTCCCCCCTATTGCAGAGGAGCTTGTGTCAAAGCCAGTGAAGTTCTGGCACAGGCTCTGGTCTACGAATGAACTTCATCACTATAGGGAGGATCTTACCCACGTCATGAGCTTGAACTGCAGTGGCAAAATCCCCTGGCTTGCCTTTGTGAAAAACAAACTGATTGCCATGAATCTCCGCGACCTCTGGGAGGACCCTGCGCGAGGCTGTCAAACTATCTCGCGCAAAGCCCTGTCACAAATCTATAAAGATAGGTCCCTTGCACACTTGATGGACGCTCAAAACAGCGGCACCCTTACCTTGCGATTTTTAGAATCCAAAAATTCATATGTTTTTGAACCTTTTGTGGATTTTATCTTCCCTATCCTGGCGAGGAAACTGTTTGTTCAATGGAGGCTTGGCACACTCCCTATTAACTCATACACTTGCAGGTGGACCAACGGGGACGATAAAACATGTCCCTGCTGTAACAGCCACTTGGAAGATGACCTCCACATTTTGTTTGTGTGCCCCGCATATCAAAGGCCCAGGAAACATTGGATAGCGCCGTTATGCAAGAACCTAGGGTTCAGAGAGTATGCACAGGCATACAGGATCCTGAAAACCAGTACCCTGGGCCACATTGTGTTCGCTGTTTCCAAATTTCTTATGGCTATATGGTTGATTAGAAAGAAAAAAAACCTCTGAAGCCCCCTGAACTTTCTAGTGTTTTTTAATTCTTTCCCCGCTGGGCGAGTGAATTTTATTTTATGTATTTTTATATTAAAAAAATGTATTTTATTGTATGTAATGTCTTGTACTGCATCTTTTATGGTCTATATGGCCGAAATAAATAATTTTTGGATTGGATTGGAACTGTATCCTGAGTTCTGATGGGGGAACGGTCAATGTCGCAATGGTTCATTATTGAGAACATAATATATTGGTGATACAGATTGTATTATAAATGGTCTGTAAGGGTGCACTACTGGATGTGTGACATAGTGTTTGCATTTATGACACAGTAACATGTGCTGCTTGCACTGCTGAACGTAATGTAAAATTTAAATAAAGTAAACAAAAAAAAAAGAATTGCGCCCCCCTAAACTGCAGGGGCCTGCTCAGGAAAGTAGAGTTGCTTTCTCAAGCGATTAACTATTTCTTATTACTTGGCATTGCATGCACAACAGGGGCTGTGGGGGACTCCGTTATACCTCTGACACCTAGGCCACAGTCAGCGCCCAACTGCTGAAGAGTGCAGTGGTTGAATACAGTAGGCGTTGCTTTGTGGCGCTGTCTAATTGTGACCCACTGGTGCTCCCCATCATGAACCACAACCCATGGCCTGAAGGAATAGTGCTGAAGTTTGTATGATTTATATGGCTGTAGCACATGAGGCAGGGCTACCTGCACTGCACCCAGCCACAGCATGCCCACTAGTGACTCTCACCGTGGCTCTCCTTCAGTGGCTCTCTGGAGAACAAACAAAATGACTGCGCCGAAGCAGAGACACCCTATGTGTTCCAAGCATTGTAACCTTCATGTCCCTTACACTATGCGAACAGGAAATCTGAGGTGCAGTCTAAACCAGGGCCCAGACCCCACACCCTCATAAAGTGGCCAACAACAGCAGTGGCAGCAGCAGCAAGGAATCTCAACCCCAATAGACAGGTGATTCACAGCACACTAGCTGCAGCTGTGCTAGGTAGTGGTACTGGGTAGAATGCGCAGTGAGTGTAAGAAGCTGGTCCAGGTGTCAATGCAGCCTGCATACCGTCACACTCCCCACACCTTTCAATATTCCTCAACTAACCACCACCCTCAACAATCTCAAGCTGCTGTTGGGATGTTGGGATGATACTCGGTGGACATTGATGGACATTGGTGATCACATTAGCAAGTTGGCTAGCTGCTAGAAGATGTGCGGGAGGTGAGGTAACTGCAAGGACTTTGTGGGGGATGGCAAGTCCCATGAGCTGTTGGGCAAAAAAAGCCACTTGGTAGGAGAGGGCAGAGCCAACTTCTTCGTGCTCTATAAAGCGCTGCCCCATATCACATCTGTACCCATCAGAGCCTGAAAGCGGTGGTCCACCCCTCTTTCATAAAGGATTTTGGGTGTCTCCACTCCTGTGATAATGTAGATGGTCAGACAAGGAAACGGAAATCTATCTCTTCGTGCCCAGGTAAAAAGAAGACTGCTACACCCAGTACTATAACCTTTTTAGGTCTTGCTTAGGTAGCGCATGTGCTGTCTCTCAAGACATGCTGTATCTACGGTATGGTCTTTCAGCACGCCCATCCGTTTTGATTTGTTCTTTCATGTTCCTTTCGAAATTCCTTTGTTTTTGTTGGTGAATAGTTTACATCTGTACCTCTTTTTGCTCTTTTGGCCACGCCCTGGAATCTGGCCCTGTTACATGGATCACATCACTATCGGCCATATAAGTTAGTTTCAGCGTACTACTTTTTCTTTTGACTGGGTTTGTTTGTTTGCCTTGCCGAATACGCTCAGTCAAGGGTTCCAACTCATGTCCTTATCTTGTTTTCCAATGTCTTTGGTTTCACAAGATCATTTTCAACCAGAGGCTATGTTGTTTTTCATCATGTAACATTTTTTTTTTCAATAGCTTAATTTTCCAAACCTTAAATAATATACTTAATTAAATTGGGAGAGGGGTTGGCCTAACGGCTAGGTCGGTCGACCTCAAATCTGGCGAAGAGGGTTCGAGTCTCGGCAATGACGCTGAACATCCTGTGATTCTGGGCAAATCACTTAATCTCCCCGTGCCTAACAAAAATGAATGTGTCCTCATTTAATGCCACTGGTGCTATGTAAAGCGCTCTGATACCCGATTCGGGTCAAGTTCGCGTTATATAAAACTCTGTAAAAAAACCAAATTGTAGTTTAATCAGATGGATGACAGTAGGATAAACCTTTTTACATTGTGCTTTTGACAGAGTGATTATTTGGATATGATTAAAGAGGTAAAAATGCTGTCATTGCACCGTTTTATGAAAATGTAAGCAGCTTTAAGTTACGGATTTCAACTTTTAGGTTTCAATCGTTGGTGAAATAAAACCAAAATCAAAGGATGCTTCCTCTTGGTCTCCAAACACAGCATGTTATGTGAGGTTACATAACAATATATCCTTCAAATAGGCAGTGCAACACCACCTCAGCACCAACGCAGCACCAACGCAGCACCACCTTAGCATCAGTGCTGCACCACTTCAGCATCATTCAGCACCACTGCAGCATCACTTGAGCATCACTCAGCAGCACCTGAGCATCACCAGATCACTAGCACAGCACTGCCTCAGTATCACTCAGCCCCTGCACAGCACCACCCTAGCCCAAGTGCAGCACCACCTCAGCATAGCACCACCTTAGCACTAGAGCACGGGCACAGCACCACTTCTACACCAGTGCAGCACCACCTCACTACCTCACTACCAGCGCAGCATTACCTCAGCATCAGAGCAGCATCACAACCTCAGCATCAGCACAACTTCACTCAGTGCACCACAGCAGCACCAGTGCAGCATCTCCTCAGCATCACTCAACACCACCAAAGTACCACCTCATCACCACCATAGCACCACCTCATCATCAGCACAGCACCAACTCCACGTCAGTGCACCACCACCAGCACAGCACCAACTGAGTTCCAGCCCAGCCCCACCACAGTATCAATGCAGCACCACCTCGGCACCAGCACAGCACTACCCCACAACAACTCAGCACCAATGCAGCACCATGTAAGCATTAGCACAGCATGACCTCAGTACCAGTGCATCATGACCTCAGCATCAGTACAGCTCCAACTCAGCACCGTCTGAGCACCTGTACAGCATCCCCTGAGCACCACCAAATCATCACTCAGCACCACCTCAATATCAATCAGCATCACCTGAGCACCACCTCTGAACAAGCAACAGTGCAGTGCCAAGTCAGCACAGCTTCAGCACAGCTCCGCCTCAGTATCAGGGCAGCACAACCTCAGCATCAGCACAGCACCACCTCAGTATCAGCACAGCACCACAACAACGCCACCTGATCATTAGCACAGCACCATCTCAGCATCAGCACAGCTCCACCTCCTCCTCAGTGCACATCCTTCACTGCAGCACCAACTCAGCATCAGCGCAGCACCACCTCCGCACCAGCGCAGCACCACCTCTGAACAAGCACATCACCACCTCAGTATCACTCAGCACCACCTCAGCAATATGCAGCGCCAAGTCAGCACAGCTCCACCTCAGAATCAGTGCAGCACCATCTCAGCATCAGCACAGCACCACCTCAGCACGGCACCACCACAACACCACCTGATAATCAGCACAGCACCATCTCAGCATCAGCACAGCTCCATCTCTTCCTCAGTGCACCATTTGCACTGCAGCACAAACTCAGCATCAGTGCCAGAATCAGCGCAGCATCACCTCAGCACCAGTGCAGCACCACCTCAGTACCAGTGCAGTTCCACCTCAACATCAGCACAGTACCACCTCAGCATCAGCACAGCATCACATCCACATTAGTGCACCAGCGCAGCCCCACTTCAACACCAGTGCAGCCGCACCTCAGCAGCAACTCAGCACCAATGCAGCACCACTTCAGCTTCAGCACAGTACCACCTCAGCATTAGTGCAGCATCACCTCAGCACAGCACCAACTAAGTATTACTCAGCACCATCTGAGCACCAGCTCAGCACCAGCACAGCACCACCAGCTCAGCATGACTCAGCAACACCATGTGAGAACAACATGAGTATAACCCATAGACCAGGTTGAGACCTGGGTAGGTATGTGAAAAGAAACAACAATATCTCAACTGGTATCATTAAGGGAGTCAATTAAACTAGTATGTGCAATTCATTACAAGGAAAGAAAAAGGGAGACTCTTGATAGGTTTTTGAAAAGTGCACATGGCATCATATATTTAAAGTAACAAATGACAAAGGGTACAGTGTAACAGCACTGTAGGCATAGAATTCAAAGGCCGCCCGAATTGGACTTGGTGCACAATTGTTCTCATGACACAAATAGGTGGCAACGCAAGAGACAATGTATTATCAGAGAAAAGGCACAAGGTGACAATAAATGTGAAATATGTACAATGAACTTAGTGGTTCAAAGGAACGATTTACAATATTAGGGTATGTAATGACTGAGCGATTTAATTGAACCACAAGAGGTTTGGCGCCATTTGTTGCGCTGAGGAGTCAACGATGTTTCAATCCTGGTGAGTCAGGATCATCTTCAGGACCGGGTAGCCGGATGGGCAGTGCTGAGGGTCAGGTTGGGTGGAGAGAACAGGGTCGAGGGCAGTCGAGAAGTGGCACAGCGAACAACGTCTGTGTGAGGAAGAGCTGGTGGCTTTAGGGGGACACGGTCCCATGTCCACAGTCCAGCTAGGAAGGCTGGCGGTGAGGAGCGGGGTGATGCGTGGAGGATCCGGCGGAGGAGAGGGAGTCCTTATGAGGGAAAACACAGCAGGGTTGAGGCTTCCAACCTCCGGGCTCTGGGATGTAGTGATTAAGGCTCGGAGTGGAAAATTTTAGAGCCTCGAGGTGCCCCAAGAAATGGGTGCAGAGGGGGGAATAGGTAAGTAAGGAGTTAATCCAACATGTAGGGCGACGCTCCGGTCAGCGTAGAACTGCCGCAGCATCACATCCATATTAATGCACCACCACCAGTGCAGCCCCACCTCAGCACCAGCGCAGCTCCACCTCAACAGCAACTCAGCACCAATGAAGCACCACTTCACCTTCAGCACAGTACCACCTCAGCATAAGTGCACCATCACCTCAGCACAGCACCAGTAAGTATTACTCAGCACCACCTGGGCAAGAGCTCAGCACCTGCGCAGCACCACCAGCTCAGCATGACTCAGTGACATCACAGCATTCCTCAGCACAACCACAGCATTTCTACTCACAACAGCATAATTCAGCACCGCCTCGGCATCACTCAGCACTATCTCAGCATCAGCACAGCACCACCTGAACAGCACCACTTCATCATCAGCACAATCGCAGCATCAGCCCAGCACCACCCCCTCATCAGTGCACCACCACCAGTGCAGCACCAACTCAGCAACAGTGCAACACCACTACAGCACCAGGCAGCGTCATTCAGCACCACTTCAGCATCAGTACCTCAGCACCACCTGAGCACCAGCACAGCCACATCTGAGCATCAGCTCAGCACCAGCACAGCACCGACACCTCAGCATGACTCAGCCCCACCACAGCATCACTCAACAACACAACACAGCCAGCATAGCCCCAACTCAGCACCAATGCAGCACTACCTCAGCAACAAATCAGCACCATCACAGTACCACTTCAGCTTCAGTGCAGCTCCACCTTAGCATCAGTGCAGCATCACCTCAGCATAGTACCAACTCAATATCCACTCAGCACTACCTAAGCACCAGCTCCACACCCGCACAGCACCACCACAGCAGCATCAGTCAGCATCACCACAGCATCACTCAGCACCACAAGACCATCACTCTGCACCCACTCAGCATCACTCAGCAGCACCTCAGCACCAGCACAGCATAACATGAACACCACCACAGAAACTGCTAAGCATCAGCACAGAACGATCCCAGCATCAGCACAGCATCATCTCATCAACAGTGCAGCATCACCAGTGGAACACAAAATCAGCATCAGCACAGCACCACCTCAGCACCAGTGCAGCACCACCAGTGCTGCCCCACCTCAGGACCAGTACAACCCCACCTCAGCAGCAATTGAGCACCAACAAAGTACCACTTCAACATCAGCATAGCACCATCTGAGCACAGCACCAACACAGCATCAGCTCATGACAGCCTGATCACCAGCGCAACACCAACACCTCAGCATGACTCAACATGACCTCAGCATCACTGAGCATACCCTGACCTGAGTACCACCCCAGCATTACCTCAGCATCAGCCCGCACCATCTTAGCATCAGCACAGCATTGCCTCCTCATCAGTGCACCACCACCAGTGCAGCAACAACTCAGCATCAGAGCATCACCACCTCTGCACCAGTGCAGCACCACCTCAGCACCAGAGCAGCACCACCTCAGCATCAACACAGCACCACCTCAGCACCAGCGCAGCACTACTTTAACATTAGCACAGCACCCTCTCAGCATCAGCACAGCACAACTTCTGCATTAGTGCACGCCCCACGTCAGCACCAGTGTAACCCCACCTCAGTACCAGCACAGCCCCGCCTCAGTAGCAATTTAGCACCAAATGCAGCACCATCTCAGCATCAGCGAAGAATCACTGGAGCACAGCACCAGCTCAGCATCACTCAGCACCACATGAGCACCAGTGCAGCACCACCACCTCAGCATCACTCAGCACCACAGCATTACTCAGTACCACCTCAGTTTCACTCAGCATCACCTCCACACCAACATACCACCACTCCAGTACCACCTCAGCATCACTCAGCACCACCTGAGTATCATTCAGTATAACCTGAGCATCACCTCCGCTCCAATACACCACCATCTTCACCACCTTGGCACCGCTCAGCATCACCTAAGTCTGTCCTCGGAATCTGGCATCTGTTGATTCTACCCCAGGATCCATTCACTGCTCATGTTGTAATTCAGGTACTAATTACTAACCTCCACCCTCCTGTTGTTTAAGCTCCCCCATAACAAAAAAGAGCTATAACAAACAAGGATTAGAACAGGCAGGAATAAGTTTCTAGTATTGCATTTACAAAAAAGCTAGAATACATTTTTTATGTAATTTTTTTTATAATAGGGTCCTTTAGTTGTACATAATGTCTTCTTGGTTACATATAAGTATCACAAATGCTTATAACACTTGTTTTATTAAAACTTTTAAATGTACTGCACAGAAGCCACAATTCTCTATAATATAGCTTAAAGACATTGGCAAAGCCGGGGGCGTGGCTTGGACGGCGTTGGTGATGGCCGCCTAGCCTGTTCTCTGCTGCACAGGGGAGCGATCTTTCCGGCTCTCAGGGACGGAGAAACATCTCTACAGCCGAATGGGCAGTGGAACTGGACTTTGGTCCCACTGAGGCACACTCGGTGCGAAGTTGGGCGCTTGCTAGCGGCGGGATGCACCTTTTTGCTGACACGCTGTCACATTGCTGTGAGTGAGCCGCGGAGCGGAGCGCTGTCACCCTACACGCCACCGGGCGGGAAGCGGCTGATCTGTGAGCCGGAGGGAAGGTGAGCCTTGATAAACGCGCTAATTGAGGCATGGCCCGCAAAAATGCGAACTGATTAGGCTAACTGGCACGCTCTGAGATTACCGTTGACTCCGTGTGCCCGCCTGCCTGTCCCTAAGATGGACGCCCACCAGATACCTTGCTCATAGAGAACCAAAAATGCGCTGATGATCAGCGGAATGCACCAACAGCACAGTGCCTCTACCCTACGCCTTCATGAAGGGAGGCCCTAAGAGAGAGAGCGCACCTCCAACGGCGATATAGATGAAAACAGAGGAAACCTACCCCCACTGGCGCCTGACCCCAAGATGGCGACCCTGTTAAATTTTCCTCCTCATTTTCGGCGCGAAAACGGGAAAGACAAGCAGAAACAGTGATTTGTGTTCTTCAAGCTAATAGGAGGTTTGCTCAAACAGCCCTGCAGATCCAAGATGTCATGACCTAACCTTCCACTTCTAATGCCACAATATCTCTAGGAGGAGCAGCCACTAATAGACATACAGCCATAAACAGAGCTTAACACACGAACATTAACCAGCATTAAGTAAATATATCATTTGAGTAGCGACAGGTCTCCAATTGAAAGCCAGAGGTCAGCGCAAGAGTTCCAGACCTTTCCTGGAGAGCATCGACACTATCTGCCAGAACTCTGAGCTCTAAAATCACTACCTTGGGGTCTCTGTCCGACGACCTAACTCGACCAGCACTTTGACATCCCTCAGGCCACCCTGTCCTTTCTCGCAAACTGGAAGAACGACGCATCAGCGTCCACCACACACGAATCCCCTTCAAAATGGCGGACAGGGATGAGAAGAAAAACAACAAAAAGGTGAGGTCGGAACCCTCATTGTCGGACTCTCCCATTAAATCGAGGGCGGACGTCAATAGTACCCTAGAGGTAATCCTGAAAAAACTAGCAGAGGTACACGACCTAGCAAAGTCAACCAAATCCAACACTGACTCTATGCAACTGGAACTCACTGCAATTAGAGCTGACATGAGCTCTGTACACAAAAGCATAGATGAAGCGGAACAGAGAATTAGTGATTTAGAAGACAAATCCAATACTGCATCGACTTCCATACAGAAACTCCAGGGATCAACGGACCAACTCAGACGCCAAGTAACGGAACTGGAGGACAGAAACAGAAGGGGCAACGTGCGCATTTTTGGAATCCCAGAAAATGCAGAGAAAGATGCGAATTCCTGCGTTGACTTTCTAGAAGCTTGGATTCCGAAGATAACAGGGATTCCCTTCCACCACGAGTTTGAAATCGACAGAGCCCACAGAGTCCCCAGCTACATCCCTCACGGCTACAGAGGCCCGCGTCCACTGATATGCAAACCACTGAGGTACCAGCATACGGAAGCTATACTTCAGTTCGCAAGACGCAACCACAAAATCTCTTTGGAAGGCCATAATATAACTTTCACCCAGGACTACTCGAAAGGCACGCTCGAAGTCCGGAAGGGCTTCCTGGCTCTGAGAGAAAAACTTAGATCGAAAGACATCCAGTACTCCTTTGTTGGTCCGACGAAATTTAGAATTACCATACAGGGCAAACCGAAATTCTTCACGGACCCCAACGCACTGGCACAATTCATCAGAGACTCTCCACTGCAGAGCATGGACTTGTCCAACGGCTCCTCAAACAAACGGAAGACCAACTCGCAAGAAAATATAAACTCGAGTTCTGGTCATGGGTGACCCGAACAGATCAATCTCAAGCCTCTAGCTTGAAGTTCATAGTGTTCTTATCGTTCAGTATCTTTTACAGTAGATAGTAAGTCGAATTAATTTTCACCCTTGAGCAGCCGAACATTCTGCTGCCTTTCCGTTTTAGTTCCTGCCGATACTTAGAATTGGTCTGATTGACTCCGTCAGGTAAGACCGCTCAGTGTTCATACCGAGCTCACAGGCACATCCACTAACAACCTCATCAAATGTTTCATAATGGAACTCACTTTGTGCTCTTTGTGCTCTTCAATCCGAATTCGGGGAGTATGCCCTGCTCCACCACCGTTAACACCATGATCCTATCTGGGACTCAGCTGACTCTCAAAGACTATATTGAGACCTGTAGAAAGCCCCCTTATGACATCTTGTCTTTTGTTTGCACATACCTTTTGGGTACGCATGTTTCACACATATGAATGTACTCGATATATACTCGATATGCGGGGTTAAATGGCCATGTTCAGGTACCTTTTCCTCAGTACTCTTATTGAATATGTTCCTAAACTTGCTCCTCCACCGTTAACACCATGATCCTACCAGGGTCTCAGTTGATTTTCAGAGACTAAATATATACCTGTAGAAAGTCCCCTCATGTCATCTTGTCTTCTGTTTGCGCATACCTTTTGGTTACGCATGTGTTACACATATGTAGGTAGTCGATATGCGGGGCTAAATGGTCATGTTCATGTACCCTTTCCTCATTACTCTTATTGAATATGTTCTTAAACTTCACTGCTTAGTTAAGTTTCATGACTACACGTTTTATCAGTGTCTCAAACACTACTATATACTGCTTAGTACATATAGCTACCAAATATTGTTAGTTATCTGTTCCCTATTTCACCCACCATTCTAATCCCTTCCTGTGCTGCAGATGGATGGCAATGCCGTCGCAGTTCCCAAGTTCGTTTGAGAGGGGAGGGGGGAGGGGGGAGGGAAGGAGAGGGAGGGAGGAAGAGGGGAGGGGGAGGAGGGTAAGGGGGGGGAAGGGGAAGAAAAAAATCTGGTTTGTTTCAGCATGCTTTTTCTTTTATTTGAGGTTAATGCTTTTTCTCAACTATTTGTCAGCAAAAGGACTGCTTTCCGTTATTTCACGGGGGCCCTTGCAGTGCACTCGCAGAGATCTAACCTATCGTGTCACTAGCCTATCCCCAGTAATAGTTTACAGTACCATGCTCACCACATTCCCGAAATACGTCTACTCAATCGACACCATTGTAACAGCAGTACACGCGAGACAGTATAGAACCAATGACGCAGCTTACTCATTCAGTCTCAACACACACCCACCACCCTCTAACATACTCCTCAACAATACTACGTCTGAACAAGAGCGATACCATATTATCCAATGACTCGTAATACATCTATCTCGGAGGGCCTTAATATTGTTTCCCTCAATGTTAAAGGTCTCAACCACCCAGTCAAAAGGAGAAAAGTTCTGGAGTACCTGGCCAAATCCAAGGGTGACATCCTACTCCTACAGGAGACTAAACTGTCGAAAGATGACGCTGACTTTATAAACCAACATTGGATATCTCACATTCTTTGCTCACCAGCAGTTAGCAAAAAGAGGGGGGTTCTTACACTTATAGCTAAGAAATACAACATCTCCGTAGTTTCACACACTCACGATAATAACGCCGCTTCGTCATGGCACACCTTCAGAGAAACGAAGATCAAATCCATGTCTTGAACGTATATGGCCCCAACAATGACGATCCAGAGTTTTGGGACTCACTAGCCCCGACCCTAGACTGTATACCCCAGGGAGAACTACTAATTATGGGGGGTGATTTCAACCTGCCACTTGACCCAATCACTGATCGCCACTCGAATTGCGCCTACCACCCCACACGTTCACATTCTAGCTTACACCGCCTATGCTCCAGATTCAGCTTACACGACTCATGGAGGCTCCAACACCCTGACGGCCGAGATTTCACCTTCTACTCGCCACCTCACAATTCCTACTCGAGGATAGATTATATCCTCATTAATAGCCCCTTCACTCACCTCATCGAAGAAACCAGTATTGCCCCTAAACTGATTTCCGACCACTCAAGCATACAGACCAAACTAGTGGGCTCCAGTTCCATTCTCCCCCCTAAAAGATGGAGATTCAATGAAGAAATATTTTCAGAGCCGGAAAACAAACGTAAGATCGAGGACGCCATCCTAGAGTACCTCAAAATTAACGACACCCCCGACTCAGACATTGCGAATGTTTGGGAGGCACTCAAAGCCACTCTGAGAGGAGTACTAATAGGCATTCGAGCTCAAGCTAACAAAAAATTAAACAAAGACTTGTCCACTTTGGAAGGTAACATCAAAAATCTGGAAACCGCCCATATGGCAGATCTACAACATTCGAGGATTTTAAGCGACCTCACCAAACTCAAATATGAATACAACTCGATACTCAGTAGAAGGGCGAGGGTCTGGGTCAATAAGTTTAAGGCTCTAAGAACATGTGAGGGCAACAAAGCTGGAAAGATTTTAGCGTCATATCTAAAACATAAAAACAAGCAATTCAACATTGCCTCAGTCAAAGATAGCAACAATATCATCCAAACAAAGCAGAACCTAATTCTTAATACATTCAAATCATTTTACCAAGACTTGTACAAAAATAACCTAGACTTTGACTCGGGAGAGTGTAACAGATACCTAACCTCTCTGGGTCTTCCTAAACTCAACGACGCTGACAAGGACACACTGAACTCCCCGATTACCCTACAGGAAGTATCAGCGTCCATCAAAACGCTTAAATGTAAGAAAGCACCGGGTCCTGACGGGTTCTCAGCCAGCTTCTATAAAGAACTCACGAACTCCCTGAGCCCAACTCTCCTGAAACTATTCCAATCCTTTAACGTAACAAAAGGTATCACCAATTCAATGAGTGAAGCAACCATCATAGTCATACCTAAAGAAGGTAAAGACCCTCTGCTAACCAAAAATTACAGGCCAATCTCCCTAATCAACCTAGATTGCAAAATTTACGCAAAGATCCTCGCCACACGTCTAAATTTACAACTTCCAAAGCTAATTAGTACATCACAGGTAGGCTTCATGAAACAGCGCATGTCTAACGATAATACGAGGATCCTCTGTCACGTCATTGAAAAAGCCAGAAAGCTCGCTGCCCCGGCCGTAGCCATTACCCTCGACGCAGAGAAGGCGTTCGATAGAGTCTCCTGGTATTTCCTCAAGAGCTGCATGTCCGCCTTTAACCTGGGAGACCCATTCACTGATTTGGTTATGGCCCTATACCGCTCACCTTCAGCACGCATTGCTATAAATGGTTCATTGTCGGACCCTTTTCCCTTAGAACAAGGGACAAGACAGGGCTGCCCCCTCTCCCCCTCACTTTTCCTCTTGGCGATGGAACCCCTAATTACACATATAAAAAAAAATGAAAACATCAAAGGTGTGAAATTCGGTGATAAGTGCGTCAAACTTGCCGCCTATGCGGACGATATCCTGATTGTAACGGAATCACCAGAATCTTCCATTACTGCACTAATGACCACCATAGATAATTACTCTTCGCATTCAGGATACAAACTCAACCGGGATAAATCTGAGGTCAAACCACTCAATATTTTAACCACCAAAGAGTTACTGGGAAACTCAGGGCTATGTTGGCAACCAGAGTTTGTGAAATACCTATGTATCGAGTTTGGTGACTCCCTCATGGAGGCCCTCCATCGAAATGAAAAAATCACTTTAAATAAAATCAAGACACAACTAGAGGGGTGGTCCCCCCGTTTCATCACTTGGTGGGGTAGAGTGGAAACCATCAAGATGATGATTTCACCTCTAGTTAATTACCTCATTTCCATGCTCCCACTAACCCTCACGTCTGACTTCCATCACAAATTAAACATGGCCATCTCTAACTTCCTATGGAAAGGGAAAAGGGCAAGAATCAGCATAAAAAAACTTCGCTTAGACAAATCCGCAGGTGGGGTCAACTTGCCAGACTTTAAAAGGTATGAGACCGCATTCCTAGCCAAACAAGGAGCTCATTGGCTCGCTCCCTCACCTGACTATACCCCAGTATGGCTAGAAATTGAGGAAGAAATCCTAGAAGGTATCTCACCTAGCGCGGCCCTCTCATCTAACCTGAACAAGCTGACCCACTCTAAATCAATATTTCACAACACAAAATCTGCCCTCCTGAAGTTTGATAAAATCCTAGAAAATAGTATCCGGGGCTCACGCTGGGAATCCCTTTGGGACAACCGTAACATTATGTACAAGGGTAAACCCATGCACAACGTGACATGGATCAAAAAAGGCATAATGTTCCCACACCAACTATACGCGGGAGCATACCCTATTCCCTTCAGCGACCTACAAATCAAATACGATCTTGCACCAATAGAATTCTATAACTTCCTAAACGTAAAAACGGCTTTGTCCAAAAGCAATCTCTCCCCGACACCACCCTCACTCCCGCCATACCTTGCCAGGCTAAATAGACTAGGACACCAGGTTTCCTTTCTCTATAGACTCAGCCGTCCACAACAATCCGGCATTACTGCCCCAATTACACAATTCTGGAATAACCTTTCATCCAGGCCAATCACAGACTCAGACTGGACCAACACTTGGATATCTTGCACGAGACATAAAATCAGCCCTACACTATCACAGACAAAATATTGGCTCTTACATAAGGCCTTCTGGACCCCAGCTCGATTATTTGCACACAACCTCACCCCAGATGCCTTTTGCTGGAATTGCAAACGCGCGGAGGGCGACTTGTCACACATCATCCTACAATGCGACTGCGTGGCGCAATTCTGGGGGAAGATATTCGAATTGATCTCAAAGCTATTCCACGTCTCACCGGTAAAAGAGCTCCCTTACCTAGTCTTCGGGTTCACCCAGGACCCATCCCTTGATGCAGATGATAGGGCATTAATGGACCTCCTCCTCTCGGCGGCGGTTAAGACTGTCCTCAGCAACTGGAAAGATACTAGCAAGGCCAATTACGCTGGGTGGCTGAATTGGATCATCAGCTTACGTGGAGCTGACAATATTACACTACTTCAGACACCGTGGCGCCCTCCCACGAGAAAACTATGGTCGACCCTTGATAACTACTTCACGTCACATAAGCCACCTTAGACTGGCCCACACACCGTACACGACCCACCGTCATATGCTCCCCGACTGCCTTCATTGCACTATTAACCATCGTGGAAAACTGTCCTTAATGAATGTGTAAAATGCTGTTGAAATACATTGTATGTTACTAAATTGTTATTGAGTATGTGATACGGGACCTATTGCTCTAGGCTAGCCGCCAGCCATGTACTTTTGTACTGACATTTACTATGACATTTTGTAGCGTACAGTAATTCTGATTCGTATATTTATGACTCATATTACGCTAATGGATTTACTCTTTATATGTCTATGCTGAAACAACCAATAAAAACTTTTGAAATTAAAAAAAGACATTGGCAAAGCCAATAGCTCTGGTTGAACACTTATAAGTTCACAAAGGCGAGACCTAGCTCTGGCTGGGATCAAACAAGCCAGTAATCCACAGATTACAGATGGCACAAAATGCTGCAGTTAGACTACTACGCAGTCCCTAAAACTGCTTCGATTTCAATACATCGACGTAAACTACACTGGTTGAATATTGAGAACAGATTAAAATTTAAGACACTCACCTATATGCACAAAATCAAGTCAGGAAAAGCCCCTAACTACC
Organism: Lissotriton helveticus; assembly: GCF_964261635.1. Lineage (NCBI taxonomy): Eukaryota > Metazoa > Chordata > Amphibia > Caudata > Salamandridae > Lissotriton > Lissotriton helveticus. The sequence goes on along the minus strand of NC_136071.1, from coordinate 871,761,223 downwards.
TTCATGTTCTGGACAAACCTTATACACCATTCCGTAATCTTAGATCAGCCTCTCAAGGAAGATTTGTCGTCCCTAAATTCAAACTGGCCCGGATGGGGGAAAAATCCTTCACATTTTTACGGCCCTTATTTTGGAATGTACTTCCAGTCACGCCCTGAAATGAGACAAATTACATCACTTTACGCAAGTTTCTTAAAACCTGGCTGTTTGATAAATAAGGCTCATGGGTTTTGCTATCTTGGCTATTCTGTCTGCGCCGGGAAACCCTTTTTGGGTAGCTGTTGCGCAATACAAATTTAAAAACGAACTGACTAACCTATTGGCTATGCCAATGCTTGTTAGTAAAGGCTATTAATGTCCAAATTTGCAGCGTGGAGGAGAGGCTTGTGCATACCCAGCTGGCTGCAAAGGAATCAGTCAGTTCTAAAGATCGCACAACTATTACATATGGCTGCCCATTAGTACACCCACCTGTAGGTCATATACAAGATGGGTCAAATGACTCATTGCCCATCGAGACAGTTTCACCAACGGACCCTACTGGACTTCCACCAGCCAAGAAGTCAAAATGGGATTGTTCGTCCAAAAGTTAAGGTAGCTTCAGCTCTCCCAGAGGGAGAGCTGCAGAAAGTCAGTAATGGTAAAACAAGGACCCCCTGAATTCGGATAATGTTCCTAGGACAGGGCTAATACAATTTTAAGAAAAATTTCCTAGGCAACAAATGTCCTGAGAGTGCCCAGGTAACCAGTTCAATAGTTTTATATTGACACCTCAATGCACTGACTAAATCACAAGTTATTAAGAAAATATATATTTTTATTCAAAGATATTTCATACACCAGAAACACAGTCAAAAAATAGGAGGCCCCAAAGTGGAACTAGGTGGCTCCTAATTTTGTTAAAAAATGAATTGATATACACAAACAAGCCTAAAATAAATGTTGTATGAATTAAAACAAATGATGATGACTATTTGCATCTGGTTTAACTGAAAAATTGATTTTCTTACATGTGTATATTGTTTTAATTCATACAAAATTTATTTTAGGCTTGTTTGTGCATATCAATTCATTATTTAACTAAATTAGGAGCCACCTAGTTCCACTTTGGGGCCTCCTATTTTTCAACTGTGTTTCTGGTGTATGAAATATCTTTGAATAAAAATATATATTTTCTTAATAACGTGTGATTTTGTCAGTGCATTGAGGTGTCAATATATGTACTATTGAACTGGTTACCTGAGCACGCTCAGGACATTTGTTGCCTAGGAAATTTTTCTTAAAATTCTTAAAATTAAGAAAGTCAGTAATGGTTCATGTCCATCTAAACTAAAAGATCTGGACTTATCAAGGCTAAAACACCTGATGATCTCAAGGATAATATACTATGGTCTCTTGGATCTTAGGTAAGAGACTTGTTTAACTCAGCTTTTACACAAATTGATGCACTGGCGTTACTCGCGTTACAAATCTGGTGGTCCATGTTCCATGAAACTTCAAGGAGGCACAGGCAGAGCTGGTACCAGCAGTTGTTTCAACTGCCACCATAGGCGACCCCATATGTTATTTGTTTTGAAAAGGGTACCACGCCTCAGACTGGGACAGCAAAGAGGGATGGAGTGAACTAAGGAATACAGTTGGACACTGGATGAACTCAAGGCTGGGAAGATGCATGTAGTTGATGCATGCTATCAACATGGTCTGAGGTGTCCCATCGATTGGGACACCGGCCACGATCTAAACCCTGCAAAGAGAACTGTGTGGTGATAAATTATCGCCCTGCTTATCATGGTATTACTGGACTCTTTGGTCCCTCCTTTTACAAAATCTTAGCAGTCTCTTTAGGGTACTTTTACTGCACTCCCCTGTGCTGAGTAATGAGGTCGACAGGTTTCTGTCTATTGCTTCACCCAATGTGTATATCCTCAAATTCCTCGCCAATGCCTCTGACTTCAGTGAATACACATAATCGTTTTATCCCCTCAAACTCTCTCTATGCGCAGGATTGACAAGTATCAGTGATGAGCGCGACAAAGTGTAGAAAGGTTCCAGCATATCTTTGTTTGCATAGGATCACAGGAAAGGCTCACAGGGAAGGGGAGAAAGGCAGACGATCTGCACATTCTAACAACTTTAACAGAAGTAGAGATAACGATTTTGCGTGGACTATCGCTAGGGTGAGGTCCAAATTAGGTAATTTCGATTGGCTCAGTTTCATACGAGATTTTTCTATCCTATGGTTTCAAGAAACAAACATGGTTGATTAACTTTTTTCATTTGGATGACCATTACTCATTGTATACCCCAGCCATTAGCTTGAATCTTGGCAAGGCGGGGGGAGGAGGATGGGGGCTAGCGACATTTATAGCAGTAACACTCACTGGTAAATTGAGAAAGAAAATGTTAGACTCGATTTATTTCCCCAAATAGTTAGGCTAGAGTGTCAGGGGGGTTGGGACCTCTTGGTCATTAACTATTACAATAATATTTTTTTATCAAACGTACGTTTATTGGCATTTTGTAAAATTTACATTGTTTGCTTCACAACAACAGGAGTATCAGTGTCATAAAATACAATACACACTATCACGAGAAAAAACAAAGCAGAGGACGCAGGCTCGGACATCTCCATGCCAATCCGCAGAAAAAAAATCTATAGTGACAAGAAAGTGCCTAGGCTTAGTATGTCCTGTACTCTAAAATAGGTTCTCACAGTCAATTGTGTCGTGACAGTATTACACTTCATCCTTCCAACCGGGAAGGCACCGCACTCCCAAGAAAAAGTAACACTCCAAATGGTTAATCCAAATATTCCCTAAAACTCCCCCAATAACAAGGTATATGGTGGCAACACTACATATGAAAGCTGAGTGACCGAGTGGGCAAAGGTGTAGTATGTTAGAATTGGAAGAGATGCATGTCCCTGATTGACGGAGGACACACCGCAATGGCAGGCCCCTCGTAAGGAAGGCGACTAATGGTCCCCATCAATAATATTTTTTAACAGTAATAGTGCTAATGTGGTTTTTGCACTAGAACAATACCTAAAGGGATTCCTTGAGCACAGAGAAAGAGGGGTCTTTATTGTATGGCTAGGACATGATAACATTGAAGCTTGCTCATTAGATGCCAAGGAGGTCTGTGGTGTGACAAACAACGATGGAAAGGGAATTAGGTATTTTCTTCCTAATGCATATGGAGATGCTTAACATTATTTGATTATGAAGGAAAGCATAGCCGTGTTAATGATATATATACCACCCAATGTAGTACCCCACCAGAATTTGAGGGAAATCGTCATATGCGAGGTGAAACTCGAGTCCTGTGCCACAGGACTAAAGCTAGGCCTAATGAGACCCAGACTGGTCTCAGCTTGCTTGTACTCCTGTACAGAAAGGGATAATCTGGTGATTTGAGCTGAATTTTTGCAGCAGAACCAAGACACATTTGCATAGTGGACATAAACAAAGAAATGACCACCAGTGACAGATTAACTCAAGCTTCCACTTTAGTGTTTATTGAAGAAGATTGCCAAACAGGAAACACTTTTAAAAACAGCAATTGTTCCTTTAAGGAACATGGTCTGCTTTTAAAAACATGTTTCCTGCTTGAAAATACAAACACAGAGATGAGGTTTTCAGTCGTTTGCAGGAAACATTCACTCGCGGATAACCAATTGCTGGGGCGCGCAGTTAGCAACCTGTCTAACTAGTGTTCATTAGGTAGGTTGTTCTACTATCCCAGGTAAGGGACATTTTGCAGCGCTACCTATTAGTTTATAGGTCAGATTACAAAATGACAGGTGGGCGCAAAACGTTGGTGCCCAATTTGCACCCACTATTTGTGACCCACCTGTTCATATATTTAGCCCATAGTAAGATGACTGCCCAAAGCAGGTAGTAAATCGAGTCACTTGTTAACATCCTTTGGCAATTGGTCTTAAACGAAGACAATAAATACCTTTCCCTAATTTATACTTGAGACAAATCAAAGGTGATAAAGCAACTCAAAAAATAACATGAACCATTTTCAAATTAGAATTAGAAGATTGAGATCAGGAACGAGAAAAACATCTAAAATCATAATATGCCTACCGCAGCTGGACCTAAGGGTATGTCTTCTACTCATATGCAAATTAATTGCTTCAATAGACGCATCACTCTTTCGTAGCAGAAATATAAGTAATAGTTTAATTTTAATTCATGGAAAAATAATGCAAAATAAATGGTTAAAAGAACAATATTGGGCTTAGAAGGTTAACATCTTTAAATAACCCAGGGTTCTCTTTTCTTCAACTACCTCAATTGGATGAATAGTAGATACAAAATATTAGTACCTATTTATATATTTCACACTTTTATGAAGCAGAGCTCAACTGTGGAGGCATTAGTGCTCTGCTACACTAGAATAACATGTGGTAGCATTTCAGATGCCCTCAAAGAACCATCATGAATGTATTGTAAGTAGATAAACATAACATATTGTTACTGAATTAGCACCACTCAAGGTGGGATCGACTTTTTAGTATAATATCCTGAGATCCTTCTTAAAGATGCAAGAGTGTAAAGCAGGAGAATAAGACAAGACATTTCAGACAAAGAAAGGAGAGGAAGGAGTACAAGAGATAATCGATTAGCTGAAAGAGGAAAATTGGACAAAATCAAGCAGGATGAGAATCAGGGGGGAGAGAACATTAGGAAATAATATACTTTCTAGAGTTGCAAGTGATTCCAAGAGTGTGTTAGGGGCAATACAAAGGGCATAAGCATTCAAGGAGGGTTGAAACATGTTTTTATTAAAAATGAATGGAAACTGACACGGTTGGTGTAGGCTGCAGTTTCTTTGATACGTATGGGATTTGCCATTGCTTGAAAAATAAAAATAAAAATATATAGATATATATTTATATATATATTTATATATATATATATATATATATATATATATATATATATATATATATATATATATATATATATATATATATATATATACGCCTACAGCGCCTCAGAACACTGCGCCCCCGAACCTCACAGAATCAAGGAGAGGGGTCTGGCAAGAACAGACAAAATCAAAAGCAACAACAAAAAGCAGGAGGAGAAAAAACAGAGGTGGGGGTCAACAGGTGCAAAAACAAGACAAACCAAAATACAGAAGAAACAGACGCCGATGATGGACACAACCAGAGACAACACAGTAATCAACCTAACCGATATGGAGCTGTCTCAACAAGAATTAGAAATGTTATCTTTGGGCCTAACTTTCTGTAGCAACACTAACTTTGATTACACTCAAACGCGAATTGACTTGTTTTTATATGTTCGGAAACTCAAACTTCAAAAATATTTTTCAAATTCATGCCAACGTACCGCTGAGATGCCAACAACTATCGATCCCAACCTAATGCTGAATGTAGCGCACATGGAAACGCTACAAAATCTAATAGAACTGGAACAGCAAAATGAAAGTGTGAGTGAAGAGATTACACCGAGTGTGGCAGCCCTGAGCTCTGATATTAACATCTGGCAGACAGTTCAAACAGGATTCAAACCGAAATCAATATTCATGCCAGCAATGCCGAAGGATGGACTAGACCTTTTCGCTGAATATGTAACAAAAGACTTGAAAGACCTCTCCGTCCTAAGTAGAAAACAAAGATATCGAGAGAACCAAGACCACAACAGAAAGTACAATGCACTGATGGAAAAGATCAAATCAAGATCAGATATAGTTGTGAGGTGGTCCGACAAAGGCGGTAATATAGTACTTTGGCCCCTTGAAATGTACAACAAAGAAGCCCTCAGCCAGACAGAGAATGCTATACAAGGATCAGTCCCACACATCTGATAGGTATTCAAGAAAACTACCACAATGAATTGTACAAATGGAGAGGAAAAGGACTACTGAGCAAGAAAGAATTTGATTTCCTAAAAAATGATTATCCTGTCACTGCGCAAATGTATCTGATCCAGCAATTAGCAGCCTACACTGGCTCCCAGTGAGACAGAGAGTGGCATTTAAGGCTTTATGCATCGCCCACCGTGCCTTCTGGAAATCAGGCCCAGCGATCACTAACAACCTGGTCACCCAATACCACCCCAACAGAACCCTACGGTCCACAGAGGCCTTTCTGGCCGTGGTCCCAAGAGTTCGGAGAGCCAGGACCGGAGGAAGACTTTTTTCCTTAAACGCTGCTAAGATGTGGAACTCACTCCCACTACAAATCCGGTCCAATCCTAATTTATTCTCATTCCGAAAACAACTGAAAACCCATCTATTCGCCAGACCCATCTAATGTTCAGTGTTTTCCTTCTCTCTCCCACCCCCATCAGCTCTGTTCTCCACCCATTAGCGCTTGGACGCCCATCGGGCAGCAATCGCGCTCTACAAATAACAATACAATACAATACAATACAAGATACATAAAAATGACAAAATGCCGCCAGGGAGACCGATCATATCGGCAATAGGAAGCCTGTTTGAAAATACGAGTGTCTTCATTGACCACTTTCTCCAACCTCAAGTCAGAAAACTCCCAGCGTACATAAAAGATACAGGAGACTTTCTAACAAAAATATACGATGTCAAATGGAAGGAGAACTACCTATTCTTGACATTGGATGTCCAGGCTCTATATACGAGCATTAGGCATAAGGATGGCCTTAATGCCATAAAACACTTCTAGGGGGAAAGACCCATAACCCTATTTGAGCATACTAAGATGCTACTGGAAATGATAGAGTGGTGCCTTACGAACAATACATTTATGTTTGACAGACTATTTTACAAACAAGTCCAAGGATCAGCCATGGGTACTTGCTTCTCCCCCAGCTATGCAAATTTGCATATGGGCTGGTGGTAGATGATATTTTCATTTTGTGGGAGGGCAGTGTGGAAAGTGCGATGATTTTTACTGAAAAACTGAATGAGAATGCATTAAACCTCAAATTTACCTGCAACACGAGTAGGGAAAACATACAGTTTCTTGATGTAGAATTGTTTGTCCAGAATGAGAAAATACAAACACGCACGTATTGCAAACCCACCGCTGGTAACGCGATCCTGCACGCCCACAGCTTCCACCCCGCACCACTCAAACAATCGATCCCATATGCAGAATGTCTCAGGATGACACGCAACTGCAGTACGAGTGAAGGACTCTCTGATGCTAAACAGAATCTATTTACGAGACTCAAAAGAAGAGGGTACACTGATAAAACATGCACAAATGCCGAAGTCAAATGTAGCACTAAAAACCGACATGACCTACTGTTCCCAAAGGTAACAGTAGTCGAGAATGTCACACAAGAAAGACAACCCCCCAGGTTAATCACTGGTTTCAATCGCCACCATGCAAACCTTCGCAAAATCCTCAGAAGGCACTGGCCTTTGATCCGCAATGACACAACTATAGGGGACCTAATGGGCGAGAAACCACTGGTTTCATTTAGGAAAGCGAAATCAATGCGGGCGGAATTGGTTCGCAATGCTCCGGTTGTCACGAAACAAAAAAACTGGCTACAGTCCCAAAAAGGCTTCAGAAAGTGCAGTAAATGCAAGGCATGCAGTCATGGGAGTAACACTACCAGTGTGGTGGTACCATTTAGAGAACAACCCTACACCATCAGAGACCAATTCACATGCAAGACAGAATTTGCCGTTTACGTACTCACATGTGAGTGCGGCAAACAATACGTGGGATCCACTATCCACCAAGTACATGTGAGAATCCTGCAGCACCTGCGAGCCATTGCGAATAGGTATCAAACCTACCCAGTAGCACACCACATCCATGAAGCTCATGGTGGTGATTCAAAGGGTCTGACGTACTTCGTCATAGACAGTATCCCCAAGAATGTGAGGGGCGGAAATCGCAAACTGGCACTACGCCGCTTAGAATCGAGATACATTATTCTCCTAAATTCTAAGATCCCGTCAGGGTTAAATGCAGACGAAGCCCTTAGTGTCCATATATAAATCAGCCATCCAGTTGACAGCCTCTCTTTTTCCGGAGTACCCCTATAAAAGCATCCGCCATTCACGCGCTTTCACTGCAAATATGTAACATTATGTCACATTGGGTTTATGCACGCAAAATGGTCACACAGACAGTATCACCATGACACACCCTCCCTTTCCCTTTCCCTAAACATCGACATTAGAACTACCACGATACTTAAAGGTGCCTAAACTCCCTTACCGCCCGGACAGGATCACTATGAACTTTATAGTAATGCACAATTATCCTCTAACATTAGCCAGCGTCTAGCGAGCCTATGCGCATGTACTACCCTCTGGGGAGATCAGCGACAATGATATAACTTACCGGCACTATGCCGCAAACAGGGACATCAGTTCCTACTGAGTAATTAGTCGTGTCCTGGCTCCTTGAACAGGCAAGCAAACCGATTACCGGCGGTTTGGTTTCCATGGTTACCCTCAAGCTTTAGGGCACACCCAATCACAATCGTGGTTTCTCCTCTCCCACAGTCAGACAGCGAATCATGTCAAATGAGAGGGCATACATATATACAAGGGTAAAACGGGGATATGTAAACAAATATCATCGTATTTACGATTGACTTATGTGAAATGTTTTGTGACCACCAGTGCGGATACAGATAATTTTATGCCCTTGTTAAGTGTAATTTCAAGACATGTAGTTAATGTTTTAAATTAATATGAGATATGACGTGGAAACAAGTGAAAACAGACTGCTATGAAACTAATGTGCTGAGTCGTGTAACTGTTCACGTCACTATAAGGGTGTAACCATGTTACCATAGCAATTAGTAATGCCAATTAGCTATGTTAATTGAAACCCATGACATGAAGTATGTGTATATATAGCGCACAGTAAAATGGATAGATGTTAGTGAACAAGGCGGGAGCAAGCCGCCGAAACGCGTCTGAGCAGAAACTGATTGAAAATTAAAGCGTTTGAATTGAGATACACGGAGTCAGCGCCTTCTTTGATGGCAAGTTTGGTATGGTGATAATATATATATATATATATATATATATATATATATATATATATATATATATATATATATATATATATATATATATATATATATATATATATATATATATATATGTATTATTACCTACTGGCGGTCGCCAGTAGGTAGTTATAGTTAGGATTGGCTACCATAGGAAATCTGGAACATTCTATTGGGAATAACTCTAGCGCCGGTTGAGGAATTTGTGTGTAATTTTCCTAAATTTTGGCCAGCTCCGCTCCGCTCCTTCCCTGGAAGTTTCGGGGGGATTCGTGAAGTGGGGGCTGAGAAAAAAGGGGGGTCCCAAAACGTGTTTTCCCCATGTTAATTTCCATAGGACGGTCTGACAAGTCTACAGCCCGAACCGCTGAACGGAATTACGCCAAACTTGGCAAAATTGTAGGGACTGGTATGCAGATGTGCCTTTGCTATATTTGGTGAAAATTTCTCCAGTGTTTTTTTTTTAAATTAACTTAAAAAACACATATATATCTATGGGCGCTCTCCGAGCGCTCACAGGTGCGCGTACCGGGGAGCGCACCCGGCGCGCTACGGGAGTGCGCGAGCGGAAAGCTGATTGGCTGTCGGGTGTCTGTCAACATTCTAAACAGTCCGGAGAGTCCGCCATCTTGTGTCTCGGTAGAATCGAGACACAAGAGGTGAAAATAAAAAGGGGGATATAATTAAAAGGGGGCAGAGTAGACACCTCCTAACCCCCTAGGTTTTCTGAGGGGAGCCTAGAAGGACCCTGAAGGGTAAAAAAACTATTTTTCTTTTTATTTTAAATTTCGCGGGGTAAGCGATGGGTGCGTTCCCAGGTGCGCGCTCCGGGACGCGCACCCAGAGCGTACCACAGGGAAAAACAGTGAAAGAAAATAGTGTAATAGTGTAATGCCACTCACCTTCTTTCAAACCTTCTCCTTTACTTTCCTTCCTGTCTCTTCCCTTCTTTCGCTCCTTCACACTTTTCCCTTCCCTTACTCTCTTTACTCCACTTCACTAACTCCTTCTCTTTCTCCCTCTGTCCTCTTAGTTCTACACTCCCCTTCTCTCATTCTCTCTCTGTTAGCCTAATTCTCTCTGTCCTTTTAGCCTCTCACTCCTCTTCTGTCACGCTCACTCCCTATAACTCAGCCATACTCCCTTACTCACCTTCTTTCAGACCTTCTCCTTTACTTTCCTTCCTCTCTCTTGCCTTCCTTCACTCCTTCACTCTTTTCCCTTCCCTTACTCCCCTTACTCTACTTCAGTAACTCCTTCTCTCCCTCCCTCTGTCCTCTTACTTCTACACTCCACTTACCTCATTCTCTCCCTGTTAGCCTCATTATCTCCGTCCCTTTAGTCTCTCACTCCTCTTCTATTACTCTCACTCCCTATAACTGAGCCATACTCCCACACTCACCTTCTTTCAGACCTTCTCCTTTACTTTCCTTCCTCTCTCCTCCCTTCCTTCACTCCTTCACTGTTTTCCCTTTCTCTACTCTCCTTACTCCACTTCACTAATTCTTTCTGTTACTTCCTCTGTCCTCTTACTTCTACACTCCCTCTACCTCATTCTCTCTCTGTTAGCCTCATTCTCTCCGTCCCTTTACTTTCTCACTCCTCTTCTGTTACACTCACTCCCTATAACTCAGCCATACTCCCACATTCACCTTCTTTCAGACCTTAACCTTTACTTCCCTTCCTCTCTCTTCCCATCCTTCGCTCTTTCACTCTTTTCCCTTTCCTTACTCCCCTTACTCCACTTCAGTAACTCCTTCTGTCAATCCCTCTGTCCTCTAACTTACACACTCCCCTTCTCTCACTCTCTCTCTGTTACCCTCATTCTCTCCGTCCTCTTAGTCTCTCACTCCTCTTCTATCACGCTCACTCCCTATAACTGAGCCATACTCCCACACTCACTTTCTTTCAGACCGTCTCCTTTACTTTCCTTCCTCTCACTTCCCTTTCTTTACTCCTTCACTGTTTTCCCTTCCCTTAGTCTCCTTACTCCACTTCACTAATTCCTTCTCTTACTCCCTCTGTCCTCTTACTTCTACACTCCCCTTCCCTCATTCTCTCTCTGTTAGCCTCATTCTCTACATCCCTTTAGTCTCTCACTCCTCGTCTGTCATGCTCACTCCCTATAACTCAGCCATACTCCCACACTCACCTTCTTTGAAACCTTCTCCTTTACTTCCCTTTCTCTCTCTTCCCATCCTTTGCTCCTTCACTCTTTTCCCTTCCCTTACTCCCCTATTCCACTTCAGTAACTCCTTCTCTCAATCCCTCTGTCCTCTAACTTACTCACTCCCCTTTTCTCACTCTCTCTCTCTGTTACCCACATTCTCTCCGTCTTCTTAGTCTCTCACTCCTTTTCTATCACGCTCACTCCGTATAACTGAGCCATACTCCCACACTCACCTTCTTTCAGACCTTCTCCTTTACTTTCCTTCCTCTCTCTTCCCATCCTTCGCTCCTTCACTGTTTTCCCTTCCCTTACTCTCCTTACTCGACTTCACTAATTCCTTCTCTTACTCCCTCTGTCCTCTTACTTCTACACTCCCCTTCCCTCTTTCTCTCTCTGTTAGCCTCATTCTCTCTGACCCCTTCGTCTGTCACTCCTCTTCTATCACGCTCACTCCCTATAACACAGCCACACTCCCTCACTTATGTTTCTTTCCTCCCTCACTCAGGGCCTCATTTATGAGAAATGACGCATCGCTGCGTGAAAGCAGTGAGGCGTCACTTCTCAGTGCGCTCTCCTTGCGACATTCCTGATGCGTCATATTTAATGTATGAGGCATCATGTCGCAAGGAGTTACAGATACATCAGTATTTCTGACGTATCTGTAAGCGCAAAAGGGATGCATTGCTGGAGTGTGTCACAAAAGTGACACAACTCCAGCAATGCATCCTTTCACATGGGGCAAGCCCATGTGAAAGGGCCTGCGTCAGTCTTATGCCTGCTGTGAGGCAGGCGCAAGATTTTGACGCAACGGCGTCCTAAAAGTGACGCAGTGAAATCTCATAGATTTCACTGCGTCACTTCTACGACCCTTCCTTGCGTCAATACGCCCCCCTTGCATACATTATACCTGGCGCAGGTATAATGTGGTGCAGGGGTTTACAAAGTGACGCATCTACCTGGATGCGTCACTTTGTAAATATGACTCAACAAGGCGCATTTTTTACACCACTGGTGCATTACAAAAAGTGACGCACTGGCGGCGTAAAAGTGAGGCATGGCCTCATAAATGAGGCCCTCAGTCTTCTACTCTCACTTTTTCTTTCACTTTCTCTGTCTCTTCACTCCCTTACTCACCTTGTCTCACACTCACTTGCCTTTATCCAGTCTGTATCTCCACTCTTTCCTAAACATCACTGCTCTTTTCTTACCCTTCCACACCTCCGTTCCTTTACTACGTTTTCTTCACTTATCCTCATTCTACATGTTCACTCTTCTTCTCCTCACTCACCTCCCACACTCACCTTCTTTCAGTCCCCCTACTTCACTTCCCTTCCCCTCTCGTCCCTTTCTTTACTTTCTCACTCATTTTCCTCTCCTCTCTCACTGCACTCCACTTCAGTTACTCTTTTTGATTTTTTGAAGAATACAGCTCTTTTTTGAGAATTGGAGGTAGTTCTTAAAATAACTTTTTTTTTTCTTCTTTTTTCGTTTTTTTCTCAACAAAAACAAAAACAGGGAATGGCAAACTGCTCAACAGGAGCAAAAAAAAGAATCAAAATTAGGGGCGGGGACGGCAGCGGTGGTTCTCTCTGGTTCGGACAATGTTCATAATACTTTGTTCCCCATAACAAAGTAATTCATCACAATCTTTGCATTTGATTGTGATTCCGTCGAAAACAGTCTGAATATTTGTAATCAGCTGTTCTGATCGCCCCCTCACCGATACAGTTGCTCCTCCAGTTGAAGTAGAGGCACCATCTCTTGGAGCCTCTCGTGTCAGAGCCCTGACACTCTCCCGGGCATAGTTCTGAGGATGCCGGCGTTGAACATGGCGAATCAAAGTTGAATTTCCAAAACTGTACTTCCTTGTGGGGTCTCCTCGGGAAAGTACAGTATGGCAGATTTTGCACTCCACCTTTGGAGCATTTACTTTCTTTTTATCAGCAGGTATTGAGAAAAACTTCCATATGAAGTGCTCCTTTACTCTAGGCTGAGGAGCCTCTTCTTCAATGAACCCATCTGAGTCCTCACTGCTACTGGTGGGTCTAGCAGCCATGATAATTCCAAAAAGGGTGAGCAGCAAAAAACAGGTCTTTCAGTCACAAAAGTGATAGAAGTGAAGGAAATGGGTGGGGTTTTCATTCTTTGTAAAAAAAACTGTTAGCAACCAATGAAAAGGGTTAATTTAAGGTCAAATGACTTGACGCGCTTACGCTGCGCGCACCGAGGCGCTTCCGGGGGCGCTTGCGCGGCGCGAACGTAGGCGCTTCCGGGGGCACTTACGCGGCACGCCTGAGTGACGTTTTGGTAGCTTTACGGAAATGCAAAATCATTTTCATTCGGAAAATCAAAAATACTACTTTTATAAGCATGGTACTGAATGTCTTGCATTTTTATTTACTTTTCATACATATTTTTTTTACGAACGCAGAAATAGCGTTCTCTCTGCGCTCTCGAGAGAGCTTACCGGTGCGCGCACCCTGAGCGCCCCAAGTCAAAATGATACGGGTAAGCTTACCGGTGCGCGCACCGTGAGCGCACCAGGAAAAAATGATTAGAAAAAAAGAAAAATACATTGAAAAAATTATTTAAAAAAAAAATTAATAATAATTAATACTTATACAAAACAGCTAATAAAATAAAAACACTAAAAATCATAGGTTACAAACTCGATATATAAAGGAATTAGTTTTTCAAAAACCTTTGAAATTCACTGAAAAAACCAGAGGTTTCACAATCGTTATAGTTAGGAATTAGCTTTTAAAAAACCTTTGAAATTCACTGAAAAAACCATAGGTTTCACACTCGTTATAGTTAGGAATTAGCATTTAAAAAACCTTTAAAATTCACTGAAAAAAACATAGGTTTCACACCAGTTATAGTTAGCTGAACATTTTACTCATACAAAACCATTGAAATTCCCACGTTATAGTTAGTTGGACTCACTATAACTCGCGAGCCCGCAATCCACTGCTGATGATGTCACATATTACATCATTCATGACATGGTCAGTGACATCACTGATGGCATCACTGATGACATCTCAAATGACATCACTGATGACATCACTGATGACATCATCCAGTGTCTGTGTGTTTCTGTAAAGTTAAAATATGTTTTACATATTGAAGAATGAGTGTATGTATGAGTGTCTGGATGAAGGATTTAGTAGGTGCGTGACTGACTGTATGAGTGAGTGATTAAATGTGTCTTACTGAATGCATGGGTTAGTGACTAAACTGTCTGAATGTGTGCATCATTATGACTGTTGTTGTGTAAGCTGCTGCATGTGTTGATTAGTAGCTATATGAGTGGCTATATGGGTTATTGATTGGTTGCCCAAGTATTTGTATGTGAGGGTGAGTGTGTATGGGAGTGGCTGGGAGGTGTGTGACTCTGTGCATAGATGTGTGAGCAGTTGATTCACTTGGTGTATGGGTTCAAGAGTGAGTGTGGAAATAGCTGTATGGGCGGTTGACTGTGTGCATGGGTGTGTTGGTGAGTGAATGGATATCTCAGTGCCCCATGTCCAAGTAAGTACATATGTAAAACACAGTGCATGTGAGAGTTGGCATATATCAATGACTATACATGAGAGCCTGTGATTGCGTAAGTGACTGTATGGATCAATATGTACTTGTATCAGTGATTGTAAAAGAGAGTAAGTATGTGTTAGTATATGTTTGAATAAGTAAGGTTATGTGTGTATAACTGTATAGATGACGAAATGGGAGTGTGTTTGATTCTTTGCATGACTGACTAGGTGTGTGAGTAACTCCATGGATGATTGGCAGTGTGTGAGTGTCTGTATAGGTGTATGAGTGCATATGATAGTGTTGTATTGATGAGTGACTGTATGTATGAGCGATTGTATGGGTGAATGAGTGGATGTGTTTAGACTTAGGAATCTGTGAGTGTGTATGTAGTAACTGCTATTGGTGTGTCAATAATTTCAGGAATGGTAGTTTGTATTTAACACTGGGTGTATCAAAGGTTAGATTAGAGTGTGAGAAGGTGCATCGTATTATCACATGGATGATGTCATCAGTGATGTCATCAGTGATGTCATTTGAGACGTCATCAGTGATGTCATCAGTGATGTCATTTGAGATGTCATCAGTGATGTCACTGACCATGTCATGAATGATGTAATATGTGACATCATCAGCAGTGGATTGCGGGCTCGCGAGTTATAGTGACTCCAACTAACTATAACGTGGGAATTTCAATGGTTTTGTATGAGTAAAATGTTCAGCTAACTATAACTGGTGTGAAACCTATGGTTTTTTCAGTGAATATATATATATAAAAGAACCCAATGCCCACTCTAAAGAAAGAATGAGCCCGACATGTGCTGGCACACAATCCAGGGGATTTATTCAGGAAAAATTATAATAGCAAAGTCCAGGAAACGCCAGGCAAACGTGTTTCAGCGAGTCTTTGTGCTTTCTTCAGTGCCAGTTCTAGTTTCCCAAAAGAGCCTCACACCTGGGGATTACTTCAAGGGCCTGTGGCGATCTCAGGCCACTCCCTTTCAAAGGTTGTTACACCCCGCCTCTGCTGTCAGCTGTGATGCCTCCCATGTTTTTTTTGAGAACAGGGGCACGCTGGTTCATCAAGTCCAAAGTGTCAGCCCATGCAGTGAAGGGCTGCCAAACACCAAGTGGAATGTCTTGGTGACTCGCAAACATCCGCTCTCGACCACAAGGATACTATATATATATATATTACCTACTGGTGGTCGCCAGTAGGAAGTTATAGTTAGGACCTAGTTACCATAGGAAAATTGCAACATTCTATTCCCAATAACTTTGGCGCCGGATGATGAATCTTAGCAAAAATTTTAAAACTCGTGTGGGCCCTCCTTTCCGCTCCTATCCTAAAAGTTTCGGGGTGGTTCGGTAAGCGGGGCCTGAGGAAAAAAGGGGGTCCCAAAAAGTGTTTTCTCCATGTTATTTTCCATAGGAAACTTTTAGACACAGCTACAACCCGAACTGCTGAACGGAATTACACCAAATTTGGCAAAAAGGTAGCCTTGTTTCAGAAAGAACTCTTTTTGTTAAATGGTGTAAATTCGTTCAGTAGTTTTTAAAATATTATTGGAAAAAGAAATATATATCTCTGGGCGGAGCCTAACCACACATCTCATTGTGAGATCTGATTGGCTGTCAGCACTTCAT
This sequence comes from Lissotriton helveticus, assembly GCF_964261635.1. NCBI lineage: Eukaryota > Metazoa > Chordata > Amphibia > Caudata > Salamandridae > Lissotriton > Lissotriton helveticus. Next base: position 871,744,867 of record NC_136071.1, on the reverse strand, counting down.
CCAAGAAGTGTTGGCAGCCATCTTGGGACCAATATACATGATAGCACCTTATTAAAAAAGCATTGTAGTTAATAGAAGGTTTTAAGACTTTAGTTACATTATAAATCATTTGTTGATGGCACCATACTCATTTTAGGACTTGTGGTGTGTTCTAAGGTGATTTTACAATGTGAAAAAGCCTTCTGCTTGGATATTATGAATCATGTTTCAGAGAAAACTATTTTCTCATGCTTTTCCCCCAGAGGTTTGGAAGGTGATCTATAAGCTAAACTGAGAGCATATTTTCTGTAAATTCACATTATCTTTTTCAGTCATGTGAGAATGAAGTCTGACATTCTCAGTAAAACATGTGCAACTAACAAGGGCATAGACTGTCAGTTGATTCCTTTGTGTTCTACTGCAGCTTCCCAGAGTGTTCTAAAGAACAACTAGAGCGCTAACAGTCCTACTTATAACAAACATATTGCACACCTGAAGCCATCTTGATTGGAATAAAGTGGTAACTCTTAAAACATTTAATTTAAAAAGGAACAAAATGAGGGGGTTCATTTTGCCATAGAAAAAATGATTAGTGCTGTGGAAAGAAAAATTAGGGCACATTTTGAGTGACTTCTCAAATCCTCTTCAATTTCATTAAAAAACAAAAAATCTGATATGCAGATTGAAACATGCACTTTGAATACCAGCAGCAGACTTTTCTGGTGAGCAGTAGCTTTACTAGAGTGATCTAATGAGCAACTAGAGTGCTAACATTCAGAATTTATGGCAAATGTGTGACACATCTGAATGCCTTCTTGATCTTGATGGAACCAAAGTAAACAACTGAAAGTATTTCCTACTGAGGAGACTGCAGTTAATGAGGAAATTAAGAAACTTCATAACAAATAAATCTCCCAAGATGGCCACCAGAGACAAAGAGCCCAAATGTAGCACAAATATAATCCAGATGAAGCCCATGTATATTTCAATGACAGAATGTCCCAGAGTGTTCTTAAGAACAACTAGAGCGCTTACTGTCTTACTTATGACAAAAGTATGGCTCACCTGAAGCCATCTTGATTGGAATAAACTGGTAACACTTAAAACATTTAATCTAAAAAGAACACAATGAGGGGGTTCGTTAGTGCTGAAGAAAGAAAAATTAGGGCACATTTTGAGTGACTTCTCAAATCCTCTTCTATTTCATTAAAATATTCAGACGTGCACACTGAAACATGCACTTTTAATACCAAATGAGAAAATTAGGAAACTTCATAACAAATAAATCTCCCACGATGGCCAACAGAGACAAAAGAGCCCCAATGTAGCACAAATATCACACCGATGAAGCCCACATGTAGCCCAATGACATAAGTGTGCAAAACACTTTTTATTTTTTGTGTTTTTGCAGTTTTATATAGTGCAGACTTGTCAGGTATTGGAGTCCTTTACATGAGCATTGGTTACATCACACAAGAACAAATTAATTTTGTTTGTAGACATGGGGAGATTAAGTGATTTGACCAGAATCACAGAATGTCGAGCTGAAGCAGAAACTCCAACCTGGTTCCCCAGTTGCAAAGTCTGCAGCTCTGGAAGTAACACCACATCCTCTACCATAAGTGCAACATTTAATCAAGTGGTCAACTGGATAAAAAAAACATAAATATAACAAATAATTTACAAGTGCTTTGTTGCTATTTGAAAACTCAGAAAATATGTCCTCATTTTAGTTTTTTAGAGCACTAACCATAATTCTGATACAAATAAGGCTCTCTCATATATGTAATTTCTAACGGAAATGCTCTAGGTATTACAGTTTTGATTACATCAAGATAACGTCAGGCGTTCCACACTTTTGTAATAAATATAGAATGTTAGCAATCTAGTTGTTCATTAGGATACTGTTGAGAGGCAGAGGCCAGGGGCACGGACTCTGAAAATTGAAGGCAGGTAGGAGGGTGCAGAGGCAACAATTAGACCACACTGGGCAGGCAGGAAAGGCAGTGGCAGCACAACAGACTATGGAGGGCAGTGGAAAGGGGCAGGGGCAACAAACCAACAATACAGGACTGGCAAGAGAGGCTGTGGCAATATAATAGACCATTGTGGGCAGAAGGAAGAGGCAGAGGTACTACAACCATACATGGCAACAGACCTGATTCAGCCAGGAAGCGTCCAATGTTTTAAGCCCAAATGGGCTTTATTTGACCTGTCTCCTGTCTACAATCTCCTCTTTTTCAATGTATATCAAAGGGGAAAATTAATACCCCAATTGTTTTTCAAAATCTCCCTCTTACCAAGTTCAAAATGTTAGCAAGTATTGTACATTGGATCATGGAAGGCAGGAGGAATTGGGGTAGGGACATGGACTTGGATAACAGAGGACAGGAGGGGCATGGAGAGGTGCACCAAACTGACCCTACAGGGCAGGCATCAGGGTTTGCAGAAGCACAATACACCACACAGGGCATGCGGGATGGGAGTGCAGCACAGCAATCCATAGAAAGCAATAGGGAGGGGACAGGACCATGCACATGGACAACAGAGAACAGAGGGGAAGAGGCAATGATAGCTAGCTGACCATAATGGACAGACAGGAGAGAAAGCTGCAGCATAACGGAAACATAAAGGGCAGGAGGGACGATTCAGGGGCATTACAATGGAACAGACAAGACAAGAGGGAGGGAATATGTGTCTGCACATGGAAAAAAAGGACTGGGGACAAGGGGGGCAGGGCAGGAGCAGCAAGATGACCATGGAGGTCATGCAGAAGGGGCACTAGAACCAAGACACATCATGGAGAGCAACAGTGAGACTATAATCGCAGACACAGAGACCATGGAGGGAAGGTGGGAGGAGGTCAGGGGCAGCAAGCTGACCACACAGGGAAGGTGGGAGGGGCCGTGGCAGCACAGAAAACCATGCATGGCAAGCGGGAGGGTTAGGGGCAGCACAATGGCTATTATGGGCAAGAAGGGGGTGCAGGGGCATGCACAAATTACCATGGAGCATAGAAGGGAGGGTCAAGACCTGGGCACAGACAAGAGAGTTCAGGGGAAGGGGCCTCACAACAGACCATGTGGGGCAGACAGGAGGAGCAGTTGCTGCACAACAGACCAGGGAGGGCAGAAGGGTGTAGTAGTAAAATGGACCATGGAGGACAGGAGGAAAGGGATAGGGGCATGGAATGTGGACAGCCGGGGTGGAGATGGCAGGGACAGGTTACAATCATCTGACAATTCTAGGCAGTTGGGAGGGGAGTGGCAGCTCAACAGAACATTCAGAGTAGATAGGAGTGGCAGGTCAATGGAACATGATGGGCAAAAAGGATGGAGCAGGGGCATGCACATAGACATCGGAGCGCAGAGGGAAGGAGAATAGGGGCAGCAAGCTAAGCACAGAGGCTAAGCAGGAGGTCTATCATGGGGCATAGAATTGGGCAATGGAGGGCAGGAGGAGTGGACTGGTACATCATGCTAAATGGAGCGCAGTGGCATGCATGTCAGGATGGAGGAGGCTAGTCCATGGATTCAGACTACAGAGGATAGAAGGGAGGTGGATGGGGAAGCAAGCTAACTGTTCAGAGAAGGCGGGAAGGCCAGTGGCAAAACAACGGCCACACAGGGCTGTAATAAGAGAGCAGGGACATGGACTTGGACAATTGATGGCTAGGAGGAGGGAAGGCAGGAGCAGCAAGTTTGGATTTGGGGCAGCACAATGTCAGGCCCTGCTTCTAACCCCCCACCATCCATTGTGTTATGCATCTTACTTAACGTATAAAAAAACTAGATGCTAAAAAAAACAAAGATTACAGGGACGGTATAGTTAGACTCAGATTTCACTCATACACAACCAGTGAAATTCAACAGTTCTAGTTACCTGAGCTAACTATAACTTACGCCTCCACAATGTACTGCTAATAACCTCAGATATTACATCATTCATGACATGGTCAGTTACATCACTCACGACATCTCAAATGAGCTGTGAATGGAATGGAACTATATTCGCTAGAAGCTTATTAAATATTAAATAAGGATGCTACAATTACGTCTTGTATCGTTATCAAGTTTCGAACAATCCGAAATGCGTGGATCACGTCCTTTGCAGATTAAATACTTTCAAACTACAACCTGAGTGCTGATTCCTTCCTTGTAATAGTGAGAGGAGATTAAATACATATATATAAAATTCACTGAAAAAATCACAAGTTTCAGGGACATTATAGTTAGAAATTATCATTTAAAAAACCTCAGAAATTCACTGAAAAAAACGACAGGTTTCATGGACGTCATAGTTAGTTGGCTATTTCACTCATACGAAACAAGAGAAATTCAGCCCGTTATAGTTAGTTGTGCTAACTATAACTCGGACCCCCGCAATGCACTGCTGATGACGACACATATTACATCACTCATGACATGGTCAGTGGCATCACTGATAACATCACTGATGACCTCTCAAATGACAACACTGATTACATCATCCACCTGATCATCTGATGCACCTCCTCACACCCTAAAAAACATACTACCATTCTCGAAACCATAGACACACCAATACTAGAGCAGCTACCATATTCTGTGCACTATGCATGCAGACCTCTAATCATCTATATTGCATTGATACCGTCTTTAAAATACTCAGTTAGTACGCATGCAGTCTAGGAATCCTTCTGTCTGTCCCATGTACTTGTCCATTCACCAATCCAGCACTATGTACGTATCCTATCACTCTGCCAATACCTAAGCACTTATAAATTTAGCATGCACTCTCTTTGCAGCACTGAAATTACTCTAGTTATTAGTCATATACTTAAGGAATGGCCTAGCTACTTACCCAAGTACAGGTACAATGTTTTATACACTATGCACGCAGATCTCTAACAAGCTACATACTATTAATACGCTCTTCTAAATTTCCAGTTAATACCTATGCAGTGTTGGAATCCTTCTGCCTGTGCCATGTATTTCTCAAATCACCCATCAGCACTATCTACGTATCCTATCACTCCGCCAATACCTAAGCACTTATAAATTCAACATGAACTCTGTTTGCAGCACTGAAATTATTTTAGTTACTAGTCATGTACCTAAGGAATGGCCTAGCCAGAAAAACTAGTACAGCTACAATATTCTGTGCACTATTTTTGCAGAACTCTTATCAGCTACATAGCATTGATACAGTCTCTTAAATACTCAGTTAGTACCTATACAGTCTAGGAATCCTTCTGTCTGTCTCATGCAGTTCTCCATGCATCCACCCAGCACTATCTACGTATCCTATCACTTCACCAATACCTAAGCAATTATAAATTTAGCATGCACTCTCTTTGCAGGACTGAAAGTACTCCACTTATTAGTCATATACTTACAGAATGGCCTAGCCACTAATACAAGTGCAGGTACAATATTTTGGACACTATGCATGCAGACCTTTAACCAGCTACATACTATTGATACGCTGTTCTAAATATCCAGTTAGTACCTGTGCAGTGTAGGAATCCTCCTGTCTGTCCCATGCATTTCTCCATTCACCCATCCAGTACCAGCTACTTATCCTATTACTCCACCAATACCTAAGCACTTATAATAACTGAACAAAATGTTTAGCATTTTCTTATATGTACTACTGACAAGGTAAGATTAAGTAACCCAAACACTATCAATGCACAACTACATTCAGCTGTGCACTATATATATGAACCTCTAAACAGCTACTTAGTAAAGTACTACCCGTGCAACCAAGGAATCCTCCTGTATGTCCCATGCACTTCTCCAATCACCCATCCAGCACTATCTACGTATCCTATCACTCCGCAATACCTAAGCACCTATAAATTCAACATGTACTCTCTTTCAGCACTGAAATTATTCTAGTTACTAGTCATGTACCTAAGGAATGGCATAGCCAGTAAAACTAGTACAGCTACAATATTCTGTGCACTATGCATGCAGACCTCTAATCAGCTACATAGCATTGATACAGTCTTTTAAATACTCGGTTAGTACTTATGCAGTCTAGGAATCCTTCTGTCTGTCCAGGCACTTCTCCATTCAACCATCCAGCACTATCTACATGTCCTATCACTCTGCAAATACCTAAGTACTAATACATTTAGCATGCACTCTCTTTGCAGCACTGAAATTACTCCAGTTATTAGTCATATACTTAAGGAATGACCTAGCCACTAACACAAGTGCAGGTACAATATTTTGTACACTATGCATGCAGACCTCTAATCAGCTACATACTATTGCTACGCTCTTCTAAATACCCAGTTAGTACCTATGCAGTCTAGGAATCCTTCTGTCTGCCCATGCACTTCTCCATTCACCCATCCAGCACTATCTACGTATCCTATCACTCCACCAATACCAGAGCACTTATAAATTCAGCACACACTTTCTTTGCAACACTGAAATTACTCCAGTTATTAGTTGTATACTTAAGGAATGGCGTAGTCACTTACACAAGTGCAGTTAAAATATTTTGTACACTATGCATGCACACCTCTAACCAGCAACAAACTATTGATACTCTCTTCTAAATACCCAGTTAGTACCTATGCAGTGTAGGAATCCTCCTGTCTGTCCCATGCATTTCTCCAATCACCCATCCAGTACTATCTACTTATCCTATTACCACTCCAATAGCTAAACACTTAGACATTCACTATACACTCTGTATGTAATACTGTAATTATTCTAGTTATTAGCCATGAACTTATGGAATGGCCTAGCTACTAACACAAGTACAGCTATATTATTTTGTGCACTATCCAAGCAGGCCTCTAACTAGCTACATACTATTGATACACTCTTCAAAATACCCAGTTAGTACTAATGCAGTGTAGGAATCATCCAGTCTGTCCCATGCACTTCTTAAATCACTTATCTACCACTATCTTCTTATCCTATCACTCCACCAATACATAAGCACTTATAAATTAAGTGTTCACTCTGTTTGCAGCACTGTCATGATTCCAGTTACTAGTGGTATTCTTGTAAAATGACCTAGACACCAACACAAGTACACATAAAGTATTCTGTGCATAATCCCTACAAAGCTCTAAGCAGATACATACTATTGGTCCACTCCATTAAATACTGAAGTAGTACCCATGCAGCGTAGGATACCTCCTATCAGTCTCATGCAATTCTTCAATCACCCATCCAGCACTATGTTCTTATTGTATCAGTCTGCCAATACCTAAGCACTTATGGGTCAGATTTACAAGCACCATGCGCCACCAGTACGTCACTTTTTGTAACGTAGTGATGGCGCCAGGCACTCCGTCATATTTACAAGGAGAGGAAAAGTCACCCTGCGTGGTTTTCCTCTCCTTGGAAATACGACCCCTTCATACACAGAACTTTGCATTGATGGGGCATTCCATAGGTGTTGCTACGACACCCCACGCAACACCCATCGAACAATACACATCTCCAGATTTATGAGAAATCGTAAATCTGGAGATGTGTGTGAATGCTGCGCCATCCTAGAGCTGGTGTAGAAAGGCACAACAAGGAGAGTTGTTTTAATTTCTCCTCATTTTTTCCTCTTTCAATGCTCACCTAATTTCCTCCCGAGCAAGATTGAGAGGATGTGTGATCAGGAGATGCTTGTACATAGAAGCAGTGCCACAAAAGTATTTTTTTCCACTGCCTCTTGACAGGACTCGGTCACAAATTTTGTACGTCCCCTTTCTCGCATTTACTTTCTTCTCTCTAGGTGGAAAAGTGAAGAATTTTCACACAACAGATTCCGGCCACTGTGGACGTGGGGCCTCCTGCAAGAATTCTTTTTCAGAAGATACTTCCTCCTTCTGCTGCTGCTGTCCAGATGCCATTTGTTTGATATTTTTTGAAAAACACCAAAAAAACAAGCAAAAAGGGTTCTTGTAGGAAAAGAGATGTCTCTCTAAAGATGCTCCAACAAGAATGATTAAAATGGGTGGGGTCATTCAATAGTTACAGTGCGAAATGTTATGAAAAATAAAATCTTTTTCTTTTAGGTCACAAGGGATCTGCGCACTCTGCGCTCACGAAGCACACACCCACCGTGAAATCGCGAAAATATATTTAAAAATAATTTAAGTTTATTATAAGTACATATATATTATTTGTATGAATATCTTAGATAATCTCTTGCCCTAATATGTATATTAAAGACACATATATATAATTTTAGAACATAGATTTTCTTTGCGGGAGTCACGCACCCAGCATGCCCAAGCACGTATATGACATCACGCGGGACCCGTCACCGCACAACCGTCACGTACCGTAATGCGCATGTGTCGCGAATGCGTGGGAGCAGGAGTCGCGGACTGGCCGCATACCAATCACGCACATCATGTACTATTAAATGTATATGATGTAACTGAAAAACACACAGCCGTGGATCCTTCACAACTTTTCTAAAATGACGGGTAGCATTCATGCACCCACCGTGATGTGTACACTTTGGGGGTGACTCCCAAAAAAAATAAAAAAATAAAAATTCAAAAAGAAAATAATATAAATGTATTAAAAGAAGAAAATAAAACAAAAAAATTAAACAATATTTCAGTTTGAATTTTTGAAAAAAAAATTCTTGTAATTTTCTGAAAAATATATAATGTTATTTAATGAATAAAATATTTATAAATAAACAGTTAAAAAACTGTAGAAAATCAGTACAAACAATAGGTATAACTGCTTACACTTAAACATTAGCATTTAAACAACCTTTGAAATTCACTGAAAAAAACCATAGGTTTCAGAGACATTATAGTCAGAAATTAGCATTTAAAAAACCTTAGAAATTCACAGAAAAAACATATGTTTCAGGGGTGTAATATTTAGCTGGATATTTCACTCGTACAAAACCAGACATCCCTCCGTTATAGTTAGTTCTGCTAACTATAACTCTCATGCCCGCAATGCACTGCTGATGACGTCAAATATTACATCGTTCATGACATGGTCAGTGACATCATTGATGACATCACTGATGACATCTCAAATGACATCACCAATGACATCACTGATGACATCATCCATGTGACAATCTGATACACCTCATCATACACTAGTAGAACCTGTCATCACTCACTGTAAAATACAGAGTACCATATTTGAAACCATTGACACACCAATACCAGTTACTACATACCTACCCACTGATTCCTAAGTCTACACACAACTACCCATTCAACAACAGAATCACTTATACATGCAGTCACTAATTAATAGAACACTATCAAATGCACTTATACACATATATAGACATTGACACATCAGCAGTCATCCTAGTTGGTTATGCAGTCATCCTACTGACTCATGAAAAACGTTAATCACACTTACATTTACTCACTTACAGTATTATACACACAATACCTCATTAATTCAAACACATAGTAACTCACAGATAATATGTTAAAAAATCACCATTACAATTATACACTCATTCATATAGTTACTCTCACAATCACTGACTCTTACATATACTTATTTATATACATCAACTCTCACATACAATGCCTTTTATTTTTTTACTTTGTTGAAGATGTACAACTAAAACATATATTCGCTCACCAATACACAAATAAATACACTCAGTCACCCTAACAACTGCTTCCACATGCACTCTTAAACCTATACACCTAGTCTATCAACCATTCACACATCTATGCATAGAGTTACACACACCCCATCCAACCACACACAAACTCAGTGTCCCATACAAATACTCACCCAACTAATCAATAACTAATATACACGCTCATGTAGTTAGTGACCAACTGATGCAGCATGTTATACAACAACAGAGAAAGTGACACACACATTCAGATAGTTTAGTTACTAATCCATGTAATAAGTGAGACGCTTTTAATTACTCACTTATCAGACAGTCAGACAGCTACTAAATCCTCCATCCAGACAGTTATATATCCACTCAATCTTCAATACAGATTGGTATATATATATATAAAATACATATTTAAATTTCAAACTAAACCACATTCACTGGATGATGTCATCAGTGATGTAATCCGTGATGTCACTGACCATGTCTTGAATGATGTAATATGTGACATCATCAGCAATGCATTGCGGGCATGGGAGGTATAGTTAGCAGAACTAACTATAACAGAAGAATTTCTATGGTTTTTGTAACAGTGACATGTCCAGCTAACTATAACACACCAGAAACCTACGTTTTTTTCTGTGAATTTCTAAGGTTTTTTTTAAATGCTAATTTCTAAGTATAACGCCTCTGAAACATATGTTTTTTTCAGTGAATTTCAAAGCTTTTTAAATGATAATTTCTAACTATAACGTCTCTGAAACCTATGGTTTTTTTCAGTGAAAAAAAAATCATAATATGCATATATATATATACATTGTCACTCCATGGTTGTCCACCTTTGAGTAGCACATGAGCAGCAGCTTGATTTATGTGTAGGTGAGGAAGGGGATCCGCTTGTAGATGCCGCTCCGTAATGGATCTGCCCGACGCGTTTCAAAGCTCCATATGCTTCTCTTCAGGGGCTTTAACGGAAGCGGTGTGCGCAACCGCAAACCCACTTCTCCATTTTCCATATGACACACCCACCAATGGGAGGCTCAAATGAGACTGTGTATTATGGGAAGTGTGGTGCGGAAAGCACATAATCAAGTCCTGTATGGACCCCGCAAGTGGGCCCGTCCTCTATCCCGTGTACAGCTGCTTTTTCACTTCCGTGACCCCCAAGGATGACGGGGTGGTGCATACTCCGCGGCTGGATGGCCGCATATCAATTGTCGCTCCAAGGTTGTCCACCTTTGAGTAGCACATGAGCAGCAGCTTGATTTATGTGTAGGTGAGGACGGGGATCCGCTTGTAGATGCCGCTCCGTAATGGATCTGCCCGACACGTTTCGAAGCTCCATATGCTTCTCTTCAGGGGCTTGATTATGAGCTTCGAAACGCGTCGGGACGATCCATTACAGAGTGGCATCTCTGTTGGTTCTTTCTGCACTGTTCTTGCTTCTTTTTACACCTCTGTTGCAAATTTCTGCATCCCTCTTGCTTCTTTCCATACCCCTCGTACCTCTTTCTGCACCTCTCTTGCCTCTGTCTGTACACATTTTCCCTCTTTCTGAACCCCTTTTGCCTGTTTCTGCACCTCTCTTGCCTCATTCTGCAGTTCTCCTGCCTCCTTCTGCACCTCACTTGCCTCTTTCTGTACTTCTATTGCCTCTTTCTGCACCTCTCTTGCTTCTGTGGGCACCCCTGTTGTCTATTTCTGTACCCCTGTTGTCTCTTTCTATACTCGTCTTCCTCTTGCCTCTTTCTGCTGTTCTGTGCCTCTTTCGGGACCTCTCTTGCCTCTTTCTGTACTTCTCTTACTTCTTTCTAACCCTCTGTTGCTTCTTTCAGCAATTCTCTTGTCTCTTTGTGCACTTCTCTTGCTTGTTTCTGCACCTCTCTTGTGTTTTTCAGCACCTCTGTTGCTTCTTTCTGCACCTCATTTGCTTCTTTAGGCACACCTCTTGCCTCTTTATGCACCTCTATTTTTTCTTTTTGCACCTCTCTTGCCTCTTTCTGTACCCCTGTTCCCCCTTTCTGCACCATCCTGCCTGTTACTGCACCTCTCTTGTCTCTTTATGTACCTCTGATGCTTCTTTCTGTACCGCTCCTGTCTCTTTCTGTACATCTCTTGACTTTTTGTGCACCTCTCCTACATTTTTCTGCATCCCTCTTTTCTCTTTTTGCACCTGTGTTGGGTCTTTCTGCACTGCTCTTGCTTCTTTTTGCACCTCACTTGCCTCTTTCTACACTTCTCTTGCTTCTTTCTACACCTCTGTTGCTTCTTTGAGCAATTCTCTTGTCTCTTCCTGCACTTTTCTTCCTTCTTTCTGCACTCTTCCTGCCTCTTTCTGTACCTCTTTTACCTCTTCGTGCACCTCTCCTACCACTTTCTGCACCTCTATTGCCTCCTTTTACACCTCTGTTGGTTCTTTCTGCACTGTTCTTGCTTCTTTCTGCATCGCACTTTCTTCTTTCTGTACTTCCCTTGCCTCTTTCTACACCTCTGTTGCTTCTTTCAGCAATTATCTTGCCTGTTTCTGAACTTCTCTTGCTTGTTTTTGCACCTCTCGTGCATCTTTCTGCACCCCTGTTGCCTCTTTCTGAACTTCACTTGCTTCTTTTAAGCACACACCGCTCTTTCTGCACCTCTCTTGCCTCTTTCTGTACCCATGTTACCTCTTTCTGTGCACCTTTCCTGCCTGTTTCTGCACCTCTCCTACCTCTTTCTGTACCTCTGTTGCTTCTTTCTACACTTCTCTTGCCTCTTTCTGCAACCTTCGGGCTTCTTCCGGCAGCTCTGTTGCTTCTTTCTGTACTTCTCTTCCTTCTCTCTGCACCCTTGCTGCCTCTTTCTGTACACCTCTTGTCCTTTGTGCACCTGTCCTGCCTATTTCTCCACCCCCACTGCCTCTTTTTGCACCACTGTTGGTTCTTTCTGCACTGCTTTTGCTTCTTTCTGCACCTCTTTTGCAAATTTCTGTATCCCTCTTACCTATATCTACACCCCTGTTTCCTCTTTCTGCACATCGCTTGCTTCTTTCTGCACTTCTCTTGCCTCTTTCTGTACCCTTCTTCCCTTTTTTGGAACCTCTCTTGCCTCTTTCTGCACATCTCTTGCCTCTTTCAGCATCTAGAGGGCTACTTTTAAACTGATCTCAGGCTCAGCAGTTCACACATTAAAGTGCAGAAAAGGGCTGCTGGCCTCTAAACTGCCATGCCCTATTAAATGCTAGGGTCGTTTTAATCCCCATGCCCTATTATGTACTAGAGCCTTACGGGGGAGGGCATGCCATTCACAGGGGTACCCCAACTCAAAGTGTACCCTAGTGTATGTAGGTTTTTCCAGTGTATTCTAAGTGTCTTTCAGCATAACACTGGCTCCAGCCATGGTTAGGCAGAGCCCATAGTCAGTCAGAGTCAGTTACCACCAGTACCAGTCAACAAAAAGATTAGGGGGGTGGGTCCAAGTGCACAGGATGACTCTGTAACAAGGCCTCTTTCTGCACCTCTGTTTTTTCTTTCTGCTTATCTCTTGCTTCTTTCTGCTCCTTTCTTCCTCTTTCTGGACTTCTGCTACCTCTTTCTGCATTTCTCTCGCTTCTTTCTGTGCCTTTCATCCTCTTTCTGCACATGTCCTACCTCTGTAGGCACTGAAAAAACCATAGGTTCCAGGGACGTTATAGTTAGAAATTAGCATTTTAAAAAACCTTTAAAATAAAAAGAAAAAAACATAGGTTTCAGGGATGTTATAGTTAGAAATCAGCACTTAAAAACCCTTAGAAATTCACTGAAATAATCACAGGTTTAGGGATGTTATAGATAGTTGGACAGTTCACTAGTATAAAACCAGAGAAACTTGGCCGTTATAATTAGTTGAGGTAACTATAACTTGCGCCCCCGCAATCACTGCTGATCACGTCAAGTATTACATCATTCATGACATGGTCAGCGACATCGCTGATGACATCTCAAATGACATAACTGATGACATCATCGATGACATCATCCATATGATAATCTGACGCACCTCCTCACTCCCGAATATAACCTTTAATTCACCCACTCTATACAAAAATAAATGCAGACTACCATTTTCGAAACCATAGACACCTATATCAAGTTTCTTACATTGTTTACCCATAGCAGTTACTACATACCCACTCACTGATTCCTAGATCTACACACATATCCACTCATTCACCCATATAGTCACTCATACATGCAGTCACTCCTCAATACAGTACTATCATATGCACTCATACACCTATACAGACACTCACATACTGCCACTCATCCATAGAATTACTCAGAAACCTAGTCAGTCATGCAATGAACCAATCACACTCCCATTTTCTCACCTATACAGTTATACACACATCACCTCACTTATTCATACAGACACTAACACATACTTACTCTTATACAATCACTGATACAAGTACAGACTCATCCATACGGCAACTCTCACAATCACTGACTCTCACGTATGGTCATTTATATACTCCAACTCTCACATACACAGCATTTTAAATATGTAGTTACTTGCACTTGTACCACTGAGACATCCATTCACTCACCAACATACCCATACACAGACTCATCCACCCATACAGCTGTTTCCACATGCAGTCTTCAACCCATACACCCAGTGAATAAACCACTCACACATCTATGCACAAAGTCACACACCTCCCACCCACCCACACACATACTCAGTCTCCCATACAAATACTCAGGCAACCAATCAATAATCCTTATAGACACTCATATAGCTACTGACCAACCCATGAAGCAGCTTACACAACAACAGACAGACTCATACATTCACACAGTTTAGTCACTAACACATGCATTCAGTAAGACACATTTAATCACTCACCTATACAGTCAGTCACACACCTACTAAATCCTCCATCCAGACACATATACACCCACTCATTTTTTAATACACCTTGGCATTTATATAATAGATATTTACACTTTACAGAAATACACAGTCACTGGATGATGTCATCAGTGATGTCATTTGAGATGTCATCAGTGTTATCACTGACCATGTCATGAATGATGTAATATGTGACGTCATCAGTAGTGCATTGCGGGGGCGCGAGTTATAGTTAGCTGAACTAACTATAACGACAGAATTTCTCTGGGTTTGTATTAGTGAAATGTACATCTAAGTATAACATCACTGAAACCTTTGTTTTTTTCAGTGAATTTCTAAGATTTTTAAAATGCTAATTTCTAACTATAACGTGACTGAAACCAATGTTTTTTTCAGTGAAAATATATATATATATAATATATATATATATGTATATATATTTATATATATATATTACCTACTGGCAGTCGCCAGTAGGTAGTTATAGTTAGGACTTATTTACCATAGGAAATCCGCAATATTCCATTTGGAATAACTTTGGCGCCGGTTGACGAATCTTCACGAAATTTTCAAAACTGGTGGGGCGCGCCGGTCTGCTCCTATCCTAAAAGTCTGATTTGTGAGGCAGGGGCTGAGAAAAAAGGGGGGTCCGAAAACATGTTTTCCCCTTGCAATTTTCCATAGGTACCGTTCATCGCGGCTACAGCCCGAACGGCTGTAAGGAATGACACCAAATTTGGCAAAGTTGTAGTCCTTGGTTCAGACTCGTGCCTTTTGCTTATAACGTGTAAATTTGTTCAGTAGTTCATGAGAAAATTACAACTAAAAGTACATATATATCTATGGCCTCAGTGGATGCGCGGATTATAAGCTCACCGTCCCGATTATGTGTAGAATGCTGATTGGCTGTCAAGTGGTTGTCAACATTCGAAACCAGGAAGTGTTTGCAGCCATTTTGTGCCTCGTTAGAAGTGAGGATCTAGAAATTAGTGGAACAAGTGTTTAAAATTGATTAATAGGGCAGGTAAGAAATATTTTTACCCTCTATACCTGCTCAGGGGGTCCCACAAGGACTCCTGGGGCCTCCCATTTCTTTTTTTTTTTTTAAACTGAGAAATGTGCGGTGGGTGCATGGATCCTCCGTAAAAAAATAAAAACGAGGCGCAGGCTCCTGTGCTTGTTTAAAAATTATCTACCTGGGAAGGACCAATCCCGTGGTCTAAAATATTGCATTTGAAGCGGGGGCCAAGAAAAAAGAGGGGTCCCAAAACGTGTTTTCCCCATGCAATTTTCCATAGGAATCATTAATCGCAGCTACAGCCCGAACGGTTGAACGCAATTATACCAAATTTGGCAAAGAGGTAGTCCTCGGTTCAGACTCATGCTTTTTGCTTAAATGGTGTAAATACTTTCAGTGGTTCCTGAGAAAATTACAAGTAAAAGTACACATATATCTATGGACTCGGTGGATGCGTGTATCTTGCGCGCATACTAAGCGCACCGTCCCGATCACGCGCTGAATGCTAATTGGCTGTCAAGTGGTTGTCAACATTCAAAACCAGGAAGTTTTGGCAGCCATTTTGTCTCTCGGTAGAAGCGAGGGTCTAGAAATTAGTGGAACAAGTGTTCAAAATGTATAAAGGGGGCAGATAAGAAATATTTTGACCCTCTCGACCTGCTCAGGGGGGTCCCACAGGGAGCCCTAGGGCCCCAAAACAAATGTTTTTTTTGGTTGAAAAAACTGAGAAATGTGCGTTGGGTGCATGGATCCGCCATAATAAAAAATCAAATAAAGCGCGGGCTCCTGTGCTTGTTTAAAAATTAGCTACCTGGCAGGGCCAAATCCCGGGGTCTAAAATATTACATTTGATGGGGGTCCAGAGGGGCCCTGTAGCCCAGGGACCGCCATTCCTCGGTGCTACAAGATAAATGGGTGAGGGAGCTCAAGGGTTCATCTAAGCCCTGGGGATTACCATCCTCTGGGGCTTTTTATATTTTGAGAGGGGGGCCGTGTTTTCTCCATTCTGGAGCAGTCGAAAACCTTGGTGAACACCACCTCTCAGTAGCGGCTCCTGCTGTATCTCGGGATGTCTACCCACGGGACACTGCTTTTTGCTATGGCAGGGCGGGATTCAAGGTTCTCGCTGTGTCATAATAAACTTGAGGGAATATTAACAAGTGCCATTTCAAGGACAGCGTTAAAATTATTGTCGCTTTAGCGTTAGGAAAGTGTCATTAAATTTGTTGTGGTTTCCTGGAAGAGTATGTTGAGTGGGCTGGACTGACGTATGCCAGTGCTGCATGAGGCTGTGAACCATGATTCCGGAGACATGGGCGTGGTTCCGTTGAGAGCTATATGAGAAATCAACTGATTCTGGTGTCCATGTTGTAGTGCTGACATCACCCGGGCCTTAAACGCAAATGTGTCATTATATCTGTAAAGTACTACAGCATGGCCAACATGGAAGGAACGGGATATCACTGACCCTATGTTCATCCATAGTTGCACACATAAAAGATGGTGGACATGACGTATTTCTGCGCATATGAATGATCATTGTACATTCAGTGGAGTGTTGTAGCTGTAGTAATACAGGGCTATGAAAGCTTTAGGATGTCGTTTTTGGCACATGAAGGGCAGCTAATATATATATGTATGTGGTTATTTAGGTACACTGTCAAACTTGGTGCTGGAAATCAGTGTTCGAACCTCTGATTTGCGTCCACATCCTGTTATTGAAGAGAAATGATGTAATCTACGCCTGCCTGAAAATGTACTGTAAATACGGTGCTCATGTAAATTGCTGATATAGTTTTAGGTCGACTTTGCGCTATATAAATATGCACACACTCCCTTTTTTCTCCCCAAACACTATTTTCTAGTCAAATCTTCTTTAAAGTGTTGCCCCAAATTCTTATTAATATGAGGGCATGATTTACTTTCAGATAAAGTAAAATAGAAGTGCTACTACAAACACTCCCTCACTACTTCATCTTTCGTTTTTGTTTTTTGTACATTTCTTTTCAATTACTCTTTATGAAAACATTGTGACTGTTAAAAAGGATTATTTTATTATTTGTTAATTGACATTAATATTTGTTTCCATGTTTACTGCTTGCAACGATAAACCTCCAGTTCTTCATGAGTAAAAATAGGTCACAGTACTACACAATATACATACTGATAAACCCATTTTCACCCAAGTAGAAAAGGAGAATTACTTGATCATTTTTTTTGATTTGTACATATTTCAAACCTTCTTTTTTCTGCATCTTTGAAGTATTTTCAATTTGCGATGATAATACATGAACTAGATATATTTGCATTAGAAAAATATATAAAGCATAAACATATACTATTACTTTACCACTCTTTAAAATTCTTTCCTCCTTCTGTCGACATATATCCAACTCCTCTGGAGGGAGCATAATGTTTTATATATTACAATATATACATTAACTTTATGTTCCCTCTGAAGAAATGTACAATAAACTGAAGATAAATCCAACAATCGTAAACTTTATCTGGCTGGTAGTTTGGTCACCCGTAATTAAATCACAGAAATGAAAGTAATCATTCTACGGGTGTGGTTTATATACGTTTTGGGTTATGAAGTCAGTATGGAACCAATTTAGTGCTCTTCCCATTTTTTTGTCACGCTTTTCAGTTGACACATGCTCACATTTCCACTGTTTAACTTGCGCACGTGTTTTTGTAAAAGTGAAACTTGTTAAACAGTTTTAGTTTTGTTTTATATCCTCATACGTATTCGCTCTTTATTTTTCTTTTAATTCTTTCTCTCTTTTATTATACAAGTATTAAAATAAATATATTTTTATTTATTTTTTAAAACAAGTATATTTATTGGTTACTGTGTACAGTTTCTGTCCACAATTTTAATACACTTCCCTATCCAAAACGCCTATTATCCTCATTTTTTTAAAAAGGTGCTATTAATTTTTATTTTATTTATTTGAGTATTAAAATAAGTACATTATTGTTGATGTGCGAGTTCCTATCCTTATACACAGTTGATTGCCACATCTCTGAACATCTGAAGGTACCTGGTGGGCTAGTTGGCCCCCAGGGACCCACAGGATTGAGGAGGAATTAATTTCCTCACTTAAAACGCGCCACAGGGTGTGTTTGCAGACATGTCACCTCAGGCTACGTCCCCTTCTTTCACCACTGTACCCCGTTGCAGGTTTTAAGTTGGGGAATTAATTCTCTTTCAATACTGAAGGTCCCTGAGGGCCAAATAGCCCAACAGGTATCTCCAGTATGCGCCAGAGAGCTGCGTTGCAGAGAGGTGTTCAGAGGCCACGCCCCTTTTTTACACCTCTCTGCAACACAGCTCTGTGGCGCTTATTGGAGGTACCTAGTGGGCTACTTTGACCCTAGAGACCCTCTAAAATCAGCCGAACTACGAATTCCGATTTACTCACCTGTTATCAGGAGATACCTCAGTGCTGCATCTTTGAGCCCAGTACTGATCCTGATAAGTAATTCTAACCGTACTTACCAGTAACTTGAATTTCCTTCCATAGGCTAACATTGACTGGTTTCTCTTGAAAATTCTTCTAAGTGTGGAGTTTTCAAACTTTAAAATATTCACCTAAATTCATTCGAACAACGAATTAAGATTTACTCATCTGTTATCAGGTGAGAAACCAGTGCTGCATCTTTTAGCCCAGCACTGACCCTAAAAAGTAAATCTAAGCGTACTTACCAGTAACTTGTATTTCTTTCCATAGGAATCCATTGTCTGGTTTTCACAAGAAAAGTTTCTAAGCGTCAATTTTCACAAACTACAAATATTCCTTAAAAATCACCTGTATAACTTAAACCCATTCTTTAACTGTTTACAGGAGATGCACCAGTGCTAGATCCAGGATACACCACTGAGTAAGGAAAAGTAACGATAACACCTTTTACTTGCTAAGTGAGTTTTCTTCCATAGGATAACATTGGTGATTCTATGTGAAAAAGTTTCTAAGTGTCAACTTTTAAAATACAATAATATTCCTTAAAAATCACTACTGTAACCAAAACGATTTTACTCAACTGTTTACAGGAGATGTCCCAGGACTGAATCTAGGATCCAGTCCTGTGGTTTCAAAAGTAATCATCAGTGATGTCATTTGAGATGTCATTTGAGATGTCATCAGTGATGTCATCAGTGATGTCACTGACCATGTCATGAATGATGTAATATGTGGCATCGTCAGCAGTGGTTCACGGGCGCGCGAGATATAGTTTGCAGAACTAACTATAACGAAGGATTTTCAATGGTTTTGTACGAGTGAAATGTCCAGCTAACTATAACATCTCTAAAACCTATGTTTTTTTCAGTGAATTTCTAAGGTTTTTTAAATGCTAATTCCTAACTATAACATGTCTGAAACCTATGTTTTTTTCAGTGAATATATATATAAATATGTTCACAGGTTTTTGAACCTTCAAAATGCATTTTGATTTTATTTTATGTAAAATTCAGGACCCAACGTTTCTTTTATGTCTATGATTCGTTTGGAGCATATATTATGAATCAAAGATGGCGCCAAAAACAAGATTGATGAAGGCTGCTGCGACAGCCGAAACGTGCGTCTTTCTGTGCTTCCCAATCTATGACAGGCTGAATGAAATAAAGAAGCTTTAAGTCCAACAGATTTGTGTACGTGCTCTCTATTTGGATGGTGTGGGAGTTGTTTGTGATATATATATATATATATATATATATATATATATATATATATATATGTATATATATATATATATATATATATATATATCTTCTCTCACACCGTCCTGTACAGTGGGAGCAATTTCACAGTTGGTGCCCCGTGTCGAGACCAGGAAAGGGTCTCACAATTATTTCCCACAAAAATAAAGTCACGGCACTCCTCTTGGTGAATAAGATTAGTTTATTCCAAAAACGTGTCTCTCTCCCACGTTTTTGGAATAAACTAATTTAAATCACCGAGAGGAGTGCCGTGACTTTATTTTTGTGGGAAATATATATATATATATATATATATATATATATATATATATATATAAATATTTTGATGGGTGAGTGAGTAAGTGTATGAATAGCTCTATGGAGGACTGACAGTGTGTGAAAGTCTTTGTGGATGCATGAGCGGATATATCACTGGCTGTATTAGTGAGTGAGTTGGTGTATGAGTGGATGTATGGGTAACTGAGTGGATATCTATGGATCAGTGAGTGGGTGTCAGTACTGGTATATGTGTCTCAGTGTTTTTGAGAATGGTAATGTGGAAGTTGGAGTTGGTGTATGAAAGGTTGTATTGGGGTGAGAGTGGGTGTGTCAGAGATTCTGTGGATGATCTCATCAGTGATGTAATTTGAGATATCATCAGTGATGTCATCAGTGATGTCACTGACCATGTCATGAGTGTTGTAATATGGGAGGTCATAAGCAGTGTATTGCGGGCCACGAGTTATAGTTAGGTCAGCTAACTATAACTGCTAAATTTCTCAAGTTTTGTATGAGTGAAATGTCTGCCTAACTATAATGTCCCTGTAACCTCTGTTTTTTTCATTGAATTTCTATGTTTTTTTAACTTCTATTTCCTAACTATAATGCCCCTGTAATCTTTGTTTTCTTCAGTGAATTTCTAAGGTTTTTAAATTCCATTTCTTAATTGTTACATCCATTTCTTTTAAGTGACCCTCCAAGATTTTCGTATTTTCTTTCTATAATTAGATGTATATTATATTTATAATATATACCACTTATTTTTTTATTTGCTCTGTGTTTATAGGAAAGTACATTAAAAACTATTTTTATTGTTAAGAATTGTTTGCGTCAGCAAAACATTTTTGCATTTACTGTAGAGAATCTATGATCAGCAAATGTCTTTCACATACTGAAAAATACACTTAGAGCCACCCAAAAGCCCAAACTTATGTTAATATTCTTGTTAAATATTTTTTTTAGAATTTAAAAAATGTTCAACGACGTCGCAATGGTCACGTATTCGGCGCAAAATCACAAAACAAAAGTAGAAATTAAACAGCCACCAGCACATCCAAAAATATGAATCACAATAATCCATTGTTAAACATTGCCCTACATATGTTAATATATACATGCTTCTTTAAAAGCATGCTTAAACTCAAGCTTTTGTACTTAGTTTCTTTAAAATCCAACTTTAGACCAATTTTCCATTTTTGCGGTTATTCGAGGAGGCGCATAAAAGAGTAAAAAACACATATAAGCACACATATTACACTATTTTACACACTTTGGCCATCATTAGGATAGCGGTTTTTCCGCATCCTCCGGGCCGGCGGAAGAGTCCGCCGGCCCGGAGGATGCGGAAAAAACGCTGCGGAGCCTTCACAGACCCCCTGCCAGATTAGGATGGCTGGGGGTCAGGAAGACCGTCCGCAGCTTTTCTGCCGCAGTCGCTTTCCGACCGCGGCGGAAAAGCTCTAACATGTCTGGCGGTGTCAGGACCCTAGGTTCACGAGTGGCTGCAATCTCCTACAAAGGGGTTAAGAGACCAAGACGGATCTCAAGAAGAAGAACGTGGTCGCAGAGAGTACGATCATGGAGCTCCAAAAAGGCCGCGAGGCTGGAGCAGGTGTTAGCAGTCTAGTGTTTCTGGCTGACGTTGTCAGCTGAGTTCCGGTGGAGCGTGCGCTGAGAAAAAACTGCGCACTTCACCAGAGAAAGCACCGAGTGAAGACTGTTATTCAACGCCCAGAGTAAAGAAAGTCTGAGGAGATTCATAGTTTGTTATATTCGTTCACGTTTTAAGTCAGGGAGTGTGAACGAGCCTGAGAGTCTAGGAAACGAGTCTTAGAGTTGAATTACTCGTTATTATGATTCCGTGTTCATGACGGCTGCATAACGAAGAACGCGGTAAAAGTAAAGTAAAGTCCACATTTGTAAAGCGCACAATCACCCGTAAGGGTCTCTAGGCGCTGGGGGGCCGTCGGGAAGATTAAGCGAGCTATTGCCCAGAGTCACATGGTGCTGGGCTGATCTGCCGCCGGAGCCGGGGATCGAACCGTGGTCCCCAGATTCCAGCGTCGGTAGCCTCCATAGTTACCTATCTCACTAGCTAGAGCTAAAACAAGTAATTACGAACTATATTTAGTTACTTACCTGAGCCATTCCTTCACGCCCTGAACTTCTCACGTCGTGAAGAAGGAGTCGACGAGCAGCAGGAGGTCGTCCAGTTCGAATCCTGAAAACGAAGAAATACGATAAGTGAAAAAACAGAGAATATATGTCAATCAAAATAGAGTTTGAAATGTTCCACTTATGTTGATACTTACCTTGACAAGTGACAAGGAACGCGAAAAGCATATAACTGTAAAAGGAGTGAATTCGAAAATAAGTGCACCTAAGAGAGAAAAAGACAGTCAAGAATTAATAAAACACAATCCACAAGAGCAGAAAGAAGGTCAAAACAATACCAGTAAGTCAGGGGAAAAAACTAAACAGTAATTAGGAAGTCACTAGGGATTCTGGATATTAATACTCAGTTGTTGCCTTTTTCAGATAAAACTAGCCGGCAATAAGATAAAGAAATTAAGGAATAAGGAAGAGCAGTGCAGAGTTAAAAGTGAGTAAAGAGAATAGAGAAAGTAGAAGTAAGAAGTCAGGAGTTAAGAGTTAGAACGCATTAATAGGAACGCACACATTTATATTTCAGGAAGGAAGAAATAGATATTCTGCCCAAGTCCGCCTAGTTAAGAAGCTAAGAAGAGAGGACAAGATTCTTGGCATTAAATGGTAGGTGAGAATAAAAGAGGGAGTTAGCTAGGAAAGAGAGAAAAACCAGAGTAAGGTATAATTGTGCATTTCCTTTCCAGGGTCCAGGTGATAGATGGTCTGCTGGTCGGACTGACAAGAAGGACCTACCAAGAAGATCTCTTCTCTTGTTGTTTATTATTTTATCCAATTTTCCCCTTCCCTTTCGGGTAATACCTTTGGAGACTAGTGTACTAGCTCTGGGTGATTGCTCGAGGGGGATTCGGAAGCCAGCATCTCTGTTCCTGTGCAGCTACAAGAAGTATCCTTTTATTTACGAGTCTGACAGGCGGTGTCTATCAGACACCGCCAGGCATATTAGGATGTCAGCATTTCTATGCCTTTCCACGGCGGCATTTCCGCCGTGAAAAGGCATACGGACTTTTGTTTGGGGGCCCGTTGCGGGCCCCCAGGGGTGAAGGGGGGTGCACATGGGGGGTAACTATGGTACCCCCCTGCATTTGCGTGCACGAAGCGGCAGGCACCTCGAGGTGCCTGCCGCTTTGTGCATGCAAATGCACTGCTTTCATTTTTAACCTTGCGGTTGGTGCTGCTTGAAGCAGCACCCGCCGCAATGTTAAAAATACAGGATGTGACCGCCACCCTGGCGGTCACATCCTAATTGCACAGGAGGGACCGCCGCTGCCCCTGCGGACGGTCCCTCCTACTCTGGGGTGGCGGACAAACGCAGGTCCGTCCGCCATCCTAATCGACCCCTATGTGTGTATTGCTATACACTTTAAACTCATGTTTTTCTAGTCTATTTCTAGACCAACCATCTCTAAAACCAATTTTTCATTTTCGCTGTGAAGCCGGAGATCAGGATGGCGTTAGCAATCGCGATCTCTGCGGATATGTCCTGAAAGCGGAAAGAAAAAGCAGTAATTCAATAGCCACCTGAACATACATTTTTTTTAACTATACAATTAGTTCCAACTGTCACAATAGATAAATCTCTACCTAAATAACTTTATAAAAAAAGTGTCAGAATCTCAGCATAATACAATGTTTATTAATGATTCAATGATATAATTTTTTACATTTCCGCCAATATTCGCAAGGTCGCACGATATTTGCGAAGATACAGGGGAGGCCACACTGGTGGTTGCAGCATCATCGTGAATATTGTGCTTGATTAAAAAATTACATTCTGGACACATAACTTGTGTCACTAACACTTACATTTATGGAACATGGGGTCAGAGTATAACAACACTGACTTCCTATGTTTTCTATCACACAGAAAATGTTAGCCACGGGCACTGTTCCAAATAGATAAAATGTCAGGTGCAAATTTCTGTTCAGGCTGTGTCCAGCCAATCACAGCGTTCCTGTTGGCATGTGCATTTGCAATTAATATCAAAACCATCACAAAATATCTGCGACCAGAGATGTCACAATAAATATCAACTTACATTTCTCAAAAACTATTGATTGGTTTTACTCTGAATAAACAAAAGGCACTTCCTTGAACCAACATCTACCTCCCTGCTAAATTTGATGTAAGTCCATTCAGCGTTTTGGGCTTTAGGTGTGGCTTGATACTTCCTTATTTTACGCTCTAATTTCTCAGTCTCCACTGCACAGATCACCCTCAAACTCTCTATGACACACAAAACTTACCTTGACACTTTGTTAGGAACATTTCATGATGATTGGTCACACGACGCCAAAATTATAGTCAAGTCAAAAAACGCTTTCCTATGGAAACTAGGTCCTATATATACACCAAACAATCCCCTTAATCAAGAGATTACCAGGACAAGATGAACTGCTTTGTATATTTATTATCGCAGTGTTGCCTCGTACCAATGCGTTTCGGCTTTCGACTTGGTCACAGTATGGTGCAGGGGCCGTC
The DNA here is from genome assembly GCF_964261635.1 of Lissotriton helveticus. Classification (NCBI taxonomy): domain Eukaryota; kingdom Metazoa; phylum Chordata; class Amphibia; order Caudata; family Salamandridae; genus Lissotriton; species Lissotriton helveticus. Next base: position 871,719,790 of record NC_136071.1, on the reverse strand, counting down.
ATGCTTGTTTACATAGACATTCTTAGTGAAATTAACAAAGGACTACATTACGAGAGCAATGCAAGATGGTGCCATCTTAGCCTTTGCACTGTGCAGTATTTTAACATTAAAATAAATAATGATGTCACATGATGATGTCCATGAATCATGGACAGAACCGAAATTAATATCAAAATCATATTTTAACATTGCACAATTCATTATAGATGTTAATCCAAATTTATCACACATATACATTTTATAGTTCAATGCAGTCTGTTGAACTAATACCAGACTTTCCTTATGTCATTGTTTGTTTAGCACCAATTGCATACAGAAATATGTGCTCATATGCAAACAGGAGTGAATAAGAGAAAAAAACTCTGGTTGCCCATGTTGGCTGAGCATATCATTAATATTGGTTCTCATCAAGCATCAACCATGAAAGTGTCCTGCCCATAGGGCTACTCAATGGAGAAAATCCTAGTTACATGTTTAATGCGGTCCATTGGACTAGTAACAGACATGCTATATGTAGTTGTTTGTGTAGCACTAATTGCATGCAAGGATACGTAATTATGTGCAAACACTAAGCACATAAGTATGTATCCTTGCATGCAATTAGTGTGATAAAAATATATACACTTGTTATCTTCTTATGTAAAACTACATTTTTAAAGTCCGCTGATGCAAGAATAGTTTTTCCCTATTATCAGATGCTGAACGGTAGTCTCCATCAAGGATAATTATCTGAATATGGAGGTAAATTGAAAGCACAATGTGAATTGGAGTGAAGAGGAATCTCAGGATTTTCTTGAATGGCTGCATCATTGTATTGTGTGGAGGCTGTGGTTATGGAAACAGATCATTTCGTGCATTGAGCATCTTTTGTAAAGATATGAATTGGAGAGAGTCAGAAACTCAAAGTTTTACCCAATTGGGTGAATCGTTGCATTGTGTGGAAAATCTGCAACAGCATCATGTAGTACATATAGAATTTGGAAGTGAAACTATTGTAAATGGAATTCTAGGACTGTTTATACATTTCCATAATCAAGATTGGATGAGACTATTTGTAGTTTGTAGTTTGTGCAGTCAATGTTTGAGACTACCGGAAAAGTTTACCCCTTGGTGCCCACAGATGACCGTCAGTCCTGATCCACTCATGCTGCCCGGTTCCTGTCTACAGGAAAGCAATTGTACCTGGGATAGCTTCAGGAGCTCGCAGACGTTGCCTCCCATGGTACCATACAAGTGTGTTGCTTGCTGGACTCGGACAGGGAGTCAGAGGTGAGGCATCCTTGTTTCTTGGACTGAGTAAAGGTGCATAAAACAAGAGTGGATTACCGTTACAAGTGGCTGCTGACAAATGAAGGTGAAGCTGATAACATTTCTGGAATTTTCCCCAAAAACTGCACTACAAATGGGAGGGATTTCCTACTTAGCACCCGCCTACGACCTGAGTGAGCATTATCGTTAAGCAACTGGTAAGGTCTTCCCAATCAGTGCACGCTGACAACCGCCAGACCTTTCCACCCACATAGCCCGATCCCCCACTGGCTCAATCAAGCCTTGGCTAGCTGCAGGGGTTCACAGATGTTGTCTCCCTTGATCCCCTACAAGCCTGCGGCTTGCTGGTCCCAGGGACTGAAAGACTGAGACGTCCATGTTTCTTGGATAGTGACAAAGTATTTAAAAATAAGCAAGAGGTGAGCCAGCAGCTGCCCCCTGCTCTCAGCTTTCCACGGCTCGCTCAGTCAGCTCCAGTTCTTACTCAAATTACAGACATGTGAAGCATTGACTCTAATGCCTTCCGACCAAGGGACTTCCCCCTCTTCAATTGAGCGACCTGATTGATTGACCTGATTGATTGTCTGGCTGAACAGCCTGCGATCTGCCCCACTCTGCCCGCTCCCCATTCACCAGCCCTCCGATGATACGTCTTGTTTGAGACAGTCTCACTGCATCTGAAGCCGCAGTGACCTCTCTATTACAGTCTGGCATTGCTCTTCTATTGGACCAGTTCACCCTCCTGGTGAAAAACCTCAATTCCTTGAAGAACTAATAACACAAAACTCCCTAAAAAGCAGCACTGACATTGGAGACCTAAACCTCCTCCTGAACACTTCCAAAGATCCAATGGTACAAGCCCTATCCACCCTCCTTGAAGCAAATGATCTCACCCAGCAGTGAACAAACAAACTCACAATGAGGGCTCTAACCTTGACGCAATCATCTTGAACCAGAACACCCAATTCCTCCACTCCAACCTTCCCTCCAACTTGTCTGACACCCACCTACTTCTTTTTGTTCTCAGTATCAACCCCACTAAGCTCCACTCCCCCCAAACTACCCATCCCAAACACTGGTTGCGGAATATATATCAAATCCCCCAGGCAGAGTTAGAAGCATTAGGCAGCTCCCAAATCCTAACCTCCACCTGACGTCTCCTCTGCTGATGGCCTCACCTCCCACTACAACAGAATAAAGTAGGACTCCTTGAAACAGTTGGCCCACTGGAACTCAAGAAATCAAGAAGAGGTGACAACTTAAATTTACTAAATGAAACTGGAGAAGGCAACCCTCGCAACTCTCGCAACACAACATTCTTCTCAGAAAAAATAACTAAGATCGAACTCTCACTTGATCCATCCACCTCTTCACCCGACACCAAAGATGCCCATTCTAGCTTAGAGGGCCTACCCAACATCCCACCTCCAACTAATGGTTGTCTCCCCAAATCTCCCCTTCATCAGTGTAGAACACTAACTTCAAACCCCTGCAACGGAAAAATGATGCTGCTTGGACTGAATTCGATTATATCCCTGAAAAACAAGTCCTCAAATGACTTGCTTGCATGAGGCCAACATCCCATCTCTTCGACCCCCTTCCTGCAGCGCTTGTCAAAAATGTTAGTCACATCGCTCCTACATGGAATAAAATAATAAATTCCTCCTTATTGAGTGGCTCCATTTCAACCTCCCTCAAACTAGGCCAAGGCGGACACCGACCAGAATGATCTTAACAATTACAGACCTATAACTAACCCTCTTCTTGCCAAATCTATCCGAAAATGAGTCCTTGCACAACTTAACAACCACATTGAAAAATACAACCTGCATGACACTTTCCAATTTGGGTTCAGTAAATTCTACAGTACAGAAACTGCAATACTGAACATCACCAATGAACTACAAAGATCTCTGGACGAAGGACAGGCATGTCTCCTAGTCCTCCTGGATCTCTGAGCTGCCTTAGATAGAGTCAAACATGACATCCTCATAAACACCCTCTCACAGCATGCAGGCATGTATGGCACTGTCCTTCAGTGCTTTACCTCTTTCCCGAACCAACTCTAACAGCTAATCAGAAAAAACAACTCCTCTTTAGAAGCAACGCCAGTTGCACAACTTAACAACAACATTGAAAAATACAACCTGCATGAAAATTACCAATCAGGGTTCAGGAAAGGCTACAGTACAGAAACTGCAATACTGAGCATCACAAATGACCTACAAAGACCTCTGGATGAAGGACAGGCATGCCTACTATTCCTCCTGGACTTCTCATCTGCCTTAGATACCATCAACCATGACATCCTCCTAAACACCCTCTCACAGCATGCAGGAATAAATGGCACTGTCCTTCAAAGCTTTACCTCTTTCCTGAACCAATGCATACAGCTAATCAGAATAAACAACTCCTCTTTAGAAGCAACCCCAGTCTCACAAGAAGTTCCCCAAGGGTCAATACTATCTCATGCCCTATTCAACCTCTATAGGGAACCCCTTGCATTGATTCTTAAACAAGCCAGAATTGCCTTCCTCATTTATGCATATGACACCCAACCCTAAAAAAACAAAATACTCTTCATCCAACTGGAAAAAAGTCCTTTCATGTAAATCCCTGGCTTGACAACCTCATTGCATTAAACTGCAGACTTTCCATCTCGAACTCTATCATATCGCTAGGGCTTACACTTGAACAAATCCTTATCATGAAAGAGCATATTAATGCCTCAGCTAAAAGTGCCTTCTACACGTTGAAGCACCTTCAAAAAGCCAACCATTTATCCCCCTCGAAATTCTAAAGACTGTAATGCAATCCTTAGTCCTCTTCAAGTTGGACTACGGTAATGCTACAATCACAAGTGCCCCAAAAACACACCTCATATCTTTGAAAGCTACAGCCACCGGACTACTGTCAGGGGAAAGGCGATCTGACCACATCACTCCCACTCTCAGTAAACTCAACTGGCTACCAATCGAGGCAAGATAAATTCTCAAAACTGCCTGCATAAATCACAAAGTTCTCTACACTGAAAAAACAATCTAACTTGCAAACAAACTGTCAAAGGCCAGCCAAAGGAGACCTCTCCGAAGTTCAAAACCCTCTACTTCTGATTCTGCCTAAACTAAAGAAAGAAACATCTCACACCCACTCCTTCTCTGGGAATGCTCCTAGAACCTGCAAATCTTTGCCACATGATTTGAGTGACAATTGAGCATTCCCTCACTTCAGAAAAAACGTAAACTTCTTCTTCTCAATAGAATTCCTAAAACCTCCCCCCTAAATCATCTGAGTGGCCTGAGGCTCCTACCTCATATCTTCCAAATAAATCTGAGTGTCACTACCTCGTGAAAAAACTGTGCTTCTACCCTCCTTAGTTTAATAGCACCCTACCCTAACTACCTCTGAACTATTTTGTCCGCATATCCCATTGTATACTATATTCATCTTTATATATTGTTACTATGTATTTTTATTTGCTCCTTAAGTAACTCCATACAATATATACTATTGTATATTGTATTCTTCTCTTATATACGGTTAGGTTACTGTGTAGCCTTATTTACTCCAAATGTAACTCATGTAATGCTGCTGTTGTAGCACTGTGCGCCTACTCTTCCCAACTACATAACACACTACTTTAACTACGTCCAAACTACTACGCCCACATATCCTACCATATATTGTATTCTACTTTTATATACTGTTACTATGTATTTGTTTTTACACCTCATCTATCTCATGTAATTGTGGCTGTTATAACTCTGCAAACGGCTCTCAAACCCTTGTGTCAAATTTGCTCTATACACAACTCAATAAATAAATAATAATAAATAAATATATATTACTTTTTGTGTTGTGCTATAAATGTCTGAGGGACTGCCATCCATACAATATTGCTAGACCTGGTATCCTTGCCGTGGTTTCCCCTGATGCTTTGCTTTCCGACCTACTGTTTTGCTGACTTCATTTTTTGCTGGGTTTAGGATTCTGGGAACTATACTACTGCTGACCAGTGCTAACGTTGATTTGCTCTGTACGCAAAACATGGTAAAATTGGGCTATCTACAATTGCCATTATTTATTTTCTATAATACCCTAGTAAAGTGCACTATATGTGCCCAGGACCTGTATGTTAAATGGTGTTGGTGAACATGCCGTATTGCCACTGCACCCTTTAAGGAGAGGGGAGAAGAGTGCCACACCTCTGTCGATATGGTACTCTCCTGACCTTTCCCTGTCACGCAATGCACTGCAGCATTTTTGGCGCTGCGCTAACATTGGATGACATATTGATATATCTGTCAGGTAATGCCTTGTCTTTGTACATCCTGCCTCTTTTTGCGTTTCCTTCGTTAGGACTCTTACTGTTATTGCTCGAGTATGCAGTACTAAACAACATGCATGACATGTAAATGGTCTGTTCACATTTGTGCATGCCGTTGCTTTGTGTTGATTAGTACATTAAAGCTCGACTTATTGGCTTACTCACAGGTGGTCCATGTTGGTATTCTTTTTCTTCTGAATAATATTCAAGTTGCAACATTTTCAGACAAAAACTTTCAAGACTTGCAAGAAGTGTACTTGCTTCTATTTACATAAATTAAGCTTCCGTGTTTGAGACTGGAAATCTCACTTCGCAAGTTCTGAGCGCACCATGGCAAGTGAGATTGCTTACTTCTTTTCACCGAAAATGAGAAATATTTCAAGATTTGGCAAGCATTTCTGTAAGAGTGCATACTGTGCTCTTGCCTTTGTGCTGTACTTATTGTTGGAACATAATAAACAGAATATGCTTTTATAAAATGTGTGCAAATAGTGTAAATCATACAGCATGTTCCTTTCTGCAGGGCTAACAATTCTGAACAAAGTGTTTGTTTGAGGCCGGTACCAGATGTTGAATGCCATAATGTCTTCATTCTTTGCTTCGTGATTTGATCCATAGCCACTATGCCTCATGATTTAGTGAACGACGTTATTAGTAATATTATTTGCTTAGTGAGAATTACTAAGTGCCAACTGAATTAGCAGTACATATGTTAAACATTGCATCTGCATATTACATTTTGTAATACATATGTCATCGGAAATCAGTTGTGCTCCTTTTCTTACCTTTGTTTAAATGATTCTATTACTCTTGTGTTCTGACAGTTATGTGTTTGGTTACATTAATGCCATTAGAAAAAATGAGCAAAAACTGAAGGAAAGATATGACAACCTTTTCTACAATTCAAGTAAGAGCTTCGGTCAGCTCAGTCTGCTACCTACTTAATTATTTCTGCAGAATAAGCCATAAAAGGGTATTCACCTGAAGAAAATGTAAGCTTCAAGGGCAAATATCCCATACCCGAACATTGCATAGGCCTGCCAACATACTATTGAAGATTTGTTCCATTGGTGTATTTGGTTACTTTGCATAAAAAGGAGATCAGAAGGTATAAAGAAACAGGTTGCCCCCCACTCACAGAATCCAACACAACAACAGACCTGTTCTATAAATAAATGAACTGCTCAGTGCGTCCAACATGTATTTACAGTCACACAATTTTGTATGACAGGACAGCGGATATATATATCTTATCTGTTCTAAGGTGACTTAAATCACTTGGTATTCTTCAAAATCAGATGTGTCTGCTAGCTCTATCTCTCACTGTATATCCCACCCTATAGTGTAAGGGATCAATAGAAGAGAAAAAATAGGGAAAATAGTGTGAAAAAAGTTAGCAGTGCCTCAAGGGAGTTACACCATGGGAGTTTACAGACTGGTTCTCGCCTGCATCCTCAGGCTCTCATCATTAGCGACTGCCAACTTATACATAAAAATAGTGATAAAAGGAAAGGAAAAGCAAGGTGCTCAGTGTGGTGTATGTGAACCATATAAGGTGTATCGGGATCTGACATAGAAACCTGCTACTCCTAGTCTAAAAACAAGCTAAACAACCACTAGCTGTACTACTTTATTCCTTGCTGTGTGTCTGCTCAATTAAAGACCAACAAGTTTCATTGCCAATGTGATCTTACGGCAATTTCATCAGGGCAAGAGTCAATTTTCCACACCACCAATTTTCTCTGTTTTGTATACCCGGTTATTGCCCTTCATCGGCATACCTGCAACCCCTTTTAATTGCGCGTGTGTACTAGTCCACCTACGCAATATTCTTCACACTTGCTGCTGTACGTCAGTCATGCCAACGAGAGTGACTGGCATGTGCTCAGCTTCATTACAAGTATTTGGTTACTTGTAATGGACCCATTGCGAAAGGTTTGCCTGTAGGTGCAGTGATACTCCAAAGTGTGCATTGTCTTCAGATCCAGGCTGCCCAACGGAACTCACAAGACATCAAACATTTGTGTCACTTATCAACACGTCTAAATAGTTTCAGGTTCCTTGTGTTTGACAAATACTTCTTTTTGCCACCCCACGATCAGATCCTCTTCATGATTGCCAAATCACCCTTGATGCAAATTGTCAGTTTGTGGGAACAGGCCATATTTGTTTGTGTGTTCATAACACGGATCGGATCAGACTTCAGTTGTCAGTGCCATTTTAGAAAGCTTGGAGTTATTAGGGCCAGCTCTACAGTGGTGTCACCGGTGCCACGGCACTGGGTGCTGACTTCAGGTGGAGCCATGTTTGCAAGTTTATTTGGGTTTAAAAGCACTTGCTGCTGCATTACATGCCTCTAGCAATATCGAGGCAACAATAAACACAATAACTCTGGTGATTAATGTGTTTCCTGGAGAGAGACCGGAGTTTGGTCTAGTTGAGGTTTTGACTGTTCATAAAATAGCACAGAGCAGTGGTTCCCAAACCTTTGACTCCTGAGGACCCCCACTGAATCACTACTGGAGGCCAGGGACCCCCAAGCAAATTTTACAGTTTAAATTTCAAAAAATGTAAACAGTAATTTGCAAAAAATACACAAACAAGTACACACCAAACAAATACTTGCATTAAAGCTTTTATTATTTTATCTTGAAAAGAATGCAAAATAAAAACATTTTAATGGGAAGGATGGTGCTGCATCTCGGCGACTAACTTTTCAATGTTATTTAAACCCTCATGTGCTCCTCCTGGTCCGAGGTGCCGGAATGCTGATATTTTGCCTTTTTCTTTTTGCAGAGTTTTATATAGCGCAAACTTGGCCCGAATCGGGTATCAGAGCGCTTTACATAGCACCAGTTACGTTACATGAGGACACACATTCATTTTTGTTCATGTCAGTGAGAATAAAATCAGTGATCTCATACCAGTGTTGTGATACTGCAGGAAGACTGTGTATTCAAGATGATAGGTGTAATATGGAAAACAGGATGAAGCAGCACAAAAATCCTGTTCCCTTTCAGGATATCTTTATTAATCTTGCTGACATAACAAATTGCTTACCAAACAGTCCATGAAATCTGAGCTCTGGGACCTTGTAGTCTTTGTTGCGCTAAGTGCAAATACAATCCAGACCCTGCACAGAAGCATCTCTGTTGCTGCACCAAACAAACTCTGTGCACCCCCACCCCCTTTGTTTAGTGTTGGCCATAATCTAGCAACCGGAGTCCATGGCTGAGAGTATCCGGTTTAGGTCAATCTAACTCACGTAACTTTAGGAATCAAACCAGCCTCACAACCTGCCTTCCAGAGTCTTGGAAGCAAGCCAGGAAACATGCACTGGGCCCCGATAAGGAAAGTGTACATATTTTAAAGACTGCCTGGGTTCTGTCTGGCCCCAACCCCTATCCAGTCAATAGATGTACTTCATCTGGACTTAGAAGAAAGCTGTGCCCAGAGAGATGTTTTAAAGGGATTTTATCTGCAAGGACCAGACATAAATACTTGAAAAATCGCCTCTACAGTAACCTTGAAGGAAGTAGCTCTATGGACCAGTGTGAAGAAACAGAGGGCCCTATCTGCCAAGATCCAGAAAGGAAGGCTTGTGGACTGCAGCCTGCATGAGATTGTCAAAAATAAAAGAGCCATCCAAAACCCACAGGGTACTTTCCACACAGAACTGATGATCCAACTTCAGACTGGTCTATGAAGCCGAGGTAATATTCCGGGACAGCAAACTAGGAAACATGATCATTTATATTCAAAACCATACATTGAAGCACCCACATGTGCCCCCTTTGAACAGTTGTAGAAACACAGACTGCAGTAAAGATTGAGTTTCGAAGAAAAGCTCACACTCATTAGATGACATTAGATATGGTGCCCAGATGATAAATGTACCAGATAAGTGATATTATTGTGTTTTACTAACTGTTGATTTTGTGAAGTTATTTCAACTGCAGGACTTTCCTACATGTAAATAAAATCCCTACCCTTTTTCAAAGATACAGACCTGGCTGTACATAGAGACTATTGAGTGTAATTATTTCTGTCACACCATATCAGAGTTCCAAATACTGTACATCCCCGGAGTGCAAGTCTTGACTACACTTCCTCAATACCCTTGTAAAGCCAAGCACACAGAGAACATAACTTGGAGTGAAATAATTCCACAAGCCTCAGACCACGAGTGGTGATGACAATACTACCCGAAGATGCTGTCCAATAAGGACTAACTGTGCTAGAAACCAGAGATAAGGTTTGTCACTCGACGCATGCCTAGCTGCAATGGCCTCTTTCCAAGAATGTTGTCTATACCTATGAAAAGGGTTAATGTGTCACCAATGAAGGCCTCAAGAATCTGGGATACCTCTAGCAGAGAGAGCGCTGGCAGTGGCCCCGTACGCTCCAGAGATGGCTTTTCTAATGTGTGGGACATAAATACCGTCCACTGTAAGACAAAACCAAACCTAACATAATCAGAAGCACTGCCCTATAGCGGGGTGGACTCGTTCTACCAGCGCTCTCTGGGGATGAGGAGCTGCAAGTCTGGAAATAAACAGAGCAGGAGAGATTGAGAAATGCACTTTTTTTCTCAAACACGTAACAGTGGCGAGGAAGGCTCGGCCTGTGATAGGGCGGTTTCCCGGTGTAATGCTGCAAACACCGTTATATTATACTTGTAATAGCCACATCCGCCAATAACTTGGTCTGGTATCGCTTTTGCTGGCAGACGCATCACTGCGCATCAACGAGACAAACACTGCTTGCAGCCTCTGGAATCCAAAGTTTCAGGAAGGTTTGTTTTTTAGCAACTTCTAAGAAACTTACCGGTTCGATATGCTTGAATTCCTGAGAACGGAGCTCTGAATCTGAGCTGCCTGCTACAGTCTGTCCCACACACAGCCTCTGCGCACTGTGCAGCCAGAGCCCCTCGCTGTCATTCAGAGCTTGTAGCAGCACATGGGCGCTTGAAAGGTGCGTGTGTTTTTAAAGAAAATATGAAGAGGAGACGTGCAGATTTAAAGGTGAAGTACCTTTATTTCAGTTGAAAGCTTGCTCATTTATTTATTTATTTTGAAAGTTTTATATAGCGCGAACAAGATCTTTGCAGATATCAGAGCGATTTACAAGGACACGGGGGTGATAGAGTAATACAAAGTAATATTTGAGGTAGTTAGGTACAAGGTGCTTAGTTACATAGGTAGGTCAAAAACATGAGGTAGGTCACAGGTGAGGTAGTGTCGGTACACGGTGCATAGACAAACAGTTGGGTCAATAATATAAAGTACAAAAATAAGGAGCATATACTTGCTTAAGCGTGTTTAAAATTTTTGGAGATAGCATAAAGGTGGGCATAGTTGAGGTGGGTGAGTGCAGGATGTATAGTCCCACAGGTGCGTCAGTAGTAGAAAAGTAGGGATCGTTGAGGTGGTGTGGGTAAAGTGTGCAAAGTCAAACAGGTGCGTCAACAATATAACAATATACAAAGTCAAACAGGTGCGTCAACAATATAACAATATACAAAGAGTGAACGTATACAATCAAGTAAGTCGATTATACAAGTAATACAATAGACCAGGGGGGTCAGGCAGGTCTTACAGAGCAGATTCATGAGAAATACGGAGTAGTAGATCATGTGTATTTAGCCATGAGGATCGCTTTTACTTCTTTCTTAAAAAGTTTGTTGGAGGAGATGAGCCTGGTTTCAGGTGGGAGTGAGTTCCAGATCCTGGGTGCCATTCCTGAAAAGGAGCGTTTATATGTTTTTTCCTTCCGAAATCTTCGAGGCTTCAGCAGAAGATTGTTTGTGCTTCTAGTAGTTCTAGAGCCACCCGAAATTGTCAGCTTTTGAGTGAGGTAGGCGGGTGAGTTCATGTGTACAGCCTTGTGTGTCATGCAGGCGATTTTCAGATGTATTCTGGCTTCAAAAGGTAGCCAGTTCAGGGATTTAAAGTCAGGGGAAATATGCAAGTGTTTTTTTGAGCCAGTGATGAGTCTCGCTGCGGCATTAAGGGACGCTCTTAGGGGTGCCGTTGTAGTTAGGGGGAGCCCGCAGAGGGCGGTGCTACCGTATTCTATGTGCGGGATGACTATAGATTGTACTGCAGTTTGTAAGTCTTTGGCAGGAAGGAAGGGTTTAAGTTTTCTCAAGGTATTGATTTGGAAGTTCGCTCCTTTGGTTGCCTTGCTGATGTGCTGCTGCATGTTGAGATTGGCGTCAAGTGTTATGCCTAAAGATTTTGCTGAGTCTACGACGATAGGTTGTACATTTAGAGCCGTTAAGTGCTTAAGCCATGTTTGAGCCGTGGAGATTTTAGCGGGAGGTGAGATCAGGAGGAACTCAGTCTTCAGCGCATTGAGTTTGAGGTGATTCTCAGCAAGCCAGGATTGGGTGTTTCTGATCCTGGTGTTCAGAAGCATGATGTCCTTGGGAGATTGTATTTTGAGATAAAGTTGGGTGTCGTCGGCATACATGTGAAAGTGAACATTAGATGTCTGTAGCAAAGTAGTGAGAGGTTCCATAACTAGGTTGAACAGTGTTGGGGAGAGGGAGGATCCTTGAGGGACGCCTAGCGATACAGGTACCGGAGAGGACAGCAGGTTGTTACTTTTGAATCTTTGTGACCGGTTGCGTAGAAAGGAGGTGAACCACTTGAGAACAGTCCCAGATATGCCCATTCTTGTGTTTAACAGTTCGAGTAAGTTCTCATGTTTAACTGTATCGAATGCTGAGGAGAGATCCAGAAGGATGAGGAGGCAGGTATCGTTTTGGTCTAGGATTTGGAGGGCGTCGTCCACTATGTGAGTCATGGCAGTTTCGGTACTGTGCCCTGCTCGGAAGCCTGACTGATGAGCGTTGAGGAGATCAAACTTATCTATGTGTTTAGTCAGTTGTAGCTGTACGCATTTTTCCAACAGTTTAGCGAGAGTGGGAATATTTGTAATAGGGCGGTAATTGTTTAGATCAGTGGGGTCTGCTGTTGGTTTTTTTAGTAGCGGTGTGACTTGCCCGACTTTGAGGGCGTTGGGGATGGATCCTTGTTGAAGAGAGCTATTGATAATCTTAGTCCAGAGTGGGAGAAGCAAAGGGGAAAAGTCTTTTACAGCGTTAGCAGGAAGGGGGTCAGAGAGGTGATTGGATGGTTTCAAGGTGCTGAGCAATCTGCCAATTTCTTCTTCGGAGTAGGTGCCAAAGGATGACCAAGTAGCATTGTTCTTTGGTTCAGGCACTGCTGTGTGTCGGGGGTTGGAGTACAGGATAGCGTCATTGAGGAGATCGCTTCTTATTTTCTCAGTTTTTTGGATAAAGAAGGCAGAGAAGTCTTCGCAGGAAGGTGTAACGCCCATGGTGCTGAGTGTCTGGGGTTGCTCTTTGGATTGTGTTCTGATTAACTCAAACAATTTTCTTGGGCGGTTTTTTGCTTGGGCGAGCTGGAGGCTGAAGAAATCTCTTTTTGAGCGTTTTATTTTCCTGAAGTAGGCGTTTCTCTGTTTCTTTAGACTTTTTAGGTTCACTGCAGAAGGGGCTGACCTCCAAGTGCGCTCTGCCATTCGCATGGCCCGTCTATCCTCATTGAGGCTCCCGTCATACCATGGGTTGGAAATCTTCTTGGACGAAACTCTTTTCAGTTGCATGGGCGCCGCCTCATTGATTATTGTGGACATAGTATTGAGATAGTGGTCAGTCAGAAGTTGAACGTCCGTAGCGCCGGCAGGGGGAAATAGGAGATTGCAACTGTTAGGCGGTAAGGAGTTTGGGTTGAGTTTCTTCAAGTCTCTTTTCCACGCTTTGTGCTTAGAGGGTTGAACTGGGTTAAATTTAATTTTTTCATTGATGAGGAAGGAGACAATATGATGATCTGACCAGTCACAAGGTTGGATTGACTCAAGTTGAATAGCGTCCTCTTTGGAGATGATAAGGTCAAGGTTAGAACCTCTCTCATGGGTCGGGCTATTGCATATTTGGTTGAGATCAAGTGCGTTGAGGAAGCTTTTGAGGCTGTTTACCACTGTGTCACTGCTGTCATTCCAGTGGAGATTGTAGTCGCCAAGGAAAATTTGGGTGTGCTGCCGTCCTGAGTTGGCTGATACTGTATCCATGAGTTGTTGGACGAAGGAGAGCTTGTCCCCAGGTGGGTGGTATATAATGTGTAGTGAGCATACCGGTTTGCTTTCGCTGATGACATCAAGGCAGAGGTATTCACAGGAAGTAAGTGAGGGGGCGGACACTTTAGAGACTGAGAGGTTGCTTCTGTAGATACAGGCAATTCCACCGCCTGTCTTTTTGGCCCTGTCAAGTCTAATGATACAGTAGTTGGGGGGGACTAGGATATCCAAGATAGGTGTAGAGGAGTCAGACAGCCATGTTTCAGTCAGAATGGCTAGATCCGGTTCCAGGGACATGATGAGGTCGGCGACCTCCGTGGAATGTCTTTGGGCCGATCTGCAGTTGAGAAGTATGCATTTAAGGCTAGGGGTGCAAAGGGTGGAGGACGATTCTATAGTGAGGGGTACATTAGTGAGGTTGTTGGGGACGGCGCCTCTGTTGTTATCCTTTTGTTGCCTGAGGGGGTTAGAGATAATCGTTGGGATGGACATGTGGTTGTTGGCTAGTGTATTTTGAGGAGCCGGGACGTAAGAGTGGAGAAGGGTGTGTATGTCATGGTCTGATATCGTGTTGGTAGTGCGTCTGGGGCGATTGGTGGTATTGCAAGAGGGGGTAGAGGTCCAGTGTGGGGAGAGATGTGTGATGAGGCGAGTAGGAGGTGAGGAGGAAGTGTTGTTAGGTGTAGAGGGAGTATTACGCTTGGTGGTAATGTGATTGCAATTGTTATTGCGATTGTTGGTATTGCGAGGGGGGATAGAGGTCTGGTGTGTGGAGTGTTGTGTGGTAGGGCGAGTAGGAGGAGAGGGGGAAGTGTTATTAGGTGTAAGGGTGGTGGTGGGAGGGGGGTGTCTGGGGTATGTGATGAGCAACTCTTTGATGGAGTGTAGTTCTTCTTTCATTTGGAGGAGGGTGGACATAATAGTGTCCAATGTGGTGATGGGCGCGGGGTTGGGGGGGGGTACTGGCAGTGAACAGGCGAATAGGTTGCTGGAGACGGGGAGAATCGGGGTGGAGAGGTGGAGCTGGTGAAGGGGTTGGGAGTGTTAGCGAGAGGATAGGTGTTATTGGGAAGGGCATCAGTGCTAGGGGGGAAGGGTAAATGGGGGCGATGTGGAGGCTGGCTGTTGTGGGGGAGGAGGTGGGATAGTGAGGAGTGAGCGAGGGGGGTGAGAGGTTGAAGGAGGGGTGCAGGCTAGGCAAGACAGGAGTGCTAAGTGTGGGGGGGATAGTCGGAGAGAGAGTCATGTTGTGTGGGGTGCCGTTGGGGGAGGAGGGGTGTTCTGAGAAGATTGGTGCGGGGGACGAGACGGGAGTGCAAAGTGTGAGTGGGGACATGGGAAGATGAGCGGAGGTACGAAAGTTAGTAGGGGGGATGGGGAAGCGAGTGGTGTATGAGGGGGCGAGGTCTATGTCTGTGATTGAGGGGCGGGGAGGGGTAGCTGCAACAGGTGGGTAATTGACTGTGGAGCTGGGTGTGAAGGTGAGGTGAGTGTCGTTCTGTTGCTGAGCTGGGTTAGGAGAGTTAAGGGTGGGTGCTGTGACGTCAGGGGAGGTAGGACAGGAGGTGATATGCGTGTAAGTCCGAGGGTTGGAAAGGTGCTCTTTGAGAGAGGGGAACAGGTTGTCAAGTAGTTCCAGGTTCCTGTCTGTCACTTGAATTAGGACAATCCCGTTATTGTAAATAGTGATGGTGGTTCTGCCTGGGAAGAGTTGGGATGGTGTGATGGAGAGTGTTAGGCCATGGGCGGATTTCCTGGTGGTGGAGACGGTGAGTAGGGTGAGGAACGCTTCTTTCCATTGAGCTCTGCGTGTGGTGTGGAAAATGATGTCGGTGTTCAAGGGTCCATTGACCGATGAGAAGTAGGTGTCGGCAAAGGGTGTTTCTGGGTGGGACCTAAGGAAGTCGTGTTTAAAGCGTTTAGCAGCTTTTTTGGTGAGCACGGATGGGTAGTTGATTTTATATGTGTGCTTGCCGATGAGCTCCATGTTGGTATGGTAGCAAGGTAGCGCAGGAGGGTGAACAATAATGAAATGCAGGAGCAAGATGCAAATGCAAACACAACAGGTTATATGGATCAGAAATGGCACTAGCGGGCAAAAATGACACTAGTGAGACGACCAGCATATAAGAGGTAGCAGTCGGTGCATTACAGGAGAGAAAAGTAAAGTGAGTACAGGTTGCATAAATGTGCTGAATGCAAGATACAGATGCCAACACCAGGTTACGTGGATCAAAAATGACCCTAGGGGGCAAAAGTATCACTAGTGAGCGACTGCAATATATATATGAGGTAGCAGTCGGTAAATTACAGGAGAGAAAAACTGAAAAATGGGTGCAGGTTGCAGAATTGTGCAGAGTAGTGCAGAGTACAATTGGAGGAATAGTTCTGATAGAATATAGACCTAAAATATATGCGGTAGCAGTCGGTAAATTACAGGAGAGAAAAAATGAAAAATGGGTGCAGGTTGCAGAATTGTGCAGAGTAGTGCAGAGTACAATTGGAGGAATAGTTCAGTTAAAATATAAACCTATAAATAATATATAAAGAATATAAAACTTATAAAGCAGAATACAAATGCAAGCAGTCGGTTACATGACACAGATAGGTGTGAATCAAAGTACAGTAGTTGGGCTTAGTCTAAAGTGGTGAGTTCTTAGTGTCAGTTCAGATAGTGAAATAATTAATAGCCCAGCAACAATGACTAGTCCAAGATGGCGACCCGAGAGAGAGACTGAACAAAAATGGCCGCCACATAGGGGGGAAAGAGACATTAGTCCTCTGTTTATTGTGCTTGCTTTGTGAGCAGGGAGAGCAGTTTCACTTTCATGCTGTGTGGGAGTCTTATCTTGAAGGAGCCTCGTGGGCACAGTAGGTGATTTATAGCCATACAGCCTGATTCATGAAGCGAAATAGCGCCCGCAATGGCTGCGAAAATGCAATTGCGGGTGCAAAACACGGAATCGGCATTCATGTAAAAAATAGCGAATTCGCAAAAACAGAATAGCGATTTAAATAGCGATTACGCTATAATAGTCGCAGATTCCCGGTAGTCGCGCATTTGCGATACGGAAATAGCGACCAACCACGGAATCTGCGAAATGAATAGCGAAACGCTATATATTCTCAATCGGCATTCATGAAAAATATACAATAGCGGAAAACCTTAAAATCGCAATTTAGCGCGGCGCAAATTAAGGACAACTCAAAGCAGGTGGTAACCATAAAAGCCATGATTAACAAAAATTTGAAAAACAGTTGGCCAATCACTAACAGGTCCAGGCCTGACCAATCACACATAAGAACATTCAGCAGCAGCAGTAGGCATTCCACAATGCCAGGAATGTACATGGTGGTGAGGCGGCGAAGGCTACAGCGAGCAGCACGGAGGAGACGCATGAGGCAGGAAAGGATTTACCGGCAGCGGGTCACCTTGCTGGGCCAAACCAGAGAACAGATATATGCCAAATACAGGCTGAATGGGGAAATGATCACCTGGCTGATACATGAACTTGACCCCCTCATGCAGCACCCAACAAGGCGGAACAATTCGGTGCCTACACATGTGCAGGTATTGTGCAGCCTGCACCTCCTGGCCTCCGGCAGTTTCCAGGGCATAGTAGCGGCTGCTGGGGGGATATCCCAGCCCACCATGTCACGCTGCCTCCACACTTTCGTTGACGCCATGCTCACCCAGCTCCACCGCCACATCACATTTCCCACGAGCCAAAAGGAATTGGACCTGACAAAACTTCAATTTTACAATGTAGCCCATTTTCCCCATGTCCTCGGCTGCATAGACTGTACCCACGTCGCCATCTGCCCACCAGCTGCCACGGAGTATATGTACCGCAACAGGAAGTCCTACCACTCCCTCAACATACAGATGGTCTGCAATGCCAAGACCATCATCACTGACATTGTCGCCCAGTACCCAGGGAGTACCCATGACTCCTTTATCTTCAGGCACAGCGGACTCCACACACGACTGCTCAGGGGAGAGTTTGGGGAAGGACACCTACTTGGTAAGTACACTTTGTCGACAATGTCACATTGCAATGAAGGCACTGCGCTGCACAGGCAATCAACATCTGCTCCTCTCATTCAGGTGACAGTGGCTACGCCCTACGGGAATACCTTCTGACCCCTTACCTCAACCCTGCCACACCTCAGCAACGGCGCTACAATGTTGCGCACATCCGGACAAGGAACTGTAGAGAAAGGACATTTGGCCTGCTCAAGAGCAGGTTCCGTATACTGCACAAGACAGGTGGGGCCATGTATTACAGTCCTGCTGCCTGCTGCCGCATTGTGGCTGTCTGTGCAATGCTTCATAACATTGCAACCAAGCGCCGGATACCTGTTGAGATCTCAGGCAGTGAATCAGAAGGGGACGACCGGCCACCAGCACATGCGCACCATGCACGCGGGGAGAACCCAGCTGAAGGCCACAGACGTCGCAACCACATCACAGCGAACAATTTCTAGCCCACCCTCTACCACCACCCCACATATCACAATTGCATGCAAAATGTAATGATCACACAAGGCTAATGTGTGCAGCAAAATAAATATATTTGTTTCATTCACAAGAAAAAGGTAATCTGTACAACTATTTACAACCAACAGTATTCCTTCATACTGCATTGTGCAAGTCCATGGCAGGCTTATAGTCAGCCTGTGCCTGTGTATATTGGGCAGAGTCAAGTGCGCCTCCTGCGCGTGATGCCCAGCCGCCTCTGAGGCTCATCCTCCTCCGGGGCACCTGTACCAGGCGTTGCCCTGGTGCTGCGCCTAAGTGGCGGGACCAGTGTTGCAGATTGGCTGCTGACGCTTGAAGCCCCCTCACTGCCATCGTCACCCCCTACAGTGGCAGGTACAGCTGGAGGGTGTAGTGCCATCACCGCGGTGGTTAGGTGCTCCAGGACCCTGGTGATGTCCTCACAGCACTGAACTAGTTGGTGCTGCTGTGTGAGGGAGCGGCGTGACAACTGGGAGGTGGCATTTGCAGCCACATAATTAGACCGGCTGTAGGAGGCCAGCCGGCCCATGAGTTGGTGGTGGCGCCGGCTTGCTGCCCTGCGCTGCTTGCTCATTGCCGCAGTGTTTGCCTCCATGGCTGCAGTCATGCGGCCCATGGCCGCCGTCATGCGGTCCACGCGGTCTCCCACTCCCGCCACATTGCGCCCAATTTTGTGCAGCTGGAGCTGTATGGCACCTTGCTGCTGTGACTGGCGCTGGTGGATCCGGAGCATGCGTCTCTCTACGCTCATACAGGCATAGCGATGTCCATTGCCCCTCCTGCTGATTGGCCGCTGTGTTGCCGCTGTCGCAGGCCCAGATCTCGTAGCACCAGCTGCAGGTGGTGTTGCAGCAGGCGTTGCTGGTGCGGCAGGGACTGGGGGCACATTGGTGGGGTGCCTGGCTCTGGCTGCGGGTGGGACGGCAGATCCAGATGCAGCAACGGTGGGGGGCCTGGCCTTGGCTGCGGGTGGGACGGCAGATCCAGATGCAGCAACGGTGGGGGGCCTGGCCTTGGCTGCGGGTGGGACGGCAGATCCAGATGCAGCAACGGTGGGGGGCCTGGCCTTGGCTGCGGGTGGGATGGCAGATGCAGGGGCCACAACGGTGGGGGGCCTGGCTGCTGGTGTTGTTGCAGCGGCAGGGGCTGGTGCCTGGGTTTCTGGTTGTGAATCCTCCTCCTGGGCCTCCTCATCTATCTGCAGCCTCTCGCTGTCACTGCTTTCTGCGCCACCTGTGAGGGTAAGTGGATACTCATTAGTTGCATGTGACTGGCAGACGTGCTGATGTTACATGCATGCTGGGTGACATTCCCTGGATGGCTGTGGATTTGCGTACTTTGGGACCTGTCTGGCTGCATTGGGGTACTACTACATTGTGGACATACTACATCTCCCACAATGCTTCAGGGCATTCCCTGATGCGCAGCAAAGGCATGACTACGGGCCAATAAGTGAGCCTATTTGGTCAGGGACGGTCATAGGGGACAGGGTCGCAGTCGCATGCCACTTACCTTGGGTGTCTTGGGTGGGCGGGAGGAGTCCAGAGGGGTGACGCCAACGCACGCCTCCCTCTCAAGGGTGTTCTCGACCTGGTCCTCCAAGGGTGTGTTGGGTGGGACTGTCGGTCCGCCACCTCCAGTGCCCGATGCCTCTCCAAGGCGCTCCGCCACCCTCTCCTTGGCACGACCTCGGAGGTCATACCAGCGCTTCTTAAGCTCCTCCAATGACCTATCGGCCACACCCACCGAGTTCACGCTGGAGGCTATTCCCAGCCAGATCCTCCGCTTGTCTTGCTCTGGGACCTTTCTGGAGTTGATCCCGAAGAGCCTGTCATGGTTGGCCACCACCCCTTCAATTAGGTTCTCGAGCTCCTGCTCTGAGAACTTCAGCTTTCGCTTTCGTCCTGCGCTGTAGCTGGGGCCAGGGACAGGTTCCTCAGACATGGCAGCAGATATGTCGCTATTACAGGCGGTTGTGAAGTCGCTATCGCTGGTTTAGCGTCTGCTTTCCGACTTGCTCCCTCGGAGGTTTGCCTCACTGTGGTGTTTGGGGGTGGGAACTGCCTGCTTCCTGGTTGTGATGTCATCACTGTGCTCGGAAAGCGACTTCCCGTTTTCCCGATCGCGCGAGAATGCGAGTCGCATTCCCGATCGCACGGGATTGCGAGTCGCATTCCCGATCGCACGGGATTGCGAGTCGCATTCCCGATCGCACGGGATTGCGAGTCGCAATCCCGACGCAGGTAGCCGGGAATAGCGATTTTTCTGCGTTTTTAGTTGGTCGCTAACGGATTTAGCGCCCGCGTGCGAGTCGCTATTTTTTCCCCGAAAAGTACATGAATGCCGTTTTGCGTTTCCTCAATAGCGAGTCGCTATTAATCGCTATTAGGGACACGCAAAACGGCCCGTACATGAATCAGGCTGTTAGTTTTTAGTTTTTAGACCCCCGCCATTTTGTACAATGGAGTTTTAAAAATGAGAACCGGGAAATGCAAATAAATACCTTCTTTTGTGGTTAAAAACTGTGCTTAGCTCTCGCGGGTCCGCTGCAAGATAATGTGACTCCCCTGTGTCTGCATCTGACTAGCGTCCCCAGCCCCTCTCAGCCCTCCCGTCCGCTAGGATTCCTCTGCTGCGGAGCGGGCGGGAGGGGGTGGGGTTCCGATGTCGTGGCCTCGTCCCGGTGCTGCGACCGGCGTCTTCTGCTACCGACGGGAGGGGGTCGCTGCTTCAGCTCGTGCGTGGGTGCGGGGTCCGGTGTTCGTCCTGGTGCCGGCTGTCCACTAGGGTTCCGCTGCTGCGAGGGTGGTCCGTTGTTGTTGCCTCGACCCCCCTTCGGTCCCCGAGTAGCGGCCAGCATCTGCCTTTGTTCGGGAGTGGGGGGAGGGGTCCGGTGCTCGTTCCGCTTTGGTCTTGGTGCTGCGAGGGTGGTCCGTTGTTGTTGCCTCGGCCCAATTCGGTCCCCGAGTAGCGGCCAGCATCTGCCTTTGTTCGGGAGTGGGGAAGGGGTCCAGTGCTCATTCTGCTTTGGTCCCGGTGCCGGCTGTTGAGGTTTTCGGTGTGGCAACTCCCACGTCCCGAGCCTCTCTCAGCCCTCCGATGCCGCTTGAGCTCCTCTTCTGTGGTGCGGGCCGGTCACAGCGATGATCCGCGTCCCAAGATTTTCTCGGGTCTTCGTCGCTGCAGGGACTCCTCTACTAAGGTGCTGGCCGGTCACAACGGTGATCGACGGGGTAGGGGTTAGCTCATCCAGTTACTCTCAGGTGTTGCTCCTGTTACTCTTATACCAGAGACGATCGCTGGCTGCCGCTAACAGGGATATACCCGGTTAAGGGATCCCAAGCACGGGGAGCTCCTTCAGGCAGCTCCTACCAGGCGGCCATCTTGGGCACATCCTCATGAATCAACAGGATTCACTTAGAGCTTCAGTATTGATGACGAAATGCATTCCAGTCCGGCGGACCCCTGGGAATGTGTCACGGACCCCTGGGGGTCCGCGGACCACAGTTTGGGAAACGCTGGCACAGAGGATTAATATGCTTGCTGCAAAGAACGTGTACCATGCAGATCACAAAGTGAATATAATGTAAATAGGTAGGTCAGTGGACTACTACTTTTCTAACAGACATCCTTTTTGTTACTTGCAGTTTATAAGTTAAATTCCCAATATAGAACAGTGAATTATTAACTCTCATTAAAGATCTGCTTGCACACTGCAAAGTGTAGTTTAAAGCATAGATTAATGTTTCAAAAAGGGTCAGTTTGGGTAGAAATAGTTTCTTATTATTGAAGAGAGCCCCCATCCATGGCTGTCCGTTTTCAATTCTGAGTTTGTGCTTCTCCAGAAAAAGCACTAATAAACTATACTGCCCACTAGTATGAATGATATGTCACTCCCGCACCTTGTAGTCCTCTGGTGTATGTAACATTTCCTATACACTTATTTACAAATGTATAATTGATTGTCTCTGTGTAATGTGTGTGTGATGCAAAGTGCTCTGACACCCTACACTGGTGTGAGTGGTGCTATATAACTAAATGCATATTAAAGAGAGTGATTAGGGAGACTTGAGGGGCACTGTTAAAAGGTGGTTGTCAGGGAATCTATGGTGGAGGTGATCACCACCTTCACTATAGATAGGGGGCACCAACAAACATTTTCTCACCGGGCGCCACCAGTTCTAAAGCCAGCCCTGATATTGTAATCCCAGCATCTGATCCTATAACTTAAACTAGGGGCTCTCTTCCCGTTTCTAAATCAGGTCGGGAATTGGTGAATTGTACTAAAATTTGTGAAGTGGTGGTACATTATATCAAGATTATACAGGAGGAGGTTAAACTCAGCTTCCAAGGGGAAGTGAGGTGATAACAAATTCAATGAAGCATACATTTATATGCAAAAGGATAAATGTTTCTCCTTTTATCACAGCCCCCTATATCTGTCATTTTTCTGTTTCTCTGCATATGTTTACAGCTCAGATTGCATTTTGCATTGTGTAGATCCGAAAAAACATTTTTCTGGTCGCAGACAGCCCGATTCACTGAATCAGGTCATTTGCGACAGGAAGCATTTTTGTACATCTGGCCCTATATCTCTCATGTCCACGATTAATGCCACATTACATAACAGGAGCTGGCATTCTTTTTATTGTCTGCTACCTGCAGATACCCAGCATCACCAATTGCGGGGTGAGAGTGATAGCGCAATCCAGAATGAAAGTGAGCATGTCTCTCACCTCTTCGCAGGAACCCCCGTATTTTGGGCATTCTTACAGAGTGTGGATCAAAGTTCCCATCTCTGTAGGAATTGAAAATGTTATTGCCCCCTTGCTCATGCTTTATACTGTGTTAAGTTAGCATTCATGACACCATTTTATTAGTAGCCACCATTTTGCTCTATGATTGAAACTAAGCTTCTGTCTCATGTTGCTTGCACCAGCAGAAAGCTGTTGGGATGCATTTGCATCTCCAAGGTTAGGCCTCATTGAAGTATGAGAAAGTCGCTTGTTAACGCATACCTTTCCCTTTAGATAGAGGTTCGCTCCCTCTATTCCAGCTGCAGGCACAGCCTGAATTACCTTGCCAGGGAGATAGTGTGCGCCCGGTCTCAGACTCTTAGTTCATCTTACTGTGCCCCTTTGTTCCTTGTTGCTGTCTGTGGAAAGTTACTGGATGAGTGTGTCTTGTACTCATGCT
This sequence comes from Lissotriton helveticus, assembly GCF_964261635.1. Lineage (NCBI taxonomy): Eukaryota > Metazoa > Chordata > Amphibia > Caudata > Salamandridae > Lissotriton > Lissotriton helveticus. Next base: position 871,696,370 of record NC_136071.1, on the reverse strand, counting down.
GAAATCTATAATTGTTACCATTATGCTTGTGTAAGTCAGTCCCTCGCCAGCTATCCCATGAGGCTGGTCAGACTGGACTCTGCTGCAGCGCATTTACATTAACAAATAGCTTGGCTAGTATTCTCTACTGTCTCTCGACTTCATTTCGTGGTAGGCAGAGAGGTGGTCGCGAGTGACCCCATTCGGGTCACTTCCTTCAGTTGGCGCCCGAACAGGTACTCCATCGGGCTGACCCATCTCTCCCGCAACAGGGGTGTGGAGGTCGGGGCTGCGCTGGGTCAGATGGGCGGATCGGGGATCCCCACGCAATAGAGCTGAGTTCTCGCAGGTTTCCCGCCTGTCTGATCGGGTGGTACCTCGCCCAGTGGTCATACTGGCTGGGGTCCTGAAAAGGCGAAACCCTTGGATCTGAACGTTTGGTCCGAAGAGTCGGCAGTGGAGAATAACTTTGCTTGATCTTTGCGCACCAGGTGAGTTTGTCTTGATTCTTGGTAAATATGGCACCATTCTTGAATAATCTTGGGTGTGGTCTGAAGAGCCATTTCTTGGCTTGCTTGAACTTGGTAGGTTTGTGGACACTCTGCCAGGCAACATAATGAATTTGGCTTACTCTTGAAAATGCCTGGGGCTTGAGCCTGCTCTTTGGTGCAGTCTGAGGACTGTTGTTTGAAACAAGCGCTTGAATATGTTTGGGCTCTTTTTGAGCATGGCACCACCTCAGGTTTCATGTGATTCGGTCTGAAGACCGTCTTTAAAAAGCCAGGCAAAATAGTGAATATGGCGCCTTTTTGAAAATACCTTGAATGATTTTCTTGTTGTCATTGTTGCACTGCAGATGCCTGATTGGAAGAAGATCATCCGGTGCCTCCAGAAGGCACTGTTAAGATTGATGAACTTGAAGAATGGTCTTGGCCCTATTATGTTTAGTACACTATGGCAGCAATATATGAGGGACAATGCTGAGTTGAAATGGCTTTTGATGGGCACTTTTGAACAGAAGTAATAGTAATAAAATATATGTAGGCTATCTGGTTTTAGGTTTAAACCTATAATAACTGATTAAACCCCACCGAAAGGAAAATAGCCATCACCGGTGCAAACATATAAACACTGAAAAAACACCTTTGCAACCACAAACTAAGTGCCATTCAAAGAAAGGAAAAGATGAATGAAAGTCATTTTTATTTCTTTCTGAAGGGGCCAATACAACGTAACTTTGTTATACAAGGTGGCATCACAAAAGACTGGCCTAACATTATTCTGCTTAAGATTTGTTGCTGCCTGTGCAAAGTTACTGGATGGGTGTGTCTTGTACTCAAGCTGAAACCTATAATTGTTACTTTTATGCTTGTGAATGTCAGTCCCTTAGCAGCTATCCCATGAGCCTGTTCAGACTGGACTCTGCTGCAGCACATTTACTAATAAATAACATGGTTAGTATTCTCTACTGTCTCCCTGACTCGTCATTTGTAGGAAATCAGAGAGGTGGTCACGAGTGACCCAGGTGACCCAATTCGGGTCACTACCTTCATCTGCCCACATCTTCTTTGACAATGGTCACCATTCTACATGGTAGAGGCGTTCTTTGTGTAGTATGCCCCATAGAGTAGTTTCAGCTGCACCTGCCAAAAGCCAGTCCAGGTACTTTCCTCTTGGGGTTATTTGCAGGATTCCCCCAATCAAAATCCTCCAACATTCCCAAATCAGTGTCCCACTTAGTACGTTGGGCTTCAAAAGGGGGCAAGCTATGCATCAGGAGGGAAGCATATATTTTTGATACATCATGCTTATGTATGGGCGCCCCCAGTTCTATTTGTTCCAGTGGGTGTTTCCTCCTCAATATTACAGAGAAAAATCCCCTAAAAGATCTCTTTTACCGGTCGTTATCAAAGATATTGTCACCCTGTCAGTTTGAATTGTACCTGAAGATCAGGGAATGTAATTGTTGCTTGTTCCTTCCAGACATCTCCCACTTTGGATATTCCCAGCACATCCCCCTTCCTATGTCCCTTCAAGTTATTAAGGCCTGCCAGCAGTGCCAAGTCCAAATCAGGGTCTCCAGCATCACTCAACCCTTCCAGCCCAATGCTTTCAGTGCTTCTCACCATATCCTAACCACCGAGACAATGGTGCTTGGCAGTACCAATAATACTTTATTTCAGCTTATAAAACCATTGAAGCATTTACAAAAATAAAATGATAAAACTTTTTAAAAAGAACAATAAATAATACTGCATTTCCATTTGGGGCAGCAAACAGCATGTATATTATTAAATAGCAGAAAAAAGGTAAAGTGCATTTGTGACGTAAAACTTAAGGCATACACATATTGTGCATCAGTACAGCCCAGGTTATTCTTCACATTCCTTGATCAATTTACATCCAATTGTGTTAATATATTTTTCATTTGTGAGCAGTAAGGGTAGTACATGTTGCTGAAAAATTGGAGAATATAATACAGTTATGGAGTGCAACCTAGTGCGCGCATATTAAACCTAGATTGCATCCCTGGGATCATTCTTTAAATTCTTTAGGTATTTCATTCATACTAATTCTCCATGCCCCACATAGATACTCAGAGACTGCAAACATGATCTGTTCCCTTGTATCACATCTAAGTGACTCATGCCCATAAGTTTGCAGATTGGCACCAACTACCTTCTTTCTGGAACAACATAGAAAGGGCAAGAGAACAAAAATGTTCCTCTGTCTCTCGATAAAGCGGGCAAAAGACACACTGGGTCAACAGTCTTATTTTATCTCATTTGAAAGTGAACATCCTTAGTGGTCAGCAGCCAACCCTAAATTTAATGCACACGTTTTTGGCTTGTGGTGGTCTTATCATATCCATATATTGCTCAAAATCGTAAATGTATTAATGCAAAAAATAAATTGAATGAGGCTCCCAAATTTTCATTTCAAATCTCATACACCATGGTATCCCAAAATGTTTTTTCAACTCAGTAATAATTGCTTTGTTCATTTTGTTTGGGTAAAACCACATGTCCTCTATTTTAATAAATCCATACAGATATTCTTCCTGGAGAGAAATATCCTTCTTGAGCCAAGGGGTATGGGTGCTTTTACCAATGTTAACTAGCTATGCAAGGCCCTCTCTATAGAGCATCAATTCAGGCATTGTCCAGATGCGCACCGAAAAGAGTAAAAGCTTTAAGAGCACCACAAGGTCTATTTTATTCAACCACAATTGAAAGGTTAAAGGGATACGTGGAAAGCTTAGGGGTAAGCTAAACAAGGACTTATTAAATTTGTTTTTAGCTTGTGTAAGTATAGATACATTTGCACATCCCCATAATTCCACCCGGTACATAGTCTCCACCTGTGCCCTGTCTTATATACATCAAGAGCTGGTGATACTGCCCCTCTCGAGTTTCCTTATGTTTTCAAGCTGTTACGGCCGCTCTTTATGACAAAATTACTACTTTTCTCAATTTTGGGGGCCCACAAAGGATTATCAGCAAGCCTTACGCCAAGATAATCAAAACTTTTCACTTGCTCCAATGGTACCAGCTCCATCCACATCCTGCCTCTAAAGGGTTGATGGGGATTTAGGGCTATAAACTTGGACTTAGAGGGATTTACCTCTAGGCCCCTAACAGTGCAGAACATAGCAAAGCCACCCAGGAGGGATTGAAGACCTTGTGGGGTGTTAGAGAGCAAGAGTGTGTCCTTTGCAAACATGAGGTTCGATGGGCTGCATTCTGACAATTTCAGTGCATCATTCTTCCAGGTTACCAGCCACTCCCCTACTCCATTGATGTATAAGCTGAACAGTGTGGGGGCAAAAATACACCCTTGTCTCACTCCTCGATTTAAGGGGATCCTCTCCATCAAATTCCCCCCCAAGTTCCATCAGACCTGCCCAAAAGTATCCCTGTGTAGGAATTTCAAGATTTTTAGAAGATCCTTGGGGATATCATATTTTTTGATTACCCTCCCTGGGTACAAGGTTAAAAGCGGCCCATAAAGCTCCAAACCTTGATAGTGGGGTCAGGCAGTAAGTTCCACCTCCCAGCACTATAGCTAACAAAGTTATTCCCAGGGTCCATTTCTCTCCTATCCGTATATATTTATTGAGGGTTCTTGCTGAGCTGTGAAAGCCCAATCATTTATTGCCTGTAGTGGGGCTGCCCACTAAACATCTTCAACTTTTGGGAGGACCGCTCCTCCATTCTCTGGCTTCCGAGTCAATACAGATAGATGAATCCGCTGCGGACCCCCATCCCAGATTACATGTTGGGTCGTTGCCTCAACATCTCTAAAGAATTTGTCTGGGACCCTAAATGCTGTGTTCTACAATACATGTAGAAACTTAGGGAGAAATATAATTCTATAGAGGGCTACATGGTCTAGTTCAGAAAACAGAAGCCTCCTCCAGTGGGCCACCGGACCTTTATAATCATGCAAGATACACTCCAAGTTTTCCAAAAGAAGTAGAACAGCTGCATGCTTACATAAATGCCCAGGTACCTGAACCCATCTGTTCCCATCTCAAGGGACAACTTCCCTTACTAGGTGGGGTTGATGCAGTCAAGGGGAAAGCTGTAGATTTGCTCCTGTTAACACAGGTCCCTGCGTATGTTCTGAACACCTCAGGAATGTGCAAAATATGGTGGATAGAGCCTTATGAGTCAGCCACATTACAGTAGGATATAATTCAAGTAAAGCGACATCACATTTTCCCATTCTGAGTTTCATCTTAAGCCCCTGAGCTGTGCAACACCCTGGATCAAAGTTGCCAGAGGCACGGTCACCAGAGTGAACAAGAGTGGTGATAGGGGGCATCCCTGTCTGGAGTCCCTGCTGCGTCTAAATTCCCCCGAACTTATCCTGTTTACATGGACCTGGGTCAGAGGTTCCTGATAGAGCAACCTTACCCATTTAAAAAACATTGGTCAAAAGCCCATTTTCCACAGAACTACCATCCAATACAGCCATTCCACTGAATCAGATGTCTTTTCGAGATCCAATGATAGCAGCATTGCTGGTGCATTAATCTGATGTCTCTAAACCACACAAATAAACAGGAGCCGAAGGTTTTGTCTGGTCCTCCTGTATGGCATAACACCTGACTGGTTGAGGACTATCAGTGTGTCTATGACCTTAATGAGCCCAAACACAAGCATCTTGGCCAGAATCTTAGTTTGTATATTCAGTAGGGAAATCGGGCTATAGGAGTCACAGTTCTCCCTCTGCCTCCATTCCTTTTGGATAAGGGCTATGTTGGCCTCCCTCAGATGCTTGGGTAGGATTCCATCCTGTGGTGCTTCTACAAACACCACTTTCATGTGGGCCTCTATATGGATTTTCACACCCTTGATGAACTCTGATGGGAACCCGTTCAGGCAAGGGACCCTTCGGCTCCTAAGCTAGGCCATTGAATTAGAGATTTCTTCCTTAGTCATTTCCATCTCCAGGGCCCTACTCACCTACTCCTGGAGGTAGGTAATTGCAAGGTCCTGACAAGCTTCTCAATGGCGGGCAAAGATCCCTCCAGTTGCAAGTGGTACACCCTCATCAGGTGGTCCATAAAGGCTTGCAACATATCATCCAGGGTCCCCACTAGGGCACCCCCGGAGTGAACACTTCATGTACCCATCTGTGGCCCTACTCCTTTTTTGCCAACCATGCCAGCATCTATCTAGCTTTATTTCCCATTTCATACAGCCTTCCTTGTTTATTTCAGAAGATCTGCCTCACCTCCTGTTGAACCAGGCATTCTTCTCTAATCCTCCCTCAACACCTCGAGTTTTAGCACCCTTTCCCTCATAGGGTGAGGCACATGCTCACCTCTCATCATACCTACTCATTCTCCAGTTTTCTACATAGTTTCTCCCTTTCTTTCTTTTTCCATTGTATGCCTCCCGAATTGTCGTGCTGGAGCTCACTGACCCCACATTGTCCCTAAAATAATGCCAGTGCCTTACCTTATCATGTCATGTGTCTTCTTATCTGTCAGTTCCCAGGGATCTAATATCCACTCCTTCTCTGGTCTGCGCAATGTCGCCCATGGTGTCATCAGCACTGGGGTGTTTGATCAAGATATCTCTGGGCTGGTACTCCTTGTTCCCAAAGACTCCCACTTGGTTGTGCCGCACCAACAAATAGTCAGATCTTGATATGGAATATGAGGCATATGAATTATGTCATCTTTGAGGATTATGGGCCCTCCATAAATCGGCCATTCCAGTTGCAGCCAACAAATCTACAAAAATCTACAAATCGGGTATCCTTCTTTCAGGGGATCCCAGAACTAGTCAGTCCATCCTTGTCCCCCTTATAAGTCAGATTAGGGTCTTCCTCGACCAACGGCATTGCATCCAGAGCATTGATCATCTTCCACTTGCAGTACCAGTGGCAGGTACTAGTAGGCCACCACCAACCCCATGTCATTCCAGAAGCCTGTCAATCTCGCAAGCATCCCTGCAGTTCTATCCATGTTTTAGTCACCTGCAGAGCAGCGATTTCTGCACCAATACACCCACTCCCTCAATATCCTAGAGAAGCTTGCATGGGCAATGAGCTAATAGTGACCTCGGCTGAGGTACTCACAGTTGCTACCCACCAAGTGTGTCTCTTGGAACAAAATCAAGTCAGGATTGTGACTGGCCAGGCATATGTTTACTATTCCCTGTTTCAATGTGCTCCCTAGGCAAATATCATTCCATTACAGATGTTTGAGTGGAAGCCCCTTGAGGGGAGCCCCTCACCAGTTCAATGTATCTTAGGATCAGCCATTACCTGTCTTTGTTAATTGCCCTTCTTTATGAGTTCTCTGTAGGCGGTAGCGCTCCCTCTGGATATCGTGCTGGTCCCTTACCCCCCAACCTCCCACAGAAACTCCCCTCCCAGAATCTACTCCCTAAACTCTAGTGTTGCAGGCTTAAAATTACCTGCTTACCCAGCTGTAGTGGTGTCTGTCATCACAACTATGAGAACATTTAAAATAAGTAATTAACACAACAGTAGTAGGAGGCAGTTTGTAGCTTGGGTTGACCAGCGGAAATGTAAAGGAGCCGCCATGTGCCACCCCCATGGGCTTCCCCCTGCACAACCAACCTCAGCTTCTCCCAATCTGGTTGCATCCCAGGGCCTCCATCAAATTAGCTTCTCTGCTGTCATTGGTGTAACACTGGTGGGTGGCAGCACATCATCTGAGACGCTCCCAGATGGTGCTCCATTCTCCTAGACTTCCGAGCCCATGTCAAGGTCTCCAAAGGGTTGACCACCTCAGAGGTCTATCTATGTTACCTGCTGACCTTCAGAAAACTCCTCAAGACCTGGCTTTTCGAGCAGTAGCAGCATTCCCCACCCCAGTGCCTTGAGACCCTCACGGGTGAGTAGTGCGCTTTACAAATGATATGATTGATTGATTGATTGTGTTGTATGGCGGCCACCACTCTTGCTTCCTGGGCCATCTCGTCCCCATCTGGCATTGGGCACCCCCCCGCCTACAGCCAGGCCCAAGTCTCCACTGCTTTCACAAAGAAGTTTGATGTTCCCCTGTCAATAATGCTGAGTTTTGCCAGGTAGAAAAGGGCGTACTGAATGTTCAGATGACAGAGGTGCTTTTAACACCTGAGAAGGATTCCTGCTGTTTTTGCTCCCTTGTTGTATAATTAGGCCTTCCTGTTCTCAGTTTCTATTTTTGGTAAATTCTTGTGGTTTTTTTCAGTTTTTCCAGTACCTTAAAAAAACTGTGGTTATCAGTGGTTACACATTTTTGTGCCATTAAAAACAACAACAGAAACAGTGTTTGTCCGGTGTTTATGGAATTTTAATTTAATTTAATGATTGCTTGCCTTCGGCATTGATATTGCATGTGAATAGATAGTGTGTGCACAGTTTATATGAGGTGCAAATAAATTTTACTGCACCAGAATGGACTACAAATTCAATAGGATTCTTCATTATCTCTGAAGAATGTAAAGATGCTTTCAGCACACCATCTAGTAAGTGACAAACATCTTTTCAGGGAAGCACTTCAGCTCAGGTATATATTTTGACAGGCCATCATACAACTTTTTCATATATGTAGCTGAATTACTGCAAAGATAATCAATATCACTCCAATCTTTATTGAACTTGGTATGAACTTTTTCAGCATCTTTCCATGTGACACTGCGTTCCATGTTTACAAAACATCTGGTGTCATTATTTTACCACTATCTTAGATGCTTGGTGGCAACATTTGTTTCACATATACCTGTCACTACATCTTGCATTGAATGTTTAAAGCCAGGGGTGTTTGGCAATTCACTTACAATAAATACTGACTCACTAGAAAAGGGGGCTGTATCAAAGGATTTCACCCATTCTCTGTCTGTAGGTAAATATGATGATACATATTAGGAACACTTCTTATGAAAGCAGCCTTTTTACTTATCAGTGAAATCAAATGTATCCAAAATATCAAGATATTTCCTGATTATCTACAGTTGGTAAACTAACTAAATAAGACGTAAAACATGCATCTAAACACTGCATCTGTAGACCAAAGACCTAAAACTGAAAAAAGCAGAAGGAAGAAGAGACAATGTTTTAGTAACATCCCTAAACAACAAAACTCAAACAGAGTAATGTTAGCATTCTTTCTTGATGCTACCTTGCATAACAAATTGACATTGTATTGTCCCCTTCAGGAAGAAATAAAAATGACTCTTTCACTCATCTTTTCCTTTATTTGAATGGCACATAGGGGCTCAATAGGATGGCGGACGGAAGAGCCACCGCGGCCCTGGAGTACGCGGAAAATGCCTTTTCCGGGTCCGCCTGCCGCGGACACTCCGTCCGCCATATAAGGATAGGAAAACGTGTCAAATTTCCGTCCGCGACGGAAAAGCACGCACTGCCGCCGAACTACACACGACCACGCGGCGGACGGAACACATCCGGAGGCTCCGCCGTACGTACTGACGTCTAAGACCGTCCCCCAAATCAAGATGGCGGAAAATACACATAAAACCGCTGCGGAAAAACAACCTGTCTGAACACGGCAGATTCCCCACAGCGAAGAAAAGATACATAGCAGAGAGACCCACCACAAGCTGCTCGCCACCATGGACCCAGCGCTACACGCTTTCCGATGCTCTTCGCGATCCACCACGTCCTAGTCTTGGCCCACCATCGACGCCGGCGCAGGTAAGGCACAAACCATTGGCTGCATGGAGGGGAATACCTGCAAGGGTCGTGACGTAGGGAGGGGGAGTGTCATGTTACCGAAACCACTGATGAGAAGCAAATAGAAATACACATTTGTAGTACGCAAACATGAAAGACAACGACAAACCACGAGACATGATAGAGTACCTTTATTGCACATAATAGGGGTATAACCACAGTGTATGCGTGAGCATGGGCAAAGTGGGCACCAGAGCATGAACATCAGAGGCAGCACATCAGAGGGCAGAATGCAGTATCAGAACATAAACAGGGCATTGTGGAGTACAGAGCAGGTACATCAGAGGCAGCACATCAGAGTGCAGAATGCAGTATCAGAACATCAACAGGGCATTGTGGAGTACAGAGCAGGTACATCAGAGGCAGCACATCAGAGTGCAGAATGCAGTATCAGAACATCAACAGGGCATTGTGGAGTACAGAGCAGGTACATCAGAGGCAGCACATCAGAGTGCAGAATGCAGTATCAGAACATCAACAGGGCATTGTGGAGTACAGAGCAGGTACATCAGAGGCAGCACATCAGAGGGCAGAATGCAGTATCAGAACATCAACAGCGCATTGTGGAGTACAGAGCAGGTACATCAGAGGCAGCACATCACAGGGCAGAATGCAGTATCAGAACATCAACAGGGCATTGTGGAGTACAGAGCAGGTACATCAGAGACAGCACGTGAGAGGGGCCAAGTGCATCAACAGTCCATAGCACTGAACATGTCCATCAGAGGCAGCACGTGAGAGGGGCCAAGTGCATCAACAGTCCATAGCACTGAACATGTCCATCAGAGGCAGCACGTGAGAGGGGCCAAGTGCATCAACAGTCCATAGCACTGAACATGTCCATCAGAGGCAGCATGTGAGAGGGGCCAAGTGCATCAACAGTCCATAGCACTGAACATGTCCATCAGAGGCAGCACGTGAGAGGGGCCAAGTGCATCAACAGTCCATAACACTGAACATGTCCATCAGAGGCAGCACGTGAGAGGGGCCAAGTGCATCAACAGTCCATAGCACTGAACATGTCCATCAGAGGCAGCACATCAGAGGGCAGAATGCAGTATCAGAACATAAACAGGGCATTGTGGAGTACAGAGCAGGTACATCAGAGGCAGCACATCAGAGTGCAGAATGCAGTATCAGAACATCAACAGGGCATTGTGGAGTACAGAGCAGGTACATCAGGGGCAGCACATCAGAGGGCAGAATGCAGTATCAGAACATCAACAGGGCATTGTGGAGTACAGAGCAGGTACATCAGAGGCAACACATCAGAGGGCAGAATGCAGTGTCAGAACATCAACAGGGCATTGTGGAGTACAGAGCAGGTACATCAGAGGCAGCACGTGAGAGGGGCCAAGTGCATCAACAGTCCATAGCACTGAACATGTCCATCAGAGGCAGCACGTGAGAGGGGCCAAGTGCATCAACAGTCCATAGCACTGAACATGTCCATCAGAGGCAGCACGTGAGAAGGCAGAATGCAGTATCAGAACATCAACAGGACATTGTGGAGTACAGAGCAGGTACATCAGAGGCAGCACATCAGAGGACAGAATGCAGTATCAGAACATCAACAGGGCATTGTGGAGTACAGAGCAGGTACATCAGAGGCAGCACATCAGAGGGCAGAATGCAGTATCAGAACATCAACAGGGCATTGTGGAGTACAGAGCAGGTACATCAGAGGCAGCACATCAGAGGGCAGAATGCAGTATCAGAACATCAACAGGGCATTGTGGAGTACAGAGCAGGTACATCAGAGGCAGCACATCAGAGTGCAGAATGCAGTATCAGAACATCAACAGGGCATTGTGGAGTACAGAGCAGGTACATCAGGGGCAGCACATCAGAGGGCAGAATGCAGTATCAGAACATCAACAGGGCATTGTGGAGTACAGAGCAGGTACATCAGAGGCAGCACGTGAGAGGGGCCAAGTGCATCAACAGTCCATAGCACTGAACATGTCCATCAGAGGCAGCACGTGAGAGGGGCCAAGTGCATCAACAGTCCATAGCACTGAACATGTCCATCAGAGGCAGCACGTGAGAGGGCAGAATGCAGTATCAGAACATCAACAGGGCATTGTGGAGTACAGAGCAGGTACATCAGAGGCAGCACATCAGAGGGCAGAATGCAGTATCAGAACATCAACAGGGCATTGTGGAGTACAGATCAGGTACATCAGAGGCAGCACATCAGAGGGCAGAATGCAGTATCAGAACATCAACAGGGCATTGTGGAGTACAGAGCAGGTACATCAGAGGCAGCACGTGAGAGGGGCCAAGTGCATCAACAGTCCATAGCACTGAACATGTCCATCAGAGGCAGCACGTGAGAGGGGCCAAGTGCATCAACAGTCCATAGCACTGAACATGTCCATCAGAGGCAGCACGTGAGAGGGCAGAATGCAGTATCAGAACATCAACAGGGCATTGTGGAGTACAGAGCAGGTACATCAGAGGCAGCACATCAGAGGGCAGAATGCAGTATCAGAACATCAACAGGGCACTGTGAAGTACAGAGCAGGTACATCAGAGGCAGCACAAGTACGTGTCCTAACCAACCCGTCCCAGGGACCGCAAGAGTGCAACGCAGTTCTCAATGGACAATGGACACACCATGTGAAATAACATGTGAGTGAAGTGATCAGCACCTCACATCACAGAATCAGGTGGACTGCGTGAACTACCTGCCTCGGACACACTGCCAGCACCAGCAACAGGAGTGTGAGACACAGCCACAGCCCGAGTGACACACACATGGGCCACAGACCCAGACACACTGCCAGCACCAGCAACAGGAATGTGAGACACAGCCACAGCCCGAGTGACAGACACATGGGCCACGGACCCAGACACACTGCCAGCACCAGCAACAGGAGTGTGAGACACAGCCACAGCCCGAGTGACAGACACATGGGCCACAGACCCAGACACACTGCCAGCACCAGCAACAGGAATGTGAGACACAGCCACAGATGTAGTCACTGACACGTGAGCCACTGACCCAGACAGACTGCCAGTACCAGAAACAGGAGTGTGCAACACAGCCACAGATCTACTCACTGACACGTGAGCCATAGACCCAGATACACTGCCAGGACCTGCAACAGGTGTGATGTATTTACTATGGGTACTGTATCGATCCCCCTATTTCTGACCCTTGTCTGGTTAATAATTAACTAGCAGCCATTCAACTGCACAAAAACCCGTTATCTGATTAGCCATACAACGGCACAGAAGCCCGTTATCTGATTAGGTCATAGCGCATGCCATCTCATTAGGCAAGCACTATTTCTCCAGCCCCCTAATAGGCATACAGAGTTCTCAAAACAAATCAAACCTACAGCGACCTGGGAAATACCCGCAGCCATTGTTTTGATTTAGCCGAGAACTTCAGTAAAGAATGTGCGAACGACCAGTTCTTATGACATCCTTATTGACGTATTTATGTCCATCCTTACGTCAATCTCGGCACCTTTCAGGTATAAATAATACCGACATTGCCTTAAGCAAACACACGAGGTGGTGACAAGATTGGAGCAGCGAGACTTGCCGAGGAGCCCAGCTGACAGCGAAGCCCACAGACGCTGCCCCTCCTTTCTTTTTTTTTAAGTTTGAAAAGCTTTATTGAGTAGATAAAGACAATGTAAAACATCAGTGCAACTGTAAAAAGATAAAATACGGTATAAGAAGGAGCAAAAGTATGCTTTCTGTATAAATAAAAACCTCGAGGAGGTAATGCATATACCAAGGGAAAATGCTTTTTTAACTTTTAGAGTTTTGGGGAGGGAAAAGAAAGAAGAAGAAGGAAAAGAGAGAGAGGGAAAGGAGGAAAGGGAGGGGAAAGAGACATCAATAGTAGAGCAATAATAAAGCTATTACATAATATAGTTATAATAAGATCATATGGCATACAAATGAATATGAAGTTAAATGGCACATCTGGATAGGTAATCTGTTAAAGGGGACCATAATAAATCACGTTTAATCAGAAGGGAAGTGGATGAGGCATATGCATGATCTAATCTATGGTGATGACAGATTAAATTCCACCATGCAGTGTATTCGACATTCTTAGTATCTTTCCAATTGGTGGTAATGATTTGAAAAGCAATAGCAATACATAAGTCAATGAATTTGCGTGTATAAGGTGGAACATCCCAGACTGGAGCTAAACCACCCAGAAAAACCAGAGAAATATCAAAGGGTATATTATTAGATACAATTTTGTTCAGGGAGGACCAAATTCGTGACCATAATAGTTGTATTTTAGGGCATAAAAAGAACATATGTTTAAGATCACTTGTGATACAGGAACAGGACCAACATTTTTTTGAATTTATTAGTTTAAATTTAAAAAGATCACAAGGAGTGTAAAACAATCTATTGTAAAAATAGTATAGGGTCTGTGTGGTACTAGCGGAGCGGGAAGTTGAATGGAGTTTAGACCAAATAGAATCCCAGGTGGACTCGAGGAAGGTTTAGCCAAGGTCTGTTTCCCAAGAAAGTTCAAGTTTTGTTTCAGGCCTCGCTAAAGGTGGGGGAGAAAGTAATTTGTAGATGGCTGAGGCTTTGAGGGGAATGTGAAAATTAGGAGGGGAGGATAAGGGAGGAGGAGTACAGGAAGTGGGTGCATCTTGTATGATAGTTGAGTGTAGAGAAGGAGTATGTGTGCGAAATTGTGAAGAGAATTTATTGGAGATACCAAAAGAATCACTAAGTATCTGAAAAGTCGCTAGAGAATTATTAAGAAGAAGATGATTATAAGTAAGGATTCCTTTATCAATCCATTCCTTCCAAAAAAGGGCACGGTTACGAAATTTAAGAGATTTATTGTACCATATTGGGGTATTTAAGTGAAGAGTAGATGGTAAGGAAAAGGAGCGGAAGAGAGCAAGTATAAGGGCTTTTGAATGTTTGAAAATAGGCGAAGAAAATGTTGAAGGTGGCTGAGTGAGGTTAGAAGCGGTGAGAAGAGAAAAGGGGGAGATTTGTGCTGATTCTAAAGAGTTCCAGGATGTAATAAGCGGTGAAGGAGAGTCAAGTAAGGAAGACCAGATTTGCTTAAGGGAAAATGCAGAATGAAAGCGCGAGATATTTGGAAAGTTGACACCACCGAGATGTTTAGGCTGTTGAAGACGGGATAAAGCAATTCTGGCTTCACGATTATTCCATAGAAATTTAGAGAAGAGACTGTTGATGGATTTAAAGAAGAAATGAGGAAGGGGAATGGGAAGCATAGAGAGATAGAAATTGACAATGGGAAGGAGCATCATTTTAATAGTGGAGAGACGACCCCACCAAGAGAGAAAAAGAGGAGACCAGCAATCAATAAGTGAAGAGAGTTTTTTAAGAATATCGGAATGATTGATTTTAACAGTTTCTCTAGTGGAGTTAGCATAAAGAACTCCAAGACATTTGATATGGCTAGAGGTCCATTGGAAACCAGAACCATGAAACATATGTGGGAGACTGCCAGTACCAGACTGCCAGTACCAGAAACAGGAGTGTGCAACACAGCCATAGATCTACTCACTGACACGTGAGCCATAGACCCAGATACACTGCCAGGACCTGCAACAGGTGTGATGTATTTACTATGGGTACTGTATCGATCCCCCTATTTCTGACCCTTGTCTGGTTAATAATTAACTAGCAGCCATTCAACTGCACAAAAACCCGTTATCTGATTAGCCATAAAACGGCACAGAAGCCCGTTATCTGATTAGGTCATAGCGCATGCCATCTCATTAGGCAAGCACTATTTCTCCAGCCCCCTAATAGGCATACGGAGTTCTCAAAACAAATCAAACCTACAGCGACCTGGGAAATCCCCGCAGCAAATATAGATGTCGCTACTAAGGTTGAAAGTCTCACTAAGGAAGTTGTGCAACTTAAAAAAACCACAGAGGATTTGGAAAATAGAAATAGGCGCAACAACCTGCGTATTTATGGCGTTCCAGAAAATTCAGAGGGATCAGATATTATCACCTTTTTGAAATCTCAAGTTTTGCCAATCACAGGTATCCCTAAACATATGGACGTTAACATACAGAGAGCACACCGCCTTGGTCCTAAACACTCTACTGGCTCCTCGAAACCCAGGGGCATAATTGCGTACTTTCTTCTATACTCTGACCTCATGGAAGTCCTCCATTCTGCTAAACAACATAAGCAGCTAATGTGGTCTGGTTACAAACTTTTTTTCACCCAGGATGTATCAAAACCGACAGCCGACCGTCGCAAGGAATTTCTGGACTTTAGACCAACACTTCGTACTATGAATGCCAGATATGGACTCATTCACCCATGTTTTTTCAAGGTTACATACAAAGAAAGGACCTACAGCTTCGACGACCCTACAGACCTTCGCAAGTTCATCGATACACATAAGATGGACAACATGGACCACAGTGGTTCTTAATGTTTCTCTCCTATTTGTTTTGTTGAATCTATTTTACTGTGGCTCATTTCCTTTTCTTCTCATAATGTGATATTCTACTCCCTTCTTGTTTTTTTAGATTGGGTGTTCCGGTCCTGTTTTGTTGACATCTCCCTCCCTCCGTTTTGTTGTGTCGCTAATTGACTGTCTCTGTTTTACCCCAGCATGCCGACCTCCTTCATGGTTATTTGGTAAGTCTCCTTCAATTGTATTAAATTGTCGGGCCTGGTCTCTATCCCCATTTCTATTATTCCTTTACTAGCTTTACTTTGAGTCCAGATTCCCACATTACACTTATTTTACACGGCTGTCTCTCTCTGCTGCTCCCGCTCTCACTCTATTGTTCGTTCTGTTCTCGTTGTGCACAATCTATGGCTAAAGCTCTCCGACTTTTAGCCATCCTCTCTTTTCTATCTTTTTTCTCGGGAGGTTTCTCCTCCATTTTTCTCCTCTCTTTTTCCCTCTCTTCTTTCCCTCCTCTCTCCACTTCTCTTTTCCTTGATCTCTTCTTTCCTTTATTCCACTGCTCATCATTCTGGACTATTCCTTCTCTTTTACGTTTTTTCTTGTCTTCTTCCCCCTTCTCACCCTGGCACTACGGCAATAAGTTCCCCACTCTTTCCTCTTTCATACATATTTCCTCGTTTTGCACATTTATCTGCTACTCCTGCTTTGTTTTCATTGGTTTTCCTATTTTCATTTTGCTTGTCCTTTTACCTACTTAGTCTTCCTTCCTACCTGTACGCCACACATTTCTCCCAAACATTCCTTTGTCTACCTTTTCCTCTTACTTGTCTTGTTTCCTTTCCCTATTTTTCTTTTACTCTCTCCTCATGAAAGGTTTCCGATTTATCTCTTGGAACGTTAAGGGTCTTCGGAACCCTATTAAGAAACAACGTGTCTTATCCCACCTAGCCCGGTTACAATGTCAAATTGCCTTCCTTCAGGAAACACATCTCTCTACACAAGATTTATCAATGTTACGTCGACAATGGGTTGGCGAAGTTTTCTGTTCTCCTGCTGTTAATCATAAAAATGGTGTGGTTATACTTTTTCATAAGACTTTATCTGTTCAAATACAAAAAGAAACTGTTGATGCTGATGGTAGATGGTTACTCCTAGACTGTACTGTAAATAATGTTCATCTCTCCCTCTGTAATGTTTATGGTCCAAATGGTATTGATCCCTCCTTTTGGCACAGTTTTTCCTCCCTCCTCTCCTCCAATGCTAATGAAGACATGATTGTTGGGGGGGACTGCAATCAATTGATGGACCCATTTTTAGACCGCAAATCACAAACGCGTTATGTTCCAAATAAAATGCAAAAATCCTTTCATAAATCCATCTCCTCCAGAGGTCTCATAGATTCTTGGAGAATCTCTCATCCTGACTCCCTAGAATTTTCTTTTTTTTCTCCTGCACATACTTCCCTTTCCCGTATCGATTATATCTTTCTAACACATCACGCTTTTCAATTCATGACTAATTCCGAAATAGGCTCCATCCTCATTTCTGACCATGCCCCCATTATTCTGGATATGGACTACCCTTCCCCCACACCTCAATCTTCCCGATGGCGTTTTAATAATTCCCTTTTACTAGATCCTGCCTTTACAACACACTTCACTCAATTTATGGACGAATTCTTTACAAATAATTCTCACACTTCCTCTGATTTTCACTTCCTTTGGGACGCTTTTAAAGCTACTGCTCGTGGCTATATCATCGATTATGTGTCACGCAAAAAGAAGAAAACACTTTCCCAAGCTTCTTCCTTTCTTACACACATTAAGGAGCTTGAACATCTCTATTATACCTCCAATTCCCCCGATTCTTTATCTTCTCTCATCTCCGCTAAAATGCAGTTCAATAAACACACCTGGGATTCTGCTTCCAATCAACTTCTCCAATTTAATGCAAAAATTTACGGTGGTCGTAACAAAGCCGGTAGAGCTCTTGCGAATTATCTTAAAATCAAAAAACAAAAATCTAAAATAATTTCCATCAAAGACCCACAAGGTTCTATTCACTCCTCTGATGCCAAAATCCTCGACTGCTTTGTACAGTTCTATTCCTCTCTCTACACCCCTGAATCCACTCCCTCTAACGACGAATTAGATGCATTTTTTCAGTCAATTCCCAATCCCTCCACTCCCCTGATTGATTTTTCTTCTCTAGATGCTCCACTTTCAGAAAAAGAAATTCTTGCTGCCCTCTCCCTCTTACCCAAAGATAAAACTCCTGGTCCCGATGGTTTTACAGTTCGCTTTTTTTTTTCATTTCAAATCTATTTTACTTCCCTATTTACTCCAATTGCTCAATCACTTTTTCACCACCGGTGGATCCAAAGGTTCTTTCACACAGGCTATGCTGGTCCTTCTACCCAAAAAAGAAAAAGATCCCTCTCTATGCAAAAATTACAGGCCTATATCATTAATTAATACTGATTGCAAGATCTTTGCGAAACTCTTGGCTCTTCGCATCAATTCCATTATTCCTGAAATGATTAATATATATCAATCCGGTTTCGTTAAAGATAGATCCATCACCGATAATTCCAGAACTTTTCTCAATATTATTCACCTCTCCGCTAAAATGAATACTCCACTTGCTGCAATTACTCTTGATGCTGAGAAGGCTTTCGATCGAGTTAATTGGGACTTCATGTTTGGTGCTTTGCGTTGGCATGGCTTTAGTCCCACTTTTCTTAAGTATGTCCAACTCCTCTATTCCGCTCCATCTACTTCTATCTGGATCAACGGTATGCAATCCAAATAATTCCCCCTTTATAGAGGTACCAGACAGAGTTGTCCTCTTTCCCCTCTTCTTTTCATTTTAGCGCTAGAACCCTTCCTTATAAAGATTCGTCAATCCCCATCTTATTCTGGTTTTATTTTTAAGGATGTGGAAATTAAGTTCACCGCTTACGCAGATGATATTTTGCTTTACATTTCCAACCCTTCAGTCTCCCTTCCCGCCTTTTTTTCTTTACTACACGACTATTCCTCTGTTTCTGGATATAAATTGAACATCGACAAAACAGAAGTTCTCCCTCTCAACAAATTTTGTCTCCCACATATGTTTCATGGTTCTGCCCCTCCTTTCTGACGCGCTGAGAAAGAGACGCTGCCTTTTCTCCTGCCGAGAAATCCAGCTCCGGCGCTTCCAGCCGCCCTTGCAGGCAGCTGGGATATCAAGCCCTGGGATAGAGATACCAGCCCTCCAGCCTTCTAAATCCCAGGTACTGAACTGAATAACCCCTTGCAGAGAATTCTTGAACCAGACTCTTGGCAAAGCAAACTTAACTTAAACTGCTACTTATCTACTCCCGCCCACGTATTAGGCTTAGGTCAGGTACATTGGGGTAGGCGTAGTTAGAAGCACCAGTTGAGTACGATTAGTCAATGTATATATGTATGTATCTATTTTATCCATTTTAAGTATCATATGGCTAAGAAACCATATCAATGCTTTTACAGTATTATTTTATAATTCTGTTTTTACTGTATGCACTCTACTTAACAATAAGTATTGCAATAATAGCGATTCATTTCTCTTGTATGAGAAAAGAGACTGATCAATAAATAACATCTTTTATTGAACACGCCCGTCTCTTCCTTTTCTCTACAATCTGGTGAAACTAAGAATGCACTGAACTGACTGAGTAAAATAAGTTGTCTTTTGTTTTCACACGACTCTAGAGATACACTCTTGATTAGGGGAGAGCAAAGTTGTCATGTTCTATGGTTGTCAGAAACTAAATCCCTTCTTGTCTATCCAGGGAGGTTAAACTCCTCCTTGTCTATTCGAGAAAGTTTCTAGTGAACTCTGAGCTAGCTGGCAAACACTAAACTTTAAGTCTAATATCGTCAGTAGAAGACCTAGTTAACCTCTGTCCTACGTCTATACTATTGAAGATATTATTCCAATGCGCAGAGCCTATTGGGATAATAGGAACTACACTACATGGCGCCCAACGGTTTGGATAGGCGATAAATCTAACGTAAGACATTAGAGTAACTCAGTCGTGCTTTTTCACACAGACCCCTTTTTCCCCATAATACTCCAAAGACGTCTGGAGTGGGTGAAAGGTTATATCCGCCAAACTTCGTAGGAGGAGACTCCTAAGTATCGTTCTTGGTTTATTCAACGTTGAAGGATACAATGTTCCAAAATATTGTGCATCTAATCTTTGTTTCCATAGAAACCTGATCTGCAAATAAACAAAATCTTCTTGTCAGTAAAATGTCAGACAATGAAGTAGAAAGAGAGACAGCTAGAATAGCAGCTCAACTCCTAGCGGATGACAATAGTCTCCTACACCAAGACCCGGATGCAATACTCATCCCGGTCAACATAAGAAAATCTATAACTTTAAAACTTATAGAAAATGGGCTGACACCGAGAGGTGGTACCGTCATATTCGTAATTGAGGCACACGAATATCGGCAGACAGAGGTATTCTATTCATGGATAAACTTTCCAGCAGCAAGCGCTGTAACAAAGGACTTCCACTATTACAAAATAGAGGAACCTCCTAATGAGTACACTCCTTTCGAGGAGGTGGAAATACCACTCAAATACCAAGAGCCCCTGCTCTGGTTTAATGGCGCCTAAAACATAATAATCACATCACCAGGCTCGGTCCACTAGGTAGACCAGGAGCAACGTGGCCGGTCCTAGCCGGATACACACCACATCCAGACATTGAAGAAATGCCTGCACCAGATCTTTTACCACAGCTAAAACAATTAATTAAAATACATAGACAATTAGTCCAATATGTAATGCGGACTTCAACAGTCCAACCATCGATTAAAATTCCACAGCTGATCCCTCATCAGGGGAACACAAATAAAATTACACCACAGAACATACAGTCCTGTCTAGGTAAAGTACCCGCAAAACGGGAACAAATTCCATTCTGGTTAGCACAAAAAATCACTCAAATAGAGGCATTGTTCCCTGATACCACCTCTGTTGAGAAACACAGAATTCTGACTATCTGTCTTCCAATGGGAATCGCACCACATGTGGAGGACTGTGACACTAGGGGTACAGTCTTTGCTTCCATTTACACAAAAACACATGGTGTCCCATCCATGTCAGTAATACCAGATTTGCTAAAACAAATTCAAGATGAATACGGTCCAGAACCTGCTTTAATTCTTGGTATGAAACTACTAAAAGACTTCAAGCAGGTCTCGGCAATATTATTAGCCAATATTAAGGGAGAAGCAGCAAATGTGGCGATCCGCCAGAGGTTGAAAGAGACAAATATAGCAGATCAACCATTTGAAATTGCCAGAATCATAGAAAAATCCTAGGAAGAACTAGGAAGAGATAGTTTGGGTGGAATACCTGTAAAACCCCAACTTATTATTTATTTTTTTTTGGTTAAAAACTTTTATTGAGCAATCACATAAAATTACATAGATGGGCCCACAACCACACGGGCTGGCCGCTAAGTCGCATAGTACGACACATGAAATAAGCAATCATTTCCTAGGTCAGGCCAAATCGTAGAACGAAATTGCTCAAGACATAGAACAGGATACAACAATTTTCTATATAAAACATGAAAATAACCAACACAAACATAAGGCGAGTGCAATAATCAAGTCAGCCCAGATAGCAGAGGGGGAGGGCACGAAACAGGAGAACAAAAATACATCAATGAGAGTCGGGAAGGCCGTGAGGGGGGGGGGGAGCAGGGAGGACAGGAAAATCCTAGAACAGAGCGAAAAAATTTCGGGAACGTCAGCCTAAGGAGACAGGGTAACATCGGAGGTGGCAACCAAGGGAGGGGTACAAATTTCTCCACGATATGCATTCCATTGACCCCAAATTGTCGTCCACGCCCTCGGCCTGCCCCTAGCCACGTAGACTGTTTTCTCACGGAACATGGACCAGTCCATGTTGTCCTCCCACACTGAAACATCAGGAGGTCGGGATGCGCCCCAGAGTTGCGCGATGTCACGCTTCGCGACCATGTAACCCAGGGTCGCCCATCTAGTCTGGGCCACAGAGTAATCGGAAGGTTCCCACACATTCAGCAGACATCGACGGGCCTCAGGCCGCAGGTCAACACCAGTCACCACAGTCATCAACGCAAGCACATCCACCCAAGAAGCTGCCACCACCGGACACTCCCAAAGTATGTGCATAAAGGTAGCGCTCATCCCACAGCCACGCTTACACAAGCCATCCGGGGAAAAACCCATCACGACCAGACGCGGACCAGTCACATACACCCGGTGGAGGATCTTAAGTTGCACCAAACGAAGACGGGCGGGAATGGCGACCTCCTTCGGGGAGGAGAGTGCCGACTGCCAGTCCTCGTCATCTAGTTCCAATCCATCACCTACCCACATCTCTCGGAGTCGGACCAACAAATCAGCGCGATTATGAATCAGCTTCTTGTAGATGAGAGAGATGGTGCTGTCGGGCAAGTGTCCATCTAGTATACGATCTTCAAGGGGGGAAGACTCGGGCAGGGCCACATCAGGAGTCAGAACCGAGGCCAAGGCATGTCGGACCTGCAGAAACCGAAAAACTCTCTATCACTCAAGTCGTATTCTGCCTTAAGGGCCTGTAATGATTTCACGCGACCATTCACACAAACGTCACCCACTTTACAAATCCCAATCACATCCCAGCGGTCAAAGCCCTTAGAAGACCAAAGACATCCCAAACGTTCAGAAGCATAAAGCGGAGTCGCCAGCGTCAGCCGATTCTCCCATCCCAAACTCACATTCGCTGCGCGCCACACGTTGACCGCTGCCCTGGTCGGGCCCACAAGATGGCGCCCGGCCGATCTGGAGTATAGCGCTCTATTAAAGTCCCCTCCCGGCAACTGGAGCTTATCCATCTCAAACGCCGGATCGCGACCCGGCGAGTACATCGCATGGTTAATGGCCGATAGCTGGGCTGCCCAGTAGTACCTCTTGATATCGGGGAGTGCCATGCCCCCGTCATACCAAGGGATAGTAAGTTTCGCAAGGGCTATACGTGGACGCCCATCCCAAATCAATTGTCTCTGCAGACTCTCGATTTCTCTGAAATAAGTAGCAGGAACATCGTCGAAAGAGTTCTGAAGGGCGTAGAGGAACCGCGGCAAAGACATCATTTTAAAGAGAGCAGCCCTACCCAGAGGAGACAGGGGCAGCTTACGCCAACGGGCCACATCCAGTCGCAATCTAAGAAGCGGGGGGAGGAGATTACGCTCAAACCGGAGGGAGGAATCCCGGGTAATAAAAATCCCTAAATACTTGAAGCCAGACTGGACCACCTGGATAGGGAATCTGGCCGGCAAAGAGGGCAAAACACCCGAGAGAACATACACACAGGACTTAGCCCAATTAATAACAAGGCCCGAGTTAGCACCGAACGAAGTAAGAACATCAAATAAGACATTCAAAGATTTACGCGGGGATGTCAGATAAAGAAGAATGTCGTCCGCGTAGAGAGAGACGCGGTCTTCAAAGTCCGGTGACCAGCGGATCCCTTTGAGGGAGGGTTCCCATCGAAGCCACGCAGCTAACGGTTCCAAGGCCAGCGCGAAAAGCAATGGAGACAGGGGGCAACCCTGACGGGTCCCTCTACCAAGGCTAAAGGGGACAGAAACTCTACCATTCACCACCACTTGCGCTAAGGGTTCCACATACAACAACTTCACCCATCCAATAAATTCAGGTCCAAAACCAAATTTTTCGAGAGCTGCCCAAAGATAGGGCCACTCAACCGTGTCAAAAGCCATAGAGGCGTCTAACGAGGCCAAAATGGCCGGCTCCGTCAGAAGCCCCGCCCTCGCAACAGCGCCGTGAAGACGACGTAGGTTAAGAGCCGTGTTGCGATGTGGGATAAATCCGGACTGATCCGGATGAACCAAGTCGCTAATGACCGTCAGCAGGCGGGTTGCCAGGAGCTTAGCCAGGACCTTAGGCTCAACATTTAACAGGGAAATGGGCCTATAAGACGAACAAAGGTCCCGCGGTTTTCCGTCCTTGGGAATTACGACTATCGTAGCAAGACGCTGGTCATACGGGAGAATACCCCGTTCCCGGGACTCCAAAAACATGGCACGGAGATAGGGCGCTACCTTGTCAGGGCGTAGCTTGTACAGCTCAATTGGCAACCCATTCGGGCCCAAGGCCTTGCCCGAACGGAGCGAACGAATGGCAGTCGCTATTTCATCCGTAGTAAAAGGGGACTCCAACGAGACACGGTCCAGATCGGAAACACTGGGCAAAGCTATATCTCTCAACAAAAGGCGAGAGTCAGCCACATCTCGTTCAGACACAGGGGTATACACCACACGAAAATACTCAGCAAAACATTCAACTATTCCAACCGGGTCTGTCACTCCGACACCATTCGACGACTGAATCACAGGCACAACACGATTCGCTCTCTCTTTCTTATCCAACCATGCCAACAATTTACCCGCTTTGTCCCCCACATCATACAAACGACCCTGCTGTTCCCGGAACATCAGTCTAGCCGCATCTGTGACCAAGGATTTATAAGCAAATAGTTTCAGACCCAAGGCGTGGAGTTTATCAGAGGTGATCTCAGACTCTAAGTCGGCCTCCCTCTCAGCAATCTCCATCTCAAGGTCCACCACCTCCCGATTCCTAGCCTTCTTGGATTCAGCAATTAGAGAAAGGGCCTGCCCACGAATCACTGTTTTAAAGGCCTCCCACAGGGATACCGCCGAGGAAACCGACCCCTCGTTGTCCAAAAAGTAAGCATCTAAAGTCTTAGTCAAAAGGTTTCGGGTCTCAGGGGAGGCGATATACCAGGGGTTAATTGGAGCCACTCGGCCCACCGCCTCCACCCCGAACTCAAAACAAAGCCAGAGCGGAGAATGATCGGAGATGCCCCGGGGGAGGTGTCTGATCTCACGTACCGCCGGCGTCTGTGCCGCGGGCATCAGGAAATAATCCAGTCTAGACAGACTCCCGTGGGCCCCCGAATGGAAAGTGTATTGAAGCTGGGTAGGATGCAGGAGCCTCCAGCAATCCACCAAACCAAACGTATCCAAAAACCCACCTAACCACTGTTGGGCTAAAGGAGTATCTCTAGGGGGGTAGCGATCTTGTAGACCGGAGATCACAGAATTAAAATCTCCTGCAAGAAAAAGAGTACTATCAGGAAGGTCCAACAACACACGGCCCAAATCGGCAAAGGTAGAAGTCTGGAGGCCGGGGGGCACATAAACAGTAAACAAGGAGAGGGTACGACCTTCATAGCGACCCACGAGGACAGCATAACGCCCCCGATCATCAAGGATCACATCATCAATAGCTAGGGGGAGGGAAGCCCGAACAAGGATACCCACCCCCCTGGAACCCGTGGTAAACCCCGAATGTGCAGCAAGGCGATACCCCCACCTATTCATAGCACGACAAGTATTGCCCACCAAATGAGTTTCCTGCAAGAAAACAATATCGGGAGATAAACGGCATAGACATTTTAACACCACACTCCGCTTAATGCGATCTCCCAGACCATTAACATTCCACGAAACAAGCCTCAACCCGCTACCCCCCATCCCACACAGCAACCCCGAAACCCCCCCGCAATGAGCATGACATAAAAAGGAGCAGAAGCCAGATTGATTCGCCTTGAAAACAGAACACAAAAACATCGAACATCCCAACCACCCACCCCCCAACAATCAAGAAAACACCCCCCACCCTGCACCCCTGCAAAATGCTAAATAGCCACCCCAACATGCAGTGTGTCTGTCGCCCAAGAACCCCCAGTCTACAAAAAGAACCCCGGAGGAGGAAAGGCTCCGGCCCACCCGCCACCCCGAGGAAGACAGATAAAGAGCAGAATACACAAACAGCAGAGGCACTGAGGCATTAAATCCCTGAAGAGTTTACTCTATTCGAGGGCCCAGGCGTAGGCGAATTGTTCAGCTCTCCACACCACCCTCAGCACCACCCGGGTGGGCGGCGGACTCAGTCCCAGGAGATCGATCAGGCAGAGAGTCCATCCAGTCATTTACAGAATCAGGCCGATCAAAGAAGAAGGTTCGGTCGTTGTACTCAACGCGCAGCCTGGTCGGAAAAAGCATGGCGTAGCGAAGCCCCATGTCTCGGAGACGTTTCTTGACATCACGGAAGCCCATACGCTGTCTCTGGACCTGTTGAGAAAAGTCCGGATAGAAGTTCACTGTGGCGTTCTCAAAGGCCACCGGGCCCTTCACACGCGATGCTTGCAGGATAGCGTCCCGATCCCTATAATGGAAGAGTTTCGCAACAATCGGCCTCGGCGGGGCGCCTGGTTTACCCTTGCCCCCCGGAACACGATGGGCATGTTCCACAGCGAAAAACTTCGTCAGACCAGACGGAGAGAGGTGGTTCTGGATCAAGTCCTCAACAAGGAGATCAACAGAGTGAGGTTCTGGATTCTCCGGAACCCCGACCACGCGTACATTACAGCGACGTGCCCTGTTCTCAAAGTCCTCCAAGCGCCGGGTCATGAAGTCGTTCACCCTGCGAAGGTTGCCGACCTCCGTTTGTATCTCCGAAACGTCCTCCGTGAGACTGGATGACTTAAGATCCAGTGACTTCACCTTCTCATTGGTTTTCGACATGTCAGCACGAATCAAGTTTACATCAATGGCCATGGTGTCGATTTTGTGGGCCAAAGCTTCATATTGTTGGCCTATCGTCTCCTTCATAGCAGAAATGGCGCCCATGATGTCCTGCAAAGAAGGCGCCGTTGACGCATCCACAGGGAGATCAGCATTACTGGCTCCGGGCAGGGCGGTTCCGGGGGACCCCTTGGAATGGGTGTAGCAGTCCATCACGTTAGACTGGACCGGGCCCCCACGCAGGGGCGTCTTGGTCTTCCGAGTCTCTCGGTCCCCTCTGCCCGCCATATCAGAACTGCGTCACCAGGTGATTAACCAGGCCGGATGGAATGGCCACAGGAAAGTAGGGCCTCGGGACCAAAGAACCGCAGCTAGGGCACCACTAGTAGAAGGGCCAACAGATAGGAGAATAAGCTAGCCAAAGGCCCGACAGCCGTCCCGTGCCCAGACTGCAGCCCAGGCCAGGCTCCTCTGCCAGATGGCTCCGTCTGAGGCAGAAACGAAACCGAAACCTAAGAGGGAAACCCACAGGTCGAATCTCCCTGCCGTTGTTGTTCAACTTCAAGACGGCCACTGAGCCTCACCCAGTCCCGGGCGTACCTCGAGAGTGGAGCCCAAAAGTTCGAACAGACGTAACTCCGGAACCCCGGGTCCAAATCGAATTCCAAAAAGTCCAGGGCAATCAGCCCAGTGTCCTCTACACAAATCCTCGTAAAAAGTCAGGATAAGTTCAGGATATCATGCCGGGAGTGGCGGGGGTCCGGGGAGCGTTGTGCTCACGCGGCCATTTCGGATGCCCGCCAAGCTCCTCCTCCCCAACTTATTGAAAGTCCTGAAAAGGTGTTTATTAAAAATAATCTAAACAATCAAAAGAAGAGCTGGGATGGAAAACAACAATCCACTCCCAAAGAAAAAAGATTCCAGTCCAGAGGAAGGTCTCCTCGGCGGAGAGAAAGATCTCCGGACCAAGGACGCAAGTCTCCCCAAAGGGAGCCCTCTGTGAAAAAATACAACCTTAGAAATAGGGATAATATAAAAAAACCTGATAGATATCAAGATATTGATACACGTCCCTCTCAATCTTTTCAGACTTCCTCGCAGAAATCGGACAGAAGAGGACGATCAGAACACAGGGAAGAGCACGTCAAGTCCAAAGACAAGGAACCTGCTCATCAAAATAAAAAATTACAGTTTCCAAAAAAGAAGGTAGCCAGTATTAAAGTAATCAACCATGCCGAGAATACTGAGGACACAGCTGAAAAACGGAGAATGGGCTCAGACAATGCTAGACAGCGCAGCAGAAGTGAGCATAGCTCGCAAGATCCTTATGAATCATCTGGAGACAGTGGACACGAATGAATACATTCAGGTGGAAACTGCAGATACCAGAGTTAGCAAACCTCATAAAATATATGAAATAACATTGCGTATAGAGGGGGATAAGACCAGGAAAATAAGGGGTCTCTTTTGGGATAATCTCTCCAAGGGCTATGACATCCTTCTAGCTGAAAGAGACTGGCCACCAGAGTTTGTCAGGGAGTGCCCTCATGGCGAAGAAATAATTATGCCTGCCTTCTCAAATCATATTCCAATTCATAAAAAATATACACTTGCAAGAAAGTGGGCAGTAGCCCAAGCTCCTGCATTATATAAAAACCATGTGGGATGGGATGAGGACTCTCCTCCTCACAAAATCCAGTTAAAATCACAACCTACTGCACAGAGGCAGTACCCAATTAAGCAAGAAGCTAAAAAACGGGTAAAAGAGATCCTAGATCAACTTGAATACCAGGGGGTGATTGAAACTTGCACCTCACAAATGAATAATCCTTTGTTTCCTGTCTCCAAACCAGATAATTCATATCGTCTTGTTTTGGACTACAGACACCTTAACTCATGTTGCAAAACCTTTGCAGTACAAAACTCGCATAGTGCTGCACTAATGAATAACATAGTGCGCAAAAAATACAAAACAACATTAGACATCTCTAATGGATTCTTCTGTCAAAATATAGCACCAGAGAGCAGATATTTGACCGCGTTCTCAATAAATGGCGCGCAAAAAATTTTCTGTCGTTTGCCCCAGGGGTTCAAGAACAGCCCAGGATTATTCTCAGCAAGAGTAACAGAGTTACTACAAATATATGATGATGAGGCATTATCTTATGTCGATGACATCTATCTAACAGATGATGACTTGGATACTCACTTGAAGAGAGTGAACACCATAATACTTGGGTTCGTAGCAGAGGGTTACAAATTCAACTTTAAAAAGTCAAGAGTTGCCCATCTAACTGTCCTGTTTTTAGGATATGAACTATCAAGTGAAAGCAAAAGCCTGGCTGACAATTTCCTAGAGAAATGTGCTGTAATCCAAGCACCTAGAACACTAAAAAACTTACAATCAATTCTAGGTTTCCTAAATTTCGGAAGAACTTACATTATAAATTATGCAGAGAGAGTTAAACCTCTCTATGATCTTATAAAACCAGATTTTAAAAGAATCAATTGGACTCAAAAACACACAGAAATGTTGAGATCTTTACAAACAGATATGTTAGTTAAAACAAAATTACAAACACGTGATAACACACGCAACCTTGTGATTCGAGTCATCCCAGGAAGATGCGGATTCACGTACCTAACCTCTAATGAGGGAGAGAAGGTACCAATTGCATACAAATCACACTTGTACACAGAAGCTGAAAAAAGGTTCAGCATTGTTCATGCGGTTCAAACAGCTGTAGCAAAAGAAAAATACCAAGCCGACGGTAGACAGGTTACAGTCAGAACAGCAGAATCTGCTTTTGAGGCATTAACAACACCATGTAATCTACCGACAACGGCACTGAATCCAGAATGGATACAATGGGTAAATTCTGTTGCTACAGACAAAGTAAAATGCTATTTTGACCCGGAAATGAAAGAATTAAAATATCTAGAATATGAGAGAGAATACCCTCTGCCAATCGACATTCTGCCTTTACGACAGTACGCCTGTGTAATATATACAGACGGTCATGCTCAACCCTCAGTTTGGGGAGAGCTGGCTTACAACGCCACATGCGAAATTGTAAAAGACGTGTGGCGCGGAGGTAAATTGAGACCTCTATTTACAAAAACACACTCAGTGGAAAATAATTCAGAACAACAAACTGAAATAATAGCGTTAAAAATGGCGCTAGATAATGCCGATCGCGAATTCCCGACACTTATAGTGTGCGATTCGTATTACTGCGTCAAATCATACAATTACGATTTACAGAAATGGATTCAGAACGGTTACAAAGATGACACAGGTGCCACAATAAAGCAAAAAGCGCTTTGGGAACAAGTAGTTCTTTTACAGAAAGAACTACCAAAAACTCACGTGATACATTCACTGAGTCATCAGCGTGATGGCGTTCACGTTGCAGGGAATTCATTGGCTGAGACAGCCACAGCGGTAGCAACTGAATCGGCTTCCGTAGCTACAAAGAAGCGTGCAGTAAAATACATTGACGGTGAAACTGTGCTGGCAGTAAAAACGTCATCAAAAGGCGACTGCTCAGCGCTACCGATCAATTACCCACTCAATTATACATACATAATCGATGCAAACTCAGTCCCTTTTGCTCGAATCCCTGGAGTGGGGGATAGAGTAATTCCAAACACGGACAAGAGAGTCATGTTAATAGTAGACGCACATATTGGCGAGGGTCTAAGACATCGCACAATTAAAGATTCTCTAGCAGAATTACAAACAACATATTGGTGGCCAGGAATGAGTCTGGACCAACACTTACTCGCGAGGAACTGTCCAAACTGCAACAGAGATCGCAGTGGTGAACGAAACGGTATATTCCCACGGCTTTTCGCTCAATAAGGAATAGGCTACCAACATAAACACACCCAGTATGAATAATGCGTCATATTAACATGTAGAGACTATTTTCACTTATAATGTAGACCCCAACTTTTCGGCTGACGTCGGAACCGTTATACAAAGATTTGCGAGTCTATAATGGCATACACGCTAGAAGCATGTTACGTTCTGACCAAAATCTTTCCTTTAGCTCTAAAACAGCTTATGGGGGGTGCCTGGCCAGAATGAACATTGCAATGCGGGACTCTTCTCACTTCCTTCCTGAGGGAAACGGGATGGTGTAAAGAAAAAACCAAGGCATAAAGCAATCTATAACAGCAAAGGTATTAGGTTCAGGAGCTGGGTGGGTCAAACATTTAAAAAGTGTCCAACGTAGTCTAAATAACCTGCCAAGAAATTCTCTGAAAGGACTCAGTCCGTACGAACTATTGTTCGGGACTAGAATGTTAATCCAGGACCTTGATAGTCAGACTTCAGTGGTTAAAGATAAATGCTTTGATATCAAAGATCGTTTGGCTATTTTACAGGATTTAAATGAAACAAGAAAAGACCTGAGCAACATAAAGTTGAAACAGCAGCCAACAACCACTGAAGAAAAACCACCTGTCCCACAAAGGCCTGTCTGGATTCCAAAAGTCGGGGATCTGGTCAGAGAGAAGATCGCGGTAAAGAAGGAATTTGGGCCTTCTTACAGAAAAGCAGTTCCTGTCTTGTCTATCAACGGGACAAGATCAGTAGTACTACCGCCCCTTGCTGGTAAAAAGGAGAACCGAGTCATATCCATCGACCTGGTTAAACCACAATCATGTGGCCGATAACAAATAGTAGGCCAAGTGGACTCCCAAGAAGTAGCAGAACACCAAAGTTTGCTACATCCACAGAGGTTCAAACTGGAAGACTAATCACATTTGAAAAATCTATAGTGAAACAACAAGGACTATGCAACAAAGCAATGGAACTTGAACCTCTTAAACCCCAAATCAAAGCTTTTCATCAAGAAACACCGACCTACGATGATGTAACTACAGACTTTTCTAATGAAACAAAGCAAAATCCAAAAGCAAAAAGTAATCCAGAAGCAATTGGAACAATGGACAGAACGGCATCCGGCTACTTCATCAACTTCGATGATTTTTCTGAAGATCCAAGTGAACCAGAAGTACAGCCATCAAAAAAACTTTTAAAGACAAAGCAAAGGAACTTTTTCATCAACTAAAGGGAACCTATCTGACTTCTCCATGGATTGAAATTTGGGTGACACTAGGTGCATTTGTCCTCATACTTTGGCTCATCATGGTACTATGCTTGGGACATTTCATTGAGGGAAAATATGCTAAAATGGACACAGCAAGCCAGAAAATCAACTTGGTCCTTAAACCACACACATCTTCACATGTCGAGAAAAGAGAACTTTCTTCAGTGAACTTCACAGCCAATCCTATACCAGGCGGTGTAGCATGGGACAATACTGATTATGAAATCTATGGCCCGGTTGAAATCCTGAAGTATCCACATCAATTTAAGATCTCTTTAAGTGACTTTGTAAAACCAAGCACATTTTGCTGATGATTGGGACTTTGAAAGTATTAATGATATGATGTCTGACCTAGTAATGTCTGCTAAATATACAGAACATGATTAATTGCAGGGTTCGTCTAATTATGATCAAATGTTCTGCTACAACCACTATGGTAACCATTATCTCCATAAATCTGCACAACCTAGAAATGTTTTAAATTATAACCAATGGGAACATTGTGCTACTCCTCCAAAGGGTAGTTCTAAAATATTTTATGATAAATATTCATATTTTTCAGGGTTTAACACATGTAATACAGAAACATTTTATTTCAAATTGTCGAATGAGACAGGTATGAAGACCATGCTTACAAACACGAAATTGATATATTCAGATTCATTTTTTGAGCAAATGAATACATTTGGTTTTGATTTCTGGAACAATAACATTGAAGCAAAAACTGTTTGGGGTACAAAAGATTGGCAAGTACAAGGTATAGAATCATTGTTCAGAGCCTGCATGATCCTAGAACAAATTATATTTTTGAATGACACTATTCAACAAACTACCTGTCTTGGCTTAGCCAAAATCAAAGACTTAAACAAACCGTCTATTCCAAAGCCAACAACGAACAGTAATAGCTCTATAGGTGTTGAGATAGACGTGAACCATATTTTAAACCAAAACAGAACACATCCTGATTGGAAACAATGGTTGATCTGGCCCACAGACACAAATAACTGTCAAGACAGATTCCTGAACAAAATACAGGGGTTCAAATTGACCAGGCCAGACCCTAGATATTCCCAAAGACAACATCCAGGGATAGTAACTACTTACAGTGTGGGCAAGCTCTGCCTTCAATGGCTACAAACATCCACACTGGCAGAAATTAAGCAACACCTAACTTTACTTCAAGAGGGTGCTGACTTGCGTGATTTCATTATGGGACCACGCAAACAGCGTCAAAAACGTTTCATAGCGGCCTCTATATATGCAGCTTACAATGAAGCTTGGAAAGAAACTCAAATTGAGACAGCAGAAAAACTACGGGAAATTGACCGTATTATTTTGGAAAAATCACTTTCTGTTGTGGACAATGGGTTAATGACTCTGTCCTCCAGAATATATTCACTGGACAGTATTGTGTCTTCAGCAATCGATATAATATCGCAAGACTTACTGATGTTACAACACGGTCAGTCCCAATTGCGTTCTATTGTACAACTTGGCTGGACGTTACAAAATCTGCGTTCAGGCTATGTGCCTTGGCGTTTAATCAACACAACGTCACTATTTAATATCTTTAACCTTACTGATAAACAAATCAGTTTGGCACAGAAGGGTGCTGACTATACAATTCTGAGCATTGAAAAACTTGAGAGATTACCATTGACAATGTCAGAACGACCTGTCATTGAATGGATAATACATGGGATCATTAATAGCCCGATAACAACTTTCCAGTTTCAATACTGCCAAAAATATATACAGGCAGGCCAGTATGAAAGGTTGGGTAAAGGGTACATTAAGTCAACATGGAACTTGCCCTATACACACACATGTGTTAGTAATAAAGGCCAGAATGTGTTTCTTAGTGGCAATAATTGTGCAAGGTCACTAAGCGGTACACTTCTGTGTCAGGGTATTAGTTTGCATGGAGCCTGTGAAGGGACTACAAATAACCTTTCATGTCACCAGCTAGGCACACCTGCAACACAAATAGAACCATTCTTTAGGAGACTCTCGAACGGGAGTTACATTCTAATTGTAGATCGCAGATGTTGCAGTCTGCTGCCCGGAAAACCTTATCTCGTAACCGTGACTATGAAGGTCATGTGCTGTGAACGAGTATTGTTCCCAAACGATGCTCGAGACAGGGAGGCAAGGTTATGGCCCAGTTTGAAAATTTCTTCTATTCGAATTGATACTTTAAGCAGAATGAAGACTGTGCTCCTACAGACGCCAACCCGGTTAACGTCATCAAAAGAAACGTATGATCTCCAAGTTGCAAGGACAACTGCAGAGATTCATTCACTGTTATCAACCAATTCCCCCATACATTTCGCAGAAATACTGAGCGAAATCTTAAATATTTCTGTTACAAGTGGAATCTCGAGTGTATTTAAGACAGTGTTTTCGGGAGCTTTAACCCCATTCAAAGCCATCCTGGGTATTTTTCCTGATTTTGTCCATTCCATCTTTGGCGGACTTCCTCTCCTTTTGGGACTAGTGGCAGGCATCCTATTTTTGATCCTGTTACTTCGCTATGGCAAACCACGTCACAGACAAGACACCAGCGACAATGGAAGAAACGATCCTAGCCATACGCTACAGGGACCGCATAACTAAAGTCCTTGGAATAGCCCGGCTTAGAGACCTGAACATGACTTGGTTTCTTTCATTTAGACCGATGTGGCAACGTTGTGTTATGCCTGTATTAAGGTGCTTGCTATGCGGCGAAGAATGCGTGTTGGACACCTGTCTGACACTACAATCGGATGTGCCAATGGACGCAGAGACTTTGTTGGGTCCGGTAACGGCTCATGTATTGTACTGTCCCCAGCGGCTACCAATCCTGATGACGGCATTCGTGGAGACTTCACCACTACGATTGAAGAGTAGTGAAGTACAAGATGAAAGCAGCATCGATCAGGTACAACCTTCTGTCAGCTATGCTGATCGAAACATCAATGAAGGCAATCATGCTCATGAATGCATGTTAATACATTTTTCTGAGTTAGTGGAACTTTTGCAAGAAGCAGTTGACAGTTTTTTCGAAAGTCTCAACAATAAGATGTTTTCACCAGAGCAGAAAGAATGACTATGAGCAAACTAGCACACGGCGTTCCCTACACCCTGAATTTGGCCTTCAACTTTGAAAATAAAGCAATAAGACATTTTCTCACCAGTTTTTACGGAGAGCGGGACATTTTTTTTTCTTTCCATTTCCAAAAATATTTACGATTTTTTGGGACACTTATCTTCTGCTTAAAGTAAAACTATTCTTAGAGAACAAAATTTCTATTTTTAGCTACTCTAGAGACATTAGCTACCCTCTAGCATGTTCACAAATATTTATGATTTTGTGATGAGATGGTCTCGAATTTTTTCTTCTGTATTAAGAGCCATTTCATGTGTAATTTCCGCATTTCGTTCATGCTGATTTCAAAATATGCGTATTAGATTTTGCATTATTATACTGCTTGAAGTGCATATAGTAACTATACTCATCTTTTCGTGTATTTCGCATTTCCAATTTTCAAAATGCAATTGATTGTATTTTGGGGTGGTTCGGTATACACATGCACTACTAGTTTTGTTTACTATGCCTAGATTTGTAAATATGGACATAGATTACGTGGAGTGGGTGTGATGTATTTACTATGGGTACTGTATCGATCCCCCTATTTCTGACCCTTGTCTGGTTAATAATTAACTAGCAGCCATTCAACTGCACAAAAACCCGTTATCTGATTAGCCATACAACGGCACAGAAGCCCGTTATCTGATTAGGTCATAGCGCATGCCATCTCATTAGGCAAGCACTATTTCTCCAGCCCCCTAATAGGCATACGGAGTTCTCAAAACAAATCAAACCTACAGCGACCTGGGAAATCCCCGCAGCCATTGTTTTGATTTAGCCGAGAACTTCAGTAAAGAATGTGCGAACGACCAGTTCTTATGACATCCTTATTGACGTATTTAT
This sequence comes from Lissotriton helveticus, assembly GCF_964261635.1. Lineage (NCBI taxonomy): Eukaryota > Metazoa > Chordata > Amphibia > Caudata > Salamandridae > Lissotriton > Lissotriton helveticus. The sequence continues at coordinate 871,661,022 of NC_136071.1, read as the reverse complement.
GTCCATCCTTACGTCAATCTCGGTACCTTTCAGGTATAAATAATACCGACATTGCCTTAAGCAAACACACGAGGTGGTGACAAGATTGGAGCAGCGAGACTTGCCGAGGAGCCCAGCTGACAGCGAAGACCACAGACGCTGCCCCTCCTTTCTGACGCGCTGAGAAAGAGACGCTGCCTTTTCTCCTGCCGAGAAATCCAGCTCCGGCGCTTCCAGCCGCCCTTGCAGGCAGCTGGGATATCAAGCCCTGAGATAGAGATACCAGCCCTCCAGCCTTCTAAATCCCAGGTACTGAACTGAATAACCCCTTGCAGAGAAGTCTTGAAGCAGACTCTTGGCAAAGCAAACTTAACTTAAACTGCTACTTATCTACTCCCGCCCACGTATTAGGCTTAGGTCAGGTACATTGGGGTAGGCGTAGTTAGAAGCACCAGTTGAGTACGATTAGTCAATGTATATATGTATGTATCTATTTTATCCATTTTAAGTATCATATGGCTAAGAAACCATATCAATGCTTTTACAGTATTATTTTATAATTCTGTTTTTACTGTATGCACTCTACTTAACAATAAGTATTGCAATAATAGCGATTCATTTCTCTTGTATGAGAAAAGAGACTGATCAATAAATAACATCTTTTATTGAACACGCCCGTCTCTTCCTTTTCTCTACAATCTGGTGAAACTAAGAATGCACTGAACTGACTGAGTAAAATAAGTTGTCTTTTGTTTTCACACGACTCTAGAGATACACTCTTGATTAGGGGAGAGCAAAGTTGTCATGTTCTATGGTTGTCAGAAACTAAATCCCTTCTTGTCTATCCAGGGAGGTTAAACTCCTCCTTGTCTGTTCGAGAAAGTTTCTAGTGAACTTTGAGCTAGCTGGCAAACACTAAACTTTAAGTCTAATATCGTCAGTAGAAGACCTAGTTAACCTCTGTCCTACGTCTATACTATTGAAGATATTATTCCAATGCGCAGAGCCTATTGGGATAATAGGAACTACACTACACAGGAGAGGGCACAACTGAGACTTTGCCACTACATGATGCATGACAGCAAACAACAGACACAGTGCCACTATCTGATACATGAGAGTCAACTGCACCTGCGCCACTGGGACCACTGAAATGATGAGCCACAGGGCTGTATGGGCCAGGAGGCAGGGTGGCCCTGGGAGCTGGGGATAGCTGACCTTGAGCGACATCGGGATGGGCAGGTGTCAATGGTGTGTGTCTGCGTTTCGTAGGGATATGTGAGTGCACCCTGGACAGGACAGGACTGGCAAGTGGTGGTGACTCTAAACAAATATCACCCACCATAGGTGGAGCATCTGCAGCCGGGGATCAGGTTTCTGGGGACGTGCTGGAGCCTGCTTGTCGTTTGCTGTGTGCCTGCTGTCTGGACTCAGAATCATGTGTAATGGGGGATGCAACAACATGGGACTCCCTCCTCTGCTTCTGACTGGCCTGGATGGGAATGGAGGTATGGGGGGACTCCGCCGCGGAGACATCTGTTTGGCGTTCAGTCGAAAACATCAGCCTCAGTGCAGCCAGGGGTGAAGTATGCCTGTCCTTGATTGCGCCATTGTCCATGGTAGAAGCCTTGTCCGTAGGATGTGCCTTATCCTTAGGTGGAGTGTTGTCTCTGGATTTTGCCTGAGCCCTGGTCGGCACCCTGTTCCTGCCAGCAGACTTGTCGTCTGTGGTGTACCTGTCTCCAGTAGACACCTGCTCTCTGTGTGTGTCCCTGGCCTTGGGAGATGGACCTTGCTCTGTTGTGTGCCTGTCCTTGGGAGTCTCCCTGCTCTTAGGAGGTGCCTTTGTCTTTTGACTGTCCCTGTCCTTGGGAGGGTCCCTTTCCTCTGTTGTGGGCCTGCCCTTGGGAGTCTCCCTGCTCTTAGGAGGTGCCTTTGTCTTTTGACTGTCCCTGTCCTTGGGAGGGTCCCTTTCCTCTGTTGTGGGCCTGCCCTTGGGAGTCTCCCTGCTCTTAGGAGGTGCCTTTGTCTTTTGACTGTCCTTGTCCGTGTCCTTGGGAGTGGCCCTTTCCTCTGTTGTGGGCCTGCCCTTGGGAGTCTCCCTGCTCTTAGGAGGTGCCTTTGTCTTTTGACTGTCCTTGTCCGTGTCCTTGGGAGTGGCCCTTTCCTCTGTTGTGGGCCTGCCCTTGGGAGTCTCCCTGCTCTTAGGAGGTGCCTTTGTCTTTTGACTGTCCTTGTCTGTGTCCTTGGGAGTGGCCCTTTCCTGTGTTGTGGGCCTGCCCTTGGGACTTTCCCTGCTCTTTTGAGGTGCCTTTGTCTTTTGAGTGGCCTTGTCCAAGGGACTGTCCATGGACTTGTGAGTATCCCTTGCCTTGGGAGTACCTTTTGTGTTGAATGCCTGTGTAGCTCCTGAAGGCATGTCCCACAACAACACTTGTGGATCCTGTGTGTGTACTCCAGTGTATCTGACGTTGTCTTCGTGAACAGATTTTGCTGACCTAGGGGATGGGGTCTGTGCCCTGCGTGCCCTGACGTGCTGTCTGACGCTGCTTCTAGTGCAATAACCTGTATTTGAGTCCTGCTCAGAATAATCACTACCCCCTGAGACATCCAGTGGTGTAGATGGGGAAACAGAAGTAGCACCCTGTCCATGCGACTGTACTATTGCAGACGACACACTGCTTGCCAATGACTGCACTGTCCTGTGTAGACCAGCAAGATCGCCATTCATCCCTTCCATGAATGCCACCACCTGCCCCAACTTCCTATGATGGTCTTGGAAAGCATTTGTCATATTGGTCTGCCCCACACACAGCTGTCGCAGCAGATCAACGGCCTCAGCACACAGTGCATTTTGGCTCACCGTGGCAGGGGCAGCGGTGCCTGCACCGAACGCCACTCTGCTCCCCCTATTCCTGCGGGCACGAACAGTACATGGTGCAGTTGGTGGAAGTGTGGGCCCTATGTGCTGTGTTCCGACAGAAGGTGATGATTGCCCACTCCCAGTCTGTGACAACAGTGCTGGCTCACCAAGATTTTCAGAAGATGAGGACGATGGTGTCTCCACATGCGAGTCCTCAGGGACGGTCCTGTCCCCCTCTCCGGCGCTGCCCTCCTCTGTGTCAGTCTGCGTGTGTGCGAAGTCTGACCCGGACTCATTTCCTCGACTAATCTCCTCCGTCTGTGGCTGAGTGTCCTCTGTCATAGCTGAAATGCACATAAAAGAGGTGTAAGTCATGGACACACTCACGTACAGGACAAGGATTCCCAAATTCCATAGCTGACAAAGTTCTTGTAGCACCCATCCTGCACACGGCCCACCTCTACCAGTCATCCTCACATTACATAAGCGTTGGAGATACATACGCACCACGGAACTCAATACATGCATTGCACTCACAAGTTTCCTACACAGACAGTATGCTCACCGCTAGTTTGCTGTTGATCGACACTCAGACGTTCGGACAGTTCAGGATGCGTCACTGCAATGATACGGTGCATGAGAGGGGTCATGGAGCGTCGGGCCAGACGTGGCGTCCTTGGAATCATCCCCAGTGTCACTTCCGCTACATTCTTGCTCAGCCTGGAAATGTCGTCCCAGCGTTTGTGGCAGTCAATCAATCAATCAATCAATCAATCAGAGATATTTATAAAGCGCACTACTTACCCGGAGGGTCTCAAGGTGCTTGAGGGGGGGGGGGTTGTGCTGCTACTGCTCGAAGAGCCAGGTCTTGAGCTTCCTCCTGAAGGAGAGGTGGTCTTGGGTCAGACGCAGGTCGGTCGGGAGGGAGTTCCAGGTCTTGGCGGCCAGGTAGGAGAAGGACCTTCCTCCTGTTGTCGTTCTTCGGATGCGGGGGACGGCGGCGAGGGCGTGACTGGCTGATCGGAGCTGGCGTTTGGGAGCGTAGAAGTTGACGCGACTGTTGAGGTAGCTCGGGCCTTGATCGTGTAGGGCTTTGTGTGCGTGGGTGAGGAGACGGAAGGTGATTCTTTTGTTGACGGGGAGCCAATGCAGGTCTCTCAGATGTCCGGAGATGTGGCTGTGTCGTGGGATGTCGAGGATGAGTCTGGCTGAGGCGTTCTGGATCCGCTGGAGTCTCTTCTGGAGCTCCGCGGTGGTTCCGGCGTAGAGGGCGTTGCCGTAGTCCAGTCGGCTGGTGACGAGGGCCTGGGTGACCGTCTTTCTGGTCTCGGTGGGGATCCACCGGAAGATCTTCCGTAGCATGCGCAGGATGTTAAAAGAGGACGAGGAGACGGTGTTGACTTGTCTGGTCATGGAGAGGGAGGAGTCCAGGATGAAGCCCAGGTTGCGTGCGTGGTCTGTCGGTTTGGGTGCGGTGCCCAGGGCGGGGGGCCACCAGGAGTCGTCCCAGGCGGAGGGCGAGGAACCCAGGATGAGGACTTCCGTCTTGTCTGAGTTCAGTTTCAGGCGGCTGGTCGTCATCCACTCGGCTACGTCTTTCATCCCTTCGAGAAGGTTGGCGTTGGCGGCGGCGGGGTCGTTGGTCAGGGAGAGGATCAGCTGGGTGTCGTCAGCGTAGGAGATGATGTTGAGGTTGTGTTGGCGTGCGATGGCCGCGAGGGGGCTCATGTAGACGTTGAAGAGGGTGGGGCTCAGCGACGATCCTTGAGGGACGCCGCAGATGACTTCGGTGGCCTCTGACTTGTACGGTGGTAGGCGGACTCTCTGTGTTCTACCAGCGAGGAAGGAGATGATCCATTCCAGAGCCTTCTCCTGGATTCCGACGTTGCTGAGGCGCTGTACTAGGGTGCGGTGGCAGACCGTGTCGAAGGCCGCGGAGAGGTCTAGGAGGATGAGGGCCGCTGTTTCTCCGTTGTCCATCAGGGCTCGGATGTCATCGGTGGCAGCGATGAGGGCGGTCTCGGTGCTGTGGTTGGCTCGGAAGCCAGACTGTGAGGGGTCGAGGGATCCATTCGTCTCGAGGAAGGCGGCCAGCTGTTTGTTGACGGTCTTCTCGATGACTTTGGCTGGGAACGGGAGGAGCGAGATGGGGCGGTAACTCTTGAGTTCGGTGGGGTCCGCTGTAGGTTTCTTCAGCAGGGCGCTGAGTTCGGCGTGCTTCCAGCTCTCCGGGAAGGTGGCGGTGTTGAAGGAGGTGTTTATGATGTCCCGTAGGTGGGGTGCGATGATCGCGTCGGCCTTGTTGAAGACGTGGTGAGGGCAGGGGTCAGTTGGAGATCCGGAGTGGATGGAGTTCATCATGCGGACGGTGTCTTTGATGCTGATCGGAGCCCAGGCATGGATGATGGTGGTGGGGGGCGGTGGTTCGGTCGTGGGTAGCGTCGGTTGCGTGCTGAAGCTGTTGTGTATGTCCGCGATCTTGTTGTGGAAGTAGGAGGCGAGGGAGTTGCAGAGGTCTTGCGATGGGGTGATGTCGTTGTTTCCGGCGTTAGGGTTGGAGAGCTCTTTCACGATGTTGAAGAGTTCCTTGCAGTTGTGTGCGTTGTTGTCCAGCCGGTCCTTGAATGCAGTTCTCTTGGTGGCGCGGATCAGTTGATGGTGCTTCCGGGTGGCAAGCTTGAGGGTGGTCATGTTGTCCGGTGTTGGTTCCCTTCTCCAGGCTTTCTCGAGGGCTCGGCAGTTCTTCTTGGAGCTCTTGAGTTCGTCGGTGAACCAAGGGGCCTTCTTGCTGCCGGGTCTGCTGGGCGGGGTCCTTAGTGGGGCGAGTTCGTCCGCGCAGCTGCTGATCCACTTCGTGAGGTTGTCGGCGGCCTGGCTGGGGTTCGCTGAGCTGGCGGGAGGGTGCTGGCTCAGGGAAGCGGCGAGCTGGTCGGCTGTGATCTTGTTCCAGCTTCTTCGAGCAACCTGTTGCTGGTGGTGGTGGATCGTCGTTTTTCTGAAGGTGAAGTGGACGCAGCTGTGGTCCGTCCAGTGGAGTCCAGTGGCGTGGCCGAAGGCGATGTGTTTGCTGGACGAGAAGACGGCGTCGAGTGTGTGTCCTGCGAGGTGGGTGGGGGTGGACACCAGCTGCTTGAGTCCGAGGGTGGCGAGGTTGTCGAGCAGGGTGATGGTGTTGCGGTCGTTGTTGTTCTCCAGGTGGAAGTTGAGGTCCCCCAGGAGGATGTAGTCAGCGGAGGGGAGGGCATGCGGGCTGACGAAGTCGGTGATGTCCTCGCTGAATTGTGTGCGTGGTCCCGGGGGTCGGTAGATCAGGGTGCCTCTGAGGGTGGTGCTCGGGTCGGTGTGGATCTGGAAGTGCAGGTGTTCGGCGGTCGTCAGGGTGTCATCGGTGTTGGTCATGATGTGGATGGTGTCCCTGTGGATGATGGCGATGCCTCCTCCCGTCTGGTTGGCGGAGCGGTCCCTCCGGGTGATCTTGTAGCCCTCTGGAATGCGATGGCGATGTCGGGCGCTGAGGAGTCGTTCATCCAGGTTTCTGTGAGGAAGGCGACGTCAGGAGATGTGGTGTCGAGGAGGTTCCACAGTTCGACGGCGTGCCTGTGGACGGAGCGGGTGTTGAGCAGGATGCACTTGAGGTGGTTGCTGCTGGTGTTCGGCTTGGCGGGTGCTGGTGCGGGGCAGGTCCGGTTGCAGGAGAACTTGCAGGCGTGACAGCTGAAGGGTCCGTGGGTGTGCTTCGGAGTGGCTCGGTAGCATTCAGGGATCCCGCCTGTGTTGAGTGCGATGAGTGTTGCGGCGTTGTAGGTACGGCGGGTCGTCTTGCTTCGGCGGGGGCCAGGGGTCCTGGCACTGGGCACGGTCCAGGCGCGGACAGGCGCAGACGGGCTTACCTTTGGTGCGCCTTCGGCGCACAATCGGCGCGCCCGCTGCGCGTGACCGCTGCGCGTTCGCGCGGTCGCCATATATGGCGAAGTGCGAGGGAGGGCGGAGCAGCTGGGAGGCGGGAGCGGGGAGGGTACAGAAGAAAAATGGGCGTGGTTAGCGGCGGTGGCGGGAAGTGGGCAGGGAGGACAACGAGAGACAGGGGGACCGGCGAACTAACGAACACAGTACAAATGAACAAAATAAAGACCACAAATGAACAAATTAAATACTCAGCAGTCGGGGGGCACACAGCAGGAGAAAGGGGTACAGGAGTACAGCGCTATCACGCAGGAGACCACGCCGCTCGGTGGCAGGGGGCGTGGTCACACGGCGGCAGCAGGGGCAGCGAGGAGGCACACGCAGCAGCTGGTGGCCGTGCGGCGCGGGGGTGTCCTAGATAGGCAGTGTGTATGTCGTCTGTTGCACACCCCCAATGCCCGTACTTCACGTGCAATGCTCCTCCACACGTCCTTGCGAAGGTGCAGCTTGACCTACCATGATGGGAGACAAAAGGGTGTAAGTCAGTGGACAGTTGGCCTGTCACACAGATAGGGGCAACACGTATCTGTCAGCAGCCATGCACAATCCGGAACATATGTCGAGCCCACACTACACAGCTAAGATTGCAGTAGGCAGGATTATTTGGCCCCCTCATGCACACCAACATGTCCCACACTGCACTTACCACCTGTCCGGGTGCGCCGTAGAGGCGTCCATAGTTGCGGAGCACACCGTCCACGAGGACATCAAGCTCCACGGCGGTGAAGGGGCGAGACTGGATCTCTTTGCCTCTCGACATGGCAAGATCACGGAGTATGGCACTAGAGCAGCAGTCGGTGGTCAGCTCAGCAGCAGCAGCAGGTCGAGGTGATGGTCACAGGCAGCAGTCGGTGGTCAGCTCAGCAGCAGCAGCAGGTCGAGGTGATGGTCACAGGCAGCAGTCGGTGGTCAGCTCAGCAGCAGCAGCAGGTCGAGGTGATGGTCACAGGCAGCAGTCGGTGGTCAGCTCAGCAGCAGCAGCAGGTCGAGGTGATGGTCACAGGCAGCAGTTGGTGGTCAGCTCAGCAGCAGAAGCAGGTCGAGGTGATGGTCACAGGCAGCAGTCGGTGGTCAGCTCAGCAGCAGCAGCAGGTCGAGGTGAACAGGCAGCACTGGTCCCCAGGGTAGGATGTGTGCTTTTGGACAACACACATATATAGGGCCCTCAGCACGTGTCAGTGGCATACGTCGCCAGCAATTGGTCAGCCCTCGATGCGTGTTCGTGAAATGGGCCAATGACTGGCCCTGGTGTTGCGGTGCACTGCTTCCGCTACTTTCGATTGGGCATATGCGGCCAGCGTCCCTCTTCCCATTGGCTGCATGTGCACGGACCGTCACGGGCACACATCGGCAACCGCACGTGCAAGCTTCAGGCACGGATGCTTCAGTTGCAACAATGTTCTATCACTGGCGCCACCATGGCGGTGCACGTACTCAGCGGGGGAGGTGCAGGCCTATACACCCTTTAGATGTACTCAATGGACATGCCATTTCATGTCCCCTCTTACAGTCACATTGCATCATCCACCGTACACCGGCCGGAGCGGCCGGGCCTAGGACGGCCATGCCGGCCATGTCCACAACCGCCGTGCCAGGCCATGTCCACAACCGCCGTGCCAGGCCATGTCCACAACCGCTGTGCCGGCCATGTCCACAACCGTCGTGCCAGGCCGGGCCTAGGACGGCCGTGCCGGCCATGTCCACAACCGCCGTGCCAGGCCATGTCCACAACCGCCGTGCCAGGCCATGTCCACAACCGCCGTGCCGGCCATGTCCACAACCGTCGTGTCAGGCCGGGCCTAGGATGGCCGTGCCGGCCATGTCCTCAACCGCCGTGCCAGGCCATCTCCACAACCGCCGTGCCAGGCCATGTCCACAACCGCCGTGCCGGCCATGTCCACAACTGCCGTGCCAGGCCATGTCCACAACCGCCGTCCTAGGCCCGGCCGCTCCGGCCGGTGTACGGTGGATGATGCAATGTGACTGTAAGAGGGGACATGAACTGGCATGTCCATTGAGTACATCTAAAGGGTGTATAGGCCTGCACCTCCCCCGCTGAGTACGTGCACCGCCATGCTGGGGCCAGTGATAGAACATTGTTGCAACTGAAGCATCCGTGCCTGAAGCTTGCACGTGCGGTTGCCGATGTGTGCCCGTGACGGTCCGTGCACATGCAGCCAATGGGAAGAGGGACGCTGGCCGCGTATGGCCATTGGGAAGTAGCGGAAGCTGTGCACCGCCATGGCGGCGCCAATTATGATATCTTGTCAGACGCTGCACCGTGATGTGTTGTCTGCAGTTGCATCATGAGGGTTGTGAGCGTGATAGGGAAAGTTCATATGTCATTCACTATTGCATGTGTGTCCATACTATGCCCATCGGTGGGCACACAATGGGCAACAGATGTGCATTTGGACGTGTTGACGTCGGGTGTGACCCTACAGACGTTATTACATCTTCACAACTACACAGTACATCACGGCTGTATGGCCAAATTCTGAATCTGTTGTCAGTGTGTGGTTCTGGCGAGGTGACTACAATGGTGGTGGTACACATGCATTCAGTGTATGTGTTTTGGACGTTGTGTCACCATGCATGTAATTACCGTATGCACAACATTATTGGTGTTGGCATTGGTGCATGATGACATGGTGTGTGTGTATCATTATCGTTTGTGTGCATGCACTTGCATGTGTGTCTGTGATGTGGCTACTAAACATTAGGGTAAAGACACACGTATTGTCAGTAAGGTTCACATGTGACTACGTTGCGTTGTACGTGTTGACACACTTCCTGTTGCAAGTGGCTGCACTTTGTTAAAGGGCCACTCCGTATTGTATAGACTATCAGAGATGTCACACATATGACCATTCTCCCTGAAAATTTTGTTCTTGCTAATGTTGGCTTACATGTGATGGAGTTGCACATGTATGCGTCGTTTGTAAGTTGACTCAAGTTACATTTCTCTCCCACACAGGAGGGCTCCAAATGTGCATCGGCCATACACTGTGCTGGAGGATATGGTTGACGAGGAGGTGATTAGGAAATTCCGGCTGGATCGACGTCGGTTGTTGGAGCTTGTTGCCCAATTGTCTCCTCATCTGCAGCCACGTAGGACGTATCCTGGTTCTATTACACCCACTGCAAAGGTTATGGCGGCACTACATTTCTTTGCTACTGGCACCTTTCAGTACACAGTTGGATATGCCGGGGGGATGTCACAGTCCATGTTCAGCACGGTACTTCGGGATGTTTTAACAGCTATGATGCTGTACAAGAATGACTACATCCATTTCCCATGGCCGGAAGAGTTGCCAGCAGTCAAAGCAGACTTCTATGCACTGGGCCACATACCAAACGTTGTGGGTTCAATTGATGGCACACATATCGCTATCATTCCACCACGGGCATGTGAGCAGGTTTTTAGGAATCGCAAACACTTCCATTCGCTGAACGTGCAGGTGGTGTGCCTGGCAAACAACATCATCTCCCATGTGTGTGCAAGATTTCCTGGCTCCGCACATGACGCCCACATCATGCGGAGCAGCATTGTCCCCCAACTGATGGCAAATCTGCGACCCGGTCAAGCGTGGCTTGTTGGTGAGTGTGCAGTGGGGACTCTTGTGATCTCTGTGTGGCATGGGGTACCCACCATATCTTGTTGTGATGTTTGTGTCTGTCATCCCCCTACATAGGCGACTCGGCGTACCCAAACCGGCCCTGGCTCCTGGGTCCCATACGTAATCCAACAACTGCGGGTGAAATGCGGTACAATGATGCACATGGAAGGACACGGAGAGTGATTGAACGTACCTTTGGACTGCTAAAGTCTAGGTTTCGGTGCCTGGATAAGACCGGAGGGGCCCTGCCTAACTCACCAGGAAAAGTATGCAGGATCGTGATTGCCTGCTGCATGCTCCACAACCTGGCCGTGCGCAATGACATTGAACTGCTCTTGGACCCTGAAGACGAAGAAGTTCCTCGGCCTCCCATCCCACCCATGTCGACTGATGAGGATAGTGGTGAGGAGGAAGGTGTGGACCAGAGGCGCCAGCTCATTGATCGCTACTTCCCTTGAATGTGAGTAACTACCTCTTGTGCCAGTTGAAAATGCCTTATGTATGTTTGCTGGTGTTGTGTGGATGTGGGGTGCATCAGCTGTGTGTTCTTGTTTGTGATGGTTGCATATGTGTGTCTTCATTTCTTTGGACATACAAGTCTCCATGATGTGTGTCCTCTCATCCCATGCTTTTGTGATGAGTGTAGTTTGTGTAATGTTGCTGTGCAGTGTGTTGTAATGTGTGTGAATCTGTTTCCTGACGTGTGTTTGCTGTCTCTGATTTTCCCTAGGTCACTCCCGCAGCGCCATGATCATGTACGACTAGGATCCCTGAACCTGTTTACGTCTGTTTCTGAAGGCAATCATGTGAATAAACATGGAGGCAAAACATCATTGAGTGTGTAAGTGACATTTATTTACAGGTTGTGCATTTGTGCTGGTGATTATTTACAAGTAAGTGGGGGGGGAGGGAGTTGGAGTTGAAGGTAATGGCAGATGAAATGTCCGTGCTGACACCACATTGGGGGGTGTCAGGCTAGTCCAGCAGACCAGTGGCAATGATTGTCTATGTGGGACAGGATACTTTGCAGGGTGAATGTCTGGCACAGGCAGTGACAAAGTCATTGGCGGCCCCTCTTGGAGCGTGTGGATGGCGCTCCAACACTGCTCTCACCCACTCCCAGCCTCGGGCGGCCCCTCCGTCTCTGAGGTGGAACAGAGTCAGCTGGGGGTGCAGGTTGTTCATGGGCCACATCCGTCGCCAGGGGCACAGGTGGTGGTGGTGGTGGCGGCGGCGGTGGAGGCGGAGGTGACGGTGGCGGTGGAGGTGGAGGTGACGGTGGCGGTGGCGCTACGACAATTTGTGGAGGGGGGTGGGGTTGTTCCGGCCAATCCATTCCCTCCACATTGTTGTCTGCTGGCCCATGATGTGCACTATCTGGCCAAGGTACCCCGAAATTTCCCGCAACATGTTCGTGTTGTCCACTGAGTCCTGGTGTGCACGATCTGCATGTTCCTGGGAACGGTCGTATGAAGCCTGGCACCTGGCTAGGGCTTGAAGGGACTCTGCCACAGGATGGGGTAGGTGTCCTTCCTCAGTGCGGTGGAGTGTGGGTCGCCTGATTGCCTGATGTGCCGTCGCCTCTCTCCTTTGTGGCCCACTCACCCTGCTTGGGTGTGAGGCCGATGGACCTGCGTCGTGCGCTGGGTTAGACAGGGTGGCACAGGCAGGAGTCGTGGTACTGGTGGTACTGGTGGTACTGGTGGTGGTGGTGGTGGTGGTGGTGGTGGGGACTCTGCAGATCACTGAGGCAGGTGTCGCTGGAGTCACACATGCGACGGTTGTCGGGCCCGGGAGTCCCTGTGAGCCAGATGGCCCTGGCTGTCTGCTTGGGCCCGCTCCATCCTCCGCACCGGAGCTGCCTGTGTCATCGTCCCCAGAGAGTCCGGTATGTGTGGGAGGCGAGGCTTGCGGCCGGGTGCTGGTTTCCCCAGTCAGTTCACGATCACCTGAGGGACAAGATAGAGCTGGTCAGTAATGTGGACATTACATGTTCATATAGATTTGTACACATTTCTGTGTCCTGTCGCACACACCCCACACACCCCACCCTCCACCACCACCACCCTCCCCGTGAACATGGGGGCCTGTTGGGAGTTGTAGTTGTGAGCTCTCACACACCCCACCCTCCACCACCACCACCCTCCCCGTGAACATGGGGGCCTGTTGGGAGTTGTAGTTTTGACCTCTCACACACCCCACCCTCCACCACCACCACCCTCCCCGTGAACATGGGGGCCTGTTGGGAGTTGTAGTTGTGAGCTCTCACACACCCCACCCTCCACCACCACCACCCTCCCCGTGAACATGGGGGCCTGTTGGGAGTTGTAGTTTTGACCTCTCACACACCCCACCCTCCACCACCACCACCCTCCCCGTGAACATGGGGGCCTGTTGGGAGTTGTAGTTGTGAGCTCTCACACACCCCACCCTCCACCACCACCACCCTCCCCGTGAACATGGGGGCCTGTTGGGAGTTGTAGTTTTGACCTCTCACACACCCCACCCTCCACCACCACCACCCTCCCCATGAACATGGGGGCCTGTTGGGAGTTGTAGTTGTGAGCTCTCACACACCCCACCCTCCACCACCACCACCCTCCCGTGAACATGGGGGCCTGTTGGGAGTTGTAGTTTTGACCTCTCACACACCCCACCCTCCACCACCACCACCCTCCCCGTGAACATGGGGATTTGTTGGTAGCCATGTACATGTTGGTGAGTAGGTGTCCGACGTGCATGGGTTGGGGCGTAGGAGATGTGTCTTCTCAGTTGTGTGAGCCTGACCATGTCGTACTGATCGTGGTGCTTGGTTTGTACTTACCAGCCTCTTCTCCTTCATCAAGTCCGTCTAGGCTCTCTGGGTGAAGTATCACCAGCACCTTCTCCTCCCAATCGGTGTAGGGTATGGGCTCTGGGGGTGTTCCGCCGCCAGTATGATTGGCTCTTGCATAGTTTTTTGCGCGGATGCCTTTCACCCGGGTCTTAAGGTCATACCACCGCCTCTGAATTTCATGCTTCGTCCTCGGCACGGTCCCTGACGCATTCACCCGACTGACGATCCTGTCCCACATGTGGTTCTTTTGCGCCACGGACGTCTGCTGGACTTGGGCCCTGAAGATGTGGGGCTCAACAAGGATGATTTCATCTACCATTACCTTCAACTCCGTCTCCGTGAATTTAGGTTTTTTTTTGGGGTGCCATGGTGTGTGGTGCTCAGTGTGTGGGTTGAGTGAGTTGGGGGGCAGGTGTGTGGTGTGTGATGTGTAGGAATGGTGTGGTGGGTGTTTGTGTGGTGGGTGTGGTAGGGTGGTGGTTGTGTGTCTTCTATTTGAGTAAGCTGTATATCGATTAGGGCCTCTTGCTAGCAGCAATGCTGTGATGCAAAGGATTGTGGTAGTGTGTGGGTGTCATTTTAAAGTCGTGTCTCAATGGTTGTTGCCAGTCAGGTGGTAGGTGGGCGTGTTGACTAGTGTGCATTATTGGGTACTTGGAGCGTGTCATGGTGGCTTGTGCTTGATGTTGGTGTATCGGGGGGGCGTTGTCAATGTTCGTATGTTTGCTTTGTACTTGCGGTACACTTTCTGACATTTGTTTGACGTTAGGGATGTTGTGCGTGTTGGCCTTCCGCAGTGATGCACTGTTTATCGTTGCATTCTTTCCGCCGCGGACGTGGATGGCTGTGCGTACCGTGGTACAGGCGGATTTATCCTAATTGCGGACACGGAGTATTCACAGGTATGGCGGTAAATGTGTCTTTTTCCGCGGTCATTCCCATCCGCGGCGGTGGCTGTTCATTAGGCTCCGTCCGCCGCGGACGGAGTTAGATGTGTTCCGTCCACCGCGGACGATGTTTGTTGTGATCCGTCCTCCGCGGTCGGAGTTTCGTGACATGAATATCCTAATCGCAACCGCGGATTCTCCGCGGCGCAGCCGGGAGTAAAATTTCCCCAACCATGGCGGACAGTACCCATTTCCGTCCGCCATCCTAATCGACCCCTGTGTGTGTGGTTGCAAAGGTGTTTTTTCAGTGTTTATATGTTTACATCGGTGATGGTTATTTTCCTTTCGGTGGGGTTTTATCAGTTATCATAGGTTAAAACTAAATAGAGATAGCCTATGTATAATCCAAGTATATGTTCACACACACTACCTCCAGGGGCCTTGGCCCGCATGCCATACTACCTACAAGATGCTGTCTCTGGTCCTGAAAATCCTAAATCATATTATGATTGGCCTTGACAGTGCCACATGTGCTGTGGTGGTGACCAATGACTCTGCGCTTATTCCACTGTGAACCAACCTGGAGAGTCTCCCCTGTAGCATCGTTCAGGAGCAATTCCATACAGGGGCCCTGTGCCTTCTCGAGGACCACAACCAATCACACATTATTGGAGTGTCATCCAGTTTGCTCTCTAAGGCTTCCACAGACTTTTCAATTACCTAAACCTGTGCACCCTCCACGGTTCTTGCTGGTTGCAGGAAGGCAATTGTGCATTCTGTTTCCTTCACCCTATCTGCCAAATTGCGGTGGTTTCCTACAGGATCCCACATCTTGGGCATCTGCGTCAATCTTGTGCTGCTGGGAAGTCTTTGTGTCGCTTATTGCTGCCAATATTGTCACTGTATGTGCCACTGGCTGTGAGGTCACCGGCCCGCCTGCTCGCAGACCCACTTCAGCTGTGGAGGGATCAATGGGGTCACCACCTCCTGGAAGCAACCTCACCATCTCCTCATCAGTGTGGCTCCCTGTAGCTGTTCCCTGTGGCACGAGCGCCCAACTCCTGAGTTCCGTGCACACCTACACGTCCAGCCCCCACAGCCCCACTCAATATCACCCTATCTCCTCTAGGGGAATGGGGAATGTGGGATTTTCCACCATTTAAGGCCCAAATGGCGGCTCTACAGTTCCAGATGCACCCCTAAAAAGAGAGTATTTTATTGACCCAAATGAATAGGGGGGCATAAGCACTCAACAATCCTCAAGTCATGTCTCCAGCTTTTTTGGGCCTATGGTGTGTGCTAGAAGGGCTACCCAGGGCCCAAACCCCCATTCCGGGGTATCCATCTCCATCGATCACTGTGAAAACGGCATGTTTCACCTCCTCTGCACTCCCCCTGCTGTGAGTGACTCCGGTCAGTCCGACGATGCGAATCATGTGTCTGTTGTGATTTAAACTGATGCATTCCATTTATGCATCATTCTGTACACAGAACAGTACTATGTCATTGATTTTCAAGGAAACTAGAAACTCACGTAGGTCAATGATGGCCACATGATGCACTGATTATCAATACCATTCAGGAGTTTAAAATATTTTCAGTTGCTTAAGTTGGCAATTCAAATTGGTGGTCTGTGAAATGTACTACGAATACACAGCTTGAAAATCATCAGTGGCTTCTTGTGCTTTTTGTACAGAAGTTAACATTAGCGATGAGTGCCTGCTGGGGACAGGTGTGTGACCACCAACTTCTCCAACAACCCATGTGAATTTACTTCTTTATCAATTGTTTGGCTGTATAGCAATCGGTGTAAAATAAATTTATGACATTGAAAAATGGTACAGGCACAGTCAAGAATGTACCAGAGCAATGAATATCCTCAAGAATATTGTGAAGCAGTACAGACAGCTGCAGGAAGCTGTTACATGTTTTCAGCTCATTAGATATTGCCAAGTCGTTCAATAGCTGGTGTTGTAATTGCGGTGAAGCCCGTGGCTGACTGGTGATATCAGACATATTATACCATCTTTTTCTTTGTGGAGAATGCTGTGAGACAATGTTCGGGGTTTGCATTGTTCGACACTCTGGGATTGTCATGACGTTTCCTCACAGTGCGCAGTGAGTCTGGTGCGCCTTAACCTACGTTTTCACCCGCCACTTACATATTCACCCGTCATTTTAGGAGCCCAGCACAAGCTCCAGCACTTTTGCGCACTTTGCACATTGCCTACCGGAGAGACTAACAGGAGCCTGAAGGAGAACGGGCGGACCGGAGGACAGGAGAACTACGCCTGCCATCATCCTTCACGGCGCTCCACGCCACGCACACCACAAACCGTCACCAGCGCTCCAGGAGGCGCCTAAAAGGGCGCCAGGGCTCCCGCAGCATGGAACTCGCACGGGCCTGTCCGGGCTGCGCCCGGGCGAAGTCGGGCCAAGGGTGGGCCCGTCTGCACCCGTCAGAGCCCAGAAGAGGCTGGGCTGGGCCGCCCCTCATCCAATTGAGACCCAAAATAGACTAACATGAGCTAAAGTGTGTTATTCTTGCCCAAGATTTAAGGTACTGCCACAAAAACAGATATGGGGAAACATTCTGGGGTGGTATGCTCAAACCCACGGACCACGACAGGCATTGATAGTATGTTGGAGAGGGCAGTCAATATAGTCTCCAATGAAATAGAATTAAATGAGAGGCGTATGTCATTGGGTCTGGTGGCTCCACAATGTAGCCTAGTCAACTGGGAAGCCTCCGAAGATATCGCTGGTCATGTTACAGCATCTAACATACAGTTTACAACTTCCTGTGCCATTAAATAGATCAAATGACCATAGCGAGCACAATAATGAGGCACCAAGAAACGGTACATCGAACAGGGCAGCGACCCCAACAGAAATACCGACTTGGGCAAAATGGAAAAGGAAGGTAACTAAACCGACCGCCTCAAAGAGGAAACAACACTCGTGCAACTCACCCCCGCACTGCTATCAGTGCATGGATCCAGGGCTGTGCAAATCCCGTCGGCGATTACGCTGCTAAAACAACCACGGAACCAATTAAGGTTATAACTCGCTCTATTTGCACACAAACTGATGCTGCTATTGTTTCCACTGAGGGCCGCGGACTGGGAGAGGCCTTAATTAATTCTATAATGGACACAGTATGTGATCATTTTAAAGACATTGTGGTTAAAAAATTTTCAGTTCTCTGGCAACGTTTAGACAATTTAGAAATGCTTGCAAAGAAACCAAACCCTCTGACTATTATTCTCCAAGCTAGTTCACAGAACAGGACGAACGCTAATCTTGTTGGGGCATCTACCGTTAGTCAGCTTCCACAGGTGTCAGCAGCAACAACTAATGTATTACAAGAAACCTGTGAAACATGTCATAAGGTCAAGGAATGTTTTTTACCTAATTCCACTGTTACTAATGGCATTCAACCTAGCACTGGGCAAATGAATTGTACACCTGTCATTCCATCATGTGGTCCTCTGGTCGTGAACAACGACATAGGGAGCATTGCAGCGCGAACAAATCCGGGTGGTTTGGGGAGTGGTTCACACAGTATGCTTAACACACAAAGTGGCAGAGTGCCCAAGCCCTCGAGTGGGGACACGATAGAGGGTAGCAGGGAAGTCCTCAATCTCCCCCCAGCCGCTTGCCCATAGGTATTAGTCTTAGTAGGAGTACCTCCACTTAGAAATGATCAAACAGAATCCTGGTCACAGTTGCGGAATAAATGCGCTGTGTGGCTCGGAAAACATAAAGGGTTGCAGGCAGAAAATGTTAATGATATAATTATGGTACGGAGGGTAGGGTGGGTAGGCACTTTCCAAAAGAATATTAGGGGCGATTGTGTAGTCATCAACTTCAAAAGACCAGTCTTGGTAAAAAGATTACTATCAATCATGGCGGAATACAATACAGTGTACCCCACCCTCATTTGGTCACTTCCACTGGGTTATTTTTATAAACCTTTGTTAGATATGGTAACCCGGGAGGTACCTCAAATGACCGTATGTAATAGGTTTTCTACCCTGTCCAGCCTTGATGACCAGCATTGACTGGATGTTTCCCTTTTATCTGAAGCCACTCTTTCCCCTCCAGCTAGGCCTGTATGCTCAAGCCTAGTTTATCAACCCATTGCTGAAAATGCCGAAAAAGATCTTAATTTAAATATCCCGAGTTGGAACATTGCCGGCCTGGCATCTAAAATTGAATTTTAGGATTTGGATAACAACAGTCCAAAAATATGACATCCTAATGCTGCAAGAAACCTGGGCAACAAGAGAATTATATCAAGAAGGTTTTGAATGTTTTCATATGACTGCCCCCATCCCTAAGACGGGTCGCCCATCAGGCGGGTTTTCTATCTGGATTAAGATTTCCGCAGGTGGTAGTGCCAAAGCATTAACAACCGATAATGATAACTTTCAGGCGCTAATTTACACTTGGGGTGTATCTATTTGCCTCATCAATTTTTACAACAATGATTTTTGTACAGTCCTGAATGCAAATTTTACTAACTTGTTTAATTTTATCTCGAATTTACAAAGGCAAAGGATGTTTGACAAAGTAGCTGGTATCTGCTTAGGTGGTGATTTTAACGTTAAGATCTCAAAAAGTAATATGTTAGATAAGAAATTATTTGTAGATAAACGCCCATGTAATAGTGGGGCTGAATTTTTGGCCCACCTGTCCAACTATAACTTAACAAATACAATGGAAATTGCGGCGGCAACCCACAAACACAACCTCATTGTAGCAACATATAGAGGGCGAGGCTGTGCCTCTATAATTGATTGTGTGTTTATTTCCCCCCCTACTGGTAGATTGCCTGATAAGAGCTGAGGTTATACAAACGTCTTTGGGTGATCATAACCCCATCGCCACCACTTTAAGAGTTGCCCTAAGGCCAAAATTTGGGAAAGAATGTGGAGCCAGTAACTTAGTGCCTACAACTGACAATTTAAGAGTGGTTTGGAGAGGTGTTAATAACAACGACTTATTTGTCAGAATGATAAAAGCGCACCCAACACTTATTGACAGTTGTCTGTCATTAGGCGACCATAATCCTGCAGTAGTCGATGCTTTTGTCCAATTGTGTGGGGGCATCAAACAAATGTTATCAAGACCAATAACTGAGCCTAATCGAGGCCCACGTTGGTTTGATAGCACTTGCTCTAAAGTCAATGGAGAACTTCAGAAGGCTCTTGTGATGGAACCAAAGGATCAGATACTTGTAAAATCATCGCGGTATCAATACAAGCTCATCACAAAACAACGGAAATATGTTGTCCTAAAAGAGAGATGGGATAACCTTGCGTGTGCTGCCACACTTAACAATGGGAATGTTTTTGGTCAGCTGTGAACGACATGAGATCCGTGGGCCTCACATTAACTTCTATAAGTTGTACAACCTCTAGCGAAGCATGAGTATCCCATTTCTCTAAGATCTATCAGGCTACAATTAGGACTGAGGATCCACATAATTATCAAAGACCATCCAGGATTGAGATAACCGTATTAAAAGTAGAGGAAGCCATACAGCAACGTTTGGGCAATAAAGCCCCCGGTCCCGATGGGTTACTGATAGATCTTATTAAAAAAAACAGATTTTTGGGCACCCCTGCTATTTAATGTTTTAATAATTTAACTGTTGCTTCAATTCCATGCACATGGTCTACTAGTATTATTGTCCCTAATTTTAAAAAAGGTGATGGTTCCAACCCGAGCTGCTACAGACCGATCTCCCTGATTTATAACACATTAAAAATCCTTGGGAGAATCCTGTTTAATAGGATTAGGACTTGGTCTGAGGATGAACATATTTTAAATTCCTGCCAACCAGGTTTCAGAAGTAAATTAGGCACTGTTAAACAATGCCTAAATCTTAATTTAATCATTGGTAAAGATAGCGTGGCACAGAAATTTCGTATTTATTTGGCATTCATGGATTTGACCTCTGCCTTTGATTTTGTAAACAAGTCACATCTCTGGTCTATTCTTTTAAGATATGGGTTGGACAAAGTTTTAGTTCATTTTTTAGCGTATTTACATAGGGACTTAAAGGCCCGGGTGGGGATTGGGAAAGGCGGGGAGGTGTCAGAGGATATTACCATTGGCAGAGGGGTCAGGCAGTGGTGCGTATTGGCTTTATTTAATATATTAATGATCTGCATGACTCCCTGTCCAAGCTCCCTAATGATGTCCCTATTATTAATGGTAGCATTCTTCTTGCCTTAATATATGCAGACAATGCGGTCCTAATGGGCCGCACTCCAAACGCACTGCGCACTTTAACAAAGGGCTTTGTTGATTTTATGGCTGCTTTAGATCTCCGCACTAATTTTAACAAATCATTTTAATGGCATGTGGCCCTAAGAAGCACCTTATTAAATCAATTGCTATAGGCAACAAACATTTACAAAGCACTTGCACTTTTCCATACCTGGGCTTGGTATTTGCAGCTAACGGTTCCTGGACCACTCATGTGGCTCATAGTAGGGGTACATTTGCAAAAGCAATTAATTCAGTACTGTCATTACCCCAACCTACAAAAGTTGAGGTAGTATTAACCATCACTAAAATGTTTAAGTTACAATGCATCCCGGTTGCAACTTATGGGGCAGAGGTTTGGGGTTCCACAGGCTGCAAGGGTATTCAAAGCGAGGAAAATAGATCTTACTGGAAACTGCTGGGTGCCCCGATCACTGCATCAAAGTATATTTGTCATGGGGAGTTAAGTTTGATATACAGTGAGGATTTCATTAGAGCCCGGCCAGCCATATTTTGGCTTAAAGTTTGGCAGAACCCAGCAGCAACACTAACAAGAAGCATAATTTCTGATTGCCTCAATTGCGAAAATGGGAAGGATATACTGTGACTTTATGCCATATGGGAAAGCTTGATTAGTGTAAACCTCGAACATCTCTTTTTAAACCAAAGTGATGTGGGTAGCGTAAGCAAAAAATTGCTCCAGGGGATGCTATATGAAAAGTATAATAGGTCAAGACATGATGAAGAGCTGGTGAATTCATCAGTAGCAAGGTACACGTTAATAGAGAATATGACACCAAATCTGCCATCTGGTTACCTTTTGAAGAATATTGACCGATGGGAAAGAGAATTATTGTTTTGCCTAAGAGCAGATACTGTGAAATACATGCTTTGTTTTCTGTTAGGCTACAATACTAAACTTGATTTAACGTTGTGCCCATGTGCCAACCATAGTAAACAAACCATGTTACACTTTTTATTCTTATGCAATTTCTATCAAATGTTCACAAAACCGTTTTTTATTCCTTTTTTTAAGGGAACTGCCATTATTGACCATAAAACATCTTACATAAAAATTCTTAGATTAGAAGAAGATGCTTTGATCATTCGAGCAGGCTCCTTTTTAAAAGCTGCAGTCCGTGCACGTACTTCCATAGTTGAGAACAATGTTTTAAGTCCAGGTCAAAGCTTATTCTTGGTGTCAAATTCTTTAAAAAACGTTTAATGTGCTGGTGTCCAGGATTCCAAAGTGCTATTGTGCAATGGGAAAAAATAAAAGCAAAATTAAGTTTCTTATTAAAAGTATATTGCGGCGACTCATCTCTAAAAATCTCCAACTTTAAAATATTCCTGGGACATCATGAAGGAGATTATATGCCCATCTTATTATATTGGAGATGGCTCTAGCTTAAGAGCTACCTAAAGATAACTCTAGGCGTAATGCTTGAACTGCTAGGTTAATTTCTAACAATTTACAGGATAAGTTCTGTTCTCTCACTTTTACTGGTTGCCACGTATTAATCAAAATGTATTCAAGGGCATAAGAAAAAATAGGAGGCATTTTAATATAATAAACCTCAAGTAGGGATTGGAAGTGTCTATTCCCAGTGGAAGAGTATAACCTCTTTAACGCGCCAGCATGGGCAGCTCCCTTACGTCCTATGTGCCGAAAATGGGAGGAATTTTGTAAAGCTTGAGAAAGAATTCGCCCCAGATAAGTGTATTCTTTAACGATCTCTAAGGATTTTCCACCTAATGTCCAATTAAAATGAAGGAATTGTGTTGTTCCCTTTAAATGGTAAGTCTTTGATTTTATATCTATTTGGAACCAAGACATTTTCTTTTGCATAGCCAATTACATTTTTTTGTAGGCCTATTGGTGTGAGATCTAAAATCACAACATCATTGGCGTACATTAAAATATGGATTATACTAAATGCTTGTGTTTCCATATATGTATGTGGAGGTCATTCTTTGTTACTTCTGATATTTTATTGCTATAATTTTCTGTAACACACTCCATTTGGCATGTTCACTATCAACAGCAGTTATGGCTATGGCAAAGATGTCTCAGCCACCACAATTATTTTTGTCCGACAAGGATAAACCAGTTCTTCCTTGGAAACGGTGAAAAAAAGCTTTTGAATTCCTAATTACTCGTGATTGAAAGGGCGAAATCACTGCTGTGAGAAAATTTGCCATATTGCTACATAATTTAGTAATTAAGGGTAGAAATAAATAAGAGAGTTTGGACAATTTAACTGTTGGCCATGAAGAAGGGAAACCTGACAATGCATATGAAATGTCGGTAATGATGTTAGAGAGCAATTTTGGTTCCCAGCTCGATATTGTTTTTGAGAGGCATACATTTTCCACAAGGACTCCAGGGAAGCAGGAAGATTGGCAGTTACGTGGTATTTTTGAAAATGCTTGTACGTACCTGTTCATTTGGGGAACCACTGATTTCTTGGAAAGGGATCAAGCATGAAGGAGCAGGAAAAACTTCTATCAAGAAATCCCGATTTGAAGGACAACATTGCTGTTGCAGACTGTATGGAGAACACCAGCATGTAGGTATGTGAGATGAGGGATGACAAGTGGAAAGATAATCATGAGCGGGAGATTATTGTCCATAAGATCAAGATAGAAACTGATAAGAGCAGGGACTCACAAGAAAATTATAATAGTGAAAATCATAAGAAGTATTCCAACAAAGAAAATACCAATGCCAATAGGAGTAGTGGTATGAGATGTGGCAGTGAAGGACATTTTACAAACAGTCCTGGGTGCTTTGCAAGGTTCACCACATGCAAAAAATGTAGAAAAGGCCTGTTATGCTCGTGTTTTGAGAGACCACAGGCCAGAGATTATATTGTGTAGAAGGAGAAAAGAAGTTTGTGTTCAGTGTGAGGGATGATGGATTGGTAGATGGAGATCCTCTGGAAATGTCAGAATGTGAGTTTGCTGTCGGGGAAAAATTATCTGTATTAGGTGACTCAGGGTCACTAATGTAAGTGACAAGAATTGGAAAGAAATACACAGTATGGGCAAAATGTTATTACTTCCACCTGACATTAATCCAGTGGGGTATGGTGGAGGGAAAATAGATGTTCTGAGATATGTGGTCATGAAAATTCAATTTGCAGATCAAGAAATAGTAAGAAGAGTGCATGTTGCAAGGAGAGGTAACAGTCTTTTGGGATAGAGACAACAGAGGGATATGGGGATAGTTTTAAATGCCAAAACACCAGAGAAAGTGTTGTCTCTCTCCACAGATGGATTACCAGATGATGTGTGCTCTGAATTTCCTAAGGTTTTTGGCAGGGTTTGGTTGCTGAGAAACGTTGACCATAAAATTGTTCTGAATAATGGAGCTGTACCATTTGTGAGCAGAGTGAGAAAGGTTCCCATTTCAAGATGCATTCCCTTAAATGAGAGTTAATACAACTGCTGGGAATTGGGTGTGATCCAAGAGATAGGCTAATTCCAGTGGTTTTGGCTCCAATGGATGGTGGGAAAGAGATTACGTGTGTGGACTTTCCCGCTTTAAACAAACACATATGGGTAGACAGGCAGCCTCTGGATTTGTCTTCTGCTTACCACTAGGTTTTACTCTACCCTGAATCTAGACACATGTCATCATTTGTAACCCCATTGGGTGCCTCTAGATTTATCCACATGCCTTTTTTGATGGTGTTCGTCGCAGTATGCTTCCAAAGAGTGAAGAAGAAAGTACTGGATGATTTTCAAAAAGTATTGTACTTTTAGGAAGATATTTTAGTTTATGGTAAAAATCAAAAGGAGCTTTTTGAGATGGTTGTGGTAAGTACTGAGGCATTTACAAGAAGCAGACTTAGTAATAAAGGAGAAGTTAATGTTTTGTGTGACTTTGGTAACCTATATAGGTCATACAATCACACTCCAGAGAACAGAGATCAAGTATGTGCTTTCCTGGGCCAGAGTTGTGTTCTAAATTCATACAAATTTTGCTAGCATATCCCAACCTTTATGATTATTATCGAAGAACAATTCTAGATTTGAGTGGACAGAGGAGTGTAGGTCAGCATTTATTGTGATTAAGAACAGTATTGGAAAGTTTCATATTCTTGGACATTTCGATGCCGGTAAGGAAACAAGTACTATCAACGGATGCCAGCATCCGAGGACTGGGTGCGGTGTTATCCCAAGTGGTGGATGGGGAATGGAGGATGGTGGCCTTCGCTTTTCACTATTTGATAGGTGCTGATGAGTGGTAGTCAGTGATAGAGTGGGAAGCATCAGCTGTGTATTGGACCATTCTCCAGTTTACATTTTTACTTGTGAGGAATACCTTTTGCAATAATGTCTTATCATCAGCCGCTATCCTATGTTTTCACATGCAGAGAAATTGAGAATGTGTCTTCCAGAATTAGACAGTGGATAGAAGGGTTATCAGATTTCAACTTTAATGTACAGTATATTCCAGGACATAAAAACAGTATTGCAGACTGTCGGTCAAGGTTACCTATTAGTCAAGTAGATGTTAACAGTGATAAACAGATTAGTCAGAAGATGGTTGCAGAGACAACTCATTGGTTGGATGGGCAAATGAGTCTGCCCTTGATGAGAAAGAATGGTCTGTTGCCAACTCCAAGGATGCTGATTTGGTGACCTTAAGGGAGCACTTATCAAAGGCTTGCCTGATAGTAAATATATTCCTAGTTCTTTGGGAGGGTTTGTAAATGTGAAGGATGAGCTTTGCATTTTGGAAGAAAATACTTTGAGAGGAGATCGAATAATACCACCTAGTGCTTTGATAGTCAAACTCATAAATCCAATGCATTAAGGGCACCTGGGAAGAAAATTTGACTAGTGCAAGGCTGCGAGAATGGTTCTGGTGGCCAGGTATGAATTTGCAGGTTGAGTAAGTTGTGAAAGAATGTTGGGCGTGTGGTAACAATGACAAGTGCAGGAAACCCGTACAATCTCATTATCTCATGTAGAAATTCTGGAGGAGCTTTGGATGAAACTAGGTCTAGACATTGCAGGGCCTTGTCCTCTCAGGCTTGCCAAGGGCTCTTTCCAGTAGCCTCTGTCTGTGCTGCTCCACTCCACTACCTGCCATTTTGGATCACCCTTGGGTTCGGTCTCAGCGTCCCTTATGGTTCGCCCCTCTCAGAGGGGGGGGGGCTTTCAACATCCAGCTGGATTCTCGGCAGCCCATTCACACCTAGCAACCTTGGGGCTTGTTTTCCCACAAGGGAAGAAAGGATAAATATCCCCACAGGTCAGATGGCACCGGAGCTCTTGTCCTATGCGACCGCCACCATGCACACATAAGCCACACTCCCCTGATTAGTATTACTGAAATACCCAGGTCCTACTGGGCATATCAAGTTGGACTTCCTGATTTATTTTATACTATGCAGGCCCTGGCATGTGGGAGGTAATTCTTGACTTGGGGTACCCCTGCCAAAATGTTGAAGCTGACATAGTGGATATAAACAATGGCCTCATGATGGAAAGCCATGTCATATTGGGGATCTGGGAGGGCACTAGCAAGTAAAACAAAATGCTGGTCCTGATATACTAGAGATCATTTTTTAGATGGGTCTTCCATGGTATATGATCACCATCAATGGTAAAATGTTGGCACTGACATTTTGTACATAATAAAGGGGACACTGCATGACATATTGGGGCACTAATAATAAAATGCTGACCCTGGCACAGTGGACGTCAATACTGACATGTGGCTGGCAATCATTGCATGATTTGAAAAATATGGTGTCATCTTCCCAGAAACATTAGGCCTTATGAAAGTACTTGAATATTTAATGAGTGTTCTTTTAGATCCAATGGCTTTTTAGCAATTTTATGTGAAATGGTGCTTTAAATTGCACAGTGTTGCATGAATTTGTTCAAGATTTTCCCTGGGGAGATGTCCCAGTCCAGAACTCTTCTGGAAGACATTAGACTAGCTTGTCTTGCTTCCTTACTGGAACTCAAACCAAATATTATGCAGCCACCACTTTCAAATAGCATTAGATGCCACTGCTATTTACTCGACATCTTAAGCTACTTGTAATCATTCCTGGTCCATAATTTCTTAGGTCTGTTTTTTTGTCTCCATTTCATGTGGGAATTTAAATAAAACTAGACATACCTGGCTATTTTAATTGTCAGTAAAGCGACTTACTGAGTGACCTTCACATGAATTAAATGATCCATGGGTTTCTGTTCAGAATTACAAGTTTTACAGTAAATATCATTTCTCCCATAATATTCCTTAGGTCAATATCAACAGAACAAATTTAAGGGGGGAAAAGACTTTTAAATAGAAGAACATTAACTTTTGGTGCAGAAAGCACCACAATCCACATGTCATATCCAATTTTTAAAGGCATAGGGCATCATTAGGATGGTGGCCTGATGGAAAACGGGACTGCCCGCCATATATGCAGCAGTCCGGTGGGTGATATTAGGATGCGCCCGCCACACTGGTGGGCGCATCACACATTTTTAACATTGCAGCGGGCGGTGCATTCAGCAATGGTAAAAATGCATGTTGTGCATTTGCTTGCACAAAGTTGCAGGCACCGCACGGTGTGCATGCATATGCAGGGGGGTACCATAGGTACCCCCCATGTGCACCTCCCACCCCCTCAACTTCCTTCCGCAACGGGCCCCCAATTGACAACTCTGCATGGTTTTCCATGGCGGCAATGACCTAAAGACCGAATTCGACCTTGTCCCACGGAAAAAGCTGTGACAGTCTTAAAAGATATGAGTCTCCCCCTGGAGATTTTATCACTAGTTATTCACCTCCATGAGGCAAATTTTGCTAGCGTTCGATGGGGTTGTCAAAGCCAGTTAACTGACCCAATAAAAGTCGATAGGGGGTACGCCGTGGTCGCATATTGGCACCTACACTTGTTTCTATTTTTGTGAATGGCATTGTCCAGTATCTTTCTTATGCCCCAGCAGATGCCCCTAATTTGGGAGCTGGGGTAAAAGTGGCAACCTTACTGTTTGCAGATGATACGTTCCTAGTATCCAAATCACCAGGAGGGCTGCAGCTGCTTTTAAATCATTTTAAAGATTTATGCGATCCCAGTGGATTAAAGATTACCACTGCAAAGATGAAGCTTTTATTGCCTAACCCTCATAAATCCTTTCATGGTAAATAACCCTAGGAGGGGTTCCCTTGGAAAGGGTGAGTACCTTTGAATATCTGGGTATCACTCTTTCAGAAGATAAGTCATGGAAGCCTCATATAGATAAGCTGACCCTAAAGGACAGGCGAACAACAGGGGCTCTGATAAAAGAACATGGTACTTTCTTCAGCAAACCAGTGGCAGCACCACTTCCAATTTATGGACCCAAAGCAGTAGGTTCAGCTCTTTATGGAACAGAACTCTGGGGCTTTGAAGGGATGGATGCCCTCTTGAATTCAGAAAATAAGTTTCTGAGGTCTCTGGCCCTGCTACACCAGAGTACACCAATACACTCGCTAAGGCTGAACTTGGGTAGAGCTCCTATTATAGGCAAGGCCAAGCTACGCCCTTTATTATTTTGGCTGCGCATAAGGTCCGCCCCACAGTTGCTTCCATATGCCACAGCTCTCGTGGAAGTTAGTACACTTGACCACTTTAAGGTTGGATCCGCAACGTGAAATCCTTGTTAACCACAATAGGGCTAGAGGGTTATTGGAATGCCAAGGACCCAGCATTACTCCCCAGTAAAGATTTAGTCAAGAAGCATTATTGGAACTGGGTAACACAGGCTTCACTAATCAATTCATCACGGGGACATTTAACTGCAGAGTTAATGGGTTTTAAATTGATCAGTTCATATGAACAATACCTAGACATTATCATGATACATCGTGACAGGAAACTAAGGGGCCCATTATGATGGAGGATTTTCCGCATCCTCCGGGCCGGCGGAAGCCACCGCCGGATGTGGAAAATCCTCTGCGGACCCACCAAAGACCCACCGCCACATTAGGATGGCTGGTGGGTCCTGGTTTAAGTCCGCTGCTTTTCCGCCGCGGTTGGCTTACAACCGCGGCGGAAAAGGCCTAATATGGTGGCGGTGTCTCTCAGACACCGCCAGCCATATTAGGATGTCTAAATTTCAATGCCTTTACACGGCAGCATGTCTGCCGTGCAAAGGCATACGGATTCTTGTTTGGGGGCCCGTTGCGGGCCCCCAGGGGTGAGGGAGGTGTGGGGGGTGCACATGGGGGGTACCTATGGTACCCCCCTGCATTTGCGTGCCCAGAGTGGCAGGCACCGCACGGTGCCTGCCGCTTTGTGCATGCAAATGCACAGCTTTCATTTTTACCATTGCGGCGAATGCAGCTTGAAGCCGCACCCGCTGCAATGGTAAAAATAGAGGATGTGACCGCCAGGGTGGCGGTCATATCCTAATTGCACAGGGGGGGAACTTCGCAATCAATGCAGAGGTTCCCTCCTACTCTATGGTGGCGGACGGACTCAGGTCCGTCCGCCATCATAATCGGCCCCTATATGCAGTTCCGGTTTGGCTCCCTTCCTTTTGAACTTTTTCAAATGTTCCTAGCAACAGCCTTCCACAACTTCTAAGTTTTGCCCCAACCGCGTTTTTACAGCAGTCAACTGCCCGTATATTTTTGCTTGTCCAATGTACTCCCGCCCGAGAGCAAAATGGCTTAAACCAATTTGCAAGCAATTGGGTACACGTACTTCGCATACTCAGATCAGACTCTAGCCCGATTGCTTGCTCAGTTGCAACGTTTTTGGTTCGCATGTGGGCAATCAGAAGGAACTTGTTGAAAGAGTGAGACAGTTGTATATCTAATTTGTTTGCATTTCTTATTGTTTTAATTAGGCTTTTTGTTTAGAATGTAATGCCAATATCAGAACAGGCAAGAGTGTAGTACATCCCTAGATCAAGGGCACCATAGCGGGCCATATCGTCCTTTTCGGAATAGGCATATGTTTTGTTGCTTTGCTTTTACATTGTGACCTAATGGTTTAATCTATTTATCCAAAGAATTTTAGATCATGGCTTGATTGATATTTTTTACAAGGATATTAATGCACTTAGTTCGTTTTTTTAAATCATTTTGTATGAAGCGTATTGCACCTGCACTTTAGTGGTCGTATGACTGAAATAAAGTTTTATGAAATAAAATGAATCACCATTCGGTTGCATGTACTTATGTTTTTTGGTTGTACCTCAAATTTTCAGTAGTTAGAGATTGGTTAGACTGGTGCCAGTAATTGTTTTTAAACACAAAAGTTTAGGATACGAATATTTCTGGTTTATAATCTGGAACGTAGTATTTTCATTTTCACTCACTAAACCCAGTACATCAACGAAGCAATTTGCTTTTGGATTCCAATTAAATGCAGTTTTTAAGTCTCAGTGTACCTAATTTGATGGCAACAGGTTTCTGTCACTTTGCTCCTGATATAACTTATCCCGTATTACATCTGCCTGTCCTGCAGTCATGATATTTCAAGAAACTGGAGACTCCAGCAATTTGAAAACTGTTCTCCAACAAACTAAACACATTCTTAAAAAGAATGCTGTCTGATGCTGTGCCTCTTGATGACAAATCATGTCTGTATTTTATTAGAGATAGTCAAATTATGAAACTTATTTCTGATTTTGTGGGCTGCCTTTACACTAAACCTTGTGATATGAAATATAAGTTTAAAAGAATTAATGAAGCCGTATTTACATGCAGCTGCATTCTGAATGCGTTCCATTTCTATAATGTGAGGTCTGATAATCAGACTCTGATTCCATTGTTGTTGCAACATTATAGAATGAACTGTGGCGTTTGGCTTGTGAACCTTCATGACACCACATTTTACACTGGAACATAGAATGTTGAATGTGTTAGCATTTGATTGTAAGCACCTGGAAATCAGATGTAGATGACTGTGGCTGGCGTGTGTAGGATAATAAACTTATCTTTGTTATCTCAACTGGACCTGTGCCTCTCCCTGATGTAAAAAACAAGCATTTGCAATTCAATTAGTCTCGCCTTTGGGACCTTATATGTATTTAGTTATGGAGAACATAAGCCTAGGTGCTGAAGCATCTACTGTTCTTTAACATGGAGGGAAAGTAAGCACCAGACTGCGTGAAACACCAGGTATGGGAACACATGGAAAGAAATATTGCCTTTTAGCTGGAAATGGTATAGTCTAAAGCTCTGTTTGTAATATAAAATTAGGGCCTTCGGTGGTCATATCAATGAAAATACAAGATTTGAAAAAAATATTATTGTCTACGGATGCTCGTGGAAGACAATTTCTATGGTCTAGAATCTAGAGAATGCTAAATTGATTCTGCTATTTTACTGACCTCTGCTGGTCGTTTTCTATCAAGAAAGTTAAATAGAGGCAGTTGCCAGAAAATAAAAAATAAAGAAAGTCTCTCAGCAGAAAGCAATTCTGGTATTTTACTAACCTCTGCTGGTTGTTTTATATCAAGACAGTTAAATAGGGGCAGTTGAACAGAAAAGAAAGTCCCTAAGCGGAAGCAGACAAGTCCTAGGGCTGATCTCCAGAGCCCACATAGTACATACATATATAAGTATATAATAAGTATATACTAAAGTATATACAAGACGTCTTGAATGCTTTACCTAATAAGTATATAATAAGTATATAAAAAAGTATATACAAGACGGCTTGAATGCTCGACCTAAAAAACAAGCATTTGCAAGGCAATAGAACTCGTATTTACGCTAGACCAATTGCATTGCATCACGGACAACTAGAGTGTGGGCGGGGTAAGGGGGGAGAAGGGGCCGAAAAAGAAGTGCTCACTGTCCATGTACCGTGTAACACTCAAAGTAAAGGGGCCAGTAGCCATTGGAGGTGACAAATGACTATATGACCATCATAAGGAGGGACTAACAGGCCTCATATTCAATCAGAGAACAGCAGTGGGCGGGGCGTCCCTCACATATTGAACTACCCCAGATCTTCCCTAGAGCAGCGCTATTGCGCTGGCTCTAGGCTCGACCTAAAAACTACTGTTTTGCACTGAGGAAAGTCAGGAAAATGGTCAGGCGATTTAGTCGATGTTTCTTAAGTAATTTTGCCCGGCGTTAAACGCCTCTAATACCATACGAAGTTTTATCAAATAAAGAGGCAGGCGCTGGAGACAGGAAGACAGGAAACAAGTTTTATTCCGACGGAGCAGAACACATCAGATTGGACAACAAGGTATCGTCTCGAGGTGCTCTCTAGCAGCCTTTCTGAGGCCTGGCCTTTTATACACTGGTTTACGACATGTGACCGCTCTTTATTACAATACAGACATTGTGAAGTAATGAAAAATGACATCCCCGGTACCCCCCCAGTTCCGGCTCATTCCAACACGTGGCTACAGTAGAGGTCCTCACCCCCCATACAATAGGAGGGGGCTATCACGCAGCTGAGTGTTCCGCCGATTCCTTTGGAATGTGTGCGCCTGATCGAATCTCAGGGGGTGGGGAGGTCATGATCAATAGTAGCTCCTTTGAAGAGGGGCGAGTGCATACAGTAGTGGGCAATAAACTGTATCCTCAGGCCGAGGGATGACC
Organism: Lissotriton helveticus; assembly: GCF_964261635.1. Classification (NCBI taxonomy): domain Eukaryota; kingdom Metazoa; phylum Chordata; class Amphibia; order Caudata; family Salamandridae; genus Lissotriton; species Lissotriton helveticus. Next base: position 871,629,023 of record NC_136071.1, on the reverse strand, counting down.
AGCGGTCCGTGCAGACAATCGGGCTCAGAGGAAGGGGCCATCAAAGGAGAGATATTCATGAAAGAAAGGATCGGTGTGGACAATCGAGCATAGAGGAAGGGTTTATCAAAAGAGGGGTATTCATGGAAGGAAAGGAGGTGTTGGTCAGGCGCGGGGTGTGATTCCCAGAGACAGAGTCATGCGGAAGAGGAGGGTTCATGACTTGTGCATGTGAGCGCGGGGGCAGCCAGGGTGCATGAGGCTTGCAGGGTCAGGGAAGTGCGCTGATGATCGATCGTGAACAGGGAGACCATGGTACCTAAAATGGCTGTTGTGCATGTTCATACGTGAGTCTGAGGAATGGGCAAGATGGCGCAGATGATGTTCAGTTCACGAACTAAAATTCCACAGGCCTCCCTTTTAACATGTCTCGCCAGCTTGTCAATTCGGATCTATCCCCATAAGACCACGTATTTCTATCTCATAGAGGGGACTCATGTGCTCAGTTCTAAAGTCCAAAGTCTTAGGGCACATACAGTTAGAAATGATTGAACACAAAGGTGGCAAACATTGAATACCTAAGCAACACCCACACAGTATCACGACTGGTATCAGTATAAATGTAAACAATCTCCATCCCCAGTCCTTCAAAGTGTCCCAAAACCAGCTTCCAAGCGACCATCCTTCTTGCTCCTGGTGAACCTCTGAGGATAGTCTGTGGAGGTGTTCGATTGCTTTGTAGACCGAAGGCGAGTTATCTGGCACGAAGGTGAAACAGCTGGAGCCGATGATGCGGCATGCTCCTCCACGGTCGGCCAGAACCACATCTAGAACAAGGCGGTTTTGAAGAGCCATCAGGCGGACTGCCTGAAGCTCAGCCGTGTTGTTAGCGAGGATGCCAGCCGTGATGTTAATGGTTGTTTCTACTGCCTGAGTCAGGTGTCGGATAGCGCGGCTATTTGCCATTGGGCCCCACAGAGGAACAAGTCCCTTCACCGCATCCAGGAACTGTGCTCCGGTGGAGTCGGCTTGTCCAATGTCTCCGGCGCGCTCTTGCCGGTGATGGTAGGCTGGGGCCACATACGTGGGGGGAAGAATGAAGGCGATGTAGCACGTACCCCTCCAACCTTTCGGAAGCCAAGTGTACGCTTTGATGCCACAAACAAAGTACATATTCGGAGAAGCAACAAAGGAGGGGGGATCAACTGAGACCAATGTTCTGGTGATGTGGCAGGAACTGTGACCCACCGGCTGTGTTCCTTGGCCTTCGAGGCACACGAGACCTGTGACATTGATGACAGACAAGGCCACAGTCAGAGTGGCAGCCGTTCGCTTCCGCAGGTGGGAGAAGGTGGGTCTAGCTGGATTGTGGAGCACTTGCATTTCAACTCGTTCTTTGGCAGGGATGTTCATATGGAAGGAGGAACCTGAGGTCACAGGACAAAAGGGGGCAGACGTCCTTCCTGTTTTGTTCAGCCAGAATCCATAGTAGAAGTGTGACACTGTTTGACCAGAAGCGGCGTTGTCCTTGTGGCTTTCCTGCAAGAGGATCAACCAGGCGAGGCAGGAGCCGTGAACTGAGAAAGGAGAAGGGATGAAGGGGATGGAGTGTCCAGAGGCATGCGGGAGCAACCCGCAGACCCAGCAGTTCGTGGCATTTGCAGCAAGGTTGTGCTGGTGCAATAGTTGCACGAAGGAATTGTTCCAGAACTCCTTACGCCTTTCTCGGAGCTGAGGCGAAAGGGAGATCAGGTGATGCTCTTTCATGGTGGTTGGCTGTGCAGTGGTCAGCAATATCTGATGAGCAGGTGTGCTGTCCTCCAAGATCCAGAAGGAAGTCATGAGGAGGAGGCAAAGGAGGAAGAGAATGAAGAAGGCGATTGTCTTTGATTTGTGCAAATTGTCAGCCTTTGGGTTCCTGTAGTGGGTATTTCCGGTTGCGTCCATCATCTTCTTATCTGGCGCTTCCATCATCTTCTTATCTGGCGCTTCCATCATCTTCAAGGTGCTCGGTAGTGGGCAGAACCACAGACTTTGTTTAGCTTCTCTCCGGGTAACCCTTGGTTGTGTTAGGCCACCGTTCTGAGATTTTAACTTAGTCCGTGGTCTACTTAGCCGAAGCTCCCTCCTTTCGACGCAGGAAATACCCTTCCCGGGATGGCACAGTGGGATCAGGGAATTTTGCAAGTTCAAGTGCCTCGGTATCAGGATAGCAGTTCAGTGATGGCCGGTCTTTGTTCAGGAGCTCTTCTTGGGTGTCAACGTTTTCTGTCGTGGCCAGGGTCGAGGAGACCTTCTTGCAGTGGTGGGCGTGCAGCCAGTGCCTTTTTCCCTCTACTCGAAGAGCCGTCCGAGTGGTGATCAGTACTTGCCAGGGGCCCGTCCACCGGGGTTCCAGACTCTTTGCCCGTTGAAAATTCCGGACTAGAACATAATCTCCCGGTTGGATATCGTGACCGGGACCCCTGGAAGCATCGGGGATGGCCTGCTGCACCTGTTGATGAATGACAGACAACGTTTTAGTTAATTTGCACAAATAATCTGACAGCAGGACGTCGGGGACGTCGCGAATGGAGGTCGGTTTGGGGGCAGTCTAGAGGTTCATTGGTCGCCCAAACACAACCTCGTAGGGGGTCAAGTGGTGCTTAGTGGGAGTGGAGCGCATCGATAGCAATGCCAGTGGGAGGGCATCTGGCCACTTAAGTCCTGTGGTGGCCACTATTTTTGACAGTTTCAGTTTTAGTGTAGCATTGTGTCGCTCAACTAGGCCAGCGGATTGGGGGTGGAAGACCGCATGGAACCTTTGCTTTACCCCCAGTCCCTTCAAGATTAGTTGGATAACTTCAGCTATGAAGTGGGGGCCATTGTCGCTCCATAAAATTCGACAAAGGCCATAGCGAGGGAAAAACTCTTTCAGTAGTACTTTGGCAGTAGTCATGGCAGTGTTATCACGGGTTGGATAGGCTTCCACCCATTTGCTGAAGGCGCATACAATGACTAATACGTACTTCAAGCCTTGGCATCTCTCCAGCTGGATGTAGTCCATCTGGAGGACCTCAAAGGGGTGGTTGGGGATCCCAAACCCTCCCCGGGGTACCACAGTTCCTTTCCCGGGGTTGTGTTGTAGGCAGATAAGGCACTGCTGGACCAGGCGTTTGGCTGAGTCGGGGATTTTGTTGTTGTGCCAGACTTTGGAAATGAGTTCAATCATGGGGGCAGAACCTATGTGTGCAGGGGAGTGTGCCATAGTCAGTATGGGAATCAAGTATGAGTCAGGCAGCAACCATTTGTTAGCGTCTTTTGTCCGCCAGCAGCCTTCATCGTCCTTCAGACCCACCCGTGCCCATTCAGCCAGTTCGTGAGGTGTGCTGGCCGACTGGATGTCCCTAATCGTTTCCCTAGCGTCAGTCCATTTTTCTGCTTGCGACCTGGTCACATATATGCGTGTCGTCGTCCTATTCTCAGCTGTGGTTCGGGCAGTGATGTCGGCCAGTGCGTTTCCCTGTCCAACTAAGTCCGTCACCTTCTTGTGTGCCTGGCATTTGATCACTGCTAATCGTTTGGGGAGGAGAACTGCTTCAATCAGGGCGGAGACTAGATCTCCGTGAAGGATGGGCGTGCCGTGGGACGTCAGGAATCCCCTTTCCCTCCACAAGAGCCCAAAATGATGAACCACCCCGAAGGCATACTGGCTGTCCGTGTAAATTTTCGCCGTGGTTCCTGCTGCTATGATACATGCTCGTGTGAGGGCAATTAGCTCTGCCGCCTGTGCGGATCGTTGCGTGATGCGGGCTGTTTCAACTACTGTTCGGGCTGTCGTCACCGCATAGGCAGCTGAAGTGGTGCCGTCTGGGAGTTTGATACAAGAGCCGTCTACCCATAGCTCTCCATCAGGGTCTGTAAAAGCGATGTCTCGGAGGTCAATTCTACTCCTGGTCTGTTCGTCCGTGAGGGTCACACAGTCGTGTATAGGGGGCACATCGGGGTCATTTTCAGGCAAGGGCAACAGTGTAGCAGGATTCAAAGTTGTGCATCTCTTCAGAATGATGTGGGGTACAAGTAGAGTCAATTCGTACCCTGTCAGTTGTGCACTAGTCAGGTGTTGAGTCTTGGTCTGGTTCAAAAGGGTGTCAACTGCGTGGGGTACTAACACCGTGAGAGAGTTCGAAAGTACAATTCCCTCACTCTGACGGATAGAGACAGCAGCGGCGGCTACTGCTCGAAGGCAGGCAGGTAAAGCTCTGGCGACTGGGTCAAGAGTGGCAGAGAAGTAGGCACAAGGGCGTTGTTTGGAGCCGATGGGCTGAGTTAGAACAGACAATGCGCATCCCTCCCTTTCGTGAGTGAAGAGGGAGAAGGGCTTGGAGTAATCTGGTGTTCCTAGGACGGGTGCCAAGCAAAGGGCATCCCGCAACTCCTTAAAGGACGCTTGGCATTCGGGGGTCCAAGGGAGTGGGAAGGGAACATCTTTGGCCAACAGGGAAAGTAGGGGCTTTATAATGAGACTGAAATTTGGTAACCATTGTCGGCAAAAAGAGGTAAGGCCCACCAATGAACGGACTTGCTTCTGTGTTTTTGGGATGGGGGTGTCTAGGATGGTTTGGATTCGGTCGGGCGTAAGTTTCCTTCCTTCTTTGGACAGGAGATGGCCTAGGTATGTCACTTGAGGCTGGCAGAACTGCAGTTTCTTTTTGGAGACTTTGTGGCCATTCTCCGCAAGAAAGTGCAAGAGTTGGATAGTGGCTGTGATTGCAAGTGGAGTGGTGTCGGCCGCCAAAAGGATATCATCGGCATATTGGATCAACACCACTCCATCTGGTAGCTGGACGGCGTCCAGCTGTCTTTTGAGAGCCTGGCTGTAAATGCTGGGACTTTCAGTGTAGCCCTGGGGAGCTCTACAAAATCGGTACGAATGGTTTTTTAAAGTGAGGCCGAAGAGATAACGGCTGTCTGGATGGATGGGGATAGAGAAAAATGCATTCTTGAGATCAATAACGGTGAAGGTGGTGGCAGTGGACGGGATGAGGGTCAGAATGGTGGTGATGTCTGAGACTACGGGGTACTGTGGCACCACCACTTTGTTGACTTCTCGCAGGTCGATGATGAAGCGGTACGCTTTCTCATCTCCCTCACCTTGCTTCTTACTAATGGGTAGGATAGGGCTGTTGCAGACATTACTAACCACTTCCTCTACCACTCCTGCATCTACCAGGGACTGAATAATCGCTACCAATGCCTTCTCGCCTTCGGGCGATATCCGGTACTGTGGGAGTTTCGGGAGTATTGCGTCTGGTCGAACAGTTATGTGCACAGGGTCGATCATCATTCGTCCTACATCCGAGTCGTTTCTGGCCCATAGGTACAGGGGTAGGGTGTCGAGCAAGGTTAGGTCAGCATCAGTTATAGAGTACATATGTCGGGCGGGGCAGGATCTGGACATGCTCGGGTTGTCGTACAGGATGACTTGGACTCCATCTGGGGAACACCTAATAGTAGCTCGGAAATGTTTTAGTAAATCGATACCCATAATGGCGGCAGGAGAGTTGGAGGAGAGCAGAAATGTTGTGTCAGTGGGGTTGTTTCCTAGGTCAAAGGAGATAGGTACAGACAGGGGATTAGTGGAGGGCGTTCCATCGAAACCTATCGATGTAATGTGTGAGCCAGACAAGGGTGCCCTTGGAATCAGTCGCTTTGATAATACACTACGTGTCGCTCCAGTGTCTACCAAGAATGGAGACTTTGTACCCAGGACCTTAGCGGTGACGTAAGGACCTTGCTGGTCAACACAGAGCTCGACTGGATCCCTCCCTTGCCCCTGGCAGTCCTATGCGAAGTCGGGAGTGTTTTCACTGTCAGATAATTGGTACTGGTTCTGTCGGGGACGGTCAAATGTGTTCGATCTTCCTGGTCTGTCGCTGTTGGTGTCGTTTGTGTACCCCCGTCCCTGTCCTCTAGTCCTGGGGCCATTCGTCATGTCCCTCGTTTCTTTATTTTTAATTAGTTCCAGAAGAGCCGGACATTGAGACTTCCAATGCCCGAATCCTCTGCAAAATGCACACTGATTATCTTCTATATCCCTACGTCCAGAGTAGGGAGTGGGTGTGCGGTCCTTTGGGGGTGGATTTCTAGGGGCGATCGATTGGTAGCACCCCCTGTGTAGTTCTTTCCCGACTGCCACCCCTTGTATCTGAGCTATCATCACCCTTTCTTTCAAATCTTTCTTCTTTCTCTCGGTTGCCCTATCATTCTCATTCTTTTGGTGTTCGTAGTACTGAGCCATTTGGAGGATAGCGGCGGGTTTGGAGGCCCCCAACTACTCTCGCTCGTTTGTAACTTTTTGGAAACCTCTCGTGACAGACCCTTTACGTAGTTTTGCACAAATAGGTGTTGTCCGGTTGCGGTGGTCATGTCTTGGCCACTGTAGTCGGAGAACACCGTTTCAAATCGGGAGAAGTATTCTGATACGTCTTCCTGGGGTTTCTGACGGCAAGCCGTGACTATTGACCAATCTACCTTTTTCTCTGGGATCAAGGTTTTTAGCTTCTGAACTATTTTGTCCGGAAGTTCCAGTATGTCTTTTATCGGTTTCCTTCCAGGCTCTCGTCGTCTATCTAGCTCACTGAGTTGATTCCAGGTATGTCCGAACAGATCTGTGTGTTCGGCTTTCCGGATTTGCTTCCACACGTTAGCCGGCAGACATAACCCGAAAAACAAATCAATGTCTGCTAGAGTCATTATCGTTGAGCCCAAGGCTGTGCCTAATTCGGTGTAAAATGCTGTCGGGTTCTTCCTTAAATCAGGCAGGGTTTGCCTAAAGGTTAAAATATCTTGTCGATCCCAGGGTTGGTAAACCCAATTGTACACAACCCTTCCTTTTGCATCTGCGTGATTGATATCGTCGTTTGTTCCCTGACCTCTTGGGGGAACCCAGTAGGGGGCGGCTTCTCTGATAGGCATCATAGTGTTGGCTACTTCTAATGGGGACTCAGCCGTTTCAGGGACTGTGATCTTAACCTCTGGCTTCTGTTCCGTGAGGTGGCGGAAGACTTCAAGCGTTTGCATGAAGAGGTCCGTCACATCGCGTTCAGTCCCATCTCCAACATCGACCTTTCTATATAGAGCCGTCAGCTTAGCCGGACCCTTAGTTTGATACCTATCCTCATATGCGTTCAGGGTGTGGTAGCTGAACCGTAAAATGAAATGCCGTCTGTGGCTACCGGCATGTGAATTGTGCATATCCATCGTATATTCTTCGCTCTCTTTCCGTTCTACCAGTGTCTTTGCTATCTTGTCAATCCCATCCCGCTCGTCTTTGCTCAACCTATTTGGTCTGGCCGTTAGCTGCTTGCTAGCCTCGAGTTCATCTGATGTTGTTACCGATGTGGCTGGTGCGAAGGCCGTAAGAGCCGGGGCACTAGCGCTAGAGTCACCCTCGCCCGCACTCAGAACTGGTAGGTGCTGTGCCAGAGGCTGGCAGGGGCATGTAGATAATTGGAGGACCTAGCAGTAACTCGTCGTTTGCCCGTTGTTTGGAGGGCATCTCCGGGTAGAGCGTAGAGGGGGTCCTAACAGGGCATTGGCCTGTCGACCCTGATTCTTGCGTTTGTCTAACTTCCTCTCTCCTTCTTATTTCTTCGTCTAGTTCCTTAGCGGCCAGGTGGGCTGCCTTTCGTAACTATTTCCCTATTCTTGCTTCTTCTCTTTTCCTTCGTTGCTCTGCTTCTTTGCGCCACATGCCGATACTATCGAGCATGGTGGGTGTTGCCTTATTTATTCTAACAGCTGCTTCTATCGCTTTTATTTTATGATCATCAAAGGAACCTATCAGTGGCCACTGACTTTCGAGGTCCTTTTTTGTATATTTATGCCATAACTTACTATAAGCTATAGCGACTAGTCCTTGTTTAGTGTACATGTCCTTATTATGGGTGCCTTCCAATGGAGCTGGATGGTTCATCTCTAATAAGCGGTCCGGGTTGTACATAACTACCAATCAGTGGGGAGAAGACAGGCATGACAGATTACAACGGGGGACAAAGGTCCGCACTACCTATCTCTCACTGTTTGCAAAGACTAGACAGAATATTGCTATTCTACGTTATTTGCAAGCAGAGAACCTCAAAAGAACTATACTCCAAACAATCTATGTTCGGACAATCAATCAGTGGGGAGAAAAATAGGTACGGCAGATTACAATGGGGGACAAAAGTCCGCGTTACCTACCCTTCACTATCCGCAAAGGGAGATAGAATATTCCTATTCCTCCCCGTTTGCAGGCAGCGAATATCTCAAAGAGCGACAAAGCAAATACTAGTATTTCAATCAATCAAACAATCAATCAATTCGCAATTCGTCGTGTGTCACGACCTTACCCGGACCGCATGGACAGTTTCTCGTCTTCCGCCTCCAGCGCCCGATCGTCCTCTACTCTCTGCTGCTACCGCGGCACTCCTGATGGTTCCCAGTCAGGACCGTAGATCACTCGGGAGAGGTCTGCTTGGAACCAGTGAAGTTCGGATGATCGGCTGTCAGACGAGGGTCTATCGGACAGGAGCTCTCCCGATCGTTGCAGTCGTTCACTCTGTCGTCGGGACCTCTCCCACTGGATCCACGTGTCGCTGATGGGCCCCACACTTGGGACGCCAATTGAGGAAAGTCAGGAAAATGGTCAGGCGATTTAGTCGATGTTTCTTAAGTAATTTTGCCCGGCGTTAAACGCCTCTAATACCATACGAAGTTTTATCAAATAAAGAGGCAGGCGCTGGAGACAGGAAGACAGGAAACAAGTTTTATTCCGACGGAGCAGAACACATCAGATCGGACAACAAGGTATCGTCTCGAGGTGCTCTCTAGCAGCCTTTCTGAGGCCTGGCCTTTTATACACTGGTTTACGACATGTGACCGCTCTTTATTACAATAAAGACATTGTGAAGTAATGAAAAATGACATCCCCGGTACCCCCCAGTTCCGGCTCATTCCAACACGTGGCTACAGTAGAGGTCATCACCCCCCATACAATAGGAGAGGGCTATCACGCAGCTGAGTGTTCCGCCGATTCCTTTGGAATGTGTGCGCCTGATCGAATCTCAGGGGGTGGGGAGGTCATGATCAATAGTAGCTCCTTTGAAGAGGGGCGAGTGCATACAGTAGTGGGCAATAAACTGTATCCTCAGGCCGAGGGATGACCAGCGGTCCGTGCAGACAATCGGGCTCAGAGGAAGGGGCCATCAAAGGAGAGATATTCATGGAAGAAAGGATCGGTGTGGACAATCGAGCATAGAGGAAGGGTTTATCAAAAGAGGGGTATTCATGGAAGGAAAGGAGGTGTTGGTCAGGCGCGGGGTGTGATTCCCAGAGACAGAGTCATGCGGAAGAGGAGGGTTCATGACTTGTGCATGTGAGCGCGGGGGCAGCCAGGGTGCATGAGGCTTGCAGGGTCAGGGAAGTGCGCTGATGATCGATCGTGAACAGGGAGACCATGGTACCTAAAATGGCTGTCGTGCATGTTCATACGTGAGTCTGAGGAATGGGCAAGATGGCGCAGATGATGTTCAGTTCACGAACTAAAATTCCACATGCACAGTGAGTTCAGTTAGCCTGGTGGAGAAATAGAAGTTTACTGGTTTTTGTTATCAGTGTCTTCAAAATTACATATAAACAAATCGTATAAAAGTCCTGACATGCTTCACAAAACTACCAGATATAGCAAAAATTAAATTTTGGGCACCAGCGTAAATATTATAAATGCTGCACCTTATCTGCTAAAGGCAAACTGTCCACATTACTTCAGAGTGTGGTGGTGAACAACACAAAAGAGCTGCAGGGTGCACCTAATGAGTTAATGGCACTTATCCAGCTCTGTGGTGGGTTTTGGGTAGGAGACGTGAAATGCCCAAAGGGCAGTGCCCCAATACAACTTACCTACTTAAATTAAAGATCCTGCCCCAAATAAGAAACAGTAGACATTTGCCCATAGTTAGGTGTCAGGACGGAAGAAGTATACTGCACTGAACAATAAGTAACAACAGCTGCAGCATGGTTGAGAAAGGCTATGGGCCTTGCCACAACCACTAACAAAACTGGAGATTATTCTGGATATTCATTGTTGGCTGTAGCCTATTATTCTGCGGCCACAGTGGCATTTGTGGGTGTGGGTGCCTGACTATGCTGGAATCAAACATAAATATCACTTGTGTGTGATAGAGGAGGGATTCTTAAATCTCAAATGTTGGGTATAATCATCATACAAACCCAGCAGATGGTTGTATTGACCTTTTTTAGTCGACGTGAAGAGAGTCCTTGGAGCAATCATTAACATTCATTTGCACCAGAAATGACAAAGAAAATTGTACTGAGATTAAAAGGATTTATTAATACATTTAGTTAATTCCAAGTAATTAATCAATTAAAAATTCAGACTTTAAGCATTTCTGTTGCAAGTATAAATGGTCCACGAGCTGATACTTCAGAAAAATGGAAAAATAGAACATTAACAAAAATTACACAATAATGCAAAATATGCTATAAGTGTGTTCCATGAAGGAAAGCTCTAAATTAAATTAAGCAGCTATTTGCCAGACAAGCACATCTAGTTAGGCATTTAAAGTAATGTGTCAGCCTAGAAAACCAAATAAAGGCCTCTGATGAGAGATTGTGAATGCTTGTGCATCATCAGCCAGATTCATCAATGCAACATTCTGCGAATTCCAAATTGCGATATTTACCGAATCGAAATTTAGAATTCGCAGAATGGCATTCGTAAAGAAATGCGAGAAAAAAATGCGATTCGCAATCGGCCGCAATTGCCGATTGCAATTTGGCCCCAATCGCATAATAATCGCAGATTCGCCCGATTACTTGGTTGAAATTGCGATTTCGCAATTACCGAAATCGCAATTTGCGATCTCGCTAACTGCGAGATCGCAAAAACTGGAAGTCGCATTTCTAGCACAATGATGACATCACAACCAGGAAGTAGGCTGTTCCCTCCCTCATTCAGATCACTGAGCCTGAAAGTGGAAGCAGTACTGGGAAGAGCTCCACAACAGTGAACTTGCAGCACCACAGCAGGACATCTACAACCTCCAAAATGTCCCAGGAAGCAGCAGGGAGCAGTGCCCCAGGGAGGAAGAGGAAGATTAAGTTCTCGGAGCAAGAACTTGAGTTCCTAATTGAGGGGGTCTTTAAGGACCATGCACGCCTGGTTGGCAAGGACTCCAGGATGGTGCCAGAGGCTGACAAGCGCCGCATCTGGCTGCGCATCCGCGCCAAGGTGAATTCTGTCGGGGTGACCCAGCGGTCAATAGACGATTTAAAAAAGAGGTGGTACTACCTCAGAGGGCATGCCAAAGAGCGAATTGCTGCGAGGCTGGGGGAGCGACTTGCCACCGGTGGAGGAGACCCCACTGCCACACCCAACACCCCACTGGAGGACCTCGTGGAGGACACCCTGACTCTTGAAGCCTGCGTGGGGGTCACCCAGCTTGACTCGTCCCGACCCACCCAACAATCCCAAGGTAAGTGCCATGCGACTGCGAGCCCATCCCCTAACAATGCCCATGACCCCAGAGCTAGCAATTTGACAACTCCAGTAATGCAGGCCATGCACACCTGAAATGCCCTATTGCATTGTGGTAGTTATGGTGTAATAAAAATTCCCAGATAGCCCAACACAGGCAGACCTGTCAATTCAAAGTAATTCCAAAAGCCAGTCAGGGAAAGCAGGCCTGCATGCATGTAGCAACATCTCATGTGCAAGCTACATATCATTAATCATGCACCCATTTACATCACAGGTGCAGCAGAATAGCCCAGCACCGACAGCGAGGCCCTACATATAGATGAGTACCTGGAGGACACCGAGGGTGAGGGCCAACCTGAACCAGGACCATCTCAGACACCTGCAGCAGTACCACCACCACCACCCCATGTGGGCAGGGCCACCCCTGCAGCCACAGGTGCCCAGCAACCACCCCAACTGACATCCACGGCAGTGGTACAGGCCACACCGTCAGCAGCCAGGAGGCAGACGAGGCGCACAGCCGCAGTCAGGTCGCAGTCCAGCGGACTGACGCGCCAGCAGCGTGACGCCTCAACACGGGCGGGCCGGGCTGTCCATGCACGGGATCCTGGCCTGGCCATTGAACGCCGCATGCTTGCGGTACATCAGACGCAGGCGCGTCACCTGGCAGCCATACATCTGCAGCTCACTAATACCGCGCAGCATGTTGGAGAGCTGACCGCAGCTGTGCGAGAGAATAACCAGATCCTGGTCTCCCAGCAGGATATTACCCGCCGCCACCACTGCCAGCTGCTGACCCGCCTGTCAGCCTACACCAGGTCCAATCATATTATTGGCAATGCAACATCACAACTTTCCCTCTGGTCCCTTGCAATGCAGGTGCAAATGGTCCAGTGTTGCCAGGACGTTGCCAGGGCACTTGATCAGGTGACAGCAGCAGTGCTCAGTCTGCAGCCAACTGCCCATGGTGAACCAGGGGGAGGTGATGATGCCAGTGAGGGCACGTCAAGCCACAGCAGCATGTCCTTGCCGCCGGTGACTGAACACCGCCGCAGCAGCAGGCCCACTGCAGCATCACGGGCCAACACTGCAATTGAGGACAGAGAGAGGCGACTGGGTGCGTCTGGACGGAGGCGCCAGTGACACTTTTCACTCTGCCTGCAGGGCCATGCAGAATCTGGAAGCAAGCCCTCCACCCCTGCATGGGGACGTATGACGCAATACTGTTCCCATGTGCAATCATGGACAACAAAGGCCACTTTATTGTGAATAAACAATAAGAATCTATGGTTTCACGTAAATCCGACTCATGTCATTATTACATTTGTCATGCATGAGTGCAGTGTTGTGTGAGGGGAATGTGTGCACTAGAAACAGTTAATAGTGATGTGGTTGCGGCGCCTGTGTCCTTCTGCAGGATTCTCCCAGCGTGCATGACGCACATGTGCAGGTGGGTGGTTGTCCGCTTCCGACTCACTGCCAGAGATCTCAACAGGTATCCTGCGCTTGGTAGCAATGTTGTGGAGTATTGCACACACGGCCATGATGCGGCAGCAGACCTCAGGCTCCTATTTGATGGCCCCACCAGTCTTGTGAAGTATACGGAATCTGCTCTTCAAAAGGCCAAATGTCCTCTCAATGCAATTTCTTGTGCGTATGTGTGCAGCATTGTAACGCCGTTGCTGTGGTGTTGCAGGGTTGAGGTATGGGGTGAGGAGGTACTCACGGAGACCGTAGGCGCTGTCACCTAAATGAAAGGAGCAGAGGGTGAGTGCCTGTTCTGCGCAGCTACATGATCACAGTGTACTATTTGGGGGCATGTGTACTTACCTAGTAGGTGTCCTTCGCCAAAGTCTCCCCTGGCCAGTCGTGTGTGAATGCCGCTGTGCCGGAATATGAAGGAGTCATGTGTGCTCCCCGGATATTGTGCCACTATGTCCGTGATGAAAGTCTTAGCGTTGAACACCATCTGGATATTGAGGGAGTGGTAGGACTTGCGGTTGTGATACATGTATTCCGTTTGTGCTGGTGGACAGATGTGGATGTGGGTACAGTCAATGCATCCTATTACATGTGGGAATTGCGCAACGTTGTAGAAATGGAGCTTGGGCTCATTCAAGTCCTGTTGGGTGGTCGGGAATGAGATGTAGTGGTGTAGGCGGGTCAGCGTAGCCTCCAGGAAATTCCTTAGGTAGCGGTACATGGTGCTCTGGGATATCCCCCCTGCAACAGCGACTATCCCCTGGAAGCTTCCGGAGGCCAGTAGGTGCAGGCTGCACAAGACCTGGACATGGGTGGGCACAGCATTGGTCCTCCTTGTTGGGTGCTGCATCAGGGGGTCTAGGTCCCGGATCAGCTTGATGATCATTGCCCCATTCAGGCGGTATTTAGAGTATATTTGCTCCGCAGTTTGGCCCAGAAGGGTGACCCGCTGGTGGAATATTCGCTCCTGGATCCTGCGTCTGTTCCGTGCTGCAGCCTGGAGCCTTTGCCGCCTGACCACCATGTAGAGTCCTGGCATTGTGTGAGTACTCATGCTCCTACTGTGTTTCCTTAAGTGTGTTTGTTCAGGACTGCACCTGTAGCTCGTTAGAATTTTTTTGTTTTTTATTTTCCTTCATGGTTACCACCTGCTTTTGGTTCTCCTTAAATTGCGCGTCGCAAATAGCGATTTTCAGCTTTCTCGCTAATTGCGAGTTTTCATGAATTGCGTTAGCGATTATTTAGCGAGATCGCAAACGAAATCGCAGAATCCATGGATTCTCGCTATTTCTGATTCGCTATAGGGGTTCCACCTAGATTCTGCGATTTAGTTTGCGAATTCGCTATTTATTTTTTGCGATTTTGCATTTTCTGTGTTTTTCACATCATGAATTGCTTTTCTGTTAATTGCGATCGCAATAGCTAATTCGCAGCTATTGCGATCGCAATTTTGCTTGATGAATCTGGCTGTAAGCCTTTACACTTGGGAAGTGGAGATCAGCAGAGGTACGAAGGGTCTTCTCAGTTCGAAGTCAGCATGTATCTCCTTTGCAACATTACAGTTCATTCACACTCACAGGAGCCAATCAAGTTACTTCAGACTCTGGGGGCATATAAACTTCTCTCTTTCCCAGGACAACACAATAATCCATGCATTGCTATGTCCTTGAATTGTTGCACTGGACAGACTGTTAGATACAGTTAGCTATCTGGCACCTTCTCCTCTTTTCAATGAGAGCCTCAATATCAGCGGTCTAATACATAACAATAAACTATTCATTGGCTAGCAATAGGCATATGGGAAAACAGCATCTGGAATGGAAAAACACTGTAATGTGCAAGAAAACAGAGATTGAAATGTGTAGTCCTCTTAGCCTTTCACTTGTAAATGTTGACATACAAGATTGCAATCGAAATGCGACTAACTTTAAGTTATATTGCATTTTAACTCTGGCCCGGCTCATTATGGCTAAATGTGGTTCACCTACTGCAAATTATATGATTCATGTGCACGTTATTTAATTATTCAAATCACACTTTTATAATGAATGTGTTAATTATGCAAATGTAAAATTATGCTCACCCATGTGTATACACAAGTGATGGGAGGCTGATCATCTAAAACATTATTGAGAACGGGCTCAGGCTGTGTGTGAAGATATGGAGAACATCAAGAGGGACACAGCACAACATTAACCCATCCTCATCCTTCATCTATCTCTTTCTCCTCTGATTGTGCAAATTCTAATGTCTATGGGATTCCTACAGCACTAGCATTCCACGGGTTTTGGGGTTAATGTACATACGTGAAAGGTCTCTTTTTGTAAATGCAGAACATTACAATAAAACTGATTTAAATTTCTTTACTAAGAATACTTATATATTTTTTTAATGTGAACACCATTCTTTGTTACTTCTGATATTTTAATGCTATAATTATCTGTAACACACTCCATGTGGCATGTTAGTCTCATCATACTATTAACAGCAGTTATGGCTATGGCAAAGATGTCTCAGCCACCACAATTTTTGTCTGTCAAGGATAAACCAGTTCTTACTTGGAAAAGCTTTTCGAATCCTATTTACTCGTGAATGGGAGGGAGAAATGCTCTGCTGTGAGAAAACACTCCATATAGCTACATAATTTTGGAATGATGGTTGGAAATGTTTAGACAAGGTTACTGTTGGGCTTGAAGAAGGACACCTAACAATGCATATGATATGTCAGTAATGATGTTAGAGAGCCATTTTGGTTCTCAGATTAATATCGTTCTTGAGAGTCACACATTTTTCACAAGGGCTTAAGGGAAGCAGAAAAAGATTGGTAGTCACGTGGCACATTTAAAATGCTTGTACTTACCTGTGAATTTGGGGAATTTACTGATTCCTTGGTCGGGGGTCAAATTGTTAGATGAACTAATAGCGTCAAGGAGCAGGAAAAACTAAAAAAGAATCCTGATTTGAAGGAGGCCATTGATATCGTTGACGGTATGGAAAACACCAGCATGTGGGTACGTGAGATGAGGGATCACAAGGGGAAAGACAATCACGAGGGGGAGAGTATTGCCCATTAGATCAAGAAAGAAACCCATAAGAACAGGGACTAGAAAGAGAATTATAATAGTGAAAATCCTAAGAAATATTGCAACAATGAAAATATAATTGCTGGAGTAGTGGTATGAAATACTTCAGATGTGGCAGTGAAGCACATCTTTCAAACAGGAGTGGGAGCTTTGCAAGGTTTGCCACATGCAAAAAATTTAGACAAAAGAGTCATTATGCTTATGTGTCAAGAGACCAAGGCCCAGAGAGTGCATTATGTGGAAGGAGAAAAGAAGTTTGTGTTCAGTGTGAGGGATGATGGATTGGTGGATGGAGATCCTCTGGAAATGTCACAATGTAAGATTGCTGTTGGGGAGAAATTGCTCTATATTAGCTGACTGAAGGTCACCATAGACCAGAGGTCTTCAAACCTTTTTACTCTGAGCCCCCCTAAGCAAAATGTTTTGAGGTCAGGCCCCCCTCCAAAACTTTATGGGAAGGATTGGGGGAGCGGGAGGGACATGGCTGCGTGCAGGGAGCGGGGCTTATGAGATGATTTCAGGAATACTTTTTCTATAGCTTATGAACCGCACCAAATATGAGACTTATAAAACAGCAAATGCATCAAACAAAAACAGATATCCCCAATAAACTACTCCCCATAATTGAGGTGTTGTGAGCCCCTCATAGTCTTTGACTCCAATGAAACAATACCTGCTGCACTAATGATAACTGCAGTCCTGAGTAGCAGGCTATCTCCTCTGCCTCTTTTACCTTGTCCCCACCATGATGGATCATCACCTCTGTCCTAATGCTTGAAAGACAATAGGCTCTGATGCCCCTTTTTTTAAAGGTAGACAGTCATACTTGTGATGCAGTGGGCCCCCCAAATTCCTGTCCCCCAGTCCTGCTGCATCTGCTCCTTTATGATAACCAGCAGTGGCCTCTTCCACACTTGGCAGCAGTACCAGCTTCACTAATGAATGACCCTTTAAAAAAAAAACTTATATTGTAACCTTCTTTGAGGTATCTCTCTGAAGAAGCCGTCTCTGGCCATTTATAAACATAAAAATGAGTCTGCATACAGTGCTCCTTATTCTGGCCATTCTCTTTGACAATATCTTTGATCCTTGCTCCTTTCCTAGACCATTTCTGTGAGGCCCCAAGGATCAAGAGGATTAGGCCTCTGCATCTGAATGCAACCCTGCTGGCCTTCTACCTGCCACCCCATGGACTCGGCTTTCACAAAAAAACTTCCCCTGAATGGTTAATACTGACTTTGAGATGCCGGTGCCTGAAACGAAGTGTGTGGCAGTAGTGCAGAAAGTTAAAAAAGAAACCGGCCTTCTTACCAGCCATTAATTGATTGAGTCACTTAAAGCCAGGGCCACTGGAATTATGAGATTCTGCACCAGCAGCTTTTTCCACATAATTATCAGTTTAGTGCATTTGCTACATATTCCGGAGCAGTGGATGGCCTTTTGCAAAGATTGACTGGTAATCTTGTAGTTGCTTTATGCTGTATATGGGTGTTAAACTGGTACTAATGAGGTGAAATATTTCCCCTGACAGCGTTAACGTGAGTTAAAATGACAAAAAAATTAAGTAATGCTAACCACACAATGTGGCGCATTGTGCCACATAATTTACCTTTTCTTGCCGCATAATTTAGTCAAACCTGCCACATAATGTTGTCCTCTTCTGCTGAATAATTCCAGTGGATCTGCTTAAAGCTTTATGGTGGCAAAGATCTATTCTTTTTAAGATGTAATGTAAGGGAGTTATCAGCTGGGATCTGGAATAGTGGAAACACATACAAAAATGTCTGCATTAGATACAGTTTGAATACTTATTACTAAAAAGTATATTTTGTAAGAACTTGTTTTATCTCAATCACTGCATCATTTTGCAGCAGCCTAGCTTAGAGTATGTAAATACTGTTTTAAAATAATGACTTACATATTCACAGTGCTTTCTGCTACAGTCTGGGACCTCATAGCACTATAAACAGGGCCATTGGAATTATGCGGCAGGAGAAGGCCAAATTATGCAGCATGGTTGACAATTCTGCAGCAAGCAAAGGCGAATTATGCTGCATATTTTGTGATAGCACCACTGCACTATTTTGCTATTTTTCCACTTGTTAACATTGTCCTGGCCTTTATTGCCCCTCATAAGTACCACATTAACACCCACATATAGCAATACGCAACAGAAAGGTGACCAGTCTACCTTTAGAAATTGCCTTCCACTGTGAGGTAACATGTGTTGCTGCATTTTTAAATCTGCAAATTATGCTGCAGATGATGGATTGTGTGGCAAGTGAGGGAAAACCCTAATGTGCTGAGAGTGCAGGGTGAGTGTGATAGTGAAGGGTGAGAATGAGCAGTGAGTTGTTTGAATGCAGGGTGAATTCCCAGACCCTTGAAGTTAATCAGCATGTTATTGATGTGGTGTAGGGTTTCAGATATAAGTTAATCTATTGCTATTATGGAATTAATCAGGGAATAGAGGGTGAAATAAATAATGTGCTGATCCCGCAACAAACTTCCAGTCTTCTGATTAGGGTTGCCAGCTCATTATTTTGATGTTGCTGACATTACAAAAATAAACATTCACCTAAAGCCCTATTTTCAGCACTTATCTGTGCATACTTTTAAAAGCAAATATAAAGCAGTTTTAAATGTGTTCTAGGGCTGCCTGAAACCTAAAGCCCTATTTTCAGCACTTATCTCTGCGTACTTTTAAAAGCAAATATAAAGCACTTTTAAATGTGTTCTAGGGCTGCCTGAATGATTCATGACTGAAAATAAAAGGAAGTCAGAAAGTCACTTTACAAATGAATACATACTTTTTTATTTAAGAACATATTTAGTGTCAAAGCAGGGTCTTTGCAGGCTCTTTAAACATACAAGGCTGGCATTTTTTCTATTGGCAACCCTTTTTTGTACTCCTTTTCATGAAATGCATTTTCTCACTACAGCAACAAATTTATAATACAATTGTAAGGAATTGGCAGAGTCCGGGCCCAGGAAAAAGAAAAAACTAAGCTTCGGTAACCAGTTCCTGAAGGTATTTAAATGGTCTTTAAAGACCTGTGAAATACTCGGTTGTGCTGGAGTCTTAATAAGACTCCAGACACTGCCCGCCGAGCCCTCACTGACCTCTGGCCCCACGGCAACTCTGAGGGCTTTGGAGTAAATGAAGACAGCCTGAAAATACAGCAAATAAACATCGCTGCACTTCCAGGCGTCTTCATTTACATGTGCTTGCAGAGGCACTTGCGACCCCCTGGGAACCCATCCACGCCCCCCCCCCCAGGGGGGCGCGCCCCACAGTTTGAAGAACTGTGCCATAGACTAACGTAGGTGACATGAATTGGAAATAAATACATAGTAAGGGTAAACTTTAATTACTTCCACCTGACATTAATCCAGTAACTCACTCCTCACTATTTTCACTCCAATAGTGGAGTCCATTTGTGAGCAGAGTGAAAAAAGTTCACCATTTGATGATGTATTCCCTTGAATGAGAGTTAAAAAACTGTTGGGGATTGGGCATGATCAAAAAGATAGAGTGCTCAGATTGGCTAACTCCAGTGGTTTTGGCCCCCAACAGATGGTGGGAAAGAGATTATAATGTATGTGGACTTACCTGGTTTAACCAAATGCATATGTGTAGACATGGAACCTCTGCCTAATTTTTCCCAAACTGTAGCCCTGATAAAGGATGCAAAAAATGGAGTGTCCTGGATTTCTCCTCTGCTTACCATCAAGTTTTACTCCACCCTGAATCTAGACACTTAACACCATTTGTAACCCCATTAGGTGCCTATAGATTTAACCACGTTCCTTTTGCAATAGTGTTCGCCGCAGTATGCTTCAAAAGAGTAATGAAAAAGTACTGGATAGTCTTCAAAAAGTATTGCTCTTTCAGCACAATATTTTAAATTATGGAAAGAATCAAAAGGAGCATGATGAGATGGTTGTGGGAAGTACTGAGGTGTTTACAAGAAGCAGGCTTAGTAATTAAGAAGTAGAAGTACAAGTTTGTGTGACTTTGGTAACTTATTCAGATCATGCAATCACAGGAGAGGGGATGAGAGCTAAATTTGACCAATAGTATCATGGAGTCACCTACTCCAGAGAACAGAGATCAAGTAAGTTCCTTCCTGAGGTTGGCAGAGTTCTGTTCCAAAGTCATACAAGGTTTGCTAGCCTATCCCAACCTTTACAATTATTATCAAAGAACGATTCCAGATTTGAATAGACAGAGGATTGTCAGGTCAGCATTTAATATGATTAAGAACAGTATTGGAAAGTTTCGTACTCTTGTACATTTTGATGCCTGTAAGAGAACAAGGGGCAGATGTATCATCACCATCATTTGCGATTCTCAAATAGCTATTTTTTAGAAATCGTTATTTCAGAATTGCAATTTGGGAGGTATGTAGAAAATCGCTATTTTTAGTGATTTCTTCAAATTCCTTAATTGCGATTAGCAAATTGCAATAGTGATTTGAAAGTTAAACTCATAAATCTAGTGCATGAAGGGCACCTGGGAAGAACATTTGACAAAAGCAAGGCTGTGAGAATGGTAGTGGTGGCCAGGTATGGCTTTCCAGGTTGATGAAGTTGTGAAAGTATGTTGGGAGTGTGCTATCAATGACAAGTGCAGGAACACCTCTACAATCTCATTATCTCCTGTGGAAATTCTGGAGGAGCTTTAGACTAAACTAGGTCTAGACATTGCAGAACCCTCTCCTGTGCTGCTCCACTCCAGCACTGGGCCGGACCTGTCACTGCTGGTCCAACTTTATACCTGCCATTTTGATTCACCCTCGGGTTCGGTCTAAGCTTCCCTTATGGTTCACCCATCTCGGGAGTAGGCCCTTTCATCATCCAGCTGGATCCAGGGCTGCCCCTTCACATCCAGCAACCTCCAGGCTTGTTGGCCAATGGGGGAAGGAAGGATAAATGTCCCCACAGGTCAGATGGCACCAGAACTCTTGTCCTAAGCGACCGCCACCATGCATGTTCAAGCCGCAACCCCTGATTGGTATTTTTTTAAATACTCAGGTCCTGGTCGGCTTATCAAGGTGGTCTTGTGGAGGTAATTCTTGACTTGGGGTCCCCATGTCAAAATGGTGAAGGTGACACTGGGTAGGGCACTGGCAACTAAAACAAAATGCTGGTCCTGAAATACTGGATGTAATTTTGAGATAACTCTTCCATTGTACATGAGCAGCATCTGGGGCAAACTTCGGGCACTGGCCTTTCGTACATAATAAGGGCGCACCCATGACATAGTGGGGGCACTAATAATAAAATGCTGGCCCTAGCACACTGGAAGTCAATACTGACATATGGCTGGTACACATAACACAATTTGAAAAAGATGGTGTCAACTTCTCAGAAACATTAGGCTATATGAAAGTACTTGAATATTTATTGAGTGTTCTTTTAGATCAAATGGCTTTTTAGCACATTTATGTGAAAATTGTGCTTTAAATTGCACTATTTTACATGAATTTGTTCTAGATTTTCCCCGAGGAGATGTCCCGGTCCTGGACTTTTCTAGAAGAAGTTAGACTAGCTCGTCTTGCTTCCTTACTGGAACTCAAACCAAATATTATGCACCCACCACTTTCAAAGCTCATTAGATGCCACTGCTATTTACTCAACATCTTAAGCTACTTGTAACCATTCCTGCTCCATAATTTCTTAGGTCTGTTTTATTTCCATTTCATGTGGGAATTTCAATGAAATCAGACACACCAGGCTATTTTAATTGTCTGCAAAGTGACTTACTGAGTGACCTTAACACGAATAAAATGATCCATGGGTTTCTGATCAGAATTACAAGTTTTACAGTAAATATCACTTCTCCCATAATATTCCTTAGGTCAATCTCGACAGGTCAAATTTAAGGGTGGAAAGGACTGTTAAGTATTAGTATATGAAATTTTGGTGCAGAAAGCACCACAACTTGCGTTGTCATATCCAATTTTAAAGACTTAGGGGCATATCATCAAGGCCATGCAATAATTATCGCCGGCCAACTCTGAATTTTATCGCGGAGATAGCGTGCTATCAGCAATGCTTATCTCCAAAGCGATAAAATTCAGAGCACAAGCTGCCAAATGTGCGATTATTGCTGGAAATACAGCGATAATAGCTCAAGGTTTGGCGAAAGCTTGCTGATAGGGCAAGGCATACTTAGCCATGATATCCACCTTACATAGGATATCATGGCTAAGTCAGTTTTGAAATATGAACAACAACACAAATGCCAGTGCTGGACTGCAATAAACATCTATTCTGTCCGGCAATGGTACGAATAAAACATACCAAGCCAATCTTACTTACGTCAGTATTTTATTTAAATCAATTTCTGTCACTAGTTGAATTATTTTTTGTCTTTTTTCAAAGAAAGTATTTTTTGTGCATATATATATTATATACAAAAACCAACAATATATTTACACTTGTACAAAATCATTGCAACTTTACAAATTTACAATATGTCCACAAACAACCGTCTTCCTTGCACTCTTCAGACATTCAACATATATACCCAAACGACAACAATAATTTTTTTCAAAACCTTTGGACTATGAGGCCCTTTGTCACTGTTTTGTTCAAAGTAACAAGAGATATATTCTCCAGTCAAAACAAGTTAAATCATTTGTAAACAGAGTTGGATAGGGTTTTAGTCCTATCTAATCCGGACAATATTTTGACTCTTTACTCAGAAACAAAGAGCAGGATGTGGTTGACGCGTTTCGAATCCCCAATTGCGGGATTCTCCTCAGGACCAAAAGTCTCTAAAATGAAAAAGATATATGCCAGTCACCTACATTGAATTCACAAACATATAAGCTACCATACAAAAAAGCTGCCAACCAGTATGCAGCTGCCTACCTTCTGAATCCTGTAGTGTGAGTGTCTCATGTGGGGAGTGAGGTGAAAGTTTCAATGGTTCTGTAATTGTAAACACAATGACGAAACATATATTACAGGCACTGTGCACCCAGTTTATCCTCAAGTTTAAGGAAACACCTTAAGGTAAAATGACACTGACCTGGTGATCGTAGTGGCCGTGCTCAAAGAACCTCAGTTTTGAAGCCAGCGTAAGGAAAGTAGTGATAACAGAGGTTATCGTTACTTTGCTTCTCGCTCTGCAGGTTAGCGTGCCCATTGATAATTGGAGACTATCGATTAGCGACATTTCTCCAGTTATGTTAGGGCAGGAATGCCCACTTTGCATCTCACTAGAGATGCAAAGATGGGCGTTGGGGAAAAGGGCAATAATGCAAGGATTCACGCGGGGCTTGATGATATGCCCCGTAGACTTTAATAGGTCATAATTATCACACCGGTTAAATTCTTATTCCTGAGGAATCAGATTTAAACAGGAGCTATAATTAACGCATTCATTCGTAATGAGGGCCATAGTGGCGACACAATCTACTTATTTCCGTTATAGGCGGTAATGAGAAAAAGTCGACATTTTGAATCACCATTCTGTTGCATGTACTTATGTTTTTTGGTTGTACCTCAAATTTTCAGTGCTAGACATTGGTCAGACTGGTGCCAGTAATTGTTCTTAAACTTACAACAAAAGTTGAGTATATGAAGATTTCTGATTTATAATCTGAAATGTAGTCTTATCATTTTCACTCACTATACCCAGTACATCAACAAAGCAATTTCATTTTGGTTTTAACTTAAATGTAGTTTTTAAGTATTAGTCTACTTAAATTGATGGCAACATATTTCTGTCAATTTACTCCTGGTATAACCCAACCCGTATTACATCTGTCTGCCGTGCAGTCATGATATTTCATGAAACTGAATACGCCTATAAGTTGCACGCTGTTCTTCATATAACTAAACGCCATCTTAAAAACAGAATGAGTCTGCTGCTTCGCCTCTTGATAACAAAACACACAAGTCTGA
This sequence comes from Lissotriton helveticus, assembly GCF_964261635.1. NCBI lineage: Eukaryota > Metazoa > Chordata > Amphibia > Caudata > Salamandridae > Lissotriton > Lissotriton helveticus. The sequence continues at coordinate 871,605,038 of NC_136071.1, read as the reverse complement.
ATTCCATTTAAGATGGTCAAATTATGAAACTGATTTTGTGGGCTGCGTTTACACCAAAGATTGTGATATGAAATATAAGTTTAAAAATATATCCTTTGCACCATGTAAATATAATTTTCAATAAAAAATTACAGAAATCAAAAAAAAAAAATGAAGGCTTATTTACATGCAGCTGCATTCTGAATGTGTTCCCTTTCTATAAAGTGAGGTCTTATTCCATTGTTGTTGCAACATTATAGAATGAACTGTTGCATTGGCTTGTGAACCTTCATGACACCACATTTCATGCTGGAACATAGAACGTAGAATGTGTTAGCATTTGATTGTAAGCGGCTTGAACTCAGATGTAGATGACTGTGGCTGGCGTGTGTAGGACAATAAACTGATCTTTGTTATCTCAGCCTTTCTTTCTACAGAAACCTCCCTGCGTTAAAAAAACAAAAACTTCTGTTTCGCCCTGTGAGTTCAGGTAGCTTGATGGGGAAAAAGAAGTTTACTAGTTTTTGTTATCAGCGTCTTAGAAATTACATACAAACAAGTCGCATACAAGCCTTGACAAGCTTTCCAAACCTAACAAATATAGCAAAAATAAAATTAACAGCTTTGGGCACCAGCGTATACATATTATACATGCTTGCACCTTCCCCGATAAAGGCAAACTGCCCATATCCCTTCAGTGTGCAGTGGTGAACATCACAAAAGATCTGCAGGGAGCACCTAATACGTGTAAGGCACTTATCCTGCCCCGTGGTAGGGTTTGGGTAGGGGGCGTGAAAGGTCCAAATGACAGTGCCCCAATACAACTTACCCACTTACATTAAAGACCCTGCCCTAAATAAGGAACAGTAGATTGTTGCCCGTAGTTTGGGGTTAGAATGGAAGAGGTATCCTGCACTTTACGGTAAGTAATTACAGCTGTAGCATGATTGAGGAAGGCTGTGGGCCTTGCCATAACCACTATCAAAACTGGAGATTATTCGGGATATTTGTTTTTGGCTGTAACCTACCATTCTGCTGCCACAGTGGCAGTTGTGGGTCTGGGTGATTGGGTACTGGGGAGACAAGGTGTGGGTGCTTGACTCTGCGGAATGAAACATAAATATCACTTGTTGTGATAGGGGAGGGATTCTTAAATCTCAAACGTTGGATATAATCATCATACAAACCCAGCAGATGGTCGTATGGACCTTTTTAGTCGATGCGGACAGAGTCCTTTGAGCATTTTCACAAAAAATGACAAAGAAAATTGTAGTGAGGTTAAAAGGATTTATTAATACATGTAGTTAATTCCAAGTCATTAATTAATTAAATATTCAGATATTAAGCATTGCTATTACAAGTTTAAATAGTTCTTGAGCTGATATTTCAGAAAAATTGAAAAAATAGAACATTAACAAAAATTACACAATTATACAAAATATGCTATTACTGATATTTGAAATCAACATTGGACTAAAGATAACATTTATAAGTGGCGGAAACCATGAAAACGGTTAATCTGTAATGTGTATTGCATTGTCCCCTAATACATGTAAGTAAGTAATTACTTGTAACTCTAGAAAAAGTTTGAAAAATGCAATAAAGATATTTAAAATAATATCAATAATACAAAATATGCTATAAGAGTGTTCCATGAAGGAAATCTCTAATTTAAATTAAGCAGGTATTGGTCAGGCAAGCACATCTAGTTAGGCATTTAAAGTACTATGGGAGCTTCAGAAAACCAAATAAAGGCCTCTGATGATATATAGATTGTGGATGCTTTTGCCTTAAGCCTTTACACTTGGGAAGTGGAGATAAGCAGAGGTGAGAAGAGTCTTCTCAGGTCGAAGTCAGCAAGTATCTTCTTTCCAACATTACAGTTCATTCTCACTCTCAGGAACCAATCATTTTACTTCAGACTCTGGGAGCAGGTAAACTTCTCTCTTTCTCAGGACAACACAATAATCCATGCTTTGCCATGTCCTTGAATTGATACACTGGACAGACTGTTGGATACAGTTAGCTATCTGGCACCTTCTCCTCTTTTCCATGAGAGCCTCACTATCAGCCGTCCAATACATAACAATATACTATTCACTGGCTAGCAATAGTTATAAGGGAAAACAGCATCTGGAATGAAAAAACACATACTATGCAAGAAAACCAAGAGTGAAATGTGTAGGCTTCTTAGCCTCTAACTTGTAAAAGTTGACATTCAATATGGCAATCGAAATGCGGCTAACTTTAAGTTATATCGCATTTTAGCTCTGGTGTGGCTCATTATGGCTAAATGTGGTTAACCTACTGCAAATTATATGATTAATGTGCACAGTATTTAATGATTCAAATCACAATTTTATAATGAATGTGTTAAATATGCAAATGTAAAATTTTGCTCTCCCATGTGTATACACAAGTGATGGGAGGCTGATGATCTCAAACAGTATTGAGGACGGGCTCAGACTGTGTGAGAAGATGAGGAGAACAGCAAAAAGAACACAGCACAGCATCAGCCCGTCCTCGTCCTTGACCTATCTCTTTCTCCTCTTATTGTGCAAATTCTGATGTCAATGGAATTACTACAGCACCAGCAATTCCACGGGTTTTGGGCTTAATGTACATAAGTAAAAGGTCTCCTTCTGTAAATGTAGAACATTAAAATAAAACTGATTTACATTTCTTCACTAAGAATACTTACATTTCTTAAAAATGTGAACACTATTTGCACCGATGTTAAATGTAAAAAGCATAACAGTGTCAATTATTATTAGCTTACTTAGGGAAAACAATCCCATAAAACAACATTAAACACAATAAATATAAAACAATGTATACGATAATAAAAACATGTACAGGTAGTTACAAGTCCAATTCGGGAAAGTCACAATCTGTCTCAGTTGGTCGTAGTGCACTTCCAGAGGCAGTTAAAACTACTGGTGCAAAGCCTTGTAGTAAAAGCAGAAGCCTAGAATTTAAAGTGTGACGTCCAACCGCTTCCTTAGGAGACTTAGCGTAAAAACAGTTACGGATGGTATCAGTTGCAAATTCTCTGGAGGCAATTTGATAGTGTCTAACACCCAAGTCATTACAAAGCAGCCTAATCCATGTCCTTTTATCCCTTTAATACAAAATACAGAAAAACTGCATATGGTCCATACCCTCTATTATATCTTCACAGAATGACAAAGGGCTAGATCGTCTCCATTATGCTCCCATTTACTAGTAAACTTTCCAACTAGCAGAACACCCAACTTGCACTTGATGAACATAGTTCTTTCTAGAAATGGCATAACACTATCCATATGAGTTTCAAACGCTGGTATTGGTTTGTGTTGCATGAACCCGTCTGTCAAGGTTTTGGGTTTTGTGTTTCCGGGGCACATTTCAGTCATGTAATTCCAAAAGGGTGTTTTTCCAAAAGCCCTAGAACCACCTATTAAGGTTAATGGTTCACTCCAAAAGCTATCCATTCCTAGGACCTGTAAAAGCGATGTTATGTGGTTTATAGAAGGTATGGAGTCAGCCATAACCCTATTCATAATTTCTACAAGGGCATTCCTATAGGGGATTAGCTCAGGATTTGACCACAACCTTACCCAATAAAGCAGAGGGTTTTTTGGCACCTATTTCCCTCGCCAACGTAAAGCATATATCAAAGTATTGGGGGATAGTAGCAGCACTTTGTGGTAAACTAAAAAGTGACCTCACAAAGTTGTTCTGGTTCATTGTCAATTCTTGTAAATTCCCTGGTCCCCACATTTCTGCACCATAAATGACGGCACACTGTGTCTTAGCACGGTAAACTTAAATAGCTAGTAAAACAGAATGTGGTGGTGTTGCTCTATACCATTTTGTAACTGTTGATGATCAATGTAGCAAAACAGACACACTTTTTTCTATCAGTGATTTCCAAGAAAGTAAGTTGTCTATTCTAATGCCAAGATAGTCACAATTCTTGACCTTCTGGAGTGCAATACTCTTCATCATAACATCACCTCTACATGATCTGTCAAAATTAGAAGTCATATCCTTTGTTTTAGATGTGTTCACCTCCAAGCCCCAATGGTTGCAGAAATCTAAGAATTTATTTTAAAGGTTCTGAAGACCCACTGGGGTTCGAGAGATTGGAAGGATGTCATCTGTGAATAGTGAAGCAGGTATGGGGGTGCCTTCCAGTTTAGAGGAGTGGTGTATGCAGTCGCAGAGGTAATCTATATATATAAAAACGAATGTATGTCTGTCTGTCTGTTTGTCCTTTATGCATTACTACACCATTCAGCGGATCGCCATTAAACTTTGGGAAGTTGTTGAGTACACTCCCGCGAAGGTTTCTGGCATAAATATTTTTTAAATATTGTCCCCCCAGGGCCCTCATAATCTTTCGAATATCGCTCGGAATTACAAAAATCATCAGTGGCTCAGTGCACGTGCTATATTAGCAGCTGCGAACAACGATGTAAGTGCCATCAATTTCGGCATTCAAAATGGAATACCAGGCGAAGCGACAACGTATAAGTCCACCGATACTGTGATGAATCAAGACAAAGTTGTCAATTACCCAACAGAATTCTTGAATTCACTGGATTTGCCCGGTATGCCACCGCACATTTTGACATTGAAAATTGCGTGCCTATCATTCTTCTCCAAAACATCAATCCACCACGACTTTGCAACGGTGCAAGACTTTCGGTGAAAAAGATGATTAACAATGTCATCGAATCTACAATTTTGAATGAGAAATTCAAGGGGGAAGATGTACTGTTGCCACGTATTCCAATGATCCCAACAGATATGCCATTTGAATTCAAAGATTTACAGTTTCCGGTGCAACTCGCTTTTGCAATGACCATCAACAAAGCACAGGGACAATCGCTGCAAGTGTGTGGACTCCATTTGGAGAATCCGTGCTTCTCACATGGACAACTGTATGTGGCCAGCTCAAGTGTCGGAAATCCCTCTGATTAATTTGTGTACGCACCAGACTGAAAAACAAAAAATATCGTGTATCCACAAGCACTCGAATAAATAAATAGAATTAAAACAACACTTTGAAAGTTTTCCATATTAAAATGAATATGTTTCAATAAAAATGACACTATGTAAATTGAATGTTATCATAACAAGTTTCCTTGAATTTCCTTTCTTCTGAGATCGCAGCAACGCACGACGGGTAAGCTAGTGGATGACATAATTTATGTACAGGGAAAACAGTGTGAGGCAAACCTCTCTCTCTATATATGTTATCTTTAAGCTTTCACCTGGTTTCTCGACTTCACTTCAGCATAATTGCCTTTGCTGAGCCTGATGAGGATTCCTAGGGGATCAGCACCTACACCCATTTTCCTCAACACGATCCACAAATGTTGCCTGGAGACTAAGACAAACACAGCCCCTAGGTCAACGAATGCCACGTACAGATGGTCCTTGGGGAGCCTCAGATATTTCCACAAAATTAATGTGAAACAGAATATCTGTTCTGTCATGCTAACCTGTGTAAGAAATACAGCGTGTAGTGTGGAAAGTATTTGGAATTCAGCCATCCATCCCTGCAAGTTGTCTAAAACTTGGTGACAGAATACCTTCCGCAGGTTGTATATCAGGTTAATGGGGCATTAGTTCACTGGCAAAGCCCTGTCACCCTTTTTGTATATTGAGATGATTTCTGCACCATGCCAGGAATCGGGACCCCATTCCCTGCTGCAATTCTGTTAGACAGTAAATTAATTTGGGAACCCCACAGTCTGGGTTCAAAATGAAACAAATTCACAGGAATATTATCTGGGCCAGGATTTTTCCAGGGTTGCAAGATATCAGTAGCTTTTTGTATGTCATCTAGAGGGAAATATGGGCCGGTCAATGTCCAATAACTTGCTGTTAGGTGTTAGGTGACTGAGAAATACCCTCAAAGATCAGAGGGACCAAACTAGATGCTGATACATGTGCTCCTAGATTGTTTGGTGAGTGTAAGGAGTCTGAATATAATGCTCTAGGAGCAGGATCTGGTTAAACTACCATGGGCTATGATATGCCAAAATGCTGCGGTGTCTCTGCGTTTAGAAACCTCTAGGAGATCGAGCCAGTTGTTGTCTATCCAGCTCTGCTTAGTAGATGACATGGTTTGCTTATAATTTGACCCTTATAGCTCTGATCCTCTCTGGGAAACGCAATTTGATTGCCGTGATGAGTAAGGATTTTGCCTTGTGACAAGCTTTGGAGAGCCAAGCTGTGATGTTGAGAGGAAAGGGTGAAGGGTTTAGTGCATATCTGATGTGAGTTGCGGGCTGGCTTTCCCGCCTGAATCAATGCCCTGTGCTGCGGGAGATGTCAGGCGCCTTTCAGTGTGGTGTTCAGCTGCCCTGCCTCTGTTGTGCCGAGTATGATGGGGGATGTAGTCCCACACCAGCAAGGCCAGGAATGTAAACCAGGAGCTGCCTAGTGGCGGGCTGGCAGTCCTGTCTGAATCAGTGACTGGCGCTGCCTGCGATGTCGGGTGCTTTTCAGTTTGGTGTTCAGCTGGTCCCACTTCGCTGTGCCAAGTATGCTGGGGGATATAGTCTCACCACAGCAAAGCCAGGAATGCAAACCTGGAGCTGGCGAGTTGCGAGCTGGCAGTACCACCTGAATCAGTGTTCTGCCCCAATACAAATCCCTGAATAAGGAGGAATGGAGCTCAATAATTAGAAGCTCACTAGTTGGCCGATCAACATACGGGACTAGGATGGAATTAAATGAGTTATATATTTGCAGAATTCTGTCAGCATTAGATATTAAGTTGGACCATCTGACAGATTTTCGATTATCCCCAATGGACAGCGGTAACACTGGCAACTTATAAGACACAGTAGTGAAGAAAATCATGTTACCTCTAACCTGACACAGAATTACATTTGCTTTGGAATTTGGTAATGTCTGTTAACGGTGGCAAAAATACATAAAGTTCCATGTAATTGTAATTGAATTTGTATGGTGCTTAGTGTTGGACCCGGGGTCTCCGGTCCACCTAGGGTAGCTTGGCACAGGGGGTAAAGGCTTAACTCCAAGACTCAGCGTACCTCCACTCCAAAAATGACACCACACCGTATTTAGAAAAATAGTAAAGCTTTATCTTTATATCATCCTTGTATTTGAAATTGTCAACACATTTCATCAATCAGGTTCTTAGCAAGGCAAAATCCCCAGCATACACTTTAAATAAAGAAAAGACAAATCTGTTTCACTTAGTTCAGAGCATTATCAAGCAATATTCAGTAATCAGGTCAAGGTGCTGTATGTAGGACACTATAACCAAGCAAGGGACTACTGGTATTGGTTAAACATTAGGTTGTTATTTGCATCTTCCATTACATACATAAATAAATACATAAATAGTCCCAAGGTAGTAAATTACATTCGTTTACCATCAAGTCTTTTTGGCCAGCTATTCACTTATCATACGTGCAGGTTCCGGAAAATGGCACAACTTATTACCCTCTTACTCGTCATAACAACATACAGTAACAGAGGTTATAATTATCCCAGTAAAGCGTTTTCTTGTATCATTCTGGGAAGGCAGTTCAGACAAACCCACTCTGGGAGAGAGCAGACTAAATGGCCAATGCTAGCACTACAATCCAGCAGGAAAATGAATTGTCAACAATGAGCATTATCCGGATACCTGAAGTAATAGGACCAGTTTAACCACAGGTTCAAGCCCTTGCAGCGTCACCACTGAAATGGAAAGATCTTAATTACTATTTTCCACCCCTAGTTGGCTGGCTCTCCCATTCAATTCCCTCACAGAGCTGTTGGTAGTTTTCTATGCTTCTGATCGACAAGTCTGGTTCCACCTCGTAAGGCCTTCCAGACGTGTGGAGAAAAACACTCTTATTAGCCTGCAACTGAGGTCGCTTCCTATCTTTCCTCTCGTTGGTCCCAGCGGGTGTGATTCCCTCCACTTCTCACCTGAGGTTCGTTGGCGATGGAAGGTGGCTGCTGCCTGCACAAAGGGAGAAAAAGGCGGGGGGCCCACCGCCACAACCTCGCCTCACTCGGAATCCCCAACAGGCTCTCAATGCCGTGGATGGCTACCGGCGTCGATCGGCAGAAGCCGGAGGCGGAGCACTGATGCGGGAGAGTGACGCGCTGGGCTGAGGCCTCGGTCGCTAGGCGACCCCACCCAGCGTCTCTCCCGGTCCTCAGTCAGCTTCCTCACAACACGGACTGGCTTCCCCTCTCAGCCCGGGCCGCCGCGCTGACCAGATTGCACCAGCAGCAGTCGCTTCAGGAGCGGAGGCCGGCACCCAACCCCTACGGCCTCGCACACAAGAGAAATCCCCGGGCTGCAGCGGTGAGTTAACGTGTGTCTGGCATCACCAAAGGGAGAAAATCACAGCTGTCGGCGGTATCAGTTAATGCGCTCCTACAGCTAGGAGGGCCCTGGGCTTAACGGGGGATATTTGAGGGCAGTTCCGTTAGACTAACTCTCCGGGCCGCAACAGCAGGGCTCCAAGGGGAGGGGTTACTTCACTCAGGCTTCACCGCCAGCTGTGGGCTACAGCACTCACCACCTTTCAGGGATCTTCTGTCTTCCTCGGTATCTGACCTGGAAGAACCCCGGGGTCAATCTGGAACCTCCACTCCTGTGGAGGCACGGAGGAACAGCAGGTCCAGTAGCTGGTTACTGGCAGGGTCAGATCCATATTTTGTTACTGCATACAAATTTTAAATACAATATTGAATTGTTTACTAAAAAGAATCTGGTACGATAGCTATAAGGACTTTACCACCCCTGCAGAGAACTCAGTATAATTTGAAGTCCATTGATTTGCATGCGGTTCAGTTAGTTGGGACTAAAGGATAGAGATATGATGGAAAACTCATAGGTAATCTTTTATTGTTTATCCCAATACTGCAACATTTATCTATACTTAACAGTGAATTTGTGGGCTCTGAATGCAAATTATTACTACATGACAAAGTGATGAAGATTTGTCTATATTAGCATATGTTTGTTTATTTAAGTGTTTATGTCAATCATTTCATATCATGCTAATTTGCTTGTGTTCATTTCTGTGTACTCATTTACACAAGCAAATCATTGTCCATCCTTGAAAATAATTATTTGCCTTGCAATTCAGAGAGGATGAAAAAAGCATGAGAGATGTGCGATGTGAAAGGCTAGTATGGGGTTATGTTATGTTATGTTAATTGGGCTCTTCTATAGCGCAACGGCTACTCACAAAGGAGTGTCCCGGCGCTTTGGCGAAGAGGACCTTTATTGGAAAGAAAACATAACTGGGATTAAAAGACTTCACAATTCATAAGTAAAAAGCCAGGTTTTTAATGCCTTTCTAAAGGACATCAGACTAGGGGCCTGTCTAAGATCGAAAGGCAGTTCATTCCAGGCACGTGGAGCCAGGTAGTGAAACGAGCGCCCCCCTTGTCGAGTGCGTTTGATGGATGGAACGCACATTTTGAGCAGGGAGGCAGAGCGAAGAGCTCTGCTCGGTTTGTACAGAGCAAGCCGCTTTCTAATATACCTGGGGCCCAAGTCATGAAGAGCCTTATAGGTTAGAGTCAGGCTCTTGAACAGCACCCTTTTGGCTATAGGGAGCCAGTGCAATTCCTTAAGCAGGTTAGAAGTACTCGCTCGTCTAGGAAGACCGTAGATAGCCCGCGCAGCTGAATTTTGCACAACCTGAAGTCTCTTTACCAAATATTTAGGAAGACCTAAATAAAGGGCATTTACATAGTCCAAGCGAGACCCTACCAGTGCTTGGACGATAACCCTGCGATGGTTCACGGAAATCAAAGGAAGAAATTTCCTGAGCATCCTCAGGATACCGAAACATTTCCCTGCAAGACTGGCTATTTGGGGTCCAAAAGTCAACTCATTGTCTACAATGATGCCAAGATTTTTAACCTTGGTACTAGCATTGGTAGGAGGGAAAAGATCCTGGGGCCACCAACTTTTCCAATTTGGTTCAGAGACACACCTGAAAAAAAGCAGCTCCGATTTATCGGAGTTGCATTTCAGGCCGTGTCTCTTGAACCAGTCAAAGACTGCTTCTAAACAGCCTCTGATACGTGTCCCATCAAACATCTCATTCTTGTTCTGGGTGAACAAGAGCTGGGTGTCATCAGCGTAAGACACAATCTGAGCGCCAAACGACTCCGCAACCTCTGCAAGGGGGGCCATAAAGATGTTGAAGAGCAGGGGGCTAAGAATAGACCCCTGAGGGACCCCCACTTCCAGGACTGACATAGCTGCGGAGTGAGGTGGCGCCCAGATCGTTTGCCGGCGGCTGGCTAGAAATGACTTAAGCCAGTTCCACACCGTCCCCCTAAGACCACAATCCCAGAGTCGAATTAGGAGGGTGTCATGGGGAACGGTGTCGAACGCCGCCGACAAGTCTAACATGACCAACATGGCCTTACCTCCCGAGTCTAAGACCTCTCTAATGGCGGTGGTGACTTCCAGTAAAGCGGTTTCTGTGCTGTAATTCGCACGAAACCCAGATTGAGTACTGTGCAACATGTTGTTATTCTCGATAAAATCTGAGATGGATCGGTGCACATGCCTTTCCGCCACCTTTGCCAGAGCAGGGAGGAGAGAAATAGGCCTATAGTTGGCGTGTATGATGGGATCCAGAGTTGGTTTTTTAATTAGTGGAAGAATAAGAGCACTCTTCCAAGCCTGTGGAACAATGCCAGAAGACAGTGAGGAATTTAGAATGGAGTTAATAGGACTATTTAGCACAAAGGCTATTTTATTAAGACAAGAGACCGGGCAGGGATCTAGAGGGGAGCCCGATTTCAAGCCTGTCAAGTAGTCTAATGAAGCGGCAAGGCTTAACTGCGGAAATTCCCAGAGAGTGGGGTTCACAGAAGAAACAACATCCGGATCAACCACCCGAGACTGTTTAGAATAAGTTGCAAGGTCGGCTTGAATGGTAATTATTTTGTCGACAAAATAATGAGCTAGTTCATTCAGCCAAGATTTGGAATGACCCTGAACAGAATTGGCCAAAGACGGAGAGGTGAAGTCTCTAACAATATTAAAAATCTCCTTACAGGAGTTATCCGAATCATCTATCCGACGTTCAAAGTAGGTTTTTTTTTCGCTCCAAATCATCTTATGGTAAGATCTAGTCAGGTCTTTAAATTTTTCTCTCTCACAAGGGTTATAGTCTTTTCTCCAGATTCTTTCTGCTCTCTTGCAACTTTGACGGACTTCTTTAAGCTTCGATGAAAACCAAGGAGCAGAAGCACGTTTATTTCCAGGTTTGACAACTTTCTCAGGCACCAGATCCGCCAGTATAGTTGTGAGCCACTCCGTATAAAGGGGTAGGTCAACTTCTACACTACCGGACAAAGTGCAAGGCGAACGTGCCAAAGCCTGAAGTAACGCATCACTAGATAACAGATGAAAAGGTCTGGACACTCGCTTAGCACATGTCACAGGGTTCAATCTGGCAGGAGAAATACTAGAAAGGCTAAAAGTGATTAGAAAATGGTCCGACCATAGTACAGGCTGAGGGACAAGTGCATTAATAGGAACCGTAGAGAAAACTTGGTCCAAAATATGGCCCTTATTGTGTGTGGCATCCTGGATAAATGGAGTGAATCCTAATGTTCCAGTAACCTCCATAAGTTTTATCGTGTCGGGATTAGCAACCTCGTCCATATGTATATTTAAATCGCCCAACAGTAGGCAATGTTTAGATTTAAGGCATGGAACCGATAGAGCAGCCTGTAACTCATCCACAAAAGAACCTAAAGGACCAGGGGCACGATATGCCAGAATGCCAGTACAAGCATACTGAGGAGACAGATGCAGAGTGAAACCTAGTGCCTCGGTATTCTGAATATTATCTACCGGAAAGGTAGTACAGTGCAGCTGGTTGTTGACTATAATCGCTACACCGCCCCCACGGCCAGATATTCTGTCTCTCCTAATGATGGTATAATTAGGTGGGATGGCGTTTACTAAGTCTGGAGCAGAGGAATCACTCAGCCATGTCTCGGTAAGATAAAGGCAAGATATATCAGAGTTCGCAAGCAAATTCCATATGTCTAAGGCGTGGCCACCTAGAGAGCGCGTGTTGAGAAGTAAACAAGTAATGGTAGTCTCTGGAAGAGGATGAATAGGTCTCTTATATAAAGGGGCTCGCCAGCCACATACCTGACATCCTTTTCTAAAAGCCCGGTGGCCCGGAAAAACCGAGTGGCAGCGCCCTATCGGAGGACGAAGATCGAAAAGGGTCTCAGAAGAATAAGAATAGCACATTATTAAAACCAGTAATACAATACCTGGCAACCAAGCAAGCCTGCCAGCCGTCCTGCCCCGTCTGCTGCCGGAACGCTGACGGGCGCAGACGGGCAGGACTCTGGCACGACTCAGGCGCAGGGAAGGCGCCACCTTGCGCGTCACCGCTGCGCGTTGAAAAAGTGGAGCTTTAAGTAGGCCGGCGGAAGTACAGAAACCCAGGCGCCACGACCCGCACCAATATGGCGGCGTCAGGCTTCGCTGGTTACACCAGTATGGCGCTCCCTCACCACCCCAGAACCGGGCCCGCCAAACGGCGGTGCAGGGTAATATTTTAAGTGCAAGTGAGGGGCCAGAATAAACGCTAAGGCACACAGAAAGTATTTGTTTTAAAATCACAAATAAGACAGACAAAAATGCTACGTTATGCTAGCAATTTTAAAATGAGCGCTTTAGCGCAGAATCGCGCAGTCCTTAGGCACAGCGTCTACCTCCTAACCTTACAGGCACCTATTTGCCAGGGAAGATCGTCCGGCAGGTTACGCCTTAAGTAGGCCGGCGGAAGTACAGAAACCCAGGCGCCACGACCCGCACCAATATGGCGGCGTCAGGCTTCGCTGGTTACACCAGTATGGCGCTCCCTCACCACCCCAGAACCGGGCCCGCCAAACGGCGGTGCAGGGTAATATTTTAAGTGCAAGTGAGGGGCCAGAATAAACGCTAAGGCACACAGAAAGTATTTGTTTTAAAATCACAAATAAGACAGACAAAAATGCTACGTTATGCTAGCAATTTTAAAATGAGCGCGTTAGCGCAGAATCGCGCAGTCCTTAGGCACAGCGTCTACCTCCTAACCTTACAGGCACCTATTTGCCAGGGGTAGATATGAATTTTTAATTTGTGCTTTGCCTCATTTCCTGTTAATGCAAGAAAAAGGGCCATTGGGGGACTGGATGCAGACCAGGGGCCAGCTGGAGACTATTCATTACACTGCACTCATTGGAGGTCTGTGTTCTAGGCCTAGCCTTGGGTCTTGTCTTGCTTCTCTAACAGTATTTACGATTTTTCTACAAATCTGAATGGTTGACAATTAAGTACTGGGTCTGTGGAAGATTTGCATCATTCAAAGTTTCCAGAGCACTAGACAAGGTGAGTGGAAACAGAGGAAGCACATGGACAGAATTTCAATTTTGTCTTCAGTTTCCCAGTTTTAGGATCTGTTTCTGATGCTGGTGAAATTAGGTATGCTAAGAGGAAAGATTTGCTGCAAACCCAGAACAAGAAATATAAAAATGCTTGAAGGAGATAGTCATTTGACACAATAGGTAAAAGTATTCACATGAATTAAAGATCTCCAATTCATATATATAACAAATTGGTATCAACATAAAAAATACAACAGGCTATTGAAGACCATATTGTCAAAAGTGCATGTGCTATATGCAATTAAGTCAAATTTTACATTCACAATTTAGGCAACAGTAGATTACAACAAAGAAAAGAAAGTGTACAGTGCAGTATGTGGACATGCAAAACATAACCTATTTGAGCTCATTTCAGGAGTTCCACGACAATCTGATAACTAGCTCTAAAGCAATAAAATGATCAATACAGCTGGGTCGAGTTTCATTCATCAATCAAATGCATATCATTTTTTTTGTCATAGGTGCTAAACTAGTCAACAACTTTTCAACCCACACCTATAGCAAGAGTCATCTTCAGGACAAAGGAAGTGTATAGCAAGAGCTTAAATGATTAAAGAAAAGAATACAATTTTAAAGTTAGTTAAAACAACAAAAATGTGCTTGACAGAACAAAGATCGATAGTGCTCAAAAAGATGGAAGAAGGGTGATTTATTGGATCAGTCGAACAAATTATCTGGCATAAAACAAAACATTATGGGCATGGTCCACGAAGGTAACTTGAACTTCTAAGTAATTTATGCTTTTGGGTAAGCTAACTACTTTTTGGCTCGGAGTTTTGCAATGCAATTGCCATCGTCAAAAACTGCTTCCACTAAGTCATCACTTGGGTTGACACATGCACTGCAACCAATGTGTGTGGAACTGCTAATATAACCTGTCTTGGATGTATCCAGTTTCACTTCACAAATCAATTGTTATACTGTAACTGGACTTTTGACTCCGCCATCTATGCCATACTCGCCTGTCGTTTCTACAACTTCAATATTTAGTCACATTAGAGCATTACTATAATCTACAGTTGGCGAGTACCAGTATCACTGGCACTATCTTATATCTTAAACATCTCCAACTTTACCCAGACCTACCTACGGCTTCTTTCAGTAGTGCTGCAGATTTAAAAGTTTCTCTGTTTCACAATGAAATTAACTATGTAAAACAAGCAAAAGACTTTCAATAGCTGCTTGTGTTTGTCTGTGTAGCTTCTCATGCCAGCCTTTTTTTCTTCGTAAACCCCATTTTGGATTACATTTTGGTTTGGCATTTTCCCAGCTCATATGTCATAATAGAAACAGATGTCAATCTTCAAACACAGTATCTTATTAATCACAACTTGACTATCCAGCAAAGGTATGCATGTAAGAGTCCATCTTAGAATTGTAGATGGCCACTTTGGTGCTAAGAAGGTTTAGTTAGTGGCCAGTAAGAGAGAGAGGGGTTTAATCAGGGATTTAATCAAGCGCTGCTTTAATCATTCAATGCTTTGATTTAATTAACACAATCTAAAATGTTGCAATGCTCTTTAATATACTGTTAAAATACCTGTTTTACCAAACCAGTTAAGTTTTATTTTTGAAGTAACATCTAGTCATATACTCAACACTAGATTATGGCATTAATCGTAAATAAATGCGTTTAAATACATAGGGACATAAGTACTAGGAAATGGGGCAGCACTGCTCAGTGCCAAATTTTGCAGTGCTGCATCATTTCCAAAATGCAGGGATGCCCTGTATTTACAAGAATACGGCACACCCCTGTGTTTTCCCTAGCGCTGGTGCTAAAAATAGCTGCCTAGCAGCAACACAGACACCCTTGTGCCATAGTGCAAGCCCCTTCCTGCACATAAACAATCAATAATGGCCATGTGCTACTTTTATGTATCCTGCATTTTGCAGCACACATAGAAGTAGCCAATCACCATTAGTTTTTGTGCATGGAGAGACACCTTCCTGCACAAAACAATAATTAATGGCATTTTGCTCTTTCTATGTGTCCTGCAGAATGCAGGACACATTGAAAAAGCAAAAACATAGAGAAATACACCTATTTCTCCTTGTTGCACCACCTAACACCGGCTTTTGCATGGCATTCGTTTTTGGTGCTGTCTCAGATATACAGATCCTTGTAAATATGGGGTAGCATCAAAAAGCAATGGGTATTGCAGTGGAATGCCCACAGCAACATCCATTGCACGCCCCTTTCAAGCGGATATCTGCGTGAAAGGGTACTATATTTAGAAAGCGGTGTTAAGCTATGCAAAATGGTTTAACTGCGTTTTGTATATATGGTGCAGGGCATTAGGCCACCGGAACATCGAAGAACGTGACGCTCGGGTGCCTC
This sequence comes from Lissotriton helveticus, assembly GCF_964261635.1. Taxonomy (NCBI): domain Eukaryota; kingdom Metazoa; phylum Chordata; class Amphibia; order Caudata; family Salamandridae; genus Lissotriton; species Lissotriton helveticus. Next base: position 871,589,263 of record NC_136071.1, on the reverse strand, counting down.
AGTCCCCTTGTACATATGCCCCATAGTGTAAATGTAAATGTAAATTGATACTTGTATAGCGCACTACTCACCCACAAGGGTCTCAAGGCGCTTGTACGAATACTGCTGTGGAACCCATCCTGGCTTTCCCTGTGAGGTGTCCACTCCTGGGCACCCCCAAGGTGGAGGCCAGGCATCCTTAGCTTTGTGGGGGCCGTTGTGGAGATTAAGCAAGCTATTGCCCAAAGTTGCAGAATGGGACTCCATGACTGGAATAGGCACCCAGGCGAGAATTATCAGGTCCGTGGAATTTTGAGCCCAAGACCCGCCGAGGCGGTGAATTGAACCCTGGTCCCGGGCTAGACCTCTGCATCATTGAGCCACACTTCTCCATAGTGTGTATTGCTTGTGTGTGTTCACCCATAGAAGATAGAGATTTTGGAAATCACTGATGCAAATAATCCTGTAGTCTCACAGAACTGATCGTTACCACATATACACCATCCTCAAGTAAAAGGTGGGATGTTTGTGAGTTAAAGTTCGCATGATTTTCAAGCTCTAGTTCGGAAGATGGTGAAGCATCTTCTTACCTGAGGATTTTGGATTAGTAAAACGGGGTCATATTTGCTGGAAAACCTGTAAAAAATGGATAAACTACCTCATCCCGGCACAAACCTTGGAGTAGGAGATTTACCTTCACTGCCACTGGAAATCCTATTAATAACTGGTCCATCTCATAGCACAGGAAATCAACCTATTAATCAAAGGCCTGATATGCTGTATGCTGTAGTGAACCCCACTCCACTTTTCCATTTTGCAGACCCTCTGATACATCTGGCTCCAGGCATATTTGGCATATTCTTTAAAACAATGGTTGAAACAGGCAAAACCTTCTTAACCTCAGCATCTGAGCCTTGGACTTCAAAACTAAATCAAAAGCGACCAATACCAAAATATGATGAAAAGACTCATGCACTTAGGCAGCACAAATAAAAGCCACAAAAAAGTAGCAAAAAAAGCCCTCAAAGAAAAATTATACAAACTGAGCAATCAGGGAACGACAATAAATGCTGTACTGCCCATGCCATCTGCTCTGCCAACTCCCACCTTTGAAAAAACATTTGTAAGGATAAATGAGAAAAGAAAGGAACACGCCCCATTCTATGAACCAGCTCCCAGGCATCATGGGTATGAAAATGAATAGTCTCCTTGGTGCTTGTTTAACAAGGTGCCATGCCCCTGGACTGATAACCCTCTCTCAGTGTTCCACACACAAGTATGCAGTGAAGTTGTTCTGCATTTTTTGTGTAAAAGCGTTCACGGTTTTGATCTATGATTAGACCACTACTTTATGAACTGATAGTTTTTTAAACCCACCTTTACTCTACTGATAGTGTGAACTGCTTGGGCTATGTTTTTTTTTTGTAATCAGGTTGGTCCTACTACACACTTCTGCCAGCTTCAGGGGGACATCTAGAAATATTATACTGAGCCAATGTACCCTTGATCAGCTGGCAAGAAATGGAAAAAAGGAGCACATGATAAAATCGCTGTTTAGGAAGGATGAGGGGGCGTGTAGTATCATTGGTATAAATATTAAGCCTTTGCAATTGAACATTCTTTTAATTTTTATTTCAGAACCTGATATTTTTGTTGATCTCATTTCAAAAGATTAAATGAAACAAATATGGCTATTTACTGACAATTACTGAGAAATGGTCTTTTACTTACCGGTAATCTTCATCACTCCGGGTCCCGTTGTCCTCGTTCCATTCATAACAAAGTGGAGATATTCAACACCTGACAGAAAAAAAGAAAAGAGGAATGCTGGGAACCTAAGACTAGCCCCACCCACTGGGAGTACATAAGCAGTACTTACCCAGCATCCCATCTGAACAACCAAGCCCATTCAGGAAGGACGACCATCCGGGAGGGAGGGGCGTATGAATGGGACAATTACCCTCAGGTCCCTTATGTCCTCGTTCCAACCATAACAAAGTGGAGAATAACAAAGCAGAAAACCCGGCCTTCCAAACCCCCAAGCACACCCAGGACACCACACCAAAGGCAGCAATCCAAGAGAAGCAAAAGGGAGAACTGCAGGAAACAACAGACAGAACACCCAGACAGAAAAGCACCCCACCAAAGCAGGGCGGTACCCCCCAAAGAAATGGGAGACAAACAACAGAAGGCAGACAGCCCAAACTAGGACCCCCCCCCCCCCGCGAACAAGGAAGGGGGAGGACACACCAAACCAAAAACCCCAACAGAGTCTATCCACAAAAAGAAGAAGACCCCCTGAGACCCAACCGGCCAGGAAGCCAGAAACTGCCAGCAAGGAAACAACCAAAGACCGGAAAACAGGACCAAGGAAAACCGAAGGCGACAGCAAGAAGGCAGCCAACCAGAGACACAGGAAACAGAGGAGCCAGGCCAACCAAGGGAAACCCCAACCTGCCAAATGGAGTAGAGCACGGTAAAAGGGTGACCTGGACAAAAAGAAGCCGAAAAGGAGGCACCCCAAAGAGACCCCAAAGGCAAAGCCCCAGAATGGAAATAGGCACCAAAGAAACAAACACCCCGGACCGCAGCGGACTCGCCGCTGTCCCCCGCATCCGAAGAACGACAGCCGGAGGCAGATCCTTCTCCCACCTCGCTGCCAAGACCTGGAACACCCTTCCCACCAACTTATGGCAGACCCAAGACCTACTGGCTTTCAGAAGACTACTAAAGATCTGGCTCTTCGATCAGTAGCAGCACCACCCCCCAGCGCCTTGAGACCCTCACGGGTATGTAGTGCACTCTACAAGTGTCCTGATTGATTGATTGATTGATTGATTAATTGACCAGAGTAGAAGGCCCAACAGGACACACCCAAGGAGTGCACAGGACAATAAAGGCCAACAAGCCCAGCACCACCAGGCAGGCACCCAAGACCCCGCAGCAGCACCGACAAAGAGCCAGACAGACAGACACAGCAATCAAAAATACAAGGGGAAATCCAGCCACCTAAGGAGAAGTGGAGAGCAATGGCAGGAGTCAAACCCCAGTCCTGCCAGACCCCAGGCCACCAAAGGCACAAGATTCGCCACTGAGAAAGAGCACCGCGGACAAGGAGAGCAGGCCCTAAAAAGGGAAAGGGCACACCTGGAAGACAGGAACAGCTGCCCACGCAGCAGCGGTACAAAAGGAGGTGGTGATGGACGGAGCATCTGAACCAATCAAACACTCACACCCAGTCAACAGATCTGGGTTTTGTGGTAAATAAATAATTAATTACCGATACTATTTTTCTATACATTAACTATAACAGATAGCTCAATAAATAAGAGGCAGGATCCGTGATATCTGAGTCAGAATGGCTTTAATCGGATGGCTCGAGCCTAAAGACCATGATGTGGCATGCAATGGAATGGAATGGCAGCTGCAACGTCTCATCAACATTACATAGTATATATAGTAAAACAGTACAATTGTATTGCATACAGTAGGCGTAACAAGTGACAAACGTAAGATAAGAACATATGGGCGTACAAAGAAGGCGTGCACAGGGCGTGCACAAAGACATGTGATGAAAACGTCACAGAAGTGTCATAAATGGGTGGATACATGGAGGGGGCTACCTGGGCAGCTGGAACCTTTAACCTACTGGTGCGCGCAAACGGGCCATGACGTGTAACTGGGGAGAGCTGGGGGCTCTGACTTCTAGCACTAGAAGAGGAGACTAAAGTCTGGGATGTCAGGACGACATGTACCTATAGCATATCTGATATCTTGTGTTTGGAGTACATGTTGATAGGATCTAAATGTCATCAGGGTAAAGGCTACTTGACACTAAGGCTGGTGCATGCATATATTTCTACATGCATTGCTTGTGCTATGAATCTTCTATGGATACTAATTCAGTAATTCTCTTGCATGGAGACAGGAAGACTAGACTATAGCTGAAGATGTTTATGCGGTTCGTTAGCTTAGGAATGTGTAGCCGGGGAGCTGAACTGATAACTAGAAGCATAACATATTCTTGGCAGACAGGCAGGCAGGCCATGCCGGGCACCGCGCTGCTTGGCAGAAAGTAAGTGAAGGGTCAGGAATACGGGAGGGGCTGCATCGCTCCTCGGAGTGGTTTCAGGAGACTGAAGCTTGAATCTGGTGTCCGGGCCCTATGAGGCCTAGAAACGGGGACAACTCGATGAATTAACGTGCACAATATAAAACGTTGGCAACATAGGCCTAATACTTGTTGCTTTCAGGGAGACTGGATAACTGGTATACTAACGTTGGACACAACTATAATTGCGTCTTTATTCAGTCAAGGGGGAACATATGCATATCGATCATGCACATATAACATATAATGGGGAACACGTAGGGACACATGACAGGGCAAAATTCAATTTTCCTCATTCCCTCCTTGTTCCCTACGTTTCCTTCAGGAAACATCAATATTCATGATACCATCTATCTGTTCATAGAGCATCATTTGTTCGTCTCGAATCTTCTTGGAACGGGACTTAGGACTTGGAATACAAAAGGTAGCGCACAAGCCGCAAATCGCAGGGCCACATTGTAAACATAGACAACAACTGAATATGATCATTACTACTATTCCTAGGAATGACAATACTTTCCATCCCCAGGCAGATATTATACTCCAGAGCCAACCGGACCATGTCCAGGTGCCTGGATTTTGGTGCAACTGATGGGCTATCTTGTGAAGTCTGGTTATAGCTGAATAAACAGACGGTGCATTATTAGGAATGAAAATGCAACAACTAGATCCGATGACTCTACAAGCTCCGCCCCTATCGGGCAGTATGACGTCAAGAACAAGGCGGTTCTGAAGAACGACAAATCTCATAGCAGATTGCTCTTCTGTTAAGTTACCTAGAGCAGAAGTAGTCTCATTCACTACTGCTTCAAGGGTTCTGGTTAGCCTACGTATTAGCTTACTGTTCTGGACAGGTCCTATGAAGAAAAAGAAACCTTTATTGAAATCTGTATACTGTTCTAAGGCAGTTTCAGTTTGATCGACAATTGGGGACTCGATCTCCCTTCTAGGTCTGACGTGTACTAGATGTGTATTTCTGTGATAATCGGATGGGGCTAGGAAAACTGGTGGCAGTAGGAAGGCAATGTAACATGTTCCATCCCAATCTAGGGGCAGACGTACATATGCGGTCTGACCACACACAAAATATGAATGACGTGAGGCTTTGAAATTAGATTTCCCACTGTCACTATACTCGACCACAGTAGTACAATCACTATGTCCTAGATGTACTGAACCATTCTTTCTAACACATAGTTCGCCTTTCACTGGTAGGACTGTAATAGCAGGCAAATCTGGAGTAGTCTCGGATTGAACATTCAAAACCATGAAATTCGAGGAATAATTACCTAGATCGTATACTTCATTTTCTAGATCTAACCCTGTTCTATGGGAAAGACCTTCCTTGTCTGGGAAACATGTTCTATTCAGAAGGGACTTATCGTCTAGGGATGATGTTATCGTAAACCATGCTCCACACAAACCATTGTGTGAAAACGGATAGGGAAAAAGTGGCAGAACTCCCTTCGGTGTCTGGAAAGGGGGGAGTCGACCACACACCCAACAATTAGTGGCATTGCTAGTCTGGTGTGAATAGTGTAACATTCGGATAAAAGTATTGTTGCGCATGGCAAGTCTGTAGGATAACTCGTGAGGAGGTAGTTCACTAAAAGTGTGTTCTACTGTATCATTAGAGGAAAGATGTACATGTGAATCAATAGGAGGAAAGAATACATGTAAAACGTAACTTATACATGTAATCGTAAGACTCAGAAATAACATAAACAATAACGTAATAATACATCTGCTTCGCAGATTTTTACAATAACGTGTTTTCTTGGAGTTTCGTCTAACTTTCTCACTATGGGGGTCTATCTCATACATGTCAGGAACCTGTCTAACCGCTTCACCCGAGAGGGACTTAAACAATTAAACTGTCTGACTTGCTAGACCTCAATTTCATTTTATACTCCTGCTGCAGAGTTTTCTCTAACAGGGGGAGTTTAGAGTCAGTATCTGGGCAGTCCTTGAAAAAAGTCTTTGGACGGAGTCCATGAAAACGTTTAACGTGACTGGAGTGGAGCCATCCCTTGCGGCCCTCCACTTTGACGGCGGTCCTTGTGGTCATCAGTACGAGTTTCGGCTCTTTCCAGCGGGGCTCCAGTGCACTTGAACGATCGAAATTCCGGATCAAAACCAGATCACCTGGAACGACCTCGTGCGGTTTCACCTGGGTGTTGTCTGGAAAGGCAGCCGCGACCTGTGAACGACAAGAGAGTAGTGCAGACATCAAGGAAGCTAGGTAATCTGTCAGCATATTACTGTCAACATCAGTAATTTTACGTGGCATAGGTGTACCCCACATGTTTGGGGGACGACCGAATACAACCTCGAAAGAGGACAGACCTGAACGGGAGTGAGCGACCATTCTCATGTAAAAAAGGGCGACTGGCAGAGCTACCATCCAATCTACACCTTTCTCGGCACACACCTTTGCAATGCGGATTTTCAGAGTCTGATTGTGTCTCTCGACGAGGCCAGCTGCCTCGGGATGTCGCACACAGTGGCACTTCCACTGGTACCCTAACAGAAGAGATACTTGTTTCATGAGCTCGGATGAGAATGGCTGGCCGTTGTCTGAATACACGACCCTGGGCAAACCATAGCGGGGGAAAAACTCACGAACCAACTGCCTGGCAGTGGTCGCGGCAGTGTAATCTGGGACTGGATATGCTTCTGTCCATCTGGACAAAGCGCATACAACTACGAGGACATACTTGAAACCTCGACATCGGTCCATCTGAATATAATCCATCTGGAGGACTTCAAAAGGGTGGTCAGGAGGATGGAATCCACCTTGTTCCACCGGAACACCTTTACCTGGATTGAACTGACAACAGATCATGCAGGTACGCACTTTCTGCTTGGCTGCTGCTCGTAAATGCTTGTTAAACCAAATATTCTGGATGCTGTCTAACATGGCTTTCTCTCCTAAATGTGCTGGACTATGTGCGGTATTAATAATGACTTGAACCATAGATTCGGGGAGAAACCATGTGGCTTTTCCCTTCGTCAACCATCCCTGATCTGTCTGGACCCCTCCTTGTTCAGACCATTTCTTGATTTCGTCTGGGGTAGCATGTGACTGTATGTCTAATACATCTCGGGTAGGGTCTTTAACTGTCATGCAAGTTGTCTGATCTGGAACATCTATCTTGGTCGTGTTAACTGGAATGTCTGGAGTCTGAGCTGTAAGCTTGGCTGTTCGATCTGCTAAATCGTTACCTTGAGAAATGGTGTCAGTGGCTTTCGTATGTGCTTTGCACTTCATAATGGCAATGGCTTTCGGTAAATGTATTGCTTCTAACAGAGCTTGAATGAGGGGGCCATGCTGAATCTTGGCTCCATGAGAGGTCATGAAACCTCTTTCTTGCCAGAGTACTCCAAAGTCGTGAACGACTCCGAATGCATAACGAGAATCTGTATATATGTTTACTTTCAGGTTCCTTGCTCGTATGCAGGCTTGGGTCAGAGCGATGAGCTCTGCTGCTTGAGCAGACAGGGTGTCAATACGATGTGTTTCTATAACATTAGTTCCAGTAGTCACTGCATACGCGGCTACTAGTTCTCCTGTACTTGTTCTCATACATGAACCATCCACGTAAAGTGTCAGGTCCGGATCAGGTAATGCAATGTCCGTCAAGTCTTGTCTTGGCTTGGTCATGGTGTTGATAACTTCCACACAGTCATGTGTGGCAGGAATTGATGTATTCGAGGGTAACAGTGTAGCAGGATTTAATACGTTGCAGCGTCTGATTTCTATGTGTGGCTGAAACAGTGTCAATTCATAATCTGTTAAACGTGCAATTGTCAAGTGCTGAGTCTGTGTTCGGTTTAAAAGAACTTCCACAGAGTGTGGAACTTGTACTGTCAGGGAGTGTCCTAACACTATGGAATCACTTTGTCTGATAGCTAGAGCTGTGGCTGCAACTGACTTGAGGCACGCTGGCAGTGCCTGGGCTACTGGATCTAATGTGCTAGAGAAATAAGCACAAGGCTTGTGTTGTCCTGCTTGATCTTGCGTGAGAACAGATAATGCTGTACCATCACGTTCAGTAACAAAAAGTGTAAAAGGCTTGCGGTAGTTTGGTGTCGTTAATACAGGTGCATTACATAAAGCTTTCTTTAACTCATTAAAAACAAGTGTATGTTCCTGGGTCCAAGGGAGGGCAGTCGATGTGGCTGCCTCCTGTGTCGTTAACTGTATCAGTGGTTTAGCTAGATATGCATATTGAGAAATCCATTGTCTGCAGTAAGAAGTGAGGCCGATAAAAGCTCGTACCTCCTTCTGTGTCTTGGGCTGCGGAAGATGTGCTATTAACTGGATACGGTCTGTTGTCAACTGTCTACCCCTCTTGGACAGTAAGTGTCCAAGGTACACCACTTGCTGGACACAGAATTGTAATTTGGAAGGGGACACCTTATGCCCCATGTCTGCCAGAAAATACAGGACTGTAAGTGACGCACGTTCGCAGTCACGTTCTGTTCGGGCTGTGATCAATAGATCATCGACATACTGGAGCAGGGCAGTGTCAGTTGGCATGTGAATACTGTCTAGTTGTCTTTTAAGTGCTTGACTGTAAATACTAGGACTTTCTGTGAAACCTTGAGGAGCTCGTGTGAATTTATAGCTTCTTCCATTTAAACAGAATCCGAAAAGAAACTGGCTGTCTGGATGAATGGGGACACTAAAGAATGCGTTCTTGAGATCAATAACAGTAAAGAACGTAGCTTCAGAATCAATGGCAGTCAATAGGGAAGAGATATCTGGAACCACTGGGTACTGGGGTATGATACACTTATTAAGTTCTCGAAGGTCAATCACTAATCGATAAACTGGAGGTGCATTTGGATCAGTACGTTTAAGAATCGGAATGATAGGAGAATTACATACATTGGAGTCAGTTTCTACAACTACTCCTTGAGCGATGAGCTCGTCAATTATTTTCGATAAGGCTGCTACAGCCTCGGGCGGCAATTTGTACTGTCGGATTCGTGGTAATACAACACCTTGTTTCAGAGTGACACGATATGGTGTAATGTGCATACAACCTACATCAGTTGGACCTTGCGCCCATAAATGCTGTGGTACATTCAATAATCTTGGATCAAAATCACGTAACACATAATGACCTTTAAAATCACGTAAAAACAATCTCACTCCTTCTGGAGAGCAGCATATTACTGCTCCTAATTCTTTCAATGTTTTAATACCAAGTAAATTTTCAGGACAGGATTTAGTAAGTAACAAGTCTGTAGTTCGGGACAATGGACCAACTTCTAGAGAAACTGGTTTCGATATTTCATTACCAATCGGCTTTCCTGAAAATCCCAGGGAAACGTTTCTTGAGCCTGAGAGTGGAGCCCCTGGAACCTCGTCATGACTGATGGTAGTCCTACTTGCCCCTGTATCAATCAGAAATTTTCTGTCTTTCCCTAATACTTGACTGTGTACATAGGGACCCTCTTGATCTACAGGAATCTCGATGAGAGGCAAGCCAACCTCCCTCTCTAGGCTGTTTCATGAATACTGCTGGTATTCTGGATAATCTGACTGTGCATACTGGTACATCTGTTGTGTAACGTGTTGTGTGGCAGCTATAGGCTGCGGTACTGTAACTGTCTGCTGTGCGTTCTGCGGTGGCTGGGCATTCTGCGGAACATGTTCTTGTCTAGGAGGACGTGGTCTCTCTTTCGTCTTACCTGTAGCTATGTTGTGTTTCAGAACTGCACATTCGTTTATATAATGACCTGGCTGTTTACAGTAATTGCATGTCCCTTTAACGGGAGCTGCAGAATGACTAGTTTGATTCGTACCCTTCTTCTGACTATCTGGTTGAACAGACTGTGCCACTAGTACTTTCATTTTCGTGTCTTTCATACGTCTTCTTTCATGTTCTTGCTCTTCCCTGATTCGGTTCTGGTGATACTGTAGCATCTGGAGCATTTGAGACGGGGTATTAGCTTGCCATGTACTCTCGACTTTCAATACTCGATTTTTAACTTGCGGTAAAGAATTCTCAACTAGTTTGGTAACAAAAAGATGTGGATACGATTCACTACTTGTTTTCAGACCGCTATTAATAATGAAACATTTCTCAAATCTGGAATAAAAATCACTAGTGTCTTCGTCCTGTTTCTGTTTACAGGCTGAGATGGCATCCCAATCTTCCTTTTTCGTGGCTAGTAATCTTGGCAAGACTTGTATTAACAGTTCGGGCAATTCTTTGGCTTTATCCCCAAGACCAGTACCTGGGACTCGTGTGTTATCTTCGTTCTCTAACGCGGTCCAATCTATCTTTTTCTCTCCCACCTCCCATTCTTTTTCTTTAAGTTTTTCATATATGCCCGCAGGCAACAGGACCTTTAACATTTTGATGATATCGGGATACGTGTATTCTCCCATACGGAGCATGTCTTTTAACTCTCGGTGGAACCCTGCTGGATCTTTATCATGACAGGGCACTAACTTTTTCATTTCGAGTAGTTCTATTTTTGTGATAGGGGTGTAAACAAATACTCGTTCGAGCTCACCCCCCGTTCCCTTAACTGGATGCACTTCTCGCAACGGATTCTGTCTATCTATGTAGAATGGGGGTGAAACAGGAACAAAATGCGGAGTCAGGAACGTTCTGTATTTGTGGCGCTGTTCTAGAATGACGTTAATTAAATCGGTACCTAGACCTTTCCATCTGTTTAGTAATAACTCGTTCAATACATTACATAAGGGACCTGGATCAGAATGCTGTCTCTCGTACAGTGTGATGAGGTGCTGGATCATGTACATACCCACCAGTCGCTGCTCGGCTGGGGGCAGCTTCAGAAACATTTGAGCCATTACTCCGTCTGGAAACGTGGTAGAATCACTAGTCCATCGGACTGCTGTTCGGGCGAGGTCTTGTTCATGCATGGTACTAAGTTTACTGTAACCAATCCGTAATTTCAGAACTTTATCGGTAGCCTGGAATAATTGTTCAAGAGAACACTGTTCTGGCACGGAGGAGGAAAAGCTTTCTTGTAGTCTGGGCGTGTGTGTCTATCAGAAGGTCTCGTCCTACCTACATACGCTATTCTGGTGGGATTCTCGTTGTCTACCTCTTCGTCTGAAGAGTCATTCTCTTTCTCGGCTACTCTCATTGCTTCCTCCTTTTGGTGTATACTTATAATTTCTTTACGAATCTTCCTGTACATGGTTTCTATACTATTCTGTGTTCTATGTTTTCCTTCTGCTATATTGTCACTCCATCTGGTCAGGACTCTCATCTCTTCTGAATTTTTATCAGGATGATCCTGTTCTCTTATTAAACAATTTATTAAAAATTGCAAAATCATGCCTTGAATCTCGACTTTTCTGTGTACCATAGCTTCGTGAATACTTTCTGGTTTCTCCCCTGTTCGGATGAAATGATATATTCTGTCTAGATGTTCTTTCATATTTGATATGGTAACCAAGAAGCTTGCAACTCGTCGTAAGCGTATGGAATATATTATCATACTATCTTCACCTGGTACTGGATCATATCTACAATCAGATCCGCACTCATTGAAATACTTTCTGAGGGCTTCGTACGTAGTCACTTTCGGCGTACGTTGTAACGCTGCATCTCTCAGCGTCAGGCGTTTTGTTTGAGGCGGGGTGATAGGAATATCTCCCCCTGCCCCTCCTGAACTGGAATCGTCAATTAATACTGAATGTGCGGCTACTGGTAACGTGACTGGCAAAGTAGGGGTACGAAATGCGGGTTGGTCCTGGGGTACTGGCACATTAACAGGACCAACGACTGGAGGCACAGTAATTACATTATTGACAGGGTGTTGGACCTGAACTGGTGGAATTGGATTCGTATTAGCATATTCTGGGACAGTGTCATCTAAATAGGAAGAAAGGAAAATTTCAGCTGCAGTCGGTTTATGACGTAGCTTAGTCGGGACCAATGGTGGCGGGAAATTACAGGATGTTTCCGGGGTCGCTTTAGGCAAACCCTCGGCGAGAAGAGGATACATACCTTTAATAAGGGCATTTCTCTGTCTGTCTGATTGTTCTGCTCTAACTCGTTCACCTTCTTCTAGTAATTCCCTTTCTTGGGCTTTTTCTGAAGATTCCCTACTTAATTCTGCTTTTCTGAATTCCTTCTCTGTTCTTTTATGCGATTCTTTACGCCATAATTCTATGGCATCTTTTTGGGATTGTCTGGCTTTCTTTTTCCATAATGCTTCTTCTACTCTCATGATGCACTCGGCATTCCATGTTCCTGAAACAGGCCATCTATATTTCTCTTCAAGATGTTTGGTGTAGTCCACCCATAAATCTAGATACAGTATGGCATCTAAGCCATGCTTATGATACATGAAATGTCCAGGACTGTCCCTAGGAGGGACAGGAACTGATTCTTCGAGTAACCCTTTTCTGGTTTTTATCTGACGTAATTTCGAAAACAGCGGCATATTTGAACCGTACTTGAACTTGAACACAATACACAATGAACACAGTAATGAATAGCAAAACAATCACTCATACCACGACATCAAAAACCACATTAATAACAGTTACAACAGATACTACCTAATACATTGAAAACATAATACTTGAATTTCTCGAGAACAGACTTACTAGAATTACTGGATGCACTGCTAAAACAGTACAGAACATACCGGTCTCCTAAAGAGACACGTCATACCGTATCCACCTAGGTGAACACGTCGGACCGGATCTGTGTACCCAAACCCGTCGGACCGGGGCACAAATTAATGAACACCCGTCTAGATACCCCCAGCAACGGTACTCACCGGGAAGCAAAACTTGAAGGCCTCGGACTGGACAGGACTGCTACGATGTCTGGTTACTGCTACGCACTACGCATGCGCCTCGGGCTTCGGAAACAGGCTTCGGTTACAGGTGGGCCTCCGGATACCTCGCACCTTGCTCTCTCGGCTTGGGCTCTGGTCGGAACGACCCGCCTTCCTCACCGCCTCGTCTGGATGCCGGACCGCAGTCTCCGTCTCCTCCGTGGGCCTGAGGGAGACTCGAAGCAGAAATATCTGCACGTGCACAGTAGGGTTCCGTCACGGCTGTGGAAGGGTCAGGGGGCCTGCGTTACATCGCCGGCGCGTGGGGAAGGGGCTCGTCCCTATTCGGGCGCCATTTTATGTGGTAAATAAATAATTAATTACCGATACTATTTTTCTATACATTAACTATAACAGATAGCTCAATAAATAAGAGGCAGGATCCGTGATATCTGAGTCAGAATGGCTTTAATCGGATGGCTCGAGCCTAAAGACCATGATGTGGCATGCAATGGAATGGAATGGCAGCTGCAACGTCTCATCAACATTACATAGTATATATAGTAAAACAGTACAATTGTATTGCATACAGTAGGCGTAACAAGTGACAAACGTAAGATAAGAACATATGGGCGTACAAAGAAGGCGTGCACAGGGCGTGCACAAAGACATGTGATGAAAACGTCACAGAAGTGTCATAAATGGGTGGATACATGGAGGGGGCTACCTGGGCAGCTGGAACCTTTAACCTACTGGTGCGCGCAAACGGGCCATGACGTGTAACTGGGGAGAGCTGGGGGCTCTGACTTCTAGCACTAGAAGAGGAGACTAAAGTCTGGGATGTCAGGACGACATGTACCTATAGCATATCTGATATCTTGTGTTTGGAGTACATGTTGATAGGATCTAAATGTCATCAGGGTAAAGGCTACTTGACACTAAGGCTGGTGCATGCATATATTTCTACATGCATTGCGTGTGCTATGAATCTTCTATGGATACTAATTCAGTAATTCTCTTGCATGGAGACAGGAAGACTAGACTATAGCTGAAGATGTTTATGCGGTTCGTTAGCTTAGGAATGTGTAGCCGGGGAGCTGAACTGATAACTAGAAGCATAACATATTCTTGGCAGACAGGCAGGCAGGCCATGCCGGGCACCGCGCTGCTTGGCAGAAAGTAAGTGAAGGGTCAGGAATACGGGAGGGGCTGCATCGCTCCTCAGAGTGGTTTCAGGAGACTGGAGCTTGAATCTGGTGTCCGGGCCCTATGAGGCCTAGAAACGGGGACAACTCGATGAATTAACGTGCACAATATAAAACGTTGGCAACATAGGCCTAATACTTGTTGCTTTCAGGGAGACTGGATAACTGGTATACTAACGTTGGACACAACTATAATTGCGTCTTTATTCGGTCAAGGGGGAACATATGCATATCGATCATGCACATATAACATATAATGGGGAACACGTAGGGACACATGACAGGGCAAAATTCAATTTTCCTCAGTTTAATCCATCACCGTTCTTTAGCCCACTCTGCCACCCCAGTTCAGACATGGCCATAGGCAAATCAGTCTGACCCTGTGCCTCATGGGAACAGTCCAGCCAGAACTGCCAAGCCATGCCTTCCCTGGACCGGAATCAAGCTTCCTAGGACCGGTTTCAGGCATTACAGCCGTCTTCAGCCAGGCTTGCTTGAATCCAGTGGCAAAGTGAGCAAGGAACTCACGTCTGAGCATACCCTGTCAACTTATGGCGAACAAAGCGGTACAAAAGGGGGTGGTGATGGACGGAGCATCTGAACCAATCAAACACTCACACCCAGTCAACAGATCTGGGTTTAATCCACCACCGTTCTTTAGCCCACTCTGCCACCCAAGTTCAGACATGGGCATATGCAAATCAGTCTGACCCTGTGCCTCATGGGAACAGTCCAGCCCGAACTGCCAAGCCATGCCATCCCTGGACCGGAATCAAGCTTCTTAGGACCGGTTTCTGGCATTACAGCCGTCTTCAGCCAGGCTTGCTTGAATCCAGTGGCAAAATGAGCAAGGGACTCACGTCTGAGCATACCCTGCTAACTTATGGTGAACAAAGAGATACAAAAGGGTGTGGTGATGGATGGAGCATCTGAACCAATCAAACACTCACACCCAGTTAACAGATCTGGGTTTAATCCATCCCGTTCTTTAGCCCACTCTGCCACCCCAGTTCAGACATGGCCATATGCAAATCAGTCTGACCGTGTGCCTCATGGGAACAGTCCAGCCCGAACTGCCATGCCATGACTTCCCTGGACCGGAATCCAGCTTCCTAGGACCGGTTTCTGGCATTACAGCCGTCTTCAGCTAGGCTTGCTTGAATCCAGTGTCAAATTGAGCAAGGGACTCACGTCTGAGCATACCCTGCCAACTTATGGCAATCAAAGCGGTACAAAAGGGGGGTGGTGATGGTCGGAGCATCTGAACCAATCAAACACTCACACCCAGTCAACAGATCTGGGTTTAATCCATCACCGTTCTTCAGCCCACTCTGCCACCCCAGTGCGGACATGGCCATATGCAAATCAGTCTGACCCTGTGCCTCATGGGAACAGTCTATCCCGAACTGCCAAGCCATGCCTTCCCTGGACCGGAATCAAGCTTCCTAGGACCGGTTTCTGGCATTACAGCCGTCTTCAGCCAGGCTTGCTTGAATCCAGTGTCAAAGTGAGCAAGGGGCTCATGTCTGAGCATACCCTGCCAACTTATGGCAAACAAAGCGGTACAGAAGGGGACCATGGCAGCCGGAAAGGGGAGGCCCAGGTCACAAAGGGCAAAATTCGCACCCCCCCAGCAAGAGCCAGGCACACCCAGCACCCAGGCAACACCACAGGCGTACAGGGTGGCAAAGACGCAGCCCATAACCAGACACAGAGGGTCCAGAGATCACAGCCCTGCAAAACTAGGCAAACCAAACCCAGAAGGAAGGAAGCACTGGCCAGGCAGAAGCCAACACCCCACCCCCAGCAGAATAACCAGGCCACCAGAGAGCCCAGAGGACAAAGCCCCCGAAACCTTACTGAAGAGGACCAGGCCCCAGGAAAGATAGGCCAGCAACAACCACCAGAGCAGCCAAACAACCAACAACCCCGACAGGGAGGCGGAGCCACAGGAAAAGCCCAGGAACCAACCAAGAGCCAGTGAAGGCAAAGACACACACAAGAAAGCCGGGGAAAGAAGAACACAACCCCAGGGTCCACACTCCAAAGGCCCACAGAGCCAGAAAGGAGCAGGTCGACAACCTAACAGAACCAGTCACTGACAGAACACCAGGAGGACCAGACAGCCAGACCCCTACCAAACCAAAAAGGACAGGGGAAGAGCCGGAGACCAGAACTGCAGGAGGCCAAACGCCCCACAATGAACACGGCCCCAACCGAACCAGGGACCAACAGGAAACCCCAGAGCAGCTGGGCAGGCAAGGCCAGCTCCCAAGGCCACAAAGACCAGGACAGAAGAGGAAGCCAGCCAGAGATGCCCCCAAAGAGACTAGAGAGACAGCCGACAAAACTACAGACAGGCCAGCAAAGACCCGGGACCAACAACCCGGAACCCGCACAGGCTCGGAAGGGGCAGGATGAGCCAACGTCCCAAAACCTCCAACCCCCTAGGGAAGGAAATAAACCCCCAAATCCAGCCCAACCAGGGAGGCAAAAAAAGCCACAACAGAAGTCCAGCAGACCGCACAGGTTCACAAACACCACGGCCCAGCACCCACCAAGGGAGGGCAGGAGCAGGGAAAAAAACCCAGGACGGAACCCAAACAACAGAGTGCCAGGCAGACTGGAAGCCAGGACTGAAGCCAAGCTACCCCCTAGACCAGAAGGACCCAACGGCCCAACCCACAACCATTGAAGGACCCAATCAGGGAAGGCTCAAGCAGGGGACAGGCGACAACAAAGACCAGGGTGGGCCAGAGGAGCCAAAGGCACAAGGCCCCCAACCACACCCAAAACCACAGCAACCATCCCTGGGAAACCCGAGCCAAGCAGGCAGGCAAATCAAGAGGGAAGACAAAACACCGAGCGACCGCCCCACCCTAACAGAGGGAGGGAGGCACAGAGAGACAGACACAGCTATCAAAAGCACAAGGGGAAATCCAGCCGCCTAAGGAGAAGTGGAGAGCAATGGCAGGAGTCAAACCCCAGTCCTGCCAGAGCCCTGGCCACCAAAGGCACAAGACTCTCCACTGAGAAAGAGCACCGCAAACAAAGAGAGCAGGTCCTAAAAAGGAGAAGGGCACACCTGGAAGACAGGAACAGCCACACAGGCAGAAGACCACGGTAGCCGGAAAGGGGAAGCCCAGGTCACAAAGGACAAAAACCGCCCACCCCAGCAAGAGCCAGGCACACCCAGCAACCAGGCAACACCAGGGGCGGACAGGGCGGCAAAAACACAGCCCATAACCAGACACAGAGGGGCCAGAGAACACAGCCCAGCAAAACCAGGCAGAACCCCTAGGCAACAACTCCCAAGATAAAATGCTGCACAGGAAAGGCCAGGAAAGCAACCGTGCGAGGAACCAGGGCACCCAGGAGGACACACTAGGAACCCACAGTGGCAGCACAAGAGACAAAACAGAAGAGGTCAGTTGGAAACCCACAGCACCGGGCATCCCCAGGCAGACCACCAACCAGGCACAAACCAGGCAGGACCACGCACAACCCCCCGAGAGCAGACGCAAGCAGGCGCCCCCAGCGAGGAAAGGCCAGAGGCCAAAAGCAGGCAGCCAGCAACAGCACACAGGGGAACAGCACCCCCCCCCATCAGGGGTGCCAGAGGAAGCCACCGTGCACTGCAGGTGACCAAGATGGCAGAAGGCAGAAGGAGGCAAACATGCACCAACCCCAGGAACAAGGGTTGAAAACAAACGCATAGACCATGACCAAAACAACATGTCGGGCAGAGCGGAGAAATGAGCCGCTCCCAGGAGGAAGGAAACAGAGCACGATAGCACACCAAGCGTGGTGAAGATTCCAACCTCCAGCCAAAATCCCTGTCCTTCATACGGACATGGCGTTGTGACTGAATGCAGAGCGTACATACAGAAAGAAGAAAAACGCCATGTGGGACTTACCCGGGGAGGGGGGCTGAGACAAGAACAAGGACCCCCTTCCAGCCACAGCCAGCCCAAGGCACTTGCACAAACCGCCGCCAGGACAGTCGGAAAACCAGGAAGGCAGGGAAACCTGGCAAAACGGCACATCTTCCACCCGGCTAGGCCCTGGAAGACGAGCCCAGCAACCCGGAAGCACCCGGGAGGCCGGCACTCCAGTCACAAAGGGCCCCGCAGTCTGTCACTAGCATGGAAGAGCTGAACCAGCCAAGCCCAGCCTCCCAGCAAGCCGGCATGCCGGGAGGCAGAGCACCAGACACCGCGACTGCACAGCCAGGCAGCCGGACAGGGGAAAATCCAAGGAACAAAAGCCACCTAAGCACAGCAGGAGCAGCAAAGCAACCCCATCTCAATTCTGTCGAAAGACAGAAAAAAAGAACAGACAAGATGCTGGGTAAGTACTGCTTATGCACTCCCGGTGGGAGGGGCTAGGCATATGGTCCCAGCATTCCTCTTTTCTTTTTTTCTATCGGGAGATAAATATCTCCACTTTGTTATGAATGGGATGAGGACATTAGGAACCTGGGGGTAAAGGGGAAAATCCAAATATGCATTACTGAGTACGGAGTGGTGGTGCAACCATTATGTGCTTTGTTTACTGGATGGTGTGCATTCTTGCACTAATGCCTTCTTGGTAATGATGCAAATCTTTCTTGACAATCAAGATTTCTGTGAAAAAATCTGGAAAAGCATTAAATGAAAATTAGTAATGGGGCATGGTTGTACATGAATAGAGGATAAAAGAATAATGAGGCAAATGTAAATACCTAATTAGCATTCATGAGTAATGAGGCAAATCTGAACATGCATTAACAGTGGTGGTGAAAAAACTGAACTTGCATCTTGTTGGTATTTCTTAAAACATGGTGGGGATTCTCTGCATGAAGGTGTCCACTCCTGCGTAAAACTGCCACTTGCATAAAGACTTAATTCTTGGCAATTGTATTTTGGCAAGGCATTTGTTCCCACATCTTAGCTAATAACTCTACACATATCAAATTAATACAAAGACATGCCAATGTCCAGTTGCGTAGGACTGTGACAATTTAAGTCCATACTGTCTATGACCCTGATTTAGAGTTTAGCAGAAGAGTAACCTAGTCACAATCATAACAGATATCCCATTAGGTATATTACAAGTGAATTAGGATATAAAGCATTTAAATAAGGCAGGCAGTATATCCGTCAAACTTGTGATGGAGTACCCCCTCCTCAAACTCAAATTCAGATCCCTGTGTAATAAGTATAGAAAGTGTAGTATGATGCCCGCTGAACTGAAATTGTAGCTAAAAACTGACATATGGTAAATAAGTCATTTATTATACAGTATTTCATTTCATCATTCTGTTTAATTTCTAGGTTCTGTAAGTAACAAGTATTACTATTGATCATTTTCATTCTATTGAAATGAATGATCTCAGACACATGAAAGGATGTATAGTTCTTGTTGGCATACAAACTCATGACCTCCAAATTACAGTATTTTTGAGTGCCAAGCATTTCTTTGACTGCTCATCTTATGCACTCATATATTTGCTTCAGAAACTCTTAGTCATAACAGAACTAAGGGCCTGAAGTTCAAAGCCCTTTTGCAGTCGCAACAACTATGGCTTTCAAAACCTCAGGTTTTGCAACCGCAAAATAACTTTTTAATATGAACTAAACCCATTTACTGAATTGCAAAATGGCTTTATAAACCGATTACAAATCGATATGTGGAAGGGGTATATCTAGGGCGGCCATTCCAATAGTGAACCATTAAGATATTGCCTGAAATTGGGTTTGTGGTTGGCTAAGGTACACACCCAAGATAAGCAGAACTCACCACTCTAGCTGGGGTAAGCTAGACACATAGCTGAGAAAACCTGTGCTCACCCTCTGGCAGCTCGGTGCAGAGCAGGCAGGCTTGCTCAAAGAGGCAATGTAAAAAGACTTTGTGCAACACACACACACTCACACACACACATACACACACAAACCCAGAGTAACACAATGAATACACCTCAAAAAGACTCTACACAGGTTTATGAAAATAGCGTACTGTATTATTGTTGGACTTGGCCCTTTTTACAGGGTCATCCCTGAACTTTTTGCCTTCCTCCTGTATTTTTTCTGTCCTGTTTTTGTTGGTTTTATGACTCTGGGCACTTTACCACTAATGTATGGATTAGTGATTCCATGATTGGCTGATTTGGTTTACTGGTCAGACCCTAGTACAGTGCACCGTGAGTGCCCATGGCTGGCAATCCAAATGCTGCGAGTGGGCTTGCAGCACTTGTTGTGCTACCCAAAAAAGCAGCCTGTAAAAGTGTGTCCAAGGCCAGCCATTGTAGAGCCTGTGTATAGTCTGGAACTGTCATGCTGACTGGGCAAGTGCACACACTTGCCAGTCCCTAAACCTTCTCTTTTCTTCAGACACCCCTATTGCTGGCCAAAGGACAGGGTGTATTGCAAGTATAAGGTAGGACATGCCCTGGTGTGTGTGGCCTGTCTTAATAGTGAATTACAGCCATTTTCGTTTTTCACGATTGCAAGGCTGCCTGTTCTCCATAGGCCAGAATGGGCAGTTAGATTATTACATTCTTATAATCCTAACTGACTCAGGGAACAAGGTAGAAATTTGAGTTTAGTATGCCTGAACTCAGAATGATAAAAACACATCTTTTAGTGTAGTTGGTTTTAACATTCTGTGATTGAAAATACCACTTTTAGAAAGTAGGTATTTTCTTGTTTAACTATCCAAAGCCTGCCTCTGCTAGGTTGTGTATTCCTTGTCTGGAGTTTGAGTGACAGGGCTGGGGGATTCCAGGAGACAGGGTGAGTTCGCCCATTGGTGAATAGAGAGATCTGCATCTAGATGGGAGGGAGGAGTTGCACCTGGGACCTGAATAGGACAGTGCCTGCCCCCCACAGTGCTGGCTCCACCCCCTGTGGTGCGTCTGATGTCTCTGCCCTGCACTGTGAAAGGAGAGATGGAATCATGTCAACAAAGTGCTCCAGGGCTGTGCTTTCCCTCCACAATTCTGGCTCCACCTCCTGTGGGGCGTCTCATGTTTCTGCCCTGCACTGTGAAAGGAAAGAAGGAGTCATGTCAACAGAGTGCCCCAGAGCTGGTTTGGACTGGGCAAAGGCCCCTCTGCCGTCAGAGGACAAAGGATTTTGGGGTATAAATACTGGGACCCTGATCCCAAGAATTTAGATCACTTTTGGACTACAGGAAGAAACCTTTGCTGAGGATAGGAACCTGAAGAAACTGAGGAGAGACTATTCCTACGCTGAAGTGCTGCTAAGGGGATTGGCCTGCAGTGGTTGCCTAAACTGCCAAAGAAAGGAGAAAGAACTTTGTGTGCTTTACTTTCAACTTGTGAAGGATCTCCAAGGGCTTGGAAAAGAGCTTGCCTCCTGCTGAAGTCTCAGGGACAACAGACTTCAAACCCCAGCTCCCCAGAGTTATTTGGAAGTGCCGGATGCTGTTTTGGGACTTCTGAGGGACTGCGTGTCGCAAGGAGCTGGAAGCGTGACTCAAGAGGAAGAAGCGTGTCGCTGCTGCTGCCGTCGCAACTCCGAAAGAGCGTGTCGCCGCTGTAGCTGTCGTATTGCACTGCATCAAGGGAAGCATCTGGCAACGAAGAGGAAGCGTGTCTCCGTTGCTGCTGCTGCCGTCGCAACTCCAAGGGAGGGTGTCGCCACTGTAGCTGTCGTATAGCACCACATCAGAAGAGTCTCGCAATGAAGGAGAAGCGTGTCACCATCGCAGTTGCTGCAGTCGCATCGTGGATGTCGGCGCTGTAGCTGTCGCATTGCACCGTATCGAGAAAAGCGCCTCGCATCTTCGGAGAAGCGTGCCGGTGTCGGAGCTGCTGCCGTCACATCTTGAATGTCGGCGCTGTAGTTGTCACATTGTGCGGCAGCTTCTCGCAATGTCGGAGGAGAGTGCCGCAGCCAAGGCTGTTGCCATCGCATCGCTGAACAAGGGTATCACCGCTGCAGCTGACGCACCGAATCGAGACTACTCACATCCCTGGAGAAGCGCACCGCGTTGGAGCTGCTGCCATTGCATCTTGAATGTCGGTGCTGTAGTTGTCGCATTGGGCGGAAGCTTCTCGCATCCTCGGAGAAGCGTGCCGCATCTGGAAGATCTGCACGTCTTTATTTCTTTGCACCGGAACTTTGCCGCATTTCCATCGCTGCAACATTACTTGTTGTAGAAGCGCAACACATCGTAAGGTACATTGATGCAAAGTTTCGCATCTTAAGAACTGAACTGAACTAAACTAAAACTACCATTCTTAAGTATAGTATTGTGGATTTTTGTTGTTTAATGGTCTTGTGTTAACTCTATATAAAGAAAACTTATTTTTTATATAAACCTTGTGTGGTGTCCATTTGAAGTGTTGTCACTGGGTTACTGTATGTGGTCACAAATGCTTTACACACTGCCTCTGAGATAAGCCTATCTGCTTGTGCCAAACTACCAAGGGGGTGGGCAGGGGTTATTTTAGGAGTGTATCCCCTTTACCCTGACTAGAGGCAAGGGTCCCTATTTGTCACAAGTACCTACCTGTGCCAACTAGAGACCCCCAAATCTTACAAGTACCAATAAATTAAGTCCAAAACGATAAAAATACCATGAATACTTTTCGAGATATGTGCATTCAAAATCATAAAAGCAGAATATAATATTCAGGGTTCTCCTCGTATTTCCTATTTTCAGGCGGTCATGCTGGGCAGAGGAGAAACGACAAAATCTGTACTTGAGCCCTCCATGAAGACTGCCTCCTGGTATCATGAACAAATAGTGTCCCCAAAGCCGGGAGGCTCTGAAAGGGATGGTAGTGCCAAATCCTGGCAGAGGGGACCCGCCTGCGAGGGAGCGCTAGTCAGCTGAGTAAACCCTTAGGTCCCATGGGATGACATTACCTGGTGGGGGAGTACTGTTGATGCACACAGGCCCACAGCACTTGGGTCATACAGGAACCTGATGGAAGGGGGGTTGATGAGCCTCATGAGTGTGGCCCATGTTGTCATGCTGGTCTTCTCCTGAGTTAAAAGCGGCAGCTGAAGACAGGAGCAACATGCGACTCTGGCATACACCAAGGGCTGAGGAGCCTTATGCTTCAGACCATGCCCCTGGTTACCAGGGTAATGTGTCACAATGAAGTCGCGCGGAAAGGTGCTGCAGCCGCTGGGATGGGGCAGTGATTTGGATTGGCTTGCACAGCCATTTGACAGTTGCAGAGCGAATCGCAGTGACTGGAGCGCTGATTCTGATCAAAATAAAACTGATCTCTCCAGGCCCAGAGGAGCGTTAGTCATTGAACAAAGTAAGCGAGCGATCCAGCATGCTCAGTTTCTTGTCAGAGTTCAGCCACGCTGAAGTCTTTGAGGGCCCTGAGACTTCAAGGAACAGCGTTCAAGCCAACAAGCCTTTGGAGAAAACTTGAAGTCACACTGTAGAGGTAGCAGTCATCAGACCAGCAGAGCATGACAGCAAAGTGGCAGGCCCTCTGGCAACTCAATAAGCAGCAGGCCAACACAGCAAAGCAGTTAGTAAAGTGGCAGTCCCTCTGGCAATGTTCAGATGTGAAGCCAGTGATGTCTGGTTAACGGCCCAAAAGTGTCTGACCTTAGGGGTCCAGAGATCCAGTACTTATACCCAAAAGTACCTTTGAAGTATAGGTAACTTCAAATCAAAGTCTTTTAAATGCATGGGTCTGCTATCAGCCCAGTCCTATCTGCCAGGCAAACCCTGGGGGATTGATCAATGCTTTATGTGAGGGCAGGACACTACCTATAGAAGTATTTGTGTCAGTCCAGCCCCTTCCCTCTGCCCAGAAAGACCCATCAGTATGCAAATGAATGCAGATGCAGCTGAGTGTCCTGTGTTTCTGACTGTCTAGAGGGCATGCACAAAGTGTAGCTGTCACCCAAACCCAGACATGTATGAGAGACAGGCTGCAAGACACACAAAGAGCTAAGGGAAGAAAAATGCCCACTTCTAAAAGTTGCATTCCTAAACTAGTAATGCCAAATCAAACTTTACAACTATAGAGATTCGTTGTTACCAATCCAAGATTTGAAACATAATGCAGCTACTCCTCTGCAATCAAGAATCACAGCTTAAAGCTGTTTTAAGGAATCCCCAATGTTAACCCATTAGAGGAGCAGTAGAGAAAAATGAATTTGGGTGTTTGTAACTTCCAGGACATGTAAAACATGCAGGTACATGTCCCACTTTTTATTTAGTGGGACCCTACCCTTAGGGCTACTTAGCGGCTACGATAGGGGTGACATATGTAATAAAAGGGGAGTTTAAGGCTTGGGAAGGAGTATTTAAATGCCATGTCGAAGTGGCAGTTAACTGAGCACACAGGTCTGGTACTGGTCTGAGACTGGTTTTAAGGGCTACTTATGGGGGTGGCACAATCAGTGCTGCAGACCCTCTAGTAGCATTTGAAATACAGGGACTTACCAGTAAAACAGATATGCCAATCAGGTATACGCCAATGTCACACACACAAACTATAAACTCTCAAACAAGCATACAAAAACAAATCTTTTTAAATGCAGCTGTTTCCTTTAAGGAAAACTGGCTGTATTTGAAAAGGTTGACTTTATTTATTATTCACTCACAGGCATAGTGGTGTGCTGACCCCAACGGGCTACCTTCATTCATGGCATTCAATTGTGGTTAACCGCAATGTGCAACCACCCCCATGAATTTTATGACAATTTTGTGAACAGACCTATAAGTACATAGGTCGGTTCACAAAGTTCCTTTACATTCACAGAAAGACAACGCGTAATTTGCAACCGATTTTTGCAGATGAAAATTTCATACATCAGGCTCTAGGTTGCACAGCATAATTTCTAGGGGTTGGTATTAGACCTGAGATTCTTGGCGTGAGTTTCCCCCAAACATTTTGCCTTCACTCTCGTACTTTGCTGAACTCGTTATGTTCGCATTAGTACTCTGTGCACTTTACCCCTGCCAACCAGTGCTAAAGTGCTTGTACTTTCACATGGTTATTTTGGCCTACACCTAATTGGCATATTTCATTTACTTACAAGCCCCTTGTAAATAGTACTCCATGAACCCAGAGCTTGTAAACCAACTAATACTGGTGGACAGAAACACTCATTGTGCCACCCACTTAAAGAGCCCTGTAAAACATGTTTCAGGCATGTCACTGTAGCCTGTAGTGCAGTTTTCAACTGACATTTCGACCTGACAAAAAAAAACTTTTCCAGGCCTAACCCTTCCTTTTATATACTTACAATTCATCCCTACGATAGGCCGTAACCACTTGTAGGGTAGGGTGCATGGTATTTAAATAGTATTTTTAACAAACAAGGGAAACCCAGCGGGTAGCTAAGAACCATGGGTATAACTGTGTTATAGAGACAAAGGTTCCTAGCTTAATTACATTTTTCACAATGCAGTATAGCACACAATGGACTACTATACGATGACTTGTTCCTGCCCAGCCGGGCCGGAAGTTTATTATTTCAAAAAATGTCAGTATTAACACAATATTTTCAGACAATTAGTATGACACAAGCCTGTGCCGTACTTAGAAGAGGAGAAAATAGAGAAAAGGTGAAAGGGGTGTCTTCAGGCAAGGAAAAAAGAGCAAAACAGGGCACTTTATAATTGAAAAGAAATAGTGACAGTGTCGCCTGGAGTGAAACAAACAATCTCAAATTGTGAAATGTTACATGTATGTACACTCATAGGTGTCGACGTTTCGATCCCTTCGCTCAATTAAATAATTGGGATCATCATCAGGACTTAATAGATAGGGTTGCCTGAGTGTAACAAAGCCTGTTGAAAAGATAAGAAAACAAGCACAAAGAGAAATCTTTAGAGAAATTTTAAGAAATTTGAATGTTAAATGTCCACGCTTGCCTGTGATCTACACTCTCCCTAAGGTGCATAAAAACATTGAAAAACCCCCGGCGAGACCGATAGTGTCTGCCTGTGGGTCAGTTTTGGAACCATTAGGTTCTTATGTGGATTTTCACATCAACGATTTTGTGCCATCAACCAGCTGTTATGTCCGTGACAGCATGGAAATGATTAACTTAGTTGAGCATTACTCTTTTGACCCCGATTCCCAGACACTGTGTACCCTGGACGTAGAGTCGCTCTATACCAATATCCCACAAGGAGCGGCTCTACGGGTCATTCAGAGAATCCTTGACTCCAGGCCCAGACCCCATAGAGTACCTACACTTTTCATACTCCAGCTATTGGAATTGTGTCTCACAAAAAACTTTTTTGTCTTTGATGGGGTATTCTACCAACAGATAAAGGGTACATCTATGGGGGCTATTTTTGCCCCCCACCTGGCAATTCTGTTTATGGACGCGCTTGAGACAGGCACGATCCTATCGGAGTTCAATCCATTCCGCCCTGGGATTGCCATTTGGCGACGATACATAGACGATATTTTTTTAATTTGGAATCTGGATGAGAAGACCTTAGAGTCCTTCTTACATTGGCTAAATAATAATTGTGATGACCTACAGTTTACTCTCTCCCATCATAAAACAGAGATTCCTTTCCTCGATTTGACAATTTACCATGAGGAAGGTGAATTACTCACCCGACTGTACAGGAAACCAACCGAACGCAACACGTTGTTGAGGTATGATAGTAATCATCCTAAAGCCCTTAAAGATTCTCTCCCTTACTCACAATTCCTCCGTATAAGACGCAACTGCTCATCAAAACTTGACTACTTCAGAGAGGCAGATGTTTTGTCATCCAAACTTAAAGCACGGGGATACCCAAAAAGATTAGTCAGGAGTGCTGCTAAAAGAGCATGGTACTGCCCTCGAGACGTCTTACTTGAACCAAAGAGTAGGGAGAGGTCCGAGAGAATTGCCTGTGTAACCACTTTCTCCCCAGTATCGAATCAAATTCGCAAAGCAATCCTTCAGCATTGGCCAATTCTGAACGCAGGTCAATTAAATCTTGAAAAGCCATTGTTTGCGTTCAAAAAAAGTAAAAATATAAAAGACCATCTTGTCAGGGCGGCCCTACCAACAACACCTTTGAGTAACACGATTGAGTCCAACTGGGGCCTACCACCTGTAACAGGGCATGTAAAATGCGGACAATGTATTGTGTGTGATTTGACACTGGAGGGGCGCACTTTCAGTCACAATAATGTCACGAATGAAATGAAAACCTTAACAAACTGTAACAGTTGCAATGTAATTTATGCGGTCTTATGCCCCTGTCCAAAAATGTATGTGGGGCAAACCACACAGAAGGTGAAGACACGCATATGCCAACACCGGAGCCGCATAAGATGTGGGACTCTCAATGCCCCATTAGTGGAACATTTTTCATCTTTGAAACACACGGCTGACGATTTGAGATGGACAGTCTTGAAATCAGTAAAATTACCACAAAGAGGCGGCAACCTGCAACAAATTCTGAACCGTGAGGAATTGAAATCTATAATACAGTTCAACACCATCCACACTGGATTGAACCGGAGTGAGGACTGGACAACTCTGTTGTGAATATACAATACTGAATTATGGAACTTCAAAGCAAAGAGACTCAGTGTTCTCATCCATTAGCTTTTACTAGGTTTTAATGAACATACATGTGTGTCACAAAAGTTTCACTGTTATGCATGCAATCCCTTCACTTCACTCATCACCCCTGCATTGGTTCAAATGTTGGAATACCCCCTTACCAGACCACAAATTTGCTTGACTCTAGGCCCCTTATCCAGCAGTCCCATTGCCAAACAATCTGTGTTACTTAGTTCTCCTTCATTTGAATTCCCCCCCCTTTTTTTAATCTCCAGATCATGGTGAAATGGCTTTATAACTTTAAAACTCCGTGACACTTCAAAATGGCGCCCATTTTAGCGCCCCAGCTCCCTGGCATTGTGTCCAGTTACTCATGACGGGAACACCGTTCCAAGATGGCGCCCGAAGTCACCATCACGTGACCAGACGCTTTTCTATGATATGCGAGCCCGCGAACTCCAGCGGTAACCGGCAGTGACACGGACCATCCCGATCAAACGCGAGTGTTATCCGTACTCGGTAAGTGGCTCCCCCTCGGCGGCTACAGCCTTACTCTGACTTACTGGCACGTATTGGGCGCCCCGTAAAACTTTTCCTTTTCTTGCAGTGTAATAATAACGACATTGTTCGAATTTTGAGTGAGTGCAAAAAATTTCTTTACCAGTGGCCACTGAGCCCTTAAGGCACCTTCCAAGACCGGAAAACAGAATCACAAGGTAATAATGCCCCTCACTATGGCCCGTGCAGACGTCCCAAGTTAATGCTTGGCAAACAAAAACCTGTAATATTATTTATTTCAGCACGCTAAAATCGGCACTGTTTATTATTGAGCCATCTCGCTCCAAGACTCGGTTGAAAAACCTGTATGGTTCAAAACGAGCCCACAATGGGTAGGTATCTTGAGTATCTCACACGTTGGTTGTCCCGTCCTATCCACGGGTACTGAAATGAAATAAATAAAATTCTTTTTCCCACAGCCCGATTTAAAACCGCGATGGGAAATAATTAAAGCCCGGGACCAGGACAAGTTATTGTACCCCTGGATGCTTCCCCTAGGCACCCCTAGCAAGTTTGACGCCCTTTTCGAAACCTCTTCCAAATATAGAGGTATGAGCTTGCCAACAGTGCCTATAATGCCAAATATCCTAATAGAACCAGACGTGCATGTGCCCCGGCTCTAACACCAGTTCACTGAGCCATAAGGATCCCATATTCACTAGACACACTAGTGCACAATCCCCACAGTCACCCGTTGTGCACAAACTTCCAGCGATTGTTGCACTTGAATCACTGCGATTCCGAGTATCAGTATGTAAATAAACTGTTGAAATTAAAGTATAAAATTGCGAATATGATTATTTACTTCACAAAGGCACATTCACTCAGCACATGTCACTAATTGCGATTGCAGTTGTATAAAGGTATTTTAGGGCATGCGTTTACTGCTCTCTTAAAATTTCTTAAAATTTCTCTAAAGATTTCTCTTTGTGCTTGTTTTCTTATCTTTTCAACAGGCTTTGTTACACTCAGGCAACCCTATCTATTAAGTCCTGATGATGATCCCAATTATTTAATTGAGCGAAGGGATCGAAACGTCGACACCTATGAGTGTACATACATGTAACATTTCACAATTTGAGATTGTTTGTTTCACTCCAGGCGACACTGTCACTATTTCTTTTCAATTATAAAGTGCCCTGTTTTGCTCTTTTTTCCTTGCCTGAAGACACCCCTTTCACCTTTTCTCTATTTTCTCCTCTTCTAAGTACGGCACAGGCTTGTGTCATACTAATTGTCTGAAAATATTGTGTTAATACTGAAATTTTTTGAAATAATAAACTTCCGGCCCGGCTGGGCAGGAACAAGTCATCGTATAGTAGTCCATTGTGTGCTATACTGCATTGTGAAAAATTTAATTAAGCTAGGAACCTTGGTATTTAAATAGTGGGACATGTAGGTTTGAGTTTTACGTCTTAGCAGTGAAAAACTCCTAACATTGCTTTTCACTGTTGCAAGGCTATTTCCTGCATAGACTAACAATGGGTGGCCTTATTACACTAGATAAGTGCTATCTTCAGATTGGGAGCAGATAGAGAAATTATCTTTACATTCAAATGATTTGCAATTGGAAATCCTCTTTAATGTTAAAGGCAGATTTTAAGTAACAATTTTGTTGTCACTTTTCGAAAATTTGCATTTTTCTACCCAAATCCGCTGTGTTTTTCTGACAGTGTCCTGGGTCACATTACTGTAAACGGCTCTGCTGTTGTGGGCTGTGTATTGGATCCAAACTGAGAGACAAAGGAAGCCTAGGTGTGAGAGGAGAGGGTCTTCCTGAAAGGATGGCTGGGGGAGAGCTATGCCCTACCCTGATTACATTTCAGAGGGCAGTGGATGCAGCACACATATAGGAACCTGATATCAAGCCTGCCCTTGCCATTGCCACCTTAAATGGTTTGGAGCCAAACCCAGAAGATGGGGAGACCTGACCAGAGACAGCTGTGGGGATAGGTTAGAATATTCCCCCACCCAAAGGCTGGCACCAGGTATAAATGTTGGAACTCTAGCACCTCTCATAAAAACAATACAGGACATGTTGAAGATTCTGAAGAAGGACTGGCCTGATCTCTTAGGAAGTGCGACTACCCTGCTGACAGAAGAAGGACTGTACCTGCTTTCTTTGAACCCAAACTAGCGAGTGACTCCAAGGGCCAGTTGGCTGACCTCCTATGTGAGCTACAGGGACACAACGACCTTCCAAAAGACAATTCCGCGAAGGGTTATCAATAATCAGAAGGAATGGAGCACAACATGTAGTGGTGGAGTAATTGTGAAAAGGGTACGGTAGTTTGGTGCAGCTTGTTCAGAGAAAACCCTATAACTCTGAAACCCAAGGGTGAGAACACTACCCTTATGTACAGTAAATGTCAAATCAAGTGCACACAACAAATTCAATGATATAGGTATTCAAATTAAATGTCCTGAATGGATAAGATCACACAATAGTGTCCAATTTTCATTCTTGTTTTTTTATTTGGTGTATGAATGTTACTCCTATTCAGAGAAGATCCAAAAAAAACAGAAACCATCCGACACGTGTTTCGTCAGTAAGGGTGTTAACCCAATGACTCTTTCATTCATTCATACACCAAATAAAAAAACAAGAATGAAAATTGTACACTATTGTGTGATCTTATCCATTCAGGACATTTAATTTGATTACCTATATCATTGAATTTGTTTTGTGCACTTGATTTGACATTGACCTTCCAAAAGACTCTCTGCAAATACCCAGCTGACTAGCACCAACTGGGCCTGCCTGGAGATGCCTGAGCGCTGCTGCTGGCCTCTGTTGGAGTGAGTCCTGATCCCAAGAGGTGCCCTCCAGATCCTTGGCTGATATCAGTGAGAATTTTCAAAGAAGAAATGGTGAAGGGACAGATGTTTGGGCTCCTTGTGACTGCCAAGTGATTTCTTTGCAAAGAGAATTGACAACCTTTGATGGCCACCTGTGATAACAATCAGCAAGATCTGCTCTTTGCGCCAACATCGACCCTCCATGAATAGCAGCAAAGCTCGACATGCACTTTGTGGCAACACCGATGATTCGCGCTGATCGACCAATGCGAAGCTCCTGCAATGACTGGCGTCTCACACTACTGCAATGACCAGCCACAGTGTTCAACCTTCTCCTCATGCTAACAACGTCTTCATCGTGGCCCCTGCCAAAGCGAACAGCACTCTACACAGTGGACTTGAGAAGGTAACTCTCCTGCTGGGCTAACTTGGTCCCTTTATCTGACCTGTGCTTCATTGCGGTCAGCCCAAACACGTGACTTTCCCCTGACCTAGCACAACTAGATGACTGGAAGAGGTGCTTTCTGCTTCTTGGCTATATTTTCACTAAAAACTTTGAAATGCAATAGCTTCATCTCTACTGATTGGATTATTGTTCTTCTAGTATCATTTTGTTTATTAAAAGTTACACTACTTTTCTAAATTAAGTTTGAACTTTTTTTGTACTGCGTTTCCACTTTATTAATGTTTGTGTGTTGCATACTTTACAAAATTTCCTCTAAGTTAGGCCTGACTGCTTTTGTGCCAAGCTACTAGAGGGTTAAGCACAGGTTAATTTATTGAATTTTTGTGGTTCACCCTGACAAGGACTGCGTTCTTTATTAGAATGGAGTTTCCAAACCTCTCAAATAATACCCCACTTTCTCACACTAGGTAAGAAGTAATTGCTAGAATCAAACAACAGCAGAACCTCATGATCGCTCTGGCATTTATTATGGGAAGGAAAAACACTCCTGTAATACTCACTGTGAATCAGTAAACACTGTCACAACAAGGTATTCTTCCATTGGCAGGAGGGGCTCCCTGCATGAGGCATCCCCCCCGCCTTCAAGTGAAATAAAAACCCTCTGCTGCAATACCTGCTTGCAGAGAATGGCATGTGTTCCTTAGGAATGGGATATTATAGACCAACTAGAGATAACGTACCATGGACACTCTTCAAAAAGGAATCAACCTAAGGTTTCAAGTACCCTTTCTCTATGACAGGCTAAGAACTTCATGTATAGAGCAGTGTTTGTTTCCTTAGGAAATGTATTTTGTAGACAAAACCAGCAGTAGTTCAGCAAGAGCATTCTTTTGATGGAGGGCCCAAATAAGCTTTCAAGGGACACCCGTTTATGAAAGACCAAGAATTGAAAGGCACTTAGGCATGTCAGTGATGCCATGGCCAATGCTTTTTGTCTAGGATCAACTGCACCCAGCCTCAGCCCTCATTGGAATGTCCAAGGGGGAATTGCACAGGCAGAGGTCTCAAACACACACACACCTGCATGACACACACACACACACACAAATACACTATGACGGTGTCAGAAGAAATGTAGGTCCAGAAAAGACAAAAGGAAGATAGGGAGGAAGAGGGGGGGGGGCAACATTGCATGGAGGTACATTTAGAGTAGAAGATCTAGTTTATGAAAATAAAGTTTAATTTGAGCTGGTAGTTGTGGGTGTGGCTCACCAGTGCTCATTTTCCGGGACCAGCACTTATTTGCTTCACTAAGACCCGAAGAGAGAAAACACAAAAGGAGGGAAAAAGGAAGAAGAAAAAGACGGAAAACCCTACACAGAAGGAAAAAGCAGTAACCTGCAGGAGTGAGATAAAGGGTCAGGGAGTGTCTGGTGGTGCATTACAATGCAAGATGTGGATTAGACAGCCTTGGTATTCAGTGGCTTAACATCTGCACACCGAGGGGCATATTTACATATTTACAAAGCTGAGTGTAAGGAAGGCACCATAACCGTGGCCTGCAAATGGTGCGCCACTGCGCCATTGAGCACCACTTTTTTTTACGCTTCCCTGGCACACAATGCTGAGCCATATTTACAAGGCCACGCAAAGCCACACTGCGTGGCTTTTCAAGCCTTGAAAATATGGCCCCCCTTTCACGCATTACTCTACGTGAATGAGGCATTCCGTGGTTGATTCTGTGGTTGCTCCCATACAACACCCATAGATTCTGACGCATTCCCAGATTTATAAGGCTTTGAAAACCTGGGAATGCGTCAGATTCTAACTTCATCCCAGAGGAGGTGATAAAGCGGTGCATTTTTCGCTCTTTCTATGTGTGCTGCATTCAACTGCACACATAGAAGGAGGAAAACGGCATCACTGATTGTTTTTGTGCAGGACGGTGTCGCTTTCTGCCCAAAAACAATGATCCCTGCAAGGCAGGCATCCTTGCACTAGGCAGCCAATTGTGCGCCAGCGCAGAGGAAAGCACAGGGATGTGTCATGTTGTAATATGACGTATCTCTGCACTTTCCTAATGACGCAGCTTGGCGCAACAAGATGGCTTGCTGCAGGGCGCTGTGTCACTTTCTAGTTAATATGCCCCCGAGGGCACAGCGCAAGGTGGAAGACAACGGTCTGTTTGTGGGGGCTGCATACTGTGTTTGTTTGATGCATATACTTTACTTACTGTAGAGAAATACTGTTCTTTGTACCATGCCAGACTCTGAGGTATTGGAATGTTCCAGTAATTTCTATTTAGCCCTGTCTATTAGAGCTATTGCGCTCGTTCTCTGTACATGATCGATATGATATGGGGCTGGTATTAAAACATTTGTTAGGACTGCTTTTATCTTCAGGCCAAACATGGAATGTTCGTGTTTGAAACCTCCTGCTGACTGGAAATGCTTACACCAGTTTATATTAAGAGTCCCTTGACAAAGTCTGTTATTGTCTGAGACTGATATACCCCTACTTACCCTTAATCGCCCCCAGATAACATCTGTTAATAAGAGTAACAGGTTGACTCGCCTGTTAAGAGGGCTTCCTTTTGTGACCATTGTTTTATACGTGATTTGCGTATTCACGTACTAGTCTACGCTTTGCATGCACTCCTTCTGGATTTCTCTCCACCTGTCCTTCTTAAACACAGAAATTGACTACCCTGCTCACACCGAAATAAATGATAACTAAATACCGAAATACCACATTCTCAAGTTTCCATTCCAGAAAGGCTCGAAAAATGTGCGCTTATTAGACGAGCATTTCTGTTTTTTTTAAATTGCTCGGTATTAATAAAACATAACGCAACAAATACGCACTTGTGTTTATATTTGAAAATAATTGTTTCACAAGGCACTCTGCAGTATGCATGGTCAAAGTGCAGTACACTGTGAATTCCCTTTTAGTGCTGCCTTTCTGGATGGATCCTTAATTACATCATGTAGATTGCTTAATTACCCGACCACAGTGACCTTGAGGGCATAACTAATCCAGAGGAAATAATTGAAACATAAAATATAGAAAGAGGCACACAAGGACATTCGTTGTACATGGAAAAAAGACAAATGCACATTAAATAATTCCCTTCCCAATTCCATAAACGGATCACACCTGCTTGTATAACATATTCAATGAGTAGTTTCAATTCAAAGAGAATCATTTACCGATATTCGAATTATCTCTTTGATGGAGAGCATATACCTATTCGCGGCAGTGACAGAAACAGGGGTCTAACAGTGTTACAAAATAAATATGTAAACATACATACGTTATGAACAGAAATGCACATTGCATGTGTGTGTAACGTTTAACACATTGAGCAGTAGGAAACGTTTGCATATTGGCCATACTTTGAAAGGACCGGGTCTGTAAGTTCTTGGCCATTCTAGAGTGTCACTCCAGTGGTTATTTTTAGCAGCATGAAAGTGTGGAGGGGAGGTAAATCATTAGAGAAACAATCAATTAGCAATAACTCTCCTGGATACATAATTAAACCACAGAAAACTACTTAAGGTTTGTTAATTAATTACAAACCCAAGAACAACTGGACATGGAGACACCTCAACACAAGAGTATATAAGTACAGAGGAATCGGCATGAAGCCAAATCTGCGCATCCAGTTATGATGATGCAGAATTAGCAACACAATTAATTCAAGAAGTAGAATACTGAAAATCAGGAAGCATTAGTCTTAATTTCTCTGCATCAAGGGGTGGTGAGTAGAAAGCATAAATCTATCTCTACTCTAGCACTAAAGTGACATCCCTAAATAGGCATTTTCAGACAGAAGGGTAAAAAGGTGTCAGCACGTGGAGCATCTCTAAGAAGCCTCTCAACGATCAATGGGTCAAGTAGCATGAAGCTACAGAAGACAGAGCTTGTTCTAAGATGCTCTCTCTCTGAAGGCAAGTGAACAGTGGTGCACTATCCCTAACTCCAAAACACAGTTATTCAGGGATAACATTCCCATGTTGCAGTTTGGATCACACCATCCATCCTGGATACAGTCCTGAAAGTATCTTTCCACAATGTCGACAGTGTACCTTCGTCAATACAATTTTCTCTTGGTTCCCATGCCTTCTCCTATGTAAAGCACAACGACCTTCCTTTATCGACCTAAGCCTCACAATTGTAACTTCTTCTCTCCTTGTCTAGCTTACTAAAACAAAGACATTACTTTTCCTAAAGAATGTATTTTCCACCTGCAATTGAAACGTGAGAAAACAGAATCTGCAATGCACATGAAATTCAACTATTAGTGTAAAATGAGAGTTCCCATGGACTTGCATTCCAGGCCAAGGACTTCAGCTAACATAAGACGTGTCTCTTTTAATCAATACAATTTGCATAACCATTATTAGCATTTCATTTCATACATCTACCTACATGCGAAATGACATAATTAATAACCACATTCAATATACGTGTGTGTCAGCTGCACAATACAAGTTGTTTGTGTTAACCTTTTCTGTAAGTTAAATTTATTTTCAACGTTAATTCTCCATGACATTTATCCATAAACTAAAGCACATCACTTAATTGTGTTAATACGTTCCACACTTCTAACACTCCATATTAATGATAATTGCATGATTATATGTGGTTGCGTTCCACACGTGATTTTGATGCACCCCTACAATATAAATGATTTCCACTACATCACATTCATGCCATTGGGGGTCATTTAGAGCTTAGTGGTATACCGGAATATTTGTAAATCAGTGGTGTACCTGTCTCACTAAGTTTCTAATTGTTCCACCTAATTTGGGGGCTGGGAGATCACTGATTGACCACCAGTAGAGCCATTGCCAGCTCCGGTAAACTATCCATGGAGGCAAACCATGTTCAATTGGGTTACCACCATTCATACATTTGGAGGTCCAACCAATTTTTTTGCGGGCCTGCTTGTCCACATTTACCCTACTTGGGACCACCATGTGAGGCACTGCAGCTACATTCAGGAGAAAGAATTAATGGCCTCCACACGCAGGGAGGCTTTTCTGTGAAATATAAAAGTTGGGGCAAAAAACATGGCACCAACTGGGTATTAATTTCTGATTAAAGTGCTCTCACCATGTCAACAGGAGCTCTTTGGTCAGAAAGAGAACACGAGTGCAGAGGTAAACCGAAAATAGGACATATGATATAACTGCAAGGTAGACAGAGGTAAGCACTCACCAACAGCAGCAGCCTTGACAGATCACCAACTGGAGTGAACCATTTTGTTCAGTGTGAAACTGATACAGAGGCTTGACTACGTAGTCACAGTCTAGCTCATCCCTCCAAGCTGGCACACAGCGTTTTATACATGTGGACAAATCAGAAGTCTTTACCTTATCTGGTAATGTTAAGTAGGGAAATTATAATGAAGGACTAACTACAGCTGGAAGTGAATGATTGTTTCTCAGATGTTGATACACTCAGTAGAAAAATGCTTTCAGCCACCCTAGCAAAAATGGGACGTGATTAACCAGCATCCGTATAGTGGGTCATCAAAGATACAGATACTCTTACTTTCACACCACCACTATGGGGGTAAAAAACACACCAGCTGATTTAGTCATGGCATGAGCATTGATAGATGAGAAGATGGAAGCTGAGAAAAAAAGAATGATTTAGAACAAAGGCCGCGCCGTGTGCCTTCTGTCCAGTGAGCAAACCGATAGTCCACAGATATTTATTTCACAATTTGTTCAATCCAGTTGGCACTGATAGATGGAAACTATCCACTTTCCAGGCAGGTTAGATTATATCATTACAAAATCCACATATGTTAGCAGGCATTAAGATTGTAAGATAAGATAAGATAAGATAACATAAGATAAGATAACATAATA
Source organism: Lissotriton helveticus (assembly GCF_964261635.1). Taxonomy (NCBI): domain Eukaryota; kingdom Metazoa; phylum Chordata; class Amphibia; order Caudata; family Salamandridae; genus Lissotriton; species Lissotriton helveticus. The sequence continues at coordinate 871,552,025 of NC_136071.1, read as the reverse complement.
AGATGAGATAAGAAAAGATAAGATAAGATAATATAAGATTTACAACATTGTCATTCTGGATCATTCACTGTTTTATGGATTTTGTTTTTGCTATTGTTACACTTCTCCCTTTCTGTCCCCTAGTGCTTGTTCTCTGTCCTTAAATCTATACAGTAAACTTGATAACACCCCATTAAGTTATCATTACTGTGGCCACTGTATATTGGCACAGAAATATTGGCACTTGTGGCATGGAAAATAAATGTTAATGGCTTGGGGGGGGGGGATCGGGGTAGTTTTTTCAACATAGGGGTTTGGGTTTTAGGCTGAAGGGCAGTGAAAGAGGTTAGGGTAGTTTTAGGGACAGAACAATGGGGTGTGAGGGGGTTGGATAGTGTTTGTTAAAGGTTAGGGAGAGCGTGGGGGTTGGGAGGGGGTCACGGTATTTGGACCTTAGGGCAGGGTGCAGGTAGGGAATTTGTAGCCTAGGGCGGAGGGCATCATGACCTTAGCCACGAATACCCTTTACCATTCATGCAATTTACCACAAAACTACGTGGTAAAGGCATGAGTGCTAAAGGAATGCATTCCTCTGTTATAAAACCTTCATCTTTGGCTTCCTTCACCATCCTGGTAAGATGATGCTACCATGATGGACTCAACCTCCACTTTGTGTGGGAGTTGTTAAAGTAAGATAGCTGAACAGAGCTTGGATCCAGATATTAAAAATACCTTAGAATAAACTGGTCAGAATTCACTTTATTGGTGGCTATCGTGGGTATAGGTTTTTTGTCTCGCACCACACCCACCGATGCTCAGATTCACAGAAACATGAGAGCTAATGGAAGAAGTGGGGAAAGGGGAATGTGCAACAAGGGAAAATGGAGATGCAGGAATCTACCGTTCTGGCACATCTCTTCTATTTGGTCAGTGATTGCTGCACAATATGGAGGAAATCTTAAAGACAAGAGAAATACTAAATAAACTTGTCATTTAGATTTCTACGCGGAAGTGAGACAGTGAATGAATATACCTTAGCAATATCTCTGTGAAATCAACTCTCTTCACTTTAATATTAAATGAATATCAAATGAATAGTTCCTAAAACTTGAACATATAAATAATCACCTCAGTATACTTAGATATGCTAAAATGTCTCCCTAAAGTTAGAATAGCTACCTCAAGCTCCATCACTGCATGTGCCCTTGTGGAATATGAGTTCCAGTTGGAAGAAGAGTTATAGGGCCCTATTTACAAAAGTAATCTGAGACAAAATCCTAACTTTACGACTTTTGGTATTCACAAAGGGCATTTAGGAGTAGTAAAGTTAGGATTTTGTCTCAGTTAAACTTAAGTTTGTCTTAAGTTTGTCATACATTCGTTGTGCCCCACTGGGATCACAATTGAACAAAATGGCTTTCTTCACTGTGATCCACTGTGCTCTCTGGGGATTGAAGGAAGCAAATAGCAGCCACAATTTATTTTAAGTTATTATGACCCCTGAGGTGGGGTCTAGGTGATGGGGATCAATGCATGTAAATATTTGGGAAGAGGGTGTGCATGCGGGCCCCTCCTCAAGCCAAAAATAGCCTCAGGGGACACAAACCTTGGAACCTGACATATTTGAAAAAATTAGGGTTGTGTGGTCCTTTTTGAGCCTCTATAGGGCCCCAGGGACCCCATCCTCCAGGGCCAAATAATTGAGATGGGAGATGGGGGTCCCTCCCAGAGCCATTCTTGGGCACCAGGGACATCATACTCTGGGGCCAATAAGGTTTTTAAAAGGGTAGAGGGGCCCACAGCCCCCCTCCCTGAGCCCCAATTGAGCCCCAGGGACCCCATCCCCCAGGACTGAATTGTAATAAAAAAGGAGAAGGGAAAGCAGCCCCCATCCGCAACCCATTCGTGCTATGAATTTCTTTATGAAGGGGAGTGGGGCAAAAATCTCCCCTTTTACAAACTATCTGGGCCCCAGGGGATGGGGTCCATGTAGTCCTATAGTGGATATGGGAGGAGGACCGCATGACCCCGCCCCTTTATTTGGACACTATTCCCCAGGGTGCCATCCATAACAGTGTCCCTGTGGAGCCCACACCTGGGACACTATGATTCCCAGCCAGGGAGCGTATGGGCATACCCTGCTGAGCAGGGAACTCAAATGTTTTCCCGCATGCTGGAACCAGTTAAAAAATACTGCTCCTGCCAGTATGCTGCTGGCTAGGAAGCTGGCTGGGAAGCTAGATGGGGCAGCCGCAACTTGGGGCTCCCTTATTACCCCAAATGACCCTGCAGTGTTGGTGTTCCAGCTGGGCATTGGGACATCCACCAAAATGATTAAAGAAGAACTGACTCCCCAGGAGGAGCCCGTTGGGGTCACGAGGGCCCTGCAGCTTCCCCTGTGGCCCCTAACTAATATTAAATGTGTGGGTGGCCCAGTTATGTACCGGGACACCAGAACAAAATTTTTCTTCGTTAAAAAGTGAATAAGAAATGATTGACCCAAAAAGAGCGCACAATAATTTCCTGGCCCCAGCAGAACTTACCATATTTTTTAAAACATGCCTAGCTGGTATCCATGGTCTTCAGCTGTAGTGCAAGGCCTTTTTGTGGTTTTTAGGCTTGGAGACATGTTGGTTTTAGTTATTTATTTACTTTTAAGTAAAACAAGTGTGTTTGGTTTAAAATTGGTGCCATTTGAAAATTCTTCATGAAACTTTCCAAAAAAGTTTGTCCTTTGCAGCTTCTTCTTGAAAGGTTTTGGAGTGATCCAGTAAGTGGGGGCTGAGACAAAAAGGGGCTTCGAAAACACAATTTACCTGTGCAATTTACTTAGAGATTTTACCCAATGCTACAGCCCAAACTGCTGAATACAATTACATCATATTTAACAGAAAGCTAGGTCTATACCAAGAAGCAAGGTGTTTTTGTGATTTGTTTTAAATCCATTCAGTAGTTTTTGAGAAATTAGGGTTCAAAATGTATGTATAGCTGTATGATTGGGTTTGCAGGACTCTCGTGGGAGTCCTGCAAGTATTCAACTTTAAATAATAGAACAATCTGATTTGCAAAGAGAGCCTCTTTTCCCGTCTGCCATCTCGCTGTCCTGAATCTCACAGGAGCCTGGTGCTCTTTGGCTTGCCACAACATGAAGAGAAATATTGTCCTGCCATTTCTGAACACTGCTTATGATTTCATATATTCCATCACTCATGACATGTTCTATAACATCTGAAACAACATCATGATGGTAATACTTGGCATGGTGGGGCACAAGTTATGATTACTTGAAATAGCTAGTGAATCTCTACATATGTGTCTATATATATTTCAAAATAATACCCTTGAAGACATAGGGTGCTGCATAAATTATGCAGAAATGAAGGTGGAGAGAAACATTTGTATAGGGCTCCCTACTACACCAGCGCTTACCTCTAATGTCTGCTTTTCTATCAAAGTTTTTAAGCATATGATTACCACATTGTCATCCATGACGAGTTAGAAAGGGATAATGAATCTTGCCATTTCTACAGCAAGTCGTTAAGCATAGAATTAGCACAGTGCCATCCATGAAAAGCTGTAAAATGACAAAATTCTTTCACCGCTACAGGGACAATAGTATTGCTTTGGATGGATAAAATACAATCCATACCAACCCGGAGCAAATAAAAACAAACCTCTGCCACGTGTTTCGTTATCACTATATCTCTTCAGAGAGGTTTGGCTTTGTCTAGTCACAAGGAAACCCCCAGTATAACTCAAAACAATACCCTTTCAGGCATAGAGAGTGGCATTAATTATGCAGAAAAGAAGCTGAGAACTCTGGAAATGCCTGTATTCTGTGAATGTTTTTAAGCATAGGATTAGCACATTTCCATCCATGCCAAGATAGAAAAGGAAAAAGAATCTTGCCATTTCTTCAGCAAAGTCTTTAAGCATAGATTTAGCACAGTGCAATCCACACCAAGCTGTAAAATATATATAAAATGTTAACTCCCACCCTGGGTGCGGGCCCCGGACCCTGTTAGGGTGCCCACAGCCAATATGGGAACAAAGCATTCCGCTATAAACACACCTAAGAAATGACCCGGCACACAATTTCAAGGCTATCAGGCGCTTTAATTCAACAGAAAAAAACAGCAGTTTTCTCTTCACATCAGATGCGTTTCAGCTCCTTAATCAGCTTTTAGCTTAGATTTTTAATACTTCCAGAAGTATCTTAAAGTGTACCCTTTTACAATAGTTAGGCTCAGTACATCTGATTATGTCACTGGGGATATTTCAATTTAGGCCATTAGTACAAATAGCATTTCATTTTCAGAATTTTCACAATTGAATATAATTGCCTTCCTGTTCTCCATAGCAGCTCGAAATTAAATTGAAAGTTGTGTAGCACCCAACCTCCTTTACAATAGGACAACTCCATGAACCTGATCACCCTTCTGGGTGTATTTTAATTCTAGGAAAATTAACCCTTCAGAAAATGGAACTAGCAAATGAATAGTTCGAAACACATAAAGCAATCTATGGAGAATTGTCGATTTAATTACATTAGAACAGCCGATGAAATTGTCAGTTAACTGATGCCAATATTGCATTTTAGTTATACATTCCTTAATAAATCCCTATCATTTCTATGCACAACCAACCATACATCTCTAGCTAATATAACACTAAAACATTCTGCTTCCGATAGTACAACATGATTGTAATGTAAACATGCATCCTAGGTTCATGTTGTATAAATTGCAACATCTTTGGTATACGCTGAGACTTTCAAATTGCTGATAGTTAATCTCAAAGGATTAATATCTTCCTTGCAATGAATATGTCTTAAATAAGGTTCTTGTAGGCATATTAGCAAGGGCAATATCGCGGCTTTAGCTGCACTTTTTGCAGCTAAAGTGGCAATATTATTATCGCCCTATCAGCATGCTGTCGCTAACAGCAGTTAGCGACAGCTTTCAGGCGATAGCGACCGGTTTGGGGTCCGCTATGCATGACAGTGATATTTATCGCTAATGACATGTAAAGTGGGTGTACACAAACTGTTAGCGACTGAAAGCAGTCGCTAACACAGCTATCGCCTATTAGCAACACAGGCTTTGCGATAAAAAAAAGTTGCGCTAAGCGCGATTATCGCTAGAATCTAGCGCCTGCTAAAAACATTACTTACCTGTTTCTTCAATGGGTGGTGATTGTCAGGTTAAGTCCCCATTGGCGTTAATGTGTGAATATCGCTGGATTTCCAGCGATATTCAGGCATTTTGCTGCTATCTCTGGATATATTAGCACAATGGAGATAAACGTTGCTAATAGCTTGTTTTCTCCGCTAACATATCCAGCGATAGGCAGCGATATCAATAAACGCAATAAGCGCGTTTTGCGATAAATATCGCAATTCCTTGCTAATATGCCCCTTGGTTAATAGCGAATGGAAGAGAGAGAGGGCATTTCTGGTGTGTACCCCTGATCATCCATATTGGTGCAGAAACATAGACACAATAGCAAAGAAAGCGCTTGGACTGGTCTCCAGTGACTCAACAAAACTGATACACGTTGAGCTGAAACCAATTTATTACACAGCACACCACGCATAGTATAAGAGACCTCCATCAAAAGTTTTCTCTGTCACGAAGAATTATGGTGATATCCTTCACAATGTCATTCGCTGCATCGAACAATGAAATAGACATAGACAATGACATATTAACATGTTCCATTCCATCCAATCAGGAAATAAATCTGTGCAATTGAGGAGAGACCAATTTAGCTATAATCTTCCCAGGGAGCATAGCTTACATTTTGGAGTAAATCTCACATCTGCACTAATTAGACAAATGGGTCGGTATGAGCCTCGTTCAGCCTTAGACTTCCGTGTCATGTACACTACTATGATGTTGATGTTATTCCATGAACGGCGGGATCCGTCACCATGAAAAATGTCATCAATAATCTCCACCAATACTGAAGCTAAAGCAGAGGAAAAAGTTTTACAAAATTCTATATAGATCAAGTCATTTTCATTTGATTTACTAGTATTGAGGATATTTAATCCCTCAAGCACTTTGAATAAACTGATTGCTTTCTCTGACTCTTATACTCATTGGGAGGATACAACTTCCAAAGTGGCTGGACCAGATATGACCCCACGTCAACAATGGTTCAATTATGATTGTCAGTATATTCCCTCTTTTAGAAAAATTTGTGTTGAGCAACTGTGTCAGCAGGTTGTAACACCAGTTGTCTAGAATTATTACTCATAGCTTCTATTCTACAGAGTTTTCGGTCTCTTCAGTTTTGTATACCAACTTCTGGACAAATGTTTCACTATATTCGAAGGTTCTTCAGTGCTGAGCCAGATATAATGCAGCTGTCTTTTCTTTATTAGCTTGTAGGGAACTGCCTTACAGTTTATTTATTCTGGGCCACTATATTTCCCCTCTGTAGTCTGCTTCAAACTGCATTGACAGAGGTTCAACTTCTAAAGTTTTTACTACCATATTATAAAGATCTAGCCTTTTCTTTCATAGGCCGTAGGCAATATGGTTTCACCCCTTAAGGAGGCCTTCAAAGAATCTCAAACCATCCTGAGGTGAAATCCCAACATTGAGTTGCAGGAATTTGCTAATATATCTCTACATAGAAATCTTGTCTTCAGCCCAATCAAAAAACGCCCATGATTAGTAAAACAATCAGCCAGACTGATCCTGCTGCACTATCGGTGATCCCTGTGAATTGTAAATTTGATTAGGATCAATTTTCTAAGTCCTCATTTTTATGCACAAACTCTCCTGATGAAATTATAATTTTGCTCATGCCAGGATTTACATGCACCCTCTAGAGTTTTTTAATCTACCTCCAGAGAGATAATCTGGCCTTGTCCCCATCCTTTGTGTGATTTCTTCCAGTTTAGTTTTTATATTTGAGACGTCCTCACCCATTTTCATCTGGAGATTATTAGACATTTGGGCAGTAGTCAAAATTGTTTGTAACTTATCAGAAATATATCTGCTCTCTGGGCATCCTGAATCTATCTGAATTTTCCCTTGCTCATCTCGGCCCTTCCTCCTACTTTCTCCGTCCTTTAGTGATCCTCTTTGAGTCATCTATCTCTTTCTCTGCTCTGTGCTCTCTATTTTTAACTTTATTTCCATTGTGTTGTCTTGCACTCCTTTAGGAGGGGTACTCGAGAGGGACAAATCCAAATTGGGATCCACACCTAAGGGCCCATTGTTTCGGATTTAGGACCGGCCGCCTATGCATCTGCCTCCCCACAATCCAAATTACGATGCGACCGCCACCACGGTGGTCACATCACCTATACTTTGCATTGTGGTGGGTATGCAGTCAGCAGCCCTCGCTGCCATGCAAAAAAAAGGCACTTGCATATCCCTGCCACATGGTGCAGGGATATAGTGCCCAGGGAGGAAGGGGGGCTCACTACAGGCCCCCAATTCCATTTCAGCCTGCCATTTCATGGCGGGTTGACTGACGCAAAACCACCGGTGGAAAGGGATATCATAATCCCAACGGCAGTGCCTGGCAGGCACCGCCGTAATGTGTTGGGCAATGTTGCTGCTCCAACAGGTGGTCGGAAAAGGACCACCAGTCAGAACCGTGGTGGTCGGTCTTTCCAACCGCCATGCTTTCCCAATGCTTCCCCCGCCATAATAATATGGCGGGGGAAATTTGCATTGCAATGGTGGAGGGCCCGCCACCGACAGGCTGTCAGTGGCAGGCCTTCCGCCATCATAATCATGCCCCTATTTCTGAGTCTAACTCCGAATCTTGCTCAAACAAAAGCTTAGCTTCTGTTGTTTTAGATTGTACTGCATGTTGTGGGTTCAACAACTCGTTGTACCTGCCCCTTGTCGGCAATGTCAACTGGCTTCTTCTTACTGTATCCAGTTGTCTTTAAGAGTGGGAACAGCATACAAAGTCAGAGAAAGAAATTTATTTTGGACAGTGACCTGTAGAGATACCTCACACTTGTGGTTTCCCCCCTACTCTTCAAAGTACATCCTTGGCCTTCAGAACCTTTTTGAAGATTCTCCTGGACCCAATGCCTGCAATGAGTAGTCCCATTCCAGTGTTATTTATTTTTGTTATATGCTACTGATCGATCATATTTCTCAAAGGAAACCGTTTTTATGTTTTAATTCATATTTGTAACTCTTTACTTACAAATCCTGGTGTGGCCAATTAACTTCTTTGATTACTTTTGTCTTAAATAAATTAATACTGATGTCTTAAAAAACGTACACAAGTCTGTAAATGCTATACTATGTATAAATACACAATAAAAAACATTCTACAAATCATTTAATGCTATTTTAGCAGTAAATCTACATGTTAATTCATTAAATATTTATCATTGCTCACTGACTCATTTTATCACTTCCACACTATGTGAGTTAACTAGCAAGATAAGCTGTTCCTAATTAGGGCCAGATTCAGATGCCGGTTGGAAAGTTTCCCGACCGAATTGGTTTGGAAATGGTTTCCCACCCACTTGGATCAGGAGAGTCGACCGAAGGAGTACGATGCATCCGGATGCTTCCAGATACGATTTGGTTGCACTCCCATTGACTTCCATGGGAGCATATGTTCCTAACCGCATCATAGTTGGGCCCTGGGCCGGGAAGGCACATTTCTGATCCATTTGGAAGGAGCAAATGCCATTAGGAGGCCTTCCTAACCGCATCAGAATCAGGCCCTAGGTGTGAATGCTTTCCTAAACGCATCAGAATCAGGCCCTTAGTAGTATTCTTTGCGTGTTTACATGAAAAAGTCTTTCTCATTTAAATAGTGTTTATACTCGGTTAATATATTTAATATATGCATTTCTTTTTCTACAAATACAAAATATACATGTTCTTTGTTCACCTAGCTTTCACGTCCATTCGATGCTGTAAGACCTAACCCTAGCCGGATCTCACTGTCATATATTGTCTTCTGATCTTTGTTTTCTTTACAATTGCCAATAACATAGGAAGGCCGTCTTGTAAGGGAAACTGTAGATAGAATTCACAGAATTGTTTGCTGGTTTGCTGGTATGTGCCTCTTGACCTGCCTCCTCAGACAAATGTGTTGCCCTTTTCCGTCATGGAAACTTTTAATGCTTACCTTTAGATCATAATAAAACATTTTACACCCCAGAATGTTCAGCCAATTAAAATACCATGTCAAATGGCCTTGTTTGTGCTCTATGACCAGCTCTTCAATGGCTGTTGCATAAAGGCTGCGCTTAGCAAGCCTTGAGAATCTGAACAACTAGCATATTATCTGTGACAAGAAGCAACAATAAATATATCTTAGAACTAATTCAACATTGGTCACTTCTATAGATGTAGTCTTCTACAGATGAAATATGGTTCTAAGTATCTTGGCTTCTATTACAACCATCTTAGATATGGTAACCACACCCATTCTCTGTGACTTAACTTTAACATCACTTTAAGATACAGATTTTCACAATTTTTGTTTCTGAATAACTCTACAATTCTGCATTCTTCAAACTCAGCAGCTAATATCAGAGCCCCAGTCCAATATGCTTCTAATGGTTCACTGATCAAAATAAATATGGACTTCAAAAATATCGACTCCCATACCTACACAGGTAAGTAAAAAAATATTGAATCAAAAATATAGATGAAAAAATATAGGTGTAAAAAATATCAATTTAAATGAAGAGATACAAAATAATAAATATTAAAGATCAATATTAATTAATACATTAAATATAATATACATTTTTTACAAAAAAATTACAAATACTCTTACTTTAAAAAACACACACACATGATAATTTATACATATATATATTTACTTTAAAATAATTAATACACTATTATCTTTAATTATTTTTTTAATATTTAAATTATTTAAAACTATAATATAAATATATATAAATAATTTAAAATATAAAAAATTCTAGAATAAATGAAAACATTAAACTATAAAAAGTTTTTTACTTAAATTGCCCAATACAATCAAAGCAACAGTAGGCAAAGTGTTGGATAGCAACATAATTAAATTTACTATTCCAACTCAAGTGACTGCGACAGCAGAGAAAGTGTTGGAAAGCGGAGGGGTAAAAATTACTATTCCCACACCAAAGAGTGCAACATTAGGGAAAGTGTTGGCTAGCGGAGGGGTAAAAATTAGTATTCCCACTCGAGTGAGATCAGCAGTATGAAAAGTGTTGGATAGAGGAAGGGAAAAATTATTATTCTCACTCGAGTGAGTGCAACAGTAGGGAAAGTGTTGGATAGCGGAGGGTAAACATTACTATTCCCACTCCACTGAGTTCAACAGTAGGATATGGAGAGCAGAGACATAGAAATTACTATTCTAACTCCAGTGAGTGCAACAGTAGGGAAAGTGTTGGATAGCAGAAGGGTAAAATGTATTATTCCCACTCCGGTGAGAGTAACAGTAGGGAACGTGTTGGATAGCAGAGGGGAAAATTTGTATTCCCACTCCTAAGGATGCAACAGTAGGGAAAATGTTGGATAGCGGAGGGGTAAAAATTGGTATGCCCACTCCACTGAATGCAACAGTAGGATAAGTGTGGGATAGCGGAGGGGTAAAAAGATGTATTTCCACTCCAGTGAGTGCAACATTAGGGAAAGTGTCGGATAGCGGAGGGGTAAAAATTAGTATTCCCACTCCAGTAAGAGCAACAGTAGGGAAAGTGTTGGATAGAGGAGGTGAACAAATTACTGTTCCCACTCTAAAGAGTGCACCAGTAAGGAAAATGTTGGATAGCGGAGAGGTAAAAATGACTATTCCCACTCCAGTGAGTGCAACAGTAGGGCAAGTGCTGGATGGGGGAGGGGTAAAAATCACTATTCCAACTCCAGTGAGTGCAACAGTAGGGAAAGTGTTGGATAGCAGAGGGGTAAAATGTAAAATTCTCACTCCAGTGAGAGCAACAGTAGGGAAAGTGTTGGATAGCGGAGAGGTAAAAATTACTATCCCCACTCCACTGAATGTTGGATAGTGGAGGGGTAAAAATGACTATTCCCACTCCAGTAAGAGCAACAGTAGGGAAAGTGTTGGATAGCGGAGGTAAAAAAATTACTATTCCCACTCCAAAGCGTGCACCAGTAGGGAAAATGTTGGATAGCGGAGAGGTAAAAATTACTATTTCTACTCCGGTGAGTGTAGGAGAGTAGGGTCTGCAATCCTATGATCACCCAGATTTTTGCTTTTTGCTGCACTGGTTTACGACTTTCCCTGGCTGTGGGCCTGCTAATCAGACCCACAGCCTAGCTGTTCTCTCTATCCAAATTGTACTCAGGTACTGAATTGGCACTGGGCCCTCTCCAAGTCCCTGTACCCAGGGCTGAGGTGCACCCAGAAGTCTCCCAGGGGCTGAAGCATGTATTGTGCCACCCCTGGATTGACTAACTAAAACTGACACAACTGGCTGCACGACAGCTGGGGCAAGGTGGTGTAATCACCCTTTGCTTTAGATATAGTATACCTATATCTAACCCTAAAAATGGACACACAGATCTCCTATCAGTCACTCCTATGGCAGGCCTTAACAATCCTGAAGGCAGAGTGCTTGGAATCGTGTGAGATGGTGCTCTGGCATGAGCTGAGCCTGTCTGCGGCTTTCGGGACCCATCCCTTAGCCGTTTCCATGATATCGCATACCATATACTCTTAAGTGCATTATAATCCTCGCGGTTATATGCCAACTCTGGTATCGCTTTATCAAAACATGTCGAGTAAGGTGTCATACGAATTGGAATACTAACCCCTCGCCAATTCTGGCGACGGGGTTAGCATTCCACCCTTCTAGAGGGACACGACATGTATGTAACCCCTAACCCCGGTTAAAGTCAGACAGAGCCTTAGCATCCACAAAATGGATGCTGCCACCGAGACACAAGTCTGCCCTCCTGCTGCTGGGAGTCCTCCCAGAGCAGGAGATAAGGACAAAGGGTTTCCTGCCAGGGGCGGTGCCAGCACCGTCCCAGACAGGGTTTTGTGTATTGTAGGTAGGCAGGGCTTAGAGGAAGGTGACTGCAAGTGGCACCCCGGTGCTCACTGTGCATAGGCCGGCTGAAACCAGTTCCAGGGGCACTCCAGCCCCTGGCCTGGGGAAAGCCCGCCAAGGAAGTGGGTGTAACCACCCCCCTCCTGGTCCCACCCATAGGGCAGGACCTAGTCGCGTGCCAGCCCCCTTTTACAGGATAAAGGTAGGAACTGGCCCCCTTCCAAATCAGATCATCTTTGAATCCTGAAACTACTTTCTGCGAAAGGAACTCAAGACTTCTTCCTAAGATTTCTCCCTTGTGACTAAGGAGTAGTCACCCTGCATCCGCAGGCACCATCTAAGAACACTGCGGTCTGCTGCAAGTCCTTCCTCCGGAATCCGACTGCCCAGCTCGACGAGAACCGGCTTCCCTGGCACCTCTGACCTCTACCCACCTCTACAGCCCAGCTGAGAACCGTGGGTGCGACGAGACCTCAAGGGACCGGCCATCTGCAAGACTGCACGACTTCTTTCCAGCAAGCCCGCCGAGTGAATTCCTGGTGAGTGCTTTGGGGTCCGAGAAGCCCCCACCCTGAGCAGCTCCAGCACCGAAGAGCAGCCCCCCAGCATCTCCACGATCTGCGTGGGGCCCTTCTGCTTTTTACTGCTCACCGCGTTGTTTGGCTACTAGCCCGCTGGCTTGTGGCCTTCCTGACGACGCCCGACGACATTTCTGCTGCTGGTCTGGTTGCTCCAGACTGGCCCTTGCTTCCCTCCATTGGAGAAGTACCCTGGACCCTCCTGGTCCGCCCAAGACGCCATTTTAGGTCCACCGCGTGGGCCTTGCATTTGCCAAGACTTGTTGCCCAATCCTGGGTCCAGCGACGTCGACAGCAAGAACCTTCGTGGGACAGCTCGCACCTCCATCCTGGTCGCCGACAACGCCTCCTGGTCCGAGAGACTGCAGAGCCCAGCAGCGCCCACTCACCTGACTGCGGTGACTTCGCCCGGTGCCATCCTGGTGCCCACTTAATCACTGGCTAGTGATTCAAGAACTTGGTCCCCTCTGCTTTCAGGTTTCCTTCTTCCTTGATCCAGGCTTGGATCCATCGAACTTTCTTCACTGGTCGCCTGCCAGCAACTTCTTCCTTCCAGGCTCCTGGTCCGGCAACGAGATCCCCGACGTCTTTTCAGACCTATGCAGCTGCAGCCCCTGGGCTAGGTAACTTCGGCACTTCGGTGTCCCAGCATAGCCTCACTATCCTAGGGTCAGGATCCACTGTCGTTTTCTTCCCACCAGGTCGGGTTCGCCCGTGAACACTAACTTTGCCTTTACTAGCCTCCATAGACTTTGTCCCGCATCCCGCGTGAGAGTGCACACTCTGCACCCGAGTCCCCTGGGCCTCCTAGTAGTAATCTAACGATTCCCTAGTCCAGTCCTAGCGATTCCAAAGCCTATTAGAACTGTTACTTACCTGCTAGTAATTCGCATTCCACTTCTAAAGTATATGGTTTTTCGTGCCCCTCGGGCATTTGTGTATAACGTGCTACCTTAAGTATTTTCGTAAGAGTTTTGTTGTGTGCCTAGCACCCTGTCCTCATAAAGAGTACAGGGTTGTTGTGATTCTAATAAATACACTGTTTATTTTCATAACACTTGTGTGGTGTCCTTTCACTGGGTGTTCAAGGGGTAATGTGATGGTAAAACAGCTGGCTTAACACGCCCTCTAGAGTCTTAGCCTTAGACTGCTCGTATCCACGCTACTAGGATAGCTGGTCTATAAGGTTGACTTACAACCAATCATCAATAAGGGTTGTTTGGACTGATATATAGTGATCACTAGAATAGTGAGCACTGCACATCAGGCCAACTTCTCACATTGGTGGCAGCGGTGGGATTTGAGCTTGCTGTTGTTTTACCACACATGCCCTAAGAATATCTTGTGAAAGATCACATAAGTACTAAAGGTACATATAACTTAGCTTAGAATACTCTGAGTTCTACTGAACCAGCTGTTGTAGCTCCTAGGGCCTAGCACACCCTAAACTACAACTCTAGCAAGGGATAAGTAGGCAAACATATAGTGTAGGTAAGTGCACCACTTACACCTCACTAGAAAAGCATGTCGACTCAGGGGGACTCTACTGAGACTCCCCTGGTCAGTGTTGACCCTCCACAGGTCACTTCAAGATATGCAGCTCTCAGTTTCCATGAGATGAGACAGATCTGTGTCTCCAGAAAACTGAAGCAGGGGTCTAACCCCACCACTTCCTTTCTGATAGGTCTCTTAGAGACATATGATGCCAGAAAGCTTTCTCAGTTACATGAGAACATGCCAGCCTTAGAGGGAACCTCTGGGGATCCAGATCTCCCCAACACTGATTCAGCAGTTGAGGAGGAGGATCAGGAGGTACTCTCTGGGGATGAGGTAGACAAAGGTCTTGAGGTAGTCAGAAGGCTAACTAGGACCAACTTAGACTTACTTGGGCTAGGATCTGGGGGCCCCCCAGTACTAACCCGAAGTGGGCCTAACCTTGGAGTTAGGAGAGATAGATCTCTTTCTAGGGACTCCAATAGATCTCTGCACTCTAATGCCTCTTCTCAGGGGAGAAGGAATCCTCCACAGAGGAGATTTACTTCCCCTCAGAGAAGGGAGCATGAAGCTAGGATGAGACAAGCTGAACTGAGGATTGAAAGGGAAGAAATTGCCCTGGCCAAAGAGAAGCTTGCCCTGGCAAGAGAGCAGCAGATGAGTGGGCTAGCTCCCACTGGTGGCAGCAATCTCCCAAGAGATAAAGAGAAGGGTTTAGATACTAAACACCTGACTAAAATAGTGCCCCCCTTTAAGCAAGGGGACGACATCCAGAAATGGATGGCTGCTCTGGAGAGGGCCTGCACTGTGCAGGGCATTCCCCAGAGTCAGTGGGCAGCTATACTGTGGCTCTCCTTTGATGGTAAAGGTAGAGATAAGCTCCTCACTACAAGAGTGGAGGATGCTAACAATTACCAGGTCCTGAAGAATACACTGGTTGATGGGTTTGGTTTAACCACTGAGCAGTACAGGTTGCTGTTCAGAGACACCCAGAAAACTCAGTCTCAGGACTGGTCTGATTTTGTGGATTGTGCCACTAAGGCTTTGGAGGGCTGGTTGCTGGGTAGCAAGGTTACAGATTACACAGGATTGTATAATCTAATGATGAGAGAACAAATTTTGAACAATTGTCAGAACCAGTTGCTGCACCAGCACCTTGTTGATTCAGATCTGACCTCTCCCCAAGAATTGGGAAAGAAGGCAGACAAATGGGTCAGGACAAGGATCAAGCAGAACCAGAACCAGAACCAGGGTGGTCAGAAGAAAGCAGACCAGAAGGGTAATGTTAAGAATGAGCAAAATGACCAGAAGTCTTCACCAGGTCCCCAACAAACCAAAGAGGGTGGGGGTCAGGCTTCCCAGAAGAAGAAGACTCAAGAAGGCCAGTCAAAAAGGTGGTGCCAGTACTGCAAAAGTAAATCTCACTGGTTTAGTGAGTGCACCAAAAGAGGAGGACAAACTCCTGCCACTACAGCTCCTAAAGCAACTGCACCCCCTAGTACAGTCAGTAGTGGTAGTGTCACTCCCAAGGCATTAGTTGGGTTAACCTTGGGTACTGAGGGGTCTGACAACTTAGTTGGCACACTCACTCAGGCTGTCCTTGTCTGTACAGGGGATATGGATATGTCCCCTGAAATAAGTCCCAATACTTTGGGCAAATACAGGCAGACACCTTTGATTAATGGCAAAATGGCTCAGGCCTATAGGGACACTTGTGCCAGTGTCACCATGGTGACACCAAACTTTGTGGACCCTGGACAGATCATGCCAGGTACTGATTTCCTGGTGACCAATGCCAGCAATGTCACTACTAGTCATAGTGTGGCAATTGTAGCTTTCTCCTGGGGTGGAGTGAAGGGACAAAAGAAAGTTGTAGTCAGTTCAGACCTCCCAGTTGATTGTTTGTTGGGCAATGATTTGGAGTCATCACAATGGTCAGAAGTGGAGCAGAGGACTCACATGGAGATGTTAGGCTTGCCAGCACATGTGCTTGCTGTGACTAGGTCACAGGCCAGAAGATGCCCCACTGAACAGGTGCTGGATCCTGAAATTATGGACCAGACACCTCCCAAGAAGAAGAGCAGTAAGGGTAAGGCTTTTCCTTCCCCCTTGCCCCAGGTTGAGGATCAAGTCTCTGAGGAGGCTGATCTAGAAGAGCTGAGGGAAACTGAGCCTAAAGAGCTTGAACTTGATCAAGTTGAGTTTCTGGGCTCAGGGGGACCCTCCAGAGCAGACCTGGGGAAGGAACAGTTGAGCTGCCCTTCCCTTGAACCCCTCAGACAGCAGGCTGCTGCTGAGGCTGCAGGGAATGCCACAGGTGCCCACAGGGTATACTGGGAAGATGGACTCCTGTACTCTGAGTCAAGAGACCCCAAGCCTGGTGCAACCAGGAGGCTGGTCATCCCCTTGTCTCTGAGAGGTTTCCTTCTCACCTTGGCCCATGAGATTCCCCTTGCAGGTCATTTAGGTCAGACAAAGACTTGGGACAGGCTTGTCTCACACTTTCACTGGCCACATATGAATGAGAATACCAAGGAGTTTTGTCGCTCATGTGTCACTTGCCAAGCCAGTGGTAAGTCAGGTGGCACAACAAAGGCCCCCCTCATACCACTACCTGTGGTGGGGGTTCCCTTTGAAAGAGTGGGGATTGACATTGTTGGTCCAATGGAACCCCAGACAGCATCAGGACACAAGTTTATACTGGTGGTGGTGGACCATGCCACCAGGTATCCTGAGGCTATTCCCCTTAGGACCACTACAGCCCCTGTAGTGGCAAGAGCCCTAGTTGGAGTGTTCTCCAGAGTGGGTTTCCCTAAGGAGGTCGTTTCTGACAGAGGTACAAACTTCATGTCAGGATATCTGACTGCCATGTGGAAAGAGTGTGGTGTGAACTACAAGTTCACCACACCCTATCATCCACAATGCAATGGGCTTGTTGAGAGATTCAACAGGACCCTGAAAGGGATGATTCATGGACTACCTGAACCTCTTAGGAGAAGATGGGATGTCCTGATCCCCTGCCTCTTGTTTGCTTACAGAGAGGTCCCACAGAAGGGGGTTGGCTACAGCCCTTTTGAGCTTCTGTATGGGCATCCTGTAAGAGGACCCCTGTGTTTGGTGAAGGAAGGATGGGAGAGACCTCTCAAAAAGCCTGCAACCAACATAGTGGACTATGTACTTGGTCTCCGCTCCAGGATGGCTGAGTATATGGAAAAGGCATCTAAAAACCTTGAGGCCAGCCAGGAACTTCAAAAAGCTTGGCATGACCAAAAGGCTGTACTGACTGTGTACCAGCCAGGACAGAAGGTGTGGGTGCTGGAGCCAGTGGCCCCAGCAGCTCTGAAAGACAAATGGTCTGGGCCCCACACCATCATTGAGCAAAAGGGAGAGGTTACCTACTTGGTGGACCTTGGAACTCCCAGGAGCCCTCTCAGAGTGCTCCATGTTAACAGGCTCAAGGCATATGTTGACAGGAAGGACATGAGCTTGCTCATGGCCACAGATGAGGGACAGGAGGAAGAGAGTGACCCTCTCCCAGACCTGCTCACTCAGAATCCTGATGATGGGTCAGTTGATGGTGTTGTCTTTTGTGGCAGCCTCACTGAACATCAGCAACAGGATTGCAGGCAAGTTCTGCAATCCTTTCGACATATGTTCTCTCTGACACCCAGCCAAACTGATTGGTGTACCCATGATGTTGACACTGGAGACAGTCTGCCTGTCAAGAGTAAAATCTACAGACAGCCTGATCATGTTAGAGACTGCATCAAAACTGAAGTGCAGAAAATGTTGGAACTGGGAGTCATTGAGCCCTCAGATAGCCCTTGGGCTAGCCCAGTAGTTCTAGTGCCAAAGCCTCACACCCAGGGTGGTAAGAGAGAGATGAGGTTTTGCGTAGACTACAGAGGCCTCAATGCAGTCACTAAGACTGATGCCCACCCAATACCAAGAGCAGATGAGCTTATAGATAGATTGGCTTCTGCCAACTTCTTAAGCACATTTGATTTGACAGCTGGGTATTGGCAAATCAGGTTAGCTGAGGAAGCCAAACCTAAAACAGCATTTTCTACCCCTGGAGGGCATTATCAATTTGTGGTAATGCCCTTTGGACTGAAAAATGCACCTGCCACCTTCCAAAGGTTGGTGAATCAAGTCCTCACTGGGCTGGATGACTTCTGTGCAGCTTATCTTGACGATATTGCTGTCTTTAGCTCCACCTGGGAGGATCACCTGGTCCACCTGAGGAAAGTGTTAGAGGCCCTGCAAAAGGCAGGCCTCACTATCAAGGCCACAAAGTGCCAGATAGGGCAGTCACAGGTTGTATACCTGGGCCACCTTGTAGGTGGAGGCCAGGTTCAGCCACTGGAGAGTAGGATACAGGCCATCAAGGACTGGACTCCTCCAATCACCCAGACTCAGGTTCGAGCTTTCTTGGGCCTGACTGGGTACTATAGGAAGTTTGTCAGAAATTATGGGTCCATAGTGACCCCCCTTAATGACCTGACAAGCAAGAAGATGCCAAAGAAAGTTCAGTGGACAGCAAGCTGTCAGAAAGCATTCAATGACCTAAAGCAGGCCATGTGCACAGCACCTATCCTCAAGAGTCCAGATTACTCCAAGCCATTCATTGTCCAAACAGATGCTTCTGAGTTGGGTGTGGGAGCTGTTCTGTCTCAACTGAATTTTGATGGTAATGATCAGCCTATTGCTTTCATTAGTAGAAGGTTGACACCCAGAGAGAAAAATTGGTCAGCTATTGAGAGGGAGGCCTTTGCTGTGGTCTGGGCCCTGAAGAAGCTGAGGGCCTACTTGTTTGGCACTCACTTCACCATTCAGACAGACCATAAGCCCCTCTTGTGGCTAAATCAGATGAAGGGTGAAAACCCCAAACTGCTTAGGTGGTCCATTTCCCTACAGGGGATGGATTTTACAGGGGAGCATAGACCTGGGACTGATCACAGCAATGCTGATGGGCTCTCCAGGTATTTCCACTTAGAGCAAGAAGACTCACCTGGTCAAGGTTAGTTTATTGTCCCAAAGTTTGGGGGGGGGTCATGTAGGAGAGTAGGGTCTGCAATCCTATGATCACCCAGATTTTTGCTTTTTGCTGCACTGGTTTACGACTTTCCCTGGCTGTGGGCCTGCTAATCAGACCCACAGCCTAGCTGTTCTCTCTATCCAAATTGTACTCAGGTACTGAATTGGCACTGGGCCCTCTCCAAGTCCCTGTACCCAGGGCTGAGGTGCACCCAGAAGTCTCCCAGGGGCTGAAGCATGTATTGTGCCACCCCTGGATTGACTAACTAAAACTGACACAACTGGCTGCACGACAGCTGGGGCAAGGTGGTGTAATCACCCTTTGCTTTAGATATAGTATACCTATATCTAACCCTAAAAATGGACACACAGATCTCCTATCAGTCACTCCTATGGCAGGCCTTAACAATCCTGAAGGCAGAGTGCTTGGAATCGTGTGAGATAGTGCTCTGGCATGAGCTGAGCCTGTCTGCGGCTTTCGGGACCCATCCCTTAGCCGTTTCCATGATATCGCATACCATATACTCTTAAGTGCATTATAATCCTCGCGGTTATATGCCAACTCTGGTATCGCTTTATCAAAACATGTCGAGTAAGGTGTCATACGAATTGGAATACTAACCCCTCGCCAATTCTGGCGACGGGGTTAGCATTCCACCCTTCTAGAGGGACACGACATGTATGTAACCCCTAACCCCGGTTAAAGTCAGACAGAGCCTTAGCATCCACAAAATGGATGCTGCCACCGAGACACAAGTCTGCCCTCCTGCTGCTGGGAGTCCTCCCAGAGCAGGAGATAAGGACAAAGGGTTTCCTGCCAGGGGCGGTGCCAGCACCGTCCCTGACAGGGTTTTGTGTATTGTAGGTAGGCAGGGCTTAGAGGAAGGTGACTGCAAGTGGCACCCCGGTGCTCACTGTGCATAGGCCGGCTGAAACCAGTTCCAGGGGCACTCCAGCCCCTGGCCTGGGGAAAGCCCGCCAAGGAAGTGGGTGTAACCACCCCCCTCCTGGTCCCACCCATAGGGCAGGACCTAGTCGCGTGCCAGCCCCCTTTTACAGGATAAAGGTAGGAACTGGCCCCCTTCCAAATCAGATCATCTTTGAATCCTGAAACTACTTTCTGCGAAAGGAACTCAAGACTTCTTCCTAAGATTTCTCCCTTGTGACTAAGGAGTAGTCACCCTGCATCCGCAGGCACCATCTAAGAACACTGCGGTCTGCTGCAAGTCCTTCCTCCGGAATCCGACTGCCCAGCTCGACGAGAACCGGCTTCCCTGGCACCTCTGACCTCTACCCACCTCTACAGCCCAGCTGAGAACCGTGGGTGCGACGAGACCTCAAGGGACCGGCCATCTGCAAGACTGCACGACTTCTTTCCAGCAAGCCCGCCGAGTGAATTCCTGGTGAGTGCTTTGGGGTCCGAGAAGCCCCCACCCTGAGCAGCTCCAGCACCGAAGAGCAGCCCCCCAGCATCTCCACGATCTGCGTGGGGCCCTTCTGCTTTTTACTGCTCACCGCGTTGTTTGGCTACTAGCCCGCTGGCTTGTGGCCTTCCTGACGACGCCCGACGACATTTCTGCTGCTGGTCTGGTTGCTCCAGACTGGCCCTTGCTTCCCTCCATTGGAGAAGTACCCTGGACCCTCCTGGTCCGCCCAAGACGCCATTTTAGGTCCACCGCGTGGGCCTTGCATTTGCCAAGACTTGTTGCCCAATCCTGGGTCCAGCGACGTCGACAGCAAGAACCTTCGTGGGACAGCTCGCACCTCCATCCTGGTCGCCGACAACGCCTCCTGGTCCGAGAGACTGTAGAGCCCAGCAGCGCCCACTCACCTGACTGCGGTGACTTCGCCCGGTGCCATCCTGGTGCCCACTTAATCACTGGCTAGTGATTCAAGAACTTGGTCCCCTCTGCTTTCAGGTTTCCTTCTTCCTTGATCCAGGCTTGGATCCATCGAACTTTCTTCACTGGTCGCCTGCCAGCAACTTCTTCCTTCCAGGCTCCTGGTCCGGCAACGAGATCCCCGACGTCTTTTCAGACCTATGCAGCTGCAGCCCCTGGGCTAGGTAACTTCGGCACTTCGGTGTCCCAGCATAGCCTCACTATCCTAGGGTCAGGATCCACTGTCGTTTTCTTCCCACCAGGTCGGGTTCGCCCGTGAACACTAACTTTGCCTTTACTAGCCTCCATAGACTTTGTCCCGCATCCCGCGTGAGAGTGCACACTCTGCACCCGAGTCCCCTGGGCCTCCTAGTAGTAATCTAACGATTCCCTAGTCCAGTCCTAGCGATTCCAAAGCCTATTAGAACTGTTACTTACCTGCTAGTAATTCGCATTCCACTTCTAAAGTATATGGTTTTTCGTGCCCCTCGGGCATTTGTGTATAACGTGCTACCTTAAGTATTTTCGTAAGAGTTTTGTTCTGTGCCTAGCACCCTGTCCTCATAAAGAGTACAGGGTTGTTGTGATTCTAATAAATACACTGTTTATTTTCATAACACTTGTGTGGTGTCCTTTCACTGGGTGTTCAAGGGGTAATGTGATGGTAAAACAGCTGGCTTAACACGCCCTCTAGAGTCTTAGCCTTAGACTGCTCGTATCCACGCTACTAGGATAGCTGGTCTATAAGGTTGACTTACAACCAATCATCAATAAGGGTTGTTTGGACTGATATATAGTGATCACTAGAATAGTGAGCACTGCACATCAGGCCAACTTCTCACAGTGAGTCCAACAGAAGGGAAAATGCTGGACAGAGAAGGGGTAAAAATTACTATTCCAACTCCAGTGAGGAAAGTGTTAGATACCATATGTTAATGTTAATGAGATTTATAAAAGCGCACAAATACCCGGAGGTGTCTCGGCGCTGCATACTCAAACACTTAAAAAAACACACACACACACACACACATATATATATATATATATATATATATATATATATATATATATATATATATATATATATATATATATATATATATATATATATATATATATATATATATATATATAGACACTCCCAGACTCCTTTCACCACTCCAAAAGGAATCAAAAAGCAGTCACGGGGTGATATCAGCAGTATAGTTTTAATCCAACAGGTAAAACATACGCGTTTCGGATCTAGTCCTTCTTCAGTGTCAGTTACACATCAAGTAGTGAGGCGCCATATTATATACACGTACATGATCACGTCACAATGGAAACAATAGAAACAAAGGAAAGGATGGTCACCGGCATATCGCGGGCACCATCTTGGAGTGACAAAATGTCATTATTATGACACATTTTATATAATCACAGTTCTTGTGGGAAGTAAAAGGCAACTTGATAAAAAGACATCATTGCCTAATTAATAAGGATCCTGCTGCCCACACTGTTGTCCAAGAATATAGCCGTGGATCGGCGTTTAGCAACCTCTGGATCGAGGTTGCTATGTCCCTCCCTCATTCTTTTCCAAAGAATCAGTATGTAGCCGTGTATCGGCTTATCGAATGAATGAATACTTTATTCGATATTTGCATATCATAAAAGTACAAACAGTGCAACATAAAAACACATAATTAAAAATGATAAAATGCATTTTAGTAAAAAGATAAAAAGTTCATAATATTTACATTTAAAACAGAGAATTCAATGATGCATTAGCAGCAGTGGGTATAACATCAGTTTGGCTACCCGAGCCTAGCTCTAATCTTTGATCAAGAGTTTTGTACGAATGGACCAGGCACTAGCTAAATATTTAGCGACCCCGCATACAACCAGCATGGATGTTACATCTGATAATAAGATGCGCAAGGCAGTTCTGCACTCTCTCACACCAAGCTCTCTACATACCCGTTTTAACCATTTTGATCTCGTATTTTTGTATGCCCTACAAGCGAACAAGAAGTGGGAAAGAGATTCGCTTGTACAAGGGCACCCAGGGCAGTTGAGGGAGTGGGCATGAGCCACCCTTCCTTTCCAACCTCCAATGAACTTATTCAAGGGTAGGATTCCATATCTCATTTTTAGGAAGAGAGACCTATCCCTTGGGATTTGTATGAAATCTAGGAAGGGCTCGAGTTTTTTCGAAGGCTTAAATTCTATGAATTGTGACGTTAGTACCCCCCACTTTGCATGTTTTGCTTTATTCTCTTGTACCCAGTCCCAATAGATTTTTGTGATTATTTGCTTGGGAGGGGGGGCTGGGAGGTCCAAAATTGGCCCAGCCCTTGCTTCAAGACCATCTGCCTTAGTTTGGTTAACCACAGTATCTTATTTGCCCTGTTCAGGGTAATCAGCTCATCCAAAACCAACGCATAGTTTGCCAATTCTGGTGTCCTTCGCAGGCGCGCCCAGAACAGCAAAGGGCGAAGATGCACCACATCTGCAATAGAATGTTTATCCATATCTAAAAAGAGGGGTTTTAAGGGTGTGAAGAGCGGGAGAGCAACCAGGTCCCTCACAAATTTGTTTTCTTCCCTTACCAGGTCGATGGTATTCTCACATCCCCACAGCTCTGAGCCATAGACAGCAGAGGCTACGGCCTTTCCTTCATATACTGCCAGTGCTGGGGCTAGTGGTCTACTAGTGGACAAGCGCTGGTTTCTCAGGATTGCTCCTGCGGCCCTCTTGAGGTTAAGAAGCATTTTGGCTAAATGGGAGTCCCATCTCATTCGATTGTTAATCCTGATGCCCAGGTAGTCAAACTCTTCCACCACCTCAAGTGGAGCCCCATTTAGGGTTATGCTTGTCTTCCTAGCTTTCTGTTGTGCAGACAACACCATCAGTTTAGTTTTGGTAGTATTCACAGTAAGACCCTTCTCATTACAAAACATAGCGAATCTATCTAGTAACTTTTGAAGGCCCGAGGGAGTTTTAGATAAAAGGAGGGTGTCATCTGCAAAGAGTAGGGTTGGTGTTTTCTCTCCCGCCAGGACTGGGGCATCCGGAGAGTCCTCCCTGAAATCGTCTACCACCCCATTGATAAAGAGGGAGAACAGTGTCGGAGCCATCACACAGCCCTGGTGGACCCCCCTCTGTACAGGCACCCTCCCTGTTAATTGGCCTTGATCCCCCCCATCTGATTCTGGCTTATCACTTAGGGCCATATGTATCATCAAACTATTTTGCATTTCCTAAATAGCGAATTTTAAGGAATCGCTATTTAGGAATTGCAAAATGGTATGTATGAAAAAAATCGCTTTTTATTTGCGATTCCTTAAGCTTCCTTATTTGCGAATTTGCATTTTGTGAATTCGCAATTAAGGAATAATTTCCAATGCATTCCTGTGGGCCAGGAGGCCCATAGGAATGAATGCAAAATAATTCTCAAATTGCGAATTCGCAATTTGCTAATCGCAATTTGAGAATTATTGCAAGGGTGCAGGGGTATCTCAAAGACACTCTGCTGCATCCCTGAAAAGAACATGTGTGTGCATATGGCGCACATACATGCCCTATGGGCATGTGTGTGCATCACATGCCACCTTTAAAAATGCCAAATTGTGCATTTTTAGAAGAATTCGCAAGTTACCATCAACTACAAGTTGGTGGTAATTTGCGAATTCTTAACCAAAATTCGGAAGCCAAAAATGCTACATACATAGCATTTAAGGAATCGCAAAATTGCGATTCCCTAAATGCTATGGAAAAATAAGGAATCGCACAAGTTTGCAATTCCTTATTTTGGGAATGTTTCATACATCCCAAAACATGCAAAAAGGCCGTTTGCGACTCGCAAAGGCCGAAATTCTGCGAATTTCGGCCTTTGCGAATCACAAAAGGCTTGATACATATGGCCCTAAGTGACAAAAACATTTTTCTAATGCAGATTTACAAACACAGTACAAAAGATTCAGTAAGAAAAATTTGTGGAGAAGGTGGTTATCACAGCAAGTATATACAGTTGATATATAAGTTACATGCAGGCATTACTTCAAAAAGTACTAATGTAGGTCCCTAGGTGTACTGTTAACTCTTCCCCTGAGTTCAACCCATTGGGGCTTTTAGTCTGCAAATCAATTATATATCGCGACTCCAATATACGAAGGCTGGTTACCCTATCCCCTCCTCTGGGTTGAACAGGGACACAATTTATGGCAAAAAAATTGTAAAAGATTTCTATTGCTCTTATGTTTTAAGGAAAAATGACGAGCTACCGGATAATTGAAATCCTTTTAGCTATAGCTCTCATATGTTCTAAAATTCTAACCTTGACATTATGTATCGTACTGCCCACATACATGAGTACACAAGGACATTTCAAGCAGTAGACAGCATGTGTGGTAAGACAAGTTAAGAATTTTGTGATGGTTCTTCCTTTCTTCAGCCCCTCCAAGTTGTAAGTTAACACTCTTTTGCTAAAAGCACAGGCTTTACACTTCCCGCACGGGAAAAAGCCTTTCATTTCTTTTAAAGTGCTTTGTTTAGATGGTACTGGATCCAGATGGCTATGTATTAGGCTATCTCGTAGAGAGTGCGCTTTCCTAAAGGTGATCATAGGAAACAATGGTATATCTGGGCCAATAGCTGGGTCTGTTTTTAGAACATGCCAGTTTCTTTTCATGATAGTTCTAAGCTCGAGGCATTCTCCGAGAAGGTGGTTATTAGACGGAATTGGCCATCACTCGTCTTTCCCTCCTGCTTCTTTTTTCTCAAGATTTCCACTCTAGGCAGTTGCTTTCCTTTCATTAGAGTGGATTTTAACAAATTACTGTCATAGCTTCTTGCCAGAAAGCAGCTTATGCTCTCATTTGCCGCTTCCTCAAAATCACATGATTTTGAACAGTTACGTTTTAAACGTAAAACTTTCCTGTAAGGTATGCTGTTTTTTTAATTTCTCCGGGTGACTGCTTGAAGCGTGTAGCGGGCTGTTGCCCGCCGTCGGCTTCCTAAATAAGGATGTTGTTAATTCCCCTTCCTTTATTTCTATTTTCAGGTCGAGATAGTTTACTGCCACTAAACTGATCTCGCCTGAAAAATGTAGATTACATTCATTTATGTTCAAATGTTCGATGTATTCCTGAGCTTTGACCTCTGAGCCCTTCCAACCAAGGAAGAGATCGTCTATGTATCGATGCCATGATACTATTTCCTTTGTCCATTCGGTGTTCTCAGGGGACCAGGCCACCTGCTCCTCCCACCAGCCAACGATTCGTATTATCTCATAGTGTTGGATATAACTAGCCTCTATACGAGCATAAATCACACACAGGGTTTTAAAGCTGCAGAATACTTCCTTAAAAAGAGAGCTTTGAAATTTGCTACACAAAATAGAATGTTGTTGGAATTCATTGAATTCTGTTTATTCAATAACATTTTCCTTTTCCAGGGAGATCTTTATCGACAAATCTCTGGGACAGCAAAGGGCACCTGCTTCGCCCTGCTTCCTATGATCACCTTGACTTGTCTTACCACACATGCTGTCTACTGCTTGAAATGTCCTTGTGGACTCATGGATGTGGGCAGTACGATACATAATGTCAAGGTTAGAATTTTAGAACATATGAGAGCTATAGCTAAAAAGGATTTCAATTATCCGGTAGCTCGTCATTTTGCCATAAAACATAAGAGCGATAGAATTATTTTACAATTTTTTGCCATATATTGTGTCCCTGTACCCGCCAGAGGAGGGGATAGGGTAACCAGACTTCGTAGATTGGAGTTGCGATATATAATTGATTTGCAGACTAAATGCCCCAATGGGTTGAACTCAGGGGAAGAGTTAACAGTACACCTAGGGACCTAGAGTAGTACTTTTTGAAGTAATGCCTGCATGTAATTTATATATCAACTGAATATACTTGCTGTGATAACCACCTTCTCCACTAATTTTTCTTACTGAATCTTTTGTACTGTGTTTGTAAATCTGCATTAGAAAAATGTTTTGTCACTTAGTGATAAGCCGATATACGACCACATACTAATTCTTTGGAAAAGAAGGAGGGAGGGACATAGCAACCTCGATAAAGAGGTTGCCAAACGCCGATCCACAGCTATATTCTTGGACAACATCGTGGGCAGCAGGATCCTTATTAATTAGGCAATGATGTCTTTTTATCAAGTTGCCTTTTACTTCCCACAAGAACTGTGATTATATAAAATTTGTCATAACGGTGAAATTTTGTCACTCCAAGATGGTGCCCGCAATATGCCGGTGACCATCCCCTCCTTTGTTTCTATTGTTTCCATTGTGACGTGATCATGTACGTGTATATTATATGGCGCCTCACTACTTGATGCGTAACTGACATTGAAGAAGGACTAGATCCGAAACGCGTTTGTTTTACCTCCTGATTATATACTGCTGCTATCACCCCGCGAGTGCTTTTTGATTCCTTTTGGAGTGGTGAAAGGAGTCTCGGAGCGTCTATTGGTATTGCGGAGCACTGCCGCATTAATAGCACCCGCCCGAAGTGTGCCGCGCTTGCATGGTGCAGAGGAGCGAGATATATATATATATATATATATTACCTACTGGCGGTCGCCAGTAGGTATATATAGTTAGGATTTTTTCTCTATGGGATTTTTGAAAATTCTATATCTAATAACTTTGGCGTTTGTGGACGGAATTGGCTGAAATTTTCAGGAAAATGGCACATTTTGTTTCTGAGCAGCCCATGGAAATTTGGGGGGGGTTCGTCAAGGGGGGGCCGAGAAAAAAGGGGGGTCCCAAAACGTGTTTTTAACATTGAGTTTTCCATAGGGCGGTTGGCCTCACTTTTAGCCCGAACGGCTGAATGGATTTGCACGAAACTTGGCAAAATTGTAGGGACTGGTAGCCCGATGTGCCTTTTGTAGGTCTCAATATATGTGCTCCAGTGGATTTTGAGAAATTAACGTTTAAAAAAAGATATATATCTGTAACAGCGGACCTGGCAGCGTCCCAGGACGCGTACTTTACGCGCAACGGAGCTTTGTGAAGCGAAGCTGATTGGTTCTCCGGCTTCTGTCAACATTCCAAAAAGTCCGTAGCGGCCGCCATCTTGTCTCTCGGTAGGATCGAGAGACAAGAGGAGGTCAAAACAAAGGGGGAAATAACTATAAGGGGGCATAGTAGATCCTCGCTGACCCCCTAGGTTTGATGTGGAGGTTTTAAAAGGGTCTCAATATATGTGCTCCAGTGGATTTTGAGAAATTAACGTTCAAAAAAAGATATATATCTGTAACAGCGCTCCGCTTCGCGTAACGGAGGTTTACGAAGCTGATTGGTCATTCTGTCACTGGGCTATAGTTGGGCTACATCTGGCTGATATTTGGGCTACATTTGTTTTTTTGTGTGTCTGGCGGCCATCTTTGGGCTACATTGGGCTACATTGGGCTTCATTGGGCTACATTGGGCTACATTTGGGCTCCAACATATATATAGGCCAATGTAGCCCAATATATATTTTTCAAAGTTAATTTTCGTAAAAACCACTGGAGCATATATCTTGAGACATAGCAAAGGCACATCGGGCTACCAGTCCCTACAATTTTGCCAAGTTTCGTGGAAATCCATTCAGCCGTTCGAGCTAAAAGTGAGTCCAACCGCCCTATGGAAATGAAGGAAATGAATGGGTAATTTGTAATTAGCAAATAGCTAATCGCAAACTAGGAATGGTAAAGAATCGCTATTTATTCCTTAAAGTTCGCTATTTAGGAAATGCAAAAAACTTTGATGATACATATGGCGGTTCATCTCTAACAAGATAAGAAGCATAGGGATACATTTATAATGACTGGCGCATCACCAGGGATGTGTTAGTCATTCTGTGCCGCTGTTCCGTCACCTATGGTGTGCTGCATTTACAATGCGGCGCATCATGGGGCAAAAACAGCACAGATGCGTGATGTATCTGTGCCGTAAAGGTGGCGCATTGCTGGAGTTGTATCGCAAGTGTGATGAAGCTCCAGCAAGGGTCGGGGGTGCCCCTGTCGCAGGGTTTCTGTTCTCACACAGAACTGTGGACAGAGGATTGGAACCTCGGCGAATTAGGGTGTCCCAAAACTCACGTTAGTAATCAAAAACTCCTTAGCAAGCTAGGTACAGTGTCACATTGGATATAACAAACTCTCAATGTTTAGACAATCCAGAATATGAACTTATAGTACCTCAGGATACGTGGAACTCATGAACAGTCGGTCGTTATATATTTCTTAGAAACCAGAACATGGAGTTAAGAAGAACACATGTGTATTTGAAATGTTTATTTACTAATGCCGTCTTCTCAGGCGTAGTATCTTAGATAATACAAGTACACATATTATCAGTAGCAAAATTACCAGCATAGTTACTAGTACATAAAAAGCGAATGGTGATAGTATGTTAACATGCTGTAAATGAATAAGAGTTAGCAACACTTATAAGCAGCCGCGGGCCGTGGAGGGAGTTACGGTGAGGCAGAGAGGCGGGGAGGGGGAGAAGCAGGGTGGAGAATACATGTACACATATTATCAGTAGCAAAATTACCAGCATAGTTACTAGTACATAAAAAGCGAATGGTGACAGTATGTTAACATGCTGTAAATGAATAAGAGTTAGCAACACTTATAAGCAGCCGCGGGCCGTGGAGGGAGTTACGGTGGGGCAGGGAGGCGGGGAGGGGGAGGGGCAAGGTAGAGAGGGCTCCACCCTGCTTCTCCCCCTCCCCGCCTCCCTGCCTCACCGTAACTCCCTCCACGGCCCGCGGCTGCTTATATCTCACCCTCCCTAATACACATATTATATTATTTGCTAAGAAGGTCTCTTTGTGTTGGTTTAGGGCGTGCCCATACTTTAGTGTCTTAGATTTGAAGGAATCACATCAGCATACACCAGCTCTCTCTTCATGTGAACCGCATCAACTGTTGTGTATGTGTGTTCGGCAAAGCAATATAAAACCCGCCTCATGCCCAGAATTGGCAGAAGTTGCACTTATGTTATGAGTATGAAGTCGTGGAGATCAGACCTCATAACAATTCTGTATCGTGTTGTTCTTGAAACTTTAGCACTCGCTGTACAGATATAGTTTAACAAGCAAAGCAGATAGTAGAGCAATAACATATTATTCTCATGTAAACCACGATGAACTACTAGGTGGAAAGCTAAAGCAACAACTAAGTGTCGTGTGCAGAAGTTGCAAAAAAGGAAAAATGGCGTTTAAACTGGTAATGAGCCCATGCTAACTTAACACGGTGTAAAGATATCCAGGACCTAGATGACACCTCCCCATGATCCGGAAACGAACTGAATAAGATAATAGAAGTGCCATCTCATGAGAGCAGATTGCAAGTTTATATGTGGACGGTCCGCAAGGTAAAGCATTAAAAACTAGGAAAATTTAATGCTAAAGAAAAATAAAACAGCCAAGTACTTTATCGAGTCTTAAGCCAATAGGCAAGGTAAATAATAAAAACTTGACAAATAAGTCAATGAATTGTCAATGAAATGCTAGTACTCAGCATATCAAACATGAAAAAGGTCTATGACATAACTGTGTATGCAAAATAAGCTGCAACAGCCTCCAATAGGAAGTCACCGTCTTCATCCGAAAACAGTTCAGCCATCCAATTTAAAAGCGGAAAAGAACATACGTGCTCTCCCAGCACCGGATCCTCTATCACCATCAGAGGACAGCTCGGTGGGTTTTCAAGAAAGCTCTGTTCCAAGAAAGACTGTGCTGCCGCCAGTAAATTCCAGGGACCAAGTAGTCCATGCATCAATGCCACAGCCATAATCCTTTCACCAGGACAAACCAACTCATGAGTAATGATAGGAGTCATCAGCTGATTAAAGTCGACGTCAGGAGAAACCGGTCCGCAGAGACACAAATCAATGGCCCAATCGAAATCACAGGTCAGGCAGTGAAATACAGGCTGGACACAGGTGAAGTAGGAGAATCGAAAAGATAATCCATATGCCGTGCTTAATATCGCCAACGGCATTGTGCCATAATATTCTAGCATGCGATTGCGGAACAGTGTCAGCAGCTGCAGGGTGGGAGGTTGCATAGGAGGGACATCCATATTTAAAAATGTAAAAAAGCACAAGAGCGTCCGCTGGTAATGCAAGTAAAAATGCCAATCCACGAACCAGAGTGGAGAAAATAGAATGAAAGGAAGCAGGGATGACTCCAAAGATTTTCTCAAATGAAGTCACGAGACCACTGGTAACAACTTTAAAAAAGTGCGCCAGGGTCTTTGTGGAGGATGCGTTAAAGATAGTGGGAACCATCTTGCTGAAATTGAAAGGCAAATCTGAATTGAAAAGGGTCTGCACCTCTGTACGGGTGTTCGCTCTGTGAAGCACGAAAGTTTCACGGGCCGAACTCAAGGCCACCTCTCTCTGAGACAAAAGAGCTCTTATTCTTGCCATGCCGTTGAAATCTGTCCCAAGGTTGGTATTTGTGGCCAGATTGAAAACTCCCTATGTTCATGTGTGGGAGGAAATAGAACATTTCTGCAGCAAATAACCCGTTCACTTACTGTTACGATAAAAGGAATACTTTTAATTAACTCAGAACAATCTTCATTATTGAGCATCAAATAACTACCATTTTCCAACAACTTGAACGTGGGGATGATAGCAGGAACTGGCGTGCCTTGCAACACGCAAGCCATATTTGGTCGGTGTTTGTTGCATGAACCGTGTAACTGTATGTGCCTACACATTAGTGAATGATCTGGCGTCTCAGTGCATTCCTCTCCATTCAGATAAACTTCTTGATCATCTTTGAAACATCTGTATGTGTATGGAAGCGACCAGACCTCATGAAGAAAAGCACTACCTAAAGGTTCATAACGACCTATTGGTATATATTTCATACAATTTGAAAACTTATATAAAGCAAAAGGCAGCGTTATTAAACCGTGGATAAGGCACGTTGCCAAAAAACCCGCAATCCTCTGCTGATGATGTCACTGAGCATGTCATGAATGATGTAATATGTGACATCATCAGCAGTGGATTACGGGTAATAGTATCTCTAGTTTACTCCCCTATAGCTGTCTTTCTTTTAACATAAGTGTCTGTTTCCTTCCCTTATACTTACTGTTTTTGGTTCGCTTCTGGTTCGCGTACCGGCGAGCGAACTGGGAAGCGAACTAAGAGAAATAGAGGTTGGCACAGTTCCAAATATTGTACCAATTTTTTAATAACGGGGAGGTAGTTCTGAAAAGAACTTTTTTTTTTATTGTTTTTGTTGTTTTATATTTTTTTTATTATTTTTCGGAACATTTTTTTACTTTTTTTGAATTTTTCTGAACAGTTTTATATTTTTTTGGGTTTTTCTTGGAGGGGGCAATGAAAACGATTCATTGTAAAGGGCTCAACAGGAGCAACAAAACAAAAAAAGAAGTATTTATTATTTTGGGCGTTTCGTACAAACTTGCATATGATAGTCAATAGCTCTGTTGATCAGAGTGATGCTTTTTTCTCCGTAGGAAATGAATCCATCGCAAAATACGCAGATGTGTTTTACTTCACCAAATTTCATTTGTATATTTGGCACCATCTCCCTGCCCTCTGGTCCCGTTACTTCCGGTACAACAGATCTTCTGGCCATAATAGGGAGATTATCTAGGTCGTTCCGAAACTGTGCAGCACTGTAGTTGTTAGGATGCCACCTAGTCATATGGCGATGCATTGTGTAGTTTCCGAAACTGTATTTTTTCTCGGTTCCTCTGGACAGTCTATCTTGACATATAAGGCAAGTTACGTATCTTGCATTTACTTTTTTCTGACCTTTGGGAATTTTAAAAAATTGCCAAATGAAGTTTTCTTTCCGGTGAGACGTCCTGGGCTGCTCAGGCAAAAACTGCCTCTCTTCGTGCTCGTCGTCCTGTTCCTCTTCTTCTTCTTCTTGTTGAATTATAACTTGAGCAGGTGGTCCACTCTTCCTTGGATGTGGTGGAGGTGGTGGGGAAGCACCAGCTGAAGCTACTAAAGAAGCCATTGCTCAGTGATCACAAAGGGTCTTTCTCTCACAATGATGAAAGTCAGAGTGAGGAAAGAAGGAGGGATTTTCATCATTTGGGAAAAACAAGAGTTCTCAACCAATCAAAAGTGTTCATTTTAGATTATATGACCTAGTCTTACATCATTAGGAAACCAAAAGTGAAATGAACCAATGAAAAGTGTTATTACCAAGTCACATGACTTGCTGTGTTTACGTTAAGCGCTTTGCAGGGCCTCCCGGTTTGCTTCCAGAAACCTGCGCTTTGCGACTCGCTTCGCGTACCAGTTCGCTAACGTAGCACGTCATATGACGTATCACGCGACAACGTGAAACGTCATGCGGACGGGAGGCGTCACGATGTTGTTTTCTAACGCGGCACTTGCGGTAAAGAAACGTTTACCGGCTCGCGGTCTATTTCGCGGCATCAAGGTCAGCTAACGGGAAGCTTCCCGATTCGCGAAGCGGGAACGAAGAAAAAAATGTTTTAAAAAAAAATTATTCATAAACATATAAAATATATTTTTGGATTTAAAGAAGAATACATTTTACAGCTACAGATATTAGCTGTTAAAAAACCAATGAAATTCACAGAAAAAACCATAGGTTATAGACCATATATAGTTAGGAATTAGCATTTACAAAACCTTGAAAATTCACTGAAAAAACCATAGGTTATAGACCATATATAGTTAGGAATTAGCATTTAGAAAACCTTATTTTACTCACACAAAACCATTGAAATTCCATATATAGTTAGTTGCACTAACTATATATCGCGCACCCGCAATCCACTGCTGATGATGTCACATATTACATCATTCATGACATGGTCAGTGACATCACTGATGACATCACTGATGACATCTCAAATGACATCACTGATGACATCACTGATGACATCTCATTTGACATCAATGACCACATCACTGATGATATCATTCATGTGACAATACAATGCATCTCCTCACATTTTAATATAACCTCTGTTTCACCCAGTGTTAAAAAGAGAGTATAATTTTTGAAACCATTGACACACCAATACTAGTTACTACATACGCACTCACTGATTGCTACGTCTACACACACCTTCACTCATTCACCCATACAATCATTCATACATACAATCACTCATCTTTACAACACTATCATATGCACTCATACACCTATACCGACACTCACAGTCTGCCACTCATCCATGGAGTTACTCACACACCTAGTCAGTCCTGTAAAGAATCAATGACACTTCCATTTTCTTGTCTATACAGTTAAACATAGAGCACCTTACATTTTCAAACATATACTAACACATACTTACCTTCTTATACAATCATTGATACAAGTACAGATTGATCTGCACAGAGTCACACACCTCCCAGCTAGCCACACACACACTCAGTCTCCCATACAAATACTTGGGCAATCAATCAATAACCCATATAGTTACTCATATAGCTACTGATCAACACATGCAGCAGTTTACAGAACAACAGACATAATGATGCACAAATTAAGACAGTTTAGTCACTAACCCATGCAGTCAGTGAGACACATTTAATCACTCACTCATACAGTCAGTCATGCACCTACTAAATCCTTCGTCCAGACACTTACACATCCACTCATTCTTCAATATGTAAGACATATTTAAACTTTATAGAAACAAAAAATCACTGGATGTTGTTATCAGTGATGTCATCAGTGATGTCATTTGAGATGTCATCAGTGATGTCATCAGTGATGTCACTGACCATGTCATGAATGATGTAATATGTGACATCATCAGCAGTGGATTGCGGGTGCGCGATATATAGTTAGTGCAACTAACTATATATGGAATTTCAATGGTTTTGTGTGAGTAAAATAAGGTTTTCTAAATGCTAATTCCTAACTATATATGGTCTATAACCTATGGTTTTTTCAGTGAATTTTCAAGGTTTTGTAAATGCTAATTCCTAACTATATATGGTCTATAACCTATGGTTTTTTCTGTGAATATATATATATATATTGCAGCTTCAGAAACACCAAAGCGCCGCACTCCCAGGCGGGTGCTTCCGTTGCGAGGATGCACTCGCAAGTCAAGTACTGCTCCACCTCCCAGTAGCGTGTCTCCCGCAGAAGAAAGGAAAGCACTCGCGGAGGTAATTATATCAATTTATTTGAGCTACAGCAAACTGACGCGTTTCGGTCGGAACCTTTGTCGAAGTTTACCGAACCGACAGAGGCGTTGACTTTTAATGCATCCTGGTCAAAGAAATAAACAAAGGACATGCCGTTAGGGAAATGGCAATGGGAAAGGAGACGAAGGGAACATGAGCGCCATATTGGAATACGTGCCAATAACAATGATTGAGCTTGTACTTCAAAAAAAGGCATATTCATTATACATTATACAATACAACAGCCAGTGCATGATTAAATATATAAATCAAAATTGTGTAGCGCGCCCCTTCTCAACACATGATCTAATAGTGCACAAATGATCAATAATCAGTGAAAATCCACATAGTATTCTCCATTTTCCCACAATAATACATTAGTGTATGAACACATAAGGAAGATGCAATCAAGCCCTGGATGGGCTAATACGCTAATGTTTCAGCTGATCAACCAAGGAGGACCCTCACTCCATACATTAAAATAAAACTCAAAAAACAAAAGCAAAACCAGACAAGAACAACAGGCCAAAGAACCTGTCACCAAAATCAAAATCAATAGCATATGCAGCAAGATACAAGTCCCAGGAATACTCTTATCCCTGAAATCAAAGTAATGAATGATCAAATGCAATTTCATATGTCCAAGATCATACATAATACTTGAGTAAAGATACCAAAATTGTCATTTTTCATGTTACAAAAGCAAGAAACGATTATGTACAGAAAAGGAGAAGAAGCAGAGTACCCAACTACATAATGTGCCCCACTGATCAATCCATCACGCAAGCAAACGAACATCACATATCACCATCTAGGTATGTCTGCAGGGATATCAAGTCGAAAATGATTACAGTTTCTAATTCATACTTGACAGGAGATACCCATAGAGTGACAACTTAGATAGAGTGATGGTAGTTACTCTCCCAAATGGGATGACAGTTCTTCATGTATGTTCATCCCCATTGGCATTTTTGTTTGCATGTCAATTATGTACCTGGACTCGAGTCTACGGAGTCGGACAAGCCTGTCCGCTCCTCTCGGGTTCAAAGGTACATGGTCCAGACCAAAGAAACTCAACAGGTCCCTGTTGCGTTTGTGTGCTTGGTCGAAGTGGCGCGCCACCGGGTACGCCTCATCGAAGTTGGCTATCGCACGCATGTGCTCCAAGACTCGCAACTTCAGAGGATTGACCGTGCTGCCAATATATCGTAGCCCGCAGGGGCATACCAGGCAGTAGACACAGTAAGGGGTGGAACAAGTTATAAATTTGTTGATCCTACGTTGTATCCCAGTGTTAGGGATAGTGTAAGATCGTACTCTCTTACTGAACTTGCACGCCTTGCATTTCCCACAAGAGGAGAAGCCACAGATTTCACCGAAGGCGTTGGTCTTGGGGGATTCTATCTGATGGCTCTGTACCAAATCATTCTTGATGGAACGAGCCTTCCGATACGTGATCTGGGGATTAGCTGGTAAATCATCCTTGAGGAGCTGATCAGTTTGTAGAATATGCCAACTTTTCTTAATTGTTTTATTCAGAAAGGCCGCATCCTGGGAGAAGGTAGTTATTAATCTAAACTTGCCCCCACTCTTCTCTCTTGTTTTTTTGCTCTTGCTTTTGAACAGATCTTCTCTATGTGTCGAGTTAGCTCTTTTGTAGGCATCATTTAGGATTTCCTCCCCATACCCTCTCGACTTGAAACGGTCTATACACTGTTTGGCTGCCATTTGGAATTCCTTATTGTCCGTACAGTTACGCCTTATCCTTAACAACTCCCCATAGGGGATACTCTTCACAAGGCTAACAGGGTGACTGCTGGTGGCTCTCAGGACACTATTCCCCGCTGTGGGTTTACGGAAGAGTTTGCTTTTTAGTGTGTCTCCCTCTACATAGATGGTTACATCGAGGTAATTCACAGTGGTTTGGCTCACCTCACCTGAGAATTTCAAATTCACACTGTTTTCATTCAGTACCCCCATATACTGTTTAGCACTCTCAGTGGTACCGTTCCAGACAATAAATAAATTGTCTATGAAACGATACCAACTGATCAAATTGCGGGTCCATGATGCATTCTCTGCCCCCCAGGCCACCTGCTCCTCCCACCAGCCCACGAACAAGTTCGCGTAGCTGGGGGCGAAGCAGGTGCCCATCGCAGTCCCTGACAACTGCCGGAATAAAGCTGTTTGGAAAAGGAAAATGTTATTAGTTAGGCAAAATTGGATAAACTCCATCAACATTTGACTGTGCCTCATAAATTTCAAAGGTCTCTGGTCTAGGTAGTATTTTATGGCCAGTAGACCATCACCATGATCAATAGCGGTGTAGAGGCTGGTGATGTTCAACACCATCAGGGTATAACCTTCCTTCCTTTCAATTTTGCTCAGTTTTTCAAGGAAATCCGTAGTGTCACGGATGTGTGACTTCAAAGTCAGAACAAAAGGTAACAGAAAATAATCCACAAACATAGATAAATGTTCAGTGAGACTCCCCTGTGATGCAACGATAAGTCTCCCCGGGGGTGCAGTTGGGTTCTTGTGCACCTTAGGGAGGTGATAAAATGTTGGAATAACAGGGTTAAGACGTCTCAGAAACATGAATTCTTCCATCTCAAGGAGGCCTTCGTTGTGCCATTTAGTAATAAGCACATGATAGTTATTGACACTTTTATGATATTCGTTCTCTATGATCATTTGGTACGTGGATTTACACCCCAATTGTCTGCCGCCTCTTTATTGTAATTCTCTTTCGTTTGAAGCACAATGTTCCCGCCTTTGTCTGCAGGTTTATACACTATGTTTTTATCTTTACATAATGATCTTAGTGCCAAGTTCTGTGCGTTAGAGAAATTACCATCTCGATCCGTATTGACAAAATGTTGTTTCTTTCGAAATGTCTTCAAGTCCTTTATAACGGCATCCGAGAACACATCGATGGCATCATATACCAGTTGGGGGTTGAAGGTAGATACGGGTTTGAACGGGGTGGTGTCACCCTCTTGTGCTACTCCTGTGATGGATACTTGTTGCGACTCCGTCAGATCAGTGTGATTCTCCGTTTCACTCAGGTCCTCCATAACCATCAACGCACCCAAATCTTTGATCATGAGACTGTCGGTCTCCAAAGGTCTCCTAGTTTTTCTCTTCTGTGTCGTGGATTGAGCTTTAGTCTTAAAAAACGTATGCAGTTTAAGCTTGCGGGTGAACTTATACAGATCAATCCGTGTTTGTACAAATTCCAAGTGTCTACGAGGGCAGAAATTCAAACCTAACTGCAGGACTGATTCCTCCGTCTCAGTCAGAATTTTATTGGTCAGGTTTACAATGGTTTGCCTCTCCTCTTCCATCACTGCCGTTTGTTGAACCCCCTCTTGCTCCGTGTTACAGGTGGTGAGGTTGATCTTATTGCGCCTCCTCTGCCCCCGCCTCGTTTTCCTCCTGCTCCTTTTTCCGGGGGTTTGCCTGCTCCCCCGCTTCTCCACGATTGGCGGATCAACTTGAACTCCTCGTGAAAAGGAGTACACACAAGTCCTGATCGTAGGCGTCCCGACATATCCTCATCAGAGGAATTCTCTGCCGCAGAGGATTCTGAGGTTACGGGTACCTCGGGTTGTGCTGTAGGGGCAGTTGACGACTTCTTCAATAGCTCTTTCCGGGGTGCGTCATACTTTTTCGCAAATGTAAGCACCCTACCCAGAGCATAATCCTCCTCATTGCTTTCTTTGCGCAGCTTAATTTTTTCTTCATACGCCTTTAATCGTATTTTCATCTGGTCCTTAAGTTCTGTTACTTTGTTTTGGTCTTCTTCCTTGGATAATTCATTCTCTAGGACTTTGATATCTGCTAGCGCTTTTTCTCTATCGCTCCATGTGAATTTAACTAGCAGTCTCAAGCTCCCCTTACAGGCTTCCGCCGTATGTTCAGCCCACGCATCTAAAAGCAGTGGGTCCGGGGACTCAAATGCGGGCACCGTATAGATCCTAAGGCCCCTCGGGACCCTATTCACATCGATATAACTTTGCAGCGACGTGCCCTCCCACCATTTCCTTATTTCGCGCTTGCACAGCCGTTCGAGCGCCTTACATTTGGTGGTTACAGTATCACTGCTCAGACTGCCACTTGCATCCAATGTAGACTTGCGCTTGTCCTTGTTGCTTTTGCCTTTAAACATGTTGCTGGCCGCCTCATGCCGCTCCGACTCACAAAACATCTTTTAAGCTGTTTGGGACTTGAGTATATATGTGTCCCCTCCTCCTCGCCTTGTGTACAGCGTGTAGGATAAATCAATGCCAAAGACCGCCAGCCGGCGTCTTACCGGGATTCAGAAGCGGCATCAGAAACTCGTGACCCTTGTTTCGTAGAAACCGCTACTCCCTATGCATACATTCCGCTGTACACGGTGCTGCGCCAACATCCATTGCAGCTTCAGAAACACCAAAATATTTAAAACATGAAAATAAAAAATATTAAACATATTAAAGATATAAAAAGAACACCAATTATAATATTAATTACAAATAACAAAAGCCTACAAATACTATATATAATAACATTTTAAATACATTTACAAAAATACAAAGCAAACACTAGGAGATGATGGACGGAGCACTGAAACTTTTCAGACACTCACACCCAGTCACAGATCTGGGTTGAATCCATCATCGTTCTTTAGCTCACTTTGCCACCCCAGTTCAGACAAGGCTATATGCAAATCAGTCTTGACCCTTTGTTCGCCCTAAGTTGGCAGGGTATGCTCAGATGTGGGTCCCTTGCTCACTTTGCTACTGGATTCAAGCTTGGATGGCTGATGAGGGATGTTAGCCCGAAACGGTCCCAGGATGCTTGTTTCTGGCCCAGGGAAGACATGGTTTGGCAGTTCTGGCTGGACTGCTCCCATGAGGCACAGGGTCAAGACTGATTTCTAGGGGTGGGCGGAATTTGCCAAATTGACTTTTGTAAATTATTGCGAAATTGCTCAATATCTCCGCGAGCACCCAGAACTTTCACGAAGATGCGGATATTGCTTTGCCTGCCCGTTCGCGATGTGTTTTTATGTGCTCGTGGGGAACCTTATCTCTAGCTTGCCCATGCGGTTGCTAATTGGTGCGGCCATCTTGCTCGCGATGCTTATTTCCTGTTCCGGGTCGAATGATGTGTTCACAATCGCAAATTCTCACAGGATAGCGCGACCGGCTACCAACAATCCAACATGTCAAGGCGCATGCGAATGGATAGAAAAACTCGTCGATGAATGCAGGGACCAGGTAAGTCGCTACCAGACGCGCGAGAACGCATTTTTAAAGCGCTAACAAGAAAATACTTCCGTTTCATGACAGATTGCGAAAGTTTTTACATTTCCGCACTCTCCGCGGAACGCAAAAATTTCAAAATATCGCAAAGTCCACGAGCGGAACGAAATTTACCGCCCAGGCCTACTGATTTCCATATACCTGTGCCTGAACTGGGGTGGCGAAGTGAGCTAAAGAACAATGATGGATTCAATCCAGATCTTTGACTGGCGGTGAATGTCTGAAAAGTTTCCGCACTCTGTCCATCATCTCCTTGTGTTTCCCTAATAAAAATTTAACACATATATTACAAATATAAGCAATTCTTATACAGAAAAATACATCACATACATATAAAATATATACTAAAATATATAACAATAATAAAAAATGATATTTTTAACAACTATATTTTTGC
Source organism: Lissotriton helveticus (assembly GCF_964261635.1). Classification (NCBI taxonomy): domain Eukaryota; kingdom Metazoa; phylum Chordata; class Amphibia; order Caudata; family Salamandridae; genus Lissotriton; species Lissotriton helveticus. Next base: position 871,511,159 of record NC_136071.1, on the reverse strand, counting down.
AAACAATATTAAACACTTTGATATTTTTTAAATCAATATTACTTACCTTAAGTCGATATTCTTGACCACAATATTTTTGCTGTCGATATTTCTGATCCACCATATTAATGACTCGATACTTGTGCCACTCCATATTTTGTACTAAATATTCTGTCTCTGCACCACTTCTGATAAGACACACCGGTGTAACTTCTTGTTAATCATACAGACTTGATAATTCACATGTTTTACAACTACAAGTTGTTTCTTAAATATGTGTTAGGCATTATGTTACTCACTTAATTAACAGTTTGTTTGAGGAACAGTGTCCTACCCTGGCCAACCTATCTGAGGTGAACCTATATTTGTTGTTTATTAATCCAAAGTTCATCTGGAAATCCTACTGTTTGGGCATTGTGGGCTGTCAACCACAGCTTGCAACCAGACTGTGGCTTCCTAAACTGAGCCAGCATTGAATACCTGCCCTGATCTGTACTGGAGGCTCCCTGAGACTGACAGTTACAATCAACCATTGCTGGAAGGCAAATACATGTGGGCAGATCAACATGTGCAGAACACTGTAACCAATGACTACTGGGCGTAACCTTTTGCTCCATCCTCTGTGTAGGTAGGTTAAGCTCAAGCGCGTTGGCTAAAGTAGTCTCAGGCAGCACTTAAAAACGATAATGAGAGAAAGCAGGAAATATGACTCATTTTCTCCTTTGTAGTCATAGGTTTACAGTGACCTCTTACATAGCCTTGTTTCACAACATACCTAAAGAATGTTTATACACTTGTCAGTGGTTATAGATCTCAAAAACTGTTTATATTTGGAAAGTGACCTTCCTCATATGAATCTTGTTTGGGCTTGCAAATTAGTACATCTAAACACAAATGAATGAGTGTCACTCAATTGTTCGGTTTCTACGTAGTCTTCAATGCATCCCTTTATCTTGTTTTTAAGTGGTCCATCTTTGGCATATATGGGAACTGAGGCAATGGTTGAAAACTTCATTTGGTCATTATCACTAATATAGCACAGTGAAAAAATCACACCTATTGTTTCCTGGCTGCACACCCACCATATTAACAATGTAATCACCATAGGCTTAGCAAGGTTTATTTTACATGGTGCCTACCTTTGGTATTTAATTTGCTTGATTGTGTGGCAGTGGAGTTTGTGTTTCGTGTTTTCTCCAGTTTATCTTTGTATGTTGCCTTTAGAAGGCAGTTCATCAAGCTTCTAGTACTTGGCCATAGAATACAACATTGCACTCAGGTAATTCATATACCAGTTCATTATAAGTTATGCAATAAATGTTCGCTGCAGCTTTAATGGATGAAATAATACCTCCAGATATTTGCAGCATAATTTGCATTTTTGCTGCATAATTAGAATCACCTTGCCACGTTATTTGGTGCCCCATGCTACACAATCCCAGTAGCCCTGATAAAACTATATAGAGTGGGTTAGTGGCTCTCATTATGATAATAAAATCCGCACTTCACAGAGACCTATGAAATATTTTCAATAGCTCACAGTTTCCTTTAAAATATGGTTTGATATCACTAGACGTTGTACAAGCAAAGCACCCAAACTATTTTACATATATAAATATATATATATATATACACACACACACACATATATATGTTTCACCAAATTGCCTAAAGCGTTTTTTAGAGGGCACACACAGAGTTCCAACCATCCGGCTTTCTCATTCTTTGACTTGCCTTTAATATCACGTAGTGTTTATTTCTTGCCCGACGCATTTCCAGGATTCATTCCTTTCATCAGGGGCTTGCTTTACAATGTCAAGAGGGTCTGGCCAGTCCTTCTTTTATGTTACCTGGCATGTGCACGTCATTTTCTATGTAGTAGAACTGCTAAGTGCAGAATGGCATGCTGGAATGTGTAGTCCTATTGTCTTTACCCTAAGTGGGTTCAGTTCCTCCTGCTCTCTTTTAAAAGCGTAATTGATTTCCTTCGTAGGATCGTGACATTTCTGGCAAGTCACCTTTAATTGAGGTCATCTGTACTGCATAGCGCCAAAACTCGTTTTCAGCAGCAGTCTCCATTCACTGTGTATGGATGGTGCTCCTCCGCAGGACAGGGCTAACCTGCTCGAAATGTTTCACCAAATTGCCCAAAGCGTTTTTTAGAGGGCACACACAGAGTTCCAACCATCCGGCTTTCTCATTCTTTGACTTGCCTTTAATATCACGTAGTGTTTATTTCTTGCCCGACGCGTTTCCAGGATTCATTCCTTTCATCAGGGGCTTGCTTTACAATGTCAGGAGGGTCCGGCCAGTCCTTCTTTTATGTTACCTGGCATGTGCACGTCATTTTCTATGTAGTAGAACTGCTAAGTGCAGAATGGCATGCTGGAATGTGTAGTCCTATTGTCTTTACCCTAAGTGGGTTCAGTTCCTCATGCTTTCTTTTTAAAGCGTAATTGATTTCCTTCGTAGGATCGTGACATTTCTGGCAAGTCACCTTTAATTGAGGTCATCTGTACTGCATAGCGCCAAAACTCGTTTTCAGCAGCAGTCTCCATTCACTGTGTTTGGATGGTGCTCCTCCGCAGGACAGGGCTGACCTGCTCGAAATGTTTCACCAAATTGCCCAAAGCGTTTTTTAGAGGGCACACACAGAGTTCCAACCATCCGGCTTTCTCATTCTTTGACTTGCCTTTAATATCACGTAGTGTTTATCTCTTGCCCGACGCGTTTCCAGGATTCATTCCTTTCATCAGGGGCTTGCTTTACAATGTCAGGAGGGTCCGGCCAGTCCTTCTTTTATGTTACCTGGCATGTGCACGTCATTTTCTATGTAGTAGAACTGCTAAGTGCAGAATGGCATGCTGGAATGTGTAGTCCTATTGTCTTTACCCTAAGTGGGTTCAGTTCCTCCTGCTCTCTTTTAAAAGCGTAATTGATTTCCTTCGTAGGATCGTGACATTTCTGGCAAGTCACCTTTAATTGAGGTCATCTGTACTGCATAGCGCCAAAACTCGTTTTCAGCAGCAGTCTCCATTCACTGTGTTTGGATGGTGCTCCTCCGCAGGATAGGGCTGACCTGCTCGAAATGTTTCACCAAATTGCCCAAAGCGTTTTTTAGAGGGCACACACAGAGTTCCAACCATCCGGCTTTCTCATTCTTTGACTTGCCTTTAATATCACGTAGTGTTTATTTCTTGCCCGACGCGTTTCCAGGATTCATTCCTTTCATCAGGGGCTTGCTTTACAATGTCAGGAGGGTCCGGCCAGTCCTTCTTTTATGTTACCTGGCATGTGCACGTCATTTTCTATGTAGTAGAACTGCTAAGTGCAGAATGGCATGCTGGAATGTGTAGTCCTATTGTCTAGACGTTGTACAAGCAAAGCACCCAAACTATTTTACATATATAAATATATATATATATATATACACACACACACACACACACACACACACATATATATATATATTTCAGAAACAAAAAGGCACGCGGCACACTTCTTGGCAAGTAGAACTCAGTTTTAATCACTCAAGTCAGGTCTGCAGCAAAACTCCTACGCGTTTCGAACTAACGTTCTTGGTCACGGCAGTGTTCTACAATTAGTCCTTCTTTCGTTTCAGAATTTATACTTGCACCACATGTTACATAACGGTGATGCATTCTGGGCTGTGTAGTTTTATTTACTGTTTAGTAACTTTTTTCTGATTTTTTGCAACTTTATTTTCAGTTGACATTTGTAGGGCAGACATGTGGGGAAAGATCTAAGGATTTGGTCCCAATTTATACGTTTTATTCCTGTAGTAGGATCTTTTTAACGTATAATAATCTAATTATATTTCTATATCGTTCGCACTTTTGTGTGTGATACGATTGCTGGGAAATATTTATCCTTAGATTTGGGTGTTACTAGGGCTAAGTGCCCTTTGCCCCACATGTGTGCCTCTATTCATATCTGTTTCAGCCCATATAGTTCATTAATTACATGCATTCATCAACTTCGGACGATCATCCTGCACGCAAAGCATACTGTATCACATTTTGGATTTTTCTACAATTATTTTTACAAATGGATGTGCATTTCTTCGTCTGCATTCAAACCTCTCGGGTACTTAGTTTTGAATTTAATTATTAATTTGGACTCCAACCTTCTCAACTTTAAGAGTCTGTCTCCCCCACGTTCTTGGTTTGGGATGGTTGCTAGTCCCAGATATCTTATGTCCTGCCATGTTTTTCCTTCGTGTTGTTTTAAGTGTTTTGCCATGGCATAGGCATTGTCATCATTTTGTATCGCACGAATATGCTCTAATATTCTTTTTTTCAAAGGACATTTTGTGCTGCCTATATATTCTTTTCCGCAGCAGCATCTCAGCATATATACCACAAATGATGATTCGCAGGTTATCTTTGTTTTAATCAAAAACTCTTTACCAGTTGGGTCTTTCAATGTAGTAGTATTTTGACCTATTTTGCAGGCCTTGCAGGTCATGCACTTTACAAATCCATTGCTCCTTTTCTGAAGCCAATCTGTTGGTTTTTTAACTGTGAAGTGACTTCTTACCAGATGGTCTGTTAAGTTGGGCGCTCTTCTGTATGAGATTAGAGGGCCTGTTCCAATTTCCTTTCCTATATCTGGATCTTTCATTAGTATATGCCAGTATTTAGAAAGGATTTTCTGGATCTTGTGGCTTTCCTTACTGTATGTGACAATCATTCTTGGTCGTTCCTCAGTTATATTTTCTCTATTTTTCTCTTTATTCGTCAATGTTTCCAATCTTGTCTTTTGTCTGGCTTTTTCTTCCCCCTTTGCTATATCATTGTACTTATAGCCTCTTTCTTGGAACTGATTTTTGGTATCTTCAAACTTTTTCTCCATTTCCTCAGTTGTTGAACAGTTCCTCTTCATACGAAGAAATTCTCCGTAGGGAATGCTTTTTATCAGTTTTTTGGGGTGAAAGCTTTGACCATGAAGAATGCTGTTTGTTGCTGTTCGTTTTCTGTGCGTGGTCGTTTCAATTTTGTTATCTTTTATGAATACTTTAATATCCAAAAATTCAATTTCTTTAGAATTGATGTTAAATGTGAAACTCAAACCCACGTCATTACAGTTTAGGATACCCAGGAAGGTTTCAAGTTCCGCTGCAGTGCCTTTCCATAACAGAAACAAATCATCAATGAATCGCACCCATAGTGCTACATTTGCCATATATTGGTCGTTTTCTTCTCTCCAAGCCACGTTCCTCTCCCACCACCCCATCATGAGATTCGCATAGCTTGGAGAGAAGGAAACTCCCATGGCCGTTCCACACTTTTGTTTATACATTTTCTGATTGAATAGAAAAACATTATTATATAAACACATTCGAATCATATCTACTAGCATTTTCGAGTGTTCACGTTCAGTGATTGGTCGCTGTTTGAGAAAGAATTCTATTGCTTTCAGGCCGATTTCATGGCTAATCGAGGTATAAAGTGACACCACGTCAATGGTAACTAACATATATGATGGTTGCCATTCCGTATTGTTCAATAGTTTCAGGAAATCACCTGTATCTTTTATGTAAGAAGTGAGGGTAGGGACCCAAGGAGCTAAGAAATAATCAACATAATTCGCCACATTCTCATATATGCTCCCGCAGCTGGAGATTATTGGTCTCCCCGGTGGTTTGTTTAACGTCTTGTGCACTTTTGGTAAAAAGTACATGGTCGGTATAATAGGATGTTCAACCATTAGATATTTCTTTTCATTTTCCGTGATCAGACCATTTTTCTGCCAGTTGTTTAATTTTACTTCCAGATCTGTTATTAATTCCGGAATTGGATTTTTCTTTAATAATTCATAATTCTTTTCATCCTTTAATTGACGTAATGCTTCATCTACATAGTGTTGTTTGTCCATTATTACGATGTTACCACCCTTGTCTGCGGGTTTGATTTCGATCAATGGGTTGTCTTTTAGAGATTGTATTGCCGCTCGTTCTCGTTTTGATAAATTTTCTCTTTTGTTTGTTTGGTTCGTGTTTGTCATTGATTCAATATCGCTTGTTACTAACTCATAAAATTGATCAATTTTGTTTCCTGGATATAGAGTAGGATAAAATTTTGATTTTGCTTTGAAAGGGGTTTTCATACCTTTGTCAGTTTTTATCTCCATATCTTGAAGGATTTGGGTATCTGTTATTTGAGAGCCTGTAACATCATGTGTTAATTCATATGCAATTCTCAAGTGAGGAACATCTTCAATATTGCATATTTCACTTTGATTTTGACTTGAAGTCAGGGTTTCGTCTTGTTGTTCGGATCTTTCTTGTGACATATTTTCCAGCCCTTCCTGTGTTTCGGATTGTTGTATGTTTAGCTTTTGTTTGGCAAAGTGTTTCTTTAATTTTAATTTTCTTATATATTTATATAAGTCTATTTTTGTGTCAACTTCTTCATGGTGGATTTCCGGGCAAAAGGATAGCCCTTTGTTAAGCAGATCGATTTCATCTTTGGATAAATTGTATCTGGATAAATTAATCACCAGATTGGGCGCTCCGTTTTTCTTTTTCTTCATTATTTTCTTGCTGGTCTCAGTCTCAGGTTGTATCGATTTCCTTTGTCTTGTACTTCGTCTGGTTTTTCGTTTTGTCTTCCTGAGAATTGCTGTGTTCCTCTTCCTCTCATTTTTTGTCTTCGTTGGCCACGTCCGCGTGCGCCTGTGTTGTACCGTGGTGTTTGCTGTTCTTGATAGAGCAGCTCCATCTCCTCTAAAAAAGAAAACTTGCGAATACCCATTGCTCTTTGTTCTCCTTCACTATATTCGGATTCTGATCCACTTGTTTGTTGACTCGTTCCTTTTTTGGATGTTTCATCCCAATGTTTTTTGGCCAAATCAAATTTACGGGCAAAGGTAAGAATGGTTCCGAATTTATAATCATCCTCATCCCTGTGGAATTTACGCTCTTTTCTTTTTTGAACTTCGTCATCATGTTTGTCCAGATTCTTATCCATTTCTGTTCTCAGTTTTTTAATAGCAGCGCTCTCATCTTTCAGTGATAGTAATTCGTTTTCAATCTCAGTTATTTTCTGTAACAATTCAGCAATCTCTTGTCTGGCATATTTTATAATTATTTGTATCATTCCTTTTGAACACTCCATATTGTTTCTGCCCCATTCCTCGAGCATTTCAGGTTTTGTATCCGGGTGATTGGGTAGGGTAAATATTCGGAGACCTCTAGGGACCATATTGCATTCCAAATATTTTTCAAGAGTTATTATTTCCCATCCCCGTGAGATTTCTTTCCTCATTGCTTTTTCTAATTTTATGAATAGCTGCTTCACTGTATTAATAGTTTGTGGTGCGGCTTCAGCCCCGCTTCCAGCGCCTGTTGTTTGTGCATTTTTATCACGTTGGAACATTGTTTCTGCTTTGGCTAGTCTCTGCCTTGCTCGTTCTTCCATTTGGATAATTTTCTGTGCAGTATGCTAAGTCTATTACAGGGCGACCCCTCCGTATGATTGCAGTGCCTTTTCAGTCGTAAGAAGGAATTTCTTATTGAACACTGTTGCTTTAAATTGTTCAGAGGATGCGGGTTATATTTTCACCCGTTTGCGCGACCTATTATTTTGCCAAGATGGGTGCTGTGATATACGTCCTTTATTATATATCACTTGTGTGTGTTCATGTTTGGAAAGATTCCCTCGCATGCACTTCACCCCACACGGCTTCGACAATAATCTCTCCCCGCTTTCGCTCACACAGTTACTCACCCGGGAGACTCCCGATCGTGTTCACGTCCTCCGACTGAGCACGTCGACGCTCTACCAAGGTGTCCGTGAGTAGTTGTTTCTCCTCCGGATTCCTCTGTTTTTTAGCGATATCTTGAAGTATTCATAAAAGATAACAAAATTGAAACGACCACGCACAGAAAACGAACAGCAACAAACAGCATTCTTCATGGTCAAAGCTTTCACCCCAAAAAACTGATAAAAAGCATTCCCTACGGAGAATTTCTTCGTATGAAGAGGAACTGTTCAACAACTGAGGAAATGGAGAAAAAGTTTGAAGATACCAAAAATCAGTTCCAAGAAAGAGGCTATAAGTACAATGATATAGCAAAGGGGGAAGAAAAAGCCAGACAAAAGACAAGATTGGAAACATTGACGAATTACGAGAAAAATAGAGAAAATATAACTGAGGAACGACCAAGAATGATTGTCACATACAGTAAGGAAAGCCACAAGATCCAGAAAATCCTTTCTAAATACTGGCATATACTAATGAAAGATCCAGATATAGGAAAGGAAATTGGAACAGGCCCTCTAATCTCATACAGAAGAGCGCCCAACTTAACAGACCATCTGGTAAGAAGTCACTTCACAGTTAAAAAACCAACAGATTGGCTTCAGAAAAGGAGCAATGGATTTGTAAAGTGCATGACCTGCAAGGCCTGCAAAATAGGTCAAAATACTACTACATTGAAAGACCCAACTGGTAAAGAGTTTTTGATTAAAACAAAGATAACCTGCGAATCATCATTTGTGGTATATATGCTGAGATGCTGCTGCGGAAAAGAATATATAGGCAGCACAAAATGTCCTTTGAAAAAAAGAATATTAGAGCATATTCGTGCGATACAAAATGATGACAATGCCTATGCCATGGCAAAACACTTAAAACAACACGAAGGAAAAACATGGCAGGACATAAGATATCTGGGACTAGCAACCATCCCAAACCAAGAACGTGGGGGAGACAGACTCTTAAAGTTGAGAAGGTTGGAGTCCAAATTAATAATTAAATTCAAAACTAAGTACCCGAGAGGTTTGAATGCAGACGAAGAAATGCACATCCATTTGTAAAAATAATTGTAGAAAAATCCAAAATGTGATACAGTATGCTTTGCGTGCAGGATGATCGTCCGAAGTTGATGAATGCATGTAATTAATGAACTATATGGGCTGAAACAGATATGAATAGAGGCACACATGTGGGGCAAAGGGCACTTAGCCCTAGTAACACCCAAATCTAAGGATAAATATTTCCCAGCAATCGTATCACACACAAAAGTGCGAACGATATAGAAATATAATTAGATTATTATACGTTAAAAAGATCCTACTACAGGAATAAAACGTATAAATTGGGACCAAATCCTTAGATCTTTCCCCACATGTCTGCCCTACAAATGTCAACTGAAAATAAAGTTGCAAAAAATCAGAAAAAAGTTACTAAACAGTAAATAAAACTACACAGCCCAGAATGCATCACCGTTATGTAACATGTGGTGCAAGTATAAATTCTGAAACGAAAGAAGGACTAATTGTAGAACACTGCCGTGACCAAGAACGTTAGTTCGAAACGCGTAGGAGTTTTGCTGCAGACCTGACTTGAGTGATTAAAACTGAGTTCTACTTGCCAAGAAGTGTGCCGCGTGCCTTTTTGTTTCTGAAATAAAATTGAGACACGCTCCCGGTCTCAAACGCGGGCACCAACATCAGTGTTCCCTCTGTGACGGGGACATTTGCGAGGATATATATATATATATACGCATATACTAATAAAAGCTGATGGGGTAAAGCAACTGACTCTCGAGTGATGCTCATTTTGGACAACCCCAATGGAGCTTTGATATATATATACCGGGACAGAACACCTTATCGAAGCGATTTAATTACACAACGCGTTTCGACTACAACTGTAGTCTTGGTCACATGTAAACAAACAGTGTCTTATGGTTGGTTAAATAGTGTCACATGTTATGGTGATACAGGAAGTGATGTACCTGAAAACAAAGCAGCCATGATGGAATGTGCAAAAATGAGCATAATCGTGGTCTAAAACAATGAATAAACTAAGAGCATCATGATAATTTGCAAATGCACATTATATGACCTTGCCACAAACATAATTTACAATGTCTCGTTCAATTGCAAAACAAAAGTGCATGCAGTTTTGGATATTACTAGCCGGAGTGCTCTGCCGGCATGTGCGCCACCTCTCACGGGTCTCAGTGGATCAGAAGGAGCGTTTTCATGTGGATATATATATATATATATATATATATATATATATATATATATATATATATATATATATATATATATATATATATATATATATGAACCAGCAATCTTCACCACCTCCGCAGCTGCAGCGAAATGAAGAGACGGACCCAAGGCTGTTTGCAAGGTAAGATTTATTTTATACCTCTCATACTCATGCATATGGGCATGTGGTATATGCATTTATATACAATATATAGTCTTTATATATGTTACAGTTTGTATCTTTATTCGAAACATAATATTTAGAAAGTCTTAGATGAGCTATTGTTTCATATCTAAGGAGTTTGTATCCATTCAGACACTTGTTAAACCATATGTACATAAAGAATATTGTTTTACAGTTTTACCTATAACAAAACACGTTATTTCAAGTTTAAAACATATCAAACAATGCTGTAAAATGTAATGCCATAATACTAAATCACACAAGGCGTTGCGTTTGGTCACATTGGCACCTGTTAATAAGTGTCCAGATACAAATTGATGACCGGTGTTGCTTTAGAGCCTTAAACATATGTTCTACTAGAATTGGATTGCAAAACATTCTGTGCTATTCAAGTTTTAAGCATATGTGGTGTACCATAAAATTGTGTGCCCATACGTGCTGTAGGTGACACAATATTGAGACAAATATAAATTGCCTGGAATATATTATTTTATGACAGATATGGCACATTCCTGTTCTGCGATGAAAATTAGGTGGTAGATTAATTAATGCCGAATCGCTTGGAATTTCCATGGAAGTCCCTATGACATCCTCATGAATACCAAATGTGTTCATTATGATCAGCGTTATTACAATGAATATAAATTGAATTAATAATGTAGGGATACTTACAGAGCAGTGTTACCGAGTGTTGTGCCTTAACAAGTGAAGGGTTAAATCCGGTGTCTTGCTTAAAACGTGTACACATCATGACGGTTTTATGCAAGCAGAAAGAGAGAAAGATTCCTCGGCGGTTCCAAGTAATTACTAGCCACGTTCAACTAGTGCAGCACTCGTGCACCGCCATTCGTAGCTGACCTGATTCATTCACATGTGGAATGTGGAAATAATGAGATATCATCACTCGACATAAAAAAAGGACTTATGTATTCAAGGTGGCTCCACTTTACAATTGCACAGGAAGTACTGTTGGCCTCTCCAATGCATTGTGGGATTTCTTTTTTTCTGTTTCCCATTAAGGGGCAGGAGTAGGTGGTACCTCTTCCTCTCTCTGCCGTCATACTAGTAGATGAGAAAGAAGGTCGACAGAAATCTTCTTCCTGGTCAAATGTGGGATGTTAAGAAAAAAGTCAACTGGCTTTAGAAAAATGTGTATTGGAAGGAGGAAAGGATGTTTTTAGATACGGAAAGTTATTTGAAAACCATTACTGAAAATATTAATACAACAAAAATTATCCTTTCTGTGAATGTGTTTTGAGGATAGCGAATGTGCTTTAAAGGTAGTACAAAAATAAAGGAAATGTATCTCCTTTTTTCCTTATTTTGATAGCAGAGTCTATGTAATACGTAATACAATTAATGCAATATCATCTCTTAAAACCTTGTCCTCTGCAGATTGAATGTTCAGTCAGGCCACCATTGGCACCCATTTTCCCGCGAGTGGGTGGCAGCGTGGGTTGATGTCACGGCCGAGAGTTCTGTCTTCCAGGGACACAGTGGCATTCAGCTTCGCTATGGTTTTCACAGCAGTCTACACCATAGGGGCCTTCTTTCAAACTGGGGTACCATGATCCAACCATGAGAGCCCCCACTCCATTCAAGTGGTGGCCTCCTAGGATGTACTGTTTTTTCAACGTTTCATGCCAGTACTGCTTTTTCTTTCTAGTTCATCGCATTCATACAAATTACATAAAAAGTGCACTATAGAGCATACATGGGTGTTTTTTCAAGTTTTCAGAAAAATAGGCACCGTATGTTTGGTACAAGCATTGAAATTTGGAGACACTCTCTTACTGTTTTTTCTCTATACCACTGATTTAATTTTATCTGCTTGATCTTTTTTTTTAGAAAAAGAGAACACTCTCAAATCGTCTTGATGTTTTTCTTCTAAAGGCCATGTTTGTAAAGTCCTCAGTCCTCGGTATCTAATTCCAAAATGTATGCTCTTTGTTCTGATGCGTCTGAACACTTCCGGTCTGTATTACATACACCTAGAAAGACGGTGGGTTTAATCAAACATTCTACTTGTAGGCTTATATCTAAAAATATGCATAACTAAATTCATGGTAAGCTGGCAATCAGTGGGAATAGTATTTGAAAACTCTGTAACATCTGCTTTCAAATGTTTTTGCAAAAGCAATAAAAAAGCTTTCAAGATCTAATGGGCATCAAGACTATGAGCAAATATTTGTTGTTACTCCATTCTGAATTGCATTCTTTGCAGATTTGTCTCGTCTGCTTTCTATTATGTATAATTATAAACTGCACATTGAATGCAGGGATAAAATAAACTGAAATTCTCTTTAGCGTTGCTAAAAGATGTTTCATTTGTTGGCAACGGTGACACCGGTGTGTGCATGTACAGACTCATCAAGGGAAGGAGAGAAAGGGGAGAGTGACAGACAGGGAGGTAGTCTCACAGTTTGTCCATATTTACGTGTGTATATGGGAAACGCAGTGTCTATATGGGAAATATTTGCATATAGGAATATGTGTATGTGGCAAATGCCCTATAGATAACCTCTGAAGCAATCTAAGCACACACTTAGACATTATGTGCAGTGTATGTTGTGTGAGTGTGTGTGTATATATATATATATATAAATATATATATATATATATATATATATATATATATATATATATATATATATATATATGTATATAGTGAACATAATACATGTAAAAACTAAATATCGACCAAATATTTTATATATATATATATATATATATATATATATATATAGTATTTTACATACGTGTGGGTATGTGCATGGGGGGTGTACATATGTAATTATGCATTGATTCACTTTAACTACAAATGTCTGCATTGCTTTCCCATTTCCCTTCCTATATTATGTGTTGTTTAATTTCATTAAATCGCGTTTGGTAGAACACGTTTGTATTAAATAACGGGTGAGATCCTGAATAAGGATAGGCTTGCAGTGATTTCTACCTAAGTGTCCCTAGTCTATTGTTATGGCATTTTTAATTATATAAATTTGTTCTCATCCCAGGAGAAGCTCCGACAATTACTTTCACTGAAATATTCAGTTGCATTAAACTATTTTAAATCATACAGAAATATGTGTTTTGATAAATCTAGCATCACTGTGATGTGCGTTGTTAAATTTATAATACATGGTTCGCACTGGAAAATGCTACCTTCAGTAATCTGTAAAGATCGAACACGTTGTCCCCTTTACTCGAACATGACCGTCTGACCGGTGTGCGCTCGGCCTCGGGGGGGGGTGAAAATATGTATTTATGGCTCTAAATAACTGCGAACAACGGCTGAGATGTGGCTGCTCCTTAACCTAAACTACCCCCGGGCGAAGTGTTTTCTAAGCGGTGGCGGGCGGGGGGAGAGTCAGACAAGCGCTGAACCGGAAACAAGACTGCTCTATTTATTTGCGGCTTCGCAGCGCTCAGTGAGTGACACTTCTGACACGGATGACAAGTCCAAAATGGGAAAGCGTGGCACCTCGACAACGTCAATAGGATCTCGGGCACTGACTGAGAGAAAAGCATGTGCCCTTCTCTGTTTTACGGCATTCTCGATTCTTACTGCGCTTGAGGGCCCCGTTTCAATCATATGCATCATATTTCAAAGATGGGCAGCATTTCTTTAGAGCCCGGCCAGTCTTGTGACCGTCTGTGGTCTGCTCACGCGGGCTCTTGGCAAATCGTTCATGTCAGAAAGCCTCACCCGAGCATTTTGTTCTCAGGAGATCATTTTTTAGGCCAGAGGGTGCCCTCTTGTGGTGGGAAATCGAATGCTTAATCCGGGCGCACAAAGTTGCTTTACAAGCAGCAAGCACCGCGGTTTGTGATTTTTCTAACTCGTGTTGCTATAAATTGATAGATAAGGTAGGGTGTTTTATGATATTGTTGTGCAGTATGGCATTACAATATGTTGCCTACATGGAAATGACAAAGCGGCTGCATGCTCCTGCCTAGAATATTGACAAAAGAGGGACGCTTACCTGGGAATAGAAAGCGAGGCGCCTTCTTCACTGCGTTGATGGCATGATCCATATTACTGAGAAGCAATGTCACCGCCAAGGAAGCAGAAAAACAAAACGTTAATAACAGCATTCACAGAATACAAAAACCTATGCTGAATCTCATTGTAGAACCCCCTAAGACTTGGTAAGAGCCAAACAGCTGTCTCAGTCCTCCCTTCAGGTGCTGGCATGCTATGGCACGGGTAAATACATTGTACACTAAGTTTCAGAGAGCCCACTCCCCTTTCCCCTTCCACCACCCCAACCTGTAAATCTTACTGCAATATTTAAAAATGTAATTCATGTGGCATGCAGCTTCTTCGACTTCTCTTTCTAATTCCTGACCTTCTTTAGCACCACACGGATGTAAGCGCTCCCCATAACCCATGTCATCATATGGTATATATGCTGAAGAGGCGTCTTTCCATTCTTGGGTAAACATGCTCATCGTCTTCATCGATTTATATATAACAACAGAGCATAACTAACAACTGCTAGCAGGCTCATCGTATAGGAAAAAGAAAGCAACTTTTGCTCTTTAGTGCAAAATTGAAAAAGTCAAATCCACTGCAAAAATCAGTGCTACAGAATAGAAAAGCACCAGCAAGTGTTAAATAACATAGTTATTAGGATCTTTTGTAGAGACTGTGATTACAAAGTAAGCAGGCTTCGCAAGAAATGCGTAGCCGGTAAGGACACATAGGAGATTACATTGATGTTTATTAGAGTTTCGATCACAAGTGTACATTTACATTTTCCAGTTTAGTTCATACAGCAAATGAAAAAACTCCATATCACTTCACAATTAACGTCTTACTAGAAGGTGTACCATGAATGGTAAAGCAATCTGCAGTGCAAATATATATCTCATTATTCATTTCCCAGTTAATACTCAAAACATTGTTTTAAAAAGGCTGGTCAATGGTGTGGGTGTCCTAGGTTTTACAAGGCCATTGCTTTGTGTACAACGTTTGGCACCTTGTGCATAAATCTTGTCCTGACAGGGTGGCTTAGCCAGTATGGAGAAGCCAATAGAGCATGGGTATTCGCAAACATTTTCCCTGGGGCCCTAAAATATGGTCTGTGGTGTGCCAAAGGGCGGCAATGATGCTAGCGGGGTGGGGGCTTTGCAGGCTGGGGTGGCAGGTAAGGTGGGCGTTTTGGAAGCAAAGCATGTACATGATGTGGTCAGTGATTCATGGAGTTATTTTGAGGGTTTCATTCCATACTGCCCTCTAAATTAATATTCCAGTCTCTAGCAGAGTCATAGATTTGGCAAAATTGAGTTATGCAGTATCCAAATTGCATTCCTGCTACCAGACTTCTACTTGCTCTCACTACGTCTGGAGAGTCAAGTGTTTAAAAAAGAAGTAACTTTATTATTGAATTGAAATAAAATTGAATTGTACAATGTAATATCCCCCAAAAATGATCAAACCCAATTTTGCCACTTGCCCAAATAGTGTGATCCTAGACAATTGTTTTATTTCGCTTTGCTTCCCTTATTTTCTTTTTGCATATAAGGTTACTTTGAAATATACGTGTTCAGGATATGAACGGTACAAAACCTTCTATTGTGTTTGATTTAATAAACTATAATGCTGTCAATGTATAATAAGCACCGAGGACAGCCAGAGGGTTCAACGTGACAAAAAGACTTGCCTCTTAGTTCACTATTGGCATTGTTGTCATGGTGGGGGGAGGCATAAATGTTTCCACGTTAATTTCTGAAAACTATCACTTTTAAAAATACTTCCCAATGCACTGATATATTCTGATGTACTAAGGTGAAACACTTCTGCATGTTTATGAATAATCTTTTTGGATTTTGAAGAGAATGTCATTTTTTACACATTTGCTGCAAGATGTTTTAAAAATGAATGTGTTTCTAAAGTTAAGTGGTGCAGGACACTTTTTTATTTGCTTTTGATTTTTCTACTTCAGCTTTCTTGCAAATAAACGCTTGCCCATTTATTTAGCATCATTGTGGAATTTAGTGCACTCATAAGTGCAGTCATTCATCAGGGGGCCGCATCTGAAGGTCAGGAGGGCCGCAAACGGCCCACGAGTCGTACTTTGAGTATCACTGCAAATAGAGCATAGACCAGTTGAGTGGGTGGAACATTGAGAATTAAACATGCTGCAGCATTTTGGACTGCCTGGGACAGGAAATGTGGCAGTGTCAGAGTATGGGCCTTATGACTTTGATGGTCCTCCCGCAGAGCGCAACAACAGCGCTCCGCAGGAGGACCTCGAGAGACCGGCACACACCACCCGCCGGATAACCATTGTAATCCTTGGTGGGCTGGTATGTTGCAACAGTGTCACAGCAGTGCCTTTCAAAGGCCCATAGGAGAGCCTTAGAACGGAATTGCTATGGGACTGCCTCAGTATGTTCCTGCATTGCATGGAATGCGCCATGGAATGCAGTCCTTGTCGTGAAGGAACATGGGGCGGAAAACATACAGGGGGGGCACACAATGTGCCCCCCTGCCTGCATTCCCATGCCCAGAGGCAACAAGGGGGCCTGTAAGGGCCCCCTGAGTTGCCTCACTTCTATCCTTTCCATGGAGGGCTCACTGCCATGGGAATGATGGTGATGAGGCAACTTGTAATATGCTTGGCGGTGTCGCAGCAGCGCCACCAGCATAGTGCTGCCTCAGACCGCTGTGCAACCACCATGGGATCACAAATCCCAGGCATTTGTAGTGGTCCTGTGGCGGTCCAACCGCCCAAGTCATAATACGGCAGGGAGACGCCAGTTTTGCAGTCCACAGACCCCCACCATGTCTATGGCGCTTCTATGAACCGCCGTAGTCCTAGTAAGGCCCAAAGTCTGTTACCATTGTCCTTTCTCGATCCGGAAGTAAAAACCGAGCTTCTGGGCATTTTGGTAGCGAGAACGAGAGGACGCTACCCCTAACTGGGTCCCTGCCTTGTGGTCCACCCGCCGCCGCAGTTCGACCTGACGCGGCCGCTGTGTGGGGACTGCATCTCCCTGGAACACCAGCGACAGGAGCCGCCCACGCCAGCAGCAGCGCCCGGAGGCGCTTCAAAATCCGTGCCTTACCGGTGGAGCTGGTGCTTCACTTTCTCCCCTGCAGACCGAGCTTCTGGGCATTTTGGTAGCGAGAACGAGAGGACGCTACCCCTAACTGGGTCCCTGCCTTGTGGTCCACCCGCCGCCGCAGTTCGACCTGACGCGGCCGCTGTGTGGGGACTGCATCTCCCAGGAACACCAGCGGCAGGAGCCGCCCACGCCAGCAGCAGCGCCCGGAGGCGCTTCAAAATCCGCGCCTTACCCGCGTCGCGGGACGCGAGCGGGTCGCCGGACTAAGCCTGGACAAAGGGCGGAGAGTCTTAGACAGTCCAAGACTGTCCGTGACTGGACTGGGCCAGGACCTCTGCCTTTTCTGTACCAGAGACAGATCCATGTAGTAAGACTGCATTGCTTAATTGAATGTATTGTATCAAGGGACACTATTGAACTTAGCCTCTTTCACTCCATGCATTGATCACTCCTCGGCATCAATCCTTTTATTAATCTGTGCGATTGTATAATATGCCTAGGAAAATTGCAGCCCCCGCGTCCAATACGATGGAAAACTATCTGGTTCAGGTGGTAACCAAAATTAACAGTGAAAGAAGCAGTCATTAGGACTGAGCCAATCTCCCATCCTCTACCCCCGAGTCAAAACTCTGTTTCGCCACCGATGGCTGCATCACTGCATGCTGCTAACAGTGACGCCCCTGACACTGATCTTCATGTTAATGAAATTTCTGACCAAAGTGCACTGCTGATGGCTGAGGCAGAAACGGATGCTGACATTGACCCTGATACACAGGTGGATGTGATAATTGAGCAAGCCCCCCCCCTGTATCCGCAACGAGGGCAGTCAGGATGTGTAGAAAAATACAGCTTAAGCGTGGGGGACTACGGTCTGGGAGAAAAAGGGTTACACCGCCACCAAAATCCAAGGATATAAGTATGGATCATGAGGAAGATAGTGTTAGGCAAACTATGGGTGATGAGCTGTTTGATAGGATAGCTGACATGATCGATTGTAAGATAAAGGCTATTATCAAACTGCTGGTATGCAAAATTGATAAGCTCACTGCTGAGGTAAAAAGATTGGGTGGGGTGCAGAACAAGATAGCTGAGGAGGTGGGTAGTATGACAACCCTAGTATCAAATTTAGCAGACACAAATAACGAGCATATTGCGAGCGGGACAGAGGGCAGCGGAAATGCCGCATTGACTATCCCCCTGGGCAGGTATTAGGAAATTCAGATAACGATGCAGTGACAAGAGAAGATCCTTCAACAAGACCAATTGTACCAACTGCACCGTGCCTGGAGACAGATTCTCTCCAATTTATAGTAGAGGCTTCACCTTTGGTGTTGGTGTTGACCAATGTACCCGTCTTGCCACCTGGCCAGTTAGAATCCGTTTCATCTCTGACCAGCAAGGCACTACACTGGCTGTCAGGTAACATGCAGATGGCTCCATGGGGGAAACAACAGCTAGCTGGGGAGATCAAGACGGCTAGGAGGGTAGCTTGGATAGGGAATAGACCAAAAAATTTCAAAGGTGACTGTGTAGTGTTGAATTTTTCTAACACGGCTGTATTACCTAATGTCTTGTCAAACATCCTTCCCCCCCAACGTAGGAGTGGAACTATTATTCCCCTCACCCTTGAATTTTTCTATGGTGAGCAGAAAAGTGTGACACACCCGAATACTTTGAGGCCTAGGTGGAATGCATGGGCGCATAGATGGGATGCGGGTGCTTCAGTAAATGATTGGGGGATAAGTTTAGGAAATAGATCTGGGGGAGCACACTCTAATACTTCAAGGTCCAGGTGGAATACAGGGGCACACAGATGGGATGCGGGCGCTCCAGTAAATGATTGGGGGATAAGCCTAGAAAATAGATTTGGGATATTGTCAGGCCTAAATGACTGCGACTGACTCCAGATGGGCCACAATATGGTATGCAGCATAGCACTTTATGACCCTAGAGCATGCGATTCTATAACCCAGAGAACTGCCTCCATAAATGACATCCCCACGAAAGAGATAAATAGGATGGGAAACTGTAATGTACTTGAGGATCTAGAAAGGCTGAATAACGTTAGTCAAACTTCCAACCTCAATGTTCCTGACCCATCCAACTATCAAGGGCAAGAATCGCAAGAACTAGTAGCGATACTGGGCAACCCACTGGCTAGTGAAATATCTTTGCCTATATTAGATGACGAGACCCAATATACTCTTAGGGCTACAGATCCATCTACCATAATGGCTTGTCCAGCAGACGCAGATTTACCAATACTAGCTGCTCCTGAGAGTACTGTTATGGCCTCTGGGCATGTGATCAGTAATGAAATAAGGGAGGTTAGGCTAATCTCCTGGAACATTGCAGGAATAAAAAAGAATCTGCCTGATCCAACTTGGCATCAATATCTTGATAGCGGGGACCTCATTCTATTCCAAGACACCTGGGGGCTAGAAAATTACTACAAAATTGGGTGTAGGTCTTTTTTATCCCAGCTGTCAACATACATGGCGGTAGACCTTCTGGGGGCTTGATGATTTGGGCCAGAATCACAATGGGGGTCACTTTTAAACAAATAGACTCGAAAAACCCCGATATACTGATCATAGAACTAAAAAAAAACAAAGGACCCACACTCTATGTGATCAATATTTATAGCAGACCGCATAATTCCTGTAAGGAGTCATCAGTAATAACGCAGCTATGTAACATTATCTCGGAGCTTGGTCACAACCCTATGCTAATTATAGGTGGTGATTTCAATAGGAATTTTGAGCCTATACTAGGTCTGGAAGATGTCCATAGGGACGAGGATAGTGTTAATAACATTCCTTATGTTGATGCAGAGAATAAAGTAGCCTGCACAACAAGTGCCCTACAAATTCTAAGCATGACACTAGAATATAGACTACGTGCATGTAACGGGCGATTTCCCTCTGACTGTCCTACCCGACCAACGTTTGCTAGAGGGGACTGTATAAGCCATCTAGACTATATCCTAGTCTCCTTGGCTTTATGGCCAATGCTAGTGGACATAAAGGTGGATAAGCGTACCGAAAGTGATCACTTTCCACTCTCCTTGTCCGCTCAAAACTCACTTTTTACTCCCTCTAGCGCAAAATGTTATGTTATGTTAAAAACATTTCTACCGCGCACGGTCACCAAAAGGTTTCATGGCGCTCAAGACAAATGCGGGAGAGAGAGTGCTGTGAGGGGCTCAGTAGGCTAGTTTGAAAAAGTGGGTTTTGAGTAATTTACGAAAGCAATCATACTGAGGACATAGTCTGAGGCAGGAGGGAAGGAAGTTCCAGAAGGTGGGGGCCAAGAGGGAAAAACAGGAGCCACCATGCTTTTTCCTTTTGTACCTAGGGATCATCAAAAGGTTATGGGAAGTAGATTGGAGTGCTCTAGAAGGAGTGTAACGCTGGAGGCTGGAGATAATGAAAGCAGGTGCTTGGCCAATGAGGGCTTTGAACACCAGACAACCAAGTTTGAACTGACAGCGGTAGGCCACCGGGAGCCAATGCAGACTGTTTAACAGGGGTGAAACGTGTTGGTGTTTCGGGAGATGAAATACCAGTCTAGCCGCCTGATTTTGCACCAGCTGTAGCCAGTGAAGATGATAGGCCGGAATACCTACGTAGAGGGAGTTGGCATAATCAATGCGTGAGGTCACCAAGGCCATGATAACCAAAATAAGGGCTTCCGTGGTGAGGAACCTACGGATTTTGCAGTTCCTGCGAAGATGGAAAAAGCAGGATGATGTTACCACATTGATTTGAGGTCTCATAGACAGATCATTCGAAATGATGACCCCAAGGCTCTTAACCGACTTGACAGGGGAAGGTGGAGGCCCAAGGGAGGGGGGCCAGAAGCTAGAATTCCAAGGATTGGCTGGCCCACCCATCAATACCAACTCCGTCTTATTAGGCTTAAGCTTCAGCTGGCTATACTGCATCCACTCTGAGATCTCCAGCATGGTTGATTGAAAGTTGGAACAAGAAGAAGGGGAAGAATACACGGGGAAGATCAGTTGAAGATCGTCCGTGTAGTTCAGAATAGTGACAGGGGCGTGACGGAGGGAGACCAAGAGGGGTTGCATGTAAAGATTAAATAAAAGAGGGGACAAAGCAGAACCCTGGGGGACACCACAAACTAAGGGAGTGAGGGGGGCAGAAAAGTTGGACAAGTGAACTGCCTGAGAACGCTGATGAAGAAAAGATCTAATCCAGGCAAGGGCCAAACCCTGGATGCCGGCATTATTAACACGGTCAATCAAGATAGCATGATCGACCGTGTCAAATGCGGCCGACAGATCCAGTAAAACAAGGGCCTGGGCAATGTTCTTATCGGCACCCTGTCTCAGCACATCCATCACCGCTACGATGACAGTTTCGGTGGAGTGAGCTGGACGAAAGCCAGCTTGATGCCCCTCCAAAAAGGAGGAGCTCTCGATTAATGAGCTGAGACAGTGGGTGACGTAGGCCTCCAGGATTTTCCCCAAATAGGGGAGGAGAGAGATAGGTCGAAAATTACTCATGACAGACGGGTCAGCCCCTGGCTTTTTTAAAATGGGGGCAACCACCGCCTGTTTGAAGGATTCAGGGACCAGGCCGGTAGCAAGCGATTTGTTAAGTAATGACACCGGAGGGTCAGGACAAGCCAGGAAAATGTCTCTAAGGATTAGTATGGACTCTATACCCTCACATGAACCTATAGAATCCAACAATCGCAGGTGTCTGAAGTGGCCCGCGGTGCTGGGCAATGGGGGTACTGTCAGGAAGATCTATCAACTTTTTGTTAAACATATGACCCCATTAGTTGACGCTGATGCTGCTATTGACAGTTCCCTCGTTATGGAGACCCATGGCCAGTTAACTACTGAACTCGGCATTACTTTGACAAAGGCGATAAAAAGGAAGGACTTTGATCGTCAGTCCCCTTCACAGGAAAATCCTTGGTACAATCAAGTTTGTAGACGAGCCAAAACAGATCTTGTCAAAGCCGTGAAAGGAAACCAATTAGATATTGTTAGAGCTAAGAGGACACAGTATAAAAAAACTGTCCAGTTAGCCAAGATGGAATGGGACGAGAGAGTTTGGTCGGATTTGCTCGAGGCCTGCAAATTAAATGATCAGACCTCCTTCTGGAGCCTCATTGCAAGGGGCACAAAAGGGGTTACAGTGGCAAAAGACAGATTTCTTGAAGAAAGTACCTGGGTTAAACACTTTTCCTTGCTCTATTCCTGTAAGGGAGATGAGGAAGATTGTGTAATAAAACAAATTAGGCTAGCTCCATATGAGAATCCTTTAACCTTTAACTTAACGGAGACCATCTTAGCAATTAAGGCGGTGAAATCGGGCAAAGCTCCAGGTCCAGATAGAATACCCGGGGACCTCTGGAAGCATGAGGATTTTATTTGGGCCCCCTATATTAATCTACTTACAAATAAAATAACTCGAGGGGCCCCAATCCCGGAGACCTGGAGGGGCGCAGAAATCGCGACCATATTTAAGAAAGGCGATAGGTCTAACCCATCCCATTATCGACCTATTAGCTTGATCGATGTGCTGCAAAAAATCTTTTCCCGCCAACTCCTTAGTAGGCTTAATGCATGGGTCGAGGACCATTCTATTCTTACAAAGTACCAGGCTGGTTTTAGACCTAGAATTAGTACAGTGGACCAGGTTTTTTGATTTTTATGTTTGGTATGGAAATATATTAACATAAGGAACTCCCATATATATGTGGCCTTCGTCGACCTAAGAGCAGCCTTTGATCTTGTTCCTAGGGGGAAACTTTGGAGAACGCTAAATGATATGGGTGTCCCTTGGAACATTCTCCAATAACTGATCAGGCTGCACGAAAATAATTTTGCAAGAGTCAGATGGGGGCCCAATGGGGAGCTGAGTGAGAAAATAGATATAGTGAAAGGAGTTAGGCAAGGGTGTGTTATGGCGCCTACTTTATTTTCCCTTTATGTTAATGACATCCCTGACACCCTCTTGGGCTGCGAGCATGACTTCTCCCAAGTTGTGTGGTCAAGCCGTTCCGGCATTATTATTTGCGGATGATACTATTTTAATTTCCCAAACCCCCAAAGGACTCCGGAACCTTCTTAATAAATTCAGGTTGTATTGTCAAGACAAGAAGCTTGAAATCAATTTGTCTAAACCAAGGTCATGACAATCAACCCACATAAAGGTTTTAATAAAACTTTCTCCATAAACAATGAAAAAATGGAAGAAGTCCAAAGTTTTAAGTACCTGGGTATCACTTTAGATAGTAAAATAGTTTGGAAATCTCAATTAGAAACCTCAAAGATCAGACTAGTCCAGAATCAAGCTCCTATTTTAAGGAAACACAAAAATAGCTATTATAAATCAGTCACTCCAGCAATCAGTTTGTTCAAATACAAAGCACAATCTGCTTCCCTTTATGGTGCAGAACTTTGGGGACATGTTTCGAAAGGCACGCTCTTAGTTCAGGAAAACAGATTCATCAGACAGCTGTTAGGTGTACCTGCCTCCACTCCCCTCACTCCGGTTGTATGGGATCTTAATTTTCGCCGATCAGATGACCACGCTGCATTGCGCCCATTGTTATACTGGGTTCGTCTTTGGTCCACTGACGAGTTAGTGGACTATGGAGAGGCGTTAAAAGAGATAATGGTAATAAAAAACTCCACATGTCTAATATGGTTGGCCTATATCGAAAAGTGGTTTACAAAGCTGGGGTTAAGTAGCGTTTGGTCAGACCCGGATTCGATTACCAATAATTCTAAGAAACTGCTAAAGAATAGGTATTGGGAACATATCAAAGATTCTATGTTGGGAAATCCCAATTTGGGGACTCTGACCCTCAGGTTCTTTGAACTAAAAATGGACATGAAACTAGAATCCTTTATGGATGAAATCTACCCACCTATGGCCAAATCGTTATACTTAAAATTTCGCTATAGTGCCCTTCAAATTAAATCTAGGACTTCAAAGTGGCACTGCAATAAAGGACCAAGAGGTAGTATTGGATCTGATTTATGTGAATTATGTGAAATGGGCCTGAAGGAAGATGAGTCCCATGTGTTATTTATATGCCCCGCTTACCTACAGGCGAGGAAAAAATGGTTAAAACCCATATGCCAACTCTTGGGTCTTCGCCGCATTAAAGATGGCGAAAGAGTGTTTAAAGGAGATACTGCACGCCCAATAGTATTCAGTTTGAGTCGCTTCCTTCTATCAGTAGCGATAGTTAGGAAGAGAAATGGCTATAAAATGTAAGCAGATAGCCGGCATGATTGTAGTCTAGCAGCTGAAATGCACTCTAAACTGTACCCTACTGTACCTGAACTAATTGTATATATGTAATCCCTATTGGAACGTGTGTGCAATATGTAATTATAAATGCAACTGAACTGATAACATCACTATCAAGTGGTGCAGGTAATCGAATTTGATTTAGATTTATACTGCAATTTAAACTAGAATAATGACAATAGGAATTGGCCTGATCCTAGTGTTTCCTGGTGCCTTGTTTTTATTGTTCTATATTATTATTTTAAATTTAATGAACTGTTAATTATTAAGCGTTCCTGGAATATGTGTGTTAATTTAACTGATAAGGACCTTGCTGCTAGTTTTCTTTTAATCTTAACCCGGTACTGTGTAGACATATATATTGTATTGTAATGTTTTAAAATTGTATTGTACTGCATTCTTTTAAGGTTGTTTAACCGAAATAAAGAATAATGAATTGAATTGAATTGAATCAGAACCTGGGCCATGGCTTTTTGGCATTCATCAGGCTGAAGAAGGAGTTTAACGCAGGGATCTGATAATGTAAAATCAGACCACAGCTACCTGTTAAATTTGCTTTGGTTTCGA
This sequence comes from Lissotriton helveticus, assembly GCF_964261635.1. NCBI lineage: Eukaryota > Metazoa > Chordata > Amphibia > Caudata > Salamandridae > Lissotriton > Lissotriton helveticus. Next base: position 871,486,020 of record NC_136071.1, on the reverse strand, counting down.
ATGTACTAGCCCAGATTTGTAGCTGAAAGGACTGGGGTGCGGGAGCTCTCTAGTTTTTCCACCCACCAATCCATGGGCAAAGAGAAACAACTCTCAGAGGTAGATAAAATTATCTGGGTGTCATCAAAGTAGGAAATAATCTGAAAACCGAAAGATCGGAGCAAAGAAGCAATGGCGGTGATGTAAGCATTAACAAGAGTTGGCTTAAAGATGAGCCCTGGAGCACACCAAAAGGACCGGACAGAGTTCTGGAGAAGTTAGGAAGAAGGCTTAGAAATTTAGTGCGATTACTTAAGAATGAGCAAAACTAAGATATGATAAGGTAGGGCAGAGACGCCAATGCCCTTCTCTTGAAGATGAGTGAAAAGGATGCTATGGGATGCCTTGTCAGGTTAATCAGTTGGAACAATGCGGGCAGAGCCTTACGTGTTCCAACTACACAAGCCCTATCATGCTTGCCTTAACCAAACATATTCCTTAACCACGCATATGTGTAGTAAAGGCAGTGTGCGGTCTAGCTACTGCCTGCAGCTCAGCGGAAGCAGGAAGACAGGACGCGGTGAGGTAAGTGGGGCTGAGGCCGGGTTTGGTGAGGGTATTTTCTAGGGGTTGGGGTTTGTTTTCAGGGCTGGGGGGTGGCGTGTCTGGCCATTTTCAGGGAGGGGGGAGGGGTAGTTTTCAGGGCTGGGGGAGGTTCGAGGTAGATTTTGTAATTAGGTTAGGTTATTAGGCTTAAGGGCAGTGGAAGGGGAGTTGGTTGGGGTAGGGGGACAGGGTTTTAGGCCTCGGGGCAGAAGTTGGGGAATGGGTAGTCGGGGTAGTTTTTAGGGCTATGGGGAGGGTGGGTTAGTATTTTAGGGTTCGGGGTTGGAGTCGGGGTAGTTTTTTTAAAAATTGGGGTTAGGGTTTTAAGCCTAAGGGCAGTGGAAAAGGGATGAGGTAGTTTTAGAGACAGTGCTGGGGTGTGAGGAGGTCAGGGTAGTGTATATTAAGACTTAGGGACAGGTAGGGGGTTTGTAGCTTGGGGAGGGGGGTTGTGACCTCAGCCACGTATACCCCTATACCATTCATGCCTTTTCCACCAAATAGCATGGTAAAGGCATGCGTGACAAAGGAATGCCTGGCTAAGATGCATTTGTGGTACTGGATGTTTGGTAGAGGCACACGTGTTTTTGCATGTGTGCCTCTATCATACAACCCTTGTAAGAGGTGACTAGGAGACCAAGAAGGATCAGAGGAGTGGAACCTCTTTGATCTAAGATGGTTAATATCTTGATGGGCAAGGAAAAGAGCAGACCTTGGATATGTAATGGTCTGAATCTGTATTGGCAATTGTAGTTTGAGAGGCTCTTGTTGACTTGCTCACTTTTTTGTTATGCGAATAAGCCACAAGAGGGCAACATTTTGTTTTCACATCATCACTAACTGACATTTTATTTTCTGTTATAAACACAGTCAATATGCAGTTTGGTAGCATCCTTGCCTTCTGAAAGGGACTTCTTTCAGTTCCAAAACTGTGCAGGTTCATATCCTGAGTCATAGCATAGAAAGGTCAGGGTGGGGAGTAGGGAGGACCTATGAGTCTTTTTTGTTCATTATCTTTAAGGAATTTGTGGCATACTTTGTTTAAAAAATGTGACCGATAACAAAAATGCTGATGTTCCCTTGTTGAAATGAAGGGGCATATGTACAAGCACCTATCGCCACCACGACATCACCTATATTGACGTTGTTGTGGCGATAGGGGCTGTGCCTTATGTACTAAGCAGTGCTCAGACACTAATGTGGCTTAACGCTGCCTTGTACATAAGGCCCCTTTCACACTATGGTTAGTGTGAAAGGGGTGTGCAGTGGGTATTGTGGTGGGCGTTCCTTGTAACACCCATTCATTTTGATGTGCCCCCTATATACAAGGGTGGCAGACATAGGAGGCAGCGCCAAAATTAACACATGGTAAAAACTGGTCTTAAGATGGTGAAACATGGAGAAATGCATTATTTCTCCTCGTTTTTGCTTTTTCCATGTGTGCTGCCTTGTGCAGCACACACGGAAAAAGCAAAATGCCATTGTTTATGTGTAGGAGGGTGTCCCTTCCTGCACATAAACAAACTCTTAAAAAAATGCCATTTTGTCACTTTCATTAACCCTGGGCGTAGTTCGCGTAGTAGCGGTACGCGTAGCTATGCGAAGTGCACTTCGCATTACGCGAACAGCGTAGTGCACTGTGCAAAATGCTGTTTGCACTGATTGCACAGTGCCGGATGCTTGTCTGCACTGTGCAATCAGTGCAAACCGCATCTTGCGCAGTGCAAGCGGCCGTTTTCTGCCGCTCGAGTAGATTTCTACTCGAGCGGCAGCTTTCTCAACGCGAACTGGTAGTTTCTCATCGCGAGAGGTCACGAGCATACAAGATCACTCGCAATGAGAAACCTGACCTCCCCACATTGAGAATCTCACTGGGAGGTTTATTTTCCACACTCATGATCGGCATCTTGATGTTGCTGATCGCGAACGAGGAAAAAGTCTCGCCGGGATGTCATTTTGCTCACTCGCGGTCACCAACTTGCCATTGAGGACCGCAAGCAAGCAAAAAATTACTGCTGCACTACACTACGCGTGTTTGCACTGTGCTATGTGCAATTCACGTAGCGCTAAGTAGCGCAAACTACGTGAGCGTAGCGTAGTACCTCGCCCAGGGTTAACTTTAATGTGTGCTGCATGAAGTAGCACCCATGAAAGCGACAGGATGGTATTTCTAGGATTGTTTATAAGCAGAAAGGGACACTTTCCTACATATAAACAATCCTTTCCTGCACGCAGACACCCTTGCACTCTGGTGCAAGGGTGCCAGGGTTGGTGATAAGTTGCTAAACTTAGCGCCATCGCAGGGGGAAACGCAAGGCTTCAGCATATTCTTGTAAATATGGTGCAGCCTTGCATTTCAGAAGTGGAGGAGAGAGGTGTTAAGCCAGGAAGGGGTATGGCCCTAAATGTCCCTGAGAAGGAAGCAGTACAATGAAGAAAATTAATAACATTGCAGTAGAAGTTGGGGTCCAGGAGAAGGTCATCCTATATTCATTTTAACACCTACTTAAGGAACCAAAAGTGACTACGGGTAGACACTTGGACATTCTTTCCAAGTTTCCTGTCATCTCCGCAGAGAGATACCGGGGCCAGAATTTATAATCCTGACCAACAGCACACTCTGAGATAAAGGTGGGTTGGTTGAAAGTTTCCACCACCAGAATGAGAAATAAAACGGAGCCCTCGAATATTTTGTTTTGTAACTCTTTTTATTATTGATAAAAAATAAACAAACAAGACAATAAAAGGCATTACAGCTGGATATGTGTTCAAGGAGGAAGGAAAGTGCATTACAATTTAATACAAATCATCAGTGTGATGGGGGCAGGGGGAAATCAGAGTCATAATACATTGAGGCTTAAACAACACTAGGAATATCGGGTCAGGGGAAAGAGGAACATCTGGAATATCAGCGAGGGGAGGTGTACATATATCACCCTGGTAGGAGTTCCATTGGCCCCAGATTTTACCCCACTTCTTCGGTCTGCCGCATGCCACATACACCGTCTTCTCTCTGAACATACACCAGTCCATGTTCTCCTTCCATGCCGAGACCGTGGGCGGTCTTTGGGAACCCCACAACTGCGCAATATCTCTCTTGGCAACCATATTCCCAAGGGTCGCCCATTGAGTCTGCGCCGCATCATAATCAGTCGGTTCCCAAACATTCAACAAACAACGCCTGGCTTCAGGCAACAGCGCAACACCCGTGACCTCCTCCATCACAGCATGCACTCGATTTCAAAACACTACCACTTCCGGACACTCCCAAATTATGTGGAGGAAAGTACCAATTAAACAACATCCACGCTTACACAACCCATCCACAGAATAACCCATACGAATCAGGCGAGGGCCGGTCACATAAATCCAATGCAGGATCTTAAGCTGTACAAGTCGGAGACAGGCCGGAATCGCGACCTCCTTAGGTGAGGACATCGCCGATTTCCAGTCCTCGTCATCCAACTCTAGACCGTCACTGGTCCAGACCTCTCTGAGTTGCGGCAACAGGTCAACTCGATCGTTAATCAATTTCTTATATATCAAAGAAATGGTGCTGTCGGGAACATATCCGTCAAGCTCCCGATCTTTGAGTGGGGATGATTCCGGGATAACAATACCTTCAGGAAAAACCGAAATCAACGCGTGGCGAATCTGTACATAATAGAAGAACTCCTTGTCACTCAGCTCATATTCTACCTTCAACTCCTCAAAGGTCTTAATCCTACCCTTGGCCCAGAGATCACTCACCCTGCAAATAACGATCATATCCCACTTCTCAAAACCTTTAGTCTTCCACAGGCTGCCCAGTCTTCCAGACGCATAGAGCGGAGTCGCCCGGGTCAGTCGATCCCTCCATCCCATTGCCACATTCGCACATTGCACCGCTATCTTAGTGGGTCCCGAAAGTTTCTCTCCAGCAGATTTGGAATAAAGCGCCCTGTTATAATCTCCACCCGGTAGCAGCCACTTATCCATCTCAAACGCAGGATTTAACGCAGGACCGTACATTCCATGATTAATCGCTCCCAGCTGAGAGGCCCAATATTATCGCCTAATATCCGGAAGTGCGATACCGCCGTCATACCAGAGAAGCGTCAGCTTGGCGAGGGCGATACGCGAACGCCCATCCCATATCAACCGCCTCTACAAACTCTCCACCTCCCGGAAATAGCTCGCAAGAATGACATCAAACGTGTTCTGAAGCGCGTATAAAAACCGCGGCAAGGACATCATTTTGAAAAGAGCTGCACGCCCGAGGGAGGATAGTGGCAGTCTGCGCCAGGCCACAACGTCAGATTTTACCCGTTGGAGCGGAGGAAGCAGATTACGATCGTAACGGACCCCGCGGTCTAATGTAATAAAGACCCCCAGATACTTAAATCCCATCTGCGTCACCTGTATGGGGCAACCGCGCGGCAAAGAGGGAGCGTCACCCGAGAGTACATAGACACAGGACTTGGTCCAATTAATCACAAGGCCTGAGTTCCTCCCGAACGAGTTCAGCACATCAAACAGTACAATCAACGACTTTCGAGGCGACGTGAGATACAACAAGATGTCGTCTGCATAGAGCAATATTCGATCCTCAAAGTCTGGGGTCCACTGAATACCCCTCATCGATGGCTCCCACCGCAGCCAGGCAGCCAGGGGTTCCAAGGCGAGGGCAAAAAGAAGTGGGGACAACGGACATCCCTGCCGCGTGCCCCTCCCAAGAACAAAGGACTTAGAAACCCGACCATTCACCACAATCTGAGCCACTGGTTCCTCATACAACAGTTTCACCCAGCCAATGAAACCAGGACCAAAACCAAACTTTGCAAGGGCAGCCCAAAGATACGGCCATTCCACTGTATCAAAGGCCATCGTTGCATCCAAAGAAGCCAAGATGGCCGGCTCACGCAGTGACGCTGCTCTCGCGAGAACGCCATGCAAGCGCCGCAAGTTCAATGCTGTATTACGATGTGTAATGAAACCAGATTGATCCAGATGGATCAGGTCACTGATTACTTTTATCAAGCGGTTTGCCAGCAACTTTGCGAGGATCTTGGGCTCCGCATTTAGAAGCGAAATAGGTCTATAAGATGCACAGCGATCCCGCGGCTTCCCTTCCTTATGAATCACCACAATGGTCGCAAGTCGCTGATCACGGGGGAGGGAGCCGATGTCTCACGATTCCAGGAACATATCACGAAGATACGGCGCCATTTTGTCAGGACGCAGCTTGTAAAGCTCGATGGGGAGACCATTAGGGCCCATAGCTTTTCCCGAACGGACAGAACGAATAGCGAGTGCCACCTCGTCAACCGAAAGTGCTGCGTCCATCAGGTCCCTATCTGAATCCGACAGGCAAGGCAACGCAATGTCTCGTAACAGCAGATGTGAGTCTTCCTCTGGTCTATCGGAAACTGGGGAATACACATCTCGAAAATGTTCAGCAAAACACTCAACAATCTCAACAGGGTCAGTCACTCGCACTCCATCAGTTCTCTTAATCACAGGAACCACACGACTCGCCCTCTCCTTCCTGTCTAACCAAGCAATCAGTTTCCCAGCCTTGTCTCCCACATCATATAGCCGTCCCTGCTGCTCTCTACTCATAACTCTAGCAGTATCCGTTACCAACGCCTTATAATCAAGTTGTTTGAGACTAAGGACATGAACCTTATCATGAGTAATACCCAACTCCAAATCCCCTTCCAGCTCAGCTATTTCGGTCTCGAGGCGGACCACCTCCTCATTTTTACTTTTCTTGGCACCAGCGATTAACGATAGTGCCTGTCCATGGATAACCGTCTTGAAAGCCTCCCACAGTGAAACAGAAGAGGACACAGACCCCACATTCTCAGCAAAATACTGATCCAGAGACTTGACCAACTCTGCCCGGGTTTTGGGGTTACGGAGATACCAGGGATTAATCGGGGCCACCCGACCCTCAGCCCCCATCCTCGTGTCCATCAAAAGCCACAGTGGGGAGTGATCTGAAATACCCCGAGCAAGGTGTCTAACTTCCCTGACTGACGAGGCCTGTGCTGCTGGCATCAAGACATAGTCAAGTCTAGAGAGACTACCATGAGCACCAGAGTGGAAGGTGTATTGTGCCTGTCCCGGATGCAGCAGCCACCAACAATCTATCAGTCCCAGCATCTCCAGAAAGCCACTCAGCCAAGACTGTGATCTCGTGAGGTCCCTGGGGGGGTAGCGGTCCTCCCTACCAGAGACGACAGAATTGAAATCTCCACCCATCATCAGAATGCCATCTGGAAGTCCCAGAACTACTCTCCCCAAATCAGCAAAAGTCATAGTCTGCAGACCAGGTGGGACATATACAGAAAGCAGTGAGACCGTCTTCCCCTCCCACCTACCAGTGAGAGCAGCATAGCGCCCCCTGTCATCGAGGATTATGTCGTCTACCTCCAGGGGTAGGGAGTTCTTAATTAGAATACCCACCCCCCAAGAACCAGTAGTGAATCCGGAATGTGCAGCAAGACGATATCCTCGCCGATTCATAGCATGGCATGTGTTTCCGATCAGATGTGTCTCTTGCAGTAACACTACATCAGGGAAGAGGCATCTCAGTAGTTGCAATACTACCCCACGTTTTATCCTATCCCCCAACCCATTAATATTCCAACACAGTAACTTCAACCCCCTACCCCCATCCCAGAAGTGAATGCAGAACCCACCCCATAGCGAACACAACACCCAGATCCAGAAGTAAAACAATACGTTGCCTTGAGAAAAAATGAAACAGACCCAACCCCACCCCCCACCCCCCAACAGATACCCGATGCAACCCCCCCACCCTGCACCCCTGCGTTAGACTCAAAAGCCACCCCAACTTGCAGTGTGCCTGTCGCCCTAACATTAAACTATTCTACAAAAAGAAACCCGGAGGAGGAAAGAGTCCCACTCTCCCCGCCACCCCTGGGTATCCCACCATAAGTAACGCAAGTGTAAAAGTCATCGAACCACAGCTGTAAGTTATGCACAGTGTCCGGAAACCGGGAACCACTTCTCATTCTTGCTCCAGCGGGCCACCTTCAGCTCATCCAGAATGTTCCGTGCGATCATGCTGCGTGGGCAATGTATCAAGCCAGTCACTCACTCTCTCAGGGCGGTCAAAGAAAAACGTCCGATCCTCATATTCAACATGCAGCCGAGTTGGGAAAAGCATTGCGTATTTCATACCCATGTCCCTCAGTTGTCGCTTTACCCCCTGAAACCCCATCCTTTGCTTCTGAACGAACTGGGTGAAGTCTGGGTAGAAGCTCACTGTAGTGTTTTCGAACTTCGTGGGGCCGCCCACCCGTGAAGCCTGCAGGATAGCGTCTCTATCTCTGAAGTTGAAAATTCTGGTGATGATCGGCCGCGGAGGGGCACCCTGCTTCGGCTTCCCACCCAGCACTCTGTGTGCACGTTCCACTGCAAAGAAGTTGCTCAGGCCTCTGGGGGCGAGATGATTTAAGATGAGGTCCTCCACAAGGAGATCTGCAGCTGGTTCTTCCGATTTTTCAGGGACCCCAATAATACGTATATTATTGCGTCTGGCCCGACTCTCAAAATCCTCCAGCCGACGAGCAAAGAGATCATTGGAGGATCGTAGGTTGCGAACCTCCGTCTGTAAATCGGACACATCAGTCGTGAGGCTGGAGGTCTTCAAATCTAAGGATTTGACCTTTTCGTTAGTCTTTGATAAGTCCACCCTGATCAAATTGACGTTGATTGCCACAGTGTCAAGCTTAAGGGCCAGAGCCTCATATTGCTGGCCAATGGAGGTCTTCATACTAGCAATGGCGCCCATGACATTCTGTAGAGTCAAATCAGCCGACACGGCTGGGCCTTCACTTGCCTCTTCCAGAGTCCTACTCGCACCACCGGGGACCCCTTAGGATGGGTATAGCGATCCATAACATTCGATTGAATAGTACCCCCCGGAGAATGGTCTTGGTTTTTTCGTTTCTCGCTATTGGGTTTGCCCGCCATAGTGGGTGTTGCGCCCCTGAGGGGCCTTTGAGACCTGGTAAAAATGGCTCCACACGATTCACCCACCGGGATCTCCAAAAGCAAATTTCAGCCAGATATCACCACAACCATAAACACTCAGCAGTTGGCACACGGTGAAGTTGCGAGGTCCGGCTGCACCCCGGGCTACCAGTGCGGTCCTGAGATAGGAGGAGGCCGAGGAACCAAAAACGAAACCGAAAGTTAACTCCAAGGTTGTGAACAGAGACCCGCAGGCCGTTGTTGTTTAACTACTTCCTGGGCACCATAATGACTCGAGCCCCGGGTAGCTCCATGTAGCGGGCCACAAAAGTTCAAAGTATCGTAGTTGCGGTTCTCGGAGTCCAAATCGATTTCTGAAAGCAGCTAATATATCAGCTGGGTTGCCTCTTCAATAACTCGTCTTCGTAATCAGGATAGAATTCAGGATAGATGCGGGAGGTGGCGAGGGTCTCGGGAGCCCTGTGCTCACGCGCTCATCTCGAATGCGCACAAACCTCCTCCTATTGAGCCCTCGAATATTGAGTCCAATTCTGCATCTTTTCCCCCTTCTGAGAGAAGCCATGTGCTCAAACTTGCACACTTTTACTATCTGCTTGTAGCAAGTGGTAAATGTTGTTGGTGGTGGTGATGGGGGGAGAGGGTGTTCTTGGGCCTGCCGAGTTTCTTTTACTTCAGCCAAGGGGAGCTTTTCTGGTTCCAGGTCTTGTGTGTCAGGCCTAGTGTTATCGACACTCAAAGTTATGGGGTCTGGAGTTTGAGAACCTTATTATTCTAGGCTCAAGAGACTTGAAATTGGAGATACGGGAGGCCAAGATGGGGGCTCAGTAAGACCTTAGGTACTCACCTCCACGCCGCTCCGGACCTCTGAGAGGTTTTGCTCCCCGAGAAATGTGCCCTGACATCGGCGATCTGGAGCGAGGCTACTGTTGGCGGTGGCGCACTAAAACACGAAGTCTGATCGGGGTGAGAAGCACATCGGAGCAGCGCTGTGACCCGGGCCGACAATCGCGCTGGGAAGCGCTTTTTAGGCTGCTGCTGACAGCGATAGCCGGCAGGCACGAAATCGACAAGCGCGGAGACGGATACTGGCTGCTACGCAACCAAGACGCCAAGGAGAAGGAGCAAGAAGCGTACACAATGGCAACCGCTCGAGGCGGTGCGCGAGCGAAGAACCGATCCACACTGCCCTGCCCCGCTGCTGCAGCCACTCGATCGGAGGACAAGGACAGCTCCAAGACAGAGCTGGGGGGGGCAGAAAATTAACACAAACTCGGGTAAGAACTGTAGAATTACGGGGAGTAAAGGTGCTAGACCCCCTCTGAAAAAAGACTTTCTAACGGCTGGGGATAAAAAACAACTGGTCATTACCAAACTGTTCTCCCAAAAAACAAAAAGGAGACCGAAGCACAGAGTCTGTGGCAGAATCTTTGACAGAGCCCATAAAGAGGCTGGTAGTTTAACGGGCCAGAATAATACAGTGGTAAATCAGAGATTGATCTCTGAAAATAATACAGTAAACTGTGAGGTACGAGTATACTAGGGCTCAAGTGGCGAAACTACAGTCCTGCTCACAAATGACATTATGGATTCAACATCACATGGGGGACAGGAAGATCCCGGAATTGGGGCTAAATGCAATATGGTCAGTGACATTAATATAACTGAGATAGAGGCTGAGAAGATGGTTTCTCTTGCATTAAAAAAGGAGGAATCACAAGCCAGGCAGCAACTGAAAGGGGCACAAGCGGCCCTTATCGATGCCACAGAGCAAGGGTATCAGTCTCCGACCCCAACTGGGAATTTTTTCTCATTGAATGAAGAATCATTTGGCTCAGAGTCCTCGGGCCACACAGCTGTAGCAGCAATGGTGAGTGCGCTGAGACCTCCGCAAGTAGCCAATAGGAAGGTAAAAAAGCACAAAGAAAACAGAGAATAACCTCAGAAAGGAGGAAATCACCTCAGAAGACGGATACTGAGGAGGAGGAATACGACGCAGATCTCCGATGGGATTATTCCGATATACAGCCGCTGCTGCTATCGGGGGGACACGGAGCAGTGACCAAACAAGATGGGGTGGACATGCAGAAGGAACCAGCACAAACACCCGAGCCAATGTTAACAATGATCCTACAGTCATTAAGTACCTTCCAGAATGAAGTCAAATCGGAAAATCGGATTGCCCGAGTGGCAGCAAAGAAGCTACAGGGATCCATGCGCAAAATTGGTAAGACCTGCACAGAAATTGCAAAAAGAATGAACATGGTGGAGACCCAAACAGAAATTCTGGAAAGCACGGTGGACACTCTGAAAACCCAGGTTACATCACAAGAAAAAGACGTTACCGACATCATGTGGAAGCTCGAAGAGGCAGAAAATCGCCAACGCCGGAATAACCAGAAAACAGCGAAGGAAGCGATATCCGGGCATTTGTTATTAAGCTGTTTAGAAACGCATTCCCCGAGCTAACACAATGGGACTGGGACAAAGAGATTCAATGAGTACATAGATTCCCACGCTCACTTCCCAAACAGCCACGCAAGGAGCATGCCTTCCCTAGAGTTATCCTGATATTCTTTGGCAATTTTCTTTTGCGACAGGCAGTATATGATCTTGCCCGGCCAAATATAAAAAGGAATTAGGAGGGCTTCTCTTTCTTCGCAAAACCAGATTTTGCACATGCCACTGTGGAAAGGCGATGGAGACTACGACAGCTGATTACACCCTTTCAAAATGCTGGGGCTCTTGCTTTTCTCCAAAACCCGGCTGAACTGAAGGTAGTGTCACAGAGCCACACAATGTTTTTCTCCTCAGAGATACAGGCTGAACAAGCTTTGAAAGATATCATTCCTGGGGTACGGGGGGTACAGGGAAAAAGTAATTGATCCATTAGTTGATCCATTAGTTTACTTTCTTAAACAAAACTACTATCAGACTGCTGTCTGAATGTTGCTGGACTATGAGGGCACCTTGCTTGAGTGATTCGATTTGATACCTGACTTGGTCATAGCAGCAAATTTGTTTTTCCCTATAACCATTCTATAGTGTTCTTCCGTTTCAATATATACTTCTCTCATGAATCTATATAGGGCACGATTTGTATGCAAACAAAGGAGGGAAGGAGGGGCGTGGAGTGTGGGTGAGGTTGGTCAGACGCTATCACACAGGCTCAGGATTGAGCCTGGCGGCTTTAAAAGTGGTGGAGGGTGGGGGGGATGGGGGTTGGAGGGGGGAAGACCAAGGGAAGGTAAATACAATACAGGTGTAAGTGTAGGGTGGAAGGGCCACGATAGAAAGAACATGGTAGGAAAGAGGATTGGGCGCCAGCAATATGATTACAGGAATGCATGAAGAATGATCAAACAATAGTATGTCAAGGTTAAGAATTATATCAATGAATATATGTGGGCTGAATGACATAAAGAAAAGACAGAAGGTAGCTATGGGATTACAAGCAATGGAGGCTAATATAGTATGCCTGTAGGAGACACACATTGAGGGGGCACAACAGTATCTACTGAAAACATTAGGGTACCAACTCATAATCACTTCTACCCAGGGCGCACGAACAAGAGGGGTTGCCATTCTAGCAAAAGGAGGGGGGCTCCAATTTACAAGATCAATATCCGATAAATTTGGGTGATGGGCCATCACTGAATGTCAATATAATAATGGGGAAAATAAGTTGACATTATGCACAGTCTATGGCAATGTTAGTGATGATCCAGATGTCCTGGTGAGTGTCACTAATGAACTAGTACATTGGCCCCTACCCCTAAACTATGTGTGGGGACCTTAACCTACATTTACCAGGGGATTGGTCATTGGGTCCCGAATATAAATATCAAGGGAGGAAACCAAAAGTTTTTAGGGCTCTTAAGGATTTTTGCATACTACATGGGCTGATTGATAGCTGGCAATTAAATCACCCTGGGGACCATGGCTTTACATATTTCTCCCACCCACATTCGTGTCATGTACGACTCGATTATATATTTATCTCTAATTCTTTGAAGGATATGTGCACTGATGGAAAACTCCCGAGGGTATTATCAGAACATAATCCATTAAAACTAGATTTAGGATGTAATTGAAGTAACCCCATTATAAGGATGTGGACGTTTGAAAGGGCTTTTTTTGAAAGAATGAAAAATAATGTCAACATATGAGGGATTGGATCCCGACTTTCTTAGTGATTAATATGGGTAGCGCACCTATTGAGGTGGTCTGGGATACCATGAAGGCAGGTATCAGAGGAGAAACGCTCCAATTTTCAGTTAGGGCCAATAGAGAGGGGAAACAACAATTGGCTATGCTACAGCGGAACTTGAGTAGAGCAGTGGAAGATCTGATTGATGCTATACAAAGGGGACAGGTAACTGATGAATTAGGGCGGGTAGCCATCGCTAGAAATCTTGTATCTGAGATTTTCACGGTGAAAGCCATCACCAAAGCTACAATCTATACGGAAAAATCAATGTATATCCTGAGCTAAAAGTAAAAGTCAAATAAAGATTTTTTGAATGAGTCACAGAACAGAAGAACGTCTTCTTGTCTTAGTTTTATTGCAATGATGTTCTTCTTAATACAATCTAGCCACCAACACGTGTTTCGTCTTGGTAATATAGACCACAGATTTCTTCAGGGCTAGAACATCATAATATATATAGTCAAAAACACAATGCACAAATGCAATACATCAATATTGCTTCAAACAATTATCCCTATTGTGGTAAAGCAAACCAAAAAAAACAGAAAAAAGTGTGTCCAACATTCAAGTGGCTGAAAAGAACAATAGAAAATCTAAATACAGAATCAAACACCAAATCAAAATGTGCTACCCAAGGGAACAATAGAGACTCCAAGAAACCAGAAATAGTAAGTCTCATGTACACAGAACCAGAGTGCAAGTATCATGATGTTCAATACATCTCATGACAGAAGTAGAAAAGGAAAAAAGAAAAGGAAAGAAAAAGAAAAAGAAACAGTAGTCAGAGAACAATTGTGACAAAGCCAAACACTCACCTATTGCTAAACCAACAAATAGCTATTTATAGGTGAGTAATATCGTCGGTAATGGAACAAATAATCAGGATCTATAGAGAAAGTCAGCCAAGGTGGAATGTATCAAAATAACATCCAAAAATTGGAACTGAATAAACTCAAGTAAAATTCTAATCCACTCACTAGAGGTCTAGAGGCTCTTAATTCAGTAGTCGTCAATCAGGTATACACTGCCAATTCATAGAAGAGCCACAAATGACCTGGTGTTCGTCAAATAGGAAAAGAAAAAAATACATATATAAACACACCCTAGATATAGAACTATCGAACTGGTCCATATTGAGTATCATTATTAAAACGCAAGGTTCTTTCTAACACCCATCTGGTCAGGGCTTTAATAACAGTCAAATTCTGTCTAATATGTCCTGAGACCGTACAAAATCATCAAGAGTTGTAAACATGCGTGTATTTCAATCGTCACCTGTAATGAAATTAGTCGTTGTTAACAGACTCGAAAATATCCTCATACTCCGACCCTATAACGATTACTAAAACGCTCATGTAAAGTAATCCACCTTGTTATATTGTGCGCAGGATAAAAAAATATGTCCACTCAATTCCCCTATCGCATATTTAAGGCATCTAACTCCATACAGTTAAACGACAAATCAGTGCAAAAACTCTAAAATCAGAGCACCATAAATCCTCATTAAATAGTGACCTGATCATAATCTCAGCATTACGAGTAAGCAAAGCGTCTCGGACTCACCTACGGATATGGTGTAATCCGACACAACAACGTGGAAACGGCGTGTAGCACAGGCGCCATATTGAAAGTCCCATATGTAGAGCCTGTTTAGCAATAGTCAGCAAAAAGGGACTTACGAAAGGGAAAAACAATAACAACTCAACGAAAACTGGTCAGTGCAGTCTTATAGATGTATGCTCATGTTGCAATGGGACGGTGATACCTGTCAATCTTTGAAGATTGTAATTAAAGTCGTGAAATCGCTCCATGTCACCAATAACAATGTCAAAAAACGGCATATGTAAAATATCACTACCGCCTAAAATAATATATATAGATCCATTCATCTAATTGCAAAAATTTGCTAATATAGATCTCAACAATTATAGATATACGTCGTCCATATGATCCAAAGAAAACACGTCAACAACATGTTCATTTTTGCGCATTTATATAACACGCATACCGGTGTAGACAGAAAAAGATGGCAGAAATAAAAGAAAACGTTATCGCTACTGAGACTATCTCGCTAAGAACCTTAAAAAGCACAAAGGAAAAAGCATATGAAGGGAAATGAGTGAAATAGAAACCCAAGTAAAATTACCAAGTGACAGTGACTTATTATTTTACACATTATTTAAACATTTCGAGGACACAAAATCCATTATTAGCAACATCATGTTCTGAGATATAAGCGCATATTACAAACGTCATTTTTAAAATCCAATAATACTTGATCCCACGACAAAATTTTGATGCTTAGACAATATTCAGTAAAAGGAGATTTATACTAAAAAGTTGGTCAGAGTAGTTACCAAAAGGAACAAAGAAGTGCAAACATTCAATATTAGAAGTTGTATGAGGAGAGCGTAGCACTGCTGAGATGCTGAAAACTTATTATTAACTGAGTTATCATCCCAGAGCCACTATGTAAGAGACCAACAGCACAAGTTACATTTATACAAGATTGTTCTGATCAAATCTAATAGATTCATTGGAACAGGCTCACATAGGGTCATCATTACATAAATTTCATGTTCGGAAAAATATACCCCCAGATTCATCAAGAATACATTTTACTATTCCTTAATAGCGAAAAATACCGAATCGCTATTAAGGAATAGCAAAATGCTATTCATCAAGAAATCACTTACAAAATAGCGATTTCTAATAATTCCTTAATTGCGACTCTCAAATTGCGAGTCGCAATTAGGGAATATCTCCCCATTCATTCCTATGGGCCTAGAGGCCCATAGGAATGAATGGGAAGACAATCTCAATTTGCTAATCGCAATTAGCGATTCGCAAATTGAGATTGCGATTTCAAGGGTGCAGGGGTGTCCAAAGGACACCCTGTTGCACCCCTGAAATTGATGTGTGCACATATGTTGCGCACAAACATGCCCTTAGAGCATGTGTGTGTGCAACATGAAACTTTGAAAAATGCACTTTTGTGCATTTTTCAGAGTTTTTGCTATTTACCATGTAGTTAGACTTGGCGGTAAATAGCGGCCCCAGATTGCGAATTCGCAATTTGAAAATGGTTAATGAATTGCATTTAAGGAATCTCAAATTGAGATTCCTTAAATGCAATTAATCGCAATTTAGCGATTTCTAGAATTGCAATTTTTGCATTTGGGATGATGAATCCCAAATGCAAAAATAGCGCTCGCAAAGGGCTAGATTCTCAGAATCTGGCCCTTTGCGAGCCAATTTTAGTTTGATGAATCTGGCCGATAATAGCAAACTCAATCTAAGTAATACATGGAACAAAGCATTTGTTTTAACAACCAAGAAAGTATTGCAGTTCATCATCAAAATTGAGACCCCTTTCAACCGCACGCACTTGCATGATCCATCGTGCTTCTTTTTGTCTTAATTTAAGTTTGCGGTTGCCCTCCCTGACATCTGAGGGCATTCTCTCAATGCCATGAAATGATAGTAAACCGTACTGAAGTACTGAAGGAGATGGATGGCTGAGTGATAATTGCGCTGGGTTGTGAACAATGTGATTCACAGTGTATAAAGCTCCAAGGATAAGGTGACGGCCATCCACCTTTTCCTTGGAGCTTTATACACAGTACGGTTTACTTGAGTGTTGTGCGGGTTTGTGACTCTGCCTTGCGCTATTTACGCTTTTGTAATGTGTTCTAGAAATGGGAGAAATAAAGTGGCTGATGATCTGTTCAAAAGTCTTAACGCTGGTGCATCGGTGAAGAAAGCCGTGACACAGGGTACTAATAGATCTAATGAGGGTTTGAAACTAAAATTTATTAGATTAGAACGCCTTACGAAAGTAGAAATTAGCAAATGGTGGGATGAGGCCACTTTAAAAGAATACCAAAGACTGGACAGGATTCCACGTGGTCTCAGATCCCACTATTTCCGACCTACAATGATCTTGAGGAAGATCTAGTACTCATTTGGTAAAAGGAATTGATTGGTAATTCGATGAGGTTAATGAATCCCCTGATAGAAAACTCAGAGAGAAAGATTCTTAAAACCTTTTCAGAAGTAGACATACTCGAGAAAGAGATAGCAGATTTAAACAAAGTGGAAGGAACAAAGAAGAATTATGAGATTCTTAGTGGTATTCTGGAGAAGTATGAGGAGGATATAAAGCAAAGAAAAGCTTGTAAATTGAAACGCGATGAGCATGATTACACCGCAGGCAGAGTATTCACCTTTGCTAAACGTTTTGATGCCCTTATTAACAATGACACACTAACAAGGGATAAGAAAATGTCATCTATAAATAGCATTAACAATGTCTCATCTAGTAGTGTGTCTGTCAGTGGTGATGAAGGGGCAACTAATGTTAATGAGGAACAGACAGGTAACAACTCATCGTCTTTTTTAAAGGAGGTACAAAGAATTTGGATCGGCAATTCAAGGCAGAGAGAACAGAGGGTAGAAACTATAGCGAACCCAAGAGAGGAAAAAGGGGCGGCAGTAAATGCAGGCGAAAGGGCACAGTATCAGACGCGCTCTTGGAAGGCCAATCAGAGAAGATAGAGAATAACAGTGATATACAGGTCATTAATCTGTCTAGTAAAGAAATATCTAGTGATACACTCTCTGTCCTCAAAAAGGGATTAAACTTTTGTCCTACAAGAAAATGTGATGTGAATGATGTAAAAATTGATATCTACAAATTCATTAGACAATTGAAAATAAAGAATTTTTTTTTCGGCAAATGGTGTTGATAAGAATCAATGTTCACAAGTAGTGTGTGGTGAAATAACTAAGAACAGAAAGGAAGGTGCACTACACAATCAAATTAGGAGAGGATACGCTAAAGACAAAAAACAGAACTAACAATGAGAAAGACAGTAACAAGGTCAGATTCATTACTCAATACAATATCAACAGCAATTCGGTCTATAAGGTCCTTAAGAAGAATTGGCACCTGTTGAAAGATATTCCAAACCTTAAGGACCAATTACCCCTGAATCCTGCGATTACTTACCGCAGAGATCGTTCACTATGTAATGTCCTCTGTCCCAGCTACGTTACTACTCCTAAAACCACTTGGTTACCTGCTAAACCGAAAGTTTTTTTTACATGTGGCTCTTGCAATGTGTGCCCATTTGGCAGGAACAAATGCCCTGACTTCATTTATAACACCACCAGGAAGTACAAGGTCACTGATTTTATCAATTGTAATACCACACATGTGGTCTATGTTTTAGGCTGCAAATGCAATGTGATTTTCGTGGGGAGTACGGTTCGTCCCCTCAAAACACGCATTCAGGAACACGGCAGGGCTATTATTATTGGAGATGGACGATACCCCATAACATCACATTATATGCAATGTCATCCTGAGGATCACTCCTTCTGGTTTCACGCAATTGATTATATACCCCCTGGGACCAGGGGTGGTAATCGTGAACTAGAGGTCAGACAGAGGGAGGCTAGATGGATTTGTCGTCTTAAGGCAGTCGAGATGGGGATGATCGTGAATTACACTATTTTTTGGTTTAATATATCTCCAAAAAATGCTTGTCTAACATGACAACTATAATGAGGTCTCCAATTACATGTCCTAACTAATATTTAAATTCTAAACGTGACAGTTGGTGAATTTTTAAAAAACAAATCTTTGACAACTACGTGATGTGTATGTTGCCATACAGCTTTGATCATTTGTCCTTCCTCCCTCCATACTACATTTGAGCTTTTCGTTGTGACCTGGGGCTGACTTCTTTTCCCAGGTTTACTTACATCTTGGTCTCCTTTTCCTTTCTCTTTCTCTTTTTCTATTTCTTTTTTTGTTAAGATATTGATTTAATTCTGATATTTGTGCCTTTTCTAGGCACTTACTATCCGTGGCTCTTGTAATCAGAAGCTGTTCCCATATCCCCTCTACTTTTCATAAATGGGACCCCGTCCAGCAATTGGATAAGGATTGGGCTGTTATTACTCACTTTCTGTGGCTATATTATGGTGAACCATTTTGACGGCCCAATCCCACAGCAGTAATTACCTGGTGGGTTAATTTTTTATTATTTTTATATGGCCTCTGTTGGACATCGCCAAAACTACATTTCCCGCGCTCTCTTACAACTCTGTGAATTGTATTGGCTAACCGTTACTTTAGGTGGCACGTATAATGTGGTAGTGAGTATCTCAATTTTTTTTGAAAATAACTTTTTCTATAAAGAAGATAATTGTTTATATATTTTTATGACTTAGTCTTTCGGGCGCGATGGTGGCGTAATATGCCACTCACGGCGGCAGATGAGGACCGTTTTTCTTCTGTGCCACTGCATGGGCGCAGTCTATTTTCTATGTTTTACCTGGGTGGGCGTGGCTTTCAGGTCTCTTCCGGTATTTAGGCTGGAGAAAATGGCCCCGGCTTTGCGGCGTCGAGTAAAGCTGTCACGATTTAACCAGTCGGCTTCGTATCAAGGGAGCTCAGGTATGTCCGTTTCGGACTGTTTGGAATTCCGCTTGTCTTTGGGGTGATAGGAGCTTTCCTACTCTCTCCCGTTTTGGTATCTCTTAATTGAGGGTCGGGGGAGACCGGGCGCTTTTTTGATCTCATGGTCTGCGTTTAGCAAATTCACACTCTCAGTTATTTCTTTTTTTTTTTTTTTAAGGTTCAAAAACATTTATTCTCTTGCAAAATATTGTACAGGGCGTGTAGCCTACAACCCAGGGGCCGGCAGCCGATGCTCAACAAATGCATTCGATCATACCAGGAACTTCTCACACAGCCAATTAACCGACATCCCGGAGGCTCGGCGGCGTTCAGTTCGTATGTGATGTAAAGGGTCTCCAAGTATGTAAACAGTGCCATGGCAGTAATATCGTCGCACGCCCCCTTCAACTGTACATTCGCCTGCATAAAAGCAATCAGCACACCAAGCCCAGCAGATTGCAGGACCAACACAGCTTCCATATGAAAACGAAATTCCTAAATCCTGCCCCAACAACCCCCCACCCACAACTTGCCAGCAGTTCGCCTGCCCAATCCACATCCCAGAGAAGTAATTTCAAGTCACCCTTCTTTAGGCATGGGAGTGAAGACCAGCACCCCTCAAAGACTCTAGCCCACCACCCCCTTCCCGCATAACCTCTCACAACACCCCTCGTAGGTATCACTTTGTTACTTTTAGAGAGCGCTGCATTCTCCGCCCCGGACTCCTAGCTGACTCATAACACCCCCGTCCTGACTCTAGCTTTACTCTGTGTTCTCCCCATTCCCAGGATTAGTCCCCGCAGCATGCTCCTACGGTGCGGCAAGCTCATCAGTGTTCCCACCCCGCTCTGTCTCCTCCCCCACCTCACTAGTGTGGACATATGTCCGGTACAGACTCCAGAAGTTCTTGGGGCGACTCACTGTATGTTTCAGATTGAGTACAGCAATACAGCATATCCCTAGCCCATCTCTTCTTTGTAGGCGATGGACCCCTCATCCAGCAAATGGCCACGACGCGCCTGGCCATTAGTAAAGCCATATCCGCCAGGCGTCTTAGCACCACTGGCAGTGTTTTCGAGTATCCCAGCAGCGCTAGTGCCGGGTTGGCAATTATCTCTACGTCTAATATCTGGCTAAGTTCCAAGAAAACTTCCACCCAGAATTTGCTGATGCCAGGACAGCTCCAAGCCATGTGGATAAAATCAGCCACTTGCGCGTGAAAGCATTCACACTCCGCAGACCGCCGTAGCCCATACCTGTGTAGCCTCTCTGGGGTATAGTAGACACGATGCAGATATTTGAAATGCACCAATCTGTGGCTCCCATTCAGCGACAGTCTTCTAGTGCAGCAATACTTCCACATCTCGTCATCTATCTGTGTTTGGAGATCGCGTTCCCATTCCGTTCTAGCCTTGGAATATTGAAGCTGCTTTTCCGAACTCCTAGTTTATTGAGGTTCGTAACCAGCTTGCGAGGGGACACCGTCTTTATCACATATGTAAGTTCCGGTACCTCAGGTGGTTCCGCAAGGCCCGGGCCCAAAAGGTCTTGCAGCGCGCTCTGGACTCTGTGATACTGGAAGCGCGTCAAAAGTGAAGCCTCTGTCTGCGGGGGGGGGGGGGAATCTGTTCCCAGGTTTTCACCAACCCGTCAACAAATAGGTCCTCTAACTTTGAGATGCCCAACTTGTTCAGTGCTCTCGTGACCCCCTTCTTTTTCAGTAGTGTAAGCCATACTGCCCATTCAATTTGCATTTGTGGGGAATATAGCAGTTCGCAGCCCTGTGCCTGCATCAACTCATGCCAAGCATGGTTCGTGGCCTTTATGGAGTCCAATCTACCTACACTACGATCAACCGGGAAGCAGACAGTGGCCGGCAAGGGAAAAGGTTCCGCAAACAGACGTTCAATTATCACGCATGGGATGCGTGGTTTTCCGTGTATCCATGAATGCAGATGAGCCGCCTGTGCCACCCTGTAATATCTCTCCAAGTCCGGGGCACCTAGGCCCCCCATCTCGTATGGTAGTGTTAAAACCTTCCATTGAATTCTGGGTTGTTTACCCCCCCATGCAAGTTTAATGCATACTTGTGTCAGCTGTTTGAAAAATACCTTGGAGAGGACGACCGGGATATTAGAGAACACAAACAAGAACCTTGGTAAGATCACCATTTTCATGATGGCAATCCTGGCCATTAATGACAAGGGAAGTTTTCACCACTTTTCAACGTCATCTACCAGCTTGGAAAAAGCTACCCCATAATTCTCCCGAATCAGTATTTCTGGGTCCGTATGTAACTGTATCCCCAAGTATCGAACCGGGTCAGTCGACCACTGCAGTGGCTATTCCATCTCAAACGGTCCAGTAACTGGTGTTAGCGGGAACGCCACTGATTTGGTCCAATTAACTTTCAGCCCTGAGAGGGCCCCAAATCGCACCACCTCTCTAAGTACCGATTTGAGATTTGTTTCCGGATCGCGGACATACAGCAGTGTGTCATCTGTGTACGTGGAGATACCTATTTTGTACGTCGGAAAGTTAATTCCCCTGCTTATTTCGAAAGCTTCAGTGACCGTATCCCCTATCCATAGCCTGGCTGTGGGTTTGTAATACAAGGCCCCCAGCATTTGCAGGAAGGGTTCACCCAACCCCAGCTTCCGCAATACCCTCAACATGAATGGCCATTCCACAGAGTCGAATGCCTTCTCCATATCAAGGAAAATGGCTAGCGCTTTATTTTCTTGCCGTACGTGCTGCATGGTTCCCAGTACCGTTCGGATATTATACGTGAGATTTCGATCTGGGACAAAGCTGGCCTGCTCTGGTGCCACAAGGTCCGGAACAAGCAGAGCCAGCCGCGTGGCTAACACCTTAGCATACAGTTTGGCATCAACGTTTATCAGGGAAAGTGGCCTATAGGAACCGTAAGAGTTGGGAGGTTTCCCAGGTTTCAAAATTGTGATCAGCAGTGCCTCACTCATGGAGGCTGAAATACTGCCCTCCGCGCAAATATCATCAAATAGGGTAATCAAGTGTGGCATTAGTTTGTCTATAAACGCTTTGTAAAAGCCCACAGTGAGGCCATCTGCCCCAGGGGCACTGCCAGAACGCATCCCGCCCAGCGCCTCCCGTATCTCATCTTCTTGGACTGGTTCATCAAAAATTCCCTCTGCGTATCAGACAAGAAGGGCATTTTTTATGTAGCTGAGATAATCATCGATTTCCTCCTCCATCTGGGAGGTTTTCAACTTATAGAGATCTGCATAGTAACCTCTAAACTCATCAAGGATCTCCTTCTCACCAGGGGTCGCCTTTCCTGACGCATTATTCTGGCTAATACTGAACTGGGCCTGTCCCCTTCCCCATATGTCCGAGCTGTAGCATACTTGCCCATATGCTGCACTTCCCTATCTGCCTCCTCATTATAGTAAGCAAGTAATGTTTTTAGCTGTGCCGTGACATCAGCGTTTGAGTTGCGTTGCTGCCTCATCTCAAGTTCCTTCAATTGAGTTTCAACAAGGCCGACTCCACCATCGCACCCCAACTCCGGTACATCATCAACGCCTCCTTCAACACCGCCACCTTCCCGGAGAGCTGGAAGCACGCCGAGATCAGCGCCCTCCTGAAGAAACCTACAGCGGACCTCACCGATCTCAAAAACTTCCGCCCCATCTCGCTCCTCCCTTTTCCTGCTAAAGTCATCGAGAAGATTTTCAATAGACAGCTGACCGCCTTCCTCGAGACGAACGGATCCCTCGACCCCTCGCAGTCCGACTTCAGAGCCAACCACAGCACCGAGACCGCCCTCATCGCAGCCACCGACGACATCCGGACCCTGCTCGACAAGGGGGAAACAGTGGCCCTCATCCTCCTGGACCTCTCCGCTGCGTTCGACACGGTCTGCCACCGCACCCTAGTCCAGTGCCTCAGCAACATCGGTATCCAAGAGAAGGCACTGGAGTGGATCATCTCGTTCCTCACCGGAAGAACACAAAGAGTCCGCATCCCCCCGTTTCGCTCCGAGGCCACCGAAGTCATCTGCGGCGTCCCGCAAGGATCTT
Organism: Lissotriton helveticus; assembly: GCF_964261635.1. Classification (NCBI taxonomy): domain Eukaryota; kingdom Metazoa; phylum Chordata; class Amphibia; order Caudata; family Salamandridae; genus Lissotriton; species Lissotriton helveticus. The sequence continues at coordinate 871,462,691 of NC_136071.1, read as the reverse complement.
CACTCAGCCCCACCCTCTTCAACATCTACATGAAACCTCTCACAGCCATCGCACGCCGGCACAACCTCAACATCATCTCTTACGCCGATGACACCCAGCTGATCCTCTCCCTCACCAGAGACCCCGACACCGCCAGAACCTGCCTACACGAAGGGATGAAAGACGTCGCCGAGTGGATGAAGGACAGCCGCCTGAAACTGAACTCGGACAAGACAGAAGTCCTCATCCTGGGATCTTCGCCCTCCACCTGGGACGACTCCTGGTGGCCCCCAGCCCTGGGCACCGCACCCAAGCCAACCGACCACGCACGCAACCTGGGCTTCATCCTGGACCCCTCCCTCTCGATGACCAGACAAGTCAACGCTGTCTCCTCATCGTGTTTCAACACCCTGCGTATGCTTCGCAAGATCTTCCGCTGGATCCCGACCGAGACCAGGAAGACTGTCACCCAGGCACTCGTGACCAGCCGACTGGACTATGGAAACACCCTCTACGCCGGAACCACAGCCAAGCTACAGAAAAGACTCTAGGGCATCCAGAACGCCTCCGCCCGACTCTTCCTGGATGTCCCCAGACGCAGCCACATCTCCAGCCACCTGAGGAACCTGCACTGGCTCCCCGTCGACAAGAGGATCACGTTCCGGCTCCTCACCCACGCACACAAGTCTCTCCACGACCTGGGCCCCAAGTACCTCAACGACCGCCTGACCTTCTACACGCCCACCCGCCAGCTACGGTCCACCAGCCTCGCCCTCGCAGCCGTACCACGCATCCGAAGAGCCACCGCCGGAGGAAGATCCTTCTCTTACCTGGCTGCCAAGACTTGGAACTCCCTCCCCATCCACCTTCGGCTGACCCAGGACCATCTCGCCTTCAGGAAACAACTCAAGACCTGGCTGTTCGAGCAGTAGCATACCCCTCCCCCCAAGCGCCTTGAGACCTTCCCGGGTGAGTAGTGCGCTATACAAATGGCATGATTGATTGATTGAAGATGTTTCAACCTTTGTCTAATGGCCTTAAGGACACTAGAATGTTTGGCCATAGCCATCCCCCTGATATAAACTTTGAATGCGTCCCATATAGTCTGGAAACTGTCAACAGAACCCAGATAAGTCTCAAAGAAGGTATCTATATCGTTTGCCAGTTCCCCTCTGAACACCTCATCCAATAAGGAATAAGGGGGAAATCGCCAAGTAAATGGAGAGATTCTTTTCATTGGCACTACCAGCGTCAAAAGTAGGGGGGAATGGTCTGAAAGCGTACGTGGTAGCACCACACAGCTCCGGGCACAAGGAAGCACCGACTGAGAAGCCAGGAAGGAATCAATTCTTGTGTGTACGTTGTGAAAGGCCGAATAATGCGTGTACCCCCCCCCTGTGTGGGGTGCTTGGCTCGCCAAACATCAGCAAGGTCAAACTTAACCAATTCTGCCTGCATGTGGATGGCTGCAGCAGACGGCCGGCGAGGCGGCCCCCTAGATCTGTCCAGGTCCGGATTGAACACAAAGTTGAAGTCTCCCCCCCATAGCATTTTAGAGGAAGCGTAGGATCTGCAGTGCGCGGCCAGTGCCGCGTAGAACTCGGGGTGGTCGTAATTGGGCCCATATATGTTAACAACTATAAGATCGTGTCCTTTACCAACGCATCTGGCAATCAGATAGCGACCCTCCGAGTCCGCCTCAATCAGTGTTAGCTTTAATTGGGATCGAGGATTGACCCACGTTACCACCCCCCTGGAATGTGTAGTGAAGCCCGCGGCCAAACTGTTACCCCTGAATCCTTTAGCAGTAAGCATCTTACTAGTAGGCGGGAAGTGAGTCTCTTGTATAAGTGCGAGATCAATGTGATGCCTATGTAGATAGTTTAACACCTTCCTGAGTTTACGGTAATCATTCAGCCCTCTCACATTCCAGGTCAAAGCCTTCAGTGTATCAGGACCGCTGTCAGCGGTCACCACATTCGTGTCTGCCATTCCAGGGGTACAACTGAAGCGGTATCAGAAAGCGCCCTCCCAGCACTGCCAAACATTCTCTGCGAAGCTATTTCGGTATCAGTGGTTCTCCTAAATGTAAAATCGGGCAGCACACTGCTTGGCTCAACTTTCAGTACCCCCTGTGCAAAACAACAACATCCCCCCACACACACTCCCCCCCACCCACAGCAGACCACCCCCAACCTGGCCTGGCAGGACCTAATCCCACCCACTAACTTCCAACTTGAAAAGTTTCCCTGAGTAGTCCCAGGTAAAGCCCTCATAGGGGCGGTTAGTGCCATAAGCGCTAGGGCAGAGGTCGCCATAAGAATCATACAACAGTGCATCAACATTGTACAGTGCAAAAAAGAGACCCCAACGCCATCACCCTAGTTAATGTCCATCAACGGGAGGCCGAGCCATGGCCTAGCGAGTGTCGATACAGAGAGTCTCGCAATCGGGCCCCTCCCCATTCCCACCTCCCACCTCTAATATCAAAGTTCTATGGCAGTGTGTAGCTAGAATCATGTTGAAACATTGCCCCGAACTGTACCATGAAAGTCACATGTGTGTCATCTGGTGCGTGTATAATGAAAAGATCTCACCAAGGAGTCATGACAAAGAGATGTCTCATAGGCGCACCACTACTCAGAGTCAAGTGTGTTCGAGAGCGGGCAGCGCATCAGATCGCCGGAGAATTTATTCTTGTTCGTCCAGGTTACTGCTTTCTCCTTGTTCTCCGGTCTGTCTGTTTGGGCTGTTCCTCTGTTCCTTGGACCACTCCTTTAACGATTTCTGTAGTTCCCTAGGGTATGTAAAGAAGTGCGAGTGACCCCGTCTGTTGATCCGCAATTTTGCCGGATACAGCATTGTATAGTCTAGACCAAGTTCTCGCAATTGTTTCTTGTACGGAGCAAAGTGCCGTCTCTCCTCCTGGACTTTCGCCGTAAAGTCAATCAATCAGTGACACTTATATAGCGCGCTACCTACCCGTAGGGTCTCAAGGCGCTGGGGGGGGGGTGCCGCTACTGCTCGAACAGCCAGGTCTTCAGCTTCTTCCTGAAGGCGAGGTGGTCTTGGGTCAGGCGCAGGTCGGGAGGGAGGGAGTTCCAGGTCTTGGCGGCCAGGTAGGAGAAGGACCTTCCTCCCGTAGTCGCTCTTCGGATGCGGGGGACGGCGGCGAGGGCGTGGTTGGCTGATCGGAGGTGGCGGTTGGGCGCGTAGAAGTTGATTCGGCTGTTGAGGTAGCTCGGACCCTGGTCGTGTAGGGCTTTGTGTGCATGGGTGAGGAGGCGGAAGGTGATTCTTTTGTTGATGGGGAGCCAGTGGAGGTCTCTCAGATGTCCGGTGATGTGGCTGGTTCGTGGGATGTCGAGGATGAGTCTGGCTGAGGCGTTCTGGATCCGCTGGAGTCTCTTCTGGAGCTTGGCGGTGGTCCCGGCGTAGAGGGCGTTGCCGTAGTCCAGTCGGCTGGTGACGAGGGCCTGGGTGACGGTCTTCCTGGTCTCGGTGGGGATCCACCAGAAGATCTTCCGTAGCATGCGTAGGATGTTGAAGCACGACGAGGAGACGGCGTTGACTTGTCTGGTCATGGAGAGGGAGGAGTCCAGGATGAAGCCCAGGTTGCGTGCGTGGTCTGTCGGTTTGGGTGCGGTGCCCAGGGCGGGAGGCCACCAGGAGTCGTCCCAGGCGGAGGGTGAAGAGCCCAGGATGAGGACCTCCGTCTTGTCAGAGTTCAGTTTCAGGCGGCTGGTCGTCATCCACTCGGCTACCTCTTTCATCCCTTCGTGCAGGTTGGCTCTGGCGGAGGCGGGGTCGTTGGTCAGGGAGAGGATCAGCTGGGTGTCGTCGGCGTAGGAGATTATGCTGAGGTTGTGTTTGCGTACGATGGCTGCGAGGGGGCTCATGTAGACGTTGAAGAGGGTGGGGCTCAGAGATGACCCTTGGGGGATGCCGCAGATGACTTCGGAGGCTTCTGACTTGTACGGTGGTAGGCGGACTCTCTGTGTTCTTCCGTCGAGGAAGGAGATGATCCATTCCAGCGCCTTGTCCTGGATTCCGACGTTGCTGAGGCGCTGTACTAGGGTGCGGTGGCAGACAGTGTCGAATGCCGCGGAGAGGTCTAGGAGGATGAGGGCCGCTGTTTCTCCATTGTCCATCAGGGCTCGGATGTCATCGGTGGCGGCGATGAGGGCGGTCTCAGTGCTGTGATTGGCTCGGAAGCCTGACTGTGAGGGGTCGAGGGATCCGTTCGTCTCGAGGAAGGCGGCCATCTGCTTGTTGACGGTCTTCTCGATGACTTTGGCTGGAAACGGGAGGAGCGAGATGGGGCGGTAGTTCTTGAGTTCAGTGGGGTCCGCTGTTGGTTTCTTGAGGAGAGCGCTGAGTTCGGCGTGTTTCCAGCTCTCAGGGAAGGTGGCGGTGTCGAAGGAGATGTTGATGATGTCCCGCAGGTGGGGTGCGATGACAGCGTCGGCCTTGTTGAAGACGTGGTGAGGGCAGGGGTCGGTCGGTGATCCGGAGTGGATGGAGTTCATTGTGCGTATGGTGTCTTCGGTGCTGATCGGGGTCCAGGCGTGGAGGGTGGTGGTGGGGGGTGGTTGTTCGGTCATGGTGTGCGTTGGTTGGTTGTTGAAGCTGTTGTGTATGTCCGAGATCTTGTTGTGGAAGTATGAAGCGAGGGAGTTGCAGAGGTCTTGCGATGGGGTGATGTCGTTGTTTCCTGCGCTGGGGTTGGAGAGCTCTTTCACGATGTTGAAGAGCTCCTTGCAGTTGTGTGCGTTGTTGTCCAACCGGTCCTTGAATGCTGTTTTCTTGGCGGCGCGGATCAGCTGGTGGTGCTTCCGGGTGGCAACCTTGAGGGAGGTCCTGTTGTCCGGTGTAGGTTCCCTTCTCCAGACTTTCTCGAGGGCTCGGCAGTTCTTCTTGGAGCTCTTGAGTTCGTCGGTGAACCACGGGGCTTTCTTGCTGCCGGGTCTGCTGGGCGGGGTCCTCAGCGGGGCGAGCTCGTCCGCGCAGTTGCTGATCCACTTCGTGAGGTTGTCGGCAGCCTGGCTGGGGTTCGCTGAGCTGGCAGGAGGGTGCTGGCTCAGGGAGGTGGCGAGCTGGTCTGCTGTGATCTTGTTCCAGCTTCTGCGGGCGGCCTGTTGCTGGTGGCGGTGGGTCGTCGTTCTCGTGAAGGTGAAGTGGACGCAGCTGTGGTCCGTCCATTGAAGCTCTGTGGCGTGGCTGAAGTCGATGTCTGGGCTGGAGGAGAAGACTGCGTCCAGTGTGTGTCCGGCGAGGTGGGTGGGGGTGGACACCAGTTGCTTGAGTCCAAGATTGGCGAGGTTGTCGAGCAGAGTGCTGGTGTTGCGGTCGTTGTTGTTCTCCAGATGGAAGTTGAGGTCGCCTAGGAGGATGTAGTCAGCGGAGGGGAGGGCATGCGGGCTGACGAATTCGGCGATGTCCTCGCTGAATTGTGTGCGTGGTCCCGGGGGTCGGTAGATCAGGGTGCCTCTGAGGGTGGTGTTCGGGCTGGTGTGGATCTGGAAATGCAGGTGTTCGGCGGTGGTCAGGGTGTTGTCGGTGCTGGTCGTGAGACGGATGGTGTTCCTGTGGATGATGGCGATGCCTCCTCCCATCTGGTTGGCGTTGCGGTCCCTCCGGACGATCTTGTAGCCCTCTGGGATAGCGATGGCGATGTCGGGGGCTGAAGAGGCGTTCATCCAGGTCTCCGTGAGGAAGGCGACGTCAGGGGCTGTGGCGTCTAGGAGGTTCCAGAGTTCGATGGCGTGTCTGTGGACGGAGCGGGTGTTGAGCAGGATGCACTTGAGGTGGGTGCTGCTGGCGTTCGACTTGGTGGGTGCTGGTGCTAGGCAGGTCCGGATGCAGGTGAACTTGCAGGCGTGGCAGCTGAAGGGTCCGTGGGTGCGCCGTGGGGTGGCTTGATGGCATTCTGGGAGTCGGCCGGTGTTGAGTGCGATGAGGGTGGCGGCGGAGTACGTCAGGCGGGTCGGCCGGGGTCTTCGGCGGCCAGGGGTCCTGGCGCTGGTCGCGATCCGGTCGCGGACGGGCGCAGACGGGCTTACCTTTGGCGTGCCTTCGGCGCACAATCGGCGCGCCCGCTGCGCGTTCGCACGGTCGCCATTTAAGGCGAAGTGCGCGGGTTGTCGGAGCAGCTGGGAGGCGGGAGCGGGGAGGGAACAGAAGAGAAAAGGGGCGGGGCCAAAGGCGGTGGCGGGAAGCGGGAGCGGAGGGCGGCGATCAATCAGGAAGGAGACTGGGCACGGCACAGAGGCTACAATGAGATAAACAGGCACAAATTACGGGCAAAACAAAGAAAAACAGCTAAATACACGAACAGACGGCAAAAACAAACAAGCACAAATTACGGGCAAAACAAGGAAAAACAGCTAAATACACGAACAGACGGCAGAAACAAACAAGCACAAATTACGGGCAAAACAAGGAAAAACAGCTAAATACACGAACAGACGGCAGAAACAAACAAGCACAAATTACGGGCAAAACAAGGAAAAACAGCTAAATACACGAACAGACGGCAGAAACAAACAAGCACAAATTATGGGCAAAACAACTGGAAAACCAGGGGGGAGCGACCACGGCGTCAGCGAGGCCGGCGGCGAGGCAGAGGGCAGGCAGAGGGAAACACACGCAGCAGCTGGTGGCCGTGCGGCACGGGGGTGTCCCACAAGTGGGGGTACAGGGACACCTCCATGCCCTCGAATTGCAGCTTCCCTTTGTCTCTGGCTACTCTCAGCGCCGTGTCGCGGTCTCTGTAATTCAGCAGTTTTGCTATTATCGGCCTCGGAGGCGCACCAGTGCGCGGTCGCGGTCCCAGCGTGCGGTGAGCCTTCTCAACTATAAACATCGGGGAGAAGACATCGTCTCCTAGCAGGGTGACCAGTAGTTTCTCCACGAAGAGTTCCATCTTCCCCGTTTGTGTCGTCTCCGCAATCCCCGTGATGCGTATGTTCGAGCGCCTCGAGCGAGCCTCCAAGTCTTCCGACTTATCCTGGATGACCTGTAGTAGTCTGGAGAACTGTTTGCGGTCTTTATCCCACTCTGTCTTCGACCTCCGTGATACGCCTCTCTGACATGTCGAGTCTCTCCGCATGCTTATCTACCCGCTCCGACATGCGATCCATACGGTAGGTGAGCGCGTCGATCTTCGTGCCAATGGACGCCATGCTGTCTTGCAACCCTTTCTCCATAGACACAAGCATATCTTTTATGTCCGCATACATTGTGCCTTCTGACCCTGTGCTCCTTGGAGATGGATCGGGTGCTGAGTCTTCCGGTACCTTTGTCCTGCGTTGGTCAAACGCCAGCTTTGTCTGAGTCCTGTCGTTCTTGTCCATATTGCGCCGCTGGGGAGGGTCGGTGTCCTGTTTCTCTGCACGAGCTCTGGGTTAACGATTGCTTCGACCAGTGACGCTGGTATCACAGTGGTGCTCTCACCACGAAGTGCAGACTCTTCGCCACTACCCACTACTCGCGAACGGTAGCCCCCGCCGATAGTGCGGCACAGCACGGTCGTAGTCGTTTTCACCTCGCAGCTGGCGGCAAGACCGCGCCCCTGGGTTTCATCAATTGCAGGTGCTATCAAGTGTCATTCCATTGGGGTGTCAGCTGCGCACCCCTTGTTGAGTTGAAGTATAGCGGTCACAGGGTCAGCAGTCTATATTTACCAAGGGTGGGCTACCGTCCATCCCTCAGTGCGGCCCACCCACCCGAAACTCCTAGTGCAACGCGTTCGCGCACCTTGCACGGTACACCTCATACACTACAGTTCCCTGCCGGCAGAGATCTTCAAAAAGCCGCGCTCTCCCGGGTAAGGCTGCTATTCTGCTGAGCGATCAGCACCCAAACACCACCACGTAATGCCTTGGGTGGGTGGAGTACAGGTGACTTGTAACTCCACTGCTTGGGGACTAGGAGCTGGATCCACTTCGGAGGGGGCCGCAGTCGCTCACCGCGCTAAACCGATCACCTCCTGATTTCCTCCGGTCGACGCAGTCCCACAGTTCGGCTCCTCCGGGACTCTACGGGCAGACTGCAGCAATCGCTGGGGTAATGGGGGGGGGAGGACCCGGCGCAGCCGAGCAACACACGGCCCGGTCAGTATTGGCCCGCTGTACACCTCCGCACCTATATAGAGGGAACACCAGCTCCAGGTAGCGCCCAGGCAGCACAAATAATGTCCAATGGTCGCAGGGAGGGCCACCGCCGAACCGGCAAAATGGGCACAGTGCGCAATAAAATGTCCGCATCCAGATCCGGCGTTGTCTCGAGGCCCTATGTGTGTCCGCTGCAGTACGAGGCACAGACCACTGAATCTCACCTCAGTACTCTCCGACGGTGTTGCGTCTCGCTGTCCGCTTTACCTTCCACGGAGGTGTTCCGAAGGTCTCCGAGTCTCCGCCTCCCCACCAGCCGCACGTCGGGTCACGCACGCACGACGGGCGCACAGGCAAGTCCGCTGCTTTTCGGCCTGGACAGCCAGTCGCTCGTGGGCTCTTCTACTCCTCCGGTTTTCGGCCGATTTCCGCCGGCGACACCACCGCTTGTAACGACAAGGTCCGTGAGGTGTATTCACCCTCTGTTGGCCCTCAAAGTCCGTCGTCGAGGAAGGATAATTTGCAGGATTTAGTGGGTGATGGCGTGGAGCTCAGCGCTCACACGTCTTGCATCGACGCTGGCAAGCTCCTCCCCCTCCACTCTCAGTTATTTCTAGGGAGGTTTTAATTTGTACATTTTAGCTTTAATGTGTATATTTCCACCTGGGTGGAGGGTCGCTTAGGAATAAGAGAGCAGGGGTGGTGATTTAATTTTACCCTTCGAGTCTAGTCTCGATCCGGCACCATGGCGATAACTGAAGTACTATACTTGGTGTGTGTAATTATACCTCGGAGTCCGACTGGCAACTATAAGATGTTTTCTTTGCTTTTTAGACTGGGCGAATAATAGAATCTGCCCTTATGAATCTTTTGGACTTATCAGTCTTCCAGACGGCCTTTTACTAGGTAAGGGGTACAATATACTTGAGGCCGTCGTGTCGGGTTTTAAAAAGCTTCTATCTACCTATACATATGAATGAACTACAGGGCCGAGCAATGGGAGGTCTGTAATATTTGCATTCTTATTTTATTTTTTAGGACTTATCATTTCTACCTATGCATACATAATGTAGGCAACCCTTAAAATGGGTTTTGGCGCTGTAATAATGTGGGGACCACAAGCAACTGTGTCTCATGGATTCTCCTGGGCAGCAACACCACTTTAATAATGAATCTTTTCTGTTACAATTATCGGGGTGGCCGAACATACTAACTTGATGTCCTCCCTTCGATTCCCTTCTTATTTTTTTCCGTAGCGACATTCTGGAACAATACTCCGCAGTTGGAAGTGATAAGATACATTATCCTGACAGTTTTTAAAGAGCCACATTTACCTACGAGTAGTACTTTCAAGGTGAGACTAGTGGGGCGGAGGGGGTGAGAGTACTGTCACTCCGCTCGTTCCATAAATAACCAGATCACATTCTAGCTGTCTTTGGCTTTGTGGCTATCTTTTTGGTGACCTTGTACGCGCCAGTTTTTTCTAGCACTTACGTGACGTCCCTTGAAGCTTCTATTTTGCGCTCGGATACTATCTTGTGTGGACTGACACGCTTCAGGTGAGATGGCTATTGGCGGACCACTTTTTCCTGATAAATTTTAATGCCTTGTCTAGATGGGGGTGGTTATTGACTTTCTCTCCAGCCTTCCTTGTGTACCCATGTGGTCTGAAGTAATAATTTGTTGCTGCTGATCTAATGCCACACTCTCGGCTTATACAGTCTAGGTAGAATGGTTTAATAGCCTTTTGTCCATTTTTGCTATAAGTTCATGTATTATTTTTTGCTACCTTTTAGAAAATATCGCGCTTTCTTGTTAAGACGTTGACTGGACTGTTCATTTGCCTTAATACACGGTGTACTTTGGATTGAATCTGAGAAGGCCTATGGACTGTATATTAGGTAAGATGGGGCTTCTCCCCTTTTTTGAAAAGGGTAGGATAAGTGTGCTACCTATTATTATTCTCGTGCACATTGCTAGTTGAGCCTAGCCCTTATTCTTTTGGAGCTTTGGCCTTTTTTGGTATTTAATATGCTGTTTTAAATCCCACATTGTTACGTTTGGATTGAAATGCTTGTTTCCTTTGTTCTCTTTCTTTCTTTTTCCTTTCTATGTCCTTTTCATTTATTTGATCATTATTTTTTTCGATGTTATGCCTACGTGGTCCCACCAATATTTTTAAATGTGTTGTTTTCAGAAATGTTTTGTAAATACACCCTCATTTTAAATAGAACTGTGAACTTGTAGATCATGTGGGATCTTTTCCCTCTTTTCTATGAATTAGGCACTATGTATGTATTATTTGATATTTATTTGTGTGTTCCTTGTTAAGCTGTACAAATAATGTCAGGTGTAGTCATTTTCCATGTGTACATGTAGTGTTTTCGAATTTATATATACTTTTTTATTTATTTTATTTTTATGTTTGTATTTTTAATGTCATGGGCCATCCTGCTTAATAGCACAATGATATGGACTTGTTTGTATATTCTGTGTCTGTCCTACAATGGTTATACATATGTGTGTATTTATGTCAATTCTTTATAATCATTTTTACAGCCCTGCCGAAGTTCCCGTGGCACAAGGGGGAACGCAACGTGTTGGCTGTGTGCCGTTGTTGTTCATAAAGAAACTCAATAAAAAGAAAAACCTTCAATGAAATTATACTCTCCTGATTTGATTGTGTAGTGCACCTTCCTTTCTGTTCTTAATTTCTTGGTTTAATCGCACCCTCTAGCAGCAGGGGCTGGAAGTTGTTACACTCAAAACTCTTATTTGTGAAACTAAATGCTGTGATCGTGCGTGACCTGGGTCTGCTGCTGTGTTCTCTGGTTGTAACTGTTCAGGATGTACATGCAACAAAATTGTTACTTTCTATTACTGAGAATGAGAATGATCCTATCACACTGTTCAGTTCAGTTCAAAATCAAAGTTTATTTGGACCATTGTCCTTAAACAGATAAAACATTTTAAAAACAGATCATTATCACGTAAAAACTTTAAAACGGTATATAACATAACCCATTAAAATGGATCACACACGACTTGAGCTAATCGCAATTCATAATTCGTTTAACTTTTTGCATAAAACTCCCCAATGCACAAGCAATATCTAAGTACATCATTTCTGTTAGGAGGACACTTGCAGCAAGTCTATTACCATATTTTTTAAAAATGGGACATAAGATCTCTTTTCGTAGTTCTAAAAGCTTTGAACTATCCAATAAAATATGCATCATATCACATGAGGTTCCCAATATACACTTACAGTTTCCAATGCTATCTATCATCTCCAATTTTACTCTAATATTACAATAAGAGGGATTCAATCCAGTTCTTAATCTTAGAACTTCTCTCCTCAGCCATCTATTCAGTAATGTATCAATATAAGGAAAATGTATGTCTTTTTGCCAGGCATAGGACATAAACTGTACTGACTTTTTCTTTGCCAAGTAATCTTGGTCCTCGGCTCGGGATACTTTGTATCCTACCTACCTCAGAGCCTTCCTCGTAATCTCCATTTGGAGGGTCACGGGATTTACATCTAGTCTCAGCAGTTTGCCAACCATACTGAGGGAATTTCTAACCCCTTTAGCCCATGTTCGTTCACTCTTCAAGGCTCCCCTCCTACACCATTGCGAGACTTTTAGTTCTTCCTCGGTACCCAGGCGCTGCCAGAATCTAGCTAAGGCCATACAAACTGTGATCTTCCATGAGGTTACACATGTTTCTAACCTTACAGCTTGCACCATGGAACATTTAGGGAATGAGAATAGATTTTTCAAATCTTTTCCCTCCTCTAAATCCCAACCATGTTTACCACCCAAAAACAGTACCTCTGCCCCAAATAGAAATTGCGGGGGACTATAGCTAGATATGCCTTTAAAACCGGCCTTTCTGATTTTTCTCCATAGCTTCCATTACATTTCTTAAGGCCATTTATTGACGCTGCTGTCCTTGTTCTACATGCATCTAGGTGGGTTATCCAATTGAGATTTTTCTGAAACCACATACCCAGATACCTGTATTCTTCTACATTTTCCAGCTTTTCAGGACCTAGGTACCAGCTATATCTTATTTCCCGTCTCCCAAAGCATAAAATCTCTGTTTTGTCCATATTTACTACTAATTTTTTCAACTTACAATACTCATAGAAACTGTTCAACTTTCTTTGTAACCCGATCTCCGTTTGGTCGAACATTACCAGGTCGTCTGCGTATAAAAGACATGCTATATGTTTCCCATTTATCTTAGGGCTTGCACCCCTTGCTCTACCTAAAATAGAGGGTAGGTCTGCTATAAAAAGTAAAAAACAGTTGGGGGGCCAAAACACAACCTTGTCTTAACCCATTTCCAATTTAAATTTTTCTAGATATACTCCCATCAGTGTCTAAAATAATCCGTGCCCAGTTTGCAGTGTGCAAAAGTTGTATTAGGCTCAACAATTCTCTGGGAATATCATAGCCAATCAGTGTCTCCCACAGCTTCCCACGGTCTACTAAGTCAAAAGCAGCTCGGAAGTCCACGAAGCAACAGCACAACCTAACATTCTGCTCCGTGGACTTCCCCGCAATGGACCAAAGTGCGAAACAGTGGTCGACCATCAAATGGCCCTCCTTAAACCCCCCCTTGTTCTGGAGGTACAACTTGGTTCAACTCTGACCACTCCTTTAGTTTTTCTAGGATCAATTTGGCGGATACTTTTTCGCCTATATCCAACAAATTAATTAACCTATAATTTTTTGGTGAATTAAGGTCACCTTTTTTGTGGATAGGCCTTATTATTGCGCCTCTCCAGTTTTCTGGGATTTGGCCTGAGGTAAGTATCCTCTGGAACATTTTTGAAAAGAAAAGAGCCCACCACTCCGTCCTCTTTTTTATCACCACCGCAGGGAGATTGTCAGGGCCAGCTGCCCGTGTCAAATTTAAGTTAGACACAATTTTTTGGACATTATCAACGGAAAAATGCTCCTCCATTTCTTTACTTACTCCGCACCATACTATAGAATTTAAACTTTCAATTTCATTCCAGTCCCCATAAATTTACCCCAAGTATTTTGCCCACTCATTTTCAGGAATCACACATTTCAGGGCACCTCTTTCTTTATTTGAACTTTCTTGCACCAATCTCCAAAACCCTTTCAAATCTTTGGATTCTATTGCGGTTAGCAATTTGGCCCAGCAGCTCTCTCTAAAACATTGTTTTTTGTTCATCATCAACATTTTATAGAGCCTCCTTTGCTTCTGGAGATTATACCACAATTCTACACTGAATTTTACCCTTAATCTTCGTTCCTGTTGCCTAATTACGATTTTAGCCTTCCTACAATCCTCGTCAAACCATCCCCATCCCTTTCTTATACACCGTACTCCCCTCTCACCTCTTGGGTTTCTTTCTTTAATTTTTACCCTCAGGCAATCCACTAATACTCTAATTGAGTTCTCGAACCAGGAGCTGTCATATACATTTGGAATATCTTCTACCAGCAGCGTCTGTTGAACAGCTACTAATTTTTCCAGATATTCCTCCGTAATCCTAGTTGTGAGTCGTCTAGGATAATCAACTTGAACCGGCAACACTGTCTCCCTTTGTTTTTTCTTTTGCTCACATATTTCTGCAACGGGAAGTGATCACTTCCTTCTTCACCTGTCACCTCAAATTTTTGCTCAAAATACCAGGCTTGTATAAAAACATAATCAAATGGGCAGAGTTTCTGGCTTGACTTGAAGGTTCGCTTTGCTGGTCTATCTACATCAAATCTTCCATTTGCACAGATCAACCCCAAAGCCCCCAACATTTGACCTAAAGCTGAGTCCTGTTCTGACATTGTCCCCCTTGGAAGAATTGCATTCTCAATTTTATAGTAATTCAATTGATCCCGACACCATTGATCAGTCCTTGCAGGGTTTAGCTTGTGATTAAAATCACCCAGCACTAGCATTATATCTCTTGGATAGTTATCGATCATAGATGACAGATCTTCAATTAGTTTTTCCATCTCTTCCCTATACGGCCTCTCTTCCCCCTTTTGAATGTACGCATTTACAATAATAATACCGTCAAACCGGGGGTCGGGGTTCAGAAATAACACTCTACATCCTATAACCCATTTGCATTTTACATTCAACAAAACCACTTTCTTGGCAATTTTGGTCGATACCATTGTCGCTTGCCCTCCTGAAGGCCTACCAAAGTGTCTTCTTACCGCTACCTTTGTCTGCTGAGCAAACCCTACACTTACTTGGGTATCGTCACACAGCCAGGTCTCTTGCAGGCACACTATTTGACAGCTATCAATGATCTTTTTAAAATTTGCCTGCTTTCTATTCTTTTATACCCATAAACATGCCAAGATAACACTGAAAGGCTGCCCAACGACCCAGATACCTTGTCGATTTCATTTAGACTCCTATTTATATCATAATCGGGTAGTGCCAGGGCTCTATATCGATTTCCAGCTAATATTGCATCTTCGCCTGGCTCCTGCACCCTCTTACTTATCGTAACTTCTATATTATCCTTTTCTTCCCAGGAGGCACCCATGATTCTGACCTGCCTTTGTACCAGACCTTCGTGGTTTATTAGGAATGGTCTCTCCTGTTAAGTTGATCCTTGCATTTCTAATTTTTTACCAGTCTAATACCTTCTTTCTGTAACTCAGGTTCCGCTCTGATTAATGCAGACTTTACCAGTTCAGAATACAACAGAACTTTAGTGACATCAGTCCCCTTATTATTAACAGTGAACCCCACTTCTTTAAGGTCTGCTGTACTAATGCTACATAGACTTTTACAATTAGCAAGAGAGAAGAGCAGTTGGGATCTATTTAGCAGGATTAATTTCCTCACCTTTTTTCCCCCCTTTCCCCGGGCACTCGGCTAAAAAAATAACCACAAGTCTGAGTCTCCTTTTATGTCTAGCTCTCGGGGAATTCTTAATGGGTCCCTTTTGCTTATGTTTTTTTCGTGGAACATACCAGTCTCAACCTGCTCTTTAATGGAGCTAATGCTTTTGTCAACTTGCGGTCTCATTACCTTCCTTTTAGCCATTATTCCCTGGTCTTGTGCAACTCTATCCTTACCTGGGCCTTTCTTGTTCTTGGGATTTCTATTGTCTTTTTTACTTGTGCCAACCACTTCGGGCACATCAGAGGCTGTTCCTTTACCTCGCTTATTTTCCATTAACTGGGCTGACCTTACTATCTCTTTTTCTCCCTCTAGTTCTTACTCACAAGCTTCATTTATTGGCCTCTGCTGAGTAGAAGATTGGGTTTTTCTCTTACCCTCCCACACTCGTGGTCGAGGGATGCGTAATTTGAAACCCCTCCTCTCACTCCTTTTTTTAATTATCATTGGGTATCTCGACATGTACATATTAGGTTCGGTCTTCTCTAATGTTATATTGGGCGGCTGACTTCCCTCCTCTGGAAAATCCTCTCTAACCGGCCTAATCATAGAAGGCATAAGATCTTTAATTTGTTTTAGCTCCCCTATCATAATATTGAACTGAATCCTTTGAGCCTTTATCGCTTCATTATTTAGTACTGCTACCTCAAGTAAACCTTGCAAAGTATTTTGTAGTATCATCATCGCATCCAACATTGAAACACTAGAAGTCCCCGTAACCTCTATATTGGACGCTGATGGGCTGGTTGAGTCAGATGTTTTTTCCTGATGGGTTTCCATTCCATCCTTTACCCTCTCAACCCGATTTTCTTTTGACGGGCGAAAAATTCTCGAATGCTCCTCTTCCTCTAGCCCCCGTTCCTCTGCCTCCCTTCCTATCACATGAGCCCTTAGCAAGGCATTTGGCGAGGTATATAGTCTCTGCGAAAGTCTTGGGGATGAGGACAATCTTGGTTCCAACGACACTCCAGAGAGATACAGATCGAACAGCACCTGTGAATCGTGTCCTTGACTTCCTGAATTGTCTGATATTGAGCATACTGTCTTTGCTGAGGCTGGGGAATTCGTATCCGCAATTATTCGAGCTCATTCCTTTATAATATTTCCCCACGAAGACCTTAATTCATTTTATAGTTGAAGAACTGCCCTTTGCTCTCCTTATGCGGGGCTGCTGCTGTATAGTATCCGGAGGTATTTGCTCCTTCGGTGGTTTTTTTTTGTGCATATATTTTGCCATGTGTCCCTTTTGTCCCACCCTTAACCAACTCATTTCCACTTTCTTCTAAAACATCATCCATAACCTCCGCTTCCGTTAGGCTGAGATCCAGGTTTTCTTTCTTCTTTTTTTGAATACCAGCTCTTGTTCTCCTGGGGGCCATCACCTTCAGTGCCCTACCCAGCTTATAAACGACCTTAAATGACCTTAAACTCCTTCAGTATATTAGTACACTCCTTTAATACTTTAGTACATTTAGTACATGAGTAAGTCCAGCACTCGTAATACCATACAGTGATCAGTTCAGTTTTGAAAAAAAAAATTCAACGAAATTGCCAAAACCTCTTTCACTTACCTCTGCTGCCTTGGGTTGTGGTACATCAGGCTGGCCGTGATAATTGAACCTCTTAGTTATATTCTGCTTTATTCCTGCAGGGGTAACCTTTCTATACCAATCGGGGTACTCCTCCCCCCCTTTTTGGCTTCTTCCCCTCCCTCTGGGGGTGCGACGGTCTACTGGCGACTCAAGATTGGGTTTTTCTCTTACCCTCCCACACTCGTGGTCGAGGGATGCGTAATTTGAAACCCCTCCTCTCACTCCTTTTTTTAATTATCATTGGGTATCTCGACATGTACATATTAGGTTCGGTCTTCTCTAATGTTATATTGGGCGGCTGACTTCCCTCCTCTGGAAAATCCTCTCTAACCGGCCTAATCATAGAAGGCATAAGATCTTTAATTTGTTTTAGCTCCCCTATCATAATATTGAACTGAATCCTTTGAGCCTTTATCGCTTCATTATTTAGTACTGCTACCTCAAGTAAACCTTGCAAAGTATTTTGTAGTATCATCATTGCATCCAACATTGAAACACTAGAAGTCCCCGTAACCTCTATATTGGACGCTGATGGGCTGGTTGAGTCAGATGTTTTTTCCTGATGGGTTTCCATTCCATCCTTTACCCTCTCAACCCGATTTTCTTTTGACGGGCGAAAAATTCTCGAATGCTCCTCTTCCTCTAGCCCCCGTTCCTCTGCCTCCCTTCCTATCACATGAGCCCTTAGCAAGGCATTTGGCGAGGTATATAGTCTCTGCGAAAGTCTTGGGGATGAGGACAATCTTGGTTCCAACGACACTCCAGAGAGATACAGATCGAACAGCACCTGTGAATCGTGTCCTTGACTTCCTGAATTGTCTGATATTGAGCATACTGTCTTTGCTGAGGCTGGGGAATTCGTATCCGCAATTATTCGAGCTCATTCCTTTATAATATTTCCCCACGAAGACCTTAATTCATTTTATAGTTGAAGAACTGCCCTTTGCTCTCCTTATGCGGGGCTGCTGCTGTATAGTATCCGGAGGTATTTGCTCCTTCGGTGTTTTTTTTTTTTGTGCATATATTTTGCCATGTGTCCCTTTTGTCCCACCCTTAACCAACTCATTTCCACTTTCTTCTAAAACATCATCCATAACCTCCGCTTCCGTTAGGCTGAGATCCAGGTTTTCTTTCTTCTTTTTTTGAATACCAGCTCTTGTTCTCCTGGGGGCCATCACCTTCAGTGCCCTACCCAGCTTATAAACGACCTTAAATGACCTTAAACTCCTTCAGTATATTAGTACACTTTAGTACATTTAGTACATGAGTAAGTCCAGCACTCGTAATACCATACAGTGATCAGTTCAGTTTTGAAAAAAAAAATTCAACGAAATTGCCAAAACCTCTTTCACTTACCTCTGCTGCCTTGGGTTGTGGTACATCAGGCTGGCCGTGATAATTGAACCTCTTAGTTATATTCTGCTTTATTCCTGCAGGGGTAACCTTTCTATACCAATCGGGGTACTCCTCCCCCCCTTTTTGGCTTCTTCCCCTCCCTCTGGGGGTGCGACGGTCTACTGGCGACTCAAGGCGAAGTACCAAGCTCTGGCACCACTCCTCACTTACGCGCCCCTTGTGCACCTTTATTTTCCCTTTTCTGGGCACTCGCTCCATGCTTCCATGCCCCCAGTCTTCTGAGTTTTACCGCTGAATCCGCTGCACCCTGCTCATAATTCAAACTCTTCTGAGCGGCCTCCGAGTCCTTGCCCCCCCGCTACACTGCGGGACTGCGGAACTGCGAACCGGAAGTGACGCTTCTCCTCACGTCGTGTTGCACGGCAGCCCGGAAACCACAGCCTCAACAACACAGCAGAGGTCAAGCACAGGTTTCCTGCGTGAGAATGAATCACACTGCATCAGATCTTGCAGGATTTAGATTGCTGCACCAACATGAGCTAGGAGAGTGGACTTAAGAATAAGTCCAAATGGATCCCCCAACTCGCTTGTGGTAACTATATAGACGCCTTCCATAAGAGTGTGAATAGGGAATTAGATATTCTTGAAGAGAGGATTAATAAGACTAGATTATCACATTTTGACAGTAATCTAACATTTAAGGAAAGGACTGCACTAAAGAACCTACCGGACGACTCCACCCTTATTGTGAAGGAGGCAGATAAGGGAGGGAATGTCGTTTTAATGGATAAGATCAAATATGATAATGACATTTTTAACCAGCTCAACAATAAAGATTGGTATACTAAATAACCACATAATCCGATTTTTATGATCATAACTAAAATCAATGATCATTTGAAACAATGGCATCAGGAAGCCATTCTTACTGAGGATGAATTTAAATATTTGACTGTACATCGACCTCACTTCCCATGTCTTTACACCTTACCCAAGGTGCATAGAGACACCCTTTCTCCCCCTGGTAGGCCCATAGTATCGGGTATAGGGGGCCCGACCGAGAAAGTGGCGGAATTTGTAGATATTTTCTTACAACCGTACGTCTTAAACCTACCATCTAACATCAGGGATACTAAGCATGTTTTGAACATACTACATGACTTTGACTGGGAACCCGATATGTTGCTCGTCACTATGGACGTGTCATCACTTTACACCAATATTGGTCATTAACAAGGTCTGCATGCGCTAAGGTATTTCCTTCATAGAAGACCAGTCGAATTACTAGATCATACTGAGATGATACTGAGGATGTCTAGACTCATATTAGAACATAATGTGTTTCTTTTTAATGGTCAATGGTATCGACAAACGTGTAGGACCGCCATGGGTTCCAGATTTGCACCGTCCTTTGCCTGCCTCTTCATGGGGTGGATGGAGGCGGTGCATATCTGGGGCCCTGGTAGGGCCCGCTGGCATTCTTCTATTAACTATTATGGAAGGTACATTGACGACTTGCTTTTTATCTGGACAGGTGGTGAAATCGAATTGCTTGACTTTTATGCATATATGAACGACAATACATACAACATGACATCTACAATCAATTTTAGTCATGACAGGATTACGTTTTTGTCAACAATCGTAAACTTTGTAGCAAATTGTTTAGAAAAGAGACATGGTGTAATTCAGTATTAAATGTTAACAGTGCACATCCCAAATCACAGGTAAATGCTATCGCCTATGGGGAACTCTATAGAGCACGCCACAATTGTAGTGAGGACTCTAATTTTAGAGAATGTGTGTCTGACATAGAGAACAGCTTTCTGACAAGAGGATATAGTCATGAGGTGGTGACTAGAGCCAAAGCGAGGGCATTGAAATTAGCAAGAAAAGACACTCTTCAGTCAAAGAAAACGAACAGACGTCAACTGAATAACCTGGTCAGATTAATTACTGGCTACAATCCCTGGTCTACTAAGATTTACCAGATTCTGAAGAAATACTGGTTTATGCTAAGCTCTGACACTATTTTGAGACAACATGTGGGCTCACACCCATCAATAACTTATCGTAGGGGTATGACAATCAGAAATATTATAAGTCCCAGTTACCCCAGACTAAAAGACCATACTCCTTCCTGACTACACTCACTCAATTAAGGGTCATTTCAACGTGGCAACTGCAGTATGTGTAAACTGTCACTACATGGAGTACGTCACTTTAGTTACAATGGCTCTAAAACATTTTATATCAAGACACACATTGATTGTAACACCACTTTTGTTATTTATGCAGTTTTGTGCAGGCGCAACAAAGTATATATAGGAAGCACCATCAGGAAGCTTAAAGATCGTGTTGCTGAACACTTCAGGGCCCTGAAGAATAGAGATACAAGGTATCCAATAGCAGCACATGCACTTGAATGTGGTTCTCAAACAGAACACCGGTCACTATCATTTCATGGCATTGAGACAATGCCCTCAGATGTCAGGGGGGGCAACCGCAAACTTAAATTAAGACAAAAGGAAGCACGATGGATCATGCAAGTGTGTGCAGTTGAAAGAGGTCTCAATTTTGATGATGAACTGCAATACTTTCTTGGTTGTTAAAACAAATGCTTTGTTTCATGTATTACTTTGATTGAGTTTGCTATTAAATTTTTCCGGACATGAAATTTATGTAATGATGCCCCAATATGAGCCTGTTCCAATGAATCTATTAGATTTGATTAGAACAATCTTGTATAAATGTAACTTGTGTTGTTGGTCTCTTACATAGTGGCTCTGGGATGATAACTCAGTTAATAATAAGTTTTCAGCATCGTTCTCAGTTCTCATCGTTCAAGTTCTCAGCAGTGCTACACTCTCCTCCTACAACTTCTAATATTGAATGTTTGCACTTCTTTGTTCCTTTTGGTAACTACTCTGACCAACTTTTTAGTATAGATCTCCTTTTACTGAATATTGTCTAAGCATCAAAATATGGATTGATTACATATGGAGATTGGGAATTATATGATGACTTGGCCATGGAGATCTGATGATAATAGTTTTGTAGATTTGATGATTATAGTTTTGTGGATTTGTCGTGGGATCAAATATTATTGGATTTTAAAATGATGTTTGTAATATGCGCTTATATCTAAGAACATGATGTTGCTAATAATGGATTTTGTGTCCTCGAAATGTTTAAATAATGTGTATAATAATAAGTTACTGTCACTTGGTAATTTTACTTGGGTTTCTATTTCACTTACCCTTCTCATTTCCCTTCATATGCTTTTTCCTTTGTGCTTTTTAAGGTTCTTAGCCAGATAGTCTCAGTAGGGATAACGTTTCCTTTTATTTCTGCCATCTTTTTCTGTCTACACCAGTATGCATAGTATATAAATGTGCAACAATGAACATGTTGTTGACGTGTTTTCTTTGGATCATACGGACGACGTATATCTATAATTGTTGAGATCTATATTAGCAAATTTTTGCAATTAGATGAATGGATCTATATATATTATTTTAGGCGGTAGTGATATTTTACATATGCTGTTTTTTTACATTGTTATTGGTGACATGGAGCGATTTCACGACTTTAATTACAATCTTCAAAGATTGACTAGTATCACTGTCCCATTGCAAAATGGCGCATACATCTATAAGACTGCACTGATCCGTTTTCGTTGAGTTGGTATTGTTTTTCCCTTTTGTAAGTCCCTTTTCGCTGACTATTGCTAAACAGGCTCTACATATGGGACTTTCTTTTTTTTTTTTTTTAAAACCTTTATTTGAGCAAGCAGAAATGTACAAGGATGGGCCTACAACCACACGGGCCAGCCGCTAAAAAGGAGTAGACACATATCACATAAGCCCGCAGAGGTAACCGTCAATCAACAATGCAATACTCCACATTATATACAGGACCAAAACAGGTTTTATATATATGAAAGAACAAACATACAAAAAGGCGAGAGTGTATCACTGAAGGTCAGCCCAAGGGACGCAAGGGGGGGACAGCAGCGGAGGTGCAGTAGTAATATCCTAAGCACTAAGGAGTATGGAGTGGGGGGGGGGGAGGGGGAGGGGGGCAGAGATCAGGAAGAAGAAGGGGGGAAAGAGCCGGAGACACCAGCTCAGTCCCTATATGAAGATTCCGGGAACGCTAGCCTAAGGAGATAGGGTAATCTCGTTAGTGTCCACAAGGGGAGGAGTACAAATGTCGCCACGGTATTCGTTCCATTGACCCCACACCTTCACCCATGCCCTGGGTCTACCCCTGGCCACATAGACAGTTTTCTCACGGAACATGGACCAATCCATATTATCCTCCCATTGCGAGAGGGCAGGGGGCCTGGAGGCCCCCCAGAGTTGCGCAATATCTCGCTTCGCAATCATATAGCCCAGGGTGGCCCATCTAGTCTGTGCCACCGAATAGTCCGTGGGCTCCCAAACATTCAAAAAACAGCGACGAGGTTCCGGTCGCAAGGATATCCCCGTCACCACAGTCATCAGATCAAGCACGGCCACCCAATAAGCAGCCACCATCGGGCACTCCCAAAGAATATGCAGGGAAGTAGCACGCAAACCACATCCACGCTTACACAGTCCATCGGAGGAAAAGCCCATCGCCATCAGTCGCGGTCCCGTCACGTACACCCGATGAAGGATCTTCAATTGGACCAGACGGAGTCGAGCCGGTATAGCCACCTCCTTCGGAGAGGAGAGGGCCGATTGCCAATCCTCATCATCAAGTTCCAACCCATCTCCCATCCACTGTTCCCGAAGTCGGGCCAATAAGTCAGTCCGATTGTTAATCAACTTTTTATAGATCAGGGAGATAGTGCTATCAGGAAGATGTTCGTCAAGGATACGGTCTTCAAGTGGGGAAGAGTCAGGCGGAATCTCACCAGGAGCAAACACCGAAACCAAAGCGTGCCTGATCTGTAAATAACGAAAGAATTCCCGACTACTCAGGCCGTAGTCAGCCTGGAGGGCCTGAAACGGGCGCACAGAACCCTTAGAATATACATCCCCCACTTTAGAGATCCCAATCAAGTCCCAACGGTCAAAACCCTTGGAAGACCAAAGACCGCCCAGACGTTCTGAAGCATAAAGCGGCGTCGCCAACGTCAAGCGATCCTCCCAGCCCAGGCTCACATTCGCAGCACGCCACACTGTCAAAGCAGTCAAAGTAGGTCCCACAAGATGGCGCCCAGCGGAGCGAGAATAGAGTACTCTATTAAAGTCACCTCCCGGAAGCTGAAGTTTATCCATCTCAAACGCCGGATTACGACCCGGAGAGAACATAGCGTGATTAATAGCGGATAGATGGGAAGCCCAGTAGTATCTCTTAATATCGGGGAGCGCCATGCCCCCATCGTACCACGGGATGGAAAGTTTCGCGAGAGCAATGCGCGGTCGCCCATCCCAAATAAGTTGCCTCTGAAGGCTCTCAATCTCCCGAAAATAGGTCTTGGGGATAGGATCATAATAATTCTGGAGAGCGTAGAGAAACCGCGGTAGTGACATCATCTTAAACAGGGCCGCCCGACCCAGTGGAGACAGGGGAAGTTTGCGCCAGCGGGCAACGTCCAAACGGAGCCTAAGCAACGGGGGAAGGAGATTACGATCAAAACGAAGGGACGGATCCAAGGTAACGAAAACCCCCAAGTATTTGAAACCATCCCGGACCACCTGAAGAGGAAGTCTACTCGGCAACGGAGGCAAGATACCAGATAAAACGTATACACAGGATTTAGACCAGTTGATGACGAGGCCTGAGTTAGCGCCAAAGGACGCAAGAACGTCAAATAAAACAGATAAAGACTTGCGAGGAGAAGTAAGATACAAGAGGATGTCGTCCGCATAAAGCGAGACGCGGTCTTCGAAGTCCGGGGCCCAACGAATACCTTTAAGGGACGGTTCCCAACGGAGCCAGGCCGCCAACGGTTCAAGAGCGAGCGCGAACAACAGAGGGGACAAGGGGCAACCCTGACGGGTACCCCTGCCCAAGGAGAAGGGGGCCGACACTCTACCGTTCACTACAACTTGCGCCAGAGGTTCCGCGTACAACAGCCTAACCCAGCTAATAAACTCGCACCCGAATCCAAATTTCTCAAGTGTCGCCCATAAATAGGGCCACTCCACAGTATCAAAGGCCATGGAGGCATCCAGGGACGCTAAAATGGCCGGTTCAGTCAAAAGCCCCGCCCTCGCCAGCGCGCCGTGGAGGCGACGTAAATTCAGAGCAGTGTTGCGATGCGGGATAAAGCCAGATTGATCCGGATGGACCAACTCCCCAAGAACCGAAAGGAGACGGGTCGCCAAAAGTTTAGCCAACACCTTAGGTTCAACATTTAATAGGGATATGGGCCTATACGAGGAACAGAGGTCACGCGGTTTACCCTCTTTGGGAATGACGATGATTGTCGCCAGACGCTGATCATAAGGAAGTATGTTCCGCTCACGAGATTCTAGAAACATGGCGCGGAGATACGGCGCCACCTTATCGGGGCGTAATTTGTACAACTCAATAGGCAAACCGTTCGGGCCCAGTGCTTTGCCCGAACGGAGCGATCGAACTGCATTGGCTATCTCATCATTCGTAAAAGGGGAGTCCAAAGCAATACGGTCCAAGTCGGTGACACAGGGCAAAGTGATATCACGCAGAAGAAGGCGGGAGTCGGCAACATCCCTCACAGACACGGGAGCATATACCACACGGAAATATTCCGCAAAACGATCAACAATGGCGGTCGGATCAATCACATTCTCACCACTCGCAGACTGAATCACGGGCACCACACGATTAACTCTTTCTTTCCTGTCCAACCACGCTAGGAGTTTGCCCGCCTTGTCACCCACATCGTACAATCTGCCCTGCTGCTCACGAAACATCACCTTTGCAGCGTCAGTGACCAGAGATTTATATGCAAACTGTTTTAGACCCAGGGCATGGAGTTTCTCAGGCGTGACACCAGATTCCAACTCGTCCTCCAAAGCAGAGATCTCCCCCTCAAGGTCCACCACCTCCTTCCTCCCTGCCCTCTTAGCTTCAACAATCAAGGAAAGGGCCTGTCCACGAATCACAGTTTTAAAAGCTTCCCACAGGGACACAGCCGAAGAGACCGACCCCTCATTTTCCAGGAAATATGCATCCATGGACTTGAGCAAGAGGGTACGAGTCTCAGGGGAGGAAAGATACCAAGGGTTAATGGGAGCCACTCGGCCCGCCGCCTCTACCCCAACCTCGAAACGAAGCCAGAGCGGCGAGTGATCAGAAATACCCCTCGGCAAATGCAAAATCTCGCGAACCGCCGATGATTGGGCTGCGGGCATCAGGAAATAATCCAGCCGGGACAGACTGCCATGGGCCCCAGAATGGAAGGTGTATTGGAGCTGAGTAGGATGCAACAGTCGCCAGCAGTCCACAAGGCCAAAGGTATCTAAAAACCCACCCAACCACTGCTGAGCCTGCGGGGTATCTCTAGGGGGATGGCGATCGTGAAGGCCGGAAAGCACCGAATTAAAATCACCGGCAAGAAAGAGAGTGCTATCAGGGAGATCTAACAAAACACGGCCCAAGTCAGTAAAAGTAGAGGCCTGCAAACCCGGGGGAACATAAACATTGAAGAGAGATAGGGTGCGGCCTTCATATCTACCCACCAGGACAGTATATCTCCCACGGTCATCATGAATCACCTCATCGATAGCCAGGGGGAGGGAGGTTCGAACAAGAATACCCACACCCCTAGATCCGGAGGTAAACCCCGAGTGCGCCACAAGGCGGTAGCCCCATCTATTCATTGCATAACAAACATTACCAATCAAATGGGTTTCTTGCATGAAAACAATGTCCGGTGACAAACGTCGTATACATTTTAAGACCACACTGCGCTTAATACGATCTCCCAGGCCATTAACGTTTCAGGAAAGAAATTTCAACCCTCTACCCCCCATCCCAACCGCCCGAGCCAAGACCCCTCGTCCATGAGCTAGACATCAGAAACAGCAGCAAACACAGGAGCAACTCGCCTTGAAAACAACACACAGAAAAGAAAAAAATTCCCAACCCCCCTCCCCCAAACTGAAGAGAAACACCCCCCACCCTGCACCCCTGCAAAAAGCTAAAGAGCCACCCCAACCTGCAGTGTGCCTGTCGCCCAAGAACCCCTATTCTACACAAAGACCCCGGAGGAGGAAAGGTCTCCGTTCCATCCACCCCCCGACCTCAGCAAGAACAAAAATAACAAACGAAAGACAGAATGATCACAATGCAGAGGGACGCCGGCCAACACTCCTGAGAATGTATTCAAAATAAGACATAAGAGCCGAACAGTTAGATCTCCACACCACCTTCGGCACCGCCAGGGTGAGCAGCGGAGTCTGTCTCAGGAGGACGGTCAGGCAATGAGTCCAGCCAGTCATTAACAGCATCTGGCCGATCAAAGAAAAGGGTACGTTCATTGTATTCAACCCGGAGTCTAGTGGGAAAGAGCATGGCGTAACGTAGGCCCCGATCCCGGAGACGTTTCTTGGCACCACGAAACTCCATACGTTGTCTCTGAACCTGTTGGGAAAAGTCCGGGTAAAAGTTCACCGTAGCATTCTCAAAGGCCACCGGGCCCTTCACCCGCGAGGCCTGCAGGATAGCGTCCCGGTCTCTATAATGAAAAAGCTTCGCTACAATGGGTCTCGGCGGGGCTCCCGGCTTGACTTTGCCCCCTGGAACACGATGTGCACGTTCCACCGTGAAAAATTTTGTGAGACCAGAAGGGGCCAAATGGTTCAAGACCAGATCCTCAACCAGGAGATCCACCGAGTGGGGTTCAGGGTTTTCCGGTACACCAACCAGGCGGACATTGCAGCGACGCGCCCTATTTTCAAAGTCCTCCAGGCGACGGGTCATGAAGTCGTTCCCCCGACGGAGATTTCCAATCTCTGTTTGGAGCTCCGAGACGTCATTCGTAAGGCTAGAGGATTTAATATCCAGCGATTGTACCCTCTCATTCGTCTTGCCGAGATCAGCACGAATCAGATTCACCTCAATAGCCACGGTGTCAAGTTTGTGGGCCAAGGCCTCGTACTGTAGGCCGATGGATTCCCTCACACCCGAGATGGCGCCCATGATATCCTGTAGGGAGGGCTCCGCCGACTCTTCCAAAATTCGTTCGGACGCTATACTAGAACCAGGCAGGGCAGCTCCGGGGGACCCCTTAGAATGGGTATAACGGTCCATGACATTTGATTGAACTGGAGCTCCGCGCAGAGGTGTTTTCGTCTTGCGCGTCTCTCTGTCCCCTCTGCCCGCCATTTTGAAGATGCGTCACAGGACAAGCCACCAGGTTCGACGGGCCCGACACCCAAAGTACAGGATCAAAAGTACATAAAAAGGGGGCACAACTCGGGTAGAGGTCGCCAAGCCAGCAAATAGGTCACATGAAAGCCCAACAGCCGATCTGCCTCCAAGTCTCAGTCGCAACACGACATCCACATCCGTGGCCCAAGTCGGAACGGAATCGAAACCGAAACTTAGGAAGGGGGGACCCACAAGGCCAGATCTCCTGCCGTTGTTGTTCAATTGCAGGACGGCTACAGTACCGCACCCCGTCCCGGGCGCACCTCAAGGGCGGAGCCCAAAAGTTCAGAGCACCATATCTCAGGAATACGAGATCCAAATCGATTTCTGAAAAGTGCCAGGGTAATCAGCCAAACGTCCCCTACACGAATTCTTGCAAGAAATCAGGATTCAGACAGGATAAAATGTCGGGAGCGGCGAGGGTCCGGAGAGCGCTGTGCTCAAGCGGCCATCTCGGATGCCCGCCAAGCTCCTCCTCCCTATGGGACTTTCAATATGGCGCCTGTGCTACACGCCATTTTCACGTTGTTGTGTCGGATTACACCGTGTCCGTAGGTGAGTCTGAGACGCTTTGCTTTCTCAAAATGCTGAGATTATGATCAGGGAACTATTTAATGAGGATTTACGGTGCTCTGATTTTAGACTTTCTGCATTGATTTGTTGTTTAACTGTATGGAGTTAGATGCCTTAAATATGCGATAGGGGAATTGAGTGGACATATTTTTTTATCCTGCACACAATATAACAAGGTGGATTACTTTACATGAGCGTTTTAGTAATCGTTAGAGGGTCGGAATATGACGATATTTTCGAGTCTGTTAACAATGACTAATTTCATTACGGGTGACGATTTAAATACACACATGTTTACAACCCTTGATGAATTTGTACGGTCTCAGGACATATTAGGCAGAATTTGACTGTTATTAAAGCCCTGACCAGATGGGTGTTAGAAAGAACCTTGCGTTTTAGTAATGATACTCAATATGGACTAGTTCGATAGTTCTATATCTAGGGTGTGTTTATATATATATATTTTTTCTTTTCCTATTTCACATACAGCAGGTCATTTGTGGCTCTTCTATGAATTGGCAATTTATACCTGATTGACGACTACTGAATTAAGAGCCTCCAGGCCTCTAGTGAGTGGATTTGAATTTTACTTGAGTTTATTCAGTTCCAATTTTTTGATGTTATTTTGATACATTTCACCTTGGCTGACTTTCTCTATAGATCCTGATTATTTGTTCCATTACCGACGATATTACTCATCTATCAATAGCTATTTGGTGGTCTAGCAATAGGTGAGTGTATTTTCTTTTTCTTTCCTTTCCTTTTCTTTTTTCCTTTTTTACTTCTGTCATGAGATGTATTGAACATCATGACACTTGCACTCTGGTTCTGTGAATATGAGGCTGATTATTTCTGGTTTCTTGGAGTCTCTATTGTTCTCTTGGGTAGCACGTTTTGATTTGGTGTTTGATGCTGTATTTAGATTTTCTATTGTTCTTTTCAGCCACTTGAATGTTGGACACACTTTTTTCTGTTTTTTTTGGTTTGCTTTACCACAATAGGGATAATTGTTTGAAGCAATGTTGATGTATTGCATTTGTGCATTGTGTTTTTGACTATATATATTATGATGTTCTAGCCCTGAAGAAGTCTGTGGTCTCTATTACCAAGACGAAACACGTGTTGGCGGCTAGATTGTATTAAGAAGAACATCATCGCAATAAAATCAAGACAAGAAGACCTTCTTCTGTTCTGTGACTCATTCAAAAAAACTTTATTTGACTTTTACTTTTAGCTCAGGATATACATTGCTTTTTAAAATTTATGTGGTTTTGTTTTTGCATTGCCCATTTGGTTGACGGTGGATGGCCGTCACCTTATCCTTGGAGCTTTATACACTGTGAATTAGATTGTTCACAACCCAGCGCAATGATCACTCAGCCATCCATCTCCTTCAGTACTATACTTAGTGAACAAGTTGGGCACCAACTACCAGTCCGCACGAGAGAGGAGATAACAGCTAATGTATTAAAAAGTATTAAGGATCTAGAAGGTGGTCTGAGATCGGAATCATCTGAAATTAGAGCATCACTTCAGAGATTCTATCAAGAATTGTATAAAGAACCAGAAAGAGAACAGGAGGACCCTGATGAATATTTAGATCAAAGTGTGGGCAACTGCTTGGAGAAAGATGATCAAGAGAGCCTAGATAACCAACTTTGTTGGGATGAAATACTGCTCTCTATGAATATGTTGGCAATGGGTAAAGCAGCAGGGATGGATGGGATTCCAACAGAGTTTTTTGTGAAATTCTCAGATCAACTTAAAATAGTCATGATGGAGCTATTTAGCTCTATATTTCAGGGATGGAATCCACCTCCTTCTTGGTCAGTTGCTAAAATGATGGTTTTTCTGAAAAAAATCAAGGACCCACTGGAAATTGGATCTTATCGTCCCATAACACTAACAAACGGGGATTCCAAAATCTATTCTAAACTTTTGGCTGCCCGATTGGCACCAATCATTCATAAAATTGTGTCAGTCCGCCAACACGGGTCAACAAACGTGCAAAGAGTGATTTCCCTATTTGATTATGCAGAAACAACAGGAGACCCTATGGCGCTTATTCTACTTGACGCGGAGAAGGCGTTCGATAGGGTCTCCTGGAAGTTTCTGTGGGCAGCGATGACCTGTTGTGGAATCACTAGGGGATTCATAAAAGCCAGCCAAGGACTTTATGTCAATCCAGGCGCTAGTGTCCCGATTAATGGGATCCTGTCTGAGAAATTCACCATCACTAGGGGAACAAGACAGGGGTGCCCCTGCTCACCTCTCCTATTTGCAATCTATATCGACTCATTTATCTGCAAACTTGAAAGTCACCCTTCAGTACCACCTATTCGGGTACATAAGCATGACGCAAAAAGCCTGGCATATGCCGACGACATCGCATGGGTCACCAGCGATCCTACTAGGGCTATTAATGTGATAGAGGAGGAGGCACAGCGGTTCGGAAATGTCTCTGGATACAAACTAAATTCTGGGAAAACCCAGATTGTCCTCAATGGTAAAGTCAGGATGAGGGATAACAGGGTAAGAGATCATGCAGTGTACCTCGGCATTAATATAAGTTCAAAAATAGAAAACATTGTTAGTATAAATCTTGACCCCCTGATCGGCCGTACTAAAAAAGAGCTGATTCGGTCGGATAATCTACATCTCACCATCGGTGGTAGATGCAATGTAGTTAAAATGTTCTTCCTGCCCAGGTTTCTGTACTTTTTTTGAGCAATATGTTTGGAGTTTTCACCTCAGTATTTTAAAATTATCGAGACCATGTTCTCTAGATTTATTTGGGGATTTAAGAGACCACGTCGGGCTCTTAAATGGATTATGCTGCCTAAAGAAAGAGGAGGACTAGCAATGCCCAAATTTAAACTATATTACTGGGCAACGGTGGCGAAATATTGTGTGACACTTATCTCCGAAGAACCTAGCGATCACCATATTCTAACACCACAAGAAATGATCATGGGGGAAGGGCGTGAGGGGTGCTTATGGCGACATGTTAACAATAACTACTTTCATAAAGTTAAACTTAAGACTATTTCTAGTATATATAAAGTCTGGAACAACATCCGGAAACTGTTCTGCTGGGCCGCTATTCATGCTATACTCCAGTAATCTGCAATAATGATCTCCTGGAGATATTTCAGGATGGATGTATGGCCAGGTGGATAGAGGTAGGGGTAAAATAGCTGGGTTGTTTTTACACACAAAACGGACTGAAAAGCTGTTCGGAGCTGCGCATTGAATACGACATCAGTCACAGGGATTTTTTTAAATACTTTCAGATTAGGGATTTCTTACTAAAGAAAGTGGTAGGTCGGGAAACATTTCAAGCTAGTAGTACTATAGAAAACTTATGCAGGAAACCCACTCCTAAAATCGGGGAAATCTATGAAACACTAAATAGACTTTTCCCTGATGACATGGATAAACAATTAGCAGCTTGGCAGACCAAATTAAATGTACAGCCATCCACCCCCGAAAATGCATATGAATTATCACAAACTTGCCTAACGTCTATGAAATTGCAAGCACAATTCTATAACACGTTCTTTTCCCTATATTATACCCCTTAAAAAATTGCAAAATGGGCGACTGG
The DNA here is from genome assembly GCF_964261635.1 of Lissotriton helveticus. Taxonomy (NCBI): domain Eukaryota; kingdom Metazoa; phylum Chordata; class Amphibia; order Caudata; family Salamandridae; genus Lissotriton; species Lissotriton helveticus. Next base: position 871,431,210 of record NC_136071.1, on the reverse strand, counting down.
AAAGGGAACTACCTGCCCGCACTGCTCACTGTATGAGGCTGATATTATTCACATGTTTGCCTCCTGCAATACATTATCTAATGTGATAACAGAAATATCAGATTTCCTATCGGAGATATTTCAAGTAAGGATTACCATCTTGAGGTTCCGTGAAAATTGTAAGTGATGTTTTCGACTCGCACGAATATGGTCGAGTCTGGTATCTAAGAACCGCAAATGACGAGTTTAGTAAGTGTGCGCAGTTTCGCTGTGCTAACTTAAACCGTTCGTTTAATATGTGGGTTTTTCATCTGTACCCACGGGTTCCATCTTAGATACCGCATCCATTTTGTCTCTTGCCCTCAAGTAGCCAGCGAACGGACACTGTCCGCTTCGTTACCCTGGGACTCTCAAGATATTAGTGGAAGACACATGTTCTTTGTAAATATCTTTTACGATGAGGGGGATGATACTGTAAGGCAAATGGCCCCGCTCGAGGCTCATCTTGCCGGGCCGGTTTATTGTCTCAGCCGTGCATCTCATTAGGCACGTCCCTTTGATGCCTGTATCTTGTGTTTCCCGATACCTCCCCTTTTACACTCTTTTCAATCCCCCACTGTCTCCATCTTCCTCTGCACCTGTCCTTGTCCCTATTTTCGATCTGTTTTACTGCCGATTGGAATTCACTAATGTTGGGAAGATGGGTTTTTACAGTTGGGAACCACTAAATGTTTCCGCACTTATGTTCCGAACCTTATGTGTACCAAAGTGACCAAAGCGACCCCTCTGGGGGATAATTATGGGAACCAGGTTGTAAACTTTTTTGTACCATGTTGTCCTATGAGTAAATTCTGTATAAAAGGAGCGATCCACAGAACCAATTTGAAGCAGTCTCCCCAAGTTGCACGTGTTGTACTTGTCGTGACTTCTGTGTTCCCTGCAGTAATAAACCTTGAATCTTTGACGCCGAAGGAAGTGTCCCGTGTCTCTGTAGTTTGTGCGCCGAAACAGGTATCCCATGAAGGTTATAGGTGTTGTTCCCTGGCACCGCTGGTACTGTTAAAAAGTCCAGTCCTTCAGTTGGCGCCCAACGTGGGGCGACTTCAGCGGTACCGGTCCGGTCCAAAGCCTGATGATCGTGAGGAACTTCGTGTGAAATCTCCGAGGGAAGGTGCACCCCGCTTCATCGATCCTGTTGTCGAAATAAGTGGCCCGAAGTTTTTCCCTGCGAAGATTCCCGCCTCCTGGCGGCTGCGACGGACCGATGCCCTGACTGTCGACCTGTCTTCGACGCCCGGCGTAGACCTTATGTACAAGCGAGACGATAGACGGGCCTTCCTTGTGACGCCATTGAAGTTCTGAGTTAAGTATTTGTGGGTCGCTCCCAGTCCTTAGTAGTGGTTCTAGCTTTTGAAAGCTTTGTGGTTAGCCTTTACGGCTTTGTGGTAATAGCTCACTGAGCTTTGTAATAGCCTTCTCAGGCTTTGTGGTTAGCTCTCCGAGCTTTGTGATAGTCTTAAGGCTTTGTTGTATTGCATGGTTCCATTGCATTTGTGGTTCTTAGTATTGGTCCTTAGTATTATTTGACAGTTGCAATTGCCAAAAACCGAGGGTTTTGACTTACACGAGGTTTTATTGCTTCGGTAATCCTTGAAGTTTGATACTAGGTTAGTGTGCACGATGCCTAGCCATAGTGATTTGTTTCGTATTTTCAAATGTTGCGCAATGGATTCCCGGTTAGAGGACTCGTGTCCGATACCTCCAGTTGGAACTCCGATACATGATCTATATAGTCGACATGGGGTGGGTCCTATAATCTATAATGATTACTGGGTCCGCTATACAAAGAAAGACGGTGACCTTAGATGGCCACCACACGGAACTTTTGAACTTTCGATTTTAGATAATCTTGAGGCTAAATTATTTTTAAAGAAAGCTAGGCCAGCTATGTTTGATTCCTTTCGGATATGGCGTAAAGAGGCCAAACAGAAAGAAATCAAACAACTTAAAAAAGATAAAAAGCAAGAGTTTGTTCCTATAATGCAAGCTATAAAAGAATGTAGACAAGACAAAGAAGAAAAAGACATGGAAATTGCTACTAGATTGCATCACATGAAAATAGATAAATGTTACCCAGTTTTTCCGAATAATCTAGAAAAGAAAGAAGAAGATTTGAAGGAGGATTGCTTACTGTCATATTTGATGAAATCACCACCTCCTTATGTACAGGGTGCTACTGCTCCTGTAGTTGCTCCTGTAGTACCTCCTGTTGTACCTCTTGTTGCTCCAGCGGCTGCGGGCCAGCCCGCTGTTAACCCTACGTTTGTTTCACCACCTGTTCTTGTTCCTACTGCTCCTGTACCTGTACCTTCGCAGACTGTTGTTTCTGCTACTCCGACTATCTTGTCCGTTCCTACTATGCCTTCCTTCACCTCCAGTGTTGTTGCCCCTGTTTTTCTTTCTCCTTCTGTTCGTAAGCGTGTTCCTAACTCTGTTGCTACTCTTTATTCTCCTCTTTCTGGTCCGTTATTTTCGTCTGATTCATCTGCAACTCCTCAGAGACGGAGTCAGATCCCTAGTGGTAGGGAGAAAGAGACGTTAGTAACAATGGCACATAGGTGGATAAGACATCCTGCTAATTACACTCCACGTGTGGTCTTCGACACGTTTTCTCAGTTTAATGAGCCTACGCAGAGATTCGTATTTGAGGAAATGTGTAACTTTTTGAGAGAAGAATGGTATAATAATGATGTAGATGATGTACCGTCCGACATAATTGAACTTCAAAGTCACTTTTCGAACGGTATGATTATAGGAGACGATGTACGACGTGCAGTGGAACGCTTATTAGCATTCAGACCCACAGCACATTCTCGGGTGACATTAGATGATACCACTGAGAACTGGAAAGCGGTTCCTGGTCAATATCCCATGAGAGAAGTCCCGCCACTGTGGGTGCCTGGAGATCCGCAAGCTAACCCTGCGGTCCTACCGCATTTTTGAAGGGTGTGGATACATCTTCCATGGAAACGATCAGAAGTTTTGCAAGTGAAGCAATCCTTACCTGATCCGCGTAAAAATCCGGCTGGTTATTATAAGGAGTTATCACAACTGGTGGAAGCTACTATTATGAATATTGCTGACATCGACATGTTGTTTGGCAACGTTGTACCGCAACCAGTTTGGGCTAAAATTCGTCAAACCAATCACGCAGTTGAATTAGGGGGTGATTGGGTTGCACTGCTAGCAGCTGATGCATTACAAGTAGGTGGGGCCAAGCCTGAACAGCTGATTTTGGATTTGCCTCAGAAAATCATTACGCTCATGAAAACTCTCATGCCAGCGATGAAGGTGAACTGGGATAAGTTATCAGCTTGTAAGCAAAAGAAAGACGAGAGTGTCTCAGATTTCTTTACAAGGTTTGAGGAAGCGTTTGTCGACCACAGCGGCCAGGACATGGGCGCTGAGGGAGGCCAGCGGTTATTCGTTGACAAATTCGTGTCAAATTTGTTGCCTGAACTAAGCAACAAATTGAAGAATTCAGAGAGTGCGTGGGCAGTTTCAACCCCTGCGCAAATATTAGCAACGGCCCAGTATTATGAGAATAGGGAAAAGGAAGAAAGTGATCGTGTAGAAAAGAAAACAAAAGAACTCAAAACGAAGGTTTTGTTGCAGCAAGCATACCCTCCACGATCAAACCAAAATGATTCACAACAGCAGTATCGACCACGAGCACAGCCCGATAGGACACAGCCGCGCTCTGACAACTTTGATCCCAGATCTCCACTTGGGTATAATCAGTGCGCATATTGTAGGAAAGAGGGACACCTAAAATATGATTGTCTTGCTTTACGAGACCGTCTGAATGGTGTGTCAGCACGAGGAAACCGTGGTGGTGGTCCTCAACAGGCACCACGTGGTAGAGGTCGTGGTTCATTCCACAATCAGAGTGATCGTTATCAAAATCAATCAGATGTAAATAATTACTTTGACCAGCGAAATGCGGGGTCAGTTCGATCTGCACAATATAATGTGGATGATTATTACGTAGAGCACGAGACTGTTGTAAATGACCATTACTAGGACAGCCAACGACAAAGAGAGGGAGTAGTGTCAGTTCCGGTCGATCAGAGTGGGCCTTACGTTGCAGTGGCTACATCGGGTGTAGTTGAGCCTTTTCTGTTAGACACTGGTGCGACGAAAAGTTCCATCATGCATTCAAAACTCCCTGGCGCACCTTTGTCTGGCTTAACGAATGTTTCCGTTGGATTCTCTGGCGCCCCTGTTAGTAACCCAGTCTCTAACCCTTTGCCTCTTATGATTGGACCACGTGAGCTAACGGCTCCACTGATTCTATCTACAGGTTGTGGTGAGAATCTTTTGGGGCTGGATTTGTTGAAACGACTATATGCAACATTGTACTGTTCCCCAGAAGGAGTGGAGCTTACATTGGGACGGAGACTGATCTCTCCCATGTATTTATCGGTTGATAAATTCCCACCGGAACTGAGTTCCCTCCCTGCGTCCTTATGGGCCACAGGTCCCAATGACGTGGGCCTACTAGACATTCCACCCTATGTGATTCAATTGAAACAAAATGCGCGATTACCGCGTTTACCTCAATATCGTATTTCTCTCGAGGGCGAACGAGCGCTGTTAGCAATCATTCATGATCTCATTGGAAAGGGTGTTGTTGAAGAAACTCGTGGAAATGTATGTAATAGTCCTGTATTGCCAATTTTGAAACGAACTGACCCAACTAAACCTCCTGTGTATCGTTTTGTTATAGATTTGAGAGAGGTAAACAAAATAGTGGTTCCGCAATTTCCTGTGGTCCCCGACATTACGGCTTTACTAACAATGATTCCAGCATCTGCCTCCTGGTTCACAGTGATCGATCTAAAGAATGCTTTCTTTAGCATCCCGATTGCAGAGGAAAGCAGAGACCTATTCGGATTCTCATTAGGAGGTCGCAGTTTTAGGCTAAAACGCGCTCCACAGGGCTACTGTGAGAGTCCGTCAATCTATAGCCAAGCACTTAAAGGTCAACTTGATGCCTTTGTACTACCTAAAGGTGCAGCTTTGATTCAATATGTTGACGATCTTTTAGTGGCAGCTGATACGGAGGCTATTTGCAAAACGGCTACAGTATCATTGTTACACTATCTACATGAATTGCACCACAAGGTATCGCCTTCAAAGCTACAGTATTGTTGTCAAGAAGTTACCTATCTAGGTCACTTATTGTCAAGAGAAGGGAGAAGGTTGACCCCAGAGAGAATTGCAGCGATTTCCCGAATGACTGTGCCAAAAACCCAAAGAGATGTTCACGCCTTTTTAGGTATTACGTCCTACTGCAGACAATGGATTCCAAATTTTTCATTGTTGGCGAAACCATTGATAGCCCTTACATGCAAAGACGTTTCATCCCCAGTACCTTGGTCTGAAGAATGTCAGAAAAGTTTTTCTGAATTGCGTGATGCGTTGTGTTCGGCTCCTGTGTTGGGCACTCCTGACTACAGTAAGCCATTTACACTATACGTTCACGAGAGGGATGGTTGCGCGTTGAGTGTTTTGACACAACCTTTTGGTGGTAAGCAACGCCCATGTGCCTACTTTTCTTCGACTTTAGACCCAGTAGCAAGAGCCTTGCCAAGTTGCTTAAGGGCAACAGCGGCAGCTGCGGCGTCCATTTGACAGTCCGCAGGTCTAGTCATGGATAACATGCTCACGGTAATGGTTCCGCATGCAGTCGACACTTTATTGAACCGAACGAAAACTCAACATCTGACAAGTGCAAGATTGTCTGGTTATGAGTTGACGTTGCTGGCCAGTCATATACGGATAAAACGGTGTAATGTGTTGAATCCAGCAACATTGCTGCCGATCGACACAGAATCAAGCGATGAAGCAGTACATGACTGCTATCTCAAAACTGAAGAGGAAACCAAGGGTCGTATTGACCTAAAAGATACTCCATTGACAGATCCCGATGGTACTTTGTATGTGGATGGTTCCTGTTTTAAGTTACCGAATGGTGATGTAACAACTGCGTATGCTGTAGTTACATTGAGAACGATTGTGGAGAGCGCAAGGTTAAGTCAGAATTCGGCTCAGGCTGCTGAGCTAATTGCTTTGACGAGAGCGTGTGTGTTGTCTAAAGATAAACGGGTGAATGTGTTTACAGATAGCCAGTATGCGTTTGGTGTGGCACATAGTTTTGGACGACTGTGGAGAGAGAGAGGATTCCTTATGTCACATGGTACGAAGATTCAACATGGACAACTTGTAAATGATCTTTTAGATGCACTCACATTGCCTAAACAGGTGGCCATAATCAAATGTAGCGCACATCAGAAAGTAATGGATGATGTTGGTCGTGGAAATGCGTTTGCGGATGAGACTGCTAAGGAGACTGCCCGGAACCTTAGCACTCGAATGTATGTGACGAGTTCGGTTAGGTGGCCTGCAGAATCAAGTATGTGTGAGAACACTATCGAGAGTGTGAAAGCAATTCAGAATGAGGCCACCGAGACTGAAAAGACGAAGTGGAAAGAAAGTACGGGAAAGTTGGATGCGAATGGTTGTTGGACTGACTTATCGGAACAGAAAAGATGGATGTTGCCTGATGCATATGTGCTGGCTGTTGTGACTATGGCACACGGGTTAGCACATATTAGCGCGAAAGGTATCTGTAAATTGCTGTTTCCTGTGTGGAAGAATGATGGTATTACGAAATGTGCTGAACGCTTGGTTAAGAATTGTATGGTGTGTTTGATGCACAATCCTGGTAAGGGCACTCCCACTCCACCTGGCCATTTTGCCCCTCCTGCGTACCCTTTCGAAGCTATCCAGTTAGACTTTATCCACATGGAGAGATGTAATAATTTGAAATATGTGCTGGTTGTGGTGTGTGCATTTTCTAGGTGGATTGAGGCCTACCCCCTTAAGGATAATACGGCTTTATCCACGGCAAAAATTTTACTCAAAGAGTATTTTTCCCGCTACGGAATGCCTCGGGTTGTGTGGTCAGACAACGGAAGTGAGTTTGTTGGGAGCGTGATGAAGAGTGTGTGTCGCGGGTTAGGGATTGTACAGAAATTCCATAGTGCCAATCATCCTCAGTCAGCTGGTTTGGTTGAGGGGTACAATGGTACCCTTAAACTAAAACTAGCAAAGATCCAGGCTACGACAGGTCTTTCGTGGCCTGACGCTTTACCCTTAGCATTGCTGTCAACAAGGGCAACTGTACACTCCCGAGTAGGGCTCAGTCCCTATGAAATAGTGTTCGGTCGCCCTGCCAATGTTTGGGGGGTCCCTAGACCGGGTGCCTTTTGTGATCTTGAGTATCCAATGTTGATCGATTATCTTCATGACTTGACTGCTAAACTGAGGTTAATTCACCAACAGGTTCACGAAGCATTGCCGACACAGACGGAGGGTCCAGGCCACCAGCTCCAGCCCGGAGATTGGGTGGTAACGCGAAACTTTTCACGCAAGAACAATTTGGATCCCAGGTTCACTGGACCCTATCAGGTCCTCCTTGCCACGAGAACTGCAGTTCGTCTCGAGGGGCGGAAGAATTGGGTGCATGCCACCCATACCAAGAAAGTCCCCATTCCGTTGCCAGCAGACTCGTGGGTAAGGAAAGGCATTGCATCAACTGAAACCGAAGGATTGCCGGCGTTTGTACCTTTCAGCGACGCACAACCTGTCGGAGAATCCTCAGTGCAGCAAAAAGGCATTATTGAACACTTGTCATCAGAAGACTCAAGACCAGAACATTCAGCTGATCAACAGGGTGTTGTCCCTTCAACGGATCTTTTGTTTAACGAACAGACACGTCCTGGGAAAACCCGATATTTTTTAAGATCCAGCACTAAAGACTAATAAAAAACCCCGTTCTGTCCCTTGACAAGTGCATTATCCCGTTTTCCATGATCAGTTTAAACACTCATACTATTGTAATTATTATATATATATTCATTGAGCTTCGTTCCTTACATTTTTGTTTCCACAGCTGAGAGACATTTGCTTTTATATATATATATATTTTTGTGAAATAAAGGCCGTAGGGCCGCGCGTGTACTTCCTCCTGGTTAGCAGGTCTTGACGCTAGGTTAAAGACCGTCGATTTCTGGGAACTCCTAGGAATTGACTATTGCTACACAGAACGAAGTGCGTCAAGAAACGTTGCGGACGGTCATAGGGAATGGCATTTTCGAAGCTGATGGACTTGGAAAGAGCTCAAGCACAAAGATTCAAGCTGCAGCAACTCAGTCGTACCAAATGTTTTGTGTTCCGAATATTCGTACTGTTTGTGACTGTTTCTGCATTATTGGCGGGTGGAATATATTATACAATGTCTTACTTCTTGCCTTCTACCATACCTACTCCTACCTCTAACTTTAAACTCACCTCCACTGTTTCTCCTCATTCTTTTCACATTTTACCTGGACATGAGCAGGCTAGACGTGCAGAATTCCGCAACAATTCCTTTATTCAGCTTCTTCATCAGCATCAGTTAGTGGTTAACACTACTAATTGTTGGGTGTGTGGGTTGATGCCACATACTACGGATAAGGGAATTCCATATCTGGTGTTACCATATAGCTCCCAAGGGTCTGCTCGAGCATTTCAAACAATGTTTCGAAGCGCACTGGGTTTCCACCCCATTCGAGAACCACGTTCCCCCTACTCTGGTCCTACCTCGTACCAAAAATCTTTGTCTATAGCAATAGAGGATTTAGATAGCGATATCTATGATCCCTCGCTTATCCCTGAAGAAGAGGTACAAGCCTATAGGGTCCTAAGTAGAGGCGAATATAGTGTGTTCACTGGTGAAAAACAGCTTAAAAGCTCGCCTCCGATATGGGTCGTACCCCACATTGGTAATTTTTGTTTAATAGGTCGCGGCCGTAGATCGAAAGCCCGACTTGGAGAGAGTGCTTGCACTGAAAATTATATTTTACCAATGGTCTCGTCCCCTGTGTTTTTGGCTGCCAAGGGTACATACTTTATTTGTCATGATCGTGCATATGCATGGTTGCCCTCTGACTTCATGGGCTCATGTTTTATCGCAAACTTGTTGCCTCCGACATTTACTGTAGATGCAGATTATCACAAAACTAGAGTTGTGAGGGGCGTAATTAGCAAAGAGGATACTGCCGGTCAAGAGGCAGGAGACTTTTTTAAGGGTTTCCTCCCATTTTGGGGACCGATGGTTAATAGTAGGAACCTAAGACAGTTGACTCGAGTGGTAGAATCGACAGCTAATATTACTGCCAGTGCCCTTGGAAATATCACCACAGAACTTCAGGCGGATAGACTTATGACGTTACAAAACCGTATGGTTTTAGACGTGATCTTAGCAGATCGAGGTGGGGTATGTAAGGTGATCCATTCGAGCTGCTGTATTTTCATTCCTGATAACGCTCCGACTGTCTATCAAGCCATCTCGAAGTTGCATAAGATCTCCGAATCCATACACGTGGATGTAGGGGATTGGACGCTACTTGGATGGTTTTGGGGCCTGATGTCGACTTGGGGTTGGAAGATTCTGATGATCATTGGAGTCGTTGTAGCGTTCCTGTTCACGTGTTGCCTTTGCGTGCAGTGCGGTCCTGCCTTATGTGGCCTCTGTGCTACAACGTGTATGAGACAACCACCTGTTACCAAAGAGTCTCGGTTGGACAGAGCTATGCTACAGCAACATCTCGAGGATCTGATGAATATCGAATATGATTCCGACTAGTGCTTGCCTACATGAGGGCAAAAGGAGCGTCTGAGGTTCCGTGAAAATTGTAAGTGATGTTTTCGACTCGCACGAATATGGTCGAGTCTGGTATCTAAGAACCGCAAATGACGAGTTTAGTAAGTGTGCGCAGTTTCGCTGTGCTAACTTAAACCGTTCGTTTAATATGTGGGTTTTTCATCTGTACCCACGGGTTCCATCTTAGATACCGCATCCATTTTGTCTCTTGCCCTCAAGTAGCCAGCGAACAGACACTGTCCGCTTCATTACCCTGGGACTCTCAAGATATTAGTGGAAGACACATGTTCTTTGTAAATATCTTTTACGATGAGGGGGATGATACTGTAAGGCAAATGGCCCCGCTCGAGGCTCATCTTGCCGGGCCGGTTTATTGTCTCAGCCGTGCATCTCATTAGGCACGTCCCTTTGATGCCTGTATCTTGTGTTTCCCGATACCTCCCCTTTTACACTCTTTTCAATCCCCCACTGTCTCCATCTTCCTCTGCACCTGTCCTTGTCCCTATTTTCGATCTGTTTTACTGCCGATTGGAATTCACTAATGTTGGGAAGATGGGTTTTTACAGTTGGGAACCACTAAATGTTTCCGCACTTATGTTCCGAACCTTATGTGTACCAAAGTGACCAAAGCGACCCCTCTGGGGGATAATTATGGGAACCAGGTTGTAAACTTTTTTGTACCATGTTGTCCTATGAGTAAATTCTGTATAAAAGGAGCGATCCACAGAACCAATTTGAAGCAGTCTCCCCAAGTTGCACGTGTTGTACTTGTCGTGACTTCTGTGTTCCCTGCAGTAATAAACCTTGAATCTTTGACGCCGAAGGAAGTGTCCCGTGTCTCTGTAGTTTGTGCGCCGAAACAGGTATCCCATGAAGGTTATAGGTGTTGTTCCCTGGCACCGCTGGTACTGTTAAAAAGTCCAGTCCTTCAATCTCAATGGAAGAGATAATGTTAGGGGTAACTAACAATCCGCGGCCTATACACATGCAGGGATTGATATTTGTGGCTATGGCTGTTTTCCGACTCTGCATAGCCTCATCCTGGCTAGACCAAAATCCACCCGCTTTTTCACAATGGAGGGCAAGATTACTCACGGCATGTAGCCTGGAGGTTGCCATATATCAGAATAAAGGGATCAATAAAAGGAAAAGGGGTATGCTGATTTGGGAACCACTACTTCAGTGGATGCAAGACCACATCTAGGGTTGGAGCCCATGTTGAAGTATTAGATGCTTGTAAACATTATAGTGAGCTTAAGCCAAGATATCTAAGGATGGCGTATATTTCCACGAAATATTTTAAATCTAACTACGTGATCATCATGTATTTTCTGTTTATTTTTCTGCCCACAACTGAATTGTCTCTAGAAAGAATGTATGTAATAATTTGTTTTTCGCTTTTTTCATGGTATGAGACCTTGGTCCTCGGGGCGGGGGGGGGGGGCTATGTGTAAACGGGGGAAAAAACTGAATAAAGATGTTTTAAAAAAAAAGGAACTGGAGATAAAGTTCCGAGCAACTCGTAGGGCGGGCCTAAGTATAGAGCATTACTGGTCATGTTAACAACTCCCTATTGTTATGGAAAACCTTTTTACACTTAATAAAATAAGCTATTAACCATGCTTACTATACTAACTCAGGATAAAGTCATAGGAAGGAGGAGATGTCTGTTGACAGGGAGCCTGTATGCTGGCCTGTGCGCTTTTATGAGGTAAGTTACCCACAGGTCCGTAGTAGAAGTAACTTAAGACCCACTGAAAGGAATTAAATGTCTCCTCAGTGGGCGCTGTGAACAAATGGAGGTGAAGGTGGAGACCAAATGCACAAAGCATTTTTCAAATTCAAGTCAGTCTTATGCCTAGAAACATTCATAATAGACTCATGTTTACATTATGCACAGTTCATAAATATTGTTTGATGAGGAGTCTACTCATAAAATATGTCCTTAGGCAATGTGAAGAACATGTAACCTCCAACTGGATTTACAAAAGAGGGTTGGCTAGGAGAGTAAATCATAAATAAACAATGGGGAGAGCAAGGTATTTGGTTCACTGAGTGAACTGGGGAATACTCCTATACCCCATAGTACGTAAATATAGAAACACAATAAGGAGTACCACCCAAAGGGAAATGTCAGTTCCTAATGGGGTGCAGGCTGATGCAAAAAAGGGGAGGACTCACCTTTAGTTAAAAACCCCTCACTCACCACCTAGTGGTGACAAGCTTCATCATCGGGGTCCACCCTCATGACCTAGCGTCATCAGGGTGTGCTACAACACCTGATTACAGTGGAGCTGGTTGTGAGTGGGGATGCGTGAAAGAAAAAAGTGTGTGGGTTAAAAATTGTCCTGGTTTAACTTAAGAAAATAGAAGTTTTATTTGTAAGCAACTGGACAATGTTAAAATCAAACAGTGCGAGATAAGTGTGGGTAATTATGAGCCCATGTATCTCTATGTGTTGCCGGGTCTACATGTTTAGACGCAGGCCTTTGCCCCCGTTTTAATCCATCGTGCCTGCTTCCCTCTCCATTTGATTGATTGTTATCCAAGCATTTACTGTTTTGGAATTGGTTCTCTTTGGTTCATTCTCTATTTACAAACAAGCACAGAGTCGCAATACTCTGTTTAGTCTTTGCAGATAGTGAAGGATAGGTAACGCAGGCTTTAGCCCCCGATGTAATCCGTTGTGCCTATTTTTATCCCTCATTTGATTGATTGTTTGGCCGAACATTGATCGTTCAGAATTGGTTCTCTTTGGGTGATTCTCTATTCACAAATAAGCACAGAGTCGCAATACTCTGTTTAGTCTTTGCGGATAGTGAAGGATAGGTAGTGCAGACTTTTGTCCCCTTTGTAACCCGTCATGCCTATCTCTGCCCCGTTTGTTGGTAGTTGGTTCAGCCCGGACCGTTTATTAGAGGTAGATCATCCGACTCCACCAGAGGACACCCCTAATAAAAAGGACATATATATAAAATGCGGACTAGCCGCTGTATCGTGCAAGCAAACTATAACATAAAAATCGTTAGAAAAAACAAAAGGAATCAAGCAAAATCAGTAGGCCACTGATGGGATCTCTTTTTGACCTCGCTAAAATAGAAACATTAGGAACAACCCCTCATGAGAAATATGAAACTAGTGAGAGGAACCGAGCTCGACGCCATGATGGCTGCAAGACAGCTCGGCTCCGCCGCCCACCCCGCCCAAAATAACGACAAACCCTATGCAAATATTATAAATATATACAACACACCAGCAAAGTAACAGGGTAAAACGTTTTATTAAATAACTATTTACATGGCAGCCTGCTGCAACATTGATCCAAATGCATGACGCTGTTCCTGTCCCTCCTTCCTTAAAGTAGCAATGTTGGGCTACTCTGCGGCCTACGAGATGGAGAGGCCGGGGCGTTGACTAGGCGGGGCCTCCGGCCGCAACCACAGCGCCAACGATCGCTGCTGACGGAGGGGAGCCTTGCCGGTAAGAGCCACTGATCTGAAGAACCGCTGCCTGCGGTGCTTCCCTGAGCCACTTGACGGAGGCCCCCGAGGGCCGGTGTGGTGGCGCGGACTCGGAGGGGGCGCTTGGCTCCTGCCCCCTCCCCAAGTCTTGTTGCCCTGGTGTGGCCTGAGATCGCCCCCGACATAGGCGGCCGGCTCCCGGGGTCCGGCGGGACTTTTAGCCTTTTGGTGACTCTTCCATTCTGGACCCTGTCCCACAATCCGTTTGACCTGGGGACACGTCCTGCGGTGCCCTCGCAATGCGGCCTGGTCCCTGAATGTGTGCGGGGGGACGGTGTTGATTGGATCAAGATGGCGGCTGGTGCCCTTCTTCATGGCTCACGTCTGGACCGGGCGACTGTTCCAGGCCCCCGAGGGGCGGTGTGGTGGCGCGGACTCGGAGGGGGCGCTTGGCTCCTGCCCCCTCCCCAAGTCTTGTTGCCCTGGTGTGGCCTGAGATCGCCCCCGACATAGGCGGCCGGCTTCCCGGGGTCCGGCGGGACTTTTAGCCTTTTGGTGACTCTTCCATTCTGGACCTTGTCCCACAATCCGTTTGACCTGAAGACACGTCCTGCGGTGCCCTCGCAATGCAGCCTGGTCCCTGAATGTGTGCGGGGGGACGGTATTGATTGGATCAAGATGGCGGCTTGACACAAAGCTGACTCAAGTGTTGCTGCTGATGCTATGCAGACAAAAACTGGTTTTCAGTTTGTACATTCTTCAGGATTTTTCCATCCAAGGCTGGTTGAGAGTTTGTAGAACGATGGCTTCAGACTTTCAACATACTACTCTTCAACATTTTTTATAAATGTAAGAATGTGAGACTCACTAGGAGAACGGCCGTTTATCTTTCCTTTCAAAATGCTGCCAACAATATTTTCTGAATGGAAGACACCATCTTGTAGCATGAAGGGCTGCGTCAAGGGTGGTATTGCCCAGAATGTCTTGTTTTCTAGTGCTCGTAATGACGAAACCAGGACTGTGGCAGAGCGTCCAAAATCTACAAAAAACACCACTGCCAACTCTTCAATAACTTCCATCACCCAGCACCGCATTTCCAAAGAAACAGCATAGCAAGCTTTCGTGGCCTTTAGAGTTTTCGGAAGCAGTTTCCCAAGACCATCACTGCAGCCATTACAATCCAACAGAGGAACTTTTTCCAAGATCGGCATATTAACAGGGCTGCTGGTGTAATCGGGGCTCTTGCAGCCATTCAACTTAATTGAGGCTTTCACAATGACAGACCGCCCACTGAACTTCGTGCCATGACATTTATTTATAACATTCTGCTGGGTCTTCGCCGAACTGAAGTCTACAAATGAAAAGCATTTCATTCAGCTTTGACATTTCTTGACATGTAGTGGGTTGAAGTCTTTAAAGAGGTCCACAATTTGCTCCTCAGTCACATCACTTGAAAGATTCCCCAAGCCAGGCAGGTCCCACACCATTTGAAAGGACCTGCCTGGCCTCGACCAAAATGGCACCAGTATGGGAGCGACTTGCAACTCCTTATGACGTTCTAGTTACTTAGCCTTGACGTTATGGGGGATGTATGCGGTCTTTGTGCACATGGCGGGCGGGGAAGGGTACTGACTGAGCATACGGACAACCCTATTGATGTCGGTTTTTCATTATTGATTATTGTATTATTAAAGCTTCGAAGTAATGTTACCCATGATACTCGCCCATGGTGTGCGTATGGACGATTTTATTGTAACTGATCCTGTTATACTTTCAATTATAAAATCAACCTTCACTGATCCTGCAACCGTTTGTCACGTTTAGTTTTTTCAATTAAATGGCTCGCTTGTTACATACTCCTATACCCCTGGCTTTTGACCCTTTCCTACGCGCGGTCTGTACTACCGCCCTCGGGCGATCTATTGTCATGCCTCGGGACTCCCCTACGCTGTCCCTTTAAGACACATGATATTTAAGGAACCAGGAGACAGGGAACAACGCTTCACGTTCTTGCGTCAAGCTTCCCTTGTTTCCGGTTCCGTCTATTCCTGTTGCCTGACCTAGTAGTTCCTGTTTGAACTTTCCTGTTTTGTTGCTGGTTTAGCGTATGCGTCCCCTGCACCATCCTATCGTGGGACTCGCTTACGCATTTGTTCGGCAGCGTTTCGCTGCCTCAGGCGTACCTTGTAAACGCCTATCCTCCTCTCCCCCTTTCCTTGTGCCTCGCCCGGCGGCCGGGCTTAGCTCCGCCATCCGGCCGGGCACAGCTTTATTCTGTGCAGTTTGGAGAGCTTGTTCACGGCGCCAGAGTGAACTTCCTTAACTTCCACTGGTTGTGTGTTCCACCCGGCGGCCGGGCTTTGCTCCGCCATCCGGTGGGACTAGTCTCAGAGTGTACGTCCTCAAGTGTCCGCAGGTTGCATGTTCCACCCGGCGGCCGGGCTTGGCTCCGCCATCCGGTGGGATTAGTCTTCCCTATTGCTTCTCGAGTACTTATGTACTGCACCTGACGGCCGGGTTTGTGCTCCGCTGTCCGGTGTCAGTGCATTCCCGATTTATTATTTTCTTAGTTAGTCAGTTAGGTTGCTCCCTTACTATTTCCTGTCCCTATCCTGTTTCCACGTTGTCCTTCACGTTCCCTGTTTCCAGAACATCCGCCATTAAAGCTGAACTTATACTGGAAACCCCCTTTCCTTGGTATTTGGTGGCACTCTTGCGTGGATCAGGGTGGGTGCATATTCCACACTACAGGGAATCACGGTAAGAGCGCACATGCGCTACCAATCTTTCTTCAGTACTATTGATACATGTGGATGGATTATATATGTTCCGCTTTGGTTCTCATAGATGGTGATACACTTCGTAAAACATCTGCAGAAGAGTTGGGTGGAAAGTTCATTATATGCCAGACAGTAGGGAAAGTGTCTTCGAAGGCTGGTCCATTATAGTTGAAGTAAGAAGGGGTTATATAGGCCATTATTGTACCTTACACCATCTCACCTGCAAGTGCTCAACAGCCTATTGTGTCATCCCTATCATAGCTCCAGACGCTGTGCCTTTGTTTCCACCTTCACCTGTTAAATCAGCGACATATTAAGAACCTGGGGTACGTGATATGTTTGTGTATTTGTACATTGGTATATTCTAGTTATTGGATTAGAGCTAGAGTGTTTTACTTCCTCTTGTCATTGCAGCCTACCTGTTTTCCGGTTCCTTTCATTGAAGCACCATCGTATTCACTACTGGAGAGTACCATCAATCATCATTGTCTTCCCCCATCTTTCCTTGTTTTGTTTCCCTGTTTTCCCCTGGCGTGTCTCTAGTACTCTAGTGCTTGATAGAGTCGGAAGACCGTAGGGGAAGGCTGCGGATTACTCTTCGGATTCCTGACGCTCCTGTGGAACCAGCCTGCAATCCTTACATCTATGTAATGAACAGACTACCATTGCCGAGACACAAGGGACTGCATCTCAGAGAGATAAGTCAAGTACGTGGTAGGTAAAAACATTTTCGTGTTTATGCAAGCTGATGTGCTTTGAACGCTGCCCCCCCCTCTTTTCTTTTTCTGCAGGTTACATTGGAATTTCAGCTGAAGTATGGAGAAGACCTAAACCGCACCGTGTTCCACGCGATGAAAAATAGGCTAGCTCTGTGAGACGTTACATTATATGTAGGAGCTATCTCTGGGAGCGTGAAAGATTGTATGGTATGAATGTGCGCATGGGCCCTGATTTGTACGGTGTGGATGCGTATGTGTGGCGCACGACTGGGTCAATAAAAGAATGCTTTTTGTATGACTGAGGCATTGATCGAACGGTTAATGGAATGAGAAAAATAAGCCCGAACATACTATCCGCATGTGAAGGACGAAAAAGAATATAGCACTTTCCTTACTTAGGAACGACTCTCTCTGGAGCTAGTGAATGGGACAGTAGCCTACACCAGAAACTTGAAGGGTTATTTCAGTACGACGAACCCGACCCCAACCGATATTCCAAATGTACACCCAAAATAATGCGCACCAGTAAGTCAATTTATGTGCTGACTAAATAAGAGAAGTTAAGAGTACCCCGTGTTGGGGTTCATCCAAGATCCCCCTCAGCCCAGAAATTAGGGATATTGTTATGTTTTAGATTTACCCCTTCTTCTTCCACCCTCGTAGAAAAGTCAGAATTGTACCATCGCACGTCCGACTGACACCCCTCCTTTACATCAGCTTGGATCATCATTTTCTAGATGTTGGAAGGCCCCACCGTGAGTATAAGCTCGACTGGCCTAGTGTCCGACTAACTAAAAAAGGAGTAAGTGTTTTCGAAAACGAGGTTACCAACAAAAATTGTCTACTATTAGGAAGGAAGGAGAACAAAGAGCTCGACCCCCAAATGAATGAATTGGAATACTGAGAATACGCAACGCGCAAGAAAAAGTCCTTTTGCCCAAAATAGCTCTGTGTTTTGTCTTAGGTTTCCGTACTTGATGTATGTAATGTCGCACCCTGTCTGGTATTTGTGTGTACGTAAACTATGAATTTATGTTTTCCCTCAGCTTGTGTTTTATACGTGAAACCGACCCGTACTGTTCTATATGTGTGTGCACTGAATAACCTATTATTATACACGTTTTTCTCTCTCTCTCTTTATGTTGTACGTGTACTAATAGCCTATTTGGTGCGCACGACGCTCTCTCCCTCTGAGGGCTCCCTTGCTCCCTTTTGAATAAATGACGACACTGTGCCTCGCCGGTACAGGTATAATTGGCTTTAGACACGACAGTGTTTGAACAAATTGATGGAAACAAAACGATCGTATTTTGCCATATTACTACCTCTCCTTTCTGTAAAATGTTGGAACTTAATTGGCTGAGAAAGAAAGGACAGGTAAGACGACTGATGTCCCCTAATCTGACCCTTAAAAGGGAACTATATGTCACTGTTTTTTTGTTTTAAAGCCTTAGTAACACCACCCTCATCATTTAGATTACCACCGCCCATTGCACAAAAGCGTACCGGGCGCTCCCCACGCAAAAAAAACGAATTTTTTTTACCACCGCCCATTGCACAAAAGCGTACCGGGCACTCCCCACGCATAAAAAACGATTTTTTATTTTTTTTATTTTTTTTTTTTGCCCCGCGGGGCCCTTTTAAAGCCTCCACATCAAACCTAGGGGGTCAGGGAGGATCTACTATGCCCCCTTATGGTCATTTCCCCGTTTGTTTTGGCCTCCTCTTGTCTCTCAATCCTACCGAGAGACAAGATGGCGGCCGCTACGGACTGTTTAGAATGTTGACAGACACCGGAGAGCCAATCAGCTTCGCTTCGCGAAGTTCCGTTACGCGTCAAGTACGCGAACCGGAGCGCTACCCGGAGCGCTGTTACAGATATATATATTTTTTTGAACGTTAATTTATCAAAATCCACTGGAGCACATATATTGAGACCTAGCAAAGGCACATCGGGCTAAAAGTCCCTACAATTTTGCCAAGTTTCATGCAAATCCATTCAGCCGTTCGGGCTAAAAGTGAGGCCAACCGCCCTATGGAAATTAACATGGGAAAAACGCGTTTTGGGACCCCCTTTTTTCTCGGCCCCCCCGTGACGCACCCCCCCCCCCAAATTTTCAGGGGCTGCTCAGAAACAAAATGTTCCATTTTCCTGAAAATTTCAGCCAATTCCGTCCACAAACGCCAAAGTTATTAGCCATAGAATTTTCAAAAATCCCATAGAGAAAAAACTCCTAACTATATATACCTACTGGCGACCTCCAGTAGGTAATATATATATATGTATGTATGTATGTATATATATATATATATACCAAGGCCAAGGCCTCTGTGCAGGCCGAAACGTTATCCTGGCGTGGTGTACTGGAAAATAAAAACTCACCTGCACTCTGGGTCTTCCGTGTTCTTACTTGTCGATGGCTGAGGATTGATAGCCTGTCGCGATAGCAGGAATACAAGTGCGGAAATATATATATATATATATATATATATATATGTATATATATATATATATATATATATATATATATATATATATATATATATATACATATATATATATATATATATGTATATATATATGAAATGAAACAAAGTTGCTCTCGCAGTGAAGACACCCACGCGTTGTTTTCTACTTAGCTTTTTAATGGAAAACCGGCAGCAGCCTCAACGTTCAAGCTCCCATCATCATATTTTTTCGCCATGAACACCATACGCGTTTCGAGCGTGGTTGCCGCCCTTGTTCACTGGTTATGGCTTTCTGGTGGATAGACAGTTTTGCAATCTTTTATCGCAATGGCGATGTTACTCGTAGTAGTCCCGCCTATATTGGCGCATTGCATCCTGGTTCATGTAGTCATTCTTGCCCATAGTGGTGCTTTTCTGTCCAATTCCCTCCATACTTTTTATTCCTTCGGGTTGATGATTTGTTGCATGAGCGGTGGGCTGCTTCTCTTGTGCCCTGTTTCACCAGCAACAGCGCTCCTCAGCCGTGCTCCATGTTCCGTGAGCACAAGGACCCGCTCAGGTGCAGGGGGGTTGTCTTCGTGGCCTCGAGCCAGCCACTAATAATGAAACAAAGTTGCTCTCGCAGTGAAGACACCCACGCGTTGTTTTCTACTTAGCTTTTTAATGGAAAACCGGCAGCAGCCTCAACGTTCAAGCTCCCATCATCATAGTTTTTCGCCATGAACACCATACGCGTTTCGAGCGTGGTTGCCGCCCTTGTTCACTGGTTATGGCTTTCTGGTGGATAGACAGTTTTGCAATCTTTTATCGCATTAGCGATGTTACTCGTAGTAGTCCCGCCTATATTGGCGCATTGCATCCTGGTTCATGTAGTCATTCTTGCCCATAGTGGTGCTTTTCTGTCCAATTCCCTCCATACTTTTTAATCCTTCGGGTTGATGATTTGTTGCATGAGCGGTGGGCTGCTTCTCTTGTGCCCTGTTTCGCCAGCAACAGCGCTCCTCAGCCGTGCTCCATGTTCGGTGAGCACAAGGACCCGCTCAGGTGCAGGGGGGTTGTCTTCGTGGCCTCGAGCCAGCCACTAATAATGAAACAAAGATGCTCTCGCAGTGAAGACACCCACGCGTTGTTTTCTACTTAGCTTTTTAATGGAAAACCGCCAGCAGCCTCAACGTTCAAGCTCCCATCATCATAGTTTTTCGCCATGAACACCATACGCGTTTCGAGCGTGGTTGCCGCCCTTGTTCACTGGTTATGGCTTTCTGGTGGATAGATAGTTTTGCAATCTTTTATCGCATTGGCGATGTTACTCGTAGTAGTCCCGCCTATATTGGCGCATTGCATCCTGGTTCATGTAGTCATTCTTGCCCATAGTGGTGCTTTTCTGTCCAATTCCCTCCATACTTTTTAATCCTTCGGGTTGATGATTTGTTGCATGAGCGGTGGGCTGCTTCTCTTGCGCCCTGTTTCGCCAGCAACAGCGCTCCTCAGCCGTGCTCCATATTCGGTGAGCACAAGGACCCGCTCAGGTGCAGGGGGGTTGTCTCCTTGGCCTCGAGCCAGCCACTAATAATGAAACAAAGTTGCTCTCGCAGTGAAGACACCCACGCGTTGTTTTCTACTTAGCTTTTTAATGGAAAACCGGCAGCAGCCTCAACGTTCAAGCTCCCATCATCATAGTTTTTCGCCATGAACACCATACGCGTTTCGAGCGTGGTTGCCGCCCTTGTTCACTGGTTATGGCTTTCTGGTGGATAGACAGTTTTGCAATCTTTTATCGCATTGGCGATGTTACTCGTAGTAGTCCCGCTCGAAACGCGTATGGTGTTCATGGCGAAAAACTATGATGATGGGAGCTTGAACGTTGAGGCTGCTGCCGGTTTTCCATTAAAAAGCTAAGTAGAAAACAACGCGTGGGTGTCTTCACTGCGAGAGCAACTTTGTTTCATTATTAGTGGCTGGCTCGAGGCCACGAAGACAACCCCCCTGCACCTGAGCGGGTCATTGTGCTCACCGAACATGGAGCACGGCTGAGGAGCGCTGTTGCTGGCGAAACAGGGCACAAGAGAAGCAGCCCACCGCTCATGCAACAAATCATCAACCCGAAGGATTAAAAAGTATGGAGGGAATTGGACAGAAAAGCACCACTATGGGCAACAATGACTACATGAACCAGGATGCAATGCGCCAATATAGGCGGGACTACTACGCGTAACATCGCCAATGCGATAAAAGATTGCAAAACTGTCTATCCACCAGAAAGCCATAACCAGTGAACAAGGGCGGCAACCACGCTCGAAACGCGTATGGTGTTCATGGCGAAAAACTATGATGATGGGAGCTTGAACGTTGAGGCTGCTGCCGGTTTTCCATTAAAAAGCTAAGTAGAAAACAACGCGTGGGTGTCTTCACTGCGAGAGCAACTTTGTTTCATTATTAGTGGCTGGCTCGAGGCCACGAAGACAACCCCCCTGCACCTGAGCGGGTCCTTGTGCTCACCGAACATGGAGCACGGCTGAGGAGCGCTGTTGCTGGCGAAACAGGGCACAAGAGAAGCAGCCCACCGCTCATGCAACAAATCATCAACCCGAAGGATTAAAAAGTATGGAGGGAATTGGACAGAAAAGCACCACTATGGGCAAGAATGACTACATGAACCAGGATGCAATGCGCCAATATAGGCGGGACTACTACGAGTAACATCGCCAATGCGATAAAAGATTGCAAAACTGCCTATCCACCAGAAAGCCATAACCAGTGAACAAGGGCGGCAACCACGCTCGAAACGCGTATGGTGTTCATGGCGAAAAACTATGATGATGGGAGCTTGAACGTTGAGGCTGCTGCCGGTTTTCCATTAAAAAGCTAAGTAGAAAACAACGTGTGGGTGTCTTCACTGCGAGAGCAACTTTGTTTCATATATATATATATATATATATATATGTATATATATATATATATATATATATATGTCCAAAGCTTGCATCGCGTCGTGCAATAACGCACTCTCAAGACCCAATGAATGTCACCAGTTCAGGAAGTTTATTTTGCTTCCCCGCTACGCGTTTCGGCAGATATACCTTGCTCACACATAGGAAGTTAGATTTCAGTCATAGTTTTATGCATATGTGCACTACACCGTGAATAAATATCATAGGAAGAGGACTGACAATGCAGGTCAGCTTCGCCAGATTGACGGCGGCCATCTTGAAATATTTTATGCATACATAGTATCGACATACCTAGTTAAATACATGCAATCTTATGCAGTATGAGCATAATCAAAAATGTAATCATTTTAAACCTTTAAAACGTGTAGAAATTACACATTGGATCCTGTAAAAGTAATGGAGCATGAGGTACATGATACATTATAATGCTTAACCCATGCTAGATCAAATTGGCATGTTAAAATAATCTTTACGGATCATGGCAACCTTATGTAGCTAGAAATAACCAACAGTCCTCACTCAGCAACTACAAGATTCCCCCTTGAACTGCTGAAAACACTATTAAAGGAGTGTGGTCCAGTGAACATAGTAAACATACCTGTGTAAACCAATGATGTGAACGGTGGAAATAAAACCAAACAATATCAAATGTAATCCTAGTGATTCCAGCTGGACATGTACACAGTCCAAAACATACACAGTGTAAATGGCAGCTTATTACATAAAGATCGGAGACCAAGTTTAAGCCACAGTGGTAATAGACTAAGAAATCATGTTACAACGTCACCTGGTGTCTTATGGGCCAGAGTCCTACATGGATAGTGGTGCCCCATACATACGTATCGCATTCTTCCTGTAAGTACATTGATACAAATTCCTCATGTTAGAAGTAATAATGGGCCAATGCCCAAAGGTGCACATTCACAATTGAGTTACATTTTAGCATGCATTATTATATTATGTATATACCGCTGTACCGGGACAGTGCCCATAAATATGTTCAATACAGCGTAGACTGGAACAAGAAAAAGAGGGGAAAATCAATCCACAGGTGTTTGATCTTGACTGACGTGATTCAGTGTTGGCCTGTGCCTCTGGAAAAAAGGTTAGGGAACCTGTGAAGGTGAACTACCAAAGTAGTGTGTGTCCCTTCCTTCCCTCCTGCTGTGAAAAAAGGGAAAAATAAAATCATGAGTTAAAAACACATTTCGTGACTCTGTCAAGTTGCATACTTAAAACATACAGATAAATTGGTCATACCCTAAGAAGCCAAAGAAGCCAAGGAGGAATCAGGATAAATAAGTAGATATTTAAGCCTCAGGCAGATGTGTTGTAACTCCTCATCAAGGTTCAGGCCACCCAGGCTTTTAGTCTGAAGATTAATTATGTACATGGATACATGTTTTCGGAGTTTAAGTGCCCCTCCCCCCCCTCTGGTGGGTCTCTGGGTATGTACCATCACAAAATAACTAAGCAGGGCACTATTGGAAAAATGGTGTTGTTGGAAATGACGTGCCACTGGATACTGCAGGTCTTTGTTTGTAATTGCCCTCATGTGTTCAAGCACACGGCTCTTGGCAGGGTGGATTGTACTGCCAATGTATCTCAATTTACATGGGCATTCCAGACAGTATATAACAAAAGAAGTGCTGCATGTGAGGAACTGTGCGATTGCTTTCATTTTCCGTCCCCCTCCGGTGAATTCTTTTTTCATATAACTGTTTTTGCAGGCCTTACAGTGCCCACAAGGAAAACCCCTCTTAATCCTTGGTTTTCCATGGTACTATGCACTGTAATATCACTGTGTACCAGTTTGTCTCTGGGACTATAGCCTTTCCTGTAAGTGATGAGCGGGTTTTCACTGATCATGGGACCAATGTTAGGGTTACTTTTGAGGATGTCCCAGTGTTGTGCAATGATGCTTCTGATGTTGTTGGCATTTCTGTTGTATGTTAGTATTCTCCTGGTATTTTTGTCTTGCTAATTTGTGTCAGTTTCACTTTCTACTCTTTTGTGCAATGTGTCTTTTCTTTGTATTTCCTCCACTTGTTTGATTGCTTTGTTGAGTACCCACTGTAGGTACCCCCTGGTTTTGAACCTTTCAATCATGCTGGACATTTCCTCTTTGAAAGCTATATCAGTGCTGCAATTACGTTTTGCCCTTAGCAGTTCTCAAAAGGGTATACTCCACTTTAAGGGGCCAGGGTGGCTGCTGAGGGCATGTAGCAAGATGTTGCCTACTGTATCTATGCAAAAGAATCTGGTTTGTGCCGTGTCCCCTAAGACTTCAACCACAATATCCAGAAATTCCACTGATGTTCTACCAATAGTACTTGTGAGTGTAATGTAGTTATTGAATTACGTTTATTAATGAACTCACTGGCCTCTGTTTCATTCCTCTCCACACCATGAAAATATCATCAATATAATGGAGCCACAGCACAACCTGCTCTACCTCTGGAAAGTTGGAATGGTCCATGAGGATTTCTTTCTCCCACTTGCCGAAGAACAGGTTCGCGGAACTGGGGCATAGCACATCCCCATAGCTGTTCCAGAGATCTGTTTATACAGGGTTCCATCAAACATGAAGATATTGTTAGTAAGGCAAAATTCAATCATCTCCAGAACCATGAGGATATGTTCTTTGAATCTAATGTGTCTGGTCTGGAGAAATTGTTTACACACCTCTATACCATGGTCGTGTTTGATTATGGTGTAGAGTGAGCTCACATCTAACGCAACTAGTAAGAAGTACTCTTCCCAATAGAGACCTTCTACTTTGCTAAGGAAGTCCTTTGTGTAAAAAAAGATTCGCACACATGCGAATTTTGGGGGTGAAGCAGGGTGGCCTTTTGGGCCCCTAGCACCCTTCAAATAGCATTCGCAATTTGTGAGTACCTATTTGGTACTCGCAAATTGCAAATGACTTCCCATTTGTTCCTATTGGCCTCTAGGCCCATAGGAATGGAAGGAAAGGCAATCCTTGATAGCGAGTCACAATTTGCGAGTCGCTATTAAGGAATTTGTAGGAATCACACATTTTTTTGCAAGTCCTACATGCATAAGGAATTGCGATTCCTAAATAGTGATTCCCTTAAAATTGCTGTCTAGGAATCGCAATTCCATTCTTTGATGCATTTGGCACTTTGACCCTTTTTATCTCGGCATGGAAGGCACTGTGCTAATCCTATGCTTAAACACTAATAGAAAAACAGTCATTTGTGGTGAGCAGATCTAGAGTGTCGCTGGTGTTGAGAGTACTCTAACAAGAGCTGCTTTCCACCTAAACTTGAGAACTACCCAGAGTTTTCTGCTTCTTTTTTTGTGTATATATATATATATATATATATATATATATATATATATATCTATATATATATATATATATATATATATATATATATATATATATATATATATATATATATATATATATATATATATATATATATATATATATATATTCAAGAACGGAGCCTGCTTCACTCCAACCAATGGGAGTGCTTCTCGACACTTAAAGGAGGGAGCGAGTATGTCCCAGAGTAACCTGGCATCTGATGAAGGCCCACGCCGAAATGCATTATGCCGTACTTACTATGGTGAATAAATGACCGCTGCAAGATTCCCCGTTGTGTCCTCTGCTCGTTTCTTTGAAGTGAGGTTTTTGGACATGTTCTACGTTGCTGGCCAGTAGCGCGTTTACAGAGGACCCGCCTTGAAAGTGGCTTGCAAAAAACTATTGGCATCGCTGTGTTTTTTGGTCCAAGGTATTGGATATTTGCAAGCCCACCATGGGGAGAGACCTGACCAATGGCCGCTGCAGCTAGCAGTCCGTGACTGCACGGGGACACGGGATCACGGCATCTCCGTGTCACGGCCCGGTTTGGTGCTGGACTTATGGTGGAGGTGTTGGGGACTTGAGGCGGCAATCAACACCTGCAATGCGGGATTCACTCGGCTACCACTAGCCATCTCCCCCTTCAGTCATGCACAGCAGCGCTCACATGAGCACAACACAGCTCCGCTATTGACACTTACCCGAATGATGTCAGCTGGGAAATGTAGTCCTTGATGAGCCGGACCACAGCTGTGGGTATTCAAGAACGGAGCCTGCTTCACTCCAACCAATGGGAGTGCTTCTCGACACTTAAAGGAGGGAGCGAGTATGTCCCAGAGTAACCTGGCATCTGATGAAGGCCCACGCCGAAATGCATTATGCCGGACTTACTATGGTGAATAAATGACCACTGAAAGATTCCCCGTTGTGTCCTCTGCTCGTTTCTTTGAAGTGAGGTTTTTGGACATATATATATATATATATATATATATATTCACTGAAAAAACCATAGGTTATACACCATATATAGTTAGGAATTAGCATTTAAAAAACCTTATTTTACTCACACAAAACCATTGAAATTCCATATATAGTTAGTTGTACTAACTATATATCGCGCACCCGCAATCCACTGCTGATCATGTCACATATTACATCATTCATGACATGGTCAGTGACATCACTGATGACATCACTGATGACATCTCAAATGACATCACTGATGACATCACTGATGACATCTCAAATGACATCACTGATGACATCACTGATGACATCTCAAATGACATCACTGATGACATCACTGATGACAACATCCAGTGACTGTATGTTTCTGTAAAGTTAAAATATGTCTTACATATTGAAGAATGAGTGGATGTAGAAGTGTCTGAACAAAGGATTTAGTAGGTGCATGTACAACTAACTATATATGGAATTTCAATGGTTTTGTGTGAGTAAAATAAGGTTTTTTAAATGCTAATTCCTAACTATATATGGTGTATAACCTATGGTTTTTTCAGTGAATTTTCAAGGTTTTGTAAATGCTAATTCCTAACTATATATGGTCTATAACCTATGGTTTTTTCAGTGAATTTCAATGGTTTTTTAAAAGCTAATATCTATAGCTGTAAAATGTATTCTTCTTTAAATCCAAAAATATATTTTATATGTTTATTAATAATTTTTTTTAAATATTTTTTTTGTTTCGCTCCCGGTCCGCGAACCGGGAAGCTTCCCGTTAGCTCAATTTGATGCCGCGACCCGGTCCGCGAACCGGTAAGAAATCAACATAGTGACGTTGCCGCGTAATGCGTCTTATGACGTACTGCGTTAGCGCACCCGGAAGTGCCCCGGGGCGCGGACCGAGGCGCGAAACGCAGCTCCCCGGAAGCGATCCGCGGCGCGTCGCGAAAGCGCGACGTATCGCGTTGCCGCGTAATGCGTCTTGTGACGTACCGCGTTAGCGCACCCGGAAGTGTCCCGGGGCGCGGACCGAGGCGCGAAGCTCAGCGACCCGGAAGCTAACCGGGGCGCGTTCCGCAGCGCATAACATGAGCGTGAGAGGTCATGTGACTTGTTAATAAAACTTTTCATTGGTTCATTTCACTTTTGGTTTCATAATGATGTAAGGCTAGGTCAGGTGACCTAAAATAACACTTTTCATTGGTTGAGAAGTATTGTTTTTCCCAAATGATGAAAACCCCTCCTTCTTTCCTCACTCTGACTTTCATCATTGTGAGAGGAAGACCTTCATTACTATATCAGAAATGGCTTCAGTAGTTGCTTCAGCTGGTGGACCCCCACCACCACCTCCACCTCCTCATGGGAAGAGAGGACCACCTCCCCAGGTGATGACCAACACTGAGGAGGAAGAGGAAGAAATGGATGAAGAGGAGGGAGAAGAACCACAGTTCTTAGAAGAGGTGCCCCGGGTTTCACATAAGAAAGCCAGTTTCATCTGGCAGTTTTATTCGATCCAGAGGGACGGATAAGAAATATAGTTACGGAAATCATACAATGCACAGGCACATGACAAGGAAGCATCCACTCAATTATAGCCGGGCGGAAATACGGGATTTGCAGGAAAATCCAAGATCAACTCCTGTGGCCAGATCAAGAATACCCATTTCATTGACACCAGCAGAGGCACGGGAAACTGTGCCAAATATACAAGAACATTTTGGCCACATGATACACTCTTGTATGCACTGTCGTGCGTTGTTAGCATGTGGCAACATGAGCATAAATGCTATAAACCTGGCGTATGAACACCATAATTGCCCTAACCGCCCCCAGTAATTTTTTTTTGCTCCTGTTGAGCCCTTTTCAATGCCTGTTTTTTGTTGTTTCCCCCCCCCCCAAAAAACCAAAAAAATATAAAATCGTTCAAAAAATACAAAAAAAACAAAAAATAAAAAAAAAATAAAAAAAAAATATAAAACAACAAAAATATTTAAAAAAAAGTTCTTTTCAGAACTACCTTCCCTTTCAAAAAAAATTGCTAGAATGTTTAGCACTCTGGCAAGCTCTATTTCTTTTGGTTCGCTTCCCGGTTAGCTTCCCGGTACGCGGACCGGGAGCTAACCAAAAAATTTTTTTTTTTTTAAAAAGAGTAAGTATAAGGAAAGTAAACAGAGAGTGATGTTAAAAGAAAGACAGCTATAGGGAGTAAAGAAGAGATACTGTTTAATAGATCTATTTACCGAAGAAAAGACGGAAGAGGGTATAATTGTGAAAAACAAAATAGATAACGAAGTGAAAGAAAAAAAAAGAGAGTATAACATTAACAAAGAAGAGTTTCTTGGAGAATGTGAGTGAATGTTCAAAATAAGATTAAAACATGAGGAATAACAGAGAGAAAAAATTGAAAACAGAAAACAAAAAATAACAGAAAAAGATTAATTGAAACAGCAAAAAAATGTAAGTAACATAGAGCCATATCATCAACATAGGCAATAAAAGTTTTGCAGCTTTTATTGGCAGAAATGTGTCGCTAAAGCTGCTTTTGCGGCAGAAAACTGCCGCTAAAACCACTTTTGCACCAGTTTTCTGCCAATAAAAAGAGCAATAGTTTTATTGGCTGTGTTCATAATATGCCCCTTAGTGTGCTTCAACTACACAGAGAAAGCATTATGAACAAGTAGTGATAGAGTGATCAGTCAAAGACACTAAGAGTAATAGAGACGGAGTGAGTGAACAAGAGTGAGGAACTATGAGAAGAGAGGGACTGAGAAAAAGAGTGGAAGGAGTTGAGTAAGTAGGTAATAGAGAAAGGAATGAGGAAAGTAGCAAAGGCAGGAAACTGAGGGTTAAAGAAATGAAGCAGTGGAACTAATAGAAGTTAAATGTGATAGAAATGTAATGAAAAGAGTACAAAACATTTACCTTATAATTGTCGTTAAATTACTCACTTTTTGTTTTTATACTTTCAATCTGTGAAAGAGAGAACAAACATTTGAAAAATATTAAAACATGTATTTAAAAATTACAAAAGACAAGGGAAAAGATTGAAGGACAAACAGTTTTTCAACAACTTTGACACTTACAGAAGCTTCTGCTTCTCCAGGCCCCCTACACAGTCCTAAAGATATACATTTTAAACTAACAGTATCTTGATGCAGATGAAGTGAGGCCTATCTTAAAACATGGTGCATCTTTTGCATTGCTGTTGTCTCAGAAAAGTGTCGCAAGACACTAAAATTTTAAATGATTACTTCAGGATGCCAATAAGATGTGTCCTATCCAGAGGTTTGTTTGAGGTGAGGCCTACTCAGGGTTGCAGATGAAATTTCGAGTTGTTGAAGAGAACAGAGGACATAATACATGTGAAGGTCTACCAATGAAGTGAGTCATGTCCACTGCACTCTTGAACAAAGTCCAAACCTCCTATGTTTCCCTGGACAGACCTAAACTTGATCCGCACAATGTGATTCGTAATGATAGGAAACACAGGTGATGTAAATGAAATACGTGCAATTTATTTTGCTCATTTCACAATCACATCACTTGTGTTTCCTTTGCTTAGGTATCTCATTGTGCAGATGTAGTCCAGCATATGAAAGAATACGCAGAAGTGCAGCACTGCATGCAACAACTTTGACACTTACAGAAGCCTCACCTTCTCCATGCCTCCTACACAGTTCTACATATACATCATAAATGCAAACAGTACAGAATTAATTATACATGTTAAATGGTTTATTTTTGCTGTTCTCAGAATGTATCAAAATTCACTAAAAACAGTGACTTGAAGGTATTCATCATATAACAGCGGGGAAAAAAAAACACAATCAAAATGATTGTGTTTAAAAAACCCATACAACATAACAAATCAGAATTCACAACTCCTTAAAGTTAACTTACTTTCCATGACGTCAAAGGATGTCCTATGAACAGCTTACACTCTGTTGTGCTGTTATTACTTTCAGCCCGCCACTTTCTGAAAGAAAATCTCCATCGTTTTTAAAAACATGTTACATGCAATAAATGACTTCTTGCTCTCTACCACAAGTTTCCACAAGGCCAAATCTTGTCAGACCCATTTATAGCTCTTGGATTTCTTGTAAGCCAATCCCGTCATTTGGCATTTCCGCAACTTTCAGAATTAAAATGTTGAAGATCATTTTCACAATCCTGGAATAGTAATATCTTCCCCTTCTTGCTCAGTCATGTTCTACATTTCCTATGACACTGATACTGCTTACTATGAAGCAGACTTACACTACCTCTATGACTACTACAATTATTTAATTCTCTACATCACTTTTAATCACAAAGCAATGTAAAACAGTAGACAGCATTGCAGACTTACATTCCCTCTACTTTATGTTTTGATTGGCTGCTTCAATTAGCTTATAAAAAGAAATAGTTTTTCTGAACTCATTCAAAGTGCACTTATTTCTCCATGACGTCCAGTCTTATGGTTAGAAGTTATGTCTCTGAACTACACTTATCCTCGGTGACCCAGGACTAGGAAGGAGACGCTGTGTGACACCGCGGGAGAATACTTGCCCCGTTTGCTGGAGTCTGCTGCCCCATCTACTGCTCGCCGCTCCCGCTGCGCGGGAGCCGCTTCGCTGTGGGAGGAGGACGCCTGTGACCCACCAACGTTGCAGCATCTGAGTGGCTGACGCGCCGAGAGGGAGAGAACACCTGTGGAGGCTGCAGGGGTAGCGCGGCAGGGACTCACTATCCCAGGAGTCCCTGCTTGACCACGAGCCATCCGGTCAGCGCACCCCTGCGTGCCCCGCCCCCAATGCCAATTCCTATATCAACAGAGAAGGGATCGTCTTGCAGGACGCAAGCGGGACGCCGGGCGAAGCCCGGGCAAAGGGCGGGCCGTCTGTGGCCGTCCGGGGCCAGCTGGGGCCGGGACGGGCCACCCCCCCAACAACTAAGGTAAACCAGAAGCGCATTGTGTGGGGATTCATATCATCATTGACTCGTATGTCTGCATATTCTCCAATGGCTACCCGCTCTGGTAGATGCTCGCGTAGAGGGGGAAATTCAACGCTGGGGACCATGGATAATTTCATCACACGCGCTGTCTCTGTTGTGGAGAAGGAAATCATCCTAGCTGAACGCAGACTATCATGCGAATACTTGGCTAATAAGCGATCCTCTATGGGGTCACTTGCGCAAGCAAAATCACCGCCAAATATTATTACATCGGAACCCAATATCCCCCTACTCCTTAGCGATCAGCAACCCTGTGCTGTTGACCCGAGGCCGGACAGTGACCTTTTTCAAATATTACCGGTTCCAGCACTGTCAAACAATATACCAGCTAATAGCGCAGTAAGAATTGTGTCCAATACTACAACGCTTGCCCCACCTGCCTTACCCCCAATATTGATACATGATACTCCAATAGAACAAGCTCTACAATCACCACCTCAGTAAATAAATAGGGCAACTGCAAAACGGAAAAGACAACTCACGCCACGCAAAGCATACAGATTAAAAGCCTTAAAAAGAATCCGTAGAAATTATATGATTGGGGGATTTAATCACAAACCATCATCCACTGACTCTATGATCAACGGGACAGATCGAATTATTCCTTGTGAACCTGACTTACCGAATACTTCTTTTGGTCCTAGCCAGGTTATCGATCCTGTTAACAACTCTGAAGTCCCATTAGTACCGGAATTATTAATAGAAAGGATGCAATCCTTTATGACAAGTTTATTGCAACCGTTAGCAGAAAAATTAAATGGATTAACGGAGCGCATGGATAATTTTGAGCAAAAGTCCTTGGATAATTTTTTCGCTATAAAATCATTGATTAAACTTCACTCAAAGATTGGACAGGAGTCTATAAGGATGGATGAGAGTTCAATGACCTCTAATCCAGCACAATCAGCAGGGCCGCCTGGGATTGATAAGGTGGTAGACCTAGGTGGGAGAAATGCTGCAAAGGGGGGAACGAGAATGGAGCCCACCGAAGTACAACCAAGGACTGGTGGACCACCATTGGCTGCTCCTCCAAAGCCTGCTCCGCGTAGATCCAAACAAATAACCAATACTACTACTTCTATAACCTCGGCGCATATACAACCTACAAATGGGACGGGATTCATAGCCCCCACAATAGCGTGTGATAAGAGAAAAAATGTTCAAACATCGGATGGCAATTCAGGAATGCAAGTGCCAAAGAAGGTTCCGAATGCACAACTTCCACCTGGGTGCCAACCGTATGTGGTGGTACTTACTGGCGTTCCCTCATTGCAACATAACAAAAGGGAGTCTTATGACGAACTGAAAAATAAGACCCTATACTGGCTAAGGGAAAATAGACCTCTACCGTACAATGTTAACTGTCAGGTTATCCAAGTCCGAAGAGTCAACTGGTTAGGTTTTAGGCAGAAAGACATTGAAGGGGACTGCATTTTGGTTAATTTTAAAGATCCCTCTGTAGCACAACTCGTGTATAACCAACAGCCACGAAGAAATAACCGAGGAATTGGGACTTGCGACCTCAGCTATTTTTATCCAAAGCAATGGAATCAAGACAATAGGGCCTGCCGTCAGCCGGGTTTGATGGATGGTAGTCCCTCATTTTTTGATACCCCGATTCCTGTTGGTATACCGAACCCACTAACCAACGGAACGGATAAAAACTGGTCTTGGTGGGGCCATTGACAAATAGAAAAAAATCATGATCCCAATGGATTGCCTTCCCCTATGGCTAGTGTTGACCGGTGGGAACCAAGGACATCACCGAATACAGGAAGTGGTGCTTTGTTTTCTGCAATAGAGTTAACCAAATCCACTAGGGATGGAAATTTCTTAAATGATGAAACTGGGGCCCAGTTACGCGGAAATGAGTTATTGGTGGAACCAATTGAGGGGACCTCATTGAACACAGGGGATAAGCATCAAATCCATTTACTATCAAGCAAGCCAAAACGAGATTTGAAAATTATGTCATGGAACATTGCGGGGTTGGTTAGAAACCTTTGTGACAGGAATTGGAGCTCCTTTTTGGAGGAACATGATGTAATACTCCTACAAGAAACCTGGGCAATTGATATTGTACATAGACTGGGTTACAAAGCTTTTTTTTGTGGTGCTATTGCGTCAGTAAGAGGAAGACCATCAGGTGGTTTAATAATCTGGATTAGTATATCTCTGGATGTTGTTGTATCACCCTTGTACCTTGCCTCTAAAGATTTGCTTGGGGTAAAGATAGCTACGAAAGATTTGGGCGACATTTACATGATAAATGTCTATAATAGACCAAACCCACAGAGAAAAAAAGAATCAGTAGTTATAGAACAACTTAGCTCCTATTTGTGTAATCTAGAGACAGACTCGAAAATAATAATAGGTGGAGATTTCAATTGTCGATTCGAGCCCATATTGGGGCTTGAAAACCTACTGGAAGATGAAGATAGAGCCCAAAACATCCCGCCCCTAGATAGTACTAAGTTAGTAAAAAGTACAGTGGCAGCTATACAAATCTATGAAATGACTGTATCCTATAACTTGAGGGCCTGTAATGGACGATTGGATCCAGATAAGCCAGCTAATGATACATTCAGTAAGGGACAGTCAAAATCATTGATTGACTTTATGCTGATTTCAACCAATCTTTGGTACCTATTGTTGGATTTCAAGGTCGTGAATAGATTAGAAAGTGATCACTTCCCCTTATGTTTGGGTTTGCAATCGGGTCCTTTTTTGACAACTGCTAGTGAGATTGAACAAGAAAGAGAGGTGGCTGAGGTTGTTGTTTCCAATAATAGAAAAGCAGTAAAATG
This sequence comes from Lissotriton helveticus, assembly GCF_964261635.1. Taxonomy (NCBI): domain Eukaryota; kingdom Metazoa; phylum Chordata; class Amphibia; order Caudata; family Salamandridae; genus Lissotriton; species Lissotriton helveticus. The sequence continues at coordinate 871,396,977 of NC_136071.1, read as the reverse complement.
GCCTAACATCTTAGCAAAAGAAGACACGCTTGTGGGCATTTACAATACTTTCTCAGATATCATCCCCTTATACGAAAATATAAAGCTGGGCTCTCATGATGTCTTGATAATGCATACACACTTAATAGATTCTTTAACTCCCCTCCTGAGCAAGCCATGTAATAACAAACATGGTAATACAAGAAGGCAATTGGAACTAGAGACACCCTGGTATAATAGACAGTGTCATCTAGCAAAAACTAACCTAATTAATGCCGTAAAATCCAAAGTTCAGACGAGGGTTAGAGAATGCAGACAAGAATATAAAAGACTTTTGCATAACGCAAAAAAGGAATGGTATGATTCAATCTGGGAAGATCTCTTAAATGCGGCTAGGAAGCACGACCAATGCTCATTCTGGAATTTAATAGCTAAAAATAATAAAACAGGCAGTTCAAACAGAGATTTTTTTTTGGATGAAAAAATCTGGTTTGATCACTTTGAAAATCTCTACGATCAGGCTGAGCCATTTCCTGAGTCCAATAATCTCGGATCTTTCCCTATGTGCTTTAATACAGAGAAATTTAGCATTAACGAAACTCTGTGTGCAATAAAAGCAATTAAGGCAGGAAAGGCCCCGGGGCCAGATAAACTACCCGGTGACTTATTCACCCATAATATTGAAGTATGGTGCCCCTACATAAACTTCCTGTGTAACTCTATCCTGCTGGGAACCCCGATCCCAGAAACCTGGAAAGGGGCCGAAATAGTTACTATTTACAAAAAAGGGGACCGCTACAATCCGGGTAATTATAGACCTATAAGTTTAATTGATATTTTACAGAAAATCTTTGCCAGACATATTTTAAATAGACTTTTAAATTGGGTAGATGAATTTGAAATCCTCTCAAAATATCAAGCAGGATTCAGAATCAAAACAAGCACCGTGGATCAAGTGTATAGGTTCATGTGTATTTGTTGGAAATACATCCAGATAAAGAAGTGCAGTATATACGTGGCATTTGTGGACCTACGCTCAGCGTTCGATCTTGTTCCCCGTCACCTCTTATGGGAAACATTAAGAAAGATGGGGGTTCCAGACGACTTGCTGACTAACCTTATAAAGCTCCATACTGACAACTTTGCCAAAGTAAGATGGGGAAGGAATGGCGAACTTACCCAAGCCATACCGGTAAAAAGGGGGGTCAGGCAAGGGTGTGTGCTGGCTCCAACCCTTTTTTCTTTATTTGTTAATGATATTCCCCTCTATTTGGCACAATGCAACCACGATTCCCCCAAGTTGTGTAATGAGGCAGTGACATCGTTGTTATTTGCCGATGACACCATTTTAATATCCCAAACACCAAAAGGCCTGCAAAATTTAATCAACAAATTTAATAGTTACTGTGAGCTAAAGGGGTTAGAAATCAATTCTTCTAAAACTAAGTATATGGCAATCAACCCTCCTAAAACTTTTAAGAAGAATTTGGCCCTGAACAACACCAAACTTGACTATGTGGACTTTTTTGATTATTTAGGTATTAGGCTGGATAGTAGATTATGTTGGATAAACCAACTAGAAAAGAGTAGGCTAACACTCAAGCAAAACTCCCTCCCAATTTTAAAAATGCATGGTGGGAGTAGCTCAAAAGCTATAACTCCTGCGATTGAGGTGTTTAAAGCCAAAGCACAATCTGCCGCCCTTTACGGGGCTGAGATCTGGGGACCTTATACAAAGAAAACCTTTGACACCGATGAAAATGTTTTCTTCAGACGTCTACTAAGACTACCAGGAAGAACGCCCCTAGTACCAGTATACCTAGATATTAGCTTAAAACGCACTGGTCATTTAAGTTGGCTGAGGCCATTGCTCTATTGGGTAAGATTATGGTCCACCCCGGAACTCGCTGATTACAAAGCAGGACTATTGGAAGTTAGGGAGTTAGACTCTTTTAACTCAATCAAGTGGTTGAGACATGTATCCCATTGGCTTATAAAAATAGGCCTTTCACACTTTTGGGAAACACCCGCGTCATCAATTACTTCGCTAACCATTTGTAAAGAACAAGTAAAATCTGCCTATTGGAACTACGTGAATATTAATGTATATGAACGTGTTACTGGCTCACTAACGCATAAGTTTTTACAATTTAAGGACCATCCCACTTTTGAATATTTTATGGATGAAATTGAGCCACCCCTGGCAAAAACTGTTTACCTCCTCTATAGATACGGGGTTCTACAGATCAATGCGAATACTTGCCGGTGGGGAGGAGCTAAACATGATCCAATTTGTAAACTGTGTGATTTAAATTAGAGAGAAGATGAGGCTCATATTCTCTTTTTTTGCCCGTCATACAGTTTACAACGTAAGAAATGGATCATACCACTTTGTAAAAACCTGGGCACACGCTCTTATAAAGAGGCAGAGCGGTTATTTAGATCCTCAACTGCTAGATTGATAACATTTGGTGTGAGCAGGTATCTTCATGGTGTTTGTTTATTTAGGATGAAAATTGGAATGATATTGTAAGAATATTAAATGTTTTTATTTCTGGCTTTTTAATTATTTATATTTGTATAAAAATTGTTTTTAGTACCGGGTCATGTAATGTTGCTGATTGTAGGTTCTATATCTTTATATGACTAAAGTATTTCCCTAAAACCAGAAAGAAATTGTAAATATGGATCGGGGTTTGTACTCATTGCACTTATTGCACTTTTGTATTTATGAATGTTTTTGCTAATTGAAAAACAAATTTTTAATTGTGTATATGTTTGCTCGTTTGTATTATATGTTTGTGTTGGCTTTATGACCAAGTGTCGAATAAAAGCTTTTACAACAACAACTTATCCTCAAGGCCAAATTGTGTAGGAGCCATTAGAACTTCTTGAAATTCCACAGAGCACATCCCGAGATTATTTCCCTAAAATTTTGGTTTTAAAAACACCAGGTAAGAGTTTTTAAGGTCATACGGCAATTTTTTTTTGAAAATTAAAACAGAATCGTTGCAGAATGACCAGCCATTTCTAGACTTTAAATAAGCTGTGTAATGTCCTGATGTTATTGAAGGACCGTCATGATATATAATTGCTGCAGTTACAAAAGTCCTTCCTGATATTGACAACTGCGAAGCTACAACATTTTTAATTAAAGTTGTCAATTTTGTTCCATCAGGCCTACATCGTTGGAACATTAAAATGACATACTGGCCATATGTTCGTATAAATAATGTGGACATCATTTCAGATTTACATTGGCTACACTCCATGTTGTGATCAGCTGCTTTTACTAGCTTATTAAAGGAGACTGATTTACTGTCTGGCAAAGTTAAATATATAAATCTTTCTGAGTCTACACTAGTAGTACTTGATACCATACAGTTCTCGCAGTCATGCTGCCATTGATAAGAAAGCCCAAACAGCTGATCTACATCTATACCTTCAGCATGTAATACATCAAGCATATACATTAAAAACTCCTGACAATCTTGCTGAATATTTTGAGAGAATTGTGTTTGGCCTGAACATCTGTCTAACAGATTTCGAATTTCAGACACACTTTCTATGTTTGTTCTATCAGTGCTACATTTCTCTAACACAGAATTTAACAAACTGCAACATGTTTGATCAGAATTGACCACAATCTCTTCTTTTACATTTTCTAGAGAAAACAAAACATTAACCACTACATTAGCATAGCAGTTGACACCAGAACTGTTTTCAAACTGAAAACCAACAACATCTTCAACAGAATCCTTTTTGTTTCTGCTTGTAATTTTAGGTTCATTGACTTTTTGTCTTTTTGCTACAACCTCCCCAGTATTGGTCACATTTCTTCGTTTCCGGCCTACCACACGTTTCTCAAACAAAGGATACTGAGGCAAATGTGGCGCATACTCTCTTCTTAACCTATTGTATTCCTTAACACAATCTAGATCCGCACAAATGTTTGTGACATCACACTCAATCAAGTACAATCCCGATAAAGTTCTAACTCGTGACAATGCCACATATGCCATACCCTCCTTGAACACAGAACTGCCAATATTCACCAATGCACTGTCTACACTTAAACCTTGCGATTTATGGATTGTCACCGCATATGCCAAGCAAACAGGAAACTGCTTACGGCGAACATATAAGTCTTTTACAAGCAAAAATCTAGCAGAACAACGACCAATTAGCTGTACTTCCTCAATGCCATCAAATTTAATTTTTAAAAATTCAATTCCATCTCTATTTCTGTATTTCACAAAATCAACAACATTACCCATTGATCCATTTACCAGACCTCTTTCAACATGTAAATTCCTTCTTAAAATTATACGGCAGTTCAAGCACACATTCAGAGTCTTTTCAAAACCTGCAGTTTTAGATATACTCTTCTCTAATGAATCCAATTTTGTTTTCAGATTCTCAGACAAAATAATTGTTGATCCCATATGCTCTACTCTGTCAATAGCTTCCAGTTTCACAATCTCTTGCTTTTCTAAATGCAACATTTTGTTGTTGAATTTGGCACATTCTGCAAGAGTTGGCATCAAACATATTCCAGATTTCTTCTCAGTAATTTTCTGAAAAATATTCTCAGGCACAACATCTTGTTCTGGATATAAATTTGACAGTAATCGAGCATGTAAAGCTTCTTTCCCATGCTCGGTCACTTTTCCAATTCTAACATCTTGTAGAATAGTCTTGTAAACTTCATCCTTCGCCTGACGCATATTTTCATGCAGTTCAGCATAATTGAAGTTTAACCATATATTGACGTTGCCAATGCTCCCTAGGCACTTCCTGGTATCTTCATGCGTGAGCATTTTGAACACAGGTTGCCCTTTCACTGGTGTCAGCTGCAAAAGATCTCCGAAAACAATGATGTGTTTGCCACCAAATAACACATCATACTCTGTTTTGAGAACTTCTTGCATTCTCAAATGCACAAAGGCAAGCATGACATTGGAAACCATGCTTACTTCGTCAATGATAAGAAGTTTCATTTTCCTCAAGATTCTTGAAACTTCAAAACAAGCATCTCCAGATAGCTTGTGATATTGTAATTTGTTGTCATGCTCCACTGGCAGCATCAGTAAACGATGTAAAGTAATCCCTTTAATGTTATGTGCTGCCAGTCCAGTTGGAGCGGTGACAACACAAGACAGCGATGACTCTGTCCTTTCCTGCAAATAGCATGAAATTGCTTTAATGAGGAAACTTTTTCCAGTTCCCGCTTCTCCACTCACGTACAGTCGGACAGGCTTCAACGATGTACATGAGCACTCTTTCTTCTCATGACTTAATCCATGATCAATTTGCATGGTAACTTCGTCATATATTTTCCTCTGCTCAACGTTGAGTTGTCTTTCCAACTCTTCTAAGTTAACCGCATCCTCGTGAGCATGTGCCATGGCTCTTTCCACTTCATTCATGGCAGTGGCAGCTTCATTTTCGATAACAGGTCCTCCTAGTGGATCCTGACTCAATGAAGCAGAACTCTGACTGTCCTGAGAACTGTCTCTGGCAATCTCGGCTGCAATCGTTGCTTCCTGCTCAATTTCCGCATTCAACATTTCTACATATTTGGGAAAAGCAGGACATTCTATGGTCTCCTTGGCGGCATTGAAAGAGTCTTCGTAACAGAGGAAATCTCCAAGCAGTTCCTCTTCTGCACGCCAAGGCTTGAAAAGTTGCAAAAGTGCTAAATAGAAAAACTCCTTTTTTTCAGGAGATTCGCCACTCAATTTTCGATGGTTTACCAAGTGGCATTTTCTTTGCTTGACCAGACATCCCTCACTTCCTATTACAGCATACACTCCTTTCTCAGTATCTTCTTTGATGTTCCTCTTGAATATGTAATTTTGAAGAACCTCATACAGACAAACATTGTCGAGGTGACTGCTTCTATTTGGATAATATGTATCCAACATGTTGGTCTTCAAAATGTCGGTACTGTTTGGCTCCTTTTCCGCCAAATACTCAATTTCCCGCACAGGTTTGAGAACTCGATTACGCGTTGCAGCAAGACCAAGACTCGCCCAAACGATACTCCTGGACTTGGCATAGAGACTTGCTGAAGACAACCGGTCAGAGCATTCGTAAGCTCCAATTTCTCGATGCGACAACATCTTCAGACTGAAACTGTACAACTTCTTGCTGAGGCTCTTTTCATGGGAAATGTCCTCCCACATATCCTTCAATTCTGTCTTCTCTTTTTTGGTGATGTAAGACGTCACATACCGAGCCACAGCCATACAGTTATCAGCCACAAACTGTATATCCATGTTAGCATTCCACATGGACAAAATCACCGGGTTGTAGTCGTTGATGTACTTGGACTCTTCGTTCCTCTTCAAATTGTATGTGTTTTTAGGTGATTTCTTCATGACATTGTGTCGCAGCGAAGACATCAAACTGTTTACTCTTCCTTTAGAAATCACCGGTCGTGGAAAGCCGAAACGACATTTAGTGTAGAACTTGTCCTTGTTTCGGAATTTACGACGCCAGTACTTTCCACATCGATGGCTTTGGAAACGCAGAACTTTTTCTCTTAGGCTTTTCTTCTCCTTTGCATTTGGAACAGCACACGTAGAATACTGTTGGATGAAACTCATCACTGAGTCTTCTGGATCCGTTCCAAATTTAGGTGCATCCTTGATCCACAGCAACATATGTATATGAGGAGCACCTCTTGCTTGGTACTCCTTTCTCCAGAAGAAATCCAACACCTCTCCAAGAGGTGGATTCTTCTTATTCATGATGAAAGACATCATAGCTTCAAATCTATGATTGAAGTACCTACATACATTGACTGGATCCAAAGAGCACAGTTCTCCGGGTGTCTTGAATTCGATGTTATCTACGTTAGCATTTGCCTCTCGTAGAAATTCAAGTAAGTCTTCCCAGCCATACACGGCACAGCTCAGAGTGAGGAACCATGTGGGAGTACCTAAGTTCCTCAGCATACATTTTAAATCACCATGACGATGGTACCAGTACTCATTAGTACCACGCTGACACGCCATGAGATTAATCAGGTGAGAATCCAAAATACTGTCTTGGACATTGACTTTATCCATAAAGTCACTTGCCGAGATGTTTTGCATGTGTATACCACTTTTCAAGATGTGGTTCACTGCATATGACAGTCCAGACAGATTGCTTTCAAACAGGAGATGAAACAAATAAGGAATGCATTGTCGAAACCTAGCATCTCCTGCATACAATCGCAAAGTCCGGTATTCAGAAGCAGGAATTTGATGAGGTCGCTCATCATATCTTCCTCCCTGACCTGTTGGAAAAAGCTGTGGGAAACACCGAGCTTCCAAACTTTCCTCCCAAACACTAATGGGACTCCCTTTCGCTTGTTTCATTTGAAACAACTCAATAGCATTCCCCATGACTTCCTTGGAATGCAAAGGATGAACACTATAATGTTCATATATTTCTTCACTAGTACAGGGTTCTACTTTCTCAATTTGACCAGCACACAAATCGCTGTCCTCTTCCTCACTTACTTCCTCTTCTGCAACATATACATTTTTATAGTATTTATTATATTTTTTCAAATACAATGTTGCCCTTTTGACTTTCCTAACATCTACTAAATCTTGCCATATTTTCTTATTCTTTGTCGGAACCCCATTAACTAAGATAACAAGAGGTTCCTCTTCCACTTTTTCTACTCCAATTGTGTTAATGTTTTTCTTCAAATCTAGAGGCAAATAAACAACTCTTCCCTTTAATCCTCTCTGTAAATCTGATGGAGGCAATTTCCCTGTCTTTGGCTCCATTCTTACAATAGCCTGAAAGGGATGGATACTTTGAATCAAAATAGATTCATAAGTATTTAAATCCTTCAATTCAGAAGGAATCTCAACCAATTCCAGATTATTATGAACTGCTCTAGCAGGCATCTGGTTTTGATTTAATTTGCAACAACAATAAGTACACACACGTTGATCCAATCCCAAATCAAAACAATTTTCTACCATCAAGTATGTTGCGAAATCCTTCCATTCACTATTATTTTCCCTTTCACTTTTTGCATATAAATCCACTAACTTAGTCTGATTCTTATAATAAGTGCGTCGACAACACACACAAGTGAAATTAGGCCTCTCACTTGATTTCACCTGAAACGTCGCAATTTCCTTCTGAAAATTATCTGTACTGGAAACCTGTACACTATCTTCCACATTACCCTCTTCTTCTTGGTCAATTTCAACATTCTCCTCTTTACTTCCATAGTAACAAAACTCAATTTCTTCACATATATTCTTCACATCTATTTCAGAACCATGCAAAAGAGCAGCGCATAATTGTTTAAGCATAATTGCTGGACTCTTAGCATAATACAACATTCTAACTAATTTCCTCACTTTATTATGATGCACTGCTAGCATCCTGAAATTATGAAAAACACTCTGGCATACTCTCCTGGAAAGACAAGCCAGTGAATGACCATGCAAACCTGTCACTTCTCTCACTCTGCAAGGATCTAATTCTTGCAACAACCTTATTTTCTGCTTCAAACTTTTCTTATTAAATGACCGTACAAAATCACAAAGCAAATTGATGGAATCCTGTCGCACACTACAAATACTACTACACTTCCAGGTGTAGACAGGACCCTTAGCACGTCTTCCTAAAACCTCATTACCTAACACCTCTTCTGTCTCTGTTGTCACAAGTTTTTCTTTTTCAACTGGACAACCATCTTTCACTTCATAAGCACGACCACTGGTGTCAACTGCATGCACCAAATCATTATCCTGGAAATAACTCTCCTCATTAAAAAATGCCTCACAGCTTGAACTATGCATCCATTCTCCAGAAAAAACTTCACAAAAATTACTACGATTAACTATTCTCTTCCATCTACTATTTCTTTTGAAATCATAAATTGCCTTGTTTAGCTTCCTAATTCTATTGATTATCAAAATAAATAACTTACGTTTAATTTCAAATGCCTGATCAATAACTTTCTCAACTTTTTTTTTTCTCTTATAAAAAACCACTTTCTGTTGACCTTTCTTAATATTTTTTAACAAATTGCCAATTATCCTGTTGCGGAACATTCGTTTACGAATGTCCCTAAACTGTTGTTTCCTTCTACTATCATGCACAGAGTTATCTCTTGCTCTAGCAGTAAAATTTTTGATTGGCCTTTCCTTTCCATTTGAATTGGTTCTCTTTTTCTGGACTGAAACATTTTCTGTAGTAATATTTTTTTTACTACACATATTTCCTATGAAATATTTTGTGCTCTTACCCGGTGCTTTCTTCGTGACTTGACAAATCTTTTTGTTAGAGGACTGCTGCTTATTTTGTTTCACCTGCTGTCTTTGACGTTTTGCAGCCTTTCTCTGTCTTTCTATTGTTGGCATGGTGAAATCTTGAAATGATCTGCAGTTGAATCTGTGGTAAAATATAATAAAAAATGTTATTAACCACTATTACCAAACAGTAAATCAATAACAGTGATCAAAAACTTAACACACTACTTGACATTTTAAATAGAAGATTTTTTAGTCCTTGGCAAATTTACAATACAGAAATAGCAGAAAAGAAATGACATTTATATTTATGTTACCTGTGCTATTTTATATGTGAATCTGATCTAATTTTATAAGCATATTTTAATATTTTATTGAAGACACTACACATAACCTGTTTTTGAAGGTGTCTTTATTTTTAAATTAAACGGTTTACATTTTTACTTTTTATTAATTATAAATTTTAAAAATAAATGTTTATAGTTCCATAGGCTCAAGCAGGTCAGCTTCCCACCCTATGTCATATAATTCGGACAAATCTGCATCCTCATCACGCTCTTCTTCATCCTCAGGATTTAAATCATCCAAGGGATCAACATCCACTGATGTTTCAATTACGAGTTCAATGATGAGGTCAAAATCAACTGATTGCAGATTGTCGCTCATGTTGATGTTGTCTTTATCTTTAAAGAAAGATAACAACAATGAAATGTTGCAGAGTAAGAGACAAATCTCAGAGATTATAATAGTAAAATTGTTTAACAAGAGTAATATTTTGCAGCTATTATTTAGCCATGTCCAGCAATGCTGAGCAGGTGAAGACTATGTCTAATTTTTCAGTGAACAGGACTCATCTCTTCTTAACCTTGGATAAGCCTCACCGACTCTGTGTCCCCTGCACATACTTAAATGTAAAGGGGCAGATTTATGTTAAATGGCACATCCCCAGGCATGCACCAGTTAACGTGCACCGCTGCTCTGCCACCCATGGTGTGCCGTATTTACAATCAGATAGGAGAAAGCTGCGTCAAAACCCTGCGCCTGCTTTAAGCAGGCATAGGTCTTGACGCAACATTGTGGAGATGGGGCACCCCTGAGCCTTGCTTGAGCTGCATCGCACTTGCGATACAACTCCAGCAATCACTACCTTTACAGCACAGATACGTCACGCATCTGTGCCATTTTTGCCCCATGATGCCCCGCATTGTAAATGCAGCACACCATGGGTGGCGGAACAGCGGCGCAGGATGACTGACACAACCCTGGTGATGCACCAGTCATCATAAATCTATCCCTAAGCTTCTTATCTTGTTACAGATGAACCGCCATATGTACCATCAAACTATTTTGCATTTCCTAAATAGCGAATTTTAAGGGATAAATAGCAATTCTTTACCATTCCTAATTTGCAATGAGCAAATTGCTAATTGCAAGTTACCCATTCATTTCCATGGGCTAGGAGGCTCATAGGAATGAAGGTTTAATTTGCGATTAGCAATTTGCTCATCACAAATTAGGAATTTTTCCAAGGGTGCAGGGGTGTCTCAAAAACACCCTGCTGCACCCCTGAAAAAGAAATTTGGGGGCATATGGCACACATACATGCCCTAAGGGCATGTGTTGGCGTCATATGGGACCTTTTGTTTTTGGGAAAAGAAGCTTTTTGAAAAGAATTCACAAATTACCACCAACTAGAAGTTGGTGGTAGTTTCCAAATCCTTAATGTCATTTTTTACATATTTTTTGTTTGATACATTGCATTTAAGTAATCGCAAAATGTGCAAATCCTTCAGTGCAATCGCAAAATAAGGAATAGCAAATTTTGCTACTCCTTATTTTGCATCAAACTTGTTTGATACATACCATTTGTCTAATTAACATTCGCAAAGGCCGAAATTCGCAGAATTTTGATCTTTGCGAATGCTAATTAGCTTGATACATATGGCCCCAAGTGAGGCCTGTCTTGCAACATGGTGCATCTTTTGCATCACTGCTGCATCGGTTTCATGTGGTACGTTTTTTTTACACCATGACATATCTGCCTAAATGCATCAATTTGTAATTTTGTCGCCTCATAGCAAATCTTTTGCACCGCCGCTGCATCATAAAAGTGACGCACAGTGGCGCAAAAGAGGCATACACCTATCATAAATCTGTCCCTAGCATTTTAAATGATTAATCCAGGATGACGATAAGGTGTGGCCTATCCAAAGGTTTGTTTAAGGTGAGGCCTACTCAGGATTGCAGATTAAAGTTACGCTTGATGAAGAATACAGAGGAGATAATACATGTAAAGGCCTACCAATGAAGTAAGTAATGTGCACTTTATTTCGCCAGTCATCATAAATGTATCCCTAAGCTTCTTATCTTGTTACAGATGAACCACCATATGTACCATCAAACTATTTAGCATTTCCTAAATAGCGAATTTTAAGGAATAAATAGCAATTCTTTACCATTCCTAATTTGCAATGAGCAAATTGCTAATTGCAAATTACCCATTCATTTCCATGGGCTAGGAGGCTCATAGGAATGAAGGTGCAATTTGCGATTAGCAATTAGCTCATCACAAATTAGGAATTTTTTCAAGGGTGCAGGGGTATCTCAAGAACACCCTGCTGCACCCCTGAAAAAGAAATTTGGGGGCATATTGCGCACATACATGCCCTAAGGACATGTATTGGCGTCATATGGCACCTTTTGTTTTTTGGAAAAAAATGCTTTTTGAAAAGAATTTGCAAATTACCACAAACTAGAAGTTGGTGGTAGTTTCCAAATCCTTAATGTTATTTTTTACATATTTTTTGTTCGATACATTGCATTTAAGTAATCGCAAAATGTGCAAATCCTTCAGTGCAATCACAAAATAAAGAATAGCAAATTTTGAATTAAGGACATTTTAAGTAATTTCCACATGTGCAGTGTTTTCAAATTATGATTTGAAAATCGTTTTTGGGGAAAAGGAATGGTTTGCAAATTTATGACAAGGACATAATGGTGTATGCTTCTCTATAAGGCATTTCAGTGTCTCTGATGTCATTTTTCCCATATTACATTATAAGACCTTTCCCCATGGAGCACATTCCTTGTAAATATGCTCCCACCTGTGCATGGTGAATTTAGATTTTGACTGTTTGAGTCACATAGCCATGTTAATAGTGACCCAAAAAAATTGGAAACGCTTTAAAAAAACACATTCATGTGTCTTAAGGACATTTTAAGTCATTTCCCCGTGGACAGTGTTTTGTAAGTGGCGCAAAAGAGTCATACACCTATCATAAATCTGTCCCTAGCATTTTAAATGATTAATTCATGATGACGATAAGGTGTGGCCTATCCAGAGGTTTGTTTAAGGTGAGGCCTACTCAGGATTGCAGATTAAAGTTACGCTTGATGAAGAATACAGAAGAGATAATACATGTAAAGGCCTACCAATGAAGTAAGTGATTTGCACTTTATTTCGCCAGTCATCATAAATGTATCCCTAAGCTTCTTATCTTGTTACAGATGAACCACCATATGTACCATCAAACTATTTTGCATTTCCTAAATAGCGAATTTTAAGGAATAAATAGCAATTTTTTACCATTCCTAATTTGCAATGAGCAAATTGCTAATTGCAAATTACCCATTCATTTCCATGGGCTAGGAGGCTCATAGGAATGAAGGTGCAGTTTGCGATTAGCAATTAGCTCATCACAAAATAGGAATTTTTTCAAGGGTGCAGGGGTATCTCAAGAACACCCTGCTGCACCCCTGAAAAAGAAATTTGGGGGCATATGGCGCACATACATGCCCTAAGGACATGTATTGGCGTCATATGGCACCTTTTGTTTTTTGGAAAAAAATGCTTTTTGAAAAGAATTCGCAAATTACCACAAACTAGAAGTTGGTGGTAGTTTCCAAATCCTTAATCTCATTTTTTACATATTTTTTGTTTGATACATTACATTTAAGGAATCGCAAAATTTGCAAATCCTTCAGTGCAATCGCAAAATAAGGAATAGCAAATTTTGAATTAAGGACATTTTAAGTCATTTCCACATGTGCAGTGTTTTCAAATTATGATTTGAAAATCGTTTTTGGGGAAAAGTAATGGTTTGCAAATTTATGACAAGGACATAATGGTGTATGCTTCTCTATAAGGCATTTCAGTGTCTCTGATGTCATTTTTCCCATATTACATTATAAGACCTTTCCCCATGGAGCACATTCCTTGTAAATATGCTCCCACCTGTGCATGGTGAATTTAGATTTTGACTGTTTGAGTCACATAGCCATGTTAAAAGTGACCCAAAAAAATTGCAAACGCTTTAAAAAAACACATTCATGTGTCTTAAGGACATTTTAAGTCATTTCCCCGTGGACAGTGTTTTGTAAGTGGCGCAAAAGAGGCATACACCTATCATAAATCTGTCCCTAGCATTTTAAATGATTAATTCATGATGACGATAAGGTGTGGCCTATCCAGAGGTTTGTTTAAGGTGAGGCCTACTCAGGATTGCAGATTAAAGTTACGCTTGATGAAGAATACAGAGGACATAATACATGTAAAGCTCTACCAATGAAGTAAGTGATGTCCACTTCATTGCGCCAGTCATCATAAATGTATCCCTAAGCTTCTTATCTTGTTAGACATCAACCGCCATATGTATCATATAACTATTTTGCATTTCCAAAATAGCGAATTTTAAGGAATACATAGCGATTCTTTACCATTCCAAATTTGCGATGAGCAAATTGCTAATTGCAAATTACCCATTCATTTCCATGGGCCAGGATGCCCATATGAATGAAGGTGCAATTTGCGATTAGCAATTAGCTCATCGCAAATTAGGAATTTTTCCAAAGGTGCAGGGGTGTCTCAAGAACACCCTGCTGCACCCCTGAAAAATAAATTTGGGGGCATATGGCGCACATAAATTTTAACAACATTCCATTACCTCAAAAACGATTTTCAATTCATAATTTGAAAACACTGCCCACAGGGAAATTACTTAAAATGTCCTTAAGACACATGAAAGTTTTTTTTAAAAGCCTTTGCAAGTTTTTGGGTCACTTTTAACATGGCTATGTAACTCAAACAGTCAAAATCTAAATTTACCATGCACAGGTGGGAGCATATTTACAAGGAATGTGCTCCACAGGGAAAGGTCTTTTAATGTAATATGTGAAAAATGACATCAGAGACACTGAAATGCCTTATAAAGAATCATACACCATTATGTCCTTGTCATAAATTTACAAACCTATTCCTTTTCCCCAAAAACGATTTTCAAATCATAATTTGAAAACACTGCACATGAGGAAATGACTTAAAATGTCCTTAAGACACATGAAAGTGTTTTTTGATTGCCTTTTCAGCATCGTTGGGTCACTTTTAACATGGCTATGTAACACAAACATTTAAAATCTAAATTTGCCATGCACAGGTGGGACCATATTTACAAGCAATTTGCGCCACAGAGAAAGGTCTTACATTAAAATGGGAAAAATAACATCAGGGACAGTCAATTGCCGTATAAAGAAGCATACACCATTATGTCCTTGTCATAAATTTAAAAACAATTCCTTTTCCCCAAAAACGATTTTCAAATCATAATTTCAAAACACTGCACATGGGAAAATTACTTAAAATGTCCTTAAGACACATAAAAGCGTTTTTTAATTGCCTTTGCAGCATGTTTGCATCACTTTTAACATGGCTATGTAACACAAACATTCAAAATCTAAATTTTCCATGCACAGATGGGAGCATATTTACAAGCAATTTGCGCCACATAATTCATAATTTTTTCCTTAAAGCACACTATTCTCTATCTAAATTAAAGAAATATTTTCTCACCTTAGCAAATACTTTGAGTTTGAAAACAGTCTCAGAAACACACCAATTTGTCTTCAGCAGAGCAAAAGGTATGCACTCCAGAGTCTGCAGCTATCAAAAGCACAGAAATGCTGTAATTCTTCACACATATCTCTCATGTCACCCAATCAAAACTCTTCCCTCACTTTTTTCAAATGAAAACCCTTCCCCCCTCTACCATTTCATGCCTTTTCTGCATAGCAACCACCTCTTGGAAGACCTCTGGTGTTTGCAAGTTCACACAACAATGTTGCAATTGAACTCTGAACTCTCAGTGCACCTGCGTATCCACTGCAATCTTTCATTTAATGATTTTTTATTGACCACTCAAAATACATCTTTCAAAGAACACATCCATGCACCCTAACTTTCTGTTTTCAGCAATCAAAATCCACCAATCACTGTTACTGCTTCATGAACACAGAAACTCCACAGTTTTCTTCATTTTAAACTCTCATTTTTTCAACTGCCATTTCATTGCCACACTTCATCTGACTGCAGGAGAACCTCCTCTCACCATGTTTTCTGTCTGGATTGTTGGACATAGTTATATTCACTGGGCTCACAGGTATGCTGAGAACAGAAAATTACCTAACCTCAATTTACAAGATGTGGAAATTAAGTGGTTTGGCCACAGAGGATTAAAATGTCACCAATTGATACCATTGGTGAAAACCTTTATGCATTTGCCCAAACCTGACCTGTTAATTGTGCACTGTGGAGGTAATGATTTGGGCACTTTGACTGGGGTAGGTCTGGAAATGCTTTTAAAGGACACCTTTGAGCAATTGATGGCACTTTTTCCTCAGACTGCCTTGGTATATTCAAATATATGCCAAAGACAGAAATGGAGGTGGTCAAACCAATTTTGTCCACAAATTGAGAAGTCGAGGAAGCATGTAAACAAATCTGTTTCAGCTTACATGAGAGACCATGGAATGGGCTCCCTGTACAACAATAACTTGCGTTACTACATGCAAGATATCTACAGAGGAGATGGAGTTCACTTCTCAGATGAGGGCAACAGAATTTTCACTCTGAATTTAAGACTGTTCATTGGTACCTACTTATAAGTACCTAAATGTACCATAAACCCAAAAGCTCTTCTCAGAGCTACCCTACATCTGATCACTCACAATTTTTATTTTACTCTAACATTTTTCACTAATTTTCAACAAAGTACGCTCCCTGGGACGCTACCCGGTACGCGAACCGGGAGCTAACCTCGCGAAATTTTTAAAAAAAAAGTTTTTTTTTCGCACATATAAGCCTCCTCAGCCACCCTCACAAAACCTAGGGGGTCAAGATAAGTCTACCGTGCCCCCTTCTACCCATTCTGAACATTATTTGCCCTCCATTTTGTATCTTAATTCGACCGAAACACAAAATGGTGGACTCCCGTAACGCTTAAGGTTCCCGAACCGGGGCGCTCAACGGTTCGCGTACCGGGTCGCTCCCTGGGAAGCGCACCATCAAAAAAGGTGGGAAAGTAGTTCACAGAAAAGCCACTGGAGACAATTTCACCAAATATAGATTAGCTCATACTACATACCAATCCCTACCATTTTCACAAATTTGATTGGAATTCCATTTAGCCATTTAGCCTGTAGACCTCTCTAAATACCCTGAGGTAAATTACTTCACAAAACACATCTGAAGTGTTGGAATTGACAACCAATTAATATTTTACTTTCATTTTCTACTTTTTTTACCTGACATTTCATTGGTTATATACCTGAATATATATAAAGGAAGAGAAGAAAACACAGCCATTTTGACTACTACTTCTTGGTGTACATTTCAATAGTATTTTCACTAATTCCTTCAACTTCTTTCTAAAGGTAAGTTTTTATTTTTAAAACTGAAGTATATTGTGCACTATAAGTTAATATGGTAAACTTTTTCTGATAGTTATATACTATCCCTCTGTAGTAGTTATAGATTTAGATAGACTTCTCTGTTATAGTTATGGATGGAGTTAGGCTTCTCTTGTATAATTATGAATTTAATTACGTTAAATCACATACACTTTTTTATATTCCTACTTCCACTCTGATACTATACACTGCCCAAAGATAAATTCACTGATAAAAACTGCCTATCTAAAATTAATCCCAACAGTGCCCTATCTCTACTAATATATATTTTTTTAATCTAAATTTCAGGCAAAATGGAAGGCGAACAGAAAGTTGAATTTCAAATTGTCCTGCAAGAGAGCAGCCAAGAAATCATTGATGGAAATGATATTGAATTTTTCGATGAAACTTGGGACAAAGAACTACTGCAATGTGTACAAGCAGTAGATAACCTCCTTGAAAATGAGGACATTTTACACCCTCAGAGACTACAATGTATATTCAATGATAATTATGAAATTTCAGACAATGAAATGTTAGAAAGTTTAATAAATTATGAAACACAATCACAATAAAAAAAATGCTTAAAAAAAAAAGAAAATAAAAAATAATCAACAAAACCAACAATCACTTAACATACAGCATTTAAAAAGTCTATCATTCATTTTTCATTGCAGTACGCTGCCCAGAACGCTTCCCGGTTCGCGGACCGGGCGCTACCCACGCAAAAAAACAAAAAAAATATATTTTTCTTTTTGCCCCGCGGGGCCCTTTTAAAGCCTCCACATTAAACCTAGGGGGTCAGGGAGGATCTACTATGCCCCCTTATGGTTATTTCCCCCTTTGTTTTGGCCTCCTCTTGTCTCTCAATCCTACCGAGAGACAAGATGGCGGCCGCTCCGGACTGTTTAGAATGTTGACAGACACCGGAGAACCATTCAGCTTCGCTATGCGAAGTTCCGGTACGCGCCCCGGTCCGCGAACCGGGGCGCTGCCCGGTCCGCTGTTACAGATATATATCTTTTTTTAAACGTTAATTTCTCAAAATCCACTGGAGCACATATATTGAGACCTACAAAAGGCACATCGGGCTACCAGTCCCTACAATTTTGCCAAGTTTCGTGCAAATCCATTCAGCCGTTCGGGCTAAAAGTGAGGCCAACCGCCCTATGGAAAACTCAATGTTAAAAACACGTTTTGGGACCCCCCTTTTTTCTCAGCCCCCCCTTGACGAACCCCCCCCAAATCTTCAGGGGCTGCTCAGAAACAAAATGTTCCATTTTCCAGAAAATTTCAGCCAATTCCGTCCACAAACGCCAAAGTTATTAGACATAGAATTTTCAAAAATCCCATAGAGAAAAAATCCTAACTATATATACCTACTGGCGACCGCCAGTAGGTAATATATATATCATACATATATATATGTAATATTTTAATGCTTTTTGATGTCATTGCTGTGTTTCGATTCTCAGCTCACACACTCAAATTTGCTGTGATGATTTACTATGTGGTTGTTTGGTCTTATCGAGAAGCCTACTGAAGAGGCTAGGGACTTATTGTAACTATGGCGGACCATCGAACCTGTTCGAGGGACCGCCATAGTCATAATATGGCCCTAACCTTGGCAGTCCATGCCCTGCAGGAACATGTAATGGCTTTCCCAATGTAGTCATAATGAGGCCATAGCCTTTGACAGTCCATACCCTGCAGGAACATACAATGGCTTTCCCAATGTGGTGCCTATTACGACTTTCCTATAAGCCTTTAAACAGGCACCACCGTGGGCCAGTTGCCTCAGGACCACCCAACTTGGATTCCAGTCGGAATCCGGCGGAGGTCTAATTATGGTTTTGACAGTGCGTGGCGCTGGCATTGTGGCCCGCTCATGCCCTGCCAAAGTCATAATGAGGCCGTTAGGCTTTCCTTCATCATTTTGTCGGCATCCCAGCCATGATGCACGTGTGCCTCAAAATGCTTTGATAAAACTGGATGGAATGCACCCTTAGCATTTTTTTAAACCATGTATGTTGTCATTTTAGAACCTATTCTACTATTCATTCCAGCATTCTTTCTCTGCAATTTCGATGCTGGTGATAAAATTAGTTCAAACAACGTTTACATGAGGTTTACTGTTTTTTTTGCACAGGTGCATAAATTGGGCGCAAACACTCAGAGGACTTCTGCTACAGGTGTATTTTGTTTTCAGAATTTCTTGCACCCGATTTTGCATGCACATGAAGTGACTGCATTAGTGACTCATTTAGAGCTAGGTGTAAAAACAGTGCAAAAACACCCCAGCATAAATTACATTTGTGTCACATATAAGGGGTGAATTGTACCCCATCAAACGAGAAAGGAGTGTCCAATGCAACCCCTATGAGCACCTTTTCTGCAATGCATAGTTTCAGAATTGTTGTTATCTCTTTTACCACCAACTGTAAGTTGGTGGTAAAAACAAGTGCAGAATCATGAGTGAGTTTAATTTGCATTCAGGTCTCAATTGGCAATAGTACACAAACAGATGCAACTCCCATTTGTACCTATGTGTACACTACTACCAGGATCTGAATTTACCCATTTAGATTCTGATTACAAGTTGCGTGGAATACTGTTTGGAATTTACCACACCCAGTAGATACCATTACACAATGTTTGAGGTACCACAGGGATCTCAATTTACCCACTTGGGTTCCATCCCGATTACAAGTTCTCTGTAACAGAGTGGGGTATGTACCAGACCCATTAAATACCACTACCCAAAGATGAGGTATTTCCAATGTGTGGTAAAGACCTTCTATGCTGAGGTTTCAACGTGAGAATGGGGCATAACATGCAGGATCAGTTATAACACACCAAACTCCGCACCCCCATTCCCCCGCACTTCCACCAGCAACCCACAGCCTGAGAAAAACATTCTGCAGATTTTACTTGCTAAAATCTACCAGGGAGAAACTGCAGCAGTGTGGAAATTATCACACATCTCGAAATTCCGATCACTATGCAAACCCCTGTTTGCACATGGGTTAGAACCTAGATCCGAGGTTGTAATCAGGACCTCAAAGCTGCTGCGGACTCATTCAGTATTTAATCGTTTTTATCCAAGTGAGGCAAACTAGTGGAGTCCTTTACATTCGAGATGAAACTCTACATCGTCGGTTAAGTATATACCTTTAATCGCTTACAAAAGGAGCACACTTGAAATGTTCTTTACATTTCAAGCAAATCTGTATTGCATAATTTGCCTGATCGGCTTCGATAGGTTAACATGCACCAGTCAAACATGACATTTCTTGAAACAGCTGTACTTCAGTTGGAATTGACGCTAATGTCATAGTCTGTATTTAATCATATGTTTAACGCGCACTTTGGGCATATGGCATCATGTTGGCATGGAATTTCTGCCTTCATCATCCTTCATTCCTCTGTGGACTGCATCATTTCCCACCATCTGCAATATTAACCTCAGAATTTTACCACTTCTGTTTTTACAATGTAAGTAGTGTCCCAAAGGAATTTAGTGAGCAAGAGCGAAATCACAACATGTCATGACTGCCACAGCAGGGGAATTGGTATTTTCTGTGTACGTTTGTGGTTTAACAAGGTAGAAAAATATCCCAGCCGCAATGCATTAATATTCCCTCAACATATGGCACTAAATCAGAATGAGTACATCATTCTGGTTTAGTGCAAGTGCAGCGTAATCTATTGAGAACTGAAGGGCAGATATACTATTGTACAAGCTGCAAAAAGCAGTCACAAACTGAGTACCAACATTTTGCAACTAGCAATTTATTTTGCAATCCAACTTACGTACCAGTATGTCAGTTCACAAAATAATAAATTGGAGAGGGTCACTGAACTACCTCCCTAATTATTATCCATTAGTTAGGTTTGCAAAACAAATTCCTCAGAATGGCTACTTTCACAGTACAGTAGACAGTAGATCAGAGTGAAAATATTTCAAAAGGGCTTTCTTTTTAAAGCTGCCCTTGTCTCTTACAGGAAACAGGGCTTTTTTTCATTTAAAAAAACGAAAAGGTTTTTGCTATTTGAAAACCTTCAGCGAGAGCAGGCAGTGATCTACTACTCCTGAAACAACCACTATGATTCCCAAAGTAGAGGGGTCAAGATTGCATTTCAGCTGGGACATCTGCTGCCTAAACTCCCTCTCCACCTTCCTGTCTGCCAGCTCTTGAGAAGACACTCTGCTCTGGCAGGGAGTTTCAACTCGGGGCTAAGTCACCCCCCCCCCCTCAGCTGATCACTGCATCTCAGGGCTGGAATCCAGGCCCTGCTCTGGTTCCACCACATCATGATCCCCATCCTGGTGCTCTGTTGTGACTGGCATCTGGTGGGCCTCGGTCCATGCCCTCAAAGACTTTTCGTTTGGAGCTCTGCCTTCTTAGTGCTTCTTTTAGCAGTCAGCCCCTCTCCTTACAAAATTACTTAAGCTCAGCCACTGTGCAGTTTTCAAGATTGAGGAGCTCAAATCCCATCTTTGCAGGTGACGTTCCAGGCACAGTAAGGGTGAATTTGAAAAAAGCAAAAAGGTGAATCAGGGAGAATTTTAAACTTGAATTGGTCTCAGATTATTTATATTGGATTTTTAGTGTAACAAAAAATTACTGTATGGCACTGCATAAGCACAAGTCCAAATTCTCACCAATGTGAAAAATTGAGTTACTGGTTAGGAGAGGGATGAAATCCTTCTCAAGCAGCAAGCAAAATTCTTGTCAGGGTGAGGCACAAGCAAACCCCAAATTAACCTGTGCTCAACCCCCTGGTAGGTTGGTACAGAGCAATCATGCGTAAATAAAAAAGAATAGAGTAAAATGTAATAAATAATTCAAGAGAAAAATGACAAAAATCCAACCAGTAAAACCAGAGACATGCAGGTTTAAAGATTTTAGTGGAAATAGTGCCAAAAAGCACAAAGCGTCAACTGTCAATTACTGGTTGCACCAGACAGGATCAAAGTCACAAGGTCAGGCCAACCACGATGGAGCATGGGTCAGATACAGGGACTCAGTTGAGGTTGCTGAACAAGAGTACTTTAACTCCTGGTTGCTGAACATTGCGCGGTTCGGCTCAAAGATGTGTTGGTTCGAAGGAGTTACGGAGCTGCGATGCAAAGTTCTAGGTCGTTGTCAGTGATTCCATTGATAGGAGCTTTTGATGTGAAGTCCTGTGTTGAGCATATATTGTGCAGCCGAAGCATTACGTTGGTTCTGAAGAGCAGTGAGGCTGCAATGTGAGAGCCTGTGTCATCTTTGAGGCTGCCATTGATGAGGAATTTGCGATGCGATAGATTTGATGCCAGCTGCAAGGTCATTGTAGGGTCCTTGCATCTTTGCCTTGAATTCTTGCAGCAGAGAAGATGTGTAGGTTTTGCTCGGGTTAACGCCATGCTGCAGATGAGATACATTGGTTCTGCTGGATCCACAGATAGGCAGAGCAACGTCAGGTCCACTTCCAAAGGTCCAGTACTAGGGTGGCACCACTTGGCAGGGTAGGACTCACAGGTGGTAGAGTCCAGGTGCTAGGTTCAAAGTTGTTGGAGCCTCTATCCCTGAAACCTGCCAACTAGCCCTTGGAATCACTTTGGGGTCCTGAGTTTACCAGATGCAGATCCAGTCCTTCTCACACAACCAAGAGGGCAAGAGGTTACCACAGCAGGCAGCAGTCATTCAGGGCAGCAGTCCAGCAGAGTGACAGTCCTTTCAGCAGCACAGCGGAATCTGAAGGCCCAGAAGTGTACAGAAGAATTGGAGTTTGGAATCCAAAATGTATATATTGGTCTTCCTTTGAAGTGAGAAAAGCTTCTAGAGGGTACCCTTTGAAGTCCACAGGCATCATGACTTCCCTGTCCTGGCTCCATACTAACTGCAGGGGGTATACAGCCCTTTGTGTGGTGGCAGGACACCGCCTATTCAAGTGTAATTAGGGCTGTGACTATCTCTGCCCTCCCATTCTGTCAGTGATGGCCCATTCAGGCACATCTAAGCTCTCTAGTGTGTGTGGCGGCAAGGAGGAATACAAACTGTCAGCTATACCCAGGCATGTGACCCAGAGACAGGCTCCAGGCAGTAAATGGCAAAGGCAGGGAAATGCCAACTTTCTAAAAGTGGAATTTTCAAAATTGCAATTTAAAATCCTACTTCACTACGAGAGAGGATTTTTCATTGCAATTCCAAAGACACCAAACATGAACTGGTTACCTGCTCCCATTTGGAAATTATCACTTATCAGATGTAATAAGGTACTCCAATGTTGGCCTGTGGGAGAGGTAGTCCTTCCAGTAGGGAAAACCAATTGAAGTGTTTTTCACTACAAGGACATGTAAAACAAAAAGGTATATGTCCAACTTTTTTAATACACTGCACCCTGCCCTCTGGTCTGTCCAGCACCTACCCTAGGGGTGACTAATGTGTATTAAATGGAAGGTTTGGGCCTGGCAAAAAGGTTTATTTTGCGAGGTCATAATGACAGTACAAAACTGCGCACACAAGTTTTAATGACAGGTCTGAGACGTGTAGAAGAGCTTAAATCGGTGGCACAATCATTGCTCACTAGCAGCATTTAATTTACAGGTCCTGGCACATGCCATATCACTTTATTAGGGACATACAAGTAAATTCATTATATGCTAATTGGGTGTAAGTAAATCCCACCATGTTTTTGGGAAAAAGCTCAAGCACTTTAGCACTGGTTAGCAGAAATAAAGGGCACAGAGTCCAACACGCCAACAAAAAAGGGTTCAGAAAACAGGAGGGAGAAGGCAAAATGTTTTCGGATAACACTATAAAAAGGGCCAGGTTCAACATAAACTTACACTTTTTGTAAATGTATGAATGTTTGCTATTAACAAAGGTAATGTCCTAGCAGTATCTTTACTGTCTTATCTTTGTATGTGTGGAGACTTTACAATGGTAAAGATACTACCAGTAAAATACCTTTGTGAATAGCAAACAGACATAAACTTACATTAAAGTGTTAGTTTACCTTTGTGAATCAGGGCCATAGTTTGTGGATACCAAAAAGTAGTAAAGTTACTAAACAAGTGTAAATTTAGAAAAACATGTAAGTTTCCATTTGTGAATCAGGCCGAGAGTGTGTTGCTTCCTGTGTTTGCCACTTTGAAAGTAATGCTATGCAAGAACGTAAAAAGATCTAGGGCCTGTCTGGGTTGTATAAAAGTGCCATTTCCTGATAGAAAATGAAGATGGTTTTGTTGATTTTCACAGAAGCCATGTGTAAGAAATTGGGGCGTTAATAAAAAGGATGAGAACCCACCTTAAATAATAATCATAATCCTGTTAAGGTGATCCACAAAAGTCACTAGATAATCCTGTGCTAAACGGTCTGAAAACTTGGCACAAAGCAGCCAGGCTTAACTTAGAGGCAATGTGTAAAGTATTCATGCAGACCTCAAACAGTAATATAGTGAAAACACAACACAAGAAAAATCCAAGCAAATTTAGAAAAATATATACCATATTAATAATTAAATTGACACCAGAATGACAACAGCTCAACCAGTAGAACAGGAGATATTAATTTTTAAAGTTTGAATTAAAAATAGGCTAAAAAGCACAAAGAGTCAACCACTGTTAGCTAGCCATGGTAAACCGAGTCAAAGTAAAAAGTTAAGGCCGAGTGCGATGGAGTGCAGGTCATAAACAGGGACTGCGTTCATCCAGGTGAATAGTTTTAGGGCCAGATGTAGCTCGCCAAATACCAGTCGGTAACGGCCGATTTCGGCCGTTACCGACCGGTATTTGGGATCTGTAATGTAGGGGGCCATTGATTTACAGAATCTGTAATTTTACCGATTCGGTAAATATACAGAGTCGGTAAAATACCGAATCGGTAAAATTACCGATTCTGTAAATCAATATGTAGGTGGCACTGTAATCAGTGCCACAGGCCCTTACCGAATCGTTATTTACCATGGAATACTATTCCATGGTAAATAACGAATTCCTGTGTACATGCACATCTGTGCATGTACACCTGTGCCATGTGGCACACAGACATGCCCTAAGAGCATGTGTGTGTGTCACACAACCCAGAAACAGGGGTGCAACAGGGTGTCAAAGTGACACCCTGTCCCCCTTGTGAATTCGGTATTTTTACCGATTCGGTAATTACCGAATCGGTATCTGCCATTGAATCCTATGGGCTTCAAGGCCCATAGGAATCAATGACAAATACCGATTCTGTAATTACAGAATCGGTAAATACCGAATCATACAGATTCGGTATTTGTTACCGAATTTCTACCTACATTTGAATTACCGATTCATGAATACCGAATCGGTAAAATTCGGTATTTATGAATCGGTAATTCACATTTACCTACATCTAGGCCTAAATTCTGACAGAAATTGTTTTATGAAGGAAAAGTGGTCCTCAACAAGTAATTGGCAGGGCAAGCTGCAAGCTGGAATCAAAGAGCGGCTCGATGGCAGCAGGTTTCTAAAGAGCAGGGCGCCGATGCCATTGTTGATGAAGGCAGGAAAGCGAGCAGGTGAAGTTTGTACCAAGGCCGGCATCCAGTGAAGCTCAGGCCATCCTGTCAAGGGAGGAGTTCCCCATCCCACACCGAGAGCCCTTTGTTCACTGTTTGAGAGCAATACACTTCTCACCACAGAGGTAGCCATTAGGGATCAGTTGACAGCTGGACACTGGCAAGAAACCCGTTTGGTTTTAGGTAGGATATTGATAACTTTCTAAAAATAAAAGTATAAAATAAAACCCGATTTGGCCACTAAATTGGATTTTAAATTACTATTAAAATGAGTCACTGAGCCATTTTTCAAGCTATTCCCAAAATGAATTTAGAATTCATTAAGGATAAAAGTGTAAAACAGTGTTAACATATGGGAGATCCATCCTTGCCACAGTGAAAAATGGCTTTGATTTTTTTTCACTGCCAGGACATGTAAAACATGACATATTTTAAATAGCATGCATCCTGCCCATGTGAATTTTAGGCCTACCTATCTTAAAGTCTCATGTCTTTGCTTATATATTCCAATTAACTCAGTAATGGTCCTTGCACAGTGGGAACAGATGTTGACCAGGGTGGAGCAGTGGAAACCTACAAGGATGATAACAATATGTACAAAAGAAAGGTGACATCCAGTGGCAGCTCACATAGGGAGTGCTGCGGGGCGTGGGAGGGCAGGGTAGGGGGGGTAGTAAAGTCGGACATATGACATCCAGGAGTAAAGTAAGTACATAAATAAATAAAACTATTTACCTTGGACTCGCTGCATTGGCGATGCAGCGAGCGCAAGGTAAATGGTCTTATTTATTTACTTAATTTACTCATGGACATTGTATGTCCAATTCCACTAACCCGCCACCCTGCCCCTGCCTTGCCCCGCCCTACCGCCCGCCCTACCGCCCCACAGCATTCCCTCTGCGAGCTGCGACTGGTGACATCCCACTAAACGAATGTTATGTGTTGTTATACATTAACTCTACCGGCTACAACATTTTGTTCCAACCATCATTTTTTGTGAAAGCTTTGCATCTAAGGTACTGTTCAATCCACTGATTCAATCTGTCAGTCTGTCTATACATCTATCCACCTGGGGAAGATAATTGGTAAACAGATGTACCTCCAGATGTAACTCTTTACACAGGGGAGGCAAAAAACCTACCACCCAACATCTCCACTCGTCTTCTGAAAGAAAATTGTGCACACCTGTGCCTGTATGGCTGGGCCTATCACCCATGCCCCGATAATTTCTACAATGCACTATAGAGAAATCACATTTTACCTATGAAAAGTGCCCGATTTTGGCAATATGTATAGGTGAGGAATTTAGTCTCAGGCTCTGACACCAACAAGGACAAACTACTAAATTCAGACGTTTCTGACAACTAGACACCCAGGAGTGCTCATGGTGGTGTAATGTGCATGGATCCCACAACATTGCCTTACCCAGAATGTCCTGCAAACCTCAAACTTTGAATATTATCAAGCATTTTCCTCACATTTCTGAGAGGAGAAAGTCCTGGAATCTACAGGGATTAACAGAATTCCTACCAGTCAGCGTTTCCACAATTCTAATAAAAATGGTAACCCACTTATTTGGCTGGGCCTATCACCCGCCACACGATAGGCCCCAAAACACAAAGTGGTGACATTACATTTTCGCCATGAAAATAGAATCATTTTGGTGATGTGGGTAGCTATGGTATTTGAGTCTTGGCTCTGTGGTCACTAAAGGAAACATACTAAACCCAGATATTTCTGAAATATTGACACACAAGGGAGTCTAGGGTGGTATGATGTCTGTAGATCCCACAAGGGCTTCTTACCCAGAATGCCCTGCAAACCTCAAATGTTTGCTAAAAATAATTCTGGGTAAAAAAACGTAATTGGAATCATGCGATGCAATCCATCCTGGTTTTGCCAGGGAATATAGGCTTCATAAATGCCCATGGTTTATATGGCTCCTTGGTTGTCATCTGACCCAGAGCCTGAATATTGCAGTTATTCACATGGCAAGTGAGAGGAAATTTAGATTTGCACTATCTCTGCTGGCCTACATGCCAAACGAATGTTCTATTTTTGATGGGAACACTTGTCCAAGGCTGGGGGCTTCACCACTCCTGTGGTGTCTATTGGGTGGATCTCTGCTTGCTTGCTGTGTGATCCAATGGCGATCCCCAAGCAGGGAAAACATTATTTCCAAAGTACTTTTTTGTTGGGAATGTTCATATGTTTTTCGGATTCATAATTCTCTAGAATATTTCCTGCCTCATCAAACCAGGTAGAATATTAGCCGCTAAATTTAGATTTTGGGTTTGATGTATACTTTGGTGAACTGTTGTATATCCATCAGTGCAATTGAGCAAAATACTCCATTGTCTGGCAGGCATGCTGAACACCAAAGGTAATGATGACCACTGGCCTCTGGGTCATCTCGTAAGACTGGCAGATACTGCCATCTCAGAGGTTCCTGTTAATGTTGTAAGAATTTGACAGATGGCTCTGTCAAACATGACATCCCTCCATCAAACATTTGCAATGTTTAACATTTTACAAAAATACACTCCCAAGGTGGATGATTATTATTGAAATTGTTATTGAAAAGTGTAAAATGAATGGCCCCATACTGAGTCCCCTGCGGTGGTGGTCATTATGTTTTTTTACTTTGCCTCACAACCAGGTTTACCTGGCGGTGGCAGACTGCAAAAAAAATGCCATCCAACCACCAGCACACGTTTTACCTGGGGGTGATAAAGAACAGCAAAGAAATGTCATCCAACTGCCCACTCTAATATGGGGTCTGAAGGCTATCCTCTGACAGCCTGCATTCTGTCAGGCTGTCTGAGGAGTATATTGGTGACGGAGCCATAGTAGGCTCCGATGATGACATACTTTCAGCCTGCCCATCGCTAAATGAGGCAGGTAGACCAACAGTTTGGCAGACCGGGTATGTAATTTGAAATAATATTTCAGAGGTATAAAATCTTCTGACGTAAGGGTGACAATTACTTCAATTTAACGTTTTTTTTCTTCATGACTCCAATTACAGACAACTTCTTTATTAACTAATGTGGTTTTAATAAACTATATGAAGGATGGGCACAGGAAATACTCTTCCTTTTATTGAATAAACTGTAAATTGCACTGTGACTTTTACCCTAATCCTATGCTTATTTTCTATTAGTCAACTCATTGAGTGCAAATGATCAGAGGTTGTTGTTCAAATTATGATTTAACCTTTTTCAGTTGAACTATAAGATTGACATTTTGCATGATGTTAGAATATGGCTAATGTTGTCAGTCAGCTAACTGACAACATTAGCCATATATTGTATTGGAGTTGCAAATGGGCAGCAAGGTAGAAAAGGCAAGACAAGTAGGGAACCGGTAAGCTGCGAGATGTTTTTGACAGCCCTGTATAACGTGAACATGCATCTGTGTCTTTGTAGCGGTTGCCTGTTGGAAATGGGTTCAATTCTGCTTTTTCCCTCCAGATTTTTTTCATTTTGGACCAGCTGGTTTTTGGATATCTGCTGTGAGTAAGATGCTCATATGGAGTCATACCCACTGTAAACTTCTGTCAAAATGGAATGGAGCTTCAACTCCTTCTGTGCCATGGATCTAATAGTTACGTCCTCAGCCGTGGCGCTCCTGTGCTGAGGACATACCATTAGGTCCAGACACCTACCAATGGGGAAAGAGCTGGGGCTCCCCCACAGGGCACCCACCCACCCACATGCCCCCACCAGGATGACAGCAGAAGAGCTTCTGCTGCCACTCTGACCCCTCCACAGCAATCTGATGACGTCAGTATGCTCATAGAACGCCGATGTCTTCAAGTGCAGAAGGGGACACTCTGGCAGCCATTTGCTTCCAGCGTGACCAGGGAAGGACTTGTTTTTGGTCAGTCCTTCTCCGTGGATTTATTTTTTCAGGAATACAGATGCCGGGGAAAAGACTTTTCCCCGTGTCTGTAGAGATTAGATTCCTGCTCCATGATCATGGGTGGGGCTGTGCCCATGGAGCAGGAATCCATACCACTAAACACCAGGGATTTATTTTTGCTGTTATTTGGGGAAGCGACCCCTCAGGCAAGGGTCGCTCCACTGGGGGCATATTTGATCAGGCGTTTGGCCCCCTTAGGCACTGATTCAACTGTTTCTTTTGGCCGGAAACCCACTATGCTCAAGGGATTTATTTAAGGTAAATTTACAAGGGAGCGACCTCTTGGGCAAGGGTAACTGCCCCGGGGGCAACATGTTTTTCCATGTTTTGCCCCCCCCAGGCTAGATCAGCCAGGAAGTTTTTGTTTATTATGATTACAGAGGAAACCCTTTGGAAAGGGTCGCTCCCCTTTTGGGACTTAATATTTTGGCAGTTTCTGCCGGACCTTATATTTTTAGGCCCATCCGGCCCCTAGACCACCAGGAATTCTTTTTATCTGATGCTAAGGGCCAGATGTAGGTAAACCCATTTTACCGATTCTAAAATACTGAATTTTACCGATTCGGTATTTTAGAATCGGTAAATGAAATGTAGGAAGAAATTCGGTAATTATTACCGATTCTGTAAAATTCGGAGACTCGGTATTTACCGACTCTGTATTTACTGAATCGGAATTTACCGAATCGGTATTCCCCATTCATTCCTAAGGGCCTTATTGGCCATAGGATTGCATGGGAAATACCGAATCGGTAAATACCGATTCGGTAAATACCGAATCGGAAAACGAAAAAAAACAAAAGTGAAACCAATGAAGGCAGCCAATCAGGTGCAAACACACTCCCCCTCCCTACCAGGAAGTGGCTACCCAGGCAGCTGCAACTAATTAGAAGGTTCTGGAGAGTCAGTCAGACCTGAGCAGAGTCACAGAGCAGCAGGGAGAGTTTTTTGAAAACTTTACC
Source organism: Lissotriton helveticus (assembly GCF_964261635.1). Lineage (NCBI taxonomy): Eukaryota > Metazoa > Chordata > Amphibia > Caudata > Salamandridae > Lissotriton > Lissotriton helveticus. The sequence goes on along the minus strand of NC_136071.1, from coordinate 871,366,588 downwards.
AACTGAAAAATGGCAAGCAGCAGTGAAAGCCAGAAGGCAGAAAGAAAGAGGAAAATAAATTTCAGCAGCATGGAGCTGCAGGTACTTGTGGAGGAGGTAGTGAGGGTGCACAACAAACCTTTTGGCAGGCACTCCCTCACTGTTCCCGAGTCTGCCAAAAGAAAAATCTGGCTGTCAATTGTTGAAAAAGTGAATGCTGTGGGAGTCACAACCAGGAACACTGAGGATCTTAAAAAAGATTCTATGACCTCAGGAGCCTCACCAAGAAGAAAATGGCAGAAATCCACAAGTAGGCAGGCCTAACTGGTGGAGGCAGGAACACAGCCCCCCCCCTGACTGACCTGGAGGAGTTGGTGGCCTCAACCATTGAGGCAGACAGCGTCTGCGGACTGGGAGATGTGGACAGCTGCAACAAAAAAAAGGTAAGACGCATGCACTGCATTACACCCCATACCAACCTGCTTCCCTTTACCCTTTGTGGACAAGCAAACCCCAGTCCAGTACTGCTATCACTATACAGGAGCAATGCATTATGGGAAATGTAGTCAGCAAATGTAAGACCATGTGTAACAGCGCAGACATCAGCAAGTTAGTGAAATGAATGCAGATAAATGAAAGTGAAATGTGTAAAGCATTTATTGTAGTGACTGTGACACAGTAGCACTCAGTTGATATAAGCTTATTTATACCTAGGAGCCAAATCAGGCAGTCGACCCACTGACACAGAAGGGACTGCACCAGCGAGGGAGGAGAGTGAGGAAGCAGGTCCAAGCCAAGTGCAAGCCTCGCAGGACGAAGGTGACAGGACTGGCATGTCCCATGAAGATGACACTGTACAGACCCCAGAGTTGCTGCACTCCCCACAGCTTTCCCAATCCCCTCACTTGGAATTCTCACCAGAAACTTCTCCATCACTGCTCGAGTCCACTCCTACAACCCCACCAGGCAGGAGGCGTGTCGTGGCCCCACTACCATTAATGGAGGCAGCAGAGGGTGAGGGGGAGGCTCAAGTCACCGTAGATGTGAGTTCAGCAGCACTGCAGTCCGCAAATGAGACAGTCACTACTCGCAGAAGACAACGCAGACCCAGCAGTGCAGGTGGACGTGGTGAGGGCACTGTGTTCCGTGGGCTGGAGGGGAGCATGGTGCGCATTCAAAGGATGCAGGGTAAATCCATCCAAGCCTGCCGACGCCAACTCAGAGCCCTGAATGTGCAAATAGGAGACATGGGGAAGGGCATGAGAGACATTGTGGAGGCGAATAAAGAGGTTGCCAAAACAAATACGGACATTGCAGCCGGGATGCAGCAGATGAGCAACTCAATTACGCAGCTATGCTCCAAACTTGACAGTCTGTCACACACAAGGCGCAGGGATGCCCGTGCCCACAATACGGCCATCAATCGCTTGGCCACTGCCACATCCCTGCTATACAGGAGAGGCATAAATATGCAGGAGGCATTGACACAGAATACAGCTGAGGTCACCAGGGGCATGGCCAGAATGACGAGTGCACTAGAGGCAATGTTGATTTCCCACACAGCACAGAATCCTGCCCTGGACGTGGCAGAGGCTGATGACACTAGTAGCCGGAGCAGCATAGCAAGCACTAATGTGGAGACACGGAGGAGTACCAGGCGCCAAGCTGAGGCTGCAGGGCACGCTGAACAAAGCGAACAACATCCTAGTGGCTCAGGGAAGCGCGGGCGCAAGTGACATTACCGGTCATGGGTGAAGTAACCCGGGACATACAGTCCCCACGTGTATAATGTTTATTTTGTTGCACTTAAATGCTTGGACGTTGTGGCACCATTAAAATACGTTGGTCCCATACACAACCTGTCTGTGTCTCATTACTTACTCAGAAATAGTTGCGTGTAATCTCCTCACGTCTGTGTCTGCCATCACTTGGTGTTGACACTCCAGCAGGTTGTGTTTCAGGCACAACAATCTCGTCGTCATGATCCTCAAAATCTGACAACTCCACCTCAGTGCCCTTCTTCACATCAAGGTTGTGCAACATAGCACAGCCAGCAATGATTTTACAGCAGGTGATGGGGGTATACTGCCGGGCACCTCCACTCTTATGCAGGCACCTGAACCTGCTCTTCCATATACCAAAGGTACGCTCCACAATATTTCTTGTGCTCTTGTGGGCCCTGTTATATCTCCTTTGGCTGGGTGTTGAGGGGTTGAGGTAGGGGGTGAGTATGAAGGAGCGGAGGGCATATGCACTGTCTCCTAAAAGGAAATGGGAATACATTACTCACATGCATACATGTACTTCTTACTGCAATAGGTGTTAATGGGGTCGCACACTGTGTCTTACCTAGGAGGTATCCTTCACCAAATTCCCCTGCTGTCTGCCGTGCATAAATTCCGCTGTTTTGAAATATGAAGGAGTCGTGGGTACTCCCAGGAAATTTTGCCACAAGGTCAGTGATGGCGCACTTGGCATTGCAGATCACCTGCACATTGATGGTGTGGGTGGACTTTCTATTCCTATATATGTATTCGGTGGCAGCAGGGGGACAAATGGGAATGTGGTTACCATAAATGCAGCCAATGATATTGGGGAATTGTGCCATCAGATAAAAGTCAGTTTTTGTTTGTAGCAGTTCAGCATGGGTTGCAGGGAAAGATATATACTGGTCCATTCTCTGTACCATGGTGTCAAGGAATTTGTTGAAAAAGCGTGACAGGCTGCTCTGGGTCACCCCACCTACCGCAGCAACCACACTCTGGTAGCTCCCAGACGCAAGCAGGTGTAGGCTGCACAGCACCTGCACGTGGGTTGGAATGGCGTGCGCCGTTGGGGTAGTGTGCTCCAACAGTGGGTGGAGGTCCCTGATGAGGTCCAAGATGGTGTCTGGGCCAACCTGTACCTCTGGAGAATCTCTGGCTCTGTGAGCATGAACAAGGTGATCCTCTGTCTGTAGACCTGCTCCTGTCACTGCCATTCCCTCTCTCCTTCCTCTTGTAGCCGTAGCCGCCTCGCTATGACATAGAATGCCGTCATTGTGTAGAAAGTATTGCATTTTGGGTCCTTTTTTATAGGCTGCTCCTGGTTACCACCTGATTTCAATCCATGGTAAATACAGATTCTTAAATACCGAATTTCAAGCAAAATCGGTATTTAAGAGCTTACCTACATCTCAATGTTCAATTTCACCACTTCTTATTTACGGAATCGGTATATTTACCGAATCAGTATATTTACCGATTCGGTAAATTTACCGATTCGCAAACTGTTGCGATTTGGTATATTTACCGAATCGGTAAATTTACCAATTCGGAGGGTTTACCGATTCGGTAACTTTACCGATTCGGTAAATTTCCCGAATTGGGCGATTTTCTGTCCCCTACATCCCAAAAGCCCAATACCAGTCGGAAACGGCCGAAAATACCGATTTTCGGCCGTTTCCGAACGGTATTGGGCTACCTACATCTGGCCCTAAATGTTTTGAGGAGTGGCGTCTTGGGCAAGAGTTGCTCCCCTTTTGGGGATAAATGTTTTGGCTGTTTCTGACACAGCCCTAAATGTTTAGGCCCATCTGCTTGGCAGAAGTCACTAGACCACCTGGGATTTTATTATATTTAGTACATAATATTTCGGGAAGCTGCCCCTTGGCCAAGGTTTGCGCTGATTGACCTTGAATTTTTAGGCTAATCTCCCCCAAGGGGAGGGGGGAGGGCCAGAAACCTTTAGACCACCAGAGATTTTATCATATATGCCCCAGGGATTTATTTAAGGTAAATTTACAAGGGAGCGACCTCTTGGGCAAGGGTCACTGCCCCGAGGGCAACATGTTTTTCCATGTTTTGGCCCCCCCAGGCTAGATCAGCAGTTTTTTTTGGTCAATCTAGCTGCCGGGAGGTTGAAACCCACTAGAAGTCAGGGAGTTTTTGTTTATTATGATTACAGGGAGTAAACCCTTGGGAAAGGGTCGCTCCCCTTTTAGGACTAAGGGGCAGATTTACAAGCCCCTTGTGCCACGTTTACACCACCTTGCGTCAGGCAACAGCGGCGTAAACGTGGCGCATCCCTGCGAGGCATTTATAACGTGACGCATCTAGGGAGATGCGTCACGTTATAAAGCCCATCGCCACAATGGGGGCGTTCCCACGCAGGGTGGGCGTTCCGGCGCCTGTGTGCCTCACAAAAGTGCCTGCGTGAAATCTACAAGATTTCACGCAGGCACTTCTGCGACGCTGCTACGTCAATTCCTTACGCCTGCTTGAAGCAGGCGTAAGAACTGACGCAGCATGTTAAGTATTGGGCGGCCCTGAGCATTGCTGGAGTTGCGTCGTGCTTGAGACAGGACTACAGAAATGCGCCGCCCGTACACCACATGATGCGTCACGCATCTGCCCTTCCTTGCACCATGGTGCGCCGCATTGTAAATGCGGCGCATCTGTGGTGGCGCAAGGAGGGAATTGCATGACGCATCGGTTCTGGCGCATCCCTGCTGATTTGCAGAGATGCGCCAGAAGACGTAAATATGCCCCTTAATATTTTGACCGTTTCTGCCGGACCTTATAGTTTTAGGCCCATCCGGCCCCTAGAGCACCAGGAATTCTTTTTATCTGATGCAACATGTTTTGAGGAGTGGCGTCTTGAAAAAGAGTTGCTCCCCTTTTGGGGATGAATTTTTTGGCTGTTTCTGATACGGCCCTATATGTTTAGGCCCATCGGCTTGGCAGAAGTCGCTAGACCACCTGGGATTTTATTTTATTTGGTACATAATATTTCGGGAAGCTGCCCCTTGGCCAAGGTTTGCGCAGATTGCCCTTTTTAGGCCAATCTCCTCCAAGGGGGATGGGGGGGGCAGAAACCCCTAGACCACCACCGGAGATTATATTATATATGGCACATAATGTTTTTGGGAACAGCCACTTGGCCAAGGGCCGCTCCCCTTTTTGGGGTGAATATTTTAGCCATTTCTGCTCCCATTGGGGTCATATAGGCCTTGTATTTTTAGGCCCATCTGCACCCAAGAGGGGCAGAAGCGACTAGGTTAGCTCTCCTTTAGTGGGTGAATGTTTTGGCCTTTTTCTGCTGACCCTGGGGTCAGATCAGCCATATTTGTAAGCCTGTTTGCCCCCAAGGAGACAAAAGCCACTAGACCATCAGGAAAAGTTTGTGTGTGAAATATAGAAAGGCTGATGGCCTGAGTGTTTTAGTGTTTAGCTGGCTGTGTGTGGACTGGTGCTTGACTGGCAGTGTGTGTGGCTGGCATGTGGATGGTGATGGGCAGACTTCATAGTGTTGATGATGTGATGTTCACTGTTATTTTTATTCATCATTTCTGATCACAATGTTTTATTTCTCTTTTTTATTCTAGTGCAAAGCTGTTATTTTCCTCTTGCTTGCGGCTTCCACAATGGTAGATCTGCAGTTTGTGTAGTTACAAGTTTTTGGTAAGAAAACTTTTTTTATACTGTTTACTACAAATGAGTATCACTGCCCTGCATGAATTTGTTTTTGGGAAATTCTGTAATAATAGCAGCCTATTTAGCTTCTGTTTGAATGTGTGTGAAATTTTCCTTGTATTTGTACACGATATGTATTGTGTTTTCCTTGTGTGTAATTTTCTTTTGTTTTTCTTTTCTAGTGGGATGTTGTTGGTGCTTGCTGTGTCTGTCCAGAGTAGGTGCTGGTGAGTTTAGCTGTCTTTGGCAAGTGAGTGGTATTGTTTTACAGTGTATAGGTTTGTGTCTGCTTTGATTGACTTTACCTTGCCATTGCTATATGCTAGTAGTTTTACTTTTTGTTTTATACGTCCACACTTTGATTATTACTTATTTTACACAGCGTTGGCAGTAGTTGACTTGTTTGTCAAGTTACTTTTCTTGGTAAGGATTATGGCTAGCCACAGCATGACCGCTCAGCAATTTGTTGGTATGCTTTTCGAGTCTTTTTCTGACCATGATTATGAGACTGATGCTACATCTGAGGCAGAGGAGGAAGCCCAGGATTCTGGAAGTGAAATATCTGTCCGGGAAGAATCATCTGATGATGAAGCCACTCTCAGAGCAGATGAAGTGCCGCTTTTAGAGGAAGACACTGATGTCCCAATAGCACAGCAAGAGTCATCTGGTTGCAGTCTGGGCCTGAAAGGGTTTCTTTGGAAGGGCTGGACTCTGGGTTGCCCCAAACATGGTGCAGGGACTGCCTTCACTGCCTCATTGCCGCCGAGCACTTTCAAGCACCAGAGCACTTCTGTGAGAGCCAGCTACAGCCGCCACGCCTCGCCGGACCCGCTTCGCGGGTCCCGCTTCGCGGTCTGCAGCGGCCAGCTAGACACTGCAAGGGGCATCTTTGGAACTGACCGGCAGGGCTGCGAGCTAGAGCGGCGGACTCCAAGGACCAGGAGTCCCCGCACGCCCTTGTCCAGCTGGGCTGCTCTCCCTGCCGGCCCCGCCCCCTCCTCTTCAGTTTTAAGCGGCGTTCTTCCTGTTCTTCGGTGGACTGCCTTCACTGCCTCATTGACGCCGAGCACTTTCAAGCACCAGAGCACTTCTGTGAGAGCCAGCTACAGCCGCCACGCCTCGCCGGACCCGCTTCGCGGGTCCCGCTTCGCGGTCTGCAGCGGCCAGCTAGACACTTCAAGGGGCATCTTTGGAACTGACCGGCAGGGCTGCGAGCTAGAGCGGCGGACTCCAAGGACCAGGAGTCCCCGCGCGCCCTTGTCCAGCTGGGCTGCTCTCCCTGCCGGCCCCACCCCCTCAGTGACTAATCACATAGCTATAAAGAGGAAGAGCCACTCCCGCAGCGCGGGAGCGCGTGGGAGGGCGCCGGGAGAAGCCCGGGACAAGGGCGGGACCGTCTGTGGCCGTCCAGGGCCGTAGGAGGCCGGGCTGGGCCAGGTCATTTCCATCTTGTTTTGGCGTTCTGTGTCTCTGATCACCTCTTTGTTTTCTGCTAGTAGTGTATTAAGTTCGTATCATTGGGTTGTGAAAGCTTAACCTGTCCTCTTTTGTTATGAGTCACTCTGCTCCCCCAGGTGTAGGTATCTCTGTCCTTGGCCCATTAGATACATTTTTTTAAAAATCCACCAAGGAGGTAGATATGGATCTACTCCTTGCAGAGAGAAGAGCAGAGCGTCGACGATCAATTGAGCAGCTAAAGAAAATTTCACTGCCCTCACAGTCAGCTTCAAATTATACCCATGAAATGGCTGCCCAAGGGTTGAGCTCTATTGAGGACGATGCTACTGATATTAACCAAACCCCTAGTATATTTAGGTTTCCAATTATTTCCCCGCCTTGTGCCAGTGCTACCAGCGGAGGCCACTTAGTTTGTCCGCCTATTGATCATTCTAGTTTTGTTGAAACAAACATCCCCTCTATCCATATTACGGATTCGGAACCTTGTCCCATGTTGCCCAACCTGTCACTGGTTTGTATAGACCCAGGCGAGAGTATACCACCAAAGAGTATATGTAACTCTAGATCCAAGTCTGACGAGGCCAAGAGGGTTGTGCATTCCCCACCTAGGAAAAGAAGGAGAAAGGGCGGGGTAAAAAGGAAAGGCCAAAGATGCCAGTCACCTCCACTATCTCTACCCAAACCAAAAAATTAGTTAGTGTTTCCACCTAATGCAGTACCACTGTCATCAGACATACAGGATTTGGTAACTCCTGAGTTAGCTATCGAAGGGGTTAATGAGGTGTCCCATGTTAATATAGAGAAGCTTATTAAATCATATATGCTACCCCTGCTGGAGCGTGTTTGGACAATGGGTGACAAATTGGACCGCCTGCTGGCGACCATTGAGCCTACACACCCCCCTAGCCTGGATAAGGTCAAGGGTGCACCCAACAAACCTCCCGGTTCATCCCATGTTGTTGGCAATATAACTAGTTCTACCAGCCAACAACCTAAAAGTGCAACCAACACTGCCACTACTACAAATAGGGCTTCGGCTCTGGCTGCTAAACCTCCTACAGCAGCCAGTACTGCCAAAGCAAATCCTAGGGTGGTAGCCAACAAACCACCTACTAAGGGAGTAGCGCCACAGACAAAGAATGGGATGGGTAAATTCGCTAATTCCATTGGTAAAACCAACAGACCCCTTCCTCATAAGAAAAATGTAGATTTGCCCCCGGATTCCATGAACTATGTTATTGTTATGACGGGTGTGCCACCAGTTGCGGAAGGGGATAGGGAAAATAACGAAAGTTTAAAAAATAAAGTCATCTTTTGGCTGAAAACAAATAGACCCCTTCCTTCTCATCTTAATGGGGATATTGATACGGTTAGAAGATGTCAGTGGGTAGGGGTTCGCCCTAAGGATATAGAGGGGGATATAGTGATTATTAATTTTAGGGACCATAGAGTAGTATCCCATCTCACCGATTGGTATGTGGGAAGTAATGAGGGAGGGATCTCCACGAGGAACCTTAGTTATTTTTATCCCGAGACCCTGATCAATCCACCAGATCAACCTCCTGCTAATAACAATAACAACACCAAAAGCCTCCTCAAATGGTCCAATTTTACACCTAGTTTCCATGGACCCCAATTTAACCCTGAGGCGCAGTATCGCTCCTACATTCAATCTAGCTACAACTGTCCCGTACAAACGCCGGGTTGGGCTAAGATCAATACCCAGCCCAGAGGTCCTCCAGTCTTATTGGATCTGCCATTCCCCAATAAGTCCCTGTATCCAATGGTTCCCACAACACCTGCCTTCACACAGATACAACAGCCCCCAAGTTTCTACCCAGTACACCCTTATCCCAATAGGTTTACCCAGCCTAAAGAGTTTTGGAATATTCCACTGAGAAACCTATATGACCCACTATCATGGCTGTCGACAAATGATTGACCAGCACTTTCGACAAGGGTTGATGAACCTAACTCTGAGTGTATGAGTGTGGGAGATGACCTGAGTATCCTATCAAGTATTGTTGAAAGTCTTGAAGACCAACCTCATCAATTTGTGGAGGGTTGTATTGTTTATTCAGGAGAGCCAGATATACCAGCTATGGTACCCACCTCCATGTCTCCCAATGATGCTATCAGTGTAGGCGCAAACCCTGAGTCAACTACCCAGGCTGGGTCAATATGTTTGTCAATGGAAGGTTTGGTTACAGATGCATTTGGGCTTGTAGAATCCTCTCTCCAGTCCAACGAACCCTACCCAATAGCCGGAACAAATATGTGTGACCAAGTATGTGAAAAGGGCACCACCATGGGATGTTGGAACGTCGCAGGAATTGAATCCTGTATATGCATTCCTGATTGGGCTGATTTCATTCGACAAGGTGATGTTTGGTCTTTTCAGGAGACCTGGGCAACCCAATCAGTGTTTTTTCCAGGCTTCTTGAATTTTAACAAACTAGCAGTTAGAGGCCAAAGAGGTAGGGCCATGGGTGGCCTTACTACTTGGGTTCGTCAGGTTGCTGGTGTATCTGTTAAGGAAATCTTTATTGACTGCCCCGATATATTGATAATTAGTATGAAAACAAATAGTGGGCTGAACATACTGCTGATCAATGTATACGCTAGAGGTATTGCGGGTGGCCGAGTTTCAACCACCCTCACTTGCTTGGATGATTTTTTGGGTTCTACTCAAATAACAGGTCATGTGGTTGTTATGGGTGATCTTAATACCTGTTTTGAACCTTTAAGCAAAGAGGATGGGTTATTAACTGAGGCAGAGGATCTGACCTGGGGGATTCCACAACTTGAGTTACCCCCGATCACTAAGTGGTCCCAAGCAGCCACATTCATCAAAGGTCTCTGCCTGAACTGGGGGTTGCGTGCCCTAAATGGACGCGTAAGCTCTGATAGGATGGGTAATTACACATTTTTCAATGGCAGACATAGCAGTCGCATTGATTACATCTTAGTTGACATCAAAATGTGGCCTATAGTTTTGGACATGATAGTTAAGCCACGACCAGAAAGTGACCACGAACCACTCATAGCGGAACTGAAGGACTTTAGCTTTGCAGGGCCGATTGAACGACAGCCTAACCCTGTACAGGAGGCCGTGGTACTAACAAATGACATGAGGAGGGTGCGCTGGCCAAAGGTTTCTGTAGATGTGGAAGCACGCGTAAAGATCAGAACCCTGGTTTCAAACTCCTTAATGGAAATTGATAAGTGTGAAAACCAGGAAATGACGATCTCAAATATCACAGACATTCATGCTAGCCTGTTTCTGTCCTTAAAATCACTGTTTGTTAAATTTGTTGCCAACAAGGGTAGGGGGAAGGTTAAGAAACCCGCAAACTGGTACAACGAAGCATGTCGAGAGTCGCATTTGTTTTTGTTTAAGGCTTTAAAATTAAAGAACCCAGCCCTAATTAAAACTAGTAGGAAGGCGTATAATGAAGCCAAACGTCGGGCTAAAGCCGCATGGGATGACGAGTGCTGGAGCTCATTAGCCGAGGCCTGTGGCTCCAGGAACCTACAGCAGTTCTGGCACCTTCTTAGGTGGGGTCAGTCACAGGACGACCGCCCAAGCCCCGCATCCGTTGAACAACAGAAATGGGTGTCCCACTTCGAGGAACAATTTAGATGCCATAGCACCACGCAAGATCCCATTAGTTGGCCAATAACTTTTGATACACTTGTGTTCTCGGCCAAAGAAGTTGAAACAGTCCTGAATGCCATCCCTAGGGGTAAAGCGCCCGGTCCGGATTGTATCCCAGCGGACATATTCCAACAGGATCAAGATCTATGGGTACCGTACCTAGTGCGATTGGTAAATGCGCTGGCTATGGGTGCCAGGGTTCCTGACTCTTGGGCAGGCGCTGAAATCTTGCCTATCTTTAAGAAGGGTGACCGGTCGGTTCCATCGAACTACCGGCCGATCAGTTTAATTGACGCAGTCCAGAAGATCATAACCCGTCTTGTTCTGTCAAGGGTTCAGGCTTGGATAGAGGAATGTAACATTCTTACTCCTCTCCAAGCTGGGTTCAGACCTCATGTGAGCACCCTGGATCAGGCATTTCGTTTCATGCTTCTGCATTGGAAGACGGTCACCTTGGGCAAAGGCAACTTATATGCGGCCTTCGTGGACCTACGGTCTGCGTTTGACCTTGTCCCGAGGGCCGGGCTGAGGTTCCGTGACGATTTAACTCGTGTTTGTAACAGTGTCGTAAATACATAATTTTGGTATCGGTGAACCGCAAATGATCCATTTAGTATATCCTGGTGTTTTCGCTATGCTACGAGCAAGAGCACTCCTGTTACCAACACATTTGTGATCTACCCATGGCATCCATCTTAGAACGCGGAAGCCATTTTGTATTCCTTGCCCTCACATAGTCAATGGACACGCAATGACCTCTTTTCATTAAAGGACACGTAGGCTTTGGCCGGCGATTCACCTTGCAAGTGACACGTGCACCTTAGGCCAGCAACGCTGTGGCAGCATGACTCGGCAAGAGCTGCCTCCCCAGCCTGAGGCCAGTCCTGCTATACTGGTTCTTGTGTTCGTTGGCCTGATCATGATTAGGCGGCCGAAGCTGGTAACCGTGCCCATTTACGACCCACAAACATTTCTTATCCTGTCTTTCGATCTTCCACACCTGGCTCTGCTCCTTTCCTTCTGGGCCTTTAGTAGGGGGTGGTAACGAAATTTACGATGAGGCGGTCCGGGTCTTGAATGAAGAATTGACATGGGATTATGATGGACTAGTGGGAACCCCTCATTTGTAATGTTTTGACATCAGATACTGTTGACGATTCCTGTGCAACGCCAAATATTTATTGTATAAGACACGAATGTTTAGAACTGTGGTAACATGTAAAGAATTTGCCTGAAGCCCAATATTTAGTATATAAGGAACAACCCTCTTTGTACAAATCGAACAGGCTCCTAGATACTGCCCATGTGTAGTTTCTGTGACTTCTGTGTCCCTGCAGTAATAAACCTTTGGTCTTTGACGCCACCATCGAGAAGCCCGTGTTTCTGTTTATTTGTGTACCAAGACAGGTTGAACTCCGGGGTCTTCGGGTGTTGTCCCTGACACCTCTGGACGGTACCAAAAAGTCCAAAACTCCATTTGGCGCCCAACTCGGGGCGACGTCATTCGGTACCGGTCCAAAAGCCTGAAGAATTCGAGGAGCTTCGTGTGAAGATTTCAGAGGGAGGCGCCCCACTTCATCGATCCCGGCATATCGCAAAAGTGGCCCCGACGTCCTCTTCCACGAGGGTTCCCGTTCAGACGGCTGCAGTGGTCCGTTGCCTTGACCGTCGCCCTGTCTTGGACCCGAGGTGCAGTCCTCAGTACGGCGAAACGTGACGGGTTTCTCCTTGGTGACGTCTTCAGTGCCTCAGTTAAGTATTTAGTGGTTGCTAGTTGGTTATTTTGTGAGGGTTGCTCCTATTTGGATAATCCTTTTAGTTCTCAGTTCAGTTCAGTTCTGTAAGGTTATCACTGGTTATTCTGGTTACGATAATCATTCTGTTCAGTTCAGGTATCGATACAATTATCAGTTCTGGTAGGCCTAAGTTCTCGGTTCAAGTGCGCATTTTTTTTTTGTGTTTTGTTTGTCTTGTGTTCCGGATTATAAAATGGTAAGTCGGAAAAATTGTATGTTGTCTTGTTTTAGTTGCAACAGTGATTCCCAGTTGGAGGACTCGTGTTTGGTTCCTCCGATTGGAACTCCCCTTTATGATCTATATTGCAAATTTGGTGTGGGCCCTATCTCTTATAACGAGATATGGATCCGCTATACAGAAAAAGATGGTGTCCTTAGTTGGCCACTACATGGTAGTTTTGAACCTGAAGTTCTCGATAATCTAGAAAGAAGGTTGTTTAAGAAGAAAGCCCGGCCGGCAATGTTTGATTCTTTCCGTTATTGGCGAAAAGAATCTAAACAGAGAGAAATTAAAAAGTTGAAGAAAGAACAGAAAGAGCAAGAGTTGACTTTAGAACAGTCTGCTAGGCAGCTGCAACTCAACGAGTCTGAGAAAGCGATGGAGGTGGCCGATAGAGAGCGTAATTTAGCGATAGACAAGTGCTATCCTGCTTTGCCATCGAGTACGGCTAAGATAGTAGAGGACCCTGAAAAGGATCCCCTGTTGTCTTACTTGTTACGATCACCCCCACCGTATGCACAAGGTGCTACGGCTCCACCTATACCGAATGTTCAATTACCGGTTGCTGGACAACCTGGTGTTCCTGTTCTCGCTCCCCTGAATCAAGTTCCTGTACCTCCTGTGGTCAATATTAATGTTCCTTCGACAACCCCTCTTCTAGGGTTGCCGACTTCTTTACCTATGCCTGTGTCGCTCACACCTGCTACTTCACAAGCTAATTTTCCAGCTACTCCTACTGTTCCTGATCTATCTGTTCCAACTGCTACTCTATTCACTGCCTCTGCTAATATTATGACTCCGCTTTCTGTTCGTCGAAGAATCACTGATTCTGTCTCTAATATTCTATCTCCCTTCTATAAAACTCTGATTAAGACTCCTACCTCTGACTCTGTGCAGAGACGTAGTCAGCTTCCCAGTACTGAAGAAAGAGGAATACTAGATTCCACTGCTCTTAGATGGGTTTCGAAAGTTGGAAGATATAATGTACAAAATGTATTAGATACATTTATGCAATGGAACGAACCGACACAACGATATGTGTTCGATGAAATGTGTTTCCTTCTACGTGAGGAATTGGAAGAGGATGACCCTGAATCAAATCTAGGAGAATTAATTAATGTTCAGAAAGAGTTTGCTACAGGTATGATAGTTGGACAAAATATAAGAGAAGCGATGGAACTGGTTCTAAGTTATAGATCCGACTCATCCCTTCTTTCACCGAGAGAGTTAGAGAAACGTAGTACGAAACGAAATCGTCAATATCCAATGAGAGAGGTTCCACCAATTTGGCGCGAAGCTGTGCAAGCTAATGCACCGCTTGGTATTGCAGCCGCTCCGGCCCAATTCCAGAGAGTATGGATACATATTCCATGGAAGCGAGCTGAAGTGTTAGCAGTAAAACAGGCTTTGCCAGATCCGCGTAAAAATCCTGCAGGGTACTACAAAGAGTTAGCTCAAACAGTTGACGCTTGTGTATTAAATTTAACTGACATAGATCTGCTGTTTGGTAATGTAGTACCGCAACCAATTTGGGCTAAAATTCGTAAAGAGAATCATCCAGTTGCCCTAGGTGGTGACTGGGCAGCTATAATTGCAGCGGATGGTCAACAAATAGGTGGTTCCAAACCAGAACCCCTAATTGCTAATTTGCCTGGTAGAATAATCGATTTAATGAAAACCTTGATGCCAGCATTGCGCGTTAACTGGGACAAATTGTCCGCGTGCAAACAAAAGAAAGACGAAAGCGTCTCCGACTTTTTCACAAGATTCGAGGAGACTTTTGTGGATCATAGTGGTCAGGATATGAGCACAGAAGGAGGTCAGAGATTATTTGTCGATAAATTTGTGCACAATCTGTTGCCAGAACTTAGTAGTAAATTAAAGAATTCTGAAAGTGCGTGGGCTGTCTCTACGACTGCGCAAATACTTGCGACTGCTCAGTACTATGAAAATAGGGATAAAGAAGAGAAGGAAAAATCAGATAAAAAGACGAAAGATTTAAAAACTAAAGTACTTTTACAACAAGCTTATCCGCCTCGCATGAATCAAACTAATATGCAGCAGGGGTCATATCAAAGAACGGATTATAACTTTCAAAGGCCACAATACCAGTGGAATCAATGTGCTTATTGCAAAAAGGAAGGTCATTACAAAAGTGAGTGTCCAGTTCGAACACAAAATAATGATGCGGCAGCTCAGAGAGGTCGTGGTAGTTCTATGCAAAACTCTAGAGGTCGAGGACGAGGTGCTATGCCTCCACAGACAAGCGATCGCCCCTCTAATTATTTCGACCAGCGAAATGGACAATCTGCCCAACAGAATAGGTCTCCACAGTATCATGTTGAAGACTATTATGAAGCTAGTGAGGAAGGTCAGCAAAGTGAATACTAGGACTGCCATGGACAAAGAGAGGGAGTAGTATCAGTACCAGTAGATCAGAGTGGGCCTTATGTCGCAGTAGCAACATCAGGTATAGTCGAACCGTTTCTGTTGGATACTGGTGCAGCAAAAAGTTCTATCATACATGCAAAACTCCCTGGCGCACCTTTGTCTGGCTCAACAAACGTTTCAGTAGGTTTTTCGGGCGCCCCTGTTCACAACCCTGTTTCTGGTCCTTTGTCTATTTCTGTTGGACCCCGTCAATTGAAAGCACCCCTGATTTTGACGACAGGTTGTAACGAAAATCTGCTTGGTTTAGACTTGTTAAAACGCCTGTACGCGACATTGTACTGTTCTCCAGCGGGAGTACAGCTTACGTTGGGTAAAAGAATCATCTCCCCGATGTACTTGTCGATGGATGCGCTCCCACCAGAGCTGCGTTCACTCCCTGATACTCTTTGGGCGACTGGTCCTAATGATGTAGGTCTATTGGAAATTCCACCCTATGTAGTAACTTTGAAAGCAAATGTCAAACTTCCACGAATTCCACAATACAGAATCTCCAGTGAAGGTGAGCGTGCGCTCCTACTGATAGTACAAGACCTGATCAAGAAAGATGTTGTAGAAGAGACTAGAGGTAATGTCTGTAATAGTCCTGTACTGCCTATTTTGAAACGAACTGACCCTACAAAGCCTCCAGTATATAGGTTCGTAATTGATCTTAGAGAGGTTAATAAAATTGTGATCCCACAGTTTCCTGTGGTACCAGACATTACTGCATTGTTAACGTTAATTCCCGCTACAGCAGCATGGTTTTCAGTTGTCGACTTGAAAAATGCCTTTTTCAGCATTCCGATAGCCGAGGAAAGCAGAGATATTTTCGGTTTTTCTCTAGGAGGACGAAGTTTTAGATTTAAACGCGCTCCACAAGGTTATTGTGAAAGCCCATCCATTTACAGTCAAGCATTAAAAAGTCAGTTAGATTCCTTCGTACTTCCTCGTGGTTCTGCTTTAGTACAATATGTCGATGATCTTCTAGTGGCTGCCGATGACAAGGAAACTTGCAAAACAGCTACGATTTCTTTATTGCATCACTTGTCAGATTTGAATCACAAGGTGTCACCTTCAAAAATGCAATACTGCTGCCAAGAAGTGACCTACCTAGGTCATCTCTTGTCAAAGGAGGGAAGGAAGTTGACCCCAGAGAGAATAAAAGCAATTACACAGATGAATGTTCCTAGCACGCAGAGAGAAGTGCGTGCCTTTTTTGGTATTACCTCCTATTGTAGGCAATGGATCCCAAATTTTTCTCTTTTAGCAAAACCATTAGTAGCCTTGACTAGGAAAGGTGTTCCGAGTCCGGTACCATGGTCTGTTGAATGTCAGCAGAGTTTTTCTGAGTTACGAAATGCACTGTGTTCAGCACCTGTATTGGGTACACCCGACTACAGTAAGCCATTTACGCTCTATGTCCACGAGAGAGAAGGTTGTGCATTGAGTGTGTTGACGCAGAAATTTGGTGATAAACAACGCCCTTGTGCGTATTTTTCATCAACATTAGATCCAGTAGCTAGAGCGTTGCCTAGTTGCTTGAGAGCTACAGCCGCAGCTGCAGCTTCCATTCGACAATCTGCTGGTTTAGTCATGAACAACATGCTAGTAGTTATGGTTCCTCATGCTGTGGATACACTCATGAACCGAACCAAGACGCAACACCTTACCAGTGCTAGATTATCAGGCTATGAATTGACACTATTAGCTAGTCATATTCAGATCAAAAGATGCAATGTATTGAATCCAGCAACATTGTTGCCGACTAGCCAAGAGTCGAGTGATTCCGAACCACACGACTGTTGTTTCAGAACTGAGGAAGAAACAAAAGGACGAATCAATCTAAAAAATACTCCGTTGTCAGACCCAGATGGCACGTTGTATGTTGATGGGTCTTGCTTCAAATTGGAGAATGGTGATGTGACTGCTGCTTATGCAGTAACGACTTTGAGTACGATTGTAGAGACTGCAAGAGTGAGTCAGAATTCTGCCCAGGCTGCAGAATTGATCGCGCTAACAAGAGCGTGCGTTTTAGCTAAGGGAAAGAGAGTGAATGTGTTCACAGATAGTCAGTACGCGTTCGGCGTGGCCCATAGTTTTGGCCGCTTGTGGAAAGAGAGAGGTTTCATTACGTCCCATGGGACTAAGATTCAACATGGTCAGCTAGTTAATGACTTGTTGGAATCTCTAACCTTACCGACTGAAGTTGCGATTGTGAAATGCAGTGCTCATAAAGCAATCACGGAGGATGTTGGTCGTGGGAATGCTTTTGCTGATGAGATCGCAAAACAGACAGCTAGAAATATGATGAGTAGAATGTATGTTGCAACGTCTGCAAGATGGATTTCTGAGTCTGGAATGTGTGAAGACACAGTGGAAAGCGTGAAGGAAATTCAGAAAGAGGCGACTGAGGAGGAAAAACGTGCATGGAGAGAGAGCACGGGTAAATTGGACTCGAGTGGGTGTTGGATTGATTTGTCGGAACAACAGCGTTGGATGTTGCCTGATGCGTATGTGCTTGCAGTAGTGACGATGGCGCATGGAACAGCGCACATCAGTTCAAAAGGGATTTGTAAGATGTTGGCTCCGGTCTGGAAGAATGACGGAATTAGTAAGTGTGCAGAGAGAGTGGTGAGAAATTGTATGGTATGCTTGATGCATAATCCTGGCAAGGGAATCCCCACACCTGCAGGTCACTTCGCTCCTCCTTCCTGCCCTTTTGAAGTGATCCAGCTAGACTTCATTCACATGGACCGTTGTAATAACCTGAAATACGTCCTAGTGGTAGTTTGTGCTTTTTCCAGATGGATCGAAGCATACCCACTGAAGGACAACACTGCCTTATCCACTGCCAAAATTCTTCTTAAAGAATACTTCTCCCGATACGGAATGCCACGGATTGTATGGTCAGATAACGGAAGTGAGTTCGTAGGGAAAGTTATGCAGAGTGTGTGTGCCGGCCTAGGGATTAGGCAAAAATTTCATAGTGCGAATCATCCCCAGTCCGCGGGTTTAGTCGAGGGTTACAATGGCACCCTTAAACTGAAACTCGCTAAGATACAAGCATCCACGGGTTTGTCCTGGCCAGACGCATTGCCTTTGGCATTGCTATCAACAAGAGCAACTGTACATTCTAGAGTAGGGCTTAGTCCTTACGAAATAGTTTTCGGTCGTCCTGCAAATGTTTGGGGGGTACCTAGACCGAAAGAATTTAAGCAGCTGGAATACCCAATGTTAATTGATTACCTTTTCGACTTGACTGCTAAATTGAGTCTTATTCACCAACAGGTTTTCGACGCATTGCCAAAGCCACCGGAGAGTCCAGGCCATCAGCTGAAACCGGGTGATCAGGTGGTCATCCGAAATTTTGCAAGAACGAAAAATCTTCAGCCCAGATTTATTGGCCCTTTCCAGGTCCTGTTAGCAACGAGAACTGCTATTCGTGTGGCCGGAAGGAAACATTGGATCCACACGACACATGCTAAACGTGTGCCTCTGCCACTTCCTTACGACAACTGGGTAAAGAAAGGAATCGGTGCCTCTGAAACGGAACGAGTCCCCAGGTTCATACCTTTCAGCGATGCAGAACTGATCACGGATTCACCAAATTCTGACTCTCCTCCTGAAACTGCTCTTTTGAACCCTGAACATTTGCCATCTGCACCAAAAGAACATTTGCCATCTGCGAACGTGAACATTGCAACGTCAGCTGAAAATACATTGTTTCCAGATCAGACAGCTCCTGCAAAACTGAGATACAACTTACGTTCTCACGATATGGACAAATAAAGCAGAAAACTGCCTATTTTCAGATTTGCATTTTCTATACATTGCCTCCAGCCAGGAAGTTTGCTAATACTTTGTATTGTTTCTTTTTGTTTTAAAATTGCCTTGCCGTCTGGGTAGCCGTAGGGTCGTGGCTGTGTGCCTAGTTGAATCTGCAGGGGTCTGACACAAGGTCGATCTTTCTGTTAGTTCTGGGAACTCCCAGGGCTGATAGAGGCATTTTCATCTACGTACACATCATCAGTGGTCGCGAACGGTCGTAGAAGATGGAGCTTCCTGAGCTACAACGAGAAAATGTAATTTATGTTCGCAGAAATAGACTGTACAGAATACTACACAGCAAATGCTTTTTAATGCAATGTGCAGTTGCATTTTTAATTGTTTTGATAACGCTGGTGGGTGGAATCGTCTTTGGCGTACATTTGATTTTTGTGCCAGTAGCTACAGTACCTCCCCTTGATCCTACTACTTCTACGGTTTCTTCTATGCATTCTTTTCACTCATTTCCTGAACACGAACAAGCTCGACGCTCAGAATTTATTAATAATACATTTGTACAGCTCTTGCATCAACACCAACTGATAGTTAATACTACAAACTGCTGGGTGTGTGGCTTGATACCTCACACTATGGATAAAGGCATTCCCTATCTAGTCTTGCCTTTTAGCTATAATGGATCATTTCAGGCCTTTCAGACCATTTTTTCATATGCCCTTGAGACCTATCCTCCGCGTCCACCACGGTCCACTAAATACAACTCAGCCAACAAAGCTTTAGTCCAGGGAATTATTGATATGATTAAAGACGTCAATAATACTCCATCTTATCCTAGAGATGAATTACTGGTGTATCTGAGTTGGAACTCTACAGAGTATCGCCTTAGTTTGGGAGAAAGCAAGCGTAAAAGCTCCACTTCAGTTTGGGTCGTGCCTCACCGAGGTCAGGTCTGTTTGCAAGGAAATGGGAGAAATCCGAGAGCTCAGCTAGGGAAGAGTGAGTGCGTTGAGACTTACGTATTTCCGTCTAACTCCTCCCCTGCCTTTCTGACTGCTAGTGGTACCTACTTCATTTGTCAGGACAGAGCATATACATGGCTGCCTGCTGACTTTTCAGGTTCATGTTATATTGCTCGATTGTTACCCCCGACATACACTGCTTCTTCAGATTATCATAAACCCAGATTAGCAAGAGGTGTCTTCAGCAAGGAAGATACCGCTGGTCAAGAAGCTGGAGACTTCTTCAAAGGTTTCCTTCCGTTTTGGGGGCCTATGGCCAATAGTAGAAATCTTCGCCAACTAACACGGGTAGTTGAATCTACTATTACAGAAACTGCAGGTGCCCTTAGTAACTTAACAGCTGAGCTTCAGGCGGATCGTCTCATGACGTTGCAGAACCGTATGGTTCTAGACGTAATACTTGCAGATCGAGGTGGGGTATGCAGAATGATCCAATCGAGCTGCTGTGTCTTTATTCCTAATAATGCTCCAACAGTCTATGAAGCAATCTCTAAGCTACACAAGATTTCCGACTCTATACACGTAGATAAGGGAAACTGGTCCTTCATGGAGTGGTTTTGGACTCTGGTATCAGCATGGGGATGGAAGGTTCTGATGGTTATTGGTGTCATCCTAGTATTTCTGTTCTCGTGCTGTCTTATTATCCAGTGTGGTCCCGCTCTGTGTAGTCTCTGCGCTGCAACCTGTTTCAGGAAACCACCTGCATTAGGAGAAAAGGCACGAGGCAGGATGATGATACAACGACATGTCGCTGACCTAATGAGCATAGAAATGGACTCTGACTCTGATATAGACTGAGTAATTGCCTATGTAAGGGCAAAAGGAGGGTCTGAGGTTCCGTGACGATTTAACTCGTGTTTGTAACAGTGTCGTAAATACATAATTTTGGTATCGGTGAACCGCAAATGATCCATTTAGTATATCCTGGTGTTTTCGCTATGCTACGAGCAAGAGCACTCCTGTTACCAACACATTTGTGATCTACCCATGGCATCCATCTTAGAACGCGGAAGCCATTTTGTATTCCTTGCCCTCACATAGTCAATGGACACGCAATGACCTCTTTTCATTAAAGGACACGTAGGCTTTGGCCGGCGATTCACCTTGCAAGTGACACGTGCACCTTAGGCCAGCAACGCTGTGGCAGCATGACTCGGCAAGAGCTGCCTCCCCAGCCTGAGGCCAGTCCTGCTATACTGGTTCTTGTGTTCGTTGGCCTGATCATGATTAGGCGGCCGAAGCTGGTAACCGTGCCCATTTACGACCCACAAACATTTCTTATCCTGTCTTTCGATCTTCCACACCTGGCTCTGCTCCTTTCCTTCTGGGCCTTTAGTAGGGGGTGGTAACGAAATTTACGATGAGGCGGTCCGGGTCTTGAATGAAGAATTGACATGGGATTATGATGGACTAGTGGGAACCCCTCATTTGTAATGTTTTGACATCAGATACTGTTGACGATTCCTGTGCAACGCCAAATATTTATTGTATAAGACACGAATGTTTAGAACTGTGGTAACATGTAAAGAATTTGCCTGAAGCCCAATATTTAGTATATAAGGAACAACCCTCTTTGTACAAATCGAACAGGCTCCTAGATACTGCCCATGTGTAGTTTCTGTGACTTCTGTGTCCCTGCAGTAATAAACCTTTGGTCTTTGACGCCACCATCGAGAAGCCCGTGTTTCTGTTTATTTGTGTACCAAGACAGGTTGAACTCCGGGGTCTTCGGGTGTTGTCCCTGACACCTCTGGACGGTACCAAAAAGTCCAGAACTCCAGGGCTTTGGAATTGCCTATTAGACATGGGCATGCCTCCCATTTTGGTACGTCTTATAGTGAACCTTCATGCACAGACATTTGCATTTGTACGATGGGGTAAACCGGGTGAGGTGACGGAGGCTTTTCCAGTGGCTAAAGGTGTCAGGCAAGGTTGTGTTTTGGCACCCACCTTGTTTTCTCTATATATCAATAGAGTTACTAAGTACTATGACAACTTTTCCACGGATGCTCCAAGTTTGGCTGGTATGAGAATCCCCCTGCTCATGTTCGCTGACGATACTCTCCTGATTTCACGAACCAGACAGGGTCTGCAGAACGCACTGTCAAGGTTCGAGAGTTTCTGCAGCGAACATGAGCTGGAGGTGAACGTGTCCAAAACCAAATTTATGGTTTTAAGGGGGCACAAACAAATAAATGCCAGGGTTTCCATGGGGGACACCCCCCTGGAGCAATCAAAGCATTTCACCTACCTGGGAGTTACCTTCAGTGACACTTTGAGTTGGACCCATCAGATCGAGCTTATGACCATGAAACACCAACAGCTGGGCGGGGCACTGATTAAGGAACATAAAGGGTCATTTACGAGGCCAATGTCCCTGCTTATTAAGATCTACGGTGGTAAGGTTCTATCAGCAGTCCTGTATGGTGCGGAACTATGGGGTGGTAGTAATTTAGATCCGCTAAAACATGCCCAAAATAAATTCTTAAGAATGTCCACAGGTCTGCCACAGTCGACACCACTAATCCCCCTTCTCTACGACTTAGGTTGCCACTCGGTGGTGGACCAAGCAAGACTCCGTCCATTAACATTCTGGCACCGTCTGTGGACAACGCCAGAACTCCATCATTATGCAGAAGCCTGCTTGGAGGTTAAAAATAGCTCTGGTGCTGCAAATATTGGATGGTTTAGAGACCTTAAGGCTACCTTATTAGCTTTGGGTTATGGCGATCTGTGGTCCTCGCCTGAGTCAGCCAATTTCCCCTCTAAAAAGGAACTTAAAAAATGTTATTGGGATTGGGTGACTCACAACATGTATTTAAAAATGAGCTCGAGCAGTCTCACTGGACTGTTCATTGTACATAAGGACACGCCCAAGTTAGAAGGGTACTGGGATACTATAACTAAACCCTTGGACCGCAAACTATTTTTTCAATTCAGATGCGGTTCACTTCCCATTGGGGAGTTCACTAAAAAGTGGGGAACAGAAAGGTCGGGGTTTTGTCCTAAGTGTCAAGGTATTGGGGAAAGCCTGAATCACTTTTTGTATGGGTGTCCACTATACTCTGCCCCCAGAGCCAAATGGCTAAGACCGGTATGTAGACATCTAGGTACTAGATCGGCTGTGGAAGCAACTAGATTGTTAAAAACCAACCTGGATCCCCTTATTGTTGTGGGGGTTGCTAAATTCTTTGGGTGGGCCTGGGTGCTTAGAAGCAGGCTCATCAAAAATAACCAAATGGTGACTGCCTAGTATCCTGTAACCTGTAGACCTATGGTTGTACACGAGTCCCTCTGTAAAGTTCTGTATATTTGCACAAGAAGCTGATTAGCTTATCAATGATTTAATACTTGTTTTAACTGTTTTATATGTATCTATTGTATTTTATGTCTTTTATGATGAACTAATCGAATAAAGACTTCTTGAACTGAACTGGTGCAGCTGATGTTGCCTGCCTTTAGTGGGGTTGCAGAGTGTAGAAAGAATACTAAAAATGTTTTGCCTATACATTTCTTTCAGTTGTTTATGAAAGATGTAGTTTTGGATGAGATTGTTGTGCAGATTCATTTATATGCTTAACAGTATTGGAGGGACAAGAGTGCCAGAATTAAACTGCACTCTAGAGGTACTTGGTGGACCCCAACAAATCTGGATGAGTTGAAGAAGTTCTTGGATTTAACTTTTTTGATGGGCCTGATAAGGTAACTGTTGCTGTCTTCATATTGGCCTACTAGTCCTTTGATGGCAAAGGCTAAATTTCCTGCAACCATGAGCATAGTCTGCATTTTCCTCTTCCAATTCTGCATTTGGCTGATAATGCTTTGGTGTTACCACAAGATCACCTTGATTGTGACCGTCTTTTGAAGGTTCAGCCTGTCCTTGATCACGTTCTTGATTTATTTCCAGAGATCTATGTTCCAGGGAAAGAAATTGCTGTAGATCAGTCTTTGGTCCTGTTCAAGGCCTGATTAATTTTTAGGCAGTACATTCCTAGCAAGATGGCACATTATGGAATTAAGATGTAGATGCTGTTTGAGAGTAATACTGAATAAGTCTATAATTTTAGGGTGTACAAGTAGAGATAACAGTATTGACCCCGTGGTGGGCCAACCACTTTTAGAGTTACTGGGAAAATTGTCTGGGAACTTGGTATAGGACTTTTTAACATAGGCAACTGTTGGATTTGGGGGTCTCTAGTTGGCACAGGTAGGTACTTGTGACAAATAGAGACCCTTGTCTCTAGTCAGGGTTAGAGGGTACACTCCTAAAATAACCCCTGCTCACCCCTTGGTAGCGTGGCACAAGCAGACAGGCTTATTTCAGAGGCAATGTGTAAAGCATTTGTGAACACATACAGTAATCAAGTGACAACACTACAGATAGACACCACACAAGTTGATTATTAAAAACAAATATCTTTTATATAGATTTAACACAAGACCATAAACCACAAAAACCCTCAATACTGTACTTAAAATGGTAGGTTAAGCTTAGTTCTCTTTAGTTCTTAAAATGTAACACTTTGAGTCAATGTACCTTACAATGCGTCACACTTCCACAACGAAAGTGTTGCGGAGATGGAGATGCAGCAAAGATCCAGTGCAAAGAAATAAATAAAGATCTTCCTGGTGCTGCACGCTTCTCCGATGTTGCGAGAAGTCTCGACTCGATGCGTCAGCTGCAGCGGCAATACCCTTGTTCCGTGATGCGACGACATCGGCTTTGGCGGCGACACTCATCTCTGACGATGAGTGATGTTTCCGCTCGATGCGACAACTGCAGCGGTGACACCCTTGTTCTGTGATGCAACGACAGCAGCTCCGACGGCAGCACGCTTCTCCGTGGATGCGAGGCGCTTTTCTTGATGCAGTGCAATGCGACAGCTACAGCGGCGACATCCACGATGCAACTGCAACAGTTGCGACAGTGACAAGCTTCTTCCTCGTTGCGAGACGCTTCTCTTGATGCGGTGCAATGCGACAGCTACAGCAGCGGCATCCATGATGTGATGGCAGAGGCTGTGACACGTTTCTTTGGGGTTGTGGGAGGTTTCTTGAGATGCGGTGCAATGGGACAGCTACAGCGGCGACATTCACGATGAGTCGCGCTTCCAGCTCCTTGTGACACGCAGTCCCTCAGAAGGCCCAAAACAGCAGCAGGGACTTCCAAAGAACTCTTGGGGAGCTGCCAGTTGAAGTCTGTTGTCCTGAGACTTCAGCAGGAGGCAAGCTCTTCTCTCAAGCCCTTGGAGATCCTTACAAGTTGAATAAAGTACACAAAGTCCGTTCTCCTTTCTTTGGCAGTCAGGCAACCACTGCAGGCCAATCCCCCAAGCAGCACTTCAGCTTAGGGATAGTCTCTCCTCAGTTTCTTCAGGTTCCTCTCCTCAGCAAAGGTTTCTTCTTGTTCTCCAATAGTGATCTAAATTCTTGGGATCAGGGTCCCAATACTTATACCCCAAAATCCTTTGTCCTCTGAGGGCAGAGGGGCCTTTGCCCAGTCCAAACCAGTTCTGGAGCACTTTGTTGACATGACTCCTTCTCTACTTTCACAGTGCAGGGCAGAGACATCAGACGCACCACAGGGGGTGGAGCCGGCATTGTGGAAGGCAGGCACAGCCCTATTCAGTCCCAGGTGCAACTCCTTCAACCCATCTAGATGCAGATCTCTCTGTTCACCACTGGGCTGATTCATCCTGTCTCCTGAGTCCCCCAGCCCTATTACTCAAACTCCAGACAAGGAATACACAACCTAGCAGAGGCAGGCTTGGATAATTAGACAAGAAAATACCTACTTTCTAAAAGTGGTATTTTCAAACACAAAATGTTAAAATCAACTTCACTAAAGATGTATTTATCATTCTGAGTTCAGGCGTACTAAACTCGAATTTCCACCACGTTCTCTGAGTCAGTTAGGATCATGAGATGTAATAATCTAACTGCCCATTCTGGTCTATGGAGAACAGGTAGCCTTGCTATAGTGAAAAACGGAAATGGCTGTAATTCACTATTAGGACATGCCACACACACCAGGGCATGTCCTACCTTATACTTACAATGCACCCTGCCCTTAGGCCTACCATAGGGGTGTCTGATATGAAAAAAGGGAAGGTATAGAGACTGGCAAGTGGGTGTACTTACCAAGTCAATATGGCAGTACCAGACTGCACACAGGCTCTGCAATGGCAGGCCTTAGACACACTTTTACAGGCTGCTTCTGTAGGTGGTACAACCAGTGCTGCAAGCCCACTAGCAGCAATTGGATTACCTGCTCTGGGCACTCCTGGTGCACGGTACTAGAGTCTGACAGGTAAACCAAACCAGCCAATCATGAAATCACTAATCCATACATCAATTTACAATAGGGAGAGCATATGCACTTTAGCACTGATCAGCAGTGGTAAAGTGCCCAGAGTCATAAAACCAACAAAAACAGATCAGACAAAATACAGGAGGAAGGCAAAAAGTTCAGGGATGACCCTGCAAAAAGGGCCAAGTCCAACAGCCACTATTTATACGTAGATAACTTTTACACTGATTTGCAATTGTTCTGGGAATTGTTCACAGTGGACACTGTTGCTAGTGGCACATTCTGCTCTAACAGTAAAGGTTACTCAAAAGAGCTTGTTTGTAAAAAAAAATCAAGAAGGGGCAGTGCCTTGCATAGCAATGAACTTCTAGCTGTGAACTTTTCTGACAGGAGAGATGTCTACATGCTGACTACCATCCATGATGAAAGTACTTCACCAGTGACTGTTTGAGGTCAGGTGGCTGAACTGCGCAAACCTGTCTGCATTTTAGACCACAAAAGGCACATGGGTTGTGCACATAGAGTAGATCAGAGGTTGACGGGCTAACAATGCTGTTCGTAAGGTGTATGTTTGGTATAAGAAGTTGGCTAACCATTTATTCCATTTAGCCACCTTTATTGCTTTTGTTGTATTCAAGGATTGTTCTCCAGAGTCAAATATGAGATTTGATTAGTTTCAGCAGTCTCTGATAGGCAGCCTTGTTGTAGTGGAACAGGCAAGATTTCCTGGAGAAGCAGTGGTGGAGGATGTGTCTAGATTGAAATATTGCTACTTTCCTGATCACATTCCTTCCACATTCAAATAAACTTTCCAGCTAAGAAAAGTAGAGCCCTTGGTGGCACAGACTGTACAAGTAATCTCAGACATACAAATCAAGTAAATTAGACAATCACGGCCAACAGAGCAGGTGCGCAGGATCAGACAGCAGGCTTCTGTTTTTATACCAACTGGAAACACTCAAACAGGGTCTTTGAGGCCAGCATGAACAGTTTCATTTCTAGAAGAGTGGGGAGAAGCAGAAGAGCGGGGAGAACAGCACTCCCCATGGAACCAGGAACCGAAGATAAAAGGGCAGGGCGACAAGAGGGGCCACAAAGATAGCAGAAAAGCATGTCTGACCAACAGAAGTCAGGGCTCAGACCCATAACTTAACAAACCACAGCCACCGATGGAGGGGCAGGCAAGGGTGGCCTTAGGGGCCTAATGGGCCAGACCCGCAACCTGGCCATAACAATCATCCTGATACACCAGTACTTCACAAGACTGAAGTCAGAAAAGCTCGGGGACTGCATGTGGAATACTCGGGGATCAGCAGAAACCAAGATAGACTTTGTTCCAGCTGGTCAAGAAGAGGTGATTGCAGAGCGAGGCACCTGTCAATACCGTGGACTGGTCCACCGCAGCAATTCCATGCTGTTTGTGTGGAGGGAGCATCTCTAACCCATTGAAGCAGGGGATTTTTCACACTTCCTGATTAGGCATCCTAGAGCGGCCATTGTGGCAGGGTGACGCTCCAGTGTTCTCGCACTTCCCAGCCTAATTCTTCCCAGCATGGCGCCAACGTGCAACGGGCGCACCGAAGGCAAGCCCGTCTGTGCCCATCGGTGACCCTCCGGGCCCGGGGCCAGAACCCCTGTTGTTTCAAACAAGGATTTTACTACAGCTCCCACCAGCTACACGTGCTCCGTCCCATTATTGGTGAGCCGTGTAAGCACAGTATAATGGTAGAGAGCAAGAGCTGGCATTGTAGGTTCTGCCCTTTTCCTGCGAACATTCAGGTGGAGGATAAGGAGGATGGTCCGCTACTTAGCCTCTCCCTAATTAACTTTAGGTCACTGAGGAAACATAGAGAGGAGATCTGCGACTATCTGGTAGTTGGTCAGGCAGATATGTTGTTCCTCACAGAGGCATGGTTGGATGAGGATTCAGCGCCTGAAATTCTCGAGGCACTTCCAAGTGGCTATGGGATCACTAGAGTAGATAGACTATCCGGCAGAGGAGGGGGGATTGCAATTATCTTTAAACACACTATCCAGTGCTCCCTTGAGCCGATTGACATCGTAGAGAGTGAGGCAGGCCTATTTACTATTAGGACGGCTACCAACTACATCCTCAAAGGGCTTCTGGATTACAGACCTCCCGGGCCCTCTACAAGGTTTGCACCCAGCCTGATTGAGTGCCTCATACAGCCAGCACTACGATATGAGAAATTATTAGTGCTGGGTGATTTGAATCTGCATTTCGATGACGCACTCAACTCTGAGGCCCAAGAGATCTGCCAGGAACTGGCAGCCTTACAGTTAACACTAAAATCAGAACTACCCACACATCAGCTGGGTCACCTACTTGACCCTACTTTTGCCAACTGGGGTGCTTTAGAAATGGAGCCCCCGCTCCCGGTTTTATGGTCGGATCACCTCTTGATCTCTTTTAAGGCAAGGATGCCCCTGCCAAAGGTACAGGAGAAACTTAAGACCATAATAAAATGCAGGAAATGGGCTGTTTTTTCTCAAGGGAATTTCAACAGGGCCCTCTTACAGGGAGGTCTACCGGGCGGCTTAGATGCTGACTCTGCCTGTGAAGCCTTGGATAGGCGCACTACGGATGTAATAGATAGCACTGCTCCCTGTTAAATATCAAGAAGAGGGAAAAATGGCTCCCTGGTTCGGCGATGACTTAAGAAAGGCTAAATCAGCATGCAATCGCCTGGAAAGGCGATGGAGGAAAGACTTTTCAGGCCAGGTGAAGAGCGAATATAAAGCTAGTCTTAAGAGTGATCATGCGCTCATCAGAAAGGCTAGGGCTACCCACTACAAGGAAAGGATTGAGACAGCTGAGAACTCGGCTAAAGAGCTGTTCATGGTTTATAAAGAGATATCCTCTTTAGCAAAAACTGCAGCTCCCACTATAGGCTCAGAGGAGTCATGCAATCGGGTGGCCGATTTTTTTGCAGAGAAGGTGGAGAAGATTTACTCCACCTTCCCAGTCTACGCTCGAGATGGCCATGGGGCCATGGGGCCTACCTCTAACTTCACTGAGGAGCTTCTAGAGATAGCCCATGCTCTGGTTACGAGCTCCGCCAATTTCACGATTCTGGGAGATCTTAACCTTCACTTTGATTCCACCTCAGATCCCACTATCAATAATCTCCTAGCAGATCTAACAGCCCTACAGCTGATCCCCCTTATACAAACTACTACGCACTCTGCCGGTCA
Source organism: Lissotriton helveticus (assembly GCF_964261635.1). Lineage (NCBI taxonomy): Eukaryota > Metazoa > Chordata > Amphibia > Caudata > Salamandridae > Lissotriton > Lissotriton helveticus. The sequence continues at coordinate 871,337,266 of NC_136071.1, read as the reverse complement.
CCTACTTGACCCGGTCTTTACTAACATTCTGGAAGCAAGAGCGGATCCTCCCAGACCCATGGGCTGGACTGACCACTTCCTTGTCACTTTTGTTATACCGACCATCACCCAACCCAACAGGGTCTCATCCACCTATTGTCTTAAACGGCCTTGGCATAAACTCCAAAAAAAGGATCTTCACACTACTTTAGGGGAACCCAATTTTGCTATCTCTAATGATATCAACATAACATATGCCGCATTTCAGGATTGGATCGCAAAAGGGCTTGACACACTTATACCGGCTAGATGGACTAGAGGTCGTAGCACCCCCTCTAATCCATGGTATAACGACAACCTGAAACTTCTTAGGAAAGAATGCAAAAGAGCGGAACGTTGCTGGAGAAAAGAATACAGGGACATGGACAAAATTACCTATCTAACCAAACTCAAATCATACCATAAAGCTATGCGCATTGCCCGCGCATCCTTCTACGCTAAGGAAATCGACTCCAGTGCTAACCCTACGAAAACAATTTTTAAACTGGTACAAAATTTACAAAACCGCGGTAATCCTGCCGCGTGTATTTCCTCCACTCAGCAGTGCGAAGAACTCGCCACCTTCTTTATTGAGAAAGTGAGGAAGATTTACAATACTTTCCCACTAAACCCTCCTGACTGCACCAGCTCTCCCAACTTGTCCGTTAAGACCTCCAAACTTACTAGTCTACCTGCTATCTCTCACGAGGAGCTAACTAAACTTTGTAGAAAGGTGAAATCCGGTGCCCCTTCAGACCCCATGAGACCGGCTCACTTTCTTGAAGCCTTGGACTTTTTTCTCCCATCCCTGGCCACACTCCTCAACCTCTCCTTTTCAACAGCTACGGTACCCACATGTTGGAAACAGGCATGGGTTACCCCCATTATTAAAAAGCCCACCCTGGATCCCGCAAAGCCGGAGAACTATAGGCCCATTTCACTGCTCCCCTGGGTGTCCAAACTTGCTGAAGCCCATGCGAACACCGTACTATCAGAACACATGGCCCTAAATAACATCTTGGACCCCTCCCAACACGGGTTCAGGCCTGGGCATAGTACGGAGTCCGCCCTTCTATCTACCACCGAACACCTCTGGAAGACACTGGATACCGGTCAAAGTGCTGCGCTGATTCTACTCGACCTCAGCGCGGCCTTTGACACGGTCTCCCATAATGTCTTGCTGAGCCGTTTGGAAAACATTGGGATCTGTGATCTGGCCCTTGAATGGTTCCGTTCATTCCTGATGAATAGATCCTTCCGTGTCTCAGCACCCCCCTTCACCTCCCAAGCCCACTCTATCGGCCAAGGAGTTCCACAGGGCTCTGCCCTTAGTCCTTCCCTCTTCAACTTGTATATGCAGCCTCTTGCGGCAATTGCCAAAGAATGGGACCTCACGCTGGTGTCGTATGCAGACAACACACAGCTGGTAATCACCCTCACTGAGGCCCCCTCAACACCTGCCACAAGATTTAGGGACGGTCTGGCCGCCGTTGCCCAGTGGATGACGGCTAACTACCTACAACTGAATGCGGGGAAGACCGAGGTGCTGTTCCTGGGCAAGAACCCCAGCTGTTGGAATGACCAGTGGTGGCCCACCCTTTTAGGTCCCACTCCTCCTCCTAAATTCCTGGTTAAGAACCTAGGAGTATGGTTGGACTCTGCGCTGAACTACCAAACCCATACTAACAGAGTAGCAGCTACATATATTGGGCTGCTGAGAAGCCTTAATTCCATTCTAGGGTTCTTCGACCCCAAAACTCGGCAGCTCATAGTCCAATCTACCATCCTTTCCCGGTTGGACTATGCAAGCGTCTTGCTGCTAGGCGCGAATAAAGCTGAGATAGCCAGGCTTCAGCGAATTCAGAACTCAGCGGCTAGGGCAATAGTTGGCCTACCTAGAAAATGCTCTGTTAGAGCCACAATTCATAGGCTCCATTGGCTCCCTGTGGAAGCCCGCATCCAATTTAAGGCTCTCACTACTGCTTTTAAAATCCTCAAAACGGATTGCCCCGAACTCCTTCGTCCGCTTCTCACGCCCTATACCCCTTCACGCAATCTTCGCTCCCTGGGTCAACATTTAGTAGTGGTCCCCCGCATGAAACTTTGTCGTGTTGGAGGCCGCTCCTTCAGACTTCGGGGAGCCAAACTCTGGAACTCCCTCCCCCCTCACATCCGCTGCCTTGACAACTTGTCCGCCTTTCGCAAAGCAGTCAAAACTCACCTGTTTCCGTTAATGTAAGCTTCTGCCCCCCCATTCCCTCAAGTAGGTTATGCCTTGGTTCTTAGCGCCGGGACACCCCGTTGCTGGGGCAGCTGTCGCGCTCGACAAACCCATAACATAACATAACATAACATAACATGGGGCTGCTGTGGAATCTGTCCACATGTTGGAGACAGAGCACCTCACCAAATGTGTTGTTCTTCTCCCGGAGATTCTCAATAAGATAGCCATCAGCATCAAGTCGGCTCACCCAGAGATCCCGCCTCTCCTAAGGTGCTTAGAGGGAGCATTGAGACTCTCGAGCCCTGTATAAGACACCTTTTGGAGCTCTCTTTCATCTCAGGAATATTCCCAAAAAGATGGAAAGAGGCAGTTGTTCTACCTCTACAAAAGAAACCTCATATTAGTATGGACCATCTGGATAATCTGCGCCCTATCTCACTGCTACCATACTTTTCAAAAGTTGCGGAGAAGGTAGTAAATATTCATTGACGGCACATATCTGCATACATAATCTCCTTCACCCTACTCAGTGGGGGTTTTGGGCCCTCTATTCTACCAAATCGGCTCTGCTCCTTTCCTTGAAGACCATTCGGAAATATGTAGACAAGGGACAGACGGCGGCCTTAATTCTATTAGATTTAAGTGCGGCCTTCGACACAGTTGCCCACCACACCCTGCTGCAATGTCTTAGGAAAGGAGGTGTGGCAGGTAGTGCCTTGAGCTGGATGGAATAGTTCCTGTCTGAGCGTAGCTTCCAGGTGGTGAAGGGATCCCACTACTCTAAAGATATTAAGTTGGAACATGGGGTGCCACAGGGGTCCTCCCTGAGTCTGACTTTGTTTAATCTCTACGCCACTCCCTTGGCGGAGATTACAGAAAGCTTCGGGGCCAATGTTGTGTCCTACACCGACGATACTCAACTGGTGGTGTCCCTCACACAGGCACAGGATAAGGTAGCCTTCAATTTTGTGACTTGCCAGCAAGAACTGGCATCTTGGATGGCTAACAACTGCCTGAAATTAAATGGCAACAAGACCGAGATGCTTGTGATAGGGAAGGCACCATCAGTATGGTCGTCAGCATGGTGACCCCAGACTCTGGAACCCACTCCCACACCCTGCGAACAGGTTAAGAACCTTGGGCTATGGTTCAATACTAAGCTCTCTTTTGAGTACCATACCAGGCGAGTGGCAGGCGCCTGTTTTGGAATCGTGCATGGTCTCCGAAAAACCCTAGATGTGCTATCTATTGCTGCCAGGAAAACCATGATGCATGCCCTGGTGACATCGCATCTGGATTACGGGAACACACTGTACCTGGGTGCAACTGCTAAATGCATACAGAGACTCCAACGTAATCAGAATTCAGCAGCACGTCTAGTTTTGATGCTTCCTAAAAGAGCCTCTTAAGAGGGCTTTAGCTTCTCTACACTGGCTTCCAATCAGGGAGAGAGCTCTGTTCAAGGCTTTGTGTGTTAGCCATCAGATCATTCAAATGAAGGGCCCCTCCTACCTGCATGACTTTCTAATGCCCTATTCCCCGACCCGGCAACTATGATCTAGCGGGACAGGGCAGGTGTGTGTCCCCACCATCAGGAGAGTAAGGATGGGTGGTCGCTCCTTCCTCTATTTGGCAGCTCAGCAGTGGAACAAACTTCCTCAGAGCCTACGGCTGGAGGTCTCTGAGATGGCCTTCCGTAAAGAACTGAAAAAATACATCTTTCCCTCTGTTTAGATCCCCCTTGCTATGTTCAGTCTCAGCCAGCCCTCTTGATATGCCTAGCGCAGTTTGTGCTGCAGTGTGGGGACACACTAGTCTAGTGTAACCAGGCACTTTATAAATGTGATTTTTATTATTATTAACTTTGAAGAATCATAAATTGCAGAAACGATTAGACTTGCAGACATGGCAGTGGATAACAGTGTCCATAACCACTTTGACAATTTGTCCAACCATAGCATTCCAGAGAAACAAATGGAGCAATCAGAGATCATTGAGATATTGTCAATAATAAATGAAGGTGAAACACTTGGCAAAACAAAGGGCCCAATAAAACCGGCAACCACCCAAAAAAGGCATGAATTTGAAATAGAGGTCCTTGTACATCTCCCACACAACCAGCAATATGCCACCTTTGATGATTCCACAAATCAACCTGATTAGAAAACTAGAAAGAACTGCTCTACCCCAATGAGCAAATCTGAAAAGACGCAAGCACAACAACGTATGGCTCCCTGCACTCAAAGCACAAAGCCTAAAGTCTCAAGGATGAAGGAAGGTGAGAGGCAAAAATCCATTGAAACGACTTTTTGAGAAATAGACAGCACATTTCAACTAAGGGAAGAGGAACTAAGAGGGGCAGCAAGGAGCTCAAACCCTGGAAAATGCTCCAAAAGCCCAGATCTCTCTTATAAGGAGGTTCTGGATCACATTTTCAACACAATAAACTCCTCCTTGCTGGCAGCTGCCAAGGTACTTACTTGGCAATCCCACAGATTAGAGATGCAAGTGAATTAACACATATGCTGGCACAAAGCGCCCTGACAATCGACAAAAAGGTGGATATGCTAAACACCAAAGTAGACCAGCAGGTCAACATAGACAAAGGCTTGGAAGCAACCACAGGTTTCGCAATTAACACATGCGACGCTATCGTGGAAAAGCAAACCAGAGTGCCAGACCTGCTATCTACCCTAATAAAACAATACAAGGAAGCTTGGATAAACAACATACAAACTATGAAAATGCATGAAATAGATGAGCCGCCCTCCAGAGCCAACAACACAATAACATTGGGACATTGCGGGAAAACTCCTTCTGACCATTATGACACTTCATACTAGCACATGGGTCTGCACTAAATGTACACAAACACACACAACCGCCAAGATCTACAAGAATAAGGTGTTAAGACAGGGTTGTGTGATTGCTCCCCCCCTGTTGTATTTATACACTGTGGATCTAGGCAAGGCTCTATTGAAAGCTAACATATTTCTGCCCAAACTAGGCCACCTCAGTCTCCCCATCATGCAGTATGCAGATGATTTGGTATTACTGGATCTCACCAGAATTGGCATGAAGAGGGCCCAGGTAATATTACATCTATATAACACAAAGAACATCCTTTGGGATAACACCACAAAAGCGAAGGTACTGGTATTTGGCCACAAGATAAAAAAAGCAACTGCTGGAAAGGCAACTTGCCGGCTAAGCATAGCCACAGACAAAAAATAAAACTACCTGGACATAGAATTCTCAGACACGGGCAGACCAACCCTGCAAGCCAAGGCACTGCAAGTCAAGGCGGCTAAGGTCACAAATGCACTATGCAAACTACACCAGAAGCTCCAAAGCCATTCTGCCCAGGGGGCATCCGATGAGTCCTGTGGGCAAAACTAATACCAACAATAAGCTATGAGCATCTTGCCTTTGGTGCGTCTACATATAACGGCATTCAGAAAGCTATTTAATCTCCCAAAAAGAGTACAGTGTACACTGATCCAGCTGGAATTTAATATTTCAACCATAGACATCGAATGTAAAATAGATATAGTAAAAAAAACACCATTGTGTGACCATCGCCGGACCTGGCTCAATAAGGGAAGCACTAAAAGTAATATTCAAAGACAACAAAAGAAGTTGAGCAAGGTACCTGTCACGGGCCAATGACACACTTGTCTGCCCTTAGAAAGGATAACTGATACACCACCAACAATGGACAGGCTTAAAAGATTGTTAAACATAAGGGTAAGCACATCTCAAGTGAGATGGACATCAAACAGATTAGAAACATCCCAGGTGCAGAGGCACTTGACCATTCACATGAAGTCACAGTGTGCCACCATACCTGAATGCAGGATTGGGAATGCAAGCTTTATAGAACATTCTGAAGACCAGGCCCCTAACACTTACAATATAGGATTATAGGGGCCATTGGAAAAATACCTTGTCAATAAAAAAGTAATGTTGCACATGTTAATACAACAGAGAAACAGCTGAGCACATTGTCTGCTGCTGCCCAGCCTTGTCACATCAGAGGCAATTGTACCTCAGAACGATGTTTCTGCAAAATGGCACAAGAACTTGCACAGGGGCCCTAGCATACATCTATACAACTGGGGTGCCATTGGACCTTGCATGGATTGGCAAGTTCAATGCAGAAGCAGGAAGACTGTTGCAAATGTCGCATGGATTGAAGGCAAAAAACAGCAAAGCACACACTGCACACATTGTTGTATAAACATTCTTCTGGGTGTATCCCATATGAATTGGCACTGAATGGCTTCATGTCTAACAAAGGGAAGGACTTAGAGCGCATCAAGGTCCAGCATTTGTGCTCCAAATAATCTAATAATAGACAGTCGGAACAGTAACCAGAGTTGAAACCCCAACAATATTAGGAGGAATCCACTGCCTCCTGGACAATATGGACAAGGAATGGACAAGGAATGATACCCTACCTAGGACTCCCAATGTGGCAATATCCGGTATACCCTCAAGGGTATACCGGATATTGGATACCCTCAAGGGCCACAATACCCTTTCGAAACTCCCTTGCTGCAGTAATTAAACTGTAGCAGCCGCCCCCTGTGTACAGATGCGAGACCCTCATGTGCAGCTAGAATTAAACCTTACCTACGGTCTGAATTTGGGATTACTATATTCTGTGCATCTAACTTGCAGGAGTACTTGAGTGGAAAGCCTTTCCGACATGGGTGTAATTTAGTGCAGCATTCACAGCCGGCATTATATCTGTGTCTTTCCTCGTACTTGGATGAGTTATTGTAGTGAATGCAGCAGTTTGCTCTGTTGTTTTTTCTGCTTCTTCAGCTATAGAATTCCCTGCAATGTATACGACAACACGTTGATGACTTAATGTGTGGATTACATGAGTCTGTAGCAAACAATCTTTCAGCTTTCCCACCTGTTCCCAAAGCATCTTGTGTTTTATTATGCATCAGTTGGAATCTCTGTACCCATTCTGGCTCCATTTGTGTAGATATTAATTGTAGGACTGGATACAGTAATACAAATCACAGACCATGAGTGTGGGGAATCAAGGATTCGTATTCTCCATTTCCAGTATCACAGCCTTAAGTTTAACCAACTGCACAGGGCCATCACCAAGTGAATGTGTTTTTATGGGGATGGAGTTCTCTATCCTGCATTCACCCCTTTACGATAGCACACACTGCTGAATATTGGTGCTTTGTGTCTAAGGCAGGTTGTGCAGAACCATCAGTATGTATGATGTCATTATATCATTCTAGAGGTATTATTTCATTAGGCAAAGGATATTTTGGCTCTTATGGCAGAAAGGCTTATGTTTGTAGTGTAGAGTCAAATCTGTAGTCTACATCTGTTGTGGTGAGTGAGTTAGTCCCTATCGAATGTGGGTGCAATGCTTTTGCATTTGGAACACTTGTGACGGCCTCTAAGGTGGGCACCTGACCATGAAAATAATTTGTTTTCCTGTACCCAGTGCTCTCTCCTTCACCACTACAGTCCGTACCATAGTCCGTATTTTTTCTGTTGGTGCAAAACGTATTTCAGCATTAGTATATAGGTGCAATTTATATGTAATTGGTACAGTGTAACCTCATTGAATGTTACGTAGGTGTTTCCTAATGTCCCCGCTATACGCAGCTCACTAGGTTTGTCTTGTTTACACATGTGCATAAGTGTTTTTAAGCTAGCATGTCAGCATGTACTGCACATAACATTGTGTGCTCAGTGGTATAGTGTGTGCCTGAGAAATCTGGATGGATCAGGGCATGGAATGGTTTAACCTATTCTGCATTATCTGGAATGTAAGTTCTTCCAAAATGTAGGAATCCCGATAGGGATTGTAACCTCTTCAACATTGTTGGATGCTGTAGAAGTGAACACTTCTCTGAGAAGTGTTTTTCCAGGCTTTTGCCTTCACTTGACAACTCGTATCCCAGAAACAGGACAATGAGGTGCGTAGTTTTTGATGTTTTAAAGTTACATTTGTAGCCCATGTGAGCATATTCCAGACTTATTTCATCTACTTTTGTCAAGTGTACAGAAAGATCATCATCTGTCAAATATGTGTGATTGACATAGGAAAATGCCTGGTTGTTAACATTTTCTAGAAGTTCTGTTACCCTAGCTGAACACAGCCTGTGGCAATTGATAGCACTGTTTTTTAGAACCTAGCATACTGAATGGGGTCAAATACCTTCTTCCAGGCACTATATTTTGGAAAACAAATCCATTTGAGATATTGTGTGTAGTTGTTTTATTTTTTATGCACTATTTTGCTCATTAGTGCTGCACTATGTATGTTTTGTACTACAAATGTGAGAGTAGTTGTGTTAAGGTGTGTATCATTTAAAAATAGATGACATGAATGGTCTGGTATCATCACGGGAAACAAGCGATTATTCATTGAAGAGCTCCAACTTTCTAATGCACGCTGGTATTAAAGTTGTTCTGGAATCTCCCAAACTTTTTTTGGGGCCTTATTTTTAGTGGGGTATTATCTTTAGGCTGTGGGGTAGTCATCACTGGTATTTAATGATAAGGGGAATCATCATTCCACCAACATGGTTGCGGTATAATGCAGTAGCAAGTGCAAACACCCACTCCTTGGCATATGAAAGTTTAACCTATTCTGGAAGGAGGTCAGAAAAAGCAGGTAAAATTACAATTTCGCAGTTTGGACAATCCATTATGAAATCAGGTGGCCAGTCATTTTCAGCCAATAGAATATCAAATCTGTATGTTAAGTCCACTCAAAAAAGAACATTAATATTCCTAGGTACTTCCCCCTCCAATTGGAGTTGTATTTTGTATAAACGATGTGGGGCGCTCCACCTGGATATAGTCACACAGGCTACTCCCACCAGACAATCCATCAGGTTCTGGCAAACTATTGTGGCCTCTGCAATGCTGTCCAGCATGGTCACTTTCTACTCCCTGCTCAGAAGCAGTGTCCTCAATATCTGCAGCATACCTGACCTTAAGTTCAGCTACCTTCTTCTTTATGAATTGAGGTTTTGATGTTTTAGCTTTGACTTCCTGTTTAATGAAAATAATCAGATGAGCATTGTGAGTCCTTCTTTGGTTTCAGGTACTCCTCAGACCTGCGCTCTGTCCATCCACCTCTCTCTGAATGTTTTTCGGATGACTCCTGAAAGGCAGGAGACAAAAGTGTATCAGTATCCTGATCCTGTCAGGCGGTCTAATATTATCATGGTTATGCAGGTTATAGCGTTTCTCAGTCTCTTCCAGTGGAGGGGACCCATGTCGGGATTTAATTTTGTCTTTGGTTTTCTTCTTGTTCCACTTCTTCTTTGTAGAAAACTCAGGTGCTTGCTTAGAGTTACCCCTTTCAGAATTAGTCTTTAGTTGTGGTTTACCAGATCTAGCTTCCAAATTATCTCTACCTAATGTTACATAGGTTTCTTTACTAATTTTAGGTAATTCACGCTCCTGGTGTCCTGGAGCCACAGCCCTTAGATGCTGACATATAGTCAACGCAGCTCCTCCACCTTTTATGTTACTTAACATAATGGCAAATACTGCATCAAAATTGCCCATCAGCAAAATCCCCAAATCCAGGGCAGGTGCTGCACTATACTCATTTTGGTTTTGTGAAAGCATTTCTGGCAAAACAGCTAATAAAGGGGAACCATGTTTTCTGGTACATACTGCAGCAAAGACTGTACCCCACGTGGTGCCATGGCGTCTTCCATAGGGGGGGCTATCCCCATCAGTAAGCAAATTGTTAAATTTGGTGTTTTTTCTGCAGTCCCTTGTGGGGAAACATCATTTCGAGCTGACTTGTTTTAGTGAATTCCAGAATGGGATCTCCTCCCGTCTGGTGGGAACCTTTCCCATTATTGCATTTAGTGTTTGTGGGCTGATGCCCGGGGCAGCCAATTGTGGTTGTACAGCTTGAGCAGTCCACATAGGGTTAAGTGTCAATGTACGAAACTGTGTCAAACATCTATATATTGTCACTAAGTGTTTGTATTGTCTACGCAATTATACTGCTGATAAATGATCAACAATAGGATGTGGTGTGTATCCTACTGAGACTGGCCATGTTGCTCCCTCATTTCTAAGAGGACCTAGTCTAACATCTTCTGTGGTATGTTGTAAGTTGTTATCAAACCAATTTCTGTATTATTGGTATGTTAATTGGTATTTCTATTTCTTCATATGGTGTGTAGTTGTTTGGAACGTCAACCTGTTTGTATTTGTGAAATAGCCTTGTTAAGTTGTCTGCAGCCGGGAATTTGACCCAAGAATAGAATACTTCTGTCCTACAGCTTTGTGAGCCTCATCCACGAAGGTCACATCTCCGCCCGTAAATGCAAGACAGTGTTGTAATATTTTCTGGGTAACTGCATGTTTGCAGTTCTCAGCAATGTTAAGTGTGGCAGGCTCATCTTCTTCCGACATAATTGTTTATGGATTACACAAAGGGTAACCAATGGGAATAAATCCTTTGAAAAGTTCAAGCTTGAACAACCTACAGCCAATACATAGGAGTCACCTACTCAGTTGAGGAAGACAGCCCTTACCACCACGGATGTCTCCAGTTAGGAGGTGTGTAGGATTCTCTGGGTATGCAAGAAGAAACCACTCAGGCAATCCATTAAATAAGATCCAATCTACTGACGTTGGCGGCGCCATGTGGTACGGTTTCTACTTTTTAGTACGAACAGCTAATTTGTTAGACAACGTAAATGTTGGGATGGTGGCAGACTGATTCTGTGCGCTCCCTCAGGATATGTTGGCCTATAGACCTGCCTACTCATAGTGCCACCATAAGTACCCCTGCACCTGGCAAGATAGCAAATGGTTTGAGCAATTTCAGAACAGGACAACGCTGACTCTCCTGGGAACCGTAGTAACAGATCTACAACCTTTTCTCTAAGTCACTCATGCTCACTAACAGAGATACACAAGAGATACACAAAGGGACGGTTTCAATATTTATTGAACCATTGTGATTCCTGTATAAAATATATGCGCAGCAATGAATAATAGACAGAAGCAGATAAAAGTGATTAGAAATATAGTGACAGTGAAAAGAATGAATGATTCCACCATCATGCAAAAACAGTGTATATATACTGGCATATTAGTACTGGGTATAGTGTACTCGTACTATGTGTTCCTTACCCTCGTTGCCTAGGGAGGGTGTTTTGCCAAGATTCCCCTACTGGATGATCTACATCTCCATTACCTGAAGGCAAGGTTTGTAGGTCCCCATCTTGGTCACAAGTATGAAATCCATCCTCACAGAGGGTAAACAAGAATTAGCTGGGCTGAGAATCTGACACAGTGATGATCTCTCAATGGCAGCAGAGTGTTCCTCTAATTTGAGCACACATATACGTGTGCATTTACAACAACAGTATCCATGCTTCCGTGTTGAGGCTTCAGACAAGGTGACATTGTTTATTGTCTCTGTGATAGCTCAGTTGATTCATGGGTGAATAATAAACAACCACATGTGCCACAATGTGTGTTTCAGCTTTGCACTGAATGTCGAAGGTGTCATGATAGTGTACTTACGAAGTGCAATGTAAGCAATGTGGTTTCAGATAAACTAATCCTGCACTGTCATGCAAGCACAATTTAGAAATGTGTACATGTAAAATGGCAGTGTTTCTTCCTGGGCCTTAACTAGCCATGTGACAATGAGAAATGGATTTTATTTGGCACTGTCGACACAGAGTATCCCACCCGCCAAACTATAAATCATGCCCTTAGTCCCACTTTAATCCATGGCCTCCCCTTCCACCACAAATTATTTAAAAAAAATACCTTCACTTGGCAGTAAGTAGAGTTACTCAACTGCAAGGTAACTTAGATGGATTAGGCTAGGTAGATATTTTGCTATAGAATAGTGTGGTGGCAGTGATCAACAAGTGCTAAGCTTTGTTTTAGTGTTAGACCTGGTGAATTTTGGCATATTTTCCCAGTCTTTTTGCTTTTTGATCTCTTTCTTTTGACTGTGTTTTTCCTGATTTAGTGTCTCTGCACACTTTTGTCACTGCTTTTCAGTGAAAAAGTGCAAGTGCTCCAAGTAAATTGTGTTATGGATTGGTGTTTCCGTGATTGGCATATACTGAGAGTGTCAGGGCCAGTATATCAAATGCGGCAAGTGGGACTGCAGCACTAATTTTGCAACCCACAAGAGCAGCCTTTCAAGGGTTTCTCAAACCTGCAACTGCAGTGTCTGCACGCAGCATATAGTGTCATGTCGACTAGGCAAGTGCACCCACTTGCCAAGCCCTAATCTTTCCTTTTATTACATGTAAGTCACCCCTAAGGTAGGCCCGAAGTACCTCTATGAGCAGGGTGCAATGTATGGGTAGGACATGTCCTGGTCTGTGTGACATTGCCTGATAGTGAAATACAGTGTATTTTGTTTTTCACTATTAAAAGGCTATCTGCCGCATAGGGTAGAATGGGAGTTTACATATAATATTTGATAAGCATAACTATCCATTGGGACAAGATAGGAAGATGGTATTTAGTATGCCTGAACTCAGAATTTAAAAATGCGTCTTTTATTAAAAATGTATTTTATATTGTGTATTTGAAAATACCACTTTTATAAAGTAGGTATTTCTTTGCTTAGCCATCCTGTGTGCCTCTGCTGGTTAGTGCTTTGGAATGACAGGGGCTGGAGATGTGCATTCTCTTCAGACAGCCACTGGGGGGTTTGAGGTGTATCCTGCTTCTCCTGAATGGGAGGACCTGGGCCTGAATAGACCTGAGCTGCATTTAGAGTAGTGGGAGAAGATTTCCTTGCACCTGAATGGGCCTGCTCTGCCTTGGACAATGCTGTCTCCACCTCCTGCTGGGAAGCTGGGCCAGAGACTACCAAACTGGTTTGGCCTAAACACAGACACTCTCTGCTTGAGAGAAGAAAGATACATGTAGTATAAATATTGGGGCCCAGTCCCCAGAACTTTGGAACTTCCTGGAATGAAGGACCCTGCCTAGAAAAAGGGCTGGAAGAACTGCTAGGAGGAGTCCTGTACCTTTTCTGCGTTATTGCTTTGTTGGATTTGCCTGCAGTTGTTGCTTCTGCCTTGGGCAGTGAAAGGACTAGACTGAACTTTCTTAACTTGTGCTGAGTATCTCCAAGGGCTTGAAACCAACATTGCCTTCTGTTCACAAAGTCTCAGGGACTGCAAAGATTTCACTTACCTCTGGTTACCATCTCTGAAACCATGGCTTTCAGTAGCCACAGAGGGAGGGGGGGAATTAGCTAACTCCATCATTGACTCCATAGCTGGCTCCATGTCGTGAAGGCACCACAGAGGGCACTGCTGCATCTCGCACCGCAACCCTGGTCTCACCGACCACAATGCCCACAGTTGCCACCACTAAGCCGCTGCTTGCATCATGATCTGGGGGCACTGCACGCCAAACAGTCTTTCTTCACTTCGCTGTCCTGGTCTCACCAAAAATGTTACTGCATGCTAACTTTGACACCCGTGATCCTACCATGGTTTGGGTGCACCACTCGTAAGTCACACGTCACACCGCCCCGTCCCACAACACTGTCTGAACCGACTGACAACAGCTCCCACCAAACAGCACTGTCGCTTGCACTCGGATCTGTCAGCACCACCACAAGCACCACTTCACCCGCACCACAGCCCTGGTCTCACCAACGCCGCTGGATGACCGTCACCAAGCCAGTGCCTGCACCACCACCTGAGGGCACCGCACACCACACCTTTGTGGTTCACCTCGCAACCACGACGGTTGCCACAACCAGCCCGCACCAAAGTGATTGGCCGCAATGAAAAAGCACTGTTTATAAGTCTGTCAACACCACACCCCATGCAGCGAGACGCAACTGTTGGATTCTGTTGTTTTCAGCACCATGGTAGCACCGGACGGAGCTACCGACTTCAAGGAACTGTATTTAAAGGGTATTCTTGCAAAGTGCATATGTTTAAGTACTGTATGTTGGATTTGTGTTGTTTCGGTCTTGTTTTGAATATATATAGTATTGGATATTTTTCTACACTGGTGTTGTGTCCTTTTGTAGTGTTTTCATTGTGTTACTGTTGGTCACGTACAAATGCTTTGCACACTGCCTCTGAGAAAAGCCTTACTGTTTGTGCAAAGCTACCAAGGGGGTGAGCAGAGGTTATTTTAGGAGTGTGTCCCCCTTATCCTGATTAGAAGGAAGGCCCCAATTTGGATAAAGGTGCAAACCATTACCAACTAGAAGACCCCCATTTCTAACAGTCAGTCACTGTAATTAACCAATGACAAAAGGGAAAAAATTAAGCAGGCGGAAATCTGTCATGGAAGCCATGAAAAATATATATATTTGGCCAGAAAAAAGTGGCACATACCAAGAATGGATTTTTCCATTTCTGGGTAGATTGGGACAGAATGTAGGAAAGAATAATTGAGTGATGTACTAGTAAGAGGTGACATTGGGAACTACAGCTTGTTTTTGGTTTGTAATGCATTGAAAATTTTAGAATGCCACATTAACTAGCTAACACTGCAGTGCCAAATTGAGCCATGCTACAATTAGGTCATGGGTGATGAAACGTCATGGTGATGAATGATGATGGGTGGTATATCTGCCTCACTTAACAATTATAGTATAGTTAATTTGTCAATAAGCAAGCAATGTGACTTACCACCAACCGTCCCTCTCACCACTGAGACTCTCCATCCAACCGCATCCTTGCCCACCTCTGTCACACTGATGCTTCTGATGCAGTCAGCCTCAGCACTGGTGGTCTGTGTGGCTAGAAAAAAAATGTTGAAACCTATTCCTAATTTCCTAAACTACATTTGAACTACTAAAGTATTGCAAAAAATTAGTTTTGCTTCTCAACCCCTCTTTAATGGGTTAACTCAGTCTCTCTTTTCAATGCATTGATACTACACATCACTGGGAGATTGGGACTGTATGAACTACATAAAGAAAGGCACAGAGAACACTAACTCCCTGATAGACTACTACTATCTTAGTGACATGACATAGGAATCTGTAAGACTTCTCAAATAATCAGCCCCAGCGAGTGCCGATGAGTATGAGTAGGTAGCACCGAGCACCTGACAAACTCAAATTGGATTAGATATTATTTGTAACGTAAACTTAAGTTACCTCTGAGTGTGAGCAGTATGCTATTTGAAAAAAAATATTAGCACTTTTAGGAAGCAAACAAAATGTACTAATTTATCCCTGCAACCTTGACACCCAGCAGGTTGAGCAGGACTTGTTTGCAATCAATGAGGTACACCCCAGCAGTGCGTTAGCTGCTGTGTCATGTGCTGCACACCAGTGCTACAGCACATGCACCAGTGCACTCTCCCACACAGCAGCCAAGACTCCAGCATGGTGTACCCTCTTCCAGGCCTGCGGCCTGCTGCCAGCATGGATGTGAGGTGGTGCTGCACAAACAAAACAAGTGCAGCCGCCTTCACCTCTGAAAACAATGGGGTCGTTCTGCACCCCTCTGCAGCAGCAGCGATTGCAAGGTGTACAGATTGTTGCAGCCGCACTGGTGTTACCAATTGCTGCCTTTTCTGACATGGCACTGGCTGGAATAAAAAAAGGAAGAGAAAAGAAAACAGCAAAGCAGAAAGAAATAACTAAAGGAAGTAGAACCCAAGGAAGAAAGAGAAAACAAATAAAGTACACACATAAAGGACACACACTGATAAAAAAAAAAGTAAAAAGGGGTGGATGAGAGGCATAGGGGAGGATTGGTACAGAGATTCAAATCACAATGCTAATTTTTTAGCGCGGAACTCGCTACTGGCCTGAAAACGCACTCAAACAGGCATACAAACATTCTTTCACTCATTCATGGAGTTCCACGGATTCACGCAAAGTGTTTTTTTAACTCGAGTTCAGGCCTAGTAATGACTCCTGGGTCAGTCGGCTTACCCCCTGTTCCAGCACCAGGGACATAATAGCTGAAGTCATCTGTCCTGCCAGTGAGTAGACACTTGCATGGAATCGCCACTGACCGCTGACATGCACCCAAGAAGACCTCCACTTCAAAATCAAAAGTTGCACTTGTGTCTGCTGGAGCCAGGAAATTCATCAAAGTGTTGATTGGTCCCAACAGCGGATACCAGTCCTCCCCAAAGGATATCACTGGACCAGCTGTGTCCAGAGATCAGGATCCCATCCACAGTTGGGCTTCTACTGGCTCAAAGAGGTCTTTAAAGGACTCCAACCACTGTGCCCTAAGCCACCGCACCTTACCTGTGGATGGAGGAATAAACCAGGAAGTCCTCCATTGACCGCAGGGCACACGGAGCATCTGCAGCATCCTCATCATCCTACATACTCAGCATCAGGACCTCTTCTCTGAAGTCTATAGTGGTCTTTGTGTAATGTGAGGAACTGGACTCAAGACTGTTTTGGTGGTTGGGTAACTGTTCAAATACTCCTTATTGGCCACCTGTCCTTCTGCCTGTCAGAATTGGTCACCAAGATTGGGCCAGTGAAGTTAAACACAACTCTTACAAACTTTTCAAAAGCTTACATGACTTACAGTTACCAATGCTTGTTTCTTCTTTGGACTAAAAAAAAGAATGGATGTACGTTTTGCTTAAAAATCTATATCCCCAAAATCCTCTGGTAGATTTTGCTCATCATGGAAATATAAGCTACTTTTACAAATTGGTGTTGGATTTCTGTCACTTTGTGTGACCATCTCATTTAGTTGTTTGGTGCTTCTAAGTGCTTCACATTAGTTTCTATCCTTAAGCCTTGCTGTTCAAAGTTACAACTACCCAGGGTTGAGCTACAGGTTTTACAAATGAGCCTGACTGGAACCAAAATAGTTTTGTGAATGTATTAGTTGTACGGCCACACCATATAATACACCATAATCTTAACAGTAGTAATACTAATTGTGTGGTAACAGTGGTGGTGAAATTGTGGTGTGGAAGTGGTAACTGTGGTGGAGGTGGTAATGATATTGTTAATGGGGATGGTGAAGGCAATGGCACTGTGGTAGTGGTAATTGTGGTGATAATAGTAATAGTGGTGGCAATGGTGCTCGTGGTGGTAATGATGTTAATGATATTAAGAATTGAATGTGTGAGGACTGAGTGTACTTTTTAGATGTAAAACAGTTCCTCATGCATTGCAATTCAAGCACATCATAGAAGGTGGAATGATACACAAAAACATTCAATAGCATGCAGTGAGGAGAAATTCTCATCTGGGGTGGAGTCAAAGCCTACTCTTGGTATATTTTAAAGAATTAGTAAAATGTCTGACACAAACACTTAAACATGACCTTTCCTCTTCCAACAGTCCCGGCCTTCCTCTATCATATCCTAAGTTGGCCTATTTAATTATTTTAATTATTTAGACATTTTTATAGAGCAAACTGCTAGCTAGGAAGAAGGCTCGGTGCTGGGTCTCACAAGCTTCTACCGACCTCGTATGAAATGAGCCACTGAGTATGCAACCAGGTCTTCCGAATTTTATAGAAAGTTAAGAGGCCCTCAATTGATCTTAAATTACTCTGCAAATTGTTCCAGAGATAGCTGGCTTGAACTGAGAAGGACCAACAAATTAGATGGAGAGGAACGTAGGGAGATCAGCAGTTGATATCTCTGAAATTTATTTTGATGAAACACTTGCCCTTTCTGATGAATAGCTCTATGCACGATGTGTAGAGACTTAACAATTATCCTCTTTCGTACAGTGAGACAGAGTACTTTATTTATCAACTCAGAGACTGAAGATCAGTGTGGATGTGACAATGCTAGCTTTGCTGTGGCATTTGCGATCCAAGATAAATGATTAAGCACATAATCAGGAGAGCCCAGAAACAGGGTTCTCATCATCTCACCTCCTCAAAATGGCCATATTTGCTCCCAGGAATTGCACATAATTAGGCAGAAGTGAAATGATTTTCCTCAAAGTTCTAATAGTGTGAAATAGATAGAAGACATTGTGTTGACTTGATTGACTAAAAAGAGGCTGCTAATAAATTGAAATCCTAGATTTCTTATTGCCAACACGGCAGAAGGCAAGTCCTTTGACCAAATCCAAATACTAAAAGTTCATGGTTGTGGTTTTCTTCCTAAGGTTGAACAAAGAATGTCTTTTGTGCTTCTTTTAAGCTTAGGTGCATTAGCAGTAAGCCATTCAAAGATATCTTTCAAACAGAGGTGGAAGCTTTGAAAAGGTGCTGGAGTTGCAAAGTCCATGGAAAATATTAGCTGCGTGTCATTTGCATAGTCCATAAATATAAGTCCATGGCAGCGAATCAGCTGAGTAAGAGGTCTGAGGTATCTATTAAAGAGGGTTGGAGTTGATAAGGAACCTTGAGGAATCCCTTGCAATTTTTTTTAATCTCATTCTATTAGGAAGTGTGAAGTTTTCGATACATGCAGAAGTGTAAGCATCATATCTGCCTCCTATGTAGGCTTATATATTTACATTGTTTAAATTATGGTCAATGGTATGTTCAAATGGATGCTTACAGCATAAGCTAAAATGCCAGTATGTGAACTGGAAATGATGCATTCATCATCATATTTATCTAAGCTTATTAAAATCGGCAATCAAGTGTTATAAAACCCATGTATTTGGCCATAGAGGACTTTGCGATAGAACTATTAGACCAGAGGTCATGCCAGTTTGCTGCACACCAGCCCCAATCAGGGTTGCTCCGGGGTTTTGAGAGTGTCACAGAGAAGAAGCCTTCAAACTGGCATTGCTTATTGTCAGAAATGGGGTCCCTAGTTGGCAGTAGTTGGCACCCTGTCCAAGTAGGGACCCTCACTCTAGTCAGTGTAAGGGAGCCACACAGCTAAGATAACCCCTGCTCACACTCTTCGTAGTTTGGCACAAGCAGTCCAGCTTATCTCAGAGGCAATGTGTAAAGCATTTGTACATACACACAAAGTAACACAGTGAAAACACTACAAATGGACACCGCACAAGTTTAGAAAAATAACCACTATATACCTGAATAAAACAAGACCAAAATGACAAAAATCCAACATACACAAGTCAAGATATTACTTTTAAAAGGTTCAAAATAGTTATATCCATAGGAAACCATCACTTTTAGTACAAAGTACCTGGGAAGCATCAAAATCAAGGACGAAAACAAGTGCTGGGGAGATGAGGCACCGGAAAAGCAAAGTGATGCATCAGTTCCTTACTCCTCGGTGAGGTGATGTGTTGCTTCCTTACTGCCAGGAAAGGTGATGCGTCAGTTCCTTACTGCAGTGCAGGGGAGGTGCTGCAGCAGTTCCTTACTGTCTTGAGAGGCTACGCGTTGGTTCCTTTCTGTCAGGGAGGTGATGCATCAATCTCTGGACACATGGCCTCCATTCCGTACTGCTGGACAACGTCAATGAAGAACTTGGTACCCAGGGACGATGCGTCAAAAATCCCTATGCATTGTGATGATGCGGCAGAACAGGCATTGCATCAATTTCAAAGCCACAAAGCAGGTGGCATGTCGATTTCTTCAGCCGTACAGCAGAGTCTGCTTGGGGGTTGAAAGCATGCGCCATGGATGTCGGTGAAATGGTGCTTGGGACTCGGTTTGTGGCTATCCTTCAGAAGCACAGCAGAGATGTGTTGGTTTTTCAACTGCACTGCGGTGCTGCATCAGAAAACCTGAGAGTCGATGCACAGATTTTATTCTCAGATTTACCAGATTCTACTTTCAAGGGCCCATGGGCTGGATTTGGCACCACTTGGCACAACAGGGCTCTCAGCAGAAGAGCGCAGGCACTAGTAGGTGAAGTCTTTGATGGCTCTGAGACTTCTTAACAGGAGGCAAGCATGCACAAGCCCTTGGAGCACCTTGGAAAGCATGATGTAGAAAGCAAAGTCCAGTCCTTTCACTCCCAGGACAGAACATCAAAGCAAAAGAGTGCCAGTCCCTCCTACAGCATCCAATCCTTCTTCATGGCAGAATATGCTTTTGGTCCAGAAGTGTTCTGAAATTATGGTGTCAAAGCTCCAGTACTCATACCAGTTTCTGCCTTTGAAGTAGTGCACAAGACCCTGCCATTTCCTGACCTGGCTCCAGACAGACTAGGGGGTGCAGACAGCTTTGTGTGAGGACAAGTACAGCCCTATTCAGGTGTCAGTGACAACTCCTCCCACCAGTCTAGCTTAGGAAGAACCATCAGCCTGGTAATGGGCCATCAGGATATGCAGGGCCACCTCAGCTCCCTTTGTGTGACTGACCAGAGTGAATGCACAAACAGCCCACCTTCAGACGTCGATTCCACAGGCAGGCAGAGGCACAGAATGGCAAAGCAAAAAAAAGCCCACTTTCTAAAAGTGGCGTTTTCTTTTTTTTTTTTTTCCTTTTTTTTTTTTTGGTTTTTTTTTTTTTTTTTTGTTCCTCATCTCAACCATGGCTGAACCATCAGAGCCGTGGGCTCGAAAGAGTGTGACTTGGAAGACTAAAATGCTGTCTCAGTACATGACTGGTAGGGGTCGGTCGTTTAAGAGGGAGCGCCAAGACCCTACAGCTAGATTAGCTTAACGCTAAGTCACAACCCCTTTAACAATATAAGATGGAACTTGCCATTAGCCAAATTACACCACCGCCTATGCCACAATTGACCTTAGGTATGAAGGACAGATGTGAATAAGCAAAAAGGAGTTCGACATGGCTTCGTAATCATAGGAACTGGGGGAAAAAAAAAAAAAAAAAAAAAACCAGTTTCTACTCATTGAGACCAATCGAGTTTCAACCAAAAAGCTCTTTTTTCTGGTTTACCTCCTCTAGATAAATCTAGTTTCGATATAGAAAGCATGGAGGAGCTCCAATCTTGTAGAGTCGGTGGGGAGGCCTCTTTCCAACGCTTACAAATCTCTCGTCGAGCCACCAAAATTGAGTAGAACAAAAGGTTATTATTTGCACTACGCTTTTTGTCTTTTACTCCAAAGATTACAAGGCCTAAATCTATATTCACCATGGTACCTATAGAAGATGTTAGTCTGTTGCTTATTGATTGCCAGTAAACTGTTAGATGTGGGCAATCGTGAAACATATGTGCATCTGAGGCCTCGACTTGTCCACACCGAGGGCAGGCCACTGGTGTACCAGATGAAAATTTGGACAACCTCTGAGGCGAATAATAAGCCCTATGGAGGGTAAAGAGGTGATTTCTTCGCAGCCACGCTGGTTTTACAATATCCCATAACACGGTAAAGGATATTTCCCAAAGTTCATGCAGATTAGTTATCGGCAATAGACGACCCCAAAGATGATCTGGAAGGTGGAATATTCCGTCTATTTCCTCTAAGATTAAATTATAGAAATGGGAAACCTCTTTGGTTTTTAGGGCATTGTCAAGTAGGGAGGATTCTAGTTGGCTGATATCACCCAATAAAGGGATTAGTTGGCGAGTGGAGTCAGATTTTTGTGCTGCCGCCCAACTGGAGATCTGGAGAAATTTCAGTCTTGATAAGTTTGAGCCTACCCTACTCACTAGATGTTCCCAGGAATACATTTCCCCTTCAAAAAAGAGATCACCCCAAGTCAAAATCCCAGCTTCTTTTAGCGGGCTTATCAATGCATCTTTAGTCCATTCAGGTGGAGCTGGAAGATCCCATATAGGAGAACCGTTGGAATAGTAGCCTATTTTGGTAGTAGTTCTAAGGTTGTACCAGGTTCTTGCCAGACCCTGAAGTATCTTCAACTTAATTTTCTTAAAAAATTTTGGATCTCCAAACTTAAATAAAAATCCTGTTTGATTTAAGCCTTCACATTTTAGTAATGTAGAAAAAACATAAGGCCTATGCCCTGATCTTTTGGAGTTTTAAATAGGATTCGAGCATGTGCCAACTGGAATGCCCAAGCATAGATTTGGATATCGGGGCCAGCCAGACCCCCCTTCTCCCTACGGCGCCTTAGTTTATTCCAAGAGATTCTTACAGACTTATTCCTCCATATAAATGAAGTAATGTCACTTTGCATCTTTGCTATCATTTTCTTCTCAAAGTAAAGTGGTAAACTGTTGAAAATAAAGGTCAATTTAGGCAGGATGGACATCTTGACCAGATTCGAGCGGCCTAAGAGCGTCAATGGGAGATGTCTCCAAGAATTCATTAAGTTCCTGCAGTCTTTGGCTACCTGGGTAAAATTTATGTGGGCAATCTGGTTGATATCATTTAAAATTTTAATACCTAAATATCTCATATTGTCACAGGGTTGTACTGGTAATGTCGTATTAGTAATGTTCCATACCATTACCTCGGTTTTTGTGGCGTTGATTTCATAGCCGGAAATTTTACCGAATTTTTGTGCCAGATTAATTACTAATGGGAATGCTGTGTTGATGTCAGATGTTAAGATCATAAAAGTGGCATTTTCAAGCACACAATTTAAAAACCAACTTCACTATAAGATTTTATTTTTTACATTGTGAGTTTAGAGACCCCAAACTCCAAATGTCTATCTCTTCACAATTTTAAGGTACACTTGTAAGAGGTTAACAGTATTTCAATGTCGGGACATGTAAAACACACCAGTACACGCTCTAACGTTTAAATACACTGTACACTGCCCATGCGTCTACTTTGGGCTTACCGTAAGGGGGCCTTACATGTGGTAAGAGGGAAGGTTTGGGCCTGGCAAGTTGGTGCACTTGCCAGGTCGACATGGCAGTTTAATACTGAACTCACATACACTGCAATGGCAGGCTTGATACAACGTTGCAGGGATACTCCTGTGGGTTGCACAATCACTACTACAGGCCCACCAGTAGAAATTTGATTTACAGGCCCTGGGCACACCAGGTGCACTTTACTGGGGACTTACTAGTAAATCAAATATGGCAATCATAGGCAAACCAAATACAGATACATTTTACACAGTGAGCACTTGCACTTTGGCACAAGTCAGCAGTGGTAAAGTGCCCAGAGTCCTAAAACCAGCAGAAGAGATATGCAGCACAAACTCAAAAACAGGAGGTCAGAAACAGAAAAAGACTGGGGAAAACATGCCAAAGATGCCAGGCCTTACACTTATCATTCCTGTACCAGGGCTATGATAGAGAATAACTAAACAGATATTTCTCCTAAAAAAGGTATGCAGTGCAATCAGTCTTAAGAAGCTTGATTTATAGGCTTTCATTTTCTGCTTCTTAAAAATTCTATTATGGCTCTTAGAAGTAGTTATAGGGTGTTAGAATCCTAGGATTGTACTAACCATGTTAAGATTGTTCATATTTAGTGATTCTGGTTTTCAGTTAAAATCAAATCCAAGTGATAAAACACCACCAAAGCGAAGATTTTTTGTCAGGAGAAACCGGAAAATACCTGATTTTGTTGCATTTTTACTCTTTTGGTGCCCTCTGGATTCAAAGTAGTGGAAGTGCAATCCTTACTTCGAAGCACTTTTCTTTGATGGATGCTCCTGCTATGACCCTTTTGAGCCAAGGTAAGCCAATCAATATGCCTTTTCGAGCATCCACTGGGCCGTAGGTCTCCCTGGGCCACTCCCATTTTGGAAGCATGGTATTTCTCATATGAATTCATTAGCCTGCTGTGTAATGGCCAGCACATTCATTGCTGAATTATGTGCAGGGCCTCAGTCCAGCAGAAGAGGGACCAATCATGATGAAACCTCTTTCACTGAGAGTGGGACTGAGCTTTGCTTTTGGAAAGCTAAGGTATCAAGATTGTGGCAACAAAGATCACTGTGCAAAGGATGCCTCTACAATAAATGTCTTCACATAAAGCACAGTAACTAACACTTATTCTTACATTTATACAGTGATGGTCCACTAGAAGGTGCATTCCCTCCCTCAAAAGAACAAGGACCATGTAATCAACATCTTCACAAACAAAGAACTGGCTCAGAACAAGTCTGTGTCCTGGTGTTGCTGAAACTGAGCTGCCTATATTGCATACATTAAGTCAGAAAATCTAGTTAGAGCGAGAATGCAGTCAATGCAGCTTAGAAATATGAAAAGATAGTCACTGTTCTGTGTTTCCAGACCTGTGCTGCAGGTAACACAATTTGAACAAAAAAATAGTTGGCATGCTAAATTAGAACATGTACATGATACAGACCAAGAACCATCAAGTTGTATTTCATTAGCCACCAAGTCAAAATGAAGCTTGGAAACTCCGGTGCTAAAAAACGACCTAGAACTTGACAAAATCACCAGTACAGTTACAGTGATGCATTTAATAGTCATTGATCTGTGAGTGTTATTTTTCCAAAGACAGAAATGCATGAGAACATTAATTGTTGCATAAGAACAAAAACATAAAGTAAATTCTTGCACATGCCACTAAGGATCACAGTGCCCATAATGCTTTCAAATAAATCAGATCTTAGCAGTTCTCATGCTTGCTTCCAAAAATACACAAAATCCCATTATGACAATGTACAGCAAACATGTGACTGGATCAGACAGTACTACCACATTTATTAAGCAATTTCTTGGTATCTTGAGACAAAGAACAGGACAGTATGATTCTGGTTAGCAATAAAAGGGCACTCCATAATATATATTTCAAGTGCCAAGTAGAAAATCTTGATTCAGTCTTTGTAATTTGTCTGAAGAATAGCTCAGCAGGGAGTTGTGTTAAATGTTAACATTAACCTTTTGTTCGCGGCAATCAAATCTTAATGGGTGCAACTATATCCCCATCCATGTGCATCTTTGACATAGTGTAGCATGGACTGCTGAAAAGAGGAGTCTGAGTGCTGGGAAATTATACAGTCAGGAAGATAGAGGAAAGAAGGAAAACTTTTAAAAAGAAATATGTATAGAAAAGGTACCGAGAACAGAATTAGGAGCAAGAAGGAAGAATTAATAATAAGAGGGAAGGATTTAAATAAAAGCCAAATTCTTCGTAAACACCAGAAAAGACCATATCAGTGATTGTTAAGAGTGCAAAATGGAATAAACACTGATAACCAAGGACTTTTAAAGTTTTTGAAAAAACTGGAAAACACTGAAAAACCCAACGAGAATTCACAACAAATAGAAACTGAAAACAGCAAAGCCTATTCATATTGTATTCGCTGGCCATGTCATGCATTGACAAATTTATTTTCACATTCTGTGTTGTTACCATTCATATTTTATGCACTAGACTTGGGTTTTAGAAAATTAACATTTTAACATTTTACTTTGTGATTGTTAGTGCTACCTTATTGTGCTATTCATTAATAAGAGAGAGTTTTGCTTAGTGGGTTGTGTATGAGTCATAGTCCAACTGGATTTCTACTTTGTTTTGGTGCATTGAACAGAGTAAAACACTCAGGTAATACAGCATGAACAACACTTCTATCAGTAAAGCAAGAGTAGCATAACCCACAGTGAAAATCCCATGTACAATCATATTGGGTCTGTGTACTTCAAACTCAACAGCATTTGATTCCGATTATGGATACTGGGATCATCATCAGGACTCAAAGAATTGTAAGCCCAAGACAGAGAGAATCAAGTAGAAGTCAAGTGCATTGATAGAGGCACCAAGGCTTCATGAACAATGAGTTCCTGTCAGAGGGACAGTGGGAGGGAGTTGGGGTTGGGCACATACTAACGCAAGTTGGTCACGCTTTATTACCTGAGTTTATCACTTCAAAAAGAGAGCTTGAAGCAAGTTTTCATGCACCCACATTCAGTGCACCACCATATGTTTTCTTAAAAAAAGAATGTGTTTGTTAATTTTTTTTAAATCTATTAAATTGCTATTGGGTACTTGGTACTGTACAGATTATTACTATGGACCATTGTTTGCTATAACAAAGTAATTACCCCAGGTCCCCAGTGACACTTGGGTCTCCCTTGTGAAATAGTACGGGTGCCGCTCGAGGAGGGATTGCTGTGGCTGCGAGCTTTGGGGCAGTGTGTTTCTACCGGCGGGACTGCAAGGACCAGCAGCCGTTGCCGCCTGACGCTGTCTGCCTCTTCCTGCCCCGCCCACGCCGGACTTTAAAGCAGCGCCTCGCGGCCCCTGCTTCGCATGAGCCGCTCGGGGAGGGATTGCTGTGGCTGCGAGCTTTAGGGCAGTGTATTTCTACCGGCGGGACTGCGAGGACCAGCAGCCTTTGCCGCCTGACGCTGTCTGCCTCTTCCCGCCCCTCCCACGCCAGACTTTAAAGCAGCGCCTCGCGCCCCCCGCTTCGCGGGAGCCGCTCGAGGAGGGATTGCTGTGGCTGCGAGCTTTGGGGCAGTGTGTTTCTACCGGTGGGACTGCGAGGACCAGCAGCCTTTGCCGCCTGACGCTGTGTGCCTCTTCCCGCCCCTCCCACACGCCGTATATCTTTGTCCACGCCTACCGCTATGCGGAACGCGCGCGGGCGCCCGCCGGGCAAAGCCCAGGCCAAGGGCGGGCCCGTTTAAGCCCGTTGTAGCCCGGAGAAGACCGGATCGGACCACCCCTCTTTCATCTGGCATATTTTACACATCCACCGCTTCGATCAATCATAAGTACCTACTGGGGAGAAGATTCGTAACAGCAATATGGCAGTACGAGAAAGCAGGAGTAAGGCTGCGACCGCAAGTGGCCATTTAACAGGAACATTGGATAATTTCATTATCAGAGCTAACTCCGTTATTGACCAGGGGATAATACTAATGGAGCATCGGGTCTCTCAGGATTTAGCCCTGGACAAAAGATCCTCTATGGGCCACTTTGCAAATGCTCGCACACCCGAATTCGACTTGCGAGCGAATACAAATGTTGTCCCTGTGTCTGTACATAGTCCACCTATCTTCCAGGATCAGGGCCATACCCCCCTAGCTATGGAGCTTCAATTACTAGAGCCCACAGAGACTACCATTGTGTCAAACGTGGCTAGCTCCCCTGAAAGACCTAATACCCGGCAGCTGCGGGAGAGACGTGAGGGGGTGATGCACAAGAGGAAGCAGGCAGTTGATACTGTCTCTGGAGGCAGGAAGCCCAAACTTGCTAAAGGTTATGGCAATAGTGACATAACAGCTCAACACAAGGGGTCCAATGTTTTGAATTCCACGGATAGACACGGCCTTCCACTATTGACTGCATCTAATTCAGGAGTAACTTCTCCAGGTGTGGATAACCCTATCGGCGAAACAGTGCTAGTGGAGGATCCTTTGTTTGCAAAATTAGGTGCCTTACTAAGAACCTACCTTCATCCACTGAAAGAGAGACTCATGCGTATTGAGCAGCAGCTCTCCAAGTTTGAACATGCTACACTGGAAACTGTGGACAGTATAAAGTCAAATGTGTTGTATTTGAGTAACGCATTATCGAATAACGTACAGGGTGGGACTGCAACACACAAACCTACCCCCCCTGCTGTACCACTCAATCTAGTTTTACCTACTCCAACTATTGTAAAAACCACCTGTAGCTCTGCCCACACCAACTAACACCTCTAGAGTGGGCGTCTCAGCAAAGTCAAAAGAGGGCAGTCGGGTCGCATCTGTTGCGGACACCTCTGGGGATTGCAGAATTGATCTGCCCCTGGAAACGAGCCCGTATCTGGTAGTCCTGACAGGGGTTCCCGAAATAAGCAATCTCAGCCAGGAATCGTTCACGTCCCTAAAAAACAAAGTGACCGACTGGCTTAACAAAAACAGGCCACTCCCCCGCCATATTACTAGCGAAATATTGATGGTACGCAGGCTGTCCAAACCACAACTGGCGATTGTGTGCTGGTAAATTTTAAGGACCCCCGCACTGTGGACCATATTTGTAACTGGAGGCATCAAAACCCTGGGGTAACTATCCAACCACTTCCACTGTCATATTTCTATCCCCCAATCCATTTGCCAGACATTGAAGGTGACTGGTCCTTGGTAACGCAACGCGGTGGGGGAAGGGCTGAGAGGGGCTGGAACGGGCAACCACCTGCACAGAGCCAAATATGTATCCAGAATAGGTTCAGTAGCCTGGAAATGGTTGATTGACTACAGTACAGCCGGGTGGAAACAGTTGGCACCTCCCAAAGTAGAAGCAATGCCAATTCTGGGGGTGTGGCGGAGTCAACCAGTATTCAATTATCCAGCGATCCCCCCGATCCTCATCACCAAACCCAGGGGTCTATCACGGAAAATGGTGATGATGTATTGGGGAGATCTGCGCCGGTCCATATACTGGAGTCTCCCATGGAATTTGTAAGTGAAGGTGTCCCACAGGGGAGTGATGTTACCGGCCTAATTGCTAGTAAATCGAAATGTTTGACAATATTATCATGGAATGTGGCAGGTCTACTCAACAAAATGAATTGCCCAGAGTGGGGTTCCTTCGTGGATAAGAACGACATTTGCCTCTTTCAAGAAACCTGGACTAGGGATGAACAATATAGAGTGGGATTTGCCGCATTCCATGTACCCGCTCGCTGGGGGGGGGAGGTGACCGTCAGGGGGCCTTACCACCTGGGTTGGTTTGCACTTGGGCTGTATGGCTGAGACCCTGACCACATATTCTGATGATGTCCAGTGTGTAGTCCTGAAATGGCCGAACTCTTTTAAGCTTGCTGTCGTGAATGTTTATTCACGGCCAGTAAATCTAGCCAGGGAGTCCACTACCATTGATGAGTTATCGCATTTTCATGGTACTCTTACTAGTGACTTTCATCTTCTGGTGGCCGGCGATCTGAACTGTCACTATGAGCCCCTACGGGGGATGAATGAAGGTGCTCTCATGGGTGAGGACGATCACTGGGCCATACCCCCATGTCAATCTCCATTTTCCAAGGCTTGGTCCCCTTTAGCGATTCAGATCACGGCCCTAACCTTAAACCATTCGATTAGGCCCTTTAATGGCCATACTCCCTCTGATACCCCATCAAGGTGTACTTTTAACAAGAAAGGTCAAGAATTGCGCCTTGACTACATTATGGTCGAGACTCGGTTGTGGCCTAAGGTTATCGATTTTAAGGTAACTATCAGGGTCGATAGCGACCACAACGCTCTAAGTCTGGAGATGGTTTTTCCAGGGCCCGGGGAGATTATAACGGCAGATGCAGGTGACCAAGGAGATAGGACCATATTAACAAACGATAGACGCAGGGTTAAGTGGGGCAAGATAGAGGAAGACCCGGATGAATTATCCAAATTATATAACTCAATCCTCCCTCTGCTTATGGAGGTTGATGCTCTAAATATCCAACCTCCGTCTTCTGATCTCAATGAAAAATTACTGGCCCTGCATTTGGACCTAGTTTCCAGCCTAGCTGATGTTTTCAATCCTCAAGTGCCCAAAAGGAGGAAAAGGGCCTCTGTATCCTCTTGGTATAACGCTGCATGTAGAATGGCCAAGTCCAAGTTGGTTAAGGCTCTAAAGCTTCGGAGTAATAAACCTAAAATCCGTGCTATTAGATTGCACTACAAAGAGGTAATGAAACATGCAAAGCAAGAGTGGGATCTGGAAAAGTTGTCTGACCTAGCCATTGCCCTAGACTCAAGGGATGCACGCAGATTTTGGTCAATTGTTAGTACAGGCTCTGGAGAACCAAAATCTGCCATTGTACCGAATATTGAGGCAACGGTCTGGGAAGATCACTTTAGGGCCCTATACTCAGCCGAATTAGGTACGGAAAGTATGTCGGCACCCTTAGTTTTAACTGACTAGTATGATGAGCTGGTATTCACTATGGAGGAGGTGTGCCATGCGATAGGGAAATTTGCAGTGGGTAAAGCCCCGGGCCTTGACAAACTTCCGGGAGACCTTTTCAGACACCAACCCAGGATCTGGGGCCCTTATTTGCATATTATTTGCAATGCAGTATTGAGGGGCATGGAGGTACCCTGTACTTGGCTGGGAGCAGAGATAGTCCCAATATTTAAGAAGGGCTCTCCCCTGCTCCCGGCCAACTACAGGCCCATAAGCCTCATAGATGTTCCGCAAAAATATGTTTTGCACGACTCATCTTGGATCGCCTCCAGATCTGGATGGAGGAAGATGAAGTACTCAGCCCGTTCCAAACGGGGTTCAGGAGGAACACTTCCACCACGGACCAAATATTTCGCCTTATTCTATTGTATTAGAAAACGGCGAAGATAGAGGGTGGCAGCCTCTATATGGTCTTTGTGGACCTTTGGTCCGCCTTTGATTTAGTGCCCCGGGGGAAATTGTGGTCGGTGCTTCGGGAACTGGCTGCTCCACCCCAACTCCTGAATGTGCTGATGAGGTTGCATGAGGGGAACTTTGCACAGGTACGATGCAGGAGGAATGGGGCGCTGTCATCCAGGTTTCCCGTCGGCAGGGGGGTGAGGCAGGGGTGCGTACTGGCACCCACCCTGTTTTGCATCTATATAAATGGCGTAATTTCACATCTGGATGGTGTCCCCAATAATAATGCGCCAAGGCTGGCAGGCAGGAGGGTGCCTGCGATCATGTTGGCAGACGACACCCTGCTGCTTTCCAAGTCTCCCATGGGGATTCAATGCATACTGGACAGCTTCGGGGACTTCTGTAGATGCCGTGGATTGGAGATAAACGCTGACAAAACAAAATTCATGATCTTCAATCCCCCGGCATCCACCCACCCGAATCCCATCTTGGGTACAGTGAGACTAGAAAGGGTAACGACCTTTGAGTACCTAGGGTTTACTATAAATGAAAACCTGTCATGGGGGCTCCAACAAGTAAAATCACAGATGAAATTGTCCCAGCTGGGGGGGGAATTCTCAAGCTCTCAAATACATCGACATGTAAACCAGTTAGTCCCCCGTTTGAGATTTACAAAACTCAAGCGAGGGCTGCTATTCTGTATGGTGGGGAGCTGTGGGGGCATTCGTGCAGGCCTAAAATCCCCAAAACGGAAAACAAATTTATTAGACAGCTATTGGCACTCCCATTAAATACCCCGCTTCTCCCTTTAAGGCTAGATTTGGAGCTGAGACCTATTGAACACGAGTTAGCACTAAAACCCCTTAGCTTCTGGCGTAGGCTCTGGACAACGCCAGAGCTGCTGAATTATAGGCTAGAACTCAAGGAAATACTAGATTGTAGTGGTGCAGCAAAAGTCCCTTGGCTCGTGTTCCTAAAACAGGAATTTGGAAGACTGGGACTATCTGCCTTGTGGTATGATCCGGAAAGGAGTTGCCCCGAGGTCTCGTGCAAGTCCCTCACTAGAATTTTTATGGATAAAAAACTCAACGCTGCTCTCCATGATTCTCATACTGGCACCTTGACTAACTCCTTTTTAACATTTAAAATCTCTTCTTTTTTTGAGGATTTTATGGATGTTATTTATCCCATTGTAGCTAGGAAACTCTACTTAAAATGGAGATATGGTACTCTACCCATAGGAGCTTTCACAAGCAAATGGTCAGTCTCCTGCAATAAGATCTGCCCAGGGTGTAGATGTGACACAGAAGATGAACTTCATGTACTCTTCTTCTGTCCAGCCTACAGTAAACCCAGGAAGTATTGGCCAGTACCTTTATGCAAAAATGTGGGTTTTGTACATTGCACACATGCTTTTAGAATTTTAAAAACCGATACGTCTGGACACATTGTATTTGCACTTTCTAAGTATTTGCTAGCTATGTGGACTAAGCGCCGGCATTTAACTGCAGATGAATGCTAAGGTTTACTTATCGGATAAGATTTGTTGCATTGTAATCATGTGCTATTCTATCTCAAACAAATTTTATCAATAATGGTGTTCATCTTAATGAACCTCAATGAATTGTACGTACCATCTTTTTGCAGTGTGCCATTTTACCTCAAATGAATTTTATCATTAATTGTGTCTATCTTAACGAATTTTACTGAATTGTATGTATTTCTTCTTCGCTTTGTTTTAATTCTGTACTCTTTTATGGCAAATCGCCGAAATAAAGATTTCATGATGATGATGAAATAGTACTACCTTGCACTGAGTCCTGGCACCAGGGGTCTAGAAACCCAACCCCTGCGGCTCTGGGGGAGCCGACCAGATCATGATAAAAGTATAATGAAAACAAGATTCTAATGGTGGTAAGGTGCGACAAGAATGTTTGTTAATATTTATTGTGTGGAGTCTTAGTGTGGTGATGTGTCCTGTAGTTTTTGTTTTTTGTTTTGCTGTGTTGTTGTGTTGTTGTGCTGTAATATTGCATTGTGCTGTTGTTGTGCTTTACGTGGGTCCCAGGGCTACATCACATCAAACTGGGAGAGCATTTTCCGCAGGTTTATGGATGTGTTGCCTTTGCAACTTAATCCATCAAGTGCTGCATAAACTGCACATATTAGTAATATAAATACATTTTGTTTCTCGTGATGTCAGCTCGAAATGTACTGAAAATATGGTGACGCGTCTTCCAGCACAGTGGAAGGCCCTCAGCAAAGGTTGACTCGTCACTGGGCCTGCGTGAATTTATTTTAATTACACCAGAGTAACTGGCATGATTTTGCATTACAAAATAAGGTCGAGATTACAGTGATAACGTCATTAGAACACATTGTGTAATTTTAGTAAGAAAATGTAACGCACGATGTATCTTTCGGTTAATGTTTGAATGTGAGCTGCATTTTAGTTATATTGTTTACCTGAGCGTACCGCTCTGCTAATTTTTTTAGCAGAAAACTACAAATCCAAATGCAAGCGCCAGTGTTTTGAATGACAGCGACAGTTCTTTTAATATGGTGTCAGGTAGATTAATTTACCAGTGTGAACTGTTTGGCAAACTTTTTAGCACAAAACTAGGAATCTGAACTAAAATGACAGTGTTTTGAATGTGAGCGACCAGTAATGAACTTAAGGTAAAATTACATTTTCGAGTACAATTTTTGCCCCAAGTACCGTTCAGGTAATTGTTTGCGTGTAAGATGCATTTTGCTCATTGTTTGTAATATACCACAATTTTGCAGTAATTTTGTTTAATTACGTTACAACAGTTACGTGAGTTTCATACACCCCAGCAAATGGGATATCTTTTAGTTGTTTATTACTGTATTTGGTGGTTATACTGTTACTAATGAGGTGAAATCTCTGCCCAGGTAGTGTAATCCAGTATAAAAACACAAAATAATGATGAAGTACAAGCACAAAATGTGCCACATTACGATGTTAACTTACCTTTAAAATATTGTCAACTATGTTAAGTTATGTAGACCTCCCTTGACGCATTTTTCTAGAAGCCCTAGCAAAGCTCTGTCACAGCTTTGGACTGAATGGTTTCCTAAGTAGTCAAGGAGCCTGAGCAGCGCTATTGTACCAGCTTATAACATGGTAAATTGTTGCTTATCACAGGAACTTTTAAGGTCTGCGCTGTTTTTGGCAGAAAATGTAGTAGGCAAAATGTATAATAGTAAGCCGTAGGCCATAGCACCCACAAAGCAACATCACACCACAGTTAAAACAGAACATGGCATATCAAAGTAAAATAGCAAAGTAGAACACAACACATGAACTGCACTGCAACATAAAAATCACACTGCAATAAGGCAGGAGCACAGAAAACAACACCTCACCAACATAGCAAAATTTCATGCAGCAAATGCACAAAAACATACTATCACATATTGCCAAATTAAGGGGCATATTTACTAAGATGTGACAGAGAGCGACGTTAGCCTTTCTGGCTTAGCGCCGCACTCCGACACTATGGTACAGCATTGCGTTTCCCTCTGCGCTAGTGCTAAATTTAGCAGCTTAGCTCCAATGCAGACACCTTTGCACCATAGTGCAAAGGTGTATCAATGCAGACACCCTTGCACCATAGTGCAAGGGTGTCTGCGTTTAGGGGAAGATTATTTATGTGCAGGAAGGTCTACCTTCCTGCACATAAACAATATTTAAATGGCATTTTGAAACTTCTATATGTGCTGCTTAATGCAGCACACATAGAAATTGCAAAACGTCATTTTTTTTAAAATGATTTTTTATGTGAAGGAAGGGACACCTTCCTGCACATAAACAATCAATGGTGTTTTGCTGTTTCTGTGCGTTCTGCACAAGGCAGCACACATGGAAACAGCTAAAACATGGAGAAATTAAACATTTCTCCGCATTTCGCCAGGTTGAGACCAGGTGTTCCCTGGCTTTATTTTTGGAGCTGCCTCCTATTTACACCTCCCTTGTAAATAGGGGGCAGCGTCAAAATCAATGGATGTTAATGTGGAACACCCACTGTAACAACCATTGCCCACCCCTTTTACACTAAGTGCAGCGTGAAAAGGGGCCTTATTTACAGGGCAGCGTTAAGCCTCGTTAAGTGGCTTAATGCTGCCTTGTAAATAGGGCAAAGCACCTATCGCCAATACAACTTTCTGAAAAGTGACGTTGTGGTGGTAATAGGGGCTTGTAAATATGCCCCTTAGAACCCTTTTTTCGTGGTAAACGTTATTTGGAGAAAGACCTGCTTGAACGTACCACAAAGGACAGAAAATAGCACCTGTCAAAATGTTTTTTGATCCGGCATCAAATGTTTATTTCGATACATGTCTTGGGTAAATACCAGTAACTGTGCACACTGAAGGTTTCTAAGTTTTATTTTAAATATGGTATTTCCTTCTTTGCAGCGCAACAGACAACGGACATAAACTCGCCAGTCCTTATGCAGGCCAATAAAGCAGGCCCCTTTATTTGTTCCATTCCAAGGTCATTAAGGGGAGCATGTAAATACCTTTGAAACTACAATACAATTACAGAGATCTAAACATGGAACAGATGCACAATTGTACCTTGGGGTAGCTGCATTAGGAGCACAAGACTGCTTTCTAACAACTGTCTCAATTATAGCTTCACCTGCTCGCTAAACCGCACCTGAGCACGGGTGGCAGACAACGGCATACTGCAGGGTTTCTTTGTCTCCATTGGTGCCCGTTCACCAACCTTTTGAGTCGTTTTCTGTATTAAAATAATAATGAACTCACCAAATTTAAGAGATAAATGCGAACGCATTTCTTAGCAAATAAATGTATGTTAGATGATACAGAATCTTTTACAAGCAGCCATAGTGAAATCAGGTCAGTGAAAATCTAAGGGAGAAATACAGACATGTCACACTGCCACCAAGTGCTGTGCCAGCAAATTGCTTCTGAACACCAAACATGACATGACCAACAGAAGGTAGATTTGCACGGTGTTCTTTCATTTTCCAGTCGCCCAGTTAGGCAACGCTTATCCTTTACAAAGTGCCACTTCTAGCAAAATAAAATACATTGCTTCGGATAGAATTTATGAACTGCAGTTTTGAGAATATGTCCCCTATTTCAAGTCCTCTGGATGCACAATATTTTACATTTTGGGATGTGTACATAGGAATGAATGATGGGCGAATGGGTGATAGATAGACACAAAGATCTCATTTTCGTCCTTAATGGAGACAGATTGAAGCCTGCCTCTCAGAGTGGAGATGGGGAGCCAACCAATTGCAAGGTCCTTCCCTCCACCAGTCTACCAATTTCCTTCTATTTCAGGATATGGTGGCTAATCATGGGCCCAATTCAGATCTGGCTTAGCGACATGGAATGACATAGGTAGGGTGGCTGAGAATTCTGCCAATTCTAAACTAATGGTAGTCACCTTTATACTACTAAACGGACCAATGTAGTGTTTGCCAGCTACAGGTTTTGGCAGATATATCTGCAAAGGTGACAGGCATGATAGCAACAAGGAGGTGCCTGCACCCTCACACAAAGTCAACCCAAGCCCACCATAATTTTGCTATGGCCAGCCCACAACTGTCATTAACCCCTTCGACGCTCATGACGAGCTGGGCTCGTCATGAGGTAGCCTCCTGCTATGCTCATGACGAGCCCAGCTCGTCATGAATAATGGGTTTTTGTAAAGAAGAGCACAGGAGGGGAATTTCGCTAGCGCTCATGTGGTTAAGAAGAAAAACCACAGCCGAACATGGAGAGAGCTCACAAAGACATTGCTGGAGACTTAAACGGGTGGAAGTGTCGCATGTCTAAATGATGACCAAGGAATCAAACAGAAAATCCTTCAGTTTAACAGTCAGTAAGGTTATGATTGAGATCATAGCTATTGTGAGCGAGGCAACCATAACTTCCTGATTGCATTGTTTACGACCTCATACATGACATCACAAATTTCATTGCTGATGTGATGTCACTGATGAGATCACTGAAACATCACCAAAGATGTGAGTAAACGTCACCCCTAGATCAACTAAAGTCCCATTATATATGATTTGATACGAGATAATGGAAGTAGGATGACTCATAGTTACAATGTGCACTGTGTTATGGAAATTAATACATGCTGTCAATATAGCACTTAGGAGAATTAATGCAATGTTAAAGAGTAATCGGAAAATAGTTTTTGACCAGAACATATGTCTAAAACATTTCGAATTTCAGAAACACTTTGTATTTTTGTTCTCTCACTGCTACATTTGTCAAACACAGAATTTAATAAACAACAAAATGTTTGATCACGATTTTCAGCAATCTGTTCTTGTACAGTTTTGAGAAAAAAACAACGTTAACCACTACATTAGCATAGCAGTTGACACCAGAACTGTTTTCAAACTGAAATCCAACAACATCTTTCCCTGAATCCTTTTCCTTTCTGCTTTCAATTACTGGTTCATCTACTTTTCTTCTTTTTTCTACAACTTCACTACAATTTTTCTAATTTCTTCTTTTTCGGCCTATCACACGCTTTTCAAATAGAGGATATTGAGGTAAATTTGGAGTATACTCCCTTCCTAACCTATTATATTCTTTTACACAATTTAGATCTGCATTTATCTTTGTCTCATCAAAATCAATCAAGTACAATCCAGATAAAGTTCTGACTCGAGATAAAGCAACATATGCCATACCCTCCTTGAACAGAGAACTTCCAATATTCACCAAAGCAGTGTCCACAGTTAAACCTTGAGATTTATGAATAGTCACTGCATATGCCAAAGAAACAGGAAACTGTTTTCGGCAGACATATATATCTTTCACAAGCAAAAATCGTGCAGAACAACAACTGATTTGTTGTACTTCTTCAATATCATCAAATTTAATATTTATAAATTCAATTCCATCTCTATTTCGGTAATTCACAAAATCAACAACATGACCTATTGCTCCATTTACTAAACCTCTTTCCACATGTAAATTACGTCGTAAAATTATACGACAATTTAAAGATGCATATAGAGTCTTTTCCAAACCAGCAGTTTTAGATATTGTCTTCTCTAAAGAATCCAATTTTGATTTCAACTTTTCAGACAAAACAATAGTTGCTCCTTCATGTTCTATTTTATCAATACCTGGCAGTTTTACAATCTCTTGGTTTTCCAACTTTAACATTTTGTTGTTGAAGATTGAACATTCTTTTAGAGTTGGCATCAAGCATATAACAGATGTGTTTTCAGGAATTTTCATAAAAATATTTTCTTGGAGAATGTTTTCTTTTGGAAACAAATTTGAAATTAATCGTCCATGTAAAGTTTCTTTGCCATGCTCAGTTAGTTTTCCAATTCTAACATCTTGTAGAATATTTTTATAATCTTCATCCTTTGCCTGTCGCATATTTTGAAGCAGTTCTGCATATTTGAGATGTAACCATATGTTAACATTTCCAATGCTTCCTAGGCACTTCCTGGTATCTTCATGTGTAAGCATTTTAAACACTGGCTGTCCTTTCACTGGAGTTAGTTGCAGTAGATCTCCAAAAACGATGATGTGTTTGCCTCCAAATAACACATCATACTCTGTTTTAAGAATTTCCTGCATTCTTAAATGCACAAAAGCAAGCATTAAGTTTGATACCATGCTTACTTCATCAATGATAAGAAGTTTCATTTTTTTAGGACTCTTGAAACTTCCCAACAAGCTTCTCCAGATAGCTTGTGGTATTGTAATTTATTATCATGCTCTACTGGCAGCATCAATCAATGTAAAGTAATCCCTTTAATGTTATGTGCTGCCAACCCAGTTGGAGCGGTAACAACACAAGACAGCGATGACTCCGTTCTTTTTTGCAGATACGTTGCAATTGCTTTAATCAGGAAACTTTTCCCAGTTCCTGCTTCTCCACTCACGTTCAGTCGGACAGGTATAAATGATATACATGAGCACTCTTTTTTCTCATGAGATAAACCATGTTCAATGTGTTCTGTGACTTCATCATATATTTGCCTCTGCTCAACGTTTAGTTCTTTTTCCAAATCTTCTAAGTTAACTACATCCTCCTGAGCTTGTTCCATGGCTCTTTCCACTTCATCCATGGCAGTGGCAGCTTCATTTTGTATAATTGGTCCTCCTAGAGGATGCTGACTCAATGAAGCAGAACTCTGACTGTCTTGAGAACTGTCTCTAGCAATCTCTGCTGCAATTGTAGCTTCTTGCTGTATTTCCTCGTTCAACATTTGCAGATAATTTGAAAAAACAGGACATTTTATAGTATCCTTGGTTGCATTGAACGAATCTTCATAAGTAAGAAAATCTCCAAGTAGTTCATGTTCTTTACGCCAAGGCTTAAAGAGTTGCAAAAGACCAAAGTAATAAAATTCCCTTTTGTCTGGAGATTCACAACTCAATTTTCGATGATTAATCAAATGGCCTTTTCTTTGTTTCACTAGACAGCCTTCACATCCAATTACAGCATATACACCTTTATTGATGTCTTCTGTGACGTTCCTCTTAAAAGTATAGGTTTCCAGAACTTAATAGAGACAAACGTTCTCAAGATGACTACTTCTATTTGGATAGTATGTATCCAACATGTTTGTCTTCAAAATAGCTGTACTGTCTGGTTCTTTCTCCGCCAAATACTCTATATCTTGTACAGATTTCAAAACTCTGTTTCGTGTTGCAGTAAGACCTAGACTCACCCAAACGATGGTTCTAGATTTGGCATATAGACTTGATGATGATAACCGATCAGAACATTCGTATGCTCCAATTTCTCGATGCGACAACATCTTCAGACTGTAACTGTATAATTTCTTGATTAGACTCTTTTCATGTGAAATTTCCTCCCTCATTTCCTTCAGTTCCGTCTTTTCTGATTTTGTGATGTAAGACATCACATATCGAGCCACAGCAATAGAGTTATCAGCAACATATTGAATATCCATGTTAGCATTCGACATGGACAAAATGACTGGGTTGTAGTCATTTATGTATTTTGACTCCTCATTTCTTCTTAGGTTGTATGTATTTTTGGGTGATTTTCTTGTCACAGTATGTCGTAGAGAAGACATAAAATTATTCACTCTTCCTTTCGATATTACTGGACGTGGAAATGCTAAACGACATTTCGTGTAGAACTTGTCCTTGGATTTGTATTTTCGACGACAGTATTTCCCACAGTAAGTAAAAATTTTATTGCACAATTAATTAAAATCATTGCAATATGCACATCCAGAAAATGACATTTTAAGTAGAAAAGAAGAATTCAAGTCTGTTAAAAAGACAATAAAAATAATGGGTTGGGTAATGCGAAGGGAAAGCAGTATTTCCCACAACCATGGGTTTGAAAGCGTAAACCTTGATGTCTTAAATTGTTTGCTTCTGTACTTTTCGGAACAGCACATGTAGAATACTACTCAATGAAACTCATCAGTTTCTCATCTGAATCTGTTCCAAATTTTGGTGCATCTTTAATCCATAGCAGCATATGTATGTGAGGAGCACCTCTTGCTTGATACTCCTTTCTCCAAAAGAAATCCAACACCTCTCCAAGCAGAGGATTTTATTTGTTTGTAATAAAAGACATCATAGCTTCAAACCTATGATTGAAATACCTGCATACATTAACTGGATCCAAAGAGCACAGTTCTCCAGGTGTCTTGTATTCAATATTTGCAATGTTTTTATTTGCCTCTCGTAGAAATTAAAGTAAGTCTTCCCAAGCATACTCAGCACAGCTAAGAGTGAGGAACCATGTAGGAGTTCCTAAGTTTCTTAGCATACATTTCAATTCCCCATGACGATGGTACCAATACTCGTTAGTACCACGCTGACATGCCATGAGATTTATTAGCTGAGATTCCAAAACACTGTCTTGCAGTTTTACTTTATCCATAAAGTCCCTTGCCGAAAATTTTTGTAGATGTGCTCCACTTTTCAGTATATGGTTCACTGCATAAGAAAGTCCAGACAAGTCACTCTCAAACAGTAGATGGAACAAATATGGAATGCATTGACGAAACCTTGGATCTTCTGCATATAATCTTGAAGTTCGGTATTCAGATGTACGAATTTGAACAGGTTGGTTGTCATATCGTCCACCTTCATCTGTTGGGAATAACTGTGGAAAACAACGAGCTTCCAAACTTTCTTCCCATACACTAATGGGACTTCCTTTGGCTTCTTTCATTTGAAACAAGTCAATAGCATTCCCCATTACTTCTTTGGAATGCAATGGATGAACACTATAATGTTCATAAATTTCTTCACTTCTAGAGACATCAACTTTTTCAATTTGCCCAGCTGAGAAATCAGTGTCGTCTTCTACAGTTGTTTCCTCTTCTTCCACATACACATTTTTATAGTACTGATCATTTTTTTACCAGATACAACGTTGCCTTCTTGACTTTCCTAACATCCACTAATTCTTGCCAGATTTTCTTACTCTTTGTCGGTACACCATTAACTAGAATAACCAGAGGTTCCTCTTCTACTTTTTCGACACCAATTGTATCAATATTTTTCTGACAATCTAGAGGCAAATAAACAACTCTTCCCTTTAATCCTCTCTGTAAATCTGAAGGAGGCAATTTCCCTGTCTTAGGCTCCATGCAAATAATAGCCTGAAAAGGATGCACACATTGAATCAGAATAGACTCATACGTATTTAAATCCATCAATTCAGAAGGAATGTCTACCAACTCCAGATTTTTATGAACAGCTCTAGCAGGCATTCTGTTTTCATTCAATTTATTACAACAATATTTACAAATACGTTGATCAGAACCCACTGGTGTCAACTGCATGCACCAAATCATTATTCTGAAAGTAACTTTCTTCATTAATAATGGCTCACAACTTGAACTATGCTTCCATTCTCCAGAAAAAACATCACAAAAATTAGTCCGATTAATTACTCTCTTCCACTTACATTTTGATTTGAAAACATTGATTACTTTATCTAGTGTACGAATCCTATTCATTACTAATCCATACAACTTATTTTTCACTTTAAATGCTTCATCCACAATCTTAACTGTTTTTTTTCTTGTAAAAAGCGTTTTTTATACCTTTTTACATTTTTTAATAAATTAGATATATTTCTGTTATAAAACATTTGTCTACGAATTTCAATAAATTGATTTCTCCATCTATTGTCATAGACAATATCATCTCTTTCTAGAGATCTAACATTTTTAGAGGGACATACTTTCTTCTTTGTAATTAAAAGTGGCTTACTTTTCTTTGAAGTTACATTTTTTTTTGACATTTCAATAAGTTCCTGAGAAAATTTTTAGGTTGCTTACCAGGAGCATTATTTGTTTTCACTGAAGATTTTGTTTTAGATGAGTCTTCTATTTTTCTTTCCTT
Source organism: Lissotriton helveticus (assembly GCF_964261635.1). Lineage (NCBI taxonomy): Eukaryota > Metazoa > Chordata > Amphibia > Caudata > Salamandridae > Lissotriton > Lissotriton helveticus. The sequence continues at coordinate 871,295,621 of NC_136071.1, read as the reverse complement.
AGACCTTAAATTCTTTTTGTATTCCTTTTCACGTCTTAGTTTAGACGGCATAATACTTTTCCTTTGTAGAGATGATTATAATCTGTGGTAAAGAAAAAATAACATATTATAGACCACTACAAACATATTATATAGCAATTTCAATAAGTAAACGATATAAACAGTAGTTTACAACATAAGGCTGATTTACATTACATGTGCTATGCTTTGTGTCAAAAACGATTTACTATGTAAAATGTTTTCTGGTAAAATGTCTGGCTTTAAATTTTTTGTCAAAGATCACACTAAGTTTCTGTGTAAAATAAGGAATTACATTTTCAAATTTTTCAATAATATCACCTGTGCCTTCGAACAGTTTGTCTCTTTTAGCTTAAAAGCTACTCTGTGTCTGTATCTCATGTCACTATGCACAGGCAAACATGGTACATTATATCTAACATTCTGATCATGTGCCTAAGATCACACTGCGAGTGAAGCTTGATTCACCCATCAGTGTGATCCTAGGCAGAGACACACATACTGTTGGCAGAAACATACATGGTACATTATATCTAACATTCTGATCATGTGCCTAAGATCACACTGTGAGTGAAGCTTGATTCACCCATCAGTGTGATCTTAGGCAGAGACACATACTGTTGGCAGAGACAGACATGGTACATTATATCTAACTTTCTGATCATGTGCCTAAGATCATACTGTGAGTGAAGCTTGATTCACCCATCAGTGTGATCTTAGGCAGAGACACACATACTGTTGGCAGAGACAGACATGGTACATTATATGTAACATTCTGATCATGTGCTTAAGATCACACTGTGAGTGAAGCTTGATTCACCCATTAGTGTGATCTTAGGCAGAGACACACATACTGTTGGCAGAGACAGACATGGTATATTATACCTAACTTTCTGATCATGTGCCTAAGATCACACTGTGAGTGAAGCTTGATTCACGCATCAGTGTGATCTTAGGCAGAGACACACATACTGTTGGCAGAGACAGACATGGTACATTATATCTAACATTCTGATCATGTGCCTAAGATCACACTGTGAGTGAAAGTTGATTCACCCATCAGTGTGATCTTAGGCAGAGACACACATACTGTTGGCAGAGACAGACATGGTACATTATATGTAACATTCTGATCATGTGCCTAAGATCACACTGTGAGTGAAGCTTGATTCACCCATCATTGTGATCTTAGGCAGAGACACACATACTGTTGGCAGAGACAGACATGGTACATTATATCTAACATTCTGATCATGTGCCTAAGATTACACTGTGAGTGAAGCTTGATTCACCCATCAGTGTGATCCTAGGCAGGTACACACATACTGTTGGCAGAGACACACATGGTACATTATATGTAACATTCTGATCATGTGCCTAAGATCACACTGTGAGTGAAGCTTGATTCACCCATCAGTGTGATCTTAGGCAGAGACACATGCTGTTGGCAGAGACAGACATGGTACATTATATCTAACATGCTGATCATGTGCCTAAGATCACACTGTGGGTGAAGCTTGATTCACCCATTAGTGTGATCCTAGGCAGAGACACACATGCTGTTGGCAGAGACAGACATGGTACATTATATGTAACATTCTGATTATGTGCCTAAGATCACACTGTGAGTGAAGCTTGATTCACCCATCATTGTGATCTTAGGCAGAGACACACATACTGTTGGCAGAGACAGACATGGTACATTATATCTAACATTCCTATCATGTGCCTAAGATCACACTGTGAGTGAAGCTTGATTCACCCATCAGTGTGATCCTAGGCAGGTACACACATACTGTTGGCAGAGACAGACATGGTACATTATATCTAACTTTCTGATCATGTGCCTAAGATCACACTGTGAGTGAAGCTTGATTCATCCATCAGTGTGATCTTAGGCACATCACCAGGATGTTACATGTAATATACCATGTCTTTAAAAAACATGTACTTCCATATTTTTAAAGACATCAACTAAGCATACCTTTTTACCAGAAAACATTTTCTATAGTAAATTGTTTTTCACACAAAGCACATCCCTTTTAAATGACCCCTACAAAGCAAATCAGAAACCTAACTCATTTCCAAAATCCATTTCCAATATGCAGTATACAATTTTTTAAACAGCATTACAAAAAAACATAACACACAATGCAAGAATAAAGAAGCACAATATGCTTCTTAATCTTCCCTCTACTGCATACAGCAGTGTATCTTAATTAAATGAATCATATTTCAGAAAGCACACAGGCACAGAGTAAAGTGAGACACAAGCAAAGAATAATCTTTAAGCTGATTGAGGCAAACTGTTACAAGACACAGGTGACATTATTGAAAAATGTGAAAATGTTTTCGCTTATTTCAAACAGAAAGGCAGTGTGATACTTCACCAAACTTTAAAAAGCAGACTTTTTTCCAGAAACTATTTTCCATACTAAATCGTTTTTGACACAAAGCACAGCTCATTTAAATGACCACTACAGAAAAAAAGCAGAAACCTAACGCATTTCTAAAATATATTTCCAATATGCACCTTTCTATTTATAAACAACATTACTAAAAAACATGACACAAAATGCAAGAATAAAGAAGCACAATATGCTTCTTAATCTTCCCCATAGTGCATTCAGCACTCTATCTTTTTTTAAAAGAATCATTACTCACCTTTAAAAATGCTTTGGAAGATATAGAACAGTGTCAGTCACAATAATGCTTCTTTCACTTGAGCCTCAGAATAATGGCACAGATTCTTTCTCATTTCAGACCCATATTCTTGTACATAACCAATGAAAATTCTTCCCACACAAATTCAAAACCAAACTGCATATTTTAATTGGTTGTACATTTGAACACTTTGAAACTCACATAACATTCACCCATCCCCCCAGTGCTTATTCCCCTGTAACCATGGTAACTCCCTCCTTGTTGAAACCACGCTCTCCTCTCAGGGGTCTCACTGATGCTTTATCCTCTAAAAGCTGCAAAGAAGTTGGCACAGAAGCTGGAATATCAAAAGAACATCTTTATTAAAACTCACATGAGTTGAGGCTACGTCACACAGAAGCCGTGGCAACTGTAGGAGGTAGTCTGAGGAATTCAGAAAGCTGGAGCTTTATATACATTTCAGAGTTACATAGAAAACACAAATGCAAGGGGCAATCCTGGCTCATGCAAGCACACAAAAACACCTAATATGGACATGTAAGATCTGCTTGCTCAGCCAAGTGGGAGGAACTAACAGTTTTCAGAACGCAGTGAACACATTCCTAAGTGAGGCTAATCAGTAACAGATGCAGACCCTACCGGGCATTTCTGAGCATGCGTTAAAGTGGAGGAGGCTAAATATATCCTGTTACTGGGCAGACTTCAGGCGCAGCTAACAGAAAGGTAGGACAAAGCACATGGTGAGCTCATGGCAGCACATGGCAGACAAAATGGCTGCCAGAAACACAAAATGGCTTCTATAAAGCGGACAAGATAACTTCTAAATACAAGATGGCTTCTGCTAACGCTAACCCATTACTGCCAATTTACAACATCCTAACCAAGCACACAGTTCAGAAGTTCATCATACTATGTTGCAAAAGAATCCATCAAGGGTGTTTGACCTCTCAATGTACTAGCTAATCAAATGCAATGTTTCTTTAAATGACTTTTTCTCAACCATTTAAATGACTTCTTTAAAAAAAAAAGCATGCACCCTAATTTTCAGTGGAGATTTTTAAGAAAGCACCAATCATTTCTGGTTTTTCAAGTGCACTGAATCTCTACCACTTTTTATCATAATCAAACTGCCATTTCATTTCCACAACTCATCTGAATACAAGCACATCTACCTTCAAGATGCCAAAAGTCTGGTTTGTGGATCATAGCTTTGTCTTCTGGAGTGAAAAATTTGCAAGCAACAGAGGAATTTACAACCTTGATTTACCAAATGTGGACATTGTGTGGATTGGACAGAATTGGACCAATTGATACCATTGATAAAATCCTTCATGCATCTTCCACACCCTGACCGTATAATTGTGCACTGTGGTGGAAATGACCGAGGCACTTTGACTGGGGTAGGTCTGGAAATGCTTTTAAAGGACATCTTCGGGCAATTGATGTCACTTTTTCCAAAAACTGCCTTGGGATTTTCTAATATATGCCAAAGGCAAAAATGGAACTGGTCCAACCAATTTTGTCCACAGATTGAGAAAGCAAGGAAACATGTAAATAAATCTGTTTCTGCTTTCCTCAGAGACTATGGTATGGGTTCCATTTACCACAACAACTTGCGTTACAACATGCAAGGCATCTATAGGAGAGATGGTGTACATTTTACAGATGAGGGGAATAGAGTTTTCCTCTTGAATATGTGACTCTGCATTGGTACCTACTTGTAGGTACAAAAAACACCCACATAACACAACAGCTCTTTTCAGAGCTACCCTACTTCTAAGCACTCAAAATTATTTTTTTACTCTATTTTCTTGCACTATTTTTCCCCGTGGTGCTCTCAGGGTGCGCGTACCAGAGAGCGCACCTGGGAACGCACCCAGTGCTTACCCCGCGAAAATAAAAAAAATAAAAAAGTTTCTTTGCCCTTCAGGGTCCTTCTAGGCCCCCCTCAGAAAACCTAGGGGATCAAGGGGTGTCTACCCTGCCCCCTTTTAATTATTTCCCCCTTTTTTTTTCACCTCTTGTGTCTCGATTCTACCGAGACACAAGATGGCGGACTCTCCGGACTGTTTAGAATGTTGACAGACATCCAACAGCCAATCAGCTTTCCGCTCGCGCACTCCCGTAGCGCGCCGGGTGCGCTTCTCGGTACGCGCACAGGTGCGCGCTCGTTACACGCCTATAGATATATATGTGTTGTTGAAGTTAATTTTCAAAAAAACCACTGGAGAAATGTTCACCAAATATAGCAAAGGCACATCTGCGTACCAGTCCCTACAATTTTGCCAAATTTCTCGTAATTCCGTTCAGCCGTTCGGGCTGTAGACTTGTCAGACCGTCCTATGGAAATTACCATCGGGAAAACACGTTTAGGGACCCCCCTTTTTTCTCAGCCCCCACTTCACGAATCCCCCCGCAACTTTCAGGGAAGGTGCAGAGCGGAGCTGGCCACAATTTTGGAAAATTACACGCAAATTCCTCAACCGGCGCCAAAGTTATTCCCAATAGAATGTTGCGAATTTCCTATGGTAGCTAGGTCCTAACTATAACTACCTACTGGCGACCGCCTGTAGGTAATATATATATCTCCAAAAAAACAAAGTTAAGCCCTGTTGAAAGGAGATCAGCCGGCAGGTAAGTATTTTCACTTTATTGGACAACAACTTCCCAACAGGAGACTTGGTAGAGCCAGCCCCAGGGTGTACATCGGCCAGACGCGTTTCGGGAACTCTTCATCCCTTTATCAATGGCTTCAAACAAATTGCAATCCAACTAGACACAGTTCATCGCACTTTAGTTTCATTAGGGATTCTGCCCCCATGGGTGTGGCCTCATGGCCTTCTAGTTCCTGTAGTGCAATAAAAAAATGATCTCAAATGAGTTACTTGGCGCAGCACAGTGAATACATGTAATTAAAACCAAGTGAGTGAATGCCGCCTGACATGCGGTGGGTCTCCCTTCACGGCTGGGTCTCAGCTTCCATCATATCCAAAAAAACAGAGTTAAGCCCTGGTGAAAGGAGACCAGCCGGCAGGTAAGTATTTTCACTTTATTGGACAACAACTTGCCAACAGGAGACTTCGTAGAGCCAGCATCAGGGTGTACTTCAGCAAGACGCGTTTCAGGAACTCTTCATCCCTTTATCAATGGCTTCAAACAGACTGCAATCCTGCAAGACAAAGTTCATCGCACTTTAATTTCTTTAAGGATCCTGCCCCCATGGGCGTGGCCTCACAGCATTATGGTTCCTGTAGTGCAATGAAAAAATTATCTCAAGTGAGTTTGTTTGTGCAGCACAGTAAATACATGTAATCAAAACCAAGTGGGTGAATGTCACCTCCATTGCATCTCCTGTCCCGCTTTGTAGTTGATTCCTTCTGATGAGGGCATTAGCCCAGAAACGCGCCAGGCTTCATTATGCAACACGAGGACTGTAATTACAGAAGGACGGAGTGTAGCTTTTACCCTTACAATTGCTGCGAGGAATATGCTTGTGACAAGCTGCTGGAGTGTGCTGCCTTGCCTGCCGGCAACTTTGGAGCTTTGAAAATGTACACGGCGGCCCGGCCGTGAAGGCACGCACCACCCCATGACATAAGGGGCCACGAATCTCGGAGACTCCCGAGACCCATGTGACCAGCAGCAGGGGATTGATGGCTCACCCGCACTTCGGGGCTCATTCAGGGCACCTAATACAGTTTAATGATCGTGGCGGACACGCACAGCATGGCCCATTAGCCTTTGCGGTTATTCACCTGAAAGCAGCCCATTTGAGGGCAGTTAAAAACAAGGTGTGCGTGTCCACTCCATGAATATCCTGTCGAACCTCTGATGAGGGCATTAGCCCAGAAACGCATCAGGCTTCTTTATGCGACATAAGGACTGTAATTACAGAAGGACGGAGTGTAGCTTTTACCCTTACAATTGCTGCGGGGAATATGCTTGTGACAAGCTGCTGGAGTGTGCTGCCTTGCCTGCGGGCAACTTTGGAGCTTTGAAAATGTACACGGCGGCCCGGCCGTTAAGGTGCGCAACACCCCATGACATAGGAGGCCACGAGTCTTGGAGACTCCCGAGACCCATGTGGACCAGCAGCAGGGGATTGATGGCTCACCCGCACTTCGGGGTCCATCCAGGGCACCTAATACAGTTTATATATCGTGGCGGACACGCACTGCAATGCCCATAAGCCTTTACAGTTATTCACCTCAAAGCAGCCCATTTGAGGTCGGTTAAAAACAAGGTGTGCGCTTCCACTCCACGAATCTCCTGTTGAGCCTCTGATGAGGGCATTAGCCCAGAAACACGTAAGGCTTCATTATGCGACACGGGGACTGTAATTACAGAAGGACGGAGTGTAGCTTTTACCCTTACAACTGGAGTGTGCTGCCTTGCCTGCGGGCAACTTTGGAGCTTTGAATATATATATATTCACTGAAAAAACCATAGGTTTCACACACGTTATAGTTAGGAATTAGCATTTAAAAAACCTTGCAAATTCATTTAAAAAACCATAGGTTTCACACACGTTATAGTTAGGAATTAGCTTTTAAAAAACCTTAGAAATTCATTGAAAAAACCATAGGTTTTACACTTTATAGTTAGCTGAACATTTCTCTCATACAAAACCTTTGAAATTCCTCCGTTATAGTTAGCTCAGCAATGAATTTGAAAGGTTTTTTAAATGCTAATTTCTAACTATAACATGTGTGAAACCTATGGTTTTTTCAGTGAATTTCAACGGTTTTGTAAATGATAATTTATAAATGTATTAATTATTATGTCTTTCCTTTTATACTAATTTTTTATATTTTTAATATACATATTTATATTTATTTTATTTTTTAGATTATATTTCACATTCTTACTATAAAATAATAACAAAACTAAATTGCAAAGGAATTTTTGGATTAATAATAGCTTGACGTCGGTTGCAAGTATAACACAGCTCCACCAATGCTCTTGGGGCCCTATGCTCACATTGCTGTATCAATCCTTACACCTGCTTCAAGCATGTGCAAGGTTTTGACGCAGCATAAGCTCAAAAGTGACTGAATGAAATGTTATACATTTCACTCAGTCACTTTTAGGAGGCGTTGCTGCACCCCCTTCCGCACAAGAAAGCCTCTTCTGGCGCAGCGCTTTACAATGTAATACACCCTCCAGATGCATCACATTGTTAGTAGCACACACCATGGCACATCTTTTGCACCACCGCTGTGTCACAAAAGTGACGCAACGGCTGTATAAAAGAGGCACAAGGGGATTGTAAATCCGCCCCTAACACATACAAATTCACCCAGGCAGTTTCACCAGCAGCGCAAATTGAAGCATAGATTTGTAACATATTTATGTACATATGTTACATTCAAGTGCTTTGGACATACTACAGTATACTATAGATAAACACCTTATAGATTTATGCTGTAGCAGTTCCTTATAGTTCTGCACTTTCACATTCTCCATACACTAGTAACATTTTCATTCATTCATGTATGAACTACACATACATTCTGAAAAACTTTTACACACTAACATAGAAATATAGTTCTTTCTTTGACCAGTGAAGGTAGTTCTAAAAAGAAGTGTTTTTTTTGTTTAGAATTTTTTTATGTGTTTTCTCAACAAATTCCAAGCGGAACAAAAGAATGAAAAAATGAACAACTAATGTCGAGGACAGCAATGATCCTGCATCCTGCGTTTCATCAAGTCTATAGACTGTTCCCCATAACACAAAAGTTTATCGCAATAAATGCATAGAATTTTAACTTTTGCAAAGTCAGAATCAATATGTGAGTGTGGACTGCTTGCTGAAAATCCTGCTGCCACAGTTGATGTGCTTGGTGTAGCAGCAGGTGGGTTCTCCTGCAACCTCCGTCTTGCAGTTCGAGTAAAGTTCTTGGGGTGCAAATTCTTCACGTGTCGCACCATATTCGCTGTGCCAATGGAGTATTTTTTACATGGATCACCCCTTGAAAGAGTTGTTTGGCAAATTTTACAGGTACTTTTGCAGCATTAACCTTTTTTTGACCTTCTGGAAAAGTGAAAAACTTCCAAATCAGAGCTTTTTTCCTCTTCTTTGGAGCTTCTTCAGGAATTAAATATTCCTCTGAAGAACTGCTGGAAGATGACTCCATTGCTCTTATTATGGTGATCTTCCTTCTATTTGAGAAGATTCTCACAACAAATGCTTCTTCTTAGAAAGTCAAAGTCGAATAATTATAATGGCACGGAACTTTCAACACTCGCAATAGGAAAAGTTACGAACCAATCAGATCTCTACTTTTAAAGTCACATGGCTTTGCGTACGCTTATGATGCGCTTGCGCAGCTCTTTCAATACGAGTATGCATGATGTTCTACCGCGATTTGTGTAATTCTTTTTAAAAGTAATATAGGATTATTAAAAGTATTTTTAAAAAATCATAGTTATCCCAGATGTCTGCCCTTAGTATGTACATTAAATACATACATGTTTTAAACCAAGTAGAAACATTGCCCCCTTTCACCTTCAGAACGCCTTACATGACGTCACACCGAAGCTTTAATGCGACGCGTAACGTCAAAGCATATTCGTACCATATGCGCGGGTACACGCTGAGTATGTTAAGCAGTACAAACTATGGTGCGATCACCCTCTCAGTGACAAATCAGAGCTCAGGGCGCGCTAATGAGAATGATTAGAAGTGCTGACTCATTGCAGATCCGACTCTGGGCCTGCCTCTGCGTACATTATAACACCGCCCCATCTCTCTCTGTTGTTAATGGTTAGTGCACAAACTCATACTTGCGCATGTGCGGTGCACGCCCGCCCACACTACCCACATGCCACCACCTAGCATGATTGCTATCATTTAGCCTGGAAACCAATACATTACCCAATGGCATGTCCCCCAGGGCCATCATTCTTGCAGTCCGCGAAAACTCAACCAATGACAGCCCTGGCCTTGGTGTGATCAGCACCCGCGGTTCCCATATAATGCGGGCACTGACGTGAGCACTCTCTCTTTTGCCTGCCTTTGCTGCGGTGACAGACAGACTGTCAAAAACACCCCAGACTCAGCAAAACCACAGCCTTTCAAGACACGACAAAAGACGACAGAAGCAAAGGTAAGAGAAGACGTCACAACATCAGCCTCCACTGTAAATTGTATGTACATAATGCTATTTTTTATCCTTCATATGGCTTTCCTACCCCTCAATGGTTTTAAATTGTACTTAAATAATTGAAATATTTCTTTATAAGTCACGAGGTCCTATACACCTCTAATCTTAAAAATTGTGCGTGCATAAATTTCTGTGTCGTATTTCTGTACTATGCCACGTGCTTAGGCCTCTATTATTAATAATTGTGCGTCCATGATACTATTTTCTTTTCTGCGTCACAAGGCCGTCCCAGGCCTCTATTAACTTATTGATCTTCCTTTGTTTGCTGGAGCAGCAACAGCCTTAAGTACGGAATATTAAGAACCCACATTAAAATTCACTTTTGATAGTAGTTAGTCAGTTTACGATGACTAATCAAAATGTCCTTTTGTTTCCTTCACCAAACGTCGTTCAGAAGGAATCCACGGCCTATTGAGCAACAGCAATGGAATTCTCCGCAACTTATTGAATATACTTTGACGTATAGGCAGACCTCAAGTCGAATGGTGAACTCCGGTGGCCGCACTCTTTATACAAGGTAAGCACAGCACCCTAGATCTACAAAGCCTTCATAGCAATGCATTAGAAATCAGTCGCCATAACGGGTGTCAGTAACGCAGTAGGCACTTCCATATATTTACACCACTTGAACGGGGCACTATAACAAGTAAAATGTACCAGGTACACTGCACAAGTAAAACTGTAGTGTTAGCTTTATTTGTGAAACGAGAGAGGGTCATATTATCAACCCTTGGCGACAAAATTTCGCCACTTTATTGGCAGGAAACTGCTGCTAAAGTGGCCATAATAGGTTTGATAATATGCTCTATGGAATTCCAATCAAAGCTCATGTTAGATGTGAAGGACATCTGACATGAGCTTCGATTGGAATTCCATAGAGCATATTATCTAACCCATTATTGCCACTTTAGCAACACTTTCCTGACGATAAAGTGGCAATAATTTTTGTCTCCCAGGCTTGATATTATGGCCCAGAGTGCGTAGTGTACAGCAACTTCTCTATAAAATCTATCATTACCTCCGAGCAGTGACAACAGATAGGTTACAACAGTCTGACAAGCAGATCCTCAACCTTATTACGCCACTTTTAAGTCACTTTTAACATGGGTAAAGTGATGCAAGGAGCTAGTAAATCTACGTCTGGTTCAACAAAAAATCTCAACTCCAGCCTCTGCGACACAGTTTTAATTTTGTTTTCCCTCTCTCTCACTCTCTGTGACATCATTTCTCTTTCTCTCTTGAACTTAGACACTGCTGTCTGCTTGAACGTGTAGAAGATCTGCTCAACTTAAGTTGTGAACTTCACTTCCTAATGTATTTGGCACAAAGTTTACACAACGGTAAGCACAGAGGCCTAGATCTACAAATCCTTCATAGGAATGAATTAGAAATAATTCGGCATAACAGGCGTCAGTAACGCAGTAGGCACTTCCATTTAGACACCACTTGAACGCGGCACTATAACAAGTAAAATGTACCAGGTACACTGCACTCGTAAAACTGAAGTGTTAGCTTTATTTGTGAAACGAGAGATGGCCATATTATCAACCCTTGGTGACATAATTATTGCCACTTTATCGGCAGCAAACTGCCGCTAAAGTGGCCATAATAGGTTTGATAATATGCTCTATGGAATTCCAATCAAAGCTCATGTGAGATGTGAAGGACATCTGACATGAGCTTCGATTGGAATTCCATAGAGCATATTATCAAACCCATTTAGCGACACTTTCCTGCCGATAAAGTGGCAATAATTTTTGTCACCCAGGGTTGATATTATGGCCCAGAGTGCGTAGTGTACAGCAGCTTCTCTATAAAATCTATAATTACCTCCGAGCAGTGACAACAGATAGGTTACAACAGTCTGACAAACAGATCCTCAACCTTAATACGCCACTTTTGAGTCACTTTTAACATGGGTAAAGTGATGCAAGGAGCTAGTAAATCTACCTCTGGTTCAACAAAAAATCTCAACTCCAGACTCTGTGACACAGTTTTAATGTTGTTTTCTCTGTCTCTCACTCTCTGTGACATCATTTATCTTTCTCTCTTAAACTTAGACACTGCTGTCTGCTTGGACGTGTAGAAGATCTGCTCAACTTAAGTTGTGAACGCTGCTTCCTAATGTGTTGGCAAAAAGTTTACTCAACGGTAAGCACAGAGGCCTAGATCTACAAATCCTTAATCGGAATTGTTGGACCTGCGATGGGCAAGCCCAGCACAAAGGGGGTAGCTTGGCTCAAGTGACAAGGCAAGTGAAGGCTGTAGTGTTAAGCCGGCTCTGACCCAATAATAACTCCTTGCACATCCACACCAAAAAGAAGGACACCACACCACTGCTGTAGAAAAATACGATTCCTTTATATAAAAGTTCTTTGTTGTAAATAGGGTTGACTGGGAAAGCACATACACATTTCTTTTGGTCATACAGTTCTGGGTTTCAATTCGGTAATAAATAGTATTTATAAATGGAATAACTTCAGGAATGAATATCAGAATAAATATCAGAATAAATATCAGAATAAATATCAGAATAAATATCAGAATAAATATCAGAATAAATACTGGTTCATTTAAATGAGCAACCACATGTTTCTTCTGGTATCGCTGCCACCAATTAAATACTTTAGGAACATCACATTTGCAATACGTTTCAAATGGGAAAGATAACTCTTACAGTTTGTGTTGATTTCAATGACCATGTATACGGCTTCTCTGAGCACAAAATAAGGTTTGGGACTCTTTAATGATCATTCAGGGCGTATGCGCGTATATCTAAAAGGCAAGGAAACACAGTGAATACATCATTTGCACTCGGCTGTCACCAGGATAGGATCTCTGCTTTTGCCGGTGAAGTCTATGCGCGCCTACGGGCTTTAGCACCACTAGAACACAGGCGGCACCAGTTCAAAGTCTTTAGACTGACGAACGGGCTGCCGGAGAGGTCACACAACCTTCACGCACAGTCAAATGAATGCCGGTTCACAGTTCCTTCACAACGCTGCATTCACTATGAAGAAACGGGCCCACCTCACATCGGCTGCAATCGGAATACGATTCAGTCGGGCACAGCACTTCTCTCGTCAGCGACGGGGTTCTCAGGGGCTCCACGGACCTCCCTCCGACTTCCGCATACAGGGTGGTTCCCGCCCACAGCTACAGCTCCCGGGTCACTGGGGAGTGGCAGAGACGCTAGTCTCGCCCAACGAAGGCCGGCCTTTCCCCGCCCCGGCGCACCACCTCACCTTCAATCTGCGCAGGAAGCGCACTCTGCTGGTGGGGCTCGGAGATGTCCGAGCTCCCCTCTAGAGGCGCCTGTCGCGAAGGGGGCACAGCTGACGATCGAGGTCGCGGCGAACTTGCTCTCGCCTCGCGACTCGTTGAATCGATCACAGTTCACCACCGGGGGGGGCGGGGAGGCACACGAATCTGGCCACAGTCTTTGGGGGCAATGAGGCACTCGCTGGGCAGGCGCTGTAGGCGCTAGGTCACTTCTCACGCTGCTGACTGAAACGCCAGTAAGACACAACGCCAGCAACCCTTTGCTGCTCTACTGCCTGCGCTACCAGCCACCTCAGGGGTCAACAGGGCAGGTGTCAATCTGGTGTCAAGTCTGGAATCTCTTCTCATCTAATCTCAATCTTAATCTTCATCTCATCTCATCTAAAATGGCCGCCAGGGACTGGGCCTTATATAGCCAGTGCCCTGGGGTACTGGCACGAGCCAGAAGGTTCTAGAACCTTCTCTGGCTGTGACAATGACATGGCACTCTTGAGGGGTATTTAGGACACTAACAGCCACCGTACTGGGGTTCTAGAGCAGCCATTTTGTGTACCTGAGGGAAATAAAGGAATTCCTGTCAGGAATGCGCGCCAAACAAAGCTTCTGGCCCCCGTGTTAGACAGGGTGGTGCCCCTTCGCGGCTGGACTACCGCTAATATGTACTGCTCCAGGGTCTGCCACACAGTGAAGCGTGGGGGCTCATCAGAGCTTTGGGCTCATCCGGGCAATATGTGGGAGTGTCATACGCAAACTTCGTTTTAAAGCCTCTGAGGAAGAAAGTATTGAAACGCGTCAGGCGAGACGGAGTTTCTGCAAATCCAGCCTACGAACGTGAGCAGTTCATTTTGAAAATAAAGGTTATGAGTCAAACCTTTTCAGCTGTTTGAGTGCTCTTTCACAGTGTGGCAGACCCTGGCGCAGTACATATTAGCGGTAGTCCAGCCGCGAAGGGGCAGCACCCTGTCTAACACGGGGGCCACGAGTTAGGATGTTATCTGCCTCATTTGTGGAAACAGCTGAACTGGATGAGAACTGCGGCACGAGTGGGGGCTCATCAGAGCTTTGGGCTCATACAGTGTGGCAGTAAAGACAGTGCATCCATAAAGGAACATTAAGGACTTCAACTCCCACAAATCCCTGGGGGCGTGACATGGCCCATCCGGGCAATATGTGGGAGTGTCGCACGCAAACTTCGTTTTAAAGCCTCTGAGGAAGAAAGTATTGAAACGCGTCAGGCGAGACGGAGTTTCTGCAAATCCAGCCTACGAACTTGAGCAGTTCATTTTGAAAATAAAGGTTATGGGTCCAACCTTTTCAGCTGTTTGAGTGCTCTTTCACAGTGTGGCAGACCCTGGCGCAGTACATATTAGCGGTAGTCCAGCCGCGAAGGGGCAGCACCCTGTCTAACACGGGGGCCACGAGCTAGGATGTTACCTGCCTCATTTGTGGAAACCGCTGAGCTGGATGAGAACTGCGGCGCGAGTGGGGGCTCATCAGAGCTTTGGGCTCATACAGAGTGGCAGTAAAGACAGTGCATCCATAAAGGAACATTAAGGACTTCAACTCCCACAAATCCCTGGGGGCGTGACATGGCCCATCCGGGCAATATGTGGGAGTGTCGCACGCAAACTTCGTTTTAAAGCCTCTGAGGAAGAAAGTATTGAAACGCGTCAGGGGAGACGGAGTTTCTGCAAATCCAGCCTACGAACGTGAGCAGTTCATTTTGAAAATAAAGGTTATGGGTCAAACCTTTTCAGCTGTTCGAGTGCTCTTTCACAGTGTGGCAGACCCTGGAGCAGTACATATTAGCGGTAGTCCAGCCGCGAAGGGGCACCACCCTGTCTAACACAGGGGCCACGAGCTAGGATGTTACCTGCCTCATTTGTGGAAACAGCTGAACTGGATGAGAACTGCGGCGCGAGTGGGGGCTCATCAGAGCTTTGGGCTCATACAGAGTGGCAGTAAAGACAGTGCATCCATAAAGGAACATTAAGGACTTCAACTCCCACAAATCCCTGGGGGCGTGACATGGCCCATCCGGGCAATATGTGGGAGTGTCACACGCAAACTTCGTTTTAAAGCCTCTGAGGAAGAAAGTATTGAAACGCGTCAGGCGAGACGGAGTTTCTGCAAATCCAGCCTACGAACGTGAGCAGTTCATTTTGAAAATAAAAGTTATGGGTCAAACCTTTTCTGCTGTTCGAGTGCTCTTTCACAGTGTGGCAGACCCTGGAGCAGTAGATATATATATATATATATATATATGTATATATATATTTATTTATTAATTACCTATTGGCGGTCGCCAGTAGGTAGTTATAGTTACAATATAGTTTCCATAGGAAAAGCATTTTTTGATTTGCTAATAACTTTGGTGTTGTTTGACGAATCTTCCTAAAATTCTCCCAAAAAAAGCCTATCAAAGTCAGCTCCTATCCTGTAAGTGTGGGGGTGATTCATCAAGTGGGGGCTGAGAAAAAAGGCGGGTCCCAAAACACGTTTTTCCCATGTTAATTTCCATAGGAAATTTTGCGACGAGCTACAGCTTGAACTGCTGAACGGAATTACCCCAAATTTCGCAGAAAGGTAGATCTTGGATCAGAAAGTAAACTTTTTTAAATGGTGTATATCCGTTCAGTAGATTTTGAGAAATTCAAAAAATAAGAGTGAAAAAATAATTTGCCCATAGAAAATGTTGTGCAAGGCTACAGCCGAAACTCCTTAACGGAATTACCCCAAATTTGTCACGAAGGTAGTGCGTGGATCAGAAAGTGACCGTTTTTTAAATAGTGTAAATCCATTCAGTAGTTGCTTAGAAATTAGAAAAATAAAAGTTGCGATATCTGGGCGGAGCCTAAGTCGCCTGTGCGAGCTTCACTGTGATTGGCTGCCAACACTCCAAACCAGGAAGTGTTGGCAGCTATCTTATGGCTCGGTAGAAGCGAGTCACCCGAAAACGGAGAAATAAAGGTATAAAACAAGGGAAGGGGGCAGGTAGAAACCCTCTGACCCCCTAGGCGTACTGAGGGGGTACCATAAGGACCCCATGGCCAAAAAAAGTATTATTTCTTTTTTAAATTGCTGTAATTCGCGCTTGGGTCGTGGGTTACCGTGTTATTTTAATGAGGTCCCTGGGTGGGCTAGGTTATGGGGACATTTCTTAAAAAAAACATAGTGTCGGCTTGCAGGGGTTTCGGGGCCCACTGGGATCCCCGCAAACTCGGGGCTTCAGTTATGTTGGGAGGGGGGTTGCGTGGCCCCCTTCCTGGAGCTCTCCATCTGCTTATAACTTTGGCGTCATTTGATGATTCTTTACGAAATTTTCCAAAAAGTTTCTCTTTTTTGAACAGCTCTGATCTTGAAAGTTTAGGGGTGATTGGTCAAGGGGGGCTGAGAAAAAGGAGGCGTGAAAACGTGTTTTCTCAATGAATTTTTCATAGGAAAATTTAGACAAGGCTACAGGTCAAACTGCTGAATGGAATTACGCCAAATTTGGCAGGGAGAAAGGTCTTGGTCTAGAAAGCGAGGTGTTGTTAAAATGGTGTAAATTCATACAGTATTTTTTTAGATATTAAAGGTAAAAAATTACCTACTGGCGGTCGCCAGTAGGTATATATAGTTAGGATTTTTTCTCTATGGGATTTTTGAAAATTCTATGTCTAATAACTTTGGCGTTTGTGGACGGAATTGGCTGAAATTTTCAGGAAAATGGCACATTTTGTTTCTGAGCAGCCCTTAAAAATTTGGGGGGGGTTCGTCAAGGGGGGGCCGAGAAAAAAGGGGGGTCCCAAAACGTGTTTTTAACATTGAGTTTTCCATAGGGCGGTTGGCCTCACTTTTAGCCCGAACGGCTGAATGGATTTGCACGAAACTTGGCAAAATTGTAGGGACTGGTAGCCCGATGTGCCTTTTGTAGGTCTCAATATATGTGCTACAGTGGATTTTGAGAAATTAACGTTTAAAAAAAGATATATATCTGTAACAGCGGACCGGGCAGCGCTCCAGGACGCGTACTTTTCGCGCAACGGAGCTTTGTGAAGCGAAGCTGATTGGTTCTCCGGCGTCTGTCAACATTCCAAACAGTCCGTAGCGGCCGCCATCTTGTCTCTCTGTAGGATCGAGAGACAAGAGGAGGCGAAAGCGAAGGGGCAAATGACCATAAGGGGGAATAGTAGATCCTCGCTGACCCCCTAGGTTTGATGTGGAGGTTTTAAAAGGGCCCCGCGGGGCAAAAAAAATAAATAATAATAATAATCGAACGGCTGAATGGATTTGCACGAAACTTGGTAAAATATTAGGGACTGGTAGCCCGATGTGCCTTTGCTAGGTCTCAATATATGTGCTCCAGTGGATTTTGAGAAATTAACGTTCAAAAAAAGATATATATCTGTAACAGCGCTCCGCTTCGCGTAACGGAGGTTTGCGAAGCTGATTGGTCATTCTGTCACTGGGCTATAGTTGGGCTACATCTGGCTGATATTTGGGCTACATTTGTTTTTTTTCGTCTCTGGCGGCCATCTTTGGGCTACATTGGGCTACATTGGGCTTCATTGGGCTTCATTGGGCTACATTGGGCTACATTTGGGCTCCAACATATATATAGGCCAATGTAGCCCAATATATATTTTTCAAAGTTAATTTTCGTAAAAAGCACTGGAGCATATATCTTGAGACATAGCAAAGGCACATCGGGCTACCAGTCCCTACAATTTTGCCAAGTTTCGTGGAAATCCATTCAGCCGTTCGAGCTAAAAGTGAGTCCAACCGCCCTATGGAAATGAAGGAAATGAATGGGTAATTTGTAATTAGCAAATAGCTCATCGCAAACTAGGAATGGTAAAGAATCGCTATTTATTCCTTAAAGTTCGCTATTTAGGAAATGCAAAAAACTTTGATGATACATATGGCGGTTCATCTCTAACAAGATAAGAAGCATAGGGATAGATTTATGATGACTGGCGCATCACCAGGGATGTGTTAGTCATTCTGTGCCGCTGTTCCGTCACCTATGGTGTGCTGCATTTACAATGCGGAGCATCATGGGGCAAAAACAGCACAGATGCGTGATGTATCTGTGCCGTAAAGGTGGCGCATTGCTGGAGTTGTATTGCAAGTGTGATGAAGCTCCAGCAAGGGTCGGGGGTGCCCCTGTCGCAGGGTTTCTGTTCTCACACAGAACTGTGGACAGAGGATTGGAACCTCGGCGAATTAGGGTGTCCCAAAACTCACCTTAGTAATCAAAAACCCCTTAGCAAGCTAGGTGCAGTGTCACATTGGATATAACAAACTCTCAATGTTTAGACAATCCAGAATATGAACTTATAGTACCTCAGGATACGTGGAACTCATGAACAGTCGGTCGTTATATATTTCTTAGAAACCAGAACATGGAGTTAAGAAGAACACATGTGTATTTGAAATGTTTATTTACTAATGCCGTCTTCTCAGGCGTAGTATCTTAGATAATACAAGTACACATATTATCAGTAGCAAAATTACCAGCATAGTTACTAGTACATAAAAAGTGAATGGTGATAGTATGTTAACATGCTGTAAATGAATAAGAGTTAGCAACACTTATAAGCAGCCGCGGGCCGTGGAGGGAGTTACGGTGGGGCAGGGAGGCGGGGAGGGGGAGGGGCAGGGTGGAGAGGGCTCCACCCTGCTTCTCCCCCTCCCCGCCTCCCTGCCTCACCGTAACTCCCTCCACGGCCCGCGGCTGCTTATATCTCACCCTCCCTAATACACATATTATATTATTTGCTAAGAAGGTCTCTTTGTGTTGGTTTAGGGCGTGCCCATACTTTAGTGTCTTAGATTTGAAGGAATCACATCAGCATACACCAGCTTTCTCTTCATGTGAACCGCATCAAGTGTTGTGTATGTGTGTTCGGCAAAGCAATATAAAACCCGCCTCATGCCCAGAATTGGCAGAAGTTGCACTTATGTTATGAGTATGAAGTCGTGGAGATCAGACCTCATAACAATTCTGTATCGTGTTGTTCTTGAAACTTTAGCACTCGCTGTACAGATATAGTTTAACAAGCAAAGCAGATAGTAGAGCAATAACATATTATTCTCATGTAAACCACGATGAACTACTAGGTTGAAAGCTAAAGCAACAACTAAGTGTCGTGTGCAGAAGTTGCAAAAAAGGAAAAATGGCGTTTAAACCGGTAATGAGCCCATGCTAACTTAACACGGTGTAAAGATATCCAGGACCTAGATGACACCTCCCCATGATCCGGAAACGAACTGAATAAGATAATAGAAGTGCCATCTCATGAGAGCAGATTGCAAGTTTATATGTGGACGGTCCGCAAGGTAAAGCATTAAAAACTAGGAAAATTTAATGCTAAAGAAAAATAAAACAGCCAAGTACTTTATCGAGTCTTAAGCCAATAGGCAAGGTAAATAATAAAAACTTGACAAATAAGTCAATGAATTGTCAATGAAATGCTAGTACTCAGCATATCAAACATGAAAAAGGTCTATGACATAACTGTGTATGCAAAATAAGCTGCAACAGCCTCCAATAGGAAGTCACCGTCTTCATCCGAAAACAGTTCAGCCATCCAATTTAAAAGCGGAAAAGAACATACGTGCTCTCCCAGCACCGGATCCTCTATCACCATCAGAGGACAGCTCGGTGGGTTTTCAAGAAAGCTCTTTTCCAAGAAAGACTGTGTTGCCGCCAGTAAATTCCAGGGACCAATTAGTCCATGCATCAATGCCACAGCAATAATCCTTTCGCCAGGACAAACCAACTCGTGAGTAATGATAGGAGTAATCAGCTGATTAAAGTCGACGTCAGGAGAAACCGGTCCGCAGAGACACAAATCAATGGCCCAATCGAAATCACAGGTCAGGCAGTGAAATACAGGCTGGACACAGGTGAAGTAGGAGAATCGAAAAGATAATCCATATGCCGTGCTTAATATCGCCAACGGCATTGTGCCATAATATTCTAGCATGCGATTGCGGAACAGTGTCAGCAGCTGCAGGGCGGGAGGTTGCATAGGAGGGACATCCATATTTAAAAATGTAAAAAAGCACAAGAGCGTCCGCTGGTAATGCAAGTAAAAATGGCAATCCACGAAGCAGAGTGGAAAAAATAGAATGAAAGAAAGCAGGGATGACTCCAAAGATTTTCTCAAATGAAGTCACGAGACCACTGGTAACAACTTTAAAAAAGTGCGCCAGGGCCTTTGTGGAGGATGCGTTAAAGATAGTCCGAACCATCTTGCTGAAATGGAAAGGCAAATCTGAATTGAAAAGGGTCTGCACCTCTGTACGGGTGTTCGCTATGTGAAGCACGAAAGTTTCACGGGCCGAACTCAAGGCCACCTCTCTCTGAGACAAAAGAGCTCTTATTCTTGCCATGCCGTTGAAATCTGCTCCCAAGGTTGGTATTTGTGGCGAGATTGAAAACTCCCTATGTTCATGTGTGGGAGGAAATAGAACATTTCTGCAGCAAATAACCCGTTCACTTACTGTTACGATAAAAGGAATACTTTTAATTAACCCAGAACAATCTTCATTATTGAGCATCAAATAACTACCATTTTCCAACAACTTGAACGTGGGGATGATAGCAGGAACTGGCGTGCCTTGCAACACGCAAGCCATATTTGGTCGGTGTTTGTTGCATGAACCGTGTAACTGTATGTGCCTACACATTAGTGAATGATCTGGCGTCTCAGTGCATTCCTCTCCATTCAGATAAACTTCTTGATCATCTTTGAAACATCTGTATGTGTATGGAAGCGACCAGACCTCATGAAGAAAAGCACTACCTAAAGGTTCATAACGACCTATTGGTATATATTTCATACAATTTGAAAACTTATATAAAGCAAAAGGCAGCGTTATTAAACCGTGGATAAGGCACGTTGCCAAAAAACCCGCAATCCTCTGCTGATGATGTCACTGAGCATGTCATGAATGATGTAATATGTGACATCATCAGCAGTGGATTACGGGTAATAGTATCTCTAGTTTACTCCCCTATAGCTGTCTTTCTTTTAACATAAGTGTCTGTTTCCTTCCCTTATACTTACTGTTTTTGGTTCGCTTCCGGTTCGCGTACCGGCGAGCGAACTGGGAAGCGAACTAAGAGAAATAGAGGTTGGCACAGTTCCAAATATTGTACCAATTTTTTAATAACGGGGAGGTAGTTCTGAAAAGAACTTTTTTTTTTATTGTTTTTGTTGTTTTATATTTTTTTTATTATTTTTCGGAATTTTTTTTTACTTTTTTTGAATTTTTCTGAACAGTTTTATATTTTTTTGGGTTTTCTTGGAGGGGGCAATGAAAACGATTCATTGTAAAGGGCTCAACAGGAGCAACAAAACAAAAAAAAAGTATTTATTATTTTGGGCGTTTCGTACAAACTTGCATATGATAGTCAATAGCTCTGTTGATCAGAGTGATGCTTCTTTCTCCGTAGCAAATGAATCCATCGCAAAATACGCAGATGTGTTTTACTTCACCAAATCTCATTTGTATATTTGGCACCATCTCCCTGCCCTCTGGTCCCGTTACTTCCGGTACAACAGATCTTCTGGCCATAATAGGGAGATTATCTAGGTCGTTCCGAAACTGTGCAGCACTGTAGTTGTTAGGATGCCACCTAGTCATATGGCGATGCATTGTGTAGTTTCCGAAACTGTATTTTTTCTCGGTTCCTCTGGACAGTCTATCTTGACATATAAGGCAAGTTACGTATCTTGCATTTACTTTTTTCTGACCTTTGGGAATTTTAAAAAATTGCCAAATGAAGTTTTCTTTCCGGTGAGACGTCCTGGGCTCCTCAGGCAAAAACTGCCTCTCTTCGTGCTCGTCGTTCTGTTCCTCTTCTTCCTCTTCTTGTTGAATTATAACTTGAGCAGGTGGTCCACTTTTCCTTGGATGTGGTGGAGGTGGTGGGGAAGCACCAGCTGAAGCTACTAAAGAAGCCATTGCTCAGTGATCACAAAGGGTCTTTCTCTCACAATGATGAAAGTCAGAGTGAGGAAAGAAGGAGGGATTTTCATCATTTGGGAAAAACAAGAGTTCTCAACCAATGAAAAGTGTTCATTTTAGATTATATGACCTAGTCTTACATCATTAGGAAACCAAAAGTGAAATGAACCAATGAAAAGTGTTATTACCAAGTCACATGACCTGCTGTGTTTACGTTAAGCGCTTTGCAGGGCCTCCCGGTTTGCTTCCAGAAACCTGCGCTTTGCGACTCGCTTCGCGTACCAGTTCGCTAACGTAGCACGTCATATGACGTATCACGCGACAACGTGAAACGTCATGCGGACGGGAGGTGTCACGATGTTGTTTTCTAACGCGGCAGTTGCGGTAAAGAAATGTTTACCGGCTCGCGGTCTATTTCGCGGCATCAAGGTCAGCTAACGGGAAGCTTCCCGATTCGCGAAGCGGGAACGAAGAAAAAAAAATATTTAAAAAAAAAATTATTCATAAACATATAAAATATATTTTTGGATTTAAAGAAGAATACATTTTACAGCTACAGATATTAGCTGTTAAAAAACCAATGAAATTCACTGAAAAAACCATAGGTTATAGACCATATATAGTTAGGAATTAGCATTTACAAAACCTTGAAAATTCACTGA
The DNA here is from genome assembly GCF_964261635.1 of Lissotriton helveticus. NCBI lineage: Eukaryota > Metazoa > Chordata > Amphibia > Caudata > Salamandridae > Lissotriton > Lissotriton helveticus. The sequence goes on along the minus strand of NC_136071.1, from coordinate 871,272,865 downwards.
AAAAACCATAGGTTATAGACCATATATAGTTAGGAATTAGCATTTACAAAACCTTATTTTACTCACACAAAACCATTGAAATTCCATATATAGTTAGTTGCACTAACTATATATCGCGCACCCGCAATCCACTGCTGATGATGTCACATATTACATCATTCATGACATGGTCAGTGACATCACTGATGACATCACTGATGACATCTCAAATGACATCACTGATGACATCACTGATGACATCTCAAATGACATCACTGATGACATCATGACACACCAATACCAGTTACTACATACGCACTCACTGATTCCTACGTCTACCCACACATTCACTCATTCACCCATACAATCACTCATACATACAGTCACTCATTATTACAACACTATCATATGCACTCATACACCTAGTCAGTCCTGTGAAGAATCAATCACACTTCGATTTCCTCATCTATACAGTTAAACACAGAACACCATACTTTTTCACACATATACTAACACATACTTACTCTCTTATACAATCACTGATACAAGTACACATTGATATGCACAGAGTCACACACCTCCCAGCCAGCCACACACACACTCAGTCTTCCATACATCCACTCATTCTTCAATATGTAAAACATATTTAAACTTTACAAAAACACACAGACACTAGATGATGTCATTTGAGATGTCATCAGTGATGTCATCAGTGATGTCATTTGAGATGTCATCAGTGATGTCATCAGTGATGTCACTGACCATGTCATGAATGATGTAATATGTGACATCATCAGCAGTGGATTGCGGGTGCGCGATATATAGTTAGTGCAACTAACTATATATGGAATTTCAATGGTTTTGTGTGAGTAAAATAAGGTTTTGTAAATGCTAATTCCTAACTATATATGGTCTATAACCTATGGTTTTTTCAGTGAATTTTCAAGGTTTTGTAAATGCTAATTCCTAACTATATATGGTCTATAACCTATGGTTTTTTCAGTGAATATATATATATTTGGTCGTGCCTTATTCCTAAGCATGAGCTTGCCTCTGATTGGCTGCTAACTCTTCAAAGCAGGAAGTGTCCTCTGATTGGCTGCTAACACTTGAAACCAGGATGTGTCAGCAGCCATCTTGTGCCTTGCATCAAGTGAAAATATAAAAGAAAGGTTCTGGGGGCAATTTATTAAAGCGGAGCTCTGTGTAATGATGATTTGGACGCAGTGAAAGTTTAAGATTTATTAACAATAAAGGAGAAACAGGTAAGCGCCAGGCAGCACAACTTCCACTCCAGTACACTACTAGGAATATAACCCTTTCACGCTCCCTCTGCCCAACATCACTACTTCGGAGGTATTTCTTTAGAAGCTAGTCTGTTGGCTCGCAGCTCTTTACCTTTGCGAGCTAGTACGGTGTTGTGCCTGAATCTCTGCAAGCTACTACGCTGCTGTTCCTTTGGGAGCGGACGGCTCGTAGTTCTGACTCTGTGAGTTGGGGGGATGGGCCGCAGTTGTCCCTCTGCGAGCCTGGGTACGAACTGTTCATATGTCTCACTATATTAGTATTGAAAAGCGATTTTGTGATTCAGCCTGTCAGCTGGTATCTGTCCGAGGCATTTCTGAAACATACCGGAGCTCTGTCTGTGAGAGATACCCCTTTCACGCTGCCTCTCCCCACATCAGCATGTGACGCACCCTCTTCCCACATCACCAGCATATCGTCAACGACCTTCTAGGGCTCGCAAGTCTCTCTCTGCGAGCCGTCGGTGAGCTCGCAGCTCTTCTGGTGCGACTTCTCCGGCCCGCATTTGTACGAGCAGCCCGCCGGCTTGCAGGTCTCTGAGAAGAGATGCACTGGAGGCCACGTTGATGCAGGACAGACATGCAACACTACTCCGACATCCCCCAGCAGCCGCTCCTTGTCCGCCATCCCCGCTCACCCTCCACAAACAAATGTGACAAGAACGTTTTTAAATGTGGAGCCTAGCAAATTGCCTGGTGTTGCAGTTTTATTAAAAGATATGCTTGTGAGGTTCGAAAAATAAGAATCTTAGTCATGTATGGATTCACATATAAAACATTTTATTAAAACAAAACAACAACAAATAAAAGTATGTGTGTAAACCATTTTATTAAAACAAAACAACAACAAATACAACTATGTATAGTCCTGGCATGTCATCCCTCGACAATTTGTGAATCACAGCCTGCAAGAGAAAAAGAAAAATAAGATGGTGTGTTATGCATCCAGCAAACGAGAGAGAAAAAGAGAAAGAGTTAGATACATTGAAGGTAGAAAGAGAGAAACAGTGTGAGAGAGAGGAAAAGAGAGAAAGAATGACAGAGAGGAAGAGAGAGAGCGAACGAGAAAGAGAGAGAGAGGAAGACAGAAAGAAAGAATAAGACAAAGAGGGAGACAGAGAAAGAGTGAGAGAGAGAAAGAGAGAAATACAATGAAGAGAGAAAGAGAAACAGTTTGAGAGAGAAGAGAGAGAGAGAAAGAGAGTGCGAGAGAAAGACAGAGAGAGAAAGAGAGGAAGAGAGAGAGAGAAAGAGTGAGAGAGAGAAAGAGTAAAACAGTCTGAGAGAGAGAGAAGAAGAGAGAGGGAGAAAGAATGAGAGAGAGGAAGAGAGAGGGAGAATGAATGAGAGAGAGGAAGAGAGAGGGTGACAGAATGAGAGAGAGGAACAGAGAGAGACAAAGAGAGAGAGAGAGAGGAAGAGAGAAAGATTAAGAAAGAAAGAAAGAGTGAGATACAAGGAAAAGAGAAAAACAGTGTGAGCGAGAGGAAGAAAGATAGAGAGAGGAAGTGAGAGATATAAAGAATGAGAGAGAGAAGAAAAGACAGAGGAAGAAAGAAAGTGTGAGAGAGTGAGAAAGGAAGAGATGGAGAGGGAGGGTTGACACTGGAGAAAATCTTCGTAGCTCACCTTTGTGTCACCGGTGTGTCTCCAAACACGTGCCGGGACATACTTCACCCTCAAGTTTAGTTATTTGAAAGATAGTATAGAATGGGTAATTGCAGACTATATACAAGTGCACATGCGTAATTCACTGTTTCAGCTTTGGGCACCCAGGCTGCAGAATCCCATTTATTTCCACTGCTCAGAGGTGTCTAACAGCCACTACGCACCCAGGGCCATATTATCAAGAACGGCGCTTTAGCAGCAGGAAACTACCACAAAAGTGGCAATATGGGGCTTGATAATATGCCCTTGTGAATTCCCATAGAAGCTCAGGTTTGATGTCCTTCACACCAGAACCTGGGCTTCCTTGAGAAATCTCAGGGGCATATTATCAAGCCACTTAACGCCGCTTTAGCGGCAGTTTCCTGCCGCTAAAGTGGTGATAATGTTATCACCGTTCTCGATATTATGGTCCCCAGTCTGGTGTAGCCCATACACTTGCACTGCCCAGAGGTGTATAACAGTCCCTGCGCACCCAGGCTGCTGCACCCCATGCACTCCTACTATCCGGAGCTGACTGCCTGCTGCTGCGCATTCAGGGTTCTGTACCCCATCCACTCCCACTGGTTGAATGTGAGTGCCCGCTGCAGGGCAAACAAGCCTCTCTGCTCACCTTCCACCACTGGCGTGTGTTGAAGAGAGTCTACTACGTGCCGAAGGAACCTCTTCAGTACACGTGGTGAACAGAGCTCACAATTCAGTCTAGGTGTTGATTGCCAGGATGGCCACGCATCATCACAGGTTCTATATGAGTTCAGCTACTGGTTTTAGGTGGGGGAAGTCAATTTGTGAATCAGAGCTTGTTAGATAAAAGCAAGAGAGAGAGAGAGAGTGAGAGAGTTTCACTGGAGAAAATCTTCGCAGCTCACCTTTGTGTCACCGGTGTGTCTCTAACCACGTGCTGGGACATAGTGCACCCTCAAACTCTCACATCTGAAAGATAGTACAGAAATAGTAATTGTAGGAAAGACCAGTATGCTGGAATGAAAAGACAGAGACGGTAATTCTCTTGATGTGGTTTAATCCGCATAACATGTTTTGTAAGCAGCAAGTATAAAGGAAGAATGACTGAACCCCCGTTAACTTCTACCTTCCAACCTTTTCACATTCAAAAGATAACATTCCCAAAGCAACGCGAGGCAGCCACGAGCTGTGAGAGCCCATAGTTGGAAGTCAGCACCGGCTCCTCAGGCATTGCATCAGTGCTCGTGTTACCAAACCGACGCTGTGGCAGAGTATATACCAGTGCGTATGCCTAAATAGCTCTGCCGTATTTCTGCATTCAGGGTGCTGAACCCCATCCACTCCCACCGCCCAGAGTTATCTACCCGACGCTGCACAACAAGGCCTCACTGCTCACCTTTTCGCAGTCATGGCACCCTCCACATCATGCAGCTCCGTTATGAAAGGTAATAGGTCTCACATTTGCTACTGAGTCTTGATATGGCCATTGCAGAGGACATACTACTTTACCTTTCATCATCGCAGGTTGTACACCCGCTCAGTGCTTGCAGTGCTACTAACTCAGTAAGAAGTGAGGCCACGTACTCTAAACTCCAAAATGGAGCAGAGCACTTGTGCACTGTCTTTTATATTAGTAGGGTCACGTGTCCTGTGACGCCTGGGCTGGATGGGAGTGGGTGTATACCAGCCAAGAGGGAGTGGCTGTGGCATCAGTATGTATTGCCAGATTAGGCTAGATCACGCATAATTGGGCAATATTTTTCTGGTTGCGTTGTAAAATGTTGACTTGTGCTAGTTGCCAGATTATATAAATATAAATTTATAAATATATATAGAAGTATGGGGGAAATTTGCGAATTGGCGGTCTGCGAATCCGCATAATCTGCGAAATCGTGTGAATTTGCGGGTTTTTTTTTGCGTGTTCGTGGGTTTTTTGTGTATTCGGGGGCCACTTGCAGAGCACCGACAGCAAAGTTACCCATGCGGTCGTACATGGGCGTGGCCATCTTGTGCGCGTTGCGTATTTCCGTTTCCGGGTGCTATTGGCAAGCTCGCATTGTGTGCGGCGAGCTATTACGAGTTTGCGTGTGTTTTGGCGTGCTCGCGGGGGAAATATCGGGCAAACTTACCCACGCGGTCCTCAATGGGCACGGCCATCTTGTTTTTCATTCATTGCTATGGTTCTGGGCATGGTTTGTCTATCCTCTTTCAATCTTTGCAATCCTTTGTTTCTTTGAACTTTTTTTTGCTCTTTTTTGCTCATTATCTATCTCTCTATTTGTCTAGATCTATATTTTGTGTTTTTTTCAACTTTTGTTACTTTAATAACTACTTTTTTTGTTTATCTCTCTCTTTTTGTTAATTTCTTTTTTTCCTCCTATTCTTTTCTTCTTTCGCCCAACACCATGGCAAAGGGAGCCGGGAAAAGCAAGGGGAAGGGTCCCGCACCCTGTACCCGGCTCCCATGCGAGCGATTGAGTGGGGAGGATGTAGTGGCCAGGGAGGATTTTACCGCGGTGGAGGTGGCCGCTCTTATATTTTTTGTTCTGCGGCACCTCCCTAAGACCGTGGCAGCAGGGGGCAGGCCCGGTCAAGGGTATGGCCTCTGGGAGCATCGCCAGCAGTGGGATAAGGTGTGCCGGGCCATGTGGTGGGAGTCGGGGGTCCGGCGGGCCTATGACCAAGCGACGCACCGGTGGGCCGATGTCCTCGACCGGGAGCAGGACCTGCTCCACCTGCTAGGTGTGGAGATCCCTGGCCTTGGTGAGTAGCTATTTAATAACTACTTTGTATTCTTCTGCTCTGTGTTATATTGCTAATATATGTTTTTCCCGAAGAGCAAGAATGCTGCCTTTTCGATTACATTGCAGGTAAAATAGTGTTTAAATAGCTTCTGTGATTGCAGGTGCACGCCTCCTCAGTAGCGTTGCTACTATGCTTACTTGTTTGCAACTTTGTGCTCATTTGGCCTGAATATGTATGAGTGTAGTACTTTACAGAACTGCGTAATGCTAGAGAGACTAGAGACTCAACTCTAGTCCTTCCTTTGTACTCCTGCTGCCACTAAGAAGAAGAGATAGTGATGGATTGATAGGTTGAGCATATTATGACTTGTTATTAGTAGTAGGACATTTTTTAGTGCTCTGCAATCATGATAACGGACTGTGTCTGTCACGTTGCGTGCTGCTGAGTGCTGGCAGTCGTAGTAGAACCTTTTTGTTGTTGGTTTAGTTAGTGATTTACATAACTTTCCAAGTAGACGGTCTGCGAATTCAGCAATACTGTACTAGTATCCTCCTAGTTGACCATATCAGATAGGTCAATACATGTAGTGCAATTGTTGTTAATTTGTTTCCCTGAGATAATTTTAGATTGTGGTCAAAGAAATCAAATATTTCCAAAAAACAATCATCCATGTTTGTGTTTTTTTCATGATGAGTCGGTCAGTGTAGGTAGCTAAGCTTGCCCAGTCGGCAAACGCTGTTAAACAAAACTCTGATCCAGCAATAGCTCTAGAGGCACTCAGTGCAGTCTTCTTAATGTTAGTGCTTTGACAATTTCCAACACCAAAATGTCAAAGTCCACCAAGAATAAGCTAGTAGTTGGCTTTTTGATTTGATAGTAGCACATACCATACAGCTAGTGTTTCAGGGACTATTCTGCACATACAGAAGTATGGACAAGAGAAATAGGACATTGTTGATGATAGGTGCAGTTCGACTTTCCACATACCTCAGTCAGAAGTAACTGTGCGGAACTCGGGAGCCCTCACCTTGTTGGAACTTCAAGTCCTCCTGGTGGTGATGAGGAGTAGTTGGTTCTGTCTGTAATTATAAATATGTTGCACTTTAAAGAGCAAGCATTCATCAGTTGTGCCAAAAAGAGTTGCATGTTATGGCTAAGCATATAAGTTAACACCCTCCCCAAAACCGTGACTTCTTTTCAGTCCCAATAATTAAAAATTGTTTAACATTTTCTCTTCCAGTACGAGACGAAGTAGGGGGTGGTGTATGGCATCTAAAAATATTACATGTTTTTTCTAGGCATCACAACATCGGATGCAGCACTTGCCACCACCAGTGCCGGGGCCAGCAGCTCGGAGGGGTCCACTCAAGTGGTGGATGCGGTGGAGCCACCAGGAGGAGCTGAGGGGGATGGCTCAGCAGCGGTGGACGGTGGTAAGTTATTATTATACTCCTTACTTATTGACATTTTAGAGTAGGCTCGCAAAGGAGTGTATGATGTACTGTACAGTAGACAGTACACTACTACAAGTACACTGTACTGTTAAGAACAGTTACTGATTTAGAACTAAAAATTTTTAGCCAATCATGGAGAAGACAGTCACCCTTGACTTAGCAATAGCATTAGCGCCGGTAGTTCTCGAGTAAGCAATGGCCCACTCTATTTGACTTCAAATCAGCTGGGAAATTTTTATCGTGAAGCCGTCATATCAGATGAACTTGAGGGATGTGATGAACGAAAAGGGAAAGAACTTAGGGTCAATGGAAGGATGAGAGAGTCGTAACATTTATGACTAAAGAATGATACGTGTTTTTGAATGCAGGCAGAGGTGGTTGATAGGAAGGAATCAGATGCATGGCTGCTTGAAGCAAGGATGGTTGGAGGAGAAAGAAAAAATGACTGCCTGTGTGGGTCAATCAGACAATTCATGTGTGGTGTGCATGGTAATATATCATTTTGGTAAAACTCAAATGCAAGTCAAGACGGTGGTTTACCAAATAAAATGAAAAGCGTGTTATTTGGTTGTTGAGAAAAAGTAAAGTTGTTGCAGTTGAGACATTAAGAAGAACGATAGACGTTTACTTTGGAAACCTGGATGGTATCTTCTTCCTCATACATAGCAGAGGTGTATGTAGAGCAGACGCTCATTGTATGAAGAGTGTTACTTTGTTCGAACAGCATGTCCGTGCCAGAGTTGCAAAGCAGAGGAAATCCAAATACTACAAGTTGTGATTGTTCAGAAACTCTCCCTTGCCGAAAGTAGCAGTACAGTAGTTTACTTTGCAAGCACAGCATATATTGTGTATGTATTGTATAGTTGACAATTATATCAAGTCAAGTCCCTTCCTCCGGCAATTATGGTTACCACACTTACTCCCTATCTTCATAATTTTCTTTCTGCTGTGTTAATCATGGGTGGACTATCGCTGTTGTTCACTCAATCTATCACAACAAAGCACCTAAAGTCATCCATCATATAAGCAAAGAGATCATGTGATCGGCTGGATACATGATCATAAATGAATAATCTTCATTTTCCTTTTGTAGGCCCAGGGGGGGGCAGTGCGAAATATAAATTACATTGAGCAGTAGCCCTTGATGTAATCAAGTATGGCCAGTGCCACCCCTATACAAAAGTAAGAGCTTCCCTATCCCCACCTGCATGTACTGCTTAAAGTAATGCATGCGAGTCTGCGTCATCATGGCTTGTGTCTCTTTTACTTGGATGCAAGCTGACTGAGCTGGCATTATTCCGGCTACCACAAGTTCACGTACAAGTAATTTCTTTCGCAAAACTAGAGAAAAAAAGTAGAATACTGGTGTACTCTCTGACTCTCTGACTATGTATTGAGTCCATAGTGCTGCCTGGTAGTAGAATTCCTGAAACTCCCACTGTTACAGGCCTACAAAGATGGCGGAAAGATACATGCCAAAATGTTATACTGTGCTTGCAAATTGCTAGTGTTACTGTGAGACAACTTTCTGTTGAATTATTTTGTGTTATTGGTAAAGAGTATTGGTTACATTATTTTTCTTTCTTTCTTCATATAGATGCTCCCAAAAAGCTCACCAGAAGGGAGATGGCTGTCCGGGCTAGGGCCCGGAAGCTGGAGGCCATTCGGGTGGAATATTGCCGGCTGTGGGCTCGGGAACAGGAGGTGGGGGCGTCAACAACCTCCTCCAGCACTGCCCCCGTGTCCACCAGCAAGCAGCCTCCAGCACAGCGCCGTGCTCGGATAGCCCCCCGCCGCCACTCAGCTGCAATAACACCAGCAGCTGCCCCCCCCCTGAGCCTGGAAGGCACGCATGCGACGCCTACCTGGAGCGGACGGTGGACGACCTTGAAAAACAGCTCCGGGACCTCCGCAAGGAGCGGCGGGACCGCCTGTCCAGACACCGCCGGAAGTGACTGTGTCCTTTGCCCCTTTTTTAAAGACTGTTGGGGGGTGGGAATCAGGAGTTGGGGATTATTTGGGACTAGAGGACTATTTGAAATGGACAATTGTTTGGGTTAGGGAGGGGTGGGACTAGTTTACTTTTGTTAGGGGAAATATATCATTATTCATTTTACATACTTCAACATAGTGCACGCGTTGATCTTATTTTGTGGGGGTGGTGGGCGGGGGTTACAGCACGTTTGGTTTCCTCAAACTTACCAGCATGAATTATCTAAAACGTCCAAAAATGTTCAAAAGTGCCACTAACAGAGTTAGTGAATTCAATTGGTCTACTAGTACTTTACTAGTACTACTGTCAGTCTCTCCTCCGAGTCCTAACCCATTATTCTACCTCCCCAAAATGCTTATCTTACCTGTGATTCGTGTTTGAGAATAGAGCTAGGCACAGCGCTGGCTGCATGGCAAATGGCGATTACTCCATCCCGGACCGAAATTCCGTTGTTGTGGTGCTAGTAGGAGTGGTACCACACTAGCAGTAGCAGCATATGAAAAACAAAGTAAAAAATGAGACATTGAGTGGCCTGAGAGGAGTATTAGAAGGAACAGTAGCCTAAGCAATGCTGAAGATAAGTATGGGGAAAAAAGAATTGCATGGGTGATTATGGCTACAACAAGAACAGTGACACAGCAGCGTAACAACAAGTCTTATTGACATGTAGGAGGATGATGTTGACGATGGATCCAATCGATGGTGGGCGTGAAATTCAGAATTTATTTTAAAATACTCATTGTTGTTTTTTTAACCAGAATTACAATATCCTAGGATTCATCTAGCTGCCTTAAAATTGATTTGAGGAGGTTGCTTGCACCTTATCCTCCCCAGCAAGTGTGTGGAATTATTGTTGTAATTTACTCACACCTCCATGAAAACTACACAGCCCGGGGGAAGAGGGTTAGGCTTTGAAACTTGGATGGGAATGGGGTTTGTGGGGAAGGTTTTGTGGAGAGAGGAAAAAAAATACAGCATGGACAAACAACAAATGAAGATAAACAAATCGTTGGATACAAAGCTATCCATAAATCGTTTAAGGGACATAAAGGAAGTGCATGCACTACTGCATGTATGAAGTTGTTTGCTAAATGGATAGGTTACTGAAAAGTAAGTAGTACTTTCTACAATGTACTAACTATGAAGAAACAATGTGACAGTACAGGGCTGCAGTAATTACGCAATTTCACTTGCCTATCTGCCCTCAGAGAGAATAACCACTTAGTACATTAAATTAGTTTAAAAAATAGCAAAGAAAAAAGTATACAATGGCTGGAGGGATGAATTGAAGCAGAGAGCAAACAAATGCACAGAGTCACACTCATAGAAGTTCACAGCAATAACATTACTTAAAAGATAAGTAGAAATTAAGATGGATACTGTAACTGTATGTTGTTGTAGTTGTCCTGTTGAATTTGGGAAGTTGCATGCATCCAGCCATTCCTCTTTTTCGCGGTACTCCACCATTACATCTGTTGCTCCTTCGATCAATGTTGGGGACCATAAGACACCTTGTCCACTGCCTGCCTGGCGGATGCTGAATTGCGGCTCACTAATAGTAAGCCTGAGTTCATTTTTTTCCCATTGCACAGGGTAAAATCCGGCCTGTAATTGTTGATGGAAAAGCAGGAAGTGATATTAAAACACCAAGGAGAAAAAAGTATAAGGTACGCTGTGTAGTGCAAAAATGACACTTTCAGTTTCAGAGTCAACAGTATTACAATACATACAAGCATCATTTCGAAAGTGCGTACTCTGAGTCTCCTTTTCAAGGATAAATAAGTGTGGGCGAAATTTGCGGATCTTTCCCCTCAAGCTAGGTGTAAAGTGTAAACTGCGATTTTAGAACAAAATTAGACCTTCCCAGCAGTGCCCCCAGACCCCTCAACCCACCCCCCCAAAAACCTAGAACCCCCCCCAAACAGCCCCCCAAAAACACGCAAGTGAGCTAAAAAGGAAAAACTTTCTCACCATGGATTTTCTCCAAACCACTTGCATCCGATATTAGACCTTCCCAGCAGTGCCCCCAGACCCCTCAACCCACCCGCAAAAAAGTAGAACACCCCCAAACAGGCCAAAAGCAAAAATGGAAAATGTCACACTTAGAAAATCACTCCAAACGCGCTCTGCAGCTAGGCCCTACTCCCCGTTTCCACCATGGATTTTCTTCAAACCACTTGCAATCAAAATTGGACCTTCCCAGCAGTGCTCCCAGACCCCTCGACCCAGCCCCAAAAATGTAGAACCCCCCAAACAGCCCCCCAAAAACATGCAATACTGCTCGGCCTCCGTTAAATTGCGCCAAAACGCTGTCTGCAACTAGGCCCAAACCCCCCTTTTCCACCATGGATTTTATTCAAACCACTTGCAATCAAACTTATACCTTCCCAGCAGTGCTCCAGGCCCCCAACCCACCCCCCAAAAACCTAGTACCCCCCCAAACAGCCCCCCAAAAACACGCAAGTGAGCTAAAAAATAAAAACTTTTTCACCATGGATTTTCTCCAAACCACTTGCATCCAATATTAGACCTTCCCAGCAGTGCTCCAAGACACCCCGACCCACCCCCACAAATCTAGAACACCCCCAAACAGCCCACCAAAAACATACAATACTGGTATAACCAAAACATGGCAAATTGCGCTGTTCACAAAAAATTGCAGTTTTCAGCCCTTCCACCACTTCGATCCTCTTGAAACTTACCTGGACACTTGTTCCAGCGATTCCCAAGAATCTCAGCAAGGCAGAACAGAATCGAACCACTGCACACTTTGAAGAAGAAGAAGAAGAAGAAGAAGGTCTACGACTAGTTTTCACTTGTCACCCAAACACACGCGCCCGCAAAACACCAAAAAAGGCCAAAATTCTGCCAATTCTGGACCAAAGAAGCCAAACCCCCCCTAAAACCTTGCCAACATCATTATGAATGAGCCTGCATTGGGCCCTGAGCCCTAGACTCAGCGGGAACCCTACCAACTTAAACCCAAAAACCCTAGTAAATCGCACTGAACCCTAAACCCTAGATATGCTTTGTCTGTCTGTGTCAAAGAGCCTAAGTATGCTTCACTCAGTGGTGCCTGCCTTGACCGTCTGCATGACCCTGCCGCAAGCATGGGCAAAAAATCTGTTCCGCTCAAGAATTTTCTGTAAATTCGCGAAAAACCGAAGAACTGCAAATTTTGCATACATAACGGATGTTTGGCCCAAGCTTGAGGCAGGGCCATGCAGACGGTCAAGGCAGGCACCACTGAGTGAAGCAACCTGATGTAGCATACCTAGGCTCTTTGTCAGACAGACAAAGCATATCTAATTGTATGCAGAAAGTCACATAGCCCTAATTTTACATGAACTGCTGTCTGGAGTGGAGTTGACTCTGCCTGCCATAACAACAACAGTACACTGCCTCGCCCTCGACCACTACATACCACCAATAAACAGACATGTAGTTCTGCTGTAGTAGTTGTTGTAGACTGGTTTACCTGTTTGCCACTCACAAATTGGCCATAGCTCTTCCGTAAACCGACGCTGATGATCCATCCATACCAGTGAGTGACTGTAAAGAAAAGAAAATCTATATTATTTAATCAATCATCATGGTATATTGGCAAGTGAGTCCACTCCAAGGACATTTTGCATACTGGAAAAAGCAATATAGTGGCCCCTGAAGTTGAAGTACAATTTGAATTTAACATGGTAAAGGTAAAGGTAAAGGTAAAAAAACAGAGTAGTAGACATGAGTTACAATTACTGTGTAAAAGATTAAATATTAACTAAGACAAGACATATGATTCATTTCATGCGCAAAAAACTAACAGCAATTGGTTTCATCAGAGCCAGACAGCCATTGCTGTCCACTGCATGCCATCTTCTCATTGTTCATTACCTGTTCTACTTTTTGTCCGCATCTTCTTCGGAAAGTGAGGGCCCACAGGGCACCCTCTCCTGTCAATTTCAGAAGTAACTCCATCAGCAATCAGCAAGCATGTAGTCAGTCAGTACTTTCAGTCCCACTTGATGGGACTCGTCTACGAAGACAAAGTTTCTTCATTCTTCGTAATCCATCCATCTGCCTTGAGGGAAATGGATAGCGGGAGTCTGGAGGAGGAGGATAGAGGAGCATGATTGAGTTGTTAACTTGTGAACCTCAGGAATGCAGACTGCAGCACCTTCAAATCAATAAGGAAAATAAGATGAAGACAGTGCTGCTGATGGACTTGTTGTGATTAGGTGATTCGAGTTTTGTTGTGGTAAAAGTTGCAAAACAAAAAAAGACACACAGGAATAAAAGTGAATAAGGACGAAAAAAAGGAAGTAATTTTCAGGCCTCGGTGTCAGGGAAGTAGAGCTTGTCCTCAAACTCTATGAATTGAGACAGGAGTAGGTCAGCTAACAGAGAAGAATTTCCGTCACCTAAGTCGGTGTCCTCTTCTTCCTGCGTGCATTCACGTATTTTGTAATCTGGTGGTATGAAGTGCTGATTCATCTTGATTAGTGTTAACCTCTCCAAATTTTTGGGTAAGAGGCGGGTCCTTTTTGAAGTTACAATGGCACCAGCAGCACTGAAAACACGTTCAGAAGACACACTTGTGAGTGGGCAAGACAAATAATTTAGAGCCAGGTTGGTGATCAGTGGCCATAGAGGCCTTTTTCTATAACAATACAGCAATGTGTTCTGATTAACAAAGACCTCTGTTGAGTCATCCAGATAGGCCTGCACCATCGACTCAAGGTTCTCCAAGGTTGCTCCACTTTGCGTACCATCTGTGGCCTTTGCAGCACTGAAACGAGCAAACCCTTGATGAGTTAGCCAATCCACTTCCAACAATATTATGGCTGGGCCTGGTGCAGGTGAGGATGATGATACGGTTGCTGGTGTCATTAACGGCTGCGAGGGAAAGTGACTCCCTTCGGCCACAGATTCAGAAGAGGAACTTGACGCCGGATGGCCTGCTGATTCAGTTGTACTTTTGCCTGCTCCTTGAATTTTCGGCCGCTCTTTTTCCGAGTGGCTGAAACAGCTAGCCAGTGTTTGTACTTTGAAACATCTGCTTCATCAAAAGGAATGAATGCTCTGCTGGCCACTGCCTTTTTGTACCGTGGATCCAGAATAGTGGCACAAATGTAATGTTGTTCTGTATGTATGTTTTTAAGCCTTTCATTGTCAACTAGGTGGCTTAATAACCTCTCCGCCAACTGATATGCGTCTTGCTTTTCAGCATCATCTCGGAACATTGAAGACACCGCCTTCAGTTGGTGCTCTAGCATGACCAACAATGGGATAGCTTTGCCCAAAGAACAGTCCTCCCTGCTGACTGCACGCGTGAAGACCTCAAAAGGACGAAGCATGTCTGTCAGGCTTGCAACTAGCTTCCATTCCTCCAACTCTAGCCTCATGTCTTTCATAGTAGAACCCAGTTTATAGACATAATCATGTATTACTCCCCACTGCTCAGAGAGACGCTCAAGCATGTAAACAGTTGAGTTCCAACGTGTTGCCACCTAATGGATGAGTCCTTTGACTGGCAGTCTACGTTCATGTTGAATGCTCCTCAGCTGCTTCCGGGCCTTAAAAGAATGGCTGAAATGTGTGCAGATTCTTCGGCAGGTGGTCAGTAACTTGCTGACTGTGTTTTCTTTTTTCAAGAAATCTTGCACCACGATGTTAATACTGTGCGCCAACCATGGCACTCTAAAGTACTCACCATCCTGCATGGCCTTAACTATATTACAGCCATTATCCGTGGAAACATAACCAACTATGCGATTTCTTGGATGAAGCCATTCATAGACCTTCCTATCAAACTCATCCAAAAGGTTAAGGGGTAGATGTATCAAGATTCCATTTTGCGATTTCTAAATAGCGATTTTTAAGGAATCGCTATTTAGAAATCGCAAAATGGAATGTATGTAGAAAATTGCTATTTTTTAGCGATTTCTTAGTCTTCCTTATTTGCAAATTCGCAATTTACGAATTCGCAATTAAGGAATAATTTCCCATGCATTCCTATGGGCCAGGAGGCCCATAGGAATGATTGTGAAATATTTCTAAATTTGCGAATCGCAATTTGCGAATTCGCAAATTGAGAATAATTTCAAGGGTGCAGGGGTGTCTCAAAGACACCCTGCTGCACCCCTGAAATTTACATGTGTGTGCATATGGCGCACATACATGCCCTATGGGCATGTATGTGCGTCACATGCCACCTTCACAAATGCCAAATAGGGCATTTTTAAATGAAATCGCAAATTACCACCAACTACAAGTTGGTGGTAATTTGCGATTTCTTAACCCAAATTTGCAATTTCTAAAACCCACATACATCTCATTTAAGGAATCGCAAAATGTGCCTCGATTTTTTGATACATTTCAAAAAATGCTAAAAAGCCTTTTGCGATTCGCAAAGGCTTGATACATCTACCCCTAGGTGCAGTATGAGTTTTCTCCATGGCAAACATGGCTACTGTTGCATGTTTCCGAGTAGCTTGATTAACTGTGTCCGTGTCAACACCTGCTTTTAACTGGTCTATAACCCATGCAAAAGAGACCCAGTGTGCAGTGATGCACATGTAATCAAGGGCTTGGCAACTGGTCCACATGTCTGTTGTCAGGTGGATAGTGTGAACAGCACTCTTCAGAATAGCTGCGCCAATCACCTCAGCACATCTTGATGTAGTGCTGGAACAGCAACCCTGGCAACAGAGGACCGGCTAGGAACCTTCCATTTAGGGCAGACTGTTGCCACAAATTCTAGAAAACCCACCCCTTCCACGAAAGAAAAAGGGAGAAGGTCCAGCGCTAGCATTTTAGCCAGCTTTGCGTTATAGAGATGTGCCGTTGGGTGTTTGCGTTCAAATGGCGCATCCGACCAAAAAATTCTGCTAATGGTGGTCTGGACCGTTTTACGTGATGATGATGATGCAAACTTCTTCAAACCAGTTAGGCTCATTGATGTACTTTTTTGCATTGGTGTCTCTCCCAGACTCGTAGTGTGCCTCATACATGTTGCAGGGGTAGAGGTTGTGGTTGCTACCACTGCAGTGCTGCTGCCAGGAGTACTGGGTGTACCAGAAAAAATGTCGGTCGGTTCTTGACTTCCCCCCTGCAGAATCAGCCCCTCGTCAGCATCAGATGCAATGTGAATGGATACATTTGGATCAGTTCTACTTTTTTCTTCCCGGATGTTCCTTAGGTGCGTCTCCCACTGGATAGTGTGGTATTTTTTGAGATGACCTCTCTGGCCTCCGGTACCATAGTTGGTAACAAGCTTACCCCGACTAACTAATATTTTACAAATCGAACAAACAACCATGTTTTTCGCCTTTTGGCTAACAGTAGAGAAGTCCCAAACTGGGGACTGCAGATGTCTGCTGGTGGTGGAGGTGCTACTTTGAGTTTCAATGCCAGATGAAGTGGAGGATGGGCGTGCCTGAATTCGTTTCTGTTGTTCACTTACAGCACCACTACTTGAGGTAATGGAGGTCGAGCTGGATGGAGGTCCCTGCCGGCCCTTCTGACTAAAAAATATGGAAGCTTTAGGTCGTGTTGGTGTTGTAGTTAACTGCGTTGGTGGTGGTACCAGTGCCACGCTGTCCACATCCCGCTCAGCAGCCATTCGGGATAGGGTGAAAATGTCTGTCTGCTGCATGCCCGCTGAGGCTGGAGTGACGTCTGTGATGACTGGGTCGTCGTCAGACTGTTCATCAGCAGCAGAAGACACCACTTCTTGTTCGTCGTCATCACCCATAAGTGGAAGCCTTGCGGGAACCTTCCTTTTAGGCTTCGCTACCTTTGTCGGCTCATGGCGTGCCTCACTCTCAGACTGCATTGGTGGGTTCCAATCAACATCAAGGTCATCAGAATGAAGGGGGCTTGAAGAAGAACTTGTAGTGGTAGTAGTAGCAGCCCTCCTTGACCTTTTTCTTGCTGGGGATCTGGAAGAAAATGATCATCATCAGGAGGAGTGGCTTCCTCGGATGATACCTCCGCTTGAATATCAATTTCCTGATGTGCCCCTACTTCTGGAGGAACAAGCGTTGTAGGCAGTTGTGCCGCTCCATGAACCTCTAGTTGCACCTATCCATGCACCTCTCCATGCGCCTCTCCTTGCGCCTTTACTTACGCCTCTCCTTGCGCCTCTCCTTGCCCATGTACTTGCGCTTGTACTAGTTGCACATGTGGTTGTTGTTGCGGCTGTGGTTGTTGAACACTCGTCAGCTGAGTTTCTGCCTGGCGTTGATTGGATGGTACTTTCTTGTGATGAGCCAACATCACTGGTCGATTGTGATTGAGAAACTAAAGTGGCTGCCTCAGCACCACTCATGGTCTTGGACCTAACTTGGCGTGGTGGCACTGAGCCCAATGAAGCGGAGGTGCTGCTTCCAGCTTGGTCCCCGGCGGACACCGCTGCTGCTGCAGGCGTAGTTTTTAAAACAAAAAAAACAACACTTATTTTGGGGAGGGTCTAAGGCTATATTTAAAGACCAGCATGGATACCTAGCCCTATAAATATCGATATCCAACAAAAAGAGTATCCACGGGTCTGATAAAGCATTATCTGATCAATCACAAAACATGAAACAACCCACTCTGAATACAGAAAGAAATATTGTATCTTCCTTGGATACCCATCAGTCACCAAACTTGATGATCTTTTTCTTCATCTGGGTTTCCTTATCCACGTCACTCACAGCTTTATCAGGGCTGAAAACTTGTTATAAGCCCAAGATATGCCAGAGGATGTGATCTCTACCTAAGAGTAGATTCTTACCAGATGAGACAGATGGTAATCAATGGGATTTCGTAGTGCAGTGCTCAGGTGAACAAAGTGAAAAATGTTAAAATTGATCTATGAGAAACCTAACTTTATTGATGTATCTTATAGTTCAAACTAAAAAACAGTGCAAAGATAGTGTTAACAAATAACTATCTAGAATCTTGACATGGTCAACATGTTTCAGCACTAATGGTTAACTAAACCGAACCGTGCTTTCTTCAGGACCACCTACTGAGATGCTACTGCAATGAAAAGAATTGTGTGTGTGTACAAAGGACATACATATACAATATAATGGATCAAAATGATACCACCATAGTCACCCAATTCGGGGTGTGAAAAAAGTCCTTCCTCATACAACATCCTTTGACAGACGATGTCTTATTGTTCAAAGGAAGCTGCCTCACCTTACCTGGCAACAGCTCAGGATAAACAGGAGGCACCGCTCTGACCGTCACTAAAAAAACACAGGTTTCAGGGACGTGATAGTTAGAAATTAGAATTTTAAAAACCTTAGACATTCACAAAAAAAACGCATGTTTCAGGGGTGTTATAGTTAGGAATTAGCATTCTGAAAACCTTAGAAATTCACCGAAAAACTAAAGATTGTATGTTATAGTTAGTCTGACATTTCACTTGCAGAAAACCTGAGAAATTCAGCTGTTATAGTTAGCTGAGCTAACTATAATGCACGCCCCCGCAATGCACTGCTAATGGCATCACATATTACATCACTCATGACATGGTCAGTGACATCACTGATGACATCTCAAATGACCTCACTGATGACATCATTGATGAGATCATCCACATAATCTCTGATGCACCTACTCACACCCCAAACAAACCTTTCTTACTCTCACTCCAAATTTTAGACTACAATTTTTTTTTAAAAAGACACACCAATACCAGTACGTATATACCCAGACCTTAGACATTCACAAAAAAAACGCATGTTTCAGGGGTGTTATAGTTAGGAATTAGCATTCTGAAAACCTTAGAAATTCACCGAAAAACTAAAGATTGTATGTTATAGTTAGTCTGACATTTCACTTGCAGAAAACCTGAGAAATTCAGCTGTTATAGTTAGCTGAGCTAACTATAATGCACGCCCCCGCAATGCACTGCTAATGGCATCACATATTACATCACTCATGACATGGTCAGTGACATCACTGATGACATCTCAAATGACCTCACTGATGACATCATTGATGAGATCATCCACATAATCTCTGATGCACCTACTCACACCCCAAACAAACCTTTCTTACTCTCACTCCAAATTTTAGACTACCATTTTTTTTAAAAAAAGACACACCAATACCAGTACGTATATACCCACTAACTGATTCATAGGTCTACACACACATCCACTCACTCATTCACCAATACAGGCACTGATATATGCACTCATACACCTATAGAGACAGTCACACACCGCACTCACCAATCAAGTTACTCACACACCTAGTCAGTCACCCAAATAGTCAATTACACCTGCATTTACTCACCTATACAGTTATACACACACCACCTCACTTATTCATACAGATACAAACACATACTTACTCTCTTATACAATCACTGACACAAGAACATACTCATCCAGGTTTAAAGCATGGTGTTCCTGAAGCGGCCCTGACCGAGTTGGTGGGCCCCTGATTCAGAGAAATGTGTGCTGAAATATATATATATATATATTTTTTTTCTAAGTTTTCTAAGTTAGTGCTCCTTCTGCCTTCCCCGCCCTCTGCAGTGGATCACTGGTAGTTGGCGGAGCGCACCAAACATAAAAGTTCCATGCAAACAAATAAAGTGATCACTCTGAGGTATTGTGCAAATACCGGAAGTTGATTTTAATCCAGGTTATGCGTTTTGCTTGCTGTGTAAGGTAAACGTGTAACCTGGATTAAAACCAACGTCTGGTGTTTGTATAATACCTCCGAGTGATCGCTTTATTTGACTACCTGGAAGAAAAAAAATAAATATATATATATATATATATATAGATATATTAAGCGTGGACGTAAAATCCGTTCCGCTCGCTGATTTTGCGGATTTTGGGCGAATTCGCAATCTGCAAACTCTCGCGAATTTGCCGAAAATTCGCAAATTCGCGCGTAGCGGATTTTTTTGCTTGGTCGCACTTGACAAATAGAATATTATACAATTTTGAGGCGCGCAGCGTTCACTTACCGTCATTCAGCGTTTGAAGAGTTGTTTTTCTCCATGTTTGCGTGTGCTGCGCCATTTTGGATCTTGCTGCGGGATCCCACGGGAGTTTGTCGACCGCGATTACGTCATCGTGGCTTTCCACCTTGCACAGCGAGAGTTTGTCAACGCGAGTACGTCATAAAGGCCCGTGATCACGCATCGAGGGAGTAAACACTTGCGAACACGTAGATGCGGCGGGCAGCGACAATCTCTCAATTGCGAGATTGCTAAATTTGCAATTTCGCACAAGAAATCCACCAGCAGGCAGCATAAACCTTGAAAATGATGATTTTTATCAGAATAACTCCTCAGGTTGACATTTGCCTGCACTTTTTTTTGCAAGGAGTCCATTTTGGGGGGGGGGGTGGGAGGAAAGAAGTGCCCCACAGTCTCCAACTTCCTGTTCCTGTCCAACAGGCTCCTCCCAGTGCTTTGTTCATGTCCTGGTCACTTTGATTTGGATCTTGACCTGGACGGATTACTTTTTTTGGATGCTGCTGGATATTTGGATTTGAGGCCTTTTTGACTTTCTTTGGATCACTTTTGGATTAGAAATTTCACAAGTAAGTTGATGTTGTTTGTTTGGGGCATTACAGTTGCTGCAACTACAATTTTGGAACTTTTTCAGAACATTAAATAAAATATATTGTGGGTAGCCACAGTATCCAGTAGGACCAGGGTTAGTTATGGGTGCATGATGCAACTGTTTTGTTGAATTTCAACATCATTTAGGGCATGGATGGCATTGGATTGTGGTGATTTTTGTGTGTTTTTCGATTTTTTTGCTGTTGTTGGGGCCTTTTGCCCAGGAGTACTCAGTGGTGCATGGGCCTAGTCTTTCTGTGGGGTCTCTTTAATGTAAACATCATGGAGGGCATGGATGGCATTAGATTGTGGTGATTTTCGTGTGTTTTTCGTTTTTTTGGCTGTTGTTGGGGCCTTTTGCCCAGGGGTACTCAGTGGTACATGGGCCTAGTCTTTTTGTGGGGTCTCTTTAATGTAAACATCATGGAGGGCATGGATGGCATTGGATTGTGGTGATTTATGTGTGTTTTTCGATTTTTTGGCTGTTGTTGGGGCCTTTTGCCCAGGGGTACTCAGTGGTGCATGGGCCTAGTCTTTCTGTGGGGTGTCTTGAATTTAAACATCATGGAGGGCATGGATGGCATTGGATTGTGGTGATTGTTGTATGTTTTTCGATTTTTTGGCTGTTGTTGGGGCATGGCCATGTGGGTGGGGGCCATTTTGAGGACTGGTACAGGCAGGGCCTGGCCATGTGGTGGGGGTCAAGGGGCCATTTTGAATCCAGGCAGTGTGCTTTGTGCCATAGGCCTGCATCCAATGTGCCTTGCTTTCATCCATTATGCCCAGGGGTACCCAGTGGTGTATGGGCCTAGTCTTTCTGTGGGGTCTCCTTAATGTAAACATCATGGTGGGCATGGATGGCATTGGATTGTGGTGATTTTTGTGTGTTTTTCGATTTTTTGGCTGTTGTTGGGGCCTTTTGCCCAGGGGTACTCAGTGGTGCATGGGCCTAGTCTTTTTGTGGGGTGTCTTGAATGTAAACATCATGGAGGGCATGGATGGCATTGCATTGGATTGTGGTGATTTTTGTGTGTTTTTAGATTTTTGGGGGGGTTGATGGGGCATGGCCATGTGGGTGGGGGCCATTTTGAGGACTTGTACAGGCAGGGCCTGGCCATGTGGTGGGGGTCAAGGGGCCATTTTGATTCCAGGCAGTGTGCTTTGTGCCATAGGCCTCCATCCAATGTGCCTTGCTTTCATCCATTATGCCCAGGGGTACCCAGTGGTGTATGGGCCTAGTCTTTCTGTGGGGTCTCTTTAATGTAAACATCATGGAGGGCATGGATGGCATTGGATTGTGGTGATTTTTGTGTGTTTTTCGATTTTTTGGGGTGTTGATTGGGCATGGCCATGTGGGTGGGGGCTATTTTGAGGCCTGGTCCAGGCAGGGCCTGGCCATGTGGTGGGGGTCAAGGGGCCATTTTGAATCCAGGCAGTGTGGTTTGTGCCATAGGCCTGCATACAATGTGCCTTGATTTAATCCATTATGCCCAGGGGTACCCAGTGGTGCATGGGTCTAGTCTTTCTGTGGGGTCTCTTTAATGTAAACATCATGGAGGGCATGGATGGCATTGGATTGTGGTAATTTTTGTGTGGTTTTCGTTTCTTTGGCTGTTGTTGGGGCCTTTTGCCCAGGGGTACTCAGTGGTGCATGGGCCTAGTCTTTCTGTGGGGTCCCTTTAATGTAAACATCATGGAGGGCATGGATGGCATTGGATTGTGGTGATTTTTGTGTGTTTTTCGATTTTTTGGCTGTTGTTGGGGCCTTTTGCCCAGGGGTACTCAGTGGTGCATGGGCCTCGTCTTTCTGTGGGGTCTCTTTAATGTAAACATCATGGAGGGCATGGATGGCATTGGATTGTGGTGATTTTTGTGTGTTTTTCGATTTTTTGGCTGTTGTTGGGGCCTTTTGCCCAGGGGTACTCAGTGGTGCATGGGCCTAGTCTTTCTTTGGGGTGTCTTGAATGTAAACATCATGGAGGGCATGGATGGCATTGGATTGTGGTGATTTTTGTGTGTTTTTCGATTTTTTGGGGTGTTGATGGGGCATGGCCATGTGGGTGGGGGCCATTTTGAGGCCTGGTCCAGGCAGGGCCTGGCCATGTGGGTGGGGGTCTAGGGGCAATTTTGAAGCCAGGCAGTGTGCTTTGTTGTCTCATAGGCCTGCACCCAGTCTGCCATGCTTTCATCCATTATGCCCAGGGGTACTCTGTCAGTGGTGCATTTTATTGGTCTTTCCTTTTTAGGGGGTGGGTATAATAAAAATGCTTACTTGCAAACTATTAATTGAAGCGCTACATATGCAACATTTATTTAACTGATGTTCCTCTGGCTTTGTTTGCTTTTAGGTGCAGAAAGACGAATCATCAGCCTCATCGTTCCTCATCAGTGCCAGGAAGAAGTCCTGCTGCGGTGTGTGCAGAACAACGTCACGTGTGGCCACAGACAACTCTGCAACTTGTGCAACTGCGGCCTGCTGTTCTGACATCTGAAGAAGATGGCCCCAAAAAAAGTTTCCCGTAGCTCCTCTAGCAAGAAAGTTGCCAGTAAGGAGCAGAAGAAGCAACTGGCGCCACTTACCAAGGAGACTGGTGTGACAACCGCCACATTTTTTGGGGGAAAAAAAAGTACGCCTGCAGCAGCAGCGGGGTCTGCTGGGGACCAAGCTGGGAGCAGCACCTCCACTCCATTGGGCTCAGTGCCACCACCACCACGCCAATTTAGGTCCAAGCCCTTGAGTGCTGCAGAGGCAGCAGGTATAGTTGTTCAATCACCATCGACCAGTGATGTTGGCTCATCGCAAGAAAGTAGCAGCATCCCTCAATCAACACAGGTTGTTGTAACTCATCTGACGAGTGTTCAACAACCACAGCCGCAACAACAACCACATGTGCAAGTACAAGCCCAAGTACATGTGGAAGCAGAGGCGGCGCAAGGAGAGGAGCAAGCAGAGGTGCATGGAGCGGCACAAGTGCCCACAATAGTTGTTCCTCCCGAAGTAGGGGCACATCAGGAAATCGACATTCAAGCCGAGGTATCACATGAGGAAGCCACTCCTCCTGATGATTCATTGTCTTCCAGATCCCCAGCAAGGAAAAGATCAAGGATGGTGTCTACTTTTTCTTCAAGCCCCCTTCCTTCTGATGATATGGATGAAACTTGGGTACCACCACGGCCATCTGAGAGTGAGGCACACCACGATCTGACAAAGGTAGCTAAGCGTAAAAGGAAGGTCCCCGAAAGTCTCAGAGTTATGGAGTGTGATGATGACGCTGAACAAGAAGTGGCGTATACTCCTGCTGATGAAGACTCTCACGACGACGATGCATCATAGCCATCACTCCAGCCTCAGCGAGCATGCAGCACACACTCATTTTAACCCTAGCCCGAAATGCTGCTGAGCGTGATGATGATGATGGCGACGTGGGAATGGGACCACCACGAATGCCGTTTACTAGTACACCACCACCTACAGCTTCCATATTTTCTCGCCAGAAGGGACCTCCATCCACCTCGACCTCCATTTCCTCAATTATTGGTGCTGTAAGTGCACAACGTACTAAATTTCGGCAACACACATCCTCCAGTTCATCTGGCATTAGCAGCATTCCCAGTATCGCCTCCTCCGCCCCCCACAGACATTTGAAGTCCGCAGTTTGGGACTTCTTTAGTGTTATCCCAACAAGGGAAAACATAGCCATTTGTACCATTTGTAAGGTTCGAGTTAGTCGTGGTAAGCTTGGTACCAACTATGGTACCGGAGGCCAGAGAGGTCATCTTGAGAGACAGCACACTGTCAAATGGCATGCGCACCTAAGGGAGATCAAGGATGCCCGAATTGCAAGTCAACAAATTGTATCCGTTGATGTTTCATCTGCTGATGACGAGGAGGAAGAAGCGTCAAACATTTTGTAGTGTAGTTCCTATTATCCCGATAGGCTCTGCGCATTGGAATAATACCTTCAATAGTATAGGCCTAGACCAGACGTTAACTAGGTCTTCTATTGTCGATATTAGACTTAAAGTTTTGGGTTTGCCAGCTAGCTCAGAGTTCACTAGAAACTTTCTCGAATAGGCAAGGAGGAGTTGAACCTCCCTGGATAGACAAGAAGGGATTTATTTCTGACAACCATAGAACATGACAACTTTGCTCTCCCCTAATCAAGAGTGTATCTCTAGAGTCGTGTGAAAACAAAAGACAACTTATTTTACTCAGTCAGTACGTGCATTCTTAGTCTCACCAGATTGTAGAGAAAAGGAAGAGACGGGCGTGTTCAATAAAAGATGTTATTTATTGATCAGTCTCTTTTCTCATACAAGAGAAATGGATCGATATTATCGCAATACTTATGGTTAAGTAAAGTGCATACAATAGAAGCAGAAGTATAAAATAATACTGTAAAAACATTTATATGGTTTCTAAGCCATATAGTGGTTTAAAATGGATAAAATAGATACATACATATATACATTTGACTAATCGTACTCAACTGGTGCTTCTAACTACGCCTACCCCAGTGTACCTGACCTAAGCCTAATACGTGGGCGGGAATAGAAAGTAGCAGTTTAAGTTAAGTTTGTTTTGCCAAGTGACTGACTCAAGAATTCTCTGCAAGGGGTTATTCAGTTCTGTACCTGGAATCTAGGATGGTTGAGGGATGGTATCTCTCGTCTTTGGTCTCGATATTCCAGGCTGCCTGCAAGGGCTGCTTGGAAGCACCGGACCTGGATTTCTCGGCAGGAGAAAGGCAGTGTCTCGTTCTCAGTGCGTCAGGAAGGCGGGGCTGCGCCAGCGGGGTCTGCTCTGCTCTGGGCTTCGGCAAGTCTGGCTGCTCCGATCTCGTCACCACCGCGTGTGTTTGCTTAAGGCAATACCGGTAATATTTATACCTGTAAGGTGCCGAGATTGACGTAAGGATGGACATAGATACGTCAATAAGGATGTCATACGAACTGGTCGTTAGCACATTCTTTTGCTGAAGTTCTCGGTGAAATCAAAACAATGGCCGCAGGGTTTTTCCCAGGTTGTCATAGGTTTGATTTGTTTTGAGAACTCCGTATGCCTTATCAGGGGCTGGAGGAATATTGCTTGTCTAATTAGATGGCAAGCGTTATGACCTAATCAGATAACACGTTCCTGTGCCGTGGTGTGGCTTAATCAGATAACGGTTTCTGCATCATGGGATGGCTGCTAGTTAACTTGTTAACCAGAACAGGGTCAGGAATAGGGGGATCGATACAGAACCTATGGGAATACATCACACCCACTCCACGCTAACTATGGCCATGTTTACGAATCTAGGCATAGTAAAACATACTGTAGAGTATCGTGTATACCTTACCACCCCAAAATACATATAATGCATTCCGAAATTATGTAATATACGGGAAAAAAAATAGTCACATGTACTAAATGCACTTAAGCAGTAGACTAATGCTAAATTAATCACGCATGTATACATTATTAGCAATCGAATATGAGATTTACACATGAAGTGGCTCTTTAATACAGAAGAAAAACGTTCGAGACCATTCCATCACAGAATAAAATAATTATGAACATACCAGCGGGCAGCTAATGTCTATAAAGTTTCTAAAAATAGAAATTTAGTTCTCTAAGAATAGTTCTTACTTTAAGCAGAAGATAAGTGTCCCGAAAAATCGTAAAAATATTTTGGGGCTGCTGAAAAAATTGCTGTCCGTGAACTGGAGGGAAAATTGTTCATGCTACTTTATTATTAAAGTTGAAGGCCAAATTCAGGGTGTTGGGAACGCCGTGTGCTAGCTTGCTCAAAAGTCGTTATTTCTGCTCTGGTGAGAACATCATATCATTGAGACTGTCGAAAAAGCTGTCAACAGCTTCCTGTGAAAGTTCCACTAACTCGGAAAAAGGTGTAACCATGCATTCATGTGCATGATTGTCTCCATTGACGTTTTGATTAGTATTGCTGACAGAAGGTCGTACCTGATCGATGCTGCTTTCATCTTGAACTTCACTACCCCTTAATCGTAGTGGTGAAGTTTCCACGAATGCCGTCATCAGGATTGGCAGCCGTTGAGGGCAGCACAAAGCATGAGCCGTTACCGGACCCAACAATGTTTCTGCATCCATAGGCGCATCTGATTGTAGCGTCAGACAGGTGTCCAACACGCATTCTTCTCCGCACAGCAAGCACCTTAATACAGGTAAAACACATCTTTGCCACATTGGTCGAAATGAAAGAAACCAAGTCATGTTCAGGTCTCTAAGCCGGGATAGTCCCAGGATTTTTGATATCCGGTCCCGGTATCCAATGGCTCGGATTGTTTCTTCCCTTGTCGCAGGTGTTTTTTCTGTGACATGGTTGGCCATAACGAAATATAAGGACCAAGAATAGTATTCCTGCAATTAGTCCCAAAATGAGGGGAAGTCCGCCAAAAATCGAATGGACGAAGTCTGGAAAAATACCCAGTGTGGCTTTGAATGGTGTTAATGCCAACGAAAATACTGTCTTAAATACTTTTGAGACTCCACTGGTATCAGAAATATTTAAGATTTCATTCAGGATTTCTGCGAAATGTATGGGGGAATTAGTTGATAGCAATGAGTGAATCTCTGCAGTCGTCCTTGCGACTAGGAGATCATACGTTTCTTTTGATGACGTGAGCCTGGTCGGCGTCTGAAGAAGCACTGTTTTCATTCTGCTTAAAGTATCAATTCGAATAGAAGTAATTTTCAAGTTAGGCCATGCCCTTGCCTCCCTGTCTGGAAAGGAGCTGGGGAACAGTAAGCGTCCACAGCACATGACATTCGCAGTTGTACTAACGAGATAAGGAACCCCGGGCAGTAGACTACAACATCTGCGATCCACAATTAGAATGTAACTCCCGTTATAGAGTCTTTTAAAGAATGGTTCTATCTCTGTTGCAGGTGCGCCTAGCTGGTGACATGAAAGGTTATTTGAGTTCCCTTCACAGGCTCCATGCAAACTAATTCCATTACACAGAAGTGTACCGCTTAGTGACATCGCACAATTATTGCCACTAAGAAACACTTTCTGTCCTTTATTACTGACACATGCATGTGAATAGGGCAAGTTCCATGTTGACTTAATGTACCCTTTTCCCAATTTTTCGTACATGCCAGCCTGTATATATTTTTGGCAGTATTGAAACCTGAAGGTAGATATTGGAATATTAATTATCCCATGTATTATCCATTCACTGACAGGTCGTTCTGACATTGTCACTGGTAATCTCTCGAGTTTCTCAATGCTCAGGATTGTATAATCAGCACCCTTCTGGGCCATACTGATTTGTTTATCAGTAAGGTTAAAGATATTGAATAGTGACGTTGTGTTGATTAAACGCCAAGGCACATAGCCTGAACGCAGATTTTGTAACGTCCAGCCAAGCTGTACAATAGAACGCAATTGAGACTGACCGTGTTGTAACAACAGTAAGTCTTGCGATATAATGTCGATTGCTGAAGACACAATGCTGTCCAAAGAAAAGATTCTGGAGGACAGAGTCATTAACCCATTGTCCACTACAGAAAGTGATTTTTCCAAATTAATACGGTCAATTTCCCGTATACTTTCTGCTGTCTCAATTTGAGTTACCTTCCAGGCCTCATTGTAAGCTGCATATATAGAGGCTGCTATGAAGCGTTTTTGACGCTGTTTGCGTGGTCCCATAATGAAATCACGCAAGTCAGCACCATCAGTAAGTAAAGTTAGGTGTTGCTTAATTTCTGTCAGTGTGGAAGTTTTTAGCCATTGAAGGCAGAGTTTGCCCACACTGTTGGTGGTGATTATCCCTGGGTGTTGTCTTTGGGAATATCTAGGGTCTGGCCTGGTCAATGTGAACCCCTGTGTTTTGTTCAGGAATCTGTCTTGACAGTTATTAGTATCTGTGGGCCAGATTAACCATTGTTTCCAATCAGGATGTGTTCTGTTTTGGTTTAATACATAGTTTACGTCTATCTCTTCATCTGTAGAGCTATTGCTGTTCATTGTTGGCTTTGGAATAGACAGTTTATTTAAGTCTTTGATTTTGGCTAGTTCAAGACAAGTAGTTTGTTGAACAGTGTCATTCAAAAATATGATTTGTTCTGGGATCATGCAGGCTCTAAACAATGATTCTATACCTTGTACTTGCCATTCTTTTGTACCCCAAACACTTTTTACTTCAACATTTTTGTCCCAATAATCAAAATCAAAACCAAATGTATTCATTTGTTCAAAAAATGAGTCTGAATATATCAATTTCGTGTTTGTAAGCATGGTTTTTGTTCCTGTCTTATTTGACAATTTGACAATTTGAAATAAAATGTTTCAGCATTACTTGTGTTGAGCTTCCTTTTGGAGGTGTTGCACAATGTTCCCATTGATTATAATTTAAAACATTTCTAGGTTGTGCAGATTTATGTAGAAAATGGTTACCATAGTGGTTGTAACAGTACATACTATCATAATTAGATGAACCCTGCAAATAATCATGTTTGGTAAATTTAGCAGACATTACTAGGTCAGACATCATATTATTTATACTTTCAAATTCCCAATCATCAGCAAATGAGCTTGGTTTTACAAAGTCACTCAACGAGATCTTGATTTGGTGTGGATATTTCAGGATTTCAACCGGACCATAAATTTCATAGTCAGTATTGTCCCATGCTACCCCACCCGGTATAGGATTGGCTGTGAAGTTGACTGAAGAAAATTCTCTTTTCTCGACGTGTGAAGACGTGTGTGGCTTGAGGATCAAGTTGATTTTCTGGCTTGCTGTGTCCATTTTAGCATATTTTCCCTCAATGAAGCCTCCCAAGCATAGTATCATGATGAGCCAAAGTATGAGGATAAATGCACCAAAGGACACCCAAAATTCAATCCATGGAGAAATCAGATAGGTTTCTTTCAACTGTTTCAAAGGTTCCTTAGCTTTATCTTTAAAGGTTTTTGTTGATGGCTGTGTCTTTGATTCACTTAGGTCTTCAGAAGAATCATTGAAGTTTATGAAGTAGCCGGATGCCGTTCTGTCAATTGTTCCAATTGCTTCAGGATTTCTGTTTCTTGCAGCTTCAGCATATTCATTTGTTACTTCATTGTAGGTTGGTGTGTCTCTACTAATTGTTTTTATTTGGTTTTTTAGAGGTCTGAGTTCCAATGCATTGTTGCATAGTCCTTGTTGTTGTTCTGTAGGCGTTTCAAATGTGATTAGCCTCTTAGTTAGGACCTCTGTATTGGTAGCAAACCTTGGTGTTCTGCTACTTATCGGGAGTCCACTTGGCCTACTGTTTGTTATCGGCCACAGGATTGTGGTTTTACCAGGTCGATGGATACAACTCGGTTCTCCTTTTTACCAGCAAGCGGCGGTAGTACAACTGATCTTGTCCCGTTGATAGACAAGACAGGAACTGCTTTTCTGTAAGAAGGCCCAAATTCCTTCTTTACCGGGATCTTTTCTCTGACTAGATCCCCGACTTTTGGAATCCAGACAGGTCTTGCTGGGACAGGTGGTGGTTCTTCAGTGGTTGTTGGCTGCTGTATCAACTTTATGTTGCTCAGGTCTTTTCTTGTTTCGTTTAAGTCCTGCAAAATAGCCAAACGATCTTTGATATCAAAGCTTTTTTCCTTCACCACTGAAGTCTGACTGTCAAGATCTAAGACCAACATCCTAGTTCCAAACAATAATTCGTACGGACTGAATCCCTTCAGAGAATTTCTTGGCAGGTTGTTTAGACTACGTTGGACACTTATTACATGTTTGACCCACCCAGCTCCCGAACCTAATATCCTTTCCGTTATAGATAGCTTTATGCCTTGGTTTTTTCTTTACACCATCCCGTATCCCTCAGGAAGGAAGTGAGAAGAATCCCGCTGTGCTATGCTCATTTGGCCATGCTTCCCCACAGGCTTGAGGGCTAAAGTGAAAACATTGGTCAAACGTAGCATGCTCCTAGCGTATATGCCATTTAGACTCGCAAATCCTTGTATAACAGTCCCGACGTCAGCCGAGTGCTGGGGTCTACATTATAAGTGGAAACTAATCTTTGTTTGTTAATGGGACGCATTATTTACACTGGTTTTACTGATTATTGTTTAGCCCTTATTGAGTGAAACGCCATGGTATTACCCCGTTCCTCTCGCCGCTGCGATCTCTGTTGCAGTCCGGGCATTTTTTTACAAAAATTTGATGCTGCAGGCTCATGCCTGGCCACCAGTACACTGATTGTAGTTCTTCCAGAGAATCTTTTAGTCTGAGATGACTAAGACCCTCACCTATATGTGCGTCTACAATTAACAAAGTTCTCCTGCCCATGTTTGGAATTACTCTATCCCCCACTCCAGGGATTCGAGCAAAAGGGACGGAGTTTGCATCGATTATGTATGTATAATTGAGTGGATAGTTGATCGGTAGCGCTGAGCAGTCGCCTTTTGATGACGTTTTCACCGCCAGCACTGTTTCACCGTCAATGTATTTCACTGTACGCTTTTTTCTAGCTACGGAAGCCGATTTAGTTGCTACCGCTGTGGCTGTCTCAGCCAATGAATTCCCTGCAACGTGAACGCCATCACGCTGATGACTCAGTGAGTGTGTCACGTGAGTCTTTGGTAGTTCTTTTTGTAACAGAACTATTTGTTCCCAAAGCAGTTTTTGCTTTATTGTTGCACCTGTGTCATCTTTGTAACCGTTTTGAATCCATTTCTGCAAATCGTTATTATATGATTTGACGCAGTAATATGAATCGGACACTATAAGTGTCGGGAATTCGCGATCTGCATTATCTAGCGCCATTTTCAATGCGATTATTTCAGTTTGTTGTTCTGAATTAGTTTCTACTGAGTGTGTTTTTGTTAATAGAGGTCTTAGTTTACCTCCGCGCCACACCTCTTTTGTAATCTCACATGTGGGGTTGTATGCTTGTTCTCCCCAAACGGAGGGTTGAGCATGTCCGTCTGTATAGATTACACACGCGTACTGTCGTAATGGCAGAATGTCGATTGGCAGAGGGAATGTTCTTTCATATTCTAGATTTTTTAATTCTTTTAATTCTGGATCAAAGTAGTATTTTACTCTGTCCGTTGTAATTGAATTCACCCATTGTATCCATTCCGGATTCAATGCTGTTGTTGGTAAATTACACGGTGTTGTTAATGCCTCAAAGGCTGATTCTGCTGTTCTGACTGTGATACGTCTACCGTCAGCTTTATCTTTTTCTCTAGCTATTGCGGTTTGAACTGCATGAACAATGTTTTCTTTAATGCTGAATTTCTTTTCAGCTTCTGTGTACAAGTGTGATTTGAATGCAATTGGTACCTTTTCTCCCTCATTAGAGGTCAGGTATGTGAATCCGCATCTTCCTGTAATGACTCGAATCACAAGGTTGCGTGTGTTATCACGTGTTTCTAATTTTGATTTAATTAACATATCTGTTTGTAAGGATCTCAGAATTTCTGTGTGTTTTTGAGTCCAATTGGTTCTTTTAAAATCTGGTTTTATTAGATCATAAAGGGGTTTGACCCTTTCTGCGTAATTTGCAATGTATGTTCTTCCGAAATTTAGGAAGCCTAGAATTGACTGTAGGTTTTTTAGTGTTCTAGGTGCTTGGAGTACGGCACATTTCTCTAGGAAATTGTCAGCCAGGCTTTTGCCTTCACTTGATAATTCATATCCTAAGAACAGGACTGTTAGATGGGCAATTCTAGATTTTTTAAAGTTGAATTTGTAACCCTCTGCTGCGAACCCAAGTATTATGGTGTTCACTCTCTTCAAGTGAGTATCCAAGTCATCATCTGTTAGGTATATGTCGTCGACATACGATAATGCTTCGTCATCATATGTTTGTCGTAACTCTGTTACTCTCGCTGAGAATAATCCTGGGCTGTTCTTGTACCCCTGGGGTAACCGACAGAATTGTTTTTGAGCGCCATTTATTGAGAACGCGGACAAGTATCTGCTCTCTGGTGCTATATTTTGACAAAAGAATCCATTAGAGATGTCTAATGTTGTTTTGTATTTTTTGCGCACTATGTTATTCATTAGTGCAGCACTATGCGAGTTTTGCACTGCAAAAGTTTTGCAACATGAGTTAAGGTGTCTGTAATCTAAAACTAGACGATATGAATTGTCTGGTTTGGAGACCGGAAACAAAGGGTTGTTCATTTGTGAGGTGCAAGTTTCAATCACCCCCTGGTATTCTAATTGGTCTAGGATTTCTTTTACCTGTTTTTTAGCTTCTTGCTTAATTGGGTACTGTCTTTGTGCAGTAGGTTGTGATTTTAACTGGATTTTGTGAGGAGGAGAGTCCTCATCCCATCCTACATGATTTTTATATAATGCAGGAGCTTGAGCTACTGCCCACTTTCTAGAAAGTGTGTATTTTTTATGAATTGGGATATGATTTGAGAAGGCAGGCATAATTATTTCTTCACCATGAGGGCAGTCCCTGACAAACTCTGGTGGCCAGTCTTTTTCAGCTAGAAGGATGTCATAGCCCTTGGAGAGATTATTCCAAAATAGTCCCCTTATTTTTCTAGTCTTATCCCCTTCTATACGTAAAGTTATTTCATATATTTTGTGAGGTTTGCTAACTCTGGTGTCTGCAGTTTCCACTTGAAGGTATTCATTCGTGTCCACTGTCTCCAGATGATTCATAAGGACTTTGCGAGCTATGCTCACTTCTGCTGCGCTGTCTAGCATTGTCTGAGCCCATTCTCCGTTTTTCAGTTGTGTCCTCAGTATTCTCGGCATTGTTAATTACTTTAATACTGGCTACCTTCTTTTTTGGAAATTGTAATTTCTTTTTTAGATGAGCAGGTTCCTTGTCTTTGGACTTGACGTGCTCTTCTCTTTGTTCTGATCGTCCTCTTCTTTCCGATTTCTGCGAGGAAGTCTGAAAAGATTGAGAGGGGCGTGTATCAATTTCTTGATATCTCTCAGGCTTCTTTATATTATCCCTATTTCTAAGGTTGTATCTTTTCCCAGAGGGCTCACTTTGGGGAGACCCTTGTCCTTGGTTTGGAGATCTTTCTCTCCGACGAGGAGACCTTCCTCTGGACTGGAATTTCTTTTCTTTAGGATTGGATTGTTTGTTTCCATCCCAGCTCTTTTTTTGTGATGTTAAATTATTATTAAAAAATACTTTTTCAGGACTTTCAATCAGTCGGGGTTTTACTGGTATTCCACCTAGACTATCTCTACCTAGTTCCTCATAGGACTTTTCTATAATTCTGGCAATTTCAGCTGGTTGGTCTGCTATATCTGTTTCTTTTAACCTTTGGCGGATCGCCACGTTTGCTGCTTCTCCCTTTATATTGGCTAGTAATATAGCCGAGACCTGCTTGAAGTCTTTCAGTAATTTCATACCAAGAGTTAAAGCGGGTTCTGGACCGTATTCATCTTGAATTTGTTTTAGCACATCTGATATTACCGAGATGGATGGAACACCATGCGTTTTTGTGTAAATGGAAGCAAAGACTGTACCCTAAGTGTCACAGTCCTCCACGTGTGGTGCGATTCCCATTGGAAGACAGATAGTCAGAATCCTGTGTTTATCCACAGGAGTGGTGTCTGGAAACACCGCCTCTATTTGGGTGATTTTTTGTGCTAACCAGAATGGTATTTGTTCCCGTTTAGCTGGTACTTTACCTAGGCAGGACTGTATGTTCTGTGGTGTAATTTTATTTGTATTCCCCTGATGTGGGGTCAGCTGTGGAATTTGAATTGCTGGTTGGATTGTTGAAGTCCGCATTACATATTGGACTAATTGTCTATGTACTTTTATTAATTGTTTTAGTTGTATTAAAAAATCTGCTGCAGACATTCTTTCGATGTCTGCATGTGGTGTGTATCCGGCTAGGACCGGCCACGTTGCTCCTGGTCTACCTAATGGACCGAGCCTGGTGATGTGATTATTGTGTTTTAGGGCGCCATTAAACAAGAGCAGGTGCTCTTGAAATTTAAGTGGTACTTCCACCTCCTCGAAAGGAGTGTACTCATCAGGAGGTTCCTCTGTTTTGTAATAGTGGAAGACCTTTGTTACAGCATTAGCTGCTGGAAAGTTTATCCATGAATAGAATAACTCTGTCTGCCGATATTCGTGTGCCTCTATTACGAATATGACTGTGCCACCTCTAGGTGTCAGTCCATTTTCTATAAGTTTTAAAGTTATAGATTTCCTTTTGTTGACCGGGATGAGTATTATATCCGGGTCTGCTTCTTGCATAGTATTATCAGCTGCTACGAGTTCAGCTGCTAATCTAGCTGTCTCTCTTTCTTCATCACTGTCTACCATTTTACCGACAGGAAGGTTTTACCGTTTGTTTGCAGATCAGGTTTCTTATGGAAACAAAGATTAGATGCACAATATTTTGGAACAGTGTATCCTTCAACGTTGACTAAACCAAGAACCATACATAGGAGTTTCCTCCTGCGAGGTTTGGCGGATATGACCTTTCACCCACTCCAGACGTCTTTGGAGTATTATGGGAAAAAAGGGGTCTGAGTGAAAAAGCACGACTGAGTTACTCTAATGTCTTGCGTTAGTTTTATCGCCTTTCCAAACGTTTGGGCGCCATGTAGTGTAGTTCCTATTATCCCGATAGGCTCTGCGCATTGGAATAATACCTTCAATAGTATAGGCCTAGACCAGACGTTAACTAGGTCTTCTATTGTCGATATTAGACTTAAAGTTTTGGGTTTGCCAGCTAGCTCAGAGTTCACTAGAAACTTTCTCGAATAGGCAAGGAGGAGTTGAACCTCCCTGGATAGACAAGAAGGGATTTAGTTTCTGACAACCATAGAACATGACAACTTTGCTCTCCCCTAATCAAGAGTGTATCTCTAGAGTCGTGTGAAAACAAAAGACAACTTATTTTACTCAGTCAGTACGTGCATTCTTAGTCTCACCAGATTGTAGAGAAAAGGAAGAGACGGGCGTGTTCAATAAAAGATGTTATTTATTGATCAGTCTCTTTTCTCATACAAGAGAAATGGATCGATATTATCGCAATACTTATGGTTAAGTAAAGTGCATACAATAAAAGCAGAAGTATAAAATAATACTGTAAAAACATTTATATGGTTTCTAAGCCATATAGTGGTTTAAAATGGATAAAATAGATACATACATATATACATTTGACTAATCATACTCAACTGGTGCTTCTAACTACGCCTACCCCAGTGTACCTGACCTAAGCCTAATACGTGGGCGGGAATAGAAAGTAGCAGTTTAAGTTAAGTTTGTTTTGCCAAGTGACTGACTCAAGAATTCTCTGCAAGGGGTTATTCAGTTCTGTACCTGGAATCTAGGATGGTTGAGGGATGGTATCTCTCGTCTTTGGTCTCGATATTCCAGGCTGCCTGCAAGGGCTGCTTGGAAGCGCCGGAGCTGGATTTCTCGGCAGGAGAAAGGCAGCGTCTCGTTCTCAGCGCGTCAGGAAGGCGGGGCTGCGCCAGCGGGGTCTGCTCTGCTCTGGGCTTCGGCAAGTCTGGCTGCTCCGATCTCGTCACCACCGCGTGTGTTTGCTTAAGGCAATACCGGTAATATTTATACCTGTAAGGTGCCGAGATTGACGTAAGGATGGACATAGATACGTCAATAAGGATGTCATACGAACTGGTCGTTAGCACATTCTTTTGCTGAAGTTCTCGGTGAAATCAAAACAATGGGCGCAGGGTTTTTCCCAGGTTGTCATAGGTTTGATTTGTTTTGAGAACTCCGTATGCCTTATCAGGGGCTGGAGGAATATTGCTTGTCTAATTAGATGGCAAGCGTTATGACCTAATCAGATAACACGTTCCTGTGCCATGGTGTGGCTTAATCAGATAACGGTTTCTGCATCATGGGATGGCTGCTAGTTAACTTGTTAACCAGAACAGGGTCAGGAATAGGGGGATCGATACAGAACCTATAGGAATACATCACAATTTCTTCAGTTACACCCAGTACCCCTGTCAGCAGCACACCCCCTGCAAGATATATGAGCCAAACTAAGAGTGTGGGAAAGAGTGAGACACCAATGCGAAAAAGTTCATCATCACTGAGCGTAACTGGGTCGAAGAAGTCATCATCATCATCCCGTAAAATGGTCCAGCCCACCATTAGAAGCATGTTGTTTTGAGATGCGCCATTTGAACGCAACCACCCAACGGCGCTTCTGTATAACACTAAGCTGGCTAAAATGCTAGCGCTGGACCTTCTCCCTTTTTCTTTTGTGGAAGGGGTGGGTTTTCTTGAAATGGTGGCAACGCTCTGCCCTAAATAGAAGGTTCCTAGCCGGTTCTATTTTGCCAGAGTTGCTGTTCCAGCACTACATGAAGATGTGCTGGAGGTGATTGGGGCAGCTTTGCAGAAGAGTGCTGTTCACGCTATACATCTGACAACAGACATGTGGACCAGTTGCGCAGCCACTGATTACATGTGCATCCCTGCACACTGGGTCTCTTTTTCAGGGGTTAAAGCAAAGATAACCGCAGGTGTTGACTCGGACAAAGTTTATAAAGCTGCTCGGAAACATGCAACAATAGCCATGTTTGCCATGGAGAAAAGTCATACAGGAGAAAACATTTTGCATGAGTTTAACACAAAGGTCTTTGAATGGCTGTCCCCAAGAAAACGCATGATTGGTTATGTTTCCATGGATAATGGCGCCAATGTAGTTAAGGCCATGGATATGGGTAACTATTTCAGAGTGCCGTGTTTGGCGCACTGTATAAACCTGGTTGTTAAAAAAATTTCGAGTGAAGAAAGTCCAGTCTCCGAGTTACTGACCACCTGCCGAAGAATGTGCACACATTTCAACCATTCTTTTAAGGCCCGGAAGCAGCTGAGGTGCCTGCAACATGAACGTAAAGTGCCAGTGAAAGCACTCATCCAGGAGGTGGCAACACGTTGGAACTCAACCTTCTACATGCTTGAGCGTCTGTATGAGCAGTATGCGGTAGTCAATCAGTATTTCTTTAACCTGGGTACACCTATGATAGACATGAGGATACAGGTGGAGCAATGGGACCTAGTTAAAAGCCTGACAGACATGCTTCGTCCTTTTGAGGTCTTCACGCGTGCAGTCAGCAGGGAGGACTGTAATTTGGGAAAAGCTATCCCATTGTTGCGCATGCTAGATCACCGACTGAAGGCGGTGTGTTCTAAGTTTGAAAAAGAGAAGTTATTACACCGCCTACTTGGCGATGATCATCTTGAAATGATCAACACAGAACAGCATTTTATTTGTGCTACTATTCTTGATCCATGGTACAAAAAGGCAGTGGCAGGCAGAGTATTCTTTCCTTTTGATGACGCAGATGTTACAAAGTACAAACATTGGCTAGCTGTGTCAGCCACTCGGTTTGAAAGTGAACGGCAGGCAATTGAAGGAAAAGGCAGTACATCAGCATCAGCAGGCCATCCGCAGTCAAAAAAATCCACTTCTGCATCTGTGGCTGTGGCAGAAGTGAGTGATTTTCCCTCTCAGCCGTTAACGACACCAGCAACCGTATCATCTGCACCAGACACAACATTGTGTGAAGAAGAGGATTGGCTAAATCAGCTTTGGTTTGCTTCTCAAATGGTCCCAGAAAAAAGTAAGCAAAGTGGAGGAACCCTGGAGAACCTTGAGTCGATGGTGCAGGCCTATCTGAATGACTCAACAGAGGTCCATGTTCCTCATGACCCATTGGCGTATTGGCATGGAAAAACAGATGTGTGGCCAGAGATCACCAACCTGGCTATAAATTACTTGTCTTGCCCACTCGCAATCGTGTCTTCTGAACGTGTTTTCAGTGCTACTGGTGGCATTGTAACTTCCAAAAGGACCCGCCTCTCGCCCAAAAATGTGGAGAGGTTACCAATGATGAAGATGAATCAGCACTTCATACCACCAAATTACAAAATACGAGAATGCACGGAGGAAGAAGACGAGGAGGACACCAACTTAGATGAGGGAAGTTCTTCCCTGTTAACTGACCTACTTCCGTCTGAATTAGCAGAGTTTGAGGACGAGCTCTTCTTCCCTGACACAGAGCCCTGAAAACGAGTCAAGGAATCACTAACTTTCTTTTTCGTCCTTATTCACTTTTATTCCTGTGTGTCTGTCTTTCTGTGTTTTGAAAAATCTATATAAAAAAAACTTTAATCACCTAATCATAAAAACAAACCCATCAGCAAAACTGTCTTCACTTATTTGCTTATTGATTTGAAGGTGCCGCAGTCTGCATTCCTCAGGTTCACAAGTTCACAAGAACATGCTCCTCTATCCTCCTCCTCCAGACTCCTATTTCCCTCAAAGCAGATGGCTGGATTACGCCCAATGAAGAAAGACTCTGCACTTGTGGTGGTGTTCTACTTCTTGACGGGTCTGAGGCATTGCTGTGAAGGTCTAATACCGGATAAAAGTGGTTTGGAGAAAATCGTAGCAGAAAAAGATTTTGCACTTCTTATCACTTGCCTGTCTTTGGGGTGCTGTATGGCGGGCTTTTAGATTGTTGTGGGTGGGTTTTGGGGTCTGGGAGCACTGCTGGCACAGTCTAATGTTGATTGCATTTGTTTTTCAGGAAATCCATGGTGGAAAAGGGGAGTTAGGGCCTAGCTGCACAGCGTATTTGGACAGAATTGAAGGTAGTAGGCCCATTTTTGATCTTTGCCTGTTTGGGGGTGTTATGCTTTTTTGCGGGTGGCTGCAGGGGTCTGGGGCCGTTGCTGGGAATGTCTAATACCGGATAAAAGTGGTTTGGAGAAAATCGGAGCAGAAAACGATTTTGCGCTTTTGATCACTTGCCTGTCTTTGGGGTGCTGTTTGGCGGGCTTTTAGGTTGTTGTGGGTGGGTTTTGGGGTCTGGGAGAACTGCTGGCAAAGTCTAATGTTGATTGCATTTGTTTTTCAGGAAATCCATGGTGGAAAAGGGGAGTTAGGGCCTAGCTGCACAGCGTATTTGGACAGAATTGAAGGTAGTAGGCCCATTTTTGCTTTTTGCCTGTTTGGGAGTGTTCTGCTTTTTTGCGGGTGGCTGCAGGGGTCTGGGGCCATTGCTGGGAATGTCTAATACCGGATAAAAGTGGTTTGGAGAAAATCGGAGCAGAAAAAGTTTTTGCGCTTTTGATCACTTGCCTGTCTTTGGGGGGCTGTTTGGCGGGCTTTTAGGTTGTTGTGGGTGGGTTTTGGGCTCTGGGAGCACTGCTGGCACAGTCTAATGTTGATTGCATTTGTTTTTCAGGAATTCCATGGTGGAAAAGGGGAGTTAGGGCCTAGCTCCACAGCGTATTTGGACAGAATTGAAGGTAGTAGGCCCGTTTTTGCTTTTTGCCTGTTTGGGGGTGTTCTGCTTTTTTGCGGGTAGCTGCAGGGGTCTGGGGCCATTGCTGGGAATGTCTAATACCGGATAAAAGTGGTTTGGAGAAAATCGGAGCAGAAAAAGATTTTGCGCTTTTGATCACTTGCCTGTCTTTGGGGTGCTGTTTGGCGGGCTTTTAGGTTGTTGTGGGTAGGTTTGGGGGTCTGGGAGCACTGCTGGCACAGTCTAATGTTGATTGCATTTGTTTTTCAGGAAATCCATGGTGGAAAAGGGGAGTTAGGGCCTAGCTGCTCAGCGTATTTGGACAGAATTGAAGGTAGTAGGCCCATTTTTGATTTTTGCCTGTTTGGGGGTGTTATGCTTTTTTGCGGGTGGCTGCAGGGGTCTGGGGCCATTGCTGGGAATGTCTAATACCGGATAAAAGTGGTTTGGAGAAAATCGGAGCAGAAAAAGATTTTGCGCTTTTGATCACTTGCCTGTCTTTGGGGTGCTGTTTGGCGGGCTTTTAGGTTGTTGTGGGTGGGTTTTGGGGTCTGGGAGAACTGCTGGCAAAGTCTAATGTTGATTGCATTTGTTTTTCAGGAAATCCATGGTGGAAAAGGGGAGTTAGGGCCTAGCTGCACAGCGTATTTGGACAGAATTGAAGGTAGTAGGCCCATTATTGCTTTTTGCCTGTTTTGGAGTGTTCTGCTTTTTTGCGGGTGGCTGCAGGGGTCTGGGGCCATTGCTGGGAATGTCTAATACCGGATAAAAGTGGTTTGGAGAAAATCGGAGCAGAAAAAGATTTTGCGCTTTTGATCACTTGCCTGTCTTTGGGGGGCTGTTTGGCGGGCTTTTAGGTTGTTGTGGGTGGGTTTTGGGCTCTGGGAGCACTGCTGGCACAGTCTAATGTTGATTGCATTTGTTTTTCAGGAATTCCATGGTGGAAAAGGGGAGTTAGGGCCTAGCTGCACAGCGTATTTGGACAGAATTGAAGGTAGTAGGCCCGTTTTTGCTTTTTGCCTGTTTGGGGGTGTTCTGCTTTTTTGCGGGTGGCTGCAGGGGTCTGGGGCCATTGCTGGGAATGTCTAATACCGGATAAAAGTGGTTTGGAGAAAATCGGAGCAGAAAAAGATTTTGCGCTTTTGATCACTTGCCTGTCTTTGGGGTGCTGTTTGGCGGGCTTTTAGTTTGTTGTGGGTAGGTTTGGGGGTCTGGGAGCACTGCTGGCACAGTCTAATGTTGATTGCATTTGTTTTTCAGGAAATCCATGGTGGAAAAAGGGAGTTAGGGCCTAGCTGCACAGCGTATTTGTACAGAATTGAAGGTAGTAGGCCCATTTTTGCTTTTTGCCTGTTTGGGGGTGTTCTGCTTTTTTGCGGGTGGCTGCAGGGGTCTGGGGCCATTGCTGGGAATGTCTAATACCGGTTAAAAGTGGTTTGGAGGAGGAGGAGCTTGGCGGGCATCCGAGATGGCCGCGTGAGCACAGCGCTCCCCGGACCCCCGCCACTCCCGGCATGATATCCTGAATTAATCCTGACTTTTTACGAGGATTTGTGTAGGAGACACTGGGCTGATTGCCCTGGACTTTTTGGCATTTGATTTGGACCCGGGGTGCCGGAGTTACATCGATTCGAATTTTCGGGCTCCGCCTCTGAAGTCCGCCCGGGACTGGGTGAGTCTCAGTGGCCGTCTTGCAGTTGAACAACAACGGCGGGGGGGATTCGACTTGTGGGCCCCCCTCTTAGGTTTTGGTTTCATTTCTGCCTCAGACTGATACATCTGGCAGAGGAGCCTGGCCTGGGCTGAAGTCGGGGCACGGAACGGCTGTCGGGCCTTTGGCTGGTTTCTTTTCCTGTCTGTTGATCCTCCTAATATTGGTGCCCTGGCTGTGATTCTTTGGTCCTGAGGCCCTGTTTTCCGGTGGCCATTCCATCGAGCCTGGTTGATCTCCTGGTGACGCAGTTCTATTATGGCTGGGAGAGGGGACCGAGAGACTCGGAAGACCAAGACGCCCCTGCGTGGGGGCCCGGTTCAGTCCAACGTTATGGACCGCTACACCCATTCCAAAGGGTCTCCCGGAGCCGCCCTGCCCGGATCGAGTACCGGTGATCACACTGTAGATGCGTCAACGGAGCCATCCTTACAAGACGTCATGGGCGCCATTTCTGCCATGAAAGAGACAATAGGCCAACAATATGAAGCTTTGGCCCACAAAATTGACACCGTGGCCATTAACGTGAACTTGATTCGCGCTGACCTGTCGAAAACCAATGAGAAGGTGAAATCATTGGATCTCAAGTCGTCCACTCTCATGGAGGACGTTTCGGAGGTACAGACGGAGATCGGCAATCTTCGTAAGGTGAATGACTTTGTGACCCGGCGCCTGGAGGACTTTGAGAACAGGGCCCGTCGCTGTAACGTGCGCGTGGTCGGAGTTCCGGAAAATCCAGAACCTCACTCTGTTGATCTCCTTGTTGAGGACTTGATCCAGAACCACCTCTCGCCATCTGGTTTGACTAAGTTTTTCGCAGTGGAGCGTGCCCATCGTGTTCCGGGGGGCAAGGGTAAGCCGGGTGCCCCACCGCGGCCTATTGTTGCGAAACTCTTTCATTATAGGGATCGGGACGCTATCCTGCAAGCATCGCGTGTGAAGGGCCCGGTGGCCTTTGAGAACGCCACGGTGAACTTTTATCCGGACTTTTCTCAACAGGTCCAGAGACAGCGTATGGGCTTCCGTGATGTCAAGAAACGTCTCCGAGACTTGGGGCTTCGCTACGCCATGCTTTTTCCGACCAGGCTGCGCGTCGAGTACAACGACCGAACCTACTTCTTTGATCGGCC
Organism: Lissotriton helveticus; assembly: GCF_964261635.1. Classification (NCBI taxonomy): domain Eukaryota; kingdom Metazoa; phylum Chordata; class Amphibia; order Caudata; family Salamandridae; genus Lissotriton; species Lissotriton helveticus. The sequence continues at coordinate 871,230,088 of NC_136071.1, read as the reverse complement.
TGATTCTGTTAATGACTGGATGGACTCTCTGCCTGATCGACCTCCTGGGACTGAGTCCGCTGCCCACCCGGGTGGTGCTGAGGGTGGCGTCGAGAGCTGAACAATCCGCCTACACCTGGGCCCTCAAATAACGTACACTCTTCGGGGATTTAATGCCTCAGTGCCTCTACTGTTTGTGTGTTCTTCTCATTATCTGTCCTATTTGGGGTGGCGGGTGGGCCAGAGCCTTTCCTCCTCCGGGGTTCTTTTTGTAGAATAGGGGTTCTTGGGCGACAGGCACACTGCATGTTGGGGTGGCTATTTAGCATTTTGCAGGGGTGCAGGGTGGGGGGTGTTTTCTTCCTTGTTGGGGGGTGGGTGATTGGGTTGTTCGAAGTTTTAGTGTTCTGTTCTCAAGGCGAATCCATCTTGTTTCTGATGTTTTTTATGTCATGCTCATTGCGGGGGGTTTCGGCGTTGCTGTGTGGGATGGGGGTAGCGGGTTGAGGCTGGTTTCTTGGAATGTTAATGGTCTGGGGGACCGCATTAAGCGGAGTGTGGTGTTAAAAAGTCTACGTCGTTTATCTCCAGATATTGTTTTTTTGCAGGAAACTCATTTGGTGGGCAATTCTTGTCGTGCTATGAATAGGTGGGGATATCACCTTGCTGCACATTCGGGGTTTACCACTGGTTCCAGGGGGGTGGGTATCCTTGTTCGGGCTTCCCTCCCCCTATCCATTGATGATGTGATCCTTGATGATCGGGGGCGTTAGGCTGTCCTCGTGGGTCACTATGAGGGTCGTACCATCTCCTTGTTTACTGTATATGTGCCCCCCGGCCTACAGACTTCCACCTTTTCTGATTTGGGCCGTGTGTTGTTGAACCTTCCTGACAGTACCCTTTTTCTTGCAGGCGATTTTAATTCTGTTATGTCCGGTCTGCAGGATCGCTACCCCCCTAGGGATACTCCTTTGGCCCAGCAATGGCTAGGTGGGTTTTTGGACACTTTTGGTCTGGTGGATTGCTGGAGGCTCATGCATCCTGCCCAACTCCAATACACCTTCCATTCGGGGGCCCATTGGAGTCTGTCTAGACTGGATTATTTCCTGATGCCCGCGGCGCAGACGCCGGCGGTGCGTGAGATCAAACACCTCCCCCGGGGCATCTCCGATCATTCTCCGCTCTGGCTTTGTTTTGAGTTTGGGGTTGAGGCGGCGGGCAGAGTGGCTCCTATTAACCCCTGGTATATTGCCTCCCCTGAGACCCGGAACCTTTTGACTAAATCTCTAGATGCCTATTTTTTGGACAACGAGGGGTCAGTTTCCTCGGCTGTGTCCCTGTGGGAGGCCTTTAAAACAGTGATACGTGGGCAGGCCCTTTCCCTTATTGCTAAATCCAAGACGGCTAGGAATCGGGAGGTCGTGGACCTTGAGGCAGAGATTGCGAAGAGGGAGGCCGACTTAGAGTCCGAAGTCACATCTGCTAAACTCCACGCCCTGGGTTTGAAACAATTTGCATATAAATCCTTGGTCACGGATGCGGCTAGACTGATGTTTCGTGAACAGCAGGGTCGTCTGTATGATGTGGGGGACAAAGCGGGTAAATTGCTGGCGTGGTTGGATAAGAAAGAAAGAGCGAATCGTGTGGTGCCTGTGATTCAGTCGTCTAATGGTGTCGAAGTGACGGATCCGGTTGGAATAGTGGAATGTTTTGCGGAATATTTACGTGTGGTTTATACCCCTGTGTCTGGACGGGATGTGGCTGACTCTCGCCTTTTGTTGCGCGATATAGCTTTGCCCAGTGTTTCCGACTTGGACCGTGCCTCGCTAGAGTCCCCTTTTACTACGGATGAAATAGCGACTGCCATTCGCTCGCTCCGTTCGGGCAAGGCCTTGGGCCCGAACGGGTTGCCAATTGAGTTGTACAAGCTACGCCCTGACAAGGTGGCGCCCCATCTTCGTGCTATGTTTTTGGAGTCCCGGGAACGGGGTATTCTCCCGTATGATCAGCGTCTTGCTACGATAGTGGTAATTCCCAAGGACGGGAAACCGCGAGACCTTTGTTCGTCTTATAGGCCCATTTCCCTCTTAAATGTTGAGCCTAAGGTCCTGGCTAAGCTTCTTGCGACTCGACTACTGACGGTCATTAGCGACTTGGTTCATCCGGATCAGTCCGGATTTATCCCGCATCGCAACACGGCTCTTAATCTACGTCGTCTCCACGGTGCTGTTGCGAGGGCGTGGCGTCTGACGGAGCCGGCCATTTTGGCCTCGTTGGATGCCTCGATGGCTTTTGACACAGTCGAGTGGCCCTATCTTTGGGCAGCTCTCGAAAAATTTGGTTTTGGACCTGAATTTATCGGATGGGTGAAGTTGTTGTATGTTGAACCCTTAGCGCAAGTTGTGGTGAACGGTAGAGTTTCTGTCCCCTTCGGCCTTGGTAGAGGGACCCGTCAGGGTTGTCCCTTATCTCCGTTGCTTTTCGCGCTGGCCCTGGAACCGTTGGCTGCGTGGCTTCGATGGGAGCCTTCACTCAAAGGGATCCGTTGGTCACCGGACTTTGAAGACCGTGTCTCTCTTTACGCAGACGACATTCTTCTGTATCTTACATCCCCGCGTAAATCCTTGAACGTCTTATTTGATGTTCTTACTTCGTTCGGTGTTAATTCGGGCCTTATTATTAATTGGGCTAAGTCCTGTGTATATGTTCTCTCGGGTGTATTGCCCCCTTTGCCGGACAGGTTCCCTATCCAGGTGGTCCAGTTTGGCTTCAAGTATTTAGGGATTTTTATTACCCTGGATCCCTCCCTCCGGTTTGAGCGTAATCTCCTTCCCCCGCTTCTTCGATTACGACTGGATGTGGCCCGTTGGCGTAAGCTACCCCTGTCTCCTCTGGGTCGGGCGGCTCTATTTAAAATGATGTCCTTGCCGCGGTTCCTCTAAGCCCTTCAAAACTCCTTCGACGACATTCCCGCTACTTATTTCAGAGAAATCGAGAGTCTTCAGAGACAATTGATTTGGGACGGGCGCCCACGTATAGCCCTTGCAAAACTTACTATCCCTTGGTATGACGGGGGCATGGCGCTCCCCGACATCAAGAGATACTACTGGGCTGCCCAGCTATCGGCCATTAATCACGCGATGTATTTGCCGGGTCGCGATCCGGCCTTTGAGATGGATAAGCTCCAGTTGCCGGGTGGGGACTTTAATAGAGCGCTATACTCTAGATCTGCCGGGAGCCATCTTGTGGGCCCGTCCAGGGCTGCAGTCAAAGTGTGGCGTGCTGCGAATGTGAGTTTGGGGTGGGAGAATCGACTGACGCTGGCGACCCCACTTTATGCTTCTGAACGTTTGGGATGTCTCTGGTCTACTAAGGGATTTGAACGCTGGGATGTGATTGGGATTTGTAAGGTGGGTGACGTTTGTGTGAATGGTCGCGTGAAGTCATTCCAGGCCCTTAAGGCGGAATATGACTTGAGTGATAGAGAGTTTTTCCGGTATCTGCAAGTCCGGCATGCCCTGCCCTCGGTTCTGACTCCTGATGTGACCCTACCCGAGTCTTCCCCCCTTGAAGATCGTATACTGGATGGACACTTGCCCGACAGCACTATCTCGCTCATCTACAAGAAACTGATTCATAATCGTGCGGATTTGTTGGTCCGGCTCCGGGAGATGTGGGTCGGTGATGGATTGGAACTGGATGACGAGGACTGGCAGTCGGCTCTCTCCTCCCCAAAGGAAGTTGCCATCCCCGCCCGTCTTCGTCTGGTGCAACTTAAAATCCTCCATCGGGTGTATGTGACCGGTCCGCGCCTAGTCGTGATGGGTTTTTCCCCAGATGGTTTGTGTAAGCGTGGCTGTGGAATGAGCGCTACTTTTTTGCACATACTTTGGGAGTGTCCTGTGGTTGCGGCCTATTGGGTGGATGTGCTTGCGATAATGTCTGTAGTGACGGGTGTTGCCTTGCGACCTGAGGCCCGACGATGCCTGCTGAATGTGTGGGAACCCTCTGATTATTCTGTGGCCCAGACTAGATGGGCGACCCTGGGTTACATGGTCGCGAAGCGCGACATCGCGCAACTCTGGGGCGCATCCCGACCTCCTGCCGTTTCGGTGTGGGAGGACAACATGGACTGGTCCATGTTCTGAGAGAAGACAGTCTACGTGGCTAGGGGCAGGCCGGGGGCGTGAACGAAGATTTGGGGTCAATGGAATGCGTACCGTGGAGACATTTGTACCCCTCCCTTGGTTGCCTCTCCCGATGTTACCCTGTCCCCTTAGGCCGCCATTCCCGTAATCTTTCGCTCTGTTCTAGGATCTTCCTGTCCTCCCTGCTCCCCCCCCCCCTCACGGCCTTCCCGAATCTCATTGATTTATGTTTGTTCTCCTGTTTAGTAACCTTCCCCGCTGCTTTTTGGGCTGACTTGATTACTGCACTCGCCTTGTTTTTTGTGCTCGTTCATTTTATCTTTTATATAGAAAATTGTGATATCCTAGTTTCTGTCTGGAGCAATTCCATTCTATGATTTGGCCTGGCCTCGGAATGACTGTTTCATTCATGTGTACTGCTATGTGACTTAGCGGCCAGCCCGTGTGGTTGTGGGCCCATCCTTGTATTTTATATGATTGCTCAATAAAAAAAATTTTAACCAAAAAAAAAAAAGTGGTTTGGAGAAAATCGGAGCAGAAAAAGATTTTGTGCTTTTGATCACTTGCCTGTCTTTGGGGTGCTGTTTGGCGGGCTTTTAGGTTGTTGAGGGTGGGTTTCGGGGTCTGGGAGCACTGCTGGCACAGTCTAATGTTGATTGCATTTGTTTTTCAGGAAATCCATGGTGGAAAAGGGGAGTTAGGGCCTAGCTGCACAGCGTATTTGGACAGAATTGAAGGTAGTAGGCCCATTTTTGCTTTTTGCCTGTTTGGGGGTGTTATGCTTTTTTGCGGGTGGCTGCAAGGGTCTGGGGCCATTGCTGGGAATGTCTAATACCGGATAAAAGTGGTTTGGACAAAATCGGAGGTGAAAATTTTTTTGCGTTTTTGCTGACTTGTTTGTCTTTGAGGTGCTATTTGGGGGGGTTCTGGGTGTTTGTGGGTGAGTTTTGGTGTCTGGGAGCACTGCTGGGTATGGATACTTTTGATTGCAAGAGGTTTGAAGCAAATCCATGGTGGCAAAGGGGAGTTAGGGCCCAGCTGCAGAGCGTGCATGGAGTGATTTTGGAAATTTGCCTGAACATTTCTAAGTCCCCATTTTTGTAGTTTTGCTTTTGGCTGTTTGGGGGTCTTCTACTTTTTTCCGCCTGGGTTGACGGGTCTGGGGCCATTGCTGGGAAGGTCTAATACCGGTTAAAAGTGGTTTGGAGAAAATCGGAGCAGAAAAAGATTTTGCGCTTTTGATCACTTGCCTGTCTTTGGGGTGCTGTTTGGCGGGCTTTTAGGTTGTTGTGGGTAGGTTTGGGGGTCTGGGAGCACTGCTGGCACAGTCTAATGTTGATTGCATTTGTTTTTCAGGAAATCCATGGTGGAAAAGGGGAGTTAGGGCCTAGCTGCACAGCGTATTTGGACAGAATTGAAGGTAGTAGGCCCATTTTTCGATTTTTGCCAGTTTGGGGGTGTTATGCTTTTTTGCGGGTGGCTGCAGGGGTCTGGGGCCATTGCTGGGAATGTCTAATACCGGATAAAAGTGGTTTGGAGAAAATCGGAGCAGAAAAAGATTTTGCGCTTTTGATCACTTGCCTGTCTTTGGGGTGCTGTTTGGCGGGCTTTTAGGTTGTTGTGGGTGGGTTTTGGGGTCTGGGAGAACTGCTGGCAAAGTCTAATGTTGATTGCATTTGTTTTTCAGGAAATCCATGGTGGAAAAGGGGAGTTAGGGCCTAGCTGCACAGCGTATTTGGACAGAATTGAAGGTAGTAGGCCCATTTTTGCTTTTTGCCTGTTTGGGAGTGTTCTGCTTTTTTGCGGGTGGCTGCAGGGGTCTGGGGCCATTGCTGGGAATGTCTAATACCGGATAAAAGTGGTTTGGAGAAAATCGGAGCAGAAAAAGATTTTGCGCTTTTGATCACTTGCCTGTCTTTGGGGGGCTGTTTGGCGGGCTTTTAGGTTGTTGTGGGTGGGTTTTGGGCTCTGGGAGCACTGCTGGCACAGTCTAATGTTGATTGCATTTGTTTTTCAGGAATTCCATGGTGGAAAAGGGGAGTTAGGGCCTAGCTCCACAGTGTATTTGGACAGAATTGAAGGTAGTAGGCCCGTTTTGCTTTTTGCCTGTTTGGGGGTGTTCTGCTTTTTTGCGGGTGGCTGCAGGGGTCTGGGGCCATTGCTGGGAATGTCTAATACCGGATAAAAGTGGTTTGGAGAAAATCGGAGCAGAAAAAGATTTTGCGCTTTTGATCACTTGCCTGTCTTTGGGGTGCTGTTTGGCGGGCTTTTAGGTTGTTGTGGGTAGGTTTGGGGGTCTGGGAGCACTGCTGGCACAGTCTAATGTTGATTGCATTTGTTTTTCAGGAAATCCATGGTGGAAAAGGGGAGTTAGGGTCTAGCTGCACAGCGTATTTGGACAGAATTGAAGGTAGTAGGCCCATTTTTGATTTTTGCCTGTTTGGGGGTGTTATGCTTTTTTGCGGGTGGCTGCAGGGGTCTGGGGCCATTGCTGGGAATGTCTAATACCGGATAAAAGTGGTTTGGAGAAAATCGGAGCAGAAAAAGATTTTGCGCTTTTGATCACTTGCCTGTCTTTGGGGTGCTGTTTGGCGGGCTTTTAGGTTGTTGTGGGTGGGTTTTGGGGTCTGGGAGAACTGCTGGCAAAGTCTAATGTTGATTGCATTTGTTTTTCAGGAAATCCATGGTGGAAAAGGGGAGTTAGGGCCTAGCTGCACAGCGTATTTGGACAGAATTGAAGGTAGTAGGCCCATTTTTGCTTTTTGCCTGTTTGGGAGTGTTCTGCTTTTTTGCGGGTGGCTGCAGGGGTCTGGGGCCATCGCTGGGAATGTCTAATACCGGATAAAAGTGGTTTGGAGAAAATCGGAGCAGAAAAAGATTTTGCGCTTTTGATCACTTGCCTGTCTTTGGGGGGCTGTTTGGCGGGCTTTTAGGTTGTTGTGGGTGGGTTTTGGGCTCTGGGAGCACTGCTGGCACAGTCTAATGTTGATTGCATTTGTTTTTCAGGAATTCCATGGTAGAAAAGGGGAGTTAGGGCCTAGCTGCACAGCGTATTTGGACAGAATTGAAGGTAGTAGGCCCGTTTTTGCTTTTTGCCTGTTTGGGGGTGTTCTGCTTTTTTGCGGGTGGCTGCAGGGGTCTGGGGCCATTGCTGGGAATGTCTAATACCGGATAAAAGTGGTTTGGAGAAAATCGGAGCAGAAAAAGATTTTGCGCTTTTGATCACTTGCCTGTCTTTGGGGTGCTGTTTGGCGGGCTTTTAGGTTGTTGTGGGTAGGTTTGGGGGTCTGGGAGCACTGCTGGCACAGTCTAATGTTGATTGCATTTGTTTTTCAGGAAATCCATGGTGGAAAAAGGGAGTTAGGGCCTAGCTGCACAGCGTATTTGTACAGAATTGAAGGTAGTAGGCCCATTTTTGCTTTTTGCCTGTTTGGGGGTGTTCTGCTTTTTTGCGGGTGGCTGCAGGGGTCTGGGGCCATTGCTGGGAATGTCTAATACCGGTTAAAAGTGGTTTGGAGAAAATCGGAGCAGAAAAAGATTTTGCGCTTTTGATCACTTGCCTGTCTTTGGGGTGCTGTTTGGCGGGCTTTTAGGTTGTTGAGGGTGGGTTTCGGGGTCTGGGAGCACTGCTGGCACAGTCTAATGTTGATTGCATTTGTTTTTCAGGAAATCCATGGTGGAAAAGGGGAGTTAGGGCCTAGCTGCACAGCGTATTTGGACAGAATTGAAGGTAGTAGGCCCATTTTTGCTTTTTGCCTGTTTGGGGGTGTTATGCTTTTTTGCGGGTGGCTGCAAGGGTCTGGGGCCATTGCTGGGAATGTCTAATACCGGATAAAAGTGGTTTGGACAAAATCGGAGGTGAACATTTTTTTGCGTTTTTGCTGACTTGCTTGTCTTTGAGGTGCTATTTGGGGGGGTTCTGGGTGTTTGTGGGTGAGTTTTGGTGTCTGGGAGCACTGCTGGGTATGGATACTTTTGATTGCAAGAGGTTTGAAGCAAATCCATGGTGGCAAAGGGGAGTTAGGGCCCAGCTGCAGAGCGTGCATGGAGTGATTTTGGAAATTTGCCTGAACATTTCTAAGTCCCCATTTTTGTAGTTTTGCTTTTGGCTGTTTGGGGGTCTTCTACTTTTTTCCGCCTGGGTTGACGGGTCTGGGGCCATTGCTGGGAAGGTCTAATACCGGATAAAAGTGTTGTGGATAAAATACATGGTGAAAAAGTTTTTCACTTTTTATAGTTTTCGCTCTCTTTCGTGTTTTTGGGGGCCTGTTTGGGGGGTTCCTGGTGTTTGTGGGTGGGCTTTGGGGTCTGGGAGCACTGCTGGATATGGATACTTTTGATTGCAAGAGGTTTGAAGCAAATCCATGGTGGCAAAGGGGAGTTAGGGCCAAGCTGCAGAGCGCGCTTGGAGTGAATTTGGAAATTTGCCTGAAAATTTCTAAGTCCCTATTTTTGTAGTTTTGCTTTTTGGCTGTTTGGGGGTCTTCTACTTGTTTCCGCCTGGGTTGACGGGTCTGGGGTCATTGCTGGGAATGTCTAATACCCGAAAGAAAGTGTTTTGGAGACAATCCCTGGGGAAAAAGTTTTTGCATTTTCTGAGATTTCGCTCACTCTACCGTTTTCGGGGGGCTGTTTGTGGGGGTTCCTGGTGTTTGTGAGGGGGTTTGCGAGTCTTGGAGCAATGCTGGGTATGGATACTTTTGCTTGCTTGCAAGTGGTTTGAATACAATCCATGGTGGGTAAGGGGGGATTTGGGCCTACTTTACTTTCAAAGTACGTTTTGTCACCATTTTCTACTAGGCCTCGTTTTTGGAGATCTGATTGGGGGTCTTCTACATTTTTGCGACTGGGTTTAGTAAGGGTCTGGGAGCACTGCTGGGAAGGTCTAATTTTGTTCTAAAACACAGTTTACAGTACACCTAGCTTGAGGGGAAAGATCCGCTAAATTAATTCGCCCATACTTATTTATCCTTCAAAAGGAGACTCAGACAGAGTAGGCACTTTCAAAAATATTGTACTGTCTATTAGGAAACTCAAAGTGTGACTTTTTGCACTACACAGCGTACATACCTTATATTTATTTGTCAGTGGTGTTCTAATATCACTTCCTGTTTTTCCATCAATAATTACAGGCCGGGTTTCAACCTGTGCAATGGGAAAAAAAGGATGAAGTCAGGCTTCACATTAGCGAGCCGCAATTCAGCATCCGCCAGGCAGGCAGTGGACAGGGTGTCTTCTGGTCACCAACATTGATGGACGGAGCGTCAGATGGAATGGAGGAGTCCCGCTAATAAGAGGAATGGTTGGATGCATGCAACTTACCAAATTCAACAGGACAACTACAACAACATACAGATACAGTATTCGTTATTTTCTAATGATCTTTTAAGTAATGTAATTGCTGTGAACTTCTATGAGTGTGACTCTGCATTTCTTTGATCTCTGCTTCTAAATGCATCCCTACAGCCATTCTATAGGTTTTACTTCTGCTATTTTTTAAACCTAATTTAATGTAAGAAGTGTTTCTCTGAGTGCAGAGATAGGCAAGTGAAAACGCATAGATATTACTGCAGCCCTGTACGGTCGCATTCTTTCATTCACGGTTGTCGAAAGTATTACTTACTTTTCAGTAACCATGCATGCAGTAGTGCATGCACTTCCTTTATGTCACTTTAAAGATTTATGGATAGCTTTGTACCCAAAGATTTGTTTATCTTCAATTATTGTTTGCCCATGCTGTGCTTTTTTTTCTTCTCTCAACAAAACTTTCCCAAAATCCCCATTCCCCATTCCCATCCATTTTCCAAACCTAACCCTCTTCCCCCGGACTCTGTGGTTTTGATTGATGTGTGACTAAATGACAGCAATAATTCCACACACTTGCTGGGGAGGATAGGGTCATAGCAACAGGCTGGTGAAGGAATCCGAGGATATATTCTTACTCAGCTTGACACTGAGTCACTATTGGCAAATGAAAGCAGATTTTCATGTGCCCCATCAACTTGATTGGTCATCAAGAACATCCTCCTCCTAGACGTGGCAAATTATTACGCTGCTGTGTCCTTCACCTTCAGCACTATTTCTTGTAGTAGTAGCCAATGTCAAAGAAATTCAACGCAAGTACTAGTTATACTTTCAATACTTTACCATTTGTTCGGCTACATTGTGGCACTGTTCTAGTGTACTGTCACCTGCTATATTCCCTATCGTACCGTTCTAATGCTACGGTAAGGACAAACAAGGTTTCATTTTCTTTTTTTTCAGATGCTGCAACTGCCACTGTATAACACCACAAGTACCACCGCAATGATGACATTTCATCCGCCCAGGATTGCCAACCTTAATCGCCATTTCCCGTGCAGCCAGCCCTGTGCCTAGCCCTATTTCCAAACACAAATTACAGGTAAGATAAGCGTTGGGGGGAGGTAGTATAATGGAGTATTAGGAGAGACGAGAGACTGACGGTCTTAGGACTATTGAATTCACTAACTCTGTGACAGGCACTTAGTTTTGAAAACATTTGGGCAATTACTAGTACTTACACAACTTGAATCAAGATGCCACTTAAGTTTCAGGAAAACAAACTTACTTTTAAACCCCCACCCACCAGCCTCAAAAGCAGTAAAAAACACGTATGCTAAGATAAAGTTTAAAGTATTTTTATATATCCCTAACATAAATAATCTCCCGCAAGACCCAACCCACCCCCCACCCAAACCCCAACGAATGTCCGTGAAAACTAAGTCCAAAAAAGTAGAAAACCCAACTCCCAATTCCCACCCCCCAGAAGTCTTTAAAAAAGGGGGAAGGGACAGTCTCCTCCTACTGCTGGCTGCTGTTGACTTTTCGGGCCAGGTCGGCATGCTCCTTGTGGAGGGTCTCGAGCAGGGTTTTGGTGTTGAGGAGCTCCTGCTCGAGGTAGGACACTCTCAGTGAAAGGCGGTGCACGCGTGCCTTGCACCTGCTGTGGGGGGCAGCTGATTTCTTTGCTGCTCGGCGGTGGCGGGTGGCTGCGGTACCCCGGCTTCATACCGCTGGAGACCTGCTGCGCTGACTGGCTGACCCAGGGAGCGCGGAGGAGGATGCAGGTGTCGCCGAGGATGTTGTCGACGTACTCTGCGTGTCCTCCTCCTCCTGGGCCACCAGACGCCGATATTCGGCGACAGTGGCCTCCAGCCTCCGTTGCCGGGCCCTTTTAGCCAGCTCCTTCCGTGTTGGTTTGGAAGGAGCATCTATATGAAGAAAGAAAGACATAGTCTGTAACCAATGCTCTTTAAGATTAACACAAAATGATTCAGCAGAAAGTTGTGCCACAGTAGAACTAGCAACTTGCAAGCGCAGTACATAACTATTGTGGCCAGTATCTATCTAACCTCCCACTTCTTCATCCTTGCTCTAACATTAGTGGGAGTTTAAGGAATCAATTCTACGAGCACTATGGACTCACTCCATTAGAGTCGACTATGACAGTACACAAGTCTTATTCTTCTTCTTCCCACTTGTTTAGCAAAATTGGTACGTTAACTTCTGCAAGCCGGCATAATGCCAGCGCAGTCAACTTGCACCCGGAAAAACAGACGCCCGCCATGATGAGTGAGACAGACTTGCGTTACTGTACCAGTCCAGTACATGCAGGTGGTGATGCTCTTACTTTTCTATTACGGGTGGCACTGAGAATACTCTGTTACAAGGGCTACTGCTTAATTAATTGAACTTTCACCCTACAGTGCCAATGAATACTAGAAAAGGAAAATGAAGAAGATAAATAATCTGATTATCTATCACTGCACATGGTATGTATTTGCTTACATATGGGATGACTTTAGGTACTTTGCTTTTTATTGAGTGAACAGTGATACATCCACACATGAATGACCGAGTTCTACTAAACTTAATAACAGAGGTAGTGAGTGGCCATCGTAATAGCCGGATATATGCTGTGCTTGCAATACAAACTACTGCTACTATTCATGGTAGTATTCGGACAAAATTACAACTTCTTTTCCTTGCCTTTCCTACACTGGGACGGACGTGCGGGTGCGGTGTTACATGCTCTTCAAAGTAACACTTAGTTCATCCAGTGACCGTCTACTCTCTCTAGATACACATATGCTATCTAAGAGTCAGATAGTACCATGATCCAGGCATCCATCCATTCAAACTATATGTCAATCATTCTTCTTCATGTCTCTCATCTGGACAAACCTTACGTTTTCTCACGGGAAAACAACCGTTTAATTTTATTTGGGAAACCGCAAGCCATACATCCGTGCTTGACTTGCATTTGAATTTCAACCAAAGCATATATTGCGCACACATACAGTTTATGTTTCACCCACCCAGGCTGTTCTCCTTCCATCCATCCTTGCTTCATCCTTCACCCAGCCATGCATCATATTCCTTCCCAGCCACCTCGGGCACCAATCAAACACGTATCATTCTTCTTTGTCAGTCATCATTACTTTTAACTTGCTCGTCCTTCCACACTTACTTACACCCTTCTTTCACTTTTCGTTCATCCCATCCATCAAGTTCATCTCAGATCTGATTTGGATTCTCGAAAAAAGATTCACCGCTGAGTTGAAGTAAATTTAGAGGAGGCTACTACCTGGTTGATAAAAAACTTTGTTCTAAATTTGAAAGTCTGCTTAACAGTATAGTAACTTAACTGGGGAACATATACACTACACCTGTGCAGAGAGCACACTATGCAGTCTGCAATCTCAATAAGTAAGGAATATAAGAGCTTACCACTGCCCGCCGCTACCGTGGCAACCCGCACAGCAGTTTCGTCCGGCACTTGCACCGCCTCCTCCCCAGAAGTGTCCTCCCCCACCTCCGCGCTGGGCCCAGCACCAGATGCTCCACCTACAAAGTACATTTAAGAATGTTGGATGTCATAGACATACACCACTCACTAGTATTTTGTCTAGGAATGAAGAAATGTGAATACAGAAACCAATCTAATAATTTGTGACTGTCTACTCTAAAGTAAAAATGTCCCTTTTTCCAGGGAAGGGTGTTGTCTTGCTGCACTTTTTGGCACAACTGATGAATGCTTGCTTTTTAACATGCACCATTTTTCTCATAACAGACAGAAGCTTCACTTCTAAGAACAATTCACAAATCATCATCACTAGGACGGAGTGACCAGCGATTCAGCACCAAAAAGAAAAATTGAAGTTCAAACCAGGTGAGGGCTCGGCTCGCCCACAATAAATGTGTGAAATAAATCACTAAGCACTTTCCCATTTTTAATCAACCGTTTATGCTTTATGACAAGCTTGATTTTAAATAAATATTTTTACTTTTAATAAAGCTTTAAAACTTAAATAGACTCTGTGGTTTTTGGTCAAGAGTGAATGAGCAAAAGGTTTTGCAATTTCCAAGCATGAGTCTGTGCCTCTGACACTTCTGGACTCTGACTCCGTACTCTTGTCCTGCATTGGATAATCATCATTGGGGATCAATCATCGATGAATTCGGGAGCTAAATGACTCTGCCACACTATCTAGTCAGTAAGGAGATTGGGGGTTCTTCAAAGTCTGATATCACTGAGGTATGTGGAAAGTCTAACTGCGCCTATTATAATTGATAAACAATGCACTATTTAGTGTCCATAGTTCTGTTTGTGCAGATTTGTCCCTGCAACAGTAGTAGTATGGATTGTCCTCCTATCCAAACCAAAAGTAAAGTAGTATCTTATTCTTTCTTGGTGGTCATTCACCTTTTTATTGTTGGTAATTGTCAAAGCATAAACATTTAGAAGACTTGAAAAGACATTATGGACAATCCCAGAGGACTGCACTCAGTGCATAGAGCTATTGCTGACTAGAATGGGAGTTTCGTTTAACACCTTTTGCCAAATGTGCAATCTTAGTTAGCTACACAGACAGACTAATAAAAATAATCTAGTAATACCACAGGGAGTCATAGTAGAGGCAGGATAAGAATTTAGATACAGTCTACAAGAAGATCAAAGACGATTTAGAAAAAATCGAATGAGGAACGCTAGGAAAAAATAGGCACTCTATATTAAAATTAAAACTTACCGGGGCCAGCAAAGGAGCCCTCGCCTGACCGATCCTGGCCTTGAACAGCAGCAGCAGCCGATAACCCCTCCTCCTCTGTCCTCTTGCCCCTGGGGGAGCTGATGTACAACATGAAAGAAATTAAGACCCGAAAACATGGATGATTGTTGTCAACCAAATCAAACATTTCAAAAGAACAATAACAAAATATTTTGGCAAAATAGCAAATAGACAACTATTCCACGGGATATATTGACCTATCTCATGTGGTCTACTACGATATTAGTATTGCTTGATTTGCGGACCGTCGACTTGGAAAGTTAAGTAACTCACTAAACAAACCACTAAAAAGGTTCGCCTAGGACTGGCAGGCAGCAGTCCACAGCACGCGAAGTGACAGACAAACTCCATCGTGATTGCAGATCAACGACAACATTAAAAAGTTTCCTACTACATTAATCAGTCATTAAAATACTCAAACTATCAATCCACCACCACTATTTCTTCTTATTGCCAGGTGTACAAAGGAAGGACTGGACTTGAGTCTGTAGGGGCAGATTTACAAGTCCCTTGTGGCATTTGCTCCATTGTTGCGTGACTTTTGGGACTCAGCGGCAGAACAAACGAGGCGCCATGGTGTGGCGTATATTAACAACGTGACGCAAATGGGAGATGCATCACGTTGTAAAGCCCTGCGCCATCAGGGGGCGTTCCGGCGCAAGGGAGGGCGTTCCTGCGCAGGAACGCTTCCTAAAAGTGGCTGAGGGAAATCTACAAGATTTCAATCAGTCACTTTTAGGACAATGATGCGTGACTCAAACCCTGCGCCTGCTTAAAGCAGACGTATGGCTTCACGCAGCATTGGGGAGATAGGGCACCCCAGAGCATTGCTGGAGCTGCGCCATCGTTGCAACGCAACTCCAGCAATGCGCCGCCTTTACGGCACAGATGCGTAACGCTTCGGTGACATTTTGGGCCCATGGTGCATCCCTGCTACTTTGCAGGGATGCGCCGGTAATTAAAAATCTGACCCTTAGTGTCTAGCATTACGCAGTTCTTTAAACTACACTCATACATAATTTCTCAGGCCAATGAAATGAACACAAAATTGAAAACAAATAAGCATAGTAGCAACGCTACTGAGAAGGAGAGCAGTGCACCTGAAATGCACTGAAGATTTTGAAATATAATTTACCTACAATGTAATCGGCAGCATTATTGCTCTTGGTAAAAAACAAAAATTTGCAATATAATAACACACAGAGCAGGAGAAAACAGAGTAGTGATGAAATAGCTAGAAATAGCTACTACTACTCACCATGCCCGGGGATCTCGATGCCGAGCAGGTCGAGCAAGTCGCGTTCCCGTTCCAGGAGATCCGTCCAATGGTGGGTGGCCTGGTTGTAGGTGCGCCGGACCCGAGAGTGTTGAAACATGGCCCGGCACACCTTCTCCCACTGATTCCGGCGCTCCCGAAGCCCGTAGCCGCTAACGATCTTGCCGCATGCCATGATGGTCCTGGGGAGGCGGCGCTGGATATAAAACACTAGTGCGGCCACCTCCTCCGCGCTAAAGATCTCCCGGGCTATGACTTGCTCCCCCCTCAAACGCCCGCACGGGAGCCGGGCACGGGGTGCAGGACCCTTCCCCTTCTCAGGCTGCTTCCCGGCTCCCTTTACCATGGTCTGGGCAGAAAGGAAGGTAAATAAGAAATAAGAAATAGAATAGGGAGGAAGAAAAGAAAAGAGTTTAAAAAAGTAGTTTAAAATAACCAAAAGTAGCAGAAAACACAAAAATATAGAGCTAGAAAAATAGAGGGATAGATAATAAGTCAAATAGATTAAAAAAAACTTCAAACAAGCAAAGGATGGCAGAGATTGACAGAGGATACAGAAAGCATGCCCAGAACCATAGCAATAAATGAAAAACAAGATGGCCGCGCCCGTTCACGACCGCGTGGGTAAGTTCGCGCGAGATTTCCCCCGCGATCACATGTGAACTTGTACTAGCGAGCCGCACACTTTGCGAGATTACACATAGCGCCCGGAAATGGAAATACGTCACGCAAACAAGATGGCCGCGCCCATGTACAACCGCTAGGGTAACTTCGCAACGTTGCGCTACAAGCGGCTTGCGAAAACGCAAAAAATCACGCAAACTAACACACCGCAAAAAAAACAAATCGTATATTCGCACGAATTCGCGGCTTCCGAATTCGAACTCGCGCGAATTTGCGCCCCGCGAAGCGCGCGAAATTGCAGAAAAACGATTTTTGCAAAACTGAAAGCACTCATCAGGTGCAAAAGTTCAATCTTATCATTAGTAACCATTCCCTGTAGTGCTTCCTGAGGGGCCCCTCCAGAGTTCAGTTGCCTACTTGCAACTATTCTATGACCCTGCGCTGACCCTCACAGCAGGTTCAGAGAATAGCTACAAGTATGCCACAAAGGTCCTGTTAAAAAAAATTACACTGCAACTGAAAGCAATTACAGATAAGGAAGCAGGTGCCAGCCTGGAAGTTCAAATTCAGTGACACATTAATTAGCCCCTAATTCATTCATGTCAGTTGAGGCAGGGCAGGTGTGCTAACGATTTTTACAAAACTGAAAGCACTTAGCAGGTGCAAAATTTCAAGCTCATCATTAATGAGGAAGCACTTACAGCTAAGGAAGCAGGTGCCAGCTCAAATTCAGTGACACATTCATCAGCCCCAAATTAATTCATGTCAGTTGAGGCAGGGCAGGTGTGCTTTTCCCCCCATAATCTACAGTGATGAACCAGAGGGTGGCATGGGTGAGCCAGAGGGTGGCAGTGGTGAAACAGAGGGTGGCATTGGGGAAACAGAGGGTGCTGTGATGAACCAGACGTAGAAACAACATGGTCGCGACCATTGCTACCCGACAAGTAAGTTTGCGTTTGCGAACTGGTAAAAAATCCTGGCGAAATGGCAGAAACACTTGCAAACACACAAAAAAAGAAAATCCGCAAAATTCACGAGTGTTCGCGGATTTTGCCGATTGCAAATCCGTAAATATGCAATTTCGCGGATTTGCGAATTCGCAAAATTCGCCCATATATATTTTTGTAAACAATGTGATCCTCAGACCTCCATGTGCTCAGCTACTGGTGCTCTGCGTAGGGGCCGGATCATGGCCCATGAAACAATTTTACACCAAGGACGCGGCACTCCAGACTTGGGTGATATTTAGCTTGATTTATTTGCAAGAACTCGAACCAACGCGTTTCAGCCTAACCTCGGCTTTGTTCACGGTGAGTCATCATCTTTGTTTACCTTATATCTCATTTCTGCCTTTAAGGGCCATTATGGGATATGTAGTTTGATTACATATTTACAATTTATTTACAATTCGACAGACGTTCAAATGGTTTCAAGTGTGTATTTTACATTGATATTGTAGTCCAATTGTACGCTTTTCATGTGGTATAGTACCTAGTTCATTATACATCTGGTGCCGTTCATAGTGATTTCATTGTGTTTTCAGTTCTTGCAATGTATGCTGGTTTATGTAGTGCAGTGTTTTACAACCAATTTCACATTAGGATATCATGTGTATTTTCTTTTCTTTATACACCCCTGGTTCTGTGATTTAATATCTTCCTTGAATGCTTTTAATGTACTCTATGCATTTCATTGATATTTATCTTTCGTTTTTTCTTCGTGATTGTTTGAGGGTAGGGTACCCCATTACATCACCTGGTTGTGCTTGTTTGATTTTTCATTTCTGATGTTCTTTTCTTTTCCTGATTTTCTTTGTAATTTCTGCTGTTCATTTATTACTCAAGATGTACAAATAGCTACTCGTCATTGTTCATTCCTCTTGGCACCTTAGTTTTTAATCTGATGATGAGGCATGATTCTGTTTGTCTCAGTTTTTTTTTCGTCTATCTTCTATCGCCTCCTCGTTCATCAGGTCTTATCATGAAGATCCCATAGTACGACATTGCTTTCCAATTGCTGTTTTGACAAGATGCCATGTGTTTAGCTGTCGCATACGACATATCTTTGTTCTTTACTGCTCTTATGTGCTCCAGAATTCTCTTTTTCAACATACATGTTGTGCTTCCGATATACTGCATTTAGCATTTGCATTCAATGATGTATACCCCATGTGTGGATGTGCAATTTATTTTCTCTTCTATTGTTGTGATCTTGCCAATCGGTTCTTCAAAGCAGTTTTTATTTAATCCCATTTTACAGGCTTTACATACATTACATTTTCTGAAGCCTTTTTGTTGATTAGTTAGCCAATTCGTTTTTTCTTTTTGATTTATTCCTTCAAAATGGCTTTTGACCAATTTATCCCGTAATGATTCCGTTTTCCTGTAACTAATCATCGGGCCATCTCCTAGCATTTTTCCAATATCTGGATCCTCAGCGATGACATGCCAGTATTTTCTGATCTTGGTGGCAATAATGCCTCTCTCTTTGTTGTATGTAGTTATGAACCGTGGTGGGTTTTGCGTTTCTTTCTGATTTATTGCTTTAGGATTCAATATTTCCAATCATGATTTCTTCGCAACTCGTTTTTTGCTTTTCTCTAGGCTTCTTTCATTATATCCCCTTGCCTTTAATCTGGTAACAATTTCTTCTATTTTTTCTTCCGTATCTGATTCCTTTGAGCGATTTCGCTTCATGCGAATGAACTCGCCATAAGGTATGCTCGCAATTAGAGACTGGGGATGAAAGCTGGTGCCGTGTAATATACTATTAGTAGATGTTTTTTGCGAAATAAAGTTGAATGAATTAAAAAAATATATAGATATATGTATATATATATATATATATATATATATATATATATATATATATATTTAAATATATATTACCTACTGGCGTTCGCCAGTAGGTAGTTACAGTTAGGACCTAGTTTCCATAGGAAATCCACAACATTCTATTTGGAATAACTTTGGCGTCGGTGGACGAATCTTCGTAAATTTCTATAAGAAGATGGCCTGCTCGGTTTCGCTCCTTCCCTAAAAGTTTGGGGGTGATTCGTCAAGTTGGGGCCGAGAAAAAAAGGGGGGTCCCAAAACGTGTTTTCCCCATGCAATTTTTCATAGGAACCTTTAGCCAGGGCTACAGCCCGAACGGCTGAACGGAATTACAGCAAATTTGGCAGAGAGGTAGAGTTTGGTTCGCAGATTGTGCTTTGTGTTAAATGGTGTAATTCCGTTCAGTAGTTTTTGAGAAAATTAGAAGTAAAATCATAGTGATATCTAGAGACGGAGTTCTGCACACGTATGGAAATTTGCACAATTAAGAGCACGAGCTGCATGCTGATTGGCTGTCAACTGTCTGTCAACACTCCAAACCAGGAAGTGTTGGCAGCCATCTTGTTCGTCGCTAGAACCGAGTCACAAGAAAACAGTAAAACAAAGTTGAGGAATAAGGAAAGGGGCAGGGTGGAAACATTCTGACCCTGTAGGCTTGCTCAGGGGGTCGTACATGGATTTTTAGAGTCAAATTTGTTTTTTAAAATTTTTAAATCGCGGCGTACGCATATGGTACTCGTATGCGGTGGAAAAGGAGGGGAAAAAAAGTTGAAGTCCGTTTTATTCATTAGGTGTCGGGGGCAATTTTTAGAGCTATATTTTTATGATGATATGTAAAACTTTCAGGGTTTTCTTGTGCACCAGTTGTACTCTGTACGTATGTCCATCTTTGTTTTTTTGTTTTTCTCAAAGTTCGTCAAGCAAACCTCTACTCATTTCAGGTATTACATTTGCTGTTTTTTTTTCACGGGTTGTGTTTGTCATCCGCTGGTATACTTTTGTAATATATTAATAAACATATTGTGTCTATGTTTCTTTGAAATGTAGTGTCGAGGCGCCAAACATTGATTACATACTCCGTCCAACCGCCATTTTATTCGTTTTCCTCCGTTATTTTTATTATACCTGCTACTTTCATTTTACCCTCCGCATATTTTCTGTGTGATCGATGAGATTTCCTGCCACAGACACCACGGTGTTTGTCCTTGGCCTCCGATCTTATCAGACTTGGGAACACGTATAGCTAAAAACTAATTTGAAGGACGTACTCTCTACGCATGCGCAGCCTTGTTTGCAAGCGCACGTTTTTTTTCTTTTTCTTCAAGTTCGCCAAGCAAACCTCTCCTCATTTCAGGTATTAAATTTGCCACTTTCTTTTCCCGGGTCGTGTGTGTCATCCGCTGCTATGCTTTTGTAATATAATAATAAACATATTCTATCTGTATTTATTTGGAATGTAGTGTCGAGCCGCCAAACGTTGATTACATACTCCGTCCAACCGCCATTTTAGTGGTTTTCCTCCGTTATTTTTATTATACCCGTTACTTTCATTTTACCCTCCGCATATTTTCTGTGTGATCGATGAGATTTCCTGCCACACACAACAGGGTGTTTTTGTCTTTGGCCTCCGATCTTATCAGACTTGTTAACACGTATAGGTAGAAACTAATTTGAAGGACGTACTCTCTACGCATGCGCAGCCTTGTTTCCAAGCGCATGTTTTTTTTCTTTTTCTTCAAGTTCGCCAAGCAAACCTCTCCTCATTTCAGGTATTAAATTTGCCGCTTTCTTTTCCCGGGTCGTGTGTGTCATCCGCTGCTATGCTTTTGTAATATATTAATAAACATATTCTATCTGTATTTATTTGGAATGTAGTGTTGAGCCGCCAAACGTTGATTACATAATCTGTCCAACCGCCATTTTAGTAGTTTTCCTGTTATTGTTATTATACCTGTGACTTTCATTTTACCCTGCACATATTTTCTCTGTGATCGATGAGATTTCCTGCCATAGACACCAAGGTGTTTGTCCTTGGCCTCCGATCTTATCAGACTTGGTCACACGTATACCTAGAAACTAATTTGAAGGACGTCAGCCACAGCCATTACAACGCGTGTTCGTCAACACAAAGAGATTATTACGATTATGCTTTTATCATGCGTGGTAAATGCATAGTAGTTGGAAAAGCATGTGTGGTAAAGCCATATGCGTGGTAATGGCTTCTTGGTGACGATCAGGCGTTGTAATGGCTGTTTCCCCCCAGGACACTGCAGAAACCGGGTCTGGGCGTGGTGAACTCCTGGGCACCAGGCGGAGAGCCACGCAGACCCTATCATAGAATATAGAAGTCTTTGTTGGGTTATTGTTTCCGTGGTTTGAGGGGCGTCATTGAGGCCCACACACTTTATTTTGTAGGGGGGTATATATTGCATGGAGAAATATCGCAAGAGGTTTGTAAATGTGGTACAAATTGTTTGGTATTAGTTTGATTTCTTTACCATGTTGTAGTGTATCCAGAGAAAATATCTCAGTAGTTTTCAATGCTAGTCTTTAACATCTTACTATAGTACTTCAAGATTATAAATATTTTTACTGTGGATCGCCACCCCCCACACAAAGAAAAAGTAGTATGTAGTTTTTTTTATTAAGTTTTATTAAAAGAATAACTGTAAACGAAACTTAATGATAACTATATAATAAACAACTAGAAAAATAACTTTAAAAAACAATAGCGTAAACAAATTGGGAAGTTGACTCCAAAAGACGTATGATTGGTAATCTGCAAAAGAAAAAAGAAAATTAGAGTTTAGAATTATGTAGATGTGACTAATTGAGCTGAAGCATTACAAGTCTAGGTAACATTACGATTTTACGTGTGCAGTGTGTCTGGTATATTTCAGTTCCGGTATAGTGCCGCGTTCAAGTGGTGTCTGTAAGAACTGGGACCGCCAGTTCTCCGGGGGGTAGCATGGCTCGAGCAGGAAGGCGGCCAGGGGCTTATGTGTAAAGCAGCCACTTAACACACACATCCAATAAAACATACAGTGGCGCAATAATGGAGACCACACCAGATGTTGTATTTGAAAAATCAAGATCTTTTATATATAGGCTTTCAATCGGAGCAAGGCATTGGTAATTCATTAGCATTTCAAATAAGCATTTCATTAAGACATTTCATGTATCATGTGCAGATTGCATTTCTTTTGAAGAGTAAGCATTTCATTAGGACATTTCATTAAAATTACAGCTAGTTCCTCTATGCAATGAAACGTTAACTGACCCCGCCTGTCGCATCAAACTCTTTGACAGGCAAAGGGGTAATGGTAGTATAAACCTGGAGGATCCTACAAGAAGTGACAATTATAATGCATTTAAATAGCACATCAAACCTCTCACGGTCGCTTCTCCTAGAAAGGAATAAAACATATCAGCAAGTACTTTCCAGGTTAACAAAGAACTTCAAAAAACACAGCCTTTAGTCATTTGGGACAAGCTTTTCTTCTTGTGAATACAGGTCGGCTGCGACCTAGATAAGATCCTCAGAATACCAAGGAAGCCCACCTCTGCAAGAAAATTCAGTACAGTGAAGTGAACCTCCCTCTCAGTTCCGGCTTGTACATATGGTGCACTAGGAGCAAATCAGGCTTATGGCTACAGTGCACCTATAGCATTTCAGGCTTGTAAATACGATTCATGAAGAATAAGTCAGGCTGGTAATTATGCAGCGCGATGAGTAATGCAGGCTGGTAAATTTGTAGGCAAAACGATTAAATGAGGCACATTGAGAAAGGGGGCCAACAGGACCCAGTCACAGTTAACCCCGGGGGAGGGGCGACCTCGGGCCTCACTCGGCCTACCGCACTCCTCCCCAGGGGGTTACCTCACTTCTTCGGCCCTCCAGGGCCCTTGCGTGGTTCTCGGGGAGGGAGAGGGCGCTCTGACCCTCTCGAGGCCTCACTCGACCCAGCGCGGTGCAGACGCCACTTCAGGGCACCGGCGCTGGGGACGAGGCGGGGTTTCAATGCAGAGCAGACTGAGGGGTCTCTCAGGCTCTGCGGCCCCCTCCGTAACGATCCAGGGCTTCCCCGTGTGTGGGACGAGGCGCGGGGCAGCAGCCAATCGCTGCCCGGCTCAGGCGGGGGCACGGCCGATGACGCGGTCGCGTCTCCCGTCATGTGATGGGCTCCAAGCAGGCTTCAGGCCTAGCGCGGTTTGTCAGTTCCAATGCGGCGGCCCTCTCCTGCCACCGAGGGCCGCCGAGGGGGGCAAATATGGCGCTGGTCACCACATGAAGGTGGGCAGCCCCAGGGCAGGCCGGAAGTGCCACAGAAGCGTTGCGTGGGTGGAGCTGATGCCGCGAGGACGTGGGGCCTCTTCAGGTGCCTGGGGGAGCTGAGGTACAGCGCTAGCGTCGCTTCTCAGCGCTATGTAGGAGGGCAGATTACAGCGCTCCACAAGTTAGTCAGTCAGAACTGTGGCAGGATGGGGGCAAATTATAGCGCTTATCACACAGTTCAGTCAGGGGGAGACAGGTAGGCCCAGCTGAAGGCAGGGGATACGCAGGGCAGCTCAGTCCAGTACCTTGTCTCATGAAGTAGGCTTCTTGGCGCTTGGATGATTCTGCACCCTTGGTTACTTGTTGCTTGAAGTTGCAGAAGAGGGGGGGGAATGAGTTGAGGGCCTAAAGAATTTCTCCTCAGTCACTGCAGATGGGCCCTGGGGTTCCCTACCACTGGGCCAGATCAGGGGGATAGCTTTGGACACCTCACTGAGCTTAAGAGGCAGCACCTGAATCCTGTCACTCCCAGTAGCATAGGTTCCTCACTAGGCCCTCCCGCCTAAAACTCCTGCGTGGGTTCCCCAGGTCAGTGATGCCCCAACTGACTAGAACGTTTCCCTCCTTTCCCTTATATAGTGTCAGTTGGCAGTTGGTGCCTCCCCTATTCTGGAAGGTTCCAGGAGCTTCCCCACTCTAACTATGGACAGGGGCTGGGTGGCTGGTGTCGCAACAATGTATGGGGACTCAGCCTGCTCCTGGCAACTAGGGTGCTATACTAAAAAGACCATGCTGCAGTAGCAGGGGCCAGTGGCAGCCATGTTGAAAGTAAGGAGCACCTGCACCCTAAGACAGGTTAGCTGTAAAAAGGTGCCCGAAGACCTAAGGACCAACAGAAAAATAGGTTGAAAAAATGAGGCCAGGGCCAAAAATACAGGGAAAGATCATCCTAAGGCTGACAGGTCTAACATGCGTCCCCCCCAGCTGAAAGTGGGGAGAGCTACCCAACCTCTAGGGAGTTCTTGTCACTAAGGCGGAAAAACCGGGAGAGACCGTCAGCATTGGCATGGTCAGCTCCGGGCCGTTGTTCCACCCTAAAGTCCATCCCCTGTAGGGAAATAGACCACCTTAGCAACTTTGGGTTTTCGCCTCTCATCTGCATGAGCCAGCGAAGGGGTCGGTGGTCGGTTTGAACCAGGAAGTGAGAGCCAAAGAGGTATGGCCTCAACTTCTTCAAAGCCCAGACCACAGCAAAGGCTTCTCGCTCGATGGTACTCCATCGCCGTTCCCGAGGAAGGAGTCTTCGGGAGATGAAGGCCACAGGTTGGTCTTGACCATCATCATTGAGTTGCGACAGCACGGCGCCTACGCCATGCTCTGAGGCATCTGTCTGCACGATGAATTCTTTTTGGAAGTCCGGAGTGGCCAGCACTGGAGCGGTGCACATCGCGCGCTTCAGTGTTTCAAATGCCTCTTGGCAAGCAGCCGTCCAGATGACCTGACGGGGCTGCTTTTTGGACGTCAACTCAGTCAAGGGGGCCATGATGGTACCATACCCCTTGACGAATCTGCGGTAATAGCCAGTGAGGCCGAGGAAAGCTCGGACCTCAGTCTGAGTTTTGGGGGACTCCCAGGCCATGATGGTCTCAATCTTGGCCTGGAGGGGTTGCACCTTACCTCCGCCCACCAAGTGTCCCAGGTACACGACAGAGCCCTGTCCAATCTGGCACTTGCTAGCCTTGATGGTCAAGCCAGCCCGTTGTAACGCCTGCAGCACCTCCTGGAGATGTTGCAGATGGTCCTCCCAGGTGCTACTGAAGACAGCTATGTCATCCAGGTAAGCTGCTGAGAAGGACTCCAGGCCAGATAATACCTGGTTCACCAACCGCTGGAAGGTGGCCGGAGCATGCTTGAGCCCGAACGGCATCACCTGAAATTGAAAGTGACCCTTAGGGGTGGAGAATGCTGTCTTCTCCATTGCTCCCTCGGCCATGGCAATCTGCCAGTACCCTGATGTCAAGTCGATGGTGCTGAGGTACTTGGCTGCTCCCAGCTGGTCAATCAGCTCATCTGCCCGTGGTATCGGGTGAGCATCTGTCTTGGTGACAGAATTCAACCCCCGATAATCCACACAGAACCGAAGTTCTGGTGTGGTGCCCGGTGGAGCCGCTTTTGGCACCAAAACAACCGGACTAGCCCACGGGCTGCTGGAGGGCTCGATTACTCCCAACTCCAGCATCTTGGTCACCTCACCCTGGATGCTGTTCTTTACTTTGTCGGACAGCCGGTAAGACTTGGTTTTCACTGGCGGACTGTCCCCTGTGTCCACATCATGGGTACACAGATGCGTAATTCCTGGCGTGAGGGAGAACAACGAGGCATGCTGCGCCAAAACCTGGCAGCAGTCCCTCTGTTGTTCTGGGGTCAAGGATGGAGAGAGGACAACTCCCTCTACTGAACCATCCTTTTCCTGAGCCGATAGAAGGTCAGGAAGAGGCTCACTTTCCTCCTCCTCGCTCCCATCCGTCACCATGAGGAGAGCCAGCTCCGATCGCTCATGATGAGGCTTCAGGCGGTTGACGTGGAGCACCCGGTGGGGCTGTCGGGGGGTCTTCAAGTCCACGACATAGGTGGTCTGGCCTTTCCGCTCCATAATCTCGTATGGACCAGTCCACCGGTCCTGGAGGGCACTAAGCTCCCCAGGCTCCATGACCCACACCTTCTGTCCAGTGTCCAACTCCACTGTCTGAGCGTTGTGGTCATACCACTCCTTCATGACGGCTTGGCTAGCCTCCAGATTGTCTGAGGCTTCCTTCCACAGCTTAGCCATCTGGCTGCGGAATGCCAGCATATAGTTGACAACATCCCGGGGAAGCTTCTTCAAAGTCTTCTCCCAACTCTCTTTGACCAGACTAAGGGGTCCCCTAACGGGGTGACCATAGAGCAATTCGAAGGGGCTGAACCCGACTCCCTTCTGTGGTACCTCGCGGTATGAGAACAGCAAGCAAGGGAGGAGGATGTCCCATTTCCGCCTCAGGTCTTCTGGTAGACTCCGGATCATTCCCTTCAAGGTCTTGTTGAAGCTCTCCACGAGCCCGTTAGTCTGGGGGTGGTAAGGAGTGGAGAACCGATAGGTCACTCCGCACTCCTTCCACATGGCCTGCATGTAGGCCGACATGAAATTTGTGCCCCTGTCCGACACCAGGACCTTGGGGAATCCCACTCGGGTGAATATCTCCATCAGGGCCCGCGCGACTACAGGTGCAGTAACGGTCCTCAGAGGGATGGCCTCCGGGTACCGAGTGGCGTGGTCGACTAACACCAGAATGAACCGATGTCCCACAGAGGTCGGAGGGTCCAATGGCCCAACAATGTCTATACCGACCCGCTCGAAAGGGGTCCCGACCACTGGGAGTGGTTCCAATGGGGCCTTCAATTTGGTCCCAGTCTTGCCACTGGCCTGGCAAGTCTTGCAGGTCTTGCAATAGGTGTCAGAGGCAACTCTCATCCTAGGCCAATAAAAATGTGGAACTAGCCTCGCAAAGGTCTTGTCCTGGCCCAGGTGTCCGGCTAGAGGTATCTCATGCGCCAGTTCCATCAAAAAGGCTTGGTAGCACTGGGGGACCACTAAGGCCCTCGAAGATCCATGCACCGGAACCCTTGGCTCACTGTACAGGAGGCCATCCTCCCAATACACGTGATAGTTGCCGGTCTCCTTGTTCACCGCTTGTGCTTCGGCCTGTCGCCGCATGCCTTCAAGCGTGGGGCACTCCTTCTGCGCCCGACAGAATTCCTCCCGTGTAGGAGCTCCTTCCACATGCCACTCGCCAAGGGTCGGCAAATCCCCTACGGGAACGACATCCACCTCCACCGACTCCGGGGTTACCTCTGCGGGCTCCCCATCCGTCACACGGGGTGTGTCCTCCACAACACTCTCCTCTGGACCGACAGTGGGTTGGGCCATTGTTTCAGGCTCCAACCCGGATTGAGTTCCTTGCTGGGCAGCCGTGGACCGCGTGACTACGCAAGTCCACCCTGGTAACCCCAGCATCTCAGTGTGGGCCTTAAACTCCACTTCCTTCCAGGCGGTATGTTCGAGGTCATTACCGAGCAGACAGTCCACAGGCAAGGCAGGGCTGATCGCAACTCTCAACGGTCCTGACACTCCTTCCCATTCAAAGGGAACTTGAGCCACGGGATAGTAGCTCATTCTTCCGTCAGCCAATACGGCCGGATGGTACACATCAGGAACAACCTGCTCAGGGGACACCAGCCGTCTCACTACAGTGGTCATGCTGGCTCCTGTGTCCCTCGGAGCGTCCACCTCCTCCCCATTGACCTTCACCCTCTGCTGGTACTTAGCAGTATTCGATGGTAAGGGCGTCACTGGGACCATCTCCTTATCTCC
This sequence comes from Lissotriton helveticus, assembly GCF_964261635.1. Lineage (NCBI taxonomy): Eukaryota > Metazoa > Chordata > Amphibia > Caudata > Salamandridae > Lissotriton > Lissotriton helveticus. The sequence goes on along the minus strand of NC_136071.1, from coordinate 871,202,452 downwards.
AAGTGAAACCAGGGTCAAGCCTGTCCACTCCCCTTCCCTATCTAGGGGCAGCTCCAACCCACGCGCTATACTAGCCACCCCGGGACTCTTGCCACCAGTGGGGGCTGGGAGTCGTTTGCGACACTGGGAATCTCCCTTGTAGTGTCTGACCTCTCCGCACTCATAGCACCGGACCACTTTTGGCTGCTGACTCTTGTCAGGGTAAGTGGGTTTTGGGGGACGGTTCTGTGGTGGGGTACCTACTCCTTTCCCAAACTGTCTAGTTTGTGGGCCTCGTGAGAACTCTGTTCTTTTATCACCACCCTCTTTCTTCTGAGGGGCGCCCTGTCCGCCTTTCGGGCCATCTCCCCCTGGGCCCTTGTGTGACACCCGGGTGCTAACCCAAATATCCGCCTCCTCCGCAAGCTCACGGGAATCAGTAAACTTGCGGTCCACCAAATGTTGGCGCAACTCCGGAAAACACTTATCCAAGAGGTGCTCTCTTCAAAAAAAGGTTATACAGACTCTCAAAATCACGCACCTCGCTGCCACGCACCCAACCATCCAGAGCCTTTCGGGCATACTCAAAAAAATCCACCCAATTCAGCGTGGACAGCTTATGGCTGCCACGAAACCTCTGGCGATACCTTTCAGGGGTGAGGCCAAAATGTTTGATAAGTGCCTCCTTCATGGGGGAATACCTAAACTGGTCTGCCTTCTCCAAATACAGGAGTGAGTCCCTGACATCAGGAGGTATATACCGGTACAAACCACCTCCCCAATGTTTCTCAGGCACCCCATGGGCAGTCAAGGCCACTTCATACGCCTCCAACCACCTGGCAATGTTATCCCCCTTGGTGTAGCTCGCTATCACCTCCTTGGGTAACCAGAATCTGGGCTCCTGCTGAGCCTCTGGTCCGCTGCCACCATTAGGACTTCCTGGCGCACTCAACTGCAATGCTCGCAGCTCCATTTCCTTGAGCTGCCGCTCGTGCGCTAGTCTCTTTTCTTCCAACGCTAATTTCTCTCTCTCCAAAGCAAACTGCCTATCTTCCCTTTCTCTCTCCTTCTCGTGCTCTAACCTAGCAAGTTCCCACTTCAATCGCCTCTCCTCCCTCCTGTCTTCGTACTCCTGCGGTGACACACTCTCCCTAGATACATTGCTCCCTGCCCTGGAACGTGGTCCTGGCAACACATTATCTGATACATCAATGTTGAGCAATCCTGGGTCTTCCTGAGTGTCCACCTCCCCGTGTGTGACCTGTTCCCCATCCTCTTCTTCCTCTGGGTGGGCCTCTACCCATGCCCTTAAGGCAGTACGGAGCTCTTCTTTAACAGCTCTCGTCTCCACAGGCACCCCCATCCCCTGACAAAACTCCCTTAACTGCACTGCTGTGTACTTATCAAGGTCAACCAGCTGGAACTCCATTTTACCAGGTGAGGACCTAGATAACCTGGAAGAAAAATTCTAAGACATGGGCAACAATCCTGGTTCAACACACTTTGATGCAGGCTAGACAGTGGTGAGCAATTGGATTTGCTTGCAGCACGATAGGTGTCCAATTAATTGCAGCACACCCCGTCTCACTGGAGGGTGTTAAGTAGCTACAGGTCCTGGATCCCACCGCTGCCACCAATGTAAGAACTGGGACCGCCAGTTCTCCGGGGGGTAGCATGGCTCGAGCAGGAAGGCGGCCAGGGGCTTATGTGTAAAGCAGCCACTTAACACACACATCCAATAAAACATACAGTGGCGCAATAATGGAGACCACACCAGATGTTGTATTTGGAAAATCAAGATCTTTTATATATAGGCTTTCAATCAGAGCAAGGCATTCATTAGCATTTCAAATAAGCATTTCATTAAGACATTTCATGTATCATGTGCAGATTGCATTTCTTTTGAAGAGTAAGCATTTCATTAAGACATTTCAGAAAAATTACAGCTAGTTCATCTATGCAATGAAACGTTAACTGACCCCGCCTGTCGCATCAAACTCTTTGACAGGCAAAGGGGTAATGGTATAAACCTGGAGGATCCTACAAGAAGCGACAATTATAATGCATTTAAATAGCACATCAAACCTCTCACGGTCGCTTCTCCTAGAAAGCAATAAAACATATCAGCAAGTACTTTCCAGGTTAACAAAGAACTTCAAAGAACACAGCCTTTAGTCATTTGGGACAAGCTTTTCTTCTTGTGAATACAGGTCGGCTGCGACCTAGATAAGATCATCAGAATACCAAGGAAGCCCACCTCTGCAAGAAAATTCAGTACAGTGAAGTGAACCTCCCTCTCAGTTCCGGCTTGTACATATGGTGCACTAGGAGCAAATCAGGCTTATGGCTACAGTGCATCTATAGCATTTCAGGCTTGTAAATACGATTCATGAAGAATAAGTCAGGCTGGTAATTATGCAGCACGATGAGTAATGTGGAGAAGTGTGGCTCACTGGTTAGAGCAGGCAGACCCTGAAGCAGAGGTCAGACCCGGGACCAGGGTTCAATTCCCGACGCGGCAGGGTCTTGAGCTCAAATGTCCATGGACTCGATAATTCTCGCTTCGGTGCCTGACCTAATCATGGGTTCACACTCTGCAACTCTGGGCATTAAGCTTGCTTAATCTCCACAATGGCCCCCCTGCGGCGGGATGCCTGGCTTTCACCTTGGGGATGCCCTGTAGGGGCTATCTCACAGGGAAAAGCCAGGACGGGTTCCCAAGGCAAGCGCGGAGATACCCCTTTGGGGGTCGATTCAGGCGCTATATAAGAAACATAATAATAATAATAATAATAATAATGCAGGCTGGTAAATTTGCAGGCAAAACGATTAAATGAGGCACATTGAGAAAGGGGGCCAACAGGACCCAGTCACAGTTAACCCCGGGGGAGGGGTGACCTCGGGCCTCACTCGGCCTACCGCCCTCCTCCCCAGGGGGTTACCTCACTTCTTCGGCCCTCCAGGGCCCTTGCGTGGTTCTCGGGGAGGGAGAGGGCGCTCTGACCCTCTCGAGGCCTCACTCGACCCAGCGCGGTGCAGACGCCACTTCAGGGCACCGGCACTGGGGACGAGGCGGGGTTTCAATGCAGAGCAGACGGAGGGGGCTCTCCGGCTCTACGGCCCCCTCCGCAACGATCCAGGGCTTCCCCGTGTGTGGGACGAGGCGCGGGGCAGCAGCCAATCGCTGCCCGGCTCAGGCGGGGGCGCGGCCTATGACGCGGTCGCGTCTCCCGTCACGTGATGGGCTCCAAGCAGGCTTCCGGCCTAGCGCGGTTTGTCAGTTCCAATGCGGCGGCCCTCTCCTGGCAACGAGGGCCGCTGAGGGGAGAAAATACGGCGCTGGTCACCACGTGAAGGTGGGCAGCCCTAGGGCAGGCCGGAAGGGCCACAGAAGTGTCGCGTGGGCGGCGCTGATGCCGCGAGGACGTGGGGCCTCTTCAGGCGCCTGGGGAAGCTGAGGTACAGCGCTAGCGTCGCTTCTCAGCGCTATGTAGGAGGGCAGATTACAGCGCTCCACAAGTTAGTCAGTCAGAACTGTGGCAGGATGGGGGCAAATTATAGCGCTTATCACACAGTTCAGTCAGGGGGAGACAGGTAGGCCCAGCTGAAGGCAGGGGATGCGCAGGGCAGCTCAGTCCAGTATCTTGTCTCATGAAGTAGGCTTCTTGGCGCTTGGATGATTCTGCACCCTTGGTTACTTGTTGCTTGAAGTTGCAGAAGAGGGGGGGGGATGAGTTGAGGGCCTGAAGAATTTCTCCTCAGTCACTGCAGATGGGCCCTGGGGTTCCCTACCACTGGGCCATATCAGGGGGATAGCTTTGGACACCTCACTGAGCTTAATTGGCAGTAGAGAGCACCTGCACCCTAACACAGGTTAGCTGTAAAAAGGTGCCCGAAGACCTAAGGACCAACAGAAAAATAGGTGGAAAAAATGAGGCCAGGGCGAAAAATACAGGGAAAGATCATCCTAAGGCTGATAGGTCTAACAGTGTCTATATGGAAGTGCCTACTGCGTTAGTGACACAGAAGTTGTAGAATGGGATTGTAAATATGCCGTCTTATTTCTAATGCATTGCAATGAAGGTTTTGTATATCTAGGCTTCTGCGCATACCGTTGTATAAACACTGTGGACAAACACTTCGGCCAGTGGAATTCACAATTTCAGTATGGCTGATTGTCTACACGTCCAAGCAGACAGCAGTGTCTATAAGTTTAAAAGAGAAAGAGAAATGATGTCACAGAGAGTGAGAGAGAAAGAGAGAGAAAACAACATTAAAACTGTCTTGCGGAGTCTGGAGTTGAGATTTTTTCTTGAAAAGTCAGAGGTAGATTTACAAGCTCCTTCCGTCACTTTCCCCATGTTAAAAGTGACTGAAAAGAGGCATAATAAGCTTGTAGATCTGTTTGTCAGACTGTTGTAACCTATCCTGCCACGTTGGGCAATTACCGACCCATTTCCCTTCTCCCTTATTTGGGGAAGGTCTTGGAGACTTACGTCACCCGCTGCCTTAGTGCTTTTATCGAGGAAACGCATTTCCTTGATGACCGACAGGCAGGTTTTAGACCTGCTCACTCCACTGAGGCAGTGGTGGTGGCAGTTATGGATACGTTGAGACAGGGGGCTGATAAGAACTTAGCCCAGGCCCTTGTACTTTTAGATCTTTCGGCCGCATTTGACACGGTCGACCATGGAATCCTGGTCGACCGTGTCAGAAATGCGGGCATCTCTGGTCTGGCTCTGTGGTGGGTGGTATCCTTTCTCCAATCCCGCTCCCAATCTGTTCGTCTATCCTCCTTCTCTGCTCCTTCAATCTCACTTTCCTGTGGTGTCCCCCAGGGTTCCGCTCTGTCCCCGCTTTTGTTTAATCTTTACATGCAGCCCCTCCTTGCCTCTCTTCGCCAATTTTCTGTTACTGCCTTCAACTATGCAGATGATCTGCAGCTTGTTTTCCCTATCGATTCCTTTCCCCCTTCCTGTTCTAATTTCCAAAATACTATGCTTTTTATCTATGAGTGGATGAATTTCAGCCAGTTAAAACTCAATCCCAGCAAAACAGAGCTGGTTTTGACTGGCGGCCCTCAAACTCCCTGGTCCTCCACCTTTTGGCCCACCGCCCTTGGCCCCCCTCCCTGTCCAGTTAATACTGTGAAGAGCTTAGGTGTTACCATCTCTAGCGATCTCTCGATGCGGCCGCACATCAACACCGTTACTTCGGCCTGCTTCTATCATCTTCGCCGAATCGGGAAGATTCGCAGGTTTCTATCTCAAGAGGCCCTTACCCTTGTTATTCTGGCCCTAATCACCTCACGTCTAGACTATGCCAACTGTCTATACGTGGGGGTCCCTGCCTGTCACCTTTCCCGACTTCAACTGGTACAAAACCAGGCAGCCAGACTAATCTTTCAGCAGCCTAAACACCATCATGTCACTCCACTGCTGAAGACCTTACACTGGCTTCCAGTTGCGCAACGGTGTGTTTTTAAAATGGGCTGCACCATTTTTAAATATCTGTTTGTTTGCGCTCCTGTTTTCATTTCCTTGTGTTTGCACGCCTATGTCCCCCCCCGACACCTCAGATCTTCTGCCCACAATCTTTTGATCACTCCCAGGTTTAATCGCAAGAAACACGGGGGTGCTTGTTTTTCCTTCCTTGCTCCATCCACTTGGAATTCCCTTCCTCTTTCCATTCGTCTGTCTACTGACTACTTTTCTTTTCGTAACCTCCTGAAAACCCACCTGTTCCGTCTTGCTCATGGCTAGCTCTCCAACCTCTTTGCTCTTCTACCCACCGGTCCTGAGCGCCAAGAAACCAATTGGTGTATGTGCGCGGTACCAAATCTCTTTTAACATAACATAACATAACATATCTGTTGTCACTGCTCGGAGGTATTTATACATTGTAGACAGAGAAGCTGCTGTACATTACGTACTCTCTCCTTTCACAAATAAAGGTAACACTACGGTTTTACGAGTGCAGTGTGCCTGGTACATTTCACTTGTTATAGTGCTGCGTTCAAGTGGTGTCTATATGGAAGTGCCTACTGCGTTACTGACGGATAAGTGGTACAACGGGATCTTAACCGGATGAGGTTAAGATCACCAAAGGGGTGCCACAGGGCTCATGTCTGAGCCCCACTCTTTTTAACACCTATGTGGCACCCCTGGCAGATATAACTAGAGCCTTTGGTTTCTGTCCAGTGTCTTATGCTGATGATACTCAGCTGCTTTTTCCTTTTAAATCACTGACCCCGGAGGTTATACAATTTTTCTCCGAGGGGATGAAAGCAGTATCCCAGTGGATGTCTTCCAACTTCCTTCAGTGTAATGTTGGTAAGACTGAGGTGATGCTTTTCGGTGAGGCCAAGATCTTATGGCCCCTGGACTGGTGGCCTTTAGATCTAGGACCAGTCCCTGAACCCAAACTAGTAATCAAGAACCTTGGGGTATGTCTGGAGCCGGAGTTGACTATGAAACAACATGGAAATAATACGGTGGGGTCCTGTTTCCATGTGATAGGGCTCCTCCGTAGTATATTCCCACTCCTTCCGGACTCTATTAGAAAGACTCTGGTTCAGGCTCTAGTGATCAGCCAACTTGATTACTGTAATGGTCTTCTGGTGTCCGCAAACGAAGAGGTGCTGGACCGACTGCAAGTGGTACAAAACACTGCAGCTAGGCTGGTTCTAAACGCTCCCCCCAGATCCTCATCTAAACCTCTACTGCAGAAACTTCATTGGCTATCCATCCGCCAAAGAGTGAAATTCAAGACTTGCTGTATTGTACATAAAGGACTACATGATCTAGGCCCTACCTATTTAGCTAATAAATTTGTCCCATATGTTCCTACTCGCTCTCTTAGGTCAAGCGAGCTGTTGCTGCTAAGGGTACCTAGGGTTGGCAGGACTAGAATGGGTGGTAAGGCCCTGTCAGTGGTTGGTCCTACTTTGAGGAACAGCCTCCCTCTCCAATTTAGACAGTGTTCTGATCACTTTGTTTTCAAAAAAATTAGAAAACTTTCTTGTTTCAGGTCTAACGAGTTAGGTTAATATGAACTTAATGATCTCCTACCTTGTGAGTTTTGGCTCTGTACGAGTATACTGTCCTGGTTTTGCTTCTGGTGTCTCTCAGCGCGGAGATACTCCTCCGGGAGTCTATTCAAGCGCTTTACAAACACGCAAATAAATAAATAAATATGCCGACTTATTTCTAATGCATTGCAATGAAGGCTTTGTATATCTAGGCCTTTGTGCTTACCGTTGTATAAACACTGTGGACAAACACTTCGGCCAGTGGAATTCACAACTTCAGTTGGGCTGATCTTCTACACATTCAAGCAGACAGCAGTGTCTATAAGTTTAAAAGAGAAAGAGAAATTATGTCACAGGGAGTGAGAGAGAGAGAGAAAACAACATTAAAACTGTCTCGTAGAGTCTGGAGTTGAGATTTTTTCTTGAAAAGTCAGAGGTAGATTTACAAGCTTCTTGCGACACTTTCCCCATGGTAAAAGTGACAGAAAAGTGGCGTAATAAGCTTGTAGATATGTTTGTCAGACTGTTGTAACCTATCTGTTGTCACTGCTCGGAGGTAATTATACATTTTACAAAGTGAAGCTGTTGCACACTACCGACTGTCTCCTTTCATAAATGAAGGTAACACTACAGTTTAACGTGTGCAGTGTGCCTAGTACATTACCGTTATAGTGCCGCGTTCAAGTGGTGTCTATATGGAAGTGCCTATTGCGTTAGTGACACAAAAGTTGCAGAACGAGATTGTAAATAGGCCGAGTTATTTCTAATGCATTGTATATTTAGCCTCTGTCCTTACCGTTGTATAAAAACTGCGGCTAGTGGAATTCACCACTTGAACTTACATTTTCTTCTACATGTCGAAGGAGACAGCATTTTCTAGAAGTTTAAAAGAGAAAGAGAAATGATGTTACAGAGAGTGATTGAAAGATGGTGCTCTATGTGTGGAAGAAGGCTTCACTGTAATCAAGAGAGTTAATCATTTCAATTTAGATAATGTTGTATAGAGAAGAGTGGAGATAGCAAAGTCGAAAAGTTTAAGAAAAAAAGAGAAACGATGTGAGAGAGTAAGAAAGAGAAAGGGAAAAAAGGATATTAAAACGTGGGAGAGACACACAATAGGGGAGGGGTACGTGAAGCCAGAGGCGCAACCACAGTGAAAAATATCGGGGGTGGGGGGGCTAGAAACAATTTGGGGTGGGGGTCAAGTTCAAGGAAGAGAGGAGCTGCAGGGGTTGTAAGCGGGGGGAAATCAAAGCGTCATTAACAAGCAAAATGTGTTTGAAAGACTTGTGACGTACTCGGATGCGACTGTGTTCGGGTCCAGGAAGCTATGTCATCGAAGCTGAAGCCCCATTAGCCCAATGTTTTTTTGCACTTGCTGTATACTACAGATTCTCTGTTTTGACAGATAAGTTGTCGTTTCAGAAACAAGCTTCTTTGCTCACCTTGTGCTATTGTCGTCGTCAGTGTTACATAATCCATCGTGAAGCTGGACATCTAAAAGATATTAAAAGAAAGATGTTATGATTGGTAATTATTACAATATTAATTTGGAGATAGATAATATTGCGCTTTTATAGACGTTGCAGGGCTGGTGTTCTATTGATAGCCTCATCCCATCTGTCTGTACAACGCCCGACCGAATTTCCACGTATGCGGATAAATCTGCGCAGCCGCACTATGGTCCATGTCTTAGATGCATGTAGTTTTAAGCTCACCACTCAGAGTTAAAGTATACACGTGGAGTCCATTAAGACTGTGGTCGGTTGCGATTTAAGTTCAAATACGTTACATTAATAGAGAACTGGAGATGGGACCGAAAGCTATTTCGCAATACAGATTATAAATTGTTTCGCCCTGGAACCTTTTTATGTTGGTTACATTTATACAATATTTTTTTGTAGGTTCCAAGGCAATGCCATGGCATCATCCATGCTACAGGTCAAAATGGCGGCCCGCGTACATAAAACAGTTAAAAAGTCGGTTTCTTTCTATATTTTAAGCGGGTCTCTCTAGGGCACGGACTTAACTCTGAATATTCCATCATTATTAAGGATATTTTGATCGTCGAAGGACCGCATTTTGGATTGTCTAAGTGTAGGGTGTGCACAGCCAGACGGGGGAACAGGAATAGACAGGGATAACCTGCATGTATCGGCACCCCTCTGACGTAGGTGGTGTACAAAACGACTGGGATGAGCATATAGTTAGATAACCGGACTGGCTACCGGGCATTTTCACATTCTGTAGAGCTGGGGGCTAATTTCGTTGATGGGTACCTGCGTGTGCAAAACGAAATTCGTTTTGCATTGTTTATTTTCGAAGCAGACGCAGGTCTCCATCTACGGAATTAGCCCCTACCGAAGTGACATCAGCTCCCAGCTCTGCAGAATGTCAAAATGGCCATTATCCAGTCCGGCTCTGAGAGGTTGATTGTCACATTTCTACGAACTGTTTGTATTGTGAATATATTCCGGACATTTCAGCGATTCTAAAAATATTACTGCTATAGGGAAAAAAAAATTTTAACATGTAAATTAATAGATTATGGAGGAGTACGTTTGTCTAAAACACTAAGTCGTATTTTTGTATGTAGTCAGCTACAACCCTTTGCCACCCTCCGATGCGTACTCAAGCCTAACTGCTCACCTTTTCGTGGAAAAGAGACCTTCCTGACGTAGTCCCGATCTCCAATAAAGAAGTCTCATATATGGTGCCGAGTCTTGATATCTGTATGGGTAACGCCATACTCGTGCTCCCATCATCATCATCGCAGGTTCTTCACCCGCTCAGTGCTTCAGGCACCACTAACTCAGTGACCAAAGAGGACACGCATGTAGTAGTGGGCCACTTGTTCGGTGCTTTGGGAACAACTCTAAAATGGCGCACAACACGTGCGCTCCGTCTTTTTTATACATAGGGTCAAGTGTGTAGGGACGAATACGCTGAATGGGTGTGGTGTGGGTGTATACCATGAGGGAGTGTGTGTGTTGATCTGACAACTAGACCTGTAACTAAGAAATCACTACAATGGAAATTTGGGCCTCATAGTGTTGTTGTGTTTTCCTGGTAGCGTAAGAGTGGCTTTCTTTTTTCTATGTGACGTTACGATACAGTCACTATGTATGTGGCCTATTTTTTGACGCATTTTATTTTGTAATGCGTTTCAAAAACTGCTTGTGGTAGGGTGGTTTTAAATTAAACTGTGAAGTGTGCTTATGAGTTAGTTGAGTGTAGAAGTATTTTTTTTCTATTTTCTATTCTATTATAATTGTGCTGACTTTTGTCCTTTAGCGTGCAGTACTATATTATTTTATAAAATGTATAATTGTTGAAATCATGTTTGAAAGTAGAATGGAAGCATGTAAACTGCTCTCTGTGACCAAAAACAATGCCGGCTCCTGCAGGAAGTGCGGAGCCGGCTGGGACCGTGGAGGCTTTGGGGCTCTTCCCACGGTCCGCAACATTAGATTTGAGGTCCGGGGGATGGGGGGCATATTATCAAGGACCGGTGTTGAAATTATCGTAGTTTTATCGGCAGAAAACTGCCGATAAAACGGCGATAATGGGCTTGATAATACGCCCTTGTTAATTCCCATAGAAGCCCATGTTATTGTGTTAACATGTGCTTTTATGAGAATTAACAAGGGCGTATTATCAAGCCTATTATCGCCGTTTTATCGGCAGTTTCCTGCCGATAAAACGGCGATAATTTTAACACCGCCGGACCTTGATATTATGCCCTGGGGTTCTTTGGGGATTATGAAAAATTTGTGATAAAGGCTATTTTTTTAATGTTAGATTTATCGTATGCGTAACAAGCACGTAAAGACGACGTAGCGTGCTAAGATTGGAAGTCGTCCCATAAGTAAACTGAAGGAAGAAAAAGAAGAATATTTGTAAGTTATTTATGAAGTGTATGTGTTTAGATGTTGGATGGCTCTAAAAAGAGCGCTTGTGTTTATTGGTAGTTTTTAGTACCTATAAGTAAGTACTAATGCAGAGTCTAAAGTTCAAGAGGAAGACTCTGTTTCCCTCATCTGTAAAATGTACACCGTCTCTCCTATAGATGTCATGCATATTGAAACGTAGATTGTTGTGGCAGATGGACCCCATTCTATAGTCTTGGAGAATGGCAGAAACAGATTTATTCACGTTTCTTGGCTTTTCAAATCTGTGGACAATAGTGGTTGGACCGCTTCCATTTCTGCCTTTGGCATATATTAGAATATAACAAGGCAGTGTTGGGGAACAGTGTCATCAATTATACAAAGGCGTCCTTCATAAGTATTTCCAGACCTACCCCTGTCAAAGTTCCTAGGTCATTGCCACCACAGTGCACAATTATAAGGTCAGGGTGTTGGAGATGCAAAAAGGATTTCATCAACGGCATCAATTGGTGCCACTTTAACCCTCTCTGTCCAATCCATTTAATGTCTACATTTGGTAAACGTAGGTCTTTGTGAATTCCTTTCCGTTCTGTGTACCTTTGACTCCAGAAAATATAGCTGTGTCCCACAATCCACACTGTAAGCATCTTGAAGAGAGGTCTGGATGCACTCTGAAGGTCTCTGTAAATTAAGTGGCAGTTTGAAAAGTGAGATTTTTTCTAAAATGGTGGACAACATGCAGTTTTGAAAAAAGAAAAGGATTGATTAGTTGTTCGAGAACATTCTGCACTAAGCTAGGATGAATGTTTCTGTGTTTTAAAAGGCTGATTTTTATTGGTTAAGAAAAAGTGATACAAAAGAACGTTACATAAGATAAGCTGGTATTTTAATTTGCAACAATGTATGATGAACTTTTCACCCATGTGCTGAGTTAGGTGTTCTGTGAAGTGTTTCTATGATAACTGGCAGATTGTGGAATGGGGGAAGGGTTGAAAGTTTTGTCAGTTGGAAAGGGTGCAAAAGTTCAAGCAATATAAAAGTGTGTTTCTTTTTGATGTAATGTGGGAATAAATGTAATTTTGTATTTATTTGTATATGTGTTAGATTGAGTGTGTAGATTGACAGGAAAAGTTTGCTATTTGCTATTGGACTTCCTGTTGTCCTAGCACTGCGCAGGGGGGTTGACAATGATCCGAAGGTCAAAATGATTGATGGCGTTTGTTGAGCCTTTGATGGCCCTGGGGACCACCACCTCCCAGGGCCGGCACCTGTAGTGTTACAGGGTGGCTATCCTTGGGACATTGCTGTTTGCTATGGTCGGGTGGGAGTTCTCTTTGAAGTAGGAAAGCAGATTGCTTTTGGTCTGAGAGATCAACATGTAAGCTGGTCTCTCTGACAAAAAGCAATGCCGGCTCTCGTAGGACGCAGGGAGCCGGCTGGGACCGTGGGGGTTTTGGGGCTTCCCCCACGGTCCTGAACGTTAAATTTGAGCCCCGGGGGATGGGGTCCCCTGGGATTGAATAAAATTAGTGATAGATGCTATTTTATTTTTTGGGTATATTTAGTGTACGCGTACTGTGCGAATTTTGAAAGTCGCTACATAAGCGTACGTAAGCAACAAAAAATCAATAAAAAATATATATTTTACAGATATGTATCAAGTTTATGTGTTTATATGTTGTTGCTTGTAATGAGACCTTTTCTTTTTATTGGTACTTATAAGTAAGTGATTATGCATAGTATAAAACTGTTGAGGAGCAGTGTTTTATACAGTGGTGAACTTTTGACCTCTGTTGACAGGTGACTTTTGCATGATCTGTTGGGGGTAGGGTGGAAAGTTATGTCAATTGGATAGGTTTGAAATTTTAAAGCAATGGAAATGTGTGTTTTGTTTCGAATTAATGTGTGAAGGATTTTAATTGGTTGTTTTTATGTATGTAAGGGTAAAGTGAGAGGGAAAATGTTCCATTTCGTGGTTCTGGTGCAAACAGTGAACTAGCGAGATTCTGTATAAGAATATATACTGCGTGAGTGACATTCTTCTTAATGTACAAATTAATTTGAAAGGTGAGTTGATAAATTGTATGGGAATGTATGTGGTGCATGTTTGTACATTAAGGAATTATGGGGCATATTATCAAGGCAGGCGATACAATTATTGCCGCTTAATCGGAAGAAAAATGCAGATAAAGAAGCGAGAATGGGCTTGATAATATGCTGTATGGAATTCCAATCGAAGTCTATGTTAGATGTGAAGGACATCTAACATGGGTTTCGATTGGAATTGCATAGAGCATATTATCAAGCCCATTATCGCTGATTTATCTGCAGTTTTCTGCCGATTAAGCGGCAATAATTTCCGGTAAGGCGGCGATAATGGTCTTGATAATATGGCATTGTGAATTGCCATAGAAGCCCAGGTTATGGTGTTAACCTGGGCTTGTATGGGAATTCACAAGGCCATATTATCAAGGCCATTATCGCTGCTTTACCGACAGTTTCCTGTCGATAAAAGCGGCGACAATGTGTCGTCCTTTGTTCATAATATGGGCCTGTATTTATCACTTTCTCCATAATTTCTAGCCTCTTTTTTATACTTCCCTCTGTCTCCTCTTACTCCTTTCTCTCTCGTGGTAGTACTGTCTTTTTCTTATATTGTCCTGTGGTGATATTGCCCTCTTTTGTCTTTATATTTTCCTATTTCTTCTCTTATTTCTTCTGTCTCCTCGTTTTGGGGCATATTATCAACAAAAGGCGATAAATTATCGCCGCTTTTATCGGCAGAAAACTGGTGATAAAACAGCGATAATGGGCTTGATAATATGCCCTTGAGAATTCCCATAGAACCCCATGTTCTGGTGTGAGCTAGAGCTGTGCATAATAATCTTGAGTTGGTAAATATTCCTTCTGAACTGATGGATTTAAATACCTATGAGTCTATTCTTATTCAATGTGTGCATCCATTTCAGGCTATTGTTCGTATGGAGCCTAAGACAGGAAAATTGCCTCCTTCTGGTTTACAGAGAGGATTAAAGGGAAGATTTGTATATTTGGAGCTACATTTAAAGACAAATATTGAAACAATTGGTGTAGAAAATGTAGAGGATGAACATTTAGGTATTCTTGTTAATGGCGTTCCTACTAAGAGTAGGAAAATCTGGCAAGAATTAGTGGATGTTAGGAAAGTGAAAAAGGCAACGTTGTATCTGGTAAAAAATAATCAATATTACAGAAATGTGTATGTGGGAGAAGAAGAAATAACTGTAGAAGAAGATAGTGACTTGCCATCTGGACAAATTGAAAAAGTGGATGTGTCCAGAACTGAAGAAATCTACGAACATTACAGTGTTCATCCACTGCATTCCAAAGAAGGGATGGGGAATACTATAGAGTTATTCCTAATGAACGAAGCAAAAGGAAGTCCCATTGGTGTATGGGAAAAAAGCTTGGAAGCTCGTTGTTTCCCTCAATTGTTTCCCACAGGAAAAGGAGGACGATATGATGACAGACCTGTGCAGATTCCTGCAATGGAATACCGGACATCAAGATTATATGCAGAAGATCCAAGATTTTGACAAAGTATTCAGTATTTGTTTCATCTTTTGTTTGAGAGTGATTTGTCTGGACTTTCTTATGCAGTAAACCAAATATTGAAAACAGGTCTACATCTGCAAAATGTTTCGGCAAAGGAATTTATGGATAAAGTACTGCAGAAAGATAATGTTTTGGAATCTTAGCTAATTAATCCCATGGCGTGTCAGTGTGGTACTAATGAGTACTGGTACCGTCGTCATGGAGAACTGAAATGTATGCTAAGAAACTTAGGAACTCCTACATGGTTCCTTACTCTAAGCTGTGCTGAATATGCTTGGGATGATTTACTTCAATTTCTTCGAGAGACAAATCCAAATACACTAAGGGGCTCATTAGGATGGCGGACCTAGAGTAGGAGGGACCGTCCGCATGGGCTGCGGCGGTCCCTCCGTGCAAATTAGGATGTGACCCCCCATGTGCACCCCCCACCCCCCCTTCACCCAGGGGGCCCGCAACGGGCCCCCGCAGTGAAGCTCCGTATGTTTTTACACGGCGGAATATCCGCCGTGTAAAAGCATTTCTTTCTGTGCATCCTAATATGGTGACGGTGTCTGAGAGACACCGTCACCATATTACAGCTTTTCCGCCGCGGTTGTAAGCCAACCGCGGCGGAAAAGCTGCGGACGGAAACCAGGACCCACCAGCCATCCTAATGTGGCGGTGGGTCTTTGGTGGGTCCGCTGCGGTTTTTCCGCATCCTCCGGGCCGGCGGTGGATTCCGCCGGCCCAGAGGATGCGGAAAAACCGCCATCCTAATGAGCCCCTAAATATTGAATACAAGACACCTGGAGAATTGTGCTCTTTGGATCCAGTTAATGTATGCAGGTATTTCAATCATAGATTTGAAGCTATGATGTCTTTTATCACCAATAAAAAAATCCTCCTCTTGGAGAGGTTCTGGACTTCTTTTGGAGAAAGGAGTATCAAGCAAGAGGTGCTCCTCACATACACATGCTAATATGGATCAAAGATGCTCCAATCTATGGACAAATTCTACACCAAATGCCGTTTTGCATTTCCACGACCTGTAATATTAAAAGGAGGAGTGAACAGTTTTATGTCATCTTTGCGACATACTATCACAAGAGAGTCTCCAAAAAATACCTACTACTTAAGAAGATCTAAAGAGTCAAAATATATAAATGACTATAACCCTGTCATTTTGTCCATGTGGCATGCTAATATAGATATTCAATATGTTGCGGACAATTCCATTGCTGTTGCTCGATATGTAATATCCTACATAACAAAATCAGAAAAGACGGAATTGAAGGAAATGTGGGAAGAGATTTCCCATGAGAAGAGTCTAAGTAAGAAGTTATATACTTACAGTTTGAAGATGTTATCTCATCGAGTAATTGGAGGGTATGAATGTTCGGATCGGTTATCATCTGCAAGTCTTTATTCCAAATCTAGAAGAATCATTTGGGTGAGTCTAGGTCTTGCTGCAACACGGAACCGAGCTCCTAAATCTGTATAAGAAATTGAATATTTAGCTGAAAAAGAGCCAGAAAGTACAGATATTGTGAAAACAAATATGTTCGATACATATTATCCAAATAGAAGTCATCATCTTGAGAACATTTGTCTCTATGAAGTGCCGAAAAACTATATTTTTAAATGGAATATTACGGAAAACATTAATAATGGTATATATGCCGTTATTGGTTCTGAAGGATGTCTGGTGAAACAAAGAAAAGGACATTTGATTAATCACCGTAAACTGAGTTGTGAAACACCTGACAAAAGGGAATTTTACCATTTAGCTCTTTTGCAACTTTTCAAGCCATGGCGTTCAGAATTGGATTTACTTGGAGATTTTGAGAGCTATGAAGATTCCTTCAATGCAAGTAAAGATACTATAGAATGTCCTCTTTTTGCTAATTATGTGAAAATGTAGAATGACAAAATTGAGCAGGAAGCTAGAATTGCAGCTGAGATTGCTAGAAACAGTTTTCAAGACAGTCAAAGTTCTGCTCCATTGAGTCAGGACCCACTAGGAGAACCAATTGTTCAAAATGAGGCAGCAACTGCTATGGAAGAGGTGGAAACAGCAATGTTTTAAGGTCAAGAAGATATAACAAACTTAGGAAACTTGGAAGAACAACTAAATCTGGAGCAGATAGAAATATATGAGCAAGTGAGAGAACAGATTGATCATGGATTACTTCATGAGAAGAAACAGTGCTATTGCTCATCATTTGTACCTATCCGAATGTACGTGAGTGGAGAAGCTGGAACAGGCAAAAGTTTTCTAATTAAAGTAATCACAACTTTTCTACAGAAAACAACCGAGTCGCATTTGTCTTGTGTTGTCACTGCTCCAACTGGATTAGCAGCCCACGATATTAAAGGAATTTCTTTATATCGTTTATCAATGATACCAGTAGAGCATGAAAATAAATTAGAGTACCATAAGCTATCTGGAGAAGCTTCTTGTGAAGTTTTAAGAGTCTTGAGGAAAATGAAACTTCTCATTATTGATGAGGTAAGCATGGTATCAAACTTAATGCTTGCTTTTGTGCATTTAAGAATACATCAAATTCTTAAAACAGAGTATGACGTATTATTCGGAGGAAAACACGTCATAGTTTTTGGAGATCTTCTACAACTTACTCCTGTAAAAGGACAGCCAGTGTTCAAAACACTGTTGCATGAAGATACCAGTAAGTCTTTGGGGAGCATTGGAAATGTAAACATTTGGGCATATTTTAGGGAACTAATTACAAATATGTGACAGGCAAATGATGCTGATTATGGAACTATTCTTCAAGATATAAGAATTGGGGAAATTACTGAACATGGCAAACAAGCTTTACAGAGACGATTACTTTCGAATTTGTTTCCAAATGAAAATATTGTCCCAGAGAAAATATACATGACAATTGCAGAAAAACAATCTGTAATCTGCTTAATGCCAACACTACGTGTATGTTCTATATTCAATGAAGAAATGTTAAAGTTGGAAAATGAAGAAATTATAAAATTGGAAGCTATTGATAAAATAGAACATGAAGGAATCACTATTATTTTGAATGAAAAGTTGAAGAGGAAATTGGATTCTTTAGAGAAATCGATAAGTAAAACTGCAGGTTTAGAAAAGAATTTGGATGCATGTGTAAACTGTAGGGTAATTTTACGATGTAATTTGAATGTGGAAAAAGGTTTAGTAAATGGAGCAATGGGTAAAATTGTGGATTTTGTTAATTATGTAAATAGAGATGGGATTGAATTTTTGAAAATCAAATTTGATGAAATTGCAGAAGTACAACAATTTAGTCATTGTTCATCTCGGTTTTTGCTTGTAAAAGATTTTTTTGTACGCAGAAAATAGTTTCCTCTTTGTTTGGCATATGCGGTGACCATTCATAAATCTCAAGGTTTAAGTGTAGATAGTGCTTTAGTGAATATTGGAAGTACTGTGCTTAAAGAGAGGATAGCATATGTTGCTTTGACTCGAGTCAGAACTTTATCTGGATTGTACTTGATTTATTTTGATGAGACACAGGTTAGTGCAGATGCAAATTGTGTGAAAGAGTATAATAGGTTAAGAAGAGAATATGCACCCAATTTAGGTCAATATCCAGTATTTAAAAAGCGTGTGGTAAGTAGAAAAAAGAGATTTTAGAATATCTCTAGTGAAACTGTAGAGAAAGAAAAAGAACAAGATGAATTTGCGCGTGCAAGCAAAAAGAAAAAGGACAGTGTTTAAGAGAATGTTGGTTATCGGTTTGAAAATAGTTGTGGTGTCAACTGCTATGCTAATGTAGTTGTTAATGTTGTTTTTGTTCTTGAAAGTTTGCAACAGCAAATTGTTGAAAATCGGGACGAAAGATTCTGTTCATTGTTGTATTCTGTTTATGAGAAATGTAGTAGTGATAAAAGTAAAATACAAAGTGTTTCTGATATTCAAAATGTTTTGGACATATGTTCTGGTTCTAGTCAATTTACGCAGAATATTCAGCAAGATTGTCAGGAATTTTTAATGTTTATGCTTGGTGTACTGGAAGATGACGGTATAGATATTGAAAACCTTTTTGGCCTTTCTTATAAATGGCAACATGATTGTCAAAATTGTTTGTTTACATGTAGCACTAACATAGGCACTGAAAGATTCATATATTTGACTTTACCTGACTGAATCAGTGTCTTTTAACAATCTAAGTAGAGGAGCAACTCAAAACATGGAGTGTAGCCAATGTAAATCAGAAATGTCATCAACATTGTCTATACAAAGATATGGACAATATGTAATTTTAATGCTGCAACGTTGTAGAGCTGATGGAAGAAAATTGGAAACTTTAATAAAAAAATTTGTAGCTGGGCAAGTTTCAATATCAGGAAGAACTTTTTTAGCTGGGATTGAGAATATTGAATGTTTTTTTTAAGATAATCTTATTGATTGTCTTTTTTTTGCCCGCTGGTACATGATGAGTACTATTGAACTCACTATTTCTAGTGAAATTCAATATTTTCTGAGAACAGCAAAAAAGGAAAATGTAACACTTTACAAAATATTTTGTGTTGTAAAAGATATATTGTAACTGTATTTTTTTGTGTCTTCCACAGATGGTAATTTTATAATATATATTTTTTTTAATATTTAATATGCTTAAGGTAAGTACAAGTAAGTGCTAAAAAAGGTCGATGGAATGTGCTTCAAAGAGCTCAAGTAACAAAACATGGACGAGAAGGTAAGTGTGTAAAGATGTTTGTATCTTTTAAGGATATTTCAAAAAATGATATACTGGGTGTACCTGTCAGAACCCCTCATCAATCAGTGGATATGATAATGACTTATCTAAACCCTAGCTGCTGCAGGAGAGATGAAGAATCCGCAAGGAAACATACATGGAGTGCTTTAGTGGAACAGAGGAATTCTAAGATGGCCGCCTCGAGGAAAGACACGGTGGTGGTCTAGTCATTTAGCACACACCTGTGGGGAATCCTTGGTGAGGCGCGCGCTCCCTAATGAGTGCACACTTCACCTACGGCGTTCCTGAGTTCAGTCCCGTTTTCAATTGCTCAATAGATATTCTTGAAGAGAAAGCACAAATATTTCTGAGAGAGTTAAAGAAGGTTCCCGGTTAAACTTTCCTTAGTTATCGTGCCCTCAACTAGAATTCAGCTTTCGAGTTGGAACAGGCCCGCACATTGCACAGCGGTTGATTTTCCTGTCGCGGCTCCTTCAGGGCAGACGGACTCAGTCGTGTTCAGCACCTGAAGAGCAGAGAGAATAAGAAACCATACAAGAAACCTAAGTGATACCTATAGTTGACAAAGGTATATTCTTGGAAAATAATCGTATGACAAGTTACTGAGTGACTAAACTTACCTGACATTATATAGAATATTGAATATATTCACTCGATGTATTTTCTGTAACCTAAAACGAGAAACGATAAAATTCGTGATAAGCAAGGTGTTAAAGGAAAAGAACACATTGAGTTTGGAATACTAGAAACACTGTTGAATTAAGAAGGAACGTTAGTGAAAAACAAAGATATTCAAGGATTGACAGAATAGATAACAAGCAACAGCATAAAGAAAGGTTAGTAGAAGAGCACAAGGAAATTAATAATATACAAATTAGACAGTAAACTGAGAGGCCTAGGTTAATGAATGTTACGTAATTATAGGTTATAAGCAGTGAGAAAAATAAAGAACCGCAAGCTACAAGGTTGCAGATACATACTAGAGGAGAGGCTAATTCAAAAGTTGAAGAGGTAGGTAATTAGTAGGGTTAGACTAAGCTATAGATGAGGAATAGAGATAGAGGAAAGACATGAAGTATACAAAAAGTAGTGTGATAATGATGTCTAAATATACACTGATACACAGTGTTATTCTGGACAATGAATAGTATCTTTTGCATTTTAATAAGACGCATTTATTATTTTGGAATGGGTAAGGTGAATAGATATATTCTAAATTTTTTAGTAGTGTATTTTAGTATAATAGCCTGAGTCTTTTCCTATGGTCATAAGGAGTGACTGGTTTCGAAATTTAAGAAAAGCTAAGAACAGGATACTCTTATAAATAATTATATTTATATAGCTTTACAAAGGAGTAAAACTCTAGTAATGGAATGTTATTAGATAATAGTATTTATATAGTATTTTTTGTAGGCCAAAATAGGTGAAACCGGTAGTTTTGTAATATATCTTATGAAAAGTGATAAAATTAACTGTTTATATTACTATAGAAGGAGCAAGAACATAAAGAAAAAATTATGGAAAGAGAACAGGCTCATACTGAGGAGATTTTGGATAATATCTTGAGTCTAATTGAAGAATTAATCGTATCTGTCACAGGCAATGAGAGTGAAGAAGGGGAAATTAAGGCTGGAGAAATGAGGTGTGATTTCGAAGACAAAAGCTTTGATGGAGATTTTCTGGAAGTATTAAATTATGTTTAAATTTTAGAACAAATTAATTCAGAAACTGCTAACGAGGCGATTGATCTGAATGACATATCTGATGAACTTGTGTTGGAATGTCTGTTCAATTATGAGATGTTACAAAAATAAATGTATTGTTTATAAATAATAAAGGTTTGAGCACTATCTACTAATGTATTTATTGTACTAAAAGTGAAGCACTTATAGATTCAATTATATATTCTTTAAATGTTTGTATTGATGTAAAATATGCAAAGTGGGTCCGAGGGTATAGATTGGTTAACATTCGTATGGAGTGCACATGCAGTCTTGTATGCACCTGCAAACTTGTGTTTTATGCCTTCAATTTCCCAGTCTGTATCCTAAGACTTCCTCCAAACACTCTGTCACTGTTGTGTTAGTTTTGTAGTGAGTCATTTATCGGTATGTAGTAATCCATTCACTACATTAAAACACTAATGGGCACATATATAATAACTGGCATATCCCCAGGAATATGTTAGTTATTGTGCTCCGTGATACCACCACCATGGATGTGCCGTATTTACAATGCGGTGTACCATGGGACAAAAATGGCACATATATGTGATGTATCTGTGCTTTAAAGGTGGTGCATTGTTTGAGTTATGTTGCAAGTGGAACGCATCTCCAGCAATGCTCTGGGGGGCCCTATGCTGAGAATGCTGTGTCAATCCTTACACCTGCTTCAAGCTAGTGCAGGGTTTTGACACAGCATGAGCCCAAAAGTGACAAAGTGAAATCTTGTAGGTTTCAGTCAGCCACTTTTAGGAGGTGTTCCTGAGCCGGAACGCCCCCCCCCCTATGTAGGAATGTCTCCTTCTGGTACAGGGATTTACAATGTGACGCATCTCCCAGAGACATCACATTCTAAATACCACATACCATGGTGCATCTTTTGCACCACTGCTTCATCAGAAAAGTGATGCAACGGTGGTGTAAAAGAGGCACAAGGGTGTTGTAAATGTGCCCCTAACAAACACTTACAAATTCACCCAGGCAGTTTCACTAGCAGTGCATTCTTTTTGAATTTACTTTTGTTATTATTTTACATTAAAAATATGAAATGTAACTTTAAAAATAAAATAAATATAAGTATTTATAATAACAATGTAGGAAATTACTATGAAAAGAAATAAATATAATAATTAATACATTTTAAAATTATCATTTACAAAACCTTTGAAATTCACTGAAAAAACCATAGGTTTCAGGCACAATATAGTTAGGAATTCGCATTTAAAAAACCCTAGAAATTCACTGAAAAAACCATAGGTTTCAGCCACGTTATAGTTAGGAATTAGCATTTATAAAACCTTAGAAATTCACTGAAAAAACCATAGGTTTCAACCATGTTATAGTTAGCTTGACATTTCACTCATACAAAACCTTTGAAATTCCCCCGTTATAGTTAGTTCAGCTAACTATAACTCGTGCACCTGCAATGCACTTCTGATGACATAACATATTACATCACTCATGACATGGTCAGTTACATCACTTATGAAATCACTGATGACATCTCAAATGACATCACTGATGACATCATCTTTGTGAAAGAGTGGCAGACCTCCTCTCACCCTAATATTACATTTGATACAAGCATTCAAAAATAGGAACTAACATTTTCAAAAAAATGGAGATACCAATACCAGTTACAACAACGTATTTAGTAATTCGAACATCTACATACACATTCACTCATTTACCAGTAGTTCTATATAGTCACTCATACATGTACTCACTCATGATATGTACTCATACACGTATACATCCTGTTACACACCTACACTTATACATAGAGCTATTCACACACATACTCACACATGGAAATAAACTATCAAACATCCATTTACTTGCATATACAGGTCTATACACACCACTACACTTATTTCTACAGAAACATACACATACTTACTCTCTTAAACAATCAGTTATAGAAACACATACTTATTTATACAGGAACTCTTCCAATCTGTCACTGTCATATATCCTTACTTATATACATCTATATTCACACATACTAATTTAAAACATATGTACTTACTCATAAAGACACTATTGAGGCAGTCATTCAGTTAGTAACACACCCATACACAAACCCATTCACCCATACAGTCCTGCACATATGCTGTCTTCAAAACACATACAAATAGTGAGTCACTCTTTCATGCATCTGTGCGCTAAGTAATACCCCCACCGAACCATACAGACACTCATTCTCATACTCAAAAATCCAAATAATAACCCATATAGACACTCAGCTACTCACTAACCCATGCAGCCCTTTATACACAAAGTGAGACACTGATACAGATATTTACATATTTAAAGCTTACTCGCTAATATATGTATTCACTAAGATATACTTAATAAGTCAGTTATGCAATCATTTTTTCAAAAGAAAACATCCATTTAGACACGTGTTTACCCATTTATTCTTCCATCGGCCTTTAGATATACATATATAAAAAATATTTATTTTTCAGAAAGACACACATTCACTAGATGATGTCATCAGTGATGTCATCAGTAATGTCATTTGAGATGCATCAGTGATGTCATGAGTGATGGAACTGACCATGTCATGAGTGATGTAATATGTGATGTTATCAGCAGTGCAGCTTGGACATATGTACAATATATACATTTTTAACTCTTTTTTCAGCTACAACATTGATACATAAGTCAGCAGCAAGTTACCAACATTGAAGAAAGTATATCCTCCTGTTCCAGTTCATTTCACCGATGTCTCAAATATGGCATGAACTAGTTGTATGAAGCCAGAGAGATTCACAAATTTTTAAGGGACAACTTTAAGGTAAATACTCACAATACGACTACTCGACGAAGTTAAAAAGTAACAGATATAAGTACTTGAGGGGTTTTCGGTGGCAGATAATCTCAAATTCACACTTATACGGATAGGTCTAAGACAGGGTAGATTTCTGTATAACTAAAGGATGATTAGGTATTAGGATGGCATACAGAGCTCCCTACCTTCTTACTTTTTTTCTTTAAGGGTTCCAAATTAGATTTGAATATTAGGCTGTGCAGTAGAGGTTGACGGTGTTGCTCCACTGGTACATGGGCCTCCTCATGAAGCAGGAGGAGCCTCTCTCAATCTCCTTAAATCTTCCCTTGCAAAGTCGATCGGATTCTTAGTTTGCAAGTGCTTCCACACCAGTCCTCATTATTGGGGTCTTCTCTTGAAAACAGACTTGCATATGTGGCAAGTAAATTTTCTTGCATTCACCCTTTTTAAGACTTGTGAAAATTAATTTCAAAACATTCAATAAATACGGTGTCACTATGCATTGTGTCAAATGCTTTATTAAAAATATGCAGAAAATGTTCCTTTTAATTGTTGTTAACGTCTTTACTAGAGAATTTGAAAGAAGAAAGTAGGAGATGAATAACAGAGATAGGATGTTATATCTCAAACTGCAAAAATGTATAAAAATGGTGGACCAAAGTCTGCATGTACAATGCCAGTGGAAGCGTTTCAGGCACACTGCAACCATTAAAAAAAATATAAATATCGTCAAGCGTTACTTTGACTTGTAATGTTTGACATCATTTATTAACATCAATCTAATTTTAAACACTAATTTTCTTTTTTGTTTTGCAGATTAACTACAATACTTCTTTTGGACTCCATAATATATGTTGTTTATTATATTGTTTTGTTAGTTATAGTTCTTGTTATTTATTGTATTGTTATCTTTTAGTTATAGTTCCAGTTATTGTTTTAATAAAAGTTAATAAAAAAAGTGGGGGTAGCAGTCATCAATAGAAATGATATTTATAATTTGAAGTATAATTATGAGGCTAACTCATTAGCAACATAGTGTGGTGAACTTTTAACCTCTGTGCTCACGTAAGTGTTCCATGAACTGTTACTATGGTAACAGGCAGAAAGCCGTTTGGGGGTAGGGTTAAAAGTTACTGGCTGTACAAAAACCATTATATTTACCCACGATCTTCTACATCACAGAAAGGAAGCAAAGTAAAACAAACCACTGTATACCAGATTTACAACCCCCTTGCACCACTTTCGCGTCCAAACCCACTACAACATTACAAGTATGTGGGCTTCAAGACCCCCCTCAATCCCCAGGAACCACCACCCGCTGAAATTTGTATATTACGTGACGCAAACTGCGTGGCCTATGTTTATATTTATTCACATGCCACCTTGCGTGATGCACCACTAGGATGCAGGAGGCCTTCAGCCCCAGGAGCCGCAGCGTCAACCTGACCGAGACACGGGATAAAAGCTGAAAGATCAGAATCAGAGCCTAAATAGCCCAAACCCGCTGTTCGGAGTGAAAAACGCGAAACTGCGCCGAGTCGAGAACCGCTCCGATGAAGAGGAGCTTCTGAGTGGGGCACAGGTGCGACTTCAGCACGTTGATGGACAACCCCAGCAGGTGCAAGAGGTCGACCATAGTCTGGAGGTGGGAGACGACTGTCTGGGGCGAGTCTGCCTTCAACAACCAGTCGTCGAAATAGGGAAAGACTGGAACACCTGATCTGCGCAGATAAGTGAATAAACATGTGAATAAATCTTTCTACTTTCTACGAGACTATAGAATATTGTCCATATACCACAACAATCTGCATTTCAATATTCATGCCATCTATTAAAGAGATAGTGGACATTTTACAGATCAAGTAAACCGAGTGTTTCTCATGAACTTTAGACTCTGCATCAGTACTTACTTGTAATTACTAAACTCTCTCCATAAACACAAGGGCTCTTTGTAGAACCACCCAACATCTAAACACATAAGCTTGATATATATCTAAAAAAGACATGCTTTTTTTTTCAGCGACCAAATGTGCGGATCCTACGCGCATCTCGCGACTTTTTTTGTAAAAAAAGTTCTTACTTTTTTGCTCTACGGGTCCTTTTGTCACCCCCTGAGCAGGTCTAGGGGGTCAGGTTGTGTCTAATCTGCCCCTGTTTATGTTTTGCTAACATATTTCACAGACTTCTTCACCCTTGCTTCTACCGAGGCACAAAATGGCTGCCAACAGTTCCTGGTTTCGAATGTTTACAACCGCTTGACAGCCACTTAGAATTCAGCGCATGATTGGAACTGTGCACTTATCCTACGAGGATCCTCCGTGCCCATAGATATATAAATGACTTTAACCGTAATTTTCAAAGAAACTACTGAACAGATTGACACCAGATATGCCAAAGGCACACGTTGGAACTAAGGATTACCTCGCTGCCAAATTTGGTGTAATTCTATTCAGCTGTTCGAGGTGTAGCCTTGGCTACAGGTCCTATGAGAAATTGCATGGGGAAAACGCATTTTGGGACCCCCCTTTTTTTTCAGCCCCGCTTCACCAACCACCCCCAAACTTGCAGTGAAGGAGCGGAACTAAGCTGGCCAAAAGTTTGGAAAATTTCAAGAAGATTCATCAATCGACACCAAAGTTATTGGCAATAGAATGTTGCGGTTTTCCTATGGATAATAGGTCCTAACTATAACTCCCTTATCCCGACCGCAGTACGTAATATATATATATATTTTCTTTTTTTTACCCCTACATAGTGACACACACGAATCCAGCTATCCAAAATGTGATAATGTACAGATATGAAATGTAACGATATTGTGTTAATCAGATATATCAACTAAGTGTGCAAAAGAATCATGTAAATGTCTGTTGTTGTCAACGATTTTAATATTGCACTAGAGCACATTATTATTATTTTTTTGCCATTTTGCACCATTGTAAAATCCTTGTAAATAGTACACTACAAGATGGCCGCCGCTTTGATTGAGGGAACATCTTCTATGTTGATGAAATGAGTAAGGGCGAAGGGTTTAAAATGGCGTTCGTATGTTTGCACAAACTGACACTGACGAAGCTTAACTGCGAAACGCATCTGTCGGGGGTGAAGGGGGTTTGGAGAACAAATAAACTATAATACATCTTCACACCGGAGTGCTGGCCGTTCTTCTCTGACTAAGATTGGTTGGACTGTGTGGTTGCATCGTAAGCGTCTCACCAGCGCTGGCTTTGAGCACCCGGGACGCTGTGGAGCGACGGCGGTGGAGTAGCTGTGCTGAAAACATTTTTGGCCGTTTGCCCTGAGGAAAATAGAGCGGAAAATGGAATGAGGAGGGACGAATTTCGGTCTCCAAAAAAACCAATTGCAGGAGCGGGGAAAAGGGCAACTGGTCACCCGCGATTCGTGTAAGGATGAACGGAGGACGCCGACAGTGTGTGGACGCCCAATGAACGCCGGCAGCGAAAGCGGTGAGTGACTACAGTTGACCCCATAACGCTTCAAAATAAACGAACACGCTCTTCCTTTGTCCCGAATGGTGTGACACCAATTCTCCGAACCCCCGTACAAAACGTTTCGAATGACACCGCCCCGAAAACTAGTTTAAATCACGAGTGCACACTCTAATATTTTAACAATGGGAACCATGGGAGAACTCACGTGTGAAAGGGAGGCAGCTGCCAACGTAATGTTTATGTTGGTAACAGAAAGACCGACGAGCACAAATGACACCCGTATGCCAATAGTGGCAACCACCAATCTTAAAAGCCTATTCCAACAATTAGAGAGGCTACAAGAACGCGAAGTGAGAAAATGGTGGGAAGCCACCTCCCTTGAGAGATATATTGATTGTAATAGGATCCCCAGGGGTCTGCGCATTTACACAATCCCATCATATGAGAATCCGGACCCAGCCCTCTTGAAGGACTGGGCGGAATACACTGCGGAATCAGCAAAGGGAATGGTCAGAATGCTCATTAAATACGCCTGGAGCGACCGTGAAAAATGCATAAAAAATATAACAGACCTGGAGGAAACCATTGCAAAAGAGAAGGATACTAAGGCCAGTGAAGAATTGAGAACAGCTATGGCAAAAAGACTCAAGAAATACGAACTGGAGATACGCAAGAGAAAACAGACAAAATTCCAAAGGGATGAACAAGACTACTTGTCGGGCAGGATTTTAACTTTTGCACGAAAGTACGATGCTACAAGAAAGAGACTCACTCAAGGTAAAGGACAGACAAATGTAATCGACACTGAGGAGTCAGAGGTAGAAACATCAGACGGTGAACAGAATGCAGCTCCCGTCATGAAAGGAAAAGACAAAGCAAAACCTTTTTTCGACGAGTACCAGGTGATGAAAGAGACCCTCCAAAGACCACAATTGAGGAACCATCCCCCCCAAACGAATCGAAGAGGAGGACGAGGCGGGGGAAGAGGCACAAAGGGAGATTCTCAGGGTACCACCACCCCGATGGTCACACGGAGTGTCTCCAACCAAAGGAAGTAATGACCAAAATGGAAGAGAACAATATCATCAACCTGTCGAAAAGGAACTTGACGATTTATGAGATCAAGGTACTCAAGAAAGGCCTGAGCTGTTGTCCAACGAGTGAGTTCAATCTTGTGGACACTAAAATTGACTTGTTCAGGTATATAAGGAAGTTGAAGTTTAAAACAATCTTCTTACAACATCCAAAAGTGGGGCAGGAATCAACAAGCCAAGTAACGACAGAAAATATATCCATAGAGGAGACAACAGAGGATAATCTCCTGAATATTTTGTTAACTCCCACGCAGGAATTACAAACTGGTGAACAGTACGCGGAGAGCAACAATGAGACATCTATCGCACAAGGTAGAGATCCAAGTAATCTAAAGAACAAATCAAAGAAATTGCCGAATGCATCTCACGATGCGATAGATGTCTTCAGTGAGGCAATAACGGCAGATTTGGAGAGAATGGCAAACAAAAAAATGGACATGAAAACATCAAACATCACAAGGAAAGAATGGGAAGCAATAAAATCTTTACGCAATGATAAATCAATTGAGATTAAGCCCTCAGACAAGGGTGGGAACATTGTTGTTTTTACCAAGGAGAATTATGAATATGAGGCTCTAAGACAACTGAGAGATACAGAGTGTTATGCTATGGTAAAGAGAGAACTATATGTGAAAAGTACCATAGATTATGACACACTATTGAACAAATGGAAGAGTGATGGTATGCTTAGCTCTGATGAATACACTTTTCTCCACTGTAATTCCCCTGTTCTTCCCACTTTCTACCATCTGCCAAAAATCCACAAAAATGCCAAAAGACCACCAGGGAGACCTATTGTCTCGGCAATAGGGAGCCTCCTTGGGAATACCTCTCGCTTCATTGACACATATTTGGCTCCGATTGTGAAGGATTTACCGTCGTATGTGAGAGATACGCAGGATTTCCTACGCATTATGGACGGTGTCACTTGGGACAAGGATATGTTATTAATAACATTGGATGTTGTAAATCTGTACACGTGCATTGACCATGAAAAAGGGATAAGTGCCACGAAGTGGTTCCTGGACAGGAAACATGAAAAGTTTCGGGCGCATAGTGAAATGCTTGTGTGTATGATGAGATTTTGTCTCTATAATACATTTTTCTTGTTTTCAGGCCAGCTGTACAAGCAAATCAGGGGTACATCTATGGGCTCGTGCTTCTCTCCCAGCTATGCGAATTTATTCGTAGGCTGGTGGGAGAAGCACGAGGCCTGGGGAGGCGATAATGAGATCTGGAATGAGAGAATTTTGATGTGGACAAGATACATCGATGATCTCTTTATTGTTTGGCGCGGAGATAGAACCTCGGCTGAGGAGTTTGTATCCACGCTCAACAAGAATGACCTGAACCTAAAATTCACGAGTACCATCAGTGATAGTAGCGTATGTTATCTAGATCTAGAAGTATTTGTGGAGAATAACAATCTCCATACTAGACTCTATAGGAAACCTACAGCGGTGAATGCCGTGTTACACGCGGCAAGCCACCACCCTAGAAGTCTAATCAGTAATGTACCCTACGGAGAATGTCTGCGCCTCAAAAGGAACTGCTCAGTCGAAACAGACTTTAGAGATGCCCAAAAAGATGCTAACAACAGATTTCGAGGTAGGGGCTACTCTCAGAAGGCATTAAATCAAGCTACTGAGAAGGCAGAAACCATTTACAGGAGGGATCTCCTGTTGGTGAAGGAGGCTCAGAGTGGAGACGATCAGGTCAGAATGATCACCACATTCAACATAAAATCAGGAGACCTTGTGCAGTCTTTTAAGAAAAACTGGCACATATTGAAAACAGATAACATCTTGAAGAAACATCTTTCTGATAGACTGAATATCACCTATCGAAGATGCCAGTCAGTTTCAGATCATCTGATACACAGCCACTTCTCCCCAGCTACACCAACCCCGGCCACCAATAGGATTACAGGATTTTTCCCGTGCTTGCGCTGCAAAGCTTGCAAGTATAGTAGAAAAGTAAAAGAATACCCAGGTAGATCTGGAGGTGACGAACCCAATAGGATAATTACAAAACATCTGAATTGCAACTCAGAATTCACGGTTTACTGTTTGGTGTGCCCGTGTAACAAGCGTTACATAGGCAGTACCATAAAACCCACCAAGCTGAGAATCCTGGAGCACATGGGGGCTATCGCGAACAATGATAAAACCTACCCGGTGGCCCGTCATTTTGCTCAATGTCACGGAAGCAATAGGGATTTACTCAGATATTACTGCTTAGACCAAATTGTAAGATCAGAACGTGGCGGCGATAGGGAAAAAGCACTTCGCGTCACATATCATGGACCTCAAAACGATGACACCGTGGGGTCTCAATAATGATGCAGAAATGTGGGTTCACCTATAACACGTGATTGGTAAAAATTATGAGTGCATATATC
This sequence comes from Lissotriton helveticus, assembly GCF_964261635.1. NCBI lineage: Eukaryota > Metazoa > Chordata > Amphibia > Caudata > Salamandridae > Lissotriton > Lissotriton helveticus. The sequence goes on along the minus strand of NC_136071.1, from coordinate 871,171,779 downwards.
CTTGAGATAAAGAGACCAGTTTATACTTGCAGGATCCCTAGGCCAAGCCTTGTTAATATGTAAATATCTGTATTATAGGAAGTTTGGACTAAAGCCCATATAGGGCTCCATAATGTAAAGCATTGGATAGTATATTATTTTTGAGTAGAGATGTATTTCATCTGTGATCGGGAGATACACCCCTACATAGTGACACACACGAATCCAGCTATCCAAAATGTGATAATGTACAGATATGAAATGTAACGATATTGTGTTAATCAGATATATCAACTAAGTGTGCAATAGAATCATGTAAATGTTTGTTGTTGTCAACGATTTTAATATTGCACTAGAGCACTTTATTATTATTTTTTTGCCATTTTGCACCATTGTAAAATCCTTGTAAATAGTACACTACAAGATGGCCGCCGCTTTGCTTGAGGGAACATCTTCTATGTTGATGAAATGAGTAAGGGCGAAGGGTTTAAAATGGCGTTCGTATGTTTGCACAAACTGACACTGACGAAGCTTAACTGCGAAACGCGTCTGTCGGGGGTGAAGAGGGTTTGGAGAACAAATAAACTATAATACATCTTCACACCGGAGTGCTGGCCGTTCTTCTCTGACTAAGATTGGTTGGACTGTGTGGTTGCATATATATATATGGGGAAGGCGCTTTGGGGAAGGCGCACGCAGGCTCGGGTGCTACCCGCTACTTGGACAACCCCATGGAGCGTAATACATTAGCGGCGGTCCTGCCGCTGGGTTGCACCACCCCGAAGAAACGGGGGCCACGAGACTCGCTATCCAAGGAGTCTCGTATGTGGAGCTGCGTGATGGATGAGGACAGGAGTGATGTTTGGGGCTCATGGTAGAGCCTTGGAACGAGCAGTAATTTGAGAGTGCATCCATCCAGGATATATGGACTACATCTCCCACAAGCACAATATGTGTTTTCATACAGGGAGATGGTAGATGTCATGCACTTTACTGCTGGCCCCTGATGAGGAAAATAAATTTCCGAAACGCGTCGGGCCTATTTCAAACACGCAACTGCCCATACCAACTAACGCTTTGGGGAAGGCGCACGCAGGCTCGGGTGCTACCCGCTACTTGGACAACCCCATGGAGCGTAATATATATATATATATATATATATATATATATATATATATATATATATATATATATATATATATATATATATATATATATATATATATAAGCAATCTGTCAGATTTTGCAACAAAGACCATCTAAGTATAGAGATCACAGTGAGATGTTGATTGACTTTTTACGTTTCTGCCTGTTTAATAATATTTTTATTTTTTAGGATCAAATCTACCGACAAAAATGGGGGACGGCCATGGGAGCCTGCTTCGACCCCAGCTACGCAAACTTGTTCGTCGGCTGGTGGGAGAAGCGGGCGGCATGGTCGGACTCCTGCGACAAAACCATTATTTGGAGACGATATATGATGAACTCTTTCTTGTCTGGCGAGGCAGTAGGGAGTCAGTCCAAGAATATATCAGACACATCAATAGTAATAATAATCTGAATCTTAGATTTTCTGGTGAAACCAGCGATACTGAGGTCAATTATTTGTATGTCAGGGTCTTCATAGCAGATGGCAGGTTACAGACATCACTGTTCAGGAAGCTCACAGCGGGTAACTCAGTGCTTCATGCACGCAGCAGGAACCCGATTAGCCTAAAAAATAGCATCCCCTATGGGGAACTCTTGCGTATTAAACCAACAGCTCCAGGTCTGAAGATTATATGGAGGCAGGGGCAGCCTGTCTTAACAGATTCCGGGAGCATAGGTACCTCAGAAAAGGTATTGAGTGAAGCATGGAAGAAAGCACAGGTAAAGAATAGAACAGATATATCACTTTTTGAGTACAACAACCAGTAGTGGGGTCTTAGGTCACTGACCAATGAATTTAGGTAAAAATAAAGTGTGTTTCTATCTTTATTATAATAATTTATTCAAATGTATCTGTGTACAATTAAAGCGGATAATGAGTGTAATCATGTGGTTTAATTTTGTCTTACTAGCCCATCTGAGGGCTCTATTCTGTATGGTCCGATTGAGGGGGACTACCAGATTTCATTGTGGGCCAAGTGCCCATCCATGGGCTAAATCACTGTTTAAACCACAGTGTGATCCAACTCAAAAGCTCTTATTAAGTATTTGAACACAATCGATTTTGGGCATTGTTACCCAGTATTTATTGTTTACCAGTCTTTAACTGAGTCACTAGTTTTGGTTCATTAATGAATGCACGTTGCCAAGTACACAATATATATGTATTTCTGTACACACGATGCTTTATTTGCTTTATTTATTTGCTTTATTTGTTATTACTTGTAAACACACGCTTTGCCTGACATCAAGATGGCACCCCATAGGGATTGGTGTATATATAATACATATTTAAATAACAAACCAAACCACATTCACTGGATGATGTCATCAGTGATGTCATCAGTGATGTCATTTGAGCTGTCATGTCATCAGTGATGTCACTGACCATGTCATGAATGATGTAATATGTGACATCATCACCAGTCGATTGCGGGCGCGAGAGTTACAGTTAGTACAACTAACTATAACGGAGGAATTTCAATGGTTTTGTATGAGTGAAATGTCCAGCTAACTATAACACCCCTGAAACCTATGGTTTTCTCAGTGAATTTCTAAGGTTTTTTTAAATGATAATTCCTAACTATAACCTGCTTGAAACCTATGGTTTTTTCAGTGAATTTCAAAGGTTTTTTAAATGCTAATTCCTAACTATAACCTGCTTGAAACCTACGTTTTTTTCAGTGAATTTCAAAGGTTTTTTTAAATGATAATTCCAAAGTATAACCTGCCTGAAAACCCAAGGGTTTTTCAGTGATTTTGAAAGATTTATTCAATAACAATTTTTAAATCTATTAATTGTTATATTTATTTATTTGATACTGATTTACAATTTTTTTTCAACTATATTTATTTTTAGATTTTTTTTTTAGATTACGTTACACATTTTTAATAGATTTTTTGGGAAAAAATGCAATATATGTATTTTTTATATTTATTAAAATATTTGTATATTTTCTTTTTTTTACAATTTTTTGAGCAGTCCCGCACCCATAGCGCACCTCTCTCGATTGCTGCGCAGAACGTAGCCACCATTTTACAATTGTTCTGGAGGATGTGCTTAGGGAGTGCGATAGGTGCATATTTTCATGCGCGATTGCTACGCGACCCGTACGTGACTTCAAGCGCATACGCAACATTTACGTATCACGCCACATCACGCGTGCGCGTTTCAGCATGATGTCATGTACGTGTTCAACACGGTGGGCCCACGGGGATGTTAACAATTACTGATAGGGACTATTTTTTAACGGTAAAATTAAAAGTTGCGCACCCAGCGCAGTGCTCAGTGCGCCCCCTGGTGTGCATGTGCAGCATGCACGACTCATAATCTGTAGGGTGCACGAATCCAGCGCCTTTGCTGCACAACTTCTACGTGTTTGGGAGCCAGCATTGTTTTTCCACATGGGAAGTTACTAACATGCAGCTCCCCATGTAGAAAATCAATCTCATTTAGATTTTGAAAGAGAGAACAGATTTCCTTGCTATGGGAGGGCGGGATGGACACCCCGGGACACTGCAGGAGTTGGCCCTCCCACAATACATAATGCCCCGGGGACTGGTGGTCCCTGGGGCTTTGGGCACTTACAGCTCCCCCAACCATTTTTTTTGTAACCCCGGGGGTAAAGGGCCCTTGAGTGCTCCAGGAAGGGGGCCACGCAGTCCCCCTCCCACAATACATAAAGCCCCAGGGGTGGTGGTCCCCACCGCTTTGGGAACCTTGGACCCCTCCCCCCACCATTTTTTTCTTTTTAGCCCCGGGGGGTGACTATCCCCGGGGCTGGGTGGCCCCTCTGGGCCTCTCATAAAATGTAATAATGTTGCTCCTGGTATTTAGCCCCCACTGTTGATCAAAGGGTTCAGGCAGATCAGGTCGATTACCCCTTTCAAGGTTTGCCCGGCGTCAGCCGCTTCTCACCCAACTCACGATTATCAAATAAAGAGGCAGGTGCTGGAGACTGGAAGGCAGGAAACAGGAGTTTATTTCCGACGGAGCAGAACACATCAGATCAGACAACGAGGTATCGTTTCGAGGTGCTCTGATCGCATCTCTGAGGCCTGGCCTCTTATACACAGTTTTATGGCTTTATTACATTTGGGACATCCGTGGTATTGCTTTGAAGTACGGAAAAGGCATCTTTGGAATCCCCGGTTCAGGCCCGTTCCCATACATATCTACCGTAGGAGTCCCCACCCCTAATCTCAGCATGATGGCTATCGCGCAGCCTGACATTCCGCTGGGAACAGAAATGCGGGTAATCGGTCGGATCTAGGGGTGTGAGGGCATTGATTAATCCCGCTCCTTTGAAGTGAGGTGAGGTCCTACTGTAGGGGCAATAAACTGCATCTGTTGGGCTAAGTGATGGCCTGGGATCAGGCCGAACAATCGGGCAAGGAGGAAGAGGTTATCAAAGGGCCTGTTTTATGAATGAGATGAAAGAGTGTGGGGGGTTCAGCACGGGATGTGGCTCGGAGGCAGGGTCGCGCTGGAGATGTGTTTAGGGCCCAAGCAGGAGAGACCGGGGGGCTGTCAAGGGGGGGGGGTGTGTGCTTGCGAGGCCGGGGAGTGAGGGGGTGAGACGCGCTGGCTATCGGCAGTAGGCAGAGAGGCCATGGCACCTAAAATGGCTGCTGTGCATATTTGTGCGTGAGTCTGAGGAAATGGACAAGATGGCGCAGATGATGTTCAGTTCACAAACTACATTTCAACAGTCCTCCCTTTTAACATGTCTCGCCAACTTGTCAATTCGGATCTATCCCCATAAGGCCACGTATTTCCACTTCATAGAGGGGACTCATATGTTCAGTTCCGAAGTCCAAAGTCTTAGGGCACATGCAGTTGGCAATGAGTGAACACAAAGGTTGCAAGCATTGAATACCTAGGCAACACCCACACAGTACCACGACCGGTATCAATATAAATGTAAACAACCTCCATCCCCAGTCCTTCAAAGTACCCCAGAACCAGCTCCCAAGCGACCATCCTTCCTGCTCCTGGTGAACCTCTGAGGAAAGTCTGTGGAGGTGCTCGATTGCTTTGTAGACCGAGGGCGAGTTATCTGGCACGTAGGTGCAACAGCTGGACCCGATGATGCGGCATGCTCCTCCACGGTCGGCTAGAACCACATCTAGAACAAGGCGGTTCTGAAGAGCCACCAGGCGGACTGCCTGAAGCTCGGCTGTATTGTTAGTGAGGATGCCAGCCGTGATGTTCATGGTCGTTTCTACTGCCTGGATCAGGTGTCGGATGGCGCGGCTGTTTGCCATTGGGCCCCACAGAGGAACAAGTCCCTTCACTGCATCCAGGAACTGTGCTCCAGTGGAGTTGGCTTGTTCAATGTCTCTTGCGCGCTTCTGCCGGTGATGGTTTGCTGGGGCCACGTACGTTGGAGGGAAAATGAAGGCGATGTAGCAAGTAGCCCCCCAACCTTTTTGAAGCCAAGTGTAAGCTTTGGTGCCACAAACAAAGTACATATTCGGAGAAGCAACAAAGGAGGGGGGATCAATTGAGTCCAATGTTCTGGTGATGCGGCAGGAACTGTGGCCCACCAGCTGTGTTCCCAGGCCTTCGAGGCACACGAGGCCCGTGACGTTGATAACAGACAGGGCCACAGTCAGTGTGGCAGCAGTTCGTTTCCGTAGGTAGGAGAAGGTGGGTCTGGCTGGATTATGGAACACCTGCATTTCGACTCGTTCTTTGGCAGGGATGTCCATCTGGAAGGAGGGACCAGAGGTCAAAGGACAGAAGGGAGCAGATGTTCTTCCGGTTTTGTTCAGCCAGAACCCATGGTAGAAGTGTGACACTGTTTGACCTGAAGTGGCGTTGTCCTTGTAGCTCTCTTGCAAGAGAATCAACCAGGCAAGGCAGGAGCCGTGAACTGAGAAAGGGGAAGGGATGAAAGGGATGGAGTGTCCGGTGGCATGCGGGAGCAACCCGCAGATCCAGCAGTTGGTGGTGTTGGCGGCAAGGTTGTGTTGGTGCAACAGTTGCACGAAGGAATTGTTCCAGAACTCCTTACGCCTTTCTCGGAGCTGAGGCGAAAGGGAGATCAGGTGATGCTCTTTCATAGTGGTTGGCTGTGCAGTGGTCAGCAATGCAATATCTGATGAGCGGGTACGCTCTCTTCCACGATCCAGAAGGAAGTCATGAGGAGGAGGCAAAAGAGGAGGACAATGAAAAGGGCAATTGTCTTCGATTTGTGTATACTGTCAGTCTTTGGGTTCCGGTAGTGGGTATTTCCGGTTGCTTCCATCATCTTCTTATCTGGCGCTTCATCATCTTCGAGGTGCTCGGTAGTGGGCAGAACCGCAGACTTCGTTTAGCTTCTCTCCGGGTAACCCTTGGTTGTGTTTAGGCTACCGTTCTGAGATTCAACTCAGTCTGTGGTCTACTTAGCCGAAGCTCCCTCCTTTCGACGCAGGAAATACCCTTCCCTGGATGGCACAGTGGGATCAGAGATTTTTGCAAGTTCAAGTTCCTCTGTATCAGGATAACAGTTCAGTGATGGCCGGTCTTTGTTCAGCAGTTCTTCTTGGGTGCTGACGTTTTCTGTCGTGGCCAGGGTCAAGGAGACCTTCTTACAGTGGTGTGCGTGCAGCCAGTGTCGTTTCCCCTCCACTCGAAGAGACGTCCGGGTGGTGATCAGTACTTGCCAGGGGCCCATCCACCGGGGTTCCAGATTCTTTGCCCGTTGGAAATTTCGGATCAGCACATAATCCCCCGGTTGGATATCGTGACCCGGACCCCTGGAAGCATCGGGGATGGCCTGCTGCACCTGCTGATGAATGACAGACAATGTTTTAGTCAATTTGCACAAGTAATCAGACAGTAGGACATCCGGGACGTCGTGAATGGAGGTCGGTTTAGGGGCAGTCCAGAGGTTCATCGGTCGCCCAAATACAACCTCGTAGGGGGTCAAATGGTGCTTAGTGGGAGTGGAGCGCATCAATAGCAATGCCAGTGGGAGGGCATCTGGCCATTTAAGTCCTGTGGTGGCCACTATCTTCGACAGTTTTAGTTTCAGAGTGGCGTTGTGTCGCTCAACTAAGCCAGCAGATTGGGGGTGAAAGACTGCATGAAACCTCTGTTTTACACCCAACCCTTTCAAGATTAGTTGGATAACTTCAGCTATGAAGTGGGGGCCGTTGTCGCTCCATAGAATTCGACAAAGACCGTCGCGAGGGAAAAACTCTTTCAGCAGTACCTTGGCAGTGGTCATGGCAGTGTTATCACGGTTTGGATAAGCTTCTACCCATTTGCTGAAAGCACACACAATGACTAATACATACTTCAGGCTTTGGCATCTTTCTAGTTGGATGTAGTCCATCTGGAGGACCTCAAAAGGATGGTCGGGGACCCCAAACCCTCCCCGGGGTACCACAGTTCCTTTCCCAGGGTTATGTTGCAGGCAGATAAGGCATTGTTGGACCAGGCGTCTGGCTGAGTCGGGGATTTTGTCGTTGTGCCAGACCTTGGAGATGAGTTCGATCATGGGGGCAGATCCTATGTGTGCAGGGGAGTGAGCCATAGTCAGTATGGGGATCAGGTATGAATTGGGTAGCAACCATTTGTTGGTGTCCTTTGTCCGCCAGCAGCCTTCATCGTCTTTCATTCCCACCCGTGTCCATTCAGTCAATTCGTGTGGTGAGCTGGCCATCTGGATGTCCCTAATCATTTCCCTAGCGTCAGTCCATTTTTCTTCTTGTGACCTGGTCACATACATGCGTGTCGTCGTCCTATTCTCAGCTGTGGTTCGGGCGGTGATGTCGGCCAGCGCGTTTCCCTGTCCGACTAAGTCTGTCACCTTCCTGTGTGCCTGGCATTTGATTACAGCTAATCGTTTGGGGAGGAGAACTGCTTCAATCAGGGCGGAGACTAGATCTCCCTGGAGGATGGGCGTGCCGTGGGACGTCAGGAATCCCCTTTCTCTCCACAAGAGTCCAAAATGGTGAACCACTCCGAAGGCGTACTGGCTGTCCGTGTAAATGTTTGCCGTAGTCCCTGTCGCTATAATACATGCTCGTGTGAGGGCAATCAGTTCTGCCACCTGTGCGGATCGTTGCGTGATGCGGGCGGTTTCAACTACAGTTCGGGCTGTGGTAACTGCATAGGCAGCTGAGGTGGTGCCGTCGGGGAGTTTTATGCAAGAGCCGTCTACCCATAGCTCTCCGTCAGGGTCTGTGAAGGCGGTGTCTCGGAGGTCAACTCTACTCCTAGTCTGTTCGTCTGTGAGGGTCACACAGTCATGTATAGGGGGGACATTTGGGTCGTTTTCGGGCAGGGGCAACAAGGTGGCTGGGTTCAGTGTGGTGCATCTTTTCAGCGTGATGTGGGGTGCAAGCAGAGTCAGTTCGTATCCGGTCAGTCGTGCGCCAGTCAGGTGTTGCGTCTTAGTCTGGTTTAGGAGGGTGTCAACAGCATGAGGCACTAATACCGTGAGGGAATTCGAGAATATGATCCCCTCACTTTGTCGGATAGAGACAGCAGCGGCAGCTACGTCTCGAAGGCAGGCAGGAAAGGCTCTCGCTACGGGGTCAAGGGTGGCAGAGAAATAGGCACATGGTCGTTGCTTGGGGCCAATAGTTTGAGTTAGGACAGACAAAGCGCACCCCCCCTTTCGTGAGTGTAGAGAGAGAAGGGCTTGGTGTAATCGGGGGTTCCTAGGACTGTCGCAGAACAAAGGGCGTCTCGAAGTTCTTTGAAGGAGGATTGGCATTCGGGGGTCCAAGGGAGTGGGAAGGGGGCATCTTTGGCTAGTAGGGAAAGTAGTGGCTTTACAATGAGGCTGAAATTTGGCAACCACTGCCGGCAGAAGGAGGTGAGGCCTACCAGGGAGCGGACTTGTTTCTGGGTCTTTGGGACAGGGGTTTCTAGAATGGCCTGAATTCGATCGGGTGTAAGCTTTCTCCCGTCTTTGGACAAGAGGTGGCCTAGGTAGGTGACCTGGGGTTGGCAGAATTGCAACTTCTTCTTGGAGACCTTGTGGCCATTTTCCGCGAGGAAGTGCAGGAGTTGGATGGTGGCTGTGACTGCAAGTGGAGTGGTGTCGGCCGCCAAAAGGATGTCATCGACGTACTGTATCAACACCACTCCCTCCGGTAGCTGAACAGCGTCCAGCTGTCTCTTGAGGGCCTGGCTATAGATGCTGGGACTTTCAGTGTAACCTTGGGGAGCTCTACAAAATCTATATGAGCGGGATTTTAACGTGAAGCCGAAAAGGTAGCGGCTGTCTGGGTGGATGGGGATGGAGAAGAAAGCGTTCTTGAGGTCTATTACAGTGAAGGTGGTGGCTGTGGAAGGAATCAGGGTCAGAATGGTGGCGATATCTGAGACTACAGGGTACTGAGGTACAACTACCTTGTTGACCTCTCGAAGGTCGATGATGAAGCGGTACGCTTTCTCATCTCCCTCGCCCTGCTTCTTCACAATGGGTAGGATAGGGCTGTTGCAAATATTGCTGACTACTTCCTCTACCACTCCTGCCTCTACCAGGGACTGGATTATCATTACCAATGCCTTCTCACCTTCGGGCGATATCCGATACTGTGGGAGTTTTGGGAGTATCGCATCTTGGCGAACAGTTATGCGCACGGGGTCGATCATCATTCATCCTACATCAGCGTCAGTTTTAGCCCACAGATACAGAGGTAGAGAGTCAAGTAAGGATGCGTCAGCGTCAGAGATGGAGAACATGTGTCGTGCGGGATGAGGTCTGAGCAGAGTCGGGTTATCGTACAGAATGACTTGAACTCCGTCCTGTGAACACCTGATAGTAGCTCGGAAATGCTTCAGTAAGTCAAGTCCCATAATGGCATCGAGGGTATTGGAGGAAAGCAGAAACGTCGTGTCAGTGGGGTTACTGTCCAAGTCGAAGGAGACCGGTGCGGATAAGGGGTTAGTGGAGGGCGTTCCATCAAAGCCTATTGATGTTATGTGTGAGCCAGACAAGGGTGCCCTTGGAATCAGTCTTTTAGATAACGCACTACGTGTCGCGCCAGTGTCTACCAGGAATGGAGACTTTGTACCTAGGACCTTAGCGGTGACATAAGGACCTTGCTGGTCAACATAGAGCTCGACTGGATCCCTTCCTTGCCCTTGGCAGTCCTATGCAAAGTCGCGGGCATTGTCGCAGTCAGACTGTTGGCACTGGTTCTGCCGGGGGCGGTCAAACGTGTTCGGTCTGCCAGGTCTGTCATTGTTGGTGTCGTGGGTGTGCCCTCGTCCCTGCCCTCTAGTCCTGGGGCCATTCGTCATGTCCCTCGTCTCTTTATTTTTAATCATTTCCAGGAGAACCGGACATTGAGACTTCCAATGGCCAAATCCTTTGCAAAACGCACACTGGTTCTCATCGAGGTCTGTTCGTGGAGCGCCGGGTGTGGGTGTGCGGTCTCTAGGGGGTGGATTTCTAGGGGCATTCGACTGGTAGTTTCCTCTATACTGTTCCCTTCCTGTCGTCACTCCTTGCAATTGAGCAATCATCACTCGTTCTTTCAAGTCCTTTTTCTTTTTCTCTGTCGCCCTATCGTTCTCGTTCTTTTGGTGTTCGTAATACTGAGCCATCTGAAGGATAGCTGCAGGTTTGGAGGCCCCCCAACTACTCTCGCTCGTCAGTAACTTTTGGGAGACCTCTTGCGATAGACCCTTTACGTAGTTTTGCACGAATAGGTGTTGTCCGGTTGCAGTGGTCATGTCTTGGCCACTGTAGTCGGAGAACACCGTCTCAAATCGAGAGAAGTATTTTGATACGTCTTCCTGGGGTTTCTGACGGCAAGCCGTGACTATCAACCAGTCTACCTTCTTCTCTGGGATCAATGTCTTTAGCTTCTGAACTATTTTGTCCGGGAGTTCCAGTATGTCTTTTACAGGTTTCTTTCCGGGCTCTCGCTGTCTATCTAGTTCACTGAGTTGATTCCAGGTATGTCCGAACAGATCTGTGTGGTCGGTTTTCCGGATTTGCTTCCACACGTCAGCCGGCAGACATAACCCGAAAAACAAGTCAATGTCCGCTAGAGTCATTATTGTTGAACCCAAGGCTGTACCTAGTTCGGTATAAAATGCTGTCGGGTTCTTTCTTAAATCGGGCAGGGTTTGCCTAAAAGTTAAAATATCTTGCCGATCCCATGGTTGATAAACCCAGTTGTGCACAACCCTCCCCTTTGCATCTGCGTGGTTGATATCGTCGTTTGTTCCCTGACCTCGCGGGGGAACCCAGTAGGGGGCGGCTTCTCTGATAGGCATCATAGTGTTGGCTACTTCTGATGAGGACCCAGTCGTGTCAGGGACTGTAATCTTAACTTCTGGTTTCTGTTCCGTGAGGTGGCGGAAGACCTCAAGGGTTTGCATGAAGAGGTCCGCCACGTCATGCTCAGCCTCGTCTCCAACATTGACTTTTCTATATAAAGCTGTCAGTTTAGCAGGACCCTGATTCTGATACCTATCCTCATATGCGTTCAGAGTGTGGTAGCTAAACCGTAAAACGAAATGCCGTCTGTGACTACCGGCATGTGAATTGTGCATATCTATCGTGTATTCTTTGCTCTCCTTCCGTTCTACCAGTGTCTTTACTATCTTGTCAATTCCATCCCGCTCATCTTTGCTCAATCTATTCAGTCTGGCTGGTGGCTGCTTGCTAGTCTCGAGCTCATCTGATGTCGTTACTAATGCGGTCGGTGCGGAGGCCGTGAGGGCTGGGGTACCAGCTCCAAGGTCATTCTCATTTGCACTCGGAGCTGGCAGGTGCTGCACTAGAGGTTGGGAGGGGGCATATGGGGGCGGCATGTAGATGATCGGAGGACCTAGCAGTAACTCATCGTTCGCCCGTTGTTTGGAGGGTAGCTCAGGGTAGAGCGCAGAGGGGGTCCTAACAGGGCATTGGCCTGCCGACTCAGATTCCTGCTTTTTTCTGGCCTCCTTTTATTCTTTTATTTCTTCTTCTAGTTTCTTAGCGGTCAGGTGGGCTGTCTTTCGTAACTCTTTTCCTATTCTTGCTTCTTCTCTTTTCTTTCGTTGTTCTGTTTCTTTGCGCCACATGCCGAAACTATCAAGCATAGTGGGCGTTGTTTTATTGTTACAAAGGGCTGTTTCCAGCACGCTTATTTTTGCGTCATCGAAGGATCCTATCAGTGGCCACTGACTTTCCTGATCCTTTTTAGTATATTTATGCCATAACTTACTATAAGCTATGGCGACTAGTCCATACTTTAAAAACATATCCTTATTAGGGGTGCCCTCCAGAGGAGCCGGATGATCCACCTCTAATAAGCGGTCCGGGCTGAACCAACTACTGAACAATGGGGAGAAGATAGGCATGACGGGTTACAATGGGGACAAAAGTCTGCACTACCTATCCTTCACTACTTTGCGAAGACTAGACAGAATATTTCTATTCTATAGTATTCGCAAATAGGGAATACCCAGAGAGAGAACCAATTCCAAACAGTCAATGTTCGGACAAACAATCAATCAATCAAATGAGGAATAAAATAGGCGCGACGGGTTACAAGGGGGGCAAAAGCCTGCGCTACCTACCCTTTCACTGCTTACAAAGACTAGACAGAATACCTCTATTCCACATTATTTGTAAGCAGAGAATACCTCCAAAGAACCAATATCGAACGATCAATGTCCGTTCAATCAAACAATCAGTGGCGAGAAAGAAATAGGCACGACGGGTTACAACGGGGGCAAAAGCCTGCGTTACCTATTCCTCACTATCTGCAAAGGAGGACAGGATACTTTTATCCTTCCCCATTTGTAGACAGAGAATTCGCGAGAAAGCAATCCTCGAACAAACAATGTTCGGGCAACCAATCAATCAGTGGGGGAGAAAGATAGGCATGACGGATTACAACGGGGGCAAAAGCCTGCGTTACCTACCCTTCACTACCTGCAAAGGAAGAGAGAATACTTTCTATTCCTCTCCGTTTGCAGACAGAGAATCTCCAAGAGAACCAACAATTCGGAGAGTAATACTAGTATTTTCCAATCAATCAATCAAATATTTCACAGTTTGTCGTGTTACACGACCTTACCCGGACCGCATGGACAGTTTCCTGTCTTCCGATTCCAGCGCCCGATCGTCCTCTATCTTCTGTCGCGGCACTCCTGATGGTTCCCAGTCAGGACCGTAGATCACTCGAGAGAGGTCTGTTCGGAACCAGTGAAGTTCGGATGATCGGCTGCCAGACGAGGGTCTATCGGGCAGGTGCACTTCCCGATCGTTGCAGTCGTTCACTCCGTCGTCAGGACCTCTCCCACTGGATCCACGTGTCGCTGATGGGCCCCACGTTTGGGACGCCAATTGTTAATCAAAGGGTTCAGGCAGATCAGGTCGATTACCCCTTTCAAGGTTTGCCCGGCGTCAGCCGCTTCTCACCCAACTCACGATTATCAAATAAAGAGGCAGGCGCTGGAGACTGGAAGGCAGGAAACAGGAGTTTATTTCCGACGGAGCAGAACACATCAGATCAGACAACGAGGTATCGTTTCGAGGTGCTCTGATCGCATCTCTGAGGCCTGGCCTCTTATACACAGTTTTATGGCTTTATTACATTTGTGACATCCGTGGTATTGCTTTGAAGTACGGAAAAGGCATCTTTGGAATCCCCGGTTCAGGCCCGTTCCCATACATATCTACCGTAGGAGTCCCCACCCCTAATCTCAGCATGATGGCTATCGCGCAGCTGGACATTCCGCTGGGAACAGAAATGCGGGTAATCGGTCGGATCTAGGGGTGTGAGGGCATTGATTAATCCCCGCTCCTTTGAAGTGAGGCGAGGTCCTACTGCAGGGGCAATAAACTGCATCTGTTGGGCTAAGTGATGGCCTGGGATCAGGCCGAACAATCGGGCAAGGAGGAAGAGGTTATCAAAGGGCCTGTTTTATGAATGAGATGAAAGAGTGTGGGGGGTTCAGCACGGGATGTGGCTCGGAGGCAGGGTCGCGCTGGAGGTGCGTTTAGGGCCCAAGCAGGAGAGACCGGGGGGCTGTCAAGGGAGGGGGTGTGTGCTTGCGAGGCCGGGGAGTGAGGGGGTGAGACGCGCTGGCTATCGGCAGTAGGCAGAGAGGCCATGGTACCTAAAATGGCTGCTGTGCATATTTGTGCGTGAGTCTGAGGAAATGGACAAGATGGCGCAGATGATGTTCAGTTCACAAACTAGATTTCAACACCACCCACAAGGTCTAATTATAAGGGCCCCCCATAAAATATAATAATTTTGCCCCCGGTATTTACCCCCCCGGGGGCTAATTATGAAAAAAGCTCTGTTTTATTGTATTTATTTTACGGCAGAGTCCGTGCACCCTACACGCACCTGCCGGTTTAAAAAAAAAATGTGGGCCCTGGGGGTCCTTCTGGGACCCCTAAGCAGGTCTAGAGGGTTTACAATTGCTTGACAGCCAATTAGCATTGAGCGCGTGATCAGGCGGGGCGCTTATGGTACGATGACAATCCTCGCACAATCCGCAGATCCACCGCGCCCATAGATATATAAATGACTTTTTACCCTAATTTCTCAGGAACTACTGAACAGATTAACACAATTTAAGAAAAAGGCACAAGTCTGAACTGAGGACTACCTCTTTGCCAAACTTGGTGTAATTCCATTCAGCCGTTCGGGCTGTAGCCGTGGCTAAAGGTCCTACGGGAAATTGCATGGGGAAAACACGTTTTAAGACCCCCTTTTTTCTCGGCCCCCGCTTGGCAAATCACCCCCAAACTTTCAGGAGAGGAGCAGAACTGAGCTGGCCAAAGGTATGGAAACTTTCGAGAAGATTCATCAATCGGAGCCAAAGTTATTGGCAATAGAATGGTGCGGATTTCTATGCATAATAGGTCCTAACTATAACTACCTACTGGCGACCGCCAGTAGGTTATAAATATATATATATATATATATATATATATATACCAAAACTTGCAGGAACCCCATTTGAGGATGGCCACAGAAAGATAAAAATAGTCATTAAGTTCATGGGCAGCATGCCAGTAGTCGAGACTTCAGGTGCTGTTCATCAAAGAATAAGCCGCCAAACGCGTTTCGAGAGTCCTGTGCTCTCTTCATCAGTGGCGTGTTGTGAAGACAACTGAAAGCGCTGATTGACTTGCGCATTTACGGTGACAAAGCCTGCTGTGGTAGGCGTGGCTCACCGCACGGCGTCGTGGTAGTGCGCTGTTGTTGTTCCCAAGTGGGCGCGCCCCTTCAGTGTCGAAGTAAACAGAATAAGTCCCAAGTGGGTTTGATGAGGGCATTCTGGAGTCGACTGCCCCGCTTCTCTACTGTCCGTGTGACACGGCAAGCACCACCCTGCAGTGGCGTCTGCCAGCTTCCTCCTCGCACTCCAAACCCCTGTTGGTTGTTTGGCGGGGACCCGCCGCAGGGGGCGGTGGACCTTCCTCACGGCCGGGACCGGCCGTTATTCATACCAAAACTTGCAGGAACCCCATTTGAGGATGGCCACAGGAAGATAAAAATAGTCATTAAGTTCACGGGCAGCATGCCAGTAGTCGAGACTTCAGGTGCTGTTCATCAAAGAATAAGCCGCCAAACGCGTTTCGAGAGTCCTGTGCTCTCTTCATCAGTGGCCTGTTGTGAAGACAACTGAAAGAGCTGATTGACTTGCGCATTTACGGTGACAAAGCCTGCTGTGGTAGGCGTGGCTCACCGCACGGCATCCTGGTCGTGGTAGTGCGCTGTTGTTGTTCCCAAGTGGGCGCGCCCGTTCAGTGTCAAAGTAAACAGAATAAGTCCCAAGTGGGTTTGATGAGGGCATTCTGGATTCGACTGCCCCGCTTCTCTACTGTCTGTGTGACACGGCAAGCACCAGCCTGCAGTGGCGTCTGCCAGCTTCCTCCTCGCACTCCATACCCCTGTTGGTTGTTTGGCGGGGACCCGCCGCAGGCGGCGGTGGACCTTCCTCACGGCCGGGACCGGCCCTTATTCATACCAAAACTTGCAGGAACCCCATTTGAGGATGGCCACAGGAAGATAAAAATAGTCATTAAGTTCACGAGCAGCATGCCAGTAGTCGAGACTTCAGGTGCTGTTCATCAAAGAATAAGCCGCCAAACGCGTTTCGAGAGTCCTGTGCTCTCTTCATCAGTGGCCTGTTGTGAAGACAACTGAAAGAGCTGATTGACTTGCGCATTTACGGTGACAAAGCCTGCTGTGGTAGGCGTGGCTCACCGCACGGCATCCTGGTCGTGGTAGTGCGCTGTTGTTGTTCCCAAGTGGGCGCGCCCGTTCAGTGTCAAAGTAAACAGAATAAGTCCCAAGTGGGTTTGATGAGGGCATTCTGGAGCCGACTGCCCCGCTTCTCTACTGTCCGTGTGACACGGCAAGCACCACCCTGCAGTGGCATCTGCCAGCTTCCTCCTCACACTCCAAACCCCTGTTGGTTGTTTTGCGGGGACCCGCCGCAGGCGGCGGTGGACCTTCCTCACGGCCGGGACCGGCCGTTATTCATACCAAAACTTGCAGGAACCCCATTTGAGGATGGCCACAGGAAGATAAAAATAGTCATTAAGTTCACGGGCAGCATGCCAGTAGTCGAGACTTCAGGTGCTGTTCATCAAAGAATAAGCCGCCAAACGCGTTTCGAGAGTCCTGTGCTCTCTTCATCAGTGGCGTGTTGTGAAGACAACTGAAAGCGATGATTGACTTGCGCATTTACGGTGACAAAGCCTGCTGTGGTAGGTGTGGCTCACCGCACGGCATCCTGGTCGTGGTAGTGCGCTGTTGTTGTTCCCAAGTGGGCGCGCCCCTTCAGTGCTTGCTGTGTCACAAGGACAGTAGAGAAGCGGGGCAGTCGACTCCAGAATGCCCTCATCAAACCCACTTGGGACTTATTCTGTTTACTTCGACACTGAAGGGGCGCGCCCACTTGGGAATAACAACAGCGCACTACCACGACCAGGATGCCGTGCGGTGAGCCATGCCTACCACAGCAGGCTTTGTCACCGTAAATGCGCAAGTCAATCAGCGCTTTCAGTTGTCTTCACAACACGCCACTGATGAAGAGAGCACAGGACTCTCGAAACGCGTTTGGCGGCTTATTCTTTGATGAACAGCACCTGAAGTCTCGACTACTGGCATGCTGCCCGTGAACTTAATGACTATTTTATCTTCCTGTGGCCATCCTCAAATGGGGTTCCTGCAGGTTTTGGTATGAATAACTGCCGGTCCCGGCCGTGAGGAAGGTCCACTGCCGCCGCCGGCGGGTCCCCGCCAAACAACCATCAGGGGTTTGGAGTGCGAGGAGGAAGCTGGCAGACGCCACTGCAGGGTGGTGCTTGCCGTATCACACGGACAGTAGAGAAGCGGGGCAGTAGACTCCAGAATGCCCTCATCAAACCCACTTGGGACTTATTCTGTTTACTTCGACACTGAAGGGGCGCGCCCACTTGGGAATAACAACAGCGCACTACCACGACCAGGATGCCGTGCGGTGAGCCACGCCTACCACAGCAGGCTTTGTCACCGTAAATGCGCAAGTCAATCAGCGCTTTCAGCTGTCTTCACAACACGCCACTGATGAAGAGAGCACAGGACTCTCGAAACGCGTTTGGCGGCTTATTCTTTGATGAACAGCACCTGAAGTCTCGACTACTGGCATGCTGCCCGTGAACTTAATGACTATTTTATCTTCCTGTGGCCATCGTCAAATGGGGTTCCTGCAGGTTTTGGTATGAATAACTGCCGGTCCCGGCCGTGAGGAAGGTCCACTGCCGCCGCCGGCGGGTCCCCGCCAAACAACCATCAGGGGTTTGGAGTACGAGGAGGAAGCTGGCAGACGCCACTGCAGGGTGGTGCTTGCCGTATCACACGGACAGTAGAGAAGCGGGGCAGTAGACTCCAGAATGCCCTCATCAAACCCACTTGGGACTTATTCTGTTTACTTCGACAATGAAGGGGCGCGCCCACTTGGGAATAACAACAGCGCACTACCACGACCAGGATGCCGTGCGGTGAGCCACGCCTACCACAGCAGGCTTTGTCACCGTAAATGCGCAAGTCAATCAGCGCTTTCAGCTGTCTTCACAACACGCCACTGATGAAGAGAGCACAGGACTCTCGAAACGCGTTTGGCGGCTTATTCTTTGATGAACAGCACCTGAAGTCTCGACTACTGGCATGCTGCCCGTGAACTTAATGACTATTTTATCTTCCTGTGGCCATCCTCAAATGGGGTTCCTGCAAGTTTTGGTATATATATATATATATATATATATATATATATATATATATATATATATATATATATACATATATATATATATATGGCGCTCGGTCTTTTCTTTTCTTTCAAAGAAACAAAACAGCACTCGAGGAGTTCGTGTCAGCCACAAGCGATTTATTTGCCGGGGACTTGCACAGACGCGTTTCGGCGTGCTGCCTTCGTCAGTGTGTATAGCACTACAACAGTTGACATGTTAATAAAGTTCTCTCATGAATCTTTGGTATCAACAAAGGACTCAACCCTCCTGGAATCACATTGAGCGCCATCTTGGAGTGTATTCACAAGACCATAAGGCCCATGTAAAGCACATATTCTGCCCACCGATGGGCTATTATCCGTGAACGGGAGGGTGTTGATTACATCAAAAAGTTTAAATATTAAACAATTCATAATGCCGTGGATCGGCTAATGTCCTCTGTTAATCCATCCCATCACGATTACTCTTCTATAACAAGATACGCATGTATCACACCGAGTCAATAAAAAGTTCATCAAATTCCATCATTCAAGACTATATATATATATCTTCAAAGCATTCTCTCCAGACTTCCTTCTCGGCGAAAAGAGCGAGACGGACCCAAACAGGTAAGGCAGGATAACATTTTTTATTCTCTCCCTCTGCGACTCGTTTCGAGCACCCTGTGCCCTTGATAACACTAGTGTCCACCATTATTTTTATGTGTGCTAGGTGCCAAACCCTTTCGTGAGTCACATGACCATATGCATAGACATAGGAGAAATGCTCCGTACACAAGCTTTCAAAGTGTGTTAACACTGTACAGAATTACTTACATTGAAAGATGTGAAAACAATACTGATCAGCTGAAATGCTTGAAGTTAAAGTGATAATGCGTTCAATAAATACAAATAGAAAAAAAATATAAATATATAATCTGATATCAATATGGAGCGGATAGCATACATAAATACATAAATGAAAATATAAATACATAAATATGTAAAATATGTAAAAAAACCTTTGTGCAAAACTTCGAAATTTGTGCAAATCCTCAAAATAAGGGCCTGTGACTTAGTAGCCAACATAACATTTGATATTATTTTTGCCAAATATCTATTATTCTCTGTCATTTACCATGATGTCATAGTTTGCCATATTACTGATCCATATCAAAATATATATGTAACATATTTGTCTGCATAAATGCATTTTGATTCATTGTGAACTAACTTACAACCCAACCTTGATCGAGTTGTGCAATGACTTCTTAATGAATTGATTTAACATTACAAGTCATAATTCAAGTGTACTCATTTCAACTGGTTTGCTCTTCTATATGAACATGTGATTATATCAAAGGCGCTTAGTGCTCCTAAAATATCAGAAAATTTGTGTTTTGACTATATTGATAAAAAAAAACTGGACTTAAAAAACCTATTTTAAAAATCTATTTTGATACCCTTCTTTGAAAGTGATAGCGGCTAAAAAGGCAGTTTGCTTTAGACACTATTAAAAAAGGGTGCATGAAAAAGTTGCAATAAATGTGTACACGAAAATCCCAGAAAAAATCCTAATATCATATATACAAGTGCATCAGATGAAATAACGCTTCTTGGTCCACATAAACAAAAACCCACAGATGCCAGAAGAATAAAACAACATGATTGCTACAGAAGACTGAAATCTTGTTCTTACTACTCATAAATAATTGTACATATCCTCAGTGGTATTTAACCCATTTGGTGTCTTGCCATCTAATTCCAAAATTATACCTGTTTCTAATTTTCTAAATAGTTTTTCCCTGTTGCCACCTCTTCTCAATGGGCCAACGGAATTAATCACGTAATATGTAGACATATATATATATATATATATATATATATATTCACTGAAAAAACCATAGGTTATAGACCATATATAGTTAGGAATTAGCATTTACAAAACCTTATTTTACTCACACAAAACCATTGAAATTCCATATATAGTTAGTTGCACTAACTATATATCGCGCACCCGCAATCCACTGCTGATGATGTCACATATTACATCATTCATGACATGGTCAGTGACATCACTGATGACATCACTGATGACATCTCAAATGACATCACTGATGACATCACTGATGACATCTCATTTGACATCAATGACCACATCACTGATGATATCATTCATGTGACAATACAATGCATCTCCTCACATTTTAATATAACCTCTGTTTCACCCAGTGTTAAATACAGAGTATAATTTTTGAAACCATTGACACACCAATACTAGTTACTACATACGCACTCACTGATTCCTATGTCTACACACACATTCACTCATTCACCCATACAATCATTCATACACACAATCACTCATCTTTACAACACTATCATATGCACTCATACACCTATACAGACACTCACAGTCTGCCACTCATCCATGGAGTTACTCACACACCTAGTCAGTCCTGTAAAGAATCAATGACACTTCCATTTTCTTGTCTATACAGTTAAACATAGAGCACCTTACATTTTCAAACATATACTAACACACACTTACCTTCTTATAAAATCATTGATACAAGTACACATTGATCTGCACAGAGTCACACACCTCCCAGCCAGCCACACACACACTCAGTCTCCCATACAAATACTTGGACAATCAATCAGTAACCCATATAGTTAATCATATAGCTACTGATCAACACATGCAGCAGTTTACAGAACAACAGACATAATGATGCACAAATTAAGACAGTTTAGTCACTAACCCATGCACTCAGTGAGACACATTTAATCACTCACTCATACATTCAGTCATGCACCTACTAAATCCTTTGTCCAGACACTTATACTTCCACTCATTCTTCAATATGTAAGACACATTTTAACTTTACAGAAACATACAGTCACTGGATGTTGTCATCAGTGATGTCATCAGTGATTTCACTGACCATGTCATGAATGATGTAATATGTGACATCATCAGCAGTGGATTGCGGGTGTGCGATATATAGTTAGTGCAACTAACTATATATGGAATTTCAATGGTTTTGTGTGAGTAAAATAAGGTTTTGTAAATGCTAATTCCTAACTATATATGGTCTATAACCTATGGTTTTTTCAGTGAATTTTCAAGGTTTTGTAAATGCTAATTCCTAACTATATATGGTCTATAACCTATGGTTTTTTCAGTGAATTTCATTGGTTTTTTAACAGCTAATATCTGTAGCTGTAAAATGTATTCTTCTTTAAATCCAAAAATATATTTTATATGTTTATTAATAACTTTTTTTTTTAATATTTTTTTTTCTTCGTTCCCGCTTCGCGAATCGGGAAGCTTCCCGTTAGCTGACCTTGATGCCGCGAAATAGACCGCGAGCCGGTAAACGTTTCTTTACCGCAACTGCCGCGTTAGAAAACAACATCGTGACGCCTCCCGTCCGCATGACGTTTCGCGTTGTCGCGTGATACGTCATATGACGTGCTACGTTAGCGAACTCTTACGCTTACCGAGTCGCAAAGCACAGGTTTCTGGAAGCAAACCGGGAGGCCCTGCAAAGCGCGTAACGTAAACACAGCAGGTCATGTGACTTGGTAATAACACTTTTCATTGGTTCATTTCACTTTCGGTTTCCTAATGATGTAAGACTAGGTCATATGATCTAAAATGAACACTTTTCATTGGTTGAGAACTATTTTTTTTCCCAAATGGTGAAAATCCCTCCTTCTTTCCTCACTCTGACTTTCATCATTGTGAGAGAAAGACCCTTTGTTACCAGTGAGCAATGGCTTCTTTACTAGCTTCAGCTGGTGCTTCCCCACCACCTCCACCACATCCAAGGAAGAGTGGACCACCTGCTAAAGTTATAATTCAGCAAGAAGAGGAAGAAGAGGAACAGGACGACCTAGATAATCTCCCTATTATGGCCAGAAGATCTGTTGTACCGGAAGTAACGGGACCAGAGGGCAGGGAGATGGTGCCAAATATACAAACGAGATTTTGTGAAGTAAAACAAGTCTGCGTACATTGCAGTGGATTCATTTGCTACGGAGAAAGAAGCATCACTCTCATCAACAGAGCTATTGACAATCATGCTCATGTTTGTCCGAAACTCCCCAAACAATAAATTCTTTTTTTTTGTTTTCTTGCTCCTGTTGAGCCCTTTACAATGAATCGTTTTCGTTGCCCCCTCTGAAAAAAAAACAAAAAATATATAAAACTGTTCAGAAAAATTCAAAAAAAGTAAAAAAAAATTCAGAAAAATAATAAAAAAAATATAAAACAACAAAAACAATTTTAAAAAAAGTTCTTTTCAGAACTACCTCCCCGTTATTAAAAAATTGGTACAATATTTGCAACTGTGCCAACCTCTATTTCTCTTAGTTCGCTTCCCAGTTCGCTCCCCGGTACGCGAACCGGAAGCGAACCAAAACATTTTTTTTTAAAAAAAGAACAGTAAGTATAAGGGAAGGAAACAGACAGTTATGTTAAAAGAAAGACAGCTATAGGGGAGTAAACTAGAGATACTATTACCCGTAATCCACTGCTGATGATGTCACATATTACATCATTCATGACATGCTCAGTGACATCATCAGCAGAGGATTGCGGATAACAGTATCCCTAGTTTATTCCCTATAGCTGTGTTTCTTTTAACATAACTGTCTGTTTCCTTCCCTTATACTTACTGTTCTTTTTAAAAAAAAATTTTTAGATCAGTCAGAAACAGTGAAAGTAATGAAATATAAAAGACTACGTAGAATATGAGCACTGTATGCAACAACTTTGACACTTACAGAAGCCTCACCTTCTCCATGCCTCCTACACAGTTCTACATGTACATCATAAATGCAAACAGAACAGAATTAATTATACATGTTAAATGGTTTATTTTTGCTGTTCTCAGAATGTATCAAATTTCACTAAAACAGTGACTTGAAGGTATTCATCATATAACAGCGGGGAAAAAAAACACAATCAAAATGATTGTGTTTAAAAAACCCATACAACATTACAAATCAGAATTCAGAACTCCTTAAAGTTAACTTACTTTCAATGACGGCCAAGGATGTCCTATGAACAGCTTACACTCTGTTGTGCTGTTATTACTTTCAACCCGCCACTTTCTGAAAGAAAACCTCCATCGTTTTCAAAAACATGTTACATACAATAAATGACTTCTTGCTCTCTACCACAAGTTTCCCCAAGGCCAAATCTTGTCAGAGCCATGTATAACTCTTGGATTTCTTGTTAGCCAATCCCGTCTTTTCGCATTTCCGCAACTTTCCCAATTAAAATGTTGAAGATCATTTACACAATCCTGGACTAGTAATATCTTCCCCTTCTTGCTCAATCATGTTCTACATTTCCTATCACACTGATACTGCTTACTATGAAGCAGACTTACACTACCTTTCTGACTAGTACAATTATTTAATTCTCTACATCACTTTTAATCACAAAGCAATGTAAAACAGTAGACAGCATTGCAGACTTACATTCCCTCTACTCCATGTTTTGATTGGCTGCTTCAATTAGCTTATAAAAAGAAATAGTTTTTCTGAACTCATTCAAAGTGCACGTATTTCTCAATAACGTCCAGTGTTATGGTAAAAAGTTATGTCTCTGTACTACACTTATCCTCAAGGCCAAATAGTGTAGGAGCCATGAAAACTTCTTGAAATTCCTCAGAGCACATCCCGAGATTCTTTCCCTAAAATTTTGGTTTTAAAAACACCAGGTAAGAGTTTTTAAGGTCATATGGCATTTTTTTGTTGAAAATTAAAACAGAATCATTGCAGAATGACCAGCCATTTCTACACTTTAAATAAGCTGTATAATGTCCTGATGTTATTGAAGGACCATCATGATATATAATTGCTACAGTTACAAAAGTCCTTCCTGATATTGACAACTGTGAAGCCACAAAATTTTTAATTAAAGTTGTCAATTTTGTTCCATCAGGCCTACATCGTTGGAACATTAAAATGACATACTGGCCATATGTTCGTATAAATAATGTGGACATCATTTCAGATTTACATTGCCTACACTCCATATTGTGATCAGCTGCTTTTACTAGCTTATTAAAAGAGACTGATTTACTGTCTGGCAAAGTTAAATATATAAATCTTTCTGAGTCTACACTAGTACTACTTGATACCCTACAGTTCTCGCAGTCATGCTGCCATTGATAAGAAAGCCCAAACAGGTGATCTACATCTACACCTTCAGCATGCAATACATCAAACATATACATTAAAAACTCCTGACAATCTTGCTGACTATTTTGAGAGAATTGTGTTTGGCCTGAACATCTGTCTAACAGATGTCGAATTTCAGACACACTTTCTATGTTTGTTCTATCAGTGCTACATTTCTCTAACACAGAATTTAACAAACTGCAAAATCTTTGATCAGAATTGACCACAATCTCTTCTTTTACATTTTGTAGAGAAAACAAAACATTAACCACTACATTAGCATAGCAGTTGACACCAGAACTGTTTTCAAATTGAAAACCAACAACATCTTCAACAGAATCCTTTTTGTTTCTGCTTATAATTTCAGGTTCATCGACTTTTCGTCTTTTTGCTACAACCTCCCCAGTATTGGTCACATTTCTTCGTTTCCGGCCTACCACACGTTTCTCAAACAAAGGATACTGAGGCAAATGTGGCGCATACTCTCTTCTCAACCTATTGTATTCCTTAACACAATCTAGATCCGCACAAATGTTTGTGACATCACACTCAATCAAGTACAATCCCGATAAAGTCCTAACTCGTGACAATGCCACATATGCCATACCCTCCTTGAACACAGAACTGCCAATATTCACCAATGCACAGTCTACACTTAAACCTTGCGATTTATGGATTGTCACCGCATATGCCAAGCAAACAGGAAACTGCTTACGACGAACATATAAGTCTTTTACAAGCAAAAATCTAGCAGAACAACGAGCAATTAGCTGTACTTCCTCAATGCCATCAAATTTAATTTTTAAAAATTCAATTCCATCTCTATTTCTGTATTTCACAAAATCAACAACATTACCCATTGATCCATTTACCAGACCTCTTTCAACATGTAAATTCCTTCTTAAAATTATACGGCAGT
This sequence comes from Lissotriton helveticus, assembly GCF_964261635.1. Classification (NCBI taxonomy): domain Eukaryota; kingdom Metazoa; phylum Chordata; class Amphibia; order Caudata; family Salamandridae; genus Lissotriton; species Lissotriton helveticus. Next base: position 871,146,340 of record NC_136071.1, on the reverse strand, counting down.
TCAAGCACACATTCGGAGTCTTTTCAAAACCCGCAGTTTTAGATATACTCTTCTCTAATGAATCCAATTTTGTTTTCAGATTCTCAGACAAAATAATTGTTGATCCCATATGCTCTACTCTGTCAATAGCTTCCAATTTCACAATCTCTTGCTTTTCTAAATGCAACATTTTGTTGTTGAATTTGGCACATTCTGCAAGAGTTGGCATCAAACATATTCCAGATTTTTTCTCAGTAACTTTCTGAAAAATATTCTCAGGCACAACATCTTCGTCTGGATATAAATTTGTCAGTAATCGTGCATCTAAAGCTTCTTTCCCATGCTCGGTCACTTTTCCAATTCTAACATCTTGTAGAATAGTCTTGTAAACTTCATCCTTTGCCTGACGCATATTTTCATGCAGTTCAGCATAATTGAAGTTTAACCATATATTGACGTTGCCAATACTCCCTAAGCACTTCCTGGTATCTTCATGCGTGAGCATTTTGAACACAGGTTGCCCTTTCACTGGTGTCAGCTGCAGAAGATCTCCGAAAACAATGATGTGTTTGCCACCAAATAACACATCATACTCTGTTTTGAGAACTTCTTGCATTCTCAAATGCACAAAGGCAAGCATGACATTGGAAACCATGCTTACTTCGTCAATGATAAGAAGTTTCATTTTCCTCAAGACTCTTGAAACTTCAAAACAAGCATCTCCAGATAGCTTGTGATATTCTAATTTGTTGTCATGCTCCACTGGCAGCATCAGTAAACGATGTAAAGTAATCCCTTTAATGTTATGTGCTGCCAGTCCAGTTGGAGCGGTGACAACACAAGACAGCGATGACTCTGTCCTTTCCTGCAAATAACACGAAATTGCTTTAATAAGGAAACTTTTTCCAGTTCCCGCTTCTCCACTCACGTACAGTCGGACAGGCTTCAACGACGTACATGAGCACTCTTTCTTGTCATGACGTAATCCATGATCAATTTGCATGGTAAGTTCGTCATATATTTTCCTCTGCTCAACGTTGAGTTGTCTTTCCAACTCTTCTAAGTTAACCGCATCCTCCTGAGCATGTGCCATGGCTCTTTCCACTTCATTCATAGCAGTGGCAGCTTCATTTTCGATAAGAGGTCCTCCTAGTGGATCCTGACTCAATGAAGCAGAACTCTGACTGTCCTGAGAACTGTCTCTGGCAATCTCGGCTGCAATCGTTGCTTCCTGCTCAATTTCCACATTCAACATTTCTACATATTTGGGAAAAGCAGGACATTCTATGGTCTCCTTGGCAGCATTGAATGAGTCTTCGTAACAAAGGAAATCTCCAAGCAGTTCCTCTTCTGCACGCCAAGGCTTAAAAAGTTGCAAAAGTGCTAAATAGAAAAACTCCTTTTTTTCAGGAGATTCGCCACTCAATTTTCGATGGTTTATCAAGTGGCATTTTCTTTGCTTGACCAGACATCCCTCACTTCCTATTACAGCATACACTCCTTTCTCAGTATCTTCTTTGATGTTCCTCTTGAATATGTAATTTTGCAGAACCTCATACAGACAAACATTCTCGAGGTGACTGCTTCGATTTGGATAATATGTATCCAACATGTTGCTCTTCAAAATGTCGGTACTGTTTGGCTCCTTTTCCGCCAAATACTCAATTTCCCGCACAGGTTTCAGAACTCGATTACGCGTTGCAGCAAGACCAACACTCGCCCAAACGATACTCCTGGACTTGGCATAGAGACTTGCTGAAGACAACCGGTCAGAACATTCGTAAGCTCCGATTTCTCGATGCAACAACATCTTCAGACTGAAACTGTACAACTTCTTGCTGAGGCTCTTTTCATGGGAAATGTCCTCCCACATATCCTTCAATTCTGTCTTCTCTTTTTTGGTGATGTAAGATGTCACATACCGAGCCACAGCCATACAGTTATCAGCCACAAACTGTATATCCATGTTAGCATTCCACATGGACAAAATCACCGGGTTGTAGTCGTTGATGTACTTAGACTCTTCGTTCCTCTTCAAATTGTATGTGTTTTTAGGTGATTTCTTCATCACATTATGTCGCAGCGAAGACATCAAACTGTTCACTCTTCCTTTAGAAATCACCGATCGTGGAAAGCCGAAACGACATTTGGTGTAGAACTTGTCTTTGTTCCGGAATTTACGACGACAGTACTTTCCACATCGATGGCTTTGGAAACGTAGAACTTTTTCTCTTAGGCTTTTTTTCTCCTTTGCGTTTGGAACAGCACACGTAGAATACTGTTCTATGAAACTCATCACTGAGTCGTCTGCATCCGTTCCAAATTTAGGTGCATCCTTGATCCACAGCAACATATGTATATGAGGAGCACCTCTTGCTTGGTACTCCTTCCTCCAGAAGAAATCCAACACCTCTCCAAGAGGTGGATTCTTCTTATTCATGATGAAAGACATCATACCTTCAAATCTATGATTGAAGTACCTACATACATTGACTGGATCCAAAGAGCACAGTTCTCCGGGTGTCTTGAATTCGATGTTTTCTACGTTAGCATTTGCCTCTCGTAGAAATTCAAGTAAGTCTTCCCAGCCATACTCAGCACAGCTCAAAGTGAGGAACCATGTGGGAGTTCCTAAGTTCCTCAGCATACATTTTAAATCACCATGACGACGGTACCAGTACTCATTAGTACCACGCTGACACGCCATGAGATTAATCAGGTGAGAATCCAAAATACTGTCTTGGACATTGACTTTATCCATAAAGTCACTTGCCGAGATGTTTTGCATGTGTATACCACTTTTCAAGATGTGGTTCACTGCATATGACAGTCCAGACAGATCGCTTTCAAACAGGAGATGAAACAAATAAGGAATGCATTGTCGAAACCTAGGATCTCCTGCATACAATCGCAAAGTCCGGTATTCAGAAGCAGGAATTTGATGAGGTCGCTCATCATATCTTCCTCCCTGACCTGTTGGAAAAAGCTGTGGGAAACACCGAGCTTCCAAACTTTCCTCCCAAACACTAATGGGACTCCCTTTCGCTTGTTTCATTTGAAACAACTCAATAGCATTCCCCATGACTTCCTTGGAATGCAAAGGATGAACACTATACTGTTCATATATTTCTTCACTAGTACAGGGTTCTACTTTCTCAATTTGACCAGCACACAAATCGCTATCCTCTTCCTCACTTACTTCCTCTTCTGCAACATATACATTTTTATAGTATTTATTATATTTTTTCAAATACAATGTTGCCCTTTTGACTTTCCTAACATCTACTAAATCTTGCCATATTTTCTTATTCTTTGTCGGAACCCCATTAACTAAGATAACAAGAGGTTCCTCTTCCACTTTTTCTACTCCAATTGTGTTAATGTTTTTCTTCAAATCTAGAGGCAAATAAACAACTCTTCCCTTTAATCCTCTCTGTAAATCTGATGGAGGCAATTTCCCTGTCTTTGGCTCCATTCTTACAATAGCCTGAAAGGGATGGATACTTTGAATCAAAATAGATTCATAAGTATTTAAATCCTTCAATTCAGAAGGAATCTCAACCAATTCCAGATTATTATGAACTGCTCTAGCAGGCATCTGGTTTTGATTTAATTTGTTACAACAATAAGTACACACAGGTTGATCCAATCCCAAATCAAAACAATTTTCTACCATCAAGTATGTTGTAAAATCCTTCCATTCACTATTATTTTCCCTTTCACTTTTTCCATATAAATCCACTAACTTAGTCTGATTCTTATAATAAGTGCGTCGACAACACACACAAGTGAAATTTGGCCTCTCACTTGATTTCACCTCAAACGTCGCAATTTCCCTCTGGAAATTATCTGTACTGGAAACCTGTACACTATCTTCCACATTACTCTCTTCTTCTTGGTCAATTTCAACATTCTCCTCTTTACTTCCAAAGTAACAAAACTCAATTTCTTCACATATATTCTTCACATCTATTTCAGAACCATGCAAAAGAGCAGCGCATAATTGTTTAAGCATAATTGCTGGACTCTTAGCATAATACAACATTCTAACTAATTTCCTCACTTTATTATGATGCACTGCTAGCATCCTGAAATGATGAAAAACACTCTGGCATACTCTCCTGGAAAGACAAGCCAGTGAATGACCATGCAAACCTATCACTTCTCTCACTCTGCAAGGATCTAATTCTTGCAACAACTTCATTTTCTGCTTCAAACTTTTCTTACTAAATGACCGTATAAAATCACAAAACAAATTGATGGAATCCTGTCGTACACTGCAAATACTACTACACTTCCAGGTGTACACAGGACCCTTAGGACGTCTCCCTAAAACCTCATTACCTAACACCTCTTCTATCTCTGTTCTCACAAGTTTTTCTTTTTCAACTGGACAACCATCTTTCACTTCATAAGCTCGACCACTGGTGTCAACTGCATGCACCAAATCATTATCCTGGAAATAACTCTCCTCATTAAAAAATGCCTCAGAGCTTGAACTATGCATCCATTCTCCAGAAAAAACTTCACAAAAATTACTACGATTAACTATTCTCTTCCATCTACTATTTCTTTTGAAATCATAAATTACCTTGTTTAGCTTCCTAATTCTATTGATTGTCAAAATAAATAACTTACGTTTAATTTCAAATGCCTGATCAATAACTTTCTCAACTATTTTTTTTCTCTTATAAAAAACCACTTTCTGCTGACCTTTCTTAATATTTTTTAACAAATTCCCAATTATCCTGTTGCGGAACATTCGTTTACGAATATCCCTAAACTGTTGTTTCCTTCTACTTTCATGCATAGAGTTATCTCTTACTCTAGCAGTAACATTTCTCATTGGCCTTTCCTTACCATTTGAATTCTTTCTCCTTTTCTGGACTGAAACATTTTCTGTAGTAATATTTTTTTTACTACACATATTTCTTATGACTGTTTTTCGACTCTTACCCGGTGCTTTCTTGGTGACTTGACAAATCTTTTTGTTAGAGGACTGCTGCATTATTCCATGGTCCTGCTGTCTTTGACGTTTTGCAGCCTTTCTTACTCTTTCTTTGCTAGGCATCCTAAAATCTTGAAATAATCTGCAGTTCAATCTGTGGTAAAATATAATAAAAAATGTTATTAACCACTATTACCCAACAGTAAATTAATAACAGTCATCAAAAACTTAACACACTACTTAAGTATATAATATACTGAAGCCTATCTCCAATTTTTCACTGAACAGGACTCATCTCTTCTTAACCTTGGATAAACCTCACCTACTCTGTGTCCCCTGCACATAATTAAATGTAAAGGGGCAGATTTATATTAACTAGCACATCCCCAGGGATGCACCAGTTAACGTGCACCGCTGCTCTGCCACCCACGGTGTGCCGCATTTACAATCAGATAGGACAAAGCTACATCAAAACCCTGCACCTGCTTGAAGCAGGCATAGATCTTGACGCAGGTAGGCTGAAAGCTAAAGCAACAACTAAGTGTCGTGTGCAGAAGTTACAAAAAAGGAAAAATGGCGTTTAAACCAGTAATGAGACCATGCTAACGTAATACAGAGTAAAAATATCCAGGATCTACATCAGTTTGGGGTTCACGAACCTGGCAGGTACAAGGCACTGAGGCTTTCCACCGTGCCTGTCTCATCCCAAAACATATGTTGTTTGTGAATGAAACAATTTCCCAGACCAAATGCTTTGGATTGGCTACTTCTAAAAAATTAAACACCCCTACTATCCCGGAGTTAGAGGAATATGATGGTTGGAGTAATTTTACTCATTGTCTATTAAAGATTTACAGGCCCTACTCCGTAATTCTTCCTTTAACATTTCCAGTATAAATCCAAAAGGTTGACTGCTTTGGCAACGTGCCTTATCCACGGTTTAATAACGCTGCCTTTTGCTTTATATAAGTTTTCAAATTGTATGAAATATATACCAATAGGTCGTTATTAACCTTTAGGTAGTGGTTTTCTTCATGAAGTCTGGTCGCTTCCATACACATACAGATTTTCAAAGATGATCAAGAACTTTATCTGAATGGAGAGGAATGCACTGAGACGCCAGATCATTCACTAATGTGTAGGCACATACAGTTACACGGTTCATGCAACAAACACTGACCAAATATGGCTTGCGTGTTGCAAGGCACACCAGTTCCTGCTATCATCCCCACGTTCAAGTTCTTGGAAAATGGTAGTTATTTGATGCTCAATAATGAAGATTGTTCTGGGTTAATTAAAAGTATTCATTTTATTGTAACAGTAAATGAACGGGTTATTTGCTGCAGAAATGTTCTATTTCCTCCCACACATGAACATAGGGAGTTTTCAATCTGGCCACAAATACCAACCTTGGGAGCACATTTCAACGGCATGGCAAGAATAAGAGCTATTTTGTCTCAGAGAGAGGTGGCCTTGAGTTCGGCCTGTGAAACTTTCGTGCTTCACACAGCGAACACCCGTACAGAGGTGCAGACCCTTTTAAATACAGATTCGCCTTTCCATTTCAGCAAGATGGTTCGAACTATCTCTAACGCGTCCTCCACAAAGGGCCTGGCGCACTTTTTTAAAGTTGTTACCAGTGGTCTCGTGACTTCATTTGAGAAAATCTTTGGAGTCATCCCTGCTTTCTTACATTCTATTTTTTCCACTCTGCTTCGTGGATTCCCATTTTTACTTGCATTACCAGCGGACGCTCTTGTGCTTTTTTACATTTTTAAATATGGATGTCCCTCCTGTGCAAGCTCCCGCCCTGCAGCTGCTGACACTGTTCCGCAATCGCATGCTAGAATATTATGGCACAATGCCGTTGGCGATATTAAGCACGGCATATGGATTATCTTTTCTATGCTGATGTGATTCCTTCAAATCTAAGACACTAAAGTATCGGCACGCCCTAAACCAACTCAAAGAGACCTTCTTAGCAAATAATATATTATGTGTATTAGGGAGGGTGAGATATAAGCAGCCGCGGGCCGTGGAGGGAGTTACGGTGGGGCAGGGATGCGGGGAGGGGGAGGGGCAGGGTGGAGCCCTCTCCACCCTGCCCCTCCCCCTCCCCGCCTCCCTGCCCCACCGTAACTCCTTCCACGGCCCGCGGCTGCTTATAAGTGTTGCTAACTCTTATTCATTTACAGCATGTTAACATACTGTCACCATTCGCTTTTTATGTACTATTGACTATGCTGGTAATTTTGCTACTGATAATATGTGTACTTGTATAATCTAAGATACTACGCCTGAGAAGACGGCATTAGTAAATAAACATTTCAAATACACATGTGTTCTTCTTAACTCCATGTTCTCGTTTCTAAGAAATATATAACGACCGACTGTTCATGAGTTCCACGTATCCTGAGGTACTATAAGTTCATATTCTGGATTGTCTAAACATTGAGAGTTTGTTATATCCAATGTGACACTGTACCTAGCTTGCTAAGGGGTTTTGATTACTAAGGTGAGTTTTGGGACACCCTAATTCGCCGAGGTTCCAATCCTCTGTCCACAGTTCTGTGTCAGAACAGAAACCCTGCGACAGGGGCACCCCTCAACCTTACTGGAGCTTCATCACACTTGCGATACAACTCCAGCAATGCGCCAACTTTACGGCACAAATACGTCACGCATCTGTGCTGTTTTTGCCCCATGATGCGCCGCATTGTAAATGCAGCACACCATAGGTGACGGAACAGCGGCACAGAATGACTAACACATCCCTGGTGATGCGCCAGTCATCATAAATCTATCCCTATGCTTCTTATCTTGTTAGAGATAAACCGCCATATGTATCATCAAAGTTTTTTGCATTTCCTAAATAGCGAACTTTAAGGAATAAATAGCGATTCTTTACCATTCCTAGTTTGCGATGACCTATTTGCTAATTACAAATTACCCATTCATTTCCATGCAGCAGGAGGCCCATAGGAATGAAGGTGCAATTTGCGATTAGCAATTACCTCATCGCAAATTACGAATTTTTCCGACGGTGCAGGGGTGTCTCAAGAACACCCTGCTGCACCCCTGAAAAAGAAATTTGGGGTCATATGGCGCACATAAATTTTAAAAACATTCCTTTACCTCAAAAACGATTTTCAACTCATAATTTGAAAACACTGCACATGGGGAAATGACTTAAAATGTCCTTAAGACACATAAAAGTATTTTTTGATTGCCTTTGCAGCATGTTTCAGTCACCTTTAACATGCCTATGTAACGGAAACATTCAAAATCTAAATTTGCCATGCACAGGTGGGAGCATATTTACAAGCAATTTGCTCCACAGACAAACTTCTTACATTGAAATGGGAAAAATAACATCAGAGACTCTCAATTACCTTATAAAGAAGCAGACACCATTATGTCCTTCTCATCAATATTAAAACCATTGCTTTTTCTCAAAAACGATTTACAAGTCATAATTTGAAAACACTCCACAGCTCCTATGCACATAAAAGCCCTGTCAGTACTAATACTTCACATTTTCTCCAATTACAATTTCTCAAAGAAACAAAATCTATTTGTGAAACACTTGAGACAAAGCAACATTTGAAAAACACAACTTTCTTCATAATTTTCTCCTTAAAGCACACTATTTTCTATCTAAATTAAAGAAATCTTTTCTCACCTTAGCAAATACTTTGAGTTTCAAAACAGTCTCAGAAACACACCAATTTGTCTTCAGCAGAGCAAAAGGTATGCACTCCAGAGTCTGCAGCTATCAAAAGCACAGAAATGCTGTAATTCCTCACACATATCTCTCATGTCACCCAATCAAAACTCTTCCCTCACTTTTTTTCAAAGCAAAACCCTTCCCCCCTCTGCCCCCTCTCTGCTTTTTCTGCATAGCAACCACCTCTTGCAAGACCTCTCACACAACAATGTTGCAATTGAACTCTGAACTCTCAGTGCACCTGCATATCCAGAGCATTCTTTCATTTAATGATTTTTTCTTCGCCACTCAAAATACATCTTTCAACGAACTCATCCATGCACACTAACTTTCTGTTTTCAGCAATCAAAATCCACCAATCACTCTTACTGCTTCATTAACACAGAAACTCCTCAGTTTTTTTCATTTTACACTCTCATTTTTTCAACTGCCATTTCATTGCCACACTTCATCTGACTGCAGCAGAACCTTCTCTCGCCATGTTTTCTGTCTGGATTGTTGGACATAGTTACATATATTGGGCTCAGAGGTACGCTGAAAACAGGAATTTACCTAACCTCAATTTACAAGATGTGGAAATTAAGTGGTTTGGCCACAGAGGATTAAAATGTCACCAATTGATACCATTGGTGAAAACCTTTATGCATTTGCCAAAACCTGACCTGTTAATTGTGCACTGTGGAGGTAATGATTTGGGCACTTTGACTGGGGTAGGTCTGGAAATGCTTTTAAAGGACACCTTTGAGCAATTGATGGCACTTTTTCCTCAGACTGCCTTGGTATATTCAAATATATGCCAAAGACAGAAATGGAGGTGGTCGAACCAATTTTGTCCACAAATTGAGAAATCGAGGAAGCATGTAAACAAATCTGTTTCAGCTTACATGAGAGACCATGGAATGGGCTCCCTGTACAACAATAACTTGCGTTACTACATGCAAGATATCTACAGAGGAGATGGAGTTCACTTCTCAGATGAGGGCAACAGAGTTTTCACTCTGAATTTAAGACTGTGCATTGGTACCTACTTATAAGTACCTAAATGTACCATAAACCCAAAAGCTCTTCTCAGAGCTACCCTACATCTGATCACTCACAATTATTATTTTACTCTAACTTTTTTCACTAATTTTCAAGAAAGTACGCTCCCCAGAACGCTTCCCGGTTCGCGAACCGGGCGCACTCCACGCAAAAAAACAAAAAAAACGGTATATTTTGTTTTGCCCTGCGAGACCCTTTCAAAGCCTCCACATCAAACCTAGGGGGTCAGGGACGATCTACTATGCCCCCTTATGGTCATTTGCCCCTTCGCTTTGGCCTCCTCTTGTCTCTCGATCCTACCGAGAGACAAGATGGCGGCCGCTACGGACTGTTTGGAATGTTTACAGACGCCGAAAAACCAATCAGCTTCGCAAACCTCCGTAACGCGAAAAGTACGCGAAGCGGAGCGCTGTTACAGATATATATCTTTTTTTGAACGTTAATTTCTCAAAATCCACTGGAGCACATATATTGAGACCTGGCAAAGGCACACCGGGCTACCAGTCCCTACAATTTTGCCAAGTTTCGTGCAAATCCATTCAGCCGTTCGATTATTATTATTTTATTTTTTTTTGCCCCGCGGGGCCCTTTTAAAACCTTCACATCAAACGTAGGGGGTCAGCGAGGATCTACTATTCCCCCTTATGGTCATTTGCCCCTTCGCTTTGGCCTCCTCTTGTCTCTCGATCCTACCGAGAGACAAGATGGCGGCCGCTACGGACTGTTTGGAATGTTGACAGACGCCGGAGAACCAATCAGCTTCGCTTCACAAAGCTCCGTTGCGCGAAAAGTACGCGTCCTGGGACGCTGCCCGGTCCGCTGTTACAGATATATATCTTTTTTTAAACGTTAATTTCTCAAAATCCACTGGAGCACATATATTGAGACCTACAAAAGGCACATCGGGCTACCAGTCCCTACAATTTTGCCAAGTTTCGTGCAAATCCATTCAGCCGTTCGGGCTAAAAGTGAGGCCAACCGCCCTATGGAAATTAACATGGGAAAAACGCGTTTTGGGACCCCCCTTTTTTCTCGGCCCCCCCTTAACGAACCCCCCCAAAATTTTTAGGGGCTGCTCAGAAACAAAATGTGCCATTTTCCTGAAAATTTCAGCCAATTCCATCCACAAACGCCAAAGTTATTAGACATAGAATTTTCAAAAATCCCATAGAGAAAAAATCCTAACTATATATACCTACTGGCGACCGCCAGTAGGTAATATATATATATATATATATATATATATATATATATATATATATATATATATATACATACATATATATATATATATACATATATATATATATATATATATATATATATATTCACTGAAAAAACCATAGGTTATAGACCATATATAGTTAGGAATTAGCATTTAAAAAACCTTATTTTACTCACACAAAACCATTGAAATTCCATATATAGTTAGTTGTACTAACTATATATCGCGCACCCGCAATCCACTGCTGATGATGTCACATATTACATCATTCATGACATGGTCAGTGACATCACTGATGACATCACTGATGACATCTCAAATGACATCACTGATGACATCACTGATGACATCTCAAATGACATCACTGATGACATCACTGATGACATCTCATTTGACATTACTGATGACATCACTGATGACATCATTCATGTGATAATACGATGAAGCTCTTCAGACTCTAATATAACCTTAGATACAGTAAGTGTAAACAGACACTCACAGACTGTCACTCATCCATAGAGTTACACACACACCTAGTCAGTCATGCAAAGAATCAATCACACATCCATTTTCTCAACTATACAGTTATACACACCTTACTTATTCAAACATATACTAAAACATATTTACTCACTTATACAATCCTGGATACAAGTTCACAATGATCCATACAGCCACTCACACATTCACTGGCTCTTATGCACAGTTATTTATATATGTCAACTCTCACATGTACTGTGTTTTACATATGTACTTACTTTTACATGTAGCACTGAGATATCCATTCACTCAGCAATACACTCATGCACACAGTCAACCGCCCATACAGCTGTTTCCACATGCACTTTTGAACCCATACATCTAGTGAATCAACTGCTCACACATCTATGCACAGAGTCATACACCTCCCAGCCACCCATACACACTCTCAGTCTCCCATACAAATACGTAGGCAACCAATCAATAACGCATATAGTTAATCATATAGCTAATGATCAACACATGCAGCAGTTTATAGAACAACAGACATAATGATGCACAAATTGAGACAGTTTAGTCACTAACCCATGCACTCAGTGAGACACATTTAACCACTCACTCATACAGTCAGTCATGCACCTACTAAATCCTTCATCCAGACATTTATACATCCACTCATTCTTAAATATGTAAGACATATTTTAACTTTACAGAATTATACAGTCACTGGATGACGTCATCAGTGATGTAATCAGTGATGTCATTTGAGATGTCATCAGTGATGTCATCAGTGATGTCATTTGAGATGTCATCAGTGATGTCATCAGTGATGTCACTGACCATGTCATGAATGATGTAATATGTGACATCATCAGCAGTGGATTGCGGGTGCGCGATATATAGTTAGTACAACTAACTATATATGGAATTTCAATGGTTTTGTGTGAGTAAAATAAGGTTTTTTAAATGCTAATTCCTAACTATATATGGTCTATAACCTATGGTTTTTTCAGTGAATTTTCAAGGTTTTGTAAATGCTAATTCCTAACTATATATGGTCTATAACCTATGGTTTTTTCAGTGAATATATATATATATTTTTTACATAGTTTTTGTTTGATACATTGCATTCACGTAGTCACAAAATTTGCAAATCCTTCAGTGCAATTGCAAAATAAGGAATAGCAAATTTTGCTACTCCTTATTTTGCATCAAACTTGTTTGATACATACCATTTGTCTAATTAACATTCACAAAGGCCGAAATTCGTAGAATTTTGATCTTTGCAAATGCTAATTACCTTCATACATATGGCCCCAAGTGAGGCCTGTCTTGCGGCATGGTGCATCTTTTGCATCACTGCTGCTTGGGTTTTATGTGGTACGTTTTTTTTACACCATGACATATCTGCCTAAATGCATCAATTTGTAATGTTGTCGCCTCATAGCAAATCTTTTGCACCACCGCTGCATCATAAAAGTGACGCACAGTGGCACAAAAGAGGCATACACCTATCATAAATCTGTCCCTACCATTTTAAATGATTAATCCAGGATGACAATAAAGTGTGTCCTATCCAGAGGTTTGTTTAAGGTGAGGCCTACTCAGGATTGCAGATTAAAGTTACGCTTGATGAAGAATACAGAGGAGATAATACATGTAAAGGCCTACCAATGAAGTAAGTAATGTGCACTTTATTGCGCTAGTCATCATAAATGTATCCCTAAGCTTCTTATCTTGTTACAGATGAACCACCATATGTACCATCAAACTATTTTGCATTTCCTAAATACCAAATTTTAAGGAATAAATAGCAATTCTTTACTATTCCTAATTTGCAATGAGCAAATTGCTAATTGCAAATTAACCATTCATTTCCATGGGCTAGGAGGCTCATAGGAATGAAGGTTGCAATTTGTGATTAGCAATTAGCTCATCACAAAATAGGATTTTTTTCAAGCGTGCAGGGGTATCTCAAGAACACCCTGCTGCACCCCTGAAAAAGAAATTTGGGGGCATATGGCGCACATAAATTTTAACAACATTCCTTTACATCAACAACGATTTTCAAATCATAACTTCAAAACACTACACATGGGAAAATTACTTAAATTGTCCTTAAGACACATAAAAGCGTTTTTTGATTGGCTTTCCTGCATGGTAGGGTCACTTTTAACATGGCTATGTAACACAAACATTCAAAATCTAAATTTTCCATGCACATGTGGGAGCATATTTACAAGCAATTTGCGCCACAGAGAAAGGTCTTACACTAAAATGAGAAAAATAACATCAGGGACAGACAATTGCCTTATAAAGAAGCATACACCATTATGTCCTTGTCATGATTTTAAAAACAATTCCTTTTCCCCAAAAACGATTTTCAAATCATAATTTCTAAACACTGCACATGGGAAAATGACTTAAAATGTCATTAAAACACATGAAAGCGTTTTTTGATTGCCTTTCGAGCATGGTTGGGTCACTTTTAACATGGCTATGTAACACAAACATTCAAAATCAAAATTTTCCATGCACACGTGGAAGCATATTTACAAGCAATTTGCGCCACAGAGAAAGGTCTTACACTAAAATGAGAAAAATAACATCAGGGACAGTCAATTGCCTTATAAAGAAGCATACACCATTATGTCCTTGTCATGAATTTAAAAACAATTCCTTTTCCCCAAAAACGATTTTCAAATCATAATTTCTAAACACTGCACATGGGAAAATGACTTAAAATGTCATTAAAACACATGAAAGCATTTTTTGATTGGCTTTCCAGCATGGTTTAGTCACTTTTAACATGGCTATGTAACACAAACATTCAAAATCAAAATTTTCCATACACATGTGAGAGCATATTTACAAGCAATTTGCGCCACATAAATCATAATTTTCTCCTTAAAGCACACTATTCTCTATCTAAATTAAATAAATATTTTCTCACCTTAGCAAATACTTTGAGTTTGAAAACAGTCTAAGAAACACACCAATTTGTCTTCAGCAGAGCAAAAGGTATGCACTCCAGAGTCTGCAGCTATCAAAAGCACAGAAATGCTGTAATTCTTCACACATATTTCTCATGTCACCCAATCAAAACTCTTCCCTCACTTTTTTTCAAATTAAAACCCTTCCCCCTCTGCCCTTTCTGCCTATTTTCCATAGCAACCACCTCTTGGAAAAACTCTGGTGTTTGCAAGTTCACACAACAATGTTGCAATTGAACTCTGAACTCTCAGTGCACCTGCATATCCAGTGCATTCTTTCATTTAATGATTTTTTATTGACCACTCAAAATACATCTTTCAAAGAACACATCTGTGCACCCTAACTTTCTGTTTTCATCAATCAAAATCCACCAATCACTGTTACTGCTTCATGAACACAGAAACTCCACAGTTTTTTTTTCATTTTACACTCTCATTTTTTCAACTGCCATTTCATTGCCACACTTCATCTGACTGCAGGAGAACCTTCTCTCACCATGTTTTCTGTCTGGATTGTTGGTCATAGTTATATTCACTGGGCTCAAAGGTACGTTGAAAGCAGGAATTTACCTAACCTCAATTTACAAGTTGTGGAAATTAAGTGGTTTGGCCACAGAGGATTAAAATGTCACCAATTGATACCATTGGTGAAAACCTTTATGCATTTGCCAAAACCTGACCTGTTAATTGTGCACTGTGGAGGTAATGACTTGGGCACTTTGACTGGTGTAGGTCTGGAAATGCTTTTAAAGGACACCTTTGAGCAATTAATGGCACTTTTTCCTCAGACTGCCTTGGTATATTCAAATATATGCCAAAGACAGAAATGGAGGTGGTCAAACCAATTTTGTCCACAAATTGAGAAGTCGAGGAAGCATGTAAACAAATCTGTTTCAGCTTACATGAGAGACCATGGAATGGGCTCCCTGTACAACAATAACTTGCGTTACTACATGCAAGATATCTACAGAGGAGATGGAGTTCACTTCTCAGATGAGGGCAACAGAGTTTTCACTCTGAATTTAAGAATGTGCATTGGTACCTACTTATAAGTACCTAAATGTACCATAAACCCAAAAGCTCTTCTCAGAGCTACCCTACATCTGATCACTCACAATTATTATTTAACTCTAACATTTTTCACTAATTTTCAACAAAATACGCTACCGGGGCCGCTACCCGGTACGCGAACCGGGAGCTAACCTCGCGAAATTTTTTTTAAAAATGTTTTTTTTTCGCACATATAAGCCTCCTCAGCCACCCTCAGAAAACCTAGGGGGTCAAGATAACTCTACCGTGCCCCCTTCTACCCATTCTGAACATTATTTGCCCTCCATCTTGTATCTTAATTCGACCGAAACACAAAATGGTGGACTCCCGGAACGCTTAAGGTTCGCGAACCGGGGCGCTCAACGGTTCGCGTACCGGGTCGCTCCCTGGGAAGCGCACCATCAAAAAAGGTGGGAAAGTAGTTCACACAAAAGCCACTTGAGACAATTTCACCAAATATAGATTAGCTCATACTACATACCAATCCCTACCATTTTCACAAATTTGATTGGAATTCCATTTAGCCATTTAGCCTGTAGACCTCTCTAAATACCGTGAGGTAAATTACTTCACAAAACACATCTGAAGTGTTGGAATTGACAACCAATTAAAATGTTACTTTCATTTTCTACTTTTTTTACCTGACATTTGATTGGTTATGTACCCGAATATATATAAAGGAAGAGAAGGAAACACAGCCATTTTGACTACTACTTCCTGGTGTACATTTCAATAGGATTTTCATTAATAACTTCAACTTCTTTTTAAAGGTAAGTTGTTATTTTTAAAACTGAAGTATATTGTGCACTTTAAGTTAATATGGCAAACTTTTTCTGTTAGTTATATACTATCCCTCTGTAGTACTTATAAATTTAGATACACTTTTTTATATTCCTACTTCCACTCTGATACTATACACTGCCCAAAGATAAATTCACTGTTAAAAACTGCCTATCTAAAATTAATCCCAACAGTGCCCTACCTCTACTAATATATATTTTTTTTATGCAAATTTCAGGGAAAATGGAAAGTGAACAAAAAATTTCATTTGAAATTGTCCTTCCAGAGTCCAACACAGAAATCATTGATCCAAATGAGATTGAATTTATGGATGAAACTTGGGACCAAGAACTACTGCAATGTGTACAAGCAGTAGATAACCTCCTTGCAAATGAGGACATTTTACAACCTCAGAGACTACAATGTATATTCCATGATAATTATGAAATTTCTGACAATGAAATGTTAGAAAGTTTAATAAATTATGAAACACAATAAAAAATGCTTAAAAAAAAAAAAAAAAAAAAAATAATCAACAAAACCAACAATCAATTAACATACAGCATTTGAAAAGTCTATCATTCATTTTTCATTGCAGTACGCTGCCCAGAACGCTTCCCGGTTCGCGGACCGAGCGCTACCCACGCAAAAAAACAAACAAAATTTTTTTTTTTTTTTGCCCCGCGGGGCCCTTTTAAAGCCTCCACATTAAACCTAAGGGGTCAGGGAGGATCTACTATGCCCCCTTATGGTTATTTCCACCTTTGTTTTGGCCTCCTTTTGTCTCTCAATCCTACCGAGAGACAAGATGGCGGCCGCTCCGGACTGTTTGGAATGTTTACAGACGCCGGATAACCAATCAGCTTCGCTACGCGAAGTTTTGGTACGCGCCCCGGTCCGCGAACCGGGAGCTGCCCAGTCCGCTGTTACAGATATATATCTTTTTTTAAATGTTAATTTCTCGAAATCCACTGGAGCACATATATTGAGACCTACAAAAGGCACATCGGGCTACCAGTCTCTACAATTTTGCCAAGTTTCGTGCAAATCCATTCAGCCGTTCGGGCTAAAAGTGCGACAGACCGCCCTATGGAAAACTCAATGTTAAAAACACGTTTTGGGACCCCCCTTTTTTCTCGGCCCCCCCTTGACGAACCCCCCCCAAATTTCCAGGGGCTGCTCAGAAACAAAATGTTCCATTTTCCAGAAACTTTCAGCCAATTCCGTCCACAAACGCCAAAGTTATTAGACATAGAATTTTCAAAAATCCCATAGGGAAAAAATCCTAACTATATATACCTACTGGCGACCGCCAGTAGGTAATATATATATATATATATATATATATATATATATATATATATATATATATATATATATATTACCTACTGGCGGTCGCCAGTAGGTAGTTATAGTTAGGATCGATTTCCATAGGGAAATCGCAACATTCTATTTGGAATAACTTTGGCGCCGGTTGAGGAATCAGCCTGAATTTTTCAGCAACTTTGCCTCGCGGCGCTCCGCTCTTTCCCTGAAAGTTTGGGGGGCATTTGTCAAGCGGGGGCCGAGATAAAAGGGGGGTCCCAAAACGTGTTTTCCCCATGTTAATTTCCATAGGGCGGTCTGTCGCACTTTCAGCTCGAACGGCTGAATGGATTTTCACCAAACTTGGCAAAATTGTAGGGACTGGTAGCCCGATGTGCCTTTGCTATGTCTCAAGATATGTGCTCCACAGGATTTTGAGTAATTTAGGTTCAAAAAAATGTATATATCTAGAGCTGCGCCCCGGTACGCGTACCGGGGAGCGCTCCGGGCGCGCCACGCGACTTGCGCACGGCAAGCTGATTGGTTCTCGGGTGTCTGTAAACATTCGAAACAGTCCGCAGCGGCCGCCATCTTGTGTCTCGGTAGGATTGAGACACAAGAGGTGGCAAAAATCAAAGGGGGAAATGAGCAAAAGGGGGCGGGGTACACCCCCCCTGACCCCCTAGTTTTGATGTGGGAGCCATGAAAGGGTCCTGCGGGTAAAAAAAAAAAAAAGAACATTCGATTTTCGCGGGGGGGTGGAGCGCCCGGTACGCGCACCGGGGAGCGTACCATGGAGATAAAAAATGACAGACATTTTTTTTAAAAAATAGCATTTTTTTATAAATTGGAGGTAGTTCTGAAAAGAACTTTTTTTTGTTTTTGTTGTTTTATATTTTTTTAGACTTTTTAAAACGATTTTATATTTTTTTGGGATTTTTTTGAGGGGAAAAATAAAAACAGGGATTCCAAAACTGCTCAACAGGAGCAAAAAAATGTGAACATTTAGGGACTGGCAGGGCAGCGGTGTTCCTGTTTCTTTATGGCAATGAGTTCAATACTCTGCTCCCCATAGCAGAGCAGTTCGTCACACTGCGTGCACAGAAATTTGATGCCTGCAAACACCGGCTGTATGTTAGGGACCATTCTTCCACGGGGTGGTCCCGAAGGTGTTGCTCCACAGTGGAGGTGCTGCCGCCATCTGTGGGTAAATTCCGTGCCAGCTCCCTGACACTCTCCCTGGCAAAGTTGTTTGGGTGTCTTCTTTTGACATGCCTGATTAAATTGGCATTTCCGAAGCTATATTTTTTTAGAGGATTGCCTCTGGATAAAGTACTGCCACATATTTTGCAGGTTACTTTTGGAGCATTGACTATTTTTTGTCCTTCAGGGATGTCATAGAATTTCCAGATGAAATGGTCCTTTTTCTTCTGGTGAGGAGGGTCCTCATCCAAAAATCCATCGGAATCACTGCTGGATGACTCCCTTGCAGCCATTGCTGTAGATCAGGAAAGTAGGAGATGAAGACAGTACACAGAACAGCTCTTGCTCTCTCCAAGTACAAAGCAATAGTGAGAGAAATGGGTGGGTTTCACACAATTTGGAAAAAAAAAAGTTCTGAACCAATGAAAAGTGTTATTTTAAAGTCACATGGCTTGACGCGCTTACGCTACACACCCTGGGGCGCGTCCCGGGGCGTGTATCGTAAGCGCATCGGGGCGCTTACGTTGCGCGATCGTATGCGCTTCCGGGTGCGCTTACGTGGTGCGTCATAAGACGCATCTCGCGGCTACGCGATACGTGTCTTATGACGCAAGGCGTGGCGGCTACGCGATACGTCACGATGTTGTTTTCGTTCGCGGCAATAGCGCTATCGGGACGCTCACCTGTATGCGCCCCGGGGCGCGCCGTAACATTGCGCTTACCCGTGCGTTCACCGGTACGCGCCCCGGGAGCGCCCCAAGGTGAAAAAAATTATAATAAATAAATAAAAATTACATAATTACACAATATAAAATTCGCTTTAAAATTTATTATTTTTCAAAACTATAAAGATTTGCTATTAAAAAACCATTGAAATTTACTGAAAAAACCATAGGTTTCACACCAGTTATAGTTAGGAATTAGCATTTAAAAAACCTATTAAATTCACTGAAAAAACCATAGGTTTCACACACGTTATAGTTAACTGGACATTTCACTCATACAAAACCATTGAAATTCCCCCGTTATAGTTAACTATAACTCGCGTGCCAGCAATGCACTGCTGATGACGCCACATATTACATCACTCATGACATGGTCAGTGACTTCACTCATGACATCACTGATGACATCTCAAATGACATCACTGATGACATTATCCTTGTGATAGAGTGGCAGTCCTCCTCTCAGCGTAATATAACCCTTGATACACACATTCAGAAATAGAAACTACAATTTTCAAAAAAATGGAGATACCAATACCAGTTAGAACAACCTTTTCAGTAATTCCAAAATCTACATAAACATCAACTCATTCACCAACAGTTCTATATAGTCACTCATACATGTACTCACTCATCATATGTACTCATACACCTAACATCCTGTTACACACCAACACTCATCCATAGAGTTACTCACACACATACTCATACATGCATCTATTTCTGAATGTGTGTATCAAGGGTTATATTACGCTGAGAGGAGGACTGCCACTCTATCACAAGGATAATGTCATCAGTGATGTCATTTGAGATGTCATCAGTGATGTCATGAGTGAAGTCACTGACCATGTCATGAGTGATGTAATATGTGGCGTCATCAGCAGTGCATTGCGGGCGCGCGAGTTATAGTTAACCATAACGGGGGAATTTCAATGGTTTTGTATGACGTGTGTGAAACCTATGGTTTTTTCAGTGAATTTCTAAGGTTTTTTAAATGCTAATTTTTAACTATAACGCAGGTGAAACCTATGGTTTTTTCAGTGAATTTCTAAGGTTTTTTAAATGCTAATTTTTAACTATAACGTGGGTGAAACCTATGGTTTTTTCAGTGAATTTCTAAGGTTTTTTAAATGCTAATTTTTATCAATATCGCAGGTGAAACCTATGGTTTTTTCAGTGAAGTTCTAAGGTTTTTTAAATGCTAATTTTTAACTATAACATGGCTGAAACCTATGGTTTTTCAGTGAATTTCTAAGGTTTTTTAAATGCTAATTTTTAACTATAACGTTGGTTTAACCTATGGTTATTTCAGTGAATTTCTACGTTTTTTAAAATGCTAATTTTTAACTATAACGTGTGTGAAACCTATGCTTTTTTTCAGTGAATTTCTAAGGTTTTTTAAATGCTTATTTTTAACTATAACATGGGCGAAACCTATGTTTTTTTCAGTGAATTTCTAAGGTTTTTTAAATGCTAATTTTTAATTATAACGCGGAAGAAACCTATGGCTTTTTCTATGAATTTGAAAGGCTTTGTAAATGATAATTTTTAAATGTATTAATTATATTTTAAAAATCTGTTTTCATTAAATTTCCTCATTTTTATAATAAATATTTACATATTATTTTGTTTTATTTATATTTCATATTACAATGTAACACATTAACAAAACTAAATACACAAATATTTATTTATTATTCTTTTTTTTTTTACAAATATAAAAATTAAATTGTTGAAAGCCCCCTCCCATTTTGTTCATTCTACTTGGACTTTCAGACAAGCAGGATCTTTTCTTTGAAGGTGAACATTTGTGCAACTGTTCCTTATTATCATGGCTGCTCGGTCTTCATCTCCATCGGATCAGTCATCAGATGAAAACACTTATCTTCCAGAGCCTCCTCAGAAGAAAAGGAAGTTGGCTTTTATTTGGAAATGTTTCAATTTTCCAGAGGGGGAGAAGAGTGTAAATGCTCCAAAGGTCACTTGTAACATCTGCCAAGTGACACTGTCCCGTGGTGACCCAAACAAAAATATTCTTTTGGAACTGCAAGCATGGATCGGCATGTTAAAACTTGCATCCCCATAACTATGCAAGAGAAGCCACACGCAGCCGACAACATGATGTACCACCTGCAGTAGCAACCACCTCCACTGCATCACCTTCAGGAACCACTCCTACACATGTTATTGTTCCCCAGTTTGGTGCAATGAACTGCTTTGCTATGGGGAACAGTCAGTGGACCTCATTCCACCAATGACCCAAAAAGTATATATATATTTTTTTTATAGAGGTCCACAGTTTTTAGTTTGGAGAAGTTCTATTTTTCTAGTTTTTGTTTAGAACAAAAATGTTCAGAAAACTACAAAAAAATACAAAATAACAAAGAAAAAAAAACTTCTTATTAGAACTACCTCTACTGGTCAAAAAAAGACTATATTTCTACGTTTGTCTGTAAAAGTTTGTCAGAAAGAATGTGTAGTTCGGCGTAGATAGGGGATGTTCTGGTGCACAAACACCTCCTAAAAGTAACTAAGTGAAATGTATAAGATTTCATTCAGTCACTTTTGGGCTTATACTGCGTCAAAACCCTGCACTTATTTCTAGCAGGTGTCAGGATTGTTACAGCATTATGAGCACAGGGCCCAAACAGCATTGCTGCAAATGCATTTTGCTTTCAATGCAAATGAAACAATGCACCATCTTCACAGCACAGATACATCACATATCTGCGCCACTTTTGCCTCACAGTGCACACCATTGTAAATATAGTGCTTCCATGGTGGTGATGTCACAGTAAACAATACCTATCATATCTTTGGGTATCTACCACATATTCTACATCTACTAATTACTGTTTTAATGTAGTGAATGCATTAGTACACATTCTTCAATGAGTCAATGGAAAAGTAAAGAAAGGGTAACAGAGTGTTTACTGTAAGTGAAAAGATAGAAAGTGCAAAATGAAACATAAAAAGGAAAATTTACAGGTGCATACAAAAATGTATGCACAGTCTGTAGGAGTTTGAAGCACTCTATACCCTTAGGCCGACTTTGCACCATCAGTAATTCTACTTTGCACCATCAGTAATTCACTACTCACATAGGCTTCATTTATGAGATTTTGCCGTAGTAAATTGCAGCAGGCCTTCCTGCGATACTTCCCTATGGCAAAACAAAAAGACAGGAATGTACGTGGAGAAGTGTGGCTCAATGGTTAGAGCGGCAGACCCTGATGCAGAGGTCTAGCCCGGGACCAGGATTCAATTCCCCGCCTCGGCGGGTCTTGGGCTCAAAATTCCACGGACCTGATAATTCTTGCCTCAGTGCCTATTCCAATCATGGAGTCCCACTCTGCAACTCTGGGCAATAGCTTGCTTAATCTCCACAACGGCCCCCACAACGCTAAGGATGCCTGGCCTCCACCTTGGGGGTGCCCAGGAGTGGACACCTCACAGGGAAAGCCAGGATGGGTTCCACAGCGGTATTCGTACAAGCGCCTTGAGACCCTTGCGGGTGAGTAGTGCGCAATACAAGTATCAATTTACATTACCATATCTATAAGATGCAGCATATTTCTATCCTTTTCCTATGCGCTAGTGCACAATGATTTGCCTGCACCAATGAACAAAGCTTAGCACAATGGAGCAAAGGTGTCTACGTTGCAAGGATGATGATTTTTGAAGAGATAGGCAAACCTTTCTCTACCAAAAAAATCTCAAGAAACTTTTCCTTTTTCTACATATGATGCAGAAAGCAGCAAACATAGAGAAAAGAAAAAAACGGGGTGAAATAAAACTATTTTTTCCCATTGCACCTTCTTTATACCTCTCCTGGGGAGGCATACGTTTTTTGCAGTGCCTCAGATTTACAATTTCTTGTAAATATAGAGCAGTTTCAAAAGGCCATGGGTGTTGCTGAAAACACTACCAGCAACACCCATTGTACACCCTTTTTACACAGAATACTACATTAAAAGGTCTCATATTTAACAAGCAACAGTACACCAAAAAAAGAGCATTAGTGCTGCCTGATAAATATTACGCTGACAGTTGTGCCACAGAACATCACAAAAAGTGACTAGAAACTTTCCTCTGAAAATTATAGGTAAAATCATACATATATCTATAGAAGCTTACTGTACTCTATACTGTACTTTGTATACTATGTGTACACTATGCGTTCCTTTCCGAGTATAAGCTGCATGCTGATTGAATGTCAACTGTCTGGTTGAATATATAGCATCTTCACTTTTACAATATAGCCTTATAGCTCACCATAAAGGGCTATACCGGCTATTAAAGACTCTCTCCAGCATTAAAGGCCCGAGTCGAAGGTGAGGGCCTTTAACAAGGGGGAGGAACTTTAATAGCCAGGATAGCCCAACTACAAAAGGGCTATAAGAGTATTAGAACATTCTACCATTAGAAGACAGAATGTTCTAACGAAAAAGAACAAAGCCTTCAGGGAGTGCAAGAGGATTGGATTCTCCTCAGGCTCCCTGAAGCCTTTATTCACAGCCAGAGCAGCGAACAAAGTAACATTGGAATGTTGGCGTTCCAGGCTTATACAAGTCATTATAAGCCAAGAGCACTCCATTGTGATCAGTGGAGCTCCCAACATTCCAATGTTGTAATAGTTTATAGATAAGCACATAGTGCTGTATGGCTCAATACAATACTGAAACAGTAGAGTGAGAGTGATTGATGAAAATGTAATAATACAGACTGGAGAATTCAATATAGAAAACACTAGTTTGTAGGTACATAAAAGTCTGTAAGGATAGTCTATGGAGGGTTAAAGCAGTCCACAGCCTAAGATGTATTGTCATCCATGAATATTTGGATACTGACTAGATGATTGCCGTTCTGCAAGCAGACTGCCTACTGAATTTTAAATAACTTCATTTTTAGCACAGTGCATACTGAAGGATATTCTGATGAATAGCTCTGTACAATACAGAATCACCAATCAAAGAGACTTTGCTGTAAGTCAAAGGATATACACCTGGAAATAAAAATTATAAAACACAAGCTGAATGATTACAATTCTGCAAGTAGAGTCTCTCAAACCATTTTTATTTTTTAATCATAAATTTATTTTTGTAACATTTCATAATTTAATAAAACTCCCAGCATGATTTCGTCAGAATTTTTGTTTTCTTCATCATGAATTTCAAAAGTCATTTCATGAAACTCAATGTCGTCTAACACTTCAAGAAAGTCCTCGTCCAAAGTTTCATCTAAAAAATCGCAGGTAATATCTTCTGCACCAATACTTTCTTCTTCATTCTCACTCTCCGTGAAAGGTATATTTAACTCTTCCAACAAAGAGTTAGTAATTTCAAAACTCTGTTCCATATTCTTCAGTTCGTCTTCCATAATGAATTTTATTATGTTGTTGTTCCTTGCAGAAAAACAAAACACTTCATTTTATCATTTTCCCTAATACATAATACAAAATTAGCGTTATCAACTATTTTGCTCTTTAAAAAATATTATGCGAAAACCATTCTCAACTATTTTATATGATTATATCTATAACATTTGCTTATATGAATTTTTAGTTATAAAATTTTCTAACATTTTCAAACCAGTCACTCTTTATCAGTATAAACAAATCTAAGGGTATTATATTAAAATGCAATACTAAAAAAAGTAAAAAATATATATTCAGCTTACCTGTTCCAAAGCAGATGATGTGTTGTAGTAAAATACAAAGTCCACAGGTCCACTCAGTATATATATTTTTTAAAATCTTCAAATGTGTTTCAAAGATACAAACCGTCTTTACAAACTTTTGTACACCATGGATGTTCTCTAACTTCACCTCCGTAGAAGTACATTCCATCGATTATTTTTGACAGTTAGTTATACTTACCTTCAAAATAATAAATTAAAAAAAAAATTATTACAAATTTAGCATCTATAGAAGACAAAAAAAATAGAGTTACAATTTATCTTTTACAACACAAAATCATTTCTAAAGCATTTAATTTGCCTTTTTTCTGTTCTCAGAATATATTGAATTTCACTACAAACAGTGAGTTCAATAGTACTCATCACATAACAGCAGGCAAAAAAAAGACAATCAAGGAGATTGTCTTAAAAAAAAAACAATAATCTCATTAATAATCTAAAAAATAAAAATAAAAAATATCTTAAATGTTTTTTTCTAAGACCAATTTCTGACGTAACTATGAGGTATGTATTTCAGCATTCGCATTTCTTGCGAGAAATGCGCATGCTCGGGTGGCTGCGCATGCGCATTACTATCCAAGACGCCGGCGCGAATCGCGCGATGACGAGAGGGAGCCCGGGGACCTGGCGGACAAGGTAAGTGGTTTTTAATCATTTCTAAATTTTAATTTAAGTATTTAGGGAGGGCGGGATGGAGGCGGGTGGCGCCCACTTCGCGTAGCTTCGCAAAGCCCCACTATGCCCACTATGCCCACCCTTACTACTGACCATGTACACAACCTATGATTCATCCTTAACTCCTCTCTCTGCATGTGTAAGCAAGTCTACAGCATCTCCTCATATTGCTATAACACCCACCACATGCTCTGCAACATTTATACGTGCAGCATAACTAAAAGAATAAGAACAGTGACACAGGCCCTCATTAGCAACACACTACACAATGGCAACACACTCTACATAGGAATATCAAGCAAACACCTACAACGACTACAACAAATCCAAAACACCTCTACCTGACTGATCTTCAATATCCTCTGCTGCAGCCACATCACTTACGACCTCATACACCTACACTGCTTCAACATCAACATGAAGATCATCCTTCAAACTCGTCACCCTCCCTTACAAAATACTCTACAACAGCAAACTAATCTACCTTAACAACAGTAATCATGAAAGGCAAAATTTTAGCTCTTAAAATTTTGGCTTTAAAAATATTCGGCAAGAATTTGGTAACTCTTTTGGCAAACGTTGCTTAAAAACTAATTGAGTATCATTGCAAGCGTTCAACCTTTCAGACATCTTAAATAAACAGTGTAGTGTCCAGATGTTGTAGAAGGTCCATCATGAAAAATAATTGCAACAGCTACAAAAGTTCTTCCTGATATTGATACTTGAGTAGCTACAACATTTTTAATTAAAGTTTTTAATTTTCTTCCATCAGCTCTACAACGTTGCAGCATTAAAATAACATACTGGCGATAACTCTGTATAAATAATGTTGATGACATTTCTGATTTACATTTGCTAAACTCCATGTTTTGATTTGCTCCTCTAACTAGATTATTAAAAGATAACAAAGATGAAACAAATATGGAATACATTGTCGAAATCTTGGATCTTCAGCATCAAATCTTGATGTTCGGTATTCAGATGCCCTTGACGCAAGTAATCCGCGCTAAACTTCTCCCAACAATTACCTATGGGAGTGAGGCACTTAGAGGAAGGGATGCCAAGATCCATGATAATACAATAACAGCTGCTTACAGAATCATCTTCAGCCTACCCAAACAAACCTCACCAGCTCAAATCAGGCTAGAATTTTGCATCGATCAACTGCTCCTAGCAAGGCAGGGAGCCTACATGATAGCCTGGGACAAAGTAAGGAAATCAAAACAGGGAACAATAAATGAATATCTGTGGAGAGAGTTAGTACAACATCCGTTCTCAGCAGCAGCCAAGTTCCTACTGGACAGCCGGACGAACACGGGTCTAGAGCAGCTCTGGGATACCCCAGTAAATCATATAACATTCAAACAATTGGTCAAGAAATCGATCAAACAGCTATCATGGGTCCAAGATAAGGCAGCCCTCTCCAAAAGAACGCATGGTTGGATGACCCTAAACTCGTATACTACTAAGGCACCACAGAGCTACTTTGGCGAGGGATACTCCAAATCCATCAAAATGTGCTTCTTAAAGCACAGGCTGGGCCTGCTACCCTGTACTCAAAATCTCCCACGCTGGATTAAAATAAAAGCTGATCCCCTTTGTCGGCTATGTGGCTTGGGGCAAGAGGACATGCTGCACTTGATATGCTCTTGCGAGAAATTACGCGATGAACGGAAACACTTGTTGAAACACCACTTCAATGGGAAAGGAATCCACACACGAAGGAAGGCAGTTCTGGCTTGCTTTTCTCCCCACGACTCTCGCTTTAGCTGTAGCTTCGTAAAATTTATGAAGGCAGTGGAAAAAAGATGCCTGAAATTAATCTATAACGGTCCCTGTATTATTGACCTAATATCGCTTTGTCGAATGACATTACTGACTCCATGAGCTTATGAGGACATCGGGAAAGCAGAAATATTTTACAATTATAAAGTTGAACTTTTAAAAATCTTTATTGCTCACGAAGTTGCTGCGTGCACATTCGAACTAAGGAAATGTGAATGTTTTATTCTCTTTTATTAGAATTGTACTTTTATTATTCTCTGTTCTTAACCTATTTTTTTTATTGCAATGGTTTTAAGTAACTATGCGAAATAAAATTATTACTATTTATTATTACGGTATTCAGATGCAGGCATCTGCACAGGTCGGTCATCATATTGTCCACCTTTTCCTGTTGGAAACAACTGAGGAAAGCAGCGAGCTTCCAAGCTTTTCTCCCATACACTAATGGGATTTACCTTTGCTTCTTTCATTTGGAACAACTCTATAGTATCCCCCATCACTTCTTTAGAATGAAGTGGATGAACACTAAAATTTTCGTAGACTTCTTCTTTTCTGGACACATCCACTTTTTCAATTTGTCCAGATGGCAAGTCACTGTCTTCTTCTACAGTTATTACTTCTTCTCTCAGAAACACATTTTCATAATATTGATTGTTTAATTTTTTATCACATACAACGTTGCCTTTTTAACTTTCCTAACATCCACTAATTCCTGCCAGATTTTCTTACTCTTAGTAGGATTACCATTAACTAAAATAACTAAAGGTTCATCTTCTACATTTTCTACACCAATTGTTTCAACATTTTTCTTTAAATCTAGAGGCAAATATT
This sequence comes from Lissotriton helveticus, assembly GCF_964261635.1. Lineage (NCBI taxonomy): Eukaryota > Metazoa > Chordata > Amphibia > Caudata > Salamandridae > Lissotriton > Lissotriton helveticus. The sequence continues at coordinate 871,117,896 of NC_136071.1, read as the reverse complement.
CAACTCTTCCCTTTAATCCTCTCTGTAAATCTGAAGGAGGCAATTTCCCTGTCTTAGGCTCCATACGAACAATAGCTTGAAATGGATGAACACATTGAATAAGAATAGACTCATAAGTATTTAAATCCATCAATTCATAAGGAATATTTGCCAACTCAAGATTATTATTCACAGCTCTAGCAGGCCTTTTATTTTCATCTAATTTATTATAACAATATTTAGAAATAGGCTGATCAGAACCCAAATCAAAACAATTCTCTACCAACAAATAAGTTGCAAAATCCTTCCACTCATTATTATTTTCTTTTTCACTTTTTACATACAGATCAACAGTCCTAGAGTGCAGGGCAGCATTTAGGAACCAAAGGTGGATTCCGGACCTTCTCTGCTCCAACCAGAGTGGAAATACTAGTGGAGTGGCTATCATAATTCGTTCGAACACTAGGATTAGGGTAGAGAGGTTTGAGACTGACTGTTCAGGCAGATGGCTGACTGCATCCTTAGTAGTAGACAGCTCACGGTTGGCATGCACAGTCTATTATGGGCCTAATCTAGACTCCCCAGGGGCCTTGTTGAGTCTAAAAACTAGTCTCTTGGATTTGGCAATACCCATTATTATAGGAGGAGATTTTAACCTGATCTTCGATGCAACTTTGGATCGCACATCCGGGCTAAATTTCCCCCCCCCCACGCAAATCACAAATTGAGCTTAAAAACATCATGAAGACTTTAATTTATTGGATATTTGGAGGGTGAAAAATGAAATGGAAGAGATTATTCCTTCTATAGTCGCAGATATAGGCACCACTCTAGAATTTACTTTTTTCTCCTAGATCAGGTGCTTCTCCCTGCAGTCGACACCATATCATACATTCCAGCCCTATTATCGGATCATTCGATTGTGGAACTAACAATTAAGCTTAAACAGGGAGATCAACTAAGAAGGTGGACCTTGGACAGATCAATACTCCTAAAAGAGGATGTGAAAATTGATCTGGAGATGCAGGTAGCCGAGTATTTTAGGCTAAATTGTGGTACTGCAATTGATCAAACTCGTTAGGAGGCCTTAAAGGCTTGTATGAGAGGATTTTTAAGTACTTTAATGATTTGGAGAAATAAAACTAGAAGAAGAGTGGAAGAAGATTGTCTTCTTAAAATAAAACAAAAAGAACAGCAGTTACAGAGGGCTTCTTCAGATCAGCAGACTAATCTGGCTGCTATACAAAGTGAGTTAGATTCCTTACGGGCTGAATATCAGGCTAATCCCGATAAAATAATCAAAGATAGGTGGGATGCAAGTAAATTGCTAAATTTCTCTCATGGGGAAAAGTGTGGACAACTTCTTGCCTGGAAGGCCAGGTCTGACAGGGTCAGAAATCAGATAAAGGGACTAACCATGCGTAGCACAGCGGTCACCTCCTATGATAACGATCAGATCTCTGAGGAGGCAAAAATTTTTATGCAAAATCTCTATACAGAAGAGAATTGCTTTCCATCTCAAAGAGCAGAAGATTGGCTAAATCAGCTCGAATTACCTCAGTTAACAGAGGCAGATAGAGCATTCCTGAGTACAGACATAAGAGAGGGTGAAGTTCGAAATCAGATCAAAAAAATGACCAAGGGAAAGGCAAACGGCCCAGATGGGCTCCCGGTAGAGATATATCAAATAGGCTCTGATAAAGTTGTCTCTGTCCTTACGACCTTGTTTAACAAGATACATCTTTCAGGCGAGACTACCCCACAAACTTGGTCAGAAGCCACAGTCACTCTGATCCTGAAACCCAATAAGGACCCCTTAACAATTGAGTCCTATAGGCCAATCTCGCTGCTAAACACTGACTATAAGATCTTTGCTGGGGTTTTGGCAGCGAGATTGGCTAAAGTCATCAAAACTATAGTACATAATGATCAGAGAGGCTTTATTCCGGGCAGGCAGTTAAACGAACTAACCTTCCAAGTTATCGCTGCCATAGACGTCGCTACAGATAAGAAACTCCCATTGACTATTGTAGCCATTGACGCCGCTAAGGCCTTCAACCAAGTAAATTGGTCGTATCTATGGTTGGCATTATCTGGCTATGGAATTCCGGAGAATTTTATATCATCGATCAGATCTCTCTATTCCAGCCCTAGGGCAAAAATTCTTGTAAACGGACTCCTTACGGACTGGGTTCCTATATCACGCGGAACCAGGCAAGGGTGCCCCTATCCCCGCTGTTGTTCTATCTATATATTGAACCATTTGTTTGCCAGTTAAGATCAGACCCTATGATTAAACCTTTTAACATCGCAGATCTAGCTTTAAAATTTGCCCTATATGCAGATGATCTGCTCATGTTCACCTCTAACCCGGAAGAGGCAATCCCCAGGATTACAGAAACACCCTCTACGCCGGAACCACAGCCAAACTTCAGAAAAGACTCCAGCGCATCCAGAATGCCTCCGCACGACTCGTCCTGGACGTCCCCCGACACAGCTACATCTCCGGCCACCTGAGAGACCTGCACTGGCTCCCCGTCAGCAAGAGGATCACGTTCAGGCTCATCACCCATGCACACAAGGCCCTCCACGACCTGGGCCCCAAGTACCTCAACAACCGCCTGACCTTCTACACGCCCACCCGCCAGCTACGATCGACCAGCCTCGCCCTCGCCGCCGTCCCACGCATCCGCAAAGCCACCGCCGGGAGAAGATCCTTCTCCTACCTGGCAGCCAAGACATGGAACTCCCTCCCCATCCACCTTCGACTGACCCAGGATCACCTTTACTTCAGGAAGCTCCTCAAGACTTGGCTCTTCGAGCAGTAACAGACCCCTCCCCCCCAGCGCCTTGAGACCCTACCGAGTGAGTAGCGCGCTATACAAATGTCCATGATTTAATGATTGATTTCGATCAGGCAGAGTCCTTTGGGAAATCTCGGGTTACAAAATAAATAAAGATAAAACCGAGATTATGCAATGGAACCGGTAGGTGGCGGCCCCAGGTGTTAAGTCGCGAATGAGATATCTTGGAATACATCTGGTCCAAGATATCTCAGAGATATCCAAAATAAATCTAATGAGAGTCTATAAGGATATCTGCGGTCTCCTGCAACGGTGGTCAGGCCTCCCGCTAAACATCTTTGGGAGGGTGAACTTAACTAAAATGATCATCTTACCTAAAATCACGTTTCTCTTTAATTCAATCCCAATAATGTTTAATCCTTATGACATAGCCAAAGAACAGGGGAAAATTGGTTCTTTTATCTGGAATACCAAGACATCAAGAATCTCCTCGAAAAAACTGAGGAGAAATTTAAAAACAGGAGGGTTAGCTCTGCCGGACCTACTTATTTATTGTCATTCTTTCCATTTCAAAAACTTCAGACTCTTGCCCGATAAGGCGGATGAATCCTCCTTAGGTCTATTGTTCCAGGCACTACTTCATGGCATTCCACAAGGGCAAGAAAATTTTTTGTTTAAATATGGCGATCCAAGGTTCTACAAGAAGGTGAGGCTAAAGATCTTGGGTGCGGCCCTGAAAAATTGGATATTTATTAGGAAAAGGTTGGGAATTCCTTACTACGCACCCCAGGCCCCGATAGGCGATTCTCCAGGGATGCCAGATTGCCTCAATGATCAGCTATCACACCCCCTTAAATTAGCAGGAATAACATGCTGGCGTGATCTGCAAAAGAATTCACTGCTTATGGATTGGGAATCTCTGTCTAGCTTGACGGGTGGGACTCTTACTAGGTTCAAGTATTAGCAGCTGTCAGGTTGGTGGGCAACTATACCATGGGATTTTAATACATCTAATCCAAAGTTTGATTCAGTAACTAGGAAAGGCGGATGGAAAAAAGAGCTATACTTTTGGTACTGGGCCATGATTGAGGCAGAGGGAGTAACAGAATCTGAACTCCATAGATTGTGGGGTAACGTTGTGGGTCTAAATTCCAACAACCTAAAGGACCTTTGGGTGGACTCCTTTAGTATGCTGAAGGCAGTGGTCAAGTCAGCTCCCCTCAAAAGAAATCATCTTTTTACTATGTATAGAGTATATATATCACCTAAAAAACTAGTAAAAATTATGGGTCTAGAACATTACTGCCCAAGGTGTAAACATCTGGCTGCTGATGACCTCCACATGTTTGTAGAATGCCCAATGTTAATAAATTATTGGACTTAAATACAGGATTTTCTGGCAGAGGTACTACATATACAACTGGTGGCCACCCCGGAGATAATTCTGTTTGGGTTAGCCACAGACCATCATCCCAATGATATGGCGTCCAGATTTATTTTCTATGTTATCATCTTGGCAAGGCGAGAAATATGTAGGGCCTGGAAAGATGAGAATGCCCCCACTTTCTCAGAGTGCCTGAAATTTATCATTTTCACAAGCGAGTCCGATATAGCTTGTGATAGTACAAGCTATAGTAAGGTCTGGGCGTCCCTCGTGGCATGGCGGAACAGATGACGGTATTCCAATGATTTCACCTGGGCACTGTTGGTTTCTTTGCCTCCAAATCATCACAGGATCATCAGGATAGAGTGAAATGGAGTGGATTAAGAAAATAGTTGCTGCTAGAGGGGCTTACCCCTTCTCTCTCTCCTTGGGTTTCAAACAACGGAGCCGGAACATCTTGAGTAGAGGAGAGAGGTTGGGATTTTCCATCTAGAACGCCCACATTGGTATATGAGTAATACAAAAAAAATTGTTTTAAAAATACAGTCCTAGTCTGATTTTTATAATGAGTACGTCGACAACAGATACAAGAAAAATTTGGCCTTTCACCAGAAATTACCTCAAACTTAGAAATTTCTTGCTCAAATGTTTCTGTACTACAATGCTGTACATTCTCTTCTACATTTCCATCTCTTAACGGACCAATTTCTGCACTGTGTTCTTGAGGACCAAAATAACTAACCTCAATTTCATCACAAACCTTAATTACATCTGATACAGATCCATGCAAAAGAGCACTGTTCAACTTTTTTAACATTAATGCTGGACTTTTTGCATAATACAACCTTCTCACTAATTTCCTCATTTGAGTATGATGAACTGCTAAAATCCTGAAATGGTGAAAAACACTTTGACACACTTTTTTAGAAAGACAAGCTAAAGAATGTCCTTGCAATCCAGTAATTTCTCTCACTCTGCAAGGGTCTAATCCTTGCAACATCCTAATCTTTTGTTTAACACTTTTCTTACTATAGTAACGTAAGAAATTACGTACAAAATCAATGGACTCCTGCCGTACACTACAAATACTACTGCAATTCCAAGTGTACACTGGAGCTTTAGGACGTCTCCCTAAAACTTCATCAGATAACAACTATTCCTCATTTCTAGGAACAATTTTCTCTTTCTCATATAGGACAACCATTTCTAACCTAATAGGCACGACCACTAGTGTCAACTGCATGCAACAAATCATTACTCTGAAGATAACTTTCTTCATTAAAAAAAGGCTCGGAACTTGAACTATGTTTTCATTCACCCTGAAAAACCTCTGAAAAATTACTTTTGTTAATTAATCTTTTCCACATACTTTTGGCCTTCATTAAATGGATTGTCTTATCTAATGATCGAATTCTATTGATTACTAAAATAAAAATTCTTTTTTTCAATTCAAAAGCTTTCTGAACTGCATTCTCAATATTTTTCTTTTTTTTTGTAAAAAGCTCTTTTTCTTTTACAATTCTTTACAATCTTAGTGAAATTCAATACAACTCGATTATAGTACATCTTCTTCCTTATCTCCGTGTATACATTTTTCCTCCTTGTATTACACTCATTTTTAGAACAAAATACTACACAATTCTTGTCTTTTCTCTTGCTTGCAGAAACACTGATTTTTTTTTTTCTTTGTAAACACTACTCTTAATGTTTACCAATCTTGTAGAAAACTTTTAGTTTTCATACCAGGACATTTCTGTGTCTTCTTTATACATTTTTCTTCAGGTAAATCTTGTAGATGACTTCTCTTTAAATAACTTGCTTTCTTTCGTTGTTTTAGTTTTCTTACCAGGACATTTTTGTGTCTTCTTTATACATTTTTCTTCAGGTAAATCTTGTAGATGACTTCTCTTTAAATACCTTGCTTTCTTTCGTTGTTTTGTCTGCTTAGACATACTTTTTTTAGTATTGATGAAAAAAATCTAGTATAAAAAAGAGATATCACTTTTGAAAAATAAATGTATAAAACACACTAATATATTACTCTTAAGAAGAAAGCAGAGATTAGACTACACTAAAACGTTTAAGACACAGAACTCAGCCCATGTATATGAGCACTACATTACAGTGCAGAAACCTGACTCATTTTCAAAATACATTTCCAATATGCAGCATTAGTTCTTTGCCAGCATTACATCCATAAATTGAGACACAATACAAGACGAAAGAGGCCCAAGGTGCTTGTAAATCTGCCCAAGAGTGTATGCAGCGCTCTATCTATATTGAGTGGGGAATTGCTACGAGGAGGTATGATAAAACAGGGAGAATTAAGAGGACAGAGGGGGAAGTATAAAAAGAAAGGGGAACATTAGGGGACAGGAAAGACCATGACGACTGAGGGAGACTAAGAACACAGGATGTAGTTTGAAAAGAAACAGCACTATCCAGAAAGACAAGTGAAAATAAGGAAAGAGTGGAAATATCAGAAAAGAGAGCACAGTATAAGTAGAGAGAGGTAGACTGTGAGGAGAGACAGGAGACATTATAGAAAAAGGTGCAAATATAATTCTTTCATTTACACGGACACTCAGTGTGATTCTGGTCAAACATTGTAAAACCATACATTTTTCCAAAACACATTTACCACACTAAAACTTTTAAGAGACATAACTCAGCCCATGTATATGAGCACTACATTACAGTGCAGAAACCTGACTCATTTTCCAAAAACATTTCCAATATGCAGCATTCGTTCTTTGCCAGCATTGCATCCATAAATTGAGACACCAGACAAGAAGAAAGAGGCCCGAGGTGCTTGTAAATCTGCCCAAGAGTGTATGCAGCACTCTATATATATTGAGTGGGGCATTGCTAAGAGGAGGTATGTAAACCAGGGAGAATTAAGAGGACAGAGGGGGGAGTATGAAAAGAAAGGGGAACATTAGGGGACAGGAAAGACCATGACGACAGAGGGAGACTAAGAACACAGAATGCAGTTTGAAAAGAAACAGCACTATTCAGAAAGACAAGTGAAAATAAGGAAAGAGTGGAAATATCAGAAAAGAGAGGACAATATAAGCAGAGAGAGGTAGACTGTGAGGAGAGACAGGAGACATTATAGAAAAAGGTGCAAAGATAATTCTTTCATTTACACAGACACTCAGTGTGATCCTGGACCAAAATTTTAAAACCGTACATTTTACCAAAACACATTAACCACACTAAAACATTTAAGAGACAGAACATAGCCCATGTATATGAGCACTACATTACAGTGCAGAAACCTGACTCATTTTCAAAATACATTTCCAATTTGCAGCATTACTTTTTGGCCAGCATTACATCAAAAAATTGAGACACAATACAAGAAGAAAGAGGCCCAAGGTGCTTGTAAATCTGCCCAAGAGTGCATTCAGCACTCTATCTATATTGAGTAGGGCATTGCTAAGAGGAGGTATGATAAAACAGAGGGAATTAAAAGGGAAGAGGAGGGAGTATAAAAAGAAGGGGGGACATTAGGGTACAGGAAAGACCCTGACGACAGAGGGAGACTAAGAACCCAGGATGCCGTTTGAAAACAAACAGCACTATCAAGAAACACAAGTGAAAATAAGGAACTAGCTGAAATATCAGAAAAGAGAGGACAGTATAAGCAGAGAGAGGTAGACTGTGAGGAGAGACAGGGGAGATTATAGAAAAAGGTACAAATATAATTATTTCATTTACACAGACACTCAGTGTGATCCTGGACAAACATTTTAAAACCATACATTTTACCAAAACACATTTACCACACTAAAACGTTTAAGAGACAGACCACAGCCCATGTATATGAGCACTACAATACAGTGCAGAAACCTGAGTCATTTTCAAAATAGATTTCCAATATGCAGCATTAGTTCTTTGCCAGCATTACATCCAAAAATTGAGACACAATACAAGAAGAATGAGGCCCAAGGTGCTTGTAAATCTGCCCAAGAGAGTATGCAGTACTCTATCTATATTGAGTGGGGCATGGCTAAGAGGAGGTATGATAAAACAGAGAGAATTAAGAGGGCAGAGGAGGGAGTATAAAAAGAAGGGGGAACATTAGGGGACTGAAAAGACCATGACGACAGAGGGAGACTAAGAACACAGGATGCAGTTTGAAAACAAACAGCACTATCAAGAAAGACAAGTGAAAATAAGGAAAGAGTGGAAATATCAGAAAAGAGAGGACAGTATAAGAAGAGATGTCGTAATTTGGCAGCAACTGAATTAGCATTTAGCTCAGCTACACGAACTTTCACCGTTAACTTGACCAAACGTGTGGGGGACATTTTGTATTTATTGGCTTCCATTTTGTATGAACATGCGGCCTCGTGGTCAGCGTGCCCTTTTGTCCTTCCTCCATGCCAATGACCATTTGCCTTGCCCAGCAACAGGCTATTTTTAGTACTGGTCAAGCTCACGCATGCGTACTCGAACATTTGGATTAACGAGCGGTCACCTCTCAGGAATGTTCTCCAAACTGACCAGTGGTACTAAACTCCTCCCACATGTTAGCTGTGTTTTAACAATGCACTTATATGTACATAAACTGTGCAAAGAGTATACCGCCTACCTTTTTATTACTGTTAAAATTGTATAAAAGAGGTCGCACACCGATGTTCGGTGTGATACTTCTTGCATTGCCGAAGGGTGCTGTAGGAATGTACCACCACCCCATGGGGTCTTAATAAATTTGTCTTTTGCATTTTCCAGTTTCCGTGCCAACTTCTATTTTATGGTGTTCGAGAGTTTTTGCAGAGTATGTAGACCTGACGAAACCCAATACCACAGAGAGAGGAAGACTGTGAGGAGAGACAGGGGAGATTATAGAAAAAGGTGCAAATATAATTCTTTAATTTACACAGACACTCAGTGTGATCCTGGACAAAAAGTTTAAAACCATACATTTTTCCACAACACATTTACCACACTAAAACATTTAAGAGACAGACCTCAGCCCATGTATATGAGCACTACATTACAGTGCAGAAACCTGACTCATTTTCCAAAAACATTTCCAATATGCAGCATTAGTTCTTTGCCAGCATTACATCCATAAATTGAGACACAATACAAGAAGAAAGAGGCCCAAGGTGCTTGTAAATCTGCCCAAGAGTGTATGCAGCACTCTATCTATATTGAGTGGGGTAGCTAAGAGGGGGTATGATAAAACAGGGAGAATTAAGAGGACAGAGGGGGAAGTATAAAAAGAAAGGGGAACATTAGGGGACAGGAAAGACCATGACGACAGAGTGAGACTAAGAACACAGAATGCAGTTTGAAAAGAAACAGCACTATCCAGAAAGACAAGTGAAAATAAGGAAAGAGTGGAAATATCAGAATAGAGAGGACAATATAAGCAGAGAGAGGTAGACTGTGAGGAGAGACAGGAGACATTATAGAAAAAGGTGCAAATATAATTCTTTCATTTACACAGACACTCAGTGTGATTCTGGACCAAAATTTAAAAACCATACATTTTACCAAAACACATTAACCACACTAAAACGTTTAAGAGACAGAACACAGCCCATGTATATGAGCACTACATTACAGTGCAGAAACCTGGCTCATTTTCCAAAAACATTTCCAATATGCAGCATTAGTTCTTTGCCAGCATTACATCCATAAATTGAGACACAATACAAGAAAAAAGAGGCCCAAGGTGCTTGTAAATCTGCCCAAGAGTGTATGCAGCACTCTATCTATATTGAGTGGGGCATTGGTAGGAGGACATATGATAAAACAGAGAGAATTAAGAGGGCAGAGGGGGGAGTATAAAAAGAAAGGGGAACATTAGGGGACAGGAAAGACCATGACGACAGAGGGAGACTAAGAACACAGGATGCAGTTTGAAAACAAACAGCACTATCAAGAAAGACAAGTGAAAATAAGGAAAGAGTGGAAATATCAGAAAAGAGAGGACAATATAAGCAGATAGAGGTAGACTGTGAGGAGAGACAGGAGACATTATAGAAAAAGGTGCAAATATATTTCTTTCATTTACACAGACACTCAGTGTGATTCTGGACCAAAATTTCAAAACCATACATTTTACCAAAACACATTAACCACACTAAAACGTTTAAGAGACAGAACACAGCCCATGTATATGAGCACTACATTATAGTGCAGAAACCTGACTCATTTTCAAAATACATTTCCAATTTGCAGCATTACTTTTTGGCCAGCATTACATCAAAAAATTGAGACACAATACAAGAAGAAAGAGGCCCAAGGTGCTTGTAAATCTGCCCAAGAGTGCATGCAGCACTCTATCTATATTGAGTAGGGCATTGCTAAGAGGAGGTATGAAAAAACAGAGGGAATTAAGAGGGAAGAGGAGGGAGTATAAAAAGAAGGGGGGACATTAGGGTACAGGAAAGACCCTGACGACAGAGGGAGACTAAGAACCCAGGATGCAGTTTGAAAACAAACAGCACTATCAAGAAAGACAAGTGAAAATAAGGAACCAGCTGAAATATCAGAAAAGAGAGGACAGTATAAGCAGAGAGAGGTAGACTGTGAGGAGAGACAGGAGACATTATAGAAAAAGGTGCAAATATATTTATTTCATTTACACAGACACTCAGTGTGATTCTGGACCAAAATTTCAAAACCATACATTTTACCAAAACACATTAACCACACTAAAACGTTTAAGAGACAGAACACAGCCCATGTATATGAGCACTACATTACAGTGCAGAAACCTGACTCATTTTCCAAAAACATTTCCAATATGCAGCATTAGTTCTTTGCCAGCATTACATCCATAAATTGAGACACAATACAAGAAGAAAGAGGCCCAAGGTGCTTGTAAATCTGCCCAAGAGTGTATGCAGCACTCTATCTATATTGAGTGGGGCATTGGTAAGAGGACATATGATAAAACAGAGAGAATTAAGAGGGCAGAGGGGGGAGTATAAAAAGAAAGGGGAACATTAGGGGACAGGAAAGACCATGACGACAGAGGGAGACTAAGAACACAGGATGCAGTTTGAAAACAAACAGCACTATCAAGAAAGACAAGTGAAAATAAGGAAAGAGTGGAAATATCAGAAAAGAGAGGACAATATAAGCAGAGAGAGGTAGACTGTGAGGAGAGACAGGAGACATTATAGAAAAAGGTGCAAATATATTTCTTTCATTTACACAGACACTCAGTGTGATTCTGGACCAAAATTTCAAAACCATACATTTTACCAAAACACATTAACCACACTAAAACGTTTAAGAGACAGAACACAGCCCATGTATATGAGCACTACATTACAGTGCAGAAACCTGACTCATTTTCAAAATACATTTCCAATTTGCAGCATTACTTTTTGGCCAGCATTACATCAAAAAATTGAGACACAATACAAGAAGAAAGAGGCCCAAGGTGCTTGTAAATCTGCCCAAGAGTGCATGCAGCACTCTATCTATATTGAGTAGGGCATTGCTAAGAGGAGGTATGAAAAAACAGAGGGAATTAAGAGGGAAGAGGAGGGAGTATAAAAAGAAGGGGGGACATTAGGGTACAGGAAAGACCCTGACGACAGAGGGAGACTAAGAACCCAGGATGCAGTTTGAAAAAAACAGCACTATCAAGAAAGACAAGTGAAAATAAGGAACCAGCTGAAATATCAGAAAAGAGAGGACAGTATAAGCAGAGAGAGGTAGACCGTGAGGAGAGACAGGGGAGATTATAGAAAAAGGTACAAATATAATTATTTCATTTACACACTCAGTGTGATCCTGGACAAACATTTTAAAACCATACATTTTACCAAAACACATTTACCACATTAAAACGTTTAAGAGATAGACCACAGCCCATGTATATGAGCACTACAATACAGTGCAGAAACCTGAGTCATTTTCAAAATAGATTTCCAATATGCAGCATTAGTTCTTTGCCAGCATTACATCCAAAAATTGAGACACAATACAAGAAGAATGAGGCCCAAGGTGCTTGTAAATCTGCCCAAGAGAGTATGCAGTACTCTCAGTATTGAGCGGGGCATTGCTAAGAGGAGGTATGATAAAACAGAGAGAATTTAGAGGGTAGAGGAGGGAGTATAAAAAGAAGGGGGAACATTAGGGGACTGAAAAGACCATGACGACGGAGGGAGACTAAGAACACAGGATGCAGTTTGAAAACAAACAGCACTATCAAGAAAGACAAGTGAAAATAAGGAAAGAGTGGAAATATCAGAAAAGAGAGGACAGTATAAGAAGAGATGTCGTAATTTGGCAGCAACCGAATTAGCATTTAGCTCAGCTACACGAACTTTCACCGTTAACTTGACCAAACGTGCGGGGGCCATTTTGTATTTCTTGGCTTCCATTTTGTATGAACATGCGGCCTCGTGGTCAGCGTGCCCTTTCGTCCTTCCTCCATGCCAATGACCATTTACCTTGCCCAGCAACAGGCTATTTTTAGTACTGGTCAAGCTCACGCATGCGTACTCGAACATTTGGATTAACGAGCGGTCACCTCTCAGGAATGTTCTCCAAACTAACCAGTGGTACTAAACTCCTTCCACATGTTAGCTGTGTTTTAAAAATGCCCTTATATGTACCTAAACTGTGAAAAGAGTATACCGCCTACCTTTTTATTACTGTTAAAATTGTATAAAAGAGGTCGCACACCGATGTTCGGTGTGATACTTCTTGCATTGCCGAAGGGTACTGTAGGAATGTACCACCACCCCATGGGGTCTTAATAAATTTGTCTTTTGCATTTTCCAGTTTCCGTGCCAACTTCTATTTTATGGTGTTCGAGAGTTTTTGCAGAGTATGTAGACCTGATGAAACCCAATACCACAGAGAGAGGAAGACTGTGAGGAGAGACAGGGGACATTATAGAAAAAGGTGCAAATATAATTCTTTAATTTACACAGACTCTCAGTGTGATCCTGGACAAAAAGTTTAAAACCATACATTTTTCCAAAACACATTTACCACACTAAAACATTTAAGAGACAGAACTCAGCCCATGTATATGAGCACTACATTACAGTGCAGAAACCTGACTCATTTTCCAAAAACATTTCCAATATGCAGCATTAGTTCTTTGCCAGCATTACATCCATAAATTGAGACACAATACAAGAAGAAAGAGGCCCAAGGTGCTTGTAAATCTGCCCAAGAGTTTATGCAGCACTCTATCTATATTGAGTGGGGCGGCTAAGAGGGGGTATGATAAAACAGGGAGAATTAAGAGGACAGAGGGGGAAGTATAAAAAGAAAGGGGGACATTAGGGGACAGGAAAGACCATGACGACAGAGTGAGACTAAGAACACAGAATGCAGTTTGAAAAGAAACAGCACTATCCAGAAAGACAAGTGAAAATAAGGAAAGAGTGGAAATATCAGAAAAGAGAGGACAATATAAGCAGAGAGAGGTAGACTGTGAGGAGAGACAGGAGACATTATCGAAAAAGGTGCAAATATAATTCTTTCATTTACACAGAAACTCAGTGTGATTCTGGACCAAAATTTTAAAACCATACATTTTACCAAAACACATTAACCACACTAAAACGTTTAAGAGACAGAACACAGCCCATGTATATGAGCACTACATTACAGTGCAGAAACCTGACTCATTTTCAAAATACATTTCCAATTTACAGCATTACTTTTTGGCCAGCATTACATCAAAAAATTGAGACACAATACAAGAAGAAAGAGGCCCAAGGTGCTCGTAAATCTGCCCAAGAGTGTATGCAGCACTCTATCTATATTGAGTGGGGCATTGGTAAGAGGACATATGATAAAACAGAGAGAATTAAGAGGGCAGAGGGGGGAGTATAAAAAGAAAGGGGAACATTAGGGGACAGGAAAGACCATGACGACAGAGGGAGACTAAGAACACAGGATGCAGTTTGAAAACAAACAGCACTATCAAGAAAGACAAGTGAAAATAAGGAAACAGTGGAAATATCAAAAAACAGAGGACAGTATAAGCAGAGAGAGGTAGACTGTGAGGAGAGACAGGGGAGATTATAGAAAAAGGTGCAAATACAATTCTTTCATTTACACAGACACTCAGTGTGATCCTGGACAAAAAATGTAAAACCATACATTTTACCAAAACACATTTACCACACTAAAACTTTGAAGAGACAGCCCATGTATATGAGAACTACATTACAGTGCAGAAACCTGACTCATTCTCAAAATACATTTCCAATATGCAGCATTATTTTTTGGCCAGCATTACATCCAAACATGAGACACAATATCAGAAGAAAGAGGACAGTATAAACAGAGAGAGGTAGACTGTGAGGAGAGACAGGTGAGATTATAGAAAAAGGTGTAAATATAATTCTTTCATTTACACAAGACTGTATGCAGCAGTCTATGTATAATGAATGAGGCATTATATAAGTGACTGCACACATACTACATTTTTTAGTACTGCACTTTATTCCACAAAGTTGACTAACGAAACACATTAACTTACCAAATGATTTCACCACAATAGTTATCCAAAAGCAGACAAACTCAGAATATGATTCTACAAACTTTACAACGATAAACACATTACTCTAACTAAAAAATAAAATGCACCACATACAACCCCTTTGAAGTCATCAACTCACCTTTCAAATTGTTTGGAAGATTAAGAAGAATGCCACTCACACAGCAAATAGTCTCACATCGAATTTCTCTGCTTTAGTGCTTGCAGCAGGAACCAACAAATGGTAAATTGTCCCTCTCAATTTACACATATATACACATTATTAACAAATCAAATTCCATCACACAATAATTCAAAACCAAACACACATTTCTATTGGTTTAAAAATTCAAACCTTTCGAAGTCACATAACTTTCCACCCTACCCCCAACAGATAATGCAAAAGTCAACTGTCAACAGAGGTCAAAAGTTAAGCACACTATAAAACACTGCCCCTCAAAAACTTTAGACTATGGTTAAGTATTTACTTACAAGTACTAATAAACAGAAAAGGTTTCACTACAACCAACCAACACATAAACATATAAAATGAAAAGATATCTGTAAAATGTATTTTTTAAATAGATTTTTACTTGGTTAGGTAAGCTTACAGAATGACTTACGGACTTTGCACAGTACGTCGTACGTAATTTGCAACGTACTCGCACGGTAAATCTATCGTTAAAATAAAATGGCGTCTATTACAAATTTTTTATAATCCCCGGGGACCCCATCCCCCTGGGCTAATAAAAAACCTTGGGGACCGTGGGGGAGCACAAATGCCCCCACGGTCCCAGCCGGCTCCCCACATTCTTGGGGAGCCGGCATTGCTTTTCGTCAGAGAGACCAGCTAACATGCTGGTCTCTCTGACAAAAAGCAGTTTGCTGTGGTAGAGTGGGAGCCGCGAGGCTCTGCCCTACCACAGCAAACAGCAGTGTCCCAGGATTGGGCACCACGGGACACTGCAGGAGCCGGCTCTGGGGGGTGGTGGTCCCCAGGGCCATCAAGGGCTCCAGGCAGGGGACCGCGCAGCCGCCCTCCCAACAATTAAAAAAGCCCCGGGGGGTGGTGGTCCCCGGGGCTGGAGGGTCCGTCATGGACCCCCCTGTTTCAACATTAGAGCCCCAGGGGTGGCGTTCCCCAGGGCTAAGGGGGGCCATCAGCCCCCCAAACATAAAGGTAAAGCCCCGGGGGACGGGGTCCACGGGGATTATTAAAAAGGAGTAAAAGAGGCTATTTTTTTTGTACGATATATTTACCGTACGCGTATGGTGCAAATTCTGTAAGTCGTCCTGAAAGCTTACCTAAACAAGAAAAAAAAAAGAAAAAAAGATTTTGACATTGAGGATCATTGAAAAACTCCCTAATCAACCCCAGGAGATAAAAAAGTACTATACCAAACAGCAAACTGTTCCTAACAATCTACACACTTAATCTACACACATACACAAATTAATTACAAATCACAGTTATTCCCACATTAAATTCAAAATGAAACACACTTTTCTATTGCTTGAACTTTTGAACCCTTTCCAACTGACAAAACTTTAAACCCTTACCCCATTCCACATTCTCCCAGTTACCATAGAAACACTTCAGGGAACACCTAACTGAGCACACAGGTGAAAAGTTCATCATACATTGTTGCAAATCAAAACAGCAAGTGTGCTTGACTTCTCAATATACTAGCTTATCTAAAGTACTGTACTTTTCTATCACTTTTACTTAACCAATAAATAACAGGCTTTTAAAAAACAGAAAATTGCACCCTAGTTTTGTAGCTAATAAAATTCCAAACAACCAATCAGTTCATTGATTTTTTCAAAAGTCCACTTATCCACCATTTTAGAAAAGAAAACTTCAAACTGCCCTTTCATTTACATAGACCATCTGAGTGCATCCAGACCTCTCTTCAAGATGTTTAAAGTGTGGATTTTGGGACACAGCTATAATTTCTGGAGTGAAAGGTATGCACAACAGAAAGGAACTCACAAAGACCTACGTTTATCAAATGTAGACATTAAATGGATTGGACAGAGAGGGTTAAAGTGGCATCAATTGATGCCATTGGTGAAATCCTTTATGCATCTCCATCACCCTGACCTCATAATTGTGCACTGTGGTGGCAATGACCTAGGCACTTTGACTGGGGTAGAACTGGAAATGTTTATCAAGAACACCTTTACAGAACTGATGTCACTTTTCCCCCAAACTGCCTTTGTCTATTCTAATATATGTCAGTCCACAAATTGAGAAAGCTAGGAAGCATGTGAATAAATCTGTTTCTGCGTTACTCAGAGACTATAGAATGGGGTCCATTTACCATAACAATCTGCGCTTCAATATGCATGACATCTATAGGAGAGATGGTGTACATTTTACAGATGAGGGAACAGAGTCTTCTTCTTGAACCTTAGACTCTGCATCGGTACTTACTTGTAGGTACTAAAATCTCCCAATAAACACAAGGGCTCTTTTTAGAGCCACCAAACATCTAAACACATACACTTCATAAATATCTAAAAATGTTTTACTTTTTCTTGCTTAGGCAAGCTTACGGGACGACTTATGGACTTTGCACCGTACGTGCACGGTAAATCTATCGTAAAAAAAAATAGCGTCTATTACAAAGTTTTTATAACCCCCGGGGACCCCATCCCCCGGGGCTAAAAAAAAATGTTGGAGACCGTGGGGGGAACCCCAAAGCCCCCACGATACCAGCCGGCTCCCCACATCCTTTGGGAGCCAGCATTGCTTTTCATCAGAGAGAGCAGCTAATATGCTGCTCTCTCTGATGAAAAGCAGTTTGCTGTGGTAGGGTGGGAGCGGCAAGGCTCCAACCCTACCATAGCATAGCATAGCTGCAAAATTGGCCCCTGTAACAAAAAGCGTCCGAAACTGGCCCTGGCAAACAGCTCAGCTGCTCCCAAGGTGGGCCGGCCGAGCTCTTAGCCTGGGCCAGTTTTGGTACCCAGTCCGGCCCTGTTTATCTCCATTACATTTCAATTGATTGAAGGTCATCCAATAAACAGCCACTAAGCAGGATTTTATCGACTCCCCTGTAATCGCTTCTTCCTTTCTACAGGAGAGGAGCAACTGTGGGTCATTGGATTATGAAATTATTTTTGCCCCACAAGCTTCAATCAGCCGTGCTAATGGCGTGAGATAGAAGGGGGATGTTAAGCTCAGGAAACCTGAAGAAAATGGAGGGAACCACACCTCCTATCCTCTGCTACTCAAAAAAGATGAGAGCCAGTTCAAGGACTGACCTTTCAATCCAATTGACTGAAGGCGTATCGAAGGCTGCTGACAGATCTATCATTATCAGCAACGCCTTCCCCGCTGCATAAAGGATGCCTTTGATGTACTCTGATACCTCCAGCAATACGGGCTCAGTGCTAAATGTAGGTCTAAATCAAAACGGGCTCGGGTGCAAGAGGTTGCTGGTCTCCAGGTACTGGGAGAGTTGCTGGTTTACAAATTTCACCAGCATGGTCTGAGGTGTCCACTGAGGAAAGGACAAGCAGAAACCCGTAGGAATGGGCAGTATACAACCACCGTTTACATACTCACTAGGGCATCCATCAAGGATTGGCAGCAAGGCAACCCATACAAAGAAGCATTACACAGCGCTGAAACATGGGCAGTAGATTTCTTGCTTTGAGTGGCAGGGAGCAAGCAATAGGAATGCACATTATACAACCAACCATATTATATGTTTTGAGGAGTCTATTTAGGAGTGACAAATGAGCAACCCATGAGAAACGGTGTTATACAACCAGTCATGCTACATTTACTGTGTAGATAGGAACTAAACAGAATGTGCTGTAGAACCAGCTATGGTGATTGCTCTGAGAAATGCACCCAAGGAGCAGAAAAGCTACCAAGGAAATCAATAGACAGCACACAAGCATGGGTTTCAAGAGACCACTCTGGAACAGTGCCTACACAACCCATCAATGTGCGTGACATTATGGAACCAAGACACATTACATCAATCACTCATTATGTGGAAAGGTTGTGCTTCAGAAGGGGCAGGGGGTACGGTTGTAGAAAAGATCATGAAGGACAGTGAATACAGCTGAAGTTCTGCCCAAGTCCCTGTCAATATCTAAAAGGTTCAAACATAGAAGATGCCACTGAACAACTCCTTTAACCTCTTCTCCCTTCACCTAGACATCCAGGCCTGATACTCTGAGAGATGGAGTAGGCTGAAGGAGGTCTTATCACCATGGAAAGATGGCTGGTCAGTGAGGGGGAGAAGGGGATCTAGGCAGAAGACAGATTATTTGGTACGAGCAAGAGGAGCAAAAACAACCAGACTATAAAAGAGAAAGAACTCTCTGTAGTTCAAAGGGCAGGGAAGGAGAAAGAGTGATAGAGGCTGCAGCCAGATCAGGAGCACACCATAATTTCAAATTAAATATAACAGTAAGGTCCCAGGAGAGACTTCCAAATCACAAGCAACCAATAAGAATACCACCATGTATCCATAGAGCACTATATACCTGTGTGCCATATAGTGGTGCTGCTGAGATATTCCACAATGTCTGGGCATTACAGATGCATACAACAGATGTGTGGCCAGTGCGTTCCTAGGGTAGTAATGGAGTATGGCATGTAGACTCTTTGGAAGGCCTACGACTACAAAGAGGGAGCTGGTTTTATGTAGCTCGAGCTGTGAGTTGTGCGCATGTGAATGCAAAACAAAACAGAGTTGAATCCTTGTATACCAATAAAGGCTTTGTTTACTGAGATGCTGTTCAGAATTTAGCTGTGAACCTGTTGGCAACTATATAGCATTAGGCAGTAAACAGTGAGCTGAAGCCATATGAGTTGGCCATGCTCCCAAACAAGAGTCGACGTGGGATGCAGGGAATTTCTGGGTGGGTGAAACGCCCTTTTAAGTTGCTTACCATGGCCTGAATGGGTCATAGCTGGAGCAGTCATCAGAAAAATGTCTTAGAGATAGGAGCTGCACTTATACTGTTCTGAATCCAAAGGGCACTACAGCATTAAAAGTGCAGCACAATCCGACATTTTCCGGTTTCTACTGAAAAGTAAATGTTCCCTTCAGTGGTGTTTTTTTTATAGTTAGTTTTAACTGAAAACTGCTCCATTCAAGCTCCTAAACTCTAGATGAAGTTGTTGTAGGACTTTGAGAGAAAGAACAGCCGAGCAAAGTGGGATTTGCAAGAAACATCCAGAGGACGTTCCACTGCTAAGGAATAAGGACGCAGCAAAATGGTTTTCTAGCCCAAATTGGTACTATTAGAGGTATTTTTGGTTGCTCGTCTGAGCCTCTGTTAGATCTAAAGTCAACAATGGTACTGAAAGAAGACAGAGAGTCTGAGGACAGGGGAGAAAAACACTTCCACGCACCAAACCTGAGGATGATGGATTGCTGAACTGAAAAGAGGAAGAAGAGTATCTTCTAGCAAAGAGATTAAGTAAAGGAGTTGTTCCTTTTCCACAACTTTGATGAAAATAGTCCAACGGAGATAGACATGGATAAAAGATGGAAATTGGTAATTAAGGTGGTTGGTGGGCCCATTCTCCCATCCTGGAACATAAACTGCCAGCAGAAACAAATATGGATCACAACCCATCTGAAATTTCATGTACTACTTGATTCAGAGAAAAATATCTAGTTTCCCGGCTGATTTATGTAAGCGCTGGCAACCTGGTTGTCTGTTATGACAAGAAGGGTGTATCCTTTCGCATGTAAAGCAGCACTATTATGGCTCTTAGCATGACAATCAGCTTCCTACAATTTGAGAACTGTGGGGCTTCTGAAGGACAGCATTGATCTTGAGTGGAAAACCCACCTAAAGTCTCCCTCCTCCATCCCACTTGACTGGCTTCTGTTACTAATAGTAATGCTGTTTGAGGTAATGGTGACACACTCTTTACTAGATTATCAGTTTCAACTGATGAAGCAAAGCTTTGCATATTTTGCGGCTTGCCGAAATCAAGAACCTCATTTATGTGTAATAAGGTAACCCGTGTATGTTTTACTAACGTTTATATTTAGCTTAAGTAAAGTTCCCGAAGCTTGCCTATGTGTATTTCTAATGAATTAATCCGTGTCCTTTTAAAAATGGCCGTCGCTTGTATTTTAGTTACTGCGCATGCGTCAGCCACACTCACGTGTCCTGACGCGTCTGCAGAAGTGGAGGGAAAGTTATGCGCATGCGTAATTCATAGCTGTGCTTATCATGTGGTACAGCTCGTGCCACTGCTCTTGTGTCCGTGTCAATGTAGCTAACATTTAATGCAATTAAGTTTATTTCTGGATGATGAGTTAAAAGTACAAACCCTGTGATGTGTTTTCATAATGACATTATTATGTATTAATTTGTTTTCGCTTACTTTTCATGTACCGCGGGAAATGGGGGTCTGAGTGAGAGGAGAGCCATATTGGAGGTCCCTTCTGCGCCTGTGCGACATTCGGCAGCACGAGGGACCTTGGCTGATGGAACATAGCCAGCTGGCAGTGATGGGCGAGATGCTCCTGAGAAAGTCACCTCTGCCCTGCGAGAACAGCGAATGTAGCTCCTTATGTGATACATTGTTATATTGCGCTACTGTTAGCTCATGGGAACCCCAAATCTGCTAGGCGGTACCCAAATATGTTAATGAAGGCTTCAATTCGCGTATTGTGATTGGTGTGTTACCCAAACCCTACCTTAGGACCAATTGAAATTGAGGGATTCTGACACTTTGCAACATTGGGGGGTGGTACACTGTCCCCAAACTGTATATCTACCCTGGGTTCCACTAGTGAACCGTCCGACTTGTCTGGTTTAGCTGACCTGTCACTGACCCAACGCACTCAATAGGTGACTGAAGATACAGAGCGCTGTGGAGCACTCTGTCCGAATTTGACCATAGGCTAAGGTTCTACTGAACCTTAAAGTGCTGGCAAAGCACTTAGCTGGGAGTTCGCTGACCCAATCGGGGTCTTGATCGATAGCTGCAGAGCGGGTGGAGCGCAGGCGTTGCTTCCGAACTGTGGGTTCCGGTCCTGTCCTGAAGAGGGTCCTGTCCTGAGGGTTTGCTGTCCTGTCCTGAGGGTCCTGTCCTGATTCCTATTTCGAGGGTATCCTGTCCTGTCCTGGGTGTCCATTCTGCACCTGCTGTCCTTTGAGGGGTATCCTTCCTTGAGGGTTTCCTGTCCTTAACTGACCCGTGGCCAGGGTTTGGTTTCCACACCTTTTCTAGGTAAATATTACTCTGAACCTCTTGAAATTCTTGCACCTTCTGAATTTCTAACTTTTGCTTAAATAAAGTTCAACATTGCATATGTTATATTTCCATGCCTTTCCGCAACTATTGAACAGTCATTTATAATTTTGCGAAGTTATTCCTATGTCTTCTCATTTGTTAGAAATCATATTTTGCATAGCAGTGTGTCATTTTCTGATATGGTCTAGAACTTCGTTGCCTAGGTTTGTTCAAAGGCCCTTTCACCTTAAGTGAAGCGTGTTATTCATTATAAGTTCTTCTATAGTCACACACACTCAGTCTATCCCTGTCTAGATAATACTGACTTATATAGTATTTTCTCGTTACATTTTATTTTGTACCTTGATGATTACTCTGTCATTATTTCTTTCTGCCTATGTGATTTACGTTATCTTGGTTATTGATTGCCTTATTTTACTGTACCTCATGCAAGAAAATATTGAACTTTAGATAAACATTTTAAAACTTCCAGTTGTCCGTGGTCATTTAAACAGTATTTGAAGGTTATTGGTTGGGTTTGTATTTTTGCTGCCTTTCCTTTACAGCTAGCTCCCTGATTCATTGTGGTCATTAGGCACCCGCATCGGTGGATGGTAAGTCGGGTGCACCGAAATTTGGTAGCAGGGAACACACACACACCAACTTGATAGAGCTCGTGAAGTCACCTGATCGATGTATATGGTGGTTTGGAAAGTATATGGGCCCTGAAGCCGGAAACGGCGAAAACTGTTGGCCGGGTGGCCTCGCGCGCTCTATCAGTTTTCTGGTAGCTAGAGGATGGTTAGGGACTAGCTAAAGGTTAGGCAGGATTAGTTGGACTAGTTAAGTCGGAAGCTGCTATTATATTAATGCTGCTATAAGAGCGGCTGTTCTGAGGGAACTGATCACTCTCTTGTGAATACGCTGCTGAAATTCATGAATTGCTGTATTGTTATTTTTCTTGTTCTTATATTGTTATATGTACTAATCCATGCAATTGTCAATCGTTTAGTTAAGTGTTGTCCGAACTCCCCGGGGAATTGAAAGGGCAAGTGGTGAATAGAATCCATTGTCCTGAGGTCACAGGTTCGAGGAAAGTTAGGTGCAGGTTAGGATAACCGGGAAGCACTAACTAGGGTTTTCTGAATACATGTGTGAATAAATGACAGTAACGGGGTTCATTGGCAAAATTCCCATAGTGGCGTAACCTAGTAAGGGTCACATCGGAAAAGTAGCAGGTTCCTCGGAGCTAGCGTGAAAGCAGAGGGGTCCGCTGAGAAACCTTAAACTCGGAACATATCCCGGAAAGAAGTGGATGAGTTTAGGGGAATAACAGGTTCATCGATGCTAGAGTGAAGGGTAGGCGGAAGAGATCTGCCCGCAGCGAGTGAAAAGTAAATGGAAGTAGTTTACTTGCAGCAATAGAATTCTTTCTCTGTCTAGACACTTGAGCACTGTGGCGAATGTGTATTTGTTGTAAATTAACCAAGCACTGAGCACTTTAAAAGAAAGAAAGTTTCCGTTACCTTGTGAAGGGAGGGAGTCAGTCGCGAAGCGCCTCTGACGTCACTCTGTGCCGCGCTGGGATTGGTAGACGCAGCGGGCGGGTAGCGGAGCTGAAATTGTAAAGGAGGGGTGAGCGCCGGAGCGTGGGAACTATCTCACGAAGGGGCCGCGCACCCATTGGCGGAGCTTATTTTGTGTCGCGCACCCATTGGTTGCACGAATTTTCTGAAGCGCATTCTGATTGGAGGTAGTTTGTAAACAAAGTTAGCGCAGAAGTCGTATGTGGCACTCGCGGACTACAGAGACTCGACCTGATCCAAGGCATCTAGGGTTTGAAAGGGATCAGTGGAAGGCTAACAGATACGATATTATGTACGGAACCAAGAGAAAAATGTCCTTTGTAAATAAGGTGAAAAATTATTTTAAAACGGACAAACCGATTAAATCTAGGGAAGGTGTTCTTGTCCCAGCACCCAATACTCCCGCCTCATTCATGATGTTTGACCGAGGGTACAATACCTGTGTGTGGCTGGAGAATTGGGTGAAGTACACAAAAGATGACGGAGTATTGGCTTTTCCGTTAGATGGTACTTTCAATGGTAGAATCTTATTTAATTTAAGAACCCGAATGAATGAACTGCATCCCAGACCGAGACTAACGCAGTATGAGGCATTAGAGGAATGGGAGATTGAGGCTTTTGAAAGAGAAAGACCCCGAATGGACAAGGGTTTGACCAAGTGGTACCCCAGGCAGAAACAGGAGTCCAGGGATAAAAGGATGAAACAGTGGAGACAGAGCATGATTGTTGAAGGTCTGTTTCCCATGATGCCGGCATGTCATAACGTTGGAGCGGGTGAGAAAAGTACTGAAAAATGTAAGCATTGGGGGGCCCTGGGGGACTCAGATGATGAATTAATAGATGACATCTGTACCAGAAGTCCGCCACCTTACAATGAGGGAACCCGACCTTCCAGTGTAGGAGATGTTCCCCGACGCCACTTCCTAAAGGAAGAAGACAGGTCCCTGGGACTGGGAGGGGGTGGTCAAGTATTACCCTATCCTGAAAAACCCGAACTGACGGAAACAAGGGACATATATCCCAAAGTGCCCGCAAGTCAGGAAGAAAAATATTCACGTACGAAAACTTTTTTCCCCAGACCCTTGTATGAAAGCGAAGAGAAACCTTCGAATTCGGGACTGCCTTTTGTTCAACCTCCATATGGGGAAGAGCGCAGGTCCTTTAATACTGGAACTTTATTCCCGAAACCAAATTATGGGGGAGGACCAAGTGAAACGCATCCTACTGCCCCGAGTTTTACTCCTCCATTGACCCCACAGATATTACATGACACAACTCTAAGAAGGGTACTAGTGGAAAAGGAGCAAGAGGCTCTAGCTAGACAAAGAACAGAAATAATTCAGAAAATTTCTCAGATAAATACCAGTCCTGAGGCATTGACTATTCCAGTAACTATTGGACCGGTGGTCCCGTTATACGGAAATAGTCAGGGAAATCCGATTACTCCAGTCATGACCCCAGTCATAGCAACCCCGAGACAGGAACCAATCATCATAGATGATCAGTCCAGTGAGTGCGAGTCTGAAGTTGCATTCTTGGAATTGCCAAACAAACAGACTGGAAAGGGAATACAGCAGAGGTATAACCCTTTTAATACAAAAGAAATTAAATTAGAGACAGCAACAGGTACTAGGAATGTCTCTCTGGTAACTCCGGATGAAATTGAGAGTTGGAGTCGTGAATTAGAAAAGCAGACTCCGCAAACAAAGCCTTTAGACCTCTACAAGCTGAGGGTTGAAATAGAAGAATTAATGGCAGGAAATGTGGGGTTGGATCGATTGAATACCTACTCTGAGGAAGAATTATCGTTCATATGTAAAAGCTTTACAAGGAACACCAGAGTGCTCCATGAAAAACTGACCGAAACAGCAGTTAGTATGGGGGTAGATATCTCAAAATCCAAGCCCTTACAGAAACCGTACAGAGCAGACTTTTCAGACAAAGATATAGAACACCTGAATGTGGCAGGGAAGAAGTTGCAGATTAAAGAATTAATGGGGGTACTGCAGAAATGGGGAGATGTGGAAAAATGGAGAAGCAGGTGGGCGAAAAAGAGGGAAGAGGTTCGCTCCCGACAAGTGACTCCCGAGTTTGCTTTAAGAGAGGTAGAAAAACCTGAGCAGTTATGCCCCATGCGCGAAGTTCCAGGGGGGAAATATGTGCATGTCCCCTGGTCTAGGCAGGATATTGTGTCCTTCACGAACGATTTTCCAAAGTTACGAGAGAAACCAGTTGACTGGTACCGGCAGGTGGAGAGGTTCGTGAAGGTACAAAAATGTCTGTGGAAAGACCTGGATGGGTTTTTCGACATTGTGGTTCCAGTAGATTTATGGACCCAGTGTAAAATAAACATAGATTGGCCCAGTGAAGAGTATCCCAGAAACAAGGAAACAGGGGAGCCATCAAAGGAAGTCATGCGAAAATATGAGCAGGTAATTCAGCACTTGAAAGAAAAGGTGCCCGCTAAGGAAACTGATTGGACAAAAATAGATAGAACAACACAGGAAAGGGACGAGACAGTGCACTCTTTTTATGAGAGGTTATTGCAGGTATTTAAAACATACAGTGGTATTGATAACATCGACCTGAAGGATATGACGCACTTTATTTACAGGTTTGTAAATGGTTTAAGACCTGAAATTTGTCAGTGGATAAAAGACAATAAAATCTGTTGGCATACTAAGAAAATGGATGAGGTCCTGCGGTGCGCTAAGTACTGCGAGGACGAGATGGCAGAAAAGAAAAAGGCCCTTAAGGAGAAGGTTATGTGGGCTCAGGTGAAGCTCGCAGAACAACAGGAAAAACAATTGAGTAACATGGTTAAAAATGCTGAGAACAAAAGTCCTGGGGGAGGGGGTGGAGGAAAGCCCCGGCCCAAATTTAGCAGGGAAGAGGCTATGAAAAAATTTCCCTGCCATCAGTGCGGCGAAATTGGACACTGGCGAAACGAGTGTCCCCAATTAGTCGATGTTAATGAGAAAACTCCTGATTTAATTCCACAGACGCAGAAAGAAAGACCAAGAAAGACTCAACCCCAGGTAAAAACAGTTCAGGTGCCTCGAGCACCCAAACAGGTATACAGGGGAAGACAGGCAGAAAATGAAGAGATAGAGGTTTGGGAAAGCGGGGAGAACAGAAATACAGCAACTTCGCAGTATCTGCTGAATGATACCTTCCTTTGTAATGATCAGGACTGACGGGGCCTGAGAGGGGAGGACGAGGAGTGCGTACTTGGCGCTTCCTTGCCGGTAGACCAGTCTGGACCATATATTGAAGGAAAAGTTGACGGAAATGATGTCACCTTTCTGTTGGACACTGGCGCTACCCGTTCTACTGTAAGAACAGTGGACGTTCCAAACCTACCCCTCTCGGGAGAAAATATCCAAGTAGTAGGTGTATCTAATCAATTGATTAGTACTCCTGTTACCGAACCAATGGAGATTTCAATTGGAAATTTTAAACAGATGCATAGATTTGTCGTCTGTGACACCAGTCCAGTAAATTTACTGGGACGTGATTTGCTGTGCAAAATGAACTGTACCATCTTTTGCACACCAAAAGGTGTTGAAATACAGACCCCAGATGAAGACGGCATTTATAAATTATTGTTGCTTAGACCTGACTCAGAAATTAAAAGATTGACCCTGCAGGACTTGCCCCAAGAACTACAGGAAGCCGTAAAACCAGAGGTGTGGGATTTCACTGGAAAGGATGTGGGGTTGATGAAAGATGTGGACCCCATACAAATAGCCATCAAGGACAATGCAGTATATCCTAACACTAGGCCCTACCGAATGAATGCTGAGGTGAAAGCAGGTGTCACTCTGGAAATACAAAAATTATTGGAAGGAAACATCATACAGGAAGTGATGAGCAGCCCATGCAACTCACCGATTATGGGCATCAAAAAGCCTAGTGGCAAGTATAGGGTAGTGCAGGACCTGAGAAAGGTTAACAAAATTGTAGTTCCTTGCTGCCCTATTGTCCCAAACCCTGCAGTGATATTATACCAGATTCCTTGGGATGCTGAATGGTTCACTGTGATTGATTTGTGTCATGCATTCTTTTCGATACCCCTGCACCCCGACAGCAAATTTCTTTTCTCATTTGCTTTTGAGGGTCACGTGTATTGTTGGAACAGGGTCCCTCAGGGGTATACAGAGAGCCCCTCTATCTTTAATCAGATCTTGAAAAAATGTCTAGAGACTTTAATCTTACCTGGGAACTCTGTATTAGTGCAGTACATAGACAACCTTCTATTGGCGTCTAAAAGTCACAGGGACTGTGTAGTTGACACCATTGCCCTCCTAAATCACCTGTGTGAGAAAGGGCATAAAGTGGCCCCTGACAAACTGCAGTTCTGTGCAAAATCAGTGAAATATCTAGGACACCAGATAGAAAAGGGTGTCAGAAAAGTCACATCAGAAAGAGTGAGAATAATTCAAAAGATGCAGTTGCCCCGTACTCAAAAAGATGTCAGAATGTTCCTGGGGGTATTAGGGTACTGCAGACAGTGGATTCTGGGATTTGCAGCCTTAGCCAGGCCCTTGATAAAAATGACCACAAGAGGAATGCCAGATGTTGTAGAGTGGGACGATGAAAGTCTAATGGCTTTCACAAGACTGAAAAACTGTCTGTGTACGGCCCCTGCGTTGGGAATGCCAGATTATTCCAAAGAGTTTGCACTATTCTGTGACACTCGCGATAATTGCGCATTGTCAGTCCTGACTCAAGAGCATGGCACGACCAGGAGGCCTGTGGCCTATTTCTCTGCCACACTGGACCCAGTAGCCGCTGGGTTACCAGGCTGTCTGAAAGCAGTAGCTGCTACCTGTGCAAGTTTGGAGCAGAGTGAGTCCATTGTCATGGGACATCCTGTGACCGTGTATGTTTCACATGGAGTGGTAATTCTATTGACCAGAACTAAAACACAATATCTCACCCCTAGTCGGCTGACTAAATACGAGAGGATTCTTGTGGGTGCAGCAAATGTGAGCATTGTTAGGTGCGGTATTCTGAACCCTGCCACCTTACTCCCCGACCCCTTGGAAATGGAAGGTGGGGATGATGATGAACATGATTGTATTGATCTGACAGAGTTCAGTACCAAGCCACGCCCTGACATAAAAGAAGTACCATTGCCTGAGCATGATAAAGAACTATTTGTGGATGGTTCCTGTCTAAGACATGAATTAGGAGGCTTGAGTGCTGCTTATGCAGTAGTGTCTTTCACAAAAATTGAACAAGCAGGTTACCTATATAACATCAAGTCTGCACAAGTAGCCGAATTGATAGCCATGATAATGGCTTGCAAAATTGGGAAGGACTTACGCATAACAGTGTATACTGACAGTCAGTACTGTTATGGCGTTGTGCATGACTTTGGCCAATTATGGCTGCAGAGGGAATTCATGACTTCCTCAGGTACTCCCATTCGGAATGCAAAAGTTGTTCATGACCTTTTAGAGGCCATCCAGTTACCCAAAGAACTGGCAGTGGTAAAATGCACCGCTCATCAAAGGAGCATGGACAGAGTATCACTGGGAAACGATTATGCTGATCGAGTGGCTCAATGGTGTGCCAAAGATCGGTATATTGTAAATCCAAAACGAGGGGGGCCAGGAACCAGCTGCCAGCTTCAGGTGTTTGAGGAAGTGCCGACATGGGATGAGGTGAGAGAGTGGCAGGAGTCGGCTCCTTGGCAAGAAAGAGAGAAATGGAAGGAGGATGGGTGTAGACCGAGACGTGTGGATGGTGTGATTTTGGGCCCAACTGGTATGCCTGTGTTACCCCGACACTTGCTTGGCACAATGGCAAGATTAATACATGAAGGATCACACATTGGTAGGGATGCCATGATTCTGGTATTTCAACAGACTTGGTACAGTAAAAAGTTCAGGAAGGTAGCAGAGTCCCTCTGCCAGAGGTGCCTGTCATGTCAACAGATGAACCCAGGCAAGAGGACAATGGTTGAACTGAGCAAGATTGGGAGGTCAGGGGGTCCCTTTATAAAGATACAGGTTGATTTTATCACCATGCCCCGTTGTGAAGGGAAACGATATGTCCTTGTCATTGTTTGCGTATTTTCAAAATGGGTAGAAGCTTACCCTACTCCTCAAAGTGACGCACTGACAGTAGCGAAGTGTTTACTAAAAGAACTGATACCTAGGTTCGGAATACCATGCATTATTGAATCAGATAAGGGTGGACATTTCCAGAATGACATACTGGCTGAACTTTGTAAGGCCTTTGGAATAAGGCAGAAACTCCATTGTGCATACCACCCAGAGGCTTCTGGAATAGTGGAACAAGTAAATGGAACTATCAAAAACAGACTAGCAAAACTGACAGATGCTACTGGCATGACCTGGGTGAAGGCCCTGCCCCTGGTCCTGATGGGACTGAGAAGTGTTCCAGACCGCAAGACAGGCCTAAGTCCCCATGAAATCATTATGGGAAGAGTGATGAGACAGGCATGGGTGCCAGGAAGCAAACTGTTGAGTATTACTGATGATTTGGTGCTTGAATACTGCAGAAGATTGGGTGACCAAGTGCGTTCTATCTCTCGCCAGATTGGAGACGACGGCATCCTTAATCCAACGACTCCTCTCCACAACTTGGTTCCAGGAGACTGGGTCAAAATAAAGAAGCACACTCGATCAAGCTGTCTGGCACCAAGGTGGGGAAAGAAACGCCAAGTAATCCTGGTGACAACCACTGCAGTGAAAGTCGCAGGTGTTCCCCAGTGGATCCACGCCGGACACACTCAGAAGGTATTGCCAGACAAAGGATTTGAAGAACCAGGGCAACCAGCAGAGGACCCTGAAGGAGCCAGACCAGTAGCAACTGACAACGAGCAGCCCAGCACCAGTCAGGTTGCAGGAACAGCAGACGTTGGCCCAGGAGTAGTTGACTGCGAACTGCCAAGAAACCAGCCTGCTGAAGAGGTCCAGGAAACTGAGCCAGGAGTAGCTGAAGACGAGCTGCCAAGCATATGGCCAGAAGAATGGATACCGATGATTGATCTGACCGAAGATCCTATCAGAACAAGAGAACGACTTAGTGAAGGTAGAGAGTGGACTAGACAGGAAAAGCAAGGCACAGGCGAAGATCCTCAGCCGATTGAGATTCAAATCAAAACTGAGGAAGGAGAAGGTCAGACAGGGACAGAGCACGTGATTGATACAGAACAAGTGAATAAGACTGAACAAGTGCCCGATACTGAACACGTGCAGGATACAGAACAAGTGTTTGATACTCCTCCATTAACTCCTGATGTGGATAAGGGACAGACTAGACATAGAGTAATAGTTCGAGCAGAAGAAAATAAAGAGATCGAAGTGCTTGAACAGGATCAGATAGGGTTAGAAAAACGGGTTCAGGAAACAGAAACAGAAACAGAAACAGAGACAATTGAAAGCCAAAAACAAAATATTCCTGAACAAGGCCAGATTAGTAACCAGGCAGAAGAATTTGATGCTAGTCCTGGAACTAGTCAGATAAGGGAAGTAGGAGAAGAAAGTGGAGAAGAATTACCACAAGATAAAGAGAACAAGAGAATAAGAAAAGAAAGTGAAGTCAAAGTACCGACTAAGAGACTAAAGAAAAGAAACAACCTTGAGCCTAGGTTTGTAAAAAGACTGAGACTAAGGATAAAGACAGTGGAAGAAAAACGTGCAGAAGCAAGAAGAAGTGCTCGAATAGCAGAACAAGAAGAAGACTCTTCCAAAAGAAGGAGTGAGCGAATAAAAAGGCAAAACAAAAAGTACAAGTCTCCTGAATGGACACTGGTTTTGGAAGAACTTGAAGATCTTGATATAACTGACGTGAGCGACGGAGAACCTGTCCCAGAGTACTCAGCTGAAGAGGAAGACGAGCCACCGTGAATTTGCACAAAGTAAGCTAGTTGTGTAAAAAGTAAAAAAAGAGGGGTGAGAACACTCCTACTGAGCTAAAATGTCTGATTCAACAGTGAATGGTAGACCTAGTTGCAGCCGTTTTAAGACGTGTTGCAAGGTGTGTATATGTAGTGTAGTAGTGCTGATAGTTATCTGGATAGGATTAACAATTTTCATTCCCTTTGCTGTAAGTAAAGATACTAACATTGTCCCTACTGAAGTTGTAAATACTGACAATGAGGAGCTGACAACACAGAGTGTAGAAAGACATGAGAGAGCATTGAGACAAACTAAACGAGACTTAGAAGCATCAGATGAGAAAGGACTACATTACCATGGAATGAAAAACAGGACACATTTGAATGTTTTCGCAAACTTGTTAATACACTATGTAGAAACTATGGAAATTGAAGATTGCTATGTCTGCATGAAGCTACCTACTTCGGTGGCTGAAGGCGTGACATACCATCATCTGCCATTAACATATGGAATTTCCTGTAGCATTTTAGCTAGTTTATTTTACAAAAGGGGACCGTTACAGTATTATTACTCTAACAATGACGTGATCTTTTCTGAACTGCCTATACGTGGGAACTTGAATCCTGTACATACCAAAACTGACACCATAAGATATATGGGAGACTACTTTCTGACTATAGGGAACATTGACATAGCAGATGCACACAGAGATAACTTGACTTGTTCTTTGCGTGAGCAGGAAAAGATGTTCCTGAACATGGCAGAGAAAAGGAGAATTAAAATTCAGAAGAAGGCTAATGACGAAAGTCAGAAAAAGCCAAAGTGGGCAGAAAACATGGAAGGCACCTCATCTGGTGGAGCGGGTCCTGCTCTGTTGCTGGATTTTGAAAAGAAAGGCAAGCTATGTCTTCACCGCGAGAAGACTAGCTATTATAATAATGTTTTCATTGGTTCCAGTGAATGCGAACATAATTACAAGGTAATTGGAGGTTGGGGTTTCAAAAATGGGTCAGAGCCTGTGTTTCCTGGAATTTATTATATTTGTGGGGACAAGGCTTATTTCAAATTGCCGGATCACTGGTATGGGAGCTGCTACTTTGGCATTGTTTTCCCGAAAATATACCATGTGAATGGAAAAGCTGGAAGCAATGAAGATACTAATGGCTTAGTGCGTAGTAAAAGAGAAAGTATAGGTGAAATTATGGGTAGTATTTTCAGTGCACTGATACCTGGAGTGGGAGTGGTTCTGAACACTCACAGAATTTGCAAATTGTCTACTATAGTAGATGTGCTGTCTACTGAAACAGCTCATGGATTTCTGCTGGTCAATACCGAAATGGTTGCGATCAGATCAATGGTTTTACAAAATCGACTTGCTCTTGACACCTTATTAGCGAAAGAGGGCGGAGTCTGCCGGATGTTGAAGGCGCAACATTGTTGCACTTATATTCCGGATAAAAGTGTACAGATCAAAAGATATGTGAAAAACATTACTAATTTGACAAAGGAACTCAAACCACTCGAGGTTGATAGTGCCTGGAAGAGACTGGTAGATGGTCTCTCAAATGTAGGTCATTGGCTTGCTAGCATAGGTAAAAGCTTATTATTCAAAATTCTGATGCCAATTGGTATTATAGGTCTTATTATACTTTCCATTTTCTTATGCTGTAAATACCGCAAGCGCACCAAAAAGCACGAGGTAAATGCAAGAGGAGTGAAACGAAGTGTGGATGAGATTGAATTAGAGGAAGTGAATGATCAGATATACAAAAAGGTGAAAACTTCTCACCCTGCTAAAACTGAAAGAGAAAAGTTGGAGCGGTTGCTGGAAGAAATAGAACTTTATAAAGTATGAAAGAAAGTTGGCATCTGGTTCCAGTATAATTTGTGATGATAGTAGATATCATCAAAGAGGGGATTGATGAAGCAAAGCTTTGCATATTTTGCGGCTTGCCGAAATCAAGAACCTCATTTATGTGTAATAAGGTAACCCGTGTATGTTTTACTAACGTTTATATTTAGCTTAAGTAAAGTTCCCGAAGCTTGCCTATGTGTATTTCTAATGAATTAATCCGTGTCCTTTTAAAAATGGCCGTCGCTTGTATTTTAGTTACTGCGCATGCGTCAGCCACACTCACGTGTCCTGACGCGTCTGCAGAAGTGGAGGGAAAGTTATGCGCATGCGTAATTCATAGCTGTGCTTATCATGTGGTACAGCTCGTGCCACTGCTCTTGTGTCCGTGTCAATGTAGCTAACATTTAATGCAATTAAGTTTATTTCTGGATGATGAGTTAAAAGTACAAACCCTGTGATGTGTTTTCATAATGACATTATTATGTATTAATTTGTTTTCGCTTACTTTTCATGTACCGCGGGAAATGGGGGTCTGAGTGAGAGGAGAGCCATATTGGAGGTCCCTTCTGCGCCTGTGCGACATTCGGCAGCACGAGGGACCTTGGCTGATGGAACATAGCCAGCTGGCAGTGATGGGCGAGATGCTCCTGAGAAAGTCACCTCTGCCCTGCGAGAACAGGGAATGTAGCTCCTTATGTGATACATTGTTATATTGCGCTACTGTTAGCTCATGGGAACCCCAAATCTGCTAGGCGGTACCCAAATATGTTAATGAAGGCTTCAATTCGCGTATTGTGATTGGTGTGTTACCCAAACCCTACCTTAGGACCAATTGAAATTGAGGGATTCTGACACTTTGCAACATTGGGGGGTGGTACACTGTCCCCAAACTGTATATCTACCCTGGGTTCACCTAGTGAACCGTCCGACTTGTCTGGTTTAGCTGACCTGTCACTGACCCAACGCACTCAATAGGTGACTGAAGATACAGAGCGCTGTGGAGCACTCTGTCCGAATTTGACCATAGGCTAAGGTTCTACTGAACCTTAAAGTGCTGGCAAAGCACTTAGCTGGGAGTTCGCTGACCCAATCGGGGTCTTGATCGATAGCTGCAGAGCGGGTGGAGCGCAGGCGTTGCTTCCGAACTGTGGGTTCCGGTCCTGTCCTGAAGAGGGTCCTGTCCTGAGGGTTTGCTGTCCTGTCCTGAGGGTCCTGTCCTGATTCCTATTTCGAGGGTATCCTGTCCTGTCCTGGGTGTCCATTCTGCACCTGCTGTCCTTTGAGGGGTATCCTTCCTTGAGGGTTTCCTGTCCTTAACTGACCCGTGGCCAGGGTTTGGTTTCCACACCTTTTCTAGGTAAATATTACTCTGAACCTCTTGAAATTCTTGCACCTTCTGAATTTCTAACTTTTGCTTAAATAAAGTTCAACATTGCATATGTTATATTTCCATGCCTTTCCGCAACTATTGAACAGTCATTTATAATTTTGCGAAGTTATTCCTATGTCTTCTCATTTGTTAGAAATCATATTTTGCATAGCAGTGTGTCATTTTCTGATATGGTCTAGAACTTCGTTGCCTAGGTTTGTTCAAAGGCCCTTTCACCTTAAGTGAAGCGTGTTATTCATTATAAGTTCTTCTATAGTCACACACACTCAGTCTATCCCTGTCTAGATAATACTGACTTATATAGTATTTTCTCGTTACATTTTATTTTGTACCTTGATGATTACTCTGTCATTATTTCTTTCTGCCTATGTGATTTACGTTATCTTGGTTATTGATTGCCTTATTTTACTGTACCTCATGCAAGAAAATATTGAACTTTAGATAAACATTTTAAAACTTCCAGTTGTCCGTGGTCATTTAAACAGTATTTGAAGGTTATTGGTTGGGTTTGTATTTTTGCTGCCTTTCCTTTACAGCTAGCTCCCTGATTCATTGTGGTCATTAGGCACCCGCATCGGTGGATGGTAAGTCGGGTGCACCGAAATTTGGTAGCAGGGAACACACACACACCAACTTGATAGAGCTCGTGAAGTCACCTGATCGATGTATATGGTGGTTTGGAAAGTATATGGGCCCTGAAGCCGGAAACGGCGAAAACTGTTGGCCGGGTGGCCTCGCGCGCTCTATCACAACCACCAAGCCAAAGGTTCTTGAAGAAATATTAATGCTATCAGATAAATGTCATATTTTTGAGAACTAGGGAACCAATTATATAAAATGAAGATCATTAGATGTTTGAATGGAAACAAGCCATGGAATTCCAAAATGGCAAACACCATTAGTACTTGTGGCCTCAACTAGTCTCTTACAGGTGCTTTTCTTCTCTGTAACAACATTTTAAGAGAATATATTTGGTATTTTGATTCAAGGAAGAAAGACTTTCTAACTAGGTCTGAAAATGATAAATACTGTGTAGGCTACAGATGAGACTTGTAGAGGTGAGTAGAAAGCCAGGGACCTCAAGAGCTCGACTCATCAGACGAGCATCCTCCTGATCCTATGAAAAAGAAGAGGCAGCAATCAGCCAGTTGATAAAATATGAAAAACCTCTGACTCTTTGCAGGAAGTTTGGTTATTAGTTGAGACCAGAGGAAGCCCCACTCAGATAGTATGCACAATCCTTGTTAGCGTGACCCACAAAAGTCACTAAATAAACCTGTGCTTAAACCATTGGCAGATTGGCACAAAAGCAGTCAAGCTTAACTTAGAGGCAATGTATAAAAGTATTTATGCAGCACTCTTGCAGCAATAAAGTGAAAACACAACGCAAGAAAAACCCAAACCAATTTAGAGTAAAATGAAATAAAATGAAATCAAAATGACTAAGGGGCATATTATCAAGGGGCTTTATCTCCGCTTTTTTGGCTTTAAAAGCCAAGAAAGCGGAGATAAAATGATCTCCCTATTACCAAGCTGTCGCTAACACCAGTTAGCAACAGCTAATAGGAGATAGTGACCATCTTGGGCCCCGCTTTGCATGTCAGTGATATTTATCACTAATGACATGCAAAGTGGGCGTGCCAAGATGTTAGCGACTGGAAACAGTCGCTAACATCGCTATCTCCTATTACCAACTTTTGGAGATATTCGCGCTAAGCGCAAATATCTCCAAAAGCTAACACCTACCCAGGAGCAGTTCTTAGCCATGTTATCCAATGGGAGGTGGATAACATGGCTAAGAGCATTTGCTCGATAATGCATGAATATCGCTGACTTTTCAGCGATATTCATGCATTGCGGCCGTTTTTTATCGCATTTGCGATAAACCTTGCTAATAGCAAGGTTTATCTGCGATAAAAATCGCCGATTTGCGGCGATAATTTTTGTCTCTAAACAAGTTAGAGACAAAAATTATCTCTATTGATTGGTAATATGCCCCTAAATTCCAATTGGTAGTACGGAGATATTCATTTTTAAAATTGAGTTGGAAATAGCACCTAAAGTTCAAAGTGCCATTGGTGGTTGTCTGGTCGCCCTGGACCAGAAGGAAGTCAAAAGTTCAGGTTGACAGCAGTGGAGCGCGGGCCAGATACAGGGACCAGATTCGTCCTGCTGGAGAGTTATCTTCTCAAGTCAGCATAAAGAGCTGTTGTTCCCAATAGCGGGTGCCACAAGCAGGCCATTGTCAGTGCGAGGAGCAGGCTGGGCATCGCAGATGGTCACTGCTGTAGCATGAAGAGTCAGTCATCACTGGAGCTGTGTGCTGGGGGTCGAGCGGACGGCTACTGTTAGTGCCACGTGCAGGTCTCGCTGGAGCCTCGTGTTGCTGGTCACCACAGATGACGGCTGTCAGTGCGAAGTGCAGGTCCCACTGATCTTCAGTTTGGCAAATCTCAACATGAAGAGATTGTATCTCGACATAAAGAGATCCCTTCATAGTTGTAAGAGGCCCAAAACTTCTGTATTTTCACCTTTTCTTTAAGAGGAGTGCTCTCTAATGCCAGTTGAGGGTCCAGGCCTGTGGAGCACCTCTTGGGGACCAGGACTCACTCCAGCAGAGGCCAGAAGCAGAGCTTAGGAAGATTCAGACAGGTCCAGTTGGCGCTGGTCAGCTGATCAGTTGCAGGGCAGCAGTTGGAAATCTGTGTCCCAGTTCCTCAAACAGGAGGTAGGCCAAAAGACCCTTGGAATCACTTCTCGGGAGCCTGGGTTTAAGGCAAGCAGGTCCAATCTCCCTTCTTCAGGCAGCAGGGCAACCCTTCTTCTGAGTTTTCCACAGGTACAGGAGTGTTCTGATGAGAGGTCTGAAGACACCCCTTTTATCCCCAGTGCCAGCCTGTGGGTAGAGAGATGACTCCTTTGTCTAACTTTACCCTTTCCTGGTTTGGATCCAAACTGTCTACAGTAACAAAGGGCAGGCTGACCTAAGTGTGAGCTGCATTTATCAGTGTCAGTGCAGGCAGCCCTTAGGAGTAAGGAAGAGAGTAGGCCAGCCCTAACGCTACCCATTAAAACTAAGGAAGGACGAGTACAACCCCCAGGGCATACTACTCAGGAGAGGAACACCCTACCCCACACCCAATGACACTTTCGTTCACGTTTCTGGAAGGAATACACAAAACTCCACAGGGCAGACATGGGCATTATAGGACCCTGTACTTTAGCTGATAGGTGCATTTGGTTTAGGCAGAAAAATGCTAATTTTCTAAAAGTGGCATTTACACAATAGTATCTTAAAATCAGACTTTACCATTAAAGAGAATTTTAATTTACAACTCATTTGAGTGTAAACACCATATCTCTATCTTGCAGTTACACTTGTTAAGTGTAATAAGATAAGCCAGTGTTAGTCTATGAGAGAAATAGCCTTAAAACAGCGAAAAACAACTTTAGGAGTTTTTCACTGTCAGGGTGTATAAAACTTATAAACACATGTCCTGTTTTTTATATTCCATGTACCCTGACCTATGAGCCTTTAGGGCCTACCTGAGGAGGATTTATAAGTATAAAATAGGAAGTTTTATGCCTGGCAAAAGGTTTATTTTGCTTGGTCGAGATGGCAGTTTAAAACTACACTACTTTAGTGGGTTGAACAATGAGTGTTGCATACCACTAGCAGCATTTAATATACAGGCCCTTGTAACATGTTAATACCAAGTACTAGGGCCATATAGGTAAATTAAATGTGATAATTAGGTGTAGGCCAATTTTATCATGTTTAGAGCGAGAGCACAAGCACTTTACCTCTGGTTGCTAGGGGTAAAGTGCACAGAGGTCTTAAAGCCAACAAAAAAAATAGTTCAGCAAAAGCAGGGGAGTGAAAGCAAAACGTCTGTGGCAATGCCATACCAAGGATGTCACGTCTAACACCTCCTAAAAATGTAACATTTTAATTAAGAGAGCTAGAATATTTGTAAAAACAAAAGTAGCTGGTGTTACATCAAATGAAAGTACTTGCAATTGATAATATATTTTCCCATTGCAGATCTCAGTGACCTTTGACACTAAATAGCTGCATGGAAGTATATACCCTTTAGATCTAGTGATATTTAGAAGTATCCTGGATTAATTAAAGGCAGAATGGGTTGTAATGTACTTGTTTAAAGTGCTTAGGTCTAGAACCATCCTGAGTTCTCCATTCTGCTTCTCCACCAAAAAGAGGATTGAATAAATGTGTTGACCTTCTCCTGTCTAAGGCACTATTTTGACTTAATATTGCATCTCTTTTGATCGTGGAATGATGCCATAGAGCATTCTGAAAGATTTCTTGTGGCAGACCGTTTTTGAATTCCAGACAATAACCAAATTCTAAAACTTGAAGAACCCATTGTCCGCACACTTTCTTTTTCCATTGCCAGAAAAAGTGACAAATCATGTATTTTACTGGCAATGCTGCACACTCCCTCTTATAGGCATGATTTAGGAGCATCTGGGGGATTGTTAGAAGAAGCAGAAGATGATGAGGGGGATTTGGCATAGAAAAGGTCCCAACGATAGGTCCTTCCCCAAAAGGGCTGCCTTGGTTGTCGAAACTGCTACTGTTGTCCTCTGTAAAAAAAACTGTGGTTGGAAGTTAATGAAAAGGTAACAAAGTTTTTCTGGCTTCTAATGATTCTCTTTTTCAGATTTTCAAAGAGAGACCCGACTAGTAAAGAATTGAAACAAGGAAGATGAGTAAGTGGAGTGAAAATCCAATTTCCAGGAACACATGACAACGTCCAGTGAAGGCATCACCAGAGGCAGTTTCTGTAGCAGGTAGTTCATAAAATGTTATGTTCTAAAAAATGAGAGATAATGTTCCAACTGAAGAAAGAAAAGATTGAAATCCTCACCCTTTTAAATGCCTTCAAAAAGACTATGAAAAACTTTGTGTAGCGATTGAACAGTGTATGTAATGTAAATCCAGCCTTTAGATGGAATTTAAAAACTGAAGATATTCTTTTTATAGACAGGTCATTTTGTTATCAGTGTTATCAAGCAGAGATGCATCCTCAACATCGAAGGCTAATCGAGATGAACCATTGATCAACAATGCAACAAGTGATTTACAAAGAGACTGAGGCAATAACTCTCACAATTATCATCAGAGTAGGTTTCAACAAAGTTAAAAAAAAGGTGCACAAGTCTGTTGTATTATGCAAAGATATCTTCGTTGTTCAAACCTTAAAAGAAGTAATACAGACAGATTCCTTCTGTATGGGTTTTTTTCAAAATCTGGATCTATAGTCCTGTCATCCTATGTAGGATATGACTGTTATGGTCCTGTGAGCTTGAATCCTTCATGTGTAGCCATTTCATGCAGCATCCACCTGCAAAGAATGACAGGAAGACAAGTCTGCATAATACAACATATATTAAGACTGAAGATTTAGCCATGAAGAAGTCCCAAAAGGGACAAATGCTTTGGCTCAGGCTACAGAGAAAAAAGACGTTTTTTAAAGAAGATTAAGAATACAGTAAATATTTCAAAGAAACACATCTCAATAAGTCCTTGTACTATGTGAGCTTGTTTGAATTATTTTGGAACTTTACTGCGTGATTTAGTTACATGTGGTTAATATAAGTGCAAGATAATCTTGAGTGCTGAGTTACACATATTGTAAATTGACCAACAATGAGTCTACTTTGTTACAGTTAGGGCCTCAGTTTCAAAATTATCCAAATAACATTTTTTGCTAGAAATCAAGGAAAAGCTGGCATTTCAATGCCTTGCCACTCTTTTTCTAAAATCTTTCAAAATGCTGCATTATTTGGCAGAGAATAATTCACTTCAGATTGAAATATTGCCTAAGAAATTTTCCTGATTATCCTCTGCTTCAGGAGGAGGAAACCCCAGGCTCTCTTTATTATGTTTAATAAGGGCTTTCTATTCTGTGCCTAGAACATGTATGTCTTTTGGTTCCTCTGCCTCAGATTTTTTGCTATTATTCTGATCAGGGGGTCATGAACAGAATGTCTTTTCAAAGCATTGCCTAGAGTCTCACAAAGTAATGCTTTATAATTCAACAAGGGAAAAATACATCGAGTTAAAAGCCTCCTCCTGAGCCTCTGGTTTGGTCCCCATCTCATCCAATCTGGACCACTAAGGAAAGCCAACAGCAGTGATGACACTGAAAATATAAGCCCTGCTGCTTCTAGCTTACTTTGTTACCCAGGCAAAAAAAGTTGGCATGACCAATGCACGCCTAGCGCTGACGAGTCATAAATGTGGGTGAAGCATTGTTCCCCTAACCACTCAGTAGGACTCTTGTAGCCAGCAACTTAAGACAATGATATGAATTTATACTTCCAACTCTATATACTTCCTTCTCTATATGTGAGTGTAAGATATGATCTTTATGAAGTAGTGCCAGAGTACTAAAGAGTCACACCACTTCTGCTCCATATAATGAAGTATAGGTCCATCGCCCCATATCAACTGAAGCACAGCAGCTGGGGGTAGCTCAGATATATGCGGTGTTAAGACATATGCATTAACAATAATGTCATAATTATTTTACCCTTATCTTGTGTGTATTGAGAAGCACAGCTGTATACATCTTTTCTAAAAACAGGATATGATGAAGGATCAAATAGGAAGACCAAGCAAAGGCATGGGGTTTCAAAAGATTTACTAGGACCAAGTCTGTAGCCGGTGCCCAAGTGAGGGCTCTCTACTAGCAGAAATGAAACAAGGAAGGCAGATGAGACGGCAATGGTTGTTCTTGATAACAGTGTGTCTGTAACAGACCTATTGCGCTAAACTGAATAGCACAAATTAAATTAAATTGACATAGAAGGTGTGGTATTAGCAACAATTTATGGTCACCTCCTTATATTTCTTTGGATATTTTGAATATGAAAGCATTCTGTTTTTTTGCACAATAACCCAAGAACCGACGTGAGTCATCAGAAAACATACGTTTGCTGGTCGTGAACACCCTAAGACATATTTCAAGTGGCTGTTGGCTTCATTTTTTTGATTGGCTAGCTAAAGAGTGATGCTGAATATGTGCTTAATAGAATTTCCATAAAATAGATGCTGCCATTCGGGCTCCATTGTTGACCTATTGATTGCTCTCGCACTCTCGTAAATGTAGGAATACCAAAAAAAAAGGTTCCATGAGAGATTCTCACGACCACGAGAGCATTTGTAATG
The DNA here is from genome assembly GCF_964261635.1 of Lissotriton helveticus. NCBI lineage: Eukaryota > Metazoa > Chordata > Amphibia > Caudata > Salamandridae > Lissotriton > Lissotriton helveticus. Next base: position 871,076,112 of record NC_136071.1, on the reverse strand, counting down.
TTTCATTCTTACATTGATTTCGATCTGCACTCAGTAGATCAGAGGTATTTCTTTATTTGACAAAACAGCAACAAAACATTAACTACAAATTGCAAAATCATATATTTTCTGACACACTAGTTCTAGTTCAGCTGAAATACTGTGATTCAATTTAACATGGCATGCTACAGAAGGAAACCTAAACACTTCAGAAGATCCAAAATCAAGCAGCTAGGCTGAGTCAGAATCTAAATAAATGAGTCAATAATATCCGTCACTGAAAGAACTCCGTAGACCGTCAACTAAAACAAAAATGTATACATATATATTTTTTAAACTATTGAGCCTTTACTGAATAAAGGAACAACTATCTCGAAAAGCTGACCGCCTATCACATCATGGCACGACTCTTCGGATCGGGCAACTCCAAAGTGGAAGAAGTTGGGTGGTTGGGGGACGGAGGTGGTCATTACAGTTGTTGTGCTTAGTCCTGGAATGATGAGAATTGAGCCTAACAGCCTTCAAGAAAGTCAAAGCTCGAAAAGGAGGCAGGCACATGGTTCTGGGGAAGGCCAACTTCCATCTTGTCTCTAGGTGGGGAAAGAATCTTGAAAGACTCTAGAGACATCTGTTATGAACTAACAGAATAATCTGCGCCACAGCCTACCTCAGTCTTTAGCACCAGATATAGCTGTAAAGTGGCTGTCATGAAACATGCTGGTGCTAAATAAAATCATTTAAAGAAAAAAATAGACATTTGGAGTCCTAACTGAACTTTTAGACAATCAGGAAAATGGGCAATAGTTTAAACGGGAAGTTAATTAGAAAGGGTATCATTTTTACGCACCGTTGAACCTTGAACTCAGGGGCTAGAACATACTTTTTGAACATAAAATGCAATCGAATTCAAAGCATTAGAATTTGTCGAATTTTGTATTGGTAAATTGCATTGCAAATTAGGCAAATCCGCATATGTAAGGGTAGGAGCAGGAATGTAGGTATTCAAGGGTGGAGGCGATTGCACGCAAAAGACAATGAGCACCCACAAACTTTTTTGCGGGCATTTACTAGAATTTGCAAGTTGTTCCCCCGCTTGAACATTTGCTATGATTTGCAAGCAGTTTCCTCCTCTCGACTATGCGTTTTGACTGCACTGTCATGCAAGATAACTTTGTATAATGAACGTCAGTATGTTATGGCTTAGTAAGAGTAAGTAAATAGCACCCAAGTGTTTCCCCTCTTTTATAAGGCTGCAATAACTATTTCTGAACAAGTATTTAAATCCGGCATCTCTACCAAGTGTATACACTGAATATTAGTTTAGATTCTATCAACACATAGACCTCACAGCTTTGTATTGCAGCATTTTCATCACCCACAGTAGTACATGGCCACAATTCTCTTTAAATGCCCAAAATTATATGCTTGTTTCCACAGGTGGCTGATAGTCAGATGTATTTCCTGTTGGGATTCAGCCCCCCTGTAGAGACAACGGATAGATTCTTGATGACAGTTTCAGATACTCCAGTGCACAAGTTTATACAAGTAGTTAGGTATTATTCCAGACATACACTTAAGTCAACGAAAGTGCCAATTTCTTGTTGCCTCCAAGGAGAAAATGCACCGATTGCCATGACGAGACCAAATTGCTCAGCCCTAGGGAGAAACTCAAAAGGTTTGTTTTACTTTGTACTGCAGAGCGATGTTCCATCAGTTTGACGCCGAAACATCCCATCTGTTAAAGGATACAGTAATTTTAATATTACAGTAGCACAAAACAATGTTCCTCGAGGCTAATCTGCTGTACAATGAAAAATATGCAACAGTGATTTATGACAGACAAAATCGTTTATAATATGTATTGTGATGTTATTCTGAAAATATGATGCACTATAAGTATGGATCATAATTCAAACTAAAATGTGTGTGCGTAGTATAATTATTTTTAAATCCTCACATTTGAAGTGGCGTCTGCATCAGAACGCAAGAAGTGAAATTATAGTAGATCTGATTTTCACACGGCATGTGAGGAAAAAAGCAAAGTTCAGAAACACACTTTTAACCCCGACAAAGGCAGCCTCGTAAGCAGGTAAGGTGCACGTATAAACCACACGACTGAAAGTAATACAAAAGGGCATGAAGTGCAGAACCTATGTAATACACACATACAAAACATGCATTAAAAATAATCTGAGTGGAGGCGTGGCCAAGTTGCTCAACGCGATGGCCGCCTAAATTTGCAGCTCATCCGACCCTTTCCCCTAACTCGTCTATCCGTCACATCGATCCAACCCCTAGTGAAGGGTAATGCTTTAGAAGTCAAGCGGCTCCAATTCCTGGGACCCCCGGAGTTCCGGACCGCGCAATATGGGAGTTGTGGGCTCCATTCGCTTGTGGCCCGCAGAGGCTTGGAGGCCGCGGACCGGAGTAACGGCCCATCCCACTGAGGTGCCTGGAGTACGCAATAATGTGCATATCCTAGGAGTGTAGGAGAAAGCGGAAGGACTTACCCCAGATCTTTTCGTGGAAGACATTATCCTGAAACACCTGCAGTCTAAAGGTGTTAGTAAATTATTAGTAGTAGAAGGGCGCATCGAGTACCAGGTGGTCGCCTGGGCGCCCCGTGACCGATGTTGACGAGAGTCCCCAACTTTCGAGATAGGGACGTGATCCTTCAAAATGCACAACAAGGTCCTCCACTTTGCTAGGACAACTCTGAAATTACCTTTTTCCCGGATTTCACGCAAGGAGTGCAGAAGAGGAGACAGACATTCCTAGAGGTCAAGAGGAAACTGCGAGAAGGTGGATACAAATATGCAATGCTGTTCCCGGAGAAACTTCGTGTCGAGGCTGATGGAAGGGCCTGGTTTTTCGAGCAACAAGAGTTGGCATCGGTCTGGCTGGAGAACCGGTTGGGTCAACATATTCAGGACCAGGACGGTGGCAGGTATTCCTCCCCACGGAACGAACAGTGACTATTCTAGCGACATGAGGTCACCTCAGCGGGCTTGGAAGGCCCTTTGGTAATGTTGTGGCTCAGGCTTTGGACACTCCTGCTGGGACTGTCGGGGGGAGGTACACTCTCGTTACTGTCGTTTTCACAATAGGGTGGGTTGCTAGCTGGGGGACCACATTGCTACTACTGATGGGGGTTGGGAAGGCCGGGCATGCAACTCCATTAAGGTTCTTCTTTTAGTAACAGTTAAGGCGATAGGCACTCTACTAGTTATTCATGGGCAGTTTAAGGCCCTGAGGGCAGGGAAGCAGGGAGGGGGGCTGTTGGACCAAGGATTTGATTTTATTGGTTTTCATTGTAGTTTTGTAGGTGTCACAGGGACGTGAGAGGGGCATATTGTAACTTTGTTTTCTATCTATGTACCCCTTGGCCTCCAATCTACTACATTCCAAGACTTAAGCATGGTTCTATTGTCAGCGCTGGATGGATTGTTGCTACTGGGGGGGATTTCAATTTAGTGATCTCGGGTACACTTGACCGCCATCCCCCGCGAGATATGGGGCCCTCCACGAGACAGTTGCCAGACTTCCTTGAGGCCCTGGGTTTGGTGGATACTTGGCGTACTTATCACCCTGAGAAAATACAACACACCTTTCATTCTGAGGCCCATCACAGCTTGTCCAGGTTGGACTATATTTTAGTACCTTGCGCCCAAATCACACATATCAACAAGGTCAAACATTTAGCTTGGGGCATTTCTTATCATTCACCGGTATGGGTCCGCATATGCCTAGACCAAACAAGGGTAGTGGGTAGGACCGTCCCCATTAATCCCTGGCATCTTCGTAACCCCAAAATCCGGAAGGCCCTCATCAAAGCAACAGATAACTATTTTTCTAAGAATGACAGCAGAGTGGAATCCTCCCTGACACTTTGGGAAGCCTTTAAACAGTCATCAGGGGTGAGGCTCTCTCATTAATACCTGGACAAAAGAAAGCCCAACAACAGGAGGTTTCAGATGTGGAGGACGAGATCCATCGCCTAGAAAGGGAGCTAGAGATGATGACCACTCCAGAATTGCTCCACTTGCTGCGGCTTAAACAGGACGAATATAGGGTGCTGGTTACCGATAGAGCTAAGGCCCTAGGGAGGGAGAAACTTGGTACATTGTATGATCTGGGGGACAAGGCAGGGAAATTATTAGCCTGGCTTGATAAAAAGGAATGGGCAAGCAGACTGGTTCCAATATTGCGGGGCGTCGATAGGGAGTGTATAACGGATCCTCAGGAAATTGAAAATTGTTTTGCGCGCCACTTTGCTGAGGTGTATACTGCAGTGGTGCCATACACAGAGGAAGAATCTTCTGAGATGCTTAGAGGGATACTGCTTCCCACCCTGTCCACCGTAGATCAACAACTTCTAGATAGCGCCTTGATAGCAGACGAAATAGCGCAGGCAAACCGATCACTGACCTCAGTGAAGGCCCTGGGTCCTAACGGCATCCCTATCGTACTATATAAACTTAAACCGGACAAATTGGCCACCTATCTGAAAGCTATGTTTGAGGAAAGCATAGAGAAGGGGGAACTACCAACCAACTAATGGATAGCTACCATTGTCACTATCCATAAGGAAGGTAAACCCAAAATGGACTGTCCCTCCGATAGGCCAATTTTGCTTCTAACACCAAACCCAAGATTCTCGCTAAGGTTCTGGCCAATCGATTGGTTAAAATTATATCCAGCCTCATACACCCGGACCAATCCGGATTTATTCCCCACCATAACACGGCATTACACCTGTGCAGAGTCCACGATGTCTTGGGTAGAGCGGCAACAATACTGGAACCAACTGTTCTGGTATCCCTGGACGCTACCATGGCGTTTGAGTCTATCGAGTGGCCGTATCTAATGGCTTTGCTTCAAAAAATGGGCGTTTGGTCAAAACTTAATTCAATGGGTGTGTCTCCTGTATACGATGCCATTAGCTCAAGTGATAGTTAACAACAAAAAATCGGACACTTTTAACCTTAGTCGTGGAACCCGTCAGGGATGTCCACTCTCTCCTCTCCTGTTTGCCCTTGCACTAGAATCGCTTGCGGCATGGATCCGCAGGGACCCAGTTATACGGGGTCTACGTTGGTCTGTCGAATGGGAAGACCGTATATCACTTTACGCGGATGATGTTTTGCTCTACCTGGCCTCCTCTAGGAAATCCCTAATTGCAGTCTTAGATATCTTAGCGATATTTGGCAGGTATTCTGGATTCACGATAATTTGATGAAGTCTCATCTGTCTGTCCTTTAGGGAGACACTCCTGCCCTACCCCGAAACTGTCAGATCCAGATCAGTACCATGGGATTCAAGTACTTGGGTATATTTTTCTCCTTAGATCATACACTCCGATACAGCAGAAATCTGCTCCCTCCGGTACTGAGGCTGAAGCGAGATATAGCCAGCTGAAAGACACTTTCCCTCTCCGTCCTGGGCAAAGCTGCCCTTTCAAAAATGATGTCCCTGCCCCGTTTTCTCTTTGTTTGCAAAACACACTTGACCCAGTCCGCTGAAATATTTTAAAGAAATTGAAAGTGTCCAGAGGGAACTGTTATGGAATGGAGCGACCGTATTGCCCTTAGCAAACTCACCTTAAACTGCTACGACGGAGGCATCAGTCTCCCTAATATAAAGAAATATTATTGGGCCTCACCTTTGGCAGCTATTAATCATGGCACATATGGTAATCCGTATAGACAGAGGGCTCCTTCCGGGAGGTAATTATAATAGGGCACTTTATTCGCAACCGATTAGATTTTGTCTCACAGGCCCCACTGGCCATTCCGTAAAGGTGCAGCTACTAAATCCCTCAGAAGGGGGGATCAAACTAACGCTGGCAACCGTCCTGTGGGACTCTGAGTGACTGGGTGACTTGTGGAAATCAAAGAGATTTAGTAATTGGGACTTGATTGGAATTTCCCGATTGCCGACCTGTGGAAAAAGGGGAATGTTAAAACTTTCGCAGCTCTCCAGAGTGAACACGAACTGGCTGCCACTGAATGTTTTCGCTTCACCCAAGTTTGTCACACGTTGCGCTCCCTCCTTTCAAGGGGTGTCTCCCCTCCGGAGGCCTCTCCACTAGAGAATAGATTACTAGACGGCTATCTCTCTTATATATAAAAAAATAATATACAATATGGAAGACCCCCTTTTAGGTCTCATAAATAGATGGGTGGCAGAGGGTATATTGAAATGGATGATGAGGAGTGGCATGATGCAGTGTCTTCCCCTATAATGGTAGGTGCCCCCGCACAGCTCAGGCTGGTGCAGCTCAAAATCATTCATAGGACATATATTATAGGACCCCGTTTGGTGCAGATGGGTAGAGCGACCAGAGGGGATTGTCGGAGAGGGTGTGGCCAGCTGGGCACCTTTATGCACATCATCTGGGACTGCACACACATTCAGACATATTGGAGGGAAGTACACAGGGTTATGAGTGCAGTGTTGGAAATGGTTCTTCACCCGGAGGCACGCCAATGTCTCCTGAAAATTTGAGAACTTACTGATTTGAATGCACACCAGACACAATGGGTCACTTTGAGGTCGATGATACCTAAAAGAAATATTGCTCAGGCCTGGGGAGCAGCATCGCCACCCAGATTAGGCACATAGGAAACAAACCTAGACTGTTGCATGTTCCAGGAAAAGACAGTCTATGTGGCCCGTGGCTGCCCCAAAAAATGGTCACAAATTTGGAGTGCGTGGATCTCCTATGGTGGTGATATATGCTCTCCCCCTCTCAATTGTGAATTGGATGATCTACCTTCCCCATGATTTATCCCAATGATGTACACTGTGAATGATGATTGTATAGGTCTGTATAGCCTGCAATGACCTTGATTGTATTGTATGACTTGTTATGTCGATGACTGTTGAATAAAAAGATTAATAAAAAATAAAAAAATAAAAATATATATATATACTAGCAGCCCGCCCCAGCGTTGCCTGGGGCAGAAGGGGGCTGGGGGCAGCATTTCCGGATTGCGGCAGCTTTGCCCGGGGCAGAAGGGGGCTGGGGGCAACATTTCAGACTTGGGTGCACTCCCGCCCCAGCCCCCGCCCACCCCGATATTGCCCAGACCGCCTCCCGCCTCCCTCCCGCCGCCGCCTCCCGCCTCGGCTTTGCCTTTGCCTTACCTGAGCCGCCGCTCTTCCCCGCGCTCCGGACTTCACCGCCACTCCTCGCTGCTCGTCACTGCTCCTCCCTGCCTGTCGTCATCACGCACGTTGCGGACATCGCTAGGTCGCGGCCAGCGCTACGTCACGGCCGGCGCTACTTTTAGGGGACTACTTTGTTTTTAAAGTTTAATTTTTTAATTTACATTTTTTTTAATTTTATGCAGCCTATGTCCATCTACACACACTGAGGATTACAACAATGTATTGGGTGTGTGGATTGGCGCTGTGGTTCCCGAGTTTACCTTGCCAAAAGGTTTCTGTTCTCTCTTTATAATAGTAGTATAGATATATATATATATATATATATATATGTAAATATTACAGCATCGGTGACCCCATCTATAATACCAGAGTGCAATAGGGGTGCAATAAACACGTGAAAATTCCAACTGAGCATCCTGGGTAACTTTCATTAAAACAATTCAAAATGAGTGTAGCAGTGAACATTAAGAGCTGCTCAATGTCACTCAAATATATATATATATATATATATATATTTGAGTGACATTGAGCAGCTCTTAATGTTCACTGCTAAACTCATTTTGAATTGTTTTAATGAAAGTTACCCAGGATGCTCAGTTGGAATTTTCACGTGTTTATTTAGGGGTGCAATAAACACGTGAAAATTCCAACTGAGCATCCTGGGTAACTTTCATTAAAACAATTCAAAATGAGTGTAGCAGTGAACATTAAGAGCTGCTCAATGTCACTCAAATATATATATATATATATATATATATTTGAGTGACATTGAGCAGCTCTTAATGTTCACTGCTACACTCATTTTGAATTGTTTTAATGAAAGTTACCCAGGATGCTCAGTTGGAATTTTCACGTGTTTATTGCACCCCTAAATAAACACGTGAAAATTCCAACACGTGAAAATTCCAACTGAGCATCCTGGGTAACTTTCATTAAAACAATTCAAAATGAGTGTAGCAGTGAACATTAAGAGCTGCTCAATGTCACTCAAATATATATATATATATATATATATATATTTGAGTGACATTGAGCAGCTCTTAATGTTCACTGCTACACTCATTTTGAATTGTTTTAATGAAAGTTACCCAGGATGCTCAGTTGGAATTTTCACGTGTTTATTGCACCCCTAAATAAACACGTGAAAATTCCAACTGAGCATCCTGGGTAACTTTCATTAAAACAATTAAAACTCAAATATATATATATATATATTTGAGTGACATTGAGCAGCTCTTAATGTTCACTGCTAAACTCATTTTGAATTGTTTTAATGAAAGTTACCCAGGATGCTCAGTTGGAATTTTCACGTGTTTATTGCACCCCTATTGCACTCTGGTATTATAGATGGGGTCACCGATGCTGTAATATTTACATCACATGGGCACACACAATTCACCCGTGAGATCCGAGAGTGACATTCCTTCCTTTGCATGGGCTATGACGGACACCCTTCCTCTCCCTTCCCCCATCTAAAGAAAGCATTGCCTTTTCACTTGTTCTTACTCTGAATTACAGATGTGGGTGCAAAGGCAAAGGTGCGTTTGAGGGAATACTAGTAGTGTCCACTTCAGGAGGGTGCAGTCAGTCATTATACTCAACAGCTCAGTCCAACCCTCTCTTCAAAGAGCTGCCAGTCCCTCAACCTTGGAAGACAGACTGGCAGTTTCACACAACAGGCTGTCTTTGAATACTGCATTTCCCCATTGCAGGTCTGTGTTCACGTCTGCACTGGGACAGAGTATTATTTTCCACCATAATATGGATTGGTCTATCGGAGGAGAACCCTGAGGAGAGTGCACCATCAAGCAAGACCAGGACATTGCACCCAATCTGTAATCCAGGACCAGGAGCATAATTTATGAGGGAAATTAGGGAGGGATGTGAGTCTGTAATTAGCCAGAAGTCCTTGTGGTGTGCTCAACTAAAAAATATTAGCAGACCCGCCTTGAAGTATTGGCAACGAGGGTGTTAGGGACTCCAGTAGGAGTCAGGGTGTATTCTGCCACGTAAACAATATTTTTGAAGGCATTCAGATATTCACAAATATTGAGACCTATACATGATAAAGTAGGTTAAACTGGCGAGTTGACTACCTGCCTTAGAAAATGAAACCAGCAGGTGATAACCCACAGGCTTAATAAAATAACTGACGATTTTGGGTGCCTGGAGTAGAGTTTTATGTGTAAACCGTAGGTCACCGGTTCGTAACCTCTGTGTCATCTGGGTTATTTTTAATTCATGTTAGGTATTTGATGTAATGGAAGCCTAAAGCGAAGTAGCAAGGGCTGGCATCACAAAGAGAACATTTAAATGCCAAAAGGGGAATCTGCAATTTAAGCTGCAGAGTTTCAATCAATCAATGCATTTATAGAGCGCACTACTTACCCGTGGAGGTCTCAAGGCTCTGGGGATGGGGGGTGCTGCTACTGCTCGAAGAGCCAGGTCTTGAGGATTCTTCTGAAAGTGAGCAGGTCCTGGGTCTGCGGCAGGTGGGTGGGGAGGGTGTTCCAGGTCTTGGTGGCGAGGAAGGAGAAGGATCTTCTGCCGGCGGTCGTTCATTGGATGTGGGGGACAGCGGAGAGGCTGGCGGGACGGAGCTGGCGGGTGGGGGAGTAGAAGCTGAGTCGGCCATTGAGGTAGGCTGGTCCGGTGTTGTGGAGGACTTTGTGTGCATGGGTGAGTAGTTTGAAAGTGATCCTCTTTTCGACAGGGAGCCAGTGTAGGTCTTTCAGGTGGGGGTGATGTGACTGCGGCGAGGGACGTTGAGGATCAGCCGGGCGGAGGCGTTTTGAATGCATTGCAGTCGTCATAGGTGTTTGGCCTGTATACCTGCGTGGAGTGAGTTTCCGTAGTCTAGCCTGCTGCTGAAGAGGGCCTGGGTCACTGTTCGTCTTGTTTCAGTGGGGATCCACTTGTAGATCCTGTGGAGCATGCGGAGGGTGTTGTAGCAGGAGGAGGTGACGGCGGTGACCTGCTTTGACATGGAGAGGGAGGAGTCGGCGATGAAACCCAGTGTGTGTGGTCGGTGGGTGTCGGTGCTATTCCAATCGTGGTCAGCCACCAGAAGTCGTCCCAAGCTGAAGGGGGGGAGCCGACGATGAGGACCTCTGTATTGTCCGAGTTCAGCTTCAGTTGGCTGTTCCTCATCTGTGACTGCCTTCATTCCCTCGTGGAGGTTGGTTTTGGCGGTGTGTGGGTCCATGGTGAGGGAGAGTATTAGCTGGGTGTCGTCAGCATAGGAGATGATGTTGAGATCGTGCTGGCGGGCAACGTGGGCGAGGGGGGCCATGTAAATGTTAAACAGCGTCGGGCTGAGGGAGGAGACGGACGCTCTGGGTTCTGCCGGAGAGGAAAGAAGTGGTCCAGTTTAGGGCTTTCTCAAGGATTCCGGCTTCTTGGGGGTGTGTCTTTAGTGTGCGGTGGCAGAATAAACAGAGACTACTACAGAGTTTAGAGTAGTATTTGGTGTATTTATTTTGGTTGCAACCAGATTACAAAACCCAGGGTTGGATGAAGAGGTGGGGGAATTAACATTTCAGTGGGACACTGTGAGACAATGCAAGGTGTGTTTAAATTTCACACTACTGCACTGTATGTGTAGGGCTGCACACCTAATATTGACCGTAATTTCCAAGTCAACAATTATCAAAATTTTATCTCCGGGTAAGCGAGCTGTCTCACTAGGGTAATGCCCAAACCCCTTTTGTGAAATGTTGTTAAGGGTTAGAGTGAAAAAAGAAACAAAATATGTGTCGCATAAACCGACCAACTCACGTGCTGCTGAAGTAAGTACTACATTGAAAATAAAACGTGAACAATAGTTGAAAAAACGGAGACTTGAGAAACAATGTATCAATTCTAGCAAACAACGCTGTTGCTCAAATTATATGTTGAGCAGCACGTGAGTTGGTCGGTTTATGCAAAGGATAGATAATACAAGAGGAAATGAGAAGGACACATGTTTTTCCTTATTCCCGCAGGATTTCCAGATTTAGTTTCATTATGGTCTTAGGACTGACGTTGAAGGAGCATTTTATATGGTGGGACTGGAATATAGAATCCTCAAATGGTCCAAGTTAAATTACTTATAGCCACTATTAATATCTGTGACCTGAATGATAGAATGGAAGGAAGGAATGTTGTAGAAATGCTGCAGATATTGCGAGCAGATATGCTCTGTTTGCAAGAAACTCATGTAGAGGGCTCAAGGAAAAATCTTCTGTAGTCTTTAGGCTTCATGCTGTTGGCAAATACTACACAATGTGCAAATACACTGGGATGGCAATTTTAACTCGCAAGAATATCTGCAGGTTTAAATGTAGTATCTCTGACAAATATTGGAGGTGGGTGATAGCAGAATGTCAGTTTGTCAGTGGAAAAGCCACACTCTGCTCTGTTTATGGACCTAAATTAGATTGCCCTACATTTTCCAATTTTTTGACTTTCGAGCTGGCCTCATGGCCGACACCAATCATAAATATAAGCCTGGCAAGTCGGTCACCTGGTTTAATAGAAATGTACCTACCTAGGAATATACCTTTTTTTCAGCCCTCCATAGGAAGCATGTTAGATTGGATTACGTCTTCAAGTCACTTAGGCTTGTTACCGGGATACAAATTGAGAAATACTCTTGAGTCATGTGAAATCACAATCCTTTGGTTATTGAAATTCCTTTCATGGGTTGTGTGACATTGGCCCATACTTGGTCATTTGAATGGTGACTATGATCCAATGAACAATACAGTTCCCATATAAATAAATGGATTCCTGACTTTTTGCACAGTAACAGAAATAGAAGTAGTACCTCAGTTGGTGTAGTCCTCACTAACGAAGACACTCTGAAGGCAATGAAGTCAAACCAGTCAGGGGCCCCCAAGGACCCCTGCACCCACCACATCTTCAACAGAGCCGCCAACACCATCGCACCCATGCTCTGCCACACAACCAACCACTCCCTGGTGACCTCCTCGTTCCCCAATGACTGGAAACATGCCGAGATCAACCCCGTCCTGAAGAAACCCTCGGCGAACCCCACTGACCTAAAAATCTAAAGACCCATCTCCCTGCTCCCGCCCCCAGCGAAAGTCGTCAAGAAAGCCATCAACAGCCAACTCGCCACATTTATCGAAGAGCACAACATCCTTGACTCCTCCCAATCCGGCTTCAGAAAAAACCACAGTACAGAAACCGCCCTCCTCGATGCAACAGATGACATTTGCACAGTACTGGACAAAGAAAAACAGGAGCCCTCATCCTCCTCAACCTCTCAGCACCGTTCGACACAGTCTCTCACCTCACCCTAATGCGTAGACCCCATGACGCAGGAATCCAGGACAAGGCCCTCGACTGGATCCGCTCCTTCCCCTCCGGAAGAACGCAGCTGGTCAGACTCCCCCTATTCCTCTCGGAACCTACACTTACCACCTGCTGAGTCCCCCAGGGCTCCTCCCTCAGCCCAACGCTCTTCAACGTCTACATGGACCACTCGCCCCCATCGTCAGAACCTATGGACTCAACATTGTGTCATACGCAGACGACACCCAACTCATCCTCTCTCTATCCAACTAACCCAACACTGCCAGACAAAACTTTCAAAAAGGCATGGAAGCCATAGCCAAATGGATTAAAACAGCGGCCTACAACTAAACACCAACAAAACACAAGTACTCATAAGGGGCCCAAACCTCAACACCTAGAGCGACACCTGGTGACCCCTCACCCTCGGAAACCCGCCAACCTCCATGGACCATGCATGCAACCTAGGAGTCACCCTGGACTCAGAGCTCAAAAAGGACTGCTAGATCAACTCTGTCTCGTCTTCCTGCTTCCACACCCTCCGCCTCCTTCGTAAGACCTTCAAATGGAACACAGAAAGACCGTCACTCAGACTCTGTGAGACACTTTTAATGTTCTTTTCTCTCTCTTTCTCTCTCTCGCTCTCTGTGACATCATTTCTCTTTTAAAGTTATAGACACTGCTGTCTGCTTTGACGTGTAGAACAACAGTTGAACTCAAGTTGTGAATTCCACTGGCCGCAGTGTTTAAAGAAGTGTAAGCACAGAGGCCTAGATATACAATGCCTTCATTACAATGCATTAGAAATAAGTCGGCATATTTACAATCCCGTTGTGCCACTTTTGTGCCAGTAACGCAGTAGGCACTTCCATATACACACTACTTGAACACGGGACTATAACAGAACTAAAATGTACTAGGCACACTGCACACGTAAAACCGTAGTATTACCTTTATTTTTTAAAGGAGAGAGTGGGTAGTGTGCAGCAGCTTCACTGTGTAAAATGTATAATTACCTCCAAGCAGTGACAACAGATAGGCTACAACAGTCTGACAAACAGATCTACAAGCTTATTACGCCACTTTTGTGTCACTTTTAACATGGGAAAAGTGCCGCAAGGAGCTTGTAAATCTACGTCTGACTTGTCAAGAATAAATCTCAACTCTAGACTCTGCGAGACAGTTTTAATGTTGGTTTCTCTCTCTTTATTTCTCTCTCTCTCACTCTCTGTGACATAATTTCTCTTTCCCTTTTAAACTCATAGACACTGCTGTCTGCTTTGACTTGTAGAACAAACAGCTAAAGTGAAGTTGTGAATTCCACTGGCCACAGTGTTTATACAACGGTAAGCACAGAGGCCTAGATATACAATGCCTTCATTGCAATGCATTAGAAATAAGTCAGCATATAAACAATCCCGTTGTGCCCCTTTTGTATCAGTAACGCAGTAGGCACATCCATATAGACACCACTTGAACGCGGCACTAAAATAGAAGTAAAATTTACCAGGCACACTGCACACGTAAAATCGTAGTGTTACCTTGACTTGTAATGCTTCAGCTCATTTACTCACATCTACATAATTCTAAACTCTAATTTTTGTTTTTGTTTTGCAGATTACCAATCGTACGTCTTTTGGAGTCCACTTCACAATTTATTTATAATATTGTTTTTTTAAAGTTATTTTTCTAGTTGTTTATAATATAGTTATCATTAAGTTTTGTTTACAGTTATTGTTTTAATAAAAAAACTACATACTTATTTTTGTTTGTGGGGGGGGGGGCGACGGTCCACAACAAAAATAATATTTATAATGTTAAAGTACTATAATAAGATGTTCAAGAGTAGGATTGAAAAGTACGGAGTTATATTTTCTCTGGATAGACTACAACATGGTAAAGAAATCAAAGTAATACGAAACAATGTGTACCACATTTACAAACCTCTTGCGACATTTTCCCATGCAAACCTACCCCCCTACAAAATTAAGTGTGTGGGCCTCAATGACTCCCCTCAAACCATGGAAACAATCACCCCACAAAGATTTCTATATTGTATGAGAGGGGCTGCGTGCCCTCCGCCTGGTGCCCTAGAGTTCGCCACGCCCAGACCCAGTTGCTGCACTGTCCATGGGGGGAAACAGCCATTACAACGCGGTCATAACCATGCGTGATCGTCACCACTAAGCCATTAGCACGCATATGGCTTTACCACACATGCTTTTACAATTAGTAAACATTTACCACGCATGATAAACTCATAATCATAATAATGTCTTTGTGGTGACGGTCACGCGTTGTAATGGCTGTGACTCACGTGCTTCAAATAACTTTTTAGGTATACGTGTGACAAAGTCTAATAACATCACAGGCCAAGGACAAACCCCGTGGTGTCTGTGACAGGAAATCTCATCGATCACAGAGAAGAAAAGCAGAGGGTAAAATGAAAGTAACAGATATAATAAAAAAAACAGAGGAAAACTACTAAAATGGCGGTGAACGGAGTATGTAATCAACGTTTGGCGCCTCGACAATACGTTTCAAATAAATATAGATACAATATGTTTATTAATATATTACAAAAGTATAGCAGCGGATGACACACACGGCCTGGGAAAAGAAAGCGGCAAATTTATTACCTGAAATGAGGACAGTTTTGCTTGCCGAACTTGAAGAAAAACAAAGAATCATGGGCTTGGAAACGAGGCTGCGCATGCGTAGAGAGTACGACTGGTGCACAAAAAAACAGGAAAGTTTTACATACTATCATAGAAATATAGCTCTTTTTTTGACCAGTTAAGTTAGTTGTAAAAAAAAACTCTTTTTTTTTTAGCCCCAATGCCCCCACGATCCCAGACGGCTCCCCGCGTCCTTCGAGATCCCGCATTGCTTTATCAGAGACAGCAGCTTACATGCTGCTCTCTCTGACGAAAAACAATCTGCTTTCTTACTTAAAAGAGAGAGCAGATTAACTTGCTCTCTTTTTCAAATAGGAAAGCGGTTTGCTGTAGTAAAGTGGGAGCCGCCCTACCATAGCAAACAGCAGTGTCCCGGGGATAGGCATCCCGAGACACTGCAAGACCCTGGGAGATGGTGGTCCCCAGGGCCATCAAGGGTTCCAGTAAGGGGGCCGCGCGATCCCCTCCCAATATTAAAAAACACCGGGAAGTACAGGTACCCGGGGCCGGAAGGTCATTTTACATATCACTGCCCCAGGAAAGTGGCGGTCCCCGCGACATGTACGGAGAGAAGGAGGGGGGCTGAAAACATACTTTTAAAAAAATACGTATTTATAAAAAAAAGCCCAGACGGGGTGCCGGTCCCCGAGACTGAGGGGACGAGGACCGTAACCCCCCCCGCATACTTCAAAATAAAACCACAGAGGGGTGCCATTTCCTGGTGCTCGGGGCACCTTACAAGCCCCCCATTGTGGAAAAAAATTGGCCCCGGAATTTGCCCCCCCCCCCGGGACCTAATGAATAAACCAAACTTCTAGTCTTTTTTTCCCTTTTCCACCGCGTACGAGTACCATACGAATATGCAGCTATTTTTTAAGCATGGGCGGAAAATCCGTTACGCTCGCGGATTTTTCGGATTTTCGGAGAATCCGCAATCCGCGAACTCTCGCGGATGTGGCGAGAATACGCAAATCCACGCGAAGCGGATTTTTTGCTTGTGTTCGCACTGCTCGCGGTCCGCGGCGCGGGCAGCAACAATCTCGCACTCGCGAAAGTACAAAAATTACAAGGGGAGGGGTAAAGGAAGTGGCCCAGTCTCCAACTTCCTGTTCCTGTCCAGCAAGCTCCTCCCATAGGGGTGGGTGAAGGAAGTGCCCCAGTCTCCAACTTCCTGTTCCTGTCCAGCAAGCTCCTCCCATTGCTTATTCCATTTCCTGGCCACTTTGATTTCGATCTTGACTGGGAAGGATTACTTTTTGTGGTTGCTGCTGGATATTTGGATTTGAGGCCTTTTGGATTACTTTTGGATTCGAAATTTGATTTGACAAAGAAGTAAGTTGATGTTGTTTGTTTGTGGTGATTTTTGTGTGTGTTGCTTTTTTTTCGACTTTTTTGGGGGGAAAATCTGCAAGTTCGCGAGCTGAGGATGTTTTTGCTTGTGTTTGCACTGCTCGTGTCCCGCGCAGCAACAATCTCGCACTCGCGAAATTGTAAAAATTACAATTCTGCACATTAATTGAAAACCACCAGGCTTAGTTATGGGTGCATGCATGATACAACTGTTTTGTTGAATTTTTTTTTTTAACATGATTCTGGCCAGGGCATGGATGGCATTGGATTGTGGTGATTTTTGTGTGTTTTACGACTTTTTGAGGTGGTGTTGGGGGCTTGCTATGTGGGTGGGGGCCATTTTATTGCCTGGTCCCGTGTGGGTGGGGGTCTAGGGGCCATTTTTAAGCCAGTTTGTGTGCTTTGTGCCATAGGCCTGCACCCAGTGTGCTCTGATGTCATCCATTATGCCCAGGGGGCCCAGAATCTGTCTGTTCATGGATTTTGCTGGTTTTTCGCCACGTTCGCGCCGTGAAGCAACAATCTCGCACTCGCAAAATTGTAAAAATTGCAATTTTGCACCGGAAAACCACCAGCAGGCAGCATAAGCCTTCTGAAACTTGATGGATGGCATTGGATTGTGGTGATTTGATTTGTGTTGTGTTTTTTTGACTTTTTGGAGTAGGGGTTGGGGGCTGGCTATGTTGGTGGTGGCCATTTTGAGGCATGGTCCTGGCCTTGTGGATGGGGGTCAAGCGGCCATTTTGAAGGCAGGCAGTGAGCTTTGAGACATAGGCCTGCACCCATTGTGCCTTGCTTTCACCCATTGTGCCCAGGCGGAGTCAGGGGTACATGAAAGTACAACCCTCTCTGTGTGTGCTCTCTTGGATCAATGTTAAATTCCTGTTTCCCAAAAATTTAGCAAATCCTAATTTTGAAATTTCCATATTGTGTGGTGTGCACTGTGCACGTGTGTATTCATAAATGCCTACTTGCAAACTGTTTATTGAAGCGCTACATAAGCAACATATATTTACTGATGTTCCTCTGTCTTCGTTTGCTTTTAGGTGCACAAAACTCTGCATCATCGTTGAGCATCAGTGCCAGGAAGAAGTCCTGCTGCGGCCTGTTGTTCCGACATCTGAAGAAGATGGCTCCAAAAAGAGGTGCCCGTAGGTCCTCTTGCAAGAAAGATGTCTCTACTAAGGAGAAGAAGAAGCAAGTGGCACCACTTACCAAGGAGACTGGTGGCTCAACCAATACATTTTTTGGGGAAAAACAAAAAAAAAAAACAAAGGCCCACCATGAGTGCTGCACAGGTAGCCTGTTTAGTTGTTGAATCACCAACGACCAGTGATGTTGGTTCATCGCAAGAAAGTAGCAGCACACCATCAACACAGGTTGTAACTCATCTCACAAGTACTATTCAACAACCAAAGCCGCAACAACAACTGCATGGGCTACTAGTACAAGCAGAAGTACATGCGCAAGGATCTGTCCGAGAAGGAGCTGTCCGAGAAGGAGCTGTCCGAGAAGGAGCTGGCTGTGAAGGAGCTGGCTGTGAAGGAGCTGGCCAAGAAGGAGCTGGCCAAGAAGGAGCTGGCCGAGAAGGAGAAGGCCGAGAAGGAGAAGGCCGAGAAGGAGAAGGAGAAGGCCGAGAAGGAGAAGGAGAAGGCCGAGAAGGAGAAGGCCGAGAAGGAGAAGGCCGAGAAGGAGAAGACCGAGAAGGAGAGGTCCATGGAGACTTGCAAGTAGAGGTCAGTGAAGATGCCCATGTAGCGGCGCATGGAGCGGTGCAAGTGCCCACAATGGTTGTTCTTCCAGAAGTAGGGGCACAGGAGGAAATTGACTTTGGAGCCGGGGTATCATGTCAGGAAGACGAAGCCACTCCTCCTGATGATTCTTTTTCTCTCAGCTCCCCAGCAAGGAAAAGATCAAGGAGGGTGTGTAGAAGTTCCTCTTCAAGCCCCGCTCCATCAGATGATGATCTGGATCTAGATTGGCAACCATCTCCGACGTCTGAGAGGGAGGCACACCATGAGCTGCGAAAGGTATCAAATGTTAAAAGGAAGGGCCCCGGAAAGCTCATACTTATGGATCCGAACGTCGGACTTGATGAAGTGGTTCATTCTGATGTTGATGAACAGGATGACAGCAATGACCTAGTCATCACACACGTCATTCCAGCCACACCGGCCATGCAGCAGACAGACATTTATACCCTATCCCGACGTCATGCTGAGCGTGACCCTAGCGACGTGGCACTGGTAGCACCACCAACGCAGTCAAGTAGTACAACAAGTTCAACAAAACCTACAGCTCCCATATTTTCTCCCCAGAGGGGGACTCCATCCAGCTCGACTCCCTCAAGTAAGGTTGCTGCAATAATTGCACAACCCAGTAGATGTCTGCAAGGCTCATCCACCACTGCTTCATCTGGCATTGGCAGCAGTATCACCTCGTGCGGCAAAACCAGAAGTTTCCAGTCCCCAGTTTGGAACTTTTTTAGTGTCCATGAAAAGTATGATAACATAGCCGTTTGTTGCATTTGTAAGACTAGCGTTAGCCGTGGTAAGACTGGTACCAACTATGGAACCGGAGGCCAGATAGGTCATCTTGAAAGAAAGTACGCTGTCGAATGGTTTCCGCACCTAGCAAACGTCAAGGGAAAGCAATCCCAAAGGGCAAGTGGCCAAAATATACCCATACTAGGTGTTTCATCTGAAGATGACGGGGAGGTAGAAGAAGCGTCAGACATGTGTCCGGTTGCACCCAGTACCCCTGGCAGCACCACACCCTCCGCAACACATAGGAGGCACACTGAGAGTCTGGGAGACACACCAATGCGGAAAATGTCAACACTGATCAGAAGTGGGTCGAAGAAGGCATCAGCATCATCCCGTAAATTTGTCCAGCGCACCATTTCAGCCATGTTCTCCTCAGATGTGCAATTTCAGCGCAACCACCCAACTGTACGTCTGTATAACACTAAGCTGGCTAAAATGCTAGCGGTGGACCTTCTCCCTTTTTCGTTTGTCGAAGGTGTGGGTTTCCTTGAACTCGTGGCAACACTGGCCCCTAAATGGAAGGTTCCTAGCCGGTTCTATTTTGCCAGGGTTGCTGTTCCAGCACTACATAAAGAGGTGCTTGAGTTGGTGGGGGCAGCTTTGCAGAAGAGTGCTGTTCACACTATACACCTGACAACAGACATGTGGACCAGTTGCCAAGCCCTTGATTACATGTGCATCACTGCACACTGGGTCTCTTTTTCAGGAGTCATAAAACAGATAAATGCAGGTGGTGACTTGGTCGAGATTTTTAAGGGTGCTCGTAAACATGCAACATTAGCCATGTTTGGCATGGAGAAAAGTCATACTGCAGTCAACATTTTGGCTGACTTTAACAAAAAGGTCTCGCAATGGCTGCCCCCAAGACATTGCAAGGTTGGTTATGTTTCTACAGATAATGGCAGCAATGTAGTTAGGGCCATGGAGGACGGTTTCTATTTCAGAGTGCCGTGTTTGGCGCACTGTATCAACCTTGTTGTGCAAAACTTTTTGAAAAAAGAACGTGCAGTCGACAAAACACTGACCATCTGCAGAAGAATATGCACACATTTCAACCATTCTTTTAAGGCCCGGAAGGAGCTGAGGCGCAAGCAAAATGAACGTTGAATGCCAGTGAAAGCACTTATTCAGGAGGTGGCAACACGTTGGAACTCAACCTTCTACATGCTTGAGCGTCTGCATGAGCTGTTTCCAGTAGTCAATGAATATTTCTACAACCTGGGTGGTGATACGACAGAAATGATGCTAGCGGTGGAGCAATGGCAGCTAGTTAAAAGCCTGACAGACATGCTTCGTCCTTTTGAGGTCTTCACGCGTGACGTCAGCAGGGAGGACTGTTCTTTGAGCAAAGCTATCCCATTGTTGCTGAAGCTCGAGCACCAAGTCAAGGTGGTGTCTTCACAATTAAAGGACGTTGGAAAGAATGAAGCACATGAGTTGGCGCAGAGATTATTACAACGCCTAGTTAGCAATGAACGGCTTGTAAATATCAAGAAACAACAGCACTACATTTGTGCTACTATTCTGGATCCACGTTACAAAAAGCCATTGTTTGGCAAAGTAATAATTCCTTTTGAAACATCGGATGTTACAGAGTACAAAGGTTGGCTAGCTCAGTCAGCCATTCGTTTTGAAAGAGAGCGGAAGGAAACTGTAGGAGAAGACAGTACTACTAGTGAATCAGCAGGCCATCAGGCGTCCCAAAAAAGCACTTCTGCATCTGTGCCTGTGGCAGAAGTGAGTGACTTTTCCTCTGAGCCGTTAACCACACCAGCAACCGTATCATCTGCACCAGGCCCAGGCGATATGTCTGAAGCGGGTTGGCTAACTCAGCTAGGGTTTCCTTGTCCTAGAAAGGACACAGAAGTGCAAAGTACAGGAATCCGGGAGGACATTCTTTCAATGGTGCAGGCCTATCTGGATGACTCAACAGAGGTCAATATTACTGAGGATCCATTGGCGTATTGGCATGGGAAAAGAAAAATATGGCGAGAGCTCACCAACCTGGCTATCAATTACTTGTCTTGCCCCCTCGCAAGCGTGTCCTCAGAACGTGTTTTTAGTTCTGCTGGTGGCATTGTGACTTCCAAAAGGTCCCGCCTCTTGCCCGCAAATGTGGAGCGGCTCACCTTGATAAAGATGAACCAGCACTTTATACCACCAGATTACAGAGTACGAGAATCCACGCAGGAAGAAGAGGACACCGACCTACTTGAGGAAAGTTCTCCTCAGTTACTAGAAGTAACCCCGACTGATGATTTAGCAGAGTATGAGGACGAGTTCTGCTTCCCTGACAGCGAGTTCTGAAAATGAGTCAATCATTCGTTAATTTTAAATTTAGTCCTCCTTATTCACTTTTATTCCTGTGTGTCTGTCTTTCTTTAGCAAGTGCTTCATCACATTCCCAACAAAACTGTAATCAACCAATAAAACAACAAGCCCATCAACAGAACTGTCTTGATTTTGATGCCGCAGCATTCCTCAGGTTCACAACAGTTAGTTGACAAGAACTCAGTCCTGGTCGTCTATCCTGAGTCCTCCTCCTCCAGACTCACCCTATCCATTACCCATAATGCTAATGCCTGGATTCTGCACAATGAAGAAACTTACGTTGACGAGTCCCCTAACGCCTTAGGACACTGTGAATTCCAGGTGGAGCCAGCCCTCAAACACAAATTACAGGTAAGATAAGCGTTTGGATGGAAGGTAGTATAATGGAGTGTTCGGAGAGGCGAGAGAGTGACAGTGGTACTAGTAGTAAAGTCCTAGGGCTCTTGAATTAGCAAACTCTGTGACAGGCATTTACTTAGGAAAACATTTGGCCTATTGCACATGAACCAACACGATGACAGTGTTCAGTTAAATGAACTTACTGCAAAACCACCACCCACCAAGCTCAAAAGTAGTAAAAAAACAGGTATGCTCAGATAAAGTTTGAAAAAGTATATTTATATCCCTAACAAAATAATCTCCCGCAAGACCCTCCCTAACCCCAACAAATAAATAGTCCTTCAAAAGTCCCCAAAAAACCCAACTCCCAATTCCCACCCCCCAAAAGTCTCTAAAAAAGGGGCAAGGGACACTCTAGGGATGCAATATGTTGAATTTGGCCTCCAGGGCATCATGCCTTAGGGCCAGGGCATTGTACTTCTCCTGGAGGGTGGCGTGATCTAAGCGGAGGCCCTCCACCACATTCTGATACTCGTTCCATTTCTGGACCTCCGCCTCTAGGTCGGACACTCTGCGGAGTGCACGGCGCAAGCGAGCCTTAACAGTACTGCGAGGTGCAGCTTTTGCTGCTCGGCGGTGGCGTCTTCCAGCACGGCTCCAGTTCGCTGGAGCACTGCGCTTACCGGCAGAACGTGGGGTCACGGAGGAGGATGCAGATGTTAGATTGGATGCACTGGAGTGCGTGTCGTCCCCTCCATTTCCACCAGGCGCCGATATTGGGCAACAGTTGCTTCCAGCCTCCGTTGCCGGGCCAGTACAGCCAGCATACTCCTCGTTGGTTTAGAGGTTTTAGTATTACCAACTATATGAAGAAAGAAAGACATAATAAATAACCAATGCTCTTTAAGAATATGATTAACACAAAATGATTCATCAGGAAGTTGTGTCACAGTACAACTAGCAACTATCCAACGCAGTACAAAACTATTCAGGCCAGTATCATGGGCGTCCGCAGGGAGGGGCAAGGGGGGGCGCTTTAATCACCATTTCCCTTCCCACAACTCACTTGTATCCTTAGTTTGGTGCTCTTTCATATGAAAGAGATCTGGCAGAAGTGAGTGACTTTTCCTCTGAACCGTTAACCACACCAGCAACCGTATCATCTGCATCAGGCCCAGGCGATATGTCTGTTTCTCTCTCTCTCTCTCTCTCTGTCTCCCTCCCTCACCCTCCCTCTGGCTCCCTCCCTCTCTCTCTCTATCCTTCTGTCTTCCTCTCTCTCTGTCTCTGACTCTATCTGTCTGTCGGTCCCAGCCTGCTGTAATTACCATATTGTAATTTGTCACTGGGCCACCACTGGATACACATCATTCATATCCTACCTAAAAGTCAGATAGTACCATGATCCAGCTTACCTGTACTCGCCACTGCCACTGTCTCCTTCCTCACAGTCTGTACTTCTTGGTCCGACTCCTCTTGCGCCGCATTCTCCCCATAGCTGTCCTCGGACTCAGAGTCACTGATCACCACCACATCCGAGCTGGCCCCACCACCAGATGTTCCACCTACAAAGTAGATTTAAGAATGTTAGATTACACCACTCACTAAGTTACCACTCACTAGTATTTGGTCTAGGAATGAAGAGAAATGTGAAAACAACAGAACAATTAATTGACTGTCTACTCTAGTCTAAAGTAAAAATGTCCATCCTTCCAGGGAAGTTTGTTGTCTTGCTGCATTTTTTTGTCACAATTGATGAATGCTTGCTTAATTTTAACACACACCATTTTTCTCTGAACAGACAGACGCTGGACTTCTACGGACAAGAGCAACATCAACTAAACCAGGTGAAAGCTCGGCTCGACCACAAGAAATGTGTTCCAACTTCCATTACTCATCAACTCAGCAGCAAGCACTTTTCCTTTTCCAGCTAACTTTATTTTAATATATGTGTTTACTTTAACTTTTAATAAAGCTTTTAAACTTGAATAGACTCTGTGGTTTTTGGTCCTCCAGACTAGAGTGACTGAGCGAAAGGTTTTGCAATTTTTGCAAGGAGGATTCCGTGCCGCTGACACTACCAGGTTTATACAGTGTGCCAAACCCGCCATTCTGAAATATTATTACTCTGGTCTTTGGTGTCCATAGTTCGGTTTGTGGAGAATTGTCCCAGCAACAGTAGTATTATTGATCTTGCTCCTATCTAAACACTATTTCGAAAAAATTAAATTAGGAACGCTTGGACAACAATAGGTCCTCTATATTTAAATGAAAACTTACTGGGGCCAGCAAAGGAGCACTCGCCGCCCTGGCCTGCATCCTCCTCCTTTGGAGCCACTGCATCCCTTTTTTCTGTCCGCTTGCCCCTGGGCGGACCTGACGTTCAACATGAAAGAAAGAACAGAAAAAATTGATGATTGCTGCGTGTCGATGTCCTTGTCAACCAAATCAAACATTTAGAAAGAACAAGAACCAACTATTTCAGCCAAAAAGAGGGCTACAAAGGAAGGACTGCACCTGAGCCTCTACTCTAGGGGCAGATTTACAAGCCCCTTGCAGCTCTTTTGCTCCGTTCTTGCGTCACTTTTGGGACGCAGCGCCACAACAAGAGAGGCGCCATGGTGTGGCGTATATTAACAACGTGACGCATATGGGAGATGCATCCCATTCTAAAGCCCTGCGCCATAAGGGAGCGTTCCAGCGCAAGGGAGGGCGTTCCTGCGCAGGAACGCATGCTAAAAGTGGCTATGGGGAATAGATAAAATTTCAATCAGTCATTTAGGACAATGATCCGTCACTGAAACCCTGCACCTGCATGAAGCAGACTTACGGCTTAACGCAGCATTGCTGGAGCTGCGCCATCGTTGCAACGCAACTCCATCAATGAGCCGCCTTTACGGCACCGATGCGTAACGCTTCTGTGACGTTTTGGCACCATGGCGTGCCGCATTGAAAATACGGCGCACCATGGGTGGTGCTGGCGTGCCTCACACTTTGCAGGGATGCGCAGGTAATTGCTAATCTGACACTTAGGGGCATACTTACGAGTTCTGAGCTGGACACCTCCAGATGTGCACCAGAACAAATGCGTAACGCAAAACTAACCTTGCGTCACGGCAGATGCGCCGCAATTACAATGCGGCAAACCCTGGCGCAAGGGTAGGCAGATGCGTGACGCATCTCGTGACGAAAGAGGGGTGCGTCTCTACAGTCGCATCGCAGGCGCGATGCAACTCTAGCAATGCTCAGGGCTGCCCAATACTCAACATACCGCATCAGTCTTTACGCCTGCTTCAAGCAAGCAGGCATAAAGAATTGACGTAGCAGCGTCGCGGAAGTGCCTGCGTTAAATCTTGTAGATTTCACGCAGGCACTTTTGCGAGGCACACATCTGCCTGACCGCCACCCGCCCCCCTCCCCCTGCGTGGGAACGCTCCCATTGTGGCGCAGGCCCAGGTCTTAACGTGGCGCATCTCCCTAGATGCATCACGTCGTACATGACTCGCAGGGATGCACCACGTTTACGTCGCTGTGCGTCAGGTAAGGCAGCGTAAACGTGGCGCAAGGGGCTTGTAAATCTGCCCCTTTGTGTCTAGCATTACGCAGTTCTGTAAAGTACACTCATACATTACTCAGCCCAAATAAATGAACACATAATAGAAAACAAATAAGCAGTGGCACCGCCACAGAGAAGGAGAGCAGTGCACCTGAAATGCACAGAAGATTTTGAAATATTAATTTACCTCTCCTATCAATGTAATCAGCAGCATTATTGCTCTTTGTAAAAAAGTTAAAGCAAACATTTGCAATATTATATAACACACAGAGCAGGAGAAAAAACAGAGTAGTGACGAGTGATGAAAAAATTGCTACTACTACTCACCAAGCCCGGGGTCCTCCACTCCCAGCAGGTCGAGCAGGTCATGCTCCCGGTCCAGGATGTTGGTCCAGCGGTGGGTCACCTGATTATAGGTGCGCTGGACCCCCGTGATGTTAAAAAGGGCCCGGCACACCTGCCCCCACCGCTTCCGTCGCTCCTGGCTGTTGGTGTAACCGGCAGCGATCCTGCCGCGATGGTCCTGGGGAGACGGCGCTGCACATAATAAACAAGTGAGCCCACCTCCTCAGGACTGAAGATCTCCCGGGGCACCACCATTTCCGCCCTCAAGCGGCCACACGGGAGCCGGGCACGGGCTGCGGCGCCCGTCTTGGGCAGCTTGACTGCTGTCTTCACCATGTTCTGGGCAGGTAAGGAGATAAAATGAAAAAGAATAAGAGTAGAAAAGAAGGAAATAAAAGTTTAAAAAAGTAGTTGAAAAGTAAACAAAAGTAGACTAAAACACAAAAATATAGACCTAGAAAACAAGAGGGATAGAAAAAAGTTAAATAGATCAAAAAAATATCAAAACAAGCAAAGGATGGCAGAGATATAGAGAGGATAGAAACACCATGCCCAGACACATAGGAATGAATGAAAAACAAGATGGCCGCCCGAACACGTGCGTGTAAGTAAGTTCGCACGCGATTTCTCTCGCGAACTCGTGCGAACTTGTATTCGCAAGGTGCTCATCGCGCGAGATTACACATAGCGGGCGGAAACGGAAATACGTCACGCAAACAAAATGGCGGCGCCCATAGTCAACCTTGGGGTAACTCGCACGAGTTTGCGGCTTCCACGGTCAATTTCGCACGACGCCGCGCCTCGCGAATAGGGCAAAATTACCGAAAAACGAGTTTTGCAAAAGCAAAACCAACAAGCAGGTGCAAAAGTTCGAGCTCATCATTTGTAACCTTTTCCCTGTAGTGCTTCCTGAAGGGGCCCTCCAGAATCCGGTTGCCTACTTGCAACTATTGTGTGACCCTGCTCTGACAGTCACAGAATAGTTACAAGTATGCCATTGCATCCTGTTAAAATTTTTTTACATTGCAACAAAAAGGAAAGGGAGCAGACAAGCAGGTGCCAGCCTTCATTAATGTCAGTTGGGGCAGGGCAGGTGTTGTTGTTTGCAAAACTTAAAGCACTTAGCAGGTGTGCTTTGCTTTGCCTCAATAATGTACACTCATTGGTCAATCAGAGGGTGCTGTGATGACACCGAGGGTGGGATGGGTGTGCCAGCCAGAGGGTGGCATGGGTGAACCAGAGTGCCAGTGTTGACAGGATGGCAGTGCTTTGCTTTGCCCCAATAATGTACACTGGTGAACCAGAGGGTGCTGTGATGACACAGAGGGTAACATGGGTGAGCCAGAGGGTGGCATGGGTGACCAAAGAGAGTGCCAGTGGTAACAGAGGGTGGCAGTGATGAAGAAAGCCTTGCAAACAGGCTGGGCACGTAGAAACAAGAAGTTCGCAAAACTGGCGACCCGACAAGTAAGTTCGCAATTTGCGAAATTGTACAAAACGCTCGCGAACTTGCAGAAACTCGTGCGAACACACCCCCCCAAAATACGCAAATCCGCAAGAATTCGCGGATTTTGCGGATTTTCGCAATCCGCAAATACGCAAATCCGCAAATTCGCGGATTGCGAATCCGCAAAATACGCCCATGCTTACTATTTTTTTTATTTTTAAAAAAATTAAAATGTATCCTAAAGATCCATGTACGACCCCCTGAGCAAGCCTAGAGGGTCAGGATGTTTCTACCCTGATCCCTTTCCTTATTTCTCAACTTTTCTTTACTGTTTTCTTGAGACTCGGTTCTAGTGACGAACAAGATGGCTGCCAACACTTCCTGGTTTGGAGTGTTGACAGACAGTTGACAGCCAATCAGCATGCAGCTCGTGCTCGTAATTGTACGGATTTCCATACGCGTGCTGTACTTCGTCTCTAGATATCCCTATGATTTTACTTTGAATTTTCTCAGAAACTACAGAACGGATTTACACCATTTAACAAAAAGCACAATCTGCGAACCGAACTCTACCTCTCTGCCAAATTTTGTGTAATTCCGTTCAGCAGTTCGGGCTGTAGCCCTGGCTAAAGGTCCCTATGGAAAATTGCATGGGGAAAACACGTTTTGGGACCCCCCTTTTTTCTCGGCCCCCACTTGACAAATCACCCCCAAACTTTCAGGGAAGGAGCGGAACTGAGCAGGCCAATTTCTTAGAGAAATTCATGAAGATTCGTCCACCGGCACCAAAGTTACTCCAAATAGAATGTTGTGGATTTCCTAAGGAAAGTAGGTCCTAATTATAACTACCTACTGGCGACCGCCAGTAGGTAATATATATATATATTGCTGCTGCTAACGTGGGGGCAAGAACTGTCGTTTGAAAAAGACATTACGTCGAAACGCGTCATGCCATAGTTCAGTGGACTAAAGCAACCTCCTACAGTACCCCCTGTGTCTCTCCGTTCTTTTTTGAAACAGAAGGAACATTCTTGTGATATATATATATATATATATATATATATATATATATATATATATATATATATATATATATATCTATATATAACTGGAAATCTTTTCTTGCGAAAATGAGCAGAGACCACACCGGGGAACATTAGGGAAGCTGCTTTTATTCTTGCAATGGCGAATGCATTTCGGCAATTCTGTCTGCCTTCCTCAGCGCCCAAGAGTCCAGGAAGCTTCCCACAGCACGAGCTCAGATCCTGCCGCCCTCTTGAAGGTCAAGGGCAAACTCCGCCCCTAAGGATATCTGCACACCTGTAGGCAGTTCACGCTGTATCAGTGGACTGCAATACCCAGAATGCGTCAGCTTCAGTCCAGGTAGGTATTGCACAGGGGTTCAGTTAGTATTTTGGGTTTGACAGGAAAGTTCGTGCACATAGAAAACCAGATTTTCCTGCTTGTAAATAGGACCAAACACTTCCCTAGGTCCCCGAACCGCCTCAGCCTTCGAATTCGGGTGAAATGTTCAACGGGGGCAGCAATGTGAATACACGCCTCCCACGATGCAGTTAATAACCGCATCACCGCCTTTATACTCCCAAAGTCTGTGGCGGGCCGTGTCCTTCCAATAACTTGGATTTTCCACAAACAGCTACAGACGCAGCAAAAAGCCAGTGACGGTAGGGCCAACAATTGAGGCGGGGGTCTCTGTATCGTGTCTCTGGCTGACACGCAAATACATAACTGGAAATCTTTTCTTGCGAAAATGAGCAGAGACCACACCGGGGAACATTAGGGAAGCTGCTTTTATTCTTGCAATGGCGAATGCATTTCGGCAATTCTGTCTGCCTTCCTCAGCGCCCAAGAGTCCAGGAAGCTTCCCACAGCACGAGCTCAGATCCTGCCGCCCTCTTGAAGGTCAAGGGCAAACTCCGCCCCTAAGGATATCTGCACACCTGTAGGCAGTTCACGCTGTATCAGTGGACTGCAATACCCAGAATGCGTCAGCTTCAGTCCAGGTAGGTATTGCACAGGGGTTCAGTTAGTATTTTGGGTTTGACAGGAAAGTTCGTGCACATAGAAAACCAGATTTTCCTGCTTGTAAATAGGACCAAACACTTCCCTAGGTCCCCGAACCGCCTCAGCCTTCGAATTCGGGTGAAATGTTCAACGGGGGCAGCAATGTGAATACACGCCTCCCACGATGCAGTTAATAACCGCATCACCGCCTTTATACTCCCAAAGTCTGTGGCGGGCCCTGTCCTTCCAATAACTTGGATTTTCCACAAACAGCTACAGACGCAGCAAAAAGCCAGTGACGGTAGGGCCAACAATTGAGGCGGGGGTCTCTGTATCGTGTCTCTGGCTGACACGCAAATACATAACTGGAAATCTTTTCTTGCGAAAATGAGCAGAGACCACACCGGGGAACATTAGGGAAGCTGCTTTTATTCTTGCAATGGCGAATGCATTTCGGCAATTCTGTCTGCCTTCCTCAGCGCCCAAGAGTCCAGGAAGCTTCCCACAGCACGAGCTCAGATCCTGCCGCCCTCTTGAAGGTCAAGGGCAAACTCCGCCCCTAAGGATATCTGCACACCTGTAGGCAGTTCACGCTGTATCAGTGGACTGCAATACCCAGAATGCGTCAGCTTCAGTCCAGGTAGGTATTGCACAGGGGTTCAGTTAGTATTTTGGGTTTGACAGGAAAGTTCGTGCACATAGAAAACCAGATTTTCCTGCTTGTAAATAGGACCAAACACTTCCCTAGGTCCCCGAACCGCCTCAGCCTTCGAATTCGGGTGAAATGTTCAACGGGGGCAGCAATGTGAATACACGCCTCCCACGATGCAGTTAATAACCGCATCACCGCCTTTATACTCCCAAAGTCTGTGGCGGGCCCTGTCCTTCCAATAACTTGGATTTTCCACAAACAGCTACAGACGCAGCAAAAAGCCAGTGACGGTAGGGCCAACAATTGAGGCGGGGGTCTCTGTATCGTGTCTCTGGCTGACACGCAAATACATAACTGGAAATCTTTTCTTGCGAAAATGAGCAGAGACCACACCGGGGAACATTAGGGAAGCTGCTTTTATTCTTGCAATGGCGAATGCATTTCGGCAATTCTGTCTGCCTTCCTCAGCGCCCAAGAGTCCAGGAAGCTTCCCACAGCACGAGCTCAGATCCTGCCGCCCTCTTGAAGGTCAAGGGCAAACTCCGCCCCTAAGGATATCTGCACACCTGTAGGCAGTTCACGCTGTATCAGTGGACTGCAATACCCAGAATGCGTCAGCTTCAGTCCAGGTAGGTATTGCACAGGGGTTCAGTTAGTATTTTGGGTTTGACAGGAAAGTTCGTGCACATAGAAAACCAGATTTTCCTGCTTGTAAATAGGACCAAACACTTCCCTAGGTCCCCGAACCGCCTCAGCCTTCGAATTCGGGTGAAATGTTCAACGGGGGCAGCAATGTGAATACACGCCTCCCACGATGCAGTTAATAACCGCATCACCGCCTTTATACTCCCAAAGTCTGTGGCGGGCCCTGTCCTTCCAATAACTTGGATTTTCCACAAACAGCTACAGACGCAGCAAAAAGCCAGTGACGGTAGGGCCAACAATTGAGGCGGGGGTCTCTGTATCGTGTCTCTGGCTGACACGCAAATACATAACTGGAAATCTTTTCTTGCGAAAATGAGCAGAGACCACACCGGGGAACATTAGGGAAGCTGCTTTTATTCTTGCAATGGCGAATGCATTTCGGCAATTCTGTCTGCCTTCCTCAGCGCCCAAGAGTCCAGGAAGCTTCCCACAGCACGAGCTCAGATCCTGCCGCCCTCTTGAAGGTCAAGGGCAAACTCCGCCCCTAAGGATATCTGCACACCTGTAGGCAGTTCACGCTGTATCAGTGGACTGCAATACCCAGAATGCGTCAGCTTCAGTCCAGGTAGGTATTGCACAGGGGTTCAGTTAGTATTTTGGGTTTGACAGGAAAGTTCGTGCACATAGAAAACCAGATTTTCCTGCTTGTAAATAGGACCAAACACTTCCCTAGGTCCCCGAACCGCCTCAGCCTTCGAATTCGGGTGAAATGTTCAACGGGGGCAGCAATGTGAATACACGCCTCCCACGATGCAGTTAATAACCGCATCACCGCCTTTATACTCCCAAAGTCTGTGGCGGGCCCTGTCCTTCCAATAACTTGGATTTTCCACAAACAGCTACAGACGCAGCAAAAAGCCAGTGACGGTAGGGCCAACAATTGAGGCGGGGGTCTCTGTATCGTGTCTCTGGCTGACACGCAAATACATAACTGGAAATCTTTTCTTGCGAAAATGAGCAGAGACCACACCGGGGAACATTAGGGAAGCTGCTTTTATTCTTGCAATGGCGAATGCATTTCGGCAATTCTGTCTGCCTTCCTCAGCGCCCAAGAGTCCAGGAAGCTTCCCACAGCACGAGCTCAGATCCTGCCGCCCTCTTGAAGGTCAAGGGCAAACTCCGCCCCTAAGGATATCTGCACACCTGTAGGCAGTTCACGCTGTATCAGTGGACTGCAATACCCAGAATGCGTCAGCTTCAGTCCAGGTAGGTATTGCACAGGGGTTCAGTTAGTATTTTGGGTTTGACAGGAAAGTTCGTGCACATAGAAAACCAGATTTTCCTGCTTGTAAATAGGACCAAACACTTCCCTAGGTCCCCGAACCGCCTCAGCCTTCGAATTCGGGTGAAATGTTCAACGGGGGCAGCAATGTGAATACACGCCTCCCACGATGCAGTTAATAACCGCATCACCGCCTTTATACTCCCAAAGTCTGTGGCGGGCCCTGTCCTTCCAATAACTTGGATTTTCCACAAACAGCTACAGACGCAGCAAAAAGCCAGTGACGGTAGGGCCAACAATTGAGGCGGGGGTCTCTGTATCGTGTCTCTGGCTGACACGCAAATACATAACTGGAAATCTTTTCTTGCGAAAATGAGCAGAGACCACACCGGGGAACATTAGGGAAGCTGCTTTTATTCTTGCAATGGCGAATGCATTTCGGCAATTCTGTCTGCCTTCCTCAGCGCCCAAGAGTCCAGGAAGCTTCCCACAGCACGAGCTCATATATATATTATATGTATATATATATTACCTACTGGCGATAGCCAGTAGGTATATATAGTTAGGATTTTTTTCCTATGGGATTTTTGAACATTCTATGTCGAATAACTTTGGTGTTTGAGGACAGAATTGGCTGAAATTTTCATGTTTCTGAGCAGCCCCTGAAAATTTGGGGGAGTTTCGTCAAGGGGGGGCCGAGAAAAAAGGGGGGTCCCAAAACGTGTTTTTCCCATGCAACTTTCCATAGGGCGGTTGGCCTCACTTTTAGCCTGAACGGCTGAATGGATTTACACCAAACTTGGCAAAATTGTAGGGACTGGTAGCCCGATGTGCCTTTGCTATGTCTCAAGATATAGGCTCCAGTGGTTTTTACGGAAATTAACTTTGAAAAATATATATTGGGCTACATTGGGCTATATATATGTTGGAGCCCAAATGTAGCCCAATGTAGCCCAATGCAGCCCAATGTAGCCCAAAGATGGCCACCAGAGACAAAAAAAAACAAATGTAGCCCAAATATCAGCCAGATGTAGCCCAACTATAGCCCAATGACAGAATGTCCCAGAGTGTTCTAAAGAACAACTAGAGTGCTAACAGTCCTACTTATTACAAAGGTATGGCACACCTGAAGCCATCTTGATTGGAATAAAGTGGTAACTCTTAAAACATTTAATTTAAAAAGGAACAAAATGAGGGGGTTCATTTTGCCATAGAAAGTATGATTAACGAATATATGACGAAATCCCGCATACCATCAGTCCGCAAAAAAAATCCCGCATGTACTATTAGGCCGCAAATTAAAATAACGAAAACTTTTAGAACGAATATGCCTTTAGCATACACTAAACAACTAAACTGACCCTACACTACGCAAACACTACAACACTAACCTAAACCCTAAAACACTACCCCCAGCATGACCCTACACTACGCAAACACTACAACACTACCCAAAACCCTAAAACACTACCCCCAGCATGACCCTACACTACGCAAACACTACAACACTACCCAACACCCTAAAACACTACCCCCAGCATGACCCTACACTACGCAAACACTACAACACTATCCAAAACCCTAAAACACTACCCCCAGCATGACCCTACACTACGCAAACACTACAACACTACCCAAAACCCTAAAACACTACCCCCAGCATGACCCTACACTACGCAAACACTACAACACTACCCAAAACCCTAAAACACTACACCCCAGCATGACCCTACACTACGCAAACACTACAACACTACCCAAAACCCTAAAACACTACCCCCAGCATGACCCTACACTACGCAAACACTACAACACTACCCAAAACCCTAAAACACTACCCCCAGCATGACCCTACACTACGCAAACACTACAACACTACCCTAAACCCTAAAATACTACACCCCAGCATGACCCTACACTACGCAAACACTACAACACTACCCAAAACCCTAAAACACTACCCCCAGCATGACCCTACACTACGCAAACACTACAACACTATCCTAAACCCTAAAACACTATGCCCAGCATGACCCTACACTACGCAAACACTACAACACTACCCTAAACCCTAAAACACTAGCCCCAGCATGACCCTACACTACGCAAACACTACAACACAACCCTAAACCCTAAAACACTACCCCCAGCATGACCCTACACTACGCAAACACTACAACACTACCCTAAACCCTAAAACACTACCCCCAGCATGACCCTACACTACGCAAACACTACAACACAACCCTAAACCCTAAAACACTACCCCCAGCATGACCCTACACTAAACAACCACCACAACTCTACACTACACTAACACAACACTACACTACACAACACTACACTACACTACACAATCACTAACCCACGAAAAAATTAACACAAACCCACTTACCTCTCTCGTCATCGTGGTTTTCACAACGCAAATGCATTTACCATACATGCCTTTAAAACGTAATTCTTTGTAAAGGCATGCGCGATAAATGCACATGCGTTTTGAAAAAATGCGGGATAATGGTATGCGAGGTCAATGACCTTGCGGGATAATGGTATGCGGACTGAAAGTCTGCGGGATAAAAAATGTGGGAAAATGGCTGCAAACCATGATTAGCAGCAGACTTCCCTGGTGAGCACTAGCTTTACTACAGTGATCTAATGAGCAACTAGAGTGCTAACATTCAGAATTTATGGCAAATGTGTGACAAATCTGAATGCCTTCTTGATAGAACCAAAGTAAACAAGCATTGAAAATGCAATAGATCTCGCCCTCGTTTAAGTTAAAGCCATTCTGTTTGTAATGAGGTGGCTTTTTAGCTTTGCTTTTATTAGTGTTTTTAAAACTTTCATGTAAATAACATGCATATGTATGCATATATGTATATGTATGCATGCATTTATATTTATATAGATATGCAGATTATATATGTTTATATATGTATATTACCTACTGGCGATAGCCAGTGGGTATATATAGTTAGGATTTTTTCTCTATGGGATTTCTGAAAATTCTATGTCTAATAACTTTGGCGTTTGTGGACGGAATTGGCTGAAATTTTCAGGAAAATGGCACATTTTGTTTCTGAGCAGCTCCTGAAAATTTGGGGGGGGGTTTCGTCAAGGGGGGGCCGAGAAAAAAGGGGGGTCCCAAGACACGTTTTTCCCATACATTTTTCCATAGGGCGGTTGGACTCACTTTTAGCTCGAACGGCTGAATAGATTTACATGAAACTTGGCAAAATTGTAGATATGGTTTGCCCGACGTGCCTTTGCTATGTCTCAATATATGTGCTCCAGTGGATTTTGAGAAATTAACGTTTAAAAAAATATATATATCTGTGACAGCGCTCCGGTTAGCGCCCCGGTTCGCGTACCTGACGCGTAACGGAACTTTGCGAAACGAAGCTGATTGGCTCTCCGGTGTCTGTCAACATTCTAAACAGTCCGGAGCGGCCGCCATCTTGTCTCTCGGTACGATCGAGAGACAAGATGTGGTGAAAAACGAAGGGGAAAATGAAGGAAAGGGGGCAAGGTAGAGCACTCCTGACCCCCTAGGATTGATGAGGGGGATATTAAAGTCCCCCGCGATTTTTCGCGGTAGAGGCGCTTCCCGGTACGCGAACCGGGCAGCTAACCGGCAGTTTAACGGGAGTCCGCCATCTTGTGTTTTTGGAGCGTCCGGTCCGGTTCGCGTCCCGGTAAGCGTAACAAGGGTTATATAAGAATATATTTTACAGCTATAGATATTAGCTTTTAAAAAACCAATGAAATTCACTGAAAAAACCATAGGTTATAGACCATATATAGTTAGGAATTTGCATTTACAAAACCTTGAAAATTCACTGAAAAAACCATAGGTTAGAGACCATATATAGTTAGCTGGACATTTTATTGACATAAAACCAATGAAATTCCATATATAGTTAGTTGCACTAACTATATATCGCGCACCCGCAATCCACTGCTGATGATGTCACATATTACATCATTCATGACATGGTCAGTGACATCACTGATGACATCACTGATGACATCTCAAATGACATCACTGATGACATCACTGATGAAATCTCAATTGACATCACTGATGACATCATGACACACCAATACCAGTTACTACATACGCACTCACTGATTCCTACGTCTACACACACATTCACTCATTCACCCATACAATCACTCATACATACAGTCACTCATTATTACAACACTATCATATGCACTCATACACCTATGCAGACACTCACACACTGCCACTCATCCATGGAGTTACTCACACACCTAGTCAGTCCTGTAAAGAATCAATCACACTTCCATTTCCTCATCTATACAGTTAAACACAGAACACCATACTTCAGTGACATCACTGATGACATCACTGATGACATCTCAAATGACATCACTGATGACATCTCAAATGACATCACTGATGACATCATGACACACCAATACCAGTTACTACATACGCACTCACTGATTCCTACGTCTACACACACATTCACTCATTCACCCATACAATCACTCATACATACAGTCACTCATTATTACAACACTATCATATGCACTCATACACCTAGTCAGTCCTGTGAAGAATCAATCACACTTCGATTTCCTCATCTATACAGTTAAACACAGAACACCATACTTTTCACACATATACTAACACATACTTACTCTCTTATACAATCACTGATACAAGTACACATTGATATGCACAGAGTCACACACCTCCCAGCCAGCCACACACACACTCAGTCTTCCATACATCCACTCATTCTTCAATATGTAAAACATATTTACACTTTACAAAAACACACAGACACTAGATGATGTCATCAGTGATGTCATTTGAGATGTCATCAGTGATGTCATCAGTGATGTCATTTGAGATGTCATCAGTGATGTCATCAGTGATGTCACTGACCATGTCATGAATGATGTAATATGTGACATCATCAGCAGTGGATTGCGGGTGCGCGATATATAGTTAGTGCAACTAACTATATATGGAATTTCATTGGTTTTATGTCAATAAAATGTCCAGCTAACTATACATGGTCTCTAACCTATAGTTTTTTCAGTGAATTTTCAAGGTTTTGTAAATGCAAATTCCTAACTATATATGGTCTATAACCTATGGTTTTTTCAGTGAATATATATATATATATAGATATATTACCTACTGGCGGTCGCCAGTAGGTATATATAGTTAGGATTTTTTCTCTATGGGATTTTTGAGAATTCTATGTCTAATAACTTTGGCGTTTGTGGACGGAATTGGCTGAAATTTTCAGAAAAATGGCACATTTTGTTTCTGAGCAGCCCCTGAAAATATTGGGGGGGGTTCGTCAAGGGGGGGCCGAGAAAAAAGGGGGTCCCAAAACGCGTTTTTAACATTGAGTTTTCCATAGGGCGGTTGGCCTCACTTTTAGCCCGAACGGCTGAATGGATTTGCACGAAACTTGGCAAAATTGTAGGGACTGGTAGCCCGATGTGCCTTTTGTAGGTCTCAATATATGTGCTCCAGTGGATTTTGAGAAATTAACGTTTAAAAAAAGATATATATCTGTAACAGCGGACCGGGCAGCGCTCCAGGACGCGTACTTTTCGCGCAACGGAGCTTTGTGAAGCGAAGCTGATTGGTTCTCCGGCGTCTGTCAACATTCCAAACAGTCCGTAGCGGCCGCCATCTTGTCTCTCGGTAGGATCGAGAGACAAGAGGAGGCCAAAGCGAAGGGGCAAATGACCATAAGGGGGCATAGTAGATTGTCGCTGACCCCCTAGGTTTGATGTGGAGGTTTTAAAAGGGCCCCGCGGGGCAAAAAAAAATAAAATAATAATAATCGAACGGCTGAATGGATTTGCACGAAACTTGGCAAAATTGTAGGGACTGGTAGCCCGATGTGCCTTTGCTAGGTCTCAATATATGTGCTCCAGTGGATTTTGAGAAATTAACGTTCAAAAAAAGATATATATCTGTAACAGCGCTCCGCTTCGCGTACTTTTCGCGTTACGGAGGTTTGCGAAGCTGATTGGTTTTTCGGCGTCTGTAAACATTCCAAACAGTCCGTAGCGGCCGCCATCTTGTCTCTCGGTAGGATCGAGAGACAAGAGGAGGCCAAAGCGAAGGGGCAAATGACCATAAGGGGGCATAGTAGATCGTCCCTGACCCCCTAGGTTTGATGTGGAGGCTTTGAAAGGGTCTCGCAGGGCAAAAAAAAAAGATACAGTTTTTTTAGTTTTTTTGCGTGGAGTGCGCCCGGTTCGCGAACCGGGAAGCGTTCTGGGGAGCGTACTTTCTTGAAAATTAGTGAAAAAAGTTAGAGTAAAATAATAATTGTGAGTGATCAGATGTAGGGTAGCTCTGAGAAGAGCTTTTGGGTTTATGGTACATTTAGGTACTTATAAGTAGGTACCAATGCACAGTCTTAAATTCAGAGTGAAAACTCTGTTGCCCTCATCTGAGAAGTGAACTCCATCTCCTCTGTAGATATCTTGCATGTAGTAACGCAAGTTATTGTTGTACAGGGAGCCCATTCCATGGTCTCTCATGTAAGCTGAAACAGATTTGTTTACATGCTTCCTCGATTTCTCAATTTGTGGACAAAATTGGTTCGACCACCTCCATTTCTGTCTTTGGCATATATTTGAATATACCAAGGCAGTCTGAGGAAAAAGTGCCATCAATTGCTCAAAGGTGTCCTTTAAAAGCATTTCCAGACCTACCCCAGTCAAAGTGCCCAAATCATTACCTCCACAGTGCACAATTAACAGGTCAGGTTTTGGCAAATGCATAAAGGTTTTCACCAATGGTATCAATTGGTGACATTTTAATCCTCTGTGGCCAAACCACTTAATTTCCACATCTTGTAAATTGAGGTTAGGTAAATTCCTGTTTTCAGCGTACCTTTGAGCCCAATAGATGTAACTATGTCCAACAATCCAGACAGAAAACATGGTGAGAGAAGGTTATGCTGCAGTCAGATGAAGTGTGGCAATGAAATGGCAGTTGAAAAAATGAGAGTGTAAAATGAAAAAAACTGAGGAGTTTCTGTGTTAATGAAGCAGTAAGAGTGATTGGTGGATTTTGATTGCTGAAAACAGAAAGTTAGTGTGCATGGATGAGTTCGTTGAAAGATGTATTTTGAGTGGCGAAGAAAAAATCATTAAATGAAAGAATGCTCTGGATATGCAGGTGCACTGAGAGTTCAGAGTTCAATTGCAACATTGTTGTGTGAGAGGTCTTGCAAGGGGTGGTTGCTATGCAGAAAAAGCAGAGAGGGGGCAGAGGGGGGAAGGGTTTTGCTTTGAAAAAAAGTGAGGGAAGAGTTTTGATTGGGTGACATGAGAGATATGTGTGAGGAATTA
This sequence comes from Lissotriton helveticus, assembly GCF_964261635.1. Taxonomy (NCBI): domain Eukaryota; kingdom Metazoa; phylum Chordata; class Amphibia; order Caudata; family Salamandridae; genus Lissotriton; species Lissotriton helveticus. The sequence continues at coordinate 871,037,101 of NC_136071.1, read as the reverse complement.
CAGCATTTCTGTGCTTTTGATAGCTGCAGACTCTGGAGTGCATACCTTTTGCTCTGCTGAAGACAAATTGGTGTGTTTCTGAGACTGTTTTGAAACTCAAAGTATTTGCTAAGGTGAGAAAAGATTTCTTTAATTTAGATAGAAAATAGTGTGCTTTAAGGAGAAAATTATGAAGAAAGTTGTGTTTTTGAAATGTTGCTTTGTCTCAAGTGTTTCACAAATAGATTTTGTTTCTTTGAGAAATTGTAATTGGAGAAAATGTGAAGTATTAGTACTGACAGGGCTTTTATGTGCATAGGAGCTGTGGAGTGTTTTCAAATTATGACTTGTAAATCGTTTTTGAGAAAAAGCAATGGTTTTAATATTGATGAGAAGGACATAATGGTGTCTGCTTCTTTATAAGGTAATTGAGAGTCTCTGATGTTATTTTTCCCATTTCAATGTAAGAAGTTTGTCTGTGGAGCAAATTGCTTGTAAATATGCTCCCACCTGTGCATGGCAAATTTAGATTTTGAATGTTTCCGTTACATAGGCATGTTAAAGGTGACTGAAACATGCTGCAAAGGCAATCAAAAAATGCTTTTATGTGTCTTAAGGACATTTTAAGTCATTTCCCCATGTGCAGTGTTTTCAAATTATGAGTTGAAAATCGTTTTTGAGGTAAAGGAATGTTTTCAAAATTTATGTGCGCCATATGACCCCAAATTTCTTTTTCAGGGGTGCAGCAGGGTGTTCTTGAGACACCCCTGCACCGTCGGAAAAATTCGTAATTTGCGATGAGGTAATTGCTAATCGCAAATTGCACCTTCATTCCTATGGGCCTCCTGCTGCATGGAAATGAATGGGTAATTTGTAATTAGCAAATAGGTCATCGCAAACTAGGAATGGTAAAGAATCGCTATTTATTCCTTAAAGTTCGCTATTTAGGAAATGGAAAAAACTTTGATGATACATATGGCGGTTCATCTCCAACAAGATAAGAAGCATAGGGATAGATTTATGATGACTGGCGCATCACCAGGGATGTGTTAGTCATTCTGTGCCGCTGTTCCGTCACCTATGGTGTGCTGCATTTACAATGCGGCGCGTCATGGGGCAAAAACAGCACAGATGCGTGACGTATTTGTGCCGTAAAGTTGGCGCATTGCTGGAGTTGTATCGCAAGTGTGATGAAGCTCCAGCAAGGCTGAGGGGTGCCCCTGTCGCAGGGTTTCTGTTCTCACACAGAACTGTGGACAGAGGATTGGAACCTCGGCGAATTAGGGTGTCCCAAAACTCACCTTAGTAATCAAAACCCCTTAGCAAGCTAGGTACAGTGTCACATTGGATATAACAAACTCTCAATGTTTAGACAATCCAGAATATGAACTTATAGTACCTCAGGATACGTGGAACTCATGAACAGTCGGTCGTTATATATTTCTTAGAAACCAGAACATGGAGTTAAGAAGAACACATGTGTATTTGAAATGTTTATTTACTAATGCCGTCTTCTCAGGCGTAGTATCTTAGATTATACAAGTACACATATTATCAGTAGCAAAATTACCAGCATAGTCAGTAGTACATAAAAAGCGAATGGTGACAGTATGTTAACATGCTGTAAATGAATAAGAGTTAGCAACACTTATAAGCAGCCGCGGGCCGTGGAGGGAGTTACGGTGGGGCAGGGAGGCGGGGAGGGGGAGGGGCAGGGTGGAGAGGGCTCCACCCTGCCCCTCCCCCTCCCCGCCTCCCTGCCCCACCGTAACTCCCTCCACGGCCCGCGGCTGCTTATATCTCACCCTCCCTAATACACATATTATATTATTTGCTAAGAAGGTCTGTTTGTGTTGGTTTAGGGCGTGCCCATACTTTAGTGTCTTAGATTTGAAGGAATCATATCAGCATACACCAGCTCTCTCTTCATGTGAACCGCATCAAGTGTTGTGTATGTGTGTTCGGCAAAGCAATATAAAACCCGCCTCATGCCCAGAATTAGGAGAAGCTGCACTTATGTTATGAGTATGAAGTCGTGGAGATCAGACCTCATAACAATTCTGTATCGTGTTGTTCTTGAAACTTCAGCACTCGCTGTACAGATATAGTTTAAGAAGTAAAGCAGATAGTAGAGCAATAACATATTATTCTCATGTAAATCACGATGAACTATTAGGTTGAAAGCTAAAGCAACAACTAAGTGTCGTGTGCAGAAGTTGCAAAAAAGGAAAAAATGGCGTTTAAACCGGTAATGAGTCCATGCTAACTTAACACGGTGTAAAGATATCCAGGACCTAGATGACACCTCCCCATGATCCGGAAACGAACTGAATAAGATAATAGAAGTGCCATCTCATGAGAGCAGATTGCAACTTTATATGTGGACGGTCCGCAAGGTAAAACATTAAAAACTAGGAAAATTTAATGCTAAAGAAAAATAAAACAGCCAAATACTTTATCGAGTCTTAAGCCAATAGGCAAGCTAAATAATAAAAACTTGACAAATAAGTCAATGAATTGTCAATGAAATGCTAGTACTCAGCATATCAAACATGAAAAAGGTCTATGACATAACTGTGTATGCAAAATAAGCTGCAACAGCCTCCAATAGGAAGTCACCGTCTTCATCCGAAAAGAGTTCAGCCATCCAATTTAAAAGCGGAAAAGAACATACGTGCTCTCCCAGCACCGGATCCTCTATCAACATCAGAGGACAGCTCGGTGGGTTTTCAAAAAAGCTCTGTTCCAAGAAAGACTGTGTTGCCGCCAGTAAATTCCAGGGACCAATTAGTCCATGCATCAATGCCACAGCCATAATCCTTTCGCCAGGACAAACCAACTCGTGAGTAATGATAGGAGTCATCAGCTGATTAAAGTCGACGTCAGGAGAAACCGGTCCGCAGAGACACAAATCAATGGCCCAATCGAAATCACAGGTCAGGCAGTGAAATACAGGCTGGACACAGGTGAAGTAGGAGAATCGAAAAGATAATCCATATGCCGTGCTTAATATCGCCAACGGCATTGTGCCATAATATTCTAGCATGCGATTGCGGAACAGTGTCAGCAGCTGCAGGGCGGGAGCTTGTACAGGAGGGACATCCATATTTAAAAATGTAAAAAAGCACAAGAGCGTCCGCTGATAATGCAAGTAAAAATGGGAATCCACGAAGCAGAGTGGAAAAAATAGAATGAAAGAAAGCAGGGATGACTCCAAAGATTTTCTCAAATGAAGTCACGAGACCACTGGTAACAACTTTAAAAAAGTGCGCCAGGCCCTTTGTGGAGGACGCGTTAGAGATAGTCCGAACCATCTTGCTGAAATGGAAAGGCGAATCTGTATTTAAAAGGGTCTGCACCTCTGTACGGGTGTTCGCTATGTGAAGCACGAAAGTTTCACGGGCCGAAGTCAAGGCCACCTCTCTTTGAGACAAAAGAGCTCTTATTCTTGTCATGCCGTTGAAATGTGCTCCCAAGGTTGGTATTTGTGGCCAGATTGAAAACTCCCTATGTTCATGTGTGGGAGGAAATAGAACATTTCTGCAGCAAATAACCCGTTCATTTACTGTTACGATAAAATGAATACTTTTAATTAACCCAGAACAATCTTCATTATTGAGCATCAAATAACTACCATTTTCCAAGAACTTGAACGTGGGGATGATAGCAGTAACTGGTGTGCCTTGCAACACGCAAGCCATATTTGGTCGGTGTTTGTTGCATGAACCGTGTAACTGTATGTGCCTACACATTAGTGAATGATCTGGCGTCTCAGTGCATTCCTCTCCATTCAGATAAAGTTCTTGATCATCTTTGAAAATCTGTATGTGTATGGAAGCGACCAGACCTCATGAAGAAAACCACTACCTAAAGGTTAATAACGACCTATTGGTATATATTTCATACAATTTGAAAACTTATATAAAGCAAAAGGCAGCGTTATTAAACCGTGGATAAGGCACGTTGCCAAAGCAGTCAACCTTTTGGATTTATACTGGAAATGTTAAAGGAAGAATTACGGAGTAGGGCCTGTAAATCTTTAATGGACAACGAGTAAAATTACTCCAACCATCATATTCCTCTAACTCCGGGATAGTAGGGGTGTTTAATTTTTTAGAAGTAGCCAATCCAAAGCATTTGGTCTGGGAAATTGTTTCATTCACAAACAACATATGATTTGGGATGAGACATGCACGGTGGAAAGCGTCAGTGCCTTGTACCTGCCAGGTTCGTGAACCCCAAACTGATGTAGATCCTGGATATTTTTACTCTGTGTTACGTTAGCATGGTCTCATTACTGGTTTAAACGCCATTTTTCCTTTTTTGTAACTTCTGCACACGACACTTAGTTGTTGCTTTAGCTTTCAGCCTACCTGCGTCAAGATCTATGCCTGCTTCAAGCAGGCGCAGGGTTTTGATGTAGCTTTGTCCTATCTGATTGTAAATGTGGCACACCGTGGGTGGCAGAGCAGCGGTGCACGTTAACTGGTGCATCCCTGGGGATGTGCTAGTTAATATAAATCTGCCCCTTTACATTTAATTATGTGCAGGGGACACAGAGTAGGTGAGGTTTATCCAAGGTTAAGAAGAGATGAGTCCTGTTCAGTGAAAAATTGGAGATAGGCTTCAGTATATTATATACTTAAGTAGTGTGTTAAGTTTTTGATGACTGTTATTAATTTACTGTTGGGTAATAGTGGTTAATAACATTTTTTATTATATTTTACCACAGATTCAACTGCAGATTATTTCAAGATTTTAGGATGCCTAGCAAAGAAAGAGTGAGAAAGGCTGCAAAACGTCAAAGACAGCAGGACCATGGAATAATGCAGCAGTCCTCTAACAAAAAGATTTGTCAAGTCACCAAGAAAGCACCGGGTAAGAGTCCAAAAACAGTCATAAGAAATATGTGTAGTAAAAAAAATATTACTACAGAAAATGTTTCAGTCCAGAAAAGGAGAAACAATTCAAATGGTAAGGAAAGGCCAATGAGAAATGTTACTGCTAGAGTAAGAGATAACTCTATGCATGAAAGTAGAAGGAAACAACAGTTTAGGGATATTCGTAAATGAATGTTCCGCAACAGGATAATTGGGAATTTGTTAAAAAATATTAAGAAAGGTCAACAGAAAGTGGTTTTTTATAAGAGAAAAAAAATAGTTGAGAAAGTTATTGATCAGGCATTTGAAATTAAACGTAAGTTATTTATTTTGACAATCAATAGAATTAGGAAGCTAAACAAGGTAATTTATGATTTCAAAAGAAATAGTAGATGGAAGAGAATAGTTAATCGTAGTAATTTTTGTGAAGTTTTTTCTGGAGAATGGATGCATAGTTCAAGCTCTGAGGCATTTTTTAATGAGGAGAGTTATTTCCAGGATAATGATTTGGTGCATGCAGTTGACACCAGTGGTCGAGCTTATGAAGTGAAAGATGGTTGTCCAGTTGAAAAAGAAAAAGTTGTGAGAACAGAGATAGAAGAGGTGTTAGGTAATGAGGTTTTAGGGAGACGTCCTAAGGGTCCTGTGTACACCTGGAAGTGTAGTAGTATTTGCAGTGTACGACAGGATTCCATCAATTTGCTTTGTGATTTTATACGGTCATTTAATAAGAAAAGTTTGAAGCAGAAAATGAAGTTGTTGCAAGAATTAGATCCTTGCAGAGTGAAAGAAGTGATAGGTTTGCATGGTCATTCACTGGCTTGTCTTTCCAGGAGAGTATGCCAGAGTGTTTTTCATCATTTCAGGATGCTAGCAGTGCATCATAATAAAGTGAGGAAATTAGTTAGAATGTTGTATTATGCTAAGAGTCCAGCAATTATGCTTAAACAATTATGCGCTGCTCTTTTGCATGGTTCTGAAATAGATGTGAAGAATATATGTGAAGAAATTGAGTTTTGTTACTTTGGAAGTAAAGAGGAGAATGTTGAAATTGACCAAGAAGAAGAGAGTAATGTGGAAGATAGTGTACAGGTTTCCAGTACAGATAATTTCCAGAGGGAAATTGCGACGTTTGAGGTGAAATCAAGTGAGAGGCCAAATTTCACTTGTGTGTGTTGTCGACGCACTTATTATAAGAATCAGACTAAGTTAGTGGATTTATATGGAAAAAGTGAAAGGGAAAATAATAGTGAATGGAAGGTTTTTACAACATACTTGATGGTAGAAAATTGTTTTGATTTGGGATTGGATCAACGTGTGTGTACTTATTGTTGTAACAAATTAAATCAAAACCAGATGCCTGCTAGAGCAGTTCATAATAATCTGGAATTGGTTGAGATTCCTTCTGAATTGAAGGATTTAAATACTTATGAATCTATTTTGATTCAAAGTATCCATCCCTTTCAGGCTATTGTAAGAATGGAGCCAAAGACAGGGAAATTGCCTCCATCAGATTTACAGAGAGGATTAAAGGGAAGAGTTGTTTATTTGCCTCTAGATTTGAAGAAAAACATTAACACAATTGGAGTAGAAAAAGTGGAAGAGGAACCTCTTGTTATCTTAGTTAATGGGGTTCCGACAAAGAATAAGAAAATATGGCAAGATTTAGTAGATGTTAGGAAAGTCAAAAGGGCAACATTGTATTTGAAAAAATATAATAAATACTATAAAAATGTATATGTTGCAGAAGAGGAAGTAAGTGAGGAAGAGGATAGCGATTTGTGTGCTGGTCAAATTGAGAAAGTAGAACCCTGTACTAGTGAAGAAATATATGAACATTATAGTGTTCATCCTTTGCATTCCAAGGAAGTCATGGGAAATGCTATTGAGTTGTTTCAAATGAAACAAGCGAAAGGGAGTCCCATTAGTGTTTGGGAGGAAAGTTTGGAAGCTCGGTGTTTCCCACAGCTTTTTCCAACAGGTCAGGGAGGAAGATATGATGAGCGACCTCATCAAATTCCTGCTTCTGAATACCGGACTTTGCGATTGTATGCAGGAGATCCTAGGTTTCGACAATGCATTCCTTATTTGTTTCATCTCCTGTTTGAAAGCGATCTGTCTGGACTGTCATATGCAGTGAACCACATCTTGAAAAGTGGTATACACATGCAAAACATCTCGGCAAGTGACTTTATGGATAAAGTCAATGTCCAAGACAGTATTTTGGATTCTCACCTGATTAATCTCATGGCGTGTCAGCGTGGTACTAATGAGTACTGGTACCATCGTCATGGTGATTTAAAATGTATGCTGAGGAACTTAGGAACTCCCACATGGTTCCTCACTTTGAGCTGTGCTGAGTATGGCTGGGAAGACTTACTTGAATTTCTACGAGAGGCAAATGCTAACGTAGAAAACATCGAATTCAAGACACCCGGAGAACTGTGCTCTTTGGATCCAGTCAATGTATGTAGGTACTTCAATCATAGATTTGAAGGTATGATGTCTTTCATCATGAATAAGAAGAATCCACCTCTTGGAGAGGTGTTGGATTTCTTCTGGAGGAAGGAGTACCAAGCAAGAGGTGCTCCTCATATACATATGTTGCTGTGGATCAAGGATGCACCTAAATTTGGAACGGATGCAGAAGACTCAGTGATGAGTTTCATAGAACAGTATTCTACGTGTGCTGTTCCAAACGCAAAGGAGAAAAAAAGCCTAAGAGAAAAAGTTCTACGTTTCCAAAGCCATCGATGTGGAAAGTACTGTCATCGTAAATTCCGGAACAAAGACAAGTTCTACACCAAATGTCGTTTCGGCTTTCCACGACCGGTGATTTCTAAAGGAAGAGTGAACAGTTTGATGTCTTCGCTGCGACATAATGTGATGAAGAAATCACCTAAAAACACATACAATTTGAAGAGGAACGAAGAGTCTAAGTACATCAACGACTACAACCCGGTGATTTTGTCCATGTGGAATGCTAACATGGATATACAGTTTGTGGCTGATAACTGTATGGCTGTGGCTCGGTATGTGACATCTTACATCACCAAAAAAGAGAAGACAGAATTGAAGGATATGTGGGAGGACATTTCCCATGAAAAGAGCCTCAGCAAGAAGTTGTACAGTTTCAGTTTGAAGATGTTGTCGCATCGAGAAATCGGAGCTTACGAATGTTCTGACCGGTTGTCTTCAGCAAGTCTCTATGCCAAGTCCAGGAGTATCGTTTGGGCGAGTGTTGGTCTTGCTGCAACGCGTAATCGAGTTCTGAAACCTGTGCGGGAAATTGAGTATTTGGCGGAAAAGGAGCCAAACAGTACCGACATTTTGAAGAGAAACATGTTGGATACATATTATCCAAATCGAAGCAGTCACCTCGAGAATGTTTGTCTGTATGAGGTTCTGCAAAATTACATATTCAAGAGGAACATCAAAGAAGATACTGAGAAAGGAGTGTATGCTGTAATAGGAAGTGAGGGATGTCTGGTCCAGCAAAGAAAATGCCACTTGATAAACCATCGAAAATTGAGTGGCGAATCTCCTGAAAAAAAGGAGTTTTTCTATTTAGCACTTTTGCAACTTTTTAAGCCTTGGCGTGCAGAAGAGGAACTGCTTGGAGATTTCCTTTGTTACGAAGACTCATTCAATGCTGCCAAGGAGACCATAGAATGTCCTGCTTTTCCCAAATATGTAGAAATGTTGAATGTGGAAATTGAGCAGGAAGCAACGATTGCAGCCGAGATTGCCAGAGACAGTTCTCAGGACAGTCAGAGTTCTGCTTCATTGAGTCAGGATCCACTAGGAGGACCTCTTATCGAAAATGAAGCTGCCACTGCTATGAATGAAGTGGAAAGAGCCATGGCACATGCTCAGGAGGATGCGGTTAACTTAGAAGAGTTGGAAAGACAACTCAACGTTGAGCAGAGGAAAATATATGACAAACTTACCATGCAAATTGATCATGGATTAAGTCATGACAAGAAAGAGTGCTCATGTACGTCGTTGAAGCCTGTCCGACTGTACGTGAGTGGAGAAGCGGGAACTGGAAAAAGTTTCCTTATTAAAGCAATTTCATGTTATTTGCAGGAAAGGACAGAGTCATCGCTGTCTTGTGTTGTCACCGCTCCAACTGGACTGGCAGCACATAACATTAAAGGGATTACTTTACATCGTTTACTGATGCTGCCAGTGGAGCATGACAACAAATTAGAATATCACAAGCTATCTGGAGATGCTTGTTTTGAAGTTTCAAGAGTCTTGAGGAAAATGAAACTTCTTATCATTGACGAAGTAAGCATGGTTTCCAATGTCATGCTTGCCTTTGTGCATTTGAGAATGCAAGAAGTTCTCAAAACAGAGTATGATGTGTTATTTGGTGGCAAACACATCATTGTTTTCGGAGATCTTCTGCAGCTGACACCAGTGAAAGGGCAACCTGTGTTCAAAATGCTCACGCATGAAGATACCAGGAAGTGCTTAGGGAGCATTGGCAACGTCAATATATGGTTAAACTTCAATTATGCTGAACTGCATGAAAATATGCGTCAGGCAAAGGATGAAGTTTACAAGACTATTCTACAAGATGTTAGAATTGGAAAAGTGACCGAGCATGGGAAAGAAGCTTTACATGCACGATTACTGACAAATTTATATCCAGACAAAGATGTTGTGCCTGAGAATATTTTTCAGAAAGTTACTGAGAAAAAATCTGGAATATGTTTGATGCCAACTCTTGCAGAATGTGCCAAATTCAACAACAAAATGTTGCATTTAGAAAAGCAAGAGATTGTGAAACTGGAAGCTATTGACAGAGTAGAGCATATGGGATCAACAATTATTTTGTCTGAGAATCTGAAAACAAAATTGGATTCATTAGAGAAGAGTATATCTAAAACTGCGGGTTTTGAAAAGATTCTGAATGTGTGCTTGAACTGCTGTATAATTTTAAGAAGGAATTTACATGTTGAAAGAGGTCTGGTAAATGGATCAATGGGTAATGTTGTTGATTTTGTGAAATACAGAAATAGAGATGGAATTGAATTTTTAAAAACTAAATTTGATGGCATTGAGGAAGTACAGCTAATTGCTCGTTGTTCTGCTAGATTTTTGCTTGTAAAAGACTTATATGTTCGTCGTAAGCAGTTTCCTGTTTGCTTGGCATATGCGGTGACAATCCATAAATCGCAAGGTTTAAGTGTAGACTGTGCATTGGTGAATATTGGCAGTTCTGTGTTCAAGGAGGGTATGGCATATGTGGCATTGTCACGAGTTAGGACTTTATCGGGATTGTACTTGATTGAGTGTGATGTCACAAACATTTGTGCGGATCTAGATTGTGTTAAGGAATACAATAGGTTGAGAAGAGAGTATGCACCACATTTGCCTCAGTATCCTTTGTTTGAGAAACGTGTGGTAGGCCGGAAACGAAGAAATGTGACCAATACTGGGGAGGTTGTAGCAAAAAGACGAAAAGTCGATGAACCTGAAATTATAAGCAGAAACAAAAAGGATTCTGTTGAAGATGTTGTTGGTTTTCAATTTGAAAACAGTTCTGGTGTCAACTGCTATGCTAATGTAGTGGTTAATGTTTTGTTTTCTCTAGAAAATGTAAAAGAAGAGATTGTGGTCAATTCTGATCAAAGATTTTGCAGTTTGTTAAATTCTGTGTTAGAGAAATGTAGCACTGATAGAACAAACATAGAAAGTGTGTCTGAAATTCGAAATCTGTTAGACAGATGTTCAGGCCAAACACAATTCTCTCAAAATAGTCAGCAAGATTGTCAGGAGTTTTTAATGTATATGCTTGATGTATTGCATGATGAAGGTGTAGATGTAGATCACCTGTTTGGGCTTTCTTATCAATGGCAGCATGACTGCGAGAACTGTAGGGTATCAAGTACTACTAGTGTAGACTCAGAAAGATTTATATATTTAACTTTGCCAGACAGTAAATCAGTCTCTTTTAATAAGCTAGTAAAAGCAGCTGATCACAACATGGAGTGTAGCCAATGTAAATCTGAAATGATGTCCACATTATTTATACGAACATATGGCCAGTATGTCATTTTAATGTTCCAACGATGTAGGCCTGATGGAACAAAATTGACAACTTTAATTAAAAATGTTGTGGCTTCACAGTTGTCAATATCAGGAAGGACTTTTGTAACTGTAGCAATTATATATCATGATGGTCCTTCAATAACATCAGGACATTATACAGCTTATTTAAAGTGTAGAAATGGCTGGTCATTCTGCAATGATTCTGTTTTAATTTTCACAAAAAAATTGCCATATGACCTTAAAAACTCTTACCTGGTGTTTTTAAAACCAAAATTTTAGGGAAAGAATCTCGGGATGTGCTCTGAGGAATTTCAAGAAGTTCTCATGGCTCCTACACTATTTGGCCTTGAGGATAAGTGTAGTACAGAGACATAACTTCTTACCATAACACTGGACGTCATGGAGAAATACGTGCACTTTGAATGAGTTCAGAAAAACTATTTCTTTTTATAAGCTAATTGAAGCAGCCAATCAAAACATGGAGTAGAGGGAATGTAAGTCTGCAATGCTGTCTACTGTTTTACATTGCTTTGTGATTAAAAGTGATGTAGAGAATTAAATAATTGTACTAGCCATAAAGGTAGTGTAAGTCTGCTTCATAGTAAGCAGTATCAGTGTGATAGGAAATGTAGAACATGATTGAGCAAGAAGGGGAAGATATTACTAGTCCAGGATTGTGTAAATGATCTTCAACATTTTAATTCTGAAAGTTGCGGAAATGCGAAAAGACGGGATTGGCTTACAAGAAATCCAAGAGTTATAAATGGGTCTGACAAGATTTGGCCTTGTGGAAACTTGTGGTAGAGAGCAAGAAGTCATTTATTGTATGTAACATGTTTTTGAAAACGATGGAGGTTTTCTTTCAGAAAGTGGCGGGTTGAAAGTAATAACAGCACAACAGAGTGTAAGCTGTTCATAGGACATCCTTGGCCGTCATGGAAAGTAAGTTAACTTTAAGGAGTTCTGAATTCTGATTTGTTATGTTGTATGGGTTTTTTAAACACAATCATTTTGATTGTGTTTTTTTTTCCCCGCTGTTATATGATGAATACCTTCAAGTGACTGTTTTTAGTGAAATTTGATACATTCTGAGAACAGCAAAAATAAACCATTTAACATGTATAATTAATTCTGTTCTGTTTGCATTTATGATGTACATGTAGAACTGTGTAGGAGGCATGGAGAAGGTGAGGCTTCTGTAAGTGTCAAAGTTGTTGCATACAGTGAACACATTCACACATCGGTCCACTCTTCCTTGGATGTGGTGGAGGTGGTGGGGAAGCACCAGCTGAAGCTACTAAAGAAGCCATTGCTCACTGGTAACAAAGGGTCTTTCTCTCACAATGATGAAAGTCAGAGTGAGGAAAGAAAGAGGGATTTTCATCATTTGGGAAAAACAATAGTTCTCAACCAATGAAAAGTGTTCATTTTAGATTATATGACCTAGTCTTACATCATTAGGAAACCAAAAGTGAAATGAACCAATGAAAAGTGTTATTACCAAGTCACATGACCTGCTGTGTTTACGTTACACGCTTTGCAGGGCCTCCCGGTTTGCTTCCAGAAACCTGTGCTTTGCGACTCGGTAAGCGTACCAGTTCGCTAACGTAGTACGTCATATGACGTATCACGCGACAACGTGAAACGTCATGCGGACGGGAGGCGTCACGATGTTGTTTTCTAACGCGGCAGTTGCGGTAAAGAAACGTTTACCGGCTCGCGGTCTATTTCGCGGCATCAAGGTCAGCTAACGGGAAGCTTCCCGATTCGCGAAGTGGGAACGAAGAAAAAAAAATTTACAAAAAAAAAAGTTATTAATAAACATATAAAATATATTTTGGGATTTAAAGAAGAATAAATTTTACAGCTACAGATATTTGCTATTAAAAAACCATTGAAATTCACTGAAAAAAACATAGGTTATAGATTATATATAGTTAGGAATTAGCATTTACAAAACCTTGAAAATTCACTGAAAAAACCATAGGTTATAGACCATATATAGTTAGGAATTAGCATTTAAAAAACCTTATTTTACTCACACAAAACCATTGAAATTCCATATATAGTTAGTTGCACTAACTATATATCACGCACCCGCAATCCACTGCTGATGATGTCACATATTACATCATTCATGACATGGTCAGTGACATCACTGATGACATCACTGATGACATCTCAAATGACATCACTGATGACATCACTGATAACAACATCCAGTGATTTTTTGTTTCTGTAAAGTTTAAATATGTCTTACATATTGAAGAATGAGTGGATGTATAAGTGTCTGGACGAAGGATTTAGTAGGTGCATGACTGACTGTATGAGTGAGTGATTAAATGTGTCTCACTGAGTGCACGGGTTAGTGACTAAACTGTCTTAATTTGTGCATCATTATGTTTGTTGTTCTGTAAACTGCTGCATGTGTTGATCAGTAGCTATATGAGTAAGTATATGGGTTATTGATTGGTTGCCTACGTATTTGTATGGGAGACTGAGAGTGTGTATGGGTGGCTGGGAGGTGTATGACTCTGTGCATAGATGTGTGAGCAGTTGATTCACTAGATGTATGGGTTCAAAAGTGCATGTGGAAACAGCTGTATGGGTGGTTGACTGTGTGCATGAATGCATTGGTGAGTGAATGGATATCTCAGTGCTACATGTCAAAGTAAGTACATATGTAAAACACAGTACATGTGAGAGTTGGCATATATAAATAACTGTGCATGAGAGCCACTGAATGTGTGAGTAGCTGTATGGATCATTGTGAACTTGTATCAGGGATTGTATAAGAGAGTAAATATGTGTTAGTATATGCTTGAATAAGTAAGGTGTGTATAACTGTATAGTTGAGGAAATGGAGGTGAGATTGTTTCTTTGCATGACTGACTAGGTGTGTGAGTAACTCCATGGATGAGTGACAGTGTGTGAGTTTCTGTATACACTGAGTGTATCTAAGGTTATATTAGAGTCTGAAGAGGTTTATCGTATTAGCACAAGAATGATGTCAAATGAGATGTCATCAGTGATGTCATCAGTGATGTCATTTGAGATGTCATCAGTGATGTCATCAGTGATGTCACTGACCATGTCATGAATGATGTAATATGTGACATCATCAGCAGTGGATTGCGGGTGCGTGATATATAGTTAGTGCAACTAACTATATATGGAATTTCAATGGTTTTGTGTGAGTAAAATAAGGTTTTTTAAATGCTAATTCCTAACTATATATGGTCTATAACCTATGGTTTTTTCAGTGAATATAAATATATATGTGACATCATCACCTGTGGATTGCGGGCGCAAGAGTTACAATTAGTACAACTAACTATAACGGAGGAATTTCAATGGTTTTGCATGAGTGAAATGTCCAGCTAACTATAACACACCCTTAAACACCCCAAACCTATGTTTTTTTCGGTGAATTTCTTAGGTTTTTTAAATAATAATTCCTAACTATAACCTGCTTGAATCCAATGTTTTTTTCAGTGAATTTTAATGTTTTTTTTTAATGATAATTCCTTACTATAACCTGCTTGAAACCTATGGTTTTTTCGGTGAGTTTCGAAGGTTTTTTAAAATTATAATTCCAAAGTATAACCTGCCTGAAACCCAAGGTTTTTTTCAGTGATTTTGAAAGATTTATTCAATAACAATTGTAATATCTGTAAATTGTTATATTTATTTCTTTGATACTGATTTACAAATTTATTTTAAATATATTCATTTTTAGATATCTTATTTTTAAGATTACATTACACATTTTTAATATATATATATTTTTTTTTTAATGTCATATATATATATTTTTAAATATTTGTATAATATTTTCTGTTTTCCTTTTTTGTTTTACAATTTTTGGAGCAGTCCCGCACCCAAAGCGCACCTCTCTCGATTGCTGCGCAGAACGTAGCCGGCATTTTACAATTATTCTGTAAGATGCACGTAGGGTCTGCGATGGGTACATATTTTCATGCACGATTGCTATGCGACCCGTACATGACTTGAAGCGCATAAGCAACATATATGTATCACGCTACACCACGCGCGCGCGTTTCCGCATGACATCATGTACATGTTCAACGTGGTGAGCGCGCGACTTACGCGAAATTTTTCGATATAAAAAAGATAGATATATATATATATTTACTGAAAAAAACATTGGTTTCAGGCCTGATATAGTTAGGAATTATTTTTTCAAAAACCTTTGAAAATCACTGAAAAAACCATAGGT
Organism: Lissotriton helveticus; assembly: GCF_964261635.1. NCBI lineage: Eukaryota > Metazoa > Chordata > Amphibia > Caudata > Salamandridae > Lissotriton > Lissotriton helveticus. The sequence continues at coordinate 871,021,939 of NC_136071.1, read as the reverse complement.
TTCAGGCCTGATATAGTTAGGAAATAGCATTTAAAAAACCTTGGAAATTCACTGAAAAAACTGTAATTTTTAGGGGTGGACATTTCACTCATACAAAACCATTGAAATTCCTCTGATATCACGCGCACCCGCAATCCACTGCTGATGATGTCACATATTACATCATTCATGACATGGTCAGTGACATCACTGATGACATCTCAAATGACATCAGTATGACTGCCCAATGATGTGTGAATAGTTGATTCAATATATCTCTCAATGCTACATGTACAATGAAGTACAACAATAAAAGCCACTGTGTGTGACATTTGTTGTATATAAAGAAGTATACATATAACTAAGTGATTGCATCAGTAACTGTATGGATAACTGTATACTTGTAATTGTGATTTTATAACACTAACTATGAGTTACTATCTAAGTGCTGTTTGTATAAGTGTTAGGGGTAGTGTTTTAAGGTTTAGGGTAGTGTAGAGATGTTTGTGTACTGAACGGGTTGTGCTGGGGATAGATTTAGTGTTTAAGGTAGTTCATTGGTCTTTGTGTAGAGTAAGGGGTGGTGTTGGTGGTAGATTTAGTGTGTAGGGTAGTACACTGGTGTTTGTGTAGTGTAGGGGGTTGTGCTGAGGGTAGTGTTTTAAGGTTTAGAATAGTGCAGTGGTGCTCGTCTACTGTAGGGGATAGTGTTTTAGGGTTTAAAGAAGTGCAGTGGTGTTTATGTACTATAGAAATTCATGCTGGGAGTAGTGTTTTAAGGTTTAGGGTAGTGTAGCTTGTGTTTGTGAAGTGTAGGGGTTGTGCTGGGGGTATGTATTAACATTACACTATGACCACCCAAAGCACAATTATCACTACTAAACACCAAAATATTCCAGGTGAAGTTATCAGCAGAATGCTAGGAAAACGTTGATCAATATTAAATGCTTCTAATTAAGTAAATTACAAATCATTACATGCAGTGTCCCACAAATGATATTACCACAACAGTAAGTCTCCCCAACTTGCATTTAAAGTGGATAAACATGTTTCATGGGACAGACCGCTAGGCCAATGCTGCAGCTTCCACATGCTTCCACACCCTCCACATACTCAGCAAGACCTTCAAAAAGACCCAGCCCCTAAATCAAGGAAGACCATCACCCAAGCACTCATCACCAGTAGGCTGGACTACGGGAATGCCCTCTATACCGGAATCAACACATTTCTACTCCATACACTTCAGACTGTCCAGAACACCGCAGCCAGACTCATCCTCAGCATCCTACAACAAGACCACATTACCCAGCATAAATGAGCACTCTACTTGCTCCCCGTAGAAAAATGAGTGACCTTCAAGTTGCTCACCGACACCTATAAAGCCTTCCACAACACCGGACTCCAATACCTCAACCTCCTTCTACACCCCCAAAGAAACCTCCACTCCGCTGTCCAGGCCTTGGCCGAAATTTTCTGTATCCACAGAACCAGACAAGAGGCACACCCTTCTCCAACATCATGGCCAAGACCTGAAATGAACTCCCCCTCAGCATCAGATGAACCCCCACAGTGAAAGCATTCAGGAAGACCCATAATACCTGACTTTTTGAATCACCAAAGCTGGACAAATCGCCCTCACATACTCCCCCAGCACCTGTAAACCCTCACAGGTGAGTACTGCGCTCTATACATCCCTAATGGATTAATTGATACACCACCACAGTGTGTCTTTGAGTGTTATCAACAGGCCCTGCCATTCGTTTGGTTGTCTGTAATTCTTAAGGGTAGTGAAATGAGCAGTACTATCTTCTTTAATATACACATAATCTCTGAAATTGGCTTGGTTTGTCTTCACCTCTGAGAGCTACTTTCAGAATGCTGGTGAGTTACCAGTTGCTCCAGAGCTGCTAGTTGGAGACCCCTGGTATGTATAGAGAGGGGGGAATTGTAGTCCTGAAGCACAAATGTGAAGGTTATTACACAAATACATGCATAATACATAGCACTTTGAATCACTCCATTCCCTAAATCCTAGCTCACTGCATGAATACATGATTACTGACTGAAAGATTACATTAATATAAGAAAAGACACTGGGTAGAATTCTTAATTGGTTGATTTTTACTTTAGTGAATGAATCACTACATTGTACTGAAAAACTAATTTTGAAATTGCAACAGCAGTCACACTGTGTTTGCTGGAGTATATAGATAGGGACTGGGGAATTGTAAGCCTAAAACACAAGTGTGAAGCTGGTTACACCACTACATGCATAATGCATAGTAGTTTGAAGCAGTGCATACCCTAAAGCCTGGCTTACTGCAAGAGCGTACGTACTTATGTAACTGCAAACACATCAACAAACCAAATCATTCTCTCTCAATTTTGCCAAATGGACACTGATTCACAGTGTGATTCTAGACAAATAACAGTAACCCTTGCAGTGTATAAAAAAAGATTAAAAATATTAGATAAACAAATGTATTAAAACTCCCAGTAATGGAATTAAATAAATTAATAGTCTGATATAAATTAGGATACTCAAAGTTTAATAGAGAGTATCTCTGGCATGGGATACAAGGAAAATAGGGGTTTAGGATATTGAAGAATAATAAAACAAGTTTTACAAAAAAAGGGAAGTTACTACAATGATAATTCAAAAAGGGGAAATGAATGTTAATACTCGTATTAAAAAAAAAGTAACCTATAGAAATGCTTTAATAAGAAAAACGAATTTAAATAAAGGATTTTTGAAATTATACGAAAGTTAAAAAGTATGGCAAGAGGCACGTTTACATAAACACGTGACCCACTAAAACAGAGGATATGAGAACACCGGTCAACTGAAAAACGTGACTTAAAAGTGGGAGGAACAATAAATTGATCCCATAGAGTGTTAAGTAACCAAAAAGTATATAAACCACACAAGTGGGAAAATTTGTTTCGTTATAGAGAATTAATACGGGCGAAGAAACTACGAGCAAGGTAATGATTCGGGGCTGCGGAAGCATCTTGAGAATATCTTTCATTTCCTCAGAGGGAACATATTGTTTATGTATATTTAAAAATACATAAAACATTATGTCCCCTCCGGGGGAGTTGGATGAATTTCGACGGAGAAAGGAAAGAATATCGAAGAGAGGTAAATTATCTGAATGGGTATATGTTTGATATTTTTTAAAAAGAAAGCAAAAAAATGTAAATGATTATAGAATGTGGAATGATTAAGTTTAAATGTGATATAATAACAAGTGGACGAAGCAGCCATTACAAGAAATATAAGTTAATTAACTAATTAATACGTGCAAAGCAATAATTTGGAGCGAAACCATCATCTTGAATTTATCTTTCATTTCCACAGAGGGATCATATTGTTAATGTATATTTTAATTTATATATAACTTTATGATCCTTCAACTGGAGTTGAATGACTTTCAACAGAGGATTTCAAAACATAATAAATAATATGTTTTTAGTATGCAAGTATTTCTTAATGATTGGAAAATGTAGTATAAATAAAGTATCGACGAAAAAACGAAATACTTTGGAATAAAAGAGAATACTCTTTATTATTTAGAGTGAAAATGCGCTAAAAGTATTTTTAGTGAGTAGTGCTTTCTCCTATTTTCACTCATGAAGAACAGGATTATCTTCGCAAGCACTTTTTTGAAAAAGTAATATAATTGTGGCTTAAAATGTTAATAGTTCTTTACATTTTTTAAAAGGATTGTTAAATGTAATATTAAAATAAAATGTACATAAAAGAGAAAGATGAAGTAGTGAGGGAGTGTTTGTCGTAGCACTTCTATTCTACTTTATCTGAAAGTAAAAAAAGCCCAAACATTTAAATAAAAATGATGGGGCAACACTTATATAATGTAAACATAAGGAATGAGTGCTTATGATAAAATAAAATAAATGTGATCCAACACGTGATACCATTAATTGAAAATAAGATTTTGCATTTCACCCATGTGATGAATATAAAAGACTCAATAAAAATATTTTGAAAGCTTGTGCATTTTTCTTTCAAGGATGATTTGAAGAATTATACATTTAATGAAAGGACAAAGTATTCCACGCTAAAGGAGAAAAGTCAGCACAATTATGCTAGAATAGAAAATAGAATAATATTGTTAAATACCTTCACAGTCAACAAACTCGTAAGCACAATAGACAGTTTAAATTAAAAACACCCTACCACAACTGGGGGCATATTATCAAGGAGGGTTTGAAACGCATTGTAAAATAAAGTAACATAAATGTAAAATAAAGTGCGTCACAAAATGGGCTACGTACATGGTGAGGGTATCGTAACGTCACATAGAAAAAACAAGCCAATCAACATTAAGATCAGGAAGGTAGAGTTAACCACACAAAAGTCAATCAAATGTTTTCAAAATCTGCGCAAGGAAACGGATTGGTTGGTAATATGTCTTCTTCACAACCAATGAAAAAGAGGTGTAGAAAGTTTCTGTTTTTAATATACGAGCTAATAAGATGACCTTCCAAGTACATGCAATGAAAGGCAGTTGTTACCCCTACAATAACATGCACTTACCCTACAGATGCCCCCCCTGGACTTAGAATAGTAATTGTTACTCCTACACTAACCTAAAGTTAACCTACAGATGCACCCTGCTCTCTCTTTCAAAATCCAAACCAGACTTACAACACCCTTGCACCACTTTCGCATCACTTTTCCCATCTTAAAAATAATGTGGGGAGGCAGGGAGAACGCGGAGACATTGTGGCTTCACCCACAATCCCCAAAATTTTTTATAAAACACGAAGAATACGGTCCCCTAGAATAATAGAAATTACTGATAAGGGCTATTTTTACGGAAAAATAAAAGTTGCGCACCCAGCGCAGAGCACAGTGCGGCCCCGTGGTGTGCACTCGCTGGATGCACGAATCATAATCTGTATGGTGCACGACTCCAGCGCCTTTGCTGCACAACTTCTAGACGTTTGGGAGCCAACATTACTTTTCCACATGGTGAGCTACTAACATGCAGCTCCCCATGTGGAAAAGCAATGTCATTTACATTTTGAAAGAGAGAACAGATTTCCTTGCTATGGGAGGGCGGTATAGACACCCCGGGACACTGCAGGAACCGTCCCTCCCACAATACATAAAGGCCCGGGGAGTGGTGATCCCCGGGGCTTTTGAGACCTTACAGCCCCCCAACCATTTTTTTTTTTAGCCTGTGAGGTAACATGGCTCACCAGTGCTCCAAGAGAGGGTCACGCAGTTCCCGTCCCACAATACATTAAGCCCCGGGGGTGGTTGTCCCCACAGCTTTGAGGACCTTTGACCCCCCCCCACCATTTTGTTTCTTTTTAGCCCCATGGGGTGATGATCCCCAAGGTTGGGGGGCCCCTCTGGGCCCCACATAAAATGTAATATTTTTGCCCCCGGTATTTAACCCCATGGGGACTAATTATTAAAAAACCCATCTATTTTATTTTATATATTTTACACCAAAGTCCGCGCACCCTTCACACACCTGCCGGGTTTAAAAAAAAGAATTCGGCCCTGGGGGTCTTTCTGGGACCCCCTAATTAGGTCTAGAGGGTAAAATTATTTCTACCCTGACCCCTTTCTCCGTTTTGCACACATATTCCACTGACCTCAGTCTCGCTTCTACCGAGGAACAAAATGGCAGCCAACAGTTCCTGGTTTTGAATGTTTACAACCACTTGACAACCAATCAGCATTCAGCACATGATCGGGATGGTGCGCTTATGGTACGATGACAATCCCCGCACACTCCGCGGATCCACCTCGCCCATAGATATATAAATGACTTTAACTGTAATTTTCTCAGGAACTACTGAACAGATTGACACCATAAAAGCAAAAGGCACAAGTCAGATTTAAGGACTACCTCTATGCCAAATTTGGCATAATTCCGTTCAGCCGTTCGAGCTGTAGCTGTGGCTAGAGGTTCTATGGGAAATTGCATGGGGAAAACATGTTTTGGGACCCCCCTTTTTTCTCGGCCCCCACTTGACCAATCACCCCGAAACTTTCAGGGTAGGAGCAGACCGGAGCTGGCCAAAGTTATTGGGAATAGATTGGGAATAGAATATTGCATATTTCCTATGGATAATAGGTCCTAACTATAACTATCTACTGGCAAATGCCAGTAGGTAATATATGTGTGTATATATATATATTGACTTTTTGAAAACAGATTATCCGGTGACGCCCCAACTATATCTCATACCTAAAGTACACAAACACACCAGCAACCCACCTGGGAGACCCATAATCTCTGCTATTGAGGATTTGTTTGAGAATACTTTGAGATATATCGATTTTTTGTTACAAGAGCATGCTGGCAAGTTTCCTTCCTACATCAGGGATACGGGAGATTTCCTTAAAAAAGATCTACAATATTGCCTCGAATGATCAATATGTGCTTATGACCTTAGATGTTACTTCCGTATATAAGAGCATTAAGCACACTGATGGTCTATGATCCTTAGCACATTATTTAGGTAGCAGACCTATGCATTTGTACCAACATACATAAATGCTACTCAACATGGCAGAATGGTGCTTAACCGCATCGCTGCTAGGGAGATTATCCTGCTGTGCTGCAGATCCTTGTTTCCCATTGTTCATGACGAGCTCAGCTCGTCATGAGCACACGAGCAGTGTACTGCATGACGAGCTGAGCTCGTCATGAGCATGGAAGGGGTTAAATAACAACTTCTTCATGTATGACCAACTCACATATAAGCAAATACAGGGCACTGCTATGGGTACCTGCTTTGTTCCCATTTATATGAATTTGCATATAGGCTGGTGGGAGGAGCAGGTACTCAAAACCAATTTTTCCGGAGAGTTGACTGAGAATGTCATTCTCTGGACTAGATATATCGATACATCTTTATCCTCTGGCAGGGGTCTCCCGAGTCAGCACAGAAGTTTGCAGCTGAGCTAAATGTAGATGATTTAAATCTCTCATTTACATGTAACCTCAACACAGAATCAATACATTTTCTACATCTAGGAGTGTTTGTAGCTAACAACCAACTGCATTTCAGGACATATAGAAAGCCCATCTCTGGCAATTTCATTCTACATGCCAGCAGTTTCTACCCGACAAAACTCAAATAGAACATTCCATATACGGAATGCCTACTCATGAAACGTAATTGTAGTAGTGAGGAAGGTTTGGGTGAAGCTACAGATGATTTTTTTAAGAGACTTAGAGCCCATGGGTATAGTTCTGAAGTTCTCAAAACAGCTCAAGCCAAAACTAGATTTATCAAGAGAGTAGATATGCTGTTTAGCCAAAGTGGGATTAGGAAGAAAACCACACACCCAGGTACACCACGTCTCATTACAGGCTATTATGCCTACGATGCCAAACTTTCCAACATCCTCTATAAAAATTGGCATATTGTCAAAAGTGATCCTATCATTGGCCCCAATATCACCAGAGTCCCCATCATATCCTTCAGGAGGGCCAAATCGTTGCGAAAAAAGCTAGTACGCAACTCCCCGCAGGTTAACAAAGGCACAGATTGGCTGAGAGTGCTCAGGGGCTTTCAAAAGTGCTTTAAATGTAAAGCTTGTCGACATGGCTTCAACATAAAACTTGTACAAACACCTTTCAGACATACACCTTTTGAAATCAGAGGTAATTTCAATTGTAAAAGCAAGTTTGCAGTCTATGTTTTAGAATGTACCTGTATCAAAAGGTACGTAGGGAATACCATACACCCTGTACACATCAGGATCTTGCAACATATAAGGGCGATTGCCAATGATGACCCAAGTTACCCTGTAGTCAGAAACATCAACCTATGCTATGGTGGCAATGCAAAGGATTTATCCTACTTTGTAATCAATACTGTCCTTAAGACCCCGAGGGGTGGGAATAGACAGTTGTTACTCAGGAGGCTAGAATCTAGGTTCATACTCCTATTGAAATCCAAAATCCCACATGGGTTGAACTCCGATGAACCGTTATCTGTCCACCTATAGCTCCTCTCCTCTCCCTTTTAGGGTTTTCTAAATTCTTTTGTTTATTAATAGGGTTCATCATCACGAGGTAAATGTTTTGTTGGCTTAGCTGGTTCTAAATATTGTCCATAGACTAAGGATATGATTGGTTAGACAATACATTGGCTGTATGATGTTGCTGTGTTTAATTTGCATTTTTAAACAGGCCCACTGGGGCTGTGTTCTATGCATCATCGGCACGCCAATAGCGAATATGTATTATTGATACCCCCTCTTTACATTAAAAGTTGCAATCTGTTCCATGAAAGTGTAGCAATTGTTTCCAGTCACCACTTACACATTAGTGAAGCAATGTGGCTTTAATTTTGCGATTTGTCTTCAGTATAAATATAGACTTTTCGTCACTGTTACTGGAGTAGTCTGTCTACTGTGTTGTTCATTTGGCTCAATACCTTTTATATCACAGAAAATACTAGCCTACATTACAAGTACCATCACATGTGTATATTTCTAGTATTAGACTGATGTTGTCTTGTTTACTATTAATCTATATTAATTTAAAATATGATATATATTTCTTGTACTTTGCACCCTTTTCTTTTAACATTTATATCTATGATGACGTTTGGTTGCTGTGACAACCATGAAGAATGAAGACGCATTTAATGACTTACCTTAATGGCAGCGACGTTGTGAGCAAGGCAGTTCAGCCGTCGAAACGCATCAGGGACTTCTAGAGAAATACATTCCAGTGTCATATTTCCATGGTGTGAGCTCCTGTCTTTTTAATAAGAAGTGGGATTGGCCTCATATATATATATGATGTGATTCTTTAAGCGGGGCTGAGAAAAAAGGGGGGGTCCCAAAACATGTTTTTCCCATGTTAATTTCCATAGGAAAATTTAGACAAAGCTACAGCCCAAACTGCTGAACGTAATTACACCAGATATGGCAAGAAGGTAGGTCTTGGTTCAGAAAGAGCCCTTCTTTTAAATGGGGTAAATCCGTTCAGTAGTTCCTGAGTAATTAGAAAATGAATGGGTTCAATATCTGTCCTCCATACGAACCTTTACATAAAGCTACAGCCCGAACTGCTGAACGGAATAACAACAAATTTGGCAACAAGGTAGCCCTTGCTTCAAAAAGAGCCCTTTTTGTTAAATGGTATCAATCCATTCAATAGTTGCTGAGAAATTAGAAAAAGAAAGTTTCGATATCTGAGCACTGAGGAGGGATCGCGAACCCGCCAGGCCAGGAGCTTCACTCTGACTGGCTGCCAACACTCCAAACCAGGAAGTGTTGGCAGCCATCTTCTGACTCGGTAGAACAGAGTCACAAAAGACTTAATGTTAAAAAATTCAAGCATTAATTGTTCATGTTGTTTTTATACGTTTCTCAAATGCCTGCAAGAACTTCACCAGCTTGCAGTGTATTCTTGGAGTGGTAGTGTCCAGGCTTCCAATAATGGCTGATCTACATGTTCGTAGTTTCATGGACCGATAACTTTCCTTTAGGTGTGACCGTTCCTTGGATAGCATTTTACAGTGACAAATGATGTGTATTAGATCCTCTTTAGGGCTGCCACACAGTCGACAAGAAACATCATCAAGCAGTTTCCAGGCAGGTTCATTGGCTCGTGTCGGAAAGTCGCCAAGTCTCAAAGCCATCAGCTTTTTCTTAATAAAAATAGAGTAAGTTGTTTCCAGGTATTGTGCAGCTGTCAATGTCTTATAGCCATTTATCACAGCCCATGAGTGCGAACGATGGGAGAAAATTTCTTTGTCCAAAATTAACGAGTGGAGTTTTGCCACTTTATTTAGGGTCTGTTTTAGTACAACAAATGACAGATTATTATCCCATAAGGTTTTTGAGCAGGTTGTCTCCAAAGCTTGCATGAGAAATTGATTTGCTTTGGATTTTTTTTGGGATTTAAACTCTTGCCATAGGTAGGTATTCAGATTGTTATTACGTGCTTTTTGCTTGATCTGATACCACACCTTAATATGAGAATATAGTCTCCCCGGTTGTTTTTTAGTCCGAATTCAAGTCGCAATTGAGCTGGTGATGTTGTGCGTGGGAGTCGTAATACTTTTTTGTATATTTTAGTTGTCAAGGTGTTTAGTAGGTCGGCGTCCTTTCCGTGCATTGCCACACTTGCATAGGTCAGGGTTGGGAGGATTTTATTTGCCATCACGGTTAGAAGGGGTTTGAGTGATGGCCCTTCCAACTTTTTTGCCAAGGTACTTAGTCCAAATAGCAGAGCACCCGCTCTTTGGGTCAGATAATTCTTCTGTTCTTTAGGTTAAGTTTGTCATCTATAAAAAAAAAAAAATATTTGTAAGCCGAGACTTTCTCTTGCGGTTTTCCTTTTAACCATATATCATGATGCAATCCACGGCGGTTAGTAATCAACATGGTTTTAGTTTTTGAGACGTTTAATGCCAACTTGTTTGCCAACAAGAAGTCCGACAGTTCCGTTACTAATCTGGTTAGCCCCACCTTTGTTAGGCTCAAGAGGACAATGTCGTCTGCATAGGCCAAATGAGTGAGCTGTAGATCACCAAGTTTTGGTGGATGGGCATTGCAGTGGTTCAATTTCGCAGAGAGATCTGAGATGAAAAGGTAAATAAGTGTGGCGCAAGAACACACCCCTGTTTGAGGCCGATCGTTGTGGGAACTTTTCTCGACAGTCGTGTTCCGTCACCAATTTTTACTTGCGACCAAGTATCAGAATAAAATAGCAGCAAACCCCTTAGGATACACTCAGGGATTGCCCATGATCTCAATTTCGCCCACAGGAGATTACGATCCACACTGTCGAAGGCCGCCTGAAGATCAATAAAACACATATTCAGATCCTGTTTTCTACTCATACACTTCTCCGCGATCATAGTTATCTATAGGATATTTGCTGTCGTTCCGATCCCCTTCCTGAACCCCGTTTGATTTATGGGGATCAGTTCTTTCTCACTTGACCATGCGACCAAATCATCCAAGAGTAGAGAAGCAAAATATTTTGCCTCGATGTCCTGCAACGCTATCAAACGATAGTTGTTTGCTAAAGATCTTTCCCCACCTTTGTAAATTGGCGTGAATATTGATCCTTTCCAGCTCTCCGGTACTTGCTTCATGTTTTGTACGTCTGAGAACAGTTCCGCCAGGCAAGGTCCCCAGAATTCCGGAGCATATTTGTACGCCGCTTGTGGGATGCCATTCGGGCCTGGCGCCCCGCTTGTTTTTCCTTTTTTGATTCTTTTAATTATTTCTTCCGCCGTGTATGGATTATTCTGAGGATCCGAGCTTATTACATCACTATGGTCTCTGAGTAACGATTTACCCCCTTTTTCTTCTACATGGCACAGTTTGTTTTGACTTTTAGTGCATGGGTCACTGCTTTGTGTTTTTACCACAGTGTCCGAGAATTTAGATGCGAGAAATGCTGCCCACTCCGATTCCTGCACATTAGAACTCAGGACGTTACAAGGTCTCGTTAACTGGTTTATTGTTTGCCAGAATATATTAGAATTCTGTAGTTTTGAGCTGTAGATTAGTTTTAACCAAAAGCTGTCATTAGTTGACCTTTTATGAGTCACAAGAAAAGAGTAAAACAAATATAAAAAACAAGAAAAGGGGAAGGGTTTAAACACCCTGACCCCCTAGGCCTGTTCAGGGGGTCCCACAAGGACCCCCGGGCCACCCAAATGTATGTATTTTTTTCATTTTTTGCCGAGTCGTGCTTGCTGCACGAACCCCATCAACTATGTTTTTTGCTTTGTTTTTTAAAGCCCCCAGGTGGGCCAGGTCCTGAGGGCAATCCTCATTATTGTTGCAGGAGCCCCACAACCCCTGGGACCACCACCTCCCTGGGGCTATGTTGATTATGTGCGGGGGGCATGTGCCCTCCCACAGCCCCGGGGACTGCCACCTCCCCACGGCTTTAAAAAAAAATATGGCATGGGGGGTCTCAACCCCCCATTCTGCCCAATGGACTGCCACATCCCCGGGGCTTCATTGAATATAAATGAGGGCCTCGCGGGCCTTCCCAAGCCCCAGGGACCACCACCTCCCCGGGGATGTGAAAATTAATTAGTGTGGAGGGGCTTGAGTACGTTAGAAATTAGCATTTAAAAAAACATTGAAATTCACTGAAAAAGACATAGGTTTCAGGTACGTTATACTTAGAAATTCATGGACATTATAGTTACTTGGACATTTCACTCCATAGAAATTCAGCTGTTATAGATAATTCAGTTAACTATACTCACCCCCCTGCAATGCACTGCTGATGGCATCACATATTACATCATTCATGACATGGTCAGTGACATCACTGATGACATCTCAAATGACATCACTGATGACATCATCCAGTGACTGTGTTTCTTTAAATATTAAATATGTGTTACATATAGATGCCTAGATGTATTGAAGAATGAGTGGGTGTATAAGTATCTGGATGTTGGATTTAGTAGGTGAGTGACTGACTGTTTAAGTGAGTGACTACATGTGTCTTATATCATTGATGACATCATCTATTGAAACACTGACACCCGTATAGAACCTCTCATACACCCACTCACACACCCATACAACCACTCACATACCCATTCACAAACACATACAAATACTCATGCATGCATAGAGACACTAACATACCCACTCCCTCACTCATACAGGCACTCACACAACTAGTCACATACCCATACAGCTATTCACTCCACTCTCTTACTCATACAGATGCGAAACACATGTACTCAGTCACCAAAACAGTCACAAAGACAATCACATACTCTCCCACAGAGCCTATATCACACTCACTTACCCCCCCATATAGCCTGTCACACACCCACTCACTCACCAATACAGCCACTCAAACACTCACTTACTCATCCCTACACCCACTTACACACACATTCACACACCCATATAGCCACCCATGTATCATTACACTCACCCATACAGACACTCATGTACCTGCTCACAAAATCACACAACCACTTATATACCCATTCATACATCCATATAACCACTCCCATACCCACTCACACACTCCTACACCCACTTACATCATAGGCATTCACTCTTCATAACAGGCACTCACACCCACTGACTTACCTATACACTCCCTCATACAACTACCCAGTAATCTATACAGCCACTCACACCCATTGTCTTACCTATACAGACACTCACACAGCCACTAAGTCACCCATACAGCTACTCACACTCCCACTAACACATCCATGCAGCCACTCACACACTCATACATCCGCAAATACATCCACTGACACACATATACAGCCCCTCGGACAACCACTCACAGACAGATTTGGTATCAAAGCCACTCATCTGATATATATTAGAAATACTATCCCCCTTACATTTACTAGATGATGTCATCAGTGATGTCACTGACCATGTCATAAGTGATGTAATATGTGAGGATATATATATATGTATATATATATTACCTACTGGCGGTCGCCAGTAGGTAGTTATAGTTAGGACCTAGCTACCCAAGGAAATCTGCAACATTCTATTGGGAATATCTCTGGCGCCGGTTGAGGAATCTGCGTGCAATTTTCCAAAATTTTGGCCAGCTCCGCTCTGCTCCTTCCCTGAAAGTTTCGGGGGGATTCGTGAAGTGGGGGCAGAGAAAAAAGGGGGTCGCAAAACGTGTTTTCCCCATGTTAATTTCCATAGGACGGTCTGACAAGTCTACAGCCTGAACCGCTGAACGGAATGACGCCAAACTTGGCAAAATTGTAGGGACTGGTACGCAGATGTGCCTTTGCTATGTTTGGTGTAAATTGCTCCAGTAGTTTTTTTGAAAATTAACTTCAAAAACAGATATATATCTATAGGCGTGCTCCGAGCGCTCACCGGTACGCGTACCGGTGAGCGCACCCGGCGCGCTATGGGAGTGCGCGAGCGGAAAGCTGATTGGCTGTCGGGTGTCTGTGTACATTCTAAACAGTCCGGAGAGTCCGCCATCTTGTGACTCGGTAGAATCGAGACACAAGAGGTGAAAAAGAAAGGGGGAAATAATTAAAAGGGGGCAGAGTAGACACCCCCTGACCCCCTAGGTTTTCTGAGGGGGTCTAGAAGGACCCTGAAGGGCAAAAAAACCTTTTTTTTAAATTTTCGCGGGGTAAGCCCTGGGTGCGTTCTCAGGTGCGCGCTCCGGTACGCGCACCCTGAGCGCACCACGGGGAAAAACAGCGTAAAAAGTTATAGTAAAAAAATTATTGAGAGTGCTTAGAGGTAGGATAGCTCTGAAAAGAGCTGTTGTGTTATGTGGGTTTTTTTTGTACCTACAAGTAGGTACCAATGCAGAGTCTTATATTCAAGAGGAAAACTCTATTCCCCTCATCTGTAAAATGCACACCATCTCTCCTATTGACGTATTCATGTTGTAACGCAAGTTGTTGTGGTAAATGGAACCCATACCATAGTCTCTGAGGAAAGCAGAAACAGATTTATTCACATGTTTCCTTGCTTTCTCAATCTGTGGACAAAATTGGTTGGACCAGTTCCATTTTTGCCTTTGGCATATATTAGAAAATACCAAGGCAGTTTTTGGAAAAAGTGACATCAATTGCCCAAAGATGTCCTTTAAAAGCATTTCCAGACCTACCCCAGTCAAAGTGCCCAGGTCATTGCCACCAAAGTGCACAATTATGAGGTCAGGGTGTGGTAGATGCATAAAGTATTTTACCAATGGTATCAATTGGTGACTTCTAAATCCTCTCTGTCCAATCCATACAATGTCCACATTTGGTAAATCAAGGTTGTAAATACCTCTGTTAGCTGCGTATTTTTGACTCCAGTGGACAAAGTTATGACCCACAAACCAGACTTTTGGCATCTTGAAGGTAGATGTGCTTGTATTCAGATGAGTTGTGGAAATGAAATGGCAGTTTGAAAGTAGGAGTTATGTAAAAAAGTGGTAGAGATTCAGTGCACTTGAAAAGCAAAAAATGATTGTTGCTTTCTAAAAATTCAGCACTGAAAATTAGGGTGCATGCTTTTGTTTTTTGAAAGAAGTGATTTCAATGGTTGAGGAAAAGTCATTTCAAGAAACATTGCACATGATTAGCTGGTACATTGAGAGGTCAAACACCCTTGCTGCATTTTTTTGCAACATAGTATGATGAACTTCTGAACTGTGTGCTGGGTGAGGTGGGAGTTACCATGGTAACAGGGGAATGAGCACGGGGGGGATGGGTCAATGTTATGTGACTTTCAAAGTGTTCAAAAGTACAACCAATTAAAATGTGCAGTTTCTTACTCCACTTCATTAACTCCTTCTCTTTCTTCCTCTGTCCTCTTTGTTCTACACTCCCCTTCCCTCAATCTCTCTCTTTTAGCCTCATTCTCTCCGTCCCCTTAGTCTCTCACTCCTCTTCTGTCACGCTCACTGCCTATAACTCAGCCATACTCCTACACTCACCATGTTTCAGACCTTCTCGTTTACTTTTCTTCCTCTCTCTTCCCTTCTTTCGCTCCTTCACTCTTTTTCCACCCCTTACTCTCCTTCCTCCACTTTACTAATTCCTTCTTTTATTCCCTCTGTCCTCTTAGTTCTACACTCCCCTTCCCTCATTCTCTCTCTGTTAGCCTCATTCTCTCCGTCCCCTTAGTCTCTCACTCCTCTTCTGTCACGCTCACTGCCTATAACTCAGCCATACTCCTACACTCACCTTCTTTCAGACCTTCTCCTTTACTTTCCTTCCACTCTCTTCACATCCTTAGCTCCTTCACTGTTTTCCCTTCCCTTACTCCCCTTACTCCACTTCAGTAACTCCTTCTCTCAATCCCTTTGTCCTCTAACTTACTCACTCCCCTTCTCTCACTCTCTCTCTGTTACCCCCATTCTCTCTGTCCTCTTAGTCTCTCACTCCTCTTCTATCACACTCACTCCCTATAACTGAGCCATACTCCCACACTCTCCTCCTTTCAGACCTTCTCCTTCACTTTCTTTCCTCTCTCTTCCCTTCCTTCACTCCTTCACTGTTTTCCCTTCCCTTGCTCTCCTTACTCCACTTTACTAATTCCTTCTCCTACTCCCTCTGTCCTCTTACTTCTACAGTCCCCTTCCCTCATTCTCTCTATGTTAGCCTCATTCTCTCCGTCCCTTTAGTCTCTCACTCCTCTTCTGTCACGCTCACTCCCTATAAGTCAGCCATACTCCCACAGTCACCTTCTTTCAAACCTTCTCCTTTACTTCCCTTCCTCTCTCTTCCCTTCCTTCGCTCCTTCACTCTATTCCCTTCCCTTACTCCCCTTACTCCACTTCAGTAACTCCTTCTCTCAATCCCCCTGTCCTCTAACTTACTCACTCCCCTTCTCTCACTCCCTCTCTGTTACCCCCATTCTCTCCGTCCTCTTAGTCTCTCACTCCTCTTCTATCACACTCACTCCCTATAACTGAGCCATACTCCCACACTCACCTTCTTTCAGACCTTCTCCTTTACTTTCTTTTCTCTCTCTTCCCTTCCTTCACTCCTTCACTGTTTTCCCTTTCCTTACTCTCCTTACTCCACTTCACTAATTCCTTCTCTTACTCCCTCTGTCCTCTTACTTCTACACTCCCCTTCGCTCATTCTCTCTCTGTTAGCTTCATTCTCTCCGTCCCTTTAGTCTCTCACTCCTCTTCTGTCACGCTCATTCCCTATAACTCAGCCATACTCCCACAGTCACCTTCTTTCAAACCTTCTCCTTTACTTCCCTTCCTCTCTCTTCCCTTCCTTCGCTCCTTCACTCTTTTCCCTTTCCTTACTTTCGTTACTCCACTTGAGTAACTCCTTCTCTTACTCCCTCTGTCCTCTTAGTTCTAAACTCCCCTTCCCTCATTCTCTCTCTGTTAGTCTCATTGTCTCTGTCCTCTTAGTCTCTCACTCGTCTTCTATAATGCTCACTCCCTATAACTCAGCCATACTCCCACACTCACCTTCTTTTAGACTTTCTCCTTTACTTTTCTTCCTCTCTCTTCCCTTCTTTCACTCCTCCACTCTTTTCCCTTCCCTTACTCTCCTTACTCCACTTCACTAATTCCTTCTCTTACTCCCTCTGTCCTCTTACTTCTACACTCCCCTTCCCTCATTCTCTCTCATTTAGCCTCATTCTCTCCGTCCCTTTAGTCTCTCACTCCTCTTCTGTCACGCTCACTCCCTATAACTCAGCCATACTCCCACACTCACCTTCTTTCAGACCTTAACCTTTACTTTTCTTCCTGTGTCTTTCCTTCTTTTGCTCCTTCACTCTTTTCTCTTCCCTTACTCTCCTTACTCCACTTCACTAACTCCTGCTCTTACTCCCTCTGTCCTCTTACTTCTACCCCCCCCCAGCGCCTTGAGACCCTACGGGTATGTAGCGCGCTTTATAAGTGTCACTGATTGATTGATTGACTTCTACACTCCCCTTCCCTCATTCTCTCTCTGTTATTCTCATTCTCTATGACCCCTTAGTCTGTCACTCCTCTTCTATCACGCTCACTCCCTATAACACAGCCACACTCCCTCACTTATGTTTCTTTCCTCCCTCACTCAGTCCTCTACTCTCACATTTTCTTTCACTTTCTCTGTCCCTTCACTCCCTTACTCACCTTGTCTCACACTCACTTGCCTTTATCCAGTCTGTATCTCCACTCTTTCCTCAACATCACTGCTCTTTTCTTACCCTTCCACCCCCCATTCCTTTACTACATTTTCTTCACTTATCCTCATTCCTCATGTTCACTCTCCTTCTCCTCACTCACCTCCCACACTCACCTTCTTTCAGTCCCCCTACTTCACTTCCCTTTCCCTCTCGTCCCTTTCTTTGCTTTCTCACTCATTTTCCTTTACTCTCTCACTGCACTCCACTTCAGTTACTCTTTTTGAATTTTTTAAGAATACAGCTCTTTTTTGAGAATTAGAGGTAGTTCTTAAAAGAACTTTTTTCTTCTTTTTTCGTTTTTTTCTCAACAAAAACAAAAACAGGGAATGTCAAACTACTCAACAGGAGCAAAAAAAAGAGTATAAATTAGGGGTGAGGACGGCAGCGGTGGTTTTCTCTTGTTCGGACAATGTTCATAATACTTTGTTCACCGTAACAAAGTAGTTCGTCACAGTCTTTACATTTGATGGTGATGCCATCAAAAACAGGCTGAATATTTGGAATCAGCTGTTCAGGTCGCCCCCTCACCGATGATGCAGTTGGTCCTCCAGTCGAAGTCGAAGCACCATCCCTTGGAGCATCTCGTGCCAGAGCTCTGACATTCTCCCGGGCATAGTTCTGGGGGTGCCTCCTCTGAACGTGCCGAATCATGGTTGAATTTCCAAAACTGTATTTCCTTGTAGGGTCACCCGTGAAAGGACAGTATTGCAAATTTTGCACTCCACCTTTGGAGCATTCACTTTTTTTTATCTGCTGGTATTGTGAAAAACTTTCAAATGAAGTGTTCCTTTACCCTAGGCTGAGGAGCCTCTTCTTTTATGAACCCATCTGAGTCCTCACTGCTACTGCTGGGTCTAGCAGCCATTATAATCCCAAAAAGGTTGAGCAGGAAAAACAGGTCTTGCAGTCACAAAAGTGAAAGAAGAAATGAAGGAAATGGGTGAGGTTTTCATTCTTTGTAAAAAAAACTGTTAGCAACCAATGAAAAGTGTTAATTTAAGGTCACATGACTTGATGCGCTTACGCTGCACGCACCGGAGCGCTTCCGGGGGCGCTTATGCAGCTCGAACGTGGGCACTTCCGGGGGCGCTTACGCGGCGCGCCCAAATGACGTTTTGCTAGCTTTACGGAAATGCAAAATCATTTCCATTCTGAAAATCAAAAATACTACTTTTATAAGTATGGTACTGAACATCTTGCATTATTATTTAGTTTTCATACATATTTTTTTTTACGAACGCAGAAAGAGCGCTCTCGCTGCGCTCTCGGGAGAGCTTACCGGTGCGCGCACCCTGAGCGCTCCAAGACAAAATGATACGGGTAAGCTTACCGGTGCGCGCACCCTGAGCGCTCCAGGAAAAAATGATTAAAAAAAAGAAAAATACATTGAACAAATAATTAAAAAAAATAATAATAATAATAATGAATAGTTATACAAAACAGCTAATAAAAAAAAAACACTAAAAAACGTAGGTTACAAACTCGATATACAAAGGAATTAGCTTTTAAAAAACCTTTGAAATTCACTGAAAAAACCAGAGGTTTCCCAATCGTTATAGTTAGGAATTAACATTTAAAAAACCTTTGAAATTCACTGAAAAAAACATAGGTTTCACATTTGTTATAGTTAGGAATTAGCATTTAAAAAAATATGAAATTCACTGAAAAAAACATAGGTTTCACACCAGTTATAGTTAGCTGAACATTTTACTCATACAAAACCATTGAAATTCCCACGTTATAGTTAGTTGGACTCACTATAACTCGCGCGCCTGCAATCCACTGCTGATGATGTCACATATTACATCATTCATGACATGGTCAGTGACATCACTGATGACATCACTGACGACATCTCAAATGACATCACTGATGACATCACTGATGACATCTCAAATGACATCACTGATGACATCACTGATGACATCATCCAGTGAATGTGTGTTTCGCCTGACTATCATACTCTTATGTCCACCATTTGATATGGTTAGTTACTTATTATGGTGTTACATTTAGAGCTTACCAGGTAATATTTATTCTGCTTCTTTGAGTTAGGGGGACGTCTTTTTGATTAAAAGTCCAAGGTTCCCTAAGTCTGGACCTGCAATACAATTGGTGATCCAAATTATATTTACTATTTTATTTTATTGTCCTGTATTCCCTATTGTGGAACAGTTCTTACCTTAGCTCTGTCTTGCAAGGATTCTTGGCATTTCCTTATTGGTTCCTCTTGTTCATTTAATTGTTGACTCAAGAACCAATCAAATGGAATTTTTAAAAAAATTATTCCAAGCTGTGGGTAAGTATAAAATAAAAAGGAATTTTTTTAGTGTTTGGGCGGTGTTACCTCCCAGTTTAAATAGTATGTTAACACTTTAAGCGTCTAATGACAGAGTCCCATTTAGTCCCTATACTACTTACTCATAAGTGGAGCAATCCCGCATGACGTCCTCCCTTGTCAGCTTCTTCTCTGCATGTGAAGCTAGGGTAATTTCGAGTCCTTTTTATATAGCGGATTCCATAGATAATTGAATCCACCTGGTTTCAATGAACCCTGAGTACCGAAGGTCCTCGATCTTTTGCAGTTAACCTAGCTGCCATTTTGTAATGGGTTTATTTCCAATTGATACCATCCTTTTTCGATGGTTGTATCCTGTTCAACCTTGTTTTAATTAATATATTTTCTAATGGCCTTGTCATTTTATTGTCCTGTTTTATCGTGGACCTCATTTCTTAAAACAAAAGGGTTATTGCGGGCAGTACTCGAACTTTCGTTCTCACACTGGCCGCCATTTTGTAATGGGTTTACTTTGTATCTTTCTCATTCTTTCACCATAGTTACTTACTATTTCGATTTTTTCCAATACTGTCGCTTTTTGGATGACTATACTAGTCTGTACATTTGGTAACTCCACAAAGACTTTACTAATTAGTAGCGGGTAAGGATAATTATCCTTGATAAAATTGTGGAAAAGGAAACCTTTTGCTTTTGGTTCTTCCATATAGACACCACTTGAACACGGCACTATAACAAGTAAAATGTACCAGGTACACTGCACTCGTAAAACTGTAGGGTTAGCATTATTTGTGAAACGAGAGAGGGCCATATTATCAACCCTTGGCGACAAAATTATCGCCACTTTATCAGCAGCAAACTGCCGCTAAAGTGACCATAATAGGTTTGATAATATTCTCTATGGAATTCCAATCGAAGCTCATCTTAGATGTGAAGGACATCTGACATGAGCTTCGATTGGAATTCCATAGAACATATTATCAAACCCATTATCGCCACTTTAGCGTCACTTTCCTGACGATAAAGTGGCAATAATTTTTGGCGCCAAAGGCTTGATATTATGGCCCAGAGTGCGTAGTGTACAGCAGCTTCTCTGTAAAATGATTAATTACCTCTGAGCAGTGACAACAGATAGGTTACAACAGTCTGACAAACAGATCATCAACCTTATTACGCCACTTTTGAGTCACTTTTAACATGGGTAAAGTTATGCAAGGAGCTAGTAAATCTACCTCTGGTTCAACAAAAAATCTCAACTCCAGACTCTGCGACACAGTTTTAATGTTTTCTCTCTCTCTCACTCTCTGTGACATCATTTCTCTATCTCTCTTAAACTTAGACACTGCTGTCTACTTGGACGTGTAGAAGATCATCCCACCTGAAGTTGTCCATCCCAGTGGCTGCAATGTTTGGCCGCAAGCTTTATACAACGGTAAGCACAGAGGCCTGGATCTGCAAATCCTTCATAGGAATGCATTAGAAATAAGTCGCCATAACGGGCTTCAGTAACGCAATGGGCACTTCCATATAGACACCACTTGAACGTGGCACTATAACAGAACAGGAATATACGAGTCACACTGCTCACGTAAAACTGTAGAGTTACTACAACTTGTAATGCTTCAGCTCATTTACTCACATATACATAATTCTAAACTCTAATTTTCTTTTTTCTTTTGCAGATTACCAATCAGACACCTTTTGGAATCCATTTCACAACTTCTTTATAACATTGTTTAACTTATTTTGCCAGTTCTAATATAGTTATAATTGAGCTTCGTTTATATTTATTGTTTAATAAAAGTTAATTGAGTTTTGTTTATATTTATTGTTTAATAAAAGTTAATTAAAAAAAACAACATACTTCTTTTATTTTGTGGGGGAGGGGTATGACGGTCCACAATAAAAATAATGTTGAAATACAATAGTAAGATATTCAAGACTAGGATTGAACACTACTGAATTCTAACTAACTGATATAATAAATACAACGGTGAGAAACTACTAAAATGGCGGTGGACGGAGTATGTAATCAACGTTTGGTGCCTCGGCACTACCTTTCAAATAAATATATAAAAAATATGACTATTAATACTGTACAAAAGTACAGCACTGGATGAATCACACGAACTGGGAAAAGAAAGCGACAGATTTAGTAACTGATATAAAGAAAGGTTTGCTTATTGAACTTGAAGAAAAAAACATGAACTTCGAAACGACGCTGAGCATGCGAAGATAGTACAACTGCTACACCAAAAACAAGGAAAGCTTTACATACAAAAGGCCATACATTATCGCCGCTTTTATCAACAGGAAACTGCCGATAAAGCAGCGATAATGTGCTTGATAATAGGCCCTTGTAACTTTCCATAGCAGCCCAGGTTATGATCCTAACCTAGGCTGCTATGGTTATTCACAAGTACATATTAACAAGCCTATAATCTCCGCTTTATCGGCAGTTTCCTGCCAATAAATGCGACGATACTGTATCGCCTTTTGTTGACAATATAGACCATTGCTTTTTTTTTTGACCAGTAAACTTAGATGCATATTATTAAGGACCTGTGTTAAAATTATCGCATTTTTATTGGCAAGAAACTGCTGATAAAACGGCGATAATGAGCTTCATAATACGGCCTTGTTATTTCCCATAGAACTCCATGTTAGCACCAGAACATAGGCTTCCATGAGAATTAACAAGGATGTATTATCAAGCCCACCCTCCCAACATTAATAAAAAACTCCAGACAATGCAGATACCCGGAGCTGGAAGGCCATTTTACATATCACTGCCTCAGAAAGGTGGCGTTCCCCGCGACGTGTACGGGGGAGAGAGAGAGAGAGCTCAAAACATTTTTTTTTTAAAAAGACCCACGGGGTGCCGCGCACCGAGACTGCGGGGAGTAGGACTGTAATCCCCCCGCATACTTCAAAATAAAACCAGAGGAGTGCCCTTCCCCAGTGCTCGGAGCACCTAACAAGCCCCCATTATGCAGAAAAATTGCCCCCGTAATTTACCCCCCAGGACCTAATGAATAAAACGGACTTCAACTTTTTTTTTTCACCTTTTCCACCGCGTACCAGTACTGCACGAGTACCCCGCCATTTTTTATAAAAAAAAATAATCAATTTGAGCCTAAAGATCCATGTACCATCCTCTGACCAAGGCTCAGAATGTTTCTACCCTGCCCCCTTTCCTTATTTCTCAACTTTGTTTTACTGTTTAATTGTGACTCTGCTCTTCCGACAAACATCATGGCTGCCAACCCTTCCTGGTTTGGAGTATTGACAGCCAATCAGCATGCAGCTCCTGCTCGTAACTGTAGGTATTTACATACGCGTACACCGCGATTTTTATTTTAAAAAAATGAAATAAAAAATAGAGCCTAAACATCCATATACAACCCCCTAGGCAAGCCTAGAGGGTCAGAATATCTCTACCCTACCCCCTTCCCTTATTTCTCAACTTTGTTTTACTGTTTTCTTGTGACTCGGTTCTAGCGAGGCACAAGATGGCCGCCAACACTTCCTGGTTTCGATTTTTGACGGACAGTTCACAGCCAATCATCATGCAGCTTGCGCTCGTAATTAAACAGATTTCAGTACGATATCCCTATGATTTTACTTGCAATTTTCTCAGAAACTACTGAACAGATTTACACCATTTAACAAAAAGCACAATCTGCGAACAGAACTCTACCTCTCTGCCAAATTTCGTGTAATTCCTATCAGCCGTTCGGGCTGTAGCCCTGGCTAAAGGTCCCTATGGAAAATTGCATGGGGAAAACACGTTTTGGGACCCCCCTTTTTTCTCAGCCCCCACTTGACGAATCATCCCCAGGAGCGGAGCCGAGCGGGCCATTTTCTTGGAGAAATACACGAAGATTCGCCACCGGCGCCAAAGTTATTCCAAATAGAATATTGTTGCTTTCCTATGGAAACTAGGTCCTAACTATAACTACCTACTGGCGACCGCCCGTAGTTAATATATATATATATATATATATATATATATATATATATATATATATAATTTTTTTTCTCACTGAAAAAAAACATAGGTTTCAGAGACGTTATAGTTAGTTAGACATTTCACTCATACAAAACCATTGAAATTCCGCCATTATAGTTAGTTGAGCTAACTATAACTCGCGCCCCCGCAATGCACTGCTGATGACATCACATCATTCATGACATGGTCAGTGACATCACTGATGACATCATCCAGTGACTGTGTGTTTTTATAATGTTTAAAGAAGTATTGAAGAATGAGTGGGTGTATAAATGTCTGGATGGAGGATTTAGTAGGTGCGTGACTGACTGTACAAGTGAGTGATTAAATATATCTTAGTGAATGCATGGGTGACTAAACTGTGTGAATGTCTGTATCAGTCTATCTATTGCTGTGTAAGCTGCTGCATTGGTTGGTGATTAGCTACATGAGTGTCTATATGAATTATTGATTGGTTACATGAGTATTTGTATGGGTGTCTGAGTGTTTGTGTGAGTGGATGGGAGGTGTGTGACTCTGTGCATAGATGTGTGAGTGCTTCATTCACTGGGTGTATGGGTTCAAGAGTGCATGTGGAATCACCTGTATAAGTGAGTGAGTGTGTGTATGGAAGTGTTGGTGAGTAAATGCATATCTCAGTGCTACATGTCCAAGTAACTACATATGTAAAATACAGTGCATGTGAGAGTTGGAGTATATAAATGACTATACATGAGAGCCAGTGATTGGACGAGTGGCTCTATTTCATCAGTGTGTACTTGTATCAGTGATTGTATATGAGACTAAGTATATGTATGTATAAGTGAGGTAGTGTGTGTATAACTGTATAGGTGAGTAAATAGAAGTATGATTGAATATTTGTGTGACTGACTAGGTGTTTGAGTAACTCTGTAGGAGTGGTGGTGTGTGAGTGTTTGTATAGGTGTTTGAGTGCCTATTAAAGTGTTGTATTGATGAGTCACTGTATGAGTGACTGTATGGATGAATGAGATGATGTGTGTGTAGACCTAGGAATCTGTGAATCCGTACGTAGTAACTGGTATTGGTGTCTCTATTCTTTTGAAAATGGTAGTCGGTATTTTAGAGTGGGTGTATCAAAGGTTTTATTAAAGTATGAGGAGGTGCATCAGATTTTCATGTGGATGATGTCATCAGTGATGTCATTTGAGATGTCAGCAGTGATGTCATCAGTGATGTCACTGACCATGTCATGAATGATGTAATATGTGACGTCATCAGCAGTACATTGCAGGGGCGCGAGTTAAAGTTAGCTCAACTAACTATAACGGCTGAATTTCAATGGTTTTGTAGCAGTAAAATGTCCAACTAACTATAACGTCCCTGAAACCTATGGTTTTTTCAGTGAATTTCAAAGGTTTTTTTAAATGGTAATTTGTAACTATAACGTCCCTGAAGCATACGTTTTTTTCAGTGAATTTCAATGGTTTTCACATGCTACTTTCTAATTATAAGCGGTACAAAAAGGAGGTGGTGATGGACGGAGCATCTGAATCAATCAAACACTCACACCCAGTCAAAAGATCTGAGTTTAATCCATCACCGTTCTTTAGCCCACTCTGCCACCCCAGTTCAAACATGGATATATGCAAATCAGTCTGACCCTGTGCCTCATGGGAACAGTCCAGCCCGAACTGCCAAGCCATGCCTTCCCTGGACCGGAAACAAGCTTCCGAGGACCGGTTTCTGGCATCCCAGCCGTCTTCAGCCCGGCTTGCTTGAATCCAGTGGCAAAGTGAGCAAGGGACTCACATCTGAGCATACCCTGCCACTTTTATAGCGGCCAAAAGCGGTACAAAAAGGGGGTGGTGATGGACGGAGCATCTGAATCAATCAAACACTCACACCCAGTCAAAAGATCTGGGTTTAATCCATCACCGTTCTTTAGCCCACTCTGCCACCCCAGTTCAGACATGGCTATATACAAATCAGTCCGACCCTGTGCCTCATGGGAACAGTCCAGCCCGAACTGCCAAGCCATGCCTTCCCTGGACCGGAAACAAGCTTCCGAGGACCGGTTTCTGGCATTCCAGCCGTCTTCAGCCCGGCTTGCTTGAATCCAGTGGCAAAGTGAGCAAGGGACTCACGTCTGAGCATACCCTGCCACTCTTATGGCGGCCAAAAGCGGTACAAAAAGGGGGTGGTGATGGACGGAGCATCTGAATCAATCAAACACTCACACCCCAGACGTGAGTCCCTTGCTCACTTGGCCACTGGATTTAAGATAGCCTGGCTGATGAGGACTATGAATCCGAAACCGGTCCCAGGATGCTTGTTTCCGGTCCATGAAAGACATGGCTTGGCAGTTTGGGCTGGACTGTTCCCAAGAGGCACAGGGTCAGACTGATTTGCATATAGCCATGTCTGAAATGGGGTGGCTGAGTGGGCTAAAGAATGGTGATGGATTCAACTCAGATCAGTTGACTGGGGGTGAGTGTTTGATTTGCTCAAACGCTCCGTCCATCATCCCCTTTTGTATCGCTTTGTTCGCCCTAAGTGTGGCAGGGTATGCTCAGACGTGAGTCCCTTGCTCACTTGGCCACTGGATTCAAGATAGCCTGGCTGATGAGGATTATGAATCTGAAACCGGTCCCAGGATGCTTGTTTCCGGTCCATGGAAGACATGGCTTGGCAATTCGGGCTGGACTGTTCCCATGGGGCACAGGGCAGACTGATTTGCATATAGCCATGTCTGAAATGGGGTGGCTGAGTGGGCTAAAGAATGGTGATGGATTAAACCCAGATCAGTTGACTGGGGGTGAGTGTTTGATTTGCTCAAACGCTCCGTCCATCATCCCCTTTTGTATCGCTTTGTTCGCCCTAAGTGTGGCAGGGTATGCTCAGACGTGAGTCCCTTGCTCACTTGGCCACTGGATTCAAGATAGCCTGGCTGATGAGGATTATGAATCCGAAACTGATCCCAGGATGCTTGTTTCCGGTCCATGGAAGACATGGCTTGGCAGTTCGGGCTGGACTGTTCCCATGAGGCACAGGGTCAGACTGATTTGCATATAGCCATTTCTGAAATGGGGTGGCTGAGTGGGCTAAAGAATGGTGATGGATTAAACCCAGATCAGTTGACTGGGAGTGAGTGTTTGATTTGCTCAAACGCTCCGTCCATCATCCCCTTTTGTATCGCTTTGTTCGCCCTAAGTGTGGCAGGGTATGCTCAGACGTGAGTCCCTTGCTCACTTGGCCACTGGATTCAAGATAGCCTGTCTGATGAGGATTATGAATCCGAAACCGGTCCCAGGATGCTTGTTTCCGGTCCATGGAAGACATGGCTTGGCAGTTCGGGCTGGACTGTTCCCATGAGGCACAGGGTCAGACTGATTTGCATATAGCCATGTCTGAAATGGGGTGGCTGAGTGGGCTAAATAATGGTGATGGATTAAACCCATATCAGTTGACTGGGGGTGAGTGTTTGATTTGCTCAAACGCTCCGTCCATCATCCCCTTTTGTATCGCTTTGTTCGCCCTAAGTGTGGCAGGGTATGCTCAGACGTGAGTCCCTTGCTCACTTGGCCACTGGATTCAAGATAGCCTGGCTGATGAGGATTATGAATCCGAAACCGGTCCCAGGATGCTTGTTTCTGGTCCATGGAAGACATGGCTTGGCAGTTCGGGCTGGACTGTTCCCATGAGGCACAGGGTCAGACTGATTTGCATATAGCCATGTCTGAAATGGGGTGGCTGAGTGGGCTAAAGAATGGTGATGGTTTAAACCCAGATCAGTTGACTGGGGGTGAGTGTTTGATTTGCTCAAACGCTCCGTCCATCATCCCCTTTTGTATCGCTTTGTTCGCCCTAAGTGTGGCAGGGTATGCTCAGACGTGAGTCCCTTGCTCACTTGACCACTGGATTCACGATAGCCTGGCTGATGAGGATTATGAATCCGAAACCGGTCCCAGGAAGCTTGTTTCCGGTCCATGGAAGATATGGCTTGGCAATTCGGGCTGGACTGTTCCCATGGGGCACAGGGCAGACTGATTTGCATATAGCCATGTCTGAAATGGGGTGGCTGAGTGGGCTAAAGAATGGTGATGGATTAAACCCAGATCAGTTGACTGGGGGTGAGTGTTTGATTTGCTCAAACGCTCCGTCCATCATCCCCTTTTGTATCGCTTTGTTCGCCCTAAGTGTGGCAGGGTATGCTCAGACGTGAGTCCCTTGCTCACTTGGCCACTGGATTCAAGATAGCCTGGCTGATGAGGATTATGAATCCGAAACTGATCCCAGGATGCTTGTTTCCGGTCCATGGAAGACATGGCTTGGCAGTTCGGGCTGGACTGTTCCCATGAGGCACAGGGTCAGACTGATTTGCATATAGCCATTTCTGAAATGGGGTGGCTGAGTGGGCTAAAGAATGGTGATGGATTAAACCCAGATCAGTTGACTGGGAGTGAGTGTTTGATTTGCTCAAACGCTCCGTCCATCATCCCCTTTTGTATCGCTTTGTTCGCCCTAAGTGTGGCAGGGTATGCTCAGACGTGAGTCCCTTGCTCACTTGGCCACTGGATTCAAGATAGCCTGTCTGATGAGGATTATGAATCCGAAACCGGTCCCAGGATGCTTGTTTCCGGTCCATGGAAGACATGGCTTGGCAGTTCGGGCTGGACTGTTCCCATGAGGCACAGGGTCAGACTGATTTGCATATAGCCATGTCTGAAATGGGGTGGCTGAGTGGGCTAAATAATGGTGATGGATTAAACCCATATCAGTTGACTGGGGGTGAGTGTTTGATTTGCTCAAACGCTCCGTCCATCATCCCCTTTTGTATCGCTTTGTTCGCCCTAAGTGTGGCAGGGTATGCTCAGACGTGAGTCCCTTGCTCACTTGGCCACTGGATTCAAGATAGCCTGGCTGATGAGGATTATGAATCCGAAACCGGTCCCAGGATGCTTGTTTCTGGTCCATGGAAGGCATGGCTTGGCAGTTCGGGCTGGACTGTTCCCATGAGGCACAGGGTCAGACTGATTTGCATATAGCCATGTCTGAAATGGGGTGGCTGAGTGGGCTAAAGAATGGTGATGGTTTAAACCCAGATCAGTTGACTGGGGGTGAGTGTTTGATTTGCTCAAACGCTCCGTCCATCATCCCCTTTTGTATCGCTTTGTTCGCCCTAAGTGTGGCAGGGTATGCTCAGACGTGAGTCCCTTGCTCACTTGACCACTGGATTCACGATAGCCTGGCTGATGAGGATTATGAATCCGAAACCGGTCCCAGGAAGCTTGTTTCCGGTCCATGGAAGATATGGCTTGGCAGTTCGGGCTGGACTGTTCCCATGAGGCACGGGGTCAGACTGATTTGCATATAGCCATGTCTGAAATGGGGTGGCTGAGTGGGCTAAAGAATGGTGATGGATTAAACCCAGATCAGTTGACTGGGGGTGAGTATTTGATTTGCTCAAACGCTCCAGCCATCATCCCCTTTTGTATCGCTTTGTTCACCCTAAGTGTGGCAGGGTATGCTCAGTGAGTCCCTTGCTCACTTGGCCACTGGATTCAAGATAGCCTGGCAGATGAGGAATATGAATCCGAAACCGGTCCCAGGATGCTTGTTTCCGGTCCATGGAAGACATGGCTTGGCAGTTCGGGCTGGACTGTTCCCATGAGGCACAGGGTCAGACTGATTTGCATATAGCCATGTCTGAAATGGGGTGGCTGTGTAGGCTAAAGAATGGTGATGGATTAAACCCAGATCAGTTAACTGGGGGTGAGTGTTTGATTTGCTCAAACGCTCCGTCCATCATCCCCTTTTGTATCGCCCTACTTTCTAATTATAATCGTCTTTAAACCTATAGTTTTTTAAATTTATCACCCCATCCTCAGCCTAGTGAAAACAGCCGATATCCCCAGTTTTCCAACAATAGCTTCCACAAAAATAAATTCACCACAAATGAGAGCAACAACTAACGGTAATAATATGCAGAGTAGAAGTTCCCAACACCCACCCACTCAGCCGGTCACGCGCTTGACCCCATCTTCTCCGCAAGCCCCCAGGTCTCCTTAAACCATACCACCGAACTCCACTGGACCGACCACCGCTGCATCCACTTCACCTTCAAGAAACCCACCACGCACCACCGCACCCAAAAGATGCCTCATCGCTGCTGGAGCAAAGTCACCGAAGACCAGCTAACCACCACCCTCGCCCAGAGCCCACCCACTGACCATACCGACCCCGACAACGCCGCCCGCAACCTCAGACAGTGGATCAACGACTGCGCCAAAACCCTCGCCCGATCAAGAAACCCTCCAACAATTATACCAACAAGAAAGCCAGCTGGTTCACTGACGACCTCTGGGCCTCCAAGCAAACCTGCCAAAAGCTGGAAAAGATCTGGCTCCGTGAACGAACACCGGACAGCCACGCCGCCCACAAGAATACCACCCGCAGACGCCATCACCTCATCAGATTCGCCAAAAGGGCCTTCTTCAAAGACCGCCTAAATAACAACACGCACAAAAGCAAAGAGCTCTTCAACATCGTGAAGGAACTCTCCAATCCCAGCTCCAACACCAACAACCTCCCACCCTCGCAAGACCTGTGCGACTCGCTGGCCACCTTCTTCCACCGCAAGATCACAGACATCCATGACAGTTTCAACGCCACCACCGCCCCGACAACCACTGAGACCTCCGCCCCCACGACCACCATCCGCACCAACCGTCTGCTCTACTGGACCAACATCAACGACGATGACACCATCAAGATCATGAACACCATCCACCCTGGATCTCCGTCAGATCCATGCCCGCACCACATCTTCAACAAAGCCAGCACATCCATCGCACCCCATCTCCGGAAAGTCATCAACACCTCCTTCGAGACAGCAACCTTCCCGGAGAGCTGGAAGAACGCCGAGATTAACGCCTTACTCAAGAAACCCAAGGCGGACCCCAAGGACCTCAAGAACTTCCGGCCCATCTCCCTGCTCCCTTTCCCGGCAAAGGTCATCGAGAAGACCATCAATGAACAACTGACCCGCTATCTCGAGGAGAACAACATCCTGGACCCTTCCCAGTCCGGGTTCCGCAGCAACCACAGCACCGAGACTGCCCTCATCGCCGCCACCGATGACATCAAGTCCCTGCTGGACAACGGAGAAACGGCGGCCCTCATCCTCCTGGACCTGTCAGCCGCCTTCGACACGGTCTGTCAGCACACACTAAGAACACAACTCCACAACGCTGGGATCCAAGAGAAGGCCTTGGACTGGACCACCTCCTTCGTCTCCGGCAGAACACAGAGCGTCCGCATTCTCCCCTTCCACTCCGAAGCCACCGAGATCATCTGCGGCGAACCCCAGGGGTTCGCCGCAGATGATCATCCCTCAGCCCAACACTGTTTAACATCTACATGGCACCGCTCACCCACTTCACCCGTCGGCACGACCTCAACATCCTCTCCTATGCGAAGGACACCCCGCTGATACTCTCCCTCACCAAGGCCCCCAACACCGCCAAAACCAACCTTCACGAAGGAATGAAGGGCGTTGCTGAATGGATGAGGAACAGCCGACTGAAGCTGAACTCGGACAAGACAGAGGTCATCATCCTTGGATCCATCCCTTCGGCCTGGGACGACTCGTGGTGGCCGACCACATTGGGAACCGCTCCAACACCCACCGACCACGCACGCAACCTAGGGGTCATCCTCGACTCCACCCTCTCCATGACTAAACAGGTCAATGCCGTCTCCTCCTCCTGCTTCAACACCCTCCGCATGCTCAGTAAGATCTACAAGTGGATCCCCACTGAAACGAGAAGAACAGTCACCCAGGCCCTTGTCAGCAGCAGGTTGGACTATGGAAACACCCTCTACGCAGGAGCCTCGGCCCAACTCCTGGGAAGGCTCCAACGCATCCAGAACGTCTCTGCATGCCTGATCCTCGACATCCCTCGCCGCAGCAACATCACACCCCACCTGAGAGACCTGCACTGGCTCCCGGTCAACAAGAGGATAACCTTCAAGCTCCTCACCCATGCACACAAGGTACTCCACAACACTGGACCAATGTACCTCAACAGACGACTCAGCTTCTACAACCCCACCCGCCAGATCACTTCGCAGACCTCACCCTCGCTACAGTTCCCCGCTTCTGAAGAGCGACCTCAGGTGGCAGATCTTTCTCTCACCTCACCGCAAAGACCTGGAACACCCTCCCCATCCACCTATGGCACACCCAAGACCTGCTGACCTTCAAAAAAACTCCTCAAGACCTGGCTTTTCGAGCAGTAGCAGCATTCCCCACCCCAGCGCCTTAAGACCCTCACGGGTGAGTAGTGCGCTTCACAAATGATATGATTGATTGATTGATTGCAAAAATAACACAAAACACAACTTCCTGATATTTTCAACGAGCAGCCAAATCTGGGGTGCGATCCAAAAATAGGCAATAAGCTGCGTTAGCAGTAGGAATCTAACATTTGCTTTTTACTGGTGTAAACCAGGAGGACTACCCAGCCCAGAATCACATCTGAAGACCAACACATGATATAGAGTTACTGATCATGCAGCTCCAACACCCATGAAGGCCACAACACCCACTGCCACCAGCCTCAGGACGTTCCCCCGGACCACCCCCCTCCCTACTACCACAGAGGCAGCACAGAACAGGACAGAGTACCTTCCAAAAATGGCATGGTCCCTCAGCCACACAATACTTGAATGTTGGCAAATATGACAACCAAGTATGCGTGAAGGATGCAAGTCACCCATCAATAATAATAATGCACACAATACCAAGTGTAGAGGTGTTGTGCTGAACAGACCTCACTATGCAGACCACAGACCTCTCCATGTGTAAATATACTACTGGTGCTTGTAGTGTTGTGGACAATAGACTCAACCATGTTACCTCAGGCAGTGGGGAAGGTCTCAGTCATGTAGCTGTGTTGTCCCCCCCTGGAACCGGATGTGCAGTGGGCTGGTCGAACGTACGCCACTCCAGCGTAGGAGTATGAATAAATAAGCCGGGGCTCTGGGAGTGGTTGACTTGTGTGAAGGCTAACGAGTCTGCCAGAGCGGCGGGCCTCACCCTGCCATATGGCTTTTGCCATGACCGCTGACCTCTTTGATACATGCCCCCTGTGAACCCAGCAGCACAGCACTGCAGACTTATGTCTGTACAGACTACTGTCTTTGATCTACACTACGGACAGTAGAGCTCATAATTCGGATGCAGTGGCGATTGCAGATGATGCATTCCAGTACGCAAGACACATTGCTCTCAGCGCGGCCCCCCTGGACCTAGCCTCATCACAGGGTGTACACGCGCTGAGTGCTTCATGTGCCACTAACTCACCGCACCATAAGTCATCGCCATGTGGCCTTAAGGCAGAATTCAATAGAAAAAATATATTGCTCCCAGTGCGGCCCCTCGTACCACGCATCTTCTCAGGGTATGTATACGCTGAGTGCCAAAGGTACTACTAACTCAGTGCACAATAAGTCATCACCACGTGGCTTTATTAAGGCAGAATTCAACAGACAAAAGACATTGCTCCCAGTGCAGCCCACCCGGACCACGCATCATCGCAGGGTATGTACATGCTGAGCGCCAAAGGTACTACTAACTCAGTGCACCATAGTCATCACCACATGGCCTTATTAAGGCAGAATTCAATAGACAAAAGACATTGCTCCCAGCGCAGCATGCCAGGCCCGCGCATCATCACATGGTGCCCGTATGCAGGTTGCTTCAGGTGCCACTAACTCAGTGCACCACTTATCATCACTGGTTGCACATGCTGAATTGCCAATACTGAGCAGCTTTACTCAAAGCCACGTGGCTGTGCGACCTTGCTCACCGCTGCCTCCTGTCTACACTGCGGTCATCAGGTCTCAGAAATAAAACTGAATTTTCAGTCAGTAATTACAGAGTGGAGTAGGCAACTAACTACAACATCCCTAAAACCTACATAATATCATTTTAGTATCCTTGCTTCAAGAACTGTTTTTATATCAATTATAGCATCATCGCAGGAGGCACACACACTGAGTGCTTCAGGAGCCACTAACTCAGTGCCGTACAAAAGGGGGTGGTGATGGATGGAGCATCTGAACCAATCAAACACTCACACCTAGTCAGAAGATCTGGGTTTGATCCATCACCGTTCTTTAGCCCACTCTGCCACCCAAGCTCAGACATGGCTATATGCAAATCAGTCTGACCCTGTGCCTCATGGGAACAGTCCAGCCCGAACTGCCAAGAAATGCCTTCCCTGGACCGGAAACAAGCCTCCGAGGACCGGTTTCTGGCATTCCAGCCGTCTTCAGCCTGGCCTGCTTGAATCCAGTGGCAAAGTGAGCAAGGGACTCACGTCCGAGCATACCCTGCCACACTTATGGTGGCCAAAAGCGGTACAAAAGGGGGTGGTGATGGACGGAGCATCTGAACCAATCAAACACTCACACCCAGTCAAAAGATCTGGGTTAGATCCATCACCGTTCTTTAGCCCACTCTGCCACCCCAGCTCAGACATGGCTATATGCAAATCAGTCTGACCCTGTGCCTCATGGGAATAGTCCAGCCCGAACTGCCTAGCCATGCCTTCCCTGGACCGGAAACAAGCCTCCGAGGACGGGTTTCTGGCGTTCCAGCCGTCTTCAGCCCGGCCTGCTTGAATCCAGTGGCAAAGTGAGCAAGGGACTCACGTCCGAGCATACCCTGCCACACTTATGGCGGCCAAAAGCAGTACAAAAGGGGGTGGTGATGGACGGAGCATCTGAACCAATCAAACACTCACACCCAGTCAAAAGATCTGGGTTTGATCCATCACCGTTCTTTGGCCCACTCTGCCACCCCAGCTCAGACATGGCTATATGCAAATCAGTCTGACCCTGTACCTCATGGGAACAGTCCAGCCCGAACTGCCAAGCCATGCCTTCCCTGGACCGGAAACAAGCCTCCGAGTACCGGTTTCTGGCATTCCAGCCGTCTTCAGCCCGGCCTGCTTAAATCCAGTGGCAAAGTGAGCAAGGGACTCACGTCCAAGCATACCCTGCCACACTTATGGCGGCCAAAAGCGGTACAAAAGGGGTTGGTGATGGACGGAGCATCTGAACCAATCAAACACTCACACCCAGTCAAAAGATCTGGGTTTGATCCATCACCGTTCTTTAGCCCACTCTGCTAAGTGTGGCAGGGTATGCTCAGACGTGAGTCCCTTGCTCACTTTGCCACTGGATTCAAGCAAGCGGGCTGAAGA
Source organism: Lissotriton helveticus (assembly GCF_964261635.1). Lineage (NCBI taxonomy): Eukaryota > Metazoa > Chordata > Amphibia > Caudata > Salamandridae > Lissotriton > Lissotriton helveticus. Next base: position 870,986,774 of record NC_136071.1, on the reverse strand, counting down.
CGGCTGGAATGCCAGAAACCGGTCCTCGGAAGCTTGTTTCCGGTCCAGGGAAGGCATGGCTTGGCAGTTCGGGCTGGACTGTTCCCATGAGGCACAGGGTCAGACTGATTTGCCAATAGCCATGTCTGAACTGGGGTGGCAGAGTGGGCTTAAGAACGGTGATGGATCAAACCCAGATCTTTTGACTGGGTGTGAGTGTTTGATTGGTTCTGATGCTCCGTCCATCACCACCACCCCCTTTTGCACCGCTTTGGCCACCATAAGTGTGGCAGGGTATGCTCAGACGTGAGTCCCTTGCTCACTTTGCCACTGGATTCAAGCAAGCCGGGCTGAAGACGGCTGGAATGCCAGAAACCGGTACTCAGAACCTTGTTTCCGGTCCAGGGAAGGCATGGCTTGGCAGTTCGGGCTGGACTGTTCCCATGAGGCACAGGGTCAGACTGATTTGCATATAGCCATGTCTGAACTGGGGTGGCAGAGTGGGCTAAAGAGCGGTGATGGATCAAACCCAGATCTTTTGACTGGGTGTGAGTGTTTGATTGGTTCTGATGCTCCGTCCATCACCACCCCTTTTACCACCCCCTTTTGCACTAACTCAGTGCAGCACACTTCATGGACCCTTTATGATACAAATTGTTGTTATTTGCAACAAACTGGATTACTGCATGCAGTTCATACCTGTGGTCATTCTTATGAAGTGAAAAATGTCTCTCCAATTGAAAAAGAAAAGCCAGTTCCTCGAAATGTTGAACAAGTAATAGCTGAAGAACTTCATGGGAGACATACCCAGGCTCCAGTGTTTACATGGGATAGTAGTAGCATTTGTAGTATACATCAACAATCTATTGATATTTTACTACATTTCCTAAGACAATATAGAAAAAAAACTGTGAAACAGAAGATTAAGATATTACAAGAACTAGATCCTTCCAAAGTGAGAACAAATGCAGGGTTGCCAGGTCTTTCTCTGGCTTGTCTTTCTAGGAAAGTGTGTCAAAGTCGTTTTCATCATTTAACAATGTTAGCAGTACATCATTCCGAAACAAGAAAGTTAGTTAGAAGATTATACTACGTGAAAACTCCTGCATTATGTCTAAATGAAATTACTACTGCTCTTTTGCATGGTTAAGTGTTGGATGTGAAACAAGTTTGTGATGATATAGAGTTATGTTTCTTTGCTAGTCAAGAGGAGTGTACAGAAAATAAGAGTTTGATAAGTGTACGTGTTGAAGAAGAAATGGAAGATAGTACTGATGTGAAGTTTGAAAAAGTAATAACAAAGTTTAAAGTAGTTTCTGGTGAAAATCCCAACTATGTTTGTATTTGTTCTCAACTTACTCATTATAAAATTCAAACTAGGAATGTAGATGTGTTTTTAAAAAGTGAAAAGGATAACAATGATAAATAGAAGGTCGTATTGAGTTAGGTACTGTACAATGTATTTGTAAATATTGTTACAATAAATTAGAACAAAACAAAATGCCAGCTAGAGCTGTTCATAATGACTTAGAATTAGTTGCTATACGTCCTAAACGTACAGATTTAAATACATATGAGGCCATCCTTATACAATCTGTGCATCGTTTTCAGGCTATAATTTGTATGCAGCCTAAATCAGGCAAACTGCCTCCAACACATCTACAAAGAGGTTTAAAAGGAAGAGTTGTGTATTTACCTTTAGATTTTAAGAACAATTTTGAAACTGTTGGTGTAGAAAGAGGATACTGAAACTGTAGTCATTCTTGTTAATGGTGTACCCACAAAGAGTCGGAAAATATGGCAAGAGTTAGTACATGTCACGAAAGTCCAAAAGGCTACATTATATCTGGTGCAAAACAATATTTACTATAAAATTGTAAATGAGAGGAACAATAAATGACTTTAGAAGATGAAACACATATTTCAAGTAGATATATAGAAAAAGTGGACAATTCAAGAAAAGAAGAAATTTATGAACATTATACTATACACCCTCTACATTCAAAATAACTGATAGGAGATACTATTGAATTGTTCCAGATGAAAAAAGCAAAAGGAACTCCCTTTTTTGGGAAATAAGTTTGGAAGCTTGTTGTTTTCCACAGATGTACCCTACTGGAAAAGGTGGACGATATGATCAACGCCCAGTTCAGATTCTAGCTTCAGAAAACCATCATTTACAACTGTACACAGAAGTACCAAGATTTCCTCAGTGTATTCCATAAATGTTTCATCTTTTGTTCCATACACCTACACTGTGCTCAGCAGAGCTCACTATTTAAATTCAGACATGATTTATTTATTACAGAGACAATTGTACTCCATGTCCTCGAACTTTGTAAAGAGGAAGTGACGAAAAAAAATCCTCGATGTCTGTGCTGACTACTGCCTTCGACGTAAACTACCGACGGCAAGGCTCACAATTCACATCAAGTTGAGATTGCAGAAAACGCAGTCCAGTAGGCAACAGGCATTGCTTCCAGTGTGGCTCGCCCGCACCAGAGCATCATAGCTGGCTGCGCCGACGCTAAATGCTTCTGATGCCCCAATCTCAGTGCAGCACAACTCAAGGACCCTTTATGATACAATATTTTGTGTATATTTTCACACCTACCTCAGTGAACCACAAGTCATGAACCCTTTACAATAGAATCTTTTCTGTTTCATTTCACATCTGGTGCCCGTACCTTAGTGAAGCTCAAATCATTGACCCTTTATGATTGAATCTCTGTGTCTGATCCAATGATTACTGCTGTACTTGTTGCAGGCACCAACCATTCCCAGAGGGTTGGCTTACAATCGACCCACATCCATCCAGGACAGACGTCACTGGACATGTGACCATGGTTATAAAAAGGAGTCAAGCGCATGTGCCCGTACCCAGTTCCACTATCTATCTGTGTCCGTGTCTTCATTATGTATGCAACATGCTGCCCTATGGAAATCAGTCTGACTACTGGATTAAAGCTAGCCAGGCTGATGATGGTTGAATAGACAGAAACCGTTCCCAGGATGCTTGTTTCCGGTCCAGGGAAGACATGGCTTGGTAGTTCAGGCTGGACTGTTCCCATGAGGCAAAGGGTCAGACTGATTTGCATATGGCCATGTCTGAACTGGGGTGGCAGACTGAGCTAAAGAATGATGATGGATTATGTTATGTTATGTTATTTTTACTTATACCGCGCACAGCTGCCCCAGCGAAGGGGCGTCCTGGCGCTTTGACAAGGCAAACACAACACGACACCGAAGAGAATCAGGAAGGCCAAAGGAAACAGCAAGAAAACTAAACAAATAAGATGGTCTTGACGGCCCATCTAAACTGGAAAAGGTCATCAATAGCCCGGATATGAGGAGGAAGAGAATTCCACCACTTTGCCGCTAACACACGAAAAGAGCGGCCACCAGCTCTACTCAATCTGAAGTGCAGAACCACTGCCAGATTCTGACCCAGAGATCTGAGGGTTCGCGGGGGGACATACGGTATCAACAAATTCTGCAAAATTTGAGGAGACGTACCCTTGAGAAACGCAAGGCAGAGGACCTTGAATTTGATCCTCTGGGGTATGGGGAGCCAATGAAGAGAGTGCAAAGATTTGGAGACCGAGCACCGCCTTGGCAGACCTATCACCACTCTGGCTGCATTATTTTGAACTCGCTGCAGCCGGGTGAGTTCTGACTGATTAATCCCAGCCAAAAGCGAGCTGGCATAATCCAGCCGGGACAGCACTGATGCTTGAAACACCAGTTGCCTGGTGGATGCATCAAACAATTTAAGGATAGGTCTTAGTCCTCTAATGATGCCATAGCAAGAAGCCACCACCTTCTTGGTATGACAGATGAATCCGAGGGTCGGGTCAAGCCAAACCCCTAGATTTTTTATCTCCGATGCTGGGGAGGGGGTCACACCTAGTTAAGAGGGCCACCACTTGTCACCCCACAACGCCGCCTGCTTGCCAACCACCATAACCTCAGTATTTTTGGTATTTAACTGGAGACAGTTGGAATTCATCCAGCTAGCCACTGCCCGTAAACCGTCACAGAACCTGGGAGCCTCCATGTCTGAGTCCCCACTCAGCATGACCGCCAGCTGCATGTCATCTGCGTATAAAACCATCGTCAAGCCCCATTGCTTGACGACCGCAGCCAGCGGACTCACATAAAGATTAAATAGAGTGGGACTCAGCGATGAACCCTGTGGGACCCCCAGGTCTAACGGATAGGATTTAGACTTGCCGGGCGGAATCGCAACCTGGAATGACCTTTCAGCAAGGAAAGATCGAAACCAGCATAGAGCGGAGCCCGTGACACCCACTTCCTCAAGTCGCTGAAGCAAAATCCTGTGCGAGACTGTGTCGAACGCGGCACTAAGATCTAATAACAGTAGTGCCGCCGTCCGACCCGCATCAAGCACAGAACACAGATGTTCGACCATAGAATGTAGGGCCGTCTCCGTACTGTGGCCCGCACGGAACCCATTCTGAGTAGGGTCAAGAATGTTAGCCCTAGTAAGATGGTCTGCAAGGATGCCATTCACATGGGCCTCAGCGACTTTCGTAGCCCAAGGAAGCAAGGAGATGGGGCGGTAGTTCTCAGGTTTAAGGGGGTCAAGGGTAGCCTTCTTCAAAATAGGTGTAACTACAGCCTGCTTCCACCTAATGGGAACTATCCCAGAAGAAAGTGACAGAATTAAACCCAGATCAGTTGACTGGGGTGAGTGCTTGCAATGTTCAACACTCCACCCATCATCCCCTTTGGTTTTGCCTAGTTGTTAGTATGCCACACAGTTTTGCCAGATTTTTTAAGCATTCTCTATCCCAAAGCCAACCAAAAAGGAGCCCAAAGTAGCCCAACATTGCTACTTTAAGGAAGGAGCGGCAGGGACAGCGTGAAGCAGGTGGTGAATGCATTGGAATTGATGTTGCAGCAGGCTGCCAAGTAAATCATTGTCTAGTAAAGCACTTAACACACTACTTTGCTGGAGCACTGTATATATATTTATAATCTGGCAACTAGCACAAACCGATATGTAAATGTAAATGTAAATGTATGTATACTTGTAAAGCGCACTATCACCTTTCAGGCATCCTGGCGCTGTATACCGCTGTGGAACCCTTCCTGGCTTTCCCTGTGAGAGGCCCCCTACTGGGCACCCCCAAGGTGAGGCCAGGCATCCTAGCGCTTCAGGGGCCGTTGTGGAGATTAAGCAAGCTATTGCCCAGAGTTGCAGAGTGGGACCCATGATTAGAGTAGGCACCTAGGCGAGAATTATCGAGTCCGTGGACATTGAGCCCACGACCCTGCCGCGTCGGGAATTAAACTCTGGTCCCGGGCGAGACCTCTGCCTCTCTAATCGGTGAGCCACACTTTTACAGCCCAACTGGAAAAAATAAAGCCCAATTGTGCGTGATGTAGCCCAATCTGGCAACACTGATGCCACAGCCGCTCCCTCATGGCTGGCATACACCCACAGCACACCCATCCAGCACCGGAGTCACAGGAAACATGACCCTACTAATAAAAAAGACCGGTGATGGCCCGTCCTGGTGGTCCGGACACCTCATGTTTTGTGTGCTCTGCTGCACCGCAGTGTAGGCCTGAGCCCAACAGCAAGGGCCTACCACCACGTGCATGGCCTCACTTGTCACTGAGTTATTAGCACCGCAAACACTGAGTGGGTGTACAACCTGCGATGATGATAGGTGCACTAGTATGTCCTCTGCCTTGGTGATATCAAGACTCAGTACCAAATGTGAGACCTGTTAGCTTGCAGAGCAGAGCTGCATGATGTGGTGGCTGGCCTGTCCGCTGAAAGGTGAGCAGTGAGGCCTGGATGTGCAGCATTGGGCAAATACCTCTGGGTGGCGGGAGTGGATGGGATACAGCAGCCTGGATGCAGAAAGATGGCACAGCGATTTAGGCTTACGCAGTCGTATATACTCTGCCATTACTAATTCTGTACTATGTGTCAGATGTGGAAGCTTGAGGGCTCCACTAGTTCCCGGCACGTGGTTGGAGACACAGCCGTGGCATAAAGGTGAGCTGTGATGGTTTTGTCCACAGTGTGGGCACTCAGTGTCCCTCCTTATCTCTTCCATTCTCTCCCTCACACTCTTTCTCTTTCCCTCTTCCTCCTACACTGTCTCTTTCTCTCTCTCTTTCTCTCTCTCACTGTTTCTCTCTCTCTTAGTCTTTCTGACTCTTTCTCTCTGCCTTCCTCTCACTTTCTTTCTTTTTTTCTCTTTCTTCCTGTCACTCTCACTGTTTCTCTCTGTCTCTCTGTCTTCTGCTCACTCTTTCTTTCTCTTTCTCTCTTCCTCTCTCCTTTGATGGACGCATGACGCACAATCTTATCTTGCTTTTTATCTAACATCTAATCTAGCTGTGATTCACAAATCAACGTCCCCCCAACACCACCAGAGCTGAACATGCGTACAATCTGCGATGATGCGTGGCCATCCTCAACGCCTGTAAAAATTGCTTTGGCGCATAGTGGACCCTCTTACACACACACCGGTGGCGAAAGGTGAGGCTTCTTTCCGCAGTAGCAAGCAGTCACCTCTGGGTGATGGGAGTGGATAGTGTGCAGCAGCCTGGGTGCACAAGAGTGCACAGACACCTCCGAGCAGTGGGAGTGGATGGGGTGCAGCAGCCTGATTGCGCAGTAGCAAAAAAGAGAATTACGCGTGTGCAGTTGAATGTACTCTGCAATTACTAATTCTATACTATCTTTCAGATCACTAAACGAGTTCCACAAGGTCCCGGCACGTGATTGGAGACACACCGGTGGCACAAAGGTGAGCTGCAAAGATTTTTTTCAGTGTCAACACTCCCTCTCCCTCTCCATCTCTTCCTTTATCTCTCTCACACTTTCTCTCTTTCTCTGTCTCTTCCTCTCTCTCTCATTCTTTCTCTCTCGCTCCCTCTCTCTCACTCTTTATCTCTCTCTCTTCCACTCTCTCACAATGTTTCTCTCTTTCTCTCTTCCTTGTATCCTACTCTTTCTCTCTTTCTCTCTCACTTTCTCTCTTTGTCTTACTCTCTCTCGCTTTCCCTCTTTGTCTGTCTTCCTCTCTCTCACTCTTTCTCTCTCTTCCTCTATCACACTTTCTCTCTCTCTTCCTCTCTCTCACACTGTTTCTCTCTTTCTCATCCTTGTATCTCACTCTTTCTCTCTTTCTCTGTCGTCCTATCTCTCTCACTCTTTCTTTCTTTCTCCCTCTCTCTCACTCTTTTCTTCTTCCTCTTTCTCATTTGCTGGACGCATGACGCACCATCTTATTTTTCTTTTTCTCTTGCAGGCTGTGATTCACAAATGGTCCAGTGATGACACGGCATGGCTGTACATTGTTTTTGTTGTTGTTGTTTTGTTTTAATAAAATGTTTTATATAAGATTCCTATCGGTCCAACCTCACAAGCATCTTCTTATTAATGGTTCGCAGAGGGACACTTGTGAGCTCAAGAAGGTTGTTGGGGGTATGCTGGTGAAGTGGGAAGAGGGTGCGTTACCTTCTAATGTGGGGAAACGCAGCGTGAAATGAGTATCTCTCACAGACAGAGCTCCGGTTGTTTTCAGAAATGCCTCGAACAGATGCCAGCTGATGGACTGAATCACAAAATGCCTTTTCAAAGCTCATATAGTGTGACTTATGAACAGTTCGCACCCAGGCTCTCAGAGGGACAACTGTGGCCTGTGGGCTCAACTCATAGAGACAGAACTACGGGCCATCTGCTCTCAAAGGAACAGCAGCGTAGTAGCTCGCAGACGTAGAGGCACAGCAGGGTACTAGCTTGCAAAGGTAGAGAGCTGCATGCCAACGGACTGGCTTCTAAAGGCACCGTTTGGAAATGGTGATGCTGGACAGAGGGAGCGTGAAAGGGTTATCTTCCTACTGGTGTCCTAGAATGGAAGTCGTGCTGGCTGGCGCTCACCTGTTTCTCCTTTATCATTAATAAATCTTAAACCTTCACTGCGCCCATATCATCATTACACAGAGCTCTGGTATATTAAATTGCCCCCGGGACCTTTCTTTTACATTTTGCACTCAATGCGAGGCACAAGATGGATGCCAACAGTGCCTGGTTTGAAGTGTCAGCAGCCAATCAGAGGACGCTTCCTGCTTTGAAGTGTTAGCAGCCAATCAGAGGCAAGCTTGTGCTCGGGAGTTAGGGACCGACCATATATATATATTTTTTTTTCCTTTAATATCTCAAAAACTACTGAAAAGATTGAAACCATTTCTACAAAACCCCGCTTTCTGGACCATGACCTTTCTCCCTGCCAAATTTGGTGTAATTCCATACAGCAGTTTGACCTGTAGCCTTGTCTAAAGCTTCCTATGGAAAAATCATTGAGAAAACATGTTTTGACACCCCCTTTTGTCTCAGCCTCCCCTTGACCAATCACCCCCTAAACTTTCAAGATAGGAGCTGATCAAAAAAGAGAAACTTTTTGGAAAATTTCGTAAAGATTCGTCAAATGACGCCAACGTTATAAGCACATGGATGGCTCCAGGGGAGGGGCCGCACAACACCCCTCCCAACATGAGTGAAGCCCCGGGACTGCGGGGAGCCCCCGCTATTTTTTTTTTATTCACCCGAGACCAAGCCCACCCCGGGGTCTCATTAAAATAAAACAAGGGAAACTGCGACCCCAGCGTGAATTGCGCTCATTTTTTTTTTATAAAAATGCTTTCTTTGGCCCTGGGGGCCATTCTGAGACCACCTAAGCATACCTGGGGGGGGGTCAAGGTGTTTTTACCATACCCCCTTCTCTTGTATTATACCTTTGTTTCTCTGCTTTCTGGTGACTCGCTTCTACAGAGTCACAAGATGGCTGCCAACACTTCCTGGTTTGGAGTGTTGGCAGCCCATCACAGTGAAGCTCGTGCACGGGACTTAGGCTCCGCCCAGATATCAAAACTTTTATTTTTCTAATTTCTCAGCAACTATTGAACGGATTTACACCATTTAAAAAAAGGTCGCTTTCTGATCCAAACACTACCTTTTTGCCAAATTTGTTCAGTAGTTTCAACTGTAGAATGCACAAAGTTTCCTATGGGAAATGGATTTTTTCGCTCTTATTTTTTCAATTTCTCAAAAACTACTGAACGGATTTACACCATTTAAAAAAAAAAGGTCGCTTTCTGAACCAAGCTCTACCTTTCTGCACACTTTGGGGTAATTCTGTTCAGCAGTTCGGGCTGTAGCTCGTCGCAAAATTTCCTATTTAAATTAACATGGGGAAAACATGTTTTGGGACCCCCCTTATTTCTCAGCCCCTGCTTGGCGAAACACCCCCAAACTTTCAGGATAGGAGCTGACCTGGATAGACTTTTTATTGGGGAGAATTTTGCAAAGATTCGTCAAACGACCCTAAAGTTATTAGCAAATCAAAGAATGCTTTTCCTATGGAAACTAGGTTATAACTATAACTATCCACTGGCAGCTGCTAGTAGGTAGTATATATCCAGTTACATTCCAATGTACAATACACGGACAAAACGGAACTGGTGCCAGTATCAACATTTTATTTTCATATTAGTGCAAAGTTCATGATGTGTTTCGGGCCTCCCAACCCTTGATCACATGTATATATAATCAAAAAAGCAGAGGTTATAGGGACGTTTTAGTTAGAACTGCTTTTCCATAGATGGAGCATTTTTTGGTTTGCTAATAACTTTAGCCCCAATTGAAGAATCTTCATGGAACTTTTCCCCCCAAAAATTCATCCACCTCAGCCCCTTCCTGGAATGGTAATCCATCAAGAGGGGACTGAGAAAAAATAGCTTCCTAAAACATAAATTCTCCATGTATTTTTCAGAGACTTCTTTAAGACAGGTGATGTAAAAATTGCAGAACAAAATTACACCAAATGTGGCAGAATGCTAGATATTTTTGAATTGAAAGCTGTTTTTAGGGTTGTATCTTTTTTAATATAGGTTTTGAGAGGTAGAATTTAGAATGTAGTGAGATATCACAAAGTATTGGATGTTGTGTGAAAATATGAAATGTTCAATCTGTATGTAGTTGTAAATAGAAGATGCAATGTTTCTGAAATTATAAAACAAGGACTCTGCAATCCATTTATACAGGCCTTTTGTTTTTATGTACAGATATTGTATTTTATCCCTATGGGATGTTTGAGTGGAGATATTGCTATTTATAGACTAAAACTTTGTGTTCACTGTTAGGAAAGCTGTGTCTAGAGGAATGTGTTACTTTACAAACTGTTCTTGAACTACGTTTGATGGCATTTTATACTTTAGTTGTGAAAAAAATGCACTTGTTCAGGGTGTTGAATCCATCAAGAGGAAGGAATATAAAGTTAGTGGTACAGTACTTATAACTATGTGATTGTGGGTGAAAAATGTAAAACAACTTTACAGTATATAGTAATGTATTACAGTTAACAATTATTGATCATTATGTAACCAAAATTGTTGATTTTCTTGAAAGGTGTTATGGAACATTATGATTTTATGTGAAAAAAGTGCACTGGGAGATGGTGTGGAATTTTTTCAGGAGAAAGTAATAACAAGTTATAGGTGCATTAGATATATATATGTGATTGTGGTGAAAAATGTATACAGTTTTATTAAATATACTAATGTTTCACTGTTATCAATTATTGACCTGTAAGTAACTTTGATATTTTTAGGAGGCAAATGGAAAGTTGTCTCTGACGAAATAATTATCTGCTTCCATAAGCAGCAAAGAAGAGCCTTGTTCATGGGAAGCAGGATTATTGTGCTGTTCGGCAATAACTGCTTCTTTAGACACAGGATATTCAGGTTGGAAGGATGTGAATTCAGCTGAGAAGTAATCGAGCTCTGCAGCATGGGCTAACTCAATCGAGCAAGAAGTGAGGGTGTATTGCCGTCAAATGTCACCACATCTCAGTGGTACTCATACTATATTGCTTGTTACTGTGGCCCCTTTTGAATTCCTTTTTATGTGTTTTCACATGACATATTTAGCATATACTTTTTCCCCACCAGTTCTAAACTAAAATAAATGCCACACCAAGGACTCAGGTGGATGAGTTTGCTGAGTTGTAGGAACAGAACTAGGTTGCTCATCTGAATCTGAGGATGACATTCTGGCGACAAAAAATTAGCAATGTAACAAAGCTATTTGTTTTTTTTTCAAGTTATAGTTGTTTATATTGTTTATAATTACAGTTATAGTTTTTTATTGTTGTTAAATTGTTTTGTTGTACTAAATAGTATAAAGTTACTTTGGATTTGTTTCTTGATCAATTTCAAGTTTATTATAGTATTGCAAAATTCTGTAAAACTGACAGTACCATGTTGAGGGATTGTGAATATGCTATTACATGTTTATGTATGTGAATGGCACTATACTCATCTTTTATCGTATAGAGAGTCAGTAATAGAGGAGCCAAATATTTTCAAAGTAGATATGGTTAGTTGTCATGCAACAGTGATGTGTTGCATGCTGTAGTATAGGTAACTGTAATGCAAGACAGGGGTTTTGCTCAAAGTTAAGTGCATTGTTAGACCTGGCACCTTGGCGTGAGTCTCCCTTCCACTTTTTGCTGATGTGCCTCAGATGTTTTGCTGGTGTTCGATGCTCAGGGCACTGTGCCACGGCCAATCCGTGCCGCAGTGCAAGTGCTCCCAATGTAAAGTCTATGTACAATTGTTTTCCACGATTGGCTTCTTTGGTTTACTATCAGTCCCCATTATCGTGCACGAGGAGTGCCGGGGCTTGTAGATACAAATGCTGCTAGTGGGCCTGCAACGCTGGTTGCGCCACCCACAGAAGCGGCCTCGTAAGACATGACTCGGGTCCGCCATCGCAGACCCTGCGTACAGTCCCGTACTGTCACGCTGACTGCGCAAGTGCCGACACTTGCCAGTCCCTGAACCTTCCCTAACCTCCATATCAGTCGCCCCTATGGTAGGCCTACGGGCAGGGTGCATTGAAGCGTAAGGTAGGACAAGCCTAGAGTGTGGCATGTCCTCATAGTGAATTGCCGCCCTTTTCGTTCTTCACTATGGAAGGGCTACCGGTTCTCGTAGGCCAAGATGAGCTGTCGGAACTATTACACGCTATAGTCCCGGCAGACTCAGGGAACACGGTAGCATGTCGAGTTTAGTATGCCTGAACTCAGAATAATAAAATACTTCCTTTAGTAGGGTTTATTTTAATATCCTGTGTTTGCAAATGCTACTTTTAGAAAGATAGCCTTTGCGCGCCTAACTATTTAGCCCGCCTCTGCCAGGATGTGTATCTGTTGTCTGGGTTTGTGTGAGTGACAGGGCTGGGAGATTCCCGGGGACAGTTGGGACCCCCAGGTGGTAAATAGGGTGCTTGCACCAGGATGGGTGGGCGGAGTAGTCCTTGACTCTGAGTAGGGTTGTGCTCCACCACCACAATGATGGCTCCACCCCCCTGCGGAGCGTCTGATGTCCCTGCCCGCACTCTGAAAGAAGACGGCAGCTTCCTGTAAACAGAGTGCTCCAGAACCGGGTTTAACTAGGCTCAGGCCCCCTGGCCTGCAAAGACAAAAGAATCGCAGTATAAATATAGGAGCTCCGCTCCTTACAAATCAGATCCAGTTTTGACCACGACGAACCTCTGCCTGACTAGAAGGACCAAGAGAAGCTGAAGGACGGAAACCGGTCTGAATCCTGTAAGACTGGCCTGCAGTGGTGCCTTGCTGAGAACGGAGAGGAAAGGACCAGAAAGGACTTTGTAGACTTGTGCCTGAAACGATCTCCAAGGGCTTGATCGAGAGCTTGCCCCCTGAACGGAATCCCAGGACCATTGGGTTCTATCTGCTTGTGCCCGTCTGCTGTTGGGCCTTAGTTCTTATTCCCTCGCCGGAGTTGTGACTCGGGTGCCTTCGCCCCCTCCCAGGTCGTGACAGCTCGGAGCCTGGTCGCCCCGCCATAGAGAGCCCGCTCAGCCCTGAGTCGCTCTCCGCTTCAGTGCCGGGACGCCCGCTCTCCTGTCACCTCGCCGCTAACGGAGCGCGTTGTGCACCTCTCATCTCCTCCCGCCGGAATCTGCACGGAGCGCATTCCATAGCCTCGGATGGTCCGTACGTCGTAACGTACCCGACTGTCTCGCTTTGCCCTCCTGCATACCAAGACCCGTGCCGCACCTCATGAAAGGCCTCCTCGTACAGTGGTACCGGAAGCCTGGTGTTGCACCCGTCTGCCGTAGAACGTGACGCCCCTCACAGATCCACGAGTACGACCCAGGGTGCTAAGAAGTAGTACGCCCCGCAGGCCTGAACGGCGCCTCGCCCCGTGAGCTGCATCGACACCGGATCGCCGCAACCCTCCACAGTTCTGCTCCTCCACCTCGCACCTCGAGGGGGACCTGAGCCGGAGAGATCCTGTGGAGAACCGTCGGCCTCGTTCGGAGTCCGCCCTCACCAGCCGCGCCTGAAACGCCTCGGACTTCCACAACCAAGGTACACGTGAACTCCGTCCCGAGCTCACATCGGATCCAGGGTCCGCAACGTTCTTATTTCCCTGTCATCGTACCTTGCTGAACAACGAACATTGAAAGACTAAATCTTGCCTATTATAATCTGGTGGCCTCGAATTGCTAAACGTTATACGTTCTTGTGATAATCCTGCTGGAATCTATCTTTTATATAAAGTATACGTATTTTTGATACAACTACACAACTGGTGTCCATTTGTGGTGGTTCAGTGGGTTTACTGTGTGTGATCATAAATGCTTAACTTACTATCGCCCTGAGGATTAGCCTTGTCTGCTCGCGCCTCACTACCTAGAGGGTGAGCAGGGGTTATTCGAAGGAGTAGTTCCCTTACCCTGACGTGGAGCTGAGGGTCCCTGTTTGTCACAAGTGCATACCTGTGCCAACCAGAGACCTCCGGTTCCAACATGCATGTTCATACTCTAATACACACTGCTATCAGTTGCTGTGCATGCTTTATTATGTATAGGTGTTTCCATTAGGAGGTGTTTGATACAAAGGTAACTAGGTCTCCACAGTAAAATATGTAAACGAGTTGTCCAAGACACAGTTCTGAACAGAGAGGATACTCTACTACAGACATTCATTAGTCTGAAGAGATGTATTTGCACAGATAACAGTTTCTACCCATAGCATACTTTGCACATGTTATTATGGGGAGATGTCTCACCTGAGAGGGCAGTGTGTTTTGATATCACAGTCTCTAAAGACTTTACGTAACAAATACTTTTGAGCATAAAGGTAAATTCAACTCCATACTTTACTTGTACTTATGTCATACTAGGGAGAGGTAAGAATCACAAAGGTAAGCCACTTTTCACACCTTAATTTGCAGAACCATTATCCAAGAGATGCATCACAGGAGTGAGGCCAGACTCGCCACACACTATACTATGCAGAGTTATCATTAACAGACATATGTCAGTAAACAGGGCAATTTATCCCCACAGTCTACTATGCATACCTGTCACCATGAGAAGAGGTATGAATGGAGAGATACATTTCTCTCAAACTCTACTAGAGACACCTCTTACCCTGGTAAGATGTGTTAGGGGTGAGATGTCACTGTTGTTCTAAGGAGAGGTGTGAGGACTGAGGCCACTGGTTCACTGTACTGTACATCCAAGTTACCCTGGAGATAGGTGTTAGTGCAGAAGACAATGTTTCCCTACATGTTATTGTATATATCTGGGCTGCAAGGGAGAGCTGTGAGTGGACAGGAAACTCCCTTCCCACACGCTAATAAATATAGATGTCCCTCTGGAGAGTTGTCTGTGGGAAGGATAGTACTTCTTGTACTTAGTATGGAATAATGAGCTATTACATGTGAGGTGAGTACCATCCCCACCCTACTATTGAGCCTTCAAAGGTGTGAATGTAGAAGCAGTGTCTCTTTACACCCCCTAGTATCAGGCAGGGGCCACGCCTCAACCTTCTCCCAGAGATCTCCATCGAAGAATTAAGTAAATTACTTGTTAAAATCAAATCCGGCTCCCCTGCCGATCCGCTTAAGCCTGCTCAGATCAGTGAATCTTCCTCGCTCTGTCTGAAACCTCTGTGACAGTTAATCAATGCCTCTTTTACATCTGCCACAGTACCTGCTAAATGGAAACAGGCCTGGGTTACCACATCCTCAAAAAACCTACTCTGGACCCGACCAAGCCTGAGAACTATCGACCTATCTCTCTCCTCCCCTGGGTGGCAAAGGCTGCTGAAGCACATGCTAACAGGATACTTACCAACTTTTTACATGCTAATAACATTCTAGATGCCTCTCAGCATGGCTTTCACGCTGGCCATAGCACGGAGACTGCCCGCCTTGCAATGGCGGAACATCTGCGAACCATGCTTTATTCTGGTCAAACGGCGGCTCTGATCCTTTTAGATCTCAGCGCCGCCTTTGATACGGTTTCCCATGAGGTCCTGCTTCGCCGCCTGGAAGAGGTAGGGATCTCGGACCTAGCCCTCGAATGGTTCAGATTATTCTTGACAGGAAGATCCTTCCGGGTCTCTACTCCTCCATTCCTGTCTCAAAGCACATCCAATTGAGCAGGGCGTCCTCCAGGGCTCGGCATTGAGCCCTACACTGGCAATGGGACCTTACTATGGTCTCATATGCTGACGACACGCAGCTAGTGGTTGCACTTTCGGATGGCTCAAATCAGGATGCCCTCAAGTTCAAAAATGGGCTTGCTGCGGTGGCAGACTGGATGACGTCTAACTACCTACAGTTGAACGCTAATAAGACCGAGGTCATGATACTCGGTAAGAACACCGAGATATGGGGTGACCACTGGTGGCCCACTGTCCTAGGTAAGACCCCTGTACCCAGAAATGAGGTCAAGAACTTGAGGGTATGGATAGACCCCTCGCTCAGTTTCTGTGGCCATACTAAAAAAGTTGCGGCCACTTGTTTTGGCATCCTGCTTGGCATTAAACCAATTTTAAAGTTCTTTGACGCATCCACTAGGCAGCTGATAATTCAGTCCACCACTCTTTCTCGTCTGGATTACGCCAGCTCCCTATTCCTGGGGGCTAATCAAGCCGAGATCATCCGGCTGCAGCGCATTCAGAACGCAGCTGTAAGGGCCCTAGTCGGCCTTCCGAGGTTCTGCTCTGCCACCGATACCATCCGGAAGCTTCACTGGCTCCCGGTGGCACAAAGGATTCAATTTAAGACGCTGTGTCTGTCCTTTAAAATCCTGAAGCTGGCCACTCCTAAAATCCTCCACAACCTGCTGACTCCATACGTCCCGTCTCGCCCTTTGCACTCCATTTGGCAGCACTTGGTCATGGTGCCTCGTTTTAAGCGCTGTAGAGCGGGAGGTCGTTCCTTCCGCTACTTGGCAGCAAAACTGTGGAATACGCTTCCGATACACATCCGAGCACTGAATGACCTACTGTCCTTCAGGAAGGCAGTTAAAACTCATCTCTTCCCTCTCAAAAAATAATCATTCTCTTGGTACTTGTCTTACTGAACTTCTATAGCTGTTTTCCTCTTTGCTGCTGTAAAGCGCCGGGATGCCCCTTTGCTGGGGCAGCTGAGCGCTATATAAGTAGTTAAAACATAACATAACATAACTACTTATATTAATGAGAGGTCTCAATGGATAGGCTAGTCTCTACCCATAGTCGTGTCCTGGGGATTGTATTAACAGTACACCACAAAACATCATCTCTTTTAAAACAAGGAGGAGAAAAAGCTAGGGATAAAAGGTACAAAAAAACAAAACTACTTCCTAGGTGGACATTTATGATCTTGGACAAGTCTGTAATGTGCTAGTCTCAGAAGAAAAAATATCTCATTGCATAAGCAGAAGAAAGTGCTTTGTTCAGATAAGCAGAGATGCTATCTGCTTGAGAGGTGAGTACTTGAGCAGGTACAATGTCACCAGGTTAAAAAGATAGGGATGCCCTTGATGAGGTATCAAGCTTGGCAAGATGGGCTAACTTAACCCGAGCAAGACGTTGGGGGTACAGAACCCTCAAATGTCACCACATCCCAGTGGCACTCATGCTGTATTGCTTCTTCCAGCTAACTCTACTTAACTCCTATTTGCATATTTTACAAATCATTGATTTCTCTGATACTTTTTCCCATCTGGTCTCATTTGAAAGAATTCCCACACCATGGACTCCTTGCGTGAATGACATGGCTGAGTTGCAGGAACAGCAGTAGGGTTCTCATCTGAATCAGAGGATGACATTCTGGTGACAAAAACTCAGTTATGTTACAGAACTAAAAAGTTCTAACCACAGCAAAACCCAATGAGTAAATGAAGCCACAAGGAACTAATCTTTTGTTGCTATTTAAAGACATCTATATGAACCAATCTCAATCCTTCCTTGGCATATCTTTCCTCCCCCGGGTGTCTCATGGGTGTCTCATAAGAGGATCGCTAAATCGTAAAAACAGACAAATGTACGATCTCGCAAGTGGATTTGGAGAGCCAAAACAGGAAGTACATCCCCCTCGTAGTCTACCCATGGTATCGTGTGCTCGACTCCTGCGAGCGTCTAGAGACAGCCACAAATTTGTAAATTAAATAATGAATACAATATCCAAACTGTACTGACTTTATTATTAAAGATTAGCATTAATAATAACTGGCCAAATGAAAAAGATCTCTGTACAATAGATCAGAACGAAATGTATTACTCTACGATATTGCGAGCCTCCCATTAACCACCAGCGGGCCTGCTATGATTGCAATCACACACCTTCAAAATGGATGTACATCTTGAAAACATATAATTTATAGTACAGGAAAAATTGACTAGTGATTTAAAAAAAAAATATGAATATGAAGTTTATGTAAAGATTCATACAAAGACTATAAAAGTTTTACTGGGAATAAATATGTATACATAAGTTCCAAAAACTAAGAAGTTGAACATTCTAAGCGCAAACATTTTTGGAGTAGTTTGTTTCCATGTACACTTTAATATATTTTTAGTTTAAAAAAACACTACAAATCCACTGACAAAACCAAAGACAACATACAAAATTTTAAAACCTCATAAAAACAAACGTGTATACATAAACTAAATTATTGACACAATTTATATGATCATTCATAAGGAATCTATTTACATATTTGCATTGTTGTACAGTCCAAACATCTGGTACCTCTAAGGCCATGATCCCACTATACGTATTCCCTAAATTCGTATTTACAATGTTAGATCATGTTTCATCAGAACCACATTGGTATGACAGTATGGGAAACTCATATTATATGAGTACTGTCAAACACCTGTACCATAATTTATACTTTTTCAATATTGTACATATATACAAGCTGAGCAGAGAGAGTCCCAAGTCAAGGATTTCAAGAGAGAAAAAGCTCATGTGACTATTCACAGCAGCATAGGGAGACCAATATGTTTTCATGGAATATTTAACAAAGCACAACCCAGAAAGATAAAAAATATTAACATTCAAAGTTATTTGGCAATGTGTGGTTACCTCATCAGTTGTCCGTTGAATAATATACGTTTTCCTTCTTCTTAAATAAAATCCACCACGCAATAACTTTTTCTGAAACGTATATAAAAAGTGAGGGATGTTATAAACCCTAACAACCTCATCTTTTTTTTCATATGTCGTAAATCAACAACTTGAGTCTTAACAGAACTATACCTGTATCACTAGGTTATTATAGTCTCCAGTTGGATAGTGTGTGTCCTAATGTCTCCTATATTTCTTATTCGAAGAGGTGGCAGCTTCAAAAGCTGAAAAACAGAATGAATACATGTCATATAATGAGTATGTATACTTAAATAAAGCAGAAGAACATAGGAGGGAGGGAAGGAGGTTAAACCAAACTAGGTCGGCCTCCAAACAGTATTAGAAATACCTAAACCTCCTCTAAAGAGGTCGGAGACCTAGTTGGTGTGTATGGTTACTGCCAATTATGTCAGTGTGTACCAAGAATTTAAGAAAGAAAAATTTCTTTCTATAGTCCCCTCACTCACCGGGGTTTCCCCACGGTGACATGCTTCATCATTGGGGCTTCCCAATTTCTCTATGAAAAAGGGGCGTGCTGCGACAAAACGGACTACGCAGGAGCACTTTTTTCGTGAAAGGCTATGTGTGGTGTAAGGTGTAGTGATGGTGGAATGGGTGTGGGTTTAAAAATACCGTGCTAGTGGGCCTCAACAATTTATTTTGCTCCTAGTCTGGTATATTAAAAACGGGGTGTGACACTGCTATCTGGCCTTAAACTAGGGCTAGATCAGTGTTCTATGGTCAACATGTTTCAAGCTCCCCAAGCTTTTCATCAGGACCATACAGGGTCCAGCCCTGTATTTTCCACTCCTATATCCCAATATTAGGGTTTTTAAAAAAAAATATAGTGATCATACTAAAGGCTGTAATTATTTAAACATGCGTTTTGCATACATACGATTTGTATCCTACTCGTATTTCTGAAAAAGAGAATGACACTGATTAGTGGCAAACATCCCCCCTCAAAGGAGTAGGGGTTCACACATGCAGCTCACTTCGTCTAGGGCAATGGTGTGCCTTGGGCACCATAATGGTGCGTGCAGGCTTTCCAAACTCGTGAAGATTAAAAAGGTTCTGTGAAAAGGTGGTAACGTGATTGGCACACAAATAACACAGAACTTAATGTGACTATTGACAAGACACACAACATATATACACAAAATGTTCTCATGGCAAAAAGGTATATTTACATATGCAAGTGCTCAATTACACTTCATGGTCTCTGGCGAGGGCAGGATCGCCTCGTGGAAACGTTGCTGTAAAATTTAGGTGATAGTTACTTTCCGTTTTCACCCAAAGATTTGCGTTACCATTTTAAGGAAATCAAACCCTTTACGAGGTTGGGAACAACTGTATTGCTTCGCGTCATTGTACTTACTTCCTATCGGCAAACCCGCTCGGTACTACCTGATCAATCCTCACCCGACCGCATACTAATGCTGGAGAGGAACGCCGGTGTATTTGGAGTCACCGCGCTTCCGGGTCTAGTGCGTCTAGAACGTTCATAACGCGGCGGCCATCTTAGGTGTATGTCGATGGAACCGTCACGAGTGTGCTATGAAATTGTGAATAAAATTACTAATCAGCTGATTTTTAAAAAAAGAAGGTATTTACAGTGATGCCTCGATGTTTGGCATTCATTTAATACAATTTAGGCAAAAGGATGACCAAAAGTGTTTAGTCAGTTTTCATGCTGAGTAGTTGGTCTGAAAAAACGGTGATACCGTCTACTTATGTTTAGATGAAGTTCTGAGTATTGTAACGCTGGCGAGATACTTCCCAATGTCACTAGATGGTTTGTTTTATCTGTTTGTGTTGCAGTTCAAAGGTTAGAAAAAATCAGAATTTTTTTTTCCAAGGCTTGTGGATCAATAAGGTGTAGTGTTCTTATTGATTAGGTTAGGTTCTGAAAGCACCCCAAGGGATTTCGTCGTTAAGCCCAAGGGTGTCGGTGTGAAGACGATACACCCATCTTTGTTCACGTTCATGGAGGATTCTCTCCAGGTTGTCCTTGTTTTTCACTGTCTCGAGCACCACCCAGGTCAAGTCATTTGGTGTATGGTTCTGTTCGATGAAGTGGGTAGTCATCCTGGTGGTTGCTCGTTTGCACCTGATATTGCTTCTGTGTTCCACTATGCGGGTACTGACCTTCCTCGTGGTCATCCCTACATAGTGGAGGTTACAGGTGCATGTTATTAGGTACACCACTCCACTGGTGTTACAATTAGAGAAAACTCTTAGTTCCCATTTTGTAGCATTGTTAAAGGTTACAGTTTTTGTTGCGGATGTCAAATGACAAACACTACAGTTGTTACAGGGAAAATGTCCACATGGTAGTGGTTGTGTTCTTATTGTTTGATTTGTAGTTATGGGTCGGGTGTGAACCAGGAAGTCTTTCAGGTTCTTCCCCCGTCGGTGGCTGAACATGGGGGTAGGTATAGTTAATCCTCCACTGTTGATCATGGGCCAATGTTTCTTAATTATTTTGCCACTGTATTAGATACCTGGTTGAATGTGGTAATACAGATTGGTGTGGTATTTTCTGATTTAGTTTGCTCTTTTGGTTCTAAGAGTGCATCTCTGTTATTGTTTCCAGCCCGTTTCTTGGCTTCCTTAATCAACTTGTCAGGATATTTTCTGTTTTTAAGTTTTGTACTTAGATCTTCGGCCTGGGTCAGGTAGTCAGCTTTTTTACTACAATTCCTTCGTAATCGAAGGAACTGCCCAAACTGAAGGTTCTGTTTGAGATGGCGAGGATGATAGCTGTCAAATGCTAAGAGACAATTACGTGATGTCTCTTTGAAGTGGGTTGTTGTCACGACTTTGCCTGATTCTGCATATATGTTCAAATCTAAGAACACGAGATTAGTCTTACTCATTGAGCATGTGAATTTCAGGAATGGATCTTGTGTGTTCAACCATGTCATGAAGGTTCTAGCTTCTTCCTCTGTACCCTGCCAGATTACGAAAATATCGTCGATATAACGTTTCCATTCCAAAATCTGGTGTCTATATGGGTTGCTTTCATTCAGTATTTTGTTCTTCTCCAAATGGTGGACGTAAAGGCCCGCCAGGCTCGGCGCAAATGTACTGCCCATACTGGTCCCATGTTGTTGTTTGTACAGTGTGGATTCGAATCGGAAAAAGTTCTCAGACAGTGCTAATTGGCAACATTCCATTACTACGTGACGTGGGGTGTGGAATTCCCACTCACTCTCAAACAGTACTTCTTCCAGTATCTGTAAAGTCTCAGTGTGTGGCAAACTAGTATATAAACTTTCCACATCCAAGCTGATGAGAATGCTGGATGTGGGGTCAAAAACTAGATCTCTCAAGAGGCAAAGTACATCTTTGGTATCTCTAAGGTACGTATTAGTTTTCTGGACCAAAGGTCTTAGGAAGGCATCCGCAAACTGCGACAAGGGTTCCAGGATTGACCCTATCCCAGAGACTATGGGTCTCCCAGGTGGGTTTTCTAGTCTCTTATGTATTTTTGGGATCGTGTAAAAATATGGTGTAATAGGCTTCTTATTTGTCAGAAACTCTATCTCTTTCTTGCTCAACCAATCGTTGGCCTGGCATTCCTCAGTTAGGTAGGCAATTGAGATTCTCAGGCGTTCTGTGGGGTCCTCCTTTAATATGCCATAATTTCTCGTATCGCCTAAAAGGCGAAGGCATTCTTTCCTGTAGTCAGTAGTGTCTTGTAGGACTATTGCCCCGCCCTTGTCGGCTGGCTTGATGGTAATGAGGTCATTTTTTGAAAGTTCCTGTATCGCTGTTAATTCAGCCTTGCTGGTATTGTGGAATACTTTCACTGTGCGTGGGTCCAATTCTTGTACCTCTTTCATGACTGCTTTCTCGAAAGCCAGTATTTCTACTGGTAAGCTGTGGGCCGGTGGGACAAAGTTTGATTTCCTTTGAAGTCCTGTATCGCTCCTAAGACGTTCTTCACTCTTTTTGTCTTTAAAGAATACCTGTAATTTGATTTTTCTGAGGAATTCTTTCAATTCGCAGCAAAGTTTGAACTTGTCTGTGACTGGGGTTGGTACAAAACCTAAACCCTTGTTTAGGACTTGGATTTGTATGTCTGTCAGGGTTATCGAGGATAAATTAACCACTAGACCAAGTTGGTGTTCGTGGTTGACTCCGGGGGTCCTTTGCTCCGGGTGTGGCGTCCTGTTGTCACTACAGGTTCTGCCCATTGTACTCCCTGGTTGGGTTTGTTCTTTGCTCGTTGAGCTGACCGGCCTCTCCCTAAAAAAGGTTTTCCCTGGTTAGCTTGGTTGCCTTGGTTGTTTCCCCAATTTTGGTAATTAGGCTGTTGGTACATGGGTGGGCCATAGAAGAAGGGTGGTGGTGGGGGACCGTAATTGTATGGATCCTGGTATGGGGGCCACATGGGTGTTGGGTTTCCTCTAAAATTCCTCATATTATAAAGAGGAAGAGGCAATATGAGGCAACCAAGCTAACCAGCGAAAACCTTTTTTAGGGAGAGGCCGGTCAGCTCAACGAGCAAAGAACAAACCCAACCAGGGAGTACAATGGGCAGAACCTGTAGTGACAACAGGACGCCACACCCGGAGCAAAGGACCCCCGGAGTCAACCACGAACACCAACTTGGTCTAGTGGTTAATTTATCCTCGATAACCCTGACAGACATACAAATCCAAGTCCTAAACAAGGGTTTAGGTTTTGTACCAACCCCAGTCACAGACAAGTTCAAACTTTGCTGCGAATTGAAAGAATTCCTCAGAAAAATCAAATTACAGGTATTCTTTAAAGACAAAAAGAGTGAAGAACGTCTTAGGAGCGATACAGGACTTCAAAGGAAATCAAACTTTGTCCCACCGGCCCACAGGTTACCAGTAGAAATACTGGCTTTCGAGAAAGCAGTCATGAAAGAGGTACAAGAATTGGACCCACGCACAGTGAAAGTATTCCACAATACCAGCAAGGCTGAATTAACAGCGATACAGGAACTTTCAAAAAATGACCTCATTACCATCAAGCCAGCCGACAAGGGCAGGGCAATAGTCCTACAAGACACTACTGACTACAGGAAAGAATGCCTTCGCCTTTTAGGCGATACGAGAAATTATGGCATATTAAAGGAGGACCCCACAGAATGCCTGAGAATCTCAATTGCCTACCTAACTGAGGAATGCCAGGCCAACGATTGGTTGAGCAAGAAAGAGATAGAGTTTCTGACAAATAAGAAGCCTATTACACCATATTTTTACACGATCCCAAAAATACATAAGAGACTAGAAAACCCACCTGGGAGACCCATAGTCTCTGGGATAGGGTCAATCCTGGAACCCTTGTCGCAGTTTGCGGATGCCTTCCTAAGACCTTTGGTCCAGAAAACTAATACGTACCTTAGAGATACCAAAGATGTACTTTGCCTCTTGAGAGATCTAGTTTTTGACCCCACATCCAGCATTCTCATCAGCTTGGATGTGGAAAGTTTATATACTAGTTTGCCACACACTGAGACTTTACAGATACTGGAAGAAGTACTGTTTGAGAGTGAGTGGGAATTCCACACCCCACGTCACGTAGTAATGGAATGTTGCCAATTAGCACTGTCTGAGAACTTTTTCCGATTCGAATCCACACTGTACAAACAACAACATGGGACCAGTATGGGCAGTACATTTGCGCCGAGCCTGTCGGGCCTTTACGTCCACCATTTGGAGAAGAACAAAATACTGAATGAAAGCAACCCATATAGACACCAGATTTTGGAATGGAAACATTATATCGACGATATTTTCTTAATCTGGCAGGGTACAGAGGAAGAAGCTAGAACCTTCATGACATGGTTGAACACACAAGATCCATTCCTGAAATTCACATGCTCAATGAGTAAGACTAATCTCGTGTTCTTAGATTTGAACATATATGCAGAATCAGGCAAACTCGTGACAACAACCCACTTCAAAGAGACATCACGTAATTGTCTCTTAGCATTTGACAGCTATCATCCTCGCCATCTCAAACAGAACCTTCCGTTTGGGCAGTTCCTTCGATTACGAAGGAATTGTAGTAAAAAAGCTGACTACCTGACCCAAGCCGAAGATCTAAGTACAAAACTTAAAAACAGAAAATATCCTGACAAGTTGATTAAGGAAGCCAAGAAACGGGCTGGAAACAATAACAGAGATGCACTCTTAGAACCAAAAGAGCAAACTAAATCAGAAAATACCAGACCAATCTGTATTACCACATTCAACCAGGTATCTAATACAGTGGCAAAAATAATTAAGAAACATTGGCCCATGATCAACAGTGGAGGATTAACTATACCTACCCCCATGTTCAGCCACCGACGGGGGAAGAACCTGAAAGACTTCCTGGTTCACACCCGACCCATAACTACAAATCAAACAATAAGAACACAACCACTACCATGTGGACATTTTCCCTGTAACAACTGTAGTGTTTGTCATTTGACATCCGCAACAAAAACTGTAACCTTTAACAATGCTACAAAATGGGAACTAAGAGTTTTCTCTAATTGTAACACCAGTGGAGGGGTGTACCTAATAACATGCACCTGTAACCTCCACTATGTAGGGATGACCACGAGGAAGGTCAGTACCCGCATAGTGGAACATAGAAGCAATATCAGGTGCAAACGAGCAACCACCAGGATGACTACCCACTTCATCGAACAGAACCATACACCAAATGACTTGACCTGGGTGGTGCTCGAGACAGTGAAAAACAAGGACAACCTGGAGAGAATCCTCCATGAACGTGAACAAAGATGGGTGTATCGTCTTCACACCGACACCCTTGGGCTTAACGACGAAATCCCTTGGGGTGCTTTCAGAACCTAACCTAATCAATAAGAACACTACACCTTATTGATCCACAAGCCTTGGAAAAAAAAAATCTGATTTTTTCTAACCTTTGAACTGCAACACAAACAGATAAAACAAACCATCTAGTGACATTGGGAAGTATATCGCCAGCGTTACAATACTCAGAACTTCATCTAAACATAAGCAGACGGTATCACCTTTTTTTCAGACCAACTACTCAGCATGAAAACTGACTAAACACTTTTGGTCATCCTTTTGCCTAAATTGTACTAAATGAATGCCAAACATCGAGGCATCACTGTAAATACCTTCTTTTTTTAAAAATCAGCTGATTAGTAATTTTATTCACAATTTCATAGCACACTCGTGACGGTTCCATCGACATACACCTAAGATGGCCGCCGCGTTATGAACGTTCTAGACGCACTAGACCCGGAAGCGCGGTGACTCCAAATACACCGGCGTTCCTCTCCAGCATTAGTATGCGGTCGGGTGAGGATTGATCAGGTAGTACCGAGCAGGTTTGCCGATAGGAAGTAAGTACAATGACGCGAAGCAATACAGTTGTTCCCAACCTCGTAAAGGGTTTGATTTCCTTAAAATGGTAACGCAAATCTTTGGGTGAAAACGGAAAGTAACTATCACCTAAATTTTACAGCAACGTTTCCACGAGGCGATCCTGCCCTCGCCAGAGACCATGAAGTGTAATTGAGCACTTGCATATGTAAATATACCTTTTTGCCATGAGAACATTTTGTGTATATATGTTGTGTGTCTTGTCAATAGTCACATTAAGTTCTGTGTTATTTGTGTGCCAATCACGTTACCACCTTTTCACAGAACCTTTTTAATCTTCACGAGTTTGGAAAGCCTGCACGCACCATTATGGTGCCCAAGGCACACCATTGCCCTAGACGAAGTGAGCTGCATGTGTGAACCCCTACTCCTTTGAGGGGGGATGTTTGCCACTAATCAGTGTCATTCTCTTTTTCAGAAATACGAGTAGGATACAAATCGTATGTATGCAAAACGCATGTTTAAATAATTACAGCGTTTAGTATGATCACTATATTTTTTTTTAAAAACCCTAATATTGGGATATAGGAGTGGAAAATACAGGGCTGGACCCTGTATGGTCCTGATGAAAAGCTTGGGGAGCTTGAAACATGTTGACCATAGAACACTGATCTAGCCCTAGTTTAAGGCCAGATAGCAGTGTCACACCCCGTTTTTAATATACCAGACTAGGAGCAAAATAAATTGTTGAGGCCCACTAGCACGGTATTTTTAAACCCACACCCACTCCACCATCACTACACCTTACACCACACATAGCCTTTCACGAAAAAAGTGCTCCTGCGTAGTCCGTTTTGTCGCAGCACGCCCCTTTTTCGTAGAGAAATTGGGAAGCCCCAATGATGAAGCATGTCACCGTGGGGAAACCCCGGTGAGTGAGGGGACTATAGAAAGAAATTTTTCTTTCTTAAATTCTTGGTACACACTGACATAATTGGCAGTAACCATACACACCAACTAGGTCTCCGACCTCTTTAGAGGAGGTTTATGTATTTCTAATACTTAAATAAAGCATACATTAAACCCAAAGGCTTCTAATCAAACTACCTCATTTATATGAAAATGCGTTGGTTACTATGAAGAAATGAGAACATAATTTAAGGAATGTGTGAATTACGACATTTGGTGGAACTATTTCTTTACCTTTACTGTGTGCGGATCAAACTATTTGCGTAATTGTCTGTTGTGAAAGTTTTTTTCACTCATTAGGAAACTAAGGGGTCTTGTTTCCTTTGATCATCGCACCATATGCCAACAATATTCCTGATATCTAAATAAGTGCAGTATTGTATCCTTGACCTCCTTTGTGAATCATTTTGCACTTTTTGGATAACCTGCACTATCTTTGGGATTTACGCAAGGACACTTCATTTTGAGCTTGTAGGATAATCGAGAGGCCATGCTTGGCGATTTGTTTAGCAAAAATCCGGGGGTAGCTAGGAATATGGAATCAAGGGCCTGAGAAGTGAGGGACTTAAAGAAAAGTTAATTAGACTGGAGGGCTTAAAGAAACAAGAGCTTATCAAATGGTGGGATGGGAACACCATGCGCAAGTACTTGGAGAACAGAAGAATCCCTAGGGGGCTCCGTCTAATGATATTTCCCAACTTTGAGGACCTTGATGCAAATTTGCTAAAGGATTGGGAATAAGGATTATATGATTATATGATGCATCATACACGATGATGGAGCTTCTAGTTAAAAATGCTGAGAGAAAAATTGCGAAGTTAAGAGAAGAAATTGATAAACTAGAAAGGGAGATCAGAGAAATTAAGTTAGATGATGTAACAAAGAAAAACTACGAAATTTTAAAAGGTGAATTAACTAGCTATCAGATGTACTTACATGATGAAAAGCAGAAAAAAATCATGAAGGACGAAGGAGATTATTCCAAGGGAAGAATCTTTACCTTCACTAGAAAGTATGATGACATTCCAACTTGGCAGGGAACTGGTGATCTGAATAGATTTAGAGATCAAAGTGTTTCCTCGAGCATTATCTCTCTCTCTTCAGTTGAGAGTGAGCAAGGAGGAGCAACAGGTACAGAAATTCCTGAATATCCAGCTTCTCTTTTTTTGAAGGAAGTTCAAAGGTTTAGCCTGGGCAACAAAAAGAAACCAATGGGAAGAGGAGGAGAACTAGGAGGGGTGGACGCAAACACAAGAACAGGTGTCCAAACCAGACAGCAAACCAGAACAGGAGATAGATCATCATGAAGAAACAGGCATTCCAAAAGCAGCAAATGATAATGACAGCATGACTCTTAAAATTGTCAATTTATCCACACGTACCCTGTCTGCAATTGAAAAAAATGTGTTAAGGAAGGGTTTAACTTTTTTTTGTCTGAAAATTGTGATTTCATAGATGCACATATTGATGTATTTAAATTTGGGCAGAAATTAAAATAAAGGAACATCAGACCACTCGTGTTAATCTGCCAAATGAATGTTCACAATCTTCTTTGTCCATAAAAGATGCAAATGCGATACACACACTTACCACTACAGAAAATGAAGACACATATGGTAACATAAGAGAATTAGTAAATGATCTAAATATAGAGGAAGACCTTTCATTGGACAGTGGTTTAAAACCCACATCAAAATGTATTCCACCTTCACATAATGACACAACTACCGAAAGATTCTATAGGAAGGTAAAAACAGAGCTTTATCAACTAGAGGACAAATATTTGAACAATAAACTCTATACTTGTCCCCCTAACCTTTCCAAAAAAGCAGAGATGCTTTATTTGATCTACGAAATGACCAAAGCATCGTTATACGGGAGTGGATAAGGGGGGCAATGTTGTCATTTTAAATAAAGAGGACTACCTAGGTGAGCTGAATAGACAACTGAACAACAAAATTTGCTATGAGAAGTTGAGAGGGAACACCATTCCTGAAATTGAGTGCAATATCAACGCACATTTGAGGGAATGGCATGAAACCTGCCTTTTATCGGATAGGGACTATATGTACCTAAAAGTGGAGAATTCAAGGTTTCCATTTATTTATTCACTCCCGAAAATCCATAAGACCTCATCAAATCCCCCTGGAAGGCCTATAATATCGGGCAATGGGGGGCCCAAAGAATGTCTTGCAGAATATATAGATGGATATCTTCATCCTTATGTGAGAAACATCCCCTCCTACCTGAAGGACAGTTGTGATGTCCTGGACAAACTGGAGGACTTCAGCTTGGATAGTGAAGACCTACTTTTTATAACTACGTTAAAAGTCTGTATACGTGCATACAATTAAGAAATGGATTGGAAGCCCTGAAATTCTTCCTATACAGAAGGAGTGCTAGTCACCTTGACCATACCCAAATGGTGATAGAAATGGCTGAATTGACTCTAACTAACAATGTCTTTCTGCATGATGGGGTGTGGTTCCTCCAAAGACAGGGAACGGCGATGGGTTTGAGGTTTGCTCCATCTTATGCAAACCTATTCATGGGTTTGTATGAGGAGAAACAGACCTATGGAAGAGGAGCCCAGACATGGATTGATAAAATCATCTTTATATGGTTGTTATTTTGATGACATTCTGATGATTTGGAACATGAGTCAATTCAACTTTATTCGGTTTCCATAATTGTAAGAAGACCATAAAAGTTCATATAAAAAATACAGTATTTACACAATTTAAAAAGAATATATAATAATTAAGCGGTTTCTTTAACAGTTAAAATACAAAAATCCGGTGTAATTACAATTTCATCAATTAATTCTATTACAAATACATCATATTAATCATCGTTTCGTTTCGTTTCATAAACTTTTATTCGATTGCCATTGTTTTTGCAACCATAAAAAGTACAAAAACTAAAAACATTCAATAAATTTTTCAATAGACATTTACAAATTGGGGACTGTCGCAGTTAAAAGAAAATTACGGTTCGTCATAGTTGCGTCGATACATGATACAGGATTTCAAAAAATTTGCAGTGTGCTTTGCAATAAAACTTGACTCCAGAGTTTGCAGGGACAGAAATGCAGATTTACAGGATCTAAGACCTGCTAGTTTGAGAACAGGCAAAATCCAGACCTTTCTGGGAAAGGAATAAAATTTACAAAAAAATAAAACGTGCATTGTCGATTGATTTGAGAGATCATCACAGGGGCAAGGAATAAGTGTATGAGACCAATCATGAGTTTTAGGAAAAGTAACTAACCTGAAAAAAAGATTAAAACGAAATCTAGTAAGGAGATACTTTTCATAGTTATTTAAATGAAAGATCAGATAAGGTTGTATAACCAGGTGGGTCTGGACAGCTGAGATCTGGAAATTTGATGGTTTTGTCATTTAGTAGTGCTGCGTAGGGCTCTAAGATGACTCAGACACAGTTTTTTTAGCTCTTTTCTTGAGATATCACCCATAGAGGGAGGATCTTGAAAGTAGTTGCAGCGGTCCATATCTCGGCTAAAGTTCCTTATATAAACTAGCCAAGGCATTTTCTCCCAATTATCAAGGGCAACACAATCCATGATCAAAGATCGAGTTAGGTGGCATTCTTCATTGGTCCAGATGCGGTGCCACAGGAGCATAGGATGACATTGTATTGTGCCCGTGATATAATCCATGCCTCGTTCAGCTAACGAAGCATAGATTGGGGCACTAGAAGGTAAGGACAACAGGTATTTGGCAAAGCCATTTTCTACTGTTTGTAGTGGGTTGATTGAGCCATAACCCCAAACACCTGCACCATACGTGGCCACACTGTGGCATTTGGCATAGTATATTTTAAGAAGTTCCGGAGGTGCTGGTTTTCCTAGTTTCCTGGAGAAGGAGACTAGGGCTGATGTAGATCTCTGGAAGAGCAATTTTTTGCTTGCAACCAACTGTCGCAAGCTCAGAGTTTCATCCACCAAAATTCCAAGGTAGGGATAAGCACTAGTTCGATCCAGCTTGGTTTTGTTCACAAAGATGGTTTTAGGATTTTTTAGTCTCTGGCCAAAGTGCATTACAAAAGTCTTTTTAATATTGACTTTAAGGCCCAAGGAATCCATGTAGGAACAATATTTGTTGAGTTGTACTTGCAGCTGGGTCAGAGTCCTGGCAAAAATAACCAAGTCATCGGCATATAAAAGGGTTGGTATGGGACGATGTTTGATTTGTGGGAGGTCCTGGCTCCCCTCTAGTAGTGCTGCCTCCAACCGATTTGTGTACAGGTTAAACAAGAAGGGAGCCAGTACACAACCCTGTCTTACCCCCTGTCTGATTTGGATATCGGGGGTAAGTTCGCCGTTAATCCCATGCCGTACTCTTGCCGTTGCGTTCGAGTATAATTCGCGCAGGAATACAATAAGTGCAGAATCGACACCCATTTCCTCGAGCAGGGACCAAAGTTTGCTGTGCTGTACACAGTCAAACGCTGCACTTAAATCAACGTAGACTACAAATAAATGGCCTTTTTTGGCGTTTACATATTTTCCGGTCAAAAGGACAAGGTTCAAAATGTGTTCCACGGTCCCAAGGCCAGCTTGGAACCCATATTGGGGATCAGTTATAATTTTCTTGGATGATGCCCATTCTTGAAGACGCACCAGTAATATTCTACCTACTACCTTTCCGATAGAGTCCAGAAGGGAGATAGGTCTGTAACAGACCGGATCATTTCGGTCTCCCTTTTTAAAGATAGGTAGGAGAATTGATGATGACCAAGAATCTATAAGGCCTACTGTTGTTACTGCTGTCAGGACTTGGGTGAGGAGTGGAGACCAAAGCTCGATGTTGTGAGTAAAAAAGTCTACCGGAACCCCGTCCGGTCCGGGGGCCTTACCTAGTTTGGAGTCCTTCAAAGCTCTGACTACTTCTCCATGTTCAAAGCAGATGTTTATTGGGTGCGTCTTGGATGCTAATGTTGGTGGAAGAGAAGGTTCCCCCTCTGTTGGATTTGGTTGAGGGCCCCCAAAGATTCCCGTGAAATGGGCAACCCATTCTTCAGCTGTCACTGCCACGTCAAGATGTTGGATAGATGCCGGGTCTGACAAAAAAGGAGATTTTACCACTCGCCAAAAGTGGCCACTATCCCTCGCTCGACAGCTTTCATGGAGTTGAAGCCACAAATTCGCCTTAATTTCCTTAATGCCCTTTGCCCTTTCGTCCTTATAAAGTTTTCTCAGCCTGGCAATCTCAGGGAGATTCCTAGTGGTTGACCGCAGGGCTATCTTAAGATTTGAGAGTGCTTTGCGACATCCAGGATTGAACCACCTCTCAGTCAATGGTTTACGTGAATTTGTGCACGTTAGTTCCTCTTTTATTGTTCTCAGAATCCTGTCAAAGCTACTGAGGATTAATTCGGGCGAGGAGCTAGGGTCTAGGCAGTCCATCACAGAGAGATTAACTTTTTTGATAACCTGCGCTGTTAATGCCTCGGGATCGATTTTTGCCCACTTTACAGAAAACCGTTCACCTTATCCATTTTTAGAGTTTCTTGGGTTAGGAGGCTTCTTGTATTTATGTTTAGTGAAACGATTTTTGTCTGTATTGAGATTTGATTTGAGAAATGGTCACTGCTGATGTCTGTGCCAATAGAAATTTTTTCCAGTTGGCCCCTTAAGTTCTGTGAGCATAGAATGAAGTCAATTGTACTTGATAGACCCCGGCCATGAAATGTTGGAGCGAAATCAAGTTGGGGATATAATAGTCGATTTGCATAATCCAGCTCTAGGGAAAAAAAGCTCTCATTAAAAAGAGAGCCATTTATAGAATGAGTAAAATGGGCCAAAGGGCTATCAAATTCGTCGATCAATCCACAGTTCTCGTTACCGTTTTTGAAGTTAGGACATAATGGAGTGTTGAAGTCACCTCCCCAAATGATATACACGGTATGAGACGTTAGCTTGTTCAGTTGAAGCTTTAAGAGAGTGGTAATTTCGTTGACCATCCTTGAGCAGTCTGATTGCGAAGGGTTATTGTACAAGTTAACCAGAAGATAAACAAAACTATTTTTAAAAAGGATTCGTAAGATTTGGTAAGATGCTTCCTCTTTTAAATTTGTGATTGTTGTCAAAGGAAGAGTGTTTATTACGTATATCGCTAACCCTCCCTTGGGTCTGCCTAGCATGCCCTGTGTGGCTAAGATGGTAAAAGTTTTATAGCCCGCCAGATGGACAGGGACTGTTGAC
Organism: Lissotriton helveticus; assembly: GCF_964261635.1. Taxonomy (NCBI): domain Eukaryota; kingdom Metazoa; phylum Chordata; class Amphibia; order Caudata; family Salamandridae; genus Lissotriton; species Lissotriton helveticus. The sequence continues at coordinate 870,953,762 of NC_136071.1, read as the reverse complement.
CAGGTCTCTTGGAAGCAGACTACATGGTTCTCTGTTATTTTGTCCACCCATGTTTGAGATTTTATTTTGGAGCGGAGTCCTGCAATGTTCCAAAATAAAAATGATAATTGTAGGTTCTTTGCAGTAGAATGGTTACATGATTGGGGATGATCTAATGGGACTATATTTGTGATGCCAGTGTCGTTTGTGTGTGGAATGTTAAGTAGCGGATCAGAAGGGATTATAGGTTCCTCTTCTTCTATTTGTGTTGAGATATAGGAGGAACGATGGGAAGGGAGGATTTGACCACTAGGGCGTGAAGCAGTGATAATGTTAATATTTAGTGAAGGGCTATCAAAAGGTCTCTCGCAGGGTGTCTCTAGACCTTCAGATGGTGATATGGACCTCTGTACCTAATTATTGATATATGGAGTGGCTGGCGGTCAATCGACCATTTCCAGGCAGTCATATCTGTTTCTTGTTGGTATACCTCGCCATCCTGTCATAGGGACCTGTTCTCTAATTGGAGGCCAGTTCCGCGTTTCCCATTCTCTATTGGTGTTTCTGTGAGAACGCCATGGTTCCTCGTAGTTCCAAGCCCTCTCTAAAGGTTGTTCCCAGTTTTGAGGCATCAAATACTGGTTATTGTATGTTGGAGGATAAAAAAAGGAAAGACGGTAAGCGTCTATCCCTCCGCTCTTAGCTAGGGCTGGCCAGGAACAGATATGGTCTACTGTGGCTGGATCTTCACAGTTGACTATTATACAGTCTCCCTGGATGGTTTTTGGTTCTGACCCTACCCACGGGACTCTGCGTGCGGTGGAAATTCTGCTGGTGTATGCAGATTGTGTGGGTCTGTTAATATTAAGCCACTGTAAAACCTTGTTTTGTAAGGACCAAGATGGTTCTTTGGCAGAATCCGGTAGCTCAGGGACACCCGTAAGAATAACAGTATAGGGAGATGCTTCGCGCGGGAGATGGAACGGGCGTCTTGGCCTACGCCCCTTTTTCCCATCACCAAATATATTTGGCAAGGGAAGCTGTGGTACTACTGGTGGGACCGGCGTCTGTGTTGAAGGAAGAGTAACCTTTACAGGGGGTAGCTGAGTAGGGCAGGATTGGGGGGGTGCAGGCAGAGTGGGAGTAATAGTGCACCCGGTCTTATCCTTATTCTCGGTCACCTCTCTACAGGATAAGGGAGCAGGGGGTTGTGGGTTCTTGGGATTTATTTGAGTGGCTTGAAGAGTTGGTAGTTTTGGCAAGTTTATTCCATGAGTTTTATGAACCCCTTGGGTGCCAGCAATTAGAGGGGTAGCAGTAGTAGTGGTAGTTCCTAGAGTTTGTTGACCCCCTCTTGATGGGTTTAGAGGTTTTTGTGTTAATTTAGCTAGCTGTTTTTCAATGAGCATTATACTGCGTTCAAGGGGTTGGAGGTGGTACTTAAGTATTTCCCTAAAGCTAGCCAAAAGTTGGTTATTTTCGCTACTTAGGTTGCAAACTTTCCCAGCTGTGGTCGGAATGGGTAGGTTTGCGGATACATCTGTATAATGGATCGAAGGATCGGATCATTTGGAGGTTCACATAATTTTGGTAGAAGTGATATGTCTGTGCAGGTTGTTATAGCTTTGGATGGTAATAGGTTTTCTATGATCTTATCTTTGCCTTGCTTAGGGACAGCACCCTCCTTTTCCCCTATTTGCTGGATTTGGGTAGCCGGATCCTGGGAATACAATAATTGTATGTCGGGGGTATTTTCCAAATCACAAACTGACTCAATGTCAGATGTAAGATTTGAAACTGAAAGGTCGATAGATTTCGGTATTGTGTGAATATCTACCTGAACATTTGGCTGCGGTTGTGATTGTAAGGTGGAGGGGGGTAAGGATGATTTTGATGGAGTTTGGGCGGAGGCTAAGGGCCCAATGATGACCTTCTTGCTGCTGCAAGTTCTTGCGATACCCTTCGCTCAAGTAAGGATATGCTCAGATTGATAGTGTCGTTTGTTCTAGAAATAAATTGATCAATTGGACCGGTGACCAGGGCATTAGCCATGGCAGTCTTGCTTCTACTCCCCCTGGTCATAGTGTAAGGTTTAAAGGGAGATTTTATACAAAGTGTATATCTTGTGGGTGGTAGTCAATTGTCAGGCTGCAAGAATACACTGGTAGTTGATGATCGCCTTACCGGATGCACAGGCCAGGAGGGGTGGCCCAGCCCGGCCTTTAACAGTCTAGAACGGGCTATAACGGGCCCGCCCTTGGCCCGGGCTTCGCCCCGGGCTACGACCCGCGCGCGTCCCGCGATGCGCGTTAATAGACCTGCTTAAATATGAGAAGGAGGCGTGGCACTGGGAGGGGGCGCGGCTCGGCCGGGAAGAGGAACCAGCTGTTGGTGTTGACAGGAATGCTGGTCCTGGCAGTCCCGGGCGCCGCGCCTCTCACCTCCTCTGCGGCCACGAAGATGTTGTGTTCTTCACACGGGTTTCAAAAGAAGCAGGAAGCTTGAAGTGCTACTCCTGTAGCGAAGGGCTGTGACAAGCGATTCAAAACACCTCTAGCGAGCGGCTCCCGCGAAGCGGGGGCCGCGAGAGGTTAAGAGCAGTCAGTGGGAGGAGTGGCTCTGGGAGGGGGCGCGGCTCGGCCGGGAAGAGGAACCAGCTGTTGGTGTTGACAGGAATGCTGGTCCTCCCAGTCCCGGGCGCCGCGCCTCTCACCTCCTCTGCGGCCACGAAGATGTTGTGTTCTTCACACAGGTTTCAAAAGAAGCAGGAAGCTTGAAGTGCTACTCCTGTAGCGAAGGGCTGTGACAAGCGATTCAAAACACCTCTAGCGAGCGGCTCCCGCGAAGCGGGGGCCGCGAGAGGTAAAGAGCAGTCAGCGGGAGGCGTGGCATTGGGAGGGGGCGCGGCTCGGCCGGGAAGAGGAACCAGCTGTTGGTGTTGACAGGAATGCTGGTCCTCCCAGTCCCGGGCGCCGCGCCTCTCACCTCCTCTGCGGCCGCGAAGATGTTGTGTTCTCCACACGGGTTTCAAAAGAAGCAGGAAGCTTGAAGTGCTACTCCTGTAGCGAAGGGCTGTGACAAGCGATTCAAAACACCTCTAGCGAGCTGAATATCTGTGTATGATTGTCTTTGTTCTGGTTTTTATCAAAGATTGGGGCGATGCTTCACGCAGAATTTAAGAAAACAGGCTATAGATTTAGCATATGATTCGTTTTCCAAGTACTGAAGCACCAAAAAAACTGGGCGACACTCTCGTATGCCTAACTTTCAAAAGAGGGACTATCCATCGCCTACGTGGTGTGATATAAAATTTACAAAAAAGCAGTACGTGGATAGTAGTTTGTGCAGAGATGGAATCACACAGGCAAACAGGTAAGGTCAAAGACCAGTCATTCTGGAGAGGGAAAGAAATCAGTCGATGGAACATGTTGAACCTAAAACTCGTCAACAAGAATTATTGATACTGATTTAAATTGTACAGTAAATATGGTTGGATACTAAAAGTAGTCTGAGCTAATATGAGATGTTGCACAGAGGATTTCCCTATTTGGTTTGCTAATCGCAGCTGGCCCAAGTGTGTTAAACAGGCATTTTTTAGCTCTTTTCTTGAGATCTCGACTATCATTTTAGGCTCAGTGAAAAATCTCGAAAGGCCTAGATCAGTAAAGAATGCCTTAACATATGCCAACCATTTGATCTTCTCCATATTGTCAAGTGTCATACAATCCTGAACAAGTAATCTTGTTAGCTCACACTGGTCCGTGGACCTGATCCGGCGCCATAACATGATTGGTTGGATTTTTACTATGTCCGATATATAGTCCAACCCCAGTTCAAGATGGCATCCATACGTTGTAGTGCTCTTGGGGACTGCAAGTAGGTACTTTAAAAAGGAATTTTCAATTTTCTGTAGCTGGTCAGCATTTGCATATCCCCAAACCCCTGCGCCGTAAGTTACAAAGCGTACACATTTTGCCTTATAGATCTTTATCATTCCTGTTGGAGATCTCTTTACCAGTTTCTGAGCAAACGCCACTAATGCCGTCGTGGCCCTCAAGAATAATAGTTTTCTTGAATTAAGGGCTTCTGACCATTTGGACTTATTGTCAATTAGAATCCCTAAATAGGGATATGTTGTTGTGCATTCTAATACAACTTTATTGACAAATAAGTCTTTGGGTTTTTTTTTGTCTCAAACCGGCATGCATCACAAATGTCTTTTTTATATTTACTTTGAGATTCAGACTTGTCATAAACACACAGTATTTATCTAAGACCCGCTGAAGCTGTAATGGGGTTCTAGCGAGAATTACAGCGTCGTCGGCATATAATAGCGCTGGAATTTGCCGACGACCTATTGCGGGCAGGTCTTTGCTCCCTTCCAGCATTGCCACCTCAAGGCCATTGGTGTAGAGGGTGAATAGAAAGGGGGCCAGAACACATCCTTGTCTGACCCCCCTCTCTACCCAGAAGGGCTCTGTTAACTCTCCTTTGGTAACATACCTGACTCTTGCTGTGGCCACTGTGTACAGTTCTCACAAAAAGTTCACTAATGAAGGATCTACTCCCAATTGTAAAATAAATGACCACAGTTTTGAGTGACTAACACAGTTAAAAGCTGCGGTCAAATCAACATAAACCATATGTAAGGAACCCCCTTTAGCTTGAACGTACTTTCCTGTGAGCAGGGTCAGATTCAAAGCCTGGTCAACTGTACCTAGTCCCTCTCCGAACCCATACTGCAAATCCGAGATTACTTTTTGGTCGGTTGTCTATTCCTGGAGTCGTTCGAGGAGGATGCGACCAGCCACCTTTCCAAGCGAGTCCAGGAGTGAAATGGGTTGATAACAAGATGGACTGTTTCGATCTCCTTTTTTAAATATGGGCACTAGTATTGAGGTTGACCAAGATTCAATTAAACCAACTTCTTTGGCAGCTTTTAACGCGTTAGGGAGGATCGGGGACCATAGGTCTATCTTATATTTGAAAAGATCCACTGGGACCCCATCGGGTCCCGGTGCTTTCCCCGATTTCGAGGCTTTTATTGGTTTACTACCTCGTTGTGTGTAAAATCTAGGGATATCGGGTATTCTACTTGTCTCAAACACTGTAGATGTTCTGTTCCCTGATCCACCTCCTGGGTAAATATTTGAGAGAAATGATTCACCCATGTTTTGGCGTCCATAGCGACGTCTAATATCGGTGTTTCAGATATTTCAGAAAGGAATGGGGATCTCACTATTCGCCAAACATATGAGCTGTCCTTTATGGTGCAACTTTTATGAAGTTGACTCCATAAGTCATCTCTTAACTCCCTTTTCCGGGTTCTTAAGGCTAAAGCATATACCTTCCTGAGTCTGTTAACCTCTTCCTTATACCTATTTTTCTCACTTAGGGCGTTTTTTTAAACAGTGAATACGTTTTTGTGCATTTAGAATTAAACCAGCCCTTTTTTATCTTTCTAATTTTCATTTGATTTCGGGTTAGCTCTTTCTCTATACTTTGAACGATAACACTATAGCTCGACAGTACTTGTTTCGGAGTGGCCAAGGGGTCAAGGCAGTTTTCAATAGAAGACCGAGTTTGCTTAACTATTTTAGTCGTTACGATTTCCTGATCAATTTTTCCCCATTTTAGTGTAAAGCCATTAAGTCTATCTAGCTTTAGAACCTGCTGATCTAGCAAATTCAAATACTTTAGTTCCTCCATCTAGGTAGGTACCAGTAGGGCTCGACTAATAGGGAAATGATCACTTATTACGTTGTTAATTGTGTCAAATGCATGGATAGTTGATGCCATGCTTGTTGAGACTAAGATAAAATCTATTAAACTTTTCAGTCCTCTCCCATTGAATGTTGAAGAGAATATGGCTGGCGGACTCATTAACTCATTTGCAAATCCCACCTCTATTGCAAACATGATCTCATTCATTCGGTTACCCTCAGTTGTGTGGGTAAAATGCGTTAAGCTATTCTCCTCATCATCCTGAATACCACAGTTGTTGGTGTTGCGCTTTTTACACAGATGTAAATTGAAATCGCTGCCCCAGATAAAAAAAAAAAAATTGTTTATATGTTTTGTTCATAGGTACGTTTTTTTTGACGGTCCAAGATGGCGGATTGACACCGCTGTGCGGAGAGATGCAGATCGAGGTCTGAGCTGAGTTACTTACAGAGTGAATGGCCGTGCCGATAAGTGACTGCAAATGATTTTGGAAGCTACTACTCACTGACGGACCGGTTGTGCTGAAGCTGGAGCCGAGTGCGGACGCTTCAATAACGGGGCGCAGTGCTGGGAGCAGTGTTTGGAGCTGGAACTGAGGCGGTGTGAGAGGCTGCCGTCCTGGCCGATTAAGAGCCAGGTGAGCGGGACTGACTCATTGAGCGGGGCCGAATCGTCTGGACGCTGGATGCTGGGCTAGCAACACCGGCCAGCTGGAGCTGAGTGTGTGGATGTCCTGCTGCGGGACGCAGCGCTTAGAACAGTGTTGTGGAGCTGGGTTGAGGCGAAGTCAGACGGCTGCTGTCTCCCTGGTCGATTACGGGCCGGGTGAGGTGGATTGATTGACTCGCTGTGGTTGGAGCCCGGGGGAGAACTGAGAAAGAGGAGAGCGGATGCAGCGACTCCGGCTGATCGAGAGCCGGGTGAAAGAAGTGCTTCGCTCCGCACACCTGCAGCAGCGTTTGCTCCCGATAGCGGTGAGCGGCCGAGCTGTAATTAGCTGGCTTAACGCGAGGGTTAACTGGCACTCTGCTTCTTCTTCATCTTCATTGAAAACGACAGTGGAGTGTGGGAAGATGGCACCAAAGCCGCCAGCAAGGAATACGCGTTTGACGGCGGCGGCTATGGCAACGACAAAGCAGACGGGATTGATCACGGTGGAGAACACACCAGGAATTTCTGGTAGGCAAGAGAGAGTGGAAAAATGCTCTGTGACTGACAAACAGACATCTCGTATGTCTATTAATGTTAATAGCGGTAAAAGTGATCTTGCCTTGGATACATTGATACATAGTAGTCTTGAGGTTCCTCAGCTAAGCAGCTCTCTCGTGACTGACTGTATCATTGTAAATAATGAAGAGATACAGCATGACATTGGTAAAAATGATACAGACACTCTTACTCCTGCAGTGACCATTACAGAAAATAGTGCCGCCGCTGAGACTTCTTTATTAATTACTGCTGAAAGTAATATAAGTTTGAATCAGGCTGCTTGTCTCAATATGACTACTACTACTATTCCTGCAGAAGGAGATGGAGAGGTACAAAGTAGTGATTCAATAGGGTGTAAGGAGAATATAGGGGGAGAGCTCGTGGAGCATCTGGAGCATACAGATGGAGCAGAATCTGATGAAGAGTATTATGACATTTCCGACATGGGTAGTAATAAAACCTCGCCTTCTATTAAAGATAATGCAGCTGGTATTAAGAAAGGAAGAGGCAAAAACAAGAACAAAAATAAATAGGTATTAAATAAACCTAAAACTGCTACCATGAAATCGATTGCGGAGAATAGCCCGATAAGACAATGGGTACAATCTAAGGGTGGCGTGAAATCAATGGCACTTCGGTTATCTGGAAATAGCCCAGCTGAATTAGGCGATATCCCAGCAGTTGTTAGTGATTCTACTACCACGCTGGATGTGATTGCTAGTAAAAATTTAGTAAAAGGTACTGCTGATGGTGGCGCTGTAACACAGATTTCAACTCCATCCTCTTGCGCCTCTATTTCTGCATCAGAAGGGATTGTTGAGCTGAACTCATCACGGGAGACCTCACCCCTTCCTTCTACTACTTCTAATACAGAGACTGCTCCAAATTTTAAAGCACCGATCCTAGTGTCTGCTTTAACAACAGTACCTTCTGAGATAACTACAGTATATAATAATACTTCTTCCATAGACTGGACACTTCAAGGGGAGGTCTCCTCTTCATTTCAAACGATCCTACAGCTTTTGAGTGAGCAAAAACAAGAGGCTCAATCTCATTACCAACAGATGAGGGAAGATAGTAATAAGACCCAGGCCTCTCTACAGGAAATGTCATGCAAACTTGGTGCTATCTCTCAAGAGATGTTAGAGCTTCAGCAAAGAGTTGTGTTAACGGAGGAGAAATCAGTCTGTACTGAGATAACTGTAAATAAACACGATTCTCAACTGCGCCAGATGCGAGCTAAGCTCGAAGATTTGGAAAATAGGCAGCGGCGACAGAATCTACGCTTATTTGGGATTGCGGAAGGAGCCGAGGGAGCTGATGCTAGGGCATTTACTGTACATCTGCTTCAAAAAGCATTTCCTGAATTATCGGATTGGGACTGGGACTCACAGGTACAGCGTGCTCATCGACTTCCGCTCTTTCAAAAAAATAAGAATAGTAAATTCCCTCGGCCAATTCTGATATATATTGGTAACTTTTTGCTACGTCAGGCTATCTCCCTAAAAGCAAGACCAAATACTCCTGTTACTATCGAATCCATTACTTTTTTTGTAAGATCTGATTTGAGTAAATCTTCTATGGAACGACGATGGAAACTGAAGCAATATATAGACCCAATCAAGGAATTAGGTGGCCAAGCTTACCTGCAAGAACCAGCTAAGCTGAAAGTGCTTAAAAATGGCCGAACATATTATTTTTTGGAAGAAAATGAAATAGAAAGAGCATTGGCTGAGTGGAAATCGGAAAAGAGAGCTATTACTGAATAATTCTTCTCTTCTCTCTCTCCCTTTTTTTTTTTCCTTTTATCTTTTTTCTTCTTTTTTTGGCTGTAGTGATTATGTAATAACAAAGATGTAAAATGGGATTCTAGATAAAACAGGAATGTCTCATTTAAGGTTATGATTGATAGAACGGACAACACAGAAAAGCGAAAACTTATTTTTAAGTTCAGACATGGCCTTCAATAAATTTCTATTAATATTTGAACGCTTAGACCTCGAGGCGGTTAACTCCGCACTAAAGCTGCCCATAGAACGGCGGCTGCTCACATGGGGGGGGGCTGTAGGTAGGGGTGGGGTGGGGTGGGATGGGTCAGGACAATTCCTGGCAAGGGTAGGATGGGGGGTGATTTATTTTGGGGAAAAAAATGCATCACAGGGTTAAAAATGTATTGTATTTGGAGTTACAACAAGATGGATATGGGAAAAAATGTAGGGGAACACTGTAAGAATAGGGATTTATATTTTGCTCAATGCATTCAATAAAATGTTTAGTATGGAATGTGGCAGGCCTAAATAATAGGAATAAACGAAATTTGGTGTATGAAGAACTTAGGATGTACAGCCCACAAATTGTGGTTATTACGGAAACACATATAGCTCACAAAGATAGAAAATTATTAAATCAACTTGGATATGACACTATGGTCTGCACGGAATTTAATGCTTCTATTCGTGGGGTGGCAATATTAAAACATAAACATTTTAAAGCGAAAAAAAATAAGACATTAACTGATAGGGCTGGTAGATGGGCAATAGTACAGATAACATGGGAAGGTCACAAATGTACTATCTGTGGAGTGTATGCTTCAAATCAGGATGAACCATATGTCATTGATCAAGTGAATCTGGAATTGCTATCATGGGATGGGGAATTTATTGTACTTGGTGATTTTAATTGTATTATGAACTATAATCTAGATATAACTAAAAAAGGTGTATTTCAAAGAATGAAGAAAACTAGGGCGGCAATCCTAGATCTAGCTAGAATTCACTTACTTAAAGATGCATGGCGATACTTACACCCTGTGATACCGGGTTATACGTACTACTCTGCTCCACATAAATTATGCTCACGGATAGACATGGTATGGACCACAGATTCTATCTTGGAAACTAGCAATATCACAATATGTCCAAGAGTCACTTCGGATCATAATCCTATTATTTTGACTCTTAAGACATCTACGGATCGACCATTACCCCGTTCTTTTTCTTTTCCTAGACAGCTATTTACAAACATTAATTTTATTAAGCAATTAAAGGATCAAATAAAGGAGTTTATAGATATAAATATTAGCTCAGCTTCACCCTCAATAGTGTGGGATACATGTAAGGCCAGTATACGTGGATTTACACAACAATATATATGGCGGCAAAATAAAGAACTTCGAGCGCGAAATGAGCAAATGACTACTGAAATATTAAATCTTGAACACCAACTCTCTGAAACTCTATTAGCTGGGGCAGAAAACTTAGAAGCTTTAAATTTGAAATTGATTGAACTAAAGGTAGCGATGAAGAATATTTTCATGGAAAAAAGTATTACCAAAATGAAAAAATATCAACTTAACCAATATGAAAATGGGGAGAAAATTGGTAAAGTTTTAGCTTATAAAGTAGCAGAAGACCGTGCTCAAAACGTTATTAAAGAAATTAAAGGGGACAATAATCAGATATTCCAGGACTCTAAGCTAATACTACAACAATTTGCATCTTATTATCAAAAACTCTATACGCCAGAAGTTGTAGTTAAAAAAGACAATATCAAAAATTACATAACACTACATAAAGTTAAGACTTTGGCGGTGGAACAATCCGACCAATTGGGGTTGGATATTACAGCAATAGATATTAAAACAGCTATCAACTCGCTAGCAAATGGTAAAGCTGTGGGAGAGGATTGCATCCCATTAGAGCTATATAAAACCTGCATGGAAGAGCTAATTCCATTGCTTATTAGGGTTATACAAGCTATTGGTAATGGAGAACAAGCTCCAAAATCATGGAATCTCACTCAAATTATTTTTTTTCTAAAGAAGGGTAAACCATCTCAAGAGAGAGGTTCCTATCGGCCAATCTCGCTTATTAACAGTGATGCAAAAATCTATGCCAAAATATTAGCAACCCGACTTGCACCACTAATGTCTTACATGGTCTCCCCCCAACAACATGGGTTTATACCTAAAAGAGACACCACGGCACATATTAATATGGCCATTTCTGCGTTTGACCTGGCAAGATCTGTACCCACCTCACTCGGTATGATTTTATTAGATGCAGAGAAAGCATTTGACCGAGTGGGGTGGGAGTTTATATGGGCAGTGCTGCAAGCGTTTGGCATACAGGGAAAATTTTTAAGATGGATTCAATCGTTATATGATTTGCCACTGGGGAAAGTCTCCTATATGGGTAAATGCTCGTCCACCTTTTTGATTGGGCGTGGGACGCGACAAGGGTGTCCTCTCTCACCCTTATTATTTGCTCTAGGTATGGAACCTTTCCTTATTGCACTTCAAAATCAAGCTCTTATTCAACCTTTTGTAAATGGTTTAAATTCTTTGGATATAACTGTGTATGCGGATGATATTGCCGTCTTCTCCACCAATATTCCTGAAACTATGGCAGGCATTTTGGTAGAAGCAGGGAAATATGGCTTAGTTTCTGGCTATCGCTTAAACACCAGTAAGACTCAAATTATCCTGAATCATCAATTACCATCATCGATGACAGGGATATGTAAAGTAGCAACTTACCTAGGGGTTAAAATTTCGTCAAACATAGATGAAATTGTAGCATTAAATTACGAACCGTTACTAAAGGAAACTGCTATTTTATTTAAGAAATGGCATAAGCTCCCACTAAGTATTGCAGGCCGAATAAATTTGGTCAAAATGAAAATATTGCCTAAATACCTTTATCTTTTTCGTTCTATTCCCTTAAGGGTAAACAATTCTTATTTTTGTAGGCTTGAGGGCATTATTGGCAGCTTTATTTGGGGATACAAGAAAGCTCGACGAGCTATAGCTCTTCTTAAAGCTCCTTATAATGCAGGTGGATTAAATCTTCCAGATATTAGATATTATTATTGGTCTTCTTTTTTAACCCGCTTTCGTAGCTTGCTGATCCCTGATAAATGTCTCTATTTTCATAAGTTTTTGTTAGGAGCAGATGCAACTATGTTTTTTTATAGATTTAATGACCCCAATTACTTTAAACGAGTTAAATTTAATACGGTGCGGGATACCACTTACATCTGGCGCTCAATACTCACTAAAAGCAAGATATCTCTTTTTCATGATAAAACTCCTCTGTGGTCTAATCCTGGGTTACCGGAAATATTTCAAGATATAATAGGCAGTGCATTTTCCAAATCTGGCATCAATTCTGTTGGAGACTTATATGACCACAGGGGATTTTTATCGTTTGAAAAAATGAAAGCTTGTTATAAATTGCAAGAAGGGGCAAGATTTAAATATTTTCAAATCAGGGATTATTTTCTGAGGGAGATAGAACTCACTTCTTTGACTGAATCTGAAATTTGGAACTGCTTATATAGGGAAGAAGATAAAGCATTGATTAGTATAGGATACAAAATATTCTCTGGTTATAGTGTTAATGACGTACAAAAATTAGCTGAAAAATGGACTAATAAGCTTACAATGGAAATTACATCAGATTTCATTACTTCTTCTCTAAATAGCCTTAATCTTGCTGTTCAATCTTCAAATCTTAAATTACAGTTGTTTAAAACTATATGTCAGTTGTATTACACACCGGATCGGATTCTCAAATGGGTATCGAATAACAATTTTAGTGATCGTACAAAATGTCCCAAATGTGATTTGAAAGGAGCTGATATCATTCATATGTTTTTTTCGTGCCCAAACCTTGCTGAATTTTGGAATGGAGTATCGAAAGTTATTTCTACTAAACTTGGTATTCCTATTATGTTTTCGTTAAAAGATGTATTTATAGGAGCGTCAGGGGAAAATAATATATTATGTGATTTACAGAATATCCTAATTACTTGTGCTAGATTGACTATTGCTAGAGACTGGGTTCAGAAAAATTCACCAAAGGTTACTGAGTGGTGGAGCCTTGTAAAAGAAATACACAGTATGGAATATGCTTTGGCTAATACTAGGGGTCTACAGGCTAAACGGAAAGTGGAGAGAATATGGGGATTAATTATATTATAAAATTATTTCTGTGGTAAATTATTATTTCACTTATGTCTATATCTTGTTGTATAATATGTATGATGTACCCCTGTGATGCAAAATAATAAAAAGATAAAAAAAAAAAAAAGGTACGGTAATAAAAAGGAAACCTCATTTAACACATAAATTAAATCAGTTGAATTCAAGTTATTGTAAAAATTTACTAAAAAGTAAATAGATCGCTTGTTTACTTGTAACATCATAATCTGGTAGTTTTTTTCCATCTTCAATGGGGCTATTTCCTCACAGACCAATGTATTTGATATGTATATAATTATGCCACCCTTACAAGTCTCTTGAAGGCAAATTATGTTATGCTGCCTTACTAGATCTAGCCAATTCTTGTTAGAATGTTTCGAGGAAAGGCCTGCTATATTCCCAAAAATAATGCAGAGTTGTGGGACAGATGTTTTAGGCTGCGGGCCCGTAGTATGAACAGGTGGGTTCGCATTTGATTGGTACTTTATATAGTCTCTTAATGGGGCATCGTTGTTTAGTTTTAATAAAGCGCCCAGAACGGGTAGACTACGGGTTTTGGATTTTAAAGATCGATCCGCAATGTTATTTCCTGTTAGTCCCTTTCCCTTTATAATGTCTTCTTGATTCAGTCAATCGTTATTGTCCAACCCTGAGAGAGCATTAAATCTGTTGTGGGTAGCAATGGGGTAAGAAGGCCATTGAACCCTAGGGATTGTTCTCCAGTTTACAGATCGATAAGTGTTACTTGTTGGTGGAAAGAAGAATCCCAGTGGTAGTATGTTTATCCCCATGGCGTCAGCGTTAGGTTTGCTCCTTTCCATAAAATTTCCTTTACCAACATTGGTGAACTAAACGTCAGTACCACACAATCACCTGACAGGATCTTCTCCCGTGCTCCCTCCCACTGCACTCATCTGGCCATCTTAAAATACTCAAATAGGTGTCTGTGTAGGCCAATCTTGTTACTTAACCAATGTAAAGATATGTTTTTAAGAGCTTGCCATGGTTCTTTATTACAGGCTCGGGTATTAGGTACGTTTCCCAGGACAATGACATACGGGGGGCCTCTGGTGGAAGAACTAGGTGTCTGTCCACATTTGATGGGACAGGGTGGGGAGGGATCGAAGGATGCACTTCTTTGGGGTACTGCTGAGCGCTAGGAAGTTGTGTCTGTATTTTACCAGTGTATGCAGTATCTGAGGTATTACATGTGGTTTGTAATTTATAGGAAGAAAACGCTCTATTATCCGGTACCTTTTTGGGTGCAGGATCAGACTGAGCGATGGATTCTTTGGAAGGTACTGACATATTCGATAGCCTGACCTTTGTTGTTAGGGAGTGGAGATTAGGCGATGAGCTAGGTGGAAATATGTCAGGATTGGTCTTTGGCAGTGACACTGAGTTGGAGTTTTGAAATGTATTAATTATTAACTTTTCTATATTCTCCATTCGTACGGCTAACTGATCTAGCCTAACCCTCACATATAGGTCCAGTCTCTCGACTAATAATGTCAACTTGTGTATATTTTGCTCGGAGTCAGTTTGTAGTGTCAGGTTACTATTTAGTCTTTCCTTTTGTTTCAATTGGTTTTTACTTTTATCTATGTGTTTCTTCCCCTGTGGAGTGTAATTAGATTTCTTTTTTGTTGTGGTTGTAGAATGTACTACAACTGTTGGAATATCTTTTACAGGAAGTTGGATATCATTTGTTCGTGGTTTTTCTTTGCTTTTTCTGAGGAGGTTTTGTGGGTGAATCATTTCTAATAAGTAGGAGCTCATCGGAGTCATACTGGATACATCCATTAGATGGATTGATGTTATTTTCCACTTGATTTATTGGGATGGTTTCTGAAAGAATAGATGACTCCTGAGTTAACCTAGAGGATGTCCCTTCAAGTGATTCCTCCACCGACTGTATCTGTTCATCAATGGCGCCTACCGCGCCAGTTAGATAGCTTAACAGGGTCTGTTGTGTGTCATTACTTGGCCTTACGCCACCCAGAATCAGCATTTTCCTTTTCTCCATTGTTCTACCAGTAGATTCAAAGTCTAAATGGGATGGAAAAGATATTGATATTTACAGTACATATAATATTTAAAAACAGATTTATATTGCCAGCACAACCAATAACATTCATTTTATCACTTAACTCTAGAAATGAAATTCAAGAGACCTGGCCTGACCCGGCCCTCTCCAGTCTCGGACGGGCACAGATGGGCACAGACGGGCCCGCCCTTGGCCCAGGCTTCGCCCGGCTAGTCCCGCGCGCGTCCCGCGATGTGGGAGATAACACGAGTTTTTAAGCGCCACCGGGCATGTTATGGGCATGGCTGTACAAAGGGTTCCTGGGGGATGTAGTTTTCAGTTTCCCCCTCTCAGCGGCCGCGCCTGATGTCTGGTGATGGCGACAGCGGGGGGAAACAGGCAGGAGAAACGGCAAAGAAGCAACAATCCTAAAATTATCCTGGAATAGGGATCTGGTAAATTGTTGCTTGTAATGGCAGCCCGCTCCGCCGAAGATCACACGAGTTTTTAAGCGCCACCGGGCGCGTTATGGGCGTGGCTGTACAAAGGGTTCCTTGGGGATGTAGTTTTCAGTTTCCCCCTCTCGGCCGCCGCACCTGATGTCTGGTGGCGGCAGCTGCGAGGGAAACAGACAGGAGAAACGGCAAAGAAGCAGCAATCCCAAAATTATCCTGGAATAGGGATATGGTAAATAGATGCTCGTAATGGCAGCTCGCTCCGCCGAAGATGACACGAGTTTTTAAGCGCCACCGGGCGCGTTATGGGCGTGGCTGTACAAAGGGCTCCTGGGGGATGTAGTTTTCAGTTTCCCCCTCTCGGCGGCCGCGCCTGATGTCTGGTGGCGGCGGCGGCGGGGGGAAACAGGCAGGAGAAACTACAAAGAGGCAGCAATCCCAAAATTATCCTGGAATAGGGATATGGTAAATAGATGCTCGTAATGGCAGCCCCACTAATGGAACATGAGTGTTGAGGACTTATAATGAAAGTGAAATTGACTTTCTTGATCTCCGACTGTATGTCAAACATGGAAGAATTAAAAGTAAGATCTTTAAGAAGCCTACAGCATGCAATAGCTTGCTACATGCCTCTAGTTTCCACCCCTAGAGTACCATTAATGCCATACCTTATGGCGAAATGGTACAGGCTCAGAGGAACTGTAGCAAAGAACAGGCGCGGTGCGTCCATTGGGGCGTAGGGGCGAAGCCCCACTAAGCCCCATGGACCCACCACGTCGTCACTAGAAGCCAAACACAATTATTTTAAAAAATCGCTCTATCTGCCGGCCGGGAAACCGGGAGACACCCGACCTTCCCGGAGTGTGCAAGGGGGGGGGGGGGGGGGGGGGGGAGGATCTGCGGCAGCTGCGCAAGTGTATTTTTGGGCACAAACATGCCCGCGCATGCGCAGATCGTTTTCTTGTGAATTCCCCCTTAGAGAGAGGACCAGGGGGCGGGCCGCAGCCCCCGGGGTTACACAGGGCGACTGGGCGAGGAGTCATGGTGCCCCCCCAGCCAATCCTGGAGAAGGATTGGCTGGTCACTACATAGCCCGGTTACATAACCCCTGACGGATAGCACGGCCGACTTTGGTGCTGGGAAACCAGGTTCGAGCCTCTTATCGAACCATAAAAATGTATACATGACTTACTTTGGTGTTAAATAAATAGATATTTTAAAAAACAAATAAAAATGATGTTCCGACTAAGGTGTGAAATTGGTGTCGAATAAATACATGTTTTTAAAAACAATTATTATTAATCATGTATCATTGGTGCTGGAGTACAAGGTTCGAGACTGGTATTAAACACTGACAAGCTGTGTGCAAGTTATATGGTCATAAAAATACATGAATGATGGATGCAGGATGGGTGGATGCATGAATGGATGCAGGATGAATGATGGGTGGATGAATGGATGGGTGGATGCATGAATAAATGATGGATGCAGGATGGATGCAGGATGGGTGGATGGGTAGATGAATGAATGATGGATGCAGGATGGATGCAGGGTGGATGGATGGGTGCATGAATGAATGATGGATGCAGGATGGGTGGATGGATGGATGGATGATGGATGAATGATGGGTGGATGAATGGATGGGTGGATGCATGAATGAATGATGGATGCAGGATGGGTGGATGAATGAATGATGGATGCAGGATGGATGCAGGGTGGATGGATGGGTGCATGAATGAATGATGGATGGGTGGATGCAGGAATGGATGCAGGATGGATGATGGATGGGTGGATGGATGGGTGGATGAATGGATGCATGATTGAATGAATGATGGATGCTGGATGGATGGGTGGATGAATGAATGATGGATGCAGGATGGATGGGTGGATGGATGGATGGGTGCATGAATGAATGATGGATGCAAGATGGATGGGTGGATGGATGGGTGCATGAATGAATTATGGATGCAGGATGGGTGGATGGATGGGTGGATGGGTGGACACATGAATGGATGCAGGATGAATGATGGGTGGATGAATGGATGGGTGGATGCATGAATGAATGATGGATGCAGGATGGATGCAGGATGGGTGGATGGGTAGATGAATGAATGATGGATGCAGGATGGATGCAGGGTGGATGGATGGGTGCATGAATGAATTATGGATGCAGGATGGGTGGATGGATGGGTGGATGGGTGGACACATGAATGGATGCAGGATGAATGATGGGTGGATGAATGGATGGGTGGATGCATGAATGAATGATGGATGCAGGATGGATGCAGGATGGGTGGATGGGTAGATGAATGAATGATGGATGCAGGATGGATGCAGGGTGGATGGATGGGTGCATGAATGAATGATGGATGCAGGATGGGTGGATGGATGGATGATGGATGAATGATGGGTGGATGAATGGATGGGTGGATGCATGAATGAATGATGGATGCAGGATGGGTGGATGAATGATGGATGCAGGGTGGATGGATGGGTGCATGAATGAATGATGGATGGATGGATGGATGGGTGGATGCAGGAATGGATGAAGGATGGATGATGGATGGATGGATGGGTGGATGAATGGATGATGGATGGATGGATGGGTGGATGCAGGAATGGATGCAGGATGGATGATGGATGGGTGGATGGATGAATGGATGCATGATTGAATGAATGATGGATGCTGGATGGGTGGATGGATGGGTGGGTTGATGAATGAATGATGGATGCAGGATGGATGGATGGATGGGTGCATGAATGAATGATGGATGCAGGATGGATGGGTGGATGGATGGGTGCATGAATGAATGATGGATGCAGGATGGATGGATGGGTGGACACATGAATGGATGCAGGATGAATGATGGGTGGATGAATGGATGGGTGGATGCATGAATGAATGATGGATGGATGCAGGATGGGTGCATGAATGAATGATGGATGCAGGATGGATGGATGGATGGGTGGATGCATGAATGGATGCAGGAATGGATGCAGGAATGGATGATGGATGGGTGGGTGGATGGGTGGGTGGATGGATGGATGCATGAATGAATGATGGATGGATGCTGGATGGGTGGATGGGTGGGTGGATGGATGGATGCATGAATGAATGATGGATGGATGCTGGATGGGTGGATGGATGGGTGGGTGGGTGGATGAATGAATGATGGATGCAGGATGGATGGGTGGATGGATGGATGGATGGGTGCATGAATGAATGATGGATGCAGGATGGGTGGATGGATGGGTGGACACATGAATGGATGCAGGAATGGATGCAGGATGGATGATGGATGGGTGGATGGGTGGATGGATGGGTGGATGGGTGGATGGATGGATGCATGAATGAATGATGGATGGATGGATGCAGGATGGATGGGTGGATGGATGGGTGGGTGGATGCATGAATGAATGATGGATGCAGGATGGATGGGTGGATGGATGGATCCATCCATCCACCCATCCATCCTGCATCCATCATTCATTCATGCATCCACCCACCCATCCATCCACCCATCCATCCTGCATCCATCCATCCATCATTCATTCATGCATCCATCCATCCACCCATCCACCCATCCATCCACCCATCCACCCATCCACCCATCCATCATCCATCCTGCATCCATTCCTGCATCCATTCATGTGTCCACCCATCCATCCACCCATCCTGCATCCATCATTCATTCATGCACCCATCCATCATGAAGGAATGATGGATGCAGGATGGATGGATGGGTGAATGCATGAATGAATGATGGATGCTGGATGGATGGGTGGATGCATGAATGAATGATGGATGCAGAATTGGTGGATGGGTGGGTGGGTGGGTGGATGGATGGATGGGTGGATGCATGAATGATATATGGATGGATGCAAGGTGGTTCGGGCTCGCTCCCTGCGCTCGCTCGCTGCGCTCGCTGCGGTGCAATATGCAAATTAGTTTACGCCCCGCCACTTTCAAATGTCACCAGCCGCCCCTGGCGAGGAAGATGAGTTTTTACGGAATGTACATGATATCAAGATGAATTTTAAAGATCGTGGCTATGAAAATACGTGCCTAGAGAAGGCAGAGATGAGAGCTAAGGCACTGAATAGAAAGCAGACTCTGACTGCTAATAGGGACACAGTAAAGAATAACAAGAAAAGTATGGCATCCAAGAACAATGTGCTGTTTATTACACAGTACAACCAACATAGTAATCACATCTATAATGTGTTGAGAAAGAATTGGCCCATATTGTGCTCTGATACAAGTCTATTGGATATTGTTCCATGCAAACCTAAGATGGTGTACCATGAAGGTTATTCCATCAAGCAAAAGCTCTGTCCAAGCTGTGTAAAGAAACGGGACACCAACCTGGTGGTGAGACCATGTTTACCGACTAAATCAAATGGTTTTTATGTCTGTGGCAACTGTTCGGTGTGCCGACTGGGAAAGAACAGGACTACAGAGTTTATGTACAATACCAACAAAACCCAAAAAATCATGTCCTTCATCAATTGCAACACCACACACACGATGTATGTAATTGGTTGTCTATGTGGAAATATCTATCTGTGGAGTAGCAAATGCTGCCTTAAGGTGAGGATACAAGAACATGTACGTGCAATAAAACATCAGGATGAGAGGTATTACATTGCAATACATATAAAGGAAGAGCACCCAGACAGCAAAGATGTTTGGTTTCATGTCATGGAACATCTGGTCACTGGAGAGAGAGGAGGCAATAGGGAACTCTCCCTTCATGAGAGAGAGGTACAATGGATATGTAGGTTACGTACAATGCACCAGAGTCTGAATGATAACTCAGAGATGCATTACTTTTTATAGTGCTTTCCCATGTTATTCATATATTACCGGTGGTAAAGAACCTTGGTGGGAAAATATTTTCAATTGTATATGTCATGTACACTGTTATTCTGGATATATTGTTTGTGTGTAATAGCAAATAGATGATCACTACTGTGTGACAACTTGGTTTTAAATCTGTTTTATATGGTCTTAATGAGCATTGTTGTGGTTACATCTTCAGTTGTAATTTAAAAGGTGGGGCTTTATGGGTCCCATGATGTGACTATCCTGGGTTTGTTCCATACCCTGCATCGAATGATCGCTGCGTGCATTGGTGGTGCCAGCGGTTACTATGTGTACGATAATGAGTTCTGATCTCTTAAGAGTATACAATGGTTTACATATTCAAGAAACTCTAATAAGGGCCGATAAGGCTTTTAACATAGACCACTATTAAGTATAGAGGCTCTGGTAGTTGCCACTGATTTGAACTCACTATCTGGTTAGTCCGCTCACTCATCCATGGGGTCATGCCATGAAGTGGTAGATACAACGATGTCCCGGGTGAGAGATTAATGCAGGAGTGAGTTTAAATGCCTTTCGGTTGAGATTTGATATTGATGGAGCGAGATAGAAAACAAAATTTTGTTTAAACTCGCAAAGTCACATTTCCATAACATGAATAAAATTATTAATGATTTGTGATATGTTGTGCTAATACAACCTAGATTAAACTTTACACGTGGGGGGACTAACATGTGTGCTCATAAATGTGCATAAATGTTGCATCTTTTTGTTCGTGCAAAATAATAAAATAATTTATTGTTTTCGTTTTTGTCATTACTAACTGCTGCATATTTAAAATAAGCATGTGCTTGTTTTGCTTATTCTTGTCTGTATGATGTCATTTCTACTATTCTAGGTGCATATGGGTCTCATAGAAAAACGGAGACTGGTAAATATAAACGCTGCTTTATTTGTTTGCAATGGCTAGGTAACATTTTGATTAATCGGGTGGGTTAATTATTTAGTAAACCATGGGGTGGATACAGAATATACTTTATTTCTTACATTAATACTTTTCTTGTGTTTGTTTTATACTAGAAATCATAAGTTGCCTGCTTTTGAGGCCTAACTATTTGAGCCGCACAAAAAGAGCTAATTCATATTTCTGCAGAAAGTCACGAGACGCCCATTCTGAATTAAAACGTTTATTGAAGCTGCATTCACAAAGCAAAAACTGATGAGCTGACATCATTCTGTCGGACATGGCCAAGGTCGAAAGTGAACTTTTTGTCAGTCCTTAACTTGGCATCCGCGGAAGTTGCTCTGAAAAGCTATGGAAGCTGCGAGGATGATCTGTTACAAAGTTGCAATAGCAGGAAGCCTCTGGCTTCACGTGGAAGAGACAATGGTCTTTGTAAGACATGATTTTGTGGAACTTTTTAAGAATCGGGTGACATGTCACTTGTCACTCTCAGCCAATGGGACGTCGAGTATTTCTGAAAACTTTCCTTTGCTAGTTTAGTTAGCGTAGAAAGGTATAAAAAGTCATGCCCTTAGGGTTGGGCTGGCTGCTGCTTTCTGACTTTCCGATGAGGGTGATGTGCTGCTGGACTTTGCGTGGAGCACGTAAGAATCCTCAAAGAACTTTACTTTAATTTCTGTCTATTTAGCTCAGTTAGGGAAATAGGTTTTAGAAATGCTAAACTTTATATAATTTCTTTAAATTTGATTAAATTGCTTAAATTGTATTTTTTCCATATTTCTTACTATCATGCTTGCTTTAATGCTAATAAAATTTCATTTATAAAACTTACAACTTATATACCATAATCTAGAAAATAAAATCTTACTTTTGACAAACAAGCTGGTCTTGGTTATTTAGAAGTATAGGTTACCATTAGCTAGATCACGTCGCCTATGGTGGTCGTGTAAATGGTTGGGTTTTATTCTAATGACAATATTCTTTCTGCAAATGTATAAATATGTTTATAGTTTGTAAATAATGTGTATATAGATTTATTTGACCACCTGATTCAGTAGGCCCAAAAATATATCAGGTTCATAAATGGGTCCATGTATAGTTTAGAATTTTGTTTATAGGTTATGAAATTGGGTAGCGTAGTTTATGATATATTTTCTATAGCCCGCTGGATCAATTATCTGGTAGCAGAAATTGATGGTTGCTAAGGGGTAACCAAGGTAACATGTTGGTTGCTAAGGATTGCGTCATGGTATACAAATAGGATTAATGTTTTAACACTTGTTAAGTTCGTTTTTCGTGCCTATCTGTAAGCTATACCGGTATAGATTGTGTGGCGAGAAATTAGTCACGCAAGCCATCTGTTCGTTTGTAGTGATATCGCCGAGTATCACAAGAGGTATCGCCGTGTACCATAGTGTTGTCGCCGAGCAGCACAGTTTTAGGGCTAGGTCTGAATCTTGTATAGTGAGGATTTTCTAAGAAATCAAAGCAGCATGAGAATAGGGACAAAGCGCCTTCCATAAAACTCACTGTGATGAGAGTATTAGTTATATCCAAGCTTGAGTGAAGGGTAAAATTTAACGTCGGTGCATGATTATCTATAAACAGGTTAGAGTCCTGTACGGGTACATGTTTCATATCTATAAACAGGTGAGAGCCCTGTACGGATAACGTCGTTATTTTGCTAACGGTGCATGATTTCTATAAACAGGTGAGAGTCCTGTACGGATTTTGTGTGTGTTTGAATTTAGGGAATTTTCCGTGTAAAAGTGCGAGTTTGAGTTGTATTTTATGTTCAAGTGGAACTCTTAGAACTTTCACTTCGCGGTGGGTTCAGAGCAAAGCGAGTTCATAATTATACGTGTTAGAAGGGTGGGGTAAGGTTACTCTACTGACAATTGAATATTATCCTTAGTGTGAATAGCGCCGTCTATTCCGAAGTGTGGATACTTGAATGTATGTAAACTATCCTAATTAGCGAAACGAACAGATGTTGTCTTTATAAGTCATTGTTAAGAATTAATTTACACTGAAAAGTGTTCTTAAAATGGCGCTGTGAAAAGATTTTGTGAAGGAGGGGTAAGCGCCAGGAGTGAGAAACGAGAAACCGCAGCTGCTGTGTACGTCACAGAGCCGCGCTGGGATTGGGTGACCTACGTCACAAGCTGTATTCTGATTGGCTCCTGAGTCTCTGACGGCCTGTGAGCTGATTGGTCCTTCGGAAATTCTCCAAATTTATTGGTTGAGCAGGAAACTGACGTAGCTCAACTGCCATTGGCTTGTTGGTGTGTTTCGCGCACGGATTGGTTGTTTTGCGGAACAATCCCGGAAATATTTTACGAACGATTTTGTGAATTGAATTTAACTTTTAAAAATGAGTTATCATTTTAAACATGTTGAGAAAAAGACAACATTATTTCAGAAATTTAAGAATTTATTTTCACCTGACAAGAAAATCGAAACGCGAGGTGGTAAACTACTTCATAAGTATAAAACACCTGCAGCATACATGGAAGGTGAATATGGATATCATACTGTCTTATGGTTCGACAGTTGGAAACGTTATACTAAAAACGATGGTGTTTTGGCTTGGCCTGATGATGGTTCATTTAATGTAAGAGTTTTAAGAAACTTACGAGAGAAAATGAATGCTCTTGTTCCAAAACCGAGACCAACTCAATTTGAAGCTTTAGTTGAGTGGGAAGATGAGATGTATCAGTTACAAAGAGAAGCTAGTGGAATTAAAAGACCTTCTAAAAATCCATCATGGAAAAGAGAAACTCATGAAGATAGATTACGAATGTGGAGACAGGGAAACATGAGTGAAGGATTGTATTTAATTCATGAAATGGTAATGGGTTCTCCTACAGGAAAATCTATGGAAAGTGAATCTGAGGATGCAATTATGGAAGAAATATATACAACTGCTAAAAATAAACAGCCTAATCAGCCTTTGAGACCTCCTAGATCATGGTCTACTCCGGTGGTTTCTACTGAAACTTCACCGAGTGCACCTCCAATTAGTGAAGCTCCTAAACTTTATCCAAATAATTGTGAAATCACTGAAACTCCTAGAAGACCAGAATTTGAGAATGCTCGAAATGAGGGTAGACATTTTTCAATGACTCCAAGAGCAAGGGAACCTCCAAAAGAATATACAAGAGAGACAAGAAATGTTGAGGATGATGATTATAATGAATACTTAAGGTCTAAAGAAGAATTAATTAAAAGAATGACAAAAGGCATGGAAGCTGTTACAGTTCCAGTAACAATAGGTCCTGTTCAGCCTGTATTTGAACAAAGAAATACAAACAAAACTGGATTAACTATTCCTTTAAATACAGAAATTCAAAAGCCTGCTGAAAAATTTTATTCAGATTTGACAGAATTAAACGCTTCTAGATCGAGAATGCCTGATTTAACTTTCAATGAGGATTTATCTCCAAAAACACCAATGGGTGCTATGTCAGATGTAGGAAGTCCTGAAGTCAGGGTAACTACACCAAAGCTTGATGTGGCCAAATTAAAAGCAAATATAGAAGAATTAATAATTGGAACAATTGGCCCAGATAGTTTAAATTACTATCGGGATGATGAACTACTATTCATTTGCAAAAGTATTCAGTGGAAAACGAAAAATAAATATGATCAATTAGAGGATCTAGCTGCAGAACTTGAAATCGATGTGAGTAAACAAAAGAATTTTGCAAAACATTATAGATTAGATTTCTCAGAAAGCGACATTGAGAGTTTGAACTCAATGGGAAGAATAGTTCACATTAAAGATTTGATTGTCTATATCAAAAAGCTAGGAGAACTGAACAAATGGAGAGTTAAATGGACCAAAAGAAAGGAAGATGAAAGATTAGAAAGAATGTCAAAACAATTTCCAATGAGAGAAGTTGCAGGTGGAGGATATGTTCATGTCCCATGGTCGAGACAGGACATTCTGTTATTCACAAATGACTTTCCAAAATTAAGAGAGAAACCTGTTGAGTGGTACAGGCAAGTCGATAGATTTATCAAAGTGTCAAAAGTTCTGTGGATTGATTTGGATGGATTTTTTGACATTGTTGTTCCATCTGATCTTTGGACAGAATGTAAAATATCTATTAGTTGGCCAAAAACAGAACCTGAGCGAATTAAAGAAACAGGTGCCCCAAATCCACTTGTAATGGATTTTTATGAGAAAGTAATTGTTTGGATGAAAAACAAAATTCCACCCAAAGAAGTTGATTGGGTTAAAATAGAAAGAACAGAGCAGGAAACAAAAGAATCAGTTCATTCTTTTTATGAAAGGCTACTGTTAATCTTTAAACAATACAGTGGTTATGAAAAATTAGATGAGAAAGACATGAGTCATTTTATCTATAGATTTGTTTATGGACTAAAACCTGAAATTGGAGAAATGATCAGAACTAGTATTGTCGGATGGCAAGCACTATCTATAGATGATATTCTGAGAAAAGCAAAATATTGTAGCGATGAATTAGAAGTAAAACAGAAGAAGCTAAAGGAGAAAGCCATGTGGGCACAGGTAAAGGTAGCTGAGCAACAGATTGCCAGCATGGGAAATAAGAACACTAATTTTGTTCAAACTGGAAATACGAACCAGATACAAGGAAAGTTTAAAGGTAATAATTTCCAAAAGAAATTTAGCCCAAAAATAGAAGAGCTGAAACAAAGATTACCTTGTTTTAATTGTGGCGAAATTGGACATTGGAGGGACGAGTGTCCTCATCCTCCTAGAAACTTAAAGAATCCCTTATTGAATCCACAGATGCAGAATGGTGTTAACGTGCAGCAACAGCTACAGATGCAACAGGGGTTAAATGAATTTAATATTCAGCGACAATTACAACAACAGCAACAACAACAGGTGAATAATCGTCAGGACCAGTTGCCACAACCACCTTTTCCGAATTGTGGGGGAGTTCAAAAATATAATCCTAACGTGGGATTTCAGGGATGTGAACAGGTAATAAAACCACAAAAACAGCAAAAGCAGCAAAGGGTTCAAATGCAAAATGCTTCACAACAATTTTTATTAACAGAAAGCCAAGACAGTGATTCTGATGATTATTGCTGACGGTGCCCGAGAGAGGAGGAAGAGTGTGTTGTTGGAGCCACTCTTGAGGTTGACCAGTCTGGTCCTTATGTAAACGGGAAAGTTAATGATGTAGACATCACTTTTCTAGTGGACACTGGTGCTACCCGTTCTACTGTTAGATCAGTGGAAATTGAAAACCTACCTCTCTCTGGGGATACCATCCAAGTTGTCGGAGTAAGTAATCAGCAAATTAAAACAGACTTAACTGATCCAGTACCAGTTGAAATTGGAAATTACAGAGACAAACACAGATTTGTGGTTTGTAATAGTAGTCCAGTAAATCTATTAGGTAGGGACATCCTATGTAAAATGAATTGCAGAATATATTGTTCTCCTGAAGGAGTTGAATTACAAACAATGGAGGAAGATGGTTTGTACAGAATGACAATGATGATGATGGAAGCAGAAGAAACAAAATTGTTTCCTGCATTTGAAGAAAAAGATTTACCTGAAGAGCTAAAAGAAACAGTGAAATCTGAAATATGGGATTTTACTGGGAATGAGATGGGTCTGATGAAAAACGTAGATCCTGTTAAAATTGCATTGAAGCAGGGAATAGAATTTCCAAACACTCCACAATATAAAATGAAAACAGAGACAATTGAAGGTATTACACCTGTAATTAAAAAATTAATCAAGCAAGGTGTATTGAAAGAAATGAAGAGTAGCTCTTGTAATTCACCAATTATGGGAGTTAAAAAGGCTAACGGAACATTTAGGATCGTACAAGATCTGAGAAAGGTTAATCAAATTGTTATTCCATGTTGTCCTGTGGTTCCAAATCCAGCAGTAATTCTATTTCAGATTCCATATGATGCTGAATGGTACACAGTCATTGACCTTTGCAATGCATTCTTTACTGTTCCTCTACACCCAGACAGTTATGAAATCTTTGCTTTCAGATTCCAAGGTAAGACCCTTGGATGGACAAGAATCCCTCAGGGCTATACAGAAAGTCCTTCAATCTTTAACGAACTGTTAAAAAGATCATTAGAAGATTTAGACTTACCAGGTAGGTCTACGTTGGTGCAGTATATTGATGATTTGTTAATTGCTGCAAAGACAAGAGAAAATTGTGTAACAGACACAATAATTCTGTTAAATCGCCTTGCAGAAGAAGGACATAAAGTGTCCCCAGCAAAACTACAGTTTTGCAAACAAGAAGTGAAATATCTTGGTCACAGAATTGCAAAAGGAAAAAGACAAGTAACAATAGAGAGAATAAAAATGATTCAAGCAATGTTACCACCAAGAACACAAAGACAGGTCAGAATGTTCCTGGGAATGGTAGGTTACTGTCGACAATGGATAAGTGGATTTTCGGTAATTGCGAAACCACTACAAAGACTGACCAAATCAGATATAAAAGATCCAATTATTCTCAATGATGTTGAAATGGAATCTTTTGAGAACTTGAAAAAGAGCTTATGCCAAGCTCCTGCTTTGGGTATGCCAAATTATGAGAAAGATTTTGAACTGTATTGCAGTGAGAGAGAAGGATGTGCATTATCTGTATTAATACAGAGACATGGGAACCTAAAGAAACCTATTGCATATTTCTCTGCAGTTCTTGATCCAATTGCAAAAGCATTACCAGGTTGTTTAAAAGCAGTTGCAGCTACAAGTATCAGTCTTGAACAAAGTGAAGGAATCATTATGGGATTTCCTGTAAAAGTTTTTGTGCCTCATTCAGTTGAAATATTACTGACAAGAGGTAAGACTCAACATTTAACAAGTAGCAGATTGACAAAATATGAGAAAATCATACTGGGAGCAGATAATGTTTCGATTTCAAGATGTTTGAATCTGAATCCTTCTACATTACTGCCTGATTCTGAAATTGTTGATGACATCGAGACAGAACATGAATGTTTAGATGTCATGGAATTCTGCACAAAACCAAGAAAAGACATCAAAGACAGACCTTTGCCTGAATCGGATTTTGTCTACTTTGTAGATGGCTCATGCTTAAGATCCGAAGGTGGTGTCTTGAAAGCTTCATACTCAGTTTGTACAGTCGAAGATGTTGAAGAGGCATCATGTCTTGAAGGAGTTCGTTCAGCACAAGTGGCTGAATTGATTGCTTTAATTCGTGCATGTGAAATATCAAAAGATATAAGAGTTACCATCATTACTGATAGTCAGTATGGGTACGGAGTTGTGCATGATTATGGACAACTCTGGTCACAGAGAGGATACATGACATCAACAGGGTCACCAATTAAAAATGCAGTTTTCATTAGAAGATTAATTGAAGCAATACAATTGCCAAAAGAAATTGCCATAGTCAAGTGTGCAGCACACACTAGAGGGACTGATTATATTTCCAAAGGAAATGCCTTCGCAGATGAAACAGCAAAGTACTGCGCAAGGAAAAATTATTCTTACAATCGGAATAGAAGTACAGAAACTGATTCAAATTCATTAATGCTAACAACTATTGTAGAAACATGGAATGAGATTAGAGATTTACAAAACGAAGCAGATGATGAAGAAAAAGACCAGTGGTTAAGATCAGATTGTAGACAACGTGATGAAGATGGAGTGTGGGTTTACAAAGATGGGAGAGTAGTTTTACCAAATTGCATGATTTCTGACATGGCCAGATTATATCATGGTCCTGCACATTTAGGAAGAGATTCTATGGTCAGACTGTTTAAAGAAACATGGTTCAATACCAAGTTTAGAACCATTGCAGAATCTTTTTGTCAAAGGTGTTTGTCATGCCAACAAATGAATCCAAACAGAAAATCAGTGGTGGGGACAGGAATAATTGGTCGAGAGGGTGGTCCCTTTACCAGGTTACAAATAGATTTCATTGAAATGCCATTACACAACTGTTTGAAATATGTACTTGTAATTGTATGCTTATTCTCAAGATGGGTAGAGGCTTTTCCTACAAGACATTGTGATTCAATTACAGTAGCAAAACTAATGCTCAGAGAAATCATCCCAAGGTACGGTTTTCCAGTCACTATTGAGAGTGATGGAGGAAGTCATTTTGATAACAAACTGTTGAAATTAATTTGCGAAGCTATGAGTATTGAGCAGAAAATACACTGTGCATACAGACCAGAGGCATCAGGTGTAGTTGAACAAATAAATGGAACTATCAAAAACAGAATTGGGAAAATGTGTCTAGAGACAGGAGTGAAGTGGACTGATGCTCTTCCACTTGTTTTGATGTCAATAAGAAGTACACCAGATAAAAAGACAGGTTTGAGTCCTCATGAAATTTTGATGGGAAGAGTTATGAGGCAAGCTTTTGTACCTGTAGGTAAACTGTTGAGCATAAATGACAGTGCGATTTTGGATTACTGTAAAAGGTTATCTGATATGGTAACTTCTGTATCTAATCAGGTGGGAACTGAAGCACAATCAAATGACAAAGTTTTGACACATGATCTGAGACCTGGAGACTGGGTCAGAACGAAAGTACATCGGAGGAGGAATTGTCTATCTCCTAGATGGCAGAAACCTAGGCAGGTAATCTTGATCACTACTAATGCTGTAAAGTGCAGAGGATTGAAGCGTTGGATTCATCCAAGTCATACTATTCCAATACCAACTCCTGAGAATTCTGATGTTGAAAGTGATACCACAGATGACTCTGATTCTGAAGCAGAAGACAGAACAGAAGGTGAAGTAATTCCAGATTCTGAAGATCGACAAGAAAGTCGACATCTGGAAACTGTGCCGGTGAATGGAAATCTGGCAAGAAAAGACTTAGAAATAATTGAAATAGATTCTGAAGGTGAAGAGAATCTGTTAAAAGGAAAGATAACTGAGGATTCGGTTGTCTATATTGAAGACAAGGAAGCTGAACCAAAAGAAGTTACAGACCAGGAGAGTATCGAAAGGCAGAGAACAAGCTCTGAAGTAAGGAACAAAAATCCGAAATCTGGGAAGCTAAAGGTAATTGAGGAAGAGGAGGAGAACGAATTACCGAGTACCAGTGATGGAAGACAAAGTGAAGTTCCTGAAGGAGTGAAATTGCCATATAGAGAAGTTCCTGAGTCAATTGAAATTTCAGACTACGAAACTGAGGAAAGTGACGTGGAAGGTGGAAGTGAAAACAGAAAGAAAAGGACTTGGAAATCAGAATCGAATAATTCTGAACCAAAGAAAAAGTACGTGAGAAAAGCAGACTACTGGCCTGGTGGAAGATTGAGAGTCAGATTGATTAAAAAGCCAATAGAACAAGTTGAAGAAATCAGTAGTCAAAAGAGTCCTGGAAAAGAGGTTGGAGTTGGAAGGAAAATAGAAGTGATATCGAGAAAAGGGAGGAGAATAATTAGACCAAACCAAAAATACAAGTCTCCTGAGTGGACTTACTTAGTAATTCCACCTGTTATAGACATATATGATAGTAGTGAAGAAGAAAACGAAATCCAAGAAATTAGTGACAATGATTGAAGTACAAATTTATTAAATTGGCATAAGGCTGAAGAAATCCTGTTAGTTGACACAAGGTCGAAGAAAAACTGTCTAGTAGAAGAAAAACTTATGTATGACATAAGGTCGAAGAAATCTTGTTTAGGGTTATAAAAAGAAAAATATTTTAAAAGGGGGGTGTATATAAATTTTAAAATTTATTTTTATTTTTAATTTTATTTTTGAGGCTAAAACTAACCTAAAAAAATGCCTTACATTAAGGAGAGCACTTCAAAATGCTCTGTTTTTAAAAGATGCTGTAAGATGACTCTGGTGTGTCTGCTCATTTTAGTTCTGCTCTGGTTGGTACTAGCTGTGATCATACCTTTAGAAATGAATAGAGAATTACACAAAGTTAACATAACAAGCAAAGCTCTGGTTAGCCAAACTAAACATAGTGCATCTGCAAAAGTAATTGATCATCAGCCTAACATTCATCAAGATAAATCAATAGGTGATTTTTCAAGCAATACTTTCACAAAGCTTTTGAGTGAATATGTAAAGGTAATGGATGCAAAGGATTGTTATGTGTGCGTTAAGTTACCCGCTTCTGTTTCTGAGGGAGTAACATATAATATGCTTCCTCTCACTTATGCTGTTACATGTAGTGTATTAACTAGTTTATTTTATCAAACTGGTCGTTTAGAATATTACTATTCAAATTATGATGAGATTTTTGCTAATATCAAGATTGATAATGTTTTAAATAAGCATAAGAAAGCTAAACAATTGAGAGAATATTTCCTTGTTACTAATGAACTCACTTATGAGTATGCTTACAAGAATAATCTAACATGTAAATTAAGTGCTGAAGGGAAGAAATTTCTGAATATGGTTGAGGAGAGAAGAGCAATTTATAAGAGAAATGAATTAGTCAAGCAGACTAAGTCATCATTCTGGCAAAAAGAGGATGAGAAACTAAATGGCAAAATGCTTGAAAATATTGCAATTCACATAGACAAACCTGTTAGTGGAAAGCTTTGCATTAGAAGAGATAACACACTTTTTGATAATTATTTTGTAGGTGCAAGCAACTGTGAAGATACTTATCAGATTATGGGAGGTTGGGGATTTAAAGGTGGAAAAGATCCTATCTTTCCTGGAATTTATTTTGTCTGTGGTGACAAAGCCTACTACAACCTTCCAGACCATTGGTATGGAACTTGTTATGTGGGAATTGTTTTTCCTAAAGTGTTTCATGTTGACAGAGATTCAGAAGGATTATTTAAAATCCATAATTATGTAAATAGAGCTAAAAGAGAAACTTTTACTGAAGTTCTGGGAGATATTTTTCAAGCTGTAATACCTTTTGTTGGTATAACCCTAAATGCAGGGAGAATCAGAAAATTGTCCACTATAGTTGATAGATTATCAACTGACACTGCTGATGGATTTCAATTAGTGAATGTTGAAGTTATTGCAATTAGATCCATGGTAATTCAAGACCGTCTTGCTTTAGACATACTCTTAGCAAAAGAGGGAGGAGTCTGTGGCATTTTACATGTCCAACATTGCTGTACATATATACCGGATGAAAGTAAAAATATTGAAATGTATATTAAGAATATTACACAAATGCATTCTGAAATAATTCCTTTAGAAGAAGAAGATTTTACTGGGAAACTTTCAAATAGGTTTCAAGCAATTAAAAACTGGTTTCATAATATCGGAAGTTCAATTCTTGGCAAGATTCTGGCACCTTTGATTATAATTATATTCATTTTTATTTTGACTAAAGTAGGTTGTTTGTTGCATAAAAGAAAGAAGCATTTGAGAGAAAAGAAGAGAATTTATAAACTCAGAAAAGAAGAGGAAAGGGAGATTGAGTTGCAGGAGTTACATAGAGAGCGTCATGTTAATTGCAAGGATTATGCTGAAACAGACTTTTAGGTTTACTAATACAATGAATTTGAATCGATTTCTTATAAATTAAATTTACCAAAATTTTGAGTGCTGGTGTGGTGATTTGTTAATCACCAGATGAGGGAGTTGATGGAGCGAGATAGAAAACAAAATTTTGTTTAAACTCGCAAAGTCACATTTCCATAACATGAATAAAATTATTAATGATTTGTGATATGTTGTGCTAATACAACCTAGATTAAACTTTACACGTGGGGGGACTAACATGTGTGCTCATAAATGTGCATAAATGTTGCATCTTTTTGTTCGTGCAAAATAATAAAATAATTTATTGTTTTCGTTTTTGTCATTACTAACTGCTGCATATTTAAAATAAGCATGTGCTTGTTTTGCTTATTCTTGTCTGTATGATGTCATTTCTACTATTCTAGGTGCATATGGGTCTCATAGAAAAACGGAGACTGGTAAATATAAACGCTGCTTTATTTGTTTGCAATGGCTAGGTAACATTTTGATTAATCGGGTGGGTTAATTATTTAGTAAACCATGGGGTGGATACAGAATATACTTTATTTCTTACATTAATACTTTTCTTGTGTTTGTTTTATACTAGAAATCATAAGTTGCCTGCTTTTGAGGCCTAACTATTTGAGCCGCACAAAAAGAGCTAATTCATATTTCTGCAGAAAGTCACGAGACGCCCATTCTGAATTAAAACGTTTATTGAAGCTGCATTCACAAAGCAAAAACTGATGAGCTGACATCATTCTGTCGGACATGGCCAAGGTCGAAAGTGAACTTTTTGTCAGTCCTTAACTTGGCATCCGCGGAAGTTGCTCTGAAAAGCTATGGAAGCTGCGAGGATGATCTGTTACAAAGTTGCAATAGCAGGAAGCCTCTGGCTTCACGTGGAAGAGACAATGGTCTTTGTAAGACATGATTTTGTGGAACTTTTTAAGAATCGGGTGACATGTCACTTGTCACTCTCAGCCAATGGGACGTCGAGTATTTCTGAAAACTTTCCTTTGCTAGTTTAGTTAGCGTAGAAAGGTATAAAAAGTCATGCCCTTAGGGTTGGGCTGGCTGCTGCTTTCTGACTTTCCGATGAGGGTGATGTGCTGCTGGACTTTGCGTGGAGCACGTAAGAATCCTCAAAGAACTTTACTTTAATTTCTGTCTATTTAGCTCAGTTAGGGAAATAGGTTTTAGAAATGCTAAACTTTATATAATTTCTTTAAATTTGATTAAATTGCTTAAATTGTATTTTTTCCATATTTCTTACTATCATGCTTGCTTTAATGCTAATAAAATTTCATTTATAAAACTTACAACTTATATACCATAATCTAGAAAATAAAATCTTACTTTTGACAAACAAGCTGGTCTTGGTTATTTAGAAGTATAGGTTACCATTAGCTAGATCACGTCGCCTATGGTGGTCGTGTAAATGGTTGGGTTTTATTCTAATGACAATATTCTTTCTGCAAATGTATAAATATGTTTATAGTTTGTAAATAATGTGTATATAGATTTATTTGACCACCTGATTCAGTAGGCCCAAAAATATATCAGGTTCATAAATGGGTCCATGTATAGTTTAGAATTTTGTTTATAGGTTATGAAATTGGGTAGCGTAGTTTATGATATATTTTCTATAGCCCGCTGGATCAATTAATAAATGAGGATAGAGTAATACCCTCTTTTATTACAACTATGGATGAGAGAGACTTCTGCGTTACAATAATGGAGATGGCGCTTTACAGGATGACTGTCACTCTCGCCGATTTTGTAAATATACCCTCTTTTATTACAACTATGGATGAGCGAGACTACCACGCTACAATATGGGAAATAGCACTTTACAAGATGACAGTCATTCTTGCCGAGTTTGTAAATATACGTGAGCCAATTCAGTGACGGGCAAGCATACCATGTCTTGCGATTGTTTCACTTTTTTAATTTCACAATAGGATAAATTATCCTAAGAATATTGGCACCGAGCTTAAGATTTATGAATAAAAATGCTTTGGGTTTACGATAACTTTGATGGAAAGGCTACATTACATGATGGCTGCCCTTCATTCGTGTATTACTTACATAATTCATGCGCTAGGGCAATAATGAAAATATGTGCAGTTACGCTACGTTTGTTTGTTATGGTCCTTTAACCGGCATAAGAAATGATGAGTATGAACCTTTCTGTGTTTCATTTTCCACTGGCTTTTACGCTTTTGATTTGAAAACCTCTATCATGGATTGGAATGTCAGATGTCTCTAGGTTTTTCATAATATGGGCATGTTATAAGATCGCGGATTTGCATGTTTTTGTTGAACATCTAGAGCGCATGCATGGCGAGGGAGGGATGATTTAAAAGTCCGCTTTGCTTGTAACTCATCTTGACGGTGTTGGACGCAGACAGAGGGACACTTTACCTGAAATACATCCAATGGTGAGTTCACTATGGGTATGATAATAACTTTGGGAATGGAACTATATGGCCACAATGTTGTGGGTTTTAAATTGCCATGTTCTATGTGTTGTTAAAAGCTAATGCCACCGAGATTTAAATGTTGTGCACACATTCATAAACATTCCGGTTAAAGGCGTAGCTATTATACCAATGACATCGAGATATGAATGAGGGGAGCGCGCATGTAAGCACTCCAGATACCAGTTGAAATTGCGAGACTATGTGCTTCTGCTTAGTGGAGTGAGGGAGTAACTTTCACTTCTGCCTATTATAGCGGGTTATTTTCATAGTGTGCTTTTGTTTATCTAAAAGGGAGGTTTTCCATGTCAAATTCATGCCTGCCTCCAAACTATAGTGATACAAAATATATTGTTTTAATTATACACTAGCAATGACAGGTAATGCGATGCGTACCCAAAATGTTTGAGATAAGAGTTGGATGGTGCCATCTAATAATGTCCCGGAATATAATTATAAGAAAGGGCACTTGGATTACATCGTTTTCGACCCTCAACTAGGGGAATACTGGAGTACCTTAATGATGATGGGGCGTATTGTGTTACGTTTGATAGACCATGTTAAATAGGTATTAAGGAAGGCACGCTGAATTGTGTTTGTTCCCTAATTATGACACTGGTTTGAGAGGTGAGGAGCAGTTTGACACAACTGTGGCACTGGGTGCATCGTAGTGAGACATCAGGACTGATGTATTGAGCAACAATTGAGGTGCTAGAATAATTTTGTGTTCCTTCTAAATGAGGTAGCAAATTCTGTATTTGCTTACTATGGGGGGGGAGTAACTTTCATAACTTGTGACCCTCAGTTTTATTTTGCTGTTATTAGATTTACGAGTCAACAATGACCTTATTTTACCGAAGGAGTGATATCGCTTAACATTTTCCAAACTTCGGCTTACAAACACAGAAGTACAGGTATGAGATATTATAGAATAAAGGGTCAAATACTGTTAACTATCGACTACCTGAGGGACATATGAGTCAAATGCCCCATCATATGCAGCTATTAGTGAAATATACTATTTGTTTTTGTTTTTTAAACAATTTTTTATTGCGATATTTAAAAAAATTTTACAACAATAAGGCAAAAGGTGAGGTTGGAATTCTTTATAAAATTCAGGCCTGGAGAATTATTTGTTTGAAGAGATTTTATTGCTTTCAGAATTTCATCAGTAGTAATGGGCAAATCTAATCCAAGTCTATCTGATTGAGAAATTTGGGGTAAATCACATGTATTTTAATGCGCAGATAATTAGCAAGAAGTTTCCCAGACCTGTTGGCATTGAAACGAAATCTAGCATTTGATTTAGCGAGTTGGACATCATCTCTTTTACTGAGGATAGAATTAAATTCATAATGAAGTTTTTGCAGTTTAACTTTGTATTGAGAATTATTGGATGTAATAAATAACCGTTCAAATTTTGCTATTTGTTTCTCTAGGTGTTTGATATTAGCGGTGAATGACTTATTCTCATGAGCCATAATAGAGATTGTAGCACCTCTAATGTAAGCTTTAAATGCGTCCCATCTATTGATTACAGAAGTAGAATTTTCCGGATTAAACAAAAAATAATCTTGAATGGCTTGTAATAACTTAGGCTTATTGTGCTCATTAAGAGCAATACCAGTATTCATACGCCATCTGGTTTGCTTAGTAAAAGTGGACGGAATATTTAAAACAAAAGAAATTAAAGCGTGGTCAGATATATCAATATTACCAATGACTGGAGTAGTTGCAGATTGAATAAGAGACGGGGAAAGTAAAAAATAATCAATTCTAGAATGGGAATTATGGGGATTGGAAAAGAAGGTAAAACATTTATCAGTAGGGAAGTGTAAACCCCAGATGTCAGCTAATTTGGTGGTTTGAATGAAGGATTTAAAAGCATGAAACACCTTAGGAGGACGAAATTTAGTACTAGACAGCCTATCTAATAATGGGTCTGCAATAATCATAAAATCACCCCCAACAATCATCTGAACTTTACTCAACTTTAAAACTTCAGTAGTGATATTTGACCAAAAAGTAGGATCATCAACCGTAGGACCGTAAATATTAAGCAAAAATAACATTTTAATTTTAGCTATTATATATCTACCCTCCGAATCTGAAATTTTATTTAAAACTTGACAATGTAATTTGTTCGCAAAGAAAATAGCAACCCCAGTTTTCTTTCCATTAGCAGGAGAAGACACAATAGTGTCAACCCATTTTTTTTCATATAATGTAATATTTTATCATCAATATGAGTCTCCTGAACAAAACAAATGTCTGCTTTACAAATTCCTAAATAATCCAAAATTTTGGTACGCTTAACTGGGTGTCTCAAACCTTTTACATTAAGAGAAACAACTTTAATATTGTGAACAGTAGCCATTATGAGGAAGAAAGCAAAGAAGAAAGGCACAGGAACAAGAAGAGGCAAAAAAAGCATAGTTGAGAAATAGATGAGAAATAGTAACTCTATGTTTGAGAAAAGGATAGGAAGAAAAGAAAACAAGGAGAAAAGGACAAACAAGATACATAAATAGGAACATAGAAATGCACACACGTTCTACAAGCATTGCCAGAACCGTTGAAGGCCAGAAACATAGAAATTATTCATAGATTTGTCAGCAAATTTCTGACTGGAAAGAGTCAGGTATTAGGGTCATGAGTATCCATTGAAAGTGGAACTTGTTGGTCAAGAAATTGTTGCAGTTCTTCCGGACGTTTAAAGGATTTGGAAAAGTTATCTTTCCATATGGGTATTGTAGATGGATCAAAAAGTCCATATTTGAAACCAAGACTTCATAACTGTGGACGACAGGTAGCAAAATCCTTGCATATAGCAACAGTTTCCTTGGCAACGTCTTGGTGAATAAAAATGTTGTTACCATTAACCATTAGTGAGGGAATGTCTCTGGCAGCTTTTCTTATCAAGACAAGATGGTGATGACGCAGTACTTTAAAGATCATTTGCCTAGGTTTAGTATGGCGAGGGTTATGATGAGAAGGGATTCTATGGGCTTAATCCACTTCAAATTTTTCGGAGAACTTGATATTCAAAAGACCAGGAAGTAAAGATTCCAAGTATAATCGACAATTAGAACCCTCAACTTCTTCACGCAAATTAAAAATGCGAAGGTTGTACTGTCTATTTCGATTTTCCACATCCAAAAGTTGAGCATGCATAGGAAGTATTTTTGCCACTAATGGTGTAAAAGCTTCCACTTTGTTTTTATTATCCTGTATTTTGATGGAATTATCAGAAATTTTCATAAAGTAAAGTAAAGTCCACATTTGTAAAGCGCACAATCACCCGTAAGGGTCTCTAGGCGCTGGGGGCCGTCGGGAAGATTAAGCGAGCTATTGCCCAGAGTCACATGGTGCTGGGCTAACCTGCCGCCGGAGCCGGGGATCGAACCGTGGTCCCCAGATTCCAGCGTCAGTCGCCCTGGCCGCGGCGCCACACCTCTCCCACCCATAGACAGAGAAGCCATATCTTTACGCACACTTTTAACTTCTGAGGCAATAGTGTCAGTATTAACACGTAATGCTTGAATTTCTTCCAAAATTAATGAAAGAGAAGGTTCAGAGGACTCCACCACCTTAGAATTAACTGGAGGAGGAGAAACTTGCTGTCTCCTTTAGTTGTTGACTGGAGTTTTATTTTCCATTTTGAGGTGAAAAAATCCACAAATAAGCGTAAATAACACATAAATGTGTAAAAAGAAAATTATTAAGTTAAGAGAGCAATGAAAAACTCTTCAAAATCACTGGTGCAGCAGCTATGTAGGACTGTGGGCGTGGCTAGGCCCAAGCCAGGCCCTTTCCTTAGAAGAACTCCTCCCCCTGAGCACACAGAGCAGGCAGTACCTTCGTGAGAGGCTGGGAGCAGGAACCAGGAGATAAGAAACAGGGCTGCCGTCACGCAGAACTGCTTGAAAATAGTAGAATAGGCAGAAATCCTCTTCAATAGCTAAGCGACCTCATTTGCGCTTAGATGCTGACTGAACATTCGTCGTTTTAATAGAAAACGGGCCGACGATGTCACGGAGCTCAAGCGGCAGTGGCCATGTTGTTTGACGAGCTCGGGCGTCTCAGATTTCCCCAATTTTAACTGTAGTATTTCGGTTAATTGATTCAATTGTCTGGATTCTCTAGAATTTTGCTCTTCCGCCCCCTTTTTTCATAAAAAAATCTCTAATTTGTGGATATTTAAAGAAGTCTCGATGTTCTAAACCAAATTCACATTTTAACTCTTCAAATAATTTGTAGCCTGTTGGGGCAGAAAAGGAACCACATCGAGTGATTCCCACTCTGACCCATCTCTTCATACATGCGTCAGTGAAAATTTCTGGAAGGTTGTTATTTCTAAAGAGAGTCGTATAATAGGAGAACCTTCCAATCCCAAGGAGTTTACGTACATGGTTCCATGCGGTATAAACTAATGTTTTAAAACGAACTTTCTTGAAATGACAATCGTATGTCAATCGCCACAGATGTTCTCCCACTTCATTGCAGAGAATAAGTTCTTGCGGAGTTGGAACCCCCCCTCTTGACCAAGGTCACTATTTGGGCCCAGTAGCACCCTGCTATATTTCAGTATTGTAGCCCACCAGTAGACTTTGAGATTAGGCACGGAGAGGCCTCCTCTCTCTTTCGAGAGAGTGATATATCTATAGGCTCTTTGCGATCTTTTATATCCCCAAATAAAGTGAGAGAATATTTTGTCTATCTCTTTAAAATCTGTGGGTCAAAATTTAGACATATAGTTCTAAAAAAGTATAGCAATTTGGGGAAAAATAACATTTTAATAGCATTTCATCTCCCTATTATGGTTAGATGTAGATTATGCAATCTGCTAAGACTTTTTTCCGTTTGTTTCATGAGTGGGTCCATATTGATTTTTACCAGTTTTTCTAAATTAGAGGTTATGTTTACTCCCAGATACGTCGTTTTTTCCACTATTCTAACGTCCTTATAGGTGCTTTTATTATTAATGATTATCTGGGTTTTATCCTGGTTTAGTTTATAGCCATAGATCTCTCCAAAATGACTAGCTTCTACTTCCATTACTTTAACTGCTTCACTTGGATAGCTTGTAACAATTGCAATATCATCTGCGTACGCTAGGGTCTTGGTGTCGCCGTTTGGGGTTTTAATAGGTGTTATGGCCAAATTGATTTCTAGTCTGCGGAAAAACGGGTCTATAAATATAGCGAATAATAGGGGAGAACATGGACAGACCTGCCTTGTCCCTCTAGTCACGTTGATGCTATCTGACATTTCCCTAAGTATCATAACCACAGCTTCCGGGTTGACATATTGCATGTGAATGGTATTTATTAAATTATTCCCCAATTCCACTCTTTGACATAGCCGTCCATAGATATTGCTAGGAGACCCTATCAAATGCCTTCTCTGCGTCTAATATTATGAGTGCCATAGGGTCTCCTGTCACTTCTGCTATGTCAAAGAGTGTAATCACCCTCTGAACATGGTCAGTGGTAGATCTACCTGGAACGAATCCATGTTGTTGGGTTGATATGATCTTATGTATAACTGGTGCTAGTTGGCTAGCTAATAATTTAGAGTAGTCTTTAGAATCACTGTTTCTTAGTGTGATTGGGCGGTAGACCTCTAATTCTGTAGGGTCTTTATTTTTCTTTGGAAAAACCACAATTTTGGCACGAGCCCAAGATCCAGGTGGCCGCCCTCCTTGGAAGACATTAGTCATTAGATCGGTTAGAATTCCCTTCAATGGTTTGTGAAATTTAGCATAAAATTCTATGGGTATTCCATCTAACCCGGCTGCCTTTCCGGGGGATCGACTGTTTATTGATTATAAAATTTCTACCCATTGGGGTATTTCTGCCATGCTGTCTTGATCTGCTAGTGGGAGCTGATTCATCGTAGCCAGATCCAGATATTCCTCAATTCTTTCCTTTTTTTTGCTAGTTTCTGTGTATAGGTCCTGATAGCAGTTCTGAAATGCTTCCCTTATCTCTTTGTTCTCTTTAATCATGTTTGCCATATTCTGTTGTCTTGTTCGGACTGCAAGATGATGTCCTACTTGCTCACTTAATTCGTATGCTTTCTCCTTATTCAATGTGGCTTTACATATTGCTTTTTTGATGAAGATCTCTACTATTTTGTTCCTTGCGATGGCTACATCTCGTAGAGCCCCTTCAATATTCAAGCCCCGCTGGACTGCGCTTATAAGTCCTTCCTCAGCTGTCGCTAGTTTCTCCTGCAATATTTTTATGTTTTGTTTCGACTCCTGGTTACTTTTACTCGAGAATCGGAGGGTTTCTCCCCTAATTCCTGCCTTAAGTGTGTCCCATACCACTTCCAATGGTGCGCTACCCAGGTTGTCCTCTAGGAATTCTGGTATCCATTTGTCCATAAGTTGACAGTACTTTTTATTTACTAGTAAAGCCCTTTCGAATGTCCATCTATTATGGTCCTGTTTTATCCCCTCGGAGTCAATACTTAAGATTAGGGGATTGTGATCTGACAGGACCCTGGGTAATCTATCTATAAGACACTTGGAAATTATAGTGTGGGAGGCAAGTACATAGTCTAGCCTATCAAGTTTAAAATGTGGGTGAGAGAAGAAAATCAAACCTGGATTATTGGGGTGTTTAGACTGCCAACAATCCGACATTCCGTGTGTATTGCATAATTCCTGCAATGCTCTAAATACCCTCAATTTCCTACCCTGGTATACAAAATTGTGCCCCGGCGACCAGTCAGTTGGTAGATTCAGGTTAAGATCGCCGCATACAATCATTGAGAGCGACCAGTGTACTAATTCATTGGAAATAAATTCCAGCAGGTCTGAATCATACGTAACGCACCCATATATAGAGCAAATAGTTACTTTTTCCCCAGTGCCATACTGCCATTCGGTGATTGCCCTCCGCCCAAACTTGTCGACAGCTGATCTCGTGAATTGAAGCCCCCCACCTCCTGCCAGAATGGCCACCCCTCGTGTTTTAGTTGCCTGTGTTGTGGCTGTGACCAATCTGTATCCAAGAGTTTTCAGGAGATGCCGTTGGGATCCTTCTAGATGAGTCTCCTGGAGACATACAATATTAGCCCCCATTGATCTTAGACTTATTGCAGTTCTCTGCCTTTTCTTCGGATCATTGAGGCCACAAATAGTGCTGGATAATATTCTTAACTTAGCCATTCATGATTTTTTGGATCCTGACCAATTTTAACCTTGGTGTTTTACCCATTCTGATAGACAACCCCCTATTTGACCGTTCCATCTGTTGTGTAGTTATAGTTTTCACCCTGACTATGGCTTCCATCCTTTTTCTGTGCCTCTTTGCTCGGGCCCCCCACCCTCCCACCCCACCTCCCTTCTGTGGCAGTCAGGCTTAATCCTGAGCCTGTCTGACAGCGTCTGGATCATCCACTCTCCCTTCCACCCCTCCGCGCCCCATCACCCCATCACTCCATCCTCCCATCCTGATTTCGAACCCTCCAGTGAGATTTAAAATAAAAAGAGAGAGAGTCCCCTGAAGGAGAAAAAAAACCTCGTAAATTAGAAAATAATAGTCCTTATCATAAATATAGTTACATATACAAGGTATAATGCCCTTAATTACCAACAATACTCTCCTTCTGGTATTACCTATAACCTTTCTAACCATTGATTGAGATTACTAGGTCCTTTTATTTGTCCAGAACCTACAATCACCCCTATTGTCCCACCCAGCTCCTCACAAAAGGATTACATTCCCTGAGCTATAGAGCTGGCCTAGCTGGGTTTCTTCCCGCCTGCTAGAATTTCGTCAAGCAACTTCTGGGCTTGTATTTCTGAGTAAAAGTACGAAATCTGCCCTTGGTGGACAATTTTCAGTTTTGCGGGATTTTGTAGAAAAGCCACGGCCGGCTTTTTGAAAAGGGGTGATGAGTTGTCTAATCCTCCATCTTCTTTCAACTGTGGCGTGAGCAAAGTCTGGCTAAGCAAAGTACGTAAAGTTTTCTCCTTTTCTTTTCATAATTGGTCTGGTCAAATCATAGACTGCCTGACGGAGCAAGAAGTTCCCAAAGTAGATTAAAATCACCCGTGGGTAGCCTTGTGCATTTGTTTGTCACTTTGGAATTGAAAGAGGGAATCTATGCACACGTTGCACTCCCTTATCCCAGTCCCAGTGTGCTAATTCCGGTAATGAGTTTTTCAGGAGATTTATTGTGAACCCCCTTATGTCGTTTCCCTCAATATTTTCTGGGATTCCTAGCAGTCTTAGGTTGTTCAGCCGTTGCCTATTTTTGGCCTCCTCCTATTTCCACATGACATCTTTTAGAATATTGTCTTGGCAGGATGCTTGCTCTTTTAATGTATCCACTGTGGTCTCTAGGTCCTCCGTGCGCTTCTCCACCATGCCCAGTCTATCCGCAATTTCTGTGCAGGTTTTTCCGATTTTGCGCATGGTACCCTGAAGTTTTTTAGTGGCCAGTCTGGCTTGTCGATTCTCGCTTTTGATGTCTTCCTGAATGGTCTTTAATGATTGAAATATCATAGCCAGGGAAGGCTCCCGGAGTTTGCCGTGATGTTTTTTTGGTTCTTCCTGATCCCTCTGATGAGTTTTGGGTATTCTGTCTTCTGTGTTTAGACCACCGGAACCCACTAGCTGTGTGGCTGACTAGTCCCACCCCAGTTCATCTTCGTGGTTTGCCTCATCTATATTTCTCCTGTTTTTGTTTCCCCCCCCCGCGGGTCTGACCCTCTCTTACTTCTCTTTTGCATTCTTTTCTCTTCCTGTTGACTGCAGTTACTCGTGGAAGTGTTGTCATCTTCCATCTCTTCACTGTTGCTAGAGATCTCAGACCCAGATTCAGCTGAGTCCTCGTTCAGGGAGTAGAAATGTTCCATGGCGTCGGGGGAAAGATACCCTGCATCGTGAGTCTTTTTTGGGGGATTGCACCTTCCATTTCCCTACCAGACTGTGTAGTTAAGCAGGTTCCTTGCCATGGGTCTCTAGGGGTGCAGGGTTCACCTCTGTTTCTCCTTTATCGGGATTAGCGTGGGCCTTGGTTTGAGGGTCAGTGAGGGGTATCTCGGGGCTCTTTATCATGGTCTTCTCATTGCATGACCCCCAATAGGGCCTTCTTTCTGGCGTCTGTCCTTGGGAAAGGTCATCGGGGAGGATTTGGGAGTTCTCTGGCCACAAAGGCTCGTGGCTAACCCCTGAAGTCTCCGGGGTCCCAGGTTTCCTATTACTCTCATGGGGGGGAAAACATACTTACACATACACAACAGCTTTGGCGCACAGACCACGCACCCAACCACTGAACCAACGCCCCCCACCACCACCCTCCGTGCCTGGGCCCCGGTCAGCACCGAAGACACCACCCGCACGATGAACACCATCCACTCCGGATCACCAACCGACCCCTGCCTCACCACGTCTTCAACAAAGCCAACTCCATCATCGCACCCCAACTCCGAGACATCATCAACACCTCCTTCGACTCCGCCACCTTCCCGGAGAGCTGGAAGCACGCCGAGATCAGCGCCCTCCTGAAGAAACCAACAGCGGACCCCACCGACCTCAAGAACTACCGCCCCATCTCGCTCCTCTCTTTTCCTGCCAAAGTCATCGTGAAGACCGTCAACAGACAGCTTGCAGTCATCCTCGAGACGAACGGATCCCTCGACCACTCGCAGTCCGGTTTCCGAGCCAGCCACAGCACCGAGACCGCCCTCATCGCAGCCACTGACGACATCCGATCCCTGCTCGACAACGGGGA
The DNA here is from genome assembly GCF_964261635.1 of Lissotriton helveticus. Lineage (NCBI taxonomy): Eukaryota > Metazoa > Chordata > Amphibia > Caudata > Salamandridae > Lissotriton > Lissotriton helveticus. Next base: position 870,908,948 of record NC_136071.1, on the reverse strand, counting down.
AACAGCGGGCCTCATCCTCCTGGACCTCTCCGCAGCGTTCGACACTGTCTGCCACCGCACCCTAGTGCAGCGCCTCAGCAACATCGGAATCCAAGAGAAGGCACTGGAGTGGATCATCTCGTTCCTCGCCGGAAGAACCCAGAGAGTCTGCCTTCCCCCGTTCAGATCTGCGGCCACCGAAATCATCTGCGGCGTACCACAAGGATCATCACTCAGCCCCACCCTCTTCAACGTCTACATGAGCCCCCTCGCAGCCATCGCACGCCAACACAACCTCAACACCATCTCCTATTGTGACGACACCCAGCTGATCCTCTCCCTCACCAACGACCCCGCCGCCGCCAGAACCAGCCTACATGAAGGGATGAAAGACGTCGCCGAGTGGATGAAGAAGAGCCACCTGAAACTGAACACAGATAAAACGGAAGTCCTCATCCTGGGGTCATTGCCCTCTGCCTGGGACGACTCCTGGTGGCCCCCTGCCCTGGGCACCACTCCCAAGCGGTATGCGACGTTTAAGACTCAACTTTTACAACGCCTTTCCATTACGACGCGGTCATAACAACGAAAGTTGTTACAACGAATTACGCTGGGAGCGCTCAAGGATAGTAAATCATTTAATTTACTAGCCCAACACCTTCCCTACTATCCACGGGGACGGGTGTTGGATAAGTAAATTAAATTTTTTTTAATTTGCGCCCCCCCAACGCAAGTCGTTGTAACGACTTGCGTTGTTACAACCGCGTTGTAATGGAACGCGTTGTAAAAGTGTGCGTCGTAATGACGTACATCCCTCCCAAGCCAACGGACCACGCACGCAACCTGGGCTTCATCCTGGACTCCTCCCTCTCGATGACCAGACAAGTCAACGCCATCTCATCATCATGCTCCAACACCCTGCGCATGCTCCGAAAGAATTTCTGATGGATACCCACCGAAACCAGGAAGACGGTCACCCAGGCCCTCTTCACCAGCCGTCTGGACTACGGGAACACCCTCTACGCTGGAACCACAGCCAAGCTCCAGAAACGACTCCAGTGCATCCAGAGCGCCTCAGCCCGACTCATCCTGGACATCCCGCGCCGCAGCCACATCTCTGCCCACCTGAAAGACCTGCACTGGCTCCCCGTCAACAAGAGGATCACGTTCAGACTCATCACCCACGCTCACAAGGCTCTCCACGACATGGGCCCGAAGTACCTCAACTGCCGCCTCACCTTCTACACACCCACCCGCCAGCTCCGATCCACCAGCCTCGCCCTGGCCTCCGTCCCAAGAATTCGGAAATCCACCATCGGAGGAAGTTCCTTCTCCTACCTGGCAGCCAAGACATGGAACTCCCTCCCCACTCACCTACGGCTGACCCTAGATCACCTCTCCTTCAGGAAACAACTCAAGACCTGGCTGTTCGAGCAGTAGCCACCCCCCCACCCCCTCAGCGCCTTGAGTTCCCTTTAGTCTTGTTTTTTCGATTCTTTTTGGTGCTTTTTACTAGGTCAGTTTTTTCTCCCCCCTTCTCCCCTTTGGCTCCTTTCCCTGTACAATTATCCATTTGTTTAGGCTCTGGTCTGGCCTCTTGGCCTCTGGCCTCTTGGACGCTCTTGTTGTCCTTGGGGTCGATCTCCCTCCGAGAATCGGAGAATGTGTTTGCCCTTGTTCTGCCACGTCCTCCTCGCGCAGCCATTGCCTCTGGCCTTGGTGTTCCGAGATTCACTGCCTTCTCGCCGTTGCTAGGCAACCCCAGCCGGCAGCTCGAGTCGATCCTTCTCCGGCTGGCTGCCAGCAGAAACAGAGTGATGGATTGCCAGCGCGTGGGGCTGGCTACCTTGTGAAAACCTCCACGGTTGCAGCTTCGTCTTAGCAGCCTCCAGATCCAGAAAGCGGATACAAACTCTCGCATTTCTCCAGGGGGCGGCACAATTCTGTGTATTTTCTCTCGTGGATTGCCTCACAGATGTTTTGCGGGAGCCTTACGGATGCTGTTAATCAGGCGCATTTTGTCAGGGAATACATTCCTCTTCTGGATGGTTATTCCTCGTTCAGCATGGCGTGGCGGAGCGCGGAGCGCTGTGGAGGTGAGTGATCATGGATCTCACTCAGTCGCCATCTACTATTTGTACCATGTTGGGTGGCCTGTGGGATAGTACTCTGGGATAAATCAACTGCATTTTTATATAAATGAGGTAGTTTGAATAGAAACCTTTGGGTGTAATGTATGCTTTATTTAAGTATACATACTCATTATATGACATATATTCATTCTGTTTTGCAGCTTTTGATGCTGCCACCTCTTCAAATAAGAAATATAGAAAGAGACATTGGGACACACGCTATCCAACTAGGGACTATAATATCCTAGTGATACAGGTATACAGGTATAGTTCTGTTAAGACTAAAGTTGTTGATTTACGACATATGAACAAAAAGATTAGGTTGTTAGGGTTTACAACATCCCTCACTTTTTATATACGTTTCAGGAAAAAGTTAATGCGAGGAGGATTTTATTTAAGAAGAAGAAAAATGTATATCATTCAAAAGACAACTGATGAAGTAACCACATATTGCCAAATAACTTTGAATGCTATTATTTTGATCTTTCTAGGTTGTGCTTTGGTAAATATTCCATGAAAACATATTGGCCTCCCTATGCTGCTGTGTATAGTCACATGAGCCTTTTCTCTCTTGAAATCCTTGACTTGGGACTCTCTCTGCTCAGCTTGTATATATGTACAATATTGAAAAAGTATAGATTTATGGTACAGGTGTTTGACAGTACTCATATAACATGAGTTTCCCATACTGTCATACCAATGTGGTTCTGATGAAACGATCTAACATTTTAAATATGAATTTAAGGAATATGTATAGTGGGATCATGGCCTTAGAGGTACCGGATGTTTGGACTGTACAACAATGTAAATATGTAAATAGAGTCCTTATGAATGATCATATAAATTGTGTCAATAATTTGCTTTATGTATACACGTTTGTTTTTATGAGGTTTTAAAATATTGTATGTTGTCTGTCTTGTAGCAATGAAGAAGTCCTTAAATAGGGATGTATGATGTTACAACGCATACTTTTACATCGCATGCCTTTACAACGCATAGTGCTTTCAGGCGCTGGATAGTGATTTATTTAATTTACTATTCCAACTCCAGTCCCCGTGGATAGTAGGGAAGGTGTTGGATAGTAAATTAAATATATTCCCTATCCTAGAGCGCCCCCCAGCGCAATGCGTTGTAATGGTTTGCGTTGTAAAAGTTGCGTCGTAAAGGCACTGCGTGGTAAAAGTTGCTTTGTAAAGGTTGTACACCCTTAAATAGGACTAAACGAATAGGCTACTGTGAAGAAAGGAGAACAACATTTTAAGAATAAAAGAATGTGTGAATTATGACATTTGGTGGAACTATTTCTTTACCTTTAATGTGTGCGGATCAAACTATTTGTGTAATTGTCTGTTATGAAAGTTTTTTTCACTCATTAGGAAACTAAGGGGCTTGTTTCCTTTGATCATCGCACCATATGCCAACAATATTCCCGAAATCTAAATAAGTGCAGTATTGTATCTTAGACCTCCTTTGTGAATCATTTTAAAGAAACATTATAGTTAGGTGTAATAAAAAATATGTGCTTTCGATTAAGGAAAAGCAACTTAGAAATTCACTGAAAAAACCAAAGGTTAAAGTAATGTCATATTTAGGTGAATTTCTCAGGGATAACTTTAACGTTTGGAAGTTAAAAAAACATAATAGAAATTCAGCAGTTATAATTAGTAGCACTAACTATAACTTGCACCACACCATACACTGCTTATGACCTCACGTATGACATCACTCATGACAAGTTTGATTACAATTTTTTTGACATCACAGATGACATCTCAAATGACATCCTTGATGAAAGCACTTGAAATCATTGTATATGACAATCAGGCCCTCTGACATCCCACACTGCCGAGCCGAGTCTGAGATGGCAACGTTAGTGAGAAAAGTGAGCTTCGGCTACGGACCACTGTTTTGATCCAGCATTGGAATTGGGGGAAATATAATAGTGGAAGACCGCTGAGTGTGGACCTGTTCCTGAGTCACTGGGGTCCAGGCACTGACTCAAGGAGTGACAGAGACAAACAGACAGCTCAACACCAACAGGAGCAGAGCACTGGGCCAGGGTCCTAATCAGACATCTTCTCTGGGAGACATTTCCCCCCGTTGGAGAAGTGAATTGGCTCCCCATGCTCGGAGGTGAGAAGCAACATGGAGAGGGCCTCCAGGTGGTAGGCTGCTGCCAAGGAGAGTGTATGTTCTCCTGTGCACGGTGGGAAGGCGGCAGCCATGTGGGTCGCCGTGGAGTGAGGCTGTGATTCTCTGCCCTCTGCCCCGTGAAATGAGGGTGTCAAGATCCCAAGTTCCTCAGGAGCAGTACCCTCAAATGGCCCACCTTCTGGTAGCCCCGACTCTGTGTTTATTTAAATCAGAGGTTGAGGATGGCCAGACGAGGGGAGGGAAAGGGAGGGTACTGCGGGGAGGGAGATCTGTAATGACACAGAAGGAAATGATTAAAACTCAGTCTTTAATTTAACTAGTGATGATACTAATGAATCTTGACCTTACTAAAAGGCTGCAATTACCTGTGAAAAGAAACTTGCTGTGGTGAAGGTGTCTTTGATAACTGGATTCCTGCATATCAGATCCGGAATATTCCTTCATACACCTAATCCAGTATTGGCAAACTTGAATCCACTTTTAGATAAAAAATGTAGGCATTAAATTGACCAGAGGTTACTAATGCACCTTTCACATTGGTTAAAAGTGGGGTAAAAGGATACCAAAAGAAACAATCACATCTCTCCAGTCTTAAAATCCCAAAATTGGTTGCCCCATGAAGCAAGAATTCAGCTAAAGATTGCCTGCCTGTTTCATAAAGCCTTTCCTTTTCAAAACCCCCTGTTATCTAGCAAAAAAGCTTGAATTATCTGGAGGGGGTAGACCTTCTAGGAGTGCTAACTCTCTCCTCCTGAAACCACAGATCTTTCGCAAAAAGAGAACGTGTCAACGAGCGTTCTCCGGCTCTGCTCCAAAGATCTGGAACTCTCTCCCACCGGAAATAAGCAGAATTTCCTCCAAGTTTGCCTTCAAATTGGAAGTAAAATGATTCCTCATGAACAAGTTCCTACCTTGAAAGGGTCTCGGATCATCTGCTCAATGCTCTGGACTTACACCCTGAATCCTGCCTTTGGTATTATTCTGCTTTTCTAGTCACTTGCTCCCCTCCCAGTTGATCATGGTTCAATTATTATATTTCCCTTTGTTTTCCCTTATGCTCATAACCTTTTTGTTTGATCTGCATATTTGATTTGCTTGGGTTGGTATTCCTTTGTTGACTGTACTGCAACTATTGTAAAGCGCTCTGATATCCTTCGGGATCATGTTCGCGCTATATAAAATTTTATAAATAAAATTATATTTAAAAAAATGAAATACTGGCCCATAAATCGATATCCCTGCGACATTACAGCACCAAGGACTGAAAAGGATTACGAGTCTAAACAGACTGACACCCTGCAAGAACAGATAATGGGTGTAAAGGATTTTATGAGTTGGATGGGAAAGATCATAAACGAGAAAGCAGACACCTTGACAGCTTTAGTACACATCCTTAGCTCTAAGCTGCCCATAACTTTAGAGAGTGATTAACAAGCCTGTCCCAGAAAAGAGGTAAATCAGGGAGATTCTGTTCACGATAAATCAATTACATGTCCTCTAGGGGTGCGACAGTCCTCAAAGACAGTGGAATGTACTGAAAGGAGCAGAGTGCTGTTTGGGCCACAAATGGACACTGGCCACAGTCATAATAGGCTATTAGGAAGTGAACTCCTTCCCAGAGAAACTGCTGGGGGTAAGAGACCCAATGATCCTCGTAATCCGAGACAGGTACCCTTAGAACCCTCACTCTGTAAACATACATCAAGATTGGCATGAGGTTCTGCAAAGCAGTGGGACATATACATGATACACGTCTCAAACATTTCGTCAACAGTTAGAAATTCTCAGGACTCACTACCTAATCAGTAAGTGAAGTTTCCTCCCCTACAAGTAGACTGTCTGGAGAATTATTGATTTGGTTAAAGATGGAATTGTTTCCCCCAAAGTAAAAAGCCTGACATGTGATTGTAGGGACTTATTGGGTGTGTCGATTCACTCTGGGCCTACTCTTGCACCGCAAAATGAACAATTGATGGACAGAATGCAGAACAATGTCATACATTCCCCCAGTACAAAGATCTGGGCCTAAATTCATCGTTTTTTTGCTCACAATGCCATTCAAGCTTGGACCCAGCCATGTGCAAATCAGTCTTGACCCTGTGCCCCATGGGAACAGTCCAGCCCGAACTGCCAGGCCCGGTCCTCCCTGGACTGGAAACAAGCATCCTATGACCGGTTTCAGAATGTCAGCCCTCATCAGCCAGGATAGCTTGACTCCAGTAGCATGGAGAGCACGGGATCCACGTCTGGGCATACCCGTCCTACTCGGGGTGACAAATGCAAAATGAACAATTGATGGACAGAATGCAAAACAAAGTCATACATTCACTCTAGTACAGCGATCTGGGCCTAAATCCATTGTTTCTTTGTTCAGCATTCCATTCCAGTTTGGATCCAGCCATATGTAAATCAGTCTTGACCCTGCACCCAATAGGAACAGTCCAGCCTGAACTGCCAGGCCTGGTCCTCCCTGGACAAGAAACAAGCCTCCTAGGACCGGTATCAGGCTTTAAGCCCTCATCAGCCAGGATAGCTTGACTCCAGTGGCAAAGAGAGCACCCCGCAGTATAGACGGTGATTTATATTTGTCCCACCCGGAGAGTTGGCTTCCTTATGTGAATGTGCTTGAGAATGCTATCCTGAGAGGAGAAGACATACCACCCACCTGGCAAAAAGCAATTATTGTGCCTATTCACAAGAAGGGGCAGAGGGATGTTGCTTGAAACTACAGAGCGAAACAAAAGAGGGTCCTTGAATCATAATATATAAGGAGAGGAAGGCAGGGTACAAGTGAACAACAGAAAACCTCTCCTTAACATTTAATTACTAATCGGGTGGTACCTCAGTCATCAAAAATACATTGCATCCGCACCATGAACTCCATCCATTCCGGATCTCCGACTGACCCCTGCCCTCACCACGTCTTCAACAAGGCCGACGCTGTCCTCGCACCCCACCTGCGGGACATCATCAACACCTCCTTCGACTCCGCCACCTTCCCTGAGAGCTGGAAGCACGCCGAACTCAGCGCTCTCCTCAAGAAACCCACAGCAGACCCCACCGACCTCAAGAACTACCGTCCCATCTCGCTCCTCCCGTTCCCGGCCAAAGTCATCGAGAAGACCGTCAACAAACAGCTGGCCGCCTTCCTCGAGACGAATGGATCCCTCGACCCCTCACAGTCCGGCTTCCGAGCGAACCACAGCACCGAGACCGCCCTCATCGCCGCCACCGACGACCTTCGAACTCTGATGGACAACGGAGAAACAGCGGCCCTCATCCTCCTGGACCTCTCCGCGGCTTTCGACACTGTCTGCCACCGCACCCTAGTACAGCGCCTCAGCAACATCGGAATCCAGGAGAAGGCACTGGAATGGATCACCTCCTTCCTCGACGGAAGAACACAAAGAGTCCGCCTACCACCGTACAAGTCAGAGGCCACCAAAGTCATCTGCAGCGTACCCCAAGGATCCTCGCTGAGCCCAACCCTCTTCAACGTCTACATGAGCCCCCTCGCGGCCATCGCACGCCAACACAACCTGAACATCATCTCCTACGCCGACGACACCCAGCTGATCCTCTCCCTGACCAACGACCCCGCCACCGCCAGAGCCAACCTGCACGAAGGGATGAGAGACGTAGCCGAATGGATGACGACCAGCCGCCTGAAACTGAACTCAGACAAGACGGAGGTCCTCATCCTGGGCTCCACGCCCTCCGCCTGGGACGACTCCTGGTGGCCCCCCGCCCTGGGCACCGCACCCAAACCGACGGACCACGCACGCAACCTGGGCTTCATCCTGGACTCCTCCCTCTCCATGACCAGACAAGTCAACGCCGTCTCCTCGTCATGCTTCAACATCCTGCGCATGCTACGTAAGATCTTCCGGTGGATCCCCACCGAGACGAGGAAGACGGTCACCCAAGCCCTCGTCACCAGCCGACTGGACTACGGCAACGCCCTCTACGCCGGAACCACTGCCAAACTCCAGAAGAGACTCCAGCGGATCCAGAACGCCTCGGCGAGACTCATCCTCGACATCCCCCGACGCAGCCACATCTCCGGACACCTGAGAGATCTGCACTGGCTCCCGGTCAACAAGAGAATCACCTTCCGGCTCCTCACCCACGCGCACAAAGCCCTACACGACCAAGGCCCGAGCTACCTCAACAACCGGATCAACTTCTACACTCCCAAGCGCCTCCTCAGATCAACCAACCACGCCCTCGCCGCCGTCCCCCGCATCCGAAGAGCGACAACAGGAGGAAGATCCTTCTCCTACCTGGCCGCCAAGACCTGGAACTCACTTCCGACCAATCTGCGCCTGACCCAAGACCACCTCTCCTTCAGGAAGAAGCTCAAGACCTGGCTGTTCGAGCAGTAGCGGCACCCCCCCCCCTCCCAGCGCCTTGAGACCCTACGGGTGAGTAGTGCGCTATACAAATGACCTGATTGATTGATTGATTGATTGTCCCACAATTCACTAATTACTAATCTTTTTATTTATCAGAAATATTGTTATATATTAATTTTTCAAGTGGTATAGATAATCTCAACAATATTGGAGCCCAAAGAACAAGTTCAATAAATATCTCCAACAATGCACTCAAACATCACCAGACACACAACTCACAATCATACATGTCACTTTCATACTCCAAGACATTGCTAAACAATTCAATACATATCATGGTACATTTCATAAATACATAAAGGAAAACAAGGGAAGAAAAGCGCAGACGCGCGTTTCGGAGGGGAGTCCAAAACCCACAATTCCTTTGTCAGGGCGCAGCTGGTCAATTATTCATTAGGTGGTTAATGGTCATCCATAAACATCCAGTAACTTTCTTATATGTGGTGCAAAAAGGGCTCTATATCACAGTAGGTTGAACCCTATTTCAAAAGATAATCTGTGGGAACAATGATTCAAACTAAAAACCCATTAGCTTAATGGACATTAGCCAGAAAATATTTGCAAGACAGATTTTATTGAGACGTCAATCCTGGATGACTGAACACCACATCCTCGAACATTGCCAGGTAGGCTTTAGGTCTAAGGTCATAGCGATACAAAAGGGGATGATGGACGGAGCGTTTGAACAAATCAAACACTCACCCCCAGTCAACTGATCTGGGTTTAATCCATCACCATTCTTTAGTTCACTCAGCCACCCCAGTTCAGACATGGCTATATGCAAATCAGTCTGACCCTGTGCCTTATGGGAACAGTCCAGCCCGAACTGCCAAGCCATGTCTTCCCTGGACCGGAAACAAGCATTCTGGGACCGGTTTCGGATTCATAATCCTCATCAGCCAGGCTATCTTGAATCCAGTGGCCAAGTGAACAAGGGACTCACGTCTGAGTATACCCTGCCACACTTAGGGTGAACAAAGCGATACAAAAGGGGATGATGGACGGAGCGTTTGAACAAATCAAACACTCACCCCCAGTCAACTGATCTGGGTTTAATCCATCACCATTCTTTAGTTCACTCAGCCACCCCAGTTCAGACATGGCTATATGCAAATCAGTCTGACCCTGTGCCTTATGGGAACAGTCCAGCCCGAACTGCCAAGCCATGTCTTCCCTGGACCGGAAACAAGCATCCTGGGACCGGTTTCGGATTCATAATCCTCATCAGCCAGGCTATCTTGAATCCAGTGGCCAAGTGAACAAGGGACTCACATCTGAGTATACCCTGCCACACTTAGGGCGAACAAAGCGATACAAAAGGGGATGATGGACGGAGCGTTTGAACAAATCAAACATTCACCCCCAGTCAACTGATCTGGGTTTAATCCATCACCATTCTTTAGTTCACTCAGCCACCCCAGTTCAGACATGGCTATATGCAAATCAGTCTGACCCTGTGCCTTATGGGAACATTCCAGCCCGAACTGCCAAGCCATGTCTTCCCTGGACCGGAAACAAGCATCCTGGGACCGGTTTCGGATTCATAATCCTCATCAGCCAGGCTATCTTGAATCCAGTGGCCAAGTGAACAAGGGACTCACGTCTGAGTATACCCTGCCACACTTAGGGCGAACAAAGCGATACAAAAGGGGATGATGGACGGAGCGTTTGGACAAATCAAACACTCACCCCCAGTCAACTGATCTGGGTTTAATGCATCACCATTCTTTAGTTCACTCAGCCACCCCAGTTCAGACATGGCTATATGCAAATCAGTCTGACCCTGTGCCTTATGGGAACAGTCCAGCCCGAACTGCCAAGCCATGTCTTCCCTGGACCGGAAACAAGCATCCTGGGACCGGTTTCGGATTCATAATCCTCATCAGCCAGGCTATCTTGAATCCAGTGGCCAAGTGAACAAGGGACTCACGTCTGAGTATACCCTGCCACACTTAGGGCGAACAAAGCGATACAAAAGGGGATGATGGACGGAGCGTTTGAACAAATCAAACACTCACCCCCAGTCAACTGATCTGGGTTTAATCCATCACCATTCTTTAGTTCACTCAGCCACCCCAGTTCAGACATGGCTATATGCAAATCAGTCTGACCCTGTGCCTTATGGGAACAGTCCAGCCCGAACTGCCAAGCCATGTCTTCCCTGGACCGGAAACAAGCATCCTGGGACCGGTTTCGGATTCATAATCCTCATCAGAAAAGGCTATCTTGAATCCAGTGGCCAAGTGAACAAGGGACTCACGTCTGAGTATACCCTGCCACACTTAGGGCGAACAAAGCGATACAAAAGGGGATGATGGACGGAGCGTTTGAACAAATCAAACACTCACCCCCAGTCAACTGATCTGGGTTTAATCCATCACCATTCTTTAGTTCACTCAGCCACCCCAGTTCAGACATGGCTATATGCAAATCAGTCTGACCATGTGCCTTATGGGAACAGTCCAGCCCGAACTGCCAAGCCATGTCTTCCCTGGACCGGAAACAAGCATCCTGGGACCGGTTTCGGATTCATAATCCTCATCAGCCAGGCTATCTTGAATCCAGTGTCCAAGTGAACAAGGGACTCACGTCTGAGTATACCCTGCCACACTTAGGGCGAACAAAGCGATACAAAAGGGGATGATGGACGGAGCGTTTGAACAAATCAAACACTCACCCCCAGTCAACTGATCTGGGTTTAATCCATCACCATTGTTTAGTTCACTCAGCCACCCCAGTTCAGATATGGCTATATGCAAATCAGTCTGACCCTGTGCCTTATGGGAACAGTCCAGCCCGAACTGCCAAGCCATGTCTTCCCTGGACCGGAAACAAGCATCCTGGGACCGGTTTCGGATTCATAATCCTCATCAGCCAGGCTATCTTGAATCCAGTGGCCAAGTGAACAAGGGACTCACGTCTGAGTATACCCTGCCACACTTAGGGCGAACAAAGCAATACAAAAGGGGATGATGGACGGAGCGTTTGAACAAATCAAACACTCACCCCCAGTCAACTGATCTGGGTTTAATCCATCACCATTCTTTAGTTCACTCAGCCACCCCAGTTCAGACATGGCTATATGCAAATCAGTCTGACCCTGTGCCTTATGGGAACAGTCCAGCCCGAACTGCCAAGCCATGTCTTCCCTGGACCGGAAACAAGCATCCTGGGACCGGTTTCGGATTCATAATCCTCATCAGCCAGGCTATCTTGAATCCAGTGGCCAAGTGAACAAGGGACTCACGTCTGAGTATACCCTGCCACACTTAGGGCGAACAAAGCTATACAAAAGGGGATGATGGACGGAGCGTTTGAACAAATCAAACACTCACCCCCAGTCAACTGATCTGGGTTTAATCCATCACCATTCTTTAGTTCACTCAGCCACCCCAGTTCAGACATGGCTATATGCAAATCAGTCTGACCCTGTGCCTTATGGGAACAGTCCAGCCCGAACTGCAAAGCCATGTATTCCCTGGACCGGAAACAAGCATCCTGGGACCGGTTTCGGATTCATAATCCTCATCAGCCAGGCTATCTTGAATCCAGTGGCCAAGTGAACAAGGGACTCACGTCTGAGTATACCCTGCCACACTTAGGGCGAACAAAGCGATACAAAAGGGGATGATGGACGGAGCGTTTGAACAAATCAAACACTCACCCCCAGTCAACTGATCTGGGTTTAATCCATCACCATTCTTTAGTTCACTCAGCCACCCCAGTTCAGACATGGCTATATGCAAATCAGTCTGACCCTGTGCCTTATGGGAACAGTCCAGCCCGAACTGCCAAGCCATGTCTTCCCTGGACCGGAAACAAGCATCCTGGGACCGGTTTCGGATTCATAATCCTCATCAGCCAGGCTATCTTGAATCCAGTGGCCAAGTGAACAAGGGACTCACGTCTGAGTATACCCTGCCACACTTAGGGTGAATAAAGCGATACAAAAGGGGATGATGGACGGAGCGTTTGAACAAATCAAACACTCACCCCCAGTCAACTGATCTGGGTTTAATCCATCACCATTCTTTAGTTCACTCAGCCACCCCAGTTCAGACATGGCTATATGCAAATCAGTCTGACCCTGTGCCTTATGGGAACAGTCCAGCCCGAACTGCCAAGCCATGTCTTCCCTGGACCGGAACAAGCATCCTGGGACCGGTTTCGGATTCATAATCCTCATCAGCCAGGCTATCTTGAATCCAGTGGCAAAGTGAACAAGGGACTCACGTCTGAGTATACCCTGCCACACTTAGGGCGAACAAAGCGATACAAAAGGGGATGATGGACGGAGCGTTTGAACAAATCAAACACTCACCCCCAGTCAACTGATCTGGGTTTAATCCATCACCATTCTTTAGTTCACTCAGCCACCCCAGTTCAGACATGGCTATATGCAAATCAGTCTGACCCTGTGCCTTATGGGAACAGTCCAGCCCAAACTGCCAAGCCATGTCTTCCCTGGACCGGAAACAAGCATCCTGGGACCGGTTTCGGATTCATAATCCTCATCAGCCAGGCTATCTTTGCCACTGGATACAAGCAAGCCGGGCTGAAGACGGCTGGAATGCCAGAAACCGGTCCTCGGAAGCTTGTTTCCGGTCCAGGGAAGGCATGGCTTGGCAGTTCGGGCTGGACTGTTCCCATGAGGCACAGGGTCAGACTGATTTGCATATAGCCATGTCTGAACTTGGGTGGCAGAGTGGGCTAAAGAACGATGATGGATCAATCCCAGATCTTTTCACTGGGTGTGAGTGTTTGATTGGTTCAGATGCTCCGTCCATCACCACCCCCTTTTGTACCGCTTTGGCCGCCATAAGTGTGGCGGGGTATGCTCAGACGTGAGTCCCTTGCTCACTTTGCCACTGGATTCAAGCAAAGCCGGGCTGAAGACGGCTGGAATGCCAGAAACCGGTCCTCGGAAGCTTGTTTCCGGTCCAGGGAAGGCATGGCTTGGCAGTTCGGCTGGACTGTTCCCATGAGGCACAGGGTCAGACTGATTTGCATATAGCCATGTCTGAACTTGGGTGGCAGAGTGGGCTAAAGAACGGTGATGGATCAATCCCAGATCTTTTGACTGGGTGTGAGTGTTTGATTGGTTCAGATGCTCCGTCCACCACCGCCCCCTTTTGTACCGCTTTGGCCGCCATAAGTGTGGCGGGGTATGCTCAGACGTGAGTCCCTTGCTCACTTTGCCACTGGATTCAAGCAAGCCGGGCTGAAGACGTCTGGAATGCCAGAAACCGGTCCTCGGAAGCTTGTTTCCGGTCCAGGGACGGCATGGCTTGGCAGTTCGGGCTGGACTGTTCCCATGAGGCACAGGGTCAGACTGATTTGCATATAGCCATGTCTGAACTTGGGTGGCAGAGTGGGCTAAAGAACGGTGATGGATCAATCCCAGATCTTTTGACTGGGTGTGAGTGTTTGATTGGTTCAGATGCTCCGTCCATCACCACCGCCTTTTGTACCGCTTTGGCCGCCATAAGTGTGGCGGGGTATGCTCAGACGTGAGTCCCTTGCTCACTTTGCCACTGGATTCAAGCAAGCCGGGCTGAAGACGGCTGGAATGCCAGAAACCGGTCCTCGGAAGCTTGTTTCTGGTCCAGGGAAGGCATGGCTTGGCAGTTCGGGCTGGACTGTTCCCATGAGGCACAGGGTCAGACTGATTTGCATATAGCCATGTCTGAACTTGGGTGGCAGAGTGGGCTAAAGAACGGTGATGGATCAATCCCAGATCTTTTGACTGGGTGTGAGTGTTTGATTGGTTCAGATGCTCCGTCCATCACCACCCCCTTTTGTACCGCTTTGGCCGCCATAAGTGTGGCGGGGTATGCTCAGACGTGAGTCCCTTGCTCACTTTGCCACTGGATTCAAGCAAGCCGGGCTGAAGACGGCTGGAATGCCAGAAACCGGTCCTCGGAAGCTTGTTTCCAGTCCAGGGAAGGCATGGCTTGGCAGTTGGGGTGGCCTGTTCCCATGAGGCACAGGGTCAGACTGATTTGCATATAGCCATGTCTGAACTTGGGTGGCAGAGTGGGCTAAAGAACGGTGATGGATCAATCCCAGATCTTTTGACTGGGTGTGAGTGTTTGATTGGTTCAGATGCTCCGTCCATCACCACCCCCTTTTGTACCGCTTTGTCCGCCATAAGTGTGGCGGGGTATGCTCAGACGTGAGTCCCTTGCTCACTTTGCCACTGGATTCAAGCAAGCCGGGCTGAAGACGGCTGGAATGCCAGAAACCGGTCCTCGGAAGCTTGTTTCCGGTCCAGGGAAGGCATGGCTTGGCAGTTCGGGCTGGACTGTTCCCATGAGGCACAGGGTCAGACTGATTTGCATATAGCCATGTCTGAACGTGGGTGGCAGAGTGGGCTAAAGAACGGTGATGGATCAATCCCAGATCTTTTGACTGGGTGTGAGTGTTTGATTGGTTCAGATGCTCCGTCCATCACCACCCCCTTTTGTACCGTTAGGTCTAAGGTCAGCACTTTGGACCAGGTGTTTCGCTTCAGGGCGCTCTGCTGGAAGTTTTTTCAACCTGAAGCAGGATTGTCTCTCTGTCACTTCATTGATTGGAGGGCGACATTTGACCTGGTTCCTAGGGAGAACCTATGGGCTGTGCTTGGGCTTTATGTTGTTCAGGAAGATCTAAAAGAAATATCGAAAACTCTACATAAGCACTCATATGCCCAAGTAAGGTGGAATGAGGGTGGTGATTTTACAATGAAGATAGATATCAGCCAGGGCATCAGGAAAGCGTGTGCATTTGCACCTACATTGTTTAGGTTATATGCCAATGGTGTAGTAGTATGGTTTGCTAAATGTAAACCCATCGCACCAAAACATGCAGGCATATGCTTATGTTTGCTGACCATACGCTCTTACTTTCCCGAACATCTTGAGGTCTTCAGTTGTTATTGGATCATTTTTCAATATTTTGACAAACAAGAGGGCTAGAGATAAATGCATCAAAATCAAAATGTATGGTCCTAAATCCTCATCGCTTATTTAGGGGCAAACTGAAAATTGAGGGGGAACCATTCAAGCAATTAAAGGTTTTTGTCTGTCTGGGTTAATAACTATCCGATGACATGTCAGGGGCCCCACAGCTAAGGAAGAGTAAAACCTTCCTGCTAAAATGGCGATGGCCATAGGGAAAACGTATATGGCTGCCTCTAGTGGAGCAGTATCTCCATTTTTGGAAGTATATAGGGCTACGGTCCTGGCAGCGTCAGTTTATGGAGCTGAGCTATGAGGATGGACAAATGTGTCTTTGCTTAGTGTTACCGGAAAACCAATTCATCAGGTCCCCTTTTAACCTTCCAAACAGCACTCCTTAAACCCCACTGTAGTTTGACTTAGCTTTAAAAGGAATTGATCATGTGACTTCACTAAAAATTCTAATGTTCTGGGTATGAATCTGGTCTACTACGGAGCTCGAGATATATAGGTTAACCCTAGAGGAGATCCTTGGTTTGATAACACATATTCCCTCACTCAAGAAGATTTAGGCATCATGTGAGCTCCTTAAAATAGAAGAGGTCTGGGTCTCACCTGATAAAATGGTTAAGGGTGATTCTGTTACTGTCAAACACGCTTATTGGGACTGTATGCTGGGACAAACCTGGAAAGACCATACACTGGGTTTAAATGAGAAGTTCTTCATCACAAGAACGGCCTGCTTTTTCAGCCTTTCTTGGACATAATACGGCCAGCACAGGCAAAATCACTTTATATAAAGTTTAGAATTGTTACCTTGCCATTATATTCTGCTACCTCTAAATTGGACAAAACAACGCTTTAACATCTTACTATCCCTTTTGTCCTCAGCTTGAGGACTCCTTGGACCATTTTCTGTTTGTTTTTTGCCTAGTTTATGTTACACTCAGCAGGAAATGGATAATCCCAGCTTGCACGTTGCAGGGCAATGCATATTACTTGGAAGCATGGAGGATTAGAAGTTGTCATAAGAAAGAACTCATTGTCTTCAGTGTGCCCAGATTTTTGTCATGGGGAATAAGGTCAGTTAAAATAAAGGTGACTCATTAGAAGAAGGGTTTTCATTTATACTATACCTAATACCTATAATATGCACTTGCATTTAATACTGTGAAGATCATATTTTATTGTATGCCCATGATGAGAGGGTGGCAGAGGGGTAATTGAGTTAGACTATTGAGTAGGTCATTAGAAAGTGATATGGGCAAGAGTGATAGTGAGTTTCACACACTGAAAATATGATATTAAGTTGGGTAAAGCATTCTAGAAGGGACAAATTGTTTTATTAAAGCCGGCAATGCCTCTTTTTATGTCATGTTGATGATTTAATTTATTGGTTTAACATCTACTGAACAAGGTTTGCAATAATTGATATAACCCCCTTGCCATCCCAGTGAGTTGCTGAGCTGCCCCTATCCGAAATAATACAGATAATCCAGGTGACATAGCGGACCCTATAGGAGCACTATCTCAAGGTTCCTCTTCGAAAGGTTTTTGTCCTTTGGTTTTGATCTTAGTTTTGGGGCAGCAGTTTGTCAACTGATGAATTATGACTGGTTTTTAATATATGTACACTGGTATTGGGATGTGACTTGTATATATGATCTTTTAATGTATTTACACTGTTCACTTTTATGGTACATGGAACTGAAATAAAGTTAATATGATGATGATGTTGACATTATCCAAAGAGTGTGTACGTTTGTTTTATAGCAAACATAGTGGTGGATAACTATCATATTACTATTCTACATGATTTTGTAGAGCCAGTGTCCAGCTAATCGGTATAACTGTTTACAAAATGCATGCACTCCCAATGCACCATAGGAGGGTAGAGGTATTGAACACCTTATATATGTTTGTATTGAAGAGTAACTTTGCGTGCACCCATGTTTTTTGGTACTGCAGAAAAAGTTTCCTGAAGGGCAAATATTCTATGTACTACATAATAAGTATTGTAAGTAGCCTTGAGTTATGAGTCAGAATTGCCTCAGCATGACAATTTCTACTTAACATAGATGACTATGTGCACCAGGGACTACAAACCAATGTACATGCACTTGTTTTGCTTCAGAAGATGGGCTATCTGTAAAGTAAGTTTTCACCATGGTATGAAGGCTGAAGATATTATGATCTTTAGCACCTTAAGACCTTGGTTATTTTAAATGAATAGTCGCTCTTTGGGCAAGTTTTGCCTAGAGTGTACACTGTGCTTAGTAGATAGTTTATTTACTCTATAGTGTACTTGTCATGAGAGTTTCACTGTCTGTAAACAGTCTGGTACAGAATAAACTCTCTCCATAGAGGGAAAACTGTTTAAGTATTCACTTTTCCACTTATTTCAACTTTGTTTCTCAATGTAGGTTCAGGGACTTCCAGGGCTTTGATACAGATAAAAACCGTCTGTACTAGGGCATTGTTTTTGGAAGAGACGTTCAGTATTTTTAAAAACTTGGCATTGCTCTGAACGGTTGTTTACTGATTGAAAACTGCATCCGTCTTCGCCCCACGTGAGGAATTCCTGATTGTATCGCTGCAGGATCTAGGCTATATTGGGTGATCGTCCCACTGTTGTTGGCCCACCTTATCTTGGTGAGGTCTCAGAACTGGCTTAGCAAGGTGTTATCACACCTTGGACTATCCTTCTCTACTTAAGAGAAGTGTTTATCTTCATTACATGCACTCCTGTTGATACGAGCTTTGCATATATTTAACTTATGAAGTCTTCTTACTTTGAATATTTCACCATTGATACGCCTTAGGAGTGTTCGGCTCATTGATTATATGCTCCCGCAGATACGTGCCTTGCAGAAATTCGACTTGTGAATTCTACTTACCGTGAATACTCTTCCATTGATACACTTTAGGAGTGCCTAGCTCCTTGATTTCATGCCCTGAAGAAGTCCATCATTGGACGAAATGCATTGGCTGTGTTGTGTTTTTTTTTGCAAAAAGAATAATATGAACAAAAGAAGATACTCACTATGGACATGGACCAGTGATTTCTTGTCTTGTCAAGTGGTGCACCTTTGCATTTTGTTTGAAAGTATCATAATCCTGTATTGGATTGCACCATGGCAGTGGGTGCATTGACAGTGTGCACACAAGTTGGAATGGAAATCCCCAGTGGATATAAAATAACTAGGGATAGTGGGTCAGGTGCTAGGGCTTAACAGGGAACACTGTCATTTGTTTCTTTTTTGCTAACTATGAAGTTACTTCAACCTGAAAAAAACATAGGTTTCAGGTCATATATAGTTAGGAATTAGCATTTAAAAAACCATTGAAATTGCTCCTATATAGTTAGTTGTACTAACTATATTTGGCGCACCCGCAATCCACTGCTGATGATGTCACATATTACATCATTCATCACATGGTCAGTGACATCACTGATGACATCACTGATGACATCTCAATTGACATCACTGATGATATCATTCATGTGATAATACGATGCACTTCTTCACACTCTAATATAACCTTTGATACACCCAGTGTTAAACACAGACTACCATTCTTGAAACCATTGACACGCCAATACCAGTTACTACATACTCACACACTGATTGCTAGGTCTATACACACATCCAATCATTTACCCATAGAATCACTCATACATACAGTCGCTCATCAATACAACACTATCATCTGCACTCAAACACCTATACAGACACTCACACTCTGCCACTCATTCAGGGAGTTACTCACACATCTAGTCAGTCATGCAAAGAATCAATCACACTTTCATTTCCTTAACTATACAATTATACACACAACACCTTACTTATTCAAACATATACTAACACATACTTACTTTGTTATACAATTAATGATACAAGTACACAATGATCCATACAGCCACTCGCACGATCAGTGGCTCTTATGTATAGTCATTTATATATGCCAGCTACCCACACACACACACAGTCTCCCATACAAATACTTGGGCAAAAAATCAATAACACATATAGCCACTCATATAGCTACTGATCAACACATGCAGTTGCTTACACAACAACAGACATACTGATGCATACATTCAGACAGTTTAGTCACTAACCCATGCATTCAGTAAGACACATTTAATCACTCACTCATACATTCAGTCATGTACCTACTAAATCTTTCATCCAGACACTTATATATCCACTCATTCTTCAATATGTAAAACATATTTAAACTTTACAGAAACACACGGTCACTGGATGATGTCATCAGTGATGTCATCAGTGATGTCATTTGAGATGTCACAGCTCTCACAGCCCACACAGCCCACACAGCTCTGGCAAAGATAATACCAGCAGCGAACAAGCACTGGCAAAGACAATAACGGCAGCCAACAAACACTGGCAAAGACAATAACGGCAGCAAACAAACACTGGCAAAGACAATAACGCTGCTGACAGAGGGGAGCCTTGCCGGTGAGACCACTGATCTGAAGAACCGCTGCCTGCGGTGCCTCCCTGAGCCGCTTGACGGAGGCCCCGGAGGGGCGGTGTGGTGGCGCGGACTCGGAGGGGGCGCTTGGCTCCTGCCCCCTGCCCAAGTCTTGTTGCCCTGGTGTGGCTTGAGATCGCCCCCGACATAGGCGGCCGGCTCCCGGGGTCCGGCGGAACTTTTTGCCTTTTGGTTACTCTTCCATTCTGGACCTTGTCCCACAATCCGTTTGACCTGAAGACATGTCCTGCGGTGCCCTGGTCCGACCATCACATATACCTGCGCCAGGAGACGGCGTGGGGTGCACTGGAAGGGAGAGGCGGCGCGAACGAGCCTCCCCCACCTCCCCAGGTGGAGGTTTCACAGCTGCACCCCAGCGCTTCACTCGACATAGGCGGCCGGCTCCCGGGGTCCGGCGGAACTTTTAGCCTTTTGGTGACTCTTCCATTCTGGACCTTGTCCCACAATCCGTTTGACCTGAAGACACGTCCTGCGGTGCCCTGGTCCGACCATCACATATACCTGTGCCAGGAGACAGCGTGGGGTGCACTGGAAGGGAGAGGCGGCGCGAACGAGCCTCCCCCACCTCCCCAGGTGGAGGTTTCTCAGCTGCACCCCAGTGCTTCACTCAGCAGCTGAGTTACGCCCACTCTTGCGGCACAGTGCCTCTCTCGGCCAGCTGAGTTGCGCCTGCTCTTGCTATTACAGCGTCTCACCCGCCATCCGGCTGAATTGCACCCACTCTTGCGGTACAGCGACAGGCGGCTGCCACGGAGCTCACGAAATGGCGGTCGGCTCCACAGACTTGGGCCGGGCCTGCAAGGATGGCTCTGGGCAACCCTGGAACTCGGACGCTTGACTGCTAGGGCATGGGCCCCATTCCCAAAAGCATCCCCTCAGCCTTGAAGATTCTACAAGAGTCACCGGGGCCCCCGACTCCCGCAGACTTCCGGTGGGGAGCGACTGCCATGATTGCTCGCGGAACGGTCACGACGTAGCCACGGGGTGCTCTCATGCTGACGCCAGCTTCAGTCTGAAACATCCAGAAACACTGTAGTATTGCGTTGTCGCGTAATGCGTCATATGACGCACCGCGTTTGCGCACCCGATGCGCGAAGCGAGGCGCGAAGCGCAGCTTCCCGGAAGCGAACCGGGGCGCGGCGCGGAGCGCGTAACGTAAGCATAACAGGTCATGTGACTTGTTAATAAAAATTTTCATTGGTTCATTTCACTTTTGGTTTCCTAATGATGTAAGTCTAGGTCATGTGACCTAAAAATGACACTTTTCATTGGTTTAGAACTATTTTTTTGTCCCAAATGATGAAAACCCCTCCTTGTTTCCTCACTCTGACTTTCATCTTTGTGAGAGGAAGACCTACAGTGCCTCGCTCGGCCACCTGAGTTACGCCCGCTCTTGCGGCACAGTGCCTCGCTCAGCCAGCTGAGTTGCGCCCACTGTTGCGGCACCGTGCCTCGCTCGGCCAGCTGAGTTCCGCCCACTCTTGCGGCACAGTGCCTCGCTCGGCCAGCTGAGTTCCGCCCGCTCTTGCGGCACAGTGCCTCACTCGGCCAGCTGAGTTCCGCCCACTCTTGCGGCACAGTGCCTCGCTCGGCCAGCTGAGTTCCGCCCGCTCTTGCGGCACAGTGCCTCACTCGGCCGGTTGAGTTTCGCCTACTCTTGCGGCTACAGCGTCTCACCCGCCATCCAGCTGAGTTGTGCCCACTCTTGCGGCCTACGACATGGAGAGGCCGGGGCGTTGACTAGGCGGGGCCTCCGGCCACAACCACAGCGCCAACGATCGCTGCTGACGGAGGGCAGCCTTGCCGGTGAGAGCCACTGATCTGAAGAACCGCTGCCTGCGGTGCCTCCCTGAACCGCTTGACGGAGGCCCCCGAGGGGCGGTGTGGTGGCGCGGACTGGGAGGGGGCGCTTGGCTCCTGCCCCCTCCCCAAGTCTTGTTGCCCTGGTGTGGCCTGAGATCGCCCCCGACATAGGCGGCTGGCTCCCGGGGTCCGGCGGAACTTTTTGCCTTTTGGTGACTCTTCATTCTGGACCTTGTCCCACAATCCGTTTGACCTGAAGACACGTCTTGCGGTGCCCTCGCAATGCGGCCTGGTCCCTGAATGTGTGCAGGTGGACAGTATTGATTGGATCAAGATGGCGGCTTCACACAAAGCTGACTCAAGTGTTGCTGCTGATGCTATGCAGACAAAAACTGGTTTTCAGTTTGTACATTCTTCAGGATTTTTCCATCCAAGGCTGGTTGAGAGTTTGTAGAACGATGGCTTCAGATTTTCAACATACTACTCTTCAACATTCTTCATAAATGTAACAATGTGAGACTCACTAGGAGAACGGCCGTTTATCTTTCCTTTCAAAATGCTGCCAACAATATTTTCTGAATGGAAGACACCATCTTGTAGCATAAAGGGCTGCGTCAAGGGTGGTATTGCCCAGAATGTCTTGTTTTCTAGTGCTCGTAATGACAAAGCCAGAACTGCCGAAAGGGATTCTGGTCCTGCCGCTACTTATTGGAGACATTGAACTATACTCTGGACCTGCCTGGCCTCGACCAAAATGGCGCCAGTATGGGAGCGACTTGCAACTCCTTATGACGTTCTAGTTACTTAGCCTTGACGTTATGGGGGATGTATGCGGTCTTTGTGCACATGGCGGGCGGGGAAGGGTACTGACTGGGAATACGGACAACCCTATTGATGTCGATTTTTCATTATTGATTATTGTATTAATAAAGCTTCGAAGTAATGTTACCCATGATACTCGCCCATGGTGTGCGTATGGACGATTTTATTGTAACTGATCCTGTTATACTTTCAATTAAAAAATCAACCTTCACTGATTCTGCAACCATTTGTCACGTTTAGTTTTTTCAATTAAATGGCTCGCTTGTTACATACTCCTATACCCCTGGCTTTTGAAAGACACCATCTTGTAGAATAAAGGGCTGCGTCAAGGGTGGTATTGCCCAGAATGACTTGTTTTCTAGTGCTCGTAATGACGAAGCCAGAACTGCCGAAAGGGATTCTGCTCCTGCCGCTACTTATTGGAGACATTGAACTATACTCTGGACCTGCCTGGCCTCGACCAAAATGGCGCCAGTATGGGAGCGTCTTGCAACTCCTTATGACGTTCTAGTTACTTAGCCTTGACGTTATGGGGGATGTATGCGGTCTTTGTGCACATGGCGGGCGGGGAAGGGTACTGACTAGGAATACGGACAACCCTATTGATGTCGATTTTTCATTATTGATTATTGTATTAATAAAGCTAGAGATAAGTCAAGTACGTGGTAGATAAAAACATTTTCGTGTTTATGCACGCTGATGTGCTTTGAACGCTGCCCCCCCCCCATATCATTTAGATTACCACCGCCCATTGCACAAAAGCGTACCGGGCGCTCCCCACGCAAAAAAAACTATTTTTTCTTCTTTTTTTTTTTTGCCCCGCGGGGCCCTTTTAAAGCCTCCACATCAAACCTAGAGGGTGAGGGAGGATCTACTATGCCCCCTTATGGTCATTTCCCCCTTTGTTTTGGCCTCCTCTTGTCTCTCGATCCTACCGAGAGACAAGTTGGCGGCCGCTCCGGACTGTTTAGAATATTGACAGACACCGGAGAGCCAATCAGCTTCGCTTCGCGAAGTTCCGTTACGCGTCAAGTACGCGAACCGGAGCGCTACCCGGAGCGCTGTTACAGATATATATATGTTTTTTGAACGTTAATTTATCAAAATCCACTGGAGCACATATATTGAGACCTAGCAAAGGCACATCGGGCTAACAGTCCCTACAATTTTGCCAAGTTTCATGCAAATCCATTCAGCCGTTCGGGCTAAAAGTGAGGCCAACCGCCCTATGGAAATTAACATGGGAAAAACGCGTTTTGGGACCCCCCTTTTTTCTCGGCCCCCCCTTGATGAACCCCCCCCAAATTTTCAGGGGCTGCTCAGAAACAAAATGTTCCATTTTCCTGAAAATTTCAGCCAATTCCGTCCACAAACGCCAAAGTTATTAGACATAGAATTTTCAAAAATCCCATAGATAAAAAGTCCTAACTATATATACCTACTAGCGACCGCCAGTAGGTAATATATATATATGTATATATATATATTACCTACTGTATATATATATATATATATTACCTACTGGCGGTCGCCAGTAGGTATATATAGTTAGGATTTTTTCTCTATGGGATTTTTGAAAATTTCGCGCGGTTAGCTTCCGGTTCGCGTACCGGGTAGCGCTCCGGGGAGCGTACTTTGTTGAAAATTAGTGAAAAAAGTTAGAGTAAAATAATAATTGTGAGTGATTAGATGTAGGGTAGCTCTGAGAAGAGCTTTTGGGTTTATGGTACATTTAGGTACTTATAAGTAGGTACCAATGCACAGTTTTAAATTCAGAATGAAAACTCTGTTCCCTTCATCTGAGAAGTGAACTCCATCTCCTCTGTAGATATCTTGCATGTAGTAACATAAGTTATTGTTGTAGATGGAGCCCATTCCATGGTCTCTCATGTAAGCTGAAACAGATTTGTTTACATGCTTCCTCGATTTCTCAATTTGTGGACAAAATTGGTTCGACCACCTCCATTTCTGTCTTTGGCATATATTTGAATATACCAAGGCAGTTTGAGGAAAAAGTGCCATCAATTGCTCAAAGGTGTCCTTTAAAAGCATTTCCAGACCTACCCCAGTCAAAGTGCCCAAGTCATTTCCTCCACAGTGCACAATTAACAGGTCAGGTTTAGGCAAATGCATAAAGGTTTTCACCAATGGTATCAATTGGTGACATTTTAATCCTCTGTGGCCAAACCACTTAATTTCCACATCTTGTAAATTGAGGTTAGGTAAATTTCTGTTATCAGCATACTTCTGAGCCCAGTAGATGTAACTATGTCCAACAATCCAGACAGAAAACATGGTGAGAGAAGGTTCTGCTGCAGTCAGATGAAGTGTGGCAATGAAATGGCAGTTGAAAAAATAAGAGTTTAAAATGAAAAAAACGGTGGAGTTTCTGTGTTAATGAAGCAGTAGCAGTGATTGGTGGATTTTGATTGCTGAAAACAGAAAGTTAGGGTGCATGGATGAGTTCTTTGAAAGATGTAATTTGAATGGTCAAGAAAAAATCATTTTATGAAAGATTGCACTGGATACGCAGGTGTACTGAGAGTTCAGAGTTCAATTGAAACATTGTTGTGTGAACTTGCAAACATCAGAGGTCTTTCAGGAGGTGGTTGCTATGCAAAAAAGGCAGAAAGGGCAGAGGGGGGAAGGGTGTTGATTTGAAAAAAGTGAGGGAAGAGTTTTGATTGGGTGACATGAGAGATATGTGTGATGAATTACAGCTTTTCTGTGCTTTTTATGGCTGCAGACTCTGGAGTGCATACCTTTTGCTCAGCTAAAGACAATTTGGTGTGTTTCTGAGACTATTTTGAAACTCATAAAGTATTTGCTAAGGTGAGAAAAGATTCATTTAATTTAGATAGAGAATAGTATGGTTTAGGGAGAAAATTATGAAGAAAGTTGTGTATTTAAAATGTTGCTTTGTGTCAAGTGTTTTACAAATAGATTTTATTTCTTTGTGATACATAGCCATGTTAAAAATGACGCAAAAATAGTGCAAGGGTCTTACAAAAATGCTTTCATGTGTCTTAGGGTATTTTAACTCACTTCCCCATGAATGTATGAATATAATTGTTTTAGAAGATGTGTTTAAAAACGATTTATGAAAACAATTAAGTTTCTTGATATGTACTGCTAGAGCTTCATAGGTTGCTTGGGGCATATTTATAAGGCCTTTGTGTCTCTCTGATGTTATTTTTCTCATTTTAATTTAAGACCTTTCCCTGTGGTGCAATGTCCTTGTAAATACGCCCCCATCTGTGCTTGGCAAATTTAGATCTTGATTATTTGACTTACATAGCCATGTTAAAAGTGATCTAAAAATGGAGCAAGGGCTTAAAAAAAACGCTTTCATGTGTCTTAGGGCATTTTAAGTCACTTCCCCTTGAATGTAGGTACTCTTTTGCGTCACTGTGCGTCACTTTTGTGACGCAGCGGCGGTGCAAAAGATTTGCTATGTGGCGACATATTTACAACTTGATGCATCTAGGCAGATGTGTCATGCTGTAAAGTCCCGTGCCACATGAAACCAAGATGTGTTTAAAAACGATTTATGAAAACAATTAAGTTTCTTGATATGTACTGCTAGAGCTTCATAGGTTGCTTGGGGCATATTTATAAGGCCTTTGTGTCTCTCTGATGTTATTTTTCTCATTTTAATTTAAGACCTTTCCCTGTGGTGCAATGTCCTTGTAAATACGCCCCCATCTGTGCTTGGCAAATTTAGATCTTGATTATTTGACTTACATAGCCATGTTAAAAGTGATCTAAAAATGGAGCAAGGGCTTAAAAAAAACGCTTTCATGTGTCTTAGGGCATTTTAAGTCACTTCCCCTTGAATGTAGGTACTCTTTTGCGTCACTGTGCGTCACTTTTGTGACGCAGCGGCGGTGCAAAAGATTTGCTATGTGGCGACATATTTACAACTTGATGCATCTAGGCAGATGTGTCATGCTGTAAAGTCCCGTGCCACATGAAACCAATGCAGTAGTGATGCAAAAGATGCACCATGTTGCAAGACAGGCCTCATTTAATCTCCAACAAGATAAGAAGCTGAATCTTTTGTAAATGTCAAAATTGTTGTATACACTGCTCAACTTATGTGTACTCTTTGATATGCTAGAGTCCATCTGCACTATGAGATACCTAAGCAAAGGAAACACAGGTGATGTGATTGTGAAATGAGGAAAAGAAACTCCACATTTTTCAATTACATCACATGTGTTTCCTAAGTTTACGAATGACATTGTGCAGATGAGGTTTAGGTCTGTCCACGGACACAGAAAAGGTCTGGCCTTTGTTCAAGAGTGAAGTGGACATGACTTACTTCATTGGTAGGCCTTCACATGTATTATCTCCTCTGTACTCTTCAAAAAGCGTAAATTTCATCTGCAACCCTGAGTAGACCTCACCTCAAACAAACCTCTGGATAGGCCACACTTTATCGTCATCTTGAATCAATCATTTAAAATGTTAGGGACAGATTTATGATAGGTGTATGCCTGTTTTGCGTCACTTTTGTGACGTAGCGGCGGTGCAAAAGATTTGCTATGTGGCGACATATTTACAACTTGATGCATCTAGGCAGATGTGTTATGCTGTAAAGTCCTGTGCCACATGAAACCTGCGTCAGGTTTCATATAGGTGTTTTGTTGCAGGGTGGGCATTCATTTGCATGAAAGTCCTGTAAAACTAACACAGTGAAATTTAGAAGATTTCACTGAGTCAGCTTTATAGCATTGCTGAATCAAATCCTTACGCCTGTTTGAAACAGGCATAAGGAGTGAAGCACCATGCAATGTGTGGCTTTCTCCTGTGCATTGCAGTAGACATGTCGTGTTTACGACGTGATTCGTGCAATGTGCTGCTTTTGCGGCACAGATGCATGACGCATCTGTGCTGATTTTACTCAATGGTGCTCCACATTGTAAATGCGGCACACCATGGGTGGCAGAGCAGGCATGCACGTTAACTGGTGCATCCCTGGGGATGTGCCAGTTAACATAAATTTGGCCCTTTACATTTAAGTATGTGCAGGGGACACAGAGTCGGTGAGGCTTATCCAAGGTTAAGAAGAGATGAGTCCTGTTTACTGAAAACTTGGACATAGGCCTCACCTCTTCAGCATCGCTGGACATGGCTAAATATTAGCTGCAAAATGTTACTCTTGTTAAACAATTTTACTATTATAGTCTCTGAGATTTGTGCCTTACTCTGCAACATCTCATTGTTGTTCTCTTTTTTTAAAGATAACGACAACATCAAGCATGAGTGATAATGAGCAATCAGTTGATCTTGATCTTATCGTTGAACTTGTGATTGAAACGTCAGTGGAAGTGGATCCCTTAGATGATTTAAATCCTGAGGATGATGAAGACTATGATGAGGATGCTGATTTGTCAGAATTGTATGACATAGGGTGGGAAGCTGACCTGCTTGAGCCTATGGAACTATAAACATTTATTTTTAAAATTTAGAAGAAATGAAAAGTAAAAATGTAAACCGTTTCATTTAAAATTAAACACACCTTCAAAAACAGGTTATGTGTAGTGTCTTCAATAAAATATTAAAATATGCTCATAAAATTAGATCAGATTCACATATAAAACAGCACAGGTAAAATGTAGAAGCTTTCAATTTCTTTGCTACTATTTGTGAATACTAAATTTGCCAATGCACTAAAAATTATTCTAAGTAAAAATGACAAGTAGTGTGTTAAGTTTTTGATGACTGTTATTGATTTACTGTTTGGTAATAGTGATTAATAACATTTTTTATTATATTTTACCACAGATTGAACTGCAGATCATTTCAAAATTTGAGAATGCCGTCTAAGGATAGAATCAGAAAGGCTACAAAACGTCAAAGACAGCAGGTTCAACAATTACTGCAGCAGTCCTCTACAATAAAAAATCGTCAAGTCACCAAGAAAGCACCAGGTAAGAGAACGAAAGCATTCATAAGAAATATTTGTAAAAAAAAAAGTAGTACTACAGAAAATGTTTTAGTCCAGAAAAAGAGAAGCAATTTAAACGGAAAGGAAAGGCCAATTAAAAATGTTACTGCTAGAGCAAGAGATAACTCTGTGCATGATAGTAGAAGGAAACAACAGTTTAGGGACATTCGTAAACGAATGTTCCGCAACAGGATAATTGGCAATTTGTTAAAAAATATTAAGAAAGGTCAACAGAAAGTGTTTTTTATAAGAGAAAAAAAAAGTTGAGAAAATTATTGATCAGGCATTCGAAATTAAGCGAAAGTTATTTATTTTGATAATCAATAGAATTAGGAAGCTAAACAAGGCAATTTATGATTTCAAAAGAAATAGTAGATGGAAGAGAACAGTTAATCGTAGTAATTTTTGTGAAGTTTTTTCCGGAGAATGGATGCATAGTTCAAGTTGTGAGGCATTTTTTAATGAGGAGAGTTATTTCCAGGATAATGATTTGGTGCATGCAGTTGACACCAGTGTGGAGAAGTGTGGCTCAGGGGTTAGAGGCAGCAGACCCGGAAGCTGAGATCGGTCCTGGACCAGGGTTCAATTCCCCGCCTCGGCGGGGTCTTGGGCTAAAAATTCCACGGACTCGATAATTCTCGCCCCGGTGCCTCCTCGACTCACGGGTTCACACTCTGCGACTCTGGGCAATAGCTTGCTTAATCTCCACAACGGCCCCTCGCGGCGGGATGCCTGACTTTCACCTTGTGGATACCCTGCTATCTCACAGGGGAATACCAGGAAGGGTTCCCTAAGCAAGCGCCGGGAAACCCACTGCGGGTAGCTGTGCGCTATATAAGCTCAACTACATTTACATTTACATTTACACCAGTGGTCGAGCTTATGAGGTGAAAGATGGTTGTCCAGTTGAAAAAGAAAAACTTGTGACAACAGAGGCAGAAGAGATGTTAGGTAATGAGGTTTTAGGAAGATGTCCTAAGGGACCTGTGTACACCTGGAAGTGTAGTAGTATTTGCAGTGTGCGACAGGATTCCATCAATTTGCTTTGTGATTTTGTACGGACATTTAATAAGAAAAGTTTGAAGCAGAAAATGAAGTTGTTGCAAGAATTAGATCCTTGCAGAGTGAGAGAAGTGACAGGTTTGCATGGTCATTCACTGGCTTGTCTTTCCAGGAGAGTATGCCAGAGTGTTTTTCATCATTTCAGGATGCTAGCAGTGCATCATAATAAAGTGAGGAAATTAGATAGAATGTTGTATTATGCTAAGAGTCCAGCAGTTATGCTTAAACAATTATGCGCTGCTCTTTTGCATGGTTCTGAAATAGATGTGAAGAATATGTGTGAAGAAATTGAGTTTTGTTACTTTGGAAGTAAAGAGGAGAATGTTGAAATTGACCCAGAAGAAGAGGGTAATGTGGAAGATAGTGTACAGGTTTCCAGTACAGATAATTTTCAGAAGGAAATTGCCACGTTTCAGGTGAAATCAAGTGAGAGGCCTAATTTCACTTGTGTGTGTTGTCGACGCACTTATTATAAGAATCAGACTAAGTTAGTGGATTTATATGCAAAAAGTGAAAGGGAAAATAATAGTGAATGGAAGGATTTTGCAACATACTTGATGGTAGAAAATTGTTTTGATTTGGGATCGGATCAACGTGTGTGTACTTATTGCTGTAATAAATTAAATCAAAACCAGATGCCTGCTAGAGCGGTTCATAATAATCTGGAATTGGTTGAGATTCCTTCTGAATTGAAGGATTTAAATACTTATGAATCTATTTTGATTCAAAGTATCCATCCCTTTCAGGCTATTGTAAGAATGGAGCCAAAGACAGGGAAATTGCCTCCATCAGATTTACAGAGAGGATTAAAGGGAAGAGTTGTTTATTTGCCTCTAGATTTGAAGAAAAACATTAACACAATTGGAGTAGAAAAAGTGGAAGAGGAACTTCTGGTTATCTTAGTTAATGGGGTTCCGACAAAGAATAAGAAAATATGGCAAGATTTAGTGGATGTTAGGAAAGTCAAAAAGGCAACATTGTATTTGAAAAAAACCAATAAGTACTATAAGAATGTATATGTTGCAGAAGAGGAAGTAAGTGAGGAAGAGGATAGCGATTTGTGTGCTGGTCAAATTGAGAAAGTAGAACCCTCTAAAAGTGAAGAAATATATGAACATTATAGTGTTCATCCTTTGCATTCCAAGGAAGTCATGGGGAATGCTATTGAGTTGTTTCAAATGAAACAAGCCAAAGGGAGTCCCATTAGTGTTTGGGAGGAAAGTTTGGAAGCTCGGTGTTTCCCACAGCTATTTCCAACAGGTCAAGGAGGAAGATATGATGAGCGACCTCATCAAATTCCTGCTTCTGAATACCGGACTTTACGATTGTATGCAGAAGAGTCTAGGTTTCGACAATGCATTCCCTATTTGTTTCATCTCCTGTTTGAAAGCGATCTGTCTGGACTGTCATATGCAGTGAACCACATCTTGAAAAGTGGTATACAGATGCAAAACATCTCGGCAAGTGACTTTATGGATAAAGTCAATGTCCAAGACAGTATTTTGGATTGTCACCTGATTAATCTCATGGCGTGTCAGCGTGGTACTAATGAGTACTGGTACCGTCGTCATGGTGATTTAAAATGTATGCTGAGGAACTTAGGAACTCCCACATGGTTCCTCACTCTGAGCTGTGCCGAGTATGGCTGGGAAGACTTACTTGAATTTCTACGAGAGGCAAATGGAAACATTGAAAACATCGAATTCAAGACACCCGGAGAACTGTGCTCTTTGGATCCAGTGAATGTATGCAGGTACTTCAATCACAGATTTTAAGCTATGATGTCTTTCATCATGAATAAGAAGAATCCACCTCTTGGAGAGGTGTTGGATTTCTTCTGGAGAAAGGAGTGCCAAGCAAGAGGTGCTCCTCATATACATATGCTGCTGTGGATCAAGGATGCACCTAAGTTTGGAACAGATCCAGAAGGCTTAGTGATGAGTTTCATACAACAGTATTCTACGTGTGCTGTTCCAAACGCAAAGGAGAAGAAAAGCCTAAGAGAACAAGTTCTACGTTTCCAAAGCCATCGTTGTGGAAAGTACTGTCGTCGTAAATTCAGAAACAAGGACAAGTTCTACACCAAATGTCGTTTTGGCTTTCCACGACCGGTGATTTCTAAAGGAAGAGTAAACAGTTTGATGTCTTCGCTGCGACATAATGTGATGAAGAAATCACCTAAAAACACATACAATTTGAAAAGGAACGAAGAGTCGAAGTATATCAACGACTACAACCCAGTGATTTTGTCCATGTGGAATGCTAACATGGATATACAGTTTGTGGCTGATAACTGTATGGCTGTGGCTCGGTATGTGACATCTTACATCACCAAAAAAGAAAAGACAGAATTGAAGGATATGTGGGAGGACATTTCCCATGAAAAGAGCCTCAGTAAGAAGTTGTACAGTTTCAGTCTGAAGATGTTGTAGCATCGAGAAATCGGAGCTTACGAATGTTCTGACCGGTTGTCTTCAGCAAGTCTCTATGCCAAATCTAGGAGTATCGTTTGGGCGAGTCTTGGTCTTGCTGCAATGCGTAATCGAGTTCTGAAACCTGTGCGGGAAATTGAGTATTTGGCAGAAAAGGAGCCAAACAGTACCGATATTTTGAAGACCAACATGTTGGATACATATTATCCAAATCGAAGCAGTCACCTCGAGAATGTTTGTCTGTATGAGGTTCTACAAAATTACATATTCAAGAGGAACATCAAAGAAAATATTGATAAAGGAGTGTATGCTGTAATTGGAAGTGAGGGATGTCTGGTCAAGCAAAGAAAATGCCACTTGGTAAACCATCGAAAATTGAGTGGCGAATCTCCTGAAAAAAAGGAGTTTTTCTATTTAGCACTTTTGCAACTTTTTAAGCCTTGGCGTGCAGAAGAGGAACTGCTTGGAGATTTCCTCTGTTACGAAGACTCTTTCACTGCCGCCAAGGAGACCATAGAATGTCCTGCTTTTCCCAAATATCTTGAAATGTTGAATGCGGAAATCGAGCAGGAAGCAACGATTGCAGCCGAGATTGCCAGAGACAGTTCTCAGGACAGTCAGAGTTCTGTTTCATTGAGTCAGGATCCACTAGGAGGACCTGTTATCGAAAATGAAGCTGCCACTGCCATGAATGAAGTGGAAAGAGCCATGGCACATGCTCAGGAGGATGTGGTTAACTTAGAAGACTTGGAAAGACAACTCAACGTTGAGCAGAGGAAAATATATGACGAAGTTACCAAGCAAATTGATCATGGATTAAGTCATGAGAAGAAAGAGTGCTCATGTACGTCGTTGAAGCCTGTCCGACTGTACGTGAGTGGAGAAGCGGGAACTGGAGAAAGTTTCCTCATTAAAGCAATTTCATGTTATTTGCAGGAAAGGACTGAGTCATCGCTGTCTTGTGTTGTCACCGCTCCAACTGAACTGGCAGCACATAACATTAAAGGTATTACTTTGCATCGTCTATTGATGCTGCCAGTGGAGCATGATAACAAATTACAATACCACAAGTTATCTGGAGATGCTTGTTGTGAAGTTTAAAGAGTCTTGAGGAAAATGAAACTTCTTATCATTGATGAAGTAAGCATGGTTTCCAATGTCATGCTTGCCTTTGTGCATTTGAGAATGCAAGAAGTTCTTAAAACAGAGTATGATGTGTTATTTGGTGGCAAACACATCATTGTTTTCGGAGATCTTCTGCAGCTGACACCAGTGAAAGGACAACCTGTGTTCAAAATGCTCACGCATGAAGATACCAGGAAGTGCCTAGGGAGCATTGGTAACGTCAATATATGGTTAAACTTCAATTATGCTGAACTGCATGAAAATATGCGTCAGGCAAAGGATGAAGATTGCAAGAATATTCTACAAGATGTTAGAATTGGAAAAGTGACCGAGCATGGGAAAGAAGCTTTACATGCACGATTACTGTCAAATTTATATCCAGAACAAGACGTTGTGCCTGAGAATATTTTTCAGAAAATTACTGAGAAGAAATCTGGAATATGTTTGATGCCAACTCTTGCAGAATGTGCCATCTTCAACAACAAAATGTTGCATTTAGAAAACCAAGAGATTGTGAAACTGGAAGCTATTGACAGAGTAGAGCATATGGGATCAACAATTATGTTGTCTGAGAATTTGAAAACAAAATTGGATTCATTAGAGAAGACTATATCTAAAACTGCAGGTTTTGAAAAAACTCTGAATGTGTGCTTAAACTGCCGTATAATTTTAAGAAGGAATTTACATGTTGAAAGAGGTCTGGTAAATGGATCAATGGGTAATGTTGTTGATTTTGTGAAATACAGAAATAGAGATGGAATTGAAATTTTAAAAATTAAATTTGATGGCATTGAGGAAGTACAGCTAATTGGTCGTTGCTCTGCTAGATTTTTGCTTGTAAAAGACTTATATGTTCGCCGTAAGCAGTTTCCTGTTTGCTTGGCATATGCGGTGACAATCCATAAATCGCAAGGTTTAAGTGTAGACAGTGCATTGGTGAATATTGGCAGTTCTGTGTTCAAGGAGGGTATGGCATATGTGGCATTGTCACGAGTTAGAACTTTATCGGGATTGTACTTGATTGAGTGTGATGTCACAAACATTTGTGCGGATCTAGATTGTGTTAAGGAATACAAGTCAAGTCAAAAGGCTTTATTTCGATAAAAAGTTATCATAAAAGCTTCACATAAAATTCATAGGTACAGTAAGGAAGCCAAGAATAAAAACAAGTTACAAAAAGGAAAAAGTTATACATAGCAATTATTTACACATCACAAGTTAAAAAAGAAATTAAACAATTGATTTCATCCTTTTGGCTCGGATTAACCAGGCCCAAGATAAAAATTTGGCGAGAGCACAAGCATAGGTAATACGGCTGTCAGACATTAATATACGAATTGCGTCTGAATGGCAACTAGTACCCAATTGGCGACAAAGATGTTTAAGCCATATTTTCCTTGGTAAATTGTACTCTCCACATTCAAACATAAAATGTGCCAATGTTTCTCGTTTAGCTAGACATACTGGACAAAGCTCAACAGTTTGGGCCGGCGGTTTCCAACTTGAAGATAAAGTATACAATGGTAGAGTTCCTGCTCTAAATTTAAAATAAAGAGCCCTATCAAAAGGTTTGCCAATAG
Source organism: Lissotriton helveticus (assembly GCF_964261635.1). NCBI lineage: Eukaryota > Metazoa > Chordata > Amphibia > Caudata > Salamandridae > Lissotriton > Lissotriton helveticus. The sequence goes on along the minus strand of NC_136071.1, from coordinate 870,874,029 downwards.
CATCCAGATAAAGTTCACATTTTGGAGAGTCCTTAAATTTTAAGAACTCTTCAGTAAGTCTGCCCAAGGAAGCATTAGTATTTCGTTGTAACATAACCCAATTCCAATAAAGTTTCTTGAGAATTGCCTTTGGAGGAGAAGATCTATTAGTCCATGAATCATTTAGACCCAAATTAAATAGTAAACTTCTAATGTCACTCAGCCATTTAATTTTGTGCTACCCTGGCGAGGACATGATTTCTGTGAGGCCTTGCGCATATTTACACAGTTCAGGCACTCGCCACAATCGTGCCCATAGTAAGCGTGGACGTAGTCTTGCTAGATCTTCGATAGGGCGACGGCCCAAATCAAGCATTAATGGGACCGTAGGGGTACCCTGTGGGAGTGACATAATCGCCCTACAAAACTTTCTTTCGGATACAGGCAAATCATTGGAAATGGATGAGCCCCAATGCTCCGCCCCATACAGAGCAGAACTAACCCCTTTAGCTTCATAGATGTCAAGAACAACTGCTATTGGTCTAATTACACAGCTCTTTAAGAATTGCTCCTGTGATCCTTTTGTGTGATAATAACATTTTGTCCAAATGTGAAGACCATTGCATTTTATGTGATAGTCGGATACCAAGGTAATCAAACACCTCTACTCTCTCCAAGGGTTCAGTATTCAGGATTGGGGGACGTGCTAATTTTTTGGGGGGATTCAACACAAGATATTTAGTCTTACCTGTATTGATTACGAGGCCCCGTTTGGTGCAGAAGGATTGGAAATTATTTAGAAGCCTTTGGAGGCCTATCGGGGATTTTGATATTAGAAGCGTGTCATCCGCGAAGAGGAGGGTGGGTATACGTTCACCAGCCAGGGATGGTTCATCTGAAGGGTGTTCTAAGAGGTGCTCTACCACCCCGTTAATATAAAGAGAAAACAGGGTGGGAGCAAGGACACATCCCTGGCGGACCCCTCTCTCTACCGAGATGCTGCTAGTTTTCTCCCCTCCTGGACCCCACCTGATCTGGGCAAAGCTATTTTCATGCAGCCTAACCAATAATGTGAGTAAATAATGTGGCAACCCCATATTGGCCAGGACTCTCCATAGTGTCTCCCTCGGTACAAGGTCAAAGGCAGTCTTCAGATCGATAAATGCGAGATAAAGACTGCCTTTGCCTAGGACCACAACCTTCCAATATACCATCATGAGCCTAAATACTTGTTCGACTGTCCCAGTACCCACTCTAAATCCTGCCTGATAGTCGGAAATAATTTTATTTTCTTCTATCCAGTCCAGTAATCTGACCAGTAGAACCTTACCAACTACTTTTTGAGTAATATCCAGCAAACTAATCGGCCTGTAGTTGGACGGCTCGTCTCTGGCACCTTTTTTAAAAATAGGGACCACCTCCGCCCCTTTCCATGACGAGGGGATCGGAGCACCCTTACAAATGGCAACAAGTAAGGAGTAAATGAATATACCCCACTTTGGGATATCTAGCCTCAAAAGGTCGCCCGGGATACCATCTGGACCAGCGGCTTTCTGTGGCTTGATCGTGCTTATGGCATATTCCACCTCTTTGATTGTAAAGCCAAAATCGTCGGGGACAGCACTTCCAACTAATAGATTCGTTGTTGGAACCACATACCTTTCTTCCACATCAGTGGGTGCCTCGGTAAGTGGCAAATCAACATGTCGGGAGTAAAGTTCTGAAAAGTGGTTGACCCACGCTTGGCTTGGGATGTTACATGAGATGAGGTCCATATCCGGCCTATTTCTGGCTCTAATCGTATCCCAGAAACATTTTGGGTCTTTTTTGAGACTAGCTTCCTTAAGAGTAGACCAGTACTCTTCTACCCATTCTTTTTTGGCATGTGCCAGCGTAATCTTATGTTTCTTCCTAGCCGTCTGTATCAAGGATTGGGATTTACTTTTAACGGCCTCAATCAAAAGGGACTTTGCACGTCTACAAGCAGGTGTATACCAATCATGTTTTCCCCTGGGTTTAGGATGGGACAAATTCCCCCCTACAGTGCCCTTAACCAAAAAGACCTCACCTATGGATTTAACCGCTGCTTCAAAGATATGTGTTGCCTTTTCGGTTATTAGAGCTGGATTGGAATTATCCATTTCTATTTGCGAGGCCATTAATAGTGCGTCTATGGTGGAAATCTTAGTAGCGTCCACAGCAATTTTATTCCATTTTAGACGTCTTCCACAGGAGGAAACAGTGTTTGTATGCGAGCATTTAGATACGACTGCTGGATCGTTACCAAACCAGGGGTTCGTTAGGGATAGGGAGAGTGAATTATGATCACTCTCGACAGTGGCTATCACTACCATATCGTGGACCAAACCCCAAAGTTTTAGGTCCAGCAGAATATAATCAATCCTTGAGGAGTGATCTATTCTGTTGAACGTGTGTGCACCCATGCGGTCTGAGACTGTGCGGCCATTAGTTGCTCTTAGACCAAACTCTAACGTCAGCGCATTAAGCTGTATTGCGCTGCGGGACCATCTTTTTATCGGGGGATAGTAAGTGCAGGGATACCCCATTTGCTGTCCTCATCGCCCAGATCTAAGTTATCCTCCATAGGAAGTGGCTCATAGGTGCAATTGAAATCACCTGCTACCAGGGTATGGTCTGCTTCATTATGGTCTCTAAGCTGCGTTTCCAAAACAGAGAGTACCATAGAAGTACACCCGTTTTTAGTGCCTCTAACATAGATATTATATAAGGCAAGGGATAAGCCCGTCCTAGGATTAGTTAGTAAAACCCCTAGTATATCTGGGCTATTTACCTGTCTAGATGTTGCACAGCAGTTAAGTGAGATACTTATCCAGATAAGCAGTCCCCCTGAAGGACGTCCTCTCCCTTGCGTTGCTTTCAGAGCAGGAATGAAATGTGTTACAAAACCAACCCGGTGCAGTGGTTCGGTACTCCAAGTCTCCTGGAAGAGGCAGATTTTATGTGCCTCTACCAAGTCATTCCATTCGGGGAGGGCCAGTTTCCTATGGACTGCAAGGTTCCAACTAAGGATTTTGATTGGTTCCTTGACTGGTGTAGTATTATGGTCACTACTTATGTTAATGGTCTGCGATTCCAGGCAATCACTTGCCAGAGCAGAAGATATTCGCTCAGTATCTATGGTTCTGGGCACGTCTGCCTCAAACTCCTGAGCCCCACCAAATAATGTTTCTTGTGCCAGGGAATTTTGTTGCTTTGGTTCCAGTGTCAAGACCCCTATATTTGTAACCACTATAGGTTCATTTCCCATTGTGCTGATGTAACGGCCCATATGTCAATCGACCCCCTCAAGTCCACTCAAGCAACTAAATCGATTGGGACCGTTGAATGGTAAAGCCGTGCCTTGAAGTGCCTAGGGAGCATTGGTAACGTCAATATATGGTTAAACTTCAATTATGCTGAACTGCATGATAATATGCGTCAGGCAAAGGATGAAGATTGCAAGAATATTCTACAAGATGTTAGAATTGGAAAAGTGACCGAGCATGGGAAAGAAGCTTTACATGCACGATTACTGTCAAATTTATATCCAGAACAAGACGTTGTGCCTGAGAATATTTTTCAGAAAATTACTGAGAAGAAATCTGGAATATGTTTGATGCCAACTCTTGCAGAATGTGCCATCTTCAACAACAAAATGTTGCATTTAGAAAACCAAGAGATTGTGAAACTGGAAGCTATTGACAGAGTAGAGCATATGGGATCAACAATTATGTTGTCTAAGAATTTGAAAACAAAATTGGATTCATTAGAGAAGACTATATCTAAAACTGCAGGTTTTGAAAAGACTCTGAATGTGTGCTTAAACTGCCGTATAATTTTAAGAAGGAATTTACATGTTGAAAGAGGTCTGGTAAATGGATCAATGGGTAATGTTGTTGATTTTGTGAAATACAGAAATAGAGATGGAATTGAATTTTTAAAAATTAAATTTGATGGCATTGAGGAAGTACAGCTAATTGGTCGTTGCTCTGCTAGATTTTTGCTTGTAAAAGACTTATATGTTTGCCGTAAGCAGTTTCCTGTTTGCTTGGCATATGCGGTGACAATCCATAAATCGCAAGGTTTAAGTGTAGACAGTGCATTGGTGAATATTGGCAGTTCTGTGTTCAAGGAGGGTATGGCATATGTGGCATTGTCACGAGTTAGAACTTTATCGGGATTGTACTTGATTGAGTGTGATGTCACAAACATTTGTGCGGATCTAGATTGTGTTAAGGAATACAATAGGTTAAGAAGAGAGTATGCGCCACATTTGCCTCAATATCCTTTGTTTGAGAAACGTGTGGTAGGCCGGAAACGAAGAAATGTGACCAATAGTAGGGAGGTTGTAGCAAAAAGACGAAAAGTCGATGAACCTGAAATTATAAGCAGAAAGAAAAAGGATTCTGTTGAAGATGTTGTTGGTTTTCAATTTGAAAACAGTTCTGGTGTCAACTGCTATGCTAATGTAGTGGTTAATGTTGTCTTTTCTCTAGAAAATGTAAAAGAAGAGATTGTGGTCAATTCGGATCAAAGATTTTGCAGTTTGTTGAATTCTGTGTTAGAGAAATGTAGCACTGATAGAACAAAAATAGAAAGTGTGTCTGAAATTCGAAATCTATTAGACAGATGTTCAGGGCAAACACAATTCTCTCAAAATATTCAGCAAGATTGTCAGGAGTTTTTAATGTATATGCTTGATGTATTGCATGCTGAAGGTGTAGATATAGATCACCTGTTTGGGCTTTCTTATCAATGGCAGCATGACTGCGAGAACTGTAGGGTATCAAGTACTACTAGTGTAGACTCAGAAAGATTTATATATTTAACTTTGCCAGACAGTAAATCAGTGTCCTTTAATAAGCTAGTAAAAGCAGTTGATCACAACATGGAGTGTAGCCAATGTAAGTCTGAAATGTTGTCAACATTATTTATACGAACATATGGCCAGTATGTCATTTTAATGTTCCAACGATGTAGGCCTGATGGAACAAAATTGACAACTTTAATTAAAAATGTTGTGGCTTCACAGTTGTCAATATCAGGAAGGACTTTTGTAACTGCAGCAATTATATATCATGACGGTCCTTCAATAACATCAGGACATTACACAGCTTATTTAAAGTCTAGAAATGGCTGGTCATTCTGCAATGATTCTGTTTTAACTTTAAAAAAAAATTGCCTTTTGACCTTAAAAATTCTTACCTGGTGTTTTTAAAACCAAAATTTTAGGGAAGGAATCTCAGGATTTGCTCTGAGGAATTTCAAGAGGTTCTAATGGCTCCTACACGATTTGGCCTTGAGGATAAGTGTAGTACAGAGTCAAAAGTTATTTTTGAGTTTTAAATAGTTCCTGGAAAAAAAGAAGATTTTCTTACAGAAAGTGGTGGGCAGAGATTAGTTGAAGGACAACAGAGTATTTCCCAAAGCAAACGGTGTTCTTACCATAACACTTGACGTCATGGAAAAATAACTGCACTTTGTATGAGTTCAGAAAAACTGTTTCTTTTTATAAGCTAATTCAAGCAGCCAATCAAAACATGGAGTAGAGGGAATGTAAGTCTGCAATGCTGTCTAGATTATTGGTCCAAACCTTTGATTATAATGTCATTTTAAAAATCCAACTATACAAACCTGATGAAAGTAAGTCTTCAACTTTAATTACAAATGTTGTGGCTACACAGTCGTTGATTTTAGGAAGAACATTTGTAACTGCAGCTATTATATGGCATGATGGTCATTTGACAAGATCCGCTTATTACACAGCTTATTGAAAATGTAAAAAAATGTGCTGTTTCGGAAATTATTCCCATTTGACTACGATACAATGTTGTCTTTTTACTTAAAAATATTCTTACTTTCTGTTTTCAGAAAAGAGAATTTAGGGTAGGTAACTGGCGTGTAATGATTCTAGGGGTTGATATAATTTTATCTACTGTTTTATATTGCTTTGTGATTAAAAGTGATGTAGAGAATTAAATAATTGTAGTAGTCATAGAGGTAGTGTAAGTCTGCTTCATAGTAAGCAGTATCAGTGTCATAGGAAATGTAGAACATGAGTGAGCAAGAAGGGTAAGATATTACTAGTCCAGGATTGTGAAAGTGATCTTGAACGTTTTCTTTCTGAAAGTTGCGGAAATACAAAATGACGGGATTTGCTTACAAGAATTCCAAGAGTTATAAATGGCTCTTACATGATTTGGCCTTGTGGAAACGTGTGGTAGAGAGCGAGAAGTCATTTATTGTATGTAACATATTTTTCAAAACGATGGAGGTTTTCTTTCAGAAAGTGGCGGGCTGAAAATAAAAACAGCACAACCGAGTGTAAGCTGTTCATAGGACATCCTTCGACGTCATGGAAAGTAAGTTACTTTTGAAGAGTTCTGATTTCTGATTGGTTATGTTATATGGGTTTTTTAAACACAATCATTTTGATTGTGTTTTTTTTCCCCGCTGTTATATGATGAATACCTTCAAGTCACTGTTTTTAGTGAAATTTGATAAATTCTGAGAACAGCAAAAATAAACCATTTAACATGTATAATTAATTATGTACTTTTTGTACTTATGATATACATTTAGAAATATGTAGTAGACATGGAGAAGCTGAGGCTTCTGTAAGTGTCAAAGTTGTTGCATACAGTGCTCACATTCTACATAGTCTTTCATATGATAGACTACATTTCCACAATGAGATACCTAAGCTAAGGAAACACAGGTGATGTGATTGTGGAATGAGCAAAAAAAAAATTGCACGTTTTTCAATTATATTACCTGTGTTTCCTAACATTACACATCACATTGTGTAGATGAGGTTTAGGCCTGTTCCAGGAGACAGAGGAGGTCTTACATTTGTTCAAGAGTGCAGTGGACATGACTCACTTCGTTATTAGGCCTGCACATGTATTATCTCCTCTATACTCTTCAACAAGCCTAAATTTCATCTGCAACCCTGAGTAGGACTTACCTGAAACAAATCTGTGGATAGGTTACACCTTATCAGCATCTAGAAACAATCATTTAAAATGTTAAGGGCAGTTTTATGAAGGCTGTGTGCCTCTTTTACGCCGCTGTTCCGTCACTTTTGTGTAAAAGATGCACCATGTTGCAAGATAGGCCTCAGTTCATTTCCAGCAAGATACCGTCAGTTTAAAATGTATATAATTAGGACTGTGTATGGGGCATGGAGAAGCTGAGGCTTCAGTAAGTGTCAAAGTTGTTGCATGCAGTGCATACTCTTTCATATGCTGGACTACATCTACACAATGAGATACCTAACCAAAGGAAACACAAGTGATGTGATTGTGAAATGAGCAAATGAAATTGCACGTTTTTCAAATACATTACCTTTCCTAACATTACGAATCACATTGTGCAGATGAAGTTTAGGCCTGTTCAGGGAAACAGAGGAGGTCTGAACTTTATTGGTTGGCCTGGACATGTATTATCTCCTCTGTACTCTTCAACAAGCCTAAATTTCATCTGCAACCCTGAGTAGGCCTCACCTGAAACAAACGTCTGGATAGGACACACCTTATTGCCATCCTGAAACAATCATTTAAAATGTTAGGAACAGTTTTATGATGATTGTGCACCTCTTTTGCGCTGCCATTGCGTCACTTTTGTGAGACAACAGCAGTGCAAAAGATGCACCATGTTCCAAGATAGGCCTCACTTCATCTGCATCAAGATACTGTTAGTTTAAAATGTATATCTTTAGGACTGTGTAGGGGGCCTGGAGAAGCAGAAGCTTCTGTAGTGTCAAAGTTGTTGAAAAACTGTTTGTCCTTCAATCTTTTCCCTTGTCTTTTCTAATTTTTAAATACATGTTTTAATATTTTTCAAATGTTTGTTCTCTCTTTCACAGATTGAAAGTATAAAAATAACAAGTGACTAAGTTAACGACAATTATAAGGTAAATGTTTTCTACTCTTTTCGTTACATTTCTATCACATTTAACTTCTATTAGTTTCACTACTTCATTTCTTTAACCCTCACTTTCCTGCCTTTGCTACTTCCCTCATTCCTTTCTCTATTACTTACTTACTCTACTCCTTCCACTCCTTTTCTCAGTCTTTCTCTTCTCATAGTTCCTCACTCTTGTTCACTCACTCCGTCTCTATTACTCTTAGTGTCTCTGACTGATCACTCTTTCACTACTTGTTCATTATGCTTTCTCTGTGTAGTTGAAGCACACTAAGGGGCATATTATGAACACAGCCAATAAAATTATTGCTGTTTTTATCGGCAGAAAACTGCTGCAAAAGCGGTTTTAGCGGCAGTTTTCTGCAGCAAAAGCGGCTTTAGCGACACATTTCTGCCGATAAAAGCTGCAAAACTTTTATTGCCTATGTTGATAATATGCCCCTATGTTATTTACATTTCTTTGCTGTTTCAATTATTCTTTTTCTGTTACTTCTTCTTTTCTGCTTTCTGCTTTCTGTTTTTTCTCTCTGTTATTCCACATGTTTTAATCTTATTTTGAACATTCACTCACATTCTCTAAGAAACTCTTCTTTGTTATTCTTCTACTCTCCTTTTTTTCTTTCACTTCCTTATCTATTTTGTTTTTCACAATTATATCCTCTTACATCTTTTCTTCGGTAAATAAATCTATTAAACAGTATCTCTGGTTTAGTCCCTATAGCTGTCTTTCTTTTAACATTACTCTCTGTTTACTTCCCTTATACTTACTCTTCTTTTTTTTTTAAAACATTTTTTTGGTTCGCTCCCGGTTCGCGTACCAGCGAGCGAACCGGGAAGCGAATCAAAAGAAATAGAGGTTGCCAGAGTGCTAAACATTCTAGCAATTTTTTTAAAAAGGGGAGGTAGTTCTGAAAAGAACTTTTTTTTTAATGTTTTTGTTGTTTTATATATATTTTTTATTTTTCTGAACTTTTTTTGTTTTTTTTGTACTTTTTGAACAATTTTATGTTTTTTTTGGTTTTTGGGGGGGGAAACAACGAAAAACAGGCATTGGAAAGGGCTCAACAGGAGCAAAAAAAAAATATATTTTTTGGGGCGTTTTGAGCACTTGTGGTTTTCAAATGCTCTGTTTATCAAATTAATACTCATATTGCCACACGAGAGTAAGGTACCGCAATATAAACACACTATCTTCATGTGGACAAAGTTGTCTTGAATGTTTGGCACTGTTTCCCGTGCCTCTGGCCCCGACAGAGTTACCTGTGCCGATGTCCTGGCACAAGGAGTTGGTGGGTTGTCCTGGAGGTCACGCATCTCTGCCCTGCTGTAATTTAGTGGATGCCACCTCTGCATGTGACGGTGCATAGTATAGTTGCCGTAACTATACTTCTTATTTGTGCCTCTAGATAAGTCCTCTTTGCATATGAGGCACGTCACATAGCGAGCATTAACTTTTTTTTGTCCTTCAGGAAAAGAAAAAAACTGCCAAATGAAACTATTTTTATGGTGAGATATCCGGGGCTCCTCTTGTAAAAACTGTGTTGTCTGTATTTCCTCTTCCTCTTCTTCATCCTCTTCCTCCTCTGTGTTGGGAAGGAACTGTGGAGGTGGTCCTCTCTTCCTATGAGGAGGTGGTGGTGGTGGTGGGGGTGCACCAGCTGCAGCTACTAGTGAAGCCATTTTCCACTCAGCAAAATAGGTCTTCCTTTCACAAAGTTGAAAGTCAGAGTGAGAAAAAAGGTGGGGGCTTTCATCATTTTGGAAAAAAAATAGTTCTAAACCAATGAAAAGTGTTATTTTTAGGTCACATGACCTAGCCTTACATCATTAGGAAACCAAAAGTGAAATGAACCAATGAAAAGTTTTATTAACAAGTCACATGACCTGTTACGCTTATGTTACGCGCTGCGGGACGCGCCCCGGATCGCTTCCGGGGAGCTGCGCTTCGCGCCTCGGTTCGCGCTCCGGAGCACTTCCGGGTGCGCTAACGCGGCGCGTCATAAGATGCATTACGCGGCAACGCGATACGTCGCACTTTCGCGACGTGCCCCGGATCGCTTCCGGGGAGCTGCGCTTCGCGTCTCGGTTCGCGTACCGGAGCACTTCCGGGTGCGCTAACGCGGCGCGTCATAAGACGCATTACGCGACAACGTGATACGTCGCGCTTCCGCGACGCGTCATGATGTTGATTTCTAATGCGGCAGTTGCGCAAACGGAACGTTTACCGGTTCGCGGACCGGGTCGCGGCACCAAATTGAGCTAACGGGAAGCTTCCCGGTTCGCGAACCGGGAGCGAACAAAAAATAATAATAATAAAAAAAATTATTAATAAACATATAAAATATATTTTTTGATTTAAAGAAGAATACATTTTACAGCTATAGATATTAGCTTTTAAAAAACCAATGAAATTCACTGAAAAAACCATAGGTTATAGACCATATATAGTTAGGAATTAGCATTTACAAAACCTTGAAAATTCACTGAAAAAACCATAGGTTATAGACCATATATAGTTAGGAATTAGCATTTAAAAAACCTTTTTTTACTCACACAAAACCATTGAAATTCCATATATAGTTAGTTGCACTAACTATATATCGCGCACCCGCAATCCACTGCTGATCATGTCACATATTACATCATTCATGACATGGTCAGTGACATCACTAATGACATCACTGATGACATCTCAAATGACATCACTGATGACATCACTGATGACATCTCAAATGACATCACTGATGACATCACTGATGACATCTCAAATGACATCACTGATGACATCACTGATGACATCTCATTTGACATTACTGATCACATCACTGATGACATCATTCATGTGATAATACGATGAACCTCTTCAGACTCTAATATAACCTTAGATACACTCAGTGTAAACAGACACTCACAGACTGTCACTCATCCATGGAGTTACTCACACACTTAGTCAGTCATGCAAAGAATCAATCACACCTCCATTTCCTCAACTATACAGTTATACACACCTTACTTATTCAAACATATACTAACACATATTTACTCTCTTTTACAATGCCTGATACAAGTTCACAATGATCAATACAGCCACTCACACATTCACTGGCTCTTATGCACAGTTATTTATATATGTCAACTGTCACATGTACTGTGTTTTACACATGTACTTACTTTGACATGTAGCACTGAGATATCCATTCACTCACCAATGCACTCAGTCAACCACCCATACAGGTGTTTCCACATGCACTTTTGAACCCATACATCTAGTGAATCAACTGCTCACACATCTATGCACAGAGTCATACACCTCCCAGCCACCCACACACACACACTCAGTCTCCCATACAAATACTTGGGCAACCAATCAATAACCCATATACTTACTCATCAACACATGCAGCAGTTTACAGAACAACAGACATAATGATGCACAAATTAAGACAGTTTAGTCACTAACTCATGCACTCAGTGACACACATTTATTCACTCACTCATACAGTCAATCATGCACCTACTAAATCATTCATCCAGACACTTATACATCCACTCATTCTTCAATATGTAAGACATATTTTAACTTTACAGAAACATACAGTCACTGGATGTTGTCATCAGTGATGTCATCAGTGATGTCATTTGAGATGTCATCAGTAATGTCATTAGTGATGTCACTGACCATGTCATGAATGATGTAACATGTGACATGATCAGCAGTGGATTGCGGGTGCGCGATATATAGTTAGTGCAACTAACTATATATGGAATTTCAATGGTTTTGTGTGAGTAAAAAAAGGTTTTTTAAATGCTAATTCCTAACTATATATGGTCTATAACCTATGGTTTTTTCAGTGAATTTTCAAGGTTTTGTAAATGCTAATTCCTAACTATATATGGTCTATAACCTATGGTTTTTTCAGTGAATATATATATATATATATTACCTACTTCCGGTCGCCAGTAGGTAGTTAGAGTTAGGCCCTTTTTTCCATAGGAAATCTCCAACATTCTATTTGGAATAACTCAAAACTAATAGCCAGCTCCGGTCCGCTTCTATCCTGAAAGTCTCGGGGTGATTTGTGAAACGGGGGCCGAAAAAAGGGGGTCCCAAAACGTGTTTTCCCCATGCAATTTTCCATAGGAACCATTCATCACGGCTACAGCCCGAAGTGCTGAACGGAATGACACCAAATTCCTTGGCCTTTTGCTTAAATGGTGTAAATCCGTTGAGTAGTTCCTGAGAAATCACTTTTCAAAATACATATTTATCTATCGCGGTGGTGGATCCGTGCACCCTAAGCGCACCCTGCCGTGAACGAGCTGTATTCTAATTGGCTGTCAACACTCCAGATCAGGAAGTGTTGGCAGCCATCTTGTGCCTCGGTAGAACCAAGGCACAAGAAAGCTAATAAAACAAAATGCGCATTAAGTGAAAAGGGGGCAGCGTAGAAACACCCTGACACTCTAGGCCTGCTCAGGGGGTCCCACAAGGACCCCCAAGGCCCAAAAAAAATCTATTTTTTTTAAATCAGCAACATCCGTGCAGGGTGCGCGGATCTTGCTGATAAAAAAAATGAAGCGCGCGCTCCCATGCTTTAATGCTAATTAGCCCCCAGGGGGCCAAATCCCAGGGGCATGTTCATAAAAATAAAGTGTGGGGGTGCCCCGGGGACCGCCACCCCTCGGGGCAAAAGCATGTATAATTGCGGCGGGCACATGCCACCTCGCAGACCCAGGGACCGCTACCCCTAGGGCTTAATAGTATTTTTTTGGGGGCTCTAAGGTCCCCCGAGTCCCGGGGACCGCCACCCCTGGGGCTCACCATAATTGAGCGCCACCCCCGGGGCTCAATATCATAATGTTCGGGGGCCTCTAAGGCCCCTGCGAGCCCTGGGGACCACCAGCCCCCGGGGCCCAACTTCATTAATATTGCAGGGGACATACTGCCCCCCCCGTTGCCCCGGGAACCGCCACCCCCTGGGCTTGATCTTTTTTCAAAACCTGTGTGGGGGGCTCAAGCCCCCACACGCCTCTGGGACCACCAACCCCCGGGGCTTTGTAAATTGTGGGGAGGGGGGCCGCGCGGCACTCCTCCTGAAGCCCTTGATGGCCCTGGGGACCGCCACCCCCCATCCTGCAGTGTCCTGGGGTGCCTACCCCGGGACACTGCTGTTTGCAATGACAGGGCAGGAGCCTCGCGGGTCCCACTCTGTCATTGCAAACTGCTTTGCTTCATTGAAGCGAGAGCAGATTGCTTTTCCACATGGGGAGCATCATGTTAGCTGCAGGACGCGTGGAGACGGTTTAGACTGTGAGGGGATTTGGGACCCCCCCACAGCCCCGAACGGAGAAGGCCAGCCCCGGGGATGGGGTCCCCGGTGCTATTAGTGGCCGAGGAGGGGGGCCACGCGGCCCCCCTCGTCAAATTGAAAACTAATTTTGAAAAAATTTAAAAAACAAAGGCGGGCCCCAGGGGATGGAGTCACCGGGGCCTTAAGTGGCCACAGGAGGGGGGCAAGGCAGACCCCTCCCAAAAAATATTAATAAAAAAAAAAGGCCATGCCCCGGGGTATGGGGTGCCCGGGGCAGATTATGGACTCGGGAGGGGGGCCACGCGGCCCCTTCCCGATTTTTACTTTTTTTTAAAAAATGGAGCCAGGCCTGGGGGATGGGGTCCCCAGGGCCAATAAATTAGAAAAAGAAGTGGGGCCACACAGCACCCGTTCTTAAAAAAAAAAAAATTTCAAAACTGGATAGTGCCGGATGCCACGCCCCCTCTTTGCACCACTCTGTAAACGCGCCTTTGGCGCTTTTGAAGATGGGGAACAAATTCCCCTTGAATACTGGGGGTCCATGGGGGCCAACTACCCCACCAGGAACCTCCAGTATGCGCCAGTGGGCTGCGTTGCAGAGAGGTGTTCTGAGGCCACGCCCCTTTTTACACCTCTCTGCAACTCAGCTCCATGGCTCTTACTGGAGGTACCTGGTGGGCTAGTTGGCCCCCACGGGACCTCAGGATTCAAGGGGAATTAATCCCCTAACTTAAAACGCGCCACGATATATATATGACAAATGCTGATGCTTCTGCTGGACCCGCAAACACTTGGAAGGTGGTGCATGCATCGGCGAAGCGCACCGACCATGTAATCGCCACAATTCACAGAATAACACACTCTCATGACACACAGGAATGCTCCAATACTCAGTTTAATGAGCTTCACATAACACGTTTCAGCTGTCCCACAGCCTTGATCACACGTAAAGTCACCACAGTTCATGTGTTCAGATAAGGAGTTTCAAACATAAACATAAATAAAGGAGTGCTTCCATACATATGGTATCTTACCAGTCGACCGTCTTAGATAATGCGAAATAGTACTGATATTCACTCATATTGAAAGTCTAACAATTGAATCATAATCTTGACATGTGTTGATGTAAGGAAGAACATATACATACATAAGGTACAGAGAAGTGCATGCTCTGCTTCATGATGTACATAGTGTTCAAATTTAAGACATAACATACGTCAATGTCCGGAAAACTGTCAGCCATATTGTAATAGTAAAGGTTTAAGCAATCCTAGTATGGGTTCAGAGATGCATAATACAAATGTCCACGATCAAATACTATGCAGCATGCCTGGTAAGTCCCCATACATCTAGTGTGTATGATCAAAGTATATCTTACATAATGTATATGGATGATGATCCCGTTCGAGACCTGCAACTAGCATATACTGCCAGTGATGTACAAATGTACAAGGGTTAACCATGTCATGTGACACACAATTAATAAACCAGATTCTGGCAAAAAATTGATAAATGGAGATAAAGGGCCACTCTGCAGAGAGCACCTATTTTATATATATATATATATATATATATAGGTGCGAGCTGGAGAGTCGTTTGTTGGTGATATATGTATACATGTTAATGGATTGGTCATGGTTAAACCACCATGAAATATCGGATACTAATAGCCTTTCCCTCATCCCCCCCAAAAAAAGCACAAATTTGCACAAGGTAAAATAGCGTATTTTTGCACATGTATTTGTACAAAAACATATAATTGCGTTTTTTGCACATATGAGGAGGAGATAAAAGTTGGCATAAATTTTGCACATATGTATTGAGTTGTTTGCAAAGATAATTGTGATATATTTGCACATTTTTCTTTGATGTAGGCTTTTATCAGAAACTTTGAGTGGTTTTACTGTGTTTTTTCGCATAATGTCAGGAGTACTTGAACATTTTGTTAAAACATAGAAATGGCGATAACTGTAGATAAAAACTGTTGGTTGTTTTATGTGATATAAAAGTTGCATTCATGCAGTTTAAATATTATGGTTATTAACAGACCGAAATACACAACAAATCCCTTGTTTTTTAAATTGAAATATCGGATGATGTTCAATCAAATAGAAGAAAGACTTACCTATTAGGAAAATGCAAAAGAGCAACAACTTGTGCACAGTATGTTTTCCATGTCTACTATCACATGTGGTGTTTGTAAAGCTTATTTAAAAAAATGGTGGGCCATGAACTGACAATCTGTGAGAAAGGACAACAGCCCGAAACGTGTCAGATTTTGCAGCTCGAAGGATAAATATATCTGTGCCTGAATTTGGGATTCGTGTTGTCTGTGGTTCGCCGAAAGGAAGTGCTGAGACAGCGTATTTTCTTCATAGATATCGCCAGTAGGTAGTTATAGTTAGGGCCTAGTTTCCATAGGAAATCCACAACATTCTATTTGGAATAACATTGGCGCCGGTGGACGAATCTTCGTGAATTTCTCCAAGAAAAGGGCCTGCCCGGTTCTACTCCTTCCCTGAAAGTTTGGGGGTGATTCATCAAGTGGGGGCAGAGAAAAAAGGGGGGTCCCAAAACGTGTTTTCCCCATGCAATTTTCCATAGTGACCTTTAGCCAGGGCTACAGCCCGAACGGCTGAACGGAATTACACGAAATTTGGCAGAGAGGTAGAGTTCTGTTCGCAGATTGTGCTTTTTATTAAATGGTGTAAATCCGTTCATAAGTTTTTGAGAAAATTGCAAGTAAAATCATAGTGATATCTAGAGACGGAGTTCAGCACGCGTACTGAAATCTGTTCAATTATGAGCGCAAGCTGCATGCTGATTGGCTGTGAACTGTCTGTCAACACTCGAAACCAGGAAGTGTTGGCGGCCATCTTGTGCCTCGCTAAAACAGAGTCACAAGAAAACAGTAAAACAAAGTTCAGAAATAAGGGAAGGGGGTAGGGTAGAGACATTCTGACCCTCTAGGCTTGCTTATCGGGTCGTACATGGATGTTTAGGCTCTATTTTTTTTAAGAAAAATCGTGGCGTACTCCAAACCAGGAAGTGTTGGCAGCCATGTTGTTTGTCGGGAGAAGAGTCAGAAGATAACAGTAAAACAAAGTTGAGAAATAAGGAAACAGGGAAGGGTAGAAAAATTCTGAGCCTGTAGTCTTGGTCAGGGGGTGGTATATGGATCTTTAGGCTCAATTTATTTATTAAAAAATGGCGGGGTACTCGTGCAGTACTTGTACGCAGTGGAAAAGGTGAAAGCAAAGTAGAAGTCCGTTTTATTCATTAGGTCCCGGGGGGGGGGCAAATTACGGGGGCAATTTTTCTGCATAATGGGGGCTTGTAAGGTACCCCGAGCACAGGGGAACGGCACTCCTCTGGTTTTAATTTTGAAGTATGCGGGGGGTTACTGCTTTACTCCCACCAGTCTTGCTGAACGGCACCCCTCGGTTTAAAAAAAATATATATATGTTTTGAGCTCTCTCTCTCTCTCTCTCCCCGTACACGTCGTGGGGAACGCCACCTTTCTGGGGCAGTGATATATAAAATGACTTGTTATAGTGCCGCATTCAAGTCGTGTCTATTTGGAAGTGCCGACCGCATTACTAACGCCCGTTATGCCGAATTATTTCTAATGCATTCCTATGAAGGATTTGTAGATCTAGGCCTCTGTGCTTACCGTTGTATAAACCTTGTGGCCAAACACATAAGGAAGTGGACTTCACAACTTTAGTGTGGACTGTTCTTCTATACGTCGAAGCAGACAGCAGTGTCTAAGTTTAAGAGAGAAAGAGAAATGATGTCACAGAGAGTGAGAGAGAGAAAGAGAGAGAAAACAACATTAAAACTGTGTCGTAGAGCCTGGAGTTGAGATTTTTTATTGAAAAGTTAGATGTATATTTACTAGCTCTTTGCATCACTTTATCCATGTTAAAAGTGACTCAAAAGTGGCGTAATAAGGTCGTAGATCTGTTTGTCAGACTGTTCTCACATATCTGTTGTCACTGCTTGGAGGTAATTATAAATTTTACAGTGAAGCTGCTGTACACTACACACTCTAGGCCATAATATCAAGCCTGGGCGACAAAATTATCGCCACTTTATCGGCAGGAAAGTGTCGCTAAAGTGGCGATAATGGGTTTGATAATATGCTCTATGGAATTCCAATCGAAGCGCATGTTAGATGTCATTCACATCTAACATGAGTTTCAATTGGAATTTATTAGAGCATTTTATCAAACCTATTATGACCACTTTAGCGGCAGTTTGCTGCAGATAAAATGGCAATAATTTTGTTGCCAAGGGTTGATAATATAGTCCTCTCTACTATCATAAATAAAAGTTACACAACAGTTTTACGAGTGCAGTGTACCTGGTACATTTTACTTGTTATAGTGCCGTATTCAAGTGGTGTCTATATGTAAGTGCCTACTGCATTACTAACGCCCGTTATAACGAATTATTTCTAATGCATTCCTATGAAGGATTTGTAGATCTAGGCCTCTGTGCTTACCGTTGTATAAACCTTGCGGCCAAACACATAAGGAATTAGACTTCACACCTTCACTGGGGCTGTTCTTCTACACGTCGAAGTAGACAGCAGTGTCTAAGTTTAAGAGAGAAAAAGAAATTATGTCACAGAGAGTGAGAGAGAGAAAGAGAGAGAAAAAACCAAAACCATTAAAACTGTATCGTAGAGTTTGGAGTTGAGATTTTTTCTAGAAAAGTTAGATGTATATTTACTAGCTCCTTGCATCACTTTATCCATGTTAAAAGTGACTCAAAAGTGGCGTAATAAGGTTGTGGATCTGTTTGTCAGACTGTTGTAACGTATCTGTTGTCACTGCACAGAGGTAATTATAGATTTTACAGTGAAGCTGCTGTACACTATGCACTCCGGGCCATAATATCAAGCCGAGGTGACAAAATTATCGCCACTTTATCGGCATGAAAGTGACGCTAAAGTCGCAATAATGGGTTTGATAATATGCTCTATGGAATTCCAATCGAAGCTCATGTTAGATGTCCTTCACATCTAACATGAGCTTCGATTGGAATTCTATAGAGCATATTATCAAACCTATTATGGCCACTTTAGCAGCAGTTTGCTGCCGATAAAGTGGCGATAATTTTGTTGCCAAGGTTTGATAATATGGTCCTCTCTACTATCATTAATAAAAGTTACACTACAGTTTTACGAGTGCAGTGTACCTGGTACATTTTACTTGTTAGAGTGCCGCATTCAAGTGGTGGCTATATGGAAGTGCCAACTGCGTTACTAACGCCCGTTATAACGAATTATTGCTAATGCATTCCTATGAAGGATTTGTAGATCTAGGCCTCTGTGCTTACCGTTGTATAAACCTTGCGGCCAAACACATAAGGAAGTGGACTTCACAACTTCACTGGGGCTGTTCTTCTACACGTCGAAGCAGACAGCAGTGTCTAAGATTAAGAGAGAAAGAGAAATGATGTCACAGAGAGTGAGAGAGAGAAAGAGAGAGAAAACAACATTAAAACTGTGTCGTAGAGTCTGGAGTTGAGATTTTTTCTTGAAAAGTTAGATGTATATTTACTAGCTCCTTGCATCACTTTATCCATGTTAAAAGTGACTCAAAAGTGGAGTAATAAGGTTCTGGATCTGTTTGTCAGACTGGTGTAACCTATCTGTTGTCACTGCTCAGAGGTAATTATACATTTTACAGAGAAGCTGCTGTAAACTACGCACTCTGGGCCGTGATATCAAGCCTGGTCGACAAAATTATTGCCACTTTATCGGCAGGAAAGTGTCGCTAAAGTGGCGATAATGGGTTTGATAATATGCTCTATTGAATTCCAATCGATGCTCATGTTAGATGTCCTTCACATCTAACATGAGCTTCGATTGGAATTCAGCTCTCCGGGAAGGTGGCGGTGTTGAAGGAGGTGTTGATGACGTCCCGGAGTTGGGGTGCGATGACGGAGTCGGCCTTGTTGAAGACGTGGTGGGGGCAGGGGTCAGTTGGAGATCCGGAGTGGATGGTGTTCATCGTGCGGGCTGTGTCTTCGGTGGTCACCGTGGTCCAGGTGCGGAGGGTGGTGGTGGGGGGCGCTGGTTTGACGGTTGGGTGCGTGGATGGTGCGTCGAAGCTGTTGTGGATGTCGGCGATCTTACAGTGGAAGAACGAGGCGAGAGAGTCGCAGAGATCTTGTGAAGGAGTGATGTCGTTGTTGCCGGTACTAGGGTTGGAGAACTCCTTGATGATGCTGAAGAGTTCCTTGCTGTCGTGAGCGTTGTTGTCTAGTCGTTCCTTCAGTGATTTCTTCTTGGTGGTGCGGATAAGCTGGTGGTGCTTGCGGGTGGCTTGTTTGAGGGCGGTCATGTTGTCTGTGGTCTGGTCGAGGAGCCAGGCTTTCTCGAGGGTGCGGCAGTTCTTCTTGGAGTCCTTGAGTTCGTCGGTGAAGCAGGAGGCATTCTTGCTTCTTGGTCTGCTGGGAGGGTTCTTTAGTGGAGCGAGGTCGTCGGCGCAGGCGGTTAGCCACTGTGTGAGGTTGCGGGCTGCTTCGTTGGGGTTCGTTGTGCTGGCGGGTGGGTTCTGGCTGAGGGAGGTGGTGAGCTGCTCGGCGGTGATCTTGCTCCAGCTCCTGTGAGGAATCTGTTGCGGGTGGCGTTGGGTCGTGGTACTTCTGAAGCTGAAGTGGGCGCAGCTGTGGTCAGTCCAGTGAAGTCCGGTGGAGTGGCTGAAGGTGATATGCTTGCTGGATGAGAAGACGGGATCAAGCGTGTGGCCGGCGTAGTGGGTGGGGGTGTTGACCAGTTGCTTGAGTCCGAGGATGGCGAGGTTGTCCAGCAGGGCGGCGGTGTTGCGGTCCTTGTTGTTCTCCAGGTGGAAGTTGAGGTCCCCTAGGAGGATGTAGTCAGTGGAGCGGAGGGCGTGCGGGCTGATGAAGTCCGTGATGTCTTCGCTGAATTGTGTGCGTGGTCCAGGGGGTCTGTAGACGAGGGTGCCTCTGAGGGTCATCTTTGGGTCAGTGTGTATCTGGAAGTGGAGATACTCGGTGGTGGCGAAGGTGTTGTTGGAGTCGGTCGTGATGCGGATGGTGTTCTTGTGTACGATGGTGATGCCTCCCCCAGTCTGGTTAACGCGGTCTCTCCGGATGATCTTGTATCCGTCTGGGATGGCGATGGCGATGTCGGGCGCTGAGTAGGCGTTCATCCAGGTTTCTGTGAGGAAGGCGACGTCTGGTGAGGTTGTGTCGAGCAGGTTCCAAAGTTCGATGGCGTGTCTGTGGATGGAGCGGGTGTTGAGTAGGATGCACTTGAGGTGGTTGTTGCTGGTGCTCGGCTTGGTGGCTGTGGTGCAGGTCCGGAGGCAGGTGAACTTGCAGGCTTGACAGGTGAAGGGTCCGTGGGTGCGTCTCGGGGTGGCTCGGTGGCAAGCTCTTGTTCGGTCGGGTTTGAGTGCGATGAGGGTGGCGGCGTCGTAGATCCATCGGGGTCCAGGGGTCCTGGCGCTGGGCGCGGTCCAGGCGCGGACGGGCGCAGACGGGCTTGCCTTTGGCGTGCCTTCGGCGCACAATCGGCGTGCCCGCTGCGCGCCAACGCTGCGCGTATGCGAGGGCATCATAGTAGGGAGCCGGGTGGGTGGATCAGCTGGTTGGCGGGAGCGGGGCGGCGAATGGGCTGGTGGGGGGCGGGGCCGCAGGGAGGCAGCGGCGGGAAGAAGCTGGTGCGGGCGGGTGGCTCAGCGGCGGCTGGGTCGCCCGATCAGGAACAGGATTCAGGAACAGGAAGCGGCAGCAGGAGGCAAGCAGCAGAGGAGCGTGGGGGCGACCAGGCCTGGAGCACAGGCACAGCAGTCGCTCCCGAACAAGTGGATGCAGTCCCCTTAAGTAGGGAGCCGGGTGGGTGGATCAGCTGGTTGGCGGGAGCGGGGCGGCGAATAGGCTGGCGGGGGGCGGGGCCGCAGGGAGGCAGCGGTGGGAAGAAGCTGGTGCGGGCGGGCGGCTCAGCGGCGGCTGGGTCGCCCGATCAGGAACAGGATTCAGGAACAGGAAGCGGCAGCAGGAGGCAAGCAGCAGAGAAGCGTGGGGGCGACCAGGCCTGAGCACAGGCACAGCTAACTATAACTTGCGCGCCCGCAATGCACTGCTGATGACGTCACATTCGGTACAAAAGGGGGTGGTGATGGACGGAGCATCTGAACCAATCAAACACTCACACCCAGTCAAAAGATCTGGGTTTAATCCATCACCGTTCTTTAGCCCACTCTGCCACCCCAGTTCAGACATGGCAATATGCAAATCAGTCTGACCCTGTGCATCATGGGGACAGTCCAGCCCGAACTGCCAAGCCATGCCTTCCCTGGACGGAAACAAGCTTCCGAGGACCGGTTTCTGGCATTACAGCCGTCTTCAGCCCGGCTTGCTTGAATTCAGTGGCAAAGTGAGCAAGGGACTCACGTCTGAGCATACCCTGCCACACGTATGGCGGCCAAAAGCGGTACAAAAGGGGGTGGTGATGGACGGAGCATCTGAACCAATCAAACACTCACACCCAGTCAAAAGATCTGGGTTTAATCCATCACCGTTGTTTAGCCCACTCTGCCACCCCAGTTCAGACATGGCTATATGCAAATCAGTCTGACCCTGTGCCTCATGGGAACAGTCCAGCCCGAACTGCCAAGCCATACCTTCCCTGGACCGGAAACAAGCTTCTGAGGACCGGTTTCTGGCATTACAGCCGTCTTCAGCCCGGCTTGCTTGAATCCAGTGGCAAAGTGAGCAAGGGACTCACGTCTGAGCATACCCTGCCACACTTATGGCGGCCAAAAGCGGTACAAAAGGGGGTTGTGATGGACGGAGCATCTGAACCAATCAAACACTCACACCCAGTCAAAAGATCTGGGTTTAATCCATCACTGTTCTTTAGCCCACTCTGCCACCCCAGTTCAGACATGGCTATATGCAAATCAGTCTGACCCTGTGCCTCATGGGAACAGTCCAGCCCGAACTGCCAAGCCATGCCTTCCCTGGACCGGAAACAAGCTTCCGAGGACCTGTTTCTGGCATTACAGCCGTCTTCAGCCCGGCTTGCTTGAATCCAGTGGCAAAGTGAGCAAGGGACTCACGTCTGACCATACCCTGCCACACTAATGGCGGCCAAAAGCGGTACAAAAGGGGGTGGTGATGGACGGAGCATCTGAACCAATCAAACAATCACACCCAGTCAAAAGATCTGGGTTTAATCCATCACCGTTCTTTAGCCCACTCTGCCACCCCAGTTCAGACATGGCTATATGCAAATCAGTCTGACCCTGTGCCTCATGGGAACAGTCCAGCCCGAACTGCCAAGCCATGCCTTCCCTGGACATTCAACATCACTCATGACATGGTCAGTGACATCACTCATGACATCTCTGATGACATCTCAAATGCCATCCCTGATGACATCACTGATGACATCATGCTTGTGGCAGACCTCCTCTTACTGTAATATAACCTTTGATACACACGATCAAAAATAGAAACTAAAATTTTCAAAAAAATGGAGATACCAATTCCAGTTAGAACAACCTATTGAGTAATCCCACAATCTACATACACATGCACTCATTCACCAACAGTTCTATATAGTCACTCATACATGTACTCACTCATCATATGTACTTATACACCTATATATCCTGTTATACACCGACACTCATCTATAGAGTTACTCACACACATACTCACATATGCAAATAAACTATCAAATATCCATTTACTTGCATATACAGCTATACACCCACCACTACACTAACTTCTACAGAATCGTAGACATACTTACTCTCTTAAACAATCACTTATAGAAACACATACTTATTTATACAGGAAGTCTTAGAATCTCTCCCTCTCATATATACTCACTTTTATACTTCAATACTCACATATACTAGTTTAAAACATATGTAGTTACTCATAAAGATACTATTGAGACAGTCATTCACTCACTAACACACCCATACACACACTCATCCACCCATACAGTCCTGCACACATACTGTCTTCAAAACACATACAAACAGTGAGTCAGTCATTCACGCATCTGTGCGCTAAGTAATACTCCCCACCGAACCGTACAAACACTCATTTTGGTACTCAAGAAACCAACTAATAATCCATATACACACTCATGTAGCTACTCACCAACCCATGCAGCCACTTATATACGAAGTGAGACACTGATACAGATATTTAAAGATTTAAAGATTATTCGCTAGTGCACCTATTCACTAAGATATACTTAATAAGTCAGTTATAAACTCAATTTTACAAAAAAAACATCCATTTAGACACTTATTTACACATTTATTCTTCCATCGACCTCTAGATATACATATATAAAAAAATATTTTTCAGAAAGACACACATTCACTGGATGATGTCATCAGTGATGTCATCAGGGATGTCATTTGAGATGTCATCAGTGATGTCATGAGTGATGTCACTGACCATGTCATGAGTGATGTAATATGTGACGTCATCAGCAGTGCATTGCGGGCGCGCAAGGTATAGTTCGCTGAGCTAACAATAGCGGAGGAATTTCAAAGGTTTTATATGAGAGAAATGTTCAGTTAACTATAACTTGTGAAACCTATGGTTTTTTCAATGAATTTGCATAGTTTTTTAAATGCTAATTCCTAACTATAACATGTGTGAAACCTAGGGTTTTTTCAGTGAATATATATATGTATATATATTGACATATATATATATATATATTCACTGAAAAAACCATAGGTTATAGACCATATATAGTTAGGAATTAGCATTTACAAAACCTTGAAAATTCACTGAAAAAACCATAGGTTATACACCATATATAGTTAGGAATTAGCATTTAAAAAACCTTATTTTACTCACACAAAACCAATGAAATTCCATATATAGTTAGTTGTACTAACTATATATCGCGCACCCGCAATCCACTGCTGATCATGTCACATATTACATCATTCATGACATGGTCAGTGACATCACTGATGACATCACTGATGACATCTCAAATGACATCACTGATGACATCTCAAATGACATCACTGATGACATCACTGATGACAACATCCAGTGACTGTATTTTTCTGTAAAGTTAAAATATGTCTTACATATTGAAGAATGAGTGGATGTATAAGTGTCTTGATGAAGGATTTAGTAGGGGCATGACTGACTGTATGAGTGACTGATTAAATGTGTCTCACTGAGTGCATGGGTTAGTGACTAAACTGTCTTAATTTGTGCATCATTATGTCTGTTGTTCTGTAAACTGCTGCATGTGTTGATCAGTAGCTATATGATTAACTATATGGGTTATTGATTGGTTGCCCAAGCATTTGTATGGGAGACTGAGTGTGTGTGTGGGTGGCTGGGAGGTGTATGACTCTCTGCATAGATGTGTGAGCAGTTGATTCACTAGATGTATGGGTTCAAAAGTGCATGTGGAAACAGCTGTATGGGCGGTTGACTGTGTGCATGACGGTATTGGTGAGTGAATAGATATCTCAGTGCTACATGTCAAAGTAAGTACATATGTAAAATACAGTACATGTGAGAGTTGACATATATAAATAACTGTGCATAAGAGCCAGTGAATGTGTGAGTGGCTGTATGGATCATTGTGAACTTGTATCCAGGATTGTATAAGTGAGTAAATATGTTTTAGTATATGTTTGAATAAGTAAGGTGTGTATAACTGTATAGTTGTGAAAATGGAGGTGTGATTGATTCTTTGCATGACTGACTAGGCGTGTAAGTAACTCCATGGATGAGTGACAGTCTGTGAGTGTCTGTTTACACTGAGTGTATCTAAGGTTATATTAGAGTCTGAAGAGGTTCATCATAATATCACATGAATGATGTCATCAGTGATGTGATCAGTAATGCCAAATGAGATGTCATCAGTGATGTCATCAGTGATGTCATCAGTGATGTCATCAGTGATGTCATCAGTGATGTCATTTGAGATGTCATCAGTGATGTCATCAGTGATGTCACTGACCATGTCATGAATGATGTAATATGTGACATGATCAGCAGTGGATTGCGGGTGCGCGATATATAGTTAGTACAACTAACTATATATGGAATTTCATTGGTTTTGTGTGAGTAAAATAAGGTTTTTTAAATGCTAATTCCTAACTATATATGGTGTATAACCTATGGTTTTTTCAGTGAATTTTCAAGGTTTTGTAAATGCTAATTCCTAACTATATATGGTCTATAACCTATGGTTCTTTCAGTGAATTTCATTGGTTTTTTAAAAGCTAATATCTATAGCTGTAAAATGTATTCTTCTTTAAATCCAAAAATATATTTTATATGTTTATTAATAAAAAAATTTTAATATTTTTTTTGTTTCGCTCCCGGTCCGCGAACCGGAAAGCTTTCCGTTAGCTCAAATTGATGCCGCGACCCGGTCCGCGAACCGGTAAGAAATCAACATCGTGACGGTATCGCGTTGCCGCGTAATGCGTCTTATGACGTACCGCGTTAGCGCACCCGGAAGTGCTCGGGGGCGCGGACCAAGGCGCGAAACGAAGCTCCCCGGAAGCGATCCGCGACGCGTCGCGAAAGCGCGACGTATCGCGTTGCCGCGTAATGCGTCTTGTGACGTACCGCGTTAGCGCACCCGGAAGTGCCCCGGGGCGCGGACCGAGGCGCGAAGCGCAGCGACCCGGAAGCTAACCGGGGCGCGTTCCGCAGCGCGTAACATGAGTGTGAGAGGTCATGTGACTTGTTAATAAAACTTTTCATTGGTTCATTTCACTTTTGGTTTCATAATGATGTAAGGCTAGGTCAGGTGACCTAAAAATAACACTTTTCATTGGTTGAGAACTATTGTTTTTCCCAAATGATGAAAACCCCTCCTTCTTTCCTCACTCTGACTTTCATCATTGTGAGAGGAAGACCTTTATTACTACTACTTCAGAAATGGCTTCAGTAGTTGCTTCAGCTGGTGCACCCCCACCACCACCTCCACCTCCTCATGGGAAGAGAGGACCACCTCCCCAGGTCATAACCAACACAGAGGAGGAAGAGGAAGAAATGGAGGAAGAGGAGGGAGAAGAACCACAGTTCTTGGAAGAGGTGCCCCGGGTTTCCCATAAGAAAGCCAGTTTCATCTGGCAGTTTTATTCAATCCCTCCTGGCCAAAAAAAAGTGAATGCGAGGTATGTCACCTGCCTCATCTGCAAAGAAAAATTATCCAGAGGGACGGATAAGAAATATAGTTATGGGAACTATACTATGCATAGGCATATGACCAGGAAGCATCCACTCAATTACAGCCGGGCGGAAATACGGGATTTGCAGGAAAATCCAACATCAACTCCTGTGGCCAGATCAAGATCAACAATTTCATTGACACCAGCAGAGGCACGGGAAACTGTGCCAAACATACAAGAGAATTTTGGCCACATGAAACACACTTGTATGCACTGTGGTGCGTTGATAGCATGTGGCAATATGAGTATAAATGCTATCAACCTGGCTTATGAACATCATAATTGCCCTAACCGCCCCCAGTAATTTTTTTTTTGCTCCTGTTGAGCCCTTTTCAATGCCTGTTTTTTGTTGTTTCCCCCCCCCAAAAAAATATAAAATCGTTCAAAAAATACAAAAAAAACAAAAAATAAAAAAAAAATAAAAAAAAAATATAAAACAACAAAAATATAAAAAAAAAAGTTCTTTGCAGAACTACCTTCCCTTTCAAAAAAAATTGCTAGAATGTTTAGCACTCTGGCAAGCTCTATTTCTTTTGGTTCGCTTCCCGGTTAGCTTCCCGGTACGCGGACCGGGAGCTAACCAAAAATTTTTTTTTTTTTAAAAAGAGTAAGTATAAGGAAAGTAAACAGACAGTGATGTTAAAAGAAAGACAGCTATAGGGAGTAAAGAAGAGATACTGTTTAATAGATCTATTTACCGAAGAAAAGACGGAAGAGGGTATAATTGTGAAAAACAAAATAGATAACGAAGTGAAAGAAAAAAAAAGAGAGTATAACATTAACAAAGAAGAGTTTCTTGGAGAATGTGAGTGAATGTTCAAAATAAGATTAAAACATGAGGAATAACAGAGAGAAAAAATAGAAAACAGAAAACAAAAAATAACAGAAAAAGATTAATTGAAACAGCAAAGAAATGTAAGTAACATAGAGCCATATCATCAACATAGGCAATAAAAGTTTTGCAGCTTTTATTGGCAGAAATGTGTCGCTAAAGCTGCTTTTGCGGCAGAAAACTGCCGCTAAAACCACTTTTGCACCAGTTTTCTGCCAATAAAAAGAGCAATAATTTTATTGGCTGTGTTCATAATATGCCCCTTAGTGTGCTTCAACTACACAGAGAAAGCATTATGAACAAATAGTGATACAGTGATCAGTCAAAGACACTAAGAGTAATAGAGACGGAGTGAGTGAACAAGAGTGAGGAACTATGAGAAGAGAGGGACTGAGAAAAAGAGTGGAAGGAGTTGAGTAAGTAGGTAATAGAGAAAGGAATGAGGGAAGTAGCAAAGGCAGGAAACTGAGGGTTAAAGAAATGAAGCAGTGGAACTAATAGAAGTTAAATGTGATAGAAATGTAACGAAAAGAGTACAAAACATTTAATTTATAATTGTCGTTAAATTACTCACTTTTTGTTTTTATACTTTCAATCTGTGAAAGAGAGAACAAACATTTGAAAAATATTAAAACATGTATTTAAAAATTACAAAAGACAAGAGAAAAAATTGAAGGACAAACAGTTTTTCAACAACTTTGACACTTACAGAAGCTTCTGCTTCTCCAGGCCCCCTACACAGTCCTAAAGATATACATTTTAAACTAACAGTATCTTGATGCAGATGAAGTGAGGCCTATCTTAAAACATGGTGCATCTTTTGCATTGCTGTTGTCTCAGAAAAGTGTCGCAAGACACTAAAAATTTAAATAATTGCTTCAGGATGCCAATAAGATGTGTCCTATCCAGAGGTTTGTTTGAGGTGAGGCCTACTCAGGGTTGCAGATGAAATTTCGAGTTGTTGAAGAGAATAGAGGAAATAATACATGTGAAGGTCTACCAATGAAGTGAGTCATGTCCACTGCACTCTTGAACAAAGTCCAAACCTCCTATGTTTCCCTGGACAGACCTAAACTTGATCTGCACAATGTGATTCGTAATGATAGGAAACACAGGTGATGTAAATGAAATACGTACAATTTTTTTTGCTCATTTCAAAATCACATCACTTGTGTTTCCTTTGCTTAGGTATCTCATTGTGCAGATGTAGTCCAGCATATGAAAGAATACGCAGAAGTGCAGCACTGCATGCAACAACTTTGACACTTACAGAAGCCTCACCTTCTCCATGCCTCCTACACAGTTCTACATATACATCATAAATGCAAACAGTACAGAATTAATTATACATGTTAAATGGTTTATTTTTGCTGTTCTCAGAATGTATCAAATTTCACTAAAAACAGTGACTTGAAGGTATTCATCATATAACAGCGGGGAAAAAAAAACACAATCAAAATGATTGTGTTTAAAAAACCCATACAACATAACAAATCAGAATTCAGAACTCCTTAAAGTTAACTTACTTTCCATGACGTCAAAGGATGTCCTATGAAGAGCTTATACTCTGTTGTGCTGTTATTACTTTCAGCCCGCCACTTTCTGAAAGAAAATCTCCATCGTTTTTAAAAACATGTTACTTGCAATAAATTACTTCTTGCTCTCTACCACAAGTTTCCACAAGGCCAAATATTGTCAGAGCCATTTATAACTCTTGGATTTCTTGTAAGCCAATCCCGTCATTTGGCATTTCTGCAACTTTCAGAATTAAAATGTTGAAGATCATTTTCACAATCCTGGAATAGTAATATCTTCCCCTTCTTGCTCAGTCATGTTCTACATTTCCTATGACACTGATACTGCTTACTATGAAGCAGACTTACACCACCTCTATGAGTACTACAATTATTTAATTCTCTACATCACTTTTAATCACAAAGCAATGTAAAACAGTAGACAGCATTGCAGACTTACATTCCCTCTACTCTATGTTTTGATTGGCTGCTTCAATTAGCTTATAAAAAGAAATAGTTTTTCTGAACTCATTCAAAGTGCACTTATTTCTCCATGACGTCCAGTCTTATGGTTAGAAGTTATGTCTCTGAACTACACTTATCCTCAAGGCCAAATTGTGTAGGAGCCATTAGAACTTCTTGAAATTCCACAGAGCACATCCCGAGATTATTTCCCTAAAATTTTGGTTTTAAAAACACCAGGTAAGAGTTTTTAAGGTCATACGGCAATTTTTTTTTGAAAATTAAAACAGAATCATTGCAGAATGACCAGCCATTTCTAGACTTTAAATAAGCTGTGTAATGTCCTGATGTTATTGAAGGGCCGTCATGATATATAATTGCTGCAGTTACAAAAGTCCTTCCTGATATTGACAACTGCGAAGCTACAAAATTTTTAATTAAAGTTGTCAATTTTGTTCCATCAGGCCTACATCGTTGGAACATTAAAATGACATACTGGCCATATGTTCGTATAAATAATGTGGAAATCATTTCAGATTTACATTGGCTACACTCCATGTTGTGATCAGCTCCTTTTACTAGCTTATTAAAGGAGACTGATTTACTGTCTGGCAAAGTTAAATATATAAATCTTTCTGAGTCTACACTAGTAGTACTTGATACCATACAGTTCTCGCAGTCATGCTGCCATTGATAAGAAAGCCCAAACAGCTGATCTACATCTACACCTTCAGCATGCAATACATCAAGCATATACATTAAAAACTCCTGACAATCTTGCTGAATATTTTGAGAGAATTGTGTTTGGCCTGAACATCTGTCTAACAGATTTCGAATTTCAGACACACTTTCTATGTTTGTTCTATCAGTGCTACATTTCTCTAACACAGAATTTAACAAACTGCAAAATCTTTGATCAGAATTGACCACAATCTCTTCTTTTACATTTTCTAGAGAAAACAAAACATTAACCACTACATTAGCATAGCAGTTGACACCAGAACTGTTTTCAAATTGAAAACCAACAACATCTTCAACAGAATCCTTTTTGTTTCTGCTTGTAATTTTAGGTTCATCGACATTTCGTCTTTTTGCTACAACCTCCCCAGTATTGGTCACATTTCTTCGTTTCCGGCCTACCACACGTTTCTCAAACAAAGGATACTGAGGCAAATGTGGCGCATACTCTCTTCTTAACCTATTGTATTCCTTAACACAATCTAGATCCGCACAAATGTTTGTGACATCACACTCAATCAAGTACAATCCCGATAAAGTTCTAACTCGTGACAATGCCACATATGCCATACCCTCCTTGAACACAGAACTGCCAATATTCACCAATGCACAGTCTACACTTAAACCTTGCGATTTATGGATTGTCACCGCATATGCCAAGCAAACAGGAAACTGCTTACGGCGAACATATAGGTCTTTTACAAGCAAAAATCTAGCAGAGCAACGACCAATTAGCTGTACTTCCTCAATGCCATCAAATTTAATTTTTAAAAATTCAATTCCATCTCTATTTCTGTATTTTACAAAATCAACAACATTACCCATTGATCCATTTACCAGACCTCTTTCAACATGTAAATTCCTTCTTAAAATTATACGGCAGTTCAAGCACACATTCAGAGTCTTTTCAAAACCTGCAGTTTTAGATATACTCTTCTCTAATGAATCCAATTTTGTTTTCAGATTCTCAGACAAAATAATTGTTGATCCCATATGCTCTACTCTGTCAATAGCTTCCAGTTTCACAATCTCTTGCTTTTCTAAATGCAACATTTTGTTGTTGAATTTGGCACATTCTGCAAGAGTTGGCATCAAACATATTCCAGATTTCTTATCAGTAATTTTCTGAAAAATA
Organism: Lissotriton helveticus; assembly: GCF_964261635.1. Lineage (NCBI taxonomy): Eukaryota > Metazoa > Chordata > Amphibia > Caudata > Salamandridae > Lissotriton > Lissotriton helveticus. Next base: position 870,842,875 of record NC_136071.1, on the reverse strand, counting down.
TTCTCAGGCACAACATCTTGTTCTGGATATAAATTTGACAGTAATCGTGCATGTAAAGCTTCTTTCCCATGCTCGGTCACTTTTCCAATTCTAACATCTTGTAGAATAGTCTTGTAAACTTCATCCTTCGCCTGACGCATATTTTCATGCAGTTCAGCATAATTGAAGTTTAACCATATATTGACGTTGCCAATGCTGCCTAGGCACTTCCTGGTATCTTCATGCGTGAGCATTTTGAACACAGGTTGCCCTTTCACTGGTGTCAGCTGCAAAAGATCTCCGAAAACAATGATGTGTTTGCCACCAAATAACACATCATACTCTGTTTTGAGAACTTCTTGCATTCTCAAATGCACAAAGGCAAGCATGACATTGGAAACCATGCTTACTTCGTCAATGATAAGAAGTTTCATTTTCCTCAAGATTCTTGAAACTTCAAAAAACAAGCATCTCCAGATAGCTTGTGATATTGTAATTTGTTGTCATGCTCCACTGGCAGCATCAGTAAACGATGTAAAGTAATCCCTTTAATGTTATGTGCTGCCAGTCCAGTTGGAGCGGTGACAACACAAGACAGCGATGACTCTGTCCTTTCCTGCAAATAGCATGAAATTGCTTTAATGAGGAAACTTTTTCCAGTTCCCGCTTCTCCACTCACGTACAGTCGGACAGGCTTCAACGACGTACATGAGCACTCTTTCTTGTCATGACTTAATCCATGATCAATTTGCATGGTAACTTCGTCATATATTTTCCTCTGCTCAACGTTGAGTTGTCTTTCCAACTCTTCTAAGTTAACCGCATCCTCCTGAGCATGTGCCATGGCTCTTTCCACTTCATTCATAGCAGTGGCAGCTTCATTTTCGATAACAGGTCCTCCTAGTGGATCCTGACTCAATGAAGCAGAACTCTGACTGTCCTGAGAACTGTCTCTGGCAATCTCGGCTGCAATCGTTGCTTCCTGCTCAATTTCCGCATTCAACATTTCTACATATTTGGGAAAAGCAGGACATTCTATGGTCTCCTTTGCAGCATTGAAAGAGTCTTCGTAACAGAGGAAATCTCCAAGCAGTTCCTCTTCTGCACGCCAAGGCTTGAAAAGTTGCAAAAGTGCTAAATAGAAAAACTCCTTTTTTTCAGGAGATTCGCCACTCAATTTTCGATGGTTTACCAAGTGGCATTTTCTTTGCTTGACCAGACATCCCTCACTTCCTATTACAGCATACACTCCTTTCTCAGTATCTTCTTTGATGTTCCTCTTGAATATGTAATTTTGAAGAACCTCATACAGACAAACATTGTCGAGGTGACTGCTTCTATTTGGATAATATGTATCCAACATGTTGGTCTTCAAAATGTCGGTACTGTTTGGCTCCTTTTCCGCCAAATACTCAATTTCCCGCACAGGTTTCAGAACTCGATTACGCGTTGCAGCAAGACCAAGACTCGCCCAAACGATACTCCTGGACTTGGCATAGAGACTTGCTGAAGACAACCGGTCAGAGCATTCGTAAGCTCCAATTTCTCGATGCGACAACATCTTCAGACTGAAACTGTACAACTTCTTGCTGAGGCTCTTTTCATGGGAAATGTCCTCCCACATATCCTTCAATTCTGTCTTCTCTTTTTTGGTGATGTAAGATGTCACATACCGAGCCACAGCCATACAGTTATCAGCCACAAACTGTATATCCATGTTAGCATTCCACATGGACAAAATCACCGGGTTGTAGTCGTTGATGTACTTGGACTCTTCGTTCCTCTTCAAATTGTATGTGTTTTTAGGTGATTTCTTCATCACATTATGTCGCAGCGAAGACATCAAACTGTTTACTCTTCCTTTAGAAATCACCGGTCGTGGATAGCCGAAACGACATTTGGTGTAGAACTTGTCCTTGTTTCGGAATTTACGACGGCAGTACTTTCCACATCGATGGCTTTGGAAACGCAGAACTTTTTCTCTTAGGCTTTTCTTCTCCTTTGCGTTTGGAACAGCACACGTAGAATACTGTTGGATGAAACTCATCACTGAGTCTTCTGGATCCGTTCCAAATTTAGGTGCATCCTTGATCCACAGCAACATATGTATATGAGGAGCACCTCTTGCTTGGTACTCCTTTCTCCAGAAGAAATCCAACACCTCTCCAAGAGGTGGATTCTTCTTATTCATGATGAAAGACATCATAGCTTCAAATCTATGATTGAAGTACCTACATACATTGACTGGATCCAAAGAGCACAGTTCTCCGGGTGTCTTGAATTCGATGTTATCTACGTTAGCATTTGCCTCTCGTAGAAATTCAAGTAAGTCTTCCCAGCCATACTCGGCACAGCTCAGAGTGAGGAACCATGTGGGAGTACCTAAGTTCCTCAGCATACATTTTAAATCACCATGACGACGGTACCAGTACTCATTAGTACCACGCTGACACGCCATGAGATTAATCAGGTGAGAATCCAAAATACTGTCTTGGACATTGACTTTATCCATAAAGTCACTTGCCGAGATGTTTTGCATGTGTATACCACTTTTCAAGATGTGGTTCACTGCATATGACAGTCCAGACAGATCGCTTTCAAACAGGAGATGAAACAAATAAGGAATGCATTGTCGAAACCTAGCATCTCCTGCATACAATCGCAAAGTCCGGTATTCAGAAGCAGGAATTTGATGAGGTCGCTCATCATATCTTCCCCCCTGACCTGTTGGAAAAAGCTGTGGGAAACACCGAGCTTCCAAACTTTCCTCCCAAACACTAATGGGACTCCCTTTGGCTTGTTTCATTTGAAACAACTCAATAGCATTCCCCATGACTTCCTTGGAATGCAAAGGATGAACACTATAATGTTCATATATTTCTTCACTAGTAGAGGGTTCTACTTTCTCAATTTGACCAGCACACAAATCGCTATCCTCTTCCTCACTTACTTCCTCTTCTGCAACATATACATTCTTATAGAATTTATTATTTTTTTTCAAATACAATGTTGCCTTTTTAACTTTCCTAACATCTACTAAATCTTGCCATATTTTCTTATTCTTTGTCGGAACCCCATTAACTAAGATAACCAGAGGTTCCTCGTCCACTTTTTCTACTCCAATTGTGTTAATGTTTTTCTTCAAATCTAGAGGCAAATAAACAACTCTTCCCTTTAATCCTCTCTGTAAATCTGATGGAGGCAATTTCCCTGTCTTTGGCTCCATTCTTACAATAGCCTGAAAGGGATGGATACTTTGAATCAAAATAGATTCATAAGTATTTAAATCCTTCAATTCAGAAGGAATCTCAATCAATTCCAGATTATTATGAACTGCTCTAGCAGGCATCTGGTTTTGATTTAATTTGTTACAACAATAAGTACACACACGTTGATCCAATCCCAAATCAAAACAATTTTCTACCATCAAGTATGTTGTGAAATCCTTCCATTCACTATTATTTTCCCTTTCACTTTTTGCATATAAATCCACTAACTTAGTCTGATTCTTATAATAAGTGCGTCGACAACACACACAAGTGAAATTTGGCCTCTCACTTGATTTGACCTGAAACGTCGCAATTTCCCTCTGGAAATTATCTGTACTGGAAACCTGTACACTATCTTCCACATTACCCGCTTCTTCTTGGTCAATTTCAACATTCTCCTCTTTACTTCCAAAGTAACAAAACTCAATTTCTTCACATATATTCTTCACATCTATTTCAGAACCATGCAAAAGAGCAGCGCATAATTGTTTAAGCATAATTGCTGGACTCTTAGCATAATACAACATTCTAACTAATTTCCTCACTTTATTATGATGCACTGCTAGCATCCTGAAATGATGAAAAACACTCTGGCATACTCTCCTGGAAAGACAAGCCAGTGAATGACCATGCAAACCTGTCACTTCTCTCACTCTGCAAGGATCTAATTCTTGCAACAACCTTATTTTCTGCTTCAAACTTTTCTTATTAAATGACCGTACAAAATCACAAAGCAAATTGATGGAATCCTGTTGCACACTACAAATACTACTACACTTCCAGGTGTACACAGGACCCTTAGCACGTCTTCCTAAAACCTCATTACCTAACACCTCTTCTGCCTCTGTTGTCACAAGTGTTTCTTTTTCAACTGGACAACCATCTTTCACTTCATAAGCACGACCACTGGTGTCAACTGCATGCACCAAATCATTATCCTGGAAATAACTCTCCTCATTAAAAAATGCCTCAGAGCTTGAACTATGCATCCATTCTCCAGAAAAAACTTCACAAAAATTACTACGATTAACTATTCTCTTCCATCTACTATTTCTTTTGAAATCATAAATTGCCTTGTTTAGCTTCCTAATTCTATTGATTATCAAAATAAATAACTTACGTTTAATTTCAAATGCCTGATCAATAACTTTCTCAACTTTTTTTTTTCTCTTATAAAAAACCACTTTCTGTTGACCTTTCTTAATATTTTTTAACAAATTGCCAATTATCCTGTTGCGGAACATTCGTTTATGAATGTCCCTAAACTGTTGTTCCCTTCTACTATCATGCACAGAGTTATCTCTTGCTCTAGCAGTAACATTTTTGATTGGCCTTTCCTTTCCATTTGAATTGCTTCTCTTTTTATGGACTGAAACATTTTCTGTAGTAATATTTTTTTTACTACACATATTTCTTATGAATGTTTTTGTACTCTTACCCGGTGCTTTCTTCGTGACTTGACAAATCTTTTTGTTAGAGGACTGCTGCTTCTTTTGATTGGCCTGCTGTCTTTGACGTTTTGCAGCCTTTCTCTCTCTTTCTTTCATTGGCATGGTGAAATGTTGAAATGATCTGCAGTTGAATCTGTGGTAAAATATATTAAAAAATGTTATTAACCACTATTACCAAACAGTAAATCAATAACAGTGATCAAAAACTTAACACACTACTTGACATTTTAAATAGAAGATTTTTTAGTCCTTGGCAAATTTACAATACAGAAATAGCAGAAAAGAAATGGAATTTATATTCATGTTACCTGTGCTATTTTATATGTGAATCTGGTCTAATTTTATGAGCATATTTTAATATTTTATTGAAGACACTACACATAACCTGTTTTTGAAGGTGCCTTTATTTTTAAATTAAACGGTTTACACTTTTACTTTTTATTTATTATAAATTTTAAAAATAAATGTTTATAGTTCCATAGGCTCAAGCAGGTCAGCTTCCCACCCTATGTCATATAATTCGGACAAATCTTCATCCTCATCACGCTCTTCTTCATCCTCAGGATTTAAATCATCCAAGGGATCAACATCCACTGATGTTTCAATTACAAGTTCAATGATGAGGTCAAAATCAACTGATTGCAGATTGTCGCTCATGTTGATGTTGTCTTTATCCTTAAAGAAAGATAACAACAATGAGATGTTGCAGAGTAAGAGACAAATCTCAGAGATTATAATAGTAAAATTGTTTAACAAGATTAACATTTTGCAGCTATTATTTAGCCATGTCCAGCGATGCTGAGCAGGGGAAGCCTATGTCTAATTTTTCAGTGAACAGGACTCATCTCTTCTTAACCTTGGATAAGCCTCACCAACTCTGTGTCCCCTGCACATACTTAAATGTAAAGGGGCAGATTTATGTTAAATGGCACATCCCCAGGCATGCACCAGTTAACGTGCACCGCTGCTCTGCCACCCATGGTGTGCCGTATTTACAATCAGATAGGAGAAAGCTGCAACAAAACCCTGCGCCTGCTTTAAGCAGGCATAGGTCTTGACGCAACATTGTGGAGATGGGGCACCCCTGAGCCTTGCTTGAGCTGCATCGCACTTGCGATACAATTCCAGCAATGCGCCACCTTTACAGCACAGATACGTCACGCATCTGTGCCATTTTTGCCCCATGCTGCGCCGCATTGTAAATGCAGCACACCATGGGTGGCGGAACAGCGGCGCAAGATGACTGGCACATCCCTGGTGATGCGCCAGTCATCATAAATCTATCCCTAAGCTTCTTATCTTGTTACAGATGAACCGCCATATGTACCATCAAACTATTTTGCATTTCCTAAATAGCGAATTTTAAGGAATAAATAGCAATTCTTTACCATTCCTAATTTGCAATGAGCAAATTGCTAATTGCAAATTACCCATTCATTTCCATGGGCTAGGAGGCTCATAGGAATGAAGGTGCAATTTGCGATTAGCAATTAGCTCATCGCAAATTAGGAATTTTTCCAAGGGTGCATGGGTGTCTCAAGAACACCCTGCTGCACCCCTGAAAAAGAAATTTGGGGGCATATGGCGCACATACATGCCCTAAGGGCATGTATTGGCGTCATGTGGCACCTTTTGTTTTTTTGTTTTTTATTCTTTTTGAAAAGAATTCGCAAATTACCACCAACTAGAAGTTGGTGGTAGTTTCCAAATCCTTAATGTCATTTTTTACATATTTTTAGTTTGATACATTGCATTTAAGGAATCACAAAATTTGCAAATCCTTCAGTGCAATCGCAAAATAAGGAATAGCAAATTTTGCTATTCCTTATTTTGCATCAAACTTGTTTGATACATACCATTTGTCTAATTAGCATTCGCAAAGGCTGAAATTTGCAGAATTTTGATCTATGCGAATGGTAATTAGCTTGATACATATGACCCCAAGTGAGGCCTGTCTTGCAACATGGTGCATCTTTTGCATCACTGCTGCATCGGTTTCATGTGGCACGTTTTTTTTACACCATGACACATCTGCCTAAATGCATCAATTTGTCATTTTCTCGCCTCATAGCAAATCTTTTGCACCGCCACTGCATCATAAAAGTGACGCACAGTGGCGCAAAAGAGACATACACCTATCATAAATCTGTCTCTACCATTTTAAATGATTAATCCAGGATGACGATAAGGTGTGGCCTATCCAGAGGTTTGTTTATGGTGAGGCCTACTCAGGATTGCAGATTAAAGTTACGCTTGATAAAGTATACAGAGGAGATAATACATGTAAAGGCCTACCAATGAAGTAAGTAATGTCCACTTTATTGCGCCAGTCATCATAAATGTATCCCTAACCTTCTTATCTTGTTACAGATGAACCGCCATATGTTCCATCAAACTATTTTGCATTTCCTAAATAGCGAATTTTAAGGAATAAATAGCAATTCTTTACCATTCCTAATTTGCAATGAGCAAATTGCTAATTGCAAATTACCCATTCATTTCCATGGGCTAGGAGGCTCATAGGAATGAAGGTGCAATTTGCGATTAGCAATTAGCTCATCACAAATTAGGAATTTTTTCAAGGGTGCAGGGGTATCTCAAGAACACACTGCTGCACCCCTGAAAAAGAAATTTGGGGGCATATGGCGCACATACATGCCCTAAGGACATGTATTGGCGTCATATGGCACCTTTTGTTTTTTGGAAAAAAATGTTTTTTAAAAAGAATTCGCAAATTACCACAAACTAGAAGTTGGTGGTAGTTTCCAAATCCTTAATGTCATTTTTTACATATTTTTTGTTTGATACATTGCATTTAAGAAATCACAAAATTTGCAAATCCTTCAGTGCAATCGCAAAATAAGGAATAGCAAATTTTGAATTAAGGACATTTTAAGTCATTTCCACATGTGCAGTGTTTTGAAATTATGATTTGAAAATCGTTTTTGGGGAAAAGGAATGGTTTGCAAATTTATGACAAGGACATAATGGTGTATGCTTCTCTATAAGGCATTTCACTGTCTCTGATGTCATTTTTCCCATATTACATTATAAGACCTTTCCCCATGGAGCACATTCCTTGTAAATATGCTCCCACCTGTGCATGGTGAATTTAGATTTTGACTGTTTGAGTCACATAGCCATGTTAAAAGTGACCCAAAAAAATTGCAAACGCTTTAAAAAAGCACATTCATGTGTCTTAAGCACATTTTAAGTCATTTCCCCGTGGACAGTGTTTTGTAAGTGGCGCAAAAGAGGCATACACCTATCATAAATCTGTCCCTAGCATTTTAAATGATTAATTCATGATGACGATAAGGTGTGGCCTATCCAGAGGTTTGTTTAAGGTGAGGCCTACTCAGGATTGCAGATTAAAGTTACGCTTGATGAAGAATACAGAGGACATAATACATGTAAAGCTCTACCAATGAAGTAAGTAATGTCCACTTCATTGTGCCAGTCATCATAAATGTATCCCTAAGCTTCTTATCTTGTTAGACATCAACCGGCATATGTATCATATAACTATTTTGCATTTCCAAAATAGCAAATTTTAAGGAATAAATAGCAATTCTTTACCATTCCTAATTTGCAATGAGCAAATTGCTAATTGCAACTTACCCATTCATTTCCATGGGCTAGGAGGCTCATAGGAATGAAGGTGCAATTTGCGATTAGCAATTAGCTCATCGCAAATTAGGAATTTTTCCAAGGGTGCATGTGTGTCTCAAGAACACCCTGCTGCACCCCTGAAAAAGAAATTTGGGGGCATATGGCGCACATAAATTTTAACAACATTCCATTACCTCAAAAACGATTTTCAATTCATAATTTGAAAACACTGCCCACAGGGAAATTACTTAAAATGTTCTTAAGACACATGAAAGTGTTTTTTGAAAGCCTTTGCAATTTTTTGGGGTCACTTTTAACATGGTTATGTAACTCAAACAGTAAAAACCAAAATTAACATGCACAAGTGTGACCATATTTACAATGAATGTGGCCCACGGAGAAAGGTCTTTTAATATAATATGGGAAAAATGACATCAGAGACACAGAAATGCCTTATAAAGAAGCATACACCATTATATCCTTGTCATAAATTTACAAACTATTCCTTTTCCCCAAAAACGATTTTCAAATCATAATTTGAAAACACTGCACATGAGGAAATGACTTAAAATGTCCTTAAGACACATGAAAGTGTTTTTTGATTGCCTTTCCAGCATGGTTGGGTCACTTTTAACATGGCTATTTAACACAAACATTCAAAATCTAAATTTGCCATGCACAGGTGGGAGCATATTTACAAGCAATTTGCGCCACAGAGAAAGGTCTTACATTAAAATGGGAAAAATAACATCAGAGACAGTCAATTGCCTTATAAAAAAGCATACACCATTATGTCCTTGTTATTAATTTTAAAAACAATTCCTTTTCCCCAAAAACGATTTTCAAATCATAATTTCAAAACACTGCACATGGGAAAATTACTTTAAATGTCCTTAAGACACATAAAAGCGTTTTTTGATTGCCTTTGCAGCATGTTTGTATCACTTTTAACATGGCTATGTAACACAAACATTCAAAATCTAAATTTACCATGCACAGGTGGGAGCATATTTACAAGCAATTTGCGCCACAGAGAAAGGTCTTACATTAAAATGGGAAAAATAACATCAGAGACATTCAATTGCATTAATAAGAAGCATACACCATTATGTCCTTGTCAGAAATATTATAACCATTTATCTTCCTCAAAAACGATTCTCAAGTCATAATTTGAAAAGACTCCACAGCTCCTATGCAGAAAAACACCCTGTCAGTACTAATACTTCACATTTTCTCCAATTACATTTTCTCAAAGAAACAAAATCTATTTGTAAAACACTTGAGACAAAGCAACATTTGAAAAACACAACTTTCTTCATAATTTTCTCCTTAAAGCACACTATTCTCTATCTAAATTAAAGAAATATTTTCTCACCTTAGCAAATATTTTGAGTTTGAAAACAGTCTCAGAAACACACCAATTTGTCTTCAGCAGAGCAAAAGGTATGCACTCCAGAGTCTGCAGCTATCAAAAGCACAGAAATGCTGTAATTCTTCACACATATCTCTCATGTCACCCAATCAAAACTCTTCCCTCACTTTTTTTCAAATGAAAACCCTTCCCCCCTCTGCCATTTCATGCCTTTTCTGCATAGCAACCACCTCTTTCAAGACCTCTGGTGTTTGCAAGTTCACACAACAATGTTGCAATTGAACTCTGAACTCTCAGTGCACCTGCGTATCCACTGCAATCTTTCATTTAATGATTATTTATTGACCATTCAAAATACATCTTTCAAAGAACTCATCCATGCACCCTAACTTTCTGTTTTCAGCAATCAAAATCCACCAATCACTGTTACTGCTTCATTAACACAGAAACTCCACAGTTTTTTTCATTTTAAACTCTCATTTTTTCAACTGCCATTTCATTGCCACACTTCATCTGACTGCAGCAGAACCTTCTCTCACCATGTTTTCTGTCTGGATTGTTGGACATAGTTATATCCACTGGGCTCACAGGTATGCTGAGAACAGAAAATTACCTAACCTCAATTTACAAGATGTGGAAATTAAGTGGTTTGGCCACAGAGGATTAAAATGTCACCAATTGATACCATTGGTGAAAACCTTTATGCATTTGCCCAAACCTGACCTGTTAATTGTGCACTGTGGAGGTAATGATTTGGGCACTTTGACTGGGGTAGGTCTGGAAATGCTTTTAAAGGACACCTTTGAGCAATTGATGGCACTTTTTCCTCAGACTGCCTTGGTATATTCAAATATATGCCAAAGACAGAAATGGAGGTGGTCAAACCAATTTTGTCCACAAATTGAGAAGTCGAGGAAGCATGTAAACAAATCTGTTTCAGCTTACATGAGAGACCATGGAATGGGCTCCCTGTACAACAATAACTTGCGTTACTACATGCAAGATATCTACAGAGGAGATGGAGTTCACTTCTCAGATGAGGGCAACAGAGTTTTCATTCTGAATTTAAGACTGTGCATTGGTACCTACTTATAAGTACCTAAATGTACCATAAACCCAAAAGCTCTTCTCAGAGCTACCCTACATCTGATCACTCACAATTATTATTTTACTCTAACTTTTTTCACTAATTTTCAACAAAGTACGCTCCCCGGGGCGCTACCCGGTACGCGAACCGGGAGCTAACCTCGCGAAATTTAAAAAAAAAATGTTTTTTTTCGCACATATAAGCCTCCTTAGCCATCCTCACAAAACCTAGGGGGTCAAGATAAGTCTACCGTGCCCCCTTCTACCCATTCTGAACATTATTTGCCCTCCATTTTGTATCTTAATTCGACCGAAACACAAAATGGTGGACTCCCGTAACGCTTAAGGTTCGCGAACCGGGGCGCTCAACAGTTCGCGTACCGGGTCGCTCCCCGGGAAGCGCACCATCAAAAAAGGTGGGAAAGTAGTTTACAGAAAAACCACTGGAGACAATTTCACCAAATATAGATTAGCTCATACTACATACCAATCCCTACCATTTTCACAAATTTGATTGGAATTCCATTTAGCCATTTAGCCTGTAGACCTCTCTTAATACCCTGAGGTAAATTACTTCTCAAAACACATCTGAAGTGTTGGAATTGACAACCAATTAAAATGTTACTTTCATTTTCTACTTTTTTTACCTGACATTTGATTGGTTATGTACCTGAATATATATAAAAGAAGAGAATGAAACACAGCCATTTTGACTACTACTTCCTGGTGTACATTTCAATTGGATTTTCACTAATCACTTCAACTTCTTTCTAAAGGTAAGTTGTTATTTTAAAAACTGAACTATATTGTGCACTATCAGTTAATATGGTAAACTTTTTCTGATAGTTATATACTATCCCTCTGTAGTAGTTATAGATTTAGATAGACTTCTCTGTTATAGTTATGGATGGAGTTAGGCTTCTCTTTTATAATTATGAATTTACTTACGTTAAATCACATACACTTTTTTATATTCCTACTTCCACTCTGATACTATACACTGCCCAAAGATAAATTCACTGATAAAAAATGCCTATCTAAAATTAATCCCAACAGTGCCCTATCTCTACTAATATATATTTTTTTTATCCAAATTTCAGGCAACATGGAAGGCGAACAGAAAGTTTCATTTCAAATTGTCCTGCAAGAGAGCAGCCAAGAATTAATTGATCCAAATTATATAGAATTTATGGATGAAACTTGGGACCAAGAACTACTGCAATGTGTGCAAGCAGTGGATGACCTCCTTCAAAATGAGGACATTTTACACCCTCATAGATTACAAGCTATGTTCAATGAAAATGACGACATTTCAGACAGTGAAATGTTAGAAATGTTATTAAATTTTGAAACACAGGAGGAGGAGCCTAGCTCGCGACCGTGATGGCCGCGCTTTAGCTCGGCTCCGTTCGCCCGCCTGTGTTTTCACATTTATCCTGTTGTTATCCTGCCCTGGGAAGCCCCTTTTGCTGTGTGCTGGTGCTACAACGCTCTGCAGGCACTTACCTCTTGCTCCGGTTGTCCTGGCTGCTGTGGTTCCGGTGCAGTGCCTCCCCGATTGTCTTGGGGAGTGGAGGGCGGACTGGCCTGGATCTTCTTCCCGGCTCCCGGGCCGGACAGAGCCTGCGGATCTCCCCTTCGGGGCGCTGTGGAGGTGGTCGGAAGGCCGTTGTTCGTGTGGGCCGGAGGTCCTTACTGGCCGCATCCCGTTGGAGGGAGACCTATGTTGGAGGCGCTGCCTTCCGTTGTCGGAGCTCCTTGTGTGTCCGGCTTGCTCTCCCATTGTTCTCCGGTCCGGCCATTTTGATTTTACCGCCCGGGCTCGGAGAACGGGACCGGCGGCGTTGGGCGGCCGGCGCACCCCTTTCTTCTGGTGGCCCTCCTTCCTGCCTGGGGTGCTCTGTTGCCGGTCGGCGGGACTTCACTTGCCTTGCTGCCGCCCCGGCGGAGTTTGTCGACCGAGCGGCCTTGTTGGACTCTCAAAATGGCGACCGGCCCCGGGTGTCCTGGCCGGGCCTGGGCGAGCGCTGGGGGCCCGCCGCATGACCCGGGTGCTGGACACTGTAAAGGTTTTTCTACACTTAATGAGATCCTGGACGCCTTGCTCTCCTGGCGACTCTGTACAACCGCACCTGTTATGGCTTCGGAGGTGGTTCCTCACGACGGGCCTTTGGGGCCCCCACGGCTGACTGCGACTTCGCCGCCGCGGGGTGCGGCTGGAATTATCCTGGCGAGATTGGCTCCGGTCACGACCGCATCTGCGGATGTGTGGGACTTAATGGCGCCTCCCCCTCCTGCGCTCTCTCCTTTTTCTCGGGCCCGGGAGCTGGATTTTGTTTGGCCGGACCTTCATGACTCTCCCGCTTCCTTTCGGTCGCCGCTGCCCGGCGATGTCTCCTGTTCTGGCCCAGATGGGTCGGTTTCTCTGGACATATCCTTGGACTTGTGCCTGCATCGTTTGCTCCACTTAGTGACTTTCCTGGATCTTCCGTGTCTCATTTCCCGTTCCTTTTCTGGACTGCCGTCGGATCTTCCTGCTGTCTGTCTCCTGTTCTTCGTGGCCTGGTCCTCGCTGGATCGGGAAGTTTCCACTTTGGACAAACAAGGACAGGGCTGATGTATGCCTGAGTCTGTGTGCGGTAGTCTTGCACTGATTTGGAAGGTCAACATGTCCCGGTATGGTTCTGTATGACTGGCTAGTGCTCCTGGACTTTACCCGATGATTTTTGGCTTCCCGGGTACCTGGTTCTTCATTCAGGCGGGTGATGGGGTACGTTTACTTCTGTCTCCCGGCCCTCCCCCGTATATGTGTGTGTGTGTGTCTCCCATCCCCTGTTCCCTTCCCTCCCTTCCCATTTTTGTCTTTTGATTCCTACTTCACTTTGCTCCGCTATATTTCGGGTTCTATTTAGGGCGACAGGCACGCTGCCGGGGGGTTGGCCGTAGCCTTCTGCAGGGGTGCAGGGTGGGCTTTCGGGGTGGGTTGGGGGGGTCTGTTTGCATTGGGGGGTCTTTTTCCTCCCTTATTTTCCCTTTTTTCTGTTCTATGGCTCTTGTGTGTTCACTTTTTCGGGACTCCGTTTCCGCCTGTGTCCCCCTGGGGAGTTTCTGTGACCTTTGTAATCCGGTGGGTGTCTGATTGTGGCTCGCTGGGTTATTCGGTATCGATTTTTGATACGTTGCTGGCCGGATTCTATTATCCTGTTTTATCTCCTGGGGGTGCATGGTTTGGTGGGAGTCCCTTCTTTTATCCCTTTTTCTTTCTCCCCTTTTTCCTCCTTTATGAGGGTCCTTTTATTTCTGTCGGGGTGCGTTTCGTATTGTTTTTACACTGCGGGCCCTTTGATCATACCTCCTCACTTTGGGTGGGGGCGGTGATGGATGGGCGCGGTTTGATTATTGCCATTCTCGTTTCCTTATATTCCGAATTTGTTTCTATTTTGGATAGCGATGTTTGTATGGCTTCTTTTCATTCTGTGCTCCTAAGATGGCGGCTTGCTGTGGCCCCTCCTCCCTGGTTGTTTCCTACACGGCCCGTTGTTATTCTGTACCCCGCCCCGCATTAGAAAATTAACCTTTTATTATCCTGTTCTTTCTGATTGCTCGATGTCTTCTATTGTTTTACCTATGCTCCTGATATCGTATCCTGTAAAGAACTTATTTTCGGTTGTTATGTTTTCTACCATGTGGTGGCCAGCCCTGGTGGGTTGTAGGCCCGTATTTGTGAGCTTCATTGTACAATAAAGGTTTAAAAAAAAAAAAAAAAAAAAAAATTTTGAAACACAATCACAATAATAAATAATTGCTTAAAAAATAAAAAAATTAAAAAATAATCAACAAAACCAACAATCAATTAACATACAGTATTTGAAAAAGTCTATCATTCATTTTTCATTGCAGTACGCTGCCCAGAACGCTTCCCGGTTCGCGGACCGGGCGCTACCCACGCAAAAAAACAAAAAAAAATTTATTTTTTTTGCCCCGCGGGGCCCTTTTAAAACCTCCACATTAAACCTAGGGGGTCAGGGAGGATCTACTATGCCCCCTTATGGTTATTTCCCCCTTTGTTTTGGCCTCCTCTTGTCTCTCAATCCTACCGAGAGACAAGATGGCGGCCGCTCCGGACTGTTTAGAATGTTGACAGACACCGGAGAGCCAATCAGCTTCGCTACGCGAAGTTCCGGTACGCGTAAGGTCCGCGAACCGGGGCGCTGCCCGGTCCGCTGTTACAGATATATATCTTTTTTTAAACGTTAATTTCTCAAAATCCACTGGAGCACATATATTGAGACCTACAAAAGGCACATCGGGCTACCAGTCCCTACAATTTTGCCAAGTTTCGTGCAAATCCATTCAGCCGTTCGGGCTAAAAGTGAGGCCAACCGCCCTATGGAAAACTCAATGTTAAAAACACGTTTTGGGACCCCCCTTTTTTCTCGGCCCCCCCTTGACGAACCCCCCCCAAATTTTTAGGGGCTGCTCAGAAACAAAATGTTCCATTTTCCTGAAAATTTCAGCCAATTCCGTCCACAAACGCCAAAGTTATTAGACATAGAATTTTCAAAAATCCCATAGAGAAAAAATCCTAACTATATATACCTACTGGCGACCGCCAGTAGGTAATATACATATATATATATATATATATATACACATATATATATATATATACTGAGAGTGGGTAATCTGGTTGGTATTGTAAGCCTTTAGTGATCTTGATCTCTGTTAGTTCCTAATCGGTCTGCGTTGAATGCATAATCTTGAACGGGTTTTTTTTTATTGTGCACTGTATTGCATGTGTTTTTTCATTTTCATTTCTTCATTTTCGTTTCAACACTGATCAAAATATAGTAGAGCGTAGGAACAAGTCTGATGGATATAATGGTATTGGGCACTGTGCCACAAGTTCCTCTTGTAAATAGTATCCGGTGTGAGATATATATATATATATATATAATATTTCACCACAATGTATTATTGTCATTCAATAATATGGAGAAATTGAATTATGCGTGCTGTGTAGTTTACTGCTCATATCTTGGTACGTTACATGTAATCACTCTTAATATGGATAAACATGCATTTATGTATCGCTTCTCTTTCTATATTTGCAACTGGTAAATCTTTAACTTAAGAAGGAAGTAAGTTAGTCTACCTCTTATGAATTCCAGTTGTCTTTTTGCACTCAGCACTTTGCACTTTAAGCACCATTCTTCATAGATTGGGCACCACACTTTTTTATTGGCTGTTTGTTACCTTTCTAAATTGTATATAGTGTTCGTACAGATTTACTTTTGAATTTGTATCATCCAGTATTCATGATTTTTGTGATAAATGGAATTCACATGTAAAATAATTTTGTCATGAGTAATTGTAAATAATGATGTGGGTCAATTTCTGTAAATACTGTAAATATAACACTATGGATTCATCCTGATAGATGTTTTTCAAGGTCAAAATGTATTTATATATATATTTGCCTTAGTGTTTCTTCTATGTTTATAGATTGGTAACGTCCCTCAATGTTAAGTGCACAAAGTATTTAAACACGAGTATTGGTTACTTGAGTCATGTGATCAAGGCTACTGTGACGTAGCCGAAACGCGTCATGCTGGCGACTAGGGGTCAATAAACCACCTTTTGAATATATCTATGCGCTGTGGAGTGGTCTGTACCTGTTCTTCTTTGCTGGGAGTGTTGCCGGAGAGAGAAGTGAAGCAGGAGCGAGATTTGGATATATATATATATATATATATATATATATATATATATATATATATATATATATATATATATATACATATATGTATTACCTACTGGCAGATGCCAGTAGGTAGTTATAGTTAGGACCTACTTTCCATAGGAAATCCACAACATTCTATTTGGAATAACTTTGGCGCTGGTGGACAAATCTTCGCGAATTTTTCCAAGATAATGGCCTGATACGCTCCGCTCCTTCCCTGAAAGTTTGGGGGTGATTCGTTAAGTGGGGTCCAAGAAAAAAGGAGGTCCCAAAACGCAATTTTCCATAGGGACCTTTAGCCAGGGTTACAGCACGAACGGCTGAACGGAATTACACCAAATTTGGCAGAGAGGTAGA
Source organism: Lissotriton helveticus (assembly GCF_964261635.1). Lineage (NCBI taxonomy): Eukaryota > Metazoa > Chordata > Amphibia > Caudata > Salamandridae > Lissotriton > Lissotriton helveticus. The sequence continues at coordinate 870,826,006 of NC_136071.1, read as the reverse complement.
GTTTGGTTCCCAGATTGTGCTTTTTGTTAATTCGTTCAGTAGTTCCTGAGGAAATAAAAAATAAAATCATAGTGATATCTAGAGACGAAGTACGGCACGCGTACCGAAATCCGTACAATTACGAGCACGAGATGCATGCTGATTGGATGTCAACTGTCTGTCATCACTCCAAACCAGGAAGTGTTGGCAGCCATCTTGTGCCTCTGTAGCACCGAGTCACAAGAAAACAGTAAAACAAAGTTGAAAAATAAGGAAAGGGGCAGGGTAGAAACATGTTGACCCTCTAGGCCTGCTCAGGGGGTCCCACATAAATCTTTAGGTGCAATTGTTTTTTTTAAATAAAAAAAACACGGGGTACGCGAATGGTACTTGTACGCGGTAGAAAAGGAAAAAGAAAAGTCAGTTTTATTCTTAATTAGCTCCCGGGGGGGGGGCAAATGCCAGGGGCAAGGTTTTTTCCATAATGGGGGACTTGGAAGTGTCCAAAAGGAACAAAAAAAATGAAAAAAAACTAATGTCGAGGACAGCGATACTCCTGCTTCCTGCGTTTTATCAGGTCAATAGACTGTTTCCCATAACACAAAAGTTTATTGCAATAAATGCATAGAATTTTAACTTTAGCAAAATCAGGATCAATTTGTGGGTGTGGACTGCTTGCTGAAAATGCTGGTGCAGCAGTGGATGTGCTTGGTGCACTGCAGGTGGGTTGTCCTTCAACCTCTGTGTTGCAGCTCGAGCAAAGCTGTTGGGGTGTAAGTTCTTCACGTGTCGCTCCATATTTGCTGTGCCAAAGGAGTATTTTTTAGATGGATCACCCCTTGAAAGAGTTGTTTGGCAAATTTTACAGGTTACTTTTGGAGCATTAACCTTTTTTTGCCCTTCTGGAAAAGTAAAAAACTGCCAAATTAGAGCTTCTTTCCTCTTCTTTGGAGTTTCTTTAGGAATGAAATATTCTTCTGAAGAATAGCTGGAAGATGAGACCATTGCTGTTAATATGGTAAACTTCGTTCTATTTGACAAGATTCTCAGAAGAGATCTTTCTTTTTAGAAAGTCAAAGTAGACATCATGACATCTCAAATTACATCACTCATGACATCACTGATGACATCATCCTTGTATAACCCTAATATAACCTTTGATAAACAGATAGAAACTAACATTTTCAAAACAATGGAGATACCTATACCAGTTAAAAGAACCTATTCAGTAATTCCAAAATCTACATACATATCCACTCATTCACCAACAGTTCTATATAGTCACTCATACATGTAGTCAATCATCATATGTACTCATACACCTATACATCCTGTTACACACTAATAGTCATCCATAGGATTACTCGCACACATACTCAAACATCCATTTACATGCATATACAGCTATATATACACCACTACACTTACTTCTACAGAAATCTACACATACTTCCTCTCTTAAACAATCACTTATAGAAACACATACTTATTTATACAGCAACTCTTCCAATCTTTCACTCTCATATATACTCACTTATAAAAATCAATGCTCACATATACTAGTTTAAAACATATGTACTTACTTATAAAGACACTATTGAGACAGTCATTCACTCACTAACAAACCCATACACACACTCATCCACCCATACAGTCCTGCACACATGCTGTCTTCAAAACACATACAAACAGTGAGTCACTTATTCATGCATCTATGCACTAAGTAATATCCCACAGCGAACCATACAGACAGTCATACTGATACTCAAAAAACCAACTAATAACCCATATACCCGCTCATGTAGCTACTCACCAACCCATGCAGCCAGTTATACACAAAGTGAGACACTGATAGAGATATTTAAATATTTAAACATTACTCGCTAATACATGTATTCACTAAGATACACTTAATAAGTCAGTTATACAATCAATTTTACAAAAAAAATCCATTTAGACACTTTTTTACCCATTTATTCTTCCATCGACCTTTAGATATAAATATATAAAAAATATGTATTTTTTCAGAAAGACACACATTCACTGGATGATGTCATCAGTGATGTCATCAGTGATGTCATTTGAGATGTCATGAGTGATGTTACTGACCATGTCATGAATGATGTAATATGTGATGTCATCAGCAGTGGATTGCGGACGCGTGAGTTATAGTTAGCTGAACTAACTATAACGGGGGAATTTCAATGGTTTTGTATGAGTGAAATGTCCAGCTAACTATAACATGTGTGAAACCTATGTTTTTTTCTGTGAATTTCTAAGGTTTTTTAAATGCTAATTCCTAACTATAATGTGGCTAAAACCTATGGTTTTTTAGTGAATATATATATATATATATATTTTACAATCACCTTTTTATAATAAAACGCACTCTCACACGAACATAATTACATTATAGCGTGCATTTATAAAGTGAAAGACTTCCGTAATAGACATAGTATGTCTATTACGGAAGTCTTTCACTTTATAAATGCACGCTTTGTCGAAACGCGTAACGAGCTGATAAATACCATCCTATTTTGAAGTACCAGACTTTGAGAGTACGTTTTATTGGAAAAAGGTGATAGTAATCGAATTGCCGGTCTTGGACGTACCGACATCTACGTGCCACCTAACTACGGGCTCGGTCCCTTTGCGTCGGAAGTGGAGGAAAATGTATATATACATATATATATATATATATATATATATATATATATATATATATATTACCTACTGGCGGTCGCCAGTAGGTATATATAGTTAGGATTTTTTCTCTATGGGATTTTTGAAAATTCTATGTCTAATAACTTTGGCGTTTGTGGACGGAATTGGCAGAAATTTTAAGGAAAATGGAACATTTTGTTTCTGAGCAGCCACTGAAAATTTGGGGGGGTTTCGTCAAGGGGGGGCCGAGAAAAAAGGGGGGTCCCAAAACGCGTTTTTCCCATGTTAATTTCCATAGGGCGGTTGGCCTCACTTTTAGCCCGAACGGCTGAATGGATTTGCACGAAACTTGGCAAAATTGTAGGGAATGTTAGCCGGATGTGCCTTTGCTAGGTCTCAAGATATGTGCTCCAGTGGATTTTGAGAAATTAACGTTCAAAAAAAGATATATATCTGTAAGCGCGCTCCGGGTAGCGCTCCGGTTCGCGTACTTGACGCGGAACGGAACTTCGCGAAGCGAAGCTGATTGGCTCTCCGGTGTCTGTCAACATTCTAAACAGTCCGGAGCGGCCGCCATCTTGTCTCTCGGTAGGATCGAGAGACAAGAGGAGGCCAAAACAAAGGGGGAAATGACCATAAGGGGGCATAGTAGATCCTCCCTGACCCCCTAGGTTTGATGTGGAGGCTTTAAAAGGGCCCCACGGGGCAAAAAAAATAATATTTTTTTTCTTTGTTTTTGCGTGGGGAGCGCCCGGTACGCGCACCGGGAAGCGGTCCGAGGAGCGTACTATTAGGAAAAAAGAAAGACAGGGTATAAAAATGTGGGCAATTTTGTTATAAATGGAAGGTAGTTCTGAAAAGAACTGTTTTTTTATTCTTTTTTTTTATTTATTTTTTTATTAATTTTCTGAACAATTTTTTGATTTTTTTTGATTTTTGAAAACTATTTTGTGTTTTTTTAGTGTTTTTTTAGAGGAAATAACAAAAAAGCAGGGTTTGAACATGTCTCAACAGGAGCAAAAAAAAATAAAAAGGATTCATTGTTTTCTCATCTTGTTGCATTTATGATTTTCTCCAGCTCGGTTAACCAAAGTAATACTCTTCTCTCCATAACAAATAGTTCCTCCACAATATATACAAACTATTTTGTAGTGTTCAAAAGGAGCTTGAATATTGTGGATTATTTCTCGGCCTTCTGGTCCGGCGAATGAGCTTTGTCCACTGGAGGTGCTGGGGATGACATTTGGGGGATTGGCAGCAAGATCCCTTACTTGTGCTTGGGAAAGATTATTAGGATGCCATCGCTCCATGTGGCGAATCATTGTATGATTGCCAAAGCTGTATTTCTTGTTGGGGTTGCCACGAGAAAGTATATTTTTACATATCAAACAAGACACCTGGGGTGCATTGACCTTATTTTGTCCAGGTGGAATTTTAAAAAATTGCCATATGTAGTGCTCTTTAATATGGCTCTGCCTTGGTGTTTCTGGCAGGAACTGCCTTACTTGCTCTTCCTCCTCCTCTTCGTCCTCATTATCTTCCTCTCTACCAAAGTCCAGTGTTGGAGGTGGTCCTTTTGGTGGTGGTGGTGGTGGTGGTGGTTGCTGAGAAGCACCAGCTGCAGCTATTACAGAAGCCATTGTGAAAAATAGGTCTTGCTCTCTGGAAGTAGAAAGTAAGAATGAGGTAAAAACAAGGAGGGGTTTTCATCATTTGGGAAAAAAAAATAGTTCTAAACCAATGAAAAGTGTTCTTTTTAGGTCACATGACCTAGCCTAACAACATTAGGAAACCAAAAGTGAAATGAACCAATGAAAAGTGTTATTAACAAGTCACATGACAAGTCACATGACCTGTTATGCTTAAGTTACGCGCTCCGTGCCGCGCCCCGGATCGCTTCCGGGAAGCTGCGCTTCGCGCTTCGCGGACCGGAGCGCTTCCGGGTGCGCTAACGCGGCGCGTCATATGACGCATTACGCGACAACGCGATACTTCGCGATTACGCGATGCGTCACGATGTTGTTTTCTAACGCGGCAGTTGCGCAAACGGATCGTTTACCGGTTCGCGGACCAGGTCGCGGCAAGAAATTGAGCTAACGGGAAGCTACCCGGTTCGCGGACCGGAAGCGAAACAAAAAAATATATTAAAAAAAATACATTAAAAAATTGTATTAAAAACATATAAAATATATTTTTCGATTTAAAGAAGAACACATTTTAAAGCTTTTGATATTTGCTATTAAAAAACCATTGAAATTCACTGAAAAAACCATAGGTTATACACCATATATAGTTAGGAATTAGCATTTACAAAACCTTGAAAATTCACTGAAAAAACCATAGGTTATAGACCATATATAGTTAGGAATTAGCATTTACAAAACCTTATTTTACTCACACAAAACCATTGAAATTCCATATATAGTTAGTTGCACTAACTATATATCGCGCACCCGCAATCCACTGCTGATTATGTCACATATTACATCATTCATGACATGGTCAGTGACATCACTGATGACATCACTGATGACATCTCAAATGACATCACTGATGACATCACTGATGACATCTCAAATGACATCACTGATGACATCACTGGTTTGACATTACTGATCACATCACTGATGACATCATTCATGTGATAATACGATGAACTTCTTCAGACTCTAATATAACCTTAGATACACTCAGTGTAAACAGACACTCACAGACTGTCACTCATCCATGAAGTTACACACACACCTAGTCAGTCATGCAAAGAATCAATCACACCTCCATTTTCTCAACTATACAGTTATACACACCTTACTTATTCAAACACATACTAACACATATTTACTCTCTTATACAATCCCGGATACAAGTTCACAATGATCCATACAGCCACTCACACATTCACTGGCTCTCATGCACAGTTATTTATATATGTCAACTCTCACATGTACTGTGTTTTACATATGTACTTACTTTGACATGTAGCACTGAGATATCCATTCACTCACCAATACACTCATGCACACAGTCAACCCCCCATACAGCTGTTTCCACATGCACTTTTGAACCCATACATCTAGTGAATCAACTGCTCACACATCTATGCACAGAGTCATACACCTACCAGACACCCACACACACACTCAGTCTCCCATACAAATACATGGGCAACCAATCAATAACCCATATAGTTACTCATATAGCTACTGATCAACACATGCATCAGTTTACAGAACAAAAGATATAATGATGCAGAAATTAAGACAGTTTAGTCACTAACCCATGCACTCAGTGAGACACATTTAATCACTCACTCATACAGTCAGTCATGCACCTACTAAATCCTTCATCCAGACACTTATAAATCCACTCATTCTTCAATATGTAAGACATATTTTAACTTTACAGAAACATACAGTCACTGGATGTTGTCATCAGTGATGTCATCTGTGATGTCATTTGAGATGTCATCAGTGATGTCATCAGTGATGTCATTTGAGATGTCATCAGTGATGTCATCAGTGATGTCACTGACCATGTCATGAATGATGTAATATGTGACATCATCAGCAGTGGATTGCGGGTGCGCGATATATAGTTAGTGCAGCTAACTATATATAGAATTTCAATGGTTTTGTGTGAGTAAAATAAGGTTTTGTAAATGCTAATTCCTAACACTATATATGGTCTATAACCTATGGTTTTTTCAGTGAATTTTCAAGGTTTTGTAAATGCTAATTCCTAACTATATATGGTGTATAACCTATAGTTTTTTCAGTGAATATATATATATATATATGCAAAAAAGAAGGAGAGAACTCTGGGTAGGTCTCAGTTTAGGTGGAAAGCAGCTCCTGTTAGAGCACTCTCAACACCAGCGACACTCTAGATCTGCTCACCTCAAATGTCTGTTTTTCTATCAAAGTTTTTAAGCATAGGATTAGCACAGTGCTATCCGCGCCGAGATAGAAAATGACAAAGTCTCGGCAAGGACTGCACTGTACTAGTCCTATGCTTAAAGACTTTGCTGTTTAAATGGCAAAAGACTTTGTCATTTTCTATCTCGGCGTGGATAGCACTGTGCTAATCCTATGCTTAAAAACTTTGATAGAAAAACAGACATTTGAGGTGAGCAGATCTAGAGTGTCGCTGGTGTTGAGAGTGCTCTAACAGGAGCTGCTTTCCACCTAAACTGAGACCTACCCAGAGTTCTCTCCTTCTTTTTTGCATAATTTATGCGTCACTCTATGCCTGAAAGGGTTTTGTTTTGATTGATATATATATATATATATATATATATATATATATATATATTTCATAGCAAACGTCCCTGGATTAGGAGGAGCGACCTTTCAGCTGGTGCAGGCGACGAGTCAAGGAAAGGACTCGTTATTAATCTTCAAGCAAATGAAAAAAACACTGCGCTCTTCTCGGATGGTTAAAGCGATTTATTCCAGCTCAGCAATAACTTCCTTCACCTACACGTTTCGAACAGTAAATGTTCCTGATCGCGGTAGTTACAAGTCCGTTTTCGCTTTCTGTTATTTATACCCTCCTGCCCACTGTGTCTGTTATGAGGCATTGTGGGAGTGGTAGTTTGTACTTGGCTTAAATTAAGCCATTATCGAATTCCCCACATTTATTATAAGCCACATATTTGGATTATAATTATATACAAGCGCCCATTATGGCTGGTTTTTTGGCTGAGTGCCCTATTAACTAGAAAATACAAGGTGGGTATTTCTTGTTCAAAAAGTAAGGTGATAGCTTAGTGCTGTATCTTACTCTTGTGTGGCTTATTCGTTTGTGTGGGAGGTCGATAAAAACATACATGATTCATATTCTGAACGGTTTTCACGATAAACTAATATTTTACATTCTATTGTTCAGACACTTTAATCTATTTACTTTCTATTCAGAAATTTGAAAAGGAGAAACATGCAATTTGCGCACTGTCCAGGTTAAGAGTCTATGTTTTAAGTATTCTGTGTTCAATTATATCCCATTTTTTGTTGTTTTTCTGTATAACTCTTTTTATCTTGCCAGACTGAAATAGCAAACATAAGTTTAAAGCGAAAGAGAATCCAAATTCAAAATTGTAAGGTCATAATTGTCTATTTACAAGTGTACATACAGTTCTTCGTCCCCGTTCAGACCGGTTGGGACTTTGGTCTTAAATCTGATTATCAATTTGGATTCCAATCGTCTTAATTTTTGTAGGCGATTTCCTCCTCTTTCATTCTCTGGCACCATTGCTATTCCTGAATATCTGACATCTTGCCATGTCTATCCTGCAAAGCGTGCAAGATCGGAAGGAACATGAAATCATTGAATGTTCCCAAAGGACAACCTTTTGAAATAAAACATAAAATAACATGCGAATCACACTATGTTGTCTATCTATTGGAATGTGACTGTGGCAAACGATATATCGGATCGACCATTTGTGCCCTAAAAAAACGAATGTTGGAACACATCAGGGCGATACAAAATAAAGACCAAACTTATGCCATGGCCAAACACCTAATGACACACAAAAACAAAACCTGGCAAGATGTCAGATATTCAGGAATAGCAATGGTGCCAGAGAATGAAAGAGGAGGAAATCGCCTACAAAAATTAAGACGATTGGAATCCAAATTGATAATCAGATTTAAGACCAAAGTCCCAACCGGTCTGAACGGGGACGAAGAACTGTATGTACACTTGTAAATAAACAATTATGACATTACAATTTTGAATTTGCATTCTCTTTTGCTTTAAACTTATGTTTGCTATTTCAGTCTGGCAAGATAAAAAGAGTTATACAGAAAAACAACAAAAAATGGGATATAATTGAACACAGAATACTTAAAACATAGACTCTTAACCTGGACAGTGCGCAAATTGCATGTTTCTCCTTTGCAAATTTCTGAATAGAAAGTAAATAGATTAAAGTGTCTGAACAATAGAATGTAAAATATTAGTTTATCGTGAAAACCGTTCAGAATATGAATCATGTATGTTTTTATCAACCTCCCACACAAACGAATAAGCCACACAAGAGTAAGATACAGCACTAAGCTATCACCTTACTTTTTGAACAAGAAATACCCACCTTGTATTTTCTAGTTAATAGGGCACTCAGCCAAAAAACCAGCCATAATGGGCGCTTGTATATAATTATAATCCAAATATGTGGCTTATAATAAATGTGGGGAATTCGATAATGGCTTAATTTAAGCTAAGTACAAACTACCACTCCCACAATGCCTCATAACAGACACAGTGGGCAGGAGGGTATAAATAACAGAAAGCGAAAACGGACTTGTAACTACCGTGATCAGGAACATTTACTGTTCGAAACGCGTAGGTGAAGGAAGTTATTGCTGAGCTGGAATAAATCGCTTTAACCATCCGAGAAGAGTGCGGTGTTTTTTTCATTTGCTTAAAGATATATATATATATATATATATACATATATATATATGTATATACATATATTACCTACTGGCGGTCGCCAGTAGGTATATATAGTTAGGATTTTTTCTCTATGGGATTTTTGAAAATTCTATGTCTAATAACTTTGGCGTTTGTGGACGGAATTGGCTGAAATTTTCAGGAAAATGGCACATTTTGTTTCTGAGCAGCCCTTGAAAATTTGGGGGGGGTTTGTCAAGGGGGGGCCGAGAAAAAAGGGGGGTCCCAAAACGCGTTTTTAACATTGAGTTTTCCATAGGGCGGTTGGCCTCACTTTTAGCCCGAACGGCTGAATGGATTTGCACGAAACTTGGCAAAATTGTAGGGACTGGTAGCCCGATGTGCCTTTTGTAGGTCTCAATATATGTGCTACAGTGGATTTTGAGAAATTAACGTTTAAAAAAAGATATATATCTGTAACAGCGGACCGGGCAGCGCTCCAGTACGCGTACTTTTCGCGCAACGGAGCTTTGTGAAGCGAAGCTGATTGGTTCTCCGGCGTCTGTAAACATTCCAAAGAGTCCGTAGCGGCCGCCATCTTGTCTCTCGGTAGGATCGAGAGAGAAGAGGAGGCCAAAGCGAAGGGGCAAATGACCATAAGGGGGCATAGTAGATCCTCGCTGACCCCCTAGGTTTGATGTGGAGGTTTTAAAAGGGCCCCGCGGGGCAAAAAAAAAATATAATAATAATAATCGAACGGCTGAATGGATTTGCACGAAACTTGGTAAAATATTAGGGACTGGTAGCCCGATGTGCCTTTGCTAGGTCTCAATATATGTGCTCCAGTGGATTTTGAGAAATTAACGTTCAAAAAAAGATATATATCTGTAACAGCGCTCCGCTTCGCGTAACGGAGGTTTGCGAAGCTGATTGGTCATTCTGTCACTGGGCTATAGTTGGGCTACATCTGGCTGATATTTGGGCTACATTTGTTTTTTTGTCTCTGGCGGCCATCTTTGGGCTACATTGGGCTACATTGGGCTTCATTGGGCTTCATTGGGCTACATTGGGCTACATTTGGGCTCCAACATATATATAGGCCAATGTAGCCCAATATATATTTTTCAAAGTTAATTTTCGTAAAAACCACTGGAGCATATATCTTGAGACATAGCAAAGGCACATCGGGCTACCAGTCCCTACAATTTTGCCAAGTTTCGTGGAAATCCATTCAGCCGTTCGAGCTAAAAGTGAGTCCAACCGCCCTATGGAAATGAAGGAAATGAATGGGTAATTTGTAATTAGCAAATAGCTCATCGCAAACTAGGAATGGTAAAGAATCGCTATTTATTCCTTAAAGTTCGCTATTTAGGAAATGCAAAAAACTTTGATGATACATATGGCGGTTCATCTCTAACAAGATAAGAAGCATAGGGATAGATTTATGATGACTGGCGCATCACCAGGGATGTGTTAGTCATTCTGTGCCGCTGTTCCGTCACCTATGGTGTGCTGCATTTACAATGCGGCGCATCATGGGGCAAAAACAGCACAGATGCGTGATGTATCTGTGCCGTAAAGGTGGCGCATTGCTGGAGTTGTATCGCAAGTGTGATGAAGCTCCAGCAAGGGTCGGGGGTGCCCCTGTCGCAGGGTTTCTGTTCTCACACAGAACTGTGGACAGAGGATTGGAACCTCGGCGAATTAGGGTGTCCCAAAACTCACCTTAGTAATCAAAAACCCCTTAGCAAGCTAGGTACAGTGTCACATTGGATATAACAAACTCTCAATGTTTAGACAATCCAGAATATGAACTTATAGTACCTCAGGATACGTGGAACTCATGAACAGTCGGTCGTTATATATTTCTTAGAAACCAGAACATGGAGTTAAGAAGAACACATGTGTATTTGAAATGTTTATTTACTAATGCCGTCTTCTCAGGCGTAGTATCTTAGATAATACAAGTACACATATTATCAGTAGCAAAATTACCAGCATAGTTACTAGTACATAAAAAGCGAATGGTGACAGTATGTTAACATGCTGTAAATGAATAAGACTTAGCAACACTTATAAGCAGCCGCGGGCCGTGGAGGGAGTTACGGTGGGGCAGGGAGGCGGGGAGGGGGAGGGGCAGGGTGGAGAGGGCTCCACCCTGCCCCTCCCCCTCCCCGCCTCCCTGCCCCACCGTAACTCCCTCCACGGCCCGCGGCTGCTTATATCTCACCCTCCCTAATACACATATTATATTATTTGCTAAGAAGGTCTCTTTGTGTTGGTTTAGGGCGTGCCCATACTTTAGTGTCTTAGATTTGAAGGAATCACATCAGCATACACCAGCTCTCTCTTCATGTGAACCGCATCAACTGTTGTGTATGTGTGTTCGGCAAAGCAATATAAAACCCGCCTCATGCCCAGAATTGGCAGAAGTTGCACTTATGTTATGAGTATGAAGTCGTGGAGATCAGACCTCATAACAATTCTGTATCGTGTTGTTCTTGAAACTTCAGCACTCGCTGTACAGATATAGTTTAACAAGCAAAGCAGATAGTAGAGCAATAACATATTATTCTCATGTAAACCACGATGAACTACTAGGTTGAAAGCTAAAGCAACAACTAAGTGTCGTGTGCAGAAGTTGCAAAAAAGGAAAAATGGCGTTTAAACCGGTAATGAGCCCATGCTAACTTAACACGGTGTAAAGATATCCAGGACCTAGATGACACCTCCCCATGATCCGGAAACGAACTGAATAAGATAATAGAAGTGCCATCTCATGAGAGCAGATTGCAAGTTTATATGTGGACGGTCCGCAAGGTAAAGCATTAAAAACTAGGAAAATTTAATGCTAAAGAAAAATAAAACAGCCAAGTACTTTATCGAGTCTTAAGCCAATAGGCAAGCTAAATAATAAAAACTTGACAAATAAGTCAATGAATTGTCAATGAAATGCTAGTACTCAGCATATCAAACATGAAAAAGGTCTATGACATAACTGTGTATGCAAAATAAGCTGCAACAGCCTCCAATAGGAAGTCACCGTCTTCATCCGAAAAGAGTTCAGCCATCCAATTTAAAAGCGGAAAAGAACATACGTGCTCTCCCACCACCGGATCCTCTATCACCATCAGAGGACAGCTCGGTGGGTTTTCAAGAAAGCTCTGTTCCAAGAAAGACTGTGTTGCCGCCAGTAAATTCCAGGGACCAATTAGTCCATGCATCAATGCCACAGCCATAATCCTTTCGCCAGGACAAACCAACTCGTGAGTAATGATAGGAGTCATCAGCTGATTAAAGTCGACGTCAGGAGAAACCGGTCCGCAGAGACACAAATCAATGGCCCAATCGAAATCACAGGTCAGGCAGTGAAATACAGGCTGGACACAGGTGAAGTAGGAGAATCGAAAAGATAATCCATATGCCGTGCTTAATATCGCCAACGGCATTGTGCCATAATATTCTAGCATGCGATTGCGGAACAGTGTCAGCAGCTGCAGGGCGGGAGCTTGCACAGGAGGGACATCCATATTTAAAAATGTAAAAAAGCACAAGAGCGTCCGCTGGTAATGCAAGTAAAAATGGGAATCCACGAAGCAGAGTGGAAAAAATAGAATGAAAGAAAGCAGGGATGACTCCAAAGATTTTCTCAAATGAAGTCACGAGACCACTGGTAACAACTTTAAAAAAGTGCGCCAGGGCCTTTGTGGAGGACGCGTTAAAGATAGTCCGAACCATCTTGCTGAAATGGAAAGGCAAATCTGTATTGAAAAGGGTCTGCACCTCTGTACGGGTGTTCGCTATGTGAAGCACGAAAGTTTCACGGGCCGAACTCAAGGCCACCTCTCTCTGAGACAAAAGAGCTCTTATTCTTGCCATGCCGTTGAAATCTGCTCCCAAGGTTGGTATTTGTGGCGAGATTGAAAACTCCCTATGTTCATGTGTGGGAGGAAATAGAACATTTCTGCAGCAAATAACCCGTTCACTTACTGTTACGATAAAAGGAATACTTTTAATTAACCCAGAACAATCTTCATTATTGAGCATCAAATAACTACCATTTTCCAACAACTTGAACGTGGGGATGATAGCAGGAACTGGCGTGCCTTGCAACACGCAAGCCATATTTGGTCGGTGTTTGTTGCATGAACCGTGTAACTGTATGTGCCTACACATTAGTGAATGATGTGGCGTCTCAGTGCATTCCTCTCCATTCAGATAAACTTCTTGATCATCTTTGAAACATCTGTATGTGTATGGAAGCGACCAGACCTCATGAAGAAAAGCACTACCTAAAGGTTCATAACGACCTATTGGTATATATTTCATACAATTTGAAAACTTATATAAAGCAAAAGGCAGCGTTATTAAACCGTGGATAAGGCACGTTGCCAAAAAACCCGCAATCCTCTGCTGATGATGTCACTGAGCATGTCATGAATGATGTAATATGTGACATCATCAGCAGTGGATTACGGGTAATAGTATCTCTAGTTTACTCCCTTATAGCTGTCTTTCTTTTAACATAAGTGTCTGTTTCCTTCCCTTATACTTACTGTTCTTTTTTAAAAAAAAATTTTTTGGTTCACTTCCGGTTCGCGTACCGGCGAGCGAACTGGGAAGCGAACTACGAGAAATAGAGGTTGGCACAGTTCCAAATATTGTACCAATTTTTTAATAACGGGGAGGTAGTTCTGAAAAGAACTTTTTTTTTAATTGTTTTTGTTGTTTTATATTTTTTTTATTATTTTTCTGAACATTTTTTTACTTTTTTTGAATTTTTCTGAACAGTTTTATATTTTTTGGGGTTTTTCTTGGAGGGGGCAATGAAAACGATTCATTGTAAAGGGCTCAACAGGAGCAACAAAACAAAAAAAAAGTATTTATTATTTTGGGCGTTTCGTACAAACTTGCATATGATAGTCAATAGCTCTGTTGATCAGAGTGATGCTTCTTTCTCCGTAGCAAATGAATCCATTGCAATGTACGCAGACGTGTTTTACTTCACCAAATCTCATTTGTATATTTGGCACCATCTCCCTGCCCTCTGGTCCCGTTACTTCCGGTACAACAGATCTTCTGGCCATAATAGGGAGATTATCTAGGTCGTTCCGAAACTGTGCAGCACTGTAGTTGTTAGGATGCCACCTAGTCATATGGCGATGCATTGTGTAGTTTCCGAAACTGTATTTTTTCTCGGTCCCTCTGGACAGTCTATCTTGACATATAAGGCAAGTTACGTATCTTGCATTTACTTTTTTCTGACCTTTGGGAATTTTAAAAAATTGCCAAATGAAGTTTTCTTTCCGGTGAGACGTCCTGGGCTCCTCAGGCAAAAACTGCTTCTCTTCGTGCTCGTCGTCCTGTTCCTCTTCTTCCTCTTCTTGTTGAATTATAACTTGAGCAGGTGGTCCACTCTTCCTTGGATGTGGTGGAGGTGGTGGGGAAGCACCAGCTGAAGCTACTAAAGAAGCCATTGCTCACTGGTAACAAAGGGTCTTTCTCTCACAATGATGAAAGTCAGAGTGAGGAAAGAAGGAGGGATTTTCATCATTTGGGAAAAACAAGAGTTCTCAACCAATGAAAAGTGTTCATTTTAGATTATATGACCTAGTCTTACATCATTAGGAAACCAAAAGTGAAATGAACCAATTAAAAGTGTTATTACCAAGTCACATGACCTGCTGTGTTTACGTTAAGCGCTTTGCAGGGCCTCCCGGTTTGCTTCCAGAAACCTGCGCTTTGCGACTCGCTTCGCGTACCAGTTCGCTAACGTAGCACGTCATATGACGTATCACGCGACAACGTGAAACGTCATGCGGACGGGAGGCGTCACAATGTTGTTTTCTAACGCGGCAGTTGCGGTAAAGAAACGTTTACCGGCTCGCGGTCTATTTCGCGGCATCAAGGTCAGCTAACGGGAAGCTTCCCGATTCGCGAAGCGGGAACGAAGAAAAAAAAATATTTAAAAAAAAAATTATTCATAAACATATAAAATATATTTTTGGATTTAAAGAAGAATACATTTTACAGCTACCGATATTAGCTGTTAAAAAACCAATGAAATTCACTGAAAAAACCATAGGTTATAGACCATATATAGTTAGGAATTAGCATTTACAAAACCTTGAAAATTCACTGAAAAAACCATAGGTTATAGACCATATATAGTTAGGAATTAGCATTTACAAAACCTTATTTTACTCACACAAAACCATTGAAATTCCATATATAGTTAGTTGCACTAACTATATATCGCGCACCCGCAATCCACTGCTGATGATGTCACATATTACATCATTCATGACATGGTCAGTGACATCACTGATGACATCACTGATGACATCTCAAATGACATCACTGATGACATCACTGATGACATCTCATTTGACATCAATGACCACATCACTGATGATATCATTCATGTGACAATACAATGAATCTCCTCACATTTTAATATAACCTCTGTTTCACCCAGTGTTAAATACAGAGTATAATTTTTGAAACCATTGACACACCAATACTAGTTACTACATACGCACTCACTGATTCCTATGTCTACACACACATTCACTCATTCACCCATACAATCATTCATACATACAATCACTCATCTTTACAACACTATCATATGCACTCATACACCTATACAGACACTCACAGTCTGCCACTCATCCATGGAGTTACTCACACACCTAGTCAGTCCTGTAAAGAATCAATGACACTTCCATTTTCTTGTCTATACAGTTAAACATAGAGCACCTTACATTTTCAAACATATACTAACACATACTTACCTTTTTATACAATCATTGATACAAGTACACATTGATCTGCACAGAGTCACACACCTCCCAGCCAGCCACACACACACTCAGTCTCCCATACAAATACTTGGACAATCAATCAGTAACCCATATAGTTAATCATATAGCTACTGATCAACACATGCAGCAGTTTACAGAACAACAGACATAATGATGCACAAATTAAGACAGTTTAGTCACTAACCCATGCACTCAGTGAGACACATTTAATCACTCACTCATACATTCAGTCATGCACCTACTAAATCCTTTGTCCAGACACTTATACTTCCACTCATTCTTCAATATGTAAGACACATTTTAACTTTACAGAAACATACAGTCACTGGATGTTGTCATCAGTGATGTCATCAGTGATGTCATCAGTGATGTCATTTGAGATGTCATCAGTGATGTCATCAGTGATGTCACTGACCATGTCATGAATGATGTAATATGTGACATCATCAGCAGTGGATTGCGGGTGCGCGATATATAGTTAGTGCAACTAACTATATATGGAATTTCAATGGTTTTGTGTGAGTAAAATAAGGTTTTGTAAATGCTAATTCCTAACTATATATGGTCTATAACCTATGGTTTTTTCAGTGAATTTTCAAGGTTTTGTAAATGCTAATTCCTAACTATATATGGTCTATAACCTATGGTTTTTTCAGTGAATATATATATATATATATATATTACCTACTGGCGGTCGCCAGTAGGTATATATAGTTAGGATTTTTTCTCTATGGGATTTTTGAAAATTCTATGTCTAATAACTTTGGCGTTTGTGGACGGAATTGGCTGAAATTTTCAGGAAAATGGCACATTTTGTTTCTGAGCAGCCCTTGAAAATTTGGAGGGGGTTCGTCAAGGGGGGGTCGAGAAAAAAGGGGGGTCCCAAAACGTGTTTTTAACATTGAGTTTTCCATAGGGCGGTTGGCCTCACTTTTAGCCCGAACGGCTGAATGGATTTGCACGAAACTTGGCAAAATTGTAGGGACTGGTAGCCCGATGTGTCTTTTGTAGGTTTCAATATATGTGCTCCAGTGGATTTTGAGAAATTAACGTTTAAAAAAAGATATATATCTGTAACAGCGGACCGGGCAGCGGCCCAGGACGCGTACTTTTCGCGCAACGGAGCTTTGTGAAGCGAAGCTGATTGGTTCTCTGGCGTCTGTCAACATTCCAAACAGTCCGTAGCGGCCGCCATCTTGTCTCTCGGTAGGATCGAGAGACAAGAGGAGGCCAAAGCGAAGGGGCAAATGACCATAAGGGGGCATAGTAGATCCTCGCTGACCCCCTAGGTTTGATGTGGAGGTTTTAAAAGGGCCCCGCGGGGCAAAAAAAAATAATAATAATAATAATCGAACGGCTGAATGGATTTGCACGAAACTTGGTAAAATATTAGGGACTGGTAGCCCGATGTGCCTTTGCTAGGTCTCAATATATGTGCTCCAGTGGATTTTGAGAAATTAACGTTCAAAAAAAGATATATATCTGTAACAGCGCTCCGCTTCGCGTACTTTTCGCGTTACGGAGCTTTGCGAAGCTGATTGGTTCTCCGGCGTCTGTCAACATTCCAAACAGTCCGTAGCGGCCGCCATCTTGTCTCTCGGTAGGATTGAGAGACAAGAGGAGGTCAAAGCGAAGGGGGAAATGACCATAAGGGGGCATAGTAGATCCTTCCTGACCTCTTAGGTTTGATGTACCATTTTGCCAAGTTTGGTGTAATTCCGTTCAGCCATTCAGGCTGTAGACGTATGTAAATGTCCTATGGAAAATTGCATGGGGAAAACACATTTGAAAGTGTTGAAATTTAGAACCAATTAAAATGTTACTTTGGTTTGTATTTGTGTGTGATGAAAGTTAATTGGTTATGTATATATGTCAAATGAGAGGAAACCACAGCCATTTTGTGATACTACTGTCTGAGGTACATTTGTGAGGAATTTTTGGTGGTGAATTTCTGGTGTTTGATTTACACAGTACTAACACTTTTCCTACTTTTAAAAAGGTGAGTTGTTAATTTGTAAGGGGAACTATGTTGTACACTTGAAGATAATTTGAAAAATGTTTTCTGTTATTTATTTGCAGTCCTTCTGTTATACTAAATACTTGATAACGTTAGTTTTATATTATGTATTACTAAAAACGATAAATGAAAGTGATTATTTTTTTCTGCAATTTACAGCAAGCAATTTCAAAATAAAATGGCTCACAATGAAGAGACCGTGGCAATTTCTTTTGAATTGTCCACTACATTGATTGAAATTGAGAGCACCAATAATGAAATATTGTCACAAGGAGGACATGACTTGTATGATTCCATTAGATTGATTGAAATGGACAGCACCAAGAATGAAATATTGTCACAAGGAGATGACTTGAATGATTCCACTACGTTGATTGAAATTGAGAGCAGCAATAATGAAATATTGTCACAAGGAGGAGATGACTTGTATGATTCCATTAGATTGATTGAAATGGACAGCACCAATAATGAAATATTGTCACAAGGAGGAGATGACTTGAATGATTCCACTACATTGATTGAAATTGAGAGCACCAATAATGAAATATTGTCACGAGGAGATGACTTGAATGATTCCACTACATTGATTGAAATTGACAGCACCAATAATGAAATATTGTCAGAAGGAGGAGATGACTTGAATGATTTTTTTGATCAATCTCTTGATGGCGAATTTATCGAGTGTTTGGAGACCATAGAGTTACAAGAATCATTATTGGAGACTTTTCATGAGGACATTGCTGATGAGGACATGTTACTAGTTCTTTCAAATTTAGAAAATTCTGAAGAATAAATGTATATTTAGAAATCAAAAATTGTTTGAGACATTATTCATTTTTATTTTTAATTTATGAGGTTGTAGCGAAGTGATTGTAGTATAAAATGAGACTTATAGTATAGAGTGCAACATTTTTATGTTACATGGTAAGTTTACTCATATTTACTTCCCTTCTGCCACTATATTATCTCCAATGTGTATTTGACATCTCTTCTTCATCTCCGGCCTCCTTTCTCTCACTGTGTGTCTCCGATGCATCTTATCGCTGCTATTTCGTGTAATTACAGAAGAGAGTAAAATAAAATAGTTCGGAACGTGAAAAGGGGGCAAAGTAGAGTACTCCTCACCCCCTAGGCCTTTTTAGGCGGTCCCAAAAGGATCAGTTTCTGCTTTCCTGAGAGATTATGGTATGAGTTCCATATACCACAATAACTTGCATTACAACATGCAAGATATCTATCTCCTATTACCAACTTTTGGAGATATTCGCGCTAAGCGCGAATATCTCCAAAAAGTAACACCTGGATAACATGGCTAAGAGCATTAGCTCGGTAATGTATGAATATCGCTGAGTTTTTAGCGATATTCATGCATTGCGGCCGTTTATTATCGCATTTGTGATAAACCTTGATAATAGCAAGGTTTATCTTCGATAATTTCTGATGATGCTTAGCGGTAAAAAATTCGTTGGTAAGCATCGTTAGCGATAAATATCGCTTAACTTTGGTAATATGCCCCAACGTCTGTTAACGTTCGATTCGAAGGAAATGAGGAAGTGTTGAAAAACATTGTCTGCGCCATCTTGCCTTTTTTGAAATGCCACACTTTTGTCGTGCACGGCAGCCATTTTAGATGTCTTGACCAGACCCACTCTCTGCACGCTGTCGATTCGTAGCATGGCTCCTCACCCTCGCAAGCATCTTCCCCAGGCACTGGTCACCCCCGCTCTCTGTCTTATGCATGGGCAATAAACCTCCCCCCATCTGCGCTGCTCTTCCCTGAGAATCACACTGTGCCCGCCCGACACCTCCCTTTCGCCCTATTCACTACCGCACCCTCTGACACTCCTCTTCCTCTGTGTCCGATTGTCCAGGCTATCAGCTAGCCCTGCAGATGTAGTTTATGGCCCCAGCTGTAAAGAATCACCCCTCTTCAAAGGAGTTATAGTAGATCAAGGCCCACACCCGATGAGATCCGTCACACCACACGTGTTCCTACTATCTGAAAACTATCCTGTATTGTGATTGGGGAGGGGACAGAGCCTGAAGCGGAAGATTCCAGGAATGACTCTTTGTACATCAAAGTTTTTACAATTATGTGTCACATTAAAAATATATAGCACTCCAACAAAGTAGTAGGAATATAAAACTTTAATAACATATAAATATATACAACAAAACAAAAACAGTAAAAACATTTAAACAACGAAGAGACCGTGGCAATTTCTTTTGAATTATCCAATAGATTTATTGAAATTGACAGCACCAATAATGAAATATTGTTGTCAGTAGCGGTCTGTTGTGCGAATAGTTCCAAGGCAGCAGAACGCGCTGAAATCTAGATGGCACGAAAGTGATGTCTAGCAAGTTGCCGCCCAGCAAATAACGGCGTGGGGCGCCGCGGGGGTGAGTGAGTCCAGTAGGCACCACAGCTATTCTTAGCGGCATTGCAGAATTACTGCTGGGGACAATGCCTGTGCTGTAGCAGGGTCACAGCAGAAACAAAAAGGATTCTGTTGAAGATGTTGTTGGTTTTCAATTTGAAAACAGTTCTGGTGTCAACTGCTATGCTATTGTAGTGGTTAATGTTTTGTTTTCTCTAGAAAATGTAAAAGAGGGGGAGGCAGTCCAAAGTTCCGTTAAAAGGGCAAAGGAAAGGATCGGTGGTTTGAACTATCAGTCAAAAAGGGGAGGGGGTGCAACAATTTTTCCTACCGGGTCACACTGTGCTTTCACCGGAAGTGAGGTCTGCAGGATTCTAGTAATTCAAAGTGAGGCTGGCGCCGACGTCCCGCGGATACAGTTTCGTCACTCCACGGGTGATCATGGCAGTCATTCCCCATCGGGGGTGTCTGCGGGGGTCGGAGACTCCCGCGGCTCCTCTAGAATCTTCAAGGTCGTGGAGGACTACGGTGGTGGAGTCAACCAGTGACCGGGCCATTTCTTTATGCTGGGCCCGCTCTTGCCAGGTCGACCGCCATTTTGAGAGTTCGGTAGCTACTGGCGATCGCGGGGTCAAATGAGCGGACGGGCTCCACCCTGCCGGGCGAGACGTTGCAGCATAGCCACAGTGGAAGAACCCTTTTCCGGGCGCCTGGAGCGCTGAGGGTGCAGCTGGGAAGCCTCCACCTGGGGAGGCGGGAGAGGCCTGTTCGCACCGTCTCTCCCTCCCAGTGCACCCCACGGCGTCTCGCTTGAGATTTGTTATGGCCGGACCAGGCGATGAGGACGAGGGGGGGGGGGGGTCGGAGGCATGTGCAAGACATCCCCCCCCCAGTGTTGTCGCAGCCATTTTTCAAGAAAGAAGAAGTGTCCCGTCCGTCTTCGGGCCGGGCTTCCGGTAGATGTCGGCCGGACGCCCCTGGCTCTGGCCCCATTAACGGGTTTCTTGGTTTATTGGCTGCAGCCGGATCCCGTCGGCCTCGGCCCCCCGACCGTTGGTGGCCGGACCGGAAGAGCATGTGGCGGGACTACCTGCAACTCTCAAGGGCCACCGCGGCCGGACTGGGAGAGAGAGGGGAGGGTCGAGGAGACATTCCCCCCCCCTGCAACTGTTCAGCGTTGTAAAGGCAATCCCCTGGCCGGGTCCCGCTGGTCTCGGCCTCTCCTCCGGCTACACCCTACGTTAGGATCTCCTGGCCGAGGCGTGGCAGCAGGACCTGCTTTATATGGGCTGCTCCCGGCTGGGCGTAGCCGGAACCCTGCCCCACCTTGGAAGTTTCCAGAGTGGGGGCGGATGTTCTACTGTCTTGCATTTTCCCTAGTCTATCGATTTTTTGGGCGTGGCAGGCGGTGGGACAGCGAGGGGTGATTTGGTTTCTCTTACTGTTTTTCTGGTCTCTCACCACTGGCATATTTCTAACGTTTTCTTGTTTCTAGGACATTAATAGGTTTTATCATTACGTTATGTTATCGTTTCTTTGTTCGTTGTTTAATAAAAGTTCATGTTCATCAGTGGCCTACTGATTTTCGATTTCCTATTCTTTTCTTTCCAGGTTGTTTCATGCTAAAGTTTCTGTTAACAGGATACAGTGATCACTTCGTTATTATTGCATATGTCTTTTTCACTAGGGGTGCTCTCTGGTCGGGCCAGATGACGTATGTCTAGTAAATGGTCCGGGTGAAACAGGTGCATCAATCAGTGGGGAGTAGATAGGCATGACAGATTACAACGGGGGAGAAAGGTCCGCATTACGTACCCTTTCACTACTTGCAAAGATTTTCCTACGTTTATTTGCAAACAGGGAATACCTCCAAAAAGAACTAATTCCCAAACAGTCAATGTTCGGACAATCAATCAATCAATGAGGAATGAAATAGGTACGACGTGTTAAAGGCTTGCGTTACCTACCCTTCACTATCTGCAAAGGGAGAGAGAATATTCCTATTCTTCCTCGTTTGCAGGCAGAGAAGATCCTTAAGAGAACCAACTTCGAACAATTCAATGCTCGATTCAAACAATCAACAAGGGGTACTGTGAACACAAATGAACGCCGCTTATGTACATACGCATTGCTATTTTCAACAGGTTGTTCCTAATGTTTCTATTTTAGCGAGGTCAAAAAGAGATCCCATTAGTGGCCTACTGATTTTGCTCGATTCCTTTTGTTTTTTTACACGGTTTTTCGCTATCTGCAAAGACTAAACAGAGTATTTTGACTCTGTGCTTGTTTGTAAATAGAGAATGAACCAAAGAGAACAATCAATCAAATGGAGAGAGAAGCAGGCACGACGGATTACAAAGGGGGCAAAGGGCTGCGTTAACTACCCTTCACTATCTGCAAAGAGAGAGTACTCCTAATAGAAATGAGGGGTGGGGGGTAGCATTCAAAGCAGATCAGTGTGCATAAACACGAAAATGTTTTTACTTACCACGTACTTGACATTCGACAGCTTATGATATTTGCTATTAAAAAACCATTGAAATTCACTGAAAAAACCATAGGTTATAGACCATATATAGTTAGGAATTAGCATTTACAAAACCTTGAAAATTCACTGAAAAAACCATAGGTTATAGACCATATATAGTTAGGAATTAGCATTTAAAAAACCTTATTTTACTCACACAAAACCATTGAAATTCCATATATAGTTAGTTGCACTAACTATATATCGCGCACCCGCAACCCACTGCTGATGATGTCACATATTACATCATTCATGACATGGTCAGTGACATCACTGATGACATCACTGATGACATCTCAAATGACATCACTGATGATATCTCATTTGACATCAATGGTCACATCAATGATGATATCATTAATGTGACAATACAATGCATCTCCTCACACTTTAATATAACCTCTGTTACACCCAGTGTTAAATACAGAGTATAATTTTTGAAACCATTGACACACCAATACTAGTTACTACATACGCACTCACTGATTCCTACGTCTACACACACATTCACTCATTCACCCATACAATCATTCATACATACAATCACTCATCTTTACAACACTATCATATGCACTCATACACCTATACAGACACTCACACTCTGCCACTCATCCATGGAGTTACTCACACACCTAGTCAGTCCTGTAAAGAATCAATCACAGTTCCATTTTCTAATCTACACAGTTAAACATAGAGTACCTTACATTTTAAAACATATACTAACACATACTTACTCTCTTATAGAATCACTGATACAAGTACACATTGATCTGCACAGAGTCACACACCTCCCAGCCAGCCATACACACACTCAGTCTCCCATACAAATACTTGTGCAACCAATCAATAACCCATATAGCTACTTATATAGCTACTGATCAACACATGCAGCAGCTTGCACAACAACAGACATGCTGATGCACACTTTCAGACAGTTTAGTCACTAACCCGTGCATTTAGTAAGACGCATTTAATCACTCACTCATACAGTCAATCACGCACCTACTAAAACCTTCATTCAGACACTTATACATCCACTCATTCTTCAATATGTAAAACATATTTAAACTTTACAGAAACACATAATCACTGGATGTTGTCATCAGTGATGTCATTTGAGATGTCATCAGTGATGTCATCAGTGATGTCATTTGAGATGTCATCAGTGATGTCATCAGTGATGTCACTGACCATGTCATGAATGATGTAATATGTGACATCATCAGCAGTGGATTGCGGGTGCGCGATATATAGTTAGTGCAACTAACTATATATGGAATTTCAATGGTTTTGTGTGAGTAAAATAAGGTTTTTTAAATGCTAATTCCTAACTATATATGGTCTATAACCTATGGTTTTTTCAGTGAATATATATATATATATATATATATATATATATATATATATATATATATATATTACCTACTCGTGGTTGCCAGTAGGTAGTTATAGTTAGGACCTAGTTACCATAGGAAAATGGTAACATTTTATTCCCAATTACTTTAGCGCCGATTGACGAATCTTCGCGAAAATTTCTAAACTAATTCTTTGTTGAGATCCACTCCTATGTTGGAAGTTTGGGGGTGATTCTTCAAGGGGAGGGCCAAGAAAAAAGGGGGTCCCAAAACGTGTTTTCTCCATGTTCATTTCCTTAGGAATCTTTAGACAAGGCTACACGTCGAACGGGTGAACGGAATTACCCCAAATTTGGCAGGGAGAAGGGTCTTGGTCTAGAAGCACGCATCTGATTGGCTGAGGTGTTACGAGCACAAGCTTGTTGCTGATTGACTGCAAGTGGTGCAAGCAGTTGCAACTAGGAAGTGTTGGCCACCATTTTGTGATTCCATTAAAACGGGTAAAGTGAAAAAAGGAGTAAAAAGTGGGAAATAGGAGGGTAGGAGCACTGTAACCTCTGTGGGGTGTTTAGGGTGTGCTATAGAGGGGGTGCGAAGCAAATAATTTACCCCTACCGGCGTGTAAGTGGTGGGCTACGGAAATTAAGTGAGGTATTGAGTTGAGTCTGATGCGGGTAAGGTGAGATGGTGTGGGACTCAGGGATTAAAGCAAGAGCCCAAATTGCGTGTCCTATGCTGTGAAGTCATGTGCCATGGCCGCAGCACTACAGTTGTGGAAGTAGTGTCCGGATGTGTTTATAACTACTAGGACAAACTAATGATCCGTACAGGTATGAAAGTCATGGGATATGGAATATATGTGAGGTATTGTCTAGAGTCTCATGCTGCTCAGCTGAGCTACTGCCGGAGTCGGGATTAAAGCGTGAGCCCAAACTGTGTGTCATATGCTGTGAAGTCATGTGCTCTGGCTGCTGTGCCAAATCTGTGCAAGTAGTGTCAGTATGTAGTTATAGCTACTTGGATGAACTTTTGTTTAGAACATTGTAGCTTGTGTATGGTGCTTAGGTGGTGTTGTATAGGGAGTGCGAAGGTAAATCAATATGTTATTTGTAAAGCGCAAACTACTCACCCCTATAGGTGAGTAGAGCTAGGGATCAAAGCGAGAGGTCTGTGCTGCAAAGTGAGATGGTCTGGCCGCTGCGCCACACCTGTGTAGAGAATACATTTTGGCGAGGGTGCGGGAGTTGGTGTTATATAGCCCTAAAATAGCGGGTGTTAGAACTGGGATTTCTGGTTGGCTGAGGCTTGCACCAAAGCCAGGTAGAAACCACCACTCTAGTCAGGGCAAGGAGTTACACGCCAAAGATAATCCCTGCTCACCCCCTTGGTAGCTTGGCACGAGCAAACAGGCTTATCCCGGAGGCAATATGTAAAGCATTTGCGCACGCACACAGCAACAACATCCCTGGCAGACTACAAAAGGAACTCCACACAAAGTTATATAAAAATAACTTTTGTATTGTCAAAACACATCAGATAGTAATCACATCATATGCATTGTGCCAACTGGCACGGGCAATATTCACAAGGGATTATGTACATAGGACAGGGCCTCATGGACCACTGTCAGGAATAAGCACTTGGTAGAACTAGCACTTAGGACATAGAACAATTGTAGCACCAAATAACAATTGTAGAACACAACCAGTAACCACTGGTAAAAGAGAAGTACATCCTACACCATCCTAAAACACCTTAGGCCTATATCACGCAGGGACACTCATTAGTATAAGCCTACTAGGCAAAACAACCTTCTAAGCATGAGCACATTTAGAAGTATAAAACCAGCATAAAGGCAAAGCACATTACGCAGAAATCACTTTAGGGCCTTGCGTCCTACCCACAAACCAGCCCTCCTGGCCGACTAGCCATCTCAAGAAGAGGCTCAAATGCCCTGTGTCCTGAATGTCAGGGCGCGCTGCCATCACAGCGCCAGTCAGGGTGCGCCATCTGCACAAACCTAAACGTTGCAGCTGCCCACTACTTGCTGGGCAGCTGAGAACAAGAAAAGGGCCTAAACGCTGCAGATGGCACTAAGTGCTGCGCAACTGTGGAAGGCCAAAGTAGGGCGACGGAGTGCGACCCACTCCTGGGTTCACCAAGACATGTCCCCTAGAAAGAAACAACCTAAACGGTGCAGCTGCCCACTACTTGCTGGGCAGCTGTAAATCAGCAAAACTGCGGCATGGGCTCTCAGTAGCCCTTAAAGCAAATTGCGCCACGTGTTGGAGCCACTCTAGGCTCTGGAAATGAAATATGCCACTAGGAGCACTCCAGCTCCTAAACGAATTGTGCGCCCATCATAGACAGAGCACTGGCCTTAAATAAATGTGCCCCCAGGGAGCCACTCAGGTTCTAAAACAAATGTGCCCTCAAGGGCGAGCACTGGTATGGGCACAGGGGGGGGCGGGCACCGACAACATGCCCCAACACCACCCCCTAAACAACAGAGTGTGGGCCCCTCGGGGCCCAAGCAACCACTTGGGCCAAACGTTGGAGCAGCCCACTGTGGAAGCAGGCTACTCGGGGTAGGGGCACCGGCAGGGTGCCTCGACGTCCCTCCCTCCCAGCCAGCTCCTACTCACCGGCTCGTAGGGGGGCACCTCTCTGCTTTTCGCCCGGTCCCTCTCCTGGGACCGGGACTTCACGGTGGAGCCTGGAGGCTCCAGCGCTCCCCTCTCCTGCGTGGGTGAGGGACTCGGCCCGGGGAGCTCTCGGTCCTCAGGTCGGGCTCCTCCCTCGTATCCTCCCTATATGGGGCTCTCTCCTCCATACGAGAGGCCCGCCTGTAATCCAAGTTGGCGCGCGGGGCTCCCCCATCGCACTGGGAGCCCCGGAGGATCATGGCCGAGCTCCCTCTTCCATCCTGCGGCCCCGCCCACAACCAGGCGGGCCGCGGGTGGTGGCAATCCGGGCATCAGAAGGGTAGGCTCCCTCAGATAACGATAAACAATGGGGTGGGCACCCGTACAGATCAAAAATACGGCAGTGGAGACACATAAATAAGGGGTAGGCTCCCCTTGAATATTGGGGCATAAGCATGGCAGGCAGCTGCTACAGAATATCGCCATAAGCGGGGTGAGCACCCGCGATGAGCCCAAGGAGGGGGGAATCCCACCACACGATGCAGCCCAGCGCTGCAGGGCGGAATAAAAGCGCTCCCTCAGGGAAAATGATGCACTCACTAGGCTCTGGGACACAGCAACCATCAAGCCCCCCCCCCAGAAAGGGCTCCCAGAGCAAAGGGGTCCCAGCAACAAGCAGGGGAACCCAGGAAAAGGTTTCCAGGGCAAGGAAAATCTCCCAGCCATCCTCAGGCCAGGTAGAAGGGGCCCCAGAAAGAAGTTCTCCAGCAATCCAGGGGCTGGGCAGGGCCCAGGGAGGCAAGCCTTCCCCGGGGCCCCAGCAGAAGCATGCCCCTGGTAGATTCAAGTCAGGAAAACAAGAACATTTTAAATGAGGTCACAGCCTCTTTTTATCCACCATTTCCCTTTGTTTTCAAAGGTGTAGGCAAGGGGCGAACCAGATGCAACTGGTTCCTGACCACTTTGTTTTGCTCGGCCCCTCTCTCTATTCCCAGGGTGGGTCAGGGACATCAGACACACCACAGGGGGCGGAGCCCGCATTGTGGAGGGAAAGCCCAGCTCTATTCAGGTCCCAGGTGCATCCTCTCCCTGCCGTCAACATGCAGATCTCCCCATTCACCACCGGGCAGACCCATCCTGACTCCTGGGGCCAGGCACACCAACCAGCTTCAGCCAATCACAAGCCAGACAGCCAATTCACATTTATTACACAGACATGCCAACTTCTAGAAGTGGCACTTCCACACCAGACACATTAAATCCACACACATCATCGCGCAGCATTTAATCTCACGAGTTCACACATACCAAACTTGACCCTGCACTCCCCACACATCACGAACTACCAGGGACACGCATATTCCCCATGCATTCCTATGGGAGGGCAGGCCACTCACCACACATACACAGGGAGCTCACGTACATTACACTGTACCACAGGGAAAAAATGTGCAGAGGCCAAAATTCACTAACACCAGGTTACAGAAACAGGCTAGGCAAAAGCAAAAAGTTTCGGGGTGAACCTGCCAAAAGGGCCAAGTCCAACACAACCCCCTTCCAGCCAAAACACAGGGTAGACCAATCACTCCTTTGATGGGCTTCCCTGCTTTGGGCGATAGAACACGGACGCGGGCCCGCATGGCAGGGACACCATCCAGTTATGCGACATTCTTAACCCACATGGTTTCCTACAAACAAGAACTCTCCTGGCCCAACCAGGATACCCCACTGGTACTCTCTAGTTGTCCACGGCCAGGACCAGGCCCTATGCCATCCAGATGTCACAGGTCCTGACCACTTCACGGAGTGGGGGGCAGTAACCTCTGGCACACAATATCCATTCTCCACTCTCCCTCTCAGTGTAGCTACAACTACCACTGATTCTTCAACCTAGGGTCTGCACCCTCAGGCTGCCTAGAGGTCATGGGCAAGAACGCTCCACCCTACCTCTACTTCTGGGATTTCGCACCCTCCCAGGGAAGCACCCACCAGAACACAACTCTCCCACCAGATCAGGACCTCTCTCCATCAACTGGTCCACCACCTGGGATCTACATTCACCGGATGCACCGGGGTCAGAGGCGAGGACTCCCTCCCTCTGCACCCCCTTCCAGAGTTCTGCACCCTCCCACTGTAGAGCAGGGTCCCTTTCCTTTAAGATGGGCACTCCCTGCTCTCAGGGCAGTACTACCCTAGTCAGCCAGGGACCCTATGGATCCCGGCGAGGCCTGCACCACCCCTTCTGGGCAACACAGGGTCTCTTCACTTAAGATGAGCCCCACCTGTGTTCACAGGGGTTACCCTAGAAGGCAACCCGGCCAGGACACTGGTTACAGATGCCCTGCCTTCCAGGTCAGGCTACAACCCGAACCTGGTCTTCCCCTCCTCGGGGAAGGCCCAGCAAACCAGGACTTCACGGGGGGCACGCATGCCCCCCCCCCCTTGAGGGTGAAACATCACAAATGTGTTGGCGAAAGTCTGCCTGACTCAGAACAGAAGTGGCATCACCATGGTCACTCACGGATGGCTCAGCCCTTCTAGCTGGCCCCTGACCCACTGGTTTTTCCACTGGGGCTTTTTTCCCCCTCTGTGACCTCAACCAGGCCTTATGCACCCTCCACTTAGGAGTGGTACTGCCCAATACTAGGACCACCGGAGTTATGGTTACAGAAAACTCCCCATCCTCTAGACACAGGAAGATCCTCCTCAAATTACCTGCTAGTACAGCATAGGCCCCCGACCTGGCACTCCCTTAGGGAACCCTCCAGGCCCTGAGATAGGGTTTTGGCGCTCATGGAGACACGCAGTCCCTCCCACTCCTTCTCCTTCAGAGACAGGCCGTGGGCCCCTAAACCCTTCCCATTTTACTGGGACCTAGCTGGGCTACACATAAACCTCTTCCTACCATCAGTACTAGAAGATACACCAGTCACTCCTGTTGGAATCACTCCCCAATGCCTCTGCAAGACCTCTAGCACACCCCCAGAAGCCCACCTTCTTGTCCAGTGCCTCTGCTGGACCTCGAGCACGCCAGAGGTACACCTCCCGTGCAAGCCTATTGTCAAGCAACCAGCTCACACCTACTCCTCCAGGGCCTCTGCAGGACCTACCACACCCCACTGGTGGTTCACCGCCCGTGCAAGCTCCTTTTCAGAAAACAAACTCACACCAACTCCTACAGTGTAACACACCACTCATCCACACACTCCCCCTCCAGGCTGGTAAGACAGTTTTTACAGCCCCTGTTTTCTCAGCCTGACCACCACGTGACACAGGTACCATTACTCCGGGAACGGGACGGGGAACACATGCATTAGACGTATATTTTTTTTTAGCCGCCACCACTGGATCCCACCCTTTCTGGTGAATCCAGACACACATACTACACTCAGGGATAACCACCCTCCTGAGCTAGCCATTTCTCCTCCACATCCCCTCTCCTCTATCCACACCTCTGGGGACAGGAACGGGGATTGGACACTGGACCCAGGAAGGAACTCCCTATCTACTGGCGTCCCGCCCTGTGATTTTCTCTCCTTTGCCACTAAACATAAAGCACAGGAACACCATTTGAAAATGACACTCTTGAGGAAAAACAAAATCACAAACAATAATCCCCTACATGTGACTATCTAAAATGCAGAGTTTTGTAATGTAGCCAGCTGTCGCTATGGTAATGCGCAAACACAAGTCCTAATCCTCACCGCTGATCACCAATGTTAGAACTGGGATTTCTGGTTGGCTAAGGCTTGCGCCAAAGCCAGGCAGAAACCACCACTCTAGTCAGGGCAAGGGAGTCGCACGCCAAGATAACCCCTGCTCACCCCCTTGGTAGCTTGGCACGAGCAGTCAGGCTTATCCCGGAGGCAATGTGTACGTGCGCAAATGCTTTACACATTGCCTCCGGGATAAGCCTGACTGCTCATGCCAAGCTACCAAGGGGGTGAGCAGGGCTTATCTTGGCGTGTGACTCCCTTGCCCTGACTAGAGTGGTGGTTTCTGCCTGGCTTTGGCGCAAGCCTTAGCCAACCAGAAATCCCAGTTCTAACAGCGGGCCTTAGTTGTAAGTTATAGGGTGGCTCTAAAAAGAGCCCTTGTGTTCATTAGTTGGAGCTACATATAAGTGCGGATGCACAGCTTCAAGTTATTCAGGAAAACGTGGTGTCCCTGATCTGTGAAGTGTACTCCATCACTTCTGTAGATATCCGCCATATCAAAATGTATGTTGTTGTTGTATATGGACTCCATTTTGTGGTCTCTGAGGTATGCAGAGACAGCTTTCTTGATTTTGTTCTGAGATTTTTCAATCTGAGGACAAAATTGTTTGGACCATTTCCACTTCTGTCTTTGGCATATATTGGAATATACAAAAACAGTTTGAGGCAAAAGTAACATCAATTGTCCAAAGGTGTCCTTCATAAGCATTTCCAAACCTATCCCAGTCAATGTGCCTAAGTCGTTTCCACCACAGTGCACAAAATCATGAAGTCAGGGTGTTGGAGATGCAAACAGGTTTTAACCAAAGCCAACAATTGGTGCCACTTCAATCCTCTCCGTCCAAACCATTTAATGTCCACATTTTGTAAACCTAGGTCTAAGTCAATTCGTCTCTGCTCTGCATACCTTTTGCACCAGAAATCATAGCTATGTCCTACGATCGACATTAGCATTTTGAAGGTATGGCTGGAAGGTATGGAAAGATGTCTGTAGCTCATGCAGTTCCTTCGTAGAATAAGAGATATGTTTAAAAATGGGGAACTAGTTTCTTTTCGCAAACAAAACGGTGCCTGATTGTGAGATGAAAAGCTTTGTTTTTTAAAAGCAGGGTGCACATTCGTTTTGTGGAAAAGTATCTTTGTGATTGGTTAAGAAAAAGCAGTTTGCACGTGGAGTACATATTATAGGATAAAATTTGCTCAACTCAACCACACCTGCTACTTGCATTTGAAAGTCATTGTTCAAACTTAAAGCATTTGTGAACTTTTAACCTGCACGTGCAGTTAAATGTTTGAGGAAATGGTGCAAAAAAATATCGTTAGGTTTAAAAAAAAATGTGATGAACTTTTACCCTCCACGTGTTGTAGAATGTTCTAGAAAGTGTGTTGATAGAATACGTTGCATTTCTGACTTCGATGTGTACTTTAATATTTTAAAAAACTATTTATATGGAAAAGTAGAAAGACAGTAATAGAGAGAATTTGTGAAAGCTAAAAGAATCAAGGAACTATTGTAATTTATTCTTAATTACCTACTGGTGGTTGCCAGTAGGTAGTTATCACTGTTAACAGTCTGAAAGTGTGGTATTGCTCAGAGTGACATGGTGGTGATATGATATGGTGCTTCACTGGGGTATGAAACCGAGAGTCTAAACCGTGAGGTCATTGCTGTAAAGTGATGTGGTCTTGTGTTTGTAGCATATGTTTGCAAGTAGTGTTAGTAGGTGTTTATACCATACAGGGAGTGGGAAGCGAACTACTGACCGCTACTGTGCGTTTATACTATACCGGAAGTGGGAAGCAAAGTAGTTACGCCTACCGGTGTGAAGACTTGGGGATGAAACCGAGCTGATTGCTGTAAAGCGATAGGTTCTGGGCACTGTAAGATACTAGCCGCTGTAGTATAAGTGTGTCAGTAGTGTTAGTATGCGTTTATAGTACATAGGGAGTGGGAAGCGAACTACTCATTCCTACTGATTAAACCGTGAGCCTAAATTGTGAGCTCGTTGCTGTAAAGTGATGTGCTCTGGGCGCTGTAGCACACCTGTGGAAGAATAGTTAGCTTACGTTTATACAATTTAGGGAGTGGAAAGCGAAAGTCTTACCCCTACCAGTCTCAAGACACGTGGGTGAAACCATGAGCTCATTGCTGTAAAGTCATGTACTCTGTGTAGTATTCCATTGTAATTCATAGTAGAATGTTAGTATGTAATTCTACTAGAATCTAAGGGGCATATTATCAAGGAGCGGTGTTAAAATTATCACAGCTTTACCGGCAGGAAACAGCAGCTAAAATGGCGATAATGGCCTTGATAATATGCCATAGAGAATTCCAATAGAAGCCCATGTTAACATCAGAGCATGGGCTTCTATTGGAATTCTCTACGGCATATTATCAAGCCCATTATTGCTGTTTTAGTGGCAGTTTCCTGCCGCTAAAGAGGCAATCATTTTAACTCTGTTCCTTGATAATATAGCCCTCAGTATGTAATGTTAGAATGATGTAGGGCTGTCATGAGGGGAACCTTGCGGAGTGTGTACACAGTGCTGGATTAGACGGTTGCTTTGCTGTCCGCTCCTGTTGGGGGTTGTTTCAGGTGTCTTGTTTTCTTGTAATAAATCTACTTATTGGATCCACTGCTGTCTGCCTCTTCACTACATAAATTTGGTGACGCGCAGGAGAAGGCAAAAAGAAGGCACCACTCACCAATATTTCAAAATTGCTTGCGTTGTGCTGAAGAGACGTTTTGTTTGTGTAGCTGTTTCTACTCATGCCAGGGTCATCGGCTCATTGAACTATGTCATCCGACTTCTGGTAGGATTTATATTTTTAGATTTTGCGCTTCCTCTGCTTCTTCACTACATTTCGGTCGCTGTACTACACGTGTGTAAGTAGTGTTAGTATGCTTTTATACTTACAAATGCATCATGGTCCTAGGGAGGGCGACCTCTGAGGCGCAGCTCATACAATGTCCTGGGGTGTGCATTCACTGAACATTTGTGTTTGCTATTAGAGGGTGGTGCATGGCTTCCACCCTGTGATAGCAAATACTTGTTTGACTACTTGAGGCGAGAGGAGGAAAACCTTGTATCGTTGTAATAGAAGGGAGGGGGATGGTAAAAATGGAGAGAAATGAACAAAAAAAAAGCAGGGTCTCACCCGTTCTTTTAAATAAGGCCCCTGGTGGGTGGGTAATGTTCTGTGACCCATCCAATCATTATATTGTGGGGTCTCTGTAGGACTGGGGACCTTAATATCACATGTAAGTTTTCGCGGAAGGGCACAGAGATGTTTTGCAGCCTAGGGGAGCGCCACCTTCCCGGGAAGTGTTTACTAATTGTTCAGGGGGGGTCGAGGCCAACCGAAGTCCGTGAATTGCCACACTCCGTGTCTTTATTTAAATATGCAGGGTGGGCCTCGGCAGTCCCTGAAAGCCTCGGTGGTCCTAGGCAGTGCCTTATTTGTTCTGTAATCACACAGGTAGTACTTATGGTGTTATAAAGTGAAACATTCATAGAACTCTTGCAGTTGAACAATTACCCAGGCTTCATTTGTCTAATAGTCAGTTAGATTATGTTTGATAGGTGAACTCTAATATTAAATAATGTTGTGCTTAAAATCTACTATAAACAGGTGATTTTCACAATAAATAATAGACAAGCGTTGTCAGAAAAAGAAGACCTATACACTGTTATTTACTTGAAAAAAAAGTAACCTTTATAAAAACAGAAATAAATAGAAATGTAACTTTAATAGAACAGTATGCTAAAAAAACATGGGTTGGACTCCAGTGGAAGCAGCATAGGAAACCTGCAAGACAAAAATGAAACATAAGTATGTGTGCTATGTGGAAGAGGTAAAGAAAGGTAGTCTGAATGAAAGGACCATAGTGAGAATGGAAGGGAGGGGGAGTGGGTGGAAGGGAGAAGCGGAGGGAGAGTCCAAAGAAGAGAGGGAGGAGGAGACAGAGCGTTGGCCTATTGCACCCAGCCCTTAGTGTTTACCCTCCCTCACCCATTTGTCTAGTACGCAGGGGTCTGTGAGAAAGAGTGTGGTTCAGCAAGTCCTTAAAATTAAATACATGAGGCCAAAGATTATGGGCCATATTATGTAGAAAGGGCGATAACATTCTCGCTGCTTTCCGGCAGGAAACTGCTGCTAAAGCAGCAATAAGGGGTTGATAATATGCCCTTGTGAAGTCCCTTAGAAGCCCAGGTTCTGGTATGAACCTGGGCTTCTATGGTAATTCACAACGGCATATTATCAACCCCTTATCGTCACTTTAGTGGCAGTGTCCTGTCGCTAAAGTGGTGATAATGTTATCGCCGTTCTTTGATAATATAGTCCTACATTATTAGCTACGGGAAAATCGCTTGCATGTACCTGTGCACCCAGGATGCTGCACCCCTACCCCTTCCCCCACACTGTGCTCAATTGTAGGTCTTGCACACCGAGTCTTCACTGCTCACCTGCCACCACTGGTGTCGTCCCACGATGTGTTGGTGGAAGCTCCTAGTCCGGGGTACGTTTGTACGGTAGACAAGGTCTCCGGTCAGGAACAGTGTCTTGATACCACGATGGAAGGTGTCAGAATGCCAGGGCCTCATTGCGGGGTCAGCTCTCGCTCTGCCCTTCTTGTGGCAATCAATGGAATATCTGAAAAGGGAGAAATATTTTAATGGTGGAAACATCTGGAGGTAAATGAAGGTTTATTTCAAGCTTGATAGAAAATAGGAGTTGAGTGCATCCTTCGTTTTTGAAGTACGATCTACCAACTGTTAGTGGTAATCATGGTTCAAAGAGGAGTTGGAGTGCAGGAGAATACACAAGGTTAAATAATAATGTTATGCCAACGTTCACATAGAAAGGAACAGAGCGCATGCTAGAAGCATAATGTGTGCGTGTAATGCAGTGGCTGGAGCCTGTGTACATATACAAGTAGTAAGGAGCTCACTACAGTGTCCTAAAAGCCAACGCCACGTGTCTGTAGGGCAGCGCTGCCTGCTGGCTCAGGCCTACAGTACAGTCCAGCAGGTCCTTAAAATTAGACCAATGTGACTGAATGAGGTCAGCGATCACATCATTACGCACGGCAACATCGCCACTTCACACGAGCGCACTCAGGGTGATGCACCCCACCCCTCCCACAGAACCACCCTCAACAGGTGTCTGTAGGGCAGCGCTGCCCGTATGCTCAGGCCTACCGTATGGTGCAGCAGGTATTTAAAATGAGACAGAGATGTGACTGAATGAGGTCAGAGATCACATCATTACGCACGGCAATATCGTTTGTTCGCACCTGCGCAGCCAGGCTGAAGCACCCCACCCCTTTCGCAGCACCGCGCTCAATTGAAGGCCCTGTGCACCCAGGCCACTCTGCTTACCTGCTGACATTGTTGTGTGAGCAAACACTACGGACAGCAAGGCTCACAATTCAGATGGAGTGTTGATTGCAGGAGAGTGTACACCTCATGGATCCCTTTCATAGACGACGGGCAGTAGGGCTCATAATTTAGAGTCCGTGTTGATTGCCCGGGTTGTGATATGCGAGATGGATGTGGCATATCATTTGAGGTAGGGTGGAAGAAGAGGGAAGTGTGGCGTCGTGGTTATCCTATTTATAGGTACAGAAAGTGGGCGGGGCTTGCGCATGCTAGGACAGCGTAGGGATGTGAATATTTATTCCGGGGACTTGGGCGTTGTTCAGTTCCTGCCTGGCCAGGAAGTGTACTTATGTGTGTTTCTTTTGTAGTTTTGACCTGGCAGAGTGTGCAATTTAGATTAGTGTAGCAGGTGTCGGGAGGGCGGAAACTATCGTTAATGAGATGGCATGTGATCTAGGATGTGCAGTCTGCCTGTGGCTGATGATAATCCTTGGAGCCACCAATACCCAGGCCGAAAGGCAGCACAATAATGTGCACACACACACACCAGGGGCATTGTGTAACACATATTTGTTTTTTGCTAGAATGTTTGAGATGCATGGCAATCACACGTGGAAGGCTAATGTATAGAGCATGAATATTGATCAAGATGATTGTTGCATGTTGTGTGTAGTATAAGATATGTGTATACAGGAAAACACTTTTCAAAAAAGTTTTCCAAGCAGAATAGGTGTCTCTCATCAAACACTGTAGAGAGAATGAGTAAAATGGGTGGGGTCGTACAACTGTTACAATGGGAAATGTTATGAACCAATCAAATGCTTTTTTAAAGGTCACACTGCAATAGCGCACCGAGCGGGCAAGGAGGCCGCACCCGACGCAATTTTAACAAAATATATTTATCATAATATGAATTAATTACAGTTAGAAATACATAAATGTTTAAAATAATTTAGATTTTTGTATGCTCTCATATACTGTTTAAAGTTATTTAGATATACTTTTGAGACAAAAAAATAAAAGGGAATGATGTACTGGCACAATACTATACATCTGTGACATAACATAGGGCCTGGCAGCAGTGCATTGCGGGCGCGCGAGTTATAGTTAGCTCAACTAACTATAACAGGTGAATTTCTCTGGTTTTATATGAGCCAAATGTCCAACTAACTATAATGTCCCTGAAACCTATGTTTTTTTCAGTGAATATATATATATATATGCAGTTCATCAATTTCCCAACACCAGCTGGCTGAAAAGCGGGACACGGACACCGGTTAAGTGCAGGTAATATCTTCTTTATTTGCTGACACTGATTGACATGGGAGATGACGCAAGAGAGCGAGAGAGAGGGAGAGGGACGGACGGACGGACGGACAGACAGACAGACAGACAGACAGACAGACAGACAGACAGACAGACAGACAGACAGACAGACAGACAGACAGACAGACAGACAGACAGACAGACAGACAAACAGACAGACAGACAGTATTTTACTAAAAACATATGGTCTTGGCTAATAGCAGATTTAAAAAGTAATATACATTGTCCCATGAAGAGGCAGACTCTTTGTGCATGATAACTGTTTACATTTCAGTTGTTGATTCATGAATTCAGGTGGTAAACAGGTGCTAATGAAGTGACACCCTTGCTCCCAGACAGAATCAATTTGTGTTAAAATGACAAAATATTGTCCTTAGTTACACAGTACTACAGTAACAGTTAAATCACTGTAAATTTTACCATTAAAGTTTAGGGAATGCACACCAGTACTGTGAAATTATGATTGAATCCCACCCGAATGGGGAATTACTGCATGGGATTGATTTTTCTGAGTGTCAAACCATGCAGAATTTTGCCATTCATTCAGTTTTACAGCAAACATTTACCACCTTCTCAGAGTATATGATATATGGACTCTCAAGCCTGTGAGGAGGCAGGGTGAGGGAAGGTGGTATGCGAAGAGTATGAGAGTAAAGAGTAGGTTTTTTTCTAGCACGAGGATCATTGTATGCCCTCCATTTGAAAAAAAAAATATATAGAGTGATTTTCCAGGCCTGATTTACCAACCAGAATAATAATGTCAAGTTCTCCCCCTCCCAGTACAACAGGGTGTTGAAAAATCTTACAAGTCATAATCAGGCAGAGCGACGTTAAGGCATTAATACATGCATCAATGTTGCTGTCCCTAACAAGTAATCCGGGCCATATGAATTATCAGGGCCAAAGTGAATTAGTACTGTGACAGTGGATGCCTCATTATGCGAGATCATTTTAGCCCTTTTTAGGTCGAGCATTCGAGACCTATTGTACATACTTTTGTATATACTTATTATATACTTATATGTGTATGTACTTTCTTGGCTCCGGAGATCAGCCCTAGAACTTGTCGGCTTCCACTTATTATTATTATTGTTACAGCTTATAAAGCGCTCGGCTACCTCCAACGGAAGTGTCCCGGTGCTAGTAGTGCAAAAGACCTATAGAAGCAGTCAGGAAAACGGGGAACACCAGAGAAGACCGAAGAGCCATGTTTAGGGACTTTTTTTAATTCTTCAACCGCCTCTATTTAACTGTCTTGATAGAAAACGACCTGCAGAGGTCAGTAAAATACCTGAATCACTTTAGCATTCTCTATATTCCAGCCCATAGAAATTGTCTTCCACAAGCACCCGTAGACAATAATATTGTTTTCAAATCTTGTATTTTCAGTGATATGACCACCGAAGGTCCTGATTTTATAATAAAAACAGAACTTTGGACTGTACCATTTCCAGCTGAAATGCAATATTTCTCTCCATGTGTTCCCATACCTGGCATGTCATGCAGTTTGGTGCTTACTCTCCCTCAATGTTAAAGAACAATTAGATGTTTCAGCACCCAGGCTAATGTGCTGCATATGTCAAATACATATAAGGTCCGATTGAATTGCAAATGCCTGTTGCTTTAGTCTATCCTGCTGCACGCAATTTAGTTCTCAATTGCCGAATGATTCGGTGATAAGGGTAAACCCACAGAACAAACTTCTACTTTATGAAAACAGGAAACCGCAGCACAAAAGACTTCCTGAACAGTTTTTACCATTACAGCCGGTTTTAGTTACTGAAAAGAACAAATGTAATTTTATTTGCAGAGCTAGTTTTCATTATTTGAGTGTTAAGCATTGGTTATGTTTGCAAATGTAGATTTCATTGGGGGAAAGTTTAAGTCTTTTAATGTCATGTAAGTGTTTTCTGCGCCATGGATTCAAGAAAGCATTCAGTAACTGCAGACAAATATTATAAAGAAAGTATTGTCCTAAGAAAGGAAACGCTTCCTCTCTCCACATGCGTGACATGCTTGTGTCGTGTTTTAAGAACTATCTTACTGACATCTCTCAAGCAGTAAAGCACGTTATTTGGATAGGTAGCGAGCTGTTCAGAACGAAAGAGGTCAAAGGAGGAGGCATAGTTGCCTTTTTTCAAGCACCGCACAGTTTTTAATTCCAGAATTACCTGCGAACACGTTCCCTGTTCTTTCTACCAAGTACTGTAATTAAATCTCACACAAAGAATATTTCTTCCTATCGTTTATAAGTTGATTTTTGGCACTC
Organism: Lissotriton helveticus; assembly: GCF_964261635.1. Lineage (NCBI taxonomy): Eukaryota > Metazoa > Chordata > Amphibia > Caudata > Salamandridae > Lissotriton > Lissotriton helveticus. The sequence goes on along the minus strand of NC_136071.1, from coordinate 870,786,519 downwards.
TCTGTAAATTACAGTTATCTGCATCGTGTACTTTATAAAATGGAAATATAGTGCTTCTTTGATCTCAGCTATAATTCAACCACCGAGGAAGGAAAGCACAATATGATTGCAGAAACTCGGCGCATGTGGTTTGTTGATTGCCTGCTGAACTGCGAAGGCACCGAGTACAGGCAGGACAAATGGCATATTCAAATAACCGCATCTCGCCGAAGTGATGGAAAAATATAAACATTTTCACAACATGTAGGGACACACAGAATTTTAACATTGCTAAACTAAAGAATATTGTCATTAAGATATTCAGAATTGTGTTGTTTTGAGGTGAAGCATACCGAATCAGTATTTGCCATTGATTCCTATGGGCCTTGAAGCCCATAGGAATCAATGGAAAATACCGATTCGGGAATTACCGAATCGGTAAATACCGAATCCTGCCAGGGGGAACGGGGTGTCACTTTGACACTGTAGCACCCCAATGTCAGGCTTGTGTGCCATGTGGCACACATACATGCCCTAAGGGCCTCTCTGTGTGTCACATGGCACAGGTGTACATGCACAGATGTGCATGTACACCTGAATTCGTTATTTACCATGCAATAGTATTACATGGTAAATAACGAATTCTGAGGGGCCTGTGGCACTGTTTAAAGCTCCACCTACATCTGCATTTACAGATTCGGTATTTTTACTGAGTCTGTATTTACCAATTCGGTAATTTTACCGATTCGGTAAATACAGATTCGGTAAAAATACAGAATCTGTAAATACATGCCCCCTACATTGGAAAAGGCATTTACCGGTCGGTAACGGCCGAATTCGGCCGTTACCGACCGGTAAATGCCTACCTACATCGGGCCCTAGATCCGTTAAAGAAAACTTTGGCAAAGTTAAACAATATGATACATTTTTAAAGCTATTTATACCCACGATGAGATGATGGCATTTCATTGAACAGGCAGCCTGCTACACCCCGGGGCAGTAATCGCTTAGAAAAGCATTACATTGCAGTATGACCAACGTGGAATGTACTTTGCTGTTGAGCGTGTTTGCCTGGTCCCTCTCCTGAACAGCTTGAACCCTAAAATTACCCTTAATTTCCTTTACCACTGCCCACCCCTGAACCCTGAAATGATCTCCCTTTACACTATATATATATGGATATATATATATATATACATATATATATATACATATATATATACATATATATATATATATATATATGTATATATATACACACACATATATTCACTGAAAAAAACATAGGTTTCAGGGGCGTTATAGTTAGTTGAAAATTTCACTCATACAAAATCATATAAATGTCCCCGTTATAGTTAGTTCAGCCAACTATAACTCGTGCGCCCACAATGCACTGCTGATGACGTCATATATTACATTACTCATGACATGGTCAGTGACATCACTCATGACATCACTGATGACATCTCAAATGACATCACTGATGACATCACTGATGACATCATCCAGTGAATGTGTGCTTTTCAGAAAATGAAATCTTTTATATATGTATATCTCAAGGTTGATGGAAAAATAAATGGGTATATAAGTGTCTAAATGGATGATTTTTTTGTAAAATTGATTGTATAACTGACTGATTAAGTCTATCTTAGTGAATGCATGGGTCAGCAAGTAATGTTTAAATATGTACCTATCTGTATCAGTCTCTCACTTTGTGTTTACGTGGCTGCATGGGTTGGTGTCTATATGAGTTATTAGTTGTTTTTTTGAGTATCAGTATGAGTGTCTGAGTGTCTGTGTGGGTGGTGGGGGTATTACTTAGCGCATAGATACATGAATAAGTGACTCACTGTTTGTATGTTTTGAAGACAGCATGTGTGCAGGACTTTATGGGTGGATGAATGTGTGTATGGGTGTGTTAGTGAGTGAATGACTGTCTCAATAGTGTCTTTATGAGTAAGTACATATGTTTTGAACTAGTATATGTGAGTATTGGTGTACATAAGTGAGTATATATGAGATTGAGAGATTGGAAGAGTTTCTGTATAAATAAATATATGTTTCTATAAGTGATTGTTTAAGAGAGTAAGTATGTGTAAGTTTCTGCAAAGGTAAGTGTGGTGGTGTGTGTATAACTGTATATACAAGTAAATGGATGTTTGATACTTTATTTGCATGTGTGACTATGTGTGTGAGTAACTCTATGGATGAGTGCGGTGTGTAACAGGATATATAGGTGTATGAGTACATATGATGAGTGAGTACATGTATGAGTGACTGTATAGGACTGTTGCTGAATGAGTGGATGTGTATGTAGATCTTGGAATTACTGAATAGGTGTGTTGTAACTGGTATTGGTGTGTCCATTGTTTTGAAAATGTTAGTTTCTATTTTTGAGTGTGTGTATCAAAGATTATATTAGGGTGAGTGGAGTTCTGCCACACAAGGATGATGTCATCAGTGATATTATCAGTGATGTCATTTGAGACGTCATCAGTGATGTCATGAGTGATGTCACTGACCATGTCATGAGTGATGTAATGTGTGACATCATCAGCAGTGCATTGCGGGCGCACGAGTTATAGTTAGCTGAACTAACTATAACAGGGGAATTATTATGGTTTTGTACGAGTGAAATGTCCAACTAACTATAACGCCCAGAAACCTAGGGTTTTTTCAGTGAATTTCTATGTTTTTTAAATGCTAATTTCTAACTATAATGTGCCTGAAACGTATGTTTTTTTCAGTGAATTTCAAAGGTTTTTTAAATGCTAATTCCTAACTATAACGTGCTTGAAACCTATGTTTTTAGGTGAATGTCTAAGGTGTTTTAAATGCTAGTTTCTAACTATGTCTACGGAGGTAGGACATGTGAAGAAAGAAGAAAAAACGCACAGAAAGAAGCGAAAGAAATGCAGAAAGAAGCAACAGAAGTCCTCAAATACGAAGAAAAGTGCAGGAAGAAGCAAGACATGTGCAGAAAGAACCAACAGAGGAGCAGAAAGCGGCCTTGTTACAAAATCATCCTGTGCCCACAACTTTTTCAGACGGGCACTAGTGTTAACTGACTCTGACTAACCAGGCCTAGAGCCAGTGGTATGCTAAAAGACACTAAGAATACAGTGAAAACACATACATACACCAGGGAAGACTATGCGTTGGGGGACACCTGTGATTAGCAATATGATACATTTTTAAAGCTATTTATACCCACGATGAGATGATGGCATTTTATTGAACAGGCAGCCTGCTACACCCCGGGGCAGTAATCGCTTAGAAAAGCATTACATTGCAGTATGACCAACGTGGAATGTACTTTGCTGTTGAGCGTGTTTGCCTGGTCCCTCTCCTGAACAGCTTGAACCCTAAAATTACCCTTAATTTCCTTTACCACTGCCCACCCCTGAACCCTAAAATGATCTCCCTTTACACTATATATATATGGATATATATATATATATATATATATATATATATATTCACTGAAAAAACCATAGGTTAGAGACCATATATAGTTAGCTGGACATTTTATTGACATAAAACCAATGAAATTCCATATATAGTTAGTTGCACTAACTATATATCGCGCACCCGCAATCCACTGCTGATGATGTCACATATTACATCATTCATGACATGGTCAGTGACATCACTGATGACATCACTGATGACATCTCAAATGACATCACTGATGACATCACTGATGACATCTCAAATGACATCACTGATGACATCACTGATGACATCATCTAGTGACTGTGTGTTTTTGTAAAGTTTAAATATGTTTTACATATTGAAGAATGAGTGGATGTATGGAAGACTGAGTGTGTGTGTGGCTGGCTGGGAGGTGTGTGACTCTGTGCATATCAATGTGTACTTGTATCAGTGATTGTATAAGAGAGTAAGTATGTGTTAGTATATGTGTGAAAAAGTATGGTGTTCTGTGTTTAACTGTATAGATGAGGAAATCGAAGTGTGATTGATTCTTCACAGGACTGACTAGGTGTATGAGTGCATATGATAGTGTTGTAATAATGAGTGACTGTATGTATGAGTGATTGTATGGGTGAATGAGTGAATGTGTGTGTAGACGTAGGAATCAGTGAGTGCGTATGTAGTAACTGGTATTGGTGTGTCATGATGTCATCAGTGATGTCATTTGAGATGTCATCAGTGATGTCATCAGTGATGTCACTGAAGTATGGTGTTCTGTGTTTAACTGTATAGATGAGGAAATGGAAGTGTGATTGATTCTTTACAGGACTGACTAGGTGTGTGAGTAACTCCATGGATGAGTGGCAGTGTGTGAGTGTTTGCATAGGTGTATGAGTGCATATGATAGTGTTGTAATAATGAGTGACTGTATGTATGAGTGATTGTATGGGTGAATGAGTGAATGTGTGTGTAGACGTAGGAATCAGTGAGTGCGTATGTAGTAACTGGTATTGGTGTGTCATGATGTCATCAGTGATGTCATTTGAGATGTCATCAGTGATGTCATCAGTGATGTCATTTGAGATGTCATCAGTGATGTCATCAGTGATGTCACTGACCATGTCATGAATGATGTAATATGTGACATCATCAGCAGTGGATTGCGGGTGCGCGATATATAGTTAGTGCAACTAACTATATATGGAATTTCATTGGTTTTATGTCAATAAAATGTCCAGCTAACTATATATGGTCTCTAACCTATGGTTTTTTCAGTGAATTTTCAAGGTTTTGTAAATGCAAATTCCTAACTATATATGGTCTATAACCTATGGTTTTTTCAGTAAATTTCATTGGTTTTTTAAAAGCTAATATCTATAGCTGTAAAATATATTCTTTATTACGTGACGTATCACGTAGCCACGTGAGACGCCTCATGATGCGTTGCATAACCGTGACGTATCGGCTTTGCAGCGCAAACAAAACCCGTAACGTAAGCGTGCCGGAGCACGCTTACAGATATATATTTTTTTTAACCTTAATTAGACAAAATCCACACGTGCACATATCTTGAGGCCTTGCAAAGGCACATCAAACAAACAGTCCCTACAATTTTGCCAAGTTTGCTGGAAATCTATTCCCTTAATTTTTTTGTTTACTGTTTCTCTTGGTTTTCCCCTTGTTACGCTTACCGGGATGCTACCCGGTACGTGAACCGGACGCTCCAAAAACACAAGATGGCGGACTCCCGTTATGCTGCCGGTTAGCTGCCCGGTTCGCGTACCGGGAAGCGCCTCTACCGCGAAAAATCGCAACAATTTTTTTTTTTTTTTGCCCCGCGGGGGACTTTAATATCCCCCTCATCAATCCTAGGGGGTCAGGAGGGGTTTACCTTGCCCCCTTTCCTTCATTTCCCCCTTCTTTTTTCACCACATCTTGTCTCTCGAACCTACCGAGAGACAAGATGGCGGCCACTCCGGACTGTTTAGAATGTTGACAGACACCGGAGAGCCAATCAGCTTCGCTTCGCGAAGTTCCGTTACGCGTCAGGTACGCGAACCGGGGCGCTAACCGGAGCGCTGTCACAGATATATATATTTTTTTAAACGTTAATTTCTCAAAATCCACTGGAGCACATATATTGAGACATAGCAAAGGCACGTCGGGCAAACCATATCTACAATTTTGCCAAGTTTCATGTAAATCCATTCAGCCATTCGAGCTAAAAGTGAGTCCAACCGCCCTATGGAAAAATAAATGGGAAAAACGCGTTTTGGGACCCCCCTTTTTTCTCGGCCCCCCCTTGACGAAAACCCCCCAAATTTTCAGGGGCAGCTCAGAAACAAAATGTGCCATTTTCCTGACAATTTCAGCCAATTCCGTCCACAAACGCCAAAGTTATTAGACATAGAATTTTCAGAAATCCCATAGAGAAAAAATCCTAGCTATATATACCCACTGGCTATCGCCAGTAGGTAATATACATATATAAACATATATAATCTGCATATCTATATAAATATAAATGCATGCATACATATACATATATGCATACATATGCATGTTATTTACATGAAAGTTTTAAAAACACTAATAAAAGCAAAGCTAAAAAGCCACCTCATTACAAACAGAATGGCTTTAACTTAAACGAGGGCGAGATCTATTGCATTTTCAATGCTTGTTTACTTTGGTTCTATCAAGAAGGCATTCAGATGTGTCACACATTTGCCATAAATTCTGAATGTTAGCACTCTAGTTGCTCATTAGATCACTGTAGTAAAGCTAGTGCTCACCAGGGAAGTCTGCTGCTAATCATGGTTTGCAGCCATTTTCCTGCAACTTTTATCCCGCGGACTTTCAGTCCGCATACCATTATCCCGCAAGGTCATTGACCTCGCATACCATTATCCCGCATTTTTTCAAAACGCATGTGCATTTATCACGCATGCCTTTACAAAGAATTACGTTTTAAAGGCATGTATGGTAAATGCATTTGCGTTGTGAAAACCACGATGACGAGAGAGGTAAGTGGGTTTGTGTTAATTTTTTCGTGGGTTAGTTATTGTGTAGTGTAGTGTTGTGTAGTGTGGTGTTGTGTTAGTGTAGTGTAGAGTTGTGGTGGTTGTTTAGTGTAGGGTCATGCTGGGGGTAGTGTTTAGGGTTTAGGGTTGTGTTGTAGTGTTTGCGTAGTGTAGGGTCATGCTGGGGGTAGTGTTTTAGGGTTTAGGGTTGTGTTGTAGTGTTTGCGTAGTGTAGGGTCATGCTGGGGCTAGTGTTTTAGGGTTTTGGGTAGTGGTGTAGTGTTTGCGTAGTGTAGGGTCATGCTGGGGCTAGTGTTTTAGGGTTTAGGGTAGTGTTGTAGTGTTTGCGTAGTGTAGGGTCATGCTGGGGGTAGTGTTTTAGGGTTTAGGGTTGTGTTGTAGTGTTTGCGTAGTGTAGGGTCATGCTGGGGGTAGTGTTTTAGGGTTAAGGGTAGTGTTGTAGTGTTTGCGTAGTGTAGGGTCATGCTGGGGTGTAGTGTTTTAGGGTTTAGGGTTGTGTTGTAGTGTTTGCGTAGTGTAGGGTCATGCTGGGGGTAGTGTTTTAGGGTTTTGGGTAATGTTGTAGTGTTTGGGTAGTGTAGGGTCATGCTGGGGGGTAGTGTTTTAGGGTTTTGGGTAGTGTTGTAGTGTTTGCGTAGTGTAGGGTCATGCTGGGGGTAGTGTTTTAGGGTTTTGTGTAGTGTTGTAGTGTTTGCGTAGTGTAGGGTCATGCTGGGGGTAGTGTTTTAGGGTTTAGGGTAGTGTTGTAGTGTTTGCGTAGTGTAGGGTCATGCTGGGGGTAGTGTTTTAGGGTTTAGGGTAGTGTTGTAGTGTTTGCGCAGTTTAGGGTCATGCTGGGGTGTAGTGTTTTAGGGTTGTGGGTAGTGTTGTAGTGTTTGCGCAGTGTAGGGTCATGCTGGGGGTAGTGTTTTAGGGTTTAGGGTAGTGTTGTAGTGTTTGCGTAGTGTAGGGTCATGCTGGGGGTAGTGTTTTAGGGTTTAGGGTAGTGTTGTAGTGTTTGCGCAGTGTAGGGTCATGCTGGGGTGTAGTGTTTTAGGGTTTTGGGTAGTGTTGTAGTGTTTGCGCAGTGTAGGGTCATGCTGGGGGTAGTGTTTTAGGGTTTAGGGTAGTGTTGTAGTGTTTGCGTAGTGTAGGGTCATGCTGGGGGTAGTGTTTTAGGGTTTAGGGTAGTGTTGTAGTGTTTGTGCAGTGTAGGGTCATGCTGGGGTGTAGTGTTTTAGGGTTTAGGGTAGTGTTGTAGTGTTTGCGCAGTGTAGGGTCATGCTGGGGGTAGTGTTTTAGGGTTAAGGGTTGTGTTGTAGTGTTTGCGTAGTGTAGGATCATGCTGGGGTGTAGTGTTTTAGGGTTTTGGGTAGTGTTGTAGTGTTTGCGTAGTGTAGGGTCATGCTGGGGTATAGTGTTTTAGGGTTTAGGGTAGTGTTGTAGTGTTTGCGTAGTGTAGGGTCATGCTGGGGGTAGTGTTTTAGGGTTTAGGGTAGTGTTGTAGTGTTTGCGTAGTGTAGGGTCATGCTGGGGTGTAGTGTTTTAGGGTTTAGGGTAGTGTTGTAGTGTTTGCGTAATGTAGGGTCATGCTGGGGGTAGTGTTTTAGGGTTTAGGGTAGTGTTGTAGTGTTTGCGTAGTGTAGGGTCATGCTGGGGGTAGTGTTTTAGGGTTTAGGGTTGTGTTGTAGTGTTTGCGTAGTGTAGGGTCATGCTGGGGGTAGTGTTTTAGGGTTTAGGGTAGTGTTGTAGTGTTTGCGTAGTGTAGGGTCATGCTGGGGTGTAGTGTTTTAGGGGTTTGGGTAGTGTTGTAGTGTTTGCGTAGTGTAGGGTCATGCTGAGGGTAGTGTTTTAGGGTTTAGGGTAGTGTTGTAGTGTTTGCGTAGTGTAGGGTCATGCTGGGGGTAGTGTTTTAGGGTTTAGGGTAGTGTTGTAGTGTTTGTGTAGTGTAGGGTCATGCTGGGGGTAGTGTATTAGGGTTTAGGGTAGTTTAGTTGTTTAGTGTATGCTAAAGGCATATTCGTTCTAAAAGTTTTCGTTATTTTAATTTGCGGCCTAATAGTACATGCGGGATTTTTTTTGCGGACTGATGGTATGCGGACTGATGGTATGCGGGATTTCGTCATATATTCGCTAATCATACTTTCTATGGCAAAATGAACCCCCTCATTTTGTTCCTTTTTAAATGAAATGTTTTAGGAGTTACCACTTTATTTCAATCAAGATGGCTTCAGGTGTGCCATACCTTTGTAATAAGTAGGACTGTTAGCACTCTAGTTGTTCTTTAGAACACTCTGGGACATTCTGTCATTGGGCTATAGTTGGGCTACATCTGGCTGATATTTGGGCTACATTTGTTTTTTTTTGTCTCTGGTGGCCATCTTTGGGCTACATTGGGCTACATTGGCCTACATTGGGCTACATTTGGGCTCCAACATATATATATAGCCCAATGTAGCCCAATATATATTTTTCAAAGTTAATTTTCGTAAAAAACCACTGGAGCATATATCTTGAGACATAGCAAAGGCACATCGGGCTACCAGTCCCTACAATTTTGCCAAGTTTGGTGTAAATCCATTCAGCCGTTCGGGCTAAAAGTGAGGCCAACCGCCCTATGGAAAATTGCATGGGAAAAGCACGTTTTGGGACCCCCCTTTTTTCTCAGCCCCCCCTTGACGAAACCCCCCTAAATTTTCAGGGGCTGCTCAGAAACAAAATGTTCCATTTTCCTGAAAATTTCAGCCAATTCTGTCCTCAAACGCCAAAGTTATTCGACATAGAATTTTCAAAAATCCCATAGGAAAAAAATCCTAACTATATATACCTACTGGCTATCGCCAGTAGGTAATATATATATATATATATATATATATATATATATATATATATATATATATATATATATATATATATGTATATATATATATATACACACACATATATTCACTGAAAAAAACATAGGTTTCAGGGGCGTTATAGTTAGTTGAAAATTTCACTCATACAAAATCATAGCAATGTCCCCGTTATAGTTAGTTCAGCTAACTATAACTCGTGCGCCCACAATGCACTGCTGATGACGTCATATATTACATCACTCATGACATGGTCAGTGACATCACTCATGACATCACTGATGACATCTCAAATGACATCACTGATGACATCACTGATGACATCATCCAGTGAATGTGTGTTTTTCAGAAAATGAAATCTTTTATATATGTATATCTCAAGGTCGATGGAAAAATAAATGGGTATATAAGTGTCTAAATGGATGATTTTTTTGTAAAATTGATTGTATAACTGACTGATTAAGTCTATCTTAGTGAATGCATGGGTCAGCAAGCAATGTTTAAATATGTACCTATCTGTATCAGTCTCTCACTTTGTGTTTACGTGGCTGCATGGGTTGGTGTCTATATGAGTTATTAGTTGTTTTTTTGAGTATCAGTATGAGTGTCTGAGTGTCTGTGTGGGTGGTGGGGGGTATTACTTAGCGCATAGATACGTGCGCCCGCAATGCACTGCTGATGATGTCACACATTACATCACTCATGACATGGTCAGTGACATCACTCATGACATCACTGATGACGTCTCAAATGACATCACTGATAATATCACTGATGACATCATCCTTGTGATAGAGTGGCAGAAAGAAGCGAAAGAAATGCAGAAAGAAGCAACAGAAGTCCTCAAATACGAAGAAAAGTGCAGGAAGAAGCAAGACATGTGCAGAAAGAACCAACAGAGGAGCAGAAAGTGGCCTTGTTACAAAATCATCCTGTGCCCACAACTTTTTCAGACGGGCACTAGTGTTAACTGACTCTGACTAACCAGGCCTAGAGCCAGTGGTATGCTAAAAGACACTTAGAATACAGTGAAAACACATACATACACCAGGGAAGACTATGCGTTGGGCGACACCTGTGATTAGCATGACCTCCTCTGTAAGCCCCTAGTACATGATAGCGCAGGGGGATTAAAACTATCTCTTAAAATGCACCACGGGGTGAGTTTGCACACTGGTGAAGGGAGGGGTGAGCCTGAGGTGACTGACATGTGTGCAAACAGGCCCTGTGGGCGCTTTAAGTTGGGGGATAAAGTCCCCTTGAATCCTGAGGGTCCATGGGGGCCAACTAACCCATCAGGTATGTCCAGAAAGTGCCACAGAGTTGCATTGCAGAGAGGTGTAAAATGGGCCATGGCCCCGGACCACCTCTCAGTAACGCAGCTCTGTGGTACTTACTGGAAGTACATGGTGCGCTAGTTGGACCCAGGGACTCTCAGGATTAAAGGGGAACTAATTCCCCAACTTAAAACAAGCCACAGGGTGTGTTTGTACATGTCACCTCAGGCCCCATCCCCTCCCTTCACCACTGTGTACACACGCCCTGTGGCCATTTTAAGTTGGGAAATTAAGTCCCCTTGAATCCCGAGGGTCCCTAGGGTCCAACTAGCCCACTAGGTACCTCCAGTAGGCACCACAGAGCTGCGTTGCAAAGAGGTGTAAAAAGGGGCACGGCCTGGACCACCTCTCTGCAACGCAGTGCAGTGGTGCTTACTGGAAGCACCTGGTGGGCTAGTTGGCTCCCAGGGGCCCTCAGGATTGAAGCGGAATTATTTCCCCAATTTAAAATGCGCCACAGGGCGTGTTTGCACACGTCACCTCAGGCCCCGTCCCCTCCCTTCACCACTGGGTAAACACGCCCTGTGGCCATTTTAAGTTGGGAGATTAAGTCCCCTTGAATCCTGAGGGTCCCTAGGGTCCAACTAGCACACTAGGTACCTCGAGTAAGCGGCACAGAGCTGCGTTGCAGAGAGGTGTAAAAAGGGGCACGGCTTGGACCACCTCTCTGCAATGCAGCGCAGTGGCGCTTACCCAAAGCACCTGGTGGGCTAGTTGGCCCCCAGGGGCCCTCGAGATTGAAGGGGAATTATTTCCCCAACTGAAAACATGCCACAGGACGTGTTTGCATATGTCACCTCAGGCCCCGTCCCCTCCCTTCACCACTGTGTAAACACGCCCTGAGGTTGTTTTAAGTTGGGAGATTTAGACCCCTTGAATCCTGAAAGTCCCTAGTGTCCAACTAGCCCACTAGGTAACTCCAGTAAGAGCCACAGAGCTGCGTTGCAGAGAGGTGTAAAAAGGGGCATGGCCTCTGAACACCTCTCTGCAACGCAGCTCCCTGGCACATACTGGAGGTATCTGGTGGGCTAGTTGGCCCCCAGGGACCCTTGGTATTGAAGGGAAATTATTTCCCCAACGTACAACTCGCCAGGGAGCGCGTTTGGACAGTGGTGAAGGAAGGGGGCGGGGCCTGAGGTGATGTGTGCAAACACGCTCTGTGGTGCGTTTTAAGTTGGGGGATTAATTCCTCTTCAATCCTGAGGGTTAGTTGGCCCCCAGGGGACCTTAGGATTGAATAGTAATTAAATCCCCAATTTAAAACGCGCCACAGGGCGTGTTTGCACACATGTCACCTCAGGCCCCGCCCCCTCCCTTCACCACTGTGCACGTGCGCCCTGTGGCTCGTTTTAAGTTGGGGGATTAAGTCCCCTTGAATCCTGAGGGTCCCTGGGGTGCAACTAGCCCACCAGGTACCTCCATTAAGCACCACAGAGCTGCATTGCAGGGAGATGTAAAAAGGGGCATGGCCTCTGAGCATCTATCTGCAACGCAGCTCCCTGGCGCATACTGGAGGTTCCTGGTGGACTAAGTGTCCCACAGGGACCCCCAGTATTCAAGGGGAATTAGTTCCCCATCTGCAAATGCGCCAGGGGGAGTGTTTGCAGAGTGCTGCAGAGAGGGGGCGGGGCCTCCGGCGCGATGCTGGTCTTTTTTTTATTTATATTTTTAAGGAGGGGGCTGTGAGGCCCCCCTTATTTTCCTATTTTATTGGCCCTGGAGACCCAATCCCCCAAGGCCTGACCCCTATTTTATTATTATAATTTTTTTAATTGGAAGGGGGCTGCGTTGTCCCCCTCCCCAAGCCATAATCGCCCCGGAGATCCCATCCCCCGTGGCATGGCTAGATTTATTTTTAAATTTATTTGGGGGGGGCTGCGTTGGCCCCCTCCTCAGGCCATTTATGGTCCCGGGGACCCCGTCCCCGTGGGCCGGCCTTTGTTTTTTATTTTTTAATTATTGAGGGCCCCCCTCCCAGGCCACTTATTGCCCCGGGGACCCCATCCCCCCGGGAGGGCCCTATCCCCCACGGTCCTGCCGGCTCCCCGCGTCCTGCAATAGCCAGCATTGCTTTTCCACATGGGGAGCTGCTAAGATGCAGCTCCCCATGTGGAAAAGCAGTCGGCTTTGGTTTTCGGAAGAGAGAGCAGGTTTCCTGCTCTCTCTTCCAAAAACCAAAGCAGTTTGCTATGGCAGGGGCGCCCGCCCTGCCATAGAAAACAGCAGTATCCCAGGCGTAGGCACCCCGAGACACTGCAGGGGCCGGCCCTGGAGGGTGATGGTCCCCAGGGCCATCACAGGGCTCCAGGAGGGGTCCGTGCGGCCCCCCTCCCAACATTCTTAAAGCCCCGGGGAGGTGGTGGTGCTCGGAGGTCCTTATTGGACCCCCACATTTACATTTTAGTGCCCTGGGGAAGTGGCCGTCCCCGGGGCATGTGGTATTTATTTATTTAAAGAGAAGCCCCGGAGGTGGCGTTCCCTGGGGCAGTGGGGGGCTGTGTGTCCGGGCACAATAATTACAGAAAGCCCCAGGGATCGCGGTCCCCAGGGCTTGGGGGCCTTTGAGGCCCCACCGTACATTTTAAAAAGAAGCCCCAGGGGTGGCGGTCCATGGGGCTGCAGGGGCTGTGTGTTCCCCAAATATTTCTAAAAGCCCCATGGGGTCGCGGTCTTCGGGGCTGTGGGGGTCCCCCTGGGCCCCCACAAATATTTTTGGATATGCCCCCGGGACTTGGCCCACCTGGGGGCTAATTAATAATTACGCGCGGAAGCCCGTGCTTGTTGTTTTTTATTTTCGCGGCAGGATCTGCGGATCCTCCGCGCATACCACGTTTTAAAGAAATATATATATATTTTTTGGGGCCCTGGGTCCTTGTGGGACCCCCTAAACAGGCCTAGGGGGTCAGGGTGTTTTTACCCTGCCCCCTTTTCTTGTTTTGCGCCTTAGTTTTTCTGTTTTCTTGTGCTTCGGTTCTACCGAGGCACAACATGGCTACCAACAATTCCTGGTTTGGAGTGTTGACAGCCAATTAGCATGAAGCTCGTGATCGGGAGGGTGCGCAGATCCTGCGCGCCTCGAGATATCAATTTGTTTTTAATTTAGATTTTCTCAGCAACTACTGAACGGATTTACACCATTTAACAAAAAGAGTTCTTTCTGAACCAAGGGCTACCTTTTTTCCAAATTTGGTGTGATTCTGTGCAGCAGTTTGGGCTGTAGCCGTGGCTATAGTTTCCTATGGGAAATTGCATGGGGAAAACACGTTTTGGGATGCCCTTTTTCCTCCACCTCCGCTTGCTGAATCACCCCAAAACTTTCAAGATAGGAGCGGACTGGAACGGGTTATAAGTTTTGAGAATTTCGCAAAGATTCGTCAATTGGTGCCAAAGTTATTGGGAATAGAATGTTGAGATTTTCCTATGGTAACTAGGTCTTAACTATAACTACCTACTGGTGACACGTCGAGCGTTTTGCTTGCTTCATGTTCATTTGAATAAGCTTTCATGCTTGAAGAATCTGGGCTCGAGTTTATCTTTCGGCATGCGTACAAGAGTGGAGAGACAAGTATTAGAGGTTCGCGACCTCACTCGAGCCCGCTGTCATAAGTGGCAGAGAGTCCCACGACTTTGTTGGTGGTTTTGTTTCCTTTGAGAAAAAACCTCTCTGCCTGCATCGGAGTTCAAGGTAACTGGGACAAAAAGAAGACTCTCAGTATTCCCTACTTCCAGGAGATCCGGGGCTGTCGGAGGACAGTCGCGCATCGGCGAAGGACAGGAAGTCTTTGAGAGTCAGCACAAGTCTGTAAACGGTATTTCTAGGAACCCAGGGGTGGACGGAACCAGTGTAGCTTCAAGGCAAAGCTGCAGCTAAGGAGAAGAGCGTGAATGGTTGGCCAGCCGTTAACTAAGGGATTGACGAACTACATCTCCCATAATCCCACAACATGATTTCAGCAAACAGGGAAGCTTCCAGGAGGGAAGCAGCAGAAATGCTGTTTATACCTCTGAACAAAACAACCATGCACATTGATAGATCAGGCAACACTACAGCTAAGGACTCTTTTAATAAAAAATAACTTTGGGAAAAACTCTAGATGAGCGCCACAATGGAGCAGGTGAAGTGGTGGGAGGCCACTGCTCTCCAAAAATATGTGGATTGTGGACGAGTTCCGCGGGGTTTGCGCATTTTTATAACGCCAACTTTCAGTGACCCTGATCCGGACCTAATTAAGGAATGGGTGGAAAATAATCATCAGTGTTCAACAGTTATGTTGAAATTATTAATTAAATATGCATTAAAGGATACAGCAAAGTTAGCGGAGGAAATCGAGAAATTAACATCTCAACTCAAGACAATGTACTCTGAGATTGAATATGAAATTGAATTAAAGAAAATTACTTTGTGGCTTGAAAAGGCTGAGTAAGAAATTACATTAAAAAAACAAAGAAAATTCTATAGAGACCAACTCAATTATGAATTGGGCCAGATCTTTACCTTTTGCTGGAAATGTGACCAGTTGAAAGAACAAAATCAAACCAAGGGCACACCTAGACTCCCAGTAAGTAAGAATATCAATAATGTATTGGAAGAGGCAAGGATGGTAAATGACAATCCAAACACTACATATATTTATCAAAAAGAGAGAGGGGGACCAAGGAGCTTATAAAGGTCCAGCGTCCGTTCTCCTAATATCAGTATTTAACCAACATAGAGGATAAAGTTCATGTGCCAGGGTGCAAAAGTCACCCATGCATCGTGGTGCAAAAAGTCACCCATCAATCCAAACACTACGGCAAGGCCTGAAATGGATGGGGCATTGGTAGTAGCCCAGAATGAAAAAGAAAAATAACAAGAAGGAGTAAAAACCAACATTTTAAAGCAGTTCTCACTAATGGTCCAAGGCAGACAGTGTTCAGCAAGCCCAGGACCACAAGACATGCCTAATCGAGGTCGAGGTCGTGGCACCAGAAAAGGAAACAAAAGAGGCGCAAAGAAGCAGGGATCATTGGACGCCTATGTGGGAATGACAACAAGAGGCAAGACGGCTACAAAATGAAGGACGCGCTCACAGTGGTAAATCTTTCCAATATTCATTTAATTCTAGACCAAATAGATGTTTTATTGTTAGGACTAACATTTTGTCCCACGAGCAAGTTCAACTATACACAAGGGAGAATTGACTTATTCCATTTTGTTAGAAAATTTAAGTTGAAATAATGGGTTGACACTAAAATCAGAGAGAGAAATGATACACCCCCACCAGCAGTAGTCATTTAACTGTTGGTGACATTGGTCACATTGACATTGATCTGTTAAAAAACATGAAATCTGTGGGGAGGAGAATGTAGATATTATTTCAAAGTTGGCAACTGATGAAATGTTGGATATTGAGAGGATGAGTGGTAGTCATTTCAGGCCTAAATCTAAATGTATGCACCAGATCCATAATGAGGCAATTGAGGTTTTTGAGAAGGGTGTGATTTCTGAATTTAAAAAAACTAGGTAAATGTATGTGAAACCATGTAACAATCTAACCCTTAGACAATCTACAGCAGTTAAAGAACTGCAAGAAAATAGAAACAATTTGATAAGGGTGGGAACATTGTTATCTGGCCGAGGCAAATATATTTAGATGAGGGCAAACGACAATTGGAAGATGTAGAAAGTTATCATGTGAGCAATAGACACAATTATGAGAAAAGTAATGAGATCTTTTCTTCTCAATTGTTAAGGAGGAGAAATGAAAAACTATTATCGGAGGATGAATACAAATATCTTAAGTGTGATCATCCAAAATTGCTGGTGATGTACCTATTGCCGAAAATACACAAAGACAACCGAGTACCACCAGGGCGTCCGATTGTGTCCTCAATAGGCAGTACATATGAAAACACATAAAATACATAGACTTTTTCCTACACCTAATTTGTATAGGCACTTCCGTCTTTTATTCAAGACACTAGGTATTTCCTGTCGGTAATTGAGAAAGCCAACTGGACTGAGGAAATGTTGCTAATGACATTAGATGTCAACAGCTTATATACTTGTATACCACACACTCTGGGAATCACAGCTAATCAACATTTTTTACAACAGAGAGATGTATTTTTTTTTTGAACACACAGAAATGCTGCTTGCTATGATGAACACGTGCTTGACCAATAACTACTTTCTGTTTAATCATGTCGTCTATTGCCAAACCCAAGGGACCGCGATGGGAACTTGCTTCGCCCCCAGTTTCGCAGGTCTCTACCTGGGCTGGTGTGAGGAGCAAGTGACCAGTAACATCATGGCCTCTACCCATTATGTGGTTCTCTGGGTGAGGTATATAGATGACGTGTTTTGTGACTGGAAAGGAACAGATTTGGAGGCAGCACAGTTCGTGGACACACTAAACAGTAATCAATATAACTTGAAATTTACCAGTACAATACACGAGGAAAGTATAGAATTCTTGGATGTGAAAATTGATGAACTAGAAATCAAACTAACTAGCAGACTGTTGCATAAATCAACGCCAGGTAACAGCCTGCTCCACGCTAGAATATGTCATCCAAAAACCTGATCAACAGCATACCATATGGTGAGCTTTTGCTGGCTAAAAGAAACTGTAGCTCAGACCAGACCTTTAAACTGGAAGTAGACACCATGACTGAAAGATTTTTGGCAAGAGGTTACTCTACAAATACGGTCAAACAAGCCTGTAAAAAAGTATTGACCATTGATAAAGCAGACACACTTAAAGTGAAAGAAAAAGGCACAAATGTTGAAGAACCCCTGAGATTCATAACCACCTACAACAATAGAGTGTGGGAGGTTAGTAGAAGTTTAAGCAAATATTGGCATGTGCTAAAAACTGATTTAGGATTGTGCAAACACGTAGGTACTCAACCACAAATAACGTACAGAATATGCACATCATTAAAAGATGTCCTGTCCAGTAATACACTAAAAGATGAGGGAGATCGCAATCCAGTACAATGCTTTTATCCCTGAAGATCCTGCAAAGCGTGCAAGCACAGCTCCAAACGTTTGGAAATAGTATTATCCAAAGAACAGAAATCGTTTGAGATAACTAAGCATCTCACTTGTAAATCTGATTTTTGTATATATGCTCTGAGTTGCCCTTCCTCACTTGTATATATAGGAAGTACTATCCATCCAGTAAAAAAAACGTATTTTGGAACACATGAGGGCAGTTTTTAAAGAAGATAAACAATACCCGGTGGCAAGACACTTCAAAGAGTTCCACAGTAAAAACACTGATTTTTTGCAATTCTGTGCTTTGGACAGAATTCCTAAAACTGAGAGAGGAGGAAACAGAGTGAATGAACTCAGGTGTCTTGAATCCAAATTTATCATAAAATACGATACAGTACATCCAAAAGGATTAAACAAGGATGAGGAGATGTGGGTTCATTTGGGTTAGGATTGTCCTAATGTATTGTGGAATATAATTAGGCCTGATTTATTCTACTGTGTATGTAATATGTAATTTAGAATCTTTGTTTGTTTTTCTATACATTGTATAAATATTTATTGCACTATTTTAATTTTTCGTAGGAGACGGAATTATCAGCTTGTCAGGTTTAAGAAATGCATCAGAACGTGCATCACCAATGTGAATTTTTTTAGGTGAGTTGACAGGATGTTAAAGAGACTTTTTACCAGATATTTGTTTTATTAGAACACAATGTAATTAATGATGTGTTTCAAATAGATGAATTGTGTGGATCTTAGTCCACCGGGGCAGAATTGTTCAAGGATATTGTTGGCAAATTGAATTACAAGACTGACCAATTGCTATATACCACTAGGTATGGAAATATTGGTACATATCGGCCAAACTACCGACAATTTAATGTTGATTTGATTATTTCATCTAAAATACTCTTTGCATCATGAGTTTGTTTATTTTAATGAAATAATGTGGTGATTGTTGCTAGTAATGCATTTCATTCGACCATTCGAAGATGGAGATGAATTTCCTGTGACAAGTGAGAAGATGTGAGAATGGCAGAATGGGTGTGGGAGTGGATGTCTATGTGAGTGTGTCAGTAGCTGTGTGAGTGACTGGGCCGGAGGAGAATCGCACATGCCCCTTTATCCAACACAAGCCCACAGTTTTGCACAAAACATCTACCCAACTGGAGTATTTTTTACTGGTCAATTAGTAAATGCTAACTCATTGGGTAAATGTCTAGTGCATAGGCTACACTACAGTCACACAATGGACCATGAGGAATTGTCTCCAGTGACCTTGTGTGTCTTTAACTTCGGCAATGTGATTAGTCATTGAGCGTCTTCTCCATAAATCTGTGATAACATTAATTAATCTTTAGAGAAGATGACGAGACTACAAAAAAGGTGAATCTCCACCAAACAAGGGTACTTCTTCCGAACTATATAAAGTAAGTGCTTCTTTCTTTGGTGGAGATGTCCTCATATTCTTTGGCATCCAGAAAGCATCACCAAAATTGGTGGGAAACACGCTGGAGGGATTTTGGTAAGTTGCTCATCATACTCACATATTGCCGGATGACCTTTAAATACATCTAAAGTGGATTGGGCAGAGCCAAATGGGAGAGGATTCCAGATGGTTTAGCAAATTTGCATACTCATAGTAATATAAAGGGAGAACCATACACTGTTCTCACTAGGAAAGGCCAAGAAAGAACCCACACATCTCAGTCACTACAGATTCTGCTCTGATACATTCATGTAGAAGTGAGGCAGCTCAACCCCCCTTTCCCAGGCTGATTTGAGCCCCAAGGACTCCATTCCCCAGAGCCCAGCCACATGATGCTGGGTGATCTGTCCCCCCTCCCAGAGCACCCAGTGTGCAGTGTTTGGGACCGTGGGGGAACCCATAATGCTTCCGCAGTCTCTGCCATCTCCCTGTCTCCAGTGACGACCGGCATTGCTCCTGTGTGTGGGAGCAATCCTTTTATCTGTTGGTCTGCCCACTTGACAGCAGGCAATAGATGAAAAGTCTGCTCACAGAGAGCGGGAGCAGTTTTCCTGCTCCTACCCACTGGGAGCAGACTTACTGTTTGGTCCCCGTTGGCAGGAGCTGTCATAGCTCCCGCCAAGCGAGAGTAAACAGCTATGTCCCGGGGTATACGCCATAGGACATAGGGAGCTGGTCCTGAGGGGTGGCGGTCCCCAGAGCTAATGATAGCTCCAGGCAGATGGCTGCACTGTCCCGCCTTAGTTATTTTAGGGCCGCCCCGGGGAGGTGGTGGTCACTAGGGCCAAAAACAGCCCAGGAGGGGGACTGCAAGACGCCCCTTCCAGTTAAAATGTTGCCATGTCCCGGGAAGTTGGGGTTCCCCGGGTCCGAATATGGCCAGGGAGGGAGCACGCATTGCCTCCTTCCCCCTTTGAAAAATTCAGTTCAGGTGGTCGTCAGGGAAGTTTAAAAGTAAGGAGGGGAACCTGTGTGGGCCCCTTCTTATTTTACAGTCAACCCTCCGGGAGCTAGCAGTCCCTAGGGCCATAAAAGACCTAAGGAGGGGTGCTGCGTGGCCTCACTTCTTATTTTTTTCCATTCACCTGGCCTGGGGAGGTGGCAGTCCCGGGGCATATAATTGCAATGGGGAGGGGTGAACCACATGCACCCCATCTCTCCATAACATATAACCCTGGGGCACAAATACAAATAAACGTACAAGACTGCGCTTGTTTTTTTAACACCTTGGCTGTGGCCGGAATTCTGCGCCGGTGCTGGACATTCCGATCGCGGGCGTGGTCGTGACGGCTCCCGGCCATCATCAGCACACGCCCACCGTGACGCATGATGACCGGGAGCCGTCATCAGCATCGAAGGGGTTAAAACAAATCATGTGAATCTCCTGCAATTTTAGCAGCAACATTTGACAAACATTTTGGGGGCTTAGGCACCTTGGTACCAGACCAAGGGACTCAAGGTATTCCTATACTGCCCCCTTCCCTTTTTTGTTACCTTTTTTTGGGACTTGGCTGAGTCTGAGTCCCATAATGGCTGCGAACACTTCTTGGCTGAAGTGTTGGAAACAATCAGATCTCAGCATGAAATCTGTTGGATTTGCAAAGGGTCCATGCCTTTAGTTATACAAATGTGTTTTTCCTTTAATACTTCAAAAATTACTGAATGGATTTACACAAAATCACTAAAAAGGCCTTTTTCTGGACCAAGAGCTAGCTGTCTGCCAAATTTGGTGTAATTCTATTGCATTTTTCTGTGGAGTGAGGAATATGTGGGTTTAGCAGGAGGTTGGTGCAGTGCATGATTTTCTTGAAAAATATACTGCTTCTGTAGGTGGTTTATTTGATGCTGTTGGTAAATGTTTTTGTTTTAGCTAATGTGATGAGCTATCTGTGTGTTGTACAGAGGGGTTCCAGTATTGTGAGGTCACAGGGACTTTGTTTTTCTTCTACTTTCTTTTCAGTTTGTAGATGGATCACTTATTGTCAGCAAGCTGTTTGGAGTACCAAGGTTCGGAAAGCTTTAGCTTGCATTTGCATGTTTTAAGTGAGGTGTGGATGTTCACATAATTTTTAAGAAATGAGTTGAAGTTATTTAGAAGGGCGTTGGCATCGGATGTGGAGATGAAAGGATGATAAATGAATTCAAGCATTGTGCCATCTTTGGAGAGATCTTTGAAGGATCGAAAGGTTTGGTCTTTAGGCTTGACCTTAATTTGTTGGTAGGACAATGAAAAGGGTGATCGGAGGAAGATAGGCATAGTGAAGTGGCTGGTTCAGTCCAGGGGTCTTGGTGGTTTGCATTTGAATGTTTAGGATGTTCAAAAGGCAAAGTTGAGGGTACGGCCTTTGCAGTGTGTTGGCTGTGTGACATGCTGTACTACTTTAAGTGTGCAGGTGAGGTTGATATGTTGTCTCAGAATCTAATAATTCATAAATTATGCCATTGTTCTGCCTGGGAGGCCTATAGATGAGATGGAAGGTGGCAATCAGAGTTGAGTGGGAAATGGCATTGAAGCAGCTCCATGGAGTTTAGTGTTACTTGCTTGCCTAGAGTGCAGGACCATGAAGACTTATGGATGAGAGTGAGGCATCCTCTAATCTTATTTGGAGGGTCACATGATGGATGCTGCAGCCTTTGGGAAGATGGACATCTAGGATGTGCGAGTATAAGGTGTAAACTATGTTTCTATGATGAAGAGGGCGTCAACCTTGTGATAGGTAATGAGGTCTACGATGTCTAATGCATGAAGTACTGCTGTACAATCGTTAATGAGCATGGGTTGGAATGTGTGTTCTGTAGTTCGGGGGTGAGGGGTAGTTAAGCAGATACATACAAGATTGGGTATATATTGTGTGCAATTGCTATGTGATTGTTTTTGTCATCTAAATCTGACGATGCTAGTGTGAATAGGACCTTCCCAACCCTAACAGGTTCAAACAGGTAATACTCTTGTTTGTGTTTGCCCTTTGAGGTGGTGGGAAAACCTGAAGACTTGATTGAAGTAGGGAAAAGGCCCAAAGTGATGTAACAACTTTTGCAGATCGATGATGGGATATCAGTGATGTCACTTCATGTACAGATGGATCATGGAGAGTGAAGTCTTCTTATCGGCTTTCCTCTTTTATGGATAGCTTTGGTGGGAAATCAGTGCAGGTAAATTATGGCAAACCCAGTGATGTCACATCATTTGCAGATGAATAATGTGAAATCCAATGATGTCCCTTCCTGTGCAAATAGATGATGGCCAAAAATTAACAAGGGTCAATTTTGGGGTCTGTTGTGCCATGCATGTCAAGTCACTTATGTGTTATACCCTAATGACTGGGTGTCTCGCTTCCTCTAGTATAACACAACATAGTTCATTGTTGTTTCACAGTTTAGAGGCAGAAGCCAAAACTTGGAATGGTTGTTTCGGTACTGGCAAAAGATAATAATAGCTTTATTATCTGAGCCCTCACAAACAATATATGATGATTCAACTGTAAATAGGAGGACTACACTCATGCTGACAGATCTCCAATGTGGGTGCTTCTGGGCAATCAGCAACTTTTCCAACACAAGTGTGAACTCTGGCTCACCTTGTTCCCTTCTTGCTCAGTGGAGAACCTGCCATCCAACCCTCTTTAGAACTCTGAATTCTGCTGATGTATTTCTCTTATTGATACCCATTACATGTTCCCAGTACTGCTCTATGCACATTGACTTTGTAGTCGAAACTTGCTATTCAACTCCCCTCCACCCATCTGACCCCCCCTCCCCACAGCACCTGTGGATTATGTCTTCTGATTGTGATTGCATAGCGTGTATCTTGGCAATAATTTCCCTTACTGATGTCCAACGGTTTCTTGGCTTTCGCTGCCATCTGCTTTTGTGCAATGGGACCTTATAATTCCACATCCCAAATTCATGTGTCCTACTCATATTCAACTTCAGCATCTACCTATTCATCAATGGAAATCTGAATTTTGAGAACAATCCCAGTGCCTCTGCCAACTTCTGTGCATGTTGTAACTCCTCCGTTTTCTAGCAGAAGTGACACTAGGGGGCCGATTAGGATGGCGGACGGATCGCCATCGCCATGCAGGCGGTGGCGATCCCGTCCGCCATCCGTCACTGTCCGCCAGCAAGTTACCCCAGCAAGTTACAATGGCGGGGGGGACCGCGGCGGACGGTAAGACCGTCCGCCGTGGTTGCCTTGCAGAAAAGGTATAATATGGTGGCGGTGTCTATCAGACACCAAAGGAAATGATGGACGGAGCGTTGACATTACAAGCACTCACCCCCAGTCAACTGATCTGGGTTTAATCCATCACCGTTCTTTAGCCCACTCTGCCACCCCAGTTCAGACAAGGGTGGCAGAGTGGGCTAAAGAATGGTGATGGATTAAACCCAGATCAGTTGACTGGGGGGTGAGTGCTTGTATTGTCAACGCTCCGTCCATCATTTCCTTTGGTTTTTCTTTGTTCGCCACAAGTTGGCAGGGTAAGCTCAGACGTGAGTCCCTTGCTCACTTTGCCACTGGATTCAAGCAAGCCCGGCTGAACTCGGCTGCAATGCCAGAAACCGGTCCTGGGAGGCTTGTTTCCGGTCCAGGGAAGGCATGGCTTGGCAGTTCGGGCTGGACTGTTCCCATGAGGCACAGGATCAGACTGATTTGCATATGGCCATGTCTGAATTGGGGTGGCAGAGTGGGCTAAAGAATGGTGATGGATTAAACCCAGATCAGTTGACTGGGGGTGAGTGCTTGTATTGTCAACGCTCCGTCCATCATTTCCTTTGGTTTCTCTTTGTTCGCCATAAGTTGGCAGGGTATGCTCAGACGAGAGTCCCTTGCTCACTTTGCCACTGGATCAAGCAAGCCCGGCTGAAGACAGCTGCAATGCCAGAAACCGGTCCTGGGAGGCTTGTTTCCGGTCCAGGGAAGGCATGGCTTGGCAGTTCAGGCTGGACTGTTCCCATGAGGCACAGGATCAGACTGATTTGCATATGGCCATGTCTGAACTGGGGTGGCAGAGTGGGCTAAAGAATGGTGATGGATTAAACCCAGATCAGTTGACTGGGGGTGAGTGCTTGTATTGTCAACGCTCCGTCCATCATTTCCTTTGGTTTTTCTATCAGACACCGCCAGCCATATTAGGATGGGCTTCGGGGTATGCCTTTCCGTGGCGGCAATGCCGCCACAGAAAGGCTTACGGTCTTTGCTTTGGGAGCCCGTTGCGGGCCCCCAGGGTGAAGGGGGTTGAGGGGTACCCCCCAGCATTTCAATGTACAATATGACAGGCACCACGCGGTGCCAGTCATGTTGTGCATTGAAATGTACAACCTGCATTTTTAGCATTGCGGTGCGCGGTGCTGGGAGCACCGCCTGCCACAATGTTAAAAATGCTGGATGCGCCCGCCACTGTGGTGGGCGCATCATAATTGCTATGGCGGGACCGCCGCACGCGTGGCGGACAGTCCCGTTTTCACTGGGATGGCGGACGGTCCGTCACCCTCATGGACCCCTTAGTAATGAGATCATCCAGAAATCCTATTTAATGTATAGTTATTTAAAACCATTACAATCTGAATACAGGCATTCATTCAATAAACCATACCCCTGACATAATAATTTTAAAAGGTGTTAAAGAGTATTAATCACATTGAATCGTAAAGAAGTCCAACCACAAAGTCATGCCTCGAAAAAGAAACTAAGACACAGATTATTCATGGTTGTGAGTGATGTGCAGAATATATACATAAACAGACTTTTAAGGGGGGTTATTTAGAGGTTGGCTAGTGGGAACTAGTTTGCCATATTACAAGGACATTGTAGCCTGTGTCACTTGTAATAAAACGTGTGTGATATTTATCACCTTTGTAAAAGAGTAACCCGCCCACCAAACTTTAACAGGCCTTGATTACTTATATCAAGCTTTTTACCTCGAACATTATGTTGTTACATGACACACATTGGAACAGATTATGTCTGCCCTTAAATGCTGATATGTTACTTATCAAGCATTATTTTGTAAACAGAATACAACGTTGACTGTTAACAACTTCACTCATTTGGTCAAGGACGATGTTTTGACAGAATATTCTGTCTGCCAACTCTAAATAGGGACCTTACTCTGCATGGTAAATATAATTTATCCTATCAAACACCTTTAGTAACGTCTAATGGCCAAAGTAATCAAGTTACTAGTACTACAAACTACCTACTCCTAATTCACTTGAGTAAAAATGCAACCTAGTGCTCTGTAAAGGTCTAACAAGAAAACTCTGATATTACTCTTTTGCTGACATTATCTGATTTCTGGGACTTTCATTAACCTTCATGTACTTCACAAATGCTTCCAAGGGCTGTATGTTTACAATGAACACATTTTTCAAAAGTCTTTTTGCATGTTCTCAGTCCAATTGTATGAAATGTTATAAATGTCTCAGCATATTACTCAATGACTGAGAAAGAAAAATGAAACAGTTTGTAAGATTTTGAGCAGCAGACAAAGCATGATTAAAAAATAACCTTACTTTTTCAACCCAGCCGGACTCACTGAAACAATACAAACTAAATGTGATTTGCCGAAAAACTACTTAGCTAGGCTTTTCTATGGTGTATGCAAAATGTAGTTGGATGCATGGATGTCTGAATGAAAATGAAAATGAGAATCACCAACTAAGCTAAACACCTTTCTACTGCTTAAGGGCAAACAGATCCTGCAGAAAAGCTCTATGACTCACCTCTTTTTCGGTACCCTGGTAAAAGATTATAACATAAATCTGTTTTGAATTATTCGAGGCCATAGGCAAACTATTAGCCATCTATCTAAGACTATTTAGCCCTTCACATACTATAACTTTTATGACTCAACGGCTAGTGATTTTGTTCCTATACTAGTCTCTAGTTAATTAAGCTTTCCCAGATCATTGTTGATTTTGAAAACCAAACTCCAATGTTAAAAGGGCATGAAATGTTGAACATGGAAAGCTAAATAATTGCCTAATTAGATCACATTTAGTCATATCCAGCCTGGGAAATAGCCTGCCCACAAAAACTCATGGTACCATAACTAATACCTGGTAGAACTTTCACTAAAACTATTTCAGAACTAGGGGGGTCATTACGATGGCGGGCGGACATGAGTCTGCTCGCCCTCGTGGTGGGGATCGGGACCGCCTGCCATGTATGCAGCATTCCCGCACACCAAATTAGGATGCTACTGCCAACATGGCGGTCGCATCTTGCAATTTAACATTATGGCAGGTGCTGCTGACAGCAGCATTCGCCGCGATGTCAAAAAAATAGGTTCTGCATTTCACTGCACTACGTGGCAAGCACCACACGGACCCGGTGAGAGGGGTAGGCATTACTGGCCCTGACACAAGCAGTAGAAACCTCAACCCCTATGGCTTCTCCCTTGATGTCAGACCCACCGGGTACTGTTGACACCCCATAACTCTAACCTTTAGGCAAGAGCAGGGTCAAACAGGTAGTACAACTTATGTGCTGTATTTAACACTGATACTAATCATTAGGTCATGTTTTGTAGATTGTAGTTTTTTACTAGGTCCTGAAGAATCGCAGTCAATGTACTAGATGCGAGAAACATGTTGACCACACCATTTGCACTTTAGCCCCGGTCCAATCTGGGAAACCAAAGTTCCCATGAACACCGGCTGCCCTTGATTTTAATTGTGGTAGAGGACCACCAGAATAAAATTGTTTTCCGGTACCTTGTACCACATTTTATCCTTACCCGCACTATCTACTCTGTCCTGGCCCCTCACCCCCACTTCACCCATAGGCAGTTGGATAAAAGATCTCCGATAAAGAGCCCCTCTTTGAGGTAGCCCGTTGGGCATTGCACCGCCTGCCCGACGAGGAGCATTGCCTATGATGAAGCATGACACTCGCAAGGGTGTGTGAGGCCATTATATCCAACAAATTGGATACCCAGGGGTGGTCCTCCATTGAGCACTAGCCCTTATACCTTAGTGACCTTCTCCTTCTTTCTTTCTCCCCCTAGGAACAGCCCAGTCATCTCTCTTGTTGTCTTGATATCTGGGGCTACGACTGCGGCCGGACCTTCCATTCTCTTTTCTCTGAATGGTAATCAAAGCCCTACTGGATCACAGTTGATCCTTATCCTCCCCTACCCTTTGTTACAAGCACCACACAGTGCCTGCCACCCCCACCAGGGCACCCACACCTCCCCCAACACATGGGGGGCCCGCAACTGGCCCCTGAAACCAATCCCCACCAGCCTTTCCATGGCGGTTTTGCTGCCATGGAAAGGATGGCTGTGGCCAGCATCGTAATTTGGCGGACAGTGCCTGCCAGGCACCACCACCCTTTTACATATGCAGACTGCTCCATTTCCTGTGGCTGAACCGTGTTGAGCGGTCTTTGTGGTTCACCACTCAGCCGTCACCTACACAGCCAGACGTCAGACACTGCTTTTCCTCGTCTCCCCGTTGTGCCTCCTACACCTTCCCCCACCTCTTCCCTCCATTATTCTCTTTCTACCTCCCTTATTCCTTCCCTCTCTCCCCTGATCTTCTCTCCCCTTGCATATTTTTTCCCTCATGTTTATGCTATGCTTTTGTACTCATGTAATTCCTGTAAATACGCTCCAGTAACTGATGTAACTCTGTAACCATGTTCTGAAACAATGTTTCTTCCTCAAGTAAAGCGCTCTGATACCTCCGGGTCTAGCCAGCCCTATAAAAAAATAACTAAATAAATATTGAATTTAGGGTAAGAAATATATTTAAAAAGATATAGAAATCATTATTATAGTTTGCGAAAACATAGTTGTTTTAAAATATCGATTTTTTTTAGTGTTATGTATTTTAGTTTATATTTTAAACGTATGTGATGTATGTTTTTTGTATAAATATTGTTTATATTTTTTAATGTATCTGTACATTTTTTTGTAGTTATCAATTTTATTTTCTTACAATTTTGCGTTTATCAGTTCCATAGTGGGTTGTGGGTTTACAGGGGAATAGGGTGGGAAGTAATTAAATTATAATACATTAATCATTATCTTTTTTTTATTAATATTTGTTTAATTGAGATTTTATAGTGTTAATTGTACGAAGTATTTTATGTGTAATTAATTCTTAATTAGTTGTTAAATAATGAATTGGTAATTAATTATGGTAATTGTGTAATTGCTTTTAGGCGTGGGTTGTGGAGTTTATAAGAGTAAAGGGTGGGAAGTAATTTATGCAATAATTAATGTTTTTGTTTCTAAATAATTTCTAATTAGAAATATTTAGTTGTTTGAAAATATTTTTTTCTTTTATTTAATATAATATGTGTAGGTAGTTGTCATATGTAGTTAACATTATACTATGTTTTTTTAATTAATATTAAATATATTTGTATTAACCATTCTAATATATTCATATTTTTTTATTTATTTTGTTGTTTAAATATTGTTGTTAATATTTTGTTTGTTTTTCATTTTGAACTGACTGGAGTGAGAACATTAATTGTTTCCCCTCCCCAATCTAACACTTTCTCTACTGCTGTACTAACTGGAGTGGGAATAGTAAATGTTACCCCTCCGCTATCAAACACTATTCCTACTGTTGCACTCATTGGAGTGGGAATAGTAATTTTTACCCCTCTGCTATCCAACACTTTCCCTACTGTTACAATAAATGGAGTGGTAATAGTCATTTTTACCCCTCAGCAATCCAACAATTTCCCTACTGTTGCACTAACTGGAGTACTGATAGTAATTTTTACCCCACCGCTATCCAACACTTTCCCTGCTGTAGCACTTATTGGAGTAGGAATAGTAATTTTTACCCCTCTGCTATCCAACAGTTTCCCTATTGTTGCACTCACTGTGGTAGGAATAGTAATTTGTACCCCTCTGCTTTCTATCACTTTCCCTACTGTTGCACTGACTGGAGTGGGAATAGTAAATTGTATCCCTCCGGTATCCAACACTTTCCCTACTGTTGCACTCATTGGAATGGGAATAGTCATTTTACCCCTCTGCTATCCAACACTTTCCCGATTGTTGTACTCACTGGAGTGGGAATAATAATTTTTACCCCTCCACTATCTAAAACTTTCCCTACTGTTGCAGTCACTGGAGTGGGAACAGTAATTTTTACCCCTCCGCTATCCAACACATTCGCTGCTGTTGCACTCATTGGAGAGGGAATAGTAATTTCTATCCATCTGCTGTCCAACACTTTCCCTACTGTTACTCTCACTGGAGTGGGAATAGTAATTTTTACCCCTCCGCTATCCAACACTTTCCCTATTGTTGCACTCACTGGAGTGGAAATAGTAAGTTTTACCCCTCCGCTATCTAACACTTTCCCTACTGTTGCACTGACTAGAGTGGAAAATTTAAGTCTTAAGATTTTTAGATAGTAAGGGGCCCATTAGGATGGCGGTCGGAAAATCACCACGACTGCCATGGAAGCGGAAAACAACCGCCCGCCGGGACCGTGGAAAAAACGGCAGTCAAATTAGGAACAACCGCCAAAAAAGACGGACCACGGAGGAAGTGGGCAAAGAAAAAACACCCGTCGCGGGCGGTGATGTCTAAAATCCGACGGTGGTGGTCGGAAACGCAGCGGAGAATCTACAACCCGCCGCAAGCATAGCGGAGACACCGCATGGGAAATTAGGATATCCCCGATGGTCCCGTGGTACGATCCGCTGACTCCGACCGGCGCGGTCGCACACTGCAGTGAATGGGAGAGCCAGCGGAAGAGCTGCAGCACAGTCACTGCAGCAGACGTTCCATACAAAACATGGCAGACGATGCTAAAACCCCACAATAATGCCAAGCATTGCACAAATCAAAGTAGACATATCTCCCCAATGACACAAAAAAAATCCCAATTAAACAAATACATGCCAAACTGAAACATATAATTCCAAGGACAACACCCACAACACCTGACAGCAAAACCCCATTTGGACACACCCACATAGCTGAGGAAAAAACCAGCCCTTTCACTGACCACAATCCTTTGCAACACCCCAGAAGAGAAGGGCATACACCAGATCTGAGAGGAGAGGCAAAAGAACACAGCACACTCAACAACACCATCACCACCATCACACCAGCACCAACAAGCCCCCAGCACATAACACACCTCACACACCAACACCACACCCACCACCCACACCCCTGCACCCGCAAACACTTTGCACGCCAAACACCATGTCCACACATAAAATGCCCACATTTTCAGAGAGTGAGTTGACAGTCATGGTAAATGAGATAGTCAGAGTGGAACCACAACTGTTTGGTAGCCTGGTCCAACAGATACCATTAGCCACAAGGACTCAAATGTGGGAAAGGATTATACAAAGGGTCAATGCAGTAGGGACCACCCCACAATCCAAGAAGCAGATCATGAAGCGGTGGCATGACCTCAAAAGGGTTGTCAAAGAGTGGAGGAGCAAGAATTGGGAGCTGGCAAACCGTACTGGCAGTGGCCCTCCCATCCCCCCGAAAACATTCACACCATGGGAGGAGAAGGTGCTTGCCATACTGCATCCCGAGAGTCTCACAGGAGTATCCGAGGGAGTGGAGGCTGGTAAGTACAAACAAATGTTAACCAACACACTGATATGTACTGTTTTTCACAACTAAAAACCCACACCACCCAAGATAAATCTCATACATCTGCACCACACACCCACAAAAACCTGTCTCACAGATCCAACCTTCACTCACTACCATTTACCCTAAACGTAGCTACCAATATTACCATGGGAGCATGAGCACAGGCAGCCTGCACCACTACTCCCATCATGCCCCCTGTCCCACCCACCAGGAGGATGGAGTACTCCCTCCCACCCACAAGCATGTGGCAGCCATTGCAGTGTTCACCTTCACCTAACAGGTAGGTAGCCATCTTCCCAGGTGGTGCTCTTTGGGGGTGGGAGGCCTGCACAACTTCTCCCACCATGCCCCCTGTCCCATACCCCAGCAGAATGGCATTCTCCCTCCCACCCACAAGCATGTGGCAGCCACTGCAGTGTTCACCTTCACATAACAGGTAGGTAGCCATCTTCCCAGGTTGTGCTGTTTGGGGATGGGATGCCTGCACTACTACTCCCACCATGCCCCCCCTGGCCCACGCCCCAGCAGGATGGAGTACTCCCTCCCACCCACAAGCATGTGGCAGCCATAGCAGTGTTTACCTTCACCTAACAGGTAAGTAGCCATCTTGCCTGGGAGGGCAGTTTAGGTGTGGGAGGCCTGTACCACTACTCCCACCATGCCCCCTGGCCCACCCCGCAGCAGGATGGAGCACTCCCCACACCCCACCCAGAAGCATGTGTCAGCCATCATACTACCCTCATCAAACTCACAGGTTGGTAGCCATCTTCTCTGGGAGGGCTGTCTGGGGGTGGGAGGCCTGCAATACTACTCCTACCATGCACCTGACCCACACCCCAGCAGGATGGAGCACTCCCTCCCACCCACAAGCAGTTGGACGCCATTGCATTGTTTACCACATACACTAACAGGTAGGTAGCCATCTTGCCTGGGAGGGTGTTTGGGGGTGGGAGGCCTGCACCACTACTCCCACCATGCCCCCTGTCTCACATTCCAGCAGGATGGAGTACTCCCTCCCACCCACAAGCATGTGGCAGCCATTGCAGTGTTCACCTTCATCTAACAGGTAGGTAGCCCATAGGTGCACCCACACATTTGTCACTAATGACATGTTGCCATATGGCAACACCAGCCCTCTCATTGTACAAAAATGCACACCGACCCCGCTTGACTCTCACAGTGTGCACACAGGTACGCAAAGGGAACTGTCACAGATACCAAAGAGTCACACACCAATGTACATGCACAATGAAGACTAGGCACAACCATGCACAGCACACACTGATGAGTGCATTGCCATGTGGCCCAATCAGCAAGGACCATTGCAGTATTTAGGAAGCATGTGTAGGCTTATGAATCGAAATATGTACATGACATGAAAAAGTCATGCAGTAAAATACAATGCAAAGTCGATGGTCAGATGTGATGTCTGCCAGGTCAGACAAAACAACAAGGAGACAACAGTAACAAATGTTGTGCTGGTCCCTACATGGCAACAGGTCCTGGTGAACATGATTCCATAATGATTTGCATGGTATGCATTGGTACCTCAACAACAAATATAATTAAGGGGGACCCAAGGGCAATTTATTGACCAGCTCTTAATACACGCCCCAATTACATATATCACAAAAGTATTAGAGGGTCAGAATCTCAAAGGTGATTACCAAGAACAGAGGTGGTTACCAAAAAGCCAAACAAAGAGAACTATAACAACCAAGTTAGGTTTGTATCCCCAGACGGCACAGATGCCGCGTTGGAGTACCGACGGTTAGAGCGGTGCTTCGCCTTTGTCCTGAGCCGCAGCCAGGTGGGGTGAGGTGTTTACTTCTTACTAATCAGTGATTTACTGAATTGGTAAGGAGTAACGGAACGAGTACACCTAGAAGGTTCAGGTGACATACAAAATTAACAATGAAATCGTTCCAGTATTTTTCTAGTATTTTTCATGTATAGAACATATTATCTCACATTTGGGTTTTTTTTTGTTTGCAGTAGCGTTAAAATTTAGGTCCTGAAGAAAGCAAGGCCAAATGGCCAATAATTGCTGAAACATGTCGACCACGTTCCACGGCTAGACAGTTTATTAATTCCCCTGTCTTGGCTATTTTTTAACCTTGGTGTCAGGAGCTGTACTTTAATAAAATATATTTTTTGCTCTTCAAACCAATTTTACCCACTTTCCTTATCACTCTTGGTATTACTTATCCCTAGCACTGCACTCTCTTTTTTTTACCCCACAGCCACGTTGTGAGTATATATCTAACTCACATCAACCATCCTTATCCCACAGGAGGGCTAGTCCTTCTCTGTCGGAGCAAACAACAGGTTTGGTGTTTGTCCTCGGAGCCCCAAATGATGAAGGGCGGTTCCGAGTGGTGACTGATGGGTGCCAGAGACCGGATACAAACCTAACTTGGTTGTTATAGTTCTCTTTGTTTGGCTTTTTGGTAACCACCTCTGTTCTTGGTAATCACCTTTGAGATTCTGACCCTCTAATACTTTTGTGATATATGCATTGGTACCTCACAACAAGTAATGTATGTACCTCTGCACCATGTTAGGAGGCACAGTGGTGCACATAGTGTGAATATCTGTCAATTGTGCAGTGTACAGACAGTGGTTGACACACAGCTAACAGAATGCCTGCAGAGTGCAAAACAATGACCATTCCCCATCTAATCCACAGGTGACCACAAACTTACGGCTTAGGACAACACCAACAAGCAGCAGAGCCAGTCTCTCCCCTCCACCCGGTACATGGACTCTTGGATGTAGACTCCCAGGATTTTTAGGACGATGCTCTCAAGACTGCCCATCTGGTGTGCCAGGGAGCACCAGATCCCGGGACCCCATCCTCCCCACCACTATGTCTGCCGCAACACCAACTGCACAGCAGACTCCTGCTCTTACGGCCTGTGCATCCACCGCCACCACCACCACTTCCACCAGTGCCACCTGCAACACCCTCCCTGTCCCAGGCGATGTCCACCCCACACCAACAACTGAGGATGGCAGGGAGAGTGTACGGGGACCCACAGAGGCCAGGCAACAGGTCCGTGGCAGCAGGTCAGGTGGGAGGGCCAGGGTCACCCTCAGACACCAGGAGGCTGGGACCCCTTCCCTGGAACAAATCACCATAACCCTTGGGCATATGAACAGGCCCATGGACAAACTGGCCAGTAGGACGATCTTTTATGCGAGCTCATCCTGCTGATGAGGTCCATCGACACACGCACTGGACAAATGGTAGACCTCATGAGCCAACAAGTGGCGTTACTGAGGGACAGGTCTGCGTCCCAGCCAACACCTCCACCCCCTCTGTTTTGCCACATAATGACAGTTCACCATCCTCCCCTGCGGCCACAGAGAGGGGTGAGTCCTCAGACGCTGCTGGCACCACAGAAGGGCCCACCCCAGCCAAGAAAGGGGCCATCCGAAGAAGAGCCTGGGAGTCACTGGAGGCAAAGCACCAGCCAAACGCCAGTCACGGAGCCAGCCCTGATGGCAACCCTGTTCCCCACTGCATTGAATGAATGAATGATTACGTATTTGTATAGCGCATGGCTACCCGGGGGCATCCCAGCGCTTTAGACCAACGTTCATTCTCAGAATCTAGGAAAACAGGAGGGTTTTCAGCGTCTTCCTGAATTTAAGATGGTTTCCTTCCATTCTGATGTGGTGTGGAAGATTATTCCACAGTTTTGTGGCCTGTAAAGAAAAGCGTCGGCCACCCATGCGCACTCTCCTTATTTTAGGAACTGCCAAAAAGTTCTTATTGTTGGATCTTAGTTCCCGACCGGGAGAATACGGGCAGAACATTGATTGAATCAGTGCAGGTCCTAATTTGTTGACTATTTTATGGACCGTAGTCAGAGCCTTGAACTCGATCCTCTGTTGCACTGGGAGGCATTGCAGCTGACGGAGTGCAGGTTTGGCAGAAGTTCTCTGTGGGACGTTCAGTAACATACGTGCAGCGCAATTCTGCACGGTCTGCAGGGTCTTAATTGTCCCTTGAGGAGTGCCTAAGTATAGTGCATTGGAGTAGTCTAGGCGTGACAATATCAACGCCTGTACTAAGATCCTTCTAGCTTCGAAGGGTAGGAGTCTAATGATTTTCCTAAGAAGCCTAATAAGTGCATAACAAGTGGCTGCTACCTTACGGGCCTGTATTGAGAAATTAAGAGCTGGGTCCATCCACACCTCAAGACTCTTAATTTGTGTTTTGGGCTTAGGTGGCTGGCCAAGACTATCCTGCCACCATTCCTCCACCGTGGTGGGTGCCTTATGTCCCAGCATCATCACCTCTGTTTTTGCTCCATTAAGTTTTAGGAAGGATTCATCCATCCATTCCCGTACTTTATTAAGACAGGTGGAGAGATTTTCAAAAGAGACGTCCTGAGTGGTTAGGGAAATAATGAGTTGTGTGTCATCTGCGTATGTTACCAGTTGTACTCCCCAGGGGAGCACCACCTCAGCCAAAGGCCTCATGTAAATGTTAAATAGGGTTGGGCTGAGGGACGAACCCTGGGGAACACCGCAGTGGAGACACATTTGAGGGGAGAAAGCCTCGTTTTCAAAGACCACAAAGGTCCTTTTAGACAGGAAAGAATGCAGCCACTGTAGTGCGCGGCCTGAGACACCAACTTCTTCCAGCCTGTGCTGGAAGAAGACTAGACTATTTGGACTGTCCTTCCCCACACTGCCTTGTGAATGGCACCTGTCTGTTGGACTGGGTCACCACATCAAAGTGGTATCTACTCTTACATCTCATTTACCATGACTGTCAACTCACTGCCCCATTACCACCTCCATGTAAATCTGCTCACCCCATCACATGTCAACTTTGTAAATAAAATACCTTACACACTGTTTTTGTTTCAGATTTGTCTTTAGTGCAGGATGTACAGTCTTCAAAATGTCCATATTATATCTGAAGTTTGTACTGTATGTAGGCAAGGATAAGTCTGAGGTACCTAGGGAAACACAACAGAACAACATTCACTGGTGTGAGTGTGGCATCACAGACATTACACTACACCAACCATCTACATAAACCAACTCGCAGACAACACTATGGGCAAAAAGTGTCAACATACACGTTCCGTATACGTTCACAGATGATATGTCACAGTCACATATCCACACACAGGTGACTTTACATCCGTCTGTTTAAACCATTCGCACATAGCCCTTCACGGCAACAACAATATCACCAGACAATGTATATGTTGGACTTCATCACCCACCTTCAAGTGAAGTAGCAGGTGATGAGCTGTTGACGCATGTCACCACCTTCCTCCTCTCCACTGTCCTCATCACTAGACTCAGTTTGTTGTGCAGGTGAGGACCTTGACCAGAAAAGCTGTGAGTATGACAACCTCCAAGCAACAATCTCTGGGTAAGCGCTTTTCCCTCCTTACAGGTCTCTAACTCCCAGTGGCCAACATTATTTCCCTACAGGGTCAACCCCTTACCGCTTCACTCCTGGAAGCATTGGCTGCAAAATCTAAGCGTAAGAGTGTTTACTTACGCCCCATCACACTTTGTATCTCATGCATATGTGTGATACCCGTGTTTTAGCGACACCACCCCCAATTATTTGTGATAATCACAATAATGGTACCACCAGTGCCATTACACTTTTGCCGACTGTAGTCTACCCACTGAGCACTGTAGATTCGGCACTCTATGGATATGACTATGTGGCGAAGACGCCTATTTGACTCTCCTCTTCTTACATGTTTTGTCTATGTCTTCAATGTTGTCGGTACAGGCATATATGAGAAGGGAATCCCCCCTCTCACACTTAGAGAAACACCTTAGTGAGTGTATCAAATAGCCTGGATTACACTCCTTTTTAACCTGCACTACACTCTATTTTAAAAAGGTCCTGAGGAAAGCCAGATTTAGTTTAAGGCACGGGCTGAAACATGTCGACCAACTGATGGATGTAGGAGGTAGTAACTCGCCTTACTTAAACATCCCCAAGCCTTATTTTAACCGCTGACGGGGGCCCAGTTAATGTAATTTACCCTCGGGTACTGGGACCCTCGCCAAGCCATTTTAACTCACACTTCATTTTACACCTCACACTGCACTCTCAGTAAAATACCAGCTCTGCTGTAATCAGGCGTCCCAGCACACCCGGGACACATTAGGTGTCACTGGGTGGGCCCAATGAGGAAGCATGCCACCAACCAGGTTGGTGGGTGAGGGCTTCATGAACTCACCAACGAGGTGCCCATGACAAATCTAATCAGAGTCCTAACAATATTGGTCATATTTAAGCTAGTCTCTTTTGATAACACATATAAACTACGGGGACTCGGACTAGCTTTCTAGTCCTCTCTCTCTCTCTTGATACGCGCATACTTAGGCAGCGCACAGCTGCGAGAGTTCTAACCAGGACCATGGCGGAGAACCATGGCCTCACCTTCAGCGAGGATGATGTGAGTGACATACTCGCAGACCTCTCCTCTAAGCAGATTTCAATATTGCTAACTCCATAGCCCAGACCACTGATTGGGAGACCTTAACCGAGAAAAAGCGTAATAGAATACGAACCATCCTCCATGGAGTGATCCTAGCCCAATACTTAAGAACCAACACAGCGCCAAGGGGCCTCATCGTTACTAATGCACCCAGGATTTTCCTAGATGACCCCACCTTCCGAAAAGACTGGGCCCAGATCGCCTGGCACTGTACCAGGGACTGGATGGTACTGATCATCAAGAGGGCCAAACGTCTCTCTGACGCCATCGTCATTGGGATCCAAGCAACAGAAAGCCATTTTAAAGCTACATTAACCGCCTACAAAAAGAAACTCGATGATCAGAACAGAGAAATGAACAAATACAAGGAGCATCTGACACAAGCAAAAATCAAGAAGTTTGACAAAGATCTTAAAAAACTTAGCTACGCTAAAACATACCCCTACTCTGAAGATGACTTCACCCCACCACCCAAGACCCCGAACGCTTCAGACTCATCGGCTGATGACAGTTCCGCTTCCAGTGACTCAAGCACTGGCCCATACAAACGAGGCGGCAGAGGCCGACGTGGCCAACGGTGGCCTAACATGTGGCAAGGAGCCCAACAAGGACAATACTACGGAGCCCCTCATAATTTTGGCCCCATACAGAACCCGTATTTCGGATTCCCACCCATGTATCCCCCGGGACCAATGCCACTCTTCCCGGGCAATCCCGGCCCCCACATTCCTTTTTTTGGACAGGGATGAAGATCAAGAGGCAGGAGAAGACAAAACCAACAACAACCGCAGGTACACTGGGCCGAAGAGGAAAATCCAGTGAGCTCCAACACCCGCCAGAAGACCAAAGACCAACCGGGCACCAGCAAACAATAACAGACTCAAATCAAACATCATTGGTATTCAACTTATCCAGCACGACCCTGACACCCTTAGAACAAGCAGTACTGGAAAAAGGCCTATCATTCGCCCCCACATCCAGACTTGACAAATTCAAGTTACACGTGGAACTGGCTGAGTTCTTCCGTAAGCTCAAACTCAAGGCCTTTTTTGAGAAATCGACAATGGACAACCAACCTACCAATGAGAACCCAAATGTCACAGGCCTAAGGACTAAATCCACCTTCAACCCGCCACCATCCACAGTGCCCCCTGAGATCAGCACTTTTGAGTTGGCAGTATACAACGACGTTGAAAATCTTAGTCCAACTAATCATTTCAACAACCTATCCAAAGATGAAAGAGACATCATCCAACGTCTCAAAACCAATCCTTCAATCATAATTAAACCAGCTGACAAAGGGGGAGGTATTGTCCTTCTAGACAAAAAAGATCACGACACGGAGTGCCGCAGACTTTTAAGCGACACCAGAAATTACAAAAGATTGGAACAAGATCCCACTGACACTCATCAGAACACTATCCAGACACTAATAAAGAATGCCTGCGATGCTGAACATATTTCCAAGCAAGAAGCAGAGTACCTCTGCCCCCAGAAAGTCAAAATATCATACTTCTACACTGTACCCAAGGTACACAAGGGCAAAATCCCCCCACCAGGCAGACCCATAGTGTCTGGTATCAATTCGCTCTTAGAGCCCCTGTCACGCTACTGCGACTTTTTTCTCAATCCGCTAGTACAACAAACGCCCAGCTATATCAAGGACACCAAACACTTACTACAAGTGATCAACAACATGGAGTTTAACACTGAGACCCAACTTCTTGTAGGGCTGGATATTGAGAGCCTCTATACCAGCCTACCCCAAGAAGCCACAATAAAAGTACTCAGGGACATCCTCAGGGAGTCACCATGGCCCTACCACACCCCCAGAGAATTCATCCTCCAATGCGCCACACTGGCACTAAAGGAAAATTACTTTGAATATGAGGGAACCCTCTACCTCCAGACCAATGGAACATCCATGGGCAGCGTTTTCGCCCCAAGCGTAGCAGGTCTTTACGTCCACCAATTCGAACGCACACACATTGCTGAGAGCACAACCCCTATGCCAACCACATCCTCGCATGGCACCGTTATATTGACAACATCCTTGTGATATGGGAGGGTCCACAAACAACCCTGGATCAATTCCTCATCTGGCTCAACGGCAGGGACCCATACTTGAAGTTCACCAGCACTATCAGTGCAAACCAACTTGCTTTCCTGGACCTAAATATAACAGTCAAAGATGGCATACTCACCACGACAACCTACTATAAACCCACGGCCAGAAACTCTTTACTCCACTTCACAAGCTTCCACCCACGCCCGCTAAGGGAGAACCTTCCCTTCGGGCAATTCTTACGTATACGCAGGAATTGCAGTGATATAGCAGACTATAAAAAACAGTCCGCTGAACTATCCAAGAAACTGGAGGCCCGGGGCTACCCACCAGCCATCATCTCCAAAACCAGGAAGAGGGCCAGGAACCAGAATAGAGAGGCCCTCCTTGAAACCACAGCTAAAGAGGAGCAGGAACAACCTATCACCTGCGTCATTACGCACAACACAGCCTCCAATGAGGTAGCCAAACTCATTAAGAAGAACTGGAAGTTCTTGAATTCTGGCCAGAGGCAGTGGGACATACCGCATTTTGCTTACAAGAGAAGCAATAACTTGAAGGACCAACTAGTTAATACCCGTCCGAAAACGCATAACACACAGGAACCTAACACCATTCTGAATGCATGGGGCCTACCAAAAGTAACTGGACACTACCCCTGCAATGATTGCAGTGTGTGTCACTTAACCACCCACACCAAAACTCTAACCCTAGAACCTAACAAGGTGTGGACACAACGCAGCCACACCAACTGCAATTCACGTAATGTGAAATACCTTCTCACCTGCTCCTGTGGTCTCCACTATATCGGCATGACCACCCGCAAAATACGCACTAGGGTCACTGAGCACAGAAGCACCATTAGGTGTAAGAAAAATATCAGTAAATTAACCAACCACTTCATCACCCATGGCCATACCCCCAATGACCTCACATGGACAGTCATCGAACAAATCCCTGAGCAGGCATTAGACAATGAAAGAAGACTGATGAGCAAAGAACAGCGTTGGATCTATCGCCTTTCCTCACACATCAATGGCCTGAACGATGCGATCCCTTGGAACTCAGTCACATGCTAAATGCACCTCCTTTAATTCCATGCCCGCACTATTGATGGTGGCAGATTTCAGACTTCAACACAACACATACTCTACCGCGCAACAGCACTAATAACTAGTGTCTCATCCCCGCTCATGCGCAATAGACACAAGTAGCACCGCGCATGTGCTAGAGACTAGTGTCTTTGCACCAACTAGTGTCTAACACCCGCTCATGCGCAATAGACACAAGCAGCACTGCTCATGTGCTAGAGACTAGTGTCTTTCCACCGCCCATGAGCAGACAGCTAGGAACACACCCGGGGTAGTCTTTCTACTCTTACTCCCAGCTACAGGTGCAGATAGTTAACCAATTAGCAAGCATATAAAAACGAACAAGAAACTCCAGCTCTTTCTACCGGAGTACGAGGACGGTGCAACAGGTACAAGGCAGGCTCTGACCAGAAAAGCTGTGAGTATGACAACCTCCAAGCAACAATCTCTGGGTAAGCGATTTTCCCTCCTTACAGGTCTCTAACTCCCAGTGGCCAACATTATTTCCCTACAGAGTCAACCCCTTACCGCTTCACTCCTGGAAGCATTGGCTGCAAAATCTAAGCGTAAGAGTGTTTACTTACGCCCCATCACACTTTGTATCTCATGCATATGTGTGATACCCGTGTTTTAGCGACACCACCCCCAATTATTTGCGATAATCACAATAATGGTACCACCAGTGCCATTACACTTTTGCCGACTGTAGTCTACCCACTGAGCACTGTAGATTCGGCACTCTATGTATATGACTATGTGGCGAAGACGCCTATTTG
The DNA here is from genome assembly GCF_964261635.1 of Lissotriton helveticus. Lineage (NCBI taxonomy): Eukaryota > Metazoa > Chordata > Amphibia > Caudata > Salamandridae > Lissotriton > Lissotriton helveticus. Next base: position 870,745,399 of record NC_136071.1, on the reverse strand, counting down.
ACTCTCTTCTTCTTACATGTTTTGTCTATGTCTTCAATGTTGTCGGTACAGGCATATATGAGAAGGGAATCCCCCCTCTCACACTTAGAGAAACACCTTAGTGAGTGTAACACATAGCCTGGATTACACTCCTTTTTAACCTGCACTACACTCTATTTTAAAAAGGTCCTGAGGAAAGCCAGATTTAGTTTAAGGCACTGGCTGAAACATGTCGACCAACTGATGGATGTAGGAGGTAGTAACTCACCTCCCTTAAACATCCCCAAGCCTTATTTTAACCGCTGACGGGGGCCCAGTTATTAAAATGTAATTTACCCTCGGGTACTGGGACCCTCGCCAAGCCGTTTTAACTCACACTTCATTTTACACCTCACACTGCACTCTCAGTAAAATACCAGCTCCGCTGTAATCAGGCGTCACAGCACACCCGGGACCATTAGGTGTCACTGGGTGGGCCCGATGATGAAGCATGCCACCAACCAGGTTGGTGGGTGAGGGCTTCATGAACTCACCAACGAGGTGCCCATGACAAATCTAATCAGAGTCCTAACAATATTGGTCATATTTAAGCTAGTCTCTTTTGATAACACATATAAACTACGGGGACTCGGACTAGCTTTCTAGTCCTCTCTCTCTCTCTTGATACGCGCCGACCTTGGGTCCTCATCATCAACCAGGAGCAGGGGAATCTGCTTGCGAATGGCCAGGTTGTGGAGCATGCAGCATGCCACTAAGATCTGACACACCTTCCTGGGCGAGCATGCCAGGGCACCTCCAGTTTTGTCCAGGCAGCGGAAACGTGACTTGAGCAGACCAAACGTATGCTCCACCACACAACGTGTCCTCCCATGGACCTCATTGTATCGGATATCAGCCAGGGTCCTGGGATTCCGCAGTGGGCTCAGCAGCCATGGACGGCTGGGATATGCAGAGTCACCTAGGAATGACAAATACACATTGCAATGTTGCACAGGCAGTGGTCAGCAGGTCACACACCCAGCACGCCACACGACTTGGCATACTCACCCACAATCCATGCACGCTGAGGAAGCAGATTAGCCATCAGCAGGGGCACAATGCTGTTCCTCAGGACGTAGGAGTCATGGGCTGATCCGGGGGAATCTGTCACACACATGCAATATGATCATATCTGCCAGGCACACCACCTGCACATTGATGGAGTAGTAATGTTTTCGATTACGAAACATTTGCTTACGTGCATGTGGTGGCACAAGACCGACATGTGTGCAATCTATGGAACCAACAACATGGGGGATGTGCCCAAGGGGAAAGAAGTCTCCCTTCACAGCTGCCAATTCAGCACCCCTGGGGAAATGTATAGACCTGCCTGGTATATCATCATGGCGGACAGAACATCACGCAGCACCATGCTGAACATCGGTTGAGACATCCCACCAGCGCTGGCCATGGTCTCCAGGAACGATCCAGTGGCAAAAAATGGAGGGCTGCCATCACTTTATAAGTTGGGGTGAAAGCTGTTGGATGCGTCAGCGAGGCTGCAGGTGGGGCTCCAACGTATCACACAAGGACTTCATGGTGGCTCTATCTAGACAAAATTTGCGAATGATCGCCACATCCTCCATGTACTCCAGCAGTGTCAAGTGACGAATCAGATTTGGCCTCCTCCTAGTTGAGATGAAAGTGGACACATGTCAATGACATCCATCAAGAGTGATGGCCACAGCATATCCCATACAGGATGACACAGAATAAACAAAGACTGACTTGACAAATGAGTGACCACCAGGTCACATGGGTGGTCGTTTGAGCCACACAGAGGGCACACATCTCTATTTTCAATACACAAGTGGCTCAAACACCACATAGGTCAATGTGAAGGCACATAGTTTCATGGCCATATTTCACATGTGCACGACTGGGAGTGTGGCATCCAGCCAACATGCGACAAGTCAACACCACTGTCTCATACTCATTGGCTGAACCTGTCACACCTCAATGCATCATTCAAACTTGGCACACATCAACAACACAATGACCACAGTTGGCGGTGAACTGACAATTACGCGTATGAGCAGACAGAAAAGCACAAGTAACTACATCATACAGTGAGACAAGCCTTGCCAAGGTCATCACTGCCCCACAACACATTGATATGTGTACACATTGTAGAGTGCACTGCAACGCTGTCCTGCATCATCAACCATCTAATGCCTTTGTGACATGTTAGGGACTACAGACCAATGTACGTCACACATACACAACCATGGCACATGTAGGCCCCTGTGGAGTCAATGAAACATTGGCATTGTGTGCATGTTGATGTGCCCTTTACCATGTAGCCACTGTGCACTGTTGAAGTGTTCCCGATGGACATTGCCATTGTATGTGCCCCAAATCGCGGTAGCTACTGCCTGGCCCCGGCGTTGTCTCACCGGCACCCCCCTGACACAGGTGCGGTGGTCATTGGCATGGAGACATGCCCAAATGGCGGTTGGCATGCTCCGCCACCCAAATCGCGGTCCCTCATGCCATTGTATGTGCCCAAAATCGCGGTAGCTACCACCGAGCCACGGCAGTGTCTCACCACCATGGAGCATGCCCTAGAGCCAATGGGAACGATGATTGCAGTGGCATGATGCAATTTTTAAAATCGGAGTAGGCGTCCTCCGCCACCTCAGAGGGGGACACTGGATGCTTTTGAAAGATGCACCATCGCGGTAGCGCACCCCAGCCCCTGCGGTGCATCACCGCCCTGCAGCATGCCCATGAGCCAATGGGAACGATGATTGCGGTGGCCTGATGCAATTTTGAAAATCGCAGTAGGCGTGCACCGCCACCGCAGAGGCGGTCATTGGATGCTTTTGAATGAGGCAGACCTGGACAACCAATTGCTGCAGCTTGGCACCTTTGAAACGACCCCAGGGGGCTATATATGTGTGTGGGAGTGAGACCCCTCATATACTGCTGCCTCCAGGGACTGCTGCCTGAGACCCCTCACCACCCAAATCCACCACAGATGTTCCATGTCCACAGGGATGGCAAGGACAGAGAAGATCCGTGCCAATCTATTCACAAACGAGGAGCTGGAGGTCCTGGTGGACGAAGTGCTCGCACAGTACCCAAGGCTGTATGGTGCCCCAAATGTCGTGGTAAGTAATCAAAAACGGAGGTGTAGGGCAGGGAGGGCACACATGTAATTGGACTGCTGCAGTATATGCCTGACAGTGTGGGGTTGTGTCATGCACTGACAAACAAGCTGTCTCCAGAGGAAAGGAGTGTGTGTACCAATGTCACAGGTTTCCCTGCCTGTAGTTGTATGTCTGAGTGAAGTGTGTTGCATTGTCAGCCAGACAGTGACCAGTATGTTGGCCATGCAGGTGCCAGGACAGTGTTTGCTTGGCTGAATGGCTATGGTTGCCCCTGTTGTCCAACTCAGTGTGAGCCCAGAGATCACATCACTTCACTTTGTGTCGTTATTCTTGTTTTTTCACATTAAAATCCAACTATGCACCATCTCAGCCCTGTATAACTGCACACAACCACACTTGTGCAGTTCTATATTTTGTTTGTGAGTCCATGTCCCCCAATGCCACACACATGACATACTGATATATTCACAGAGCATGCACATTGAGTGCTGCACAGTCTTGCACACAGTGAGTCTACCCATAGACACAGCTAGATATGTGATGTATGTTGTGCCCAGACATGCATAGGACTGGAGATGTGTGCTTGCAAAATAGGGGGTTCAGTGCTGTCATCCTGCAAGTGTGTGAGATGTGCAGGGACTCTGTACGCCCTCATAAATGCATGCAATCACATCAGCTTAGCCCATGCAGAGTGCCCATGTGAGATTTACCCCAGGGTGGGATGGACAGAGATTAGATTTGGTAATGAGTCTGTGTCTTACTGATAGATGTTGGTACATAACACTGTGTCACTGATAATTTCCCCCTCTTGTAGCCCATGCCTGCAGCTCAAGGTACACCAGCGTAAGGCCGTGTGGAGGGCCATTGAAGCAAAGGTGCGAGCTCTGGGGGTATCTAACCGACGGCGCAACCACTGCCAGAAGAGGTGGGGGGACATCAGCTGGCTGGCAAAGAATGTGGCAGAGATGACCTTGGGGCTTCTTCCTCGCACTGGGCGGTTGGCACTTCGCAGCATGACACCACTGATGGGCCACATCTTGGCAGTGACTCATCCTGAGCTGGATGCACGTCTGAAGGAGCATCAGGAGCAGGGCAGAGGTAAGTATTTGTGGAGAGTGACTTTGGCTGGGAGTGAATGCATGTGTACAGGGCCAGTGCCAGCGTGGCCTATGTGAGGTTTATGGAGTGGTGCAGTGCAGGTTCATGTAAGTGGATACTGGGATGTGTCACGGTGTCATGCATTTGCCCAAACTGTTCTTACAAAGGTGATCCTCCCTGCTGTGCATTCCCATTGCCGTATGTGTTATGCTGTTCATGGTTATTCAGCATTGGGGTAGTGTGGGGAATCGCTTTGGGAGTGAACAGCAGTGTTCCCAATCTGACTGTGACTGCATCTATGCGTACATTGCATGCACCATGAATATTGAGGTCTACACATCTGACAACAATGTGCACTAGTCTTTGGGCCCCAGAGTACAACATGGTGTTTCGCATGGGCTATTTGCCATTGTGAACTGTCATGTCGTAATAGGTGTCTGTGTTGTCCCCTCCTGTTCCCTCAAGGTCTTTCAGTGGCAACAAGTGGTGCGCCCACATCATGTCCGTAGGTGTGGGCGTAGCAAGTTGTGTGTCTGGTAGACTTCAGCCATGGGCAGGGTGTTGTGTTGTGCGGCCTTAACATGGCTCAGTCATGACAGATGATCAGGGTTACATGTACTGTTGTGGTCTATGTAGTGAGTTGCTGCAATGTGATTGCAGAGTGTGGTGTGCAACAGGTACATTTGTGCATGTTCTGTACTGCATTGATAGCATTGCTTTGTCCTGTTGATGCCACTAACCTGACCCTGCATCTCTCTCTCATGCAGATTCGCCAGTGGTCACGGAGGGACAGGAGCCGGACACCAGTGGGGGTGAGACTAGCACTACAGCTGCACAGGAGCCCAGTGACACAGAGGTCACCAGCGCCTCAGAGGGGGACCGGAGTATGCAGGAGGAATCCCTTCCTGAGTCACAAAGTACCACATCATCTGATGCCAGCGGGGATGAATCCAAGTTGGCGGGCACAGGGGATAGATAATCTGCATCATCTTCTACCACACAGCGGCCAGTGCCCACCCTCCCATCCACTTCCTCTGGTGCTGCCAGTGTCCGCATCAGTAAGTGGGTACGAGTTACATTCACACCTGGCACCGCTGCCCCTGCACCTGTCCCCCCCTGCTGCCCTCAGTGCTGACCCAGATAGCCCTCCTCAATGCCTTCAGTGACCATGACAAAAAAATAACCCAGGTGATTGCCTACATTGAGGGCATACACTCGATGTGGGTGGGCTGCACCGTACTGTCCAGGCTTTGTCATACACAGTGACGTCTGCCCTTCAACAGGCACATACTTCCATTCCTGCCCCAGGGACTTTGTCCATCCCCCAGTTAGTGGCCACATCTGATGTGCAGATTCTCTTGTACTCACTCTGCACTTTGTCATGCCCACTGGCCTTCCTGCCCTGCCCTCGCCTGTGCAGATTCTCACGGATATGCTCTACACTTTGCCATGCCCACTGGCTTCCTTCCTGCCCTTGCCTGTGCAGATTCTCATGTAATCCCTCTGCATTTTGCCATGCCCACTGGCCCTGTTGCTCTGCTGTGTTAGACTATTCCCTGTGCAGCTTCTCACATTGGTGCTGTGCACCCTGAACTGGTCACTGGCCCTGTTGCTCTGCTGTGTTGGACTATTCCCTGTGCAGCCTCTCATGTACTTGCTGTGCACCCTGAACTGGCCACTGGCCCTGTTGCTCTGCTGTGTTGGACTATTCCCTGGGCAGCCTCTCGTGTACTTCCTGTGCACCCTGATCTGGCCACTGGCCCTGGTGCTCTGATGTGTTGGACTATTCCCTGTGCATCCTCTCATGTACTTGCTGTGAATTTTGCCCTTCCCACTGGCCCTGTTGCTCTACTGTGTTGGACTATTCCCTGTGCAGCTTCTCACGTTGTTGCTGTGCCCCCTGAACTGGTCACTGGCCCTGTTGCTCTGCTGTGTTGGACTATTCCCTGTGCATCCACTCATGTACTTACTGTGCACCCTGAACTGGCCACTGGCCCTGCTGCTCTGCTGTGTTGGACTATTCCCTGTGCAGACTCTCATGTACCCACTCTGCACCCTGGACTGGCCACTGGCCTTGCTGTTTTGCCCTTGCCTGTGCAGCTTCTCATGGATATGCTGTACATGTTGTGCCTTGCTCTTCTCTACCGTTGGTGTCTATATGTGCAACATGTGAATAAATACAATTACTCCTGTTGTCTGTTTTGTCAGTGTCCTTATTGAATAAAGTTATTTTTGTGTGTGCATATGTTTGGCTGTGCCCCATGCTCTATATGGCACTTCAACATTGCCATGGTCTCTGCTCGCCTGCTCTTTTTTCACAGGGGTGACAGGGACTTCAGTTATTTCTGACAATGATACTGCTGGCATATGTGGTATCAATTTAACCTGTGTTGCAGTTCTAATTTTTCAGGTTTTCAATTGCTGGCTAAATTGTTCCCATGTCAGGTTGGGGGACACTGCCAGCACAGAGTGTGACTCTGTGCACAGGTTTGCATGCAGTCTGAGCAATGTCATCATGTATGTGTGTTATTCCTTTATGAGTGCCCAGCTGTGTATGTCAATGGTCATCTTGTGATGGCCAGCCCTTGCAGGCTGTGTGTCCATGTGATGGCCAGCCATCCTGGTCCCATGGACTACATGAGATGTGTGCTCTTTGGTTGTCAAGAGGTGTGCAGTGTGTTGGTATGTCCATGCTGTTCTGACTCATACTTGTTGTTTTAGTCACTTGTGAGTGTGTTGAGTGTGTGACTGGCACATCAGTGTTGTGTTTCTTTGATCATCCATGTGTCTTGATTCTGTTTGTGTAGACTGTGCAGACCTGCTGCTACACACTGCCATTGTCGTTGTGTTTCTCAGGCATTGCGGGCACATAATTATGTTTCCAGATGGATAGAGGCCTACCCCCTAAAGGACAATACTGTTTTGTCCACTGCCAAAGTCCTCTTGAAGGAATTATTTCCTATGTTTGGTTTGCAGTGCATTGTCTGGAGTGACAATGGGAGTGAATTTGTAGGCCAAATTATGAAGAAGGTGTTTATGGGTCTTGGTATTAGACAGAAATTCCATGCGGCAAACCACCCTCAGTCAGCGGGTTTGGTAGAGTGTTATAATGGCACTCTCAAGCTCAAATTAGCAAAGATTCAGGCTAGCACAGGCCTTTCTTGGCCTGATGCCTTGCCTTTGGCACTTCTCTCTACGAGAACAACGGTACATTCTTGTTTAGGACTTAGTCCTTATGAGGTCGTTTTTGGACGCCCAGCCAATGTTTGGGGAGTCCCTCGACCTAAGAAGTATTCCGATATTCCATATCCATTGTTGGTTGATTACTTGCATGACCTCACCACTAAATTACGTGTTATTCATCAACAGGTCCAAAACGCTTTGCCGGAGGCTTCCTCAGATCCAGGTCATTCCATTCAACCTGGTGACTACGTTTGCGTGAAGAACTTCCAGAGGAAACAGAATCTAGAACCTCGCTGGGGGCCGCCGCGACAAGTGCTTTTGACGACACGTACAGCCGTGAAAGTTGTCGGGAAGAAAAGTGGGTCCACGTGTGCACTGTAAAAGGGTACCATTACCTTTACCTTATGACCAGTGGGTCCGAGAGGGTGTTGGTGATAGTGAATGTGAGAAAGTACCTCGATTTGTACCATTCAGTAGTGCACACCTGGACTGGACAAGTTCTGAGAAAGAAGACGATGACGTGTTGCAAGAAGCTATACCACCACGTTTGCGACTGAACACGACAAACCAAGAGACTTTGTTTCGAGACCAAACGATACCTGGCAAGACACGGTACAACCTAAGACCTAGGTTGACCAAAGACAATTGAACTTTGTTTTTTCTTCTTTTTGCTGGTTATATTTTTTATTAAAAGACATTTCCTTTTTTCACTATCCATCAAGTTGCAGGGTCACGGTATGAGTCTTAGGCTGTGACCTGAATAGTGACTAGGTCAACAGGACTTGCAGTGTCATAGGACGGCTAATAATCACAGCCAAGTGATCCAGGAAGATTACCGTGAGCAACGCCTTTAGAGAAATGGATAACCAAGTGGAAGGGGGTGATATTAAGATTATAAAAAGAAATAAGTATAAGAAGCTACTGTTTAGTCGATGTGGCATAGCATTATGTATATAGTGTGTTTATGTAGTTTATTAGCTTGTGTAGGATGGATTGTCCACACTATGCAGCAAGCACCTGCTCCTACTTCTGTTTCTTTGCCTTCTCCTACTACTATTTCCCCGCACAAATTCTATGCACTCCCAGATCACGAGCAAATTAGGAGAACAGAATATCTCAACAATTCGTTCATCCAGTTGTTACATCAGCATCAACTGGTAGTTAACACTACTGACTGTTGGGTTTGTGGGCTCATGCCCCATAACACAGAGAGAGGGATGCCGTACTTAGTCCTTCTGTTTTCATATGAAGGTTCTGCTTGGGCTTATCTGGCTATGTTTTCTAATGCATACCAGAATCAACTCCGATATCCTCCTGGTGGTCCATATAATGATGGAGCAGATTTCAGTTATAGTCCTTTGATAAAGGGAATAGTGACTATGGCTAAAATTGCCGACATTAGTAAGATTCCCATCGATGAGAAACGAGCATATGATGGTTGGAATGTGACTCGTTATGTTACTAGTCTCACTGATAAGGCTAGGCAAAGAAGATCTTCACCAATTTGGACCATACCTCATAAAGGTAACTTATGTCTGCAATAAATGGTCAGAAAACCAAAAACAAACAGGAAAAGAGTGTTTGTTCCCATACATACATTTATACACCCTTGATTTCTTCACCGCTGGTACCATCTCAAGGTACATATTTTATTTGTCACGATAGAGCCTAAACATGGCTTCCCACCTATTTTTCGGGAACATGTTATGTGGATTTTCTTCTTCCCCGACATATACTGCTCCTTCAAGTCATCACAGGAAAAGATATGGTAGAGGGGTTATTGATTCCGAAGACACTGCTGGACAAGAGGGAGGAGACTTTATCAAAGGGTTTCTTCCTTTTTGGGGTCCAATGGCCAATAGCAGAAACATTAGACAACTAGTTTGTGTGGTCGAGGCTACCATAAATGTGACTTCTGGAGCCTTGAGTAATCTGACAGCTGAACTTCAGGCGGATCGCCTTATGACTTTGCAAAACCGAATGGTTTTAGACATTGTCCTTGCAGATAGAGGAGGAGTCTGTAAATTAATAGGGTCTACTTGCTGCATTTACGTTCCTGATAATGCCCCTACAGTATACCAAGCCATTTCTAAGTTACATGTGATTTACGAGTCTATTCATCAGGACACCGGAGATTGGTCTGTGATGGGATGGTTTTGGGGACTACTGTCCACATGGGGATGGAAAGTGTTAACTTTCCTTGGAGCGGTTCTAGCGATCATATTTTCTTGTTGCCTCTGTTTGCAGTCTGGCCCCGCCATCTGTGGACTTTGTGCCACCTTGTTTGTTCCAAAGACTGTGTCGCAGAAAACAGAGAATGTTAAAATGATGTTGCAGCAACAGCTCAGTGACCTCATGACCATTGACATCGACTCAGATTAACATGAGTCCTTTGTGCTTTGCCTGAGTAATGGCAAAAGGAGGGTCTGAGGTTCTGTGGTTTTCGACTCCGCTTCGTATCTAGCCGCCATTTGGTGTCCAGCCGCCATTTTGTGTTGCCTCACTCAGGCAGCACGGCGAACGCAGTCTTTCAGCTGCTACATGTCTTTTCTGTTAACGAGTAACCCCTTATCCTTGTTTACGAAACCGATGTCAGGGTTTGGCTGAGTTCGTTAAGCCATGTCTAGACTGATTAATCCTTGTCTTATTCCACTGTTTGGGTCCCACCATTCTTTCTTACTTTATCTTATTTGACTGGCCTTTGCTATTCTCTTCGTGTATTCTCTTATTACAGAAACTATCCTTTGAAGCACACAAACATGTTCTACCACCTGCAAATTGCATTACGGGCACTAATGTTGATTAACTTGAGGGGAGGAGAGCACACGGGTCTGAAAAGAGGGTGTGTTTTAGATACTTGATAGCTTGTTTTCGAACTTTTCCTATTCGTCAGTTTTGTATGAGTTGGGAGTAGGTATTGTAAATATGTGTACTATAAGAGACTATGAGCCACGGAGTTAAGTGGCAGTCTCCTGAGAATATACCATTAGGGTACTTCTTGGACAACTGTGATTAGCTGCAGCTAATAAACTCGATTTTCTACGCCTAACAGAGTGTCTCGTGTCTCTGTCTGACAAGGCAGGTGAACCCGGAGATTTTAGGCGTGCCCTGCGCCGCTCGGCCCATAAGGCCCGGTTCTCCAACGGTGGCCATCTTGGAATTCGTTCAGTATAGTTTTGTTCTCCAACTAGATGACTCTGTGTTGCTTCTGGGCTGGAATCATTCTCTATATCTAATTATACCAACAGTATGGGGTTTGTATTTGAGAATTTTCTTTTGGATCCTGACAGTATCACCTTATAAAGAAGGCCCTCCTGGTCGTGGTTTTAATGGAAATTTCTGTTGAAAGGCTTTGGTCAATCTAGGGGCATGTACATCGGTATCCAACTCCCAGGATCTTTCCTCTGCTCCATAATCTTTCCAGGCCATTAAATAATAGACTTGGGGCCAGATGTAGGTAATCTTATTTTACAGATTCTAAAATACCGAATTTTACCGATTCGGTATTTCAGAATCGGTAAATGGGATGTAGCTAATTAATCGGTAAATTTTACCGAATCGGTAGGATTTGGTATGACCGATTTGGTATTTACCGAATTGGTAAATACCGATTCTGTATTTACCGAATCAGTAATTCCCATTCATTCCTATGGGCCTGGAGGCCCAAAAGAATGATTGGGAATTACCGATTCGGTAGAATCGGTTATGGGGGATCATGTTCAAGGGTGAGAGGGTATCACATTGACACCCTGTTGCACCCCTGAATAGTGCATGGGTGCACATGTGGCACACATACATGCCCTAAGGGCATGTATGTCTGCCACATGGCACAGTAAAAAAAGCACAAAATTGCTATTTATTAAGGTTTTCGATATTTACCACCAATCTTTCTTTGGTGGTCAATACCGAATCCTTAACTGTGCAATGCACTCATTTCAGTACTCCCTACATTTCAGATACGGTAATTTACCGATTCGGTATTTTAAGGAATCGGTAATTTACTGATTCCTAGAATTACCGATTCGGTAAATGACCGAATCTGAAATGTAGCCACCTACATCCCAAATGCCCAATACCGGTTGGTAACGGCCAAAATTCGGTAATTTCGGCCGTTACCTACTGGTATTGGGCCACCTACATCTGGCCCTTGATCTTTTATTTTCTTGGAATCTAGAATTCTCTTAACTTCAAATTCCAAACCCCCTTCTAGTTTCAAGGGCATTGGCGATAGCATCAAATGTAGATTCAGCTGTGTTTTCTTTAGTAGTGACACATGGAAAATCAGGTGTATCTTATTGTTCTCTGGTATTTTCAATCAAAAGGCCACTGGATTTATTATCTCTTCTATAGGGTAAGGACATACAAAACTGGGTTGGAATTTTCGATTCTCCTTGAATCTAAGGTTTTTTGTCTACAACCTGAAATGCGGTTCCTTTTCTCTCTTTCTGTCTCCATAAAATTTGAAAGACTCTTTGGCTTGTGTCAGACTTTCTGCGTTCTACGACTGAGTGTTGGACAATGTCTTTTAGTGCAGGAACTGTGATTTATTTTTTATTGACTAAACAATTTGGATGTCTACCATAGTTTGGAAAAAATACTGAGTACCATGTGGACACATTTTTAGCATTATAGTGTGTGAACGCTCCGCCTACTGAAATTCTGGCCAGTCCCATCCTAATACTCATGTTAATGTTAAGAAAATGTACTGAGTGCATGGCTACCCAAAGGCTTCCCAGTGCAAGGCAGTGGACTCATGGAATGACAGCGAGAGAACAGGTACTTATTTGACCTCGGTAAGCAACCATGCTTTACATTTTTTTCTAAATGTAGCCTCTGAGAATGTGAATCTAATGTCCCACGGGAGTGAGTTACACAGCTTAGGCACCAGGTGGGAAAAAGACCCCCCCATCTGGCCGTTTTTATTGTGGTGGTTTTTAGCAGGCGCTCAAAACCTGGCCCCAGGCATCTGTTGGGAAGGTGTAGGCACACCAGCTTACTAATTGTAGCAATGTTACATTTACTTTAACATTAGGTGCATAGATGTGGGGCTCAGGTTGTTAGTGCTGTTGTTTTCCTATGAATAGCTCCATGGAGCTTCACCTTGGAGATAGAATTCTGTGGAGTGCTTGAAGTCAGTTGCACCTGACTGATCAGACCTGATGGATGGGATTTTCTTTCTTCTCAACTTTGTTTCAACATTTTTACCTCCGTTCTAGATCGAACCGGATGTTTCACTGGCGACGAGGATGGGATATACCACATGTTGGCAATATTGACTTTAAAGAATATATTTTTTTTTTGAGAGAAGAAAGTTACCAAAGAAGAAAATCTCAACATCAACCTCAAGATTTGCTGAGGAGGTCTTTTATATATCTTCAAATCTGGTCAGAAGATACTATCTTGAATCTCCACAATCTTGTGAGTGTTGCTAAAATATTTTTGGACTATCTAATGTTTGTAAGATTTAAAAAAATCAATAGCTTTTGCCACATATCTCACCCCTTCTCCTATTTATTATTCATGGTGTTGGGAGATTTTGATGTGGGCTACTTTACTTTGAACATTTTGTTGACAGCAAGTTTTATAAATAAATGCTCACAAAATGAGGGGTAACTTATTTCTGGAAACGTATTTTTCTCCTGTGTGGCTTTGATGGAGCAAGATGGAGAAACAAAATTTTGTATACCCCTTGTGAAGTCCCACTTCGATAACATGTAATCTGAATTAATAGAGTGGTGCATGAGAATAACCAACCTAGAATAAAAACTTGGACATATACACACGTGAGAAACTAATCTCTGCTTATGTTGCAATTATAATGAACTATGTAATTTTGTCGTGTCTTGTATTCATATGCTGCATTGATATAATGGTATGAAGCATAAATGTGCTTTTGTTTATGTATTTGTGGCCAGAAACGGGACCTAAAGTAAGTATATTACGCATAAGTGTCGCTTATCCGCTAGGTAACTACTACTAGGGAAAACCTTAGTAAGGGGAGAGGTAAACAGAAAGGCTATTTTTCAAAATGTAACGTTTATTTGTGTTTGTTTCTATGATTGTTCTCATTCTGACTCGACAGGCCTGTGACAAAATGGAGTCCCTAGTTTACTGTGACAGCCAAAGACAGAACGCATGCGCAGCCGAAGAGATGAGAATGAATGCGAGCTGCTTGGGCCTGTGAGGAAGACAGTTCAAGGCTGCCGTGGCCTGGAAGTCTAGATGGCTACCAAATGATGAGATCAATGGTTCTGAAAGTGAGATATTACTTGAAGTTGCGAGTTAAGGAAACTCGACTAGGCCGGACTTGGAGAGACAATGGGGGCATTAAAAAAACCCTGACAGGAAGAAATTGTACAATGTGGAGATGAGGCTATGCTCATCCACCCCTGAACTGACCAATTAGGACTCAACTTTTCTTTAAAAGTTACTCTTTTAGATAGATAGAGCTAGTGAAAAAGGTATAAGTGCTGATTTTACCGAGTAAGAGTCGTCTTCTTAATTTCCTCCAGAAATGCTGCCCGATTACTGATGTTCCTGTGATGTAAGAACCCTTTTTCTCGACTTATGATTTTCTTTGCAGGAATGGAGGGATTTTAGTTAGGGAGTTAGAAGAATGGATTTTGGGAACTATCTGTCTTTTGCTAATACTTGCGTTCTGAACCTAAAATTGCTATCGATATTTTCTGAAAGTTTCTAAAATAAATTAAATTAACTGTTTAAACTAAAACTTTTGTTTTTAATGCCGTTAAAAGATTAAATGAATAAATAAAGAAAATAAACTTTTAGACATGTTAAATTGCTCTAATAAAATTAGATAAATGGGAAATTAAAGCTGGTCTTGAGTTTTCCTACGCCTAATTTTCTTACTAGCAGACTCATCAACCCTTATGGCGATATGTCTAGATGTATATTTTCTGATGATAAAACCATGGTAAACTTTTAAAAACTGCATATGTATATAATATAGACGTTTAGTTGATTTAGACATTTTGCTATGATACAGCAGCTCTCCATTTAGATTCACTGATCCCAAGAGTGAGATAGAAATTGTGTGCACGGAACTCACAGTGATATGGGCCCCACTGGTGAGTGAATGTATGTTCTGGTGTTTCAGGGATGGAGTAGCGCTGCATCAGCTTCAGCTCTGACTCTATGCAGCAACTCTATGAAACTGACTGTATGAAGAATTTGCTAAAGTTCACTTCTGGGAAAGCTTTATTTTTAAGCAGCAACCTCTCACATTGATACTTGGAGAACACTTGTGAGCTGAAGAGATACCTTTTTTTTTTCCTTGAAATTCTGACGAAATTTCATTTAGTTAAGTGCTCTGTTTTCCCAATTGCAAGCTGTGAGGATTGGAAAGACATTTGTGGTCTTATTGTTGTGATCGCTATTTTCATTGACATTTGCTACCTAAGTGACAGTTCCCGGTTCCGATTTAAAAATAAACTCACCGCCAACTCTACAGTGCGATTCGCAAGCTCACCTGACAATCCTCACACAGCGGACTTCTTGCTCGCGACCTCAGCGACGTCATCATCTTTACCAAAGGTTTTCTTCTTTGAAGATCTGTGTGTCAAGGCGAAGGAGGTTGAAGCTTGTTCCTCCGAGGGACCGTAGGTTTGTGATGTCACGACATTACGTGACGTCTCACGCAATGTGGCCGCCATCTTGATTTTACCACAGGATCGGGTGGAAGCGCTTTGGAACAGTTTTACTAATTTTCGTGTGCTTCATACATTTACTGTAGTTTTTTTTTTCTTCTTTGCGTAAATATTTATATTAAATAAGTAACGTTCTCGTTCCTTCAGCAGCAGAAACGAAAAATTGAAGACTCATCTGGTGAGTGTTTTTGACATTTGGGATCAACTTGGAGGTGCAGTTTTAAAATACCTTGAACAACTTTCATTCATGTTAGAAGGCGACCTCAGGGGAGGGCAGGAAGTGTACCTGACCACCCTGGGACCACCCTCCCTAGTTCCAAAGACGAGCACTGGCGGGAGACTTCTCAGAGGGAGAGTCTCGAATCTAGGATCGTACACACTCTACTAGCACCACACGACAAAGAGACACCACACCGTAGCTTCTTAAGAACGTTTCTTTATCTCGTGATTCAAAAGGATCTTTATGATCGGCAAAGGCGAGTATTTACAAATAGGGCAAGGGCCCCTAGAGTCTCGGTCAGGGTAGGGGTAGCGGGACAGTCTTATGGTGCAATGTCAATATCGGTGCGTATCCGGCGCACAGCTCTCAATCCTCGAGCCGGGGGATACGATGTGATCTTCGGGGTCCAGCCGGACCAGGAGAGTCAGGGAGCCGCGAGTCACTCAGCAGTGCTCAGGTGTTCCAAAGTTGCAAGGGAGCCGCGAGTCACTCAGCTGGGCTCAGATGTTCCAGAGTTTTCGGGGAGCCGCGAGTCACTCAGAAGGGCTCAGGTGTTCCAAAGTTGCAAGGGAGCCGCGAGTCACTCAGCAGGGCTCAGTTGTTCCAAAGTTACAGGGGAGCC
The DNA here is from genome assembly GCF_964261635.1 of Lissotriton helveticus. Classification (NCBI taxonomy): domain Eukaryota; kingdom Metazoa; phylum Chordata; class Amphibia; order Caudata; family Salamandridae; genus Lissotriton; species Lissotriton helveticus. Next base: position 870,729,478 of record NC_136071.1, on the reverse strand, counting down.
GCGAGTCACTCAGCAGGGCTCAGGTGGTTCCAGCAGAAGTCCTTCTCTGCCAGGCGAGCCGCAGGGCTCTCGTCGTTCCAGAGTCGAATCTACCGATAGTCCCGGAGCATCCCCAGTTATAGGACTGTTCCTCTTTGATCTCCGGAGCTCTGGTATGCGGGGGTCTTGACATCTGGGGGCCGCTTGTTGGGGTTTTCTGCCACGCGGCCCTTTGATCCATTCACGTCAGGTTCGGGAGGAGTCCCAGACACACAGCAGGCGTGGAGCCAGCCCTCGGGGTGGCCGGAGGGGCGATCGAAACCCATCTCTCGAGGGGAGGTCGGAGGTGTGAGAGAAACTGCTCCTCCCTCTCTCACGCAAGGGGAGCGCACTGTCCTCCAGCCAGGGTGGCGCCTCTCGGCCTAGGCCGCGCTGGTTCGGGCGGCCATCTTAGATGCCGGGAAGGGGGCACACGGGGCCTACGGGCTGGGAAAATGAGGTGCGGACGGGGCAGTCCGGGGACGGTGTGTGTAACATGGAGGGAAGGGTTGGCTAGGCCGGGGGACCCAGAGGTCTGTTGGGGGGTACAGCCGGAAGGGGGTGACTAAGGGTCAGGGAGGACAACGCCACGAGGCCGGGTCTAACATGCGTCCCCCCCAGCTGAAAGCCGGGGAGAACTACCCATCCTCTTGGGGGGTTCTCTCTGCTGAGGCAGAAGAACCTGGAGAGGCCGTCAGCGTTGGCGTGGTTGGTACCAGGGCGGTGCTCGACAGTGAAATCCATCCCCTGGAGGGAGATCGACCATCGCAGCAGTTTGGGGTTCTCGCCCCTCATCTGCATCAACCACCGCAAGGGTCGATAATCCGTCTGGACTCAGAAATGGGTTCCGAACAAGTAGGGCCGTAACTTCTTTAGGGCCCAGACTACTGCGAACGCTTCTCGTTCGATGGTGCTCCACCTCTGCTCTCTGGGGAGTAGCCTCCGGCTAATGAAGGCTACAGGCTGGTCTAGACCTTCCTCATTCATTTGGGATAGCACGGCCCCAATGCCGTGTTCCGAAGCATCAGTTTGTACCACTAACTCTTTGGAGTAGTCAGGGACTCGTAGCACGGGGGTGGTACACATGGCTTTCTTGAGGGCGTCAAACGCCTCTTGGCAGGAGGGGGTCCACAGCACCTTCTTAGGCTGCTTTTTGGACGTTAGTTCTGTGAGGGGACCTACGAGGCTGCCGTAACTCCTGATGAACCTCCGGTAGTAGCCGGTGAGGCCCAGGAAAACTCGGACCTCTGTTTGGGTGGTTGGTGGTTCCCAGGCTAAGATGGCGTCGATCTTAGGCTGCAAAGGAGCGACTTGTCCGCTTCCGACCTGGTGTCCCAGGTAGACCACCGATCCTTGCCCAATCTGGCATTTGCTAGCTTTCACTGTGAGGCCTGCCTGGCGCAAGGCCATCAGCACTCTCCGGAGGTGCTGGAGGTGCTCACTCCATTCCGAACTGAAAACCGCGATATCGTCCAGATATGCGGCACTGAACTCTTCCAACCCGGCCAGGACTCTGTTTACCAGTCTCTGAAAAGTGGCCGGGGCATTTTTCATCCCAAAGGGCATCACGCGAAAGCGATAGTGCCCTTCTGGGGTGGAGAAGGCGGACCGCTCCTTGGCTCCCTCTGTGAGCGCAATTTGCCAATATCCGCAGGTCAGGTCAAAGGTGCTGAGGAAATGAGCAGACCCGAGACGGTCAATGAGCTCATCTGCGCGGGGGATAGGGTGAGCGTCGGCTCGGGTGATGGCATTGAGCCCCCGGTAGTCCACGCAGAACCTCAGTTCAGGGGCGACACCTGGGGCAGCGGTTTTCGGGACCAGCACCACTGGGCTGGCCCAGGGGCTGTCTGAGGGTTCGACCACCCCCAAGGACAACATCTTTGAGACCTCGGCCTGGATGCAGGACCGGACTCGATCGGGGACTCGGTAGGCTCGGTGTCGCACCGGCTGGCTGTCTCCGGTGTCCACGTCGTGGACACACCAGTCAGTGACTTTGGGGATGAGGGAAAATAGGTCCGAGAACTGCCCCAAGAGCTGGCGGCAGTCTTCGCGTTGCTGGAGGGTGAGGGAGGGAGAGAGATTCACTCCGTCTACGGAGCCATCTTTCTCTTTGGTGCACAGGAGGTCAGGGAGAGGCTCCGTTTCCTCTTCCGCCCCATCATCTGTGGCCAACAGTAAACTCAGCTCCGTCCGCACGAAGTGAGGCTTGAGGCGGTTCACGTGTAGAATCCGCAGGGGGTTCCGGGGGGACTGGACGTCCACCAAGTACGTGACTTGGCTTTTCCGCTCGATCACCTTGAAGGGCCCCGTCCACTTGTCCTGGAGGGCGCAAGGTTTTACTGGGGCCATGACCCATACCTGCTGGCCCGGCTGGAACTCGACCAGAGTGGCATTCTGGTCGTACCAGCGCTTCATTTCTTCTTGGCTCGCCTCCAAGTTGGCCTCGGCCAGCTCCCGGAACTTCCGAGTCTGGTTTCGGAGGGTCAGAATGTACCGGAACACCTCCTGAGGGGGGTCTCAGGGTGCCGTCTCCCAACCTTCTCTGACCAAGCTGAGCGGCCCCCGGACAGGGTGTCCGTACAGTAATTCAAACGGGCTGAACCCCAAGGATTTCTGGTGGACTTCCCGGTAGGCGAACAAGAGGCAGGGGAGCAGGACGTCCCACAAACGCCGGAGGGGTTCCTCTAGGCCCATGATCATCCCCTTTAGAGTCCGGTTAAACCGCTCTACTAGGCCATTTCCTTGGGGGTGGTACGGAGTGGTGAACCGATAGGACACTCCGCACTGCTGCCAAAGGGAGGTCATGTATCGGGAGATAAAGTTCGTCCCGCGGTCACTCACCACTTCTCAAGGAAATCCTACACGGGAAAAGATTCCCATCAGCACCCAGCCCACCACGGGGGCCGTGACGGTGCGTAGGGGGATGGCTTCAGGGTATCGAGTGGCATGGTCCACTAGGACGAGGATGAAGCGGTGACCTTGAGAGGTCTTTTGGTCCAATGGCCCCACAATGTCAATTCCAACCCGCTCAAAGGGGGTACTGACAACGGGGAATGGTTGGAGGGGAGCCTTGCGCTTTCCTCCGCTCTTTCCACTAGCCTGGCACGTGGGACAGGACTTGCAGTGGGCTTCTACGTTCGCTTTCATTTTGGGCCAATAGAAGTGTGTGACCAGGCGGCTATATGTCTTGTCTTGCCCAAGTGGCCGGCTAGGGGTACATCGGGGGCCAAGACCAGGAGGAAGTCTCGGAAGCGTAGGGGTACCACCAGCACTCTGGCTGACCCTAGCTCCGCTGACTTCTGTCCGCTGTAAAAAAGGTCATTCTCGCAGTACAGTCAATGTGTTCCGGATTGGTCGCCCGCGGCCTGGGCTTGGGCCTGTTGCCGGGGTCCGACCAGGGAAGGACAGGTAGCTTGTTCCCGGCAGAACTCCTCTCGGGAGGGGCCCCCCTCGTGGCCCCACTGCGCCAATTCGGGCAGATCACCCAGCTCGGTGATCTGTGCGGGGTCGGGGTGTATGGGTTCGCCGTCAGCGACACCTTCTCCTCGTGGGGAGAGGTCGGAGGTCTCGGCTGGATCGGCCCTGTCGTCATCCACAGGGGGGAGGCTGGCAGTTTCGTCCTCGACTTCACCGTCAAGGGGCAGTCGGGCTGCCATAGATCGGGTGGTGGCGCACACCCACTCGGGGAGACCCATCATCCCAAGGTGGGTTCGGCGCTCGACCTGCTTCCATGGAGAACTTTCCAGGTCGTTCCCCAGGAGGCAGTCGACCGGCTGGGAGGTCCGTACTGCTACTTTCAATTGACCTGCTACTCCTTCTCACTCGAATGGTATCAGGGCTACCTTACACAAGCTCTCAACGTTATCTGCTGAAATTACAGGGCACAGGACATTGGGGAGGATCTGGCCTTCTCTCACTAAATGGCTAAGGACACCTGTGATGCTTGCTCCGGTGTCACGGAGGGCCTTCACTCGGTGGCCATTCACTGTTACTAACTGGCGGTACTTCTTGGTGTTGGTAGGCAGGGCATTCCCGGGGACCATCTCTCTATCTCCAAGGGATACTAGGGTCATGGCAGTAGGTTCCCATCCCTCGGTGTCCTCAAATTCCTCCCCTAGGGCTACATTCGCTATTTGCCTAGCCGGGGGAGTGGTGGTCGGGATACATGGGGTCATGGGGCACTGGGGATCGCTGGCGTTGTGCCCGGGCTTTTGACATCTCCAACATGTGATGGTCACTCGGTGCTGTCTACCTGGGGGACCGGCAGCAGCTGGTGGAGGTGTGGGGAAACTTGGCGGTGGGTTTCTCGGGGGGCTACGCTGGGGACCGGACTGGGCGTCCCTGGGTCCTTCCGGGTTCCCCCCCCTCTCTGGCGGGGTGGTCCTTGATTGTTGCGGGGGTAGTCACCTACGGGGCCCCGGGCGACCCGGGTGTTCACCCAGCGATCCGCCTCGACGGCCAGCTTCCTCGGATCTGCGAGTTTGCTGTGGAGCAGATTCTGGCGCAGCTCCACAAATCAATTCGTGGACAAATGTTCCCACAGCATAAGGTCAGTTAGTTCTTCCATGGTGGTCACTTTGCTGCCCTTGACCCATCCTTCAAATGCTCTGCTAAAAAAGTTTACGTATTCCACCCAGGTGGTGCCAGGAATCTTTTTGCAATCCCGGAACCTCTGGCGGTACATTTCTGGGGTGAGGCCGTATCTCGTCAGGAGGGCCTCCTTCATGTGGCTGTAGGAAGTCTGCACGGAGGACGGGAGATCGAGCAGGGTGCCTCTCCCTTCGCTCAGGAATCGACCCCACAACCCGGCCCCCCAATCTTTCTGTAGGACTCGGTGGGAGGTCATGGCAACTTCGTAGGCCTTGAACCATTGCTGGATGTCGTAATTTTTGTAGTATTCCTTGACCACATCTTTGGGGATGTGAACCTTCGGCTCTGCCGGGGATCCGGTCTCTCGGTTGCCCGGGGGCCGGTTTTCTTCGTTCCTCGCCTTTAGCTCGAGCTCCTTCAAGCTTCGTTCATGCTCCAGCTGAAGTCTCTTCCCTTCATGCTCCCGCTGGAGTTTCTTCTCCTCCAATTCGCCTTGTACTTTTATTTGCTCGATCGCAAGTTTCTTTTCTGCCAATTTTATTTCGCTGTCGATCTTCAGTGTGGCCATCTCAAGCTCGTGGTGGCGACTTCTTTCTCGATCCGCGAGCATTTCCGGGGATAGGCCCCCGTTTGGCACGAAGCTTCGTACCTGGCTGCTGCTTTCTGTCTGGGGGAGCCCCGGTTCGTCTGGCTGCGCCGCCGCCCCTTCTGTGCGGGGGACTCCGGACTCCACCCAAGCTTTCAATGCTTTCTAAATGTCTTCCTTTGTTCTGAGGCCAGTGGTAGCGATTCCCAGTTCTTTGCAGAATTCTTTTAGTTCTTTGTGTGAGTACTCCTCCAGTTGTTCTACACGGAATGCGGTACTCGCGTCGACTTCAATGGTACTCATGATGGTCTCTTTTGACGTCTTTGCTCGGTAGTGCGTTAGTCGTGTACTGTACGATCTCTAGATTGCGGCTCGTATCCCGTCGCTTGCCACCAATGTTAGAAGGCGACCTCAGGGGAGGGCAGGAAGTGTACCTGACCACCCTGGGACCCACCTCCCTAGTTCCAAAGACGAGCACTGGCGGGAGACTTCTCAGAGGGAGAGTCTCGAATCTAGGATCGTACACACTCTATGAGCACCACACGACAAAGAGACACCACACCGTAGCTTCTTAAGAACGTTTCTTTATCTCGTGATTCAAAAGGATCTTTATGATCGGCAAAGGCAAGTATTTAAAAATAGGGCAAGGGCCCCTAGAGTCTCGGTCAGGGTAGGGGTAGCGGGACAGTCTTATGGTGCAATGTCAATATCGGTGCGTATCCGGCGCACAGCTCTCAATCCTCGAGCCGGGGGATACGATGTGATCTTTGGGGTCCAGCCGGACCAGAAGAGTCAGGGAGCCGCGAGTCACTCAGCAGGGCTCAGGTGTTCCAAAGTTGCAAGGGAGCCGCGAGTCACTCAGCTGGGCTCAGATGTTCCAGAGTTGTCGGGAGCCGCGAGTCACTCAGCAGGGCTCAGGTGTTCCAAAGTTGCAAGGGAGCCGCGAGTCACTCAGCAGGGCTCAGGTGTTCCAAAGTTACAGGGGAGCCGCGAGTCACTCAGCAGGGCTCAGGTGGTTCCAGCAGAAGTCCTTCTCTGCCAGGCGAGCCGCGACCACGTCAGCAGGGCTCTCGTCGTTCCAGAGTCGAATCTACCGATAGTCCAGGAGCATTCCCAGTTATAGGACTGTTCCTCTTTGATCTCCAGAGCTTTGGTATGAGGGTGTCTTGACACCTGGGGGACGCTTGTTGGGGTTTCCTGCCACGCGGCCCTTTGATCCATTCACGTCCGGTTCGGGAGGAGTCCCAGACACACAGCAGGCATGGAGCCAGCCCTCGGGGTGGCCGGAGGGGTGATCGAAACCCATCTCTCGAGGGGAGGTCGGAGGTGTGAGAGAAACTGCTCCTCCCTCTCTCACGCAAGGGGAGCGCGCTGTCCTCCAGCCAGGGTGGCGCCTCTCGGCCTAGGCCGCGCTGGTTCGGGCGGCCATCTTAGATGCCGGGAAGTGGGCACACGGGGCCTACGGGCCGGGAAGATGGAGGCACGGACGGGGCAGTCCGGGGACGGGTGTGTGTAATATGGAGGGAAGGGTTGGCTAGGCCGGGGGACCCAGGGGTCTGTTGGGGGATACAGCTCGGAAGGGGGTGACTAAGGGTCAGGGAGGACCACGCCACGAGGCCGGTCTAACAATTCACATACCAATAGTTTTTTTTATATAGACCATTATAAAAGTTTGCCTCCTACAAATTGTTAAATGTATTTTGAACTCTCCTAGTCCACATGATCTCTGCTCTTAATTAATTCAACGTTAATGTCATATGGAATATCACTTACTCTCTTTAACCTTTGTTGAACCTTTAGAGACATATTTTTGTATATCATTTTGGGGTGTTTGGAATAACGAATTTCTCCATTACTTGCTTTGTAAAAATTTTTATCACATACCTTCGTCATGCAGAATGTAGCTACTCCACCTTTCTTTCTTTCTGATCTTGGTGATCCGCCTATTAGGTGGCAGAAATGGAAGAAGGTGTTTGAGCGCTATGCTAAGGTATGTGGGACAAATTTAAGTGCTGAGAGGAGGACTGCACTTTTACTGCACTGCCTAGGGTCGGCAGGTCCAGAGATCTTCGACCAATTGCCTGAAATTGATGATGCATCATTAAATGAGTACGAGGTCTGTATTTTGAAATTAGATAGACACTGTCTCCCAAAGGTCAGCACAATACTGGAATTACCCCTTTGGGAGGCGCAGTCAAAATGAGGGTGAATCAGTTGAAAATTATATTACTGCACTAAGGAAATTGTGGTCCTCTTGTAAATTTGGTTCACTCCTAGAAGAAAGAATAAGAGATCAATGTATCTTGGGCTGCAACACACAGAAGGTGAGAGATGACGTTTGGCAAAAAGATGAACCTTCACTTGATGAAGTGGTTAACATCGCTAAGCAAATTGAACATTTTTTTAAATGTGTTGAAGTCATTTCCAAACAAGAAAATAAAAGTGAGTATATTCAAGAGGTGAAGGTACATCCGAAAGGAAGAACAAATGTAAAGGTGAAACTAAAGATGTTAAATTTAAAGATGGTCATTGTGATGTAGGGAAAGGTCCTTTCAAGAAATCAGAGTCACACTTTAAGTGTTTTAGATGCGGTAACCCTAATCATTTTGAAAATGATAAAAAGTGTCCTGCTTTAAAGGCAAAGTGTAGCATTTGCAAAAAAATTGGTCACTTTACATCTTCTTGCAAGGCAAAGAGTTAAAAAAAAAGGTTAACATGGTATCTAAAAATGAGGAAAATGAAATTATTTCAGACTCCGATTGTGACTGTGGGCAAATCCTTTCACAAGTTTCGAGTGATAAAAAGAAAGGACCCTTTGATGAAATACTTGTAGAGCATTGTGGTACCAAGGTGCTATTTGATTCAGAGGCAAAGATTACTAATATTTCCCCCAAAAAATCATAAACTTTTGGAAAGACAAAGTTAAACTTTGTAAATGTAAATGTAAATGTAAATGTAAATGTACAAGGCTGATATAAATCCTTATGCCTATGGTGGAGAACCGATAAAACTCATGGGGTACTTCATCGGATTGATTGAGTATAAAGGGAGATTTTTCTCTGGAAAGGTATACGTTTCTCTCAAAGGTGACAGTATTTTGAGTTGGGTGCATCAAGGAGAGTTGGGGGTAATGTTGGATCCCAACAGTGATCCACCGATTATTCTAAAGGAGAATTTTGCTATGAATGAGATTGACTCACGAGAGTGTAGTGATGAGTTCATCTTAAGCCTTAAAAAAATCATTTCCAAAAGTATTTTGTGATGAGCTAGGATGTTTGAATAACTACACCCATAAGATCAAGTTGATTTCTGGAGCCATTCCTTATGCAAGCAAGGTGAGAGGGGTTCCACTCTCTGTAAGGGAAGAAATGAAAGAATAATTAGAAAGATTAAAGTTAGATGGGATCATTGAAGAGATCGAGGGAACTCAGTGGTTGGCTCCGGTCGTGGCCGTGTGGAAATCTGATGGGTCCCTCAGTCTCTGCATTGATCTCAGAGAGTTGAACAAGTAGGTTATTGTGGATAAATATCCACTTCCTAATATTTCTGAGATGTTAATGTTATTGGAAGGGGCCAATGTATTCTCGACGGTCGATCTTAAATCGGCGTACCATCACATCATGCTTGATGGAGAATCAAGGGATTATACATCTTTCATAACGCCTTTTGGGACATTTAGATTTAAACGTTTACCTTTTGGACTGGTCTCTGCGGCCTCTGTTTTTCAGAGGGCATTAGAGAAGGTCTTAAAGAATCAGAAAGGTGTGAAAATGTACCAAGACGATGTATTGATATTTGGAAAGGATAATGATGAGCATGATCAAATACTTAAGGAAGTTTTGGAAAAATGTAGTTTACACAATCTTACTGTTAGGTTGGATAAGTGCAAATTTAGGAGATCTTCAATTGATTATCTCGGATATTCTATTTCAGCAAAGGGGGTTGAACCCAAATGTAATTTGGTTGAATCTATTGAAAGCTTAGACTCACCTAATAATAAAGAGGATTTGATTAAATTCTTAGGAATGGCTAAGTATTACAGTAAGTTTGTTAAGGGTTTGCGGAAAGATGTATCAACATGCGTACTCTTCTCTGTAAAGGTGTAGATTTTGTTTGGAGTCAAGAGTGCGAAAGAGAGTTTGTCAAAATTAAGAGTTTACTTAAGGACGCTCCCAAGCTTAGGAGTTTCGATCCTGAAGGTAAGACCTTTCTTGTAACTGATGCGAGTTTGAAAGGGCTGGGAGCAGTCTTACAACAAGAGTGCAATGGAGAAACCAAAGTAATTATTTTCCTTTCAAGGAGTCTCAGAGGAGCTGAGGTCTGTTATTCAGTGATTGAGAGGGAGGCATTGGCGGTACAATGGGCCAAGAAAAAATTTAAAAATCTGTTATGGGGTACTAAATTTATTGTTCGCACAGATCATAAACCGCTAGTTGAGGTATTTAATAGGAAAGGCATTGACGCAATCTCCAGCACGATTTCAAGATGGAGTATTTACCTGGAATACGTAGTTGCACCGCTGATGCCCTATCCAGATTTTACACCTCATTGGAAAGGAAAGGAAACCCAAGATATAGAAGAGTTAGAGTGGGTTTGTGTAATTGAGAGTAATGGCATTAAAGAGAAAAAATGGTGAGATGCGTGTGAACTCTTAGAGATAGCTTCTTTTGTTGAGAATGGTTGGCAAAATAAGAAACAAGGTGTCTCTGAAAGATATTGGAATGTTAGCCATGAGATTTCTAAGTCTAATGGGTTGATTGTTAGAGGTACTAGGTTGATTCCACCAAAGTGTTTTCGTAGGGAACTCATTGATCTGGCACATCAGGGACATCAAGGCATTTAAAAAACAAAAGAAAGTATCAGACAAAATTACTGGTGGGCTGGTATGGACATGGATATTGAGCGTCTGGTGAGAGAGTGCATTCCTTGTACTTTGAGTGGAAAATCTTTAAAACCAAGAGTACAACCCATGGTTATAAGAGAAAGACCAAAAGGGCCTTGAAAGGAACTAGCACTCAATATTTTAGGTCTAGTAAAAGGCATTGAGGGAGATCTATATATCTTTGTGCTCATAGATTTGTTTTCTAGGTTGTCAGAAATAAAGATAACCAAAGCTATTGACACCAGAAATGTCATAAAGTTTCTAAAGGAAGTGTTTGCAAGAGAGGGACTTCCTGGTTTTTTACTCACTGATAACGGTGTTCAATTTGTTTCCAGTGAAATGGAAGAATTCTTAGATAAAAGTTCCATTAAGCACAAGCGCTGTTCCTTATACCACCCAGAAAGTAACGGAATGGTTGAAAGTTTTGTTAGGGTACTCAAAGAGTCTATTTACCTTTCTAAACAGAATAATATTGATTGGACAAAAGGTGTTGAGGAGATTGTTAAAATGTACAGACTCACTCCTCATAGCATGACAGGTTGTACACCATTTACTTTACTCAAAAGTAGACGACCTAATACGTACATCACACCGTTCTGGGTTAATAACCTATTATGCACAAGGAATGATAGTAACATGCGAGAGAAAAACTGTAAATCTAGAGAATAACACAAGATCATTGAATGTAAGTCGAGGTTTGATGAAGTTAAAAAAGTTAAGAAAACTCAGGTGCGTGTAGGTGATCGTGTTATGATTAGAGCTCCAATAGGGCGTAAATCTTCTGATGTATTTAAAAAAGTGCATCAAGTTGTTAAAGTCTTCGCTAATGCCATCAAGACAGAAGATGCAAGAATTTGGAACCTCAATAGAGTAGTTGTCATAAAGAATTCTTTGATTGATAAAAATCCTGTATTATTTCATTCTAAAACTGATGATGATATGCCTACTAAAGTTAAACCCAGCAGGTCTAGTAAATTGCCAGCAAAATGTTATGACTATGTGATGAAGTGATGTTCTTAACTAAACCCTGTATTTTTTTTAAAGTTTTTTTGTGTTATATAGGAGGAAGATGTGTAACAATGTTACATTTACTTTAACATTATGTACATTGATGTGGGGCTCACATTGTTAGTGTTGTTGTATTCCTATGAGTAGCTGCATGGAGCTTCACCATGGAGATAGAATTCTGTGGAGTGCTTGAAGTCAGTTGCACCTGACTGATCAGACCTGATGGATGGGATTTTCTTTCTTCTCAATAAATACAACTTTGTTTGAAATTCAAATTTTAAAATCAAAAAGCTTTATTCGGTACATTATACATGACCATAAAAGCATTTTAATAATGAATATAAAAAAGGCATATTATGATTTATAAAAAAGCCATTAATTCTTGTACATCTTCAACTTTGTTTCAACATTTTTACCTCTGTTCTTGATCAAACTGGATGTTTCACTAATCTTGCTGGGCCCCGTGTTATGTATAGCTCTGTGAGTTAAGCAAAGTGCTTTCAACCTAATTCTGGCCTCAATCGGAAGCCAGTGTAAGTTTTCGTGGTGAGCCGAAACTGATTCTTTCATTAGGATTTGACACAGGAGCCTGACCTCTGCGTTCTGAACTACCTGTAACTTCCTGATAACATATTTGGGCGAGCCTAAGTAGAGCAAGTTCCCATAATCCCGTCGTGAGGTGACCAAGGAATGTATGACCATTTTCCTTAACTATGCCGGAATAAGATCTTACGAAGCATTCTTAACAGCCCGAAGCACATGCCTGCCACCTCCGTGCTTGGGTCTCCATGGACAGTTCCTGATGCAACCAAAAGCCAAGGTTCCTAATGGCCGTACTGGGATCTGGGGCGGGCCCCAAGCATCCGGGCCAGCCTACTAGGGGCCTAGGCATCCCTACATTACCGAGGACCATCATTTCAGTCTGATCCCCGTTTAGATTCAGACAGCTCCCTGTAATACATTTAACTAGTTGTTCTAGGCAAGGGGCCAGCTGACCTGACTCCCCATTGGTCTTGGAGTCCAATGAGACCACCAACTGGGTGTCGTCTGCATATGAAGTAACGGAGAATCCATGTTCCTGTACTATATCACCTAAGGGCTGCATATAAATATTAAACAGTGTGGGGCTTAGTGATGAGCCCTGTGGTATGCCGCATTTCAGAGGTTTCCTATCTGACAGGAAGTAAGCCTCCTTGACTTGAAAGGACCTCTCCTCCAGGAAGGATTTTAGCCATTCCAATGCTCTGCCCTTAATGCCTGTTTAACATAGTTTGTGTGCCAGCAATTCATAATCCACCATATCGAACGCTGCACTTATATCTACCACAAGTATTGCAGCAGTTTTCCCCTGATCAAGAGTCATCTTTAATTCTTCACTTGCCGCTAGTAGGGCCGATTCCGTACTATGCTGTGGGCAGAATCCCATCTTTGTGGGGTGTAGCCGGCGATGGTCTTCCAGGAATTGTGACACACTTTTATTACCATGCCTTAACATGCCTACCCAAAATGTTGCTATTAAATGGGAGCAATGATATTGGACAAAAATTCTCAGTTAAAGCCACATCCAGATTTGATTTCTTTAGCAGCGGTTTAACTATTGATTGGTTTCCATGCAACAGGGACTCTGCCTGTCTGAAGGGAAAGATTTAGCATATCAACTATTGAGGGCAGGAGGACCTCCATGTTCTTTACAAGGATGTGTGGAGATGCCGGATCTAAAGGGGAGCCTTATCTAATCTCTTTGATAATCGTTTGAATCGTGTCGGTGTCCAGATCTGGAAAGAATGATAGGACAGGACGTACAATCTCCTGCTGACCTAATTCTGGAGTAGCAGGGTCCTTCCAAGTTGGTTTCTAATTCTTGGTGAGTTCTCTCGGTCTGTCCATCTGTTTCTGGATGGTAGCTAGTAGAAAGCCTAGTCTCAATATTCAACCCATTAGCAAAGGCTCTCTGGGAATGGAAGCTGAATTGAGAGCCTCGTTCAGAAATGATCACACTTGGAAAACTGTGGGCTCTCCCTATGTGTTGAATAAAGTGCTAAGCAAGTTGTTTAGCACTAGGAATGCTCTTTAATGCAACAAAATGGGCCATTTTCGTGAAGGCATCTTGAAATACTAAGATATTGTTGAACCCTTGACTGGACGATAAATCCACTATGACATCCATGGTCAGAGTGTGCCAAGGATGAGGAGTAATGGGTAATGGTTGTAAGTGTCCTTTAGGGGCCTGTCTCTCCGATCTTCCCCCAGCACAAATCTCACAGGAGGTTACATATTGATAGATGCCTTTATTCATGTGTTACCACCAAAACTGTTTTTTCACCAAGTCTTCTGTCTTGTGAATCCCTTTACGGCCAGCTAACGGACTGTCATGACATTCGTATCAGACTCTTTCTTGTAATTCTTGAGTGGGTGAAAACGGTAAACAGTCAAAATATTGAATTTTAAATATCGAGATGGCATAATATTGAGTTTTAAATATCGAGAGGATATAATATCAACTTTCCAAAATTTAGTGGTGCAGAATATCGAAATGGAGGTAAGAAATATAATTTTTTTATAATATCGCAGTTAGTTATATTGACAGTCATAATATTGTTGTTAAAAAAAATCATTTTTTTTAGTGTTTGAAGTGTTAGTATATGTGTTAAAATGTTAAAAGTATACATTATTTTTGTAATGCATGTTGGAATTTTTTTAAAGTAATGAATTTTATGTTAAATTATTTTTGCATGTTTTAGTTCCATAGCGAGTTATGGGTTTGTAGGGGAATAGGGTGGGAAGTTATTTAATTATAATATATTAATTAAGATTTGTTGAATTAATTAATTATATGTTCATTAACTTTTGCGTAATTTTATTCCGTAGCGGGTTGTGGGTTTATAGGGGAATAGGGTGGGAAGCAATTTAATTTAAATTAATTAATAAATACATTAATTAATATTTTTGTATTTAATCATTTATATTGTTCATTGTGCTGATTAATTAATTAATTATTAATTAATTATTAATTGATTAATACAAAATAATAATGTATTGGTAATTGTGTTAATTGTGTTTAAAAAAGTTATTAATTAGTTATTAATTGTATATTATTTAATATTAATTAATGTGTTCATATGTTAATTGTGTACTTTTTATAGGAGTGGGTTAAGGGTTGATAGGGGAGTAGGGTGGGAAGTAATTTAATTTGTATTTACATTTTTTATATAATATTTATTTCAAGTTATTTTATAGTGTTAATTGTGTGAATTAATTTATATTTGATGGTTATTGTTATTGTTAATTGTTATTAGTTAATTAATTAATTGATATTTAATTATGTTAATTTATTCATATTTTACAATATTGGTGGTGACGTTTATAGGGGAATATGGTGGGAGGTAAAACAAATGTTTTAATTAATTATTGTTAATGAATGTTAATTATATTGCAGGAGTGGGAATACTAAATGAATCCCGTACGCTATCCAACACTTTCCCTACTGTTACACTCAGTGGAGCAGTAATAGTAAATTATTCCCACCCGCTATCCAACACTTTCCCTACTGTTGCACTCGCTGGAATGGGAATAGTAATTTTTACCCACCCGCCATCCAACACTTCCCCTACTGTTGCACTCACTGGAGTGGGAATAGTAATTTTTACCCTCCCGCTTTCCAACACTTTCCCTACTGTTACACTTGGTGGAGTGTGGATAGTAAATTATTCCTACCCGCTATCCAACACTTTCCCTACTTTTTCAGTCGCTGGAGTGGGAACAGTAATTTTTACCCACCCGCTATCCAACACTTTCCCTACTGTTGCACGCACTGGAGTGGGAATAGTAATTTTTACCCACCCGCTATCCAACACTTTCCCTACTGTTGCACTCACTGGAGTGGGAATAGTAATTTTTACCCTCCCGCTATCCAACACTTTCCCTACTGTTACACTTGGTGGAGTAGGAATAGTAATGTGCACACACATGCAGATTCAACTGCTTTCAAACATCCGGGTAAAGCAGCAGCCACTCGGTCATGGGTAGCTGAAAAATACTTGACAGGCCTGCAAATACATCTGTGCATCAGTGTCAGTAGAGAAAGAGCACAGCCTTCTCTATCACTACAAAATAACACAAAGCACTTGTAATCAGGCATTCCCAGAGCCGGTACCCTGCAAAAGCATTCTCGCAGCGCAGAGAAGGCTGTCATACAGCTATCATCCCAGGGTATCGGCTCAGACACGTCTTTCTGTGTCAACCTCTGGAGAGGTTTTGCTGTCAATAAGAAATTTGGAATCCACTATCGGCACTAGCCCATCATTCCTAAAAAGATGTGGACTTCTTTCTGGGTAGTTAGTGGACTCATATTTAGAATCGCTGTGATGCTTTCTTGGGGCATTTCCTTTCTAATTCTTCTTTTTTTTTTAAAACAACTTTATTGAACTTTTCCAGTCAATAAACAAAGCAAAGTGGCAAAGTGTAACTGTGCCCTATTTTTCATGTCGGTACAAAAGGGGTGGTGATAGACGGAGCATCTGAACCAATCAAACACTCACACCCAGTCAACAGATCTGGGTTTAATCCATCACCGTTCTTTAGCCCACTCTGCCACCCCAGTTCATACATGGCCATATGCAAATCAGTCTGACCCTGTGCCTCATGGGAACAGTCCAGCCCGAACTGCCAAGCCATACCTTCCCTGGACCGGAAACAAGCTTCCAAGGACCGGTTTCTGGCATTCCAGCCGTCTTCAGCCAGGCTTGCTTGAATCCAGTGGCAAAGTGAGCAAGGGACTCACGTCTGAGAATACCCTGCCAACTTATGGCGAACAAAGCGGTACAAAAGGGGTGGTGATGGACGGAGCATCTGAACCAATCAAACACTCACACCCAGTCAACAGATCTGGGTTTAATCCATCACCGTTCTTTAGCCCACTCTGCCACCCCATTTCAGACATGGCCATATGCAAATCAGTCTGACCCTGTGCCTCATGGGAACCGTCCAGCCCGAACTGCCAAGCCATGCCTTCCCTGGACCGGAAACAAGCTTCCAAGGACCGGTTTCTGGCATTCCAGCCGTCTTCAGCCAGGCTTGCTTGAATCCAGTGGCAAAGTGAGCAAGGGACTCACGTCTGAGAATACCCTGCCAACTTATGGCGAACAAAGCGGTACAAAAGGGGTGGTGATGGACGGAGCATCTGAACCAATCAAACACTCACACCCAGTCAACAGATCTGGGTTTAATCCATCACCGTTCTTTAGCCCACTCTGCCACCCCATTTCAGACATGGCCATATGCAAATCAGTCTGACCCTGTGCCTCATGGGAACAGTCCAGCCCGAACTGCCAAGCCATGCCTTCCCTCGACCGGATACAAGCTTCCTAAGACCGGTTTGTGGCATTCCAGCCGTCTTCAGCCAGGCTTGCTTGAATCCAGTGGCAAAGTGAGCAAGGGACTCACGTCTGAGCATACCCTGCCAACTTATGGCGAACAAAGCGGTACAAAAGGGGTGGTGATGGACGGAGCATCTGAACCAATAAAACACTCACATCCAGTAACCAGATATGGGTTTAATCCATCACCGTTCTTTAGCCCACTCTGCCACCCCAGTTCAGACATGGCCATATGCAAATCAGTCTGACCCTGTGCCTCATGGGAACAGTCCAGCCCGAACTGCCAAGCCATGCCTTCCCTCGACCGGATACAAGCTTCCTAAGACCGGTTTGTGGCATTCCAGCCGTCTTCAGCCAGGCTTGCTTGAATCCAGTGGCAAAGTGAGCAAGGGACTCACGTCTGAGCATACCCTGCCAACTTATGGCGAACAAAGCGGTACAAAAGGGGTGGTGATGGACGGAGCATCTGAACCAATCAAACACTCACACCCAGTCAACAGATCTGGGTTTAATCCATCACCGTTCTTTAGCCCACTCTGCCACCCCAGTTCAGACATGGCCATATGCAAATCAGTCTGACCCTGTGCCTCATGGGAACAGTCCAGCCTGAACTGCCAAGCCATGCCTTCCCTGGACCGGAAACAAGCTTCCTAGGACCGGTTTCTGGCATTCCAGCCGTCTTCAGCCAGGCTTGCTTGAATCCAGTGGCAAAGTGAGCAAGAGACTCACATCTGAGCATACCCTGCCAACTTATGGCGAACAAAGCGGTACAAAAGGGGTGTCAGCATAATCACATAACCATCTCCCTTGCTACTTTTCAATGTGATTTTTTAAGTACAGGACTTCAGTTTGGCAAAACTGTATCTTATTCAGGGATACTTTATGTTCATTCTCGGCCAGATGATTTAGAAGGGAAATAGTATCAGTCTTGCAAGCTGCCTTTGTATTTGATGCCACCAATAGGTCACTGAGTGATTTGGCATCTCCAGAGACTAGAGATTTTACTTGAGTATCCGATTAAAATTTGAGGGGCTTTCTGTATATCCTTGTGGGACTCTGCATCTTGCCAAGACACAATTGCCGGAACGGAAAGCAAAAAGATATCGACTATACTCATGCATGGTAATGGAAAAGAAAGCTTGGCATAAATCAATGACTGAAAAACAATTACCGTCACATGGAATTTGAAATAGGCTCACAGCTGGATTCTGTCCCAGAGTAAAACAAGGAAGAACAATGGTATTTATTTTGCGCAACTCCTGTACATTATGATACTTGCTATTCAGCTTTTGTAAGTCCATAATGGGAGACTTACATGGACTTACCATTATCTGCATTAGGATCCCTTGTTTCAATCATTGGGTCAATCAAAGGATTGATTCTGGCAATAGTATATTGAGTGAAATTGTACTGTGGGATTCTTGGATATTCTGCATTGGGTTTGACTGTGATGTGCACTGGTTCAAAGCCTTAAATTAGTCCGATATCTTTACCTGTAAAGTCCTAGACTTTAGGCAACAAGGTGTCTCTTAGCTAAATGTGTAGAGCATCTTTGATTAGAATGGAATACATTCCCATGTCAGATTTCTGTCAGGAAACTTTAAAAACAACATCTTCATTGTTAGTATGAAATTCCATACTTTTTGGAGTGCAATAGATGGAACAATTTAACTAACATATCACATCTCATCCAAGTATATTCATTGGACTCGAATCACACACCACAAATCAATGTAGATCCTCAAAATACCCTATTTTATAAAGAACTGGTTAAAACATTTGGGTGGACAACTTTTTTTGCAACTCCAACAACTTGAATACTTTCTCCCAAGGGGAGTAGGTTAGGAACCTCTGCTGTTCTCACAGTAGAGTGGGTAGCACCAGTGTCAACAAGGAATGAAACATGATTTCCATTTACCTCACCATCCATATATGGAGCGCTCTGGTCTACTTCTAAGCCTGTGCCAAGCATACAGCCTTCCACCCCCCACAGGCACTGTCAGGTGGATGGGTCCTGATCAAAGTAATCTGTCTGAATCAAATACTGTTGTGATGCATTTTGCTTTTGGTAGGAATTTCTATTCATCTGCTAATTCTGTGCATTGTATCTTTGTACCTGAACATTCTGCTGAGGCATTGGAGCTTGGGGTATATGCATTGTTTGGGATGTATTACAATTACAAACTCTCTGTCTTTGTGTCTGTTGAGTCAGGACCATGTAATTTATCTGAAACTGTGCATTCCCTCCATTCTGCATCTAATTTCCAAAATTACTTGGATTATATTTACACTTGTGTTTCCAGTGTCTGAACCTTCTGCACATATGATAAGGATTAATTTTCTTCAAAAACGATAAATCAACACCTGTTCTATAATCCACTGGATTTCTGCGACCTCTACCCTGTGTCTGAAAATTCTGTTGCTGGAAACCATTAACACTCTGAATCACAGGAACTGTGTTAAATCATCACTGTGCTGAAGCTGTATAGTCAAAGGGATCCTGACACTTTTGTACTGCTCTCATTTGTGCTACCATTAATTTTTCCTTTAGCCTTGTGTGCTTTAATTCCAATTCATCACCACAATATTTAGAGTAAAGCAAAATCTCATTGATTGGTTTGGTTTGCTAACAAAGTAAGCGCTGTTGAATCATGGACGCAATCTCAGGGTGAAAACTATTCACAAATCTATAAAATAAATCCCCTTTCTTCCTCTGCCACATTTTCCATCCCACTGAGCTGTTTGAAGCTTAATCTCTTGATCCCTCTCTGGTTCTTTTTCAGGCAAATCAAGAGAAATTGTACACTTGGTCCACACATCTCCAGGAACTATAATGTAAAACAGAGTATTCAAATATATCCACAGGGCTTTTGAGATTTTCACAAACCCCCATCAGTTACATCCATCACAGGCCTCTGTAAATCACCTAATCCTTCGTCAATCTTGACTGGAAGTTTCTGCATTCTAACTTACTGTACTTCCTTCTTTTTTGCCCATCTACCGTCCCATCTATCTCTGTCATTCCATGTCCTGATCATTGTCATTAATTCCTTAATCTGTAATTTCTTTCCAGATGGCCTCACATTTGAAAAGTCATTGTCATTTGAATTCTAATCTATACATTCTCTGTAAGAACTTTGATTTCTGAATTTCAATTTCATATTTCTGAACCAATTCAACTAACTTCTCATGTGTTTTTGTGCTCAGATGGTACTGTCTTTGCATAGGAACAAAAGTTCCTCTCCCTAGTAAGTGTCCAATCGAGATGGACTAAGAGTTCCCAATATAATTTATTATAGCTCCTGTTAGACCTGACACCCTTGGCGTGGTTTCCCACCATCTTTTTGCCTCTGTCTACTGTATTTTTGATGCTGTGCTGGATTTCGTTTTTGCTGGTTTAGATGCTTTGGACACTCTGCCACTGCTGATCAGTGCCAGAGTGTAAGTGCTCCCTCTGTAAATTGTCATATTGATTGGATATACCTGATTGGCATATTTGTTTCACCATGAAGTCCTTAGTAAAGTGCACTGTGTGTGCCAGGGCTGGTGATGACAGATGCTACTAGTGGGCCTGCAGCGCAGATTGTGCCACCCACATGAGTAGCCCTAAAATGGTGTCTCAGGCCTGCCAGCGCAGGGCCTGTGTGCAGTCAGTGGACTGACATGTCCGCCTGGCCAGTGTCCCCACTGGCTAGGCCTAACCCTTCCCTGTCTGTGCACATCAGTCACCCCTATGGAAGGCTCAAGGTACCCCCCTGGGCAGGGTGCAGTGTATGGGTAAGGTAGAGCATGTACTAGTGCAGGTCACATGCTCTGGTAGTGAGCAGCAGCCATTTTGTGTGCTCACTGCTGTAAGGTTATCTTGCTCCATAGAATAACATGGGGGAGGCTGGTCCCATTGGAAACCAGACTATCTTCTCATAGGAACAAGATGGGACATAAGTGATTGATATCCCTGAACTCAGAATTTAATAACACATCTTTTAGGAAGGGTTGTTTTTAAATTCTGTGTTTGAGAATAGTACTTTTAGAAAGTGGCTGTTCTCTTGTCTACCCTTTCTGTGTGCCTGGGCCTGTTTGTGGATTAACTGTCTGGCCTGAGTGTGACAGGGGCTGCAGAGCCCCCAGGAGGTTGTCTGAGTCAGCCCGTGGATGAAAGGCAGCATCTGCTGCCAGGGAAGTGGGAGGAGATCATACCTGATAGTGACAGGGCTGTGCCTGCCTGACCACAATGCTGGCTCCACCCCCCTGCTGGGCGACTGTCACCTCTGTCCCTGATACTGAGAGGAAGAAGGAAGCCAGGAAACCCCCAGTGCCTCAGCAACACCCAGAACTGGTTTAGACCGGGCTCAGGGCCCACTTGCACAAAAACTTCAAAGGACTTCAAAGACTTTTAGGAGTATGAGAGAAGGACCCCTGACTACAGAAAATTTAGATTCTACAATCAAGAGGAACCTCTGCTGGAAGAAGGCCTGCTGGAGAACTGAAGGAAGATTGCCTTGCTGTGTGCTTTAAGGGCTGACCTGTTCTGCTGTCCAACTGGAAGCTGAGAAGGAGAAGGGGACGTTGCTGTGTGCTGTGACCCTGCCTGCTTGAAACTACAGAGACTTTGCTGTGTGCTGTGTCTCCTGAACTGAATCTCCAAGGGCCTAAGAAGAGCTGGCCTCCTGTTTGGAACCCAGGGTTAAAGGTTCCTAAAGCCTTGCCAAAAACGCTGTGGAGATCGTGCATGTTCCCTTCTGGGCACATGATTTGTGACTGCTGGCCGTGCAAGAGGTTTGGTGTGCTCATCGGCACAGTCTTGCAGCAGACCGGAGGCTTGTTGTGCTCCCCCTCTGGAGTTATTGTTCAAAAGGCTTTCTGTGCTCACATGAGCGCTCTGCCCGTCTTCTGAGCCCTAAAAATCACCAGGCCGCTGTTCACCGCCGCTGCCCGGGGCCAGGAACACCCTGTGAAGTTGCCGTTCGTTGGGGAGCTGCAGCGGCGAAGATCGGAGCCGCCGCGCTCTCATTGGCTGAAGGAGCCGAGCCCCTCACCAACGCCGCGACGGGATAGGCCCGTGCGCCGCAGCGTCATCAGGATTGCCGAGCGGTGATTTGCTGCCCGAAGCGCGTCATCTCACGTCTGTCCCGGGAGCCGCTCTGCCGTTGGCTGACTCCCGGGCGTGTGTGGAGGCTCACCTTCAGAGCCGCGACCTGATTGGCCCATTGGTGAGGAGCTGCTGAGGAGACGTCGAGGGCCGCGCCGCGAGGAAGAGCCTTCACGGAGAAGACCCGTCCTTGCCGAGGGATCTACGAGTGCCTCTGTGACCCCCGGCCGGCCTTCCCATCTGCCGAGTGGCTGCCTACCTCCCCCGCCGCTCGTTGGAGTGCTGAGAGCGGGCGGGAGAGCAGCCGGGTCCGGCCGGGGCAAGGAGGGAGTGTGCTCTGTCAGGCGCGGGGCGCCTGAAGCCATCTGAAGTGCGAGGCTGCGCCGGGGAAAGGAGAAGAGTCCAAGGAGTACTCGGTGAGGCGCGCTTGCAGCGCTTGGGGTGCATTTACTCCCAGGGCTGTTTTGAAAGAGATTTTATCGTCTGGCATTGTTTTTACTGCTCGTTTTGAGAGCCCATTTAAAGTAAGTCAGTATTACTCATTTTTAGTACTGATTCACAAGAGACTTGAGACAAGTTATATAAGAACTTCCTAACAAATTAATTGCAACCATTAAGATTAAGTGCTACATTCTGGAAGAAGTGATTATCGTGCAACTGTTTCATTTTCCTGCTGAAACTAGATAAAGTTATATATTTTTATAAATATACTTACCTGTGTGGTCTCAGTTTGTGGTGGATTGGGGATTACTGTTGTGTTAAGTGCATTTATTTTACACATTGCCTCAGAGATAAGCCTGTCTGCTCGTGCCAAGCTACCTAGAGGGTGAGCAGGGGTTATCTACTTTGTGTAATTCTTCACCCTGACTAGAAGCAAGGGTCCCTACTTGGTCTAAGGTACTTACCTCTGCCAATTAGAGACCCCCAGATCTAACATTGTTGGACAGCGGTGCGGATTTTGAACTAATAATTGCACTTGACCTGCAGTGATTTCTTGTACATCATTTGTCTAGTTTAGCAGCACAGGTTGCGCAAGATTTTTTCTTTGTGGTGAAACCTATTTTTTGAAAAGGTTAGGAAGCATCATGTCTCAGAAAGCGGCAAGCGTGAGAGTAGAATTGGAACTTGAATTTGAAATTCAGGAGTTGTTCAACTACAAAAAGGAGCAACTGAAGCAGTTCTGCAAACTGCTTGGATGCCCAGTGAAGGGCAGCGCAAACAAGGAAGAGCTACGGAAAGCTCTGAGGACCTGGTGGGAGGCCCAACATGGTGATCCAGAAGTTGTTATTGGAGAGGGAGGCACACAGGAGAATGCTTTTGTATCCAGTGATTTGCCAGTGAGGAGGCCAGCGTCTAGGGCTGGCAGCAACCACTCCAGTAGGATTATTTCTCCAGAGGAGCTGGAGGATAATCAGAGAGCTAGGGCCCATGAGATTGAGCTTTTTAAACTCAAAGCCCAAGCAGATGAGAGGAGACTGCGCCTTGAAACTGAGAAAGAGGCGGAGAAGAGAAGAAATGCTCTCGCTTTGGAGGAGAAGAAACTCCAATTGGCTCATGAGTTGAGCATGAGGGAGCTGGACATTAAATCCAAACAGGTAGAGTCCAGTTCTAATGGTGGCAGCGCACAACCAGTACAGGCGGGTAAAGTATACATACCAAAAGATCTGGTACAGAATTATCAGAGGGGTGAGGATATTTATGCATGGTTCAGAGCGTATGAACTTGCCTTGAAGATGAATGAAGTGCCTGGGAAGAATTGGGGGGCAGGTTTGTGGAAGCATTTTGAGGCCTCTGGGAGGGATGTCTTGGCACCCTTAGAAGCAGCAGGTACTTTATCCTACCCCGCTATGAAGGAGGCTTTGTGCCTCAGGTATGAGCTCACTCCAGAACAGTACCGCTAGAAGTTTAGGAACTTCAAGAAGCTTGATTGGAGTACTTGGGTGGAGTGTGTGAGTATGTACACGCATGCACTGGAAGGTTGGATAAAGGGCAGCAAAGTTACTGATTATGTGGGGTTGTGTCACTTGATTAGTTGGGAGCACTTGAGTAGTTTATGTGTTCCAGAGCTGCTCCAGCATCTTTTAGATAGCAAGTTAACTGATCCCAGTGAGCTTGCTAAAGAGGCGGACCGTTGGACTAGCACCAGGGTCCACAAGGGGGTGGTAAGTACCCCAGCCAAAGGTGGACAGGGTCCCCAGCAGAAGAGTGGGGGGGACACGGGTAATCAAAAGGAGTCTTCTAAAGGGCCCCAAAATAGTTCCCAGGAGAAGGAGTCTCAACCCCCCAAGTCTAAGAAGTCCGGGCCCCATAAAGGCAAGCAGGACAACAGGTCCCCGCCTACTTGCTATGCATGTAGGGAGGTGGGGCACATTGCCCCCAAATGTCCAAAGAAATCCTCAGCGCCCACTGGTGCTTCAACCCCAGGGTTAGCCAGTGTAGCTTTGGGAGGGGATTTGGTTTCCAGTGGGGAGGAGGGGTTAGCAGTGATGACCCCTGTCTCTTTAGGAGACCAAGAGATGGCCCAGGAAACCTTGCTGACCCAAAACACTAAGAAATACGGGCAGAAGGTGACCATCAATGGACAGGAAATAGAGGCTCTGAGAGACAAAGGGGCCAGCGTGACATCTGTCAGGTGTCAGTGGGTGTCTGAAGAGCAAATTGTTCCCAGGGTACTCCGACCTGTGGTGGCATCTGACAGTTCAGTGCGCTACTGCAAGTTGGCAAATGTTTCATTTGAATGGGGAGGAGTCTCCGGTATTTTGGAGGTTGTTGTAAGTGATGCGTTGCCTGTAGATTGTCTATTAGGTAATGACCTGGAGAGCTCTCCATGGAAAGAGGTGGAGCACAGGACTCACTTGGAAATGTTGGGTTTGCCTGCGTGGATCTGTGTGACCACCCGTGCAATGGCAGCCAGAGAGGGCGGATTAGCAGAGCTCGAGCCTGGTTTAAATGGCCCAGGGACCTGCCAAGAGAGGAAGGGGTAGAGGGCGCGGGAAACCATCCCCCACCGTTCCCACGGTCCAGGAGGAAGCAGACCCTGAGGGGGATGCCCTGGAACCTACAGGGGAGCAGGTGGCCAAACTGGGGGAATTGCCTGAGCTGTCCCAGTGGCAGCAAGATGGTGGTCCCTCCAGGGAGGAATTCTGCCAGGCTCAGAAGGAGTGCCCTTCTCTCATTGGTGTGCGGCAGCAGGCTACAGACCAGGCAGCAGGCCTGGGGTCCAAGGAACATTTGATCTACTGGGAGGATGACTTACTTTATAGTGAGCCTAAGTTCGCTGAGCCCGGTGCAGCCCGTGTGCTGGTAGTACCCAAGCGCTTCAGGAACTTCCTACTGGGTCTGGCTCATGACGTGCCTCTCGCAGGACATCTGGGGCAAGACAAGACCTATCACAGGCTTGTCACTCATTTATACTGGCCCCAGATGAAGAAGCACGTCTCTGCCTTTTGTAAATCCTGCCAAACTTGCCAGGCCAGTGGCAAGAGCGGAGGGAAGTGCATGGCACCCCTCCAACCCTTTCCTGTGGTGAGCACCCCTTTTGAGCGGGTGGGCATTGACATCGTGGGGCCCCTGGACCTCAAGACAGCCTTAGGCAACAGGTTTATCCTGGTCTTGGTGGACCATGCCACTCGGTACCCGGAAGCCATCCCGCTCAGGACAGTCACAGCCCCCGTGGTGGGCCGTGCCTTGATGGGAATCTTTTCCCGTGTGGGGTTCCCCAGAGAGGTGGTCTCTGACAGGGGGAGAAACTTCATTTCTAGGTATATGAAGTCCCTGTGGGAGGAGTGTGGGGTGACATACAAATTCCCCACTCCTTACCACCCTCAAGAAAATGGGTTGGTTGAAAGATTCAACCGCACTTTGAAGGGCATGATTATGGGCCTGGAAGAGCCCATGAGGCGGACATGGGACGTCTTGTTACCATGCCTGTTGTTTGCCTACAGGGAGGTGCCTTAGAAATCCTTAGGGTTCAGCCCCTTTGAGTTGCTGTATGGCCACTCTGTCAGAGGTCTTTTCAAAAAAGAGAGTTTCCCAAAGAACCAGAAAGGACTGGGTATCAAATGCAATAAAAAAAAGAGATTCCTTTCTGTGTTACTGATTTCCGTTTGTGGCCAAAAGGCCTCACACTAGTATCACTTTACTAGTGTTCAGATTTTTCTTTTCCTTTTATGACCAACAAGATTAGACATTGGTTATTTCTTAACCAGTGTTAGGACTTGACTTTCACCTTGTAGCTAAAGAGACTACTCACTGATCTATCTTAAATGGTCTTCATATGTGGCTCAGATAGTTATTTATACACATGCACAAAAAATTTCTTTTATCTCTCAAAGGTTTTTATTTTATAAAATTTAGAAAGAATTTTTTGAATTAAAAGCATTTGATCACTTACATAATTTAAAAATTTATACTAAACATGTACTCCGGATTGATCCTATTCTAATACAAATGACCAAACCTAATCTAATTTTCCTTAAATAAAAACAATTCATATACAAATTCAGACTCTTACATATACAATTTTCTTTAAAATGTTTTGATTGAAGACAGTCCTTTGTCGACGCGTTTCGGTGTGTTATGTTGTTAATACACCTTCTTCAGGACAGACTTATGTTTAAAACCAAGTGATCTTCATTCTAAAACCAAATACATACAGTTATTACCTTATCGTTACTTGAGAGAAGATTTATTACTAGTTCAGTGCACGTTTACTATCTGGTCACAAAGTGTTATTATTGAGACGTGAGGATGACGCTTCTTACTTTTATTAATATGCTGTCACTCTTCTTACTTTAGGGTTCCACATCAATGGGGAGGTTTATTCTTATTCCTCTCTGTCTGTGAGGTGAGTATTCAATAACCTCTGTTACTCTAAAAAGATAGAATCCCCCCATTAGTAATCCTTGTCTGTCATATCATTCTTGCCAGATCATGGGGAGAGGGCTCACCACACTTACTTAAAAACGGGAGAATTTTCTATCTTGTGTCTGGTATTGGTATCTTGCGACTTTCAATCAGCGTGAGATCTCCCGTGGCTGTTTTACTTCAAATTGACCTGTAGGGGAATATAGATTGCATGTAGCTCTCTATCTTTCCACAATTTCGACACGCAATACCTACTTAGGGTCATGAGTTTAAACATACCTTATCATGGAGTTTCATAGACGGAATTCCATTTCGTTCTGGGGTTTTATCTCCTTTATTTCCCTCATACGACTGGTTGAGAGATATATTGCTCCCAATGGTTCCTGAATATAAAGAGAATACCCTCCTTTTAATTTAATTTAGGTAAGGTTTGTAAGTATAGTAGTTAGTTGTTTGCGTAATTCTACTCAATTATGCAGGATTCTTATATCCTGTACCCTAAGTGTTAGTCATAAATGAACTCCTTTACTCTTCAACAGATTTAATTTCTAGACTTAGTTTTGACCATAAAGAATTTTTTTATTTAAACGAGAGTGGTCTCCTCCCAGGGTGAGTCCGTGTATCTTTAAACAGGCCCCATCTAGATGCGATCTTACAAATATGGAACGGTCTACAGTACTAGGCTAAGTTATATGGGGACTGTTTCCCTCACACCAACTGCACCCCGTATCTACGCCTGCGACCTCTCCCCTGGTCCCGCTTACCTCGTCTGATGCTCAACAGTGCTTCCGACACTTCCTCTCTCCCGCGGTGGAATGAGAGGGAGCACCGGCGGCTTGGTATTTAAGCTACGGGAGCTCGGGCGTGATTGAAAAATTACAAACAGGTGGTGCCCGAAACTCCATTTTGGTAGTTTTTAATGCAGTTCTGGGTACTCCGTCACGGCGCCTCTTCTATGGAGCACGCCAGTCTTACAGATTTATCGTGTCAGGTGACAGTTACGTTACGCCTGGGACTCCATTTTGGTAGTTCTTCTGGTAGTTTATAGCGAGATCAATAGACTAGTTTTGGTCTATTGCGTCATAAGACTCGCGTATTTTCGAGAAATTATCTTTTTGTAATTTACTTAATGTTTTTAGGGACCCGCTGTAACTGCAAAACTCAAGTGGGAGTAACCAGCATAAATTTCATGAACGAAGCCAATTGTCTAGCTATCACACATATTGGTATTCGTTTACTGGAAGGGTTTCAACAGTGCATTTATAGATATTGCAGAGCTTACTCATCTTATTTCATTTATTACATGGCATGAGGGTAAGAAGAACTTCCATCAATATATACATTCTGCTGTGAAACGTGTAGAGAATAGGAACATGTAGACAATGAAGACGAAATTCAGGAATATTAGGCATGTATACCACTCCACAAAAGAAGAGAAGGATAAACGAAGTCATAAATTCAATGCAGAATGTATATATTGATGGAAGTTCTTCTTACCCTCATGCCATGTAATAAATGAAATAAGATGAGTAAACTCGTGACAGAATAGTATGTAGAATACACTGCCCGAGATGGTTGGTTGTTGTCTTACGATATGTATCGCAATAAATGAATATGAAGAATAGAAAATATGTGCCCTGAAAATAGTCTCAAGAGCAATATTGATTTTGTATAATTTGGCTCTGCAATATCTATCAATGCACTGTTAAAAACCCTTCCAGTAAACGAATACCAATATGTGTGATAGCTAGACAATTGGCTTCGTTCATGAAATTTATGCTGGTTACTCCCACTTGAGTTTTGCAGTTACAGCGGGTCCCTAAAAACATTAAGTAAATTACAAAAAGATATTTTCTCGAAAATACGCGAGTCTTATGACGCAATAGACCAACACTAGTCTATTGATCTCGCTATAAACTACCAGAAGAACTACCAAAATGGAGTCCCAGGCGTAACGTAACTGTCACCTGACACGATAAATCTGTAAGACTGGCGTGCTCCATAGAAGAGGCGCCGTGACGGAGTACCCAGAACTGCATTAAAAACTAACAAAATGGAGTTTCGGGCACCACCTGTTTGTAATTTTTCAATCATGCCCGAGCTCCCGTAGCTTAAATACCAAGCCGCCGGTGCTCCCTCTCATTCCACCGCGGGAGAGAGGAAGTGTCGGAAGCACTGTTGAGCATCAGACGAGGTAAGCGGGACCAGGGGAGAGGTCGCAGGCGTACATACGGGCTGCAGTTGGTGTGAGGGAAACAGTCCCCATATAACTTAGCCTAGTACTGTAGACCGTTCCATATTTGTAAGATCGCATCTAGATGGGGCCTGTTTAAAGATACACGGACTCACCCTGGGAGGAGACCACTCTTGTTTAAATAAAAAATGTCTTTATGGTCAAAACTAAGTCTAGAAATTAAATCTGTTGAAGAGTAAAGGAGTTCATTTATGACTAACACTTAGGGTACAGGATATAAGAATCCTGCATAATTGAGTAGAATTACGCAAACAACTAACTACTATACTTACAAACCTTACCTAAATTAAATTAAAAGGAGGGTATTCTCTTTATATTCAGGAACCATTGGGAGCAATATATCTCTCAACCAGTCGTATGAGGGAAATAAAGGAGATAAAACCCCAGAACGAAATGGAATTCCGTCTATGAAACTCCATGATAAGGTATGTTTAAACTCATGACCCTAAGTAGGTATTGCGTGTCGAAATTGTGGAAAGATAGAGAGCTACATGCAATCTATATTCCCCTACAGGTCAATTTGAAGTAAAACAGCCACGGGAGATCTCGCGCAGATTGAAAGTCGCAAGATACCAATACCAGACACAAGATAGAAAATTCTCCCGTTTTTAAGTAAGTGTGGTGAGCCCTCTCCCCATGATCTGGCAAGAATGATATGACAGACAAGGATTACTAATGGGGGGATTCTATCTTTTTAGAGTAACAGAGGTTATTGAATACTCACCTCACAGACAGAGAGGAATAAGAATAAACCTCCCCATTGATGTGGAACCCTAAAGTAAGAAGAGTGACAGCATATTAATAAAAGTAAGAAGCGTCATCCTCACGTCTCAATAATAACACTTTGTGACCAGATAGTAAACGTGCACTAAACTAGTAATAAATCTTCTCTCAAGTAACGATAAGGTAATAACTGTATGTATTTGGTTTTAGAATGAAGATCACTTGGTTTTAAACATAAGTCTGTCCTGAAGAAGGTGTATTAACAACATAACACACCGAAACGCGTCGACAAAGGACTGTCTTCAATCAAAACATTTTAAAGAAAATTGTATATGTAAGAGTCTGAATTTGTATATGAATTGTTTTTATTTAAGGAAAATTAGATTAGGTTTGGTCATTTGTATTAGAATAGGATCAATCCGGAGTACATGTTTAGTATAAATTTTGAAATTATGTAAGTGATCAAATGCTTTTAATTCAAAAAATTCTTTCTAAATTTTATAAAATAAAAACCTTTGAGAGATAAAAGAAATTTTTTGTGCATGTGTATAAATAACTATCTGAGCCACATATGAAGACCATTTAAGATAGATCAGTGAGTAGTCTCTTTAGCTACAAGGTGAAAGTCAAGTCCTAACACTGGTTAAGAAATAACCAATGTCTAATCTTGTTGGTCATAAAAGGAAAAGGAAAATCTGAACACTAGTAAAGTGATACTAGTGTGAGCCCTTTTGGCCACAAACGGAAATCAGTAACACAGAAAGGAATCTCTTTTTTTATTGCACTCTGTCAGAGGGCCTCTCACTCTGGTGAAGGAGGGGTGGGAGAAATCCTGTGGATAACCCCTCAGGATGTGTTCAGCTATGTGCTGGCCATTCGCAACCAGACCAAGCGCTTCAGGAAGCTCGCTCAAGAGAACCTGGAGGCTAGCCAGGAGGAAATGAAGAGATGGTATGACCAGAACACTTCTCTGGTTGAGTTCCACCCTGGTCAGAAAGTGTGGGTGATGGCGCCGGTGGAGCCTTGTGCACTCCGTGACAAGTGGACTGGGCCATATGAGGTGGTGGAGCGCAAGAGCGAGGTTACCTACTTGGTTAACCTGAAGACTCCCAGGCAGCCCCTGAGAGTGCTGCATGTGAACCGCCTCAATCCCCACTTTGAGAGGTCTGAAGTGACTATGCTCATGGCTACAGATGCTGGAGGGGAAGAGGATAGTGATCCTCTCCCTGACCTCCTGGCAGTCAAGGAGCAAGATGGGTCAGTGGATGGTGTGGTCCTCTCGCCCACCCTGACCCCAGAGGAGCAAAAGGACTGTCGCCAAGTCTTGGGGCAGTTCGCCCCCCTGTTCTCCCTGACCCCAGGTGTCACCAAATGGTGCGTCCACGATGTGGACACTGGAGATAGTCTGCCTGTGAAACAGAAGTTTTACAGGGTGGCTGACAAGGTCAGAGCTAGCATCAAGGAAGAAGTTTCCAAGATGTTGGCACTAGGGGTTATTGAGCCCTCCAGCAGCCCCAGGGCTAGCCCAGTGGTCTTAGTGCCTAAGAAAGCTGCTACCCCCGGTGACACCCCAGAACTCCGGTTTTGCGTGGACTAGCGTGGGCTCAATGCGGTCACCAAGACTGATGCGCACTCCATCCTCAGAGCTGATGAGCTGGTGGATCGGTTGGGAGCTGCCCAGTACCTGATCACCTTTGATTTGACTTCAGGGTACTGGCAGATTGCCTTAACTGAGGGGCCAAGGAGAGGTCAGCATTTTCAACGCCAGAGGGGCACTTCCAGTTCCATGTCATGCCCTTTGGGTTGAAAAATGCCCCTGCCACATTCCAGAGACTGGTCAACCAGGTATTAGCTGGGCTGGAGGATTTCAGCGCAGCATACCTGGATGACATTGCTGTGTTCAGCTCTACTTGGGAGGAACACCTGCAACACCTCTGCGCAGTGTTGAAGGCTCTGCAGAGGGCAGGCCTTACTATCAAGGCCAGTAAGTGCCAGATAGGGCAGGGATCTGTGGTGTATATATATATAATAATCTTTATTCGGTTTTTTAGCAGCGCAAAACCATAAAAGTTGTCGCAACATACAAAAATACGCAAGTATTAAAAAACAAATATTACACACAATTTGTTTAAAACATATAATCAGATTGAATACAGATTATGTAGGTAGTGGGACAGTCAAAGGTTGCTCCTATGCCTCATAATACTCTTTAGGAAATTCAATACGTGATAACAGGCACATTCAGATTCCAGCAACTGTAGTGCTAGCATGGCTGGGCGACATTGTCTATAGCCCCATCTTTTTAATAGCGGGGTTATCCAAATTTTTCGGTGGATTTGGAAAAATTTACAAAACAAAATTGTGTGGATAGTAGACAGTTGGGACAGATCGTCACACGGACAGGGGGCCAAGTTAGAATTCCAATTGTTTTTATCAGGAAAAGTCACTAGTCTGTAAAAAAGATTCAGTCTGAACCTTGTTAAAAGCATTTTTTCATATGCTGAAAATTCCAAGGTCAAATAAAGCTGGATTTTTGGGGAATGCTGTATCATATTCGCATGTATCGCAGATCTTTTGGTCGTCAACAAAGTCAGTCTCAAGGACTCTAGGTGGCACAGCGCGATTTGTTTCAGATCTTTCTTGGATATTTCATTTAGCTTTTCTGGAGTAAAATAATACTTTTGTAATCCTAGATCGTGGAAAAATTTCTGATATAGGAGAGCCACACTATTTTATGTGCATGATCCAATTCCATAGAGTCCTGCAGGATGTTTTTGGTCAGACGATTCTCATCCGACAGCCACACGCGCCTCCAAAGTAGAAGTGGCTGGATCTTTATTAGGTCTTCTATGTACGGGATTCCCAATTCCATGTGCGAGGCATAGATGGAAGTGCCTTTTGGTGTGGACAAAAGGAATCTCATAAAGATGTTTTCTTCTTTTTGCAGTGATCCAGTAGCTGTGTGACCCCAAATCCCTGCCCCATATAGGGCGATGGCTTGGCATTTTGCAGCATAAATCTGTAGCAGTTCTACTGATGGTCTTTTTCCAAGTTTATTTGAGAAGTTCATCAGTGCTAGGATTGCACGTTTAAAAAGATGTCTCCTGGCCTCGACAGCTGGTTTCCAGTTTAAGCTGTCATCAATCATGATGCCTAGGTATGGGTATTGCGACGTCTTTTCTATTTTTTGATCTTTTAAATAAATGTACTTAGTGACTTTTTGTTTTCCTCCCGCTACCATAACAAATGTTTTTTTTACATTGATATGTAAATCCAAAGCACCCATGAAGTCAGCATACTTAGATAGGGATTTCTGTAACTCGATCGGAGTGCGTGCTAGGATAACTGCATCATCCGCATAGAGCAGAGCGGGGATCAGGCGATGTTTCAGTCTGGGCAGATCCTGCCCCCCCCTCAACATGGTCTCCTCAAGGCCGTTAGTATACAGAGAGAAGAGGAAGGGGGCCAGGACGCATCCTTGCCTTACTCCTCGCTCTACCCTAAACTGCGCCGTTAGCTCTCCTTTTGTCCCATATCTCACTCTAGCTGAGGCTTCGCCATATAGCTCCCTCAAGAAGTCCAGGAGGGGAGGATCCACCCCCATTGTACTCAGCAATGACCAGAGCTTCGCGTGCGACACGCAGTCAAACGCGGAGGACAAATCCACGTAAACCATGTAAATTGTCCCTGGCTTTGCGTGGATGTATTTCGAAACCAACATGCTTAAATTTAGGGCCTGTTCAATTGTTCCAAAACCTTCCCTAAATCCGAACTGGAGATCCGAAAGGATATCTTTGTCTCTTGCCCAGTGCTGAAGTTTTTCTAGAACAACTCTGCCGACTACTTTACCTAGGGAGTCAAGCAGGGATATAGGACGGTAACATTTCGTATCCTGGCGGTCCCCCTTTTTGAAGATAGGGACCATGATGGAAGATGACCATGACTCCAGCAGACCAAGATTCGCTGCAGCTGTGCAAACTCTTGTGAGTATTGGTGCCCAAAGATCAGGAAGGTGTTTAAATATATCCACTGGGACCCCATCGGGGCCGGGAGCTTTGCCGCTCTTGCTCACTGATAGTGCCATTTCGATATCGATATCTTGTAATTCGAAATCAATGGGTATTGGAAATGCTACGGGTGAAAGATTAAAGTTACATTCTTCAGTCAAAGATGGTAGTTGAAATATTTTTGAAAAGTGGTTTACCCAGGTTTCCTCATCGATGGCCACATCGATC
This sequence comes from Lissotriton helveticus, assembly GCF_964261635.1. Taxonomy (NCBI): domain Eukaryota; kingdom Metazoa; phylum Chordata; class Amphibia; order Caudata; family Salamandridae; genus Lissotriton; species Lissotriton helveticus. The sequence goes on along the minus strand of NC_136071.1, from coordinate 870,695,852 downwards.
TGTGGGGTGTTAGAGTCCGATAACAAGGGTGACTTAACGATTCTCCAAAATGACTGACTATCTTTAGATAGTGCACTTTTGTGCAGAGCGTTCCACAAGGACAATTTCAGCTCGTTTTTCCTTGCCCTTCTGGTGTTGTTATAGTTTCGCCGGAGTTGTTGGATCTCTATTGAATCTCTGTTTGGTTTGCCAAGTGCTTTTCTAAGGTTGGTCTGTGCCTTAGTACATTCATGGTTAAACCAGCCTGTGGTACTTGGTTTATTTTGTTTGGATACTCTGGTCAAAAGTGTTTTTACTTGTTCTAGTATCGACTGGAAATTTTCCAAGGTTTGCTTTGGATCAGATTGGGAATCCAGGCATATCAATATGTTGTTGTAAGCGGTCTTTACCAAAGTATTAGTAAGCTTGATCGGATCCACTTTTTCCCATTTTATAGTATATCCGTTATTTTTTCCTAATTCAAGCCTGTTTTGTGATAAGGTGCTTGCTATTATTACCATAAGGGACCTTGGTTGTTTCATCTGTAGGTTAAAACTTAGAGCGGAGTGATCACTTAGAATGTTTTCCAGAATTGTAACATTGCTGATTTGGTCTCTTAGTCCTTCTGTGATCATTATGTAGTCCACTGTGGTTTCGTACCCTCTTCCTCGATAGGTAGGTTCTAATTGGTTATCTTGTGATAGAGTAGGATTTATTATTAAGAGTTCCATTTCTGAGAGGATCTCGTTCATTGCTGACCCCGTTCGCGAATGGAGGAAGTGGACGAAAGGGTTCTCATGTTCGTCCATCATTCCACAGGTCTGATTGTTCATGCAGGGGTGTAAGTTGAAATCCCCTCCCCAAATTATATGAACGGTGCCCTTTCTCTCATAACGGTGCCGAAGATGAGTGATTTTTTCTTGAATTAAAAGAAGAGTACTTATAAAGTTATCATCATCTAAATTATTGTATAGGTTAATTAATATAGTAGTATGTTTTTTCCCTGTTGTGAGAGTGAGCAACTGAAAGTTTGGAGAAGGATCTGCCTCTACTACAATCAGGTCTGTTAATGTGTTCACTATATAGGTTGCCAGCCCCCCCCTAGATCTGCCCGAACTACTTGGAAGGGCAGGAGATGAGTATGTCTTATATCCCACAAGATGTATGGGCATCGTAACCCATGTCTCTTGTAAGCATATAATTTTAGCATCCTCCAGAAATCTGGCGGCTGAACCATCCTCTATTTTTGATCGGAGACCTGCAATGTTCCAGAAAATCACCAGGAGCTGTAAGATTTCCTTTTCTGTATCTGCCATATTTGGTTGTGATAGAACAGGGGGGTCATTTGAGGTGATCGCGGTTGCATGTGTGGGATTCGGGGATTTAACTCGTGGTCAATCGACCATTTCCAGGCTATTAAACCGGTTCATAGTCGGTATGCCTTGCCAATTTTGCCCATATGGCATGTCTCTATAATTGGGTCTATATGATCGATTGGGAGGTCTGTCCCATTGTTCCCAGTTTCTCACTCTATTTTGTGGACCCACCGTCTGCCACGGGGCCTCGTGTTGTTGATAATTCTGATTTGTTGACCACCAAGTATTGTCAGGATCACTATATCGCTGAGATATTTTAGACCCAGCAAGATCTAATTCCCATGGTTGGGGGATTGCTTTTCGCCAGATATTATCTGATTCATTTGCATAGTTACTATAATGTCTTTTTGGGTAGAAGTAAGAGAGGGATCTTGTAGTGATCCCTCCAGTTGTATTGTTTTGTTCCCAAGAACAGATATAGTCAGCGATGCTCGGATCTTCGAAAGTGATCACTATACAGTCTCCCCGAATACTTTTCTTCCTATGCCCCACCCAAGGGGTCCTACACACTGATGTTATCGTGCTTTTCCAGGTTGGCGGAGCAGGTCGATGTGTGTTCAGCCAATACTGTACTTTATTTTTTAGCGACCAATTGGGTTCCTTTCCCTCTCCCGTTAATTCGGGCACCCCCGTCATCACTACCACATAGGGACTTGCCTCAGGTGGCATGTTTAGAGGGTACCTGTTATCATTGGTCCCTCTCAAAGCTCCTTTGTTATTTGGGGAATTTGGCTTTTTAGTGGCAGGAGTTTTGGGGGCCGGTGTGGTTGTGGTTGGCGTGTTTACTTTAGATGTATTAAGTGTAATATTGGTCTGCGGGGGAATAGTAAGGACCTTGGGCGTGGGTTTCTGTGCAGGGGGAGCCTTTGATGGAATAGGGGCCTTTACTGTGGGTTGCTGTTTAGGCGGTGGGCAAGCTAGAGTTACTTTTGGCGGTCCCTGTAGAGGGATTGTCTTGGGACAACTAGCGATTTTAATCAATTGAACCTCTATATTAAGCAGTCTGGTCTCTATTGGGCGAATAAAGGAATCTAGGAGGGAAGCTATCTCCTTTATTAGCTTCGATGATTCTCTTTCCTGGCTCGTTATAAGTGGTGGGGGGGATTCTAAGATGGTGTTATCGCGGAGGTTATGTGGTGAACAGTGGATCGATATCACATTATTGTATGGGTCAGCAGTGTGATGGGATGATGCTTCCGGGATTATAGTATCGGTCAGCTCTAAGTCGCCGCCCATTCTTGTGTTTGAGTTATTATCTGGTTTTTCCCTGTCCTTCCTTTTCTTTATTGCTCCCTCCCTCCTCCCTCTAGCTTGCCTTACTTCTTCCGGGGTGTTATCAGGAAAAATATCTGGAGTTTTTTCTAGCTCATTTTCTGAAAGTGATACTGAGAGTTGGGAGGCCGAAAGATCTACGTTATTTGGAAGACTAAGTCTGTTTGATGGCACTGTTGTTTGTATTAGCGCAGACTGTGTCTCTGGGGTTCTTGCAGTTGCTATTGGTCCCATTGAGGATCGCCTTGCAATTGCAAGTTCAGTAGAAACTCTGCCCTCAATCAGGCTTATACTTTGATCAATGAATGTATTTGCTTTAGAGATAAAGTCATCCATTGGTCCTAACAGTTTTTCACCTATTCCAGTGTTTTTTTAAAGTTTTTTTTGCTTACTTGCTCTCGTATTCATTTTCTGTAGATGGAATATGCAAAGGTTTTTTTGTTGGTAAAGGTAGGTCGTGGCGAACTTCGGGGAGATGGTAAATACCTGTAGGTTGAAGACCGCGAGAGCTTAGAGCAAGGGCCCGGACCGGACTCTCACGTTCTCGAACGGCCTCAAACGGCCCGCTCTTTGCCCGGTCTTCGCCCCGAGCTGCGTCCCGCGCTGCGGGAGAGTTATAGTAAGATATAGGGGGCGTTGAGGGCGGTGGGCGGGCCAGCAGGGAGAGCGGACCGGAAGGTGGAGTTCGGTCTCGCAGGGACTCCTGGTTCCTGGAGTCCCTGCACGCTCGCAGCCCCGCTAGCGCCTCTCACCCGGAGCCGCCGTACAGCTGGAAAGTCTCCCTGGTTTTCCCCTGCGCCTCACAGAGCGCTGCGGCACCCGCGAAGCGGGTGCGGCGAGGTGTGGGCGGTGAAGGAAGAAGAAGCCGCTGAAGATCAGGTCAGGCTGAAAGTGTCTCCGCGCCAAATTTGATTGCGTCCCGCTGGGAAGGTAGCGAGGGAAGGTTTTGAATCCTCAGTAGGGCGGTGGGCGGGCCAGCAGGGAGAGCGGACCGGGAGGTGGAGTTCGGTCTCGCAGGAACTCCTGGTTCCTGGAGTCCCTGCACGCTCGCAGCCCCGCTAGCGCCTCTCACCCGGAGCCGCCGTACAGCTGGAAAGTCTCCCTGGTTTTCCCCTGCGCCTCACAGAGCGCTGCGGCACCCGCGAAGCGGGTGCGGCGAGGTGTGGGCGATGAAGGAAGAAAAAGCCGCTGAAGATCAGGTCAGGCTGAAAGTGTCTCTGCGCCAAATTTGATTGCGTCCCGCTGGGAAGGTAGCGAGGGAAGGTTTTGAATCCTCAGTAGGGCGGTGGGCGGGCCAGCAGGGAGAGCGGACCGGGAGGTGGAGTTCGGTCTCGCAGGGACTCCTGGTTCCTGGAGTCCCTGCACGCTCGCAGCCCCGCTAGCGCCTCTCACCCGGAGCCGCCGTACAGCTGGAAAGTCTCCCTGGTTTTCCCCTGCGCCTCACAGAGCGCTGCGGCACCCGCGAAGCGGGTGCGGCGAGGTGTGGGCGGTGAAGGAAGAAGAAGCCGCTGAAGATCAGGTCAGGCTGAAAGTGTCTCCGCGCCAAATTTGATTGCGTCCCGCTGGGAAGGTAGCGAGGGAAGGTTTTGAATCCTCAGTAGGGCGGTGGGCGGGCCAGCAGGGAGAGCGGACCGGGAGGTGGAGTTCGGTCTCGCAGGGACTCCTGGTTCCTGGAGTCCCTGCACGCTCGCAGCCCCGCTAGCGCCTCTCACCCGGAGCCGCCGTACAGCTGGAAAGTATCCCTGGTTTTCCCCTGCGCCTCACAGAGCGCTGCGGCACCCGCGAAGCGGGTGCGGCGAGGTGTGGGCGGTGAAGGAAGAAGAAGTCGCTGAAGATCAGGTCAGGCTGAAAGTGTCTCCGCGCCAAATTTGATTGCGTCCCCTGTCCCTCTGTGGTGTACTTGGGACACCAGGTGGGGAGCGGCCAGGTGGCGCCCCTACAGGCAAAGATTGATACCATTCTGGCTTGGGAGCCCCCCAAGACTCAGACTGAGGTGAGAGCCTTTCTAGGTCTCACTGGGTATTACAGACGGTTTGTCAAAGGTTATGGCACCATTGTGGCCCCTTTGACAGAGCTGACATCTAGAATTCAGCCCAGGAAAGTGAATTGGACTAAGGCCTGTCAAACTGCTTTTGACACCCTCAAAGCTGCCATGTGCACAGCACCGGTGCTTAAGGCACCTGACTTTTCCCAGTGAGTTCATTGTGCAAACTGACGCTTCACAGCAAGGCGTGGGAGCAGTACTCTCACAAATCAATGATGAGGGCGGAGACCAACCAGTGGCTTTCATTAGCAGGAGGCTACTCCCCAGGGAACAGAAATGGAGTGCCATTGAAAGAGAAGCTTTCGCTGTGATCTGGGCTCTGAAGAAGCTGAGGCCCTACCTGTTTGGGACTCACTTCCGTGTTCAGACCGACCACAGGCCCCTCAGATGGTTAATGCAGATGAGGGGTGAGAATCCAAAACTGTTGAGGTGGTCCATTTCCCTACAGGGGATGGACTTTACGGTGGAGCACCGCCCTGGTACAGAACACGCCAATGCTGATGGTCTGTCTAGATTCTTCCGCCTTAGTGATGAGGACTCCCAAGAGGTTGGGTAGTTCTCCCCACTTTCAGCTGGAGGGGACACGTGTTAGACCTGACACCCTTGGCGTGGTTTTCCCCCATCTTTTTGCCTCTGTCTACTGTATTTTTAAAGCTGTGCTGGATTTCGTTTTTGCTGGTTTAGATGCTTTGGACACTCTGCCACTGCTGATCAGTGCCAGAGTGTAAGTGCTCCCTCTGTAAATTGTCATATTGATTGGATATACCTGATTGGCATATTTGTTTCACCATGAAGTCCCTAGTAAAGTGCACTGTGTGTGCCAGGGCTGGTGATGACAGATGCTACTAGTGGGCCTGCAGCGCAGATTGCGCCACCCTCATGAGTAGCCCTAAAATGGTGTCTCAGGCCTGTCAGCGCAGGGCCTGTGTGCAGACAGTGGACTGACATGTCCGCCTGGCCAGTGTCCCCACTGGCTGGGCCTAACCCTTCCCTGTCTGTGCACATCAGTCACCCCTATGGAAGGCTCAAGGTACCCCCCTGGGCGGGTGCAGTGTATGGGTAAGGTAGAGCATGTAATAGTGCAGGTCACATGCTCTGGTAGTGAGCAGCAGCCATTTTGTGTGCTCACTGCTGTAAGGTTATCTTGCTCCATAGAATAACATGGGGGAGGCTGGTCCCATTGGAAACCAGCCTATCTTCTCATAGGAACAAGAAGGGACATAAGTGATTGATATCCCTGAACTCAGAATTTAATAACACATCTTTTAGGAAGGGTTGTTTTCAAATTCTATGTTTGAGAATAGTACTTTTAGAAAGTGGCTGTTCTCTTGTCTACCCTTTCTGTGTGCCTGGGCCTGTTTGTGGATTGACTGTCTGGCCTGAGTGTGACGGGGGCTGCAGAGCCCCCAGGAGGTTGTCTGAGTCAGCCCGTGGATGAAAGGCAGCATCTGCTGCCAGGGAAGTTGGAGGAGATCACACCTGATAGTGACAGGGCTGTGCCTGCCTGACCACAATGCTGGCTCCACCCCCCTGCTGGGCGACTGTCACCTCTGTCCCTGATACTGAGAGGAAGAAGGAAGCCAGGAAACCCCCAGTGCCTCAGCAACACCCAGAACTGGTTTAGACCGGGCTCAGGGCCCACTTGCACAAAGACTTCAAAGGACTTCAAAGACTTTTAGGGGTATAAGAGAATGACCCCTGACTACAGAAAATTTAGATTCTACAATCAAGAGGAACCTCTGCTGGAAGAAGGACTGCTGGAGAACTGAAGGAAGATTGCCTTGCTGTGTGCTCTAAGGGCTGACCTGTTCTGCTGTCCAACTGGAAGCTGAGAAGGAGAAGGGGACTTTGCTGTGTGCTGTGACCCTGCCTGCTTGAAACTACAGAGACTTTGCTGTGTGTTGTGTCTCCTGAACTGAATCTCCAAGGGCCTGAGAAGAGCTGGCCTCCTGTTTGGAACCCAGGGTTAAAGGTTCCTAAAGCTTTGCCAAAAACGCTGTGGAGATCGTGCATGTTCCCTTCTGGGCACGTGATTTGTGACTGCTGGCCGTGCAAGAGGTTCGGTGTGCTCATCGGCACAGTCTTGCAGCAGACCGGAGGCTCGTTGTGCTCCCCCTCGGGAGTTATTGTTCAAAAGGCTTTCTGTGCCCACACGAGCGCTCTGCCCGTCTTCTGAGCCCTAAAAATCACCAGGCCGCTGTTCACCGCCGCTGCCCGGGGCCAGGAATACCCTGTGAAGTTGCCGTTCGTTGGGGAGCTGCAGCGGCGGAGATCGGAGCCGCCGCGCTCCCATTGGCTGAAGGAGCCGAGCCCCCTCACCAATGCCGCGACGGGATAGGCCCGTGCGCCGCAGCGTCATCAGGATTGCCGAGTGGTGATTTGCTGCCCGAAGCGCGTCATCTCACGTCTGTCCCGGGAGCCGCTCTGCCGTTGGCTGACTCCCGGGCGTGTGTGGAGGCTCGCCTTCAGAGCCGCGACCTGATTGGCCCATTGGTGAGGAGCTGCTGCGGAGACGTCGAGGGCCGCGCCGTGAGGAAGAGACTTCACGGAGAAGACCCGTCCTCGCCGAGGGATCTACGAGTGCCCCTGTGACCCCCGGCCGGCCGTCCCATCTGCCGAGTGCCTGCCTACCTTCCCCGCCGCTCGTTGGAGTGCTGAGAGCGGGCGGGAGAGCAGCCGGGTCCGGCAGGGGCAAGGAGCGAGTGTGCTCTGTCAGGCACGGGGCGCCTGAAGCCATCTGAAGTGCGAGGCTGCGCCGGGGAAAGGAAAAGAGTCCGAGGAGTACTCGGTGAGGCGCGCTTGCAGCGCTTGGGGTGCATTTACTCCCAGGGCTGTTTTGAAAGAGATTTTATCATCTGGCATTGTTTTTACTGCTCGTTTTGAGAGCCCATTTAAAGTAAGTCAGTATTACTCGTTTTTAGTACTGATTCACAAGAGACTTGAGACAAGTTATATAAGAACTTCCAAACAAATTATTTGCAACCATTAAGATTAAGTGCTACATTCTGGAAGAAGTGATTATCGTGCGTAACTGTTTTATTTTCCTTCTGAAACTAGATAAAGATATATATTTTTATAAATATACCTACCTGTGTGGTCTCAGTTTGTGGTGGATTGGGGATTACTGTTGTGTTAAGTGCATTTATTTTACACATTGCCTCAGAGATAAGCCTGTCTGCTCGTGCCAAGCTACCTAGAGGGTGAGCAGGGGTTATCTACTTTGTGTAATTCTTCACCCTGACTAGAAGCAAGGGTCCCTACTTGGTCTAAGGTACTTACCTCTGCCAATTAGAGATCCCCAGATCTAACAGCTCCACTTTCAGTTTGGCTACATCTAGTTTTTTTTCTTTCCTGAGGCTCGAGCTGTGTCAGAACTTTGATTATCATTAATCAGGGTACTAGGGGCCAGATGTAGGTAATTCATATTTACCGACTCTTAAATACCGAATTTTACCGATTCGGTATTTAAGAGTCGGTAAATATGAAGGGGGGAGATGTAGGTATTACAGAATCTGTAAATACCGAATCTTTAAGATTCGGTATTTACCGATTCTGTAAATACCGAATCGGTATTGCCCATTGATTCCTTGGGCCTTGAAGCCCATAGGAATCAATGGGCAATACCGATTCTATAATTACAGAATCGGTAAATACCGATTTTAGCAAGGGTGCAGGGGGTGTCACTTTGACACCCTCTAGCACCACAAAGACGGGCATGTTTGCCATGTGGCACACAGAAATGTCTGTCTGTCTCATGGCTAGGTGTCTCATGGCTAGGTGTCTCATGCCTAGGTGTGCATGCACACATGTGCATGCACACCTGGAATCGGTATTTTACCACCCAATTGGATTGGGTGGTAAAATACCGATTCTGTAAGGCCTTAGGGACTCTGAAGAGTCCCACCTACATCTGGAAGGTACCGAATCGGTAAAAATACCGATTCGGTATTTTACAGATTCTGTAAATTTACAGATTCGGTAAATTTACAGAATCTGTAAAATCTGGCCCCCTACATCTCAAGATGCCAAATACCGGTCGGAAACGGCCGAATTCGGCCGTTTCCGACCGGTATTTGCCACCTACATCGGGCCCTAGATCCTCTACCCTTATAACCTAATTTATGTTGAGTAATTGCAGATGTTTCTCTTGAAATGCTTAAATGCAAATCTTCATTAGTCAAGTTTTTACTTGTTTTAGGTTGCATGTCTATTACGGATGTATCAGAAACTGAAATTCCAACGGGCGTAGTCATTTCAGTTGCATGATAACTTATTTCAAGAAACGCACCTGTTCTGGGGACATAAAAAGTTGGCAATCCAGGAATCATTCTGCGTCTTGGACCATTATGTCTCTGATTTCAATTAAATGTTTAACTTTTAGTACCAGCCGCATCACTTTGGGTTTGATCCATTGGTGTCTGTAGCCAAGATACCGTTGTCAAGTCTAGTGGTTTACCATGTCAGCATTCATTCTTCAACATAATGTCAATGTGTGTGCAGTATTTACCTGAACCCCACATTTATAAAGAGGTACAACAGGTGCAATAGTAGCAGGAACAGACAAAGCATCTGGAGCACTTAATTCATATGGATTCGATGGAACTGGAATTTCTGTTAGCCCAGAGTGTATTTTCTCTTGGTATCAGGCATACAGGGGCATTTGGAATATCAGCTGTACTTTAATCTACTATACTCTGACTCTGAGATTCATTGTATGGTGGTTGGCATCTCAGCAACAAATCACTTTACAAATATTCATTCATGTCATCCTATTCCCAAATATTCCCTCTGCAACTGTCCTACTTCTATCCTACCCCTACTCGTAAATTGACCTACCCTAGGAGGCCCCAACACAATAGAAATCGCCACTCTCCTCCTAATAGAATTCACCACTGGCAGACATTTGGGGAGGGTATCTTTCCACCTATTCCTACTTATCCGTTGCAAGCTCACTGGAACAGGTTTAGTGTTCTGGAGGAGGTTGATTGACTTACTCCGAAGAGCACCCCCCATTAGAACTTAACAACGGCAACCTAGCGGGGGGTTCTGCACCAAAGGAAAAGATTTTACCCTCGACTATTGGTGATGACCTTATCCTATCGATGTTATGAGGGTGGGGATTAGTGTAGAGCAGAGCTCGGATCAGGGACTTTCAAAAGAACAAGGGGATGCGCAAGGATTAGAAAAGGTAATGGAAGGATGTATAAAAATCCTTTCATGGAACGTAGCCGGAATAAAGAGTAAGTTACTTGTACCGGAGTGGTCTTCTTTCATGGCCACACATGACATCTGTTTGATGCAAGAAACTTGGTCCCTGGAGGAGAGTGCTAGCCCTGGCTTTGCGACTTATGATATTCCTGCAGTTTCTGGGGGGAAGGGCCGCCCCTCGGGTGGTCTATCCATATGGGTAGGTATACACTTAGGTGTACAGGCTACCCATATGGAAACAAATTCCCCAGATATCCAATGTGTCTTACTAATGCCCGTTGATAAATCTCGAGTGGCTATTATAAACATCTATTCTAGGCCCACCATGAATGGAAAGGAATCGAGTACTATTAAAGCGCTTGACCTTTTTATTCAGACACTTGATCCCACAACTTCGATAATTCTTGGCGGCGATTTTAATTGCCAGTTCGAGCCCCTGGGTGGACCCGAGATGTGCGACCAGGATGAGGTCGATTCGCTCTGGCACATCCCGGCCCCAATGATTGTCCCGGTAAGGGCCAGGACTTCGTTAGTATTACAAATTAAATCCTTTACCCTTGCAATGTCTCTGCGGGCATGCAACGGAAGGTCCAATAACGATAGTTACGGCCTACCCACATATAATAGGATCAATCGCACTTCCATCATTGACTATCTCATGTTGGAAGCTAAACATTGGGACAGGCTCAAAGACTTCAGGGTTGTTCCAAGGCACGACAGTGACCACAGCGCTTTGGTCCTGACGCTTAAGCCTGGTGCATTTGGTTTAACTAACCCTGACTCTAGCCCTAAAATGGCAGCGCCATCTTTTATTATATCCAATATCAGGAGAAGGGTCAAATGGCCTTCTTGTGTGGACTCTCCCACCCGACTTGCAGAAATTTACCAGATTGCTACCCCGCTCATAAGTGAAATGGGGGGCTCTACCTTTCATGGGCAGGTGATAGATATCCACAGAAAGTTAGTCGTGAGTCTAGGGGATGTATTCTATCCAGTTAGCGGGACCAAGTTGCCTAGGATTAAAACACATCCCTGGCATGACCATGCCTGTAAAAAAGCAAAGAGAGATCTTCTTGCAGCAATCAAATCTAAAGACACCCTAAAAATCCGAGCATCTAGACTGCTGTACAAGAAGGAACTCATCAGGGGCAAGAGCAAGTGGGAGAATCTAGATGGGATGAGCTGAGACAAGCACTCCTCTTAAAGTATGCTAAGACCTTCTGGGCCATCGCCACTTCCACGGCGGGAGGTGAGAGAGAGGCTGGGGTCTCGAATATTGCTCCCTCAGTGTGGGAGGTGCATTTTAAGGCACTCTACACAAGTCCTGAGTTGGGGGCATATGTGTGCCAAGGTCGGGACAAGCTGCCTAAAGTGGCTACGGTCCTTCGGACCTCTATGGCCCAGGACCTCCCGCACGAGCATAGACTGCCGGGGACCTTGGGCCTTGGATACCAGATAGAGTAGCTGGATGCCCACGAGAGGATTGCCACTAATAACCTAGACTCCATTTCCCTTAAGGAAGTTGAATCTGCAATCGAGAGACTGCTCCCGAATAAAGCTCCAGGCCTTGACAAGCTCCCAGGGGACCTTTTTCGTTCCCAACCAAAAATCTGGGCTCCATACCTGGCGGTCTTGTATAATGCGGTCCTACAGGGTTCCGCATTACCAGAGACCTGGCTAAGAGCCGAGATTGTTCCAATTTTTAAGAAGGGCTGCCCGCTTGTCCCATCTAATTACAGACCAATCAGCTTACTGGATACTACCCAGAAACTGATGGGCCGAATTTTACTCCACAGATTACTGGGCTGGATGGAGGAGAACAAAACATTGACCACCCTCCAAGCCGGATTTAGATCAGGTGTCTCGACCATGGACCAGATCTTCCGGCTCCAGGTCCTATACTGGAAAACTGCAAGAGTAGAGGGTGGCAGCCTCTACCTTGTTTTTGTGGACCTGCGGGCCGCGTTCGATCTGGTTCCTAGGGAGAGGCTCTGGACGGTGTTAGAAGAATTAGGTCTCCCGTCCTATTTATTCTATGCCCTATTTAGATTTCATACAGGGAATTATGCACAGGTGAGGTGTGGGAGGAACGGGAAATTATCAGCTTGTTTCCCTGTAACCCGGGGAGTATGTCAGGGCTGCGTACTGGCCCCCACTCTTTTCAGCCTATATGTTAATGGTCTGATAGATTAACTCAACGGTGTTAGGGACAATGATGCTCCGCGCCTGGCTACCGGTAGGGTGCCTGCTCTGATGTTCGCGGACGACACTTTGTTATTGTCGCGGACATCATAGGGCATCCAGCGGGTCCTGGACGGGTTTGTGACCTTTTGTGCCTCGCGGGGATTGGAGGTTAACTTGGAGAAAACCAAGTTTATGATTTTCAATCCCCCGAGGCATACCATTCCAAATCCCACACTGAATGGTACTCCATTAGAATGAGTTAAGACTTTTATTTACCTGGGGGTCACGTTGACCGAGCAGTTTGCATGGGACCATCAAGTTTCTAAATCTTCCCTGAGACTTGCGCAGATCATGGGAGGCATAGGCAGATTCTACAGAGCTTCAATATTCAAACCAGTTGCCCCTGTGCTCGAGATTTATAAAATACAGGTGAGGTCTGCAGCCTTGTATGCTACAGAACTTTGGGGACACACAAACATACATATTCTACTGAAGGTAGAACAGGCCTTCATGCGCAATCTGGTTGGCCTTAACCAAAGCACGCCTCTCATACCACTACGGTAGGATATGGGCCTGGAACCTATTAACGAACTGGCAGCTGCACGACCTCTGCTCTACTGGAGAAGGCTCTGGTCTGTGCCAGAGCTTGCATCCTTTAGAGCAGAATTCATTGCAATTTGGGGGCAGCTAAAGAACAAGAACATACCCTGGTTAGTTCATGTAAAGGCTCTCCTCTATCAAATTGGTTTGCCCCAACTATGGGACACACCGGAGGACAGCTGCGTGAGGACGCAAAGGTCTGTGTTAGTGGCAGCTGTACGGTCTCATAACCTTAAAATACTGTATTGCTCGACTTCCTTGAATAGGCTGTCTACTGAGTTCCTACTGATGAAAATTGAACCCAAGACGGAGGTATTCCTGGATTTAGTGCAGCCCCTACTTGCAAGAAAGCTATACACCCAACTGAGGCACGGCTCTATACCGATTGGGGCATTGACATCCAAATGGGCAAAGTCGATGGAGGGCAACTGTCCTGCTTGTAATTATTGTAGGGAAGACATTGTACATATTTTCTTTTTCTGCCCGGCATATAGTGAAATTCGGAAATGTTGGATTATCCCATTGTGTAAAAACTTGGGTCTTAGACAATGTGCACAAGCTTGCAGAGTTTTAACACACGATACTGCCCCTCCCATTGTCTTCGCTGTCTCCCGATTTTTACATGGCATGTGGCGGAGAAGAACTGTTTTTATTAACACAAAGTAATGGCCCCTTGCTTTTTCTTTCTCATCTTTGATAACTCAATGTTTAATAACCTTTTAAATTGTCAGTATTTATGGTTTTATTCCTGTGCTTGTACATATTTTATTGCACTTTTATGGTCATTGACCGAAATAAAGTTATCAAATGAATGAATAAAGAAGTACAACAGGTGCAATAGTAACAGGAACAGACAAAGCATCTGGAGCACGTAATTCATATGGATTCGATGGAACTGGAATTTCTGTTAGCCCAGAGTGTATTTTCTCTTGGTATCAGGCATACAGGGGCATTTGGAATATCAGCTGTACTTTAATCTACTATACTCTGACTCTGAGATTCATTGTATGGTGGTTGGCATCTCAGCAACAAATCACTTTACAAATATTCATTTATGTCATCCTCTTCTTTTTCCACCTCAACATCCTTCTTTTGTGTCTCAAAGTATTTTTTTTCTCTTTCAGCTTTCCCTGAACTTCTCCTTCAACAGGTATCAAATGATACATTCTTGTTCCGTGAACAATATCTGCTCTCCATGATTTTTGTTGTGCATCCCATCTAGTTTCTGCATGGTAATCTAGAGTTCTCCTATACCTCTGCTGGAATTTCTCCTCATCCTTCTCTTTCTGAAGAGCTAGATGTTCCCAAACATTATATGCTTCAATCTGCATTGGCCTAGGAGGTGGTTTCATTGCATATCATTTCCTCAAGAACTCCCAGACATGGGTGCCTTGCTTGCGGTGCCACTGGATTCAAGTTAGCCTAGCTGATGAGAGGTGTTACCCTGAAGCTGGTCCCAGGATGCTGTTTCAGGTCCAGGGAGGACCCGGCTTTGCAGTTCGGGCTTGTCGGTTCCCATGAAGAGGAGGGTCAAGAGTGAATTGCATATGGCTTGGTCCAAACTGAGGTGGCACAGTGAGCAAAAGAACAATGGATTTAACTCAGATCTCTTGACTGGGGTTGCAAGTTTAATTTGTTCAACATTCTGTCCATCATTTGTTGCTGCAGCACATAATAAGACACCCATGCACAACATAGGTTTCTTAAATGCTTGCACATTAACCTAGAGACACCTAAAAACACTACAACCATTGTAGACACTCACATACAAAAGCTACCATAGACTTATTAACTCTTTCAAAAACCTATGCATGTTGCCAGAGCAAGACACACCATTGAACCTACAGGTCCACACTCACATCTATTAACATTATCAGTAGCACAAATGAGTTATTAAGTAGTATGAGTGGCTGTGGTAGGATGAAGTATGAGTTGATTGTGCATGATATGAGTATGTAGTTGAGAGAGATGCGGTGAAGCTGGATAAAGCTCTTAATCTCTTACCTAATACTCCCCCCAGATATGGGCTTGCTCCGTTTGTTTTTTCCTTTGTTTTGACTGTAAATTGTGCCTGTTTAGTATTTCTCGTCGTGCCTGTGTTTTAGTTGCTTTTTGCCTTGTTTTGACTGTAAATTGTGCCTGTTTAGTATTTCTCGTCGTGCCTGTGTTTTAGTGGTTTTTTGCCTTTGTTTTGACTGTAAATTGTGCCTGTTTAGTATTTCTCTTCGTGCCCGTGTGTTGGTCTCCTTCCTTGTTGTCCGCCTACCTCGCCGCCCCCCGCTCTCCCTTCCCGCCACCGCCGCTTTCCCCGCCCCTTTTTCTATTCTGTACCCTCCCCGCTTCCGCCTCCCAGCTGCTCCGCCCACCCGCGCACTTGGCCTTAAATGGCGTCCGTGCAGCGCAGGTGAGTGTGACCCACTTGTGGGACACCCCCGCGCCGCACGGCCACCAGCTGCTGCGTGTGCCCCCTGCCTGCCCCCTGCCTCGCTGCCTGCCTCGTTGCCGGTTGCCGGCTGACTCCGCTCCGGTTGTTTTTTCCTTTGTTTTGACTGTAAATTGTGCCTGTTTAGTATTTCTCGTCGTGCCTGTGTTTTAGTTGCTTTTTGCCTTGTTTTGACTGTAAATTGTGCCTGTTTAGTATTTCTAGTCGTGCCTGTGTTTTATTGGTTTTTTGCCTTTGTTTTGACTGTAAATTGTGCCTGTTTAGTATTTCTCTTCGTGCCCGTGTGTTGGTCTCCTTCCTTGTTGTCCGCCTACCTCGCCGCCCCCCGCTCTCCCTTCCCGCCACCGCCGCTTTCCCCGCCCCTTTTTCTATTCTGTACCCTCCCCGCTCCCGCCTCCCAGCTGCTCCGCCCACCCGCGCACTTCGCCTTAAATGGCGACCGTGCGAACGCGCAGCGGGCGCGCCGATTGTGCGCCGAAGGCGCGCCAAAGGTAAGCCCGTCTGCGCCCGTCCGCGACCGGATCGCGACCAGCGCCAGGACCCCTGGTCCACGAAGATCCCGACCGACCCGCCTGACGTACTCCGCCGCCACCCTCACCGCTCTCAACACCGGCCGACTCCCAGAATGCCATCAAGCCACTCCAAGACGTACCCACGGACCTTTCAGCTGCCACGCCTGCAAGTTCTCCTGCATCCGGACCTGCCCCGCACCAGCACTCGCCAAGTCGAACACCAGCAGCAACCACCTCAAGTGCATCCTGCTCAACACCCGCTCCATCCACAGACACGCCGTAGAACTCTGGAACCTCCTCGACACCACCGCCCCTGACGTTGCCTTCCTCACCGAGACCTGGATGAACGCCTCCTCAGCTCCAGACATCGCCATCGCCATCCCAGAGGGCTACAAGATTGTCCGGAGGGACCGAAACGCCAACCAGATGGGAGGAGGCATCGCCATCATCCACAGAAGCACCATCCGTCTCACGACCAGCACCGACAACACCCTGACCAGCGCCGAACACCTGCATTTCCAGATCCACACCAACCCGAACACCACCCTCAGAGGCACCCTGATCTACCGACCCCCTGGACCACGCACGCAATTCAGCGAGGACATCGCCGACTTCGTCAGCCCGCATGCCCTCCCCTCCGATGACTACATCCTCCTGGGAGACCTCAACTTCCATCTGGAGAACAACAACGACCGCAACACCAGCACCCTGCTCAACAACCTCGCCAACCTGGGACTCAAGCAACTGGTGTCCACCCCCACCCACCGCGCCGGACACACACTCGACGCCGTCTTCTCATCCAGCACAGACATCGACTTCAGCCACGCCACAGAGCTTCAATGGACGGACCACAGCTGCGTCCACTTCACCTTCAAGAGAACGACGACCCACCAACACCAGCGACAGGCCGCCCGCAGAAGCTGGAACAAGATCACAGCAGACCAGCTCGCCACCTCCCTGAGCCAGCACCCTCCTGCCAGGTCAGCGAACCCCAGCCAGGCCGCCGACAACCTCACGAAGTGGATCAGCAACTGCGCGGACGAACTCGCCCCTCTGAGGACCCCGCCTAGCAGACACGGCAGCAAGAAGGCCCCATGGTTCACCGACGAACTCAAGAACTCCAAGAAGAACTGCCGAGCCCTCGAGAAAGTCTGGAAAAGGGAACCGACACCGGACAACAGGACCTCCTACAAACTTGCCACCCGGAAACACCACCAGCTGATCCGCGCCGCCAAGAAAACAGCATTCAAGGACCGGCTGGACAACAACGCACACAACTGCAAGGAACTCTTCAACATCGTGAAAGAGCTTTCCAACCCCAGCGCAGGAAACAACGACATCACCCCATCGCAAGACCTCTGCAACTCCCTCGCTTCATACTTCCACAACAAGATCACGGACATATACAGCAGCTTCAACAACCAACCAACGCTCACCAGGACCGAACAACCACCCCCCACCACCACCCTCCACGCCTGGACCCCGATCAGCACCGAAGACACCATCCGCACGATGAACTCCATCCACTCCGGATCACCGACCGACCCCTGCCCTCACCACGTCTTCAACAAGGCCGACGCTGTCATCGCACCCCACCTGCGAGACATCATCAACACATCCTTCGACACCACCATCTTCCCTGAGAGCTGGAAACACGCCGAACTCAGCGCCCTACTCAAGAAACCAACAGCGGACCCCACCGACCTCAAGAACTACCGCCCCATCTCGCTTCTCCCGTTTCCAGCCAAAGTCATCGAGAAGACCATCAACAAGCAGATGGCCGCCTTCCTCGAGACGAACGGATCCCTCGACCCCTCACAGTCCGGCTTCCGAGCCAATCACAGCACCGAGACCGCCCTCATCGCCGCCACCGATGACATCCGAGCCCTGATGGACAATGGAGAAACAGCGGCCCTCATCCTCCTAGACCTCTCCGCTGCATTCGACACTGTCTGCCACCGCACCCTAGTGCAGCGCCTCAGCGACATCGGAATTCAGGAGAAGGCGCTGGAATGGATCATCTCCTTCCTCGACGGAAGAACACAGAGAGTCCGCCTGCCACCGTACAAGTCAGAGGCCTCCGAAGTCATCTGCGGCGTCCCCCAAGGATCATCTCTGAGCCCCACCCTCTTCAACATCTACATGAGCCCCCTCGCGGCCATCGTACGCAAGCACAACCTCAGCATAATCTCCTACGCCGACGACACCCAGCTGATCCTCTCCCTGACCAACGACCCCGCCGCCGCCAGAGCCAACCTGCACGAAGGGATGAAAGAGGTAGCCGAGTGGATGACGACCAGCCGCCTGAAACTGAACTCAGACAAGACGGAGGTCCTCATCCTGGGCTCTTCACCCTCCGCCTGGGACGACTCCTGGTGGCCACCCGCCCAGGGCACCGCACCCAAACCGACAGACCACGCACGCAACCTAGGCTTCATCCTGGACTCCTCCCTCTCCATGACCAGACAAGTCAACGCCGTCTCCTCGTCGTGCTTCAACATCCTGCGCATGCTACGAAAGATCTTCTGGTGGATCCCCACCGAGACCAGGAAGACCGTCACCCAGGCCCTCGTCACCAGCCGTCTGGACTACGGCAACGCCCTATACGCCGGTACCACCGCCAAGCTCCAGAAGAGACTCCAGCGGATCCAGAACGCCTCAGCCAGACTCATCCTCGACATCCCACGAACCAGCCACATCTCCGGACATCTGAGAGACCTTCACTGGCTCCCCGTCAACAAAAGAATCACCTTCCGCCTCCTCACCCACGCACACAAAGCCATACACGACCGAGGCCCGAGCTACCTCAACAGCCGAGTCAACTTCTACGCTCCCAAACGCCACCTCCGATCAGCCAACCACGCCCTCGCCGCCGTCCCCCGCATCCGAAGAGCGACTACAGGAGGAAGGTCCTTCTCCTACCTGGCCGCCAAGACCTGGAACTCCCTCCCGACCGACCTGCGCCTGACCCAAGACCACCTCCCCTTCAGGAAGAAGCTGAAGACCTGGCTGTTCGAGCAGTAGCGGCACCCCCTCCCCCCCCCCAGCGCCTTGAGACCCTACGGGTATGTAGCGCGCTTTATAAGTGTCACTGATTGATTGATTGATTGCTTGTCCCTGACACCCTAAAGCTGCAGAAACCTACATGTTCTCCTATTCACCCATGTCTCCTTTGAGACATGTGCATGCAACCAGAAACCCATGAGCGCAGTTACACACTCATGCTCATACCTGTACAACCCTGCACATTATCTGATATCAATGTAACATGATTAGACAGCAATTGTATTCAATAGTATATCCGCACACTGTTGGACACAGCCACATTTATACATACTCGTTCATAGTAAATTTTCCAACCCTCATCTTGGGCCACCTATGCGCATCATAAAACACTCATAGACATCAGACACTCACCTATTGCAGAAGTCCTCACATTCACTCCAGACACCCATGAATGCTAACAGACACACACTCACTGGACACCGACACAGTCAGGCAAAATCAATCATATTAGATATTGAGTCACAGCATTACCCTGACAAATCAATACTCCTTCAGGCAGTCTAGGACAAATACTTTCTTGTTTGATACTGTCATGGTTCAACAGCAAGCGCAACACGCACCATTCTCTGTTTCCTCGGAAATGGAAAAGAGTTCGTACTGGGTCCTGGACTACAATTCCCAGAAATCCTAGAACCGTGCTGTGCCGATTTGGACCGCCCTTATATTCATGTGAGCAACCAGGAAGAACATCGGATATTTTTCCTGCCGATTCCCTTGTACTTGGTTCAGTTTCTTGATACCTCGGCTGAGGTGAAACAGCATCGTATATCCCTAATCGTGTCCCGCAAGGAAGGCTTCCGCTTTGTAGGATCTACGATCTTTGGATTCCCAGGCATTGTAATGTGTCCTCCGTTGGATGAGCTGCAAGTCCTGCGCTCATGCGGAGGACGTTTCTTGAGTCAGTTCTTTGCTGGCTAACTTGCAGGACGTTTGTTATATCGCGAAGGCCAGCCTCTCCACCACTTAGTGTTTCTTGTGGACGGAAATAACCGTGTCCTCTGTTGGAAGAGCTGCTTTGATCGCGCTCGTGCGGAGGACATAATTAGATCACGGGCGGCATTGTCGGCCGTCACTTAGCAGTAGGTCCTCTGTTGGGGAACTCTGGGACCAGAGTTCATGCATAGGACGGTTCCGACTTTACTGCTGTGCTAGAGACCTCGTTCCTGAGCGGACTCCTCAGGTATCATTTGACTACCACAAAACTCAGAACCCTTATACAGGTACTCTTATTATTTGATTCTACCTATTTGTTTCTTGTGCTTCATTTCCGGACAAAGATAATCTACTGTGGAGATTGTGATTTCCATCCGTTGGATGCAATACACCTTGGTTTCATTATAGCACAATTGGTAACGACAAGAGGTATATAGTGTGTTGGCCTGACTTTAATCACACTCTGAGCCCTAACCACCTTTTGGGTAACAATACATTGTTGCTTAATTATTTCTCTCTCTGCAGTTAAAGTCTTGTTCAGCGCATCCAGAGGGTACAACAGCTCCACATCCAGATTAGATTAATGGGTCCATGTTCTTTTGTTTTACAGGTAGGGCAAAGGGGCACGATGAAGTTATAGACTTTGTAATCTGAGAGCTGTATCATTGTAGTGATCATTGTGCTTTGTCATTGCAAATCTCCATCCTTGCTGTTCCCTACCTTTCCCTCCCTCGCTTGATCCTCCTAGTGACCTGTGCCTTAACAGTATATCAGGCTGTGGTAGATCAAGAGGTGGAACCCTTTTTGCATCAAACGATCCCGAGGACTTATGAAGTAACAGATACACATTGGCTGATGCACAACTTACCTGGTATCAATGAATTAAGGCAGCATGAAATCTGTAGCTGGGGCACAACAGTTTTCAGAGTCAAAATCTTCAGCTTCCAGGACCTTTTCTGTAAGTGTTCTCTGGTAGCACATAAAAGGGTGATGGAAGGTAAAAAACCTTTGCACAGCCCTGAACACCATTGCTTACAAACACTAATATTTCCAGAGACCCACAAATGCCATCAGATACCCATACTTAACACTTTTCCTCCACACATGCAATCAGACAACAATATATGACAGCAGACTGACAGGCCCATCACCAAGCACCCATTCCCTTTCGTACAAGAAATACATACCCTCAGAACTCACGTACACCCATAAATGACCAGTGACCAGTAAAACTTACCACATATCCAGACATTCTCAGACCCCGATTACCCAAACTCCCGGCCCCCAAAAAAGGTATGATCATTGATTCAGAAGAGTTACACATAATCTGGGACTCCTACAAACTCTGGCGCTACAAGACACATATTTCTCCTCAAATATGTGTACACACCATCAGACATCCAAACACACACACAAACATGCAGACACAACAACATAAACTTGAACACTTACTAATATACATAGATACATGTTCAAATACGAACACTCATACCAAGAGACAGACCCTCACATGCACCAGTTACTCTATAGATTCAGTATTGTGATTAGGGATATGCCAGAGTATGAACTCAGAATAGTTAACAAATGCATAGGAAGTAGCACAGTGATGATGATATGAGCAGCTGACCTACAAAGGTGAAAAAAAGTGGTTAACATGTAAGGAGCAGGAAACACAACCTGCTATACACACATGTGCCATGACTCATGATGCTTGCAGACATATTTATTGACAAACATACAAATAAAGCCCCTTCGCTCACACAATTGAAGTTCACTTGTAAGCCATTTAAATTGTGCCACTTAAACTCCCAACAACCCCAGACACCCTTACATCTCCCTCAAACCTCCAGTCTGCTCAGACAGTCTCACACCACTATACAGAGATGCTCACAACTCTCCGATATACATAGTAGTCCCTTTAGTCACACCACCAACCATGAAACACCGTCGAGAGGCACACTACATACAATAGAGAGCTGTATTATGGCCACAAAATGCACTTGTGCTCAAAATGTACCTTAGGCACCATCATCACTACCCAAGACACCATCAGCAGTCGTCCGCCACCCTCCTAACACATATAAACATGCTCACAATGACACCCAATGTGTCTGTACACTCTCAAGCACCCATAGACACCCTAACAGCACCACTTGGACTATCAATATCTAACCATACAAACTTAAAATGCATTTTACCAACACTCACAGGCACCCTCACAAATACCCTAAGCATCCAGTTTGCTCAATACCAAAACATCCCACAGAGAATTCCATTACTCCACTCACACAGCTCTTTCAGATACCAAGACACATCCACTAGGTATGTTATACTGTCATGCTCCACACCCTGTATAGATACACCAGACATACTTGTGCAACCGAACACAATAACTTCCAGCCATCTAGTAGCCAAATACCTAACCACAGACAGAATCTGCACATCACAATTCCTTCACATACAACACCACATTGAGGCAACCACAAAGAGCAAAACTATTAATTATATGTATTTCATGTTGTCCATTGAAGATACACATTAGCTCCTTTTCTCTTTACACGAATCTGCAAAAGTAAAGGCTGAGGCTGTAAGAGAGAGGCACCCAAATCACACCAGCTGCTTTTACACAACTCTGGATATGGACCTGGGATATTCGAACTGCCTTTACACTTTCCACTGGTTCTCAAAATGCATTGGTGGTTGGTTTGGGAATTTTGCATATGCCTTATTTGCAACTATAAAATGTGCTATGAGCATGTTTCTTAGTTACAACTGTGAAAATACATCACTGTGCTTTTTCCAAAAATGTGATGATATAACTACCATAAACACACTTCCCTGTGCCCATTACATTGCACATGAGCCAAGGCTCTGTTTCTATGTAGTCTAATCAAGAAGCTGCTGATTTTAGTAGCCGGAGCACGCTAACCTCTGAATTGGAGTCATGGAAAGCATTCTAGAGCACATGCATCAAACCATTTTGCGATCGCAAACAGTGCAATTCGCAAAAAGCGGGCATTTGCGATCGCAAAATGGCCTTTCCTGATGCATTTACCTTGGCAATTCATAATTTAGGCAATTGCAAGTTATCGTGAGTCCCTAAATTGCGAATGCAAATAGGGAATCGCAATTTGCGATTCCCTAATGTAGATGAAAGAAGCCTTTTCTAAATGCAAACTGTGCATTTAGGAAACGCTAATTACCATCAATTTCATGTTGCTGGTAAATTATGCATACTTTGAAAAATGCACAAAAATGCATGAAAAAGTGCCATGAAGCGCACACATGCCCTTACGATATGTGTGTGCTTTACATGGGCACACATGTATTTGTTTCTGGGGTGCTTCAGGGGGACCTTAGGCCCCTGGGCACCCTTGGCTCTGTATTTGCAATTTGCGATTACCTATTTGGTAATCCCAATTTGCGAATGCATTACCATTCATTCCTTTGGGCCTATAGGCCCTTCGGAATGAATGGAGTCACATTACCTAATACCGATTTCCTAGTTACAGAATCGCTAGTAGGTAATGTTAAGGAATCACAATTTTTTTGTGATTCTACATGCATAGGCATTTGCGATTACCAAATAAAGATTCCTTAAAAATCGCTATTTGGTAATTGCAAATTCAGATGTTGATGCATGTGCCCCTCTGTGCCTTCACTGCACTTGAGCCAGCGCTGCCTAGTCTTAGGTGTATCTTAAGCTGCATGCGTTCTATCCGTTCCACAGCAAGCCAAGTGCTCTATCCTATGCGATTCACTTGAGATAAAACTTTGCTAATCAGACCTTCATACACCTTCAAAAAATTGTACACAGAATCGAAAACCATGTAGTCAGTTAAACGAGCACTTACACATCTGCACATCAATGAACCCATCCTCATACATTCTCAGAAAACCATGTACATACTCATTGAGCAACACACAACCATGTACTGAGACCATTAGTATCGCACAATTTAAAAATCCAAAATCTACAAACAAAGGTTTGCGAAAAACAGAAACATACATAGCCCTTCATATGAACAAATATCTAGAGCCTGGAGAAAGCCTAAGTTCAGGAAAGTATAAGTGCAGCCTGCAGCTTTCTTCCTTGGCAAAATCCAACTGTCAGAGACTGGATGCTGCAGAGTCCAATTGAAACTACAAAGCGTCTTGCAACATGGAAAGCTGCAGCTTTAAAGTTCTTTATAATTACTCCAAAGGAAATAAGGGCCAGATGTAGGTAGCCCAATACCGGTCGGTAACGGCCGAAAATCGGTATTTTCGGCCGTTACCGACCGGTATTGAGCAATTGGGATGTAGGAAAGCGAAAATCGTCAGATTACCGAATCGGAAAAATTACCGAATCGGTAAATTTACCGAATCGCAACGGTTTGCGATTTGGTAAATTTACCGATTTGGTAAATTTACTTACCGATTCGGTAAAATACCGATTCGGTAAATAAGAAGTGGTAAAAATGAATATTGAGATGTAGGGAAGCTCTGAAATACCGAATTTGCTTGAAATTCGGTATTTAAGAGTCGGTTCTTACCATGGATTGAAATCAGGTGGTAACCAGGTGCAACCTATAAAAATGGACCCAAAATGCAATTCTACTTGCACAATGGCAGCATTTTATGTCATTGCAAGACGACTACGGCTACAGGAGGAAGGAGAGAGGGAATGGCAGAGAGAGGAGCAGGTCTACAGACAGAGGATCACCCTGTTCATGCTCACAGAGGCAGAGATACTCCAGAGGTACAGGTTGGCCCCAGACACCATCACGGAACTCATCAGGGACCTCCACCCACTGTTGGAGCATACTACCCCAAGGGCACACGCTATTCCACCCCACGTGCAGGTGCTGTGCAGCCTACACCTGCTTGCGTCTGGGAGCCACCAGAGTGTGGTTTCTGCGGTAGGTGGGGTGACCCAGAGCAGCCTGTCAAGGTTTTTCCACAAATTCCTAGACGCCATGTTACAGAGGATGGAGCATTATATATCTTTTCCTGCAACCCATGCTGAACTGGTCCAAACAAAATCTGACTTTTACCAGATGGCACGATTCCCCAATATAATTGGCTGCATTGATGGCACGCACATTCCTATTTGTCCCCCTGCTGCCACAGAATATATATACAGGAATAGGAAGTCAACGCACACCATCAATGTGCAGGTGATTTGCAATGCAAAGTGTGCCATCACTGACCTTGTGGCAAAATTCCCTGGGAGTACCCACGACTCCTATATATTTCAAAACAGCGGCATCTATGCACAGCTGACTGCAGGGGAATTTGGAGAAGGATACCTCCTAGGTGAGACACAGTGTGCGACCCCCATAACACCTATTGCAGTAAGAAGTACAAGTATGCATGTGAGTAATGTATTCCCATTTCATTTTAGGAGACAGTGCATATGCCCTCCGCTCCTTCATACTCACCCCCTACCTCAACCCCTCAACACCCAGCCAAAGGAGATATAACCGGGCCCACAAGAGCACAAGGAATGTCGTGGAGCGGACCTTTGGTATCTGGAAAAGCAGGTTCAGATGCTTGCACAAGAGCGGAGGTGCAAGGCAGTATACCCCCATCACCTGCTGTAAGATCATTGCTGCGTGTGCTGTTGCACAACCTTGCTGTGAAGAAGGGTACTGAGGTGGAGTTGTCAGACTATGAGGATCATGACGATGACATTGCTGGTCCAGAAACACAACCTGCTGGAGTGTCAACACCAAGTGATGGCAGATACAGACGTGAGGAGATCACACGCAACTATTTCTGAGTAAGTAATGAGACACAGACAGGTTGTGTATGAGAACAACGTAATTTAATGTTGCCACAACGTTCAAGCACTGAAGTGCAACTAAATAAACATTATAAACGTGGGGACTGTATGTCCCGGGTTACTTCACCCATGACCGGCAATGTCACTTGCGCCCGCGCTTCCCTGAGCCACTGGGATGTTGGTCGCTGCTTTCAGCATGCCCTGCAGCGTCAGCTGGGCGCCTGCTACTCCTACGTGGCTCCACTACAGCGCTTGCCATGCTGCTGCGGCTACTACTGTCTTCTGCCTCTGCCACATCCAGGGCAGGATTCTGTGCAGTCTGTGAAATCAGCATAGCCTCTAGTGCACTTGTGATTCTGGCCATGCCCCTGGTGACCTCGGCCGTGTTCTGTGTCAGGCTCTCCTGCATATTAATGCCTCTACGGCATAGCTGGGATGTGGCAGTGGCCAGACGATTAATTGCCGTATTGTGGACACGGGCCTCCCTGCGCCTTGTGTGTTCCAGGCTGTCTAGTTTTGAGCAGAGCTGGGTAATGGAGTGCTCATCTGCTGCATCCCTTCAGAAATGTCTGCATTTGTTTTTGCAACCTCCTTATTAGACTCAACAATGTCTCTGATGCCCTTCCCCGTGTCTTCTATTTGTTTATTCAGGATTCGGAATTGGCGATGGCAGGCTTGAATGGATTTTCCCTGCATCTGTTGTATGCGCACCATGCTCCCCTCCAGCCCACGGAACACAGTGCCATCTCCACGTCCACCTGCACTGCTGGGTCGGCGTTGCCTTCTGCGCAAGGTGACTGGCTCATTGGTGGACTGCAGCGCAGCAGGACTGACATATACAGTGAGTTGAGCCTCACCCTCTGCTGCCTCCATTACTGGTAGTGGGGCCACGACACGCCTCCTGGCTGGTGGGGTTGCAGGAGCGGACAGGAACAGTGAAGGGGAGGTTTGTGGTGAGAATACCAATGGAGGGGATTGTGAAAGGTGTGGGGAGTGCGGAAACTCTGGGGTCTGTACTCTCTCATCTTCATGGGAGATGCCAGTCGTGTCATCTTCCTCCTGCGAGGCTTGTACTTGGCTTGGCCCTGCCTCCTCACTCTCCTCCCTCGCTGGTGCAGTCCCTTCTGTTTCTGTGGGTCGACTGCCTGATGTTGCCCCTAGGTATAAATAAGCGTATATCAACTGAGTGCTACTGTGTCACAGTCACTACAATAAATGCTTTACACATTTAACTTTCATTTTTCTGCATTACTTTCAGTGCCTTGCTGATGTCTGCGCAGTTACACATGGGCTTACATTAGCTGACTACATTTCCCATAATGCATTGCTCCTGTATAGTGCTAGCAGTACTGGACTGGGGTTGGCCTGTCCACAAAGGGTATAGGGAAGCAGGTTGGCATGGGGTGTCATGCTGCGCATGCGTCTTACCCTTTCTTGTTGCTCTGGCTGAGCTGTCCACATCTCCAAGTCCCAAGAGGCTGTCTGCCTCGATGGTTGAGGCCACCAACTCCTCCAGGTCAGTCAGGGGGGCCGCTGAGTTCCTGCCTCCACCGGTGACACCAGCCTGCTTCTGTATTTCAGACATCTTCATTTTGGTGAGGCTCCTGATGTCATAAAATCATTTTTTCAGATCCTCAATATTCCTGGGTGTAACTCCCACTGCATTGACTTTTTCTGCAATTGCAAGCCACATTTTACGTTTGGCAGACTCAGCAACAGTGAGGGAGTGCCTGCCAAATAGTTGCTTGTGCACTCTCACAACCTTCTCCACCAGTACCTGCAGCTCCATGCTGCTGAACTTAATTTTTCTCTTTCTCTCTGCCTTCTGACTCTCACTGCTGCTTGCCATTTTTCTTGTGGTAAACTTTCACAAAAACTCTCCCTGCTGCTCTGTGTCTGCTCATATTTCACCTCTGGCCACCGCACCAAAACCTTGCCTTGGGTAAACAGGACTTCTAGGCCAGTGAGAGCTGTACAATACCTAGTAGACACTTGGCTTGCTTATCTGAGTGGCTGTTGTGAGCAGAACTCGAGCTAAAGTCACAATCTGGTCAGACCACGTGCTGCACTCTGTCAGAGGCATACAGCACTGCAGAGGCAGACTTCAGTGCCCACTAGATGAAACCAAGCAGTCTATTCTACCCCAATGGGGCTCAGGACGTATGCTTATTCCTGTGAATGGGCATGAGAGTGTGAGTTTCAAAAGTATTCATGCTTTACAATCTGAAAAAACAGGCAATGTTAGGTACTCGGCGCAAGGTAATATGAAATGGCTCCATTGTATGATGCAGATGAGCAGATTATGGGGGTCATTAGGATCGCGGACGGACTTGAGTCCGTCCGCGACCCCAGAGTAGGAGGGAACATCCGCATGGGCTGCGGTGTTCCCTCCGTGCAGATTAGGATGTGACCGCCAGGGTGGCGGTCACATCCTCTATCTTTAACATTGCGGCGGGTGCAGCTTCAAGCTGCACCCGCCGCAATGTTAAAAATGCATGCACCGCATTTGCGTGCACAAAGCGGCAGGCACCGCGCGGTGCCTGCTGCTTTGTTCACGCAAACCCATGTGCACCCCCCCACGCACCCCTTCACCCAGGGGGCCCGTATGCTTTTCCACGGCGGAAAAGCCGTCGCGGAAAAGCATACATTTTACACCATCATAATATGGCTGGCGGTGTCCTTTAAAGCTTTTCGGCCACGGTTGGAAGGCTACCGCGGCGGAAAAGCTGCGGACAGATTGCAAGACCCACCAGCCATCCTAATGTGGCGGTGGGTCTGCCTCGGCTCCGCTGCGGTTTTCCCGCATCCTCCGGGCCGGCTGTGGCTTCCGCCGGCCCGGAGGATGCGGGAAAACCGCAATCATAATGTGCCCCTTAGTACAGGCTACAGAGCTTCCCTGTTGAGGAAGCAAGCATAGACAAAATTGTACAAGGCACTCCTTTGGAGTATTGTAAAGTTTTTTTGTGTTGTCTCTTGCACAAATTAGGCCCAAAACAGACATGCAGTGCGAAGGATCTATGTTTCCCTATTCAAAATAAAAAGGAGGAGGGATGGCTATAACGGAGAGCCTTTTATTCTTCATAAAATACCTTTTGACAAGTTTCTCACAGGTTGAATGTCCGTCACCCTGTCTTAGTGTGACCACCTGGCACAGAAAGGAAATTCAGGACAGCCTGTAAAAAATTTAGGACAAAGGGTCAAAATTCAGGACAAACAATCAGGACAAAAGGTCAATTTTTATGGACACATCCGAGATGGGGCCCTCCCCCACTACTTTATCATTGCATTTATTTACAATTTTTTTACAATGCACAAAATGTACAATTTTTATGCAGTGGGCTATATGAGATTGCCTCTAGATATGCTACATTCAGATGGTGCATTATGTGCTTCTTCAACAGTAAATTGATGCCCTTTACCATGGTGCCAAGGTCATCACCCCTTCCCAAATCTACCCAACCTTTCTTGGAGAGAAAGCAACAGCTATGTTGTGATTATGGCTCTACACATTTCAATACCCATGGCAAACTGTTTGGGAAACATTAAGGTAAGTGACTTTTTCACGTTCTGCTCACCTCAACCTCCACTAGAACTCAAACCTGAAAAATGTAATGAGGCAGAGCAGATGGTGTGATTGACAGTCTCACACCGAATGTCAGGATGTGAGGTACCCACAATTTGTCTGACAAGCACAGCACCAAGAATATCTGACTAATACATTAGCATGTGTTTCAGGGACTCTACATTTATCTCAGAACTGGGGGCCCGATAACCAGACAGAGAATGAAAGAGCAGGATGAAATCAAGATCAGATGGGAGATCTACAGCAACTGATTCAAATGGCCATTCCTTCGAACTGGCTAAATAAAGGAAGGTAGAACAAGACGCAACAACTGCTAAATTCAGATGGGCTCTCCATGAGTATCAGAAAGTATTGGGTACATGGAGAGTAATCTCAGGAGAGTGGCCAGAAACAGAAGCACTGTCAAGTGGTAGAATAAGCAGCGCCCAATCACCCTGGTAAACTCTACCTGTGTGGTGGTCCATTGGTGAAGCTTCTAAAGGGCAGGCAGGGGCTGGCCCTTGGAAAATTGGGCCCGAGCAATTGTCTTCTCTGTCCATGTCTTGAAATGGCTCTGCACTGGAGCCAACCCCTAACCAACGGGCTGGCTCATCCCTAAATGCCAAACAACATGAGAATGTTCAGAATAATTGGGATGTAAATTACACAACAAACAAAATATAAGAACATGATAAAGACTTTAAAATGTAGAAAGGGTTTTGTTAGAATTCCAAACAATTGACAGGACGCAGAGGAATAGAAGATAACTATTTAATGACCATCCACTCTCCTCACTGGAGAACACACCAACATTCCACAGGGAGCTTCAGGATGGAAGAGTCCAACAGGGGCAGGGAATGGGGGTGGACGGAATATACCAACAAGGCTAATTGTAACACATCTCCCTTCCTTATAATGAGAACACTCGTAAGAAGGAATGAGAGAGGCTGGTGGTAGGTTGGACGCACAGCGGAGGACACAAAGGTACCCAGCAAAACACGTTATGATTGCACATTTACAATGTTGTCAAAACTCCACCATTGACCATTTTCAAACTATACCACATTTTTCAACACTTTAACAATCTTACAAGGAGAGTGAAACATGCTGAGGGCAGTCCCTAACTTGGTGTTCCTTCTGGCTTGCGCCATGTCTCCCACCTCCAACTTTCGGAACTTCGCTCCATGTTTTTGATCATACTATTGTTTGTATTTGGTTTGATGTTGTCTGACCTTCTCTCCTGCCTCCTCCCAATCTACTTCCCTGACTTCACCCCCATTTAACCAACCGGGATTAAACTTGGTGCATGGTTCCCTCCCACGTAAAGACACGAAAGGGGAGACCCCAGTTACTCGATTGGGTGATGTGTGATAAGCCCACAGACATTCCCTCAAAGAGTTTTCAACGTCATGTCCATTGATGGCAGCTAGCTGGATATTTTCCTTAATGACCCTATTTGCTCTCTCCGCCAGGCCATTTGCTTTCGGACAATAAAGAGCTGTGGTTTCATGCCTTATGCCTGAAATCTTCAGAAAATCCTGCATCTCCTCAGAGGTGAATTGTACTCCATTGTCAGTTATTAGTGTGGAAGGGATGCCTTCCTCACTGAACACCTCTTTTAGGAATTGAATCACCGATTTGGTAGTGATGCTGTGCACAAACTTTTGTTTGATCCAGTGTGAAGTATAATCGATCAGAACCAACATGAATCTTTTCTGCACAGCCTGATTCTGCATTGGTCCAATGATGTCCATTGCCAACTTGCTCCATGGCTTGGTCGGAACACTTACTGGAGACAACGGAGACTTGTGTATCACTTTAGATTCATCACTTTTTTCACATGCTCCACATTCTTTTACTACCTCTTCCGTCATGGCATCCATCTTGCCTTAGTAGCACTGCGTCCAAGGTGGCCTTCATGCGCCAAGTCAATGACTCTCTTTCGTAATTCTTTGGGAGGTATCACTCTTTTATTGCGATAAACTTTTCCTCCAATGATACTTAATTCATCTCTGACTTCCCAAAATTCTTCCACTTCTGCTCCAACATCTTTCTTCTTGTTTGGCCATCCATTCTTGACATGCTCTTTCAGGACACTGAGCTCATTGTCCTTCTTCATTCCGTCTTCCCACTCCTTTTCCGTGATGGCAGGAAAATCCATCATCATTATAGGACTGTCCAGAGCTTCCTCAGGTACACCTTCCTCTGGTAAGGGTGATCTAGAAAGGAAATCTGCAATGGTATTTTCCTTGCCCGGCACATGTTCAATCTTGAAATTGAAATGTTCCAACCCTAGAATCCATCTGCTGATGCGTGGGGTGCAATTCTCCAGGCCTTTCACCGAAAAAATATATGTGAGGGGCTTGTGATCTGTCCGTATTGTGAACCTCAAACCCCATAGAAAAAAACGTAAAATGCCTGACTGCCCAAAAACACGCCAAGGCTTCTCGTTCGATTACCGAATAGTTCTTTTCTGGTGGAGAGAAACTCCTGGACGCATAGGCAATAATCTTTTCTTCATTACCGTTTTTCTGAACTAGAGTAGCACCCAGCCCATAGTTTGAGGCATCAGTTGCAAGAATGGTTTTCTTAGTAGCATCAAATGTCCCGAGGGCTGGGGAGTTGATTAAATTTTCCTTCAAGGCATTAGCAACGGCCTCCTGCTCCTCGTTCCACACGAACTTCTTGTTTTTCTTTAACATCTCTCTCATGGGTTCGCACTTAGCGGCAAAATTGTCCACATACTTTGACATGTATTCCATGAGTCCCAAAAAGGACTTGAGCTCATCCTTGTTTCTTGGGTTGGGAGCTTCCTTTACTGCTTGGATCAAAATGCTCTTTGGCCTAAATCCTTCTTCCGAGATCGAATGGCCTAAGTATTCGACTTGTTGTACTTTTATTTTATACTTTTCCTTCTTCACTGTTAGGCCGGCGTCAGTGAGTCTTTGAAAGACCTGCCTCAAAACTCCATCGTGTTCTTCTGAATTTTTTCCATAGACCAATATATCATCTTGGAAGCACATAGTGCGTTCCACACCTTCCAGGATCTTCTGCATAGCTCTTTGGAAAATTGCAGCAGCCGATGCAAGGCCAAACGGCATCCTTTTGACCATGAATGCTCCGAAAGGCGTGATAAACGCCGTGAGTGGCCTCGAATCTGGATGTAATTCGATCTGGTGGTACGCCATGGATAGATCTATTACGCTGAAGTACCTTGCAGGGCCCATGGTGCTTAGCATTTCATTTATTACTGGCAAGGGATGCCTTTCTACCCAAATACAGTCATTTAGACTGCGCAAGTCCACACAGAGGCGGATGCCTTCTCCATTGTATTTGGCCGCAAGAACTATCGGAGCCAACCACTCGGAACAGTCTATGGGTTGAATTATATCCAAGTCACATAACTTGCGCAGCTCATTTTCTAGAGGCTCTTTCAGTTTAAAAGGTACAGTGCGCAGGCTGTGCACCACAGGTTTAGCATTATGCTTTAATTTAATCCTATGCTGAAAATTGTGCAGACATCCCAGTTCCTCTTTGAACAGCTGTTTGAATTCATCACAAATCTTCCCCCCCCCCGGAAACTTCTCTGTGAGTAAAACTTGTTCAGCACTATTAGGGTCAAGTATGATTCCCAACTCCTTTTGATGTACCCATCCTAAAAGATTAGAACCTGACTTCACTACATATACAGTCCCATAGGTTTTCCTATCCTTGAATTGTAGCTGCACATCCTTCATGCCCAAAAGAGGAATATTACCCTTGTTGTATCCTGAGGGGGAAATATCTGGGGTTTTCAGCTCACTAATCTTATTCTTGCCCGTGGACACATAATCATCCTTGTTTATTAAAGTGAACGGAGAACAGGAATCTGCAAACATTTCAATTTGATCATCATTAATTAATACATCACATTTTGGATAAATAGAATTCACAGTGTCGCTGACATCTTTTACTTGCAAAATAATTGTTTTCACTTTTTGTTCAATGCATTTCACTTCTCTACTAGTGGCCCTTTCTGTATTCTTTTCTTGGTCTCTGATGTGTAAATCTCCATCCCGACACACCCTGGCAAAATGCCCCCTCCTATTGCATTTCTTACAAGTGACATACCTGGCTGGGCATTGGAAATAGGTGGCAAAATGGTTGTTGCTACCACACCGGTAACACTTGGGACCCTTCTCTCTGTAATCTATCTTGGTGTTGGCATTCTCCTTAAACTTCATCTTATACACATCATCCCTGTCTTCTCCATTATCAATAGTAGCCACTACCTCCCCATCAGGCTTCATTTATTTTACGCACTTTGCTGTGTGTTCTACTGATTTGGCTATTTCAATAGCTTCCCTGAGCCCTGGATTTTTTGCCAACAGTTTCTCCTGGATGCGCGGATTATTCGTGCACCTCACCAATTGATCTCTTATTAAAGAGTCTGTGAGGTCACCAAACTCACATAACTGTGTCAGTCCCCACAACACTGCAATATCATTTTGTACTGACTCCTGTTTTCCTTGACACCGTTTAAAAAAATTTGTGGCGCTCTAGAACCACATTGATTCTATCCCCAAAATGCTTTTCTAATTTCTCCATGGTCTGCACATACACATCAACCTCTCCAACAGCATTTCCATCCTGCTCTGGCACAGGTAGGGATTCATACACCTTACGCCCTTGTACACCCAAATTATGCAATAAAATATGTTGTTTTCTTACTGAATTTAACCTCTGCCCACCTATGGCTATAAGATACGACTCAAAAAGTTTCACCCATTCTTTCCAGCTAATCTCGGGTTCCCCTATATCATTAAGGAAGGGTGGGGGTTGATTCATGCTTGCTGCTGCCATTTTGAAAGAGAAAAGGTGACACTGAAACAGATAACCAGGAAGGACAGAATAACCCTTATAATTACAGTACTACACAGCTTTAACTGGTATGGCTTCTCTAGTACATGAAAAATTTCCAGCAGCACCCAGTTTTACTATAATGATGCAAAAAAAACGCTGCACACTTAAAGTTACTGTGGTTATAGGTGTGGGACCACTCAATATCCGCGTAGCATAAACTGTCTGTCAATGGCTTCCCGTTTCACCAGTTTCTTACTTGTATTCCTTCCCACCCGACTCAGCTTGTAAGACTTTAGATAAAGTTCACTATACGGAACCTCAAACTAACTGGAGATGCCGCTCCTTTGCTTCTGGTGCGCCGGCCGGAATAGAAAAACACCGGATACAGCTGATCCTCTGAGGCGAGTGAGGGAAAATAAGCGGCCCTTAGCTCCTGATGCGCACGTAAAAAAAAAATGTTATCCAGAAACCACTCGACAAACCCGGCGATAAGCTTCTTGCGGGCTGACAATGAGATTGGACGCAGGCGCCAACCCGAGACACTTCCCGTCTCCACCTGACAGGAAATCTTGTCGAGCACAGGAAATCGCTCGTTGAGGAGATTGAGCGCAGGCGCCAACCCAGGTCCCTTTCCGTCTGCACCTGACAGGAACTCTATCGTAGCACAGGAAATCGCTCGCTGACACCCCGCTGCAGATCCACGTAACAGACGGCACTGCTTCATATATTCACACACCACGATACTCCCGCAACAGAGCAGGTACGTGTGGGGCTAGCGGTGCATAAAAAGGTTGTTTCTTCCTCACGGCACGTCACGCGATGCACACACCACAGGGACAGGCTTCCTTCTCTCATTCACTGTATTACTAGTTTGTTGGTTATCATCCGAATGCCATTTCTTACATCCTTATAACAGTAGCTCTTGTTCTCAGGCTGTACTGCAAGCCTTACCCGGTTCAAAGGCATGAACAACAATATGCCTCACACGATCTAAACTCCACTCGCCCCTTCTGGCAAAACACAGGAAGTCCAGGTACGTGATAATTGCTATACGACCTTCTTCACGTGTGGAGAGAGCACTCAAAGGGGAGATGGCCAATACTGTCCCCTGCGCAGTTCCGTCGCCAGTGTTAGAATTCCAAACAATTGACAGGACGCAGAGGAATAGAAGATAACTGTTTAATGACCATCCACTCTCCTCACTGGAGAACACACCAACATTCCACAGGGAGCTTCAGGATGGAAGAGTCCAGCAGGGGCAGGGAATGGGGGTGGACGGAATATACCAACAAGGCTAATTGTAACAGGTTTCCTTAACACATGGAAGTGTTTCATTTTACCATATTAGATCCCAACACTGCATCGATATTTATTTGAAGTGGAAGTTTCTAAACTTGAACTTTAAAACATTTATTAGCCCTCCCTTTTGACAAAGTCATTAGTGAACAAAGTGAACCAATTGTCTGGTTTCCCTTATGTCATGGGCAATAACATTTTTATGGCTGGTGGAAGGTAACAGATCATTACAAATGAGATTTTTGTACAGAATACATCTTGAGCTGAATTATTAGAATGTGCTCTCAAACAAAGGAAGTTGATTTAACTTAAATCACATATTTAGTCATGTGGGTGAGCTGGGGTTTGAACTCAGGTTTCCTAGTCACAGCTAGGGGCTCATTTATCATTGTGTTGCACCATCCTTGCACCACATAAGGGCAATGCTTCACTAAAGTTAGATTTATCAAGCCACACAAGGCCATATGGGGTGGCCCTGCATGGTGCATTTCAAGATTTACGATGAGTGGTAGAGCTGTGAATGCGCCAAAATGCTGCGCCTCCCAAGGTGGGGCAGGGGGTGTAACAAGGACAAATATGTTTATTGTTTCTCTTTTTTTCCACTTTCTACGTGTGCTGCATTCTTCTTCACACTGCGAACTAGGAAAATGCCTTCTGGGATTATTTTTGTGCAGGAAGGTGTCCCTTCCTGCACAAAAGCAATCTTACTTACAATGCAGCCCTTGCACCATAGTGCAAGGGTGCCTGCAGTGTCGCTAGGCAGCCAAAAGTGCACATGCACATGGAAAGGACAGGGATGCGTTGTATGATGTTAAATATAGCACATTCCTGCTCTTTCCCTTTCACACAGTGCAGTGCAGCGCAGAAAGGTAGCTTTCTGCGTTGTGCTGCGTGAAACTATGATAACTATTCCACATAGTGTAGTTAAACAACTGTCTACATCACTTTTTTTTCCTCAGTCTCCTTTAGCATCAGAGGATAGTGGTTTTGTACAATTCTGTCAAATGAATAGTAGACTGTGTTAAGTAAATACACCTCCCAGGTTAATTTGACACAATAGCTATAAAACAAAAGGTACATAGTGATGGTGAGGGACCACAAAACCATATGCTAACATCACTGGCTTTCTCAGGCTTGACCTCGCTAGTCAATGCAGCAGTCCAAGTGCATTAAAAAAAGAATGAATACTGTGATCCTTTGTGCAATTGGGATGGGGTCAGTGAGTGTGGAGGCGTAAACATAGGTGCGGCTAAAAAGAACAAAATGTTCAATGACTACTTTATTGATCGCTCACCATCATGAAACTGCATATAAAATAATTCACAACTTAAATGAAAAATAAATGAAAGTTAAACTAATAAGTGGGAAATGCACTATTTTATATTATGAAACCTTAGTTGATTAATGTGATCACTGCAGATGTATGAGTGGGCAACCAGTGGCACACAGAATGTAATCTTGTTTGGCTAGCAGGGCATACTGACGTGTATATATTTGTCCCTGCTCCACACAGAAAGCACTGTGAATGTATGTCACTAAATTTGTATTAAACACAGAATAAAAGTGACTGCCGCAAAATGCGGAAATACATTTTGGTTTAAGACAAAAAAGTGATCTCAAAGTGTACATTTTAGTAATATGCAGTTTGCAATTAGTGAAAGAGTTTTACATAAGTCAATTAAAAGCACACATTTTACAACTCAGCTTGAAACACCCTAACAATAACTCTAATAAAAAAGAAATTGTTCACGTCAGGCAGGCATAAAGTGAACGTTATCAATTAACACCTATACCTGTGATGGAGCAAGGGCGTGACAAAAAATGTTGTGTACCCCTTTTAAAGTTAATTTCCCATAACTATAACATGTATTAATCGAGTGGAGTGTTAAAACTAATCAACAAAGAGAAAAAGCACACACAGAAAAGTACACGTGGGATACTAATTTGCTTATGTTGCAAACTGTAATACATTAATCCTGTGAAATTGTCATACTAACATAGTGTAATAATGCTTTAAAGTGAGCAGAGCTATGCATGTATGTTGATTATAAGTATTTTTGTGGCAAAACAAACACAATTGGTGAGTAAGCAGTGCATTTTTGTTGATTTTTGCTAGGTAATCATTAGCAGGGTAAAGCTTAGAATGCTGAGAGGTAAACAGAAGGGCTGTACTTCAAAATCTAACGTTTGTTGTGTTTGTTTCTGTGTTAGTTCCCGTTAAGGCCGGTGCGGCCTACAATAAAATGGCGATTTTGCGAGACTCCGAAAGAGTATTGCTCTATGCATGTGCAACTGTGTTCGAGAGATGTATGAGCACCCTGTGCCTGGGCTACTGATGTCAAGGTCAGCGTGGCCTGGAAAAGCGGATTGATGCCATATAGATGCTCGAGTTTGTGATCCTGGAAAAATTGAGTGAAGTATCGACATAAAGGACAGGATGGTGTGTATTGACAATGAACAATTATGACCACATGAGAAATATGGAAGGGACTTTGCAAAATTTTGGACAATAAGGAGATGAGGTGATCTTCACCACCCATCGAATGGACCAATGAGAAATGAGAATGGACCCTAAAGTTTCACATTTTAGTTAGATAGTTAGTGAAAAACGGTATAAAAGGACCAGTATGGGAGAGAGAAAAAAGCTGTTCCTGAATTTATTTTCGCACCACGACATGCTGTCGGACTGAATGATTTTTGGGTGCAAAAGACTTTGAAATTTTCCTGACTTTAATTTTTGACGGGGTATAGAATTGAATGCAGAGTCCTGATGGGAGGTAGACATCAAGGAAGATAGAGAGGCTGATATTGGGAACCTGTGTTGTTTATTCCTGTTCTTGTACTCATGACAAGGAAAATTGGTAATATGACTTTCAAATTTCTTCTTTCTAAATTGTATTACTAATAAATGTAAAATTATTGAATTCATGTTTCCATTTTTGAATAACTAATAGAAAATGTTTCAATAAAATTTATGAAAAAAAGTTAGAAGTTTAACCTTAATGTCATGACAAACTATTCAAGTTAATAAGAGAAATAACGCTAAATAAAATGGTGAAATAAGCTGGTCTTGATTTTCATCAACTAACTTCTACTAGCTGGTCCATCGACCAAAATAGTGGGGTGCCTTAATGTTGTTATTTATGAATTTAAAATATCATGATGATGTCCATAGAATGTACATGTTTATAACGTATAGAATTTAAAACTGTAGATTAATTAGGGTACTCCGCTGCCCAGCAGCTTATCCTCTAGTTTTCACTGATCTTGGGAGCAGTGTGATTTGTGGGAATGAGTGGCTCGCGGAGTTATGGACCCCACCAACGAGTGAATTGTGATAGCTCCTGAGTATTCTGTGATGGTGCATAGGGTTGTTTGAGAGCAGCGCTGGATCAGTTTTCTTGGTAGCAGGAGTCTGGTTGCTGTAGGTTAGTTTGGATAAGCAATATATAGATTTGGCAAGGTTAATGTATATATAGTCTGATGTACAGAAATGATGACTAACATTATATGTTGAGTTTGTATTACGTATGTGTAGTCGGAATTTTGAAGATTCTGGGAAGTAGGAAGCTGGTTACTCTGTCTGCAGGCAGTCACACATGACATAGTATGTTTCAAAGTAGTGACATCGTCGTGTATTACAAGTTAGGGACATTTTCCGTGTGAAAGTGGTGAATGTATAGCGAAGGACACCTGTAAAATCTTGGCTCTAATTACAGGAGTCAAATGTATTCAGATTAAAACTTAGCCCTAAGAGAGTAGCAGAGTTGTTACCTAAGCTTGAGAGAAGGGTAAGGTAGAGGGAAGTGCTACCAGAAATACAGAATTCTTGCATGTTTGAGCAAGCTATCACTTTGGTCTTAGCGAAACAGACAAATGGAAATGTTTTATGTGGTTATTAACTGGTTTTAGTTATATAAAGTATATATACAGTGTGCCGATAAATTTTGTAAAGGAGGGGTCAGCAGAGACAGCAGAAGCCGGAGCACGGCTGACGTCAAAAGTGTTGCGCCGGGATAGGTTTGCGTGACTAAAACGTTTTGAGTGCAGATTGGTGCGTTAGCAAGAAGTGTGCCAGCATAGGTCGAAGTGACTGTGACGTATTCTGTTCTGGTTGGTGCGTTAGTGTGAATCGTGTTGTGATAGGTTGGTGTAGTGAAGCAGCTTGAGGAAGAGTGTACGATTGTTTGGAAATAAGAAATCTGCAGAAAATGGAGTTTTATTACGGAGAAAAAAGAGAGAAACCTACATGGTTTAAGAAAATTAAGAACATGTTTAAAAAAGACAAAGCAATTGTTACCAGAGAGGGAAAATTGCTTCCTCCACCTAAAACACCTGCATCATACATGATGACAAAATATGGCTATCACACTTGTATTTGGTTAGAGAATTGGGCAAAATATACTAAAAACGATGGAGTATTGGCATTTCCAGAGGTAGGTTCATTCAGTACAGCGGTTTTGCAAAATTTAAGGGAAAAGATGACAAAGCTTGAAACAAGACCGAGACTGACTCAATTTAAGGCATTGACAGAATGGGAGGATGAGATGCATGAAATAGAGCAAGAAAAATTTGATGGTTCAGAGAACGTAGGTGTAATCAGAGAGGTCTATGGGGGAACACCTCCTGAGAGCAGAATGAGAAGATGGAGAAATGCTGACATGTGGGACAGAATGTATCCGGTGAGAACAGTTGATGAGATTGTGGGACGGAAATGTACGGAGAAAAGGAATAATGTGGAAACGGAGAGAATGAGTTATGGGATCAGTGACACAGAGGATGAGGTGATGGAAGGGATTTTAAATAGAAGATCCCCTCCATATCAGACAAATTCTGTAATAGTGACCCCAAATGCTCTGCCAATGGAGGCTAGATTTACTGGTACTCCAAAACAATATTCTGAAATTAGAAGTATTTCTGATAAAAGAGAGCAGAAACCTTAAGAAAATCCAAGTACCTCTGAATTAATGCGATCCACAAATGAATTGACTGAAAAAAATACAAGAACTTACTAAAAACATAGAAGCTGTGACTGTGCCTGTAACAATAGGTCCCATAATTCCTGTTTTCGAAAATCAGAGAATAAAAGAACCATTGTTAACAATCCCTTTGAACCCAAGTTTACAAAAAGTAAGAGAAAAGGTTTACCCAGATTTGTCTGAAGTTAGGAATACTAGCTGTATGACACCACCTGAATTAATTATAAATTAAAGTCCTGTGTATAGGATTCCTATGGGTACAGAATCAGAATCCGTAACATCCGAAAGGAGCATAGATAAAATTGATCAGACAAAAACTCAGATAGGACCAACAGCAGAAGAATTAAGTGATTGGGTTAAAACTTTGCAATTAAAAGATCAGGAACTTTTAGATGTGGTTAGACTAAAAATAGACATGGAAGAACTAATTATTGGAACGATTGGAACTGAAAGGTTAAAAACCTACCAAGATGATGAACTCATGTTTATGTGTAAAAGTATTACATGGAGGGCTAAAAATCTGCATGGCAGATTGGAAAAAACAGTAACTGAACTCAGAATAGAATTAGCAAAAATTAAAATGTTGCAGAAACCCTATAGAGTAGACTTTACTGAGAAGGATATAGATAACCTAAATACTTCAGGGAGGGTGACCCAAATAAAATAATTAATTGTGCTCCTGAGAAAGTGGGGAGATGTGGAACAATGGAGAAGCAAATGGATAAAGAAAAGGGAACCTGTAGTGAATGAATTCCCCATGAGAGAAATACCGGGAGGAGGTTATGTACATGTACCTTGGACTAGGCAAGATATATTGTCATTTACAAATTATTTTTCCAGATTACGAGAGAAACCAGTAAAATGGTACAGACAAGTAGATCGATTTGTGAAGGTTTCAAAAGTGTTATGGGAAGATATGGATGGATTGTTTGACATAGTTGTACCAGCAGATGTATGGTCTGAATGTAAAATTATGGTTGACTGGCCAAAAGCTGAATATCCAAAGGATACTAAAACAGGCGCTACAGGGCCTGAAGTGATGCGTAAATATGACCAGGTAATAACGTTCTTGAAAAATAAAATTCCTCCAAAAGAAACAGATTGATTAAAAATTGACAGAACATTGCAAGAACCGACAGAATCCGTACATTCGTATTATGAGAGATTGCTTTTGGTGTTTAAACAGTATAGTGGATATGAAGAACTGAGTGAAAAGGTCATGAGTCATTTTGTATACAGTTTTGTCTTTGGTTTGAGACCAGAAATAGGTGACATGATAAAACACCATATGATGTGCTGGCAATCCAGCTCTGTGGATGAAGTTTTAAGATATGCAAAATATTGTAGCAATGAACTTGATGTCAAACAAAGAAGGCTTAAAGAGAAAGCTATGTCGGCACAAGTGAAAGTGGCTGAACAACAAGGAGCTCAGTTTGGTAACCAAAGTAATGACGGAAGTCAAGCAAAAATGAAAGGTAATCTAAATAAGGGAAAGGGACAATTAAATTTAGATGAGGCAAAGAAGAAGTGGTCATGTCACAACTGTTAGGGCATTGGAAGAACAAGTGCAAGTTACCTCAAAAGGTTAATCCCGAAAATAAATAATTGAATCCACATGTGCAGAATGAGGTAAATCAACAGTCATCGCCACAGAAACAGGTAGTTAACCAGCTGAGTCAGGTGCCACAACCACCACTCCCACACAGTGTAAATCTGCAGAAATACAGTGCAGAGACAGGATTCTACGAAGGAGAACAGGTAACAAGATCACCACGTGCAAATTCAATCCCGCAGTATTGGTTGAGGTCGGATGGAAATGAGTCAGATGAAAGATGCTGACGGTGCCTACGGGAGGAAGTGGAGTTCGTGCTTGTCGCAACTCTGGAGGTAGATCAATCTGGTCCTTTTGGGAATGGAAAGGCGAATGGTGTAAATATTACCTTCCTAGTGGATACAGGTGCTACCCGTTTTACCGCTAGATCAGTAGAAATTCAAACCTTCCTCACTCAGGTGA
This sequence comes from Lissotriton helveticus, assembly GCF_964261635.1. Taxonomy (NCBI): domain Eukaryota; kingdom Metazoa; phylum Chordata; class Amphibia; order Caudata; family Salamandridae; genus Lissotriton; species Lissotriton helveticus. The sequence continues at coordinate 870,653,775 of NC_136071.1, read as the reverse complement.
GTACATCCAAGTTGTAGGAGTAGCAAATAGACAGATTAAAACACCCCTTACCAAACCAGTAGAAGTTGAAATTGGTAATTTTAGAGAGATGTGTCGATTTGTGGTCTGTGACAGTAGTCCTGTTAACTTGCTTGGGCGAGACATTCTTTGTAAGATGAACTGTGCCATTTACTGTTCACCAGATGGCATTGAATTTCACACTGCAGATGAAGACAGGTTGTATAAAATGACCATGTCAATGATAGATTTGGAACGAAATGAAATGTTTCCTATGTTTGACAGAGAGAAGATACCTGGTGCACTAAAAGAAACGGTCAGAGAGGAAGTATGGGAATTTTCAGGAGAAGAAATAGGGCTAATGACAGATGTGAGTCCTGTTAAAATTTCTGTAAAAGAAGGAGCTATTTATCCAAATATTCCCCAGTATAAATTGACACAAGAGATAATTGAAGGAATAGCTCCTGTTATTGACAAAATGATTGAGCAAGGAATTCGGAGAGAAATAATGTGTAATCCATGTAATTCACCTACAATGGGACTGAAGAAGCCAAATGGAACATTCATAATAGTGCAAGATTTGAGAAAGATAAACAAAAATGTTGTCCCATGTTTTCCCATTGTACCAAACCCAACAGATATTATATCAAATTCCACATGATGCAGAATGGTATACAGTTATTGATTTGTGTAATGCGTTCTTTACAGTTCCTTTACACCCTGACAGCCAACCAATATTTGCATTCCGGTTGGGAGAGCGTATTTTTGCATGGTGCCGAATTCCTCATGGATATACTGAAAGTCCTTCTATCTTTATTCAGTTGCTAAAGAAGTCACTAGAGAGTCTAGATATGCCAGGAAAAGCTGTGTTGGTGCAATACATTGATGACCTACTGGTTGCATCAAGAACCAAAGATACATGTGTTTCTGACACAATTGCATTGCTAAATCATTTGGCAGGAGGAGGACACAAGGTGTCTCCCATCAAAATTACAATTTTGCCAGAAAGAAGTGCAGTATTTAGGTCGCAAGATTGGAAAACGAACAAGACAAGTTACCATAGAAAGAATCAGAAGTATTCAAGGAATAAAACCCCAAAGACACAGAAATAGGTGAGAATGTTCCTAGGAATGGCAGGGTACTGTCGGCAATGGATAAGTGGGTTTTCATTGATTGTAAAGCCTTTACAGAGACTGACCAGAGGAGATGTGAAAGACCCCATAGTGTTGAATGGGAAAGAAATGGCAGCATTTGAACAGCTAAAGTCCTGTCTGTGTGAAGCACCAGCACTAGGTATGCCTGATTATGAGAAATAATTCGAACTATATTGCAGTGAGAGAGAGGGATGTGCATTATCAATTCTAATTCAGAGACATGGACAAATGAGAAGACGCATTGCCTATTTTTCAGCAGTATTGGACCCAGTTGCTAAGGCATTGACAGTATGTCTGAAAGCAGTTGCTGCTACAAGTGTAAGCCTAGAGCAGAGTGAAGGTAAAGTGATGGGATACCCAGTGAAGTTATATGTACCACACTCGGTTGAAATTCTCCTCACTAGAACTAAAACCCAGTTTTTAACAAACAACAGACTGACCAGATATGAGAAGATAATTCTAGGAGCAGACAATGTGACAGTGGCAAGATGTGTAAATGTGAATCCATCTACATTGTTACCTGACACCTTGGATGTGGAAGTGAAAGATGAAATTGATCACACGTGTTTGGATGTGCTGGAGTACTGTACCAAACCAAGACCTGATATTAAGGATGAACCATTGGAAGAGTCTGACTATGTGATGTTTGTGGATGGTTCATGTTTGAGAACTGATGATGGCGTTTTGAGTACTGCATATGCTGTATGTACAGTGGCAGATGTCCTAGAAGCATCTTGTTTGAAAGGAATTCGTTCTGCACAAGTAGCTGACTTGATTGCTTTGATTCGAGCATGTGAACTGGGAAAAGAAATTTGAGTAACCATAGTGACTGACAGTCAATATGGCTTTGGGGTTGTTCAAGACTATGGACAACTGTGGTCCCAAAGAAGATACCTAACCTCTGCAGGATCCCCCATTAGAAATGCTGAATTTGTAAAAATGTTGATTGATGCGATTCAGTTGCCTGAAAAGATTGCTGTTGTAAAGTGTGCGGCCCACAGAAATGGAGATGACTACATCACTGGAGGCAACCGTTTTGTTGACTCGATTGCTAAATATTGTGCTAAACATTTTGCTTCTATCAATCAGGACAGGGAAAAATAACATGTTTCAAGTCCTTTGATGCTAACAACTGTGGTGAGACTTGGCAGGAAGTAAAACAAATGCAGGAAGAAACAAGTGAGGAAGAAAAAGACATATGGTTAAAGGCAGGCTGTAGACAAAGAGAAGAGGATGAAATTTGGGTTTATAAAGATTAAAGACCAGTAATGCCTGATAGCATGATCTCTAATATGGCCCGAATATATCATGGTCAGGACCATATTGGTAGAGATGCGATGATTCGTTTATTCAGACAGACTTGGTACAATCCCAAGTTCAGGATTATCACTGAAAGCTTGTGTCAGCAATGTTTGGTTTGCCAACAATTAAATCCAAGAAGAAAATCTGTTGTAAGTTTGGGAACCATAGGACGGGAGGGAGGTCCTTTTACTAAAATGCAGTTAGACTTCATCGAACTGCCACCACGTGATCGACTCAGATATGTACTTGTAATCATTTGTTTGTTTTCACGGTGGGTCGAAGCCTTCCCTACCAGACGCAATGATGGAGTAACTTTTGCAAAGCTGTTGTTAAGAGAGATCATTCAAACGTTCGGTTTCCCAGTAACAATTGAGTCAGATAGAGGCAAACATTTTCAGAATGAGCTGATACAAATGTTTTGTGAAGCACTGGACATTCATCAGAAATTGCATTGTGCTTACAGACCAGAGGCTTCTGGGGTAGTTGAACAAGTAAATGGAACCATAAAGAACAGAATTGCAAAAATGTGTTTGGCCACTGGACTAAAATGGCCTGATGCTTTGCCACTTGTTCTGATGACCCTGAGGAGTACACCTGATAGAAAGACAGGATTGAGTCCTCATGAAATACTAATGGGAAGAGTAATGAAACAAGCATTTGTACCAGTTGATAAACTATTGGCTATAAATGATGATATCATACTGGATTACTGCAAGAACCTGTCTGACATGGTGACTTCTGTATTCCATCAGGTTGGAATTGATGCAAGCACAAAAGAGAAACATCAAGCTCATGATTTAGTCCCTGAAGATTGTGTTTGGATAAAGGTGCACACGAGAAGAAACTGTCTAGTTCCTCGCTGGGAGAAGCCGAGGCAAGTCATCTTAGTTAGCACCACTGCAGTCAAGTGTGCTGGAGTAAAGAGATGGGTTCATACGAGTCATACAATTTGTGTCCCTGAACCCGAAAATCAGCAATCAGAAGAAACAGAAAGTAGTACTGACTGATTCTGAAGGTAACCAAGACCAAGATCCTGATCTTGAAGCTCGACCTGTTCGTCGACATCTGGAGACTTCAGATACTAGTTAAGCATCGGAAGGAGAAAGTGAAATAATTGAAGTACCAGATTCTGAAGATCGACTTGGAAATCAACATCTGGTAAATCCCAGTACCAGTTTGGACACTATTCAAAGTAAAAGGAAAACTGGTAACGAGAACAGTTCTAAAAGACAATTTGAAAGCTCTGAAAGAAGGAATGTAAATCTTGAAACTAGTGAGAAGGAAAAGACTCACGAAAAGGATGAGCTTCCAAGTACCAGCTATGGAGGAGATCCTAACAGAGCAACTGAACTGGTAAGAGAAAGCACAGATTCAGTGGCTGAAACAGACATTATAAAATTCAGAATAAGAGGAAGTGATGAAAAATCTGAAACTGAGTCTGATGACAGTGATGATGAAACAAAATTGAGGAGAAGCTCAAGGAAAAGAGCTTGGAGATTGGAACCTGGAAATATGAAGCCTGAAAGTAAGAAACCACGTAAAGGGGACAGTTGGCCTAATGGAAATGATGGACTAAAATTCAAACTGATCAATAAAACCAAAAATCAAGAAAAACAAGTAAATGAGATAACAAGTCAAAAGGAGTTGTCGAAAGAAAGGAAAGAGACTTTGCAAAGGCCAAAATGAGTAAGGAGACCAAATCAAAAGTATGTCACCTGAGTGGACATATGTTGCATTGCCCTCAATAGAGGAAGTCAACAGTAGTCAAAAAAATTGAGTTACCAAAGTGAGTAAAAGATTGATAAAGGACAAAAGAATTGTGTAAAACTGGGAAACAAAAGAAAGAAATAAAGAACGAACTTGAACATTGAAATTAAAGAGATTTTCCTAATTGCAAAAGGAGTTAGAAGACACTGTAGCGGTGATAAAAATACTATGAATAGAATAGTGTGTTAAAAAAAAAAAAAAAATATATATATATATATATATATATATATATATATATATATATATATATATATATATATGTCTACTAATGATGTAAAAAGGTCAAAGTGTGCTATTTTTCGAAAATGGTGTAGAATGTGGTTAATATGTACAGGATTATTAATGGTAGTATGGCTAATATTAGCAATTGTGATTCCCTTCAGACCTGAATTTGAGCATGCAAAGACTAACGTTTGTTGTGTGCAATAGGTAGGTTGGCCAGCCGTGTGTTAGCGTTCTGTCTGTGCAGGTACGTAGGAGAGAGGCTACTTGGTTCCAGTAGGTACCCACCAGGGCACAACCCCATAGCATGTAGATTAAATCAGCCCTTCGTTCAGTACATCTCGGACACAATTGTGCCTTCACTTATGCTGTATGCTGTATTACAATCTGGTAATTCCGTGTCATCCCCTTAGTGACTACGGAGAACAACTATCCGGTTGGTTGCAGTTTGTGCCTATTAATGGGCATAAAGTGGCCAAGAAGCATGACCCTCTCACTCACTATCAAATTGGTGAGTACTCTATGCCTTGGCGAGTCGTATTTCACAAATGATTAAAAACCAGGACTAATGTGGTTTCCTAATTATAGGATCATCCCTGTACCTTGAACAATTACTGAAGCCTGGCCGTGGATTCAATATTAAGGGTAAGCTTTCCCTCTGGCTAAAACCTTCAACTATTATTCATTTTGAGCACCCCTAGAGTTCGTAATAAATTGTCAACCTTTTAATTATAGGTAATTCTTCTCCCTACTGACTGTAAGAAGACTCTGAACTATTACAAGTAACTTTACACCTTGAGCAGCCATTGTGGAGCTCGGTAAGCAATTGTTGCTTTCTAAATGATCGGCCCATAGCTTGTTCGTAATTTTCTTACCTAATACTCTACCCTATCTTAAGTCCCCAGAAATTTTGTCCTGAAGAGACCCTCGTAATGCGAGAGGGTCGAAATGTCGTCGACTTTTAAAAGAGAGAGCCTTCAACTAAATAAAGTTGCCCATAAAAATATATTGTATCTCATCTTCGATAATTGCTCCTCTGTGATTTACCAATAACCACCACCGTATTTACGTTGTACCACTATTTATACTTCACTGACTTGTTTATGGTCACTACACGGGCGTTCACAATCCACTTTCAGATGTGATACATGTATAAAGTGCGTATATACAGATAACAGATCTTTTATGCCTTTTGTATGTTTAACTTGGTTTGGCAAAATAAATAACACTCACCTCGGCTGCAGGGAGGTTTACAAAAAATCTCTGTTCTATGGGCCTTTTGACAAAATTCACTGTGGTAAGCAGATTAGATACTAATCAGGACCCCAAACGCGGAGGCTAAAAGATCGCGATATGGCCGCTGTCGGTACCTCCGGTCATTGCTCAATGACCGCCCTGGGGTACCGACGGAAAGGTATGGCCTCTTTTTCGATAGTCTTTGCGACCCTAAAGCGTACACACCTTTGCTTTGTAAGCCCAGATACTTTATCTGCCCCTTGAGACGTAGTATAACAGTGATAGAACGACACTCTTTGATGAAGGCTTATCTAGGAACTCATAGCCTTCTCGAAGTTATATAGACTGTCGTACTTATGGAATTGCACGAGAGCCTTTAAAATGCTGGCTTTCACTTTTGCGTGTCCGGACAATTTGTTGTGGATGTAAGGAATAACAAAGATATAACCCCTATTTCAGAAAGGCTTATGTAAGATTCTAGAGCAAGTTGTCTAGGCTTCACACACTGCCATTTGAATGGAATTCCACGAGAGCCATAATACCTATTGAACATGTTTGATGTGGCGTATGTCTTCTTTTGCATACAATCATTCAGTGGAAATGTGGTATTGGATTATATCACACCACTTTTTATCTGTACTTTTCCAGAGTTGCTTTTTTAATTATGAGCGGAGGAGATTACATCATTACTAAAGGTGCACTGCATGTGTGTGGGTGTTGAATGAGAAAGAATTATGTGACGGGCAGTAATGCCATGATAGATTGCTTCATGGACATCACTTTTTTGTTACAGAGCGGGCCCCCTTCCCTGAGTAGTGACCAGGTTGAGGTGAGGGTGACACCCAATTGACATGGGTAAGTGCATGTACTACGTAGACTTGGTTGAAACGACTTCCGGGTTTCATTTAAGCCCTCTTATATGAGAGAGGCTAGTGTTTTGGTGAATGTGTTAGGTGGGGTAACTGTTGTTTTGATCAACTGTACATTGTTTTTACAGGTACCCGGTAATTACTTCCACACTTGCCCAGTTGGACATTACAGGTGCAGTATATGTTATGTTTTTACATTTAACACAGTATAGTTTTTCACTATTAGCAGCAGCTTTATATATTTTGTTTATCTGGTCCTGAAGAATGCCCCGATACTACTAGATCCTTGCGAGGGCAGAAACATGTTGAGCTAATTTCACTGCTTAACATTTGATAATCTCAAGTGTTAGCATATTGCTTTTTAATCATGACAATGGCACTCTTTTAATAAAATTGATATAGAGCTCCCTTAGTCATTTTTAAACACACCCTTTTGTATCAATCAGCGCTGCACTTTTTCTTCTTCTTTAAAAAAACCTTCTTCACTCAGTATGAAGATATGCCTTTAGGTTCTATGTTGCACCCTGTGGAGTCATCAGCCATCCTCTAGCTCTTCTATCTGCTAAGGGTACCCTAGTCAATTCTGAAGACTGAGGTCCCTGGTGAGAGGAGGCCAGACCCAAATGATGAAACATCACGATCTGTGAATGATGGGTTCTGGCAAAAGAGGTTCTCTTCTCCTATAGAGGAGGCTGTTGTCTTAACCTTTGACATACTTTTACCCCCTTCTTTTCCCTTTCTCCTACCTTTTTGTCTACGTTACGTTACGTTAAAAATATTTATATCGCGCACGTTCACCAACGGTTTCATGGCGCTCTTTGACAAAAGTACGGTTACCAGAGAGGAGGTGTTACTCGAATGCTGACTGAAATAGCAGAGTTTTTAACAGTCTGCGAAAGCAGTCATAGTTGTGGCAGAGACGCAGTGCAGTTGGAAGGGAGTTCCAAGTGAAGGAGGCAAGGAAAGAGAAACTCAGTCCTCCATGCTTTTTTCGTCTGTATTTGGGTACCGCAAGGTAATTGAGAGAGGTTGAGCGGAGGGCTCTGGAAGGGATGTATCGTGTCAGGCAGGATAAAATAAAAACTGGAGCTAAATCGGTGAGGGCCTTGAAGACGGTACATCCAAGCTTAAAAATACAGCGTTTGGACACTGGGAGCCAGTGAAGATTGCGAAGAAGGGGGGTGACGTGCTGATGTTTGGGCTGGCGAAAGATCAGGCGGGCAGCCTGATTCTGCACTAATTGCAGCCGGTGAAGGTGGAGAGCAGGGATCCCCGCATACAAAATATTGGCATAGTCGAGTCTGGAGGTGATGAGAGCGATGATGACAAGAATCAGGGCCTCTTTGGTGAGAAACCTACTGATTTTTCGAATCCGCCTAAGATGAAAAAAACAGGATGAGGTGACTGAATTAATTTGAGGTCTCATCGAAAGATCGTCAGAGATGATCACCCCCAGACTCTTCACCGTGCTCACAGGAATGGGTGCCGTCCCTAGAGATGGGGGCCAGAAGGAGGTGTTCCACGGATTGGTGGACCCCCCCACTAGTACTAGCTCTGTTTTTGAGGGGTTTAATTTCAGTTGACTGTGATACATCCACTCTGCAATGGCCAACATGGTAGACTGAAAATTAAGACAGGAGGAAGGAAGGGAGTCAATGGGAAAGATTAACTGAAGATCATCTGCATAATTGAAGATGGTGACCGGGGAGTTTCGGAGGGAGGCTAATAGGGGTTGCAGATACAAATTAAATAGTAAAGGTGATAGCGCAGAGCCCTGAGGGACCCCGCAGGTTAAGGATGAATAGGATGCAGCAAAAGTGGATAAGTGGACTGCCTGAGATCGGTTGTCGAGAAAAGATCTAAGCCAATTGAGGGCTACCCCCTGGATGCCAGCATTATTGACACGGTCGATCAAAATTACATGATCGACCGTGTCAAATGCTGCCGACAGGTCCAACAGGACAAGGGCCTGTGAGATGTTATTGTCGGCACCTTTCCTGAGGGCATCCATGACGGCTACTATGACCGCCTCGGTGGAATGGAGGGGTCTAAAGCCAGCTTGCTGGGCATCCAGGAAGGAAGATCTCTCAATAAACGAGGTAAGGCAGCGGGTCACATGCGTCTCCAAGATTTTTCCTAGGTAGGGGAGAAGGGAGATGGGTCTGTAATTGCTTAAAATTGTAGGATCCGCATTGTTTTTTTTTAAGATGGGTAGAACCGCTGCCTGTTTGAAGGAGCGAGGGACTTCTCCAGTAGCTAAAGAATTGTTGAGCAAAGCTAGTGGGGGGCCAGGGCAGGCCAAAAAGGCCTCTCTCAGAATCTGAGGGGGGCAGCAGTCATTAGGGGAGCCTGAACTAACTTTGTGGAGCAATAAAGAAAATTCTTTTAGTGAAATTGGCGGGAACTCTGTCAGCCGACTGGTGTTCATGGGGGGAGAGAGGGGGATAGCGGAGATGAAGGAGAAGGAATATTGTTTTTGATGATAGACATTTTATCAGTGAAATAAGAGTTAAGGGAGTCGCAAAAGGATTGGGTTGGTTGGGGTTGGGGTGTGACCCTGTCAGGGAGGGAGAGCTCATTGACGATGGCAAAGATGTCTTTAACTTTGTTATTGGAGTCCATTATCTTATGGGAAAAGTAGGCAGTTTTAGCTGCCAAAATCGATTTTTTGTAAGACTTTAAGGACTCTACAAAATTGATTCTGAGCTGAGGATCGTAGTTGCACCTCCAACGGCGCTCAGCTTGCCGGAGAGCAAGTTTGTCCGCTTTAAGTTGGTCAGAGAACCATCGCTGGGCGTCATGAGGGCGCTTAGCTTTAATTGTTTTAAAAGGGGCAACTCGGTCACATGCACGGAGTAGCCATTCCTCGAGATGAGTAGCCTGATCGGCTACCAAGGTCGAGGGTGTGGGTGGGGAAGAGGCCAGTAAGGCATGAAAGTCAGCCAGATTTGCTTTTTTCCAGTTTCGAGCAGAAAGATTCTTGACAGGGGGGGGAGGGCAGAAAGTATGAAGATGGAGATAAAAGGAAATGGAGCAGTGGTCGGACCAAAGACAGGGAAGAACAGAGGGAGGGGAAATATCAAGATTGGATGTCCAGATTTGATCTAGGATATGGCCCTTATGATGGGTGGCAGTATGAACGTGCTGGTGGAAGTTCATACTAGTTAAAAGCTCAGTAAACTCCTTAGAAGACTGACTCTCGCGGGCATCAGATGGCCAATAATTGAAGTCGCTGATAATCATGATGTTAGCGTGATTAATCGCGAGTTGCGAAATAAAATCGCCGAATAGTTGGGGGAAGAGAGGCATGAGTTCAGGGGGCCTGTAGCCAAGAATACAAACAAAAGCAGACTTGACTGAGGAAAATTTAAGGGAGAGGCAGTCAGATTTAGGAATAAGAATCGCAGTCAGCTCTGTAAATTTATGTTCAGAGCGGATGATGGCCGCCACACCGCCGCCGGTCTTCCCGGCAGGCCGGTTGGCTTGCATGATGTAATATCCAGTGGGAATAGCTGCAAGGATATCGGGGGCTGAGTCCTCGGTAATCCACATTTCAGTAAGGAGGAGAATATCAATGGCGCTCTGGTGAAGTAGTTGAAAGATCTCCAGCTGATGGCGTATTAAGGAGCGGGTATTCAGGTAGTACACTAGTAATGAAGTGGTTTTCCGAGAGGGGGAAAAGGAAAGGGCTGGGGAGGAATCGTGAAGGGAAGGAGTGTCAGGAACATAGGTATCGGAAGGAATCAGGATGTCACAGTCGTGAGCAGCCCTCGCAGTGCGGGCAGAAATAGACCCAAAGGTGTTAAGTCTCTGGAGGAGTAAGTATACAAATGGGCAGAACGACAGAGCCCTGGGCCCGGTCGGCCGCGGACGGGCGCAGACGGGCTTGACTTGTGCGCGACTTCGGCGCGAAGTCGGCGCTCCCGCTGCGCTCGTCCGCTGCGCTTCCACCATACCGTCATTATATACTAAAGGTGAGGGAGCACTAGACCGCTAACCTGCGATGAGTGGGTGCAGGGCAGAAGTGTTTGTGATGTATTCTTATAGGTTCTGTATCGATTTCCCTATTCCCGGCCCTGTTCTGGTTAATACTTAACTAGCAGCCGACCCACGGTGCAAAAAACCGTTATCTGATTAAGCCACACCACGGCACAGAAACGTGTTATCTGATTAGGTAATAACGCATGCCATCTAATTAGACAAGCACTATTCCTCCAGCCCCTGATAAGGCATACGGAGTTCTCAAAACAAATCAAACCTATGACAACCTGGGAAAATCCCTGCGGCCATTGTTTTGATTTCACCGAGAACTTCAGCAAAAGAATGTGCGAACAAGCCCGTTCGTATGACATCCTTATTGACGCATCCATGTCCATCCTTACGTCAATCTCGACACCTTACAGGTATAAATATTACCGACATTGCCTTAAGCAAACACACGCGGTGGTGACGAGATCGGAGCAGCGAGACGCGCTGAGGAGCCCAGCAGAGAGCGAAGCCCACACGCACTGCCCCGCCTTCCTGACGCGCTGAGAACGAGAAGCTGCTTTTCTCCTGCCGAGAAATCCAGCTCCGGCGCTTCCAAGCAGCCCTCGCAGGCAGCTGGAATATCAAGACCAGAGACGAGAGATACCAGCCCTCAACCATTCTAGATCTCAGGTACAGAACTGAACAACCCCTTGCAGAGAATTCTTGAGTCAGTCACTTGGCAAAACAAACTTAACTTAAACTGCTACTTATCTACTCCCGCCCACGTATTAGGCTTAGGTCAGGTACACTGGGGTAGGCGTGGTTAGAAGCACCAGTTGAGTACGGTTAGTCAAATGTATATATGTATGTATCTATTTTATCAATTTTAACTATCATATGGCTTAGAAACCATATCAATGCTTCTGCAGTATTATTTTATACTTCTGCTTTTATTGTATGCACTTTACTTAACCATAAGTATCGCAATACTATCGATTCATTTCTCTTGTACGAGAAAAGAGACTGATCAATAAATAACATCTTTTATTGAACACGCCCGTCTCTTCCTTTTCTCTACAAACTGGTGAAACTAAGAATGCACGTACTGACTGAGTAAAATAAGTTGTCTTTTGTTTTCACACGACTCTAGAGATACACTCTTGATTGGGAGAGAGCAAAGTTGTCATGTTCTATGGTTGTCAGAAACTAAATCCCTTCTTGTCTATCCAGGGAAGTTAAACTCCTCCTTGTCTATTCGAGAAAGTTTCTAGTGAACTCTGAGCTAGCTGGCAAAACCAAAAACTTTAAGTCTAATATCGTCAGTAGAAGACCTAGTTAACCTCTGCACTAGGTCTATACTATTGAAGATATTATTCCAATGCGCAGAGCCTATTGGGATAATAGGAACTACACTACATGGCGCCCAACGGTTTGGATAGGCGATAAAACTAACGCAAGACATTAGAGTAACTCAGTCGTGCTTTTTCACACAGAACCCCTTTTTTCCCATAATACTCCAAAGACGTCTGGAGTGGGTAAAAGGTCATATCCGCCAAACCTCGCAGGAGGAGACTCCTATGTATGGTTCTTGGTTTATTCAACGTTGAAGGATACACTGTTCCAAAATATTGTGCATCTAATCTTTGTTTCCATAGAAACCTGATCTGCAAACAAACAGAATAACCTTCCTGTCGGTAAAATGATAGACAGTGATGAAGAAAGGGAGACAGCTAGAATAGCAGCTGAACTCCTAGTAGCAGACAATGCTCTTCTGGAAAATGGCCCGGATGCAAAACTCATCCCGGTCAACATAAGAAAATCTATAACTTTAAAACTTATAGAAAATGGACTGACATCGAGAGGTGGTACAGTCATATTCGTAATTGAGGCACAGGAATATCGGCAGACAGAGGTATTCTATTCATGGATAAACTTTCCAGCAGCAAACGCTGTAACAAAAGAGTTCCACTATTATAAAATAGAGGAACCACCGGATACCTACACTCCTTTCGAGGAGGTGGAAGTACCACTCAAATTCCAAGAGCACCTGCTCTTGTTTAATGGCGCCCTAAAACATAATAATCACATCACCAGGCTCGGTCCACTAGGTAGACCAGGAGCAACGTGGCCAGTCCTAGCCGGATATACACCACATCCAGACATTGAAGAAATGTCTGCACCAGATCTTTTAGCACAGCTAAAACAACTAATCAAAATACATAGACAATTAGTCCAATATGTAATGCGGACTTCAACAATCCAACCAGCAAATAAAATTCCACAGCTGACCCCTCATCAGGGTAACACAAATAAAATTACGCCACAGAACATACAGTCCTGTCTAGGTAAAGTACCCGCAAAACGGGAACAAATTCCTTTCTGGCTAGCACAAAAAATCACCCAAATAGAGGCGGTGTTTCCAGACACCACCCCTGTAGATAAACACAGGATTCTGACTATCTGTCTTCCAATGGGAATCGCACCACATGTGGAGGACTGTGACACTTGGGGTACAGTCTTTGCTTCCATATACACAAAAACACATGGTGTACCATCCATGTCAGTAATACCAGATGTGCTAAAACAAATTCAAGATGAATATGGTCCAGAACCCGCTTTAACTCTCGGTATGAAATTACTGAAGGACTTCAAGCAGGTCTCGGCTATATTATTAGCCAACATAAAGGGAGAAGCAGCAAACGTGGCGATCCGCCAAAGGTTAAAAGAGACAGATATAGCAGACCAACCAACTGAAATTGCCAGAATCATAGAGAAATCCTATGAAGAACTAGGAAGAGATAGTCTGGGTGGAATACCGGTAAAACCTCAACTGATTGAAAGTGCTGAAAAGATATTTATTAAAAATAATTTAAACACTCAAAAAAAGAGCTGGGATGGAAACAAACAATCCAATCCTAAAGAAAAAAGATTCCAGTCCAGAGGAAGGTCTCCTCGGCGGAGAGAAAGATCTCCGAACCAAGGACGCACGTCTCCCCAAAGTGAACCCTCGGGGAAAAAATACAACCTTAGAAATAGGGATAATATAAAGAAACCTGATAGATATCAAGATAATGATACACATCCCTTTTCAGACTTCCTCGCAGAAATCGGAAAGAAGAGGACGATCAGAACACAGGGAAGAGCACGTCAAGTCCAAAGACAAGGAACCTGCTCATCTGAATAAAAAGTTACAATTTCCAAAAAAGAAGGTAGCCAGTATTAAAGTAATCAAAGATGCCGAGAATACTGAGGACACAGCTGAAAAACGGAGAATGGGCTCAGACAATGCTAGACAGCGCAGCAGAAGTGAGCATAGCTCGCAAAGTCCTTATGAATCATCTGGAGACAGTGGACACGAATGAATATATTCAAGTGGAAACTGCCGACACCAGAGTTAGCAAACCTCACAAAATATATGAAATTACATTGCGTATAGAGGGGGATAAGACTAGAAAAATAAGGGGACTATTTTGGGATAATCTCTCCCAGGGCTATGACATCCTTCTAGCTGAAAAAGACTGGCCACCCGAGTTCGTCAGAGAGTGCCCTCATGGCGAAGAAATAATTATGCCTGCCTTCTCAAATCACATTCCAATTCATAAAAAATATACACTTGCTAGAAAGTGGGCAGTAGCTCAAGCTCCTGCTTTATATAAAAATCATGTAGGATGGGATGAGGACTCTCCTCCTCACAAAATCCAGTTAAAATCACAACCTACTGCACAGAGGCAGTACCCAATTAAGCAAGAAGCTAAAAAACAGGTAAAAGAGATCCTAGATCAACTTGAATACCAGGGGGTGATTGAAACTTGCACCTCACAAATGAACAATCCTTTGTTTCCTGTCTCCAAACCAGACAACTCATATCGTCTAGTTTTGGATTACAGACACCTTAACTCATGTTGCAAAACTTTTGCAGTGCAAAACTCACATAGTGCTGCACTAATGAATAACATAGTACGCAAAAAATACAAAACAACATTAGACATCTCTAATGGATTCTTTTGTCAAAATATAGCAACAGAGAGCAGATATTTGACTGCGTTCTCTGTAAATGGCTCGCAAAAAAGTTTCTGCCGTTTACCCCAGGGGCACAAGAATAGCCCAGGATTATTCTCAAAGAGAGTAACAGAATTACTACAAACATACGATGACGAGGCATTATCATATGTCGACGACATTTACCTAACAGATGATGACTTGGATACTCACTTGAAGAGAGTGAACACCATAATACTTGGGTTCGCAGCAGAGGGTTACAAATTCAACTTTAAAAAATCAAGAATTGCCCATCTAACGGTCCTGTTTTTAGGATATGAATTATCAAGTGAAGGCAAAAGCCTGGCTGACAATTTCCTAGAGAAATGTGCTGTACTCCAAGCTCCTAGAACACTAAAAAACTTACAATCAATTCTAGGCTTCCTAAATTTCGGAAGAACATACATTGCAAATTACGCAGAAAAGATCAAACCCCTTTATGATCTAATAAAACCAGATTTTAAAAGAATCAATTGGACTCAAAAACACACAGAAATTTTGAGATCTTTACAAACAGACATGCTAATTAAAACAAAATTAGAAACACGTGATAACTCACGCAATCTTGTGATTCGAGTCATCCCAGGAAGATGCGGATTCACATACCTGACCTCTAATGAGGGAGAAAAGGTACCAATTGCATACAAATCACACTTGTACACAGAAGCTGAAAAGAAGTTCAGTATTAAAGACAACATTGTTCATGCAGTTCAAACGGCTATAGCAAGAGAAAAAGACAACGCCGACGGTAGACATATCACAGTCAGAACAGCGGAGTCAGCCTTTGAGGCATTAACAACCCCATGTAATTTACCAAAAACAGCGTTGAATCCAGAATGGATACAATGGGTGAATTCAATTGCAACGGACAAAGTTAAATACTACTTTGATCCAGAATTAAAGGAATTAAAATATCTAGAATATGAAATAATATACCCTCTGCCAATCGACATTCTGCCTTTACGACAGTACGCCTGTGTAATACATACAGACGGGCATGCTCAACCCTCAGTTTGGGGAGAGCTGGCTTACAAGGCCACATGCGAAATTGTAAAAGAAGTGTGTCGCGGAGGTAAATTAAGACCTCTACTCACAAAAACACACTCAGTGGAAAATAATTCAGACCAACAAACTGAAATAATAGCATTAAAAATGGCGCTAGATAATGCCGATCGCGAATTCCCGACACTTATTGTCTGCGATTCGTATTACTGCGTCAAATCATACAATAACGATTTACAGAAATGGATTCAAAACGGTTACAAAGATGACACAGGTGCAACAATAAAGCAAAAAGTGCTTTGGGAACAAGTAGTTCATTTGCAAAAAGAACTACCAAAGACTCACGTGATACATACACTGAGTCATCAACGTGATGGCGTTCACGTTGCAGGGAGTTCATTGGCTGAGAAAGCCACAACGGCAGCAACTGAATCGGCTACCGTAGTCAAGAAAAAGCGTGCAGTAAAACACATTGACGGTGAAACTATGCTGGCGGTGAAAACGTCATCAAAAGGCGACTGCTCAGCACTACCGATCAACTATCCACTCAATTATACATACATAATCGATGCAAACTCCGTTCCTTTTGCTCGAATCCCTGGAGTGGGGGACAGAGTGATTCCAAACATGGACAGGAGAGGTTTGTTAATAGCAGACGCACATATGGGTGAGGGTCTCAGACACCTTAAACAAAAAGATTCTCTGGAAGAATTACAATCAATGTACTGGTGGCCAGGTATGAGCCTGCATCATCACATCTTTGTAAAGAACTGCCCAGACTGCAATAGAGATCGCAGTGGCGAAAGAAACGGTATATTAGCATGGCGTTTCACTCCAGAATTGATCAACAATAAAAACTAATGCGTCCAATTAACATATAAAGACTAGTTTCCACTTGTGATGTAGACCCCAGCACTCGGCTGACGTCTGGACTGTTAGAAAAAGATTTGCGAGTCTATAATGGCATATACGCTAGAAGCATGCTACGTTTGGCTGAATGTTTTTTCTTTTTGCCCTAAAGCATATGAAAAACATGGCCAAATGAGCATAGCATAGCGGGACTCTTCTCACTTCCTACCTGAGGGAACGGGATGGTGTAAAGAAAAAACCAAAGGCATAAAGCAATCTATAACAGCGAAGGTATTAGGTTCGGGAGCTGGGTGGGTCAAACATCTAATAAGTGTCCAACGTAGTCTAAATAACCTGCCAAGAAATTCTCTGAGGGGATTCAGTCCGTACAAACTATTGTTTGGAACTAGAATGATGGTCTTAGATCTTGACAGTCAGACTTCAGTGGTTAAAGAAAAAAGCTTTGATATCAAAGATCGTTTGGCTATTTTACAGGACTTAAATGAAACTAGAAAAGACCTGAGCAACATAAAGTTGAAACAACAGCCAACGACCACTGAAGAAATACCACCTGTCCCAGCAAGACCTGTCTGGATTCCAAAAGTCGGGGATCTAGTCAGAGAAAAGATCGCGGTAAAGAAGGAATTTGGGCCTTCTTACAGAAAAGCAGTTCCTGTCTTGTCTATCAACGGGACAAGATCAGTAGTACTACCGCCCCTTGCTGGTAAAAAGGAGAACCGAGTTGTATCCATCGACCTGGTTAAACCACAATCATGTGGCTGATAACAAACAGTAGGCCAAGTGGACTCCCGATAAGTAGTAGAACACCAAGGTTTGCTACAAACACAGAGGTTCAATCTAAGAGGCTACTCACGTTTGAAATGCCAAAAGAACAACAACAAGGTCTATGCAACAATGCTATGGAACTTAAACCTCTAAAAACCCAAATAAAAACATTTAGCAGAGACACACCAATCTACAATGAAGTAATGAATGACTATGCTGCTGCAACAAAACACACGGATAAAGCAAATATCAATCCTGAAGCTATTGGAACAATAGACAGAACGGCATCCGGTTACTTCATCAACTTCAGCGATTCATCTGAAAACCTGAGTGAATCAAAGGAACAAACATCAACAAAAACCTTTAAAGACAAAGCTAAGGAACTTTTTCAACAACTGAAAGAAACCTATCTGATTTCTCCATGGATTGAATTCTGGGTGGCCTTAGGTGCACTTATCCTCATACTTTGGCTCATCATGGTACTATGTTTGGGACACTTCATTGAGGGAAAATATGCTAAAATGGACACAGCAAGCCAGAAAATCAACTTGGTCCTCAAACCACACACGTCTTCACACATCGAGAAAAGGGAACTTTCTTCAGTCAACTTCACAGCCAATCCTATACCCGGTGGGGTAGCATGGGACAATACTGATTATGAAATCTATGGTCCGGTTGAAATCCTGAAATATCCACACCAAATCAAGATCTCATTGAGTGACTTTGTAAAACCAAGCTCAGTTGCTGATGATTGGGACGTGGAAAGCATTAATAATATGATGTCTGACCTAGTGATGTCTGCTAAATTTACAAAACATGATTATTTGCAGGGTTCGTCTAATTATGATAAAATGTTCTGCTATAATCACTATAGTAATCATTATCTGCATAAATCTGCACAACCTAGAAATGTTTTAAATTATAATCAATGGGAACACTGTGCAACCCCTCCAAAAGGTAGCTCAAGAACTTTTTATGACAAATATTCATATTTTTCAGGGTTCAACACAAGTAATGCAGAAACATTTTATTTCAAATTATCAAACAAGACAGGTACAAAGACCATGCTTACAAACACTAAATTGATATATTCAGACTCGTTTTTTGAACAAATGAGTACGTTTGGTTTTGAATACTGGGACAAAAATGTTGAAGTAAAAAGTGTTTGGGGTACAAAGGAATGGCAAGTACAAGGTATAGAATCATTGTTTAGAGCCTGCATGATCCCAGAACAAATGATATTTTTGAATGACACTATTCAACAAACTACCTGTCTTGGCCTAGCCAAAATCAAAGATTTAAACAAACCGTCTATTCCAAAGCCAACGATAAACAGTAATAGCTCGACAGATGAGGAGATAGACGTAAACCATATATTAAGCCAAAACAGAACACATCCAGATTGGAAAAAGTGGTTAATCTGGCCCACAGATACTAATAACTGTCAAGACAGATTCCTGAACAAAATCCAGGGGTTCAAATTGACCAGGCCAGACCCTAGATATTCCCAAAGACAACACCCAGAGATAATTACCACGTACAGTGTGGGCAAGCTCTGCCTTCAATAGCTACAAACATCCACACAGGCAGAAATTAAGCAACACCTAACTTTACTTACTGATGGTGCTGACTTGCGTGATTTCATTATGGGACCACGCAAACAGCGTCAAAAACGCTTCATAGCAGCCTCTGTATATGCAGCTTATAACGAAGCCTGGAAAATAACTCAAATTGAAACATCAGAGAGAATACGGGAAATTGACCGTATTAATTTGGAAAAATCACTTTCTGTAGTGGACAATGGGTTAATGACTCTGTCCTCCAGAATATACTCTTTGGACAGCATTGTGTCTTCAGCAATCGACATAATATCGCAAGACTTACTGTTGTTACAACACGGTCAGTCCCAATTGCGTTCTATTGTACAACTTGGCTGGACGTTACAAAATCTGCGTTCAGGCTATGTGCCTTGGCGTTTAATCAACACAACGTCACTGTTCAATATCTTTAACCTTACTGATAAACAAATCAGTATGGCACAGAAGGGTGCTGATTATACAATCCTGAGCATTGAGAAACTCGAGAGATTACCATTGACAATGTCAGAACGACCTGTCAGTGAGTGGATAATACATGGAATAATTAATATTCCAATATCTACTTTCAGGTTTCAATACTGCCAAAAATATATACAGGCTGGCATGTACGAAAAATTGGGTAAAGGGTACATTAAGTCACCATGGAACTTGCCCTATTCACATGCTTGTGTCAGTAATAAAGGCCGGAAAGTGTTTCTTAGTGGCAATAATTGTGCCATGTCACTAAGCGGTACATTTCTGTGTAATGGTATTAGTTTACACGGAGCCTGTGAAGGGTCCTCAAATAACCTTTCATGTCACCAGCTAGGCACACCTGCGACACAAATAGAACCATTCTTTAGGAGACTATCGAACGGGAGTTACATTATAATCGTAGACCGCAGATGTTGTAGCTTGGTGCCCGGAATACCTTATCTCATATGTACGACTGCGAAGGTCATGTGCTGTGAACGAGTATTGTTCCCCAGCGCAATGCCAGACAGGGAGGCAAGGTTATGGCCGAATTTTAAAATTTCTTCCATTAGAGTTGATACTTTAAGCAGAATGAAAACTGTGCTCCTTCAGACGCCGACCAGGCTCACGTCATCAAAAGAAACGTATGATCTCCAAGTTGCAAGGACAACGGCAGAGATTCATTCATTGTTATCAACTAATTCCCCCATACATTTCGCAGAAATCCTGAACGAAATCTTAAATATTTCTGATACCAGTGGGGTCTCAAATGTATTTAAGACAGTGTTTTCAGGGGCTCTAACACCATTTAAAGCCATTCTGGGTATTTTTCCAGAATTTGTCCATTCCATCTTTGGTGGACTTCCTCTCCTTTTGGGACTAGTGGCAGGAATCCTATTTTTGATCCTGTTATTTCGCTATGGCAAACCGTGTCACAGACAAGACACCTGCGACAAGGGAAGAAACAATCCTAGCCATTGGATACCGGGACCAGATATCTAGAATCCTTGGACTGTCCCGGCTTAGAGACCTGAACATGACTTGGTTTCTTTCGTTTAGACCTATGTGGCAAAGCTGTGTTTTACCTGTATTAAGGGGCTTGCTATGCGGAGAAGAATGCGTGTTAGACACCTGTCTGACGCTACAATCGGATGCGCCAATGGATGCAGAAACTTTGTTGGGTCCGGTCACGGCTCATGCATTGTGCTGTCCCCAGCGGCTACCAATCCTGATGACGGCATTCGTGGAGACTTCACCACTACGATTAAGGGGTAGTGAGGTTCAAGATGAAAGCAGCATCGATCAGGTACGACCTTCTGTCAGCTATGCTGATCCAAACATCAATGAAGGCAATCATGCTCACGAATGCATGGTAACATCTTTTTCCGAGTTAATTGAACTTTCACAGGAAGCTGTTGACAGTTTTTTCGAGAGTCTAAATGATATGATGTTCTCACCAGAGCAGAAATAATGACTTTTGAACAAACTAGCACAAGGCGTTCCCAACACCAATAATTTGGCCTTCAACTTTGATAATAAAGTATCATGAACAATTTTCTCCAGTTTACGGACAGCGGAACATTATTTTTCAGCGGCCCCAAAAATACTTTACAATTTTTCGGGACACTTATCTTCTGCTTAAAGTAGAAACTATTCTTAGAGAACTATATTTCTATTTTAGGAACTTTAGAATCATTAGCTGCCCTCTAGCCTGTTCATAAATATTTTATTTTGTGATGAAATGGTCTCGCGTTTTTTTTCTTCTGTATTAAGAGCCATTTCATGTGTAATTTTCATATTTTATTAGTAATGATGTATGAATATGCGTGATATTTAGCATTGATATACTGCTTGAGTGCATATAATGTATATATATATCTTTTCGTATATTTCATGTTTCAAAATGCATATGGATGTATTTTGGGGTGGTACGGTATACACATGCTCTACTAACGTATTTGCTATGCCTAGATCTTGTAAATATAGACATAGTCAGCGTGGAGTGGGTGTGATGTATTCCTATAGGTTCTGTATTGATTCCCCTATTCCCGGCCCTGTTCTGGTTAATACTTAACTAGCAGCCGACCCACGGTGCAAAAAAACGTTATCTGATTAAGCCACACCACGGCACAGAAACGTGTTATCTGATTAGGTAATAACGCATGCCATCTAATTAGACAAGCACTATTCCTCCAGCCCCTGATAAGGCATACGGAGTTCTCAAAACAAATCAAACCTATGACAACCTGGGAAAATCCCTGCGGCCATTGTTTTGATTTCACCGAGAACTTCAGCAAAAGAATGTGCGAACAAGCCCGTTCGTATGACATCCTTATTGACGCATCCATGTCCATCCTTACGTCAATCTCGACACCTTACAGGTATAAATATTACCGACATTGCCTTAAGCAAACACACGCGGTGGTGACGAGATCGGAGCAGCGAGACGCGCTGAGGAGCCCAGCAGAGAGCGAAGCCCACACGCACTGCCCCGCCTTCCTGACGTGCTGAGAACGAGAAGCTGCTTTTCTCCTGCCGAGAAATCCAGCTCCGGCTCTTCCAAGCAGCCCTCGCAGGCAGCTGGAATATCAAGACCAGAGACGAGAGATACCAGCCCTCAACCATTCTAGATCTCAGGTACAGAACTGAACAACCCCTTGCAGAGAATTCTTGAGTCAGTCACTTGGCAAAACAAACTTAACTTAAACTGCTACTTATCTACTCCCGCCCACGTATTAGGCTTAGGTCAGGTACACTGGGGTAGGCGTGGTTAGAAGCACCAGTTGAGTACGGTTAGTCAAATGTATATATGTATGTATCTATTTTATCAATTTTAACTATCATATGGCTTAGAAACCATATCAATGCTTCTGCAGTATTATTTTATACTTCTGCTTTTATTGTATGCACTTTACTTAACCATAAGTATCGCAATAATATCGATTCATTTCTCTTGTACGAGAAAAGAGACTGATCAATAAATAACATCTTTTATTGAACACGCCCGTCTCTTCCTTTTCTCTACAAACTGGTGAAACTAAGAATGCACGTACTGACTGAGTAAAATAAGTTGTCTTTTGTTTTCACACGACTCTAGAGATACACTCTTGATTGGGGGAGAGCAAAGTTGTCATGTTCTATGGTTGTCAGAAACTAAATCCCTTCTTGTCTATCCAGGGAAGTTAAAAGCCTATTGGGATAATAGGAACTACACTACATGTTGTCGCGAGCAGGAAGTGACGCTCCTCAAGCTGACCCTCCGCACAAACGGCACGGGGCGGAACGGGGCCACGAGCGATTAAAGTACAGGTAAGAGTGCGCTTACAAATGTCACAGCGTGAATACACAAATAAAGTTTTAAATGAAGATTTTCAACGTGCTATTAAAATCAGCAGTTTTTAAAATACAACAGCATCCACAACAACACACATCCGCAGCCTAGATCGCCGCGTTTGTCAATGGGCGGGAGCTGGAAGCGAAAGCTAAATACCCCCAGGCTCGGCAGCACTAGACCGCTAACCTGCGATGAGTGGGTGCAGGGCGGAAGTGTTGTCGCGAGCAGGAAGTGACGCTCCTCAAGCTGACCCTCCGCACAAACGGCACTAGCCGGGGCGGAACGGGGCCACGAGCGATTAAAGTACAGGTAAGAGTGCGCTTACAAATGTCACAGCGTGAATACACAAATAAAGTTTTAAATGAAGATTTTCAACGTGCTATTAAAATCAGCAGTTTTTAAAATACAACAGCATCCACAACAACACACATCCGCAGCCTAGATCGCCGCGTTTGTCAATGGGCGGGAGCTGGAAGCGAAAGCTAAATACCCCCAGGCTCGGCAGCACTAGACCGCTAACCTGCGATGAGTGGGTGCAGGGCGGAAGTGTTGTCGCGAGCAGGAAGTGACGCTCCTCAAGCTGACCCTCCGCACAAACGGCACAAGCCGGGGTGGAACGGGGCCACGAGCGATTAAAGTACAGGTAAGAGTGCGCTTACAAATGTCACAGCGTGAATACACAAATAAAGTTTTAAATGAAGATTTTCAACGTGCTATTAAAATCAGCAATTTTTAAAATACAACAGCATCCACAACAACACACATCCGCAGCCTAGATCGCCGCGTTTGTCAATGGGCGGGAGCTGGAAGCGAAAGCTAAATACCCCCAGGCTCGGCAGCACTAGACCGCTAACCTGCGATGAGTGGGTGCAGGGCGGAAGTGTTGTCGCGAGCAGGAAGTGACGCACCTCAAGCTGACCCTCCGCACAAACGGCACAAGCCGGGGCGGAACGGGGCCACGAGCGATTAAAGTACAGGTAAGAGTGCGCTTACAAATGTCACAGCGTGAATACACAAATAAAGTTTTAAATGAAGATTTTCAAAGTGCTATTAAAATCAGCAGTTTTTAAAATACAACAGCATCCACAACAACACACATCCGCAGCCTAGATCGCCGCGTTTGTCAATGGGCGGGAGCTGGAAGCGAAAGCTAAATACCCCCAGGCTCGGCAGCACTAGACCACTAACCTGCGATGAGTGGGTGCAGAGCGGAAGTGTTGTCGCGAGCAGGAAGTGACGCTCCTCAAGCTGACCCTCCGCACAAACAGTACAAGCCGGGGCGGAACGGGGCCACGAGCGATTAAAGTACAGGTAAGAGTGCGCTTACAAATGTCACAGCGTGAATACACAAATAAAGTTTTAAATGAAGATTTTCAATGTGCTATTAAAATCAGCAGTTTTTTAAAATACAACAGCATCCACAACAACACACATCCGCAGCCTAGATCGCCGCGTTTGTCTAGACCCGAGGTGTTTTGTGGTATATATACGTTCTAAAGGGGAAATACACCTTGCAGGTCTTTAAAATTTCCCTGAGACCTTCCTTAATGTTTTGTTTGTAACATTTGTTTGCCCATGTTTGCCTTATTTAATGAAGGCTCTATTGTAGATTGATTGCTCTAATTGATTTAAGCAGGATAGATTAATAGCTGCTAGAATGTATTACTCTGCATAAAAATGAGTTCCTTGTGAACACTGTTTCTGCTGATAAGCAATACCAGGTTTGCAAGGACAATTGGGTCGCTCTTGTTTTTTGTAAGAGAAGTTTCTTCCTTTGCGTCAGCTCAAACCCACAATCATCAGTTACCCTTTATTTCTTCTCATAAGCTTCTTGCGCTACTGTCACAGCCTCTTTGCTCAGGCAAAGCAATTCATTCTTACTGTAGTGTACTAAGAAATCCAAGCCTACAATCCTAGCCTACATTTGCAAAGGGGAAGGTGGTCCCCTGGGGCCCCCTTCCCATTTGTGAGTGCTTTACCACCCTCTTGAAGAGGGTGGTAAACTGTGAGTGTTTTGTGAGCGCAATTGCGGTTGCAAAATCTTATTACATGGTTTGTGGGGTCACAATTAGGAAGGGAACGCCACTTCCTAATAGCGAGGTGCAAAACACTACATGCAAGTCGCCAAAATAGGGTTTGTACATGGCCCACATGACTTTTGCATGCGCAAGCGGGTCGCAACCCGTTTGCGCATGCAAAATAGGGTCGTACATCTGGCCCAAAATGTTGAAGCATGTCACGTGCTCTTATCTCTTGTTCCATGAATTAAGGACAAAGTGTTAACATTTGATGTCAGAGGTAATTCATGGACAGGAAGATAATGAATGTGGCTGAAGCTCTAGAATTGAGTGATAGGGTGGGTGATAAGGTGGGCTCCTTGCAATCCACTTTTAGCGAATATGCAATCTAGAGAGAGAGAAGTAGCAGTCAGCTATTGTGCAGTGCTTAAATTATATATTTCGTGCAGTGGGCTGTAGAAGAAAAAGGTAGGGTGCATTATCAGTAAGGCCTGGGCACAGACGGAGCCATACTTAGCGTGTGGGTCTCTGCAGAGGTGCATGGATTGAAGCGTGTGGGTTATTTCTCTAGATTTTACAAGGAGCCCTTGTTTCAATAACTGAATGTGTCTCACATTTGCTTAGTTTTAAAACTGTGAACTATATAGTCTGCTAATTAAGTATCACGTACCTTAATAAAGGTCTCTCGTAGCCAGGTAGATTGAATTGAGGCTGTTTTGTTTGAGCTGATCTTTGGAGGCACTCATAAACTGTTTACCAAAACATGGGCGCTTGCTTAGATGCTTGGTTCTTATTGTGGTTGAACTTGCTTTGGAATGATCCTGTGTGATGTGGCAGGGTTCTCTGCAGATCTCTGGTAGCGTAAAGATGAGGGGAAGCCTCATGTAATGTAACGTTGGTTTTTGTAACATGCCCACTTGTAATTGTCTCCTCATGTAATGCTACTGTTCCTATTGTGAAGCGCTCTGACACCTTTGGGTAAAGTCTGCGCTATATAAAAACGCATAAAATAAATATAAATAAAGAGTCAGCTGTCTAGTTGCTGTGTGCTCTAGTAGCACTTGACATGAAATGATGAAGGGGGTCTATCTTGGATGTTGTGCTCTTGTAGTTCTTGCCAGCTGCGGAAACCATAGACTTCAATGGAGGCTCCCACTTTTCAAACCTACATCACTGTCCAAAAAAGTGCTACTTTTCTATTCGCCTTAGTGTGATCATCCTCTAAAATGCTTAATTCCATCCGGCATTTTTTTTTACAAGAGGTTGACAGGCATGAAAGGAGGAGGTTAAATTGCTTGAGACGCAAGGACAACGAGCCACTGCGAGTCTAAAATTATAATTACTTGTATCTAATTGGCATTTCGGGCTGTCATTTCGTCTCCTCTGCTTCCTTTGGAGCACTAAAGATAACACTATTTATTTGATACCTGTAACACCGAATTAGCTTGCAAAACGGGGTAGGCAAATTAGCAGGACGGATTTTCTACGAATAGGTGCCGCGAGCATCATGAAAACTCCCACGCCCTGCCCTCATTGCTCTAGAACTCCCTTTGCCACTCCCTCTGGCCTGCCTGCTGGTCACAGCGGCCCAGACGCCATACTATCAGAACTACGTTCCCCGACATGCACTGGGGGCTGTCAGAGCTACTAGCCAATCGGGAGAGAGAGGAGGCGAAAAGCCAACAAGAACGCAGACTTTCAGAATTAAACGTGTATAATAAAGAATCGTTTTTAACAGTTATTCTCTTGTACTTTTTACACTTCCTGCCGGGGACAGCAACCTATAGAACATTCAGCAGCACAGTGTGCACTAGATTTGGGTGGTATGGTAGCACCTGCCCTTCCTGTCTTGCAATGGGCGACCCGGGAGTGGGTGCGGGGGGCGGAGTGTTGTAACTGCGTCACCGCCTCGTCCGCCTAGTTCTGGGTGCAGAAAGGAGGGGCGGGGGCTGTAGGCAGGAAATGAAATACATTTTTGATAGAAAAATAAAATACGGAGAGCGAAGAGGCAACGAGAGGAAGGGTAGCGGGGGCACGGGCTTCCTTGGCAACGCCTGGTCCCGCGCTTCTGCCATCGGTCCACCCACCGCCGCCCGGGTAAGCAATGGCGGGGCCGCTCCTTGGGAGGTGGGTCCTGGGCAGCAGGGGGAAGGCAGGAAGGAGGAGCGGGGTGCGGCCGCTGCCCGAGGAGGAGGCAGCAGACAGGGAAAAGGGGGCGATCCCCGGCTCTCGGTGGGTGGTGGTGGTGGGTGAAGAGGGAGAGACATTGTGTCCGCTGGCGACGCCCTGACACCGCCCTACTTCCGCCCTCATCGGACAGGCCGTCCTGTCTTTACCAGGGGAGGAGGGCGAGCCGTACCCGCCGCCCAGGAGGGGGAGAGGCAGAGGGGCTCGAGGGAGGGGGCAGAGCCCCAGCGGCCGCCATTCCAGGGAAAGGACGAGAGGAGGCGGAGGAGGCCGCCCCTCCCTCCCTCTACTCTCCCAGCCTCCGAGCCACAGCGCCCGGCCTTCTTCCCATTGCACCCTCCTCCCAGGTTCTGCTACCTTCATCTGTCATCTCCGAAGTGCCATGAAACACCGCCTAGTATTAATGCTGCAGAATGAGCGGTATGTACTGTACCTGCCCCTCATACATAAAAACCTTCATTCTCAAGCAATAATCATTGCATGTGATATTGTTGCTGTCTCAGGTTGTGTGCACCACCGCCAGGCTGTTACTTAACACTGGGGCGGGCTTTTTAGATGGTTGCTCCCTCGCATGCACGTTGGCATTTTTATTTTACGGTTCAGAGAAGACAAAAAACCATTGGCACATAACTATAGAAGCGAGAGCACACCCCCTTTGGCCTAAACACATTGTGGAATATTTACGAGATAACTTGTCTTTCAGATATAAAGAAAGAAACTATGGCCACAGAAGGAGGGAAGTCAACCGATGCAGAATGTAATAAAAAACCCAAAACATCAGGCTCGCAGGTAACGCCCCATGACTCCTCTCCCCACGCCCCCTTCCCAAAAAACACAACTTCATTCACTCAACTTAATTTTAATTTAAGCTTTACTGTAGATAGGCCCATTCTCTCTCTTCGTTGCTTTTTACACAGCGTGTCATTGCCAGAGCGTTATGTAATGTTGTAACTGTACTTGGAGGAGTGGTTATAGATCGTCCCTCCATGACGTATTCTGAGCGAATGTAGCTTCTGTATGGAAACGTCATCGATGCTGTGTGGTTGTCAAACATGATTTTATTTATGTAACACCTTATGAATCTCGAGTCCTAGATAAACAGTCTACCTAAACGCTTCTCCATACTAATGTACTTAGTTATGTTTGGCAAGTTAATGAGTATGGGAGGAGGTGAATGTTTGACTTCACTTCCTAAATTGAGCTGTCAGAAAATGTGGTCACACCTACTGGCTCCGTCTAAACCCGCCCATTTTCCCCCTTCTCTCTCCGAGTAGGACTCCCAGCCGTCTCCACTGGCCTTGCTCGCAGCCACATGCAGTAAAATAGGGACAACAGGCGAAAATCAAGCAGCTGGACCTCAACAAATTATCATAGACCCAAGCCAAGCTCTGGTACAGCTTCAAAATCAGCCACAGCAGTTAGAATTAGTCACTACTCAACTTGGTGGAAATACTTGGCAGATTGTGGCTGCTGCTCCTAATTCTAAGGAAAACAACATAGCCCAAGCCATGGCTATTGCTACAAGCACAACAGGCTCAACGAGCAGCAATAATGGCAACTCCTCGCCCACCAAAACGAAACTGGGCAGTTCTGTGTCTGCCCCAGGGCAGTTTCAAGTTATCCAGGTGCAAAATCCGAATGGGAGTATACAGTACCAAGTGATACCACAAATCCAGTCGATGGAAGGACAACAGATTCAGTTTGCTTCTGCAAATGCTACATCGCTTCAAGATTTACAGGGACAAATACAATTAATACCTGCCGGGAATAACCAAGCTATTATTACAACTGCAAACAGGACAGCTTCCGGCAATATCCTTGGTCAAAACATTGGTAATCAGACCTTACCTGTACAAATTAGGCCAGGTATGTCTATACCACTGCAGCTGCAAACAATTTCTGGCGCTCAGACTCAAGTAGTAACAACCTTACCTATTAACATTGGGGGAGTGACACTTGCACTGCCTGTCATAAACAATGTGGCCGCGGGGGGAGCAACAGGGCAAATTGTTCAGGCCACTGATGGAGGGCTTTCCAATGGGAATCAACTGATGTCGACACCCATCACCACCACTTCTGTCAGTACCATGCCCGAATCTCCCTCCTCTTCTGCCTGTACAACCACGGTTTCCACATCTCTAACGAGTAGTGAGACTTTATCGAGCTCTGTGGAAACAAGCCAGTATGCAAGCACACCTGCCAGCACAGAACATGCTACAGAAGAATCCCAGACAGCAATTGCGGATTCAGAAGTTCAGAGTACTAGTCAGCTTCAGGCAAACGGGTTACAGAATTCTCAAGATCAATCAAGTTCACTTCAGCAGGTACAAATTTTAGGCCAGCAGGTTTTGCAACAAATACAGATCCAGCAGCCTCAGCAGCAGATAATCCAGGGTATTCCACAACAGACTTTCCAACTACACACAGGACAGACTCTGCAGGCTCTTCAACAACAGCCTCTGCATAATGTTCAGTTTCAAACATTAAGCCCAACTCAGGTTCTCATTAGGGCTCCAACGTTGACACCGTCAGGGCAGATCAGTTGGCAAACTGTGCAGCTTCAAAATCTACAGAGTCTTTCAAATTTGCAAGTTCAGAACTCTGGGTTGCCCCAACAACTGACTCTGGCCCCAGTGTCTTCAAGTGGCAGCACATCTCTTGCCCAGATTGCGCCTGTGACTGTAACTGGTACACCCATCACTCTCAACACTGCTCAGTTCTCTTCAGTGCCTAACATCCAGACAGTGAGTGTTGCAAGTCTGGGTGCAGCAGGTGTTCAAGTACAAGGCCTCCCACTTACCATCACCAGTGTTGGAGGTAAGCTAGTTATGCCATTCGTGCTTCATTACTGTAGAGATTATAGTTGATGTTCAGCTTCTTAATATGCATGCGTTTTAACTGTTGTTCTGTGGACATGAAAGTAATTGTCTGAAATTTGACTTTGGGGTATTACTTGAGTAGTCCACATTCTAGTAACAATTCGTTTTAACATATAACTATACTCCTGTATTTGTGTGTGAAAATGTGTCTACCGTCTGCCTAATGTGTTTATAGGAAACAATGTTTCTAAAATACAGGTTCATGTTTGCAAACTCATTAAAATAGAGTGTTGACTATTAATGGTAAACTAATTTACAAGGTGGTTATGCACGTGCGTGAAGATGCAAAAAGCAGTATAAGAATGTTACACCATGAAAACCAAATAGGATTTTGAGAGCTGATACCCACTTTCATTAGCATCCTTTTTTTTCCAGATTTCCATTATGGATTATGTAGAGGTTGACCTTCCATTTCCAGACCACCCCTAGCAAAATTACATTATTTCAGGGCCATGGGCGTAGGCGGAGATTTCCAGTTTGTACACTTAGACACTCTGCACACAAACGTGTCTATTTCCTGGCTTAATCGCACTGCTGCCACTACAAGATTCTTTCAAAATATCCAATTCCAGTGGTGTCAAGCACCCACACCATCTACAGTTTTGCAGGGTATACCATACTTGCTGACATGAGCATCTTGCCAGATATCTATCCCATAGGTTATCAAACGCTACATATTCAAGCCCCTGACAGCCTAACTAGCCATCCCTCATTGAGCACAAACCTTACAGTGTTTTCCGAGCCATAAACAGAAGAGCTAATTCTTAGTTTATTGAAACATAGACCAATGCCCCAAACAGCAGAGCAGTACGGTTCTTCCGTGTAACTGTAACTGCATGTCTCAGCATCTCTTAATTACCTGAAATATGTTGAGTGTTCCACTTACCTTTAATACCAGGTCTCGGCTACAAATAATACCAAGTAAAAATGCCTCACATTTCCCGATCTTTACAGGCACAGTTTTTCGGCAAAAGGTCTTTCCAATAGGTTAAATAGCTCATATATGAGACAGAAGAGCTATCACCTGGTTTTCTTAGACTTTACAGATAAACGTCTCAAAGCCAAGGGCCTTCCTCCTCGTTACTCAAGGGATGATTCACCAAAAACAGTTTCCTGTTTGCACGGATATTAAGGACAGGACCATTAGATAACCGTGATTTCTCAGCCATATTGTTTTCTACCCCCTTGCCACTTACATAGCCATCTGCTACACAATTTGCTTTTTTTGGTTTGTTTAGCAAGTGTTTCTAACTCAAGTCTGAACAAAAGTTATTCAAAAGCCGCACTATGGTTGGAATGATGTGCTAGACATTTTCGAAAAGCTAACCTGTCATCTTACAACTGTTGATGGCTGTATTGGAGCAATAAACAATAAAGAGGTGACCGTTTTGTGGTCTTAACGTCCCCAGTTCATGGACTGACCTTTTGGCCTTTATCTTGTATGTATAAGGTATAACGTACGTGCTTAAATGTATTTCGAGCATGCTGTACATAATGTTTCACCTTTTGCCATCGTATTGGTTTTTGCCACTGTTTATATAACTTTATTTAGACTTACAACATCGATGCTTTGGTCAAAGCAGCCATTACTTTTCAGACATCGTTCTCAAAGCTGTAGCTACCTTTTAAGGTCTAATATATTGAATTTTGAAGTACATGCAAATGCCTCATAAATATTGAAAGTACAGTTTTATCTGCAGGCCTGTTCATAATCGAAAGATGTGCTTTTAAAGGCACTGTATCTTGAATGCTCTCTAAACCCAAAAGAGATGACCTATTTCAAAACCTAACTTGGATGTACCAAGTTAAAGAGGTGCACATTTTATTATGGACAACATGTACATTTAGGCTTTCATTCGCCTGAGTTAAATATAGTATATGTTTTCATAGACTTGAATTTCGAGGTGTATTATGGGCAGTATTGATAAAATAGTATTCACGTACTTTTGTTCGAATCATTATTATTAGTGCATAACCTTTTTGAAGAGGATATAATAAAGTCACAGAAAGCAGTGCATACTTTGTCTTTAATGAAACCATGTATTATATCATTTAACATTGCTTACTACATAATTTGCCTACTTGCTTTTCCTATGTCGCATCGTTTAGTCAACACTTGCACATAATTTAATTTTGCCTTGCCGCATAATTCCGCTGACTGCGATTCCACGCTTAAATGTTGTTATCCCACAGTTTAGATATTGTTACAGGATCTAGTATATTACCAGACAGAATGCTATCACGGAAAATGCGGAGCCTTCGCCAAAACCCTCTTCTCCAAAGGCAGCAAGGGAGCCAAAAGAATTTATGGGGCCTGTTCACAGACTGCACTTTGTAGTACGTTTAGTAGGGCTACTCGCGTAATACAAGATACCTCTGTGCGAGAGTCTCTGCCTCTGCGCTCATATATGTTCTGTGCGAAGGTATGCTCTGTGCTCCTATCTTTTCTGTGCGGAGGTCTCCGCCTCTGCGCTCCTATTTTTTCTGTGCAGGGGGTCTCCACCTTTGCACTCCTAACTTTTGTGTGCAAAAGTCTCTGCATATGTGCAGAGATTTCCTCACATGTATGCAAATGTTTTAGTCGTAAATGTAGGAGGAACCTGGGGAAGGGGCTGTAAGTCGCAGAATATTTGCTCCTTAGTGGTCGGGGTTTAGGGAGGGAAAAACAACCCTTCAAAAAAGAGTAAGTCCATTGCTATTCCTAAACTGTTCTTTAAAAACTACTATAGTCAAAAAGGCCCCAAAGCTGCAGTAAGTGTACTCCAGGTCAGCCATGGAGTCATTCCAGAAGTAACATGGTTAACCACTGATACTGCAAAGCGGTCTAATTGAAAATAATGGGTAAAACAAATAACAGTAGGGCAAAATGAGAAATTACTGGATTTTTTGTTTGTTTACATTTTAGATTTATAATTTACTATTTATTTTAATAGTTTGTATCCAGGGATTACAACACTTGCAACACACCTGTAATGCAAGATGTGAAGCTCTGGACTCCACCACCCAACTACAGGTGAAACACAGTACAACACCAACCAATCACATGCAGGCTGACTGAGAAAGGGACTCCAACCTTTTCTGACTTCACTCTGTTTGTGAATTTCCCCCATTTTGAGAAACAATCGTTTTAGGAGGAGGAGAGAGTTTACAGACAAATGATCCTTTGGCCTGTCCAGTAAAGTAGCCATTGTGAGATACTGCTTCTCACCTGTTGGGATCCAAGACAAGGTTGAAGACTGGGGGAGTACCTTGATTCACCCATCACTTGTTCTCTGGATGGCCCGGCCTATGTCAAAATTATAGCTGCACTCCATTTCGTGACCCCATGGCATTTCCAAAGTCAAGAACAAGGGTATGCCATTCGTAATGGTGGCAGGACAATGGGATGTGGTGGCGGGAGGAGGGGTTCACAAAGTGTAAAAAGAAGTAGAAGGGTAGAGGGAGGTTCACCTCTGACAATATTGCCATCTCACATACAAATCAGTCTAGATGCTTTCATCAGGTCCTGAAATAGAGAAGAGTGTAGCAGTGTATTGCCAAGCTACTAACACTGGTGGAAAGGCAAAGGGTGTGAAGGGAACATTATGCTTTTACCTGCTTCCCTTGTGTGGTGGATTTGATTGACTTCACCCATGTTGCATTGCGGTCTCGCTATACAGCACATCTGTTCCGCAACCCACATTTCTAACACTCAATCTACTTGCAAGCTGTCTATGATGCAAGGGACTGCTTCGCTGATGTGCACATAGACTTTCTTGGAAGCACACACTGCAGCTCAGTTTTCTGTCAGTCACCTCTTACACGTTAGTTTGTTGCTTGAGTTTGATGACATGTGGCTCATTGGTAAGTAAGAACATTTCACACTGCGTCTGCATTATGCTCTTCGGATTGGCACATTAAACATACTTACTCATTAAAAACACAGTATATACATGTGACTTAGTCCACTGTTACCTATGTGTAAATAGTATGCATTACATTTTGTTTTACAGAAATCACTTACCTTTGTTACAGGTGTTGACCGGTATGCACTTTCTCCCTATCTCCTCTCACCATACTGATGTCCAACCACACTACCTCAACAGACATATAAAGGGAACTCAATTGTACAAGAGCCATCACTGAACGCACTTTTGGTATTCTTAAGTTGCAATTCAAATGTCTTGACTGATGGGGGGGATGCTGGTGTACTCCCAAGAAGTTTTATGCAAGAGTGTTGTAGCATGTTGTGTGTAACACAATATCACCATGCAACAGGTCTAACATATAGACCTCACCCCTGATCCACGGTTACATCTGGATTCCTGCGGTGGAGTACAGAACAAAAGTCCGGTTATAAAGGTGTCAACTAGTAACATTATTTTTCACTTGAGTTGCTAGATTGGCTGCTACATTTTTGTGGTTGGACACGGTCTTGTCAATGATTAGTTCAGAACAGTGTCCATTTATAGTATCCTGAGACAACACTGTTTAATTAAATTAATGTCATCAACAAATATGCTGTGCTCAAGTAAATAATACAATCACCCTCCACTTTCAGTAACATTCAAACATGTTTCACTTACAACACTAAAGTACTCTCACACAGTACATCACTTTTTGGAACATACTTACTACAAACCTTCATTTGGTCACATAAATCACAAAAATACCCGCTACATGTAATAATATTTTTAATCCTAAATATGTTTTAGGATTTCTAAACATACAAGGATCTCTCTCCACCATGTGGATATCTCTGGCCTCGTTGCAGAGGTCTCCACCAAGTAGCCGGAGTGTAAAATACAGTCATAAAGGTACTGTCAGCAACTTCATGGTCCTAGATTACATTTATGCCGACTCCACACACTAAACTGAGGGGGCGGAGACATACGTCTACACTAAGGAGTAACTGTACACATGTTTGAATTGTAAGAAGTAGCAAAATTACTCTTAAGTGTAAGAGTAAATTTACATGATTAAATTTACATATGTAAATGTATCTGTGAATAGCCCCTAAATATTTACATCATGAAAAGAGACCACATGTGGATCCCCCTTACTCTTCAGTACCCTTCTAATAGTTCTTTTCACAACCCCATCTTTGATTGGTGCAGACAGAACAGTACAAAGTAATAGAAGAGATATCCACACGGATACACAAATCACATAGGATCAAAGCTTAGGCAGCCAAGCTGTAACAGTGGTCTAACTGAGCCTATAGGAGCGGCCTTCAAATTATGAGCTGTTCCTCGGGATACATAGATCCCAGTGGCCAAGGCATCCGACAGAGGTCAATCCCTCAGGACAGCTACATCATGCAGTCACATGCAGCAGAGTTCTTGTATCTTGTAGCCAATCAATTGATCTGTTTCCTCTGAGCAATGGTTCACTTTTCTCCGGCCCTACTGTACCGACCACAGGATTAGAATGCATTGCAATACTTCATGTTACTCGGGTATCATAGTCCCAGGCTGCAGACAAATAGAGCAATCCTTTCTGCTTCACAGTTTTTACATGCATGTCCTCTGAATGTTGGGCAATCCCCCTGGTACACAGATCTTATGTTCTTCAGCTTCAGACAGCAGGGCCACCACTCACGTTAAAGTATCTCAAAGTGACACTTTACTGTCTGTAATTTGGCACAGGAACAGATGTGTTGCAGCAAGTAGGGGTTGTTCCCGGATGACATCCTTTACAAGAGGAGTGATCGAGGTAACAAACCAAACTGCCTATCCCAACCCAAGGACAAAAAAGAGTGGCCATCCCTTAGAAAACACGAGATTACCCATTGGCTTTAGTTAGTATACCAATTAGTTCCTTATGTTTACAAAATAATGTTTTTTCTTCCCGAAGGAATATTTGTATAGGTATTCACATTTCAGTTTACTCTGAGACTTCCTGTTAATTCAAGTTTTTGGTCTTTATCATAAATGTTTTCCTCCTTTTTCTATAAAGACCTGCTAGGCATGTTTCACATTAACAGTCGATTAACCATCAGATATACTCCTTTATAGTTATTCTTACATTTGGAGTAGATTTTTTAATTTTAGGAAATCATAATGAATCACATAGTCACCAAGTGGAAAACTCTGTAAATGTAAATTAATGTGGGGTGAACACAAATAGTCCCCATGCCCCAGTGCAGTAATTGTTGTCCCCCCATCACATTTCCATCCTGCTTTACCCAAGGCAAGATCAATGGACAGTCTCTGCTCTTACAAGGGTGGAGAGTGTACCTTTAGCCAGTCTCAACCAAGACAGTGGAAAATGGGCTTAAGTTCAAGACCATTTTACAGCAAGCATGGATTGCTCTCAATGCTTTTTTAAAATCTTGTCCAATAGTGAATCTTAAAACACATTTGCCCCCAAAATCTGCTCATAATTGGATATAATTAAATAGTTCTTTACCAGGGCGCTGCAAGCTCTCCTCATTTCCATCCTGCTTTACCCAAGGCAAGATCAATGGGCAGTCTCTGCTCTTATAAGGGCGGAGAGTGTACCTTTAGCCAGTCTCAACCAAGACAGTGGAAAATGGGCTTAAGTTCAAGACCATTTTACAGCAAGCATGGATTGCTCTCAAATGCTTTTTTAAAATCTTGTCCAATAGTGAATCTTAAAACACATTTGCCCCCAAAATCTGCTCACAATTGGATATAATTAAATAGTTCTTTACCAGGGCGCTGCAAGCTCTCCTCATGCAAGTTTGGAAAATATGTTGTAAAATATTTCAGTTTGAAGAAAATGTGGATGATAACATTGAAACCACCTTGTTTGGATTGAAATGCATATCAACACAGAGGATTGGGGATGGCTAAAAGCCATTTTGAAGGTATGTCAGAGTTCTATTCAAATACGTTGTAGGAGGTTTGGTGACAAATGTTGGAATGTTTAGGAAAATAGGCCATTAATACTGTGGATTTTGGCAGAATGCAAGATTACGTTACATTAGTCTATATAAAACGTGGCAATTTTCTGTAATGCCACTGGTATCACACCTTGCAAGTTTAAAGCATCATTTAGCATACTCTGTTTTGCTGCCTTCTACAGTGCACTGCTATGCTGATTTAGCAAATACCAAAATGGTCTTGTTGGGAAGTCCACTGGCAGACTCCAGTATTTCTCAGATTTAAGACTTGATGTATATGTATCCTCAGGAGGCCTGGATCCTTGATTACAGCTGTTCCGATTCATTGGATTTTTCTACACTGCCCCGCATTTATTTTGAGTGTTAGAGCTAGATATCCAGCTCCACAAGCCCATAACTAACCCAAATGCAAACAAATAACGTTTGTAGTTTCCACGATTCTTCAGCTAGCCCATTTAGCAGCTTTCTGTAAAATCCTGCCAGCACATTTTGCTATTTTCCAAAATGTCCTAGACATCACCTTGCTTTTTCCCGTAATTCTCCTGTTATTTCACTTTGCAAGCTTCCACAGTGCTAACAGTGCACATTATTTGTCTATTCTGCACTTACATAAAGATACTTTACTTGGGTCAGACTGCCAGTGGTGTTCATCAATTGTTATGTAAGCCGTACATTCCACTGGCTGGCTGTCTTGAAAAGAGAAAGTAGTAGTACTGGCAGAGCAATTGCTCTGTTGCAGATACAAGAGGAACATGTTTGAAAAGAAGGGATGTTCTTTTCTTTTATCTTTTTCATTTTTAACCTGTTCCCAGAAGCTTTACAGTCAGTTGATGCACCCTGCAGACACATGATGCCTCCTGCTCTTCACTCTTGTGTGGACTTCAGAACAAAGCTTGCAGGACCCTTACAGAGACGCCGGCCCGCAATTAAAAAGGATCTAACCCCCATGCCTCAGATCCTGAAAAATATGATTCTGCCAGGCAATGCCCTCGAGAAAAGACTTCAGGGAAGCAGCCAGGCAGGATAAAACATCCAGGAAAGCTTCCTAATCTTTCCCCTCAAAAGAAAATAGAGGCATACACCGTGTAGCATGTAAGAAAAATTTCACTGTGGTTGACTTTGGTTGAGCAACATTTTAGGGTGCTGTGAACATGTTGCTCGTGAGCCACATGTTCGGGACCACTAATATACAGCCTTCTTCCGAGAAAGCACCCCCCCTGTAAAAACCCCATTGTGTGCAGCATTTGGAGTGCTGTGGGGGTTTACTGCAGAGTCTTGCCCTTGTCCAGGCCCAGCACCCAATCCTCTATCGATAGCCAACCCTGCCTATTGCCAGGGTCTAAACCATTCCAGGGTCCTCGGTGTGTAGTGTACATGGTCATTGCCATGCATATTTGTTCTTGCACTATTTCTTCAGGATTTACAAACTAATTATATCCCACGAATTTGCAGATTAATGAACTCAAACTTAGACCTGCAAATTATGTAAGACAAACACAGGCAATGTCTGCCCCTTTGGGACAACCCACAGACTATCTTCTGCCAGAGTATGGGCCTCACAATGCCTTATGATTCCTCTGTCAGTTTTTTTTCAGGACAGAGGCATCGGTGGTTATGCATCCTGTTCAGTTGCAGTCAGCTGATCAGATTGCTGAAATGCTCAGAGACTCCATGAATCCCCAATTGTTGAAGAGAAAAACGCTTCATCATCCAGGGGTGTTTATTTTTCAAATATATTTGTAGGATTCAGTAATTCAGATTCTTGAAGGATCCATAATTGATGGGTCTATAGATGTAACCCTTCCAAGCCCACCAACGTTCTTGATAAAAAAATTCCCAAAACCTATTGTACATATTTACACTAAACCAAGCAAACACACACCTCTGAGCAAAGTTTCAAGCTCCACGACAAATTTGGTTGAATTCAATGCAGCTTTTTCTGCAGTAACGGAGAGTTTAGTTTCCTACACGGAAAACACTCATTTTTGACCCCCGTTCCTTGATGGATTTGCAAAAACGTGACATGCTGGAAAAGGTCCCGGCGGAGAGGGGTAGGACGATTGCCTACCACACAGGAGACCCGAGCCTCACACCCAGAGGCTCCAACCCTGTTGTGCGTCCCGCCGGGCATTGATGCTGCATATAATACTTGACTAATAGGCAAGGAGCATTGCATTAGAGGTACAACATTTCCACAACTGGTAATGAGCAAAAAACTTTTAATTAAACATTTTCGTTTGTAGACTTTATCACAGAGGTCCTGATGAATCGCGTGTCAATGCACCATAGCGAGAAACATGTTGACCGATTTTAACACCTCCTAGTCTAGTCTAGAACAAGGAAACATTATATTTCAGCAAACTCAGACTAGCTCCATTTTTAATTGTAGCAAGGGACTGCCCGAATAAAGTAGTCTCAGGTACCCTTTGCTCCATTTTAATCCACTTCCTGTCTACAACCTCCTGGCCCCATACCCGCACTTCACCCATAGGCAGTTGGATAAAAAGATCTCCGCTAAAGAGCCCCTCTCTGAGGTGAGCCCGTTGGGCATTGCACCGCCTGTCCAACGAGGAGCACTGCCTATGATGAAGCATGACACCTGCAAAGGTGTGTGAGGCAACTACATCCAAAATAATGGATACCCAGTGGTAGGATTATACACGTTAACCACCACGCTTCCCCCTCCTCTTCTTGGTGACCAGTACACCTACACACACACACACCCCACCTTTCCAGGAACAGCCTTGTCCAACTTCTTTGATTAATACTTGCGCAGGGCACGGACTGTGGCTGGACCTTCCACTCCCTCTGAGTGGTACTTCCGCCCTGTTGATCCAATTGGATCACTCTCTCTCTATTTTGAATACATGCTGGAAAAGGTCTTACAAATTCGTCAGCACAAAAATAGCGATGGTAAATTTTGACATAATTCTATGATGTGTCTATAATATGTGCTTACTTATGATAGAGACATATATATTCGTATTTAGATATACATTTTTCGCTTTTCCAGTCACTGTCAATAAATATGAGCTATTAATGAGCTTCTAGGTCGCCCTCCATTGGAGCTATATATGTAATGAAGGCTGCATTTCAACTATCATCATTGAACAATGTAAGTAGACTATTTTATGTCAACAACCATAATCTAGGAAGCTGTAGCCGATAATACCTGTCTTAATCACCTGAATGGTGAACTGTTAAGAAGGACTGCAAAATGGTGCACCTACACATGGCCTGCAAGCCCGTGGGATAGGCACGGAAGCTGGCAAGACGGTGTGGTGTGGGTGAGTGTGCTCCAGGAATGAATTACTCCCCAGTTCCTAAGCCAGGTTGATGAGCTAAGAACTGTTTTTTTTTTGTCTCTCTACAAAAACGGAGCAAACGTTTGAATGCTTCTTTTCGACATGGTTCGTGGCCACCTACAGTTTGTAAAATGTAACATCGCTATGGGAGAAAAATATTTTTCAGCCAATCTGATTTGAATTTTTGATATGTCAAAGGCAGCGGACAGGTTCTTCAATATTACAGCAGTCACTCCATTTTTGGTGATCATAGAACTCAGTGCTAACCAGTGGTAAGCTACTAGCGCTCCTTCTTTCTACACTGTAAAATTGGTATACTCCTGATTAACTCATAAGTCCCTAGCATATGATATATAGTGTTCTCAGGGTCTAAACATTGAATGCCTCCAGAGGACTGCAGCATTCACAGTGCCATCCAGTGTAGTGGCACTGTAAAGTATGTCCATGCCTACCATTATAGCCAAGCTGTACAGTTTTAAAACTGCAAATTTGACTTGTCAAAATAATTCCTTTTGACAGGCCTAAACCTTATTTTTAAATATTAATAAGTCACCTCTAGTAGGCCTTAATTCCCAAAAGGCAGGATGCACGGTATTTAAAAGTAGGATGTGTAAAAGTTAAATGTGTATTAAGTCCTTATAGTGAAAAAGCCCAAAAGCTAATTTCACTGTAGCATTGTTGGCTGTTTCACAGGAAATCATTGGGTACAGTATTACCGATAATACATTTTATCTACACATAGGAAACAGCTATAAATTACATTTTTGGACTTTTTGTAATATTTATTACAGGCCCAGTTCACTGGTGAAATTGGATTTGTAATAAATATTTTGGAAAGATTACTTTTCAAAAGTTATCTTTGCCCTGCCTGAAGTACCTGGAAGCTAACTCTGCATATTGTTCTCTCACTTCTGCCAGCCAATAATTAGCATTTCAGTTGGCATAAATGAGATGCTCCCAGGACAGGGACAAAAGGCATCGGGTGTGGGGGGTGGTGCTGTGCCCTTGACAGGATGGCCTTTAGGCTGGGCGAAAAGATTTGATAGGTTTCAAAGAGACCTATCCAATCACAAGCCAAAGTAGCTGATACCCAACCTTATACCCTTCTTATGTACCTCCAGCCAGACCGGCCTTTACCACAGTGTCAGATCCTGCTGGAGTGTCAAGACCTACTTGACAGGTCTGCTGGGGTATTTCATATGACACTTGGGGTGCACATCCAAGAGACTTTCCTTGTCACAGGCAGATGTTAGGTGACACTTGGACAATGAGGGCCCTTCTTTTGTCCCCCCGCCAGTAAAGGCCCCAATTACAGTCTGCCTATTTTTTACATTAAAGTGCCAAAGCCTGTTTGACAGCTCTGCTGAGCTCACAGATAATATTTGGGGCACACTTCAAAGGAGGGAAGCAGAATGTTAAAATAATTTGTGTGCATCACTGTCTAGACGCTAAAAACTCAGCTTTGTTCTGCCAGACTTCTGTCTCTAAGTTTGTTGGGGGTATAGGGACTGCCTAAAAGTGGATTTTAGTGTTTGCTATGGAAAGCTGTTTGGATCACCATAGTACACTTTCCACGTACAAGCCCTCAGAACCCAAGTTTAGTGTGGCCAAAGACTTTGGCAATCTTTAAAATGGCCAACGGGATTAGGGTTTCCTTGCTTTAGAAGTGAACCCTTGTGTGGATTGGGGCCTATGAACTAAAGTCAAAAGGTAAAATCTTTGACCAGAACAAACCTGGTCGATGTATCCGGCCCACGCTCTATCACGGTCAGCATCAAATTGTGCCTAGGTCCTGTTCTGCCGTTTATTTATGAAATTTTACTCTATTTTTCCATTCTCACCAGACCGGGTCAAAGTCAAATATTGGGGCCAATCATGTTGGAGTGTCGGTCAGATACGTGGTCCAGCTTCATCCTTGTGGAAAGTTTACTTTTTAACTTTCTTGTTTTTCTAGAGAAAAGTCCTTGTCCTCTGGTCGGGTGCCACCTGGATGGGAAGAAGGGTGAAGTTCAGTCCCAGGAAGGTGTTGTCATCATTTGAGTGGTGCTTGGTGTAGGTGCTCTGTGATTGGATTAAGGGCCTTATTATGAGTTTGGCAGTGCAGGAGCGGGGTGGTTCACCACTGCCCCACTCCTGCAATGCCAAACCGGAACGCTGCCTGCCCGCCAGATTACGATAGAAATCATCTGGCAGGCGGGCAGTGTGGCGGTGCAGTAAAGAAGCTCAATGAACTTCTAAGACGGCTACAGCAAATTCCAGCACGGCATGGATTGTAAAGTAGGCCTGGGCGGCAAATTCCGTTCCGCTCGCGGAATTTGGGTAATTTCGCATTCCGCGGAGAAGGCAAAATTGCCCAAAATTCTGCATTCCGCGACTTTGCGAAATTTTTTGCTTGTTCGCGTTCTCAAAATGTGCATTCGCAAGATATTTCACCCGGCACGCAAACAGCAATTGCGAACAGGAAAAAAGCATTGCGAACAAGCAATTCCGCATGTTCGCGGAATTTCTGCATGTTCGTAGAGATTTTTTACCGTTTCGCGGAGATTTGCGGTATGCGATTACGCAAATTCCGCCCACCCTACTGTAGAGTCCATGCCATGCTGGAACTGGGGGGGGGGTACTTGCACACAGGGGTGGGCAACATGTGCCCCCCTGCATGCACCTACCTGCATTGGGACCCTATGTCTCCCACCATCTGTTTTTTCATGGCGGCGTTGACCGCCATGTAAGGTCGGAGGTCGGGAAACTCAAAATATGCATAGAGGTGCTGCAGCAGCACCACCAGCATAGTCTGAGCCCCTGATCGCTGCAACACCTTCCCTGGCTAATACGGTAGTCAAATGGGGGTCCGACTGCCAAATGTTATAATCCTAAAAAATGAACGTGTGATTGCACACCTAGGTAAGAGGTTTGTTTATTATGAGTTACACCAAATTTAGAATTTTTTATCTGTTTGTAAATGAATTGTGTGCTACTGCCTGTTGTTGAGAAAGGACCCAATAATTTCTCAATAGAATGAAATACAAAGATAGACTGTGGGACACCCACAGCCAGGGTAGTGCACAGCTAATGGACAAGAATGTCTCTCAAACTATTTGAATTTAGTTCAAACACAATTAGTTAAAAATGCTCAAAGGCAAAGATTTTTTATCAACTTTCAAATCATCATTTGGCAAAAAAACGTAAATACAGGGTTACAGACATTGTATGCATGCTGATTAACATGTGTCGCTCTGATAAATGCAAAATTATTCAGATAATTGAGTAGCATAACATTATACTTGAACATATGAATGTAAAACAACGTTATTGACTTAGAAAGTCCCAAAATCCCAATGCATTTCGGGTTCAAGAATCGGAACCCTCCGACAGTTGGACCGCCACCACCGCGAGTCCAGCGGTCCACGGACCGCCAGACTCGTAATAAGGCCCTTAGAAATGTTCTAGAAGTCAGGATCCTTTCAGCAGGGCAATCCAGCAAGTTGAGTCCGACCAGCAGTTAGACGCTGGCGGCTTTTGTCCATTGTTAACTTCTGGTTTGTTTTGCAAAAAGATAAGAAACATTTCTGAATGCCCAGTCTTACAGTTTGAAAGAGGAAACAAGTACACACTAACACTGGCCAAGGGTCCAGGACCTTCTGGGCACCCCTTGGAGGTTAGGACTCAATCTCCCAGAAGTCACCAGCAGGGACCAGGGCAAATCCAGTTGGAACTGGTCAGCTGGGTGCAGCTTAGATTTGGACGTCTAGCAGCTTTTGTGTTTCTGAAGCTAGCAAACTAGCCTTTGTAGTTCACTTTATTGTCTTGGGTACAAGTGGGGAACTGGAACTGGCCCAGCCCTTGGGGTTTCTCACCACAGGT
Source organism: Lissotriton helveticus (assembly GCF_964261635.1). Classification (NCBI taxonomy): domain Eukaryota; kingdom Metazoa; phylum Chordata; class Amphibia; order Caudata; family Salamandridae; genus Lissotriton; species Lissotriton helveticus. Next base: position 870,610,102 of record NC_136071.1, on the reverse strand, counting down.
TTAACAGCAGGTTCAGTCCTCCTTCTTTCTTCCAAAGGTCCAGAAGTGTTCCAAAGAAAGTATCTATGAGTTCCACATTCATGCCTGGTGCCTGACCAATAGGGAAAAAGTTCCTACGGACTAGCCTACCCACTTTGTCATCACATCCCGGGAATTTAGCCCTAAACAATCCCACAGTGCACTGGTCTGCCAAAATCCAAAATGGCAGAATCTTTCTTCTGATCAGAGCTTGGGGCACACCCTTGAAGTGTGTCTAGAAAAATGAGAAACCCCCTCTGCAAACCAGTTCTGAAACAGGCTTTCACCCCACTGAGATTGATAACACAGGCTACTTTGATATTTGGAGGGGCAGGCATAGTTGTGAGTTACATCTGACTGTGACAGGGGATGCCCTTTCGAAGCTTGTGTATTTAATTGGTGGGCACATACCCCCAGGTCATCCTGTCAGGAGGAGGTCACACCTTCTCCCATTCAAGGCCCCTTTGTTCCTTTTCCAGGGAGCCATTCACTCATTGCAGGGGATCAGAAAGCTGCCAGGTGACAGTTTGGGATTAACTCTGGAAAGGCTACTAGAGGCTTTAGACAAGAAAATGCCAATTTAGTAAAAAATAACAGTTACCCGAACCTTCACATTACTTCCAGCATATTTTTTTACCGCTGGAAAGATCAACAAACCTGAATTTTGTTTAATCCGGTTTTTCTTTACCCGTATTATTTTATCAAAAATTAATTTATTTTCTGAAAGTTTATACAGAGAAAGATATGTAATCATATCAATAAAGAAATACATCTGTTATTCAAAAATATTTCTTTTAACAGCTGACTTCACATAGTAAGCAATACACATTTGAACGTTACAAGCAATGAGACCAAACAAAGACTACTGCCAACAAAAGACAGAAAAAACAAGACTCTTAGTTTACACTTACTATTCACAATGTATAGTTCATTAAATTTTCATGATCAACTTATTACAATCAAAGGGAACAATATTGAACCGAGGGGGAAAAAGCAGTAAGACTCCCTCAAACTCCGTAAATGTTTATTTAAAGTTCCTCAATGACAAGAACGCCAACGCTCTTCGAGTCCTAGTCGATTCAAGGACTCTCATCAGGGCTTCTGGATGTCTAGATTCGCACTGGGCTTCATTCCTGGGTGCAATGTCATTGAAACATTTACAGAGTACAACATAATATTCTAGTGGATGTCTGAAAGGACTGGTTTCCTGCTACTCACAGGAAACCGGTCCTTCCATACATCCACTAGAATATTATGTTGAATTTTGTATGAGGTGGGGCCAATAGTTATCTAGAATCTAGCTGGGTGGGAAATAACTAACTAATGGGGTTCCAGGAAGTGATGGGTAGTTGGCCAATTATCACTGGAGGAGAATGGGCTGGGTGGGCTAGTGGCATCCCAGGACAATCATAAGGGTTCTGACTCAGGAGCATCAAAAATCCAAATGGAGAAGTTGCCTCTGGAAGTTGCTCTTAGCCTCCCTAGCCTCTAATTGAATGTCTTAGCTGGATGCCCTGATGGGAGAGGTTTAGTAAGTGAAAAGGATGATAGGGTGAGTGAGGAGGCTGGATCACTTTATCCAGTGGTACAAGTTATATCCGTGAGAAAACGATAAATGTAAGCTTTGGAAAAGGGGGCTAATACACAGTGGGCTGTTTCACTTAAAGGGGGTGGGGATTCTGGCAGCCCTGGACTCAGGTGCTACTGGACAGTGGACTTGGCTGGGTGAGTCAAAGATAGCCCTATTTAGCTCCATCTGTGTAAGCCTCATAACCAGATATGCAGCTTACAACAGTAAAAACACAGCATGGGTGGGGCTTCAGCGCATCAATAGTCTCTTTCCACTGATGAAATCCCCTAGAGATATCTCCTCCTGGATCCAAATGACGTAAGCATAGATTGTTGATATGTCTGGTTTAGGTGGGATATACCTTGGGGGAAGTTGGAACAGGTCGCATGATCTGAAGGCAGGCCTTAACAAAAATGGAAACATGCCAAAGTCAGAAGGAAAGATCCTTTTGAACGGAACCACCATAAGTAATGTGAGTGGCCATAATCCACAAATACAAAACATAAATGTTTATTTTGCTATGAAATGTATTATATTTAATTTTTGAAATTATCTGCTTGGTAAGTGATTAAAATTAAGAAACCAGAAGGCTAATACATATTTTATAAATGAGTTATAGTGTGTAATATACATTACTAATTGGAAAATATGATTTGTTTTCATTGTTCTAAAGTATTTTATATGACCTCCTACGAAGGTTGCTTTAAGATAATTATGATGATAGACATTTGCAAAATGGTTGAATGTGTGTTGGGGCTTCACCCTTTATCATAAACGACAATGGGTGAATTCTAGTTTGCTGCATGGAAAATAAATGAAGACGTGCATCAAAGCTGTCATTTTAATGAGGGCAAAACAGGGAATAGAGGAAATGTCTTTGTACATAGACCCATCTCCCTGCTGCACCGATTATATTAATTGTGGCAAAACTCCATAAATCATGAATAAGAGTTACAATCAAACGATGGCTATAAATGATACTTCCAGTAACATGGGAAAAATCAGGAGATAGTGGCATAAACAGACAGTTGCTACTACAGTGGCTGATGAATGACCCAACAAGCAATGTCCCATTTGTTATAGATTACGTGAGCTCTCGGATTCTACTAAAGATGACTCTAGCCACACCTGAAAACCCCATGAGAAATAATCTTTCATTTGCATTCTTTATTCTTTGACCCAGGATCCGTTCAAATCTTTGGTTTTGTTTCTTCTATCTCTGTCAGTAATGGCATTTACCTTAGGGAAGAGTGAGTCCAGTTAGTGTACAACCACTTCAAGCAGCATCAGCATTGCACAAAGGGAGCTAGTGCAGACAGCAGATGGGGTTCTGAGGATGGAAGAATATGGAGCTGTGCACACAAGCTGTGGACTCTTTGAGCCATGCACTGGATCAGCATCACCCTCAGGTGAGGCCTCCGAGTGGGAAGGTTGCAGCTGGCGAGCCTGGAGAGTACTGTTCCTCAGAGACAGGGGGCAGCTGGCTGACTCTATAAGATACATTAATGCTGGCAAAAAAGGAGACTTGTCCCTTTGGGAATTTTATTGTTAATTAATTGGCAGAACTCCATATTTGATGATTATCCGATGGCTGATCACGTGACAACCAATGGATTATGGAGGTGTACCTGCATAGCCTCTCTTCATAGATTACGTTAGAATTGCAACACTGCCCCCAGCCAGGATAAACAATTGAGTATTACTACTTCGAAGCATAAAAGTAATTCAACTCTAGTAACCTTTCATTGCAAAGATTGTAGAGCATCTTATTCAAGTCTTGGGTCCTACTTCTCAAGTGTCGACCTTCTATTTATCCGCCCCCTTTTCTGACGTTTGTGTGGATAAAAGTCATGATGCAGACAATTGGCTCTCGCAGCTTTTGCTACAATTTAGCTGATACGTTTTCAAGCTCTTGAACTCTGATGGACGAGTATTATTTGCTCATCACCCTTCTATTTGTACTGGTATTCCTCTCAGTCTAGATTATAAGTAACTTTAGTTGGTTGAAGTGCAGGATCGTTTTTCAAGCTTTGTGGTATAGTTCATTAACATTTTATGGAAGTAGTCAGGGGATTGAGACAATTGCAGTTAATTTGCCATTCTATTTTCTTTATTCACTTTAAAGAGAGTTGCTGATCCGAGGGCAATATCGATTGATGGGATGTTTATTTATTTTGTCATTCTTTTTATTGAGTTTTCAGTTTCATAAAATGTAAGAAAACGGTGAAAAACACTTAGAACACTAGGGCTTGCCTCCACACACCATATAATGACAAAGAAAACAACTGGAAATACACCAGAACACCCCTCATCCAGTGACACCCATTCTCCTTGAACTGTGCCTGAGTATATACAGAATGGTCATGCAAGTTTGGTGTTCCCCTAGGAATCACTTAGTATCAAGTATATCTGGCCTTAATGTCGTCCCAGGTAAATTAAATCAGTACAAATTCATACATAGTCAACATTCTTTATAAATTCCTTCGTTTTCAAATCACCAGCAAAAGAATAAAAAAGTAGGTGCTCCAAGTGATGGGCGCAGTGCAAGAAGGTGAGCCAAACAATGTAAAACGCAGAGGGCCCGATTACGAGTTTAGCAGTGAGGCGGCAGGACTGCCCGCAGCCGCAAAACCTGCATTAGAACCGCCCACCATATAATTACTGTATTTGTAACCAGCAGGTTTTTTTTTGGGGCGTTCCTTCGTCGGTGTCTTTAAAATGGGCACTTCAATGGGAACGTCAAAGAAATTTCCTGCACGGGATGGACTGCAAAGTCTATGCCGTGTTGGAACTGGGGGTGCATGCACACAGGGGGGCACATGTTGTGCATCCACATCGAGTGATGCACAAGGGGGCCCTGTAGGGCTCCCTATCTTTCCTCACCACCACTGGTTTCATGGAGGAAAGACTTCCAGGCAGTACTGCCAAGCATACTACTGTCCCAAGCCTGCGGCGCTAACGGCAGGAAACTGCAGATTCCTGTCTTAGTCATTGGTTCCTGGGCGGTACGATCACTAAGGTCGTAATGTGGCAGTAAGAAGAACGTCTCCTCCGCCCCACCACGAGTCTGACATTCCGAGAACCGCCAGACTCTAAATTAAGCCCAGAGTGTGTTTTCCATCATTTGGATCACCTTCCTGCACTTGCACTGCCCCATAAAGAATGTGAAATATTTATGATATATTTTTTTTTAATGTTTTTATTGTTTTTTAATATATATATATATATATATATATATATATATATATACCCCCCTCCTCCCCCGGACAGGTAAGCATTCTACACATTAGCATCATGTGTTTTACATTGTTCTTATCGTACATACATAATCATTATAGACATTTTTCCAAAAAAATATATTCCCAATATCACGGAAAAACAACAAAAGCTATAACTTACATAGGCAATAACAGTGAAAATTATCAGTTTTGTTTTATACATCTCGTCATTGTGTAAGAAAATTCCAGGTTTTCATACCCCTTAGGATCGAGATCTGCCTTTCAACTTATATAAAGCTGTCTCGGTATTATACATAACAATTGGTAATGATGATTAGTTTTGTGCGTCTCGCCATTGTGTAAGAGGGCTCCAGATTTTCTTACCTCTTTTACGTCGCAATCTGCATTTCTGCTTGTATATAGCTATCTCAATATTATACACAGCTAAAAGTCTGGCTAACCACTGTTGAAAGGAGGGTGCTAACGTGTCAAGCCAAGCCGAGGCTAGGCATAGCCGCAAGACTGCCATAGCTACAAATATAAATTCATGGCCACTCTCGAGGTTGTCTAGATCTTCCGTCCCAAGTACCATTACGTTATGTGAAAGGGTGACATTTCTGCAAAGAACTGAGGTTAGAAATCTAACTATATATTCTATCAAGGGTCTTAGCGCAGGACAAGAGGCAAAAATATGAACAGAATCTGCTTTTGATAGATTGCATCTCGGGCAGCAAGTCCCCTTGCCAGTTCCCCATTTTGCGATCTTATCAGGTGTGTAGTAGAGAAAAAAGCAGGTTTTGTAAAATTGTGCCTGTAATTTGGTGGAAATAAGAATAGTTTGGGCTAGCTGATAGGAATATAAAAATCCTTCCTTTGAAATTTCGAGTTTGCTTTGCCACTTTATTGCCATTTTATCTAGATCGTCTGGGAACATATCCAACAATAAACCATAAACTCCGCCTATTGAATGTTTTCTAGGGTGTATTATTGTCTCTACTACCGTACATTCTTCCCAAAGTATCCTTGCCACAAATTTATGTGTTAAGAAGTCCCTTATTTGGAGGTACTTAAAGAAATCCCGCCAATCTAAGTCAAATTCTTCTTTCAGATCGTTAAAAGATTTAATCCCCCGCGTAGTGTAAAAATCCCCTAATTGAGTTATTCCTAAGTTATACCATTTGTTTACGCAGTTGTCTTTAAATATTATTTGAGGAAGAATCGGATTATTCAATACCTGAGTATAGAGTGAAACTGGTCCTATTCCTAATATTTTCTTGACAACCTTCTATACCTTAAAACAGCTGTATAGAGTCTTAAATTTGACCTTTTTGTGGTAGCTGTCGTGTATGTGCCTCCAAAGATAGCCATAGCTGGAATTCCCCACCAATAGCTGAAAGATTGAAGCGGTCTGTTCCTCTGCATTTTCCCCCACTTGCAATAATTCTTTGCTATATAGTAGTACACATGACCAATAATATCTTCTTAAGTTGGGAAGAGCTAACCCACCTCTATCCTTGGGAAGGGTGAGAAATGTATATGCCCGGCGAGGTTGTGCATATGACCATATAAATCTAGAAAAGATACGTTCTATTGATGTAAACCACTGACTCGAGAATTCTAGACAGATTGTCCTAAATAAGTATAGTATTTTGGGAAAATACACCATTTTAATTGCATTTGCCCTCCCAATGATGGATAGGTGGAGATTATCTAACCGTTGTAAATCTTTTTGTATTGTATTTAACATTGGCTTAAGGTTTATATCCACAACTTCCTCCAGCTTTGAGGAAATTGTGACTCCCAGTTATATCGCTTCTTTCACTACACTTTGATCATCCATCGCAATTTTTGAGTTTAGAACGATTTGCGTCTTCCTTTGATTTAGTGCGTTGCCAGAAACTAGCCCGAATTTCCTGGCCTCGGTCTCAATGGTCAAAATTGCAACTATTGGATCTGCGGTGACTATGGCAATATCATCAGCATATGCTAATGTTTTGGTAGTGAACCCCTGTGACATAATGGGTGTTATGTTATTGTTTTTATCCAAATAACGAACAAAGGAATCTATATATATATTGCGAAAAGCAATGGCGAGCATGGGCATCCCTGGCGGGTTCCCCTGGAAATGATAATTTCCTTGGTTAGGCTTCCATTCACAGATACGACCGCTCTGGGATTAATATACATTTTTTGAATAGCCTGAATAAACTTGGTTCTGAATCCCATTATCGCCATTGCCTTCCAGAGAACTGCCAGGAGACCCTATCAAAGGCCTTCTCTGCATCCAACAGAATTAGGGCCATAGGGTCTCCTGTAGTTTCTGTTCCATCAAATAGCGTAATCACCCTCTGAATATGATTAATAGTTGACCTTCCGGGAACTAAACCGTGCTGACTTTTAGTAATTACCTTGTGTATTATATTTATGAATTTGTATTGATTTAATTTACTTGAGACCACACTAAGGCCAGACAAATTTGATTCGAAGTGATTCCTATGGAACATTGTTCTTGGATGACTGTGTTACCCGATTTCCATAGAATATTGGGTGCCCAACATTTTTGGTTCATTACATACAGAATGGAGCAATGTGCCATGACATTTCTCACAATGGGTCCCATAATTTAGCATATTTTTGGAGGCAGCCCTATTCCAAGTATATTCTCTTCCCCATTCCGGCATGCAAGTCTTTGGATTTGGTCCGGTCACATTGAAAAGGAGCAGCTGGAGCCCTCCACATGTGGGCAAGTTCCCATTTGGCAATCGGCAGTCCCGGTGCTAAAAGTTTCTTCCCAGCCCAGTTACTGTCCCACTGTGACATACTCCCCAACAAAGCAACCTTAGGGTCTCTCTCGAGGTGCACATCGGGAACCCGGGCCAGAGTGGATGAATTTTGGCCTAATATCTTTGAGCTACTGCACACTTCCAGATAATGTGTAGAAATGTACCCACCTCCCCACCACATCATGTGTAGGTCTGGTAGGGACTATGCCCCACTCTATGAAGAAGGACAGATGTTTAATAAACCCTGTGGAAGTATTTGAATTGAACAAGGGTAAGCCTCGCTGGGATCAGTTCCCTAGCAGCCGTTTTTAAGGTCCAAGTGATGTTTATTTTTAAATGAAAAAAGTAGTATACCTTTCATGTTTGGTGCTAATTATACTTTTCATCTCTGGACGATTGCACTATGTTTTCTCCGCTCCTTTCTTACTCAGTCACTACTGCCTCCTCCCACTACAGTAAAAAACAGGCCTTTGAAGGAAATCCAAGTAAATGATCCTTCCTCTGGGAAAAGGCATTGCATCTACATTCTTGCTTTGTACCTTCTACTAACTTCTTCCCGAAATCTGAGGAATTTGGAAGTTATGCCCAGTTACACAGTCTCCGATCTAGAAGGCGAAAAACAGCACTTATACAATTGATCCTAACACCTACCCATCCTCTGTGGGGCCTCAGTGCTACTACTCCTGCTTCAGATAATCTCTATTCTCCAGTGGTCATCAGTAGAATCAATTACTACAATTGAATATCGAGAGGTAGTACCAGATAATAGGATACTCAAAATTCCCAGAGAGCAAAATTATGGTATCCATGTTAGTCTTTGAATGAAGCAACCAGACCCCATTTCTTTTTCGTCTCCAGCTAATCAACAGATTGAATTTAAAACTGCTTCTTGCACAAACATTTTCAATAATATACACCTTACAAAATGTCAACACATTTGACTTCCTACAGTATGACAAGTCTCATGAAGTTAGTTACCCAAAATACACTCCTCGCCATCTCTGTGAGGTGCAAATGTTTGTCACTAGAACATTTCTTGAGATTCAGAAAGCCCTGAAATCTTATCTGGTCTGACACACTTTTGGGTTATATCTTCCCCCTTTAGGAAGAGAACAGTTTATAATTTATGAGGTTCACTCTTGATTCAATGCCCCCCACTCCATTTGTGTATATTCTATCCTTACTAAGCCCTTTTAAGATTTCCCCGGTCAGCATTAGTGCTGTATAAAAATAGTAAATATAGAAATAAATCAACTTGTAATTTGCCCAATCTTTGGTCCTTTGACTGTAGGGCATCAGTAGATTTCTGTCAGCATTAATGCTGTATACAAATAGTAAATATAAAAATAAATCAACTTCTATTTTGACCAATCTTTGGTCTTTTGACTGTAGGGCATCAGTAGATTTTTGGACTGACGATGCCCATATTAAGGAAGAGAGGTACCCAACATTACCATTTGCTGTTTCTCTTACCAAAATAAAAAGAAGAGTAGATTACACTTCAAGACTTAGTAGATAGTGGAATTTAAAATTACAGTTGATGAGTAATTTGCTCCACAGCAAATGAATAATCAAGAGGCATCACATATGCTTTTTGGAGTGTTTTTGTAAGTGTTTTAGATGCACCACCAATGAGTTTTCATTGTCCTTAGTTTGAGAAGACGAGTGGTTCATATTACTGTTTTCGACCATTTCCAGCCCTGTCTTAACTGTACCAGAGAGTTTACCTGTGAGCTTCAAGTCTTGTATGTAGCAAGGCCTTTCCTCTGCATGCCCTCTTTTTCCAGTGCAAGTGCATATCCAAGTCCAAGATCACTTTGTCCTGGGCATATGAGCTGCCTGAAAGCTTTCATGTTTTCTCTGAAATCTGAGGCTGTGCTTCTGCTGTACCCTTGAGTAGCTTCCATAAAATTTGACGAGCTCTTTTATTGTAAGTTGTAATTGTAAATTGATTTGTAGAGCGCATGGCTACCCTGAGGCCTCCCAGCGCTGTGAACTATTGGCTGTGACTGCTCCGTTTAGCTGGATGGAAATAGCAATGTTTTAAATCGTTTGCGGATAATCAGATGGTCGTCCACCAGTCGCATGTGGTCAGGAAGGGTGTTCCAACTTTTGGAAGCGACATAAGAGAAGCGTTGGCCTCCACTTCTAGTCTTCAAGATTTTAGGGATTGTTGCTAGGTGTTTGTTGCTTGAGCGGAGAGATCTAATAGGGTGGTAGGGGACAGTGGTTCCCTGTAGTATTGAAGGGCATTTTGCATTCAGGATCTTGTGGGTGACACAGAGAGCTTTGAACTGGATCCTTTCTGCCACGGGTAGCCAGTGCAAGGAGGCTATTGCTCTTCTGGCTGATTCTCTGCGGGAGATGTCCATGAGAAGTCTAGCTGCGCAATTCTGCACCGCCTGAAGACTCCTTATTGTGGACCGTGGTGAACCAGCATAAAGAGCATTGGCGTAGTCCAGGCGTGAGAGAATTAGTGCCTGGACCACTAATTTCTTGGATTCCCATGAAAGAAGTGGGAAGACTTTCCTCATCATTCTAATTAGTCCAAAACAGCATCCTGCCACTTTCTGCGCTTGGGTTCTAATGTTAAGTTTATTGTCTAGCCAAACTCCCAGGGATTTGATTTGATCTTTGGGAGTTGGAGCTTTGCCTAGACAATTGGACCAAAGAGTGATGGCCCCCTCCGGAAGTGGTTTACCCAAGAGCATTAGTTCAGTCTTGGTTCCATTAAGTTTTAAAAAGGAGCTTTCCATCCAGGTTAAATTGTTTTCATACAATTTGCTAGGGTGTCTGGACTGTTTCCTGGTTGATTGAGGGATACTATCAGTTGAGTGTCATCAGCGTAAGTAATGATCCGAATTCCAAAGGGTTAGACAATTTTGGCCAAAGGGCTCATATAAATGTTAAAAAGTGTGGGGCTCAGGGAGGAGCCCTGAGGAACCCCACATCTCATCGGCATGCTCCTAGATGTGACGTCATCCTCGTAGACCCGGAACGAACGGGCTTCTAAGAAGGACGTCAGCCATCCCAGTGCAGTCCCCGATACCCCTGCTTCTCTAGCTCTAGAGATAAGCAGATGATGGTTAATGGTATCGAAGGCTGCACTCAGATCTAAGAGGAGGATGGCTGCCGAACCTCCAGTATCCATGATTTTTCTGGTTTCCTTGGTCACGGCAATTAGAGCTGTTTCGGTGCCTTGTTGGGGTCTAAAGCCAGTTTGTTTCGGTTGAAGGCAGCCGTTTTCCTCGAGGAATGCTGAGTATACCATTCACATGCTTCTCTGTGATTTTAGAAATAGCTGGCAGCAGGGATATAGGTCTGTAGTTCAGGAGGATGTTTGGGGTGGCTCCTACTTTTTTTAGAAGTGCTTTCACCATGGCTTGTTTCCAAGGTGAGGGGACATTGCCAGTGCTTAATGACAGGTTTATGAGCTCAAGTATGGTAGGTGCCACTGATTGAGAGACTTGGTTAAGGACGTTGGGTAGAACCGGGGAGCCCGATTTTAATTTATTGAGAAGGGATTTCAAGGATTCTAGGTTCTTTGGGTGAAGCTTGTAATACAACGAGGAGCAGAGAGGGAAGTACGGGTACCAATGGGATAGCCCTCCACTCAATTCAAATCAATACCAAAGAATCCCTGTACCCTGGACATAGATGAATATTCTATTAGTGGGCATGAGAATCTACGTAGTTGGAGGAACAACTGTTTCAATCCAAACTCACCCCCTCTATATTTGACGTTGGGTGTATTTTCTCTAATGCCTATCTGTCCATAACAACACACTATTTGTGTACTGCAAAAGGGAGATACCAAACAGTGTTCAACTCGACATTCTCAGTGGTGTCTGTTCACTGAAACAGTACATCCATACACATTCAACCCATAAACCAAACTGAAAAAATGTGTGGTGAAAAGGAAAGCACCTCACGGGCGAACAACCCTCGGGGAACTTGGCAGATGTTACCAATACTATGCCCCTTTCTCATCATCGGTTGCCCTTCCTTTTCAGAAAAGAACAAAAGCGTCCAAAACAAATAAAACAAAGTAGGTGCAAGACAAGAAACAAATGTTCCTTAGTGTGACAAACAAAAAGGTGACTAAAATCAACAACCACACCAATTGTACACCTTTATTACTAGACCAGGTGTGAGCTTTTGGAGTAAAAAGGCTGGTAGCTTAATATCGCATACCACTACCTGTAACCGACATGTTTCACTGCCGAGTAGACTTTATGGCAGTTTCATCAGGGTTTCACCAATCGGTCACCGCACCAGTGTTGGACATCATTATTCCATAACCAACAGACTCCTCTCATACCAGCTGGCCAGGAGGTCTAATGTCGATTGTAGTATCAATCGTACACATAACGGAACCGGACCATAAATCATCCCAGGGATAGATAATAGAATATTCTATAATAGAATATTCATCTATGTCCAGGGTACAGGGATTCTTTGGTATTGATTTGGTCATTGGGTGAAGCACCTTTCCAGCCCCACTCTCATTGTTATCCAACTGAGTAGAGTTTAGAGGAAAGGTTGGAGGTGGAAAGGAGAGATAAATGGATTGGATTTTAGAGTGCAAGAATTCGGCTAGCTCATTGCATCGTTAAAGTGCATTCTCTGATGGAGGAGGGGGAGGAACCGGAGTAGTAATGTTTTTGAAAATTCTAAAAATTTCACGCGGGGCATTAGCGGCTGAGCCTTTTATTGAGCCTGTGAGCAATCTTACATGCAGCTGATGATTGTATCCCATAGTTTATGAAATACTCTGACTCACTGAAGCGTGCTGTACAAGTATAAGTATCTTGAGTAGACTTTTCGGAATGGGAAGAAGAAACATTAATGCAACTAGAAGAAATCAGGCTGCATATTTGCCGATTATCCTCCCATCCCCGGTTTAGTTCTTGTCAAGTGGTGTATGTTCCTAGCCCTACCTAGCTTAGATTGGTTAACTGAAAACAATGGGGCATCAGCTTCTTGCAGAATTCTAGAAAAGAGGTGGAGGCTCTGATGTGAATTGGAATGTCGTTCCGCACTTTAGGAACAATCGTAGAGCATACCTGTTCTCCATATTTGGTTCTGTGTATGCATGTGATGTCATTTAAAATGTTTATTTCAGATTAAAAATCCATAAAACGCATACATCTGAAATACAATTTATGGATAAAAACATGAATTAAATGATACTAGTAGATAGCAGCCATTTAATACAAAAAAGTCGATAACACACTACTGAAATAGCACACAAAAGTAAAATAAAGAGCAGCAGAAATTCTGATGTGGTCAGAGAGAATAATAAAACTTAAATCTAGAATACAGAGTGCGGTTGGAGATACACAAGGATTATTACTTCATTATTGAACACTACGGATGCAAGAAAGCCAAGCAGCATGGAGAAACTTGGTCATAGCAACCACAATCACCTTGCTAGTGTCAGAACGCAGAACGTGAACTGCAGGCTTTTCTTGCCGAAAGCCCAGGAGTCTGCTCAAAAGTTGTAACCATTGCTTACAGGATTTGCAATAAGCGGGTCAAAAGAAAGCAAAGTGGTGGAGGGCTTCTTCCATCAGGTAACAGGAGGGGCACATGCTTGAGCTACAATACTTCACGCCCCCCTTCGCACAAGAACGATTTACCGGGAGGATCCCATAACTCCATTTTAGGTAGAGTTGTAATGGGGTACATCCAGTGAGAATGTCAAAGAATAACTATTCTAAGCCGGTTTAATCTCAATATCTAAAAATGAATCCGTCTTACTCCCTTCTTTGACACTTTTCAGTTCCCTCAGCCACAAGCGCTCCTTTAAACCATTTTTAATCATGGAGCGAGTTAGAGACTTAGCTGTAACCGGTGAATCCCAGAGAGAGGACATACCAAGTGTGTGAAGCAAGAACCTGATGTGAGCAAGCCTGAATCCGTCTTACTCCCTTCTTTGACACTTTTCAGTTCCCTCAGCCACAAGCGCTCCTTTAAACAATTTTTAATCATGGAGCGAGTTAGAGACTTAGCTGTAACCGGTGAATCCCAGAGAGAGGACATACCAAGTGTGTGAAGCAAGAACTTGATGTGAGCAAGCCAGGTGATCTTTTCCCACCCCAGGGAATTTCTGAGTACCTTAATCTAAGTTCTGGAGGATTCCAGTTCCTCTGTAGACCATAGTCTATGCCACTACAAGATGGATCTAGCCATATTAACGTGACTAATAGGATAAAGGCCCAAGTGTAGGAGCTTGGGAAGATGAGTATTACTTTGTGTGAGGTTAAGAACACTCCTCATAAACCTATTTTCTATTTTACAGAATTCATCCGACCCTGCATGTCCCCAGAATTCTGCTCCATACATAATAGAGCTTTTTACTTTTAAGATTGTAACTCTCTACCACTGTGGCAACTGGCAAGAGTATGTGCGTGGGCCTTCTTGCGCAATTTAGACACAGCTTCCTGTTAAAGTTTCAGTGCGCTTTTTCTTATATGTGTGGACCCGCACATTTTATTGATTAAACAACCCCCCTCTTCCCCCTCCCCCCCCCCCCCCCCAACCCCCCCCAATACACAAACTTGTGGACATGTTCAAGGGGAACACCCTGTGCCACAATCTTTGCCCTGGCTATCTTGTACGAAAAAGGCACTATAAATTGTGTTTTATTTATATTAAGCTCAACTCCTCGTGTGCTGCACAAATGTAGGAAACTATCCATAATTGCTTACAGACCACACAGGGTTTTAGATGTTAGTAGCTTGTCATCTGCAAAGAGCAGTGATGCGATTTTATGAGGGCCCATTTTAGGTGCATGATTGCTAGAGAAGCAGAGTTCACGCAGTAGGTCATTAATGTAGAGCGTGAACAATATAGAGGCCAGCACACAACCCTGGCGAACACCGGAGCTGATGTCAAAGGAGTTAGTGAGCTCACCTTTGGTGCCATATCTAACCCCGGCCAAGTTATGCTCATGAAGCTTAATTAGTACAGACAGAAGGTTACCCATCTACTTCAAAACCTCCCACAACTTGCCTCTAGGAATGGAATCAAACGCTAATTTTAAGTAGACAAAAACCACATATAGGTGGCCTTCGTCGAGTCGTTACAGTTTTCCTGTAGAGCCAACAGAAGTGGAGAATTTGGTCCAGTGTATTAACCCTATTAAGGAAGCCAGTCTGGAACTCGGAGAGAATGTAATTATCCATGACCCAGTCCAATAACTGCCCCAGGATTAGTCGGGGGGGGGGGGGGGGTCGGGGGGTGGCGAGGGGGGAAGGTTTCAGATAGCCAAGATCTTGGGATAGGGCTACGTTTGAGCAAAGAGCGGAAGAGCAGCTGAAAACAAGAGGCTCAAATCAAAGGTGCATCCTTAAATAAATCTGGGATCAAATCGGGATCTGGAGTTTTGTAAGCGGGGAGAGCCATAATTGCCACCACAATTTCCTTGAACTCAAAGGGGCAGAGGAGTGCTTCCGCCACCAGGACCGGAAATTCGTTGGTTCCAAAGATTGGCTTGGCTGCATAGATGCTCGAAAAACTATCCACCCAAATCTGCTGATGTAGGTTGTACTCCACACTGGTGACTTCGTTGTGGTTACCATGAGCCACAATTTCCCAGAATGACTTGGTATCACCTATCTAACTGGCTGCAGCCAGTTCCTACCACAAGTGAAGTTCCCAATCCCGTTTAGCCTGGGAAAGTATTTCTTTGTACTTTTTCCTGGCACTAGAAATAGCTAGCTTGTTTCCAGTTTCAAACTTTGGATAAGGGTTTGTCTTAGTTTCCTAAATTGACTGTTGAACCATGTACAACGCAAGTGTTTCCTGGGAGCCCTACAACCATCCTTACAAAGCGGGCCTTTATGTGACCTGTACAATTTTTCATGAGTTTTAGTGATAACCACAGGGTCCGGAGTTCTCAATCGACAGACACCCATGGTCACCATGGTATCAGCCACCAGACCGTAAATCTAGGCCAACCTGTTTGAGTCTTTGCAGACTGTCTCCCAATTTAGGGCCTGCTTGTTATTTGTGACTAATGGTTCAGCCCTAGAATTGGAGATACAACCCTGATGGGCACCAGGCTCAAGCCTACTCAAAGTCAAATGGAGAGCATTATGGTCACTATCAAAGAGCTTAACATCCATCATGTCCTTAAGAGAGGCCACTGTGGTAGAGACCGAAAAATATAATCAATTCCGCCCTAAGGCCAAAATGAAGAAATAAACTGAGCAGCTGAGTAGTAACCGAGGAGCAACGCTTAACTGAAGCCAGATCTAACTGTGGGACACGATAGGCAGCATCTTTTTCTTCTGTTAAATTGAAGGGTGCATAACTTAGTGGCTCAAAAGTTACGTTAAAGTCGCCAGCTGCGATCACCATGTCGTGCTGTGGGAGGGTATCTAAAGCATTGTGTAGTGCATGCAGAATGTTAGCCTCCCTGACCTGTTATAGATAATTAAAACATGACATGAGGGACCCCCCCCCCCCTTGCAAGGGACACCTCTAATACTTCACACACGTTGATATCAAGCCTTGTAAAGCCTTGTAATGTTAAGGGCTAGCAAGTTTTTAAACTACATAATTAAACCACCAGCTGACCTGCCTCTGCCACCAGAAGTACCTGGACAAAAGAAGGTGGTAATCCCTGACCTATAAACCGGCTCATCACACCTAGTCCCTAATTATGATGTCGACAGCGTTTCGGTGTGGGAGCCGACTGACCATAGGTCGGAGTTTGCGAACACTGTATAATGAAACTCCCATTTCTCTAAATAAATCTCAAGAAGACGAAAATTATGGCAGTCAACTATCACAAAAAAAGACCAACAGCTGGTTCCTGATGGCCAACGCTTGGAACAAGTACAAAGCTATAAATACCTGGGAATTCTAATGGATCAATAAAACACATTTAAACCCCAGCTAGAGTCTATCCGAAGAAAGGGGACCACCACGTATCTAGCCCTGAAGTCACTGAAGAGACGGCTCCCCTCCCTCACGTCTTGAGGGCCAAACTTCTGCCGACACTGACATATGGGAGTGAGGCTCTAAAAGGTAAAGATGCAGCAGTTTTAGATGTCGTAGTTGCCAACTCCTATAGAGCAATTTTTCACCTCCCAAAATATGTCTCCCCGGCACAAATCCGGTTCGAATTTGGGATTCAAAGACAATCGGTGGAAAGGAGGAGCACCTACGTTAAAAGTTGGCATAAAATCCGAAGCACTGAGGCAGGATCTTTAAATTTCCACCTTTTGGAAAGCCCTGGTCAACCAAGAAAAATACCTAGCCAGGGATTATCTGCTCGATTCAATTGAGTTACTGGGCCTGTCTGATCTCTGGGCCGCTCCAACGGATCATCTTTCTTTAAAAAAAGCAGTGGAAAAACAACATCAATGCTTTCTGTCTTAGAAGACAAAGCAATTCTCACTAAAAAGGCACATGGCTAGATAGTGCTCAGTGACTATGTAAGTCTGAAACCCCAAGCCTATCTGAGTGCCGGAATCAAGATAAGCAAGAAGGAAAACTTTCTGAGGTTGCGGCTAGGGGTAATTGCGATCAAACCCCATCTTCCACCATGGGAAAGGAAAGGAGGTACTCCGACTTGTCGCCTATGTGGAAAGGGGAAGGAAGATATAATTCACGTCATCTGCAGCTGTCCCAATTGAAAGGACATAAAATACACCTTGTTGCGCCCTTTTGTCAGGCATTACAATATCCGGTCCTGTAGAGGGGCTGTGAAGCTCTGCTTCAAACCCATTGACGTTCAGCTCAACAGCCGGCTAACAAAATTGTTTGAGACTGTAACAATGAGACTTAAAACCCTGTTGTTATCCGAAACACCCTGACATGCTTTATAAGTACAAACACTAACTCAATACCTTGTTTTAGTTGTATTCGAATTTTAATTACCAAACCTTCAACCTGGACAGTGGTCTTGATTAAGCTGTGCCATTCGATCTGAGAAGTTGTTGTAATCACTGGCAGATAGCACTACATGAGATGCAAGAGTCGATGTGAATAATGTATAAATCGGGAATATGTAATTGATGATCTTTTTACATTACGCAGCTTTTAATTGTTTTAATTGTATTTAATTGTGTACAATGGGAATATTTCTTGTTATGTATTTGCAAAGATTTTAACTCGTCAAGCAAAATAAAATATTATTATTATTATCTATGGGAACTTGCGCTGCAGGCTGTTTCCGCCTGCAGCACAATCTCTCATAGAGAATTGGGAGTTTGTGTAAATCCCTGCACCGTGTGGCAAGCACCTCACCTTGCAGTGCCTACCACACAGTGCAAGGGTTTACAGGGGGACCCCATGGGTGCCCCCCAGGCCCACAAGCGGAGGCCGCTGAGGGATGGGCCCCCTAAGTCACTTTCCAACAGGCTTTCCATGTCAGAAAGCCCGACATGGAAAGCCTGTAGTAAACAGACATCATAATCCCTATGGCGGAAACGCGGTACGCAAGGAATTATGTGGCGAATTTCGACTTGCCGACAGGCTCCTTCTGCCCGTCTTAAGCGAGCCGGAATGACAAGCCGGTTTAAACTCCGACCGCCTTCATTGTAATTAGGCGGTCGGACTTTAAACCATGGATGTCTTTCGGAACTACGGTCGGAGGCTTTCCGATCAACATCCTAATGAACCCCTAAGTTTCCTGCATTATACAGATATCAAAAGAGTCAATAAATGTCTCCCAGGTTGGGTCTGCCAGCTTGTAGTCTAGGCCAGTAACATTCCATGATAGTATGTTCCAAACTATAGGTGATAAGTTGGAGGTATCAGACAGGGTCATCAGTTCAACGTGAGGAACCAAATTCTTCAGGGATAAAGCTGTCTCGACTATTTCAACCAGAGTGTTATCCATTGTAGAAGAAGTTCCAAGGTCAGGAGAATCCAAAATATCGGGAGCAACCAGATAAGGGGTGAGGTAGTAGAAGGTGATGAACTGTGACCGTATTTGGAACAATGACAAAAGTTTTCTGGTAATCACTCACATTTGGGGTATGAACAGAGGCATCAGTAACCAGTCAGGACACTGTCAATCTTGGCTATCCAGAAGAGAGAATGGTTCAAAGAAGTTCTTTGTGGGAATAATGAAGGGTGCATTACCCCCAATGCCAGATCTACTATTTGGCCTAGACCCAATCCTTGCATGTGTAGTGGAGATGATAGGTCTATAGAAATATCCCAGAGGTACAGCCGTACTAGCACCACTAAGATGCCAACTGATTTATGCGCCCCAGAAGCAGTTGAAACATGTTAGGAGACTTAAAGTTCACAGTCCGCCTTGCAATCTTTGGTGTGAAAGCCAAGCCAGGGCAGGGATGTGGAATTCCTATTGCCGACGCCCGAGACATATTGTTTGGGGTCAAGGGCAACACGTTTTCATGTGTATTTTGTCCTTGGGACAAGGAGGCCCACACCCCTACAGTACAAACCCTTTGACTGCCAGTTTACAGTACCACATTATGGATCAGGGAAAGGCATTACCTGCAGTTAAGGTAATATTTGTAGCCATGTGTTAATGCTGTTCAAATGTGTATATAAGGTTAATTAATGCAAAGCAGTTATTACTATGGTGAGCGCACTATGTTAATGTTGTAAGCTCAGACTGCACTACTGACTGTGGTTCCAGTATAAAAATGTGTACACCCGTTTTCAGTGTTTAGCAATATGAGGCTTTGTATAATGCTCCCAGGATGCTCTCTGATTAGATGCAAATATTTGATCAAGCTTGAAAGCAAGATTGATGATTCTTTGCTTTCAAAATAAAATGTTCACAACAAAATGCAAAAATATTTCGCTAAACTACTGTAAGATTTTAGGTACCATTTCTTTGCAGCATCATTTAGTTAAATGTGTTGATGTAGGCTAGTATTACCCAAACATATTCACAAGGAAAAAACAGTGTAACCAGTTTTAGTAAGATTATGGGAAACATAAAAACAAACAAGCATTGGTAAAGCCAGTAGGTCTGAAATTGTTGGTCAGCCTTTTGGTTTTTGTCCATGCGTGACTTGTTTTAGCATGGTTTTTGGAAAACCTAAGTGGTGTGGGAGCTGCCGGGCCCTCACCATTATAACAAACAGTGGCAAAAGCAAAAATTGTTTTGCTCTCAAAAAGCACACATTGCCACAGTAGTTCCTGCCACTGAACAAAACGTTGATATGCTCCTTGTGAAAGAACAAACTGCTGTTGCTCACAGTGAAGTTAGCTGATAGAATGGTAGAGAGAGACAGACAGAATGTTAATAAACACAAAAGGTCATGGTTAATTTCAGACTTAATTAGGGGCCCAATTATTAACAAAAGTGTCAAAAGTGCACCCATGCCCTTGCATTAATCCAGATATACAGCTTTCGTGAATTCACAAGACTTTACAGAAGTAGGGCAAGACACAGTACTCGTAGAAAATATTTGTGAACAGCATTTTAGCATGAGCAAATATGTTGGTGTAGATTTTATCATGCGAAAATCTGACTGTTTGCAAGTTCACTTTCCCTCCAACCACCTTTTAAAAAGTTTTATGTCTGCCATTGTCAGGAGAAAATTTCCAACCTTTCTCATTATGAGAAAAGATTAGAGAAGAGTTGGTAAAAACCCTTAAAATATGCAAGTTAGTAGGTTTGCACTGACTCAAAAGGGCATTCCAACCCTGGAACTGTTGTTTAACACTACCTTCTGCCCCACTATGTAGATCTGCGGAAACGAGGCAACATAAGGAAATTGCTAGTATTCAAACCCTACAATGGAAGAAGCCCTGGCATAATCGGAGAGGCTATTTCAGAGCTCTTATATAATGTGATTGCTGCCATAATTTGTCATCTCATTACATGGCACAAAAGGGACAGGTGGGTTTTGTTACAGGACAAGCAGATTTATGACGCAACCTGCCCTATGGACAAGTAGATATTTTATTAAATTCCACACCCCTGCCAGGGGACTCTGCTGAGGGTTGACATCCTGAGATATGTCAAACTGCCACCTTGCATTTGATTTCAAGCAATGAACTGTTTTATTATTAAATCTCAAAAGTTTTCAATAGTGTTGGGAGGTAGTGCAGGAACGTCCCTCAAAATAATCAGATAGGGTGTACACTCTGGGGGAAGTTGGGGACAAATGGAGGGCATGCTAACATGGCTGATGGTAACATCCATCTCTCTGCCTGCCAGTTTACCATCTGCACTGACCGCTTTACCATACCCCCCTGGAAAACCCTCCGAGTGCTGACTACCATTGGATCAAGGCATGATTATCTCCTCCAGTGGCCTGCTGCCCATGCTAGTATAAGGGCTCTGTAGGAAGTGACACTGCATTACCTGCACCTTAGGGAAGCATAGCCCTAGGTGCCTCAGTTTTACTTTCTAGCCGATAAAGACAGGCCACTAGGGTTGCAAGTTCCACCTTCAGGATGTCCCTTAATTTCCCTAGGCAATTCACTACAAACTCGTTCATAAACTCCACAGCGAATAACTTTACGTTTTCTCTGGACACACAAGGAAATATGGAGATGTCTGTTTCGCTACACTGAGAAGATCCGCTTACAAAGCATTTGGATTGTTTAGAGTGTGTGGAACTAGGGACCCCTGCCCCCCTTCTTACCCTTGCTGTGTCGTTTTGTACGGGTTACCCTTTTGGAATTTGTGTTAATCATATGGGATGTTGATTGTTCATTGAGACTTACCCCAAGTTCATCACTGGCCCTCAGAGAGAGCTGAGAGGGATCAGGCAGTGAATCCCTTTGCAGAGAAGTGGTGGAGTGCGATACTACGCAGAACTCTGAGCTGAGATGAGAGGCTGGTGGGGTAGATCCTAAGTTTCTAGAAAGCCGCCTCTCTGAGAGGGCTATTTCAGTGCTCACAACCCCAATAGCCCTCACAAAAGCATTGGGTCAATGGAAGTAATTTCAATAGTAGAGGGTTGCGAGGAAGCACCGCCCTAGTTCGCTTCTTTCCCCATCACTCTTATCAGGGTGAGTAAAGTCGCAAAACATAAAAACTTACAAAACCGTTTACAGAACAGCCAAGGGAGATGACACGGCCTGGCCCAGCCACTTCCAGGCAACGAGCAGCAGGAAATGCCAAGCACGTTTAGCATTGTCCTGCTCCTGCCCTGCCTTGCAGCTGTAGAGTCTGGGGAGTCCCACCCCAGGCGCGATGAAGGACAAGTCCCTGAAGGAGCGCGGGCAGGAAAACACTATTGAGGACTCACCATATGGTGTAGCTCTGCCTGTCTTTTACCTAGCTTTTTGTCTAACTATGATCCCTGGGGGTTGAGGTAGGGGGGAGCAAGCACTGGTCCACAAGTCACACCCCAGCCTAGTGAGCCTCTTCCGTATGGCAGGGCGCAACCCTGTTTGGTGCTCTAAGCAACCACCTTACTGAGTCCCCTTAGGTGCCACCTTCCCCCTGCAGTCTCTAGCTGCACATGCTCCAGACCACTCGCGTTCATTCAGATATAGCTGCTGGAGTATCTAGCTCCAAATAGTGGGTGACTTTCCCTTGCCTTATGCCCTT
This sequence comes from Lissotriton helveticus, assembly GCF_964261635.1. Taxonomy (NCBI): domain Eukaryota; kingdom Metazoa; phylum Chordata; class Amphibia; order Caudata; family Salamandridae; genus Lissotriton; species Lissotriton helveticus. The sequence goes on along the minus strand of NC_136071.1, from coordinate 870,588,004 downwards.
GGCTTTGGATGGGCAGTTAACTGGGCTATTGGCCCTGGAGGACTGAACCAAGGCACGCATAGCTGGCACACTGCCTGGACTCAAAAGAGGCAGTAGCAGGCTGGTGTTTTCCCCAATGCTGTCCTTTTTTTAGACAGGGCAACCCTAAACAAATGCCTGGTCATCCCTGTCCCATGTCGTTTCGGTCTATCTCACACTGCCTTGAACTGTCTCAAAAGCGACGGTGTCTCCCGCGGTGTGTCCAGCGGCATCTCGGAGACTCGCCGCTGCTCGCACCAGCACTCCACCTCCTCCAGCACACTTGGGAAACGCTTTTACTTGGGATGTGTGCAAATTGGAGTCCTGTGAAGTGGATGTGTCTGGGTGGTTGGTGGAAGGAGATGCAACTGTTCAGGTAGGTGGGCCTACGATTTGTAGTGTCTTGAATGTGTGTGAGGAGTTTAAAATTAAAGCATTTGTGTATCAGGAGCCAGTGGAGCACCCGGAGGTGTAGTGTGATTTGAGTTCTATGATGAGAGGTTGATGGTGAGTCTGGCTCCTGAGTTCTGGATGGTTTGTAGTCTTCTGGTATGTTTCGTGATCCCGGCGTGGAGGGCTCCAGTCGGCCAACTTGCTGGTGACTAGGGCATGAGTGATGGGTTTTCTGGTGTTGCTTGGGAGCCATTTGAGTATCTTCCTCAGCATCTTCTTGGTGTGGAAGCAGGATGCAGTGATGGGGTTGACTTCTGCTGTAATGTCCATTTGGCTGTCAATGATGATTCTTTGGTTCCCCTCATGTTTGTGGATCCAAGTTCGGCCGGCAACCAGTTGGAGTCCCATGGCGAGGTGTTGTTGCTGAAGATCACTGCCTCTATCTTGTCGTGTTGAGCTTGAGGCAGTTTGCTTTCATCCATGTAGCGACTGCAGTCATGCAGGTGGCAAACCTATTGTGTTGGGGATCTTGTTTGAGGGGGAAAATATACTTTCACACCCCACATTTCTTCCTGCTGGCAAGATTTGGGTCTTTTAACCTAAGCATTCCTTTGATATATTGAACTACAAACGATTTGTTGTGGTAAGTGGTGTAGTCAAAACGTATTTCAAGAAGAGCAAATGAAGGAATCCAAAATGTCCAAAAACAGCTTAGAGCCAGGTCTTAAAAAAACAAAAAATAAAGGCTCAAACTCCCAAAAGTCCTAAAAAGTAAGCAAAAACGCAAAAGCTAAAAGGGGGATACAAGGTACATTCAGAACATATATGTGCCTATTTGTTTTCCATTTCTACTGTTAGCCTAAACAAAATAACAGAAATGTGAAGGAAGTCGAGATTGCATATGGTAGAAGTGCGATGGGATAGAGAAGCAAGAGAGTTACGCTCCCACGATGTGTATAAAATTGTAATACACGAAGAAGAGTGGGTAGGGAAGTATTGCTAATGAAGGGGGGAATGAAGACATGAGCATAGAGAACCTAGAACATTGAGATTTTAGACTTTTGCCTGTGGAGTCAGAAAATGCAGTGAATTCCATTAATGTTGGAATTTAAAAGAAGTCTGGTTTAGTGGATTGTGATTATCAGCTTGGTATTTACCAGGTTGTTTCTTAATGGCCCAAAGATAACAACCAATCATGTAGCCATGCTCCATTTGCCCATTTCTGAACTTTGTTCTGAAACTTGTATCTTCAGACTTTTCCATTGCTGTGCAAGAGAGACTTTTATGATTGAATGTATTTATACAATTAGCCAATGCACCACCAGTTTATCACCTGGCCTTGCCTTTTTGTAATGCCAGGGCTTTGAAGGATCACAAAAGCAAAATCTGAATCACAGTATTGTAGCAAGTGGATGACATTTTAGCTGCTGAGACTGCAATCCATGTACTGAGCCCCTTGTTTGATGTTTGGGGCACTTCACGCTTTCATAATTGTTGTCCACATTGTTGGAATGTTGGTCTTTTTCCGTTTTGAATCTGCATTTCCCTGCTCATGTCCCGACTGGGCTTTGCTTTTACCTGTTTTTTAATGTAGCTGGTGATATTTTTTAATGCAACTGGTGAAAGTTTTGCTGAGCATTTGGGGATTACTGTTCATTGAATCTGTTGGTGACTGGGAGGAGGGGGCAACTCCTATTGGGAGTTTGAATAAACTCGGCCATTTTTAGTTATGCTAAAAGCGTGGCCGCGACAGGCGCCGGCCACGCTGCTGGTTCGTGCAGGAACATGGAGCAGAGACTGCAGTATGATGGTTCAATGCTCTGCCAATTAGGTACAGAGCTGCACTGTAGGGGTGATGTTATGGATCATGGGAAGGAGAATGAATTTAAGTGTGCATGGTGTAACTTGGCCCTTATACATGAAGCAAAGGGCTCTCCTTTAACGTGTGCTAGTAGCGAGGCCAGTCTCGGTAAGGACAAGTAAAGGGGTTTCCTTAGGGCCCTCCTGGTTAACACACGCTCCCTGCAGAAGCATGAAGTAAAGGTCTGTGACCTTCTCCTGGATATCCAACCTGACTTCATGGTTTTAACAGAAACTTGGCTAACAGTCTTCCAATCCTGTGCTTACCACAACCATTTCCCCTGTGTATAAGATTCTGAGGAGGGACCGCCTCATTGGGAAATGGGGAGGTGTGGCCGTCATATTTAGGCAAGAGTACAACTGTATAGCCATTTCTCTGAGAGCCTTGGATGGTGAAGAATGTTTGGGCTTTCGCTGCCTGTTATCTCAACATCAATCCCTGGCAGGTGTCCTGATATATAGACCACCAGGACCCGCATGAGCCTTTCTGAGATCTCTCAACAAGATGATTGCTTCACAGGCCCTCAAATACACTCACTTCCTCGTTCTGGGTGATTTAAATCTTCATATGGATAACCCTACGGAGTCGGCCGTCATCGTGCTGACCGAGAGTCTCTCAGCTCTTAACCTGGCCCCTTTTGTGTCTCACCCTATGCATAGGGCGGGACACATTTTAAATCCGGTGTTTTAGAATGTAAAACTGAAGGTTGACTCACCTCTCCCTCTGGTTTGGTTGGACCACTAATCCGCTTTAGATGGCCACTCTCTCAGGGAATGGCTCATAAATATGCAAACAGGGTGAAAGATAGGCACAGACCTTTCCACAGAATCTCACCGACAGAGTTGGGGGACGCCCTTGAAATATCCACCCCTACCTTTATCAGGGAATATGGATGAGTATGCTCCTCGGCTAGAAGCCTGGGTGAGGCAGTGCATCAATGAGTTGGCTCCATTGACAATTCGCCCATACTAAAGCTAGGCTCTCTGCCCCCTGGTTTAATGAATTCTTAAAATCTAAGAAAAGAGCCTGTAAGGTTCTGGAAAGGAAGTGGTGGAAACACTACAGTTAGGAGGACAAACTTGAGTATAAGCAGGCCTCAAAGGACTACCATACCACTGTCAAATTAGCAAAAAAAAGCTATCTGGAAGACAAAATTGAAACGTCCAACAATAAAGGAAATTAGATTTTTAGAATTGTAAAGGCCTTTTCCAACCCGTTGTCCGTTATTAAGGATTTCCCTCCTTCAATAGAATGGACTAACCAGTTGCCAACATTTTTTCATGAAAAGAGTGTGTCCATACAGAGCGCCTTCACGGGGGTGCCACCAGGTGAAGACTCGTACTGGATAGTCCCAGCTGCTGAGGTTCATGCTATTGAAGCCCCCGCTCTCCTGCAATTACCGCTGCTACCGCTTGATGTTTCTCTTGGTATTATCAAGTGCTGTAAGTCTGGCTGTCCGGCAGACCCATGGCCAGCTCAACTGCTGGCCAAGGTAGTCACAACCATCAATCCGGTGGTCAATGTGGTTCTAAATACCTCCTTGTTAGAGGATCATGTTCCTTCCATTTGGAAACATTCTAAAAACCAGCCACTTTTAGAGAAACCTTCAGCCAACCTTAAAGTGTTTGCCAATCACAGGCCTATATCTTTACTTCCGGCCTTCTCCAAGGTATTGGAAAAATATGTAAACACAGTCTTGTCTGAATATGTTGAAAAAACGGCCTTCTGATTACTAGTCAATCAGGCGTTCGAGCTAATTATAGCACTGAAATGGCACTGCTAGAGGTGACGGGCCACATCAAAGAGAAGTTGGATCAAGGGGGCAGAGCCTTTTTTGTATTATTGTATTCGTCTGCGGCCTTCGATACTATCCTGCACACCAGGCTCATTGAAAGGATCAAGAAGCTTGGTATCGGGGGCTCTGCGTTAAAGTGACTGGCCTCGTTTCTCGAGGGCAGAAGTAAAGAAGTTTGGACCCCTCCCTTTACGGCTACCATTCGTTATTCAAAAGTGGGGGTCCCACAGGGCTCTTTGTTTGGCCCCACCCCCACACTTTTGAATTTGTAAATGTCCCCCCTAGCCTCATTGGGTGAAGCATACAGTGTGAAAATCATATTTTATGCAATGATACCCAGCTGCTTTTTACCTGCGAAAAAATGAGCTGTTTTTGAGGGTGAGAAGATTAGATCAATTCTCACTGTGGTGTTCAGTTGGCTGCTGAAGAACCAAGTGAAGTGTAATCCCAAGAAATCAGAGATTATCTTTTTTGGTGTACCACGCCCGACTGAGTGGGAAGTTTGGTCGGCAGGGGATATGTCACCCCCTCCCTCTGCTCAAATTATGGTAAAAGATGTTGATAGATAGATATATATATATATATATATATATATATATATATATTCCTCACAAAGTCGCCCTTTGCATTGGAGGAGCTCACCCGACGTTCTGCCATCCAGCCTGCACCTCATGCAGCGAGCTCTTCGAAATGCGTGTTCATTTGCATGCTGCCTACGCGTTTCGGGGCCTCACGCCCCTTCATCCTGGGCAAAAAACGACACACCTGAGATCTGCTCATTGCATTATCGGGATTTATTAAGCATGCCCGCCCTCCATGGGCGTGTTGTTGTTGCACTTCCCCCAGATGCATTGTGGGGCATGCAGTCCTATGTGCAGATAAGTTCATCTCCTTTAAGTAAGTTCAAGTGTTCGTTTCCGATTATTAGTCCATTAGTTACTCTGAGTGAGCCACAGATTTCAAAAGCCCGCTTTGTTTGCATATCTGAACATCGTGCCGATGAAAGTCCTGACAAGTTCAGAATTTGCGGCTTCAAACAACTGGGAATGCCTTTTTGTCCCAACTGTTGACGGAGCTTCCTCCCACGGCCGGGCAGCCGCGCATATATTCCTCACAAAGTCGCCCTTTGCATTGGAGGAGCTCACCCGACGTTCTGCCATCCAGCCTGCACCTCATGCAGCGAGCTCTTCGAAATGCGTGTTCATTTGCATGCTGCCTACGTGTTTCGGGGCCTCACGCCCCTTCATCCTGGGCAAAAAACGACACACCTGAGATCTGCTCATTGCATTATCGGGATTTATTAAGCATGCCCGCCCTCCATGGGCGTGTTGTTGTTGCACTTCCCCCAGATGCATTGTGGGGCATGCAGTCCTATGTGCAGATAAGTTCATCTCCTTTAAGTAAGTTCAAGTGTTCGTTTCCGATTATTAGTCCATTAGTTACTCTGAGTGAGCCACAGATTTCAAAAGCCCGCTTTGTTTGCATATCTGAACATCGTGCCGATGAAAGTCCTGACAAGTTCAGAATTTGCGGCTTCAAACAACTGGGAATGCCTTTTTGTCCCAACTGTTGACGGAGCTTCCTCCCACGGCCGGGCAGCCGCGCATATATTCCTCACAAAGTCGCCCTTTGCATTGGAGGAGCTCACCCGACGTTCTGCCATCCAGCCTGCACCTCATGCAGCGAGCTCTTCGAAATGCGTGTTCATTTGCATGCTGCCTACGCGTTTCGGGGCCTCACGCCCCTTCATCCTGGGCAAAAAACGACACACCTGAGATCTGCTCATTGCATTATCGGGATTTATTAAGCATGCCCGCCCTCCATGGGCGTGTTGTTGTTGCACTTCCCCCAGATGCATTGTGGGGCATGCAGTCCTATGTGCAGATAAGTTCATCTCCTTTAAGTAAGTTCAAGTGTTCGTTTCCGATTATTAGTCCATTAGTTACTCTGAGTGAGCCACAGATTTCAAAAGCCCGCTTTGTTTGCATATCTGAACATCGTGCCGATGAAAGTCCTGACAAGTTCAGAATTTGCGGCTTCAAACAACTGGGAATGCCTTTTTGTCCCAACTGTTGACGGAGCTTCCTCCCACGGCCGGGCAGCCGCGCATATATTCCTCACAAAGTCGCCCTTTGCATTGGAGGAGCTCACCCGACGTTCTGCCATCCAGCCTGCACCTCATGCAGCGAGCTCTTCGAAATGCGTGTTCATTTGCATGCTGCCTACGCGTTTCGGGGCCTCACGCCCCTTCATCCTGGGCAAAAAACGACACACCTGAGATCTGCTCATTGCATTATCGGGATTTATTAAGCATGCCCGCCCTCCATGGGCGTGTTGTTGTTGCACTTCCCCCAGATGCATTGTGGGGCATGCAGTCCTATGTGCAGATAAGTTCATCTCCTTTAAGTAAGTTCAAGTGTTCGTTTCCGATTATTAGTCACTCTGAGTGAGCCACAGATTTCAAAAGCCCGCTTTGTTTGCATATCTGAACATCGTGCCGATGAAAGTCCTGACAAGTTCAGAATTTGCGGCTTCAAACAACTGGGAATGCCTTTTTGTCCCAACTGTTGACGGAGCTTCCTCCCACGGCCGGGCAGCCGCGCATATATTCCTCACAAAGTCGCCCACAATGCGTCGGGTGAGCTCCTCCAATGCAAAGGGCGACTTTGTGAGGAATATATGCGCGGCTGCCCGGCCGTGGGAGGAAGCTCCGTCAACAGTTGGGACAAAAAGGCATTCCCAGTTGTTTGAAGCCGCAAATTCTGAACTTGTCAGGACTTTCATCGGCACGATGTTCAGATATGCAAACAAAGCGGGCTTTTGAAATCTGTGGCTCACTCAGAGTAACTAATGGACTAATAATCGGAAACGAACACTTGAACTTACTTAAAGGAGATGAACTTATCTGCACATAGGACTGCATGCCCCACAATGCATCTGGGGGAAGTGCAACAACAACACGCCCATGGAGGGCGGGCATGCTTAATAAATCCCGATAATGCAATGAGCAGATCTCAGGTGTGTCGTTTTTTGCCCAGGATGAAGGGGCGTGAGGCCCCGAAACGCGTACGCAGCATGCAAATGAACACGCATTTCGAAGAGCTCGCTGCATGAGGTGCAGGCTGGATGGCAGAACGTCGGGTGAGCTCCTCCAATGCAAAGGGCGACTTTGTGAGGAATATATGCGCGGCTGCCCGGCCATGGGAGGAAGCTCCGTCAACAGTTGGGACAAAAAGGCATTCCCAGTTGTTTGAAGCCGCAAATTCTGAACTTGTCAGGACTTTCATCGGCACGATGTTCAGATATGCAAACAAAGCGGGCTTTTGAAATCTGTGGCTCACTCAGAGTAACTAATGGACTAATAATCGGAAACGAACACTTGAACTTACTTAAAGGAGATGAACTTATCTGCACATAGGACTGCATGCCCCACAATGCATCTGGGGGAAGTGCAACAACAACACGCCCATGGAGGGCGGGCATGCTTAATAAATCCCGATAATGCAATGAGCAGATCTCAGGTGTGTCGTTTTTTGCCCAGGATGAA